>NC_090921.1:983946571-993946571 GCF_040938575.1 Ambystoma mexicanum
AGCCACCGAGCGCACACATTGTCGCATGATAGGTTGAGTAGCTCATCAACACCGGGTGTTCTGCTTAGCATCCTGCTACTTGTGGACTACAGGTACCAGAAGAAAAAGACAATGCAAGGTCTACTCAATACCCGCCTGAGAACAGATTGAAGAGTCAGCTGCAATGATATGCCCAGGTGCTGCCTCTCAGCCGTGCAGGAGCAGACTCACGTGCCCAGAAAGACTCACGTATACAGGCTCAAACTCATATGTCTACCTACAGGCCCGTACACCCAGGCACATCCGTGTCTACCCACAAACAGACCTCCACGCCTAGTTGCATCCACACGTGCCTATGTGCAGCTTCAGCTGCCCAGGTTGCCTCGTGTGTCCGCCTCACGTTCCCAGATACTGCCTCACCGGCTGCAGAATGGCCCTCATTGGCGGTACAGCTGCAGCCTTACATGCTCATGTGCTGTCATGCTAGGGCCTGCACTGGCTCCATCGATGTACTGCACCTGGATCTTAGGTATAGCCTCCTGGGCCAGGTTTCAACAGCACGCAGGGTCTCCAAGTCCAGTCCCCAGCAGTCAAATCCACGTCGTGTTTTCAGGATACACTCACAAAATAAATGTGCATGCAGTCACTCCAAATGGGAGTTTCAAGAGTTATGGTTATCTCCATAAAAAAACAGCGATTGGTGCTCACCGACATACGCAGGGATTGCTGTTATTCTCCAAGCCTCCTGTGCCACCATATTAGGCTCTATGCCCCCAACATTTAACAAGTACATCCCCATAAACTCGAGCCCTGGCATCCAATGCCAGGTCCAGTCACCGTGTGCTAGATAACGCAGCATTTCTTTGAGTGGAGCCCTTATGTGCTCAGGTAAAGTCTTGCCCCAGCAGCCCCTTTCACTGTGATTAGTGTGAGTGATGTCAGAGAGATTGTGGCGGGCCACCAGTGCCCGTTGCTGCAGCACACAGCACCCATTGGCCTGTGGGTGACCTTCTCAATCCACCTGCTTCCGGCTTTCCCGGTGCTGATGGAGGCCTGGGGAGGTCGCGAGGAGCCACAAGAAGGCCTCTGCGTTTTTTTCCAGGTGTTGGGTAGAGTTAACAGCGCAATCCTGCTGCTCCCACTGCCCTACCCTTCTGCTGGCATCATGTCTGCCATCTTGTAGTGAAGGTTTGAGGAAATGTACCTGTGCCTTGTGTCCTCCCTAGATCCAAGAGCTGCTAAAAGGAAGCTACGAAGGATGCAGCTTGGTTGAGGGATTGCATAAAGTTACCTGCTGGCACTGCTGCCTCAGTGGCCAGTGGCGGTAGAGGCAGTGCCCCTGTTTACAAGGGGATTTACCAGTGTGGCAATACCGCCCACTGCACCCATCACAGGACATCCATGGATGTTGATGAGATTTGTTCAAAATCTGAAACTAGGTGAATCCTGATTTGTTGGATCAAGAGATGTGAGGCAAAATTGGTGCCTGGCGATGTGCCGCGGAGGCCCGTGACGGTCAGTAGGCCAAGTGATGTGGTCAGACGAGGCTTGGTTGTGAGGTGGAGTGCAGTGAGCTCCCTCAGTGTGTGATGTGAGGAAGCTTGTTGGTGATGTCAGGTGTGGCGTGGTTAGTAGATGGCGTCAGTTGAGGCATGACCGGCCGAAGGTGTGCAGTGAGGCTTCCTGAGTAGGTGATCTGAGGCTTGGTGTGAGGAGCTGTAACCAGTGTTATTGGTTTATACCAAGGTAATGGGCACGAGGCTAAGACTGGGGTGCATAAATAGTGTAAGAGATGATACCACCTGTTACAGTCCTCCCCCCAGGACTCTATTGCCGTTATATCACGGCTAAATCACAAAAACAGGTTAAAAGCAGGGTAAAACAAAAGGAAGTAGTTGGGGAAGGGGCTCCGAGCCTTGCTGTGAGCATTGTCCTGGTGAAATGTTGGGTCGCAAAGACACTGAGAACTGAGCTAAGCTAGAATGTTGTGAGCGAAACATCAAGCTTTGTAACAGTCGTTAAGGACCTCTTCCAGTCCACTGTTTACAATGGCTCATCAACATACCAATGTTATAATGAGGCATTCTAGTACTGGGCAGAGGGCTGTAACAGGTGTTATTAGCCCACAATCAAATAATGTGACAGAGGCAAAGCTTTCTTTCGTTAGGCCCTCAGCTGACCCATTGTTCACAATGACCTGCCAAAATTCCACTCGCATAATGAGTGGTTTAAAGCGAGGAACATGTAGCTCACCGGAGGCCATTTTGATTTCCCTCAACCAGCGCTTTGAGGCTGAACAGGTGTTAAAGTAAAACACGGGCAGTTGTTTGTTGGAACAAAGCCTAAAATATTAACTTGAGAAAATAAGAGAAGCCATCTTACTGGTTTACAAACCTGAAAATTAGACTCTGAAGCGATGGGTATGGTGAGGAAATATCAATCACTCTCAATAAATGAACAGACCCTGAGAACAAAACCGCAACATTGAGACTTAAGGCTCAGCCGAGAGTTCACCGGTACAATGGTTGATGTGAGCCGAGGAATCTTTACTGGGCTTTGGTGTTAGAAATATCCATAAGACCCTTTTTAAGACGGGCTGAGGACACTACTGATACAGGCCGGGCAGGGTTTCCTGGTCTTCCGTTTGAGGATTTATTGGTAATGTTAATCGACCAGGTCGAGCAATTGTTGGGTTAGCACAAAAAAAGGACGTTGAAGGTGAGGTTGGATCTGTGCAACAGCGGACACGTCATCAGGCTGAAACTGAGGACCTGGAAGAAATCGCATGCGAGTATGGTCCTTGTTTTAGACAGTTAAGGGCTTAGTCAAAGCATAAAAATACACAATATGCATACTCCCTGGAGTGGTACGGGTTAGGTTTTTCCCACTACTGTCACAGAGAGCCTTAAAGACCTGCTTGGGGAGCTCACGAGAGTGGGAACAATTGAATCAGCAGAGGCGATAGTGGTTGAGCCCAGTGGTCCAGATAAAAAAACCTATTCCAATGAACTAAGACTGTGTGCGGACCACACAGGTTTGAACATGGATATCACTGACAGCTCCCGCAAACCCAACATTCATGCGTAGGTCCTGATGATAAACGAAGACTGTATATTCACAAAATTAGGTATGTGCAAAACAAACCACCAAATAATTGTTTACCATGACACAAAAATGACTCACAGTACTAATCATTCCCTTTGGACACTACAGATACCAGGATGCCATTCGGTCACTTCTCATTTACTTCTTGGTTTTGGAGGATTATGTATCACATGATCCAAGAAGGCTGCACTCCATCTAGGTGATATCCTTTTATATGGGGAAGTGTCAAATGTGACACAACTTTATCACATGGACTACAAGGAGCAGGGATCAGACTGGGTAAATGGAAATGCAGGTTTTTTATAAATAGTGGAGTACTTGGAGTACACCGGCCCAGATCTGCAAAGGTAACAGGCGAAGCAAACTCATTTTATGACAGAACATACTGCAGGGGTGTACAGACCTAAAAAAAAAAAACATTAGGTAATGTCCCTTCCCCCTTGTCCTTCCCCTAAAATGTGTTTTTGATGATTTTGACTGTCTGACATTGAAGGAAAAATAAAGGCCTCTCGTCTCTAGAGCTGGGTTTCAGGAGGGGCTATGATGAAAGTAGGGATAAAATAGTGTTCCGGGGCCAGGGGTCTATTCTGGAGATCTGGCCCTGTTTACAGCCCAGAGTTGGGATTGTGTTAGTTACAATCCTAAGTGTGGTTCCCAGAATACGTCCCTCACGCGCAGTCCCACACCCTCTTACCTCTACCCTCATGCTCCTCTTCGTCTTCCCAGTGACAGGCCACTTGTCCAAGGCATGCTGCCATCCTCAAAGCCTTCCCCCTGCAGACTCTTTGAAGCCTTTTGGAAACCATAGTCTGATTCTTAGTCTCCCAAGGCCTGGGGTCATTACCTTGCTTGGCCATATTGTGATGTCATAAATGAAAACAACAAGGCTATGATGGCTGGTCCCTGGGGCTTCTTGTCGAGAGAACCCACTGTTTGGGCCTCCGGATGGTTCAATGCCACCAGTGAGAAGTTTTGTTTTTGTCCGTAGGACTCCAGATCTGGGAAGCCCGTTAGCTGGATATTTGGTCGCTGTAGGACGGAGAAGCTAGAGCTCTTGGTGGTCTTCAGGAATGGCAGAATACCAGACAGATGGACGCTGGGGGCAATGGGGAGGCAGGCAAAACCTCCAGCCCAAATGCAAGACTCACATGCTGGCTGGGGTGAAGAGTGTTCTGTACCACCCTCTACTGCCTACCATACGCCGCATGGAAGCTGACAGCATCAGCGGGAAACTCAGCGACGAGCACTCTCGGACCACCACCTGCTGCACAAAAGGTAATGTAGGCCATAGCGATTCATTAAACTGGAAGCGAAAGACAGGGGGAGCAAATGAGGGTCCCAAAAAATAGTATTGATCCAGTGAAAGAAGGAGAGAGAACAGAGAACTAGGGAGACTAGAGTTCTGGAAAGAGAGGGGAGGGGGATGGAAGACAGAATAGAAGGAATAGTGGAGAACCTGTAGAGCAGCCGGAGGGGAGCGCAAAATATGGGGCCAGGGGGACAGCAAGGAGGGTTAATGCATTGCAATGTAAAGCAAAACTGGTGTAGATTAGAGGAGGAGAAATCAGGAGTTGGTCGAGTACAGGTATTTGATGAGGTAGGAAAGGGGGCATGGGACAAGAAACAACAGCAGTACTGGTGTTAGAGGAGGGCAGTGGGAGGGCTATGCAAAACAGTTCTGAACAAGAACACACAATGCAGGGTTCGTGAGGGGAGCTAGGAGCTACCTGCTTGTAGCCTACAGGAGGCTGGAAAGCTACCCACCAACAGCTACCCAGCTCAACTGGTGCAGAACAAACACACCAAGGTGAATTTAACTGTGTGCGTTTGGGGCAATCTATAACTAATCATTAGGACACATTTATATAGCATTTACAGCACAATGGGTCATACATAATGGACACAATTAAATGTTTGCATCTTACGTGGAAGTTAGATTTGTGAAATGCTGTGTACTAGCGTCTCGTTACCCAGTCGTAGTTCCTTTTCACTGGATAATGCTGGATACCCAGAAGCTGCTTTTAGCGCCTGCTTATCTTTATTCCGGATCACTGGAATGGTTATGGGGCTGGAGACGATTAGGGACTGAGGGAAATGCATGGAAAGGGAGGGGTAACAATCTAGGAGGTTGTGGCGGGTATCATAGCTGTGCACTGGAATTCACAGGTGGCTGTTGCAGCAAGCATGGCTTAGCTGGAGCACTTGATCAAGTTGAAGGACTCATTGAATGGATGCAGTGAGAGTGCTGAATGCCCATTTGTCTCTGACTTGGGAATGAGGATCGCTTGGCCTGTAAGGGCCAATTTGTCATGTCACAAGGGCCCAGTGGCTTGAATTATGTAATGTTATGGTGATTTATACGGTGCACCGCTACCACCCAAGGGCAGTCTCCAGCTGATGAACACCTTCCCCTTACGCTGGGTGTGCAGTGGTTACTTCATTTCTGTAGTAAAGGGGACCTGTGGTATTTTTGGAGTATGGAATGTATCCCTTTGGCCAGGCTTTGAATAATGGGCTGCAGATGACAGGTAGACAGCTGTGGGGGTGGGGGGCATTGACTATAATGTGGTGTCTTCATTCGTTGGTGGTGACGGGTTGCTTATTGGGTGGCGAGGTGGGTCTCTGCTCAGAAGGGGGACTGTTAAGAGAACCCACTGGCCTGGTATTGGAGCATCTCTTGGCGGATGGGATAGCCTGCCCGCCACTACTCTGTCCTCGCTGATTGTGGTTTCTGTTTCCCCGCAGAGGATTTTGATCGTGCCGCCTTCACGTGCCTTGAGCCTCCCAAGCGACGCTTCGCCTCCCTGGTAAGTGACCTTCCCTGAGCATGGGTATTATTCACACAGCCCTGAAATCCAGGACAAAAGTCACATGTGTGGGTCCACTTGAGAAAGCATTGCACTCCCATTTTAAGATGTGATAATGCAATCTCTTTTACATTAATTTTTTATGGACCTTTACATGTATAACCACATCCTAATCCACAACAAACACTCCACATAGAGCAGCAGGGTAATTGGGTGATTGTGTGCTCTGCAAGGCATGCAGG
The DNA here is from genome assembly GCF_040938575.1 of Ambystoma mexicanum. Classification (NCBI taxonomy): domain Eukaryota; kingdom Metazoa; phylum Chordata; class Amphibia; order Caudata; family Ambystomatidae; genus Ambystoma; species Ambystoma mexicanum. The sequence continues at coordinate 983,952,705 of NC_090921.1, forward strand.
GCTGTGTGCAGTGATGTCGTGACTCGCGGCATTATGAAGATCTTTTGAGGTGATTGTGTCTGTCACACCTCTTCCCTACCCCCCACAGAAGGGGAATTGCCATAGCATCCACTGTTGAGGGGCTTGCAGAACCAACATATGGTAATAGAGGGAAGGATGGTAATGTAGTCTCAAGAAGGGTCAAAGAAAACCTGGTGCCTAGCTGCAGACAGCAAGCATGTCCCTCTGAGAGACTGTCAAAGAGACAAGGTGAATTAAAACGCTCTCAAACCTGTGCCTCAATTGAAGGTGAACTGCAAACTAAGCACACACAGGGGTGGGGCTGCTCTCAATGCACACAAACAGTGATGTAATGGAGGTATACACGCATTTCGAAATCACGAAATCACATAGAACGGTAATGGAAGGACTTGTAAATTCATGACAAATAGTCAACTTTATTATTGCTTCCATTAACAAAACATTAATGTTGAGAAAAAACATTAGATAATAAGACAAGTGGGTCTCTGGGCAACTAGCTCAGCAGATTATACTTTATTAGTAATCCGATCACCAATATCACAATATAAAAGGTGCCAGAATTTAAAATCCACAAGATCAGCCACAGCAGAAGCAGGACAAGACATACAACTTTAACTAATGTTTCGCAATCCAGTCCAGTCAAGTTTTTAAATGTAGAGCTCCACAAACACACCGCAGATGTCACCATACTCAGCCTTACCCCCAACCTATCACACATCCTTTCTCCACCTTAGAGTTTTGGCAGCATTGACATAGATACCACCCAGTCTTCCACTTTTGGCTTTACCAGCATCCTTAGAATCTGTTTTTTGGCCACGGGAACAAATCTATCCAATTTCTGGTAAAGGCTCTCAATCTTGGGCAGGGGACCAGGGAAGCTTACAGTAATTCCAAAAGAAGTAAGCACCACACATTTTTTAACCTATTGTTATAAACCAACTTTTAATACATTTTAGGTGCAGGGGAGATGAAAATCAACCTTGGCATATGGATTTTGAAATAAATTGAAACAGAAATAGTTCCCAATTAGCGAACTTCCGTCCCCTGCACACTTTCAATGGCTGAATATACAAGCCAAATTGTTTGAAGTTTATCTTATCTTAGTTTACTCAAAGTGTTTTTTATATATGAAAATAAGTATTCAAAAACAGTATCAAACAATACAGTGTCAATAGTACATTACTAATTCTATATCAATTAATACACTTAATCCATAGGTTCTGATTTCATACACAATTTATTAATACAGATAAGGTGGCCCAACGTGTTTCGAGATAATTCTCTTCTTCAGGAGCGAGTAATGTATTCAAACTTTTAAATCTATTGAAAAAATCAAATATGAATTTCCATTACTAAAAGTATCCAAATATCATATAAACACTTATACATTTCAAGCGACAATTCATTACAGTTTCTAGATGAATATTACCCCATGACCATATGTACTGAAACAAAATCAACATATGTGTCCTTTTAATCTCAGCAAATCTCAAAAGAATGTTTTATTGATAATTGTCAACTTAATTTGATAGCCCTGACTTTTGATCCTAATTGATCAAGATTATATAGATTCAAAGATTCACCAGCCTTCTCTCAGCTCCATGTATGCATCTGCATGAATTCTCCTCATTAGATAGTAGGTTTATCTGATTTGGAGCAATAGCTTTCTTCTGCGCAATCCTAATAAGCTTTCTAACCTCTAATAATCATAATAACATTAGTGTTTAAACCCTAATCTTAGGGAATTATGTAAGGTTATAGGTATGCCAAAAATGTAGTCTCCACTCTTACCCTCTATGGGTTTGACACTGTGTCTTCAGTAAAGAAATAGGCACGTTGTTCAATGAGAAGATCTAGGTCTCCCGTGATCTTGTTCTTACAGATAGTTCATCAAGTCATATCTAAAAACAATATTTACAATGTATTGAAATGATTTGTAATTAGCCAGAAGTTGTGTACGTTAGAAAATCATTGAACGTAAGATGATGGCAAAGTGAGTAATCGCTGACTGGCTCGCATGCCAGGGAGCATTTACTTTTAAATGCGAGCGCGCGCTTGCCATGCATGTCCTGCATGGTTTAATTTCAATTGTGAACACTGCTCCACATCCATTGGATACGCTGCAAGCATGGCAGGCAGCATGTACCATGCATCCCAATGGGGCCGTCTGCTTTATGCTGGTTCACAAAACAGGCGGAAACCATAGGGCTCTGGATCTGCAGCATTTGCACCGGCATTACAATCCATGCCGGCGTTAAATCCATGCTCGGTAAATGCTAGGGAATTTGTTTGGCAGAGAGGAAGGGAGGCGGCAGAAACGGAAGTGCGTTCCACCCCCTTCTCACCGCCATACAAATGCTTGAAAATGAGCTGTGTGTGATGTTACTGGTCTGATGACCATTTTGTGTCCACGAATTTGGGTTTCATAAATATATTCATACATATAAAACTTAACATTAAAAAGAAAGCATACAATGAAAAACTAGCTTTAAACATACCAAATGCAATACATTACATAGAGACAAAGAAACTGCTAATCGTGCTGCACAGAGCAAAAAACAAGCTTTGCTTTCCTTTATACCAAAGAACCTGTTCATATTGGTAAATCCATGTATGTACCATAGTTGCCCACACATGGGGTTTGTATCTTTTTTTGGGATAGCTATAGGGTGACCAGATTTCCAAAAAGAAAAACCAGGACAACCAACAACATAAAAGAGGGACTACCCCTTTGCAGCCCACCAATTACCACCCTTCCCCCAACATGACTCCAGAACCACCACACTATCATATTTCCAGCACTTCTCCTTTCTATAAACTGTATATTATCTCGTTTGTGCGGTTTTGTCTGTGAATCTTGACATGTTAATTCAAGACAGGTGTTTGCTCTAATGGATATAACATGGCTTGCTGTACACTCGTTTCCAAGCCAGTCTCTGTGGCACAGTCAGTAAGTGTTGTGCCTTGCACCTGAAGGGTTGGGGGTTCGAGCCAAATCTCCCACTTCAAAATTCTGAAAGTGTTGGGGAAAAAAAAATCGCAATTTTAATTACAAATAAAAAAACTCCCGGGACCCCGGGACGGAGGGTGATTTCCACAGACTGTCCTGGGAAAACCGGGACGTCTGGTCACCCTAGATAGCTAGCACCATTATTTCAGAATGCATGATATTTTTCAGCCGTGCTGCTTCTACAGAAATAACTTTCGTTTTCAGTCAGTGCAGTTTCCCAGTGCTTGATGTTCATAGCAGTTATTTGTTTGACTGCAATACCAAAGAGGAGCACTAGATGGCAGTACATTCCTTATAACACTAGAGAGGCAAATACAGATTTTCCATACATTCGTTACAGAAAGTCATGATTCTATTAAAGACTCGGAGGCGAAAGATTATGCTTCACTTCTCTTTACTAAACTCGAGCAGCAAAAATTAAACCAAACATATCAATCATGAAAAACCAGAAAAACTACAATTCCAATAAAACCCAATATATTTGTAGTTCGTTTTTCATTGGTGATCAAAACACGTGACTTCTTCACACCAATCACCGCTACTTCTCCTCTATAATATGTCAGAAGTCCTTAGTCCTTCCTCTTTCCTTTGCTAATCCAACAACTTGCGCCCCAACCGGTAGACGACTTAATTTTCTCTGGCATTTCTTCACGGTGCCGCTCTCTGTTCCGTCCCTGAAACGAATAAAACTGTTACCGATCTCATCATGAACGGGTGGGCAATCGCAAACATTAACCAAATAAGAACATTATCGTTAACATTATCATCTTTCCAAACAAATATTACAACACATATGAATATCACATCATCCACTTACATCGCTGCGATTGAATTGGGTGGAATAATCTTTCGCCTCCGAGTCTTTAATAGAATCATGACTTTCTGTAACGAATGTATGGAAAATCTGTATTCTATGTCAAGACTCGGAGGCTCAGATTATGCTCGTTTAAAGCTTACTCACCACCAACGACGCTACTTGGTCCACAGGTCTAAAATAAAAATCTTTAAATGTTGTTTCATTAGACCAATCTGCAGCTTTTAAAATATCTTCTAAACGTGCTCCTGCCAAAAAAGCAGATGATGCCATAGCGCCTCGAGTGGAATGTGCCCCAAACTGACTCACATCTACACCTGCTTCTTCCATGCACCACCTAACCCATCTAGATAAAGTGGCCGACGTCACTGCCTTGAACGGTTTTCTAATAGCTATCAACAACTGATATTCCCCCGCAGGCCTCACTTTATTCGCTGCTTCTTCATACACTTTCAGGCATCTGACTGGACACAGTTTGGGCCTATCTGGGAAAGCCATGTACTCAACGGATTTAATGCTCGTCTTTGTTCTCTTTTCTATGTAAAATACTACTCCTAATGGGGAAAAAGATTTCCTGTTTACTTCCAAAGCTCTCACGTCAGATACCCTCTTACAAGAAATAAGGCATAGCAATGTGGTTAATTTAGCCCACAAAGCTTTTCTAGACAATAACTCGTTGTCTGGCCAAGCTTCGAACATTCTCAACACTATATTGACATCCCATAAGCGAGAATATCTAGGTGTAGGAGGTCTCATGCATTTAATACCTTTCATAAGCCTGCATACCAGAGGATGTTCACCTACTGGCTTACCCTCTATATATGTATGTCCTGCAGATATTGCTGATCTATAATTATTAATCGTTCTGTAGGCCTTCGCTTGTGCTGCTAGTGCTGCTAAGAAATTTACAACGTGTACTACATCTGTACGTAAGGGATCAACCTGTCTCTCCAAACACCAATTATCCCATCTAGTCCATGCCAGTCTATAAGCTTTCCCTGTAGCTGGAGCCCAGGATTCTCTGATAAATTCTTGAGCCGTGCCTGAAAGTCCCGGCTTAGCCCAATTTCTCCTGAAATCGCCCATGCTAATAGGCTCAGTTTCCCTGACTCGACCAACGGATGCAGCTCTCCAGCTGGATTTAGCACTATGTCCTCTCTGACCGGCAACCGAATCGGAGGTTCGAAAGACAACTCCAGCAGATCCGGAAACCAAGGCTGACCTCTCCAGTCTGGCGTTATCAGAATCAGTGTGGCTACTTGACGCCTGACTTGCGCTACTGTGCGCGCTATCATGGCGAAGGGGGGAAAGGCATACTCCTTTCCTGGACCCCAAACCTGCAGAAATGCATCTGTCGCTGCCGCTTCCGGATCTGGTCTCCAACTGAAGAATCTGGAGATTTTCTTGTTCAGCCTGGAGGCGAACAAATCCGTCCGGCACGGACCCCTGCGACGCATCAGCTCCTGAAACACTGAGTCGTGCAACTGCCAATCGCTGGAATCCCTCAGGTACCTCCAATTCCAATCTGCTACTTGATTGAGATCCCCCGGCAAGTGCTCTGCTCTCACGGTTATACCCTTCTGGAGACATATTTGCCAAAACTCCTTGGCCATCTCTGTCAGCCTCTGCGACTTTGTTCCGCCCAGCCGATTTATATATCTGACTGCTGAAACGTTGTCCATTTTCAACAGTATGGCGGCCTTGACTCCTTCCTGTGTCCAACACTGGACAGCGAAGGAGCCCGCTAGAAGTTCCAGGCAATTGATGTGGAGACCTAGCTCTTCGCTCGACCATCTCCCTCCTGTCGCTTGGTCTCCGCACCTGGCTCCCCATCCCCAACGACTGGCGTCAGATTCTATCACCAGGTCCGGGGATGAGCCAAATATCGCCCTGCCATTCCACGCTTCCATGTGATGGTACCACCATTCCAATTCCAGTTTCGCTTCTTGCGACAATTCCACTTTTTGTTCGTAAGATAGGCCTCTCCGAAGATGCTCTATCTTCAGTCTCTGCAACGCTCTGTAATGCAGCGGACCTGGGAATATCGCTTGAATCGATGATGACAGACGTCCTACCAGCCTCGCTATCTCCCTCAAAGAAACCTCTCGTCTTGTCATCATACACTTGATCTCTTTTTTCACTGAATTTACTTTGTCTAATGGAAGCTTGAGAACGCCTTGTGTCGTCTCTAAGCTGAACCCCAGAAATTCCATCTCCTGCGCTGGTTCTAGCTCCGATTTCTCCCAGTTCACTAGAAATCCCAGCTGCTGGAGCAATCCTGCAGTCATATGAACCTGTTGAACTAGCACTTCCCTGTCCTGACACATCAGACAGATATCGTCCAGATAAATAATCAACCTGATCCCCTGCTTCCTCAGGAATGCTACCACTGGCTTCAGCAATTTGGTGAAGCACCATGGTGCCGAAGCTAACCCGAATGGAAGGCATTTGAACTCCCATTTCCGTCCTTTCCATAGAAACTGTAGAAATCTCGTCTGCTCTGCCTGTATAGGAACCGTCAAGTATGCATCTCTGAGGTCTATTCGCGCCAACCAATCTCCATGTTGGAGAACATCCCTCAAAAGATGAATACCTTCCATTTTGAAATGTCTGTATACTAGAAAGTAGTTCAAAGCCCTCAGATTTATTACCGGTCTTACTTTGTTCTTTCTTTTTACTAGAAAGATATTGCTTACAAAACCTCTTGTGTCTCTTGAAGCCGGGCCCACTGCGTTCTTGAACCTGAGCAACTCTACCTCCTTGTCTAGAAGGCTCTCGTCTTCTCTGCTGAACTGAATCTGCCTCGGCAATTCTACCTGATATGGCTCTTGCCAAAACTCCAACTGAAAACCTCTCACGGTTTCTCTTATCCAAACATCTGAGGACAATTCTTCCCATTTCTCTACATGCAAACGCACCCTTCCTCCTACCGGAGGAATACTCACATGCGAACTTTGTGCGCATTCTGTATCTCTTACCTGAATTACTTTGATGCTGCTGTCTACTATTGCCTCTCCAGCCTCTACCCCTGCCTCTACCCCTGGAAGGGAAGAAGGGGTTGGATCGTCGGTCTTCCTGCTGCCAGGAAGTTCTGTCCCTGAAGGAGCCTCTGAATTGACCACGGCTGGACGAGCGGCCCTTTCCTCCTCCAGCCCTATCGAAAACCTTCCGGCCAAAGATTTTCTTCAACGAAGATTGAGCTCTATCTAGTGACACATAAGTACTGGCGAATTTTGCCATGTCCTTGATGAATGCGTCCCCGAACAGCTTGCCTTTTGCCGCCATAGCCTGTTCGGAAGCCGCCATTTCGCCCAGTCTGGAATCTAGCTTCATAAGGATGGATCTTCTCCTCTCAGTCGCCAACGCTGTATTGGCGTTCCCCAGTAGACAGAGGGTCCTCTGTGCCCAGCCTGCTACTACATCCGGATCTATGGGCTCTCCTTTCGTTTTCGCCTCTTCTGCCAATTGCCAGATTCTAGTAATTGGCCCTAGTAAGTCCAGCAGTTTATCCTGGCAGGCGCGCCAGGATCTATCAATGCCCTTCTTGACGTCCCTGCCGTACCTGCCCAGGAACGTGAGAATCCTGTCATCAATTTCAGGAGTTTCTGCCACTCCGTCTGGCACTCTAGGCCTTGGGCACTCTGCCCTCAATTTAGCTCTCGCTTGTTTACTTAGCGGTGCTCTCAAGCGTCGCCTAATGTATTCGGCGATCTTCTCTGGAGGGTCCCATTCATTGGACCGGGGATGCACTAGATCATCGGGATCGAACTCGTCCTTAATAGGATCCTCGCTTTCCCTCCTGCCCTTCTTGCTCTTCGGTGGGTTCTCGGCCTCTTCTGGGGAGGTTTGACACTCGGATGAGGTGTAGCCCTCAGATTTTGAACTGCTTCTGCAGTAATCATCGTCTGATTCGCTAGAAGTTGTGGCCCGCCTTGTGCGAGATCTCGCCTTCCTTTTCCCCGTAGCCTTGCGGGGTGAACCCGGGGGGGTCTGGGCGCTACGGTCCCTGCGGGTTGAATGCTTTCTTCCCCCTTTTCGCTTGCGTTGCCTGTCTTGCGACAACGCGGCCAGGCTCCTCAAAATGCCCCTGTCTTCTCGGGAGCTCCCGGCACTCTCCCATCTCTGGACTGCCTGACTCATGCGCAGCCCACTGACATGGGGGCCTTGAGAGTCGTCTGAATAATCGCTCATCTTCACACGGCTTGATAGCACTTATGTAGAGCTTATGCAGTTCACTTGGGCTGCCCCCGTCACAATTATAGTAATGATTGTAGCTAGGCGAGTCTCCACTACAGTTTTTCTTGGGGCTGTGCCCGTCAATCAGCTGCCACACTTTCTCGTACCTCTTCCCAGCGGACAGAATGAGGGTCGGTATTTTAAGCAGGTTGAAAAGATCCTTCAGTCAACCTGTTGCCTGCAGTATCATAAAGCGCCACTAGATGGCGCCCGTGGCCAACAAATCCTGCAGGAATCTTTGCACAACGCGAAGCAATTCCCTGCTCGTTAATCAGACTTCAAAGGCTGTAATTCTCAAAGCACCGTAACGCGGGTGTGTCAGCCGTGAGAACTCTCGCATACACAAGTTCGCAACGACGCCGGAACTCCCGTAGCGTCGCTGCGAACTTCCGTGTATGCCGAGTTTCAGCACGAAGAGAAACCGACGCCGGAACGAAAGGTCCCGTCGCGTCTAATCCCTGCGGATATATTCCGCCAAATCCCTCTCGCAGAGCGCTTAAGCGAACCTACGCGCGCGCACTGCTAATCCGTTAAACTACCTGTCACAGATTATACAATACCCATCCACATAGGAAAAATACATATAAAGGTACTTATCTCGGCTGCTCGAGCAGCAAAGAAAGAGGAAGGACTAAGGACTTCTGACATATTATAGAGGAGAAGTAGCGGTGATTGGTGTGAAGAAGTCACGTGTTTTGATCACCAATGAAAAACGAACTACAAATATATTGGGTTTTATTGGAATTGTAGTTTTTCTGGTTTTTCATGATTGATATGTTTGGTTTAATTTTTGCTGCTCGAGTTTAGTAAAGAGAAGTGAAGCATAATCTGAGCCTCCGAGTCTTGACATAGAATCAGACTCTGCAGAGCACCCTTTGTCAGCAGGGGACGCATCGCACACCGTTAACTATGATAGCAAGTTCCTTCCAGTATCATCGATGTCCAGCGCGCTTTTGTCCAGAGCAACGCCGAGATTACATTTTAGCATTTCCTTAATCGGCAACGTGTAACAGTGCCAGGTGAAACTAGCAGGGGCGGGGCCATTTCAAAGGTTTGCTTTGGGACACCATGCGTCAACCCAGGATCAAGCTTGCATGCCTGCTACATGGGACACTTTACAAATGCATGCTGTGCTTTGTATGCACTCCCAATGTCCTGCCCCATGCAGAGTGACGAAACACTCTCTTCGATATATCTTACTTGCAATGCACCAACTGTAATGATAGTAGTTAAGGAACATTATGCTCAGTAAGGTAAACTGATTTCGCTCTGTATCAATGTGTAGGGTGAAAAACAGGCCATAGACATAGATGTGGGACTACAGTAAACACAAATATATCAAGTGGTGAAGCCAGGATCTGGGTCCTGGTTCTATAGTTTACAGTTTAAACAGCACAGTAAAACCACAGCGTCTTCTGTTCCATCTTCAGTTTTAGGGCAGGCATACTATGCTTTCTGGGAAGGTGTCTTTCATGGACTGAACCAGGACTCGTGTCAGTAAAGCAGACTTGAATTGCGCAAACTATCAATATGGTGATATATAAGCAATTACAATAAAAAAAGATTGGCAAAAACAAATATGATTCCCACCTAAAAAAAAAGAAGAAAGGGGCGATTGTCTCCGAAAGGATTCAAGAAGGCGCAGAGGTATGTATATTAAACACAGATCTTAGCTGCAGTCTCTCAACCTCATACATGCCAACCCTCCCGATTTAGGCGGGAGACTCCCGATTTTTTCATTACAAACAGTGCTATTTGTTACTGTCTCCCGCCTAAAATAACAATAACCCCTATGCATTCCTACGGTGCTGAAATCTCCCTCTCAGGGGCTTCGGAATGTTGCCATGTCCGCAACCTGTAGAACTGCCTTTTAATGTGGCTTCCCTGTTATAAATCCAAATCCAGTGTCTATCACTCTCTCTCTTTCTCTCTCTCTCGCTGTCTCTCTCGGTCACGCTCTCTCTCTTTCTCTCTCTCTGTCTTTGTCTCTCCCTCTCTGTCTCTGTCTCTCTCTCTCTTTCTTTTTTTCTCTCTCTCTTCTTTCCCTACTGAAAACTAGTACACATTCTATCAGCCGTGTAGGAGTGGTAATACATATGTTCTAATAACCAAGTGACCACAGAGAGCCATTGAAACGCACATATTTGTAATTTTATTAACCCGTTTTGTTTTAGCGTGTCTACCATGCGCCATAGGTTTCATGTTACCCTCATTTTCAAGGGTGCCACCTGCTTTGGTCTCCTTTCCACTCTCCCACCGAGCCTCATGCCTTCTGGTGGAATGTTTACTTTCTTTGATGCCAACACCTCTTATGCCCCTACCAGAGCTGGACTGCATGCTGGAAAACGTCTTGGAGGAGGCATTGCAGATTAAGCCACTAAAGAAAAAGCAAATGGCTGACGGGGGTGCATAGGTGCATGAAGTGTAGGAAGCCACAGATGTTGAGCGGGAGACTGCTTTCAATACAGAACAGGGTCTATTGGGTTCCTTCAAAAGAGTTCCTCACCACACCTGGATACAGAAGATGTACAATGAACTGTGCAGCCAGAAGCAACATTTGCACATTCTAAGGAGAACTGTGCCTTTGATAAAGGGTCATGGGGAGCTGGCCGAAGAGATCAAGAAGCAGGGCGAAACACAGGGGTCAATATCCACCATCACATCAAGGAAGAGCCAGGACAGGAACTACTCCGTCCACCCCAGCGCCTTCAAGGATTACTGCCAGCACTCTTTGGGCTGCCTTCTCCCCCACCTACATTGTCCCTCAGCATGCCCCTTACTCACTACCGCACCCTGCCCACCTGCCATGTCTCCCAGACCCGCTTGCACCAATGCAACTTCCCCCACACTGCCAGCCTACCAGATATGGGCACAATGGTAACTCTGATTCCTCCTTGCACCCCCCCCCCACCCATCCTGGAAGCTGCCAGTGGTAGTGCATGACAGCCACCCATCCCTCAGCTCATGTCTCCCAGGAAGAAGAGCACAGGTGTCCATTTGCCTGGCTTGACCCATTGATCAAACATGCCTTATCCTGTAAGATGGTGTGTGTCAGTAAAGTCAAAGAGGCACACCTAGGTAGTCTTGATTGTGGTGATTCAGGGCAGAGTGACATCACCAAGGACGATGTTGCATTTGTTGATTCATGCTAATGGGCTCAGGCCAATGATCTCGTCTGGAAATCCTGAGATGTGGGTAGATTCTGGGGTTTCTGGGGTGTAGCAAGTTTGTGCGAAGGTCACACGTGTTGCTGCCTGCGCCTTGGCCTCCAGCTTGCTCCATGTTATCCCTATAGCACACCCTGACAGCTGCCTTCTGGGGCTGTACGATGCATCAGCACCATACCAAGTATGCGCAAAGTTTGCACTGTTTTGATGCTTGTATCTTTGCCTCCTGCTTTCTCCTCCTGTTACGCCTAAGCCACGCTCCCACGGCTGCCTTCGGGGGCTTCCGAGGTGTATCACAGCTACATCAAGTTTGCAAGAAGTTCACGCTGTGTTGCTGCCCGTATCTTTGCCTCCTGCTTCCTCCTCATGTTACGCCTACGCCACACTCCCGTGGCTGCCATCTGGGGCTTCTGAGGTGTGTCAGCGCTACATCAAGTTTGCAAGAAGTTTGCGCTGTGTTGCTGCCTGTATCATTGCCTCCTGCGTCCTCTTCCTGTTACGCCTACGCCACGGTCCCACAGCTGCCTTCAAGGGGCTTCTGAAGTGTGTCAACGCCACATCAAGTTTGCAAGAAGTTTGCGCTGTGTTGCTGCCTGTATCATTGCCTCTTGCGTCCTCTTCCTGTTACGCCTACGCCACGGTCCCACAGCTGCCTTCAAGGGGCTTCTGAAGTGTGTCAACGCCACATCAAGTTTGTGAGAAGTTTGCGCCATTTTGCTTTTTGGCTAACGGAGTGTGAGCTACGTCTCTGTGTGAGGGACTTATACGGTCATATAAGTTTTGAAATGTAAATGGAGCCCTAGACCTGAGGCATGACCTTTTCTGGCAATAGAAACGGACCTATGTACTAGTCTGTAACCAACTGTGAGGAACTAGAGAGCTGTGGAACACGGGTTTGCTGTGGTTTGTCCACATTGGTTGTATCTTTGGAGAAGCTGCCCAGCTCACACCATATACTCCTTTTGAACTCTTGATCAACCTTCAACTCTGTGGTAATATTTAGAGAGGATGGGGAGACGCCAGTCGGGCGTTCCTCAGTGCGCACAGGAGCGCAAGGTGCTAAAACTATTTGTAGAACACACGGCCTGTGCGCTGCATCGCGGACGGCCGGTTTATGTTTTCCTCATCTTTCTCTTGTATTTACTTTTTTCAGTTTTGTGCCCTTAACAGTATGTCAAAGAAGAAAGCTCCCTTTGCCCCACCTTCGATACCACCAAAAAGGAAGCAGGATTCCTCATTGACACCATTAATGATGGCAGTCACGCTAATCAATGAACTTGTGACTTTACTCCCTGATCTAAGTGAAGCTGGCCAAACACCCAAAGGAGGTACAGCAATGGATGCTAAAACCACTACATCATTAGTAAGAGCTCCTCTTATTACAAAGGAGATACCACCCCCCAATATGAATAACTACCCCGCCTTGCTGGCCAGGAGGCGGGTCAAAATGTCAAAGTAGTGGCTGCCACACGCTGTGTAGTCCACCCAGCAATAACTTTTGAGAACAAGTGTTCTATTATATCGAAGCTGGACACTGAAGAAGCCAAGGTAGACTGTGGGAGGAACTGTTAGCCTAGAGCTCAAATGTTGGCATTTCAGGCAATGTCATTATGGGGCCAATTGTTAATTCCCGAATATCAAATGAAGCTGCAGGTGTATGCACCGAGCTCTAAACTCTCATCTCTTTCATCCACCCAGACCGAGTATAATGGGGGATGTGTATGACATTTTGGCTTTTAGATTACAATTGCCATGTAACCGTACTCATCTGATAATTCATATTTATCTGAGACAAGAGACCAGTGCAATAGATACATTTGTAAAGGAACTATTATCTCTCTATGGCATGAGAATAATTAAAATTGTATTATTGTGATGGGAGATTTAAATCTACTGTATTGCAGAAAAATGTGGGGGGGAAAAACGGCACATGCGCTTTTACTGCGCGTTCGGCACACACGTGTCCCCCGCATCCAATGGAAGGGTTGCAGCACCGGGGAAAATAAACTAAAGAAAACAAATGAAAAAAGGACCCTGCGACGGAAGTCCCTACCCACTTCATGGGTAGGAGACTTACGTTGCAGGGAGACGGACGAGAGGAGGAACAGTTGGGAGTGAAGATAAGCAGCGAGAAGGAAAGGTAAATAGGGAGTGGGGGTCGCAGGTAGGGGGAAGGCAGCACAGTGAGATCCATGTGCTCACTGCGCGCCACCATTTTCGGATTCAACTTTTTCAGATTTGATTAAACAGGGCACGCAGTGATCACGTAGATCCAAATCTACATATCGAACCAAATAAAGCCCTTGATGAATTGATCAAATATGAAACATATGGAGAGATTCCAGCACTGGTAGTGCATCCGCCATGCTATGCTATAAAAACCCAGGACCGGTTGCTTCCCTCATGTTTTCCCGGGAGTTAAGGGCATGCAATGGTAGATGGGCTGAGGACTGTCCGGCATACCTATATTCAGAATCCACCAGAAATCCTCAGTGACAGATTATATCCTAGTGGATGTACTATGCTGGACATTTATATCAGGATTCAGGTTTTAGAACAGATAGAGCGTGACCATGACCCAATCTATTGTAAGCCAGCCTTCCCATTTAGGGGGCTAGCGTACTCTGGAGAAAGGGCTGCCAGCCAGATCATGGCTAAATTAAACAAAGAGCACGATGGAATCAATCCTGTATACTTTACCTCTACTCATGCTGGAATATTATGCCCAAACCACTGATGCTATTGATTAGATAGGCTTTAATGACAGCCTATATAGCCTTAAACGACCATTAGTTACAAAAGAGCATCCTAACACAACTAAAAACATTTTCTGTTGAAAAAAACGTGTGGTTTGATGATGATTGTAAATCAGTCAAAAGGGCCCTTCTTCATCCACTACCAACCCCCCAGAAAACTCAGATCAGGCTCAGCTCTCCTCCTCACTATTCCCCCTTACCACGCCACCAGAGTTGGTGGCTCGGCCTTCTCTATCCTAGCTGCCACCATCTGGGATACTCTTCCTCTGGACATCCGCCCCACCGAGAACTACCTTTCCTTCAAAAAAGTCCTCAAAACCTGGATATTTTCTGCACTTTCTTGAAACCTGTGCCTAACCTTCTAATTTCCAATCCGAGCAGAGCAACACTCAGCATCCGGCGGCGCCAGCCATTTTCAAGCCAGCCACTGACTTCTCAGTAGCTGGCAGCACCCTCCGTTATCGTGGCGGCCCCCGACCTCTCAGACTATCTAACACCAATCAAGACCCTGGTTTCACACAGCCCTTCATATCGTTACTCACACTGTAAAATGTCACAGGATTGATTGGCCACTGCATGTGGCTAGTATGGGGAAAACAGGCAAATCAAACTCAAAGTAGTTGTGATAGAATCACCACCATCGCACTTGGACAGATTGAGATAAACTGCAGGGAATTGTCATGGGAGGAACTGTGCCATGACCATGTCTCGCACCTGAAGGCAGGTGGGGGTTTCTTGCGCATTTATCCAAGAAGGCAATCAAGAACTAACACCGGAATCACACTGGAAGGATTTGAGGGGTGGTCGGGTATCACGCATGGATGAACTAAAGGATGGGCCACCCAGGGTCCAGGTAACAATTGAGAAGGTTCTGTAGGCACAAGATATCTGAGTAGATATGCTATCCACCTAGAAGAGCCTGTTAGTATAGACTGTGCTCCTCTAGTTGCAATTAGATGAAGCATAGTCTGTCGATGTCGCTAACCGTTTTATCGCAGATGCAAGAATCGCCAGAAGAAGCCAATACCTGATTGGGTGCACCCACAACAAATCACCACCGAATCTGCAAGGTACATACAACGCACCACTGCAGTGGACACTGGCCACAGGCATGAGTACCCATACACATCAGAATACAACAGGGACTATGACAAATTTGGTTGTGCTGGTTACATAATTCTCTGCCTACTTTCACCAGACTTTGCCTCAACACCTCTGACATCAGTATGCAGGAAAAATCTATGACAAATTCGGACACATGCCCACGTGCCTGACCTCATGGGTTGCTCTCTACTGGAACCTGGCCAGCCCTGCTAATCCTTATTTGTCCAAATGCACATATACATTCTAATCTTACTTCTTGACCTCCAACATTCTGGACTTCGGTACCCAATGGCATTCCCACCACCAGCACATTGAGACTATAATAATGGTGAAGGTGCTATACAAATGACAACTACAATGCAATACAAAGGGGAGGGTAGATACCCGTGCCAGACCTCTGAGACTTGAGTATAAAAAGCTAACCAAGACAGAAAAAGATGACTTAGATCTTAAAATGGCCTCGAAATCTGGCAATAAGAAATCATTTTGGCAACTTGTGTACAAGAGCACGTCACAAAGGGACAAAGAACATTCTAACAATATATCTGAACACCAACAAGCGGAATATAAGGAAGATTTATTTAAGCAATATGCCAGGGCGGCATATTGCTTAAATAAATAGCAGAGTTTCGGGACCGAAAAAAATAAAAAGAAACAACCAAGAAAATGGCCACGGGAAAGGGAAAACGGAGTCCGTTTTCCCTTTCCATGGCGTCCACTCCCAAAAAAAAGGAGCAGAAGGTAAGTGGGGGTGTGGGGGACAGGAGGGGAAGAAAAAAAGTAATAAAAAACGTACCTGCGTCCCCGGTGGGGAACAATGGAAGCCTCCAGCCACGTGGGTGGAGGCGTGGAGCGGGGATGGCCTGCTTCAAGCCTCCTCATTGGCCGAGGGGCTGCCACACCCCCGCCAAGGACAAGGCGGCTGGAGTCCCGGCTGAGAATCGAAGGATTCTCGGCTGGGTAACAACCCGGCGAGAGCCAATCAGAATGTGTGTTGCATTCTGCTTGACTCTCGCCAGGTACTAAATAGATTTATACAGCAAGAGCATAGATTCCCTCTCAAGAACTACTGGATTGGGGAAGAGTTCCCTCTCTGGGCTGCTTCCGTCCCAGGAAGGGAAAGAGCCAGGGCCTGATTTGAATTATGGCTCCTTTTTTAACACATTTCTTAATGAACTTCTATCAGTGGTAATGGCTCAACGTAGTTGGCAGGGGGCAATTTTAGTATGTATCTAGGGTGATTGTGAACTTCCTCAAAACTATCACCCAATTTCACTTTTAGACAGACTTGGGAAGGTTTTTAGTAAGTTAATTCAGCAGAGACTGGGGGATTGGTGTGAATTGCACAGGACACTTTCCTCCTAGCAAGCCAGCTTCAGAAAGGGTATTGCTACTATTGACCAAACCTTTAGATTATTACGAGTGTTACATAGATGTGTATTATTAAAGAGACAGCAGGGGTCATTACAAGTATGGCGGTAAGGGGTTAACGGCACCGATAAGGATGCCGGTGCCGTTAACCCCCTACCGCTGCATTCCCGAGGTCCCTTAGCGGGTCCGACTAAGGCCGGCTGGTTTTACCAGCCGCACTTAGCGGGAGCCACTAAGGGACCAGGGAGCTAATAACGGGCCTGCTATTTGCGGGCCGGTTATTAGCTCCTTCCCCATTCCCATTGAGCCCTATGGGGGCTTGAATGGGAAGGGGGAATGGTTTTCAGAATGGGGACTTACCGGGTCCTCCAAGGTTGGAATGACCTGGTAAGTCCCCATTGCGACTACCCGGACCCGAGTTTGGAGGCAGCCATGGCGCTAATAGCACCATGGCTACCTCCAAACTCGTAATGACCCCCTCTTTTTCTGGCGTTTGTAGACCTGCTACCAGCATTTGACCTTGCTCACGAGCTGAACTATGGCAGGCACTTGAGCAGAGGCCAATCCCTAGCGAGCTGATCGTTTTTGTTTGGCTGTTGTATTCTGATAATTATGCATCTGTGAAAGGAGGGCAATGGACAGGCCTCACTTCATCATTTGGTATTTGGATTGGCGTAAGACAAGGGTGCGTATTGGCCCCAATACGTTTTTCATTGTGTATAAATGGTCTGATAGATACTATCATGGGGCTCGAGGCAAATGCACCGAGAATGGGAGGCCACAAGGTGGCAGTCTTCCTTTCTAATGCTGCGAAGACTAGAGGCTTGAAATTGAATACTAAGAAAACTTAGCGATGGTGCTATTAGCGCCATGGCTGCCTCCAAACCCGGGTCCGGTCTCACTGAATGGGGACTTACCGGGTCATTCCGACCTTGGAGGACCCGGTAAGTCCCCATTCAGTAAACCATTCCCCATTCCCATTTGAGCCGCCATAGGACTCAATGGGAATGGGGAAGGCGCTAATTACGAGCCCGCAAATAGCGGGGCCGTTATTAGCGCCCTGGTCCCTTAGCGGGACCCGCTAAGGACATCTGGTCTGACCAGACGTCCTTTGCGGATCCCGCTAAGGGACCTCGAAATAGGGCGGTAAGCGTTTACCGGCATCCTTATCGGTGCCCGTAAACCCTTACCGCCCAACTCAGAATGACCCCCACGGATATGCTACCCACCAAGGATGAAGAGGTCCTCGCAGCCGGTGTTTAAAGGAGATGGGAAAATAATTGAAGGAATACACATTTACCTAGGGATTAGAATAATCATTTTATTAAGCTGGAATTCACAATTGGACAAGAGCATTAATACCATAGCATGTAGAGGACAGGTTGGCTTAGGGTTCTCAAAACAACATGGTGAGAGGATCATCTCTAGTGCCATAGAGGTCTATAGGGCCCAATCAGTGTCTGCCTCAGTTTATGTTGAGGAACTATGAGGGCCCAGCACATTCAATGCACTGGAAGTTAAAGAAAACAAGATTTTACATAGACAAGGATCGAACTGTGGTTCATGGGTATTAATGACACCATTAAACTTAAACCCCTTGTCTATTGGGTAAGAATCTGGAATTGTGAGTACTTTTCATCATATTGTCTAATCCTTAAGGACTTCTTAGAAACCCCAGTGCAAAAGAGTTGTTGTGGTTAAAATACATTAAAATCATGTTAACTATAATTCATGTTCCGGAATTGTGGGCCAGTCCATGCTGTTATGGTCTATGTTATGTTATGTTATTTAGCATTTATATAGCGCCTTATGTATCATTGGTATTATCTCAAAGCGCTGGTAGGTTGAACGCCCTTGCGAACCGTAGTTCAAGTCAGTTGAGAGAGAGATGGTCATAAGGTGCCTGGGTGCACCGGATATGTGTGAAGCTGGTGTGGCAGTTGCATGATAGCTGCTTCATAGCGGTAGGTGTGGTGGTTGGGAAGCCAGGTATATGTGTTCATTCTGGGGGGTTGACACCCAGACTGATTTCTGGCTGCATTAGGCCTGAGGAGAACGCTTAAACTGGCTGTGTGTGCTCAGCGTGCTGTGTTTAATTAGGATGATGAGGAGTATGTGGCGGGTGTTAGTATGAGAACAGCTACACCAAATGTGTCATAGAATAGTATTGCTGTGTTCTATTTGAGTGGTGGTGTATAGGAGAGAGTAAATGTGGTATTGTGATATGGTGGTTATGGTGGTGATATGGTGTTTCATTCACTCATCCGCACCATCCATTTCATCTGCTCCATCCACTCCATTCGCTCATCCACTCCATCCGTTCCATCCAACTCCATCCGTTCCGTCTACCCCATTCGTTCCGTCTACCCCATCCGTTCAGTCTACTCCTTTCGTTCCATCTTCTCCTTCCGTACTGTTCATTCCTTCCATTCCATTCACTCTTTTTGTCCCATCTACTCCTTCTGTTCCAACTAGTCCGTCTGTTCTATCCATTTCACCCATTCCATCCACTTCTTCTGTCCCATCCACTTCTTCCGCTCCGTTCACTTCATCTCTTGGGCCAAGTGCTAGTAGCAGTTTGGCTGCAGCATTTTGTGCTCTTTGTAGTTTAGTCAGGTGGTATGCTTGGACTCCGAGGTAGAGGGCGTTAGCATAGTCCAGTCTTGACATTACAATTGATTGGACTGCGGTGAGTCTGTTGGGAAAGGAGAGGTATGGAAAGATGCGCCTAAGAATTATGAGGTGGTAGAGGCAGGATTTAGAGACGTTGTTGACTTGGTGCGAGAGGGTAAGGTCAGAGTCGAGAGTGCATCCAAGGTTTTTTTACTGAGGATGAGGTTGTCGGGGAGTTGCCATGGATGACCTATGTGCCAAAGGTAATGCAAATGATACATATAAACAATGGGTTTGCCCCATGGTACTAGCACATGGTGTGGGTACTCATATTATAGTTAGTTATTTATTGCTTAAAGGTAATCCAGACTTTGAAAATGACCATAATCTGTAGGAGGTCCACGAGAGGAATCTTTTCTTGAGATTAAGAATTGGAATATTGCCTCTTCAAGCCTACATCTCAAATTGGGATAGAGGCCATTCTATAAAATGCCATTTCTGCACAGAGGAAGATGAGAGGTAGGTTCTTTGTACAGAATGGCAAGAGCAAGACGGCTGAAACTAATCTTTAAACAAAAAGGTATAAGGTCGAAGACGAAGTACACCTATGTAAAGTGGGCGAAAATGATTCCCACATAAAAAGAATTGCCTCTTACTTAGTAACGGCATGGGGAAAAAGAAATAGCTGCTAGCCTGCTAGCTAACATTCTTCCCTCGCCTCTAACCTGCCTCTGTCCCTCACTTGCTCTGCCTATACTCTAGCACTTCACCCATCACGGTCACATCCCAAGCACAGCTGACTGTACCGCCTACCTGCACTTAAAAATGTCCAATGTTCATTGTCCTTAATCTATGTATGTCTACATATGTATTGTCCCTGGTGACTGCTCCATTTACTCCCCTGCACAACCTGGTCAGAATGTCCCTCAAACTCACCCCATTCTAAGAAGCTCACCGCTTCCCGTCAAATATGATTTCTTACCTGATAAATTTTCCTTTGTGATCAATAGAGTATTGTTCCTCCTGTACATAATTAAATACAATAAATACATCCCAAACTACCAAAAAAAATTAAAACCTTCACTATTTTGAGTTACCAATAACATTTGCTGTAGGGCTTCCTTCCTGCATAGCACCTTCCACTTTATATATATTCTTTCATTAATACTCCCCAAAGGATGTCTCAGCATCCTTGAAATTGATTGACGTCAGGATATGAGTCTTACTTTGTACTATGCACTTTATTTAAAATGTAATGTAGAGAAATGATGAGTTGGTTTGAGCCTGTTCTCTGTGCTTTGTATTTTATATAGATTTTTATTATGTATTGTAATTTCTCTTCTCAGGTGTCTATGTGATATATTCTGTATTGTTGGGGAGCTGTTTTGTGTCATTTCTCTTCTCAGATGTCTATGTGATATATTATGTATTGTTGGGGAGCTGTTTTGTGTCATTTCTCTTCTCAGATGTCTATGTGATATATTATGTATTGTTGGGGAGCTGTTTTGCTATATTTATCATGTATTGATGATTTACTGTGTTATGGCTTTGATGGAAAAATTCCAAAAAAAGCAATATTATTATTATTTATTCAATTTGACATGGCTGATTTACAACCTTTCAAATAGTAAAAGATACATAATAAAAACGTATTTGCACAGGTAATTATTTATGAATTACACAAGGTCATAATGGACAAGATTTAAATGCAAGATCTTAAAAAGGATTTTAAAAGGGTGATGATATCACCATTTACATTCACGCGTTGATCCAGTTCAAAGCATGTATTACATGAGTATGAACTTAAAAGGTAGGTGTAATAGTTTGTAATTCAAAGGAAATAAATAAAGGTTGACTCACATTTCTGATAATACATGTTAAAATATAATCAACAAGCCACCAACAGCCTGCAATCTTGAAGGTATAGTAGTGTCACCATTCACAATAAAGCACTATTGATTGACAAGAGGAAAAGTGGCATTTAGTTTAGGGATGAGCGAAGTCAAATAGGAGGTGCTCCATGGGCGAGAGAGTGGTGTATTCTGTCCAGTAGGGCCATGTCAACATGATGATAACTGCGAAGCCAACACCAATCTTGCCCACACCTTCTATGTGTTGGAGGTTGTGTTCTGGTGGGACAAGGGTATTGAGCTTGTGCGAAGATGTGGGGCTGAACCAGTAACAATAGTGCCCAGATACCCGGTGGTAAACAGGGCTGATAAGTCTGCAGCATCCAAGCCTGAGAAGCCGGCATTTACCAGAGTAGAAGTGAGCTGTGAGTGATGGGTCTGGGTTGAGCAGTGGCATCACAAGCAGGTTAGGTGGGCTGTGCAGAGATAGCATTTCACAACGTTCCATCAGCCACCCACTGCAGCCCTACACTTTGGAACCAACATCATTAAAGTAGAGTCCAGGCTGTTTAAATCAGCATTCTGTGGAAGGATCTGTGCTGAATGAATCGTCAATATCGGTGATGATTTTATTGGGACAATAATTTGATTGGTTTATAGGCTAGCATATACATGAATGTCATGGTTCTGACATCTCCCCCCACCGCAAGCCTGTTGATCTCCCTGGCAACGTTCCTGCGTCATTTCCTGCACTGTTCCGTGTGTGGGTGTTCACATAACCGGCTTTGCATGAAGGCAATAGCTCTGTATAAAATCTTCCACACCCTGAGGCTGCAAGTTGGCAATGCTCAGAGATTCCAAATAAGAGTAGGCTGTTTGTGGTGACTCTTTTCCTAAAATATTCAATAGATCTAGTTCCAGACAATGCCGGATAAAGAGTCGACTATCTTTATGCAGGTGTAGAGTTGCCTGTCCTCTTCCATGCTAGGCCCCGGTGATGGACTCTGATCTTGTTTTGCTTTCCAGGAAGTGACAGACACCGGCCGCCAGTTCTCAAAGAGGTGTGGGATGGGCACGATGGCTCCTCTCCCTCCGGGCATCACCAGCGAGGAGTGGCCAAGCTACACCCAGGCTGCTTCAGACTGGTCCCACTTCATCTCCACTGCCAAAGAATTCACGCTGCCTGACCCCAAAAGGAGTGGTAAGAGACGCCATATGTATTAGCAGGATTAGGGCCTGCGTATACCCCCTCAGATGGCACGGCCCATATTTTCTGTGAACTCCTCTATCTGAGGGCAGATAGTCCTTGTTGTTTTAAATACCGTGCAGGGTGATACAGTGAGATAGGATGGTCAGACATACCTTGTGGTGCCTGCTATTCTATGCAGTGTGATACAGTGAGATAGAAGGGATAGACATGCCCTGCCTTTTCCATTACAACATGCAGTGTAATGCAGTGGGATAGAAGGGATAGACATACCTTGTGGTGCCAACTATTACACACAGTGTGATACAGGGAGAAAGAAGGGTCAGACTGACCTGGTGGTGCCCACTGCTCTATGCAGTGTGATGCAGTGAGACGGAGGGTTAGCGTTATCTTGTGGTGCACACTATTCCATGCAGTATAATGCAGTGAGATTGAACAGCTAGACATGCCTTGTGGTGACAACTATTCCATGCAGTGTTATGCAGTGAGATAGAAGGGTTAGGCGTACCTTGGGGGGCCCACTATTACATACAGTGTGATAAAGTGAGATAGAAGGGTTAGTCATACCTTGCTATGCACTATTATATGCAGTGCAATGAGATAGAAGGGTTAGGGTTACCTTGTGGTGCCCACTATTCCAGGTAGTCTAATGCTATGAGATATAGGTCAGACTTACTTTTTGATGCCTACCGTTGCATGCCGTGTGATACAGTGTAATAGAAGGGTTAGACGAACTTCGGGGGAGCCCACTGTTATATGCAGTGTAATACAGAGAGATAGAACGGTTAGACATACAGTGTAGTACCAACTATTACATGCAGTGTAATACAGTGATATAGAATGGTCAAACATATCTTGGGGTGCCCACTGTTACATGCCGTGCAATACAGTGAGATAGAAGGGTCAGACGTACCTTGGGGTGCCTGCTATTGCACGCAGTGTGATAAAGGGAGAAAGAATTGTCAGACTTACCTTGTGGTTCCCACTTTTCTATGCAGTGCAATACAGTGACATGGAATGGTTAGACACGCTTTGGGGTCCCCACTATTCCATGCAGTGTTATACAGTGAGATACATGGGTGAGATGTGCCTTAGGGTGCCCACTGCAGTGTAATACAGTGAGATAGAAGGGTTAGACATACTTTGTGGTGCCCGCTATTCCATGCATTATGATACAGTGAAATAGACGGGTTTAGACATCATAATTTGTCTTGTCCACTATTACATCCAGTGGAACAAGGAGATAGGAGGGTCAGAAATACCTTGTGATGCCCGCTAGTCCATGCAGTGTGATACAGTGAGATAAACAGGTTAGACACAAATTGTCTTTTCCACTATAACATGCAGTGTAATACAGCGGGATATAAGGGATAGACATAACTTGTGGTGCCAAATATGACATACAAAGTTATAAAGGGAGAGCTGGGTGGCAGCGAATGAACGGCAAGTGAAAAGACAAACTTGCTTTGTCAAAAAGGCTGGTACTAACATCAACCTAATGTTACTGAATTTGTTAAAACAAGAGGCTATTCGAGACAAAATCCAGGTATTTGCAGGATTTATTGATTGAAAGCTTGCATTCGATATGATCAACAGACAAGCACTCTGGGAAAAATTAGAACTTTGGAGGTGCCCCCCGGAAATTCTGGAGCCCATCAAACTATTGTACAGTAACACCAGCATACGAATCCGGATGACAGCTGATGGCATAGTATCCGTGCCAATCAACACCTACAATGGATTGAAACAGGGATGCCCACTTGCAGCTACCCTTTTCAAACTTTTCACCTCAGATTTGGATGAGTATATGAGCATTCCATCACGGAATCCGCCTAAAGTCAATGCTGCCCCCTTATCGCAGATGATGGATGCTGATGATATTGTGTTGTTTGATAAAACGCAGCAGGGCTTACAAATATGTCTGGATCGAATGTAAAGCTATATGACATTGAACTAACTAAAAATTAACACAAATGCCACTAACAAAGAAGCGGATGAACTCGCAATTTACCTAGTTTTTACAGAATAACAAACTAACACGGGTCAATACAGTCAAACACTTAGGTGTATGGGTTAATCAATCTAAAGTTGAAGCTGAATGGAGTA
This sequence comes from Ambystoma mexicanum, assembly GCF_040938575.1. NCBI lineage: Eukaryota > Metazoa > Chordata > Amphibia > Caudata > Ambystomatidae > Ambystoma > Ambystoma mexicanum. The sequence continues at coordinate 983,976,960 of NC_090921.1, forward strand.
TACACCTTAAATCCAAATCCCACGCGCTAGCCAGACAAGGAGCCTTTATCCATAGAAAATATGGGAAATATTAATTGCAACCGGTCGTAACCTTTTTTCGCCAAAAGGTCGTAGCAATCCTAGTTTATGGTGCTGAAACAATGCTAAACCTAAACACAGAGACATGGCAACAGCTAGAAGCCATCTTTTGGCGCAACGTTTTAGCTCTACCACAGTCCTTCCCCTTGGCTAGGATTCCATACGAAATTGCAACACAATCATTGCAATCCATCGTGTTGTGTAAACATCTTGGCTTATTCCGGAAAATCTTGAGTGACGAATATATCCCATCTATTGAGATACTTCGTACTAATGCTGCAGCAGTTAGCAAACAAACACTGAACAACTGGAAAAACAAAATGGAAGTACATCTTGAGAAGGCAGACATCTCGATGGAAATGCTGCTCCAGCATCCACAGCATGCAAAGAAAAGAATAATGCAAAATGACTGGATCCTTACAATCCAACCAAAGATGCAATATCATATGAATCTCAAGTGTGACATGGAGATAAGGCCTGTCAATCATCTTCTGGATTATCTGAAACTCTTTCCTGATAAGCATATTAGAGACATGTTTCTGTGACTATGCCTCAACTTGCTCCCCACACGTGAACACTTGCTAAAAATCAAACAAATTTCTAGCGTACAAGCCTTTTGTAGATTTTGCAAAAAACAAACACAAATTGAAACTCTTTTCCATGTCCTAATGGAATGTAAAGAACTGATAGAAAATAGAAAATTGTACAGTGGAATGGTTTTGCTGTCCACACTACAGCTGAATGCAAAGGAAAGATGGGAACAAATACTGTTAGCAATAACAAGAAATTGACTTATACGATTATTCAATTTTGAAAAAATATTATCAAAGAGGATGTAATGAATTAAGAACGATTTATTTATTGATTTTTTTTGCTCTTCTTTTTTTCTTTTTTATGTATAGACTGACAATTATGAATGTAATGTATAGAAATGAAAAGTTTAGAAATAAACTATATCATTTTAATAAAAAAATTAAAAAATAAAGGGAGAAAGAAGGGTCAGACTTACTTTGTGGTGCCCACTGTTCTATGCAGTGTGATACATTGAGACAAAGGGCTAGACATACCTTGTGGGGCCAACTATTCCATGCAGTGTAATGCAGTCAGATAGATGGGTTAGCCATCATACCTGGTCTTGTCCACTACATTCAGTGTAATACAAGGAGATATGAGGGTCAGAAATACCTTGCAGTGCCTGCTAGTCCATGCAGTGTGATACAGTGAAATAAACAGGTCTAGCATATTTTGTCTTTTCCACTATAGCGTGCAGTGTAATACAGCGGGACAGAAGGGGTAGACATACCTTGTGATGCCAACTATTATATACAGTGTGATACAGGGAGACAGAAGGGTTAGATGTACCGTGAGGTGCGCATTGTTGTAGTGTGATGCAGGTAGAAAGAACGGTCAGACTTTCCTTATGATGGCCACTGTTCTATGCAGTGTGATACAGTGAGATAGAAGGGTTAACATACCATGTGGTGCCAACTATTACGCACAGTGTGATAGAGGGAGATATAGATGGGACAGATTTGCCTTGTGGTGCTCACTGTTCTATGCAGTGTGATACAGTGGGATAGAGTGGTCCACATGCCTTGAGTTTTTCTATTATTCCAGGGGTTGCAAGGAGTAAACTCCCTTTGGGGTCCTTCCTTTCATTTAGCAATAATGTGAAATTGAAGGGGCTAAGATTCCTTAGAAACCGTCTATATTCTGTGCGTGCAAGTGGTAAAGTACATATAGCATGCAGTGTGATACAGTGAGAGAGAAGAGGTAGACATGCCCGGGCATGTCCTCTATTCATGCAGTGAGATGGAGAGAGGGCATACAGGCCTCGCTGGTTTATTGTTCAAGGGAAGGGGCAGCAGCATCGGGGAAGGATTTGCATGCTTCAAAATGATATAAAGTGATTTCAAAGAAACGGATGCAAGAGCACGGGGGCTACCACCAGAACCTCTGCGGTGAAGCCTAACCCTGAACAATGTGGGACATACAGAATAGGAGGCAGGCAGCAAGAAAAACACTTGCCACATCCTTCCTCTGGCAAGGTTCCCAAGGAGAAACTGCATCTCCCCTGAGAGGTCAATAAACGGGGACGGCTCCTTCCCAATGCACCCTTGCTATTTGCAAAGCGCAGAGCAAGAGGAAGGGGGCTGAGGAAGTGCATTTAGGAACGGCACCCCCCTCAGCACTGAGAGACAGCGAGAAACAAACCGCTGCCTTCTCCCCTGTACAGCTGAAAGCAATGCGGGGACAATACTATCTGCCAAAGGTCTTCTCGTAGGTGCCCCACAGGAGTAGAGTCATAGTTTAGGGAGGAATCGCCTGCACTCTCTTCGAAGTGAGCCAAGCGCCACCACATTCTACCCCATTGGCACTCTGCAGCCTCAGTCAGTCGAGCATTGAGAATGTGTTTTTTTTATTGCGGGGGGTGGAGGGGCACAAGCAGATACGCAATTGTGCCCTTGCACACAGCCTAGGTTTCTACAGGTACCCTGCAGGCCACACACCTGGGACCAGACAACAGCTCCGGAAACAAGTACTCAAAATGGAAGCAGTCGAAATGTCAATTTTGGTGCAGAAATGTTGCATTCATTATTTAGAATGATAAAATGGAGGCTGAATGGTACATGTTCTTTAGATTACAAATAGCACAGCATCCAAAGTGAACATGTTTATTTCTTTAAATATTACGAGGACCTCGATCTGGTAAAAATGCCAGGAAAATTGCCAGTAATACCGGCATGAGTATTTTTACCGGACTGGGGAAACTTGAGTTTGCCGCTAGCGACCACGGATGTTCTGTGTGGGCCTGACCTGCCGGGAGATCAGGCCCCTACTGCCAACAAAATGCCGGAATCAGTGATTCAGACAATCCCATCCCATGGAGTGCTGGGAACTTACCATCGTCTCTGCCACCCGTAATATCCCGGTAACACCGGGATATCCGGCAGCAGGGACGGTAAGGCAGGTATCCCACCGGCAATTCCGGCAGGATACCGGCAAACCTGTAATGAGGGCAACTCAAAACAATGCATATTATTGTTAATGCAGACTCGATAGCGAACAACTGGATCCTTCCAAACCCTCACACACCTCCATACCCACCCTTTGCCTCCCAACCAAAACCTCCCCATGATTCTAAAAGAAACTATTTTCTAAATACCTGCCCTGCCTACTCTACATCAGGTCTTGCTGCCCATATGAACATTATTTTCAATTTTTTAAAACTGATTTTATAACATTAATTCAACATCAGATACATTGTAGTTTTTATTCTACATTTTCAGTTTGACCAATTACCAAATTCTCAAGTATGGCTCCAGCAAATCTAAACTTTCCACGTCTCCCTTTTTTAGCAAACCGCAATTAAATGTTATTTATATTCACCACATCAGGAATGGATTGCAGCGGACAACGTAACCAAAGAGTTTAGGAGTCCAAGTCTATTTGCGGTGTCAACATCTGCTCAAGACACCTCTGACCTTTCAGTCTGTTTGTTAACATTCACTAATTCTTTAAAGGTGTTGTTGAATGACTGTGGTTATATCCAGGTGAGTGACTGTGTTGCTCATGTCTCTTTGAGTCCAGTGTTGGGTGGTTCTGACCCATCTCCCAAATATTCTTTTACCAACTTGAGAAGATCCACTGCAGCCTTAATGAGTGCATCTATATCTACTGTGAAAGAGGAGCGGCGACATCAGTCCAAGATGGTGGTCCTAAATCGACACTATTTCAGCAAAGGGATGCAGGGGATTTCTTTCACACTATACTATACACCCGAGTAAGAGGAAGCATGTGCCATTTTGGCATGGGCGTAATTATAGGGGGGGACAGGGTTGTTTGTCCCCCCCAACTTCCATGGCACACCATTTTGTCCCTATTCATTTGGCTGGGGCACCTTTTCTTCAGATGTCATGTCACCCCCAACATTTTCAGCAAAGTTACTCCACTGCATTTTGGTCACATGATCATTAGGCAATCTGGACCATGGGAAAGGTAATGATCACAGTTAAAGATTATTTAGCCATTTTAGTCAACATATCTTTGCAGAAGTTCTTGTAGTGCTGACGGCCACTGAAGAGAAGCAAATAAAAACTATTAAGCGTGAAAAGATAAAGGTTCACAGTGAAGCAAGAGCTAGGCGGAAGCAAATGGTATACACTTCCTTCATAGTTATGCATCGAGTAGGTAAGTCAGGCTTCCCGCCACTGAGCAGTAACATCGAGTTGAGTTTTAAGAAGGCTGGACAGACATGCACATCACCCCCTAAGAACTGCATTATAGGTGTATGTTTCTCATGCATATGCATTGTGGATATCCTGAAAACCTGACTGCGTTCTACTATTCAGATGGTCACCGAGATCGGCTCAGATATTAGATACAACATGGAAGGTTATCCATACTGGGTGATAGTACTGGTGGCAATATGCCAGCACCTAGCATGCAGGCGTGTGGATGCTAGCGTGAAATGTGCAGCACATACAAACATGACAGCAGCAAGACTTGCCAGAAAGGAATAACCCAGGCCCAAAAAGGAAGATGAATGGGGGCATGGGTGCAGGTAGGGATGAGTGAGGAACAGGGGACATGGAGGGAGCCCCTGAAAGCAGAAGAAAATGAGAACTGAGACAATGGCAGAAAACACACCATCATTTGGGTCTGATAAGTAGCTGCTAGTCGAAGAGGCACCGACACCTCCATAAAGTGCAGTCCGCATTGTTTTAACAGTGTATCCACATAGAACCAGAGAACTGAACTATATGCACTCTCCCGATGTCAAACCTTAGTGTAAAATTCGAGAATTAACCTCCATTGGTCAGTAAGGGTTATAAACAGTAAAGCAACAGCACATGGAAACTCTACCTTGGTGTCTTGGTACGGAAACTCTACCTTGGTATCTTGGCATGGAAACTCTACCTTGGTATCTTGGTACGGAAACTCTACCATGGTAACTTGGTATGGAAACTCTTTCTTAGTATGTTGGTGTGGAAACTCTATCTTGGTATTTTGGTATGGAAACTCTACCTTGGTTGCTTGGTACGGAAGCTCTACCAGTTATCTTGGTGTGGAAACTCTACCATGGTATCTTGGTATGGAAACTCTACCTTGGTATCTTGGTACAGAAACTCTACCTTGGTATCATGGTATGGAAACTCTACCTTGGTATCTTGGTATGGAAACTCTACCTTGGTATCTTGGCACGGAAACTCTACCTTGGTATCTTGGTATCAAAACTCTACCTTGGTATCTTTGTTCCTTGGTCTTGTTGATAACCTGAATGCATTACAAGGTGGTATGTTTAAAATCTAGGAAACAGAAACAGCCTAAAGCAATGCTGAAGGACAGAACACAGTGAGAACTCCACAAGGCAATCATTGTACAGCACTTTATGAGAAGAGGGGTCTGCTGTCTTTTGATAACAGTGACAGAGACTCTGAGTTACCAACTAGTTCGAAAACAAACAGAGGGAACTTAGAGCTTGTGTCAAAAGAAGACAGGTCCACTGAATGCGCTCCGCTTGCCTTGAGAAAGCGCAGTTTTGTAAGGAAGAAAATGTAAAGGACAGATTCCAGCTCATAAGAGCACATGGGACCTCCAATATTGCAGGATACGAGCCCTAACTCCTCGATCACAAGCTTTAACAAGAATTGGGCAAGAAACCTGATTGGGATTTATACGTTTTTATTTTAGTAATAATTTGGGCGGTATTGTGCAAAAACGACTGTTGGACTATTATATTACCTCAGGCATAGTGGATTCTCCCATTTCGCTGAAATCCTAACGCCATCACTGACCACGGCAGTGACTTTCAGCTAAATTGTAGCGAATACAGCCAGAAATGATAGTGGTTGATTATATTGAAGTATTAGCCACAGTGCCCTGCTAGAAGACCACACATCTTTTTTGATGAATAATATAGAGCCAGTAAAGGGAAGTTTGTACATACATCCCCTGGTAGATAGTAAGGCGGAAGGGATGGATAGCTACAGATTGTGGTAAGGGGGGAGATAAGTCTGCGAAATCGAACACATAGACGTGTTCGGAAAAGTGTGTATGTGTGCGTGTGTGTGTATGTGTGTGTGTGTAATTATGGATTATTGTGTCAAATTCTTCTTGCTTCTGTTGGAACCCTCTCTTGTCATCTTTTTCTTTCTCCCAACAGTTTTGAGCTACAGTGGATACGCAGTACGCTACCTAAAGCCAGGCCCGACACAAACATGGCGGGTAAGTGTTAGTTCTATGTGGTTTGTATAACACAGAGCGTAACCTTTCGAACACTTCAGAGTGCTTTTGTGGGCACAGGAGGAAACATAGAGGAATTGGTCAGCTGAGTTGATCAGAAAGGTACCCTGTTAGTGTATACTCAATGTGGAACGGATAGGATTTAAGCCCTTTCTGGTGCTTCAGGAAGTGTGTTACCAGGCAGATGGGCTGTGGCTAGGAGCTCTAAAGAGTGGCCATTGTAAATGAACAGAGCATCCCCATACCAAATGCGTCTCATATGAAAAAGTGAACATTTCTTGCAAACAGTCAATTGGGGTATGAAAAACTGGATAGATAGCTTGGTGGCTCACCCAGGCAGTATTTTATAAGATGTCTCCCCGACAGTTTTGCAGTCTGTCAGTTGCTTAATCATGAGCCTGAACAATGACTTCAAAGCTGGTGTTATGTTTTGATTGTCAAGCGCCACACATCACCCTTTGGTCACTGCATGGGGATAGGCGGATTGCATTTCCTAACACACATTTTGATGTGGACAATTTGGATTAACATATTTATTGCATTAACAATAACAAACGCAAGTACATGCACATATTATAATGCATTAAGCTTGATTTCTAGGACCATGTATACACATATGTTGCATCGTTTTAGTATAACTTGGTACACATTAATGTTATTCAGTGTAATGTAAACACAGGAAACCGTAGAAATTCTCCATTTAAACAGCAGATCAATGTTGAAAGCACATTTCAATGCAATGTGTCACTACGAGATTTGGAATTTCTTTTTTAATAATACATATTTTATTTTCATTTCCGATGAAATAGTGCAAGGGCTATTCGTCTGCATGAAATACCTTCAACTAGAGATCACGCTCTACTTTATAGAACGTCAAATTGACACTTAAATCTTCATGCCATGTTTAGATGTAAAAGCCCTTTTCAAATGTTTATGATCTTAAAATGCAAGGCCAGGTTTTTATTAGTAATCGACTCTTCTCAACATAGCCCTTTTAATGGGCAGTAGGGTTTATCAGAATGGTTATTTTACAACCGAAATTGAATTTCTGCTTAAATGTGTTTTAGTATGTGTAGTTAAGATGAAATATAACAGTATACCAATTCCATTATTACTATTAGGTTATTTATTGAGCGCAGTTCTAGCTTTGGGAAGCAAGAGAACACTTTATAATCATAGGGGCAGTGGCGTAACACAAAATGTGGGGACCCCCCTGCGAGCCATGCTGAGGGGGCCCCCCCAACTGAGTAACAAATCACGGGTCGTGCTACACTCTGAGCCGACCTGGATTATCACGCTTGCACAATACGCAAAAACGTGCTGCTGAAGGGGTATGCCGCACACTGTACTAGCAGAAAGATATATTTATGTGTTTTAATGCAATATACAGCACACTTTCTGAGAAAAATTGGCTAAAAAGCCAGAGTGTTTGCAATTGTTTTGTAGGGTAACAGTAATCCAATACATGCAAGTCACCAACAGTGCACAGGAACATGAATGCTTTGCTATTAAAAATGCAATGCCACATTAAAAACATGTCCCACTGGATGCACAATGTAGACTAGTGTAGACACGTAATAGCATTACAGTAAAGCATGCCAGGCTATATTTAGAAATACCTAGACTGGTTGCACAAAAATGCCAGTCGAAGCAATAACACTCATCAATAAGAGAGCACACATTGAAGCCCGGGTCTCTGCAGCCTCTAACAACATGGCCAAACTCTTTAAAATCTGCACGGAACTGGTCAATCCAGCTGCGGTCTCCACCTCTCCTGTTCCCTCCCAGGCCCTCTGTATGGCTCTGGCCTCTCACGTCTCTGCTAAAACTCAGGACATCCTGTCCACTATCTCCTTTTCCTCTCCCTCTTCCTCTCTCGCCCTCCCCCCCTTTGGCCATCTCTACCTCTCCTCCTCCTTTCTCCTCTTTCTCTCTGACAACACCTTCAAAGGTTTCTAGACAAGTCCGATCCATGAAAGTGTTGTCCAAACAGGTACTCCCCAGCTCCTCCAGAACCATCACGGACCATATTGACACCCTCGCTGCAGCCTTGGCCGATTTCTGTAATAACTCTTTCACCACTGGAATGCTCCCCTCTCCCCTAAAGCACTCCCTTGTGCACCCACTCCTCAACAAGTCATCTGCCGATCCTACCTGTCCAGCAAACTATTGTCCAATCTCCCTCAGCCCTTTCCTGAGCAAACTCTAGGAAAAAAGCTGGCCATCTCCCAGCTTGCTCTCCACATTGACAGGCCGATTCATGGAATTAATTTGCGCTGAAATTTTCGGCGCATGCGCGCGAAAGCGTACGAATCGCAGTGCAAGTGGGAAAATCGCAGTGAAACCCACGCACAGCGATTCATGGAAGTCTGTGCGCGTGTAAATCCCTGGATGTGTGCTAAAATTCTGTGTGGCGCACGCTGGCGCACATGTCTCCAAACAGCGTGCGCTAAGCGCACAGCGAAAGCGCACATAGCGCAGCACACACAACAAAAGTAGGCGGAACAGGGGGTGTAAAAACGCGGAATGGGGAACAACGCGTGAAAATGTGGGCGTCACGGGGGAAGTACAGGAGGCAAATGCGCGGAACGCCCACACGCGCCTCTACAAAACATATTCATGGGATTGAACGGGGCTAATGCGTGCGCCAAAAAGACGCGCTAATCCGGAAACACGTACGCCAGAAGGAAGCAGGCGTACGTGGACCTGCGCAGCATAAAAGTGCGCGCAAACAACAAAAATGCCCAGACGCCAAGATGAATATACCGTTCCTAGCAGCAGTGGTCGTGGGATACCGCAGTAGGAGGAGGAGGATAGTCAGGCCCAGAAATTTTACACCCAGAACCAGTCTAATGACCAGGTGTATGGGAGGTACAGGTTTCCACCTCACATAATACTTGACCTGGTGAGTGAGTGGGAGGATGACCTCACATCACCCACCCTGTGCTCCCAAGCACTCTGCCCCCTGGAGAAGGTCCTCAATGTACTGCACTTCTTGGCCACTGGATCATTTCAGCGGACAAGTGCTATAGTGGGGGGGGGGGGTCACAGGCCACGCAGTCACGCTGCCTACACCAGGTGTTGGCCATTATGACTGCATGCCCATCAGTCCGCAGGCAGATATACCTGCCCAGAACACCTGCAGAAAGGCAGGCTGCCGTCCAGGATTTCTATGGGGTGGCACAATTCCCCAAAGTGCTAGGTGCCATTGATTGCACCCATGTGGATCTACGTCCCCCCAGGGCATCTGAGCACATCTATAGAAACCGCAAGCACTGGCATTCCATCAACGTGCAGGTAGTATGTGATGCCAAGGGAATTATCACCTCAGTATATGCCAACTATCCAGGGTCCACCCACGACAGTTTCATCTACAGAATGTCAACCCTAAACCGGGACCTAGAAGCTGGGCGGCATGGCGATACATGGCTGCTAAGTGAGTATAAATGCCTCTGCACATGTATGCATGTCAGATACTGAGTAATGCCACAACCCCACTAATGATACCCATCACCACCTCCCCAGGGGACAGTGCCTACCCTCTGAGCACCCACATGATGACGCCAATTCGGAACCCCACCACGCCACCCGAGGTAGGATACAACACAGCCCATATTGCAACCCGGGACATAGTGGAGCGCACATTTGGAGTGCTCAAGTCACGCTTTCGCTCCCTTGACTGCTCTGGTGGGCAGCTGTTATATGCTCCGTGTGCAGGATCATAGTGGCAGCATGTGTCCTGCACAACGTTGCAACACGCCGGGGCCTGCCGGTGGACATGGTGGTGCCCCCACATCCACAACCACATGCACGCCCGCTGCGCATGGGAGGGGAAAGGGCACGTGGTGAGGCAGCCCGTACGCAGCTGGTGGCTAATTACTTCACATAAAATCACACCCCTGTGTAGTGCACACAGCCCTGGCACATACCAGCTGACAATCAATGATGATGACATAAGGGACACTCAACTGTCACAACCATACCAGCCTGAGATTGTTCACATGGAAGTGTTACATTGTGTGCATCCCTACCTACCCAAACACCACCAATGCTGTGTCATCAAAAGACATACATCTATGCTGCTAAATTCATTACCCCCTTGCTAAATACAACATGAGAACAGCGCCATGTCACCCAACCCCTCCCCAGCTCCACCACCAAACACACCATGGCATGTCATGCAATGTGAAAGCAAAAAAAGGGTGGTCAGTCATAATGTAGAATGCAATAATGTAGAAAGTCAAAATGTCGATTTTTTTTTTAGAAAACAATAATGTCGAATGACAATAATGTCGAATTTGTTCTACATTTTTTAGAATTTTTTCGAAAAAAATAAATAAATATATATATAATTAAAATGTGTTGAGTATGAGGGGTGAGAGGGTGGAGAAGGGGACCCCCCCTAGTAAATGATACTCTTCTTGTTTATTTATTTATTGATAGTGCTAATTGAAATTTTATTTCGACATTTTTTTTTCTAAAAATGGACTCTTTTCATTATATGTATAGGTTTACGACATTATTGTTTTCTACATTTTTTTTTCTATATTATGACTATAAACCCAAAAAAAACAATGCACAAGACCTGACACAAGTGTCACAAAGTACACTGTCCTTAATGGAAACTGCCCACACACAATATGCTCCCAGTAATGTATAACTAACAGCACACATTACCAAATACTTACCACCAACACAATGCTGCAACACAACATGGACAAATGCAAAAACATGACAGTACTAAGTTCAAGTAGTGGAAGTCTTACAAACTTTATACGCCAGCACATTGACCCCTTATAACTGTAGAGTGTTGCTGCCACCCAAATGTCTCAGTGTACTGCATACAACATGAACTGCATCTGCAAAGTAGACGGCCTTGTGAAGACATGAGGAAGGAACCTGCAGCTTTGGAGGAAGACATGGATGCACAAGCACATATCAATACACCATGCAGTGCACAATACAACAACAATATCCACTACGGATGTCTACACAGTATTGACTACAGACTGCCCACACAGCTCATGGGAGCCCAACGTCACTGTGTAATTCACTGTCACTTGGTCACACTCTTTGCAAGCCCATGGAAACAGGAAGCAGGAGGGGTGTGTGTGTCATGAACCCAAGCATCTAACCCAAACTCAGGACAAGCCTGCATGTGCCCAGCCGGAATACAGTGGATGCCCACGGGAGCCACACAAGGCAACACACTGTAAAAAAAAAAAAAAAAAATGGCCTTGTGGGGGTGAGGGGGGGTGGGGGAGGCCACCCAGGAGGTTCGAGGACAGGGTGCACACCAACACCCTGCGTGGATGTTGCGAAAAAAAATACCTCCTTGGGCTCATGGCCTGCACGGCTATGCCATTGTGGGAGAACTGCTGTCGCTCTGCTCATCCTCTGCTGCTGCATTAGGAGGTGGTGGCACTATGGGAGGCAGCCCACGCAAAGCCCTGGTATGGTCCTCCATGGCAGCAAGCATGCGGGTCTGGAAGGTCTGATTCTGGAGGATTAAAGTGCGGAGATCCCCATGCAGCACATCACGGGTTGCCTGCATTTCTGCATGCATGGCCTCGCATGATGCCCAGATCTCCTCACGTGTTGCATGCAGCTCAGCTGAGAGCGAACGTGTGAGCTGCTCCAGCTGCTGGTCTGCCCTTAAATTACTGGAAGACTGTCAGGTTTCATAGAAAATAGGTAATATCTTCAATTAAACAATCATACAATGTTCAAGTTTATTTTATTTTTTGGGTTAAAAGATTATTTCAGTCACTTCACTCAAGATTTGTTGGGCCTTGACCTTTGCATTCAGAGTACAGCAACTACCCCAAGCCAAGATGGATGGCAGAGGCAGGAGTGCTGATTGGGTGGCAGGTTGACAATAGTTTGTTTCCCAACATTCTAAACTGCCTTTCATTAATTTTTCCATCTGAGCTGGTTGTGTTTTTGTGTGTCTCCTGTTTTTCTGGGCCTTGGAAGAAGCATCTTGAAGAAAAGCTTCTATTTAGAAGAACAATGCAACTTGAAAGTTAATAAGTTTTCTCAAGAAGAAGAGATCCATCGTGAGAAAGAAGAAGGCTGCAAGTCTTTCCCACACAACTCAAGTTAAGTGCTATTTCAAGTTTTCATTTCATAGTACAACGTTAGAATCTTTTTTCTTAGCTAATAATTTATTTCAGCAAATAAAGGGTTAACTCCGCTTTTGAGTTTGAGGAGACTCGTAAACAGGAAGGCTTTCGTTTAGTGAGGTTCGCGCGCGCGCAAAAGAAACTGTAATTAACTCATCACTTACCTTGTCAGATTCTTCGTGTTCGGGCTTCAGTGGACGTCGGCTGCAGCAGCGTCGCGTTTTGTTTTTTCCTGAAGTTTCAAGCGGTCCCGCTAAGAAGGAGATTCTCTGGGAAATTCGATGAGGAGTGGCGGCGTTCCTTCCCGTCGTTTGTTTCTCCGTATAGAGGTTAACCCTTTGTTTCCTAGAAGAGAAAAGGTAAGACTTTAAATTCTATTTTTTAAAAGACGTCGTGTATCATTTTTAATTCAAAAACATGGCGAACTGAAAGAATAAGACAGAGAGTTCATATTTGTTGATATAGCAGAAAAAAGGAGGCACTTGCATCATTCCAAGTATCTTTAAAGGAGCCGCATAAGTTAAATATACTTTTCATGTTTCTTACGACTCTCAATTGTGAAAGGTACCTTTCAAGACTTTTAAAAAAAAAAGACAATTACCTGTAAGCTCTGGAAAAGAATGTCAGTCTTAAGGAGAAGATAAGTATCTGGAAAATTGTAAAGACAAAATTAAGATTCTCCAGCTACAGTCAAATTAACCTTGCATGAACACTATTTTGTGACAAGAAGGTGTTAAGGTTCTTCCATCTTGGCTCAGTTCAATTTCATGCTTTCCACTCAAGTACAGGGAAAGATATGCTGAACATTGATTTTTTAAGTTGAATTGTTTCTATACAGTATTTTCTATCAGTTGGCAGTTTGGGTAGAAACAAGTTAAAAAAAAAACTGAAATCTAAAAATTGTACTTCCTCTGGGCTTTTCGCAGAGGATATTCAGGTAGGGAAGTCCTAAATCTATTAAATAACAGCTTGTCAGTTAGTGATAATATATGTTTATTGTACAACTATTTTTCTCTTTCATTCAGAGACCGGAAGAAACCAGAAGTTCCCATGTCTGATTTATTATTTTATCCACTTTTCCCCTTTCCCCCCGGGGGTGTCTAGAGCTCAGCTGTTCATTTAGTTGAGATCTAGACATCTTAGGTGGATAGGTGGACTCAGCAGCTCCTGCGTTGAACCTGATTTACCAGCCTTGACAAAGCCTCAAGTGCAACCAGAGTCTGCCTAAGGTTATGTAGTTCTACCCTCAGGACTTCCCTGTGGCCCTGGGACTCTATTGATATGGATTCGCGCAGAGTCTCCAGTGCCGCCCGTCTGTCCCTGTTGGACGCCAACATGTCTTCCCTGTGTGATTAGCAAATGGAGTCTGTTGCCTGCTGTTGTTGCTCCATCTGCCTTTCAGGGGGGATAATGGAAGTGGCCACCCTCTCCATTGCCTGAGCCATCATTTCTACTGATGCTGCCTGTTGGGTTGCCATACTGTACATGGAGTTTTCCCATACAGTATTGCCTGGTGGGGCACAGCCACCTCGTCGACGGGCACCACACCTGTTTGGGGCAAGGCGATCTGCACCTTGCTGTGCTGGCACTGCCCGAGGGTGCAGGACTGCATTCCCCCTCTGATCTGCTGGCCCAGGAACAGGATCAGATGCTGTGGAGTGTGACCCTGCATCCGTAACCGCCAAAGGCGGACCTACCAACACTGAAATCCCCATAGAGGGTTCTACCCCTGGTCCAGGTGGGTTGGACAGAACAGAATCCCTGCCAGAGACACTTACCTGCGACTGCACATAAGTCTCATCATCCGACTCAGCACCTGAATAGAGGTCTGGGGAGGTGCACCCAGAGGCACCCCTGGACAGTATGGTCTGCAGTAACATTGGGTTTTCACCCACCACCACACCACGTCCCCCACTGGTGCCTGGTCGTGCCTGAGATTCCTCCTGGGTCTGCACCATCTCCTCAACCTCAACAGCACCAAGTGCGTCATCACCTGCAAAAACATGAAAGACAACAAACGGAAACAGGCATGAGCACCATAGCACACACATAGGCCGTGACAAGCCAGAGATCCAGTACATGAATTACACATGTCCCACATGACTATAACCCTGCCATGCATGTACTGTCAAAGAGTTGGAAGTGGAGTTAAAAAGGCAGACACTGGGGAGAGCAAGATGGATATGCAACACATTTGCAGCATGTTGGGTAGCACTGGCATCACACATCAGGCTGTGAGTGGCATGTCCAATACACATACATGACACATGCCACCACACAGATGTCATGTAGCATAGCCACGGTAAATTACAAAACTACAGCAATATGTCAGTGAATGAGTACTGTCACACATCCATGTCACATCGACATGATGCGAAGATTGATGCTGAATAGTGTTGCAAAATATGCATGTGCCACACACTGAAACACATCCAGTGTCCAATAACACAGTCATTGTGGGCTGATCAATGGTTGGTCACTTTAACATTACAGGAAACACCTGTCATCTTCCACATGCAAACAGCTGTAATAAAAAATGTCTGCAGCCCAATACTCCATCGGCCTGAATGGTGTAATCATTAACATAACCAGGTAAAAGTAGTGGCCCAGTGTGGGCTGTAAACAATGACCGAAGCATATCACATATGTTGCAATAGGGCAGAATAATGTGTACTAAAAATGGGAGAGTGGAAACAATCAGCCTGAATGAACACTTACAAAATCTGAACAATGTAGTTGCAAGATGACAGTTCAAGGTAAAGTGCACTAATCTGGGCGTAATTGGCAACTGTGGGCAGAAGGGATACAGTCATACCCAAATCCAAGGCACGTGAATGTATGGGAGGAAGCAAATGGGTGACCCATAACACTCAGGAGTACACATCCTCACCTGGCACTCAATCAGAACCCGTCACCCAAACAACATACACATGGATTACACACACACGCATGGGCAGTCACTGGACAATGCCTTGGAATCAGGTAGTTCTCCCACACCTTGGATCTGTTCCTCTGTGACGAAGGTCCCAGCAACAGACTCATGTTCAGTGAGTTTGTTGTCCTCTTGTGGAGACCCACCGCCAGTCACCAGAGTAGCGGCATGATTTGAGGCCAGCTTGTTCTTTGCTCTGCGTTTCAGGTCATTCCACCGCTTGTAGCAATCATCAGCTGTGGCCTCACAAATCCAAGGGCACTTATGCGGTCCGCGATGGTCTGCCAGTGTGCCCTACGTTGACCAGGTGTGGTCTTGCACCCTGCAGTCACCAACATTTTGTGGCTATGTGCCGACACATAGGTCACAAGTGCATCAAGTTCCGGGTCATTAAAGCTAGGCTTCCTTGACGTGCCGGACTGTGTAGCCGTGTCTGGGGTCTCAGCCTGTTGTGCCAGAGCACCATTCTTCCTCTTTTTCAAAGGTGGAGCGGAGCCTGGGTGGCTTACGCCGCTCTGGTCAGTAGGGGCAGAATCACTGGTGGACTGGGTAGTAGGAGTGTGCGAATGCACAATGACCATAGGCCTTGGTGCAGGCATTGGCAGAAGTGTGATGTTGGCAGGGGAAACGTCAGTTTGATGGACCTGGACCGACACTGTCCTGGCTGGGAGACTCAGAGCTGCGGTGGATGGAGCTGCAGCTCCCCCTGCAGCCTCCCCACCCTGCCTACTTGGGGCAGAGATGACATAGCTGCCCCAGATCCACGTGGCTTGGTGACACCAACTTGCACCGCCACACGTGGCCTAGACTTGCTGACCTGGAAGTCAGCCTGGGAGTCATCCTGTGCCAGGTCAGGTGCCACAATGGGCTGGTCCAACAAGGGCTTAGCTGGGATGGTGTCAGCCACATTTCCCTCAACCATGGGGGGGGCATGGGTGTCCCTGATTGATCCTCCACACATGGGGGTCTAGGGGCACCCTGCAAATCCCGGCCATGTCCCCTACCGCGCCCACCACGCCCACCTTTTGAAAGTAGGCCACCTATGCCTCCCTTACCGCTTGGTCGCCTCCCAACCATGGCACTGATGTTGTTGTGCGTATGAGAGTAGCAGTAAACTATTGTCTTGGGCAATTGGGGGTGAAAGGGGTAGGGTACTAGATGGAATTCGTACCCTAGTGCTCTAACAAGGCTGTCTGTGACCCCTGGGGGAAGATGACAGGTCACGCAACGCACAGGCAGCCCAAAATCAAAACATAACATGCACGCAACCCCTCGTAGACCACGTGTGTGAAAAAATGAACCCAGAAACACAAAAGTACGCATAATACACGCAGCCTACAATGACCTCTGAAGGGGTACGCGGCACACGGGGCAAGCACAGTTGGTAAATACGTGCGCGACTCACCGTCTGCCTGGAAAAAGAACGTGAAAAAGACGTGCGTGTGCGCGTTGGCAACACCCCCGCCAAAAGAAGAATTGTACGCTGTCTGAGGAGACAGGACAAAAGAAGAAGTGAACGTTGTTTGCGGAAACAGGCCCAAAAAGAATAAAGAACGCTGTCAGAGGTAACAGGGAGTACGAACTTGAAACGCTGTGAAGTAATCGCGTGTGAACCGACAAGAAGTACAGAATTCACCCACTCGCTCTCCACGAAAAGCACGTATAAGGGAATGGGGTCCTACACGTACCTTTTAAAGCGGCCCACACGTACAGCGTCACTTACGCGTGTACACGCTAAGGCCCTTTCCTCCAATTACACGAGCTGACACCCGGACGTGCAGTTTTTGGACGTGTACGATGAACATGCACCCGTGTTGATGGAAACGCCCGCGCGCATCACGTCACTTACGCGCGTAGGCCCTTTCCTCAGATTACATGCATCCACACGCGGACGTGCAGTTTTTTCACGCGCGCTGAACCACTATGCCCACGTCACGAGGGAAACGCCGGCGCGAGTCACGTCACAGAAGCGCTTACGCGCTAAGGGCCTTTGGTCCAATGAAACTGCGTACCTGTGCTGACGCGCTTACGCGCATAGGGCCTTTCCTCGAATTACACGCTGACGTGCAAGATTTTCACGTGCCAAATCACTCTGTATCAAGCTGGCCACGCAACAGCACACGGAAGACAACGCTCCTGCCCAGAAGGCTGAATTACTGCCCCCCAGAGCCCCGAGCACGCTCCCACCTGCCATCTGCTGCTGCCTGCCTGCTGCCCACATGCCCTGCTATTTGGTGCCTGCACGTCAGCCAGGGTTCCGGTTGCTGTGTCCATCTCTGCTGGAACAGAAGACTCCCGACTGGGATACCATCGCTCCACAGCACAGCCCCAGGACCCAGTTGCCCACCCACGCCTGCCTCAGGGGTCGCCATGTCGGGGCAAACACCATCTGAGACCACTGGTGACCCCCAGCCAGAGAGGCAGAGGGCCACCAGCTTCAGTGTGAAGGAACTTGGTGTCCTGGTGGAGCATGTCCTGGGCATTTTGATGCCCTCTTCGGAACATCACGCACCAACAAGGAAGGACGGGAGAGGATCTGGGACGACGTAGTGGTTGCCATCAACGCGGAGGGGGTGGCAACCCGGACATCAAGCACGTCAAGAAGCGCTGGGAGGACTTGAGGTCCAGGACCCTCTACAAGGTCCGGCGCCTCGCGGAGGGGGGCCAGGTCAGCATGAGTGACATCCATATGAGGGTCCTAGAATGCGTAGGCCCAGCGCTCCATGCCCAGATCCTGCAGAGGAAGACCCGTCTGGAGTTGAGCGGTAAGTGGCCAAGCATTGGTGTGTGAGACAGGGCATGTTGCAGTGTGCTGGTAGT
This sequence comes from Ambystoma mexicanum, assembly GCF_040938575.1. Lineage (NCBI taxonomy): Eukaryota > Metazoa > Chordata > Amphibia > Caudata > Ambystomatidae > Ambystoma > Ambystoma mexicanum. The sequence continues at coordinate 983,995,161 of NC_090921.1, forward strand.
CTGATACTTGCCTGTATGTGTGACATAGGCCATGTATGGATGTGTGTGTGCAGGGACATCATGGTCATGCATGTGAGACCAGTAATCTGTGAACCACATGGTTGGTGCATGAGTTACAATGCAACATGGGTAGCTGTATGGCAAATGCACACATGAAAGCATGCCAGTGTCTGTTCTTGCACATGGTGGGGGTGTGAGGGATGGGTGCTGCTGTCATGTACATGTATGGTGCACATGTGTGTGTGTCTGAGAAGTGTGTGTGTGACTTAGGTACGCCATGTATTCATGACACATGTATGTGATGATGTGTACATTCACTCATGCAGTGCGGTCACCGTTGTATGCACTGTGTCTATCCACTGTGTCTGTGGTGTGCAAGGCATGATGCATGACCCTCCGGTGATGTGTGTGCATGGGATCAGTGTGAGCCATGATGCATGTGAGTTTGAAGGCAAGATTTTGGTTAATAGAGGCCCTTGTACATGGATGCTGGTGTTGATTGCAGGCGCTGTGACTGTTCATGCATGTGTGTTGGTGCATTCACCCATGTGTTGTGGAGGGACAGGATGGAAGTGACGTTAGACACTGCAACTCATGTGTTATTGCTTCCTGTCTAGGGGAAAGTTGTACTGTACCCTGATGCTTGTGTTCTATGTCTCCCTCTACGCAGCGTCAAGTGAAGAAGAGGGCAGAGACGGCGCTGTGGAGCCAAGTGGCGGGGATGCCTCCACCGGGCGGCGACGCAAGGCCCAGCCACCCTCCCAGGACTTGCCATCATCCAGGAGCAAGGGGGCTGGTGCCGCGTCTGCCACTATGGCTGTGGCGGAAGGGCCGGGTGAGCCCCCACAGGGGCTTGCAATGGTGGAAGACGGTACAGAGACATCCAGGTTGGTGGTCTCCACAGAGGAGGAGGAGCCCGCTACTGAGCCGCACATGGGGCCTGGTGGGGGTAGTACCACTGGTGCAAGTGGTGCAGTCCAGGGCCAGGGTCAGGAGGCAGCACAGGTCACCGCGGAGGGCCCTGTGCATGTCCCTGTCCTTGACCCTGTGACTGCACCACCATGCACCAGCAGGGATGCCCCGCCCCAGGCCCGTCCTCAGGTATGGGAGAGTGCCATGTCATCTGCCTCTCCACTACCTGGACGAGGGGTCCCATGACCGTATGGGCTCCGTCCTGATTGGTGTCACGTTGCGCACGCGTGACATGCGTGATGACGTGCGTTCGTCCTGGGTGGAGAACACACGCCATCACGAACAGCAGCGTCGCAACGTGGCACTGTTGGGAGGGGCCCTGGGGGTGGGTTCCTACATGTGTCGCACACTCTGGTCGACCTCTCCTCCTCTGTTGAGACTATGCGCCAGTCGTTCCGGCCCAGATTCCACCAGGGCCCCCTGTGGACCTGGCCCGACCAACACAGCCAGCTTGGTGGAGCTCACATCCCTTCCACAGTCGGGAGTCGGCGGTCCAGCAGGGGTGGACACCACAACTGGAGACCAGCTGATGGAGGATGTGCAGGCACCATCGGACAGGGCACATGGACAGCAGCAGCAGCAGCAGGAGCAGGCTGTAGGTGGGAACAATGATGGCTCTGGGCCATCAACATCGGAGGGGGAGGCATCGGCCAGAGGGCAGGAGGACCCAGGAATGGGAGTGTCTTCCATGTGGCAGCAGTTGGGCCAGCGGATAGATGCGGAGCGGCGGTGGGCGGAAGAGGCGCGGCTCACCATGGTCAGGGCGGAGTTCTCCATGCGTCGGGCGTTAAGGTGGGCAGAGTGCCTCGAGGCAACTCGCAGGGAGTTGGAACAGGCCATGAGTGCCTTCCTGCGAGACCTTGGGGCCAGGGCAGAGGCCCGCCTCCGGGACATCGACATGGAGTTGGATGCTGCCCTGGCCCGGGACAGCGACATGGAGTTCGATGATGCCCTGGCCCGGATCAGCACAGAGTGAGCCGCAGGACTTGCCCGCCACCATTGTATATAGTTAGATAGTGTTAGGTTTCCTTTCTGTTTTTGTTTATTTTGGGGCGATTGGACAATGCACCACGTTTTTGTATATAGTTCTTTATTAGGTAGTCTTTTTTGTAGGTTTCATTTCATTTGTTGGGCTCATGGACCCTGGATTGGTGATTTGTATATAGTTGAACAGTGGATTTTTTTTTTTTTTCATTTCACCATGGAGCAATGGATTTCACTTATTTTTTTCCCTTGGATTTGCTTTGTTGGACTGAGACTTTGGACACATTTTCATTTGGATTTCTTTGAATTCTGATTTCATATTTTTGATTATTTTCTGGACATGCTGCGTTTTATTTCTTCTTCACATTATTGTGTGTTTTCTTTTCATTACATTCATTTTGGGTTCAATACATTTTTGTTTCATACTTCGATGTGTGGTATTCTCTCATTGATTTCATGCATGTCATGATGTGGGTTTTCACATTCACTTGCACCCATTGTGTGTGTGTGACGGACATGTGTTCATTTACATACTTGCCATTCGGGTTGTATCATGTAATGGGCATTTTTATTTGGGTGGATGCAATACATGGTTGGGTCTTTGGGCTGGGGTGGCGTGGGGTGTGATGTGGCTGGCCATTAGGCCCATGATTGAGGATCGTCATGACGTGGGGGCAGGGGGACATGTGTGGGGGCCTGCTGGCAGGTGCCCCTGACTGCTGGTGGGTGGGGGTGCTGGAGCACATGTGTGGGACATGAGTGGGGGCCTGCTGGCAGGTGCCCCTGACTGCTGGGGGGTGGGGGTGCTGGGGGACATGAGTGGGGGCCTGCTGGCAGGTGCCCCTGACTGCTGGTGGGTGGGGGTGCTGGAGCACATGTGTGGGACATGAGTGGGGGCCTGCTGGCAGGTGCCCCTGACTGCTGGGGGTGGGGGTGCTGGGGGACATGAGTGGGGGCCTGCTGGCAGGTGCCCCTGACTGCTGGGTGGTGAGGGTGCTGGGGGACATGTGTGGGACATGAGTGGGGGCCTGCTGGCAGGTGCCCCTGACTGCTGGGGGGTGGGGGTGCTGGGGACATGAGTAGGACATGAGTGGGGGCCTGCTGGCAGGTGCCCCTGACTGCTTGGGGGTGGGGGTGCTGGGGGACATGAGTAGGACATGAGTGGGGGCCTGCTGGCAGGTGCCCCTGACTGCTTGGGGGTGGGGGTGCTGGGGGACATGAGTGGGGGCCTGCCGGCAGGTGTCCCTGACTGCTGGGGGGTGGGGGTGCTGGGGGACATGAGTGGGGGCTTGCTGGCAGGAGCCCCTGACTGCTGGGGGGTGGGGGTGCTGGGGGACATGTGTGGGACATGAGTGGGGGCCTGCTGGCAGGTGCCCCTGATTGCTGGGGGGTGGGGTGCTGGGGGACATGAGTAGGACATGAGTGGGGGCCTGCTGGCAGGTGCCCCTGACTGCTTGGGGGTGGGAGTGCTGGGGGACATGAGTGGGGGCCTGCTGGCAGGTGCCCCTGACTGCTGGGGGGTGGGGGTGCTGGGGGACATGAGTTGGTGATCAGTAGTGCAAGTTGACATGTGGCATGGCTGGGGGGCATGCCCATGGTGGATGGGCTGCCTGTGGGACATGACCAGGGGTGCAGGGTAGTCCCCTGTGGTGTGGGCTGACTGCAGGGGCCGTGGAGGGTGTAGAGGGAACACCTGGGAGGACCCACACTGCCAATTCATGTGTAGGACTCCCCGCGCACCCCCGAAAATCACGTACCACGCTCTGACAGCAAAATCACATGTGAAACTTCCCGCGCACCCCAGGAATACACGTACCCCACTCGCACAGGGCCTATCGCGTGTGAAACTTCCTGCGAACCCCTGAAATACACGTTCCCCTCTCCAATCGCGTGTGAAACTTCCCGTGCACCCCAGTTATACACGTACCCCACTTGCAAAGGGCCAAACGCATGTGAAACCTCCCGCGCACCCCCGATTTACACGTACCGCGCTCCGATCGCGTGTGAAACCTCCTGCGAACACCAGGAATACGCGTACCCCACTCGCACAGGGCCAATCGCGTGTGAAACTTCCCGCGCACCCCCGATTTACACGTACCCCGCTCCAATTGCGTGTGAAACCTCCTGCGCACACCAGGAATACGCGTAGCCCACTTGCACAGGGCCAATCGCGTGTGTAACTTCCCGTGAACCCCAGTAATCCACGTACCCCACTCGCACAGGGCCAATCGCGTGTGAAACTTCCCGCGAACCCCAGTAATCCATGTACCCCACTCGCACAGGGCCAATCGCGTGTGATACTTCCCGCGCACCCCAGGAATACACGTACCCCACTCGCACAGGGCCAATCGCGTGTGAAACTTCCCGCGTACCCCCGATTTACACGTACCCCACTCCGATCGCGTGTGAAACCTCCCGCACACCCCAGGAATACACGTACCCCACTCGCACAGGGCCTATCGCGTGTGAAACTTCCCGCGAACCCCAGTTATACACGTACCCCACTCGCACAGGGCCAAACGCGTGTGAAACCTCCCGCGCACCCCCGATTTACACGTACCGTGCTCCGATCGCATGTGAAACCTCCTGCGCACACCAGGAATACGCATACCCCACTCGCACAGGGCCAATCACGTGTGTAACTTCCCACGAACCCCAGTAATCCACGTACCCCACTCGCACAGGGCCAATCGCGTGTGAAACTTCCCGCACACCCCAGGAATACATGTACCCCACTCGCACAGGGCCAATCGCGTGTGTAACTTCCCGCGCACCCCAGTTATACACATACCCCACTCGCACAGGGCAAAACGCGTGTGAAACCTCCCACGCACCCCCGATTTACACGTACCGCGCTCCGATCGGGTGTGAAACCTCCTGCGCACACCAGGAATACACGTACCCCACTCGCACAGGGCCAATCGCGTGTGTAACTTCCCGCGAACCCCAGTAATCCACGTACCCCACTCACATAGGGCCAATTGCGTGTGCAACTTCCCGCGCACCCCAGTTATACACGTACCCCACTCGCACAGGGCCAATCGCGTGTGAAACTTCCCCCGCACCCCTGATTTACACGTACCCCGCTCCGATCACGTGTGAAACCTCCCGCACACCCCAGGAATACACGTACCCCACTCGCACAGGGCCTATCGCGTGTGAAACTTCCCGCGAACCCCAGTTATACACATACCCCACTCGCACAGGGCCAAACGCGTGTAAAACCTCCCGCGCACCGCCGATTTACACGTGACGCGCTCCGATCGCATGTGAAACCTCCTGCGCACACCAGGAATACGTGTACCCCACTCGCACAGGGCCAATCACGTGTGTAACTTCCCGCGAACCCCAGTAATCCACGTACCCCACTCGCACAGGGCCAATCGCGTGTGAAACTTCCCGCGCACCCCAGGAATACATGTACCCCACTCACACAGGGCCAATTGCGTGTGTAACTTCCCGCGCACCCCAGTTATACACGTACCCCACTCGCACAGGGCCAATCGCGTGTGAAACTTCCCGCGCACCCCCGATTTACACGTACCTGGCTCCGATCGCGTGTGAAACCTCCCGCACACCCCAGGAATACACGTACCCCACTCGCACAGGGCCTATCGCGTGTGAAACTTCCCGCGAACCCCAGTTATACACGTACCCCACTTGCACAGGGCCAAACGTGTGTGAAACCTCCCGCGCACTCCCGATTTACACATACCGCGCTCCGATCGCATGTGAAACCTCCTGCGCACACCAGGAATACGCGTACCCCACTCGCACAGGGCCAATCACGTGTGTAACTTCCCGCGAACCCCAGTGAAACTTCCCGCACACCAGGAATACATGTACCCCACTCGCACAGGGCCAATCGCGTGTGTAACTTCCCGTGCACCCCAGTTATACACGTACCCCACTCGCACAGGGCCAAACGTGTGTGAAACCTCCCACGCACCCCCGATTTACACGTACCGCGCTCCGATCGTGTGTGAAACCTCCTGCGCACACCAGGAATACGCGTACCCCACTCGCACAGGGCCAATCGTGTGTGTAACTTCCCGCGAACCCCAGTAATCCACGTACCCCACTCACATAGGGCCAATTGCGTGTGCAACTTCCCGCGCACCCCAGTTATACACGTACCCCTCTCGCACAGGGCCAATCGCGTGTGAAACTTCCCGCGCACCCCCGATTTACACGTACCCCGCTCCGATCACGTGTGAAACCTCCCGCACACCCCAGGAATACACGTACCCCACTCGCACAGGGCCTATCACGTGTGAAACTTCCCGCGAACCCCAGTTATACACATACCCCACTCGCACAGGGCCAAACGCGTGTGAAACCTCCCGCGCACCGCCGATTTACACGTGACGCGCTCCGATCGCATGTGAAACCTCCTGCGCACACCAGGAATACGTGTACCCCACTCGCACAGGGCCAATCACGTGTGAAACTTCCCGCGCACCCCCGATTTACACGTACCCCGCTCCGATCACGTGTGAAACCTCCCGCACACCCCAGGAATACACGTACCCCACTCGCACAGGGCCTATCGCGTGTGAAACTTCCCGCGAACCCCAGTTATACACATACCCCACTCGCACAGGGCCAAACGCGTGTGAAACCTCCCACGCACCGCCGATTTACACGTGACGCGCTCCGATCGCATGTGAAACCTCCTGCGCACACCAGGAATACGCGTACCCCACTCGCACAGGGCCAATCGCGTGTGAAACTTCCCGCGCACCCCCGATTTACACGTACCTGGCTCCGATCGCGTGTGAACCCTCCCGCACACCCCAGGAATACATGTACCCCACTCGCACAGGAACTATCGCGTGTGAAACTTCCCGCGAACCCCAGTTATACACGTACCCCACTCGCACAGGGCCAAACGCGTGTGAAACCTCCCGCGCACTCCCGATTTACATGTACCGCGCTCCGATCGCATGTGAAACCTCCTGCGCACACCAGGAATACGCGTACCCCACTCGCACAGGGCCAATCACGTGTGTAACTTCCCACGAACCCCAGTAATCCACGTACCCCACTCGCACAGGGCCAATCGCGTGTGAAACTTCCCGCACACCCCAGGAATACATGTACCCCACTCGCACAGGGCCAATCGCGTGTGTAACTTCCAGCGCACCCCAGTTATACACGTACCCCACTCGCACAGGGCCAAACGCGTGTGAAACCTCCCACGCACCCCCGATTTACACGTACCGCGCTCCGATCGTGTGTGAAACCTCCTGCGCACACCAGGAATACGCGTACCCCACTCGCACAGGGCCAATCGCGTGTGTAACTTCCCGCGAACCCCAGTAATCCACGTACCCCACTCACATAGGGCCAATCGCGTGTGAAACTTCCCGCACACCCCAGGAATACATGTACCCCACTCGCACAGGGCCAATCGCGTGTGTAACTTCCCGTGCACCCCAGTTATACACGTACCCCACTCGCACAGGGCCAAACGCGTGTGAAACCTCCCACGCACCCCCGATTTACACGTACCGCGCTCCGATCGTGTGTGAAACCTCCTGCGCACACCAGGAATACGCGTACCCCACTCGCACAGGGCCAATCGCGTGTGTAACTTCCCGTGAACCCCAGTAATCCACGTACCCCACTCACATAGGGCCAATCGCGTGTGAAACTTCCCGCACACCCCAGGAATACATGTACCCCACTCGCACAGGGCCAATCGCGTGTGTAACTTCCCGTGCACCCTAGTTATACACGTACCCCACTCGCACAGGGCCAAACGCGTGTGAAACCTCCCACGCACCCCCGATTTACACGTACCGCGCTCCGATCGTGTGTGAAACCTCCTGCGCACACCAGGAATACGCGTACCCCACTCGCACAGGGCCAATCGCGTGTGTAACTTCCCGCGAACCCCAGTAATCCACGTACCCCACTCACATAGGGCCAATTGTGTGTGCAACTTCCCGCGCACCCCAGTTATACACGTACCCCTCTCGCACAGGGCCAATCGCGTGTGAAACTTCCCGCGCACCCCCGATTTACACGTACCCCGCTCCGATCACGTGTGAAACCTCCCGCACACCCCAGGAATACACGTACCCCACTCGCACAGGGCCTATCGCGTGTGAAACTTCCCGCGAACCCCAGTTATACACATACCCCACTCGCACAGGGCCAAACGCGTGTGAAACCTCCCGCGCACCGCCGATTTACACGTGACGCGCTCCGATCGCATGTGAAACCTCCTGCGCACACCAGGAATACGTGTACCCCACTCGCACAGGGCCAATCACGTGTGTAACTTCCCGCGAACCCCAGTTATACACATACCCCACTCGCAAAGGGCCAAACGCGTGTGAAACCTCCCGCGCACCGCCGATTTACACGTGAGGCGCTCCGATCGCATGTGAAACCTCCTGCGCACACCAGGAATACGTGTACCCCACTCGCACAGGGCCAATCACGTGTGAAATTTCCCGCGCACCCCCGATTTACACGTACCCCGCTCTGATCACGTGTGAAACCTCCCGCACACCCCAGGAATACACGTACCCCACTCGCACAGGGCCTATCGCGTGTGAAACTTCCCGCGAACCCCAGTTATACACATACCCCACTCGCACAGGGCCAAACGCGTGTGAAACCTCCCACGCACCGCCGATTTACACGTGACGCGCTCCGATCGCATGTGAAACCTCCTGCGCACACCAGGAATACGCGTACCCCACTTGCACAGGGCCAATCGCGTGTGAAACTTCCCGCGCACCCCCGATTTACACGTACCTGGCTCCGATCGCGTGTGAACCCTCCCGCACACCCCAGGAATACATGTACCCCACTCGCACAGGGCCTATCGCGTGTGAAACTTCCCGCGAACCCCAGTTATACACGTACCCCACTCGCACAGGGCCAAACGCGTGTGAAACCTCCCGCGCACTCCCGATTTACACGTACCGCGCTCCGATCGCATGTGAAACCTCCTGTGCACACCAGGAATACGCGTACCCCACTCGCACAGGGCCAATCACGTGTGTAACTTCCAAAGAACCCCAGTAATCCACGTACCCCACTTGCACAGGGCCAATCGCGTGTGAAACTTCCCGCACACCCCAGGAATACATGTACCCCACTCGCACAGGGCCAATCGCGTGTGTAACTTCCCGCGCACCCCAGTTATACAGTTATAGTAGTACCCCACTCGCACAGGGCCAAACGCGTGTGAAACCTCCCACGCACCCCCGATTTACACGTACCGCGCTCCGATCGTGTGTGAAACCTCCTACGCACACCAGGAATACGCGTACCCCACTCGCACAGGGCCAATCGCGTGTGTAACTTCCTGCGAACCCCAGTAATCCACGTACCCCACTCACATAGGGCCAATCGCGTGTGAAACTTCCCGCACACCCCAGGAATACATGTACCCCACTCGCACAGGGCCAATCGCGTGTGTAACTTCCCGTGCACTCCAGTTATACACGTACCCCACTCGCACAGGGCCAAACGCGTGTGAAACCTCCCACGCACCCCCGATTTACACGTACCGCGCTCTGATCGTGTGTGAAACCTCCTGCGCACACCAGGAATACGCGTACCCCACTCACACAGGGCCAATCGCGTGTGTAACTTCCCGCGAACCCCAGTAATCCACGTACCCCACTCACATAGGGCCAATTGCGTGTGCAACTTCCTGCGCACCCCAGTTATACACGTACCCCACTCGCACAGGGCCAATCGCGTGTGAAACTTCCCGCGCACCCCCGATTTACACGTACCCCGCTCCGATCACGTGTGAAACCTCCCGCACACCCCAGGAATACACGTACCCCACTCGCACAGGGCCTATCATGTGTGAAACTTCCCGCGAACCCCAGTTATACACATACCCCACTCGCACAGGGCCAAACGCGTGTGAAACCTCCCGCGCACCGCCGATTTACACGTGACGCACTCCGATCGCATGTGAAACCTCCTGCGCACACCAGGAATACGTGTACCCCACTCGCACAGGGCCAATCACGTGTGTAACTTCCCGCGAACCCCAGTAATCCACGTACCCCACTCGCACAGGGCCAATCGCGTGTGAAACTTCCCGCGCACCCCAGGAATACATGTACCCCACTCGCACAGGGCCAATTGCGTGTGTAACTTCCCGCGCACCCCAGTTATACACGTACCCCACTCGCACAGGGCCAATCGCGTGTGAAACTTTCCGCGCACCCCCGATTTACACGTACCCGGCTCCGATCGCGTGTGAAACCTCCTGCACACCCCAGGAATACATGTACCCCACTCGCACAGAGCCTATCGCATGTGAAACTTCCCGCGAACCCCAGTTATACACGTACCCCACTCGCACAGGGCCAATCGCGTGTGTAAGTTCCCGCGAACCCCATTAATGCACGTACCCCACTCGCACAGGGCCAATCGCGTGTGATACTTCTCACGCACCCCAGGAATACACGTACCCCACTCGCACAGGGCCAATCGCGTGTGTAACTTCCTGCGCACCCCAGTTATACACGTACCCCACTCGCACAGGGCCAATCGCTTGTGAAACTTCCCGCGCACCCCCGTTTTACACTTACCCCGCTCAGATCGCGTGTGAAACCTCCTGCGCACCCCAGGAATACACGTACCCCACTTGCACAGGGCCAATCGCGTGTGAAACTTCCCGCGCAGCCCCGATTTACACTTACCCCGCTCCGATCGCGTGTGTAACTTACCGCAAACCCCAGTAATCCACGTACCCCACTCGCACAGGGCCAATCACGTGTGAAACTTCCCGCGCACCCCAGGAATACATGTACCCCACTCACACAGGGCCAATTGCGTGTGTAACTTCCCGCGCACCCCAGTTATACACGTACCCCACTCGCACAGGTCCAATCGCGTGTGAAACTTCCTGCGCACCCCCGATTTACACGTACCCCGGTCCGATCGCGTGTGAAACCTCCCGCACACCCCAGGAATACACGTACCCCACTCGCACAGGGCTTATCGCATGTGAAACTTCCCGCACACCCCAGTTATACACGTACCCCACTCGCACAGGGCCAATCGTGTGTGAAACTTCCCGAGCACCCCCGATTTACACGTACCCCGCTCCGATCGTGTGTGAAACCTCCTGCGCACCCCAGGAATACACGTACCCCACTCACACAGGGCCAATCACGTGTGTAACTTCCCGTGAACCCCAGTAATCCACGTACCCCACTCGCACAGGGCCAATCGCGTGTGATACTTCCCGCGCACTCCAGGAATACACATACCCCAATCGCACAGGGCCAGTCGCGTGTGTAACTTCCCGCGCACCCCAGTTATACATGTACCCCACTCGCACAGGGCCAATCGCGTGTGAAACTTCCAACGCACCCCCGATTTACACTTACCCCACTCAGATCGCGTGTGAAACCTCCCGCGCACCCCAGGAATACACGTACCCCACTCGCACAGGGCCAATCGCTTGTGAAACTTCCCGTGCATCCCCAATTTACACGTACCCCGCTCCGATCGCGTGTAAAACCTCCTGCGCACCCCAGGAATACACGCACCCCACTCGCACAGGGCCTATCGCGTGTGAAACTTCCCAAGCACCCCCGAATTACACATACCCCGCTCCGATCGCATGTGAAACTTCCCGCCCACACCCGAAATACACGTACCACGCTCCAATTGCGTGTGAAACTTCCCGCGAACCCCAGTAATACACGTTCCCCACTTGCCGTGTGCTGTGTGGCGGCCCTGTATACTGGTGCAAGGTTAGCGCAGCCCTTTGCGCTGGATCAGGGATTTTGATGGCTTTTCCTTGTGCGAGGGGCGTTCTTGGGGCATAACTGGCGCTGCTGCAGGGTCGCTGCGCCACTGTGCGCCACGGCTGGTTTTGGTAGCTAAAATCCATGAATACGCTGTGTGCGGAAATGGATTTTAGCGCACGCGGCTGGCACAGAAAGTCGAACGCACACACTGCGCACCAGCCGCGTGCATCACTTGTGCGCTGAATTCTATGAATTACCCCCCGAATCTGTTGGTTGCCTCCATGACCATCAGTCTTGCTTCAGAGCTGCCAGAGGCACGGAAACTGCTCTCCTGAGCACCCTTGAAGATCTGCTCTCCAACCTTGATTCCAGCATTCCTTCTGCCCTAATCCTCCTTGATCTTTCCTCTACTTTTGACACAGTCAACCACGCCACCCTGATCAAACGGCTATGTGAGAACCTGGGCATCACAAAGCAGGCCCTGGAGTGGCTGACCTACTTCTTCTTGGACTGCCCCTCCCAGGTCCAACTTGGTCCCTTTCTCTCTGCCACCTCTCTCTCTACCTGTGACATTCCTCAGGGCTCTATCCTCTCACCCTGGTTTTTCAACCTCTACTTGGCCCCTTTGGCCCACCTGATCTCTACCTTCTCCTCTAACTTTCATTGTTATGCGGCTGGCACTCAGCTTTCCTTCAGGCTCCTCTCATCTCTCGCCGATTCCTGACTGTCTATCCGTGATTCAGAATTGGTGCGCCTCCAACGATCTCTGCCTTAATGCCATTTAGATGGAGATCCTTCTCATTGGGACCCCTGCCCCTGCTTTCCCTCGCTCAGTCAGGCCGACCACCTTGGGCTCTTTTACTTTGCCATCCTGCGAGGCAAAAAACCTTTAGTGTCATCTTCGACTCCACTCTCTCTTTCCCTCCTCGCATCTTGGACGTCACCAAGAAGTCCCACTACCTACCAGCTGCTCCTCCTCAAAGGGACTCTTCCCTTTCTCACTTTCCCCCAGAAGCTCACTGTCTCCAGAGCCCTATTCTCTCTAGGCTGGACTACTGCAACAGCCTCTTTCTCAAGCTGCCTTCCTCTACTCTCCGACCTCTGCAACTAATCCAGAACAGGACTGCAAGACTTATTCTTGGCCACAAGCCCAGGGATCATATCTCTCGAGTCCTGAAATCTCTCCACTGGCTCCCGGTGGTTGCAAGAATCAAGTTCAAGACCCTTTGCATTGTCCGCAAGGCTTTCTGGGGTAGGGCTCACACTACATCCAACGCTTTCATCAAAATAGCTTCCTTCTCGAGCCCTTCCCCCAATTACCTCCAACTCTTTAAGGGTTAGATGCTTCTCCAGGCAGAAGTGGGCGGTAGCTCTCTCTCATCTGCAGATGCCTCCCTCTGGAATGGCCTCCCTGCCCCTCTCAAACTTTAGCGGATCACCTGATGTTCTGGAAGCAGCTCAAAATTGTCATCTTCTCTGCTTTTGCTCTCTCCCTCCCCTGCTGACCTAACTGACCTACCTGTCTGCTGTACCGCCTGGTTGCTTGGCTACCCTCACAGTCTCACTGAGTCCAGGCTCTTTCTTGTTCAGTCACCCTTGCACTGCCTCCGGCCTAGCACACACTTAGGGACTGTAATTGTAACCCTACAGTCCCTTGTTCTCCTTGCACTACCCAGAGCCGCACTGCCCTGGCTGCACTTACTCAGAGCATTATTGCCCTGTTTTCCCCTCCCCTCTTCCTTGCACTTACCCCCTTCCTTTCCCCTTGCATTTCTCATTCTCGCATATGCACGATCTGGATGACACAAGGCCTAGTAAGATCATTTGTCTTGTCCTCCCTCTATCTTCCCTCCCTTGCTTGTCGTGCCTAGAAACACATGTGTACAGGCATGTTATACTAGACTTATATCATATAATTTTTATCACAGATGCCCAAAAAAATATACAATGCCGCAGTAAGAAACGGCTAGACTGGCAGCACCCAAATGCCAGTCTTGCCAGGTAATTACACTTAGCAGGACTGCTTTATCAGAAATGCGTAGCTAAAAAGAAAGTCATACCAAACTGAGAAATAACTAGACTGGCTACATCAAAATGCCTCTCTAGCCACTAATACCACATATCATGCCTGGTTAGCCTGGACATGGACAACCATTATGATTGATCATACAATCTCGCCCCCATACATCCCCTCGCCCTCCCATGCCCTACCCCAACCTCCAAAATCAGCTCCTTGTCCCAGAGCTTACATTTGAGGCTCCTTGCCTCATAGGTAAGTACTGGTATGAGGAAGAGTGGGATTAGGAGTAATGAAGATACAGGTAGCTAAGTCAGGCATTACCTCCATGTACCTCTACCTCATTCCAGTACTTGTGTATGAGGCATATTGCCTCATACACAAGTACTGCCTCATACACAAGTACGGGGACGAGGAAGAATAGGGCTAGAAGTAATGACAATTACCAATATGTAATTAAGGCATTAAACACAAGTACGGGCTTAACAATATTGAGTTGACTGGGGTTCAGCACTTACCTCCAGACATTTTGGGCTATGTTGAATCAACCTGGCTGACCTTCAGAGCAGTTTCCGGACAGGACAGGACACAGATTTTATACGGCACCTGGGTTTCGCTGTTAATAAGGGCCCAGCAATTACTAAAGTAAAGCATTTCACTGTTAGTACCTGCATTCAAATGCCACATTTTTTAGGCATTTTAATTTGTGATATGGGTTTAGTACTTTCATGCCAGGGAAATGATTGGAAGGGTAGAAAGGGAACAAGAGACCATTCATTCTCACAGCAGTTCATAAGTGGGTGCTTTTACACTTAAAGGAGAGAGTTAACTACTTGTAACATTGAAGCTGCACTAGAATAGACTCATTAAAATGTGCAAAGAAGTTAGATGCCCCCACACAAATAAATTTGCCCATCCCCCACCCCCCAAGAAGTTAGAGCCTCTCCCAAGATTTGAAGGATCAGCCTCCCAAAATGTAGGTTTTGTTGTGCCCTTGAACACAAGCACAAACACCATTCACCATATACATGCACACACACCCAACCATCCAAACATTTAAGTTTGCACTCTTTCACCATGCAGGCACACCCAGGCAGCCATCCATACATTTAAGTGTTCACCCTTTCACCATACAGGCACACACACCCAGGCACCCACCCATAGATGTAAGTGTGCACCTATTCACCATACACTCACACAGGCAGCCACCTATACATTTAAGTGTGCACCCTTTCACCATGCAGGAACACCCAGGTAGCCACCCATACATGTAAGTGTGCATCCTTTCACCATACACGCACACACGCACATGCAGTCACCCATACATTTGTGTGCACCCGTTCACAATACACTCACACAAGCAGCCACCTAAACATTTAACTGTACACCCTTTCACAATACACTCACACATGCACACGTCATGGGGTTGAGGGGAGCCCTATTACTTCAAAAAGAAATTGTTTCTTTTTTAAATCACTCTGACTTCATAAAGAAATTATTTTCCGTTAAGGACCGCACCATAATGGAAATCATTTGTTTATGAAGGCAGAGTGACTTCAAAAATAAACTATTTCTTTTTGAAGTCATGAGGCTCCCCCAGCCCATGACATGGAGGCTTCCAGCCGGGGGTCTTCCATGTCATGGGGTGGGGGGAGCCCTCGGACTTCAAAAAGAAAGTTTCTTTTTGTAGTCACTCTGCCCTCATAAAGACATTATTTCTATTACAGAAATAATGTCTTTATGTAGGCAGAGTCATTTCAAAAAGAAATTTAAAAAAAAAAAAAGATTTTGAAAAAATCTTTTTTTTTCATTTATTTTTTCTCCACGTGGGGCACCCTGCCAGGACATGTGCTAGTGGGTCCCCAGCACTGTGGGGACTGCGGGGGCCCCTGTTATGCCAGTGTATAGGGGGAAGAACAAGGTTAGGGAGTAGAGAAACAAGGGAGTGGGATCTAAGAACAGAATACATAGGGCAATTGTCAGCAATGGATCTTCAACTAACTA
The DNA here is from genome assembly GCF_040938575.1 of Ambystoma mexicanum. Classification (NCBI taxonomy): domain Eukaryota; kingdom Metazoa; phylum Chordata; class Amphibia; order Caudata; family Ambystomatidae; genus Ambystoma; species Ambystoma mexicanum. The sequence continues at coordinate 984,010,884 of NC_090921.1, forward strand.
GGGGAGGAAAAGTTGAGGCTCAGATCATGCAGTCTCCGGTATGGTGTGGTGTGGGCTTTATATGGCCTTTGATGTTATGGAGGGGCCATTCCTTGAAGAGGAGGCCCTTCAGCTCCTTTCTGAACTGTAGAAGCGAGGGGGCGAGTCAGATGTTGATGGGAGGAGATTCCAGAGTCTTGGGGCGTAGACAGAGAAGTCCTGTCTGTGTTTTTGATCCTCCCTGCACCAGTTCAAGTCTGCACATGTCCTAATGTCTGGTGGATCGTAGGCCTCTGGAGATGCTGAGTTTCTCCGAGAGGTGGGTTGGGGACTTCAGGGTGACAGCCTTGTAGATGATACAGAGGTTAGGGCTAGAGTAAATATGTTGGGGTTTGGTAAATGGTTAGAGTAGATTAAGTTTCAGGGTAAGTGTTAGGGTATGGGTTTGGTTAAGTGTTAGAGTGATACAGAGGTTGGAAAGGGCCAGTGATGTTGGTGTAGGATAGCGGTTAGGATAAACCTGGTTGGTAGGGTACAGTAAGCAGTAAGGTAAGTGTTAGAGTTGCAGTTAGGGGAATGTTAGTATTACAGCAAGGGTTTGGGTTAGGGAAAGGGTTATGTAATGTGTGGCTGTTGATGGGGTTGGAGATAAGTTCACCCTTTATTTTCTATTTATTTTGCATTGCAAATTAAATGCTTCAGTGCTCTGAAGGGTGGTGTTCTGTAAGAGTTAACAATAGGATAATGGTTGTAATTAGAGTTAGGGAAAGGTTTAGGAATGGAGTTAGGGTGATTGTGGAAGTTTCGTTAGAGGTTTGGGTCATGTTTAGGGTTACAGCTTTGTACCTTTGTGTATTAAAAATAGCTTTTTTGGCGGCCTCATTACTGGCAACATTTTCCCACTTTGCATTGCTTGTATTCAATGACTAAATTGATTAAAATTACATTTTGCTGACTATATTTTCCTGGGGACATTTTCACATAGAACCGTTTCAATCGTACAGCAGCTGAGTTGATTCAATTCAATTCTCAGCCGCTGTACGATTGAAACGGTTCTATGTGAAAATGTCCCCAGGAAAATATAGTCAGCAAAATGTAATTTTAATAAATTTAGTCATTGAATACAAGCAATGCAAAGTGGGAAAATGTTGCCAGTAATGAGGCCGCCAAAAAAGCTATTTTTAAATACACAAAGGTACAAAGCTGTAACCCTAAACATGACCCAAACCTCTAATGAAACTTCCACTTAGATTGCTTAGATATACATATAGCAACAAGGATTTCTATAACACATGACATACAATATATATACAAAAATTATACAGATCACCTATAAAAAGACCAAAATGAAAATCAATGCTTATTCGAGACACTTAAAAATATCAGCAATATGCATATAAAATCAAACAATAAAATAGATCAAATTTATATCATTCCCCTGCATAAAAACCATCCATAAAAGAGATATTTCATTCATAATAGTCGCGTTATTATATGCTTTCAAAAACTTCAAGCTCAGTAGAACTCGGCATTCACATTCGATAATGAAATGATACACAGTTTCACGAACCAAGTTTCCACATAAACGACAGAATGTGTGTGGAAAATATAATTGATTTTTCCTACACTTTGATAAGTTAATTATATCAGATATCCTGGCAGGACGAATATAGCAGGATTTAAATGTATGTCCAAAACATCTATATATTGGATATGAGACATAGAGAGCCACACTTGGTCATTAACCTTTTCGGGAGCGGGATAACTCTTTCTAGCAGCACATATTTGACTGTGTTCACTGGCATGTTCTAAATATCTTTTGGCAGATTTGAACCCGGTCTGTGATGAATTTGGCCCCTGTGGGCACTTTTGGGATTCCAATATGGGAATGGATTTTGGATGTATTCCCTCAGGTACATGAAATTGGGTATTGTGACTGACTGTATGGTAAGAGTCATTACATGCGAATTCAGCCAAAGGTAATAACTTAACCCAATCCTTATTCTGGTCCGTAAAATAACATTAAAGGTACTGGCCTGCAGTCTGGCTGGCTCTTTCACTTTGGCCATCACTCTGTGGATGCCAAGCTAAGGAGTAGTTCAGTTTGGTACCAAGGAGGTTATCGATTTCTTTCTAGACGACTGATACAAATCCAGTTCCTCGGTCTGTGATTATACTGTCTGTTAATCCATACATTGCTGCAAAAATCAATGCGCCAGAGTAGAAACACATGGGACTGTTTTGAGAGCTACAATGTGAGCCATTTTCACGAAGGAGTCCACAATAGTCCAGATAACTGGATATTCTTGGGCTATTGGAAGTTGTTATAAAGTGCATTGAACAGATCTGCCATGGTCGTTCTGCAATTGGTATGTGACATAAGTGGTCGATATCTTTACCTTGTGGATTCCTGGCTCTGGCACCTACACCATACACCACAACCTTGGATGTATTCTTGAGTGTCTTTCTTCATGGTTTTCCACAAAGCGTACCGTTGCATTCTGTGTAAAGTTTTCGGAACCCCAAATGACCGGATCCCGGCAGGTCATGGCATCATCCTAAAAGATTGAGTTGAGTTTTTTGGGTGGGGAGCCATACCTTGTCTTCATGGAGAAGGAAGCCATGGTCCTCTCTGTGGCCTGGGTGGTTTTCTAAGAATGTTCTTTTCTGAGTTGGAGTATAACTCTTGCAGAGAAGTTCTTGATATGACGACTAGGATGAAGTAGTTAAGGAAATTGTCTTCTCAATGGGATGCAATTCCTCCAGATTCTTACATATCATCCTTGTAATCTCAGGAGAAGACATCTGCTATTGTATTTTGTACACCTGGTTTAAAAGTGACACAAAAATTTAAATTAAAAAAGAAATGTATCCACGATTCTGCCTTTCATTTAGTGCATGGGCGCCTTTCAAAACGCTAAGATTACTGTGGTCTGTTGTCACTATGATAGCATCACAAGCTCCTTAAAGTAGATGTCTCCACATAAGAAAAGCATCTTTAATGGCCAGTAATTATTTTCTTGAAAATACTGCATTACTTTTCCATGTCTGTAAAAGTATGTGTTGTTATGTTAATCGGATTTGTAGTGCACACTTTCACCCGAGGGCATCTTGGCGCGAGGAATCCAAGGATACAACCTACCCCAAAATATGCTAAAACAGAAAGGTTTTAAATGTGCATCTCAATTGAAGATGATTCACAATGCCTCTGAGCACAGGAGGTAGACCATTCCACAATTTGCCAGCTGCATAAGAGAAAGCCCATCCACCCACTCAGGCTAGGCACAATTTCAGAATTGCCACCAAGTTGGCATTACCTGAACGAAGCGGTTGTCCTGGAAGATAGGGGTGACATTTTTCCTGAAGATACCCGGCCCCCTGCTGATGACAGGCCCGGTGAACCAGGCACATGGATTTGAACTTAATCCTCTGGTCCACCGGAAGCCATTGGAGGGCCTGCAGCACAGGACTGATAGGTGCTCCATAGGCAGAATTGGTGACCACCCTAGCTGCTAGGTGTTGTAGCAATTGCATGCAGTGAATGGTACCCATAGGTTGAGCCAAGTATAGTGCGTTGCAGTAATCAATGCGACTGATGATTAGCAACGCTACCACCAGAGGCCGAAGGTGATTGGAGAGAAAAGGGAATACTTTCTGAAGCAATTGAAGAAGAAAATGCCAAGTCTTGCACACACCGCTAACTTGCAGTATCAACGATAAAGAAGATGACAAAAGAATCCCTAATTTCCTAACCATCGTCACAGGGATAGGAAGATCACCCAGAGTGGGGGGCCAGAAGGAAGGTGTCCACATAGAAGCAGTAGTAGAAGAACCAGCCACCAGGACTTCCATCTTGTCCCCATTCAGCTTAAGCCAGTTCTCACTCATCCCTTCCCTTTTTGACTCAGGGACACGTGTCCCATCGGCCTCTCCAAAGCCTAAGCTACCTCTCTCAGTTTCCTCTGGTTCACTTTCTTCCTTAAAATAGGGAAATATAGCCTTCTAAAGAATTCCCTGTGCAATTGTGTCCCCACTGTGTATTTCAAACAGGGTTTCGCCATGGTTCTGTAAGAGGACCTTTATGTCTCCCCTAAAGTCTGGATCTATAACGCCTGCTAGGACATCTAGGCCAAACTTTCAGGCCATGCCAGATATTGGGCCAATCTTATATAACATCCCGCAGGGGGTATTAAGACTAAGTCTGTGGGAATCATCCCTCTTTTCCCGGGAGTGATAGTGGCTTCTCTGCTTCTACAAATATCAAAGCCTATGGATTCTTTTGTGGTGGCAGAGGGGTCTTAGGATCTGTGACCAAGTTTCTGGAATTTTAGGGTCCCTCAATTTGTCTCAATTGAGTTGTATCCCACTTCTAACACCATATATAGGGGAGGCATGTATCACAAGTATGACAAGGGCACAAAAGGTATACAGGATGTAGGTGGGCACTACGTTAGATAGTTTTATATTTTCCGCTCTTGTGTATACGATATTTAAAAAAAATGTATTTTGATTGCTTTGGCCTGAAGCTACCAGTAAAAAGAGGTCCTATGGCATCAGGACCACTAAACAAAGAGAAAAAGAAAAATAGGGTGGACCCACCCTATTAAAACTGGTGCTCTTATTTCGCCTAAACTGGGCTGCATATATAGGTCAAGTTATAGTTTGGTGGTTTCCAAAATCAATAATTTCGAAATTCCATTCATTGAAGTAATCACAAAAGGAATTGTTTATTCACATTCCTCTATATTTTTCATTGAATATTGTTGCTTCATATTCAATGAGGCCAGACAAATGTTATGATTAACATTTCTTGTACTTTTGCCAATGCATTTCGGTTAATAACCTTCTTCAGGGCCTTACATAATATGTTAATTCTATAATGACCAACATACACTTGATAGTCAGATTAGACATAAAACAAATAATATATTGTCAATTCATTCAGTACATGCACAGAAATGTTCAATTACATACCGATCGTAATGTTATCCATCAACATGTCCCAATGTGTTGAAAAAAGAAAAAGAGAAAGCTTCATGTAAGTATGGTTGTTAAAATCCAAAATGCATGGTGTGTAAATGAAAGGGAAGTGGCTGTACCTTATGTGTCAAAGGGATCTCCTACTTGCGTGTGTAGCACACGTATAGTCACAGCTCCTGTCAATAAGAATAGGAGCTCGTCAGTGAGAGGCCCGAACTGTAATGGTTTGCATATCTAAATGGCGCACAAGCGCTTACCTTCCTCGTTGGAGACGCGGTCATGGAATGAATCGCACCCGCGAAAACGGGAGCGCGAGTGATTTCAGAAGCATTTATTGGTTGCCATGGAGACAGGGGCACGGTGACGCACGCCTCAGGCCCCACCCATCCGTGGTGACGGACACAAAATGTACCATCTGTAAAACCTTTATTGAAGTTTCTGGGGTTAGAAAACTCCTACTCTTCCCTATAACTAAGATGGGAGTTGTCTCGACCATAAAACGACAAACAAAACAGTCTGTCAAATCAAAATGGCCTATGCTAACAAAACCTAATGCCTGGCCTATCTCTTGTACAAAAAGTGTATGAAGAGGAAATGTATGGAAAGGAAACATCAGTGTTCAAATTTAATAAAAATAGCTAAATCAGCTCTACTCCCCACGTTAGACCACACAGAGTAAAGCGGTCCTTGTAGGCAGGATGACACACTCTGGTTCGGGTTTTCAGTATACTAAATAGTTCCAAAACATGGATCGAGGCCTGTCTGGCCTTCCACATTAAAGTTTCTCTTTCAGATCTCCAAATAATGTTTGAACACAAAGTTTACATAGGTCCCCCTCTGTCGGGCACATACCTCTTCAAACACAGTTTACCTGGGTCCCCCTCTGTTGGGCTCAGACCATTTCAGCACAAAGTTCAACAAAACTTGCAAAGGGGTGCCCTTCACCAAGTTTAGTACACATCTGGTCTCCCTCAGCCCAGCTCAGACCACTTTCGGGTGTCAAAGACTTTCAAATGTGTGTGGCTTTCTTTACAGACCTGTGCAGGACCACTTTGACTATAATTTCAAGATTTCAACTTCCACTCTCCCCTTCTCTAGGAAGTAATTCTGCTTACTTTGCTTTTTCACTTCATTCGCTTTATCGTTACAAACAATGCACTTTTCACAGAGACTTTCGCGTGGGCTGCTTCCTTTTGCTGGATCACTCCGTTACTCAGTATCGCTGATTCCACAGGTGTCTTTTACTTCAAAGTTCATTCACAGGTCTGCCTTTCCTCACATCTCATTCACACTCATGCAGCCTTCACTTGCAATATAATGTTGCCACTTCAAACTCTCTTGAACACACACCGGTCTCTCAGGTCGCTTGCCAACTCATCGGCTATGTGTGTTTCTTTCTTAGTTTTATGATTTCCAAATCACAAGACAAGGTTAGTACCACAGGCTTGTCCTCGCGTCCCCAACTCTGCCATTCACCCGGGTGGGTCGCTGGCATCCTTGAAACACAATGCAGTCTTCACTTGCAGGATTTGGCCTTCTCCATGTGTCTTTCATGGCCTGTCGGAGGCAACGACCTCCCGTATGGAACTCTCGGGGTTTTTGACCCGCTGCTCTCGTCCTTTGGTCTGTTGCTCTGCTCCAGTAGGTTTGCCTTCACCCATGAAGTCCTGCTCGTACTCGTGTTAAGCCTTGCTCAGAGTGTGTCTTTAGGTGTTGCCTTTTATCTGTGTAAGGAGAGCTAATTGGTATCAGGTATGCACTTGAAGTCAAGTGCCGGACCTCACCTGCCCCGATTAACTGGACATGTCCAGTACGATGTATGAGAGTTAGTTTTGTTGCTCTCAGTCACCCTCTTCCTTGGCCCAGTGTTTGTGTAAAAGCGGGGGAGTTGGGACCTCAGAGAATCCTACAAAATAGGATGGGGTAGATGAACAAAAAAGGAGGGACTATCACATCTCACCATCGGCTGTCTCACACCCACACCCCAAAGACCACTCACCCAGGTGATCCTCCATCAGTGGTCCACCCCCAGGGTCTGGATCAAAAAGCGATGGCCGTGCCCTGGCCAACTGAGAAAGAGATGCCCAGGGACTAGAGAGTGAGACAACCTCCGGTTTCTCATAACACTAAATAAGTATACTCTCTGTTTTTTTACAAGTTTTTGAAAGCAGCAAGCAACTTGATGCATGAAAAGTATCAATAATAGCTCCTGAAGAAGGGAAGGAATTTCCCAAAACGCACAGAGCATGGGATTTTTGTATTGATGACTTATGAATTGTTGATGTATGAATTTTCACTCAGTTTGAAAAACAGCAAAAAATATAAATATATATACAAAATAATTATAACCAGGTGTTACCGCATTTTTGTGAACAATCGTAACTATTGATTTATAAATTGTAGAAGAAAGTGACTACAGAAAGTTGCATGATCAGAACTCAATTTAGATGGTCTAAAATATTGATTGTACTATATTACAATTTGGTGACCAGGGTACGGGAGTGTTCCACAAGGTTGTGGACACCCGTTTGTTTGTTAAATTATTGATACAGCCTAGCGTCAGGGTTATCTTTCTCCCCTGCACCCTACTACCAATTTGAGGAAAATGACACTTTAGATTTAACAGAAGGTGTGCTCCTAGCCCATAGGGATTAAGAGTATTGAACTGGACATTGCCTCCAATATATCTCAGATTTGGCAAAGTGCCCCAACTTACACAGGCCTATGCAAAACGCAAACAAAGTCAGAGGAAGAAGGCAAGGCACCTGCCTCTGATGATAAATTATCAGATAAATCTGCAGGCTCTGTCCTTGACAGGAGTCAGGGTACCCACATCCAGAGAAATATATGACTCACATAAGGCCATGGCTAAAGATGTTACTCTGATAAAGTCTGACCTATGAGAGATGAAGAAATACTTTGGATTGGTCTACACACAATTCAACAAAGCAGAGGCAGACATATCCAAACTGGTGGATGACTTTCAAGCTGCCACAGGGTGGAACCATGAGTCGCTAAGCAGATATCCCTGCTGATTGACCACTTGGACGGCCTGAAATCTAGAAAGGGATGTAATAACATAAAAGTCTTTGGTGCCCCGGGAAGTCGCATGACAATCCATCAAACCCTTTATCTTGAAACTCTTGTCTTGTCTTCTGTGCCACAAATGGATATTGGTGACAACAGGGAAATTGATAGGGTGCATAGGGATCTGAGACCTCAAACAGATCCAGGTAAAGTGCCTAAATTAATAATAATGTCCTTCCTAAGATATTCAGTGAAAGATAAAAGAATATAACTAGCCAGGGAGAAGAAAGAGATGTTCTGGGTAAACCTGAGTTTTACCAAGTCATCGTGGAGAAACAGAGGAAGTTTAATGAAGTCAAGAAAGAACTAATAAAATGTAAACTTAAACTATGTTATAGATTTTTCCGGTATCTCTTAGATTTCAAACAGGCAAAAAAACTCAGACAGGACTCACTCCTGAAGACCTCCGCAGGATCGTACATGAAGAAATGGAGGACTTGGGTCTCCAGAACTATTTCCCAGGAGCAAGCCAAAAAGGTGCAGGACAGGGTTGTGAAGAAATAAGTACAGAAGCAGCAGCCACCCCCCAGAGGGGGATGGAACAATGGACTGATCCAGATATTCCCTTCAATTAGCATTCTAGATATGTGATTATCACCTTGGTAACATGATGCCTGACCCTACGATTTTAGTATTATCTTGAATATTAATTGGATTAACAACCTCATTAAAAGGACTAAGATTACTTCCTACGTACATAAAGCCCAGGCGGATGTTATTTTACTTCAAGAAACCCAACTGAATAGTGCAGACTCTTTGAAAATGGCCAGCAGGTGGAAGGGCCAGACCTTCGTTAGTTATGCCGATCACAAGAGGAATGGAGTCATGGTATTATTTATTTAATTGGCTATTTATAACACACTTAATACCCAGAGGTTTCTAAAAGCGGACCAGGGGATCGAACCTGTGTAGCTCCACGTTGTCTTGCTTCCAAGGCGAACGTGTTGCCCCTGAGCTATCCTCCCAGCCCTAATGGTTCTCATCAGGAGTATTGAAAGATACTGAAGGTAGTTTGGTGCTGATGGTGAGACAATTGGCCAGACATGATTTTTTATTAATGTCTGTATATGGGCCCAATGTGGATGATTGCTCCTTTTTTCATTCTGTTCAGAACTGACTCCAGCCATACTTACTTCCTCGCACGATAGCTAGAGTACACTGAAATGAAGTCCTAGACCCCTAGCTAGACAGGTTGGGGATTCCGAAATGCCTCTCTCTGCCACCTATTAGAGCTTTCCAGAGAATGGTCAATGAAGTTTCCTTTTCTGATGTTTGGAGGATTCTACACCCTACGTGTTGCGATTATACCTACCAGGCTCCATGTCATTGCCCTTTATGCAGGATAGATGCAATCTTCCTTTCTAAAGGCTTTTCTTTGCATTTTCTAGAGGCTTCTATATTGGGTGATCCTTGTCAGACCATTCCCCTAATACCCTTATGGTTCGCAACTAAATGGTGGCTAATCTCATGGCCAGCTGAAAATGTAACCAAAGTGTATTGATTTCAGACTATGAGACCCCTTTGAATGCAATAATAGACTTAATGGAACTCCATGACACAGCAGCTACTACTCCCCAAACACTATGGGATGCAGCAAAGGTTATGATTATGGGCTTGAATATGGAGAAGAGTTCTTTAATCAAACTTGACAGGGCATGACTGATGGCTTGGAAGACTCTGTCATGTGACTAGAACATGAGTCCAGGGAAGCTCTGTCACCATTGCATACCCTTTTGTTGCTGAATCTATCCTGGATAGAACTAAATGCAAATTAATGAAATGTATACTAAAAGTGTGGTATTCTTACATAAAACAGCTGGCTGCTCGTTCCATGAACATGGTAATAAGGCGGGTAAGCTGTTAGTGCATCTTATTAAGAAAAGGTTTTCTCTAAGTATACTCCCACTGTTAAATATAATAATACCAATATTGCGACTGATCATGAGGGAATTTCGGACACCTTTAGAGCCTTTTATCTATCATTATACACGTTCAACCAGACCCAGCAGGCGACATTAAGTGTGGGGAATTCTTTCCTATACTTGACATTCCTAAGTTGTCTAGGGAGGCTGCCAGGGGAACGGTGTGTGCCATTTCGGAGACAAAGGCAGCTGTGGCTATTTCTCGATTTCAAAGGAGCAAAGCTCCAGGCCCAGATGGCTTCTTTGATGAATTTGATAAATTCACTAGAGAGACAATTGTCCCCCACCTGTTTTGAGATCAACAAAGACGTTTGGCATCTAGGCACCAGGCCTGCATAACACTGATTTTTGAAAGAGGGAAGGGTCCCTTTTGAGAGGGGCAGTTTCCAACTGATCTTCCTGTGACATACAGACCTGAAGATCCTTGCTAAATACTACCAGAAGGCGTTCAAAGATACATTAGAAGTATCACACATAATGACCAAATAGACTTTATTGTGGGCAGGTCCTCGGCAGACTATTTTCCTAGATTGCCCCATTTAATAGACCTTGCAGATATTGTTGGAGACAAACTCACCCTGATTTCTATAGATGCTGAGAAGTGCTCTGACAGAGTTGAATGGCCTCTTCTTACTAGGAATTTGAGGGTGTTCAGATTTTACATCACTTTTGTAACTTAGGTCCAAACCCTACATACCACAAACCTATATTGGATATCAATGTTGATGGAGTGGTCGCTGTACTATTTTCGCTCTTCTGCGGCATTGCCCCTTGTCTCCTCTCATCTTTACTCTAGGGCTTGAACCTCTAGGTTGCTGAATATGGATGCAGCGTTTGGTTAAGGGGATTGTAATGAGCGGAGAGGAGAGTAAACTTCTTCTGTACATCAATTATGTACTCCTTACACTTACCCATCCTGAGATGGCCTTATCGCACTTGGTGTCCATTACTTCTGATTACGGAGCTCTTCCCTGATAAAGAATAATTTGGGAAAAGACAGAGGTACTCACATTGAGATCTAGAAAGCTGACATTGTCCCTGGATTGTATTTGTATTATTTTTCTTGTTTTCACTCATTTTCTCTTGCATTTTTCTTCCTCCTGCTTGTCCGCTGTAGTTGTACATTTCTTTTGTTTTACTTTTTTTTTATTTTATTGAGCTCAATTGTAAAAAATGTCTTTTATTTTTGTAAAGGTTTTTCTTTTTACAAACCAAAACAAATAAATAATAAATTTAAAAAAGAAAGCTGGGATTGGACCTGTCTATGGTCCCGCAGTTGTGAGTTCAGTCCAATTTTACTTATTTGGGGATCGAACTTAGGAGTACATTGAGCTCTATGGTTAAGGCTAACTTGAATGCAGTGTAAAAGGAAATTGAAGGGGCTGAAATATTGGAATAATTAGCCTCTATTTTTAAAGGTTAGGTCCCCTTTCTTTAAAATGGTTTCCCTTCCTCGGTTATGTTATCTCTTTAACAGTCTACCATTGATAATCCCATTGAAATATTTTCAAATGACTAAAGCACTGCAGGTCATTCTTTGGCAAGGGGCCAGGGCAATGATACAACTTCCCACCCTTTTGAGAAGCAAGTCAGATGAAGTACCTCATTTGCCAGATGTTAAATTATACTTGTGGGCATCAATTGCAGGGTCTAATGTTGAGGATAACTGGCAGGCAGCACAGGCTCGATATGAAAGATTCCTCTTGGGGTCTTATTTTACTATTGAAAACCTGAATACGCATCAGCAGATTAGCAAGCCAAATACTATCCTGTCACACACTAAGCTGATATGGTCAGGAATATATAGGAGGGATGGTCTTAAATTGAGACTTACAGCAATCAGCCCACAATGGCATAATGACTGTCATAAGTAGACAACCGTTCCACTGAGCATTGGCTATCTGCATTATTGTTTCACAGACTGAATGTAGATTTCTTTGACATTTTAGCTTCTAGGTTTGGTCTTCCTAGCAGTGACATTTGGAGACATCTTCAGCTCTGATGTTGTTTGCAACTGTACATGTGGAGGGAATTATAGGGAGGTCCTAGACCCTCTTCATGATACACCTCCTTAGTGAAATTTGCTAGGGCTAAAAGGGCTATTTCAGTGGTTTGCTCCTTACTGCATGTGAGCACAGATAAGCCCTTACCGCATGTATGTTAAAATATCTTGTGAGGCAGACTTGGGTGTGGACATTCCTGATGATCAATGATTGGATGTGGTGCGGAACTGGTCAGCTGGTCCTCGGGGCACTAACACTTGTCTGATCTTGTACAGAGGTTTACACAGAGTCTGTTGGCAGGGGTGCTGCTAGGAGGGGGGCTAAGGGGGCTATAACCCCTGATCTTTTGGTTGTAGCCCCAGCTAGAATCTCAGGAGCTACAGCCAAAAGACTAGCTAGCCCCCAGTCCCAACGGTTCCGACATCAGCTTAGCCCCGGGTCTTTTCCAGACCTAGCAACTCCCCTGTCTGTTGATATCCCGACCGTTTACACAAAACTGCTGTTAACGCATTGGACCTTCGTTGGTGGAGTTGCTTACAGAAGGGCACATTTGTAGCTATGCTATGGTCCTATAAAATTGTTGTTGGGAGATTTTGGAAGAAAGGATTTGACATTGTCACTTCGGTTTTGGCCTTTTCCCTTGATGCATCTCTACGTTTAGGTTTGTTGGGGCTGTCGTCCTAAAGACCAACCCTAATAATCAGCACACGTTAATGGAGGTTTGTGGTGCTGGCCATGGCAAGAAGAAAAAGAATAGCTAGGCACTAGAAGGAAATGCTTCCTACCTCTATTCAGAGTGGATGGATCTTATGGTTGATGTTGCTGATTTTGTTAGGTTATCCAATATTTATACTGCACCCATCTCCACTGTGCTGGTCTTATGACACCTGGCCTTGTTCAAAAGGTGGCATTTTGTGACCCAGCCAGTGTGTTGCCAGACCCTAGTCTGTGGAAAGGAAGGAGAAGTTTGGGGAGGAAGTGATAAGAAATAGAAAGTAAACAATAGAATGACGAAAAACAGAGAGGAAAACCAATTGGGATGAGTGGAAGGGGATGTGTTTGTCAAAGTAGGGACACATGTTTCTCAAATGTGATACGTTACTGGTAAGCATGAGTGTAGGACTCAGACGAGTACAGCTGCTAATATCTAGAACCGGCAAAGCATGCTACTAGATGTAGTTAGATGGTGAGTGGTTGCGTGATGGACTTGATAGGTGCTCAAGCGGACCCTAGTAGTGTGGAGGCTTATGCCATGAATTAATTATTTTGAAAAGAAGGCTGGCAGAATGCAGACCTCTTCCCCTCTTGGGATATTTTCCTGAAATTGATGTAAACTACTTTGTGGAGATCGAGCATTTTGAAATGTTTGTTTTTCCTTGGTTGACTCTTTAATCTTTTGTACTAGATGTGTGCTGTTGAATGCTGGTTTAATTTTTCCTTTGTTATGATTTTAAATACAGAATAAAAAGAGATTCTTAATAAAGCCTTAATGAACTTAATGCACATTCCTCATGATGTAATTTTCAGGGCAGTTGTGTCTGCTACTCCACGCCCTTTCTGCAAGTACTGTTCATTTGTCATCTGCCCTATAGTGAATTTCAACACATCAGAGCAAAGGGTTAGAGCATATGGGTAAATAGATGTTACTCGATTGAGTACGTAGACCTTCTGCTCTGTCTTCAGGTGCCCCGACGTCCCTGCTCTATAGCTATCACTGTATGTTGACAATGTGGTGTAGATAATGAGAGCAGAGGAAGAGAGTTAAGGGAAGCCAGTGGAGTCGTTGTCAAAGGACTTTGGCTCTGGGGGCAGTACATACGCGACCAAGGTCACTAATTACTTTGACTTAATGCTTTGCAAATTTCTCTCCTTTCTCTCTCCGTTTCAGGAGAATGTGACAGTAGAAAGAGTAGGAATTGTATGATTAGGAGTACAGGAGTCACTACGCTGGGTAACTTCGATTTAATGTATAAAATGGGAAACTAAGCGATTTGACCACAAGCGCAGCTTTTTATGGTCCATTCGCATGACGGTATTTTATTCCTATCAACAGTAATTCACCGAATCTAAACCCTGGCTGCTTGACACTAATGAAATGTGGCTTACACGGTCCATGGTCTAATTAGAACACCGTAGAAAAGGAAAAGAAACTTTGCCATTCACTGGGGCCTACATTTTTTATAATATCAGACTATGGGCTCTGTCTGCTGTAGGAGGGCATACACCTGATGAAAGGCTCCAGTTGGGTCAGAGAAGTGTGTAGCAATGAAAGGAAGCCAGGGCTGGGAGCTTTCTGACTCGCTTCATTGGTTCTTTCAGTACTGCTTGCAACAGAATCCCAGCCTGGACATGCAGGGGCAGCGTCCACTGCCCATCGAGTCAAAGTAAGTATTCAGGGTCATCTGACCAGTGCACAGAAACATGTCTTGCGTCCTCTTCTGTTTCCCCCTCCCTCTAACCCACCGTCTCTCTCTCTTGCTCTGCAGGAATGTGTTCCGCACGTTTGGCTCGGCATACAGGTAAGGCAGTTGAGAGAAATGTGGGAGTGTTTTATATTGTTCTGTTTTTTTACACAATATTAATATTTGAGGGAATAGAAGACCTCATACACATGTGCAGCACTGAGATAGAGGTGACCCGGGGCAAAGGAAGTGATATAATGAGTAGAGGGATCAGTGAAGCTCCCTATTCACCTAAATTGGTGCACTTAAGTGGCTCCATCCTCTGTGATCACATGAGGGCTAATATGCCCAACAACAATGCCAGATATTTCTAATGCCCACCTGAAATGTCTCTTAAGACAAAGACAGTCCACCGTACACGGGTTTTGCAGGGCTGCCCTGAAGAGTGACACCCCAAGCATTGGCAGCAGGAAGTGTGTTTATAAAAAAATGTCTTTGAGATGCATTTTGCTCAATGTCGCTCTGTATTTTGTTAAGTTGTTTATTGTATGTGTTGGGAAGGTTTTCCACAAATGTGTTCGTTTTTTGGAGGCATGTAGTACAAAGGCAGATTTTATCAATGGGCAAAAACCTCAAACAAGCAACAGGAGGAGAAAGCCAAAGAAGGAGCCTTTGGCTTGTGATACTCATTCTTTGATAGAGACTCCTTAAATAAGCAGCTGTGCAAGGAATTGAGGACTCATGCTAGCAGACCAGTAGTCAACCACTGATGATCTATTTCATTCTGGATGATTAGGTGCTATCTCGTAGTGATGGTGATTTTAAACATAATAGTTACTGTGAATTAGGGCACGGCAAGTAGTAATATGCACACGGTGGACCCCCCTTCTATAATGGAACAGAAAAGCTAAAACATGATGGAATGGAAAGCTAGGCAGGGAATTATCTGTGCCCCAGTCATTCAGGTGCTCGCAGACACAAGCATTCACATCAATACTGAAACAGACACACAAATACGAACACTCATTAAAAATTACACACACACATAAACACACACACACACCCCGCATCACATTTTAACCACACAAGACTTAGGGCTTCATTACGACTTCGGCTGTAGCCATGCCGCTGTTGGCGGCATGGCTGCCACCGAAATCGGGTCCGGGTTCGGGTTCCCAGAATGGGGAATTACCGGGCCATTTCGAGTTCGGAGGGCCCGGTAATTCCTCCCTCCAGGAACCCGGGCCAGACCTTCCCCATTCCCATTTCAGCCCCCAGAGGGCTGAATGGGAATGGGGGAGGGAACCCGGGCCAGACCTTCCCCATTCCCATTTCAGCCCCCATAGGGCTAATTGGGAATGGGGGAGGAAGCTAACAACGGGCCGATTACGAGCGTCCCGTTGTTAGCTCCCTCTTCCCCACGCGGGACCCGGTAAAGACGCCTGGTTTTACCAGGCGTCCTTACCGGTTCCCGCGAGGGGACCTCGTAATGTGGCAGAACGGGTTTAACGGGTCCGCCTCCTTTAGCGGAGCCCGTTAACCCGTTCCGCCAGGGTCGTAATGAGGCCCTTACACTTTCAGAAAATAACAATCAACTAACCGTACCATGAGGCTTTAGTGTTCTCGCAGGTCCGCTGTGCCTTTGGGTTTCTTTGTAAATCTCCCTCATTGGAATGGGGTGACTGCTTGAGTCCATTGATCACTTTACATTAGAAATGAAGCAGGACATTGATGGTTGGATGATTCTACACCCTATTGTTTACGATTATACCCACCAGTCTCTTTGCCACTGCACTTTATGCAGGATAGATGCAATCGTCCTTTCTAAAGACTTTTCTCAGCATTTACTGGAGGCTTCTATATTGGGTTGAGCCTTGTCAGACCATTCCCCTAATACTGTTATGGGTCAGAACTGTATGGTGGCTAATCCCATAGCCAGCTGAAAATGTAACCCAAGTTTCTGATGTTTGTTCATCTGCTTAGAGTCACATGCTGTGCATAGTCTGACATCCAGTGGTCACTGCAGAGTATTGCATTTTGTTTTTCGTAGTCGAAAAGGGGACATCGACAAGGTGTGTCTGTAACGCTATCCCTATAGTGACGTGCAGTGTACCCACAATCCCTCATGCGTCGAGGTCCCTCAGATTGTTTTTTTCTGCCCAGATATTGGTTGCCTTAACGCGGAGCTCGTTCGAGAGAAATTGCAAAACATTTACTCGACCCTTTGGTCGTTATTTATTATACATTACATTAAATCCCTCCTTCGACGGCGAAGCTGTTTCACCGCCGAGTAAGAACTTCGACGGCGGTGTCTTAGACAGAGGAGATCCTTCGGCGCTGCCGAACACGTGGCCCAGCCTCGCCGGCCTAAAACAGATGGGAGAGTGGGGGTAGTGGGACATTTCTTTCTACTTCTAAGAATGCCTTTCTCTTTCACCCCCCTTTCCTTCGGGGTCGTTATCACTTTTAATTGTATCCTCAGCTATGGAGAGGACTCTGTTTAGATTTTGCCCACGCTGTAAGGGCATATTCACATGGAAAGATAAGCACAAGCGGTGTAACGGTTGCTTACCCCTCGACCACAACGAGGACGGCTGTGCGGCCTGTAAACTTCTTTGCCCAAAAACCTTAAAGGACCACAGGGTCAAGAGGTGGGCAGCCTACACTATGTCTAGAGCTGATTCCTCACCCGCCGCCGTCGCCACTGAGTGTGACGAGGACAGTGATAACCCGACCTCCCTTTCAGAGGTTGTAGAACTCTCTAAGGAGCGTACCCGCTCCTCAGCTTCTGTCTCCGGCCCCGACAAATTCAGCTCACGCCCTATTTATGGGGATGAACACCCCGGTGACACTGACGAACACAGAAAACATAAACATAAGCACACAACCCAGGGCACTTCTTCGTCGAAGATGAAAAAAGCCCTAGCGCCAACGGAGACGCCGGGCCCACCGGCATCCTCCACCGACCGTAAGGGTTGCAAGCCCTCCCCGCCACCGCAGACGTGACTAGCGAGTGGGCTACCTGCAGACAAGGACGCTACCACCAAAACACCAGGCGATGCGCCTTGTAAAAGTGCGACCCTCACCTAAAGAGACTCGGCACCACCCAGCACGACGCCAGACGAACCCTCAACAGAGAAATTAATCATCGAGAGCTTGGCTCGTATAGTTTCCACTGACAGCCAGAGACAAACGGCGAGTGATACGCCGAAGCCCGCTCACAAGGCCAGGGAGACGCAGAGAATGCCGGAAGGGAGGCAGGGACCGTTCCCGCCGTCGAAGGAAGGCCCTAGCCTACGAGAAGGTTTCTCAGAAGGCGAAGGGACTTTATCCTCGACGTTATGGGACAGATCTAGACAGCTACAGGCAGAGGAGCCTCCTTTTTTTCACCTCCAGACCGTTCTGGGTTACCACATTGGACAATTGAGAGATTCCAATCATGTATGGACAAGCTGGATAGATTTATGTCCACTCCTGAACATAAAACACCCAAGAGGCCAAGGGAGGTACTTCATGAGGACTCCAGGGCAGAAAATTCTACACTATTTGACCCCCTTCAAGAGGAGACTAATACTTATGACCTCACTGAAGAAGACTCTCACTTCCAAGAAGAGGAGGAGTTCTTAAATAGTGAAGACCAACAGAACCTCGAAGAAGAAGGTTTTGAGGAAAACCCTGACATAGGTTGGGGGGCTTCGAAGAAGACCCAGATGAAGGTGGCTCACAGCCTTGGCAGTCCCCAAGAGCATCTACAGACCCTGAGATCCTGATCCTTTCCTCTTCTCAAACCACACCGGTCAGGAACCCATCACCTATAGATGACCAACCCACTTTCAACGCGCTACTACGGAAAGCAGCAGCTCACTTTGAAATTGAGACTGGGGAAATTACTCCCGATATTGATTTTGTAGAAAAAATCATTAAGGAAAAACCTCCCACTAGCCAGAACATTCCCCTCCTCGCCTCAGTTAAGAGACAAATCATCCCATTGCTGTCTACACCTGCATTGGTTAGAGGGGTCAACCCTAGAATTGAAAAACTGTTTACTCCCTCTCCTTCGGACCCATTATACATTAAGGGTCACTCAATACCAGATTCCTTGGTGGTAACTACTACAAGGAAAAGGGCAGGGGTTCCGCTATCAACTAGCGAAGCACCCCCGGACAAGGAAGGAAAGAAACTCTACGCCATGGGTAAGAGAATTACAGCCTTGGCAGCTTTTTCCACCAAAATTGCCAATAATAACACCTTACTGGCATGTTATGCTGATGCCCAATGGGGAAAGTTATGCCAAGACCTCGAGGAAGTCCCTGAGCCCTTAAGAACCCTCTTGTTAACCACCGTAACGGAAGGAACTCTGGTTAACCAGAGCATCATTGAAAACACACTTGATGCTGCAGAAACGGCTGGCCGTTCTTTAGTCCAGGGGATACTTCTGAAGCGTCATGTCTGGCTCCGCAACTCAGGTTTTAAGCCAGAAACCCAGGTGTCACTCATTAATAAACCAATAGAGGATTCTAACCTCTTTGGGAAAGCGGTGGACGACGCACTGGAGACCACGAAGAAGGATTTTAACACCCTAAAGACTTTAGACCAGATCTCAAGGCCTCCCAATAAGCGAGGATTTGGCAACAAACGCTTTTTTCGAGGCCAACGTCAACAACCGCAACAACAACAGCAGTACCCTGCAGGCAACTGGTCCTCTACTCAGGGAACCAGTGGCCAATACACTCAAAGAGGACAACGCCGTGGCAAGGGTAGAGCTCGGCGCCCCACTCCCAGAGGTTCCCCGGCTACCAACACCAAATGACCCGAAGGTTCGGGTCCCCTCCCATGCATCGCCGGTTGGGGGCCTGTTAACATCTTTCCTACCAGCATGGGAGGGAATAACATCAGACCGCTGGGTATTGTCAACTATAGCCCACGGTTACTGCATAAAATTCATTCAGTCCCCCATGTACAGACCCCCAAGGGGACGACGCCTATCACCGGAGCACCTCACCATCCTTCTTCAAGAAGTGGAACTGCTGCTACTAATAGGAGCAATAAAGGTTGTGCCTCTATCACAGGTAACGGAAGGTATTTATTCAGGGTACTTCCTTGTACCCAAAAAGGACTTAACCATGCGCCCTGTATTAGATCTGCGCCCAGCGAACAAATTTGTCAAACCTCAAACATTTCGCGTGGTGAGATTACATGACAACACTGGACATGAAAGATGCATACTTTCATATTTTAATGTTGCCAGCACACAGTAAATACCTCAGGTTCATGATAGAGGGCAGACACTACCAGTTCAGAGTGCTACCCTTCGGCATAGCGTCAGAGCCGAGGGTATTCACGAAAGTACTGGCAGTGACCCACTTGCACAGGTTGTCCATCCCAGTATACCCTTACCTCGACGATTGGCTCAGAACAGGGGATTCTTACGAGACATGCTTCTCAAATACCCAAAAGACTGTAGACCTTTTGTTCCAACTGGGCTTCTCCATCAACGAGAAGAAGTCCAGCCTAGACCCCAGCCAGATCAAACAATTCCTAGGGGCTCTAATTCAAACAAAGGACGGCCTTGTCTTCCCCTCCAACGAGAGGGTCCAAAATATGCTGTTTCAGATCCCTCAATATGTGGCCGGTCGGGAGGTGACGGTACGCAAAGCAATGCGTTTGCTAGGAATGATGGCGTCATGTATATATTTGGTACCTCACGCGCGCCTGCGCATGCGCCCAATGCAAGAGTGGCTCAACAGCCAGTGGTGTCAGGCCAGCGGACAATGGGACGATCTAGTGGTGGTCTCGCAGGCCTTGGTTCTCTCGCTACGGTGGTGGTCGAAGGAAAACCTTGTAATAGGGAAACCATTCGCCACCCCCGCAGTGGAAGCCACTCTAACCACAGACGCATCCCTCACAGGATGGGGGGCTCACCTATCCCATCAGACTGCACATGGAGTTTGGACTCTGAGTGTAGCGTCCAAACACATAAACTTGCTGGAACTGTTAGCGGTCTTCAAAGCATTGAAGGCTTTCCAGGCACACCTGCAAGGGAAGACAGTGATGGTCCTCACAGACAGCACCACAGCCATGTACTACCTGAACAAGCAAGGGGCACGCACTCTCCAGGACTGTCCAAGCTGTCCCAGAACTTGGGCTCTCAAACACATGTTCCTGTTGTCACAACATGTACCAGGGGAACTCTGCTAGCAGACGAACTCAGCAGAGACTTCCCTCTGCCCGCAGAGTAGGAATGGCGGTTACGAGAAGACATCGTCTTCGACGTTTTCACACAATGGGGGTTCCCAGAAATAGATCTGTTCGCAACTCTGGAGAACTCTCAATGCCAAGATTACGCCTCCAGGTACCCACAGAACCGATCCAAGGGGAACGGTCTCTGGATAACATGGTCAGGGAAATTTGTTTACGCTTTTCCCCGACTCCTCTTCTCAACAAAATAGTGCACAAGATGCACCAGGAACCAGTCACCATGATACTAGTGACCCCAATGTGCGCCCGGCAGCCATGGTTTGCTCACCTGATGGAGATGTCTCTATCTTCACCAGTGAAACTACCCTGTCCGTACAACATGCTGTCACAAGACAGGGGCAAGACGATACACCCATGCCCACAGACCATGAACTTAGCAGCCTGGCTCCTGAGGTCATAGAATTTGGACATTTACAGCTCCCTCAAAGATGCATGGACATTCTTAGGGAGGCTAGAAAACCTAACACTCATTCCTGCTATTCTAGCAAGTGGAAGAGATTCGTCATCTGGTGTAGAAGTAAGAGCATCAACCCCGTTGACTGCTCTCCCACACAGATTGTTCTTTACCTGACTCACTTATTAGACTCAGGATTGGTCTTTAATTCTATTAAAGTTCATCTAGCTGCACTTTCCGCATACACCACTTCTCAACACAAAGTGTCATGGTGGAAAGTCCCAGTTATTGTTATGTCACACGGGAAACGGGGGTCTGCCGCTCTCTTCCCCTCCTGGCGAGTCTACCCGCGCATCTGCTTCCGGGGGCTCGCCGGGAGGGGAGTGGCGGGCTACAGGGCTGGCGGCCTTCGGCGCATGCGCGGAAGGCCTCTCTCTCGGCTCCGCGCATGCGCCGTGGGCCGAACTCATCTCCCTAGCGGGGCTTGCTTCTCAAGCCTCGTTATGGGTCCGCCGGCGTCCGGAAACGGAACGGCTTGCGTCCCAGGCCTTTCGGGCGCCGGCGGCCCATAAAAGAGGCCGCAATTCTCAGCGAGTCGCGTCTCAACGCGGTTCGCTTCGCTTGCCTCGTTGTTCCTGCCTCTTACTTACCAGCGGCCTGTCCTGGGCCAGCTTGCCTCCTGCACTTACCTGTGGCCTGTTCTGGGCCAGCTTGCCTCCTGCACTTACCTGTGGCCTGTCCTGGACCAGCTCTCTTCCAGCCTTACCTGTGGCCTGTCCTGGGTCAGCTTACCTCCATTCCTTACCCGTGGCCTGTCCTGGGTCAGCTTACCTCCATTCCTTACCCGTGGCCTGTCCTGGGTCAGCTTACCTTCAGTCCTTACCTGTGGCCTGTCCTGGGTCAGCCTATCTCCTGCCCTTACCTGTGGCCTGTCCTGGGTCAGCCTACCTCCTGCCCTTACCTGTGGCCTGTCCTGGGTCAGCCAGTCTCCAGCCCATACCTGTGGCTTGTCTTGAGTCAGCCTGCCTCCAGCCTTACCTGTGGCCTGTCCTGGGTCAGCCAGTCTCCAGCCCATACCTGTGGCTTGTCTTGAGCCAGCCTGCCTCCAGCCTTACCTGTGGCCTGTCCTGGGTCAGCCAGTCTCCAGCCTTACCTGTGGCCAGTCCTGAGCCAACCTACCTCCAGCCTTACCTGGGGCCTGTCCTGAGCCTGCCTGCCTCCAGCCCTGACTTGTTGTCGGCACTGGGTCTGCCCATCTTCAGACTTACCCGGGACTTGCCCAGTACCAGCTAGTCTCCAGCTGTTCTCTCTCTTCCTGTTTTGCCTACCTCCGAACCTAATCCTGCAAACCTCTGGAACTATCAGCACCAACCGGACTTTCTATCAGCTGTAATTCCTCACTGTTACATTGGTTCCGGAAGATTCATGATATCTACAATCGGCTCTACCTAAACTACAGTGTCACCAACTTGAGCCATCAATCCTCGAGTCACGCTCATCTGGACAGTACTTATCGTGACATTGGGGGTCGGTCCACCCTTCACCCAGTTCCTCTTTTGGGTGGCGGAGGGGCTGATTCCTCGTGCCGCTAATTCATCAGTTCCTGGACTCCAGACTGGCGACCTCAGCAAGACCAACCACCAAGATTACAGGTACGCGGTCCTCTCGGGCCGATCAGCTTAACAGATTGAGACGCCTGCCTTCAGATTCGGAGATGGATGAATCGCAAGAAATGAGGAACGAATTGCTGGCACTCAGAGCTGAGATGACCGCCCTGCATCAAGAGAATCAAACATTACGCCAAATGATAACACAAGGAGCACCCAGTTCTTCTCAGACAGAGGGACCATTGGCTCACACAACACCCATCAAATTCGACGGCGATCCTAGACGGGTGGCAGAGTTTTGTAACCACTGTAGGATCCATTTCCTCTTCAGGTCCACGCACTTTAACAACGATAGGGCCAAGATTGGCTATATCCTGGGGAATCTAACTGGGAACGCATTAGCTTGGGCAACCCCGTTTGTGGTCACGAACAGTCCTATTTTGAATGACTTTGCTGCCTTCGAAAAAGCCTTTCTGGAAGTATTCCAGACGCCGAACCTGGCCTCCGTCGCACAGAATCAGTTGATGGACTACAAACAGGGAAGCAATGACGTCATCACCTACATCAGTCGCTTCCGACTTTTGGCTACCGACTCTCAGTGGCCCGAAATTACACAGAAAACGCTGTTTCGTCGAGGCCTGAGAGAGGAGTACAAAGACGAATTACTCCACATCCCCGAGCCGGAGAGTCTTCAACTCTTGATAGATCAAGTACTTCGTATTGACCAAAGGCTAACCGAACGAAAGGCTGAGAGACGTCGGTTTGACAGAAGCGGTTCCCGGACAACCAACTCGCCTGCTGGTTCATTTGGATCAACCGAGTCCGGATCTGAGCCCATGCAAGTAGGAGCCATGAGAGGGCCTTTGTCGGAAGAAGAGAAGAAACGAAGGAGGTCTTTGCGTCTGTGTCTTTACTGTGGAGCAGCTGGGCATTATCTGAGTATATGTCCTTTACGTCCACAAAAGAAGAAGTCGGGAAACTAGGAGACCTGTCGTTTATAGGAAGGGCAACGACAGGTCCCATCTCCTCCTCAGACCCTTCGGTTATTTGTTCCATTCGTCGGCCCATGCAACCAGTGGTGCTACAGACCCTAAAGGTCAGGATTAAATTACCAGACAGAGACCTGGAGATATCTGGTCTGCTGGATTGTGGGGCTTCCGGCAACTACATCGACGAAACATTCGTCGCCAGACATAAAATACCACTCGTTTCCAGGCCTACTCCCTTGTCGGTGGAGCTTATTGATGGTACCCCCTTGTCTTCGGGGCCTATTAACCAGTTCACGGTCGGATTGGCTCTTCAGATTACTGATCATTACGAGGAACTCTCCTTTGATGTTATTAAGTCACCTAACTACAAGATGGTCCTAGGTCTACCATGGTTACAACATCACAATCCGTTGATAGACTGGAGAACTCAGACTTTAACCTTTTCCTCCGAAAGGTGTGCTCAAGGATGCAAGCTATCTGTTCCCACCATGACCGTTTCGACTTCTCTAAAGACGGACAACAATGGGGTTCATCTATGTTCCACGTCTCTGGTTCCACAGGTATATGCCGATTTCAAACAGGTATTTTCTGAACCCGGCAACATACCCCTTCCTCCACACCGGTCCTTTGATTGCTCCATTGACCTGTTGCCGAACCATGTCATACCTCATGGGAAGTTGTACGCGTTGACCCGTGACGAGAAGCAAGTTCTTCAGGCATATTTATCTGAAAGTCTAGAAAAGGGGTACATTGTACCGTCAAAGTCACCTGCAGGGTTTCCCCTGTTCTTTGTAAAGAAGAAAGAAGGCACGTTGAGACCCTGTGTCGACTACCGACAGTTGAATGACATTACAGCCAAGGACCGGTACCCGTTGCCTTTGATACGTAGTATCCTTGAAACCCTGCATACTGCACGAATTTTCTCCAAATTGGACCTCCGTGGAGCTTATCATTTGATACGCATCAGGAATGGGGACGAGTGGAAGACAGCTTTCAAAACATCTTTTGGGCACTTTGAATATCGGGTTATGCCTTTCGGCTTATGTAATGCCCCCGCTGTTTTTCAGCGATTTATGGACCACATCTTTGGTGACCTGTTAGGATTATCCGTTTGGGTTTATCTGGATGACATACTGATATTCTCTAAGTCCTTGGACGAGCATGTGGAACACGTTCGTGAGGTCCTTCATCGACTATCCATCACCAATTTGTTCGCCAAGGCAGAGAAATGTAGCTTTCACCAGACCAGTATCGAATTTTTGGGATTCATTATCAATCAAGAAGGAGTTGGGATGGATCCCAAGAAGGTTCTAGCCATACAAGAATGGAAACACCCACACGATATCAAGGCTCTCCAACGATTTTTGGGGTTCGCAAACTTCTACAGGCGCTTTATTCCACATTACTCGCGGATCTCGGCTCCCCTCACCAGTCTTACCAGCAGCAAGATCGCTTTCGAATGGAGTCCTGTGGCTTCCCAGGCTTTTGGAGTATTAAAGTCGGCTTTTATGGCTGCTCCCATCCTGCGCCATCCCCAGGAGGACTTGCCCTACATTGTAGAGGCCGATGCTTCCAGCTTCGCGGTCGGAGCAGTCCTTCTCCAGAAAGATCCAGCCACGCTAGTGGAACATCCAGTTGCCTATTTTTCTCGCAAGTTGAGTCCCAGCGAACGAAACTACGCGGTGATAGAAAGGGAATTGTTGGCCATCAAGACCGCATTCGAGGAATGGAGACATTTTCTCCTCGGAGCCCGTTTTTCTGTAGAAGTGCGAACCGACCATCGCAATCTGCAATATCTTCGCTCTCTGCAATGTCGGACTCCTCGTCAAGCCCGGTGGGCCTTCTTCTTCTCTCCATTCGAGTTCCATGTCACTTATATCCCGGGAACTTCCAATATAAAAGCAGATGCTCTCTCCAGGTCCTTGGAAAATGTTGATGGGACGCAAGGTCCTGAACAGCCATTGATTTCTCCTCGCCATTTCCTGCTGGCTTTGTCCTCTCACCTTAAGTCCATCGCAGAAGCCACTCGGTTGGACCCCGAAAGAACATCCCTTCTTAGTCGTCACTCAGTTTCTGAACGAGAGGGACTCTTGTTTTTTCAGAAGAGACTTTACATACCTAAAGGAGCCATTAGGAGGGGCATTTTACATGGATTCCATGATTCACCCATAGGAGGACACCGTGGAGTCAGAGCCACCCGAGAGTTGATTTCTCGACAGTTCTGGTGGCCAGGTTGGGCGACTGAGGTCCAGAAGTACATCGACAGCTGTCCAATATGTGCACAGTGCAAGGTTCCCAGAAAACGGCCATTGGGTTTATTAATGCCCACTGAAACAGCTCTCTATCCATGGCATACAATCGCTACTGATTTCATTGTGGATTTGCCCCCATCTGAAGGTTACACCTGTATAATGGTGGTCGTAGACTGCTTCACTAAACTGGCTCATTTCATCCCATTTCGGAAGATCCCTACAGCTACCCAAATGGCTTCGGCGTTTCTGCATGACATCTACCGGCTGCACGGCCTACCAGAGAAAATCATATCGGATAGAGGAACCCAATTCCTTTCTTCATTCTGGAAACAGGTATGCGGTCATTTAGGAATACATAGAGCTCTAAGCTCAGGCTACCACCCACAGACCAACGGGCTGACCGAAAGGACCAATCAGACTTTGGAGGGGTACCTCCGTTGTTTTGCTAATGCCACACAATCTAACTGGAAAGATGGACTAGATCTGGCCGAGGTTTCATATAATAACACCGTCCATGCTTCCACCGGAGTCAGTCCATTCTTCTGTTCCACTGGTTTACATCCTCGATTGATGCCCTTTCAACCCATTCCTTCTAGTACTGTTCCTTCTGCTGATGATCTGGTCAAACACATTCGGAATCAACAAGAACTGGCAAGCAAGATCCTAAGTGAGGCCAAAGATCGGATGAAGAGACAGGCAGACAGGAAGAGGAGTGTAGAACCCGACTTTCAGGAGGGTGACAAGGTGTGGTTGTCCTCAAAGAATTTGCCACTCCGCAATTTGCCCGTCAAACTGGCTCCTCGTTACTTGGGTCCCTTTGTTATTACCAAACGGTTGTCCTCCGTATCCTTTCGCCTACGCCTACCCTCTTCCTGGCATGTACATCCCGTTTTTCACGTGTCCCTGTTAAAGCCCTATGTGGTCGATGCTTATGGCCGCACTCCTCCCCGTCCGGCCTCTGTCCTAGTGCAGGGTGTCCCGGAGTTTGAGGTACACGAGATCTGTGATGCCCGTTTCCATAGAGGGGTGCTCCACTATTTAGTTGACTGGAAGGGGTACCCAGCCTGTGACCGTACATGGGAGCCACGCCAACATGTACATGCACCCCGGTTGATACGTGAGTTCTATGTACGGTTTCCCTGGAAACCCGGAGCTCCGGGCCTTCCTGGGAGGGGGCATAGTGTTATGTCACACGGGAAACGGGGGTCTGCCGCTCTCTTCCCCTCCTGGCGAGTCTACCCGCGCATCTGCTTCCGGGGGCTCGCCGGGAGGGGAGTGGCGGGCTACAGGGCTGGCGGCCTTCGGCGCATGCGCGGAAGGCCTCTCTCTCGGCTCCGCGCATGCGCCGTGGGCCGAACTCATCTCCCTAGCGGGGCTTGCTTCTCAAGCCTCGTTATGGGTCCGCCGGCGTCCGGAAACGGAACGGCTTGCGTCCCAGGCCTTTCGGGCGCCGGCGGCCCATAAAAGAGGCCGCAATTCTCAGCGAGTCGCGTCTCAACGCGGTTCGCTTCGCTTGCCTCGTTGTTCCTGCCTCTTACTTACCAGCGGCCTGTCCTGGGCCAGCTTGCCTCCTGCACTTACCTGTGGCCTGTTCTGGGCCAGCTTGCCTCCTGCACTTACCTGTGGCCTGTCCTGGACCAGCTCTCTTCCAGCCTTACCTGTGGCCTGTCCTGGGTCAGCTTACCTCCATTCCTTACCCGTGGCCTGTCCTGGGTCAGCTTACCTCCATTCCTTACCCGTGGCCTGTCCTGGGTCAGCTTACCTTCAGTCCTTACCTGTGGCCTGTCCTGGGTCAGCCTATCTCCTGCCCTTACCTGTGGCCTGTCCTGGGTCAGCCTACCTCCTGCCCTTACCTGTGGCCTGTCCTGGGTCAGCCAGTCTCCAGCCCATACCTGTGGCTTGTCTTGAGTCAGCCTGCCTCCAGCCTTACCTGTGGCCTGTCCTGGGTCAGCCAGTCTCCAGCCCATACCTGTGGCTTGTCTTGAGCCAGCCTGCCTCCAGCCTTACCTGTGGCCTGTCCTGGGTCAGCCAGTCTCCAGCCTTACCTGTGGCCAGTCCTGAGCCAACCTACCTCCAGCCTTACCTGGGGCCTGTCCTGAGCCTGCCTGCCTCCAGCCCTGACTTGTTGTCGGCACTGGGTCTGCCCATCTTCAGACTTACCCGGGACTTGCCCAGTACCAGCTAGTCTCCAGCTGTTCTCTCTCTTCCTGTTTTGCCTACCTCCGAACCTAATCCTGCAAACCTCTGGAACTATCAGCACCAACCGGACTTTCTATCAGCTGTAATTCCTCACTGTTACATTGGTTCCGGAAGATTCATGATATCTACAATCGGCTCTACCTAAACTACAGTGTCACCAACTTGAGCCATCAATCCTCGAGTCACGCTCATCTGGACAGTACTTATCGTGACATTGGGGGTCGGTCCACCCTTCACCCAGTTCCTCTTTTGGGTGGCGGAGGGGCTGATTCCTCGTGCCGCTAATTCATCAGTTCCTGGACTCCAGACTGGCGACCTCAGCAAGACCAACCACCAAGATTACAGGTACGCGGTCCTCTCGGGCCGATCAGCTTAACAGTTATTAAAGCCTTCATGGGGGGAGTAAAGAGGATACACCCTCCTATAGCTAACCCAGCTCCCGGATGGGACCTAAATGTGGTACTTACCAGGCTTGTGGGCTCACCCTTTGAACCCACGCACAAAGCATCCCTTAAGAACCTCACTCTTAAAACTGCTTTCTTAATAGCTATCACCTCCACTAGGAGAGTGAGTGAACTACAAGTGCTCTCTAAACTAGACCCCTTTGTAACAGTTCACAAGGATAAGGTGGTTCTACGAACACATCCTAGGTTTGCACCAAAATGTATTTCTAAATTCCATGTCAACCAGTCAATAGAACTACCAACGTTCTTTCAAAACCCTTCAAATTCGAGAGAAAGGAGCCTGCATACACTGGATGTGCGCAGAGCCGTCATGTTTTATATGGAAAGAACTA
The DNA here is from genome assembly GCF_040938575.1 of Ambystoma mexicanum. Taxonomy (NCBI): domain Eukaryota; kingdom Metazoa; phylum Chordata; class Amphibia; order Caudata; family Ambystomatidae; genus Ambystoma; species Ambystoma mexicanum. The sequence goes on from NC_090921.1 coordinate 984,039,752, forward strand.
GACCTCTGAGAAAGACTAATCAGTTCTTTGTTTCAGTGGCAGCAGGAAGAGAAGGTGATGTAGTTTCAAAATCCACTCTATCTAGATGGATTGTCCAATGCATCACTCTATGTTACACTCTTGCTAAGAGAGAACTACCCTTCAAGCCGAGATCACATTCTACTCGAGGCACTGGGGCTTACATAGCATTCATTTGAGTCCATTTGCAAAGCGGCAACCTAGAGTTCTGTACACACCTTTACAAAACACTACTGTCTAGATGCCCACTCTAGATCTGATTCCCAGGTGGGACAAGCAGTATTAAGACATCTTTTTTCTACTGTTCCTTCTCACAACCCACCTCCAACTCCGGGTACTGCTCGCTAGTCTATGCACAGCATGTGATTCTAAGCAGATTAACAAACATCAGAAGACAATGCATTACTTACCGTAAAAGCATTTCTGATGGTTGTATCTGCTTAGATTCACATGCGTCCACCCTTCCTCCCCGCTCGGATGGAAGAAACATAGACATCCTTTATCTCTCTCTCTTTTCTGTACACAATGGGATGCAGCAAAGGTAAGGATTAGGGGCTTGAATATGGAGAAGAGTTCTATAATCAAACATGACAGGGCATGGCTGATGGCCGTGGAAGTCTCTGTCATGTGACTAGAACATCAGTCCATATAAGCTCTGTCGCCATTACATACCCTTTTGTTGCTGAATCTATCCTGGATAGAACTAACTGCAAATTGATGAAATGTATATTAAAAGTGTGGTATTCTTACATAAAACTGCTGGCTGCTCTTTATATGAACATGGTAATAAGGCTGGTAAGCTGTTAGTGTATCTTATTAAGAAAATGTTATCCTTAGGTATATTCCCACTGTTAGATATAATAATACCAGTGTTGTGACTGATCATGGGGGAATTTGTGATGACTTTAGAGCCTTTTATTTACAAACAATTCCACAAGATCTTAGCCTAAATATCCATCTGCCTCAAACCTAAAACTACATCACCGTCATCCAAGTGCCATGGCTCAAGTCCCTCCACCAAATAACTATGGGCCTCATTAAGCGGTAGGCGGTAGCCATGGCGCTGGTAGCGCCATGGCTACCCCCTTACCGCATTCCGGTGCCGAGTTCACGAAATAGGGACTTACCGGGTCATTCCAATCTTGGAGGACCCGGTAAGTGCCCATTCCGGGAACCAATCCCCATTCCCATTCGAGCCCCCATAGGGCTCAATGGGAATGGGGATGGAGCTAATAACGGTACCGCAATTTGCGGTACCGTAATTAGCTCTGAAGTCCCTTGACAGGTCCCTTCCATCACGCCTGGTAAAACCAGGCGTTAAGGAAGGGACCCGCTAAGGGACCTCGGAATAGGGTGGTAAGGGATTACCGGCACCGGTGCCCTTACCGGTGCCGGTAATCCCTTACCACCTACCGCCTAATGAGGCCCTATGAATTCTCTTGACACTGGTACCAGTGGCAGAGGCAGTTTCTGGTGCCGGGGGAGCGGGTGGCTCTTGAGGGGTATCTGGCATTCTAAATGATTCAAGGTTAGTGGTGGATGGTGGACATTTTTAGCAAAAATATTTCCCCTGAATTAGCACAAGCAACGGAGTGTAGTGAGGGAGCACCGAGAAACTTTCAGGGTTCTCCCACCAAGATTTTATTTTTTAAAGTGTTGAAATGGTGCATTTGGAGGCACAATTTGAGAAGGGTTGTTGAAGTGCATACAATTTAAAGTCGGTACTGTAAGGTAACCCATGTAAAATCCAATGGATGTCATGTCACGAAGAGTAAACAGCAGCATTTTACCACATTTTCATGATGCTGCGCCCAAAATGTTTCTAAGTGATTTTAACAAAAACATTTCAGAGTGGGATGTTTTACCAAAAACCAAAACACTGAAATAAATCACCAATTTTATTTCTTTCTATTTGGGGGGTCCCCCCGATGGGGGTGCCCCCTAAATCCCCTGTTCCCTATGATGGTAAGCCTACCCCAAACCCCTCCCCATCATTGTAATCGTTAAAATCACTGAATACCGCCCACAATATATGCCAGCTAGCAGTGCTACTGTAGCACACTTTTATAATGCTGCACTCACAGTATATGCAAGCATTCCCATTGTAAATCATTACCATGGTGCTGCACACACAACATGCCAGCCACCAGTCCTACTATAACACACGTAATAATGCTGTGCCCATTATACATTATAATTAATTTATAATTATAATTGGTTATTTATAGCACGCTTAATACCCAGAGGTTTCTAAGCGCAGACTCAGGGATCGAACATGTATTGCTCTGCGTCATTTTGCTTCCAAGACGAGTGCGTTTCCCCTGAGCTATCCTCCCGAGACGATTCCATCATTGTAACGGTAAAATATTTTTAACAAGTCACCCACAACATATGTCAGTACTCACACTGTAAAACATTTGTATGATTCTGTGCCCAAACCATATGTCAGCATTACCACTGGAATTCACCTTCATGAAGCTACAGGAACAATATATGTCATAGTTGCAAGGGTAAATCACTTTCCTGAAGATGCACCCGCAATATATATTATTGTTGCCAGGGTAAATCACTTTCATGAAGCTGCACCCACAATATAGGTCAACATTGCCAAGGGTGATCACTTTTATAAAGCTTCAACCACATCATATGGCAGTATTTCCACTCTGAAACATTTCTATATTGTTTGTGCCTGTGTTCCCCCCTCAAATGCATGAAGTCATGCACACACACACACACTAACAGACACATAAATACACATGCACAGACTCACACAGGCTAACATTAATTCCAACTTGTACACTGTGTCGATTCACTTGCTCTCGTCACTTCTCCCCAGAGAGGAGCCTCTTCCCATGAGGCCAGGGAGGTTAGGCTGCTACCTGATAGCCCCCTAAGGGTGGTATACTGTGGGAGGATGTCATGGGGAGTCCCCCCTGGGGAGAAAGACGACCATCTAAGGTGTAGCCCTTTTAGGAACATCACACCCCCACACACTCTAGCCTCTTCTACCTCTGCTAATCTCTCAGTAGAGACTAGCTATATGTGTTGTTGTAAGGAAGACTATGTAAAGGTCCTGGATACTAATGAGACGAAGAAGAACCTCAGGAATATAGCTAACTCAAGTACTGGGATGAGGTGAGGCACAGGAGCAATGAAGAACAATGCCAAGAAGGAACTGCAGCGGTATAGACTTCAGTAGAGGCGTGGTCCAGCTTATGCAATAAATACCAAAGAAGGACTGTCTGAAGAGGAGATGCAGCCAACCAGGATGAGAAACCGGGAAGAATGAAGGAGACACAGAGAAGGCCAGGAGAGAGCCGAGAGCAGTCCACCCACGGAGTCAAGAGAACAACGGGACTCCTTCACCCGATGGCGTCCAGTTGGTGCCGGGAGTCTGGCAGATGGTGACGCAAACGCAAAAGCAGTGTCCATAAAGTCACTCCAAGGGCCGGGCAGGATATCCGCAGGGCAAAGGAACTGAGATGTGGAGAAGCCCGCTGAAAACTCTGAGCAGCAGAAGGACCTGAGGAAAAACTTGCCACACATGCTGGGTGCCAACAAGGTAATGAGAAAGGCACAGGGACTGATAGGGGTCAATAGGTGCGGAAGGCACAAACCCTGCACCAAGGTTGTGAGCAGGACTATCTTCCTCGTGTCAGTAATTGGCAAGGAAGTAAACCAAGTGGGTCAAGCCAAACAAGAATAGAAACAAGGGTGGGTGGATGACCCCACTCAAGAGAGTGATACAAGTCATCTTCTTCATGGCAGTACTTAGCAGGGAAGGGGGCCAAGTGGGTCAAACAAGAAGAGACAAAAGGGTTGAGGACCAAACCCAAGAACGCAATACGAGTCATCTCCCTCGTGGCAGTACTTAGCAGGGAAGTGGACCAAGTGGGTCAAACCAAAGAAGAGAGAAATCAAGGTCATGGACCCCCACAGCACTCATATTTGGGGGTTGTATGTGTGAAACCTAATGAGGAGAAGACCAGGGGAAGGGAGTCAATCCTCTGGTTGTAGGAGACTGCGCCATAACTACCAGGAGCAGGGAGTCACTCTCCTGATTACGTGGACAGGGAGGAAGGTCCAACAAGCCTGGAGAAGGGAGTCATTCCCCCGGGCAACTTGAGACTGAGACCGAACATCAGGGGAAGGGAGGTTTTCTCCATACTTATGAAGTAACTGTTTTATTGGAACTTCATAGCCTGGGGAAGGGAATTGTCCTGCCAGGCCTATTAATTGGAACTTTATTTTGAACTTTGTAACCTGGGGAAGGGAGTCATTCCACCAGGTTGATTTGAGACTGAACGCCCGGAGAAGGGAGGCATTCTCCTGGCCCACTAAGGAGACATTGGGGGTCATTCCAAGGTGGGCGGTAAGGGATACCGGGCACCGGTAAGGAGACCGTTCCCGGTAATCCCTTACTGCCCTACTACAAGGTCCCTTAGCGGGTCCGGCCAGGAACGGCTGGTCTAACCAGCCTTTGTGGACGGGACCCGTTAAGGGTCCAGGGCGCAAATAACGGGCTTGCCATTCGCGAGCCCGTTATTTGCGCCCTCCCCATTCCCATTGAGCCCTATGGGGACTCAAATTGGAATGGGGAATGGCATTTTCAATGGGGACTTACCGGTCCCGCAAAGGTCAGACTGCACCGGTAAGTCCCCATTGAACTATACCGGTGCCAGACCCGTTATTGGTGGCAGTCATGGCGCAAATAGCGCCATGACTACCACCAACCTCGGAATGAGGGCCATTGTGTGGAACCTGGTCAATAACCGAGGAGAGGGGAGGCATTCTCCTGGGATCAGCACACTGCTTTGTTGTTTATTAGTGTTAGTTATTGAGGGGCTGGTGGTAGAAGCTAAATGTAATGTTGCTAAAACATAGTTCATCCTCTTTGCCCCACAAGGATCAAAGGAAGCTGTGGCTATCAATACCTATTCAGGATGGCATCATTTCTCATTCACTCTAGCAGAACAATCTGTAGGATTTTGGTTGGATAAAAGGTTTTCCATGAGAAAGCACGTAGTGAAGAAAATAAAAACTGCAAACATTCTGATGTCTGTTCAAGAAACCATTTGTTCCCCCAGATCTCTATAGAAATGTGGTGCAGGCACTGATGTTGTCCCATATTTACAGTGGGTGCAGAGAACTGAAAAATGAAATGTAACCAAATGTCCACCATTTTAGAAGTCATTAAGGATACAACTTGCAGCTCGAATGCAATTTAAAATGGAATGCTTAGCCTACAGGGTCGTTGCTCTTCATTGTATGTCATACGTGGCAAATAAATTGCAGGTTGCAGGGAATCCTGGACTAACTTGGAGTAAGAAGCTACTGCGTTTACTACATCCATAAAGTATGAACAGCTTTCACTTCCAACAAGTCCTTTTCAGGAGCCATCTCTTGTGTTTGGAACTCTCTACTAGATCAACTGTGATTGGCCATGTGCCTACAGTGCTTTCAGAGGGTACTATTGTATTACCTAAATAGAACAGCTCTTGGCCTGGACCTCTGGGTTTATGTAGAAGCATATAATGTGCCCAGGGTTAACTCATTTTTAGTTTGGGCTACTAGGTGGTGCTTTGGCACAATGTTGTACTTGCTACCATTGATAGCCAGTTAATACCACTATGGGAGTGCCTGGCAAGTGCCTTTCCCATGCCTACACAAATGTCCAAACTATTGGCATTGCCAATGCTTGTTGTTGTTATTTTTCATAGTTGTGTGTTCTGCTACCCCACAGCTGTGTTTACACTCTGTTAAATGTTTAAATAAATTGAATAGCAGAAACCAAAAATATGCCCTTGAAGGTATTTAAAATCCTACATAAAATTACAAAACGAACTAAAAGCCAACACTCACTTTCACCCAACTTCCCAACGAGCCGCGAAAATTGCTTCTGTCTTCGAAAATAAAGTTGAAATCATTAGGAACAAGGCTGGGGCGCGCCAACAGAATGGGCCCCCCTACATCCTAGAATCAGCAACACCAACATTTTTCGCAAATGTTGCTTCAGTATCAGAGGAAGGCCTGCCCATGTTGGCCTCGAAACTGAAATCTTCCTTCTAATCAGACACATGCCCTGCAGTACTTATGAAAAGAAACCTGCAAATCTTCTCGCACCCGCCTTTGAAACGTGCTGTTCATCATCTCCTTAAGAAGGATGTTTTATGTATTTAGTTGTTTTTCAGTTCATAAAACTATACAACTTTTACATACATTCATAATTTCTCAAAATTAATTAATTACAAAAATACTCACATACATACTACATATCAATCAATCTTTCATTCAATACTTGAAAAACATATTATATGTTTTTTTCTAAAACTATTTTACAAAACCATTGCAAATATATTAAAAGCTTTCACTTATAGGCGGAACGTATGTAAAATCCATTCAATATATTTAAAATGTGTAAGTTCATGCATACGAATAAAATTCCTCTCCCAATCAACTCTCTTAGCTTTAGCCTTAAACGCTTTTTTGATTGCAGGAAAATATCCACACTGGTTCACTTTTGCATCCCACTGCAACTCTTGGAAATATTCAGAACAACTAGACATATATTTACACCTAGGTTTGAGGGCATCAATTCTAGTAACATGTGTACCTATGATCTGTAATAGTTTGCTTTCTGGATGACACACTGCTTTCAAGACTAGCAAACCACGCTGTTGACTTACAATAGACCTCAAAGACTAGAGGCCAAGTTCCACCCTAATATATTGGATTGGGCACGAACGAGGCACACCCAGAAAAGTTTGCCAAAATAGACCTTCAATCCTATCTAGAAATGAGAGGTCGTGATAGTAATGGCTTCAAGACCATAAACTAATACTGGAGTAAACCATTGACGGTATAATCTCAATATCAGAGAGTATCCTGAATATTCTCTTACAAATTTCTTCACCATCATGGTGATTTGTTTGGCCCGTCTAACTTTGTTCTCAATTAGAAATCTATACCCAATTTTGCAATTGAAAAGGGCTCCCAAATATTTATACACCTCTGTGTATTCAACATTACCCCATGATACTTCAATTTTTACTTTGGTAACTCTCTTGCAAGAAAACAACATAACCTGCAGGTTTTTTAAGCTTGATAGACAATCCGTGTTCTTTCGCAAAGCTGCTCAGTTCTTCTAGCATACGTTTCATCCCTCTAATTGAGTGGTCTATCATCACTAAATCATCAGTGTATGACATTGCAGATATCATGATGTTTTCAAATTTAGGCAGGCAACTGGCTTTAGCAGCTAGTCGTCTAATCAGATCTGCTAAATAGAGATTGAATAGAAGGGCAGCCAAGAGACATCCTTGTTTTACTCCTCTAGTCACACTTATAGGTTGTGTTAAGTTGCCCTCATAATTAAGGCGAATTTGTACACTGTTGTTTTCGTGTAATTTAACTAGAATAACAACAAGCCAACTGGGGCATGCCAGCTTCATCAAAATGTCCCACAATTTTCTTTGATCAACACTGTCAAATGCAGATTTAAAATCTACAAAAATCACATACACGTAAGGGCCCTTACTGGTTTTAGCTCTGGTCTTTATTGCATTCAATACTCGAATGTTATAAGTCGTGCTTGTACCTCGTCTAAAACCTGTTTGAAATGGATGCAGAAGGCTGTTAGTTTGAACCCAATCGTTAATGTGTTCCAGTACAATAGCCGTGAACACCTTACTAGTCGAATCTAAGATCGATAGTAGCCGATAATTCTCTGGCTGGCAAGGCTCTATCTCCCGCTTTATACACCGGTATTAAAATAGCTTTCTTCCATGATGCAGGGATACATCGCTCCCTACATACATTAGTGAACAACCTAAACAGCACATTGCTCCATAGGTAGGGATCGTATTTCATCACTATGGTGGCAAGTACATTAGGACCCGGTGCTCGTGACTTGTTCAGCTTTACAATGATTTCTTCTATGCATTTGACAGAGAATTTTAGCGGCCATCCTCCGCAATAAATACTGGGGCAAGTCTCATCTTTTTTTCTTATACATCATTCTACAAATATATGCATTCCACAATTTCTCACTATAGGGTTCAAGATACTTGCCTTTTGCTCACTTCTTACTTTATTCAGTATTTTCCACACAGAGCTAGTTTCGTTACGTTGAGGGGTATTAAGCATAGTCTGCCATTTTCTATTCAGCTTGGCACATCTTCTACGCTTGCACCAATTACTATAACCATTTTTCAACCTCTTTTTTTCTTTGGTGAACTCAAGAGATCCCATATTTAATGCCCGCAATTTGCGCAATGAGCAGCGATATTTACGCTACACAACCAACAATTCACCGTCATAGGAGCGGTTAGCCTTATTTCCATTTATAATCTTAGGAGTACCTTTAACTGAAGCAACATCTATCTTTATGACTTTAAACATACTCTCCATATCATCCCCGCTCAAATTATCAGCGTACTTATGTATTGACTTATAAAGAGCATATACTTTGTATGTCATTAACTTACATTTTTTTGTGTTCCATTTGATATTCGTACCCTTATGATTGGTATAAATGTTACTCGTACAGCTCATAATCTTTTCATCCATAACTAGTTTCAATTTCGCACATATCATGGCATGATCACTATCACCATTATTTAGAACTTCAAAATCGCACACAATGTTAAGCAAGTCAGTATTCCCCCATATATAATCAATCGTGGAACGTTTCTTTCCACATATCCACGTGTATTTCCCAGGGGTATCACTTACAGTTCTCCCATTTAGAAAACTAAAACCCCATTCATCCATATACCTTTTCCATTGTCTCCCCTGCGCATTGCATTTTGTACTCATTAAGGTGTTAGGGGTTGCTAAATTGTTAAAGTTGTCTTTCATATTCATGATACCACATTGTGCATTCATATCACCACCTAAATCAATCATCGAGTTATTTGTGTCAGACAACCAATGTGTAATGCGTTCATCGATGGTGTAAAAATTGGCCATAGTTTTTACTCCTCCGGGCGGGCCATAGACATTAATGATTAAAATGTTAACACCATGATTTTTCTGTTTCGCCTCTTATGTCCTTTCAATTCTTTACAAGATGTCGTTGTGGAATTGGAGGGATGGCAGGGAACAATTTCATCTTCTTTATTACTTTCAGCCATTTTGTTATTACCCTACTGCAGCTTGCTAATACGGTCAATTTTCCTGGACTTTTTCTTAGAGATATTCATAGCAGGCAGCTCTTCAGGGCAGATTTGTTCAGCTATAGGTTCCACAATCACCACTGAGTTTCCAGTCTTCTCCTTCTCAATTGCGTCCTGTACGTCATCTTCGTTTTCCTCATCATGGTTCATCAACTTGCTATTTTTCATAAGGACACATAAATATTCACTGTGTATTTGGGATTGGGAATAGATATTATCGCATAATTTATTCAGAATTTTAAGGGCAAAGTGTAGTAGGTTAAGCGATGGGGTGGATATACTGATCATTGGTATATTGGCGTTGTTATCAAGTTCATTAATTTCCCTCGCAGACCCTTCCTGAGTGAGGGTATTATTTTCACCCACCTCTTCTCTAATAGTGCTAGGTTGTGTTTCAGGTACATTAGATAGAGGGAAAAGGGAGCGAGTACTAGATAGTCTTGCAGTTGCTTGAGGCTCATTGTGTTCCCTTGCCGTACTACCATTATTAATGTCACCGCCCACATGACTCAAATTATTGCCCTGCTCCACTGCAGCCCGATTAGAACCGCACAGGCAATAACACAACTCCAACAAGGAATTATCATCAATGGCGCCAAAGGAGGGAACAGACACCACACTCAAGTTGCCTGTTCCCGCCTTCGCATGCACTTGGGCAGTAATGTTTTGATATCTATCGTCATGACCCTCCTTATCAGGTTTGAAGAAGTCTGTTATTTGGATGAGAGATATACCAGGCAATATGGTAGTTTTCTTGGGACCTTTACTTATCTCCACTTTTTCTCCACAAGCAGGTGATTCGCTACACATAGATGCAGCATTAGATTTAGTTGTTTTTTCATAGGATTTATTTTTGCAGAGATTGTAATGTTTATTCCTTCCTTGTGCTTTCCCAGGCATGTTAGAAAACAATGACACGAAGAGCGTGGGAAAAAGGGATCTCAATTCAAAACACTTCCGTGTCTGTCACAGCACAATGGGTTTACAGTACAGCTATTACTGGCAGTCTGAGATACTTTATCAATTTCAAATCAATGGGTACGAAATCAAGTAAATTGGGTTTTGTCCAAATTTAAGAGGCACTCAAAAGAAGGGGGAGTTTACATACTGCTCGTGATCCTCTTCGAACACCGCAGAAAACTCAGCTACTCACTCCGCTACACGCTCCGCGTGTACGGCTGAGTAGATAAAGAGTTGCTGAAGCTGTCAAGAGCGTCGCTGCAATGGGCAGCAAAAACAGACTTCCTGGAACACTGTAACACCGTAGAACACTCAGCTACTCACTCCGTTACACGCTCCGCATGTGCGGTTGAGTAGATAAAGAGTTGCTGAAGCTGTCAAGAGCGTTGCTGCAATGGGCAGCAAAAACAGACTTCCTGGAACACCCTAACACCGTAGACCACTCAGCTACTCACTCTGCTCCAAAGGATGTGGTCATCTGCTTCTCGAGAATATCAACATTGACCCAAGTGTCCTGGCCAACTCTCGCCCCATCTATAAATTGCTGTTTGATGCAAAAGTCCTTGAACATGGTCACAGATCAACTACAACAGTACAGCGAGGTGAATACACTTTTCCACAAACAGTGAATTTTTCGCACTCTCCAGAGAGTCAGAAACAACCCCACTAAACATTACTGTAGAGCAACTCAAAATCCTGTATTATACCTTGCTGGCCATATTGATTCTCCTCAACCTCTGGGCAGCTGTGGCATGTGACATCCTCTTGCAGTGCCTGAAGCAGCTAATGGGATAGCAAGAATAGCCCCCGCCTGGCTGACCTTCTTCGACAAAGATAGATGGTTCCATGTGCTTATATACTCTGGGGCTACACCATCCAAACTGTGGGGTCACACAAGGATTGGCATTATCTATATGATTGTTTGTTTTCTATATGATACTGCTTGCAGCAGATCCTATTCCACCATGGAAAAAGCAACCAGCATGTCGTCCCCAGCTACATACCTAATCCAGAACTAGTGAAGGCACAGCTTCCCATGCCTTAACAGCTAGAAGACTCAAATTCTGATTTGTGGTCTGATAAAAATCACAAATATTCGTTTCAACTGCCCTCCCCCCCCTTGATGGGCACTCCCTCAGCACCAGCAAAATAGATAAGAAATCTGGGGGGAAAAGGTTTTACTCTAATCTAAGTTTGAACATGAATGCAGTATATAGGATTGTTCACTACCAACTACATAGATTTCTTAAAATCCTTCCTTATCTTGCGTTCTGCTAAGGTTATCCATACCCTTGCCTTTTCCAGAATGGAGTGCTATAATGTCCTTTATATGGGGTGCCCATCCTCACCCTCAAACATCTACAGTTGATTCCAAAATAGAGCACTACAGATGATAGCAGTGCTAAAAACAACAGGGATATCATTTCAACAGGCCTGACAGACTTCGAATGGCTTTGAACAGCCATTGAACAGAAACTAGAGTCCAGAGCTCCGTACACACTTCACTGTGAAATCTGGTGCATTATCCCGAAATCCTAGGTGGAGAAAATAAGTTGCCACTTATGTTATGTTATTGGGCATTTGTATAGCGCTTCCACCATTGGTATGATTCCAACGTGCTGTGTGTTGAACGCCCTTGGGGACCGTAGTCCAGGTCAGTGGAGAAAGTAAGGTGGTAAATAGTGCATGTGTGCACTCAGAATGAGTGCAGCTGGACCGAATCTTTGTGTTGGGTTGCTGCAGTCTAATGCTAAGAGTGTGTGAAGGTTGTGTGAGACCAGTAGTATGTGTGCAGCTAGGTCGAATTGTCTTGCGGGTAGCTGCATTGTAGCGGAGGAGCTGCTTGTATATGAGATTATGCGTGCAGCTAGGCTGATTTTTGAGTGGGGGATAACTGCGTTCTAAAGATCGTTGAGATATGCATGGTGGTGTATAATTATGTGCGCAGCTTGGCGTAAATTAATCATGGGGTATAGCTGCATTCTATTGTTTTATGGTGTAGAGGCTGTCTAGTCAAATGGTCGAAAACAAAGGATCGAATGACCATTTGATCGAAAGTCAAATGGTCGAAAAAAAAGGTTGAATTTTTTTTATTATTTATTTATATATATATTTTTAGTTTAGGTTGGTAAAAAAATGTTTTTAATAAAGAAAACGGGAGGTTGGGGGGAACCCCCCCAAAAAAAAAAAAAAAAAAAAAATTCGACCATTTTTTCGACCATTTGAATGTCGATCAAATGGCATTCGATCATTTGGTTTTCGACCAAATGACCTACAACCGTGTAGAGAGTCAGCATATTGGTAGGTATGTGCTTGTATCCGTGCAGTTGGAAGAGGTCCCCTGTTCCTGATTACCTTCCTGTGCCTGCCGAATTAACTTTTGCTCTCTATTAAAGAGGTTTGGCGCTTTAGTTCTCCAGGAACCTCTCATTCTAATATGGACTCCATTCTGTTTCGCCAAGCATGCCATACTTCTTTCTGGCTTAACAATATAATCAATGTTGAGTTTGGCTGTTTCCAAAACCTACTTTACCAGGCTACTAGCTTCCCTATGCTTTGGAGTGTTATGTTTTTAGGTCTAGGTATGTTAGGGCCTGCCGAGGGTAGTGGCCATTTTAGTGGTCCTGGTGCATTACTGGGCCAAGCCTCTACAGTCCACCATCCATGTGTCTACCTGAATGGCCAATTGCTCATTGGTTAACACCTTCTCGATAAGCAGTTACATCCTGTTCTGTTCTGTGGGAATTATGAGTACTTCCTAGATGCGTGGTTGGGTACTCTAAGAACCTGAAAGGTCCAGCGTTAAACCAGGCTGTGCTATTAGTGCTGTGCTTGTCTGATATGTTTAGGTGCAGCAGATGGCTGAATATTCCAGGTATAATGTACGGTTTGAGTTGTAAGGGACAGCTCATTGTTGTCACGTACAAGAGATGGCCTCGCCAGAATCCTCACCTGATTTAAGAGCGTAGTACATTGCCAGTGAAAACAAAAGCCAGCCCAGTCAGAATGTTAGATAATAAGTGCTAATAGGTCCAAGTCCCAGGTAGCCCAAGTTCCCATTGTAGTTTATAGTTTGAGTTATGAGTGACACTGCATCATTGTCCCTTACAAGAACTGAACTTGCCATCTTGAGATCATAACGTTAAACACAAGTGTTATTGGTAGCTGGGCTCCATGTCCCAGACATTCTTACTTGTCTGTAGTAGTGGATTATATGCCATTTCTTAGCCGTGGAGGGTTGGTCGGGAGGCATAGTTTCATGGAGGTGCGAAGGCCAGATTGGTCCTTTGAACCATTTAGGGGAAGAGCCAGGTTTTGAGTGCTTTCTGGAATGCCATGTAGTCTTGCATGTGTCGAATGAGGGGACAGAGAGTTCCAGATTGTTGGTGCAGTGTTGAGTAGGCGGACACTCCCATCCCGGCTGATTTGGAGGCAGGGACCACTAGGAGGAGAGCAGTGCTTGATCTTAGAGTGCAGGTTGGGAGGTACGGTGTACTCTTTTCTTGTACGAATTTGGGGGCTGGTTTTATGCACAGCTCGGTGAGTAATGAACAGGATTTTGAAGGTGGCCTGTCACCCAATTGGGAGCCAGTGTAAGGTACGGAGAGCAGGTGAGATGTGATCCCTTCGTCCAAGGGAAATGAGGAGCCTGGCTGCGGAGTTTGTTTTGTTGGTAGGCCGGTGCACCCAGGGAGTATAGGGAGTTCACAAAGTCAAGCCCGGATATGAGAATGGACATCATTTCTGCCAGTCTATTCTAGTAGATGAGGTGGGTGGGGGGGGCAAGGGACTGTGGCCAGGGAGACGGTTGTGGGAAGATAGCTGTTTTACCACACAACATGATCTCTGTCTTCCCCATGTTGAGAAGGAGATGGTTACTCGTCATCCAGAGATCAATTTCGGTCAGGCATGTTGCTAGGTCAGGGTGAGGGTCGGAGGTCGATTTGGGAATCCTCACGATTATTTGTGTGCCATTGGCGTAGTTATAGCAGGTGAGGCTGTGAGAGCGGGTGATCCTGGGCAGAGGGGTCATGTAAAGGTTGAAGAGAAGGGGGTGAGAGGCAGGCACCTTGGGGTACTCCAGTGCTCACTGGCGTGCGGTGGAGAAGAAAGGGGGGGGAGATGATTTGCTGTCTGTTGGTGAGGAAATAAGCGATCCAGTTGAGTACTGAGTCTCCGATTCCTACGGAATTTAATCCGTCCTCTTGAAACCTTAGATCAGCAAACATTGGTCCCACTTGCATGTGCAGAGCTAAATGAATTTGCAGGGATGGCATCAATGGAGGTGTGTTTGGCCCCACCTGGGACAAGCTGCCCCTGAAAATCAAACTTCAGGAAAGAACTAAAAAGCCTCCTCTTCGCAAAGGCCTTTGCGGCGTGACTCTGAACTACTTGATGAATTATCAACAATCAATGGGGTTCGGAAATGGCCGACCCATAGTGCTATAGAACAGTCAGGTGATGTGCCACTGTGAGGTCCGGTCGCCCTTCCAGCAGAGGCATTGCTGCCAGATCATGATTTCTATGCTCTTAATTGTGGTGCATCTGATTCTTGGCATCTATTCAACTAAATCATCACATTACCTTGCTGTATAATTGGTAGCTCTACTGGCATCTCTTGCTTTTCTTAGTCCTGAACACCCATAGAAAGTACTTACAACCTGAGGAGGCCCCCCGTTTTACGCCTATGCTTGGTTGTTAGACCCTCAGACCCTCAGGAAGCCAGCCTTTGGAATCATTGCAAATAGAGAGTTATCCACCCTTCCCTGCACCATCCCCTGTTTCATGCCATATATGTTGGCACACTGCCTCTTCTTTGTAATTGGTTATTTTCTAACGCGCTTATAATGGGGGATCGAACCTGTGTTGCTCTGTGTCGTCTTGATTCCAAGACGAGCGCATTGCCTCTGAGCTATCCTCCCGAGACTCCTTCTGTCCCCCCACCCCCTTTGGTTCTCTGAAGCAGTCATCACTGCGTCTAGCACTTTAAAATAAATAAATGGCAGGGGCATGTAGTGCTTAATATGGACTACAGCTGCACTTCACTGATGAGCCACAGAAAAGCTGATATATGCCTCCTGTATGGTGGCTTGCGTTGATAAGTAGAGGAGGCATAGCCATGCAGTTCCGATTGCACCCCTCGGTTTGTGGTGATGCTTAGATTTGATCTGTTTATGGTTGGACATGTTCTGTAATGGCGTAGGCAAGATAGGAGGGCTAGCCAGAGGAACTCTTAATGGGCAAGAGGCATTGGGTCAAGCATTTCCTTGCAAGGTTTGGGTTTTCTAAATTAGGACACTTACCATAAATAGAAGGCAACTCGAAAATCACTGTGAACAACAAAGGGCAAGATAAATAGGCGAATGTGTTCATTTGGTTTATAGAGCACTAATAATGTCATCGTGTGGCCATTTTAGGGGGCTTTGCAGAGCAGAGGGTTGTTAAACCAAGTTAGCTACATAGTAACAACAGTGAGGTCAGAGGATACCTGGCAGGTGTACCTTAATAATAGGGTGTCTGGGGAAATAGTGAAGTAGAGTCAATAACACTGTCTATAATTGTGTGAAAAGTACTACATGTTAAATATTATATTAAAAGTTTGAAATGCTATGATTTTTCTTAAAATGTATGCCACTGTTGTTCTTATATAATAGAATTTTGGGTTAGGAGAAATGCAGCTCCAGTGTAAAATCCAACCATGCGGACTATGATGCTAGTGTAAAAGCGGGGTGTACACACCTCATTTTCCGCAATTGATGCATTATGTGA
The DNA here is from genome assembly GCF_040938575.1 of Ambystoma mexicanum. Classification (NCBI taxonomy): domain Eukaryota; kingdom Metazoa; phylum Chordata; class Amphibia; order Caudata; family Ambystomatidae; genus Ambystoma; species Ambystoma mexicanum. Next base: position 984,055,675 of record NC_090921.1, read on the forward strand.
GTTTTCAAGGCGGAACATTGGACCGCCGTGGAAGGCAGCATAACGTGTAAAGGCAGTGCGGGTATGCCTCATGTTTACGCAAGGTGATTACACCACAGTGTGTCATTTCCACTTCTGGACCTGTGCAGGGGTGGACTGGCCTGTAGGAAACTGGAGTTTTCCCGGTGGGCCTCTGCATCCTGGGCCTCTTTTGTGCGGTATTTCCACATTTTCTGATAGGAAAAGAATTGGGCTTGCTGAAAATGTGTCACTTTGAACTTTATTTCCAGGGCCTCTTTTGGTCCCTAGTCCACCCCAGGACCTGTGGAAAAAACAAGTGGAGTTCCAGAGAGAAACGATGCACTGCTGCGTACTCCAGAGTGGGCTCAAAATCCCCGCCTCTGTAAGCCCCGCTGATCTGTGCAGCCTCCTTTCCTCCTTGATATCCCTGATATCTGAAGTCCCTTGCCTGCCCTCCTGATCTGTGCAGCCCCCTTTCCTCCCTGATATCCCTGATATCTGAAGTCCCTTGCCTGCCCTCCTGATCTCTGCAGCCCCCTTTCCTCCCTGATATCCCTGATATCTGAAGTCCCTTGCCTGCCCTCCTGATCTGTGCAGCCCCCTTTCCTCCCTGATATCCCTGATATCTGAAGTCCCTTGCCTGCCCTCCCGATCTGTGCAGCCCCCTTTCCTCCCTGATATCCCTGATATCTGAAGTCCCTTGCCTGCCCTCCCGATCTGTGCAGCCCCCTTTCCTCCTTGATATCCCTGATATCTGAAGTCCCTTGCCTGCCCTCCTGATCTCTGCAGCCCCCTTTCCTCCCTGATATCCCTGATATCTGAAGTCCCTTGCCTGCCCTCCTGATCTGTGCAGCCCCCTTTCCTCCCTGATATCCCTGATATCTGAAGTCCCTTGCCTGCCCTCCTGATCTGTGCAGCCCCCTTTCCTCCCTGATATCCCTCATATCTGAAGTCCCTTGCCTGCCCTCCTTATCTCTGCAGCCCCCTTTCCTCCCTGATATCCCTGATATCTGAAGTCCCTTGCCTGCCCTCCCTAGGCAGCCCATTGCCCTAATACGTGAAGCCCCCACCCCACGGATTCCTGTCGCCCCCTGCCCTCCTAATGTCTGCAGCTTTGTGCCACACGCACCTGTGCCGCTACCTGCCACTTATGATTTTTGCAGCTCCCTGACCCCCCGATTTCTGTGGCTCCCTACCCCTCTGATTGCTTCAGCTCCTTGCCCCCTGGAAATTATAGTTTGCATACATATTAGGGACTAATGCATCGAATGCTGCATGGAAGTCACATGCATGTGCATGTTCAAGAAACTGGCCTGGTAGAGCAGATGGTGTTATAAGCAATGTCAGTATTTTGTTACATGATATACATGCACTGAACCCAGGACAACAAAATATCTTACAGGGGAAGCAGAGCACGTGCTTTACCTATGTCCTACCCGTGTGTATGCAGGCGTCTGCAATCCGAGGAATCCGTAGAAATGAAGGCACATGTGACTTTCAAGGGGTTGACATGCACTGTGTCCTCACCCAACACCCCTCAACAGATACCACATGTTGTGAATGCAATATAGTATAGGAATGTATCTGTGCAATATCTGGAGGTCAATCCAACCAAATCATGCCATCGCCTACCTGCGCAATACTCACCACTCCTTGCATGATGTAAGGCTGAGGTTTCTGATGTATGCATCAGTTTGCCTGTTGTGTCTCTTCATTGGCTTTGAAACGTCTGCAACCCCCTCTTATGGTTATTTTTAAATTTTTTGTTTTGCATTTATTTACAGCGCACATAATCCTTAGGTATCTAGGCGCTAGTTTCATTGTGGAAGGGCAGGTTATTTATAACGCACTCGTTTTTTGTCGTTTTTTCCAAGCGCGTGTCCGGGATTCAAACCTGTGTTTACTCAGCGTGCTCTTGCTTCCAAGACCCGAGCGTTGCGGCAGAGCTATCCTCCCGTCCCGTTATATGTGATTTTACCGACGAAAATTACAGTGATAATTAATTGCGGTCAAAACACTGAAAAACACTGAATTTTTCTTGTCGTTTTAATTTGGAGGGGTCCCCCTCACAAACCCAGCGATGTTCCACCCTTATAATGCCACCCCAACCACATCCCGACCCATTTTAACTCCTTACCCCACTACCCTTTATATATTTATTTAATGGTTGCAGTGTTTTTTGGTGTTATTGTCCGCGGTGAAATTAACCACTCTGTAATGTTTTAGATGAATTGAGTGGGTACCCCTCTGGCCACTATGCCTTTGACCAATTGTACTGTCTGGTTGATGACACAGAGCTGGAAGGGGAGAAAGCCTAATAACTGTCAACATCCAGGCCTGCATAGACACATGGGAGAAAAGAAACTGAAAGATCAAGGCCATGCCCACTCACTACAGCCATGTATAAAGATGACATTTGGGCTACTGCTGCAAAATGTGCCAAGAACAGATGTAAAGGTGCAACACCGGCCTCAGCCCATTTGTTTATGGACCAAGGCATTGCTGTGCATTTTGGAGGAGAATGGGGGAGGGGACATTGAACAGGAGTACAGTTTCCACATCCCATTTCTCCCCGCCTTCACAAATTCATGGGCTATCTACCAGCATGCTGTTACCAGGAAACTAATGCTTTACCATGAATCGCCTTGCCTTTGACACCATATGAAAGCACGTGGCTACCGCAGGAATCCATTGTATATGCTCCCTAGAATAGGTACATGGCAGGTAGCGTGCATTTTAAACAGAATTGGTGCCACAAAGTGCAAGAACAGGGTGTCAAGGCCAAGCCATTTCTGTGTACCTTCTAGAGCAAATGACAACACAAGTGTGTATGGGACCTGATGGTATGTATATGAATAAGTGAATCTACACCTCTGTGCTATTTCAACCAAATTCAGCAATAACTCACCGCACGGAAATAAGATACACTATGCCATCAAATTGTCAGTGGAATGGTTTCATCGATTCAGGTCAGTGTAGCACCAAAAGGGGTTGCCACGACATACCTTTTCCATGTATAATACATGGAAGAAAAAGAAGACATAATTTTATTTGGAAAGAACCTTTAACAATTAAAACAATACAATATAAGCAATCACAATCAACAATGAAAACAGAGTACCAATCCCCCAAAGAGCTCTGACGCATCTTTTAAAAGCAGCTTTCACAGATTGATAACCATCATAAATTAAATGTACATAGTTATGATTCATAAGAAACCTCATTCCAGCCACACAGGTCCTAGCTTTATATTTAGTAAAAGTGGATCCAAAGCCACTTCCTTCTCAAATCAATACAATGATGGCAAATCAATAAATAAAATGAAAAGATCCTCCTCAAAGCCAGACATAAAAGCACATTTCTGAATACCACCCAACCATTTAATGCAATCTTTAAGCGGCAGAACATTGAATCGAATCATTAATAAGACCCTTCTACATTAAGGCATTTTTATAATGCCTAGGTCACCACAACTGCCTATGGTCTGATGCATAAAAGCATAAAATGTCATTGCAGAGAGCTTGCAAGCTCTCAACATAGCAGACTCATATCCCAAGTGTGCGGCCTGCATTAAGCAAAGCTTTCAACGGATTCTGATAGACCGTATTAAAAGCCCAGGCAGTGACGAGGCCCCATTTCCGTAGCAGAGGAGTCCAACTTATGTGCCAGTAAAACGTATCATGTGCTGGTGATGAAACTATCTCGGATACCTCATTTTTAATGTTTGAGTTCACAATAAGATATAATTGGACTTTGAGGAAAACCTCCCAAAAATACTGGGAGCTTCACCCCCTGTGCTACGCGCTACACATTCTCATCTCATAACATTGACTCCTTTATTCATTCGAAAGTCTGAGGAATATTCACTAGTTCTAGAGCAGCATATCACGGCTGAGGATTCTCCATACGTCAGATGGATTAGCTGTAACAAACCCAAAAAATCTCCCAACCTTAGGGTAATTCCGAGCTAAAGAAGTGAAGGCTTCAGGAAAAGTCCACGAAAGCCGAAACACAACATCCTCTAACATATTTATCAATGATGATATTTAACAGAAACTACGCGTCGATTTTGCGGAAGTTTTTCCTGAAACCTGCTTGTGAATCTGGCAAAATGTTATCGATAGCCTATTCCTCCAACCTTAAAGTAAACATTTGGAGAACATTTTCCATGAAGCCTCTAAAAGGAATATTGGGCAATAGCAATGGGGACCAGTAATCAGACCTTTTTTAAAAAGCTTGACAATCAGGATCCTTTTCCAGGATATCGGCAAAACCCATGTCTGTGCAATTGCATTAAACACCCATACTAACAAGGGGGCCCAACACCCCCGGAACCATTTAAACACTTTTGGCCTAAGGTCATCCGGACCACCAGCCACCTTACCTTCCTTGTCCAACATGCAGGCACCAATTTCCTCAAAAGTAAAATTAACATTTTCCACATCTTGTAAGGAAGGCATGGTATCAACAGTAAGACACACTCAAATGACCACAGTTCAAAGGTGTTTATTAAACTTCTATTGGGTTTGAAAAAGGCGATCTAATCGTAAATCTAAAGATGGGAGTAAGCTACGACCATCAAATAATAATAACGCAGTCCTAGTGTGTCTTGTCAAAATAAAAGGGCCTATACTAATAAACCTATTGCCAATCCTTACCTCTAAATACAAATAGTGTGGGAAATAATGTTATGTAAAAGAAACGTGTTCAAGAAATGATATGTCGGGATATTGAAGATGTTGGCTTCCCTTCCCCAAGTTTTCAGCACGGCACACTCGAGCTTAGCACAGCCTCTGGCTTCTCTAGCACAAGGGTGCAGTTTAAAACTTCTACATCATGGCCTTCCGTGCCAAAGCCTTTTTTCCATTCAAAGTCTCTTATTTCAGAGGGTCTGATGCAACAAGCAAACAAAACAGTTCCTTTCCTTTTTGTATTTCACACAAACACAATTTTCTTAGGTGATTTTACTATTCAGCTGTATTTGCTGCAATCTAGCATTCCTAGACACTTTCTTATGGTATCCCATGGCCCGTTCCCACATCCCATCAGTCATCTGTGCCCCCACTTCCGCTTCCCAATCGAGCCTCAAATCCATCAAGTCCTTCCCCACCCGGGTCATCACCACCTCATATAATCTGGAGATCTCATGCCCGCCCTCTGATATATCATATATCGTTCCGATCAGTGCGTCCGGATCTTCCGCTAGCACCGTCTCCGGCCAAGTCTTGCGGATGATCTGTACCAGCCTTAGATATGTAACATATTGGCCCCCGTGCAGCCCTGTTTCTTCACCCAGGTCTGCAAATTCTCTAATGGCCCCATCCTGCCATATGTCTCCCAATGTGGCCAGCCCAACCGTTTCCCAATATGTCCTGATAATTTTCCTGAGCTGGCTGTCCCCCATAGTTAGGGCGGCCAGTGGCACATGCGGGGAACACGGGCACGGGTTCTCAATCAACTGACACATTCTGCGCCAAATTCTCCACCCCAACAGCAACATACATGGGCGTCCTTGCAAGTCCGACCTAGGGACCCAGACGACCTCCTTTAGATAAAACGGGGCGCAGTCCCTCCCAACCAGCCTAGACTCAAGAGTTTCCTCATCAGAGAGCCATTTGGTCACGTATTGCAGCTGGCTGGCCACATAATAGGCCTCAAAGTTCGGCAGCTTGATGCCTCCCCTATCGTGGAAATTCTGCAGTTTCCACAGGGCCACCCTGTTGCGGATGCCGTGCCACAGGAAGTCCCTGCATACACTATCAAGTTTGACAAAGAACTTCCTGGGTATCAAGTATGGTATATTGCTGAAAAGGTGCAAAAGCCTGGGCAGGACCACCATTTTGAGCATCGTCCCCCGGCCCACCACTGCCAGCGGCAGCTTCTCCCAAAACCGCATACTATCGCGGATTTTCTTTACCGCCGCCTCGGTATTGTGCAAGTGTTCTTCCTTCACAGCATGATATACATCAATTCCGAGGTAACGGAAAGACTCAGTTGCCCAGGGCACGGGCAACACCGGCAACCGTTCCAGAGGGACCCCAATGAAGCTCCCCAGCGGGAACATGCTCGATTTACTGGGATTAACCGCTATGCCGGACAGCTCCGCATACTTTTCCATGACCTCTAAAATGTACTGGAGGTTTTCCTCCGGATACTTCAAGTACAACAACAAGTCGTCAGCATATAGGGATATCAAATGGTTCTCTCCTCCCACCTCGATGCCAACCAAGTCATATTGTTGTCTGAGGTACACCGCCAGGGGCTCCAGGGCCAATATGTACAGCATCGGGGACCAGGGGCATCCCTGTCTGGTGCCTCTGCTAAGTCGCCACCTTTTGGATATCACAGATCCCGTGCGCACCCTGGCCAGTGGCTCGCTGTACAGTAGTTTCGCCCACCTCACGTAGCCAGGCCCAAACCCGTACCCCTCCAAGGCCGCCAGCAACCACGTCCACCTCACTGAATCAAATGCCTTAACTGCATCTAGGGACACCACCACCATCTCTTCATCACTTCTGTTCCCCTCTTCAATCACCCCGTGAAGTCGCCTGTGATTGTGAGTTATGTTTCTGTTGGGGACATAGCCCGTCTGATCCGGGTGTATCAGTTTACTGATGACCCTTCGTAGCCTGTTGGCCAGGACCGCCGTCAGGATCTTGCTGTCCTGGTTCAACATCGACAGCGGCCTATACAATCCACAGCTTTGTCGGGGTTTATTAGGCTTGGGGAGCGGCACTATCAGCGCTTCTCTGAGCGTTTCCGGTAACCGACCCTTCTCGAAAGATTCATTGAACATTTCTAGCATCGGGGGGAGTATCTCTGCCCCATAAACTTTATAAAACTCACTCGGGAGTCCGTCCGTGCCCGGAGTCTTACAAGTGAGCAATCCCTTCACTACCTCCTCCAGTTCCTCTAGTGTAATAGGTGCGTCCAGCTCCTCTCTTTCTTCATCACTAATCTTGGGCAGCTCTATGTCTTCCAATGTAGTTCTGATCTCTGCCTGATATTCTCCCCCTTTGTCCTCATACAGTGCTCTATAATAATCAAGGAAGGCTGCATTAACTCCTTCCTGGGTGTCTACCTCCTCTCCGTCCTCTCTAACTATCATTCTGATCGGGGGCCTAGGGGTTTCTCTCTTATATAGCCATGCCAGTAGGCGGCCAGTTTTGTCTCCACCCGCATGCTGCCTCTCAACATATTTCCTATAGTTAAGGTTACAGAGCCTTTCCCAAAGCTCCGAACACCGCTGCTGCAGCTCAAGTACTAGGTCTGCGTCCCCTCCTGCCTCGCTACATTCGCGCTCCAATTGTCTCTCCGCCTTCTCTAGCTCCATCAGAACCCCACCCTGCAGGCCCTTCGACTTGGAAATAGCGTCCCCTCGTAACACAACCTTGAATGCCTCCCAAAGTGTACCAGCCGAATCTACACTGCCCGTGTTAACCTCAAAGTACCGCTGGATCGCCTCCCTGATATCCTCCCTAAAAACCGTGTCCCTAAGCGCCTCCGCACGGAGGCGCCATGTAGGTATCCGTGCACGAGGGCGGCCATACTGCCAGGTCAACACTAAGGGCGAGTGGTCCGACAGGACCCTCGCTTTATATTCAATTTGAGTGGTCGCCATCACCACTTCTGACGTGGCAAAGAAGTAATCCAATCTCGTGTGTAGGCGCTGTGGAGCAGAGTAGTGAGAATACTGCGAGGTATCAGGGTATTTCAGTCGCCAAACATCCGCCAGCCCAAAGTCGCCCAGCAACGTCTGTAATACTCTGGCCGCCGGGGTGGGCCGATCAATCCTATCATCGGACCTATCTGCCCTTGGGTCGAGAACACAGTTAAAGTCCCCTCCCCAAATGATCGCTCCCCCCACGCATGTGCCCAGATGGGTGCATAGGGTCCTGAAGTATGCAGCAGCATTTTGATTGGGGGCGTATGTGTTAATAATGCAAACCTCTCTATCCTCAACCAGGGCTCTGAGCATAACCAGCCTGCCCTCCGTGTCCACCTCCTACCACGTGACTCTGAACGGAACGTGCGGTGCTACCCAGATTAGCACTCCCCTGGCATAGGCAGAGTACGGGGAGCCCACCACCATGCCACTCCACTTTTTCTCAACCAGTTCTAACTTGTGCCGGTTCAGGTGTGTTTCTTGCAATAGTGCAATGTCAATCCTCTGCCTTTTGAGGTACAACATAACTTTATTCCTTTTTAAATAACTATTAAGTCCCCTGACATTCCAGGTGACAATCTTAAGGTCTCCCATGGCAAGTACGTTCCTCCCTGCCTCCCATGTAGCGACCCCCAACCGCCCACATGACACAGATAGCGTTTCGGTCCAGTAACTCCTCATATAAGCTCAAACTCCCTTCAACTATATACACAACTAAACCCCAACTTCCCTCCCCTCCCCCCACCCGTGCCTTCCCCAACATCACACACCCCAACTGCTGCCCAGCTCCAGCATCAGAGCTCAGGCACCCCCACATCTAGCTCCGCAAGCACCGGTCGGTGAACGGAGCCCAGTAGGGTGAGGTCACCCTAACGGCCACCCAACTAAAACTATTGTGGGGTAGAGAGTATCGCCCCGTAGGGCTCCCGATCAGATAAACATTCACAGTGTCTTGGCAAAATAGTGCAATCATCTGACCTTCTTTACCGAAGGTGTCACACCGACTATATTCAAGTCCCTCGAGCCACGCCATCTTGCGACGCCATTTTGCGATTCCCGTCTCTCTTCAGAGCCCTTTCTGGGCGAACTTCTGATTCCTGGGGGCATCCTTGCGCATCGAGCCATCCCATAGCATCCTCCGGGGTTTCAAAAAACAAAGTTTTATGTGCATGGAAGACCTTCAATTTTGCTGGATAGAGTAACATATATTTGTGGCCCGCTTCTCTCAGCCTCCGCTTTACAGACCCGAAGTTCATGCGACTACGTTGTACAGTCAGAGTATAATCTGGATAAGCCGTGATGTTTGCCGCTCCTCTCGTGATCGTCCCTCCTTTACGGAAGTATTCCAGTATCCTCTCTCGGTCGCGGTAGTTAAGGATTTTGGCGATCACAGGCCTAGGCGGGTTCCCCGGAGGTGGCCTCCTAGTTAGGGCTCTATGTGCTCTTTCTACTGCAAATCCTTGAGATAGGGCCCCTCCAGGTAACTCTTGTAAGAACATGGATTCGATGAAATCCGTAGGGTCACGGCCCTCTATCCCCTCCGGTAGGCCCACGATGCGGATGTTGTTGCGACGGGCTCGTCCCTCAGCCTCCTCCGCTCTGCTCTCCAGGTTGCCAATCCTTTGTGTCAGGGCATGCAAATCGGCCTTATGAGTGGCGCAATCTGCTGTATTCGGGCCAACTTCTTTTTCAAGGGACTCTGTGCGCTCCGCCAGGGCCCTGACATCTTGTCGTAGCAGATTAACGTCCTCTTGGACCTCTCCAACCTTGCGGTCCAGTGCAGTCTTTAGTTCAGTAACGGCCAGTTCCAGCTTTGATTCCCAGGCCGCCCTCAGTTCCACAATCGCCGCCAGGATTTCTTGGTTGGTGCACGAGGACGTCGTGCCACTCCCAGCCAGCGCATCCTTACTTTTGGTAGTGTCCTGGCTCGGGGGAGTTTTAGTGAAATCGTCTAAAGTAGGCTGTTTCACCTTCGGCCGCACCGGCCTGCTCGACATGACTCAGGAAATCGATCGGTTGCTAAAGTAGCAAGTTTGTGTACAGTGCACCTTCACAGCCAGGCCACCGTTCAACTCGCTCCTATTCGAGTCCCGGGCCCTGGTCGGCCATTTTGAGTCGCCCTTTGTTCGCGGGGTCTTTTAACTCGTAGCCACCGATCTCCGTCGCCGTTGATCCTATTCTCTCCAGAAGTTCACAATGCGTGGCCAATACCTTCACACACCATCATGTGTATCGTCGGTGGTCAGCGATCCGTCGTACCGCACATATTTGCCTGGATCGTTGCAGGATCTCGGGAGCTCCTCCAGAACGCGTCCTCCTACATGGCTCTCGTAGCCACGCCCCCCCCGCTTGCCATACAATGTTGCCGCTTGCAACCTTGGCTTCAACACAGAGAGGTCTTGTATCAATCTCCCTAACTCACCGGCTGTGTTGATTTCACTGACGCTGCTTTGTTGTTGGAGCCAAGCACAGTACCACGATAGCTGGTGATTCTCTCCACTTTGATTATCGATGCAGGAGGGCCCCGGGTACCTCCGACACACAATGCAGGATTTCTCAGCCTGGTTTCCTGGTCTTGCCCTTTCTGTTTTTGAGGCTTTGTGAAAGTAACGGTTCCTTGTCGAAAAGGTCAAGAGAACATCCCTCCTTGCGATCCCCTTCTGTTTCGCCGTCTTTTTCCTCTTGTTAAACTGCCATCTTGGAACTGCTCTTTCCTTGTGTGCTTTGCCGCACTCAGAGTGTGGTCTCGTGCTCTGCCTTTTATCCATGTGGGGAAGTGTAATGGAAGTCAGCTGTGTGTGATGGTCAGTAATGGCCTGACCTTGCCTGACCATTGTATTGGGACACGTCAGGTATGCGGCTCGGGTGTTAGTCCGTTTTCTCTCATAGCGAGTTATATTGCTGTGAGAAAGTGTTTGTGTTGTAAAAGGGTGGCGGGGGTCAAGTTCCCAAATATCCTACCTCGTAGGATGGGGTACAGGTGCAGCAGGGACGGGCATACCATGTCTCACCATCCGCTGTCCCACTCTCCGAAGACTCCCCACCCATGTGATCCTCCCACAGTGATCCACCCCCAGGAACTGGATCCAAAAGCGATGGCTGTGTCCACCTGAATGACAGATCCCAGGGACCAGTGGTGAGACACCTTCTGGTTTCTCACAAGCTCCAATGAACTTCTAACAGACCTTTTTGACATGTGGCATATCTTTATAAAAAATATCTTTAAAATGTGCACTTCAAACCACAGGAAAGATTGAGCTTGAATCACCCTCATCGTTGTCATCAGAGCCCTTTGCAATGAGCTTCTAAACGGTCTTAGTACTACTTTCACACACAGCCCTGTCCAATAAATCCCACTGTTTTTCAGAAAACTCTCGCTTTGTTTTATTAGCAGATTTTTGTTGGACTGTTTCAATGCATATAATTGTCCCGCCTGGAATTTCCCAATATGTACCTCTATATTCAATCTACACTTGAATCTCTACATTCGGTGTCATACCACCATGCATCACTTTGCCTTTTAATCTTAACCACCATAAAGTGATTTGACTGGGAAGCAACTTCTTATATGCAGTAACTAAAAGTTGATTTAATGTGTGGGTACATCTGCTGGAATAATATTACCCATAGGAATGGTCCACAAGTGCATAGAGCACTGTGCATCCATAGTCCTATTGTACACACATAAATAGCATACTGACTGGCACATCAACAAGACTACGCATCCCACAGCTAGCGATGGCTCGCCTCCCAACTGTGCTTCAAACTTCTACTCTGAAGGATGCCGATAAACGGAACTACGAATGGATCTTAATACCTTTTAAAAAATCGGTCAGTACTCAGCCGCAGAAATACCACCAACATACATACAACCAGGAAACGGCTGAAAGGAAAAAACTCTTAACCAAATCACTACGTCACCTGAACAAAACCAAATCTGCAGCAAACAAAGCATTAGTAAAAAAAACAGAAACAAACATACTCGAACTGGATAAAATCCCACCAAAAAATCCTCCAGCAATCTGACGCGGAAAACATTATGAAGACCTACAAATCCCATGACACCAGAGAATTGTGGAACTTGATAAACGATAACTCACAAAACCAACATAAACTGATGGCCAGCGTTTCTCAGGAAACCTGGACCATATACTTTTCAAACATCTATAAATTTCGTCCAACGCAAGCTCCCGCCAAAAGGACTTCGAATAAACCAAAATGCCAAGTAAATGCAGACTACAATGATTTTATCCACATGATCAAAAAGCTAAATGCTTTAAGAGCGCCAGGACCAGACGGCACTTTCAACGCCATCATCAAACAAGACACGCCGGCCTGGGCGACATTTATGTGCAATCTGGTAACCTTGATAAACGCACTTAACCAAATTTCCAACTCATGGAGGACTGCCACAATTGTCCCCATCCACAAACAAGGAGCCCGCGACGATCCAGCGAATTATCGCCCCATCACGCTACTCGACCCCCTCGGGAAACTATTTGCGTCAACACTCTTAAAAGAACTGACCATCTGGGAAACAGATACTGGCAGATTCTCCACCAGACAAACTGGCTTTACTCCAAATGTGGGAACCAGCATCAATTTGATACTAATCAACCTAATCAAACATGAGGCCATCAAAAACCACTCCAATGTACATGCCGCCTTCACCGACCTCCATATGGCATTTGACGTCATATCAAGAGATAAACTTTGGTCCAAACTGGAAGCATGGAAATGCCTACCAAACATCCTGGAGCCAATCAAAATATTATACTCCGAAACATCAATCAGGATCAGATTGTCGAAACAAGGTGCAACCACTAATTCCATCAGGACGGAAAATGGACTAAAACAAGGATGCCCTCTCGTGGCAACCTTATACAACCTCTTCACTTCGGACATTGAAGAACACATGCTCAGCAACCTAACAAACCCACCAAAGATATATTCCATCTCAGTTCCCCTCATGGCCTACGCGGATGACATCATTCTCCTCAATAAAACCTGCTCAGGATTGCAAGTGGCCTTGACAGCACTAAGCAGATACATGACTATGAACGAGCTGGCTATTAACATCACAAAAACCAAGACAATGACACTAGCCAAAATTCCAGCCAAAAAAGGAAACAACCCAACTTCATCCTCGACGGAAAACAACTGGAATCTGTTACCGTCTTCAAATATCTTGGGGTTTCAATAAATCAATCGAAAAATGAAGGACAATGGCTAGACAAACTTGAACAAAAATCACAAACACTCGCACGTCAAGCATGCTTACTTCATCGCAAATAAGGAACATTTTCCTTTAAACCAATCATCGCTTTTTACACACAAAAATTCATCCCCATCATCACATATGGAACAGAAGCGATGCTAAATGCAGGATCAATAAACTGGATGAAGTCTGAAGCAATTTTCTGGCGTAAAATCCTACACCTGCCACCATCCTACCCGATGACAAGAATAAGATTCGAGATGGCAACTCAATCAATGCCGTCCATCGTACTCTGGAAAAGACAGGATCTATTCTGGAAAATCCTGACCGATCAAAAAATATCGGCCATACAAATGCTGAGAGCCCACCCAAACACTTTCAACAACACAGTGCTCAACAAATGGAAGCAGACTCTACTCGAAGATATGATCAAAGAGGACATATCAAAGAACTTCTAACTCTCCGGCCGCAATATGCAAAAATCAAACTTCAACGCAACAACTGGATAAAAACCATTCAAATCAAAAATATTTATCAACAGAATCTCCAGTGCGCCACAGACTATTGAACAATCCACAAATTACCTCTATACCTCCAATTGTTTCCAGACCTAACCATCAGAGTGACGTTCCTAAGAATACGCCTGAATGTGTTACCTACCAACACCAACCTTGCTGTAACCAGTCAGATACCCATCACAAACAACTACTGCCGGTTTTGCAAGGTAAAAACTACGCCCGAAACTCTATTCGACCTCGCGATAGAATGTCAGTTGCTCTCAACTCAGCGGAAACAATTTGGCGTATTTTTTGAACTTTCGGCACAACAAATGACCACAGTGGAAAGATGGGCGGCACTACTTAGTGGCAAAAACAACAAATGTACAATCACACTTACCTTATTCCTCCAATCCGTCCTGGAACTAAACAAAAGAACTATCTGAGACACCCTTTCATTCCAGAAACTTTAAATGCCTTTCCTGTCAAAAGAAAAAGTTTATAAATAAACTAAATATTAAAAAAAAAAGCATACATCCATGTCTTGTGTGCCACCATGCATTGCATGGCCAATTATAGTACAGTACTGTAACTTCCATATGCAGTGCAGCCTGTTACATCCAAGACCTATGGATTCACATACATATTCCTGTGAATCACCATTACTCCAGCAATGAATCATCTAGCGGACATCATACAGAGCACACCATTGACATGCACACATGTCTGTTACACATGTGTATCATGCTCACATTGTTCCATGTACCTCATACACCGATATTGTGCCATTATCCAGGTGGGACCCAGATGAGACGGTTGAGGAAGAGGATGCAGAGGAAGATGACAGTGACACCATGGAGTGGGCAAGGCAACATGGTTATGTACTAGAAAATGATATTTAAGATCCACGGGAGACAGTACCACCACCAACCAATACCATTAAGCCCCAGCCCTCCTCCAGCAGTAGTCAACAACTATGGTGATCTGGACACTGCCACCACTGTTATCACTATTTAAAATATCACCATGGCCCCATAAGACATCCCAAAGCTGAGGCCCGGGGACACTCTGGCTGTGGAGATCACCATCACTCTCCTGGAGACGTCTCTTCCTATGCAAGGTAGGGAACATGCTCCACTTCCTCCAGAGACCCTTGAATTACTCCCCAGTGAGAAGCAGGCATCAACCATCCCTACCCACCACCTGTACCCATTGCACGTGCCTCTATGGCTGGCGATCTCTAAGCAGACATAATTGAGAGACTGGGAGCTATGGAGTCACACCAGTCCTAGGCAGAGGAGCGTGAGAGAGAGATGCTGGAAACCTGCCTATCTCTTGCCCGTATATTGAGGGATGCCCAACAGTTCCTGGAGGATGTGCAGCATGTATTGGTGGCAGCAAACCAGCTCGGAGTAGATTTTCTCAAGGAGGTACGGCCAGCAAGGCTAGAGGCCAGGGAGGATGCTCAGCTTGCTGGGGAGCTGGCTACAGCTTCTGAAGCAACCTGTGCTCAGGCATGGAAGAATGTTCAGCTTTCTCATGCTCAGACAGCTGCACTGGCACCAGAGGCCCACACTGGGGCCAAGGAGGATGCCGACTGGCCCAAGAGCAGGCCTTTCTGAAGAGGTCTACACTGGGGCCAGGGAGAATGTTAGAATGGCCTGGGAGCAGGTTTCTGCTGTGCCTTTGTCTGCCTGAGAGGGCTACACTGGAGCCAGGGATGACGGCTGAATGGCCCAAGAGTGGGTCTCCAGACACAGACAGGCTACTTGCAATTCTGTCACTGGCTCCTCTGCTGCAGCGCACCATTTGGCCCGTGTCAATGGTGCCCTCTGCCGTCGGATGGTGGAGCCAAGCCTGCAGCATAGCCAGTCACAGATCGCACTGGCAGTCCTTTACCCTCATGCATAAGTATGTGTGTGTAGGAATTCCACACCCATCTCTACCTAATCCATCTCTTCATCTGCTCCCCCATCAGCACGGCCGACTCCTGTGAGTCCTTCCCAAACTTGCCACTCATGCGGTCAGCGGTTTCTCCTCCCATCAACACCTACAACACAGGGCCCACAGAGAAGCGGTCAAGGTAGGGTAGATGACCGACCGTCCGTCTGATGTACCTTTCCTTGATCGTCTTCCCCGTCCTATTTTGGAATTGCATTCATGTTTTTTCTGCTGTAGCCTGGATTGTTTTGCACACTCTTTCAATGTGGACTTTTTGGACCTCACTCCTGGATTGTCTTTTAGACTTCTGTTTTTTTTTTTTACATGGCGTTTGATTTCTTTGACTTGACAGATTGCCCCCAAAAATGTCCTGGCCCCAGATGGTGCAGCAGGAAATCAACCCTCCCACCCAGTTCGATAAATCCACAGGATTCAAGAGCTGTATTGGCTGTCCTTTGGTGGTGTTTGATTTCAGGACGGGAGAGGTGGCTGGTGGTATAGGCCAATAAATTCAGTCATGCTCTAACCTCTATATGATGAAGTTGTTGTGGATTTCCGCTTGCAACAGAAGCCCATCAACTCTGTGCTGGAGCTGGCCATGTCATGTCCATTGCCATTATCATCAGAGTCAGCATCTTCATTGTCATCGTCTGGCATGAGGAAGTTGTGCCTGATGGCTATGTTGTACAACATAGAGCACATCGCCATGATGAAGCAGACCTTCTCAGGCTAGAACATGATGGCACCACCTGTCTGGTCAAGACGCCAGAAGCGATTTTACACTAGACCAACTGCCCACTGGTGGAGGTGTGGACATTGTCGTAGAGCTGCAGTCTTTAATTTTAAGGATTGTGTAGTAACATCATCATACCAGGGCACATGGTGCATCCAGACCCACCTGGAGAATCTATAGCATGAATGAAATGTATGTACCTTAGAGGTTGTGTTGGATAGAACAGGATGTAGATGAAATTGAGTGGAATCATGTATTTCTTCCTGTGGTTCCATGCTACAAGGTGAGGACCATTCCTCTCATACCTCAATGGAACACAGGTGGCACCCATGCATCTCTGAGGAACCAGGGAGAGTTGTGCATGCACCGCTGGTGCATGCATGGTATGTTTTGGGATTCAAATGGAAGGTGTGATGTTGCACAACAGGTTCTGGGTCTGTGAGATTGGCTGTGGCTCACTATTTCCATATGCATGGCTCTGCATTCTCCTCAGAACATGCCTGAATGCGGGTGCAGGTCCTCTGCCCTGTGTTTTGTCATTCATAAGACTGCAAGTGTGGTCAATGGCAAGGAACTATGAGTTTCTGGCGGTGAGAAATGGAAGCTGTACAGGGTGCCTTACTCACATGTGGCATTGTGACAGACAGGAGCACAACGACAAGTGGTATATTGGGTCAGTATAATGGTGGAATTTTTGATTTTCAGGGCAGGAGTAAATGGCATATTCATAGTACAGTATTTCATTTTCGGTGGAAGCACCAGAAATGTGTCTTACTAGTATTTGGGTGGAGTGTTGGCCATGAAGAGTGTTGAACAGTGCAGTTATTCAATGGCAAAGAGGGAGTTCCCTCTCCCAGTCCTGGGGCAGAAAGTGTATAGGTACCTGCAGAGAGCAGTCAGGGACTTTGCTGCTAGTGGTACAGATCCAGTAAAGGGACTGTAATGGTCACCATAGAGAGAAAATAGCAGCAGAGGATTAGTGACCACTGTTTTGTTATGAAACTTGTATGGTGGTGACTGTTGAGCACCAGGCAGTGTTGTTATCGCAACCAAACTGAGTGCTTCTCCACCCACTCATGACAGCCGCCACGTGCATCTCATCACCTCAGGATGCTGCCAACCATATGCATGCACAGTAGGATATGGTAGAGTTATACACAGTGTAGGTATGTCTTGGCATGCATTTGGTGGTTGTGTGTTGTCATGTATATACTCAGCAACCATGCCCGGCTTTTCTGAAACCCTTCATGATGTTTGACAGATTGCATGGGGCTGGGCTCACGGAGCCGTGTTGAGCCAGGGAATCTGGCACACATGTGTAAAGAGCATGCTTGCATCACAAACCATCTGCACATTGATGGTGTGCTGAATGCATCTGTTGATGAAGATATGCTCTTGTGCCCTGGGTGGTGTGCAGTCCTGGGCTCCAACCATTTCAGAGATGCCTGTCATAGCCCTTGACATGATTTAGGACACAAGGGTATGTGGGTAAGAAAATGAGGTGCCACAACGGCCTGACCATGGAGGACAGCGCCAGTAAGATGATGCAGAAGATGAATGGCTGTATTATGCCATGCATGAGGGCCAGTGAAGCTTCCTGTGGCACAGAAATGGAGCTCTGTGAGGACTTCAACAGGGAGGGATTGTTGTGGATGCCCACCACTCATGCTCAGTGAAGTGCTCGATTTCTGCTACGTGGCTGAAGAAGGTGGTCATTTCCAGGCTGTAGGTTGTGAGAACCTGCCAGGGTGTGGGGTCTTGGTGGAATAATTCAGGGCATTAAACCATCAGTAGGTAGGGCCATCAAGCTCTCCTACGCCTCATCCTGTCCAGATGTTTCTCCTGGGGTGTTGAATGGGTCAGCCTGGTAGAGTGCCTCAGGTTGGAGCCAGCATGGTGGGCTGCCTGGCACGTTTCCAGTTGGCCCACTAGCTTCAGCTGCTTCTGGAACAAAGTGCTTTCTCCTTAGCTGCCTCAGTTGGAGCGAAATTTGGCAGTTCTTGTTCCATGGAGCTTTGAAAAGTGGGCCTGCTGTATTCTGGGATTTCTATGCAGTTCTGAGCCCATAATCACTATTATTATTTTTTGTTTGGTTTGTTTATTGTGTTTTAGTACACAGAGTACCTTACACAAAAAATAGAAACACACTATTTACATTACACAAAATATAAAATAACTGCATGCAAGCAACCACAGCTCTTTGATCTAATGGTCTTAAAATCGATAAAATCGTCAACTATACAATAATTTCAAAGAAAGAACACATTGTATATGTTTGTGAAATTCTTATACTATTCTGATGACTACAAACCAGATGATGTTACAGATTTGAATTCAGGGACTCTAAAAGTGTTTCTCCTTGATCTACTACTGCCTGAAGGTCCACAAATATGTTCTAAAGAAATTTTGCTAAAGCCAATGTTAGAGATGTTTGGGAACCCATCATTAGTCTGTCCCAAAGGCATGTAGATAACACTTCTGATGTGGAGTGCACATAGGGTCCCAACAGTTCAAGCCTTGATTTACGTAAACTAGAAAATTCGATTACCACGTGGTAACGGAATTCCAAACTTTCAATCTTGCACAGCCTGCAATTTCTGAGTTCTCTCAGAATCCCTAATTTAAGTCCAATCACCTCCAAAGTCAGTAGGCAATTCAATCTAAATTTTAAAAACCAGCGACAAAGCAATCTAGAGGGAAATATACGCAGATAGGGTCTGGTACCATTGGTAGTATAATAAATGCTGTCGTTCTTATATAGCTTAAGCCTCTGTATATCCTAAATATCTGCTATCCTGTCCTACCTTATGATTTTTGTTTTCATCACCATCTAAGAGTCGGTACGGGCTATATCAGCTAATTTAATACATCTTTCACATTGTTTTTGAAATTTAAGGAGGAAGCTAATGGAGTCCTTCTTAAACATTTCACTCAGATGGAAAGACATAGAAGATTTTTCAGAATTCAAAATGTTCTTATAAATTAAAAACATTTTTTATATATTGAACACCATAATAGCAGAACTGTCTCCAGGTGAATGACACTGATGGGCACCAATCTGGGCTCTCCTAAAACCTCTTTAAGAATACAGCCCTCAAGGCAGTCAAAATACTTTTGGTTGGAGAACATTATTAATTCAGAGCCGTAAAGTCACATGGGGGTGACCTTTAAATGATAAAACTCTTTAAGAAGTAAGAGGGAAAAAGCACAAAGATTAGGCTTGATGACTTTAATTAGGGATAAGCAAGACCTAATTTTCTCTTCCAGTTTCACCTCAAAATTAAGTAAGGCATGTCTAGCTGAGAACACAAACCCAAATAGCAAAAGGATTCAACCTCCGACACCCGTGTATTGTTTACTAGCAGGTGTACCGGTGCTTCACACAGTAATTCCTGCTTCAGTCCTAGTTTGAAGTTTATTTAATGAACCAATCCAATGCTTCTCTGTAGACAATATTGCTAGTGTTTCCTGTAGGAGCTAGTGTGAACAAATTGTCTTTTTTTCCAACTATTTAGCAAGCCACATAAAGGTGACCATGAGAAAAGCATGAATTCCGTAAACCAATTCCAGCTACTCTGAGTCGGAGCATTGAGATTGCGCAGCAACATTATTGGTGTCCCAGTATGTAGCCGAGGCAGCAGCCACCTCAAAATCAGTGCCGTATGTATAGGGCTGAAGTGTGTAAGCTTCGTACTGTTGAGATGGCATACATTCATCAACTTCTGTGGGAAATGAAGCTCCTGTAATTATCATGAAAGATTTGCCACGATGTGCTGGAAAGCGCCATTCCGGACACTGTTGAAGAGACACCGTTTTCTGTCACTCGTATTACTACAAAAGCACTGTTTTATATCACCTGCATGACTTCAAAAGTGAGTTCTGCTAATGTCAGCTAGAATGCTGATAGTGTGGACAGTTTAGGAACTGAGGTTTCCATAAACTTCTGAACTTTAGGAACAATGAACATAGAACTACGGCACAAAGAGCCATATGGCAGGGCTAAGCATTGCAGACTGCTTAAAAGAAATCAGAAAAGGCATATATTATACTTGTTACATTGTTTACACAATGGAACCTACCCACATGCCACATTTCAGGTTTGCAGCATGCTGGAGTGAAGTCCATAAACATAATATCGTCTGCATATACACTACAAGGCGTATGCAGAGTCCCACATTTAGGAGGATAACCACCCCTCAGACTGCACTCAGTCTAGAGGTCTGCCATGTACAGGTTAAATAAAGTTGGAGCGATAACACAACCTTGATGAACTCCTCAACACAGAGGCAATGATCTAGATAATGCCCCAAGAGTGTTTAGTCTGGCACTGGCCACATTGTTTGAATACAGCAGCCGAAGCATACGTAGCAGCCCCGGATCGATACCCAACTCTGCAGGTTTATTCCACAGGCGGGATAGGTTTACTTTATCAAACGCAGAGGACAGATCCAGGACAGCCACGTAAAGAACTCTGCCCGTGCAGCCACTAACTAGTGACATGCACAAGTCCAGGGCCATACCACTCTCTGTGGTTTCCACACCCCTTCTATAACCAGTCTGGAAAGGACTAAACCGGTTGATGCTCTCTGTCCAATTTGTTAGATCTTTTATTGAATAGATGCCAACATTTTCAAAGACGCATCTATCAGAGAAAATGGGCGATAGCTAGTGGGATTGCTTCTTATACCGTTTTAAAAAATCCGAACAATTATGGTTTGGTTAAAAGAAGTCGAGATTACACCACTATTAACTACTTGAATAAACAATCTGAGGAGGATATCTGCCCAAAAACCACTGTTATTTTTCAATAACCCTATGCTTTCTGCTCTGCAGGAGCCAGATGTCTTTAACTTAACTATTAGACCATGATATCATTTATCTCAAACTTATGTTACCATATATTCCCAGTGTCTTGATGCTGAATTTCCTCCCCAAATAGATTTTTGTAGCTGCTAAATTTAACTGAGAAATACTGGATCCAATCTTCCTCTGTAACACAGGAAGATTGAAATGTAGATTGTGCCTTTTCCATATTGTTGAAGGTCCACAAGATCCACAGCGCGTCCTTCTTCATGATGTCAAGAAGGTCCTGGTTAGCCTTAATGTAACTCTGTAGACTATATATATTTTAACCAGTTTTTAAATTTCTGGTTCAACATACGTGTTTCGCTTTTTTATCTTTACGATCCTTGTTTTTAGATTTAATAATGTTCCTAATAGCAGGACATAACTAATGCTTCCTAGGCTAAGGTTTATTACTGGATCATGTTTAAAATGTTTGTTTTCAGCAGAAACGTGTTGCTTCCAACAGTCCTGTGAGAGAATGGATGTTTTCAGCCTCCCAAATAGGTTCTGAAATTCTTCAGGAGAGGAGTGAGTTAGTCTTTCCTCCTCTGTAAGAGTGTTCCACCACGTTGCTAGATTAAAATTGACCTTCTTCCTATTTCTGGTCCCCTGAGAAACTCGATTTCCTGAAGAATTAGTGACCAAATTATTGCAGCGAGACAGATGTGTCTCATCCCCTCTTAATGGAATCTCAAAGGACAGTTCCAGCATTGCGTGATCGCTGCTGTCCATCCTAGTTATCCCAAAGGATCTTATCATTATTTGGCCAGCATTAGCAAGATAGATATGCAGGGTAATTCATAGAATTTCGCAGAAAAGTGTCGCAAGCGGCTGGCGCAGAGTGTCCGCGTGCGATTGTCTGCGCCAGGCACGTGCGCTAAAACCGATTTCCGCGCACAGCGTATTCATGGATTTTAGGCTCCCAAACCAGCCATGGCGCAGAGTATCGCAGCGACCCTGCAGCAGCGCCAGTAACGCCCCCAAGAACGCCCTCGCGCAAGGAAAAGCCATCACAATCGCTAAATCATCGCAAAGGGCTGCGCTAACCCTGGACCAGTTTACAGGGCTGCCAAACAAGGAACGCAAAGCGGGTAACGTTCATATCAGGGGTATGCGGGAAGTTTTACACGCGGTTAGCCAGGGTACGTGTATTACAGGGGTACGCGGGAAGTTTAACACGCGATTGGCCAGGGTACGTGTATTAGAGGGGTACGCGTGAAGTTTTACACGCGATTAGCCAGGGCACGTGTATTACAGGGGTACGCGGGAATTATCACACGCGATTTGGCTGGGTAGGTGTATTACAGGGGTACACGGGAAGTTTTACACGCGATTTGGCTGGGTACGTGTATTACAGGGGTGCGCTGGAATTATCACACGCGATTTGGTCAGGTACGTGTATTACAGGGGTGCGCGGGAATTATCACACGCGATTTGGCTGGGTACGTGTATTACAGGGGTGCGCGGGAATTATCACACGCGATTTGGCTGGGTACGTGTATTACAGGGGTGCGTGGGAAGTTACACACGCGATTAGGCTGGGTGGGTCCTCACAGGTGTTCCCTGTACACCCTCCACGGCCCCTGCAGGCAGCCCACAAAACAGGGGACTACCCTGCACATCTGCTCATGTCCCCCTGCACCCCCACCCCCCAGCCACCAGGGGCAGCCTCCACCAGGCCCCCACTCATGTCTCCCTGCACCCCCATCCCCCAGCCACCAGGGGCAGCCTCCACCAGGCCCCCACTCATGTCTACCACCCCACCCCCACCCCCCAGCAGTGCAGGGGCACCCTCCACCAGGCCCCCCTCATGTCTCCCACCACCCCCACCCCCCAGCCACCAGGGGCAGCCTCCACCAGGCCCCCACTCATGTCCCCTATCACCCCCACCCCCCAGTCACCAGGGGCAGCCCCCACCAGGCCCCCACTCATGTCCCCCTGCACCCCCACCCCCCCAGCCACCAGGGGCAGCCTCCACCAGGCCCCCACTCATGTCTCCCTGCACCCCCACCCCCCCAGTCACCAGGGGCAGCCTCCACCAAGCCCCCACTCATGTCCCCTATCACCCCCACCCCCCAGCCACCAGGGGCACCCTCCACCAGGCCCCCACCCATGTCTACCACCACCCCCACCCCCCAGCCACCAGGGGAAGCCTCCACCAGGCCCCCACTCATGTCCCCTATCACCCCCACCCCCCAGCACTGTGGGGCACCTGCCAGCAGGCCCCAACCCATGTCACCCACCACCCCCACCCCCCAGCAGTGCAGGGGCAGCCTCCACCAGGCCCCCACTCATGTCTCCCACCACCCCCACCCCCCAGCCACCAGGGGCAGCCTCCACCAGGCCCCCACTCATGTCTCCCACCACCCCACGCCCCAGCCACCAGGGGCAGCCTCCACCAGGCCCCCACTCATGTCTCCCTGCACCCCCATACCCCAGCCACCAGGGGCAGCCTCCACCAGGCCCCCACTCATGTCTCCCACCACCCCCACCCCCCAGCCACCAGGGGCAGCCTCCACCAGGCCCCCACTCATGTCTCCCACCACCCCCACCCACCAGCCTCCAGGGGCAGCCTCCACCAGGCCCCCACTCATGTCTCCCTGCACCCCCATCCCCCATCCCCCAGGGGCAGCCTCCACCAGGCCCCCACTCATGTCTCCCTGCACCCCCATCCCCCAGCCACCAGGGGCAGCCCCCACCAGGCCCCCACTCATGTCCCCTATCACCCCCACCCCCCCAGTCACCAGGGGCAGCCCCCACCAGGCCCCCACTCATGTCCCCCTGCACCCCCACCCCACAGCCACCAGGGGCAGCCTCCACCAGGCCCCCACTCATGTCTCCCTGCACCCCCATCCCCCAGCCACCAGGGGCAGCCTCCACCAGGCCCCCACTCATGTCTCCCACCACCCCACCCCCCAGCAGTGCAGGGGCACCCCTCCACCAGGCCCCCACTCATGTCCCCTATCACCCCACCCCCCAGCAGTGCAGGGGCACCCTCCACCAGGCCCCCACTCATGTCCCCTATCACGCCCACCCCCCAGCCACCAGGGGAAGCCTCCACCAGGCGCCCACCCATGTCCCCCTGCACCCCCACCCCCCAGCCACCAGGGGAAGCCTCCACCAGGCCCCCACCCATGTCTACCACCCTTCCCACCCCCCAGCAGTGCAGGGGCAGCCTCCACCAGGCCCCCACTCATGTCTCCCAGCGTGCTACGTGTATTTCAGGGGTGCGCGGGAAGTCCCACTCGCGAATAGCCTGGGCGCGCGTATTTCAGGGGTGCGCGGGAAGTTCCACACGCGAATAGCCTGGGCGCATTCATTTCAGGGGTGCGCGGGAAGTTTTACACGCGACTTCAGCAGGGTACGTGTATTTCAGGTATGCGCGGGAATTCTCACACGCGATTTGGCTTGGTACGTGTATTACAGGGGTGCGTGGGAAGTTACACACGCGATTAGGCTGGGTGGGTCCTCACAGGTGTTCCCTGTACACCCTCCACGGCCCCTGCAGGCAGCCCACAAAACAGGGGACTACCCTGCACACCTGCTCATGTCACCCACCACCCCCACCATCCAGGGGCACCCTCCACCAGGCCCCCACTCATGCCCGACTCATGTCTCCCACCACCCCCACCCCCCAGCACTGTGGGGCACCTGCCAGCAGGCCCCAACCCATGTCACCCACCACCCCCACCCCCCAGCAGTGCAGGGGCAGCCTCCACCAGGCCCCCACCCATGTCTCCCACCACCCCCACCCCCCAGCAGTGCAGGGGCACCCTCCACAAGGCCCCCACTCATGTCCCCTATCACCTCCACCCCCCAGCAGTGCAGGGGCAGCAGGCAGTCAGGCAGCAGCAGGTGGGAGCGTGCTCGGGCTCTGGGGGGCAGTAGTTCGGCCTTCCGGGCAGGAGCGTGGTATTCTGTGTGCGTACGCGTGGCCAGCTTGGTACGGAGTGATTTTGCACGTGAAAATCCTGCACGTCAGCGTGAAAACTGAGGAAAGGCCCTCAGCGCGTAAGCGCGTCTGTGACGTGACCCGCACAGGTGTTTCCCACACAGCACGTGATGACAGAGCACACGTGGAAAGACTGCACGTCAGAGTGTAATCGCGTGTGATTGGTGGAAATGGCCCTACACGCAGAAGTGACAAAGCGTGTGATTGGTGGAAATGGCCCTACACGCAGAAGTGACAAAGCGTGTGATTGGTGGAAATGGCCCTACACGCAGAAGTGACAAAGCATGTAATAGGTGGAAATGGCCCTAGCGCGTACACGCCGCGTAAGTGACGCTGGACGTGTGGGCCTGTATAAAAGGTACGTGTAGAACACGTTTTCCTTGTACGTGCTTTTCGTGGAGAGCGAGTGGGTGAATTCTGTACTTCTTGTCGTTTCACACGCGATTTACTTCACGGCGTTTCAAGTTCGTATTCCCTGTTACCTCTGACAGCTTTTTCTCTTTTTCTCTTTTACTGGTTTACCTGGGCCTGTTCCCTCAAACAGTGTTCCCTTCTACTGTTGTCCTGTCTCCTCAGACAGCGGACAAATCTTCTTTTGGCGGGGGTGTTGCCAACCAAACGTGCTCCTTTTACACGCTCGTTTACCAGGCAGACGGTGAGTCACGCACGTATCTAACATCTGTGCTTGCCCCGTGTGTAGCCTACCCCTTCAGAGGTCATTCTAGGCTGCGTGTGACACGCATACGTTCATTCTTGTGTTTCTGGGTGCCACAGCGTAGTGCAGGTTTTTCTTTCTGCACACGTGGTCTAGGAGGGGTTGCGTGCACGTCATCTCCCTTTTTTGGGCCTCCTGTGCGTTGCGTGACCCGTCATCTTTCCCCAGGGGTTACATTCAGCCTTGCTAGAGCACTAGGGTACAATTACCATCTGGTACCCAACCCCTTTGACCCCCAATTGCCCAGGACAATAGTCTACATCCACTCCCATACGCACATTAACATCAGTGCCATGGCTGGGAGGCGAGGATTCCGTAAGGGTGGCAAAGGTGGAAGAGCCACAAGTGGTGGCCGTGGTGGATCCGGTAGGGGACGTGGTCGTAACTTGCAGGGTGAGCCTGTCCCCCCATGTGTGGAGGACCAGTCAAGGGCACCCATAATCCCCCCCCCCTCCCATTGAGGCTGATGTGGCTGACACCATCCATGCTCAGCCCTTGTTGGACCAGCCCATTGTGGCACCAGACCTGGCTGACTCCATGGCTGACTTCCAGGTCAGCAGGGCTACGACACGTGCGCTGGTGCACGTTGATGCCATCATGCCACGTGGATCTGGGGCAGCAAGGTCATCTGCTGCACAAAGGAGGCAGGGCGGAGAGGCTGCAGGGGCAGCTGCGGCTCCATCCACCCCAGCCCTCACACACCCAGCCAGGACAGTGTCGGTCCTAGTCCATGCTGCTGACATTCCCCCTGACACCATCACACTAGAGCCAATGCCTGCACCAACTCCCATGCTGAGTGTGCAATCCCACACTCCTGATACAGAGTCCACCAGGGCTCCTGCCCCTAGTGTCCAGAGCGGCGCAGGACACTCAGGATCACCACCACCTTCCAAGCGGAAGAGGAAGAGTGCTCGTCCGGCACAGGCTGATGCCCCAGACACGGCTACACAGTCCGGCCCGTCCAGGAAGCCCAGCTTCACGGATGACGATCTGAATGCACTTGTCGAGTATGTGTCCGGACATGACAACGAGATGGTCATTGTTGCAGGATCCAAGACCACACCTGCACAACGCCAGGCACACTGGCAGACCGTTGCGGACATCGTAAGTGCCCTTGGAATCGTGAGGCGCACAGCCAATGATTGCTATAAGCGCTGGAATGACCTAAAGCGCAGGGCAAAGAGTAAGCTGGCCTCAAGTCATGCCGCAACTCTAGTGACTGGAGGTGGGTCTCCAGTAGTAGACATGGAACTCACTCCACATGAGTCAGTCGCTGGGACCTACGTCACGGAGGAACAGATCCAAGGCGTGGGAGATCTGGGTGATTACGAGGCATTGTCCGGTGAGTGCACATGCATGTGTGTGTCATCCATGTGCATGGTGTGTGTTTGAGGGCTTCTGTTCGGGTGCCAGGTGAGAGTGTGTGCGCCTGAGTCGTATGGGTCAGCCATGTGCTTCATGCAATCCTTCCTGCGCAGCTGCATTTGGCCATAGCAGTATCCCTTCTGCCAACAGTAGACATCTAGCCCAACTGCACGCCAGTTGCCCTTGAAGTGTCACCTTGCCACAACATATTTGCTTCTTTTTCACTGTTCATTCAGTCAGTTTGTTTGCATTCCACCACTTTCACTAGGCATGTCGCTGTCCACTAGTCACATGTCTGACATGGGTATGGTAAAGTGGAGTGACTTTGTTACCTGGATATCATTTGTACACACATGTCCCTGTGCAATTTGACCATTTCAGACTGGCAGCTCCAGGTGAAAAATCTGACCTGTTAGAATTAGAAAAGCAATTACATGCGGGAACTGGACTGAATGAATAGGTGCTGCCCTCCTCTCCATCTTCACTCAATAGCAATGGTACATGCCATCTGTGTGATGGCATGTGTGTTTCACCTGCCAATCACAGGCCAATGTGTGATGCCACTGCCAGGCAGAATGCAGAAAATGTGTTCATCTTCCATCTTGGTGTCATCAGTGTGTGCCATTTGCCTGCACTTCATACGCAGTGAGGGTGCATGCATGGGAGGGTTTTAGTCATGTGGGACATGTGTCAATCAAGTACTGGTTCTCTTGCTTCTCAGCCCTCAATGTGTGCCATGGTGCTAATGCCTGTTTCCATTTCTTTGTTTTCATGTCTTTGCAGGGGAAGACGCACCTGATACTGCTGGGGTTGTGGAGATGGTGCAGACCCAGGAGGGGTCCGAGGGCCGACCAACCACCAGTGAGGGACGTGGTGTGGTGGTGGGGGAGAACCCACAAGTGCTGCAGGTCGTGCTCTCAAGGGGTGTCTCTGGCTGCACCTCCCCCGAGCTGTACTCAGGTGTTGATTCGGATGAGACCTACGTGCCGTCGCAGGTGAGTGTTCCAGGGAGGGATTCTGTTCTGTCTCACCCACCTGCACCAGGGTCAGAACCCCCCATGGGGATGTCAGTGTTGGCAGCTACGCCTTCGGTGGTTACGGATGCAGGGTCACACTCCGCGACATCTGATCCTGTTCCTGGGCCAGCAGATCAGAGGGGGAATGCAGTCCTGCAGCCTCAGGCAGTGCCGGCACAGCAAGGCGCAGTTCGCCTTGCCCCAGACAGGTGTGGTGCCCGCCGACGTGGTGGCCGTACGCCACCCGGCAATACCGCATGGGAGCAATCCATTTACGGTATGGCTACCCCACAGGCTGCATCGTCCGAGATGATGGCTCAGGCCATGGATAGGGTGGCCACTTCCATTGTCCCCCCAGAAAGGCTGATGGAGCGACTAGAGCAGGCAACCGACTCCATCTGCCAGTCACACAGGGAGGACATGTTGGGGTCCAACAGGGACAGGCGGGCGGCACTGGCGACTCTGCAGGAGGCCATCTCCATTGAGTCCCAGGGCCACAGGGAAGCCCTGAGGCAGGAGCTCCTTCACCTCAGGACGACTCTTGTTGAGCTTGAGGCTTCAACACACCAAAGGACAGAACAGCAGCTGGAGCGTCTCACCCGTACGCTCTCAGCTGAGATGCAGGCAACAAGGGCGGAGGTCCGGGCATCCCGTGAGTTGTTGCATGGGGACCTCCGCACACTCATCCTCCAGAACCAGACCTACCACACCTGCATGCTTGCAGCCATGGAGGAGCAGACTAGGGCCTTGCGTGGGCTGCCTCCCATAGTGCAACCACCTCCGGATGCAGCTGCACAGGGTGATAATAGCGACAGCAGTGATACTCCCACAATAGGGTAGCCGTGTGGGCCATGAGCCCATGGAGGTGTTTTATCTTCCCAGGATCCACGCAGGTGGGTTCTGGTGTGCATCCTGTCCTCGGACCTCCTGGGTGGCCTCCCCAACCCCCCCGGGCCCATCAATGGCCATTTTTGATTGTTTCTTATTTTTATTTTGATTTTGATTTCTTTTATTCCCAATTTTTTTGGGACGATCTGTTGGCTTCCGTGGTTCCTGTGGGCATACGCTGCATTGTGGCTGGGCACATGCAGGCTTGTAATGTATTTGGTTCAGATGCTTGGGTTTGAGTCACACACACCCCTCCTGCTTCCCGTTTCCATGGGCTTGCAAAGGGTGTGCCCAAGTGACAGTGAATTACACAGTGACGTTGGACTCCCATGAGCTGTGTGGGCAGTCTGTAGTCAATACTGTGTATACATTCCTAGTGCATATTGCTGTTGTGTTGTACACTGCATGTTGCATTGATGTGTAACTCTTCTTCAGTGTCTACCTCCCAATTTGCAGGTCCCTTCCTCATGTCCACACAAGGACCTCTAGTCTGGAGATGGGGTCCATGTTGGCAGCAGTGCACCTACAACTCTACATGGCGACAACACTGCACAGTTGGTAGTGGTGGGAGTGCAGGCATTTCCAGGTGGTGAGACTACTAATATGTAACATTTGTGATGTCATGTTAATGGTACTACGTGCTCAAGTATGTTGTTGGTCCGGCATTGCTGTGAGCATTTCAGGTGTTTCAGGTTTCTAATAGTGCCACTGTACATAGTGAGACTGATGTCATGTTGTGGGGATTACTTTGTTTACCTGCAATTAGCATGACATGGCACGGTGTGTCGTGTGGCGGTGCTGGGGTTGGGTTGGCTGACATGGCACTGTCCTCTTGTTGCATTTTGCAAGTGGGTATTCATTTTAGCTGCTTCAATGTGTAACTTCACAAAACTGCATTGGTGGTGTCTGTGTGGGTAGGGATGCACACATTGTGACACTTCCAGGTGAACAATCTCAGGCTGACATGGTATTCCCGGTTCATTCTCCAGACATTCAGGATCAGTGTCAGGTTGAGTCATCATTGATTGTCAGATGGAATGTGCCAGGGCAGTGTGCACTCCACAGGGGTGTGATTTCTATGTGAAGTAATTAGCCACTAGCTGTGTACGGGCTGCCTCCCCCGTGCCCTTTCCCCTCCCATGCGCAGCGGCTGTGCATGTGGTTGGGGATGTGGGGCCACCACCATGTCCACGGCCAGGCCCCGGCGTGTTGCAACGTTGTGCAGGACACATGCTGCCACTATGATCCTGCACACTACTGGGGGAGCGTATAACAGCTGCCCGCCAGAACGGTCAAGGGAGCGAAAGCGTGACTTTAGCACTCCAAATGTGCGCTCCACTATGCCCCTGGTTGTAATGTGGGCTGTGTTATATCTTACCTGGGGTGGCGTGGTGGGGTTCCGAATTGGCGTCATCATGTGGGGGCTGAGAGGGTAGGCACTGTCCCCTGTGGAGGTGGTGATTGGTATCATTGGTGGGGTTGTGACCTTGCTCAGTATCCAACATGCATGCATGTGCAGTGGCATACATACTCACCAAGCAGCCATGTATCGCCATGCCGCCCAGCTTCTAGGTCCCGGTTTAGGGTGGACATTCGGTAAATGAAGCTGTCGTGGGTGGAGCCGGGATAGTTGGCATATACTGAGGTGATGATTCCCTTGGCATTACATACTACCTGCACGTTGAAGGAATGCCAGTGCTTGCGGTTCCTATAGATGTGCTCAGATGCCCTGGGGGGACGTAGAGCCACATGGGTGCAGTCGATGGCACCTAGCACTTTGGGGAATCGTGCCACAGCGTAAAAATCCAGGGCGGCAGCATGCCTTTCTGCAGGTGTTCTGGGCAGGTATATGTGCCTGCGGACTGATGGGCGTGCAGTGATGATGTTCAAGACCTGGTGTAGGCAGCGTGACTGGGTGGCCTGTGACACCCCACCCACTATGGCACTTGTCCGCTGAAATGATCCAGTGGCTAAGAAGTGCAGTACATTGAGGACCTTCTCCAGGGGGCTGAGTGCTTGGGAGCACAGGGTGGGTGATGTGAGGTCATCCTCCCACTCACTCACCAGGTCCAGTATGATGTGTGGTGGAAACCTGTACCTCCCATACACCTGGTCATCAGGCATCCCGAAAAGGCTGGTTCTGGGTGTGAATATTCTGGCCCTGACTATCCTCCTCCTCCTCCTTTGGTAGCCCACTGCCACTGCTGCTAGGAACGGTATGTTCATCCTGGCGTCTGAGCTTGTTATTGTTAAAGTCCGCAAATTTATGCTTTGCGCGTGTTCTAGGCGAGCGTGTGACCTGCGCACCCCTGGAATCCAGTTCCCAGTCCAATAGCGTGTGGAAATTCACACGCACCACGGGATACAGCGTGTGACCCGCGCACCCCTGGAATCCAGTTCCCAGTCCAATAGCGTGTGGAAATTCACACGCACCACGGGATACAGCGTGTGACCCGCGCACCCCTGGAATCCAGTTCCCAGTCCAATAGCGTGTGGAAATTCACACGCACCACGGGATACAGGTTCGCTGACGTACTTGCGTGTGTAAGTGGCCGCGCACCCATTAAATACACGTACATAGGCCAATCGCATGTACGCGCACTTTTGTCCAATTACACGCGATGACACTCTGACGTGCAGTATCTCCACGTGTGCCCCGTCATCACGTGCTGAGTGGGGAACACCCGTGCGGGTCACGTCACAGACGCGCTTACGCGCTGAGGGACTCTGGTCCAATAGAATCGCGTATGCGTGCTGACGCGCTTACGCGCTAAGGGCCTTTCCTCGGATTTCACGCTGACGTGCAGGATTTTCACGTGCCAAATCACTCCGTATCAAGCTGGCCACGCGAAAACACACGGAAGACCACGCTCCTGCCCAGAAGGCCGAGTTACTGCCCCCCAGTGCCCCGAGCAGCCTCCCACGTGCCATCTGCTGCTGCCTGCCTGCCTGCCTGCTGCCACCGTGCCCTGCCATTTGGTGCCTGCACATCAGCCATCTGCAGGGGTCCAGTTGCTGTGTCCACCCCTGCTGGAACTGAAGACTCCCGACTGGGATTACATCGCTCCACAGCCCAGCCCCAGGACCCAGTTGCCCACCCACACCTGCCTCTGGGGTTGCCATGTTGGGCACTTCCACATCTGGCACCAGTGGCAACCCCAGGCCAGAGGGGCAGAGGGGCACCAGCTTCACTGTCACCGAAGTTGGTGTCCTGGTGGAGCATGTCCTGGGGCAGTATGATGCCCTCTTTGGATCGTCCCGCGCCAGCAAGGAAGGACGGCAGAGGATCTGGGCCGACTGTGTGGTTGCCATCAACGCGGAGGGGGTGGCAACCCGCGACGTCCTGAAGATCAAGAAGCGCTGGGAGGACTTGAGGTCCAGGACCCTTGTGAAGGCCCGGCGCCTCGTGGAGGGGGGCCGGGGCCGCATGAGTTCCATCCAGATGAGGGTCCTGGAACGCGTACGCCCAGCGCTCCACGCCCAGATCCTTGAGAGGGAGGCCCGTCTGGAGTTGAGCGGTAAGTGTCCATGCATTACTGTGTGAGACAGGGCATGTTGCGGTGTGCTGGTTCTATGATACTTGCCTGTATGTGTGCCATAGGCCATGTATGCATGTATGTGTGCAGGGACATCATGGTAATGCATGTGCGACCAGTGATGTGTGATGCACATGGTTGTTGCATGTGTTGAAATGCCGCATGGGGAGCCCTATGCAGATTTTGAACATGAGAGCATGCCAGTCTCTGTACCTGGACATGGGTGGGGGTGAGGGATGGGTGCTGATGCCAGGTACATATATGGTAGCCATGTCTGTGTGCCTGACCTGCGTGTCTGTGACTTGTGCATGCCATGGATGCATGACACATGTGTGTGACAATGCACAGATTCAGTAAAGCAGCCAAATTACCCTTGTATCCGCTGTGTTTGGTGTGTTTGGGGCCAGATGGATGTGACTGAGGTGAAGTGTGTACATGTGATAGGCATGAGCCATGATGCATGTGAGTTACATATCATTGAATGTTTCAAGAGTCCATTGGACATGCATGGAAATGTCCATGGCATGCACCATGCCTGTTACTGTGTGTGTTTTGCCTGGACTGACCCATGTGTTGTGGAGGGACATGATGGAAGTGTACTTTGACAGTGGTGCTCATCTGCTATTGCTTCCTGTCTAGGGGACCATTGTACAGTGCCCTGATGCTTGTGTTCTTTGTCTCCCTCTACGCAGCGGCTAGTGAAGAAGAGGGCGGAGACGGCGCTGTGGAGCAAGGCGGCGGGGATGCCCCCACGGCTGCAGCGGAAGGGGTGGGTGAGCCCCCACAGGGGCCTGCTACGGTGGGAGATGGTGAGGAGCCATCCAGGTTGGTGGTTTGCACAGAGGAGGAGGAGGCCGCCACTGGGGCACACATGGGGCCTGGTGGGGGCATCCCTGCTGGTGCAAGTGGTGCAGTCCAGGGCCAGGGGCAGGAGGCAGCACAGGTTACCGTGGAGGGGCCTGTGCATGTCGCTGTCCCTGACCCTGTGAGTGCACCACCATGCACCAGCAGGGATGCCCCGTCCCAGGCCTGTCCGCAGGTAGAGGGGATGTCCATGTCACCTGACTCCCCTCCACCTGCGGACGTGGGAACCCCTGGCCGTGTGGAGAAGGTCCTGATTGGGGTCGCGATGCGCACGGCTGTGATTCGTGATGCCGTGGGTGCTTCCCGGGAGGAGCATGCACGTCATCACGAAGTGCACCGTGCCGACGTGGCCCAATTGGGATCGGCCATGTTCGGGGGTTTCCTGCATGTGTTGGCCAATGTGGCGGCCCTCTCCTCCTCTGTGCAGGCTATCCACCAGTCGTTCTCCTTGCCGTCTTCCAGCCCAGATGCCACCAGGGCCCCCTGTGGACCTGCCCCGACCAATGCAGCCAGCTCGGTGGGGATCCCATCCCTGCCACAGTCGGGAGTCAGAGATCCAGCAGGGGTGGACACCACAGCAACTGGACCCCAGCAGATGGAGGATGTGACGGCATCATCGGGCAAGGCACGTGCACGACGGCGTCGGTGGTTTCCATCAGCCTGGATGCCGTCGTGCTGGCACAGGCAGTTGCGTCGGAGGCAGCAGCAGGCTCAACGTGGGAGGCATCATGGCTCGGGGCCATCAACATCAGGGGTGCAGGCATCGGCCAGAGGGCAGGAGAACCCTGGAATGGGAGTGGCTTCCGTGTGGGAGCGGTTGTGCCAGCGGATAGGTGCGGAGCGGCAGCGGGCAGAGGAGGAACGGCTCACGATGGTCAGGGCGGAGGACTCCATGCGGAGGGCGCTGAGGCGGGCTGAGTGCCTCGAGGGTCTTCGCAGGGAGTTTGAGCTTGACACTGCGTTATCCCTGCGGGACCTCGGGGCCAGGGAACATGCCCGCCTCCAAGCCATTGACCAGGAGTTCGATGATGCCCTGGCCCATGACAACAACCAGTGAGCCGTCCGAATAGCCCGCTGCCTTTGTATATAGTTGTATAGTTAGGGCTAGGTTTCCTTTGTTTTTTTGATTTTTTTTTGGTTGCGATTGGACAATGCACCACTTTTTTGTATATAGTTCAGTTTTTAGTTAGTAGTCATAGTTAGGTTTAATTTGGTTGGGCTCATGGACCCAGGATGATCTTCTTCATGGTTCTTCATTGGCTTATTTTAATTTTTCAGATTATTTTCTTGGACATTCATCTTGTTTTGTTTGATTTGCTTTGTGTTTTTTCTTATTTCATTTCCATTCTACTTGCTGTTCAATACATATTTATTTTTTAATCTTCAATGTGTCGTATCATCTCATTGCTTTCAGGCATGTCATGTTGGGTGTTTTGTCATTCACTTGCAGCCATTGTGTGTGACAGACATGTGTTCAATTGCATTATTTGAATTGGGGGTGTAACATGTAATTGCCTTTGATATGTGGGTGGGTGTGATAGTTGGTTGGGCCTTTTGGCAGGGGAGGATGGGCATTACGGACATGATTGGGGAATGTTGGGACCCAGGTGCAGGGGGGCATGGATTGGACATGGGTGGGGGCCTGCTGGCAGGTGCCCCACAGTGCTGGGGGGGTGGGGGTGGTGGGAGACATGGGTGGGGGCCTGGTGGAGGCTGCCCCTGGTGGCTGGGGTGTGGGGGTGGTGGGAGACATGAGTGGGGGCCTGGTGGAGGGTGACCCTGGGGGGTGGTGGGAGACATGAGTGGGGGCCTGGTGGAGGGTGACCCTGGTGGCTGGGGGGTGGGGGTGGTGGGAGACATGAGTGGGGGCCTGGTGGAGGGTGACCCTGCACTGCTGGGGTTTGGGGGTGGTGGGAGACATGAGTGGGGGCCTGGTGGAGGGTGCCCCTGGTGGCTGGGGGGTGGGGGTGGTGGGTGACATGAGTGGGGGCCTGGTGGAGGGTGCCCCTGGTGGCTGGGGGGTGGGGGTGGTGGGTGACATGAGTGGGGGCCTGGTGGAGGGTGACCCTGGTGGCTGGGGGGTGGGGGTGGTGGGTGACATGAGTGGGGGCCTGGTGGAGGGTGACCCTGCACTGCTGGGGGGTGGGGGTGATGGGAGACATGAGTGGGGGCCTGGTGGAGGGTGCCCCTGGTGGCTGGGGGGTGGGGGTGGTGGGAGACATGAGTGGGGGCCTGGTGGAGGGTGACCCTGGTGGCTGGGGGGTGGGGGTGGTGGGAGACATGAGTGGGGGCCTGGTGGAGGGTGACCCTGCACTGCTGGGGTTTGGGGGTGGTGGGAGACATGAGTGGGGGCCTGGTGGAGGGTGCCCCTGGTGGCTGGGGGGTGGGGGTGGTGGGTGACATGAGTGGGGGCCTGGTGGAGGGTGACCCTGGTGGCTGGGGGGTGGGGGTGGTGGGTGACATGAGTGGGGGCCTGGTGGAGGGTGACCCTGCACTGCTGGGGTTTGGGGGTGGTGGGAGACATGAGTGGGGGCCTGGTGGAGGGTGACCCTGGTGGCTGGGGGGTGGGGGTGGTGGGTGACATGAGTGGGGGCCTGGTGGAGGGTGACCCTGCACTGCTGGGGTTTGGGGGTGGTGGGAGACATGAGTGGGGGCCTGGTGGAGGGGCACCCTGGTGGCTGGGGGGTGGGGGTGGTGGGAGACATGAGTGGGGGCCTGGTGGAGGGTGACCCTGGTGGCTGGGGGGTGGGGGTGGTGGGAGACATGAGTGGGGGCCTGGTGGAGGGTGACCCTGGTGGCTGGGGGGTGGGGGTGGTGGGAGACATGAGTGGGGGCCTGGTGGAGGGTGACCCTGCACTGCTGGGGTTTGGGGGTGGTGGGAGACATGAGTGGGGGCCTGGTGGTGGGTGACCCTGGTGGCTGGGGGGTGGGGGTGGTGGGTGACATGAGTGGGGGCCTGGTGGAGGGTGACCCTGGTGGCTGGGGGGTGGGGGTGGTGGGAGACATGAGTGGGGGCCTGGTGGAGGGTGACCCTGCACTGCTGGGGTTTGGGGGTGGTGGGAGACATGAGTGGGGGCCTGGTGGAGGGTGACCCTGGTGGCTGGGGGTGGTGGGTGACATGAGTGGGGGCCTGGTGGAGGGTGACCCTGCACTGCTGGGGTTTGGGGGTGGTGGGAGACATGAGTGGGGGCCTGGTGGAGGGTGACCCTGGTGGCTGGGGGGTGGGGGTGGTGGGTGACATGAGTGGGGGCCTGGTGGAGGGTGACCCTGCACTGCTGGGGTTTGGGGGTGGTGGGAGACATGAGTGGGGGCCTGGTGGAGGGTGACCCTGGTGGCTGGGGGGTGGGGGTGGTGGGAGACATGAGTGGGGGCCTGGTGGAGGGTGACCCTGGTGGCTGGGGTGTGGGGGTGATGGGAGACATGAGTGGGGGCCTGGTGGAGGGTGACCCTGGTGGCTGGGGGGTGGGGGTGGTGGGAGACATGAGTGGGGGCCTGGTGGAGGGTGACCCTGCACTGCTGGGGTTTGGGGGTGGTGGGAGACATGAGTGGGGGCCTGGTGGAGGGTGACCCTGGTGGCTGGGGGGTGGGGGTGGTGGGTGACATGAGTGGGGGCCTGGTGGAGGGTGACCCTGGTGGCTGGGGGTGGTGGGAGACATGAGTGGGGGCCTGGTGGAGGGTGACCCTGCACTGCTGGGGTTTGGGGGTGGTGGGAGACATGAGTGGGGGCCTGGTGGAGGGTGACCCTGGTGGCTGGGGGTGGTGGGTGACATGAGTGGGGG
This sequence comes from Ambystoma mexicanum, assembly GCF_040938575.1. Classification (NCBI taxonomy): domain Eukaryota; kingdom Metazoa; phylum Chordata; class Amphibia; order Caudata; family Ambystomatidae; genus Ambystoma; species Ambystoma mexicanum. Next base: position 984,092,690 of record NC_090921.1, read on the forward strand.
CCTGGTGGAGGGTGACCCTGCACTGCTGGGGTTTGGGGGTGGTGGGTGACATGAGTGGGGGCCTGGTGGAGGCTGCCCCTGGTGGCTGGGGGGTGGGGGTGGTGGGTGACATGAGTGGGGGCCTGGTGGAGGGTGACCCTGCACTGCTGGGGTTTGGGAGTGGTGGGAGACATGAGTGGGGGCCTGGTGGAGGGTGCCCCTGGTGGCTGGGGGGTGGGGGTGGTGGGTGACATGAGTGGGGGCCTGGTGGAGGCTGCCCCTGGTGGCTGGGGGGTGGGGGTGGTGGGTGACATGAGTGGGGGCCTGGTGGAGGGTGACCCTGCACTGCTGGGGGGTAGGGGTGATGGGAGACATGAGTGGGGGCCTGGTGGAGGGTGCCCCTGGTGGCTGGGGGGTGGGGGTGGTGGGAGACATGAGTGGGGGCCTGGTGGAGGGTGACCCTGGTGGCTGGGGGGTGGGGGTGGTGGGAGACATGAGTTGGACATGGGTGGGGGCCTGCTGGCAGGTGCCCCACAGTGCTGGGGGGTGGGGGTGGTGGGGGACATGAGTTGGACATGGGTGGGGGCCTGCTGGCAGGTGCCCCACAGTGCTGGGGGGTGGGGGTGGTGGGGGACATGAGTTGGACATGGGTGGGGGCCTGCTGGCAGGTGCCCCACAGTGCTGGGGGGTGGGGGTGCAAGGGGACATGAGTTGGTGTTCATTAGTTCAAGGAGACATGTGCCTTTGCTGGGGGGCATGCCCATGGTGGGTGGGCTGCCTGCGGGACATGACCAGGGATGCAGGGTAGTCCCCTGTGGTGTGGGCTGCCTGCAGGGGCCGTGGAGGGTGTACAGGGTACACCTGGGAGGACCGACACTGTCAAATCACATGTGGAACTTCCCGTGCACCCCTGATATACACACGCCCAGGCTATTTGCGTGTGGAACTTCCCGCGCACCCCTGAAATACACGCGCCCCCAGGCTATTCGCGTGTGGAACTTCCCGCGCACCCCTGAAATACACGCGCCCAGGCTATTCGCGTGTGGAACTTCCCGCGCACCCCTGAAATACACGCGCCCCCAGGCTATTCGCGTGTGGAACTTCCCGCGCACCCCTGAAATACACGCGCGCCCAGGCTATTCGCGTGTGGAACTTCCCGCGCACCCCTGAAATACACGCGCCCAGGCTATTCGCGTGTGGAACTTCCCGCGCACCCCTGAAATACACGCGCCCAGGCTATTCGCGTGTGGAACTTCCCACGCACCCCTGAAATACACGCGCCCAGGCTATTCGCGTGTGGAACTTCCCGCGCACCCCTGAAATACACGCGCCCCCAGGCTATTTGCGTGTGGAACTTCCCGCGCACCCCTGAAATACACGCGCCCAGGCTATTCGCGTGTGGAACTTCCCGCGCACCCCTGAAATACACGCGCCCAGGCTATTCGCGTGTGGAACTTCCCGCGCACCCCTGAAATACACGCGCCCAGGCTATTCGCGTGTGGAACTTCCCGCGCACCCCTGAAATACACGCGCCCAGGCTATTCGCGTGTGGAACTTCACGCGCACCCCTGGAATACACGCGCCCCCAGGCTATTCGCGTGTGGAACTTCCCGCGCACCCCTGAAATACACGCGCCCAGGCTATTCGCATGTGGAACTTCCCGCGCACCCCTGGAATACACGTAGCCCGCTCCCCCAGGCCCGATCGCGTGAGGAACTTCACGCGAACCCCTGTAATACACGTAGCCCGCTCCCCCAGGCCCGATCGCGTGAGGAACTTCACGCGAACCCCTGTAATACACGTAGCCCGCTACCCCAGGCCCGATCGCGTGAGGAACTTCACGCGAACCCCTGTAATACACGTAGCCCGCTCCCCCAGGCCCGATCGCGTGTGAAACTTCACGCGAACCCCTGATATACACGTAGCACGCTCCCCCAGGCCCGATCGCGTGAGGAACTTCACGCAAACCCCTGTAATACACGTAGCCCGCTCCCCCAGACCCGATCGCGTGTGAAACTTCACGCGAACCCCTGAAATACACGTAGCCCGCTCCCCCAGGCCCGATCGCGTGAATTACTTCACGCGAACCCCTGTGATGCACGTACCCTGCTGAAATCGCGTGTTAGACTTCCCGCGCACCCCGGTATACACGCACACGTATTTTTTGTCAGCGGGTGTCCGTGTTTGTGGGTACCCCTTTGCACGTCATTTTTCCTGGAGGGCCACAGTATGGGACATTCATCATGGCAGTATATAGGTGCTATTTGTTGGCGCACCTTTTGGCGCACATTTCTTACAGCCGCAGAGACGCTACCGCCTGCTTTCTTGTGGCGGTCGTGTTTGTGCCTGTGCGCTGGTTTGAGCGTGCGCTTTTTTGCCCTATTCTATTCCATGAATACGTGTTGTAGGCGAGCGTGTGGGCGTTCCGCGCACTTGTGCCCTGTACTTCCCCCGTGACGCCCACGTTTTGGCAAGTTGTTCCCCATTCCGAGTGTTACGCCCGTGTTCCGCCTACTTTTGTTGCGTGCGCCGCGCTATGTGCGAATTTCGCTGTGGCCTGTGCGATTTTCGCTGTGACCTGGCGCACGCTGTTAGATGGCCTGTGTGCCAACGTGCGGCGCGCACTTTTTTATCGCACATCCGCTGGTTTTCTCGCGCACGGCCTTCCATGAATCGACGTGCGCTGCTTTTCGTGCGATTTTCGCAATTGCACTGCGATTTTCGCTATTCCACTGCGATTCGCACGTTTTTGCCCACTTGCGCCGCGCTAATTATTCCATGAATCGGCCTGATAGTCTATAACAGAGCTTGAAGCAATTGTAAACCAGGTAGGAACCAAGATTTGCTATTATTTGCATGTGTAGCTTTATGAAGAGGGTTGCATGACTTGTTAGGATGATTGGTACCTCCTTTGCCAAAGGTAATTTTACTCTACCTGGCCTGAGTAATTGCTCTTTTATTGAGTCAAAATTTGTGTAAAAACCATTGTAGTGTTCCAGTAGAATTCCTATTTACATAATCGATAAGTGTACTTTTTTTTCATAAGATGACTGCGTAAAATGAGTGGAATAAATTACATACAGTTGGTACACCTCACACGCACAGTTTTTATGCATGTGTTTGGTAGTGTAAAGTCAGAGGACAAGTATGCGGCAGAGCGTAAATACAAGGCGTAAACTGTTTATGCCTTGAATTTACACTGCTATTGCAAACACCAGGTACCTGGAAAATGAGCTACTTTGTGTTTTCAGTTACTGAATAGATACTATTTATTTGGATTTCGTGCCATTGCTATTCTCTTTTTATGAACTTTATTTAATCTATAATGAAGTGGATTCCCAGGAAATAACATTACATCAAGCACAGAATGATTATTCTTTTTAACATTATAATTTTTGTAGAGTGCTTCACGCCTGCAGACCTCAGAGTGCACAGGAAACGAGACAGGGACAGACAACAGAGAGCCGTCAGAAACCGTGTGGCTAGCTGGGGCTTAATCAGAAGGGGATTATTGATGATCAGGCCTTCCCCAAGACACTGCTTTATAAGTGCTTGGGAAAGCAATGTAACACCCATATGACCGCCATGATAGTTTGGTTGTTGTATAGTCACTTTTGTTAGAATGAAAAACATTTCTAGGGTCTGTGGTGTGTTCACTTGGCCTTCATCTGACCTTGATAGGTGGTTGGTGATCACAACCTGAAAGAAATTATCTAGCCATTGATGGAATGTGGGGTGTATTTCTGTATCACCACGGAGCATATTTTGTCCAGGTCATTGCTTCCTGTTCTTTGGATTCTTCCTCCCGCTTAAAATCCTCTTTGGCTTTTTTTCTCCTGAAGTGCATTTTTAAATTTCACTTAATCTTGGTTTTGGTGTCTCTCTAATCGCTTCCTACAGCAACATCTCCTAAATCTTCAAGATCACCTTTTGAGGCAATGCTCAACGCTGCAGTTGTGGATCACAGGCTTATTCCGGGCTCAGATTTTCGGGGAGGATACTTCTGTCCCATAGTCAGTTCCCAGATCAGTTAACATTTATGTAAGTGAACAAAAAACAGCTGGTATGACATGGATTGTAGAATAGTCAAGCAACATATTGCTGCCAGCCTATCCACCAGTCCTCAGGTGGACACAGTGCACCTGCGTCTGTGAAGAGAATATTATAAAAGAATAATTAAAGAGAAAAAGGAATCCTTTGTTAAATCTAAATGGGATCATCGCCTAGAGGCCTATGCTAGGAATTATAGCTTGTCCTATTGGAAGCTCATTTCTGATGCAGAACTAAAATACGATGTGGCTCTCCAGAGTAACATCACCCATGCTACTTGGTGTAGTCATTTCTCTAAGCTTTATGGGGTGGTATGGATGGCCCTATTTTCAACAGCCCAAGTTCGATTGACAGAGGAGGGGGGGCTAACACTACGTTTACAAGAGTTGATAGAGGCCATCACCTCTCAAAAAAGTGGTAAAGCTCCTGACCAAGAAAGGCTTTGCATTGATGTCTTTAAAGATGAACCATTGGTATAGGTTCCAGTTTTCTGGGGGGGGGTTAATGCATGTATCAAAACTAATATGGTCCCTGAGTCTTAGCATTCAGCTGAGATCGTGCCCATATAGCCCATATATAAAAAGGGGGAAGAGACCACCAGCAAATTATCACCCAAACTCATTATTGGATAGCACAGGAAAAGCTATTCTTAACCACATCCAAATCTGGGCAGACGACAATGAGATCAATCATACTCTTCAAGCCGGATTTCAGCAGGGCAAGTGTACGAATGACCAGAGATTCCATTTGCTACTGCTCATCCAAAAATACAGTGCGGATGAAGGTCAAACTTTATGTTGTATTTGTGGGCCTGAAAACAGTGTTTGAGTGGTCCCTCGGGCCCTGCTTTGGCTGGTCTTAAGTAAAAGGAAAATGCCCCACCAGCTGATAGCCATTTTATGGTCTTTATACTTAGAAAGCAAGGCAGTGGTTCAGTATGGGTTAGCAGGGGAAACTGCTGAGCCTTTTATTCTTTCTAAAGGGGTGAGGCGATACTGCGTCCCTGCACCACTCTTGTTTTGCATATATATAGAGGAAGCAGTATCTGCCCTGTTGATTGAATGCTTAGATCCACCTAAAACAAGGACAGAGATCCAGCGTTATTTTTGCTGATGACGCCGTCCTTTTGTGAAACTCCCATCAAGGCCTCAGTGTTGCCCTGGCTGTTTTACTGAGGAAATGTGAGGTCATAAGACTGATATTAAACATTGAGAAAAATCAAAACCATGGTCTTCAAGCCTAAGTTTGCTAAACAAGTCATAGAGGTTAGAGTAGCGGATAGTAGGCTTGAGCAGGTCTCATCATTTGATTACTTAGGAATCAGATTTCATGAGAATGGTCTGTGGACCGCTCAGCTCAATAAAGCTTGTGTCATGTTGGAGAGGTTTAGTAGAGCAGTGAGGGGTTTCTTTAATAGGCATAGAAGGGGTGCTATATCACCTGCCCTTGAGTTGTATAAAAAACAATATTGTACCTCTTCGTTGTTTGGGCTGAACTATGGGGATATTCTAGTGCTAAAACAATGTCAGAGGTTGAAAACAGCTTTCTAAAAAACCTTCTAATGCTACCACAGGGAAGGCCTAATGTCCTCTTGCAGATAGAGACTGACATACTTTCTATAGGGATATACAATGAAGATTGTCAGGGTAAGTCAGATATCCACAGCGCTTGTACAGTGAATTTAGAGTCAGCACCAGGCAGCGGGTGTCTTGTGAGGTGTGGGTACACTGCGAATGTACTACCACGAAGCAATTATGGAAAACAGAGGGTTCACAGACACACTGCGCTAAGGAAGTGCAAACATTAGCTGCGGTCTGATGTTTATTCAGAAAGGTCGGAACATCCTGACACGTGTTTCGAGCTCATACATAGCTCTTCATCGGAGGCTGATATGTTACATTCATATATCCAACACAATATTTCAATATTTCAATCATGCATAATCCAAATATAAAACAAATAACATTAAATCCAAAAAGCACACCCAAATAGGTGGCAGTAAGGGGCAATGGTTAAATAAAATAAAAGCGAATAAAAAGAAAAATATGCATTCCGCACATAACGTATACAGATTAGATATTCATTCAACATGGTAATTCAATAGACAAATGAAATCAACATTCGGTGAGTGGAAAAGAAGATAGTGAAAAAGAGAATAGACAAAACAAATGGAAAAAGAAAACCAACCCTTAGTCATGAGAATAATGTTTGCAGCGAGTTCCGAGACACTTCTTGTCAAATAACAAAAAAGGTGAAAAGGTACCTTGTAGTTGAATTGGGTATTTCAGAGCGCTTGACGGCATAAATTGCCTGAATTGGCGACAGCTAACATGAGGAGATAAATTAAGGAACCAATGATTAATGAGCCCAAGAAAAGGAAGTCCAATGGTGCAAAATTGGTGCAAAAGTAGAATTTACCTCTAATGCTTCGCGGATGCGGTAAATATCTAGATATAGAGAATCACACATTAGGAGAAATTAGGACTTGGTAAAACTGACAAAGCCCTATATTTGTGCAAAGAAAATTCCCGAAGTTATCTAAGTAGAAAGAAAATTCTCCTAATGTGTGATTCTCCACTGCTCACAGCACAGTCGTGGCCTAGAACAATAAGGGAGACTGCACAGTTTAGGAACTACTGTGGTCCATGCAACACCCTGGGGAGAGTGTTTAGGATAATGGGATATATCATGAAAGGACAATCTGGCATGTCTGGCAAGCTAGGTAGGGGAGAGGGGAAAGGGAAAAGATCAAAGTTGCAATTTACACAGGAAGGTTGACCTGTCAGCAATCACCACCCACGCCTATACATTTCCTCTGTTTGTAAACTCAAGATGGTGTTCCAAATTGTAACCCATTACGAATCGCCCTCTCTCTGGGGGGTCAGCCTCTTTCATTCATGGGGCACCAGGGCTAGTGGCTTCCAGGGCCATCAGGGTAGTTTCCATATCAGCCATTTCTTGTCCTCCTGACGCTTCAACTCAGCAGGCTGGCACCTAATTGTTCCTTGCAGTTTCTGTTATTCCCTCTTTCCACATCACCTGAGGTACTTTCTGGAAATGGGAGATGTGGCGGGTGACAACCTCTTGTCCTCAGGATGCCGTCACCATGGTGTGGTCAGTCTCTATGGCGGTCCAGCAGTGTGACTCATATGACATTGCCATTTTCTTGGGTGGAGACCGGTTCCTTACTAGTACAGTGTCTCCGGCTTGGATCTCTCAGTGTAGTGCCTGGCGGGACCGGCTCTCTACCTCGTTGTGCTGCCTCTGTGTTCTCTCTACTTGCTCCATGTCCATCTCAGGCACCACCCAATTCGGGAGGAGGGGAAGTTCGGCCTAAATTGGCACTCCCAACATCGGTGCTGCAGAGCTTATCCGAATGTCAGTGTGAGGGGTCTGCCGGTAGGACTGTAGAAAGCGGTATACCACTGGCAGCAACGGTTGTTGTTGGTCCTTGGCGATTCGTATTACCTTATTCAGTGACCCCATGAACCTCTCAGCATCCCCTGTGGTCAGCATGGGTGGATTTTGTGGTGGCGTATGTTGAGGTTCTCCAGAAAGTGAATGGGGGTCCGTTGTCACTCTTCATTTTACTTGGCAGGCCGTGAACTGTAAACATTTTCTCCATGGCAGTATTGACAGAAGATGCACCTGTGGACTTCACGGGTCCTACTTTTGGGTTACCGGCTGAATTCGTCTATGGCCACCAGTAGAAACTTTCATTGGCTACCGTGCAAAATTCCACACTGATCGACTTCCACCTTTTCTGGCTCCTGGGGGCATTGCCGATTAGTTCTGGGGCCATCTGCCGCTGGGAGGATTGACACGCCACACAGGCTTTGATGAGGGCGAGTACTCGCTGATGAATCTTGGGCATCCAGATTCCGGATTTTAGCTATGCCTCGGTCATCACTACCCCCTGATGCCCTTTGTGTGTCGAGCGGAGTGCATGTTCTTCCAGCACTCCGGGTAGTACAATGCAGTGCCCTTTTAGAACACCATCGGCTGAGATGGTCAACTCATTCCGAATCTCAAACAGGGCCTCCAGCTTCTCTTGTGCTGCTGCAATACGGTGTGTTATGGCTGACAGAAAGTTGTTCCAGTCTCCTGACTGCATCCTTTGTTTTGTTCGCTGCAGACATGAGTCTTTCTCTGTCTCCTCCACTATTTCTGGTAAGGTCATTGCCGTCGGGCGGGCTCACGCTACTACATGGCACACATGTTCTTCAGTCTCTTGCCCGTGTTCCCGCTTTTGTTGTGTTACTGGTCAGGGTTGCTGGTACAAGTAGTCCACAGGGTTGTCTGATCTTGCTCAGTATGTGACTTCTATGTCAAAAGGCTGTAGTTGTAGCATCCACTTTTCTAATCAGGCTGTTGGGTGCAGTGCTGATCCCTTGAATATCGGGATCATAGGCTTGTGGTCCATGAATATTTTGGCTGACTGACCCAGGAGGTACACCTGGAAATGCCAGCACCCCCGTAGTATTGCCAGGACTTCCGTCTCTATGTGCGCATAGTTTTGTTCTGGTTTGGTGAGCGCCCGGCTGGCGAAGGCAATGTGGTATATGGTGCCTTCTTGGTCTACGTGGGTTAAGAATGCTCCCAGGCCCATGGGGCTGGCATCCACCACCAGTAGTTCGGTACTCTGTTCAGTGTTAAAGAACGCCATGTTCGCCTTTCTTGTTAGTGAGTTTTTGATCTGCTGAAAAGCTTTTTCTTGTTCTTCTCCCCACTTCCACACTCCCAGAGCACTTCTTTCCGTGTTAGTTCTCTCAGTGGGGCCACGACTTTAGCCAGATCTGGGATGAACCTGGCACAGTACGTGGCCATCCCCATGAAGCTTCTGATTTCAGAGGCCGATATGGGGGCTTTGGCTCCTTTAATGTCTGCGACTTTGCCGGGATCAGGTGACACCCATTCCACGTTGAACAGATATCCAAAGAAAGCGAGTTTGCACTTTCCAAACTCGCATTTCTCGGTCGGCATGCAGTGTCAGTCCTGATTCTTCCAGCCATTGTAGTACAGCTCCCAGCCGAGCATTGTGTTCTTGTGGCGCCTTCCCATAGACCAAGATGTCATTGCTAACATTGGTTGTGCATGATAGATCGTGTAGCACTCTTCAAATCTTGTTCTGGAATACCTCAACCGCTGATGATATCCCTAAATTCAGCCTTCAATACCTCTGGAGGCCGAAGTGGGAGGAGAAAGTTGTGATGTATCCTGATTCATATGCTAGCCATATCTGGTGGTACCAAGAACGTAGGTCCAGTTTACTGAAACTGTTGCTTCTGCCAGATCCACGATCAGTTCGCCACGATCAGTTCGTCAATGGGGTTCTATTTCATTTCATCGCCGTATATTTCAACGCCTGTCATTTATACGTGTATATTATTAAAATAATGTTCATAGAATTTTTTTTTGTTTTTTTGGGGGTGTTCCCCCTCCCAAACCTCCTTCTTCCACCTATTTTTACCTATTCACTACCGATCCAAACCCTTATCTGCCCTTTCCCACTGCCCCTAAAAAATTGGATTGACGTTTTCGTTATAATGTGCATGTTTAAATACCGGGCTTTGAAATATACGCGATGAAAGGACGTTGTACTGTCAATGGTTAGTGTTATGTGCCGTTCACGCCCTATCACCACATTTGGCAGTCGCATATCTATACAAATGTGGACGGCATTTGATTTTTTGGGTTTTTGTGTTACTACCATGGGGGACACCCATGGGGTGGGGCCAGACGTCTTCCCAATGATCTCCATGTTTTCCATTTTCTCTAGTTCAGCTGCTTCTGCTTCTCACAGGTGAAAAGGGACTTGGTGGTGTCTGATTGCTCTAGATTCGAACTTTGGGTCCCTGTGCAGCTTGACTGTCAGTCCCTTCAGGCACCCAATCCCTTAGAACAACTTGGCATCCTTTTCTACAAGACTATCAATTTCGGTTGGGTTGATGCCAAATGCAAAGTGTATCAGTTTCAGTTTTTCAGCCATCCTACAGCTTATCAGGGTCTCCATTCCTATGTCAACTTCATAAATGCAAGTCCTGCAGGTGGTTCGGTTATAGGTCAAATCTGACCAGAATGATCCTACTACGGGCAGAGGCTTCTTGCATCCGTAGGCAAATAGCTACACCTTCTTGTCCTGGAGCTGAGGTAATGGCTTCAGTTCTTCGAACTTCACCAGAGGCATTACGTCTACTGTTGCTCCGGTGTCTATTACTACTTTTGTGGGGATCCTGTCAGCTAGGATCAGACAAGTCGGTTGAACGGTTTTCTTCTTGCCTTGTGTCCTCTTACTGGGCTTAATGGCTCAGATCATGTGGACTCGCCCACTGTGTTTCTTGGGCAGACTTCCAGGCCTTTCAGGCAAAGATTCCTCTTCTGATGCCCTTTCCTCATCACTGTCACTGATTGTCTCTGGTTCGCTGCTACGGCTCTCGCCTTCCCTCTGTCTCGTCATTTGTATGTGTTGGGGCGTGTTCGCCCTCTTTCCTTTTGAGGGTGGGGGTTGAGGCAGACTGCTGCAAAGTGGTTGAGCCATTTGCATTTTTGGCAGGTGGCTCACAGCACTGGACAGGGCTTCCCCACTGTGCCATGCGCCTCCACGCCATTTGCAGGATTGCTGTAGTCTATCTTGCCTGCATGGTGGGATTTTGGTAGTTCTTCTCCCTTCGGGCTTGGACTTGATGGCAGCTATGTTTTCATCTTCTTTGGAGATGTCGATCGGCTGTCTGCTCATGGCCACTTCCATTGCTGCGACTTTCTCATCAGTGCGTTCCCTTTGTCGACCCATTGCTAGGATCCGGTCTAGTGGTAGGTTATTTTCGGATGAAATCTCCCTCTGCAACTTCTTCGATGATATCCCATGAATGATTTTCTGACGCACTGCAAAATGTTCATCCCTAGTGCCATCTCTCTGATGCAGGCATGAACATCATGTATTTTCCCTCCTGGTGTTTGTCGGGCCATACTCAGCTCGAAGCATTTATAATCTGGGTTCAACTCCGGTTTCAATTTCCCATTCAGGGCTGCCTTCTCCGCTTCATAGTCAACAGCTTGGCCTCTATTCAGTAGGGCATTGAACAGTCTTAGTGCTAGCGTGCCTAGGTTTAGCATTAGCAGTGTCCGCCATTCTTCTGCGTCTGTGATTTTCTTGGCCTTGACATGGAGCTCAAACTGCTGGAGCCAGAGTTCCCACTGCACTGCCGCTCCCGTTGCATAGGGGTCAGATAGCCTCATGAAGGTGCCATGGCTTGCATCTACCCCTGGAATGGACCCTTCTTGTTCTGCAGCCCCTCTTCTTGTGGTCCTGGGGGTATCCCCCCGGGCTGTGACTGTGTGTGGACAGTCCATAATTCTGGTGTATCTTCCTTCCACCTAGGAAGTGGTGGTATGTTAATAGATATTTGCATCTCTCTCTAGCGTTGCACCACAAATTGGATGGAGGAAGCCGTTTTGTTGGATTGACCCCTGAACAGTGAGAGGGTGTCCCTGCATCCAGTTCTCCCAGTATGCATAGGTTGTTCAGGGTCAAACCTTGCTGAGGCTTTTTCTCCCTCCTAGGCTATGTGGATCAAGGTGTTTCAGCTTTGGTCTGTTGGCCTCTTAACTCTAGCTCCCTGTAATGTGCACGTGCACAGTTCAATCTGGCCCACCCTTGGCCATGTCACTCTTTGATCAGGCCGCAGGTCCTCCTATTCAGCCTCCCCGTCCGCCTCCTTGCCGTGGGACTCTTACCGGTGTGGGGGCGGGCACTCTGTTGCAATGCATTCCATTATCCAGCATGCTGAATGCATTCCATTATCCAGCATGCTGGGGGCCCTGCTCTCCACTCGCGTATCAACGCTTGCCTTCCTGCGGTGCTACGTGCTGTGTGTCCAGTCTTCGTTTCTTTTCTCGAAGCCCGCCGAGCACTGCCTCCCAGGCATGTCACTCTTGTGCTGCTCGGGGCACTGTTATGGGCGTCATGCACTCAGCCAGACGCACAGCGGACCAGAGCTGGAGCCAGTGTGTTCTCCGCTGGCACCTGCTGCCACATGGGCATGCAGCACAGCGGGCTGGACCTGGAGCCGGCGTTTCATGCAGGTTCCTTCACTCTGTTGGTCGCCAGTGTGACGTCCCTCACTCGGGCTTATGAATACAAATGGGGGAGATAACAGCCTTGGTAGTGGGCACACAACAAAGACACCGACACTCGTGCAAGCTTCACTACTCGCATTGCCCTGTTTCCTGTGCGCATGCATATTTTATTAACTTGTTCTCCTCACCTTCCTTACACCACGTGGGGCAGGCTCCCCCTCCCATCACGTGTTGTCCAAAAGGGCACAACACCACAGCCGTCTGACAATCTTACTACTTCTGCTAAGAAGGAAGTTCAGCTCTGCAACAAAACTCTGAAAAGCTGTGAAATGTATGATGAAAATGTACATGCATGTTTCTCCTTTTAATCACAGTAATGTTAGCATTTGCAACATTAACATGGACCTGCTGTGTTTATTCATATACACTGAAATGTTTGGAATGCAGGCGTTTGAAATATGTCTTTTCTGCTCCCCCCCCACACCTCTACTCAGCCCATTGCCTATCCCTCAGTGTTCCTTGTCGTGATGCCAGTGTTTGGGCCTCTCTAGAATGTTTGTCACCCTCCAACCATTTACTCAACCTGCCACGTTCAGTTACACAAATGGCAGACACGGCAGTGTATCCCTCTCTTTCTGGGCAGTCTGGTAGAGCCTGCTGGGTAACCGATCAACTAGAATTGGTTGGCATTCCTAAACAGGCCCACTGTGGGTTTGCCGACTGTGAAGCCCAGCCCCAAAATCATTTCTGTTGCCATTACTGCAAATTAGTCCCTACATCAGAGACATATTTACTGCTAGTCCATACCGACTCCAGTCATTGGCACTTGAGGTTTCTGGTTTGCTCACCACGCTAATGTTTCCAAAGAGCCAAGTGCATCATCGATTTTGGCTGTCTGTAGCAATTAGTCTGTTGGGAGCGCATATCTTTATCACCTGTGTATGTTTTTCTCTTCACAGCCGTTTAGCCTATCTTAAACCATGGCACTGACGAGAGAGGATGGAGAAAGGGTGAAAACGGGGGACGCGATGAAGCAGCTGAGAGAAGATACAAATAAAATTAATGGAAACAGGATTTCTTTCTGTGTCGAATTGCTTGATCCATGTTCTTACGATATGCCAAGAGTCTACCTTTGGCTCTCTCCAACTTCACCAATCCCTGACCTGCCTTCTCTGTGCCTGTTTGCCTCTTTTTGCTCCATCTCTCCTCTAACTTGTCTTCCTATGTGCCTGCTCTTCGTTGTCTATCCCTTCTCTTTGCTGCCTGCCTCTGAACTGCGTCCGCATCTCTTGCTCTCTTTCTTTTGCTTTGATTGGTCTATGTTCTCCTTATCTGTCAATGTACTCTGCTCCCTTCCTCTGTTCATGTTCTTCCTCTCCTTCCACTTATCCTTCTCTAACTCCTCCCACTCTACTTCTAGCATACGTCCTCTGGTCCCAGTTTGCCTTCTCCTGCTCCAGCATAGCCTTGCTTAACTTTCCCCACCCATGGCTTACCACTTGCTGCTTTATCTACTGCCCACCGTGTCTCATTCAATCCCAGACTTCTCTTCCCCTCCCACCTTCTCTTGCTCTGTTCTCATGCTACACTCTCTGATTTCCCCCTAAATGCTTTCATTCAGTCCCCTGCTCTATGATCCCTCCTCTTATCCCTACCTGCCTTCCCTACCTGTAGACAACCATCTTTATCTCTGTACCGGGCCGACTATCCCTTGTCTCATCCCTGGCCTGCCCTCACATTCTTTGTCCCTTGCCTTAATTTCTTTCTGTGGCCCCTGTGGTCCCTAACTCTTTGTCCACTGGCTGTGTGATGATCCACTGCCAACATACATAACTTTCTTCTGTGGTCTGCATAGAGCCCTCACCCACACGCCCTCTGCACCTCCGGTAATGAATGTTATTTCGAAGGTGTCTCGTCTGTCTTCTTCACTAGAGTCGGATTTATTTTTGGTGTGGCACAAATGTGTTCTTCTTGCGGCACATGGATGTTCTCTGCTTGACCTCTGTCTGGTGTTAATGTATATCTACGTTGGCAGGATGCACAATATACTACACTAGTAGGTGGGTCATACCTCTTATGGAAGCACAGGTGATCCCATTTCTAATACCATGTGACTCTCATATTGAAGTAAAAATGAAGGTGTATTAAAGATTTTATTGAATTTAAAGTGGAACATAGTCCTTGTAGTTCCTCTCTTTGTCCAAGTTTATTGAGTACCATGTCCACATCTCCCCCACCGAAATACGCTACAGCGTAATCGATTCACTCTTTCTCAGTCCTTCTTGGCCTTGAATACAGATCTTTTACGTCATTCCCCCAGTATATTTCACCTGCTTCATGTTCACTCCTTCTCAGTCTTTCATGCATTTGCCATGATTGAGTCTCTCCCTTCCTCCCTCTCTTTCATAGACCTACCACCAATGATTCCCTTCCTCCTTCAGGCTTGTCATAGACCTGGTACCAATGGCTGAGCCTCTCTGTGAGTCTCTTAGACACTTGAGCCAACTGATTCCTTCATAAGCTTGCAACCAAATGTTCTGCCCCATCTTTGCCCTTTCCATATACTTGACACCAATGTTGGAGTTTATATATAGTTGAAACAAATGCTTGAGCTTAAGGTCCCTCTTTCAGACCTTAGCAACAAAGGATTATTGCTCCGCCTTTTGTAGACTGTCAACCAATGATTCCATTCTACTATCATTATTGTCATACACTTGGAACAAATGGTTGAATTGCTCTTTCGGATAATTCGAATGACTGATTTTCTGTGTTTTTAGTTTTTCCTGACAGTTGCAGAAGCCAACTTTGCCTAAGTATTCCCATGTATATGGGCTTTCACGATGGTGTAAGGATACATTGTGGCCTCTTTGTCCTTTCTGGTGTTCAGTGATCCAAGTTTGGTGTATTAATCATGTCTTGCTGTTTTTGGTTTTGTCACATATGTCATTTCATTTACTGAGTGTCTATAGCGCTTTCGTCAGAGCGCTCAAAAGCAAAAAAAAAGAAAGTACAATAAAATGCATCTGTAATGAATTACCAGAAATTATAGGGAAAGTAGGTAAGCTTTGAGAAAAGAGCGAAAATGTGGATATCGAAGGCGCAGAACTGACAGCTATACGTAAGGAATTCCAGAACGTAGGCGCTAGCCAGGAGAAAGACCAAAAACAAGACTACGCACAAGGAGGTTTCGGTGTAGTAAAAAGAACTTGAAATTGGGGAAAACGGGAGCGAGAAGGAACATAGAGGGAAACCAGGGAGGAGAGATTAGGTGGGGCTAAGCTGCATGTCCACTTAAAAAGGAATGTACAGAACATGGAAAAGAAGGTGAAACTCGAATTATATAGCCAGGAAATAGAGCGCAGAGCATTAGACATAGAAGAACGTGGAGGAAGAAGAAAGAGCGTGTGAATAGAAGAGTTGTAAATGGAGCAATAGGGAGCAAGGCGGTAAGCAGGAAAACCAATAAGCATAGTCTAATCTTGACAGTACCAGTGTAAAAGAAAAGTGTGGTGGCTGGAAATGAAGTCAGAGAGCATAACTTATATTAACTTAAATTAAAGAGCTGAAAGTGACAGGGACAGGAAATGTTAGTAATATTAGTAATATGGGAAGAAAAAGAAAGAGCAGAATCAAATGTAACACCAAGGTTCCAAGCAGAATGGGACATGAAAATATGTGAGGGAGGAAAGGAAATTAAAGAAAAGGGTGGGGGAGGGAAGAAATTGAGGTCGAACGTAAGAATTCAATTTCCTTTGTGGACAAACTGAGGTGACGTAAGCATGAGTGTGTCCAAGATTGAACAGACAGCAAGCAGGAAGAAACGTTCTCATGTAATGCATCAGTCAAAGAGGAAAAGTAAATAAATATCTGAGTGTCGTCAGCATAGAAGTGAGAAGATTAACCAAAGGGTTTAAACCCTTAACTGCTAAGGGAGGGAATTTTTGTCCTGCATTCCCATAAAGAATCATTGGACGCTCTGCCCTCTCCCATACTTAAGTGGTTAATGATAACATACAGAGGGGCAGTATAGAGAAAAAAGAGAAGGGGCCTGAGGACCGAACCTTGCGGGATACCGTAATATACAGGAACGGGTGGGGGAAGTTTACCAGCCCAAGATATTGAAAAGGAGCGGTTAGAGAGATAGGAATGAAACCAGCAGAGAACAGGACCAGAAATCCCAAAGGAAGAAAGAGAAGATAGAGGAAGAGGATGATCCACTGTGTCAAGATCAAGTAAAATGAGAATATAAAAAAGTTTAGGGTGACGCGCTAAGAGGAGAGCGAGCAATATCAAGGAGAACAGTTCCAGTGGAATTGAGTGGAAGAACCCCAGATTGGCAAGGAGAGAGTAGCAAGTTATGATCTAGAAATGTGGAAACCTGGGGGTAAACAATACATTCTAAAACTGGACAGAAAAGGAAGACGTGAGAAAGGACACACGTTAGCAGGAGGGGAAGAGTCCAACGAAGGCTTCTTAAGAATTGGAAGAATGACTACATGATTAAAGGTAAAAGGGAAGGAGCAGGTAGAAGGGGAAGGATTCAAAAGTGTGGTGATATAGGGGAGTGGAAGGGGAAAACCTTGGGAATAAGGGAAGATGGAATAGGATCCATAGGCGAAGCAGAAGGATGGGCTTGGCAGTGAAGTTAGCATTATTGCTATCAGATAGCAGAGAAAAGGATAAAAGGGTGGTGGCAAACACTGCCACCTTGTGGCAAAAACAAATCTGCATAGAGTAGAGAGATGAGAAAGGGTGTTGGGAATCAAAATATTTGGTTGGAATGAATTATGACAATACTATTGGCATGCATTGGCTGCAAAATATTTTGCAATTTCTTGCATCCTTCCACTCAGCATTCCTTCTTTTAGTCCTACTTCATTTTAGCCCTTCATCATCACATCCTTGTGCAGCTACAGGAATAGAAAGATGTGGCAGTACAGAGGATTCTACTTCCAACCAACAAGAATGATTTGTGGGCTCCCTCCATTTGGTCGGATTCATTCCTAAATTCTAAAGCACTGATGGACCCCAGACAGATCAACTCAGTGCTTCACAACTCAACCACCTGCGGTAGAAGAGACACAGCCAGGAAGTCTTTGTGGATTTTCTTCTCTATGCCATCCACCGTTCCACACCAGTTCTGACTTTCCCCAACCATCTGTCCTCTGATGTTTCCCTGGTAGGGCTGGGGGTACTGCTCTTACAAGAGGAAGCAGGTAACACATGTGCTATTTCGCAGATCTTCCCCCTCTAACATGGCATGGGATGCAGGAACAAAGTCCTATATTATAAGGTGGTTTCTGGCCTTACGCCGCTGTACTTCCACTATCAAGCATTGGCAAGGACACCTACAGGCGAATGTCGAATTCAAAGTGCTTTACCCCTTAGTAGATACAAGGGGGAGATGCAGAAGGGTGTGTGTGGTGAAATAACATGATTGAGGCTGAAGCATGGGAAGGGGATGACCCTGAGGGCTGGAGACAGCCACCCAGTCCTTGATGCATAACCCGCAGGCAGTAAGCTGGGATCTTCCAGGTGCCCCATCCTATGCCTAGCCTTGTGTGTAGGAGAACTCACACTGCCTTAAAGACATTATTATTGCTTGGCAATTACATGTGAATGAATGCAATTACAAATAACATGATCAAGAAGCAAACCACTTGAGGATCTGGCTTTGCTTGGCAAGAGTCTGCGAGCTGTACCTCGCCCCACAAGGAATCATGCAAGCAAAATAGAGAGATGTTCAGCGCAACGCTCCAGGAGAATGCACAGGCCCCACTCAGATGCATTTCCAGGTGCACGTGGAGGTCAGAGGACGTCTCAGAAACTAAACCGGGGAGAGGCTCCGACGGCCTTCAGGGCCGATTGGAAGAGCAAGTACAGAGTTCACACTACTTCTAAAATGGGAGACATATATTTTATAACCTCTGTAAATGGAGCCATGGGGCAGTCCACTACACGATCCAAGTCAGCTGGGGAATTAGTAATTCTACAAAGGTTTTACCCACTCAGCGGACACACTCACACCTTCCACACACTTGACATCATTCACAGAGTTACTCAGCCCATCCCAGCCTCACAGTCCTAAATAAGTGGATTAAGGCATGGGTTGTGTGGGAGTTAGGAGTTAACATGTGGAGATGGAGGCACAGACTGGATTGTGGTGGGGCGGTGAGTAGGTGGAGAGTATAGGGAGAGGAGTGGAGAAGGCAGAGAGGGGCAGCGGAGGCAGAAAAGAGAGACGAGTCCAATAGAGAGCAGCGGACGGGTTTTGGGGAAGAGGTGGAGAGGAGGATGTGTAAAAGTGACTGGGGAGGAGGAAGTGCAGAAGAGAAGGAGAATGAGAGGACTGAATGAGGTCGAGAAAAGATGGGGAAGGAATGGGGAGGGGATGGGGATGAACAAGCAAGGAAGAAGAGAGCAGGGCAAAGGAGTGTAAGAGGGGCATTTCTATGACCCTGGCCGTAATAGGATTCTTGATATGGTGGAGGAGGAGCTTAAACCTAACACAGGCAACGTTGAGACCAGGCCTGCAATCCCAACCAGGTGGGGAATGGGTGAAAGCACCCTGGAATCCAACCAGCATAACCTTGCCTGACCCCTGCATGAGGATCCAAGGCTTCCAGAAGGGACACCTGGCTGGAGTCCATAAGGGAAACAGCACACATTCCTGATGACATTAGCAGCATCCAACACAAAGACTAAAAAAAGAAATGAACGACACTATACATCTTAGAGAATGTGAGTAACGATTTTCTGTGATAGGGGTCCCTTAAAAAAAGAGGGCTGGAAGAGAAAAACTAAATACCGCGATACTAAGGAGGTACGAGATGGACATCAGGGTGCTGATTACCCTGACACTAACCTTGCTTGGTGTTAACACAAATAAACCTGATTTTGATCTTTTACCTGGCCTTGCGTCATCTCTAGGTCCTTCCGCTGTTACACCTTACTCTTTTTCCAGCACTGCATTCCTCAGTCCTTTCCTCTCTCCCTTAGTTGGAGGACACCTTCCTGGCAAATCAAACAGTCGCTCACATGGTCAGGGATTTCATAGTGCCCCGGCACGTCTTCCTTGACTTGTTCTTGTTTGGTGCACTGGTCTTCCAGGCCCTGCGTTGGTCCGCCTGGTCTTCATGTACCACCCCCCGTACCCAAGGTCATCTGGTGGGGGTCCGGCATCAGACACTACAGGAACAGATGGACCCTGGTACTTCCAGCTTCTCCCCATGTGAACCTTGGAATTATGCCTGATTAACTATGAGCTGGGTTAGGGATCACCTCCCACTTGTCTTGGTTCTTCTGCTTCGTTCAGGGCCATTTTACAGCCCCTTTCCACCAGTTTAGGAGCAGGTCTCTGATCCAGGTCTTAAAGAGTTCTGCCACTCCAACCCCCATGACCTGTTCCCCTTCTCTCAGACTTCTAGTCTTCGCCTCTCTCCACCAGTTCTCTAATCAGTGCCGGCTCTCCCTGTTCCCACTTGTTCCTTTCCCTCAACTCTCTCTGTTTTCAGATGTTTAGCCTCCGCCCCTTTATCTTGGGGGCTCTTTCCTTCTTCCTTTCCTTACTTCCCAAATGATCCCTTTTCACCTGCTTTTCATCCTCAGCCTTTTCTCCTTTCTTACTCTCTAGGGGTGTGACATCCTTTTATATTTCCCTGCCTTTTTCCCAGCTTATCTCCTTCCCTTCTTTTCAGATGTTTTGCTCCTCCTCCTCCTCTACTCCCTTTCCCTTTAGATGCATCACCTCCTCCTCTCTGCTCAGATGTTTCAACTCCCATCTCTGCTTTATATACTCCTCTTGTACCACTTCCCTTTCTCATCCCTTTTCTTGCCTTCCCTTTCCTCTCCACTCACATCACTCTGACCCCTTCAGCAACCCCTTTCCTACCACTCCCTCCCCTGTCTGGTTGTCCCTTCTCTTATTCTCTGCTCAGGTCTGGAGTGCAGCTTGTTATTGGGAGATGCGCAGAAGCTGTCTGTTAATTTGGAGTGGGACTCTTAGAAAATGGCAATATCCCCAGGTGATTTGATTTGGTTTGTGCATCTTGGAGCTGGAGACCAAGGTTATGTAAAGGACAGCTGCCATCTTGGGGTCAGGCAGCCCTTCTATCATAGCTGCTCAGGACTGTTCTGGATGAATGTTCTGTCCATGTGATCGCCTGCCTCCAGCAGATAACCACAAGCTTTCTTTTTATGCCACGGGCCTGGCTCATGGTGTATTCTGCTACCCAAACTCCATCCAGTAGCCCTCTACATGTGACCTCATCACAGGCTACAATTTGAGGGAAGAGCATTCCAAAGCTTGTGGGGTAGAAAGGAGAAATAACAGAAACGGGACTAAGCAGATGTCATGATCTCTGCTTCCAAAAGGTCAGGGTTTTCCCAACTCCCTTGGAAGCAGATCCATAACCCAGGTTCCGAGTGCCAACCAGTCCCAATTGGGACCTTTTGGACCCAGTCCTGGCGCCAGTGGCACCAGGCTCATAAATATGCCCAGTCCCAGCGCTGGAAGCGCCGGGCTCATAATGCTTGGGTGGACTTACCTGCAGCAGACCATGCTGCTTACTTGCCTGCCAGTTGAGCCTCTGATCCTCTTCTGTTTGGAACTACTTTTCCTGTTTGGTGGGGCAGGAGCCACTCCCTAGATTCAGAACACTGGAACTCTTCTGGAAAGCAGGAACTCTTTTCTTACCTAGGCGTGGCTGTGGAAGGAGACACCTAAGCACTACAGGAGGCTATTTAAACCACACCCGATGGATGAATATTGCTTTGCGTTATTCTGCATCCTCTGCAGCAGAACGCTCATCGTGTCTTCTGCATCTGATCCTGGGCCTAAGGAAAAAGGCTTACCATCCTGAATCCAGTCTTCAGCAACACCTATAAAGACAAGAAAGAACAGGTTAGCATTACGGTCTTCAGTGACAGCTCTTCACTTACCTGGTCCATCGGCTGTCACCAACGCCTCGCGCTGCATTCCGGCATCTGAAAGACAAAGGCTTACCTACTCTTCGTGCGCTCCGGAGGTCTTCACACTGCATTCCGGCATCTGAAAGACAAAAGCTTACCAACTCTTCGCACGCTCCGGAGGCCTTCGGCGCTGCATCCCGCATCTGAAAGACAAAACAAGGTGCGTTTAAAGACATTGGGGAACTTTAATACTCACGTGCCATTACTCCTTTCCACATCTAACCCAGTGGGTATTCCGGCACCCTGCAGCCGCTCCGAACTTGTACCTGCAAAATAAAAAGACAGTTAGAGCGCATTGTGAAGCAGGCAACAAGCGCTTACTTACGTGCTTCCAGGCGCTTCTATTCATCACACGGGCTCCATCTTCAACTCACTTCAGCCCGTCATCCGCCATCGCCGGAACCCTGCAAAACAAGAGACATCATTACTAAAGACTTTAAAGACATTAGAATTACTCGAAACTTACCGTTCGTGCAGTAAACGACGGACAGCAGTCCTCTGAAGTCAAGAGGCCTGCTCCCCTTATCCAGTGAAGAAACTGGTTACAGCACCCTGCCCCGAGGCAGATGGAGAGCACAGCGTTCACTTACCTAAGGTGAGAGCGTTAACCTTTGGGGTTCTACAGGAGAAGAGAAAGGGAAGAAGAGAGAGACATTCAATAACCCAGTTCCTTAATCCCATATTTTCTATCTGCAGACATCTTACCCTTCGAGTCAGACATACAGTGCACAGAGGTCCAGCCCAAAGAGCCAGCCGTGTGTTACACATCACCTTTGAAGATACGGTATACGCCCAGTCAAGACCGGCGCCTCTACGGGAATCAGGTGAGCGTTACAGAACGCAAAGCCTACCACAAAACTCCCGTCCAGGCGCTATGGAAACCTCGGATACTGACCAGCTAGCCCAGTTACTTGGGGAACTAAGGGCAGAAGTGCATGCAGCCCGTCAGGAAACGAACGCTCTAAGAAGGGAACTGATTATTTCCAAGGAGCGAACAGATGATCTCGCTAGACAATTGCTACAGTCACAAGCCGGACAGACCCCGTTACCCGCATCTGGGGGAAATCTTCCTTCTACATCCTCTATGAATCCAGTGCAGATCAACCTACCTGGGAATGTACCTCTGGCTCCGCCCGAACGATTTTCTGGTGACCCAAAGAGGTTTGCAGTATTTATCAATCAGTGCCGGTTGCATTTCTTATGCCGGCCAGCAGCCTTTCCAACTGATCAAGCTAAAGTAGCTTTCGTGCTTTCGTACCTTAGTGGCAATGCGGCAGACTGGTCGATCCCTCTAGTAAATCAAGATGATCCGGTCCTCCATGATTTTCAAGCTTTTCAGCTCAGTATGGAAAAACTGTTCGCAAGACATTCACAGGGGCAGGCCTTGGACAATGAGCTTCTTTCGTTGCGACAAGGTAATCAAGACCTTTTGGCTTATATTGCGTCTTTCAACAGACTGATAGTGGAAACTCAATGGCCTGAGGACAAAAGGATTACGCTGTTTTATAGAGGTCTACGTGGAGAGCTCAAAGATGTGTTAGCCCAAGTAGTGAATCCCCCACAAGATTGTTCGGACTATATAGACTTAGTCGTTCAAATAGATCACAGACTGCAGAACAGGAAGGCCGATCGTTCCAAGTTTGATGCTCGAGTATTTTCCAAACCGCCAACTCCTTCCAAAGGAGTAGACTCCGGGGAACCCATGCAAATAGGGGGTCTGAAAGGTCCGCTAACACAAAAGGAGCGGGAAAGGAGAAAACAGTTGCAATTATGCCTCTATTGCGGAAACTCAGGGCACTTTCTTCGAGACTGTCCGGTGAAACCTGCCAAGAAGGCAGTAGGAGCTGCAGTTACCAAAGTTACAAACTCTGAGCAGGGAAACGACCTCGCCCGACAAGAATAGAGGTCCTCTTGCCGAGCGTGAAAACCAGTTCCGTGACCTCGCATTTCGTGATACCTATGGTCCTCATTAGCCCTGATAATCCGGATCGATTACATGCAATTGAAGCTTACGTCGACAGCGGTGCCATCGGCAATTATGTGGATCATGAAATGGTTTTGAGGATGAATCTAACTCTTTGTCCCAAGGCTGTAAAGGACGTCATTACTACGCTGGATGGTACGGAGATAGCCTCCGGGCCAGTAACGCATACCACTCAAGAGGTGACGCTAGTAAGTCAAGATGGACACCATGAGAAGATCGTGTTCGATGTGATCAAGGCCCCTCAGTTTCAGATTATTCTAGGAATACCTTGGTTAAAGAAACACAATCCTCTGATCGATTGGCGAGCAAGAACGGTCCAGTTTCCAGAATGTTTCTCTACTTGTCACCCTCCACCTGGTGTTGCACTGGCAGCAATTTCTTCAGAGACTCCCCAGTTACCTCCCGAATACCTAGAATACCAAGATGTTTTCCGGAAGGATCAGGCTAACTCTCTACCTCCTCATAGGTCTTATGACTGCCAGATAGACCTGATACCTGGATCTACTCCTCCTTGTAGTAGAATTTATGCCCTCAACGAGCCTGAGAACCTTCACCTTCGACAATACCTGGCAAATGGGTTTATTCGTCCTTCCAAGTCCCCTGCTTCTTCAGCTTTGTTCTTCGTTCCAAAAAAGGAAGGAGACCTTAGAACTTGTATAGATTATCGCTCCCTGAACCAGATCACCGTTAAGAATAGATATCCGTTACCTTTGATCCCTGAACTCCTGGACCAAGTCAGAAAAGCATGCATATATACAAAGCTGGATCTTAGAGGAGCTTACCTCTTGGTACGAGTAAAAGAGGGCGATGAATGGAAGACGGCCTTCCGCACCAAGTATGGGCTATTTGAATATCAGGTCATGCCCTTCGGACTTTGCAATGCCCCGGCCGCCTTTCAATATTTTATGAACGATGTCCTCCGAGAGCTCATAGATGTGTGTGTTGTTGTTTACATTGACGACATCCTCGTTTATTCTTCATCGGAATCTGAACATCGGAAACACGTGAAAATGGTCCTCGAAAGATTGCGTCAACACAAACTTTTCGCTAAGTTGGAAAAATGTGTTTTCAACGTGACTGAAGTTGAATTCTTGGGATTCATATTATCACCTGGCGGAGTGCGTATGGATTCAAAGAAGGTCGATGCAGTTCTCAAATGGCCATCACCATCCTCCGTAAATGGTGTGCAAAGCAAGTTAGGCTTCGCTAACTTTTACCGCAGGTTTACCCCCGAATTCTCTCGAATAGTCCAGCCCATCACTGCCTTGTTAAAGCAAAACAAACGTTTTGAATGGTCTACCGAGGCGGAACAAGCTTTCCAGGATTTGAAGACTAAATTTATCTCTGCACCAATCTTAAAACACCCTCGCCCCGAACTCCCCTACATCGTGGAAACTGATGCTTCAAGCCTTGCCATGGGGGCAGTTCTATCACAAAAGGACCCGGTAACCAATCAGTTGCATCCCGTGGCATTTTGGTCCCGCAAATTCTCGCCTCCTGAAATCAATTACACGATTACTGACAAGGAACTTCTGGCTATCAAGTCTGCCTTTAAGGCTTGGCGGCATTATCTGCTGGGGGCCCGACACACCGTTACTGTGATTACGGATCACCGAAACCTGCAATATTTGAAAACCGCAAAAGCCCAATCCTCTAGACAACTCCGTTGGGCATTATTCTTTGCCGAGTTTGACTTCATAATTACCTATCGACCTGGTACAAAGAATGGTAAAGCTGATGCCCTTTCTCGGATGGGAGTGGAAGAACACTTGATCAACCCTAAACCTGTACCAATCATTCCCGAACAAAGAATTCTGGGTGTAATCGCCACAGAATCCATAGAGGAAGTTAAGGATAAAGCCAGGCAACTTGTAACTCCAGCAGACATACAGAATTGGCATCTGCAGGGAAAGGACTTTGCAGTAAAGGACAACTTATTGTATTTCCAAGAACGATTATACCTACACCCAGCACAGATTTACAGAAAAAAGTAATCTCTTGTTATCACGATTCTTTAATGGAAGGACATCCCGGTATGGCCAAGACCTCAGAAAAGATCAAGCGCTATTTCTGGTGGCCGTCTTGGAAAAAAGATATCAGAGACTTTATAATGTCCTGTGGAGTATGCGCCCAAAACAAGAGTCAAAAGGAAAGACCAGCAGGCCTCTTACGCCCTATTGACATCCCACCTCGCCCTTGGCATACGCTTTCTATGGACTTCATCACCGATCTACCTCCATGCTCCGGATACAATACGATTCTAGTAATCGTGGACTTATTCTCCAAGATGGCGCATTTCATTCCGCTCAAAGGCTTGCCAACAGCAGCAACTCTGGCCCGAGAAATTCTCGAAAACATCGTCCGACTGCACGGTTTTCCTTCGGTTCTAATTTCGGATCGAGGTAGTCAATTTATTTCTCATTTTTGGCGAAGTTGCTGTCGGTCGGCTCAAATTGATGTGAGACTATCGACCAGTCACCACCCTCAGACCGACGGACGAACCGAGAGGACCAATCAAACTCTGGAACAGTATTTACGCTGCATGCTGCAACAAACTGAAAAAACTTGGAAAGACATCCTTTGGATAGCCGAATATGCCTACAATAACTCTGTCCATTCGGGAACTGGGAAAACCCCGTTTTTTCTTTTATACGGCAGTCACCCTCGAACCTCGGAGTTGGATCCCCTCCAAGATCTTGAAACACCAGCAGTAGACTACCTGCATTCTACAATCACCCAAGCCTTTAAGGAAGCTGTTTCTCACCTTCAAAGGGCTAAAGAACAATACAAGAAAGGAGCAGATCAACATCGGAAGGAAGCCCCTCAATATCAAGTAGGGGATCAAGTCTGGTTATCCACCAAATATCTACCTCTAAAAGGGCCACGCACATTCAACCCAAGATACCTTGGTCCCTATTCCATCACTACCATAGTAAACCCAGTAGCGGTCAAGTTGGACTTGCCCCCGCACATGAAGATACATCCGGTCTTCCACGTCTCTCTATTAAAACCCGTGCAACCTCAAACCCGACTAACTAAATCTCCAAAACCTATCCTAGTTGATGGAGAACTCGAGTTTGAAGTCAAAAGCATTCTGGACTCCAAGATCTCCAAATCTAAACTATTTTACCTAATTGACTGGAAAGGCTACGGCCCCCAAGAGAGATCCTGGGAACCTGCTGAATATGTCCACGCTCCTTGCCTAATCAAAAGATTTCACCGAACATTTCCTGACAAGCCAAAACCCCCGGAGAAGCCCGGTTTGGGAGGGGCCTTGAGGGGGGGTACTGTCATGATCTCTGCTTCCAAAAGGTCAGGGTTTTCCCAACTCCCTTGGAAGCAGATCCATAACCCAGGTTCCGAGTGCCAACCAGTCCCAATTGGGACCTTTTGGACCCAGTCCTGGCGCCAGTGGCACCAGGCTCATAAATATGCCCAGTCCCAGCGCTGGAAGCGCCGGGCTCATAATGCTTGGGTGGACTTACCTGCAGCAGACCATGCTGTTTACTTGCCTGCCAGTTGAGCCTCTGATCCTCTTCTGTTTGGAACTACTTTTCCTGTTGGGTGGGGCAGGAGCCACTCCCTAGATTCAGAACACTGGAACTCTTCTGGAAAGCAGGAACTCTTTTCTTACCTAGGCGTGGCTGTGGAAGGAGACACCTAAGCACTACAGGAGGCTATTTAAACCACACCCGATGGATGAATCTTGCTTTGCGTTATTCTGCATCCTCTGCAGCAGAACGCTCATCGTGTCTTCTGCATCTGATCCTGGGCCTAAGGAAAAAGGCTTACCATCCTGAATCCAGTCTTCAGCAACACCTATAAAGACAAGAAAGAACAGGTTAGCATTACGGTCTTCAGTGACAGCTCTTCACTTACCTGGTCCATCGGCTGTCACCAACGCCTCGCGCTGCATTCCTGCATCTGAAAGACAAAGGTTTACCTACTCTTCGTGCGCTCCGGAGGTCTTCACACTGCATTCCGGCATCTGAAAGACAAAGGCTTACCTACTCTTCGTGCGCTCCGGAGGTCTTCACACTGCATTCCGGCATCTGAAAGACAAAAGCTTACCAACTCTTCGCACGCTCCGGTGGCCTTCGGCGCTGCATCCCGCATCTGAAAGACAAAACAAGGTGCGTTTAAAGACATTGGGGAACTTTAATACTCACGTGCCATTACTCCTTTCCACATCTAACCCAGTGGGTATTCCGGCACCCTGCAGCCGCTCCGAACTTGTACCTGCAAAATAAAAAGACAGTTAGAGCGCATCGTGAAGCAGGCAACAAGCGCTTACTTACGTGCTTCCAGGCGCTTCTATTCATCACACAGGCTCCATCTTCAACTCACTTCAGCCCGTCATCCGCCATCGCCGGAACCCTGCAAAACAAGAGACATCATTACTAAAGACTTTAAAGACATTAGAATTACTCGAAACTTACCGTTCGTGCAGTAAACGACGGACAGCAGTCCTCTGAAGTCAAGAGGCCTGCTCCCCTTATCCAGTGAAGAAACTGGTTACAGCACCCTGCCCCGAGGCAGATGGAGAGCACAGCGTTCACTTACCTAAGGTGAGAGCGTTAACCTTTGGGGTTCTACAGGAGAAGAGAAAGGGAAGAAGAGAGAGACATTCAATAACCCAGTTCCTTAATCCCATTTTTCTATCTGCAGACATCTTACCCTTCGAGTCAGACATACAGTGCACAGAGGTCCAGCCCAAAGAGCCAGCCGTGTGTTACACATCACCTTTGAAGATACGGTATACGCCCAGTCAAGACCGGCGCCTCTACGGGAATCAGGTGAGCGTTACAGCAGAAGGGGTGGGAACAGTTACTAGGAAAAGAGCTGATTGAAGGGGGCGGGAACAGTTACTAGGAAAAGAGCTGATTGAAGGGGGCCTGTAGAAGGCTCAAGAACATGAACACTTTTAATCACAATGGAGAGCTAGTAAAACTGAAGTTGAACTGGGAATGAAAGCCAGCAAAAAGTAGCAAGAGAGGGGGGTATGGCAACAGGCAGGGAGCAGAAAAGAAAACAAATAACAGAGTTGGAAATAGAGTGGAGGCTAGAAAAAGTGAGAAGGGCGACCAAGAAGAAGTGAGGAACAGTAGTGAAGGCAGGAAAAGAAAAGTGTAGGGATAAGCCTTAGCGTCAGAAAAGCTGAGAAAAGGGTAGAATGTACATAAATCATCAATTGGAAAGTGACCGGTGGTGAAAAAGGAATACAATCTGGTTAGTCAATGAGAGTGGAATGAGAGTGAAGAGTCAGAAACTGTGCCAAGGGTAGGCAGAAAACGAGAGGGGGAAAGAATAAGGGGGAAGCAAATAGAATGAGGAGGACAGCCAGGGGGTGCAGGAAAAAGGAGAATTTCCGTCTTTGGTGAGCTGAGATGTAGTTAATGGACAAGTATCTAAAGCTTGATAACAGGGTGCTAATCTGAGATAGAAGTGTGAAGGTCGGCAGTCAAGAAAGGAAAGACAGATTTGGGAATTGTTAGCATACAAGTGACAATTAAAACCAAAAGGTAAAATGAAAGAGAGTGGAATTTTACGAAGAGAAAATAGGCAAATAATTGAGCGTTAATGGAGACCGAAATGTAAAGGAAGTGGGCAGGAGGATTCATCAGCCCACGAAACCAAGAGAGAATAGAGTCAGAAATGTCAAGAGAGGAAACAGAGGCGCATAGGATGGAGTGATCCACCTTGTTGAAATCCGCAGCTAAATTCAAGAGAATACAAAGAGGATTCCTTAGAATGAGGAATGGAAGTAAGAAAATGAGTGACAGCAAAAGATCAGCTTCGGTTGAATGAATCCACAATGAAACAGATTGAAATGGGGACACAGCGAGTTGAGTCATAATCGAGAGCTAGTTGGGAATAGGAAGCACATTTTAAAAGTTTAGAATTGAAATAGTGAAACCTAAAGTTATTACCAAAAGTAGGCATTTACAGATATATTCTATTGTAAAGCATACCGCCCAATGGGTTAAAACACTGTCAAAGAAAATTCAGGTGGCCGTTTGCTCAGTCCATGCTGCGGAATAATGTTTTAATTAATTATTGTGCGCTCTACAAATGTTCAAATAAATAAATGTAGCAACCGCTCTCCAGAAAATAGAGTGGTACAAAGATAAGGCACTAATCAAGGGCTTGACAGAAGAGTGGTCCACAAAAGCTAAAAAAGTAATGATGTGTTTATGATGTGGTATTCATATAGCGATTTTGCCAAAAAGCTTTACATTGAACATATTTACATACAATCTCACCCAACCGAAGTTGGGAAACAAAGTAGGATAGCCTTGGAAATTTCAGTGAAGAGGTTGACACCAGACCGACAATAAATGTATCGAATTGATAGTGAGAAGTACCCAACATGCCCAGATTCAGTTGAGAAACAATTTATTTGAGATAGTTGATGCCCTAGTAGGGTATATAAAAAGGTAAAGAAAGGCCAGCAACAGAATAATAGGTGTCACTGGGCAGATAATGGAGGTGTTTCTGAAATGTTCCTCCAACCTATATGGTACTGGTATTACTGTTGATCAAGATACTGGACCTCATCACGAGTTGGGTTGTATTCGGGCGCATAAACCGCAGAGCGGTATTTGCGTTAACGCTGCAATGTGTGGTGCAAACACGCCACATCAAGAGTTGGCGTGCACACAGACATGGCGTTAACGCAAATAGCATCCAGCGGTAACATCCAGCGGTAACAGTGGCTGTGACCCTGAAAACCCAGCGCACATTGTGTTACCGTCGGTATAACGCGCTATTAGTGCCACGGGAAATGCGTCACCACCGGAATGGGAAACAAAACGGCAGCCATTTTGGAAATCACAATCTGCTGAAAATCACAGCCCCTGGAAGCCGTCCACTGCAGGAAACACCGTAAAATGTCCCAGGACCATGTCAGGAGCAAGTCTGCCCTGGACAGGGTCAGAAAATCCATGTTTTCAGACTCAGAATTAAGTATACTGGTGGAGGAGGTAATGGGCCATCAGGATGAGCTGTATGTCTCACAGCAGAGAAAGACCAGCACACAGCGGCTCATGCATATATGGAAAGCGGTCAGCCAGAAGGTGAGAGCGGTGGGCCGTGTCCCTAGGGATGGGGAGGACTGCTGCAAGCGTTTCAATGACTTCCGGGTCCATGTTCGGGGAATCCAAGTCCAGCACAGGAGTGAGACCATGGGGACTTGAGGAGGGCCACCACCACCACCGGAGCTCACACCATGGGAGGAGCAGATCACCACCCTAATCGACATGGGTACGATTGAGGGAGTGGGAGGAGCGGAAGCAGGCACTGGCATCCAGGAGGTTGCAGGTGAGTCCCACCCCCCCCCCCATTGGAAAATGCATTGTGTCTGATGCACCCATCCCTACCCGGTGTGAATGTCTGACATCCAGGCACTGTGGCTGCATTGCGTGTGATGTACTGCAGCCACCCATGAGTTGCCCCTTGTACCAGTGCACCCTAGCAAGCCCAGGTATCCAGAGTAGCCTGAAGTACCTCCATTGTATAAATGTAAGCACTAAGACCCACAGATCCATGGCTTGGCCACAGCAAAGTGATGTGTGCGTGTGTATCAAAGCCCCCACCTCACTTACAGAGGAATTCAAGCTTTGCATTCACATCAGACATCTGAAGATGCCACACCAATATGTCTGAGCTGTGTCCCCCACCATGTAGTACGCCCCAGGAACCCCAACATTGTTAATAACAAACAGGTTATGGCCTAATCTAAGTTGCCATGTCCTCATACCAGACCCTATGTTCCCGACAGGCACGCAGCCATCATTGGAGAGCAATCTTGAAGAAGAGGAGGCAGGCCTATTCAGACGCACACCCAGACGCGCCTCCACCAGCACCACCACCCCAAGAAGGGACTGGCATGATAAATCAAGGCGTAGGAGACACCCCAGCACACCCCACCGCAGCACAGTCACACGGCCTCAATGGCCCCAAGCCACCAGGGGGTCACCGCCTCAAAGGCCCCAAGCCACCAGGGGGTCACTGCCTCAATGTCCCCAAGCCACCAAGGGCTCACAGGATACGAGGTAGCCACCAGTGGAACCAACACAGAAGACGTCACACATCCGGTGAGGCACAGCATGGTGCACTGGTGTTATCACCCATTCATAGTCCCGATCAAGAAATGGCCACACCTCAAAGAACCCCGAAGAAAGTGCATGTTGAAAGTCACACTCCCCATGTCCCAGCACGCTGACATCATGCGCACACACCATTGCCCGATGAGGACACCCTCTCCTATGGCCCACCTATCGGCAGCCCCTCTATCCGCGGCAGCCCCACCAGACAGGCCACCACGTCTAACAATAGCACACCCACTACCCTGCATCAACCTGGCAGGGCAATCAACCCAACATGTGACAGACTCATAGCTGTGGGAGCAGCAGTAATGGCACACCTGGACGTGATCGAGGCACGTCAAAAGCAAATTGAGGGCATGGCAGTCGCACACAACCATCACATAAAGGCGATAAGCAGTGCAATTCGGGGAGCAACCAAGACCATAGTGCGTGACAATGCCTGCAACCGTAGAGTCTTTGAGGGATGTACTGCGGCTCTCACCGGGTTTGGCCAGAGAGCCTGTGAACTCTGTGAGGCACAATCAGCTCATGCAGAGCAGATGTGGGAGGCCAAAAACCTACTCCACTAGCAGCTTCAGTTGCGGCATCAATTCCAGCGACCTCGACAACCCCCACTGAGGGATACCTGCAAGGTTCGCCCAGGCGATGTTCCTTGCACCATCCACGACGCTCACCAGAAGGTGCCGGACATGGGAAGCGTCAACGTCCTTCATATATGGACAAAGCACTGTTGGGCTAAGGGCCGGGCACATGGACCCACATGCACTGTGTTGGGGTGTTGGTAGGGGGTTGGGGGGAATGTGTGCTGGGGTGTTGGTGGGGAAGGGGGGAATGTGTGCTGGGTTGTTGATGGGGGAGGGGGTTTGTTCCACACAAATTAAAGCCTGTTCATACTGGACAGAAAGCTTGGACATTCATGATTGTGTGCAAGGGCTCTTTATTTGACAAATGATGTTTGTGACATGTACCCATCCACCAAATCAGAAATAATTGTCATTCAACGCCTGTCTGGCCAACCTCCCCTCACTCACCCCATCCCAGTGTGCATTTGCCCCGGCTACGGACACATGGTCATCGCCACTCCAATCCCCTGGCGGTTGGGCATCAGCATCAGGGGATAGTGGCACATGCCTACGGCAGTAGATGTTGTGCAGCATGGCACAGGTGAGTACAATTATACCCACCTTTTCTGTGCCCCTCCCGTACGGTCTAGGCACTGGAAACGTGCCTTCAGCAAACCAAATGCCATTTCCCCACAGATGCGTGTACGACTATGGGCACGGTTATATACCAGCTCTGCTGGAGTTCGGGGATTCGGCATAGGGGTCACAAGCCATGTGTACTGTGGATATCCGAAATCACCTGCAGGGGACAAAATGTGCACATTAGGCCTAGGTTGGTTCAGTGGATGTGCAAGGGACACACATCGATTCACAAAGCACTATGGTCATGTAGGTGTGCAACAGGTACATGCTATCCCATTGCCATACTGGTATGCATCCATCATTTTTAGAGGCATGTATGGCCTGACCTATAAGTGCAGCCTGTGTCAATGAGTAAGGTGTTCTGTGGCAGGTTAAATGTGCATGCACTTGGTTTCAATGGACATGCAGCAGTGTTTCAAGGACCTTGTGTATGAATATGTGTGTGACACACATGCTGAACATGTACGGTCATGTTTCCATTTGTCCTTTGATTATGGTGTCTTTGTGTACTTTTCCCTGCTCATCTACAGTGGTTTTGTGGATGGGTTTTTAATTGGACTCAATTAGCATTCCGGTGTGGTGCCCAGGGTAGGATTGCTCTTGGGTGTCAGGGTGAGAAGCAGCACTGCAACACAGACAAGATAGACTGTGGTTGTTGTGTTTCCATATGTGATTGTGCATTCATAAGTGTGTGGCCTTCACCTTTTGTGTGTTCTGGTGTGGGGGACGTGTGCAGGTGTCCTTGTGTGACAAACATGCATGGAACTGGTGCTGTGCTGGTGCTGCCTGTGTCTCCTGGTGGCATGCAAGTATTTCTGTGTGTCTGCCCCCCCCTTCATCGGGTGAACTTTGGCATGCATTTCATGCAGGGTTTCTACTCACCCAACATCCATGTGTGTGTTGGCCTCAGTGCCTCTCCATGTAGGCTGGCAGGGTACTGTTGCGCAGCACCATGGAGTCGTGGGTAAATCCTGGCTATCATGCGCAGCAGTGGGTGATAGGTCTGGGGTACAGGTCCTCAGCATGTTGAGCGAAAGGAAATTGTTCTGATTCCTGAAAGCTGCCTCATGGTCCCGGGGTGCTACTAGTGCAACATGTGTGCAGTTGAGGGCTGCAATCACGTTCTGGACTTGGAAAATGGCATGGAACTGTGCCTTGACTTGGTTGACCTGTGCCTGTGTGACTGGCAATGCTATGTGCTCATTGACATGGTGCAGCAGGGCATCCAGCACCTGTCCCAGCACAGCTCTGAATGTTGACTGGGCCATACCATGTATCATAGCAACTGTGTGTTGGAAACTGCCAGTCCTGAAGTACTGTAGGACGGACACAAGCTTCACAAGTGGGGGCACAGCGGTGCTGGTGGCTATCCGGCTGCCTATGTCACCTTGGATTGTCTCCAGCAACTGGGTGATGGTTGCGCTCTCCAGCCTGTACTCAGACACCAACTGCCCATCAGTCAGGGCCAACAGTGTTGGCCTGACCTTGGGGATGGCTGGCTGTCTTACTGGTGCTGGTCTCCTCCTCCTCCTCCCCACCCCACCGTGTGCTCCTTGGGCCCTGGGCTGGTTGTCATGCCTCTGTAGCTCCAGGCGCAGCATGTACAAGTCCACATCAAGGCTCCTGGCTCCAAATTGAAACATGGGGCCTCATAACAAGGTTTGCTGGTAAAAAAAGAAAAATACCGGCATTTCGTTACTACTGTTTCCATGTAGCACTGCTGCCAGAAATCAACGGTAGATTCTGAGTCCGCGTGCACGCGCATTCCGGCATGCTGGAACCAGTAGCACTGGCATGCCTGTAACGCCCCCAAAAGCCCCTATACCGGCATAGATGATGCCGCAGACACCGACTCCGGCATCCACGACACTGTAATTACCAGTACCGGTATTACCGGCACCGGAAACAACGTCATCGCTCCAGAACGGGAAATGCACAGACGGCCATCTTTAAAAACGCAATCCATTGCAATCCTCATACTACAGGAATCCAACTGGAAAACCAAGTAGATACCGACAAAGAAGACCATCATGTCAGCCATGCAAGGCGCCGTCCGTCGCAGGAAACTCTGTTTCAACAAGCAGGAGCTCAACATGTTGGCAGACACACTTGTGGAGCATGCCGATGTGGTGTTCTGCGCTGATCTGCGGCGGGCAGCACAACTTGGGAAAAAATGCTATTTTGGAGGAAGTGGCCCGCAAAGTCCCGGCAGTGGGGACAACACCCTGGACCGTCCGAGATTGTCGGAAGAAGTGGGACAATTTACATCTCCATGTCCGCAACCTCCTCGCTGCAGAGCGCATCCAGCGGCTGGCCCCAGGAAGGGTGCGCCATCCCCATTAAACTGCAGGCGTGGAAGGAGACCTGCAGCACTGTACTCAACATGGAGAGCATAGAGGGAGTAGGAGATGCAGAGACAGGAGCAGCGATATCTGATGATGCCGGTGAGTCTCTGTTACCGTAATCCCAAAGTCACACCACACACCTTGTATCGCCAATGCCAATGGTGAAGTCCAAATGTCAAGTAAGTGGCACCAGATCCCTGCTGCATTTGCACCCACCGAAAGCCTCCTCCCACACAAGTACAATGTACCTGCCAGGAAGACAATTAACAAACCCCACTGACACACCTCACATGTCCCCTGTATTGCCGACACAAGTACCATCTGCATGAACACAGACACACATCACTCTCCAACTGCTGCCGTCACCACTGTGCCACCACATGGCCAAAGCCACCTCATGTCAAGATGCACACATCACCCACATCAGTTGCACACCGGACACACCCACCATGTCCATACCCGCAGAGACAACATCAATGCATCAACGTACACAATGGGAACACATCAGTTTGACAATCAAACTCCACATGGCGCACAGCCCCTGTGGCATGGCCACAACACCCAAGCCACTAGACACCAGTACCCCAGCCAACAGACACAGCGCACTCCATGGCCGCACCACAAGGATGCTCTCACACTGCATCCCCCACACATTCTTGTGTGCACTATGCCAGGCCCTCCAACATGTATATGACAATGCACATGACTTTGAATCTGCTAGCATCAATGTATGTCAGATGGATGCACACCCATTACTAATGCCCTGCCTAAATGTCCCCCACAGGCACATCATCTGACAGCGAGGGTGAACATGCCACCACACTCCGGGCCACCGCTGCACATCGCCGCTGCCGCAAATTCCCTGCCTCTAGCCAGGATCCAGCCACTTCCACGGCAAGACACAAGCGTGCCACAGCATCTACCGCACAGCCCCCCCCCCCGCCACCAGGAAACACAGGCTGCCCAGCAGCCCCAGCGCCCACCAACAACTGCCAGCAAGGACCCCGGCAGTCCACAACACCTGCCAGCAAGGAGCCCCAGCAGTCTACAAAATCTGCGGAGAAGGACCCCCAGCAGTCCACTACACCTGCCAGCAAGGACCCCCGGCAATCCACCACACCTGCCAGCAAGGACCCCCAGCAGTCCACAACACCTGCCAGCAAGGACCCCTGGCAGTCCATTACACCTGTCAGCAAGGACCCCCGGCAGTCCACAACACCTTCCAGCAGGGACCCCCAGCAGTCCACAACACCAGCCAACAAGGACCCCCAGCAGTTCACAACACCTGCCAGCAAGGCCCCCCAGCAGTCTACAACATCTACGACCAAGCAGGCACATCAGCTGGAAGAGCCTGAATCCCCATTGCACATCCTGCAGGAGGAGGCACAATCCCCAGTGCACAGCTTGCAGGAGGAGCCAGGCTCCCCAGTGCACAGCCAGCAGGAGGAGCCAGAATCCCTGCCACCCAGGCAGGCGACCATACATGCAACAGCAACAGATGGCTCTGGAGCCCACAGCACTGTGGAGGCCAGTGGGCTGGACACACATAGCGACGGAGGACATGAGGACAAAGCTGTCTTCACTCCCCCAGGCACTCAGGGCCCATCTCCCTTGCCACTACAAGGACTCAGATACATAAGAGACATTGAGGGGCGCCTCACTAGAATGGAAGAGCGGCAGCAGGCCATGCACGCCTTGATCACCCAGTACCTCACAGAGGCGCAAGTGACACGGCAGACTATGCTGGACTCCATGCTTAACATGGGCCCGATGCTCGGCAGAGCCACAGAGGGTGTGTATCACCTGGGGAGGCGTGTGCAGGAGGGGAATGGAGTGATGTCTAGTATGTCTGAGTCCATTAACATGTCGGTGACCGCTATAGCCGAACAATGACACATCATCACCCCACTCGCCCAATCCTCTAGCACAACACAGACCAGCTCCATTCAGAGTAGCCCTTTGCGTCACAGCGACTAAATCGGCCACCAGAAGCTCACCCCCATCCTCAAAAAAGGGCCCGTAAATAGGCCAAGTGACTACTGCATGTGGGGATGGAGTAGTTGGGAAGGAGTAGTTGGGAAGGGGTAGTGGGGGTAGTGGTGGAGGGGGTGTTGGGGTATTGGGTGTGTGGGTAGTGGGTCTTGGGGTATGGGGTGTGGGGGTAGTGGGGGAGGGGGTGTTGAGGTATTGGCCATGGGGGTGTGGGGGTAGTGGGTGATGGGGTGTTGGGCAATGGGTGTGGGGGTAGTGGGGGAAGGGGTGTGGGGTCAATTAAATGGGCTAGAAGTGTTAGGTTAAAAAGTTCAAATGTGTACATAGTTAATCTTCATTCAATACACCTGGTGTCGCAAACAAACATGACTGGACATTGCTTCTTGAGTGTGTGTCACTTTAATCATGTACAGCGTCCAGTGCGACCCATGCCCAGTGCCGTGTCTTCTCCAGTCCATCAAAAGCAGTGGTCAATTAATTCTTGACGTGTTGCCCATCCATCAATGCTATTGTGTCGCTGAAGGATTCCAGCATCTCCTTCATCCTCACCCTCATCCTCAGGTGGCATCATGTCCATGTCAGGGGGCAGGGAGATGTTGCGCCGGATGCACATATTGTGTAGCATGGTACATACTAGTATGATTTTTCCCACCTTCTCTGGCCCGTATATGAGGGCTCCCCCCGACCTGCTGAGGCAGCAGAACCAGGTCTTCAACAGGCCTTCATCTCATACTGCGGCAGTGGGACCCTGACCAGTATATTATTAACAGTGCGGTCTTGTTTGAGGTGGCAGTATGTCTGGGGATGAGGCAGCAGGGCTCCTTGGCTCCCCTCACTGAGTTGGATGTGGATGGCTCTCCTACGGGCCTAGGCCCATGGTGGAGTATGTGGCTTGAGCGCCTTGACATGTACTTTGATGCCACGTGGGAGCTCGAGGTTCGGGACAAAAAGTCCATGCTAATTTATTTGGCTGGCCCCGCAGTTCATAAGACTCTTCATCTGACTGATGACTCCTATGTGGCTGTTTTTACTGCTCTCAATGCATATTTTGCCCCCATTGTGAATACTGACTACGAAGGATTCGTTATGAGTTCAGTCGCTCAGAAGACCAGTTAGAGTTTGGATGCTTTTCACGGGTGCCTACTCCAACTCGCATCCACGTGTGCATGGACCAATGAAGATGAGGAGGTGAGGCAGCAACTCATACATGGCTGCCTCTTGGTCAGATCCTGCGTGAGCCAGGCATCACTAAGGCAGGCATTTTGGAGACAGGCTGCTCACATGAACTAGCAGACTTGAGAGCGTCCAAAACGGAATCCGCCCTCACGTCCATAAAGCTGGAGGACGCATGTGTGGTAGGCAAGCAATATACTGGGAGAGCACGTAGGAGGCCTGGCGGGCCAAAAAGGAACCTCGACCTGCTCCCAGTCTGGTGTGCGCTCAATGTGGCTATGATCTTCCTCATGCAAACGAATGTCCGTCCAAGGGACACACATTTGGTTGGTGTGGGATACCAAACCATTTCGCTTGGGGGTGCGGAGTGTCAGTGCCGACCACTCATTCGAGGGCAAGGAACACCCGAGGGTGGCGTTCCAAATATGTTCCTCTCAGGTAGCGACTGTCGAGCTGGCGGTGTGTGATGAGGACCCTCCTCCTCTGGGTGATGATGACGGAGTGGATGTGTTCTTCATATCGACTGTGATAAACCTTATGGGTAAAATGAAGCGCCAACCCAGGTGCATGGTAGAAATATTGAACACAAGCACCTTGGTACTCATTGACACTGGTGTGTCAGTCAATGTGATGGCTGACGCGCACTACAAAGCATTGCACCATCCTCTGCCACTAAATGACACCAGAATGCGCATATTCACTTTTGGGGGTAAGTCCCTGTTGCCCCTCAAAGGCATGTTTGTGGTGTCGGTACAGCATGAAGAAGAGACTATTAGAGCACATTTCTTTGCATCGAAGGTCAGTGATCAGACCCTGTTGGGGTGTGCAGCAGTGGAGGCACTCAAATTGGTCCAGTTTGCATTTGGTATTTTTGTGGAGGATGTGCAGTCACTTGTGGGGCGATTCAAGGATGTCTTCACTGGCATTGGACGTCTGTCAGGAGAGCCTAACCAGCTTCACATTGACGAGACTGTGCAACCAGTGTCGCTGAAGCACAGGTGGGTGCCATTTCATCAGCGTGAACAGGTTGAACAGGAACTTCAAAATCTTGTCCAACTGGACATCATTGAACCCGTGGACGGGCCCACCCTGTGGGTTTCTCCAATTGTTAATGTCTGCAAACCTAAGCAGCCTGAGTCAGTCAGGATTTTCGTGGATATGCACCTCCCTAATAAAGCGATCAAAAGGGAGTGCCAAATCACACCCACCATTGATGACATTGTGGCAGACTTGCAGGGCGCCACATTTTTCTCAAAACTGGATCCACGGGCTGCATACCAAGAGCTGGTTCTCCATCAATATTCAAGGTATATAACGATTTTTACAACTCATATGAAACTCTATAATTACAAGAGACTCTGCTTCGGAATTTCATCGGCTGACAAAATCTTCCAGAATGCCATCCGCAGAGCACTGGTGGGTATCCAAAGGGCACTGAACATCGGTGATTACATTTTTGTGTTTGCCTTGTCTGAGGCTGAGTACCTTGTGCACCTAGAGAAGGTCTTAGAAAGGATTCGCTCATTGGGATTGACACTTCATGAGGACAAGTGTGAGTTCTTGAAAAGACAAATTGCGTTTTTCAGCTTTATATTCCAAGAGGGAGGCATCTTGGTGGACCCTGCTAAAGTGAAAGACATTCAAGAGGCCAAGGCCCCTGAAACTGTGTCTAAGGTCAGGAGTTTTCTCGGCATGGTCACGTATTGTGGCCGGTTCATCAAAGACTTGAAACCATTTGGGAGCCTTTCAGGCAGCTCACAAGGAAAGAGTCGACGTGGCAGTGTACACCCCGGGAGCACAGGGCTCCCGAAGACATAAAGGCAGCCCTATCGGCTGAATGCACATTGGCTTTCTTTGATCCCAGTCTGGACACTGAAATTGTTGTCGATGCAAGCCTGTTTGGTCTATGGGCTGTTCTCACTCAGTATGGTTGGAATGGGGAAGTCTAGTCAGTGGGGTACGCCAGTAGGGCATTGTCCACGACAGAGCAGCGGTACTCCCAGATTGAACGGAAGGTGTTGGCAATGCTGGGGGCTGTCACCACTATCATCTGTACATTTTTTGGAAGACTTCCCATCATGACTGGGGCATCGGCCAAACCCCCGGTACGGATTTAGAAGTGGCTCCTTGCTCTGCAGGAGTATGATGTGGCATTGGCGTATCGGCCAGGCTCAGGGAACGCTGCTGATTCTTTGTCGAAGCACCCGGTGCTCGAAAGAATTAATGGGGGATGAAGCTGAAACAGAGAATTTTGAGAGACTGGTCACTACAGGGATCGTCCCGAATTCGATGGAGGTGGCAGAACTGAGGGAAAAATCTGCAAAGGATGAATGCTTTGGCCTATTGAGGGATGCCATGATGAGGGGTGAATGGAAAACTGTCCTGGGGAGTGTCGAGAGAAGAACACAAGAGGCTAGGATGACGCTAGAACAGTTGTGGCATGTGAAACATAGGCTCACGTTCACGGATGAGGGTCTTCTTTTGCGAGGTTCCTGTATGTAACTCCTGGACAGGAAAACAGCGAGAGGGGGGACTGCCACCAAAACCAACACCATTGCTTCGCATCCCACACCCTGCCAGGGAACAAAAACTAGAAACGTAGAAAAAGCACGGGCGTATTCAAAATGATACACACAAAAGTATGGCCAGGCCGTGCAGGCTAGCAACCAATTAAAACATTGCATCACAAAGCTCTTACAGAAAAAGTACTTGGCAAAAAAAAAAGGAGGAAAGCAGCAGCAACAAGCTCAACCAAAACACAAACATCTACGACCACCTACTAGAAGGCGATAATAGACCAGTTCTTGGTAATCGAGGCCTTGCTCTCAGAAGACTACACATTGACACAGTATAAAGCTACGCCTCCTAATGTCAGGATCGCTCTAGAGAACGGTGAAGGGAAGAGAGAAGGTATTGCTCTCATTCACAAGGTCCATATTCCCACTTAAATACCTGCTACCGCAAGGATTCCAGACTGTGACTCGGCCCTAGTAAAATGCACCAGAGGCCACTGACACACACAGTCATACACCTTGTAGTGGACTCCTAGCCTCCTAACCTGACAGCCCGGCACCTCAAGCAAATAGTGACAGGAGTGACACATTAAGCAGGACACATGCAGAATAGAATGATCTGCAGTGGGGATCACATCACTGTGACCAAGCTGCTTGAATTACCCCTCGGGCAACCACTTCACAATCTTCTTACAACCTACCAAACTACAAGAAAGCCTCCCCAACAGCTAGAAGAGCATGGAAGAATCTTAATCTAGAGGTCATAATACAAATATGGAGACTCAAAGCAAACTACACTGCCTTGGTTCCACCACTGGCCAGGAAGGGTATTGCACTTAATAAAGAATAGCCTCTAGAATCCTCTGCAATTGTTCTGACCCCTGAAGAAACACAACCCTCCGGAGAGGAGCATATGGCCACATGACACACCCCTGTACTGAACAATCATAAGAAAATAATTGGGAATTAGATTTAAACTGGAGAAAGAACAAAAATAACAAAGTGTTTGGATGTCATAAGTATAGAGAACACACTAATCCAGACACATAGAACGTTGCCTGGCCCACAAAAAGAAATGTTCAAACTGATGAAGCCAATATGAAACCCGCCCTCATGGAGTACAAGCTCTTTGCGATGCCATAACCACTCGTTCATAACGGCAGAGTTCAACTGAGTCACCAATGCTTAGATGAAAATCAAGCAAAGGTCCTGCAGCCAGTTACAGTCAACAACATATATGTGGCACACACGACCAAGCCCAACTTAGAATTTGAAAATAATGATGCTTCAAGCAAAGAAACTCACTTCTTCTGTGGAATCAGTGGCAGGGCGCAAAATCTGCACTCCCCACTAGCCATTGGCTAGTGACAACCAACTCTTGGCGAGGAAGAAATGTGATAAGTGTATGTGTAGAATTGAGGTGGCAAGCGACATTTTATGGTTGGCTACTAGCTTACAACTTGAACGTTTTACCCCTGCCACGAGTTGTACTCCTCGACTTAACATCAGCAAACCTTGTGTAAAGAGCATGATAGCAACACCACAGGACCTGCTTAGCTATTGTCCCAAATCCACAATATCCTTCCTCACCAACAGAGCAAACACCAGTTTCCTACCTCTTTTTTCATTCGAAGCCATGCAACATCACCTGAGGAGTCCTTTAGGGATCTAGCCTATCCCATTTCACTTACGACAATTATGCCAATGATCCTCAAATGGTTGGCTGGACCTTACCAGGTATCTTCCTAAGTGGACACTTAGATGACCAACAACAGGCTAAAGTGATGTAGCACCACTAAATCAAGAAGCACTGCAACGATGTAATGGCCAGAGGGGATAGGACATTTCCCTGAAACCGACAAGTGATATAACAGAACTAGGAATTCCCATGGACAGCCCCTCAATCTGGAGGCACAGATCAAGTCACTGGCCATCAAATGCCTTTTCTTTGTTTAATTGGCTTATACAAGCTTTTAAAAAAGACAACATACATATACAACAACTCATCCAATCACAATTTCGAAAAAGATAAGAATTCCAATTCAGTGGGCAGAAGTTGTATGGGCCATCATCCATATACATTACAATTAGCATCACCACAGATGAGAACTAAATGTTTCATCAGTCTTCTCTTTCTATGGGCCTCATTCCGAGTTGGGCCCAAAGGGATTACCGGCACTGGTAAGGACCCCGGTGCCGGTGACCCCTTTGCGCCCTATTCCGAGGTCCCTTAGCGGGTCCCTCCTTTAACGCCTGGTCTGACCAGGCGTTGTGGACGGGACCCGTTAAGGGACTTTGGAGCTAATAACGGTACCGCAAATTGTGGTACCGTTATTAGCGCCTTCCCCATTCCCATTGAGCCCTATGGGGGCTCAAATGGGCACGGGGAATGGCATTTCCAATGGGGACTTACCGGTCCCGCAAAGGTCGGACTACACCGGTAAATCCCCATTGGACGAGACCGGTGCCGGTACCTTTATTGGTGGCAGTCATGGCGCTAATAGCGCCATGACTACCACCAATCTCGGAATGAGGCCCTATGTCTGTGGTTGCTAGAAGCTTTTCTACTTTTGTCCCCACCGTCAAACATCGCCTGCCACCAATTTTCTGCACTCAAAATACAGTGCTTTATCATCAGCAGTCCCAGATGTTTTGTCCTTTGAGCTCGTAATGCAGTACAGAAGAGCGTTAGATGTTTTAGTGTTTCTTCCTTCTGCTTGCAGAATCTGCAGTTTAGGTTCATGTCGCCCATGTGGGGCCAAGTTCTTAGCCTGTCTTTGGTTTTGAATGCGTTAAGACGAAAGCGCATATACAAGGTTCTTCTGTCTTTTATCCGGAAAAAGTTCCACGTATCTTTGTAGGCTGTTAAGTTCTCTAGCTTCACTGGGAACATCTTTCATTAGTCTACTATTCATTCTTTTGTTCCCAGTTAGATCTAATTCAGTCTCCATACTTTCGTTTTTTGCCAGGTTCGGGTTTTCATGCTGGGTTTTCAAGTCTATTTCACAGGAGTCCAGAATGGCCTTAAACCAGTTGTTGCATAGCGTCAGCAGGCAGTCAGGGTTGCCATTGCCAGGATTATACAGGATTTTAAACTGTGAAGCAACATCTTTCATTGTTGTTTTCCGAAACAATATTAAGGTGTTCCAGCTAATGCAAGCGTTACTAGAGATTAGGCTTAGCTCGTAAAGTATGCAGGCCGTAGATGTTCCCTTCAGTAACTGGAGCACTTTTACCCAGAATATATTTTCAAGGGTAGACCACAGCTCGTCTGAGCAACCAAACGCATTTTCTGCTCCAAATATTAGTGTTGGCCCCACTTTTTGGCAATAAAAGTTTATCACAGGTTTTAGGGAGAATTTCTCATACTTTTTGTTCAGTATATTTGCTTGGCATGCAAATTGCCGACACTTTGTTTTAGCAATCTCTGCCCAGAGGCCATCATTTATGGTTGCACTGATTTGCATACCCAAGTATCTTGTATTCGTTTTCGTTACGGTACTGAAAGTCTCCTTTCCCAGATGCCATTTGAAGTTTTTGTTGTTGCATTTTTTAGAAACCTTTAGATTTTGCAGTTTTAATATCTCGCTCTTCTCTTTATTTATGTGTAGGCCATTACTTCTCACATAACTTTCCACTGCATCCATTTTTTGATGCAGCCCAATTGGGGTGGCATCCAACAGGATCAAGTCGTCGGCGTATAATAGGCAGTTTACCA
The DNA here is from genome assembly GCF_040938575.1 of Ambystoma mexicanum. NCBI lineage: Eukaryota > Metazoa > Chordata > Amphibia > Caudata > Ambystomatidae > Ambystoma > Ambystoma mexicanum. Next base: position 984,136,803 of record NC_090921.1, read on the forward strand.
AGGACCCATGCATTTTTGGAGAAAATGAGCGGACATCTTCAATTGCTCTGTCAATGTCTGAAATAAATAGATTGAATATGATGGAAGCCAGGGGACAACCTTGTTTTACACCGCAGAACGTGTTGATCACCGCCGTTAAAGTGCCCACCTGGTCTAAACAAATCTTGATCTTTGTTTCGGTGTGCAGATCACTGCTAGCAGACTTGGAGGACAGTCCGACTTCTTCATGTTAGCCCAGAGTAATTCCAGGTCTATACTGTTGAAAGTGTGCAAGAAATCAATGAACGCTAAGTACACCTTTTGCCAGTTCTTATTGCTTCCATTTTGAGAAGATTTATTAGTAGAAGGTTCAAGCCACAACCAACTCCCTTCACAAAGCCAGCCTGTCTCGGGTCCATGTGATTACTTTCCACAGTCCATTTTAGAAGTTTTTGTTGCAGAAGCATTGCATACACTTACCCCAAAATGTCTAAAAGAGCTATTGGACGATAGTCCTTTGGATTTGCTTGGTTCCCTTTCTTGAATATCGGAACAATAATAGCACTTTTCCGGGATTGTGGGGTTGCACAGTTGTTAGATATTCTGCTAAACAACTCAGTACATATGTCGGCCCATTTCTCTGGATTTTTCTTTAGGGTATAGTTGGTTAGGCCGTCCGGGCCAGGCGCCCGTGAAGTGCTAGCCTTTTCAATTACATTCCTGTCAGTCTTTAGGTTCCAATGCTCGAATTTTGGCTCCTTCCATTTTCCCTTTTTGCTATAGAGTTCAATGTAGTGCTTTATCCATGCTGTTTCGGATACCATATATGTCAGCAATGCTGTTTGAGGTGCGCCCTCATTGTTTATTATTTTCCAAAATTCAGACAAGTTTTTACTTTCAATTTTTTCCATTATTTGCTCTGAGTCTTTTTGCAGCATAAGCGCTTTGTGTGATCTGATCCAATTTTTGTATTTTTGTTTTACTGCACGTTTAGCCAGTGTATAGAATTTAGCATTGTTTTTTGGTATTTGTCTAATTTGAGCTCGCATTTCTCGTTTCTTCTTCAAGACGTCAAAGTCAAATTTGTGTTCAGCAACAAATGCTCTTTTTCTTGGCCCATGTTTTTTTCCACAAATTGCGTTAATAAGTGGTTATATTCAACCTCTTCTTGTTCATGAATGTACGCTCTAGCGATTTGACTCACCTCTGCTTTCTGGAGCTTTAGCCTCACCCTGTTTGATTCCACCATAATAGGGAAATTCCATGGTGTGTGGTTTGCCTCATCTGATGTTAATAGTGTCAGCATCACCATCTCGTGATCACTATGAATCATAGGGGTCACCTGTAGAGACACATTTTTTTGATGTATGTTCTCAGACACAAAGAAGTAGTCTATGATGGATTTCTGCTTGCGTCTAGTCCATGTTGGATTGGCCAGGATGTCTGCAGCGATGTTTCCATTTAGCATGACCAAGTTTCTTAACTCCAACTCCAGACACCATCTTCTTGCTAGTTGTACCAAGGCATGGTTGTCATTTTTGTATGCTTGGTTTGTAGTTATGCAGTTAATGTTTAAGTCACTGCATAGCATAATGTCTGGAGTTTCGTCTTCTCCAAGCATTTTGTCCACTACTGCTGCGACTTGTTCTATAAAGGTAGATGTACCTGTCGCTTTGTGGTTCCAATATAAGTTTTTGATGTGAATGGTCCCACCATCCACATTCATTTTTTTTTATTGTCGTTACCTGTATGTACGCTGATATATTCGTTGATTTGATAATTCGGTAACCTGAACTTGTTTTGACAAGGGTTTGGAGGCCAGCCATTGGCCTACCCTTTGCTCTTTTGAGGGCCAGGTTAATGGCTACCTCATATTCCCGAGAGGTGGGGCAAACATCCAACCACGTTTCCTGAAGGTATACCACGTCCAACCCATCGAGCCAATGTTCCTGGAATAAATGTGTGAATCCCCTAGTGTCCCATGTCCCAAACTTGTGCACTGCCTGCTCTTTTCCAACTTGGCATTAGCTTCGAGCAGCTCTACTCAGCACTTCGGCCAGCCAGCGCCAGTCATTTAGTTTATCTGCTTTGTTTTTGGGGTGTGTGCCTTCACTGATGTCTGTCTTAGTTGCATTATCGCAAGCTATTATTATTTGGATTTGTTCACCTCTGCATGATGTCTCTATTGTTTCTGATTCATCACCTGTTCTGATTGAGAATTTCGTGTTGTTCGGATTTTGTGCAGGTTCTCTAGGGCTCCTGGGCACCCGACCATCAGTTGCTTCGTTGCTGATGTGTTTCACGAGTGGAGCAGTGCTCGTTTTATTTTTTACTTCCTCACTTTTTGGAATGTCAAGTACTTCAACTATGTCAAATCCCAGTGACATAAGGGCAGGCGCTGCGTCTGTGACGATGTTTAGAATGATTTTGGATCTGAAGTGCAGTATCACTTTATCATTCTGTTCCTCTTTCACAAATTCAACTGTTTTAAAATCGTCAGATTGAATGGTCCTGAAACATGGCACACGGTGAAAGAGGCGTAATACGTTGTTACGGTTCATTATGAGATCATCACAGTACAAGAAAATGTGGCTTTTTTGGTACAGCTGGTCCTATGGGCGACTCCTTTATCCTTCCTATTAGCTGGAGTAATTGCAAAATCTCTTGTTCATTGAGGTTACTGTCATAAATTGTCACAGTTTTACGGAGTCAACGGTATAAAGCCTAAGCCGTTGAAGGTTAAATTGAAAAATAGAAAAAACTCAGTGACTCTGCGCCAGATTAGTCACACTTGGTTGAATTATATTATGTTATACGCCCTTGATAACACGTGTTTCGACTCAGCAGAGCCTTTTTCAAATCTGGGCTAAAGAAACACACTGGGGGTCATTACGAGTTGGGCGGGAGGGGATACCGGGAACCGGTAAGGACCATAGTCTGGGTCTTGATAAACAACTTCCTCTTCCAACATGCCGATAAAATGATTGGCTAATGCAGGGGCAAATTCGGTCCCCATGGCAACCCCTTTTTTTTGTTGGTATATCTTGTTGTCAAAAGTGAACATGTTGAAATTAAGTTTCAATTGTAATAGATGCTAAAGGAAATGAGAATGAGAATTAAATTGTGGAAGAGATATATTGACGATATTTTACTCATTTGGGAAGGAGCAACAGAACTTTTTTCCAAATTCACTAACAGACTGAATCAGAATCATTTTGGCATTGAATTCATAGGAGAATGTAATACGAGACAAATCCATTTTCTGGATCTCACAATCAAAGTCACAAATCATCATTTAGAAACCTGGACATTTAAAAAAGCCAACAGAGGTCAATTCAGTGTTGCACGCCACAAGTTGTCATCACTGGACCATGATAGACAATATACCATTGGGGGAGTATATATGAGCAAGGCGCAACTGCCAAGAACAGAACAGATTCTAACAGGAATGCAAACTACTGAAAACCCGCTTCGTAAACAGAGGATATCCAATGTCCAGTGTCAGGAAGGCTTTTGAAAAACAAGAAACCTAAAACAGGGTGATACTTTACAAAAGAAAACCGGACTACCAGATTCAGGAGTAACAGAAGTAAGATTCATCACTCAATTCAATAAGGATCTCAACAAAATACAAAAGGCGCTGCAGAAACATTGGTATTTACTCAAATTGGACGAGCACATTGACACATTTATGGGTGACAAGCCGTCATTGATTTACAGAAGAGCGGATACTCTAAAATCATTAATCAGTCCGTCATTATTTTTAGGGGAGCCAAGTGAGCAGCTGGGAGCCCTGTCAGGAGAGCATTTGCTCCATCAATGTGCAAGACGACAAGGGCCTGCACTATGGTCTGGAAGTCCTGCGGCGGGATGAAGGATTTGATTTTTTCAAAGTGTAACGATTCGAGACATGCTATTTGGGCCTTCTTGGCTCTGTATTTCTGGAAGGACAGATCGTGGTCAATGGCAAAGCCTAAGGATTTGGCTAAGTTGTGGATCACATCCTTCTAGGCTCTTATCATTGAGCCATTGTTGGACAAGTTGTTTTTTAGCAGGCAGACCGATGAGAACGAATTCAGTCTTAGATGGGTTTAGTTTGAGGTAGGCAGTCGACATTCAGGACTGGATGATGGCAGGTAATCGCAGGGATAAATAATGTCCTGCATGCTATTTACTCTCATGTACAACTGACTATCTTCTGCGTATTGGTGAATGGCTATATTGGGATCTTTGAGAAGTGTGTCCAAAGGCTTCATGAAAAGGTTAAAAAGGATTGGTAAGTGATGGAGCCTTGGGGGACTCCAGAGGAGTCCTGGAGTCGATTAGAACAGGATGAAAACCAATTCAGGACAGTGACAGAGAATCCCATCCTGTCAGCAAGGAGGGAGAAAAGGATGAGTGTTGAATGCAGCCAAGAGGTCAATGAGGACAAGGAAGCATAAGTCTACATTATCTATGATCTCGAGGGCATCATCCACCACCTGGATGGTGGATGTCTCGATGCTGCAATTGGGGGCGGAACCCTGACAGATAGTCATTTAGGAGGTGGAGTTGTTTGATTCTGTAGAGTAGTTGTCTAGTACCTGATTTTTCCAAGATTTTTCCAATAAACGGCAGGGTCATAGAGGGCCGGTAGTTGGCTAGGTCGTCTGGACCTAGGTTTTTATTTTTTTCAAAAGAGGTCACTCGACTTTCGAATCTCCTGCATACTTTTTAATATGGAGATGCTTATCTGCAACACAGCACTGTCTTGGAGCTGTGCCGCACCAACATTTGTAAAACCTCAAAAATGCACTGCTCCCAATACCCCGTTCGTCACTCAACCGCCTCTCTTAGAAGACCCAAAGTGCCAATAGGCCGTACAAATGCTATCAGCTTCACTACAATAAAATAACAGGTACACATAGGAATGGATCACCACACCCACCTTCCATAATCCCTTTTGCAATGTTTGCTACCTTATGCAATTCATGCGCCATTGTGCGATGCCTGAAAGGTCATGCGATTTGTGATTTTGGTGACTTCTTCTGTGACCAACTACGCATCTCAACCATGTACTCTAAATGACAAGACATGCCTCTACACTAAGACCATCCACTAGCCTAATGACTACCAGGGTTTTACCCCAATGTCCCCTGAAAATCTCTGGGACCGTTAGTGGGCGAGGCCTTTTTGCCCCCTGCCTCCATGTTCGAGGGATTCCCTAGCAGGAACATCATCACTCTGGCTGCTCTCCCTCAAACTGTGCTCAATCTGGCAGGGCCTACAGAGCTTCAGACATGTACACGATACCAACCTCCCAGAAGCAGAGATTTCGGGAAAAGCTCTCCACAGGGATCAAAATCCCATATCCTTTCCCACGGACCACACTCGAATTCAGGAAGTGGGGCAGAATAGCACATCCATTCACTGGCAGGGTCTAATCTACAGACACTGCCACCGCAGATAAGCGTAATTGCCTCATTTGTGTGCTAGAGTGAAACTGCAGAGAACATGCAACTACCCTTTGGAAATGTGTAACTACAGAGAATCCAACTACAGTAAATATAATGTTCATGCTCCCAGACTAATGATGTGATGTGATCCTGCACCCAGACTAAAAATGTGATGATATTCCAAAGCTCAGATAAACAGCAGGCGTTTAAATTCTGCAAAATAAATCTGATTGACAAATGTGATTTTGGATACTAGTAGCGCAGAGAAATCGCTCCCACCCAAAGCCTCAAGTACACTGCTGGGGAATGGACAATACACATTTGTTCAATTAGACAATGCACAGCAGTTTATTGTCGAGCAACTAAGATAATGCCACAATTGTTAGAAAGGGATTCATTAGCCAGCATGAGTGAATGCTGAACGTGATAAATGCACTACTGCTTATGGGGCTATCTCAGAGTGAGTGGCGAACACAGTGAGTGACCCAAGTGAAACTCAATAACAGACCAGATAAGTATATGATGGTTTCCAGAAATTGGCAGGCACCATGAGCTGAAGAGCATGTTTCCCCTTAATACCATCACCCATCTCAATAGAAGAAAAAAGACGCTGTCCCCCTTTCCAGTTTTCCTCAACCACTTCATATATCTTAACCCTCTTCCCTCACAAGGGGTGGGAAGGGATAACTCTGTTTGGTGTTTCCGAGATCTATTTATGGAAGACTGGGTGCTTGCTAATCCTGCTAATACAATGTGAGCTCTGAACATTCACAGAGCTTCACAAGACAGAAATCATGATTACATCCGATGACCAAGGAACTAACCGGTACGTCCCATGGCCCACAGAACTGGGAAAGCCACCCACACCATGCAAAGCTGTCAAAAACCTTGGAATCCTCATCGACGACGAGTTAACACTAGAACCCCAAGTAAGTGCGTTAATCCAGAAATTCTTCTACCTACATACGATTAAAAAGATTCTACGGTTCCTCTCCTTCGCACACAAAACACTGGCCATCATATCTCTCATCATGTCCAGGTTAGACTATGCTAACAGCATATATCTTGGAGTGCCAAACGACCTACATCCCCCATATGCGGTAGCCAGACCTTTCCTTAAACTCAACAGAAGAGATCATAGCACACCAGCTCTGAGGATGCTACATTGACTCCCCGGTCAAAAAAAAGAATCACCTTCATAAAAAATGTGCATAACGCACAGAGCAATCCATGGCCAGGGAACAGAATGTATTCAAAAGGAACTCTCCGTATACAAACCAACCAGAATACTCTGATCCTGCAATGGCATCCATCTAGAACCCAAACCATACATCCGGGAGCAAGGGGGCTGGTCCACAGGGGCTTGCAATGGCGGAAGACGGTACGGAGACATCCAGGTTGTTGGTCTCCACAGAGGAGGAGGAGCCCGCTACTGAGCCGCACATGGGGCCTGGTGGGGGTAGTACCACTGGTGCAAGTGGTGCAGTCCAGGGCCAGGGTCAGGAGGCAGCACAGGTCACCGCGGAGGGGCCTGTACATGTCCCTGTCCTTGACCCAGTGACTGCACCACCATGCACCAGCAGGGATGCCCCGTCCCAGGCCCGTCCGCAGGTAGGGGAGAGTGCCATGTCATCTGCCTCTCCACTACCTGCGGACGAGGGGTCCCATGACTGTATGGGCTCCGTCCTGATTGGTGTTGCGTTGCGCACGCGTGACATTCGTGATGACGTGCGTTCGTCCTGGGCGGAGAACGCACGCCATCACGAACAGCAGCGTCGCGAGGTGGCACTGTTGGGAGGGGCCCTGGTCGGTGGGTTCCTACATGTGTTGCTCACTCTGGTGGACCTCTCCTCCTCTGTGGACACTATGCGCCAGTCGTTCCGGCCCAGATTCCACCAGTGCCCCCTGTGGACCTGGCCCTGCCAACACAGCCAGCTTGGTGGAGCTCACATCCCTGCCACAGTCGGGAGTCGGCGGTCCAGCAGGGGTGGGCACCACAACTGGAGACCAGCTGATGGAGGATGTGCAGGCACCATCGGACAGGGCACATGGACAGCAGCAGCAGCAGGAGCAGGCTGTAGGTGGGAGCAATGATGGCTCGGGGCCATCAACATCGGAGGGGCAGGCATCGGCCAGAGGGCAGGAGGACCCAGGAATGGGAGTGTCTTCCGTGTGGCAGGGGTTAGGCCAGCGGATAGATGCGGAGCGGTGGGCGGAAGAGGCGCGGCTCACCATGGTCAGGGCAGAGTTCTCCATGCGTCGGGCGTTGAGGTGGGCAGAGTGCCTCGAGGCAACTCGCAGGGAGTTGGAACAGGCCATGAGTGCCTCCCTGCGAGACCTCGGGGCCAGGGCAGAGGCCCACCTCTGGGACATCGACATGGAGTTCGATGATGCCCTGGCCCGGGACAGCACAGAGCGAGCCGCAGGACTTGCCCGCCACCATTGTATATAGTTAGATAGTGTTAGGTTTCCTTTCTGTTTTTGTTTATTTTGGGGCGATTGGACAATGCACCACGTTTTTGTATATAGTTCTTTATTAGGTAGTCTTTTTTGTAGGTTTCATTTCATTTGTTGGGCTCATGGACCCCGGATTGGTGATTTGTATATAGTTGAACAGTGGATTTTTTATTTTTTTTCATTTCACCATGGAGCAATGAATTCCACTTATTTTTTTCCCTTGGATTTGCTTTGTTGGACTGAGACTTTGGACACATTTTCATTTGGATTTCTTTGAATTCTGATTTCATATTTTCGATTATTTTCTGGACATGCTGGGTTTTATTTCTTCTTCACATTATTGTGTGTTTTCTTTTCATTACATTCATTTTGGGTTCAATACATTTTTGTTTCATACTTCGATGTGTGGAATTCTCTCATTGATTTCATGCATGTCATGATGTGGGTTTTCACATTCACTTGCACCCATTGTGTGTGTGTGTGGCGGACATGTGTTCATTTACATACTTGCCATTCGGGTTGTATCATGTAATGGGCATTTCTATGTGGGTGGATGCAATACTTGGTTGGGTCTTTGGGCTGGGGTGGCGTGGGGTGTGATGTGGCTGGCCATTAGGCCCATGATTGAGGATCGTCATGACGTGGGTGCAGGGGGACATGTGTGGGGGCCTGCTGGCAGGTGCCCCTGACTGCTGGGGGGTGGCGGTACTGGGGGACATGTGTGGGACATGAGTGGGGGCCTGCTGGCAGGTGCCCCTGACTGCTGGGGGGTGGGGGTGCTGGGGGACATGAGTGGGGGCCTGCTGGCAGGTGCCCCTGACTGCTGGGGGGTGGGGGTGCTGGGGGACATGTGTGGGACATGAGTGGGGGCCTACTGGCAGGTGCCCCTGACTGCTGGGGGGTGGGGCTGCTGGGGGACATGAGTGGGGCCTGCTGGCAGGTGCCCCTGACTGCTTGGGGGTGGGGGTGCTGGGGGACATGAGTGGGGGCCTGCTGGCAGGCGCCCCTGACTCCTGGGGGGTGAGGGTGCTGGGGGACATGAGTTGGTGATCAGTAGTGCAAGTTGACATGTGGTTTGGCTGGGGGGCATACCCATGGTGGATGGGCTGCCTGCGGGACATGACCAGAGGTGCAGGTTAGTCCCCTGTGGTGTGGGCTGCCTGCAAGGGCCGTGGAGGGTGTAGAGGGAACACCTGGGGGGACCACACTGCCAATTCACGTGTAGGACTCCCCGCGCACCCCTGAAAATCAAAATAGCAAAATCGCATGTGAAACTTCCGGCGCACCCCAGGACTACACGTACCCCACTCTCACAGGGCCTATCGCGTGTGAAACTTCCCGCTAACCCCCGAAATACACATTCCCCTCTCCAATCGCGTGTGAAACGTCCTGCGCACCCCAGTTATACACGTACCCCACTCGCACAGGGCCAATAGCGTGTGAAACTTCCCGCGCACCCCCGATTTACACGTACCCCACTCCGATCGCGTGTGAAACCTCCTGCGCACCCCAGGAATACACGTACCACACTCGCACAGGGCCAATTGCATGTGAAACTTCCCGTGAACCCCCGAAATACACGTTCCCCTCTCCAATCGAGTGTGAAACTTCCCGCGCACCCCAGTTATACACGTACCCCACTCGCACAGGGCCAATCACGTGTGTAACTTCCCGGGCACCCCAGGAATACACGTACCCCACTCGCACAGGGCCAATCGCGTGTGTAACTTCCTGCGCACCCCAGTTATACACGTACCCCACTCGCACAGGGCCAATCGCGTGTGAAACTTCCCGCGCACCCCCGATTTACACATACCCCGCTCCGATCGCGTGTGAAACCTCCTGCGCACCCCAGGAATACACGTATCCCACTCGCACAGGGCCAATCGCGTGTGAAACTTCCCGCAAACCCCTGAAATACACGTTTCCCTCTCCAATCGCATGTGAAACTTCCCACGCACCCCAGTTATACACGTACCCCACTCGCACAGGGCCAATCACGTGTGTAACTTCCCGTGCACCCCAGGAATACACATACCCCACTTGCACAGGGCCAATCGCGTGTGTAACTTCCTGCGCAACCCAGTTATACACGTACCCCACTCGCACAGGGCCAATCGCGTGTGAAACTTCCTGCGCACCCCCGATTTACACGTACTGTGCTCCGATCGCATGTGCAACCTCCCGCGCACCCCAGGAATACACCTTACCCCACTGGCACAGGGCCTATCGCGTGTGAAACTTCCTGCAAACCCCCGAAATACACGTTCCCCTCTCCAATCGCGTGTGAAACGTCCTGCGCACCCCAGTTATACACGTACCCCACTCGCACAGGGCCAATAGCGTGTGAAACTTCCCGCGCACCCCCGATTTACACGTACCCCACTCCGATCGCGTGTGAAACCTCCTGCGCACCCCAGGAATACACGTACCACACTCGCACAGGGCCAATTGCATGTGAAACTTCCCGCGAACCCCCGAAATACACGTTCCCCTCTCCAATCGAGTGTGAAACTTCCCGCGCACCCCAGTTATACACGTACCCCACTCGCACAGGGCCAATCGCGTGTGTAACTTCCCGGGCACCCCAGGAATACACGTACCCCACTCGCACAGGGCCAATCGCGTGTGTAACTTCCTGCGCACCCCAGTTATACACGTACCCCACTCGCACAGGGCCAATCACGTGTGAAACTTCCCGCGCACCCCCGATTTACACATACCCCGCTCCGATCGCGTGTGAAACCTCCTGCGCACCCCAGGAATACACGTATCCCACTCGCACAGGGCCAATCGCGTGTGAAATTTCCCGCGAACCCCTGAAATACACGTTTCCCTCTCCAATCGCATGTGAAACTTCCCACGCACCCCAGTTATACACGTACCCCACTCGCACAGGGCCAATCACGTGTGTAACTTCCCGCGCACCCCAGGAATACACATACCCCACTTGCACAGGGCCAATCGCGTGTGTAACTTCCTGCGCAACCCAGTTATACACGTACCCCACTCGCACAGGGCCAATCGCGTGTGAAACTTCCTGCGCACCCCCGATTTACACGTACTGTGCTCCGATCGCATGTGCAACCTCCCGCGCACCCCAGGAATACACCTTACCCCACTGGCACAGGGCCTATCGCGTGCGAAACTTCCCGCAAACCCCCGAAATACACGTTCCCCTCTCCAATCGCGTGTGAAACTTCCCACGCACCCCAGTTATACACGTACCCCACTCGCACAGGGCCAATCACATGTGAAACTTCCCGTGCACCCCCGATTTACACGTACCCCGCTCTGATCACGTGTGAAACCTCCTGCGCACCCCAGGAATACACGTACCCCACTCGCAGAGGGCCAATCGCGTGTGTAACTTCCCGCGAATCCCAGTAATCCACGAACCCCTCTCACACAGGGCCAATCGCGTTTGAAACTTCCCGCGCACCCCAGGAATACACGTACCCCACTCGCACAGGGTCAATCGCGTGTGTAACTTCCCGCGCACCCCAGTTATTCACGTACCCCACTCACACAGGGCCAATCACGTGTGAAACTTCCCGCGCACCCCCGATTTACACGTACCCCGCTCCGATCGCGTGTGAAACCTCCCGCACACCCCAGGAATACACGTACCCCACTCGCACAGGGCCAATCGCGTGTGAAACTTCCCGTGCACCCCCGATTTACACATACCCCGCTCCGATCGCGTGTCAAACCTCCCGCGCACCCCAGGAATACAGACACCCCACTCGCACAGGGCCTATCACATGTGAAACTTCCTAAGCACCCCCGAATTACACGTACCCCGCTCCGATCACGTGTGAAACTTCCCACCCACACCCGAAATACACGTACCACGCTCCAATCGCGTGTGAAACTTCCCGCGAACCCCAGTAATACACGTTCCCCGCTTGCCGTGTGCTGTGTGGCGGCCTTGTATACTGGTACAGGGTTAGCGCAGCCCTTTGCGGTGGATTGGGGATTTTGATGGCTTTTCCTTGCGCGAGGGGCGTTCTTGGGGACGTAACTGGCGCTGCTGCAGGGTCGCTGCACCACTGTGCGCCACGGCTGGTTTTGGTAGCTAAAATCCATGAATACGCTGTGCGCGGAAATGGATTTTAGCGCACGCGGCTGGCGCAGAAAGTCGCACGCGCACACTGTGCGCCAGCCGTGTGTGCTACTTGTGCGCTGAATTCTATGAATTACTCCCCGAATCTGTTGGTTGCCTCCATGACCATCAGTCTTGCTTCAGAGCTGCCAGAGGCACGGAAACTGATCTCCTGAACACCCTTGAAGATCTGCTCTCCAACCTTGATTCCAGCATTCCGTCTGTCCTAATCCTCCTTGATCTTTCCTCTACTTTTGAGACAGTCAACCACGCCACCCTGATCAATCGGCTATGTTAGAACCTGGGCATCACGGAGCAGGCCCTGGAGTGGCTGACCTCCTTCCTCTTGGACTGCCCCTCCCAGGTCCAACTTGGTCCCTTTCTCTCTGCCATCTCTCTCTCTACCCGTGACATTCCTCGGGGCTCTATCCTCTCACCCTGGTTTTTCAACCTCTACTTGGCCCCTTTGGCCCACCTGATCTCTACCTTCTCCTCTAACGTTCAGTGTTATGCGGCTGGCACTCAGCCTTCCTTCAGGCTCCTCTCATCTCTCGCTCATTCCTGACTGTCTATCCGTGATTCAGAATTGGTGCGCCTCCAACGATCTCAGCCTTAATGCCATTAAGATGTAGATCCTTCTCATTCGGACCCCTGCCCCTGCTTTTCCTCTCTCACTCAGGCCGACCACCTTGGGCTCTTTTCCTTTGCCTTCCAGCGAGGCAAAAAACCTTTAGTGTCATCTTCGACTCCACTCTCTCTTTCTCTCCTCGCATCTTGGACATCACCAAGAAGTCCCACTACCTACCAGCTGCTCCTCCTCAAAGGGAGTCTTCCCTTTCTCACTTTCCCCCAGAAGCTCACTGTCTCCAGAGCCCTGTTCTCTCTAGGCTGGACTACTGCAACAGCCTCTTTCTCAAGCTGCCTTCCTCTACTCTCTGACCTCTGCAACTAATCCAGAACAGGACTGCGAGACTTATTCTTGGCCACAAGCCCAGGGATCATATCTCTCCAGCCCTGAATTCTCTCCACTGGCTCCCGGTGGTTGCAAGAATCAAGTTCAAGATCCTTTGCATTGTCCACAAGGCTTTCTGGGGTCGGGCCCACACTACATCCAATGCTTTCATCAAAATACCTTCCTTCTCGAGCCCTTCCCCCAGTTACCTCCAACTCTTTAAGGGCTAGATGCTTCGCCAGGCAGAAGTGGGGGTAGATCTCTCTCATCTGCAGATGCCTCCCTCTGGAATGGCCTCCCTGCCCCTCTCAAACTTTAGCGGATCACCTGATGTTCCGGAAGCAGCTCAAAATTGTCATCTTCTCTGCTTTTGCTCTCTCCCTCCCCTGCTGGAGAGGCGAACTGACCTACCTGTCTGCTGTACCGACTGGTTGCTTGGCTACCCTCACAGTCTCACTGAGTCCAGGCTCTTTCTTGATCAGTCACCCTTGCACTGCCTCCGGCCTAGCACACACTTAGGGGCTGTAATTATAACCCTACAGTCCCTTGTTCTCCTTGCACTACCCAGAGCCGCACTGCCCTGGCTGCACTTAATCAGAGCATTATTGCCCTGTTTTCCCCTCCCCTCTTCCTTGCACTTACCCCCTTCGTTTCCCCTTGCATTTCTCATTCTCTCACATGCACGATCTGGATGACACAAGGACTAGTAAGATCATTTGTCTTGTCCTCCCTCTATCTTCCCTCCCTTGCTTGTCGTGCCTAGAAACACATGTGTACTAGACTTATATCATATAATTTTTATCACAGATGCCCAAAAAAATATACAATGCCGCAGTAAGAAACGGCTAGACTGGCAGCACCCAAATGCCAGTCTAGCCAGGTAATTACACTTAGCAGGACTGCTTTATCAGAAATGCGTAGCTAAAAAAAAAGTCATACCAAACTGAGGAATAACTAGACTGGCTACACCAAAATGCCTCTCTAGCCACTAATACCACATATCATGCCTGGTTAGCCTGGACATGGACAACCATTATGATTGATCATACAATCTCGCCCCCCATACATCCCCTCACCCTCCCATGCCCTACCCCAACCTCCAAAATGGCCTCCCTGCCCCTCTCAAACTTTAGCGGATCACCTGATGTTCCGGAAGCAGCTCAAAATTGTCATCTTCTCTGCTTTTGCTCTCTCCCTCCCCTGCTGACCGAACTGACCTACCTGTCTGCTGTACCGACTGGTTGCTTGGCTACCCTCACAGTCTCACTGAGTCCAGGCTCTTTCTTGATCAGTCACCCTTGCACTGCCTCCGGCCTAGCACACACTTAGGGGCTGTAATTATAACCCTACAGTCCCTTGTTCTCCTTGCACTACCCAGAGCCGCACTGCCCTGGCTGCACTTACTCAGAGCATTATTGCCCTGTTTTCCCCTCCCCTCTTCCTTGCACTTACCCCCTTCGTTTCCTCTTGCATTTCTCATTCTCTCACATGCACGATCTGGATGACACAAGGACTAGTAAGATCATTTGTCTTGTCCTCCCTCTATCTTCCCTCCCTTGCTTGTCGTGCCTAGAAACACATGTGTACTAGACTTATATCATATAATTTTTATCACAGATGCCCAAAAAAATATACAATGCCGCAGTAAGAAACGGCTAGACTGGCAGCACCCAAATGCCAGTCTAGCCAGGTAATTACACTTAGCAGGACTGCTTTATCAGAAATGCGTAGCTAAAAAAAAAGTCATACCAAACTGAGGAATAACTAGACTGGCTACACCAAAATGCCTCTCTAGCCACTAATACCACATATCATGCCTGGTTAGCCTGGACATGGACAACCATTATGATTGATCATACAATCTCGCCCCCCATACATCCCCTCACCCTCCCATGCCCTACCCCAACCTCCAAAATCAGCTCCTTGGCTCAGAATTACCTTCACGTACCTCTTCCTTTTCCCAGAGCTTACGTTTGAGGCTTGTTGCCTCATAGGTAAGTACTGTTATGAGGAAGAGTGGGATTAGGAGTAATGAAGATACAGGTAGCTAAGTCAGGCATTACCTCCATGTACCTCTACCTCATTCCAGTACTTGTGTATGAGGCATATTGCCTCATACACAAGTACTGCCTCATACACAAGTACGTGGATGAGGAAGAATAGGGCTAGAAGTAATGACAATTACCAATATGTAATTAAGGCATTAAACACAAGTACAGGCTTAACAATATTGAGTTGACTGGGCTTCAGCACTTACCTCCAGACATTTTGGGCTATGTTGAATCAACCTGGCTGACCTTCAGAGCAGTTGCCGGACAGAACAGGACACAGTTTTTATACCGCACCTGGGTTTCGCTGTTAATAAGGGCCCAGCAATTACTAAAGTAAAGCATTTCACTGTTAGTACCTGCATTCAAATGCCGCATTTTTTAGGCATTTTAATTTGTGATATGGGTTTAGCACTTTCATGCCAGGGAAATGATTGGAAGGGTAGAAAGGGAACAGGAGACCATTCATTCTCACAGCAGTTCATAAGTGGGTGCTTTCACACTTAAAGGAGAGAGTTAACTACTTGTAACATTGAAGCTGCACTACAATAAACTCATTAAAATGCGTGAAGAAGTTAGATGCCCCCACACAAATACGTTTGCCCGTCCCCCACCCCACATGAAGTTAGACCCTCTCCCAAGATTTGAAGGATCAGCCTCCCAAAATGTAGGTTTTTTTGTGCCCTTGAACACAAGCACAAACACCATTCACCATATACATGCACGCACACCCAACCATCCAAACATTTAAGTTTGCACTCTTTCACCATACAGGCACACACACCCAGGCACCCACCCATAGATGTAAGTGTGCACCTATTCACCTTACACTCACACAGGCGGCCACCTATACATTTAAGTGCGCACCCTTTCACCATGCAGGAACACTGAGGCAGCCACCCATACATGTAAGTGTGCATCCTTTCACCATACACGCACACACGCACATGCAGTCACCCATACATTTGTGTGCACCCTTTCACAATACACTCACACAAGCAGCCACCTAAACATTTAAGTGTACACCCTTTCACAATACACTCACACACGCACACGTCATGGGGTTGAGGGGAGCCCTATTACTTCAAAAAGAAATAGTTTCTTTTTTAAATCACTCTGACTTCATAAAGAAATTATTTTCCGTTAAGGACCAAACCATAATGGAAATCATTTCTTTATGAAGGCCGAGTGACTTCAAAAATAAACTATTTCTTTTTGAAGTCATGGGGTTCCCCCAGCCGGGGTCTTCCATGTCAAGGGGTGGGGGGAGCCCTCGAACTTCAAAAAGAAAGTTTCTTTTTGTAGTCACTCTGCCCTCATAAAGACATTATTTATGTTACAGGAATAATGTCTTTATGTAGGCAGAGTGATTTCAAAAAGAAATTTAAAAAAAAAAGATTTTGAAAAAATCTTTTTTTTCATTTATTTTTTCTCCACGTGGGGCACCCTCCCAGGACATGTGCTAGTGGGTCCCCAGGACTGTGGGGACTGCGGGGGCCCCTGTTATGCCAGTGCATAGGGGGAAGAACAAGGTTAGGGAGTACAGAAACAAGGCAGTGGGTTCTAAGAACAGAATACAGAGGGCAATTGTCAGCAATGGATCTTCAACTAACTAGGGGAGGAAAAGGTGAAGCTCAGATCACCCAGTCTCTGGTAGGGTGTGGTGTGGGCTTTATATGGACTTTGATGTTATGGAGGCGCCATTCCTTGAAGAGGAGGCCCTTCAGCTCCTTTCTGAACTGTAGAAGCGAGGGAGCGAGTCACATGTTGATGACAGGAGATTCCAGAGTCTTGGGGCGAAGACAGAGAAGTCCTGTCTGCGTTTTTGATCCTCCCTGCACCAGTTCAAGTCTGCACATGTCCTAATGTCTGGTTGATCGTAGGCCTCTGGAGATGTTGAGTTTCTCCGAGAGGTAGGTTGGGGACTTCAAGGTGACAGCCTTGTAGATGATACAGAGGTTAGGGCTAGAGTAAATATGTTGGGGTTTGGTAAATGGTTAGAGTAGATTAAGTTTCAGGGTAAGTGTTAGGGTCTGGGTTTGGTTAAGTGTTAGAGGGATACAGAGATTGGAAAGGGCCAGTGATTTTGGTGTAGGATAGCGGTTAGGATAAACCTGGTGGTTAGGGTACAGTAAGCAGTAAGGTAAGTGTTAGAGTTGCAGTTAGGGGAATGTTAGTATTACAGCAAGGGTTTGGGTTAGGGAAAGGGTTATGTAATTTGTGTCTGTTGATGGGGTTGGAGATAAGTTCACTGTTTGTTTCCTATTTATTTTGCATTGCAAATTAAATGCTTCAGTGCTCTGAAGGGTGGTGTTCTGTAAGAGTTAACGATAGGATAATGGTTGTTATTACAGTTAGGGAAACGTTTAAGAATGGAGTTAGGGTGATTGTGGAAGTTTCGTTAGAGATTTGGGTCATGTTTAGGGTTACAGCCTTGTACCTTAGTGTATTTAAAAATAGCTTTTTTGGCGACCTCATTACTGGCAACATTTTCCCACTTTGCATGGCTTGTATTGAATGACTAAATTTATTAAAATGACTTTTTGCTGACTATATTTTCCTGGGGACATTTTCACATAGAACCGTTTCAATCGTACAGCAGCTGAGTTGATTCAATTCAATTCAATTTATTAGATATACATATAGCAACAAGGCTTTGTATAACACATGACATACAATATATATACAAAAATTATACAGATCACCTATAAAAAGACCAAAATGAAAATCAATGCTTATTGGAGACACTTAAAAATATCAGCAATATGCATATAAAATCGAACAATAAAATAGATCAAATTTATATCATTTCCCTGCATAAAAACCATCCATAAAAGAGATATTTCATTCATAATAGTTGCATTATTATATGCTTTCAAAAACTTAAAGCGCAGTAGAACTAGGCATTCACATTCGATAATCAAATGATACACAGTTTCACAAACCAGGTTTTCACATAAACGACAGAATGTGTGTGGAAAATATAATTTATTTTTCCTGCACTTTGATGAGTTAATTATATTAGATATCCTGACAGGACGAATATAGCAATGTACGTCCAAAACATCTATATATTGTATATGAGACATAGAGAGCCACACTTGGTCATTAACCTTTTCGGGAGCGGGATAACTCTTTCTAGCAGCACATCTTTGACTGTGTTCACTAGCATGTTCTAAATATCTTTTGGCAGATTTGAACCCGGTCTGTGATGAATTTGGCCCCTGTGGGCACTTTTGGGATTCCAATATGGGAATGAACTTTGGATGTATTCCCTCAGGTACATGAAATTGGGTATTGTGACTGACAGTATGGTAAGAGTCATTACATACAGTAGTCGAAGTGAGCGGGAGCGGTCGGGAGCAGTGCTCCTATACTTTTTTTAATTACCTCGTACAGCTCCTATACTTTTATTTTAAAAAGAAACCGTTCCGGAATAGTTTTGTTTAAAAATAAAAGTGTAGAAAGAAGTTGAAACCTTCACTTTCAGCGCACTGCACTGAACGTTCCCTTAAACAGCAGGTGCATGTGTTTGGGGGGTGTATTGTGTGTGGGAGGGGTTGTGGCAATGGGGTTTGTGGGGCGCAGGGGCAGGCCAGCAGGGAACATAGTTCCACTACTTCTTTTCGTACACTTCGACCACTGATTACATGTGAATTCAGCCAAAGGTAATAACTTAACCCAATCCTTATTCTGGTCTGTAAAATAACACTGAAGGTACTGGCCTGCAGTCTGGCTGGCTCTTTCACTTTGGCCATCA
The DNA here is from genome assembly GCF_040938575.1 of Ambystoma mexicanum. Classification (NCBI taxonomy): domain Eukaryota; kingdom Metazoa; phylum Chordata; class Amphibia; order Caudata; family Ambystomatidae; genus Ambystoma; species Ambystoma mexicanum. The sequence goes on from NC_090921.1 coordinate 984,155,539, forward strand.
CTCTGTGGATGCCAAGCTAAGGAGTAGTTCAGTTTGGTACCAAGGAGGTTATTGATTTCTTTCTAGACGACTGATACAAATCCAGTTCCTCGGTCTGTGATTATACTGTCTGTTAATCCATAAATTGCTGCAAAAATCAATGCGCCAGAGTAGAAACACATGGGACTGTTTTGAGAGCTACAAAGTGAGCCATTTTCACGAAGGAGTCCACAATTGTCCAGATAACTGGATACTCTTGGGCTATTGGAAGTTGTTATAAAGTGCATTGAACAGATCTGCCATGGTCGTTCTGCAATTGGTATGTGACATAACTGGCCGATATCTTTACCTTGTGGATTCCTGGCTCTGGCACATAAACCATACACCACAACCTTGGATGTATTCCTGACTGTCTTTCTTCATGGTTTTCCACAAAGCGTACCGTTGCATTCTGTGTAAAGTTTCTGAACCCCAAATGACCGGATCCCGGCAGGTCATGGCATCATCCTAAAAGATTGAGTTGAGTTTCTTGGGTGGGGAGCCATACCTTGTCTTCATGGAGAAGGAAGCCATGGTCCTCTCTGTGGCCTGGGTGGTTTTCTAAGAATGTTCTTTTCTGAGTTGGAGTATAACTCTTGCAGAGAAGTTCTTGATATGACGACTAGGATGAAGTAGTTAAGGAAATTGTCTTCTCAGTGGGATGCAATTCCTCCAGATTCTTACATATCATCCTTGTAATCTCAGGAGAAGACATCTGCTCTTGTATTTTGTACACCTGGTTTAAAAGTGACACAAAAATTAAAATTAAAAAAGAAATGTATCCATGATTCTGCCTTTCATTTAGTGCCTGGGCGCCTTTCAAAGCGCTAAGATTACTGTGGTCTGTTGTCACTATGATAGCATCACAAGCTCCTTAAAGTAGATGTCTCCACATAAGAAAAGCATCCTTAACGGCCAGTAATTATTTTCTTGAAAATACTGCATTACTTTTCTATGTCTGTAAAAGTATGTGTTGTTATGTTAATCGGATTTGTAGCGCACACTTTCACCCGAGGGCATCTTGGCGCCACCCTAGCTGCTAGGTGTTGTAGCAATTGCATGCAGTATTGCATGCAGTGAATGGTACCCATAGGTTGAGCCACGTAGAGTGCGTTGCAGTAATCAATGCGACTGATGATTAGCGACGCTACCACCAGAGGCCGAAGGTGATTGGAGAGAAAAGGGAATACTTTCTGAAGCACTTTAAGAAGAAAATGCCTTGCACACACCGCTCACTTGCAGTATCACCGATAAAGAAGATGACAAAAGAATCCCTAATTTCCTAACCATTGTCACAGGGATAGGAAAATCACCCAGAATGGGGGACCAGAAGGAAGGTGTCCACATAGAAGCTTTAGTAGAAGAACCAGCCACCAGGACATCTTGTCCCCATTCAGCTAAAGCCAGTTCTCACTCATCCCTTCCCTTTTTGACTCAGGGACACGTGTCCCATCGGCCTCTCCTAAGCCTAAGCTACCTCTCTCAGTTTCCTCTGGTTCACTTTCTTCCTTAAAATAGGGAAATATAGCCTTCTAAAGAATTCCCTGTGCAATTGTGACCCCACTGTGTATTTCAAACAGGGTTTCGCCATGTTTCTGTAAGAGGACCTTTATGTCTCCCCTAAAGTCTGGACCTATAAGGCCTGCTAGGACATCTAGGCCAAACTTTCAGGCCATGCCAGATATTGGGCCAATCTTATATAATATCCCGCAGGGGGTATTAAGACTAAGTCTGTGGGAATCATCCCTCTTTTCCCGGGAGTGATAGTGGCTTATCGGCTTCTACAAATATCAAAGCCTATGGATTCTTTTGTGGTGGCAGAGGGGTCTGAGGATCTGTGACCAAGTTTCTGGAATTTTAGGGTCCCTCAATTTGTCTCAATTGAGTTGTATCCCACTTCTAACACCATATATAGGGGAGGCATGTATCACAAGTATGACACGGACACAAAAGGTATACAGGATGTAGGTGGGCACTACGCTAGATAGTTTTATATTTTCCGCTCTTGTGTATACGATATTTAAAAAAATGTATTTTGATTGCTTTGGCCTGGAGCTACCAGTAGAAAGAGGTCCTATGGCATCAGGACCACTAAACAAAAAGAAAAAGAAAAATAGGGTAGACCCACCCTATTAAAACTGGTGCTCTCAGTTCGCCCAAACTGGGCTGCACATATAGGCCAAGTTATAGTTTTGTGGTTTCCAAAATCAATAATTTCGAAATTCCATTAATTGAAGTAATCACAAAAGGAATTGTTTATTCATATTCCTCTATATTTTTCATTGAATATTGTTGCTTCATATTCAATGAGGCCAGACAAATGTTATGATTAACATTTCTTGTACTTTTGCCAATGCATTTCGGTTAATAACCTTCTTCAGGGCCGTACATAATATATTAATTCTATAATGACCAACATACACTTCATAGTCAGATTAGACATTAGACAAATAATATATTGTCAATTCATTCAGTACATGCACAGAAATGTTCAATTACATACCGATCGTAATGTTATCCATCAACATGTCCCAATGTGTTGATAAAAGAAAAAGAGAAAGCTTCATGTAAGTATGGTTGTTAAAATCCAAAATGCATGGTGTGTAAATGAAAGGGAAGTTGCTGTACCTTATGTGTCAAAGGGATCTCCTACTTGCGTGTGTAGCACACGTATAGTCACAGCTCCTGTCAATAAGAATAGGAGATCGTCAGTGAGAGGTCCGAACTGTAATGGTTTGCATATCTAAATGGCACACAAGCGCTTACCTTGCTCGTTGGAGACGCGGTTATGGAATTAATTGCACCCGCGAAAACGGGAGCGCGAGTGATTTCAGAAGCATTTATTGGTTGCCATGGAGACAGGGGTACTGCGACGCACTGCAGCGTAGCTGTAGTATGTTCGCCTCGGGCCCCACCCATCCGTGGTGACGGACACAAAATGTACCATTTGTAAAACCTTTATTGAAGTTTCTGGGGTTAGAAAACTCCTACTCTGCCTTGTAACTAAGATGGGAGTTGTCTCGACCATCAAACGACAAACAAAACAGTCTGTCAAATCAAAATGGCCTATGCTAACAAAACCTAATGCCTGGCCTATCTCTTGTACAAAAAGTGTATGAAGAGGAAATGTATGGAAAGGAAACATCAGTGTTCAAATGTAATAAAAATAGCTAAATCAGCTCTACTCCCCACGTTAGACCACAGAGAGTAAGGCGGTCCTTGTAGGCAGGATGACACACTCTGGCTCGGGTTTTCAGTATACTAAACAGTTCCAAAACATGGATCGAGGCCTGTCTGGCCTTCCAGATTAAAGTTTCTCTTTCAGATATCCAAATAATGTTTGAACACAAAGTTTACATAGGTCCCCCTCTGTCGGGCTCATACCTCTTCAAACACAGTTTACCTGGGTCCCCCTCTGTTGGGCTCAGACCATTTCAGCACAAAGTTCAACAAAACTTGCAAAGGGGCGCCCTTCACCAAGTTTAGTACACTTCTGGTCTCCCTCAGCCCAGCTCAGACCACTTTCGGGTGTCAAAGACTTTCAAATGTGTGTGGCTTTCTTTACAGACCTGTGCAGGACCACTTTGACTATAATTCAAGATTTCAACTTCCACTCTCCCCTTCTCTAGGAGGTAATTCTGCTTACTTTGCTTTTTCACTTCATTCGCTTTATCGTTACAAACAATGCACTTTTCACAGAGACTTTTGCGTGGGCTACTTCATTTTGCCGGACCACTCTGTTACTCAGTATCGCTGATTCCACAGGTGTCTTTTACTTCAAAGTTCATTCACAGGTCTAACTTTCCTCAAATCTCATCCACACTCATGCAGCCTTCACTTGCAGTATAATGTTGCCACTTCAAACTCTCTTGAACACACACTGGTCTCTGAGGTCGCTTGCCAACTCATCGGCTATGTGAGTTTCGTTCTTAGTTTTATGATTTCCAATTCACAAGTCAAGGTTAGTACCACAGGCTTGTCCTCGCGTCCCCAACTCTGCCATTCACCCGGGTGGGTCGCTGGCATCCTTGAAACACAATGCAGTCTTCACTTGCAGGATTTGGCCTTCTCAATGTGTCTTTCGTGGCCTGTCGGAGGCAACGACCTCCAGTAGGGAACTCTTGGGGTTTTTGACCAGCTGCTCTCATCCTTTGGTCTGTCGCTCTGCTCCAGTAGGTTTGCCTTCACCCATGAAGTCCTGCTCGTACTCGTGTTAAGCCTTGCTCAGAGTGTGTCTTTAGGTGTTGCCTTTTATCCGTGTAAGGAGAGCTAATTGGTATCAGGTGTATGCACTTGAAGTCAAGTGCCGGACTTCACCTGACCCGATTTACTGGACATGTCCAGTATGATGTATGAGAGTTAGTTTTGTTGCTCTCAGTCACCCTCTTCCTTGGCCCAGTATTTGTGTAAAAGCGGGGGAGTTGGGACCTCAGAGAATCCTACAAAATAGGATGGGGTAAATGAACAAAAAAGGAGGGACTATCACATCTCACCATCGGCTGTCTCACACCCACACCCCAAAGACCACTCACCGAGGTGATCTTCCAGCAGTGGTCCACCCCCAGGGTCTGAATCAAAAAGCGATGGCCGTGCCCTGGCCAACTGAGAAAGAGATGCCCAGGGACTAGAGAGTGAGACAACCTCTGGTTTCTCATAACAATAAATAAGTATACTCTCTGCTTTTTTACAAGTTTTTGAAAGCAGCAAGCAACTTGATGCATGGAAAGTATCAATAATAACTCCTGAAGAAGGGAAGGAATTTCCCGAAACGCACAGAGTATGGGATTTTTGTATTGATGACATATGAATTGTTGATGTATGAATTTTCGACTAAGTTTGAAAAACAGCAAAAAACATAAATATACATACAAAATAATTATAACCGGGTGTTACCGCATTTTTGTGAACAATCGTAACTATTGATTTATAAATTGTAGAAGAAAGTGACTTCAGAAAATTGCATGATCAGAACTCAATTTAGATGGTCTAAAATATTGATTGTACTATATTACAATTTGGTGAGCAGAGTACGGGAGTGTTCCACAAGGTTGTGGACACCCGTTTGTTTGTTAAATTATTGATACAACCTAGCGTCAGGGTTGTCTTTCTCCCCTGCACCCTACTACCAATTTGAGGAAAATTACACTTTAGATTTAACAGAAGGTGTGCTCCTAGCCCATAGGGATTAAGATTATTGAACTGGACATTGCCTCCAATATATCCCAGATTTGGCAAAGTGCCCCAATTTACACAGGCCTATGCAAAACCCAAACAAAGCCAGAGGAAGAAGGCATGGCACCTGCCTCTGATGATAAATTATCAGATAAATCTGCAGACTCTGTCCTTGACAGGAGTCAGGGAACCCATATCCAGAGAAATATATGACTTACGTAAGGCTATGGCTAAAGATGTTACTCTGATAAAGTCTGACCTATAAGAGATGAAGAAATACTTTGGATTGGTCTACACCCAATTCAACAAAGCAGAGGCAGACATATCCAAACTGGTGGATGACTTTCAAGCTGCCACAGGGTGGAACCATGAGTCGCTAAGCAGATAGCCCTGCTGAATGACCACTTGGACGGACTGAAATCTAGAAAGGGATGTAATAACATAAAAGTCTTTGGTGCGCCGGGAAGTCGCAGGACAATCCATCAAACCCTTTGTCTTGAAACTCTCGTCTTGTCTTCTGTGCCACAAATGGATATTGGTGACAACAGGGAAATTGATAGGGTGCATAGAGATCTGAGATCTGAAACAGATCCAGGTAAAGTGCCTAGATTGATAATCATGTGCTTCCTAAGATATTCAGTGAAAGATAAAAGAATATAACTAGCCAGGGAGAAGAAAGAGATGTTGTGGGTAAATTTGAGTTTTACCAAGACATCGTGGAGAAACAGAGGAAGTTTAATGAAGTCAAGAAAGAGCTAATTAAATGTAAACTATGTTATAGATTTTTCCGGTATCTCTTAGATTTCAAACAGGCAAAAAAACTCAGACAGGACTCACTCCTGAAGACTTCTGCAGGATCTTACATGAAGAAATAGAGGACTTGGGTCTCCACAACTATTTCCCAGGAGCAAGCCAAAAAGGTGCAGGAAAGGTTTGCGAAGAAAAAAGTACAGAAGCAGCAGCCACCCCCAGAGGGGGATGGAACACTGGACTGATCCAGCTATTCCCTTCAATTAGCATCATAGATTTGTGATTATCACCTTGGTAACATGATGCCTGACACTACAATTTTAGTATTACCTTGAATATTAATTGGATTAACAACCTCATTAAAAAGACTAAGGGCCTCATTACACGGTATGCGGTAACCATGGCGCTATTAGCGCCATGGTTGCCGCCGGTATTTTACCGTGTCCGCCTTGGTGGATGGCAGAATTACCGCCCTACTCCAAGGTGAGCGGTGGTAATTCCCCATTCACCAAGGCACTTCCCCATTCCCATTTTTGCCCCCATAGGGCTCAATGGGAATGGGGAAGGAGCTAATTACGGTACCGCAAATTGCGCTACCGTAATTAGCACCAAGGTCCCTTTGCGGGCCTGTTCATTAACAGCTGGTAAAACCAGCCGTTAAGGTCGGGTCCTGTAGTAAGGCGGTAAGGGTTTGCCGGTGCCCTTACCGGTACCGGTAAACCCTTACCGCATTCCATGTAATGAGGCCCTAAGATTACATCCTACATACATAAAACCCAGGCGGATGTCATTTTACTTCAAGAAACCCACCTGAATAGTGCAGACTCTTTGAAAATGGCCAGCAGGTGGAAGGGCCAGACCTTCGTTAGTTATGCCGGTCACAAGAGGAATGGAGTCATGGTTTTATTTATTTAATTGGTTATTTATAACACACTTAATACCCAGAGGTTTCTAAATGCGGACCAGGGGATCGAACCTGTATAGCTCCACGTTGTCTTGTTTCCAAGGCGAGCGCGTTGCCCCTGAGCTATCCTCCCAGCCCTAATGGTTCTCATCAGGAGTATTGAAAGATACTGAAGGTCGTTTGGTGCTGATGGTGAGACAATTTGCCAGACATGATTTTTTATTAATGTCTGTCTATAGGCCCAATGTGGATGATTGCTCCTTTTTTCATTCTGTTCAGAACTGACTCCAGCCATACTTACTTCCTCGCACGATAGCTAGAGTACACTGAAATGAAGTCCTAGACCCCTAGCTAGACAGGTTGGGGATTCCGAAATGCCTCTCTCTGCCACCTATTAGAGCTTTCCAGAGGATGGTCAATGAAGTTTCCTTTATTGATGTTTGGAGGATTCTACACCCTACGTGTTGCGATTATACCTACCAGGCTCCAAGTCATTGCACTTTATGCAGGATAGATGCAATCTTCCTTTCTAAAGGCTTTTCTCAGCATTTGCTGGAGGCTTCTATATTGGGGTGAGCCTTGTCAGACCATTCCCCTAATACTGTTATGGTTCACAACTATATGGTGGCTAATCTCATAGCCAGCTGACAATGTAACCCAAGTATATAGATTTCAGACTATGAGACCCCTTTGAATGCTATAATAGACTTAATGGAACTCTATGACACAGTAGCTACAACTCCCCAAACACTATGGGATGCAGCAAAGGTTACGATGATTATGAATATGGAGAAGAGGTCTTTAATCAAACGTGACAGGGCATGACTGATGGCTTGGAAGACTCTGTCATGTGACTAGAACATGAGTCCAGGGAAGCTCTGTCACCATTGCATACCCTTTTGTTGCTGAATCTATCCTGGATTTAACTAAATGCAAATGAATGAAATGTATACTAAAAGTGTGGTATTCTTACATAAAACAGCTGGCTGCTCGTTCCATGAACATGGTAATAAGGCGGGCAAGCTGTTAGTGTAGGTTTTCTCTAAGTGTATTCCCACTGTTAAATATAATAATACCAATATTGCGACTGATCATGAGGGAATTTCGGACGCCTTTAGAGCCTTTTATCTATCATTATACACGTTCAACCAGACCCAGCAGGCGACATTAAGTGTGGGGAATTCTTTCCTATGCTTGACATTCCTAAGTTGTCTAGGGAGGCTGTCAGGGGAATGGTGTGTGCCATTTCGGAGACAAAGGCAGCTGTGGCTATTTCTCGATTTCCAAGGAGCAAAGCTCCAGGCCCAGATGGCTTCTTTGATGGATTTGATAAATTCACTAGAGAGACAATTGTCCCCCACCTGTTTTTAGATCAACAAAGACGTTTGGCATCTAGGCACCAGGCCTGCATAACACTGATTTTTGAAAGAGGGAAGGGTCCCTTTTGAGAGGGTCAGTTTCCAACTGATCTTCTTGTGAAATACAGACCTGAAGATCCTTACTAAAATACTACCAGAAGGCGTTCAAAGATACATTAGAAGTATAACACATAATGACGAAATAGACGTTATTGTGGGTAGGCCCTCGGGAGACCATTTTCCTAGATTGTTCCATTTAAAAGACCTTGCAGATATTGTTGGAGACAAACTCACCCTGATTTCTATAGATGCTGAGAAGTGCTCTGACAGAGTTGAATGGCCTCTTCTTACTAGGAATTTGAGGGTGTTCAGGTTTTACATCACTTTTGTAACTTTGGTCCAAACCCTATATACCACAAACCTATATCAATGTTGATGGAGTGGCCACCGTACCTTTTTCTCTCTTCTGCGGCACTGCCCCTGGTCGCCTCTTATATTTGCTCTAGTGCTTGAACCTCTAGCTTGGTGAATATTGATGCAGCGTTTGGTAAAGGGGATTGTAATGAGCGGAGAGGAGAGTAAACTTCTTCTGTACACCAATTATGTACTCTTTCACTTACCCATCCTGAGAGGGCCTTACCGCACTTGGTGTCCATTACTTCGGATTACAGAACTCTTCCGTGATATAGAATAATTTGGGATAAGACAGAGGTACTCGCATTGAGATCTAGAAAGCTGGCATTGGGCCTGTCTATGGTCCCCCAGTTGTGTGTTCAGTCCAATTTTACTTATTTGGGGATCGAACCTAGGAGTACATTGAGCTCTATTGTTAAGGCTAACTTGAATGCAGTGTGAAAGGAAGTTGAAGGGGGTCTGAAAACTTGGAATATTTTGCCTCTTTTTTGATGGGTAGGTCCCCTTTGTTTAAAATGGATTCCCGTCCTCGGTTATTTTATGTCTTTAACAGGCTACCATTGATAATCCCATGGAAATATTTTCAAAATATTTTTTAAGAATGACTAAAGCACTGCAGACCATTCTTTGGCAATGGGCCAGGGCAATGATACAACTTATCACCCTTTTGAAAAGCAAGTCAGATGAAGAACCTAATTTGCCAGATGTTAAATTATACTAGTGGGCATCTAAACTCACACAATTGCAGGGTCAAATATTGAGGATAATTAGCAGGCAGCACAGGCTCGATATGAAAGATTCCTCTTGGGGTCTTATTCTACTATTGAAAACCTAAATACGCATCAGCAGATTACCAAGCCAAATACTATCCTGTCACACACTAAGCTGATACGGTCAGGAATATATAGGAGGGCTGGTCTCAAATTGAGACTTACAGCAAACAGCCCACAATATAATTATGATTATCATTTTATACAGAGACAACCGATCCACCGAGCATTGGCTATCTGAGTTATTGTTTCACAGACTGAATGTAGATTTCTTTGACATTTTAGCTTCTAGGTTTGGTCTTCCTAGCAGGGACATTTGGAGACATCTTCAGCTCTGATGTTGTTTGCAACTGTACATGTGGAGGGAATTATAGGGAGGTCCCAGACCCTCTTCATGAGACACCTACTTAGTGAAATTTGCTAGGGCTAAAAGGGCTATTTCAGTGGTTTGCTCCTTACTGCATGTGAGCACAGATAAGCCCTTACCGCGTGTATGTTAAAATATCTTGTGAAGCAGACTTGGGTGTGGACATTCCTGGTGATCAATGATTGGATGTGGTGCGGAACTGGTCAACTGGTCCTCGGGGCAGTAGCACTTGTCTGATCAAGTACAGAAGTTTACACAGGGTCTGTTGGTATCCCGACCATTTACACAAAACTGCTGATAATGCATTGGACCTTCGTTTGTGGGGTTGCTTACAGAAGGGCACATTTGTAGCTATGCTCTGGTCCAGTAAAATTGTTGTTGGGAGATTTTGGAAGAAAGGATTTGACATTGTCACTTGGGTTTTGGCCTTTCCCCTTGATGCATCTCTAAGTTTAGGTTTGTTGAGGCTGTCGTCCTAAAGACCAAACCTAATAATCAACGTTAATGGAGGATTGTGGTGCTGGCCATGGCAAGAAGAAGAATTGCTAGGCACTAGAAGGAAATGCTTCCTACCTCTATTCAGAGTGGGTGCACCTTATGGTTGATGTTGCTGCTTTTGTTATCTTATCCAATATTTATACTGCGCCCATCTCCGCTGTGCTGGTCTTATGACACCTGGCCTTGGTCAAAAGGTGGCATTTTGTGACCCAGCCAGTGTGTTGCCAGACCCTAGTCTGTGGAACGGAAGGGGAAGTTTGGGGAGGAAGTGATAGGAAATAGAAACTAGACAATAGAATGACGAAACACAGAGAGGAAACACTATTGGGATGAGCGGAAGGGGATGTGTTTGTCAAAGTAGGGACACATGTTTCTCAGATGTGATAGGTTACTGGTAAGCATGAGTGTAGGACTCCGGAAAGTACAGCTCCGATTAGACCAGAATTTCATTGTGATGGCAATATCAAGAACCGATGAAGCATGTTACTAGATGTAGTTAGATGGTGAGTGGATGCGTGATGGACTTGATAGGTACTCAAGCAGACCCTAGTAGTGTGGAGGCTTACGCCATGAATTCATTATTTTGAAAAGAATGCTCGCAGAATGCAGAGTACTTCCCCTTTTGGGATATTTTCCTGCAATTGATGTAATACTACTTTTTTGGAGATCAAGTATTTTGGAATGTTTATTTTTCCTTGGTTGACTCTTTAATCTTTTGTACTAGATGTGTGCTATTGAATGCTGGTTTGATTTTTCCTTTGTTATGATCCTAAATAGAGAATGAAAAGAGATTCTTAAAAAATAATTAGTGAAGTTAATGCACATTCCTCATGATGTAATTTTCAGGGCAGCTGTGTCTGCTACTTCACACTTTACTACTCCAAACCCTTTCTGCAAGTACTGTTCATTTGTTATCTGCCCTATAATGGATTCCAATACATCAGAGCAAAGGGTTAGAGCATATGGGCAAATAGATGTTACTCCCTTGAGTACGTTTTCTTCAGATGCCCCGACGTCCATGCTCTTTGATATGAAAGGTTATTTATAACACGCTTAATACCCAGAGGTTTCTAAGCGCGAACCCGGGGATCAAACGCTCTGTGTTGTCTTGCTTCTAAGGCGAGCACGTTGCCCCTGAGCTATCCTCCCGAGACTCTATAGCTATCACTGTATATTGACAATGTGGTGTAGATAATGAGAGCAGAGGAAGAGAGTTAAGGGAAGCCAGTGGAGTCGTTGGGCAAAGGACTTTGGCCCTGGGGGCAGTACATACGCGACAGAGGTCACAAATTACTTTGACTTAATGCTTTGCAAATTTCTCTCCTTTCGCTCTCCCTTTCAGGAGAATGTGACAGTAGAAAGAGTAGGAATTGTATGATTAGGAGTACAGGAGTCACTACGCTGGGTAACTTCGATTTAATGTATAAAATGGGAAACTAAGCGATTTGACCACAAGCGCATCTTTTTATGGTCCAATCGCATGACGGTATTTTATTCCTATCAACAGTAATTCACTGAATCTAAACTCTGGCTGCTTGACACTAATGAAATGTGGCTTACACGGTCCATGATCTAATTAGAACACCGTAGAAAAGGAAAAGAAACTTTGCCATCCACTGGGGCCTACATTTTTATAATATCATACTATGGACTCTGTCTGCTGTAGGAGGGCAGAAACCTGATGAAAGGCTCCAGTTGGGTCAGAGAAGTGTGTAGCAATGAAAGGAAGCCAGGGCTGGGAGCTTTCTGACTCGCTTCATTTGTTCTTTCAGTACTGCTTGCAACAGAATCCCAGCCTGGACATGCAGGGGCAGCGTCCACTGCCCATCGAGTCAAAGTAAGTATTCAGGGTCATCTGACCAGTGCACAGAAACATGTCTAGCGTCCTCTTCTGTGTCCCCCCTCCTCTCTAACCCACCGTCTCTCTCTCTTGCTCTGCAGGAATGTGTTCCGCACGTTTGGCTCGGCATACAGGTAAGGCAGTTGAGAGAAATGTAGGAGTGTTTTATATTGTTCTGTTTTTTTACACAATATTAATATTTGAGGGAATAGAAGACCTCATACACATGTGCAGCACTGAGATAGGGGTGACCTGGGGCAAAGGAAGTGATATAATGAGTAGAGGGATCAGTGAAGCTCCCTAATCACCTAAATTGGTGCACTTAAGTGACTCCATCCTCTGTGATCACATGAGGGCTAATATGCCCAACAACAATGCCAGATATTTCTAATGCCCACCTGAAATGTCTCTTAAGACAAAGACAGTCCACCGTACACGGGTTTTGCAGGGCTGCCCTGAAGAGTGACACCCCGAGCATTGGCAGCAGGAAGTGTGTTTATAAAAAAATGTCTTTGAGATGCATTTTGCTCAATGTCGCTCTGTATTTTGTTAAGTTGTTTATTGTATGTGTTGGTAAGGTTTTCCACAAATGTGTTCGTTTTTTGGAGGCATGTAGTGCAAAGGCAGATTTTATCAATGGTCAAAAACCTCAAACAAGCAACAGGAGGAGAAAGCCGAAGAAGAAGCCTTTGGCTTGTGATACTCATTCTTTGATAGAGACTCCGTAAATAAGCAGCTGTGCAAGGAATTGAGGACTCATGCTGGCAGACCAGTAGTCAACCACTGATGATCTATTTCATTCTGGATGATTAGGTGCTATCTCGTAGTGATGGTGATTTTAAACATAATAGTTACTGTGAATTAGGGCAGGGCAAGTAGTAATATGCACACGGTGGACCCCCCTTCTATAATGGAACAGAAAAGCTAAAACATGATGGAATGGAAAGCTAGGCAGGGAATTATCTGTGCCCCAGTCATTCAGGTGCTCGCAGACACAAGCATTCACATCAATACTGAAACAGACACACAAATACGAACACTCATTAAAAATTACACACACACACACCCCGCATCACATTTTAACCACACAAGACTTAGGGCTTCATTACGACTTCGGCTGTAGCCATGCCGCTGTTGGTGGCATGGCTGCCACCGAAATCGGGTCCGGGTTCGGGTTCCCAGAATGGGGAATTACCGGGCCATTTCGAGTTTGGAGGGCCCGGTAATTCCTCCCTCCAGGAACCCGGGCCAGACCTTCCCCATTCCCATTTCAGCCCCCAGAGGGCTGAATGGGAATGGGGGAGGGAACCCGGGCCAGACCTTCCCCATTCCCATTTCAGCCCCCATAGGGCTAATTGGGAATGGGGGAGGAAGCTAACAACGGGCCGATTACGAGCGTCCCGTTGTTAGCTCCCTCTTCCCCACGCAGGACCCGGTAAAGACGCCTGGTTTTACCAGGCGTCCTTACCGGGTCCCGCGAGGGGACCTCGTAATGTGGTAGAACAGGTTTAACGGGTCCGCCTCCTTTAGCGGAGCCCGTTAACCCGTTCCGCCAGGGTCGTAATGAGGCCCTTACACTTTCAAAAAATAACAATCAACTAACCGTACCATGAGGCTTTAGTCTTCTCGCAGGTCCGCTGTGCCTTTGGGTTTCTTAGTAAATCTCCCTCATTGGAATGGAGTGACTGCTTGGGTCCATTGATCACTTTACATTAGAAATGAAGCAGGACATTGATGGTTGGATGATTCTACACCCTATTGTTTACGATTATACCCACCAGTCTCTTTGCCACTGCACTTTATGCAGGATAGATGCAATCGTCCTTTCTAAAGACTTTTCTCAGCATTTACTGGAGGCTTCTATATTGGGGTGAGCCTTGTCAGACCATTCCCCTAATACTGTTATGGTTCAGAACTATATGGTGGCTAATCCCATAGCCAGCTGAAAATGTAACCCAAGTTTCTGATGTTTGTTCATCTGCTTGGAATCACATGCTGTGCATAGTCTGACATCCAGTGGTCACTGCAGAGTATTGCATTTTGTTTTTCGTAGTCGAAAAGGGGACATCGACAAGGTGTGTCTGTAACGCTATCCCTATAGTGACGTGCAGTGTACCCACAATCCCTCACGCGTCGAGGTCCCTCAGATTGTTTTTTTCTGCCCAGATATTGGTCGCCTTAACGCGGATCTCGTTCGAGAGAAATTGCAAAACATTTACTCGACCCTTTGGTCGTTATTTATTATACATTACATTAAATCCCTCCTTCGACGGCGAAGCTGTTTCACCGCCGAGTAAGAACTTCGACGGCGGTGTCTTAGACAGAGGAGATCCTTCGGCGCTGCCGAACACGTGGCCCAGCCTCGCCGGCCTAAAACAGATGGGAGAGTGGGGGTAGTGGGACATTTCTTTCTACTTCTAAGAATGCCTTTCTCTTTCACCCCCCTTTCCTTCGGGGTCGTTATCACTTTTAATTGTATCCTCAGCTATGGAGAGGACTCTGTTTAGATTTTGCCCACGATGTATGGGCATATTCACATGGAAAGATAAGCACAAGCGGTGTAACGGTTGCTAACCCCTCAACCACAACGAGGACGGCTGTGCGGCCTGTAAACTTCTTTGCCAAAAGACCTTAAAGGACCACAGGGTCAAGAGGGGGGCAGCCTACACTATGTCTAGAGCTGATTCCTCACCCGCCGCCGTCGCCACTGAGTGTGACGAGGACAGTGATAACCCGACCTCTGTTTCAGAGGTTGTAGACCTCTCTAAGGAGCATACCCGCTCCTCAGCTTCTGTCTCCGGCCCCGACAAATTGGGCTCACGCCCTATTTATGGGGATGAACACCCCGGTGACACTGACGAACACAGAAAACATAAACATAAGCACACAACCCAGGGCACTTCTTCGTCGAAGATGAAGAAAGCCCTAGCGCCAACGGAGACGCCAGGCCCACCGGCATCCTCCACCGACCGCAAGGGTTGCAAGCCCTCCCCGCCACCGCAGACGTGACTAGCGAGTGGGCTACCTGCAGACAAGGACGCTACCACCAAAACACCAGGCAATGCGCCTTGTAAAAGTGCGACCGTCACCTAAAGAGACTCGGCACCGCCCAGCACGACGCCAGACGAACCCTCAACAGAGAAATTAATCATCGAGAGCTTGGCTCGTATAGTTTCCACTGACAGCCAGAGACAAACGGTGAGTGATACGCCGAAGCCCGCTCACAAGGCCAGGGAGACGCAGAGAATGCCGGAAGGGAGGCAGGGACCATTCCCGCCGTCGAAGGAAGGCCCTAGCCTACGAGAAGGTTTCTCAGAAGGCGAAGGGACTTTATCCTTGACGTTATGGGACAGATCTAGACGGCTACAGGCAGAGGAGCCTCCTTTTTCGCCTCCAGACCGTCTGGGTTACCACATTGGACATTTGAGAGATTCCAATCATGTATGGACAAGCTGGATAGATTTATGTCCACTCCTGAACATAAAACACCCAAGAGGCCAAGGGAGGTACTTCATGAGGACTCCAGGGCTAAATATCCTACACTATTTGACCCCCTTCAAGAGGAAACTAATACTTATGACCTCACTGAAGAAGACTCTCACTTCCAAGAAGAGGAGGAGTTCTTAAATAGTGAAGACCAACAGAACCTCGAAGAAGAAGGTTTTGAGGAAAACCCTGACATAGGTTGGGGGGCTTCGAAGAAGACCCAGATGAAGGTGGCTCACAGCCTTGGCAGTCCCCAGAGATCCTGAACCTTTTCTCTCCTCAAACCACACCGGTCAGGAACCCATCACCTATAGATGACCAACCCACTTTCAACGCGCTACTACGGAAAGCAGCAGCTCACTTTGAAATTGAGACTGGGGAAACTACTCCCGATATTGATTTTGTAGAAAAAATCATTAAGGAAAAACCTCCCACTAGCCAGAACATTCCCCTCCTCGCCTCAGTTAAGAGACAAATCATCCCATTGCTGTCTACACCTGCATTGGTTAGAGGGGTCAACCCTAGAATTGAAAAACTGTTTACTCCCTCTCCTTCGGACCCATTATACATTAAGGGTCACTCAATACCAGATTCCTTGGTGGTAACTACTACAAGGAAAAGGGCAGGGGTTCCGCTATCAACTAGCGAAGCACACCCGGACAAGGAAGGAAAGAAACTCTACGCCATGGGTAAGAGAATTACAGCCTTGGCAGCTTTTTCCACCAAAATTGCCAATAATAACACCTTACTGGCATGTTATGCTGATGCCCAATGGGGAAAGTTATGCCAAGATCTCGAGGAAGTCCCTGAGCCCTTAAGAACCCGCTTGTTAACCACCGTAACGGAAGGAACTCTGGTTAACCAGACTATCATTGAAAACACACTTGATGCTGCAGAAACGGCTGGCCGTTCTTTAGTCCAGGGGATACTTCTGAAGCGTCATGTCTGGCTCCGCAACTCAGGTTTTAAGCCAGAAACCCAGGTGTCACTCATTAATAAACCAATAGAGGATTCTAACCTCTTTGGGAAAGTGGTGGACGACGCACTGGAGACCACGAAGAAGGATTTTAACACCCTAAAGACTTTAGACCAGATCTCAAGGCCTCCCAATAAGCTAGGATTCGGCAACAAACGCTTTTTTCGAGGCCAACGTCAACAACCGCAACAACAACAGCAGTACACTGCAGGCAACTGGTCCTCTACTCAGGGAACCAGTGACCAATACACTCAAAGAGGACAACGCCGTGGCAAGGGTAGAGCTTGGCGCCCCACTCCCAGAGGTTCCCCGGCTACCAACACCAAATGACCCGAAGGTTCGTGTCCCCTCCCATGCATCGCCGGTTAGGGGCCTGTTAACATCTTTCCTACCAGCATGGGAGGGAATAACATCAGACCGCTGGGTATTGTCAACTATAGCCCACGGTTACTGCATAAAATTCAGTCGGTCCCCCATGTACAGACCCCCAAGGGGACGACGCCTATCACCGGAGCACCTCACCATCCTTCTTCAAGAAGTGGAACTGCTGCTACTAATAGGAGCAATAGAGGTTGTGCCTCTATCACAGGTAACGGAAGGTATTTATTCAGGGTACTTCCTTGTACCCAAAAAGGACTTAACCATGCGCCCTGTATTAGATCTGCGCCCAGCGAACAAATTTGTCAAACCTCAAACATTTCGCGTGGTGAGATTACATGACAACACTGGACATGAAAGATGCATACTTTCATATTTTAATGTTGCCAGCACACAGTAAATACCTCAGGTTCATGATAGAGGGCAGACACTACCAGTTCAGAGTGCTACCCTTCGGCATAGCGTCAGAGCCGAGGGTATTCACGAAAGTACTGGCAGTGACCCACCTGCACAGGTTGTCCATCCCAGTATACCCTTACCTCGACGATTGGCTCATAACAGGGGATTCTTACGAGACATGCTTCTCAAATACCCAAAATACTGTAGACCTTTTGTTCCAACTGGGCTTCTCCATCAACGAGAAGAAGTCCAGCCTAGACCCCAGCCAGATCAAACAATTCCTAGGGGCTCTAATTCAAACAAAGGACGGCCTTGTCTTCCCCTCCAACGAGAGGGTCCAAAATATGCTGTTTCAGATCCCTCAATATGTGGCCGGTCGGGAGGTGACGGTACGCAAAGCAATGCGTTTGCTAAGAATGATGGCGTCATGTATATATTTGGTACCTCACGCGCGCCTGCGCATGCGCCCAATGCAAGAGTGGCTCAACAGCCAGTGGTGTCAGGCCAGCGGACAATGGGACGATCTAGTGGTGGTCTCGCAGGCCTTGGTTCTCTCGCTATGGTGGTGGTCGCAGGAAAACCTTGTAATAGGGAAACCATTCGCCACCCCCGCAGTGGAAGCCACTCTAACCACAGACGCATCCCTCACAGGATGGGGGGCTCACCTATCCCATCAGACTGCACATGGAGTTTGGACTCTGAGTGTAGCGTCCAAACACATAAACTTGCTGGAACTGCTAGCGGTCTTCAAAGCATTGAAGGCTTTCCAGGCACACCTGCAAGGGAAGACAGTGATGGTCCTCACAGACAGCACCACAGCCATGTACTACCTGAACAAGCAAGGGGGCACGCACTCTCCAGGACTGTCCAAGCTGTCCCAGAACTTGGGCTCTCAAACACATGTTCCTGTTGTCACAACATGTACCAGGGGAACTCAATCTGCTAGCAGACGAACTCAGCAGAGACTTCCCTCTGCCCGCAGAGTAGGAATGGCGGTTACGAGAAGACATCGTCTTCGACGTTTTCACACAATGGGGATTCCCAGAAATAGATCTGTTCGCAACTCTGGAGGACTCTCAATGCCAAGATTACGCCTCCAGGTACCCCCAGAACCGATCCAAGGGGAACGGTCTCTGGATAACATGGTCAGGGAAAT
The DNA here is from genome assembly GCF_040938575.1 of Ambystoma mexicanum. Taxonomy (NCBI): domain Eukaryota; kingdom Metazoa; phylum Chordata; class Amphibia; order Caudata; family Ambystomatidae; genus Ambystoma; species Ambystoma mexicanum. The sequence continues at coordinate 984,174,025 of NC_090921.1, forward strand.
TTGTTTACGCTTTTCCCCCGACTCCTCTTCTCAACAAAATAGTGCACAAGATGCACCAGGAACCAGTCACCATGATACTAGTGGCCCCAATGTGCGCCCGGCACCCATGGTTTGCTCACCTGATGGAGATGTCTCTATCTTCACCAGTGAACCTACCCTGTCCGTACAACATGCTGTCACAAGACAGGGGCAAGACGATACACCCATGCCCACAGACCATGAACTAAGCAGCCTGGCTCCTGAGGTCATAGAATTTGGACATTTACAGCTTCCTCAAAGATGCATGGACATTCTTAGGGAGACTAGAAAACCTAACACTCGTTACTGCTATTCTAGCAAGTGGAAGAGATTCGTCATCTGGTGTAGAAGTAAGAGCATCAACCCCGTTGACTGCTCTCCCACACAGATTGTTCTTTACCTGACTCACTTATTAGACTCAGGATTGGTCTTTAATTCTATTAAAGTTCATCTAGCTGCACTTTCCGCATACACCACTTCTCAACACAAAGTGTCATGGTGGAAAGTCCCAGTTATTAAAGCCTTCATGGGGGGAGTAAAGAGGATACACCCTCCTATAGCTAACCCAGCTCCCGGATGGGACCTAAATGTGGTACTTACCAGGCTTGTGGGCTCACCCTTTGAACCCACGCACAAAGCATCCCTTAAGAACCTCACTCTTAAAACTGCTTTCTTAATAGCTATCACCTCCACTAGGAGAGTGAGTGAACTACAAGTGCTCTCTATACTAGACCCCTTTGTAACAGTTCACAAGGATAAGGTGGTTCTACGAACACATCCTAGGTTTGCACCAAAATGTATTTCTAAATTCCATGTCAACCAGTCAATAGAACTACCAACGTTCTTTCAAAACCCTTCAAATTTGGGAGAAAGGAGCCTGCATACACTGGATGTGCGCAGAGCCGTCATGTTTTATATGGAAAGAACTAGACCTCTGAGAAAGACTAATCAGTTCTTTGTCTAAGTGGCAGCAGGAAGAGAAGGTGATGCAGTTTCAAAATCCACTCTATCTAGATGGATTGTCCAATGCATCACTCTATGTTACACTCTTGCTAAGAGAGAACTACCCTTCAAGCCGAGAGCACATTCTACTCGAGGCACTGGGGCTTCCATAGCATTCATTTGAGTCCATTTGCAAAGCGGCAACCTAGAGTTCTGTACACACCTTTACAAAACACTACTGTCTAGATGCCCACTCTAGATCTGATTCCCAGGTGGGACAAGCAGTATTAAGACATCTTTTTTCTACTGTTCCTTCTCACAACCCACCTCCAACTCCGGGTACTGCTCGCTAGTCTATGCACAGCATGAGATTCTAAGCAGATTAACAAACATCAGAAGACAATGCATTACTTACCGTAAAAGCATTTCTGATGGTTGTATCTGCTTAGATTCACATGCGTCCACCTTTCCTCCCCGCTCGGATGGAAGGAACATAGACATCCTTTATCTCTCTCTCTTTTCTGTACACAATGGGATGCAGCAAAGGTAAGGATTAGGGGCTTGAATATGGAGAAGAGTTCTATAATCAAACATGACAGGGCATGGCTGATGGCCGTGGAAGTCTCTGTCATGTGACTAGAACATCAGCCCATATAAGCTCTGTCGCCATTGCATAACCTTTTGTTGCTGAATCTATCCTGGATAGAACTAACTGCAAATTGATGAAATGTATATTAAAAGTGTGGTATTCTTACATAAAACTGCTGGCTGCTCTTTATATGAACATGGTAATAAGGCTGGTAAGCTGTTAGTGTATCTTATTAAGAAAATGTTATCCTTAGGTATATTCCCACTGTTAGATATAATAATACCAGTGGTGTGACTGATCATGGGGGAATTTGTGATGACTTTAGAGCCTTTTATTTACAAACAATTCCACAAGATCTTAGCCTAAATATCCATCTGCCTCAAACCTAAAACTACATCACCGTCATCCAAGTGCCATGGCTCAAGTCCCTCCACCAAATACCTATGGGCCTCATTACGCGGTAGGCGGTAGCCATGGCGCTAGTAGCGCCATAACTACCCCCTTACCGCATTCCGGTGCCGAGTTCACGAAATAGGGACTTACCGGGTCATTCCAATCTTGGAGGACCCGGAAAGTGCCCATTCCGGGAACCAATCCCCATTCCCATTCGAGCCCCCATAGGGAATGGGGATGGAGCTAATAACGGTACCGCAATTTGCTTTGAAGTCCCTTGACAGGTCCCTTCCATAACGCCTGGTAAAACCAGGCGTTAAGGAAGGGACCCGCTAAGGGACCTCGGAATAGGGTGGTAAGGGATTACCGGCACCGGTGCCCTTACCGGTGCCGGTAATCCCTTACCACCTACCGCGTAATGAGGACCTATGAATTCTCTTGACACTGGTACCAGTGGCAGAGGCAGTTTCTGGTGCCGGGGGAGCGGGTGGCTCTTGAGGGGTATCTGGCATTCTAAATGATTCAAGGTTAGTGGTGGATGGTGGACATTTTTAGCAAAAATATTTCCCCTGAATTAGCACAAGCAACGGAGTGTAGTGAGGGAGCACCGAGAAACTTTCAGGGTTCTCCCACCAAGATTTTATTTTTTAAAGTGTTGAAATGGTGCATTTAGAGGCACAATTTGAGAAGGGTTGTTGAAGTGCATACAATTTAAAGTCGGTACTGTAAGGTAACCCATGTAAAATCCAATGGATGTCATGTCACGAAGAGTAAACAGCAGCATTTTACCACATTTTCATGATGCTGCGCCCAAAATGTTTCTAAGTGATTTTAACAAAAACATTTCAGAGTGGGATGTTTTACCAAAAACCAAAACACTGAAATAAATCACCAATTTTATTTCTTTCTATTTGGGGGGTCCCCCCAATGGGGGTGCCCCCTAAATCCCCTGTTTCCCTATGATGGTAAGCCTACCCCAAACCCCTCCCCATCATTGTAATCCCTTACTGCAGCCCCCATATATAAAAAACTAAACGATTTGGTGTGTTTTCGTTAATATTGTTTTGTTACAAAATACCTCCCTAAAAATGATTTCGTTAAAATCACTGAATACCGCCCACAATATATGCCAGCTAGCAGTGCTACTGTAGCACACTTTTATAATGCTGCACTCACAGTATATGCAAGCATTCCCATTGTAAATCATTACCATGGTGCTGCACACACAACATGCCAGCCACCAGTCCTACTATAACACACGTAATAATGCTGTGCCCATTATACATTATAATTAATTTATAATTATAATTGGTTATTTATAGCACGCTTAATACCCAGAGGTTTCTAAGCGCAGACTCAGGGATCGAACATGTATTGCTCTGCGTCATTTTGCTTCCAAGACGAGTGCGTTTCCCCTGAGCTATCCTCCCGAGACGATTCCATCATTGTAACGGTAAAATATTTTTAACAAGTCACCCACAACATATGTCAGTACTCACACTGTAAAACATTTGTATGATTCTGTGCCCAAACCATATGTCAGCATTACCACTGGAATTCACCTTCATGAAGCTACAGGAACAATATATGTCATAGTTGCAAGGGTAAATCACTTTCCTGAAGATGTACCCGCATTATATATTATTGTTGCCAGGGTAAATCACTTTCATGAAGCTGCACCCACAATATAGGTCAACATTGCCAAGGGTGATCACTTTTATAAAGCTTCAACCACATCATATGGCAGCATTTCCACTCTGAAACATTTCTATATTGTTTGTGCCTGTGTTCCCCCCTCAAATGCATGAAGTCATGCACACACACACACACTAACAGACACATAAATACACATGCACAGACTCACACAGGCTAACATTCATTCCAACTTGTACACTGTGTCGATTCACTTGCTCTCGTCACTTCTCCCCAGAGAGGAGCCTCTTCCCATGAGGCCAGGGAGGTGAGGCTGCTACCTGATAGCCCCCTAAGGGTGGTATACTGTGGGAGGATGTCATGGGGAGTCCCCCCCTGGGGAGAAAGACGACCATCTAAGGTGTAGTCCTTTTAGGAACATCACACCCCCACACACTCTAGCCTCTTCTACCTCTGCTAATCTCGCAGTAGAGACTAGCTATATGTGTTGTTGTAAGGAAGACTATGTAAAGGTCCTGGATACTAATGAGACGAAGAAGAACCTCAGGAATATAGCTAACTCAAGTACTGGGATGAGGTGAGGCACAGGAGCAATGAAGAACAATGCCAAGAAGGAACTGCAGCGGTATAGACTTCCGTAGAGGCGTGGTCCAGCTTATGCAATAAATACCAAAGAAGGACTGTCTGAAGAGGAGATGCAGCCAACCAGGATGAGAAACCGGGAAGAATGAAGGAGACACAGAGAAGGCCAGGAGAGAGCCGAGAGCAGTCCACCCGCGGAGTCAAGAGAACAACGGGACTCCTTCACCCGATTGCGTCCAGGTGGTGCCGGGAGTCTGGCAGATGGTGACGCAAACGCAAAAGCAGTGTCCATAAAGTCACTCCAAGGGCCGGGCAGGATATCCGCAGAGCAAAGGAACTGAGATGTGGAGAAGCCCGCTGAAAACTCTGAGCAGCAGAAGGACCTGAGGAAAAACTTGCCACACATGCTGGGTGCCAACAAGGTAATGAGAAAGGCACAGGGACTGACAGGGGTCAATAGGTGCGGAAACCCTGCACCAAGGTTGTGAGCAGGACTATCTTCCTCGTGTCAGTAATTGGCAAGGAAGTAAACCAAGTGGGTCAAGCCAAACAAGAAGAGAAACAAGGGTGGGTGGATGACCCCACTCAAGAGAGTGATACAAGTCATCTTCTTCATGGCAGTACTTAGCAGGGAAGTGGGGCAAGTGGGTCAAACAAGAAGAGACAAAAGGGTTGAGGACCAAACCCAAGAACGCAATACGAGTCATCTCCCTCGTGGCAGTACTTAGCAGGGAAGTGGACCAAGTGGGCCAAACCAAAGAAGAGAGAAATCAAGGTCATGGACCCCCACAGCACTCATATTTGGGGGTTGTATGTGTGAAACCTAATGAGGAGAAGACCAGGGGAAGGGAGTCAATCCTCTGGTTGTAGGAGACTGTGCCATAACTACCAGGAGCAGGGAGTCACTCTCCTGATAACGTGGACAGGGAGGAAGGTCCAACAAGCCTGGAGAAGGGAGTCATTCCCCCGGGCAACTTGAGACTGAGACCGAACATCAGGGGAAGGGAGGTTTTCTCCATACTTATGAAGTAACTGTTTTATTGGAACTTCATAGCCTGGGGAAGGGAATTGTCCTGCCAGGCCTATTAATTAGAACTTTATTTTGAACTTTGTAACCTGGGGAAGGGAGTCATTCCACCAGGTTGATTTGAGACTGAACGCCCGGAGAAGGGAGGCATTCTCCTGGCCCACTAAGGAGACATTGGGGGTCATTCCAAGGTGGGCGGTAAGGGATACGGGCACCGGTAAGGAGACCGTTGCCGGTAATCCCTTACCGGCCTACTACAAGGTCCCTTAGCGGGTCCGGCCAGGAACGGCTGGTCTGACCAGCCTTTGTGGACGGGACCCGTTAAGGGACCAGGGTGCAAATAACGGGCTTGCCATTCGCGAGCCCGTTATTTGTGCCCTCCCCATTCCCATTGAGCCCTATGGGGACTCAAATGGGAATGGGGAATGGCATTTTCAATGGGGACTTACCGGTCCCGCAAAGGTCAGACTGCACCGGTAAGTCCCCATTGAACTATACCGGTGCCGGACCCGTTATTGGTGGCAGTCATGGCACAAATAGCGCCATGACTACCACCAACCTCGGAATGAGGGCCATTGTGTGGAACCTGGTCAATAACCGAGGAGAGGGGAGGCATTCTCCTGGGTTCAGCACACTGCTTTGTTGTTTATTAGTTTATAGTGTATGGGCCAGAAGTAGGGTTTTCTTGACACAGGATGGTGGACACTTTAACAGACGTCCTGACAGTCACCTTTGATCTTTAGTTGAGGCAGGAAAGTCCCTCTTAGAAACAGGGAAAGACAGGTTTTCTCTTGCTTTACTTTTACTAATAAAAGTATATAGTCCCAAATAGGCCACATTTGTGTCACACACACATTACATCAGATTCAAACCACAAATCCATGCAAGCATACAAATACCAACACTTTCTTTAAAACAGAAATGATATGAATGTACCTTTACACGTGGTGTAAGTCTTCTGGCAGGTCCACTCTAGGTCAGATCCCTGCAGGGTATTAGGATTAAGGAAACCTGGCATTGTAGCGTCATGGCGGGGGGTTCAGGAAGTAGTAATGCATGAGCTGGCGTGCCTGAATTTGGTTGCCTAGCAACATCAGCTGGAGCATGTGGATCCTGTTAGTAACTGCAGCCGTGTCACTTTAGCACTAGGATAGTGCAAAAGTGGCTAGGCACACCTATCGTTAAGGGTACGGATGCACCAGGACACAGAGAAGTGACCCAAGAGGGCTTACCTCTCCCCTCACCCTAACCCTGGCTCTGACACTGCCTGGCACCCAGATATCAGAAAAAGAAAGAACAAGAACAAGAGTAGGCAACATATGGTTTGACAAAGACCTGGTAGACCTCAAAAGGATGGGGATGACAATCAATGGAACCTTGAGTCGATCAGATGTGACCTCAGATAAAACAGCATGAAAATGCCATGAAGAGGATACCAGCGCATGATGAAACAAGAAAGAGGATCTGCAAGGTTGTATGTAGAGCCTGTAGGGCATCCAGGGATGGACTGGGAACTAAAAGAGGCCCTGGAAATAATTACTGAGGACCAAAAGAGGCCCTGGAAATAATGTTCAAAGTGGCCCCATATGGCACATTTTCAGCAAGCCCAATACTTTTCCTATGAGAACATTTGGAAATGCCACACGAAAGAAGCCCAGGGGGCAGAGGCCCACCGGGAAATCTCCAGAGTTCCCTATAGGCCAGTCCACCCCTGAGGGCATCTTGTGCATAGGTTTGGGTTTGCTATTCACTAGTGTGCTGATGACACTTAGCTTTATCACAAAGTGTTGTTGTGGAAGAGGTTTACAGATTGGTGAATTGTTATGCAGAGATTGAGGGGCTGGTGGTAGAAGCTAATGTACAATGTAATGTTGCTAAAACATAGTTCATCCTCTTTGCCCCACAAGGATCAAAGGAAGCTGTGGCTATCAATACCTATTCAGGATGGCATCATTTCTCATTCACTCTAGCAGAACAATCTGTAGGATTTTGGTTGGATAAAAGGTTTTCAATGAGAAAGCACGTAGTGAAGAAAATAAAAACTGCAAACATTCTGATGTCTGTTCAAGAAACCATTTGTTCCCCCAGATCTCTATAGAAATGTGGTGCAGGCACTGATGTTGTCCCATATTTACAGTGGGTGCAGAGAACTGAAAAATGAAATGTAACCAAATTTCCACCATTTTAGAAGTCATTAAGGATACAACTTGCAGCTCGAATGCAATTTAAAATGGAATGCTTAGCCTACAGGGTTGTTGCTCTTCATTGTATGTCATACGTGGCAAATAAATTGCAGGTTGCAGGGAATCCTGGACTAACTTGGAGTAAGAAGCTACTGCGTTTACTACATCCATAAAGTATGAACAGCTTTCACTTCCAACAAGTCCTTTTCAGGGGCCATCTCTTGTGTTTGGAACTCTCTACTAGATCAACTGTGATTGGCCATGTGCCTACAGTGCTTTCAGAGGGTACTATTGTATTACCTAAATAGAACAGCTCTTGGCCTGGACCTCTGGGTTTATGTAGAAGCATATAATGTGCCCAGGGTTAACTCATTTTTAGTTTGGGCTACTAGGTGGTGCTTTAGCACAATGTTGCACTTGCTACCATCGATAGCCAGTTAATACCACTATGGGAGTGCCTGGCAAGTGCCTTTCCCATGCCTACACAAATGTCCAAACTGTTGGCATTGCCAATGCTTGTTGTTGTTATTTTTCATAGTTGTGTGTTCTGCTACCCCACAGCTGTGTTTACACTCTGTTAAATGTTTAAATAAATTGAATAGCAGAAACCAGAAATATGCCCTTGAAGGTATTTAAAATCCTACATAAAATTACAAAACGAACTACAAGCCAACACTCACTTTCACCCAACTTCCCAATGAGCCGAGAAAATTGCTTCTGTCTTCGAAAAAAAAGTTCAAATCATTAGGAAAAAGGCTGGGGCGCGCCAACAGAATGGGCCCCCCTACATCCCAGAATCAGCAACACCAACATTTTTCGCAAATGTTGCTTCAGTATCAGAGGAAGGCCTGCCCATGTTGGCCTCGAAACTGAAATCTTCCTTCTAATCAGACACATGCCCTGCAGTACTTCTGAAAAGAAACCTGCAAATCTTCTCCCACCCGCCTTTGAAACGTGCTGTTCATCATCTCCTTAAGAAGGATGTTTTATGTATTTAGTTGTTTTTCAGTTCATAAAACTATACAACTTTTACATACATTCATAATTTCTCAAAATTAATTAACTACACAAATACTCAAACATACATACTACATATCAATCAATCTTTCATTCAATACTTGAAAAACATATTATATGTTTTTTTCTAAAACTATTTTACAAAACCATTGCAAATATATTAAAAGCTTTCACTTGTAGGCAGAACGTATGTAAAATCCATTCAATATATTTAAAATGTTTAAGTTCATGCATACGAATAAAATTCCTCTCCCAATCAACTCTCTTAGCTTTAGCCTTAAACGCTTTTTTGATTGCAGGAAAATATCCACACTGGTTCACTTTTGCATCCCACTGCAACTCTTGGAAATATTCAGAACAACTAGACATATATTTACACCTAGGTTTGAGGGCATCAATTCTAGTAACATGTGTACCTATGATCTGTAATAGTTCGCTTTCTGGATGACACACTGCTTTCAAGACTAGCAAACCACGCTGTTGACTTACAATAGACCTCAAAGACTGGAGGCCAAGTTCCACCCTAATATATTGGATTGGGCACGAACGAGGCACACCCAGAAAAGTTTGCCAAAATAGACCTTCAATCCTATCTAGAAATGAGAGGTCGGTGATAGTAATGGCTTCAAGACCATAAACTAATACTGGCGTAAACCATTGACGGTATAATCTCAATATCAGAGAGTATCCTGAATACTCTCTTACAAATTTCTTCACCATCATGGTGATTTGTTTGGCCCGTCTAACTTTGTTCTCAATTAGAAATCTATACCCAATTTTGCAATTGAAAAGGGCTCCCAAATATTTATAGACCTCTGTGTATTCAACATTACCCCATGATACTTCAATTTTTACTTTGGTAACTCTCTTGCAAGAAAACAACATAACCTGCAGGTTTTTTTAAGCTTGATAGACAATCCATGTTCTTTCGCAAAGCTGCTCAGTTCTTCTAGCATACCTTTCACCCCTCTAATTGAGTGGTCTATCATCACTAAATCATCCGTGTATGACATTGCAGATATCATGATGTTTTCAAATTTAGGCAGGCAACTGGCTTTAGCAGTTAGTCGTCTAATCAGATCTGCTAAATAGAGATTGAATAGAAGGGCAGCCAAGAGGCATCCTTGTTTTACTCCTCTAGTCACACTTATAGGTTGTGTTAAGTTGCCCTCATAATTAAGGTGAATTTGTACACTGTTGTTTTCGTGTAATCTAACTAGAATAACAACAAGCCAACTGGGGCATGCCAGCTTCATCAAAATGTCCCACAATTTTCTTTGATCAACACTGTCAAATGCAGATTTAAAATCTACAAAAGTCACATACACGTAAGGGCCCTTACTGGTTTTAACTCTGGTCTTTATTGCATTCAATACTCGAATGTTATAAGTCGTGCTTGTACCTCGTCTAAAACCTGTTTGAAATGGATGCAGAAGGCTGTTAGTTTGAACCCAATCGTTAATGTGTTCCAGTACAATAGCCGTGAACACCTTACTAGTCGAATCTAAGATCGATAGTAGCCGATAATTCTCTGGCTGGCAAGGTTCTATCTTCCGCTTTATACACCGGTATTAAAATAGCTTTCTTCCATGATGCAGGGATACATCGCTCCCTGCATACATTAGTGAACAACCTAAACAGCACATTGCTCCATAGGTAGGGATCGTATTTCATCACTATGGTGGCAAGTCCATTAGGACCCGGCGCTCGTGACTTGTTCAGCTTTACAATGATTTCTTCTATGCATTTGACAGAGAATTTTAGCGGCCATCCTCCGCAATAAATACTGGGGAAAGTCTCATCTTTTTTTCTTATACATCATTCTACAAATATACGCATTCCACAGTTTCTCACTATAGGGTTCAAGATACTTGCCTTTTGCTCACTTCTTACTTTATTCAGTATTTTCCACACAGAGCTAGTTTCGTTACGTTGAGGGGTATTAAGCATAGTCTGCCATTTTCTATTCAGCTTGGCACATCTTCTACGCTTGCACCAATTACTATAACCATTTTTCAACCTCTTTTTTTCTTTGGTGAACTCAAGAGATCCCATATTTAATGCCCGCAATTTGCGCAATGAGCAGCGATATTTACGCTACACAACCAACAATTCACCGTCATAGGAGCGGTTAGCCTTATTTCCATTTATAATCTTAGGAGTACCTTTAACTGAAACAACATCTATCTTTATGACTTTAAACATACTCTCCATATCATTCCCGCTCAAATTATCAGCGTACTTATGTATTGACTTATAAAGAGCATATACTTTGGATGTCATTAACTTACATTTTTTTGTGTTCCATTTGATATTTATGATTGGTATAAATGTTACTCGTACAGCTCATAATCTTTTCATCCATAACTAGTTTCAATTTCGCACATATCATGGCATGATCACTATCACCATTATTTAGAACTTCAAAATCGCACACAATGTTAAGCAAGTCAGTATTCCCCCATATATAATCAATCGTGGAACGTTTCTTTCCACATATCCACGTGTATTTCCCAGGGGTATCACTTACAGTTCTCCCATTTAGAAAACTAAAACCCCATTCATCCATATACCTTTTCCATTGTCTCCCCTGCGCATTGCATTTTGTACTCATTAAGGTGTTAGGGGTTGCTAAATTGTTAAAGTTGTCTTTCATATTCATGATACCACATTGTGCATTCATATCACCACCTAAATCAATCATCGAGTTATTTGTGTCAGGCAACCAATGTGTAATGCGTTCATCGATGGTGTAAAAATTGGCCATAGTTTTTACTCCTCCGGGCGGGCCATAGACATTAATGATTAAAATGTTAACACCATGATTTTTCTGTTTCGCCTCTTATGTCCTTTCAATTCTTTACAAGATGTCGTTGTGGAATTGGAGGGATGGCAGGGAACAATTTCATCTTCTTTATTATTATTTTTATTATCTTTATTATTCAGCCATTTTGTTATTACCCTACTGCAGCTTGCTAATACGGTCAATTTTCCTGGACTTTTTTTTAGAGATATTCATAGCAGGCAGCTCTTCAGGGCAGATTTGTTCAGCTATAGGTTCCACAATCACCACTGAGTTTCCAGTCTTCTCCTTCTCAATTGCGTCCTGTACGTCATCTTCGTTTTCCTCATCATGGTTCATCAACTTGCTATTTTTCATAAGGACACATAAATATTCACTGTGTATTTGGGATTGGGAATAGATATTATCGCATAATTTAATCAGAATTTTAAGGGCAAAGTGTAGTAGGTTAAGCGATGGGGTGGATATACTGATCATTGGTATATTGGCGTTGTTATCAAGTTCATTAATTTCCCTCGCAGACCCTTTATGATTGAGGGTATTATTTTCACCCACCTCTTCTCTAATAGTGCTAGGTTGTGTTTCAGGTACATTAGATAGAGGGAAAAGGGAGCGAGTACTAGATAGTCTTGCAGTTGCTTGAGGCTCATTGTGTTCCCTTGCCGTACTACCATTATTAATGTCACCGCCCACATGACTCAAATTATTGCCCTGCTCCACTGCAGCCCGATTAGAACCGCACAGGCAATAACACAACTCCAACAAGGAATTATCATCAATGGTGCCAAAGGAGGGAACAGACGCCACACTCAAGTTGCCTGTTCCCGCCTTCGCATGCACTTGGGCAGTAATGTTTTGATATCTATCGTCATGACCCTCCTTATCCGGTTTGAAGAAGTCTGTTATTTGGATGAGAGATCTACCAGGCAATATGGTAGTTTTCTTGGGACCTTTACTTATCTCCACTTTTTCTCCACAAGCAGGTGATTCGCTACACATAGATGCAGCATTAGATTTAGTTGTTTTTTCATAGGATTTATTTTTGCAGAGATTGTAATGTTTATTCCTTCCTTGTGCTTTCCCAGGCATGTTAGAAAACAATGACACGAAGAGCGTGGGAAAAAGGGATCTCAATTCAAAACACTTCCGTGTCTGTCACAGCACAATGGGTTTACAGTACAGCTATTACTGGCAGTCTGAGATAGTTTATCAATTTCAAATCAATGGGTACGAAATCAAGTAAATTGGGTTTTGTCCAAATTTAAGAGGCAGTCAAAAGAAGGGGGAGTTTACACACTGCTCGTGATCCTCTTCGAACACCGCAGAAAACTCAGCTACTCACTCCGCTACACGCTCCGCGTGTACGGCTGAGTAGATAAAGAGTTGCTGAAGCTGTCAAGAGCGTCGCTGCAATGGGCAGCAAAAACAGACTTCCTGGAACACTGTAACACCGTAGAACACTCAGCTACTCACTCCGTTACACGCTCCGCATGTGCGGTTGAGTAGATAAAGAGTTGCTGAAGCTGTCAAGAGCGTTGCTGCAATGGGCAGCAAAAACCGACTTCCTGGAACACCCTAACACCGTAGAACACTCAGCTACTCACTCTGCTCCAAAGGATGTGGTCATCTGCTTCTCAAGAATATCAACACTGACCCAAGTGTCCTGGCCAACTCTCGCCCCATCTATAAATTGCTGTTTGATGCAAAAGTCCTTGAACATGGTCACAGATCAACTACAACAGTACAGCGAGGTGAATACACTTTTCCACAAACAGTGAATTTTTCGCACTCTCCAGAGAGTCAGAAACAACCCCACTAAACATTACTGTAGAGCAACTCAAAATCCTGTATTATACCTTGCTGGCCATATTGATTCTCCTCAACCTCTGGGCAGCTGTGGCATGTGACATCCTCTTGCAGTGCCTGAAGCAGCTAATGGGATAGCAAGAATAGCCCCCGCCTGGCTGACCTTCTTCGACAAAGATAGATGGTTCCATGTGCTTACATACTCTGGGGCTACACCATCCAAACTGTGGGGTCACACAAGGATTGGCATTATCTATATGATTGTTTGTTTTCTATATGATACTGCTTGCAGCAGATCCTGGTCCACCATGGAAAAAGCAACCAGCATGTCGTCCCCAGCTACCTACCTAATCCAGAACTAGAGAAGGCACAGCTTTCCATGCCTTAACAGCTAGAAGACTCAAATTCTGATTTGTGGTCTGATAAAAATCACAAATATTCGTTTCAACTGCCCCCCCCCTTGATGGGCACTCCCTCAGCACCAGCAAAATAGATAAGAAATCTGGGGGGAAAAGGTTTTACTCTAATCTAAGTTTGAACATGAATGCAGTATATAGGATTGTTCACTACCAACTACATAGATTTCTTAAAATTCTTCCTTATCATGCGTTCTGCTAAGGTTATCCATACCCTTGCCTTTTCCAGAATGGAGTGCTATAATGTCCTTTATTTGGGGTGCCCAACCTCACCCTCAAACATCTACAGTTGATTCCAAAATAGAGCACTACAGATGATAGCAGTGCTAAAAAAAACAGGGATATCATTTCAACAGGCCTGACAGACTTCGAATGGCTTTGAACAGCCATTGAACAGAAACTAGAGTCCAGAGCCCCGTACACACTTCACTGTGAAATCTGGTGCATTATCCCGAAATCCTAGGTGGAGAAAATAAGTTGCCACTTATGTTATGTTATTGGGCATTTGCATAGCGCTTCCACCATTGGTATGATTCCAACGTGCTGTGGGTTGAACGCCCTTGGGGACCGTAGTCCAGGTCAGTGGAGAAAGTAAGGTGGTAAATAGTGAATGAGTGCAGCTGGACCGAATCTTTGTGTTGGGTTGCTGCAGTCTAATGCTAAGAGTGTGTGAAGGTTGTGTGAGACCAGTAGTATGTGTGCAGCTAGGTCGAATTGTCTTGCGGGTAGCTGCATTGTAGCGGAGGAGCTGCTTGTATATGAGATTATGTGTGCAGCTAGGCTGATTTTTGAGTGGGGGATAACTGCGTTCTAAAGATCGTTGAGATATGCATGGTGGTGTATAATTATGTGCGCAGCTTGGCTGAAATTAATCATGGGGTATAGCTGCATTCTATTGTTTTATGGTGTAGAGGCTGTCTAGTCAAATGGTCGAAAACAAAGGATCGAATGACCATTTGATCGAAAGTCAAATGGTCGAAAAAAAAGGTCGAATTTTTTTAATTATTTATTTATATATATATTTTTAGATTAGGTTGAAAACGGGAGGTTGGAAGGGACCCCCCCCATAAAAAAATAAAAAATAAAAAATTCGACCATTTTTTCGACCATTTGACTGTCGATCAAATGGCATTCGATCATTTGGTTTTCGACCAAATGACCTACAACCGTGTAGAGGAGAGAGTCAGCATATTGGTAGGTATGTGCTTGTATCCGTGCAGTTGGAAGAGGTCCCCTGTTCCTGATTACCTTCCTGTGCCTGCCGAATTAACTTTTGCTCTCTATTAAAGAGGTTTGGCGCTTTCGTTCTCCAGGAACCTCTCATTCTAATATGGACTCCATTCTGTTTCGCCAAGCATGCCATACTTCTTTCTGGCTTAACAATATAATCAATGTTGAGTTTGGCTGTTTCCAAAACCTACTTTACCAGGCTACTCGCTTCCCTCTGCTTTGGAGTGTTGAGTTTTTAGGTCTAGGTATGTTAGGGCCTGCCGAGGGTAGTGGCCATTTTAGTGGTCCTGGTGCATTACTGGGCCAAGCCTCTACAGTCCACCATCCATGGGTCTACCTGAATGGGCAATTGCTCATTGGTTAACACCTTCTCGACATCCTGTTCTGTTCTGTGGGAATTACGAGTACTTCCTAGATGCGTGGTTGGGTACTCTAAGAACCTGAAAGGTCCAGCGTCAAACCAGGCTGTGCTATTAGTGCTGTGCTTGTCTGATATGTTTAGGTGCAGCAGATGGCTGAATATTCCAGGTATAGTGTACGGTTTGAGTTGTAAGGGACAGCTCATTGTTGTCACGTACAAGAGATGGCCTCACCAGAATCCTCACCTGATTTAAGAGCGTAGTACATTGCCAGTGAAAACAAAAGCCAGCCCAGTCAGAATGTTAGATAATAAGTGCTAATAGGTCCAAGTCCCAGGTAGCCCAAGTTCCAATTGTAGTTTATAGTTTGAGTTATGAGTGACACTGCATCATTGTCCCTTACAAGAACTGAACTTGCCATCTTGAGATCATAACGTTAAACACAAGTGTTATTGGTAGCTGGGCTCCATGTTTCAGACATTCTTACTTGTCTGTAGTAGTGGATTATATGCCATTTCTTAGCCGTGGAGGGTTGGTCGGGAGGCATAGTTTCATGGAGGTGCGAAGGCCAGATTGGTCCTTTGAACCATTTAGGGGAAGAGCCAGGTTTTGAGTGCTTTCTGGAATGCCATGTAGTCTTGCATGTGTCGAATGAGGGGACAGAGAGTTCCAGATTGTTGGTGCAGTGTTGAGTAGGCGGACACTCCCATCCCGGCTGATTGGAGGCAGGGACCACTAGGAGGAGAGCAGTGCTTGATCTTAGAGTGCAGGTTGGGAGGTACGGTGTAATCTTTTATGCACAGCTCAGTGAGTAATGAACAGGATTTTGAAGGTGGCCTGTCACCCAATTGGGAGCCAGTGTAAGGTACGGAGAGCAGGTGAGATGTGATCCCTTCGTCCAAGGGAAATGAGGAGCCTGGCTGCAGAGTTTGTTTTGTTGGTAGGCCGGTGTACGCAGGGAGTATAGGGAGTTCACAAAGTCAAGCCAGGATATGAGAATGGACATAATTTCTGCCAGTCTATTCTAGTAGATGAGGTGGGTGGGGGGGCAAGGGACTGTGGCCAGGGAGACGGTTGTGGGAAGATAGCTGTTTTACCACACAACATGATCTCTGTCTTCCCCATGTTGAGAAGGAGATGGTTACTCGTCATCCAGAGATCAATTTCGGTCAGGCATGTTGCTAGGTCAGGGTGAGGGTCGGAGGTCGATTTGGGAATCCTCACGATTATTTGTGTGCCATTGGCGTAGTTATAGCAGGTGAGGCTGTGAGAGCGGGTGATCCTGGGCAGAGGGGTCATGTAAAGGGTGAAGAGAAGGGGGTGAGAGGCAGGCACCTTGGGGTACTCCAGTGCTCACTGGCGTGCGGTGGAGAAGAAAGGGGGGGAGATGATTTGCTGTCTGTTGGTGAGGAAATAAGCGATCCAGTTGAGTACTGAGTCTCCGATTCCTACGGAATTTAATCCGTCCTCTTGAAACCTTAGATCAGCAAACATTGGTCCCACTTGCGTGTGCAGAGCTAAACGGATTTGCAGGGATGGCATCAATGGAGGTGTGTTTGGCCCCACCTGGGACAAGCTGCCCCTGAAAATCAAACTTCAGGAAAGAACTAAAAAGCCTCCTCTTCGCAAAGGCCTTTGCAGCGTGACTCTGAACAACTTGATGAATTATCAACAATCAATGGGGTTCGGAAATGGCCGACCCATAGTGCTATAGAACAGTCGGGTGATGTGCCACTGTGAGGTCCGGTCGCCCTTCCAGCAGAGGCATTGCTGCCAGATCATGATTTCTATGCTCTTAATTGTGGTGCATCTGATTCTTGGCATCTATTCAACTAAATCATCACATTACCTTGCTGCATAATTGGTAGCTCTACTGGCATCCCTTGCTTTTCTTAGTCCTGAACACCCATAAAAAGTACTTACAACCTGAGGAGGCCCCCCGTTTTACGCCTATGCTTGGTTGTTAGACCCTCAGACCCTCAGGAAGCCAGCCTTTGGAATCATTGCAAATAGAGAGTTATCCACCCTTCCCTGCACCATCCCCTGTTTCATGCCATATATGTTGGCACACTGCCTCTTCTTTGTAATTGGTTATTTTCTAACGCGCTTATAATGGGGGATCGAACCTGTGTTGCTCTGTGTCGTCTTGATTCCAAGACGAGCGCATTGCCTCTGAGCTATCCTCCCGAGACTCCTTCTGTCCCCCCAACCCCTTTGATTCTCTGAAGCAGTTATCACTGCGTCTAGCACTTTAAAATAAATAAATGGCAGGGGCATGTAGTGCTTAATATGGACTACAGCTGCACTTCACTGATGATGCACAGAAAAGCTGATATATGCCTCCTGTATGGTGGCTTGCGTTGATAAGTAGAGGAGGCATAGCCATGCAGTTCCGATTGCACCCCTCGGTTTGTAGTAATGCTTAGATTTGATCTGTTTATGGTTGGACATGTTCTGTAATGGCGCAGGCAAGATAGGAGGGCTAGCCAGAGGAACTCTTAATGGGCAAGAGGCATTGGGTCAAGCATTTCCTTGCAAGGTTTGGGTTTTCTAAATTAGGAGACTTACCATAAATAGAAGGCAACTCGAAAATCACTGCGAACAACAAAGGGCAAGATAAATAGGCGAATGTGTTCATTTGGTTTATAGAGCACTAATAATGTCATCGTGTGGCCATTTTAGGGGGCTTTCCAGAGCAGAGGGTTGTTAAACCAAGTTAGCTACATAGTAACAACAGTGAGGTCAGAGGATACCTGGCAGGTGTACCTTAATAATAGGGTGTCTGGGGAAATAGTGAAGTAGAGTCAATAACACTGTCTATAATTGTGTGAAAAGTACTACATGTTAAATATTATATTAAAAGTTTGAAATGCTATGATTGTTCTTAAAATGTATGCCACTGTTGTTCTTATATAATAGAATTTTGGGTTAGGAGAAATGCAGCTCCAGTGTAAAATCCAACCATGCGGACTATGATGCTAGTGTAAAAGCGGGGTGTACACACCTCATTTTCCGCAATAGATGCATTATGTGAGTTTTCAAGGGGGAACATTGGACCGCCGTGGAAGGCAGCATAACGTGTAAAGGCAGTGCGGGTATGCCTCATGTTTACGCAAGGTGATTACACCACAGTGTGTCATTTCCACTTCTGGACCTGTGCAGGGGTGGACTGGCCTGTAGGAAACTGGGGTTTTCCCGGTGGGCCTCTGCATCCTGGGCCTCTTTTGTGTGGTATTTCCACATTTTCTGATAGGCAAAGAATTGGGCTTGCTGAAAATGTGTCACTTTGAGCTTTATTTCCAGGGCCTCTTTTGGTCCCCAGTCCACCCCAGGACCTGTGGAAAAAACAAGTGGAGTTCCAGAGAGAAACGATGCACTGCTGCGTACTCCAGAGTGGGCTCAAAATCCCCGCCTGTTAAGCTGTGCGTCTCTGGAGCGCTGCGTACCTGGGGTTTCAGTTGCTGGTCTCACTGGTGACGCCAGACTGGTAGTTTCCAAACCGAATGTAGATATCGCAACGCTAGGAAGCGACCCCGACCCAACCCTAATGGAACAGGGATGGATTGGAATCACCTCCCAACGCCACTGGCTCACCTCCCTGTGGATTACAGTGACGTCGGGACAGTGCAAGGACTGACAGGGAGGTGACTAGGTTGAGCTGGTGCGGTCCGGTAGAAAGCCACAACTGGAGGACGAGAGGTCTTCAGCACGATCCACCAAGGCAGTTGATAATCCGGAGGGCTGGCACCCAGAGCCAAAGTGACAAGAAGTTCAAGGCAAACAAGGAGGTCAGGAAGAGAGAATGGACCCATGAACAGGGAGACCCAAAGAGAGGGAGAAGGCCAAGAAGGGAATCCCCCCCCCAACCTCCTAAGAGCCAAGGAGCCAAGGGAGCTAATCCCAAAGGAATTGGACCCAGGGAAGGGAGAGGAACTGGCGGGTAGCAGGAGTAAGGCAGCCCGTAGTCGGGGCAAAGAAACAGGAACCAAGGAGCAGGGACCTGATGCAAGGCACCAAGCGACGGTAAGTGGGGACAAACCGCGTTAAGACGCGAACAGTAGAGGGCTGGACGCTATTTACAGCGTCCAGCACGAAAGCGAGGCGTGGACCGCTAGCGGGACAGCGCATGCGCGATGGCCGAGCGGGCACCGGAACGAAGCTTGGAACACAAGCTTGCCTGCCCGTTCCTGGTTACCCGCGGGGCTCGCGCACGCAAGCGAGTGCCGACCCGCTGCCCACAGCCACGCTTCCCAAGCTGGTAACAGGGGTAGAACCGCCACGTCCGGGAACGGATGCGACGAGAAGGCCAGGTAAGTGTCCTAACACCATACCCCCCTCCGGAAAGTCCGGAAGAACCTGGCTTCCAAGGAAAACGGGCATAGAACTCCCTAACCAAACGAGGGGCATGAACGCTCCCAACAGGCTCCCAAGTGCGATCACTGGCAGGATAGCCCTTCCAGTCAATCAAATACTGCAATTTACCCCTGAAGAGACGGGAATCGCAAATCTCCTGCACCTCAAATTCAGGGAGACCACCCACATCAATAGCAGCGGGCCGGGGGCAGGCACGATGGAAGGGATCAGGAAGATAAGCTTTCAAAAGAGACACATGAAAAACAGGATGGACCCTCCAGGATTCAGGCAACTTGAGTTCAAAAGCCACCGAAGAAATCCTCCTGACAATCGGAAAGGGACCCAAATACTTGGGGGCTAGTTTCAAGGGTATGTTACGTGCGGGCAAATGTCTGGAGGATAACCACACAAGATCACCCACCCGGAACGGTGGCTCAGGGCTCCGGCGTTTATAGGCCTGTCTCTTCATGGCCTAACGTGCCTTGGCCAGGGTACCAGCCGCTCGACGCTGTAGATCCTGGATCTCGGTAACAAGGCGATCCGCCGAAGGAACATTACTTGGTAGCACTGGAGTGAATGGCAGCAGTCTGGGATGAAGGCCAAAAGTACAAAAAAAAGGACTTAGTCCAGTTGCAGAATGAACCGCATTGTTGTACGCAACTTCGGCCATGTCGAGATGCGACATCCAATTAGTCTGGGAGGCATTGGCAAAACAACGGAGGTACTGCTCCAACGTTTGGTTCGTCCTTTCTGTCAGTCCGTTGGTCTGGGGATGGTATCCAGAACTGAGAGCCCTCCGGATGCCCATATGCTGGCACAATCGACCCCAAAAGGAAGAGACGAACTGGGAACCACGGTCGGAGATAATCTTAACAGGCAATCCGTGCAGGCGATATACACAGTGTAAAAAGGCACGCGCCACTAGGGCAGCCGATCGGAAGTCCAGGGAAGGGTATGAAGTGGGCCATCTTGGTGAAACAGTCAATGACGACCATGATGCAGGTATGTCCTTCGGAGGGCGGAAGGTCGACAATGAAATCAGTGGCAATTGTATGCCAAGGAAAAGGTGGTGTTTCCACAGGATGTAAAAGACCCACAGCCTTCAGGCGCGGAACCTTGACCTGGGCACAGATGGGACAGCATTCCACATATCGTCTGACTTGCAAGGTCCATTTAGGCCACCAAAAATGCCGGGAAACGAGCTCCTGCGTAGACCGTATACCACGGTGACCCCCAATCTTGGAATCGTGAAAACTCTGTAGGATTGTCTTGCGAAGCTCATCCGTGGGTAGGTACAACTTGTTCTGGAAAAAGAGCAATCCGTCCTTCTCCCTAAGCTGGCGACGTCTTACCAATGTATCCCGAGAAGAGTCCGCCGAAGTAGCTTGTACCACCCTCTGCAGGAACGACGGCACGGCCAGTAGGAAATGCTTGGGAGCGATTACAGGCAGGTCCCGTCCCTCATGTTGCACATCAGCAGCCAAAGAACGGGAAAGAGCATCCGCCTTCACGTTACGGTTACTGGGTACATAGGTGATACGGAAATCATACTGTGAGAAGAAAAAGGCCCATCGTGCTTGGCGGGAGGTCCGACACTGTAAGGAACGTAGAAATTGCAGGTTTCGATGGTCAGTGCGTACCTCAACTGGAAAACGTCCTCCAAGAAGGTGATGGCGCCATTCCTCAAAGGCGGTTTTGATGGCCAGTAGTTCTTTTTCGATAATGGGGTAGTTCCGTTCACTAGCCGTGAGTTTTCTGGAATAGTAGGCCACAGGAAACTCCATTCCAACGCTCGGATCCATCTGAAGCAGAACGGCTCCCACAGCAAAATCCGAAGAGTCGGCTTCCACGATGAACGGCTGGTCTTCTTGGGGATGGTGTAAGATAGGCGCGGAGCTAAAGGCCTTCCTTAGTTGCTCAAAAGAGGCGGCAGCATCGTGCCCCCAAACAAAGGTTCTCCTACTGCTGGTCAAACAGGTTAAAGGTGCAGACAGCAGTGAGAAAGACGGAATGAATCTCCGATAGAAATTAATGAAACCAAGAAATCGTTGAAGAGAATTCCTGTCGCTGGGAACCTTCCATCCTAGGATAGCACGAACCTTGGCTGGATCCATGTGTATACCCGACGCACTGATCACATACCCAAGAAATTCGATATGGTCCTGATGAAAATGACATTTCTCAAGCTTAGCGTAAAGGTTATTCACATGTAGCCGCCGGAGTACCTCCTTTACTTGGACAATGTGCTCTTCGAGATTTCTTGAAAACACCAATATGTCATCCAAGTATACCCAGACTGAGGTCCCGATTAAGTCGGAGAATATGTGATCCATTAAACGCTGGAAGACAGCAGGGGCATTACATAGCCCGAAAGGCATAACTCTGTATTCGTAGTGCCCGCTTGGGGTCTTGAAGGCCGTCTTCCACTCGTCCCCGGCCTTTATTCGTACCAAATGGTAGGCTCCACGGAGGTCAAACTTGGAAAACATCCTTGACTCACGTAAAGATTCCAGGATGGATCGAATCAAGGGAAGCGGGTATCTGTCCTTTCGTGTAATGTCGTTTAGTTGGCGATAATCAACACACGGGCGCAGGGTGCCCTCCTTTTTCTTTACGAAGAACAGCGGGAATCTGCCGGGGAATTAGAAGGGGCAATATACCCTTTCTGAAGACATTCATCGAGATACTCCTGCAAGACCTCCCTTTCTTGAGCGGTCAAGGAGTACACCTTGCCGTGTGGAATCACAGCGTCTGGCAACAGGTCGATGGCACAATCGAAAGGTCTATGAGGTGGTAAGGGTATGTCCTTAGGATCAGAGAAAACCTCATGAAAGCCAGCATATACAGAAGGAACAGAAGAAACAGAGAGTAAGCGTGGCACACCAACCCCTTCAGTCTGGGTGGCGACTGATGATTGCGTTGGAGAAGAACTGACATGGCAACAGTCCTGCACACAACGCTCAGAGCTGAAAACCAAGGTCCGAGTCTGCCAGTTGATGTTGGGGTTATGATGTAACAACCACGGCAGCCCTAAGATGATCGGATAAGAGGGGGTCTTGATGATATCAAAAGAGATCTGTTCATGATGTTCTTCAATCCATAAACCTAGTGTCTCGGAATGTTGATGGACCGGACCCGAAGACAACGGGGTACCGTCAATAACTTCCACCACTGAAGCGCAGTTCTTTTCGATCAAAGTGATACCATTCCTGATGGCAAAATCTGCGTCCATATAATTTCCAGAGGCTCCGCAATCCAATAATCCAAGCACCCCTATGGGCTCTCTTCCTGACCAAGAGACCCGGAGCGTTAAGACCATAAGCACGACTGATTGCATGGGTTGCCGAACCAGTACCGTATCGGGAAGGACTGTAGAAGGAGAGGGGCCCATCGTCGCCTTACCCCTGGACGACAGGCCATTCAGTTTTCCGACCTTCGGAGCGGCCTTGATGGGCAAGCACTGAGATAATGACCAGAGGCCCCACAGTACAGGCACAACCGTAGGTCACGCCTACGTTTCTTCTCGGCATCTGATAGGGGGCCTCTAACCGCTCCTAGTTGCATTGGTTCGGGGTTTGGTTCAGACGAGGTAGATGCTTTGGTTGGTACTGGGACGAATCTTGAAACCGTCCTTTCTAAACGGCGCCTCTCACCCCTTCTCTCCGACAACCTGTGATCAATCCGCATCACTTGTTCTTGTAATGCTTGCAGGGTTTCGGGTTCTGGTATATGGAGGAGTTCATCCTTATATTCATCTCTCAACCCCCTACGAAAAAGGGTCTTTTGAGTAATCTCGGGCCATAGTGAATCGGTGGCCAGCTGACGAAAACGGCTGATGTAGGCGATTATATCACTGGATCCCTGCTTCAGGTCCATGAGCTGATTTTGCGCAGCAGCGGCAAGGTTGGGAGACCGGAATACTTCCAGAAAAGCCTTCTCAAAGGCCACAAAGTCTTCCAGGACTGGACTCTCGGCAGCCACCAAAGGAGTGGCCCTGATCCCATTCCTCAATTCTTCGGAGTCTTCCATTACAGAACCAGAGCTGGTTGTAAGGCGTCTTAATCTGTTAAGCTGTGCGTCTCTGGAGCGCTGCGTACCTGGGGTTTCAGTTGCTGGTCTCACTGGTGCCGCCAGACTGGTAGTTTCCAAACCGAATGTAGATATCGCAACGCTAGGAAGCGACCCCGACCCAACCCTAATGGAACAGGGATGGATTGGAATCACCTCCCAACGCCACTGGCTCACCTCCCTGTGGATTACAGTGACGTCGGGACAGTGCAAGCACTGACAGGGAGGTGACTAGGTTGAGCTGGTGCGGTCCGGTAGAAAGCCACAACTGGGGGACGAGAGGTCTTCAGCACGATCCACCAAGGCAGTTGATAATCCGGAGGGCTGGCACCCAGAGCCAAAGTGACAAGAAGTTCAAGGCAAACAAGGAGGTCAGGAAGAGAGAATGGACCCAGGAACAGGGAGACCCAAAGAGAGGGAGAAGGCCAAGAAGGGAATCCCCCCCCAACCTCCTAAGAGCCACGGAGCCAAGGGAGCTAATCCCAAAGGAATTGGACCCAGGGAAGGGAGAGGAACTGGCGGGTAGCAGGAGTAAGGCAGCCCGTAGTCGGGGCAAAGAAACAGGAACCAAGGAGCAGGGACCTGATGCAAGGCACCAAGCGACGGTAAGTGGGGACAAACCGCGTTAAGACGCGAACAGTAGAGGGCTGGACGCTATTTACAGCGTCCAGCACGAAAGCGAGGCGTGGACCGCTAGCGGGACAGCGCATGCGCGATGGCCGACCGGCCTTCGGAACGTGGCTTGGAACACAAGCTTGCCTGCCCGTTCCTGGTTACCCGCGGGGCTCGCGCACGCAAGCGAGTGCCGACCCGCTGCCCACAGCCACGCTTCCCAAGCTGGTAACAGGGGTAGAACCGCCACGTCCGGGAACGGATGCGACGAGAAGGCCAGGTAAGTGTCCTAACACCGCCTCTGTAAGCCCCGCTGATCTGTGCAGCCCCCTTTCCTCCCTGATATCCCTGATATCTGAAGTCCCTTGCCTGCCCTCCTGATCTCTGCAGCCCCCTTTCCTCCCTGATATCCCTGATATCTGAAGTCCCTTGCCTGCCCTCCCGATCTCTGCAGCCCCCTTTCCTCCCTGATATCCCTGATATCTGAAGTCCCTTGCCTGCCCTCCCGATCTGTGCAGCCCCCTTTCCTCCCTGATATCCCTGATATCTGAAGTCCCTTGCCTGCCCTCCCGATCTCTGCAGCCCCCTTTCCTCCCTGATATCCCTGATATCTGAAGTCCCTTGCCTGCCCTCCCGATCTCTGCAGCCCCCTTTCCTCCCTGATATTCCTGATATCTGACGTCCCTTGCCTGCCCTCCCGATCTCTGCAGCCCCCTTTCCTCCCTGATATCCCTGATATCTGAAGTCCCTTGCCTGCCCTCCCGATCTCTGCAGCCCCCTTTCCTCCCTGATATCCCTGATATCTGAAGTCCCTTGCCTGCCCTCCCGATCTCTGCAGCCCACTGTCCCCCAAACTAGGCAGCCCATTGCCCTAATACGTGAAGCCCCCACCCCACGGATTCCTGTCGCACCCTGCCCTCCTAATGTCTGCAGCTTTGTGCCACACGCACCTGTGCCGCCACCTGCCACTTATGATTTTTGCAGCTCCCTGACCCCCTGACTACTGTAGCCTCCTAACCCCCCGATTTCTGTGGCTCCCTACCCCTCTGATTGCTTCAGCTCCTTGCCCCCTGGAAATTATAGTTTGCATACATATTAGGAACTAATGCATCAAACGCTGCATGGAAGTCACATGCATATACATGTTCAAGAAACTGGCCTGGTGGAGCAGATGGTGTTATAAGCAATGTCAGTATTTTGTTACATGATATACATGCACTGAACCCAGGACAACAAAATATCTTACAGGGGAAGCAGAGCACGTGCTTAACCTATTTCCTACCTGTGTGTATGCAGGCGTCTGCAATCCGAGTAATCCGTAGAAATGAAGGCACATGTGACTTTCAAGGGGTTGACATGCACTGTGTCCTCACTCAACACCCCTCAACAGATACCACATGTTGTGAATGCAATATAGTATAGGAATGTATCTGTGCAATATCTGGATGTCAATCCAACCAAATCATGCCATCGCCTACCTGCGCAATACTCACCACTCCTCGCATGATGTAAGGCTGAGGTTTCCGATGTATGCATAAATTTGCCTGTTGTGTCTCTTCAACATTGGCTTTGAAACGTCTGCAAACCCCTCTGACGGTTATTTTAAACATTTTTGTTTTGCATTTATTTACAGCGCACATAACCCTTAGGTATCTAGGCGCTAGTTTCATTGTGGAAGCGCAGGTTATTTATAACGCACTCCTTTACTCAGCGTGCTCTTGCTTCCAAGACCCGAGCGTTGCGGCAGAGCTATCCTCCCGTCCCGTTATATGTGATTTTACCGACGAAAATTACAGTGATAATTAATTGCGGTCAAAACACTGAAAAACACTGAATTTTCTTGTCGTTTTAATTTGGAGGGGTCCCCCTCACAAACCCAGCGATGTTCCACCCTTATAATGCCACCCCAACCACATCCCGACCCATTTTAACTCCTTACCCCACTACCCTTTATATATTTATTTAATGGTTGCAGTGTTTTTTGGTGTTATTGTCCGCGGTGAAATTAAGCACTCTGTAATGTTTTAGATGAATTGAGTGGGTACCCCTCTGGCCACTATGCCTTTGACCAATTGTACTGTCTGGCTGATGACCGCAGAGCTGGAAGGGGAGAAAGCCTAATAACTGTCTGCATCCAGGCCTGCATAGACACATGGGAGAAAAGAAACGGAAAGATCAATGCCATGCCCACTCACTACAGCCATGTATAAAGATGACATTTGGGCTACTGCTGCAAAATGTGCCACGAACAGATGTAAAGGTGCAACACCGGCCTCAGCCCATTTGTTTATGGACCAAGGCATTGCTGTGCATTTTGGAGGAGAATGGGGGAGGGGACATTGAACAGGAGTACAGTTTCCACATCCCATTTCTCCCCGCCTTCACAAATTCATGGGCTATCTACCAGCATGCTGTTACCAGGAAACTAATGCTTTACCATGAATCGCCTTGCCTTTGACACCATATGAAAGCACGTGGCTGCCGCAGGAATCCATTGTATATGCTCCCTAGAATATGTACATGGCAGGTAGCGTGCATTTTAAACAGAATTGGTGCCACAAAGTGCAAGAACAGGGTGTCAAGGCCAAGCCATTTCCGTGTACCTTCTAGAGCAAATGACAACACAAGTGTGTATGGGACCTGATGGTATGTATATGAATAAGTGAATCTACACCTCTGTGCTATTTCAACCAAATTCAGCAATAACTCACCACACGGAAATAAGATACACTATGCCATCAAATTGTCAGTGGAATGGTTTCATCGATTCAGGTCAGTGTAGCACCAAAAGGGGTTGCCACGACATACCTTTTCCATGTATAATACATGGAAGAAAAAGAAGACATAATTTTATTTGGAAAGAACCTTTAACAATTAAAACAATACAATATAAGCAATCACAATCAACAATGAAAACAGAGTACCAATCCCCCAAAGAGCTCTGACGCATCTTTTAAAAGCAGCTTTCACAGATTGATAACCATCATAAATTAAATGTACATAGTTATGATTCATAAGAAACCTCATTCCAGCCACACAGGTCCTAGCTTTATATTTAGTAAAAGTGGATCCAAAGCCACTTCCTTCTCAAATCAATACAATGATGGCAAATCAATAAATAAAATGAAAAGATCCTCCTCAAAGCCAGACATAAAAGCACATTTCTGAATACCACCCAACCATTTAATGCAATCTTTAAGCGGCAGAACATTGAATCGAATCATTAATAAGACCCTTCTACATTAAGGCATTTTTATAATGCCTAGGTCACCACAACTGCCTATGGTCTGATGCATAAAAGCATAAAATGTCATTGCAGAGAGCTTGCAAGCTCTCAACATAGCAGACTCATATCCCAAGTGTGCGGCCTGCATTAAGCAAAGCTTTCAACGGATTCTGATAGACCGTATTAAAAGCCCAGGCAGTGACGAGGCCCCATTTCCGTAGCAGAGGAGTCCAACTTATGTGCCAGTAAAACGTATCATGTGCTGGTGATGAAACTATCTCGGATACCTCATTTTTAATGTTTGAGTTCACAATAAGATATAATTGGACTTTGAGGAAAACCTCCCAAAAATACTGGGAGCTTCACCCCCTGTGCTACGCGCTACACATTCTCATCTCATAACATTGACTCCTTTATTCATTCGAAAGTCTGAGGAATATTCACTAGTTCTAGAGCAGCATATCACGGCTGAGGATTCTCCATACGTCAGATGGATTAGCTGTAACAAACCCAAAAAATCTCCCAACCTTAGGGTAATTCCGAGCTAAAGAAGTGAAGGCTTCAGGAAAAGTCCACGAAAGCCGAAACACAACATCCTCTAACATATTTATCAATGATGATATTTAACAGAAACTACGCGTCGATTTTGCGGAAGTTTTTCCTGAAACCTGCTTGTGAATCTGGCAAAATGTTATCGATAGCCTATTCCTCCAACCTTAAAGTAAACATTTGGAGAACATTTTCCATGAAGCCTCTAAAAGGAATATTGGGCAATAGCAATGGGGACCAGTAATCAGACCTTTTTTAAAAAGCTTGACAATCAGGATCCTTTTCCAGGATATCGGCAAAACCCATGTCTGTGCAATTGCATTAAACACCCATACTAACAAGGGGGCCCAACACCCCCGGAACCATTTAAACACTTTTGGCCTAAGGTCATCCGGACCACCAGCCACCTTACCTTCCTTGTCCAACATGCAGGCACCAATTTCCTCAAAAGTAAAATTAACATTTTCCACATCTTGTAAGGAAGGCATGGTATCAACAGTAAGACACACTCAAATGACCACAGTTCAAAGGTGTTTATTAAACTTCTATTGGGTTTGAAAAAGGCGATCTAATCGTAAATCTAAAGATGGGAGTAAGCTACGACCATCAAATAATAATAACGCAGTCCTAGTGTGTCTTGTCAAAATAAAAGGGCCTATACTAATAAACCTATTGCCAATCCTTACCTCTAAATACAAATAGTGTGGGAAATAATGTTATGTAAAAGAAACGTGTTCAAGAAATGATATGTCGGGATATTGAAGATGTTGGCTTCCCTTCCCCACGTTTTCAGCACGGCACACTCGAGCTTAGCACAGCCTCTGGCTTCTCTAGCACAAGGGTGCAGTTTAAAACTTCTACATCATGGCCTTCCGTGCCAAAGCCTTTTTTCCATTCAAAGTCTCTTATTTCAGAGGGTCTGATGCAACAAGCAAACAATACAGTTCCTTTCCTTTTTGTATTTCACACAAACACAATTTTCTTAGGTGATTTTACTATTCACCTCAGATCCCCCTCCGCCGGGCTCAGATCCCCTTTAACACAATGTTCTCCAGATTTACATGTATCCAATTTCTCAGGTGATTCACTGTTCACCATGGGTACCCCTCCACTGAGCTCAGATCCGCTAGGAGACAAAATCTTTAATAAGTCTCCCTCTGTCAGGCTCGGACCAATTTATCTATTGTAAAACAAAGATTCCTTTATTGTATCAACATCAAAGACTTTCGATTGTGCGCAGGATTTTGCTTGACCCATTGCAGAACCACTTCGATTCACAATCCTTTGCCACTGTTTCAATTTTGTGAACTCTCAGCTGGATACCTTACAGAGATCTTTGATTGAGCACACACGTGGTGCCAAACCACTCTGTCAAAGGTATTGTATCTTGATTTAAAAGTTCAATCAATTATCTCCAGTTCAACTTTACTCGCGTTGGTTATCACACGTCTTTCATACACTGTTCTTTATAGCGCTTGCCATACAATGATGCCGCTTGCAACCTTGGCTTCAACACAGAGAGGTCTTGTATCGATCTCCCTAACTCACCGGCTGTGTTGATTTCACTGACGCTGCTTTGTTGTTGGAGCCAAGCACAGTACCACGACAGCTGGTGATTCTCTCCACTTTGATTATCGATGCAGGAGGGCCCCGGGTACCTCCGACACACAATGCAGGATTTCTCAGCCTGGTTTCCTGGTCTTGCCCTTTCTTTTTTTGAGGCTTTGTGAAAGTAACGGTTCCTTGTCGAAAAGGTCAAGAGAACATCCCTCCTTGCGATCCCCTTCTGTTTCGCCGTCTTTTTCCTCTTGTTAAACTGCCATCTTGGAACTGCTCTTTCCTTGTGTGCTTTGCCGCACTCAGAGTGTGGTTTCGTGCTCTGCCTTTTATCCATGTGGGAAAGTGTAATGGAAGTCAGCTGTGTGTGATGGTCAGTAATGGCCTGTCCTTGCCTGACCATTGTATTGGGACACGTCAGGTATGCGGCTCGGGTGTTAGTCCGTTTTCTCTCATAGCGAGTTATATTTCTGTGAGAAAGTGTTTGTGTTGTAAAAGGGTGGAGGGGGTCAAGTTCCCAAATATCCTACCTGGTAGGATGGGGTACAGGTGCAGCAGGGACGGGCATACCACGTCTCACCATCCGCTGTCCCACTCTCCGAAGACTCCCCACCCAGGTGATCCTCCCGCAGTGGTCCAACCCCAGGAACTGGATCCAAAAGCGATGGCTGCGTCCACCTGAATGACAGATCCCAGGGACCAGTGGTGAGACACCTTCTGGTTTCTCACAAGCTCCAATGAACTTCTAACAGACCTTTTTGACATGTGGCATATCTTTATAAAAAATATTTTTAAAATGTGCACTTCAAACCACAGGAAAGATTGAGCTTGAATCACCCTCATCGTTGTCATCAGAGCCCTTTGCAATGAGCTTCTAAACGGTCTTAGTACTACTTTCACACACAGCCCTGTCCAATAAATCCCACTGTTTTTCAGAAAACTCTCGCTTTGTTTTATTAGCAGGTTTTTGTTGGACTGTTTCAATGCATATAATTGTCCCGCCTGGAATTTCCCAATATGTACCTCTATATTCAATCTACACTTGAATCTCTACATTCGGTGTCATACCACCATGCATCACTTTGCCTTTTAATCTTAACCACCATAAAGTGATTTGACTGGGAAGAAACCTCTTATATGCAGTAACTAAAAGTTGATTTAATGTGTGGATACATCTGCTGGAATAATATTACCCATAGGAATGGTCCACAAGTGCATAGAGCACTGTGCATCCATAGTCCTATTGTACACACATAAATAGCATACTGGCTGGCACATCAACAAGACTACGCATCCCACAGCTAGCGATGGCTCGCCTCCCAACTGTGCTTCAAACTTCTACTCTGAAGGATGCCGATAAAGGGAACTACGAATGGATCTTAATACCTTTTAAAAAATCGGTCAGTACTCAGCCGCAGAAATACCACCAACATACATACAACCAGGAAACGGCTGAAAGGAAAAAACTCTTAACCAAATCACTACGTCACCTGAACAAAACCAAATCTGCAGCAAACAAAGCATTAGTAAAAAAAACAGAAACAAACATACTCGAACTGGATAAAATCCCACCAAAAAATCCTCCAGCAATCTGACGCGGAAAACATTATGAAGACCTACAAATCCCATGACACCAGAGAATTGTGGAACTTGATAAACGATAACTCACAAAACCAACATAAACTGATGGCCAACGTTTCTCAGGAAACCTGGACCATATACTTTTCAAACATCTATAAATTTCGTCCAACGCAAGCTCCCGCCAAAAGGACTTCGAATAAACCAAAATGGCAAGTAAATGCAGACTACGATGATTTCATCCACATGATCAAAAAGCTAAATGCTTTAAGAGCGCCAGGACCAGACGGCACTTTCAACGCCATCATCAAACAAGACACGCCGGCCTGGGCGACATTTATGTGCAATCTGGTAACCTTGATAAACGCACTTAACCAAATTTCCAACTCATGGAGGACTGCCACAATTGTCCCCATCCACAAACAAGGAGCCCGCGACGATCCAGCGAATTTTCGCCCCATCACGCTACTCGACCCCCTCGGGAAACTATTTGCGTCAACACTCTTAAAAGAACTGACCATCTGGGAAACAGATACTGGCAGATTCTCCGCCAGACAAACTGGCTTTACTCCAAATGTGGGAACCAACATCAATTTGATACTAATCAACCTAATCAAACATGAGGCCATCAAAAACCACTCCAATGTACATGCCGCCTTCACCGACCTCCATATGGCATTTGACGTCATATCAAGAGATAAACTTTGGTCCAAACTGGAAGCATGGAAATGCCTACCAAACATCCTGGAGCCAATCAAAATATTATACTCCGAAACATCAATCAGGATCAGATTGTCGAAACAAGGTGCAACCACTAATTCCATCAGGACGGAAAATGGACTAAAACAAGGATGCCCTCTCGTGGCAACCTTATACAACCTCTTCACTTCGGACATTGAAGAACACATGCTCAGCAACCTAACAAACCCACCAAAGATAAATTCCATCTCAGTTCCCCTCATGGCCTACGCGGATGACATCATTCTCCTCAATAAAACCTGCTCAGGATTGCAAGTGGCCTTGACAGCACTAAGCAGATACATGACTATGAACGAGCTGGCTATTAACATCACAAAAACCAAGACAATGACACTAGCCAAAATTCCAGCCAAAAAAGGAAACAACCCAACTTCATCCTCGACGGAAAACAACTGGAATCTGTTACCGTCTTCAAATATCTTGGAGTTTCAATAAATCAATCGAAAAATGAAGGACAATGGCTGGACAAACTTGAACAAAAATCACAAACGCTCGCACGTCAAGCATGCTTACTTCATCGCAAATAAGGAACATTTTCCTTTAAACCAATCATCGCTTTTTACACACAAAAATTCATCCCCATCATCACATATGGAACAGAAGCGATGCTAAATGCAGGATCAATAAACTGGATGAAGTCTGAAGCAATTTTCTGGCGTAAAATCCTACACCTGCCACCATCCTACCCGATGACAAGAATAAGATTCGAGATGGCAACTCAATCAATGCCGTCCATCGTACTCTGGAAAAGACAGGATCTATTCTGGAAAATCCTGACCGATCAAAAAATATCGGCCATACAAATGCTGAGAGCCCACCCAAACACTTTCAACAACACAGTGCTCAACAAATGGAAGCAGACTCTACTCGAAGATATGATCAAAGAGGACATATCAAAGAACTTCTAACTCTCCGGCCGCAATATGCAAAAATCAAACTTCAACGCAACAACTGGATAAAAACCATTCAAATCAAAAATATTTATCAACAGAATCGCCAGTGCGCCACAGACTATTGAACAATCCACGAATTACCTCTATACCTCCAATTGTTTCCAGACCTGACCATCAGAGTGACGTTCCTAAGAATACGCCTGAATGTGTTACCTACCAACACCAACCTTGCTGTAACCAGTCAGATACCCATCACAAACAACTACTGCCGGTTTTGCAAGGTAAAAACTACGCCCGAAACTCTATTCCACCTCGCGATAGAATGTCAGTTGCTCTCAACTCAACGGAAACAATTTGGCATATTTTTTGAACTTTCGGCACAACAAATGACCACAGTGGAAAGATGGGCGGCACTACTTAGTGGCAAAAACAACAAATGTACAATCACACTTACCTTTTTCCTCCAATCCCTCCTGGAACTAAACAAAAGAACTATCTGAGACACCCTTTCATTCTAGAAACTTTAAATGCCTTTCCTGTCAAAAGAAAAAGTTTATAAATAAACTAAATATTTTAAAAAAAGCATACATCCATGTCTTGTGTGCCACCATGCATTGCATGGCCAATTATAGTACAGCACTGTAACTTCCATATGCAGTGCATCCTGTTACATCCAAGACCTATGGATTCACATACATATTCCTGTGAATCACCATTACTCCAGCAATGAATCATCTAGCGGACATCATACAGAGCACACCATTGACATGCACACATGTCTGTTACACATGTGTATCATGCTCACATTGTTCCATGTACCTCATACACCGATATTGTGCCATTATTCAGGTGGGACCCAGATGAGACGGTTGAGGAAGAGGATGCAGAGGAAGATGACAGTGACACCATGGAGTGGGCAAGGCAACATGGTTATGTACTAGAAAATGATATTTAAGATCCACGGGACACAGTACCACCACCAACCAATACCATTAAGCCCCAGCCATCCTCCAGCAGTAGTCAACAACTATGGTGATCTGGACACTGCCACCACTGTTATCACTATTTAAAATATCACCATGGCCCCATAAGACATCCCAAAGCTGAGGCCCGGGGACACTCTGGCTGTGGAGATCACCATCACTCTCCTGGAGACGTCTCTTCCTATGCAAGGTAGGGAACATGCTGCACTTCCTCCAGAGACCCTTGAATTACTCCCCAGTGAGAAGCAGGCATCAACCATCCCTACCCACCACCTGTACCCATTGCACGTGCCTCTATGGCTGGCGATCTCTAAGCAGACATAATTGAGAGACTGGGAGCTATGGAGTCACACCAGTCCTAGGCAGAGGAGCGTGAGAGAGAGATGCTGGAAACCTGTCTATCTCTTGCCCGTATATTGAGGGATGCCCAACAGTTCCTGGAGGATGTGCAGCATGTATTGGAGGCAGCAAACCAGCTCGGAGTAGATTTTCTCAAGGAGGTACGGCCAGCAAGGCTAGAGGCCAGGGAGGATGCTCAGCTTGCTGGGGAGCTGGCTACAGCTTCTGAAGCAACCTGTGCTCAGGCATGGAAGAATGTTCAGCTTTCTCATGCTCAGACAGCTGCACTGGCACCAGAGGCCCACACTGGGGCCAAGGAGGATGCCGACTGGCCCAAGAGCAGGCCTTTCTGAAGAGGTCTACACTGGGGCCAGGGAGAATGTTAGAATGGCCTGGGAGCAGGTTTCTTCTGTGCCTTTGTCTGCCCGAGAGGGCTACACTGGAGCCAGGGATGACGGCTGAAAGGCCCAAGAGTGGGTCTCCAGACACAGACAGGCTACTTGCAATTCTGTCACTGGCTCCTCTGCTGCAGCGCACCATTTGACCCGTGTCAATGGTGCCCTCTGCCGTCGGATGGTGGAGCCAAGCCTGCAGCATAGCCAGTCATAGATCGCACTGGCAGTCCTTTACCCTCATGCATACGTATGTGTGTGTAGGAATTCCACACCCATCTCTACCTAATCCATCTCTTCATCTGCTCCCCCCTCAGCACGGCCGACTCCTGTGAGTCCTTCCCAAACTTGCCACTCATGTGGTCAGCGGTTTCTCCTCCCATCAACACCTACAACACAGGGCCCACAGAGAAGCGGTCAAGGTAGGGTAGATGACCGACCGTCCGTCTGATGTACCTTTCCTTGATCGTCTTCCCCGTCCTATTTTGGAATTGCATTCATGTTTTTTCTGCTGTAGCCTGGATTGTTTTGCACACTCTTTCAATGTGGACTTTTTGGACCTCACTCCTGGATTGTCTTTTAGACTTCTGTTTTTTTTTTTTACATGGCGTTTGATTTCTTGGACTTGACAGATTGCCCCCAAAAATGTCCTGGCCCCAGATGGTGCAGCAGGAAATCAACCCTCCCACCCAGTTCGATAAATCCACAGGATTCAAGAGCTGTATTGGCTGTCCTTTGGTGGTGTTTGATTTCAGGACAGGAGAGGTGGCTGGTGGTATAGGCCAATAAATTCAGTCATGCTCTAACCTCTATATGATGAAGTTGTTGTGGATTTCCGCTTGCAACACAAGCCCATCAACTCTGTCCTGGAGCTGGCCATGTCATGTCCGTTGCCATTATCATCAGAGTCAGCATCTTCATTGTCATCGTCTGGCATGCGGAAGTTGTGCCTGATGGCTGTGTTGTACAACATAGAGCACATCGCCATGATGAAGCAGACCTTCTCAGGCTAGAACATGATGGCACCACCTGTCTGGTTAAGACGCCAGAAGCGATTTTACACTAGACCAACTGCCCACTGGTGGAGGTGTGGACATTGTCGTAGAGCTGCAGTCTTTAATTTTAAGGATTGTGTAGTAACATCATCATCCCAGGGCACATGGTGCATCCAGACCCACCTGGAGAATCTATAGCATAAATGAAATGTATGTACCTTAGAGGTTGTGTTGGATAGAACAGGATGTAGATGAAATTGAGTGGAATCATGTATTTCTTCCTGTGGTTCCATGCTACAAGGTGAGGACCATTCCTCTCATACCTCAATGGAACACAGGTGGCACCCATGCATCTCTGAGGAACCAGGGAGAGTTGTGCATGCACCGCTGGTGCATGCATGGTATGTTTTGGGGTTCAAATGGAAGATGTGATGTTGCACTAGAGGTTCTGGGTCTGTGAGATTGGCTGTGGCTCACTATGTCCATATGCATGGCTCTGCATTCTCCTCAGAACATGCCTGAATGCGGGTGCAGGTCCTCTGCCCTGTGTTTTGTCATTCATAAGACTGCAAGTGTGGTCAATGGCAAGGAACTATGAGTTTCTGGCGGTGAGAAATGGAAGCTGTACAGGGTGCCTTACTCACATGTGGCATTGTGACAGACAGGAGCACAACGACAAGTGGTATATTGGGTCAGTATAATGGTGGAATTTTTGATTTTCAGGGCAGGAGTAAATGGCATATTCATAGTACAGTATTTCATTTTCGGTGGAAGCACCAGAAATGTGTCTTACTAGTATTTGGGTGGAGTGTTGGCCATGAAGAGTGTTGAACAGTGCAGTTATTCAATGGCAAAGAGGGAGTCCCCTCTCCCAGCTCTGGGGCAGAAAATGTATAGGTACCTGCAGAGAGCATTCAGGGACTTTGCTGCTAGTGGTACAGATCCAGTAAAGGGACTGTAATGGTCACCATAGAAAGAAAATAGCAGCAGAGGATTAGTGACCACTGTTTTGTTATGAAACTTGTATGGTGGTGACTGTTGAGCACCAGGCAGTGTTGTTATCGCAACCAAACTGAGTGCTTCTCCACCCACTCATGACAGCCGCCACGTGCATCTCATCACCTCAGGATGCTGCCAACCATATGCATGTACAGTAGGATATGGTAGAGTTATACACAGTGTAGGTATGTCTTGGCATGCATTTGTGTGGTTGTGTGTTGTCATGTATATACTCAGCAACCATGCCCGGCTTTTCTGAAACCCTTCATGATATTTGACAGATTGCATGGGGCTGGGCTCACGGAGCCGTGTTGAGCCAGGGAATCTGGCACACATGTGTAAAGAGCATGCTTGCATCACAAACCATCTGCACATTGATGGTGTGCTGAATGCATCTGTTGATGAAGATATGCTCTTGTGCCCTGGGTGGTGTGCAGTCCTGGGCTCCAACCATTTCAGAGATGCCTGTCATAGCCCTTGACATGATTTAGGACACAAGGGTATGTGGGTAAGAAAATGAGGTGCCACAACTGCCTGACCATGAAGGACAGCGCCAGTAAGAGGATGCAGAAGATGAATGGCTGTATTATGCCATGCATCAGGGCCAGTGAAGCTTCCTGTGGCACAGAAATGGAGCTCTGTGAGGACTTCAACAGGGAGGGATTGTTGTGGGTGCCCACCACTCATGCTCAGTGAAGTGCTCGATTTCTGCTACGTGGCTGAAGAAGGTGGTCATTTCCAGGCTGTAGGTTGTGAGAACCTGCCAGGGTGTGGGGTCTTGGTGGAATAATTCAGGGCATTAAACCATCAGTAGGTAGGGCCATCAAGCTCTCCTACCCCTCATCCTGTCCAGATGTTTCTCCTGGGGTGTTGAATGGGTCAGCCTGGTAGAGTGCCTCAGGTTGGAGCCAGCATGGTGGGCTGCCTGGCACGTTTCCAGTTGGCCCACTAGCTTCAGCTGCTTCTGGAACAAAGTGCTTTCTCCTTAGCTGCCTCAGTTGGAGCGAAATTTGGTAGTTCTTGTTCCATGGTGCTTTGAAAAGTGGGCCTGCTGTATTCTGGGATTTCTATGCAGTTCTGAGCCCATAATCACTATTATTATTTTTTGTTTGGTTTGTTTATTGTGTTTTAGTACACAGAGTACCTTACACAAAAAATAGAAACACACTATTTACATTACACAAAATATAAAATAACTGCATGCAAGCAACCACAGCTCTTTGATCTAATGGTCTTAAAATCGATAAAATCGTCAACTATACAATAATTTCAAAGAAAGAACACATTGTATATGTTTGTGAAATTCTTATACTATTCTGATGACTACAAACCAGATGATGTTACAGATTTGAATTCAGGGACTCTAAAAGTGTTTCTCCTTGATCTACTACTGCCTGAAGGTCCACAAATATGTTCTAAAGAAATTTTGCTAAAGCCAATGTTAGAGATGTTTGGGAACCCATCATTAGTCTGTCCCAAAGGCATGTAGATAACACTTCTGATGTGGAGTGCACATAGGGTCCCAACAGTTCAAGCCTTGATTTACGTAAACTAGAAAATTCGATTACCACGTGGTAACGGAATTCCAAACTTTCAATCTTGCACAGCCTGCAATTTCTGAGTTCTCTCAGAATCCCTAATTTAAGTCCAATCACCTCCAAAGTCAGTAGGCAATTCAATCTAAATTTTAAAAACCAGCGACAAAGCAATCTAGAGGGAAATATACGCAGATAGGGTCTGGTACCATTGGTAGTATAATAAATGCTGTCGTTCTTATATAGCTTAAGCCTCTGTATATCCTAAATATCTGCTATCCTGTCCTACCTTATGATTTTTGTTTTCATCACCATCTAAGAGTCGGTACGGGCTATATCAGCTAATTTAATACATCTTTCACATTGTTTTTGAAATTTAAGGAGGAAGCTAATGGAGTCCTTCTTAAACATTTCACTCAGATGGAAAGACATAGAAGATTTTTCAGAATTCAAAATGTTCTTATAAATTAAAAACATTTTTTATATATTGAACACCATAATAGCAGAACTGTCTCCAGGTGAATGACACTGATGGGCACCAATCTGGGCTCTCCTAAAACCTCTTTAAGAATACAGCCCTCAAGGCAGTCAAAATACTTTCGGTTGGAGAACATTATTAATTCAGAGCCGTAAAGTCACATGGGGGTGACCTTTAAATGATAAAACTCTTTAAGAAGTAAGAGGGAAAAAGCACAAAGATTAGGCTTGATGACTTTAATTAGGGATAAGCAAGACCTAATTTTCTCTTCCAGTTTCACCTCAAAATTAAGTAAGGCATGTCTAGCTGAGAACACAAACCCAAATAGCAAAAGGATTCAACCTCCGACACCCGTGTATTGTTTACTAGCAGGTGTACCGGTGCTTCACACAGTAATTCCTGCTTCAGTCCTAGTTTGAAGTTTATTTAATGAACCAATCCAATGCTTCTCTGTAGACAATATTGCTAGTGTTTCCTGTAGGAGCTAGTGTGAACAAATTGTCTTTTTTTCCAACTATTTAGCAAGCCACATAAAGGTGACCATGAGAAAAGCATGAATTCCGTAAACCAATTCCAGCTACTCTGAGTCGGAGCATTGAGATTGCGCAGCAACATTATTGGTGTCCCAGTATGTAGCCGAGGCAGCAGCCACCTCAAAATCAGTGCCGTATGTATAGGGCTGAAGTGTGTAAGCTTCGTACTGTTGAGATGGCATACATTCATCAACTTCTGTGGGAAATGAAGCTCCTGTAATTATCATGAAAGATTTGCCACGATGTGCTGGAAAGCGCCATTCCGGACACTGTTGAAGAGACACCGTTTTCTGTCACTCGTATTACTACAAAAGCACTGTTTTATATCACCTGCATGACTTCAAAAGTGAGTTCTGCTAATGTCAGCTAGAATGCTGATAGTGTGGACAGTTTAGGAACTGAGGTTTCCATAAACTTCTGAACTTTAGGAACAATGAACATAGAACTACGGCACAAAGAGCCATATGGCAGGGCTAAGCATTGCAGACTGCTTAAAAGAAATCAGAAAAGGCATATATTATACTTGTTACATTGTTTACACAATGGAACCTACCCACATGCCACATTTCAGGTTTGCAGCATGCTGGAGTGAAGTCCATAAACATAATATCGTCTGCATATACACTACAAGGCGTATGCAGAGTCCCACATTTAGGAGGATAACCACCCCTCAGACTGCACTCAGTCTAGAGGTCTGCCATGTACAGGTTAAATAAAGTTGGAGCGATAACACAACCTTGATGAACTCCTCAACACAGAGGCAATGATCTAGATAATGCCCCAAGAGTGTTTAGTCTGGCACTGGCCACATTGTTTGAATACAGCAGCCGAAGCATACGTAGCAGCCCCGGATCGATACCCAACTCTGCAGGTTTATTCCACAGGCGGGATAGGTTTACTTTATCAAACGCAGAGGACAGATCCAGGACAGCCACGTAAAGAACTCTGCCCGTGCAGCCACTAACTAGTGACATGCACAAGTCCAGGGCCATACCACTCTCTGTGGTTTCCACACCCCTTCTATAACCAGTCTGGAAAGGACTAAACCGGTTGATGCTCTCTGTCCAATTTGTTAGATCTTTTATTGAATAGATGCCAACATTTTCAAAGACGCATCTATCAGAGAAAATGGGCGATAGCTAGTGGGATTGCTTCTTATACCGTTTTAAAAAATCCGAACAATTATGGTTTGGTTAAAAGAAGTCGAGATTACACCACTATTAACTACTTGAATAAACAATCTGAGGAGGATATCTGCCCAAAAACCACTGTTATTTTTCAATAACCCTATGCTTTCTGCTCTGCAGGAGCCAGATGTCTTTAACTTAACTATTAGACCATGATATCATTTATCTCAAACTTATGTTACCATATATTCCCAGTGTCTTGATGCTGAATTTCCTCCCCAAATAGATTTTTGTAGCTGCTAAATTTAACTGAGAAATACTGGATCCAATCTTCCTCTGTAACACAGGAAGATTGAAATGTAGATTGTGCCTTTTCCATATTGTTGAAGGTCCACAAGATCCACAGCGCGTCCTTCTTCATGATGTCAAGAAGGTCCTGGTTAGCCTTAATGTAACTCTGTAGACTATATATATTTTAACCAGTTTTTAAATTTCTGGTTCAACATACGTGTTTCGCTTTTTTATCTTTACGATCCTTGTTTTTAGATTTAATAATGTTCCTAATAGCAGGACATAACTAATGCTTCCTAGGCTAAGGTTTATTACTGGATCATGTTTAAAATGTTTGTTTTCAGCAGAAACGTGTTGCTTCCAACAGTCCTGTGAGAGAATGGATGTTTTCAGCCTCCCAAATAGGTTCTGAAATTCTTCAGGAGAGGAGTGAGTTAGTCTTTCCTCCTCTGTAAGAGTGTTCCACCACGTTGCTAGATTAAAATTGACCTTCTTCCTATTTCTGGTCCCCTGAGAAACTCGATTTCCTGAAGAATTAGTGACCAAATTATTGCAGCGAGACAGATGTGTCTCATCCCCTCTTAATGGAATCTCAAAGGACAGTTCCAGCATTGCGTGATCGCTGCTGTCCGTCCTAGTTATCCCAAAGGATCTTATCATTATTTGGCCAGCATTAGCAAGATAGATATGCAGGGTAATTCATAGAATTTCGCAGAAAAGTGTCGCAAGCGGCTGGCGCAGAGTGTCCGCGTGCGATTGTCTGCGCCAGGCACGTGCGCTAAAACCGATTTCCGCGCACAGCGTATTCATGGATTTTAGGCTCCCAAACCAGCCATGGCGCAGAGTATCGCAGCGACCCTGC
Source organism: Ambystoma mexicanum (assembly GCF_040938575.1). Taxonomy (NCBI): domain Eukaryota; kingdom Metazoa; phylum Chordata; class Amphibia; order Caudata; family Ambystomatidae; genus Ambystoma; species Ambystoma mexicanum. The sequence continues at coordinate 984,215,172 of NC_090921.1, forward strand.
AGCAGCGCCAGTAACGCCCCCAAGAACGCCCTCGCGCAAGGAAAAGCCATCACAATCGCTAAATCATCGCAAAGGGCTGCGCTAACCCTGGACCAGTTTACAGGGCTGCCAAACAAGGAACGCAAAGCGGGTAACGTTCATATCAGGGGTATGCGGGAAGTTTTACACGCGGTTAGCCAGGGTACGTGTATTACAGGGGTACGCGGGAAGTTTAACACGCGATTGGCCAGGGTACGTGTATTAGAGGGGTACGCGTGAAGTTTTACACGCGATTAGCCAGGGCACGTGTATTACAGGGGTACGCGGGAATTATCACACGCGATTTGGCTGGGTAGGTGTATTACAGGGGTACACGGGAAGTTTTACACGCGATTTGGCTGGGTACGTGTATTACAGGGGTGCGCTGGAATTATCACACGCGATTTGGCCAGGTACGTGTATTACAGGGGTGCGCAGGAATTATCACACGCGATTTGGCTGGGTACGTGTATTACAGGGGTGCGCGGGAATTATCACACGCGATTTGGCTGGGTACGTGTATTACAGGGGTGCGTGGGAAGTTACACACGCGATTAGGCTGGGTGGGTCCTCACAGGTGTTCCCTGTACACCCTCCACGGCCCCTGCAGGCAGCCCACAAAACAGGGGACTACCCTGCACATCTGCTCATGTCCCCCTGCACCCCCACCCCCCAGCCACCAGGGGCAGCCTCCACCAGGCCCCCACTCATGTCTCCCTGCACCCCCATCCCCCAGCCACCAGGGGCAGCCTCCACCAGGCCCCCACTCATGTCTACCACCTCACCCCCACCCCCCAGCAGTGCAGGGGCACCCTCCACCAGGCCCCCCTCATGTCTCCCACCACCCCCACCCCCCAGCCACCAGGGGCAGCCTCCACCAGGCCCCCACTCATGTCCCCTATCACCCCCACCCCCCCAGTCACCAGGGGCAGCCCCCACCAGGCCCCCACTCATGTCCCCCTGCACCCCCACCCCCCAGCCACCAGGGGCAGCCTCCACCAGGCCCCCACTCATGTCTCCCTGCACCCCCACCCCCCCAGTCACCAGGGGCAGCCTCCACCAGGCCCCCACTCATGTCCCCTATCACCCCCACCCCCCAGCCACCAGGGGCACCCTCCACCAGGCCCCCACCCATGTCTACCACCACCCCCACCCCCCAGCCACCAGGGGAAGCCTCCACCAGGCCCCCACTCATGTCGCCTATCACCCCCACCCCCCAGCACTGTGGGGCACCTGCCAGCAGGCCCCAACCCATGTCACCCACCACCCCCACCCCCCAGCAGTGCAGGGGCAGCCTCCACCAGGCCCCCACTCATGTCTCCCACCACCCCCACCCCCCAGCCACCAGGGGCAGCCTCCACCAGGCCCCCACTCATGTCTCCCACCACCCCACCCCCCAGCCACCAGGGGCAGCCTCCACCAGGCCCCCACTCATGTCTCCCTGCACCCCCATACCCCAGCCACCAGGGGCAGCCTCCACCAGGCCCCCACTCATGTCTCCCACCACCCCCACCCCCCAGCCACCAGGGGCAGCCTCCACCAGGCCCCCACTCATGTCTCCCACCACCCCCACCCACCAGCCTCCAGGGGCAGCCTCCACCAGGCCCCCACTCATGTCTCCCTGCACCCCCATCCCCCATCCCCCAGGGGCAGCCTCCACCAGGCCCCCACTCATGTCTCCCTGCACCCCCATCCCCCAGCCACCAGGGGCAGCCCCCACCAGGCCCCCACTCATGTCCCCTATCACCCCCACCCCCCCAGTCACCAGGGGCAGCCCCCACCAGGCCCCCACTCATGTCCCCCTGCACCCCCACCCCACAGCCACCAGGGGCAGCCTCCACCAGGCCCCCACTCATGTCTCCCTGCACCCCCATCCCCCAGCCACCAGGGGCAGCCTCCACCAGGCCCCCACTCATGTCTCCCACCACCCCCACCCCCCAGCAGTGCAGGGGCACCCCTCCACCAGGCCCCCACTCATGTCCCCTATCACCCCACCCCCCAGCAGTGCAGGGGCACCCTCCACCAGGCCCCCACTCATGTCCCCTATCACGCCCACCCCCCAGCCACCAGGGGAAGCCTCCACCAGGCGCCCACCCATGTCCCCCTGCACCCCCACCCCCCAGCCACCAGGGGAAGCCTCCACCAGGCCCCCACCCATGTCTACCACCCTTCCCACCCCCCAGCAGTGCAGGGGCAGCCTCCACCAGGCCCCCACTCATGTCTCCCAGCGTGCTACGTGTATTTCAGGGGTGCGCGGGAAGTCCCACTCGCGAATAGCCTGGGCGCGTGTATTTCAGGGGTGCGCGGGAAGTTCCACACGCGAATAGCCTGGGCGCATTCATTTCAGGGGTGCGCGGGAAGTTTTACACGCGACTTCAGCAGGGTACGTGTATTTCAGGTATGCGCGGGAATTCTCACACGCGATTTGGCTTGGTACGTGTATTACAGGGGTGCGTGGGAAGTTACACACGCGATTAGGCTGGGTGGGTCCTCACAGGTGTTCCCTGTACACCCTCCACGGCCCCTGCAGGCAGCCCACAAAACAGGGGACTACCCTGCACACCTGCTCATGTCACCCACCACCCCCACCCCCCACCATCCAGGGGCACCCTCCACCAGGCCCCCACTCATGCCCGACTCATGTCTCCCACCACCCCCACCCCCCAGCACTGTGGGGCACCTGCCAGCAGGCCCCAACCCATGTCACCCACCACCCCCACCCCCCAGCAGTGCAGGGGCAGCCTCCACCAGGCCCCCACCCATGTCTCCCACCACCCCCACCCCCCAGCAGTGCAGGGGCACCCTCCACAAGGCCCCCACTCATGTCCCCTATCACCTCCACCCCCCCAGCAGTGCAGGGGCAGCAGGCAGTCAGGCAGCAGCAGGTGGGAGCGTGCTCGGGCTCTGGGGGGCAGTAGTTCGGCCTTCCGGGCAGGAGCGTGGTATTCCGTGTGCGTACGCGTGGCCAGCTTGGTACGGAGTGATTTTGCACGTGAAAATCCTGCACGTCAGCGTGAAAACTGAGGAAAGGCCCTCAGCGCGTAAGCGCGTCTGTGACGTGACCCGCACAGGTGTTTCCCACACAGCACGTGATGACAGAGCACACGTGGAAAGACTGCACGTCAGAGTGTAATCGCGTGTGATTGGTGGAAATGGCCCTACACGCAGAAGTGACAAAGCGTGTGATTGGTGGAAATGGCCCTACACGCAGAAGTGACAAAGCGTGTGATTGGTGGAAATGGCCCTACACGCAGAAGTGACAAAGCATGTAATAGGTGGAAATGGCCCTAGCGCGTACACGCCGCGTAAGTGACGCTGGACGTGTGGGCCTGTATAAAAGGTACGTGTAGAACACGTTTTCCTTGTACGTGCTTTTCGTGGAGAGCGAGTGGGTGAATTCTGTACTTCTTGTCGTTTCACACGCGATTTACTTCACGGCGTTTCAAGTTCGTATTCCCTGTTACCTCTGACAGCTTTTTCTCTTTTTCTCTTTTACTGGTTTACCTGGGCCTGTTCCCTCAAACAGTGTTCCCTTCTACTGTTGTCCTGTCTCCTCAGACAGCGGACAAATCTTCTTTTGGCGGGGGTGTTGCCAACCAAACGTGCTCCTTTTACACGCTCGTTTACCAGGCAGACGGTGAGTCACGCACGTATCTAACATCTGTGCTTGCCCCGTGTGTAGCCTACCCCTTCAGAGGTCATTCTAGGCTGCGTGTGACACGCATACGTTCATTCTTGTGTTTCTGGGTGCCACAGCGTAGTGCAGGTTTTTCTTTCTGCACACGTGGTCTAGGAGGGGTTGCGTGCACGTCATCTCCCTTTTTTGGGCCTCCTGTGCATTGCGTGACCCGTCATCTTTCCCCAGGGGTTACATTCAGCCTTGCTAGAGCACTAGGGTACAATTACCATCTGGTACCCAACCCCTTTGACCCCCAATTGCCCAGGACAATAGTCTACATCCACTCCCATACGCACATTAACATCAGTGCCATGGCTGGGAGGCGAGGATTCCGTAAGGGTGGCAAAGGTGGAAGAGCCACAAGTGGTGGCCGTGGTGGATCCGGTAGGGGATGTGGTCGTAACTTGCAGGGTGAGCCTGTCCCCCCATGTGTGGAGGACCAGTCACGGGCACCCATAATCCCCCCCCCCTCCCATTGAGGCTGATGTGGCTGACACCATCCATGCTCAGCCCTTGTTGGACCAGCCCATTGTGGCACCAGACCTGGCTGACTCCATGGCTGACTTCCAGGTCAGCAGGGCTACGACACGTGCGCTGGTGCACGTTGATGCCATCATGCCACGTGGATCTGGGGCAGCAAGGTCATCTGCTGCACAAAGGAGGCAGGGCGGAGAGGCTGCAGGGGCAGCTGCGGCTCCATCCACCCCAGCCCTCACACACCCAGCCAGGACAGTGTCGGTCCTAGTCCATGCTGCTGACATTCCCCCTGACACCATCACACTAGAGCCAATGCCTGCACCAACTCCCATGCTGAGTGTGCAATCCCACACTCCTGATACAGAGTCCACCAGGGCTCCTGCCCCTAGTGTCCAGAGCGGTGCAGGACACTCAGGATCACCACCACCTTCCAAGCGGAAGAGGAAGAGTGCTCGTCCGGCACAGGCTGATGCCCCAGACACGGCTACACAGTCCACCCCGTCCAGGAAGCCCAGCTTCACGGATGACGAACTGAATGCACTTGTCGAGTATGTGTCCGGACATGACAACGAGATGGTCATTGTTGCAGGATCCAAGACCACACCTGCACAACGCCAGGCACACTGGCAGACCGTTGCGGACATCGTAAGTGCCCTTGGAATCGTGAGGCGCACAGCCAATGATTGCTATAAGCGCTGGAATGACCTAAAGCGCAGGGCAAAGAGTAAGCTGGCCTCAAGTCATGCCGCAACTCTAGTGACTGGAGGTGGGTCTCCAGTAGTAGACATGGAACTCACTCCACATGAGTCAGTCGCTGGGACCTACGTCACGGAGGAACAGATCCAAGGCGTGGGAGATCTGGGTGATTACGAGGCATTGTCCGGTGAGTGCACATGCATGTGTGTGTCATCCATGTGCATGGTGTGTGTTTGAGGGCTTCTGTTCGGGTGCCAGGTGAGAGTGTGTGCGCCTGAGTCGTATGGGTCAGCCATGTGCTTCATGCAATCCTTCCTGCGCAGCTGCATTTGGCCATAGCAGTATCCCTTCTGCCAACAGTAGACATCTAGCCCAACTGCACGCCAGTTGCCCTTGAAGTGTCACCTTGCCACAACATATTTGCTTCTTTTTCACTGTTCATTCAGTCAGTTTGTTTGCATTCCACCACTTTCACTAGGCATGTCGCTGTCCACTAGTCACATGTCTGACATGGGTATGGTAAAGTGGAGTGACTTTGTTACCTGGATATCATTTGTACACACATGTCCCTGTGCAATTTGACCATTTCAGACTGGCAGCTCCAGGTGAAAAATCTGACCTGTTAGAATTAGAAAAGCAATTACATGCGGGAACTGGACTGAATGAATAGGTGCTGCCCTCCTCTCCATCTTCACTCAATAGCAATGGTACATGCCATCTGTGTGATGGCATGTGTGTTTCACCTGCCAATCACAGGCCAATGTGTGATGCCACTGCCAGGCAGCATGCAGAAAATGTGTTCATCTTCCATCTTGGTGTCATCAGTGTGTGCCATTTGCCTGCACTTCATACGCAGTGAGGGTGCATGCATGGGAGGGTTTTAGTCATGTGGGACATGTGTCAATCAAGTACTGGTTCTCTTGCTTCTCAGCCCTCAATGTGTGCCATGGTGCTAATGCCTGTTTCCATTTCTTTGTTTTCATGTCTTTGCAGGGGAAGACGCACCTGATACTGCTGGGGTTGTGGAGATGGTGCAGACCCAGGAGGGGTCCGAGGGCCGACCAACCACCAGTGAGGGACGTGGTGTGGTGGTGGGGGAGAACCCACAAGTGCTGCAGGTCGTGCTCTCAAGGGGTGTCTCTGGCTGCACCTCCCCCGAGCTGTACTCAGGTGTTGATTTGGATGAGACCTACGTGCCGTCGCAGGTGAGTGTTCCAGGGAGGGATTCTGTTCTGTCTCACCCACCTGCACCAGGGTCAGAACCCCCCATGGGGATGTCAGTGTTGGCAGCTACGCCTTCGGTGGTTACGGATGCAGGGTCACACTCCGCGACATCTGATCCTGTTCCTGGGCCAGCAGATCAGAGGGGGAATGCAGTCCTGCAGCCTCAGGCAGTGCCGGCACAGCAAGGCGCAGTTCGCCTTGCCCCAGACAGGTGTGGTGCCCGCCGACGTGGTGGCCGTACGCCACCCGGCAATACCGCATGGGAGCAATCCATTTACGGTATGGCTACCCAACAGGCTGCATCGTCCGAGATGATGGCTCAGGCCATGGATAGGGTGGCCACTTCCATTGTCCCCCCAGAAAGGCTGATGGAGCGACTAGAGCAGGCAACCGACTCCATCTGCCAGTCACACAGGGAGGACATGTTGGGGTCCAACAGGGACAGGCGGGCGGCACTGGCGACTCTGCAGGAGGCCATCTCCATTGAGTCCCAGGGCCACAGGGAAGCCCTGAGGCAGGAGCTCCTTCACCTCAGGACGACTCTTGTTGAGCTTGAGGCTTCAACACACCAAAGGACAGAACAGCAGCTGGAGCGTCTCACCCGTACGCTCTCAGCTGAGATGCAGGCAACAAGGGCGGAGGTCCGGGCATCCCGTGAGTTGTTGCATGGGGACCTCCGCACACTCATCCTCCAGAACCAGACCTACCACACCCGCATGCTTGCAGCCATGGAGGAGCAGACTAGGGCCTTGCGTGGGCTGCCTCCCATAGTGCAACCACCTCCGGATGCAGCTGCACAGGGTGATAATAGCGACAGCAGTGATACTCCCACAATAGGGTAGCCGTGTGGGCCATGAGCCCATGGAGGTGTTTTATCTTCCCAGGATCCACGCAGGTGGGTTCTGGTGTGCATCCTGTCCTCGGACCTCCTGGGTGGCCTCCCCAACCCCCCCGGGCCCATCAATGGCCATTTTTGATTGTTTCTTATTTTTATTTTTATTTTGATTTCTTTTATTCCCAATTTTTTTGGGACGATCTGTTGGCTTCCGTGGTTCCTGTGGGCATACGCTGCATTGTGGCTGGGCACATGCAGGCTTGTAATGTATTTGGTTCAGATGCTTGGGTTTGAGTCACACACACCCCTCCTGCTTCCCGTTTCCATGGGCTTGCAAAGGGTGTGCCCAAGTGACAGTGAATTACACAGTGACGTTGGACTCCCATGAGCTGTGTGGGCAGTCTGTAGTCAATACTGTGTATACATTCCTAGTGCATATTGCTGTTGTGTTGTACACTGCATGTTGCATTGATGTGTAACTCTTCTTCAGTGTCTACCTCCCAATTTGCAGGTCCCTTCCTCATGTCCACACAAGGACCTCTAGTCTGGAGATGGGGTCCATGTTGGCAGCAGTGCACCTACAACTCTACATGGCGACAACACTGCACAGTTGGTAGTGGTGGGAGTGCAGGCATTTCCAGGTGGTGAGACTACTAATATGTAACATTTGTGATGTCATGTTAATGGTACTACGTGCTCAAGTATGTTGTTGGTCCGGCATTGCTGTGAGCATTTCAGGTGTTTCAGGTTTCTAATAGTGCCACTGTACATAGTGAGACTGATGTCATGTTGTGGGGATTACTTTGTTTACCTGCAATTAGCATGACATGGCACGGTGTGTCGTGTGGCGGTGCTGGGGTTGGGTTGGCTGACATGGCACTGTCCTCTTGTTGCATTTTGCAAGTGGGTATTCATTTTAGCTGCTTCAATGTGTAACTTCACAAAACTGCATTGGTGGTGTCTGTGTGGGTAGGGATGCACACATTGTGACACTTCCAGGTGAACAATCTCAGGCTGACATGGTATTCCCGGTTCATTCTCCAGACATTCAGGATCAGTGTCAGGTTGAGTCATCATTGATTGTCAGATGGAATGTGCCAGGGCAGTGTGCACTCCACAGGGGTGTGATTTCTATGTGAAGTAATTAGCCACTAGCTGTGTACGGGCTGCCTCCCCCCGTGCCCTTTCCCCTCCCATGCGCAGCGGCTGTGCATGTGGTTGGGGATGTGGGGCCACCACCATGTCCACGGCCAGGCCCCGGCGTGTTGCAACGTTGTGCAGGACACATGCTGCCACTATGATCCTGCACACTACTGGGGGAGCGTATAACAGCTGCCCGCCAGAACGGTCAAGGGAGCGAAAGCGTGACTTTAGCACTCCAAATGTGCGCTCCACTATGCCCCTGGTTGTAATGTGGGCTGTGTTATATCTTACCTGGGGTGGCGTGGTGGGGTTCCGAATTGGCGTCATCATGTGGGGGCTGAGAGGGTAGGCACTGTCCCCTGTGGAGGTGGTGATTGGTATCATTGGTGGGGTTGTGACCTTGCTCAGTATCCAACATGCATGCATGTGCAGTGGCATACATACTCACCAAGCAGCCATGTATCGCCATGCCGCCCAGCTTCTAGGTCCCGGTTTAGGGTGGACATTCGGTAAATGAAGCTGTCGTGGGTGGAGCCGGGATAGTTGGCATATACTGAGGTGATGATTCCCTTGGCATTACATACTACCTGCACGTTGAAGGAATGCCAGTGCTTGCGGTTCCTATAGATGTGCTCAGATGCCCTGGGGGGACGTAGAGCCACATGGGTGCAGTCGATGGCACCTAGCACTTTGGGGAATCGTGCCACAGCGTAAAAATCCAGGGCGGCAGCATGCCTTTCTGCAGATGTTCTGGGCAGGTATATGTGCCTGCGGACTGATGGGCGTGCAGTGATGATGTTCAAGACCTGGTGTAGGCAGCGTGACTGGGTGGCCTGTGACACCCCACCCACTATGGCACTTGTCCGCTGAAATGATCCAGTGGCTAAGAAGTGCAGTACATTGAGGACCTTCTCCAGGGGGCTGAGTGCTTGGGAGCACAGGGTGGGTGATGTGAGGTCATCCTCCCACTCACTCACCAGGTCCAGTATGATGTGTGGTGGAAACCTGTACCTCCCATACACCTGGTCATCAGGCATCCCGAAAAGGCTGGTTCTGGGTGTGAATATTCTGGCCCTGACTATCCTCCTCCTCCTCCTTTGGTAGCCCACTGCCACTGCTGCTAGGAACGGTATGTTCATCCTGGCGTCTGAGCTTGTTATTGTTAAAGTCCGCAAATTTATGCTTTGCGCGTGTTCTAGGCGAGCGTGTGACCTGCGCACCCCTGGAATCCAGTTCCCAGTCCAATAGCGTGTGGAAATTCACACGCACCACGGGATACAGCGTGTGACCCGCGCACCCCTGGAATCCAGTTCCCAGTCCAATAGCGTGTGGAAATTCACACGCACCACGGGATACAGCGTGTGACCCGCGCACCCCTGGAATCCAGTTCCCAGTCCAATAGCGTGTGGAAATTCACACGCACCACGGGATACAGGTTCGCTGACGTACTTGCGTGTGTAAGTGGCCGCGCACCCATTAAATACACGTACATAGGCCAATCGCATGTACGCGCACTTTTGTCCAATTACACGCGATGACACTCTGACGTGCAGTATCTCCACGTGTGCCCCGTCATCACGTGCTGAGTGGGGAACACCCGTGCGGGTCACGTCACAGACGCGCTTACGCGCTGAGGGACTCTGGTCCAATAGAATCGCGTATGCGTGCTGACGCGCTTACGCGCTAAGGGCCTTTCCTCGGATTTCACGCTGACGTGCAGGATTTTCACGTGCCAAATCACTCCGTATCAAGCTGGCCACGCGAAAACACACGGAAGACCACGCTCCTGCCCAGAAGGCCGAGTTACTGCCCCCCAGTGCCCCGAGCAGCCTCCCACGTGCCATCTGCTGCTGCCTGCCTGCCTGCCTGCTGCCACCGTGCCCTGCCATTTGGTGCCTGCACATCAGCCATCTGCAGGGGTCCAGTTGCTGTGTCCACCCCTGCTGGAACTGAAGACTCCCGACTGGGATTACATCGCTCCACAGCCCAGCCCCAGGACCCAGTTGCCCACCCACACCTGCCTCTGGGGTTGCCATGTTGGGCACTTCCACATCTGGCACCAGTGGCAACCCCAGGCCAGAGGGGCAGAGGGGCACCAGCTTCACTGTCACCGAAGTTGGTGTCCTGGTGGAGCATGTCCTGGGGCAGTATGATGCCCTCTTTGGATCGTCCCGCGCCAGCAAGGAAGGACGGCAGAGGATCTGGGCCGACTGTGTGGTTGCCATCAACGCGGAGGGGGTGGCAACCCGCGACGTCCTGAAGATCAAGAAGCGCTGGGAGGACTTGAGGTCCAGGACCCTTGTGAAGGCCCGGCGCCTCGTGGAGGGGGGCCGGGGCCGCATGAGTTCCATCCAGATGAGGGTCCTGGAACGCGTACGCCCAGCGCTCCACGCCCAGATCCTTGAGAGGGAGGCCCGTCTGGAGTTGAGCGGTAAGTGTCCATGCATTACTGTGTGAGACAGGGCATGTTGCGGTGTGCTGGTTCTATGATACTTGCCTGTATGTGTGCCATAGGCCATGTATGCATGTATGTGTGCAGGGACATCATGGTAATGCATGTGCGACCAGTGATGTGTGATGCACATGGTTGTTGCATGTGTTGAAATGCCGCATGGGGAGCCCTATGCAGATTTTGAACATGAGAGCATGCCAGTCTATGTACCTGGACATGGGTGGGGGTGAGGGATGGGTGCTGATGCCAGGTACATATATGGTAGCCATGTCTGTGTGCCTGACCTGCGTGTCTGTGACTTGTGCATGCCATGGATGCATGACACATGTGTGTGACAATGCACAGATTCAGTAAAGCAGCCAAATTACCCTTGTATCCGCTGTGTTTGGTGTGTTTGGGGCCAGATGGATGTGACTGAGGTGAAGTGTGTACATGTGATAGGCATGAGCCATGATGCATGTGAGTTACATATCATTGAATGTTTCAAGAGTCCATTGGACATGCATGGAAATGTCCATGGCATGCACCATGCCTGTTACTGTGTGTGTTTTGCCTGGACTGACCCATGTGTTGTGGAGGGACATGATGGAAGTGTACTTTGACAGTGGTGCTCATCTGCTATTGCTTCCTGTCTAGGGGACCATTGTACAGTGCCCTGATGCTTGTGTTCTTTGTCTCCCTCTACGCAGCGGCTAGTGAAGAAGAGGGCGGAGACGGCGCTGTGGAGCAAGGCGGCGGGGATGCCCCCACGGCTGCAGCGGAAGGGGTGGGTGAGCCCCCACAGGGGCCTGCTACGGTGGGAGATGGTGAGGAGCCATCCAGGTTGGTGGTTTGCACAGAGGAGGAGGAGGCCGCCACTGGGGCACACATGGGGCCTGGTGGGGGCATCCCTGCTGGTGCAAGTGGTGCAGTCCAGGGCCAGGGGCAGGAGGCAGCACAGGTTACCGTGGAGGGGCCTGTGCATGTCGCTGTCCCTGACCCTGTGAGTGCACCACCATGCACCAGCAGGGATGCCCCGTCCCAGGCCTGTCCGCAGGTAGAGGGGATGTCCATGTCACCTGACTCCCCTCCACCTGCGGACGTGGGAACCCCTGGCCGTGCGGAGAAGGTCCTGATTGGGGTCGCGATGCGCACGGCTGTGATTCGTGATGCCGTGGGTGCTTCCCGGGAGGAGCATGCACGTCATCACGAAGTGCACCGTGCCGACGTGGCCCAATTGGGATCGGCCATGTTCGGGGGTTTCCTGCATGTGTTGGCCAATGTGGCGGCCCTCTCCTCCTCTGTGCAGGCTATCCACCAGTCATTCTCCTTGCCGTCTTCCAGCCCAGATGCCACCAGGGCCCCCTGTGGACCTGCCCCGACCAATGCAGCCAGCTCGGTGGGGATCCCATCCCTGCCACAGTCGGGAGTCAGAGATCCAGCAGGGGTGGACACCACAGCAACTGGACCCCAGCAGATGGAGGATGTGACGGCATCATCGGGCAAGGCACGTGCACGACGGCGTCGGTGGTTTCCATCAGCCTGGATGCCGTCGTGCTGGCACAGGCAGTTGCGTCGGAGGCAGCAGCAGGCTCAACGTGGGAGGCATCATGGCTCGGGGCCATCAACATCAGGGGTGCAGGCATCGGCCGGAGGGCAGGAGAACCCTGGAATGGGAGTGGCTTCCGTGTGGGAGCGGTTGTGCCAGCGGATAGGTGCGGAGCGGCAGCGGGCAGAGGAGGAACGGCTCACGATGGTCAGGGCGGAGGACTCCATGCGGAGGGCGCTGAGGCGGGCTGAGTGCCTCGAGGGTCTTCGCAGGGAGTTTGAGCTTGACACTGCGTTATCCCTGCGGGACCTCGGGGCCAGGGAACATGCCCGCCTCCAAGCCATTGACCAGGAGTTCGATGATGCCCTGGCCCATGACAACAACCAGTGAGCCGTCCGAATAGCCCGCTGCCTTTGTATATAGTTGTATAGTTAGGGTTAGGTTTCCTTTGTTTTTTTGATTTTTTTTTGGTTGCGATTGGACAATGCACCACTTTTTTGTATATAGTTCAGTTTTTAGTTAGTAGTCATAGTTAGGTTTAATTTGGATGGGCTCATGGACCCAGGGTGATCTTCTTCATGGTTCTTCATTGGCTTATTTTAATTTTTCAGATTATTTTCTTGGACATTCATCTTGTTTTGTTTGATTTGCTTTGTGTTTTTTCTTATTTCATTTCCATTCTACTTGCTGTTCAATACATATTTATTTTTTAATCTTCAATGTGTCGTATCATCTCATTGCTTTCAGGCATGTCATGTTGGGTGTTTTGTCATTCACTTGCAGCCATTGTGTGTGACAGACATGTGTTCAATTGCATTATTTGAATTGGGGGTGTAACATGTAATTGCCTTTGATATGTGGGTGGGTGTGATAGTTGGTTGGGCCTTTTGGCAGGGGAGGATGGGCATTACGGACATGATTGGGGAATGTTGGGACCCAGGTGCAGGGGGGCATGGATTGGACATGGGTGGGGGCCTGCTGGCAGGTGCCCCACAGTGCTGGGGGGGTGGGGGTGGTGGGAGACATGGGTGGGGGCCTGGTGGAGGCTGCCCCTGGTGGCTGGGGTGTGGGGGTGGTGGGAGACATGAGTGGGGGCCTGGTGGAGGGTGACCCTGGGGGGTGGGGGTGGTGGGAGACATGAGTGGGGGCCTGGTGGAGGGTGACCCTGGTGGCTGGGGGGTGGGGGTGGTGGGAGACATGAGTGGGGGCCTGGTGGAGGGTGACCCTGCACTGCTGGGGTTTGGGGGTGGTGGGAGACATGAGTGGGGGCCTGGTGGAGGGTGCCCCTGGTGGCTGGGGGGTGGGGGTGGTGGGTGACATGAGTGGGGGCCTGGTGGAGGGTGCCCCTGGTGGCTGGGGGGTGGGGGTGGTGGGTGACATGAGTGGGGGCCTGGTGGAGGGTGACCCTGGTGGCTGGGGGGTGGGGGTGGTGGGTGACATGAGTGGGGGCCTGGTGGAGGGTGACCCTGCACTGCTGGGGGGTGGGGGTGATGGGAGACATGAGTGGGGGCCTGGTGGAGGGTGCCCCTGGTGGCTGGGGGGTGGGGGTGGTGGGAGACATGAGTGGGGGCCTGGTGGAGGGTGACCCTGGTGGCTGGGGGGTGGGGGTGGTGGGAGACATGAGTGGGGGCCTGGTGGAGGGTGACCCTGCACTGCTGGGGTTTGGGGGTGGTGGGAGACATGAGTGGGGGCCTGGTGGAGGGTGCCCCTGGTGGCTGGGGGGTGGGGGTGGTGGGTGACATGAGTGGGGGCCTGGTGGAGGGTGACCCTGGTGGCTGGGGGGTGGGGGTGGTGGGTGACATGAGTGGGGGCCTGGTGGAGGGTGACCCTGCACTGCTGGGGTTTGGGGGTGGTGGGAGACATGAGTGGGGGCCTGGTGGAGGGTGACCCTGGTGGCTGGGGGGTGGGGGTGGTGGCTGACATGAGTGGGGGCCTGGTGGAGGGTGACCCTGCACTGCTGGGGTTTGGGGGTGGTGGGAGACATGAGTGGGGGCCTGGTGGAGGGTGACCCTGGTGGCTGGGGGGTGGGGGTGGTGGGAGACATGAGTGGGGGCCTGGTGGAGGGTGACCCTGGGGGCTGGGGGGTGGGGGTGGTGGGAGACATGAGTGGGGGCCTGGTGGAGGGTGACCCTGGTGGCTGGGGGGTGGGGGTGGTGGGAGACATGAGTGGGGGCCTGGTGGAGGGTGACCCTGCACTGCTGGGGTTTGGGGGTGGTGGGAGACATGAGTGGGGGCCTGGTGGTGGGTGACCCTGGTGGCTGGGGGGTGGGGGTGGTGGGTGACATGAGTGGGGGCCTGGTGGAGGGTGACCCTGGTGGCTGGGGGGTGGGGGTGGTGGGAGACATGAGTGGGGGCCTGGTGGAGGGTGACCCTGCACTGCTGGGGTTTGGGGGTGGTGGGAGACATGAGTGGGGGCCTGGTGGAGGGTGACCCTGGTGGCTGGGGGTGGTGGGTGACATGAGTGGGGGCCTGGTGGAGGGTGACCCTGCACTGCTGGGGTTTGGGGGTGGTGGGAGACATGAGTGGGGGCCTGGTGGAGGGTGACCCTGGTGGCTGGGGGTGGTGGGTGACATGAGTGGGGGCCTGGTGGAGGGTGACCCTGCACTGCTGGGGTTTGGGGGTGGTGGGAGACATGAGTGGGGGCCTGGTGGAGGGTGACCCTGGTGGCTGGGGGGTGGGGGTGGTGGGAGACATGAGTGGGGGCCTGGTGGAGGGTGACCCTGGTGGCTGGGGTGTGGGGGTGATGGGAGACATGAGTGGGGGCCTGGTGGAGGGTGACCCTGGTGGCTGGGGGGTGGGGGTGGTGGGAGACATGAGTGGGGGCCTGGTGGAGGGTGACCCTGCACTGCTGGGGTTTGGGGGTGGTGGGAGACATGAGTGGGGGCCTGGTGGAGGGTGACCCTGGTGGCTGGGGGGTGGGGGTGGTGGGTGACATGAGTGGGGGCCTGGTGGAGGGTGACCCTGGTGGCTGGGGGTGGTGGGAGACATGAGTGGGGGCCTGGTGGAGGGTGACCCTGCACTGCTGGGGTTTGGGGGTGGTGGGAGACATGAGTGGGGGCCTGGTGGAGGGTGACCCTGGTGGCTGGGGGGTGGGGGTGGTGGGTGACATGAGTGGGGGCCTGGTGGAGGGTGACCCTGCACTGCTGGGGTTTGGGGGTGGTGGGAGACATGAGTGGGGGCCTGGTGGAGGGTGACCCTGGTGGCTGGGGGGTGGGGGTGGTGGGAGACATGAGTGGGGGCCTGGTGGAGGGTGACCCTGCACTGCTGGGGTTTGGGGGTGGTGGGAGACATGAGTGGGGGCCTGGTGGAGGGTGCCCCTGGTGGCTGGGGGGTGGGGGTGGTGGGTGACATGAGTGGGGGCCTGGTGGAGGCTGCCCCTGGTGGCTGGGGGGTGGGGGTGGTGGGTGACATGAGTGGGGGCCTGGTGGAGGGTGACCCTGCACTGCTGGGGGGTGGGGGTGATGGGAGACATGAGTGGGGGCCTGGTGGAGGGTGCCCCTGGTGGCTGGGGGGTGGGGGTGGTGGGAGACATGAGTGGGGGCCTGGTGGAGGGTGACCCTGGTGGCTGGGGGGTGGGGGTGGTGGGAGACATGAGTTGGACATGGGTGGGGGCCTGCTGGCAGGTGCCCCACAGTGCTGGGGGGTGGGGGTGGTGGGGGACATGAGTTGGACATGGGTGGGGGCCTGCTGGCAGGTGCCCCACAGTGCTGGGGGGTGGGGGTGCAAGGGGACATGAGTTGGTGTTCATTAGTTCAAGGAGACATGTGCCTTTGCTGGGGGGCATGCCCATGGTGGGTGGGCTGCCTGCGGGACATGACCAGGGATGCAGGGTAGTCCCCTGTGGTGTGGGCTGCCTGCAGGGGCCGTGGAGGGTGTACAGGGTACACCTGGGAGGACCCACACTGTCAAATCACATGTGGAACTTCCCGTGCACCCCTGATATACACACGCCTAGGCTATTTGCGTGTGGAACTTCCCGCGCACCCCTGAAATACACGCGCCCCCAGGCTATTCGTGTGTGGAACTTCCCGCGCACCCCTGAAATACACGCGCCCAGGCTATTCGCGTGTGGAACTTCCCGCGCACCCCTGAAATACACGCGCCCCCAGGCTATTCGCGTGTGGAACTTCCCGCGCACCCCTGAAATACACGCGCGCCCAGGCTATTCGCGTGTGGAACTTCCCGCGCACCCCTGAAATACACGCGCCCAGGCTATTCACGTGTGGAACTTCCCGCGCACCCCTGAAATACACGCGCCCAGGCTATTCGCGTGTGGAACTTCCCACGCACCCCTGAAATACACGCGCCCAGGCTATTCGCGTGTGGAACTTCCCGCGCACCCCTGAAATACACGCGCCCCCAGGCTATTTGCGTGTGGAACTTCCTGCGCACCCCTGAAATACACGCGCCCAGGCTATTCGCGTGTGGAACTTCCCGCGCACCCCTGAAATACACGCGCCCAGGCTATTCGCGTGTGGAACTTCCCGCGCACCCCTGAAATACACGCGCCCAGGCTATTCGCGTGTGGAACTTCCCGCGCACCCCTGAAATACACGCGCCCAGGCTATTCGCGTGTGGAACTTCACGCGCACCCCTGGAATACACGCGCCCCCAGGCTATTCGCGTGTGGAACTTCCCGCGCACCCCTGAAATACACGCGCCCAGGCTATTCGCGTGTGGAACTTCCCGCGCACCCCTGGAATACACGCGCCCCCAGGCTATTCGCGTGAGGAACTTCCCGCGCACCCCTGGAATACACGTAGCCCGCTCCCCCAGGCCCGATCGCGTGAGGAACTTCACGCGAACCCCTGTAATACACGTAGCCCGCTACCCCAGGCCCGATCGCGTGAGGAACTTCACGCGAACCCCTGTAATACACGTAGCCCGCTCCCCCAGGCCCGATCGCGTGTGAAACTTCACCCGAACCCCTGATATACACGTAGCACGCTCCCCCAGGCCCGATCGCGTGAGGAACTTCACGCGAACCCCTGTAATACACGTAGCCCGCTCCCCCAGACCCGATCGCGTGTGAAACTTCACGCGAACCCCTGAAATACACGTAGCCCGCTCCCCCAGGCCAGATCGCGTGAATTACTTCACGCGAACCCCTGTGATGCACGTACCCTGCTGAAATCGCGTGTTAGACTTCCCGCGCACCCCGGTATACACGCACACGTATTTTTTGTCAGCGGGTGTCCGTGTTTGTGGGTACCCCTTTGCACGTCATTTTTCCTGGAGGGCACAGTATGGGACATTCATCATGGCAGTATATAGGTGCTATTTGTTGGCGCACCTTTTGGCGCACATTTCTTACAGCCGCAGAGACGCTACCGCCTGCTTTCTTGTGGCGGTCGTGTTTGTGCCTGTGCGCTGGTTTGAGCGTGCGCTTTTTTGCCCTATTCTATTCCATGAATACGTGTTGTAGGCGAGCGTGTGGGCGTTCCGCGCACTTGTGCCCTGTACTTCCCCCGTGACGCCCACGTTTTGGCAAGTTGTTCCCCATTCCGAGTGTTACGCCCGTGTTCCGCCTACTTTTGTTGCGTGCGCCGCGCTATGTGCGAATTTCGCTGTGGCCTGTGCGATTTTCGCTGTGACCTGGCGCACGCTGTTAGATGGCCTGTGCGCCAACGTGCGCCGCGCACTTTTTTATCGCACATCCGCTGGTTTTCTCGTGCACGGCCTTCCATGAATCGACGTGCGCTGCTTTTCGTGCGATTTTCGCAATTGCACTGCGATTTTCGCTATTCCACTGCGATTCGCACGTTTTTGCCCACTTGCGCCGCGCTAATTATTCCATGAATCGGCCTGATAGTCTATAACAGAGCTTGAAGCAATTGTAAACCAGGTAGGAACCAAGATTTGCTATTATTTGCATGTGTAGCTTTATGAAGAGGGTTGCATGACTTGTTAGGATGATTGGTACCTCCTTTGCCAAAGGTAATTTTACTCTACCTGGCCTGAGTAATTGCTCTTTTATTGAGTCAAAATTTGTGTAAAAACCATTGTAGTGTTCCAGTAGAATTCCTATTTACATAATCGATAAGTGTACTTTTTTTTCATAAGATGACTGCGTAAAATGAGTGGAATAAATTACATACAGTTGGTACACCTCACACGCACAGTTTTTATGCATGTGTTTGGTAGTGTAAAGTCAGAGGACAAGTATGCGGCAGAGCGTAAATACAAGGCGTAAACTGTTTATGCCTTGAATTTACACTGCTATTGCAAACACCAGGTACCTGGAAAATGAGCTACTTTGTGTTTTCAGTTACTGAATAGATACTATTTATTTGGATTTCGTGCCATTGCTATTCTCTTTTTATGAACTTTATTTAATCTATAATGAAGTGGATTCCCAGGAAATAACATTACATCAAGCACAGAATGATTATTCTTTTTAACATTATAATTTTTGTAGAGTGCTTCACGCCTGCAGACCTCAGAGTGCACAGGAAACGAGACAGGGACAGACAACAGAGAGCCGTCAGAAACCGTGTGGCTAGCTGGGGCTTAATCAGAAGGGGATTATTGATGATCAGGCCTTCCCCAAGACACTGCTTTATAAGTGCTTGGGAAAGCAATGTAACACCCATATGACCGCCATGATAGTTTGGTTGTTGTATAGTCACTTTTGTTAGAATGAAAAACATTTCTAGGGTCTGTGGTGTGTTCACTTGGCCTTCATCTGACCTTGATAGGTGGTTGGTGATCACAACCTGAAAGAAATTATCTAGCCATTGATGGAATGTGGGGTGTATTTCTGTATCACCACGGAGCATATTTTGTCCAGGTCATTGCTTCCTGTTCTTTGGATTCTTCCTCCCGCTCAAAATCCTCTTTGGCTTTTTTTCTCCTGAAGTGCATTTTTAAATTTCACTTAATCTTGGTTTTGGTGTCTCTCTAATCGCTTCCTACAGCAACATCTCCTAAATCTTCAAGATCACCTTTTGAGGCAATGCTCAACGCTGCAGTTGTGGATCACAGGGTTATTCCGGGCTCAGATTTTCGGGGAGGATACTTCTGTCCCATAGTCAGTTCCCAGATCAGTTAACATTTATGTAAGTGAACAAAAAACAGCTGGTATGACATGGATTGTAGAATAGTCAAGCAACATATTGCTGCCAGCCTATCCACCAGTCCTCAGGTGGACACAGTGCACCTGCGTCTGTGAAGAGAATATTATAAAAGAATAATTAAAGAGAAAAAGGAATCCTTTGTTAAATCTAAATGGGATCATCGCCTAGAGGCCTATGCTAGGAATTATAGCTTGTCCTATTGGAAGCTCATTTCTGATGCAGAACTAAAATACGATGTGGCTCTCCAGAGTAACATCACCCATGCTACTTGGTGTAGTCATTTCTCTAAGCTTTATGGGGTGGTATGGATGGCCCTATTTTCAACAGCCCAAGTTCGATTGACAGAGGAGGGGGGGCTAACACTACGTTTACAAGAGTTGATAGAGGCCATCACCTCTCAAAAAAGTGGTAAAGCTCCTGACCAAGAAAGGCTTTGCATTGATGTCTTTAAAGATGAACCATTGGTATAGGTTCCAGTTTTCTGGGGGGGGGGGGTTAATGCATGTATCAAAACTAATATGGTCCCTGAGTCTTAGCATTCAGCTGAGATCGTGCCCATATAGCCCATATATAAAAAGGGGGAAGAGACCACCAGCAAATTATCACCCAAACTCATTATTGGATAGCACAGGAAAAGCTATTCTTAACCACATCCAAATCTGGGCAGACGACAATGAGATCAATCATACTCTTCAAGCCGGATTTCAGCAGGGCAAGTGTACGAATGACCAGAGATTCCATTTGCTACTGCTCATCCAAAAATACAGTGCGGATGAAGGTCAAACTTTATGTTGTATTTGTGGGCCTGAAAACAGTGTTTGAGTGGTCCCTCGGGCCCTGCTTTGGCTGGTCTTAAGTAAAAGGAAAATGCCCCACCAGCTGATAGCCATTTTATGGTCTTTATACTTAGAAAGCAAGGCAGTGGTTCAGTATGGGTTAGCAGGGGAAACTGCTGAGCCTTTTATTCTTTCTAAAGGGGTGAGGCGATACTGCGTCCCTGCACCACTCTTGTTTTGCATATATATAGAGGAAGCAGTATCTGCCCTGTTGATTGAATGCTTAGATCCACCTAAAACAAGGACAGAGATCCAGCGTTATTTTTGCTGATGACGCCGTCCTTTTGTGAAACTCCCATCAAGGCCTCAGTGTTGCCCTGGCTGTTTTACTGAGGAAATGTGAGGTCATAAGACTGATATTAAACATTGAGAAAAATCAAAACCATGGTCTTCAAGCCTAAGTTTGCTAATCAAGTCATAGAGGTTAGAGTAGCGGATAGTAGGCTTGAGCAGGTCTCATCATTTGATTACTTAGGAATCAGATTTCATGAGAATGGTCTGTGGACCGCTCAGCTCAATAAAGCTTGTGTCATGTTGGAGAGGTTTAGTAGAGCAGTGAGGGGTTTCTTTAATAGGCATAGAAGGGGTGCTATATCACCTGCCCTTGAGTTGTATAAAAAACAATATTGTACCTCTTCGTTGTTTGGGCTGAACTATGGGGATATTCTAGTGCTAAAACAATGTCAGAGGTTGAAAACAGCTTTCTAAAAAACCTTCTAATGCTACCACAGGGAAGGCCTAATGTCCTCTTGCAGATAGAGACTGACATACTTTCTATAGGGATATACAATGAAGATTGTCAGGGTAAGTCAGATATCCACAGCGCTTGTACAGTGAATTTAGAGTCAGCACCAGGCAGCGGGTGTCTTGTGAGGTGTGGGTACACTGCGAATGTACTACCACGAAGCAATTATGGAAAACAGAGGGTTCACAGACACACTGCGCTAAGGAAGTGCAAACATTAGCTGCGGTCTGATGTTTATTCAGAAAGGTCGGAACATCCTGACACGTGTTTCGAGCTCATACATAGCTCTTCATCGGAGGCTGATATGTTACATTCATATATCCAACACAATATTTCAATATTTCAATCATGCATAATCCAAATATAAAACAAATAACATTAAATCCAAAAAGCACACCCAAATAGGTGGCAGTAAGGGGCAATGGTTAAATAAAATAAAAGCGAATAAAAAGAAAAATATGCATTCCGCACATAACGTATACAGATTAGATATTCATTCAACATGGTAATTCAATAGACAAATGAAATCAACATTCGGTGAGTGGAAAAGAAGATAGTGAAAAAGAGAATAGACAAAACAAATGGAAAAAGAAAACCAACCCTTAGTCATGAGAATAATGTTTGCAGCGAGTTCCGAGACACTTCTTGTCAAATAACAAAAAAGGTGAAAAGGTACCTTGTAGTTGAATTGGGTATTTCAGAGCGCTTGACGGCATAAATTGCCTGAATTGGCGACAGCTAACATGAGGAGATAAATTAAGGAACCAATGATTAATGAGCCCGAGAAAAGGAAGTCCAATGGTGCAAAATTGGTGCAAAAGTAGAATTTACCTCTAATGCTTCGCGGATGCGGTAAATATCTAGATATAGAGAATCACACATTAGGAGAAATTAGGACTTGGTAAAACTGACAAAGCCCTATATTTGTGCAAAGAAAATTCCCGAAGTTATCTAAGTAGAAAGAAAATTCTCCTAATGTGTGATTCTCCACTGCTCACAGCACAGTCGTGGCCTAGAACAATAAGGGAGACTGCACAGTTTAGGAACTACTGTGGTCCATGCAACACCCTGGGGAGAGTGTTTAGGATAATGGGATATATCATGAAAGGACAATCTGGCATGTCTGGCAAGCTAGGTAGGGGAGAGGGGAAAGGGAAAAGATCAAAGTTGCAATTTACACAGGAAGGTTGACCTGTCAGCAATCACCACCCACGCCTATACATTTCCTCCGTTTGTAAACTCAAGATGGTGTTCCAAATTGTAACCCATTACGAATCGCCCTCTCTCTGGGGGGTCAGCCTCTTTCATTCATGGGGCACCAGGGCTAGTGGCTTCCAGGGCCATCAGGGTAGCTTCCATATCAGCCATTTCTTGTCCTCCTGACGCTTCAACTCAGCAGGCTGGCACCTAATTGTTCCTTGCAGTTTCTGTTATTCCCTCTTTCCACATCACCTGAGGTACTTTCTGGAAATGGGAGATGTGGCGGGTGACAACCTCTTGTCCTCAGGATGCCGTCACCATGGTGTGGTCAGTCTCTATGGCGGTCCAGCGGTGTGACTCATATGACATTGCCATTTTCTTGGGTGGAGACCGGTTCCTTACTAGTACAGTGTCTCCGGCTTGGATCTCTCAGTGTAGTGCCTGGCGGGACCGGCTCTCTACCTCGTTGTGCTGCCTCTGTGTTCTCTCTACTTGCTCCATGTCCATCTCAGGCACCACCCAATTCGGGAGGAGGGGAAGTTCGGCCTAAATTGGCACTCCCAACATCGGTGCTGCAGAGCTTATCCGAATGTCAGTGTGAGGGGTCTGCCGGTAGGACTGTAGAAAGCGGTATACCACTGGCAGCAACGGTTGTTGTTGGTCCTTGGCGATTCGTATTACCTTATTCAGTGACCCCATGAACCTCTCAGCATCCCCTGTGGTCAGCATGGGTGGATTTTGTGGTGGCGTATGTTGAGGTTCTCCAGAAAGTGAATGGGGGTCCGTTGTCACTCTTCATTTTACTTGGCAGGCCGTGAACTGTAAACATTTTCTCCATGGCAGTATTGACAGAAGATGCACCTGTGGACTTCACGGGTCCTACTTTTGGGTTACCGGCTGAATTCGTCTATGGCCACCAGTAGAAACTTTCATTGGCTACCGTGCAAAATTCCACACTGATCGACTTCCACCTTTTCTGGCTCCTGGGGGCATTGCCGATTAGTTCTGGGGCCATCTGCCGCTGGGAGGATTGACACGCCACACAGGCTTTGATGAGGGCGAGTACTCGCTGATGAATCTTGGGCATCCAGATTCCGGATTTTAGCTATGCCTCGGTCATCACTACCCCCTGATGCCCTTTGTGTGTCGAGCGGAGTGCATGTTCTTCCAGCACTCCGGGTAGTACAATGCAGTGCCCTTTTAGAACACCATCGGCTGAGATGGTCAACTCATTCCGAATCTCAAACAGGGCCTACAGCTTCTCTTGTGCTGCTGCAATACGGTGTGTTATGGCTGACAGAAAGTTGTTCCAGTCTCCTGACTGCATCCTTTGTTTTGTTCGCTGCAGACATGAGTCTTTCTCTGTCTCCTCCACTATTTCTGGTAAGGTCATTGCCGTCGGGCGGGCTCACGCTACTACATGGCACACATGTTCTTCAGTCTCTTGCCCGTGTTCCCGCTTTTGTTGTGTTACTGGTCAGGGTTGCTGGTGCAAGTAGTCCACAGGGTTGTCTGATCTTGCTCAGTATGTGACTTCTATGTCAAAAGGCTGTAGTTGTAGCATCCACTTTTCTAATCAGGCTGTTGGGTGCAGTGCTGATCCCTTGAATATCGGGATCATAGGCTTGTGGTCCATGAATATTTTGGCTGATTGACCCAGGAGGTACACCTGGAAATGCCAGCACCCCCATAGTATTGCCAGGACTTCCGTCTCTATGTGCGCATAGTTTTGTTCTGGTTTGGTGAGCGCCCGGCTGGCGAAGGCAATGTGGTATATGGTGCCTTCTTGGTCTACGTGGGTTAAGAATGCTCCCAGGCCCATGGGGCTGGCATCCACCACCAGTAGTTCGGTACTCTGTTCAGTGTTAAAGAACGCCATGTTCGCCTTTCTTGTTAGTGAGTTTTTGATCTGCTGAAAAGCCTTTTCTTGTTCTTCTCCCCACTTCCACACTCCCAGAGCACTTCTTTCCGTGTTAGTTCTCTCAGTGGGGCCACGACTTTAGCCAGATCTGGGATGAACCTGGCACAGTACGTGGCCATCCCCATGAAGCTTCTGATTTCAGAGGCCGATATGGGGGCTTTGGCTCCTTTAATGTCTGCGACTTTGCCGGGATCAGGTGACACCCATTCCACGTTGAACAGATATCCAAAGAAAGCGAGTTTGCACTTTCCAAACTCGCATTTCTCGGTCGGCATGCAGTGTCAGTCCTGATTCTTCCAGCCATTGTAGTACAGCTCCCAGCCGAGCATTGTGTTCTTGTGGCGCCTTCCCATAGACCAAGATGTCATTGCTAACATTGGTTGTGCATGATAGATCGTGTAGCACTCTTCAAATCTTGTTCTGGAATACCTCAACCGCTGATGATATCCCTAAATTCAGCCTTCAATACCTCTGGAGGCCGAAGTGGGAGGAGAAAGTTGTGATGTATCCTGATTCATATGCTAGCCATATCTGGTGGTACCAAGAACGTAGGTCCAGTTTACTGAAACTGTTGCTTCTGCCAGATCCACGATCAGTTCGCCACGATCAGTTCGTCAATGGGGTTCTATTTCATTTCATCGCCGTATATTTCAACGCCTGTCATTTATACGTGTATATTATTAAAATAATGTTCATAGAATTTTTTTTTGTTTTTTTGGGGGTGTTCCCCCTCCCAAACCTCCTTCTTCCACCTATTTTTACCTATTCACTACCGATCCAAACCCTTATCTGCCCTTTCCCACTGCCCCTAAAAAATTGGATTGACGTTTTCGTTATAATGTGCATGTTTAAATACCGGGCTTTGAAATATACGCGATGAAAGGACGTTGTACTGTCAATGGTTAGTGTTATGTGCCGTTCACGCCCTATCACCACATTTGGCAGTCGCATATCTATACAAATGTGGACGGCATTTGATTTTTTGGGTTTTTGTGTTACTACCATGGGGGACACCCATGGGGTGGGGCCAGACGTCTTCCCAATGATCTCCATGTTTTCCATTTTCTCTAGTTCAGCTGCTTCTGCTTCTCACAGGTGAAAAGGGACTTGGTGGTGTCTGATTGCTCTAGATTCGAACTTTGGGTCCCTGTGCAGCTTGACTGTCAGTCCCTTCAGGCACCCAATCCCTTAGAACAACTTGGCATCCTTTTCTACAAGACTATCAATTTCGGTTGGGTTGATGCCAAATGCAAAGTGTATCAGTTTCAGTTTTTCAGCCATCCTACAGCTTATCAGGGTCTCCATTCCTATGTCAACTTCATAAATGCAAGTCCTGCAGGTGGTTCGGTTATAGGTCAAATCTGACCAGAATGATCCTACTACGGGCAGAGGCTTCTTGCATCCGTAGGCAAATAGCTACACCTTCTTGTCCTGGAGCTGAGGTAATGGCTTCAGTTCTTCGAACTTCACCAGAGGCATTACGTCTACTGTTGCTCCGGTGTCTATTACTACTTTTGTGGGGATCCTGTCAGCTAGGATCAGACAAGTCGGTTGAACGGTTTTCTTCTTGCCTTGTGTCCTCTTACTGGGCTTAATGGCTCAGATCATGTGGACTCGCCCACTGTGTTTCTTGGGCAGACTTCCAGGCCTTTCAGGCAAAGATTCCTCTTCTGATGCCCTTTCCTCATCACTGTCACTGATTGTCTCTGGTTCGCTGCTACGGCTCTCGCCTTCCCTCTGTCTCGTCATTTGTATGTGTTGGGGCGTGTTCGCCCTCTTTCCTTTTGAGGGTGGGGGTTGAGGCAGACTGCTGCAAAGTGGTTGAGCCATTTGCATTTTTGGCAGGTGGCTCACAGCACTGGACAGGGCTTCCCCACTGTGCCATGCGCCTCCACGCCATTTGCAGGATTGCTGTAGTCTATCTTGCCTGCATGGTGGGATTTTGGTAGTTCTTCTCCCTTCGGGCTTGGACTTGATGGCAGCTATGTTTTCATCTTCTTTGGAGATGTCGATCGGCTGTCTGCTCATGGCCACTTCCATTGCTGCGACTTTCTCATCAGTGCGTTCCCTTTGTCGACCCATTGCTAGGATCCGGTCTAGTGGTAGGTTATTTTCGGATGAAATCTCCCTCTGCAACTTCTTCGATGATATCCCATGAATGATTTTCTGACGCACTGCAAAATGTTCATCCCTAGTGCCATCTCTCTGATGCAGGCATGAACATCATGTATTTTCCCTCCTGGTGTTTGTCGGGCCATACTCAGCTCGAAGCATTTATAATCTGGGGTCAACTCCGGTTTCAATTTCCCATTCAGGGCTGCCTTCTCCGCTTCATAGTCAACAGCTTGGCCTCTATTCAGTAGGGCATTGAACAGTCTTAGTGCTAGCGTGCCTAGGTTTAGCATTAGCAGTGTCCGCCATTCTTCTGCGTCTGTGATTTTCTTGGCCTTGACATGGAGCTCAAACTGCTGGAGCCAGAGTTCCCACTGCACTGCCGCTCCCGTTGCATAGGGGTCAGATAGCCTCATGAAGGTGCCATGGCTTGCATCTACCCCTGGAATGGACCCTTCTTGTTCTGCAGCCCCTCTTCTTGTGGTCCTGGGGGTATCCCCCCGGGCTGTGACTGTGTGTGGACAGTCCATAATTCTGGTGTATCTTCCTTCCACCTAGGAAGTGGTGGTGTGTTAATAGATATTTGCATCTCTCTCTAGCGTTGCACCACAAATTGGATGGAGGAAGCCGTTTTGTTGGATTGACCCCTGAACAGTGAGAGGGTGTCCCTGCATCCAGTTCTCCCAGTATGCATAGGTTGTTCAGGGTCAAACCTTGCTGAGGCTTTTTCTCCCTCCTAGGCTATGTGGATCAAGGTGTTTCAGCTTTGGTCTGTTGGCCTCTTAACTCTAGCTCCCTGTAATGTGCACGTGCACAGTTCAATCTGGCCCACCCTTGGCCATGTCACTCTTTGATCAGGCCGCAGGTCCTCCTATTCAGCCTCCCCGTCCGCCTCCTTGCCGTGGGACTCTTACCGGTGTGGGGGCGGGCACTCTGTTGCAATGCATTCCATTATCCAGCATGCTGAATGCATTCCATTATCCAGCATGCTGGGGGCCCTGCTCTCCACTCGCGTATCAACGCTTGCCTTCCTGCGGTGCTACGTGCTGTGTGTCCAGTCTTCGTTTCTTTTCTCGAAGCCCGCCGAGCACTGCCTCCCAGGCATGTCACTCTTGTGCTGCTCGGGGCACTGTTATGGGCGTCATGCACTCAGCCAGACGCACAGCGGACCAGAGCTGGAGCCAGTGTGTTCTCCGCTGGCACCTGCTGCCACATGGGCATGCAGCACAGCGGGCTGGACCTGGAGCCGGCGTTTCATGCAGGTTCCTTCACTCTGTTGGTCGCCAGTGTGACGTCCCTCACTCGGGCTTATGAATACAAATGGGGGAGATAACAGCCTTGGTAGTGGGCACACAACAAAGACACCGACACTCGTGCAAGCTTCACTACTCGCATTGCCCTGTTTCCTGTGCGCATGCATATTTTATTAACTTGTTCTCCTCACCTTCCTTACACCACGTGGGGCAGGCTCCCCCTCCCATCACGTGTTGTCCAAAAGGGCACAACACCACAGCCGTCTGACAATCTTACTACTTCTGCTAAGAAGGAAGTTCAGCTCTGCAACAAAACTCTGAAAAGCTGTGAAATGTATGATGAAAATGTACATGCATGTTTCTCCTTTTAATCACAGTAATGTTAGCATTTGCAACATTAACATGGACCTGCTGTGTTTATTCATATACACTGAAATGTTTGGAATGCAGGCGTTTGAAATATGTCTTTTCTGCTCCCCCCCCACACCTCTACTCAGCCCATTGCCTATCCCTCAGTGTTCCTTGTCGTGATGCCAGAGTTTGGGCCTCTCTAGAATGTTTGTCACCCTCCAACCATTTACTCAACCTGCCACGTTCAGTTACACAAATGGCAGACACGGCAGTGTATCCCTCTCTTTCTGGGCAGTCTGGTAGAGCCTGCTGGGTAACCGATCAACTAGAATTGGTTGGCATTCCTAAACAGGCCCACTGTGGGTTTGCCGACTGTGAAGCCCAGCCCCAAAATCATTTCTGTTGCCATTACTGCAAATTAGTCCCTACATCAGAGACATATTTACTGCTAGTCCATACCGACTCCAGTCATTGGCACTTGAGGTTTCTGGTTTGCTCACCACGCTAATGTTTCCAAAGAGCCAAGTGCATCATCGATTTTGGCTGTCTGTAGCAATTAGTCTGTTGGGAGCGCATATCTTTATCACCTGTGTATGTTTTTCTCTTCACAGCCGTTTAGCCTATCTTAAACCATGGCACTGACGAGAGAGGATGGAGAAAGGGTGAAAACGGGGGACGCGATGAAGCAGCTGAGAGAAGATACAAATAAAATTAATGGAAACAGGATTTCTTTCTGTGTCGAATTGCTTGATCCATGTTCTTACGATATGCCAAGAGTCTACCTTTGGCTCTCTCCAACTTCACCAATCCCTGACCTGCCTTCTCTGTGCCTGTTTGCCTCTTTTTGCTCCATCTCTCCTCTAACTTGTCTTCCTATGTGCCTGCTCTTCGTTGTCTATCCCTTCTCTTTGCTGCCTGCCTCTGAACTGCGTCCGCATCTCTTGCTCTCTTTCTTTTGCTTTGATTGGTCTATGTTCTCCTTATCTGTCAATGTACTCTGCTCCCTTCCTCTGTTCATGTTCTTCCTCTCCTTCCACTTATCCTTCTCTAACTCCTCCCACTCTACTTCTAGCATACGTCCTCTGGTCCCAGTTTGCCTTCTCCTGCTCCAGCATAGCCTTGCTTAACTTTCCCCACCCATGGCTTACCACTTGCTGCTTTATCTACTGCCCACCGTGTCTCATTCAATCCCAGACTTCTCTTCCCCTCCCACCTTCTCTTGCTCTGTTCTCATGCTACACTCTCTGATTTCCCCCTAAATGCTTTCATTCAGTCCCCTGCTCTATGATCCCTCCTCTTATCCCTACCTGCCTTCCCTACCTGTAGACAACCATCTTTATCTCTGTACCGGGCCGACTATCCCTTGTCTCATCCCTGGCCTGCCCTCACATTCTTTGTCCCTTGCCTTAATTTCTTTCTGTGGCCCCTGTGGTCCCTAACTCTTTGTCCACTGGCTGTGTGATGATCCACTGCCAACATACATAACTTTCTTCTGTGGTCTGCATAGAGCCCTCACCCACACGCCCTCTGCACCTCCGGTAATGAATGTTATTTCGAAGGTGTCTCGTCTGTCTTCTTCACTAGAGTCGGATTTATTTTTGGTGTGGCACAAATGTGTTCTTCTTGCGGCACATGGATGTTCTCTGCTTGACCTCTGTCTGGTGTTAATGTATATCTACGTTGGCAGGATGCACAATATACTACACTAGTAGGTGGGTCATACCTCTTATGGAAGCACAGGTGATCCCATTTCTAATACCATGTGACTCTCATATTGAAGTAAAAATGAAGGTGTATTAAAGATTTTATTGAATTTAAAGTGGAACATAGTCCTTGTAGTTCCTCTCTTTGTCCAAGTTTATTGAGTACCATGTCCACATCTCCCCCACCGAAATACGCTACAGCGTAATCGATTCACTCTTTCTCAGTCCTTCTTGGCCTTGAATACAGATCTTTTACGTCATTCCCCCAGTATATTTCACCTGCTTCATGTTCACTCCTTCTCAGTCTTTCATGCATTTGCCATGATTGAGTCTCTCCCTTCCTCCCTCTCTTTCATAGACCTACCACCAATGATTCCCTTCCTCCTTCAGGCTTGTCATAGACCTGGTACCAATGGCTG
The DNA here is from genome assembly GCF_040938575.1 of Ambystoma mexicanum. NCBI lineage: Eukaryota > Metazoa > Chordata > Amphibia > Caudata > Ambystomatidae > Ambystoma > Ambystoma mexicanum. The sequence goes on from NC_090921.1 coordinate 984,244,840, forward strand.
AGCCTCTCTGTGAGTCTCTTAGACACTTGAGCCAACTGATTCCTTCATAAGCTTGCAACCAAATGTTCTGCCCCATCTTTGCCCTTTCCATATACTTGACACCAATGTTGGAGTTTATATATAGTTGAAACAAATGCTTGAGCTTAAGGTCCCTCTTTCAGACCTTAGCAACAAAGGATTATTGCTCCGCCTTTTGTAGACTGTCAACCAATGATTCCATTCTACTATCATTATTGTCATACACTTGGAACAAATGGTTGAATTGCTCTTTCGGATAATTCGAATGACTGATTTTCTGTGTTTTTAGTTTTTCCTGACAGTTGCAGAAGCCAACTTTGCCTAAGTATTCCCATGTATATGGGCTTTCACGATGGTGTAAGGATACATTGTGGCCTCTTTGTCCTTTCTGGTGTTCAGTGATCCAAGTTTGGTGTATTAATCATGTCTTGCTGTTTTTGGTTTTGTCACATATGTCATTTCATTTACTGAGTGTCTATAGCGCTTTCGTCAGAGCGCTCAAAAGCAAAAAAAAAGAAAGTACAATAAAATGCATCTGTAATGAATTACCAGAAATTATAGGGAAAGTAGGTAAGCTTTGAGAAAAGAGCGAAAATGTGGATATCGAAGGCGCAGAACTGACAGCTATACGTAAGGAATTCCAGAACGTAGGCGCTAGCCAGGAGAAAGACCAAAAACAAGACTACGCACAAGGAGGTTTCGGTGTAGTAAAAAGAACTTGAAATTGGGGAAAACGGGAGCGAGAAGGAACATAGAGGGAAACCAGGGAGGAGAGATTAGGTGGGGCTAAGCTGCATGTCCACTTAAAAAGGAATGTACAGAACATGGAAAAGAAGGTGAAACTCGAATTATATAGCCAGGAAATAGAGCGCAGAGCATTAGACATAGAAGAACGTGGAGGAAGAAGAAAGAGCGTGTGAATAGAAGAGTTGTAAATGGAGCAATAGGGAGCAAGGCGGTAAGCAGGAAAACCAATAAGCATAGTCTAATCTTGACAGTACCAGTGTAAAAGAAAAGTGTGGTGGCTGGAAATGAAGTCAGAGAGCATAACTTATATTAACTTAAATTAAAGAGCTGAAAGTGACAGGGACAGGAAATGTTAGTAATATTAGTAATATGGGAAGAAAAAGAAAGAGCAGAATCAAATGTAACACCAAGGTTCCAAGCAGAATGGGACATGAAAATATGTGAGGGAGGAAAGGAAATTAAAGAAAAGGGTGGGGGAGGGAAGAAATTGAGGTCGAACGTAAGAATTCAATTTCCTTTGTGGACAAACTGAGGTGACGTAAGCATGAGTGTGTCCAAGATTGAACAGACAGCAAGCAGGAAGAAACGTTCTCATGTAATGCATCAGTCAAAGAGGAAAAGTAAATAAATATCTGAGTGTCGTCAGCATAGAAGTGAGAAGATTAACCAAAGGGTTTAAACCCTTAACTGCTAAGGGAGGGAATTTTTGTCCTGCATTCCCATAAAGAATCATTGGACGCTCTGCCCTCTCCCATACTTAAGTGGTTAATGATAACATACAGAGGGGCAGTATAGAGAAAAAAGAGAAGGGGCCTGAGGACCGAACCTTGCGGGATACCGTAATATACAGGAACGGGTGGGGGAAGTTTACCAGCCCAAGATATTGAAAAGGAGCGGTTAGAGAGATAGGAATGAAACCAGCAGAGAACAGGACCAGAAATCCCAAAGGAAGAAAGAGAAGATAGAGGAAGAGGATGATCCACTGTGTCAAGATCAAGTAAAATGAGAATATAAAAAAGTTTAGGGTGACGCGCTAAGAGGAGAGCGAGCAATATCAAGGAGAACAGTTCCAGTGGAATTGAGTGGAAGAACCCCAGATTGGCAAGGAGAGAGTAGCAAGTTATGATCTAGAAATGTGGAAACCTGGGGGTAAACAATACACTCTAAAACTGGACAGAAAAGGAAGACGTGAGAAAGGACACACGTTAGCAGGAGAGGAAGAGTCCAACGAAGGCTTCTTAAGAATTGGAAGAATGACTACATGATTAAAGGTAAAAGGGAAGGAGCAGGTAGAAGGGGAAGGATTCAAAAGTGTGGTGATATAGGGGAGTGGAAGGGGAAAACCTTGGGAATAAGGGAAGATGGAATAGGATCCATAGGCGAAGCAGAAGGATGGGCTTGGCAGTGAAGTTAGCATTATTGCTATCAGATAGCAGAGAAAAGGATAAAAGGGTGGTGGCAAACACTGCCACCTTGTGGCAAAAACAAATCTGCATAGAGTAGAGAGATGAGAAAGGGTGTTGGGAATCAAAATATTTGGTTGGAATGAATTATGACAATACTATTGGCATGCATTGGCTGCAAAATATTTTGCAATTTCTTGCATCCTTCCACTCAGCATTCCTTCTTTTAGTCCTTCTACTTCATTTTAGCCCTTCATCATCACATCCTTGTGCAGCTACAGGAATAGAAAGATGTGGCAGTACAGAGGATTCTACTTCCAACCAACAAGAATGATTTGTGGGCTCCCTCCATTTGGTCGGATTCATTCCTAAATTCTAAAGCACTGCTGGACCCCAGACAGATCAACTCAGTGCTTCACAACTCAACCACCTGCGGTAGAAGAGACACAGCCAGGAAGTCTTTGTGGATTTTCTTCTCTATGCCATCCACCGTTCCACACCAGTTCCGACTTTCCCCAACCATCTGTCCTCTGATGTTTCCCTGGTAGGGCTGGGGGTACTGCTCTTACAAGAGGAAGCAGGTAACACATGTGCTATTTCGCAGATCTTCCCCCTCTAACATGGCATGGGATGCAGGAACAAAGTCCTATATTATAAGGTGGTTTCTGGCCTTACGCCGCTGTACTTCCGCTATCAAGCAATGGCAAGGACACCTACAGGCGAATGTCGAATTCAAAGTGCTTTACCCCTTAGTAGATACAAGGGGGAGATGCAGAAGGGTGTGTGTGGTGAAATAACATGATTGAGGCTGAAGCATGGGAATGGGATGACCCTGAGGGCTGGAGACAGCCACCCAGTCCTTGATGCATAACCCGCAGGCAGTAAGCTGGGATCTTCCAGGTGCCCCATCCTATGCCTAGCCTTGTGTGTAGGAGAACTCACACTGCCTTAAAGACATTATTATTGCTTGGCAATTACATGTGAATGAATGCAATTACAAATAACATGATCAAGAAGCAAACCACTTGAGGATCTGGCTTTGCTTGGCAAGAGTCTGCGAGCTGTACCTCGCCCCACAAGGAATCATGCAAGCCAAATAGAGAGATGTTCAGCGCAACGCTCCAGGAGAATGCACAGGCCCCACTCGGATGCATTTCCAGGTGCACGTGGAGGTCAGAGGACGTCTCAGAAACTAAACCGGGGAGAGGCTCCGACGGCCTTCAGGGCCGATTGGAAGAGCAAGTACAGAGTTCACACTACTTCTAAGATGGCAGACATATATTTTATAACCTCTGTAAATGGAGCCATGGGGCAGTCCACTACACAATCCAAGTCAGCTGGGGAATTAGTAATTCTACAAAGGTTTTACCCGCTCAGCGGACACACTCACACCTTCCACACACTTGACATCATTCACAGAGTTACTCAGCCCATCCCAGCCTCACAGTCCTAAATAAGTGGATTAAGGCATGGGTTGTGTGGGAGCTAGGAGTTAACATGTGGAGATGGAGGCACAGACTGGATTGTGGTGGGGTGGCGAGTAAGTGGAGAGTATAGGGAGAGGAGTGGAGGAGGCAGAGAGGGGCAGCGGAGGCAGAAAAGAGAGACGAGCCCAATAGAGAGGAGCGGACGGGTTTGGGGGAAGAGGCGGAGAGGAGGATGTGTAAAAGTGACTGGGGAGGAGGAAGTGCAGAAGAGAAGGAGAATAAGAGGACTGAATGAGGTCGAGAAAAGATGGGGAGGGAATGGGGAGGGGATGGGGATGAACAAGCAAGGAAGAAGAGAGCAGGGCAAAGGAGTGTAAGAGGGGCACTTCTATGACCCTGGCATAATAGGATTCTTGATATGGTGGAGGAGGAGCTTAAACCTAACACAGGCAACGTTGAGACCAGGCCTGCAATCCCAACCAGGTGGGGAATGGGTGAAAGCACCCTGGAATCCAACCAGCATAACCTTGCCTGACCCCTGCATGAGGATCCAAGGCTTCCAGAAGGGACACCTGGCTAGAGTCCATAAGGGAAACAGCACACATTCCTGATGACATTAGCAGCATCCAAAACAAAGACTAAAAAAACAAATGAACGACACTATACATCTTAGAGAATGTGAGTAACGATTTTCTGTGATAGGGGTCCCTTAAAATAAGAGGGCTGGAAGAGAAAAACTGAATACCGCGATACTAAGGAGGTACGAGATGGACATCAGGGTGCTGATTACCCTGACACTAACCTTGCTTGGTGTTAACACAAATAAACCTGATTTTGATCTTTTACCTGGCCTTGCGTCATCTCTAGGTCCTTCCGCTGTTACACCTTACTCTTTTTCCAGCACTGCATTCCTCAGTCCTTTCCTCTCTCCCTTAGTTGGAGAACTCCTTCCTGGCAAATCAAACAGTCGCTCACATGGTCAGGGATTTCATAGTGCCCCGGCACGTCTTCCTTGACTTGTTCTTGTTTGGTGCACTGGTCTTCCAGGCCCTGCGTTGGTCCGCCTGGTCTTCATGTACCACCCCCCGTACCCAAGGTCATCTAGTGGGGGTCCGGCATCAGACACTACAGGAACAGATGGACCCTGGTACTTCCAGCTTCTCCCCATGTGAACCTTGGAATTATGCCCGATTAACTATGAGCTGGGTTAGGGATCACCTCCCACTTGTCTTGGTTCTTCTGCTTCATTCAGGGCCATTTTACAGCCCCTTTCCACCAGTTTAGGAGCAGGTCTCTGATCCAGGTCTGAAAGAGTTCTGCCACTCCAACCCCCATGACCTGTTCCCCTTCTCTCAGACTTCTAGTCTTCGCCTCTCTCCACCAGTTCTCTAATCAGTGCCGGCTCTCCCTGTTCCCACTTGTTCCTTTCCCTCAACTCTCTCTGTTTTCAGCTCTTTAGCCTCCGCCCCTTTATCTTGGGGGCTCTTTCCTTCTTCCTTTCCTTACTTCCCAAATGATCCCTTTTCACCTGCTTTTCATCCTCAGCCTTTTCTCCTTTCTTACTCTCTAGGGGTGTGACATCCTTTTATATTTCCCTGCCTTTTTCCCAGCTTATCTCCTTCCCTTCTTTTCAGATGTTTTGCTCCTCCTCCTCCTCTACTCCCTTTCCCTTTAGATGCATCACCTCCTCCTCTCTGCTCAGATGTTTCAACTCCCATCTCTGCTTTATATACTCCTCTTGTACCACTTCCCTTTCTCATCCCTTTTCTTGCCTTCCCTTTCCTCTCCACTCACATCACTCTGACCCCTTCAGCAACCCCTTTCCTACCACTCCCTCCCCTGTCTGGTTGTCCCTTCTCTTATTCTCTGCTCAGGTCTGGAGTGCAGCTTGTTATTGGGAGATGCGCAGAAGCTGTCTGTTAATTTGGAGTGGGGCTCTTAGAAAATGGCAATATCCCCAGGTGATGATCCCCAACAAGGGTGAAACACGTGTATGGGGTTGCTGGTGGTACTCTTGTTCAGATTGGAATTGCCATTGTATTTCGGTGCTGGACTGCCCCTGGGCAGGACAAAGACTGATATGCAAATGGATATTTCCCATCTGTGAAAGGCACAGTGAGTAAAAGCAGTGGCTGCGAACTCTCAAGTGGTTAATAACCACTGAACAGGTTATCATGTCTGTTCTTGCGAGAGAGGGGCGCCCGCTACCTTTGTAAATCTATTTTTTAAGGAACCTGGGATTGGTAACCCTAGGTCTCCTGGGGGCAACCAGACGTGGTCTCCCTCTCACTGTGCTTAGAGAGGCATCAGCCTCACCTCACTGATGATCCCCAACAAGGGTGAAACACGTGTATGGGGTTGCTGGTGGTACTCTTGTTCAGATTGGAATTGCCATTGTATTTCGGTGCTGGACTGCCCCTGGGCAGGACAAAGACTGATATGCAAATGGATATTTCCCATCTGTGAAAGGCACAGTGAGTAAAAGCAGTGGCTGCGAACTCTCAAGTGGTTAATAACCACTGAACAGGTTATCATGTCTGTTCTTGCGAGAGAGGGGCGCCCGCTACCTTTGTAAATCTATTTTTTAAGGAACCTGGGATTGGTAACCCTAGGTCTCCTGGGGGCAACCAGACGTGGTCTCCCTCTCACTGTGCTTAGAGAGGCATCAGCCTCACCTCACTGATGATCCCCAACAAGGGTGAAACACGTGTATGGGGTTGCTGGTGGTACTCTTGTTCAGATTGGAATTGCCATTGTATTTCGGTGCTGGACTGCCCCTGGGCAGGACAAAGACTGATATGCAAATGGATATTTCCCATCTGTGAAAGGCACAGTGAGTAAAAGCAGTGGCTGCGAACTCTCAAGTGGTTAATAACCACTGAACAGGTTATCATGTCTGTTCTTGCGAGAGAGGGGCGCCCGCTACCTTTGTAAATCTATTTTTTAAGGAACCTGGGATTGGTAACCCTAGGTCTCCTGGGGGCAACCAGACGTGGTCTCCCTCTCACTGTGCTTAGAGAGGCATCAGCCTCACCTCACTGATGATCCCCAACAAGGGTGAAACACGTGTATGGGGTTGCTGGTGGTACTCTTGTTCAGATTGGAATTGCCATTGTATTTCGGTGCTGGACTGCCCCTGGGCAGGACAAAGACTGATATGCAAATGGATATTTCCCATCTGTGAAAGGCACAGTGAGTAAAAGCAGTGGCTGCGAACTCTCAAGTGGTTAATAACCACTGAACAGGTTATCATGTCTGTTCTTGCGAGAGAGGGGCGCCCGCTACCTTTGTAAATCGATTTGGTTTGTGGCCTCCATCTTGGAGCTGGAGACCAAGGTTATGTAAAGGACAGCTGCCATCTTGGGGTCAGGCAGCCCTTCTATCATAGCTGCTCAGGACTGTTCTGGATGAATGTTCTGTCCATGTGATCGCCTGCCTCCAGCAGATAACCACAAGCTTTCTTTTTATGCCACAGGCCTGGCTCATGGTGTATTCTGCTACCCAAACTCCATCCAGTAGCCCTCTACATGTGACCTCATCACAGGCTACAATTTGAGGGAAGAGCATTCCAAAGCTTGTGGGGTAGAAAGGAGAAATAACAGAAACGGGACTAAGCAGAAGGGGCGGGAACAGTAACTAGGAAAAGAGCTGATTGAAGGGGCGGGAACAGTTACTAGGAAAAGAGCTGATTGAAGGGGGCCTGTAGAAGGCTCAAGAACATGAACACTTTTAATCACAATGGAGAGCTAGTAAAACTGAAGTTGAACTGGGAATGAAAGCCAGCAAAAAGTAGCAAGAGAGAGGGGTATGGCAAAAGGCAGGGAGCAGAAAAAAAAGCAAATAATAGAGTTGGAAATGGAGTGGAGGCTAGAAAAAGTGAGAAGGGCGACCAAGAAGAAGTGAGGAACAGTAGTGAAGGCAGGAAAAGAAAAGTGTAGGGATAAGCCTTAGCGTCAGAAAAGCTGAGAAAAGGGTAGAATGTACATAAATCATCAACTGGAAAGTGACCGGTGGTGAAAAAGGAATACAATGTTGTTAGTCAATGAGAGTGGAATGAGAGTGAAGAGTCAGAAACTGTGCCAAGGGTAGGCAGAAAACGAGAGGGGGAGAGAATAAGGGGGAAGCAAATAGAATGAGGAGGACAGCCAGGGGGTGCAGGAAAAAGGAGAATTTCCGTCTTTGGTGAGCTGAGATGTAGTTAATGGGCAAGTATCTAAAGCTTGATAACAGGGTGCTAATCTGAGATAGAAGTGTGAAGGTCGGCAGTCAAGAAAGGAAAGACAGATTTGGGAATTGTCAGCATACAAGTGACAATTAAAACCAAAAGGTAAAATGAAAGACGAGAGTGGAATTTTACGAAGAGAAAATAGGCAAATAATTGAGCGTTAATGGAGACCGAAATGTAAAGGAAGTGGGCAGGAGGATTCATCAGCCCACGAAACCAAGAGAGAATAGAGTCAGAAATGTCAAGAGAGGAAACAGAGGCGCATAGGATGGAGTGATCCACCTTGTTGAAATCCGCAGCTAAATTCAAGAGAATACAAAGAGGATTGCTTAGAATGAGGAGTGGAAGTAAGAAAATGAGTGACAGCAAATGATCAGCTTCGGTTGAATGAATCCACAATGAAACAGATTGAAATGGGGACACAGCGAGTTGAGTCATAATCGAGAGCTAGTTGGGAATAGAAAGCACATTTTAAAAGTTTAGAATTGAAATAGTGAAACCTAAAGTTATTACCAAAAGTAGGCATTTACAGATATATTCTATTGTAAAGCATACCGCCCAATGGGTTAAAACACTGTCAAAGAAAATTCAGGTGGCCGTTTGCTCAGTCCATGCTGCAGAATAATATTTTAATTAATTTTTGTGCGCTCTACAAATGTTCAAATAAATAAATGTAGCAACCGCTCTCCAGAAAATAGAGTGGTACAAAGATAAGGCACTAATCAAGGGCTTGACAGAAGAGTGGTCCACAAAAGCTAAAAAAGTAATGATGTGTTTATAATGTGGTATTCATATAGCGATTCTGCCAAAAAGCTTTACATTGAACATATTTACATACAATATCACCCAACCGAAGTTGGGACACAAAGTAGGATAGCCTTGGAAATTTCAGTGAAGAGGTTGACACCAGACCGACAATAAATGTATCAAATTGATAGTGAGAAGTACCCAACATGCCCAGATTCAGTTGAGAAACAATTTATTTGAGATAGTTGATGCCCTAGTAGGGTATATAAAAAGGTAAAGAAAGGCCAGCAACAGAATAATAGGTGTCACTGGGCAGATAATGGAGGTGTTTCTGAAATGTTCCTCCAACCTATATGGTACTGGTATTACTGTTGATCAAGATACTGGACCTCATCACGAGTTGGGTTGTATTCGGGCGCATAAACCGCAGAGCGGTATTTGCGTTAACGCTGCAATGTGTGGTGCAAACACGCCACATCAAGAGTTGGCGTGCACACAGACGTGGCGTTAACGCAAATAGCATCCAGCGGTAACATCCAGCGGTAACAGTGGCTGTGACCCTGAAAACCCAGCGCACATTGTGTTACCGTCGGTATAACGCGCTATTAGTGCCACGGGAAATGCGTCACCACCGGAATGGGAAACAAAACGGCAGCCATTTTGGAAATCACAATCTGCTGAAAATCACAGCCCCTGGAAGCCGTCCACTGCAGGAAACACCGTAAAATGTCCCAGGACCATGTCAGGAGCAAGTCTGCCCTGGACAGGGTCAGAAAATCCATGTTTTCAGACTCAGAATTAACTATACTGGTGGAGGAGGTAATGGGCCATCAGGATGAGCTGTATGTCTCACAGCAGAGAAAGACCAGCACACAGCGGCTCATGCATATATGGAAAGCGGTCAGCCAGAAAGTGAGAGCGGTGGGCCGTGTCCCTAGGGATGGGGAGGACTGCTGCAAGTGTTTCAATGACTTCCGGGTCCATGTTCGGGGAATCCAAGTCCAGCACAGGAGTGAGTCCCTGGGGACTTGAGGAGGGCCACCACCACCACTGGAGCCCACACCATGGGAGGAGCAGATCACCACCCTAATCGACATGGGTATGATTGAGGGAGTGGGAGGAGCGGAAGCAGGCACTGGCATCCAGGAGGTTGCAGGTGAGTCACACCCCCCCCCATTGGAAAATGCATTGTGTCTGATGCACCCATCCCTACCCGGTGTGAATGTCTGACATCCATGCACAGTGGCTGCATTGCGTGTGATGTACTGCAGCCACCCATGAGTTGCCCCTTGTACCAGTGCACCCTAGCAAGCCCAGGTATCCAGAGTAGCCTGAAGTACCTCCATTGTATAAATGTAAGCACTAAGACCCACAGATCCATGACTTGGCCACAGCAAAGTGATGTGTGTGTGTGTATCAAAGCCCCCACCTCACTTACAGAGGAATTCAAGCTTTGCATTCACATCAGACATCTGAAGATGCCACACCAATATGTCTGAGCTGTGTCCCCCACCATGTAGTACGCCCCAGGAACCCCAACATTGTTAATAACAAACAGGTTATGGCCTAATCTAAGTTGCCATGTCCTCATACCAGACCCTATGTTCCCTACAGGCACGCAGCCATCATTGGAGAGCAATCTTGAAGAAGAGGAGGCAGGCCTATTCAGACGCACACCCAGACGCGCCTCCACCAGCACCACCACCCCAAGAAGGGGCTGGCATGATAAATCAAGGCGTAGGAGACACCCCAGCACACCCCACCGCAGCACAGTCACACGGCCTCAATGGCCCCAAGCCACCAGGGGGTCACCGCCTCAAAGGCCCCAAGCCACCAGGGGGTCACTGCCTCAATGTCCCCAAGCCACCAAGGGCTCACAGGATACGAGGTAGCCACAAGTGGAACCAACACGGAAGACGTCACACATCCAGTGAGGCACAGCATGGTGCACTGGTGTTATCACCCATTCATAGTCCCGATCAAGAAATGGCCACACCCCAAAGAACCCTGAAGAAAGTGCATGTTGAAAGTCACACTCCCCATGTCCCAGCACGCTGACATCATGCTCACACACCATTGCCCGATGAGGACACCCTCTCCTATGGCCCACCTATCGGCAGCCCCTCTATCCGCGGCAGCCCCACCAGACAGGCCACCACGTCTAACAATAGCACACCCACTACCCTGCATCAACCTGGCAGGGCAATCAACCCAACATGTGACAGACTCATAGATGTGGGAGCAGCAGTAATGGCACACCTGGACGTGATCGAGGCACGTCAAAAGCAAATTGAGGGCATGGCAGTCGCACACAACCATCACATAAAGGCGATAAGCAGTGCAATTCGGGGAGCAACCAAGACCATAGCGCGTGACAATGCCTGCAACCGTAGAGTCATTGAGGGATGTACTGCGGCTCTCACCGGGTTTGGCCAGAGAGCCTGTGAACTCTGTGAGGCACAATCAGCTCATGCAGAGCAGATGTGGGAGGCCAAAAACCTACTCCACTAGCAGCTTCAGTTGCGGCATCAATTCCAGCGACCTCGACAACCCCCACTGAGGGATACCTGCAAGGTTCGCCAGGCGATGTTCCTTGCACCATCCACGACGCTCACCAGAAGGTGCCGGACATGGGAAGCGTCAAGGTCCTTCATATATGTGCAAAGCACTGTTGGGCTAAGGGCCGGGCACATGGACCCACATGCACTGTGTTGGGGTGTTGGTAGGGGGTTGGGGGAATGTGTGCTGGGGTGTTGGTGGGGAAGGGGGGAATGTGTGCTGGGTTGTTGATGGGGAGGGGGTTTGTTCCACACAAATTAAAGCCTGTTAATACTGGACAGAAAGCTTGGACATTCATGATTGTGTGCAAGGGCTCTTTATTTGACAAATGATGTTTGTGACATGTACCCATCCACCAAATCAGAAATAATTGTCATTCAACGCCTGTCTGGCCAACCTCCCCTCCCTCACCCCATCCCAGTGTGCATTTGCCCCGGCTACGGACACATGGTCATCGCCACTCCAATCCCCTGGCGGTTGGGCATCAGCATCAGGGGATAGTGGCACATGCCTACGGCAGTAGATGTTGTGCAGCATGGCACAGGTGAGTACAATTATACCCACCTTTTCTGTGCCCCTCCCGTATGGTCTAGGCACTGGAAACGTGCCTTCAGCAAACCAAATGCCATTTCCCCACAGATGCGTGTACGACTATGGGCACGGTTATATACCAGCTCTGCTGGAGTTCGTGGATTCGGCATAGGGGTCACAAGCCATGTGTACTGTGGATATCCGAAATCACCTTCAGGGGACAAAATGTGCACATTAGGCCTAGGTTGGTTGAGTGGATGTGCAAGGGACACACTTCGATTCACAAAGCACTATGGTCATGTAGGTGTGCAACAGGTACATGCTATCCCATTGCCATACTGGTATGCATCCATCATTTTTAGAGGCATGTATGGCCTGACCTATAAGTGCAGCCTGTGTCAATGAGTAAGGTGTTCTGTGGCAGGTTAAATGTGCATGCACTTGGTTTCAATGGACATGCAGCAGTGTTTCAAGGACCTTGTGTATGAATATGTGTGTGACACACATGTACGGTCATGTTTCCATTTGTCCTTTGATTATGGTGTCTTTGTGTACTTTTCCCTGCTCATCCACAGTGATTTTGTGGATGGGTTTTTAATTGGACTCACTTAGCATTCCGGTGTGGTGCCCAGGGTAGGATTGCTCTTGGGTGTCAGGGTGAGAAGCAGCACTGCAACACAGACAAGATAGACTGTGGTTGTTGTGTTTCCATATGTGATTGTGCATTCATAAGTGTGTGGCCTTCACCTTTTGTGTGTTCTGGTGTGGGGGACGTGTGCAGGTGTCCTTGTGTGACAAACATGCATGGAACTGGTGCTGTGCTGGTGCTGCCTGTGTCTCCTGGTGGCATGCAAGTATTTCTGTGTGTCTGCCCCCCCCCCTTCATCGGGTGAACCTTGGCATGCATTTCATGCAGGGTTTCTACTCACCCAACATCCATGTGTGTGTTGGCCTCAGTGCCTCTCCATGTAGGGTTGGCAGGGTACTGTTGCGCAGCACCATGGAGTTGTGGGTAAATCCTGGCTATCATGCGCAGCAGTGGGTGATAGGTCTGGGGTACAGGTCCTCAGCATGTTGAGCGAAAGGAAATTGTTCTGATTCCTGAAAGCTGCCTCATGGTCCCGGGGTGCTACTAGTGCAACATGTGTGCAGGTGAGGGCTGCAATCACGTTCTGGACTTGGAAAATGGCATGGAACTGTGCCTTGACTTGGTTGACCTGTGCCTGTGTGACTGGCAATGCTATGTGCTCATTGACATGGTGCAGCAGGGCATCCAGCACCTGTCCCAGCACAGCTCTGAATGTTGACTGGGCCATACCATGTATCATAGCAACTGTGTCTTGGAAACTGCCAGTCCTGAAGTACTGTAGGACGGACACAAGCTTCACAAGTGGGGGCACAGGGGTGCTGATGGCTATCCGGCTGCCTATGTCACCTTGGATTGTCTCCAGAAACTGGGTGATGGTTGCGTTCTCCAGCCTGTACTCAGACACCAACTGCCCATCAGTCAGGGCCAACAGTGTTGGCCTGACCTTGGGGATGGCTGGCTGTCTTACTGGTGCTGGTCTCCTCCTCCTCCTCCCCACCCCACCGTGTGCTCCTTGGGCCCTGGGCTAGTTGTCATGCCTCTGTAGCTCCAGGCGCAGCATGTACAAGTCCACATCAAGGCTCCTGGTTCAAAATTGAAACATGGGGCCTCATAACAAGGTTTGAAAAAGAAAAATACCGGCATTTCGTTACTACTGTTTCCATGTAGCACTGCTGCCAGAAATCAACGGTAGATTCTGAGTCCGCGTGCACGCGCATTCCGGCATGCTGGAACCAGTAGCACTGGCATGCCTGTAACGCCCCCAAAAGCCCCTATACCGGCATAGATGATGCCGCAGACACCGACTCCGCCATCCACGACACTGTAATTACCAGTACCGGTATTACCGGCACCGGAAACAACGTCATCGCTCCAGAACGGGAAATGCACAGACGGCCATCTTTAAAAATGCAATCCATTGCAATCCTCATACTACAGGAATCCAACTGGAAAACCAAGTAGATACCGACAAAGAAGACCATCATGTCAGCCAGGCAAGGCGCCGTCCGTCGCCGGAAACTCTGTTTCAACAAGCAGGAGCTCAACATGTTGGCAGACACACTTGTGGAGCATGCCAATGTGGTGTTCTGCGCTGATCTGCGGCGGGCAGCACAACTTGGGAAAAAATGCCATTTTGGAGGAAGTGGCCCGCAAAGTCCCGGCAGTGGGGACAACACCCTGGACCGTCCGAGATTGTCGGAAGAAGTGGGACAATTTACATCTCCATGTCCGCAACCTCCTCGCTGAGGAGCGCATCCAGCGGCTGGCCCCAGGAAGGGTGCGCCATCCCCATTAAACTGCAGGCGTGGAAGGAGACCTGCAGCACTGTACTCAACATGGAGAGCATAGAGGGAGTAGGAGATGCAGAGACAGGAGCAGCGACATCTGATGATGCCGGTGAGTCTCTGTTACCGTAATCCCAAAGTCACACCACACACCTTGTATCGCCAATGCCAATGGTGAAGTCCAAATGTCAAGTAAGAGGCACCAGATCCCGGCTGCATTTGCACCCACCGAAAGCCTCCTCCCACACAAGTACAATGTACCTGCCAGGAAGACAATTAACAAACCCCACTGACACACCTCACATGTCCCCTGTATTGCCGACACAAGTACCATCTGCATGAACACAGACACACATCACTCTCCAACTGCTGCCGTCACCACTGTGCCACCACATGGCCAAAGCCACCTCATGTCAAGATGCACACATCACCCACATCAGTTGCACACCGGACACACCCACCATGTCCATACCCGCAGAGACAACATCAATGCATCAACGTACACAATGGGAACACATCAGTTTGACAATCAAACTCCACATGGCGCACAGCCCCTGTGGCATGGCCACAACACCCAAGCCACTAGACACCAGTACCCCAGCCAACAGACACAGCGCACTCCATGGCCGCACCACAAGGATGCTCTCACTCTGCATCCCCCACACATTCTTGTGTGCACTATGCCAGGCCCTCCAACATGTATATGACAATGCACATGACTTTGAATCTGCTAGCATCAATGTATGTCAGATGGATGCACACCCATTACTAATGCCCTGCCTAAATGTCCCCCACAGGCACATCATCTGACAGCGAGGGTGAACATGCCACCACACTCCGGGCCACCGCTGCACATCGCCGCTGCCGCAAATTCCCTGCCTCTAGCCAGGATCCAGCCACTTCCACGGCAAGACACAAGCGTGCCACAGCATCTACCGCACAGCCCCCCCCCGCCACCAGGAAACACAGGCTGCCCAGCAGCCCCAGCAGCCCCAGCGCCCACCAACAACTGCCAGCAAGGACCCCGGCAGTCCACAACACCTGCCAGCAAGGAGCCCCAGTAGTCTACAAAATCTGCGGAGAAGGACCCCCAGCAGTCCACTACACCTGCCAGCAAGGACCCCCGGCAATCCACCACACCTGCCAGCAAGGACCCCTGGCAGTCCATTACAGCTGCCAGCAAGGACCCCCGGCACTCCACAACACCTTCCAGCAGGGACCCCCAGCAGTTCACAACACCAGCCAACAAGGACCCCCAGCAGTTCACAACACCTGCCAGCAAGGCCCCCCAGCAGTCTACAACATCTACGACCAAGCAGGCACATCAGCTGGAAGAGCCTGAATCCCCATTGCACAGCCTGCAGGAGGAGGCACAATCCCCAGTGCACAGCCTGCAGGAGGAGCCAGGCTCCCCAGTGCACAGCCAGCAGGAGGAGCCAGAATCCCTGCCACCCAGGCAGGCGACCATACATGCAACAGCAACAGATGGCTCTGGAGCCCACAGCACTGTGGAGGCCAGTGGGCTGGACACACATAGCGACGGAGGACATGAGGACAAAGCTGTCTTCACTCCCCCAGGCACTCAGGGCCCATCTCCCTTGCCACTACAAGGACTCAGATACATAAGAGACATTGAGGGGCGCCTCACTAGAATGGAAGAGCGGCAGCAGGCCATGCACGCCTTGATCACCCAGTACCTAACAGAGGTGCAAGTGACATGGCAGACTATGCTGGACTCCATGCTTAACATGGGCCCGATGCTCGGCAGAGCCACAGAGGGTGTGTATCACCTGGGGAGGCGTGTGCAGGAGGGGAATGGAGTGATGTCTAGTATGTCTGAGTCCATTAACATGTCGGTGACCGCTATAGCCGAACAATGACACATCATCACCCCACTCGCCCAATCCTCTAGCACAACACAGACCAGCTCCATTCAGAGTAGCTCTTTGCGTCACAGCGACTAAATCGGCCACCAGAAACTCACCCCCATCCTCAAAAAAGGGCCCGTAAATAGGCCAAGTGACTACTGCATGTGGGGATGGAGTAGTTGGGAAGGGGTAGTGGGGGTATTGGGTGTGTGGGTAGTGGGTGTTGGGGTATTGGGTGTGGGGATAGTGGGGGAGGGGGTGTTGAGGTATTGGGCATGGGGGTGTGGGGGTAGTGGGTGATGGGGTGTTGGGCAATGGGTGTGGGGGTAATGGGGAAAGGGGTGTGGGGTCAATTAAATGGGCTAGAAGTGTTAGGTTAAAAAGTTCAAATGTGTACATAGTTAATCTTTATTCAATACACCTGGTGTCGCAAACAAACATGACTGGACATTGCTTCTTGAGTGTGTGTCACTTTAATCATGTACAGCGTCCAGTGCGACCCATTCCCAGTGCCGTGTCTTCTCCAGTCCATCAAAAGCAGTGGTCAATTAATTCTTGACGTGTTGCCCATCCATCAATGCTATTGTGTCGCTGAAGGATTCCAGCATCTCCTTCATCCTCACCCTCATCCTCAGGTGGCATCATGTCCATGTCAGGGGGCAGGGGGATATTGCGCCGGATGCACATGTTGTGTAGCATGGTACATACTAGTATGATTTTTCCCACCTTCTCTGGCCCGTATATGAGGGCTCCCCCCGACCTGCTGAGGCAGCAGAACCGGGTCTTCAACAGGCCTTCATCTCATACTGCGGCAGTGGGTCCCTGACCAGTATATTATTCACAGTGCGGTCTTGTTTGAGGTGGAAGTATGTCTGGGGATGAGGCAGCCGAGCTCCTTGGCTCCCCTCACTGAGTTGGATGTGGATGGCTCTCCTAAGAGCCTAGGCCCATGGGGGAGTATGTGGCTTGAGCGCCTTGACGTACTTTGATGCCACGTGGGAGCTCGAGGTTCGGGACAAAAAGTCCATGCTAATTTATTTGGCTGGCCCCGCAGTTCATAAGACTCTTCATCTGACTGATGACTCCTATGTGGCTGTTGTTACTGCTCTCAATGCATATTTTGCCCCCATTGTGAATACTGACTACGAAGGATTCGTTATGAGGTCAGTCGCTCAGAAGACCAGTTAGAGTTTGGATGCTTTTCACGGGTGCCTACTCCAACTCGCATCCACGTGTGCGTGGACCAATGAAGATGAGGAGGTGAGGCAGCAACTCATACATGGCTGCCTCTTGGTCAGATCCTGCGTGAGCCAGGCATCACTTAGGCAGGCATTTTGGAGACAGGCTGCTCACATGAACTAGCAGACTTGAGAGCGTCCAAAACGGAATCAGCCCTCAAGTCCATAAAGCTGGAGGACGCGTGTGTGGTAGGCAAGCAATATACTGGGAGAGCACGTAGGAGGCCTGGCGGGCCAAAAAGGAACCTCGACCTGCTCCCAGTCCGGTGTGCGCTCAATGTGGCTATGATCTTCCTCATGCAAACGAATGTCCGTCCAAGGGACACACATTTGGTTGGTGTGGGATACCAAACCATTTCGCTTGGGGGTGCGGAGTGTCAGTGCCGACCACTCATTCGAGGGCAAGGAACACCCAAGGGTGGCGTTCCAAATATGTTCCTCTCAGGTAGCGACTGTCGAGCTGGCGGTGTGTGATGAGGACCCTCCTCCTCTGGGTGATGATGACGGAGTGGATGTGTTCTTCATATCGACTGTGATAAACCTTATGGGTAAAATGAAGCGCCAACCCAGGTGCATGGTAGAAATATTGAACGCAAGCACCTTGGTACTCATTGACACTGGTGTGTCAGTCAATGTGATGGCTGACGCGCACTACAAAGCATTGCACCATCCTCTGCCACTAAATGACACCAGAATGCGCATATTCACTTTTGGGGGTAAGTCCCTGTTGCCCCTCAAAGGCATGTTTGTGGTGTCGGTACAGCATGAAGAAGAGACTATCAGAGCACATTTCTTTGCATCGAAGGTCAGTGATCAGACCCTGTTGGGGTGTGCAGCAGTGGAGGCACTCAAATTGGTCCAGTTTGCATTTGGTGTTTTTGTGGAGGATGTGCAGTCACTTGTGGGGCGATTCAAGGATGTCTTCACTGGCATTGGACGTCTGTCAGGAGAGCCTAACCAGCTTCACATTGACGAGACTGTGCAACCAGTGCCGCTGAAGCACAGGTGGGTGCCATTTCATCAGCGTGAACAGGTTGAACAGGAACTTCAAAATCTTGTCCAACTGGACATCATTGAACCCGTGGACGGGCCCACCCTGTGGGTTTCTCCAATTGTTAATGTCTGCAAACCTAAGCAGCCTGAGTCAGTCAGGATTTTCGTGGATATGCACCTCCCTAATAAAGCGATCAAAAGGGAGTGCCAAATCACACCCACCATTGATGACATTGTTGCAGACTTGCAGGACGCCACATTTTTCTCAAAACTGGATCCACGGGCTGCATACCAAGAGATGGTTCTCCGTCAATATTCAAGGTATATAACGATTTTTACAACTCATATGGAACGCTATCATTACAAGAGACTCTGCTTCAGAATTTCATCGGCTGACAAAATCTTCCAGAATGCCATCCGCAGAGCACTGGTGGGTATCCAAAGGGCACTGAACATCGGTGATTACATTTTTGTGTTTGCCTTGTCTGAGGCTGAGTACCTTGTGCACCTAGAGAAGGTCTTAGAAAGGATTCGCTCATTGGGATTGACACTTCATGAGGACAAGTGTGAGTTCTTGAAAAGACAAATTGCGTTTTTCAGCTTTAAATTCCAAGAGGGAGGCATCTTGGTGGACCCTGCTAAAGTGAAAGACATTCAAGAGGCCTAGGCCCCTGAAACTGTGTCTAAGGTCAGGAGTTTTCTCGGCATGGTCACGTATTGTGGCCGGTTCATCAAAGACTTGAAACCATTTGGGAGCCTTTCAGGCAGCTCACAAGGAAAGAGTCGACGTGGCAGTGTACACCCCGGGAGCACAGGGCTTTCGAAGACATAAAGGCAGCCCTATCGGCTGAATGCACATTGGCTTTCTTTGATCCCAGTCTGGACACTGAAATTGTTGTCGATGCAAGCCTGTTTGGTCTATGGGCTGTTCTCACTCAGTATGGTTGGAATGGGGAAGTCTAGTCAGTGGGGTACGCCAGTAGGGCATTGTCCACGACAGAGCAGCAGTACTCCCAGATTGAATGGAAGGTGTTGGCAATGCTGGGGGCTGTCACCACTATCATCTGTACATTTTTTGGAAGACTTCCCATCATGACTGGGGCATCGGCCAAACCCCCGGTACGGATTTAGAAGTGGCTCCTTGCTCTGCAGGAGTATGATGTGGCATTGGCGTATCGGCCAGGCTCGGGGAACGCTGCTGATTCTTTGTCGAAGCACCCGGTGCTCGAAAGAATTAATGGGGGATGAAGCTGAAACAGAGAATTTTGAGAGACTGGTCACTACAGGGATCGTCCCGAATTCGATGGAGGTGTCAGAACTGAGGGAAAAATCTGCAAAGGATGAATGCTTTGGCCTATTGAGGGATGCCATGATGAGGGGTGAATGGAAAACTGTCCTGGGGAGTGTCGAGAGAAGAACACAAGAGGCTAGGATGACGCTAGAACAGTTGTGGCATGTGAAACATAGGCTCACGTTCACGGATGAGGGTCTTCTTTTGCGAGGTTCCTGTATGATGGGGCCTGCATCCAGGAGTCCCGAGGGTCATCGAGTTGGCTCACCAAGGATATGAAGGGGTAGCCGAGACCAAGGCCCACTTGCGTCTCAAAGTGTGGTTTCTGGTGCTCGAAGATCAGGTTGAGGAGTTTGTAAAGGATTGTGTCTGGTGCCAGGCGGCTGCTCCAAAGCACAAGGACCCCCGAATTGAGTGAAAGGCCTGGAGCAAAATGGCGTGGGAGTGCGTGCATATGGATTTTGGTTGGTTCCACTCATCGGACTCTCATTTCATGATCATGGTGGACCAGTGGTCCTGATATCTCGAAGTGGAGTTTGTGCCCCCCACGGCCCTTCAGGATGTGATCCCAGCCATGGAAAATGTGTTAGCCACGCATCGGTTACCCAAGGGGGTGGGCTAGAACAATGGACTTCCCTTTCAGACTGTAGTGTTTCTGGAATTCCTGCAGGAGCGAGGGGTGCGCCACCAGAAAATCACCCTGGTGTGACCGTCTGCAAATGGGGAGCCAGAATGCATCATGAGCACCATAAACAAGATATTCTGGATTGTGGCCAACGGCTGTGTGAGAGAAAAGCTCTGTTTCTGTTCCTGTTGGAGTACTGCACGACCCCTCACTGCTCAACTGGGGTAGTTCAGGCTGAGGCTTTGTTTCGACAATGTCCCTGGGGTTTTATCCCCGATTATGAGGAAAGGGGACCAGGGGGGTGATTGATGATGACGAGGTGCGTGAAGGGAGAGAAAAGGCCATTGAACGAGAGAACCATTGAAGAGGACTACACGGTCGCTGTGAGAGATGAGGTGCTGGTACAAGCAAGGTACCCCACAGGGAAGTCATCGCTCACCTATGAGCCGAAGCCACTCCAAGTGGTTGACATCAAAGGGCCGATGGTGACGGCGTCCGATGGATAGTGAATTATCACCCAAAATTCCTATTTCTTTCAGCAGCTTGCAGTCTTTCCATCTGCTGTGGAATCGAGGGTTAAGAAGAGAGTGTATGGACAAACACCAAGTTTGGAGAGGCGAGACAGCGATGTAGGTGATGACGACCAGAGGTGGATAACACAGAGTGAGACTAAGTGAGAACTTCGGCTCCGAGAGGCAAGACAGAGCACCCCCTGAACGGGTGAACGAGACCAGGTATCCTGATCGTGAATCCAGGAGCTGGACGGCCTACCTGGAGGACTATGTAATGGATGCTTGACAGTAGGGGGTGTTTTTGGGGTGTCAGCAAGGGAACTGTTTGTGTGTGAAATGTGTTACGCACAGTTATGGTTATCCTCTTTTATTTCGTTTGTTATGAAAAATGATGAGTGTAGTGTGTGGCTTTAAGGTGCGACGACAAGAGACGTCATTGTGCCCACTTAATAAAGCCGAGAACAAACACGGCCCATTGACCTGTTCTTTGGGAAGGTACCCACATAGAACAGACCATCACAGGTTTTAGGGAGAATTTCTCATACTTTTTGTTCAGTATATTTGCCTGGCATGCAAATTACCGACACTTTGTTTTAGCAATCTCTGCCCAGAGGCCATCATCCGGAAAATGTTCCACGTATCTTTGTAGGCTGTTAAGTTCTCTAGCATCGCTGGGAACATCTTTCATTAGTCTACTATTCATTCTTTTGTTCCCAGTTAGAATCTAATTCAGTCTCCATACTTTTTTTTGCCAGGTTCGGGTTTTCATGCTGAGTTTTCAAGTCTATTTCACAGGAGTCCAGAATGGCATAGCGTCAGCAGGCAGTCAGGGTTGCCATTGCCAGGATTATACAGGATTTTAAACTGTGAAGCAACATCTTTCATTGTTGTTTTCCGAAACAATATTAAGGTGTTCCAGCTAATGCAAGCGTTACTAGAGATTAGGCTTAGCTCGTAACGTATGCAGGCCGTAGATGTTCCCTTCAGTAACTGGAGCACTTTTACCCAGACTATATTTTCAAAGGTAGATCACAGCTCGTCTGAGCAACCAAACACATTTTCTGCTCCAAATATTAGTGTTGGCACCACTTTTTGGCAATAAAAGTTTATCACAGGTTTTAGGGAGAATTTCTCATACTTTTTGTTCAGTATATTTGCTTGGCATGCAAATTGCCGACACTTTGTTTTAGCAATCTCTGCCCAGAGGCCATCATTTATGGTTGCACTGATTTGCATACCCAAGTATCTTGTATTCGTTTTCGTTACGGTACTGAAAGTCTCCTTTCCCAGATGCCATTTGAAGTTTTTGTTGTTACATTTTTTAGAAACCTTTAGATTTTGCAGTTTTAATATCTCGCTCTTCTCTTTATTTATGTGTAGGCCATTACTTCTCACATAACTTTCCACTGCATCCATTTTTTGATGCAGCCCAATTGGGGTGGCATCCAACAGGATCAAGTCGTTGGCGTATAATAGGCAGTTTACCAAGGACCCATGCATTTTTGGAGAAAATAAGAGGACATCTTTAATTGCTCTGTCAATGTCTGAAAGAAATAGATTGAATATGATGGAAGCCAGGGGGTAACCTTGTTTTACACCGCAGAACGTGTTGATCACCGCCATTAAAGTGCCCACCTGGTCTAAACAAATCTTGATGTTTGTTTCGGTGTGCAGATCACTGCTAGCAGACTTGGAGGACAGTCCCACTTTATTCATGTTAGCCCAGAGTAATTCCAGATCTATACTGTTGAAAGTGTGAAAGAAATCAATGAACGCTAAGTACACCTTTTGCCAGTTCTTATTGCTTCCATTTTGAGAAGATTTATTAGTAGAAGGTTCAAGCCACAACCAACTCCCTTCACAAAGCCAGCCTGTCTCGGGTCCATGTGATTACTTTCCACAGTCCATTTTAGAAGTTTTTGTTGCAGAAGCATTGCATACACTTTCCCCAAAATGTCTAAAAGAGCTATTGGACGATAGTCCTTTGGATTTGCTTGGTTCCCTTTCTTGAATATGGGAACAATAATAGCACTTTTCCAGGATTGTGGGGTTGCACAGTTGTTAGATATTCTGCTAAACAACTCAGTACATATGTCGGCCCATTTCTCTGGATTTTTCTTTAGGGTATAGTTGGTTAGGCCGTCCGGGCCAGGCGCCCGTGAAGTGCTAGCCTTTTCAATTACATTCAAGATGTCATCCCTGTCAGTCTTTAGGTTCCAATGCTCGAATTTTGGCTCCTTCCATTTTCTCTTTTTGCTATAGAGTTCAATGTAGTGCTTTATCCATGCTGTTTCGGATACCATATTTGTCAGCAATGCTGTTTGAGGTGCGCCCTCATTGGGCCTCATTACACGGAAGGCGGTAATCCAGGGTGCTATTAGCACCCTGGACCATGCCGGTAAATTACCGGCACCGCCTTGGCGGAAAGGGGATTTACCGCCCCATTCCAAGGTTGGAGGGGCGGTAAATCCCCTTTCCGCCATTGCCCTTCCCCATTCCCATTTCTGCCCCATAGGGCTCTATGGGAATGGGGAAGGCGCTAATTACGGCACCGCAATTTTGCGGTGCCGTAATTAGCTCCGAGGTCCCTTAGCGGGTTGGTACTTAACGCCTGCAAGAAGCAGGCGTTAATTCCTCCAACCCGCAAAGGGACCTCGTAGTACGGCGGTAAGGGTTAACGGTCACCGTTGCCATTAACGGTGACCGTTAACCCTTACCGCCGTCCGTGTAATGAGGCCCATTGTTTATTATTTTCCAAAATTCAGACAAGTTTTTACTTTCAATTTTTTCCATTATTAGCTCTGAGTCTTTTTGCAGCATAAGCGCTTTGTGTGATCTGATCCAATTTTTGTATTTTTGTTTTACTGCACGTTTAGCCAGTGTATAGAATTTAGCATTGTTTTTTGGTATTTGTCTAATTTGAGCTTGCATTTCTCGTTTCTTCTTCAAGACGTCAAAGTCAAATTTGTGTTCAGCAACAAATGCTCTTTTTCTTGGCCCATGTTTTTTTCCACAAATTGCGTTAATAAGTGGTTATATTCAACCTCTTCTTGTTCATGAATGTACGCTCTAGCGATTTGACTCACCTCTGCTTTCTGGAGCTTTAGCCTCACCCTGTTTGATTCCACCATTATAGGGAAATTCCATGGTGTGTGGTTTGCCTCATCGGATGTTAATAGTGTCGGCATCACCATCTCGTGATCACTATGAATCATAGGGGTCACCTGTAGAGACACATTTTTTTGATGTATGTTCTCAGACACAAAGAAGTAGTCTATGATGGATTTCTGCTTGCGTCTAGTCCATGTTGGATTGGCCGGGATGTCTGCAGCGATGTTTCCATTTAGCATGACCAAGTTTCTTAACTCCAACTCCAGACACCATCTTCTTGCTAGTTGTACCAAGGCATGGTATGGTTGTCATTTGTGTATGCTTGGTTTGTAGTTATGCAGTTAATGTTTAAGTCACTGCATAGCATAATGTCTGGAGTTTCGTCTTCTCCAAGCATTTCGTCCACTACTGCTGCGACTTGCTCTATAAAGGTAGATGTACCTGTCGCTTTGTGGTTCCAATATAAGTTTTTGATGTGAATGGTTCCACCATCCACATTCATTTTTTTTTATTGTCGTTACCTGTATGTAGGCTGATATATTCGTTGATTTGATAATTCGGTAACCTGAACTTGTTTTGACAAGGGTTTGGAGGACAGCCATTGGCCTACCCTTTGCTCATTTGAGGGCCAGGTTAATGGCTACCTCATATTCCCCAGAGGTGGGGCAAACATCCAACCATGTTTCCTGAAGGTATACCACGTCCAACCCATCGAGCCAATGTTCCTGGAATAAATGTGTGAATCCCCTAGTGTTCCATGTCCCAAACTTGGCATTAGCTTCGAGCAGCTCTACTCAGCACTTCGGCCAGCCAGCACCAGTCATTTAGTTTATCTGCTTTGTTTTTGGGGTGTGTGCCTTCACTGATGTCTGTCTTAGTTGCATTATCGCAAGCTATTGTTATTTGGATTTGTTCACCTCTGCATGATGTCTCTATTGTTTCTGATTCATCACCTGTTCTGATTGAGAATTTCGTGTTGTTCGGATTTTGTGCAGGTTCTCTAGGGCTCCTGGGCACCCGACCATCAGTTGCTTCGTTGCTGATGTGTTTCACGAGTGGAGCAGTGCTCGTTTTATTTTTTACTTCCTCACTTTTTGGAATGTCAAGTACTTCAACTATGTCAAATCCCAGTGACATAAGGGCAGGCGCTGCGTCTGTGACGATGTTTAGAATGATTTTGGATCTGAAGTGCAGTATCACTTTATCATTCTGTTCCTCTTTCACAAATTCGACTGTTTTAAAATCGTCAGATTGAATGGTCCTAAAACATGGCACACGGTGAAAGAGGCGTAATACGTTGTTACGGTTCATTATGAGATCGTCACAGTACAAGAAAATGTGGCTTTTTTGGTACAGCTGGTCCTATGGGCGACTCCTTTATCCTTCCTATTAGCTGGAGTAATTGCAAAATCTCTTGTTCATTGAGGTTACTGTCATCAATTGTCACAGTTTTACGGAGTCAACGGTATAAAGCCTAACCCGTTGAAGGTTAAATTGAAAAATAAAAAAAAACTCAGTGACTCTGCGCCAGATTTGTCACACTTGGTTGAATTATATTATGTTATACGCCCTTGATAACATGTGTTTCGACTCAGCAGAGCCTTTTTCAAATCTGGGCTAAAGAAACACACTGGGGGTCATTACGAGTTGGGCGGTAGGGGATACTGGGCACCGGTAAGGACCATAGTCTGGGTCTTGATAAACAACTTCCTCTTCCAACATGCCGATAAAATGATTGGCTAATGCAGGGGCAAATTCGGTCCCCATGGCAACCCCTTTTTTTTGTTGGTATATCTTGTTGTCAAAAGTGAACATGTTGAAATTAAGTTTCAATTGTAATAGATGCTAAAGGAAATGAGAATGAGAATTAAATTGTGGAAGAGATATATTGACGGTATTTTACTCATTTGGGAAGGAACAACAGAACTTTTTTCCGAATTCACTAACAGACTGAATCAGAATCATTTTGGCATTGAATTCATAGGAGAATGTAATACGAGACAAATCCATTTTCTGGATCTCACAATCAAAGTCACAAATCATCATTTAGAAACCTGGACATTTAAAAAATCCAACAGAGGTCAATTCGGTGTTGCACGCCACAAGTTGTCATCAGAGGACCATGATAGACAATATACCATTGGGGGAGTATATATGAGCAAGGCGCAACTGCCAAGAACAGAAGAGATTCTAACAGGAATGCAAACTACTGAAAACCCGCTTCGTAAACAGAGGATATCCAATGTCCAGTGTCGGGAAGGCTTTTGAAAAAACAAGAAACCTAAAACAGGGTGATACTTTACAAAAGAAAACCGGACTACCAGATTCAGGAGTAACAGAAGTAAGATTCATCACTCAATTCAATAAGGATCACAACAAAATACAAAAGGCGCTGCAGAAACATTGGTATTTACTCAAATTGGACGAGCACATTGACACATTTATGGGTGACAAGCCGTCATTGATCAACAGAAGAGCGGATACTCTAAAATCATTAATCAGTCCGTCATTATTTTTAGGGGAGCCAAGTGAGCAGCTGGGAGCCCTGTCAGGAGAGCATTTGCTCCATCAATGTGCAAGACGACAAGGGCCTGCACTATGGTCTGGAAGTCCTGCGGCGGGATGAAGGATTTGATTTTTTCAAAGTGTAACGATTCGAGACATGCTATTTGGGCCTTCTTGGCTCTGTATTTCTGGAAGGACAGATCGTGGTCAATGGCAAAGCCTAAGGATTTGGCTAAGTTGTGGATCACATTCTTCTAGGCTCTTATCATTGAGCCATTGTTGGACAAGTTGTTTTTTAGCAGGCAGACCGATGAGAACGAATTCAGTCTTAGATGGGTTTAGTTTGAGGTAGGCAGTCGACATTCAGGACTGGATGATGGCAGGTAATCGCAGGGATAAATAATGTCCTGCATGCTATTTACTCTCATGTACAACTGACTATCTTCTGCGTATTGGTGAATGGCTATATTGGGATCTTTGAGAAGTGTGTCCAAAGGCTTCATGTAAAGGTTTAAAAGGATTGGTAAGTGATGGAGCCTTGGGGGACTCCAGAGGAGTCCTGGAGTCGATTACAACAGGATGAAAACCAATTCAGGACAGTGACAGAGAATCCCATCCTGTCAGCAAGGAGGGAGAAAAGGATGAGTGTTGAATGCAGCCAAGAGGTCAATGAGGACAAGGAAGCATAAGTCTACATTATCTATGATCTCGTGGGCATCATCCACCACCTGGATGGTGGATGTCTCGATGCTGCAATTGGAGGCGGAACCCTGACAGATAGTCATTTAGGAGGTGGAGTTGTTTGATTCTGGAGAGTAGTTGTCTAGCACCTGATTTTTCCAAGATTTTTCCAATAAACAGGAGGGTCATAAAGGGCCGGTAGTTGGCTAGGTCGTCTGGACCTAGGTTTTTATTTTTTTCAAAAGAGGTCACTCGACTTTCGAATCTCCTGCACACTTTTTAATATGGAGATGCTTATCTGCAACACAGCACTGTCTTGTAGCTGTGCCGCACCAACATTTGTAAAACCTCAAAAATGCACTGCTCCCAATACCCTGTTCGTCACTCAACCGCCTCTCTTAGAAGACCCAAAGTGCCAATAGGCCGTACAAATGCTATCAGCTGCACTACAATAACATAACAGGTACACATAGGAATGGATCACCACACCCACCTTCCATAATCCCTTTTGCAATGTTTGCTACCTTATGCAATTCATGCGCCATTGTGCGATGCCTGAAAGGTCATGCGATTTGTGATTTTGGTGACTTCTTCTGTGACCAACTATGCATCTCAACCATGTACTCTAAATGACAAGACATGCCTCTACACTAAGACCATCTACTAGCCTAATGACTACCAGGGTTTTACCCCAATGTCCCCTGAAAATCTCTGGGACCGTTAGTGGGCGAGGCCTTTTTGCCCCCTGCCTCCATGTTCAAGGGATTCCCTAGCAGGAACATCATCACTCTGGCTGCTCTCCCTCAAACTGTGCTCAATCTGGCAGAGCCTACAGAGCTTCAGACATGTACACGATACCAACCTCCCAGAAGCAGAGATTTCGGGAAAAGCTCTCCACAGGGATCAAAATCCCATATCCTTTCCCACGGACCACACTCGAATTCAGGAAGTGGGGCAGAATAGCACATCCATTCACTGGCAGGGTCTAATCTACAGACACTGCCACCCCAGATAAGTGTAATTGCCTCATTTGTGTGCTAGAGTGAAACTGCAGAGAACATGCAACTACCCTTTGGAAATGTGTAACTACAGAGAATCCAACTACAGTAAATATAATGTTCATGCTCCCAGACTAATGATGTGATGTGATCCTGCACCCAGACTAAAAATGTGATGATATTCCAAAGCTCAGATAAACAGCAGGCGTTTAAATTCTGCAAAATAAATCTGATTGACAAATGTGATTTTAGATACTAGTAGTGCAGAGAAATCGCTCCCACCCAAAGCCTCAAGTACACTGCTGGGGAATGGACAATACACATTTGTTCAATTAGACAATGCACAGCAGTTTATTGTCGAGAAACTAAGATAATGCCACAATTGTTAGAAAGGGATTCATTAGCCAGCATGAGTGAATGCTGAACTTGATAAATGCACTACTGCCTATGGGGCTATCTCAGAGTGAGTGGCGAACACAGTGAGTGACCCAAGTGAAACTCAATAATAGACCAGATAAGTATATGATGGTTGCCAGAAATTGGCAGGCACCATGAGCTGAAGAGCATGTTTCCCCTTAACACCATCACCCATCTCAATAGAAGAAAAAAGACGCTGTCCCCCTTTCCAGTTTTCCTCAACCACTTCATATATCTTAACCCTCTTCCCTCACAAGGGGTGGGAAGGGATAACTCTGTTTGGTGTTTCCGAGATCTATTTATGGAAGACTGGGTGCTTGCTAATCCTGCTAATACAATGTGAGCTCTGAACATTCGCAGAGCTTCACAAGACAGAAATCATGATTACATCCGATGACCAAGGAACTAACAGGTACGTCCCATGGCCCACAGAACTGGGAAAGTCACCCACACCATGCAAAGCTGTCAAAAACCTTGGAATCCTCATGGACGACGAGTTAACACTAGAACCCCAAGTAAGTGCGTTAATCCAGAAATTCTTCTACCTACATACGATTAAAAAGATTCTACGGTTCCTCTCCTTCGCACACAAAACACTGGCCATCATATCTCTCATCATGTCCAGGTTAGACTATGCTAACAGCATATATCTTGGAGTGCCAAACGACCTACATCCCCCATATGCGGTAGCCAGACCTTTCCGTAAACTCAACAGAAGAGATCATAGCACACCAGCTCTGAGGATGCTACATTGACTCCCGGTCAAAAAAAAGAATCACCTTCATAAAAAATGTGCATAACGCACAGAGCAATCCATGGCCAGGGAGCAGAATGTATTCAAAAGGAACTCTCCGTATACAAACCAACCAGAATACTCTGATCCTGCAATGGCATCCATCTAGAACCCAAACCATACACAAAGAAAAAACTGAGTGGATCAGCATTCTCCTGCTTAGCCGTGAAACTATGGAACTCCTCTCCGAGAGAAATATGTACTATGGAGGACCATACAAAATTCAGGAAACTTCTTAAAACCTCTGAACACAATGAAACCGACTGAACAGCACCTGCACACCTCGTAAGCGACTGAGTACTGGAAAAAGGATGACTTGAAACCTGGGTAGGGAAATCAGGATAGTGAGGGCTTCAGCCAAGGTGCACCCCACCCCCCAGAGAGGACCAAGCGGGGAACAGGAGTAAGCACTACGCCCGCCTGAATTAGATAATATACAAAGGCCCAAGGGATCTGAGGGGGAGAAAAATTGTCCCTCCCCATTCAAGCCACACTAGGGCCAGGAACATGTCACGCAGCTAGAAATAGGACTTGAATTAAGAGATCAGACAGCCCACGGAACAACCAAGAATCATAGGAACCCATCACTCCTGGAGGCGACAATGATTAAAATGGGAAAAAGGCAAATTGAGGGAGGCAAGGTACAACGAAACAGTGGGACAGCAGAAGCGGGAATAAGACTGCCACTAACAAACTGCACTAAAACTCACCCTTCCACATACACCTCTCACACTCTGCACTAAAGACAACCACACATCTACAGCACCAGAAACAGCACTTACTTCACATCATCGCAACCACAAAAGAAATCACACACAATCTCACCCACGGCCACCCTCCCAATATCACGCCTATGCTCAGCGAACTGTGTCTTCAAACTGAAGCTGCCAACAGCACCTCACAGCTCTCTTGCTCTTTTTCCACTCACCACCCACCCTCCCCACCTTGCTTTACAGATCCGCCTGAGCGTCAAGAGACCACGCAGGTGGCAACAGGACACAGTATAAAAACCTTTAACATTAACAAGGACTCTAGACGCTTGCAATATAGAAAGTTCCCCCACGTGCACACTTCATTCATCAGCTTGCCCATCACACTATAAACTAATCAATAAGCAAAAGCCTTCGCATGGTTATGCCCATTGCAGCTGAACTTTGACCTCTGGGTCCTACCAGCATCAAGCAACACCACCGCCCTGATGCCCAATTTCTACCATCTGCATTGCATCAACAGGTTATCTAGAACAACCTGGCTGCCCCCTGCCTCCTCACAAACCCTGTGACCATGAACCCAACCTGACCATGAAGCACTTAATCGCCAAGCTGCATCGTTTTAACTTTAACAAAAGCCTCCTGCAGCAATATTCCAATTTCGCCCTCTGCTCACTATGAGACAATGTACATATGGTCAATGTTTGCCTTTACATAGGAACAGTATCAGAAGGGGAGATCGAGAATGACGCCAATGTACTTACTAAAAAAACAGTGTTATCCACCCAAAATAGTGCAAACATCTCTTAAGAAGGCCTTGAGTAATATCAGGGCAGCACCAGTAAGTAGTCCAGCAGAAAAGGAATGAAGGCACAGAGCAGTTAGTAGGCATGAACACCTATTCCGATATGTCCTACGAAACTGAAATTATCAATTTAAAACGTTGGCCCTTCTTATAAAATGGGCCATGGAAGATACCTCATTTACCTGTATTTAAGAGAGGCATCTGGAGGGCGGCCCACTGTGAGAGAACTACAGGGCCTTCCCCCAGTGAAAGGGCAGCAAACGTTCCAAGTGCACTCTTACAAAAAAAAGTACAAAAACTAGCACTGAGTTTGATTTAGGCCTTCCCAATGTGTGGACACATGATACATTTACAAATAGCAACCTTGCTTGGGCAGCCCTAAAAAATATATTGCCATTACTATGCTGTGATAGCCTGTCTTCAATATTGTATAAATAAAAGTCTGAGACAACAAGTAGTTTGTATGGAGTTCAACGGGAACCCAAATAATTTTATTAACAGTGTTTTTCCTTCTTTCTTTCCGATGCAATTTTAAAGAAAAGGATACGTCTTTACTGCTGGATCTTGCAAACTTGGTATCAAGATTGGCATCTCTTCCGGCTCAAGGTAAGTTGTCTGTGTCTTTAGTCTACATTGACTCCCTCCTTTGTGGTCTGATGTTACTTCCCTCATTCCGTCATACAGTTTTTTAAACAAAATGTCTCTCTTTCTCTTCTCTATTCAATGACTTTTCCCTTGACTTCCTCAGTTTAGTTTTTTATATTCTCTTTTCCTCAGGGTAACCTTCTATGTTTGTTTTCTCACTTTGCACAAACTTGTCTTCTAACACTTCTGATAATATATTTTTTTTAGAGGCTAATGTTGGTAGTCCCTGTTCAGAACACACAGGCACAGAGTCTATGCAGCTTCTCTTATACGATATATTTCGTTTCATATGAAGCGGTAAACACGCCTTTAAACTTCCCTCTTAACTTAGCTCCTGCTCATAGGGATATTGGATTCAACATCTCACACTCTTCATCTCCTTATAGTTATATCCTCAAAGAAATTCTTCAGGTGGCTGTTTATCTACACAGCGACGTATAGCAGTCTTTATCAGACATTCGACCCCATAGGGATGTCCATTAAACAAAGCGTTTTCCCTACCTACAGTTCCCTGAAGTCTATAACAATATCCCTCATTCAGTGGTCCGATACTAGTAGCAAGACATCGTCGGGTTCTCCCGTATGATTTCCTGATCTTACTTGTTTACCGGCGCAACGGCGCCTACTGCTTCCTTCTGCAAGGACATCCGCGATCAGCTGTTCCCTTCCGGACACGGCTGTCTTCGTTGGTTCAGCGCGGCTTCTCCGGCACAACGGCGTCTACTGCTTCCTGCTTCAGCGACGTCCGCGATCAGCTGTTCCCTTCCGTACGCGGCTGCCTTCTTTTGATTCAGTCCGACGCTTCTCTCGGCCAAGCAAGCGACAACGATCGCTGTGTTCAAACTCACGAAAAACAACAAAACAAAAAAACTCGTCAGACTGCGCAACGGCGCAACTTTGTATCGATGTATTTAAATTTCAGGCCGAAGCCAACAGCGCCTTCCTTTTTCAAGGCTCCTCTTCAATACACCCAGGCATAACCGTCTTTTTCCCCTTCTTCCACGCGAGACCCCGTCTCCTAGGTAACAAAACATGACAGGCAGGGCCATTAGAGGAAAGTCCATACACGGACCAAACAAACAGGACTTCCTGGTTATACCTTCAATATGTATTACTGTATACGTGAGTCTACCACGTTTAAAGACACCGTCAGAAAAGGAATGAAGGCACAGAGCAGTTAGTAGGCATGAACACCTATTCCGATATGTCCTACGAAACTGAAATTATCAATTTAAAACGTTGGCCCTTCTTATAAAATGGGCCATGGAAGATACCTCATTTACCCGTATTTAAGAGAGGCATCTGGAGGGTGGCCCACTGTGAGAGAACTACAGGGCCTTCCCCCAGTGAAAGGGCAGCAAACGTGCCAAGTGCACTCTTACAAAAAAAAGTACAAAAACTAGCACTGAGTTTGATTTAGGCCTTCCCAATGTGTGGACACATGATACATTTACAAATAGCAACCTTGCTTGGGCAGCCCTAAAAAATATATTGCCATTACTATGCAAAGTAAGAAAGTTCGATTAACAGAACACTGCAGCTGTCTACAAACCAAGGGCTGCTCCCTTGGTCATTCATTATGTAAAGTCCGTATATACTGACACGCCAAGATGGCGCCCATCAGGTTACCAATGGACCGAGGCCATCAGAGGAAATTCAGATGATTTACTCCTGAACAACGATTCATTTTTTGAAACAAATAGCCGTTTTAAAGGCTCGAAGAGCGTGACAATTTGGTTGAATCTGCTTTTCGCCTTAACAGCATATGCGATTTAACAGTGATGCTCCCAAGCTTACATCAAATTCATGATTTAAATTGCGCTCTGATTTTCGCAATGTATGGCATCACGTAAGAACTAGAGTCTGACAACAGCTCTCTCTTTTGTAATGCGCAATTCAAGAAGAAATGCTAATTCGCGCCAAGTATTGTGCTGCTCTTAGACCCTTTAAAGTGTACGGACCATCAGGCAATCTACATGCGTAATCCCCCAGATAGAGGAGCACTGCATTTGTACATACTATCACAATGTCAAAGTTACCTTCACTATATTTGTACAAGGTTGACAACAAATGTAAGCTACATGTATTATTCTGAAATATAAAATAGCAATGGTTCACTCTTTAGTTCTTGAAAGGTTTTGCCATGTTTCTAAAAACATGTATTTTTTGGGCAATTTTTTCATGCATAACTGATTGGTTTAGGTTGAAGGGATTTTCTATTTTAGAGAAGGTCGGCAATGAGCATCACTGGCGGTAGTCGACCTTCTGATGGCTAAGGTTTCAGCTCAGTTTCTGGTGGGCTCTTGGTGAGCTATAAAAGGACTCAGACGAGTTTACCATTTTGCAAATGTTGTCAGTTTCCTCGGCGTTCAGATCTCCTCATGTGTGTCCGATTGCTTCAGTACTGGCCGAGGTGCTTCCCTCACTAGCTCCGTCCATTTTTTGATACTAAATTAGCTTGGCTGGAATTGTTCAATTTACAGACCCGTGGATGCTGCATTGCTCACCTGGACCCCACCTCACTGCAGATCCCTGCTATATAAATCCTGCATTCTCAGAGCCTATGTGAAAAACCTTCCGTAAAGGTATTAGCACTCCTCCAATTGGTAAGAATATATTTTTGGTGCCCTATAGGAAATGCCCTTGGCAAGACTCAATTATTTGTGTCATGCCATTTGATGTTCCTTAGATGGTCTAAATGTTTACCATCAAAATATTTTTATAACTGAACAAAACGAACGTAGATGCTGCTGAAAACAATAAAGGAGTGTAAGCACCAATCTCATGCCTTTTTTCTAGCCTACATATGCAGTGATCTTTAGATTTGAAGGATGTTGCAAACTAAAAAAAACGTTTTGCTTGTTAATAATACGTGGATACCTGGACATTCTGTTACATCCCTAACAACGTAGCTCTAGATGGTTTTGCAGTCGCTGACGAAGTCATAGCAGCGGGCGTCGTCGAGGGCTTTGAAGAGGGTACCTTTGAAGAGGATTCCGTGCGGGAGTGCATCTTCTTCTCCCCGTGACGAACCACTGTGTTTCGAGGACTTTGTGCTGGAAACCGGCAAGCCCCCCCCCCGTAGATGAGCAAGGCGACGCAGAGCGATTGTGCCCTGAACTAGGACCCTGCATCAGCAGCATCTCTAGCCAGACCAACAGCCTGGCGCTTGGCTTTACTGGAGCCCTCCAGGGTTACCTCATCATGCCCATCGAGATCTCTTACAAGATGGAGAGCGCTCTGGAGAGCGGCCCAATCTGGGCTTCATCTGAGTGTGCCCGGGGGACACACCAGGGCCCGCGTCCTCATTCAACCACACCACCAACCGCTGGTAGCAGTCCCTCTTCATTTGGGCTGAAAAACTTCAGCAGATGTCGCATCCATCCTCCTCATGGTCGGGATGCAGACAGTAGAGACATCTAGTGTGCTTGTCCTCCACATAGATGTTCCGCAAGCCACACTGGGAGCAGAGCCTGAAGAGACTTCTTCAGACTTCTTCTTCTTCTCCTGCATTCTTCTGACACGCCACGTAGTAGGCCTAATTAGGCCTTCCCCTTAATCTTGTTGTCTAGATCTACAAAAGTTAAATATAGCTAGACATGCACATACCTTTTATGCAGATGTGCCACCACAGAGATTCTCATTAAGGTAAAAACACAGGGAACGCATTGAGGCCAAAGAGTAATCCACCATATTGGAAGTTTCTGTGTCTGAGCACAAGAGAAAACTAAAGGAATTGTTTATTGGCTTTATAAATGGTGATGTGTAGATAGGCGTCTTTCAGGTCCACCACTCACATCCAATCCTCATGGTAAAACACCATCTAAATCTGAACTCGGTTGACCATCTTTAATTTTTCTATAGGGAAGACGAAATTTAGGAAGGACAGGTGCAACACTGTTCTCAGGTCTACCTGGTTCTCACTCGAAACAGTAAAAGGTGGTAATAAAAGACACCTCCCTCCCGAGACCAGGAACTTCTGCTATACTATATTGACTTCATCTGTAGGAATTTGGACACTTCTTGAAATAGATATGCCAATCCGACTTCAGTGAACAGACGAGAGGTACAGTAAGTCAGAGTAAAAGGTGAACTAGGGTTACCTTCCTTCTGACATCTGGGTATCTGCAAAGGCAAACATTAGGAGGTGCACAGCTATAATAATCACACAGAGATCAGAAACCAGGTAGCCAAGACAGACTTAGCGGTGTGTTACACATGTTCATAGATGCAAAGTCATCATGAGCAGGCACAGATACAAATAGGAGTTGCAGCACAGTCTCAGAGTTTGCTGCTTAAGCAGCTGCTTATGTTTGGATGGTCTAGGAAGGTCATTGACACACACAGACTTTGCATGGTGACATCAGAGTTCTGAGAACTGTGCCATGGTGAGAGCCTGCATGTACATTGAAAAAGATGGGGAACAATATGTTGTGCACACATATGAACATTTCTGGCGAAGCCTACTGAAGGAATGCGAAAAACATAGATCAATGAAAACAATGAGCCTTATGTCTACATCAGTTTAGGGAGCCTCACATGGTCTCCCAGAGAGGTCACACCAGGCCGATATTGAATGGACACATGAATCCCCTGTTATGGACCTGGGTGAGATTTTGGCTGTTTTGGGTTATTTGCACATGTGGGAAGTCGGTGATATCGCGGGCTGTCTATTTTTTCTTTCATAATAGCCACAAAAACCTGCAAAGCTTTTGGACTTTGCTTCTGAGCATAACCATCGAGGGAGCTGAAAGTATTTCTACACTGGCTTTTTCAGGAGTGCTAGAGACTCCCTGTTGATGTTTTCTGCCAGGTTTGCTGCTCATTATTAGATGAATGGAAGAGTTCAGTGCCCTAAAACAGCAAGTTTAAAAATGAAGACTACATAATGTTCTGTGCAATTTCTTTGGTCTTGGTGACAATGCACTGAAATGCTACAACGTTACCTTTTGGCTAAGCACTCACATTCTGGAATCTCCTTCCAGAAACATTGGCTGGCAGCGGCAACAATAGATTCCGCATTGACCAAGTGAAGGCACAGGGCAACATTGGAGTAAACCTATTTACCCCACAAATCTAATAACGTATCCTCCTTAGACAAAGGCATGGAGGTTTGCCCAAATATAGCTGACGACTTAAACAAGGTAATGGGGTTGATGTTGAGAAGATAAGGGCGCTGGCAGTGTCTAGTGTACCTTCTTCCTTGTTGACTCTGCCTTAGTGAGGGATCTTGCATATTCTGATGGTGTCTGAATGCACATCCTTTTGGAAGACAGTGCCTGGTTTCTAGGACCCAACAGCAGGAAGACTTACAAAGACACCAGCTTCAATAGGGCACTCCTCTGGGATGTGTAGACCCAAACGAAATAAGCAATGCCCCTCATCCTGTGGTGGAATGCCTTGACTGATGACAGAGCATCTTCTTCAGTCTTGCTGTCATCGTTCGTTACAACCAGGTCCATCCCAATACAACACCTCTGCCTGACTCTGAAGGTACTTTTAAACCATATTTGCATAATACCGTCTGATTATGAACATTGGCCTAAGCACATTTGCATTGTACAGAAAACAGTGTCTAAAATGCCCTGAATAGAATTGACTAGAGCCGCCATTTTAGAAACATACGCCATTTTGATTTAGAAACATCCTGCTTTCTGTTCTGAAATGATTAACTGTGTTTCCAGCTGCCACTGAGCAGAGTGACCTTTCAGCCTATGTCAACATTACGGCTGCCAAGAGCAGAATATTTGTTCTGTGCAAAGAGACCTTGTAATCAAGATGAACTGCCATTCAAAGTGTTATCTGTGTCTACAGCCTCATGCTCATTCAAACAATGGCACACAATGCAAAGTAACTAAAGCAGTGTGTTTTGGGAGGAATCCTTTGTGCACATCTCTTGGAACAGGACTTACCCTAAAGCTCAGTGAACAAGGAAAGATCCATACAGCTGACTACAACAAAGTTTGCCAGCATTGTATCTTTATGAGCAAGACAACATGTCAAAAGTATAAACCAATATTGTCATATTTGTCACGTGAACTGGGCATGGACCCTATTTTGTAACTTATTAGTTAGGAGATGGGCTGGGCAATGACCAGGACTCGGTATAAATAAGACATGCTTTGTAATGTTCAGGACTCTCTCCCCTCACGGTGTCTGCTGGTACACACTGCAAGGCGCTTGAGAGCCAGATAGCTGTCTCCTTTCATATTTGTATCTGTACAGAATAAAAGTTATACTTATATAACTTTGACTTCGTGACTGGCGGATTTCATTTTTGGTGGTACTCTGCATCGATATTCCTTGCTGATCTATAAGATGGCGCCCGAATCGGGACCCTCAAGATTGATGCACCTCGCTGATCAAGGACGCGGCTACCGGACCAGGATCGGAGTGTGAAAAGGGGCCCCTTTTTGTATGAGACGTGACACCTAAACAGTACTGCACGATCCGATCCCTGGACGGTGAGCAAGCAGTTCGAGAGGACATCTTGACGAGGGTCCCCATATCAAGGCGGGTATTTCTGCCGAAATCGCCAGCCACGCCGATCCTTTGTAATCCGATCGGGCCTCCTTTGTTTGAAATCAGGTGAGTCATTCCCCGATTCCTAAGAATCCTGATATTGGTTGCAGATTTGCTCTCATGAGTACAAACGACGCCAGGTAACACCAGTAATCTGACATGCCTGGGAAATTGTCTTCCTGTTTCAGGGTTTATTCTGCAGAGATAGACAATCTTTGGGACGAGGTCAACCACGCCACCTGTTGTGTCACCGGCTTGTTTAATGTACTGTAAGTACGGCCTAAATAGTATAGTATTTAATGATATTTGGCACAGACAAACTAGACATACTCCCAAATTCCAGTGGCCAGTCTATGGTAGTTTTGAAATTGCTCCCATAGAGTATTTAGAGTCTATATTGTTGAAGAAAAAGGCTAGGCCTGCAGCATTTGATGTAATTAAAGATTGTAGAAAGGAAGCTATGCAGCAACTTAAGAGTAAAGCAAAACATGCACATGGACACATGTCCAACACTGAAAAAGTATTATTGTACGATCAACAGAAATAGTCAGAATCCATTAGAAGTATTGATATGGCTTTTCAACTTTGAGTACAGAAAATACATCCGTCTCAGGATTTTCATTCCTCAGATGAACTGTTTAATAAGCTATTAAATGGGTGTAGAAATGTTGCAACTGCACCTCTTCCTTATGTGCCTCCTCCTGCTGTTGCGCCTCCTCCTGCTCTTCCGGCTGTTGTTCCTCGTCTTCCTGCTGTTGCTCCTCTTCCTGTTGTTTTTCCTCCTCCTGCACCTCTACCCTTATCGATAGTTACCGTTCCCTTAATTCCGTCTCCACCACCAGCGGTAGTGTTTCCACTAACTATTGAACAAGATTTGCCTGAACTTTCTTTTCCAAGTGGTTCTGCTCCACCTGTAGTGATTGAAGAAGCGAGTGCTGATTCAAGAATAGTCACCCATAGCACAGTATCCAAAGCTAGAAAAAGAGAATTGTATGCATGGGCTAAGAAATATATAGAAGAGGGTGAAGAATCAGCTGTTTTAGTTGCGATTTCTGTCCAAGAAAGTATTCCCGAACAGGCTATTTTGATAGGGGGCATGGAAACGCACTTAGCTGATATTTGGAGTGATTTGACGGCCATGAATGTCCCACAGGGGTTGAGGGATTCGAATGCCGTTGCCCATTCAAGGGACCCTGCGAAGAAAGTACATGAGCATGTTGAGAAGTTTTTTTAGTTTAAATGGGAGCTAGATCGGTTACAGAATGATGAATTAGATGGTAATAGATTGGAAGCCTCATATGTGCAGAAACAATTTCTTCCTTCATTGAAACCCATGAGGGAAGAAACGCGCATTTGCACAAGGGACGCTCTTAAATGGATTTCGGATGTTTCAATTTCTCCCATTGAAGTGCATGACACGTTTAGTCAGTATGCCCCGGCAATGCAAAGGAAAGTGTTATAGGTGATGGTAGAGTATCTACAAGATGAGTTTATGAAGAGAAAGGTTTGTTGTCCCGCAGATTTGATGGTCATTTATAAGAGAGCATTTTCGCCTGATAGTGCTTTGACTACTTTGTCATTTGATTTAGCTTTGATGCTTAATGAACGTTCAGAATTGCCTACTTTACAATTGCCAATGAGGGAGGTTCCTCCGACATTTGTTCCCAAAGTAGAAATTCCAGCTAACGCCGCAACAGCCACTACTATTGAAGCACATTATGTCTCACAGTTTGTACATGTTCCATTTTCCAGACAGGAAGTGAATACTATTAGACAAACAATTCCAGATATTAGGAAGAATCCAACAGGATTTTATAAAGTAATTGAATCTGTCTTGCATTCATCAGTTTTCACGCTGGGTGATATATATTTGATGTTCCCTGTGATCCTACCTGCTCATTTATGGAAACAGATTAGAACTGCAGATGATCAGGCAAGGATGGGAGATACATGGGTTAACTTGGTGCAAATAGATAGGGAAAGGAACGCTGGTGAGAAACCGCCACAGGTGATATTGATGTTGCCAGACAGAATAATAGCTACATTGAAAACCTTGGTTCCAGAAAGAAGAACAGTTTGGGACAAGCTTACAGCTTGCATCCAAGGGAAGTCTGAAGGTGCTACTGAATTTTCTAATCAATTTGATCAAGTATTTTCAGACTTCAGTGGTCAAGACTGAAGTACAGAGTCAGGAAAAAGGCTGTTTGTAGACACGTTTGTGCACGGATTGTTGCCTGAAATCCAATCACAAATTATGACTTCTGAGAGCGCTTGACAAGCAAAATCACAATCTGAAGTATTACATATGGCTCAGTATTGTGAAAATACAGTTAATTCAGAGAAAGAAAGAGTGGAGAAAAAGAAGGGAGACTTGAAAACTAAAATACTGTTGCAACAGATTGTTAGAGGGGCCAGAAGTGGGAATACTCATTTTAGAGGCCAATTTACAGCACAGAGTAATGTGCAACTGGGTCCTGTACACATGAACCAATGTGCATATTTTAGAGAGGAAGGTCATTGGCAAGCACAATGCCCGATCCTTCAGCAGAGATCGAATAGCACATATGGCGTCATGGGTAGACGATCCAGTGGCCGTCCTGGGATAGGGGGTCCTGGTAGAAGTCAGTTTACTCAGAATCAACAGTCATCTTCACAGGATATTCAGCAACATAGTGTCAATAGTGGGAACATTTTTGATAATCCTTCGACTGTGTATTTTTCTGAGGAGCTCGCATTTGATGACATACTTTTCTGCTAGGACAGCCCGAAGCAGAGTCTGAAACCAGTGCCTATTCCCGTTGATCAGAAAGGGCCCTACATTGAGATTCAGGTGGGGAATAGGAAGCATCTATTTTTGATAGGTACAGGAGCACAGAAGTGTTCGATTGATCATTCACGGGTTCCGGATATTCCTCTGTCAGGGCAGAACAACATTTCTGTAGGGTTTTCTGGTACACCAGTGGTTAGTTCGGTCTCTCAACCGGTACCAATTGCACTGGGGCCATTTACTGATTCATGTGCATTTCTTTTGACGACAGATTGTGGCAAAAATTTGTTGGGGTTAAATTTGTTGAAAAAATTGAATGCTGTGATTTATTGTTCTCCGGATGGAATGCATTTAACGATTTCACCTCAACAAACTTCCGTTTCACAGTTTTTGTCTAGACCCTTACCATCTGAATTAGATAAAGTTACGACATGTCTATGGGCAGTTAATGACAATGACGTTAGTATTTTACAAATTGAACCAGTTAAAATTGTGTTGAAACCTGGTGTTAAGTTACCACATATTTTGCAATATAAGATTTCGGTTGTAGGTGAACAGGCTTTGAAGAGTATTGTCCCTGATTTTGTACACATTGGTGTGATTGAGGAAATTGCAGGGAGTATGTGTAATAGTCCGATTTTACCTGCGTATAAGAAAGTGGATAATGTCATTCCTTTCCGCTTCATTATTGATTTGTGCGCTATTAATAAGATTGTTTCCCCACAGTTTCCAATTGTACCGGATGTGACTACAATCTTGACAATGATTCCAGCTTCAGCTACTCATTTTAGTGTTGTGGATTTAAAGAACGCCTTCTTTAGTATTCCTGTACATGTTGACAGTAGATATTTGTTTGCGGTCACCTTAGGGGGACGCTTGTTTACATTTACTCGTGTGCCACAAGGGTACACTGAGAGTCCAAGCATTTATAGTAGAACATTGAAGGAACAGCTTGATACGATTGAATTGCCTTCCACCTGCACGTTGTTACAGTATGTCAACGATCTTCTTCTAGCTGCAGATTCTGAAGGTGCTTGCAAGGAGGGCATCGTGTTGCTGCTTATTCATCGAGCAGAACATGGGCATAAGGCTTCATTAAAAAAGTTTCAATATTGTCGACAGGAGGTCGCCTATCTAGGCTATCTCCTGTCAAAGGAGGGGAGAAGACTGACACCTGAATGGATACAAAGCATCTCTAGCATGTCTGTCCCAAATACACAGAAAGAGGTCAGAGACTTGGTAGGTATGGCTTCATACTGTAGACAGTGGATCCCAAATGTTCCAATGTTGGCATTGACAAAGAAGGGCATTTCTTTGCCCTTCCCGTGGCACATGGATTGCCAGAAAGCTTTTGATCTGCTCAAAGCTGCGTTGTGTTCAGCGCGAGTTTTGGGCACACCAAATTATGAAAAGGCCTTTGTGTAGTATGTGCATGAATGTGAAGGATGTGCTATGGCTGTTTTAACGCAGGAGCATGGGGAAAGAATCGACCGTGCTGTTATTTTTATTCCACGCTTGACCCCGTTGCATGCGCTTTGCCGAGATGTTTGAGAGCTGTTGCTGCTGCCGCTGCTGCCGCTGCATCTGTAAAACAGAGTGAGGGTATGGTTCTGGGTCACCCCCTAACTGTGATGGTACCTCACTCTGTAGACGTTCTATTAAACAGAACGCAAACGCAACATCTCACATCAGCACGATTAATGAGATACAAGCTGATTCTATTTGCACCGCACATTCAAATTAATTAAGAGATGTTGCTAACTAAATCCGGCCGAACTATTGCCTCTCTCGCAAGAAATTGCTTGCAGTGACAAGATGTCACATGACTGCCTCTGTACCACAGAGCAAGAAACTGAAGGCAGAATTGATTTAAATGATACACCCTTAAAGAAACCACAAGGGGAGCTGTTTTGCGATGGCTCCTGCTTCAAACTTCCAGATGGTACATCTACTGATGCTTATGCAAGTGCCACTTTAAGCAGGATAGTGGAAACCAAAAGAATTCCGCAAAATTCTGCACAGGCCACAGAAATTATTGCGTTGACCAGAGCTTGTGAACTTTCTGAAGGGCTTAGTGTGAACATATATACGGACAGCCAGTATGCCTTTGGGTTGGAGAGACCCGTGGTCTGACGGAACGCAGACCCCCACGATCCATTTGAGTTATAAGGCAGAATTCAGTTCCAGCCCTGCATTTGTCTGCACGAGACAAACTGCTACAGAGACAAGGCTCCTAGTGCTAAGATTGCTTGCACTTCTTTGCCTTCACAGAAAACATGTATTCCGCCACGTTACATACAGGTTCACATATCTTGTGGTGACCTTCTTCACTAACTACCAGACCTTATTCATCTGAAGCTGAATTCACAATATGATAGCAGAACTTATCCTGCAAGTCTAAGACCTGATACTGGGAATACAGGACACCACCCCTTCGCAGCCATGCCTAGCGGTTCCCTTTCCACAGAGATCTCCAATCCAGAGACCCAGACGAAGGCGTTCTAACAACCAGCCGAAACGCCCCAGGACTAAGCACTCAACGTGCTTGATTGTCCCTTCCAACTAGATAGGGGGCCCCTCCCTCTGGCATAGACCGATGGTTCTGGTCCTCTGTTTGTTGAATTTAATCTACATCCTGGTTTGATCTTTCCAGCCTTCAAAGTTAAGCTAGGCAGTCGATGTACCTTGCTATTCCTAAGGACCAACAAATCGGGTTTCCCTCACATTCTTTCTTTGTGTGTATATTGATAATATGCACTTTTGGATTAACAAATTTGGTCCTGCCCTGACCAAACTCAATTTAGTTCGCTAAATTTAATTCCTTAGGCACTCAGAGTTAAGCCGGGTTAGTAACCAGCCTTTGCTAAAACTTCAAACAATTGGCCACTATACTTCTCTACCTGTGCTGTGCAAATGTCGAATAGTTTTTGGTATACAATGTAAATATTCTCCATTGTTTATTTTTTTTACATGTTGCACAATGTTTCTTGCATCACTCAAATGATACTAACTCACCAATTATGTGATTATTGGACAACAAAAATACTCCTTGAGAAACAACCTTCTTTTCTGTTATACTGTATTGATGTTCTTTTTGTAAAAAGTCTGTTATTGTTTATGAATTTTGGTTAAAAAAGAACAACATGAACAATCAATAAATTGAACAAAATAATTACTATTATACGAATGAGGGATTTGTGCCTTATTTGTCACACTTGGTGACCTGATTGTGTATTTATAAAGATACTTGGCTTACTATTTGTAGCACAATTTGGAAATAATTCCAAAAAAATCATTTAGACACCCCGACATAAGGGTAGTGTCAATAAGTATATCTGTGGTTGGAGCCTCCTTCTTTGTTCCCTTTTGGGGTGGTTCACAACTTTGGTCGACTATGGGCAGAGAGAGGTTTCTTGACCTCGCATTCCAATAATCCGAAACGCGTTGGCACTTATTACCCAATAGGAGTGTCTTTAGGAAATTTCTGAGCAGAGTGAATGTAACTGCTCAGAAGTAGGGAAACACAAATGTGGTGACCTCCCTACACATGTATTATCTTATCAGGTTCTCTGAGATAAAGTGTTTTCTACATATGTTTTCTTTTACTTTCCTAAACATGGTTTGTTTGAGTATTTTCCCAGCTCAATTGAAACTCTGTCCTTTGTTTTGGAGTTGCTACTTGACTTGTATGAATTAACCTGTGAGTTGAATCAGTTTTCACACACTTTAATGTAACAGTGTGGTGTAAATTAAATTGTTAATGTTTTGATATAATGACAATTAGGTCTGTCTCATATCTGTTTTCAGCCTGATTTACTCTTGTCTGTAGATTTACAGATTGTCAGTGCCTCATGTACACA
The DNA here is from genome assembly GCF_040938575.1 of Ambystoma mexicanum. Lineage (NCBI taxonomy): Eukaryota > Metazoa > Chordata > Amphibia > Caudata > Ambystomatidae > Ambystoma > Ambystoma mexicanum. Next base: position 984,289,211 of record NC_090921.1, read on the forward strand.
GTTTGCTATTTGAACATTAGACAAAGTCAATTTGATCACTTTGAAGGCTGTTGATATCAACCATTATAGAACTAATACTCCTAGGAGGGAGTCTTTGGTATCTGCAAGGTGGAATTACCACTTGGGACTAGTTCCCGTCAGGAGTGCAACATAGGGCTACCGGCTGGCAACGGTCGGTGTGTGTCTTGTGCTTTAGTTTTTTGAACCTCGAGTGGCCTTGAGCTTCTCCCTGCTGCACCTGAAGTATTATATACTTAACTTATACATATTACTTAAGGCCTTTTGGTGTAATTTACCTGCAGTGAATTTTACTTATTTTTCGGAGTGCCTTCCAACCCATTTTTCTTTTCCTCATTATTACGGTGGCCACAACTAGGGAGGGCACACGCAGTACTTAACCATTACTTACTACTTACTCTCGAATATCCCTGATTCTAATACATTGTACATTAGACAATGTCCTTCGCAAAAATTGATGCTACTACCAACAACAGAGCTGAATCGCTAGGCTTTAGCGAAGAAGAAGCAAAGAGGATTTTAAGCCTCATTAAAACAACGGGAGATGAGCTGATCAGCTCGGATAAACCTGAAACACTAATAAAACAGTTAAATTGGAAGATACGCAGAGCGATAAACCTGAAACTTCATGCAACTACACTGGCACACTACTTTAAAGCACAAAGGATTCCACGTGGATTAAGAGTGATTTTAGAGCCAACCCTATGTAAGGAGAATCCGAATTTCGTGAAGAAATGGAGACAGATACTCAACAAGTGTTCGCTTGACCTCATCCTGTTGACAATCGAAGAACTCTCTCACAATTTGACATCCCTTGAAGAAGAAATTGACACTATCAAAAATACGTTGAGCAAGAGTTTTACAGCAGACCAGTTGAAAAAAGTATTGGACGATACCAACGAGAAACTAGCCAAGTATAAACAAGAACTGGAGACCAAGAAGGTTCGCAAGTTTAGACGCGACACCCAGGATTACAAGCTAGATATAGTATACACATGGCAGGAATACTATGGTCAACGTCCAACCAGATCTTTCCAACCTCGCACACCAAGAACTGGACCTGTGAACACAGACACCACCTCTTCAGAAGCTTCCAGCACAGAACTCGAAGTAACTACAGATACCGGAGCATCTACACCTTCGACCTCAAGGGGTGAGGAAACTACACCCGTGACAGTTTCTTTTTTAGAAAAAGACCAACCAGACGTGGACAAGGGAAAAAAAATCAGAGAGGAAGAAGCAAACCGGGAAAAGGACATAGTTGTAAACATTTCATCTCACCAATTGTCCCGCATGGATACACAAGTCCTTCACAAGGGCCTCTCATTTGTACCTCACTATAACACTAGTCTACTGAGGGAAAAAAATCGACTTTTTCAAACTGATGCGGAAATTAAAGCTGAAAGTCTTCTTTAATGATCTTAAGGAAGAAGAGGATACCAGGGAACCCTCAAGGTTCCTAGAATTAACACCTAAAAGTGTATTCAATCCCCCGATTAGCAACCATATGCCCGTGGTCTTTGAGAAAATAGTCCTGAACCAATTCAAGAAAATTTCTTTTAGAACGAAGGAGAGAGGGAACTTCACGATGAGTGAACGCCAAACCCTTAAAAAGCTACTCGATAATAGGGAGATAATTTTTAAACCAGCAGACAAGGGAGGAGCCCTAGTCCTGATAGACAAAATGAAATACATCGCAGAAATTGAACGACAACTGGCGGATCGAGAAACTTATCAAAAGATTGACTACAATCCTACCGAACAGGTTAGAGACCTGATCAAGGAGGTACTGAATGAGGCAGAAACAAGAGAGATGATCTCCGAGAAGATACATAGACTCCTGGAAAAGACACACCCAATCACCCCGGTGATATATATTCTCCCGAAGATTCATAAGAGAATAATAGATCTCCCCGGGCGGCCCATTATAGCGGCAACTGATAGCCTCTTGGAGCCATTGGCAAAGTACTTGGATAAAATTCTACAACCTCTCATACAAGAAACCCCGACCTACATCAAGGATACTACTCATTTTCTAACAAAACTAAAGGAGGTTGAATTTGTTAACACAAGGGATACCTTATTTACCATGGATGTGACCTCCCTCTACACCAACATCGTACACGAGGCTGGTCTAGAAGCTGTGGAATGGCTACTTCTAAGGAGCGACAACTGTCAAGACGACAAGATAGTTCTATTGACATTGCTCAGATTGGTGCTGATGAATAATTTCTTTTGATTCAAAGACAAATTCTACCTTCAAGTCTCAGGGACCAGTATGGGGCCGTTATGGCCCCAGCATACGCAAACACATACATGTACCACCTGGAAGCAGAACACATACTAACATCTGCAAGGTGGTTACGTCATCTGACCATCTTCGTAAGGTATATTGATGATGTGTTTGGCATTTGGTCAGGCCCAGATGATGAATTGAATGACATTTTTACCATGATGAATGCTATGCACCCGAGGATCAAATTCATCACTCAGACGAGCAAAGCACTGATCAATTTCTTGGATGTTGAAATCTACATTAAAGAAAATATTCTGGAGACAAGAATTTTCACCAAGGCCACAGATAGAAATAGCCTCTTGCTGGCAACAAGTTTCCACCCTCGGAGGACGATTGACAGCGTCCCTCTAAGCCAGTTTCTACGTTATCGGAGGAATATTTCAGAAAGCACAGAATACCAGAGACAGTCAGCATCCTTAAGTCATAAATTCAGAGAAAGAGGGTATAACTCCACCACAATATCACAAATTGAGGAGAAAGTGGCTACTATCGAGAGGGACTCTTTACTCACACCTAAGAACACCAAGAAAGATGATTCTATGGTGTATGTTACAACATACTCCGCACAGAGAAAAAAAATCAGGAGCATCATCCAAAGAAACTGGCCAATGTTGCAAATGGACCAGCAGACACAACCACTCTTCCAACAACTTCCGATTTGTGCCTATAGAAATAGCAATGCCTTAAGGAACAGTTTAGTCAGAGCTGATCTGTCTACGACTCAGGGGGCACCAACAAAATACAAGGGAACTCAACCCTGTCATAACTGTCAACATTGCAGCAACATCATACCAGGCAATATAATCTCGCACCCACATACAGGCAAACCCATAACACTCAAACATTTGTGCACCTGTGACTCAAAAATGTAGTCTATGCTCTTAAGTGTCCCTGTAGTTATTATTACGTGGGGATCACTATAAGAAAGGCAAAATTGCGCTGCACTGAGCATAAGTCCAACATTCGGACTAAAAGTCTTAGATCACCTGTGGCAATGCACTTTTTGGAAGCGAGACATTCAATTGCCCAACTGAAATGTATGATTCTAGAACAAGTGAAAGTGGGTCAGAGAGGGGGAGATGTACACAAGAGACTACTCCAGAGGGAGATTATTTGGATTGACCTGTTGGATTCTCTCAGCCCAAGAGGCATGAACTGTGAATTTGACCTAATGGCCCTTATTACAACCCAGGCATTAAGGGGTTAACGGCGCCGCAAAAGGTGGCGGCGCCGTTAAACCCTTACCACCTGGTTACGAGGTCCCTTTGCGGGTGGCACTTTAACGCCTGCTTTTAGCAGGCATTAAAAAACCAACCCGCAAAGGGACCTTGGTGCTAAGTACGGTGCCGCAATTTGCGGCACCGTACTTAGCGCCTTCCCCATTCCCATTGAGCCCTATGGGGCAAAAATGGGAATGGGGAAGGGCCATGGCGGCATGGGGAATTACCGCCCCGCCAACCTCGGATTGGGGTGGTAATTCCCCATTCCGCCATGGCGAAGTCGGTAAGTTACCGACATGGACCATGGTGCTATTAGCACCATGGTCCAACGCCTGGGTCGTAATGAGGGCCAATGTGTTTCCTTTAATATTTTCCATGAAGATCCTGTATAGTGTTTTTAACAGTGTAATGCTTACAAACAGTTTTTGTTACATCTTGCTTCTGATAACAAGAGTGTGTAAGGCTATTGACTCTCAACATACACCTGTCATTGTTTGGGGCTTTAGATTGACCCCTGTGTAAATAACCCAATGGTCTTATTTAGGCTGTGATTTTCCAGAATGTGAATGGGCTTGGCACCGGGAGTTTTGAATCTTGTTTCGTAATCTGCCTTTTTTCTGCTGATGCAATGAGACTTTCGCTCAATTTTATAAATCAGTTTAGAATTTGAACGGCCCCTTAGCCGGGAGTACAGTAGAATCTTCTTTGAGATTGGAATACGACATATTGATTGCTGCGCAGCCCATAAACCAATGGACATTGGAAGGTAGAGGTTGGCGAAACTGAGCAAAATTAAAATAGCAGTTGATAACTACAATGACAGCCAAGCAGGGAAGGATGCTGGTGGATGCTTCAGTGTTGACCCCCTTGTGATGTCTGTTGTTCACTGGAAATCTAGCAGAAGGCAGGGGCACTAGGCAGTTTGTTACTGGCGTGTAGCCCCTCACCCTGCTTCTAACTTGGTGAATGATGTTTACCCATACATGCTCAACAGTATAGACCCCACTGTCAGGCAATTTCACTAGACTTGTTCTAGCAGAGTGAATTGCCTCATAATACTGTGTGGACATATTACCTACCGAGGCACGCATACCCGAACGTTGTTCGGCATACGCGCGCTTTCCTTTTCACTTACTCAGACCCGGGTCGGGGTCTGCGCACACCACATGAGATTCAGGGTGGAGCACATGCCCGTGTGCATCCCTAGCAACGGTATTCGTGGCACGCACGTGCAGCACGGCAAATTCACTTAGTTAAACGTCTTATCAGTCCGGCTGCCTCACGCTGCCTTATTACGGACCATCAACACCAGTAAACAGCACCTGACTTACTAGTGCCACAGCAGAACACTGGATAGAGACATGATTATTCTGCCAATCCTGATCGTACAAGGGATACGGTGTCCCACAAAACGATGGCGCCCCGCACAGGGACGCTCATGCGCACCGCTCCTATGGCAACCTATTTTGCTTGGGAGAGCCATGCAGCGCGTCCTTGTGACGGGCTGCTTCTTTCTGCTTACTGGAGGCGATTCTCTCCAAGTAAGTTGCTTAGATATGGATACATTTACCTACAGTCTATGAGCACAACTGCAGAATAGTGGTATATAGTAGTTTCTGTGTTTAACTAGCACTGCTTATGGAACTAACCTTTACCACCTCACATATAGTCACAGACTCACACAGCCTCTGGCTTTGGTGTGTAGTAATTAGTATTACCCCTTCTCTCTCCATGCCTCCAGTTGCCCACATTCGGAATCACAGCCTGACACCGCCATTGCACCCGGAGAGACAATTGGGTCTTTCGACTGGGTGAGTAACCATGAGTTACATTAACAGTACTCTAGAGCATGATGTTTTGCTTAGGATCAGACACTTACAAACTGTATGTTATGTCACTTTAACCATAGAGGTGATTAAGAATCTTCTCTGCTTACCAGGAAAAGCAGGTTAGTGTATCTCTATTCATGAGAGTTATCAACCGAGTCTCCAAAACTTTTTAAAGATCTAATTAGTGTATTCTTATACTTTGTAGGAACTCAAACTGAATTTTGTTGAAACTAAAACACGCCCTGCCCTGAAGCTGGATTTCCAATAATCCGAAACGCGTTAGCACTTATTACCCAAAAAGAGTGTCTTTAGGAAATTTCTGAGTAGAGTGAATGTAACTGCTCAGAAGTAGGGAATGCAAATGTGGTGACCTCCCTACACATGTATTATCTTATCAGGTACTCTGAGATAAAGTGTTTTCTACATATGTTTTCTTTTTCTTTACTAAACATGGTTTGTTTGAGTATTTTCCCAGCTCAATTGAAACTCTGTCCTTTGTTTTGGAGTTGCTACTTGACTTGTATGAATTAACCTGTGAGTTGAATCAGTTTTCACACACTTTAATGTAACAGTGTGGTGTAAATTAAATTTGATTATGTTTTGATATAATGACAATTAGGTCTGTCTCATATCTGTTTGTTCTCAGCCTGATTTACTCTTGTCTGTAGAATTACAGATTGACAGTGCCTCATGTACACAGTTTGCTAATTGAACATTAGACAATGTCAATTTGATCACTTTGAAGGCTGTTGATATCAACCCTTGTAGAACTAACACTCCCAGGAGGGAGTCTTTGGTATCTGCAAGGTGGAATTACCACTTGGGACTAGTTCCCGTCAGGAGTGCAGCATAGGGCTACTGGCTGGCAATGGTCGGTGTGTGTCTTGTGCTTTAGTTTTTTGAACCTCGAGTGGCCTCAAGCTTCTCCCTGCTGCACCTGAAGTATTATATACTTAACTTATACATATTACTTAAGGCCTTTTGGTGTAATTTACCTGCAGTGAATTTTACTTATTTTTCAGAGTGCCTCCCAACCCATTTTTCTTTTCCTTATGTTTCATAGATTCACATGCTGTGAACATTCCCTGTCGTCAGGCTGGGAATCCTTGGTAACATTTGGATTCCCCTTGCCCTAGGCTAAAATAACCACATTTTTGTAGCCTAACACCCTTGTTATGGGTGTGTTTGGTCCCCACCAATGGGACCTCAAGTAGCCCTAGACTAGACCCTCATTTTCCTCTTCCCCTGAGATTCTGACCTCGCAGTAATAGATGTCCATAGGGTGTGAGTGGGTTTACCGGACAGGGTGGAAGGGGGGCACGTGAATCTATGAACGATACCAGTGATGGAGAACAAGAGTTACAGGTAAGAAACTTTCTCCATTCCACTACCTCCTGCTGACAGTAAAAATGCCTTTGGTTGAATGTTCTCCTTCTCCGGCATTGGTTCTTTCATAGATTCACATACTGTGAATAGATTATGTAGTGGTATACGGATACTGGAGGTGCACACAGGTAAAAACCTAACAGAAAACCTAACAGCAAATCCAGAGGATTGTACCTTATTGGAATAGGCACTGTAGGACTGCTCTCCCTGTATGCACTTCTTCGGCATGCTTCTTCTCCAGGCTTTAGTGCTTTTTAAAAGTATGCAGCAATGACCAGGTAGCCACTTGGCAGATGTCTGTGATCGGGACCCCCGACTTCCATGCCGCCGATGCCGCTGTAGCGCTCATTGAATGTGCATGCAGAGTGGCTTCTCCGTAGACCTGTGGTAGAAAACAATGGCCGACGAGATCTTGCTTTCCTTGGATAGAGCATTAACTTTATTGGTCGGGCCATATGCTATGAAGAGTTGCGTTGACATCCTGAAGGACTGCATCTTGTCAATGTTTTCAACGCCTGCTTGAGGTTGAGCGAGTGCAATGCCATCTCTTCTGGTAACAAAGGCTTGCTAAAGAAAACTGGCAAGGTTATTGTGAAATTCTTGTGACAGTTCGTGGGGACTTACTTTGAGAACTAATCATGGGTTTGTTATGAGAAGTACCCTGTCCTTCTGAAAACATAAGTATGGTTGGTTAACTGTGAGGGCTTGCAGTTCCGACGCTCTCCTAGCCAACGTAATAGCCACCAGGAAAGCCACTTTCCACAACAGGTAACTTAGCGGTGTAGAGGCTATCGGTTCAAAATGTTTCCTCATGAGCTCTGAGAATACAGTTTTGAGGCTCCATTCCAGAGATATCCTTTTAACTGGTGGAAAACCTCTGAAAAGGCCTTTGAGGAAATGCTTTATGAGTCTGCATCCATAAAGTTAAATGCCTTTCTCCCATCTCGTGTACCTAGAGATGGCCGCTAAATGCACTTCAATAGAATTGTGGGCAAGGCCCTGCTTGGCCAGGCCTCTGGCGTCACCCGGAATGGGTTCAGCCTTTCCTGCTGTTCCTTGCGCTGGGTTTCACACTACTTGCACAACCGCTTCCATTGCAAGTTATATGACTTGTTGGTGGAGGGGGCTCTTGCCGCCGGTAGGACTTTCCTACACTCCTCTGATATGTCTAAGCTTCCAAACTGCGCAAGGTCAGGAGCCACGCTGTCAGGCGAAGCGATTGGAGGTCGTGGTGTAGAATTTTCACTTTGCCTTGTATTATGATATCTGGCCGATTGCTGAGTCGAATGGGTTTGTCCCTGGAGAACTGGAACACATTGGAATACCAGGTCTGGCGAGGCCAGTCTGGCACAATGAGTATTACTTTGCAGGAGTGCCGTTTGATCATCTGTATTGTCCTGCGCAGGATAGGGAACGGCGGGAACGTGTATGCGAAGAGGACGTCCCATGGAAAATTGAACGTTTCCCATAGAGCCCTTTTGGGGTGTACTGCTGGCGTATTTGGCACACTTCTTTTGTGAATCGTGACAAACAGGTCCACTGTTGGCTGACACCAGTGTTGGAATAACGACTGCAGTGTCCTGGAGTGGAGTTCCCATTCGTGGTTTTGGGACACTTGCCTGCTGAGGCAGTCCGCAGTCTGATTCTGTATCCCCGAAAGGTGGAATGCCTGAATGCTGATCCCTTGGGAAATGGCCCAGCGCCAGGTCAGTTGAGCTTTCTTGGACAATATCTTGGATCTCGTTCCTCCTTGCTTTCACAGATAATACATTGTGGTGGTGTTGTCTGTGATGACTTTGACCGCCCGGTTCTTCAGTATTGGGAGGAATGACTTGAGTGCCCAAACTGCTGAGTTTGAGTACATTTATAGGTAGGGATGTCTCCTAGAGAGTCCATAGCCCATTGAAGCGTAGCCGATTCATGTGCGTGCTCCACCCCTGGAGGGAGGCATCCGAAATTAGCATTTTGTCGCGTGCTGGATCTTGAAACGCTTTCCCCCAGCTGACCACGCTTTTCCTTGCCCACCACCGAAGCTGTGAGCACAGTTTGAGAGGGATACGCACTTTGTCACCACATGATCCGATGACCTGGGACCAGCTCGCTGCCTGGAACTCTTGCTGCAGTTTCATATGGAGTCTGCAGTGCAGGACTAGTAGTATGCAAGACGTCATTGTCCCGAGTAGTTGTATGCATTGTCACATTGTTCTTACCTTGTTTGGCGTGAAGTTCTTCAGCAGGGTCACAAGAGCGTCTGCTCTGCCACGGGAGGGATGAACCCTGGGTTCTTGAGTGGAGAAATCCGCTCCAAGGAATATAATGTTGCTTCATGGCGGTAAGAAGGATTTCCTGTATTGATGGCGCAAAGCACAATGTTTGTAATAGACTCATTTTTGCTGCCATAGAAGACTGTGTTCCCTTCCTGGAGGGGAAGCGCATCAGCCAGTCGTCTAAATTAGGATATGTGTGGTGTCCCTGTTTACACAGGCGGGCTGCCACTAGCGCTAGGCACTTTGTGAAGGTGCGCAGGGCGGACTTGAGGCCGAATGGAAGGACCTTGAATTGGTAGTGCAACTTTCTGACTACAAACAGGAGGTATTTCAGGTGCCTTGGATGGATGGGAATGTGAAAATATACATTCTGGAGATCCAGAGACGCAAGGTAGTCATGGTGCTGCACTGCTTCTATGACCTGCTGTAACATGATCATAGGGAACTTTGGTGCTTTATAAACTTGTTTAACCGTCTTGGGTCCAGAATGGGCATCCATTTCCTGTCCGGTTTGCAGATGACGAAATAATGGGAGTGTACTCCCTTTCCCCTTTGGTCCCTGGTGACTTTTTTATGGCCCTTTTTTGCAGCATGAGCTGCACTTCTTGTAGGAGCGGTCTTGTGCACCTGCAGTTGGTAGTTTGGAGGTATGGTGGGGGTGTTTGTTTGAACTCTAGCCGGTGCCCTAATAATACCACATCCAGCACCCATCTGTCCTTTGTTATTTCTCTCCAGTTTCGGGCAGACCTGGAGATCCATCCTCCCTCCCAGGGGGCCATGAGATGGATTGTCACTGTTGGGCCTCACCCTGCTGTCCCCTCTGGGATCTGGAGGACTGCTTGCAGCCCTGATTTGGTCTATAGTATTTCGATTTTTGGTACAAATGGTAAGCTCTCTTGTACCCCTGGGAGTAATATGTGGAGCGCCTAGAGTATTGATGTCCCTTGTTGGATGATGACATAGATGTTCTGCCAGCTGCCCCTCTGAACTGACAAAAAGGTTCTGCAGAGATGTTAGGCACTTGACTGTGTTGTTGTCCGTTTTAATTGTTTTTAGAGCTTTGTCGATTTTGAGTCCGAACAGCTCATCCCCTTCAAAGGGCATGTCCTCTACTTTATGGTGGACATCCGGCATGAAGTCTGTACATCATAGCAACACCCGTCTCCTCATGACCACCTGGTGGTCACTTGCTTAAACCCTGTTTCCGCCAGTTCCACCACCATGTTGAGCCCCAGGTTGGATGGCTCGTCCCCTTCCTTTAGGATTGCCCTTGCCTCTTTACGCTTCTCCTCTGGGAGATGTTCCAGGATTGGAACAAGCGTATGCCACATTTTCCTATCATATCTGGCTATGATGGCTAGGGAGTTGGCTGCCTTCACTGTTGTGCTCCAATTGCTAACACCTTTTACCCAAAAGCGTCCTGTTTTCGCGTGTCATTGTCTGGTGGAATTGCGCATTTTTGCTTCTTGAATTTTGCTTTCTGGCTTGCCCACACCGAGACCACTGACTCAGGGGATGGCTGAGAAGTAAGGCATGTTGGTGCATTTTCAAGTGAGTTGTACTTCGGGGATTATGAATGGTCACTTCATTGTTTTTAGTCCCTCTTGCCAGACATGGTCAAGGATGGGAATTGAAACCACTGTCTTTCTCCCCTTACCCATACGGTCAAATAACAAGTATTCCTTCTCATCCTCAGAGGCGAGGAGGCCGAACTCTTTGCATTCCTTCATTACTATAGAATGGAACCCAGTGATGTCGTCACAGGGAGACGGTTTGGCTGATTCCTCGTCCTGGGAAAACATTTTCAGGGAATCTGTGTCCCAATCATCGTTCCGCCTCAGAGAGTCGAATGAAGGAGAAGTGGTATTGAGGAGTTCGCATCTGTTAGCTCCCCTTCTTCTGACACTGAACGCACAGGCGGTGAGGCGGTACAGCTCCTTTTGCATGAGTAGAAAGTTAGCATTGGCAATATATTCCTGCCCCTGCGTATTGGACGAAGAGCAGGGGATGCTGGAGGGGACGGAGAAAACAACCTGGATTGCAAGTGTTCTCTGGAGGACCTTGCTGATCTTCCCCATGATGTAGACCTGGGTCTGGGAGGAGATTGCTGTGGTACCATTGGTTGAGGTGGTTGCAAAGCCAGCATCAATGGTCTCATCAAGGCTGCATCGAACAGGGTGATGATCTTCTGCAGAGAAGAGAGTACCTGCATCGATCGTAGGGCCTGTGGGTTGGTTAACAGTGCCATCACTTCCATTTGATGGATCTGCAGGAAGGAGGGTCACGTGGGAGGCCTGCCTCTTCCTGTGGCTGTCCGCTTGCTAGGTCCCCTTTCTAAATACGGATCCCTGGTGTTGGTGGCCTAGCTGGAGTTTCCTCCTGTATCATTACCGACTGTTCTGAGTCTGACCCTTCAGCCTGCTGTGTTTCGAAGTCGGTGCCAACCTCGTAGTGTAATATCTCTTCCAGTATTACATCGGAAAACTAGCTGATATATTGGGGTTATGTGTGTTCGTCTGGTTGTGGAGGCTGTACCTCCTGAGGTAATGTTTGCCTCTCCGTCAAAGCGGTTGCCATCAATGGTGTCTGCAACAAGCCTGATTTCTGTGGTCTCTTGTGGCCTGTGGTTGTTTCCATCCCTGCTGCTGAGGCTGTGGGCTGTGGTGACGGGACTGTGTTTGTGTGGTCTTTTTCCATGGGTTTTTTTTGTCAACAAGTCCGATTTATAATGCGTCGTAGACGAGGTAGTTTTGTGGAGTCTCGTCAACGAGCTGGACTTTTGGAGCCGAGTGGACGAGGCCGATTTGTGGAGTGAGTGTCATCGACGAGCTGGACTTGTGAAGTGTCGTCGACGAGGAGGTCTTATGCAGCGTCATAGAAGGGCAAGACACCCTATGCCTCATCACTGTGGACGTCGATGGGCTGACCTTATGCTACTTTTGCTGCTCCTTCTCTGTGATCATGACTGGAGGGTGCTTATGCGCCTTTCGTGCCTCGACAGGCTTCTTCGACATGTGCTTAAGCATTTTCGGATTGGCCATCGGCGAGGTGCTTACGTCTATGGTCTTGGTGACTGCAACCAGCTCTGGGGGTTTCGGGTGTCCCTTGTGTCCACACTCTGGACTTAGTGACTTTGATGAGGCCTCGCCCTCTCCCACTGGCCTTGATTTATGTTTCTGCTTTTGTTTTTTTCCACCGATTTGCCTCCTTCTGCCCTTGACTTCCGCCCCGGCAACGACTGACCTTCTCCGATCGACGACGGCTTCTACAGCCCCTTTGGTCCTCTCTCGCCTGCCGTCAATGGCTCGTAACCGGTCCTGTGCTTGGTCTTCTTTACTGGCTGTTCCTCCGACCTGGCCTCTGCAGTCGGTTTCCCTGCGGGAACAACCATGCTCTTAGTCGATTCGACGTCGGAGGGGTACTCAGTATAGTTGCCCTCATTGCACCAGCTGACCAGACTTCTGTTACTATCCTTGAGAGTCTTGGAACTAAGACCAAGACAGATAATACAGCTTTCAACTGTGTGGTGGGGGTACAGGCAGTATATGCAGTCAGAGTGCTTATCTCCCTCATAAACTTTTTTCAAGTCACAAGTGGCACAGGGCTTAAAAAGAGGCCTCTTTTTGCCCTCCATCCCCAGAAACCTCCGCACCTTGAAGTAGTAGACTAGGGGTGGATTCTGAGCTCCTGATAAAAAGCGTGTGGAAATACGACATTCTCCCCCCGGTTTGCAGCACCGTCATTCTGAGGTGGGTTAAAATATTGGAGGGGGGACGTCGTTCTTTCCAGCAGCAAAAGCTGCTAAAATCACATGTTGTAGGGGAAACATGTGCTCCAGTGACATTGCAAGCATTTCTTGATAGACAGACACTTTTCTAGTTTTAGGAAAGTTTTCTTAAACTATCCTTAAACTCAAAAGGTGGTGCTGCAGTCTAATAAATACATTGTTTGTAAAGGTACCATATTTTTAATCGTCTTGATACCGTGCTAAGCCAGTGCTGCTGGGAGGAGAATCCCCTCCATATGGCTGGCCTGCATTCCTCATGGTTGCTAGGACGGTTCTCAAGCAGTAACTCGGGCTCATGCAGAAGCTGAGGCTTTCATGTCCCTGCACCACATTCTTTCCCTGTCAGGATATGGTTCACATAAGAAAGGTGGGGTTTCTGGCTTGGAACAACACATTTCAATTTTTACATGGACCTCTTAATCAGGCGCTTGGTGTTGTAGAAGAAAATGCTTCTTTTCTTGAAAAAATGTGTAAATTGGAAGATGTTAACCTAAACTCTGACTGTGGAAAACCAGAGAACTCATTCAGTTGAACATGCAGTCAGAATCTGAGGGGAAGAGGAGGGCTAGTCTAGGGCTGCTTGAGGTCCCATTGGTGGGGACCAAAAGCACCCATAACACAGGTGTTAGGCTACAAAATGTAGATTCTTCTTGCCGAGGGCAAGGCGAATCAAAAAGTAACCAAAAATTCCCAGCCTGAGGACAGGGAATATTCACAGCATGTCAATCTATGAATGATCCAATGCTGGAGAATGGGGCCTCCTTTAAAGTGATTTAGCTCAAACTCTCAAGAGGAAACTCCGAAAGAACCTCGGCATGCGGGCATGTCACATCAACAGAAGACTTTGTCCTTCTCGTGGTGCTTTGCAGCTGTTTTTGGAATGGCTCCTGTGCATTGTCTGGTGCTTGGAGCTTTGCTGATCAGCGCCCGGCTGGGTTTGGGAAAATGGCTGCTGGGACGCAAATCCTAAGAGGTATGGAAAGGCACTGTGCTCAGCATGGAGCCACCTTTTCTAGACCCTTGCAAGCCCTCAGGGAAAGTCCTTCATGGTAGCAGGGGCACCCTCGGGACAAGTGGAAGTAGGCTACCCTCAAGCTCAACTAGACCGGAGATACGTTCCCCACACTCATGCATCAATTCATGACCTGTGGGCTCTGTAACAGACCAGTAAGGCCCTTGGCTCCAACACTGGTAAAAGCTGCATGAACCTTGGGATTATTCTCAAAGGATGGTATGTAGCGATAACAGGTCTGGAGTCGCTTCTGCTTGGCTAACCTAGGAAGGAGTCAGTGGAGGAGGATAATTTAGAAAACAAAACAGAACCTAGCAGAGTGCCTACCTGTGATCAACCCTATCTTGAATCAATTATGTCCTTGATGTACTCAGGGGGAGGTATATGAAAGATCTCTTCCCAACTCAGAATCCTCCTGCTCCAGACCCACAAAGACAGAGGGTGGCAAGCGGTACAGTCTCCTCATGGGGCCCAAGCCACAAGCACTGGAGGAAAAGTGCATACGTGTCAGAAGCTGGTTACTGCCTGCTGCAAGGCACGCACAGAGAGAACCCAGTTTAGCCAGACATAAATGAGATGATGTGTGCAATTGGGTGGCAGAAAACATTGGCGGTACGGGGGGGTGGGAGAGAGTGAGAGATAGCGAAAACATTCCTGCAATACTGTGCTGACAACTGGACCTGTTGAGGTGGAAAAAGGGACTGATGGGTATTGCTGGTAACCCAAATACGTGGGGCTAGCCATACTCCTGCTGCTACGCACTGTTGTGTAGCAATGTTTGAAGGGAGGGATGCATTTTTTCTGTGCAAATGGCTTTGGTCCAGTCCTTGTTGAATGGACACCCCATAAGACTAGGACACAGGAGTATGGTAAAGTTCAAAATGATATTGCAGTGAAAGCCTTTACCATTGCCATGGCCCTGCTTCCCTGCCCACTCTGTCTTAAACATGTTACCACTGCCTCTAATCAACCATGATGTAGATTTATAGGCTACAAGGGTTCTTCTAAAATCTGCGATTTGGGACACTCCCGAGCGAGGAATTCCAGCAGGGCATGCGTATTGTCACAGGTTGCCTTAAGAATAACCATTCTATATAGATAAGTTCAAGAGCTTTTATGTCAAATGCTGCAAGCAACACAATGGTTTGATGGGAGCAGGCTGAACTGTGGCCCAGCAAAAGCTGTCCCCTCTCTTGTCTCCTTTGGGTGCCCGACTCCCTAACCCAGATGTCCATGTACCCTAGGTTATGATATGATGTGATATGATTGTTTATTTATATAGCGCCTATACACAGAAGTGTTTCAAAGCGCTTCAAGGAGGGAGGGAACATAGGAAATACAGTACATTCAGTAAAGTCCTTGAGCAATATAGAATGTGGAAAATAACTACCATAATAGGCCTGACGACATTTCTGATAGTGCAAGTGCCCAAAAACAAGTAGGGTAGGAGGGAATGGAGAAGGAGAACAAAGCAAGCAGTAACATTACTATGTCTGTCGACAATTTACGCAGTGCAGGAGGAATACAAGAGGAGAGTTGGGAGGGGGGGGCAGGGATAGAGGGGGTGAGGAGGAACAGGACAACTGCTGAGCCAAATTAATCAGATACATTTAGAAGCAGGGGAGGGGGAATGGAGAACAAAGGGTAAGAGGGGGGACAGACAAGCTACTATCATCGGTCAAGGAACAGATGATAGGAGTAAGGGCAAGGAGGGAAGACCTCGAGGTAACGACAGGTAACATGTAAGAAGGCCTTAGTTTTATCCATCTCTCGCCCTCTTGGGTTTTCCTAGCGGATATCCTGTCCCGACCTTCCCTGAAAATAAGATTTGGGTTGATTTTCTTTAATGCTGTGATGCTGCTGCAATTGCCCTGTGACCATGGCCTTTCCCTCCCTCTCTGTGATGTTTCTTCTCTCAACTCTCTCCCTCCCCTAGCCTCTCCTCTCCCCGTTGTAGTGCCCTCTGATCTCTACTGCCCCCTCTAATTTGCCCCTTCTCTATTCTCTCTCACTCTTTTCTAGCACTTTTATTCACTTATTTCACTCTCTTAACCACTCCCCATGCTCTTAATTGCCCTACACCTAAGACTCCTCACACGCTCCAGCAAACATTCACTCACTTGCTGCCACACTCTTTCAATCAGGTACCACTTCCACTCACAGCCAACACCTGAGCTGTAACAAGCTCCACCACAATCTCTGAATCTCTTTGTCCACCGTCCATCCTTGCCCGGGCCTCTTGGCCAGTCTCTGCTGCACCTGACATCCCCTGAACACCTCCTGTCCAATATACCCCAGACATACCTTATCCTCCTCATCCTGCCTTCTCCATTGGTTCCCTCGATCACCTGCTTGCTTTGGCTAATCTACCTTACTTGATTGCCCGGGGTTGTGTAACATCCGCAGGAGATTTCAAAAGCACACAATAAAGCTGCCCACTTCTTGTGTGTAAAGCAGTCTCTTCATTCCGGGTCTTCGGGTTTGTAGTGCCGACATGTAGCTGCAGCGAGTCTGGAATTGAAGGTGAGCTGAACACCTCTCTAATCTCGATTCCAACTCTCCTTCGGTCTTCGTCCTTCTTGACCTTTCCTTTGCCTTTGATATGGTCAATCATGCCACCTTTATAAATTGGCTGATATCCTTGGCATCACGGACCTGGTTCTGGACTGGTTGACCTCCGACCGTCTCTGACCGACGTTCCCAGGTTCAACTGGGCCCTTTGCTTTCCTCCATTTCACTCTCCACCCGTGGTGCCCCGTAGGGCACTATCCTCTTGCCTTAGCTTTTCAACATCTACCTTGCCCCTCAAGCCCATTTGATCTCCACCTTTTCTCCTAACTTCCAGTGTTAGGCAGACGACACGTTGCTCTGCTTCAAGCTTCCCTCCTCTGCCACTGTAGGACTTTCAAACACTGTTCAAACAACAGGAAATTAGTCCAGAGGCGTACCTCCTTAGGTAGCCCAGGCATCGGGATCATGGAAACCATCATAGTCTGGCCTAATATCAAAGTCCTCACTTGTGCCTGTGGATATAGGTCCAGATCCCCATTAACGCAGATTATCTGGGTCCAGGGACCAATGTAAATTCCTCTAAGGCTACTAGATAGGGCCCTGGTGGCTGTTCTTTTGCTTCCCAAATCAAGTAGGACCTTCGCTGGTCTCCCTTGAATGATTATAAGGTGAAAGTTTTGATCCGCCTCCTCCGTGGTATATACCATCTATGCTGGGGGTGGGGGGTGGTTTCCCCAAAATGCAGAAGGTACTCTTCGCTGGTTAATTCAGTCTCCCAGTCAGGTTCTGGGTCCTGTGGGGGCTGCTCCTAGCATCCGGGTTTCAGGAGTCCAATTCTTCCCATGGGTGGCCCCGGTAGGGGCCTGAAGAATCAGACAAGATTCAGAGAATGACACCATTTGTCACAGATGGCCTTAAGAATACCCAAACTACAAGGTTCAAGCGTTTTAATTTCTACTTCTGCAGGCAAAATGATGGTTTGATGGCAGCAGGCTGAACTGTGGCTGTGACTTGAACGGTACCCTTGGCTGAGTTCCCCCTGTCCACACGCTCTCCTCACCTGAGCTTTCCGAGTCGATGGTATCTTGCAGGCCTCGACGTGCCAGGTAGTCTCTCTCCTTCTTCTGGTGCGTGGGCTTGTCACGGAGAGAAGCCACTGTGGACGCTGGGTGAGAACAGCGGCTCAGTGACCTCCTTTCCGGAACCAAGCCAGAAAATACAGGGAAAAACCTGCAAAGGGAAAAAAAACCCTGATAAGAGGTGTCAAGTCTTGTCTCAGAAGGCCAGTTGTTAACAGATGAAAGAAGGAAGCGAAGGATCTCCAACAATGAGGGTGTGGCCACAAAAACGTCCAAGTCCAACGGCAGCAGTAGGCCTGAAGAGCAGGCGGAGAAGGCAGCAGCTGAAATGGCTGAGGTGGAGGTAGAAATCTTCCAAGAAAGCACTGCGGAGGAGCACGGGAGAAAACCCCACGCTGAGACTGGACTCAAAGAGCAAAGGAAGAAGAACGGGTGAGAGAGAGAGAGAGAGAGAGAGAGAGAGAGAGAGAGAGAGAGAGAGAGAGAGAGAGAGAGAGAGACCGCCGGAGAAAAAGGCACAGGTAGCGCCACCCAGGGAAGGCGGTGGAGAAGAGTAACCACGGGGAAAACAAAAACCCCTGAGTAGTTCAAAAGTGAAATGCAGAGGAAGAGCGAAGGACCCAGAGTCGAAAGGTAAACAACAGAGGGGGTTGCAACGCAACGACCTGCTGGGAGGCGGGGATTTAAATACTCCCGGCAGCATTGCGTCCCGCGTTTGGAGCTGCGGCTGCGAACACAGAAAAAGGACTAAAGTAACCTTCCTCTGCGTCCTCTCAAACTCCAACGCGGAAGACATCGCCAGTCACGGGCCGCGACTGCGAGCGACAGTGGCATACTAAAGGCTGTCCCTTGCTTGTGTCCCAAGGGTGTCCCACCTCTCTAACTCAAGCATACCTGTAACTCAGTTTGAATACCAATGACAGGAAACACACACCTACGATCCAATATCCAAAGGTGAGGGCATAAAGACATTAGCCATTTCCTTGTCTCTCAGTCTGGAGTTTTCCTAGGTGATATATTTTATCAAGGAATACTATTTGGGTAGATTTCTGGAATGTCCTGGTGCCACTCCATTTGCCCAGTTCATGATGCCATGGTCTTTCACTCCCTGTCGTTCCTTCACTCCACCCTCGCCTCCTGCTCAAATTTCTCCCTCTTTCTAGGTCTTCTTCTCCCTCCGATGGTCACACAAACCGCTCTCTACTCTTACCTTCACTCCCCTCCAACTCCTTTCTCCTCACCCATCCTCGTCTCATTTTCATTCACTTTTTTCACTCCCTCAACCACTCCCCTTTTGCTCACTTTATTTATTTATCCCTCTACCCTATACCTAACACCCTTCACATTCACTCACTTGCAGCCAAACTCTCTCATAGCCAACATATCACCTGTAACACATGCCACACAATCTCTGAATCACTCTGCTCCATCGTACTTCCTTTGCCTGGTCTCTCGGGCCGCCTCGGCTCGGCCTAATCTCACCTGAACTCCACTCATCGGTCTCATTCTCGCAGGGCTTTTTTTTAACCAGACTTCCAATGTCCTCCTTATCCTCCCCTGCCCATTGGCTTCCTTGGTCACCTGCTTGCTTTGGCCAATCTACCTTCCTTGTTTCCCCTCGGGGTTACGCCACAGCCGCAGGAGATGTCAAAAGCACTCAGTAGACCGCATACCCTTCTTGCACATAATGCAGTCTCTTTGTCACGGGCCCTCAGGTTTATGCTGAAAAAGAAGCGATTCAGTGAGTCTGCAGTTGAAGGGAAGCTGCTTCGCTGGACCAGCGTTAACACTTTTCTCTGGTGAAGCCTGTGATTTCATTCCAGAGATCACAGCAAATCCCCTCCGCTGCATGGCCTTCGAGGACAAGTAGACCTGTAAGAATATAAAGAGTATTCTGGCTAGAATGGGGAATAGCAGGCCGTGGGTGGTAGGCAGTGGTAACAGGTACATGCAAAAAGTCACAATCAGGGGGGATGAGAATGAGACTCACTCAACTCACTCACAGGACTCTGGTGAAAACTCAGGTAAGTCTCTTGTCCCCGGCTGAGAGGGGTTCCATCCACATTCTGATGGGGTCAAGTCTCTGACCCAGTCATAGTATTAGCAGCATTCTGGAACACTATGAGATAGAGTCCTGCAAGATGAAATCGCAAATCCAAGCCCAACGCTCGGGCCATCAGTGATGCATAGACTCAGCATATCCGAGAGGGTTAAATATGGATAGATAACCCTCGATTCCTGACAACATCTGTTAAACCAGAGGGTCTGCAGACTATATTGTATCACTTATTCTAGCAGTAATCAGGCCCCTTGCTAAGGATTTAAAACACACTGGCATCTACAGAACCAGGATTCTGACTTGAAAAGCATTAAGAGTCTCACCTTCACCTTTCAACTGTTCTAAAGGTGGAGTGACCCTTTGTGCTCTAGTTATCATGCGACGAGGAAGATAAATATAGGAGATTAACTCATGGTTATCAGTGACATCATAAGGGTTTTTCAGTGGGGCAACCAACATCTGTGATTATGCACCTCTCAAGCAGGCCATCTTAGACAAAATCCATGTAAGAAGCACATGTGAGTAGTGGTGCAGAGTGGGTGTTACCCACTCATTTGGCCCCTCTTGTATGTTCTTGTGCACCCCCTCAACTCCTACAGGGCTGGCAATTGCCATTTCTTTTCATTAGAAGAACAAGTTACTTTCTTACCTGGTAACGTTCTTTCGATGGGATGGTCCGACGACGTATTCCATATCTATGACAGGTAATGTCCACAGCTGTGCTGCTTCGGAAAATCTTTGGCGTCTGCGTCCTGCGTCGATGCGCCGTCCCCGAGGACCTCCTCCGACGGCCGACGTCACCCGATGTGATAAGTAGGACGCACGACGCCCATAGCCTCTGTTATAGTTTTTCCCAGAACGTGTGCCACCAGTTTTCTGCCAGTCAGACACACAAGGCCTTGCGGAACGCAAGCTGCAATCGCAAAAGAAATTCTGCAGCGGGGAAGGCAGGGAGCGATATGGAATACGTCGTCGGACCATCCCATCGAAAGAACGTTACCAGGTAAGAAAGTAACTTGTTCTTCGAGGGGATTGGGTCCTCCGACGTATTCCATATCTATGACAGACTCCCAAAGCAGTACCAAGCAAGGAGGTGGGAAAGAATTTAGAATACAAATTTAGCATGCCCAATCAAATTGCGGAATAGAGAACTGCCTTGCCAAAGGCCAAATCTTGCCCTCTGATGGAATCGAGGGAGTAGTGACGTACAAAAGTATGTACTGAAGCCCCGGTGGCCGCATCACAGATGTGACGAATAGGAACTTCCCTCTGCAGGGCAGTAGACGCAGCCACTCCCCTGGTAGAATGGGCCCGCAAGCCAGCCGGAGTGTCCTTACCCGCCAAGCGGTAACACTAGGAGATAGCTAAAATAATCCAACGAGACAAAGTCTGTTTCATCACAGCTTGTCCCAAACGCATTCCAGCGTAACCAATGAAAAGTTGATCGTCCACTCTGACCCGGGACATGCGCGAAATATAAAAGCTCAGCGCTCTCCTAGGATCAAGCCTATGGAGCCTCTCCCCTTCCTTACCAGGATGTGGAGGAGGATAGAACGCCGGAAGAACAACCTTCTGGCTCAAATGAAAGTCCAAAACCACCTTCGGAAGAAAAGAAGGACGAACTCTAAGGACAACCCTGTCCTTCTGAAACACAGCGAAGGGTGGCTTAACTGAAAGTGCCTGTAGCTCACTCACTCTGCGAGTGGAAGTAACCGCAACCAAAAACACAGTTTTCAGAGTGAATAGCCTCAAAGGGCAAGAATGTAAAGGCTCAAACGGAGCTTTTCTAAGTTTCTAAGAAACTAAAGAACAAGGTTCAAATCCCAACCTGGCACCAGAAAAGGTGATAGAGGGAACACATTAGTGAGCCCTTTCAAAAACTGCGAAATTAAAGGAATTTTAAAATAGGAACACTCTTCAGACGAGCGCTTAAATATGGACAGCGCCGCTAGGTAACCTTTAATGGTCCCCACTTGCAAGCCCCTGTGGGCCAAAGAAAGCAAAAAAGACAGAACCATGTGGATGTCATATTCAAAAGGATCCACATTCTGAACTCTGCACCAGTCGCAGAACTTCCTCCAACGGCAACGGTACAGAGACTTAGTTGCCGGCCACCTGGCCGAGAGCAACACCTCCATTACGTCTTCAGGGAGGTCCCAAACCTTATACCTCAACCTTTCAAATTCCAAGCGTGAAGATTGAGGGATCTGACCTCTGGATGGAGAACCTGACCCTGCTCCCGTGAGAGCAGATCGTCTTGGTAGGGAAGACGACGTGGAGGGCAGATGGACAAGTCTAGAAGGTCCGGGTACCACGTCCTCCGGGCCCACGCCGGAGCAATGAGGATCATCCGGGAACCGAACCTCCGTTACCTCTGCAGCACTTGCGGGATGACGGGGACTGGAGGAAACGCGTACAGCAGTGGGAATGACCACTACACCACGAACGCATCTCCTAAGGCTCCTTTTGGAGGAGATTCCCATGAGCAAAACCTTTTGCACTTCCGGTTGACACTGGTGGCAAAGAGAACCACCTGAGGGGTCCCTCAAAGGGCGAAGATCTCCAGGAGAATCTCCTGAGCCAGCTCCCACTCGTGAGAGATCGAACTCTGCCTGCTCAGAGCATCCGCCGTCTCGTTGACGTCTCCGGCCAGATGAACAGCCGAGATCGAAACTTCCTGCTGGATGGCCCAGAATTCAAGCTGCATCGCATCCCTGCACAGCGGACGTGACCCTGCCCCCCCCCTTTTTGTTGAGGTAGTGCATGGCCACCGTGTTGTCCGTTAGAATCAGGACACTCTTTCCGTGCACAGTCGGCAGAAAAGCCTTCAGGGCTAGCCTGACGGCCCTCAGCGCCAACAGATTGATATGGAGCCTAGACTCCGACGGAGACCAACGACCGCTGACTGTCAACTCGTTGGCATGAGCTCCCCATCCCGTGAGGGATGCGTCCGTCACGATCTTCACTTCTGGCCACGGCAACCAAAATGGGGCCCCCTTCATCAGATTGCCCTCGACGGCCCACCACAGAAGGTCCCGGGCCACCGAGGGCGGCACCTGAACAGGGCCCGACAGCCTGCCGAAGGACTGAGACCACTGGAGCTTGAGTGCCCACTGCAAAGATCTCATCCACAGACGAGTCTCTGGCACCAGAAGAATGCAGGATGCCATTAGGCCGAGCAGTCTCAAGAACTCGGACGCTGGGAGATTCTGGGCAAACTGAAACTTGTGCACCATCTGCTGAATGTGAAGAGCCCTCACCTGAGGAGGAAAACACTGCCCCAGGGACGTGTCGAGCACTGCTCCAATGTACTGGAGCCGCTGCGTTGGTGTCAATTGGGACTTCTTTAAATTGAGGGAGAAGCCCAGCCTGTGAAGGGAGTGGCAGGTGACGGATCGTCCAGGTCGGGGTAGACGTGAATCCCCCCTTTCCTGAGATGCGCTGCCACCACCACCATGAGCTTGGTGAAAACCCTCGGGGCGGAGGTCAATCCGAACGGCAGGACCCGAAACTGAAAGTGCGAGTCTCCAACCACGAACCTCAGGTACTTCTTGTGCTTGGGATGGATCGGCACATGGAAGTAAGCATCCTTGAGGTCGAGAGACACCAACCAGTCCTGAAGTTGAAGGGCCTGGAGGACTTGAGAAAGAGTCACCATCTTGAACTTGTCCTTTCTGAGGAGTTTGTGCAAGTCCATGATGGGTCTCAATCCCCCGTCTTTCTTCAATATCAAAAAATAAGGGGAATACCATCCCTTGTTCCTCTCCGCTACAGGCACAAGTTCTATGGCACCTTTCTCCAGCAGGGCTTGAATTTCCTGCGCAAGGAGCGGATCCGGATTCTTCAAAGAGAGGCTCCCTGGTGGATTGTCGTGAGGCCTCTGCCGAAAAGGAAGACAGTAGCCGTGGGTTATGATCTCCAGAACCCACACATACGAAGTAATGGCTTGCCACTCTACAAGATGCTGCGCCAGCCTTCCCCCAACCGGCGAACCATGGGACCCGGCCTCATGACTGAGTGGTAGCGGCTGCTGCGTTGCCTGAGGGCAAAGAGGCAACTGCCCGAGCGGCCTTGACCTCGAGTACCTTTGTTTCCACCTTTGGCACTCTTACGATGGCCTCTTTGACTGCTAGCCCCCCCTCGCTTTACTGAAGGACGAGTAATAGCAAAAGGAACCTCCCCTCCATTGCTGTCCCCTAGGACGAAAAGGCAGAGGTTGGCGAACTGCAGCGCCCAACGACTTCGCTGCAGCTTTGGAGGTCTGCAACCTCTCAAGGCTCTCGTCAGCCTTGCTGCCAAAAAGGTGCTCACCGTCAAAAGGCATGTTGAGGAGCCGGGACTGCACATCAGGAGCGAACCCAGACTTCCACAACCACGCAAACCTGCGCATTACGGTGCTCGCCACCATGGACAGGCTGACACAATCCGCCAAGTCCAAACCCGACTGAACGGCCTCACACATAGCATCCTTGCCATCCTGAACCATAGCAAGGAAACCATCCCGTTCCTCCCCTTCGGGAATATGATCAGCCGCTAATGCAACACAGTTCCACAGAGTGTGTGTGAAATGAGACAAGGCACATATGGAGTTGGCCGCCTGAAGCGCCATACCCCCCAAGAAAACACTTTCTTCGCCCAGCCGTCAAAACGTTTGTCGTCCCTATCCGGAGGGATGGTAGGATACGACGCCTGCTTTGCCGGGGCCGTAGCCGCCTGCACCACCAAACTCTCCGGGGTGGGGTGCCTAGACAAGTAGCAGGGGTGGCTACTGGCTGGACGGTATTTTCGCGACAAAGACTTGCCCACTGCCGGGAGACTCTCCGGAGCAGTCCAAGCCACCCCCACCCTTCTATGCAGAGCCATATTAAAAGGCAAAACCGGGTCAGTGGGTGGACCGAGATCAAGGATGTCCGTGAGATCATCCCGAACGAACTCCCCTGGGGAGCTGACCAACCCAAGTACTCGGTAACCCGAGACATAAGGCGCCGATATGAAGAATCGGCATGAGTGCCAGGCTCCGGCCGACTAAACTTCACCTCCGGAGAGGTGTCCAGTCCACTGGCATCATGCAGCAACTGCCTCAGGTCATCAAACTGGCTATGGCCCGAGATAAGGTCATCTGGAACCGTAACCGGAACCAGGCCGCCCTCAGAGCCTTTATCACCCTCTGAAATGTACTCCAGGCGGGGAGAGGTAGACCTCTGTGGACCAAAGCAGTGCTGGACCTTAGCCATAGCCTTTCTAGGGGCAAACCCTGTGCCACGGGGCCCCTCTGATACCACCGCCTCGAAAGGCGTCGAGGACGCCGAAGGAGTCAGCGCCGGCGTGGACAGAAAAGGTGTCGAGGGCGCCGCAGGATTCGGCGCCGGCGTCGAGCGAATCGGCGTCAACGTCGAGCGAATCGGCGTCAACGTCAGCTGCAGTGCCGCCAGCATCGGCGGCGTCGACACAGTCCTCGAAGCCGGAGCTCCGAGCGTGTCTCTCGACAACCTAGGCGCCGACGGCGTCGACGACCCCCTCAGAGGTGGAGCCTCGAGAGAAATCGTAGACGACCTCGACGCCACAGGATCACACGGTCTCGAGCGCGTCGAGAACCAGGACCTGGCACGGGCATGGCAAGAACGGCTACCCTTGTCCGAGCAGGACCTCTCCCGCGAGCCGTGCTGACCACCCAAGCCGGAAGGCGTACGAGCGGTGTCTCTCGACCGGTGCCGACCAATCCCACTCGGAGGCGCGGACAGACCGGTGCCCTGCGATTCAAGAATCGCTAGCATCTGCTTCCCGAAGGAATCCCATTCCTCCGGTGTCGCTTGCATGGAGGGATAAGCGACCCGCCGACGGGCAGAGTCCTCGGAAGAGGACGGGGAAGGCGACCTATGCCGGCGCTTCCGGGAATGCCTCGAAGAGTAGGAGGAGTGGCGAGACCGACTCCTAGAAGGAGACCCACTGGACTTCCGACGACGACGCGTTCCCGCAAGGCATGGCCTCCCCGAGGCACCAGAGGCAGGCGTCGTGCGAGTCCGTGACCGACATCTTGGACCCACAGTCCCTGCAGTTCTTGAAGCCCGGACGCTGGGTTGAAGATGAGAAAGACATCGCCACAAGCAGGTCTTCACAACAAACCGAACAGGTTCAACGAACCGAGAATAGAAAACAGCAAACTGCAACGAGTCGAGGCGTACCGAGATTCACGAAGCAAACACGTTAGCGGAAAAAACGGAACTGAGGCTATGGACGTCGTGCGTCCTACTTATCACATCGGGTGATGTCGGCCGTCGGAGGAGGTCCTCGGGGACGGCGCATCGACGTCATCGACGCAGGCGCCAAAGATTTTCCCAAGCAGCACAGCTGTGGACATTACCTGTCATAGATATGGAATACGTCGGAGGACCCAATCCCCTCAAAAAAGTGGGTTGCGTGAGAGGTGCGTAGCAAGCAGCTAGAGAGGCATACTGGTGCTGCTCACTGCAGCCTACAGAAAAGAGAGAATCCTCATGTGGGAAAGTGTCTTTGTATAGGTGTGTACATATTTCGAGTGTTAGAGAAAGTGCATGTGTGTACTACTTTGAACCCGTTTCTGTGCAGTTGGGGGAAGAAGAGGCGGGTGAGGGGCTACCATGGCAGCATGAAAATAATTTACAGTGCACCTGCTCACTTACATTGTGGGCTAATCTTCATTTAAAAGATTTACAGAGCAATGACTGCATATATTGAGGGTAGAGCATTGTGAATGTTTTACAGTGGGAATGTCAACATATTGTGGGCAGAGTATAATAAAAGTGATGTACAATTTCAATCCTGGCATGTATTGTGAGCGCATAATATAGTGATTTATATCGGCAATGCTGGCATATACATATTGTGAGCTCAGCATCATAAAAATAATTTACAGTAGTACTACTAGTCTATATTGTGGGTGCCAGTGTATTATGTTATGTTACTTGGCATTTGTATAGCGCTCTATATATCATTGGTATGATCTCAAAGCGCTGGTAGGCTGAACGCCCTTGGGAACTGCAGTTCTGGTCAGTAGAGAGAGAATGGTGTCAAAGGGTGCGTGGGTGCACCAGATATGTGTGCAGCTGAAGTAATTGCCGGATGGTAGCAGCACCCTAGCGTTAGGTGTGGTGATGAAGAAATTATTTGGATGTGTGCATTCTGGTGGGTGGACACCCAGACTAGGTTCTGGCTGCCTTAGGCCTGAAGGACGCTTATGTGAGAAAGTGGGCCGGAAATGTCATCGACTAGCTGCGTTTTATCAGGGTGATGAGGTGATCATGGGGAAGTATTTGTTTGTTAACAGCTAGGCCGAATTTGTCAGGGTTATAGCTGTGTTCTAGTTGTGTGATGGTGTATAGTAGAGAGTAAGCATAGTGATGTGAGATGATGGTTTTCTTTAAAGCGCCCGAGACCAGGCACGTGAACAGGATGGCAGGGAACACAGCGACACACAGACACCTAGTGCCAGAGGGCTGGGTTTAAAGTGACAGGAGGGCAGGGCATACGGATACATAGCAACAGCATGGATACAGGAAAGCAAGGTACAAAGTGACATGTGTGGGCATGGTAATAATTACATTCGCATTTATATCTAGGTGCGATTAAGGCTAATGTTCACAACTCCACCCAAGTGTGGGACATGCTAATATTTGCATTACCATCAAGTTGCGACTCAGGCTGATGTTCGCGACCTCGTCCAAGTGAGGTACTTGCTTCTATCCACAGGTCCATCCAAGTGTGCTAATGTTCATGATTTCATCCAGGTGTGGCATTAGATGCTGCCATTTACAAATCCATTCAAGTGTGTGTCATGCCAACATTCACAATTCAGTCTAGGAGTGGGACATGCCAACAATCCCTTTTCCATCTAGATGCGACTCAGGCTAATTTTCACAATTTCATCTCCAAGTGTGGCACACGCTACCATTCACAATTCCATCTAGGTGTGGAACATGTTGACGATTGAATTGCTTAACGTGTTTTACAGCAGTAATGAAGACAATGTAATGTGGACATAGAACTAAAGCCAAAGGCTGCATTCCTGCTAGTTCTTGAACACACATTTTTATAAAATATGTTCAGATGACATTAAATCTAGTTAATAAATAGGTTGGTGTAAATAAAATAAATCTGAAACACAGAAGCAGGCCATTTAGAGTTATGTGAGGCGAAAATATTCTTTGTGTGGTAAAAAATCATTTTCAAACATGTTCACAGCATGATTTTTTTTAAAGATTAAGTTGTTTACATAAAATGACATTTTCCGTGTAGGGGTGGATGCCTCCAAAATTACTGTGGCAAAATGTCAAAACGTTAAGAGTTTGAAAGTTATAGGGAAACCATGTTTGCTAAAATGTGTGGTGGGAGGGTGTTCCCAGCACTGGGTGTAGATTAGGTGAAGGCCTTTTGTGTGTGCAGAGTGGAACGTGTATGAGATTGTGTTGGCTTGTGTCGTGTTTATGTGGATGATGGTTTTGACATGGATGGCCTTGTATACGAAACAGAGTCCTTTGGAAGCAATTCTCAGAGGTATAGGTAGGCAGTGTACTCGGGTGATGTGTCTGGGTAAGTGCAGAGTGAGATTTACTGCTGTATTCTATGCAACTTTCAGGGAGCAAGGGTGTTATTGAGTCGTCTGGTGAAGATTGAGTTTCCCTAGTCCAGCTTGGAGAGGACAAATGCCTGCACCATTTTACGAAAGTAATCAGGGCAAAGGGTGCATTTTACTTGCATAGGAGGGTTAGCTGTACGTTGCATGCTTTGGTAAAATCAACGGTGAAGCCTAGGGACTTTACTGGCATTGAGAGGAGATGTGTGGGTTGCCAGCAGTGAAGTCCATCATCCAGGGGATAAGGTGGAGTTTTGTCTGGGGGCAGATGAGGAGATATTTTGTTTTGGATGGGTTCAGTTTTAGCAAGTGGGTAGTCCACTTGATGGTAGAGAGACAGTTTTGCGGAGGGAGTGGGAGTGGAGATTTCAAAATCTATTTGCGTATCATCTGTGTATTGGTTAAAGTGGATGTTGAAACAGCAAATAGTTTGTCTAAGGGATCCAACATATAGGGAGATGAGGAAGGTCCTTGTCATGCGGCATACTAGACTGCAGTGGGAGATCATCAATCTGGGGCATGGAAATGACGTGTGTCCTGGCAGGGAGGAAAGAGATAAAGCAGTTGAGAATAGTGCATTGGTGATTCATACTACGGGACAGGATGTTTAGGAGAAATGTGAGGTCAAAATGTGTATTTTTTGGAATATTGCCACACTACATCATGAGCACTCTGGTGTCGAGAAATGGATGAACTTTTAGGAAAGAAAGAATGTGTGTTAAAGAAAAAGTGCCTTTTGAATGTGCGCGTGTGTAGTCAAATGTAATGGTTGTGTAGGACAATTCCTTTGTATAAAAAGGCATAAAGCCCAGTGGATAGGTAAGCACGGTCGGATACCGAAGACATGGCGACAAAGTGTTATCCTACCCATACAACATAAAAAAGGCATCTGGAAAGACCCACCTAATTATAGGATGTTGGCAATGTTAGAAATCCCTGCCAAAATATTTGTGAAAATCCTCCTCAAAGAACTGAATCAATGGATAGCAGCTAACCACATTCTCCCTCCTAATCAATCGGGCTTCCGTGCGAAATCATCCACCACTCATAGCATCACTAACTTAGTAGCAACAAATGAATTTTCATGGTATAGACGCCAGCTTCCAGTCTACGGCGCTTTTATCACTTTCAATGTGGCCTTTGACATCATTTTGAGAGAAAAACTGTGGAATAAATTAAAACAATGGGGGATATTGGCCGGGCTTTTATCCATGATCTAGCTTCTGTACACAGATTAATCTGTGAGAGTGTGACTTGATGGGGAAGTGTAAAGGTAAGTGCGGAGTGTCAAGTGCTGGGAGGGGAGGGGACTGTAGGAATACAGAAACAGCCCCCGAGTGCAAGGGTTGCCAGGGAGGGGGGGCCGTGTGGGCGTGCAACTAGCAGGGAGGGGACCTTGGCCCGAGATTAGAGGGTAGCCGGGTTACCAGTGCAGTTTGGGTTTCAGCCAGGAGTTCAGCAGGGGAGAGGAAGAGAGAAAGCAGAGCAAAGAGGAAGGTCTACAAAGGGTTCCGGAACCCAAGATGGTTCTCCTCAGGTTTCATAGAGGCAGGGAGGCTGATCCAGAGGGAGGCCCCCCAGCCAAAGAAAGATCTACCACCAACTTGTTGCTTGGAGAAGCGACTGGCTCTGAGGGAGTTGGAGGTGGGTGAGCAAAGAGATCAAGAAGGAATATATTTACGAAGAGAGAATTGAAGGTAGAGGCCCCAGAAGTCCTGGAGAGATACAATGCCTGGGCTTGAGGCCAAAAACAAGTCTCATAGTCCTGTTTTGGATGAGTTGCAGAGGGCGGCGAGTAGAGGCAGGCAGATTTAGAATGAGGCTGTTGCAGTAGTCCAGCCTAGAGAGAAACAGAGCTCTGGAGACAGTGAGCTTCTAGGGGAAGGAGAGGAAAGGAAGACTGCCTCAGAGGAGGTGCAGCTGGTAGTGTGACTTCTCAGAGACGTCAGAGATTTGAGGAGAGGCGGAGAGTGTGGTGTCGAAGTTGACCCAGAGGTTTTTAGCTGGACAGGTGGAAGCAGGAAGAGGGCTAAGAGAGGCCGGCCAGAGAGTGACAGGAAAGGAGGGCGCAGGTGTGCTGATGAGGAGAATCTCTCTCAGTCTTACTGGGATTAAGGCAGAGATCATTGGCAGCACACCACTCCAGCAGACACAGTCAGAAATGAGAGAAGGAGAAGAGGTGGCAGAAGGGAGCCTGAAAATGAGTTGAGTGCTATCCACATAGCACTGAAAGTTGGGGCAGAGAGCAGCAATGCAGTGGGCAAGAAGTGCCAGGTATTGGCTGAATAGCCAGGGAGAGAGGTTAGACCCCTGGGGAACACCCAGGTAGAGAGAGAGATAAAGGAGAGGAAGGACCCAAGTTGGACTTGGGTGGGTCAATCGGAGAGGAAAGAGGTCAGCCAAGCCAGGGCCTGATCGTTGATACCCAGGTTATCACAGAGACGTTTGAGCAGGATGGCATGGTTGACCGTGTCAAAGGCAGAACAGAGATCAAGTAAGTTGAGGACACAGGAGGTATTGGAATCGAGGTTGGAGAGCAGGTCTTCATGGATGTTCAGGAGAGCAGTTTCTGTGCTTCTGGCAGCTCTGCAGCCATACTGATGGTCATGGAGACAACCAACGGATTCAGTGTGAAGATGAATCTGGGAGATGCGTATTAGTGACATTTTAAAGTACAAAATAGCAATGTTATTTGTAAAATGGAGCAATTTGAATGATTACAATCCTTCTTTAGCGGCTCGGCAGGAGCCACGGATCGTTGAGATCCCACGAGGAAAATCGTTGAACGACGACGGTGAGGTGGCGGCTTCGTTCCTAGTGGTGCTCGTCGACGACTGAGCTTTGGCGCCCTGCAAGGAAGAGGCATGCGGGGCACCTTGGTGACGATAGTTCAGTATCGCAAAGAATTTGAACAATGTTGGCCCTGCAAGGGCGTCGGGTCGTCAGCGACTCTGCTGTCTTTAGGTGGTGGGAAATCCACCGTCAGATGCTCCTCGGCTCGCCGGCGGCCTCGGCTTTCTCCGGTTGGACAAAGCGGTGAACGGTGCAGGCGATAGCATCCTTGGATCAAATATTACTTAGGCAAAGGGAGCACGGCGGCTCCGGACGGTGGTCGTCGGCGGTGATGGATAACAGTGTCTGGGCGCTTCTCCTTGGGATTCTACGGCAGTCCCTGTCTCCGGTCGGCAGCCTGTCGTAGGTCTGTCTACCAGTGTGCTTTAGCAAAGATAAGCTGGTGCACAATGGTCCCTCGTAGCTCAGGAAGAGGGTGCCTTACCAGGTCCTCTCTGGTCAGTCCTTGGAGACACAGCAGCTTTCAGATCGACGAAGTAGAGCAGAAGCAAGACTTCTCTTCCAGCAAGGCTTCAAGGTTACGCTTCAGTTTCAACTCCAGTTTCTCTTCAGCTTCTGAACACGAATTCTAGCAGTGATAGGCCCGCAGATATACTAGTTGATCTCCCATTCATTCTGCTGGGTCACACTCAGGCAACCAATCGGTCAGAAGGGCATTCATGCAGGCAGGCAGCCAATCAGGTGCATAGTGCATTCAGGCCATTCACTTCTCTCCAGACACTCACAAGTTTTATTGTAGAGCTGATGAAATGTTTTAATAACATAGAAAACCGCCATGATTTATGTGTATTCGATTCTATGCAAACGGTGTATTTTAAATGGGGAAAAGAAAATCCTTATGTGTGGCTAGAGTTTTCTCATGTAAACATTAAACATCTATTCAAAATGTCGATTCATGACCTAGGAATTGAAAGAGACATGATAGACCTTGCAACGAAAGTTAATAATGGTATGTTTTTGCAGTATTGGTCAATTACCTCTGGAAAACCTAAATACCAGGCCGCCTTTCCAGACAGTAAAATAATCAGGGGTACTTAGTATTTAAGTTCAACTAGTGTGACATAAGAAATTAAGGGTGCAAAATGTGGCATTGCAAGAGAACAACAAGTTACTTCTTACCTTGTAACATTCTTTCGATGAGATGTTCCTCCAACGTATTCCTCATCTTAGATATCTCTTTCCAGCTTTGCTGGCCTCGGAAAATGTTTTCTCTAGAGGGCGCCGCGCGTCGACAGCCGCCGTATCGACGTCATCCTGCCTATAAAGGCCGCGCGCAGCGTCCGTTGCTCAGTTCCGTTTTGTCGATAAGGAATACGTCGGAGGAACATCCCATCTAAAGAACGTTACAAGGTAAGAAGTAACTTGTTCTTCGAAGGGATTGTGTCCTCCGACGTATTCCTTATCTTAGATAGGCTCCCATAGCAGTATTCTGTTATTGGAGGTGGGAGTACTGACTTCATGCTTCCTTTTATTGATGAATAGAGTGCAATACTGCCCTTCCAAACCTAGTCTCTTGACTGGAGGAGGAATCCAAGTTGTAAAACCGTGTAAAGGTATGGACGGACGACCATGTGGCAGTCGCACATATGTCTCTAACCGGCACTCCTCTTTTGAGGGCCGATGAAGCTGCGATACCTCTGGTCGAATGAGCCCTAAGATTTTGAGGGGGCTCTTTTCCTGCCAGTTTATAACATTCCAAAATGGCTAGAACGATCCACCTGGAAATGTAAGCTTGTAACTCGCTCACCCTTCTAGCAGATGTAAGTGCTATTAATAAAACAGTCTTAAGGGTAAGAAATCTTAATGAACAAGAGTGGAGTGGTTCGAAAGGTGTGCCCATCAGGAAAGTTAGGACTAAGTTTAAATCCCATAGGGGAACCTGGAATGGTCTTGGGGGATAAACGTTAGTTAACCCCTTTAGAAACTGTATTACCAAGGGTAACTTGAAATAGGATGGTTCTTCCGCAGTGCGCTTAAAGATGGATATCGCTGCGAGATAGCCGTTGATGGTGCCAACTTGAAGGCCTGAATTTGCTAAATAGAGTAGGAAGGACAAAACCATTGGTGTACCACATGAAAAGGGGTCGATATTCTTTTCTCTACACCAGCTGCAAAATCTGTTCCAACGGCAGCGGTATAAAGATTTTGTTGCTGGCTTCCTTGCCGAAAGCAACACCTCCATAACACATCATCAGGGAGGTCCCAATCCTTGTACCTCAGCCTTTCAGAAGCCAAGCGTGAAGGTTGAGGGTTTTGATGTCTGGATGGAGAACCTGACCTCCCTTCTGTGAGAGCAGATTCTCTCTGAGTGGAAGTCGAATTGGAGGGCAGATGGACAAGTCTAGAAGGTCCGGGTACCACGTTCTCCTGGCCCAATGCGGGGCAATTAGGATCATGGTTTTCCGGAATCTTCTCAACCTCCTGATCATTTGAGGAATGACAGGGACCGGTGGGAACACGTACAGAAGCGGAAACTCCCAGTCCACTATGAACGCGTCTCCCAGAGCTCCTCTCCGGGGAAATTCCCTTGAACAGAACAGATCGCACTTCCTGTTGACACTGGTGGCGAACAGATCCACCTGAGGGGTTCCCCAAAGGGCGAAGATCTCTTGAAGGACTTCCTGAGCTAGTTCCCACTCGTGGGAGACTGTGCTCTGCCTGCTCAGAGCGTCCGCTGTCAAGTTCTTCTCTCCGGCTAGTGAACTGCCGATAGAGAGATTCCTTCTTGGATTGCCCAAAACCAGAGCTGCATCGCCTCTCTGCACAGAGGTAGTGATCCTACGCCTCCTCTTTTGTTGAGGTAATGCATGGCCACTGTGTTGTCCGTCATTATCAGGACATTCTTTCCTTGTACAGATGGCAGGAACGCCTTCAGCGCAAGTCTGATGGCCCTCAGCTCTAACAGGTTGATATGTAGTCTGGACTCCGATGGAGACCAACGACTGCTGATGGTCAAGTCGTTGGCGTGGGCTCCCCACCCCGTGAGTGAGGCATCCGTGACTACTATTATCTCCGGCCAGGGTTGCCAAAACTGTTCTCCTTTCAGAATGTTCTCCTGACAGGCCCACCACTGAAGGTCTCGAGCCATCCTGTCGGGAACCTGAAGAAGATCTGTCATTCTCCCTGAGAATTGTGACCACTGAGTTCTCAGTGCCCACTGGAGGGATCTCATTCTCAGGCTAGCCTCTGGCACTAGGAAAATGCAGGATGCCATGAGGCCTAGCAACCTCAAAAAGTCGAAGGCTGGGAGACGTTGGGCATTTTGGAACTTGGTAACCATCTGTAGAATATCTTGCGCCCTCACCTCTGGTGGCGAGGCTTTTCCCAGGGAAGTGTCCAGGATCGCTCCGATGAACTGGAGTCTCTGCGATGGTATCATTTGTGACTTCTTTAAATTGAGGGAGAAGCCCAGTCTGTGAAGGGAGTGGCAAACGTGATTTTGCTGGATCTGAGCTTGTTCCGAAGATACAGCCCTGCTCAACCAATCGTCCAGGTAGGGGTAGATGTGAATCCCTTCCCTCCTTAGACTTGCAGCCACTACCGACTAACTTGGTGAAGACGCTCGGGGCGGAGGTCAGCCCAAATGGCAGCACTCGAAATTGATAATGAGAGTTGCCAATTGCGAACCTCAGGTATTTCCTGTGTTTGAGATGGATAGGCACATGGAAATAAGCGTCCTGAAGATCCAGGGATACCAACCAGTCCTGGAACTGAAGGGCCTGAAGGATCTGAGAAAGAGTTACCATCTTGAATTTGTCTTTCCTGAGGAATTTGTTCAATTCTCGCAAGTCCAAGATGGGTCTCAGTCCTCCGTCTTTCTTTGGAATGAGAAAGTAAGGGGAGTACCAGCCCTTGTTCCTCTCCACTACAGGTACCGGTTCTATGGCACCTTTCTCTAGCAGGTCTAAAATTTCCTGCAAGAGGAGCGGACCTGGAGCTTTTTGAGAGCTAATCCCCGGTGGACGACTTTGAGGTATGCGTAGGAGAGGCAGGCAGTAACCTTGTGCAACTGTCTCCAATGCCCAAGCATCTGACGTGATAGCCTGCCATTCCGCCAGATGTTGAGTTAACCTGCCTCCTACAGGTGTCTTGTGAGGGAAGTCCTCAGAGTGGTTTTGGGGCGGCTGATGCAGATGCCGATGGTAAAGAGGCACCTGCTGTTGCTGCGGCTTTTGAATATCTACCTCGTCCACCTCGGGTAGTTCTTCTTTGTCCCCTTTGAGCCGGTCGTCCTCTTCCGAATGCGGAGTAGAAGCGAAAGGACTTGCCTCTCGCAGAGGATCCTGTGGAACGAAAAGGTGTCTGACGGATTGCAGCGCCTAGGGATTTTGCTGCTGCCTTTGATGTTTGCAGTTTTTCTAAACTGTCATCCGCCTTTTTCCCAAACAAAGAAGAGCCATCGAATGGCATGTTCAAGAGCCTGGCTTGCACATCTGGGGCAAAACCAGACTTTCTCAACCAAGCGAATCTCCTGGTTGTTGTACTTGCCGCCATTGCTCTGCTGATACTGTCAGCTGAATCAATGCCCGTCTGGAGGTATTCGCACATAGCGTCTTTACCGTCCTGTATGATATTTAGGAACGCCTCCCTTTCTTCTCCCTCCATGATGCAGTCAGCCGCTGTAGAAGCACACTCCCAAAGTGTATGGCTGAATCTAGCAAGGGTGCAAGTAGCATTAATAGATTTTAACGCCATGCAACATGCGGGAAAAACTTTCTTTGCAATAGCATCATATTTTTTATCGTCCCTGTTCTGTGGGACGGTAGGGTAAGCAGTCTTGATGTCAGTAGAAGATGCTGCCTGTACAACCAAGCTTTCTGGGGATGGGTGTTTGGACAAAAACTCCCGGTCTGCAGAAGATTTAGTAGACAGTTTTTTATTTACTGCCGGGACGACATCTGGGGTTTCCCAGTTCGTCATGATTTCCTTTGAAGAGCTTTATGAAAAGGCACTACAGGATCCTCCTGTGGACCTTTATCAAGAATATCCGTGAGGTCATCTTGTTGGAAAGCCTGTGAAGGTGTTGACCACCCCATAAATTCTGTGATCCTGGCCATTAAGGCTCTATAGGGGGTTTCAGCATGCTCCCCCGGGTCTGGCCTAGCGAACTCCACCTCAGGGGAAGTGTCTAACCCACTTGCCTCATGTAAGGAATCATGGAGTTCCTTTAATCTGCGTTCCTCTGAGGATAACTCCTCTTGATCTGGGGTTGCAGATCCCTGCAACTCAAATGTCTCTTCTTGGTCAGATAGTTCTCCCTCTTCCATAATTGAGGACATAGTTCTCAATTGGTCTGAACTCACAAAGGGTGTGAAACCCATCTCCAAGGCAGAGGGTGCCAAACTTGTAATCGGCCTCGAAAACGTCGATGTCGTCGACGCGAAGGCTTCGAACGTGGCGTCGAAAACAAAGGCGGAGGCCTCAAGGTCCTCGATAGAATTGGGATTCTGCTTGAGGATGTCGACAATCTCGACGCCATCGTCATCGAGGACCTGGGGATAGCCACTGGGTGCGCAGCAACCGTGACTTTCCTTGGCGTTGACGCCGGTGTCGAAGATGGCGTCGAGTCGACAGACCCGTGTGTCGAAGGTCCCTTCGACAACGGCGTCGAAGACACCGACCTCGGCGTCGACGGAACCTTTGTCGACGGAACCTTCGAAGAAGGGTTCGAGGTCATAGCTTTACTCGAGGGTTCGTGACGCGCCCGAGAAGCTTCCTTCACCGGGTACTGCGACTCGCGCGTTTTAGACCTTCGGGTCTTTCGACCAGAGCATCGCTCTCGGCAGTCTTCGAGGGGGTCGAGGCCGCTTTCTCCTGGCCTGGGAACTATGTTTCGTGGGGCAAGGGATTCTCTTAGGAGAAACAGAGGGAGAGGAGGACGAAGAAGGGGATCTTCGACGTCTCCTCTTCGAGTGCTTCGATCTCGAGGAGTGATGGGACCTGCTTCGAGACCTGGAACGCGAATGGTGACGAGGAGACGAATGTCTCGACTTTGTCGAGGAAGAAGAAGCTTTTGAAGTCTTACCTTTTTCCAGCTTCCCCCTACGCTCCTTCAGGGCCTTAGCTGTCATGGACATACAGTCCTCGCACTCCGAACAATGGTGTTCAGCTCCCAAACACCACAGACAAACTCTGTGAGGGTCAGTCAGCGACATCTTTTTCCCACAGTCTCGGCATTTTTTAAAGCCGGACCGAGGGGTCGTCGGTTCCTACGAGGAAGCCATCGAGTATGGATCGAATATCTCAAGGAAATTGGATTAATTCTCTACGAAAACCGA
This sequence comes from Ambystoma mexicanum, assembly GCF_040938575.1. NCBI lineage: Eukaryota > Metazoa > Chordata > Amphibia > Caudata > Ambystomatidae > Ambystoma > Ambystoma mexicanum. The sequence goes on from NC_090921.1 coordinate 984,326,414, forward strand.
GCAATGATATTCCGAGGCACCGAGTAAGCGCGGAAAAACAGAACTGAGCAACGGACGCTGCGCGCGGCCTTTATAGGCAGGATGACGTCAACGTCGATACGGTGGCTGTCGAGAGACATCGACTCGGCAGACGTCGACGCGCAGCGCCCTCTAGAGAACATTTTTTCCGAGGCCAGCAAAGCTGGAAAGAGATATCTAAGATAAGGAATACGTCAGAGGACACAATCCCTTCGAAAATAGGTTATGTAGTCTACTGTGGCACATCTTCAATTGAATCCGGTGAACACATTATATGTTGATGCAAGAGTTAAATCTCTAAGAGCTAAATATTTGAAAGCATACGACAATGCCAGTAATCCCGACAATATGAATGAAACATGGGAATCCCTTTTACATGGAAATTATATGAATAGGGTGACCAGACGGCCGGGTTTTCCCGGGATAGTCCGGGGAATTCACCCTCCGTCCCGGGAGTTTTTTCATTTTTGAAACCCCGTCCGGGGTTTGCATGGTTGGGTGGCTACGGTAATTAAAACCGCAATTACTTTTCACAACACGTTCAGAATTTTGAAGTTGGAGGTTTGGCTCGAACCCCCAATCTCTCAGGTACAAGTCACAACAATTACTGACTGTGCCACAGTGACTGGCTTGGAAATCCATTGTACAGCAAGCCATGTAATATCAATTCGAGCTAACGCTTGTTTTGAATTAACATGCCAAGATTCACAGACAAAACTGCACAAATGAGATCATATACAGTTTATAGGAAGGAGAAGTGCTGGAAATATGGTTGGGTGGTGGTTGTGGGGGCGTGTTGGGGGAGGGGCGGTAATTGGTGGGCTACAATGGGGTAATCCCTCTTATGTTGTTGGCCGTCCCGGTTTTTTGTTTTGAAAATCTGGTCACCCTAGATATGAATCGCATCTTTCACATGATGAAGTTGTATGATTTTATTCTATCTTTTCTTAAGCAATTGTCTGTTGGCAGGCTCTTTTTTATAGAAAGTGTTTTTAATTCTAATGAACCTGGAATTTGGGGCATCTTTTAAATTTGTATGTGACGATTTGGAGTTTTTGCTGTCAAATATATGTAAAGCCTTTGTTGGCTGTAAGCATATTTTCTATAAATAAATAAAAAGGCATATATTGTGGGCACAGGCATCATCAAAAAGCTACTATGGTCTGTTGGTGATATGGCATTTCTTGGATTTTCTCATGTGTTAACCTAGAGAATATATATTGTATGACGTTTTCTCAAAAACCGTACCGTTAATTTCACCATTGTAGTCAAATATTTAAATCTCAGGTGAAGAACCCCAGGGCCTCTCCTACACTACTTGGGGCCCCCATCTCGAGGCTCTTTTTTGCTAACTTGTGTGAGCTATTAATTCCCACCACTGAAAATATTCACACACCCCAACGGTCCATAAAATTATTTGGAATGTCAGTCCTCCCTCAGGAGCCCTTCCCTTGGCACCAAAAGCCATCCCTGCCACAGCGTTATGAGCACCACTTCTCATGCAGTCGGTGTATTAGTTTGCCCTTGTATGTAGGATCTAGTATCAGGACCCTGCATTCGAATTTTAGAGATCATCTGTAGTTAAAAACAAAAATGCTGCTTGTTTATAATGTCACAATACATTTTGAGGAGTGTCATATAGGGTCCTTGGTGGAATTTGAGTTATTTGGATTGAAAACCATCTGAGGAGAGGAGGGGATCAAGAACTTAGTCTCCAACATGTAGAGTCAATGTATCAGGAGACTTCACAGTAAATGCCCACTTCTCTTAAACATTGATGGAGCAATGCACTGCTTTTTGGGGTAATAGTTAGGCTCGACGTCACCAGTCTAGAAAAGTCATATCATAGTAGAATATTAATTCTCCATCCATGGCTTTGAATCATAGCCAAGACTTAATTGATTATTGAGATAACACACATGGGCGAACAATTCAGAGCAAGTACTGTACGTTAGGGCTGCACCAGAATTGCACAGCGTCTGCAGTCTTTGCCTTGAAGCTTGAACATTTGCTACATTTAAGTTATTTATGATATGATATGGCATTTATAACGCGCCTATACACAAGTGTTTCAAGGCTCGACAAGGCAAGGGAGGTGGAATAAAGGGAAGACAGACAAAGATCCTTCTAGACCAGGTGTCATTCAGATCGCGCAAGTGCATGGGAGGGGGGGAAAGTGCGAGGGGGAAGGGAGAGGGGAAAGTGCAGTTCACAGGATAGTAGAATAAATAAGATAAATAAAACGGCAGCTGGTGGCAAGTGCAGACATAAGTGCTGGTAGGGGACTGTATAGATACAGAAAGAGTCTCCAGGTGCAGGGGTTGCCAGGAAGGCAGTGCAGGTGGGCAACTGGCTGGGCATGGGCCCGAGATCAAAAAGGGTGGCCAGGTAACCAGTGCAGTTTCTGTCAGGAATTCAGCAGGGGAGAGGGGTACAGAAAGCAGAAGTGAAGAGGAAGGTATTGAGGTGCTTCCGTAACAGGAGATGGTTCTCCTCAAGTTACAGGGAGGCAGGAAGGCTGTTCAAGGGGGAGGCCCCTGCAGTGGAGAGAGATCTACCACCAACTCCTTGCTTGGAGAAACGACTGACCCTGAGGGAGTTGGAGGCGGATGAGCGAAGAGCTCGAGAAGGAAGATATTTAGGAAGAGAGAGGCGAAGATATTGCAGCCCCAGGCCCCAGAAGGCCTTGTGGACAATGCAGAGGGTTTTGAACTTAATCCTCACAGCCAATGGGAGCCAGTGCAGAGATTTCAGTCCTGGAGAGATACGATCCCTGGGCTTGAGGCAAAGGACAAGTCTTGCTGTCCTGTTCTGGATAAGTTGCAGAGGGCGGAGGGTAGAGACAGGCAGATTTAGTTAGAGGCTGTTGCAATAGTCCCGCTTAGAGAGAACCAGGGCTCTGGAGACAGTGAGCTTCTGGGGGAAGGAGAGGAAAGGAAGAATACCACTGAGGAGGTGCAGCTGGTAGTGTGACTTCTTAGAGACGTCAGAGATGCGAGGAGAGAAGGAGTGTGTGGAGTCAAAGATGACCCCAAGTTTTTTAGCCTTACAGGTGGGAGCAGGAAGAGGGCCAAGAGAGGCCGGCCAGAGAGCTGCAGGGAAGGAAGGAGTGGGTGTGCCGATGAGGAGAATCTCATTCGTACTGACATTAAGGCAGAGGTCGTTGGCAGCACACCACTTGTGGATGGCAGACAGACAGAGATGAGGGAAGGAGAGGAGGAGGCCGAGGGTAGCTTGAAAATTAGCTGGGTATCATCCGCGTAGCACTGAAAGCAGGGGCAGAGAGCTGCGATGCGGTGGGCAAGGAGTGCCAGGTATTGGTTGAACAGCCAGGGAGAGAGGTTAGATCCCAGGGGGACACCACAGGTAGAGAAAAAGATATCGGAGAGGAAGGACCCAAGTTGGACCTGGGAGGGTCGGTCAGAGAGTTAAGAAGTCAGCCACGCCAGAGCCCGACCAGTGATACCCAGGTTATCACGGAGACGGTGGAGCAGGATGGTATGGTTGACAGTGTCAAAGGCAGAAGAGAGATCAAGCAAGATAAGAATGCAAGGAGTGTTGAAGTCAAGGTTGGAGAGCAGGTCTTCACGGATATTCAGGAGAGCAGTTTCCATGCTTCTGGCAGCTCTGAAACCAGCCTGATGGTCATGGAGACAACCAACAGATTCACTGTGGAGATTAAGCTGGGAGATGGCCAGTTTCCCCAGGAGCTTGCCCAGGGTGGGAGTGATGGAGATTAGGCGATAGGTAGCCGGGCAGGAGGGGTCTGCCGAGGGTTTCTTAAGAAGAGGATGCACATAGAATAGTAGCAGCAGGACAAGTTCAACGCCACGCAGCGCTGAATTTACTTTTATCTGTGCTACTATTTCCTGGTGCATAAGGATGACCGTTCCAAGATGGCCACCTGGGTGCAATAGGCATCCACCTTTCCTCTGCCTACCCCCACTTGAGCCACCCATCCACGATATTGGCCAGCCTGGCTGCCAAGTGCCCAATCAGCTGCCGGCAGGCGTAAGCTGGTCCCCCTCAGGAAGGCCCCGAAAGAAGGCTGATGCCTGTCCTAGCCTATCGTGCCACATCAGAGCCACAAGGCACAAGACTATGCCCATTTGTCCTTGGATCCGCAGCAACACACCTGTACTCGACCGCTTCTATGTGCTTGCTAAAGAGGAGGGTGCTACATGGACTAACACTGTTGGACACTTCCTGTTTGCTGCTTTAACCACCCCAACGCAGTAAGACTTGTTGTTCCCCCCCACTGTGTGCCACTACTTTTGCCATTTCACTGCCCGTGGCCCGCATGTCTATTATGCCCCACTAATCGCTGCATTTAGCTGCTCAAATATGGTGAACTGCTGTCATACTTTATCGTACTTTATGCGCTGCACTAGGACCAAACATCCAATCCTAAGCTACTGTTAATGTAATTTAGAATTAGCACGCACATTGCCCATTATCTGTTATCTTTTACCTGCTAGACAAGTGCATGCCACTAGTTTGTCACTTGTTACTGTATAACCTACGCCCTACGCTACCTCTAGGTCCCTAGCTCTTACCTATACCTTGATTGCCTATTACCTACTCCCGGATGTTACGCTGCTTAACCTGCCACTAGATTTGCCCACATGGTCAATACTTGAAAGCTTATTTCGTGAAGCACATAGCCCCTACGGCCCGGTAGACCTACGGTGTGCATTTACCTGACTAGAATTATGCCTCGATCACTGCATTTGGCAACTAAAACATTGTTTCTGCACTGACACGGTTTGTAGCTTTCAGGCCCAACCTACCATTTTTGCATTGACTGCCTTGATTGCTGCTTACTTGCCTAACCTACTGTTTTTGCAATGACTGCCTTGATTGCTGCTTACTTGCCAAACCTACTTTTCCTGCACTGATTACGTGCCCATCTGACCGCTACCTCACCACCTCTATAATCCCCGCCTGATAGTTGTTCTCACGCATATAGTGATCTTACTCCCCTGATGATCAGACTGTTTAAGATCCTCTCTAATATTACTTAAAACATGCACACCCCAAGGAGTTTACTGCCTCTCCTCACTACTGCAATAGCCACAGCCTATCTAGTGACTATATTGGTTGAATGCCACCATAGTATCCTGTACCCCACCATGGCCCAAATACCTCCCCTTATAAGTAAACAATGGCCTACTAAACCTAGTACACTAGATCTTCCAGTGAAGACACATCCATGCACTATGCTTGACAGAAATGGAAGACTCTGCTCAAGACTCTCCAAACTTTATGAACCACCAGCGAGAACCCTCGCCCCTAGTAACAAAAGATCTTCCCCCATACCCATTACACCCATCCCTAAATCTAAAGTTGAACCCAGACCTACTGCCTCTGACCCTACTACCCCCCCCAGGACCCAAACCATAATAGGCTCATCAGCTCCAACTTCAGCCTGCAAAAGTCTTAAGGGAGCTCTAACAAATGCAAGATCTATGGTTGCTCATGCTACCGAAATAGCAGATATTATACAGGCAGAACACCTTGACTTCGTAGCTATCACCGAATCCTGGCTCCATGCCGCTGCAGGACCAGCTCTCTCACTAGCTATCCCCTCGGGATATACTATCTTAAGATCAGATAGAGTGGATACTCGAGGAGGAGGCATCGCACTCATTGCAAGAGAATCTACCGACTAGACTAGTCGGTAGATAGTCGGTAGACGGCACTAGTCTAGTCTACCGACTAGACTAGTGCCGTCCCTAGATACCAATTCTTGCGAGAACCTGACTGCCAAACTAAACATAAATAACTCCCAGACCCTTACAATCTACCTAATATATAGACCTCAAGGCCCCATTGGAACGTTCGAGGATGACCTATTCAATATTGTTTCCAATAACTTAAAAAACTGCTCCCAAGTTCTACTATTAGGGGACCTCAACCTAGGCTATAACGACCCAAAGTATGTACACGCATCCAGTGTGGCAAATATACTAATAGAACAAGGCTTCACACTAAAAGTGCTCCACCCGTCTCACACCAAAGGTAGAATCCTGGACTGGGTAGCAGACCACAATTGTATGTTACTATCTCTTCCATATCCCCTCAGATATGGTCGGACCATTAACTTATAACCTTTACCCTAGCCACTGATAAACTTATCTCTATACCTGTATCCCCTGCTCCACCTTTTCCCACTCGAAATAAAAAGAATATCACCTGTGACAACTTCCTCCCGCTCATCCTACCCACACTCAATGCCATCCCAAATAACTTGGGACCCGATGCCTTGGTCAGGGAATATAAACATATCATGACCACCTCTCTAGACCCAATAGCACCACTTAAACTTAGACAAAGCAAACCCAAAGCACACCTCAACTCCTGGTACACACCATACCTGAAAACACTACGTGCCAAAAAAAGGTTATGCGAAACTTCCTGGAAAACACTTCCGTCTGAAGAAAATAAGACTAATCTCAGTGCTATCACAACTTTATATAAAAATGAAATGGTACTAGCCAAACGCAAAACTTATAATGCTAGAATTTCCCAAGCCAACTTTAGTACAAAAGAACTTTTCATTATCCTTAAAGAGTTGGAAGCCCCTATATGCCAGATAACTGCACCAAGGATAAACTCTGGTGCTTGAACATACAGCCAGCACTGGCAAACCAAGTTACAACTCTACAAGTAAAAATTGCTAATAAAAAAGCCTCATTAACTAGTAAAACACCTATCAGAACTTTATCAGACTCCTCCAAAAATACTGTCAAACCACCTTGTTTCAAGTTCTCTAAAGTCACCATAATTGAAGCAGAAAAAAACCTACTCTCTCTCAAACCATCTGTCAGGGCAACTCATGCCCCGCTCAACTTATAAAGGATGCAGCCAGAGATCTGTCACCTTTTATCACAAAACTTATAAACGCGCCATTTGCACCGAATACCATCCCAACTAAAAATAAGGAATCATGGGTGCTCCCATTACTAAAAAAAACAGACTCAAGACCCCTTAATTCCCACCAACTACCGACCCATTACTATGGTTCCATTTCTCTTGAAAATCCTAGACAAAATGGCCTACTCACAAATCAAAAAACATCTGGAATCAAATTCCTTACTAGGGTCAACGCAATCTGGCTTCCGGCCTCAGCACGGAACAGAAACTGCCTCAATAGACTTGAAGGCCCAGATTGATGAACTGAGGGACAAAGGAGACTCAGCCCTTCTTCTACTCGTGGACTTACCGGCCGCCTTTGATCTGGTTGATCACCAGGTCTTGTGCAGTCATCTGGACTCTGCGGCTTACTTCTCCACTGAAGCCATAGCATGGATACAATCTTTTCTTAGTGATCGCACCATGAGAGTCTTGTCTTCTCTCCCACGGCTGCCGCTGACCCCATTCCCATCACGTGTGGTGTGTCTCAGGGATCCTGTGTCTCACCAACTCTATACAACATCTTCACCAAGCCCCTTTTCAATGATCTGGATCATCTGGGTATCACTTACACTAACTATGCACATGATACACAGATCCTCCTACCTCTTAGTGGTGATTATGAAAAGGATTTGGCCTTGCTGAACAAGGTTTATCTCATCATCCATGCATGAATGGCCACCCATGGACTATGCCTGAATGATGACAAGACTGAGATCATCATCCTGGGCACTCCATCTTCCCTGAAAAAACTGAGCTCCAAATACTCAGCCTTTAATATCGACCAAAATATCATCACAGTCGCCAAGGAAGTAAAACCCTCATGGTTCTACTTGGATTCCACTCTCTCCCTCAACAAACAGGTAAATGCCATGGCCTCTGCCACAGCCTATACCTGTAAACTGATAAGAGCAGGCAAAGCCTTCCTTTCCAATGACAGCTGTATTACCCTTGCCAGAGCATTTTTTCTATCAAAGCTCGACTATTGTAATGCCATGTACATAGGGGCAAACAAAGAAATAACCAAGAAAATCCAATTTTTGCAAAATAACACCCTCAGAGCTGCACTTGGAATTGCTAGGAGAGAACACATTTCTGAGACGAGAAGAGCCAACAACTAGCTGTCCACCGCTGACAAAATCGAACTGAAAGTTGCCTCGCTCCCTCATAAATGTATAAATAAGGTAGCTCCTCTCTACCTTTCGGACAGAATTACCACGAAAACCACGACAAGAACAACCAGACTTTCCAATACGAATTGCCTTCTGATTCCCAGATTCAAATTGACCAGAGTGGGAGGCAGCAGTTTCCAGGTTAAGGCAGCCCAACTCTGGAACTCGCTTCCCTCCTCCCTTAGACTGGAACAGTCTTACCAAAAATTCCGACACAGTATAATAAAGTGGTTTAAAGACACCGACTGTTAGTGGTCCTGCAATACCCTAACTGGCCCACCCTGTCACTGGTCAATGCATACACTCTTATTACTATACAAACCTCGCTTTTTTCATAAGACTACACCTGCCTCCTATTACCCTCAATCTGAACTTCATCCCTGTAAATATACTGTATATATGTAACGGTACTAATTTCACTGTGTAACTATACCGAATGTTTTTTTTTATATGTGTAACTAAGCTTTGAGTGATCTTGTGCAATGCGCCCTAATACCCTTGGGTCTGGTGCGCTATACAAATAATAAAACAAACAAACAAGGGAGTGCTTCAGGGCAGACGGGAAGACTACAGTGGCGAAGGAGTGATTAAAGAAATCAGCCAGGGCAGGAGCCAGGGAGTCGATGTGGACCTTGATAGTTTTGGAGGAAAAGGGGTGAACCTGTTTCAACGAGACTTTCATAGATCGGACTTGTCTTGAAACCTCATCAGCAGAGAAAAGGGGAAAGGCAGAGAAGGAGGGAGGGAGAGTGGCTGCAGAAGGGCCAGAGGAAGTGCAGGGAATAGAGGGAGGGAGGCGATAGGAGGAGAGTGAGGACAACTCCAACGTCAGTATGCCCATTGTTTGCAGACTTCAACATATTATAAGAACTAACTTTTCTTTTAAAAATGTTTTTCACCCATTACCGTTTTTTCGATTTGTCACTGTGTGTGTGTGTCTGTTCCAGAATGTGTGTGGGTGTATATATATATATATATATATATATATATATATATATATATATATATATATATTCTTAGCATGTATTACGCTTATTTGTTGATTAGATGATGTATATATGTTATGATGTATATATGTTATGTTATACACATGTATAAAGCAAACGGTCGCCCGAAGGAATCATGGTGCTACCCAGCAAGTAGAGGAACTAGAACAGGTAGGTCTTCAGAGATCTCCTGGAGATCAAGTAAATCGCCCGTACTCCACATGGCCAAAGGGAGGGAATTCCACAAGATAAGCCCTGCCACCAAGAAGGCACGACCGCTGACCCAAGGTAGCCTAAAGCGGGGGACTTACACCAAAAAGGCTTCCGCAGAGCAGAGAGGATGACAAAGCACATAAAACTGGAACTTGGCCTGCAAATAAGCCACCTATCCTGTGTAAAGCACAGAAAACTAGGCAGAGACTTACATTTTGCTCTATTTGCCACTGAAGGGAGCGCAGTAACAGGGAGATATTAGCCCTGCCAGGGGTGGAAGAGGCGACACAGGATGCCAGGTTTTGGAGAATTGAAGATGACTGTCGAGGTAGGTGCTGACCTAACAACTGCTTTGGGGGAAACGATCAACACACAGTGAGGCTGAAGCCTCTCTGATCGACCAGCCATTGGCTACTTCACGGATTCAGCATCACCAGAAGGCGGTAGCCAGCCCACACCTCCAAGGCACACACTGTAAGGCTCCTGCTGTGCCTTACCCTCAACTCCAGCACAAGAGGAAAGACACAGGCATTGTGCGCTACCTAAGATCAATTTGCGCTGCTTAAGATCAACTTGCGCACCTTTGTATCAGCGCTGCTCATCATCACGAAAGTTAAACCCTGATGGGCTTTTTGATGCTTACTTGGCAAGGAAAAAAGCGGTTTATCAAAAATATCTGTAGCGCTGAGCACTCTCACACCCGCTACTTATGCTGTAATTACTAATGGGGTGCAAAACAAAAGAGGTGATGGCTGGAAGGTTTTGAATTAATCTTAACCTTTGGCATGCAAAGCCATTACAAAAGGCGAAAGACCTTATGCATATCAGGCTTGGTCCCACCCCAAAAGGGCCAGTCCAGCCTGAACTGCTAGGTCACATCCCTTCTGCACGAGATTACAAGCATCCCCAAACATGTTTAACCTTGTTGGGCCTCATCAGTGAGGAGTAGCTTGGGTCTCTAGGCCCAGTAGGCACAGGACCCACGTCTGGGAATACCGTCCCACTCTGGGTGACACAGCAAAACAAAAGAGGCTCAACAAGGCCAAAACATGTCTGGGATTTCTTGTGTTTCCGTGTAGAGGGGACCTGGCCTAGCAGTTTGGGCTGGGCTGCTACCACTGGTGGCAGTATCTCACAGATTTGCATGTGGCTGGACCCCTTTTGCAATGGCGCAGACGGGGTAAAAAACGGTGGTGTGGAAGGTTGTCCAGAGCAATGCCAGTGGTTCAGATTCATTCAAAACGTTCCATCCATCACTTTTGTGGTTATTACTACTGGGGTCCCTTCACCTTTCCAGCACCTTCTTGGGCGTACCACTGTAACGTTCTACCTTTGCAGCCTTGAACGTCTATTGATCCAATATGCAGAGGGATCCTTTTTAAAAATGGCCGCCACCTCCTTGTGGGTAGACATCACACAGTGAGGCTGCAACATCTCTGATTTGCCCGCCCCTGGCTACTTCACTCAATCAGCATCACCGGAAGGCGTTAGCCGGCCCACACCTCCAGTGCACCAGCTGGGCTCGGTTGCGCCCCCATCATGCTGCAGACCCACAAACAATGGAGCAAGCTCCTGGGCATGTCTCTCTCCAGATCTTGGCCATTGACCTCCCTCAGCAGTAACATGAGTGATGGCTAGCCGCTCCAAGTCACATCTACAGTTATCTCTTAACCTTGCATGTGCCACTCCCGACAGCCTGGAGTTGAGCTATTGCACTATGTCACTGCTCCCTTGTGCTACATGGTCATTACTTCTGTTGCTGTGATCACCTCCTTAGCTCTCGCATCCTGTGCACACGTGTTTTCACATCATTTCCACTTTTGTGCTACAGTGCGTTTTATTCCTGCTTTAAAAATCATTGGTGTTTTTCACAACTTGCATTGAGTTGCTTTCCTGTTTTCAAAAACAGAATCTTGGTTGGTGTGTTTTCACTCCTGGCAGCCACTGTGCTGCATTGCATTGTATCCCTGTTTAAACTGAATCCCCTCCTACCACTCTGCATTATTTTGTGCCCTCCTTAAACTCTAGGCCGCCTGCGAGTTGGGAGTAGGACTGTGCACTGCAGCCCATCCAACCCTATTTTCCTTCTCTTCCACTCTTGCACCTTTTCTCTGCCACTGTGATGTCACTCTCCACCTCTCCAATTTTCTCCAATTGCTACACTATCACCTATCCACCCTCTCTCACAAAATCTGGATGGAAAAAGCACAAGAAAAAGGCATCCCGAGAGCAGACCCTGCCCTCCCCATCACAGACACCTGTGTCAGTGCATCCTCCAGAGAAATCTTTACTGACATTCTCTTCTCTGTCTCCTCTCCAGACCTATGGACTTCTCAACTTATTTCTACTCTCTCCCCGGTCTCGTCCTCTCCCATTAATAGCAGCACCAAGTAGGAAGTCCTCTTGGCCGGCTTCTACTCATCACGCTGCTGCATTAATGTCTACCACACTGGAACCATCCTAGTTCAGGGTCCTCAGGCCAACTTCTTTGACCGGATCCTGCCATCTCTCATTAACTTCCATCCCTTATCTGCCTCTCCCCCCACTTCCCACCCTGTTCCCCCACCTCAAACTGACGTACCACTCCCCTGTACTCACCTCATAAAACCTTCAAAGGCAGAGATCATTTCCACCTGGTGACCCTCAACGCCCGCTCAGCCAACAAACGCTCTGCTGACATCTGCCTCCTTCTTGAAGACAAGGACCCTGACATTCTCGCACTTACTGAGACTTGGTTCAATGCCAGCTCAGTCTCCGCTTTTGACTCCCTCCTCCCTGACGGCTTTAAAATCATTTCCAAGCCTCGACCTCACTGTGCTGGAGGTAGGGTTGCCTTAATCTTCCCTGAGTGGGTTCTCTCTTACCCATCCAGCTCTATTCTTCCTTTGAGAGCCTGGTATGCACATTGGTTATCTATCCCTTCTCCACCCTGACAATTGCTACCATCTAACAGCCTCCTGGTGTTACCTCCCTGTCCCTATCTGAATGGGCCGATTTATGTTCCTCCTTACTATTTACCACTTCCAACCTGCTGCTCCTGGGTGACTAACATCCAGTTGGACTCCCCTAGCACAGCATTCACTCTTCATTGACCTCTGCACCTCTCTGTCCCTCTCATTCTTCCTTCTGGCCCAACCCATGCTGCTGGATGCCCTCATCCAGTCCGACCTCCCTCTATCACCCCATCTGGTCACCCCTCTCGGTCTGACCACTCGCTTAACTCCTCCCACCTGGGTCCCCATGGCCTTGTGACCACTCCTCCTAGAGCCCTGCCAACCTTGTTCTAGAACCTCCATCCGATGAAACGAGTGTCAGCTGCCGCCTTCACTTCCACCTTTATCCCCCCTGCCCTCCCAACTCAGTCTCTACCACCTACTCTGCTCTCATCAACTTCCACCTGCCTATCACCAATACCCTTGACATTCTTGCCCCAGTCATGAGGATCCACCTGATAACAGGATAAGACTTGGTTTGTCTCTGAACCTGCAGACCTGAAACAAAGTGCAGAGCTGCAGAACGGAAGTGGCAAACATCAGGTTCACCCTCTGACAAACTGGCCTGCTGCCTGCTCCAAAGGCATTACAGACTCTCTATCCATGCCAAGAAAAGGGCCCACATTCAGGCACGCGTATCTGGCACACTCAACAACAGGGATGATTTTTTCAAAATCTGCAGGGAACTTGCCAAGCCTTCCACAGTATCCTCCTGCCCTACTCCTTCTCAGGCAGGCCCTCTGCAACGCACTTGCCACTCACTTCACCACCAAAACTCAGGGCATCCTGAGCAGCCTTGTCACTCACTCTCCAAACCCATCCCCCACCCCCTTGCCTACTCGCCCTCCCCCTTCGCCTTTTTCTCACCAGAAGAAGTCACCAGAGTTGTCAACTTCATGAAGATCTGTTCCAAACAGGTTGCCCCTTTCTCATCCAGAACCATCAAAGACAACATGTGCTCTCTCGCTGATCTCTGTAACCAATTCCTTTGTTACGGGCTCATTTCCATCCTCCCTCAAGTACTCCTATGTGCGACCCCTCCTTAAAATACCATCAGCAGACCCTGCCTGTCCAGCTAACTACCACCCCATTTCTATCACCCCCTTCCTGTGGAAACTGTTTGAGAAGTTGGCCCTGTCCCAACTCAACATTCACACTGAACTTGTTTGAGGTCTCTACGACTATCAATTTGGATTCCGAGCATCCAGAGGCATGGAAACTGCTCTCCTGAACACCTGTGAAGAACTGCTTGCATCCCTGTATTCCAACTCCCCTGCTGTCCTCATACTTCTTGATCTCTCCTCTACATTTGACATGGACAACCACTCCGTCCTCATACAAAGGCTCCACGACATCCTTGGTACCTCGGAACCGGCACTGGACTGGCTGACCACCTTCCTAACGGACCGCTCGTCTCAAGTCACCCTGGGCACCTTCTCACCTACTTCCTTCTCCACCTTTGGCGTCCCTCCGGGTTCCATTCTCTCGCCTTGGCGCTTTAACATCTAAATTACTCTGCTGGCACGCCTCATCTCCTCCTTCACCCCCAACTTCCTGTGCTATGCTGACGACACACAATTCTTCTTCAAACTTCCTGCAGACACCCTTGCACCTTCCATCATCCCTGACTGCCTCTCTGTCAGCCAGGCCTGGTGCACGTCCAATGATCTCTGCCTCAATGTCAGCAAAACAGAGATCTTTCCTATTGGGACCCCTGCACCAGACGTCTTCCCTTTACTCTGCCCTTCTTCCATGAGCTCACCCCTTGCTCCCTCTTCTGAAGCCAGAAACTTCAGAGTCATCTTCGACTCTTCTCTCTCTCTCTCTCTCCTTCCTCCCTCACACTCAGGACATTGCCAAGAAGTGCCACTTTCAGCTCTTCCTTCTCAAAGCAATTCTACCTTTTCTCACCTTCCCCCAGAGGCTCAATGTTACCCGGGCCCTGGTTCTCTAGGCTTGAGCATTGCAATCGCCTCCTCCTGAATCTTTCTTTGTCCACTCTGCGACCCCTCCAGCTAATCCAGAATAGGGCAGCAAGACTGATCATTGGCTTCCAGCCCAAGGACCACATCTTCAATGTCTTCGCTGGCTCCCGGTTGCTTCATGGATTAAATTCAAATCCCTCTGTATCATCCACAAGGCTATCTGGGGCCGGGGACCACACTATCTGCAACTCTGTCTTACTAAATAACCCCCCTCTAGACCTCTGCGCTCCTCCGACACCAGTTCCTGGTGTGTAAAGCGGCTCTCTAAGCTAAGGGCAGGTGGTCGATCACTTTCTTCAGCTGGCTACCTTCGTTGGAACAGCCACCCTCTCCCACTTCATCTTAGGAAAGGCTTTCCTAAATTTCAGAAGAGCCTCAAGACCTTCCTCTTTACCTCTTCCTTCTCTCCCTCCATCCCTCCCTCCCATACTAAGCGCATAGCCGCTTGGTGTGCAGGGCCTTTATGCCTCCTTGTGGCCCTGACCTCCTGCACTGTATCACCCCCGCCACTGTCTATCCTAAGAACTTGCCTTGGCTCACCCTTCACCCTTGGAGGCTTTCACTTACCTACATCGCACTTCACCTGCTGCTCACCCACGAGCACCACATCCCCTATCCCATTCCCTCTCCCATCTGCACGTGCACGTTCTAAACACTGACAAGGCATAGTAGGTTTGTATTCCCCTCCCCATTGTATTCTTACATATATTCTTGTGTATTGTAAACTTAATTAACTATCATCCCCCGTCCCCGCCTTAATGCCCTGTGGGCGCTTTGAAACAGTATTTGTGTCCTGTATAAGCGCCCAACTATGTGTGGGGTTTATTATGTGTGTTGTGGATATGTGTTTTTGTAGTATGCGATCCATGATTATGGGTATTCTGAATGTAATATATGAGTGGTGTGCTGACTCTGGATATGCAAATTACATGCACTGTGTATATTGTGCTTGTGTGCGCTCAGACGAATGTGAAACCACATAGTGGTGTGTGTGTGGGGCAAGATGCTGTGGGGATGTTGGATTGTGTATGGATATTTTGTGTTAGTTGGGTGCGTGCATGTGGATAGTTTGCATTGTGTAAGTGTGTGTATTATGGGATGTGCAGGTCTATGCATGTGGGGCGTTCCTTGCAGAGGGGATGTGAAGGTGTGTATGCAGTTACTTCGTGCATAATCACTCTCCGATTTATCCATGCGTGAAGTCTGTGACCATTGTGCGCAAATGTATGCTTTCACACTGTGCATTCACATTGCATGTGTATTGTTTGTGCATACTGGGCATGCCGGTTGTCTGTGGTTATTGTGTGCGTGGTACAGCGTGGGTATTTTTAGTACAATTGTTCTAGTGTGTTGGCGTTTTCATTGGGTTGGCATGGGTTATTCGAAAAGATGCGTTACAATAGTTAATACTACACATGTACAGATATACATATTTTCAGGTTTCAAAAAGTGTATATATTGAGTTTGGCAGATCGAATTTTTGCAGCACGCACTGGTTCCAGGTAAGGTCTAGGTTCATGCTGTAAATCTAAAAAATCTAAGTTACACCCCGAAAGTGGTGTTTTTGGGCCCATGGAAAACCAAACCCCCCAAAAAAGAACCATTTTTGCGTATTGCTTTTAGACATGAATTTGTTAACGAAACTTCACCACATTTGATGTGAATTTTCTGATGTGTATTTGTATTTATTTTGATTATATATAGTGCTCTCACACTCAGATGAACGAAAGGTACAGAACAGGGAAACCAAAAGAAAGAACGCTCTTTGATCTAAATCAGGAAGGAGGCTTTAAGGAAATGCTGGAAATACGCATTTTTAACAGGTCTCCTGACTAATAGGAAATTATCTGGTTTCTGGAGATTCCTAGCAGGAAAGTGCTGCCTAATCAGAAAGGGATCTGCCATCCCATTTCCGCTGTTTAAACTTTGGCACAGCGGCCAGCTCTGAGTCACATGAACAAAGGGGCTTAGACATTTACATGAAATAGTTTGTTTGACTGAACTGAAGGCCTGGTGTCCTTCAGGCCTTTAAAGGTTAAACAAAGACTTAAACCAGATTCTTTCGACCACAGGGAGTCAGTGTAACTGTCTTAAAGCTTGGAAGGTGCTGGCTCTCCTAGCCAATCTGATAACTAGTGTAGATGCAGAATGTTCAATCTTCTGAAGCTTCAACAGCAAACTTATTGGTGGGTCGAGACAATAGTTAGCCTGAGCGAGTTGAATGCTTTTATAAACCTTGCCTTGTGTGAATAGCTAAAGTATAGAATACTCTTTAGTGGAAAGATGCAGGATAGTTAGGTATCGATCCAAATTCCCAGATTTCATTCTTCCTGATAGCATATGTGGGGAGCCAGAGGGTCCAAAAACCTGTCATACACCTATTCAATTTCAGTCTATGGGCGATCCTCGAATATATTCACTGGGAATATGTAGCTCATGAATTAGTTATGAACAGCTGTCACATTAGCAATGAGGTTGACCAAGATTTGGTTATTGGCAGCCTATGCATAAAAAAGCATACCATGATTTTGTATGAATTCAGCTAACTGCTGTAACATGAAAAGAATGATCGCCAATGCAGAGCATCACATGTGGCGAGAGTAGCTGCTCGCCAAGTTTGGTGAAAGTTCATTGATAAGGTCTAAAATTACTGAGGGAAAGTAGTCACATTTAACCTACATATTGCTAAAGATATAGTGAGCAAACAAGGGGCTTGCAAACTTTTGAGGAGGCAGAAAAGTTAAAAGTAGTAAGGCAAGATTTCAAATAAGATTTTTAAAATAAATTGCTACAAGGAAAGGTTTTCGTTCTCCAAATAAACACTTTAAACAAAATAAGTGCTCATCAATGGCTTATGTCATCACTGACCACATATCTGATGATATACAATTTAATTTACTGTTTATTCGAGGTTTTAACTTTCCGGAAGTTAGTTGGAACCTCCGTCTCTTGAAATGGATTTTTTTGCCATAGATTGTCAGCCCATTGTTTTTTACTACACTCTATGAACAAAGGAATTAATGCATAGCACATGTAATTCTACAACAGAATTGTGCTGCATAACTTGTCAAAGGCAACCTCCTTTAAACAAAGAGAGGTGATCGAGATAGGGCTTTCTTTCAATGACAGCACACTTGGCGATAGTTAACCGAGTAACATTTTTGCTCTCACCCCTTCTTCCTAGGCTTGCCTTCTTCTCGGATGGTTTTATTGTAATACACCATTTGATGTTAGTAGATTTAGAGTCTGCAATGTACTCTGACCCAAGACTCAGAAGCAAGGGTGTCGAGAAGCACATAAAAGGCAGTGTGGAAATAAACGAGGATAATATAATGCAGCCTGAACTTGTTAGAAGTAGACTCATAAACTGGCTGTAACAACATATTAGCCAAGTCTCAAAGTAGACTTGTATCGAAAGGCAAACTGTATATCCTGAACATATAGATAGACGAATGAATAAACTTTTATAGAAATGTTCTGCCACTCCTACTAAACCTTACTGAATAAGAGAAGGCTAGGACACAGATCTGAAAGAATTTCTTGTTGCATTACAAAGCACTTCTTGTGGGTAAGCGTGAGTATCAGTGTGGGTAAGTATACACGTATACTGTAATGGAAGCTTGGTCTCCTACGAATAGTTGAGTTTTAAGTGTAGGATAATAAAAGTAAAAACATCAAATTAGACAAGGCATCAAAATGTAGTGTGTAGCATACTGTGATACATTTTCAGATCAGTCAGCTGCCACATTTTACACGCTTTTATCATCTCTGCTCCAGTCTGCATCCACCTCATAACAATTCTAGCAGTACCCAATGAAGCAGAATAATTGTGAGAAAGTCCGATTTAAATTTGATCATTCAACCAATACATGTTCTAATCTGCCACTATGAAGGTTGATTGAAACCATTAGATGTATTTCACAGTGAAATTTGCTTCAAACATACTAGGTGGTGGTGAGGAAGACATTTCCCCTTCATCCCCTCTTCATCGTCACAGTCCTTACGTCATGAAGGCCATCGGTCTTCCTACATATTAAGCCACATCCGTTTCACATCGTTGCACTTCCCCTTTAAGGAGAGCGCTTACCACCAAAACGTCCCGTTTTTATTTCTGTAGACCACGAGATTGGAGACCAACAGGGCTGATCCTTTACCTGCATTTACCTCCTTTTGCGGGCTAGCGAGTGCAATGTATAGAGGATAAGCTACTCACTGAATGGCAGATGGGGGTAGAAGAGGTTGTGACATGTGGCCCCGGTAAGTAGGGATCCTTGGGATCCTCCTACACGGCAGCTGGAACACTGCCGTCTCGGATTCTCATCCTCACATGAAGTCCAGGTCACAGCAGTGAGACTGCAGCTGGGAGAGGTAGGGTATGGCAACATCTCCAGTGGGGTCAATGACGGGTGCCTCCCCAGTGTCTAGGCTTCACCTACAAAGGAGAGGCGTTTCCCACTGGAAGGTACGATGTCTATGGTGGGGGCACAGTTCAGGATACTTAGTTCCTGCTTACCCTTAAGCAGGGTTCAGCCATGTTGAGGGCCCGCAACCTCCCCCCTTCACCCTCTGGCCGGATGTTAAGCGTGTCGAAAATCCAGGGGGAGGGGCTGGGGGTTCTCTTTGGCACAAATAACACTGAGAAGTGGTAAATGCAGGAGCAGGGTGCCTGTGTCCCTGGGATTAAATCGGGCGATTTCCACTCAGCGTGGTATGACTGCTGGTTCGATATCTCTACACTGGGAGTATCAAAGCTGTATAGCTAAATGTAGGCACATGGACACCTCCAACGTCCCCAGATCCCTCTAAATCACCTCGTGGGAGGAAGAGACAGAGGTAAGCTAAAAGGGCACTCCAAATGAAGGCGCCAATTAAGGAAACCCTTAGGGAGGAGCGCAGGATATCACCTCATCATCTTTGTGCTCATCTGAGTCAGATGAATCAGGCAAACCAATGGGGAAGCTCCTGGACTAGAAGGAAGTGTCGGAGGTCCTTTCAAATGTGGCAACCTGCATGAGATTCAACAAACCCAATCCTGAGACATTCGAAGATGCACAGTGCAGCAGTTTGAAGAGAAAATTAAGAAGGGTCTGCCTGTGATTCCAGCCATCAGGAGGAAACTATTGAAGGAATGAACGGATCCGGAGAAGATCGCTATTCCCCACTTTATGAACCGGCCATACTCCTCAGAACCTGATGAGAAGCCATCAGTGTCTACTGAGGTGGACAACCTGGCTGTCCAGGTTGACTGGGAGACTCTCCATGTCTGCAGAGGAAGCAGACATGAGGGATCTAACTGATCAGAAGGTGGACGCAGCCATAAAGAAGAGTTTTGCCAGAGCCCACCTGACCAGTAGGGCCTGCATCTACGCATCCAGCACTGCAAAGTCACTCCTCAAGGTCTTCCAACGGCTTTGTAATGCAATGGAGTCGGGAGAAGACAGTTTGTTCCTCATAGAAGCAATGCACCTACAGGCTGATTTTTTTCTTCTGACCTAGCCTTTAACGCTGACCGGGCAGCTGCCATTTCGATGGGTGCCAGCATTGTGGCCAGATGAAATGTACACGTCTGCGACTGGAAAACAAAGTACATAGGGGGGTGTGGCCCCACAGGTTCCATTACTGGGGGCCAAACCTTTACAGGGACAATCTGGAGAATAGGGTGGAAAAGGTCCACAAGCAGGACAAACATGCAGATACTTTGCGACTTAAGACCGGTTCCCACCGCCAAAAGTCCTGGCCGGATAACACGTTCAGTCCTCGCTATAGGACCTTGTGGGCTAAGGTCGGCCCGTCTTCATGGGGAGACGCTGGCCCCCACCATCCCAGGCTAAATCGCAGTCCCCGTCAAACCCCTCAGTAGTCCCGACTGCCCCTGTCCCCCACAGGTGGGGGCAAGTCTGACCCACTGCTCTCACCAATGGGCATTTGACGTGTAAGATTCCTGGGCCCTGGCAGTGGTCAGAGGGGGCTACCAGATATCAATTTTGGCAATTCCCCCGAACACAGGCCCAGTTCTCCCAGGTATTCCTCGGGACAAAGGCAAACAACTGACCTTCCTGAAGGAGAGCTCAGGAGGGTTCTGCCTGGTAATAGTTTTGAAAGAGTCAATGCTTTTGGCAAACACCTACCTTTCAAACAGAGACTTTACAGTAAAATATCCCACTGATTGCCCATAGCGACTAGCTTGCCTCCTTGGATATGATGGATGCCTAACCTGCATATCTCAATCCACCCGGCCGACAATCAATTCCTTTGCTTCGCAGTGGGCCTTGTTAATTTTCAGTTTGTGGTGCTCCCCTTCTTACGAGGTCAGCCCCGAGTTTTTACCAAAACCCTGCAGGAGTACAACTCTATCCTTATCTGGACGACTGGCTAATCCATGGCGCCTCACAGCGGATGATTGATGCACGAGTTCTGCAAACCTGCTCCCTTCTTCAGGCCCATAGGCTCCTCTGGAACATTTGGAAATCTCATCTAGCCTCGACCCAGGGATTGCATTTCATAGGAGCAGTGCTTCATAGCAACAATGGGCTGGTTGCCCTGCCAGCTGATAGGGCACCCTCACTCTGAGATGTGGTCTTTCGCCTGTATCAAGCCCCGGAAATATCAGCCAGATCCATCCTGAGAATCATAGGCCTCATGTCTACAATGGTGTTCGTCACCCACGGGGCTCGGATCCGTCAGTCCCACACACACCCCCATACTCCCTTCTTGCTCATACACCCAGAAGGTGGCTTCCGCACTGCCAGAATTTTGAGGCACACATCAGAGTCTCACACAATCTCATATACTCCCTACAATGGTGGTTGATCTCGAACATCTCTTCAGGGGATTTCCCCTGAACCTCCCCTGCCCTGGTGATCAGCACCATGGATGCCAGCAGTATGGGGCTGGGAGGGCGGATGCCAGCAGTATGGGGCTGGGAGAGCGGTGCACACTGGAATCCAAGACATGCCATGGAAAATGGTCAGTGGCAGAGAGAAGGTGGTCCTTGAATTACAAATTGTTGAGGCCATTTACAAAGCCCTATTGGTATTCCAGGGGGGAGGTGAGGGGAAAGGCAGTTCGGGTCGGCACAGACAACTCAGAGGTTGCCTACAAAAACAGACAGGGGGCACCAGATCCTGACACCTGGGAGCAATTGCCTGGAAATCGGGCACCTAGGGTGAACGAAACCTTCAGTACCCGAGTGCTGTCGATACCATCAAGGCAATGGAGACATCTCCACAGGTATTCTCATTATTGACTGGGGACCATGCACAAATGGACATGTTTGCCTCCAGGGAGAACTCACTCCTATCCCAGTTTTGCTCCCTGTCGGAGGGGGTCCATTGGGGGGAGGAAAGGAGCTGCGCTTTGTCTCCCCACGGCCGGGGGATTATCTTTACGCCTTTCGCCCAGTCCCTGTGATCCCCAGGGCAGTCCAGCAGATCGCTTAAAGCAGGGCCAAAGTATTGTTGATAATCCCCTGGTGGCATAGGAGAACTTGGTTCCCCCACCTGAAGGCTGTGTCCTTGGCTCCTCCCCAGCTTCTCCCTCGGTTCCCTTCCCTGGTCATCCCCCACCTCGGCTCTCAGCTGACCAGAAACTGGCACTAGGAGGCTTGGCTATTTAAAGGAAAGGATTTCAACAGGAACTAGACGATACCGTCTTACCCCTTGCAGGCGTCCCATAAGGGTTCTACCCATCACTTCTATGAGCATCACTTGGTTTGGGGTTCAAACGGTCCTGCCCTTTGAGGGTGGGTGTCCCGAGTTTGCCCAGTTCCTGCAGATGAGTTTCAAATGGGTCCAGCCCTCATCCTCGCGTGCTCAGTGGGCAGTGAATAGAGCATTCTCGCACACCTTGGTGCGGTTGTGAAAGCTGATGTGATCATTTCTAGAATCCTGAAGAGCTTTCATGCTCACATGTGCTAGAGTCCGATCTATGACTCCTTCCTGAGAGTTACCCAAGGCTCTGCAGCAGGCCCCATTTGTCCCGTTGGAGTCTATAGAGCTAACCTTTCTGAGCTTGAAAACAGCCTTTCTAGTGGCCAATTCTGCGGCAAGCCAAATCAACAAGCTTGGCCCATCACACTACACTGTGACCGGCCATTCGACCCAAGGTGGTTTCAACCTCCCACGTCCCAGGAGGCCCTCATCTCCTCCCTCCCTCCTGATCTCCCTCCTGAGGAAGCATAGGTTCTGGCACACCTCGACATCAGAGAATTTCGCCTGTCTTACCCAAACGGGATCCGGTCTTTAAAGAAGTCTAACAGTCTCTGTCATCTTCTGGGCTTCTGGGAAGGGACGAAAGGCTTCCTCTGTGACCATCAGTCGGTGGTTGCGAGATACATCATTATGGCCTATTCCATCGGAGGCACTACTCCTCTCCCAGGGATTCAGGACCGCTCTGAAGGGGATTGGAGCATCATGGGCAGAAGACAGGGGAGCTTCAATCTTGGACATCTGCCGGGCTGCCACCTGGACCTCCACTTTGACTTTCGCTCATCATTATCATTTACACCTCCCTGGAGAAGGGGAAGGTAGGGTTACTATTGTTCTGCTAGGGGCTGTCTGCTTGCCAATTAAATTCACTTGCTGCATATTGTGTCTCAGTGTAGTCGATTCGGCTCCGGCTTGTGTATGCCTTCATGAAATAAGACCTGGTAAGAGGGACTTATGGGGGAGGGGGGTGTGGGGTTAGTGCTCTGATTACTTACCAGTAATCTACATTAGTCCTAGTCCTAATCTTCCTCATTCCCGTATTTACACCCTCCCTCCCGTGCTGGAGGAGTTGTCCTGGCAGTTTGGTATGAAACGTCATTTTAGAGGTAAGCACCCTCTTTATAGGGGAGGAAGGGCGAGTAGAAACATGTGAAATGGATTTGGTTTAATCTCTGTGGGAAGCCATGACGTAAGTACTGGGACGAGGAAGAGTAGGACTTGGAGTGATAGAAATTACTGGTAAGTAATCAGAGCATTATTACCCTCTGACCAAGGAAAGAACATATGCAATAAAGAGTATAATCTGACACTCTGGACAGAATATAAAAGGTGAGAGGATTCTTCTGCTTTCTAACTTTGATGGAATACTTACAAGTTTGCTATAGGATTTGGCCACTCTGCATTCTTGCCCCTTTGACCCTTGCATATACATGTGCTATCGGGCTACTGTCGCAACACATCTTATTTGCTGTCCGCAAGAAAGCATGCAGAAGGGTCTCCCTTCTGGCATCTCAGTTGTTAGTATTTCCAGAAAGGAAGCGATTTAGCGGCTCCCTTGCAGGGGGAACAGAACATTCAAGACCACTCCACTAATAGCCACATTCTTGTGCCGAATGAGAGGACTGGTCACTTATGACATATGATCACTGACAGAATATCTGATCATATTTGAGATCATTCACTGTGGGGTTGGGATTATGACTTGCAGGAGTTCAGTTGGAACCTTAATGTCCCTTCAAATTGATTTTTTTCAAATAATGTGAAGTCATTGTGTTTTGCAATATACTCTAATCGCACCCAGGGAAGGGCACTCAGCCAATCCGGTAAGTGGCAATGTGGGCAAGAACACAGTGTACCACCCGCACTTTGCAGTCACCTGAGGCCCTTCCCCAGTTGGTGCCATCTTTATTGTGTGAAGGCAACATGAAGTTTCACCCTGTTTCATCCCCACCCCCTCACCAGCCGGACCTTACTGGCGGCGCCTTCCACCTACTGCCAAGGGAACGGAAGTGGTCATTTTTTTTCTTTTTTACAGGAGATTGGGCTTGCGCAACCCGTGCAGAGCCCATCGCCCGTAAAAAATAAAATTGAGAAAAGTGTATTTGCACCCCGGGCAAACCCAGAGTACGAATAGCATCACCCCCTCATCTGAGGTGCATACATGGCTGGTAACAGCCCACAGCCCTCGCTCGCTCAGGCCTGCCTAGGCTCGGGCTGGGGGACCAATACAGCCATGTAAGCCCACCGACTCGGGGGTGATTGATATATGAACAAAGCAACAAAAGCACCCCACATATAAATCTACAATAAAGGCATGCTGCAAAACCACACTTAATCACAGATCACCTTCTTAAACCAACGACTTGATTGCGATAGGGCTTTCTTTCGATGGCGGCTAACGATTAACATTTTTGTCCCCACCCCTTCTTCCTAGGATTTCTTTCCACTCAGGTGGTTTTATTGGAATACACCATTTGTTGTTAGTAGATTTAGTGTCTGTTATGTACCCGGACCCAAGTCTTAGAAGCAAGGGTGGTGCGCAGAATCACAAAATGACAGTGTACAAATAAAGGATAATTATGATGTAGTCTGAACATGCATCTTGTTAGCATACGCTAAAGAAAAAAAACAAACAGGTTCTTTATTTGGATTTCTAATATTTTAAACCTAGAGCAAAGTATACACTGTACATCTCACCAGGCAGCTAGGAAGATCCACAAACAGCTAAAACACAGAATGATTCTTCCTACCATCGTTCAGGGCCTTGCATATTGGGACAGTCCAACATATACACCAAGTCACTCAGTAACATCACAACTTTTTTCAAACTTTGCCTTCAATCCAGCACACAATCAAATCCACACTCACAGTCCTGCACTCCACCAAACATTCTGCATCCACCACACACCGAAACCCATGCATTCTTTGCTGTTCACGCCACCAGGAGAGGAGCACATACGCAAAACAGTTCAGCTGATGTTGCAGGTAAAAGTAAAAAAAAGAATCAGCCCCGAACATGTACATACTTGCACGTGCATATGATCAACAGTCTGCCTGCCGTGTAAAATGAGCTAAAAGACAGGTATTCAACTAAAACGACATGGCAACCAGCGCATCCACATATTATACCCATTCAGTAGGTCTCCCATGTACATAAAATAAGAGTGCCATAATTCACCATGTACTTCATCCGAGGAGGCACAATCCAACACAAGTGTGTAATATTTGAAGCCATTGTCCAGCACACATGCCGAGCAAGATTATGTAAGCCTCATACAATTGCCAACCCACTGGGCGAGTTACATCCATTAACCAAGCCATGCAATTGTCCCTGCATGTTCACCAAACCCGTGTTACCTGTTCCATGTATTTCATCAACCTATGCAGTGTCACACTTGCAGCTAACTCCAGCAGAACCACACGGAACCAACGTATCACGTCATTCTCATTTGAACAACTTGCACTGTCACTGTACCTTACAATGAAAAACACTATCAAAGTCCCATATGACAAAATGCACTCACTTCCCATTTGACAGTAACTTGCACAGATAGAAGAACCACAATCACTGCCGACACATCCAACTGGCCTACCAAGTTACACAACCTAAAAGCTGAAAGTAAAATATTATGTTTTCTTTCTCTTAGCACCAAGCGCAACAAGGCCCAACCATGTGTGACCAGCCAATCTGTAAGGCAAACACACCAAATTGAGTCACAGACCATCATACGCCATAATCTCTAGAGCACTGCTCCACTCACTTTCACGCAGACCAGAATTGTACAGATCCAGACATCCATTAACCTACAGGGACAGTCTTCCTTGTCAGCAAGTCAGTTTAAAAAGTAACTGTCACCCCACATGAAACTCATCAAACACAACAGGTCAATTACATTCTCACTTGCACACCAGTCCAAAAAGGCACATTTCGACAGGTCCACTAACCCGCACAATTAAAGTCCCACAAATCGTCCAGCCACTAAGTGCATTTACTGCCCCATATTCGCCAACAACTGCAGGGAAGGACATCAAACAATACATATTACTTTCAGTCCTACAACCTTCCGTTTGTCTTACATGAACGCCAATCCCATGTTCGCAGATGTAGGTGTATACAGATCCACATTCCCAATGCAACATATATACCAGTACATATGACGATCCAAGACCAGTCCGGCCCCAACACATATGCCACGGCATGCTTATGCAAGTGGTGCATTGCCCCTCCGCCTTTCTTGAACATATGTAGTGTGCAAGCAAGACAACTGGACAAAAGTAGCCAACACAGTTCTGTAGCAAGCAAACAAACTAAACAAAAGGCTGGTATCCCCAAGTCCACTTCACAGTACTGCCCACAAGACAAACAATAAAACGTCAGTTCTTTCCAGAGGGCTGAAACCATGGATGCTGTGACAGGCTATGCTGACCATCAATACTTATGATTTACACAGAGCACAACAGTATAGTAGGGATGCGCCAATCTCCAACCTATGAATTATCCGCCATTGGTCAAACAGGTTGTATAATGGAGTCTTCCAATGTGGAGGACACATCAAGGGGTATAAATCCTTCATTGGAAGGCAAAGCAGTATACAGTTTTACAATAGCCCCCCTTCCCTCAGCTTCACTTTAATTTATATGATTCAATTAGGTCTTAATTTTTAGCAGTTTGGAGGGTATTTAACAGGTCTCAAGTCTCGTCACAGTGGAACATGATCACAAAAGCTTTGTGTGTGATATTTTTTAGGAAGTTTAAGGTGCCCATTGAAAATCTTTTTACTTTACTTCAGGCTCTCCAACCGCAACCCCCTAACTGGGAGAGCAGGGACATCGGATACATTGTTGGAGCTCACGGCTGATGAGAATGTAGACTGGGGAACATAAGACATGTAGACTAAATCTATTTTGAAGGACTGCGGGCCATCGTCCTAGGTTACCCTTTAGGCTGTTCGGCAGGAGAAAGGCCCCATGCTTGTGAAAACCGCTGGCAACTGAGGTGTGTATCCAGTAGAAGAACTCTCGGCTGCTATCAACCCCAATATTGGTCAATTATTGGGGTCAAGTGTGATAACGGGACGAGAGGGCGTTGGCTGGAGAAGCAGGTATTGTTTTTTCGATCCACAAAGCCTCTTGAAAGTAATATTGACGAACAATCAGAGACGGTATGCGTTGATTTAGCATCTATATAATCTCACCAGAGTCATCCAAGTTATACCAACTGAAGTGAAGGCATCATCTTGATTGGAGAGTCTGCAAATGAAATACTCTAGTAGAGTAATGTGGCTTAATGCATACACAGCTGGAACAGAGG
This sequence comes from Ambystoma mexicanum, assembly GCF_040938575.1. Taxonomy (NCBI): domain Eukaryota; kingdom Metazoa; phylum Chordata; class Amphibia; order Caudata; family Ambystomatidae; genus Ambystoma; species Ambystoma mexicanum. The sequence continues at coordinate 984,353,713 of NC_090921.1, forward strand.
TTTAGCATACACATAAATATATACACATATATACAGTTTAAATTATGCTAGAAGCAGAGTAAATTGTTCCGACCCAAGGCCCGACATGCTACACATTTGAGACCCCTCCAAAGAAGTGCAAGTGCCCTGCTACTACAGATTAGTCTTCAAACCATAGATCAAGACTTGGGCTACGACATGGGAATGGGACTCTTCTGTAGAGGGATCAACCTCTATACAAAGTCAAACCCCCAAACTGCTCCCCAAGAAGTCTGGTTAAGTGGCCACCAAACTCGCTGACTATTAAAAGAGGGAAATGAAACAGCCCGATAGAGGAGACTAAAGTACTGGAAACAGTTACACTGCTTCAAATGCTCACTTACATTTAAAATAATTGTTAATTATCTCGGCATAAGCCAAACTCCTTGTCTGGCTTCAACTAAATATCTGTTTCATCAGAAAGTAATAGGCAACTAGAACTTGCTGGAATGGCCCTGATCTTTTATAGATATTTGAAGTTACTCCTTCTCCCCATCATGCAGGAGAATTGGTCCCTCCCCAAGTTGCACTAATTAACATTTCAAAATACTAATGTCACGAGTGTGCCTTGCAGCCCTCTAAAAAGGCATATTTGCAAGCAGTCTGGAGCAGGAAAGTGGAATTGTAAAGTCACGTGGAGAAGTTGACATCCGCATGAAATGGAATGTACACCTGTATAAGGTTTGAGTGATCCAATGCCTCTAAATTGACAGAAGTTTCAAAGTCAATTCGTATGCTCCCCAAATTATTGCAGGAGTCGCCTTTTGGGTGCTTAGTTACCTATGGGGATGGTTGACAGAACATAAACTGGCAGTTATTTGGGGAACAGAAAGCACCTGCGTGTCCAATCAACCCAGTGCAAACAATTCTAATTGTTTGTAGGAAGCGGGCCCAAGCTCCAAACTAGTTGATGGCATCGCTATGGCAGCTGTCACTTGTGGTGGCTGGTCATGGCAAGCAAGCTGCAACCTGATAAGCACCCTCTGCAGTGTGCTGCACACTGTGCTCTTGCAGCAATGTCAGGTCTAAAAAGCGCTCCCCACACCACATGCACTTAAACTGCTGCTCTCTGGCATGCACGCTATGGTGCTTGTTAAGGTGCTCTCGTTGCTTAAACGCCTTTTCACATGAAGGGCATTTGTATGGCTTCTCCCCAGTGTGCACCCGCCTGTGCCGTTGCAGATCGGAGGCATACTTGAAGCGCTTCTCACAGTCAGGGCACTTAAGTGGTTTCTCACGAGCTGGGTCACAGCGGTGCTGCACAAACTCGGAGGAGGAAAAGAAGCGGCGTTCACACAGCGTACACTTGAGTGGCTTTTCTGCACAGTGTGCAGACTGATGCTTCTGTAGAGCCGAGGAACGTTTATAGGACTTGTTACAAAGAGTGCACTTGAAGGGGCGCTCTGCGCTTTGCACGCACTTATGCCGCAGTAGTTCTGAGGACTGGTTGAAGCCCTTCTGGCACACATTGCACTTAAACAGGTTCTCAATGCCATGGACATGCTGGTGGTAGATGAGGTGTGCAGGTTGCACAAAGCCTTTTTCACACAAGTTACACTTGAAGGGCTCCTCTACCTTATGAGTACGGCGGTGGCGCATTAGAGCATACTGCTGCTTGAAGCTCATTTGGCACAAGTCACACTTAAAGGGCCGCTCCTCACTGTGGGTGCGTTCATGCTGGCGCAAGTCTGATGGGCGTTTGAAAGACTTCTGGCACTCCCCACAGCGAAATGGACGCTCGCCCACTGGTGTGCATGGATGGTGCAATAGCTCAGAAGACTCCTTGAAGTGCAGCTCACAGATGTTACAGCGGAAGAGATGCTCACCCGAGTGTGCGTACATGTGTCGCACCAGGTGAGAGCGGTGCTTGAAGGACTTTTCACAAACTGTGCACTTGTAGGGCCGCTCTGAGCTGTGTGTGCGCTTATGGTGAACGAGGTGCGAGGACTGGCTGAAGCTTTTGTCGCATAGCGTACACTTGTATGGCCTCTCACCAGTGTGTACACGTTCATGGCGTGAGAGCTCTGAAAGATGCTTGAAGGTCTTCTGGCAGATGGTGCAACTATATGGCTTATCAGAGCCATCAGGTGGAACCAAAGTAGAAACTGGTGGCTGTGGTTCTGCCTCTGGAGTTTTGTAGGTCTTCTCACAAATGGAGCACTTCATGGCAGCTCCATTGTGTACGTTGTGGTGTTGAGCAAGAGATGTGAGCAGTGAAAATCCCATCTTGCACACTCCACAAACAAAGGGTTTTTGCTCCACCTGCACGCACTGGTGCTCTAACAGGTCTGTGGCCTGGTGGAAGATCTTCATGCACTGGGTGCACTGAAAAGATCGATCATGACTTGTCAGGCACTGGTGGTCATGGGGGTTCGAAAGGTGGGTAAGGTCATGCCCACACAAGTTACATTTGTTTATTGACTCTGTCCCGGTCACTGGTGGGTGCTGGTGGTGCTGCAAGTTGGGGTCTGGCTGGAGAAGGATGCCATATACTGCACAGCCCAAAGGATTCTCCACAATGTTTGGTGGTAGAGCATGGTCCCCGAGTGCTGCCAATACCCCAACATGATGCTGCTGCTGCTGGGATGGATGCTGCTGTGCAGTTGGATGCTGTTGTTGTGGGGGATGCTGTGGTTGTTGGGACTGATGCTGTGGTGGCTGCTGCTGTTGGGATGGATGCTGAGGTGGTTGCTGCGGCTGATGCTGGGATGGATGCTGTGGCTGCTGCTGGGATGGGTGCAGTGGTTGTTGTGGTTGCTGCTGGGCTGGGTGCAGTGGTTGCGTTTGTTGCTGGGCTGGATGCTGAGGCTGCTGTGCTGGCTGTTGCTGTGGCAGCCAGCCTTCCGACATGCTTGTAAAGAAGAAACACGTTTTGGCAGCGGATTCTTCAGCTTTTTCTAAGACGAGAGAATTTAAGTAGACAGATTTTCACAAGTGCATTTCTGAGTGGGAGAAGATAACCTCAGGTTTGAAGCAGCTGTACTTTGGGACAGCCGCTATCCTAGTATTTTCTTCTGTTATAGAAAAAAGGGAATTCAGTTTTGCGAACAACCTCATGACCATTCCACTCCCGTATCCAGGGTAATTTCATGTATATATCTGGCTGATGTCGTGAAGAAACAACCCTGCAGTAAGAGAAAGAAAACTCAGTCAGCTCTCAAGGAAGGTCACCGATTACGGAGCATATGCCAACACAACAGAAAAAAGTACAAGCGACTCTCAGCCCAGTAGCTGCCACACACACTGCATCCTCTAGACTAAAAAATGCCCTTCCTAGCGCAGCAGGCGACAGTACCTTTTTACACAGCAAAGAAAGAAATAGTGTCAGGAGTGCATGTTCATGCCGACTTGTACCAATGCCTACATTCCCTTTAAACAAGCTGTGTTTCAACTTCAATCAGTTCCTTTTCATCCACACAGGCAAAGAGCAGAGGGTAAACTAGTTAATGGTGGATGAGCTATCTAGAATCAAGAGGGCTGCTGCAATAGAAACACAGTAGTCACGATAGTGAGTGCACTGTACTTTACTCTCATCACCCACACCACTTTCCTCTAAACGGTTCCCGCTTGGGGTAATCCCAGGGTAACCAGAGAACTGGTTCCAGCAATGGTTAATCACAGAGGTCTTGGGGCTCCTGAGACATCACCATATCACTCCCCTTGTACCCCTAAGATTCCAGAGCACCAATCCGCACCTTAATAATTAGGTTCAACAACCAAACACGTGACTGAACATTAATCCTCAGTCCACTAGCCCACTAGCTTCTACAAAAGCACGACAAGCATGTGCTAGACCCATGGCACATTTAAGGCTCATGGACCTATATACTTGGGGGCCAATAAAGCACTGGGCTATAATGAACACACCACCCCTCAGTGAGCAAGCCCGCCGGCTGCTCTTTTGTTTAATGAATCACAATCACGTTCACAAAAAAGGCCAAAACTGTTTTGCCTTTTAGGCCCTATTATTGGGCTATAGGCCGTAATTCTCAAAACAAGCAATTGGTTGCAATTTATAAGAGCAACCAAACACAGGCCCCATACGCACTAAACATGCACCTAATGAACCAAGCATAGAGGTCAACCACAGTGCCCACCGCCTCAAAATGAATAGACCTCTGACAGACACAGCCACACCCAACTGCCCTACAATGTAATTACCTAGCACCAAGATCAGACCATGCCTCAAGACAGGGTCCCTTCACATGCTAGCAGCCCTTAGACTTCCAGCTGCCCAAAACCAGCCCACATGGGCCTGCAATTAGATTCTAGCAACCAAGTCTTGACTCAACCCCTTGATCATTCCCAGACCCACGCCCATATGGCCCAACTTGTCATAGTCCTTCAAGCGAACCAGTGGAAGGCATCCACTCAAACCAACAATCGTGAACCATCACCACACCACTCGGTCTATGGACTTAAACGCACCAGGTAGGTCCTTTTTTACTTCCTCTTCCCTCCCGCCATAACCACTATATTATTGTCAAAATAACATGTAATCCACACTGCTCTTGTACATTGTCAAATCACAAACTCAAACTATATCTGTACACACTAATATCACATTATGTCACCACTGTGGCACAAACTGACAAATATGGTAATGACTCAGCCTTGATAAAGACCCAGAGGTCGAAACACTTGTCGGCTGACCACTTAGATCACCTTTATCAATAAAGAACACAATCATTTACAAACAATGATACAAAGAATACGCTTTCCCCTTTTTGTTTCATGCGCAAGATATCTTGGAACAAACAAATATCAATCCTAAACAGAGGTGGGGGTAACACCTCCACAACCCATGAGCTCGCAGCCAAATTATACAAACCCTAGTGCCCAAACACCCCTACTCCCTTCCCAACGTAGTAAACAACATTTTGGTCCCCTACTGCCCAATACGGGCGTATGCTTCTGAAGCCTGCGTAGTGTCCTACTCCAGGAACATGCTAAGTATCTAAGCATTATGTGTGTTTAAACACCACCACCATGTAACGGCAAACAGAGCAAGGTTTAGCTCAGTATATCTCCCCCTCTTCCAGCTCTGCAAGCACTCGGGGGGCCATTTTACCGACAAGTACAGTACGGTATCCGGCCATATTTTCCAAAAGATATTTTTCGAATGACATTATGTCGAAAAACCTTTGTCGAACAATTTATTTGCCATCTTTTAAAAAATGTTGTTTTTTTGGGTTTCGTTAGTAAAAAAAAAAAGGTGTAGATAAAAAAACAGGGGTTTTGGGGCAAACCCCCAATTTTAAAAATGAAATTAAAAAAAACAATTAGAAAAAAAAATGTCGGCAAATTTGGTGTTGAGAAAAATGGCATTAGAAAATATGGGTTTCGAAAATATCACTATAAACCGTACAGTACATTATACTATTCCTCGTCCGACCCATGTGAAATCTCAACTCAATGTTAGTCTCATTTGACTGCAAATGGCGGCCCCGGCAACAAAGCTTTTTGTAGTCTTTTATAATGTATTTAACAGTCATTTATATATCTTTATGCACGTAGTAAAATCGGTAAATTAGCCAGGGTTACCACATTCTAGGTCCAGAAGAAGGCAGACCACTTTCCTATCACCGAAACGTCCAGCGAAGACAGCACTCAACCTTTGAGTATCTGTTCTACAAGAGCTAGCCCATAGCGACGTCGTCCAAGAATGGGTCCCATGACCACTCATGAACACTTTACCATTGAACACTTGATCTGTATCTAATATAACTTAGACGTTCTAACTTCCGTTTACCCCTTAGAAAGCACTCACAGAACCGCATAAGAGGAATGCAAACCCAAGTTCTAACCTCTACCTAGTCCACATGATCTATGTGCACATCCGGACTCTTTAGACAGTAGTTTACACTGAAAAAACTCTCAGCATATTACTCTTTTGTCATGTGTTTGTGTCTTTTACACACCTTTAGTGGTACACTTGCTAATTAATTTATGAAATACAATTCTTGCAAATTATTTGTGTTTTTGCATATGAATAATTGTTACCATTGTATAGGGGACTGCAACACAGGTAAATCAAGGTTTGCCTCCCATCACTTTGTGTTATATGTTTCGACGCCACATGTCTAAGTATCTTTTGGATACATTTAGCCCAGAATAGAATGGGCAGGAAAACAAACAAAACGTGTCAAAGAATGAGACCAGTACCAATGAAAATATTGTAAAATATGGTAAACAAAAAAAAAATGAATATGAGAAAAATAAGAACAACAAAAGATGTGTGGGTGATTTATAGACCCACCTCTCTGAAGAAAGAGAAACAGAAAAAGACATTTTATATTTAGACTACGAAAAAGAACTGGACATTAAATGTCAAACCTGGTTAAAGAATAATGCACAGAGAAGTGCATATTCACTAGACTGTTGGGACATTATTTGTTAAACAAGTACCCTTAACATCGGTGCTAAAATGCAAGGGTTTACCTTCTGGTAAATACATTAATCCACCTCCACCCACATTGGAATTGGACTCGGATAGCATCTCCAACGTATCTCCAACGTCTAATCAAGTCCCCCGAACACGCCAGTGTCATTTAGTATCAGAGCCCACAGGGGTCTTTGCCTACAACGTCCCGAGCTGTTAGGTCACATAGGAGGGTTTTGCAGGGATTCAAATTAAGATTGGGTAAGCAGGAGCTAAAAGCCACACCCGGGTATCCAGAATTAACCAGTGACCAGGAGCTACCATGGCGTGACAAGGAGCTAGCACATAGCGTCCCACAATTATAACTTTCACATAATAAGGAAACCTATAATTGTGTCCATCGGTTATTTTTAAGCGACATATAGAGGGGTGTGCATGTTTGTTTACAGATTGTTGAATTCACATAGATGTGATTGTTCGGCATTGGTTGGCCTGGGGAGCCAAAAGTATCTCCTGTGCCTGTTGGAACCAGGCTCCTCTAGGCTCTAAACAGGAGCTAAATAGCTCCAAGCTCCCCTCAATTTCGGACCCTGGTTTTACACATTGGGGGTTCTCCCGTTGGACAACATCGGACGAGTTTACATAAATCAAAATAGTATAATATTTATTTTTAAGTAGTTGCAGAGATATTCTCCATGACGAACAGACAGATTGGGGTGCAGGCCAGCGTTAGCTGCGCTTCTATTTATCTCTTTATGTGCGAGGCGAATGCATTGGGGAGATGGAAGGAAGCAACGCTTTCCCGGAGGATGCAGCCTTGTTTCGTAACATAGGCTGTTAAAAGCAAATGTACGTTTTCCTCGCTGAGACTTACTTATGCCTTGCAAGAGCAGCACAAGAAGACTGTTGCATTTACAATGAATGTTAACCACACCAGAATTATGTTACTCATTTGTATCATCACGTGTTTCTTTCCTCCATTGATATTACACACGTAACATACACCCCATCTCATAAAGAAACATGGTATCTCACCTGCGTACGGATCTTGAAAACAGAACAATAAGTTTTGAGAAAGTACAGACTTTCTCAAGGGTTATTGTTACGTTTTCAAGATCCACTTGAAGATGAGATTCCATGTTTCTTTGAGGAGGGGCGGCTACTTACTGGTTATCTGTAAGTTGTGTGTAATATCAGTAGAGAAAATAATAAATTATCATATAAATAAAGAGGAGCACAATTTTGGTGTGATTTAACATTAATCGGAATTAAAATAGATCTTCTTGAGGCACACTTGAAAGGCATAAGTCTGATGGAGTAAAACCTACAGATGCCATAATTTGCTCCACCAGATTGACAAGAGTGGCTAGCGACTATTCCCATTCATGGGCCAGCATGAGTTTAGTCTCTACAAGTTCCTGGGTGAGAAGCTTGTTTGCATTAGAAGATAGTAGGCACAACCAATCATCAACTGTGCCTCCTAGCAAAATTACCCAGGCATTGAGGGGCAACTCAATCCCTCCCATTTTCTTAATCCGAGGTACAATTTGGCTCTAAAGAGGGTCCTGCAACCTTTGTGTCTCGACATGCTTGGACTACAACTGCCATGAACCTTAGCCAGCATAGTCAATTGTAAGGGAACACCGTAGTCCAGAACATATAGAGAGCTGCAGGTTGCAGACACCTGCTCATTGTCTTGGGACACATCTAATAACTGTAGAGTGTAACCCTGTCCTCACATTGTCTCCAGCACAATTCAGAGGAGTCCAAGGAAAAGAAGCGTATATATGTCAGTACTTTGAACTGTCATAGACCGGTGCACCCAAGTTCAGATGTATGACCAAGAGCCAGGTAAGCGCCCCACCTGAAGATGTTTCCCATCTGGGAATGTTTGGGCATTTTATTTTGAGTGAACGATTTGTAACTATGATATTCTATGGGTAGCAAATCGCTGGTCCAATAGAGTTTCAAAATTCAGACCCACCATCGGACATTCCATAGCTAGCTACCTAATGCCTAATACACAAGTACCTAAAGTGCTCCATTTCAGGAAGCATGAAATCAGCTGTTCTGCATAACTGACAGTCCCTTTAGTCCCCCCCTCATCCCATGCAATAAGTGAGTATTAACCACTACCAGAATCATAGGCGAGGGGGCATGACGTTTTTTAGTTTGAGCTATTAGGTGGCGCTTGTACCACCTATAAGCAGAAAGTATTGTATTAGAGCATACCAGAAGAGAAAAGGCATACGAGGAGGGACACAAAGGTTGTAGGTGTTATTTGGGCACCAATTGACTGCCCGTGGCCATGCCAATCCCTATGGCATTCCTACCCAGTTCCTGCACCTCCGAGACCAAAGCACCTCCTCATGGGAACTCTTTGAACTTGCTTTACTCAAGCCTTACCATCAAACCTTGCAATCAAAGTGCCTGCCAATGTTTTTTCAAAGCAGTCTTCTGAGAGTTAATTACTTAATTGGATCTGTTAACATGCTGCTGGTATAGTAAAAATGTCCTAACCAGTCTGCCTTACTCTATTTATAAGCAATATGTGTGTCTTCACTGTAGGATCTGTTAAAAACAAGCATTGGCAAAGCCAACCGTTTTGGCTTGTGTATATGTATTAGGCATTTGCCAGGAACTGCTATTAGATCCCCAGGTACTCGCACCATTTGCACCTGCTACCACCAATGGCCAGTTAATACCATTACAGCAGTGCCTTTCCCATGCCTACACAAAAGCTCAAACTGTTGGCATTGCCAATGCTCGTCTAACTTGCAATTCCTACCACACAATAGGAGAGGGTTGATCTCTAAAAGCAGTTTATATTTCACATTTGATCCCTCTGGGTTTGTAATACCCAGGGCAATCGATATAATGGGATCAGTCAAAGTTATTTTTGATGTTTGCAGGTCTTCCTGCCTCTCATTTGAGAGTATCCTAAATTAATTGTAAACAAAGTGTATAAATATCAAATGACTTACCTGATCTTAAGGGTACAATCATGTTTTTGTATCTGCGTCCCCATGTAGATCAAAAATGCACGAAAGAGGAATTTTAACAGGTAGTGACTGAAAAGTATGGGACATTCTTGGGAGAAGATTCATTTTAATGCAATTCCTTCTGCCAAACCAAAAGACCTCCAGTCTTGCGCATCTCTGCGAGTCCACTAAAACATCCACCAATATACTAGAAAGACTCTGCTTAGAGAGAGCCATGAGGTTGCGCAATATACGTCCAAGTATATTTTCAACGCTTCTGAAATCATATGCCTTCCAAAAGGTGGTGTATCGTTTCCCATCTCTCTGTCATATACTGTTACGTCAAAGTGAATTACTTCGTGGTAATTCACTTTGATGCAGTTCCTTTGTAGCAAAGTAATTGAAACAGGTATGTTTGGGGTTAAGGGTAATAACGGGGGTGGATAAAATAGTGGGTGGTGGTAGGTAAGCGGGCCTAACTCAATTATAAAAAAATATATTAAAGAGACACAATATTTGCATCAAAGAGAATTACCATGAAGTAATTAACTTCGATGTAACAAGGTACAACCCTCTGTGATAGCCAATTACCTAGATGTTGTATAGTTGGTTTTAAAGCCTGCCACATCATGAACAATGTGATGAGAGTCAAACAATGCAGTGAATGAGTTTATGAAGTTGTGTATTAAAAAAGAAAACATTTTCAGACAAAGTGTGCCATTTTATGCTGAACTCCAGACAGGTATCAAATGATTTTGTCTAATTTTCTAGGTAGCAGGCTCGAACAGGAAAACCAAAAAGGAAAAGGGGCTTGCCTGTCTCATACCTCTTGCAAGTAGGTTCTCACCATATGTTATTGATGTTCACTTGGTTGGGCAAGAGCAACCAAGACCGTGAAGACTGGCAATTGGATCATCCCGGTTTGCACCCCTCTTAATATTTAAGCCCTTCCCCAATAGGGTTGTTCTTCCCTGTGCTCTTTATAAATTTAGCTTATATCCTCCAGTCATGTAGGCAACACCTTTGCAACATGTCAGCTCGCCATTCAACTAATACCCTTCCATAGATCTTAGTAACATTTTTAAAAGAGATATAGGTTTGCAGGGGAACATTCTAAAAGGTCCTCGTTTAGATTTTGCCAAGAGAACGGTATGAGACTGCCATAGGTTTAGTAATTGAGCCCCATTGGAGAAAGGAGCAGAAAAAGAATTTAAAAGAACATGTAGTGTACACTTACATTTTATTTTTTATAGATAAAATCATGCTGTTCACTTCATTGTTATTTAATAGTGGAAATGCGTTGTTTTTAAGAAGAAAATATTACATTTTCTCTGCTATAAAACTTTCTGCTTTCCATAGCCGGCCTAAATTGTCTGGGATACAGCATTCTCACAAAATGCCAGAAAATAAAAGCCTAATGTGTGTTTAGTGCGCATTCGGCGTGACCAAAAATCCCAAATCCCACAATGCCGAACAATGGGAGCAGGGGAGGAGGGGGGGTGTCCCCCGCTTCCATTACATGGAAAGCACGACACTACCGCGCAGCCTTCTATGCCGAAGCTGACATGAATGAATGCATTTGACATTTTCGAAATGCAAAGCTGTGAGCTTCGGCATAGAAGGCTGCGTGGTTCTAGGCTTCGATGTTTTAACGTAGAACCTGGGATACAACCAGTCGGCTACATGACCCAACTTTTAGTCAGAATCTATTCAGGAATTCAAAAATCCAGGGTTAACAGTCTTCATAAAAGGCCTCTTGACAGCTGTTGGCTACATAAATATCGAATAGAGTAACCTTAGCCCTCTCCGACCAACTATAGACAACCTCCTATATAACCCCTGTTGTGAAGGATATATTTGCCAATGGCACTGTTAGAAAAAAGTTTGCGTAATAAAACTGTATTCGGACAACGTATTTATGAAATATATTAATGAGAGGGGGATGATGGAAAATTAATTTGTGAGGGGCAGAAGGTCGAACTAGATACATTTAATAAGTAGTTGGGAATTTGTATGCGGTACAGGGTGTATAGAGGTCTTTAAATTTGATTAATGGGTTGTACAAACCATGAAACTCAAATCTATTAATAAAGTTATTAATAATGGTACGATTGCATTAGGAGGCTACTCTGGACTTTCTAAAAAGATGTAAAATACTGGGAGCAGGATATATATGGCACTAAAGGGGCAACAATAGAGGAGGGCCAACTACTGTTGGATCACCTGCGCTTGATCTAAGTAAATGCTAAAGTTGGAGAAACAGTGTGTCCCTCAGCCTATGTCAGGGTAAGGGGCCCAAACCCTGAAGGTCCAGTGAAGTAAAACTGAAAACTGGTAACCCTAGACAACAATGCGCGTGGAGGAGATATATGATAAGACTGAATAATGTGTTTAATGTGAATTAACAAAAAAAAAATCAAAGTATGAAGGATAGTCCATGCAGTTGCTCCCTGCATAAGACCTCAATTGCATAACAGACAGGCAATAAGTATTTCAACCTTACTTCAGGTCTTTTTCAAAGCTGTAACTGAATTGGAAAAAATACCAAACGATTAGATTTGGAGTACAAAGTCTTGTGTTGTAATGCCCACCAATTGGGCACAGCCTATTAATAATGTATTAAATGATATTGAGGTAAACTGTAGCTGTCCTGTACCAGCTTGCAGACCTTAATTATGCAAAATGTAATACGAACAAGAGTGCGCATTCAAAAATATCACAGCTAAAAGATCCTGGTCAACCATAGGTTGCTGTGAATGGATTGAAGAAGGTTGCCATGTGTTGTCTGGGCAACCGGGCTATGATATGATATGATATTTATAACGCGCCTATACACAGGTGTTTCAAGGCGCGACGAGGCAGGGAAGAGAAAAACAATGGAAAGACAGACAAACGAACCTACTAGGCCAAGTGTCATTCAGATCGCGCAAGTGCAAGGGTAGGGAGGAGGGAAAAGTGCCTGGGGGAAGGGAGAGGGGAAGTGCAGTACAAGGGATGGAGGAATAAATACGATAGGTAAACGGCCTGAAGGTGGCAAGTGCCAGGTAGAGCAGAAGTGCTGGTGGGGGGGGGGACTGAAGGGATACAGAAAACAGTCCCTAAGTGCAGGGGGTCTCCAGGGAGGCAGGGCAGGAGTGCAAGGGGTGGGACCTGGCCCCAAGGTCAGAGGGTGGCCAGGTAACCAGAACAGGTTAGGCAGGGGGTTTCAGCAGGGGAGAGAGGCAGAGAAAGCAGAAGCAAAGAGGAAGGTTTTGAGGTGTTTCCGGAACCAGAGATGGTTCTCCTCAAGTTTCAGGGAGGCAGGAAGGCTGTTACAGAGAGAGGGAGGCTCCTGAGAGAGAGAGGGAGAGAGAGAGGGAGAGAGAGAGAGAGAGAGGGAGAGAGAGAGAGAGAGGGAGAGAGAGAGGCTCCTGAGAGAGAGAGAGGGAGGATCCTGAGAGAGAGAGAGAGAGAGATGGATACTCCTGAGAGAGAGGGAGGCTCCTGAGAGAGAGAGAGAGAGAGAGAGAGAGAGAGGAAGGCTCCTGAGAGAGAGAGAGGGAGGCTCCTGAGAGAGAGAGAGACTCCTGAGAGAGAGAGAGAGAGAGAGAGAGAGAGAGAGAGAGAGAGAGAGAGAGAGAGAGAGAGAGAGAGAGAGAGAGAGAGAGAGAGAGAGAGAGATATCGACCACCAACTTGTTGCTTGTAGAAGCCGCTGACCCTGAGGGAGTTGGAGGCAGATGAGCGGAGAGCCCGGGAAGGAAGGTATTTAGGAAGAGAGAGTTGAAGGTAATGCAGCCCCAAGCCCCAGAAGGCCTTGTGGATAATGCAGAAGGTTTTGAACTTAATCCTTGCAGCCACTGGGAGCCAGTGCAGAGATTTCAGTCCTGGAGAGATACGATCCCTGGGCTTGAGGCCAAGGACAAGTCTTGCAGTCCTGTTTTGGATAAGTTGCAGAGGGCGGAGAGTAAAGGCAGGCAGGTTTAGATAGTGGCTGTTGCAATAGTCCAGCTTAGAGAGAACCAGGGCTCTGGAGACAGTGAGCTTCTGGGGGAAGGAGAGGAGAGGAAGAATACCTCTGAGGAGGTGCAGCTGGTAGTGTGACTTCTTGGAAACGTCGGAGATGTGAGGAGAGAAGGAGAGTGTGGAGTCGAAGATGACCCCGAGGTTTTTAGCCTTGCAGGTAGGAACAGGAAGAGGGCCAAGAGAGGCAGGCCAGAGAGCTACAGGGAAGGAGGGAGAGGGTGTGCCTATAAGTAGAATCTTGGTCTTACTGGCATTAAGGCAGAGGTCATTGGCAGCACACCACTCCTGGATAGCAGACAGTCAGCGATGAGGGAGGGGGAGGAGGAGGAGGCCGAGGGTAGCCTGAAGATGAGCTGGGTATCATCTGCATACCACTGAAAATTGGGGCAGAGAGCGGCGATGCGGTGGGCAAGGAGTACCAGGTATTGGTTGAACAGCCAGGGAGAGAGGTTAGATCCCTGGGGGACACCACAGGTAGAGAGAAAGATTACAGAGAGGAAGGCCCCAAGTTGGACCTGGGGGGGGGGTCGGTCGGAGAGGAAAGAAGTCAGCCACGCCAGAGCCTGTCCTGTGATACCCAGGTTATCACGGAGACAGTTGAGCAGGATGGTGTGGTTGACAGTGTCGAAGGCAGAAGAGGGATCAAGCAAGATGAGGACACACAGGGTGTTGGAATAAAGGTTGGAAAGCAGGTCTTCACGGATGTTCAGGAGAGCAGTTTCCGTGCTTCTAGCAGCCCTGAAGCCTGACTGATGATTGTGAAGACAACCAACAGATTCGGTGTGGAGATTAAGATGGGAGATGGCTAGTTTCTCCAGGAGTTTGCCCAGGAAGGGAGTGATGGAGATTGGGCGGTAGTTAGCCGGGCAGGAGGAGTCGGCAGAGGGTTTCTTAAGAAGAAGGTGCACAAGGGAGTGCTTCGGGGGGGATGGGAAGACTCCAGTGGCGAAGGAGGGATTGCAGAAATCAGCCAGGGCAAGAGCCAGGGAGTCGATGTGGTCCTTGATGGTTTTGGAGGAACAGGGGTGGACCTGTTTTGACGAGACATTCATTGATCGGACTTGTCGAGAAACCTCGTCTGCAGAGAAAAGGGGAAAGACAGAGGGAGGGAGGGAGGAAGGGGGGGTGCCAGCAGAAGGGTCAGAGGAAAAGCAGGAGATAGAGGGAGGGAGGCAAGAAGAGGAGAGCGAGACCAGGACTGAGTCTGCTGTGCAGAGGGCCTGGGAGGGGACAGGAGATGTAGAGTCAGCAGCAGGGTTGGCCAGTTCCTTGCAGAGTTTAAAGAGTTCGGCCAAGTTGTTGGATGCCGTAGAGATCCGGATTGGATATGGACTCTCTTCTTGGTGAGAACGGAGAGCCGATATTGCCGTTGCAGCAGGCGGCAGGCCAGTTTGTCAGAGGATGAACATGAAGCACGCCATTTCCTCTCAGCCACCCTGCACTTGCATTTTAGGGTGACGAGATCAGAATCATACCAGGAGTTACACTTGGCTTTGGGCTTCAGGCGGATTCCCATGACAGGGGCAAGGATATCAAGAGTATCAGATATAGCAGAGTGGAGCATGGAGAGGGCTGTGTCAGGGTGGGAGTCAGCCAAAGAGGAGGGGGGGGGGGGGGGGCTGTTGAGAGAAGGTGGTGGCAAAAGCCTCAACTGACACGCGCTTCATGGGTCGGATGACCGCGAAGGTGGGTGGCAGTGATGAAGGTGGCTTGGCCCGAGGGGTAGAGAGTGTGAGGTGGGAGGATAGGAGAGCCTGATCACTCCAGGAGAGTGGAGTGGAGATGGGGGCAGAGAGGGGAAGATCAGAGGAGATCAGTGCATCAAGAGTGTGCCCTGCAGAGTGAGTCGGGCCGGAGGGGAGAATGGTGAGTGAGAGAGAGTCGCAGAGGTCACAAAAGTGTCCAGAGGGAGGACAGGAGGCGTCCAGGTGGATGTTGAA
Source organism: Ambystoma mexicanum (assembly GCF_040938575.1). Classification (NCBI taxonomy): domain Eukaryota; kingdom Metazoa; phylum Chordata; class Amphibia; order Caudata; family Ambystomatidae; genus Ambystoma; species Ambystoma mexicanum. The sequence continues at coordinate 984,369,038 of NC_090921.1, forward strand.
GTCGCCAAGAAAGAAGAGTCGAGTGGTTGAGGCCAAGAGAGAGGAGGAGAGGTCCGCCCACTCGGAGAGGAAGGAGGAAACCTGACCTGGTGGCCGATAGATAGTGGCCACAGTAAGGGAATGGTTAGGAGAGAGAGAGAGAGAGCCGGCAGACAAGGCATTCAAAAGAGCAGTAGGTCTGTGTAGGAGTGACAGAGGCAGGAATCCACTCAGGGAAGATAAGGGCAACACCCCCACCAGAGCGGTTGGGCCTAGGCAGAGAGAGGATCTTGTAGCCATCCGGTAGGAGCGTGTCAAAGCTGGTGACAGAGCTGGCCGTGAACCATGTCTCAGTGAGACCAAGGACATCAATGTCAAGTTCTTCAAGAAGGCGGCAGATGTCAGAGGAATGTTTGACAGCAGAGCGAGAGTTAAGAGTGGCAATGTGGAGAAGGTTGCCATCCTTGAAGGACTTCCGGAGAGGGGTACAGATCAAAGGTACGCCCTGCGGAGGTGTAGAAGGAGCCCGCGAGGAGGCGGAGAGAGAGGGGGAAGGCAAGGTAGCCGGGGAGAGGGGACAGCAGGGGAAGAAAGGAAGTTGATGAGGCGCGGGAAGAGTCTATCAAAGAGGTGAAGGTTGGCCTGAGGGCCTTGGACCAAGACGGTCCCATTAGAGTAAACATTAATGATGACCTTAGAGGAGTGGAAGGAGGCCAAGAGGACATCCCAGCGGGTGCCACCATTAATGGGAGTAGAGGAGAAAGGAGCGAGCACCGAGACCATATAAAGGGTCCACAGGTCCGTTGAAGGCACGACAAAGAGGATGTCGGTGAGAGCTTCCTTGGCGGAGGCACTGGTGTAGGTATCAGCAATAGGGAGGCCTGGATTGGAGACCAGGATGTCCTTTTTAAACATTTTCCTACCAGATTTAGTGAGGAGAGCAGGATAGTCAATAGAGAAGCAGTTAGAGAAGATAGGAGAGATAGAGAGCACCATAGAGTAGGTGGGAAAGGAGGGGGGCCAGGAGAGAGGTGAAGGCACAGGCGGGAGCGGTTGGACAAGAGAGTGAAAGGCAAACCAGTTGCTCAGTAGGACAGACTCGCTCAGGCTAAGAGTACACAATGCTCAAGTGTAACAGCAGGGGAGGAGCCACCTAAGTTTGAGAATCCTGAAGGGGGGAGAAAAGGCCTAGTTCACACAGCGCAAAGTTTTAAAATACAGGTACAGTGCGCAGTTAGACAAATGTGGAAAACGCAGCCACGTATAAGAGCCTGAGGGAGGGGCAGGCAGGGAGGTGAGTGGGATCGACCAGGGGGACCAACTGCCAACTGGCGTCCCCTGCGGACACCTGCAGACACAACACGAGCTGCAACCGCCCTTTGCTTAAGGGGCCCTTACCCGTTTGGAGCTGCTGTTTGGGGCTGCCCAGGAAGGTCAGTTAAGACCAGACAGCAGCCAGTAGGGAAGGGGAAAGGGGGGGGATGGGCGGACAGGGAGGCCGGAGGGAAGGGGTGACCAGGAAGTGGCTGCAGGGGGAGAAAACACAAAGCGCTCAGAGCGCAATGCAGGAATCAATATAAAAAGTCAGGCAAACACTCACATGAGGCCCCCAAGGACCACGCAGGGGTCTCCAGCAGCTGGACCGCCGACAAGCTGCTAATACACGCTCCGCACAGAAAAAGGCGAGCGGGGAGAGCAGCCGTCGGGTAGTCCAAGGGACACCAACACTCAGCCAATCAGAGGGGGGGGTGGGCGGGCAGGGAGGCGGGAGGGAAGGGGTGACCAGGAAGTGGCTGCAGGGGGAGGGGGAGAAAACAACGCGCTCGGAGCGCAATACAGGAATCAATATAAAAAGTCTGGCAAACACTCACATGAGGCCTCCCCCCCACCCAAGGACCACAAAGGGGTCTCCAGCAGCTGGACTACCAACGAGCTGCTAACACCCGCTCTGCACAGAAAGAGCCAGTATACTTGGCGTATACACTAATATAATAACACAAGTGTGCGTATGGTACATCGATCCATATCTCAATGGCCTTTCAGCATCTCTCTGGCTTTCGTACAGGACGGATTTGTTTGTTAATTCACATTAAACACATTATTTCTGTTTTTCATATATCTCATCCACGCACATTGTTGCCTAGGGTTACCAGTTTTAATGGTTCTAAAGGTGGGTATCATTTCCCCCTTTGAAGCGTAATTCCTGAAAAGGGGAAACTCTGGCCTTAGGGTCCGTGATCCTCTTCAAAATTGGTTTGCTTTTTTAGGGAGTTGTGTAATCCTGAATATTTAAGGAATTCGTTTACGCTCAACCACAGGTCTAGAAAAGAGCGGCTCTTCAAGATTTGCGATTCTACTATCCCCAAGAGTTGTAAATACCATGTATGGTATCCTGCCGCAGGACTCAAGAGTCAAAAGTTTGTACACGCAAAAATCAGTAAAACAACCAAATGGCACTGCATGCACGGTATGGAAATAGAAACAAAGGGTTCATAAAGTTATGCAGTGTGTCTATAGTCTCCAATTCACAGGCTGGAAGCCCAGGAGGCCCCATCTCAAAACAGGCAGCACCAGGGAGGCGAAGAAAAGGAAATCGAACATCTAGGTTAGTGGACAGGGTCTATTATAGGCTTGGTCTAGCCCCTTGAGTGCAAAAGCAGCCCATGTACATCTAGGGACAACAGCCAATCACAGGGCTCATTCAATTATTATTCAAAAAGGTACAAACATGCACTGCAAGCCCCACCCGGGTGGTGGGGGGGGGGGTAAGAGCACAGTATAAAAGCACAGTTGCTCACTGTGGGTTGCAGGAGGCTCATGTTTGGATAAGGCTGGAGACTGGTGGAAGGAGTAGATGCTGGAGAGAGGTAAGAGTAGAGGGGCGGCTGCAGTACCAAGCAGGAAGAAGGGGTGAGAGTCAAGAGGGTACAGTAGGATGTGGTAACATCAGACAGAGGTCAGGATGAGGTAGTGAGAGTTAAGGGGGATGACGGGGGAGGTTTTAACATCAGTAGGAAGAGGATTACAGAACAGGGGAAGGAAGTGAAAGCCAAGGGGAGTTGGTGAGAATCAGTGTGCAAGTGGTGGTGGTGAGATACAAGGAGAAGGAAGATGGGAGAAAATCAGAGGACAGAAGAGCCACAGATGAGAGTTCGGGTGGTAGTAAAGATGGTACAGAGGAAGTTGGAAGAGTAACATGAGGGGAAGAAAGGAATATGGAGCCCAGAGGAGGGTTAGAGTTAGTAATAGTGGTTAGAGGGATCAGAGCATAGCTAGTGGGAACATCGAGAGAGTTGGAAGAAGAGACAAGAACATCAGGTGGTGAAGGAAGGAGCGTGATGAGCAGAGAACCACCACTCAGATGAACAAGAGAGGATCAGGGAGATTATTGGGAAATCAGAAGGAAGATTAGGTAAAGTCAAACCCCACACACCAATCTGGCTCTCCATGCTGGCAACATCCACTGGCTAATCTACTGATGAGAGTTTACATCCGAGTGAGTCTTGGGTAGGGGAGCCCCCGCTAAACAAGTATGTAGAGCATCCAAAGGAAGGTGGTTTGGGTGAGCATGAATCTTGTAACACTAGGAAGGGGCGACACTTGCTCCATAGGCAAGGAAGGCCTAGGAATCCACAATCAGCAGAAGAGACATTTAGATAAGCAGAGGGTCCCTGAGGAGAAAGGGACCCAATCACATCCAGTAAAGAAACATCATGACTATTGCTTTGTTTAGGAAGATCCCAATTATGTTTAAGTTGGCCCTTCTAGTAACACATCTCCAATACAAATTAGTGAAATACCATAGTATATATGTGATAAAGTACCCACTTTCGTATGTTCTAAGGATATTGCAAGTCATCGAGGAGTTCCCTGTCCTCCGGTGAGTTGCCCTTGTGTTCTTGAGGCATTTGAAAATGTAATTTAAAAGGCTATTGTTTGTGCCACCGCAGCACGTGTGCACATGCTCCGCCTCCTGTTGCCCCTGCTTCCTGGTTCCTTTCCCCGCCTCCCTTCCTCCCGCAGCGCTCCCATTCAACAGCAGGCCCTTTCTAGACAACTTTGCTAGGCAGCTCCTGCTAAGGGGCCCGAGGCAAAGGGCAGCTTCGACTGAAGCAGCTGAAGGTGGTGTTTGCTGGTGTTCACTGTGCAAGCATGCAGCGTAGCCGTCAACCAGCAGCGGCCATCCAGGTAAGAAATGTATAGGGGGAGGAATGAGCCATTACTGCTCCATATTGAACTGTCCCTCCTCTCTTATTACTTCTATTTTCTAATTCTGCAGTTGGCTGCAGTTTGTTATCCATATCTGGCATTGGTAAATCGTCAATCATCCTGTGTGCTCCTCCCCACCCCCCGCAACTTTCTGGGAAAGTCTAATCTGTATGTTCTTGCATTTGCTGCTGTGTTTAAAAATTAGGCTTTTCCCTCCTCTTTTCTAGGAAAATCGAATCTGTGTTTTTTTTATTTGCTGCTGTGTTTAGAAATCTGTCTTTTCCTATCCCTCTATCTAGGTTCTTTCCCTTTGTCCAGATAACTCGCTTCTAAGTGCCATGCTTTCAGCTGTATGATGCAACCTAGGCCTTTTTTCCTTCCTGGACACTTGAATCTAGATTGTTGCATTGCTGCATGGTTGTAGTTGGTGTCGCGCTCTGCAGTTTCTCCCTCTCTCTCCCTCTTTCTGCCCTTCCTTCTCTCTGCACTCTCCCTCAATGGTGCTCTCAATCTCCCCTATCATCTCCAATTGCTATTCTATCACTTATCCCATCCCTCTGTTCAAGTCTGCAAGGAAACATTTCAAGAAGGATCTCCTTGTCTGCAATCCAGGTCTGCCCATCGCAGACACCTATGTCAACCCTTCTTCCAGGCAAACATCTCACCAACATCCTCTGTCGTTCCTTCTCCAGACCTTTGGATTCCCCTTATGGTCTCGGTGCTCTCCCCTTTCTCTTCCATTAATGGTGGCACCCATTGGGAGGTACTCTTGGCATCCCTCCTGTCCTCTAGGGTCATTAACGTCTACCTAAACGGCACTCATGGTCCAGGGCTCTCAGCCCAACTTCCTCCTTTTTGAAAGGCATCTACCATCTCTCATCAACTTCCTCCCCTCTCCTGCCACTCCTCTTTCTGCCACCTCTGACTGGTGTACCACACTCCTGTTCCCTCCTCCTCGGAAGACCTTCAACCTGAATATAGCTACCCTCAACTCTCGCTCTGCCATCAAACACTCCTGACATCTGCCACCTCCTTGAAGACCTATACCTCCTCACCATCACTGAGACGTGGTTCACTGTCAGCTCCGTCACAGGTTTTGACACACTCCTCCCTGAGGGTTACAAGACCCTCTCTAAGCCCAGGCCTAACGGCCAGGGCGGAGTGGCCCTGATCTTCCCCAAGTGGGTCCCTGCAACTATCATACCCATTCAGGCCTACTCCTCTTTCAAATGCTTTGTCTGCAGGTTTCGCATTTCTCCTGACCTTCCTCTGACCCTGGCCACCATCTACAGGACCCCTGGCCAGGTCTCCCACTTCCTCTCAGAGTGGGCTAACCTCACCTCTTCTCTACTGGAATCCTCCTCCAAGCTTCTCCTCCTCTGAAACTTCAATATTCTCCTGGACTCCCCTGATGTGGGCTCTTCTGCAACCTCTGACTCTTTCCCTCTCCATTCTTCCCTCTGATCCGACGCACTCAGCTGGACACACCTTGGAAGCTCATCTCTTCAGATATCCCCATCTCCATCTCCATCCCACTCATTACTCCTCTCTCCAGATCTGATCATGGTCTCCTGTCTTCTCACAAAGAGCTCCTGGGTCCCCCAGCTAAGCCCCAACCACCACTGGCAGCATCCTTCTCAGTCATTCAATCTATGAATGATAGATTCTGCCACCGCTTTAGCCGCCACCTTCACTCCCCCTCCTACTCCCGCCACTGACTCTCACCCAGACACAGCCCTTACTAGCCTTCAACTCTCCATTTCCAACAGTCTGGACATCCTTGCCCACATCATGAGGATCCACATGAAACCTGCCTCCAAGTGCAACTCTTGGTATGACTCCGACCTGGCTGCTCTGAAACGCAAGTGCAGAGCAGCTAAGCAGAAGTGTCAGGCTTCAAGCACATTCTCTGCCAAACTGACCTGCTGACTGCTCCAAGGGCAATACAGACTCTCCATCTGCTTGAAGAAGAGGGCCTATATCTAAGCCCGCATCTCTGCGGCCACTACGAACATGGCTGAACTTGTCAAAATCGGCAAGGAACTCGCCAACCCAACTGCAGTGTACACTTCTCTGCCTTCCCTGGCCCTCTGCACTTCTCTGGCCTCCCACTTCATTTCTAAAGGTCAGGACATCTTGTCCTCACACTCCTCTACTCCTCACCCTTCTCCCCCAACTGCTCTCAGGCCTCCCTTGGCCCCCCTCTCTCCTCTTTCTCCCATAACACCCGATGAGGTTTCTAGACAGGTGTGCTCTATGAAAATCTCATCCAAACAGGCGCTCCCCTGCTCCTCCAGAACTATCAAGGACAACATAGTCTCCCTTGCCCTACCCTTGGCCCATTTATTTCTGTAATGGCTCCTTTGCTACAGGATCCTCCCCCTCATTCCTCAAGCACTCCCTTATGCACCCTCTCCCCTAAAAGATTTCTGCCGACCCTTCCAATCTGGCAAACTACCGCACGATCTCCATTACGCCCTTTCTAGACAAACTCTTGGAGAAGCTGGCCATCTCCTGGTTTATCCAACACACTGAATATGTTAGTTGTCTCCACAACCACCAGTCCGTCTTCAGAGCTGCAGAGGCATGAAAACTGCTCTCCTGAACACCAGTGAAGACTTGTTCCCTAATCTTGATTCCAGCTCTCCTTCCGTTCTGATCCTTCTTGACCTTTCCTCTGCCTTTGATACGGTCAATCATGCCACCGTGATAAATCGGCTCTGTGATACCCTTGCCATCACCGACCTGGCGCTGGACTGGTCGACTTCCTTCCTATCGGACCGATCTTCCCAAGTACATCTGGGCCCTTTTCTCTCCACCATTTCACTCTCCACCAGTGGTGTCCCTCAGGGCTCTATCCTATCGCCTTGGCTTTTCAACATCTACCTGCTCCCTCTAGCCCATTTGATCTCCACCTTCTCTCCTAACTTCGTGTTATGCGGATGACACGCAGCTCTGCTTAAAGCTTCCCTCCTCTTCCTCCCTCGTTCCAGACTACCTGTCTGCTATTCAGGCATGGTGCACTGCTAACAATCTCTGCCTTAATGTCAGTAAGACAGACTTCCCCCATTGGGACCCCTGCTCCACCCTTTGCCTCCCACACTCTGGCCATCCTCCACGGGCCCCCTCCTCCTCCACCTTCACCTCCCCCTCCTGTGAGGCAAAAAACCTTGGTGTCATCTTCTCGCTCCTCTTTATTTTTTTGTAAAACTGATTTGATTGGTTTTCCAATTATAACACAAAACATATTACGCGCCTTGGTAACCAGCTGTGGGGAGATGAGGACCACAGCCCTCAGCAGTGATGGTGCCACCAGTGCCCTCTCTATCTGTACACGGGGCAGATCCGGCCTGAAGTCAAACCAATGTGGCAAAAAAGACTCTTGCGCTGCCGTCCAATAGGCCTCCGAGTCAGGCAGAGTGAGTCCTCCCCTCTATAATGGAGCAATCAGCTTATTCCACCGTAATCTGGCTGGTTTGCCCCCCAGTATACAAACTATACAAACATTGTTAGAACAGACTTCAGGGACGTTAACTTTGCAGGGACCAGTATGGGAATATTAAAAAAGACATACAGGAGTTTCGGCAGCATGACCATTTTGATCAACGAGAAGCGGCCGAATATGGACAAAGGTAGATTCTTCCACCGGATCAGCAGCGACTCAGTACCCTCCAGCCTCGCCTCATAATTTTACCGGTAGAGCAGATCCAGAGATCTCGCTGCCGTCACCCCAAGGTATCAGGTCTGATTGAGATGCCAGTGAAAATCAAATTCATCTTGGAACCTGCCAGTCCTGCTAGTCAAGGGGAACAATACCGACTTGGAAGGATTAATATTAAGCCCAGAGAATCAACTGAAAACCAAGACATCTCTCATAATCGGTGCCAGGTTCCCCTCCGGAACCCTGATGAATAAGATCAAGTCATACGCATAGAGCGAAATGATTAACTTATGCGTAAACAATCTGATACCTTTGTCAATGTGCCATGTGCAAACCATTTCTGCCAGGGGCTCCACTGCGAGATCGCTCAGCAGGGGTGATAAAGGACACCCCTGCCTAGTCCCTCTTCCCATCCCAATGGAGGCAGAGAGTCTGATGTGAGCTACCGGGCCCCTGTACAAAAGAGACCACGCCTATAAAATCCTACCCTATCCCTATCCACCTTAGCACAGTAAATAGAAACTGCCACTCCACCGAGTCTAATGCTTTCTCGGCGTCAAGAAGGGCCACCTATGGCAGGGTTTGAGACCATACGATGTGTAACGCCCTGGTATAAAACCCGATCAGCCAACACACATATCGGCATCAGAGGGCAAGTCTGTTGAACCAATCAGCTGCACAGCCTCCCAAATAGGAAAGTACAAAGGCCACCCTTCCGCTGTCGTTAGGGAAGGCTCCTGGTCGGCACAAAAAGTGGACACAGCACAGGTTCATGAACGCAGCAGATTTGTTCGGGTCACCAAAGAAGCGTTCGGGTGGGACTGCCCCTGGAAGTACCGCCAGCACTGGTGGTGATGGCTGTGGCAAAGGAGTTGGTGTAATTCCGGGTAACGGAACTTGTCCTGCGTGCGCCTGGGGCATTTGCCTTGCCAGATCTTCCGTTCGTTCTTGGGTTACAATAAGGTCTCTCCTCAAGGAATTAGTCTCTTGTCTTGAAGCATGCACTTCAGCCCGTAGCTCCCCAAGTAATTGGGCTAACTGGTCGGTTTCGGAGGTTTCCATAACGCCCAGGCAGAGATTCGGAGAGGCTTCGCGTTCTGTTACGCTCACCTGGTCTCTGCGGGGGCATTGAGGCATGGTTTGAGCCCTTCCTCAGCTTGGCTCCTCTGGATCGGCCCCCTCTCCCGGTTGCTGCAGGGCCTGCTGTTCTGAATGCTGGTATTGCCCCTGAGAGAAGATGAGAGCTAATGAGAATGGTGTGGGGGTGTCGTGACTTCCCTCGACCCTCTCATTCCAAAATGAAGTGTGCAAGCGTTTTCCCATGCAAGCTCACCTGTTGTGTTGTAATGTTGAGCTATCCGTCCTGCTTATCGTAGCAGGGGTGCGTAGAGCGGACCGAGTTGCTTCACTGGTCCGTGGAAGGGTTGATCCAGACCGGCTGCGACCAATCCACATAGAAGGTAAGGCTTTTGGTTGCGATTATAGTTCATTTATTATAATGTCTTTATCTTGTTCAATAATAATGCTTGCAATGTCTAATCTCATCCCAATAGGTATGAAGCAGATCGGAGTGTGGAGCGGATCTGGGGAGTTCCTTGAGCCTGATGGAACTTTATAATGGAACTCTAGTCACTGGTATGGGGCCAAGCATTCCTTATTGTTATGAATTCTAACCGGTTGTGTGCTCTCTTTCCTCTTGCAGTAGAAGGCCGACGGTGAACAACGAAGTCCGGATGCTCGATGCAGCTCTGTGGTTGCATGGTGAAGATGCCGCAGAGAAAAGGAACGAAGTGGAGCTCCAGGTTGCTAGACGCCCGGATTAGGTGAGAAGAAGGCTCTGACTCCGGTAGTGTTGGAAGCAGGTGAGAGGCGCGCACAGCGATGGAGCGGCTGGGAGCAGGCAGGAGCGCCGTCGGCAACTGAGTAGCTGGATTCAGGATAAGAGACGCGCACTGTGATGGAGTAGCTGGATTCAGGTAAGAGGCACGCACTGCGATGGAGTAGCTGGATTCAGGTAAGATGTCTTCAGAAGCAGCTGGAATCAAGTGGATGCACAGGTAAGGACAGCGGTAAGCGTTACGCTGCAAAAGCAGAACAACGCGAAGCAGAGGCATGTGGATGGGTTGGCCTTATATAGGCTTTTCACTGGCCCCTTCCTTTAGCCTTGCCTAGTGGCTCCACCTTGACCCACCCAGGGACTCCTGCACGTGCCTTCCAATGTTGTTCTATGGCCACGCCCGGTCCTGCTGCACGTGCCTTAGGCACAGTGTGCTAGGCACACTTTTACATGAGCCTGGCGCCAGAGGCGCCAGGACTGGGTCCATTTGGACCGTGGGGATGAGGGAGGACTGGCCCTTAGTTCTGTGGCCATGACACTGATGCGACATTGGGGCCTGCCGCTTTCCCAGCTGCCAACTATTTAATTGCCTTGGGAATCTCTTGTTCTACTATTGGCCTCCCCAACCAGTGTCTCTCTTCCCGTGCTAACCAACAAAGAGCAACCTTGTCCAGATATTCATCAGCCTAGCCTGGTCCCCATCGCTTCTGGACGAGTATAACGCCGAGTCTAAGTCGACAAATGCCCCCATTATCCCTTCGTCAGTTTGCCTGAGCTCGCCTGTATGGTCCACGATGCCACTAATGTGCGACTTATTATTTTCAGACTTAATTAGACATGCCAATGTGGCTCCAGTCCCCGGTCCCTCCCCACATCTCTGCACCATTGCTGATCAATTGATAAATGTAACCTCACTATCAGCAGTGAATCTAGTTCTTCACGAAATCTGGCCTGCTTCCCCCCCCCCCCCCCCCCAATCGGTCAAGAACCCTGGCACTGATTCCAGCGTACGCAGGAGGTTTTCGCAAGCTGCAAATTCAGCACTATTGGTTTTTTAATATTCCCGCCTCTTTGGCAATACACAGTCCCCTTATCACGCATTTAAATGCCTCACACAGCGTGCAATAGAAATTACCGAGCCCTCATTCACTTGGAAAAATTGGATTATTCCTTCCCTAACCTCATCACAGAAAATTGTCCCGGAGGTTATCATTCTTAAAGAGCCAGCTTCTTCCTCTACAACCCTTACCTGGCACAGCAAAGGTAGAAACCACTGGGGCATGGTCGGATAAAGTGTGCGGTAGGATCTTGCAATCCAAGAATCAGCCAGACCCCTTGGATGACAAAAGAAAATAATCCAGCCGAGAGGCAGAGTCATTTACAGCTGAACAAAATGTGTATTTCGCCCTCCGTGCCGTGCCGTGCCTAGCTCTCCATATGTCTAGCAGATCTTCGTTGGCATCTGCAGCAGTTTACCAGCAGCTGTGGATTCCCCTCCACCCTCCTATGCCCCCCCTGACCTATCCAATGAGTCATGACTGCGTTGAAGTCCCACGCCCAGCATATCATGTTCTCGGGGCGCTTCCTAAATTGGCATTCAATAAATTCCAATGTTCCTATGGAGTCTGTATTGGGGCTGTAATAGAACCCTTGTCCTTATATCACTTCGGCAAGGATCAATGCCCTCCCCTCATCATCCCTCCCCACCTCTGTGCATCGAAACCTCACTGCTTCAGACCAGTATACAAATCCCCCGGGAGTACCTAGAGAGAGACGAAAAATACCTAGGACATTCCCAGGACCTGGAGAAGACAGATTTGCAGTTGTATGAAAGGTGGGTTTCCTGTAAAAAAAAGGAAAAAAAAAGCGTAAGACCCTCCTAGCTTTCGGGGGGGCAGCTCAGCCCCCTTACGTTGCAGGACATGCACATAACCCCTTTATCTGCCATTCTTTGTGATAATTGGACGCACCGGTGGAGCCCTCCCAGTTGACCCAGTCTGAAAAATAGCTGGAGGCTATAGAGCTGTGCGCCGATAAAAAAAAAAGTATCCTTACGAACAAACCAATCCCCCCCTAAATATTCGAACCATTACCAAACAGTAAACCCGTCCCCCCCGCTACCCCAATCTGCTAGTTACATCCCCTCCTCCTCCCAAACTTATACTCACTAAGCCATTGGATGGGAGCCTCTCAAGGCTTAGCCACCCAACGCCCACTGCCATTCCAATAACCCCATCATATGCGGGCATCAATTCTCCACTCGTATCCTAGCATGGATCTCTGGGTGAGGAACCGCCTCAGAACCCACCCGTCCCTACCACCACCCCGGTTTCTTGCCGAGCCATCACCTGTGTCCACGTAGTCCCAAAATGTGCTTGCCTCTTCTGGCGATTGGAAAAAGAATATGGCTTTGCCCTTATGCTCCGCTGTCAAGCATGGCGGAAATAACATGGCATATATGTATAGCTTAGTTATGGGCTTTTTCTTCACTGTCATGAAGCTCTTCCTTGACGCTTGAACCTTAATGGAAAAGTGCAGAAAGATCTGAATCTGGTCACTACCATAGCAGAGGGTGCCCAGTTCCCTAGATCGATGTAGTGCAAAGTCTCGGTCTCAATAGTTAAGAAGTCTGGCAATAATAGGCCTGGGCCCCTGGTATTGGGTGACGCCCGCCCTGTATGCGATGTGCCCTCTCCATCACAAATGTTGACGAAAAGCAACCCTCACCCACGCAATATTAGTTCTACTCACTGTTCCATGGGCCCCCTATCCACTGCCTTCAGCACGCCTAGAATTCTGAGAGTATTCCGCCGGGACCTGGATTCCAGGACATCCCGTTTCTCCTGGAGTTCTTTGACCAACTTCTTCAGATGAACTACTTCCTGAGCCGACGCTGCCGATACATCTTCTACCATGGACAGGCATTTCTCCGCCTCATCCAGCCGGTCACCATGTCGATCAAGCCCGACCTGCATGTGGTCGACCTTACAGGTGAGTGTGTCCAGTTTACGGTTTACTGTCCAAGGATTGCAACTGCGTCAGGATCCCTTTTATGTCGCACAGGGTGTCCAAAGAGGGCTCAGCTGCGGGTTCCATCCTCCCTTCTGAGTCCTGTAGGTCTTTTGTTGTTTGTTTCGACTGGAGTGGTAATAGAAATCCTGGACTGCATCTTATCTCCTTTCCCCAGCCTGTCTGCTGCTGCTGCTGCTGCAGATGTTCGCGGAAAAATCAGAGGCACCCGGCCTCCAACACGCTTAGTCGCCCCCACCACAGAGGTCCGCCGCAGGGGTCGAGAGCCTAGTTCCAGTGCCAAATATCACCTGCAATCCAAGCGCCCAAAACAATTTCACAGCACTAACCTTTGTGTAAGTCTCAAGCGACCGCCTCCAATGTGTTGCTCTTATGTACCGCTGCTGAACCAGGCGGGCACCGAGGCACTGCACCTAGGATCTCACATGGCCAGGCTCATCCCCTCATATGTGTCACTTGAGTTCCCCCGAGTGTGCACCCCGCCAGGGGACCGCTCCACGTCCAAGGTTGTAACACCCAGCTCCCAGGGAAGGCTGCTCCGCCTAGGTAGAGGTCACTCTTCCTCTGCTGTTTGCCAAGTCCCTGATGCAGCACAGCTTCCTCCCAGGGAGCCCCAAGGTCTCAGCTCACACAGGTGCAGTCACCCATCCAGCCGCCCCCAGTAACTGTCAGGGGCAAATCACAAAAGGTTCCGGGCTCCTCAGGCACACTCCCTGCCACAAAGGGGTTTCAGTGCAACATCGCTTGACTGCTTGCACAGCGGGTTCTCTGCACCAGGCACCGCCACTCCACTACATGAGCTCGGCACACATTTTGTCAATGGTGTCCCCGCGGGCTTCCCGCCGTCTCCGGAGGGCGTCCGGGCCAGAGAGTGGACCAACTGATAAACGTGGGCGACTCCTCTGGTCCGTTAAGCAGCCAGCACTTGCCAAGCGGAGCTGTCCCTGTATATATGCTGAGGGGATGCCCAGATAGCTGGTGGCCGGCTGCAAGTGGGCCCCCGGCTGCATTCGGCCAGCCCAGGGCTAGCAGCAATGTTTCCTCCGGCACAACTCTTACCGCTGGCTCCCTCAACACTATCCCTGCGGGCTTTCCCTCTCTGGGTCTCTAAGCAGGCCGGGCCATCACTGCGACTTCTCCGATGCACCAGAACAGAGAGAAACCCCGCCAGCAGATTCACGCCATCTTCGGTGACGCCCCCATGAGTTCTGCAGGAGCAACCATATGCTGATGGGCAGGATAATTGCAGGATATTTGGTGGATAAATCGGGAGCTCACATAAAAGCGGCCATCTTGGCTCGGCTCTCGGGCCCCCCCGCCCCCTGTCCCTCTCCTGCTCTCCTCACATCACTGACCTTGCCAAAAAGGCCCACTTTCAGCTGCACCTCTTCAGAGGCATTCTCCCTTTCCTCACCTTCCCCCAGAAACTCAAATGTCTCCAGAGCTCTGGTACTCTCCAGGATGAACTACTGCAACAGCCTCTTCCTCAATCTGCCCAACACCTCCCTTTACCCCCTTCAACTAATCCAGAAATTGACTGCAAGACTTATCCTTGGCTTCAAGCCCAGGGACCGTATCTCTCCAGCCCTAAAACCGCTCCACTGGCTCCCAATGACTGCAAGGATCAATTTCAAGACCCTCTGCATCATCCACAAGGCTTTCTGGGGCCTGGCACCCCGCTACATCCAACTCTCTCCCCTAAATACCTCCCTGCTAGAGCCCTTCGGTCGTCATGTCCAGCTCTCTGCAGATCAGACGCTTTTCCAAGGAGAGAGTGTGGTGTAGATGCGTCTCCTCCGCAGGTGCCTCCCTCCAGAATGGCCTCCCTACCCCTCTCAGACCAGATCTCCTTAAATTACGGAAGCTATTCAAGACCTTCCTTTTCTGTTCTTGCTTCCCCATCCCCCTTCCCTGCTAATGTCCCATTCTGCCTCTTGACTGGCTGCCTGGTTCATTTAGAGTCTTACAGGGCACCAGGCCCCTCTAGTCCAGTCTACACCAGCACTTGGTCCCCCCCTGACCGCACCCGCCCTCCCTCCCCTAACCCTGCACTTGCCCTTCCGAGCACCTCTATCTGCTCTAGCCAAGCTGGACCTACAACCTTGTAGCCCTTCCAGCCCCTTACCTCGCTCTTAGCTTGTGGACCTTCTTTCCCCTGCACTCTCTGCTTTCCCCTGGATCCGTCCACCTGGCCTCCCCTGGCTTTCGTTTTTCTCATGGGCCCTTCTGCCCCGACCGCCCCCTCTTCCCCCACTTCTCATTACTGCACTTGCACGATCCGAATGTCACAAGGCCTAGTAGGATCGTTTTAGTTTTGTTCCCTGTTCCCCCTCCCTCTTGTATTGTTGCGTCTCGAAACACAGTGTATAGGCGCATTACAAATACCCAATATAATAAAATAAATAATGGAACAAGGACGAAGGCAGAGTTCCTTTATAAGGTCTCAGAACTACAAGATGAATTGCAATATCCTTTTTACGTATGGTAGGGGATATTTTATTCCTTTTGAGACATGGTCATGCACTATAATCCTATTTAACACCTGGCCACTTGCTTTATCTAATGAAATTAATTTTCCAGTTATTGATCTTCTAATCAAATTAAAATCTTTTTTAATTAAAAAAGCAAAACTAAAATGCATAGTGTAAATAGCTCAATCTAAAGAGTCTTGCTTTCCCATATTAAACTCCAGCAGTGCAAAAAAATAAGCATACTAGCATAAACAGTACCTCATTAGTTAATGGCTGTAAAGTGTCACAGGAGTATATTTTGCCTACTTTGATAGAATTAGGAAGGCTTAGCATACACCACACTTGATAGAACTCCAATTAAAATGTTAGAAGTGTGAATGTTGACATGCGCCGCACTTAGTTAGAATTCCTAGCTCTGCCTCACATCTAGATGGGATTGCGAGTATTAGCAAGCAGCACACTCAGATGAAACTGTAAATGTTGGCATGTGTAACACTTAGGCGTAATTCCTAACTTGGGCCTACGTCGCATCTAGACGGAATTGTGAATGTTAGCATATACCACACCTAGTTGGAACTTGAATGTTAGCATATGCCACACTTACATGTAATTCCTAACTAGGGCCTGCGTCGCATCTAGACGGAATTGTGAATGTTAGCATAGGCCACACCTAAATGGAACTTGAATGTTAGCATGTCTAGATAGAATTATGAACATTAGCCTGTGCAGTATCTAGATAATATTGTGAAGATTATTGACTGCCATACTCCTGAATTATGTAGGTCAGCAAGTGCTACACTTAGACAGAACTGTGAATGCTTGCATGTTAAATGTCACATAACCCACTAACCAATATAAACTCAAACCCTCTGCATACTTAAAAAAACTCACACAACAATCTCTCGCACAACAAGCTGCACGCACTTCACCACACATAAGTTGCACCAACAGCACATACGGACTGACACTGATCCAATACTCGCACCAAAGCTCAGCACCCTGTGTATACCGAGTTGAAGCTGCCAACAGTACACCACTCCTCTCACTATCCTACTCCCTCTCCACCTTACTAACCCATCCCACCTTCTCATTTACAGATCCTCCAGAGCGCCTGGGGACCAATTCCGTTGGCGACGGTGCGCTATATAAGTACTGTTAACATAACATAACATAAGGAATTCGAAAAACTGCCAACAGCTTTAATTAAGGGCTGCATTGTGTGAGTGGTCAGAAATGTGAGGCAGATACCTTTGTGAAGATTTTTCAAAAGATGCCATTTTATAAACTCAAAAAGGTTGGATAAACGCCTCACTATCCCTTCCCTGACGAGGATTATCCCTATCCTGATGAGGATTTCCCTGCCTAAAATAAACTAAAGGAAACACTAACAAAAGGTTTCTGCGCCTCACACTTGTACATTCAATAACTCAACAAGGTAGTGTTGCAGCACCTGCCCTCGGGGCTTCTGTGCCTTAGCCTTTTCCTGCTCCCCAGCGGTTCCGCCGTCCGGCTTTATCGTGGCAGCTGTACCCCCGGTGGTGTATATTTCGGATACACTCAAGGGGGTCTCTGAGTTCCCAGAGGGCAGCCGTGGTTTCAGGACTGCACATGTGCAGAGGGCCGTGTCCCGCTTTCCAGGCATGCGCATTACATTGGTTCCTATGGCAACCGAGGCTTGCTGTCCAGGCCTCATTTCCATTTGTGGCCTCTAGTTTAGCTTCCTGTACCAACAGGTCTCTACGTCTAAAACACGATTTACTCTCGAACCGTGCCTTGCTCCTGTGGTTCCCGTTTTGCTGCTCCTTGCCCTGCCTGCCTTCAGCCTTGCCCTCCTAATGGACCTTCCTCCTACCTTCTGCTACCCTCCTTGGTGGGCCTTTCTCTCGTTTTCCTTGGACCTGGCTACCTTATCCCCTTCTTGCCTGGTCTCACTCTTTCTAGCCCCTGGCCTGTCTTGACCACCCTGACTGGCCCCTTCGTGTTCTTCTGCAGTGCCCTGGGCTGCTTCAGCCTGTGTTCTTCCTGCCCTTTGGCAGTGTTGCTGTTCAGGTCTTGGACACCAGCTCGGAACCTCTTCTCATACACACTTGCTTCAGCAATATTAATTGTCAGGATGATTCTTTAACAATTCAAAAAAAACAACACTTTGTGGTTCTTCAACAACTGCAAGAGTTTTAACCATACCACAGTACTTCAATGACTTCCACATAGTCCATGCTCCTGCAAGGCCTACTACTACAACATCTTCTGCCCTGGTGTACTCTTCTGCCAGGACAGAATAAAACTACTAGGTACTTCTGCGGTAAGGGTTGGATCAACAAGTCAGCAGTGTCTTTTGCTTCACAACAAACATATTGGTGCTGTTTGTTACACTCTTGCGATTGACACGCACAATGCAGGTTATGCTCCACTCTGCAAGAATCTCTCATCAGAAAAGCAGCCCTCCTGCCACTCTTGTTTCCCCACTTCAACATCAACCATTTGCTCACAATGATTCTCTTCCACTCTCACTTCTGTGGCTTTGACAATGTGGGTTTAAATCAGTTCCTCTTATGACCTTTATATATGGGCAATACGTTTTACAAATACTTGATTTCTTAATTGACTCGTCTTGGGCAATGTTTTTTTCTAATTTGCCTTGCTATTATTCTCTTTTGGCTTTGGCATGATTGTTTGTAATGTTATCTCTGTGGTTATTGCCTTTTTCCTGTTGGATGTTATTTTGGCCCATACCATTGCACCAACATCCCTTTGGCCTGTTGGTCAAGTTCTTATCCTGCCACAACCTCCTTTTTAGATCAGCTTGATTTTCACATAAATTATTATTCAGCTTCACATTAGTTCGGTATTCAAAAGAAGCTACTCCTCACTGATGATGCCCAATAAGCCAGAAACATGTTTGGGGATGCTTGTGGTCTTGTGCAGAAGGGATGCGACCTAGCAGTTTGGGCTGGACTGCCCCTTTTGGGGTGGGACCAAGCCAGATTTCCATATAGTCATTCCCTTTTGGGGTGGGACCAAGCCTGAATTCCATATAGTCTTTCCCCTTCTGAAATGGCTTGGCAGGCGAAGAACACCATCACCTCTTTGTTTTTCTTTTCTTACTCTGAACATATAACTGGTTATTATGGTTTTCACCCACATTGAGATAGTTAGCTTGAGAAAATAAAAGCTTTCTCCGATAGCAAGCCATTACATATTATGGTATCCCTCGATACTTCCTTCTGTGAAGAAGTCAAATACAGCACCTCACCCAACAGAGTCCTCCTGTCGCCCTCTGGGGCCTTTCTCCTCCCAGGTGATCCTCTCTGCTAATATCACCCCAGGGTCAGGGAGCGTCTGCCTTTACCTGGCCACCTGGGAGGAGACTTTAGGTAGGGTTTTTTGAGGACTCTGCAGGATTCATCGCAATTGACATCTGGAATTCTGTGCTGGCTCAAGCAGCAAGCATTGTGATGTCACAACTATAGCGCAATATAAAGCGTAATAACTGATTACATAGCAGTAGTGATGTAATTTTCTTATTACAGGTCAGTACTAATTTCACAACATGCTGGTAATAAGAAAATTGACACTTTTTACACAGGTGTTATAGGCTGCCATGTTTTATATTCAGATAGCCATTACACTGAAGAATGTTGATAAACCACTGCACAATTTGTTCACCCAACACCACTTATCAAGTCACCCTGGCGGCAGCTGCATGTGAGTGTCCGTTGCTTGAAAGCAAGTAATTAAAGGAGTAGCAAGAAAACATGCAGGGCAGCGGTGGAAGAAACAGACAGGATGGGAGCAGCGTGGTGGTGCAGCGGTGCAGCGGATACACTTAAAATGTGAAGGGGTACAAGTAATGGTTCAGAGTGTGGGGTTGAACTACAAGGAACTAGGGATTGGTGCAGCAAGGGTGTAGGGGACAGGGCTTGGAATAGGAAAGGGTTCCAAAGCAGCAAATTGGAAGATGCATAAGGGCTAGGTAATATTTGGGATGCATCTAAATAAACACATTCTGTATACATACAAACTAGATAACCATCACCCCATTAGCCATCTTCCCTTTGGTACTGAGCAACTGCAGCAACACAAACACCAACAATCTCCGACAAACCTACCAATCCAGGTTCAGACCAAGATACAGCACAGAGATGGCAACCCTACAGACGACGCCCTCAACATTCTTTATGATGGCCACCCTTGCTTCCTGCTTCTACTTAACCTCTCTGCCTCTTTCGACACAGTAGACCACTGTCGCTCATGGACACCCTACATCAGCGAATGGGGATCAGTGATCTTGTCCTATGCTGGTTCAAGCCCTACCTCGCCAACCGCCAGGAGTTTGTTCAGATGGACTCCTCAAAATCACCAATGCTACCAGTCACCTGTGGAGTGCCGCAGGGTTCCATCCTCTCCCCAGTGATCTTCAATCTATGCATGAAGCCGCTGGGAGACCTCCTAGCCACACACAACATCCACATTCGCCAATACGCCGATGACACACAGCTATACCTCAGTGCATACTTGAAGCTCAACCACTCCAAGACAGAATTCCTACTCCTCACCAACAACACCGAACACCCAGACATACAGACCTAGATCTCAACCATGAACCCTGAGGGCTTCACACAAGAGCTCATCTCCTGTGCTAAGCCCCCCAGGTTCCACATTGACCACCAATCTCATTCAAGACACACATAGCTGAGAAAACTCTATATACTTGGTATCAGCTCTCCCTCATGCGGAAAGTCAAGCCCTTTCTCCCTCCGTGCAGCTTTAGATACAGCGTTTAAGTACTAGTCCTATCCCACCTGGATGGGGCAATGCCCTCCTCGAAGGCCTCCTCTGGTCCACCCTTGTGCTGCGAGAAGTGTCCTACACACAGCTGCATGTCTCATTAAGGGTCTAAGCAGATACGACCACATCACCCCAGCCCTCATTGACCTTCACTGGCTCCCACTGCAAGCGCAAAACACCTGCAAGTCTTGCTGCATCATCTATAAGGCAGTCGCCCTCAAGTCACCCAATTGGAGAGAAACTCAGCATCTCCAGGGGGACAGTACACCACCAGAAGCAAGGATATGTGCAGACCTGAAATCTGTCACTGCAGAAAAGATCAGAATACACATGCCTTCTATGCCTCTGCAAAAGACTAGGGAACCTCCTCTCCGTCAGCATCAGACTCGCCACCACGCTCTTACAATTCAGAAAAGAACGCAGGACCCACTTTTTCAAGGAGTCTCTCCTCAACACCTAGGCCATCGCGTCGACCTCCCGCGCAACCCGACTCGCTAGATGCCATATGCCCCTTTCCTCCCGCCACCCTGTACAGCAGTACCCCTCGCTATCCTATGCCTACTGTATATCTGTTATCTCTCTAAAGCGATTGGTTTCTTCTCAATGCTAGGTCAGCGCTCAATAAATACCATAATGATAAGTACTAAGGCACTTGATGGCAATAGCTACCTAATGGGGCGAGTTTCTGGGCATAACTTCTGGCAGATAGTTGCAAGCAGGATGGATAGCTAAGGTGCAACATGCTGGTTCTGGGAACGGCAAAATGCCATGCAACGAGTTTGAAACCCTGAGGACTCCGAATAGGCCCTTCTTTCGGGGGGCAATTAATCAAGTACCATCAGTGGTAATAATAGCACCGATTAATAGAGAGCTTAGAAGTGGGTCCATCTACATGAAGCTTTATAAAAATCACCAAATGATAAGAGTATGATGCAAGTAAAATGCCAACATAGTGAAATGCCTAGTAAATTGCGCTAGTTGCTGTTGTCCGATGGCAAAAGCTGGCCATTTGTGTCAATACCGGTGTATGATGCAAGGTCCTGTAAGACTGCAATACCTGAATTAGGTTTTATATTAACGTATCCTGTAAAAACCTATGAAATGATGGTAACTTAAACATGCAATAATCTAGGCACATTGTGCTCTCAATACCTACAGTAGCAAAACAGAAAACATTTTCACTAGATATGTCATCAATTGTTACTGCATTAATTGCTTTCTACCTTTGCAAATACATTTTTTTCACAATAGAAGAAATACACCACCAAACAAAGGGAGCAATCCCCTCCTCCGCATCAACCCTTCGGACACCTTTGCTAAAACCTAAAGGGCACCAAAAAAACAATGTGTACAAATATTGTTTTTTTCCTATATTACTGAAACAGTTTTTGCCTCACAGTAAAGAGCATAGCTTGACAAGCCGACGCCATGCCCCCTGAACACATACTTCCAGTTTGGACTTTCAGGCAACAGATCAATCCATTCAACGAGATGTTGTCTTTTGTTTCCACTGGATAAACATACCAGAAAACCATTTTCAAAAGCAACCCCAATGGTGTTCAGATGACACCGAGTCGCTCATTTGATTGCCCTGAAACATCCCAGAAATAGGAAAACTAGTCTAGTCACCTGCTAAAATACAATAAATGAATGCCAATTCCTCCCAGCGTATGCCTTTCCTTGGCCATTTACTTTGGTCCCCCACAACTACCGACTCCTGCAGGCTCTCTAGCGCTTTTGGTAAAGCAATAAAAGAATTAAAAACAAATATCCCTTTCAGTCCACCATAACCTCCCAGCCCTCCATTCTGCCATGCCAGAGTTATGAAGAAATGATCACACTTGAAGCATGATTAGTTTCACCAAGATGCTAATGTGGGTGGGAGCCTTCTTAAAACCTCTCTCAGCCAATTACTAAGGCATTGGCTGCATCATGGGAGTTAGATCGATTTGGGCAGGGCAGGCGTTTGTCCCCTGGCTCTGTCCGTTCAGTGCTCAACGATGTTAAATGTGACGGCTCCCTGCTCTCACAGGGGGAGATTAACAGGCTGCCTGCTGCGCCGCTTCCCCCAAATGCCTGTCACCCATTTTGCCCACCCCTAGAAACAGGCCTGGTTGTATTCACAGTGGTGCGTCCTTTGGAGATTATGCCAGCGCATATAAAATAGAAACTGCAATGCCCGTGGGGCACAGCACCAGGTGACAATCAGAATGATATGATAGGTTATTTATAACGCACTTAATACCCAGAGGTTTCTAAGCGCGGACCCGGGGATTGAACCGGTGTTGCTCCGTGTCGTTTTGCTTCCAAGGCGAGCACGTTGCCCCTGAGCTATCCTCCCGGTGACCAATCGTCACCTATCGTTTGCCTATCGAAATGCGTGTCTGCTCAGAATCCGATACAGAGCAGCACTGAAAAAACAGTTTCTCCCACAATCACGGTGAGCCTCTCAATGGATGTTTTCACCTGCAAGCAGCGTGATTGGAGTTTTCTTCCCCGCTCCTTATTTCTTTTGTAGATTACTTGGTGTCTTTTTTTCTTGCTTTGTTTTATTCCAACGTGTATGTGGATTACCCTTTATGGTCTGGCATTGGTTTCTTTCCTGGCTGACAGGAGCTTACAATTCTGGGGTACAGCTAAGTGTATTGGAGTTTCCCTCAACGGATTTCGCAACTTAGTTATAAAAGCAAGGAGGGTATCTCCGTTTAGCTTATGATTTGTTTCATCATCCCTTTTAAGGATTTCTGTGCGCATTCACAAGAGACGGATCCGGCCAGAAAACACTAAAGAGGATAGTAGAAGACATTCTCTCCCCAGCTGTCCTAATTTTTTTTAGGTATGCTCTCGAGCTGTTTGGGTTAGGTTCCTTGCAAACTGTTTGTGGACTCTTGCATGGGTTCCGAGTCTATGGACTATAATATTCCGAGCAACCCATATTTGGTTAATCAAGCTATCTACACTGGGGCAGAGTGGAAGAACAAGTCAGACACATTAAGGACAGTGTGACTATTTATTGAAAGTATAAAATTATATAAAAAGGCCCCTAACTTTCCCTATTGGTAAAGGGATCAACCTGCCTATCTAAAGAAACAAAAGGGTGCTAATCTATCAGGAAGTCCCAAAGCAAAAATGTCTCGGTTCAAACCTAAATCTAACTGACCCTACCACTGGTTTAACCAACTTAAACTCATCCACAAAAAGGTCTTTCTTCCCCTGCACTTCTGGTAGCTCCTGATACTGTGTATGGAAATGTCTCTCCCTCTTATACTTGAGTTGCTTTATACAATCTTCTTTGGTAAGCTCTGGACAGCTCCTCCATGAGCTCCTCTTTCCCTTCTTCCAAGGTAATGGTCTTCAATCCTCCTTTATTATTCTCAGAGTTATTTGTGTCTTGCTTTATGAGCCTTTCCCATTGGAAATCAGATACCTTTGTTCATCGTATCTCGTCTTTATGACTGGGACGAGTTGCATTCTTCATATACTCTTGCTGCGGCGGCCTCCTGCTTTTCTCGTTCTCCCCGCTACCTTAATATGTGTAGGGGAACGTAGCAGAGCTCAGCATGTGCTGGTGTTTGTTGGTACTCGCTTTCTGGCTTTTCAGCAGCGTCTCGTTTTCGGCTTCCCCTCGGGCTGCAACTCTCTACAGATGCTGGCAACAGGTAGCTTCTCAGGCTCCCAGCTGTGGTGGTCTTGGCATCGTTCCGCGGGCCTCTCACCCATCCATCACGAGGCTGTCTTGGTCACGTCATCACCAGCACCTTTCCTCAATGCCATTCTCGTCTACCTCACGGCATCTCACTGTGGCGTTCCTTGCAGATTTGAAAGTTGCAGGATCCGCGGAATGGCTCTAATCTGCTGCTCCAATGTGCAATCATGTCAGGGGGCGTCCCCTGCATACCATACTCTCCTCCTTCCTTCACTCGTCTCAGTTAAATATACATCTTGTCGTAAAGAGACAGTCTTTTCGTCTTTCTGATAGATTCAGGTCAGCATTGCCTGCTGCCAAATATAAAGATACTACATTCTTCTTCTCAGTAGGCAGTCCCATAAACGCTGATATGATGGGCAATTTAGGAGTTCCTCATAGGAATGGGAGTACTTGTCCCCTAAGAGGGAGTCATTCACTTTGAGGTCCCAATTGCCCACAAACCTAAGGAGGGCATTGCAGAGTGAGCTCACCTCCCTAGCCTCAAAGGGGGTGGCTTCACCCTTTAGGAGAAGGGGAGAATCCGGTCGATTCATCACATCACCAACTCTCTTGCTCCAGGCAAGACAATCAGCGATGGGTGGTCATGTGGCACCTTTGGGAGGGTCCAATATTCTGCGAGTAATAGATTCTAATGTTTGTGATCCGTTTCTTTTTGCTATCCTAACTATGGAGCGTGTTTTCTACACTCCTGTCGCCTTTTCACCCGAATATTTAGTAAAATTGCTTTTGTGCATATTGCTTCCACCACAATTTTGGGATGAAAGCCTGACTGCCAAGCTGAAGGGCCGCTCAGCCATCTGATCTGTTGTCACATGAGAAGCCACTGTCCTTAACCTAGGCAGTAGAATGGATACAGACCGGATTCTGTAACAGCCCTTATCCACACCAATGCCCTGCTCTGGGATGATAGGACAATTGACCATGTGACCATAAACCAGAGACTGGATGCATAGCAAAGCATGGCCAATACCACCCGACAAGTAATTCGGTGGACCTCAGGAGTGTCACTCAATCAGCCGGGAGAAAGGGGGTCAGGACCCACCTTTCTCTGTGAATAACCCCACTCTCAGCCGGCTTGTGTTTCTGATGGTGGTTCCTACGGTTGTAGATAAAAGGATCTAAAACAAAAGGATTGAATGCCTTTTTTTCGACACCAAAAGTGCCGGACAAAATGTTTCAAATGCTTTTTTTGAGTTTTTGAGTTTTTGAGTCCCCCCAAACCCCCGTTTTCCTATTTAAATTTTTTTTTATGCATACCAAACTAAAAAATATATAAATAAATATAAAAGCATTCAAAAAAAGATTTCCAGTCCTTTTGGTTTCGAACAAAAGCGCATTTGATCCTTTGTTTTCGATCCTTTGACTGGACACCGGTTCCTACAACCTTTAGTGTGGCATCACCTGAGCAGTTCCTTGGAAATCAGAACTACTGTATCTTTGTGAACCAATGTAAATTACATTATTTTGTTGCCACTCTGCTTTTCTAGTGGACCCAACTAAAACCGCATTTGTGCAGTCCCATTTGGCGGTGGGAGGCAGGTAGCTACTTATCCTAATCACCTTCTGGAAAACCAATCCTGTTTTATAGGATGTAGCAGCACTTTGGACAGCAATGAGTCATTTGTTGGATGCCAAGGATGAGGCCCAGAACCTGTAATTACTGGAAATAACACAGGGCAAACAGAAATTGCTGACATAGATGGCCCAGCTTAACCAATTAGTGTTGGTAATCAGTTGGCCAAAGAACAAGAAGGCAGCAGTCTTCTAGAGAGGACTATCTGAACGAGGACTATATGAAGAAATAAAAGACACCCCGTCAGTACCAGCCCTTCCTAGATACTTCCTGGCCCTCATTGACCTGGTTGTGTGGGTGGATAAGCGCAGGATGGAGTGCAAAGAGAATAGGGAGGCATACTTATCTAGCAAGCCAGAGGTGGGCTCAGGGGAAACTGGGAGTGGACCAGAACCATAGCAAAACAGGTCAGACCAGGGTCCTCCGACACAGAGGAACATAAACATTGCAAATCTCTGTATGCAAGCACCCATGTCAATACATTTCCTCTTGTCCGCAGCGCCCTACAAAGAAAGCGGGAAACAGGTGCTGCCAGGACCACTCTTGCCCATAAAAGCCCTTTGATCCTATAAAGCTTTCACAGTCAGGTTATGTCTGTACGCAAGTATGATTCAGGGCATCTGGCTTGAACGAAAAAAAGAACATTGTGTTGGATTCAGGTGCTTCAGGTAACTAGCTACCTGGATGTCATATGGGTTAAAGAAATGAGCATTCTAATAGTTACAAAATTGTATCCTGGACCAGACGGGACCATCCCAAAATTGAGCCCAGTGGCCTAGTAGAGGGTCCCATTCCTTACAAGTACTCCACAGGGTTATCAAGAAGAAATCTCCTTAAACTTGAATGAACCCCCCCAATTTGGAGCGATATCAGGTACTCCTTGCTCTTGTTTGCACAACCTAGCCATCTATTAGGTTCAGGGGACAGTGGAATTTTCCTCAGAGTATTGTAATACCCACTGCATATCAGCTCTTAGGATTCAGGAATCCCTTTGGCAATCCCTGCTATCGAGATGCCATGAAATCGGGGCGGTCCTTCAAAACCTACCCAAAGAATATCAAGACTATGCAGATGTGGTCAGCAAAGGGGTGTCAGAAAACCTTTCCCAATACCTGCTGTACGATTGCTCGATGGTTATGGTGATAAGGTGCGCATACTGTGTGGCCACACATGCCCACTGCTCCACTCAGAGGATCAGGTATTTCGCTATTATCTTACTACAGCTCTTAAGAAAGGATTTACCTGCCATTCTGGTTCATCGAGGTCCTTTATTCTTCGTTCCCAGGAAAGAGGAACACCTAAAGCACTCTTATCGATTACAGGCCATTCAACACGATATTGCATCCTGCTCATTTCCATCATTTTGGACCAGTTAACGTCCACTCTGGTTTACACCAAGTTGGATCTCCAAAGTGCCTAAAATTTGGTGAGGATTCGAGAGAGAGCGGATAAGTGGAAGACATTTCATACCAGATATGGATTATCTGGAGTACTTGATGATGCCGCTCAGATAGTGTAATGCCCGTCACATTTCAAGACTTTATGAATGTATTCCGGGACATAGTGAACCAATACGCCATTTCTACCTGGACAACAGATGGTATTTTCACCATCTTTAGAGTCGCATGTCCTGCATGTAAGAAATGTGCTGCAGAGATTAAAGGACGTTTTGTTCGTAAAGCTAGAAACATGTTTTGAAGGTCAAATTCCTGGGGTTTATTTTGATCCCTAAAGCTATCCAGGAGTCCTTCCAAAGTGAAAGCTATCCGGCAGTGGCCTCCACCCCCAAACGTGAAAGCCAGTCAGTCTTTTCTTGGGTACAACATTTTTATAGGCTTTTTCTTTATGCATTTTTAACCATTGTGGCACCATTAACAGATCGTGCCCTTTGGTCCCTTATGTTTGGTCGGCACAAGCACAAACAACTTTTGACACCTTGAAAACAGGCTTCCACAACAGCTCTTGTGCTTTAACACCCTGATCCTCAACTGCTGCTCATAGTTGAAGCCTGTGCTTTCATGGTGCCCACATGAGCAGTTTCTGAAAGGTGGCCCATTACATACTGGCACCACCCCATTGCCTTCTTCTCCAGAAAACGAACAATCAGAACAATCTCATACTGGAGAGGCACCTCCTAGACATTAAAGCAGCCCTAAAGGAATTGCATCACCACTTCCTAGGGGCCGTTCATCCAGTGACTGCCTGCACTGACCACTGCAATGTGAAGTCATTAGCCAGGTTGCATTCTTTGAGTACTAGACAAGCATGATGGCACATGTTCTTGATCATGTTTAACTTGGTGAGATCTTATTGTCCCGCTTTGCAGATGGCAAACAGAGGGATGTGGTGTCCCGAATACCGGAGACTGAAAAGAATCACAAGAAACCAGAGCCCCATCATTTTGTTTGTAACTGTACTCATTCTTTCTCTTTGTTCGGGGGTGATCTGTTCTTGGGCAAAAAACCAGCAAGATGAAGTGGAGTAAGTTAATGTGTCTCTAGCAGATGGTTTTTGTTATAGATTGTGTCCTGCATACGATACCTGTGGGGGTGGGTTTCATCCATGGAAATGGGAGATGACCTAAAAGAATGCTGTCAAGGAAGGGTTCCATAGCAAGCATTTGAGGGCTGAAGAAGAGGTGTATCACTATGCAGTGGTTTTCATGTACTTTTCTTGTCTTGAAACAAAATACTGTTCAACCCTACTTCAGTTTCTAAATACTCATACATAATAAGATTGGCAAAGAGGATGGGAAAGAGATAACACATATAGAGCATTGAGTAAGTCCAAGTTAAGAGAAGCCCTCAATATCCACGAGTTTTGAGAAGCCTGTGTAGCTTTGCAAGCTTAAGCAAAAACACAAGTTGTTTTAGCTCAAGGGCTAATGAGGAGGCAAGTGCCTACTTAGAAAAAAAGGACCCAAAGACGGTTTCTCTGTGGGGACGCCAGTTTAGTACAGCGTCCACATTCATCATGGCAATGCATCAGCAACTAATACACTCAAAGGAGATACGGGTGGTACTACGCCGGGAGCACAACTAAGGAAGAATAATAACAGAAGTTTAACAAAAAAGGAGTATCTGAGTACTAGAAAATATTTAAATGTTAACTAAAACTATGTGCAAAGAAAAACAGATAAGGCCATGCAGTGTTTCCTCAGTCCCACTGTTTTTATGGCCAAATAACGAATGCACTATGTAAGAGCTATATTTGCCGGGGGAATGAGAATGGGAAGGTGAATATCTTTGTTAATGCATTGCATGGGATATGAAGGAGAAAATCTATGAATCCTTGCCAGAAAAGAGAGGAGGAAGACAGAGTAAGTGAAGGGTTTAACAAATAAGAAGTAGCCATAAAGACACTAGTTATCTATTTCAATCCCAATAGTTCTACCCCACATAGTGCTAGACATGTGTTGGTCAAAAATTATTAATTGGTCAGTTTTTGATGATATAGATTAAATATTGAATTTAGTATTCCAACGTTGGTCTTAAGTTTGCCCCAATGAAGTAGAAACCCACATGATTTCTAAAAAAAAAAAAAAACGATAAATCCTTGCTATGTATCCAGAAAGCAACGTTTGGTGGAACATAATCTTATACAAACTGAAGTGCCCCTTTTTTCCCCTTTGCCTTTGAAATTATAAAACAACAAAATTATAAAGTCATATGCATTTCAGTGAACATGTATTAAATAATTCCAGTTTCTGCCCATTGGTATTAAGCTTTACAAAATTAGACGTGTCATTCCAGGTGAGACACATTAAGCAGATATACACTCTAATCTTTACACTAAATTGAGCACATGAGTTCTTGTACACCTGCCTCACACAACAAGTCTACACATTCACAAGAGCCTGCTGCTGCCATCTTTGTGTCTTGCCTGGAGTCAACCTTTTCTTCCCCTGGAGTCCTAAGTCCTTGGGCTGCGCCCTTGTACCATTCAGATCAAGCCCCTTGCAAATTATTTGTGTGTAGGCTCTTGGACAGGCTCTGTCTGGGTCTGCAAGTATCGGCCGGGCGGGTCTATGGACTAAAATATTTTCAGCAAGCAATAGTATGGTAATCAAACTATCTACATCCACTGTCTTGCTCCAGGTAGAACATCCAAGGATGGAGGTGGGGGGCATACACCCTGCAAGGCCAGGACCTTGGATAAGGAAGGTGCCACCCCCCCTAAACAAGAGAACAGAAGCACTACCTCGCAAGAGATCCCGTGGAGTCCAAATTGCCAACACTCGAGCAGACATAGGGGATTGACCTGGGCAGAGGAGCAGAAGCACTGGATGCCCCCCCGCCCCGACTGCAAAGCACAACAGGGGGTCTGAGAAGAGGGACACTCCCACCCTTGCCCGAAAGAGAGGGGGAAGCGCCTGTTGTCAGCGGAAGGGCCCACATATTGAGGACTATACTTACGGGATGCGCACAAAGGTTACAAAGCAGGAAGGAGTGAGAGGGGGCAAAATACCTCCAAATGCCAGGAGTGTGTGGCAACATTACGCCGTCCAAAAATAAATTGATCATTGGCCCTCAGGGGGGGGGTCAACTAGACCACTGCTGGGGCCAGCACCATGAGGAAGGGCTCCACAAAGACGCAGATATCCCTCCAAGGGAGAAGAACACAAGGAGAGGACCCCCCACATTATGGCCCTGAATTAAGAAGATCTAATGGAGTGCCTGAAGGGCATGGAAGAAAGAATGGTAAACTCCTTTTAAAACCAGCTCATGAAGATGAAAGAGGACCTGCGCAGCTCCCTGCAAGAAGTGCGACACCAGATCAATGACCTGGACGGTTTGGAACAAGTTCTCTCAAACATCTGCGAAGAGGTTGGGCAGAATGGGGAACTACTGGAACAGGTGGCTAAGGCGACACACAACTTGGAAATACAGGTACAGGCAGAGGACATTGAGAACCGCTCTCGGAGATCAAATATCTGAGTGAAAGGCCCAAGCGAAGCTACCTTAGAGGGGGAGTTGAGGAGCACAATGCAACAATGTTTCTGGAGCCTACTAACGGATACCTGCCC
This sequence comes from Ambystoma mexicanum, assembly GCF_040938575.1. Classification (NCBI taxonomy): domain Eukaryota; kingdom Metazoa; phylum Chordata; class Amphibia; order Caudata; family Ambystomatidae; genus Ambystoma; species Ambystoma mexicanum. Next base: position 984,399,321 of record NC_090921.1, read on the forward strand.
AGATGATATCCTAATTGACCACATACATAGAGTGGGCCTAAAAAGGTTGGGCCTGGTCTGAGGCCACGGGACGTCCTGATCACGCGTACATCCTATGCCGTGAAAGAAAATATACTGCGGGTGGCAAGAGCCCATATGATATATTTTATTTGTATCGCGCTCATACACAAGTGTTTCAGAGCGCAACGAGGCAAGGAAGGGGAACAAGGGAGGACAAAACAACGCTCTTACTAGGCCCAGTGACATTGAGAACGCACAAGTGTAGGGGAGAGGGAAGGGGGCCATACAGACAACACTGTGAATGGATCCCTGTTCAACTTTTCCCCTTAATCTCCTTCAGTTGCTATCCTACACTCCTTCTCTGCCTCTTAGGTATACTGCCAGTCTTTGTCTTTTCCACCTTCATCACCAAGTAATGCTATTAGGATTTGTGCCGTGTGCCTCTGCAGGCACTCAGGCACAACAGGAAGAGAGTGGGCGGTTTGGTTTGATTGGGGGGAGGGCAAAGTTGCAGTGCTTTCCATTGAGGTTGTAGATCAGAAGTACCATGCGCTCTGCATGCATGTAAACGTTGCGTGTGTGTGAAATGTAGGAGGCTCCGAGGGCTTTGTGTCCAGAGGGGCAGCCTCAAGCTTATGACGTAGCCACTAGCTGGTGATAATTGACTCTTGGCGAGTGAGAAATAGTGTGCTGTGTGTGATGCGGTAGTCACCACATATAACCACTAGGATACTGCAATAATGGTCCAACTGGTTTGGGGCAGCGATTTTCGGATAGGTCTCCGGGCTAAACGGGTTCTTGGGGAATTGGCACTAGGGCTGTCCCTGTCTATCTTGACTTCCCTTGCCTTGCCTTGCCTTTCCTTTCGTCCTAGCCCAAGCGTCCATAACGGGATGTTAGTACTGGCCAACGGTAACACCTGTTCATTTGCTTATAATGGTGGTGGTTTCCCTAAGACTATTGCGGACTAACTCCCTGGGGGGGGGGGAGGTGTTCTATACTTTCCCTGACTGATCCCGATTAGTACTATAGGGAGTTCGGAATGGTGCTGTCTTTCGCCCAATGTCACTCAGGCCCACTCGTACCTGAACCTTTACTATAGTGGGCTCCTGAGATGTTGTCCTCTCTCAGTCTGCTGTTCCGACTCTCACACTATGCCTACCTCCATGCTTTGGCATTTGTTCTCCTCTTGTTTCTCAAATCCTCCACTTACTACTGTCGCTCCTCATAGCTTCCACACTCTGATCTTAAACCAACTCTTATTCCCGTACTCCCTCTACCACCTCCCTCTACTTCCTCACTACTACTACTAGTATCACTTAGTTTCTATCCCCATCACTCATCTACCCCTTTAGTCTTACTCTTAATGTTGCAACTACTACTACCACGACTTACTACCCCTCTGTACCTGCTACTCCCTCTGCCACTACCTCTACTCTCAACTACTACTACCTTCTACTACCACTGCGCCTCCTACTCTGTCGCTATTCCAAACACTCATTGCTCTCACTCACAAACATTTCACAGACCCCCTCTCTCCAATAGCCTCCACACTCCTTTCGCTCTCATCTCCTCCAGTCTCTTGGACATCCTCCTCCACCTTTACCCACCCTAAACCATTAACACACACTTAAATACACCACCCCTCCCAGGAGTGATCACTTACCTTATGTCAAAGCTTACCTTCCTGGAGGAGAGGGGGGGGGTTCAGGAGGCTTCATAGGGGCTAGTAATCCCTGCCCCCTTCTTACTTTATTTATAACCTGAGTCGATGACTCCCAGGAGGCAGGTATTCCTTCAGGCCTCCCTGGAGGCCTTTACCCAGTAAAGGTTTCACTGGTGGCTTAGTGTTGCTGGAAAGGTTTTCCAGGGGTCTTTTATTCAATTAACCTTTCCCTGGTGGCTTAGTGGCACTATCAAACCTTTGTGGAGGCCTTGGTTTAATAAAAGTAATCCCTGATGGGCTAATGTGATCCCCTTGTCGCGGGCTCCAGCTAGACCAGCCACATCCCGTTGTTTTCTACAGTGCTCTGGACGGCCGGTTTCGTGGCGCTTGCAACATCCCGTGGCTAGCACAAACCGATGCTGTGTCTTCACCCTGCTGCTCCCTGCAGAGGCTTCTTCAGGCCAGCGTTCTCCCGCGGAAGGGATGCTGCATTCAACACAGTGAGGGGTAAGAAGGGAGACTGCCCTTGCTCAGTCACCGGGGAAAGGAGTTGGGGTGCGGGATCCCTCCCTCCCCTGACAGGACCTCACATGTATATATGTAGAATTGTGGTGGCGAGTGACTTTATGGCTAGCTAGTCAAATGCAGCTTGACATTTTAAACCCTGATGTGGGTGTGGGTTGGCCAGTGGCTGAGTATGTTAGTTGCTGTTAGTGTAGACCGGGACTATGGCAACTGTCTTTAGTGCCTTCAACTTTTTGGGCACTGTTGTCACTGTCCTCACCTTCACTCCTCCAAGCACCACCTTTCCATGCACTGCTTTCACTCAAGATCTTCACCCCTCTGGGCACCTTGTGTGTTCCTCGGAGCACCACCCTTCTCTGTACTACTCTCGCCTTCAAGATCTCATCCCCTCTGGGCGCCATGTTCGCCCCTCTAAAATACTACCCATCTCCTTTTAACACCCCCCCTCCTATATAGTAATGTCGCCCTCCACTCTCGTGCGTCATGCTTCAGTTCTTCCAATTCCAGCCTCCTGGACACCTCCAGTCCTGCGGGTCTGGAGGAGACCCCACGCTCTCTGCCAGCATTATCCAAATAAAGACAGGTCTCCTCTTTCTCTCAGTCCCCATATTCTACTCCAAACGCCTTCACTGACAGAACCTAAATAGGCCATGGATCCCTTGCCTTGGACCGGTTTGGTACAATTGGGAATGATCTGTGATGCATCACGGGTATTGGTCTGATCTATCGGCCACTTTTACTCCCTACAAATTGGCAAATACTCCCAAAAAATAAAAATAGGGAGTAAAGATACTCCCAAGTAAAAATAGGAATAAGACTTGTAGAATCTTGTGCCCCTGCTTTCATCCTCACAGCTATATGAATACCGACCAGTAGTTTACGTAGTACCACAGGAAGAAATTACTATTTTAACTGTCTGATTGGAAGAAGTAAACATGTATCTTTTAATGTGCATGAATAATTGGTGCAAAGAAATAAATATTACAAAAATATTTCAGTTAAAACAGGTTCACCCACTAAGAAAATACTCTCATTGGGAATTGGACTTACATTTTTACTCCCTAAAAAATAGGTCTCACCTGACACGTTGACATGTGGGATGTTTTAATCCACTAGGCTCTGCCCTGCGACATCCCTGTGTGGTGGTGGCACCAGAACCAACAAAATGGCTGCAAAAGCCATATACGCGCTAAACCAATGAAAAGTGCACTTTGAAACCAGAAAGGATGGCTGCCAATCTACTTTGCCTGTTGTCAGTGGTGAAAGGAGACCACACTGCTGAAACCTGTCGCTGGGCTGCCTACCAAGGAAAAATGGAAACTGCATGAAAGGCAGTGCTTTATTGCAAGAAACCCAGAAATTGCTCTTAAATCCCTTTTTCTTGGTTGCTGAAAATACAGAATACCGGATCAAAACACCACAAAACACCCAATATCTTTGCTGGATGTTACCTGCCATTTAATTTAAGGAATCAATATGAACCCACAATGTCAGGAAAAGCGGAATTTATCATGAAAATATCCCCAGTAAAAAGCTGTCAAAATATGGGTGCATTACCATCGGCCGCCTGTGACTGTTTCAAAAGCCTGTATTTAAACTGCAAAGTTGCACCATTAAGATCTAATGTCTTAAATCAAAGTGACCTGTCATTAAGATTAACATAGGTTGTAACTATTTAATCTCCATGGTTTAGAGACTGGAATCAGAGTTCTAGCTGCTTGATTAAAAATTGCAAGTTTTATTTTAAAGGCATGGTCTAGTAAAACATTTTATTTAAAAAATAGATAGGCAACATAAAAAAAAAAATATTAGCATTCTTTTTTTAAACTTCCTATGTAAAATTTTGAGCTATTCAAGCTCAAAATTCGCAAAAGCAAGCACATGGGCGCATCCATTTTGTGAAATGGATGCCCTCCTGTGCTGGCTTTTGCGGCACTAATGAAGGAAAAGCCAGCCAGCTGTAGTAAACAAAAGCTACCGCTGGGTGGCTTTCCCTTCATTAGTGCTGTACGCGGAGGACGGGGACGGGAGACCAGAGCAGGAAAGCTGCAGCTGAATCTCGGTAAGTGCTATTTATTTAAAAAAAAAAATAAGCACTAGCTGGAGGAGCCCAGAAAACTTAGAAATAAAACTGCAGCTTTAAAGACGTTGTATTTATGTTTGCGGTCGCTTTTGAAGCGACCGCAAACATAAATACAACGTTATTGTGTTGGAAAACGCTGCGGTTTTTCTTTCCAAGTTTCTCAGGCTCCTCCGGCTCGGAGGAGCCTGAGAAACTCGGAAAGAAGCAACGCAGCGTTTTCCAACACAACCGCGTTGTGTTTCTTCCTGAATCTGCTTTCCCATTTGGGGCTCTCGGGCTCCCCCAGATTTAGGCAGTAACAACGCAGCATTTAGCATGGGAGCACCGGAGACCCATAGTGATAGCCACAGCAGGCAGAAACACAACGCAGCTGTGTTGGAAAACGCTGCGGTTTTTCTTTCCGAGTTTCTCAGGCTCCTCCGAGCCGGAGGAGCCTGAGAAACTTGGAAAGAAAAAACGCAGCGTTTTCCAACACAATAACGTTGTATTTATGTTTGCGGTCGCTTCAAAAGCGACCGCAAACATAAATACAACGTTTTTAAAGCTGCGGTTTTATTTCTAAGTTTTCCGGGCTCCTCCAGCCCGGAAAACTTAGAAAAAAAACTGCAGCTAGTGCTTATTTTTTTTTTTTTAAATAAATAGCACTTACTGAGATTCAGCTGCAGCTTTCCTGCTCTGGTCTCCGGTCCCCGTCCTCCGCGTACAGCACTAATGAAGGGAAAGCCACCCAGCGGTAGCTTTTGTTTACTACAGCTGGCTGGCTTTTCCTTCATTAGTGCCGCAAAAGCAAAAGCCAGCACAGGAGGGCATCCATTTCACAAAATGGATGCGCCCATGTGCTTGCTTTTGCGAATTTTGAGCTTGTATAGCTCAAAACTTTACATAGGAAGTTTTAAAAAAGAGAATGCTTGTATTTTTTTTTATGTTGCCTATCTATTTTTTAAATAACATTTTTTACTAGACCATGCCTTTAATTCAAGAAAAATGTTATAATTTGACAGTGGATTTGGCTGAACTAGAGTCACCAAGCCAGTTTTTTCCAGCTTTCCCCAACAAAAGGCATCTCTCCTGCTTCTCACAAAAGGCCAGGAACTCACATTCAGGTGTTAAGAGGGGAGGAGATTTGGGCTGCTGCTCCTGGAAGAGACAATGAACCTTCCTTGGCTGAAAGGATATGTAGATTTTAAGTGTCAAGAGTGGCCTCTGCCAGAGGAAGAAGGCGGGGATTGTTCTTGAGCTACAAGAAACCTTTGGAGGCGGGGATAGACATTTTTGTTGATTCTCAATGCACAGAAAGCATATTTCTAAAAAGACTGACAAAGGACTTTGCAAATCTGTAAAAATTGTAAAATTACAGTATGATTAATGTGAAATTTTTGGGCACTTTTTAAAAGGACCCAGAACTCTGTGCGATGTTCTGAGAAGGCACAGTGAAAATTCTGGTTTTGTAGCAATTGTATTCATGTCAGAAGCACAAAACTTCATACGATTATGCCCAGATATCAGGCGCACAGATGTATAAAATTGTGGACAAATCAGATGTTGTTTCCCAGATAAAAAGTGTGAAAAATTGTCAAATCCAGACCCAAGACCTCACCGCTATGGGGTTTGGAAGAATATGTGCTCCAACAAATATGTGATCTATGTATGTCGAGGGGATAAAGATTGTACACATGTAAAGATGTATTATATCTAAAATAGATTTTATGTGCAAAAGGGAAAAGGGAGGGGATTTTGCCTCATAAACCGCATCACCATGATGACACACTGTTTTCTCCTCCAATCAAGGCTTTAGCCAATGGACTACCTAGGGGGTGCGCCTAGGTTAATTGAGTATACCCACCCCTTTATGAAACACAAATAGAGACAGCTTAGGACCTAGGAGGAAGACTGATCCACCCACCATCTCGATTTCAGGTAAGAACTTTGAAGGAGATCCATCCATACTCCTTGTTCCAGACTCCAAAACTTTGCAAGCAGAAAGGCCCATTTCCAGAGCATAGCTGAATCACTTTCAGCTGGGCCTAACTTCCAGAACCCATCCCTCAACTTAAGGTGAAACCAAAAAGAGCAGCCAGGCTGTGCTGTAACTGCTTGCCTGCCAAAGAATCATTTTCATAACCAGAAGGGCAGATTAAACCCCGTCCAGCCATGCAGTGCTGTGCAGACCAGAGAGCCATTGCAGATCCAGTCCAGTCCAGTCCAGTCCGGTGTGCCCAGCAGTCTGTCCCAGAAATCTCTGACCAGAAAGAATCCCTGACGGTTCCATTCAAAACATTGATTAAAAGAGAGGGGCGTGATACAAGTGCACCTTTGTGCAGCCGAGCGTTGGAGAGCAGTCGCCGGTGGCCTGAGGGATCAGCAGACGTCGGCAAGCCCTGCCAGGCCCCCGCGGGCCTCCGTGTGTCCTTGCCTGTGATTGTGAAATTGATTTTGTTTTATTTGGCATTCGCGCTCTGAGCGCGCGTTGTGTGTTGCCTGCTCATCCCCACCCACTTCCTGGTCCTGGTCTCCCTTCCCACCTTCCTGCCCGCCCACACCCCCCTCCCCTTCCCCTCCTCCCTCCGCCTATATCCTTCCCCTTCCTGGGCAGCCCCCCTGCCCGGCAGCCCCCAGCTAAGGGCCCATTAGGCAAAGGGCGGCTCCTACGGTTGCGGCTCCCTGTGTGTCTGCAGGTGTCTGCAGGTGTCCGCAGGGGGCGCCAGGCGCCTGGACTCTCTCGCCACCTGCTCCAAGCCCACCCCTTCTTATTTTTATTATTTATTTTTTCCTGGTCACTTTCGCATGGTGTCCTTCACCACACTGTGTCCCATAGTTGTGGTAAACTTGGTTTTTTCCCCCTCGCAGGATTCTCAAACTTAGGTGGCATTTGTACCTAATACGCACTCACTGTCTAAATGTGGTAAACCTGGGCTTGCCGCTCACTTCCTGCCTGCATGCTCTTGCTTCGTCTGTCTCCCCCCCCTTTCCCCCTACTCCATGGTGCTCTCTATCTCGCCTATCTTCTCTAACTGCTTCTCTATTGACTATCCTGCTCTCCTCACTAAATCTGGTAGGAAAAAGTTTAAAAAGGACCTCCTGGTCTCCAACCCAGGCCTCCCTATCGCCGACACCTACACTAGTGCCTGCTCCAAGGAAACTCTTACTGACATCCTCTTTTTCGTGCCCTCGCCTGACCTATGGACCCTTCATATGGTCTCTGTGCTCTCTCCTTTCTCCTCTTCTCCCATTAATGGTGGCACCCGTTGGGATGTCCTCTTGGCCTCCTTCCTCTCCTCTAAGGCCATCATTAATGTCTACGCTAATGGGACTGTCCTGGTCCAAGGTCCTCAGGCCAACCTTCACCTCTTTGATAGACGCTTCCCACGCCTCATCAACTTCCTTTCCTCTCCTGCTGTCCCCCCTCATCTGTCCTCGGCTACCTTGCCTCTACCCTCCCTCCCTGCCCCCTCTCTTGCTCCTTCTTCACCTCCCTCTTCTACACCTCCGCAGGGCGTACCTCTGATCTGTACCCCTCCCCGGAAATCCTTCAAGGATGGCAACCTTCTCCACATTGCCACACTCAACGCACGCTCTGCCATCAGGCATTCCTCTGATATCGGTCACCTTCTTGAGGAACTGGACCTTGACGTCCTCGGTCTTACTGAGACATGGTTCACGGCCAGCTCTGTCACCAGCTTTGACACACTCCTACCTGATGGCTACAAGATCCTCTCCTTGCCCAGACCCAACTGTGCGGGGGGGGGTAGCCCTTATCTTCCCCGAGTGGATTCCTGCCACTGTCACCCCTACGCAGATCTACTCCTCTTTTGAATGCCTCGTCTGCAGGCTCTCTCTCTCCCCTGGCCACTCCCTTACCGTGGCTACTATCTATCGGCCACCTGGTCAAATCTCCTCCTTCCTCTCTGAGTGGGCTGACCTCTCCTCCTCACTCCTGTCCTCAACCACTCAACTCCTCTTTCTTGGTGACTTCAATATCCACTTGGATGCCTCCCGTCCCCCCACGGGACTCTTTCGTGACCTCTGCGACTCTCTCGCACTCTCTATTCTCCCATCTGGACCTACTCATTCTGCAGGGCACACCCTTGATGCTCTGATCTCTTCCAACCTTCCTCTCTCCATCCCTCTCTCCACTCCTCTTTCCTGGAGTGATCACTTTCTCCTATCCTCCCACCTCACCCTCCCTACCCCACAGGCAAAGCCACCCTCATCACTGCCACCCACCTTCTCGGACATCCGTCCTATGAAGCGCGTGTCAGTTGAGGCTTTCGCTGCCACCTTCTCGCCCCCTCCTCCCTCTTCGGCTGACTCCCACCCTGACACAGCCCTCTCCACTCTTCACTCTGCTATATCTGATACTCTTGATATCCTTGCCCCTGTCATGAGAATCCGCCTGAAGCCCAAAGCCAAATGTAAACCCTGGTATGACTCGGATCTCGTCACCCTTAAACACAAGTGCAGAGTGGCAGAGAGGAACTGGCGTGCCTCATGTACATCCTCTGACAAACTGGCCTGCCGCCTGCTCCAAAGGCAATACCGTCTCTCCGTTCTCACTAAGAAGAGATCCCTTATCCAAGACTGCATCTCTGCGGCATCTAACAACTCGGCCGAACTCTTTAAAATCTGCAAGGAGCTTGCCAACCCAGCTGCTGTCTCTACCTCGCCTATCCCCTCCCAGGCCCTCTGCACTGCACTGGCCTCTCACTTCATCTCTAAAACTCAGGACATCCTGTCCTCACTCTCCTCCTTTCACCTCCCTCCTTCTCTTCCCATCTCTTCCTCTGGCCCTTCTGCAGCCACCCCTCCTCCCTCCTTCTCTGCCTTTCCCCTTTTTTCTGCAGACGAGGTTGCCAGACAAGTCCGATCTATGAAAGTCTCGTCAAAACAGATACACCCCTGTTCCTCCAAAACTATGAAGGACCACATCGATGCCCTGGCTCCGGCCCTGGCTGACTTTTGCAACCACTCCTTCGCCTCTGGAGTCTTCCCATCCCCCCTTAAGCACTCCCTTGTGCACCTTCTTCTTAAGAAACCCTCTTCTGACCCCTCCTGCCCGGCTAACTATCGCCCAATCTCCATCACCCCCTTCCTTGGCAAGCTCCTGGAGAAACAGGCCATCTCCCCGCTTAACCTCCATGCTGAATCTGTTGGAAGTCTCCATGACCATCAATCTGGCTTCAGAGCTGCCAGAAGCACGGAAACTGCTCTCCTGAACATCCGTGAGGACCTGCTCTTGAATCTCGACTCCAACACTCCTTGTTTTCTCATCCTGCTTGATCTCTCCTCTGCTTTGACACTGTCAACCATGCCATCCTGCTCAACCGTCTTCGTGATAACCTGGGTATCACTGGTCAGGCTCTGGCGTGGCTAACCTCTTTCCTTTCCAATCGACCCTCCCAGGTCCAACTGGGGTCCTTCCTCTCCGACATCTTTTTCTCCACCTGTGGTGTCCCCCAGGGATCTAATCTTTCCCCCTGGCTGTTCAACAGGTATCTGGCACTCCTTGCCCACCGCATCGCTGCTCTCTGCCCCAACTTTCAATGTTATGCGGATGATACCCAGCTCATTTTCAGGCTACCCTCGGCCTCCTCCTCCTCTCCTTCCCTCATCTCTGACTGTCTGTCTGCTATCCAGGAATGGTGCGCCGCTAATGACCTCTGCCTTAATGCCAGTAAGACTGAGATTCCCCTCATCGGCACACGCACTCCCTCCTTCCCTGCAGCTCTCTGGCCGGCCTCTCTTGGCCCCCTTCCTGCTCCTACCTGCAATGCAAAAAACCTTGGGGTTATCTTCGACTCCACACTCTCCTTCTCTCCTCATATATCTGACGTCTCAAAGAAGTCACACTACCAGCTGCACCTCCTCAGAGGTATTCTTCCCTTCCTATCCTTCCCCCAGAAGCTCACTGTCTCCCGAGCCCTGGTTCTCTCAAAGCTGGACTACTGTAACAGCCTCTATCTTAATCTGCCTGCCTCCACTCTCCGCCCTTTGCAACTTATCCAGAACAGAACTGCGAGACTTGTCCTTGGCCTCAAGCCCAGGGACCGAATCTCTCCAGGACTGAAATCTCTACATTGGCTCCCAGTGGCTGCAAGGATAAAGTTCAAAAACCTCTGCATTGTCCATAAGGCCTTCTGGGGCCTGGGGCCTAAATACCTTCAACTCTCTCTTCCTAAATATCTTCCTTCCCGAGCCCTTCGCTCATCCGTCTCCAACTCCCTCAGGGTCAGCCGCTTCTCGAAGCAACGAGCTGGGGGTAGATCTCCGCGGCTGGGGCCTCCCCCTGGAACAGCCTTCCTGTCTCCCTGAAACTTGAGGACCACCATCTCCGGTTCCAGAAGCACCTCAAAACCTTCCTCTTTGCCTCCGCTTTCTCTCTCCCTCTCCCCAGCTAATTCTTGCTGAAACTGCACTGTATCTGCAACTGGGCCACTCTTACCGACCCCGATCCTGGGCCCTGCCACTCTCGACTTGCACTGCCTACCTGGCAACCCCTCCCTGGCAATCCCTGCACTGCGGGACTGTCTCTGTATCCCGACAGCCCCCACTTCCCAGCACTTGTCTGCACTTACCTTGCACTTGCCACCAGCTGGCCCTCTTTATTTATTATTTATTTATTTTTATTCTACTTACCTTGTACTGCACTTCCCCCCTTCCCCTTGCACCTTCTCCCTTCCCCCCTGCACTTGCGCGATCTGAATGACACCTGGCCTAGTAGGATCGTTGTCCGTCTTCCCTTTGTTCCCCCCTCCCTGCCTCGTCGCGCCTTGAAACACTTGTGTATAGGTGCGCTACAAATGCCATATCATATCATATCAAGTGGTACATCGTTCAGAAATAAAAAGAATGTTTATATATTTTGTTTGATTCGTAAAGAATCTTTACAAATTTGAGATTTTACAGCTTTAAAACGTTTACAACTTCAGAATTTTAAAATGTTAGACCTTTTACCGCTTTTACAACTTTTGGCTACAACTTAAACCAATCGGACTCAATCTAAAATGGCAATGCAATACATACTCTAAAATATTGGCACGTTAAGTCCACTATTATCCTATACAAATTTAAAAAACAGTCACAATTATTTTATGAGATTCATTGGAGTTCCAGGGGGACAAAATGTCACTCTTTCATTGTAATTTCGAATTTTGGACCATGGAAACCACAGCCCTGCTAAAACCATTATCAATACACTATTAAAACACTGATCTAAAAGTTGAACTTTGGCATACATGATTCACACATCGACTCTCAATTATTGCAAAAAATGCAATTGGCTGCAGTTTCTAGCATAAATCTGCCCTTTCATTTTCTTTATATGAACTGCATTTACACCCTCCCAGACCTTAGTTACAGAGAGAAAATATTTCCTATGAAGGTCAGGCGCCAGTCCACCGTCAGGAAAGGGCAACAATCAGCTGTTTAACATTTATAACCAAATTGTACTGCTCTCTGCACCTGTTGCAGTATGTTGCTGCCAGGGCTTGACATTACATGTGCACGCATATGCTGCCATGGTAACGTGGGAGATGCACTCACAGCCTTGCACAAAAACAACGTGCCTCAATCATGATCCTTCCTTCACTTTGATACGTGCAAACCCACTCTTCATCTCCTTTATCCTCGGTGAGGCTTGTGCCCATAATTCAAGGTCACATTTCTTATTCCTCAGAGCACTACGGTGTTATTGCTCTAACCCAACAACTGCCTCACATCTCACCACTGTATGAATTCAGAACCTATTATAGCTTTTAGAAATGTACGGCCTTCCACAATAGTTATTAGAAACCCTGGCTAATTCCTGTTTTTCATCAAAGGTATCACTTCCCATTGGCAAATCCTTCTATGTCATAATTTCCAGAGTCTACCTAGACTTTTGCTTATTTGCCAAGATCAAGATTAATGCATTATTTTTTCAAATTGCGGGTCCATTTCTGAATTTGTTAACTAGGATTAAGGCAAACTGCAGTTGTACATCAGTACCCCTTGGCTTTCATTCACGAATGTTAATGAAAGTATCAAGAAACTGGAGTTAACTATTGGTGTTATGTGGCTTTGCTTTTTATTCATATGTTCAGTTTATTAATCTTTACAGATTCTCTTAATGTTTTCAAATTACATCAGTTGAATTGTGATGCTTAGAGTTCAGTTGCATACGTTTTTTTTTTTATTAGTATAAAGACTGCAGTGCTTTCCTTTTGCCTATGCTCGGCAGCTAGAAACTATCATTGTGTGCAAGCAAGCTCTTCCAAGCCTGATCCTGGGCACCACACCTTTGCGGGCAAAAAGGGTTTGCTCGGGGCTTATTGGTATTAGTACCATAGTGCCTTTATTTTAGTTGCGAAACAGCAGCAATTCGATCCTGAAAAAATTAATAAAAGCTGCTGTGGAACAGGGTGAAGGGACTATACATAGTCCCTTTTCAATTTCCAAGGCAGCCATGCTAAAAGGAAAAAAGAAAAAAGAAAACAAAGAAGATGGCTACCATGGAAAGGTGAGAAGGAACTACACGTAGTCACTTCTCCCTTTCCATGGCGGCCATTGAATTGTAAGTAAAAATAAAAAATATTTAAAAAGATGTCCTCCAGGGAACGAGATTAAGTGACTGCACGTAGTAACACAGAGGGACGCATCTGCAACCGGTACTTTGTCAGGCTGGTAAGGACCCGACAATGGCCAATTATATTTTTTGTAACAATCTGATTGTCCCTCGCCAGGTACTAATCTGTCATATGTCACTTGCAGCTTTGTGGCGTCTTCAACATCTGTGCGCAGAATAAAAGAAGAGTTGCACATTTTCTACATTGTGCTGTCCTAGGGTTTGGGCTCTTGCAGAGGGTCACTTTAGTATATACAGGATGTAGTGGTCTGCACTCCAGTGCATGCCCGGTGTGTGGAGTGGAATGGAATGGGATTGTGGAGTCCATTTTGTACATCTTTGATATGTGTATGTAGCCTGTTGCTTGTCAAAAACGGAGATTAGACACGTTGTGGGTTCCTTTGAGGAGATGATGCTTCTGGGCTACACAGGACAGTTTAGCAGAGATCCGTTTCAGGAGAGAGATCATTTAGAATATTGCAGGTTTATTTTTGGTTCATTTTGAAATCATGTAGGTGTGACGGATCCTAGACTCTGGATAATTAAATGAATAATACAAATCGAAAAGGATTGATATCGGACCAGTCATTAACAATATATATATCCGTTTGAGTTTACCAATTAAAACACATTTTATTGCCATTTTGATCCAGCTAGTGTGAGTGAATTTCAATCAGATGCCTTGCTAAATGACCCAAGTGAAGACTTGGCAGGATTAGCTCAAAGACAAGATTATCTGTTCGGATGGGGGATGGCAGTCCAGGATGAGGTATAAGCCAAGGTGCAGCGTGGGTATAAGAGCTGGAACGTGTGTCTTCAGGGATTGAACAAACTGGGAGCCATTTAGCTTGGAATAGCCTGAATACCTTCCAATGGACTATCTGGAGCTACTTTTGACGCTAAAGCACAGGTGCCATACAAATACATGCCTTGGGTTTCCTATACATATACATCTTTATCGGATTTGAATAACAAGTGACCTTGTGTGCATTTATGAATTTACAATACAGAGTGAGATGTTTAATCATAATACTGAGTAGCTACCCACATTTATTTTAACGTGAAAACTGTAAGAACCAGGATCAGTAAGTTGTACCTTCAAATCCTGAGTCCTCTAGAACGCACTCAAAAAGCAAAATGTGTTAACTTTATTGTACTTGTTGAAAAGTTACAGTTGCTGCATACTACATATATACTACCAACACTTGCTGACTTGGTGAAGACCGAGAATCGGAAAGAGCCAAATTGCTCGTAATAAAATGGCCGTAATGACCATTTGGCCAAATTCAGCCTGTACTGAAAAACCGAAGCACAAAAATATTGAACATGAGGAGAGGAGGTTGCAGGGGTGTCCCCCACTCCCCATGCTCGCTATTTATGGGCTTCAGGCAGGTGCCCCCGCTTTCTTGCCAATGGAAGGAGGGGACCCCAGAAAAAGGAAAAAAGAAAGAAAAAGGGGCCCTGCAGCTTCAGTTCCGAACCGCATTAGGAGGGACGGAACTGACGCCGCAGGGGTACAGGAGAAGAGAAGCAGCAGAGGCAAGCAAAAAGTTAAGTAGGGGAGTGGTCTACGGCCAAATTTGGGTTCTTTTGCGAAAGTAGAAACTGATTCTAGTGAATCGACTACATTCAATTCCGCTGCTAATGTTTCTACTTTGGTAAACAACCCAAATCCCTAGAATCAGGGCCTAATTTTAACCCATGCGTATAAATTATATTTTTCGATCCCGGCCTATTGTGTTGCAATTTTTGTATTTTCACTGCAAGATTCTCCCTCTGTGTTATACACGTATGCTGCAGGATTCACTTTGCATCAGTCAGAGTTGTGAACTGAGGTTGAAGCCTTGTGCGTCATCGAAGCGGAGGTTGCTGACAGTATTCGGCCCCTGGGAGAGCGTCGAGTTCCATCCGGCTCCCAGTGAAGGTCAGCACCCAGTTTATGCTATCCCACATTGTTGGCGAAGTTGATGCAGGTGTTGGGATCGCCTTCTGTGATAGACGAGTGCTGGGTGCTTGTGGGGGCTCAATTACTGGTCATCCTATTTTTATCATATGTACCATTCTGCCATGTTAACATGTTATACATTGCTAAATACTGTTTGATCATTCCTGGGGGTGGAAGATCTTCTGAGTAAAATAAGTGCTATCGTGCCCCTATTTGGTATTTCAGGGAGAGTATTAGCTGTCCATTAAAAGTAAACACTATCTCTGCTTGAAATGTCTATGCTCTGCTCCCTATTAGTTTCTCATGGTTTTAATAGGCTTTCAAACTAAAAATGATCAAGAAACCCAAACCAGCCAGATGGTGAGGAGTCTTGAGTTTCAGAGTCTTGTTACAGGTTATTCACAATCACGTGAAAGCAGTGTTCATGGCTTCGTTACGGTGACAAATCATAATCTAGCAGCAAGGCAAAGCTTTAGGTTCCAAGTATATATGCTGCACTCTAAGAGACGCCCACAACTGTTCAGCCAGTTACAAAACCCTCTCCCAACACTGTTGTGCTATAAAAGAGGAACTCTGAAATGGGGGAGTGTGGGACTGGGAGTCCGAATGAGCGTGGCGGAAAGAGCATGGGGGCGAGGAGGTAGAAAGAATAGTGGAGGAAAGAGCGAGAGGCAGAGAGAGAGATTCAACTAGGGAGTGAAGAGAGAAAAGAGTGGAGGTGGAAACGAGAGGGAGGCACAGAAGATGTGGGAGAGAGAAGCTGGAGAAGAGACAGCCTGTGGCAGAGCGACAGGGAGGACGAGAGGTAGAGGGCGAAGCAGCAAGGAGCCAGAAAATAGGACGAGGAGAGAAAGGAGAAAAGAAAGGAAGAGAAAAAGATCAGAAGAGAAGGAAGGAATTGGAGAAGTGCAAGAGAGAAGAAGAGAAGAGCGGATGAATGAAAAGAACAAAAGAGGTGGACCTGAGATAATGAGAGACAAGGGCATTAGACAAAGAGCTGCGTAAGGAGAAGAGGGAAAACTTGATAATCCCTGTGGTCCAATGCTTCAAAAAGTATCTGGTGCCCAACTGCATACCAAGGCATCAGGGGTAGTCATGCCAGGTCAACCAAAAGTCCTGGAGAACCAATGCAATATCCTGACCACACTAGTGACAATCAAGAAAGGACCAATGAAAGCCAAGAAATAATTGGGTATGCTACACATTCCAGAGAGAGAAAATGATTGTTTGCCACTAAAATGTAGGCAGTGTAGGAGAAATGGGTAAACTAAGGGCCACAGTCCTAGAGCGGGCCACACTGACTAGGTGTTGACCCCAATACCAAACTGCAGGTTCAGGTAAGATTGCTCATGTCCAGGTTAGCCCTTACACACCCCATCAATATGGGAGTTAAAGTCATATACATCAGAGTAGAAATAAAGTTAGTACTCTCCAACCTAGTGCATCTCCCTATCATCATCCAACTTGGTCAGCCGATCGCCCAACTGATCTGCAAAAAGATCCTCAAAGCAAGCGTGGGCGAGGAAGTGTGAACCCTGGAAGAGACTGAAAGAGATAACGCTAAAGTAAAGCAGTTTTGTTGCCGCTTCCCTAATTTTCAAAAACACATCATGACCAGATGATGTACCACAAGCTCCATTACAGCTGCTGCCAATCATCGACGTGCCATTTTCAAGATCGGAATAGATATTGTGGTATCACTTGAACCCTGCATTCTGGGAACAAATACATACTAGTGATCCTCGATTATGCAACCAAATGTCCTGAAATCTTCTCCTAAAGAAGCAGCACCAGCAAGGCCATCCTCAAAGTGCCGATACTTCATTTTACCTGTGTTGTCTTCCCTGCAGAAAGCCCAACCGACTAGGCGGTTTCATGTCAAGGCTTATGGTAGACATGAAAGACCTGATGAACATTAAGATCCTCAGAACTAATTTACCATCCTCAAACAGACATTATTGTCATGCACTTCAATCAGACCTTAAAAACGTACCTGGACATGTCTTGTGGCCAAAGAAAGTGAGTATCTAATTCCATGAGCCCTTTTCGCAATCAGGAAAACAGCAGAGTTCTCTACAGGCTTCTGGCCCTTCGAACTGGTGTATGGCTGTGATCCTCATGATGTGTTGGACATCATCCAAGAAGAATGTGAAGGGCCGACCAGCCAGCAAACCAGTGACCAACTGAGTGTCCAAAACACCCAGGAATATATGGAGAAGGCGAGGAGTCTGGACCGAACACATGTTCAGGAATCATAAGCCCGCCAGGAGAGGGTATATAATAAAAAAGGCCAGAGCTGCGCATCTTCCAGGTCAGAGATAAAGTGATGGTTCATCTTCCAAAATCTCAGAACAAGCTCGGCCAGGTGGCATGGAACCCATGTTATTACTAAGGTCGTGTCTCACCTAACAGAAGCTACAGCAAGCTGACAGATGGAAACAGTCATAACTATACCATGTAAAACAAACTTACGGCATAGAAGAATAATATTAACCAGCAGCTTTTGGTCCTCTACGCTAAACCACGGGAGATTCGCCTACAAAGCGAAACACATGAGGTAACAATGCCAGTGTAATTTCCCCATTTCCAGTCACCAAGAACTATCCCAATTGCGGGAAAGCTGAACATTGTTTTTTAAAAAAAAGCTAAAATACTGGTCTATGCAATTAAACACGTTTTCCACAGCCACAATTTCACAAATTTACTACATTTCAAGTAATCTCATTTCCCTCAGAGATTCATTCCAGTGCTTTGCTGCTGCTCCTGGAAATTATCGACTCAGGGTAGATGTGCTTTAAATTTGGGCACTTACAAACCTTCGAACATCAAAGCTCCTCACCCCTCTCTCTCCTCCAGAGATATTCACCTTTTCTGCCAGATAAGTGGGTGTTTTAGAATAAAGTGTTCTGTGCGTAATAGAGGGCAATTTAAAAATAATCCCCTGATCAAAAGGCAACCAATTTAGAGGTTTCAAAATTGGCGTTACGTGATCATATCTTCTCAACCCTTCAATCGACTGGCCTTCAGTAGGGTCCATTTTTCAGCAAACCCATTAAAGCATTTCCAAAGTCAATACGTGGCATCACCAGTGATCGTGCAAGATGACGGAAATTCGCTTCTAGAACAAATGATTTTACTGCACTAATTTAAAGAGATGAACGTTTGCCATTTTCATCAAATTTGTGATAAATGGAACAACGGATAGTTTAGAATCCAGTGTATATCCTAATGATTTCATCTTTTCCTTAACTCCACGTCCTGCCTTTCCATCATCTTCAACTCTCCAAACCTTTGATTTGAGGGTTGGGTGTTTGAGAAAAAATGTAATGTTTTTTGCAGGGTTTAACTTCAAGAAATGTGCAGCCATCTATTAACATTCACCGATCTCATCCAAGCATTTTACTCAGCTGCCCAAATACTGCTTTTGAAGACATCTTAATATAGAGCTGCGTATCATCAGCATACTGATGTAAGTGCACTCTTATGTTTGCTGGCTGTTTCTCCTAGGGGTTCCAACATAAGTCCAAACAAAATAGGTGACAAGATTGAACCTTTTGGTACGCCATAGAGCCTTACTGGTGTCTACGCTTTCATGTCCAATAATTACTGTTTGGAAACAGTAAGAAAAGATTGAAACCATTCTAAGACCTTTCCTCCTATTCATATTCTATATTGGAGAATCTCCAATAAAACTGTATGATCAATGGTGTTGAACGCCGGAGATATATGTGTAATAACACCAGCACACATTCTCCACTATTGTCCATCATTTGCAAGGCAAAGTCTATTATATGCAGCGCTGCTCTTTCAATTTTGCATCCTTCTCTAAATCCTGATGTACGATGGAACAAGATTCTCTGTTTTTATCCAATCGTTCAGCTGAGATGCCACCATTTCCTCTAACAATTTATCAAAAAATGGAGTGAAGTAACAGGCCGATAGTTTGATAACTTGTCTGGGTCCAAATTGTTTATCATACTCCTAGGTTCCGTCCCCTTTTCTTCCATACTTTTGGGACATTCCGTCCTACATGACGCGACCGGAGCACTTTTGAAGCATCAAATATACTTTTTATGGTCCTTTTTTTACGAGGGGCCCCCGCGCATGGCTTTAGTCCCGCCTTCAAGAGCCCCGCCCAACGCATCGCCCTTCAGTCCTTTTCTCTGCACGGTCAGGGTCGTATGCACTTGCATCCTGAGGATTTTTGTTTTTTCCCCCCCTTGTCCTTCATCTCTTCCTGCTCCAGTCCCACGGTCAACGTCTTATGCTGCATCATCAGGGTTGTGTGTCCTGTACTTAAAGCAAATGTTTCACTAGGGCGGATATTCATTCTCTCTGTCTGGAGTGCTTAGGCCCGGAATATCGGTGGGATTCCGGTCTGTACTGCGACTCTCTGTCGGGGGACTTCATCAGGTGGGAGAACGTGTTCCAAAAGCTTCCTCCGGCTCACCTTTAACAATTTATCGACAAGAAGAGAAATCGTCCGGTAAGTACCTTACTTTTTAGGGCACCCCAGCCCGGTGACTCCTTCCCGGGGTCGTCCGGTGCTGGGAGGAGTCTTACTGGCTCTAACCTTACAAGGGTCTCCATGAGGTATCCTGAAAGGGATCTAATCACAAGGCTTTCTGGGGCTAGCTCCAAAATACCTTCAACTGTTCCTCCGTAAATACCTTCCCTCCCGAGCCCTTCGCTCCTCCACCTCCAACTCCCTCAGAGTTAGTTTTTTTTTCAAAGAAACGAGCTGCGGGGTGGATCTCTGTCTTTGGCTGGGGCCTCCCTCTGGAATAGCCTCCCTGCCCCTCTGAAACTTGAGGAGAACCATCTCCGGTTCCGGAAGCACCTCAAGACCTTCCCCTTTGCTTCTGCCTTCTCTCCTCCTCTGCCATGTTGATCTGTTATAACTCAGCATCGTGCACCTGGTCTCCCTCTGATTAGGGCCCAGATACCTGCTCACCCTGCTACCCACCCACACTGCCTCCTGGCAATCCCTTGCACTGGGGTTTGTATCTGTAATCCTACAGTGCCCTCCCCATCCCTTTTCTTGTTCTGCACTTATCAGAAACCATCCCTGTTTGTTGCCTTATTCCTAACACTTGCCACTTGCTGGTTGCACTACCACCGTTTGTTGCTTTTTATTTCTTATTTGCGTTTTATTTTTTTATTTTTGCTCAGCACTTCTATCCCCACACCCCCTCCCTTGCACTTTCCCCTTTCCCTCGGAGTATCCCCAAATTGGGGATCAAAGGAAAACAAGCGGATCCGAGGGTCCCTGTTCAGGGGGTCTTAACACCAGGCTTCAGGCCGAGGTTCCCCTCACAGGGTCTAAACACCATACCAGTCCTGCGGAGGGGGCTAAGAAGACTGGCAAAAGCCCACATTCTTCTAGTATCGCCTCTGCCGAGGGTCCCTTACATAGGGCTAAATTTGACTCAAAAGCTCCTAAAGATCATGTGGCGACAATGGCTTCACATAAACTTGTGACGCAGTTCTCCTCAGAAAGTGACAAAATGGTGACCCAACCTACGCAGCTTAGGCAGCCATTTTGTCTGGTTCTGCCAAATCAAGAACGATGTCAGGGGGACCAAGTATGGCGCTGAGATGCTATTCTCGATGCCTACCCTGGACAGCAGAAATCGTTTTCGGCCAGCAATCGACTGACGCTCCAGATTTCCTCTTCTGCACGCAGTTGCGCTTACCCCAAACGTCCACTCCTCTGCATTTTGTAGATCCAGCCAGAGGCGGACCATCGTGGCAGCCTGTTTCAACAGTCATGGGGATGCAGTCCTTTGGATTGGCCTTTGCCCACTCCTCTGCTTAGACCATCCTCTGAGGACGCTTTCTTCGGCAAGGTACAGGCCCTCATGCATTCAGACCTGATGAAAGCGTACTTTAGGGACCTTTTTAAAGATATATACCCTAAGCCTCCCTAAGCCTGCTCCTCCACTACAACAGGCTCCAGCGCTACCCTCCTCCGCTACCAGCAGGGCCCCTTCCTACAGTGCCTCCGCTGCCTCCACTTTCGCAGGTGACCCAAACTCCTGTTGCGCAGCCACCTGAGCAAAAAGCCCCTGAAACACCACGTCTGGCGGATCAGTCTACAACTCCTGCCAAAAAGGACGAGAGGCAGTTGGATGAGTACAAGGAGGACCCAACCCAATCAATCAGGGGGTTTCATGACAGGGTCTTAGATTTAATGGCGTTGCTCGACATTCCAACTTTGCAGGAGGGAGCACTAGTTGGGGCCCGAACCGCTCAGGTCTATTTTTACAAAAAGACATGCTCGCAGAAGCCCGCAAAATTTGGGGCAATCCCTATACTGGGCAACACAACAAGAAGATTAACGCTCACTATAGGCTCCAGTCATCAGAGGAGATTCTTTCGGCCTCCTGTCCATTTCTTTGCTACACAGTAAAGGCGGCGGCTACTGAGCAGTCAAAACCCTCTTCCTCCTCGACCACCACCTCGCAGGTGATGCCTAAAGAAGACAAAAATCAATGGTATCGGAAAACAGCTCTTTCCTAATGCAGGGATTCAGCTGTATCAGGCTAACACAGAAGTTATACTAGCAGTAGCCAACTGAAAATTATGGAAAGAATTGGCCGAGTTTCAAGAATGTATCCCTCAGGATAGGCTGGAAGACTTCAAGGAAGGCCTGCAAGGGTGTTGGACCAAGATCTGCTCGAGGCTGCGGCCCATCATGTGGACACGTCTGCCCGGGGCCTTATGATCGGCGTTGATGTTTCCCGCCAGGCGTGGCTCCATGCCACCAAGTTCTCAAGGCAGGTCCAAGAAAAGGTGCTTGACCTGCCCTTCGAGGGCAAAGAACTTTTTTTATTCCTCCACTGATGAGGAACTCAAAAAAAGAAAGGCGAATACACTCACGGCCAAATCCTTGTCTGTTTTAGCTAAACCTGCCCCATCCAAAACCTCTTAAGTCAGAATCCCGATCTAGATCGTTCTCAGGCTTCAAAGGGTTTCAGGACCAAAGAGCATGTCAAGCAGAGCACTCCTCCAGTGGGCCTCGGCACAAGCAACAGAAACAGTGAGGGGCTTTTCCTCCTGATCCTCG
This sequence comes from Ambystoma mexicanum, assembly GCF_040938575.1. Lineage (NCBI taxonomy): Eukaryota > Metazoa > Chordata > Amphibia > Caudata > Ambystomatidae > Ambystoma > Ambystoma mexicanum. Next base: position 984,421,208 of record NC_090921.1, read on the forward strand.
GCCTCCTCTTCAACTGCAGGTGCCCTTGCAGCAGACGGAACAACAAAATTATGTTTCTCATCTTTCCCACGAGTCTCCAGTGGGAGGATTGATTTAGTCTCAGCTGAAAGCATGGAAGACCATAACAGTCAAGTGGATTGTATCCATCGCCCGGTCAGGCTTTTGCCTTTCTCTCCCGGATACCCCACCTTCTCATCACCTCCTTTACAGCAGACGGGGTCTCCTCCTTTCACGGCTGAGGGAACCAAGCCACTAGACCCAAGGGCAGTAGAGCGGGTCCCTCCTTCAGAACAGGGGTAGGGATTTTATTCCTGTCTGTTCACAGTGCCCAAACCCACCCAGGCAGGCCTGCGTACTATCCTGGACCTGTCCAACTTAAATATTTCCCTTCCCCAAGAGTAATTCAAGATGATCACGCCTAACCAAATCAGGATCCTCCCTTCAGAGAGGCGACTGGCTCAGCATAGTGGATCTCCAGGCTGCTTATATGCATATCCTCCTATGACCACCACATCACAAATGTGTCCGTTTCTCAATAGGAACTGAACATTTCCAGTATCTAGTCCTTCCCTTTGGTCTCAGTTCCGCACAGCCAGTCTTTACAAAGATGATGGCGGTCATTGCAGCGTTCCTCAGACTTCAAGGTGTCCACGTCTATCAGTATTTAGACGACTGGCTCCTTCAGAGTCACTGTCCACACACTGCAACACGTAACCTCCAGACCCTTTTCCAGCGACTTTTTCAACTGGGTCCGTCAGTAAACTAGTGGAAGTCATCCATGACGGTCTCTCAAGACCGGATCTTCATGGGCCTTCGCTGGCATACCACCAATTACAGGATCTTTCTTACCGAGGACAGCATTACTGACTTAACAGTCACCTGCCGCCTTTTTCTCAACTCGACCCAGAGGTCAGCCTGGTGGTTCCAGAGACTTCTGGGCCTCATGTGTTTTGGCTCTCCCTCTTGCGAGGCTAAAAATGAGGCGAGCACACAACTAAAGCTTTGGAACAATTGGTCTCAAGCTTCAGATTAAGACTCCCATTGGTAGCAATTCCATAGTCCATGCAAGTGGATCTCCATTGGTGGTCCACTCCTGCCAACCTTTCAGTGGGAACTTCCTTTCAGGATCCGGTACAGCAGGTTACAATAACAGACTCCTCCCTCCTGGGCTCGAGGGTCACGTTGAATCATATGGAGGTCAGGACAGGAAGTCTCATATCAACTACCTCCAACTCCTAGCAGTGTTCCTGGCTTTGAATGCTTTCTAGCCTTCCATGGTCAGCAAAATAATAAGAGTACACACAGACAATTCAGTAGCTGTGTTCTATGTCAACAAACAAGGGGGCACCAGGGCTCCTCCACTGCCAATCTGGTCCTCCAAATTTCGGAGTGGGCAGTGCTCAACACTATCTGGTTAAAAGCAGTGCACATTCCGGGGCAGAACAATATGGCAGCAGATTCTCTCAGCCGCCATTCGGAGGCGCACCACCAGTGGGAGATCAAGGAAACTGTTCTTTTCCACCTTTTATCAGAGTGGGGCACCCCGACAGTGGACTTATTTGCAAAGGTAGCCAACAAGAAGCTTCCTGGCTATGCCTCCTGGCTATGCCTCCAGAGACAGACTCAGTGCATCTTCCCTCAGGGATGCGCTCGGGATTCCGGTGGACAACATGCTAGCATATCCTTTTCCTCCTCTGCCATCGATTCATTGTTCGCTTTGGAAACGATGAAGTGCCAACAATTACACTCTGCAGCTCATAGCTCCATGGTGGTCAGCCAGGTTCTGGTTCTTGGAACTATAGCATCTGTCCATACGCAGTCCGATCAGGTTGCCACAGGTCCCCAATCTTCTACACCAGAACAATCAACAAGTATGGCATCCCTCCCCCACAATCCTTCAGCTTGGCAGCATGATTCCAGAATTCAAATCTAACACAATTTAGTCTCTCAGATTACAATATGCGTATAACTCAGGCGGCAGGCAAACCTTCAACAAGAGCCCAGTACAAAAGCATATGGCTTGGATTCTGTCACTGGTGCCCTGCAAAACAGCTTGACCCTCGTCAGGCTTCTATTGACTTTGTCCAGGTCTCCAGAAAAGGTGCGTACCAGGCCTTTTTACGCATGAAAATCTTGTAAATATGACAGCTTTATTATTTTCCTTTGTACATTTACACACAAGTTTAGAGCAGAGGGCAGTGCAAAGATCTGGTTTGTGTCAAGCAACCTGAACGCTTCTTTTGATTTTTATCTACATTGTTGTAATTGCAAGCCATGGATAAAAGCCTCTGAAACAGAATGTTTTTCTCCGAAGCCCTTCAAAAAAGGAAACTGCACACACTGATAAAGGAATGGTTTATTTCCGTTCAGCTTCTGCTGTGTTGATGCTCATGGAGCAAACAGAAGCATTGTACATATTTATTTTCCTGGCATTCTAGGATTGTATAATAAGAAGGAAAACTAAGTTGCAATTGAGAATTAACATTTTGTAACAAATTATGTTTTTTTCCTCCAGTGAAAGCAAACCAGTATTTCACATTTGTATTTTTCAGAGTTCCTGTGCTGTGTGCATAATCATGTGGTGGCAAACATTTTTACACTTAATGTACACTCTAATTATAAAAAAACAGCATGCAACATTATGACTATGCACAGCCTAGTTTACATCGATTCAACCTTGCAGTCAATGGGGTACATTACTATAAACAGTCAGTGGCAGCTGAGTCTTAGCTCAAGGGTGAATGATTGTCATTACACCAATCACATGTGTTCTAGCCTCTGAAATCTTCAAGACTACACATCCCGACTCTCCAGGAAGCGCAAGCTCTGTTCATAAACAAACGAAAGTTACATTTGTAATTGAAACTCAGCAAAACCTGTCCATGATAATCCAGATCAGGTTATTTAACTTTATGCATCGCTTCATACATGGTTCACCCAACATCTAGGCACTGTGATTATTATAGCTCAGTCAATAATCAGTTAATCGACCTCTGAAGGATGTTGGCCAATAAGATAGCTCAGCCCTTTGAGCACTCGTTACTGCAATCTGTGCGTGGATCTGTAGGTTGCAGGTTCGAATCCCGGCAAGGCCAACTCAGCCTTTCATCCTTTCGAGGTCGACAAAGGAGTACCAACTTCGGTTTGGTGATAATTGTGATAAATATATGTCCTATGTACAACGCTTCACCAAAAGCTCTATATAAATAACCATTTGACCATGAGATTATATATAGAATTTAGCATGGAGTCCTTGCCTCCCTGGACTGTTGTATCATAACATAGGCATACCACTAGGTCGTAATAGCTCCAGGAAATTAGGACTTTCAATAAACATCAAAAGACAATTCTGCTATCGAACCTCAAAACACACAATACAATTAATGTTTGCTTTACTATGTAATTAGCTCGGTTTTTGTGTTTTCAACATTTAAATATATACAGGAGAGATCAAACGGCCAGACCTTAGAGAAATAATGAAAGGTGTATTTTGTCACAATGCAGAAAGCCATCACATAGTAATGATTTCCATACAGTTTTTGCCTACACGTCAGCTTGATGTCACATACATTTTACTCTTGCAAAGGAGAAAAGTAATTTTTACTCTTAAAATCACATTTACTTTCAAAGTTTAAAAATGGGGAGTAAAATACTCCCACCTTAAAATCTTATCTGGAGCACATACTGTGTCCCGTCATTCATGTCGCATTTAGCGGCTACAGGCATACACATGTTCTAATGCAGAACTTATTTGTCTACAATTGGTGCATGGATAGTAGCTCTTACACTCAGGCGAATCCAGTAATCAAGAGACATTTTGCTGGGCTTCTTCACCTTTTTCCTCTGATCAAGCCACCTCATCCTACATGGAATCTCATGTGTCCTCACCACTCTGTCACAAACCCTTTGAGCTACTAGCCACTGTAGAAGTACCTCAATTCGAAGGTGGCCTTCTTGATAGCGGTTACATCGGTCAGGAGAATAAGTGAACTGCAAGTCCCATCCTTGCGTGGGCTTTCACAAGGACAAGGTAGTGTTCCGTACACACCCTTCCTTCCAGTCAAAAGTTGTTTCAGAGTTCCATATCAACCAAACAATTTCCTTGCCGGTCTTCTTTCCAAACCCGGCTTCAGATACAGAAAGAGTCCTCCATAACTTGGACGTCACAAGAGCACTTAAATTGTACCCGCAGAGAACAAGCAGCCTCAGAGGTTCTTCTCAACTCCTTGTTACCTTTGGGAATCATAAGGGAACCCATGCTTCCAAGGCATCTATCTCGCGTTTGGTTTCTTCCTGTATCTCGGAAGCTTACACGGTACAAGGTCTGCAACCTCCTAAAGGCATCCACGCACATCTGGGGCAAGGTAAAGCGCTGGCGTCGCTTTTAAAAAATATGTCCTATAGGAGACCATTGCCAAAGCAGCTATGTGGTCTTCATCATCGGCCTTCTGTAAGCACTATTGCCTTGATCTCAGTTCCCAGGCTCATGCCCAGTTTGGTCAAGCAGTGCTCAAGAATCTTTTCTGTAAATGATTCCCACCCTCCCATTTCACAGGTCAGTGCTTGGGAATCTAGCAAAAGTATGGATGAAAGGGGACGGGACGTAGGAGTATAATAAAGTTACTCGCTGCAGTGAATGCCTTACTCCTAGTCCATAATCCCTGTTCCTCCATACGCCTTCCCCCCTAAAACATTTCCTCTATTTGCTCATTTGTCCTTCGACTTTGGCGACAGAAAAGGACTGAAGGGCGATGCGCTAGGTGGGTCTACAGCCACGGGCGGTGGCCCACGTAAAAATATAAGGACAAAAAAAAGTATTTTTGATGCTTCAAAAGTTCTCCCTTGCCGTAGGACGGAATGTCCCAAAAGTATGGCGGAAAGGGGTCGAGGATTAAGGCAGTCACTACGGCAGGTAACTTTTTTTAATAGTGGGTGTATATGGGCTATTTTTAGACAAACCAGGAAACAAAGTCTCAAAAGTGCCCCCTGTAAAAGTCCAGCATTAATTATCCTACCTCCTCCATTGGTCTGTGCACTGTATTTTCCCAAGTAGAGGAAGAAACCATAATTGTCATCAGTAGAAAGCTCTTTCCAAGAGAAACGAACTATCGCATGGAGGAGCTTGAATGCCTGGGAATGAAATGGGAAATGTCTAGTCTTAGATACTACCAGACGGGTCAACAGTTTAAACTTGTCACAGATCACGCCCCTAGTATGGATGGCCCGGTATGAGGACACCAATGCCATACACCGAGATGGTTCCTGGCCTTACAGACTTACTGTTTTTGAGAAGAACATAAGGCAGTAACTAAACAAGAAAACATTGACTTTTTGTCAGCCAGCTAGTAGCGCTGGGGACGAGGAGGACTTGCAGGAAAGGGGTTAGGTGTTTGAGAAGATCAATTGGTTGACCTTGTCAAGAGGGGATTGGGTGGGAGACTCTGCAGCGTTGAGGCAAGAGCCATTTATACCCATGAAAGGGAACGTGGCAGTTGGTAGGGCCCAGGATCCAGTCCCCTCTCCAAGTGCCTATAGATGTTCGGCCAGCTAAGTGTGTGACAGTGTGATGCAATGTTGTGTAGCCTGTCTGTTGTGCGTGTTTTTTCAACTGTTCAGCACCGTTTGGTTTTCTGATAAAGAAATAGGAGTGTGCCACCGTTGTAATGCTGCACGTTATGCTATATAATATTTGTAAAGCTCCTATGGCCATTGTTATGAAGTGCTGTACGTTGAATGGTCCTTCGTCACACCGAAGTCTGAACAGACAAGAGAAATAGAGCATCACATTGCATGCAAAAAGTAGATATAATTTGTGCAACTGTTCAATTATCAGTAAAGCTGACTAGTTTAGCGACATTGTAGAAGCTGCAGTGTGAATTTCTATGTCAGACACTATGACAGCTAGACCAAATTGTTCATGGACTCAGCCAGATGGTGCACATAACTAAAGGCATAAAGGAAGCCAGTATAAATCAGTATAACCCAAGGGTCATGACTACAGTTGAGGGTTCTGCTTTACTTTACATGCAGAACAAATGCAGAAAGAATATGACATCAGATGTATATAATACCATGCACAATGTGTCAGCTATGCCAAAAATACAGCAAAGGCATGTTCACTTCATCCATATTTGGGACTGACGGGAGCTATAGGACTTTCAAGGTCAAATAACTGGTGCCAGCTGTGTGTGCATATAAAATTATTGATGTTATTTGAAATGTGTATAGACCTTACCATTGTATCCATGGTCTCACTGCAGACCATTCACACATGGAACCGATATGCCCGTTACTTGCATAGAACTATACATAGCTGCTGTTCTGAAATGCACAGAGTGGGCGAGTCAGGAGGACAGTTGCCTGAACCACCTCTGATCCCAAGATACCTCTTGAGGAAGAACAGGCGTCCATGTCACGTAAAACATACACCTGGTCACAAGCAATGTTGTGAATCCTGCAGACCGAGGCAGTGCGGCAGGGATTTCATCCATCGGATTCAAGAGCAAGAGCAGGGCTACTATGCGCCAAGGGACGTCATTACAAATGTAGTGGGATTAGTTCAAAATGACTTGTCCACTAGCAGAAGTTATCAGGAAGCACCAGTAAGTCTTTCGATTCTAACAGACCTTCTGGGCACCAAGTAGATGAGTTCTAGATAAGAATGCGATTTCATGGTTTTAACAGGCAATGTCAAGTCCTACTTTCCTTTTGCCCAGCGTGCTCAAGAGAAGCTTTGTGGCATCATCTGCCTGGGCACCTGGAGTGTCCACATGGATTTAGCGTGACCTTTTAAATATACCCATACACAACCCACTTTCTATGCTTTGTCAGGAACTACATTCCTGAGGAAATATACACTTGATTAATGACACGTGGGTTAGGGAGGATTTTGAAATACCTCATACTCCTGCTTGAGTCTCACCATCAAGTCCTCAATTAGCACTGTGCTCTTTACGTGAATGTAAGGGGTCCGTTCGTTTATAGAGCACCCCACTGAATTCCTGCAAGTATAGCAATAAATGCCAATTCCATGTTACACCGGTTGCAACATTCCGCAGTCAGGTGACAGCCAATCAAATGGTTCCTATATCGTGCACTTAAATGCCCCATGATAACATATTGAGGCTGGGATTTCTAACCATGTACACTGTAAGTGGACAGGTTAGATGTTGTGGGCTTATAATCAATCCACCTATTTAACCAAGATTACAATTCTTACTATGCCAAAGCATCAATTTGAAGCAGTTATTACAGAGACTAATTCTTTATTTGGCATATTTGCAATATCTTCAAATCGAAGTGTGCAGCAGTGAAGATTCTTATTTTATGGAAAACTCCAAAGCGGTAAAGCAGACTGCATTACTTCTAGCCTTTGAGGATTCATCGCCTGGGGCCATCCATGGCCTGACTGACTCATCTCACTTCACAGGCGTGAACGCAGTTTTTTCTGATTTGACTGTTATTGCGACACAAGCAGTTAAAAATGGGCTGCAAGCTTGCCATGGTTTTAACTGAACAATGGCTACTTGCAGCAAATTGCTTCGAGTTGAACTCTTGTGCTGTGCTAAACACTGAATGATGGCGGACAATTACCACCAGCGCCTTGAATCACATTCCCTTTCAGAGCTGAATTCTGCAGACACCTTGGTTTTTTTCAGTGCACTCAATTTGAAAAGCATTTCGTCTTTTCCTAGATTAGGAACACATCTGCATTCAAAGCCAGACGTTTCAAGGCGATTGATCTGGCTAAAACATGGGGGGGGGGGGGGTCAAAGTCACACCCAGTACACTTGCATCCTGGTAAGATCGATTCACCACAATTATTTTTGAACAGAGGGACGTCTGTGGAATCCAGACGCTGTTTCTACATGTAATCTATTGCTAATTTGTTGATCTGAGTGACTAGCGTGTATCATCTCAAATGGAAACCACACAAGCAGTTTATGAGGTCATGTCCAAGGTATAAATTCGTTCTCTAAAATGTATTAGCAAAAACTTCAAATTAAAATGTTCTTGACGAGCAATTTTGCAGTGATATTTATCTAAACAGACGTTATTCGTACTTAAGAGGTAAAATGAGCAACAGTACAGCATTTTTGTGTATTCCTGAAGTAAGAAATTAGTGAGACGAGGGTCTAAAATTTTAGCTGCATGAAAGAGCACAAAAACCCACCACAAAATAATATGATAAAACGTCTCTGAAAACAGTAACTTTTCAGTGCAAGGATCTGTGCAGTTGGATGCAGACGTGTTGTGCAGTGCAGTGTCCCCATACATGTTATGCTTGCCTCATGTGCTGTATGAAGAGAAGAAATGTTCATAATGTTAGAGGAAAGTCAGAGCTGGAGATGTGGTACAGAATATGTTGTTGCAGCAGACAGGGTAATTGGCAACTTCAGATGCACACGATGGCCCTAACCTGTCACTGATATAACCGATTTCAATAAACGGGATTAATAGTGCTTTCAGGGACACTGAGCCAGTAACAACGATCCTGCTCGAGTTAGCTTTCGAAGGGCGCAAGGCACGTCACAGCCTTGCCCACCCGAAAGTGACATTTATTGCTACAAGCACCGTGGTTGCTGAATTAAAAAAAATAAAAACCACAACACAGGAAGCAGGTTGTTTTGCACGATTCAGTCATGCCTTCTTCACTCACAAACATTCTACAAAGAAATGTGTCCGTTTGGAAACAACTTCTTACAGGGCCTTGAGACGGTCTAGAAGCTGCGTAGGTGAGTGGGGGCGGGGGCCTCTAGTTGTAGGTCCAGGTAAGGAGCGCCAGGGGAGACTCGACCTGGGTCACCGGCACCAAAATTTATGCCTGCATTGTCGGCCTCCCTATTGGCCAGAGCCTCACCCCAAGTGCCAATATAGAATACAATCCTAATCAAAGAGCAAAGAGGTATGGGGAGGCCAAGTATAGTGCATGGTTTTGCAGTACGTCTGTGGATGTACAGATTGGTAGGAACTATTGGATTGTTACTTTGAGTTAGCCCATGGATTGAGCACCAGCTGCAGAGATTTATGTACCCAGCAGTTCACAGAAATAGGTTTTCTATTTAGCTTTGGGATAATGCACATTATCTTGTGCTTGTCAAATATGATGCACCTTACACTACACAATTAAAATATAGTTCACTGTGAGATTAAGTTACAGTAACCCTGGGGCAAAAGCTTCAGGTTGCAAGCTACTAACCAACCATAAAAAGTTGCTGGTCACCTGAATTCTGCACATACTGACAGCACAACATGTCTTACTCGCCAAATCGCTAACCAATGGCTAGTGACGAGTGAAACTGTTGCATCCTGCACCAACCTAAACTGAACTTTACTGAAAAACATGGCGGCAATGCAGTGTTTTAGTAATCATTATGCATGATTTAACAACTTTAATTTTAGGAATGGAAATGCTTGATTTTCTAACAGAAAATGACCACATACTGGTTTGTAATTATTTGAAAAACAATTTTTCCTCGTTACCACCTCCACAAAAGGTCCTTGGTGGAGGATGCGATACTCCCGACCTCTCCATTAGACCCTTTGGACTTGCCTTCAACAAAGGAAAGGGGGTAGGGAGAGCCCCAAACGCAAGAAAAGAATGCAGGGTGAGAGGAGTTTTCTTTAGACAGAGTAATTTAAAATTGCCAGATGCACTACACAAGTGTCAAAGTAATCAATACATCTACATAATGACAAAAAATTGTGATGAGTGCTTATTTTATGCTTTAAATGTCTGAGCAAAACTGAACAGCAGGAAGAGGAGCAATAGGTACCGATGCGGCTAACGGTCCAGCTGCCGCACTATATGGTGGAGATGCCCAGTCTACGGAGCCTGCAGCTAATTGAACACAGGAAGACCCAACGTCCTCCCCCACCGCTCGATCACAAGAGAAGACGAGTTTGACTGGTTCCTGTAGTGTATGCCTTGAACAACAACAGCAGACCATGGAATGCAGAAGAAGTGGCCACAACCGACTCTTAAGCTTGAGGAAATCTGTCACTCAAGTTCTGTTTGCATCACCAATGTGCTTCTCTCAAACAAAGCTTAAATGCTAACCCACAGTTCATGGACCCTGCAATATTGGTAAATCCGCCTGTGTTTGAAACACAATCTACATCAACTAAGCTCAGTTGTACTAATAAGCTTAAAATCCCGAGATCCATTGGTCTGTTGGTCAAAGAAATCCAGATCCTTTCTGCATTGGTCACAGATAACAAATGGTTTCCATAGCAACATGCGTGTCTCAATGCACTGACCATTAGTAAGAATTAATCTGAGTATTCATTTAAAATGCATTGATTAATTTATATGCTTTCGTAGCACCTACAAATATGCTTCTGGGCGCTTAATATACAGACTACAAGACATTAAGGGCCTGATTCATGGAACGTTTTCCTATGGGATTACGCCATTATAAGACATTTCCATGAATTAGGCCCTTAGGTTTTTGTACAGCCAGTTATTACTTATTATGAAACACGCTTTTATTTTTGCTCGCAATCAGGCAGTTTACATGCATTATTTAGCACCTAAAGTGTGAATAGGTGTTTCTTGATGCTACGGTAGGAAACTCACTTTAGCCCTTAGTAGGGCTGGGCGATATGGATCAAAAGTCATATCTCGATATTTTTGGGCTGTGGCGATATACATCTCGATATTGTTTATGTGTGTTAAATGCTCAGTTGTAAGTCGCCAACTACATATAAGATGTCACAAACACCTTTATTTATAAGACATTGATTAAAATAAAGTGCAAATAAAGGGTTTTACGTTTGAGAATACACACAGCTGTTAAATATCAAAATGTAACTAAGAAATAGTATATGAAATGTGAGCTATATATGGTCAAAACAACGTTGGCCAATTGCAAAGCGCTCTGACTCATCATGTAGCCGGTGCTCTAGGGCTAGAATAGGCTGGGCTCTTGGTGTATGCAAAATGAATCCCCACAACCCTACCTGACAGGCCACAACAGGAAACAAAAATGGCCAGGGCACTCCGAGACAGTGCTTAATTCATAAAATAACTTTATTGATTAAATGCATCACAACATAGTACAGTGCAGTAATGGCTTACTGCCAGTCTTAGCGGATCAGCAAAGAAGCAGACTCACCCATGCGGGTAAAAAAAAAAAAAAAACGCCACGCGTTCTTCTCGCGACTCGAGCTTTTTCAGGCAGGTATTCGACAACATTTTCTATCGCTTCCTCACTGATATAGGAGCGGTCTTTGATGCTCCGCCTCTCAGCCTGCAAGTCATGTGACGGCACGTCTGACTAGCTGTAGGTAGCATCAATGTAAAAAGTGTCAGCCATGTTGAAAAACATATCCGGGCGCCATGCCGCCGATGGATAATGATTCAAGAAGTATGCAGCATGGTGCTTTGAAGCATGTAGAGAGGCTTCGCCTGACAGACCGCTAAGGGTTCATTCAACAATAACAGAAGCATCAAGTTTACATAATATCGCTGCCCACGACTGGTATTAATGCCATCGCAAGGGCAGCTAACCCGGGTTGATGAGAGGGCTATTGGAAGGCAGAAGCTGCCTAAATGTTACTATAAAATCTTGGACCATTATCAATTGGTTAAAAAAATGTTAAACATACACTAATAGATACCACTCAAAATTGAATATCTGTAGATCCACTCTCATGGTTGTTGAGTAAGTGCACCATAGTACAAACACACATGAAGGTGCTCGCTTAAAGTTCAAATATTACATTTAGTAAACCTTAGTACTCTCTAATGAAATCTTGTATAAAAGGCCAATACAGGTGCTAAGGAGGCAATTTGAAAGTGCAAGTGCACACACAAATCAACCAAGCAGTAATAACATGTTTAGGTATGGGGCGGGAATAGGGAGACAAAGAGAAAAAATAACAAAAAGAAAGAAAAAAGGAGTAAACTAATAGTGCTTTAAAACTGTACACAGGATCCTATTTCATCAAGGAGAAAAGAGATGGAAAAGGTTTAGCTGAGAAACACATACATTTCAGAATCTACATTGAGACCAAGTGGTTTCAAAGTATCATATTTGCATATGAATTTAGCTTCATGTTGGCACAATTTCAATTCTGTTTCCCAATCTCTTTATGTTGAGGGACATGGGCCAGCCCATGAAAATAAATTTATTTAACATTCCTATTGTGTTTTTCCATACAGCTGTCTTGAGGAGGTGACATATGCTGCGAGTGCACGAGATCACGCTCAATGATGTCACGGCCCATCTGAATGTACATTTGTAAAACTGCTTTCACCAAAAGGCATTATAATGTGCATAACATGTTACAACCCTTCCAAGTTTCACCGATTTCTGTAAAGGGAGCAAATTAATTTGTCCGCCATGTTTAGTGACTGTTAATAATGTATTGTGTGATAGCCACCAGGGGGTGTGGAGATTCAGCAATTCAACTGCGCACCTCCGTCCCCACTGGGAAAAGAAGGGTATTGAGCCCCCCTCTTGGATGTATGCAATTTCTTCAAATAGATTTCTCCTAATGGAAATTTCACCGAATCCATTTCACCGGAAAACAAATTCTACTTTTTACTTTTTATACTTTAAAAATAATTTTTAAATGAGGGGGGTGCGATCCCCCGCAGCTAGCCCTCACTCCTGCCTACCCTAACTGATACCCTTAGCTGACACTATACCCATTATGCATTATACCCAAGTGGTGAGACTTTTGTGGACGAAGGGGTGGGGGGGCAGTGCCCATCCCCCCTCAATTCGGGCTGCAGAAACAGAGTGGAAGGTGAGCAGGGTTACAAGTATTTATAACAAATACAAAAATAACGACATCTTTTGCAGTGAAATAAAACTAACTAAATCAAGTCGAATTTCCCCTTTAAAATTTGGGGGGGTCCCCCAGTTTCCCCAACTTTATTGCCCATCCCCAAAACCCCCTTTTAATCCTTCACCCCACACCCCATACATACTTTTACCAAAAATGTGACATGTTTTTTGTTATTTATGTTTCACTGAAAAAGCTATTCGTTATTTTCTTTCTGTTACAAACACTGCATACCGGTGAGTGGAGGTGAGAAAGGGATGCACCAGTGGAGGAGAAACACGAGTTGGGAGTGAAGAACAATAGGGGGGTTGTCTGTGGAGAACAGCTTGGGAGGGGGCTGTGTCAACAGTGGAGCAAATCCTGGAATTGGCTGATGGATTTAAGGGACAGCTACCACCAACACCCCCAATCGTGGAGCCGCTGGACCAGGTGCCAACAGCCCTCCCAGGATTGAGAGAACCCATACAGGGGGGTGACTGCCACCAGTCCCCGACTGACAAGAGAAAAGGTACAGGGTGACCCATTTCTGATCTGAGGTGGGAAGAAGCAAGGGCAGAGTGGCTAGATTCGGCCAGTGGTAGGATCCTCCAACCCCATATGGACCATGGCAGAGGGGCGGTGAAGACACTGTCTACAAAAACGGACATTGCCTCACTGATGGAAGAGATACGAGGGATGGGGGCGGACATTGGGGGCAAGTTGGACAAAATAATATTCGTATTGACAAGATGGATGAGAGGCTACAAGAAGTGGAGAATAATCAGACTTCCCTGGATACATGTGAAACACAGATGGACATGCGAATGGCAGAGCTGGAGAGAAGAAAAACGGAAATCACTCTCAAAAAGAACTATTACGAGAATCGGGACAGAAGAAATAACCAGAGATTGTTTGGTCTGCCAATGAAAGGGGGGAAACAGAATGGGACCTGCAGAGGGCCATACATGTGGTGGCCAAACTGTTGATCAGGGATGACACTACTGACAAACCTAAATTGATAAATTGACAAGGTGCACAGCAAGGGTGTTACTAGTAGAGGGCAGAGGTCGGTCATTGCCGCTTTCATAACTATCCAGAAATGATGAGGATCTTGGAAAAGGCGAGGGTGGTGGATCAGCTATCACAAGGCGGTGGCAAGATTAGTCTTTCAAGATGTGTCCACCCTCACGTTGGCCAGATGGCGTCTCAGTGCCCCCCTGACAAAATGGCTGAACGAAAAGGGAGTGAGGCACAGATGGGGCTTTCCCTTTTCCATTTCGTTTGAGATAGATGGCTATGGATACAAACTGATCACAAAGGAAGACATTCAGAGGCTCTCTGGTGAGTTGGTAGGGGAAGTGGAGTCCCCAATTGTGGAAGGAACTAAGGGCCTGAAGATACAGTGGCGTATTAAGGGACCCAGAAGGCACACAGTCCACAGATCAGGGAAATTTAGGAGTCTAAACTGTACTCACCCTGGGGCCACTTGAGAGTTTTGCTTTTCTAGCTCGGAGGTGCTTGATTTTTCATTGAATATTGTTGTCCATTCACACCTGGGTGGATAGAGTTGGCCCTTGGAGAGGGTCCTTTGTGGCATTTAGAGTTTCAGAGGGGTTAAGTGGGGAGTTGGAAAGGGCATTGAGGGGAAAGGGGGGGCTCATGATCGGGAGGAGAAGGTGGAAGTGACCTGGTGGGTCGGGTCGCAATGGTGGTCCGGTACTCAACCAGTGATGCTAACTGGGATGGGACTGGCACTATGGGGGAAGGGGAGGGGGTATGGAAGGGGGTGGGAAAGTTGTGGGTTTAAGGGTGGAGTTTGTTGCAACCCGAGTAGAAGTGAACGGGGTAGAGATGTGGGGGTGGCATGTGTGGTTTGCCAATGGCGGGCTTGAATAAGGGGGGGGGGTGGGTGGAGTGGCAAATCGACCGCCTGCAGACCTATATGGTGAATGTGAAGGGGCTCAAGTGGCCAGAGAATTTCAGAGTAAAGAGATAGATGAAAAGTCTTTCTTCAAGAGACGAGATACTGCAGGGGTGAGGAGAGGGTTGTTCATTGTGGTTTGCTTGGACAGGTGTACTGGGATCGGGAGATTCTAGAAAGGGGGGAGTGGGCAGCCTTTTGCATAAGCGGTTGCAGATGGAGGAGGTGGGGTAATGGAAAAGTGTGGATGAGAGCGATGTTTTTTTTTCGGGTCCGCTTTGGGGAGTGAGACTCACCTTGGCAACTTTATGCCCCCTATCAGAGGCAGTTGAAATTCATGAAGCTGATGTTGGAGAAGGTCTTGAACGAGGACGTGTAGCAAATAATTCTGGGGGTGGACCTCAATATATGGGCTGACTTTACAATGCACCGGTAAGCCATGGGGGTATCAGGACTGGAGGCAGCCTCAGTGGGGAGGAGTTGGAAATGGCAATTAGAGAATTATTCCAGTTGAATGATACAGGGGAAGTGGACCTGGGCACAGTGTGGGATTCAGCGAAGGGGACTTGGAGGGGATTGTTGATAGAGAGGGGGTCGGGGAAAAGAGGGAAAGGTCAGTTTTAGGGAATAGATTGCGTACCAAGATTGGGGCATTGGAAAAACAGATACAGGTATCGGTGGGTGAAGTGGGAGACAGGAGAAAGAGGGACGAACTTCACTTGGAGGAAGGTAAAATAATCCACGGTGAAATAATCCACAAGCTTAAATTCTTAAAACAAAAATATTATGAGAAGGGGGATAAGGCGGACGTGCTGCTGCCAGCCAGTCTACGAGGGCAGCGTGCCGAACGATGGAGGAGGTGCAGGGACCAGGAGGAGGGGTGAAATAGTTGTCGCTGTGTATAGTAGAAAACTTGCATGGCGGCGAATGGAGGGTTTTCTCGTTGGTTTGGGCTATGAAGGGTTATGAGACAGGGCTGTCCTCGCTCTCTCGCTTCTCTTCGCTCTTTCTCTGGAACCATTAGCCCAGAAGCTGCGGAATGATCTGCGAGTGGAAGGCATTGAAATGGGCAAGTGCAATATAAATTAGTACAATATGCGGATGACATGTTGCACACTTGCAGAACCCAGTGGTTTCAGTCCCGGGGGCAGTCAAATTGCTAGAAGAGTATGGTGGGCATTCAGGGTTTACAATTAGGGTAAGTCTATCCTGTGTCCGTTTGATGAGACAGGGGAAAGTGACCAACAAGGGCTGGTATCTCAATTGTGTTACTTGGGGATAACGGTGACCAGGGAGATACAGGGGCTTTACGAAGCAAACTTTCCTCCCCTCTTACGGAAGAAATCTGAAGATATGGAAAAGGCTTGGGTGTCTCAACATCATAAAGATGAACTTCCTCCCCAGGTCTTTATATGTATTCCAGATGCTGCCTATTACTATCCCCGGGTCCATGTTCCGAGAGGTGAAGGTGCATTTTGTTTGCTTTTTGTAGCAGGGAAAGAAGGCGAGGGTGGCGCATGATACTTGGTGCTTCCAAAAGAGGGAGAGGGGTGGTCTTTCGGACCTATACCCTTACTATAAGGCCGCCCAACTTCGTGTTTTGGTTCCAAACTTGAGTGGGCAATGGGAGTGCCAGAGGATGGTACTGGACAATTTTCTTCTTAGACCTGCGACAGTGGGATAATGGCTATGGGTGTCCACAGACCAGGTCCCGAGACGGATTAGGGAGCATCCCATCCTGGGAGTGATTTGGAATATCTGGCGGAAGGGGTGGGAGAAGAGTGGCCCTCCCTGTTGAGTTGTGAGCTCTGGGGGTTAAGGATCGTATTCCGAACCTTGAGAGGTTTCAAACTTGGTTTGAGGAAGGGTTAACGAGGATCGGCCAATTATGGCAGCAGGGTCAATTCATACCTACAACGGAAGGGAGGGATTACATCGGAAGAGTGGAAGGATGAGATACAGAGAGACCTCACTCATTTAGAGCAGGTCCTTGACTTCAAAGTGGAAATGAAGGGTCAGATTTCTTCCCTGCATAATTCGCTGGTGGAGGTAGGGAAGGGGACAACGAAAAGACTGCAGACTCAATGGCAAATGGACCTGTGTGTTGAACTTGCTGCGCCACTATGGTGTAAAATGTGTACTAGAGCTTATAAAACCTTGATTGCATGCCAATACAAGCTTCACGCAATTATGATGCTGCATCGGTGGCAGTATGATCCGGTGCGCCTTTCGAAGATTGTTTGTGGGGATGAGCCCTCTTTGTTGGCATGGTTGTGGGGCAAGGGCAGACTATTGGCACATTTGGTGGGCCTGCGAGAAGGTGCATATTTACTGGGATAAAGTACTGGGGTGGATTAAAGACCTAGAGGGTGTCAAACGAGTGTGGACGACAATGTTAGTTTGGATTGGAGGGAAGTCAGGGGGGGGATTTAGTGGCATACTACATATGGCACATTTTTATTAGCAGGGAGGGCAAGGGTGGCAATGCAATGGAAGAGGGAAACGCTTCCGGGTAAGAAGGATTGGCAAGGTATGACAAAGAATATTTGTGCGATGGAAAGAATTACAGCGGCCATTCACAGAAGCAGCATGGATAATGAACTGGAATGGTGTGCATTTCTAAATGGGTATGTGTCCCCAGAAACCTGTGCAGCTGGGGGCTTGCAACAGTAGGAGAGCTCATGGGGTAAAGTGGTGGTCTTTGGAGGACTTCATTTATATGAAAACATAGAAGACAGGGAAGGTCGGGAAAAACAGGGCTAGCAGGTAGAGGATGAAGTTAATTCCTGGACGGAGTAGTATAGAGGGCCAGTGTTCCTATTCATTTCAAGAGGTAACGTTAACCTAGAACAGGAGAGTGTGGGCGTTAGGGGGAATTGTTGGAGGGGAGGTGCGGCATTGGGAAATTGTATCATTGTTTGTAGCCTCTCTCTCCATGTAATGTTGAAAAGTTAATACAAATTTAAGTAAAATAAAAAATAATAAGTGTGTAACTAACAGAATACAGCAAGACATTAGCACCAGAGATTTACTGGCTCAGAAGAAATTGAGAAGAAGCCAAGGCATAATTCCTGTTGCAAATGACTATCCAAGCAGAAATGAATTCTGACTTGCTTTTTAGCCGACTTCACCAAAACAAGGTCAATCGGCTAAGATATTAATTTACAACATTGGAAATTCTTAACTAGGTAAAATGTTGTAAAATATGCCCTACTAGCATTAGCAAACAAGTTTGGCCTTTTTAAGGTTTAAGTCGCCATCTTGAATTTAGATCAACTATATATACACACTAGGCAGAGAGAACAAGCATGCACAAGTTTCATTACGGAAGGTTTTAGTCCCACAGCGCAAATGACAGAGCGAGCAGGAGGTGCTTGGAAGAAGGCGTAGAGCTCTTGACCACAAGGAAGGAAGTCGTTATCTTTACATTTTCCATTAACGCGAGTACAAATGGACTGTTCTATTTCCTGCTTGTAGACAGAGTGTGTACTGTACTGTAAAGGGCAATGAATATGCGCTTTTAAATTGTTATCATTTAAACAAACCGGTTTTATACACAATGATTATATTCCATGTGATCTTCTTGTTACTGTTGGTAAACTTATGCCAAGGGCCAACTGATATTGCTATTGCCTTTATGAGGCATGTATATGCTTAGCGAGTCTGCCAAATACATTAAACGATGCGGCTTAGCCTGCGTCATTCATTAAGTGCAACTGTCAAAACAGTCATCAAAAGCTTGTGAAGTCTTGATTCTTTGTTAACTTGTGACAGTGTTAAATTGTACCCATTAGCCAAAAAGAGCTATAGAAGGTGTAAAGCGCCATTGTGCGTAATGGCTAGTTCCTAGGTATATAACAACAGGCATAATCACAGTGACTAATCACAGTCCCTAGTCTGAGGGAGAGGCAGAGCTGAGGAAATATTTAAATAGCCATGTCAGTCCCACCACGAGAACCACAGATAATCCAAGAAGTAAGTTACGTGTCCACAGGTTGCAGATACCAAATGGTGAGCCGATGGAGGGAAGACAACCGTTGAGTCAGAAAACATGAGGGACCAACCAGGCAGAACAATAGACTTTTCAGGAGGTTCAAATATGCACCCAAAACCTAATTGAGAGCGTGTTGCAGCAGAATGCTTGTAGCGGATTGAATGACCCATTTCATCTCAGTATATTACTGCACAACAGGTTGCTGAAGCAGAACCTAGACACAACGTCTGCTGGGCAAAGTAGTGTTGAAGAGTTAACTTATAACATTGAGCCACCATTACACGAGAATATATTGAAAATAGTCCTACCTCATGATTCTGGGAGTTAGTGTTGGTCTCTTGGTTTTTATTTTTTAAAGAACAGTGATGTCAATTCTGATCAGAAATGATTTACAATAACACATTTATAGATGGCAGAAGCATTCCCACCAAAGGTGTCGGTACAATAGCATAAAGTGAACAAGTAGCAAGCCAGTTAACAAGGCATAAAATAAGCAGTGTCGCGGAGCAATTTGCTATGCAATTCTCTAGGTTTACTAATTAAATTGGCACTTGTGTAGCAGAGCTAGCTATTAAAGTTACGCTGTTCAATGAACGCACAGCTCACCCTGCATTCCTCTCTTGCCTTCAGAGCTCTCTCCACCCTTTTCTCCGTTCACTGCAAGTTCAAAGAGGCTAATGAAGAGAGAGTGCAGCAGTAATCATCCTCTTCACTCATGTGCCAAAAGGCATGTGTGGGAGTTTGTTTGTTTGTTTTTATTACTTGTATTGCGCACCAGACCCAGGGGTAACCGGGCGCATTTCATATGACAACTTACAGCAACACAGGGCAAATATGGAAGAAATATACACCGAATATACACAAAAGGCAAAAGTAAAAGGTACAAGTATTTACAGTCCTACTCAGACAAGCGGTAACTGCTGAGAAGTAGGTGTGTGCAGAAATACAACAATGGAGGGACATGCAGAATAGGTCCAGGCAGTTGGTAGTCTGTGTAACTGCTGAGAAGTAGGTGTGTGCAGAAATACAACAATGGAGGGACATGCGGAATAGGTTCAGGCAGTTGGTAGTCTGTTATTTGTCTGCGTCTTTGATCCACCTTGTGAGGTTATGTCGGAAAGTGGGGTGTGGTTGATCTGTCCGCAAGGTGGATGGTAGGGAGTTCCAAAGTTGAGCTGCTTTGACCTGGAAGCTACAGCCACCAACTCTGGACAGTTTAAATCTAGATGTTGAAATGCTGTTGGAGTTCGCGGATCTGGCGAGTCTTGTTGGTTTTATTCTCGTGAATCTCGTGGAAAGGTAACGTGGTGCGGCATTGTTTAGACATTTGTATACAAGTGAGGATACTTTTAGCTGGATTTTCTCATGAGTTGAAAGCAAGTTATTGGCTCTTCTAAATTCAGTGATGTGGGTTCTCCTGGGAATACCTAATGCTGCTCTAAGCACATTGTTCTGCAAGATTTGAATTCTTTTGATAACTTCCTTATTGGCCCCAATGTAGAGCGAGTTGCAATACTCCAACTTAGATAACACGGGAGCTCTAGCAAGTGTAATGCAACTATTGTTGGATATGAAGGGTTTTCCTGCTCTTATCAATTTACAGGTGTAGATGGTGGCAGAAGCCATCGCGTTGACCTGCTTGTTGAAAGAGAGGGTAGAATCCAAGTTGAAACCCAGAGTTTTTACCGCGCGAGCGGTTGTGATTTGCTTATTATCAATGTTAAAAGATGAATAGTTAGGGCCCAGTTTTTTAAGGGTAGAGGGTGTGCCAAGGATAATGATTTCAGTTTTGTCATCATTCAGGCATAGTCCGTGAGTGGCCTTCCATGCCTGGATGATGAGATATACCCTGTTCACCAAGGCCAAATCCGTGTCGTAATCACCAGTAAGTGGTAGGAGAATCTGAGTATCATCTGCATATTTAGTGTAGGTGATACCAAGAAGGTCCAGATCATCGAAAAGGGGCTTTGTGAAGATGTTGTAGAGTGTAGGAGAAAAGCAAGATCCCCAGGTTCACGCCGCATGTGATGGGGATGGAGTCTGCTGCCGCTGTGGTGGAGAAGACTCTCATGGTCCTATTATTGAGGAAAGATTGGATCCAAGCTGTGGCTTCTTCAGAGAAGTGCGCAGCCATGTACAGATGCCTACAAAGGACCTTGTGGTCAACAAGGTCGAATGCAGCCGATAGGTCCAGAAGGAGGAGTAAGGCTGGTTTCCCTTGATCCCTTAGCTTGTCGATTTGCGCCTTTAGGTCTAAGAGGGCTGTTTCGGTCCCGTGCGGAGGACGGAAGCCAGACTGCCGTACTCCTAGCAGGTGGTTGGATTCTAGGTGTTTCTGTATTTGTGAATACGCCACTTTATCTATGATTTGTAGGAGGAATGGCACGGTAATGATTGGGCGGTAGTTCGTGGGTATGGCTGGGTCTAGAGTCTGTTTTTTAAGCAGTGGGAGTACCCAGGATTCTTTTAGGTTACTTGGTATAGAACCTGTTGCGAATGAGGCGTTAATGAGTTTTGAGATGAAGGGAGCCAGGTCTCTGGCTGCGTCCTTTATCAGTTGGGCTGGACATTGGTCCCCCTGGCAATTTGATGGTTTGAGTGACAGTATGATTTTTTCAGTCTCAATGATGGATACTTTGGAGAACCCGAAGGGAGGAGTGGCAGTGTTATTTTTAGGAGGGGTGATAGTTATTTTGGGCATGGTATCCAGACTAAGTGAGGATTGTTTCTTGGCAATTTTGGATTGGAGAGTTATCACTTTGTTAGCTAAGGCTTGCTGAATATTGGTGCACCATAGTTTGTCTTTGACACAGTTGTCTTGCACTGGGATGGGAGATTCTATTTCCTTTAAGATGATGAAGAGTTCCTTCATGCTAGAGTCGGCTTGGGCTATTCTAGCGTTGTAGGTTTCCCCTTTTAGCCAAAAGTATTTCCTTTTTTATAGAGGGCAGATATATCCCTCAGAGTGCTTTTATTTTCTTCAGAGGGTTGTAGTTTCCATGCGACCTCACGTTGTCTTTTTTTGGTGTGAAGTGTTTTCAGGTGGGGGGTGTACCAAGAATTGAGGTGGGCTTTGGGTTTGCTTTGTCTCATTTTAAGTGGTGCAATTGAGTCCAGTGCAGAGGACATCATTTTTTTATACTCATTCACTAGAGTTTCAGGGTCCAAGTTGTCTGATAGTGAATTAGGTGTAGGAAGGATGAGTGGGAGTAGATTATCCAGGTGATGTTTTTCTTATTCGTTGTCGGGATGGACGGTGCTAGCTGGGCTAAGGTAGGAATAGGTCTGTTAGTTTCTAGAGCAAATGTTATAAGGTGGTGGTCTGTCCAAATTTGGGGGGAGATCGATAGGATGGAGGCGTTGCAATTGTGGTCTGCCACCCAATCGAGTATTCTACCTTTGTTGTGGGTAGGGTGAAGTACTCTTTGTGAGAGGCCTAGTTCAGAAAGTAGGTTAGCCACTCTACTTGCATGTGGGTCGTTTTGGTCGTTGAAACCCAGGTTAACGTCCCCTAAAAGGATAACCTGTGATGATATTTTTAGGTTATGATTAAGAATAGTGGAAATGTCCTCCTCGAAGGTTCCAATAGGGCGTGGAGGTCTATAAATCAGGTGGATGGTGAGGGTTTGAGAGTTGTTAATAACTAATTCGCAGGATTTAGTGTCGTTAGATGGAGCTAGCCTGGTAGATAAGTTAGATTTGACAGTAAGGGCTATGCCGCCTCCACGGGCTTCGCTTCTGTCTGATCTTAGGATGGTGTAACCATTAGGGATCGCTAACATGATGGCAGGTCCTGCAGCAGCATGAAGCCAAGATTCCGTAATGGCCAAGAAGTCGAGGGTTTTGGTCTGGAGCCAGGATTCCGTAATGGCCAAGAAGTCGAGGTTTTCAGTCTGGATGAGATCAGCAATCTCAATGGCATGAGCAATCATAGATCTGGCGTTAATTAAAGTACCTTTTAAGTGGGGGGTGGTGGATGTTGGTGTACATACATTTTCTTGGGTCGTGACAGAGGTGTGCGTGAGTACATTCTGTGTCTTCAGGTGTGGGCTGTGTGGTTTTTCTGTACTCCTGTTAGGTGTAGTCTTGCTACGGTTGGACATGATCAGGATTCTGGCGCGCGGTTCATATAGTTTTGCAAGTCTGGCTCGGAGTCTAGCATTTCTGGATGTGGTGTTACACGGTTTGTACTCAAATGTGCGGGACTGTTGGTGTTCTTCAACCTGGTCATTATGACTCGCCAGTGGTTGGGTTTGTGTCTGTGTCATGGTGGGGGAGAGGGCAAGGAGTTGAAGGGTAGTGTAGTCAATGGTAGGGGCTGGAACAATCCTGAGTTTACAGACTAGGACTGCTGTTGAGAAGGGCTAGTGTGACTCGTAGGGATTGCATCTTGTGGCGTCGCCGTGATGGGGTAGGCAATTCAAACTGGTACAATGCTATGTGGGCCGGCCTAACAGGATAAAGCAAATGCAAATAGAAACAAATGCCTCAAATGTAATGGGCAGCACGTAGGTTTGAAATAAAAGTAGGTGACTAAAATGCGATGGGGCAGCACATGGGTTCAAAGTGAACAGTTGACTCAAATGCAGTGGGGCAACACATGGAAACAATTGACTCAAATGCAATGGGGCAACACATGGAAACAATTGACTCAAATGCAATAGGCAGCACCTAGATTTGAAATAGTAACAGGTGACCAAGATGCAATGGGGCAACACATGGGTTCAAAGTGAACAGTTGACTCAATTGCAGTGGGGCAACACATAGAAACAATTAACTCAAATGCAATGGGGCAACATATGGAAACAGGCAACTCGGATGCAATGGGTCGAGACTTGGGTTCGAGTAACAGCAATTGGCCAATATGCAAGAGCAGCACCTAGGTGGGAAACAAATGGGTGCTAAGGGTCACCTAGTTTCAAGGTTTACAGGGATGGCTGAAAGGGCCGGGAGGTAAGTAGTCTTTGCTGGTATTTAGAGGGGCCCTTGGTGATAGTAATTGTGATAGTAGGAGGTCATTCTCTGGTCTTACTGACTATCAAAGTTAATTATTAATGCAGGGCGTGGTATGCATCGGAGGAAATTGGGAGCATGGTTATAGATGGCTTACCAGATCTCCAGGGTGGGTTTCAACAGGGGGACCAGCCTTGGCCTCTTCGCATTCTCTGGACAGGCTCAGGACAGGTAGTGAGCCTTTGCGACGTGCCTTAGAGGTGGGCCGGCTCCTCGCCTGCCGGCAAATCGGGTCGGGGTAATGAGGATGGCTCCAGCCAATCCTGTACAGCCTTGTAGAGGCTGCAGGCAAAGAGTATTGAAGGCAGCTTACACAAACAAAGCGGCCATATTGGAAAAGTGAACCTCGTGGTTCTGTTGCAGCGCGAGCCTTAGGATCTGGTGCAAAGGTTACTTTGCTGGCATAAAGGTGCTTGCATTAGCCAGATATAGGCTACTCACACATTAATGGGAAAATTACAGGCAGGGACACGCGATTTCGTGTGCATTTCCTTTCATGCAGCATGTCGCACGATGAAGCTCAGGGGCTTACCAGGGTGGTGGGGGCCCATCAGGAAGGGGAGCGCTGTTCCGATCGTCGACCAAGGGCTCCTGGTCTGTCCGAGGCTGCAGTGATACACACATTCTTTTTAAATTTTCAAATAATTGCAAACCAGAAATAAATCAGGATAATACCATTACTAAGCCAACTGTATCCTGTATGCCAAAGACCAGTATGTGTTAGTTTCTTTTAAAGGCTTTCAATTCCTTTTCTAAAAATGTAATACAGTATTGCTACTGTGAAACACTGCATTGTCTCCATGCTTTACAGTGAAGTGTATCTAAATCTCAAGTGTCAACCAGATTTCATTTTGTTGGGGGAAGATGCATCATAATGACTAGTGGCCACTTTTGAAAATTTACATGACCCCGCGGCCAAATGCTTGGATAGCAAACCTTGTCCTGTGGCCTGCTGTTACATACAGCTTGCAACTGGTGCTCAACCAATGAGCTGATCTCATACTCCTTGACATTCTATTTGACCATGTTGCTTTATACATGCTACCCTGAAAGTGAGATGGCCGCAAACTACAATATTCTGCCTAGTTTGCCCAGTCTCTGCCTGCTACGCCATACACTCTGCTTAGTCTTATACATAATGAACACACAAAGCTAACTTGATATTCCTTAAATTAGCGATCAATCGTTCATCCAATCTGTACATCTACAGACCTACTGCAAAACTGTACACTGTAGTTTGCCTGCATAGCTCATTTTGCGCTATGATTATGATTGCAATATATATTTGCACCTGCAGTAGAGAGAACTGGCCATACTGTTTCAGAGCCTTTTTATCATATCTATTGTTTTTTGCCCATTCATTCAGCTAACCTTTTTACAGACACTCAGCCAGAGCTCGCAAAGTATTTTCATCCACTCGCGTAGTCGAGTAGATTTTAAGAAGGGCCAGTACCATTTGCAGGGGATGTTGGCAACTTTTATTTAAACTTTACTCTGTTTGCAGTAAATGTCAAATAAATGTTTCACTGTGCATGGCTGGCCTCTGGGTGGCAGCAGCATGCCAAACTAAAGTTGGTTTGTGGCGACATGCACCAATTTACAGAAAGTGCATTAAATTGTGTTGTCATCCGTTGCCATGGGTCTAGTGCATGTCTCTTCAGTCGAGTGGGTAAATTAAGTTACTCAACTTGCAAGTCTAGTGGAATTTTAAAGACTTTGCCAGGCCTGATTTATCCCACTAATGTCTTACAGCAGCGGTACACAAAACTGCTGTATTGTTGCTCATTTTATATCTTGGGTAAAAGTATATTCTGGTGGCATTAAAAACATTAGCCCACGGTCTCTTTCTTGGACGAGCGCGCGATAGGGGACAATTGGGACCTCGACGAAAGGAGAACGAGGAGCAATCATCCCTATTAGTCAACTTGTCGACATATCAACCAGAACCTGTGGAAGAACTGATCTTGAATAAAGGTTTGGGTTTTGTGCCCACAGCACAGTATTACAGCTTTCGGACACATATGGAAATCGAACAACTACTGCGCAAGATTCATTTGAAACTATTTTTTTGCTGAAGAGCGCTGCGACAAAGAAAGTAATGAGAGTGGGTTGCGCAACAAATCCTCTTTTGACCCTCCTACAGCAAGTCACACTCTCGAAGCTTTAGTCTTTGAGAAAAGAGTGTGGAAAGATTTGAAGCTCCTGGAGAGCACTCCTCCAGGTCCCACATTTCAGAATCTTAGTAATCCCGAAAGGGCAGCTGTGAAAAGTCTGGCTAACAATAAGAACATAGTGATACGCAAAGCGGACAAACGGTGAGCAGTTGTTATTCAAGACAGGACAGCATACATTACAGAATGCAACAGGCAATTGGAAGACACCACCTTTTATGCTCCCATTGAAACTGACCCTACCATGAGATGGTCAGCCTTGATACATAATAAAGGAGACAAAGCTTTTGAGAGAGACTGGATTTGTAAGCAGGAACATGATTACTTATGTGCATCTAAACCAGGGGTCTCCAACCTTTACGTTAGCTAGAGCTACTTGTAGTGGAGGCCAACAGTGGAGAGCTACTAGCGGGCGATATCCGGGTGGGGATATTTATAAACCTCTGAATTTTTACCAATATTTTTTTGTCCCAATTATTTCCTCTCTATAAACAGATGGAATAACATATGCCTTCACGATTATATTAAGAACTTCAAAAACCTCTTTGTTGCATTATTATTTATTAGTAGCTGTCTCAAAAACACAGATATTTGTTGGACTACCACACAAATATCCTGTAATTTTTGTGCCCTTCCTTTGCGTTTTATGCAGGCTTTCTACATGCTAGGCACACTATTGTTTTCCAAATGCGCATTTCACAATTCCATACAAAAAAAAAATATAATAATTTCCAAATTGGAAAATGCTGCTTGCGTTCACTAGTTTTGGTTGAAATGTTTTTTTTTGTCAGACAACACACATACTCTGTTATTTGTGTGCCCCTCTGTGTTTTAGCACAGGTTATATTTATAAAGATGTTATATGCTTGTCACACTGGTTAATCACAAATAAATGCTTCTGGTGTGCAGTTATTAGGAAATTAAACTGTGGGTCCATGGGTGCCAACCTTTGATTTTCACTGCAGGGCAGAAATATCCCCACCTCCATCCCGAATATAAGAAAGCAACCAGCTCAACCCATACCCTGGCCAAACACATTTTATATCACTTTTTCTATGATTCCAGTGCTATGCGGACGACACTCACCCTTAGCCACCTCTTCTCCCTCCCTCATCCCCGACTGCCTGTCCGCCAACCAGGAGTGGTGTGCTGACAATGATCTCTGCCTTAATGCCTTAATGCCAGTAAGACTGAGATTCTCCTCATTGGAACACCTACTCCCTCCTTTCCTGTCACTCTCTGGCCGGCCTCCCTTGGCCCTCCTCCTGCTCCCACCTGTGAGGCTAAAAACCTTGGGGTCATCTTCGACTCCACACTCTCATTCTCTCCTCACACTTCTGACATCTCTAAGAAGTCACATTACCAGCTGCACCTCCTCAGAGGCATTCTTCCTTTCCTCTCCTTCCCCCCAGGTGTTCAATGTCTCCAGAGCTCTGGTTCTCTCTAGGCCGGACTATTGCAACAGCCTCTTTCTAAATCTGCCTGCTTCTACTCTCCGCCCTCTGCATCTCATTCAGAATAGGACTGCGAGACTAGTCCTTGGCCTCAAGCCCACGGATCATATCTCTCCAGGACTGAAATCTCTGCACTGGCTCCCAGTGGCTGCAAGGATTAAGTTCAAAACCCTCTGTATGGTCCACAAAGCCTTCTGGGGCCTGAGCCCTGGAGCCTCAATACCTTCAGCTCTCTCTTCCAAAATATCTTCCTTCTCGAGCTTTTCGCTCATTCACCTCCAACTCCCTCACGGTCATTCGCTTCTCTGAGCAACGATTTGGTGGTAGATCTCTTTCCTCGGCTGGGGCCTACCTCTGGAACAGCCTCCCCGTCTCCCTGAAACTTGGAGAATCATCTCCGGTTCCGGAAGCACCTCAAAACCTTTTTCTTTGCTTCTACCTTGTCTCCTCCTCTCCCCTGCTGACTTCCTGGCCGATACTGAAACTGCACTGGTCACCTGCACTGGTCACCTGGCAACCCCCCTGCTCTCAAGACCAGCCCCCCCCAGTCGCACACCTGCACTGCCTTCCTGCCAACCCCCCACACTTAGGGACTGTTATCTACCCCTACAGTTCCACCACTAGCACTTGACACCTGATGTCTGCACTACCCTTGCACTTCCCACCAGCTGGCCGGACACTACTGATTGTTATTTATTATGCCATGTACTGCACTGTCCCCTTCCCTTTGCCCCCGCACTTTCCTCCTTCCCCCTTCCCATGCACTTGCACAATCTGAATGACACCTGGCCTAGTAGGATCATTTTCTGTCTTCTCTCTGTTCCCCCTCTCCTGCCTCGTCGCGCTTTGAAACACTTATGACATGATATGGTACGGCATTTTGTTTTGAATATATAACATCTCAGCATCGGTCTGTCAACCTGCTGAGCTACCCTGGTAGGCTCCTACTGTACAGCGTGTCTATGGATCGCTTAATGTACTAAAAGTGGGTGTACCTGTGTCATGAAAGTGATTTAAAGTGGAAATGGACAGTGTGGCGTTTGGAAAGATGCACATGAAAGAAATTGCACCATTTTTTTAAATATTATTTTGAACATTTCCAGGCGAGCAGCAGTGCTACTGTGGATATTTTCATTGCGTGGTCACAATGATCAATGATCCTGATCCTGCCCCAACCCCTCTGACATCTCTGGCAAAGAGCAACTTGCTTAAGCAAGACAGTGTCGGGGGCGCACAAGGCCAACTCTGGTACTACAGGCGGCCTGCAGAAGCAGAACGTGATATTGACATCTGCCAGGGAAATTACAAGCAGCTCCATGTGGCACAGCAGCCAAGCTCCCTGCCTGCAATTGAGACGACCAGGGTTCGGATCCTGATCAAGAAAAATAACCGCAAAAACACAGCATTGAATCATTTAACTTAAAAAAGTGTTTCTTTTTCAGTATTTCCAGCGCGGGCGACTGAAGAGGCTCAGGCGAGCTACTAGTCGCCCGCGATCGACCGTTTGGCGACCTCTGATCTAAACCATCTATCCCGAAATTTTACACTCTACTTAAAATACACAAATCTTTGACGAACCCTCCGGGCCGTCCGACTGTGTCAGGCACAGGCTCTGTGTTAGAACCTCTTTCCAAACTAGCTGACAAGTACCTCAAACCGTTTGTTCTCACCATGTACTCCTATATACAGGATACTACGGAAGCTATTAATTGTGTGGAAAATATGAGATTTGACCCTAATACACAACTATTAGCAAGTCTTGATATTATAGCTTTGCACACATGTATCCCACAGAAAGAAACTTTAGATGTGCTCGAAGACGTTCTTTTATCCAAAAGAACTGCAGGCTCGACACCGAACAGTTTTATCTTATGGTGTGCAGAGATGGCGCTTACCGAAAATGACTTTTATTTTAACGGTAACTTGTACCACCAAGTCCATGGGACGGCGATTGGCTCACCGGTAGCTCTGACAGCAGCTAATCTATATGTTGAACATTTTGAGCGTAAACATATTTATCCTCTCTCTAACCCTTTTTTCACCAAGATTGCCTTATGGAGGAGGTTCATAGATGACATTCTCATTGTTTGGGATGGCACAGAAGAGTCATTTGCAGAATTTTTTCAATGGATTAATCAGAGGAATCAGTTCCTCAAGTTTACGTACACCTGCAGTAGAAAGAGAATAGACTTCTTGGATATCACCACTGAGGTGGATGAAACCAGTTCCACTCTGAAGGTCAGTCCATTTCATAAACCCACGGACTGTAATGCTCAGTTAAAATTTGATAGTTGCCCCCTAGGCACACACAGGAAAACTTACCATTTGGGCAGTTTCTACGCCTCAAGAGTAATAGCACCCTCAATCACACGTTCCTGACAGAAACAGCACAATTGAAATTGAAATTGGAGGCCAGGAGCTACCCCCCGAAAATAGTCAAAAGGGCTTTCAAAAGAGCTAGACAGAACAACAGGAGGCACTTTTACAATACCATCAGAAGGAGCCCAATACTAACACAATTGTTTTTGTTAGCACTTTTTGCCATAGATCCAACCAGGTTACTAAAATAATACGAAAGAACTGGCACATTTTGGCTGGAGGTGAATGTCCTTTAAAGTTCCCCAGGTATGCATATAAAAGAACTTCCAATCTGAAATAATTGCTTACAAGGAATGACATCACAAAGAAACAAGGGCATGCGACAAGTGTTACGGAAACCTGGGGTCTCCCTACTCTCACGGGACATTCTCCTTGTGGCCATTGCGTTAATGACAAGTACACCAAACGTACAAAAGAAGTTGACATTGGCTTGAAACGACCTTGGACACAAAACCAATTTACTAATTGCAATTCCACCGATGTGGTATATGCTATATGGTGCCCTTGTCATAGGCTCTACATTGGGATGACAGAAAGGAAGAAGAGTCGCATTAGCGAACACAGGAGTTGCATTAAAAGGGAAAATATTGCAGCCCCACTTGTAAATCACTTTATCATCATGGGACATAGCCCAGATGTACAATGGACTATCTTATGGCAACTAGATAAGTCTCAAACAAACAATAACAAAACAGATAAACTTCAGTTCAAAGAAAAATGGCTAATATTTCTCACCAAGTCAGCAATTATTGGCCTTCATGAACAATAAAACGGACATTGCAACATACTCGTTGCTTCTATTCAATTGATGTCTTACGACACGTTATATTTTACCACTATAATGGTCATTCTTTCCATGTGTTGGTCTGGGAGCCTGACATCTGCTTAAATGGTTCCCATTCAACATTACATTGTCTCCTTTCCTAACACTTGATGCTACTGTTTTTCATCCGAGTTACAGATCACGACTTACTCACGTCGTAGAGTGGCTGTATCATCTTCGATCAAAGTACCGATCTCTGTAAACAAAACAGAGTCCCCACGCTCTATTGTGTTCACGCAGTAAGGGTGGTCACATGACTCATCACATGATCGGTAGAACACACCCCTTGCCCCTACTTACACTTCCAGGTGCTTCATAGGGACGACACTGGGGGGAACAGCGTGAACGAGAGGAAGCGTCCTGGAGTTTCTTCTCCCCGTGAACATCTGTTTTCGTGTAAGCAGCCGATTATGCTAGTGGTGGCTTTCTTCTGCTTTTGTAGAAACTTTCCAAACAGGAGTCGGCACATAGACTAGGAGGTCGGGTTGACTCTGTGTTTCTTGATTGCTGTTTTTTTTTACAGAATTGTGACTTATGCGAATGCCAGTCCGGTGTTTTGAAAATTTTCCAACACGATGTGCGGCTTGAAAGTGGGCAATACATAGCGGTCCAGCCATTTCGCAGAACGCTCACCTTCCTCGATGGTAGGTGGCCTTGATCACGTTAGTTACACCTTTCCGTCATTTATCACATAGTTGTGACAGTTTGGCAAACCCGTAGTGCAACACTGAGGTGTGAGTGCATGAAAGCATTTTTGCTCTTAGTGCATTTTTTGACTACGCGCCACGCGGTTTCCGCATTGGATGATTTAAAATACATATCCCCGGCTAATGGTGACAGGATTGTGATGATTCACGTGGTGGTGATTCAACATGCACTAATAATGTTTTCCGTCACTGATTTTGGGAATCACTATGGGGAAGTTATAAGAGCAGCGATAATTTAACCCCTTGTTATGTTAGAAGAATAGTGAATGGTTCTATTGTGCTCAAACTAGTTCCTTTGTCTTCTTCTCTTGGTCCATAGAATGTGTTTAAACGTCTACAGTCGAGATGTTCCCCTCTTCACCATAACATAGCAGTATTTGCTTTGGCAAAACTGATACTGGCGAGTCTCACATAGGTTAGCCACAGCCTTGTGAGTTGATTATAGGTACATTGTTAACGCAGATCTCTTTTCTCTTTTTTCTCCCCCTTTTTTTGTTTCTCTGCCTCCTTTCTCCCTCCCCTCCCTTGTTTAGTGGGTTGTATATACTACAGATCTTCATTTACTTGGAAGCAACCCCGACGTCGAGATACACTTCAGCTTCTCCGACAGTCCTTACAACATGTCGTGGATTCTGTTCAGCTATTGTGTATAGTGGGAATAGTTTTGGATCCCCTGATGAAGTTCATGTAATCTGTTTCCAAATGTATTGTGAATGAAACATGTCGGGCAAACTAGCACCTTAAATGGTAGGGTGCGGTTCATTGATCAATTCAGTTGTTATAGTCACCCTAGTAGCATCTCTAAAGGGTAGACAATTACTAGTGATTAACGACATACCTCCAACAAACAAATATTAGTAGTTGTTTGGAGGAGCTACTGACCAAAGCGTTACTGTACACCAGGGATTTATTTTTTGTGTTGCTCTGTTTCGATTTGTATAGGCAGGAGCTTTTTTTGAGTGTATATGTGACACCTAGGCAGGTTGGTGCTGTTTATCAGTTTTTTTATATATTTCATTTAAACTGATTCAGAATTGGTACCGTGGTTTTGTATTTGATGTTTTAGTAAAAGTGCACCATGTTTTACACTTTTTTATAATGTTTTGATTTCATTTTAAGATATTTGCATATTGTGTTTTTTTTCTCTTTAATAAAATTGTATTTGGTTACATTCGTTTTTCAAAACCTAGACTCGGTCCTTATTTGGTCCATGGACCGTGAGCGGGAGAATAGGTAGAGCTTTAAGAGGAGATAGACGGTTGTTTCCTTTTTTGTCTGGTATTGTCAATAAGGCTTCAATAGGAGTGTGGAACAGGCGTCTTAAAACTACTCCGTTGGTCTCTCATTGTTATTATTTAAAAACATTAGTGCAAAATAGCTAATCAAATGGGTTTGTTTGCTAATCAAGAAAAATGTAATTAGCAAACTCTGCTAATCAATTTTTTTTAACAAATGTATACCATGGTTTATGAGGGGGTTAGAGAATTAGGACATACACCAGGGACAAAAGCAACAGAAATAAAATGTATATAAGAAAACATGTGACTTACAAATGGTACCATTAACCTCTGCGGGCCAGTGCTTTAAACTAAAGGAGGAGTAATTAAATTTACAAAATTACATTATTAAGCATCACTGGAGGCAATGGTGGGGTTGGGTGGGGGGGGGGTGGAGGATACAGGAGCGAGAGCTCCCTCTTCAGCAAGTAAGTGACGTTTAAGACGAGGTTTGACAAGACCCAGATTTGGGCTCGCTTTGATTAATATGGGCAGTGGCAGAAGCTAGAGGAGGCACAGGGAGGGTATGGGACAGTGTGGAGTGCAGAGGAGGGTTGGAGGGAGCAAAATGGGGGGCTGTGGGGGGGGGGGGAGTCTTGGTAGGTTGGAGAGAGTGTGGGTCGCAAAGTTGAGGACTTTGTCGAGAGAGAAAGAGAGAGAGAGAGAGAGAGAGAGAGAGAGAGAGAGAGAGACTTGAGCAGTAGTCCAGTTTGCTGAGCACACTAGTCTAGATAGCGTTTTTGTAAAGTGCCAAGTAAGGAAAAGATTAATTTTCCATGAATTAATTTACTGTGTGTTCAGGAGGTTAATATGAGCAGCAGTGGTAGTGATGAATTGTTGCAGTCGTAGGTCGCTATCAGAGACAACCCGAAGATTGCAAGCCTTGTAATGAGTGGTCCTTTGAAATGCCACTCGAAACTCGGGTGAAGATGGACGCCGTGTAAATTAGATTGTTTGCCAATATGGGTTGGAGATTCTGTGCTGGTTGTCTGGTTTTGCTGTTAGTTTTTGCCTGGCTTATGATTATGGGTGTAATATATCTATGTCCTGGTCAAAATCTTGTATTGGCAATTTTAGGTTAGGTAGATCTGGTCTGCTGAGGGCCAATAGGCTCTCTGGTATACTCTAGTTTCTTGTGCGGTAAATGTTTGTGTATCCCAAACTATTTCTGGTATAGATACTGAGCAACAGGAATAAAAGTAAAGGGGAATAATAAAACAGGACAGGTTGGGTAATGTGAAACTATATTTCCGGAGCAAGTAGGGTCAGTCGGGGTGAAAACACAGCGAGTGTCCTTATGAACCTTTCAGGACCACTCTGCAGAGTCTCAAAGCCCCCTCCCATCCCAGGACAACACAAGCATGGAGTCACAGTGTGACTGGTACAGGGGCAAGCGTGATCGAGTGGTACTAAAGTGAGTGACATTCATGGGCAAAGAAAAGTCAAAGCACGTGGAAAACCCACCCAAGAATATACCTGCTCACTAACTACAATAGTGCTACATTCAAGTTTATCAATGTCTGGCACCTGTGAACGCAGGACAACCGACATACTCAGTTCCCAGTAGAGGAGACTTTTAATTTGGATAAGCTGGCCATGTTGAGGTGCGAGTTGGAGGCAGGGAAAGAGAAGTCAAGACAATGGCGGTGTATGCCACCTGGTTAGAAGAGGAAACAAAGAGAGAGAATTTATCAAAACTCAGCGCGCTAAAAGATTCCTATGAACGACTGAGAGGACAGATCTGGGTTCTATGGGGAAAAGGGGCAAGCGGGTCATCCACTTTACTATGCCCCTAAATAATACACAGCCAACAGAAGGAGAAGCAAAAAGGAGAGTGAGCTGAAGATCTAGATTTCTTCACTAGTATGCACGTTGGGTGCTCTGAAGGCCCCAGCACCGACAATCACTCAGGTACAGCTCATACAGCTGAAACAAAAGCCAGTACCCACTGCACCAGTGGAGCCAGGGCATAGCACCTCCAGGATTCTGAGTTTTATACAGATGTCTATTGCACCTCCCGCTTATACCCAGTCAGTGACAATGGGAGGCAGGCCATATGGGACGGATGCTACACTGTTTCAGGCACCCGTTAGACAGAATCTGGGGGCAGGGGGGGATTGCTGCTGGCTTACTATTCAGATTACCTCGCCTCCTAGGGATTTGCATAACTTGGCCAAAGAATTCCACAATATCAGGGAAGAACCTTAATGTTTTATTGAGAAGCTTCTTATGGTTGCACAGTGTTATAATCCTTCATGGGCTAATTCGAACCAGCTAATCACAGTGATTATATCTCTGGAGCAAAGATTGACGCAATAGGACAATTGGCAAGTGTGACACTTGCCTGGTCAAGAGAAGGTAACCCTTCTCAGCTACATTGCGGAGGCCTACTAGGAAGCAATCCAGAGCCAGTCCTACCCCTGAGGTGATCAGTGACAGCAGAGAGAACCCCAATTCCTGCTCCCTTTTGTGCTAGTATGCTGCCTTGCAGACCTTTACCCTCCTGCCTTACAACCAGGCTAGTGTCTTTCTTTTAATTGCAGAGCTGCCATCTCAGAAGAAAGATCCAAGTGGTTATCCGACGCCTGCAGAGAGAAAGCTGCACTGCAATCATGGTGCTGCACAACAGGGAGAACCCCAGCTGCACCAGACACTCCACTCCCCCCTAGGTGCAGGGCTGCCACGCAGCACCAGTGACCTTGCACAGTACCACAAAAGCCTCTATACCACTAGGGAGTGAAATTCGAGGAGGATCCCCCAAACTCTGCGGGGGAAGTGACCTAGAGACCCTGTGAAGCAGGACCCAGCAACAAGGACACGAAGAATTGCCATCCAAGATCCCCAACTGCAGTACACAGTGATGAAGTGGGTATGGCTTAGCTCCCTTTTCAAGATTTTCCCTTGTATATAAACACGCCGGGTGAGGAAGGCAGGATCCGATTGGCCAGGGATAGTTGTCCAATCCTCACAGGGGGAGGGAAATGTATGCAGGGAGCAGGACATGTGGGTTTTATTGGTGAGGCCAGAGGTGAAGGATGACCAAGAGATCACCAGAAGTGAGGAGGGAGCAGCGGCTTGTGGAGAAGATGGTGGAGCTTAGGAGTGGAAGTAGTTCAGCAGTGTGGGAGTGTGTGTTTTGTGTTGCAAGTGAGTAGAGAAGTTAGTGTAAGGAGTGATTGTGAGTTGAATGATACAGGGTGAAAGGAGGGTGTGCAAGTAGTAGGTGGGAGGAGGATGGTAGTAGGTGGATGAGAGTCATTCTGTGGAGTAGGTGAAGAGAAGAAAATGAATAGTGAAAGAAAAAAGGGATATCAGAAAGGAAGGGGGGGAGGAAATCGACTGGTAAGTAGTCAGAGTAGAGAGGGAAATGTGGATGTGCGAGTACAGCCTGAGTTCAACCAGAGTAAGTGCAAGGCACTGTCCAAATTCCTGTTAGAACAGCAACAATTGAAAAGATTAGAGACAGAGCTCCTTGGGGGGAAGATTAGACAGTCAGCATCTTAGTTTATAATCTGCAGCAGGATTTCAACATTCACTAGCACTAACCGGCGTTACAGACTGGGGTGAAATTCAGCAGACAAAGGAATGTGAGAACAAGACAAGTAGGGCAGAGCCTCCCACCAGTATCAAAAGAGGGGCAGTCTTTGTGATATACACGCTGATGAAGAAGTAGCAATCCCACCTCTGGGCCAAGTCTTAGTTCGAACTGGATTGATAACGAAAATACAAGAAGGAATTTATGGGAGGCTGAACCTGAAGCAGTCCATGGAGGTCAGAGCAGGGTTAATAGGTTGTAATTGTTCTGCATGATAATGTTTGCATTTTGTGATGGTGTACGAGGTCTCTGTTGTATGTGGTTATATTTGATTTTGAATTCATTTGGTTGCACGCTGTTGAAATGTTATTGCGGATAGTCGGTATAATCCTCACTTCATAGTGTACCTCTGACCGTATGTTTCATGGTTACGGTTGGGTATGTGGTTTAAAGTCATGTTTGCATGTGGTGGTGGTGGTTTGCTGATGTTTTGTGGCGTAAAGGTTTTTTTGTTGTAGGTTATACTCAATTACATGATGTAATGGTATCCTGTACCATAACAGTGGATGTTGTGGTGGATTCATTATTTGTTGCGAGTTAAGTTTCTCATTTCGTGGTGTCCCTTTGTCTGCATGTTGCAGATATATTCTTTGATGCGTTCAGTCCCTGCAAGTCTCCTGCTGTGTCGCTAGAACTGGAGAAATTTTAACAAGATTGCAATATCAATTACCTGGTAACGGGAGACTTTAATACTAAGGGCTCTAATAATGAGTGTTACAGAAATAAATTCTGGGGTAATCTAGCATCTAGAAACAGAGGCATAATTCAAAACAAATTAAATTGCATTGTATTCATTGCATATGTTTCTTTCCTCCAAGAAGCAAACAGGAACACATATCTCATCTAATGGAAGCTAAACAAAAAAAACAACAAAAATTAAAAAAGCAATATGGTGTTTAAGAGGAATCATGCAGCTGATAAGAGATGATACGCTTCTGGTCCACTCTTAACGCTCTACATTTACATTATCCAGGCCATGGTCGAAGCGTCCTTGTTACTGGTGTGGCAATAGAATTTAGAATGATTCTAGAGTTTGTATCATTTAACAATGCTCCCCTACATACTAGAGATCACGCTAAAATCCCCAGTTGCACACATCGAATGCAGGGAGAACCTACTTTTAGTCAGCAGAGATACATTCAAAATGGTATTTGCAACGGCAGTGGCATCCAGTCTGGCAGTTCTACTTTTGCTTGCCAAGTAAATTTATGACAGCCAAATTCTGCTCTTTCAACAAGTATCAAACAGGCTGCATTCTAAAAGATCTAGAATGTTTGCCCTCAGGCTGTTTTCACCAAAGCCTTGTTTCGGTGCTACATGCAAAGACTTTCTTTGTGCACACCATCCCTGCCATCATCCTATGGGGGGGGAGGGGGAGAGAACACCCCCGCAACTCCCACTCCTTGCTGGGCACTCCGCACCCACCCTTCACCCAGTGCTACACGGGGGGTCACCCCCGTAAAACCCCAGTTTGTTCGCCCACCACGTCCTGCTCATCCACACCCCATCACATAACTAGTCCTTTTCCCCTGTCTTACCTTGCATGCAAGTCTTCCACCACTTCCTGGACCTGTATATAACATGGCCCGCGGCAGCAGGCGTGTAGTTATGGTTCAGTTGCTACACTCATAGGAAGAGCACTTTTTCGGCGGCTTATAACTTCGCTCCCCCTGGAGGAATCCTCACCAAACTTTGCAAAAAAAGTAGAACGGTCATTTCTGAATTCTTTCGCCAAGTTGGGCAAGGTTTCATGTGGGGGGGTGGGGGGGGTCAAAGTTAAAGGGGGGGTCCCAAAATTATTATTTTTTTTGCATAGACTGAATGGGGAAAAACTTTGCGCACGGCTACAGGCTGAACGGCAGGACCGATTTTCACCAAATTTGCAGCAGGAGCGGGGTCTGTGGTCAGAAAGCGTGCTTTTGTGTGTTAGTACCAAAGAACTGAAAAAAACGTCCCACAAAATTTGTGATATCTGGGTCCACTCCGCAGACCCATTTCCCTGTTCGCTCCGCGGACAGAAGTGTAATTGGCTTGCGGTACGGCATGCTGTCTGAGAAGTTTGGACGCGGCTTGTTGTTGGTTGGAGGGAAGCGTGCAGTGTGTCAACATTGTTTGGGAAAGCCGCCATGGTGTATCGGAGGAAAGTGTGGCGGCGGAAGGGTCTGGAAAATGTACTGTACGGAATGTGTTGGCGGCAATAAGGGTGGGAACGGGTGGGGGAGTGAGAAGTGGTTCATGTGGCATATGGAGGCAAGTACTTTGTGTGGTGATTGGAGGCAGCTGTCGTAACAGCCCCATTGCTTGTGCAGCAATGTGTTTGCAGTGATAACTTTTTTGTGGTGAGTGGTGGCAGGTCAATTGCAGATGACATATGTTGGGTGGGAGCGCGGGTGGCTGTGCGCTGCGGATGCAATGCAGTAGTTGGGCACATGGTGGCATGCATGGGTGAATGTAGGTGTGGTGGGCCTGTGGAAGGATTACACTATTGGGTGCATGGCCGTAGGCCATAGGGCATGCACTCAAGAGCATAGGGCTGTAACTTTTCCACCGCAGGAACGCATGTTTGACTCTGCACTCGGTAGAGGGTGGTGCTAGCATAGTGCGGTGTGTGCAGAGTGGTTGCAGTAGGGCCAGTGTTGCGAACAGTATGTGGGTAGGTTGGCAGTGACAGTACTTTGTGACTGGAAATGGTTAGGCCCATAGTATGTGAATGAAAGTGCACAGGGATGCAGGAGAGACTTTTTTGTTTGTACATTATGTTAACTGTTGCAATTTGTTGATGCCTAGCTGCATGGCGGTGGGCAGGTTGGCTAGGAGTGCTGGTGGCAGTGGTGTGTATGTGGATGGTCTTAGTTGGTGACATACATGGTGGCATTACGTTGCTGTAGGTGTGTTCAAGGCCTATGCTGTGTGCAGATTTGTTGAAGTAGGCCGAATGTTGTGGTTAGTGACAATACTTTGTGAATGGCTGTGGGTAGGGGTGGTGGAAGCTGTAGTATGTTTGTGGATTCCGGTAATTGCGACCCGTTTTCGTGAATGGGTGTTTTATGGTGTGGGGGAGTTGGGGTGAAGTGTTGCTACCTATGTATGGCACGTTTGTGCAAAATGTTAGCTGCCCACATGGCATTAGGTTAACTGTTGCAATTTGGCGGTGTACAGGTTGGGTAGGGGTGTTGGTGGCAGTGGTGTGTATGTGGATTGTCGTAGTTGCTGACTTGGAGACATGCATGGTGGCATTACGTTGTTGTGGGTGTGTTCAAGGCCTAGACTATTGGGTGCATGGCCAAAGGCCCTAGGCTATGCACTCAAGAGCATATGCCTGGAGGACACCCAGAGCAGTAATGCATTTTTGAATGTGCATCAGTTAGAGGGTGGTGCCATGTAAGGAATGGGTGTGGAGCCCATTTCTTCCATTATAGGCCACTGTTGGTAAACTGATTGTGGGTAGGTTGACAGTGGGACAATACTTTGTGAATGGTAGATGGTACGCCCATAGTATGCGATTGAAAGTGCACAGGGATGCAGGAGAGAGTGTCTTGTTTGTACATTATGGTAAATGTTACAATTTGTTGCTGCATAA
The DNA here is from genome assembly GCF_040938575.1 of Ambystoma mexicanum. NCBI lineage: Eukaryota > Metazoa > Chordata > Amphibia > Caudata > Ambystomatidae > Ambystoma > Ambystoma mexicanum. The sequence goes on from NC_090921.1 coordinate 984,460,896, forward strand.
CTCCATGACAGCACTGTGGTTGGAGATGCTGCAGTGAAAAGTCACGCAGTGTCGTGCAGTGCTTGCATACTGTCAGTATGGTAGAGGGTATGGTTGAAGGGCAGCTTATATGTGCTTGGATAATGTGCTGTTTGCACAATGTTTGCAGTATGGGCAATGTTGTAAACATTTTGTGGTTAAGTTGGCAGTGACACATTCCTTTCTGAGTGTTAAGTGGGTAAGACAATGGTATGTGAATGAAAGGGTGTAGGGGTGCCGGAGATAGTGTAATGTTGATACATTATGATATCTTTTGCATGTAACGATGTGCATGTCCATTGTGGTGTGGAGGTTGGTTAGGAGTGCTGGTGTCAGAGGTGCATACGTGCATAGTGGTAGTTGGTGACATGCATGGTTGCATTACAGTGGCGGGATTGTGCAAGGAGCACACCCACTGGAGCAATGCAGGTTTGGCAGTGTATGAGGCACAGTGTGGTGATCTTTGGAGAATGCGTGTGGAGCACATTGTCGACATGCTACAGCAGCACAAGTGAGTTGGAAAGCGAGTGTTGTGCATTCTATGGTTGTGGTGATAGTTTGAACATGCTACAGTATTTGGTGTGCGGCAGGAGATGGTGCAGTGAGAAGTTGTGTAGTGTGGCCACAGGGTGCAGTGTGTACGTAATGGGAGTATGGAAGTGGGTATGGTTGAAGTGCAGTTTATATGTGGTTGGTTACTCTGCTGTGTGCAGATTTATTGAAGTAGGCCCAATGTTGTGAAGCTGTTGTGCATAGGCTGGCAGTGACCCACTAGCTTGTGAATGACAGTGCATAGGAGAGGTGCAGGCTGCGGTATGTTTGTGGTTTCTGCTAAGTGTGACACGTTTTCGTGAATTGGTGTTTTATGGTGTGGGGGAGTTGGGTAGAAGTGCCGCTACGTATGTTACGTTTGTGCAAATGGTTAGGTGCCCACATGGTTGCTTGCTTGGATGTGTAGTGTTGTGGTGGGTGTGGAAAGGGTTGCAATGTGTGTGTATGGCCAAAGGTGTGCTGCGTGCATCTTAGGATGTTTGTGTATGCTGCAATCATGCATTCCTTAGCAGAAGTTTCTGGCAGAGGGGCTTTGCAATCAAACGGAACGTGTACCAAGAGTGTTTAACGGTAAATATGGAGTGGTGTATAGAAATGACAGTGTACAATGCAGAGGTTTTGTATGCGATTGGTGCATGCATGTTTAAAGATTTGACAGCACCCAATGGAAGAGTGCTGCAAAAAGTGACCGTGCAAAGGGAAGAAATATTGTCTGAGCTTTACTGGGCCGTGGCCCTCACTGTAGATGGGAAAGCGCACATGCACATCCTGCCATTATGAGCAGGGTGGAAAGGGAAATGGAATTGTGGGAAATAGGCAATTAGGAGTTTAGGCAATTAGGAGTTTAGGGCGTGGTTAATGGGGCGGTACCATTTCGTCCCAATACTGTGTCGTGATGGTAGTCGAGATGGAGAAACGGACAGTGCTCATCATCGGTGATACTTTTGTGCACCCTCTGCACAGGTGTTGCGTGCAAAGAGTCGTTGTTGGTAATTTCGGGTTGGAAGGAGTGGACGCTTTCTGGGCCTGTCAGGGTGGCTGCAGTTTCGGCGGGATGGTTCGCCTTTGCAGACATGTGGCGTACGTCACAAACGTGGACTTTGTCGTGGTGCAATATGGAAGTCTACACTTGGGTTACATGTCATGTGGACGATTAATCCGTCACCTGAAGAGGTTGCTGACCGGAGCGATGAATATTTTTCGTACTGCCAAGGTTGTTTTCTCAGGCATAGCACCAAGAGGAGTCTGGGTCCATGACGGTGTAATTTGTCCCCAGCCAGAGGTCAGAAGGTGTGCTATAAACAGAATTATGCGCGAGTTCATGCAGATTGCTGGCATGTTCTCCACCCACTATAAGATCATGAGGTTGCAAAATATGCAGTGGTTCCGTAGAAATGGAATTTATTTGAGCACCGCTGGCAATGCCATTTTCTTTTACACTGTGCAAGAAACACTGACCAGAATGTGGTAAAAATGTGAGGAGAGGCAAACAGAAACGCATATAAAAGAGAAAATACAAAAAAGGTTGCTAGCACGCATGTAAAAACTAAGACACAAAAGAACAAATTTTAAAAAACACCTTTATACATCTACGCTGGAAGCCTGAATCCTCTACAGTGGAGAAATCGTGCATACTTTCATTGAACTTTGTGGTGCACTTGCTTTGGAATGGCACGTTGTTTGTACTGTAAATGTCTAACAGTAGATTTCAAGTGTTGTACAGGAGTGACAGTGTTCGATGATGGCGGCTTTGATGCGATTGGTGGATGCGTTTGTGCCTATTTACACGTAACCCAATGAAGTAGAGCTGCAAAGAAGATAGTGCAAAGGGAAGAAGGACTGCTCCAGTTTTACAGGGGTGTAGCCTACATGCTACTTTGGGAGGTGCACGTGCCAAAATCTGCCCTTTACACCACCTTGCCCAATTGCCATGGCAGTGTGGGGATTAGCCAATCGGGTAGTGTGGGTGTGGTTAACAGGAAGGGGAGGTGAAATGGTTGCACATTATACTCTGCGTACTGAAGGTGGCTGACATGGCAAAACGCATTGTGTTTGTAGGTGATCCCTTTGTCATAGATCTGCACAACTATGCCCTGCAAAGACACTTTGATGGCAATTTTGGTTTGGAAGGAGTGGACGCATTGTGGAACGCTGTGTATGAGTGCAATTTCTTCGATATGCAAGCACTTTGCAAAGACCTCGCCACGTTTCCAGTAGTAGAGGTTCTCGTCATGCATTACGGCAGCATGCATATGGGTTACCTGCTTTGCTTAAATTTGTTCCGTAGACGGAGGAGGTTGCTGGATGTCATGAGGACGCTTTTTCCCCCCCATCACCAAGGTGCTTTTCTCATCTATAATACAGCGAAGAGTATGGCCCACTGCTCCTGGCTGTTGTTCTGAGCCAGACGCAGGAAGGTTACTCATCAACAGAAGCATGTATACTTTTTTGTCCGCTCCTGGAATGTTCTTCTGCAACAATTACCTCATTAGATTCAGAAATGTAGAGTTTTTCCAAGAAAATGGCATTTTATCACCCATTGTCAATGCAGTTTTGTTTGCTCGATGCAGTGACGAGTTTACTGTACTAATGTGAGCAGAAGAAAACACAAAAGTTACTAAAAACAGGTGTTTCTGTGGAAGCATAAAAAAAAAAAAAACAACAACAAAAATAAATAAAACACGAACTCCCCTTGCCCTGGTTGCAAGTTACTCCCCCACGCTTGCACGCAGCACGAAAGCCACATCTGGGGATTTTGCGGGTGGCGGCCACGAAAATGGAACGGTGGCGATTGTCCAATGAGATGCTTAGGATGTGCAGCAATAGGGGCCCAGCCCTCGACGTACTTGGGGATCCGCACGTGCCACATTCGTGCTCCACACCATGCTGGCCTATGGAAATGGGACTGTAGGGATTGTTCTATCAAGTAGTGCCGAGGGTGTGTGCCCGAGGAAAGCGCATCAATAGGAAGGAGGACTCCTCCCGCTTTACTGGGGCACGGCCTTGGCGGTACTTCGAGAAAGGCACGTGGCACATTCTGCGTTTGTCAGCATGCTGGCCAATGAAAATGGGACTATGGCCTTTGGCCAATCCGGTCCTCTGGGTGTGCGTCACAGGAAAGGGCGGCATTCACTGTTTCCATTAGTTTGTGTACTGCAGCTGGAAAACATGGCAAGATGCACAGTTTTCATTGTGGGTGATGGCTTTGTGGAAGATCTGTGCGTGTATGCCCTCCAAGAAGACTTGTCTGGCAATTTCAGTTTGGAAGGAGTGGAAGCTTTGTGGTGTAGCGTCGAAGCATGCTGTTTCGGCAGACTGCTTGTAGAATGTCGATGCGTGGCCTCTTCGTCAACTATCCATGTAGTGATCGTGCACTTTGGAGCCTTCTTTATGGGTTACATGTCTTCTTCCCGTGTATTAGGTCAACTGAAGATTATGATGAAAGCAGTGCAGCACCTTTTTCCCACTGCAAAGGTGCTTTTCTCATGTATACACCTGATAATAGTGTGGAAGTATTCCAGTGATTCCTGTCGCCAGCCAGAGGTCGGAAGGGGTTTCATCAACAGAAGCATGTGAGACTTCTTAAGTGCTGCTGGGATGTTCTACTGTGAGAATGAGAACATTGGTTTGCGATACATACATCTTTTCAAGGCAAATGGCATGGGTTTGTTGCACAGTGGCAATGAAATGTTGTTTCACAATCTACACAATGCACTGAAGACCCTATTGTAAGAATGTGAACTAACGCTGAAAACACACATTTACATATGAAAACCGCAAAATAAAGTGTTTCTAGGGAAGCACCTTAGCACGAACAGTCAGCGAATATCGCAATAGTTGCAGGGTGGAATGTGTTACATACGCCCCTTTTGCAGATGATGGCCATAGAAATGGGCCTGAAGAGGCTACGGGATTGGGCAATAAAGTTTGTGGGTGTGGTGTGTACGGACAGACTGTGCTACACAGTGTATTTGTCGTCAGAAATGTAGAGGCCGCGGCTAGAGCGCAGGTTTTATGGGATTCCGACATACATTGACTAACTGGAAAACACTGTGCAGTGGCTGCTCATTTTGCAATCTATGATGTGCATGTGTAGTGCTATGGAGTAGCTACAATGAAGTGCCTGATTTTGGTTTCTGTGTGTGACACTTTGATGACACGCAATCATGCCGATATTATTTTTGTTGATTGTGCAGGGAAAATTATTGCACAGCATGTTACACTCAGTGCCGTTTGCGATGAAGAAGGCACTTGTCCAGGTCATGCGTTTGTTTCCGATCTCTTGCATACGTTTCTACCGCATTATGCAGCCACTGATGTGGGAGCGTCATTTTCTATTTGGTTCGTGAATGCAGGCAGTGCGGTACATTGCAAAGAAGTGTATTTCTGCCTTTGTTCGGCATGTGTCAATGACATACTTCGCCCTTGGGAATATGGCGTTTCACAGCACGAATACTTTTCCTCAGCTATAACGTTCATCTTACTATGCCAGCCATCCCGATTTTTGTACACCCCATCTACACTGGCTTGGTGTCCTTGAATGTAGTCATATTTATTTGTAGTAGTGGTGCGCTGTTACTCGCTTGAAAACACACTGCAACACGTAAAAAAACTCTTTGTACAGCGACCCCCTTTCTAACCGATTGAACTACAGTGTTTACCACACTGCCACGCCCCCGCCTGTATGCATGCATTGGCAATTCCATTGTGGATCTGTGAAAGGTGCTTTCTTTATTTAGCTTTTTTCCTTTCCCAGGTCATTTTAATTTATAATGGTGTTCTCACACTCACCAAGGAACGACAGCAAAGGTCTGGTACAGAAGGGGCAGCAACTACCTGGATACTATAGAGGACGTGCCGGAAAACAGAATTATTGGGTGGCCCTCACGTAGATAGGCGCCAGTCATTGTAATGCTCCCGTAAGGACCGTTCCCACGCACTTCGAAGTACCTTCCCTCTGTACAGTAGCGCGTTGCAGTGCATGCACAATACAATGCCCTTTGCCGTGTAAGGGTTTGTAGAGCGGCACATGGTTTGCTAAGGTTGTTTTTACAGCTCTGCTGCCCTACAGGAGTGCCCCTCGTGTTGCACACAGCACATGTGGGAAATGCTGTACATGAAAGTAGCTTACGTACTTGTTGGAAGGGCAGTAGTCTGCCCACTGGTCCCTTGTGCTTTCATTTCAGTTGTCATCAAATGCAGTACAAACACTTTGTGCTATGCCGTTAGTGTTAGGGGTAGCATTTACGGATATACATACATTGTGGAATACAAGAATGTTTACAACAACGCAAAATACAGCTTCATTACGTGCAGCAGGAAGCCATTTATTGTGTGCGACCCATGCAGCTACAGTGCTTTTCTAACCACCACTAAGGTTGTTTACGCTTTGCATATTCCGCTGTTTCCGTACTTGCCTTTACATGGTTTACCAGCTTTGCTGTTTTGCAGACTTAGTACAAACTGTCTCACCAGCAGTTACAGGTTTTCTTCAACTGCACAACCGGCAAGCGACCTCTTGATACTTTCCGTCCCACTGCGGAGTGCAGATACAATGCATCTGTTTTACGGGGCAGGGAAAGGCAAGCAGCAGATAAATCATAGTAATGCGACATTTACCACGCTCACGTGATACTGCAGGTTGCTGTTCCTTGTTAACCAGTGGCCGTTATACAGTTCGGAGTACTTTAGCCACACATTGGTAGGTTTGCAGAACCACCCACAAAGTCGGCAGCAATACTTGAGGTAGCTTACTGCATGAATCCGTAAGGCTAGCGACAGGGGCGGTGTTACCAGCATACAGTGGATGACCTACGCATGGGTCTAGGTGTGGAATGGAAACACGGGCGCTTCCACAGCTACTTAAGTGCATTCGAAGATGCGGACACTAATGGAGTCCTACGGATAGTTGCAGTGTGATTGCACATACGCCAACCAGGTGCAGTGTCCTAGGAAACGTCACTCATCTGTAGTCATCTCGGCCAGTAGTGTGCGGCACAGATTTATCATGCACTATTAACAGAAAAAGAGAGCCTGCTGACAAACTACACAACATTTACTATATACATCTGTAATTTAGGGGTGTCACAGTATTGGTATTATGGCGGTATGATAACCTTCTTGCCAAATGACGGTATATCATGGTTATGGCGTTATAGCAGGTGGAGTTAACTAATCTTAACAAATATTTTCTAAAAGGTCATAAATTGTCATCATTTTGAAACTTTTCTCTACACATTTTTAGCTGATCCTCCAAGAATCTAAGGTGGCTGCAGATTTTGTCTTTCATGGCGCTCACTCGTTGATCGCCTTGAATGAAAGAGTGACTAGTGGAAGTGTTAAAATGCACATTTTGAGCAATGAGCTTGCTGCTCAGGCACAGGTCATCGCTCGACCTGCATTATTTTGGAACCACATGGCATGGGCATCATGACCCCTTGCTGCGATCAAACATTTGTTTTGATAATGTTTTATCCCATTAAAGTGAGAAAAGTCAATCATGTGAGGTCTGAAAGCCCATGTCATTGTGTTTCTTTTGTCAAAATGCCATAACCAACACACACTCAATGAAAGGTTGCATAATTAATCAAATCACTATAGCTTGTTTACTATTATAAAAAGGTCTGAAGTTGGAGTCACCACTGACCATGTAATCCCAACAGGACAGCGTTCAGTGGGCGCTGTTGATTTCTTTCTTGATTCTTGCAATACATGTTCATTTACCTTCCTAAATATAGTGCCACAAAAACGTTTTGATAATGACAGTTAAAATACATATATCGGCACAAATATGGCCTACACCACCACAGCCCCATCATTACCATTTTTTCCAGGTCTGAGTGCATAAGGACCATTGTCATGTGAGTTGAGACGGAGGAATGCTTTCATGGGTGGTGTCACAAATCGAAGGATAGACCTGAGAAATCTCTCACCCCCATTGCTCTGGATACTTCAAATTGAATGTAGAATCTGTCCTGCCTGCTTTGAGTCCAGTGCCATATGCAGAAGGCAGGTGAAGGATCAAGCGAAGCAACAACTCTAGTGCCAATGTGTAAATCTACACAGAGGACAGTGGGGGTGGGGGGGCAGTTTATATACTAGCACAAAGCACTGATAGGCCCAGTGTTCATACAGTCTACAGAGCTAACGGTTTCTGTGGACATGCAACAGAAGGGCATCCAGTTCATTCCCCCTTTGAATTCTGGGATGTGTAGTTCCCCATCTTTCAAACTGGTGGGAAAACTACAAATCGGCTGATCTTTAACCCAACTCTACCGATAACAGAAAGAGCGGTCGCAGCATCAAAGCTGCTGCATTTACTAATGTGGCCTCACTTTCCCTATGCTCTTGTCTGCCAAACGCCACATTCCACAGTGCAAGATCCAGACTGTGCAGCACTTGCTTAATGCAGCCTCTCCAAATCAGATTGAAAAGCTCACTTAATAGCTGCAGGCCCAAAAACGGTATAAACAATGTGACGGTTATTATAGTTCAATTAACCTGTTCACGGTATAACGTTATACCCCTAGTGTAATTGGCACGATACACCAACACTATTCAGAAAAGTAAGGGGTAGAGCAAATGGATACATACACTAGACAATTTGCCCTTTCCACACGGTTATCATGAGGGCAGCCAAGGAATCAGTAACAAACCGTTGTTTACAGGGACGTTATGGTTATGTTGCCATACCAAATACCTATCTTCTTTACAGAAAACGGTATGCTAAATCAACGTTCTTCTTACAGTACCCTACTAAAAACCTATGAAATTCACTACCAAAAACGTTGTTAAAGGGATGCTATGGTTAAGTTGCACAAGCAAAAACCTATGAAATTCAATGGGAAAATGTTGTTACAAGGACATTATGGTTTCAGGTAAAACGGAGAAAAAAAACGGAATTTGACAGTTATGGTAAGCTAAGCAACCATAACTCTTGCCACCAGTGTGCACTGCAAGGACTAACACCCATGACATCAAAGATGCCATCACAAATCTCATTCATGACATCACTCATGTGAGACTGCATCTCTCCAGCACTAAAATCTCTCCACTGGCTCCCGGATGCTGCAAGGATCAAAATCAAGACCCTTTGCATCATCCACAAGGCTGTCTGGGGCCTGGGACCACGCTCCCTGCAACTCTCTCTCACTAAATACTCTCCCTCCAGATCCCTTCATTCTTCTTGCTCCAATTCTCTGCTGGTCAAACGCTCGGCTGGCTCCCTTCTCTGGAACAGTATCCCTCTCCATCTCCGTCTTGAACCGGATCACCTCAAGTTCTGCAAGCAACTCAAGAGATTTCTCTTCTCCTCCTCCCTCTCCCTGCCTCCTTTGCTAATCATCCCATCAGCCACTGAGAGTAGCGGCCTGGTCGCTCAAGAGTCCAATAGGGTCCCGGCCATCTGCCCAATTGCCACCAGCTCCCCCCACCACCTGCACTACCCTCTGGGCCTACACCCGTTAGTTGGAGTTTTGTCTCAGCCCTGTACTTACCCGATGGGCATCAGACCACCCTCTTGGCTTGGGATGCCTCCACCCATGCACTTACCTGTTGCCTCTCCAACAGACAACCTGGCACCCCCCACTCAAACCCTCTCGGTGCCCTTTAGCACTTACTCCCTCATCGCCTCCTTTTTTGCACTTGCACGTACTGAATGTCACAAGGCCTAGTAGGACCATTGTTTTATTTATCAATTGCCATTTCCATGGTTTATTTGCTCATTTTATCCCTTCCCTTTTGCCTTGTGGCGCTTTGAAACACTGTTTTGTTGTATAAGCGCCATATAAATAACCAATAAATAAAGTAAATAAAATCAAGGTGATTATTATCCATCAGCTGTACTCCCTATTAATGCCACTCATGTTCTTTCCCTGCTGCAACCAACTACAAAACCGGCAACCATATACACAGGATCATGAAGATTTTATAGGCAAATCCAGTGCGTTCAACATACTTCCATTTCAGATTTTAAAAAATTGTGAATATGCAGAAAAATTATTAAAATGTTTACTCTAAAGAATGAAAAAAGCATTAATAAACCCTTTACAAAGAATCTGGGAACTAATGTTTTATAAGTAAATGTAGGTTCTCTGAAAGTTTCCATATGCAGTGCCCATTCATCAAATTATTAATAGATTACAAGTGAGACATCACTTAGATTAATTCAACAGTCTGCTTGAAGTGCAGTGTTGTATTTTTTGAAAGGCGCTAAAATGACATTCCATTCCTGCATATTATTTCAATGATAACCTAACTTTTCACTAAATAGAGCATCTGTTCACAACCATAAAGATCTCGGGCCCGTACACCATACGGAGTTGGGCTACATCTAGAGAGCAAGCACTAAACCCTTACCTTCAGGATATCATCTGTCTGCCATACTGAGGTGAAAAACGGCTTCACGGACTTAAAGCAGAGTGAACAAATGCCCCAAAAGATAATGCTTGCATGATTTTACTTCTACAAAGAAAAATCTATTCAAATCACATTATGAATTAGAATTTTTACAACAGATACAAAAAAAATGCAAAAAAATAAATTTGATGATTTCTTTTTTTTTTTGAAGAACCACGCATCGTTCCTTTTGGACTTGAAAAGAAAGATTTATGTACATTTCGAACCGAATAAAGCATCACATTGATGTGCCAGAAGACATACACAAGCAATAAATATCTTTTAGTTGGCATCGAGTATATGAAAACCAATGGATTAGTGTATACAATCTTAATGATCCCGTGTATATGCGTAATACAAGCTCTTAAATTATGAATAAGATGCACATCTACAACCACCTCTTTCAAATTATATCCCGAGGTTTGTATCTGGCAGCAAGGAAATAATATGTCCAACATTAGTAAATCAGACAAATATAATCACCTTATGTTATAATCACCTTGATTTTGATACCTCGGTGTGGAATGCACTGTAAAAATACAGTCCTTAAATATATTCCAATACATGTTATATTTAATTTTAAATTTAGGGCTGAGTGACAGTCACCCCCATAAGTTTGCTGGTATCTTCGCGGTAGTATTGCCCTGATACAGGCAAACGTTAATAGTGTTACCGGCGCCTGATCAGCCGAAATTACTGGCAGATTGCAGGTATGATATGATATGGCATTTAAAACGCACCTATACACAAGTGTTTCAAGGCGCGACAAGGGAGGGGAACAGAGGGAAGACAGAGACAATGATCTTGACAATGGCCAGGTGACACTGAGATCGCACAAGTGCAGTGTGGGAGGGGGGGTTGCAGTACATAGGATAAACAGTACATAAATAAAAACAATAAATAACAAGTGCGGCCAGCTGGTGGCAGGTGCAAGGGTAAGTGCAGACACAAGCGCTGGTGGGGGCTATAGGGATACAGAAACAGCCCCAGAGTACAAGGGTTGCTGGGGGGGGCAGTGCAGGTGTGCAACTGGTGGGGAGGGGACCTGGGCTCGTGACAGAGAGTAGCCAAGTGATCAGTGCAGTTTCAGTTTAAGCCAGGAGTTCAGCAGGGGAGAGGAGAGGAGAAATCAGAAGCAAAGAGGAAGGTCTTGAGGTGCTTCCAGAGATGGTGCTCCTCAATTTTCAGAGAGGCAGGGAGGCTGTTCCAGGGGGAGGCCTCAGCCGAAGAAAGATCTACCACCATCTCGTTGCTTGGAGAAGCGACTGACCCTGAGAGTTGGAGGTGGATGACCGAAGAGCTCGAGAAAGAAGATATTTGGGAAGAGAGAGTTGCAGGTATTGAGGCCCCAGGCCGCAGAAGGCCTTGTGGACAATGGAGAGGGTTTTGAACTTAATCTTCGCAGCCACTGGGAGCCAGTGCAGGGATTTCAGTCCTGGAGAGATACGATCCTGGGGCTTGAGGGCAAGGACAAGTCTTGAAGTCCTGTTTTGGAGGGCGGAGAGTAGATGCAGAAAGATTTAGAAAGAGGCTGTTGCAGTAATCCAGCCGAGAGAGAACCAGTGCTCTGGAGACAGTGCCAGTAAGGGCATGGAAATCCCCATTCCATGGAGCTCCATAGAACTCTATGGGGGGGTTGCCAGTATTTCTGGCACTGGTAATACCGGTGCCGTTAATACCGGCTTTTATTTGCCAATGGGGTGGCTGACTTACCTCCTGCTCGTAGCGGGAGGTAAATCAGGCACCCCACCGGCAAACCTGCGCCGGTAAACGGAATTACCAGCACGTTAATTCCAGACGGGCAAACTTATGTTAATGTATTCCACAGGTTCAAAGAGAACCCAAGAAAAATAACTGATTTGTTTTGCTTTGACATCTAAATTTCCGAATTACTGTGATGTCACCTAGAATTATACTCAGGCACCTTATTCATGATCAGTAGCCTTTATTCTGTCCAAATGTATTAACGGTATGTGTAACTGCAGGATTAAACCAATTATTGTTGCTCTTCTAGAATAAGTCATTGCACTGGTCAATTTGGGAAACATTTATTGATGTGTGGAACAATTTGCTATGTCCTGATGAAGGCCTGTTGGGACAGAAGTAATTTCTGTGACATAGCCAAAACACTGTGTCACTGAAAGAGAGCTTGGAATAGGAGTACTACGAGGATGACGTTTTGTGTACATCTCTACATTAGTTAGTGAATTGGTGTCTGTAGCCCACAACATTCATAGTTTGAGGTAGAACACGTGTATTATTCCTTTTTGTAACATGGTGTGTGCACTTGCTAAACCCACATACATCAATATTGTGAATGAGTTAATTATATTTGTTAGTATAAAATAAGAAAAGGCTGTGTTTATTTTGCAAAACTGGAGGAAGGGGTTTTTATTTTTGTGAAGTTGTACACATTTGTTTGTACATTAGTGTTTCTGCCTCATAGCAAGAATGAAGGCAACGATTATTTTGAAAAATAAGGTTAGATTTATGACAGCTTATAAAAGATTAGGGTTGGAGTATTGTAGCAACTATGTGAACAATAAATAAGCAACATGGGTCTCTAATGACATACGTACAGAGCCTGGGAATTATCCAGTCCTAACATTGGTGCTCAGTGTACATTATAGGTTTTGTACTATACAGTGTTTTAACAAATAACAGATTTATAAAACCAGTATCTGTGTGATAGCAATCATTTTATTCTGACCAAGCATTTTTTGTTTGTTGTCACTACACCAAAGTCTTGACAAGGTGCACTTATGGACTTCGATTTCAAACAAAAACATGGCGATTTTGATCCAATAAATAATTTGGGACTATTAACTATAAAATAAGAACAACATTCAATTTTTTTATATTTAATTAGGACATTGCACAATGTGATCAAACAGAAGTGGATTTGATTTAGTAGGTTATCTGGTGGGGCACAGTTGAGTGGTTCCTTGAGTTTATGAGATCTACTTCTATCAAAATCGTTTGGAATAACACTCAAGGACACGTTGCTGCTGAGTGTATGAAGCTGCGCTGCTTTCTGCTATATGGGTAATGTAAGAGGTGTAAATCTCTTCTAGCTTTCATATAGATGTAACTTAAGATGCCAAAATGGATAGATAACGGGAGATAACCATCACTCGATCACTTGCTTACCAGTTGGTTGGTATGAAGGACTATATGTGGTGTAAATAAAGAAACAAGTAGGGGCGATCGGCCCCTCTGCAATGTACCATGCACATTTTCTAACTATCTTACAATCAAAATATCAGAGATTGTTCTACTATGCATATAAGAAAAGGACAATAAGATAAAATAAACCCCTGCAGCTTACTTAATGTTGAATAATTACCTTGAACGTTTGTGGAGGTCACACAGCAATATTCACGAGACTTTAATCATTAATACATTATATAAACTACTTATGGTTCATAAGTCTATTAAGGACACCACCCCGCAGAAAGAACAATCAATCACTTCTAAATCAAGGTGCGATGAAGAAGTAGAGCAGGAGAAAGGAAAGATCTCAATTAGCTTTTATGGGAGGTGGTTTTTGTTAAAGCAATATCTGTTAAAAATCCCTAAGATTAAAAAAGTAGAAACAGCAGTATGTCAGAAAGAAAAATAGAATTACAAGGACCAGATCGGGTAGCAACTAGGCATATCTGCCAATTTCACAAGAATGATACATCCAGCAAATAGGATGAAACAAGAATACAGCCTTGCACTGCTTTTTTTTGCCAGACACATATTTAATATCCACCGAGTAGCAAAAAGGCACAGGATTGTCCTCCTGAAATTGTCAGTGGAGGGTCCACTCCAAGTTATTTTGTTTTAGGGATGGCACAATAATACTCAACGAGAATTCAATTGGCCTGTACTTGGAAGGTACTAAAAACGACTTAAAATCAGTATAAACAAAACAGATGTGTCCAAATACTCTTGTCATTTTTGGTTCATTAATTCTTCGAAAACTGAAGTTGCAAGAAATAATCTCGATAATGGGTTTGGCCGCAGGCTAAAATGGAACAACGATATACAAACACAACTAGACAGAAGCAGCAACACAATCAGTGTTTCCCTACTGTATGATCTAACGATTCCACCAATACTTCAGAAGGGCACTGAAGCTTTATCATCCCATCACCCCCTCACATCTCTAACTACACAAGCCTCTGCAAGCAGCTTTAATGTCTCTACAAGTACCAACACCTCACCTGCAAAGCCAATGCCTGCACCACTAAGCAGAACCCCACCTGCATCTATCTCCACCTTCTCAACACACTACGAGTTACATCTAAACTGCCTTTTTAACACACCTCTTCATGCAGACATACACTACTCCCTGCCCCAGCATCTTCACCAGACATCCTTACACCCCGGATCAGATCCCGCACGCCTTTCTCCCCCCATGGCTCTGCCATCTCTCCTGCTTGCTCTTAGTATTCTTTAGGATACACATTGCTGCACATACACAATTCACTCCTCCTGTCCTGAGATTAGCCCCACCCCCCGGCTGTGGATGAGCTCAGGCCTGCGACACCACCCCTCCTTGAATAGCAGGGAAACGGTGGGGGTGCAGTAAACAGCCTGCGTTGGGGGTGTAACGTGCAGGCCTTCTTTCCGTTTTTTACCTGCTGCCTGTAGGGCCTCTGAATCATCGTCCTAGAGCGACGTAGGTACCGGCGACGGAGGGAGGGCCAGGCTGGGTGCAAGGCGTCCCGGGAGCGAGTGACAGGAATGGGCGGGGAACTGGCCCCAAGCGCCCTCTACAGGGCACAAAGGGATCGAGTAGCACGAAATAGCAGCCTGTTCAAAGAAGCCCAACGCGACAAGAAAACAACCCGAAACAAGTCACGCACACACAAAGACGTGAATTAGTAATCAAAGTGGCACAGATATCGCAGTACAAGGTGTAGGGCTATCTGAAAGGACCTCGTTCTAAATTAAGGTTAACTTTGCTGAAAATGTTGTGGGGGGGGGGGGACATGACATCTGAAGAAAAGGTGCCTCAGCCAAATGAATGGGGACAAAATGGTGTGCCATGAAAGTTGGGGGGACAAACGCCCCTGTCCATACATGCCGACATTCCGAAGCATCTGAGAGGGAGATTTCTACAGCGAAATCGGGAAACAACAATTTCGCCATAGAAATGCATTGGGGAAATAATTATTTTAGGCGGGAGAACGTGAAAAATAGCAGTATTTTTCACTAGAAAATCGGGAGTCTCCCGCCTAAATCGAGAGGGTTGGCATGTATGCCTGTCCACCCCTAAAATTACGCCCATGGTTAAAAGGTATTTGTATGGGGGGGCAAGGTGAGGAGTTTCGGGGGTGTTGTGTGGGCGAGTGACTCCCTGGGTCCCCGCAAGCATTCACACGCACGCATGCATTCATACGGATGAACACACACGGGACGCGGGTTGCCAGCTCAGGGTCCCGGCCGCAACTGCCGGCTAGGACTTCCTTTATTTTCTACACGCACGAGCCTACAGCGTAACTACTACGCAACATCCCTCCTTTTTCCCCAAACAAGAAACAACTATAACATTAACACGCAACAATAACAACTTTGGACCTCAAGAACAGTTCTTGACCTGTTATGATGCTGGGTCAATGATGAAGTCCTGGAACCTCTGCGGAGGCTTCCGCCCCTCACAGCTCGGGTACCTCCTGGACTTCTCTCGAGGTGTCTATGGTGTCCCTGGAGCTTCTGGAGGTCTGTCGTCCCTCGGTGGTGACCCTGGCCCGGCACAGGAGGGGGCGCAGCCTTAATCCGCTTGAAATACGACACATTTCGCGTGATGGTGCCCCTGGCATTGGCCGCGGTGACCATGGACCCCTTGACATGGGTCACGCCCAGCGGCTGGGCCTCATACGGGAGAGATAGCTTCCCCTCCGGCCTCCGATTCCGGACCAGAACAGTGCCCCTACTGCAATCGACTTTTCCGGCAGCGTCCGGCGGGCACTTTTCCTCTCGTTCTCGATACCTCTCTCCACACGTACCCGATTGTTGTCAATCATTCCAGGGCTGAGCCCCTCCACTTCCGGTAGCAGTCCTCTGGGGCACCGCTTGACTAGGGCCTCGGCTGGCGCGACCCCGGTGGACTGATGTGGGTTTGTGCGATACTCACGCAGGAATTCAAAGAGGTTTTAGAGTAGTTCCCCTCCCCCATCCAGCAAGATACTTAAGACCTTATTGAGTGTCCGCATGAAACGCTCAACCTCCCCATTTGCCCTGGGCCAGAGCGGGGTAACTTTTCGATGTTTGATCCCCCTCTCCTCACAGTATCGGGCAAACAGTTGCCCCTGGAATGGCGAGCCGTTGTCGGAACAAATCTCGGTGGGGAACCCGTGGGTGGCGAACATCTTCTCCAGGGCCAGAATGGTGTGGTCGCTGGCCGTGGATTCTACCAGCTCCACCTGGGGATAGCGCAACCACTGGTCGACAACTGCAAGAAAGTACATTCCTCTGCCCGTGGAGCCAAAGTCGGCATGCACCGTCCCCCATGGCGGTTCACTCCTTTCCATTGCTTGGATGGGCGGCCCTCTTTCCACTGGGCTATCTGCCTGGCACAGTACGCATGAGCGCACAAACTCGTCCAACCTGCTCTCCAGGTCCGGGAACCACACCTTCAGTCTTAGACGTGCCTTCATTTTTGCCGTTCCCTGGTGACCTTTATGGGCGAGCTGCAGCACTTTCATCACCAAGGCTCGAAGGATGACAATTTGGTACCCTCTCAGCAGAAGGCCATCGTCTGCAACCGACAGCTCGTTGAGCACCTTCCACAGTGCTTGGAGATCTCTTTGTGCCCCGATCTCCCTCCTGGCATTGTTCGTGAGCACCTCACGCTACCCCCCGCTGTCCATGGCTTCCTTGATGACCAGGAATACCTCATCCACATTCGACGCATCCGCGATTTCCTGGCGCGCCAGGGCCACTGGCAAGGCTGCCTCCACCACGTTCTGCACCATTTCAATGCAGTCCACCACCTCGGCAGAGTCTCAAGGGCGCCCTGCCCCCGGATGTCTGGACAGATAGTCCACCGGGTTGTGGGTGCCAGGGCGATACTGTAGCTTGATCCCATATTCAATAAGCGACAGCATCCACCTTTCGATGCGCGGCGGTGGCTTGGAAGAGGCACCGGCCATAATCAGAAATAGTGGCTTGTGGTCAGTTATCACAACCACGGGCTTACCCAGGATGTAGATCCTGAAGTGCTTGCAGCCCCACAGGATAGCTAGGGCCTCGCGCTCAATTTGTGAATACCGCTTTTCTGGCCCTGTGAGTGCCTTACTAGCATAGGCGATGGGACGCATGATCTCCTGCGGATCTGCTTGCATGAGCACCGCCCCCAACCCCACACGTCTGGCATCCAACACTATCTCCGATTCCCTGTCTGGGTTAAAGTAGGCCATGGTTTCCTGGCCTGACAAGGCATTCTTGATCTCAGCGAACGCCCTCTGCTCCTTTGACGTCCAGGCCCATGCCGCGTCATTCCTTGTGAAGGCCCGCAGTGGCTCAGACAGAGATGCCAGGTCATGAATGAATCGTCCACAATAGTTGACCATACCGAGGAAGCTCCTTATCTCGGCTGGTGACTCTGGCGGGGCCACCTCACGTATGTCCCTTACTTTCTCCGGGCCTAGCGAGATGCCTCCTGCATGGAACACAAACCCAAACAACTCGATTTTGTCCTTGAGAAATTCACATTTCTTTCGGTGCAGGGTCAGCCCCAAGCTTCTGAGTCTCTCCAGTGCCCGTTCCAGTCTCTTTAGGTGCTCCACCTCCGATTGGGCGAAGACCAAAATGTCGCCCGACATGTTCATTCCACCTTTCAGTCCCGCCAGGGCTCCCCGGATGGCATTCTGGAAAGCTTCTGCCACCGACAAGACACCGAAACTGAGCCTTTTAAACTGGTACAGCCCCTCGTGAGTAATGAAGGTGGTGATATACCTCGACTCCGGGTGGAGTTCCAGCTGATGGTAGCCAGACCTCAGGTCCAGTTTGGAGAAGACCTTTGCTCCCTGCAGCTCACCTATGATGTCATCCAGCGTGGGCGTGAGGTGACGCTCCCTTTTAATGGCAATATTAGGCAGTCTCATGTCCACGCAAATGCGGACAGCCCCTGGCTGTTTGGGCGTAGGGGCAACGACGATTGGGGAGACCCATGGGGTTGGGCCTTCCACCCTCCAGGTCGATGAGCGACTGAAGTTCCTTCTCCACCTGTGCCCTCAGGTGAAAGGGTATTCTACAATGCTTGAGGGCTGTCGGCCTCACAGACCCGTCAATGTGAAGCCTGATGGGGTCACCCTTCAGCTTCCCGACCCCATGAAAGATGCCATCAAAACGCTGCAGGAGGCGATCAATGTCCGTGTGATATACAGCCAGCCTAAAATGTACAATATCAAGGGCTTCAGGGGCAGCACAATTTAGGAGGGAGTGCGGGCTCACACTCATCACAAAGAACCTCAGCTTGATCTTATTAGGCCCATGTGACACCGGAGCCACAAACACTCCCTGAATCAGTAGCGGCGTATCCCCACCGCAAGAGTATATCCAGGCTTTGGACTCTTCCAGCTTGGGAGGGCCTGGGAGAGCCTCATAGTGTTCGGCCGCTAGCACACAGACCGACGCTCCTGTGTCTATCAAAACGGGGGTGGTCACATCACCAATGTTCAGTGTGCATGTCGGTTGTCTGCTCAGCCTGGACCCTGTAGCAATGCTTGATATGAAAAAGATTTCCTCCTCCCCTTCTTCCTCCTCAGCAATGTCCAGATCATGCATGCCTTGCTCAACCGACGACACACCCCTCACTCTCCGAGCATTACTCCCGCCCACCCTCGCTGGCCCCCTCGATGCCGACACTGGGGTAGAGGCACTGCACACCCTTGCATAGTGTCCTGGTGTGCCACACCGGCCACAGATCCTAGTCTTTGCTTGCCATTCCCCAGTGTGAGGTAGGTCCTACCCGCAATACGGACATGACTGCGGAGTGCCAGGCGCAGAGGGACTGTCCACCCTCCTAGGTGTCCATGGCGCTCTCCCTGGGGCAGAACGCTTGATGGCAAAAGTGTCTTCACCCTTCCCAGGGTGCATAGCAGTGCCCATTTTCGCCCCTCTGTATTCCGCCAGCTCGTATGCTCTCCCTGTGTCGAGGATCTGTTGCAGGGTCAGGCCTGGCTCCCTCAGCACCTGCCTCCTCAGCTTCCCCGAGCTGCACCCCTGAATTAGCTGGTTCCGCACCATCTCCTCCTAATTCACCCACCTGCAGGTACTTGCGAGGTGCCTCAGCCATGTACAGAACTGGTCCAGCGACTCCTCACCTTGCTGCTTCTCTGCACACATTACAAATCTGTCGAAATCGACATTCGCCATGAGGAGGAAATGGTCTTGGAGGGCCTGTTTCACTGCATCATAGGTGACCACCTGAAGGTTTAGCGAGTCATAGATCCTGTGGACCTCCGTGCCAGCTGAGTATACCATTGTGGCTACCTTCGCATCATCATGCGTCTCCCCTGATGCCCTGAAAAACATTTCCAACTTCTTCACCCACAGTAGCCATTTCGGCCCCAGCTTTGATGGTTGGGCCTGTGGTGTCAAATTCGGGCATGGGTGTTAGGGTGCTGTGCAATCTGCGCGGGACAGGCGCAGGGGCTCCCTCTTCTTCCCCCTCCTCACCCATGATGACGATTGGGTTGAGGGTATCTCGGTCATATCACTCCTGGACTGCTTGCACTGGGCTTCCAGCCAAAGGATGGGTGCCCAGGCACCAAAAGCACAGGATGGAGGAGTACTAGGCCTGCAGCAGCTGATGGTGATGCCTCCAGCCGTCTCGAATCTCGTCCTGTTTTTTTTTTCCAGTAGCCATGGCCCTTCAGTCAAAAAGGGCCATTGAGTGTCCAAAAATTGTTTTTAGGTAAATGGATCACAGCCGGCGCACGAGCACCCGCCTGGGCCGCAACCGCTGCGATCCGCGTATCAACCAAGATGGCCGCTGGCCAAGTGCGTAGGTACGCAACGATGTGAGGAAAAGACACTATCTCCGACTCGTTCGGAACAATGTCTCATTTCCCCGTCGTTGCCGCTCCTCGTCGGCAGTGTTGTGTGGGCGAGTGACCCGCAGGCATTCACACGCATGCATGCATTCATACGGAAGAACACACACAGGACGCGTGTTGCCAGCTCGGGGTCCCGGCCGCAAATGCCGGCCGGGACTTCCTTTATTTTCTACACGCATGCACGAGCCTCGTTATGGGCTGCGCATGCGGCTACAGCGTAACTACTACACAACGGGGGGTAGTAGGGTATAGTGAGGATAGGATAGTGAAGAGTTATGATTTCCTGTTGGCAGCTTCAGTTCAGTTTGCGCCATTCGCTGAGCTTAAGTGTGGTTTTCGGGTCTTGCGACTTCCCATGTGCTGTTGTGAGGGATTATGTGTTGTTAGTCTGCTGTTGCACTGTGGTGAAGTATGTCCGTATTGATGTGCAGAGGTTTGAGTTTCTGTATGGGAAGTGTATTTGGAAAGTTGAGGATTTAGAGTTGGGTTAGCGGGTTTATTTCTTACCTCTTCGTTTTTGCGTTGCTGTGCTTTACTTCTACGATTATCCTGATATATTTTTTTGTGTGTGTGTGTTCGGTATTGTAGTTTGTCTGCTTAATTGGTGGGCATGTTGAGGATTGGCAGTTTCCCTTTGTGTTACTCTAATGGTCTGGATACCTGGCTGATGTTTGCGTCTTCCCGGCCCTGGGTTAGCGATGAATTGGGATATAGGGTTCTGGTCCCTCTATACCCATCCCTTAGGGGCCCTTATCTGACTACGGTTTCCTTATGTGGACACGGGTCGTTGGGGTGTCATCCCCCCGCCCTCCGGTTAGGGGGTTAGCTCAGGGTCATGGGTTGCTCCTTAAGGTTCTTGTTTCTCAATGGGTGCCAGCTTCGTAGTAGTTTCCTTCTGGTTCTGGAGCAAAAAGTCATGTCTTGAATAGTTTCCTGAATTCCAAATGATCCCTTGTGTTGCATATGTTTTTTGTTAGGTTATTACAGGTTATTGCTGCCACGTGAGAGAAAGACGATCCTCTAAAGTTTCTTTTATTGTATGTTTTTGGTTCTAAGAGAATGTCGTTGCTTGATCTGAGTGTTTTCTCATTTAGGAACTCTGCTCCTTGGCCGTAGATTGTTCTGTGCGTTTTGAATTTTATTCGCTGTGTTATTGGTAACCAGTGTAGCATTTTCAACGCTGGGGTAATGTGTTGTCTTCATTGTATTTTGAGCAGGCGTCTGGCCGCAGTGTTTTGAATGCCCTGAAGTTTCTTTTAGAAGTCTTTCAGGCATTCCTAGGTATAGGCTGTTGGTGTAGTCTACTCTGGACATGACCAGTGCAATGATGGTGTTTTGTCAGTGAAGGAGAGAAATGGTAGGGTCCTTTTTACCGTGTGTAGGAGGAAGAAACATTTCTTGATTATGGCGTTTACTTGTGGCTCAAGTGTTATTTCATTGTCCATCAAGATTCCAAGGTTTTTTACTATCGTTGATTGAGTTGGTGCTTTTCCCAGTTCCGTCGGCCATGGGATGTAGTGATTGTTTTCCCCGCTTTTGGATATGATCATTATTTACTGTTTTGCCCAGGTTGAGTTTGAGGCTGTTGGTGTTCATCCAGCTGTTGAGGTCTTGTATGCAGTCTTCCAGCGTTATGTTTCCTTCCTGTGTTTCTTGTATTTTGTAGATGATTTGTGTGTCATCTGAGTAGTTGTAGCATGTGAGGCCGTGCTTTTTAATGACCTTGATTAGTGGTGCCAGGTATATGTTGTAAAACAATGGGGATAAAGAAGATCCTTGTGGTAATCCGCAGGTGGATTCCCTTGGGGTTGATTTATCCATAGTAAGGCTAGGCAGTGATTCCTATTTCTTCCAATCTCCCAATTAGGATTTCAAAGTTGACTGTGTCAAATGCTGCGGAAAGATCCAGCAGTATTAGAGCTGAGCGTATTTCTGAGTCTGCATTAGTCTACAGGTTGTCCCCTATTGAGAGCAGTGCTGTTTCCGTTCCTCTCATTGGTCTGAAACCTACTTGCGCTTGGTCCAGTAGTTGGTGTTCTTCTATGAATTCTTGTGTTTTTCTGTAGACGTATGTTTCGAGTAGTTTCGCTGGGTATGGGATGTTTGAGATGGGTCTGTAGTTGCAGCGGTCCTCCACATTTCCTGCTGTGTCCTTGAGGAGGGATTTGATGTATGCCGATTTGAATGATATCGGGACTTTCCCTATTGAAAGTGATTGGTTGAAAAGGTCCCTGTAGTATTCCATCGGTGTTCCATGTGTGAGAATTGATTTGTCTATGTCTGGGGGGCAGGGATCCATGGGGGAACCAGCTTTGTTGCTATCGCTTACCAGCTTGACGAATGTCTCTGCTACGTGGTGGAAGCTTCAGAGTTTGTTCTTGCGGTCCTCAGATGGTTGGGTAGGTTGCATGTTGTAGTTGCTTGGTCTGCTTTGTATGATTTGTTGGATGGTGCTGATTTTGTTTCTGAAGTGGTCAGCGAGGGCATTGCATAATTTCAGTGAGGGTATTGTTGTGTTGCTGCAGCCAGGTGGGATTCTCATTTTGTTTGTAATTTTGAACAGTTCTTTTTGGGTGTTGGCGGCTGTGGTGATTCTGTTGTCATAGTACTTCCTTTTGGCCTTATGGATTTCCCTTTTGTATGAGTGGAAATGTCGTTGGAATTGTAATTTCTTCTTCAGGTCGTTTTCTTTTCTCCATTCAAGTTCATGCTTCCTCTTTTTTCTTTTCATGGCGCTGAGTAGCGGGGTAAACCATTTTGCTGTTGCCCTTTTGCCCGATGGGGTGAAAGCTTTATCCTTGAAGATCTCTATTGTTCCAGAGATCCATTTGTGCAGTAGTTCTGTTTTTATGTCACTGTCGGGTTCATCCATAGTCGTTGTTGGTGGTTTGTTCGTTTTCAGTAGTTCTACTATGTTGCTATTTTTTATGGTCCTCCAGTTTCTTTTTCCTGATGGTCGGCAGTTTGTCCGGTTGTTTGGTTGTTGATGTGGGAAGCGTGATCACGAAGGGGATGATGAAGTGGTCGCTCCAGAGGATCTGTATTGGTGATGCCGCAGTGATCAGCTTTATATTGGCGAATATTGCGTTTGTTGTGTGCCCCGCTGCATGAGTTGCTCCTTTGACTAATTGGTGTAGTTTCATTGTCCTTAGTTGTTTGGCTAGTGATTTTTGCGTGTTAGTAGTTTCTTCGTCCAAGGATTATCAGGTGTTCTTGCTCTATGGCTAGGTTGGTAATGGCTTCAGTAAAGGTGTCCATGAAGGTTGCATTGTATGTCGGAGGTCTGTATACCAGAATTAATTTGATGTTGTTTCTTTGGGTTTGCTGTTAGGTGAAGGATAAGTGATTCGGAGTTTTCGATGTTTAGCGGTTCTTCAGTTTTGATTTTCAGATGCTCCTTCTATGCCATCGCCAGTCCTCCTCTTTTGATTTTCCTGTTTGCTTGTGAGCACTTGAAGTTGTCAGGTGGCATTTATGGAGTGTAATTTTGTAGTTGTCGTCTAGTCATGTTTCGGTTATGAATAAAATGTTGATACCACCGTTGCACATGAGGTTGTAAAGCTCAGTGGCATGCTTGGACATTGAGCTTGAATGTATTAGGTTGCAATGGATCTTTTTGACATGATTAGGTTTTTGTTTTGTTTTACAGTTATTTAGTTGGGGTGTTTGTGTGTCGTTGTCGTAGATCGGTTGGTGATCCGTGGAATCTGCTTCTTCGTTAAGGCAGTCGGTTAGGTTGATGGTTATGTTGATGAATTCTTCTGGTTCATCGTCTTCTGTGTTTTGATGGAGTTTTTGGGGGTGCCCTTTTGTTTTTGTGATGTACGGGGTGAGGAGTGGAGTGAGGACTTTGGTTTCATACTTTTTCCATCTGTGTTCATCTCTTCTTTTGTTGTGGGGTTCTAGTTGGTTATCAGTGTGCCTTGATCTGTTGGTGGTGTAGGAGTGTCGAGGTGTTGTGGTTGGTGAGAGGTACGGTGTGAGATAAAGAGATTTTTCTCTTCTCCTATTGGTTGTTATGTTGGCTGTAATGTTTGTCAGGGTAGCTTCTTTATCTGAGGTGGTTTCAATGGGAGGGGCTTGATGGTGTGGATCCGTTCGGTTTGTTCCTAGTTTAGACTTTCTTTGGTGGCGTCCAACTCTGTGTCTGGGCATTTTGCTGTATTTGGTACTAGGATAGTTAGGATACTGAGGCTACAGGAGTGGAGCCCGCCTGTAGGTTCTTGTGTGGTTTGGTTGGATCAGACCCCTGTCCTCTTGCAATGTGATAGCTGGATGTCCTCTATGGGAGGTTTTCTACTTAGTGGGTTAGGTTCTGGTGTTCTTCAATCTATAGAGGTCTGTCTGTGCGGGGCTCTGGCGGGGTACTGTGCGTTAGGTTGGCAGCATGGTTGGGTATGTGTGGAGGGTGACTGGTACCTACTAAACTTGGGCAGTGGCCTGGCTACTGGTAGAAACTTTAAGTGGTTGCCGGCTCCTCCTGGGTGAGAGAGGGGGCCTAGACTTCACAGGAGTTAGTCACTGGGATAGCACACCTAGATTTGAGACTCCTAGATAGTGGGGGAAAGACGTGGGTTTCACAGCAATGACCTTCCAGTTGAGAGAAGCACACCGAGAGTTGAGACTCCTAGACAGTGGGAGAAAGGCCTAGGTTTCACAGCAATGGCAGTACAATTTAAGAAGAACACGCCTACATTTGAAAGTCCTAGATAGTGGGTGAAAGGCCTAGGTATCGCATGAATGGCTTTCAAATTCAGAAAGCACGTCTAGAATATGGATCTGTATATGGTGGGAGAACAATCCAGGTCTTTCAGTAATGGCAATTCAAATTGAGACAGCACACCCAGAGTCCAGACTCCTAGATAGTGGGAGAAAGGTCTAGGCTTCACAATATAATTTTGAATTGAATTGAATTGATATTTTATTTCTATCGCGCTGGATAGGGAGGGCACACCTAGATTTGAGATTTCTGTATAGTGGGAGAAAGGCCTAGGTTTCACAATACAATAGGCTGATTGAGAGGGCACACATAGATTTGACATTCTTGTATACTGGGAGAATGGTGGAATGTGGCTATCTGGCACAGTCAGGCCATCTGGCACAATCAGGCTCAATGCGAAGTGTGGCTATCTGCCACAATCTGGTTAAATGATAAGTGTGGCTATCTAGCACAGCCAGGCTATACGGCACAATCAGGCTTTCTGGCACAATCAGGTTAAATGCAAATTGTGGCTTTCTTGCACAATCAGGCTACCTGGCACAATCAGGTGAAATGTGAAGTGTGGCTACCTCACACAATTACGCTATCTGGCACAATCAGGTTAAATGCAAACTGTGGCTATCTGGCACAATCAGGTTAAATGCAAAGTGTGGCTATCTGGCACAATCAACCTATCTGGCACAATCAGGAGAAATGCGAAGTGTGGCTATATGGCACAATCAGGCTATCTGGCACAATCAGGTGAAATGCGAAGTGTGGCTGTGTGGCACAATCAAACTATCTGGCACAATCAGTTTAAATGCGAAGTGTGGCTATCTGGCACAATCAGGCTATCTGGCACAATCAGGTTAAATGCAAAGTGTGGCTATCTGGCACAGTCAGGCTAGCTAGCCGCACAATCAAGTTAAATGCAAAGTGTGGCTATCTGGCACAATCAGGCTATCTGTCACAATCAGGTTAAATGCAAAGTGTGGCTATCGGCACAATCAGGTTATTTTTTGCTGCACGAATGGTTGGATCATACACTCCAGAATGTTGAACACCTTCCCTATGAGCATATCTATTGCCAACCACTGCGACCTTGGCAGCACACTGGTAGAACAAGTTATGATATCACAAGCTGCAGCTTTTGGATTAGTATACAATACCTCAACCATGTTCTTCATTACAATGTTCTACATGGCCTTCATGTTTTTAGCCATCCAGTTTACTCGATTTCCCCCCATGTTTATCTCAATATCACCTATTCTGGGTGGTGGCTGCGCTGCTCTATCCAATTCCATGTTTAGTTCGACCATCGAATGATCGCCATGAGGTGTATGTGATATTTCCAAGGAAACAATGCTCCCTACATCCCCTGCGCTAATTAACAAATAGTCCCGGGTTGCCCTTTTATCAGCTATCTGCCACGTATGCTAACCTGGGATGTCACCCATCACTCTCCCATTGAGCATACATAACTCTAATTTTTTTTACAAAACGCATCCATCGCAATCGCAGTCAATTGGTCTTATTCTGCATCATAGTACTAGCCGCCCTCACATGCTCAGTAGGGAGCTGTTCATCCACACAATGTGCATTAAAATCATTAAAATCACTGCCTACAATTAACAACTTTCCCTCACTCTTTTGATACCATTTAGCGATAATTTCTGCCAGTGACTCCTATATTTGGCTTGTACCACCGCCACGTGGCGGCTCATACACATTGACCACTAGCAGTGTGTTTCAGTGTGTTCCAGCCCTCACCTTCTGGTATTTTTATTTCTACTGTTAGTATATTTGTCCCATTATCACTCAGTTTAACTTCAGTTACTTCAATGAAGTTTACCACCCCAATAATCATACCCCCCATGGGCCTTCCCAAAAAGCCTTTTTTTTAACATGGCTTGTGTAATTGTATAGTCGTCTATAATCACAGACTGGGCCAGCCAGTACTCCTGCAGGATGAAAATGTCAGTATCATATAACAGCTTGAGTCTCCCCTCCCTTGATGCAAATTGGCTCAAACCATGCATGTTCCAGGACAGTAGCCTTATGTTTCAATGCTTATACTGTAAGTTGCCTGGCAAAAACTCAGTCAGCCACCCCCAATCAAGGATTTTCATTTGCTGCTGCTTTTCGTTCAACCTCAATCACACTTGATGCCCATCAATGTTCCCATAATCAAGCTCTACTTTATGGACGGTTTTACCTCCCTTAATCACATTGGGAACTTTAGCAGCACAAATAGTACAAGAAGCTTTCACAGGTTCATCTTGCTTGCTAGCTCTATTCACGGCCACTACATCGTAGCCCATTCTCAGTAAGCATTGATTTTCTGCCAGTATATTATTGCGGCGTGACCTCGATTCAATGTCATCGCATTTAATTTGTACCTGGGACAGGCTCTTTTTGATGGAATCAATATCCTTGTCATGGGTTGTAGTCATATCCTCTAATGTACTAATTTGAGTCTCTGCCTCAGCCACTCGCGTGCTCACCTTGTGTAAGTCTGCCTTGATTGATGCCATAGTGGACCCCATTTCGTCTAACTTAGAGTTTACTGTCTCAAAACCAGCCCGGAGGGCTGCCATATATGGGTCTGGAGTGCCATCCGCCGGGCGTTGAGGCACTGGTTGGCTGGTATGTAGGATTTCATCACTCCTACCCTCCTGTGCTGTATTCGTAAATTAATCCATTGGGCCTTTTTTGTTGGTTTTGTTGCCTCTGGTCATGCCTTCTGTAGTGATATTGCGTTAGCTGGGTCGCAGGAATCAGGGGGTGCCGCGGTGGAAGGGGTATCAGGTCATCAGTGACCAAATGTCGTGCCCGTGGCAGTTCAGGTATAATGTAGCTCTCCTGATGCAGTCTGGCAATGATTACAGGATGTGGACGATTGCCAAGTCACCCGTCAACCACGACACACTCCACTCAGTGCAGTTCCCCTCAGAGGTGAATGCTGGTGGGCGAACACCCCACCCGAATGGTGACCTGTGCAATTTAGGGTGTGGGTAGGTGGACCTCGCTTCTGGGATGCCACGCACCACCGTCTTGTGTGGGGGTTTAATCACTATGGATATTGGGGCCAGTTAATAATGCATGCTGTTGTATTTCTTTTCATATAACTCAACTAACTACATGTACCACAATGCACCTTGCTACAGCTATCAATTCCTGGCCATTCCCATTCGTCAGCATTGGAACCACAATCCCCAGAAGCCCTAGGGATCAGCGCTGCTTCCACCATCTCAGGACCAGAGAGGGAGGAGGCAGATTGTATTCAGGTGTGCTGCTCCGGGTGCTGCCAATTAGCCTGCCTCAGTACAGGGCAGGGCGGTATTTAAGCAGCTGCCTGCAGGAGCTCAGTCTCTTGCATCAAGAGTCCTCCCAGCCCCTTTTTGCCTTTTGTCTTGAAATTGTATGCTGTTCCTGATGCTGCATTTTCCTGCTTTTGTTCCAGTGCTCTTTCTGGGCTTCCTGCCTTGCAGCCTGCTACACCCTGCCGCCTACAGCACTAGCCTTTTGGGCTCCCTGCCTCACAGCCCTGCTCCTCTGGGCTTCCTGCCTTGCAGCCTTCTACACCCTGCTGCCTACAGCCCTATCCTTTTGGTCACCCTGCCTCACAGCCCCGCTCCTCTGGGCTTTCTGCCTTGCAGCCTGTTACACTCGGCTGCCTACAGCCATAGCCTTCCGGGCTCCCTGCCTCGCTGCTCTGCTCCTCTGAGCTTGCTCCTTGCTGCTCTGCTCCGCTGGGCTCCCTGCCTTGCAGCCTGCTACTCTCTTCTGCTTTCAACACTGACCCTTGGGTCTCTCTGCCTCTACGCCCTGTTCCTTTTGGGTTCGCTCCTTTCTGCCCTACTCCTCTTGGCTCTCTGTCTGCCGCCTACTACAGCTCTCAGTCCTGCTCCTCTGGACTCTCTGCCTAGCAGCCTACCACAGTCCTCTGCAATCCACTACAGTCTTTCTGTAACTTGTACCATTTGGTATTGCAGGCCTGCTTCCTAGTTTGCAGCCCCCTCTTTCCTGGCTGCTACTCGCTTGCTCTCTTCCTTGTTTGCAACCCCTTGTTCTTGATCCCTGTCCTTCTCTTCCTTGACTCCTCTGTCCTCCACTTTAGTTTACCCATTTATATTGTACTGTTTCTTCCTTCATTCCCTTCTTCTAGATTTCCCTTAGACTTCCTTGATCCTGGTTATTTCTGTTCTTGTCTCTCTCGTGTCTTATGTTGATCCTTTGTACAGAGCTTGACTGTCGGTTTCCGGCAGGCAACCTCTGCCCCTTCCCTTGTGGCGTTTTCTATTTAACAGACACCCACAACTGTTGTTCCCAGCCATGAGCCGACAGAGTGGGCCTCTGTAATAGTAATCCGTGCAGAAGGCTGGAGTTTCCAAAGGTCCGTGGAACACTCTTTTTCCATATCTGCACACACCCCAAGAGGGAATCCAGTTTGTTTGTATCTTTGTATTTCCTGCCCCTTTGTGTTCACAACTACAGTTGCCTACTTTTCTTTCTTGATAAGTTTCCTGCTGTGTGTACTTATCTGTCACCTTACATCAGCACAGCAACCCAAACCCTACCTGGGGGCCCTGTGCCACTCTTGACAGAGTGCCTTTCTTGACAGAATGCAAGAGCAAAAAAAATCTTGTTCCATAGGCAGGAAAGGCACACACAGACCAAGGATGCTTTCCTTTCGATTCAAGAAACCTCTGCAAAAATCTAAAGTTTTCTTAAGGACTGCAAACAAAAACCCTAGTTTAAAAGACAGACTCGCCCTAGTAAACAAAGGTTTACAAGCACAGTACTACACTCACTGGCTCGCTGACCCTTCTATGTGTAACTACTATGACATTTGCAACTATGATCCGCAGTCTCTATCTGTAGAAAAACTACCAGACTGTACTCCTTCAGTCTCAGTTGCGTCCCTACCCGCTGGTACTCCTATGGCACCTATACTCCCAGCTGCTACAGCACCTGAACTTCCGACTGCCATTCATGATCTCCCGGCTGCGGTGGCTTCTGAACTCCCTGCTACTCAGGGTGTTCCTGCAACATTTGTGACTCCCGAAGTCCCTGCTGCTTCTGAATATTGGAAGACCCTCCTAGAACAACCTACTCAGCTGTATCTCTGGTTCCACCTTTCAGCACTGTACCGTTGCCAGCCCTAAGGAAAACCACTACTTTCAAAGACATATATGCCATGGAGCCTGCAGCAGATCTTCAGTCTCTCAGTTCATGAACGCACTGTTGGGTTTTGGGCCCTTAAGACTTTGTCCTTTCTAACTTCTACCTCAAAGGTTCGGAACATTGGTAATGTCTCCTCCCTTCAAGACCCTCACCTTGCAGCCTTAAACAGTTTTTGGAGTTTCATGATGTTCCTTTTTGGTATAAGACTTTTTCACGGTGTGGCAGGTCTTGGTCTTGCTCTTCTTGTTGTTCAGTCTTCAGGGAGCCTGGAGAGGGGCATACTGTCATGCCTGCGCCATGGGCGCACACGTTGGCAACCATCATGGACTATTTGTTATTCATTTTTCTTCAGAATACTCTTGGAACAACCCCTATTCACACTTTAGTACTTAATTCCCATTTGTGTGACTTTGGTGCCTTCTTATATAACTCAACTAACTACATGTACCACAATGCACCTTGCTACAGCTATCAATTCCTGGCCATTCCCATTCATTAGCATTGGAACCACAATCCCCAGAAGCCCTAGAGATCAGCGCTGCTTCCACCATCTCAGGACCAGAGAGGGAGGAGGCAGATTGTATTCAGGTGTGCTGCTCCAGGTGCTGCCAATTAGCCTGCCTCAGTACAGGGCAGGGCGGTATTTGAGCAGCTGCCTGCAGGAGCTCAGTCTCTTGCATCAAGAGTCCTCCCAGCCCCTTTTTTGCCTTTTGTTTCGAAATTCTATGACAAGACAGGAGGCTCATATTATGCATTACAATCTTTACTCTGAAACCACAGCAGCAAAGAAAATACTTTTACAAACAAAAAAGTTTCCACAACAGAACTAGATAGAGTTCAATGTCAATGTATGGGGAACTCCCCAAACCATCATGGAGGACAGGTCATGCCCTGCAGGGGACCAATGAGCAGGGACCCTCTTCTATATATGTCCATTACTCTAACCCCAACCCCTCTTTCTTTGCTGCTGCAATCCACAGCTAAGTCAACTCCTCCTAGTTCTTTACTTAGTGTGGAATTATGGAGTTTAGAGTGCTATTTATTTATGTTATTAATGTTATTTTGATGAGTTTGGGGTTTTATTACACTGTACTGTGGAAATGGTCATGAATTTTTCATGTTCCGTTGGTAACTGGCTGAGTGCCGTGTTCGTGTGCGAACGCTGACCTGCAGGTCACATTCATGCTTTGTAATGCTCCACTAGGAGCCTTCTGCTTCTGCAGTGTTTGTTTATATTTCTTCAGCTGCGGCTAAGTGTGAAATTCTTTCCCTCCAGGCAGTGTTATTTTTAGCAGCTGCCCCAGCCCCAGAGCCAGCGCACGTTTCCCACAGGTGGTTTGGGAACGCTTGAAATTCTTTTCACTTGAGAGGAAGTTTTGTTTTTGTTTTTCTACAAGTTCATTATGTAAGCGGCAGTAGGGACCTGCGCGCATTTTTTCCATGACTGTAAAGGCTGCAGCTTCTTTTACTCATTAACTTCCCGCACGTCGCGTGTGTGTGTTTTTATGTTTACATGCGCATTGTCATTAGTTGCATACAGGCTAAGCCTGTCCTGGGGATCCGGCTGGGGGGGGGGGGGGCAGTTTGCTAGGCCCTCCTTTGATGGGAGTAACTTCCATGAGCATTCCTGAAAAGGGCAGCTGTGTCCTCTTTTTAGAGTGAAACGCTTGTATTTCTACATTTAATTTATATAGATCTTTGGTGGTGAGGGATGTTTCAGCCCACAAGAGGCATAGCTCAAGGAGAGGTTTGCAGGTTTACCAGGCCGAGGGGCCTCGGTTCGCTGCCCGCCTTTGGCGGTATACACATGTGGATGCGAATGTGTATTTATATATATGTATTCACATTAATGTTTATATTTATTCATATAATATATATATATATATATATATATATATATTTAAAATTGATATTTTATTTTGTGTTTAAATTGATATTTTCAGTATATATTAACACCAGTTCGCCTACTGAAGGGTGCTTTGCCTTCTTGATAAGTGCTATAACCTGTTTAGCTTCAGGTTCTGCCGGAATTCTATGGGGAGGTTAACCCCTCGTATACTGCTGGTTTCCACACCCTGCGGGGTGACCAGTTTCAGGTACTCTGGAGGTGCTCTGGAATGGTACCGTCACCTGCTCGGTGGCAGGATTGGCTTGTGTTTCTGCGAGGTGATCCCTCGTATACTGATGGTTCCACACCCTGCTAGGGTGAGCAGTTGAGGTACACTTCATCAGTGTATTCCTCACTTAAAGTTGGCAACTTTGTCGGTGTGCTGCATATGGCGTTGGTGATTACCTTAACAGTTTGTGTGCCATAACCTGTTTGGTTTCAGGTTTCTACCTCAGTTCTAATGCAAGGTTACCCTCGTGTACTGCTGGTTATCACGCCCTGCTCGGGCAAACAGTTGAAGGCACAATTGCTCAGGGTATTCCTCCCTTAAGGTTAGCAGTCTGTTTAGATGCTGCATATGTCAGATGTCATTATTTCGGTAAGCACACCGTAGCCTGCTTGGTTTCAGGCTTTGCCTGGATTCTGCGGCGAGGGACCCCCTCGTGTACTGCTGGTTGCCACACCCTGCTAGGGTGAGCAGTTAAGGTGCACTTGCCCAGTGCTCTCTTTTGCTAAACATTATGTTTAAGTGATGAATGGAACACATTTGCGTGTTCAGAATTGTCAGTGGCCCGGATAGCTCGGTAAGTAGCAGCTTATAGAAGGGCCGGGGGGTTTGGACCCCTGTGAGGGCGTAACCCCACTTCTTTGGATATTGTATATGTCTATTTTATATAATTTATTAAGTACTTTAAAGAAAAGAGTGTGTGGAGGTTGTGGTAAAACAGACCCATGTGGGGGGTTGTACCTTCCTCTATAGACACTGGTGTTAACCTTCGTCTTTTAGTTAAACTTCTGTCGCCCTTTACCGTAGTTAGTTTCAGGACAACTCAGTCCTTCCTTAGGTCTTGCTTTCCCTGATATCAATTGCTCCACCCAACACCTGTGCTGATTAAGCTGCTGTATTTTCTCCCATCATGAGGAAGAAACAGATGATGCGTTATGCCTCTGTTGAGTTCTGCAGGGCTGGAGGCTCTCTATAGTGGGGACGGGGTTTCCCTTACTGTTTGTCCCATTGGACATTCTTTTTACTATTGAACTGTTGGTGGAGACAGGGTCAGCTCGAGGGTAACTGTTCAGTTTTGTTGCATGGCAAATTGAGCAACCGTGTTCTACTTGGAGAAAGTGTTTGGGAAACACTTGATGATATCAGATATACGAGTTGCCAAACAATAACTTTAGGGCGCTTGCCCCATGGGTTTTCCTCCCAAATCTTGGCCTGTGGTTCAACTAACCGTCTAACAGTGTGTTGCACTTTCTCCTCTGCTCGAGGAGTTCAGGCAGGCTTTTGTACCCTCAAGAGCGTTGCTTAATCTCTTTTGTTGTGTATATATATATAGACATATACATTTTCTACAGTGCACCGATTAGGGTGCTGGTTTTTTCTCATCCGTGCTGACCCTACTGATACAGGTTCCTAATTTTGGAGAGGTCTAAATAAGTATTTTATCCTGCTGAGATCGATAAGTGAACACTTCACGTCACACACCGTTCGTAATAGTGATATGCACCACTCATATACCTGAGGGTTCGTAGTACTGTATAAGTACTGTTTGCTATGGACAATGTGCTTCATTTTTTCTTTTTTCCCTGATTCCCTTAGTGGCCAGTCAGCCTCACACGAATACAGAGACTCAGATCTCGGGTTGGAGGGGACAGTGGTCCCAGATTTCTTTCACAACCTGTATTTACGAGGCATTCATCATTTTTCCCTGAGATCTTTCCCCCTCATTCCCATGCTCGTCATCCTTGGGGGATATTGTATCATGATATACACCACATGGAGTATTGCCCGATGGTTTTTCTGTTTTTTCTTTTACAGGAGTTCAGACTCAGGGCCAGTGCAGACTCGCACTAAGCATTTCCCTCCCGTCAGTTACTTTCCTTTGCGCTAATTCCTGGTATTTCAACAGGTTAAGCGGAGCCTGTCCACGGTCAGTGGGTTGGTTAGAGTGTATTTTTTTCTCTTAAGGGTGTTAAAAGCGGGGTTGTAATGCGGTCCTCAGGGTAGCCTTCTTCTGGGTTGCAAGGTTTTTTTCCCTTGGTTAAGTGGGGGAGGGTTCTCCTCATTTGTGAAGGCTCAATATCCCTTGGTGAGATAGAGGGGTCTGGGAGTGATACTAATCTCCCTTCCAAGTTATTATGACCCTCTATCACAATGTGTTCCAGCGTCTCTACTTTAACTGTCAGAAGGTGTCTGCCAGTACGATTCCCAGAGGGCTGGGACATTTATATTCAGTTAATGACTTGATTCTCCTAGTCACCTGCATGGCAGGTGGACCTTTGGGTTTTCACAAGAGTTTGTTTTTACAATAAGGTGCCAGCTCAGGGTGCTGTGAGCTTCAAGGCTCTCCAAATTGACTGAAATAGAGGGTAGACCTCTTCTGGTGTGCAGCTTCGGTTTAACTATTTAGTGATCGCTTCTTTGCAGTTTAGAGTCTTGCTAAGACTTGGAATTGGATGTCAATATGATGGTAGCGATTGGATGTAAGATACATGTTTTCTCCTTGCCAGGTTTGGCCTCTTAAGGATCAGGTTTGTAAATATCTGCTTCTTGTCATGGTAGCAGAGTTCTTCTTCAAGTGTTCGGAAGGTCTGACGGTCTCCGGTTGGCGGTTTGACAGGTTTAGCTTCTCAGGTGGGGCCCCTCTCTTCCATTCTGCTTCGGCCTCCAGAGGACATCCCTCCTTAGTATACACATATGTCTGAAGACAATTGTGGGTTAAGTCTATGGCTTTTCAGCTCTGCTCAGGATGGGTCGTCCTGTTACAAATTTATAAAATAATTTTTACTCCCATTTTACCTTTTTGAAGATTTGTCTTTCCCTCTTGGTTCCCCAGTGTAGTTATGTGACATGCCCTGATCCTAATGCAATATCTTCCTTTAATGCATGGGATGGAACCTAAAAGACTTTCCCCCTTTGGGGTACTTTTTCTTTATCTCCAGGAGAGCTCTGTGCTTATTTTCTTTGGTTTGCTTTCTAGGATCCCAAAGATGATATTAATTTAAATGTTTTAAATGTTTGATTGGACAACAGAGGCGTTTTTTACAGAGGAGTTTTTGTCCTATCCTATTAGTAGGAAAACTTTGTTTAAGGGTTTTTTCCCCTCTTTAACCAGTTGGTTTTGGCGGCCTGTAAGGAACACTGGAATTGGCACAATTTCCTGTTTTCTTGCATTTGACGATGCCTTATAAGACAGTTTTCGGGCAAACTAGTCTTGGTCAATTCTCTTGCGGTCAGCTGATTGATTTGATGAAAGCATAAAAATGTTTTTTCCTTTCCTATTATTTTATTATATTTTATTATATTGGCTCTATTGTATGGATCATGTTGTACTAATAAGATGCAAGGGCTTTGAACTTGCATAATATGAGCCTCCTGTCTTGTCATAGAATAGCTAATCCCCCACACTAACGTGAGATGGGGGTTTAGATTCTATTAAAGACAAGGAGGCGATTATTAATGGATATGATATGACAATTGTAACACGCATGTACACAGGTGGTTCAAGAGAGAACATTCTTTGGTTTGTTGTTTTTCCCAACCACCCACCCTTCTTGTTTGTTGTTCTTACAGCCACGAGTTGAGGTTCTCATCAGGAGTGTGGCTCGCAGTTACAAGTTGTGGAGTGCGTGATTTTGGATGAGAAGTCCTATCCAGAAGAACTTCGGCATAGATTCAGGCTGCGGGAAGGTGGAGATCTCCAGTTTCGATGGATTCTTTCTCCGCGCTACGCAGTTCAACCGTTTCATTGGACTTCTGGTGCAAGACAGCTGCAGAAAGAGGGGTTGGGGTTAGAGTAATGGACATATATAGAAGAGGGTCCCTGCTCATTGGTCCCCTGCAGGGCATGACCTGTCCTCCATGATGGTTTGGGGAGTTCCCCATACATTGACATTGAACTCTATCTAGTTCTGTTGTGGAAACTTTTTTGTTTGTAAAAGTATTTTCTTTGCTGCTGTGGTTTCAGAGTAAAGATTGTAATGCATAATAATCGCCTCCTTGTCTTTAATAGAATCTAAACCCCCATCTCACGTTAGTGTGGGGGATTAGCTATTGTATGCTGTTCCTGCTGCTGCATTTTCCTGCTTTTGTTCCAGTGCTCTTTCTGGGCTTCCTGCCTTGCAGCCTGCTACACCCTGCTGCCTACAGCCCTAGCCTTTTGGGCTTCCTGCCTCACAGACCTGCTCCTCTGGGCTTTCTGCCTTGCAGCCTTCTACACCCTGCTGCCTACAGCCCTAGTCTTTTGGGCTCCCTGCCTCACAGCCCAGCTCCGCTGGGCTTCCTGCCTTGCAGCCTGCTACACCCTGCTGCCTACAGCCCTAGCCTTTTGGGCTCCCTGCCTCACAGCCCTGCTCCTCTGGGCTTCCTGCCTTGCAGCCTGCTACACCCTGCTGCCTACAGCCCTAGCCTTTTGGGCTCCCTGCCTCACAGCCCCGCTCCTCTGGGCTTTCTGCCTTGCATGCTGTTACACTCGGCTGCCTACAGCCATAGCCTTCCGGGCTCCCTGCCTCGCTGCTCTGCTCCTCTGAGCTTGCTCCTTGCTGCTCTGCTTTGCTGGGCTCCCTGCCTTGCAGCCTGCTACTCTCTTCTGCTTTCAACACTGACCCTTGGGTCTCTCTGCCTCT
Organism: Ambystoma mexicanum; assembly: GCF_040938575.1. Classification (NCBI taxonomy): domain Eukaryota; kingdom Metazoa; phylum Chordata; class Amphibia; order Caudata; family Ambystomatidae; genus Ambystoma; species Ambystoma mexicanum. The sequence goes on from NC_090921.1 coordinate 984,497,539, forward strand.
ACGCCCTGTTCCTTTGGGTTCGCTCCTTGCTGCTCTACTCCTCTGGGCTCTCTGTCTGCCGCCCACTACAGCTCTCAGTCCTGCTCCTCTGGATTCTCTGCCTAGCAGCCTACTAAAGTCCTCTGCAATCCACTACAGTCTTTCTGTACCTTGTACCATTTAGTACTGCATGTCTGCTTCCTTGTTTGCAGCCCCCCTCTTTCCTGGCTGCTGCTCGCTTGCTCTCTTCCTTGTTTGTAACCCCTTGTTCTTGATCCCTGTCCTTCTCTTCCTTGACTCCTCTGTCCTCCACTTTAGTTTACCCATTTATATTGTACTGTTTCTTCCTTCATTCCCTTTTGCTAGATTTCTCTTAGACTTCCTTGTCCCTGGTTATTTCTGTTCTTGTCTCTCTCGTGTCTTATGTTGATCCTTTGTACAGAGCTTGACTGTCGGTTTCCGGCAGGCAACCTCTGCCCCTTCCCTTGTCGCGTTTTCTGTTTAACAGACACCCACAACTGTTGTTCCCAGCCATGAGCAGACAGAGTGGGCCTCTGTAATAGTAATCCGTGCAGAAGGCTGGAGTTTCCAAAGGTCCGTGGAACACTCTTTTTCCATATCTGCATACACCCCAAGAGGGAATCCAGTTTGTTTGTATCTTTGTATTTCCTGCCCCTTTCTGTTCACAACTACAGTTGCCTACTTTTCTTTCTTGATGAGTTTCCTGCAGTGTGTGTACTTATCTGTCACCTTACATCAGCACAGCCACCCAAACCCTACCTGGGGGCCCTGTGCCACTCTTGACAGAGTGCCCTCCTTGACAGATGTGTCCTCCACCAGCCTGGCTGCTGGCTCAGAGGCAGCTCCACAGGGGGCCCAGGTGATACTTGGGCCGGAAAATGGCACGGAGGACGACTGGTGCATAGGGGGCACAGTTGAGGAGGGGGTCGCAAGAAATTCCAGCACACGGATGAACCCAGTGCAGACGACCTGTCAAAGTAGGTCGACGCGGCCAAAGAAGCATTTGAAATTACGTGCACTGAACAGTCGAGAACCCTGCACGTCATCCCGAATGTGATGTTGGCGCAATGCCACCCCAGCTAGGACAGGCTCAATACAGTCACCGATTGCAACGTCCGCAGGGAGAGGAAGGCCAGTTGTTGGATGTGCATCCCCTCCCTGAAAACGGGTCTGGACGGAGGCATCCCTGCTGGTGCCGGATGATGCAGTCACAGGATCGGGGACAGGATTACACACAGGCACCTCCGCGGTGGCCTGTGCTGCCTCCTGTCCCTGCCCCTGGACTGCACTACTAGCACCAGTGGAATCCTCCCTCCAGGCCCTGTGTGTGGGCCTTCCACGGCTCCTCCTCAACCGAACCCCCCACCAACCTGGATGACTCCATGCCATCTTCCTCCATAGGCCACTGTGGGGGCTCAGCTGCCCCTACTGGTGCCGAGGAGTCCACCTCCAAACTTCGCCTCTTGGACCTTCCGTTGGCAGCTGCGGCCATGGACGCGGCACCAGACTCCTCACTCCCCGAAGAGATGACTACCTCGGAGGGGAGCTGGTCCTTGCGTCCCCGGCTGGCGGTGGGATCCCTGCCACTGTGCTCCACAGCACCGTCTCCGCTCTCTTCATCAGTCGACGCTGCAGACAGGGAGAGACAGAACACAGGCATCAGGGCACTGTACAATGGTTGGATACACACATGACAGTTGCACATGAGTGCCAGTGTCAAACTTCACAGATGGCATCACACTCCCCAACACTCATATCATTTGAACCCACACACATGCACAAATTAATATGAATCGTGCAGCAGACAGCAGCATCCAAACACACACAACAGCATCAGGTTGGCATGACGTCACAAGCAACATGGGAAGTGCCGAACACATGCACACACGCCACCAGACAGACATGAATCTGTACATCTCCACCACCTGTCACAGTGTAATCATCTGAAACTATGTCACATCTGCCAATCGGGTTCCTACATGTCTGTGTCACATGCATCCATGGCGTATCACAGTCACACACATGTCAAACACACACACGCACATGTACGTCATGCACGTACATGAAGGTGGAACCAGCATCCATCTGTAACACCCCAACCATGCCATAGTACATACACAGAAATGTTAACATGTGTGCATCTCCACATGCAGCTGTGCATCGTGCTTTGGAACACGTACACCATTGATGTGCATCACACATGACTGGTCGCACATGCAGCACGGTCATGTCCCTGCACATACACATCCATACACGGCCCTTTTCAGACATATGTCAAAGCTGCACACCTCAACATGCACTGCCTCCAATAAGTACGCATGGACACTTACCGCTCGACTCCGGACGGGTCTTCCTCTCAAGGACCTGGCAGTGAAGCGCTGAGTTAATGCATTCCAGGACCCTCATTTCGTCGGTGGTAAGGTGGACCCGGCACCAAACTGCATCCGATGCTTCCGAGAGGCGCCGGGCGTTCCTGAGGGTCCTGGACCTGAAGTCCTCCCAGCGCTTATGGACGTGTGGTAGGTCACGGGTTGCCACCCCCTCCATGTTGATGGCAACCACAATGTCCATCCAGATCATCTTCCGTCCATCCTTGTCGGCGCGTGTCCTTCCGAAGAGGGCATCATAATGCACCAGGACTTGCTCCACCAGGATGCCAACCTCTCCTGCTGTGAAGCTGGCAGCCCTCTGCCTCTCTGGCTAGGGGTTGCCAGTGGTCTCAGATGGTGTTTCCCCCGACATGGCAACCCCCGAGGCAAGTGTGGGTGGGCAACTGGTTCCTGGTGCTGGGCTGTGGAGCGATGGAACTGCAGTCGGGAGTCTTCTGTTCCAGCAGGGGTGGTCACAGCAACTGGACCCCTGCAGATAGCTGACGTGCAGGCACCAAATTGCAGGGCATGTGGCCAGCAGGCAGGCAGGCAGCAGCAGATGGCTCGTGGGAGGCGGCTCAGGGCTGTGGGGGGCAGGAAAATGGCCTTCTGGGCAGGAGCGTGGTCTTCCGTGTGTTGTCGCGGGGCCAGCTTGATATGGAGTGATTTGGGACGTGACAAAACAGCACATCAGCGTGTAATTCGAGGAAAGGCCCTTAGCGCGTAAGCGCGTAAGTGACGTGACACGCGCAGGCGTTTCCCTCGGCACGGGTGCATAGTGAGTCAGCATGTGAAAAAACAGCACGTCCGCGATTTAATGCGTGTAATTCGAGGAAAGGGCCTAAGCGCGTAAGTGATGTGACACGCGCGGGCGTTACCCTTAGCACGGGTTAAAGATCCCACGTGGGTTTCCATCTCTCTGTACGTGCTTTTCGTGGAGAGCGGTGCATGTGTTTTCCAGACGTTGGGGTTCACACGCGATTACTTCACAGCGGATACAGTGCGTACTTCTTCTTTTGGCAGGGGTGTTGCCTACGCGTTCTTTTTCTACACGCAAGGCAGACACAACATTGCAGGACACATGCTGCCCCAATGATCCTGCAAACTACTTAGGGTGCATAGAGTAGCTGCCCGCCAGAGCAGTCAAGGGAGCAGAAGCGTGACTTGAGCACTCCAAATGTGCACTCCACTATGGCCCAGGTTGCAATATGGGCTGCGTTGTATCTTACCTGGGGTGGGGTGGTGGGGTTCCATATTGGCGTCATCATGTGGGTGCTCAGAGGGTATGCACTGCCCCCTGGGGAGGTGATAATGGTTGCCATTAGCTTGGTTTGTGTATTTGTCTGTGTGTGACATGCATGCATGTGCACAGGCATTTCTACTCACCAATGAGCCGTGTGTCGCCATGCTTCACAGCTTCCAGGTCCCGGCTCAGGGCGGACATTCTGTATATGAAACTGTCATGGGTGGAACGAGGATAGTTACCATAGACAGAGGTGATGATCACCTGTGCATCGCATACAACCTGCATGTTGATGGTATGCCAGTGCTTGCGGTTGCGATATCCTCCGTGGCCCTAGGTGGACGTAGGGCCACATGGGTGCAATCTAGTGCACCAAGCACTTTGGGGAAGTGTGCCACCATGTAAAAGTCCTGGACCATAGCCTGCCTTTCTCAGGGTGTTCTGGGCATGTATATGTGCCTGCAGACTGAGGGTCGTGCAGTCATGATTGCCAACACCTGGTGTAGGCAGCGTGACTGTGTGGGCTGTGAGAAACCCCCCCCACTATGGCAGTGGTCTGCTGAAATGACCCAGTGGCCAAGAAATGCAGAACATTGAGCACCTTTTCCAAGGGGCTCAGTGCTTGGTAGCACAGGGTGGGTGATGTGAGTGCATCCTCCCACTCAGCAACCACTTCTAGGATGATTTGGGGTGGACACCTGTACCTCCCATAGACCTGGTCATCAGGCATCCCAAAAAGGCTGGCATGGGTAAAAAAATGCGGGGCCTGGCTATCCTCCTCCTCCTGCGGTGTCCCACGACCACTGCTGCGAGGAACGGTATATTCATCGTAGCATATGAGCTTGTTTGTTGTTTGCACGCACTTTTATGCTGCGCAGGGCCGCTTACACCTACTTCTTGCTGGCGTACGTGTTTCCGGATTAGCGCGTCTTTTGTGGCACGTGGGTTTCCCCTGTTCGATTCCATGAATATGTGTTGTTAGCACGCGTGTGGGCGTTGCGTGGAATTAGCAGCGGTACTTCCCCCGTAACACCCACATTTTCACGTGTTGTTCGCCATTCCGGGTGTTCCACCACCTTTTTAGGTGTGTGTGCCTTCACTGGCCGTCTCGGGCACAGCCTTCGGGATGTCGCAATGACATGTGCGCCACATGCCGGTTCAGCGCACATCTCACGTAAGCCACACGCAGCGCATTCCATGAATCGACAAACAGCTGCATGCGTGGCTTTAGCACACGTGCACTGCAATTTTCACGCTTGCGCTCCCCTTTTCAGCGCACATTAATTCCATCAATTTCCCTGAAAGTTGAGGAATTATTATTTCATTTATTTAGTTGTGTATGGTTTAGCAATAAACCTTTACAACAAATTCTTGATACAATACATTTTCAAACGTTTAAGGTGCAATTTAAAACCTATAGAGACATTACATACACAGGAGATAAAATACATCATAAAACAGAGTTCTAAGAATTTGTTTTTGTTGATACTTTAAAACTATTACATTATCATAATACATAGACATGTAAAAGCTAAAGAAAGCCTATTACAAATTCAAGTAAATTCCAGGAACAATAAGATTATAAATTGTTATGTAAAGTGAAGAGCTAAAAGTACACAAAACTCTGGCATATACTTCCCAATGGCCGTACATTACATGGTCATACATGATATGCAAAAAGAAAACAAAGAGGAGGTGGTGTTATAGACACTCTTGTGAAGTGTCAAACTAAAATTAATCAAGCAATTTGCATACATTTTTCAGAAATCTCAGTACCGCCAGCTTCAAGGAAATTGATTTCCTACAGAGCATATTCAGCCAAAGCTGGTCAGGCTGCCTGCACCTGCTCTGTGTTTAAAACAAATCTATCAAAGTGGGAAACATGCACTGCCAAAACGGCTGGGCACACTAGGAGTAAATGAGCAAGGTTCTCTTTTTCAGTACTAATATGACAGTATCTGCTGCCGCGGTTTCATTCACATCGCGATTTCTGATTGAGATAATCTCCTTTGTTAAAAGAACATTCATGCAGAAGCGCATGAAGTTGTTTCTAAATTTCTTTGAGGGAAACACTCTCAAATATAGTTCTATAGTGCCCGAGCTTTTGTGGTGAAGGCAGAGATGCTTGTACAATGTCAATGTTGCCACATTTTCTCTAGTTTGAAACCAGTCATTCAGATAAATATGTTTCTTCACCTTAAGTGGCTTAGAAATTAAGGTGTTCAAGCCAAGGTCTGAAGAAAGTAACAACAGGGCACATTGTCTGGAAAAAATGTTCATAGCGTCAATATTCAAATCAGCAACCTTCCTAATTATGGAAGAGAATTGTTGATCGGAGGCAATATAAATCTTCCTGTATAGCGCCAATTTTTTCCATCGCACAATACTTGCCTATGGTAAAATTTCCAGTTCAAAGCGAATCGCTAATAAGGAAGTGCTGCGGGGTAAAAAATAAAAAACCTTTCGCCATAATAAGGCTTCGTAAACATCCAGCTCATTATTCAACCAATCAGGGAAGATTTACGACCCATAGCTCAGTTTCGGGATCACCTTCCCTTGGTAAGATTTCACGACTGGAAGTAGGGAAAATTTACTATAACATCATCAAATTAGTTTATTCGGAAAAGAATATCCATAAACCACATTACAAAAATGCATAGAATTAATACAGTATGTAGTGATGATTAAAGAACAATTCATACAAACAAACATCAGTAAGAAGTCAATAAAAAGACTGCATAAAAACAGAATAAGAGTAAGTGCATGTGTTTGATCAAATTACACAAGAATTGATTCCACCGATACCAGGCTTTTCTTAGATTTTCTTAGCTTTGCAAATGTTCGATCAGATTGCAAGGAGTTTATTCTGCCGATACCAAGCTTTTCTCAGGTATTCCACAGAACCCCAAGCCACGGATATAGTGGCTGCCGACAGCAAATAGAGCAAAGTAGGTCTAACCTGACAAAAACCTGCATTTTTGGCAAAGGTAATATTCTTTTACTTATTAAATCCTGGTAGTTTGGACAGAACATTACAAAATGCAATAAGTCCTCCTCAGGCCATTGACAACACGGGCAAGCTATAGACTGTTAATTGTTTGGCCAATTTTTGGTTCGTGCCCTGAGCCATAAAAAGTTAAAGCGGGCCCGCGTCAGTGCCCACCGATCAGAAGGCTTGTGGCTATGCAGCAAATATGGCTGAATGCTCTCTACAGTTGTTATAACAATGTGCCTTCTGTTCGCAGCGACCCCCAGCGCAAGAGTTTCTCTATTTGTCACAAGAATTACATTGTACAGTTGCTTGTATTTAGTTACTGTGCAGGATGACAAAAGGGTTGAGGGACAAAGCAGGCTCTTGGCATTTAACTGAGAAATGCATTTTAAATATATGAGAGCCATGGAATTTTGTGTGTTATTGAGCTGGAGACCAGGGCTCTTATAATCGTGTGCGTTAACGTGGCTTTTGGGTTCGACCATACCGCCAACCAGTGCGACAGAGGGGCCATCTGCCACTCGTCGCCAATGTGGGGGCATCCTTGTTCCATATGTGTAGCATAGTTTGGTGCTGACTGTGGTAGGCCAAGGAATTTTTTCAATAAAGTATTCTCTATGTTTTCAATATGGGTAACTTTCTCTATGCCCCATAATGCAGGCCCATAATTGGTGGCGGCTTTTGTTTGTGCTCTGTACACTTCCAAGATTAATTTAATAGGTAGCCCTGAGCAGATGTTTTGGAATCGGGACAGGCCCCCAAGTACCTGCCTCATTCTCAGGCACTGTTTTTCTATATGGCCAAGCCCCCTCCCGTTTTCACTAATAGAGACTCCAAGGTATTCGAATTTGCTGACCCTGGGTATGGTTTCTCCACCACTACAGATTTTACGCATCTTTAGTGGTCTATCACCTGTGCCCCAACACGCCATTACTGCCGACTTCTTAGAGTTCACTGGCAGTTTGAGATTGGACATAAACCGAGTATAGGCATCTACCAGGCATTTTAAGGCTATGGGGGTGTGGGCGATTAAAACCATATTGTCCGCAGAGCCCAATCGTGGAGCGGAAGTCTGCCTACCCTAATAACCTCTGCATTAGTTTCCACCAGTGCCTGGTACACTCCATTAATGTAGAGGGCAAATAGTACCAGAGCCACCACGCAACCCTGTCAAACACCCAGGAAAGTCTCAAAGAAAGCTGTGCATTGTCCCTGTTCTCCAAATCTGACACAGGCCGAGGTGTTTTCATGGATCAGCTGGAGCACCATTACCAGCTCCTCCGGACAACCCAAGGACCTGAGCACAGCCTAGAGCAAAGCCCTGTCCATTTTGTCAAAATCTGTGCTCAGCTGCATGAATGCCAAATAGAGTGGTTCACCCCTAAAAAAAAGATCTATGTTGCACCCACCAAGTATAGATTCAGGACCTGATCTCTGGTCCGAAAACCCGGTTGAAAACCATACTGTACGTTTGCGAGTACCCCAGATTCAGAGATCCACTGTTCCAGGTGCTCCAGAACAGCCCGACCAAAGATTTAAAAAGAAGTGTCTAGCAGAGAAATGGGTCTGTAGGATGGAGGGCTACCTGGATCGCCCTTTTTAAAGATCGGGTAGATTATTGCCTGCCGCCAGGAGGCTGGGTAAACACCAAGTTCCAAAAAAGCATTGAAGCAGTTAGTGAGCAAAGGAGCCCACAGATCTACCTCATCGCGGAATAGGTCTGCTGGCATAGCACCAGGGCCTGGAGCTTGGTTGTGAAGTTGCCTATTTACTGCTACCTGTACCTCCTCTACAGTGGTACCACAGGCCCCAGAAAATGTAATAGGGGCATCTGCTTTATATAGGGAGCTGAAATCATCAGACCATGCCTTTGCGCGTACATTATTCTCTTTATGCGTTCTAGTTCTTGTATAGGGAGACCCATCAGCCACAAACTCCCAGAATACTTTGGAGTCCCTTTGCTCCACAGCCTGCAAGAGTTCTTCCCGTGCAAGTTCTTCTAGCTGGCTCTTCCTTTTTGACAGGGCAATTTTATAATGGGCCCGAGCACTGATTATCTCTTGTCTCGTGCTGGCCTTTGCGTGTAAAAGCCCTTTAAGATTATTCTGGGCTGCACAACATTATTCGTCAAACCAGCTCTGAATATTCGGTCTCCATGTTCTGAAGTCCTGCTGGACGAGGTCTGTTAAGGACTTCTATAAAGAGAATGGTGGCAATTTGCTCCATATTAGTATTAGACACTTTAAGCTGTGTAGCCATAGAGTCCAATCTGGCCCATTTTACTCTACGCTTACACAGTGGGTTAATTTCGCAATGGTCCAGTTGTGGTAGGCTGACGTGTGGGGCCATAAACTGATCGACTCTTAATACCAGCCTCAAGGGGTGATGGTCACTAAATAGTTTTTCAAGCACCTCAAACTCAATTATTAGGGGCCAGTCCTTTGCATATATGCAAAGATAGTCAATCGTAGATGTCCCTTGGGTGCCATAAAAGGTAGGCTTCCCAGGTTGATCCAGGCCAACGGTGCCATTTAGGGAGCGGATACCCCATTCCAGGAACCACTCGCTAAACTGCAGGCCCCTCGCACACGATCTTTCATCTACCATTTGGATAGGTGCTATCCCACAGGCAAAATCTTCGGCGGGTCTGCCATCTCAGACGGGGTCCCCATACCCATTTTGGCATTAAAGTCCCCATCCAAAACTAATATCGAATCTTGACTCCCTTTGGCTGTACACTCTGAGTCAATAAAATCCCTCAGTGCCCCTGGGCACCCTTGATTGAGGATATGTGGGCTGTTATAGTAGTTCACCAGAGTCATTGCTGGACCCTGCACGGGTCGTGCATGATACACTGTAGGTTCACGTTTTTAGTTTCCCTAACTGTTAGAGTGAGGTTTAGGGAAGACGTCAGCAGGATTGCCATGCCGCCATAGCAACGGCCTTGCCCGCCCTTCTTGGCAGCAACACACTTCGAGACGAAACCATCCAAGGATAGTGGACAAAGAGCCCACGTCCCCTGGAGGAATATTATATCATGGTCCCGCAGAACTGACGCTACCTTGTTCTTATAGAGCTTGGAGGCTGCTCCCGCTATGCTCCAACAGAGAAATTACATAGCTGTGTGTTCACTAAAGTTTTGCCAAGCCACACATCCTTTACGGCCCCCCCCCCCACATGGTGGACGGCCTCCCTTACGGCAGCAACTCAATCCAGTTCCTCGATTTTCCTGAGGACCTTAAAGCGATTTGCCAGACCTACAGCGGCCTCTATATCCCTTGATACACCCATACTCCTTCCAACTGGGGCCTCAGAAGCCCCTCGCACATTTGGGGTCAAGGGCCCATACCGTGGCACAAGTATGGAAGGCTGCGGGGGGTAGAAAGCAGCCAGGGGAAAAAAGGTACTCTTTTGGGTGGGGCTTTTACAGGACCACCATTCTGGGTTTAGGGAGGAAACCACGTAGTCAAGCATGTCATACAGACAACCACACAATCCCCCTATGCCCATTTAGTTTCCTTCCCCACCCATGGTACCCTTCTAGCCATCAAAATGCCTCTTGGATTAACCTTTATTAACCTTTATCCCGGGAGAGGCATATTAATCCATTGTGCAGTTTTATTTAAGAGGGAGGTTGTGGATTCTACCGTGCCATGGTCTAATTGAGGTTGGCCTATAATTGCTCCCACCAAGGGTGCAGCCACTGGGGGCAGGTTAAGAGTCATTTGCTGGGTGGGATATCCATTGCCCTTTGAAATCGTGTGGGACCCCACAGCAGAGACCACACTTGGGCCCCTGTTGCCCCTCCATACACGCCCCTCGATAAAAGGTGCACTCTGGCATGTAGGGGCAGGAATTAAAGGGACGGGTGCCTGATGCTTCTGTCCGGCCAGTCGTCCCACATGGGGGTTGTTAACAATATCTGGCAGTGGGGGATGGAGGGCTGGGCTTATTGCCACTATCCCATTTCGTTTTGTAACAAGACCTTTGATTTCCAAGATATCTTTTTTTTAAACCTCTGATTAAATCATCTATAATGCAAAGTGAGGTGCTCAGTGAATTTTTAAGGCCCCAATTCTAGAGAGGACCGGTGCTAGTTTTTTATCCAGCACCTGATCCAGTATTTTAAAATCACTGGAGGCTAAATCCAAAGAGTTGTTCCCAGAGATAGTGGCTGGTGGATTCTGTTCCATTCCCCCCAAACCACCTATAGGAATCCCACCTTCCACTTGGTTAGATTCCCTACCCACAGAACCAACCCCCACAGGGCCAACCCCTCCGTAAAATCCCTTTCTGCAGCACTGGCATTGGGGCTATTGTCAAGACACTGCGCTAGGCTAGGCAATGAGATATTTGGGGACGGTAAGGGGGGCATTATGTTTTCACGATCTTCACTAGAGTGAAGAAAGGCAACCTCAATAGCCCTTTCTGTGTGCTGGATACACTCTTCTATTTTACCAGCCATTTGTTTGAGGTACTCATTTAGTGTTGATTGGCCCATGAGCACCCGGGCGCTTTTGGCCCTTTTTAGTTTTGATTTGGGGGCATTAGTATTACCTTCAGGACCACCAAGACCAGCTGATATGCTAGACTTGCTTTTTTTTTCGTTTTATTGGCCACCAAAGGTGGAGCTTTAGCTTTACCTTTGGACATGGCAAAGCCTTTCAAACACTGGAAATACCTACCAAAGTGCTTGTGCGATACTAAATAAAAGTGACTAAATAGTGGTTAGAAAGTGCAAGTGCAGATAAGAAAGTCTATCAAGAAATAGGGAGTAGTGTAAATGTATGAGCGAGACAGCCAATAAGACACAGTCAAGTAGCTTGGCTTCAAATAGACTTAAAAACATAATATAAAAGAACACATGCAAATATTAAAAGGCCAATTGATTTGTCAAATATTAAAAACGACAAGTCTGTATTATACCATGGAGGGGAGAGAGGTACTCGCAGCCCTTACCCAAGTTACAGTACAGTGAAGTACAAACGACTTTCCAGGCCCAACTGTCCAAATGGGAGAGTGGGCTAAGACTCAAACAGTAATCCGGGAAATATCATGGAGCACCATTGACCATAAAAAGGTAGGAACATAAATATCCAAATAGATCAAATGCACAAATGGAACAACCTCCAAGGACAGGGCACGCCTGACAGCTTGAGGAGCTGCCTGAGTCCGTCTCTCCCCCCTGTCCCCCAGGCCGCTAGCTGCTAACTACTGGCAGAGAGCAATGCAGAGAAGCAGCCAAACACGCTGGCACAAAGAGGCCATAATTAGAGAATCCTGGAGAAAACAAGAGTGCAATCGATACTAAGGCTCATGGACTCACAGACTCACAGGCAGACCAAGCGAAGACAAGTGAGGCTGGTGTATATTAGCAGTTTTCCAGACAGCAAGTAACAATTAACATGTTGCACATAAAACTTACAGTTCAGTTTCAATTTCTTGTTCAGTTCACTGCTCTGATAGACAGAATCCGGGCTTCCCGCGTTCCCCTATTCATGGAAACAGGAAGCAGGAATTCTTAATGAGCCCCAAGGGCCCAAAGAACGGGCTCCAGTATTTAGTATTATTAAAAGTGTTCTGCTGTACAGCGGCTCCACCACAGACTACTGCAGACTGCAATTGACTCCCCCACGCTCCTTTCTTTCTTTAAATTAGTGTAGGCGTGGGCGGACCTACGCAGGCGCTTCCCGATCCAATTGGATGATGTGCACTTATCCACCATTCAGCATTCAACCCACGTAAAACTCACAATTCCTCCCACCGCCCTGTCTGCCTCACAAAATCCAACAACACACTACTCCTCCTCCTGCTACTCACCCCGTCACCTCCCAACAAAGCCTTCCCACTCAACTCAGCCACACCCTGCGCAGACAATCGAACCCTCATAAATTCTCTCTCTACAGCATGTCTCTCACACCTAAACAGAAAATGTTCCACAGTCTCAGACACTCCACACACCGCACAGTCCCTCGACTCTCGCTTCCCCACTCTAAACAGACAGTCATTCAGCCCCATATGCCCTATTCTCAATCGATTCAGCATCACCTCCTCCCCCCTCCTCCATTCTAGACTTCCCCGATCCACCTTTACTGACACTTTCTCACGAATACCAAACATCCACCTGCCTTTCACCCCACTCACCCACTTCTCCTGCCACTCATCCATGACCCGCCTCACCATCACTGCCTTCATTTCATCCACACTCAAAGGCAACCTTACATCAACCGCTTCCCTTCTCATACCCTCACCCGCCGCCAGATCCACTAACTCATTTCCCAGAATGCCGCTATGACTCCGCCACGCTCCACTGTGAGCGGGGGAGTTGGTAGAGTAGCTCCGCCTCCTGAGGAAACAGCGTGGAAAGACTCCCGGGGCTCCACAGACCACAGACTGCAATTGACTCTGCCATGCTCTGCTGTGAGCGGGGGAGTTGGTAGAGTAGCTCTGCCTCCTGGGGAAACAGCGTGGAAAGACTCCTGGGGCTCCACAGACCACAGACTGCAATTGACTCTGCCTTGACTCCGCCATGCTCTGCTCTGAGCGGGGGAGTTGGTAGAGTAGCTCTGCCTCCTGGGGAAACAGCATGGAAAGACTCCCTGGGCTCCACAGACTGCAGACTGCAATTGATTCTGCCTTGACTCCGACACGCTGCGCCACGATCCACTGTGAGTAGGGGAGTTGGTAGAGTAGCTCTGCCTCCTGCGCAAACAGCGTGGAAAGACTCCCGGGGCTCCACAGACCGCAGACTGCAATTGACTGCTTTCACTTACTATATTTCCTGTTCACTCTACACATCTGTGCAGCTAGTAAAACGTGTTTTTGGTGAAGATACATTCCTATAAAAAACTTTCGACCCATAGGACAGCCCAAATTATGCAGCTTAGTCCATAAAATCCCCCGATCCCAAGTTGAGGAATTACATGGAGGATCCGCAAAACAGCGGTTCTGTTTAGCCATCTTTCCTCCCCATTTGTAAACAAGCTGCTTATTGAGAACCTTTTACAGAACCCCTGCACTGCTTTTATTTCAGTTTTGTCAACTTCCTTAGCATGTGACCAGTTTGGCAAGCTAAACCGGGCAGGAACCAAAATGGCCTCTTCCACCCAACTGAGAGTTGCTCCTCTAGTAATCCCATGTCATTTTCCTCAGAGCTCACAGTGGTCGAATTTGCTTCACTTGCAGAAAAGGATTCACGGTTGACGTTCAGGGATGTCATTTGGGGGTCACCAGGGGTCACAACTGTAATGCCTAGGGCCGCAGTTGCTACCCCTGTGATCTTTCTTGCGACCCCAAATTAAAATGTAAAATAAAAATCTTTTTTTTCTATTTTCTTTTTACAAAAACGGAAGCTGAGCTGGTCTGCAGTCCATGGCAATGGCGTAGCTGGCAGAGGTGGGGGAGCCAGAGATTTAATGGGTAGTGCCGAGCCAGGGCTAAGCCTGGAGTCAGGCCTGGCTCTAGGAGCCCACCACGTGCCGAGCCCCGGAATGGCTGCCAAAATGCTTCCTCCATAGCACTGTACATACAGCATATTTGCATGTCGATAAATGTTTACCGAAGTTGGTACCGATTTACCCACCTCGAGAGGATGAAAGGCTGAGTTTATCTTGCCGGGATGAGAACCTGCAACCCGCATATCATGCACAGATTGCAACAGCGAGTGCTCAACCCGCTGAGCTATGGTGCACAGATGAAAATGCTGCTTACCATGGCAGATCACCACTTTTTATTCCTCAAAAAACACCTTTGACCATGCCTTTTGGTCCCCAGATGTCCGCTCTTGCAAGCAGGCCGAAACCGGCTCTCCACTTCCTACCCACTGTGTTTCTTCCTGGGGGTTTCCTACTTGTTTATGTTTATGTTTATTGAAGTTATATAGCGCTTTAAGCCAAAGTCATGCCTCTGCGGCTCACTTTTGGTGCCCGGGTCCCCCTGATTGGGTGCTGCCATCGGGTGATTGGCTGTTGTGCCAATACCCATTCTGCTGCCTGAAAGGTGCTAATGGCCCCTTTTGTCCAGTATCCACTGCAGTCGCCTTAGTGGCACCTGCATTTTCCCTGCAAGTTCCCCCCATGCTTATCGCCTTGGACCCCTGACTGCATGGCCTATTGTCCATTGCGGGTCCAAGAACACATTTATTGTTTCAGTGGCAGAGCCCTTCATATGCATGACGGAAAATATCCAACTGGATCCAAGCACACTCAACTTGAGAAGCCACCACCCAACTCAACAGGGACATTCTGGTGCCGTGGATTGGCCACAAACAGGGTTGGAGACTACATCACAATACCCACAATCAACTTTTTCCACCTTGAAAATGACCCCTGAGGTCCAAAATCACAATTAAAAGCACAGTAATAAATAAAAATGCCTAGACCTCGTGGAATCTATCAAAAAGGGAATATCCTATTGACATTGCAATTGTCTGGCGCGAAGGTGTCGGGTCTGATACAACAACACTGATCTCCAAACCGGAAACAGTGGGGCGCTATTTCCTTTAGGCCTAACACGCATGCAGATGGGAGAGCGACAGTACCCCAGTTCTATTGTTCCCCTCTACCACAAGTTGATACTAGGTAAGCCTGCAGGGAAAACCCATTCCGCTGAAGTGTTGCTGTGTTGTGATTGCAGCTTCTTTCACCCTGCCTCTGATCCAGCGCATTGCATTCACACGAGGGGAGGCTATGCATATTTATCTCACCCACATTACGCTCACGGCCGTTGTCCTGTTAGCTCATGGACAGCTGTGCATTGCACCCCGCCTCCCCTTCCATTTGAAACTTGCATCCCAGGTGTGCAGGAAACAAATACATTGTTTTCTGCACGTACAACAAAACAAATTCTCCTGCATCTGAAGATAAACATACCTTACCTTCAACAGCAGTGTCTCTCAAATCAGCTAGTGTCCCTGCTCCACACATTGCTAGAAAGGTTTTACACTCTACATACCTAGAGAATAAATATTAAGCAAAGCCCAGGGTCATCACTGTTGCACTTCGGATGTGGCCTTCCAGACCCTTGAAGACCCTTAGTTCTGGTTCACACTGCTCTCATCATCAGCGCCTTCCAAAGAAATTAAAGTGAAGCGGAGTGAGGCAGCACAGTGAAAGCTGCAGTCTGTGGCAGTGTGGCGTTCCCCTGTACCTGAGTCTTTTTCCTGTGTCAATTGTAGGAGGAGGGGCTTTTTTTGAAAATGTTCTTTCATAAAAACTCACTGCTGCAGTCAGTGGCAGTCCATGGTGGTCCGGCCGGTCTGGGCCCGTACACGCAGCCCCAACTATCACTCAACTCGAAGGTAATTGTGCAATTATATTACAACTTTAGATCTCTATGAACTAAGAAAACATGACAAACTCTGATGAGTTGCTCACTCCCAAGTAAATGCTCCGACTGACTTACTTGTTCTACCTGCTTCGAATTGCCTCCCCAGGTGGACTACCCGCTCACAAAATCTAGATTTTTTTTGACTCACGAGCTTCCCCTCCCCCCTCTGACCTGTTCTCCTTACTCTACAGCAAGTGTGAATGCATATTATCGTATTACCAGAGTACACCTGACAGTTTGTTCACAACGCTCTGCGTAGATAAACAACCAGTGTTTCATTTCGTTGGTGGGGACGGGGAGCGGTTCTTGATTGATTTCTCTTCTCTTCTTTGAATTGAAAGTGACGGGAGGCGCCGACCATGAAAGATCTGGCAGAGGGAGCGATCTTTAGCCCATAAGCCTTTAGACATCAGCTGTCCATGTGAGAGGCTAAGCAGGGACTGTGGGCACTACGCCTTTGACCCGCTTGACCCTGATTAAACTATTATTGGGATTTGACAGTGGCTGGTCCTTCAAGGTGCATGCTATTCAACGTTAACTGACCAGAGCTAAACCCAAAGCAAAATCATTAAGGGTCTGATCACTATGAGGAAGAGTTATAATCTACAGATTGCTTCTGCAGGAATCGATCCTTGTGCACCTGAAATGGAGGAATGAGGCAACCGAGGCAAAGATTTGCTTGCAGTAAATAGATCTATATTTAGATCACCGCCACTGGAAAGTGGAAGGGGAGGCTTCTTTGGAAAGTGAAGCCTTTTCCCGAATGATGACCAACAACCTGTCAAGATTACCACAAAACATCCAGCCCTAAGTGTTCGACAACGGGCCTTGCACCTTTCAAGGAAACTCCGTTCCTCTGTTAAAAAGCCAAAATGCAAGTTCCAAACCCGTGCTGCCATGTTGCCATGGCGACTATGGCGTCCTCCCCACAAGCAAGACTACCGGGCTGTAGGGAGGAGGAGGAGCCAAATGAGGTCGCGGCTACCCGTTATAACGCTTCCGAGTAGCCGTACTCGCTGCTTCTGATTTTCGTCTGAATCACAGCAAGCTTTCGTTCCCATGTCTTGTCCACCTTGGCTGCCCCTGTTCAATTTTGGCCTTTGACCGCAGTCTGTGTTTCTTGAAACGCCTTGTTTCCTTGTTTATCTGCACTTGGATTGTTTACACGCTGCTGAACTCGGAACACTGTTTGACCTGCCTTTGTCTACTGTTTGTCACCTCCTGAACTGCTTTCACGTTGCCGAACTCCGGAACGTTCTTTGACCTGCCTTGCCTGCTGTTCTGTTCTGCCTAATACTGTCCGCACGCTGCCGAACCCCGTAACGTTGTTTGACCTGCCTTGCCTGCTGTTCTGTTCTGCCTATATTGTCCGCACGCTGCCGAATCCCGGAACGTTGTTTGACCTGCCTTGCCTGCAGTTCTGTTCTGCCTCTACTGTTCGCACACTGCCGAACCCCAGAACACTCTTTGACCTGCCTTGCCACAAAGTGGAATTCTTCCTTCTTTAACATTTCGGATTCATCACGCCGGGTCAAAAGGAACAACAACCTGATTCTCTACACTGTGGCATCATCATCACCTTACCTGAGTGAATTTGCATACCCAAGAGAATAACGCACTGACTCGGTAGCGGATGGGGTCCCCCTACTGAGTCCAGTGTCTCGGGACTCCATGATGTACTCTCCAATCACGCTCAATGCCTGTTTCCATCCCGTGTCGGGTTCTTCTTGGCTTGGTGAACCAATTCTGGACTCAGGAGCCACTGGAAACTATATTAATCTCTCTTACGCTCGTGAGCAAGGCATAACCTTTGTGGCCAAAACCCACCCAGAGGTTGTGAATGCCGTAGATGGTACCTCGTTATTGTCCGGCTTAGTCACTGAACAAACGGTGCCCTTGGTTATGACCACACTCACAGGTCATGTTGAAACCATCACCTTTGATGTTATCACAGCACCACAGTTCAGAATCATTCTTGGTTTACCTTGGCTCAGAACACATAACCCGACTGTTGACTGGAACGAAGGGAAGGTTTCTTTTAACTCTAAGCGTTGTGAAAACCTTTGTAAAATACACCAAATGTCTAAGGAAGGTCCTTGTCGAGCTCTCATGGACGTTGCATCTGCGGTGGGTGCTCTTGTTGTCATGTCTTTGCCTCACGAATATTCGGCTTATCAGGATGTCTTTGATGCCAAAGGAGCCGCGGTTCTACCACCCCACCGGCCCTATGACTGCCCTATTGATTTAATTCCTGGAGCTAAAATACCTAATGGAAGAGTATATTCCTTAACCACCAAAGAGGATGTTATCTTAAAGGAATATATAGATAAGGCCCTCAGTATGGGCTTTATCCGTCCATCTCGGTCTCCTGCGGCTTCGCCTATGTTCTTTGTACCAAAGAAAGAAGGGGATCTTTGCCCCTGTATTGATTACTGGGAATTGAACGCAGTCACGGTCCGAAATCAGTACCCAATACCATTGATTTTGGGACTCTTCGACCAATTAGGCAGTTCCAAGATATTCACAAAGTTGGATCTAAGAGGTGCATACAATCTTGTGGGAATGCGTTCAGGGGATGAATGGAAGACTGCATTCAAGACAAAATACGGTCTCTATAAGTATTGTGTTATGCCCTTTGGGCTATGCAATGCCCCTGCTACCTTTCAGCATTTTAACAATGATGTCTTTCGGGACATGTTGGACACTTACGTGGTGGTATATCTAGATGACATTCTCATCTATTCTGCATCGTACCAGACCCACATTAAACATGCATCTGCGGTCCTCCTGTGACTAAAGGACAATCAGTTGTACGCAAAGTTGGAGAAATGTGTGTTTTATGCTACCTCCATTGAGTTTTTGGGTTATAACATCACAGACAAGGGCGTAAAATGAATGACACCAAGGTCAAGGCGGTTTTGGAATGGCCGGTACCTTCTACCCTTAAACAATTACAATCCTTCCTGGGGTTTTCATATTTCTAACGGCGTTTCATAAAATCCTTTTCCAGTATCGCTGCTCCCCTTACTTCTTTGACCAGTTCTAAACAAACCTTCCGTTGGAATTCGGCAGCCCAGACGGCTTTTGACCGTCTAAAGTCCTCATTCACCTCCGCTCCTGTTTTAATGCATCCTAATCCAGACCTACCATTCGTGGTAGAGGCTGATGCCTCGGACATTGCGGTCGGGGCCATCCTTTCACAGGAATGCAAAGATAGTGGGCAGCTACATCCGGTAGCCTTTCATTCCAGGAAACTCACTACTTACGAGGCAAACTATATTATTACAGAAAAGGAGCTCTTGGCCATTAGGGATGCTTTCCTCGTATGGCGTCACCATCTCTTGGGGAATGCTCTACCAGGTTCAGGTTTTCACAGATCACCATAACCTCTTGGCACTGCAGTCAGTAAAATGCACTACCGCCGGACATGCCAGTTGGCATTAGTTTTTCTCCTTGTATCATTTTCGAATCACCTACAGACCCAGTTCCTGACACTCTAAAGCAGATGCTCTTTCCAGGTTACATGGTGTTTCTCCATCGTCAGGGGATGAACAAACTGTTCTTTGACCTGCTCAGGTAGCATGTGCTTGTGGAATACAAAAACCCTTACAATTAGCCCTAATACAATGGGCTAACTCTAGTCCGCAAGTCATCCAAGAACTGAATCTGACTGTGGTTCATGGCATTCCTTACCATGATGGAATGGTGTACCTCCCTGACTCAAAAACTCGTACCACTGCTATGCACGGGTGTCATGAGACCAAATTCTCAGCTCATCCTGGCAGTCGTAAAACGTTGGAGTTACTACGATGCGGGTCTTCGTGGACAACAATGTCTAAGGACGTTCTGGAATATGTAGCCACTTGTGCCATTTGCGCTCAATGCAAGAGTATTCCAACCAAACCTATTGGCCTATTGCAACCATTGCCGACTCCTGGAGAACCATGGGTCATGATCTCGATGGACTTCATTGTCGAATTGCCATGTGATCGAGGCCATGATACTATTTGGGTCATTATTGACTATTTCACGAAATTGGCCCTTTTTGTGCCCTGCAAAGGGCTTCCTACAGCACCTGCTTTGGCTAAAATATTTTTGCACCATGTTTTCAGATTATTTGGTCTTCCTTGTGCGATTGTAATGGATCGTGGATCACAATTCACGTCTCGTTTCTGGTGAGCTCTTACCGCCTCCTTGGATATCGAAGATCGTTTTTCCACTGCATATCATCCCCACACGGATGGGCAAACCGAAAGGTTGAATGCCACTCTAGAACAATATCTTCGATGTCTTACCTTGCAACACCAAGAATCTTGGTTGCCCTTGTTGGACATTGCAGAGTTTGCATACAATAATTCAGTGCACTCTTCTACTGGAACATCGCCCTTTTTTGCTATGTATGGACGTCATCCTCGCACCCTGCCCATGCAGCCAATCCTGTCACCCTCTAGCCCTGCAGCCGGGGCCTGCATACGGGACTTGGCTAAAATACGAGATGAGGTTTCTTCACATTTGCGGAAGGCTAAGTTACAACAAAAGGCTCAAGCCGACACTCACAGACTCCCGGCGCCCGAATATAAGGTGGGTTCCAAGGTCTGGTTGGCAACTAGGAATCTTTGTATTCCAGGTCGCTGTTTCCTTTTGCCACATTTTGTTGGCACCTATCTGGTTACTGCTATCATCAATCCGGTTGCAGTACGTCCGGATCTGCCAGATAGTTGACATACCCATCCCGTGTTTCATGTTTCTTTGTTGAAACCTTGTCTTCCCTCCACTAGGTTGCCTCTGCGCCCCTCTCCGGTCAACGTTCAAGGATGTGATTAATACGAAGTGAGCCACATCCTGGATACTAAAGTTCGTAGAGGGAATCGTCTTTACTTAGTGGATTGGAAGGGTTATGGTCCGGAGGACAGGACCTGGGAGCCTGCTGTGAATATACATGCTCCCCGGTTGGTCACGGATTTCTGGTCCGGGAAAGGGAGGCCTTCTTTGAGGCGGGGAACGGACAAGATTACCACAAAACATCCAGCCCTAAGTGTTCGACAACGGGCCTTGCACCTTTCAATGAAACTCCGACCTGTTCTCCTTACTCTACAGCAAGTGTGAATGCATATTATCGTATTACCAGAGTACACCTGACAGTTTGTTCACAACATTCAGCGGAGATAAACAACCAGCTTTTCGTTTCGTTGGTGGGGACAGGGAGCGGTTCTTGATTGATTTCTCTTCTCTTCTTTGAATTGAAAGTGATGGGAGGCGCCGACCTTACAAGATCTGGCAGAGGGAGCGATCTTTAGCCCATAAGCCTTTAGACATCAGCTGTCCATGTGAGAGGCTAAGCAGGGACTGTGGGCATTACGCCTTTGACCTGCTTGACCCTGATTAAACTATTATTGGGATTTGACAGTGGCTGGTCCTTCAAGGTGCATGCTATTCAACGTTAACTGAGCAGAGCTAAACCCAAAGCAAAATCATTAAAGGTCTGATCACTATGACGAAGACTTATAATCTACAGATTGCTTCTGCAGGAATCGGTCCTTGTGCACCTGAAATGGAGGAACGAGGCAGCCGAGGCAAAGATTTGCCTGCAGTAAATAGATCTATATTTAGATCACCGCCGCTGGAAAGTGGAAGGGGATGCTTCTTTGGAAAGCGAAGCCTTTTCCCGAATGATGAGCAACAACCTGTCAAGATTACCAAAAAAAAATCCAGCCTTAAGTGTTCGACAACGGGCCTTGCACCTTTTAAGGAAACTCCATTCCTCTGTTAAAAAGCCAAAATGCCTGTTCCAAACCGTGCTGCCATGTTGCCATGGCGACTATGGCGTCCTCTCCACAAGCAAGACTACCACGCTGTAGGGAGGAGGAGGAGGAGCCAAATGAGGTCACAGCTACCCGTTATAACGCTTCCGGGTAGCCGTACTCGCTGCTTCTGATTTTCGTCTGAATCACAGCAAGTTCTCGTTCCCATGTCTTGTCCCCCTTGGCTGCGCCTGTTCAATTTTGGCCTTTGACTGCAGTCTGTGTTTCCTGAACCGCCTGGCTTCCTTGTTTATCTGCACTTGGATTGTTTACACGTTGCCGAACTCTGGAACGCTATTTGACCTGCCTTTGTCTACTGTTTGTCACCTCCTGAACTGCTTTCATGTTGCCGAACTCCGGAACGTTGTTTGACCTGCCTTGCCTGCTGTTCTGTTCTGCCTAATACTGTCCGCACGCTGCCGAACCCTGGAACGTTGTTTGACCTGCCTTGCCTGCTGTTCTGTTCTGTCTATACTGTCCGCACGCTGCCGAACCCCGGAACGTTGTTTGACCTGTCTTGCCTGCTGTTCTGTTCTGCCTCTACTGTTCGCACACTGCGGAACCAAAGAACACTCTTTGACCTGCCTTGCCACAAAGAGGAATTCATCCTTCTTTAACATTTCGGATTCATCACGCCGGGTCAAAAGTAACAACAACCTGATTCTCTACACTGTGGCATCATCATCACCTTACCTGAGTAAATCTGCATACCCAAGAGAATAGCGCACGAACTAGAGACTGACACCTTACGCTCAGATCGTTAGGCGTCCTCGTTTCGTCGGGGTAGTCTGTGGACTGGAGACTGCCAAATCCGGTCTAGGTGTCCTCATTTCGTCGTGAGTTAGGGATAGGTTGGGTTTGCAGAGTTTTCTCACTAGTGCCTTCCCAGTGTTTGCCCATTGGTAAGTCTCTCTATGTTTGTTATTTGTTCATCATACAAATGTCCTTCTTGTCATTTATTGTCACTTCCTGAACTTGTCTCTCACGCTCTATGTTTTGAAATCTTCTGATACACGACCTTGCCTTCTACAGCCACATTCTCCATGTACATCAACACCCACTGCAGTGTTCCCAAATCGGCTGCCTTGTCTACACTCCACGGTGTCTGTGTCCATCTCCAGCTGCTGCAGTAGATCCATCTTTCAACTAATTGGTTCCTTTGTAGTTTATTTTGTAAATACAAAGGGACACATTGGTAGGAAGAACTCAACGGCTACTCTTTGAGTTCTTCTACCAGGCCTCCTGATCACGAGTTGGACTAACTTGACATAACCATCGGGCTTGGGTCTAGCCCTAACAAATATCCCTGCCCAGAGAGCTCCGAGGGTATCTACACCTAATGGTCTTGCTACGAAGCAATGCTTATCTCTAAATCGGGGTTATACTCTTACAGCCACCTTGATCAAAAACACAATCCTGAACTATTTTGCTCAGGAGCATGATTTTATTAGATCGATTACAACTGAAATGATGGGCAAGGAGGCCCATTCCCCAGTGAAGTTCCCGCAACAGGACCCGGTTCAGGATGTTCCAAGAATTGACCTGCCAGAGGAAGATCTGGTGAATTCTGACATCCTCCAAAATCTAGATTTGTCGTTCGGATTGAATGCAATCTCAGCATTGGAGGTGTCTAGAGTGGCAAAGGTCTTTCAGGAGAAAGCCACTTGGAGAGAGCAGGACGTTGTGGAGGAGGAAAGGAGGGGATAGAGCCCCCAGGAAGGAGCACAACATTTTTCAACAATAACATCCCTTAATTTTGTTTTGGGTTCCCTCGTGACATTTTTTGAAAATTTCCAATCCGAAGTTCACCAACATTTGGGATATTTGCTGGAAATCACGAAGGGCCTAGAAATAAATGACATCTCCTTGGTGGCTCTAAAATCAGCCGTGAATGATTCAATTAAAGAAACTCTCTCTAAATTCCGTAAAGCATCCACAATCCAATCACAAAAACTGGATGCATTAGCCTCCAAATGGGAGTATGCGAGGGAAATTATGGCAAATCTGAATCAGAATTTATTGCAAGTCCACTCCAAGGACAATGCCGGATATGCTCTAAGCAGTCTGAGGTTACCCCGGCAAATGAGGAAATGGATGATGCTCCACTTTCAATTTCAACTATGGACGAATGTATACGGCCAGCCCAACTGGTCGAGAATGAAGAGGCTGCCTGATCCGAGGCTAAACAGCCGGTGGAGGATGAGGTCTCGACCACAGATGTACCAAAACCTTGTATCCAAAAAAGATCAAAGAAAAGCAATGGAAAGAAAATGAAGAAAACAACTTCAAGTAACCAGTGAAGCCATAGAGTCGGAAATAACAACTGATGATCTTGAAAAAGATGTCCCCATAGTAAGAAAGAAAAAGAACCAATCAGGAGCCACTAACCGATTTATTCGTAACCTCAAAGGACAACAAGCTGAATCTCCAGAGAAAAATAAAAGCAAAAATAAAAAGAAGGGATTAAGGTTTGAAGGGAGGAATGACAGAAAGAAACTCCTAAAAGAAGCTCAGTTGATTTCCTCCCCCCGCCCCTCACCCTTTAACCCATCCAAAAATGTGCAAGAAGTAAGACATCTTACAGTGGGGAGTCAAACTGACCCGATCCTAAACTTTAAGCCCCTGTAAAGATTGCTCCAATCTTTCTAAAACTCAAACCAAGAGGGGCATGCAACACCAAGACAACGCATGCGGTAACAGGAGGCCAAACCGATCTGGTTAATACAGAGCGAGTGGCTCCATATCAACCTCTGGACATAGAATCTATACCCATGAACTCTAAATCCCAACAGGAAAAACCTCTACAGCAGCACCAACGTGGAGAACAAGCTCCTCATACTCCATCATTGATTATGTCTTTGTTACTCAGAACTTATTTGAAAGTTGCATGCAATTCAAAATCATAGAGGAAAGCCTAAGTGATCATGCTATGTTGACTGCAATATTTAAGATTTCCCGGAACCTTAGAAGCTCACGTTTGACGCAGAGTTCGCTATCTAACGCTGCGGGAAATAGGTTGCTCAGATTTGGTAGAGGGGGACAAACTCTAACCAACATTCTAGAGAGAACTATTAATGAATGGACTGACAAAGAACTCTCTTACCATTCTGACCCAGGCCTTTTCGTGGAGTTTTTATGGAAACTTGAACCACCGGACGCAGGTCCCTTAAAAAATAAACAAATTCATAAGCATTGTTTTGATATCCAAATTTGGAACAGAAGAGGGAAAGAAAGAGAAAGCTTTATGCATTAGAAAAAGTCCAAGATAAGTATACTCCAGCGTTCTCAAGAGGCCAGGATAATTAACAATACATTTAGGAATTGGATGAGGTCTCAAAATCTTTGAGGCTACAGAAAGATGGGGAAGAAATGCTAAAGACGATTTTCCTTAATAACTCACGTAACTTCTGGTCCTTGATTAACAAGAAAACAGTTCAGGGACAGGACTCGATTATGCAGGAACAGTCATGGGTTGACCATTTTAGCAGAATCTATGGCCCCCTTGAGACCTTAGAGCCTAAGATTGTATTGTCCACTGATTGGGTCCTTAATTACTCCTTGGAAGAGATTATGAGCCTGATAATTAAATCATCGGTATCACGGGCAGCAGGCCCGAATGGACTCTCAAATGCGATCTTGAAGTCTAATCCCGGACTATGGGCCAGGGTGCTAAAGGCATTATTTGATAAAATAATCAAAACAAGAACAATCCCAGACTCGTGGGGAAGCTCTGTGATTATTCCCATCCATAAGCGTGGTGATCGCCTGGCAGCTGCTAATTACCGTCCAATATCCTTACTGGACACGGACGGTAAAGTATTTACAGGTCTGGTACTTAGAGATCTAGAATACTGGGCCAAAGCCAACCGAATTATCTCCAAATTCCAAACGGGATTTCGGAGAGGCCTATCTACCTCACTTAATAATCTGGTCCTTAGCTGTTTGAGTTCAGGGAGTAGTCTCAAGGGGGGAAGACCTTTGTTCGTGGCCTGGGTGGACTTATCCCAGGCCTTTGACTCAATAACCAGAGATCGTCTATGGGGCAAATTGAAGAGCTGCGGGGTTCCGGACAACCTGCTGGCAATCTTGATAGAACTTCATCCTAATTCAACTCTTCATGTTACACTCTCTAGAGCTGGGGATCTATCACAAGTAGTTAATATCCAGAGAGGTGTTCGCCAGTGTTGTCTGGTGGCCCCCTTTCTATTTAATTTATACTTGTCCAATCTGTTTAGGTGGTTTCTAATGTTGTTACTGGCAAGTCCTAAAATTGGAGAGGCTAAGATATCTTCGTTAGCCTATGCCAGTGATATCGTTATTCTGGACTACACACAAATTGGCCTGCAAAGGCTGGCCAATGCCCTGGACACAGAGATAGTAAACTTAGGATCGCAAATGATCAAGATCCATATCAAATCCTGTAAATTCTCCATCCTTCCTATTATAAAATACTATATTGGAAAAGTGGTACCGACTCTGCTATTTGGTCTAGAATGTAATATTCAAAATTTTGGAACCAACTGGGAAACAATTGAGGCCAAATTATGGAAAAGAACTTTGAATCTTCCAAACTCGGTGCCTATGGCTTTCATTCGGTATGAGTTGGGGCTACCTTCTCTCTTATCCTGGATGGAATGGAGATGGGTCTCGCTTTATAGACTAATTGTAGAACCACCGATAGACTCCTTATACGAAGATGTTTCTCTCCAGTTTATGAAGGGTGATAATACATTTCTAAAAACCCTTAAGTCTAGATTTATTGAAATCCTAACTAAAGCAGACTCTGACCAAGATACCCTGATCCATAATCCCTTAAAATCCAAAGAATGTATGAAAAGAAGCGATTGGATTAGAACGATCAATAAGGTGAGAGCAGCCAAATTATCCCTGTATTTCTCAATTTGTGATTAACCCAGTTCATTGCTACCCACCTATCTGAGAAAGTTGCCTGATCCAAGGATTAGAGCGAATTTTCTTAGATTGAAACTAAACATTTTACCCTCGCTGGAAATCTTACACATTAGAGATGGTGCTGCTTACCCTAGCGACATTTGCCAGGAGTATGAGATGAACACAAAACACTCAACCAAACATCTACTATCGGTATGTCCAGGAACAAGGGAATTGAGGTGGGGAAGACTGCAAAGGTTTGTTCACAGAGTTGAATTTTTGGGCTCTGGTATGTTTTGGGAAAGAAAGGTCTCGGGAAACGAAGTGTATCTGACTGTAGAAGTTGTAAAGATTGTGAATGCTTTAAATTTTATTGATAGGGACGCCATTTCTAAGAACATCTAAAGATTGAAATGTGAAATATTTAGTCTGATTTCTACGTTTCTTTTAAATGAATCATTTTAATCCACTGAGCTATGATATTAATTGCTTCAGTTGTTTAATTTGTTAACCCATGAGTTTGATTTTTATCAATTGTCTTATTATAATTTTTTCTCTTAACTGTTTATCTTATGTAAAAAGTCAAAAATTATTTTTGGCTATATCACAATAAAAAAAAAATTATTAAAAAAAGAAATTGATGTGAAACGTTTTTATTTATCGAAACGCATTTGTTTCTTATGCTTAATTCAATATGACTAAAGTTTGACAAGTATTGAAATGCATGGCACGCTTTAATGATAGCCTTCCACAGTGTTCATGTCTTAGTGTTATTGTCTCATGATTAAGGCAGAGCGCCATTGGCCGGAGCACTGATTGTCTCATATTTTGGTCCAGTCACAACGTTTTTGCAATCTCTTCCCATCATACTGACTGCATGGTCCATCCAATATACTGGGCCAAATAAGCTGCCCTATCATTCTCAGTTCTTCCTTTGTTAATGTTATGTTTAACTTCTTGGTGATGTTTGGTGAAGCGAAACATTTTCACATGTGTGCTATATGGTTTCCCAACTCACTAAAGCTCGGCCCACCGTGGATCCTGATAAACAGAGACTTGAAAGAGTAGCCGGCTGCAGTGCTCACAAAACATGAAGTGGTACAGCCTCTGATTGTCTTCTTGTTGGACTTGTGTTGGCCAGTTGCTGTTTCCAGTCTGTGGCCAGACACTTGGTAGGCACTGGATGTCTGTGCTTTTGTGTTTAGGCCTCTTCGAGATGCTCTGTCTGTTTATAATTTAGCCCGAGGGATGTACAATAGTCCCAGTTGTGTTGTTGGACTTCCCATGATTTCACCAAAGGTCAAGGGTCGTGTGATGTCACTTCCGCAGCCCCTGTCATCATTCGGGGCAATCTCTTCCTTTTCAGCCAGTGCCGCAATTAACCAACTGGTTAACAGTTCAGATTTCTTGCCCACTCTTTTTTTCCTTCTTTTTTCTCTTTTCCTCAACTTCTTATTATTTTCCGCCTTGTTGATATCGGGTACCTTCTTGTTATCGGGCTCCAGACTGTCTTGTACTATACAGGTAGCAAGCAGTCTTTTGTCCTCTTTTATCCTCTTTGTCTTTGACCATTCTTTGCTTCGAGAGTGGCTTGTCTTTTGAGCCTCCTTCTTTCCTTGTATGTCAAGAGGATACTTTCACTGCTACTGATTACAGTCTCATCATTTTCCACTACGAGAACTACGTTCGCAGTTTGCTCCGATTCCTGCAGGTTTTCCGATGGGGAAGCAGTTGTTTCCTTTTCCCGCTGTGCAGTATTTCCACTTGTTGTTAAAGCTGGCAGGTTTTCAGCTTTCTCAAGCAACGTTCTCTGCAGGCCAACTTCTTTGTATATTCTCCCTCAGAGTTTTAGTAATATTTTGATTGTGTACTGCAATGTTTCGAGTGCCAAACTATCATAATTCCCTTGTCTTCCGACAGTTGTGGCACTACTGAGCACAGACGCTTCGGCAAATAGGACTGGCGAAGCAGATAAACAAGCTTCTTTTGAGCTGCCTCCTCCATTTGCATTATTTTGTACGGTTAACTTAAGTCCTTTTGCGGGCCTTCGGTCATAGTGGGCTTAAGTACAGGGAACATCTCAACATTGTTTATTTCCTTCTGCATGGAATAAAGAGCTTGAGCAGAGATTTATTATTATCAATTGTGATGGATGAGGTTTCCTGCATAATACTTTCTGTTTGACCCTCACCGTGTTAATTTAAAGGGCCCATCCCAACATCGTCCGCCATTACAAAAACAGTGATTCTTCCCCCATGCGATACAACCTCTGCATTGTCCCTGCCCTTGGAGGACGAGCTCTGTTTTTTGGTGGAAGCATTGCCTGTTGTACTTTGTTCTGCTGCCACTGAGCTTAGATTTGGGTGCAAATTATATTTTCTCTTTTCTCCTTTCTGCCTGCTGCGCTGCGGCATGTCTGTATTTTGGGCTGTTTATGAGCAGTTAATATGCTGTTTATTGTTTGTGGTGCGTTTGTCTGGTGTTACTTCAGTGATAGCTTTGATCCCACTCGCCACCTCTACCATATATAGCTATAGTGTACTGTCCATTACTCGTTAGCTCAGGTAAAGATGTAAGGGGATTTATAAACCAGCTTTCATACGCTCCTCCTTCCTAGTGCAAACACCCCAGACAACAAGTCAAACTGTGACGATGCATCAATGATTTTGTTCAAATCACTCACCCTTTGACAGCCAACAGTCCCAGTCCAATAGTCAGGCACACCAGGTCAAACAGAGCGCCCCACTCTGACTGCAACACTGTGCCTTGCAGGTGGAATAGAGTCACAGCAATGATTTCAAAGCTGCTCTCAGTCCTTGTATCTCGCTGAGCTGCCAAACTGCGAGCACACTGCCCACACACAGCGCATGCTCCGTGCTTGTTAGGGGTTTTTGAATAGTGGGTCCGGTTCTCCTTGATGGAGACTGTAGAGATACTCCAAACAGAGCTAAATACAGAGGGTAGCTGTCAGGCACTGCCAAACTGCGAGCACACTGCCCACATACCGTTCACGCTCCGCGCTTGTTAGGGGTTTCTGAAGAGTGGGACCACTTCTCCTTGATGGAGACTGTAGAGATACTCTAAACACAGCTAAATACAGAGTTCCTCACGGTAGCTGCCGGGCGCGGCTAAACTACAAGCACACTGCCCGCACACCACATTATCTCTTTGAACACTACCATTGGGCTAGATATGCATTGGTTAGCTTGCATCTCCCTGTCTCCAGAGTAAATTGGACACATGTAAAATGAATAGGTGCTGAGCTGACACAAGTGCAGCTCAAGGTGTATTCCATAGTTAGGTGTTCATCATCAGCTTTTTTTGTATTACTGTCAGTGACTTGGTATTCCTGTGGTGGTAAGGGCACACTTAGTGGCGTATGTTGTTTTGGAGGTGGGCAACCGTGGTGTCATTTAGTTTAGTCACATGTCCATTTAGTGGTGATATCATCTTTTTCCTGGTTTTAATTTAATTTGCTGCTGTGGTATCAAATCTGTTATACATTTTAATGTGTGTGTTGTCATGTTTGCAATTTGGAGCATAGTAACGCAATGGTATTTGTTTTGCTATATATTAAATAATCTTTTTTCAAAATGTGCATTCTTATTGCTGGGAGGGAACCCCACCAGAAATAATAGCTCTAATGCCCCCCAACTTTGTGTTTTGTGCCTTGATCCCACATTTGGGTCCCTGCTTCTACAAATAACTAAATGTTGGCCATCTCCTTTTTTGTGTGTTCGTAGTTGGTATGTTGCATCTTACAGATGGAACATTTGGCATTATTCATTCCTACAGTAGAAAGTTGCTCCCTCTCTGTGGGAAGCTGCTGAAACACTTTACGTGAGCTTGTAAGCCTGTGTTGGCCGGTCTAGATCTTTGATCATCTGTAGATTTGCTTCCTTTTCGTTCATTCTTAGCTCCTTATAATGGCAATCTTTTTCTATTAAAGAGCCCCTCATAGCGGCTTTCATTGCATCCTAGCATGGGAGCAAAGAGATGTTTTCATCACTTTGATTGCTAAATAAATCTCAGACTTACTTCTCTATCTCAGAAAGGCAAGCCTGATCCAGTAGCAGCTTTGGGAGATATCTTTCATATCCATTTCATGGGTTTCTCTGTCGGCCATTTAATATTGAAAAAACAGCGCTTGGTCACATATGGTGATCACTCCCATACTTGCCCCCCCCATATCCGCCAGGGAAACCAACGACACAGCATTTACCATAATATGATTAGTTTGTGCATGTATCGCACGGACATGTGTGAATTAAGAGAAATCTTCAACTTCTCCACTGACTTCCCTTCAGATATCCCTTAGGCCCATTGCCACAAAAGCTTTGCTGACATCCTTGGCCACCTGGCCATCACCCTATCTGTCTCCCCTTGATTTGTCCTTCTCTTTACCCATGGCCATGTTGAAGTCGTTCGCTAGGACAACTGGACCCTTTGCTAATGCCAGAAGTCTAGGGAGAATGTCTCTAAATACAATAATTTAAGGCTTTGTTAGAAGCGTGTGCCGTAGCTAGTGCATGCTCCTACCTTGTCAGGTCCTCTGCAAACTTAGGAATCTCCCCACCTTATCTGGGATCTTCTCTGATATTCAGAATGGAAATCTTCCCGATATCGGAATTTCTACCCCTCCTTTTTTCTCTCTAGCATGTGCAAAGTTCTTTTTTGGGAAACATCGAGACTGGATGCGAGTGTATCCTTATTTAACAAATGGGTTTCATGGATGATCACTTTCCTGCATCAGACGCAAAAGTCCAATCCTTTTATGTGGCATATTTAGGCCTCTGACATTGAGGCAACTATGAAGGCTTCACTTTAACAGTTAGCTCACATTGTACTCGCTTGCCAGCTCGTATGACGTTGTTGGTTAAGAAACAAAAAGTATAGACATATGCGTAAATGACAATGGTATATGCGCCGTCCTCTGCCAGAGCCCCCCTAACAATGTGTAACTAAAACAAAAAAATGAAAACACCTTATACATGGATTAAATAATTCAATTCATTACAATATATAAACAGTCAGGATTGTGAGGGATGAGTTCAGGGTCACTGTGATACTAAAGGGGGTGAATGGAGGGCTCCGCTATGATGGGAGCTGGAGAAACATAATGACCCTAAAAGGTTGTTCCCATCAGGAATTGTTGCATTCATTTACTATACACAGCTGGAGTTAATAAACCAAAACATAAATTATGCAATTCGAAGCTTGAACTAATCTCTTAAGCGCTTGTTAAGTGCGGATTTAAACTGTGTATGTGCATATTAATTACTGATGCACTTGTTGAACATAGATGTACATAGATGTACATGTGAAAGGAATAACATAATACATGAAAAAGATATCAATTGTATCCATAATTGTCAAGGGTCAACGCCAAAAAAAAAAATCACGAAGGTGTTTCGGTGGTGTGAAGAGATGATCCTTGCCTTCCTCAGGACCAGCGACAATTGTGGACCCTGTAGATACAAAGCGTGATCATAAATACTCAGATGCCAGAATCATGAGTATACAAATCAAGCCAAGTGTGGAAAAACACAACAGAGCGTGAGAAACCCATCACCTCTAGGGAGGGAGCCCAACACAGCAAGCACCACTCTGACGAGCCCCATGCAGCAACAGCCAGTGAAGACTTAAGAAAAAGTGAAAATACATAAATGATCAAACTGGCCCACCTCGGGCAATGAAGCAACTGTTAGCCAAGAATCAGGGACGGTGGCAAAGTATAGGGAGGGGGGTGAGACACATGGAACCAAAAGAAACATCATATAGGATGCCCTCCAACTCATGGAATGAAATATGAACTTGAGGGGATCATTTGGAGGGGCACATTAACCAGAACGGCAACCATCTGCTAGCTGCGATTGTCAGGAAGTGATGCAGAGGTACGGCCAGGATTAAGCAATGAATGCTGCCAAACTAACCGGTCTGAGTTATCTGGGTGGGAAGAGAGAAAAAAGAGATTGGACCCCGAGATGCTGAACACTCGGGTAGTACTAATAGTAGAGCCAAATTGCTCAATATATGCGCAGTGACAGAGTAAGCCGTAGCTTACATGCTGTTCATGGGCGTAAGCACTACCGAAGACTCTGCAGGTAGCTGAAACCAGGAAGCACTAACTCACTGACAGAGACATCCGAGAAGTCACCGCACAACACGCTGTGCACAGTCCTAAAGGGATAAGTGGTCAGCCGTGTTTTGCCGGATGCAGAGGAATCCACTGCAAAACCTGGAAGATAAACACGTGAATGAGAATCTCCTATTGTAAAAAATTGAGTGGAAAGTGAAGGCGGACTAGATCAGAGCTAGTCCATGACCAAAGAACTAGCCAGGGACATGGCAGCGCCATGTTGGGAGAAGGCTTACAGGAAACCACAGCATGAGTACATTAACAGGCAAACGCAAATGCATTTGGGATAAATATGCAATTGGATGGTGTGGTGGAACGGAATACAGCGACTCTACATATGAACCTGAAAAATCCTACCAAGAAGGCATGGTATCATTAAGGCCATGTTCTATTGTATTGAGCCTGAAGATCCAAAGGGCTTCTTTGATGGACAACAGTGTGTGTGAGTTAGCAGCATTTTTAACCGTATCAAGCACCCACCATAGGATTGCGTTCAGGGTCGGTCAATGCCCAAAACGCCTACGGGCAGACACTCATTTGTAAATCTACTGACCCTCCGTCCTCCTTCAATCCCCTGTGCCAAACCATAAACCACTAAATCCAGTGATAAGCCCCTTTCGAATATGCCCACATTTCCTAGACTATATAACACCTCTTGAGTGACCTCTTCCTTAGTAACTGACTAGACCCAGAGCACTGGAGAGTCACAACATATTGCTTTAGACAGTTAAAGGTTGCATCATGAATGTGTACAAACAACAGCACCCTCAACAGATGTGGACACAGCGTGGATGGCAACTGGTAAGAACCAGGGTCAACACTCCATCTCTTCTGCCAAACCAGATGTTATCTCACAAGAGCCAGGGCTCAGAGGACCGATAGGAAACACTGCAACATGTCTTAATGCCTATTCAGGAATGCTTCAAGGCAGGCCCCTCTGTCACTCGGTGTCTTTCGTTTTCTAGTGGGAGGTGCTGGGTGCTTGCATGCCCCCTACATCTCATTCTAGGTCGAGGATGGCACAGTGTCTTTGACTTTTGTAATTGTATGCTGAGCATTGTTCCAGGAGAAGATTAGACCAAAGGGAAAAGTCCACACATACTGCACACCTGACACCCTCAACTTTTCAGTGACTCTCCCAAATGCAAGACTTTTATGGAGTGTCACTATGGCCAGGTCTTGGATTATGCAGTGGGTCTGTCCCTGAAACACTGTTTGGTTGCATACTCTGTCTTTGCTCAAGGGTCATTCCTTCATCGGGTAGGAGTGAAATGTTATCACTATATCTCTAGCGCCAGCTGCGCTGTCGTTTCGTGGTCCCTCCACCCTGTTGACCCTGGCCAGGGCAATTCCAGCTGCATGGGCCTCGGGGTTGAGGTGATAAAACAGTGACAGTTCAAGAAAAAGAAAATGCCCCAGTGGGTATGGGCCATTTTGAAGCCACACACACTGTTCGTGGGGGGAACCCCCTGTGCTTGCCTTGGCATGCCGCTGAGCAGCATGATTTAAGCAGTGGGCAATTTGTAGAGGGATGTGCCTGCAAAAGAGGTGCAAATTGTAATGAGCGCGTTTATGAGGTGTGCTCGCTCATTCCAGGCACTGTACACTTTGGCACCGTCTCTGTCACACGTTCCCTCTACTTCCAGGCAATGAACACACTTGGGTGTTTACTTGGGTGGAGGCTAACTGAACAAAGAGCACAAGCAACCCAATTACGCGGGAAGCATTGGAGGAAAAATAGCACCAGTTTGTTTGAAGGCGAAGGTTTCCAGTTCACTCTTAACAGCAAAAAACGATGTATAATAAATAAGAACCGAACTCAAAATGGCAACACTGTGTGTAGTAAAGAGCTCGATTGTTGGACTATTGTGTGTGCATCGTTTCTTCTGAGAATCTGGCCTTAAGAGTTGTAATTCTAGATATCACTACTCATACTCTGCAAGTATAAAACGACGAGGTTCCAGCATGGGCGGGCTGGGAAACACAAGTAGCCCTGGAAATGTTTTTCAAAATGGCAATATTACATTGTGTGATGTCATTACAGTAAAGCATAGGCCAGCATAAGTGAGTGTAGGAGAGAACAAGCACTGGTCCTCCATCTAGTTACATATTTCTCACAGGTCTCACCCATTCAACTTCTAGAACCTCCCTGTTGATGACAACCTGAGCTCCATTACAATTTGGCTACTACCGGTAAACTTGTGCTACTGTGTGTGGAAGCCAAACTGGCAGACACCACCCCAGAAGACCACCCAAACACCCTGTTGTTCAGTTAAAATGCAGCCAAGTAAAATGTAGTCTCTGAGAAAATTGGGATGAAAATACCTTTGCTGTAAAAATGTTGCCAACAAAAAGGGTAGTAAAAAAATGCAGACGAAAAATAGCTAAAATGCAGTGCTGTTAGGGTATGTGACTGTGTGAGGGTTAAGGAGGATGTGGGGGCATTGTGATTGCCTGGTATAGTGTCAGGATGGGGACACTGGTAAGCCACTGCGAGTGCAGGGCACCTGGCAGGACACTATACTCCAGGGGCACCGCTGGACATCGGTGCAGGGCATTATGGTTGGATGGGGGCATGTTCTTAGGTCTGTAATGGGCTTTTAACCAGGTGAACCACCAAACAACCCCACTAAAGGCGGCGGAGTATCAGTGCATTATAGGGGTGCACACCCAAAAGGGGTTGGAGGGCCCGGTTGGCGAATGCAAGCCCTGGTGAGAATGTTGCAGGGCATCAGGCCGCGTTCTGACCCATAGTGGCACGCATGGGCTTGCACCTGCAGAATCCACTGACAAGACCCCGGAGGGAGCCCTCGAATCCCCGCTTCCTCCAGCGGTTTTATAATTGCGAGGAGACGCTGCTGATTCCCATCCAGGAAGTTCCACTGGGAGGGTCGTCAGTGAGGTCCCTGCAGGGCCCCCTACACCTGCACGGGGCATTGCATAGAGGATTCTGAGTCACAGCAAGGACGCTGCACCTGGGGCACGCTGTTCAGACCCTGGACTCAACCCTACTGTAGCCCCGGAGAGCCGGTGGAGCCCCCACGCAGGGCGTTGCACCTGTGGATCCACTCCCTATGCTCTGTGGCGCCCCAGCTGGCGGAGCTGCACAGTGTATTCATTCTCGTACATAGGGGGTTCTACTGGCTCAGCACCGAGGGATCTCCACACAGAACTCGGGGGTAGAGTCTTGTTATCGGAGGGGTGCACTGGGAAGCCTTGCAGCACAAGGTGTGTGGGTTGGTATCCCCGCACCCTGAGAGGTATGTGGATACCAGCCCATCCGCCTGGCTACGAGCTTTCCCTCCCGCCGATCCGTGCACACGGGTTTGTCCAGCCAGTGTCTGTAATGCAATTGAGCCTTGTGGCAAGACGCGGGCACCATTAGTGCCCTCGGTCAGAGCGAGGTGATTGAAAGCTTCCTCGTTGAGATGCGCCTTTCCCGTTAGAATTCCCTGCGCTGCAAACCACGGGCGTGCACCATGTGCGCAGAGCATGCACACTGGGCAAGCCACAGCCAGCCACTGCCATGGAACGCCCGTATTCGGGAAATGTGCAAGGGGGAGGTTATGGCCGAGAACAGGATACACACATGGGAGATCCCTGTGATTTGTTTACCGCCGGGATTAATGACATGTACATGTGCAAAACATCCACAGAGGACAGGTCATAGACGCTCCATGCACGCAAGGGAGTGCATGCATGTACACACACGGGATACGGGCTAAGTTAGAGCAAGGGTTTTGGTTTGAGTTATAAAAAGAGATAGGGAGGTTGGGATAAACTTAGGGGAGCTATAGGAAAGGGGTACAGGGGGCGCCTGCATTTAAACCCATTATACCTACGAGAATACTATTCTAAGAGTCCTTACCTGATTGATGGCTGCTGTGGCCTGGGTGGGCACTGTCTGTCTGGCCGCTGGCGGCCGCTCCGCCTCTGACTCGTCCCATCGCCTGCTGCCTGACGGTCCACTGGTCCACCTCAGTCAGTGTGGCTGTGTGTGGGCAGTACACTGCCACTGGACTGCACCTGGTGGCCTCCAAGTTGTGGTGAGGACGGTCCACTGGTGTGCTTGCACTGTGGTGGGGCTCAGCTCAGCTGGTGCCTGGTGGCTCTCTGTCTCTCTGCCCACTGCAAAGTCACATCATGTGCTGCCTACTGCGCTGTGTGGTGTGAGCGGCCAGGGTGGGTCAGAGGCCCAAGGCAATTAGCAATGGAGGCACAGAGTCTATTGGGCGGGCGGGCAGGGGCAGCCTGCCCTCCTGCAGCCAAATTTACATTGGCTTGTTCCGCGGCGGGCACAAGTTAACTTAAGTTCAATTTTGCAAAGAAGTGCCAACAACTGTTGTTACTTCCTGCAAACTAGTTGAAGCAACTGTGTGAAATCAGTTGCTGCCGGCCCCAGCTCAGCCCTGCAGGCAGGCGCCCCCCCCCCGGTCAGGACTCGGAAGGAGGCAGGTGTTACAATTGCTTTAGTGTTTGCAATTGCTTCATCCTGCCTCCCTCCACAGATCAAAGTAACTTTACTCAGGCCGACGCTGGCCCGAGCTGAGCATGAGCCGTGCACACAAACGGCACCGGCCTCACGCAGTGGCGGCACTGCAGCCGGTGGCCCACCCTGATGAATGATGCTCGTGCATCTGCATCTGCATGCATCATAAATTATGATGCATGCATGATGCAGATGCAATCATCAAAGCAAGGTAACAACATCTAGTGTTACCTTGCTATGATGAATTGTGTGCAGTCTGCAGACTGCAGATAGTGCCGCTGGCGTGCGCCTCCCTCCTGGCTCCTGCCCAGCCCAGCGCGGCGGCCCTGCCCCCCACACCCCATTTTCCTTCCTGGCCGCGGGCGGCCTGCTGAGTCTGTGTGACTGTGAGCCTCAGACTAGCGAGCTGCTCGCGCAGTCCGCGGCGCTGCACGCAGCCGCACACACACAGACAGTGACACTGTTACTGTGGTGGGCAGGCCGGGCCTGCCAATAAAAAAAAAAATTACATTGTCATTTAAAAAAAAAATAAACGGCCCAGAGGTGGCTGCCGAAAAACCGTCCCCCTGAGACCCCAAAGTCATTCGGCCACAGGCCGAAAGACCGAAAGGGCCAGTCCAACCCTGACCGGGCCTATTTCTTGTTCCAGTCCGACCCTGCACCGGGGGAAAGCTTCTGGAGTTCACCTGTTATACGGCCATCTTGGTCTGCCACCAGCCAATGCCGCTCAAATGTTTTCTTTTAACGAGGACAGAAAAAGAAAACGGTTGCCTTGAACAATTTGTGCTTTCCATCTGCAAACATGTAAACGTCTATTTTTAGTCACTATGAGGTCTTGACAGTTGTGCCTTTAAACAAATTAGGTTTGATATTACGTTTTCAAAACCTTGCGATTCCATCCACCCAAAATCTTAATACCAAATGTTAGTTTGGAGCATCGCTCCAAATAAACGTTTTTGTTTTAGGTACCATTGGGTCCCAATGCAAAGAATATATGCGTAACATTGAATTTTTAGGAGCAACATTTTTAAAAGGATTGCAAATTCAAAGTTGAACTGCATGCATACATACACGATCATGTCGTATATAATTGTATAGTTTGTGTGTCTGCTGCGTCAGCTGCTGGCTTGATGGGGGGTAGAGTAGGAGAGGTAGCGATTGCAGGCAGTGATGCAGCCCTCCACTAGCTGGCGACCGGCCATGTACACATTAATGCTGCGGACCTGGCAGGCCTTTGCCAAATGTATAGTTCTAGATCCATCCCTGCTTTGCTAACATATTTTGCATGATCAATAGACACAGTGAAAATACTTCCATCAACCATAGTTGCTGAAGTAGATGGAAGATAAATGTCAGAGGTAGTAAATAAAGAAGTTTTAATAGTTGCATTGCAAATGCATTATTCTTTCTAAAATGTCAGTTATTCTGTATTAATTTTAACAAGTTTCATTTTTAATTAGCAACATATATTTCAAACATTGCAGTATTCACATTCGAACTTTTACATAAATAAAGCAGCAGCGCCCTCTGGAGTCATTCACGAGAATGGTAATGAAGCGGATTTCCTGCAGTACAAAGAAAACTGGTCCTTTGGTAACGTTTTGAGCTCAAGAGGGCAGCATTGGCTCCCAAATTTAAAAATAAAATCGTAAAGTTCAAATTTCGGTCGCATTGGCACTGTCTGGAGGCGGTAGAGGTTTCTAACTTTGAATAACGCACAACAAAGAACTCCTGTGAACATTCATAATACTTCACAAGACTAGAATACCGAAATAAATATATGAAAAACACTCACACACACAGTGTGATGAGGACCGCATTTCAAGGACCTCCAAAATTAAAAAAAGAAATATGGGATTAAATTAGACATGACATTTTATTGAAACACAGCCTCAGGGAGTCGATAAAAATTTGCTACGCGTTTTGCTCCACTAGTGCTTGTTCACACTATATATCTATATATGGAGCTCATTACCAGTGGCGTCGCTGCGGAGTCCAGGGGGGCGAGAGGGGGCTGGGGGGGCTGGGACCGGCCCCTCCTCTGAAATTCTGCCCCCCCCCCACCTCAGCTGAGCTACTTTCTCTGCACTGTCTGCAGTAATGTGTCAGCCCACACAGCACACAGGGCCACAATCAATGCTGCCGCAGAACATGGAAGAGCTAGTAAGTTCCCCCTGCAGCCAAGAGCAGCCCCTCCAATCAGAATGTAGCACACAAAACCGTCTGATGGGAGGGGAGGTGCAGTGGGGTGTGGTAGTTGGTGTGCACAAAAGATACTCTCAGGAGTGCTTCTGACTTCACACATTGCCTTTTTATAGGGCGCCCAGTGCACTGAAAATGATGGCGATAATGGATCTCATGTTTTTCCCTGTGAAGATTGATAACCTGTGATACTGAAATCGAATGCCGGCTATTGAAGAACAGCAATCAATTTCTACAATGACATGTAAACACTTACATTACTGTGTGGACTGCTTTCCTTATTATATCTTTGAAAAAGGAAATTCAGCCTGAGAGCGTCTTCCACCTTTCAATGGCAACAGGTCATTGAGGGAGTTTTTTTTTTCTCATGTCGGGATAGAAGTCTGGATTCCACAGAGAGCACAGTTGCAATACAACGCTATGAAGGGCAGAGCATGTGTCCCAATGATTGATCAAGAAACAGGGAAGGGGTTGACCACTCCTTTAACTGATTCTCACATGTTTCAGGGATTACACCCCCAACTATGAAGTGCTACAAAATAAACAAGCAATGGAATCCAATCCGTGTCTAGACGCGCCAAGCCACTTAAACACATTAAAGAAAAGGAAAAGGCATATTATTCTGACCTAGGACTTATCAAATTGCATCTCAAGTGAGGAACTCCAAACACTAGCTTCAGTGCAGTTCATGTACGAACAAAGAATCCATTTCTAGGGAACAAATATTATAAAAATGAAAGTGATAACAAAGGGCTCAACTCTCTCAATTACTACATGCATGACTCACACAGTTACTGCATGCATAACTCACACAGTTACTGCAGGCATGACACACATAGTTACTGCATGCATGACTCACACAGTTACTGCATGCATGATTCACCCAGTTGACAGACTCTGGATCTAGATCAGTCACTATCCTAAGTTTCAATGCTGCAATCTTTCAATGCCATTCTCAAATAACTATAACCAAATATGCCCCATTTATAAATGCATAAATGCATTCAATCCTCCCGGGGATTCTGTTTGAAGAGAAAAGGTGCAAGGAGCTCCTCTCTGCAGCAGTCTCATTGCTTGATCTCTTCTTCTCGGATGTGTTTGATGGCCTCGAGGAGAAATCCCTGAAGTGAGCTCGCTCACTGTATGGTGTAATTCGAAGTAATGTCTGACAACCCTGGAGTTTGTGTTGCTGCTGTGAATGTCCGACTTGTGCTCTATTAGTAACTCCTTACACCAATGGGTGTTTTGAGCAACACAGTATTTACCCATGGAGACATTGGTGCATATACTGTGTGATCAGTTAAGCATGTCTCTGAATCCATAACAAGGATTCCGTACCCTTTCACTGGGCCTGAAAGGGAATTGCCTGTCTGTTTCCTGCTACAGAAAGAACAGCCCAAACATGGCTATGTATCTGTTTGCAATGTCCTTCAATATGTTCGAGTATGAAGGCAGATCTGCCTGAAATGAATACAGAAATGAGCAATGTTGTATTGTCTCTTGTAGACAAACCTTGGACGTAGGGGGCACCAACTCTCTACAACCGATGTTGGTATGAAACAAATGTCATTTGTGTCTTGTGAATCACCGAGTCCAATACTAGTATCCGATTCATTGAAGGTTATGAGGCATTTTTGACACCTTATTTTACGCTTTGAAAAACACTGCGTTGAAAACGCATTGCGAATAATTACATTAGAAAACAATGTCATGTTTTCCTGGGTAGGCTTTGGTTGTGGCGCACTGGTGGTGTTATGTTAGGCTCTCAGGAACTGGGAATATGTTGAGGATTCAGAGATCTGACAGGGAGGCATTCATTTGGCCTAGAGATATGAGCTTCTGTCAGTTCATTTTTGGTGCACAGAGTAGGCAAAGCTAGTGGGGTTAACAGCCACATCGTTCATTATTGTTTCTACGTAGATCACAGTCTTGGGGCCGACGCTGAAGGTACATTTAACCTTGGGATGTACATCGATCAAGAAGGCAAACATATCCTGTAGATATTGTTCAGTGGATTTCCAGATGATAAAATAATAAAAACGTTCTCAATCTAATGTAGCCAACCTCTGCCTCCTTCGAACCATTGTGCCTTTTGCAATGTCCTATGCTGTGCTAGCCAATTGAGCAGGGGCGTTGCTGGGAGGGGGGGGGGCTAATGGGGCTATAGCCCCTGATCTTTTGGTTGTAGCCCCTGATAGAATCTCAGGAGCTACAGCCAAAAGGCTAGCTAGCCCCCAGTCCCAACATCAGCTTAGCCCCGGGTCTTTTCCAGACCTAGCAACTCCCCTGCAATTGAGTGATATATTTAGCACACATTAAAGTACCAGACACTTGTTTATAGTAGTCATATCTGAAGCTAGATTATTATACTAAATAGCATTAGAGAAGTATGACTACCTGATATCGGCGAGTGAAATAAAGCTTCTCTTGTGGCAGTGATGCCTTCGTCTTGTGGCGTCTAAGTGTGCAGCCCAATAACTATGGTGGTAGCTTCCAATTTACAAATGATATCAGAAGTAGCTTGTATAAAATGGGGACCTCTTATAACTACTAACTTTGTTCAAGTGGCCATCAGTGTAGAATCCAGTGGGTTCAAGTGTTTGAAATCTCTTATTTGGTAATTTATAAAATGCCACATGCATACAAAGCACTTCAGAAGTCCAAAAGAGAAAAGGTGTGGAGGGGTTCAGAAGAGAAGAAGTGGGGTGAAGCAGAGAATTACTTGGAAACTGCTAGAACAGTCAAAGTACTCTTTACCACAATCTATTTCTGTATGCGATAACATTCTTCCTTACGCATACTTCTGCCACCAGTATGGTGCCTTTCAGTTTTTCTGGAGGCGAATGCTCCTAGCTGGTTAAATTAGGCTCATTTCAGGATTCCTTGAACAATAGAGTGTTTCAAGCTTGCTTAACAATGGGGTGTTTTAGTTTGTTCCTTAGTCCCAAAGGCACATGGTTCCATAGCGTAGGCCAAGAGTCTGCCAGCAGTCTCTTCTTGCATCTTTTCAGTTTGAAGGGTGCCCGGGACATCATGGTCAGGGAAGTGGATCTTAGCGTTCTCTGCAGGGTGTAGGGTGCTGGAGGCCCATGTTCCATGCTGCCCTTCAGATAATGCAGAGAGTGATGAGCTCAAGGCAATCCTTAATATATAGCCAATTCCGGGTATTCATGGAGGCTGTGACATGGTCATGCTTCTTTAGATGAAAGATCATCCTGGTTGCTCTGTTTGAATCGCTTGTAAGCAGGACAGCTCCATTTTTGGGAGGCCGAGAAAGAGGGTATAGCAGTAGTCTAGTTTTGTTATCAACAATACTTAGTTTAACTGAACTTTGTGATTCCTGGTCAAGCTTGTGAACAACGTTTGTAACATCTTAAGTGTGTGGCGGCAGCAGCTACGGGCCATCATTAAAATGTGTTGATTGAAAGAGATTAACTGGTCGAAAGATACTCAATTTCTTTAGCCTTTTGCGTTGGTTACTGGGCTGGATGCCTGGCTAGGATTATTGGCTGGTCAGAGTTGAGGGATACCTGTTGCTTGGGCATGACCGCATACCTGGATCTCTGCCTTTCCTATACTAGGGTACAGTTGGCTTTCCATCCTCCAGCTATGGATGGCAAAGAGGCATTCAGCAAATGTGCGTGTGTTTGGGTGGGAATTGGCAACCAAGTGAATTCTCAATTGTTAATGGTCCACACAAATGCTGAAGGACGTTAGTCACAGGATGTGTGTGTGTGTGTGTGTTTAGACATTAAACAGTTAAGGGGATAGCAGTGAGTCCTGAGGTACTTAGGACAGTGTTTCACACAGTTTAGACATGAACTGTCCCCAAGTTACCTGTGCAGGGCTCTCTTTAGGGAATTATTTGATCCATTTCAAGGCTGTGCCTTTCACCCCATGTAGAACACTAGTCTTGTTTTGTTATGGTCTACTTATTATGCCGGTAACATAGCTCAGCGGGTTGAGCACTCGCTGCTGCGATCTGAGCGTGCAGATCGCAGGTTCGAATCCGGGAAGACCAACTCAGCCTTTCATCCTTCTGAGGTCGATAAATGAGTACCAATTTTGGTTGGGTGATATTGTATGTAAATATGTGCTCTGTAAAGCGCTTTGGATAAAGACCTGATATAAATAACTTATCATTATCATGTTACGTTATGAGACCTTATGTTATGTTAAGAGGTTTTTATTAAATTAATTAATACTGCACACATCACCACCATGGTGGTTTTAAAGTGCTGAGCCTTGTCCATGTAGATACATATTGTTGCCCAGCTAAGGGTAAAAAACAGACTATGGAATGAAAAGGAAACAAGGGGGAAAAGATGCAAAGGAAGGGCAAGAGGGGGAAGCCAAGAGACAAACAGGTGAACAAACGTCAAAGTACAGAGGTGTGTATGGCGTGATCACATGGATGCATGTGTACTCATTGGTGCATAAATCAAAAGGAAAATGAGGTCCAAATAATGAAAGACATGCCCATAATGCGAGGCAACTTTTCTCAAACGCAATTAATAGTGAAATACTGTAATGATACTAGTTTCAGTCATGCTATGAATGCGCAAGGGCCTTGAGATGTGTCCTAGACTGCCTATGAGTTGTGAAGGATTCAAACCAGATATGTATATTATATTCTAGGTTTCAAATAAGCATGTTTACCTCCTGCATGTAGCCTAGAAGAACCTGGTTAACTTAACACAAACAACTACCAGGAGCTATTTTACACTTCTCAGGCCCAATGGTTCTGTAGCACCATACCCAGATGTGATTAAACTGGTTGTTTTGGATTATATCTCAAGGACCATTTGGACAATCTAGAAGATATTTAAACTATAAATTATAACTATAATTGATAATGTGCAGTAAGAAAAGATAATAGGTTGCCTTTCATTTGAACATTAGATTTGCAGCACGCTGTGTACTGGCTCCTGGTTTTACAGAGGTAGCTCCTCCCTATTGGGTGATTCTTGACACCAGGAGCTGCTTTCAGCGACTGAGCATCAACTCTTTAAATCCCTCTTTCATTCACAAGAAGGTGGTCTGGTAGTGCTGCGCCAACTGACAGGAACTGGCCATGTGTTGCGTGAATGCTGGAGGACACAAGAAGGGAAGCTAAAGAAGACAGAGAACAAAGTCTCATGAGCCAGATCAACTTGACCACTAG
Organism: Ambystoma mexicanum; assembly: GCF_040938575.1. Lineage (NCBI taxonomy): Eukaryota > Metazoa > Chordata > Amphibia > Caudata > Ambystomatidae > Ambystoma > Ambystoma mexicanum. The sequence goes on from NC_090921.1 coordinate 984,542,155, forward strand.
AAGAGAGGTAATATTGAGTGCCGCGCCTGCATGTAAGTGAAAGAAAGGTAAGAATGAACGATCCATGTATTGCAATTTTAAAATGCTGTTTTGTGTTGGGTTTAGATAGAAATGAAATAGCCCTAACAATGAAGCTCACTGTAGTAAATCTCAGGAACAGGCATTCCATCTGTCCGGTTATGATACCAAGTCCTCGCAAAGAGAGTTTAGTTACAAAAACAAAACCTCACACACCTGACTGAAATAACCTCACACACCTGACTGAAATAACCTCACACACCTGACTGAAATAACCTCACACACCTGACTGAAATATGATATTCTACATGTCTAAGAGACTGAAAAGTGGAACGATCTATCTGTTACAGAATGTATATTATTGAGGTGATTCTCATCGCCCCAATCTGTAGAGACCCCCCCACCCACATGGGAGTGTCCAAGACCCCCCCAACCCCCCGGCAGTGGTAGAAATAGAGATAGGGCAGAGCCTAACCTGTCACTGCTCATTAGTAAAGAGAGCAGACAATCAACCCCCTGCAGTGGGTAGCTATTACTCATTCATCTGCACAAGAGAGGTTTACTAATGTCACAGTATTTGTTATTCATACTCCACTGCTCATACCTTCCAGTTACCCTTTGTGTGTATTAAAGACATGCACCATATATAACACATCTATAAACAGTACATTTAAATAGGGTTGTATACTAATTGACCTTTTTACAATTGACCTCAGGAGAATTGACCTAATTTAGAAGGTCAATTAGGACATACATGCGGGGAGAAACCCCCTGCAACCCTCCTGCCCAATCCAAAACCCCTGCAACCCACCACTCAATCTCCTTGTATTCTCCATGATCCAAAACCAACCCAATACATATATAGAATAACTAAAATAATATAAAGGTCAATTGTGCAGAAGGTGAATAAGGACCACTATAATTTGGTCAATTGTGTAAAAGGTCAATTGTAAAAGGTCAATTTGGGTAATAGCTTAAATAGATGCCCCTCTCTTAAAGTTCATGTTAAAATGCTTCTTGACAAAACACTAAATAATGAACACTCAATGATTGCTTCTTACACTCTCATGTATAATGTAAATCCTTTAATTGTGAGAAAAAAGTAATAAAGACACATTGCTACCATTATGGTCACTACACATAACACCCTTATAGCCTGATTCATGGAATTATTTGCGTGAAAAATGCAGATTTGCGCGCCTTTCTGCCCGGAAATCCCTGTTTGAAGTATGAGGATTTTCGGTGCAAAAAGGCTCACAAATCTGCGTTTTTCACGCAAATAATTCCATGAATCAGGCTGTTAAAGTGCAAAAAGTAATTAATGAATAAGCAACAATCATTGTCTATGGGGGTCATAACAAGGCAGGAGGTAACCAAGTCGCTATTAGCGGCATGGCTACCCCCTTACCGTGTACCGGGTCCGGGTTCCTTGAATGAGGAATTACCGGGCCATTCTGGCCATGGAGGGCCTGGTAATTCTTCATTCAAGGAAGCCATCCCCATTCCCATTCGAGCCCCCATAGGGCTCAATGGGAATGGGGAGGGTGCTAACAACGGGCCTGTTACTAACGGGCCCGTTGTTAGCACCCTGGTCTGCTCGCGGGACCCGCTAAGGGCGCCTGGTAAACCAGGCGTCCTTAGTGGGTTCCCGCGAGCAGACTCGTAATAAGGCAGTAAGGGGTTGACGGCTCTGGCACCATTACCGGTGCCGTTAACCCCTTACCGCCTCACTTGGAATGACCCCCTATCTCTTCTCAAGACCAAGACAGACCAACCTTCTCTAAGATATCATAGTCACCTAAAAAACACCTACCTGCCTCACGGGTCTTGCTAGGCAACCACATAAATCTTGCTAGCCAATCTTTATAGAAGCACCTAAAATCACCTAAATGCACCTCCTCTTAAGTACCGCAACACTTTTCTCAATGTGATATCAATGAAGGGTAAAAAACCTCCCATGCTCACTATCGGTAGAAGGTAGGGAGATGAGAGGGCTGGAGATGGAGACTGGATGCCTTGGATGGTCTACAATCCAGGAAAAATGCCCAGAAATGTCAAAAGCCACCTATGAAAGCACTATGATCTTTTTTCAAAAGAGCAGAAACACAGAATTCTTTTTTCAAAAAGAGTTAATTCAATTGGGATTAACCATGGTGCCAGTAGGTAGTCAATCAAGAATAAGATATGTTCATAAGTGGTAAGCTGATTTGCCTCGGCGGAGGAAAATGCAAATAATATTCCCCATACCGCTGATTCAAAATCCATTCTTCTGTCCACAAAGTCAATAGACAGAGTCCTTTGGGAACTCAAATGCCTTACAACAGCCAGAAATCCAATATAGTGACTTTAAAATCCAGCCAGTAAAAAAGGAGAGATTTCAGCAACTCCCCTCTGCTTCTCCTTTAGCCGTCCTTCTGTCCCCTGTCTTCTTGCCAGATCCCGTCGGGTCTGCGCACCGCTCAAACCTCCTGCTCTGCCTTACATATATACTATCCGGGCTGAAACTGTCAACTCCCACTATTAGCATAGTTATCGGACAGAAGCAAAAAGCTGCTGAGAAGCAAAAAGCAGTTGATAAGCAAAGAGCTGTTCAGAAGCAAAACTCTGTCCAGAAGCAAAACGTGTCTAAGCCCCAGAAAGCTGTTGCGCTCACTGGTCTAACGCACCTTTCACCCACTTCGGCCACTAAAAGCTCTGCAATTCTTTCATATTGCTATCTCAATTTTGTTTACTATTTACCGGGACACTTGGCTCCCTTCCCAGGAAGTCTGGAGAGCATTCAGAGGGATTGTTTACTAAAACGGTTGCAGTGCAGTGTTCTAAAAACAAGGTCAGTTGGCACCCATCACAGAGTCTCAAATGAAAACACTAATGTAATGTTATTCAGAGTGAATTTCTAAGGCAGTGCTTGAGTTTGCTAAATATGAATCCACACTTGCATCAACGGCTTGTGCCTATAGCTCAAATATACCACTTTTTACATAGTTAGACATGAGAATACATCTCACCCCCACCTCCCCATGATCCGTAGAACACCAATGGAGGCATTTTAGGAATCATGGAAATAAGAGTGAAGAGACAAAAGAGCATTTAAAACATTACAAAATGCTTATTTGCAAAAAATGTGTTCACTCAGGAACTTCACTGGTTACTAAATACTAAAACATAAAAATGGATCTTCTTGATAAGAGCTGGCTGCAACATGTACTGGTCAGCGGACAATCTTCAGTCTCTGATGATCGCAGAGATGGGTAGATGTGCACAGACAGTCCCAGCACGCTTTCATCCGTTAATCGGGATGCAGTTTTGGTGTATTTAACAAGTTCTTTGTTACTTGTCATGACAAAATAAAAAGATGATCAGGATGAATCCAGCTGCAAGGATGTAGAACACAGATGTGATCCCCAAGCCTATGTTCCCGAAGAAGTCCAAAATACATTTCAATGGATTGAATGAAAAAACTGTATTTGTCAGTCATTTTGTAATGGACCCAAGGGTGGAGCTTCCATTTGCTAGAGTGGAGCTCACCAGTAGCACTTGAATATCCTTTAGGCAGTCTGGTGTTCTCTCCAGCAGGTCTTTGGTCAATTGCAGTGCTCTTTTGTTCTATTGATGGTACACTAGGTAACCCCCCAGCTCTCCACATAAGATGGTGTGTGCTGGACCCACAAAGAGAGAAGGTAAGTAAAGTTAATTTCACTTTACTCTTCTTGGGGACTGTAGTTCCCACAAGAAAAGGTATTTGAACCTTATGAAAAATGTAAAAGATTTCTCTGTGACACTGCACTGAAGGTGCTGTGTGTGACCATACAAAAAGTACATGCCCATGGAATTTGTCAGACTCCAAAATCAGTGAAAATACAATCCAAATCAGGTCAAAACCTGTGAGAGTGAGTAAAAGATCTCAATCACTCCAGGTTAAAATTAAAAAGTAGTCCTAAAGTTCAGCAAAAGAGCTGGGGGGTCTGTAAGGTGGGAGGAATTAAGCAATAAAATGAATATTCTCGATAACAGCAGCCAACGGGTGGCAAGTGCAAGTGTTAATATATTGTGACTGTCATTGTTGATGCTAATTGAATTGCCATATATTTTCTTTTGTATTTGATGTTTAGGGTGAGGGCCAGCATTCCTGTGTTAGACTGTTTCCCCTCCGTTTTGTTAGTTAGGGAAACCCACAGTAGAGTAGGGAAAGTGAGGCACTTTGATATTTCTGTTCTAATAAAACGGCAAAATCAAACAGTTATCAAACAGTTGTCTGTGTTGAATTGCTGACCCCTCACATGGCCCCATGTATCTTTTTGGCAGCCATTGGGGGTAATAATGTATTATTCTAGGTCCTGCTCTTGACTATTTAGGTTTAGGGGCTTCCTCTGTTCAGAGAAACCATGTGGCAGGCTTAAAATGGCTGTTATTCACACATGACCACTTTGTGGGCCCGCACGGCAGACACCATGTTGGTTTTTAATTGTTTAGACCAATCTAAGTCCCTGGGCTGCCCAAATCACATCCTGTGAGTATTGTCTGGGATGAGTGGCAGATTCAGGGGTTTGTTCTCCTGACCCTTTGTTCCCAATCCCATAATATGAGTGGTGGGTTGGCTTTGACAAGCTCCTGCGAGTGGTTGTACTTAACAGGAAATCATGTACCTAAACTCTCTCACTACTGGAATTTTTAGAAGAGCAGGTGTACTTACTTGCTGGAGGAATTCCAGCCGTTGTTGCAATTTTAGGACCAGATTTGGCCATACTGGCTGGATGCTGTGCCCTGGGCGGATCTACCGTTTGGGTTTTCTACTTCTGGACATCCACAATGGGCACCCTCTGTCCTCCTGCTGACTCCACTTATGTGCTGGGCCAGGCCTTCCGTGCTGCCACTGTCTCTGGGCCATTCTGCTGCCGTCTTCCTGCTTTACTGCCAAGGTTGTCCTGACTTGGTGCTGTAAACTACAGCTGCCTGGAAGGATGTTGAGACCCCAACATCGCACCTCATCTACTCCTAAGGAACATCTTGGATCCTCTCCATGGTCAACTTCTTCATGGGACACCCTTCAGTGGCTGGGCATGTTTCCTTGGTCTGTCGAGCCGCCGGATCCTGCTTGCCGGATTTCACTATCACCCTAAAGTTTTCTTGCTGTTGCTTTTGCTTCAGGTCTGGGGGACTCCCTTGTGGGTGGGAAGACAGTTTGTTCTTGTTTTTGGTTGTTGGGGTTTTCATTGTCCCAGAGTTCCTGTACTTGAGAAGTCACAACCTATAAACTGCATGTGGGAAAGAATCCATCCACTACAGGTTTTTTTTTGCTTTGTAGAAACTATCTTTCTGGAAGGACACATTGAGTACTTACCTCTGGGTCCTGGGGTGGTGAGTTATTCTCAATACACACACTCAGGGGCCCCTTTCTTCCAGGGTGTCAAGACATTTCAATGCCTTTTCCCATTCACTAACATTGCAGGGAGAGGATCTTCCTGCTGTGCTGCATCGTCTCCTTGGGCTTCTGGTTCACTAACTGGTGTCGAGATGTCTTAATTATGGTCTCCTATAGTTCTCCCATGTGTTGTTTGCAGCCATATTTGTACCTACGGGGTAGGGCTGGGACATACCTGCCTTTTTCCCACACATGTGGATTGCATACTGACTTTGTCTGTTTATTTCTCTTGTAACTTTCTACTCACCTGAAACTCTTCATAAGTGACATTGTGTGTACTTACCTCTACTGGACACTTTTCCTGCATCAAATGTGTGACCACAGAGTTTAAAGCAAGGACTTGTACTTTATTACTTGTGATTTTTAATGCATTTTTAAGTCATGCTCTCCACTTCTTCATCTGTGAAAGCATATTTACACTGTAATTATTTTTGGTGACACTCATTATTTTTCCCTGCAGTGTACTGCATTGGTAAATGTTGCTAAACTGTACCTAGATTTTGTGGTGGCTTCTGGCTGTGTTTTGAACGGTTTCCCCCTGCTGTAACCTCCATTAACTGTGATGTGTGCTTATGTATTTCCATAATACTATGCCCAAGACCTGTACAAATATTGTGGCTTTGTTTGCATTGGCACTCGGGTTTCTGTAGAACTATTTTAACTATGTTTTAATTGTCTAATTTCCTTTTCTTCCCACCACCTTCTTCTGTCATCACCAGTTCGTTGCCTAACAATGTAATACAGGAGTGGGTTGTGACATTCTACTCTTTTTTGTACAGGCACTAGGTATTTTAACTCCGCATTATTACGTCGGATTACCTTTTTCTCCACTTAAACTCTTGTCACTATATGGTGTGCGCCTATCTTTAGATAGGGAACTGTTGAGGATCAGAAGAAGGACGCTGACTCTATGAGGACATTTCCAGGGTGTATTTATTAAATAATAATATGAAGGCCTAACTATCCCTATTGCTATGGGGTATTCCCTACCTATAGGAATAACTAAGGAGCTCGTCAGTCGTCTGTGAATGTCCAAAAGGAATATGTTCGCTATCCAAAAGCTAATGCTAACTGACCCTACCACTAACTTAACAAAGTAAGGTCAGGAGAATGACTCCCTTCTCCTGATGTGCGCTTCACGCACTTCTCTCTTTTGACTTCTTCTTAATATGTCATTTTTAAATAGTCTTTCATGACTTTTCTTATTATGTTGTGCACCTCACTCATGAGATTATGGACTTTACTTTCCTCTTTAGAAATGGCTTTTCATGACTCCTGCCAAAACCTTGGATCAATCTTAATGGGCTTTGTATGAGCTGGCAAAATAACGTTTATTGTATGATTCTTGTTTCCTTGACAGTTATAGATCATGTTTTCGTGGCCTGGTCTCTTTTGTGGTTTATTGATCATAGAGGCTTCTTTGGCATTCATTTCATCATATTGGGGCTCATTTCAAGTTGGGCGGTAAGGGATACCGGGCACCGGTAAGGAGACCGGTGCCGGTAATCCCTTACTGCCCAATTCCGAGGTCCCTTAGCAGGAACCGTAAGGAACGTGTGGTCTGACCACACGTCCCTTACGGGTCTCGCTAAGGGCCCTCCCCATTCCCATTGAGCACTATGGGGGCTCAAATGGGAATGGGGAATGGTTTGTTCAATGGGGAATTACCGGTCTCTACAGGGTCAGAATGCACCGGTAAGTCCCCATTGAACAAGACCGGACTCGGTCACGGTATGGGAGGCAGCCATGGTGCTAACAGCACCATGGCTTCCGCCCATCTCGTAATGACCCCCATTGTTTCTTTGTTATATTCCACTCTTTGACTCTTGACCTGGGGTTAAAGTCCCCTCTTCCCAGGGTAGGGGTATCCTTGACTTATTTATTTCCCTCTCAGGGATCTCTAGTATTCTCTTTCTTTCATTAAAATAGTTCACCTCCCTTACTTTTGGTTCCACTCTTTTCTCCCTTCTACTGAGACAAGTTTCTAGTGGTAAGGCAGTTCAAGTTTATTATCTTGGGATCCAAGCCTTTCTCACTTTTACTGAGACAAGTTTCTCCTGGTATTCCAGTTCTGTTGATCTCTCTCTCAGGTATGTTTATTATTCTCTTTCTTTCATTAAGGCAGTTCAAGTTTATCAACTTTGCCTCCAAGCTTCTCTCACTTCTACTGAGACATATTTCTCCTGGTATTCCAATTCTATTGATCTCCTTCTCTGGTAAGTTTACTATTTTCTTTCTTTCATTCAGACAGTTCAAATTACTTAACTTTGGTTCCAAGCTGTTCTCACCTCTTCTGGAGCATACAATGAGTCCATTACCTTCCGTACTGTTTGGGAATGTCACTGTGATTCTTATGGGCTGGGGATCTTCTCCTGTTCTCCATCTCACGTTTGGTTTGTTTTCACTGGTGTCCTCGCCGTATGACTCGTTCTTTCTCCCGCCTTATCTGTATCTCGACAGGGATCCATGGCATTTGCTGTGACTTCCCCAGGGCTGTGTCAGCATTGTTGCATGGGCAGCCTGCCCACCATGACGATCTTGTGTTCACGCCACCACTGAATCTCCAACTCCAGTCATTTGTGCTTTCTGTCCCTCGTGCACGCCGGGCTTCCAGAATTTACTTTGCTGCTCCCAGGCATCTCTGAATTTCACAGGCTCCACATTCTCGTGTGGCATTGCCTCCTGCTAGTATTACGCTCCAGGGGACCTCCGCTGCTTCAGTTATGCATTCCTCTCTCTTCTCTCTGTCGTTTGACGAGTATTCCTTCTTTAACCTACGCATCACATTGGATTGGTGATTTCCATTTAAAGAGACATCTTCTCTTTCTACCTGATGATAGCACATTTTAACTTTTTCTTCAGTCTCAGTACTTTGAAGTATTTCCCATGTACGCCATCAAGTGAATTGACTTAGAGAGTTCCTCACAGATACGGGAGTCTTTGTCCTCCAAGGGGGACTCTCTGCCAGTGAGGTTCCACTTGCCTCGACCACTAGGAAGGGTGTTGCAGAGTGGCTCACCTCCCTTGACTCACAGGGGTGGGATCCCACTTGGGGATAAGGGACGAATTCCCTCAATTCGTCACATAACCCACACTTTAGTATAGGGGTGTGGGGTGTCTTGATTGACATGTACTGTTTTTGTAGAATGCATGAAGTAAGTTTACTAAAGTACATGTGCAGCTAAGAGGTATATATGTGTAACATAAACATAATAAATGTGGGTGTTTTTCTGTTTACCAGTGTGGCGTATTTTCTGAGATGCCTTTGTGTCAGTATGCATCCCCTTCCTAGAGTATAGTCTGACTGCTCTGCCACACTACCATTTTAAGAGAGTTGTAGGCTTTCTTTTTGGCGGGGTGCTCTGCCCCTCCATAAGCCCCACCTCACCAGAGGCATGTACGAAAACTGCCTTAACAATTGGGTTTACCTACTGTAGATTCAGGATACATACCAAAAGAAACTATGTGGTAAAGTCACCTACTTTTAGTAAAATGACACAGGTATTCATCTTGTTATATGCAATTTGAAGTGATACAAAAAAAACACATCTAACCAAGAGACATCATGGATATATGCAGTTTAAAAAGGTGGCTATATTGTGTGAGGAACCAGGAATGAGACGCGGACACAGAGGACTCATAGTGATTGCTACAAACGTTTATTGAAATAATAAAAGGGTTGAAAAATGCCTCACTATCCCTACTCTAGGAGATATTTCCCTACCTCAACCAAAACGAAGGGTCTGTCGTGCATCAAGATGTCCAAAGCAAAATGCCATGTGTGCAAAATCCTATCCTAGCTCTCACACTATAAATGTAACTATAAGGTACTAAGGGTATTGTCTCTGGCCTTGAAAGTGCACAAAAGTTCAAGTTTAAAGGAAAAGATTAACTCCAACAAAACAGTTCCAAATGGATAATGTTCACAATTCCAGGGGATAACTCCCTTCCCCAGGTTTCATTCCATAACAAAAACAGTTCAAAACAATTCAGAATCGCAAGGGCATGTGTCTTCCTCGTAATTCCCTTTTCATAGTGTTACAACTTGGGTGCAGGTCCCAGAATTTCACAACACCTGGTATACTCTGCTACCAGGCTTTTTACATTCAATATACTTCAAAGTTCTAAGGGCATTGGTCTTCCTTGGGATTCTCTTTCTACACTGGGCTTTGCCTGGTATACTCTTCTGCCAGGGCTTTCTCATGTGCTTCACTTCTCACACTTGCAAACTTGACTTTGCTTGTATACGCTACTGCCAGGGCTTTCTCATGTAATACAAATCTTTCATATTTGGGTTTCTGGTTCATAAACCCTTTTCTCATTACTTCACTCATCCAACTGGTTTCTCTTTTGCCCAGATATTGGGTCTCTGGCCCGTTCTCACATTCATCAGTTCTACACCTTCGCCCCAGCATCTCAAATCCCTGCTGTGGGCTTGCTTCCACTTGCTTAGTGCTTTCCTTTCCTATGTGATGCTCTGGGTGAAGCGCCCTGGTGTCCCAGCTCCCTGCTAGGGGCTCACTGGCTTTGTTCGGCTGATGCGGAACGCCTCGCATCCTTCGCTGCTTCCTCTCTTGATCGTAATGGGCGCAATCCCAGATTACCAAAAGGACAAAGTAGGCACCGGCCTATGGGCACCACTCCTTTTAGGGGCCCGCCGACAACAGATCAAAATAATAATGATTTGATCTTGAAAGAAAATTACAATCAAGCTTTCTTAAATAGTTTCCAAAAGTAGAAAACAATTAATTGAATCAAAGAACAAGAGTTACATTAAAGACTATAGAGAAAATACTGTATTAATGTAATGTATCCATTAACAACTTAAAGTACAGCAAATACGTCAGATTTACAGAACAGTTTGTCTCTTAAAAGGTCATCTTCTGGCAGCTGTCAGTTTGTAAAAAAAACAGTATGTGTAATGTAAGTAGCAATGGTCATCTGCATCTTAGTTCAATGTTATGCACACACATGAGAAACCTCCAGAAATTAAGCTTTCTGTGTTTCGCAAGACACACCAGCTGACTCCAGATCCTAGTCGAATATTCACAAGTAGAAGTTTTGAGAACACCGAAGCGACGAGTATATATACAGTACCGTCTGTGTTACTGAGTTAGCTTTCCTGGGTTATAATAAAGTTTGATTAACTTCACTGTCCAATTTTATAAAAGAATGAATCTATCTTGTTCAGGCACTTTTATTAATTTTTGGCTGAGACTTAAGAAATCTTTCATTTTCTGTGAGGTGGCTCTCGGAATTTCGACTGCCTAAGGGCCTCCACAGAGTTTAATCCGGCACTGCACGGGCAGCTGGCATTTTTCCTGCTCTTCGGTTCCCGTGGTGTTGGAGGGGCTTCTCCTCTTCCCTCGCTCCCAATGCTTACATAGTGCTTCTCACCCAGCCGAATTTCCATGAGCGCTGTCTCCTCGAGCCGCTTCCTTCTGCGTGACCATCTGCTTCTTTCAGGCTCCCCGACCCGAGTCGGGAGATGTGACTCTCCCTCACCATTCTCCAGGTTTAATCCTTTTAAATGTCCCAGTGCTTGTTAGATACTTACAACCACTAGAGCGCCTCTCCAGCTTGTTGGCATCAGTGATCTGTATCGCTCCAGTCATCTTCCTCATACCAGTACTCCAATATACGTGTGAATGATAGGCAGTTCTTGACATGTCATACTGAAAGATATCATTATTAGGTTTTATGGATGGTTGGTGAGAACGATCACAGTAAGTCATAAAGGCATGAGCCATGGAGGGAATATCCCTAAAAGGGAAAGGAGTATATTTGTTTTCATTTGTATTATCTGATGATGCAGTTCTATCCTCTTGAGGGACGCCTCCCCCCATCTGGTCCTCCCTCATATCACGGCCCTCAGGGTCAGGATCAGGTAGCGGCTGCCGTCCCCTGGCCACATGGAGGCTACCTTTGGGAAAGGAGTGATGACATCATCAGATTCATCGCAATTGTGAATCAGTATGTTGGCTTGGTAGATAGAATAGTTAGCAAGGGCTGTGTGGGGTTTTGAAATGCACACGCACTCACTGCAGTCTCAATCCCTCATTTAAATTACCTGGAAGACTTGTCAGAGAAAACAGTCTCTCCAAACACCCATTCTCCACTAACTCGCTGCTGTGTCTCCAACTTGTAATAAGGCCCATTTATCAGTATATCAGTGTGCTGTTACCTGAGAGTTCAGCCGTGTTGCTCTGCTCAGATTACTTATCTTTAAAAGAGGTATGGCATTCCTTTCTTGTCAGGTGTGTTAGCCCCCCATTAAGTTCAGTGGCTGTAGATCTCTTAACAGAGGATTGTACAAAAACTGTCTTAAGATAAACCTATCGATGACAAGGAAGTATATATATATATTACACGGCCAATGACTGAATGGGGGAAAAACTTTGCGCACGGCTACAGGTCAAACCGATGGACGTATTTTCACCAAATTTGCGGCAGGTACAGGGGCTTGGTCCAGAAAGCATGCTTTTGTAAATTTGATGACCTTCCGTGGAGTACTTTTCATAAAAATGACCAAAAAGTAGGTCTGAAAAAATTTGTGATATCTATGTCCGCTTCGCGGTCACACTTCCCTGTTCGGTCCACGGACAATATACCGATTGTCTAAGGGGCTGGCGTCATGACTGCGGACACGCGACGTCTCTGCCGATTGGCTGCAGCGAGACGTTTTCTGCGTCAGATTGTTTGGATGCGCCCAACATCTTGGATCCGCCGATAGCGGAGCGACAACCAGCGCAAACATGCTATATTTATAAAACTCTTTTGCTGTGTCATAGAGCGTTGGGAAAGGTTCAGACAGTAAGACATGGGTGATCAATGCATTTGTTCTGGTGGTCGGTCTTCATGATGTATTTTCTATGGCCACTTTTTGTATGCACAGAAAATGAGGGGTCCAATAACGGTAGAATTTTAGTCCATGCAGTGCACAGGCAACTTGTAACTGTTGTAAGGACACGCGTGGTGTTAGCGACTATTGAAATTGACAACATGCCGTAATTGCATTACTTTTTCCTATGGGTATTGTATTCATTACTACGCCACCATGGGTGTGACATGCTACTGTGGTTGTGGCCAGGGCTTAGAGTCTTGGATGCATGGCCGTCGGCCGAAGGTTACAGGTATCTAACCGAACAGTTAGATACCTGTAGGCATATTCTAACTGTGCATTTGTTCTTACAGATCTCTGATAATCATGTATTTGTGTCGTTGTTATATCCTCTTGGGCAGTTAGATACCTGTAGGCGTATTCCAACTGTTTGTAGTCTTTCACATAATTTTTTGGTAATCTTGAAGTACTCATTATTTATAACATTTTGGCTTTAAGAAGATTAAACAAGCATTTGTAAGATTAGCTGGCAATCTCTGCTTTAGAGTCATGGTGCTATCATTACATTCGAACCATGCACATTTCTTTTTAATGTATGCAGTGTAGTGACCTGCATTGGTTGTAGCTCCTGCAGGGTAGATAATACCTATTGTTGTAAAGGTTTTCTTTCCAAGTGACACTTGACCGTGTGTGAATCCAGTCAGTTTGCTGTTGTTTTTAGTACCATCTGCATTATAACGTAGAAGCATAAGTATTATGTAGGCACTATGGCCCTCATTACAACACCGGCGCTAAACCATGGCGCTATTAGCACCATGGTTGGTGCCGGTGTTGTAACGAGTCCGCCATGGTGAAATGGGGAAATACCGCCCCTTCCAAAGTTGGCATGGCGGTATTTCCCCCTTTCCCCATGGCCCTTCCCCATTCCCATTTTTGCCCCATAGGGCTCAATGGGAATGGGGAAGGCAGCAATTACGTTACCGCAAATTGCAGTACCGTAATTGCCTGCGAGGTCCCTTTGCGGGTCCCTACGTTAACGGCTGGTCCAGACCAGCCGTTCAAGTCGGGTCCCGCAAAGGGACCTCGTAGTAAGGCGCTAAGTGGTTAACGGCGCCGCAGCCTTTTACGGCGCCGTTAACCATTTAGCGCCTGGGTAGTAATGAGGCCCTATGTGATTGTATCAGTAAGGTGGAGCGATTGTCTGAATTGCAAATAGTACATAATCTGCTGTGGTTTGCATTCTGTTCAAGTTGCTGAAATGGAATAGATTCACAATTAGGTATGTAAACATACACAAATCGCTCATTTGGGATTTGTGTTCTGACTTGAGTGTCGTGTAGACCGATGAGACCTCCGTCCCCAAGTGACGCACAGGGGAACTAATAGTAACCCCCTGTGCGACCCTTGAGGCCACAGGAGAGAGATGACTTCCCAGATCCACGGAACCTCTGGAACACCGATGCTGCTGTCAGAAAGGAACGAGGTTAAGTACCAGGCAATCACAGTACATATAAAGTAAACCAAAGGATCTAAAAGGTCTTACCTATCTGGTGTCAGGGAAACCCAGGAAACCTAGTAGAGGTTCGAGACTCAGATGATGAGGCGGTCCCAGAGTGGTAGAACCGTGGGTTTGCGTGGATGTAGGATCAACCACCTGCAGGAGAGAAGGCGTGACTTGAATCCCCAGAAGGGACTGGCGTAGGAGTTCAGCAAGGTACCAAGGGATGTTCCAAAGAGAAGTCAAGATACAGTCCAAAATCCGGCAACAGGTAAACAGTTCCAAGGCAAAAGTACAAAGGGGTATCCGAAGGAGTCCGAGGTAGAGATCCGTGATCAAAGGTAGCAGTGGAGCAATGCGTAACGCCAAACAGGGTCTGAAGACAGCTGAGAAGCAATGAGTGTTCTGTCTCTCCGACCATTATACTGTGTGTTTCTGGATCATGTGACGTCTCTGGGTCATGTGACGTCCACCAAGGTCACGTGAGGAACGCCACTCTGGATCACGTGATCGACGTGGAGACGTAACACCGCCCCTTCTGCTATACGCTCTCCAAGGCAATTGCCAATGCAGAAAGGGTTGCAATCGAGACCGTACAGTATAACTGGTACGGAGTTCCCGGTCCTTTGGGTTCACCGAATCACTTGAGTCTCGAAGCGTGGGAGGAGGTGTAGGGGGAACGTGAGCAGTGTTCTGGTGTGTGTTCTGGTGTGTAGCGGACTGGCGTGCAGAGGATCGCCTAACATAGCCCCTCCCCAATGGCCCACGACCCCGTGGGCAGGACGGATGATCCCTATGGAAGCGAGCTACCAACCGAGGGGCGTCTAAATCCAAGGCGGAAACCCAAGAACGCTCCTCCGGACCGTAACCCTTCCAATCCACTAGATACTGGAGCCTACCCCTAAACCATCGGGACCCCAAAATGGCCGACACCTCAAAGACATCAGGAGAAGCCAGGGACACCGGCGCAACAGGGGTTCGAAGACGGACAGAGTCGGGACAGGGTTTGAGGAGGGAGACATGGAATACAGGATGGATACGCCAGGAACTAGGAAGCACCAGACGAAACGCCACCGGGTTCACAACCTGAGAGATTACGTACGGGCCGACAAAACGAGGCAGCAATTTCTGGCAACCCACTAGGCGAAGGTGATGTGAAGATAACCAGACTCTAGAACCCACCACCAAAGGAGGAGCAGCTAGACGTTTGCCATCCACACGGGCCTTCATAAACGCCTTTGCTTCAGTGAGATGGACCACAGTACTAGCATGTATCGCAGACAGATCCCTAAGACATGTCGTGGCCGCAGGGTTCGATGTAATAGAAGCATCAGGGACCGGCAAGACCTTGGGATGTTGGCCGTAGAGGGCGTAGAAAGGCGAACAACCAATAGCTGAATGAGCCGCGTTATTGTATG
This sequence comes from Ambystoma mexicanum, assembly GCF_040938575.1. NCBI lineage: Eukaryota > Metazoa > Chordata > Amphibia > Caudata > Ambystomatidae > Ambystoma > Ambystoma mexicanum. The sequence goes on from NC_090921.1 coordinate 984,557,352, forward strand.
CAAACTCAGCAAGCCGTATAACGGCCAACCAGGAGGTCTGGTGTTGCAACATAAGGCAGCGAAGATACTGCTCCATGGATTGATTCGTCCTTTCAGTCTGCCCATCAGTCTCAGGATGATAGGCCGAAGAATACCTGGTATCAATGCCCAACAATTTAGTCAACGACCTCCAAAAACGTGAGGTGAACTGTGATCCTCGATCAGATATAATGACCGAAGGGAGCCCAAATAACATGAACACGTGTTCAACGAACAAGTCTGCTAAGGCCGGAGCCGAAGGTATGCCTTTACACGGAACAAAACGGGCCATTTTTGTGAACGTGTCCACCACTACCCAGATTGAGTCAAAACCTTGTGACTTGGGGAGATCGGTCACGAAATCCATAGTCAGTGTATGCCAAGGTCTGGGAGGTACCGGAAGCGGAAGCAGTAACCCAACCGGTCGGCCCCTCCGATGTTTAGCCTGAGCACACACCGCGCACGAATTAACGTAACACTCCACATCGCGCTTCATAGAGGGCCACCAACACCAGCGCTTGAGGAGATCTAAAGTGCGCTCCTGACCGGGATGGGCATTAAAAGGAGCATCATGAGACCACTCAAGGGCCAGATTACGAGTGTCAGGTGTGGGAAGAAACAGGCGGTCATGCACGAAAGGCAAACCATTCGAATACATGGGGTCCCATTCTCGCAACTGTTCTGAATGAATGCTAGTCCAGGTTCGAACCGAGTCTAATAGTGGCACTGAGGGTGTGCAGAGACAAATTACATGACTCTTTCCGAGAACAGTGTCAGGGAAGGTTGGCAACTCGACCCCACCCGGGGAACGTGACAAGGCGTCTGCTTTACCATGTGAAGTACCAGGACGATGCATAATACGAAAATCAAAAGAGGAAAAGAAAAGATGCCAACGAACCTGTCTGCTATTAATGCACTTCAACGAAGCCAGGTCCTGTAAATTTCGGTGGTCTGAGTATACCGTGATCGGATGTTTAGCCCCCAAAAGATGATGGCGCCAAACAGGAAAGGCGTCCATGACAGCCAGGAGTTCCTTCTCCGTAACGGTGTAGTGAGTCTCAGTACTGGAGAACTTACGGGAATGGTATGCCACTGGGTGTAATTTGCCTGTTGTAGGACATGATTGGGACAATACCGCGCCAAGGGCAAAAGAAGAGGCATCCGCTTCAACTATGAATGGGAGGTCAGGATTGGGGTGCTGAAGCACTGGTGCGGTAGTGAAAGCGGTTTTCAAAGCCTCAAAAGCCTCCTGATGTTCCCTCTGCCAACGATAGGGTATCTGAGGACTAGTCAGGGCCGTGAGCGGGGCAACGATTGTGGAGAAGGAGGAAATGAAACGCCTATAAAAATTGGCGAAGCCCAGAAAGGATTGTAAGGACTTGAGCGTTTGAGGTACTGGCCACTCTAAGACTGCTCTGACCTTGGAATCGTTCATGGATAACGCTCCCGGAGTAATGTGAAACCCCAGAAACTCAACAGATGTTTCATGAAACTGACATTTCTCAGGTTTGGCAAATAAGGAATGTTTTCTGAGACGGGATAGTACTTCTCGGACATGTTTCACATGGTCATCAAGATTACGTGAAAAGATCAAGATGTCGTCCAAGTACACGACCATGTAAACATCCAGTATATCCCTGAATATGTCATTCATAAAGCGTTGGAATGTGGCCGGGGCATTACAAAACCGAAGGGCATGACTAGATATTCATACAACCCGTAACGTGTACAGAAAGCCGTTTTCCACTCATCGCCCTCGCGAACGCGTACTAGATTGTATGCGCCGCGCAGATCAAGCTTGGTGAAAATAGAAGCATGTGATAAGTGGTCCAGAAGGGGTGTAATTAACGGAATTGGATACCTATCCTTCTTTGTGATGGCATTAAGACGTCGATAATCCACACAAGGACGTAAATCCCCCTCTTTCTTCGGTACAAAAAATATAGGGCTTGCAGCTGGTGAAGTAGAGGGGCGGATGTGTCCCAAACTAAGGGCGTTCTGTACATACTCTTTCAATGCTAGTTCCTCCGAGGGAGACAAAGAATAAATCCTGCCCGAAGGAATAGTGGAGTCAGGGATTAATTCGATGGGGCAATCATATGGTCTATGTGGAGGTAGTACTTCAGAAGAGCCGCGATCAAAAACTGATTCGAAAGCTTTGTACTCAGACGGAATCCCAGACATCAACCCCCCAATGGTATGAGGAGTCATCACCTCGGATTCGTCTACACTCAGCGTGAGATGAGCCAAGGCTCCCAAAGCCCGAGAAGGGGTGTCGATAGTTTGATGGGTTGGGAGACAATAATTCTGACAGATCTCTGATTCGAAGAGCACAGTGCCTGATTGCCAATTGATCAGCGGATTGTGTTCACTTAGCCATGGTATCCCTAAAATGATACCGAACTGAGGTGTGGTGATTAAGTCAAAGCTTAAGGTCTCTGTATGAATATCTTGTATGGTCAACAAGAGAGGAGCAGTTTGGTGTCGAACAGGACCAGAAATCAACGCAGAGCCATCTACGGCTTGAACAGGTTCAGGTCGGGTTTTTACCACAAAAGGTAGATTGAGGGAATGGGCTAAAGCAATGTCTATGTAGTTTCCCGTAGCACCTGAATCAATGATGATTGTGACTGTATGAAGAAGGCCTGTAGAGGGACATAGTGTAGCGTTCACAGAGACGGGTTGAACACGAGCAAAGGCAAGAGGGGCACCCGGAGATATAGACTGAACACTCGACCTGTTCTCCGGGTCTAAGGTCGAGCTGTCCGAAAAACCAGGTTCTTCTTGGGACGTCGAGGACACTCTTTCACAAAATGTCCCGTGATGCCACAATAGAAGCATGCATTATCTACCCTTCTACGTTCCTTCTCAGATGTCGTAATAGGGCTACGTAAACCACCCACTTGCATAGGTTCTTCCGCACTGGAAGTAGGAATACTGGTAAGTGTAGGATGGGAAGAAGCCCCCAGCTCGGCTTTACGTTCCAACCGTCGTGCATCTACTTGTAGTGCAAGATCCACTAGTTCCGGATACTGAGTGGGCATAGAAGGGATCACTGCTAAAGCATCTTTCATTGTGTTACTCAGCCCTCTATAAAAGACAACTGCCCGCTTGCTTTCTGGCCATGATCTTTCAGCAACTAATTGATTGAAGCGGGTGATGTATTCTATCAGAGTCCTTCTACCCTGAGTTAGTTCTAACAACTCCAAATCCCTAGACTGTGCCTTATGTCGGGTATCAAATACTCGAGACATTTCTAGAACCAACAGATCGAAATCATAAATGACTGGGTTATTGTTCTCCAACAGAGGGTTAGCCCAAGCTGCAGCTGTCCCAGCTAAATAGGAAAGGGCAAAGGCGGCTTTAGCAGTGGAAGTAGGAAAGGCCAAAGGCCTGCACAGGAAGTGTAACTTGCACTGGTTAATGAAGGTCCTGAATTTCTTGGGGTCACCTTGAAAACGTTCAGGAGCGGCCAGGGGGGTAGGGGTTGGGAGCATCACCGGGGTGGAGACTGTAGTACTAGCCAGGGGAGGAGGTGTGGTGGAAGAACTAGCATCTCCGAACTCAGGGTCTGCAGGAAGGGAATGCTGAACACTCTGTATGGAGTCTAACCTTTGGTGGATCACCGTATTTGCGGCGGCCATATCTGCCCTTAATACTGTAATCGCCCTGACTAAAGCAGCTATGGGTTCTTCCGTGGATCCCTGCATTGTCTAACACGACTATACGGCTTCTCAGTCTGTTCTGACTTGAGTGTCGTGTAGACCGATGAGACCTCCGTCCCCAAGTGACGCACAGGGGAACTAATAGTAACCCCCTGTGCGACCCTTGAGGCCACAGGTGAGAGATGACTTCCCAGATCCACGGAACCTCTGGAACATCGATGCTGCTGTCAGAAAGGAACGAGGTTAAGTACCAGGCAATCACAGTACATATAAAGTAAACCAAAGGATCTAAAAGGTCTTACCTATCTGGTGTCAGGGAAACCCAGGAAACCTAGTAGAGGTTCGAGACTCAGATGATGAGGCGGTCCCAGAGTGGTAGAACCGTGGGTTTGCGTGGATGTAGGATCAACCACCTGCAGGAGAGAAGGCGTGACTTGAATCCCCAGAAGGGACTGGCGTAGGAGTTCAGCAAGGTACCAAGGGATGTTCCAAAGAGAAGTCAAGATACAGTCCAAAATCCGGCAACAGGTAAACAGTTCCAAGGCAAAAGTACAAAGGGGTATCCGAAGGAGTCCGAGGTAGAGATCCGTGATCAAAGGTAGCAGTGGAGCAATGCGTAACGCCAAACAGGGTCTGAAGACAGCTGAGAAGCAATGAGTGTTCTGTCTCTCCGACCATTATACTGTGCGTTTCTGGATCATGTGACGTCTCTGGGTCATGTGACGTCCACCAAGGTCACGTGAGGAACGCCACTCTGGATCACGTGATCGACGTGGAGACGTAACACCGCCCCTTCTGCTATACGCTCTCCAAGGCAATTGCCAATGCAGAAAGGGTTGCAATCGAGACCGTACAGTATAACTGGTACGGAGTTCCCGGTCCTTTGGGTTCACCGAATCACTTGAGTCTCGAAGCGTGGGAGGAGGTGTAGGGGGAATGTGAGCAGTGTTCTGGTGTGTGTTCTGGTGTGTAGCGGACTGGCGTGCAGAGGATCGCCTAACAATTTGTTCCTGTATCACATTGCTACAGAGAGTGCATGTATGTTTCCACATGTGCAAAATCTGGAAGATTTAATTTACAGGTATGCTTTTGTTTTCCAATACTAGTAGTAAGTACATTAGAAATTCTTGTGGATCTTCTTGTGAGTTTATAGTGAATCTCACCATTCTAGCACAGTGGTCCAATTCTTGCCTTATTCCATGCACACTGTACGTGTTGTCAGTATTGTTTGTTGCGTTTCTATGAAGCACTAACATTTGCAAAAACAATTGGTCTGTACTGTGTAAGTAAATATTGTTGCAAATTTGAATGGACCAGCTAGTTCTGCATCTGAGTGCATTTTTCGGAGTTTCTGTTCCTTCTTTGAAGACGTACCTGGTTCACATTCCCTAATAGGTTATTCTTTGTTTGTGGTAATTGATGAAGCTTTAGCTTCTTTTGTTTTCTTTGAGGGATTTGCTTTTGGATTCTGTTGCATTTCTGTTTTATTTAGTTTTCTTTTACCACGTTTTACTTTATCTGGAACAGGATATTGTTTCAGATGGGGGGTGTACAGTGAACGCAGTCTATTGTATTCTAGAATGCAAGGAATGTCAGCTTTGACTTTACTTGCATCAAAGTTCTTTAGCAATAGACCGTCGAATGTACGTAAGTGTGATAATGCTACGTAGCTCACGCCTTCTTTAAAGACTGTGGGCCTGATCACGCCTTTGGCGGTAACGCCGGTGGTATTACCGCCAGCGGTATTAGCCCTACCGCCGATCTCCCCGGCGCTAATAGCGCTGGATCTTGAGTTCAGCAGTAATGTAATTCCCCATTCCCCATTGAGCCCATTCGGGAATGCCCCATTCCCCATTGGGCTCAATGGGGAAAATGTGTGCTCTTAATCCGCCAAAGTCCTGATTTGGCAGACCCTTAAATCCGGCGGTAATAGCGCGACCGCCAGATTTAAGCATTACCGCCAAAGTCGTGATGAGGCCCTGTGTTTCCTATATCTATCAATACTTTGTCTAGGGTAAGACCTTGGGATTATGAATGGTAACTGCATATGCAAGAGAAAATTGCTCTCTACGTACATACATGTCTTTGAAGAGAAGGAATCGACCAATTGAGCGCCCTATCCTTTTCACTTCTGAAAGTTTATCAAAGCGAATATTGACAAACTGAATATTGCTATCACGTGGGTATGATTGAAAGCCAACAACTGTACCCAGTGCTCCATTAACTAGCCCTTGCTCGACGTCAAGGTTACGTTTAAGCATTACTCTAAAATGTAAGGATAATTTTAATATTTTTTCGAACCCAGCTATGTTGGAGATTGAATTTTCTAAACTATTTAGTCTTGTTGTGGCTTGCTCACACATGAGTACTGTCATACCATGTACATCTAGTTTGTCTGCAGCCCTAATTTCCATTATTGGTTGCATTTCTTAATTTAACATTGTTTCATTGAATTTGAAACAGCTTGCAAGAGTTGGCATTAAGGCCATACAATTGACATTTTTGTGCGCTAATTGTTCCATAACATCAGTTGCACATGCATTATCGCCATAAAGTGCATGAATGTGCCGGTTTTTCAATACTACCTGTGCTTCTTGCGATAGTACACCAACTCTAATACTTTTTAAGATGTTGGCATAAGTGAGATCTGCAGATTGCTGCATGTTCTCTGTTAATTCTCTGTATTGGAAATGTTGCCAAAGGTTGATATTTCCTATGCTGCCAACAGTTTTATGGCAGCGTTTGTGGCCTATGGTTTCAAAAATAGGCTCACCTTTCACTGGTGTCAATTGTAGAAGATCTCCGAAAACGATAATGTGTTTCCCTGCAAAGAGTTCTTCGTTGTTATTTTTAAGTACTTCCTGCAATCTGAGGTGAATGAAAGCCAACATTAGGTTGGAGACCATGTGTCACAGGTTTCTCCCCTTCTCACCTATCTTTGGTGTTTGTAGGAGTTCTTCGATGGAGTTTTCTTTCGTAGAGTTCGGGTCTTGTATAAACCAGAGTGCAGGTCCTCGGATCCAGCGTGCGTTCAGCGTTCCGAGTCCTGGGAACGTTCAGATGTCCGGGAAGTCCGAGGAAATCCAGGAAAACAGCAAAGAGTGCACATGGAAGACAAGTGCAGGGAGATCCAGGATGCAAGGAGGACAAAAGGAGGGGGAATGAAGGAGGAGGAATTTAGGCGAACCGGGAACCAGGAATCAAAGGAAAAACACAAGCGAACTACGGCAGCACACGTCTAGCCACGGCAAGCGGTAACATTGAGACGTGCAGGGCCGCGGGGCGTGTCCGCTTTATAGAACCTAATGCGTACGGCACAGAAACTGGTAAACAGTATTCCACGTTAGCAGCCATGTTGGGAGTACTGCTGAGTGGAAGCCCCTATGGGTCAGGGACCAGGAAGTCCAGAAAGGACGCGTCCGATGGTTCATGACAGCATGCCTCCTCTGAAGGCCTGTTCCTCTGGGTTTGCCCGGGTGTATAAGGTGGTACCTTTGAAGTAGCCTGGGGGCGTTTAGGTTTGAGACCGGTTCCTAGGTGCGTTCACTGGGTGGATAGCCTTTCCACTCGACCAGATACTGTAGCTGACCACATCTGTACCTGGAGTCACATATTCGGGACACTTCGTATTCTAGCTGGTCGTCGACAACCACAGGGGTAGACCTTGGAGCAGACCGGGAGGTCTGGACGTATGGTTTCATTAGAGATGTGTGAAACACTGGGTGTATCCTCTTCCAGGAGCCTGGTAATTTGAGTCGGTAGGCCACTGTGTTAATGATTTCCTTTATGGAAAAAGGGCCATAGTACCGAGGAGTCAACTTATTAGGTCGCAAGTGTCGAGGCAGTAGTTTCGAGGATAGCCAGACCTTATCACCCACTGCATAGGAAGGTCCTGGTCTTCTTTTGGAGTCCGCATAATACTTGGTGTTAGCTCGGGCCCTTTCGAGGTGTTCTTTGGCTTCCTTGTGTACATTGATGAGGGTTTCATTCCAGGAGTCGAATGTAGGAACTGGTGTAGGATGTGGGAGAAGGGATGGTAGAACTGAAGGGGGGAATCCTTAGCTGCAGAAGAAGGGGCTGATCTTGACAGCCGAGTGATCCGATTTGTTGTAGGCGAATTCAGCCACAGGTATTAAAGAGACCAATCGTCCTGGACCTTGGTGGTGAAACAATGAAGATACTGCTCCAGGGTTTGGTTCACACGTTCTGGAGCTCCGTTGGTCTGTGGATGATAACCTGAGGAGAGGGCATGTTGGATTCCTAGTATACGGCATAAGTGTTTCCAGAATTGAGATATGTATTGAGGACCTCTGTCTGATATGACCTTGGAAGGGAGTCCATGAAGTCGGAATATGTGTTCCAGGAAGATTCCAGCGAGTTCTGAGGAAGATGGTAATTAATACAAGAGTGTAAACTGAGCCATGTGAGTGAATAAATCAATGGTAACCATGATAGTTGTGTATCCCCTGGAAGGTGGTAGGTCCACAATAAAGTCTGTAGCAATAAATTCCCAGGGCCTTGTTGGTAGCGTTGGTTGGAGTAGAAGACCCGCCGGCCTCTTGTTATCATGCTTGTTTTGATTGCAGACTGCACAGGCTTGGATGTACTGCTGCAGAACCAAAAAGGAGGTAGAACTGGTAATGCCAAGGTTCATCACCAATTTATGTCAATAAATGAAGCAAAACAAGTAATTTACATTGGGGAACCTGGTATGCTAGTACTAATGGATTGAACCCCTAAATTCATAACCCATGAAATTATCCAGAAGGGAAAAAGAAACTCACACACATCAAAGACTGTGGGTATACATAGTTTGTATTGAGACAGAAACATCAAAACGCAATTGTGACAAAAACATCAAAAGACAATTGTGAAAGCATACATATAGCAGAATTCAATATTCTGAACACAGACAAATGGTGAAAACAAAATTTCAAATCGTCTTCAGTACATGATTAGTTTGCAATATGTGGCATAACCCGAGAGGGAAAGGTACATCATTTACTTGAAATGCACAGCTTAACCCATGAATGAAACATGTGGAGATCATAAGCGCCGGTAACTTGGCGCTCTAGTGGACCTGTAACCATCTAGGTCCTAAAGTAGCTTAAATGCGGAAAGTATCTAATCTTTCAGGTGCTAAAGCATCTAGTCTTACAGGTGTCAACGTGGCAGGGGAAACGTGGCCAGGATTCGATGTTGAATTCTAGCTAGCAAACAGTAGTGGACATTATATACACAATATTTGATAACAAAACCCCAAAGACATGGGTTTATACAACCCCCTTGCACATAGTACACGTTTCGGCGGCAAAGTCATCCAACTTGAGAATACATCAGAGGGATATGTATTATTATATGAGAACCGCCTTCATCAGGGCAGATGGGTGGCCCCTATAGTAAGAACAACAAGAAAAAAAAAGGAGAAGAAAAGAAAAAATAAGTGTAAAATTCTTGTTGGTCAGAAACTTAATCCCTTCTCGACATAACTGGGTTAATTAGTAACAACAAACATATTGTTCAAAGGACACAATGTTGTCCAGGCGTCTAAAATTGATTGAGTAAAATAATGGGCTGAAAACAGGAAAAGGTGGAAATAATTGCACCTATATTTTGAGAGTGGTGGGGTTAAAGAATGCCTAACTCACCACTGTGGCCTTGTAACGAATCTCACTGTGGGGCAGGCTCCCCAAACAGGCCCAACCAGTGAAGCTGTGATATTGTTGCGGGCAGAGAGAATGGATGTACTGCTGAACGTCAACTTTCATTTTTGGCCACCAAAACTGTCTTTGTATTAAACGGAGAGTGTTGGTAATGCCACAATGTCCTGAATGAAGGGTATCATGACAGAGGCTTGTAATCCTTTTTCGCAGTCTCTGTGTGGGAATGACCAGGCCATTGTCCTTGAACAAATACCCGTCCTTGGTTTTAAGATTCCATCGATTCTTCCCAGTAAATTCCTTCCAGATCTCAGAGGACTGGGTTTGATTCCGAATGTCTTCCAGGAGAGTGATTGCTTGAGCTACGAAAATTGTATGGGGAAATATCTTTGGGAAGGATCGATCTTCAAGAGTTTCGTAGTCGGGACTTCGGGATAAGGCGTCAGCAATTATGTTGTGTGTTCCAGGTACACAGTGGATCTGGAACTGGTACTGGGCAAAGAAGAAGGCCCAACGGGCTTGACGACTATTCCTACATTCCATGGATTGTAGGACTTGGAGATTCCGATGATCCGTAGGGACCTGAACAGGATGTTTAGCTCCCAGGAGTAGATGACGCCACTCTGTGAAGGCTTGACGGATGGCCAACAATTCCTTTTCCAGAACAGAATAATGGGTCTCGCTAGGAGTTAGGGTTCGCGAGAGATAAGCGATGGGGTGTTCCAACTTGTCCTCGAATTCCTGCTTTAAGACTGCTCCGATGGCGTAGTTAGAGGCATCAGTCTCCACTAGGAAAGGTCGATCAATGTCAGGTTGAGCCAAGATGGGGCTTGTGTAAATTCCGACTTCAAACGTTGGAACGCTTCGTCTTGGGCTGTGGTCCAGAGGAAGGGAGTATCCATCTTCAACAATGTAATGATCGGTTGAACTATCTCCAAAAAGGAAGGTATACATTTCTGGTAGAAGTTGGCAAGCCCCAGGAAGGATTGAATCTGTATCACAGTAGTTGGAACAGGCCAGGATAGTATGGAATTTACTTTTGAGTGGTCCATTCCAATTCCTTATGGACTAAGGACAAATCCGAGATAGTGAACAGTAGAGACATGAAAAAGGCATTTCTCGGGTTTAGCCAGGAGTTTATGTTCACGTAGCCATTGTAAGACTGCCTTGACATGTTCTTCATGCTTCGGATGGTCCTTGGAGTATATCAGTATGTCGTCCAGGTAAACTATGACGAAGAGGTACGGCATATCGGAGAACACCCGATCCATAAAACGTTGGAAGACCGCTAGGGCATTGGCGAGTCCAAAAGGCATGACCAGGTATTCAAAGTGACCAAAGGGTGTTCTAAAGGCTGTTTTCCATTTGTCACCTTCCTTTATACGGATCAGATGGTAGGCACCTCTGAGATCCAATTTTGTGAAGATTACGGCTCTCCTCACCGCTTGCAGGATATCCGAAATTAAGGGCAATGGGTAGCGGTCCTTGAAGGTGCATTGATTAAGACCACAATAATCAGGACAAGGCCTAAGCTCCTTAGTATCTTTCTTAGGAACGAAAAACAACGAAGCTCCCGCTGGGGATTTGGATGGTCGTATGGTGCCATTTTCTAGGTTGGTATCCAAGTATTCTCGGAGGGCCCTTTTCTCTGGTTCAGATAGGATGAACATCCTTCCAAAGGGAATCACTGCTGAGGGTTCAGTATCGATAGCGCAGTCTTCAGATCTGTGAGGGGGTAGGGCTTGAACTATGGCAGTTGAAAACACATCAGAGTAGTCCTGATAGGCTCTGAGGACCTGGATAATGTTTCAGACCGTGAGTGGGACTTGCTGGTCTGTCAGCGTACCTTCAGAGGATCTTGACGAGGAATCCAGGGATAGGCAGTGAGACATGCAATGTTCGGAGCCAAGAAACAAGGATCCTGCTGCCCAGTTGATGTATGGGTTGTGCTTCTGTAACCAGGGCATACCCAGTACCATGGGATAATGGGCAGACTTTATGATGTCAAACTTGATCATCTCTTGATGATGGTTTATCGAGAGCTGGATCTCTTTGGTTTGCAGGGTGATTAGTCCTGAAGAGAGAGGTTGTACATCGATGGCCTCTACAGATTTCATGATGTCTCAAGTTTCATATGGAATGTGGTGGGTAGTGACCCAATCCTGATCTATAAAAAAAATCCCCATGGCTCCACAATCCACTAATGCAAGAATGCAGTAAGTTTCTTTCTTGGACGGCGATAGAAAGGCCTCCAAGATCACAAGGTTGTTTTGTCCAGGAGAGTTCAAGGATGGAATAGATGTGGAGCAAACATCTCTCTGCCGAAGCTGTGCTCAGTCTAGGATCGGGAGCTGGTGTTTCCCGAACGCTGTGGAGGGGCCAAAGGACATTCTCTCACAAGATGTTTATCTGAGGCACAGTACATGGCGTAAGGCGCTTTATAAATCAATAAAATACAAATTGCATGGGTTCAGGGTCTGTAGTTGGGGCAGGAGTGGGCTCGGGTTTAGAGGGAGATTCTATAGAGGTCTTTTAGTAAGGCATCTTTGTTTTCTTGTTTTCCGCCTTCCTTTCCTGGATTCGAAAGTCTATTTGTAAAGAGAGGTCCATAAGGGCCTGGAAGGAACCTGAACGAGCTACCCTGGTTAGCTCGTCCTTTATTTCTTCATTTAGTCCTCTCCGGAATAGGGTGAAACAGGCCTCCAGGGACCAATCTGCTTCCTTGGCCAGTTGCTTAAAGCGTATTACATAGGTAAGCATATCCTGGGACCCTTGTTGGAAATCCAATAGACGTTCTTGGGCACCGTAAACCTGTTCTGGGTGGTCAAACATGGTCTTTAGAGCCTGCACGAACCCATCATAATCATCCCGGAGGGCATCTCCAGAATTAACTAAGGGCGTAGCCCAGGTTAATGCATTCCTGGAGAGATGTGAAATCATAAAGCCCACCTTTGCCCTGGGGGTGGAAAAGTAGTAGGGCTTAAAGGTAAAGTGCACTAAACACGAATCAAGGAAGCCAAGAAGGTTCTTTGAGGAGCCATCATATTTATTCACTACTCCGCCCAGCAAAACACTTTCCTTGGTCGCCGAATCACGTGACAGGACTAGTTGTTTTAATGCGGCATTCTCAGCTTTGAGATTCTGAACTTCTGTGGTTAACTCTTGCATGCAGCGCATGAGGTCTTGAACTGCAGCCTCCATGTCCGTATCTGTATCAGTTTGTCGGCGTCTCAATTTGTCACAGGTTTCCCCCCTTCTCACCTGTCTTTGTTGTTTGTAGGAGTTCTTCGATGGAGTTTTCTTTCGTAGAGTCCGGGTCTTGTATAACCCACAGCGCAGGTCCTCAGGTTCCAGCATGCGTTCAGCGTTCTGAGTCCTGGGAACGTTCAGATGTCCGGGAAGTCCGAGGAAATCCAGGAAAACAGCAAAGAGTGAACAGGGAAGACGAGTGCACGGAGATCCAGGATGCAAGGAGGACAAAAGGAGGGGGAATGAAGGAGGAGGAATTTAGGGGAACCGGGAACCAGGAATCAAAGGAAAAACACAAGCGAACTACGGCAGCACACGTCTAGCCATGGCAAGCGGTAGCGTTGAGACACGCAGGGCCGCGGGGGCGTGTCCGCTTTATAGAACGTAATGCGTATGGCGCGGAAACTGGTAAACAGTATTCTGTGTTCAGCAGCCATGTTGGGAGTACTGCTGAGTGCAAGCCCCTATGGGTCAGGGACCAGGAAGTCCAGAAAGGACGCGTCCGATGGTTCATGACACCATGCTCACTTCATCTATTAATAGCATTTTCATTTGTTTTAATACTCTGCATACTTCCATTGCAGCTGCTTCTGCAGAAAGTTTGTAATAGTCTAATTTATTTTGATGCTCTACTGGAAGCAGTAGTAATCGGTGTAAAGTGACACCACCTATGTTGTAGGCAGCTAAACCTGTGGGGCCCGTTACAACAGCTGACAGTTTGTTGTTTGTCAATTGTTGAAGAAACTTGCTGATGATTTTGGTCAAGAATGTTTTTCCTGATCCAGCTTCACCACTCACATACAGCAGTATAGGTTTTTAATTTTGGCAGTTACATTCTTTATTTTCGTGTTGTACACCATGTACAATTTGTTTTGTTACGTCTTCAAAAATGGTGCGCTGATCTTTATTAAGTTTTGCATGTCGTACAGTTAAGTCTTCTGTATCTTCTTGAAACTGATACATGGTGTTTTCTACTTCTGCCATAGCTACTTCTGCCTCATTTGCTATTAGTGGTTTTCCTAGTGGTTCTTGACTTCCTGTTACAGAAGGTTGACTACTGTCGGAAGAGTCCTTATCTAGTTGGGCCTGAAGTTCTTCTTCCTGTTGCTGCTCATTGTGTAACATTGTATTGTACTGCTTAAAGTTCACATCGGTGATAGCGCTTTCATTTGCTTTGAAAGCATCTTCATAGCAGTCATAGTTATCTAGTATGTCTTCCTCTTTTCTCCATGGTTTAAAAAGTTGTAACAGAGACATGTAATATAGTTCTTTCTGTTGACGAGTTTTTAATGACAATTTTACATGATTAATTAACCTTTGTTTGGTAAGTTTCACTAAGCTCCCTTCAAAATTGGTCACTCTATATCTACGTTTGCTTTCATCGGGTTTTATTTTATTTTTGTATGCAAAGTTTTGAGCTATGTGGTATAGACAAATGCTTTCCAAAGTGCTACTCCTGTTCGGATAGTATGTGTCCAGTAAATTGTTTTTTAGAATGTCTTGGCTGTTGGGATCATTTCTGGCAATTGTTTCTATGTCCTCATATGATTTCAGCACTCTTTTCCTAGATTTAGCAGGACCAAAACTTAGCCATACTATGTTGTCTGATTTTCCATACAAAGCAGTACCTGTTAAACGATCTGCTGCTTCATAGGTGCCACATTCTCTATGAGAGAGCATTTTTATGCCTAGGCTGTACAATTCCTGTGATAGTGTTTTGTCTGATGCTAGGTCATCCCAGAGGTCTTGAAGCTCTGTTTTTTCCGCTTTTGTTAAGTAGGCTGTAACATATCGTGCAACAGCAGTAGAATTGTCTGCAATGTACTGCACATCTATGTTTGCATTCCATAAGAGGGCAATGATTGCATTGTAATCATTGATATATTTTGATTCTTCTGTTCTTTTTATGTAATACGTGTTCTTAGGTGATTTTCCTTTAACACTATGTCGAACTGAAGACATGAAGTTGTTCACGTCACCTGTTTCTGTAACTGGTCTAGGGAAACCAAAGCGGCATTTGGTGTAATATTTACCTTTGTTTTTGTATTTGCGGCAACAACATTTGCCACATTTGTGACTTTGAAATTGTAAAATCTGCCCATGCAACTCTCGATGTGTCTGTTGTGAAGGGATTTCACAAGTGACATATTTTTGGATAAACTGCAAAACAGTGCTATCACTGTCGTGACCAAATTTAGGTGCACCTTTGATCCATAACAGCATGTGAATATGTGGTGCTCCTCTCGCTTGATATTCTTTTCTCCAAAAGAATGTTGCACTTCTCCAAGGGGAGGAACAGTTTTATTGCAAATAAAGTGTAGCATGGCAATGAAACGGTGATGGAAATATCTTGACACATTAACTGGATCTAGAGAGCAAAGTTCTCCAGTTGTTAATATATCTATGTTGTTTTTGTTGCTGTTTGCTATGCGTAAGAACTCATGTAAATCTTCCTATGCATATTCTGCACAACTTAGTGTAACAAACCAAGTCGGTTGTTCAAGGTTTCTGATCATACAACGCACGTCTCCGTGCCTTCGGAACCAGTATTCCTTTGTACCACGCATGTTTGCAAACAAATTTTTTATACTTGATTGTAAAACCCCATATTTTTCCTGTACTTTTTGTATTAACTGCATAGCTGACATAATTTGAAAGTGGGTTCCAGATTTCAAAATGTGTGCAAGTCCGTAACATAGCGTTGCTAATTCACTTTCATAGAGTAGGTGGAATATGTATTCCACATTTTGTCTAAATCTGGGATCTTGTGAATACATTCGCAATGAGTGGTATTCTGATGCCCCAATCTGAGTGGGTCTATCATCACATCTTCCACCTTTGCCAGTAGGAAATAGTAGTGGAAAAGCACGTGCTTCTACTTTTTTCCCATATACTCATTGATGAACCTTTGGTTTGTCGCATTTGGTAAGTTTCTAGTGCATCATCTATGCTTTCATTGGAATGCAATCGATGAATTGTGTACTGGTCCAAAAGAGTGGATACTGTAGCAGGATCCAGAAGTTCGAATTGTCCAGTTTCTGATGGCTCTTGAATTATTTCAGTTGTTTCCCTTAAGCTTCTTCAATATTTATTTCCTTGTAGTACTCGTTATTCTCTTTTAGATATTGCAATGCTTGTATAGCTTTATGTAAATCCACCAGTTGTTGCCAAATTTTTTGGTCTTTTGTTGGTACACCATTTACCAAGACTATTAAAGAATGCTCTATTGAACGTTGCACTCGTAGAGTGTGTACATTTTTGGTTAGATCTAATGGCAAATAAACTACTTTGCCACAAATGCCTTTCACCAATTCAGAGGGAGGTAATTTTGCTGTTTTTGGATGAAGGCGTATAATTGCTTGAAATGGGTGAACTGTTTGAATTATGATGCTCTCATACAAATTGAGTTGTTGCAGGATTTTTGGTAGTGGGAACAATTTCAAATTATTTGTAATAGCATGTGAAGGAGTGTGGTTGTTGTCTAATTTTGTAGTGCAGTAACTGCAACATATTAGGCATTCAGTTAGTTCATATTCGTTTTCTGCTAAAAGGTAGACAGCTAATTCAAACCATTTAGAATCTTCATTGTTTTCTATTTTGTATGCGATGTCTATATTTTTTGTGTTCCTTTTGTAAAACGTTCTGCGGCAACACACACACACATGGTTTGGTACTTCAGCCATTGCCCTTTTAAATTTTAGTATTTCTTTTCTGTATGTGTGTAATAGAAGGTTGCTATGTGCAGAATTGTTGCTACTATGTTCTAAAACTATTACATTTTGTAAGTGGCTTTCACTTCCAAAATATTTTCTCTGTCTACGGTCAATTTCTTTCTGTAAGTATTTGGGTGTATTTTTGCATAGTGTATTTTATACACTAGATTTCTTACATTTGAATGATGTACTGATATCCTTTTGATATCATGGAAGGTGCTTTTGCAAATAGGCCCAGAAATGCAGGCTAATGAATGTCCTTGTAGTCCTGTGTATTTGCGCACTGGACAAATATCCATATTTTGCAGCACTTTCATTTTACTTTTGTCTTTACCTTTTACATACTGATTGAGGAACAGACGTAAAGATTTGTAAGATTTGTTTGGAATGGCACACATTGATGTGCACGGCCATTTGTATACTGGACGGTGTGGTTCTGTCAAATCGAGAGGTAATTCTGAGTTTCCAGGGGATACTTTTGTAAGCAGTGTTTCTTGTTCCATGATGGTATTATTGATTTTTTCATACCCTCGTCCACTGCTATGGATGGCAATTGTATTTGTTTGAGCCAATCAGACGTTCACAATGCTCTTTTGTGTCGAAAGACGGTGCGTATACTGAAGATGGCAGAGGTGGAGAGGGTCAGGCTTTTGGTGCTTGGAGATATTTTTGTCCATGGCTTACAGCACTATGCCGAGAGTAGGCATGTGGCACACCATTTCGATGTGAGAGGAGTGGAGGTGGTGTGGAGTGCTGAGGCTGATGGCGATGTTGCGTCAATTCTGCAAGTTTGCAGACAAATGCATACAATGACCTCTCCTCATGTGGTACTTTTGCACTGAGGTGCTTGC
This sequence comes from Ambystoma mexicanum, assembly GCF_040938575.1. Classification (NCBI taxonomy): domain Eukaryota; kingdom Metazoa; phylum Chordata; class Amphibia; order Caudata; family Ambystomatidae; genus Ambystoma; species Ambystoma mexicanum. Next base: position 984,574,508 of record NC_090921.1, read on the forward strand.
CATTTGGGGTACGTGAGTTCACGTACTTTGTTGGAAGATTTAAGAGAGTTGGTTCAAGCACTCATGAACATCTTTCCAACTGCGAAAGTAATTTTTTCCGGTTTACTCCCTAGAGGAAAATGGGACAACAGTTCTGTTTTCTGTCCAGATCAAAGTATTGGGAGGTGTAACATCAATCACGGCATGCATGCTTTCATGTTACAAGCTGGTATGTTTTTCTGCAGCCATGACAACATTGATCCCAGTAATGTGGATTATTTTGCAGCAGATGGTGTTGCACTGTCTTATTTGGGAAATGTCATGTTCTTTTGGAATGTACGGCTTGCTTTAGAGAAGGTTCTGTAATGGTTATAGGAGGAAAGTAAGGTAAGAACAAAAAATGTAAAAAACCCACAAAAATAACAGGTGTTTGTAAGGCATCTGCCCAAAAAAGAAAAACAGCTCTTTTCAGAGCCCACCATCAGGGTAAAGGGGGATTATTACTTAACTGTACAGTTGTCACGCTCTGATCCTGTACATGTCCGTGAACATCGCGGTAGTTTGCAGGCAGCGCATATTATCAACGGGGATTCTGGGGTGGAGACGCATGCAAATGAGAATGAGCGCAGCTAGGGATTGGTCAATACAGTTCAGTAGGTGTGTTCCGAACTGAGAGATTTAGTGAGACCGTCCTCTCCCTGACAGGAGACCACTCAGCTATGGCTCTGTGTGCCCGAAAACAGATTATCTGGATTTTGGGAGACTCATGGATACATTGGTTGAAGGTGCATGCAGAAAGTTGCCGTCTATCTACAGATCTTGAATTGCCTCATGCGGAAGTGCACTGGCATGGCGTGTGTGGAATGAGATGGCTGGACTTGGTATCATTCTGTGTTACTTTACTGACAGAGCGTCATCCTGATATACTTATCATTCATTGCGTAAGAAACAGTTTAAGCCACGTCTCTGGAATTTCTTTGCAATTTGATGAAGGAAGGACTTGCGCAGATCATGGACATGTTCCCCAATTGAAATGTATTGAAAGAACACAGTATTTCAATGGAATTTTTTAGCAATGCATTGCTTAATGAACTATTTGGTATATGATAGTTCTGCAATGATGGGTTACATTTTTTGGCCAATATTCTAATGACAATCACTATTGGAGGTGCAGCGTGAAAAGTAAATGCACATCACACATTTGTGATGTCATCTTTGATTTCCTCTGTGTTAGGCTTAGCAATGCAGTTGGTGGTGCTAGTTATGGTTGCTTAGCTTACCATAATTGGGGAATGTGCAGTGTTTTTTGGTTTCAATGTGAAGTGTAACATCCCTTTAACAAAGTTTTTTTACTGAATGGACATATATATGTATGGCAGTGAACTAAAACAAAGGGGCTAAACATGTGATGTCATCAGTGATGTCATCAATTACATTTGTGATGCCATCTTTCATGTTCTCGGTGTTAGTGTTAGCAGTGCACAGTGGTGATGGCAGGTATGGTGGCTTAGATTACCAGATAGATTAGTGACGTGCACAGGTTTTTGGTAGGGCAACTTAACCATAACGTCCCCTTAACAAAGTTTTTTTTGTAGTGAATATATATATATATATATATATATATATATATATATATATATATATATATATATATACAAGAAAGAAGGAAGCACCCCCGGCGAGGACACAAATCTCCAAAGCAATTAACCCCCAAAAATAATTAACTCTAATCAGGAATTGATTACGAGTTTATTACATATCAAAAACAATTGGACAGCAACAAAAAAATATCAGAGGCAGGACGCCGTGGGGCACGTCCTACTAACAACGTGTTTTGCGCTCCACTCGACGCTTGGCCGCGTATGGGGGACCAGGCTAGAAAGCAGTGTATATAACAAACAGTTATGTGTCCACTGCTTGCAGCAACCAGCCTGTCTGTGTGTGGAAGACATGGCAGACATTTTGAAATGGATAAGGCCAGTACAGTATAAAACCAAAATGCTATACATTATACATACAAGTTGTGATGCACAGGCCATGTTTGAAGAAAGCAATAAAGAATAAAACCAAAGTGGATTCAAACAGAACGATCTTCAAACGTGCACTGACTGGCTCGGACACCAAGTTCATCCAAATACGACAATGTATAACTCACAATAGCTTACAATATTGTCAGGACAGCAATGCCTTGCCGGTTTCAAAATACGGGTGCATAGTATACAATTTTCTCAGTGGTAGATGAAAACACATAATTGAGAAATATACAGCAAATATCAGCATTAGGAATATAGTGCAGAAAAACGCTGTCACAGGTTTCCCCCCTTCTCACCTGCCTGTATTGTTTGTTCGAGTTCTTTGATGAAGTCTTCTTTCGCACAGTTCGGGTCTTGTATAACCCTGTGCATGGGTCCTCGGTTTCCAGCGTGCGGTTCATGTCCCGTCTCCAGGGAGCGTTCAGATGTCCTGGAAAAAAGTCCAGGAAATGGCGAGGAGTGCACTCGGAAGGCGAGTGCGAAGGAAATCCAGGAATGCAAGGTGAGGACAAAAAGGGGAGGATGAAGGGGAGGAAAATTAGGGGACCGGGAACCAGGAATCAGTGGAAATCGCTGTATGAACTATGGCAGCACACGTCTGACTACTGCAAGCGGTAGCGTTGAGACGCGCAGGGCCGCGGGGGCGTGTCTGCTTTGTAGAACGCAGAGTGTACAACGCGGAGACTGGGAAACAGCGTTTCACGTTCAGCGGCCATGTTGGGAGTACTGCTGAGTTCAGTCCCCTATGGTTCAGGGACCACAAAGTCCAGAAGGGACGCGTCCGGTGGTTCATGACAAACGCAGAGTTATCCACATAGCAGCATTAAAGGTAAAGTGCAGAATAGTGCATGATTATACACCTTTTGGAATGCTTCTGTTTCACCTTTATGATCGGGATCACTGCTGGGTTAATATTAGTGTGGGGCAGAGTAGGTAGTTTAGCCACTACTCATCCATATACTCATGTGAAGCAGTAGTCATTTTGTCACAAATTGGCAGTAAAAACATTTGGAGGCACACCAAGAAATGGGAATAATCGGGCATGAAGTGGTATACATAAAAATGTCATAGAATATTGTGAGAAACCTGAAGGTGTCTCCCTGACTAAACCCCAGGGATCTGCCATCCAGGTGGCCAGGACACAGCCATCGCTATTGGATCTAGTTCTGGGGGTGGACCAGTGAGGGGGGATCACCTGAATGTTGGGTCCTTTGGGAGTTGGAGACCAACGGGTGAGTCACGGTATCCCCTTTGTTCAACACCTTTTTACCATCCTCTAACGTAGGATATTAAAAAACACTACCCCCCCCCTTTTCTGACACAAATACTTTCACACCACACAATAGACAACAGACTAACACCAAAGCCATTACTGGACATGTGCCAATACAAGGGGCAGGCAGAATCACACACACCTGATGGCCCTTCCCCTTCCCCATAGGGATAAAAGGTGGATCAAGTGAGCACAGTACGAGGAAGGCAGACCGCACAATGAGACAGCAATCCAGGCACAGCAGTTCAAAAGAAAGAGAAAGGCGACGGGAATCAAGAGGGTTGCGAGGAGAGAAGCAATCTTGACCTTTTTCGTCCCAGGCCCGCGGAACCTTTGTGGAAAAGGACATAAGACTGCGAACAATAGCACAAGTGTCTTGCAGCAGATGTCAACAGTACAAGGGGCAAGCCTTTGCCGATAAGCAGGAACGAGGGAGATTCCTGCAACCGTGTTACCGACCTTGACTCTAGTGAGGAGGAAAGCCAAGCGGTTCATCACAGCCAGTGAGTCGAAGGGAGAACCGATAAGAGCCGGGCTGTGGTGAATGAAAGTTGCAAAGTGACAAATTTAACTAAGTTCTAAGAACTGTAAAGGTGTTAAGGGGAGACCAGCTGCAGAGGGAACAGGCACCACGTGGATGCTAACTCAAGAGATTCTGGTCAATGTCCGTCTGAGTGAAACTACAGGTACCAGAAGGCCATAGGGGAGCCACCAAGTTAGGTCAAAGTGGTCATACAGGAGGTCCAGCAAAATTCCAGTACAGTCCAAAGCCTTTGACCTAAGAACTGTAGAGAAAGTAAAGGAAGTGAATTCTGCCTCGTGAGAAAGCAAGGGGAGTGATTCCTGCAATCATTAAAAGCAAAGTGAATGGGAAGTTGGCAAGTGTGAACCCAGAAGAGGGATGATAATGAAGAAGGGGCAAAGTCTAAAGCCCCAAGAAACAGTGTGTTGCCAAAGGTGAACCCGGCTGAGGGATGTCCACTGGAACTGTTTAAAAAGACATTAAGATTTGTGAAAGAAGGAAAAGCCATAGTGAACCCAGTGGAGGGAGGCTGAAAGAATCGAGAGGGGTCTGCGCCCGGAAGAGGGGGACTAGGGGTGAAACCATCACCCAACCTACATTTGTGAAGGGAAAGAAAGCGAGAGGGGTCTGCGCCTGGAAGAGGGGGACCCAGGGGTGAAACCATCACCCAACCTATATTTGTGAATGGAAAGAAAGCGAGAGGGGTCTGCGCCTGGAAGAGGGGGACCCAGGGGTGAAACCATCACCCAACCTACATTTGTGAACGGAAAGATACGAGAGGGGTCAACGCCCAGAAGAGGGGGACGCAGGGGTGAACAATCCTCACCCTAAGTAAAACAAAGAAGCAAACTTTCATTTGTTAAAGGAACTTTTTGTTTGAACTTTATTTTGGAACCTGGCAGGCCCTCGAAAGCGAGAGAACATAGCTATCCGGGGTCCTGATATCATTAAGGAACTTTCTAGGGATTTGAGTCCAGAAGAGGGGAATCTCTGGGTGAAAGTCGTCACCCGAAGCCCATGGAAAAGAGACTGTTTATTTGTTTTATTATTTAAATGTGTCGGGTCTTCGAAGGCAAGAGACTTTCAAGTGAAACGAGACTTGGCCATCGATGGCCGTGAAAGCTGAAATCGAACTGGCAACTTGTGCTGCAGAAAGCTTAAGAGAATACTGTGCTCCAGTAATCCACCTTTCCCCGTGCTTAAAATGTGGGGAAGCGAGATCCAGGATACCACTTCCTGACATATTATTTCAGAACACTTCTTTCTTTTTTTGAAAAACCATTCCACACCCTTTCTGTATTAGTTGTAAGGTTTGGCAGTAGGTTTCTTAGTATAGGCCCTTTTTATTTGACACGCCGCCACTAGGACTGCCTTATTTTTCATTTGATGGTCGATGCTTGCTCCCATATTAGATTTAGGTTTAGATTAGGTGTTTTTTCCAACCTGCATACAGTTTAATAAACACCCTGGAACTGTTATCACCTGTGTCTGTCTTCACTGTTGCCACCATGAGTTCCTTACAATATCAACTATTCTAGCTGGATAAAGGAAAATCTCTAGACTATCAAAAGGTGGAGTATTTGGGCTTGCACTAAAAATATGTCTGAGGCACATCAGACAATCAACTTGATTCTAGATAAGAAGCTCTGGGACTGGGATATCCCATCTGCCTTTCCTATATGAACTAACCTTACTCTCCAAATGTACCTATGCACACACTACTCATCGAAACAAATGAGGAAGGCTTCTGGCATGCCTGTGGGGGAAAGGTCATACTGCAGCTCACATTTCAGTGATGTATGTACCCAGCGACAGGGATCCTGCTGCTAACTGCAGGGGAGTAGACATCATGAAAGTGGTCACAGTTGGCCCCATACTCACTAGGTGCCACTGTCTTTGAATTGCTGTGCTTAGGGTTCTCTGTTTAGTGAACCTCATGCTGTTATTTTCTGCATGGACGAGAATGGTGTTAACTGAAACCTCACGTGATGGGTGGGTGAGGAGGTGAGTTTGTATGTTTGAAAACACCAAACACCTGTAAGACACATAAAACGTTGCTTAAAATGGCTTTACATTATACATAGGGAAATCAGCTCATTTGGATTGTCACTGGGTTTGTAAAACAGGCAGGATTTGGAGTTTATTTAAATGAATCCAGCAATATGCTTGATTACGCGGGACTGAAATCTGCAGCACTTGAACATTAGACAAGTAAATAGGGTAGGGTCGGTATGCGATATACCAATGGCAACGACCAGAAGCTTCGAATTGCGGACATAATTTTAGCGTCCCGCATATCCCTGCTGGTCGATATCCATACTAGGCTTCCTTCTCCTAGCCCCTACTAAAACCTGCATAGGCCCACAAGTCCCAAAATATGACTTGGTACATTGCAAATACGATTTGAAAATGCGTGCTATGTCCGTCTCAACCTGGCAAGCTAAGGGCAAGGGGGGAGCCAGCCTCAACATTTTGGCAGAGCTGAATGACAGTTTTGAAAGCTGGTAGTGAGCAGGGACATTAAACCCATTGCACTGTCAGCCTCTCCACCACCTATCCAGGGATGGTGTCTGTTATGCTGTTTGGGCAGCAGGCCATAGACCATAATTCCTGCTCCCACACTGTATTGACCAATTCAAACAACAGAGCCAGAAAGACTTTCCCTTTACAACTCTGCCTTTTCCTCTAGTAGCACTTCCTCTTCATCCCTTCACCCTCGGGTCCTCAGCACTTCCTCTATTTCCTTAAGGTTGTGCCTGGTGAGGGTGGCACCTTGTTATTTCGCCACAGCATCTTCCCACTACTTATCGTTGAGCTGTCGCCTCTCTCTTCAGCTCAGGCCTGGTGCAGCGTTGTCGGGTGGTGCTGATGACATCTCCTGTCAGCCGGGGCTTTTTCCTTACTACCATCGTATCTCATCTCCTGTTTGCCCCCTTGGTTCACATGGGTACCCTTGGCCCTCTCTGTATGGCAAGTCTTCAATCCTTCTGTCTTCCCACCTGTGAAAGTCTTCTTTCGCCCCGCCCCTACCGCTGTGAGGGCCCAGATTCTCCTTTGGGGGGAAGGGGATCCCTTCTCTGCGCACCAGCTCAATGTGATGGCTTCTCCCGCATTTGGCACACTGATGCCCTATTGCTGGGCATGGTCCACTGTGGGGGAATCGCATCTCGCACCTGTGGCGCATACTTTCTTCTCCACCTGACTGCGTTGTGGGGCATTGCAGTGTTCTCTCGAAGCCCAGTTGTCCTTGTGGCCCCCTTGTCTGATGTGCATATGGCGGATACCTGCCCTCTCTCCTTCGGCTTCTCCATCTCTGTTGCTTGGATGTTCACCCTTTCATGGATGTGTGCCATCTGCAGGACCTCTGCGAGCGAGAGGTGCTCCTTCAGAACATGCTTACGAAATATGGGTAAGTTACACCCTTCTATTATCCGGAGACATATTGCCTCCTCATCCGTAAAGTTTGCAAAGTCACAGTGCACCGTCATCTTTTGCAGTCTGATGACAAATTCTCCTATAGCTTCCTGAGGTAGCTGCCTGCATTTGTTGAATAAGTACCTTTCAAAATCCTTGTTCGGTTTAGTGAGTAGTTTCCCATTGAGTGCGATGATGGTGATCCTGTACGTCGCTCTCTCTTGTGGTGGGATCGTCTTAGGAATCTCCTTGCCCTCTCTCCCCACGATGTTTGTGAATATCCCCAGGAGCGTTTTGGATCATCTTCCCCCAGTGCTTTCATGTAGTCAGTAAATTCCTTGAGCCACTCTTCCCATCTGGGCCCTTGGTCATGCTGTGGCTTCAGTTGAAATGGGTGCAGTCATCTAAGAAATACTGCACTTGCTGTACTTGTTACTTTGCCCATTCTTGGGATTCCATGTTCTTCCCCTATTCTGTACTGTTGGCTGGTACCAGGTCTGTGCAGCGTCCTCCTTGTGTTTCTTCCCCTTTTGGCTCTTGATCACCCCCAGGTGCTTCCTCCGTGAACATCTCCCCCACTTTCCCTCCTTTCCTTGATAGTGCAAGTTCTCACTCCTTGGCTCCTTCGTGGTGGCCGTACACAAGGTCCTTTGCCCAACCCTTCACTGCGCATTGCTGTGCCCTCTTCAGTGGGCACAGGTAACCTAGTCCCATGGGCCGGTGTGCCGCTCAATGCCTTTTGTCCTCTGGGCGAATGGCCTTCCTTCCCTGGGGCGTATTCCCCCCTTCTTTCTCTGTGGGGGTGGATTGCACTCCTTTGCGATCGTGTGCGGATTGCCCTTTTTCTTCTACCCTGGGCGGATTGCCCTCCTTTTTGCCCATGGTCGGATAGCCCTTTTCTGTAACCGTGGGCTCACTGCCCTACTCACTCGGTGGAGCAGAGTGACCTTTCACCCTACACGGATTACCCTTTTCACTTCATGTGGGCAGATTGCCCACTTCACCAGACGGGGCGGAGTGCCCTCTCACCATGGGTGAATTGCCCTTTCCTCCCTTTGTGGGTGGATAGCTCTTCAATGTTGGGGTGGAGTGCTCTTCCTCCCTTTGTGGGTGGATAGCTCTTCAATGTTGGGGTGGAGTGCTCTCTTACCACAGGCAGATTGCCCTTTTTCCACTCTGGGCGGATTGCCCTTCAATTCAATGATGGGGCAGAGTGCCCTCTTATCACGGGGGATTGCCCTTTTTCCCCTTGGGACAGCGTGTCCTTCCCATCACTGTTGGGGTGGAGCACATTCTCACCACGGGCGGATTGCTCTTTCCTCCCTCTGTGGGTGGATTGCCCTTTAATGTTGTGGCGGTGTGCACTTTCACCATGGGCGGATTACTCTTTACTCCATCTGTGGGCGGATGGCTTGTAAACGTCAAGGCGGAGTGCCCTCACTCTACTACAGGCGGATTGTCTTGCTCTCAGCGTCATGGGGAAACGGTGGATTGACACGGTGTCTTGGACAGGTGGACAGTCATGCACCAGACGGATTGCCTTGGTACCTCACTTCCCAGCAGCAATGGATCGCAGCACATCCTCTGGACGGCTGACAGACTGCCAGCACCATGTGTGGATCCTCCCAGGTAGCGGCGGTGGATTGCTACGGTGTGTCAGGACGGCAGACTGCCGTGTAGCACGCGTATTGCCTCAGACTGCGGTGCACCCTTCCTCAGCGGATTACTTCGTTGTAGCAGAACGGTGGAATGCCTTGTAGTAGGCGCGGGACCCGAACTTCATACTCATTGCCAGTTGTTATGATGTGTGGGCAGCAGGCCCTAGACCCTAATTCCTGCTCCCTCACTGTATTGACCAATTCAAACAAGATACAGACTACAACCTTTTATTTTCCATTTACAGCTCTGCCTTTTCCCTGGGCTCTAGTAGCCCCTCTTCTTCCTCCCTCCCTCCTCGGGTCCTCAGCACGTTTTCTCTTCCCTTTAGGTCGTGGATGGTAAAGGTGGCCCCTTGACATTTTGCCACGACAGCGTCTGGGCTTTTCAATTTTTTCAGTGCATTAAGCCTCTGGGCAGCTGCCCCATGTTGGTAGTTTTATGACACAGAAACATACTGATAATCTGCAGCTATTAAACCATAGCTCTCAACTCATACGCTTTTGGCGGGTGTTACCCGCCTTGTAAAGAGCTGACTCACCCGCCAAGCCTCTTGCACGCCTATTCATTTCAATGGGCTCTCACCCACCAAAAACAAAATCGGCTGTTTTCACCCACCTTTGCGACAGAAATAGTTGAGACCTGTGTTAAAGGATATTTGTACCGCGCACTATCACCACCGTAGTCTCCCCTCTGAAAAAGGGAAGGGGGGTTGAGTTAGTGGAAATAGGCAGGAAAAGTGCAAGAGAGCAGTGATGTGCTGTTGGTAGCCTCAGCCCGGTGGGTCCATTGGCTGGGCTTGGGGTGTATAACTGTCGGTAGTCATCGTGTGCTGTTGTATGCGAGTCTATGTGTGGTTTGTTTTGTTGTTGCAGTGTAGTGAAGTTTGTGCGGATTGTTGTGTTGTAGGTTTGTGGTTGTGTTTGGTTAGAGTTTGAGAGGTGTATGCAGAGGGTTGAAATTGTTAGTGGATTGGTTAATTTGCATTGCTGTCATTGCAATTATGTCTGGGTGTGATGCTTATTATCACTCACTATTCCATATGAGTGTGGCACTTGCTAATCTTCAATATCCTATCTAGATGCGAGGTAGGCTATTGATAACGTTTCCATCTAAGAGGCCGATTCATGGAATAATTAGCGCGGCGCAAGTGGGCAAAAACGTGCGAATCGCAGTGGAATAGCGAAAATCGCAGTGCAATTGCGAAAATCGCACGAAAAGCAGCGCACGTCGATTCATGGAAGGCCGTGCGCGAGAAAACCAGCGGATGTGCGATAAAAAGTGCGCGGCGCACGTTGGCGCACAGGCCATCTAACAGCGTGCGCCAGGTCACTGCGAAAATCGCACAGGCCACAGCGAAAATCGCACATAGCGCGGCGCACGCAACAAAAGTAGGCGGAACACGGGCGTAACACTCGGAATGGGGAACAACTTGCCAAAACGTGGGCGTCACGGGGGAAGTACAGGGCACAAGTGCGCGGAACGCCCACACGCTCGCCTACAACACGTATTCATGGAATAGAATAGGGGAAAAAAGCGCACGCTCAAACCAGCGCACAGGCACAAACACGACCGCCACAAGAAAGCAGGCGGTAGCGTCTCTGCGGCTGTAAGAAATGTGCGCCAAAAGGTGCGCCAACAAATCGCACCTATATACTGCCATGATGAATGTCCCATACTGTGGCCCTCCAGGAAAAATGACGTGCAAAGGGGTACCCACAAACACGGACACCCGCTGACAAAAAATACGTGTGCGTGTATACCGGGGTGCGCGGGAAGTCTAACACGCGATTTCAGCAGGGTACGTGCATCACAGGGGTTCGCGTGAAGTTTCACACGCGATCGGGTCTGGGGGAGCGGGCTACGTGTATATCAGGGGTTCGCGTGAAGTTCCACACGCGAACAGCCTGGGCGCGTGTATTTCAGGGGTGCGCGGGAAGTTCCCACAGCCTGGGCGCGTGTATTTCAGGGGTGCGCGGGAAGTTCCACATGCGAACAGCCTGGGCGCGTGTATTTCAGGGGTGCGCGGGAAGTTCCACACGCGAATAGCCTGGGCGCGTGTATTTCAGGGGTGCGCGTGAAGTTCCACACGCGAATAGCCTGGGCGCGTGTATTTCAGGGGTGCGCGGGAAGTTCCACACGCGAATAGCCTAGGCGCGTGTATTTCAGGGGTGCGGGGGAAGTTCCACACGCGAATAGCCTGGGGGCGCGTGTATTTCAGGGGTGCGCGGGAAGTTCCACACGCGAATAGCCTGGGCGCGTGTATTTCAGGGGTGCGCGGGAAGTTCCACACGCGAATAGCCTGGGCGCGTGTATTTCAGGGGTGCGCGGGAAGTTCCACACGCGAATAGCCTGGGCGCGTGTATTTCAGGGGTGCGCGGGAAGTTCCACACGCGAATAGCCTGGGCGCGTGTATTTCAGGGGTGCGGGGGAAGTTCCACACGCGAACAGCCTGGGCGCGTGTATTTCAGGGGTGCGCGGGAAGTTCCACACGCGAACAGCCTGGGCGCGTGTATTCCAGGGGTGCGCGGGAAGTTCCACACGCGAATAGCCTGGGCGCGTGTATATGAAGTTCCACATGTGATTTGACAGTGTGGGTCCTCCCAGGTGTACCCTGTACACCCTCCACGGCCCCTGCAGGCAGCCCACACCACAGGGGACTACCCTGCATCCCTGGTCATGTCCCGCAGGCAGCCCACCCACCATGGGCATGCCCCCCAGCAAAGGCACATGTCTCCTTGAACTAATGAACACCAACTCATGTCCCCTTGCACCCCCACCCCCCAGCACTGTGGGGCACCTGCCAGCAGGCCCCCACCCATGTCCAACTCATGTCCCCCACCACCCCCACCCCCCAGCACTGTGGGGCACCTGCCAGCAGGCCCCCACCCATGTCCAACTCATGTCCCCCACCCCCCCCACCCCCCAGCACTGTGGGGCACCTGCCAGCAGGCCCCCACCCATGTCCAACTCATGTCTCCCACCACCCCCACCCCCCAGCCACCAGGGTCAGCCTCCACCAGGCCCCCACTCATGTCTCCCACCACCCCCACCCCCAGCCACCAGGGGCACCCTCCACCAGGCCCCCACTCATGTCTACCACCACCCCCACCCCCCAGCCACCAGGGTCAGCCTCCACCAGGCCCCCACTCATGTCTCCCACCACCCCCACACCCCAGCAGTGCAGGGTCACCCTCCACCAGGCCCCCACTCATGTCTCCCACCACCCCCAAACCCCAGCCACCAGGGGCACCCTCCACCAGGCCCCCACTCATGTCACCCACCACCCCCACGCCCCAGCAGTGCAGGGTCATCGTCCACCAGGCCCCCACTCATGTCACCCACCACCCCCACACCCCAGCAGTGCAGGGTCATCCTCCACCAGGCCCCCACTCATGTCTACCACCACCCCCACCCCCCCAGCACTGTGGGGCACCTGCCAGCAGGCCCCCACCCATGTCCAATCCATGCCCCCCTGCACCTGGGTCCCAACATTCCCCAATCATGTCCGTAACGCCCATCCTCCCCTGCCAAAAGGCCCAACCAACTATCACACCCACCCACATATCAAAGGCAATTACATGTTACACCCCCAATTTAAATAATGCAATTTAACACATGTCTGTCACACACAATGGCTGCAAGTGAATGACAAAACACCCAACATGACATGCCTGAAAGCAATGAGATGATAGGACACATTGAAGATTAAAAAAATAATATGTATTTAACAGCAAGTAGAATGGAAATGAAATAAGAAAAAACACAAAGCAAATCAAACAAAACAAGATGAATGTCCAAGAAAATAATCTGAAAAATTAAAATAAGCCAATGAAGAAGATCCTCCTGGCTCCATGAGCCCTACCAAATTAAACCTAACTGACTACTAACTAAAAAGTGAACTATATACAAAAAAGTGGTGCATTGTCCAATCGCAACCAAAAAAAAATCAAAAAAACAAAGGAAACCTAACCCTAACTATACAACTATATACAAAGGCAGCGGGCTATTCGGACGGCTCACTGGTTGTTGTCATGGGCCAGGGCATCATCGAACTCCTGGTCAATGGCTTGGAGGCGGGCATGTTCCCTGGCCCCGAGGTCCCGCAGGGATAACGCAGTGTCAAGCTCAAACTCCCTGCGAAGACCCTCGAGGCACTCAGCCCGCCTCAGCGCCCTCCGCATGGAGTCCTCCGCCCTGACCATCGTGAGCCGTTCCTCCTCTGCCCGCTGCCGCTCCGCACCTATCCGCTGGCACAACCTCTCCCACACGGAAGCCACTCCCATTCCAGGGTTCTCCTGCCCTCCGGCCGATGCCTGCACCCCTGATGTTGATGGCCCCGAGCCATGATGCCTCCCACGTTGAGCCTGCTGCTGCCTCCGACGCAACTGCCTGTGCCAGCACGACGGCATCCAGGCTGATGGAAACCACCGACGCCGTCGTGCACGTGCCCTGCCCGATGATGCCGTCACATCCTCCATCTGCTGGGGTCCAGTTGCTCTGGTGTCCACCCCTGCTGGATCTCTGACTCCCGACTGTGGCAGGGATGGGATCCCCACCGAGCTGGCTGCATTGGTCGGGGCAGGTCCACAGGGGGCCCTGGTGGCATCTGGGCTGGAAGACGGCAAGGAGAACGACTGGTGGATAGCCTGCACAGAGGAGGAGAGGGCCGCCACATTGGCCAACACATGCAGGAAACCCCCGAACATGGCCGATCCCAATTGGGCCACGTCGGCACGGTGCACTTCGTGATGACGTGCGTGCTCCTCCCGGGAAGCACGCACGGCATCACGAATCACAGCCGTGCGCATCGCGACCCCAATCAGGACCTTCTCCGCACGGCCAGGGGTTCCCACGTCCGCAGGTGGAGGGGAGTCAGGTGACATGGACATCCCCTCTACCTGCGGACAGGCCTGGGACGGGGCATCCCTGCTAGTGCATGGTGGTGCACTCACAGGGTCAGGGACAGCGACATGCACAGGCCCCTCCACGGTGACCTGTGCTGCCTCCTGCCCCTGGCCCTGGACTGCACCACTTGCACCAGCAGGGATGCCCCCACCAGGCCCCATGTGTGCCCCAGTGGCGGCCTCCTCCTCCTCTGTGCAAACCACCAACCTGGATGGCTCCTCACCGTCTCCCACCGTAGCAGGCCCCTGTGGGGGCTCACCCACCCCTTCCGCTGCAGCCGTGGGGGCATCCCCGCCGCCTTGCTCCACAGCGCCGTCTCCGCCCTCTTCTTCACTAGCCGCTGCGTAGAGGGAGACAAAGAACACAAGCATCAGGGCACTGTACAATGGTCCCCTAGACAGGAAGCAATAGCAGATGAGCACCACTGTCAAAGTACACTTCCATCATGTCCCTCCACAACACATGGGTCAGTCCAGGCAAAACACACACAGTAACAGGCATGGTGCATGCCATGGACATTTCCATGCATGTCCAATGGACTCTTGAAACATTCAATGATATGTAACTCACATGCATCATGGCTCATGCCCATCACATGCACACACTTCACCTCAGTCACATCCATCTGGCCCCAAACACACCAAACACAGCGGATACAAGGGTATTTTGGCTGCTTTACTGAATCTCTGCATTGTCACACACATGTGTCATGCATCCATGGCATGCACAAGTCACAGACACGCAGGTCAGGCACACAGACATGGCTACCATATATGTACCTGGCATCAGCACCCATCCCTCACCCCCACCCATGTCCAGGTACAGAGACTGGCATGCTCTCATGTTCAAAATCTGAATAGGGCTCCCCATGCGGCATTTCAACACATGCAACAACCATGTGCATCACACATCACTGGTCGCACATGCATTACCATGATGTCCCTGCACACATACATGCATACATGGCCTATGGCACACATACAGGCAAGTATCATAGAACCAGCACACCGCAACATGCCCTGTCTCACACAGTAATGCATGGACACTTACCGCTCAACTCCAGACGGGCCTCCCTCTCAAGGATCTGGGCGTGGAGCGCTGGGCGTACGCGTTCCAGGACCCTCATCTGGATGGAACTCATGCGGCCCCGGCCCCCCTCCACGAGGCGCCGGGCCTTCACAAGGGTCCTGGACCTCAAGTCCTCCCAGCGCTTCTTGATCTTCAGGACGTCGCGGGTTGCCACCCCCTCCGCGTTGATGGCAACCACACAGTCGGCCCAGATCCTCTGCCGTCCTTCCTTGCTGGCGCGGGACGATCCAAAGAGGGCATCATACTGCCCCAGGACATGCTCCACCAGGACACCAACTTCGGTGACAGTGAAGCTGGTGCCCCTCTGCCCCTCTGGCCTGGGGTTGCCACTGGTGCCAGATGTGGAAGTGCCCGACATGGCAACCCCAGAGGCAGGTGTGGGTGGGCAACTGGGTCCTGGGGCTGGGCTGTGGAGCGATGTAATCCCAGTCGGGAGTCTTCAGTTCCAGCAGGGGTGGACACAGCAACTGGACCCCTGCAGATGGCTGATGTGCAGGCACCAAATGGCAGGGCACGGTGGCAGCAGGCAGGCAGGCAGGCAGGCAGCAGCAGATGGCACGTGGGAGGCTGCTCGGGGCACTGGGGGGCAGTAACTCGGCCTTCTGGGCAGGAGCGTGGGCTTCCGTGTGTTTTCGCGTGGCCAGCTTGATACGGAGTGATTTGGCACGTGAATATCCTGCACGTCAGCGTGAAATCCGAGGAAAGGCCCTTAGCGCGTAAGCGCGTCAGCACGCATACGCGATTCTATTGGACCAGAGTCCCTCAGCGCGTAAGCGCGTCTGTGACGTGACCCGCACAGGTGTTCCCCACTCAGCACGTGATGACGGGGCACACGTGGAGATACTGCACGTCAGAGTGTCATCGCGTGTAATTGGACAAAAGTGCGCGTACACGCGATTGGCCTATGTACGTGTATTTAATGGGTGCGCGGCCACTTACACACGCAAGTACGTCAGCGAACCTGTATCCCGTGGTGCGTGTGAATTTCCGCACGCTATTGGACTGGGAACTGGATTCCAGGGGTGCGCGGGTCACACGCTGTATCCCGTGGTGCGTGTGAATTTCCGCACGCTATTGGACTGGGAACTGGATTCCAGGGGTGCGCGGGTCACACGCTGTATCCCGTGGTGCGTGTGAATTTCCACACGCTATTGGACTGGGAACTGGATTCCAGGGGTGCGCGGGTCACACGCTCGCCTAGAACACGCGCAAAGCATAAATTGCGGACTTTAACAATAACAAGCTCAGACGCCAGGATGAACATACCGTTCCTAGCAGCAGTGGCAGTGGGCTACCAAAGGAGGAGGAGGAGGATAGTCAGGGCCAGAATATTCACACCCAGAACCAGCCTTTTCGGGATGCCTGATGACCAGGTGTATGGGAGGTACAGGTTTCCACCACACATCATACTGGACCTGGTGAGTGAGTGGGAGGATGACCTCACATCACCCACCCTGTGCTCCCAAGCACTCAGCCCCCTGGAGAAGGTCCTCAATGTACTGCACTTCTTAGCCACTGGATCATTTCAGCGGACAAGTGCCATAGTGGGTGGGGTGTCACAGGCCACCCAGTCACGCTGCCTACACCAGGTCTTGAACATCATGACTGCACGCCCATCAGTCCGCAGGCACATATACCTGCCCAGAACACCTGCAGAAAGGCATGCTGCCGCCCTGGATTTTTACGCAGTGGCACGATTCCCCAAAGTGCTAGGTGCCATCGACTGCACCCATGTGGCTCTACGTCCCCCCAGGGCATCTGAGCACATCTATAGGAACCGCAAGCACTGGCATTCCATCAACGTGCAGGTAGCATGTAATGCCAAGGGAATCATCACCTCAGTATATGCCAACTATCCCGGCTCCACCCACGACAGCTTCATTTACCGAATGTCCACCCTAAGCCGGGACCTAGAAGCTGGGCGGCATGGCGATACATGGCTGCTTGGTGAGTATGTATGCCACTGCACATGCATGCATGTTGGATACTGAGCAAGGTCACAACCTCACCAATGATACCAATCCCCACCTCCACAGGGGACAGTGCCTACCCTCTCAGCCCCCACATGATGACGCCAATTCGGAACCCCACCACGCCACCCCAGGTAAGATTTAACACAGCCCACATTACAACCAGGGGCATAGTGGAGCGCACATTCGGAGTGCTAAAGTCACGCTTTCGCTCCCTTGACCGTTCTGGCGGGCAGCTGTTATACGCTTCCCCAGTAGTGTGCAGGATCATAGTGGCAGCATGTGTCCTGCACAACGTTGCAACACGCCGGGGCCTGGCCGTGGACATGGTGGTGGCCCCACATCCCCAACCACATGCACAGCCGCTGCGCATGGGAGGGGAAAGGGCACGGGGGGAGGCAGCCCGTACACAGCTAGTGGCTAATTACTTCACATAGAAATCACACCCCTGTGGAGTGCACACTGCCCTGGCACATTCCATCTGACAATCAATGATGACTCAACCTGACACTGATCCTGAATGTCTGGAGAATGAACCGGGAATTCCATGTCAGCCTGAGATTGTTCACCTGGAAGTGTCACAATGTGTGCATCCCTACCCACACAGACACCACCAATGCAGTTTTGTGAAGTTACACATTGAAGCAGCTAAAATGAATACCCACTTGCAAAATGCAACAAGAGGACAGTGCCATGTCAGCCAACCAAACCCCAGCACTGCCACACGACACACCGTGCCATGTCATGCTAATTGCAGGTAAACAAAGTAATCCCCACAACATGACATCACTCTCACTATGTACAGTGGCACTATTAGAAACCTGCAACACCTGAAATGCTCACAGCAATGCCGGACCAACAACATACTTGAGCACGTAGGACCATTAACATGACATCACAAATGTTACATATTAGTAGTCTCACCACCTGGAAATGCCTGCACTCCCACCACGACCAACTGTGCAGTGTTGGCGCCATGTAGAGTTGTAGGTGCACTGCTGCCAACATGGTCCCCATCTCCAGACTAGAGGTCCTTGTGTGGACTTGAGGAAGGGACCTGCAAATTGGGAGGTAGACACAGAAGAAGAGTTACACATCAATGCAACATGCAGTGTACAACACAACAGCAATATGCACTATGAATGTATACACAGTATTGACTACAGACTGGCCACACAGCTCATGGGAGTCCAACGTCACTGTGTAATTCACTGTCACTTGGGCACACCCTTTGCAAGCCCATGGAAACGGGAAGCAGGAGGGGTGTGTGTGACTCAAACCCAAGCATCTGAACCAAATACATTACAAGCCTGCATGTGCCCAGCCACAATGCAGCGTATGCCCACAGGAACCACGGAAGCCAACAGATCGAAGCCAACAGATCGAAGCCAACACATCGAAGCCAACAGATCGAAGCCAACAGATCGAAGCCAACACATCGAAGCCAAAACATCGAAGCCAACAGATCGAAGCCAACAGATCGAAGCCAACAGATCGTCCCAAAAAAATTGGGAATAAAAGAAATCAAAATAAAAATAAAAATAAGAAACAATCAAAAATGGCCATTGATGGGCCCGGGGGGGTTGGGGAGGCCACCCAGGAGGTCCGAGGACAGGATGCACACCAGAACCCACCTGCGTGGATCCTGGGAAGATAAAACACCTCCATGGGCTCATGGCCCACACGGCTACCCTATTGTGGGAGTATCACTGCTGTCGCTATTATCACCCTGTGCAGCTGCATCCGGAGGTGGTTGCACTATGGGAGGCAGCCCACGCAAGGCCCTAGTCTGCTCCTCCATGGCTGCAAGCATGCGGGTGTGGTAGGTCTGGTTCTGGAGGATGAGTGTGCGGAGGTCCCCATGCAACAACTCACGGGATGCCCGGACCTCCGCCCTCGTTGCCTGCATCTCAGCTGAGAGCGTACGGGTGAGACGCTCCAGCTGCTGTTCTGTCCTTTGGTGTGTTGAAGCCTCAAGCTCAACAAGAGTCGTCCTGAGGTGTAGGAGCTCCTGCCTCAGGGCTTCCCTGTGGCCCTGGGACTCAATGGAGATGGCCTCCTGCAGAGTCGCCAGTGCCGCCCGCCTGTCCCTGTTGGACCCCAACATGTCCTCCCTGTGTGACTGGCAGATGGAGTCGGTTGCCTGCTCTAGTCGCTCCATCAGCCTTTCTGGGGGGACAATGGAAGTGGCCACCCTATCCATGGCCTGAGCCATCATCTCGGATGATGCAGCCTGTTGGGTAGCCATACCGTAAATGGATTGCTCCCATGCGGTATTGCCGGGTGGCGTACGGCCACCACGTCGGCGGGCACCACACCTGTCTGGGGCAAGGCGAACTGCGCCTTGCTGTGCCGGCACTGCCTGAGGCTGCAGGACTGCATTCCCCCTCTGATCTGCTGGCCCAGGAACAGGATCAGATGTCGCGGAGTGTGACCCTGCATCCGTAACCACCGAAGGCGTAGCTGCCAACACTGACATCCCCATGGAGGGTACTGACCCTGGTGCAGGTGGGTGAGACAGAACAGAATCCCTCCCTGGAACACTCACCTGCGACGGCACGTAGGTCTCATCCGAATCAACACCTGAGTACAGCTCGGGGGAGGTGCAGCCAGAGACACCCCTTGAGAGCACGACCTGCAGCACTTGTGGGTTCTCCCCCACCACCACACCACGTCCCTCACTGGTGGTTGGTCGGCCCTGGGACACCTCCTGGGTCTGCACCATCTCCACAACCCCAGCAGTATCAGGTGCGTCTTCCCCTGCAAAGACATGAAAACAAAGAAATGGAAACAGGCATTAGCACCATGGCACACATTGAGGGCTGAGAAGCAAGAGAACCAGTACTTGATTGACACATGTCCCACATGACTAAAACCCTCCCATGCATGCACCCTCACTGCGTATGAAGTGCAGGCAAATGGCACACACTGATGACACCAAGATGGAAGATGAACAAATTTTCTGCATGCTGCCTGGCAGTGGCATCACACATTGGCCTGTGATTGGCAGGTGAAACACACATGCCATCACACAGATGGCATGTTCCATTGCTATTGAGTGAAGATGGAGAGGAGGGCAGCACCTATTCATTCAGTCCAGTTCCCGCATGTAATAGCTTTTCTAATTCTAACAGGTCAGATTTTTCACCTGGAGCTGCCAGTCTGAAATGGTCAAATTGCACAGGGACATGTGTGTACAAATGATATCCAGGTAACAAAGTCACTCCACTTTACCATACCCATGTCAGACATGTGACTAGTGGACAGCGACATGCCTAGTGAAAGTGGTGGAATGCAAACAAACTGACTGAATGAACAGTGAAAAATAAGCAAATATGTTGTGTCAAGGTGACACTTCAAGGGCAACTGGCGTGCAGTTGTGCTAGATGTCTACTGTTGGCAGAAGGGATACTGCTATGGCCAAATGCAGCTGCGCAGGAAGGATTGCATGAAGCACATGGCTGACCCATACGACTCAGGCGCACACACTCTCACCTGGCACCCAAACAGAAGCCCTCACACACACACCATGCACATGGATGACACACACATGCATGTGCACTCACCGGACAATGCCTCGTAATCAGCCAGATCTCCCACGCCTTGGATCTGTTCCTCCGTGACGTAGGTCCCAGCGACTGACTCATGTGGAGTGAGTTCCATGTCTACTACTGGAGACCCACCTCCAGTCACTAGAGTTGCGGCATGACTTGAGGCCAGCTTACTCTTTGCCCTGCGCTTTAGGTCATTCCAGCGCTTATAGCAATCATTGGCTGTGCGCCTCACGATTCCAAGGGCACTTACGATGTCCGCAACGGTCTGCCAGTGTGCCTGGCGTTGTGCAGGTGTGGTCTTGGATCCTGCAACAATGACCATCTCGTTGTCATGTCCGGACACATACTCGACAAGTGCATTCAGTTCGTCATCCGTGAAGCTGGGCTTCCTGGACGGGCCGGACTGTGTAGCCGTGTCTGGGGCATCAGCCTGTGCCGGACGAGCACTCTTCCTCTTCCGCTTGGAAGGTGGTGGTGATCCTGAGTGTCCTGCGCCGCTCTGGACACTAGGGGCAGGAGCCCTGGTGGACTCTGTATCAGGAGTGTGGGATTGCACACTCAGCATGGGAGTTGGTGCAGGCATTGGCTCTAGTGTGATGGTGTCAGGGGGAATGTCAGCAGCATGGACTAGGACCGACACTGTCCTGGCTGGGTGTGTGAGGGCTGGGGTGGATGGAGCCGCAGCTGCCCCTGCAGCCTCTTCGCCCTGCCTCCTTGGTGCAGCAGATGACCTTGCTGCCCCAGATCCACGTGGCATGATGGCATCAACGTGCACCAGCGCACGTGTCGTAGCCCTGCTGACCTGGAAGTCAGCCATGGAGTCAGCCAGGTCTGGTGCCACAATGGGCTGGTCCAACAAGGGCTGAGCATGGATGGTGTCAGCCACTTCAGCCTCAACGGGAGGGGGGGAGGGGGGGGGGATGATGGGTGCCCTTGACTGGTCCTCCACACATGGGGGGACAGGCTCACCCTGCAAGTTACGACCACGTCCCCTACCGGATCCACCACGGCCACCACTTGTGGCTCTTCCACCTTTGCCACCCTTACGGAATCCTCGCCTCCCAGCCATGGCACTGATATTAATGTGCGTATGGGAGTGGCTGTAGACAATTGTCCTGGGCAATTGGGGGTCAAAGGGGTTGGGTACCAGATGGTAACTGTACCCTAGTGCTCTAGCACGGCTGATTGTAACCCCTGGGGAAAGATGACGGGTCACGCAACGCACAGGAGGCCCAAAAAAGGGAGATGACGTGCACGCAACCCCTCCTAGACCACGTGTGCAGAAAGAAAAACCTGCACTACGCTGTGGCACCCAGTAACACAAGAATGAACGTATGCGTGTCACACGCAGCCTAGAATGACCTCTGAAGGGGTAGGCTACACACGGGGCAAGCACAGAAGTTGGATACGTGCGTGACTCACCGTCTGCCAGGTAAAAGAGCGTGAAAAATGAGCGCGTTTGGCTGGCTAAACCCCCGTCAAAAGAAGATGTGTACGCTGTCTGAGAAGACAGGACAACAGTAGAAGGGGACACTATTTGAGGGAACAGGCCCAGGTAAACCAGTAAAAGAGAAAAAAGAGAAAAAGCTGTCAGAGGTAACAGGGAATACGAACTGGAAACGCCGTGAAGTAAATCGCGTGTGAAACGACAAGAAGTACAGAATTCACCCACTCGCTCTCCACGAAAAGCACGTACAAGGAAATGGTGTTCTACATGTACCTTATATACAGGCCCACACGTACAGCGTCACTTACGCGGCGTGTACGTTCACCAATCACACGCTTTGTCACTCCTGCGTGTAGATCCATTTTCACCAATCACACGCTTTGTCACTTCTGCGTGTAGATCCATTTTCACCAATCACACGCTTTGTCACTTCTGCGTGTAGATCCATTTTCACCAATCACACGCTTTGTCACTTCTGCGTGTAGATCCATTTTCACCAATCACACGCTTTGATACTGGGACGTGTCACGCAACAATTTCCTGCACGTGCAGGTGACTATAGGCGCGCATATGCTGTTGACGGGTTTACGCGCTAAGGGCCTTTGCTGACGTGTGGGATTTCACTCCCTATCAGGCTGTCCACGCGTTCACACACGAGAGACCACGCTCCTGGCCAGGAGGCCAAATTACTGCCCCCCAGAGCCCTGAGCACGCTCCCACCTGCCATCTGCTGCTGCCTGACTGCCTGCTGGCCACGTGCCCCACAGTGCTGGTGGGTGGGGGTGTTGGGAGACATGGGTGGGGGCCTGGTGGAGGGTGCCCCTGCACTGGTGGGGGTGGTGGGAGACATGGGTGGGGGCTTGGTGGAGAGTGCCCCTGGTGGCGGGGGGGGTGGGGGTGGTGGGAGACATGGGTGGGGGCCTGGTGGAGGGTGCCCATGCACTGCTGGGGGGTGGGGGTGCAGGGGGACATGAGTGGGGGCCTGGTGGAGGCTGCCCCTGGTGGCGGGAGGGTGGGGGTGGTGGGAGACATGAGTGGGGGCCTGGTGGAGGCTGCCCCTGCACTGCTGGGGGGTGGGGGTGCAGGGGGACATGAGCAGGTGTGCAGGGTAGTCCCCTGTTTTGTAGGCTGCCTGCAGGGGCCGTGGAGGGTGTACAGGGAACACCTGTGAGGACCCACCCAGCCTAATCGCGTGTGACTTCCCACGCACCCCTGTAATATACGTACCCAGCCAAATCGCGTGTGATGATTCCCACGCACCCCTGTAATACACGTACCCAGCCAAATCGCGTGTGATAATTCCTGCGCACCCCTGTAATACACGTACCTGGCCAAATCGCATCCCTGTAATACACGTACCCAGCCGAATCGCGTGTTAAACTTCCCGCACACCCCTGTAATACACGTACCCTGGCCAATCGCGTGTTAAACTTCCCGCGTACCCCTGTAATACACGTACCCTGGCTAATCGCGTGTTAAACTTCCCGCGTACCCCTGTAATACACGTACCCTGGCTAATCGCGTGTTAAACTTCCCGCGTACCCCTGTAATACACGTACCCTGGCCAATCGCGTGTTAAACTTCCCGCATACCCCTGTAATACACGTACCCTGGCTAATCGCGTGTTAAACTTCCCGCATACCCCTGTAATACACGTACCCTGGCCAATCGCGTGTTAAACTTCCCGCGTACCCCTGTAATACACGTACCCTGGCTAATCGCGTGTTGAACTTCCCGCGTACCCCTGTAATACACGTACCCTGGCCAATCGCGTGTTAAACTTCCCGCGTACCCCTGTAATACACGTACCCTGGCTAAACGCGTGTATAACTTCACGCGTACCCCTGATATGCACGTTACCCGCTTTGCGTTCCTTGTTTGGCAGCCCTGTAAACTGGTCCAGGGTTAGCGCAGCCCTTTGCGATGATTTAGCGATTTTGATGGCTTTTCCTTGCGCGAGGGCGTTCTTGGGGGCGTTACTGGCGCTGCTGCAGGGTCGCTGCGATACTCTGCGCCACGGCTGGTTTGGGAGCCTAAAATCCATGAATACGCTGTGCGCGGAAATCGGTTTTAGCGCACGTGCCTGGCGCAGTCAATCGCACGCGGACACTCTGCGCCAGCCGCTTGCGACACTTTTCTGCGAAATTCTATGAATTACCCTGTAAGTGTGGCGCATGCTAACATTCACAATTCTATCTGGGTGCGATGCTGGCTAAAGTTAAGAGTTCCATCTAAGTGTGGGACATGCTGGCATTCATAATCCTATCTAGATGTGACGCAGGCTAGAGTTAAGAATTCCATCTCAGTGTGGGACATGCTGGCATTCATAATCCTATCTAGATGCAACGCAGGCTAGAGTTAGGAATTCTGTCTATAATTATGACCTATGATTAAACACCTTGCTGCATTCTTTTGACTTAATTATTCATGTAAACATTCCACGTGTGCCTCAGCCTTTTTTCCAAACTATAAGGCCAAGGGGCCCCCAAACATTAAGAAATTGGCACCCACCAGCCCTGACACATTTCACCCCACTGCAGAGGCTATTTACTTTCACAACGCCATGCTAACCATTGGAGGCGGGGCCTTCTAAAAGCTGAGCCCATCAGTTAATACTTTTGCGTCATCGTAGGGGGTCTTTGCATATCCGGGCAGGCTTTTTTTTTCTTCTGTACGTTTTATTCTGCTGCTGTCACACGTTAATGATTGTTTAACGGTAAGCAAATACAACGAAGTGCATATGCTCTTGCTATCGTAGCCACGGGCTCCCGGTTGGGCATCGCCTCAGAAAGATGCTGTCTGTCTCAAAGTGTGAGGACTTCCCATTCCAGGGGGGGGGATAAGGCTAAACTGTGGACAATGCGAAAACTTCCGCTGTCAGGCACTACGCACCTTTCGATCAGCTGGTATCTTTCTGCTTAGAACGTAACATGGGGGGCACGTGATCAATATACGTTGCTAGGGCCGTTTCTCTAATAGGAACTAATCTGTAGTCTACAGTTCTGCAGCAAAGTTTCATACATCAATTCCCAGTCTTATGATACCACTGAATCTCAATTCTAGTTTTGTCATGATTTGTGCCTCAGATATGCACGCAAGCGCCAACAGGGGAAATCGTGGCTCTCTGCAGTAGATGGGTGCGTTAAAGGGAGCTTTAGGTGCCCGTGGTCTGGAAAACGAGAGAGAGTACGTGCCCGAATTGTAGAAGCGCTGAGTATCTGAGAGGGGCAAATCGGGAACCAGGTTAACCAGCAGGGAGGGACATCGAGGTGTGATGATTGTTCGGTCTCCAAGGAATATGGCACCATGAGGATGGGGGATTTAAACGGGATGGGCAGCTAGATATAGATACCACCGTGTCTTCACTGAAAGAGATTTGGATGCGAGAGCCACTGAGACCTCGTGGTACGCCTGCAGGTGGGAAAAAGAACCATCCATGAGTGACGGGGTCCTGGTAGGATACAGCAGCAGCAGCTCCGAAGATGAGTCGTCTTTGGTACAGACCCCAAACTATCTGCGGGTCTCAACGGACAGAAGGCAGGGAGGCGATTCGGCAGGAACTGACAATAAGGAATTCACCCAAACGCTGTCCAGCGAAGTCTCGCTGCTGCCAAGGTGGGTTCTGTTTTTATCACGATTTAATTAGTGGGTTAACTATTACTTTAAGTTTAAATACACGTTTTACACTTTATTTACTCTGCCAGTTTTCGAACATGAAATGGCAAGCACTTCGCACTAGACACATCGGCACAAAGTAAAGACACTGCACACTGTGTGAGTAAATATGCTGCGTTTTCTAATGCACGGATATCTTGCCCGTCAACTTCTTCAGGCGGACTCGTCCCAGTCCTTATGAATTGGGGAACCTCACCCTCAGACAAGCAATCCACCGTTATTTTCAATAAACATTCTTGGCTTGCCAAGAGACCCCTTCGCATACATACATTAGTACACCTCTAGAAGACATGTAACGAATGAATGGTCGCATGTATTGGACACAAACTTATAGTTACTTCTTATTTGGAAGGTAGATTTCTTCATGCTATATAATAGTGCCTCATTCTGCAGCAGAAGCAGAGAGAAAGAAAGTGAGGCGGTCTCATCACAGAAAAAGAGGTGCCAGCAGAGAGAAATAAAAATGTGGCAGTAAAGAAAGGGACAGTAGCAAATGTTAATGCAGTAACATCTAGCGGCAAACTTCTGATGAGGCAGCAAAGATATGTAAAGTATAAATGAGAGGTAGCTGCGAGATTTACAAACAGACAAAACATTAAGAGAAATGAAATGGAAAGCAATTGAAAGAGAATGTCAAAAGTTAAGCCATGTAAAGCAACGTTGCCAGAGAGTGAGAATTCAATAGAAGCAGTAATAGCATACAAGACGGAGCAACACAGCAATCGAAAGAGGAGTTCAAAATGTGCATTTTTGGGTGTATGATACAAATCGGAAAAAGCAAGTTCGGCCACGTTCCAGGCACTCCATTTGCGAGAATGGAATTTAATAGCTCCTGGGTTATGAGAGTAGCTCCTTGTCGGATGAAATTCCTGACATCCCGGAGCGACTTCCTGCTCCTGCTACATGAATGCCAATTTCAAACCCTGCTCTCACATGGTGGGAAAGACGGATCTAGGAGTGGGACAAAGAAATGTAGGACTTTTTGGAGTAATGATTACTGGTGAGTTATCCTGGCATTACCCTTTTGTCCCGCTGTGAGCAATTGACTTCTGCCCTGCAGGCGTACAAGGATGAGCAGAGGCTAAAGCGCCTACTCAGCCCTCACACTTCTACAAACCAAGAACCAACACAATCATAAAGGTAAAACAGGCAGTCATGAGCTATACCTCCTTTGCCTTTTATGGTAATGTTGGCCGAGGGAAGGCTATACTCTCAAGCACGGTGTGAATGTGCCTCAGTAGCAACCAAAACAGCAAAGTAGAACAGTCCAAAATAAAGGAATGTCTAATCAAGCTTCTATAAGAACATACACTCTAATCAAAGATAACATGCACCATAATATCTAACACGCACTGTAAACACTCACTTCTGTAGAAAGAACACAGAATATGCAAAGATAGGAAAGATGCAGCACTCTGGGTAATGAGACAGGGAGAAAAGGCAATAAAAGACCACAATGTTCAAAGATATGTTCTTGAGGTTGCAAACAGCATTAAAATGATCTATCCCCTCTCTAGGGCCCAATGATGGACCAGGAGGGGGGCAGATATTAGTCAATAATACCTTTTGTAAAGGTCTTGGTGGTTAGACAGTGTCAAAGCAGGCTTCTCAGCATCGATCCCAAGTTTGTCTCAGTCGAGGATGCAGCAGACGTGCTGGTCCAGCGGCAAGCTGGCATCGAGTCGGGATGGAACGGAAGTTGGCTGCAGTCGCAAAGCGTCTACTAGAGCTATGCAGATCGGGCTGTCATCATGTTCAGTCGAGGTTCGATGGTGGTTGAGCTGGTATCAGGATGTGCAGGCGAGCTGATTACAGGACAGACCGATCGATTTAGAGAAGCAGTGATGAAGAAGCTGGTGCTTCGAACATTGACTGAGCAATGCTAGGCAGTAGTACTTCATTGGTTAATAGTGGAAACGACACGCTTCAGCTGGTGCGGTGCAGCGGCAAACGGAGTCAAACAACAAATGGCGTCGTCAAGATTGATGAACGCCAAAGGCAGTTTCGAAGAGTCCTGGAGGTACGCTTGATGTCAAACACTCAAATCACAGCTTGCATTGGGTTTGTGTCGAAAACACAGGGATCTTGACTGTTATCACTTTCAGTAGCTGAGTGTCCCACTCCAGTGTCTCAAGGGCCAAGGTTAGTCCTTTTCTCAGACTCCCAAATACGGGTGAGGCTGGCACAACTTCAGTGGTCCTGCAACACAGTGATTTCTCAGGCAACAGGGTGTGTGGCAGAGATGCAGTCTTGGTCCAGCAGCAGAGTTCACCCCCAATAGTCCCTAAGGATGCTTATGGGACAGAGCTTGCCTCTGCCATGGAACACCTGCCTTCACCTTGCAACTGGAGGACTTTAGAATGGTCTGCTCTCTCAGCAGGGTACATCAAAATCTTCTTCCAGGGTTGACTTTCAAAGAAGTGGGGCAAGACCGCTTCTTTGAAAGGCGAAAGCCCACAGCTGATTGGACTAAAGCTAGCCTGCTCTAGGGTTCCAATCACAGCTCTTGAAATGAGTGGACTTTGCCTTTCTGACATCACATCCAAAGTGCTTTGTGCTACAGGAAGGGGAGGGGACAGGACAGAGAGAAGCAGAGAGAAACAAGATGGCAGAATCTTCCCCCACCTGTACAGATGTTTCCCTGGCTACACTAACCCCGCCCCCTTTTTTTCTCAATGGAATCAAAGGCCTTTAGAAATGCAGAACCCTGGTGTGAGGCCTAGCCATTTGTGAATGGGTGTGCCATTTGATTCCTGTTCCCAGTCCAGCTTCCCGTTGAGTGGCTGTCCCTGGGAAAGGAACAAAACGAGGCAATCCCCCAAGGCTACAGTGCCACGAGTGGCTAGGGAGGAGCCTTGTCTGGTAGGAATACACATGACCCTCCCACAGCTGAACTGGGCCCACAGCGCTGACCCATGTGTGATATACATTTAATGTGGCTAGGATAACTATGAGAGATGCTTGCCACCATACCCTATCCCAGGTATTGCATTTTGTGTGCCACCAGGACAGGATCCTCAGAGTTATGCAGTATTTGGAACAGATGTGCATATCTTAAATCCAGCCCCTGCACTCCTGGGACTTGGCTGTCACTGCATCTGTGAAGGGGGCACCCGTGACCTCTGAACCTGCTCTGTGCCACTGGTAGAGCAGGTGCTGCAAATCAGGATACTGATGCAGCAGGGCACAAGTGTACACTATACTTTTGGCATGGATCTTATGAAAGGGGAATCTGATCATCAGATTTGCCTTTCAAAGATGGATTACCCAAATAAAAAAAAAAAAAAAAAAGGGCAGGGCTTCTGCACCCTTTCTAGAAAGCAATTCCTCACACCCACTTCCTCTTCTCACTCCTCTTAAACAGACACCAGGCAGAGGAAATGAATCCGTTTATATATTTTCTTCACACGTATGAGCTGTAGTATACTGCAAGGCTCCACACTGTCAACTATTTTGTTTAATTTTTATATTGCCCCATTGGCAAATCGACAGAAAGGGCTTGTAATGCCTTTTATACTGTGCACACTGCCATTGCATGGAATGCAGAGGGCACCCATATATTTGTGAAATGGATGGAGACAGAGACCACGGTCCAGTTGATTGAGTGACTGTCTTGCATCAATTAAAGTGTGGATGTCCTAAAGCGTCCTTGGAGTCAATTTGACAGCAGTGTTTTCTGTTCATTCCATGTGTGGTGTCAGAAGTGGCTACTTGTTACTCGAGTGGTGCGGCTTGGTGCTGTAAAGTTCCTTTCTCTAACCCCAGCAAAGATTGGTCTGCAGAGGACGAGCTCAGCCACAGCTACACATGTGGTACTGCAGACTGTGGACGCAAGACACTGCATGGAACGCTTTGCAGCCAGTGGTTTGGTTTTCTACTTTTTTTTTGTTGCTCTGACCATCTCATTGGTTCCATGACTCCTTGACTCCTATTCTTTGCACTGCCACGGCTGAGGGGGATTAAGATGTGCTGAGTGGCTGGAAGGCAGCACAGCATTTGCACCAATACTTGTTTTTCACTGTATTCCAGCGCTCTGCTTGCTCGCCCCCCTCCTTTAGCCAGACCTAATTTAATTTATGGTGAGTCATTGTGATTGGTGTGTGTTCTTAAAGATGATGTTGTACACACCATTTGTTTGGCACTTGACCGCATTCAGTAAAGGGCGGGGGACTGTCTGTGACAGCTGTATACATGGTGGAGCCTGATGGTCTAAAGTCATGATGTTACTCCCTCCAGCGCGTCCCTTATTTCTGGTTTAGATTTAAATGTTCGTGGAATTCCACTTTGAGGGGATATTTACCCTTCCTGGCATGGGGTGCACCGATGAGTGCAGTCATTTGGCAGTCTTAAGGGCAGACTAAGGTGACTCCTATGGTTTTCTCCACAATCAACTGAGAGTTACTTTAGGTTCTTACGATAAACTTTAAGTTAAGCTTGTACTCGTCATTGTTGGTTTATCTGCAATATATGGGCTGCAAAATAAAACTAAGCCATTGATTAAAGCTTTTTCAGTCACTGAGTGCTATGCTAATGCAGTTTTGTTAGAACCTACTCTCCCTCAAACTTCAGATCTAATGCAAGGCAAAGTCCAAACGACCCGCCTAACAAATCTTTGTTTTTCCAGTATAATGACAAAGTGCCGATAAAGGTCAGTCCGAATAATCCGTCCAGTTGCCGGAAAGCAACCTATGATTCTATTAACCATCTGGCCATATCTCCTTCGTTGTTCTGAAAGGACAACTCTAAATACTTTGAAACATCATTTTATGCCTACTACCCATCGCATGCGCCACTTGGTTCCCTGAAATTATAGGAGTTTTCCAATGAAATTCACTCTGACTCTAACCTCTATTTTTGAGCTTTACTTCGTATTGAATTAGTTAGTCAAATTATACAAAAATATTCACAATAAATTCCTCCACCCAAGAAACACACTAAACACTGTGAATTCAAAAACGAGCATTTTAGGGTTTTATTATTGCGCAAAATAGCCTTAATGAACACTTTAGGCCTGAACAGAAGGATGAGACTAACCCACGCCTTTCCTCTTCCTCTGCAACCACCTTGACGCAACAGGCACCCTGTTTGACTGTTAATACTCCCGGTTTAATTGAGTCTGGTAATCCTAATCCTGAAAACAGGATTTGTTCTCCAGCCAACGTGACTGCAGCGACTGTGCTCAGACAGAAAATTAACAAACGCAGTCACAAATCACAGAATGGCAACATAGAAAGTGGGAACGTGGAAAATATTGGGTCGACCAAGAACACTTGTTCCCAAATATTCCTGCAACAGTTGAAACATTCTGTAATGGAGGCCAATTCCAATAAAGAGTTGCTTGCCTCTCGGAGAAGTGGAAATGAGAGTTCTCTGCAACCTTCATCATTCTGTCTACAGGAACATGTGACTTCTAAAACTGGCCAATCTTTTGCAAGGGCCAGTGAAAAAACATCAAGAACTAACGACAAGTGCCCTGTAACTGAGAAACTGAAGACTACTTCCTCAAATCCACTTGAAGATGAGGACCTCTATCAAACAAAGGAACTGAACATGTCAGACTTGTGCATGTATTCCATACAGTAGAATAACTGTTTTGTCACAGACGCTAATCCAAACCAAATTAATTTGCAAGAAATGTATCCAAGTGTTTCTAATATCCAGTTCATCTGGACCTTTGAAGGGAATCGTCTCTCTCTTATTAAAAAACGCCTTCCCCAAAAGTAACTTTTGCAAAGCGAATCTAACATACTACTCCTTCAGACTTGTGTGAAGAAAAATAACAATTTTTGTCCAAACCTTATATGGAGAAAACGACTTCCTTGAAGCTAAATTACCCATTAGGAAAATATTTAGTCTCTATGTCATGTCTCCTTTTGTTTTGGGCTTGAAATTATTTTCAATACTACCTCTTGTATTTTAAATAGCCACAGCATTTTGTCAATGTTCCAAGGGATTCAATGTCTTAGAACCATTTTGTCTACTGTTATTGACTTGGTCATTTTTCAGAGTGAAGACAGAACTGACTTGGCGCAAATACATCTTTCCTCAATTCTAATTATGAACATGTTGCTTGACCAAGCACTGGTATTTGTTCATTGGGATATGACATCTGTAGAATAAATGAAATTGATCCTGTTACTAGAGTAAGAGAGAATTAACCTCTATCATTACCAATTAAGTCACTTTTGCTTATGACCGGTTCCCAAACAAGTCTCCATCTAAATGATAGAGTTTGTGAATGAAATACAAGAGACGCAATCTACAATTGGGAATGTCAAGACTGGTCATGGATTGCATGCTCTCTTTGTACTGACATTCAACCACTAGAAGCACCATTGTGAATCACTGGTCTGCGAATGATCAACTTCATATCCTGGAAGACTCGGGCCATTCCCATCTCTTTAATGATTCCATTCAACTTTTGCTCCACTATTTTGACATTGTGTCTTCAAGAAACTTAGTTGAAGGAGGGACCACTGATGGATGGGTGCACACTTTTTGACATCCTGGCCCTTAAAAGTATCAAAGGGAGACAGTATGGTGACCTAATTACTGCCATCTGTTCTAACCTGTTTACCAAATGTGTCAAATTAGAATCGTCAAGACATTTTAGCTGTAAAACTAACTTGGATC
Organism: Ambystoma mexicanum; assembly: GCF_040938575.1. Taxonomy (NCBI): domain Eukaryota; kingdom Metazoa; phylum Chordata; class Amphibia; order Caudata; family Ambystomatidae; genus Ambystoma; species Ambystoma mexicanum. Next base: position 984,606,662 of record NC_090921.1, read on the forward strand.
AATCCTTTAACCACCCTCTCATATGACTGGTTGTTATTGAACATTTACTAGAATCCAGTGAGAACCTGACAAAATCTCTTCTTCAAATGTCTTGAGAACATCTTGAGTGACTGGAATGAGAATCATGCTCCACTGATCCTGATGGCTGGAGATCAAATACATTTTTAACTCTGGGAGGGAGGATTTGTGGGGCTCAACCATTAGAGGTGCTAGCTGGACTGCCTTAACACATTTATGGGACATCTATAGAAATACTGCTAATATAGTATCTAAGATTCCCCCGTAAGCTTTGGAAATGCACTTCGAGGCGCAATCCGTGACTACGTCTTTACCTCAAGATTTCTTTTGGATAGATGCATAACTTTTAATGTTCTTCATTCCTCTGTGAGTGACCACCTAGTTATTGATCTTGAAATTGGCTGTAGAACTTTGGTAAACCACGTAGCCTCTCTTAGAACTGATCATTCAGCAACCAGATTGATCTGGACTGATGAGGCAGTGCCACTATACAATGATGCCATCAAAACACCTATTCATTATGGATATAATATATGTTATAATTTTAGGGTTGCTAACTACTTGAATGCTATAGGTTTGTCTAGTCTTTTCAAAAGACTGGTGTCTGATTTTGAAAAAAAGTTCCCCTGTTTAAACGCAACTCATCCCTACTCACAGTTCACTAATTTGACAACTTACTACATGGGGAAAAAAAGAACGTAGACATAATTTACGCCATGTTCCAAGGCATTACTACAGTGATAAGTTAATGTTAAGAATTAAGAAATCTAAACAAGACTATACAAATTGGGTTATATGCCACAAATCTGTTTGGCTCAAGAGAGACTCGGAGCGCATGCTACAAGTTCTTATATCTAATCAAAACAGACGTTTTTGGGATTCAATCAGTTCTCAGGGGCCTAAATAGTTAACTGCTATCAAGTACCTCTATCGGAAGAGACTTGCGAATCACACTTTGTTGAATTATATTCCAATCCCGAACACTCATTGTACCTAGACCTCGTTAATTTCGATTTGTCCTGGTGCCTTAATTGCAAACAGGAAGGTACTCTCACTAAATGTTCTAGAGATCCTGGTCCTGCTGGACTATCTCATGTAACACTAAAGGGTGATCCAGAGATGTGGGCCTATATCTTGTTCCACCTTTTTTCTCAAATTAACGCTAAGAAAATTTCTTGGGCCACAGCCTACATTGTACCAATTTACAAAAAAGGGGACAGGCTTAACCCAGATAACTATCATCCGATTGAATTGTTGGGTGCCTCTAGTAATATCTATATGTTCATTCCATTGGGAAAACTTGGAACATTGACTCAACAACTAGGTTTGCTGGACCGTAACCAGTCTGGTTTCAGGAAGAGGCAGGGTACCTTCCTGAATGGTCTAGTTATAAAGGTTACAGGTTCAACGCTGCCAAGAGCAGCGCATGCATCAGTTGCGCAAGTAACATGATGACATTGAGTGACGTGGTGGGTGACATTGGCAGTGGATACGTCATTGAACACGGCACTGCTTGCATAAGGGGACACAGAAACAGGAGCGGAGCGAGAAGTCTCACGGGGGAGCGCAATGAAGTGTGGGTGATCTGGGTGTAGTAATGGGTAGTTGTATAGCACGGGCACCAGGTGGGGGTGCAAGGTTCCTTATAGGGTAACGTGGTAGGGGGGCTCTTGAGCAATATGTGAACAGTAGAGAGGCCATTTTCTTGTAGGCCCATTTAGGAAAGCATTTCTCGCAGACGGCTCATAATAAAAGAGCTGCAGGCCTTTTTGTGACAGCAGTATGTAGTTTTGAACAGTCTCGGCAAAAACAGTGTGCAGAAATGTTGCATGGCTGAAGTTATCCAGGAGAACGCAGCCCCATCGAAGTCACTCAGAGATACTTTTGAGGCCAACGAGCTAGGCACCTTGCAACAAGGTGTGAGAAGGGAGTTGTGGGGCCAGATCATAGGGGTAGAGGGTTATGGGACATGGCACATGGAGTCAATCAGCATAGAGAGGTTTCAGTGTCCCTAGGCTGCAACATTGTACGGTGTCCTCGCTGATCTTCGCAGGGCACATCATTGGTCAGACTTGGTGTGAATGTCTCACCCCCTGCCATCTCAAGATGTTATGTCCAATCAATATGCAGCAGTTTGTCCACTTGTAATATTGTGCATATCCAATATTTTTGACTGATCAGCACAATCACATAATTGTGGGGCGATGTGGGAAGGTTTGTGACGTCACGAGCAGTGTTAATATGATTTCTGTCCAAGAAATGGTCCACCCAGGGTCACTTAACCTATACATTCATATAGGGGACTGACCTACTTCCACCGATCAGCTTCTGTGACCTGCCCAGAAAGTGTAACAAATATGTTGTATGATAATTCCGTAATTTGTGTATAAAATGTTTAGCCACAGTGGGTGCCACTGACAGCTCATTTCGTTCCGTATCACAGGGCTGACTGAACTGTGCTTCCCAGCTGTTTGGGCCCAATACATTTGTGTTACTTCTTGCTTGGTGTAAGCTCCATTTTTGGTTTACTTTTTCTTTCCTGTGGTTACTTTTGGCAGAGGCCCTCTTGTACATTGTGGAGGCCACAGCGAGATCCTTAGTTTCCTCGGCTAGCTGAGGGTATTTTTGCTGCACTCTTAGAGGTGCAGGACAAGCGGACTGAGACCTGTCCAAAGTGCACTAACCAGGCGGCCCTGCAGAGGCCGAGGTCGCAAAGGTCTGCCTGGTCCTGAGCGCCGCCAGCGCTCAAGGGCAAGTGCAGGCCTAGGGGGAAGACTCAGCACTGAGAGGACTCTAGGATTTCTGGAGCATGTGAGTCTACCCTTGCATGAACGGGCAACGCTGTGCATGTGTGTACCAGGCAGGTTTTTTTTATGGTGTATACGACACATCATACAGGGGGGAGGATGATCGGCCGTAGTAGTCGTAGATATTAGTTCCACCCTCTGATAGGGAGAGGGTGTGTGGCGGGTACAACTGTAGTCTCATCATCTATCTGCTCCAGAGCCAAACCATGATAAAGAAAACACCTTTACATGGCCCTAATGAACTTGAACTATGGGTTTCGGCAATGCCAATTGAGCAAACCTATGGCATACAATGAAAGGCTGGGGCTGTCGGCAGGCCCTTTTAAACATGTTGATGCATCTCCACTCTAAACCCCAAGTCCGGATACGACTGGACAGAGATGGAGTGACGATTCATAAGGTATTGCCACTTCTCCCCTAGGCAGGTGCAACTGCTACCCTATAGTCCCACTATGGGTGGTTTTATGGGTTAGGGTCTCATGGTTAGGGACTCCCTTTCTGGGGATAAGGTTGACTACATAATGTATAGCCTGTTGGACAATGTCACACCCAACATTCCATAACTCCCCTTCCATGTCAAACAAGTTCCTTGAGAATAGACACATGTATGTCTGCAGTGTAGATGAAACGGCCCCAACAGAAAGTACCAGGACAAAGAAGCTCACAGAAGACATGAAAATTACTAACTGTGCTAGTACTGGTACGAGGTGGCCACGATGATACATGAAGATCAATCCATCAAGAACAACCACGCACTGGAAACATTGTAGAAGAAGGACTGAAGACTTTGCAAAGCCCAGCCTGGAGAGGCAGCAGGTTTGAAAGCCGCCCAGAGCGGGAGTTTCAAACCCCGTAGGTTTACCAGTGATCCCAAGGAGCGGAGGACCCAGGTGAATCGCTGAGGGAGTGTGGGTCAGCTGAGGAGGACCCGAACACAAAGCAGGAAGAGAGAGCCGAGCAGACCAGTAGAGAGTGGAGACGCTACAGTGTTGCAGAAGCCAAAGGGCGAAGCCTGAAGAGCCTCGCCCCAGTCCCAGGAAGCCCCGGTGGCATACCAAAGTCCCGAAGAAGTTAACGTGAGGTACGAGAGACCGGCGGGCATACAGGGGTGGAAGAGAGGCAGACTTGCAAGGCTGTATATGCTGACCCTTTGGGAAGGGCACATTGAGTATCCGAGGAGAACATCCTTGTTGCAGTGGCGACAATAAGACCACTGACCACTAGAGAAGGGTCTGGGATCCCAAGAGAAGCACATTGAGCATCCGAAGAGAACTTCCTCGTCGCTGTGGCGGCAACAAAGCCACTGACTAACAGAAAAGGGTCTACGACCCGACATAAGTGTACTAAGCATCTGAGGAAAGCATCCTCGCACTAGTAGCATGGAGAAGTCCACTGAGGTCCCGATAAGAATTTGGTACTTTGACAATACCAGGAGAAGGGAGCCATTCTCCTGTCCCTGAAAGTTGAAGAAATTGAAAGCCTTCTTGATCAAGAGACGTAAGGGGAAGGGAGTCCTTCCCCATGGCTTTTGTGTGAACTACATTATAGTGCGCTCAAATCAATACCAGGACAAGGGTGTCGTTCTCTTGGTTCCAAAAGTGACTTGTGCACAGGGATTGTTGGAACCACAAGCCAGGGGAAGGGAGTCATTCCCCCTTGTATCCTTTTGCCAGAGAACATTGCATCCTTTTTCCTAAAGAACATTGTTTGGAATATCTCCCAAACACCAGGAGAAGGCAGTCATGTTTCCGGTGAAGGTATTTTCTGTTGACTTATTCTTTTCTTATGTGAGGGACGGAAGTAGGTTATGACACAGGATGGTTGATATTAATTTCGACAGACATTCTGACAGACCCTTTTAATATTAGTTTGAGGCAGGGAACACCCTCTTAGAAGATGGGGATTGCAAGGGTGTCTTTTCTTGTTCAATAAAAGTCTTTGCCAACAAAAAAAAAGCCACCCTTGTGTCAGCATCCTTCTTCGACACCCTTACAGACGGTTCTTTAACTGAGCTAATTCCTATTTATCATGACCTCTGCCAGGGCTTTGTCCTGGCACCAGCTTTATTTAAACTGTACATGGCTGATGTGACCGTCTACCTGAAAGCTGACAACGCTTTTCCTCCCAGCCTTGGTACTTTGCTGATTCACCATCTTGCCTATGCAGATGATTTTATTGTACAGGCTCAAACCCCCATAGGGCTAGAGTGCTCAGTTTAACCCCCTCTCTGCCTACACCAAGGAACTGGATTCAAAAATCAATCTGCAAAAATATAAAATCATGATTTTTGCTCCTACCAACAGATTACATAAGAAAACATTTAAATGGCATTTCAATCAAGTGGAGATTGAGCAGGTTTCACATTGGAAGTATTTATGTTTCCTGAATAAAGAAAAGTACAAATTTACTGGTAATCTTTAAGATATTACTCTTCACATTACGGCTCAGCTGTGAAACCTGAATCTTAATTATGGTATGTTTTTTTTTCTTTATGCTCCATTAAAACATTTTACAAAGCTAAAATTATTCCTGCACTGTTATATCGAGCTGAATTCAATGACCCTATCTTTCCTTGGTTTAAGGTGGAGGGGAAATTGTGGCAGTCCTTTTTTCATCTTCCCTAAGGGGTTCTCATTGTCACCATAAGGGACAACCTCACTCTTACATCCATGCAAGCTATTGTTGATTGCAAAACAGTCCCTTTATGCCAAATTCGCCCTTGGGGCAGACAGGTTGACCAATCACAATCAGCCTTTCCCAGGGGCACAAATGTGCCTTCACCGCCCGCACTGCTGCCATTAAAATAGAAAACGGACTATGTCCCTTTTCGGATGACGGCAGCCATTCTGGAACATGTTTTCCATGGCTGCCTGCCTTCCAAAAAAGGACGCAGTCCCTTTTCCACTTTAATGGTGGTGGGCATTTTTTTAAAAAACGTTTTTATTCCTTCCAACAGCAGATAGGCCTGCGCTGAGCTGATCACCCGTCGGAGGAAAAGAAAAAGAAAACCATCCGCACCCTGGAAAATCCCGGGGGTGCAAATAGCAGCTTTAACAAGCTGATGGGCCGTTAAAGCCCATGTCCGCCTCACCTCCCTGCCGGGGCATGGACGCTAGATTATTGACTCCCTAGAAACTCTTTTTTTGTGGGCCTACTTAATCTGGCTCAACAGGACTCCTGTATAGTTTTAACAACTTGGATTTCGCATTGTTCTGCATTATTATAAAATCATTGCAACCACAGACGGTTCCATGTCATTTCAGTGAAATAATTTACTTTGTGTTAACCACTTCAATTTTTTTTATGGTAGGGTCCCCTCTCAAGCCCACCTTCCCCCCTTCACTACCAACCATATCCCAAACCCCTACACACCCCCTTTTGCCCTTTAACCCACAAATACATATATAATTTGAAGTAATTTCGAAGTAATTTCCACAAAGTAAATTACCTCAAAGTGTTTTACTTTGTGAAAACAAAGGGAGACCCCACAGGCAATTTGATTTCCAATCTGCTCAGTATAAAGAAAAATGTATGGCTGGACGACTGGATTAATACTTCTTTGGAGAAAAACAAATATAAGCTGGTCTGGCGAAGAGATTGAATCACTTGCCAAATTACTGTCCTAATGCCCACTGGAGAGCTACATTTAGGAGACTGAGGCTCAATCTCTTACCAACCATGGAAATAATGGGCACCAGACGCAAGTTGGACCTACCCATGGGAGGTTTCCATTTCTGTTTGAAATCAGAGATTTTGGAAAATGTTGAACACCTATTTGTTGAGTGCCGTAATTTACTGCCAATACGATAAAAAATATTTTTGTAGAGGGATGCTGTTGAGCGGCGAGCGGATGAGGACGTGAGCCTCTGCTGCTTCGACGGGGCCGCTAATAATCCTGATTATAAAATCCTATTCCCCGAAGCAAACTCGACAAACTTTTGCTGTGAAATGATTGCAGAACCCACTGTCTTCAAATGACTGAAATCTACAGCAAAATGGATGCCGGGAAGCCCCAAAACAGTCTTCAAGAAGGCGAATCGTGCCTGGCACCATTTTAAGGAAGAGAGCGGTTGGAGCGCATTGGCGGTGCAACAGTGCTGGAGACCCACGATGCAGAAGTCGGCCTATCTGCTGAAGGCAATTCAGTCTTTGACCCAGTGAGTTGAGATGGCTAATTGGGACCTTGCCGAGCAGAAGATCCGGACCCCGGGGCTTGGGAGCAGTCCAACCCAGGATGACCGGCTTGGCCACCGAGACTGCAGCACGAAGGTGGGGGCCAAGCATATGAGAAGGCTGCCAAGGGGGAGCTGAGAGCGGGTGTCCACAGAGCCCTGCTGCAGGAGGACCCCACACGCCAGATAGGGCAGGCACTCTGTGCTGAGGCAGCTGGCTGTGGCGATCCCGCAGAAACAACAAGGCGGGTGCGGCAAGGAAGCAGATTCTGCAACAGTTATCGGGCGGTGTGCTTGCCCGAAAGCGGAGATCAGCTGGGAGGCCCGGTCTACAGTGGTGAACACGTGGGGGGGGGACTGAAAGGCGTGACATTAATAGCCGATTGGATGGAGGCCAAGCAGACGGGGAGTGCTGGGCCGGCATAGGGAAGAGCTGCACAGGCACTAAGGGGCTGGACAAGAATAGAAGGCCTGGGCTAGGCTGATGGTGGACAAAGAAGCGACTGCCTGACGGTTAAATGCCACAGAGGTGCAGGATTGCAGTCTGGGTGCCAACACTGAATGCACTCCTTATTAGTTGTCCCTCTCTATGGAAAATAGAGCCCAGTGATCAGAGCCTGCCGAGCTGCCCTACATATATGAATACTCCGACTTCACGTGAATGGGCCCTCTTGGTGGTCAGAACAGTTGGAAGGCAGCAGGGGAAGGTGCAGTGCCAAGGGAGGACCAGTAATACGAGGCGAGGAATACCTGCTAGGACTGTGGCGTATACACATCCGTGGAAGAGGGAGGATCTGCACATGGCATATCGCCTGAACTGTGGGGGCTGCGAGGGCTTTGGCAAGGTCCCGCTCAAATAGTACATCGTAATTTTTCGTTGGACCCCTTCTACACTTATCCTGCAGCGCAGCCGCCTTTGGCCATCCTAAGAACCCCGGGGCACATCTCTTGGGTGTATTTGCTGCGCCAGGCTAAATATCTAGGGAGGCACTTCATCCAGCAAGGTCGCACTGTTGGTGGCTTTTACCACTTTCTCCAACATATCGTGCAGATTTTACCCCCCCTCGTGAACACTGCGCTTTCAGGCCTGGTCTCACAAGTGGGGCTCCTATATAAGGAGACAATCTATAGACAGTGCTCCAGTTCTGTAATTCCCGGGGGCCACATCTGTCGGCGGACTGAAGCAGGCACAGTGACACCTACATGGACTGGGGCAGTTGGCAGTGAGTCTATTGCCCAACTTCTTGTGGATCCATCATGCGGGGTGGGTCCTGGAGCAGGCTGTGACATCGAATAAGGAACTTGAAAGATCCAGAGAGGAGCTGACAGCAGTCAACGGACTACTTGGTCGCGAAAGGTACAGTGGGGGGATGGCAAAGGACAAACCCCTGGAAGGGGACCATACAGAATAGGATGGCCCGCTACACAGTGAGTGCCCCTTCATCCTCAGTCACGCCACAGGAAACAACGGTCCAAATGTGGTAGTCGGGGAACAGCAAAGAATATCACTTACTGACATTATGAGTGCCATAGGAGACTCCAGGTCCATCGGTGGAGGCCAAGATTGACAGATTGGCCCCCAGAGGTGTCCTTCTTTCAGCAGGATCTTCGCAACTTGCTCTCAAGGGTGGGAGAAGCAGAGCAACATATATCAGACAATGAATGTGCGCTCAAGAAGATAGAAAGACAGTTGACTGTGGTGTCCCATAAACTCGGTATCCTGGAGAATCGTGCAGAGGATAGCGAGGGCAGGTCCCAACATAATAACCTGCGCATAATTGGACTGCCGGTGAAGGAGGAAGAGCCCAATATGGAGTTATTTCTAGAAGGCTGGCTCGCGAATCTTATGGCGCTCAAAAAAACCTTTCAATTGAACGGGCACACTGAGTCCCAACACTGTGATCGCGTGCCTCTTAAATTATAGAGATCAGAACACTCTCCTACATATGGCAAGGGCAATGGCCCGATCACGTACAATGGGAATCAGATTGGGTTCTTCCCCGATTACAAGGAGGTACAGCGGGCCTGACAGTCCTTTGACTCTGTTAAGAGGAATCTGATGTTGCTCAACATTAAATATGCATTTTTCTTCACGCCTCTGTTCATAGTCTATCATAAGGGCACAGTGATCACCAAGATATCGGCCTAATCCGGGCAGCGATCGAGAATCGTCCCTGTCCTTGTTTGATTCACAGGGCCCGGTCCCCGCTATACAGGCCAGCGGCAGGCCCAGACATGAAGAAATGGGCTGAGGGTGTGTGTGACTTGATGCTTCAAAGTAGGATGTTGGGAGAGAGAGGGTCAATGGTTAACATGGTGTCCACTTTGATACGCTGGGTTCCTATAGATGGCAGCCTCAGTGGAGGATTAAAGCTGGCTCGGCTGCTCTCGCATGTGACCCTGAATTTGTATGTTTCGGTTTTCATGGCTTTGGACAACAGGTGCTTCTAATTGGGGGAGAGTTCAGGGTGTGTGTGTGTGTGTCTGTGTCTGTCTGTCGATCCTGGGTGGGGATATTAGCATTGCACATTAGGGCTGGACCAGTTAGAATTCCTATGAAGTTGAACACATTTGTCAGCGCGATGTAGTTGGTGTGGACACCTGGAGGGCGGTGCAACCATCGGACAGTGGATTCTCCTTCCTGTCGGGAGTGCATGGCTCACAATCCAGATTGGATTATCTCTTTATTCAGATAGCTGACATGCATAGGCTTATATCGGGAACATTCCTGTCTAGGGGCATCTCTGAACACTCCCCTTTTGGTTGTGGAGCTTGACACAGATAGAAAGAAGGAGAGGACCCCATGGTGAATGAACAACTACTATCTAGGGTTCACACTGTTTCTGGAATGGGTGGCTTTTAAGACAAACAAATACTTTGACATTAATACTGGCACGGTGCACAGCCTGGATGTGTTATAGAAGGTTATAAGGCTGTCCACTGGGGCGAGATTATTTCCCTGGTGGCAGTTCATAGAACAGTACATGGGCAGGTGGTGCTGGAGATGGAGGCAGAGGACGCATATTTGGGGCAGGGTACCTTGGACAAGCGGGAGGAGCTTCGCAGAGCGCATGAGCTACTCCGGAACACAGCCCTTGATAACGCTAGGCAAGCGCATTGGCTGAAAAACAGCCAAAATTATGAGACTGGGGATCCTGCTGGGAAAATGCTTGCCTGGCTGGAGAGAAGGGAGGAGGGGGACAGATTTGTGGGGGAAGTGACAAGTCCGGGCGCAATGGAAATGGAGGAGTGTTCGCCACATATTACGAGGAGCTTTACTGCTACAGTCAAACTGGGGATCAGACAGGGGAGCTCCCTTCCTGCCTGTTCTCGTATTGCCAAAGTTGTCTTCCACCAAGAGGGATTCCCTCGAGGCGGATGTCACAAGGGAGGAGGTGGCGGTTGCTGTGTCGCATCTTAGCTCTGGGAAGGCCCCTGGAGCAACGGATTCCCTGTGGAGGTCTGGAAAAAACTGTCGGACAACAGTACAGCATATGCACAATCTATTCACACGCTTGAGGACCACCGGCATGTTACCGCCAGATCTTAGGAAAGCCTGCAGAGTTGTCCTTCACAAACCAGGTAGACCTCTGGAGTCCTGTGCCTCTTATAGGCCTATCTCCCTCATTAATTGGGAGGCTAAGATCCTGGCGCGTGTACTAGCAGAGCGCCACACTAGAGTTATCACATCCTTGGTCCACACGGATCAATGTGGATTTATGCCCGATGGGTCCACCAGGATGAATATTCGCAGGTTGTTCATGCCGGTCTTGCAGGCACACACCCTGGAGGAGTCGTCAGTGCTTCTGTCGGTGGACCTGGAGAAGGCCTTCGACTCAATGGAGTGGGGGTCCCTGTGGGAGTTCCTGGCCCGCATGGGATTTGGGGAAATGTTCCTGTGGTGGGTCCGGTTGTTGCATTCGTCCCTGACTGTGGAGGTCTGGGTAAATGGGTGACCTCCCAGGCTTTCTCCATGGAGCCGCTTAATAACGGACCAGACTTGGTCTGGCTTCCTTTGGGGACATGCGGCGAGGACAAGGTCTCGCTATATGCGGCGATCTTCTGGTTTATCTCAGCAGGCTGCAGGATGCCTGCGCCCGGGTCATGCGTACCCTACAGGAGTTCCAAGAGGTCAGTGGGTTGAGTGTGAACTGGGACAAGTCCATCCTTTTTCTTCTCCGAGGGTTGGGGAATGATCCAGCTCAGAGTTCTTCATACCGGGTCTCGGTTGAGGGCTTTAAATATTTAGGGGTGTGGGTGGGTCCGGACCTGGCTGACTATGGGCGATATAATCTGCATCCCATCACGGACAGGTTCTCATGGGATGTTACTCACTGTAGATTCCTTCCATTGACACTGCTAGTCCAAGCGGCCCTATTTAAGAAGCTAACCCTACTGAGGTACATGGACGTCCTTCAGAACGTCCTGTTACAGATCTCCAAGGTGGAATTCGACAGAGCACACACTGCTCTCCGTTCCCTCCTCTGTGGGGGGTGGTCACCCCCGTATTGCACTGGCAGCGCTCGGTGTGGGAACGGGGTATCATGCTAACTGACTTGCAGGGCTACTCCTGGGCTGGTCATTTGAAAGTCATGAATGATTGGATGCATGGAGAGTTTTCACTGTCACACGCCAAGGCTGAAAGAGGATAGATGGCTGGGTTACCTCCCGTCCAGAGTTTTTACAGTTGTCAAAAGAAGAGGCTGCTCCTGCCCATGTTGCAGCACACAAAGCGGATATGGAGGGATTCCCACTGCCATGTGGGTTGGGCGGCAGGGCTACCTTGCTCAGCCACTATGGAACAATGCCTATATCCAAGAGGTGGGTTAGATAGGTAGACTTGGGGTCTGGGAGAGATGCGAGAAATGAGATACTTGCTTTATTTCTTACCCTCTCACTTTAACGCTTTCTCGCTCAAATTTCCTTTTGATCATCATCGATAGCACACTCTATCAACGGCTACCTCCCTTGCAATTTTCCCCATGTCATTCTATTGCACATCTGCTCCCCTTATTGCATCCTCCTTTAAAACGTTGTACGTTCTTCCTTGCACCCTAATGTCTATAAAGGCGAAATACAAACGGCAGCAAGCACCAACACTATTGGCATTGCCAATACTTGTTTGAACAGCATTGAGCCCAGCAGGGACATATTTGAAGTGCAAATAGTGATACCATTCAATGCACATTGTTAACTGTGCACAGAGATATCAAGTTCCAGTGAGACATGGGCAAGGTCAATGGCACCTCTGGTAAGATCAGACAACTCCGGTGTTACAGTCCTGTTAAGACTTCAGTGTTCCAAGTCTAGACTCAATAAAAATCGATATGCTTTTTAGACACAAGCTCTTCTATAATGGTGCCAACAACATAGCAAGTATGGCAACTTCATAGTACATGTTCATGATGGTCTTTATTCCCAATATAGAACCCCTGCATTCTTCAAAAATCTTCTACAATGGTCCACCAATGTTAACCTGTGCAGCCCTTTCTTCCACACCTAGGATAACCACAAACCATGCCAGTTTCGCTCTGTAGCCAACCCTGCCAGTCCACGTCAGACTGCTTATTAACTTGGGAGGCTCACTAAGCAGGATGCTCCAAAGAAGTTTGAGTAAAGGCTCAAAGACATACTCGTGTCCCTCTATTGGCTAAGCACACATGATACATGCCTTATACAATGTACAGACAGGTAGGGCATGCACTGAGCCATTAGATGCAGAGCAGTGTTCCCAAGCAAACAGGGCGGCAAAGTCCATAATGAATTGTAGCCCACTTTGTTGATTTTTCAAGCACTTGAAGCAGCCTGCATTTCATTACGGAAGTCATCACTCTTGGCGGGCCTCAAAATATAGCATGGAGGGACGCATAAGGCCTGTTGGCTGCATTGTAATGAGAGATATTTACTTTTCTAGGGATTATATTTACAGATGAATTGCACTAATTTAATACTCCCCTATTTCAACAGTCCCACCCCACATTCAGGGACAAGAAACAGGCTTGTTGTAACCTGAATATTTCCTTTTATTTTAGATAATGAAATAAGGAATTAAGGTCCTCTAACTTGCAACGATAGGAAAGTACCCTGCAATACTTCAAGTGAATGCTTGCCTACTGAAAGGAAAATGCAACCTGCCTGTTATCTCACTGTTTTCATTCAACTTCAAACAAAATCAATTTATAGAAAATAAAATAAGATTAACTAGTCTAGGTAGTGTAATTTGCTTTGCAAGTACAAATTGAGATTTCATAATAGTTGACCAGTACGCTGGGCTTGTACTTGGGCCAAGCCTGATTTGCATATGGTCTTTCCCCTTTTCTAATGGCTTGCCAGGTGAAGAACAATGATCTGGAGGGTTGCCCAGAGCAATGCCAGAGATTAAGATTAATTCTAAACCTTCCAGTCATCACCCCTTTTGTTTTGTTTTCTAATCATGAGGTGGACAGGGACCCCAGAGGGAGAACCAGTTCCTGGTTCCAGCATAATAGTTTGCAGACCCTTATCTGTAGCCTTGCCTCTAAGTACAAATGCTTGCCAGTGTTTTCTATCAACTGCAGATACTGCTTAGCTGAAGGACGAGAGCGGGGAAGAGAAAACAACTTGCCTGATGTACCAACATAATGAGATAATGAAGATCTCCACAGCGCTGCAGACTCATTCGCAGCAGCGGACTGGCAAGAGACATAGGCTTCTGATGCGCATCGCTGCAATGCAAAAGTGGCGGGGTCTGACAGCCAGTCCAAATCTGGAAGCAGCAATCCCTTAGAACTCCAAAGACTATTCCCAAAGCACGAACTTGGACATTGAATTTCCGTAGACGGCTCTGGCCATTACGCATCAAGCCCATGCGGAAATAGTGGCCGGGGCTTATCTCCCCTTTTGGTCTCCTGTAAGCCTGCTTATGTTGATATCTTGAAGTGCTGCATGTGTTTTAAAGAATTGCATATTGTTTTTAGAAAATTATAATTTTATAAAACCTCAGACTTTTACCTGATTTCTCTTTATATTAGAAGTTGGCTTGATTGGGGGTGAAAATTAGCATTTAACTTCCCAGAGTGTCCTTAATTCGGGAGGACTTTCTACTACTGCATTGATCACGTCACGCTCCCACGCTCTTGGATGGTATTTCATGGCAAGCTGAAGGGAACGCTTCCGGGCGAAGGATGGGCCTTGGGGCCCATGACTTCTATCAAAATAAAAACTTGTATTCTCTCCTATCCAGGAAAGAGGCTGGCCTTGCGTGCATGATATACATGTGCGCTGAACTCCTCATGTATGCTCCAAATGGTTCTGTATTTCCTAGGGATATGTTGAAGGAAGACCAGAAACCTATAAACACCTCTATAACTACAACCATTAAGGAAAACCAGCTTAATACACTGAAAGATGGCAATGACTGTGACTAAAATGCCCTTAGAGGTCTCCTGATCAATGCAAGATACGCAGGGGCACACTGCAACAACATCTGTGATCTGCTCGAGGAAACGTCTCCTCATATTCTATGTATTACTGAGACCTGGTTTTCTGCCAGCTATGATCCGGATGTTCGACGGATGCTGCCTGATTCTTACAACTTAATTCACCTTGACAGGCCTCTCCACATTCAGAGTGGCAGCCTGGCTGTAATTCATCGGGCCTCCGTCAAATGTTCCTTAATTCCCACTGAACACTCCCTGCCTTGTGAGATTCTACTGGTAAGAATGCAGCCATCCCTGAACATATCTATCCATGTCCTGCTGATCTATCGTGCACCCTTGCAAATCTTAGCCAATTCTGTTAATGATTGTTCACAGTATATCCTGGATTTGGCATTGAAACGTCCAAATCTGATTCTTATGGGTGACTTTAATGTTCACCCTAATGACCTTGCAGATTTATATGCACACGTGATTACTCTTGCTTGAGTTTCTATGGTCTTGCGTAATTATCTTCCCACACACCATGATGGAAATACGCTTCACAACCTTTTCTGGGTTCCTGTAAGGCCTCCAATGGTCTTCAAGCATGACGGTTCTGGAGTAAGGTGGACCTCATTCTGCTGGCAGAAGGCTTGGTGGCAATTACTAACCATTTTGTGGGGTATGATTCAAGAACTGTGCACCACTCCACTCAACGCCCTTGCCGAAGTAGCTGATGTATTTGCCCCAGTGGAAGTACGGTTTGGCCGGCTTAATCCTTCCGCAACTTGGTTCACTGCTAGCCTGGGCTCCTGCAAACATGCATGTCGCTGTCTTGAATGCAGATGCCGTACAGAGTATGGTCAGGAAGCACGTATAGTTTATAAACAATTAGTGATACGCTATCATAAAATGATTGGTGAGACGAAATATATGTTTTATGCAAATCGTATTACTGATGCAGCATGCTCATCACGGGAACTCTTTCGAAATTGCCAAAGAACTTTCATCTCTGCATCCAGTGAAAAATAATGTTTCTGGCTCATGGATGAAATGTGACGCTATTAATATTTATTTTCCCTGAGAAGCTTTATTCGTCAAGCTATTGGTGATGAAAGTCACATTTCTGTTGAGGCTGCCCAAGTGACAGGGTCATCTGTCACACTGGGTGAATCTCCTCAACTGGGAGTGTTTCAGTTTGAACCGGTGGATGACAAAATTGTGGCTAAGGCTCTGGGACAACTTTAATCAGCATCCCTGAGTAAAACTGTACCGTTACATATTCTTTAGGCATTCCCTCAAAAAGTAATCCCCCTGGTTACTATGGCACTTCAACACTCTTTCACATAACGGACGATTCCTGGCCCGTAGAAGCACACATTGGTCACGCCTCAACTTGATCCTTCTGTGGTGGGTAACTAGCGACCAATATCCTTATTACCGGCTCTAATGAAACACACGGAGGCCATAATCGCATTGTCTCTTTCTCGTTTCTCGGAAACTAATGATTGTCTTCATCCCCACCAATCGCGTTTGAGGCCTTTGGTGGGCATGGAGTCTGTCATGATTTCACTCTTGTATGATTTAGCCATTTTTCTGGACCGTAGAGGGGTCGGAGTGCTGATCCTTCTCATCCTCTCTGCGACCTTTGATCCTGTGGATCATGGCATTCTCCTTGGCCGCCCGGAACAGGTTGGAATCTTGGGTGTTCCACTGGCATGGTTTGCTTCCTTCCTTGCCGAACGTACACAAGCTGTTTCCTTTCACGCCTGTGTCTCTTCTTCTTCCTCTTTTCCTTGTGGTATGCCCCAAGTGTCGGCGCTGTCTCCAGTATTGTTTAATCTTTACGTGCGATCGCTGGCTGACCTCATCTCAAAGTTTGGAGATCACTTTTATACTTGCGCGTACGACACCCAACTGGTGTTTCATCTTCACTCAACTTCAACTGAACCCCCCCCCGTAAGCTGGGAGACTGTCAGCCTTAGGAAGTTGGATGGCATCAAACTGGTTGAAGCTTAATGGTGAAAACACGGAAGTCCTTGTGTTTGGTTCCCAGACGGCTAATACCAGTTGGAGCTTTGAGTTCTGGCTTGACTCGCTGGCCTCTTGCCCCACCCTTAGTGCCTCTGTGAAAAGTCTTGTTGTTATGCTTCTCCCAACCGGCTGTTGTGAAGCTCAGATATTGGCAGTCTGCAACTCTGGCTTTGTCAAATTAAAAGTGCTATGAAAGATTCTCCCTTTCCTTCCTTCAGACTGTTCTGCTAAGGTGGTTACCTCAGCAATTATGGGATCATTGAATTACTCTAATGGGGTTTACCTGGGACATCCACTCTATAAGTTGCAGCGGCTGCAAGTGCTTCAGAATTCTGCAGCAAGTTTGGCGGTAAACGCGGCAAGACTCACTCCTTCTGCAGTGAAAGACTGCATGCTGTGGCAGCTCCACTCCCTACCTGTGAAGGCCAGAACTGAGTTTAAGACTTTGGGCCCCAACACGAGTTGGGCAGTAGCCCTTAAATACGGTGGTGTTACCGTCGCATTTAAGGGTCCGCCCAATGTCGGCTGGGATACCGCCCAACTCGTGATGAGGCCCTTTATGTGTTACTCACTGGGCTCTTCACAACACTTGGGGCTACCTATTTAAAAAATAAACTGGAGCATTACCAACCAACCAGATGCCTCTGTTCATCCTCCCTAGTGCTATTAAAAAGAGCCCAGTTAGGTGGCAGCTCTTTCTCGGTTCTTGCCCCTACCCTGTGGAACAAGATTTTGGCCTCACTATGTGATATTGGGGACTATCTTCAGTTCTGCAAAGCATTGAACACCCATCTTTTCTAACACTCTCTATGATGCTGAAGGCACTCCTGGACTGTCTGTTCCTTTCCAGCCCCTAGATGCCCTTGGTCCTTAATGTGCGCTCTATAAATTTAGTACATTACATTACAGACTTCGCCATGCACATGCAAATCCTGGGAGGGGAAGAAGAGCCTGAATTGGCCAGCGAAAGTTGTCCAATTAGTACAGAGGGAGGTAAATGTAAGCACGGGACAGGATGTGTGTACTTTTTGGGTGAGGTCAGCAGACAAATATCCAATACACTAGGACGAGTACGCTAAATAATGTGCACTTAACGAACCACAGTGAGAGAAGAGATTCGCATACGCTGTCCCAGGAAGTCCCTGCACCACGTGAACCCTGGAGGAAGCAGAGCAAGGACAAACCAGGGAATACACAAGTTTGAAACTCGCCCGATACTGTAGATGGGGACGACCGAGCCCCGGCGCGACCCGAGCATGAGAAACCAGCAGGGCAGCAGCCCAAGGGAAGAGACTGGGACACCAGAGTCACAGCGCGACACCAGCTTGAGAAACCAGCAGGGCAGGAGCACAGAGAAAGGTGGTGGCGAAACCAGGGAAGACTTGCGGTGGACAACCAGTCCTATGACCATCGCCGATACCACAGTGCATAGAAAGCCACAGGGGGTCTGGCCCGTTATAGGAAGACCCGAGAGAAGTGAAAAACCACAAGGAGGAACACGCAGATGAAAGGAAGGCAATGACGATCCGATGCCTGAGAGAAGGCGACCAAGGAATAAGGCTCCCAAAGGCATTCTTCACAAAAAGTAGGTAATAGGGAGAATGGGAATAATGGGAGGCTGAGAAAGGATCATTATATCCTGCAAACCACTTGTCTCAGTGGAAGTCACGAGATAGTTACCCCTTAAGTAAATAAACCTTAACTGGTGGGATACAAGAGAGGGACGTAATATCATGGGAAAAGGGGAACGCCACTAGACCTTTTGTACAAGAAGAAGAGAATATGAAAAGGAGAGAACATTTTGAGCAAGAGTCCAGGAGAACTATAACACTTAACCCAGTATATAATCAAATAGGCCAAAGCAAGCCGAGTTATAATTGACCAGGAGAGAAAGACTTTCTGAATAATATGGTCTTCCCAAGATATGCTGGAGACCGCAACCAGGAATATATAGCTTTTTTAAAAAGATTCCTAAAAGGGAACCCCAAGGAGAAGGGCAAACTGCAGGCCGCATCTGAGGAATTAAAAGACTGATCCAAGAAATGAAGAGAGACTATTGGAGGATTACATGTTGCTAAAGAATCCTATACCACTGGTACTAGAAGTACCCTCAGGAGAAGGAGTCATTCTCCGTGAATAATTTAGTTTTCATAGTGGAAGGGTCAGATAGGGTAGTTTTGTACAGCAGACTTCATCCTTTAGGACATTCACAACTGACTGACAAGCCCCTTAGTTAGAAACATAGGCTGGGACCACCCTTAGAGATAGGGCAAGTTAGACCTTGTATATTATTTTAATAAAAACATGTGAGCCATGTCCACAAAGTGTCTGTGTCCTTCACCTGACTATCTACAAGAGCAAATGTGAAGCGGGTATATCTGAGTGAAAGGTGGGTGTTTGAGTAGTATAGAGGAGGGAAAGTAGTGGTGTGGAGGAGGAGTAATGAAGCAGAGTGGGAGAAATAACCTCAAAGTGTGAAGCCAAGGACTAGATTGTGAGAGAGAGAAACGACAGGAGGAGTGGAGATTGGGTGTAGAAAGAAAAGGGGAAGAGGAGGAAGGGGTTGTGAAAGATCATTTAACAGCAGGCCTGCAAGGCACCTCTCAATTCCCCATAGAACAATAACCTCTGGATAGACTAGCGATGGCTCGGAAGTCCCGGAGGGAGTATAGAGAGCCATTGATTTGGGAGCTATCTGTAGCTAAAGATAGCAATTTGACATAGGGGATTATCATTCAGTATTACTAATAAGGGGTTACGGACGCCTCGATTAGGGAGGAAATCCCAAGGTAGACGAGAGACAGAGGGATGGCCGTAGGGCACACAAATATAATAATCAAACCTTTGAACCGCCCTTGAGCCTCAGAGTGATTAGTGTGCCATCTGTGAAAACAATGCGATTATAGTTGTCTACCTAAACTCGCCCCCCTTGAAATCAAATGGTGAAGCAGTTCTCAGAAGAAAGTTGGAAACAAAAGAGTGCAGTTAGTTTTCATCAGAGAAATATATCACTTTACTATATAGTGCACCAGTTCTAAGACTGATCCAATCTAAAATGTTTCACGCTGTCTATGACAAACTATTGGGTCCTCCTTGGGCATCAATACTATTTTACATCTCTTGTAATGTTCAATTGGTCAAAAATATTTCTAAAGGTTTATTTTTCCCTGGAAGTCTGCTTTAGGACATCAATGCCCAACTCTCTCACTATTCGCAAGGAATCTGGTTCACCCCAGTTCCATGTATTCATTAAGGAATATATTTCAATGACTTTGACTGTGGCAGGCACCAATCAAAAGACTTGTAATTCCAATTTTCAATAGTCAATGCCTAAGGCCCAGAGAGATCTCAAATTACAGTAGGAAAGCC
Source organism: Ambystoma mexicanum (assembly GCF_040938575.1). Lineage (NCBI taxonomy): Eukaryota > Metazoa > Chordata > Amphibia > Caudata > Ambystomatidae > Ambystoma > Ambystoma mexicanum. The sequence goes on from NC_090921.1 coordinate 984,626,459, forward strand.
ACATATGATGATAATTGTTAGGAAACATTTCCATTTCATGTGTAATTTTCCCTCCAGTTGTGTACCCCCCCAACGTTTTGCTGATGTTTAACACCATAGTCTGACTTTACCAGAGGAACCCAGCCTTCTGCTGCACCCCTCTGGGCTTTTTGCTCACTTTTTATGGGGAAACTGACATGCCCTTGAGACAGTCCGTATTGGCAGAATTTGTTTCCCTTATTCTTTTCCAATGTTGCAACTTTTCTGCAACATATAACAGGTGTACAATGTACCTTGCAGTACCATACACCTGGGTCTATTAGTCATTTCTAAAGGCCCTAGATACTCTCTAGAAGAAGTGCAGATGTGCCTTAGACAGGGCTGGTGGCAGCTTATCATTTCGTATATTTCTAACCCTTTCCTGCCAGGTAAACCACGATTACCGCGTTTGGCACGAATAGGTGGCCTGGCTCCAAAATGGCCAAGCCACAAGGTTCTTTGTCCTATAGTTTGGACATCTTGCCCCTTCACCTTCCCCAGGTCGAGCCGACCCGGGTCAGTCCTTATTTGGCCATGCATTCTCCTGTGAAACGCCAAGCTTTTGCGGGCTTCTGCATGCCTTGTGTGTGTGCCTCCAGGATGTGGGCTGGAACGTCTGGTTCTAATACACATCCTGGGTGCAAGAGAATCTGGAGTGCTGTGAATGCCTGGGACCACTGCGGTCCGTGATTGGTCCATGTATGGTATGCCTGTATGTGAGCAGATCTCCCATTGGGTTCTCTTGGTGTTGGCGCGCAGGAGATTCTGGATAAGAGAAGGCGCCAAACACCCATACCATGTCGATCTCGGGAGTTCTCACAGAATGAAGGATAGGATCCAAGTATCCTGAAACTAAGAAGGCGAGTCAAGGAACCGCTGGTGACCCGCTGGAAGGTTTGGCACCCTGAGCCTGCTCTCATCCCGTGGGACCCATCTGTATCTGGTCGTCCTAGAAGGCCTGCGAAGACGCTTTGACCCATTGGAATAGTGGGACCAATTATTCTCAGCACCTTCACCAAAACCTGCAAGTAAGTCTTCTCGGAAGTGTCCCTGGGATGACCAGCTTATGCAGGCTCTTTGCCCTGGTACCGCTGCCGTTCCGAGGAGGCCCTCGAAACTTGGTATATCGCTAGCTCTGAGTTCACGGCACCCTCACACTGTTTCGTACACTTGGCGTTCCCAGGTCTGAAGTGAGACGAATGCGCCCGAACCTGAGTAGACCCGGTTACCGGGTCGCTCAGCCGTGGTGACGACCTTTGCAGGTGCGCTGCATTTGTGCCCCTCTTGCCCGTGAAGCCTGCTGCAGTGAAAGTGGCCTGATCCATCCACCAGGAGCGGAGAAATCGCTGCTGTCCCGTTGGGGAATCATTGGTGAATCTTCGTCGCTGAAAGCCACAGAGATGCCAAATTGCTGCACTTGAACCTGCAACCGAAGTGGACTCGACTGCCGAAGTTTGGTCCGGAGTGCGCTGGGGGTCGGTGAGTAATCGCAACCCTAACCAGTGGCCCCTAGAGCCTCCATCGTTTTTACGCATGAGTGGCCCCTGGGGGCCCCCCCTTTCCCCTGCTAGTGCAAACTATTCCCAACTCTTGGAATCAAATCTGCCCTCAAGTGGAGACCCTCATCGAATAGTGGGAACCTATTCTTCATCGCCTCACCCACCTTCATGAGTTGCTACAAACCCTTGAAGAGACCCCGTTTTGCCCACTTGAATTACTGTGTGTGCTGGCATTGCATGTACATTTGAGCATTAGGCTCCACTCTTCTTAGCGATTGGACTGCCTCTTAGTTAGAAGTGTGTTGGATGCAGAAGGGACTAAAGACTATTTGCACTGCCTGTTTCCTTCCCCTTTTAGGTTGTGGACCCATTTCGTGCATTAACCCTTTAGACCCCAATGGTCTTGTATATATGTATTTAGATAGGATTGTGTTGGCTTAATAGTATTACTGTGATTTGATTTGTGTGTTGAAACTCAAAGGCCTTGAAATAAATGTATATTTATTTTTAATATATCTACACCTGATTGGGAGTGGTTTGTAAAGGTCCTTTACTCTCTGTGCTCATTGAGGTCTTTCAGTCACCCTAACCCCTCCTGAGACCTAGTCTTGACTGCTGCCAAGCTACCTTGATTGGTCTGACTTGTCCAGAAGGTTACCCTGTCCAAGAAACTAGGCTGGCCTCCTGAACCTCTTCACCAGGTCAGAGTTCAGAAATCCATCTTAACAATAATAAGATTTCAATTTTAATTCTAAATCAGAAAGCACATATGCCTTGTAGTATAATCTTGACATACTTTGTAAACAGAGTTTTCCCAAAGTACTTTTAATTGCTCCGGAGATTCAATTAATTCTTGGGTCATTTGCCTAAATAATCTGGGGTCATAATACTCAATTTTGGTTTGCCTTTCAAAGGCCCAAGACAGGTAGAGAGACACCAGCCGGCTTCAGGTAAGCTCTTTTCTGGTTATCCTTCTGCTCCCAAGATCCCTCTTAAATAATTTGGTCCTGCCTTGGGAAAGGACTCTGTGTTTCGTCCAATGTGGGTGAAAGGTATTTTAAGAATATTTCTGTCATTCCATGTAGTTGGAATCCAAATGTGCCCTTTCGACAGTCGGGCGGGCTTCCTTGCTTTTCTGTTTTTCCCAAAAAACTCACTTCGAATGGATTGTGTACTCCCATGTATTCCTCATCTTTTATATATTCATAAGTCTGTGTGCAGCTTTGGTAAAATCTTTCATAGTATAGGGTGCCATGTGTCAGGCCGTGGCCCTCAACGGCCTCCGTCCTTGGCTGTGATGTTGACACTGGTATAAGTAGCTTGCGTGGCACCTGTTGCCTCAGTTCGGTTTTTCTGTATACTCGGCACGCTTCGAACGGTTCATCTCCTCAGCAATTTCTATTTGTGTGTTTTCACATGTTCATAGTTTGTCGAAAATGTCTACACCAAAGACCGGTTTCAAACGGTGCTCTGAATGTGGTGCTAAAATGTCCATTACGCACCCACATTGGCTCTCACTGGGTGTGGACCACAGAGTCGATGACTGAGGTTCCTGTCAGTCAATGACAGTGAAGGCCTTGAGGGAGAGGAAGGGGAAACTCATGCCCCTTTCTATATCCCCTTGTACTACCCCTTCAAAAAAGAGGTCATTGCATGACTTCTCAGAGGTTTCCCCTGTGAAATAGCGCTCCAAACATTCAAAGCTCTCGCGATCCACATTCGTCATTCGTCCTCATCCTCAACCCACAAAAAGGCAAAGAAACAACGCCATTGGTTGCAGTCGTCTTAGTTGGGCTCCTCTCCTGACAAACGGGTAACTTTCCTAGCAAGTCGGCGTCTTCGGCTGATTGGGCAAAATACTGTCCCCAAATGCTGGATGTTTTTCATAAGGCGTCTCCAAGCGCCCCTTCGAAAGAACCCAAGAAGGCTCGAGAACGCACGGTGTCTAATAAGACTGGCAGACTGGCAGGGTTTCTTCTGAGACCACTACTTGCGCACCCAAGAGCCCGGGCACTAAGTCTCCTCGACATGCGTCGAAGGAGTCTTCATCGCAACACAAATTGAAATCTAAGCCTTCCTCCTCGACTCCTGTAAAGGAGCGAGTATCTGGACCATCAAAGCCAGTCCTACTGTCGAAGCCGTTAAAGTTGTAGATGCCCTAGGCGCTTTTGACGCCTTTGATGCCATCAATGTCTTGGAAGACTTCGAGCCATTCTGTCGACTGGTCAAAGTTTTTTAAGCCTTTACCTAAGATGATTTCTTTAAGACCATGGTGTCGATTTTTGAGGAGGACGACGAAGAAGAAGAAGAGAATGTACCTTTTTGGCTTTGAGTATGGTACTCCCAATGTGCCTGATGAATTCATCTCAGAGGAGTCCAGATTGCAAGATCTTGTGGACACTCTGAAAGATGCTAGTGGCTTAGTCACCTCACCTGAGACACATTTTACCACTCGTGACTCTTGAGGTCATACTGACCCGTCATATAGAGCCGTGATGGGGAAAGTCACAGAATATCTAGGATGGGGAAAACTTGTGTCAATCCTGGAAAAGGATAATTTTACAGACCTCCTGGATGGCAGACCTCCATGGGAGCCTGTGTTACCTTTCCACACTGCTTTAAGCACCAGAGTGTTTGAAAACTGGTTAAAATCATATACCACACTAGCGGTCAACACATATCTGACCAGAAAATACAGGGCTGTCTCAGAAGACCCAGATTTCCTATCTAAACACCCCACTCCTGAGAGCTTGGTGGTCCTAGCAGCCACGTAAATTTCGAAGTCTGCGGATTATCCTACTACCCCCCTGGATAGAGATGATAAAAGGTTTCTGCAGGCCGCTTGGCTCTCCAGCCCTCCAGCCCATAAATGCGACTTGTGCCCTGGCGAAGTATACGCACACCTTGTAGGACGTGATAGCTTTGGCCGTAGACCATATCCCCGAGGGGTAGGAGAGAGGGAGATTTCTTAACCTGGTGTAGGACAAATAAATAATTGCTTTAACTGCCTTTGGTAAATGAAATATATTAATAACCAAACAATCATTCATGTTCTGTTATAGATGTAAATGTAATCGGAAAAGATTTTAAAATAAATCACCGTATACTGTAAATTTGTACTGCACGTCTTATGGTCACCAAATTACAAGGAATTCTGGATGTTGAAGTTCTTGTTCTACTTGCAAGATTGCACTTGACACTTTGCAGCTGATTTTTTTAGTTTTGTATACACCCACAAACGTGTATATAATGTATCCATTCTTATCAAAATGATACATTTATATTTTGATGTAAATTTATCTTTTATTAAAATAACTGTGGTTTAAATCCGTGCATAAGCAAGAGTAGTTTCAGTGACAGAAGAAACGTATACGCGAGATGGAGTAAGAGTGGAGGGGGCTGGCATGCCACTTGGTCAATTTTCAAAATGCAGCTGTCCAGATTGTCACAAAATGGAATAGTCTAGTTTCTGATCTTTGAGACATTTTGTTTGTATCTGTGCTCTTTATTTTCGAATTTCCACTTATCTGAAATTACTGACTCTTATAAATTGGAATTGCGCCCACAATATTTGGATAAGAATCCAAGGGTTCCTTTTTGAAATGTTAAAATCGATCCCAAAATTGCTATCAATTGTCTCATGGCATTTTGGTAATAGAAATGTGTTGCAAAACATTGATGTACAGATAGTTGATGGACTCACTTGCCCAGCTTTCTCACTCCCTAGGGCTCTTCCTCGACTTCCAATACCAGAGAGTGTGCTTCATATGTTTCAAGATGACCCAGAAGAGGCAGTCCATGAAGATAGTGCCAGACATGGTGGACGGGTGCGCAATTTCCCACATGAACGGGGCAACTGGGCAAGCTATGTCTACATTCCTTGTAAGTAGCATTCATTTGGCTCCTTATACAGCTTGTCTGTAATGTTTGATGGGTATTTGGCTTGTGTATAAACCTTGTGTGTGATGCATCACCTGGTTCTTCAGTCACTGAGTTGATTAACTTTTTATGATGCCCTATTGCATGCCTACTGCTTGTGATAATGTCTGCTCCTTGTGCTTTATGCCCGATGGAGTTTTTGTAACTTCTAGTAGAGTTCTCATTGTGGAGAGTAAAAGGGATATATTAAACACAGTGACCGTTGAGATTTAAACAGTTGCTCTTAAGAAATGACTCCTTTCCATGAACGCTCTCTCACTACTAATGGATGATTTCTTGCCAGCAAAGCCTGTCATCTATCGCGTGGATACCAGGATACCAGGAGTGTATCCAGCTTCATGACACTGAAAGCAAACAAACAATGGACCAGCTGAAAAGAAGCCTTTAGGAGTACAGGCAAAAGTGTAACATTGAATGCTGGGCGCTGACATATTCACTATATCCTCTAATTTGGAATTACAAACCATTTAGAGAGAAGTAGATGGCCCCAACTATGAGACCCCATTGAATCTTGGTTATATTTATACTTCCAACGGCCCTACTTAAAAACTACATCACAACGCCATCGTTTCACAAGAAAGCTTAGATATATGGCTTAGAGAAATTGAAAATCACAAAATGCAATGAGAGTTTGTTCTGTGCCTTCCTTGTTCATCAGGGACATAATTTGCCTGTTCTCATACCCTCTGTTGATATAATGGTGCAACCAATCCTTTCCCACAGGAAATAGCCTTCTTGTGAAAAACATTCTAGCAGTTTTTATTTCTGTGCAATCACCAACATAATCCACCCAACCCCAAGGTAGCCAATACATTTATTACAATAAAGGCAAACATAATTGATCCTTGTAGCAAGGGATAGTACTAACCCTGCTCAAGAAAACTATAGTTCATCCACTCTGGAAAAATAAATCTTTGCTTGGTTCACAAAGTATAAACCAATTGCCAGTAACCAACCATGGAGAAAATGGGTTTGGTGTAAATTCTCACACATTTAGATGAATTTTCCCTATAGGACCTATGCAAGTCTGTATTTTGTCCACCACAGATTAACAAACCTCTCGAATGGTGTCTGGTCAGGATCACCGATTTCAAATTGTAGGTCTAGGAAAACTATCCATGTTGGTTCTCTTGGACCCTAATGCCTCCTGTGAAGCGACCATCGGGTTCTTTTTTCAATGTTAGCTGAAGTGGCACAGCAGGCCAGTGTCACAGAAATGGTTCACTTCATTCCTAGGTGGGTGGACACCCAAGTGCAAGTAGGTACCCATTAGTGCCCTGCAACTATAGTCCTTTTTTAGGGTGCTGCATGTGTTACCTCCGACTTCTCCACCCCCGCCCCCACACCCACCCCCCGTCTTCGGTCGTACTCCACTTTTATATGAGTCAGCTGTTGTCCCTAATGTGACCTGATGGGCTGACTTTTAAATATATTTTGACAAAGGCCAGTTGGAATAAAAAATGATATGACGGGTTAATTCTGCATTCCTCATGCTTATAAATACTTTACTGATAAGCTTCATTGTGAGCATTTTCAGTGCATGTCCCATGGGAATGCCATGACAGTGCATTTTTGTGTGTATATGCATTGTCAAAACCAGATTACATTTAATGGTGTGTATACATTTCCTTAGGGGACACTCCGGAGGTCAATAAATGTGAAGGATATACATTCTTTACACCTGAAGTGATCTGTAGCAAAGCAACAGTATTTCAACAAGCCTGATACCCTTAAAAGGAAAGTAGGAGTTGTAGCACAAGAGGACCCAAGCAGGCTAATTAGGTTTGGTGATCTTTTTCTTTGTCGCCTTTTTGAGATGTGATGGATTGTAGAAGCCTGAAGCTGATTTGCATTTGCTTTCTCTGCAGATGAACCTGTTGAGGAATTCCTTGACCTGCTCGACATGCTTGTTTCTTATGCCCGTAAATATGGCATTGTAATGACTAAGATGGAGGAGTTTCATATCACCCTGTCACGTACAGTGGTTTTACGCCATCATTGGATACATCCATTTGTCCAGTCGATCAGGGATAGGATGGTGCCTGTGTACAGGTAAAAAACATTCTTATAGCTCTTTGTGCATTTTTGTTTCCACCCAGATGAGAATGACTTATTGGGTGTTTCCAATTTTGACAAGACTGTTTTTTTCCTGATGGGTGTACCATTAGTCTTGCACACATGGAGAGGAATCTGTGCTTGTGCATATCCTGAATTGGAAACTGCATCCCCCAACACTATTTCTGCAGCACAATGTGTTCCCCAATACACAGAATCTTTATGCCCCAACCACTCCATTTGTTGTCTCTCCCTCATCCCAGAGCAAGTGGAATTGCCTACTTCTGTGACTAAATGAAAGTGTGTCATCACTGCATCCTTCTAAAGGAAGCTGTCTCCCTGGACAGGCAGCTTGATGCATTTTTACTCTTTTGGGATGGCTAGAAAGGCCACTGTGTTGAATTTGACTTTCTGGCATCAGGATGAGATGGCTGTCCATCTCAGACAGAAGTGTGGGTGTGCATTATGTATTTCTTCTCACAGATGTTTGCCCCGCATCGGCCCCCTCATTACGAGTGTGGCGGGCACGGTAAAACCAGCAGTCCCACAAATACTGCTTTTTTGAAGGTGTCTCACCCGCTAGTCCCTGGTGATCTGTAATCTCAGTGGCCAGCACACGGCCATCACTATTGGATCCAGTTCCTGGGGGTGGACCAGTGCAGGAGGATCACCTGGGTGGGGGGTCTTCAGGGACTGGAAGTGGGACACTGAAGGGTGAGATGAGGAATCCCCTTTCCTCTAACACCTTTTCCCCATCCTACCAGGTAGGATACCTAGAAGCTCCACACCCAACCCCCCTTTCCCGACGCACACACTTTCTCATGGACAGTTCATTGTGAGCGACAACTGGCTAACCCCAGAGCCGTATACCTGCCATGTCCCAACACCCTGGTCAGGCAATTACCAATCATTACGCAAACCTGACTCCCATCACACTTCCCCACACGGATAAAAGGCAGAGCATGAAAGCACACGAAAAAGCAGCAGTTCCAAGGTGGCGATTTAACACGGGAGAAAGGCGGCGAGACCGTAGAGGGTTGCAAAGAGGGTAGTATCCTTGACCTTTAGAAATCACTACTTTTACAAGCCTTGGAAAGTGAGAAGCCTAAGACCAGGAACTGAAGCTGAAAAAACCTTCATTGTGCATCAAAGGTATCCAGGGTGCTCCCGTTTCGATAACTCGGGCCGGGTGGATCGGCTGCCGCCCTGGTACTGTCCTTGGCTCCTGCAAGAAAGCCGCACGAGTAACAGCAGCACAGCCAGTGAGTCAGAGAAACCGATACAAAATCGTCTTGTGTTTTAACCAAGGTTGCAAGCGGCAACATTGTATGAAGAAATCTATAAAGAACAGTGTTTGAAGCGCATGTGGTGAGAGGCGCGATCAAGTGGAAACTAAAGGAGTGAATGTACTTTGAAAATGCTGAATAAAGATACTGTGTACAGAGTGTTCCGGCACAACGTGGGTGCTCATTCGAAGGTCTCTGTTAGGTGTCCAACTGGATGGCAACTGCATTGTGAAAAGGAAACTTTGTATTGAAGTGGTCATGCAACGGGTCTTGCTAAACCTTGTGCACATTCGAAAGTCTGTGATAGTATAAAGTAAAGCAATTAGTCCGAGCCCGGCTGAGGGAGACCAATTGAACCTTGTTTTGGTTAAATGGATCTGAGCCCGGAAGATGGGGATCCAACATTGAACTTTGTATTTGTGAAAAGGATCCGAGCCTGGCTGAGGGGAATTCATGGAGAGGCACCCAAATCATATAGTGAGAATAAGAAAATAACTTTCTGGTTTTGTTTTGTACATCAGGCCTTCCGAATCAAGAGAGTTGGATGGAAACGAGACTTGATCACAGAAGGCCCTGTTGCTAAACTCGGAACTGTATCCTCGTTTCAAGGAAGCCAGAGTGTGCGCTTTGTTTGAGTGAACCGCCTTGCCCCATGCAGAAAACATGGGGAAGGGAGGCCAACGGCCCAAGTATGCTGACATTTTGTGAACACTTCTTTCTTTTCATGAACTTAACCCCACACTATTTTGTAATTTAGTAGTAAGGATTGGCAATAGGTTTTTTAGTATAGGCCCTTTTATGTTGACCAGACTCCACTAGGACTGCCTTCTTTATTATTTGATGGTCGTAGCTTGCTTCCATCTGTAGATTTAGGTTTAAATAGGTGTGTTCTACCCCCTTGCAAAAGTTCAATTAACACCCTTGTACTGTGGTCACTTGTGTCTGTCTTACTTCGATACAATGTCTTCCTTACATGAGGCAGATTTCTAGAACTACTACATGTGAGAATTATTTAAAAGATCCACGGGAGTGCCTGGAGATCATGCAAAGGTCAGCAGTGGACAGTAGACATACCAAATACATAACAAACTTTAATGAGTGCAATAATGTCAATTTTGTTCCAAACGTATCTTCTCTGTTCTGGCCTCTTTGGTCCTTTGAAGGGGATGTGAGACATTGGAAAGCTCCCGGAGCAGGTGCAAATCACTTAAAGAAAAACTGGGACTATGTGTGACTCTGTGCAAAACCATGCTATGCTCCTCATGCTGTTAAAAATGTTTTTAAACAATGCAAATCCTGCAATTGTATTGTTTAACCACCTGGCCCGCTTATGTCTGTCAAGTTTAAGGATCTCATACCATGTGGACATGTGGACCAATTACTAAGAAATCTAAAACATTTCATCTCCTACTCAGAGGTATTCTACCTTTTCTCACCTTCCCCCAGAGGCCCACTGTCTCCGGAGCCCTAGTCCTCTCCAGACTGGACTACTGAAACAGTCTGTTTCTCAATCTTCCCACCTCTACTCTTCCACCTCTTTAACCTATCCAGAACAGAACTGCAAGTCTTATCCTTGGCCTCAAGCCCAGGCACCGCATCTCTCTGGTGCTGAAATTCCTCCATTGCCTCCCCGTGGCTGCAAGGACCAAGTTCAAGTCCCTCTGCATAGTCCTCAAGGCTTTCTGGGCCAGGGCCCCCACTATCTTCAATGCTCTCTTCCCAAGTACTCTCCTTCCAGAGCTCTCCACTCGGCCTCCTCCAACTATTTGCGGGTGAGCCGCATTTCCAAACAGAGATTTGGGGGTAGATCCTTATCCTCTGCAGGTGCCTCCCTATGGAAAAGCCTACCTGCCTCTCTCCGTCTTGAGCAGGACCTCCTTAAATTCTGGAAACTCCTCAAGACACTCTTCTCCTCATCTTTCTCTCTCCCTCTACCCTGCTAATCTCCTTTCTCTTCTGCTTCCCTCCTCGTTGCTCACCCGCAACCTGTTCAGTCAGCTGACTAGTTGCCTGGTGTATCTCCAGAGCCTCACAGATCCCAGGCTCCCCCGCCAATCCTGCACTTGCCTCTGGGCCTCCGCACTCCACCTGCATTACTGCACTTAGAATATGTTTCCGTGAGAATGGCACCCCCTCTGCACTTAACCCTGGCCATTGCTGGACGGGGCGCACTTGTCCCCTTCTGTTTGCTCACTTGCACGACCCAGAATGTACTAGGCCTAGGATGTTATCTGTCCTGTCTTCCGCTGTCTCCTCTCCTCAGCTTTGCAGTGCCTGCACGCAGAGGCGCATTGACGAACAACCTTTTTGTCTTGCATGCTCCTCTCTTGCCCCCCACCTCTTCTCCCCCATTCTTTGTCTCGCACTTACTCCAGCAGAAATGTCCTGACCTAGTATGCTTATTATTGCTTTTGGATCATTTGGAATCTTCAAGGCCTAAGAATGACGACAATATGCCTTTCTTCCCTTCCCGCCTTGAAGCGTTATGAAGCACTTCACTTGTATACTAGAGATTTACAAATAAACAATTACAATTCCTGAGGGAAACTGTTGGAAAATTAAGATTGGAAGGTGCTTCCCATGTTTTGCGGTTGCTCCATGGCATCCTTTTATTCCCCAGAGTGTACCTTTGGATCCTCCATCTTCAGAAAGTTGTCAACATGCAACCCTTGGCCTTCCCCTCTGGGCCCTTCCAGAGGCCAAAATGGGTATGTCCCTAATGTTCAAAAACATAACTAAACTCATTTAATTAAGGCTGGTTGAAATATCAGATAGTTTGAGGTTCTCCTTTTGGTCCAAGAGGGTTCCTACCCTTCAGTCTATAGTTTGCCTTTAAACATTTAAGAGGTAGGGGCACCACTGAGCCACAACTCATTAGATGGGTGCTGGTTGAAGCCAGTCCCGCACTAAGTGCAGATTCGGACACAGCACCTGTACCACTGAGGGTGTCTAGTATTCTATGGCAAAGACTGTGTGGCTTTTCACCCTGGTGTTTAGATTTTGAGAGCTATAGAGTTGGAACCACAGGTGAGGTAGCCCCCCCCCCCTAGAGAGGCTTTGGCAGAGTGACAAAAAGGCACTGGTCTGAATTCGGAAACTTCTGCTACAACAACTACTGAGGAACCTCTGCTTATTGAGATTTATTAGTGAGTCAATGAAAGCTTTTCTCTTGCGTCCATTCTGAATTTCTACTACCATCGTATTGCTTCAGTGCAGACATGGCACAATGGCTACACACTATGCCACAACTGGTGCATGGCATAGAAAGCAGTAAATGTCAGGCAAACTGTTTGAGCCTTTCCACATATAACTGGCCAAGGAGCAACGGAATGCAAAGAAGACGAGATGAAAGTGCAGAACCTTTGTTCAGGATGGTTGTAATGCCTTTAGATCCGGAGGCACGCAAACTAGAAATCAGTATTGCTATAGCAAAAGGTGTCAGGCTGGGTCAAGTCAGTGTCTTAATTTCATGCAAGGTGTCACACTGGCACTGAGTACCTGTTTTCCATTGAAGTAGCCGTGTTTGAGAGACCAGGCTGCTGGCAACGTAGTGCTGATTGTGCTGATGATGCAGAGCATGAAATCAACCGCTTCCCCGGATAAACACAACAGAACCATGGGCCAACTCTCCAGGCCAAGGTACAGCACTTCCCTGATTTACATTGTGAAAGGATAGTGCAGTCACTGGCAGGGAAGGCCACTCCAGAAGTCCAAGGTCAGAAGCGATGACAGACAAGCTCCATAGGTATCGCAGGCAGCAGGGAGCTCAAGCTAGTTTGTAGGAATGACCCTGCTGGAGACCTACACCACAAGGCCAGAAGAGAAACAGTATCTCGGACCAGCAGAAAAACAGGGACAAACCCAATAGTGAGGAAGGCTCAAAAGTAAGAATCAAATGGTCTGGAGAAGAAAAGGGCCAGGCAGCCCGGGCAAAGAACTGTAGCCAGGAGGAATGGGCAGGGAACTGGAGCAAGGAGAACTGGGGAATGAAAGCAAAAGAATTCAAGAACAAGAATAGCAGTGGAGTGAACGCTATGGGACGTGGTTTGCCTGGCACTCTACAGGGCTTAAATAAGCACGGACACATCCAAGAAAGGCCTGGGATGGAGGACGTGATTGCTGTGGCAACCTTATGTGCCTCCCAAACTGCATATGCACAGAATGCTGAAATCGGATGCCCATGTCTGCACAGAGGCACCAAGATGGTGGTGGCCATCTCTGTCCGTGTCTGGAGGGGCTTGATGTCACAAGCCCGCAACCTCTGCCAACGCAGATAGAGCCACCACACGGGAACCCAGACAACAGGCAAGGCATTAGGAGCACTGCACGCTGATGCAGTGTGATACTTAATACCTCAAACATGGAGATCTTCTTAGGGTGCCCAAAACCAAAGATGCTTAACAGTCTTGGTTCACACAATATAGCGCCAACCACGCTATACTGTGGCTGCAGGTCACCCTGCTGGGCAAGTCTTAATAACTTCCATTGCTCTTTTGTAAAGAACTATGCCAAGTTTAGATTGAAAAATAGTTTATTGCCACCAGGGGGCAAAAGTTCAATGTACAAGCTACTTGCCAGCCATAAAAAAGTAACTCACCACCTCAATTCTATCTATACTCATGGCCCACTATTTCCTACTCGCCAAGAGTCAACTATCACTAGCCAATGGCTAGTAGGGAGTGCAGATTTTGCACCCTGCCTCACAGCTCTGAACCCTCCACACCTCTGCCAAGCTGTGTTTCACCGTCTGCTCTTATTTAAGCAATTTACATCTACTACACTCTGATGACTTGGACACTGTATTAGATTCCAGTTTCCTCCGGCTGGCCGTGCAAAAAATAGCATCTTCCCCATTACCATTAAAGCGTACAAAAAAGGAATAGGAAAGAATGGGGTAGGAAGGAGTGGAGGAATTTAACCATATTGGTAGTGGTCTGGTGGAGTCACAGGGCACTAGGGACTAGAGATGAGGTGGTGGAATATATATAAAGATTCACTAGACTTTGTAAGTCACAAGCTGCATGGGACTGAATTTGGACATTGATTGGCCAAATACCTGGGTTTCTTAACTTGCGTGTAATTTGCTTTTCTGTCATGAAGTCCTTGACCCTCTGTGAGAAACCTGAGGGTATTCTCACCAGTAAACCTTGAGAATCCCTTATTCAGGTGGCCAAGAAAAGGGTGATCCTCTCTTATCCTGACCCGGAAGACAGAAGAGCGGGGAAAGATCATCTCGGTAGGGGAACCCAGGGTTATGCTGAGGAGAATTCCCAGAGGGAGACGCGGTATGTCACAGGGAAAGAAGATGAGGAGTGCGAGATCCCCGAGACCTTTGTGGGCTGTGCTACATCTGGCCCCCTGTCTCCCATAAAATCTCCCATATCAAAATCTACCAAACCCCCCACCAACCCAATCTGGTAAATCCCCTGGGAGCACGAACCTTATTAAATTGGAAAATCACATCTCCCAGAAACCCTACTTTCCCGCTTTCTTCCCGAAAACTCTCAAACTTTTTTTTTCTACATCCTTCTGATTATTCTTTTCTGAACACTCAGTCTACCCTGACAAAACAATACCGGTCCCAGAATCCCATGTGTTCATTTCACAATCCCAGTTATTCCTGTGTGCCTCACAAACCCCAACAATCCCGTTCCTCTGATTATCATTTTCCAAACTCCCAGTCAAATGTAACCTACTCTTCCGAGATCCCCACAAACCCTAATACAAGGGGTTTTATTCCATGTAACACCTCTTTCCCTTCTGACCCGGTAGGATACCTGGAAACTCCACCACCTTCTTTCTCCCGACATAACACTAGAACTGTTTACTTGACATGTCCCTACACAAGGGTCTGGCAGAGTCAGGCAATTTGATCAGAATAACACACACCTGACGGCCCCTTCTTTTCCCCACAGGCATAAAAGGTGGAGCGAAAGAGCACAGTACGAGCAACACGAGAAAGGCGAGCACGGCAGACAGCACGACGAGAGGGCTAATCGAACGCGGCAGTACAAGAGAAGGAGAAAGTCTGCAGGAAGTGAGAGGGAGGCAAGGAGAGAAGTGACCGTTTCCTTTTTGTTCCAGGCCTGCGGAACCTTCATGGAAGAGAGTCTAATACCGCGAACAATAGCACAAGTGTCTTGCAGCAGATGTCAATGGTACATGGGGCAAGCCTATGCCAATAAACCGGAAAGAGAAAGGTTCCTGCTACCGTGGTACTAGCCTTGACTCGAGACCGAAAGAAAGCCAAGCGGTTCATCCCAGCCGGTGAGTCAAAGGGGAAACTGATAAGAACCGGGCTGTGATAAATGAAAGTCGCAGAGTGGCAAGTTTGAACCACGTTCAAAGAACTGTAACAGTGTTAAGGGGAGACAAGCTGCAAAGGGAAACCGGCACCACGTGGGTGCTAACTCAAGATACTCTGGTCGATCCGCTACTGAGTAAAGCTACAGATACCAGAAGGCTGCAGGAGAGCCACCAAAGATAGGTCAAAGTGGTCATACAGGAGGTCAAGCAAAATCCCTGTACAATCGAAAGTCTTTGATCTACAATCTGATAAAAAGCCAGGGAAGTGAATCCCATAGTGAGAAAACAAGGGACGTGAATCCCACCAATCTTGAAGTGAGTAAAAGGAAACTGGCAAGGGTGAACCCGAAGAAGGTATGCCACTAAAGAGGGGCAAAGTCTAAAGTGCCTAACAAACAGTGTTGACAAATGTGAATCCGGAAGAGGGATGTCCATGTAAACTGTTGGGAAAAGACATTGAGAAACAAGGGAACTGAATCCCGCCAAAGAAGAAGAGAACCAGTCAAGACGGGTCCGAGCCCGACTGAGGGAGATCCAGCGGTGAAACTATCATCCAAAGTTTAATAAGAAAAGAACTTTTGTAAAATTGTAGAACACGATACGTGAAGGGTCAGCGCCCAGAAGAGAGAAACCCAGGGGTGAATCATTACTGCCCCACTACCGTGTGAAGGGAACTTTGAGTTGAGGTAACAAGAAGGGTCAGCACCCTCAAGAGGGGGACCCAAGGGGGTGAACCACTATCACCTTATCAAACTTTCATTTGGTTAAAAGAACTTTTGTTTTGGAACACATCTGACCCTCGAAGGCAAAGGAAACGAGACTTGGCCATCGACGGTCATGAGAGCTGCCATTTGAACTGTCGTCTCGTGCTGGAGAAGCCTGAGACTGTACTGTGCTCAACGATCCCACCTTACCCCGTGCTCAAAACGTGGGGAAGGGAGACCCAAGCTACTGCATCCTGATATATTATTTGAGAACACTTATTTCTTTTGTTGAAAACTATCCCACACCCTTTTTGTATTAGTTGTAAGAATTGGCATTAGGTTTTTCCTAGTATATGATATGATATGGCATTTCATAACGTGCCTATACACAAGTGTTTCAAGGTGTGACGAGACAAGGGAGGGGAAACAGAGGGAGGACAGAGACAACGATCCTACCAGGCCAGGTGACATTGAGATCGCGCAAGTGCAGGGGAGGGGGTAAGGGGAAAAGTGCAGGGGGAAAGGGGAGCGGGCAGTGCAGTACATAGGATAACTGTAAAAAAAATAGAGGCAATAAAAAGAAGTGCGGCCAGCTGGTGGCAAGTGCTAGGGCAAGTGCAAGGGTAAGTGCAGACATCCGTTATCAAGTGCTGGTAGGGGCTGTAGGGATACAGAAACAGTCTCTGAGTGCAAGGGTTGCCAGGGGGGCAGTGCATTTGTGCAACTGGCGGGGAGGGGAGCCGCGCCGAGATCAGAGAGTAGCCAGGTAGCCAGTGCAGTTTCAGATTCAGCCAAGAGATCAGCAGGGGAGAGGAGGAGAGAAAGCAGAAGCAAAGAGGAAGGTCTTGAGGTGCTTCCGGAACCGGAGATGGTTCTCCTCGAGTTTCAGAGAGGCAGGGAGGCTGTGCCAGAGGGAGGCCCCAGCCGAAGAAAGAGATCTACCACCAACTCGCTGCTTGGAGAAGTGACTAACCCTGAGGGAGTTGGAGGCGGTTGAGCGAAGAGCTTGAGAAGGAAGATATTTAGGAAGAGAGAGTTGGAGGTATTGAGGTCCCAGGCCCCGGAAGGCCTTGTGGACCATGCAGAGGGTTTTCAACGTAATCCTCGCCACAACTGGGAGCCAGTGCAGCGATTTCAGTCCTGGAGAGATACGATCCCAGGGCTTGAGGCCAAGGACAAGTGTTTCAGTCCTGTTTTGGATAATTTGCAGAGGGCGGAGGTAGAGGCAGGCAGATTTAGAAAGAGGCTGTTCCAGCAGCCCAGCCTGGAGAGAACCAGAGCTCCGGAGACAGTGAGCTTCTGAGGGAAGGAGAGGAAAGGAAGAATACCTCTTTCGAGGTCCAGCTGGTAGTGGGACTTCTTAGAGACGTCAGAGATGTGAGGAGAGAAGGAAAGTGTGGAGTCGAAGATAACCCTGAGGTTTTTAGCCTGACAGGTGGGAGCAGGAAGATGGCCAATAGATACCAGCCAGAGTGTGACAGGAAAGGAGGGAGCAGGTGTGCTGATGGGGAGAATCACGGTCTTAGTGGCATTAAGGCAGAGATCATTGGCGGCACACCGCTCCTGGATGGTGGAAAGACAGTCAGAGATGAGAGAAGGAGAAGAGGTGGCAGAGGGGAGCCTGAAAATGAGTTGAGTGTCATCCGCATAGCACTGAAAGTTGGGTCAGAGAGCGGCAATGCGGTAGGCAAGAAGTGTCAGGTATTGGTTGAAGAGATAGAGGAGATGAAGGACCCCAGTTGGACCTGGGAGGGTCGATCAAAGAGGAAGGAGGTCAGCCAAGCCAGTGCCTGATCAGTGATACCCAGGTTATCACAGAGACGGTTCAGCAGGATAGCATGGTTGACTGTGTCAAAGGCAGAAGAGATCAAGTAAGATGAGGACACAGGGGGTGTTGGAGTCGAGGTTGGAGAGCAGGTCTTCACAGATGTTCAGGAGAGCAGTTTCCATGCTTCTGGCAGCTCTTAAGCCAGGCTGATGATCATGGAGACAACCAACAGATTCAGAGTGAAGATTAAGCTGGGAGATGGCCAGCTTTTCCAGGATTTTGCCCAGGAATAGCGATGGAGATAGGACGATAGTTAGCCGGGCAGGAAGGGTCGGCAGAGGGATTTTTAAGAAAAGGGTGCACAAGGGAGTGCTTCAAGGGGGTGGGGAAGACTCCAGTGGCAAAGGAGTGGTTGCAGAAATCAGCCAGAGCAGGAACCAGGGTGTCAGTGTGGTTCTTGATGGTTTTGGAGGAACAGGGGGGAACCTGTTTAGCAAGATTCTCGTAGATCGGACTTGTCTAGAAACATCGTCTGCAGAGGAGGGAGGAGAGGTGGCCGAAGAAGGGCCAGAGGAAGAGCAGGGAGCAGGGAGTAGGGGGGAGAGGAAGAGTGAGTTTTAGAGATGAAATGAGAAGCCAGGGCCATGCACAGGGCCTGGGAGGGGACAGGAGAGGTTAGAGACTGAAGCAGGATTGGCCAGCTCCTTGCAGATGTTAAAGAGTTTGGCTGAGTTGTTTGATGCCGCAGGGACGCTGGCTTGGATGTGGGCTCTCTTCTTGGTGTGGGCACAGAGCCAGTATTGCCGTTGGAACAGGTGACAGGTCAGTTTGTCAGAGGATGTACCAGAAGCACGCCATTTCCTCTCAACCACCCTGCACTTGCGCTTAAAGGGATAGTCCAGTAAAACATTTTATTTTAAAAATAGATAGGCAACATTAAAAAAAATACTAGCACTTTTTTTTAAAAAACTTCCTATGTAAAATTTTGAGCTATTCAAGCTCAAAATTCGCAAAAGCAAGCACATGGGCGCATCCATTTTGTGAAATGGATTCCCGCCTATGCAGGCTTTTGCGGCACTAATGAAGGAAAAGCCAGCCAGCTGTAGTAAGCAAAAGATACCGCTGGGTGGCTTTTCCTTCATTGGTGCTGTACGCAATCTCCTACAGGGATATGCACTTCAGAACTAAGGATATGCAAGTTCTGTATTGCTTTAAAAATTGTCGGCGAGGAATCTGGTGGGAAAACACAGCAAGCGGACCCCACCAATTTGCATACTCCACGTTCTGCCAGAATGACATCTAATGGCATCCGATTTTGGAGTTCTACCAATCTTATTGCTTTTTGTTCTAGCGTCATATTGTAGAGTATGTCCGTGGTCCGGTTGATCGTTCTCTCCAATACCCTTGCTAATCCCCTAATGTTCTCAGAGTTTGTTATCTGTCCCCAAAAGGGCACAACTGATTTTGCTATATCTCCCAATACTTGCCCAGGGGTATCTCCGTTTTCGTCTCGCCGTGGGCGAGCCTTAGAAACCTCCAATGTACTAGCTACAAATACCCCAGTTCCTAAATAACAGGTTCCCTGCCAATCCTTGGGCAACCAGGGAAACGCTAAACTACCACAAACAAAATAAACAGGCCCCCCTAGATAGATAAGCCTGTTTTCTCCAGTCAAATTTACAATGTTCATACAACCTACAAAATCTCCCATTGGCCGAGTGCCATTTCTTTGTATACAAAAGGGGACTGAATCAGGGCTATGATTTATAGAGTAGGAAGGAGGCACGGCGTCCTTAATGCCTATCGGAGCCATTTTAAAGGAAATTAGAGTTTGAAAGGGAAGAGATAGTTTATCAGACGGCCTAATAGAAGCAACATTAGGTTTACTTCTATTTGCAAAAAGCGAGCATCCCAGGGGAGTTAAGTCACGTTTCTCAAAATCATTCAAATTAGTTCCATCAAAGTTCCCTGAGATGCTATCATTCCAACGGCCAACGGCCAAAGAATAGTGCTCTAAGAGAGGCATAGCAAGCAGTCGTTAAAGGTAAAGGGTGAATATACCATCCTAGCCCCTTGTTCCCATGTTGCGGTAAATGAGTGCAGATCCAACAATTACTCTTGTTAAAAATAGCATGAGTTGCATTCATTACTATCATCAAAGTGTTATTATGATACTTTTTCCTATGTTGGGAGTCTCTAGGGGACAGAGTGTGAAGGTGTACAGAGGGAGTCAAAGCAGTAGGTACAATCTCAATTGGCAGTAGAGGTTTTAGAGGGTAAATTTCTTCAAAGTACCAAAGTCCTACAGCAGTAATTGCACAAATACCAATTATCATTAACAAAACGCAGCAATACATTTTCGGGGCCCAGGCACATTGTTCATTGTCCAAGTTGGTCACCCCCCTATTCACAAGTCCAGTGCAGGGAGCAGCAGTGGAGGTGGCAGGCATTGCAGTTCCTCAATCGACGACCCCAATGTTCGTTGCTGGCGACACTACGGTCGCGCGACTTCTTAGTCCTTCCCAACCCTAGCCAGCAGAATCCCCTTTCTGTTCCTTTTGTTCAACAGAAACCTTCTTATACAAAAGGAAACATTCCATCACTTCTCTTTTCCAAATGCACGGAAAAACCCATGCCGTAGTTCTATTTTCTTCGTCGAAGGTTGTACCTGATGGTACCCAAGACCGTTTGATCCGGAAATAAGGTGTCGTCACTTCCTGAGGGAAGCGGCGTATCGGAAGCGACGGAAGTCGCAGAACTTGAAACAGTGTTTTCCGGAAGTGATTTTTCAAAAGAGTGCGGAGACGAAATGGACTGTTCCCCAAGCTCCACTGGCTCAGAGAAATTCTCTGACACACTCACAGTGCTGTTTGCTACTCCAGGATCAGAGATTGTAGCATCAGCGAGGGGTTCTGCTTCTTCTATAACGTGTGGCGTCGGGTGAGGAAGTTTCTTGACATGTGTCGCGTGGATCCAATGTTTCTTCCCAGCCACCCGCACTGCTGTCTGGGTGACCAACAGCACCTTGTAGGGTCCCTTCCAGTGAGGAGCGAGACAGGAAGACCTTTCGTAGGCCTTCACCAGGACCCAACTTCCAGGCTGTATATCGTGTCCTGGGCCCGTGAACTGTACAGGTAAAGCTGAAAAAACCTGGTGATAAATGAAATACAGGTTTTTAGTTAACTGGTTGCAGTAGTCTACAAGTAATACATTTTCTACCTCCCTCAGGGCTTTAGGCTTTGGGAGACCCCAAATGTTAGCAGGTCTCCCCATCACTACCTCAAATGGAGAAAGCCCAGTCTTAGTTTGAGGTGTGGTACGCATAGCCAATAATACAATAGGTAAGGCATCTGGCCATTTCAGTTTGGTATCGGCACATGTTTGCGCAAGCTTATTCTTTAAGATACCATTATGTCTTTCCACCAACCCAGCACTTTGAGGGTGTCTGGCTGAGTGAAATCGTTTCTCAATATGTAACGCTGTGCATATCTGCAAAATTACTGCTGCAACAAAATGGGGGCCATTGTCCGACCAAATTACCCTTGGAAGCCCAAATCGAGGAAAGAATTCTTTTACCATACTCTTTGCAGTGGTCACGGCAGTAGCATCTTTAACGGGGAAAGCCTCGACCCATTTACTAAAAGCACAAATAATTACAAGAACATATTTTAGATTGTTACATCGTTCCATCTCAATAAAATCAAAGTGAATGACCTCGAAGGGAACAGAAGGGGGCCCAAAGCTTCCCCTTGGAGCTACTGTCCCCTTCCCCACATTGTGCTGTAAGCAAATCATACAGTTTTGGACATAACGTCGTGCAGTCTCCCAAATTTTGTTATTCACCCAAACTTGTTCTAACATTTTCGTGATCTGCTGAGCACACACATGTGTAGGACCGTGTGCCATCGTAACAATTGCCTGTACATATGAATCAGGGAGCAACCATTTTCCTTCAGATGTATCGACCCAACACCTATCATCATCTAGTTTCCCCATTCCTCCGGCCCACCTTTTAGACTCTTCAATTGTGGCATCAGTTTGAATATCTCGCACAGACCCAATACCTTCATCCATTACATAGGCATCTTTGTTTCCCTTAGCGCATACATGTCTGTGCTAAGGTCTGTGGCCGTTTGCCTGGCTATCAGGTCCGTGAAAGCGTTCCCTTTTCCCACATTATCTATGACCTTACGATGTGCTGCACATTTCATGATCGCTAACTGCCTAGGGAGCGAGAGTGCCGAGAGCAATTGCACTATCAAGGGGCCATGCTGAATCTTGGTCCCATGTGAGGTTAGGAACCCTCTTTCCGACCAGAGCCTCCCGAAGTTGTGAGCCACCCCAAAGGCGTACTGGCTATCAGTATATATATTTACTATACGCCCTTCGGAGAGTTCACAAGCTCGGGTCAATGCTATAATCTCTGCGGCCTGCGCGGAGTTATACGAAATTCTCTTAGTTTCAACAACTGTACTCAACGTAGTAACTGCGTAAGCAGCTGTAGATGTACCATCTGAAAGTTTGAAGCAGGAGCCATCACAAAACAGTTCCCCTTCTGCATTGTCCAAAGGAGTAGCTATATGATCTATCCTGCCCTTCGTTTCTTGTTCAGTGGTATACAGGCAGTCATGTAATTCTTCGTCACCGCAAACAGTGTTTTGCGGGAAAGGTAAGAGTTCAGCCGGATTAAGAACACAACACCTCTTAATTTGAATATGAGGGGCAAACAGAATGAATTCATACCTTGTTAACCGTGCAGAGGTGAGGTGTTGCGTTTGGGTTTTGTTCAATAGGATATCTACAGAGTGAGGTACTATCAAGATCAAATCATGGCCTAGGACCATTCCCTCACTCTGTGTTACAGACGCGGCAGCAGCAGCGACAGCTCGCAAACATCTTGGCAAAGCGCATGCGACAGGATCAAGGGCGGAGGAGTAGTAGCCGCACGGCCTATTCTTCCCTCCGTGTTCCTGTGTTAA
Source organism: Ambystoma mexicanum (assembly GCF_040938575.1). Classification (NCBI taxonomy): domain Eukaryota; kingdom Metazoa; phylum Chordata; class Amphibia; order Caudata; family Ambystomatidae; genus Ambystoma; species Ambystoma mexicanum. Next base: position 984,649,013 of record NC_090921.1, read on the forward strand.
CACAGCCAAAGCACATCCATCACATTCATGCACAAACAATACAAAGGCCTTGTCATAATTTGGAGTACCCAGAACCGGTGCAGAGCATAACGCAGTTTTGAGAAGCTCAAATGATCGTTGATGTTCCGATTTCCATGGCAGTGGCAGAGAAATGCCCTTCTTCGTCAAAGCCAACATCGGTTTTATCACTAGTGAAAAGTTCGGGATCCACAACCTACAGTAAGAAGCCATACCTATTAAGGCTCTGACTTCCTTCTGTGTATTTGGAACAGACATGCCAGAAATGTGTTTTATTCTTTCAGGTGTCAATCTTCTCCCCTCCTTTGACAGGAGGTAGCGTAAATAGGCGACCTCCTGACAACAATATTGACATTTTTTGAGCGAAGCTTTATGACCATTTTTAGCTAGATGAACAAGCAACAGTGCAGTGCCTTTTTTACAAGCACTTTCAGAATCTGCAGCCAAAAGCAAATCATCGACATACTGAAGCAGTGTACAAGTAGGTGGCAATTCAAGGGTGTCGAGCTGCTCTTTCAAAGCTCTACTATAAATGCTTGGACTTTCAGTATACCCTTGAGGTGCCCGAGTAAATGTAAATGAACGTCCCCCCAAGGTGAACGCAAACAAATATCTACTCTCTTATGTGTAGGAATGCTAAAGAAAGCATTTTTTAAATCCACAACGCTGAAGTGCGTAGCCGTAGCAGGGATCATTGTCAATATCGTTGTTACATCAGGCACAATCGGAAATTGTGGGGAAACGTTTCTGTTAATAGCACGAAGATCAATTATGAACCAGTATGGGATTGCATTGTCGCCTTTCTTATATACAGGCAAAATCGGACTGTTACATAAACTACCTGCAATCTCCTCGATCACCCCACGATGCACAAAATCGGAGACAATACACTTCAAAGCACGCTCGCCCTCAACTGATATTTTATATTGCGGAATGCGTGGTAATTTAACTCCATGTTTCAAAACTACGTTAACAGGCTGAATCTGTAGTACCCCGACATCATTGTCGTCAACCGCCCATAAACATTCCGGAACAACGCTAAACTCAGGAGGCAATGGTCGAGTCAGAAACTGAGAATTGGGAAGTTGCTGTGGTGAAACCGTCAGCCGTACTCCATCAGAGGAACAATGAATTACTGCATTCAATTTCTTTAACAAATTTAACCCCAGCAAATTCTCTCCACAGTTCGAAGTCAAAAGAAAGGGGCAATGGTCCGTAAAGGGACCCAAAGAAACAGACACCGGCGAAGAAACCGGACAGACAATTGGTATACCAGAAAACCCTACAGAAACATTTGTTTGCCCTTACAGTGGAATGTTTGGAACCCGAGAATGATCAATGGAGCACTTCTGTGCTCCATTGTCTATCAAAAACTGGTGTTTCCTATTCCCCACTAATAATTCAACGTAGGGGCCTCTCTGATTAACGGGAATAGGTGAAGGTTCCAAACCCTGCTTCGGGCAGTCCTAATGAAATAAAGTATCGTCGGAAGGAAGCTCTTCAGAAAGGTAGGCAGCAGAAGGGTGATCAAATATGTTCCTCGAGTCCATACTCGAGGTCTGATTTTCCCGTTGCTGAGGTTCTTGCAAAAACTGACCTCTATCAGGGCCCCCTGCTCCAGGGCGGCCCCTAGGTTGTCTACCCATATTCCCAAACGCACTGTTTGACCTTTGTAGAAGGACGGGGCACTGTGCTCGCCAATGACCTTCCTGGCGGCAATAAGCACATTGATTGATATTCACAGAACCCAAAGGAGCATTTCCTTTTGTGACATACTGACCTCTGGTCTGTGTCGTGCCTCCTCTGGGGTTTCTAACAATTTGTTGTAATAATACTTTAGTTTTCAAATCTCCTTTCCTCTTCTCTATTTTCTCCTTCTCATTATTAACACGGTTCTCATAATACTGAGCCATGTGCAAAACTTCAGATTGAGATTTTGCCTGCCAAGCACTCTCAGAGGACATAATCTGTGACTGGATGTCAGGCAACAATCCACGTACAAATTTGTCCACAAACAACCTTTTCCCAGACTCTGTACCCATGTCCTGCCCACTGAAGTCAGAAAATACCTGCTCGAATCTATTAAAGAATTCGGTGGCGCCTTCAGTTTTCCCTTGAACACAGGCTGTAAGCTTGTCCCAAATAATTCTTTTCTCTGGAATTATAATTTTTAATTTTGCGACAATTCTATCAGGTAAAGTAAGTATTACCTGAGGTGGTTTCTAACCAGCTGGTCTTTCCCCATCAACCCAAATCATATTAGCCCACATATCTCCCAACCCTGGCACATTGTCTATTGTCCGAACCTGCTTCCATACATCCACGGGTAGGAGTACAGGGAATAGCAAGTCAATATCGCTTAAGGTGAACACAGAGGACTGCAAGACGGACTCTATCTCTTTGTAAAACCCTGTCGGGTTTTTCCTGATATCGGGAACTGATTGTTTAATAGTGTTCACTTCCTGTCGTGAAAACGGGACGTGAACGAATTGCGATACATAATGCGCAGGGATAGCCACAGCGGGTGCACCAGTCCCAGCGTTAGCGGGAATCTCAACCTTTGGGACGAAGGTCGGAGGAACCTCTCTCATAGGCAACTGAGATATGGGTAACTCCGACCGCTTACTAAGCAACAGAGCCAGGTCGAGCGCTAATGCAGCCGAAGAAGTGTCGGGCGAAAAAGCCCTTTTACAAATCCCCAACAACTCTATGGGGCAACTAACCTTCTTTCTTACACATTCTTCTTGCAGGTACTGTACCATTACCTGAATTACCTTTCTTTGTATTTCTACTGTATACTGACTATACGTATCATATACTTCATCTGGCGGAATCGATGAATCCGAGATCCATCGAATCGCATCTTTGGTACAAATTCGTACTTCCTCAGGTGCCGATCTACGACACGGAAGGAACCGTTTCTGTACATACATACTATCGTCTTCATCATCCTCATCTCGTGACCTTTCAAAGTCCCTCCTATACTCAAACAATCTTTCAACATGACCATATACTTTCTGCTCTGTGTCCCTCGAAAGTGCCAAAGCATTTAGATCTCTTACCCCTTGTGGAAGATCCGAATTTTGTAATCTACCCCCACATCACACATAAATGAGTCCCCAAACCTTCGATAAAAACATTTTTCTCGGGAAAACTGTTCAAATTAGATAATGTGGAAAAAACATCAACTTGATCACCTTTCTCCATACAGTGCTTAGCCCATGCAAACAATTCCCGTTTCTGATCTGCGGAAATAGTATTACGAGTGACAATCTTTGACCCTGCACCTTGATCAACTTCAGTCAATACGGGACCACTCGGGAGCGGAGGTGCAGGTAAATTTAATAAGGGTGCAACTATAGGCGCAAGAGGAAGGGGCGGTGCGATAGGTGGAGGAACAACAACTAGAGGAATAGGAACAATAGGTTGTGCAGGGGGAACAGGAATAACAGCAGGGACAACAGCAGGAATGGGCAGAGCGCCCAAGAGAGGATCATACGGAGGTGGCGCAGAGGCACCAGGCCTGCGTTCGTTTAACAATTTTTCAATAAATTCTTCAGAAACATGCAAATCTTTAGAGGGGTAAATTTTCTGGATTCCGAGTGAAAAAGCCCTATCCATATTTTTAACTGACTCTGAATGTTTTTCCTTATCATATAACAATGCTTTTTCGGCATTTGTTTTATGACGGCGTGCATGTTTATCCCTACTTTTAAGCTGCTGTAATGCTTCTTTTTTCCAATTCTGCAAAACATCAAAGGCTGCAGGTCTAGCCTTCTTTTTTATAAGACCGATTCTAGGTATTCAATATGGGGGATCTCAAAACTGCCATTGATTGGCCACTGAAATTCAGAGGCATGTCTGGTCTGTCTGTGCCAAATATCATTAAATACTATATTACCAATGCCATACTTACAGTACTTAGTACATGCCGGCGACCCCTCCTGTGGTGCCGGCGGCTAAATTCCAAAGATTGTCGATCGCTGCGGAACAGAACCCTAAAGCAGCTAGACAATTTCCCAGGCATTTCACAAAAAATTGGTGTAACCTGGTCATTAATTGTGTCTGCAGATACAATACGCCAAATTCAAATTGTCAGGGTTAAATTAAGAGCCGGGTCATGCCTGCACCTGACCAAACCTAAGGAGGACTGTACGGTTTACCAAAGAACTTACCTAACAAATTTTACCTTGTGTTTGGTGGTTTCGACAAATCTGCCCGCCTCAAAAATGGACCCTCGTCAAGATGCCGTGTCAGACCACACGACTATCGTCCAAGGATCGGATCGTGCAGCGCTGCCGAGGTATCGCGTCTCGTTCGGTCGGGTCCGCAGTATCACACCGTCCTATCCCGGTTCGATAGTCTGCGTCAACTTTCAATGATCCGCATCAATCTTGAGGGTCCCTATTCGGGCGCCAACTGTGAAAACATACAATTGATATGAGGCTGGGAAGCCCAAAGAAACACACCAACACAGGTTACAAAGGACATATAAATGCTTTATTTAAAAGCTATAACAGTTACCAAAGTCAATTGACAAACGGATAGCTATTCGGCTCTCAGAGTAACGTAACGAACTTCAACGAGGGTTCGATGCATTAGTAGAGAGACCGTACATTGGAATACTTGGGTCTTTTATATGGTTTGTCCAGCCCTTGGCCAACCCTCTCGTGGGTTAACCATTCTTGGGATCAGGCCTAGGCTTCCTTGCCAGGTCAATCCTATAACTTATGCATTTTGATCAGTTTCGCTGATATAGTTGTACATTTACACATGGGTCAGCAAATAGGACAAGGTCTCAGGTCGCGACCCCGACAAGTGGCCCGCAGGCATATTCATTATTCGTGTACACGGAGGTCACGAAGGCCAGAATCTTACTCAAAATGTCATTCAGCCTCCATTTTGATGTTCAGGGTGACTTCCACATTTACAAGAGAACCTAAAATGGCGGCTAAATCCAAGATGGCGACTTACATTACTTTCTTTAAGGTTGAGACCTTGCCGCGGAGTCTATTCGCATGATATTTTAGACAACTTGGCGTAGGCCAATACACATTCAATTACTGTGATAGGAGGCATAATATCATTTTGATTCCGACAGTGGAGGAGCCCAACTCACCTAAGCAGCGCGGCAGGTGAAAATATAGGCCCTTTTGTTTGACACGACACCTCTAGTACTACTTTATTTATCATTTGATGGTCGACGCTTGCTCCCATCCTAGATTTAGGTTTAGATTAGGTGTTTTCCAACCTGCATTCAACATTCATTTTTCAATAAACACCTTTGAATTGTGATCACTTATGTCTGTTTTACTTGTTGCCACCATGGGTTCCTCACACCTCTTTCCAGACTTGTGATAGCACATATATGTTGCTTGTTTTCTCCTTACCTTGCCCAACACACCTTTCATGTCAACATTCACACCTCTCCTCCTATATTGTCACAGAGGGTTTAGTCTGTTTGCTGCTTTCTTCGCCCTCGTCACAAAAGTTTCCATCTCTGTACGTGAATGAGGGGTGAGTCTGTAAGCCTAGAATGTCTTGAGGAGTTTGACTCCAGCCCAATGAACTTGCCAGCACCAACTGCATGCTGTTCTTTAAGAAGCAATCCAACCTTTTTAAAATGGCTATTCGCTTATGAATTATGTTGCAAGCCTTCAAGAATTCCTGTTTTTTTGGATTGAAATCGGACTACTAACTTTGGCCTGTGTTTCATACAGAACCTTGAACACTTACCTGAAACTCTCGCTAAAGTGAATTCTATGGATACTTAGCTGAACATTGATATTTTCATGGGTCCCTGTAGTTTAAGGTCTGAAAACTTAGCTGGTTCTGCTGATTTTGTTTGTATTTTTAAAGCCCTGCATTAGTTTCATACTTATGGAAATGACTTGTTACAATGTATCAGTTGTGGCTGCTGTCTCTTGTACTGATAATGACTATGGGAATGATATGTTTTACCATGTTAAGGGTTTCCTTGTCTCCAGCTTCCTTAGAGTATATGCACCTTGCCTATCACTAAACACTTGTTAGCAGAAGATGTGCATTGGGTCTTAACTGACCAGTTCTGTTTTTCATATATACACTGGCTCCATCATGTGTTACTTAAGGTACGTATTGTTGCATGATAAATGTATGACCATTATGCTAGTGTTTGTTCCTTTGAATAACTGTGGCTCAGCTGGCCTTCCTTACCAGTCCTCCTCCCTCCTGAAGTTAAGCCAGATTGCTCTGCCATTGCTACTGTCTTTAGAGAGGCTTCCTTTTGGTTGGATTTTTTTGGTTTCAGTGTTAGGGTCAATGGTTGCACATCCCTCATCAGATCATTGTGTAAAATTCTCCTTAAGTGCTTGTCCGCACACATGTGTGTTCAATGTCCAAAGTCTAAAAGTCCAAACACCTCCTTATTGTGTTATTCGGTTTCGTTCTATAACTACAGTAGAAAGCCAATCAGATGACTCAGTCAGTTCAGTTACTTCACTGTCGCACAACTTCTTGAGCTCCTTTTCCAATTCAGCCCATAGTCCAATACTGTCATCTTTCACATCAGGAAACTCCTGTTTGAGGGGATTGGCTTGTTTTGTCCTCAAGTGATAATGTAAGGATGGTTCAAACCTTACCTGGATGAAGTTTTATTTGTAGGACTGCTAATTGATCCCACTAAACCACTTGTACTTCATTTCTTGCCAGTCCCTGTTTGCAAACAGCAGGCTGTCCTTTAAAACTGCAGGGTAGCCCACTTATAGCAGATATGGCTAAGTCCCATTCCATAGCTTATGGGTGTAATGGGTGTTTCCATCATGTATTCTTGCTTGCCTGTCAAGGTTTCTCAAACTAATTCTAATGTTGTATGAGGCACTCCTGAGTCCAGCATCCTTCTGTCAGGATTGCCATCAGTCTCCATTTGATCCCATGAAGCCCTTCTTTTGGAACCCTGGACTTTCAGTATGAAAAGATCATCCATAATACTATACTCCTGTATTGTTCTGACTTTTGGTCGCTGACCTTTGTGGCACATACAAGCAAAACTGCTATCAATCAACATTTGAGGGACTACATTCTGAGTGCTGGACACTCCTTGTTAGCTTGTCCCTCTCACCCACAGTCCCCACATATGGGTTGGCTCCTTTTCCTGCTTTCCTGGGCCACAATTTGGCCCTTAGTGGACTTGGAGTTTGTATTTATCATCCTTTGCTTTGCTTGACAGGTTATCTCAGTTGATTTTCTTATTTTTTTAAACAGTATTTATTTGTGTATGATGCACATGCACCGTTACAAATACATATATGTAGAATAACATAAAATTACACAAAACATTTCTAAAAACAATGATTCATACAATTATACATTTTGATTCTACTTAAAACCGACATTTATTTCTCTGTTTCGCTGCCACACGTTGTGCTTCTGATAAACTCTGAGACTCTTTTGTCTTGTCTACTAAGCCTGCTCAAGGTTCACAGCGGCTTTATTAATTCCCTTGGACTACCCATTTGCACGTTGTCTTGTTTTGACTGAACTGGCAGTGTCAGTGGCTTCTCTCAGGGTAGGAATTTTGGCTCTGAACAGTTTTTGTTAAATGTTGTCTGCCTTGCCACATCATAAGCTGATCTCACAAATATTCCTCATTTGGTCCCATCATATTATATTTAGCTATCAATCCTCTTGAGTGCAGCTATGTAATTGGCCACTGATTCTCACTTTCTTTGCTTTTGGAAGACGAGGTTGTATCTCTCCAATACCATATTGGTGTTATTCCCAAAGTGTTCTTTCAGTTTGGCCATAGCTGTGTCATAATATTTGGTGCTGCTTGCACTAGTACTTCCTCTTGACCCACATTCATGGGTTTGAGGAGGCTGCAAAAAGTGCAGAGGTCCTCCGTTCCCAGACTATTTATTTAATAGTGCAATCTCCTTCTTGTCATCTGTCCATTTCATTCCTCCTGCTGTTCTGATACATATTTAGAAGGCATGTTGCCAGATATCCCGCTCTGCTTGGGCTCAGTCGGGCATAGCTGGAATGGAACTGCCATTGAAAGGGTTTTCACAGTTGAGACTGTGGGTTTCTCCTAACTCGTGGCTTTTGTCTCATCCTCTTAATGGTTGATCCCATTGTGCTCTAGGATCTGTCCAATGGAAGGATGCCACATGTTCTGACCCATACTGTGTCAACCTCTTTGGAATGTTTCTTTATAAGAGTCGATGTCATAATTCATCCATAAACCTGGAGAACCTACCAATCCCTGGTTAGTATGGAAGGAATATTGGAGAAACTATTTAAATGTTGTAAATCATGATGGGTTGACTGCAAAATAAGTCATTGTTGTTGCATGTTTTAGGGCCAGAAGGACAACGTTTCGAGTAAATTCCACCTCTCACGGTAGAATAAGGGGGAGGAAATATGATTCTGTACGAGAAAGCATTGAAATAGTTTGATGAATACAAAGACCAAAATAGCAATCAATAAGTTTAATTGTTATACAAGACAACAGAAACCTAACGAAAACATGGAAGAATATGTGTCAGCTCTTCATAACCTGGTGATATCATGCAACATTGGAAATGGCATTGACACTTATGAATGGATACGTTATCAAATCATCATACACACCAATAGCACCAGAACTCATGAACAATTGTGAATATGTGTCAACCCCACGCTTGATGAAGCAATAGCCATAGCGAAAAAGGTGAAACATACCACATTTTGCTTTAATGTGATGAGAGAAAAGAAACTATCTGAAGCTGCAGTCACTTCACTTAAGAAAGATTGTCCGCAAGTGAGAATAGTGAACAAATTACAAAAGAAGAAAACAAATAAAGCAGAACAGGAGGTCAAGGATAGAAAAGAAAGGAGGGGGACAAATGCTGAGGACTGAATGCGGAAGACATGGACACATAGCTATATCCACGTTTGCCCGTCGATACATCAACAATGTCAACAACTGGCTCTGCCTCAACAGCGAAAAGCCCGAACTTCTTATCATCGGCTCTCCAACCACAATCAAAAAAATGGGCCCTCGATATGACTCCTTTCTCATAGACAGTTCTCGTATTCCTGTATCCCAGTCGGTCAAAACACTGGGAGTCTACCTGGATTCCAACCTCACCATGACAAGATGGGGGAATGCTATCTCATCAGCGGCAGCTAACCACTCAAAACTTCACTGCTGCCAGGCCCTTCCTAACGCAACAAAACTCCCTTACCATTGCCAGAACAATCATAGGATCTCGCCTAGACTACTGCAACGCACTCCTACTAGGCACATCAGCCAAGAACATCAAGAAACTTCATACAGAGCAGACTCAGGAATCTCGAAAAGAGAATACATCTCGGACACCAGAAAATCCGTCCACTGGCTGCCTGTTACAGAACGCATCCTCTTTAAATCCCTTGCACTGACCCACAAATGTCGCCACGACACAGCACCTTTGCGCTATCTCGCGCAAAGATTATCTGCGCCCCCATCAAGCAGACCTGCTAGATCTGGTCAAACCAACCGTCTTTCTATTCCCAAAAGCCTCAGGATTAGAGCAGGCGGCTCCAGCTTCCCAGTGCTTACGCTGACCAACTGGAACCTACTACCTCCTGCCATCAGAGGCATGGAATCCAACACATTCTTCAGAAAAGCTTTAAAAACCCTGTTGTTCGTGTAAGGCGCTCGCTCGTCATGCCTACCTCTAAGGCATTTGGCCAGTGGAACACTGTTTGTAAAAATGTATAACCTATGTTCATTGCAACTGCCTGTTAACAATGTATAATTTATGCCTACCCCAGCCCCTGTAACTAAGTCACATTCTTGAAACAGCGTCTCAATGCCTCCGGGCTGCCAGGCGCTTTACAAATATAAAAATAAATAAATAAATAAATGTGCTGCAATTGGAGTTAAGGGACATTTTGCAGCAGTGTGCCACCACAAGAAGGAGGTGTTTGTACATGACGAGGGAAGCTCCAATGAGGAGCATGTAATGTCTTTTTGAGTAACCCTCAAGAGCAAGCTGACGTGCAATGCCCTAGCTATGTGGTGAAGAGAGAGGGAATTCCATTCAAGATGATGGTGGCTAGTTGTTTACTGTACACTATTATTTCAAAGCACAAATGGGATGAAATGGTAAGCAAGGGCCTTAAAAAGGGAAGTCAAAAATTCTAACATTAGGTGTGAGGTTTCACACATCACCATGCTAGGGATGTTTCAAGTCCTGGTTGTATTCAAGGACAGAATGGCAGTAGCCAAGATATAAAAGGCGGGAAAAAATGTAGAAGTACAAGGGTGGAAGTCTCAAGCAGCGCTGTGGATCAAGTTGGACCCCCCCCCCAAATTGTATGTTAAAAAGGATTAGAGCACATGCATGTTGTAAAACCTGGAGCTGTACCAGTAAGTCATAAAGTCTGGGGCATCCCTCTCAGTCTGAGGGAAGAAGAACTGGAATGGTTGGGAGGGGGGGGGTGCGGGGTGGGGGGGGGGTGCGGGGTGGGGGGTGGGGGGGGGTGCGGGGTGGGGGGGGGGATGTGTGTGTGTGTGTGTGTGTGTGTGTGTGTGTGTGTGTGTCTTTTCAACAACGACATTGTAGTTGATGCACATCATTAACGGAACAAAGCAAACAGATGACAACATTTATCACTCTATTTGGATTGCATTAGTATAAGAGGATGCCTTTTGGCCTAGCGTCAGCAGCCAGAGTGTTCCAAAGAGTAATGAGTCATGCAGTAGCTTGTCACCTCCATGCCGTATTAGACAAACAGAGAGAAAAAGGGTTAACAATTAGAAATTGCCATGGGTAGATTTAGGGCGTCCTGAGGAGAATACTCCCATGTGATCCAATCCCAAGAACAAGGAAGAAGTAAGAGCTTTTTTTTAGGGATGGCTAAGTTTTATAGTAAATTTATGAAGGATTTTGCAGAACTATGACACCTGTTATGATGGATTCTTACCGGGGTTGGGAGGATAGCTCAGGAGTAAAGCACTTGTCTTGGAAGCCAGACAACGCAGAGCAACATTGTTTGAATTAGAGACTGGTCTCTGGTATTTGGCATGCTATAAAAGATTAATTAATTTAGAGTCCACCCTTTTCCGGTGATCAGTTTCCCGGGAAACTTTCCCTTTAGAGGACATGGCACCCATTTAAGGTATATATAAGAGATCCTACATATATATGAACCCATAGAAAAAGTCAAGTTAACAGACAAAAGTCTGGTATAAACTTGGTGAAGAGCCACTACCAGAAAGGAGGAGATCCAACTATATCATCCATGCCTTGAAAACGACCTATGGTCGAAACACGTGTCGGCTGCAATCAGGCATTGCCATCAGAACTCAAATACACTTTGTTTATGATAAATTGTTCTGTCATTGGAAATAGTATCATTGGTGGATGATGACACTCAAACTAATACTGAACTGTATTTACTTTGTCGACCCTGCTCGATTCGCCAGCTCAATCCATATTAAACTTTATCATTTGGAGGACTGGGGTAGAGTCTCCTTGTATTGCTAACACAGCGGGCAGGAAGGCATATATATATATATATATTTCCCAACCTTTTGAGAGCCAGAGTGCACCCATCAACCATTCTGCTCCAGAGTCTAAACCTACTGTCTATGATGTTCGTTGACTACTGATGGACTCCCTAAGTTCTTACCTCCCACAGGGACTTCCAAATGTTCCCTGCTCTAACCAGATATTTGTGTCCTAATGGGAAAATTAGGGATTGTGCCTTGCAGTCAACCAGTAAGATTCAGCTGTTTCCACTCACGTCCACAGTTAATTTGCCCATCTACTCTACCCCCTCCTCTTATTGACTCCTCCCACCAACCTTCTTTTTGACTGTTGTTTCTCTCTGCCTTCCACCTTTCTCCCCCTTTGATGTTAACTCTTCTCCTTCTCCTCCCCCTAAACTAATACCACTCCTCCTCTCCATACTGTTCCTTGTCTCACACTCCTCCTACAATACTGCTACTTCTCATTTAATACGACTAATTCCACACTGCTACTACTACCACTCCTCCCACACTACTAGTACTCCTCCTCTCAGACGAATAGAACTTTCTTCTCACTACTACCACCACTCCTCCGCTACAACCAATCTCCCCCCAATAATACCACTATCCTCTCACTAGCACTACTCTCTTCCTCCCACTTCACTACACAACCACAATGGATCACAAATCTCTGGTGCAGCATTGGCATGGGTGTTGAATCAAGTTTTTAATTGACGCATGCTGGTGTGGATCCTGCAATGCCACTCTTTCTTTCTCCGCTGATGCCGTGGGACACTGGATTCACGGCGTCTGTTGCTTCTGCTCACAAGTCTCTCAGTCTCTGTGGATCTGTTGCAGGCATGGGGAATTGGTTGGCATTCAGCGCTCTGCTGCTCGTCTGCTTCACAGGCTCTAAAGAAAAATAGAAAGAGACTGGCGAGCAGCTTGAGGTAGAGGCATAATTGGATTTCTTTTGTATAGGTTTGACCAATCGTGTGTGGGGATAATTTGTAATAAAATATGTGGGAGTGGTTTCTTTGTTGCAAAGTGCAGGGTTCGAAATTTTTTGGGGAGCTGCAAGCTATTTTGCTCCTAGTTATAGCCAAGAAGAGCCTGGTTAACTTGACAGCAATAGCTTCCAGAAGCTACATTTGGCTCCCTAGGCCAACTGATGCAGAACAAACATACCTATGTGAATTTAACTTGCTGCTTTTGAGACCAACCATAAATAAACATTTGGACTCATTTGTATAATATTTAATGCATAGGGCATCACAAATAATGGATAAAATTATAGTTTTGCACCTTATGTGGAAGTTAGATTTGTGAAGTGCTTTGTACTAACTCCTAATTCCCCAGTGGTAACTCCTTGTCACTAGTTAATGCTGAATACCCAACAGCTGCTTTTAGCTCCTGCTCATCCAATCGGAATTTTCAAAAACCTGAAAGTGTATATAATGGGAAGTATTTGTGTGGTTCAGGGAGACTCATGTTAGTTTGATTCTACAGAGTCATCTAGCGCCTCCCGGATGATTGTACAATAAACTTGCTTTATGTACAAACGTGCTCTCACTTCTTAAGTGGTGGGCCTGTTTGGGTTAAGGTGATTAGAGGCCCAACCCCACATTTGGCGAGCCAGATTGAAGTTCCGAGACATTGGGGGTTTCCTGTCCGCGTAACTTCACTGCAGCACTTCTCTGCGGGGACCAGTCTTTTGTGCACAATAAAAGGAGATGTCCACAGGCGCTATATTGGTTAGAAGCATGTCTGGTCCCTGGAGGCGTGGTACTCTGGTCCAGCTGTGCAGGTCGAATTGAAGAAGCACCACTTTGGAGCACTTCAGGTTCACGTGAGTGTACGTTTGGTGGGTAAAGCAAGGGGGAAATAGGGGAAAAAGAGGTTGTTTGCCTTTATTCAAGGTTTCTGGTAAGGGTAGAATCGGAGTGCATGTGTGGAGATAGACAAGGTTACGGGGATTGGGTGAATGCTTTGAAGGAATGAGTGAACTGTTTTATGTTGTACGTCCTTTGTATATATTTTTACCTTGTTTGTTATTTTAATGGTGTGAGGTGGTATCCCCACCTGCACGTCCATTGTGAGGTGTGTGCTGATACCCATCAGTTTTCTTGTCTGGTTGGCTGGAGCCCTCACATAGGGGTGAGGTGGCATCTTATGGAAAGTCCATCCGTAGGTACCTTTCTGAAGTATACCCTTGGCACCCTTCATTTTGTATTGACTGTGCAGACTGAGCCCTCGCCTTGCTTTTCTTGGTTAGTCAAAGTAGTGATGGGAGGCTTCTTGTAGTCGGGGAAAGACGGTGTGGTAGTAGAAAATACTGTACTAGTAAGGAAGAGAGCGAGAGAAGTGGTGTTGTAGTGGAAAACATTGCTCTCCGTCTATGCTCGAGTAAAGGAGATATCTCTTGAGATATTGGCCTGTGTGTGTTTTTTGGATAAAGATGCTGTCTTTTGTGTAAGATTGAGAAGTGTAATTAAAGTGAATAGCTAAGCGAGGTAATTGCGGTGAAAGTGAGCAATGTGAGTGATTGTGGAGGGAAGACTAAGAAACCGTGAAGGGGAAAATAGGAGTTCTTGGATTTAAATGTTCTGCCGTGGGTTCAGCTTTGATGTTTTAAGCCATTTATTTTGAACTGGAATTGTTTAGGTTAAATCGGGTTGGAGTTTGGAGATTTCACAGAATTGTTTGTGTCGGGTACTTCCTGGCCATTAGGTGAAGATTTTAAGGTACCATCAGTAATGGCTGCGGGAAACTAAAGGTAAAATGCTCAGTTCTTGGCCTAATGATGGGACCTGTGATAAGGGGATATTGGAAAATCTGTATACTATCTTATTTTCTAGGCACAAGGGTTCAAAGTAAGAGAAGCCGTTAAACATCTTAGCGTTATGGAGGATGTATGAAAAAGGCAGGAAGGCCCATAGTGTTAAAATCTCAGAGGAAGGGCCGAAAAAGAAGGGGTGGGAATTCCTTCCGCACGACCCCCATATGGGTGCTAACCTTTATCTCCCGCAGAGGGGTATACCGACCCTGAATTCGGACCTCCATTTTCTCCAGTATCCACTCCAGTGGTTGCGAGACGGACACAGGTAATACCTCCATCAGCTATGATTCCTACAGATTGGATAGTGAGGAAAGTGGAAGGGTAACTCATTCAATGGTTAGGGCTGTAGAAAGGTTGAGAACTGAGAACGGAAAGGGAATAACTCCCCCGACTGCTGGCTTAGCAGTGAGATTAAGGGTGGAGGAACAAGAGAGAATGAGGCTGGCAGCCAGAAGAGTAGATTAAGGGTTGAGAATGAGTGAAAAAGTGAAGATTATACCTTGTACTGAGGGGCGAATTACACGGACGGGCCCATGGATCAGTGCGCACCCTCTGGTACCTGTAAGGCAAGATAGCTGCACCTAGGGGAGGTTGGGGTGCAGGATTCCCATACTCCAACACTATTCAATAAGGACAACTCAAGGATTTTGCAAAGAGACTGTTAAGTTCATAAAGGTTTATTTCATGCCACTGCTGACACAGTGCACACCTATCCGCTGTGGTCAAGTTCCCTGACTCAACCACCCCCAGCATCACACAGAGCTCATTTTTATAGCAAAATGTGAGGGAGCAATCTGCGCCCACCTTTTCTACACAGTCTTAAGCAACTTCATTGTTAAGCATTAGCTCATTGGGCAATTATTTTTAATTGAACTAACCCTTCAGAATGAAATATGCTCTAGCATGCATGTCTGACTTTTCCTCCAGTGTTCCGTTCAATTTATAGTTGATGCAGCTTGACTCTTCAGATAAGGTTTCAGACAAGGCCTAATAAAAAGTCTAGGTTCTGCCCATTCGTCAAGTTTCTGAAAGCATGGTGTCCTCGACTGTCTCAACTTTAAAATTACCTCATCTTACATACTTTGAGCACTACTCAGTTTCTTCTCATTTTAGCCACATTTTGGTTACATGCATTTTCATTAAAGGCATTTAGCCAGAACGATTTTCTGTCTGTGTACAGAAAACCTTATTGTCCATTCTGTGCCTTTCCACCTTGCCACACCATGATAATGACATTTTCGACATTATAAACACAATGCCCTTTAAATACTTGTATATTATGTATACCATCTTCATATAATTGCAACACCACATTTTTCCATACACATTTCTCTGCTTAGGTTTAAGTGGGGGCTGGGGGGCTCCACTTCATTCAGCTGTTGATTCAATATATTTTTAATTTGGGTCCTCCAGTACACTCCCTCGTCTTGAAAGTTATTTGTTTGTAAAAAAAACAACTTTTCAACCATATTCGATGTCCATTCTCCTTAATATTTATCTAAAAACATCTTAACACGATCTTTAATTTGGCACATACTAAAGTATTGTTATTTAAAACAACCATGTGTGTGTCATCTCCTTCCATGTAAGCCCTACTTCCTGTAATCGTGTGCCTTTAATCTAACTGTATGCCTTGGACGATTCACAGCCATTGTGAGACTTCAGAGGTTTGGTCAAGCTTTGAGGTAACCCATTAGCCCATTGTTTCTTCATGTGTCGCACCTTGTCTGCAACTCCCACCCCAACAAAGTACGGTCTCTCCTTGATCACCTTCTTCTGCCCATGCATATTGTTTTCACTTTGTCCTTCCCTCTTTTCCACACTCTTTCCTTTTCCGTATCTTCCGTTTTATTCGTCTTTTGTTTGGCGTTAGTGGACCGTCTGCGTCCTGTCACCTTTTCCTTTCCATTGTGCTGTTTTCACAGTCGGTCTCCCAGGTTCTTTTGATGCTTGACCAGAAGTTCTTTGTTTTTTCCTTTTCACAAGAAATTCTGTTTTTTTTTCCAGAGAAAAAGGGTTCATTGTTCAATGAGTCCACAAGAGGGGACGGTTCAGCATGGGAATGCGGGGTTGGGGGAGTCTTTTGCAGACGCAATTCAGCGTCGGGCTTTCACTGGGTTTCTCTACGACCTCCCTTTCTCCTCATGCGGTTCAACGTTCATTTCCGAAGGCATACAGGTCCCTCGACGTATACCTGTAATATAAAACGGAATGAGTTTCTTTTGTAAAATAAAAAGGTCTCTACTATTTAATACATTTCCTACCAACCCATTTCCTTAAAACCTCTTTTCCCAATGGCTCTTATACCTTAATCCCCAGAAATTGCAAGACATTCCCTCTTATTTGACACCCCTGCCTCCTAGACAAGCTGCAAAACATTTTCTTTTAAACATTTTCCTTTTGTGGGTCATTTTCACACCATAACTAAAATACTCCCCATTCCTAGCTCTGTGTCAGCTGGCTTAGAAAATGATTTTTGTTTTCAATAACACAAAATACATCTCGTCCTTCATGGGACACATTTTCCCCTTCCTGGTGCCACATGCAATCCTGAGGAGACAAAACAATTAAAGAAAGATGTCTTCTTCTTTCCTGGTCTTCTAGGCACGTCCGTAGTAGATGAAAGAAACATCCTTGGCGATCCACGTTGTCTGTAGAAGGTCAAAAATAAAGACAAAAGTAATTTGGGCATTGGCAAGGCGTCAAGTTTTCTTTCTGACTTTAACCCCCTTCCTCCTTTTCTGCTATCAAAAATTCTCTCTGGGTCACTCTCCCCTATTCGGTGGTGCACATAAACAACTATTTTCCAACCACCCCACGGGGATACTTAGTTTCGGCTTGGTTCTTTGGTCAGCTTAGCTGCATTCTTCCAGGTTAGCAGTAAATACTTGCTGGTTAGCTGCACATACTTCCTCAGTTTAGCAGTAAATTCTTGCTGGTTAGCTGCACATACTTCTTCAGCTTAGCAGCCATTCTTGCTATTCTTTTTTTTCGTTAGTTGGACCATGGTCTATGCTTGTGCTTTGTGTTCATCCCAGAGAGATAAAACAGAGGCGTTTTGCTGCACACCGTCCCTGTCTAACTTGATCTAGCCTACCCCTGTCTTCTAAGACTATGGCACCAATTCTTACTACGTGCCTCCACCTTTATTTATTTATTTATTTTAATTCTTATAATGTGCCAACATGCCTGTAGGCCTCAGGGCGCACATAAAACTGAACAAACAAACAAACACACATGGCAGAGAAGAAAGAGGTGTCAAAGAGTTATTCCAGATTGAAGTAGTGGGTTTTTACAGCACGTTTGAATGCAGTGTAGTCCTGAATATGCCGCATCTGGGCTGGGAGTTTGTTCCATAGAAGGGGACCTTGAGCGTCAAGAGTGGTACCTCCAAATTTGGCTATCCTGTATTTTGGATGCTTGAGAATAGTGGCAGAGGATGAACGAAGGTTCCTCGCGTTAGATTTAATGCTCATGTGGGCTGACAAATAAGTGGGGCTACAGAGGCTGAGGCATTTGTGGGTCGTGGTCAATATCTTGTGTGTTATCCGATGTTTAACGGGAAGCCAATGAAGTTTTTTCCTAAAGATGGAAATGTGTGTACGGCGGGACTGATTGAAGATATTACGAACAGCATTGTTCTGAGCCACTTGTAATGATTGGATATTGGAGGCTGTGATGCCCGCTAGGAGGCTGTTGCAATAATGTAATCTAGAATTGATCAGTGCAGTGGACAGAAGGGCACAGTTTTCTTCTGAGATGAATGGTCGAATATAGCCTATTCTTTTATTTATAAGACCGCAGCTAGATTTAATGCTGGAGACATGGGACTTCATAGAAAGTTCTTCGTCAAGAACGACGCCTAGGGTCTTGACTTTCTTCTGGACGAGAATGGTATTGTCGGCAATGTTGAAACTAGCATAGTTGGAGTCGAGTTTCGTCCGGGTGTTTTTAGATGCCACGATGAGGAGTTCAGTTTTTTTGTCGTTCAGGGCAAGTGAATTGCAGGCCATCCAATCTTGTATGGCTTTGTATATTTTATTGATAGTTACTGTATCGCTGCTATAGGCACCACTTAGCTGTATGACCACCTGAGTGTCATCAGCGTAGTTCGTGTATTGCACTCCTAATTTGTTTAAGAAGTCAAGAAGGGGACGAATATAAAGATTGAAAAGCAGAGGCGATAGGCAGGAGCCCTGAGGAACTCTGCATGTCTGAGATATTGGAGAAGATTGATTATCGCCAACACAGACCCTCACCATTCTGGGACCCAGAAAGGAAGCAATCCATCTGGATGCAATTACGGAGCAGTTGGCGACCTCCCCGAGCCTTGACACCAGTAAGCTGTGATCAACTAGGTCGAAGGCTGCGGAGAGGTCTAATAACATGAGCAAAGCAGCTTGATTGTTATCAGCTATGCTAGCTAAGGTAGATTTAAGATCTAGCATTGCTGTTTCAGTCCCGTGACAAGCCCTATAGCCCGACTGACGGGTACCCAAGATGTTATATTTTTCGACATGGGCTTGTAACTGTAAATAGGCAAGTTTGTCAATTATCTTGAGAACATATGGCACATTGGTTATGGGCCTGTAATTGTCGTTGTTCGTTGGATCGAGATTTTCCTTTTTCAATAAAGGTGTGATCCACGCTGATTTTAGCAGTTCCGGTACCAGGCCCTCATCAAAAGAGAGATTGACCAGTTTGGTAATCCATGGAACCAGAGTTTCTAAGGACTCCTTAAGAGTGCTTGTGGGACAGTCGTCAGCAGGACAGGACGTGTCTTTAAGGTCCTTTATGATTTTGAGTACTTCATCCTCGGAGTAGTGTGTGAAGGAGAATTGAGGGATGTTGTTTTCACAGGTATTGGGCAGAACGGTGTCTGTGGGGATTTGCGGGGATGTTACATTGCCCAGAGCTCTATTTTTTTTTTTTTTTTGTGAGAAACAATCTTGAGTAGAAAGGCATCATGTATGCCCTGACACCATTTATTGTCCTTAATGATATTATTAATGGTCGTGGGCTGACTTTGGAACTCCGCTAAGATTTTGAAAAGTTCCCCAGTGTTGGATTGAGCATTCACTATCCTTGCGTTATAATGTGTGGCCTTCGCTTCTGTGATGAGTTTTTTATAATTAAGGATGGATTTTTTGTAGTTGGTTAGAGTGTTATCGTTGGGGTCTTTCCTCCAGACTCTTTCGAGGGCTCGTTTTTCTTGTCTGGCCACAAGAATTTCATTAGTGAACCAGGTGTTCTTTATGGTTTCAGTCTTTATTGTCTTCATTTTCAATGGGGCAAGGTCGTTAACTGTTTCTTTGATGTTGGTAGACAGATGATTAATAAGTTTCGAGGAGTCAACAAAGTTGTCAAGGGGTTGAAGTTTGGAAGACAGCAGTGTGGCAAAATTTGGAGCTGTAAGATTTTTAAGGTTGCGAGACATTTTCTGTATGCGTGGGTTGGCATTAAGTTTAAGAGGAGGGGAGGGTAGTGAAATCTTGGCTTGAATAAGAAAGTGGTCAGACCAAATACATGGTGTGGTCGAGATGTCAGAAATATTGGCATTTTGAGACAGGAGCCAGTCTAAGGTATGTCCCTTACTTTGCGTGGGGGATTTCATCCACTGGGTAAGGCCAAGGGAGGTGATGGTATCCATCAGATCGGTGCCAGTTTTATCCTGTTGGTCATTGGCCCAATAGTTAAAATCACCCATGATGATAACTGGGCCTTTAGTGGTACAGATCTGAGCCAGTAGGTCACTGAGCTGTTCTTCAAATAGGGGCATGACTTTGGGTTGGCGATAGATCGTGAGTGTGTTTAAAGTGGTATGTGGAGAGGTTTTTATTTTTACCCATAAACTCTCTCAGCCTTCTGGAGAGGTATGAGGAATTTCATAACATTCAAGATTTGATTTACATAACAAGGCCACTCCGCCACCTTTACCCTGCAGACGATCTGCTCTAAAAAGGGTGTAGTCGTCGGGCGTGGAGAGTGTGGCTTGGGTGTTCCCATTAATGTTTTCCTCTTCTAACGCTTGCATACCTCTATCATAACAATCCTTTTGACATTATGAACATGAAAATGATTACTCACCTTCAATTTTACTTCTGTTTCCTGTGGTCGTCTGAAATGGACATGTTGTTATCTATTTTCTACCCTTTCCACACCTGTTGTACCTGTCTTGGGACAAACAGCTAACTTTTGAAAACATTGTGTCTCTTTCTCCCTTTTTCCTGTTACTCACCTGGATCCTCTTACCTTTAGTATTAATCAATTGTGTGTTCACCCCCTTTTGGCGTGAACTAGTACTTACCTTTTTCTCTTTCTCCCTAATTTAAGGCCATGCAGACAATTTCTTGTGCTTCCACGCTAGAGGTTCATAGCTTTTCTAAAAAATAAATCAAAAATGTTACTGACATTCACAAGTTGTTTTGCTTACTTCACCATTTTTACTTAAAATGGCTTGTGCGGGTTTCCTTCGTTTAATTGACCCAATTTTATCAGCCATACTCCTTTTCTTGGTCTTCATGGTCTCTTGATGTTTTTTATTGCCCAGCGCTCCTTTATTCTGTTGGTCAGGAAACCTCCAAAGTGCTATTTGTGTTCCACTTTTTTCTTTTTTTTTCCGCTTTATGCTTTTGAGTATATCCCTTATCCTTTTATTCATTTGCCCAATTGTTCCTATTTCTCAATTTTCCTTTTATTCATTTTTTTATTCAAGATAACCACTCATTTTCAGCATTTCCTGATTTATTTATTTGCTTATTTATTCCTGTGACCAATCCTTTTGCACTTCCTCGCCTCTTTTCTGACACTACCTTCTTCCTTTTCCCTTTATTTCTATGTTCATCTTTCCTTTGAACTTCCTCATCCCTTCGTCTCCTTATCCTTTTTCACATACTCTTCGCTTTTCTTCTAACCTTGCTGTTTCTTTCTGTTCTGGTCCTAGGCTGCGCTCTGTTTGCAACTGAGCTGCTTTTCTTGCTATTCACAATGTAGCTGTTTTCGCCTCAGCCTATCTTTCCTTCTTTTCCTTCCGTCCTTAACTCCTTCTCTTTCTTCTTTCTCTGTGCCTCATCTAACGTCTCTCAGTCTCACATCATCCCCTTCTTTACCATCGAGTTTCAACATCATCTGTCCTCCCATCCATTTGTTCTTTGCAAACGGTATCTCATCAGTTCTGTCTTCACTTCCTTTCCACTTTTTACCTCTCTCTCTCCTTATCAAGAGATGCACTTGTCTGTGCCTGATCCTTCCTTTCATCATTGCGTCTCTCCTTGTCCCTTGGGACTGTGAAGGTGGGATTCTTGTCTTTGTTCTCCCCCCCCCCCGGAAACTTTACATTTTTCTCTCGGGTGCCCCCCCGCCCCCCAGTAACCTTACGTTTTTCTCTCGGGTGCCCCCCCCCCCCGGAAACCTTCTGTTTTTCTCTCGGGTGCCCCCCCAGGAAACCTTTCACTTGAACCACTACTGTCCTTCATGATTCTTATTTCATTCTGTTTGCTCTTTATTTATTTGCCATATTTCATTATTTTATGGCTGCCTTTATTTTCCTGGAGGTCATCTGTTTCTACATCGTGTCTGCAAATGTTCGTAATTTGTGGCCTGCGCCTGAATTTCTACAATCCTTCCTCTCCTCTTTCGTTATTTCTTCACCAAGTCATACAGCTAGCTGTTCTTTACTATGCTGCCATGATAATGAAATCTTTTAGTTTTCACCCAAACATTCTCATTGACCTTCTGCCACTTTCATGCCTTCAAAATGTCTTGTGTTTAACTTGCCCTAAATAATCATGCTTTCCTTGGTACCCCAACACTGTCATCATGCTTTCGCACTTTGTCATTCAAGCCTTTCTTCATTCATCTAAATCCTATAATACCTGAATCACAACTGCTCGTCTCAGATCACAAAAGGGTTTTCCCTATTTAATAAAAATGTTCTCCACTCTGGCCATCGAGGCCTCAAATGATAAAATACCACCCCTGGTAAGACTCCATGCAAACTGTCCTACACCTCACGGTGGAGCTCCTAGAAAAAGCCTTTAGGAGCACCACAAAAAAAAACTCTTCACTACATGTGTGCTATCCCCAAAATTCCCCAAAAGCTGGTCGCAGATGACCCAGTAACCTCCTTCAGTTTCAGGGGGCATTCTAAGTCAAAAATGATAGAACACATGAATAGCAATGGACCATTCAGCTACAGGGTAGTGCCTGCTCCTGCCCGCACGTTGATTTAAAACACCATGTAAAATTGCTTGCTTCTCATCTCATTAAGTTTATCACTACCTCTTTTAATTCTGACACTACTTCTGTAGCTGTAAAATAACCTTTGCTCATGTCATGCCAGGTTACATACTACACTCTGCATTGTTGCACTTATCGTTTGAGCGTCATTGCAGGGACGTCATTGGGGGTCACCAGGGGTCGTGGCTGCAACCCCTGAGGTATCCCTTGTTGCCCCGTGGTCTCCTTTGCTTCCCTAAAATAAGAAAATGTTTAAAACTTCCTACAGTGGTGATATCAGAGGTCAAGGGTCATGAGATTTCACTTCCGCTACCTCTATCATTTTGGTGGACTGACGTCCCTGTGTCATTACTTCCTTTTCACTACCACATATGCTAATGCCTCCAGCCCTTTCCTTTCCCCGCCATACTTACATCTGCTCATTCCTTTCTCGTGTCATTATCAGTGTTAAATTGTATTACTACACTGCCATTCTTGCAGGCATCTTGCAAAATCTTCACAAGCTCTAAAAGTGCAGAGTGCTGCTGTGCACAACTCTCAGTATTTTTATTAAAAGAATACGCATGATTTCTCGTCAGACGAGCTGCGCACTGGCTCTAATTTTTTAAAATCACGATTGTAAGTCTTACACAGCGCTACTATATTAACTGATGCTGCTACTAAGGTCAGTTCAGCCCAGTGACGGCTGGTGACTTTGGAAGTTGGTGGGGCGTACATATCTTGGTGGGAATTTGGGAATGAGCTAGGCACCTCACACCAACCAGTGTGCCGGTGGCTTCTCCCTCTGCAAGGCATTTTGGAAAAAATGGCTTCCAAGATGTGCAATTTACTGTCCAAGCCCACAGAAATATGACATCACAAATCCTGGCCTAATTATGAGTCGGAAACCGCCTGGAATCCACTGAAATGTTGGTAATGGTTTTTTTCCAGCTCAAGGACATCTGGACTGGATTAATGTGAAAGCATGAACAAATAATGCATACAAATACATTTTTCTAAAATGAAGCACCTATCGACACCATCAAAGGCAGTTCACAAAAATGGGAACACTGTGCCTCTGCCATACAACGCACATACACAATAACTTAAATAAAAGTCTACATATCAGAATTACAAAGCAATATCTGTGCCAAGGTGTCTGCAAACAAAGGGTATGAAAGCCAAGTGTCCAAACAGCACACCATTAAGTGACATGTATGAGACTGCTGGTGGCGTTCTCAGCTATGCACAGACACAGATTCTGCCATTTGAAGGATCTCTGCCAGCCCAGAAAGTGGTTGAGTGCGGGGAGGCAGCTAGATGAGACCATTCTCTAGCTCTTTCAGAGCCACACATGCTATAGGGAGCAGGATTCATACTCTGACTGCCTTATTCCATTTGCCTAAATTGCTGGTAGTCCGGCATGTATGCGTCACTGGGACTGCTGGCGCACCTACCCAGCCAACATCTTCTGTGATGCTCAGCCAGGGTCAGGTTGCCTACCTGCACAGGCTGCTTGCCACCCCACAATATCAAGCAATGAAAATGGAGCTAAGACCTGTTTCATTGTCATCACTGGTTCCCCTATTGGGTACGCAGGATGGTCATACACAGCCTTAAATTCCCCCTCCCATGCAAGGAATAAAATCCCAATTTAACAAGTCAATTAGGCGCGCTCACCCTGCAAACTCAGTGTTAAAATTCACCACTACTGCTAGCATTCTGTTTCCATACAGCACTTAACAATATATAAACACATACACACTCGTCGATGCAGTGCCCACCTAGATGAGAAGTTTTTTCAGCATGCAATACGAGAGGCAAGCACTTCTTAAATCCTGGGCTACTCCCCAGTGCTCATTGACTCCTTGTCACCAGCTGCTGTCCCCATTAGCCAAAGGAGCTAATGCCATAGGGCCAAGCTCCCCTGTCTTGTCCTCGAACCATGGAATGCTTTCTCTAGCGAACTTTGGGCGGAGCCATCCCTCCTCATTTCCCGCAAAACTCTCAACCTTACTTTGGTTACCTACCTCTAACAGTTCCCCCAGCGGTGTCTGCACTCATCCCCCTTTTCCTAAATTAACCACTATGCTGTGTTTTGCTTAATATACTCTATCCAGTGTCAGCTTAACAAGCAGCTCATTCATAGTAATTACAATATATATCTATTTATCCTATAACTACGGGCGATGCTTCGTCACGCAGCCCCTAGTGTATGCCTTGTTATTGTAATCTGCAAGCCCCTTCCTTGCAATAGCACCACAATGCCTACGGGCTTCTGTGTGCTCCATGCTACCAGGAATCGCTCACTCCTTGCCAGACGACAGTAGGCGCCAGAGATGTTTTTATTGGAGAGCACATGGGGTGACTGCCCAGGGCCCCCCACAGTCCTGCCTGGTCTGAAGTAAGATTCCAGTTTACATCAGGCTTAAATAGCACATGCCAGGAAAATTTGATTGCATGCTGCTGAGGCTCCAAACCCATTGCCTGTCGGTTTTGACAAGTACATTCTGCCTTGATCAATTAAAACATGCAATACCTTTCGTTTTCATGTGGAGTGTGGAGGCAGAGTGTGGAGTCTGCTGGAGTGGACACAGTGTTTTTTCTCTTTCTACTGCTGAGGAGGAGCCAGCCAACCTTACTTAATACACAACGGGCCGCGGAGTGTGGAGGCAGACTGTGGAGTCTGCTGGAGTGGACCCAGTGTTTTTTCTCTTTCTACTGCTGAGGAGGAGCCAGCCAACCTTACTTAATACACAACAGGCCGCGGAGTGTGGAGGCAGAGTGTGGAGTCTGCTGGAGTCCACGGGATACGCGGAAAAAGGGGAAAAACCCAGGTAAGAAAAACCCTGTGATTCACCTCTGGACACAAGGCCCCCTGCCTATTTACACGCTCACACACCCCTCCTCTGCCTCCCTCCAAGGCTGCTGTAGCGAAATGATTCGCACCTAATCATATAAACCTGAATTGAATCCAAATAAAGCTCCGGAAGAGACTGTAGGCGGGTGGGGACTGCGGGAGAACTCCTTTGACCCACTCGCCCCTGAAGCCTGAAAGCCTGAATTCCCCCCTTCTCCCCTCGTCCTTCGTCCTAATACAATCCAGAACATGCTACTGTATCACCCGCGTGGCTGCTGTTCTCGACGCTGTGACCGCACGTTACTAGACCTGGGGAGAGGGCGGGACGTTCCTCAGGGAGTGATTGAGAGCGCGAGCCAGAGAGCTGGACTCGCTTGCGGAAGGTTGCTGAACCGGCGATTCGGCTCCATTTGCAGCGCCTGTCTGTTGATCAGCTGTGCACACTGCGAGGACCTGAGGCTGCAGGCCCCCTCTGGACGGGTGGAGCGCCGGGGGCGTGTATGCATTACCGAGCGCTGAGTCTTTAGAGCTGGAGCGAGTGTCTACAGCCTCAATCTTGCATAAGTGAACCGGTCTGACACAAATGTCAGAATTCAAAGAGAAAAGCATAATCATACCCCATCCAAATACAAGACATCAAGCAAAACAAATGGAAGATAAACGCACACCAGTTCACAACTCTCCACAGCTTAATGGGAAAGATAAATTAAATAAGGCAATGAATAACTGTGCAACATGACAGTGAAACACTCTGCACTGTAAATGATTTAAAAATACAGGCAAATAAACAACTCAAAATTAAGACTGAAGGAAACTCTGTAAATCCGACCCCTTTGACTGTACCACAGGATCATACTACAAATAATAATCCTATACTGACCATGATGAATGGAAATCATCTAAATGCAAACGCCTTGTGCATAAAGCATCTATCTGAAACCACAAATAAAAATGAAGGCCGGTATCCATTGGAAAAAACAGAATTTGAGGGCGAGCATAAGGAATTAAACAACCTTGATCCACAATGCAAGAAGGTGCAAATTCAAGCCTGCTCACCAGGTCTAAAGTCGCAGAAAGAAAAAGCAATGAATGCCCAACTTCAATGGAAAAACCAATATGAAAGCCAAAAAAAATGGACTTCACCGCTAAGAGTGTTCGGCCAATTAATCCAAAGCGAATGGAGCGATTATCTCTAGACTTTACAGAGATTGAAGCATTAATGGAACTTCAAGAAAAAAACAGAATGAATAAACAAAGAAGAAACCATGCTCATAATCCTAGATTGGGAACGGAGATAGATACTCCATCAGATTCTACAGCTACCGGCAAATATAGTTTTCTGAACACTGGCCCAACGAAAGAAAAATTTGCACAAAAGAATGTGATTAATCACTGTACATGCACGACCAGTAAGATGAACCTCAAGAATCCATAGCAACTAATATGGTCGACTTGGAAAACATGTTAATAGCAGTTACCTCGCAGACAATGATCCTGTACATAAAGCTGCAAGAATTATACACAAAAACAGTGCAAGAAAATACCAAACTCCTAAACTCTTTGCATGATAAACAAATAAGATTAGAAGAATTCATAATCAAATTTACTGATCGTCTTAAAATCGAAGCTGAAACAAGCTACAATTGGCAACAACGCTTGACTGATATCGCAAGCCAAGATAGAAGTGACAAAGCTCAATTAATTGAAGCACTAATTGCCGCCTCCGACCCCCACAAAAAGAAAACTCAAATAGAAGCGACTGCTCATCTAATATCTAATTCTGATGGAGAAAAAAAACTCTCAAACCATAAATCAGAAAAAGAAGCCAAAATGCACAAAAAAGAAGAAGATTAAACGGTACATCTAAACAAGAAATACTATTAATTGATTTAATATCTATCACGCCGTTAAATGAGAAAGTAAAAACTATTTTGTCCATGAACGGAGGAAATCCAGAAGAAACCACCCCAAAACCAAAGCAAAATATAATGAACCAGAACTACAGTATTTTCGAACAACAGTCACAAAATATTCCTCCACCAATGAAAATAAAAATGACAAAGAACCAAAATAAAAAGCAGCAAAAGGGTTCAAGAGCTTTTTTAAGGAACTTAATGCATAATGTTAACGAGGCAAAAAAGATTCCACAACACATCCGACAAATAACAAAAACTGATAAAGTCAAAACAAATTCTGATGAGCAAAAAACAAGATGAGGGATTGACAAAGAAAAAAGAACTGAATTTAAGATCTCAACAAAATCCTAAGCCAACTAATGAAATTTCTAATTCTGAAGATTCGCTAGAGGAAAGCGCTGGAAATACTGAATCCCTAATGAATCTGTCAATTTATTCTGATCAAGACGATGAAGAGCAAGAGCCTAGGAAATCCCTGGAACCAAGACAGGATGAAGATCACTCAAGTGAGGCATCCATGATTGTACTAGACGGCTATGAAGAAACAGCAGCTGGATCCGAGAGATTTCTGGAACTGTCTCTCGAAGAAATCTCACACAATGAAATCAGTTTCATTATGCTTGTATCTACTTCAACACCCTGTCTTATCTACAAATTACAATACCTAGTGAACAAGATCAGAATAGAAATGAGAATACAAGCTTTAACGAACAAAATCGATCTATCATTTATCCTCAATTTCTTGATCCATGCGAAAGAATACCGCGTTATGTATTAAAATTACAAAGAAGAGTAAACAGAAATACAAAATTGATCTTGAACAGAACAAATACATTGCGTTTGATCCATGCAATACCAAAATTAAGATTGATATCTAGTAAAGATCTAAAAACAATCGAATTCATCGACGAAAGCAATCTTGATGAAATCCGGATTCATTGCTATACAGCCGAAACTCTGTGGAAAATAGAATCTTTCAAAAAAGAATTAAAGCAACTAGGTTTCGAGCTGAGCATAGAAGAATGCGAGGACCAAACTCAAGAAGATTCATACAATGCAAATAATAATGGAACTACAAGCAAGTACTCGGAGACCAGCTGCTGCGAAAATTTAGAAAATAGTGTGAATCAAATAACTGCCAAAAACACACTTAAAGAAAATAACATCACATGCAATATTTCTACAAACAAGAAAGATAGGCGGATTGGAAAATACAAAGAGAGAATTACAACAAACGCCTTTTTGGAGAGACTATGAATCTACGATGACCGACAGTGAAAATCAAAATGAAAAGTCCAAATAACAACGAACCACAGTGAATAACACGTTGGCGATTTGCTGCTCATGGAATACACGCGGACACCTACATCTATTCCACAAAGAAAACAC
The DNA here is from genome assembly GCF_040938575.1 of Ambystoma mexicanum. Classification (NCBI taxonomy): domain Eukaryota; kingdom Metazoa; phylum Chordata; class Amphibia; order Caudata; family Ambystomatidae; genus Ambystoma; species Ambystoma mexicanum. Next base: position 984,677,731 of record NC_090921.1, read on the forward strand.
AACCCTAAATACAGCCAATATAATCTGCCTGCAAGAGACTTGGCTAATTGAGCCTCCCATTTGTGAAGGTTATACCACACAAACCAATCCAGCAAGGAAAATAGGAAGACCCTCTGCAGGCCTTCTTACTCTAATAAGCCATGACCTGCCTTATGAAGTTATAGAATACACAAATATTGAATGGTGGGCCCAAAACACAATTCTTAAGAAGAGAAACACCTTGAATCAACAGGGAAATACGATTGACTGCCATTTTAACTGAAACTATCTAAGTATCATCAACATATACTGGAATCCCAGGAAAAAAGAAGATGAATATGTCATTGACACGGTTCTATCTGCAATTGATACCAACTCCAGAAAAATATGAAGGCATTGAGCAAATCATATGTGGAGATTTTAATTTCCACATATTCGATGAAGCCGGAAATATTTTAGAAGATCATCTCCTAGAACCCTGAACCCGGAGATGGTCAAGTGAAATAAGGCAAAGGGATTTTGACCGAATAGATGCATTACAGGGAAATACAACGATTCCAGCCCACACTTGGTCATGCGGGAAAAGAAAATCAATAGATTATGTATATATGACGAAAGGGATATCCAAAAATATCATAGAGGCAGAAAATATCCCTACAAACTTAAGCGACCACTGTATGCTGAAACGAACCTGGGAAATAACTGGTCTGGCACCGAGAAGAATAAACACCTTGCCATTAGATTTAAACTCTCGAACGAATCGCCTCAGAATAAATCAAAATGATTTAGAAAATTTGACTACTAATTTTGTGGCCTCGGAACTTGATGAAATGTCTAAACTAAATTATGGATGGCTACTCAAGAAATTTCAACTGACGATCATACCCAAAAAATGCCAACAACAAATGTACAAAAATCCTTATAATGAGTCGATCGCTAGAAAAAAAAGGAACTAAGGAAAGCAGTGAAAATGGCAAAAAAGGAACACATGGGTAAAAGCAGAATGGAAAAATTCATAATGCCAAACAAAAATATAAAAATCGGTTAAAAAATGCAAAAATGCTACGCGAGCAAGAAAACGCTGAGACAATGATGGCAGCAATCAAAAATCAGTACACGAGACGCTTATGGGAATTGCTTAAACCTAACCCCCATGCAAATGAGAATATGATAGTTGATGTCCCGAAGGCTGTCTGGATTACTCACTTTACTGAGTTATATAAGGAAAGGAAAAACCATGGGAATGAAAAAGAGAGTATAAAGGAAACAAGATGGAATTTGGTCTACGAGATCGTTGATCTAGAAAATTCAATAAAAAAATTGAACGTTTCTAGATCTTCTGAAAAAGAATCCACAAATCTGGGCTAAATTTTGAGATGCAATTTTCAAGTTAATAAGAAAAAAAAGTATACCGACATCGTGGCAGCTGGCAACTATAATCCCTATATTTAAACAGGGATCAACGAAAGACCCTATGAACTATCGCCCATTGGCACTTTTGGACCCCTTGGGAAAAATCTTTGCCAACCATCTACTCACTAAGCTCAATGCTTGGTCACAGCAAACGAAACATCAAGCGATCAGACAAACGTGCTTTATTTGAAAGATTGGTACAGGTATTAATTTATTAATACTGAATATGTTAAAACATGAAGCAATAAAGTCAAGAATGCAAACTTATGTTGCATATGTGGTCCTTTGTTTAGCGTTCGATAAAATCAACAGACACCTATTATGGAAAAAACTTGAGGACTGGGGCTGCCCCAATGACATATTATCACCTATAAAACTACTATACTCAAACACCAAAATTCAGGTGAGAATGTCAACTGACGGGATAGTGTCCAACAAAATTAACACTTGTCACGGGCTAAAACAAGGTTGCCCACTGGCTGCCGCTTTATTTAACTTGTTCACGTCAGACTATGAAGAAAGTATACATACCCCATGCATCAACCCTCCAAAGCTAAATAATAATGCAATCTCGTGTTTGATATATGCAGATGACATAATACTTCTAGCTAAGACACCACGTGGGCTACAAATTGCTCTGGATAGAACACAAGTATACATGGAACACAATGAATTGTCGATAAACATAAAAAAACTAAGACCATGACACTAACTCAGAAAAAATATAAGAAGCAAAAAACTCAAGTACTCTATATTCAGAAACAAAAATTGGAGCAAGTATCCACATGCAAATACTTAGGAATCTGGATAAATCAATCTCTGACTGAAATACCTTGGGAAAATCATTTAAAATCCAAAGCCAAAGCATTGGGCAGACAAGGTCTTATGATTCATAGAAAATTTGGGAAATTTTCCATCAAACCAGTGCTATCATTTTATAAACAGAAAGGTACCACCATATTAACATATGGAAGTGAAACGATGATCAACATAGACAGAAATATATGGACACAAGTGGAGGCCATTTTTTGACGAAAAACTCTTTCCTTTCCACAATCTACCCTGATGCCTCAAATACGATACAAACTTGGTTTTCAATCATTAAACTCAATGGTCATATGGAAAACCCGTGATATATATAGAAAGTTGGAAAATGAAGACAAGATAGCAACTTTGGACATATTTAAAGCATCAACCATAGAGTCAAATAACAGTTTTGACAAAATGGAGAGAGGCAGTGGAGAACATATGCGCAGAAAAAGGAATTCCATTAGATATGCTAATCCAAAGACCACAGCATGCTAAAAAGTTACTATCGAGACTTGACTGTATTGAAACCCAAAATAAAAAGAACAAATATAAGCTCAACCTCACATGTGATGGTGAAATTAGAGCAATAAACCAGTTACCACACTACCTAAATCTATTCCCTGACCGCCAAATAAGAGATATGTTCCTTCGTTTTAGGATGAACCTATTACCAACACGACAAATTCTGGGAAAAAGAAACTCCGCCTTGGATTACAATATCAGCTGCAGATTCTGCCAAAGGAGCGAGATAACTGAAACTATTTGTCACGTGATAATGGAATGTGATGCATTAAACTAGAAAAGACAAATACTCAGCCAAAGATACGCTGCAGCACCTCACGAATTGGAAACGGAAGAACGCTGGAGTGACATTTTGATGGGAAATAATAGAAAGATGGTGACTGCAATCATTCATTTCTGGAAAGAGATAATCTCAGAGACAATTGCATCCATGGACTAACACAATTATGAACATTTTAATGTAACAGATATATTTTTAAATAGTATGCAATAATGTATAAATGTAAAGGTTTAGGAAATAAACCAAAAACATTTAAAATTAAAAAATTTAAAAAAATTGTGGAATACATAGTTTGGGTAACATGACCTTTGTAGCGTTACTGCCTCCCCCCTCCCCCGTGGGAAGTTGCTGATCGTGTGCAATAGCCAAAGTTGAAATCCATATTCATCCACAGAGGTTCAGAAGTTGTCTCAGTGTGTTAAGCACATATTGTAGGGATATGTGTTCATGTGAAAGATCAGATGGGCACATCCCAGTAAGACTGGTTGAACCGTCTTTAAATCTGAAGTTCACAAACATACCTGCACATTTACTTGGGTTTGCAGCACAAGCGGTGCGATTACAAGCACTGTTCCTGCACCAGATAGGGGTTGAAATTAATTTGCTCAGCTGGGCATTCTTAAAAACTAAGCAATCCCTTAAAGGATGTGCATAGAATATCTGTCGAAGCGGCAAACAAGTATGCAAATTCGAGACTGTGCAGCCAAAGTGTTCATGCTTGTATCCTGGCTATCCCAGCAGACGGCACAGTGATCCTGGTCAGATCATATAGGATCCCTTGCATTACTGTGCTATCTTCTGTGAGGTTTTACCTACTAGCATGCTGGAACTGCCGTTGATAATGGAGAAACTGATGCTAAAATCATTCCCACGTTGTGTAACCCCCTTCTGTAATATTTTGGTTTTAAAATTGTCAGGTTTGGAAATGCGGGTTGCATACATTTGCAAGTCATTTTATAACATTAGGTTGTTTTAGTTCATGTTATGAGCTGGAAGAGAAAGTGCTCAACTGCAGGAATTGCAGTATTGGCGCAAATCCCAGTTTCACCCCCTAAACACCGTGCAATCCTGGGCATCTCATTTATGGGTCGATTCGTGGAAATAATGTGCGCTGAAATTTTTGGAGCAAGTGTGCGAATCGCAGTGCCAGTGCGAATATCGCAGCGAAACCCACGCACAGCGATTCATGGAAGTCCGTGCGCGAGGAATTTCCAGGATGTGCGCCAAAATACTGCGTGGCGCACGCTGGCGCACACGTCTTCAAACCGCGTGCGCCAAGCGCACAGCGAAAGCGCACATAGCGTGGCGCACACAACAAAAGTAGGCGTAACACGGGGCGTGACACGCGGAATGGGGAACAACGCGTGAAAATGTGGGCGTCACGGGGGAAGTACAGGAGGCAAGTGCGCGGAACGCCCACACGCTCGCCTACAACACGTATTCATGGAATCGAATAGGGCAAACCAGCACACGGGCAAAGACACGCACAGGCCTAAACACGTCCGCCACACGAAGGCAGGCGGTAGCGTCCCTGCGCATGAAAGAAATGTGCGCCAAAATGTGCGCTAACAAAAAGGACGTATATACAGCCATGATGAATGTCCCATACTGTGGCCCTCTTGGACAAATGAAGTGCAAAGGGGTACGCGACAAACACTGACACCCGCTGTGTGAAAAATAGCGTGTGCGTGTATTTCGGGGGTGCGCGGGAAGTCCTACACGCGATTGGTCCTGGGGGAGCGGGTACGTGTATTTCATGGGTTTGCGTGAAGTTTCACACGCGATAGGCCTTGGGCAAGCGGGGTACGTGTATTTCAGGGGTTCGCATGAAGTTTCACACGCGATTGGCCTTGGGCTAGCAGGGTACGTGTAAATCTGGGGTGCGCGGGAAGTTTCATACGCGATTGGCCTGGGTACGTGTATTTCAGGGGTGCGTGAGAAGTTTCACACGCGATTTTGCTGTCAGAGCGGGGAACGTGTATTTCGGGGGTGCACGGGGAGTCCTACACGTGAATTGGCAGTGTGGGTCCCCCCAGGTGTCTCCTCTACCCCCTCCACGACCCCTGCAGGCAGCCCACACCACAGGGGACTACCCTGCACCCCTGGTCATGTCCCGCAGGCAGCCCATCCACCATGGGCATGCCCCCCAGACAAGGCACATGTCACCTTGAAATATGATCAACAACTCATGTCCCCTTGCACCCCCACCCCCCAGCAGTCAGGGGCCCCTGCCAGCAGGCCCCCACTCATGTCCCACTCATGTCCCCCTGCACCCTCATCCCCCAGCAGTCAGGTGCACCTGCCAACAGGCCCCCACTCATGTCCCCTTGCACCCCCACCCCCCAGCAGTCAAGGGCCCCTGCCAGCAGGCCCCCACTCATGTCCCACTCTTTGCTCCCACGGGTTACTTTTAGTGAGACTTTCCCGTTTGCCGTACGACCCGTCTCACCCATACTACATATCCCAGTAGGCTCGGGTAGTAGAGGGTGAGTTCCACCCCGCCCCCCTCCAATGCCTCTGTTTTTTTTGTTTCATGTACGATGTCGGACGTGGCTCCGACGCGGCGCGACACGTGATGACGTCATCACGCGATTTTTTGACGCGTGACGTCATTACGTTCCGTGTAATGCGACCGTGTCACGTGAGTGATTTAAAAAGCGGCTATGCTGCTTGTGCAAATGGCACACACGTACCTGGAACCTGTTTAGTGGCCATATCCTGTCTCTTTCTTAAGGTAAGAGGGAGTATATATACTTACTTGCAGCATAGATATATAATTAACTTTTTAAGTGCTCTTTCTGTAAGAAAATCTGTATCCAAATTACTTGCTGCAACCCTAGAGTCTTGATGGTCTGGGTGGAATTCTACTCCATAATGAAGTAACCTTATATAGTGGGACTTGTAAAAAAGTTTTCAGAAACAAGTGGTTGTGGCATTTTGTAGAAAGTTGAGTCCAATGATTTTAAGACCGAAAACATTTTTTTGACTCCATAGGAAGCATTTTCCTCGCCTTTTCAATCTATCACCTATCAAGATGGAGGCATATTCTAACCCCGAGCACTGGCTTATATGAGAGTTCTGTAAGTAAGGTTTAGGTGTTGAAAGATATAGGACCATGTAAGGTTCTCACCCTAGTCTAAAATTAGATCATGTATTCTCTCTATGTGTTTCTTTATAGAACTCGAGAGGAAGTTTGTGAGCGACCTTCTGTAACCTTTTGGAAGTCGCCTTTTATCAAAATCAAAGATTTGGTGATGTGTTGTGGAAGTTATTACCACAGTCTAGAAGGTATGTAAATAAAGATATATACCAAACACCCTTTTTGGATCAGGGTGATTATGTTTGTAGTCTATTTAACAAGACACAAAACATCCGTACAATCTAGTAATATACGTTGTTTTTATTCCACAGGTGTCAATTTTTAGAAATTCTATGGCTACAAGAAAGTGATAGGAAGGAAATACCATCACCTTTGAGAAACAAACACATATCATTTTACCCCTGATGAATGTCCCACATTAATATGTGTCTTTAGGACAGAAACTTGTACAAGTTGGGTTATTGAGAAAGTACCAATAATACGTAGACAAAAAAGAAATTCCTCCAGTGTGGAGCTCCACGCGGAGCTAATGTAAAAATCAGCAGAATCAACCCGATTTTTGGGATTTTCATGTGTTTTGTGAAGTACAGTCTTTTTATGTTTTATATTTTGTATGTTGGATTATGAATTTTATGTAACATGATCATTTTAAGAGTGTTATAATTAAATAAATATATTTATTTTTTATTTATTTTTATTTTTTACATTTGTAGAGCGCACTGCAGCCCATAGACATCGAGGCGCTATTACATGAAGGCGTAAGCAGCAAGATTATGTAAACATAGGAAACATAAGGTACTTAGTTACAGAGAGAGGAGCAGAGCATAGTTACAAATGACGTTCGTATGCCTGTAGATATAAAGGCAGGAAGGTTTAGACAAACAGCCTGGTTTTTAAGGCTTTGCGGAAGGCTAGGTGAGAGTCAATCCCCCTGATGAGCGAAGGTAGGGCGTTCCAATGTGAGGCTGCTAGGGCTGAGAAGCTCGAACCGCCCGCACGTACTCTACAAGTCTTGGGGGTAGAAATCAGGTTGGTGTAGGCAGATCTGGTGGGCCTGGCCGAGGTGGGTCATGAGATTCTCTGGGCAAGGTAGGGGGGAGCAAGGTCATGGAGGCATTTATGGGTGAGGGAGAGGATTTTAAAGATGATCCTCTGCCTAATGGGCAGCCAGTGGACCTGCCTCCTAAGGTCAGAAATGTGGTCTTTCCTGGAAAAACCTGTAGCGGCCCTGAGAGCGTTGTTCTGGGCAAGCTGGAGTTTAGCGATGTTTTTTCCGGAGGTCCCACCAAGGAGTGCGTTGCAGTAGTCCAACCTAGATCCTATGATGGCCCTAGCTATAGTGAGGCCATTTTGTGAGGATAGGAAGGGTCTTGCTGCGTAGATGAGTTTGGAGTAGTATGCTGATGAGGAGGCTATGGCATTAACATGCTTGTCCATGGTGAGAATAGAGTCGAGGTAGACTCCTAGAGTCTTGACTGATTGGGATACCGCAATCCGTATGTTGTCGATGGTAAAAGAGGTGTATTGTTTGTCAAGGTTGCCTAGAATGGTTCGTGACCCAATAAGTAGAAGCTCGGTCTTCTCGCTATTGAGACAAAGCCAATTGTCAGCCATCCAGGCTTGGATGGTGGGGTAGATGGAGTTGAGGGTGTTCTTGTCCAGCTCATAGTCACCTGTAAGCGGGATGAGTACTTGGGTGTCATCCGCATAATTTGTGTATGAGATGCCCATAGAATCGAGGAGATTGAAGAGAGGACGTGTGAACAGGTTGTAGAGGGTGGGTGCTATGCAGGAACCCTGGGGCATCCCACATTTGATGTGACTAGGAGATGCGCATGCTGAGTCCGAGAAGACTTTCATGGCCCTTTCCTGTAGGAATGAGGTGATCCATGCGCATGCTTTTGGGGAGAAGTTGGCTGCTATAGAGAGATGGTGGCAGAGTGTGTTGTGATCAACGAGGTCGAATGCTGCTGATAGATCGAGGAGGAGCAGGAGTGCTGGTTTGCCTGTGTCACGAATGTCATCCATTTGATTTTTTAGGTCAAGTAGGGCTGTTTCCGTCCCATGACGAGGTCTGAAGCCAGACTGCCGAAGGCCGAGAAGGCGGTGCTCTTCGAGGAATTTTTGGACTTGATGGTAGGCCGCTTTGTCCAAAATTTTTAATAGAAAGGGGACAGTAGTGATGGGTCTGTAGTTCCCTGGTACTGATGGGTCAAGAGAGGGCTTTTTGAGGAGCGGACGGACCCAGGCTTCCTTAAGGTCAGTTGGAACATGGCCAGACTGAAAGGATGCATTTATGAAGGCTGTGAGGAAGGGGGCCAGGGTAGGACCGCAGTCTTTGACTAGCTGTGCAGGGCATACGTCGCCTTTACAGTTAGATGGTTTGATGGTTTTTAAGAGCGTGATGACCTCAGATTCAGTGATGTCTTTGAAGTCGAAAGGCGGACAGGAGTGGGCTTTGGTCTCTTTGTTGGTGTTAGTATTCTGGTTGGCGATTAGGAGGGTGATAGCTTTTTGGTGTGCCTGAATTTTAGTTTGCAGGGTATTTAGTTTATTAAACATGGCGGTTTGGATGTCATTACACCATTTTTCATATTTCTGGATGGTGGATGGTGGGGTGGACGGAGTTTCAAGTTCCCTGAAGATGGTGAAGATTTCTTTGGTACTAGATTTGGCGTTGGCAATCCTATTGTTGAAGGAGTTAGCTTTAGCGAAGATAATAGCTGTTTTGTAGTCCTTAGAGATAGTCTTAAAGGAGGATTTGGTGGCGTCGTTTGGTTTATTTCTCCAGGCTGAGAGGGCAGCTCGTTTCTTGGAACGAAGCTGAAGAAGCTCTTGGGAGAACCATGCGTTGGTATGCTTGGCTTTCTTAGATTTTCTGAGAGTGAGAGGGGCGACGGCGTCAACCGCATTGGTGATTGTCAGTTTGAAAGCGTTGGCAAGGGTGTCAGGGTCAGTTGAAAAGGGGGCTTGGAGAGCCGGTACCTCAAGGAAGGGCGTGATCCTTTCTACAGTTAGTAAGCGGGAGCTTCTTGCGAGAGCTGCGGGAAGTGGGATGGTGGGTTTGGGGGGCCCTTTAGAAGTGTCCAGGTCAAATTGGATGTGATGGTGGTCTGTCCACGGGACAGGAGAGTTAACAGTGATTAGCACTGGGCAGTTGTGGTGGCCAACCCAATCCAAAGCGCGCCCTTTGAGGTGGGTTGGATTCGAGATCGTTTGTGAGAATCCGAGAGTGGCGAGGGCTTTATTTAGGGCGGCCGCGTGGGCGTCATTGGGGTCGTTGAGGCCTAGGTTAAGGTCACCTGTGAGAAGGACTTTGGAATTTTTCTTTAGGTTCGCTGAGAGTGCTTGGATGAGGGATTCCTGGAATTCGGCAATGGGACCTGGAGGTCGATAAACAATATGAAGGGTAAGGGTGAGGTTGGGGGAATGATAGATTCTAAGGGGAAGGTAGTCACAGCTGCCAAGTTCCCCTTCGATCCTCCTAATGGTGAGGTTGTCTTTGGCGATGAGGGCTACTCCCCCGCCTCTGAGAAGGTGTCGGTCTTGCCTGTAAATGGTGTATCCGTCTGGGATGGCCAGGGAGAGGGCAGGCCCTGATGAGTCATTCAACCAGGTTTCAGTGATAATAAGGAGGTCAGTGTTGTTTTTGAGAATTAAGTCATGAATGTCTAGAGCATGTGCAGGAACAGAGCGGGCATTAATTAGGGCACACTTCAGGGTGGAGGTCGGAAGGGCCGTGGCTGAGATGGCCATGGGGTCATGCGTAGGCAGGATAGTTGTGTCAAGGGCATCAGGCACAGGTGTGTTCAATAGAGTGGGGGCAGCAGACCCAGCAGGCAAGTTCAATACGGTGGGGGCAGCAGACCCAGCAGGCAAATTCAATACAGTGGCAGGCAAATTCAATACAGTGGGGGTAGCAGACCCAGCAGGCAGGTTCAATACAGTGGGGGTAGCAGACCCAGCAGGCAAGTTCAATACAGTGGGTGCAGCAGATCCAGCAGGCAAGTTCAATACAGTGGGGGCAACAGGCACAGCAGGCAAGTTCAATACAGTGGGTGCAGCAGACCCAGCAGGCAAGTTCAATACAGTGGGGGCAACAGGCACAGCAGGCAAGTTCAATACAGTGGGGGCAACAGGCACAGCAGGCCAGTGTGCAACATTGGGTGCTCGTGTGGAAGCTAATGGGTGGTTAGAATCATAGCAAGCAGTGCCAGTGAGGCAGAGGGTGGTATTGGCCGGAGAGGTATCACACCAGCACCTACTGCCGAGACGCTTATTGCGAGAGTTTATACTTTGAGTGCGAGTACGTTGGGAAGTTATGGTACGTGTGTTAAGTCGTGCATTTCGAGCAGAGCAAGGTAGGGTGTTGAGGAATGTGGATTGGAGGCAGCTGGATGGCTTACCTAGATGATGGAGTCTGGGAGCTCCGTCCCGCGACGTCGAGCAGCGGAGAGCTGCAGAGAGAGGCAAAGGTCTTTTCCATAGGCCTTTGCCAAGTGGCGGCTTTGCCTGGCGGCGGGCCTCCTCTCCCTTTAAAGCGGGAGAGGAGGGGCTGCAGGCCAGTTTTAAGAAGTATAGTTGGCAATATACAGATTTTCGTGTGTTTGTCATCCCTGTGGATATATTGTCCGGTGTTTACACCTTCTTTTATATATACTACCACTCATGTCCCCCTGCACCCCCACCCCCCAGCAGTCAGGGGCCCCTGCCAGCAGGCCCCCACTCATGTCCCCCAGCACCCCCACCCCCCAGCAGTCAGGGGCCCCTGCCAGCAGGCCCCCACTCATGTCCCCCTGCACCCTCACCCCCCAGCAGTCAGGGGCACCTGCCAGCAGGCCCCCACTCATGTCCCCTTGCACCCCCACCCCCCAGCAGTCAGGGGCCCCTGCCAGCAGGCCCCCACTCATGTCCCACTAATGTCCCCCTGCACCCTCACCCCCCAGCAGTCAGGGGCACCTGCCAGCAGGCCCCCACTCATGTCCCCTTGCACCCCCACCCCCCAGCAGTCAGGGGCCCCTGCCAGCAGGCCCCCACTCATGTCCCACTCATGCCCCCCTGCAGCCCCACCCCCCCAGCAGTCAGGGGCACCTGCCAGCAGGCCCCCACTCATGTCCCCCTGCACCCCCACCCCCCAGCAGTGCAGGGCACCTGCCAGCAGGCCCCCACTCATGTCCCCCAGCACCCCCACCCCCCAGCAGTCAGGGGCACCTGCCAGCAGGCCCTCACTCATTTCCCCCAGCACCCCCACCCCCCAGCAGTCAGGTGCACCTGCCAGCAGGCCCCACTCATGTCCCCCTGCACCCCCCATGCCCCAGCAGTCAGGGGCCCCTGCCAGCAGGCCCCCACTCATGTCCCCCAGCACCCCCACCCCCAGCAGTCGGGTGCACCTGCCAGCAGGCCCCCACTCATGTCCCACTCATGTCCCCCTGCAGCCCCACCCCCCAGCAGTGCAGGGCACCTGCCAGCAGGCCCCCACTCATGTCCCCCTGCACCCCCACCCCCCAGCAGTCAGGGGCACCTGCCAGCAGGCCCCCACTCATGTCCCCCAGCACCACCACCCCCCAGCAGTCAGGGGCCCCAGCCAGCAGGCCCACACTCGTCCCCCTGCACCTCCACCCCCCAGCAGTCAGGGGCACCTGCCAGCAGGCCCCCACTCATGTCCCACTCATGTCCCCCTGCACCCCCACCCGCCAGCAGTGCAGGGCACCTGCCAGCAGGCCCCCACTCATGTCCCCCAGCACCCCTACCTCCCAGCAGTTAGGGGCACCTGCCAGCAGGCCCCCACTCATGTCCCCCAGAACCCCCACCCTCTAGCAGTCAGGTGCACCTGCCAGCAGGCCCCCACTCATGTCCCCCTGCACCCCCATGCCCCACCAGTCAGGGGCCCCTGCCAGCAGGCCCCCACTCATGTCCCCCAGCACCACCAGCAGTCAGGTGCACCTGCCAGCAGGCCCCCACTCATGTCCCCTTGCACCCCCACCCCCCAGCAGTCAGGGGCCCCTGCCAGCAGGCCCCCACTCATGTCCCCCTGCACCCCCAACCCCCCAGCAGTCCGGGGCACCTGCCGCCTACAGGCCCCCACTCATGTCCCCCAGCATCCCCACCCCCGAGCAGTCAGGTGCACCTGCCAGCAGGCCCCCACTCATGTCCCACTCATGTCCCCCTGCACCCCCACCCCCCAGCAGTGCAGGGCACCTGCCAGCAGGACCCCACTCATGTCCCCCTGCACCCCCACCCCCCAGCAGTCAGGGGCACCTGCCAGCAGGCCCCCACTCATGTCCCCCAGCACCCCCACCCCCCAGCAGTCAGGGGCCCCAGCTAGCAGGCCCACACTCATGTCCCACTCATGTCCCCCTGCACCTCCACCCCCCAGCAGTCAGGGGCACCTGCCAGCAGGCCCCCACTCATGTCCCACTCATGTCCCCCTGCACCCTCACCCGCCAGCAGTGCAGGGCACCTGCCAGCAGGCTCCCTGCCAGCAGGCCCCCACTCATGTCCCCCAGCACCCCCACCCCCCAGTAGTCAGGTGCACCTGCCAGCAGGCCCCCACTCATGTCCCCCAGCACCCCCACCCCCCAGCAGTCAGGTGCACCTGCCAGCAGGCCCCCACTCATGTCCCCCTGCTGCACCCCCAGCAGTCAGGTGCACCTGCCAGCAGGCCCCCACTCATGTCCCCTTGCACCCCCAGCAGTCAGGGGCCCCTGCCAGCAGGCCCCCACTCACGTCCCACTCATGTCCCCCTGCACCCCCACCCCCCAGCAGTCTGGGGCACCTGCCGCCAGCAGGCCCCCACTCATGTCCCCCAGCATCCCCACCCCCGAGCAGTCAGGTGCACCTGCCAGCAGGCCCCCACTCATGTCCCCTTGCACCCCCGCCCCCAGCAGTCAGGGGCCCCTGCCAGCAGGCCCACACTCATGTCCCACTCATGTCCCCCTGCACCCACACCCCCAGCAGTCAGGGGCACCTGCCAGCAGGCCCCCCCTCATGTCCCACTCATGTCCCCCTGCACCCCCACCCCCAGCAGTGCAGGGCACCTGCCAGCAGGCCCCCACTCATTTCCCCCAGCACCCCCACCCCCCAGCAGTCAGGTGCACCTGCCAGCAGGCCCCCACTCATGTCCCCCTGCACCCCCATGCCCCAGCAGTCAGGGGCCCCTGCCAGCAGGCCCCCACTCATGTCCCGCAGCACCCCCACCCCCAGCAGTCAGGTGCACCTGCCAGCAGGCCCCCACTCATGTCCCACTCATGTCCCCCTGCAGCCCCACCCCCCAGCAGTGCAGGGCACCTGCCAGCAGGCCCCCACTGATGTCCCCCTGCACCCCCACCCCCCAGCAGTCAGGGGCCCCAGCCAGCAGGCCCACACTCATGTCCCACTCATGTCCCCCTGCACCTCCACCCCCCAGCAGTCAGGGGCACCTGCCAGCAGGCCCCCACTCATGTCCCACTCATGTCCCCCTGCACCCCCACCCGCCAGCAGTGCAGGGCACCTGCCAGCAGGCCCCCACTCATGTCCCCCAGCACCCCCACCCCCCCAGCAGTTAGGGGCACCTGCCAGCAGGCCCCCACTCATGTCCCCCAGCACCCCCACCCCCCAGCAGTCAGGTGCACCTGCCAGCAGGCCCCCACTCATGTCCCCCTGCACCCCCATGTCCCAGCAGTCAGGGGCCCCTGCCAGCAGGCCCCCACTCATGTCCCCCAGCACCCCCAGCAGTCAGGTGCACCTGCCAGCAGGCCCCCACTCATGTCCCCCTGCAGCCCCATCCCCCCAGCAGTGCAGGGCACCTGCCAGCAGGCCCCCACTCATGTCCCACTCATATCCCCCTGCCCCCCACCCCCCAGCAGTCAGGGGCACCTGCCAGCAGGCCTCCACTCATGTCCCACTCATGTCCCCCTGCACCCCCACCCCCCAGCAGTCAGGGGCACCTGCCAGCAGGCCCCCACTCATGTCCCCCAGCACCCCCACCCCCCAGTAGTCCGGGGCCCCAGCCAGCAGGCCCCCACTCATGTCCCCCTGCACCCCCACCCCCCCAGCAGTCAGGCGCACCTGCCAGCAGGCCCCCACACATGTCCCCTTGCACCCCCACCCCCCAGCAGTCAGGGGCCCCTGCCAGCAGACCCCCACTCATGTCCCCTTGCACCCCCACCCCCCAGCAGTCAGGGGCACCTGCCAGCAGGCCCCCACTCCTGTCCCCTTGCACCCACAGCCCCCAGCAGTCAGGGGCCCCTGCCAGCAGGCTGCCACTCATGTCCCCCTGCACCCCCACCCCCCAGCCGTCAGGGGCACCTGCCAGCAGGCCCCCACTCATGTCCCACTCATGTCCCCCTGCACCCCCACCCTCCAGCAGTCAGGGGCACCTGCCAGCAGGCCCCCACTCATGTCCCACTCATGTCCCCCTGCACCCTACCCCCCAGCGGTGCAGGACACCTGCCAGAAGGTCCCCACTCATGCCCCCTTGCACCCCCACCCCCCAGCAGTCAGGTGCACCTGCCAGCAGGCCCCCACTCATGTCCCACTCATGTCCCCCTGCACCCCCACCCCCCAGCAGTCAGGGGCATCTGCCAGCAGGCCCCCACTCATGTCCCACTCATGTCCCCCTGCACCCGCACCCCCCAGCAGTCAGGGGCACCTGCCAGCAGGCCCCCACTCATGTCCCCCTGTACCCCCACCCCCCCAGCAGTCAGGGGCACCTGCCAGCAGGCCCCCACTCATGTCCCACTCATGTCCCCCTGCACCCCCACCCCCCAGCAGTGAATTGGCGATTCCATGACACAAACCAAAAGTCAACTATGTACATCAATACATGTCCGCCACACGAAGGCAGGCGGTAGCGTCCCTGCGCATTAAAAAAATGTGCGCTTTCAAAAAGCACGTATATACAGCTCTGATGAATTTTCCATACTGTGGCCCTCTAGGACAAATGACGTGCAAAGGGGTACGCGACAAACACGGACACCCGCTGTGTCAACAATAGCGTGTATTTCGTGGGTGCGCGGGAAGTTTCACACGCGATTGTGCCTGGGCGAGTTGGGTACGTGTACTTCAGGGGCTCGCGGGAAGTTGGGCTCGCGTGAAGTTTTACACATGATTGGGCCTGTGCGAGTGGGGTACGTGTAAATCTGGGGTGGGCGGGGAAGTACAGGAGGCAAATGTGCGGAACGCCCACACGCACGTGCCAAAAAAGACGCGCTAATCCGGAAACACGTACGCCAGCAGGAAGCAGACGTACATGGACCCGCGCAGCATAAAAGTGCGCGCAAACAACAAGCAAGCACAAACGCCAGGATGAACATACCGTTCCTGGCAGCAGTGGTTGTGGGATACCGCAGGAGGAGGAGGAGGATAGTCAGGCCCAGAATTTTCACACCCAGAACCAGCCTTTTTGGCATGCCTGATGACCAGGTGTATGGGAGGTACAGGTTTCCACCTCACATAATACTCGACCTGGTCAGTGAGTGGGAGGATGACCTCACATCACCCACCCTCTGCTCCCAAGCACTCAGCCCCTTGGAGAAGGTCCTCAATGTACTGCACTTTTTGGCCACCGGATCATTTCAGCGGACAAGTGCCATAGTGGGGGGGGGGGTGGTCGCAGCCATGCTGCCTACACCAGGTCTTGGCCATCATGACTGCATGCCCATCAGTGCGCAGGCACATATACCTGCCCAGAACACCTGCAGAAAGGCAGGCTGTCGTCCAGGATTTTTACGGGGTGGCACAATTCCCCAAAGTCCTAGGTGCCATTGATTGCACCCATGTGGCCCTACGTCCCCCCAGGGCATCAGAGCACATCTATAGAAACCGCAAGCACTGGCATTCCATCAACGTGCAGGTAGTATGTGATGCCAAGGGAATCATCACCTCAGTATATGCCAACTATCCAGGGTCCACCCACGACAGTTTCATTTACAGAATGTCAACCCTAAACCGGGACCCAGAAGCTGGGCGGCATGGCGATACATGGCAGCTTGGTGAGTATAAATGCCACAGCACATGCATGCATGCCAGATACTGAGTAATGTCACAACCCCACTAATGATACCCATCACCACCTCCCCAGGGGACAGTGCCTACCTTCTGAGCACCCACATGTTGACGCCAATTCGGAACCCCACCACGCCACCCGAGGTAAGATACAACACAGCCCATATTGCAACCCGGGGCTTAGTGGAGTGCACATTCGGAGTGCTCAAGTCACGCTTTCGCTCACTTGACCGTTCTGGTGGGCAGCTGTTATACGCTCCCCCAGTAGTGTGCAGGATCATAGTGGCAGCATGTGTCCTGCACAACGTTGCAACACGCCGGGGCCTGCCGGTAGACATGGTGGTGCCCCCACATCCCCAACCACATGCACGGCCGCTGCACATGGGAGGGGGGAAGGGCACGGGGTGAGGCAGCCCGAACACAGCTGGTGGCTAATTACTTCACTTAGAATCACACCCCTGTGGAGTGCACACAGCCCTGCCACATACCAGCTGACAATCAATGATGATGACATGAGGGACAGTCAACTGTCACAACCATACCATCCTGAGATTGGTCACCTGGAAGTGTCACAATATGTGCATCCCTACCTACAGAAACACCACCAATGCTGTGCCATCAAAAGACACATATGCTGCTAAATGCATGACCCCCTTGCAAAATACAACATGAGAACAGTGCCATGTCACTCAACCCCTCCCCAGCACCGCCACCCAACACACCATGGCATGTCATGCTATGTGAGAGCAAACAAAGCAATCCCAAAAACCTGACACAAGTGTCACAAGTACAGTGTCCCTAATGGAAACTGGCCACACACAATATGCTCCTAGTAACATCCACCTGTGTGGATGTTGGGGAAAAAAAAACACCTCCATGGGCTCATGGCCTGCACAGCTATGCCAATGTGGGAGAACTGCTGCCGTCGCTCTCATGACCCCCTGCTGCTGCATCAGGAGGTGGTGGTGCTATGGGAGGCAGCCCACGCAAAGCCCTGGTATGGTCCTCCATGGCAGCAAGCATGCGGGTGTGGAAGGTCTCGTTCTGGAGGATTATAGTGCGGAGATCCCCATGCAATACCTGACGTGATGCCCGGATCTCCTCCCGAGTTGCCCGCATCTCAGCTGAGAGCGTACTTGTGAGGTGCTCCAGCCGCTGCTCTGCCCTAAAATTAGCAGAAGTCTCAAGCTCAAGAAGAGTCTGCCTGAGGTTATGGAGTTCTTCACTCAGGGCTTCCCTGTGGGCCTGGGACTCTATTGAGATGGATTAGCGCAGAGTCTCCAGAGCCGCCCGTCGGTCCCTGTTGGACGGCAACATGTCTTCCCTGTGTGATTGGCAAATGGAGTCTGTTGCCTGCTGTAGTTGCTCCATCTGCCTTTCAAGGGGGATAATGGAAGTGGCCACCCTCTCCATTGCCTGAGCCATCATTTCAACTGATGCTGCCTGTTGGGTTGCCATAGCGTACATGGAGTTCTCCCATACGCTATTGCCTGGTGGCGTACAGCCACCGCGTCGACGGGCACCACACCTGTTTGGGGCAAGGCGATGTGCACCTTGCTGTGCTGGAACCGCCTGAGGCTGCAGGACTGCATTCCCCCTCTGATCTGCTGGCCCAGGAACAGGATCAGATGCTGTGGAGTGTGACCCTGCATCCGTAACCACCAAAGGCGCCTCTACCAACACTGACATCCCCATAGAGGGATCTACTCCTGGTCCAGGTGGGTTGGACAGAGCAGAATCCCTGCCAGAAACACTTACCTGTGACGGCACATAGGTCTCATCATCCGAATCAACACCTGAATAGAGGTCTGGGGAGGTGCACCCAGAGACTGTAACGCTCACCTGATTCCCGTAGAGGCACCGGTCTTGACTGGGCGTATGCCGTATCTTCAAAGGTGATGTGTAACACACGGCTGGCTCTTTGGGCTGGACCTCTGTGCACTGTATGTCTGACTCGAAGGGTAAGATATCTTAGGTAAGTGAACGCCGTGCTCTCCATCTACCTCGGGGCAGGGTGCTGTAACCAGTTTCTTCACTGGATAAGGGGAGCAGGCCTCTTGACTTCAGAGGACTGCTGTCCGTCGTTTACTGCACGAACGGTAAGTTTCGAGTAATTCTAATGTCTTTAAAAGTCTTTAGTAATGATGTCTCTTGTTTTGCAGGGTTCCGGCGATGGCGGATGACGGGCTGAAGTGAGTTGAAGATGGAGCCCGTGTGATGAATAGAAGCGCCTGGAAGCACGTAAGTAAGCGCTTGTTGCCTGCTTCACGATGCGCTCTAACTGTCTTTTTATTTTGCAGGTACAAGTTCGGAGCGGCTGCAGGGTGCCGGAATACCCACTGGGTTAGATGTGGAAAGGAGTAATGGCATGTGAGTATTAAAGTTCCCCAATGTCTTTAAACGCACCTTGTTTTGTCCTTCAGATGCGGGATGCAGCGCCGAAGGCCTCCGGAGCGTGCGAAGAGTTGATGAGCTTTTGTCTTTCAGATGCCGGAATGCAGTGCGAAGACCTCCGGAGCTCACGAAGAGTAGGTAAGCCTTTGTCTTTCAGATGCCGGAATGCAGCGCGAGGCGTTGATGACAGCCGATGGACCAGGTAAGTGAAGCGCTGTCACTGAAGACTATAATGCTAACCTGTTCTTTCTTGTCTTTATAGGTGTTGCTGAAGACTGGATTCAGGATGGTAAGCCTTTTTCCTTAGGCCCAGGATCAGATGCAGAAGACACGATGAGCGTTCTGCTGCAGAGGATGCAGAATAACGCAAAGCAAGATTCATCCATCGGGTGTGGTTTAAATAGCCTCCTGTAGTGCTTAGGTGTCTCCTTCCACAGCCACGCCTAGGTAAGAAAAGAGTTCCTGCTTTCCAGAAGAGTTCCAGTGTTCTGAACCTAGGGAGTGGCTCCTGCCCCACCCAACAGGAAAAGTAGTTCCAAACAGAAGAGGATCAGAGGCTCAACTGGCAGGCAAGTAAGCAGCATGGTCTGCTGCAGGTAAGTCCACCCAAGCATTATGAGCCCGGCGCTTCCAGCACTGGGACTGGGCATATTTATGAGCCTGGTGCCACTGGCGCCAGGACTGGGTCGAAAAGGTCCCAATTGGGACTGGTTGGCCCTCGGAACCTGGGTTATGGATCTGCTTCCAAGGGAGTTGGGAAAACCCTGACCTTTTGGAAGCAGAGATCATGACAGTACCCCCCCTCAAGATCCCTCCCAAACCGGGCTTCTCCGGGGGTTTTGGCTTGTCAGGAAATGTTCGGTGAAATCTTTTGATTAGGCGAGGGGCGTGGACATATTTAGCAGGTTCCCAGGATCTCTCTTGGGGGCCGTAGCCTTTCCAGTCAATTAGGTAAAATAGTTTAGATTTGGGGATCTTGGAGTCCAGAATGCTTTTGACTTCAAACTCGAGTTCTCCATCAACTAGGATGGGTTTTGGAGATTTAGTTAGTCGAGTTTGAGGTTGCACGGGTTTTAATAGAGAGACGTGGAAGACCGGATGTATCTTCATGTGCGGGGGCAAGTCCAACTTGACCGCTACTGGGTTTACGATGGTAGTGATGGAATAGGGACCAAGGTATCTTGGGTTGAATGTGCGTGGCCCTTTTAGAGGTAGATATTTGGTGGATAACCAGACTTGATCCCCTACTTGATATTGAGGGGCTTCCTTCCGATGTTGATCTGCTCCTTTCTTGTATTGTTCTTTAGCCCTTTGAAGGTGAGAAACAGCTTCCTTAAAGGCTTGGGTGATTGTAGAATGCAGGTAGTCTACTGCTGGTGTTTCAAGATCTTGGAGGGGATCCAACTCCGAGGTTCGAGGGTGACTGCCGTATAAAAGAAAAAACGGGGTTTTCCCAGTTCCCGAATGGACAGAGTTGTTGTAGGCATATTCGGCTATCCAAAGGATGTCTTTCCAAGTTTTTTCAGTTTGTTGCAGCATGCAGCGTAAATACTGTTCCAGAGTTTGATTGGTCCTCTCGGTTTGTCCGTCGGTCTGAGGGTGGTGACTGGTCGATAGTCTCACATCAATTTGAGCCGACCGACAGCAACTTCGCCAAAAATGAGAAATAAATTGACTACCTCGATCCGAAATTAGAACCGAAGGAAAACCGTGCAGTCGGACGATGTTTTCGAGAAATTCTCGGGCCAGAGTTGCTGCTGTTGGCAAGCCTTTGAGCGGAATGAAATGCGCCATCTTGGAGAATAAGTCCACGATTACTAGAATCGTATTGTATCCGGAGCATGGAGGTAGATTGGTGATGAAGTCCATAGAAAGCGTATGCCAAGGGCGAGGTGGGATCTCAATAGGGCGTAAGAGGCCTGCTGGTCTTTCCTTTTGACTCTTGTTTTGGGCGCATACTCCACAGGACATTATAAAGTCTCTGATATCTTTTTTCCAAGACGGCCACCAGAAGTAGCGCTTGATCTTTTCTGAGGTCTTGGCCATACCGGGATGTCCTTCCATTAAAGAATCGTGATAACAAGAGATTACTTTTTTCTGTAAATCTGGCTGGGCAGGTATAATCGTTCTTGGAAATACAATAAGTTGTCCTTTACTGCAAAGTCCTTTCCCTGCAGATGCCAATTCTGTATGTCTGCTGGAGTTACAAGTTGCCTGGCTTTATCCTTAACTTCCTCTATGGATTGTGTGGCGATTACACCCAGAATTCTTTGTTCGGGAATGATTGGTACAGGTTTAGGGTTGATCAAATGTTCTTCCACTCCCATCCGAGAAAGGGCATCAGCTTTACCGTTTTTTGTACCAGGTCGATAGGTAATTATGAAGTCAAACTCGGCAAAGAATAATGCCCAATGGAGTTGTCTAGAGGATTGGGCTTTTGCAGTTTTCAAATATTGCAGGTTTCGGTGATCCGTAATCACAGTAACGGTGTGTCGGGCCCCCAGCAGATAATGCCGCCAAGCCTTAAAGGCAGATTTGATAGCCAGAAGTTCTTTGTCAGTAATCGTGTAGTTGATTTCAGGAGGCGAGAATTTGCGGGACCAAAATGCCACGGGATGCAACTGATTGGTTACCGGGTCCTTTTGTGATAGAACTGCCCCCATGGCAAGGCTTGAAGCATCAGTTTCCACGATGTAGGGGAGTTCGGGGCGAGGGTGTTTTAAGATTGGTGCAGAGATAAATCTAGTCTTCAAATCCTGGAAAGCTTGTTCCGCCTCGGTAGACCATTCAAAACGTTTGTTTTTCTTTAACAAGGCAGTGATGGGCTGGACTATCTGAGAAAATTCGGGATAAACCTGCGATAAAAGTTAGCGAAGCCTAACATGCTTTGCACACCTTTTACGGAGGATGGTGATGGCCATTTGAGAACTGCATCGACCTTCTTTGAATCCATACGCACTCCGCGAGGTGATAATATGAATCCCAAGAATTCAACTTCAGTCACGTTGAAAACACATTTTTCCAACTTAGCGAAAAGTTTGTGTTGATGCAATCTTTCGAGGACCATTTTCACGTGTTTCCGATGTTCAGATTCCGATGAAGAATAAACAAGGTTGTCGTCAATGTAAACAACAGCACACACATCTATGAGTTCTCTGAGGACATCGTTCATAAAATATTGAAAGGCGGCCGGGGCATTGCAAAGTCCGAAGGGCATGACCTGATATTCAAATAGCCCATATTTGGTGCGGAAGGCCGTCTTCCATTCATCGCCCTCTTTTACTCGTACCAAGTGGTAGGCTCCTCTAAGATCCAGCTTTGTATATATGCATGCTTTTCTGACTTGGTCCAGGAGTTCAGAGATCAAAGGTAACGGATATCTATTCTTGGTCCAGGAGTTCAGAGATCAAAGGTAACGGATATCTATTCTTGACGGTGATCTGGTTCAGGGAACGATAATCTATACAAGTTCTAAGGTCTCCTTCCTTTTTTGGAACGAAGAACAAAGCTGAAGAAGCAGGGGACTTGGAAGGACGAATAAACCCATTTGCCAGGTATTGATCCAGGTATTGTCGAAGGTGAAGGTTCTCAGGCTCGGTGAGGGCATAAATTCTACTACAAGGAGGAGTAGATCCAGGTATCAGGTCTATCTGGCAGTCATAAGACCTATGAGGAGGTAGAGAGTTAGCCTGATCCTTCCGGAAGACATCTTGGTATTCTAGGTATTCGGGAGGTAACTGGGGAGTCTCTGAAGAAATTGCTGCCAGTGCAACACCAGGTGGAGGGTGACAAGTAGAGACACATTCTGGAAGCTGGACCGTTCTTGCTCGCCAATCGATCAGAGGATTGTGTTTCTCTAACCAAGGTATTCCTAGAATAATCTGAAACTGAGGAGCCTTGATCACATCGAACACGATCTTCTCATGGTGTCCATCTTGACTTACTAGCGTCACTTCTTGAGTGGTATGCGTTACTGGTCCGGAGGCTATCTCCGTTCCATCCACCGTAGTAATGACGTCCTTTACAGCCTAGGGACAAAGAGTTAGATTCATCCTCAAAACCATTTCATGATCCACATAATTGCCGATGGCACCGCTGTCGACGTAAGCTTCAATTGCATGTAATCGATCCGGATTATCAGGGCTAATGAGGACCATAGGTATCACGAAATGCGAGGTCACGGAACTGGTTTTCACGCTCGGCAAGAGGACCTCTATTCTTGTCGGGCGAGGTCGTTTCCCTGCTCAGAGTTTGTAACTTTGGTAACTGCAGCTCCTACTGCCTTCTTGGCAGGTTTCACCGGACAGTCTCGAAGAAAGTGCCCTGAGTTTCCGCAATAGAGGCATAATTGCAACTGTTTTCTCCTTTCCCGCTCCTTTTGTGTTAGAGGACCTTTTAGGCCCCCTATTTGCATGGGTTCCCCGGAGTCTACTCCTTTGGAAGAAGTTGGCGGTTTGGAAAATACTCGAGCATCAAACTTGGAACGATCGGCCTTCCTGTTCTGCAGTCTGTGATCTATTTGAACGACTAAGTCTATATAGTCCGAACAATCTTGTGGGGGATTCACTACTTGGGCTAACACATCTTTGAGCTCTCCACGTAGACCTCTATAAAACAGCGTAATCCTTTTGTCCTCAGGCCATTGAGTTTCCACTATCAGTCTGTTGAAAGACACAATATAAGCCAAAAGGTCTTGATTACCTTGTCGCAACGAAAGAAGCTCATTGTCCAAGGCCTGCCCCTGTGAATGTCTTGCGAACAGTTTTTCCATACTGAGCTGAAAAGCTTGAAAATCATGGAGGACCGGATCATCTTGATTTACTAGAGGGATCGACCAGTCTGCCGCATTGCCACTAAGGTACGAAAGCACGAAAGCTACTTTAGCTTGATCAGTTGGAAAGGCTGCTGGCCGGCATAAGAAATGCAACCGGCACTGATTGATAAATACTGCAAACCTCTTTGGGTCACCAGAAAATCGTTCGGGCGGAGCCAGAGGTACATTCCCAGGTAGGTTGATCTGCACTGGATTCATAGAGGATGTAGAAGGAAGATTTCCCCCAGATGCGGGTAACAGGGTCTGTCCGGCTTGTGACTGTAGCAATTGTCTAGCGAGATCATCTGTTCGCTCCTTGGAAATAATCAGTTCCCTTCTTAGAGCGTTCGTTTCCTGACGGGCTGCATGCACTTCTGCCCTTAGTTCCCCAAGTAACCGGGCTAGCTGGTCGGTATCCGAGGTTTCCATAGCGCCTGGACGGGAGTTTTGCGGTAGGCTTTGCGTTCTGTAACGCTCACCTGATTCCCGTAGAGGCGCCGTTCTTGACTGGGCGTATGCCGTATCTTCAAAGGTGATGTGTAACACACGGCTGGCTCTTTGGGCTGGACCTCTGTGCACTGTATGTCTGACTCGAAGGGTAAGATGTCTTAGGTAAGTGAACGCCGTGCTCTCCATCTGCCTCGGGGCAGGGTGCTGTAACCAGTTTCTTCACTGGATAAGGGGAGCAGGCCTCTTGACTTCAGAGGACTGCTGTCCGTCGTTTACTGCACGAACGGTAAGTTTCGAGTAATTCTAATGTCTTTAAAAGTCTTTAGTAATGATGTCTCTTGTTTTGCAGGGTTCCGGCGATGGCGGATGACGGGCTGAAGTGAGTTGAAGATGGAGCCCGTGTGATGAATAGAAGCGCCTGGAAGCACGTAAGTAAGCGCTTGTTGCCTGCTTCACGATGCGCTCTAACTGTCTTTTTATTTTGCAGGTACAAGTTCGGAGCGGCTGCAGGGTGCCGGAATACCCACTGGGTTAGATGTGGAAAGGAGTAATGGCACGTGAGTATTAAAGTTCCCCAATGTCTTTAAACGCACCTTGTTTTGTCTTTCAGATGCGGGATGCAGCGCCGAAGGCCTCCGGAGAGTGCGAAGAGTTGGTGAGCTTTTGTCTTTCAGATGCCGGAATGCAGTGCGAAGACCTCCGGAGCGCACGAAGAGTAGGTAAGCCTTTGTCCTTCAGATGCCGGAATGCAGCGCGAGGCGTTGATGACAGCCGATGGACCAGGTAAGTGAAGCGCTGTCACTGAAGACCGTAATGCTAACCTGTTCTTTCTTGTCTTTATAGGTGTTGCTGAAGACTGGATTCAGGATGGTAAGCCTTTTTCCTTAGGCCCAGGATCAGATGCAGAAGACACGATGAGCGTTCTGCTGCAGAGGATGCAGAATAACGCAAAGCAAGATTCATCCATCGGGTGTGGTTTAAATAGCCTCCTGTAGTGCTTAGGTGTCTCCTTCCACAGCCACGCCTAGGTAAGAAAAGAGTTCCTGCTTTCCAGAAGAGTTCCAGTGTTCTGAACCTAGGGAGTGGCTCCTGCCCCACCCAACAAGAAAAGTAGTTCCAAACAGAAGAGGATCAGAGGCTCAACTGGCAGGCAAGTAAGCAGCATGGTCTGCTGCAGGTAAGTCCACCCAAGCATTATGAGCCCGGCGCTTCCAGCGCTGGGACTGGGCATTTTTATGAGCCTGGTGCCACTGGCGCCAGGACTGGGTCCAAAAGGCCCCAATTGGGACTGGTTGGCCCTCGGAACCTGGGTTATGGATCTGCTTCCAAGGGAGTTGGGAAAACCCTGACCTTTTGGAAGCAGAGATCATGACAGAGACACCCCTGCAAAGTATGGTCTGCAGGAGGATTGGGTTCTCACCCACCACCACACCACGTCCCCCGCTGGTGCCCGGTCGTGCCTGGGATTCCTCCTGGGTCTGCACCATCTCCTCAACCTCAACAGCATCAAGTGCGTCATCCCCTGCAGAAACATGAAAGAGAAAAAATGGAAAGAGGCATTAGCACCATAGCACACAAATAGGCCTGTCAAGCTACAGAACCAGTACATGATTCACACTTGTCCCACATGACTATAACCCTCCCATGCCTGCACTGTCACTGAGTAGTAAGGGGAGGCAAAAGGCAGACACTGATGACACCAATATGGGAGAGCAACAAATTTGCTGCATGCTGGGTAGTACTGCCATCACACATTGGCCTGTGAGTGGCATGTCCAATACACATACATGACACATGGCAGCACACAGATGGCATTTAGCATAGCCATGGTACATTTGACAAGTACAGCCATATGTCAGTGATTGAGTACTGTCACCCATCCATGTGAGATGGACATGATGACATGAAAAATGCTGCATACTGTGACTAAGTACGCATTTGCCACTCACTGCAACACATGCAGCGTACAAGAATACAGATCTATTTTTCGTCACATTGACATCACAGGAAACATTTGTCATTTTCCACATGCAAACAGGCACTCATCTAAACATTTGTGCTGGCCAATACTCCATCAGCCTGAATGGTCTCATTGTGTACATAACCAGGTAAAGCATTGCCCCAGTGTGGCCAGTAAACAATGACCGAAGCATATCAAATATGTCACAATATGGTTGATAAATGTCTAGCAAAAAAGGGGAGAGTGGAAAATATTATCTTGAAGGCATACTTATAAATTCTGACCAATGTAGTTGCAAGAATGCAGTACAAGGTCAACTGCACAATTGTGGACCTAATAGGATACTGTGGGCAGAAGGGATGCAGTCATAGCCAAATACAAGCCATGTGATCCCATGTGAGGAAGGAAATGGGTGACCCATAACACTCTGGAGTACACACCCTCACCTGGCACTCAATCAGAACCCGTCACCCAAAATACATACACATGCACTACACACACACACACGCATGTGCACTCATTGGACAATGCTTCGTAATCAGGTAGTTCTCCCACACCTCAGATCTGTTCCTCTGTGACGAAGGTCCCAGCAACAGACTCATGTTCAGTGAGTTCATTGTCCTCTTGTGGACACCCACCGCCAGTCACCAGAGTAGCGGCATGATTTGAGGCCAGCTTCTTTTTTGCTCTGCATTTCAGGTCGTTCCATCGCTTGTAGCAATCACCAGCTGAGCACCTCACAAATCCAAGGGCACTTATGCGGTCTGCGATGATCTGCCAGTGTGCCTGACGTTGACCAGGTGTGGTCTTGCACCCTGCAGTCAACAGCATTTCGTGGCTATGTGCTGACATATAGCCCACAAGTGCATCAAGTTCCGAATCATTGAAGCAAGGCTTCCTTGAGGTACCGGAGTGTGTAGCCGTGCCTGGGGTCTCAGCCTGTTGTGCCAGAGCACCCTTCTTCCTCTTTTTAGAAGGTGCAGCGGAGCCAGAGTGGCTAACGCTGCTCTGGTCAGTAGGGGCAGAAACTCCGGTGGACTGGATAGTTGGAGTGTGCGAATGCACAATGACCATAGGACTTGGTGCAGGCATTCTCTGAAGTGTGATGTTGGTAGGGGGAACATCAGTGTGATGGACCAGGACCGACACTGTCCTGGCTGGGAGAGTCAGAACTGGGGTGGATGGAGCTGCAGCTGCCCCTGCAGCCCCCCCACCTGCACCGCCACACGTGGCTTAGACTTGCTGACCTGGAAGTCAGCCAGGGAGTCATCCTGTGCCAGGTCAGGTGCCACAATGGGCTGGTGTAACAAGGGCTGAGCTGGGATGGTCTCAGCCACGTTTCCCTCAACCATGGGGGGGGGGGCATGGGTGTCCCTGATTGGTCCTCCACACATGGGGGTATAGCCCTGCAAATCCCGGCCACGTCCCCTACCGCGCCCACCACGTCCACCTCTTGAAGGTCGGCCACCTTTGCCTCCCTTACCGCTTGTTCGCCTCCCAACCATGGCACTGATGTTGTTGTGCATATGGGAGGAGCAGTAAACTATTGTCCTGGGCAATTGGGGGTCAAAGGGGTAGGGTACTAGATGGAATTCGTACCCTAGTGCTCTAACAAGGCTGTCTGTTACCCCTGGGGGAAGATGACGGGACACGCAACGCACAGGTAGCCCAAAAACAAAAATAAACGTGCACGCAACCCCTCGTAGACCACGTGCGTGGAAAAATGAACCTGCACTACGCTGTGGCACCCAGAAACACAAAAATAAGCGAACGTGTAATACACGCAGCCTACAATGACCTCTGAAGGGGAGTGCGACACACGGGGCAAGCACAGTTGCTAAGTACTTGCGGAACTCGCCGTCTGCCTGGAATAAGAACCTGAAAGTGTGCGCGTTGGCATCACCCCTGCCAAAAGAAGAATTGTACGCTGTCTGAGGAGACAGAACAAAAGGAGAAGTGAACACTGTTTGAGGAAACGGGCCCAAAAACAGTAGAAAAATGAAAGCTGTCAGAGGTAACAGGGAGTACGAACTTGAAACGCTGAAGTAATCGCGTGTGAACCGACAAGAAGTACAGAATTCACCCACTCGCTCTCCACGAAAAGGACGTACAAGAAAATGGCGTTCTACACGTACCTTTTAAACCGGCCCACACGTACACGTCACTTACGCGTGTACGCGTCCTTTCCTCCAATTACACACGCTGACACTCGGACGTGCAGCTTTTCCACGTGTGCTCTGTCATCACGTGCTATGAGGTAAACACCCGCGCGTGTCACGTCACAGACACGCTTACGCGCTAAGGGCCTTTGGTCCAATGAAATCGCGTACGTGCGCTGACGCGCTTACCCACTAAGCGCCTTTCCTCGTGCAAGATTTTCACGTGCCAAATCACTCCGTATCAAGCTGGCCACGCGTTCACACACGGAAGACCACGCTCCTGCCCAGAAGGCCGAATTACTGCCCCCCAGAGCCCCGAGCACGCTTCCACCTGCCATCTGCTGCTGCCTGATTGCCTGCTGCCCACGTGCCCTGCCGTTTGCTGCCTGCACGTCAGCCAGGGGTGCTGTTGCTGTGACCACCCCTGCTGGAACCGAAGACTCCCGACTGCTATTCCATCGCTCCACAGCCCAGCCCCAGGACCCAGTTGCCCACCCACACCTGCGTCTGGGGTTGCCATGTCGGGCACTACACCATCTGGCACCACTGGCAACCCCCAGCCAGAGAGGCAGAGGGGCACCAGCTTCACTGCCACGGAAGTTGGTGTCCTGGTGGAGCAAGTCCTGGGGCAGTATGATGCCCTCTTCGGAAGTTTGCGCGCCGACAAGGAAGGACGGACCAGGATCTGGACAGACATCGTGACTGCCATCAACGCGGAGGGGGTGGCAGTCTGCGAATTCAATCATGTCAAGAAGTGCTGGGAGGACTTCAGGTCTAGGACCCTCAACAAGGCCCGGCGCCTCGTGGAGGGGGGGCCGGGTCAGCCTGAGCAACATCCAGATGAGGGTCCTGGAACGCGTAGGCCCAGCGCTCCACGCCCAGATCCTTCGGAGGCAGACCCGTCTGGAGTTGAGCGGTAAGTGGCCAAGCATTGCTGTGTGAGACAGGGCATGTTGCAGTGTGCTGCTAGTCTGATACTTGCCTGTATGTGTGACATAGGCCATGTATGGATGTGTGTGTGCAGGGACATCATGGTCATGCATGTGGGACCAGTTATGTGTGAACCACATGGTAGGTGCATGTGTTTTAATGCAACATGGGCAACTCTATGCAGAATGCACAACTGAAAGCATGCCAGTTTCTGTTCCTGGACATGGAGGGGGGGTGATGAATGGGTGCTGATGTCATATACATGTATGGTGCACGTGTGTGTGTGTGTGCGCAAGAGAAGTGTGTGTTTGACTTTGAAACGCCATGGATGCATGTGACTTTGAAGGCAACATCTTGGTTTACAGGGGCCCTTGTACATGGGTGCTGATGTTAATTGCAGGCGCCGGGAGTGTTTCTGCATGTGTGTTGCATGCATTGACCCATGTGTTGTGGAAGGACAGGATGGAAGTGACATTTGACAGTGCCACTCATGTGTTATTGCTTCCTGTCTAGGGTATTTTGTACTGTACCCTGATGCTTGTGTTCTATGTCTCCCTCTGCGCAGTGTCAAGTGAAGAAGAGGGCGGAGACGGCGCTGTGGAGCCAAGCGGCAGCGATGCCTCCACCGGGCGGCGACGCATGGCCCAGCCACCCTGCCAGGAATTACCATTATCCGGGAGCGAGGGGGCGGGTGCCGCGTCTGCCACAACGGCTGTGGCAGAAGGGCCAGGTGAGCCCCCACAGGGGCTTCCAATGGCGGAAGATGGTGTGGAGACATCCAGGTTGGTGGTCTCCACAGAGGAGGAGGAGCCCGCTACTGAGCCGCACATGGGGCCTGGTGGGGATAGTACCACTGGTGCAAGTGGTGCAGTCCAGGGTCAGGAGGCAGCACAGGTCACCGCGGAGGGGCCTGTGCATGTCGCTGTCCTTGACTCTGTGACTGCACCATCATGCACCAGCAGGGAGGCCCTGTCCCAGGCCCATCCGCAGGTAGGGGAGAGTGCCATATCACCTGCCTCTACACTACCTGCGGGCGAGGGGTCCCGCGACTGTATGTGATCCGTCCTGGTGGGTGTCGCGTTGTGCACGTGTGTCTTCCTGGGCGGAGAACGCATGCCATCACGAAGAGCAGCGTCGTGACGTGGCACTGCTGGGAGGGGCCCTGGTCGGTGGGTTCCTACATGTGACATGCACTCTGGCGGACCTCTCCTCCTCTGTGGAGGCTATGCGCCAGTCGTTCTCCACATCGTCTTCCAGCCCAGATTCCACCAGGGCCCCCTGTGGACCTGGCCTGACCAACACAGCCAGCTTGGTGGAGATCCCATCCCTACCACAGTCGGGAGTTGGCGGTCCAGCAGGGGTGGACACCACAACTGGAGACCAGCAGATGGAGGATGTGCAGGCACCATCGGACAGGGCACATGGACAGCAGCAGCAGCAGCAGGAGCAGGCTGTAGGTGGGAGCAATGATGGCTCAGGGCCATCAACATCGGAGGGGCAGGCATCGGCCATAGGGCAGGAGGACCCAGGAATGGGAGTGTCTTCCGTGTGGCAGCGGTTGGGCCAGCAGATAGATGCAGAGCGGCAGCGGGCGGAAGAGGCACGGGTCACGATGGTCAGGGCGGAGAACTCCATGCGTAGGGCCCTGAGGCGGGCCGAGTGCCTCGAGGCCATTCGCAAGGACCTGGAGATCCAGATGTCATCGTCCCTGCGAACCCTCGGGGCCATGGAAGAGGACCGCCTCCGCGACATCGAGCAGGAGTTCGATGATGCCCTGGCCCGGGACATCAACAAGTGAGCCGTTGGACTTGCCCGCTGCCCTTGTAAATAGTTAGTTAGTTAGTATGAGGTTTCTTTTCGTTTTTTCTTTATTTTGGACCGCTTGGACAATGCACCACATTTTTGTATATAGTTTTTTTTATTAGGTAGTAGTTTCTGGTAGGTTTCATTTCTTAAGTTGGGCCAATGGACCATGGATTTTTCAATTGTACATAGTTCTACATTGGATTCATTTTTTAAATATTTTTTTGTGTTCAGCATGGAGCAATGGTTTTTACTTTTTATTTTCCCTTGGATTTGATTTTTTGAACTGTGACTTTGGACAACATTTCTTTTTGGATTTCTTTTGCTTATGTTTTCTTGATTTTCATTATTTATCGGACATGTACCATTTCTTTTTTTATTCCCATTGTTGTGTGTTTAATTTGATTTACGTTCATGTTATCTTTAATATATATTTTTTTATACTTCCATTTGTGGTATTATCTCATTGGTTTCATGCATGTCATGATATGGGTTTTGACATTCACTTGCACCCATTGTGTGTGTGTGACAGACATGTGTTCATTTACATACTTGCCATTGGGGTTGTATCATGTAATTGGCATTTCTATGTGGGTGGATGCAATACTTGGGTGGGTCTTTGGCATGTGGAGGCTGGCCATAAGGGCCAGGGATCTAGATTGTGATGACGTGTTCGCTGGGGGACATGTGTCGGGGCCTGCTGGCAGGTGCCCTGCACTGCTGGGGGGTGGGGGTGCAGGGGACATGTGTGGGGGCCTGCTGGCAGGTGCCCTGCACTGCTGGGGGGGTGGGGGTGCAGGGGACGTGTGGGAGCCTGCTGACAGGTGCCCTGCACTGCTGGGGGGTGGGGGTGCAAGGGGACATGAGTGGGGGCCTGCTGGCAGGTGCCCTGCACTGCTTGGGGGGTGGGTGTGCAAGGGGACATGAGTGGGGGCCTGCTGGCAGGTGCCCTGCACTTCTGGGGGGTGGGGGTGCAAGGGGACATGAGTGTGACATGAGTGGGGGCCTGCTGGCAGGTGCCCTGCACTGCTGGGGGTGGGGGTGCAAGGGGACATGAGTGGGGGCCTGCTGGCAGGTGCCCTGCACTGCTGCGGGGTGGGGGTGCAAGGGGACATGAGTGGGGGCCTGCTGGCAGGTGCCCCTCAGTGCTGGGGGGTGGGGTGCAAGGGGACATGAGTGGGACATGAGTGGGGACCTGCTGGCAGGTGCCCCTGACTGCTGGGGGACATAAGTGGGGGCCTGCTGGCAGGTGCCCTGCACTGCTTTGGGGATGGGGGTGCAAAGAGACATGAGTGGGGGCCTGCTGGCAGGTGCCCTGCACTGCTGGGGGTGCAAGGGGGTAATGCGTTGGTGATCACTAGTGCAAGGTGACATGTGGCTTGGCTGGGAGGGCATGCCCATGGTGGATGGGCTGCCTGCGGGACATGACCAGGGGTGCAGGGTAGTCCCCTGTGGTGTGGTCTGCCTGCAGGGGCCGTGGAGGGTGTAGAGGGAACACCTGGGAGGACCCACACTGCCAATTCACGTGTAGGACTCCCCTGCACACCCGAAATACACGTACCCCACTCGCACAGGGCCCATCGCGTGTGGAACTTCCTGCGCACCCCAGTAATACAGTTGGCATTTCTATGTGGGTGGATGCTGAAATCGCGTGTTTCCCTGCACCCCAGAAATACACGTACCCTGCTGAAATCGCGTGTGGAACTTCCTGCGCACCCCAGTAATACACGTACCCTGCTGAAATCGCGTGTTAAACTTCCCCGCACCCCAGAAATACACGTACCCTGCTGAAATCGCGTGTGGAACTT
Source organism: Ambystoma mexicanum (assembly GCF_040938575.1). NCBI lineage: Eukaryota > Metazoa > Chordata > Amphibia > Caudata > Ambystomatidae > Ambystoma > Ambystoma mexicanum. Next base: position 984,710,136 of record NC_090921.1, read on the forward strand.
CCCGTGCACCCCAGTCATACACGTACCCTGCTGAAATCGCGTGTTAAACTTCCCCGCGCCCCAGAAATACACGTACCCTGCTGAAATCGCATGTCGAACTTCCCACGCACCCCAGTAATACACGTACCCTGCTGTAATCGCGTGTTGAACTTCCCGCGCACCCCAGTAATACACGTACCCTGCTGAAATTGCATGTTAAACTTCCCCACACCCCAGAAATACATGTACCCTGCTGAAATCGCGTGTGGAACTTCCAGCGCACCCCAGTAATACACGTACCCTGCTGAAATCGCGTGTTAAACTTCCCCGCACCCCAGAAATACATGTACCCTGCTGAAATCGCGTGTGGAACTTCCCGCGTACCCCAGTAATACACGTACCCTGCTGTAATCGCGTGTTAAACTTCCCCGCACCCCAGAAATACACATACCCTGCTGAAATCGCGTGTGGAACTTCCCGCGCACCCCAGTAATACACGTTCCCCGCTCGGCGTTTGCTGTTTGGCAGCCCTGTATACTGGTCCAGGGTTAGCGCAGCCCTTTGCACTGAAATGGGAATTTTGATGGCTTTTCCTTGCGCGAGGGCGTTCTTGGGGCATAACTGGCGCTGCTGCAGGGTCGCTGCGCCACGGCTGGTTTTGGAGGCTAAAATCCATAAATACGCTGTGCGCAGATATCGATTTTAGAACACACAAATACACTGTGCGCCAGCCGCGTGCGCCACTTTTGTGCGAAATTCTATGAATTACCCTGTCAATCTTTTATTGCCTAATATTTCTGAATTGCCAGTCCCTAAACCTTTCAAAACCGTCAGCCCTTCAGGGTGATTTTCTTTTAATGAAAGCGCCACTCAGTTTCACTGGCTATGGGGTTGTTTCTACTATGATAGTGAGCATCGATATATTGCACACTACAGGCGCTTGTTCCCTTGATCTCTAATGGCAACGTAATTTGAAAACCATGTCCCACTCCTACTCTGTCTGCCTGGATAGAGACAGGTTCCCGGCAGCTTCTGATCTGACTTCTTTACAGTCTATTCTATCCATACTTGAGCACTTTTACATTCTCTGAGGCAGCTAATGTGAGTTCTCTGCCTATTCTGGATTACAGGTATCTTTCACAAACAGTCCTACATTAATACTGCAGGCTGCATATTTTTCCTGGATGCTATTTGATAAAAGTATCTTGTTTCTATACTAGAAGAGAAGTTACCCCTTCGTATATTGCTAATGTGAGCCTTCAAATGTTTACTTGTTTATCATTCTGCTTGAAGCAGGAATGGAGAGGGCAGGGGATTTAGAAGGCGTAAACATGCTTGTCTTAAATGCTGAACTGCAGCATAAGTATGTTATCACAGAAAATAAGGCTTCTAGGCAATACTGAGTGTTCCCACACAGATGCCTCTCGTAAGCCAGGTGAGATGCGCACAGGCTATCAGAAAACGAATGCATTTCTTTGCCAAAACTCCACGCAAAGATGTCTTTTTGCCCATGCCTGTTCATACTTATCAGAATGCATCACTCTTGTTGGCCCTTCGGACCCTTCTTGTCTGTCCCATATATATATATATATATATCTGCCTTTAAAATTAACAACTGGGCTCTTCTACCATGGAACTCACTCATTTTGTATGTAAAGCACCTTATTTTCAAAAAATACATGCAATGTATAAAACGCATTCACTCAAGCATTTTCCAGATCACTGAAATAGCCTAACAATTACATCGGCTGTTAGCCTGTCTCTTTTTCCATACAGCTTTGCAAGGCAGGGTCATTTGCCGGGCAGTGTTTATCTCAAAACAGTCCTTGCACATTCCTTTCTTGACAAATCACTGCTCACTTTCGTGGGCCATAAAGCAAGCATGTTTCATTTCTCTTGGCTGCTTCTGATGTTAAAAATAAAACCCCACAATCTTTTAAATCACTACTTGCAACCTCATACACACATTTTAACAAAACCAGCTTATAATATATATTTTATTCTTTTGAATTTAGGCGCACATGCGCCCCGATTACATTTCACTAAACTCTGTCTTTGCTTTAAAAATCTTTCAATCATTTCTTATATTTTACACACTTCAGGCTCACAGTTTCTGGTTCTAGCCGGACCTCCTCTGTACTTCAAAGTTAAAACCATTACCACATGGCACATTCCTTACGCTCAGCGCGCTTAACGCACGAGAACATTACTTCTATATAAATCTCTACAACAGCCATTTTAATGCGAAAATCTATCGTTCTTAGTACGATTTATCAGTTATCTTGCCTGCTACGAGGAAATTACAAATTTAACTCCATAGTTGCAGGTATGAATTTTATGTGTTGGTTAAAGTTCACCAGTTTTTTGCACTTTTCACAGGCTGTTAAACTCTTTTTGGGGTAAAATCAGCACAAATTTGTGTGCCTTAAACCATAATATCTGTCCGCATACCATAATGTCATTTTTTGCAATTTCAAAACCTTAGCTTAATGCCAATTTTTTAATTTAGCTTAAAATTCATTTTTTATACTAGTTCAATGTTTTTACAATGCACACAGACAGTTATGCCATAAAATAAATCACATTAACAGCCGCTTTATACAACACTTAGACACACAACATAACATAACGTGACAAAGTTCAAACACAATCTGGTCGGCTGCATGCGAGCCCCTCATGAATATTTTACTCTTGTTATTGATTTTTAAATGCAGTTAATGTTTTTGTTTTTTTCCCAAATCTGGACTGCCATTATTCTTTTTCCCTGTGTCCCTGTCTCTATCGGCTAGGGCAGTTGCAGTCTGCCTCATCCCTAAATTATAGCAATTTTTCTGTTTTTTCACTCACCTCTCCCACCGTTCATTTACTGACCCTCGCGATCACCGCCTTCTTCAGTTTTTCATTTGGTCAGCTGCCCGTAGAGATGGGAAGGGATAAAACGGGTCCCTTCAGGCCCGACTGCCATCTCAATTACACTACCATTGTCTACGGGGAGCTTCACAGTCTACTCAGCCCGAAATGGCAAAGGACTTGTGATATTGCCCAAGACCTAGAGTTACTTTGTGTCAACGGCCTTTAGGTGTCTTATTTCAATCAATAGTTGACGGTCAAGAACCATCCTCCTCGCTACCAAGTGTACTGAGGGGCGAAATTACACTGACGGGCCCATGGATCAGTGCACACCCTCTGGTACCTGTAAGACAAGATAGCTGCACCTAGAGGAGGTTGGGGTGCAGGATTCACATACTTCAACACTATTCAATAAGGACAACTCAAGGATTTGGCAAAGAGACTGTTAAGTTCATAAAGGTTTATTTCATGCCACTGCTGACACAGTGCGCACCTATCCGCTGTGGTCAAGTTCCCTGACTAAACCATCCCCAGCATCACACAGAGCTCATTTTTATAGCAAAATGTGAGGGAGCAATCTGCGCCCACCTTTTCTACACAGTCTTAAGCAACTTAATCGTTAAACATTAGCTCGTTGGGCAATTATTTTTAATTGAACTAACCCTTCAGAATGAAATATGCTCTAGCATGCATGTCTGACTTTTCCTGCGTGTTCCGTTCAATTTATAGTTGATGCAGCTGGACTCTTCAGATAAGGTTTCAGAAGGCCTAATTAAACTCGACTTTCTCAACTTTAAAATTACCTCATCTTACATACTTTGAGCACTACTCAGTTTCTTCTCATTTTAGCCACATTTTGGTTACATGCATTTTCATTAAAGGCATTTAGCCAGAATGATTTCTGCCTTATTGTCCATTCTGTGCCTTGCCACCTTACCACACCATGATAATGACATTTTTGACATTATAAACACAGTGCCTTTTAAATACTTGTATATTGTAACATTATGCATACACTTTTCACGTAATTACACCACCACATTTGTCCATACAAATTTCTCTGCTTAGGTTTAAGTGGGAGGGGGGGCTCCACTTCATTCAGCTGTTGATTCAATATATTTTTAATTCGGGTCCTCCAGTACAACCTTTTACCGCTAGGATAGAGGATAGGCTATGAATGGCAGAAGAGACACAGAAACAGAAATAATTAGAAGTGCTAAGGCTAATGGAAGAAGAGGTAGTGCTGTTAAGACAGCCAAGAAGTGAATAGACAGCCAACGGACATAGAGGAAGGAATTTGGAGGCATGGATAAGCTCTTGTTAGGTTGGACAAGTCATTTATCAAGGAGGTCAACATAGACCTGGAGGACAGAAATATTGCTATGGTTATGGGATTTGAGCAGGGAGAATGGGAACCGGCACCCTACGGTAGTGCTGAGAATACGTCTGTACCTCTTTAAGTATATTGGGAGGTGATAACAGGAGTATGAGATGAAGGTGAATGGGAATCGGATGCTTTGCAAGGAGAGCAGGGTGTAGCATCTTCACCTCCTGCTCTAGTAGCGGCAACAGAGAGTACGCCATGGGGGTCTTGGGTCACGCCATGGTACTCCCATCGCCGTAGTAAGTAGTAGGAGAGAGATGGGGAAGCCCCAGTAAAAGCGTGTGTAACTCAATTTCCATTGCTCCAGAACGTTCAGGGAAGTGCGTATTACGTCCCGTGGTCACACATGGGCAGGAATAATTTGATGAAGATGCTTTCTTTGCTCACTGCAGGGGTAGGGAAGTAGACTATGAATTAGAGAAACACACTACCGGTGTCATGTTGGCCATAGGGGACATGAAAAGCCCTAATGGGAGAATGGTCAGACAAGCTTTGTAGGCTAGCAGGGTATCCAGGAGTTTAGTTGAATACAAATACCCACAATGGAGCAGCATTCAATAATTACAGCGCACAGGTATGGAGTGCCCTGGAGGTTATGTATCCATATACACCCGATATCATTTTTTTGGCCAAAACAATGAATTTCCCTACCGCACACATACAGTTAATTCAGGAAATGTGGAGGGAAGAGACGGTAGAAGCGTGGGATAAGAATTTGGTGATTTTTTTACCACATGCTAAAAAAGGGACTTATTAAGGAGGTCCAGCACGATCCAGACATAGTAGAAGGGATGAAGGCCAAGAGTTGGCCGGAAATCTGGGCACGTATTGTGCATTTCTGTAAAAGGAAGCAAGAGAAGGAAAAGGAGATTATACAGCAGGCACAAAAGGCAAAGACCAAGCTTGTTCAGAAGAAGCTAGCGAAAATCTGTTTGGAAGGAGCAGTGATTACCAGCTCCACGAAGGGACACATGGAACAATTGGGACAACAGGGATATAGTGAATCGGGCATGACGCAAGGTTGGATGGGCGGGTATGCTCCCAGTCCAAGGCAAATGAGAGGGTTTCCGAGGGGGAGGGGAGCATTTTCATGAAGAAATGGATCATTTGGCGGTTTCGGAGGAATGGGACCCTGGTTTAACGGGCAAATGGAAAATAACTATGGAGGGTTGTATGGGGTTCAGTGTTGGTTGTGTGGAAGGATGGAACACGTGGCACGAGATTGCTGAAACAGGCCGCAATATGCCCCAGGCTCTGTGCAATCGCAGCAGGAACGGGTTGAACAGAGCCCAGCGACTGGGGCTGGACAGACCTATGTGATTTAACGGACCAGGCCAGCACAGGCACTGGTACAGACATGGGAGAAAAATCCTTTACCCCAAGGAACGGTCACTCACTAAACCGGAGCTAGTGTTTTTGGAGGGAATCCTTTCCCGCTCCCCTGTGCTATTATATACCGAGATTAGGAAAGCCAACAGGGATCTCTGATGTGTCCAGTCCTGTCCCTTACCACCAGTCCGGAAGAGAAACCCTGGAGCGGTGTGCTTTCATGGAGGATGGTATAGTAGGCTCGACTGCAGGTTTGTATCCAGTAAGAGGAGCAGAACGTTTGCATGCATACTGTAGTGACAGAGCGATAAGGGAGTGGGGGTACCTGTGCATCCGACTTTTTCTTTATGAAGTAATGGTTTTGTTAAATTGGTTTCTGGGAATCAGAGCTCCGACATGGCGGGTACTGATTGAGTTTTTGTTTCGTCCTGCTGTGCCGCAGAAGGTAACACAAGGCACTGTTGTTATGTGTCTTCTAGAAGCAGTAGTCATCAAGAAGAACAGGGTGGTTCTCCCAGGCACCGACGAGGAAGGCGGAAAGTGGAGGACAGTTCTGTGCATCAATCTGACCTTATCGCTAAGGGACCTGTCCGGCAAGCAATTGTTCGAAAACAATGAAGACACAAGAGAGATGGTTTTTGAGATTTGGATGTCTTCCCAGATAGCGATAGAGCAAAGGGAAGTTCCACAGACCATGCTCATCACTGGAAATAAATCGCCATATTGGAAGGATATGATATGGCATTTATAACGCGCATATACAAGTGTTTCAGGATTTGGAGAAAGTACAGTACCATTTATGGACGAGTAATCCTCATGATGTGGATCTGTCAAAGAATGTTGGAGCAGTCGTAATGTACATGTTTCCAGTACAGTAATTCAGTAAGTGCACGACTTAATAGTTTGTAGCACTGCAGAAGAGCAGTGTTGAGGAGATTCAATAACGCTCCTCACCCTGCTTGCCGAGAAGGGATACAAAGTGTACAAAGAAAAATTGCAATACTGCCAGACAGAGGTAGTATATTTCGGGCAAGTGATATCGCCCACAGGAAGGAAGGCAATGCCAAAGAGAGCCAACGTAGTTCAGAATATACCCCAGCCAGTCACAGTGAAACAAATGCAGCAGTTCTTGGGACTCTGTAACTATTGTAGAACATGGATTTTTGACTATGCTAATTAAACAATGCCATTACTGCAATGGCTCATGGGAGCACAAAGGGTCCAATAGAATGATCTGAGGAGATGATGACTTGCTGTCGGGAACGCAAGGCCACGATCAACAATGCTCTGGCCTTGGGACCCTGAAGTACAAGAAACCCTTTTATCTGTTTACTCACTGAAACAGGCAGGTGATCACTGCAGTCCTGGCAAACATTGCTAGGCCATAAACCTTTAGTATACTATAGTGGGCTCTTACATTGATGCAGGGATAGTTCCTTTGTGAGCAAACAATTCAAATGTCCTCCAACATTGCTATGGGCTGCCCCATGACATTGTACGTAGAGCATGCTTTCTTTGCGATCTTGGAAAAATCCAAGTCGACTTTGACGACCCAAAGAGTTTTGTGGTAGGAGGTCATTCTATTGAATGCATCTATTCATCCAGTACGGTGTCACCTAGTCCATCCTGTGACATTTGTAGCTGAGCCAGTGAAACCTGATGATATTATCCCTGATTGTGCTACATATGAGGGAAAAGAGGAAGTGGGGACGAGTGCTAAGGAGGATGACTTCGAGGGAGGTGAGGCACATTTTGTTAACGGGTCTTCAACAATCAGGACACTGGTGAGGGGCATATGGGTGCAGCCACTGTGGGCCTTGTGGACTGGGAATACCAGGCCAGACTGAAGAAATGGTTGTCTTTGCATTACTCTGCACAAGTGGCAGAACTAGTGGCACTTATAGAGGCACTAGAAATGAATAAGGGGAAGGCAGTCACTATTTATTCTGACTCTGCATGTGTAACCTCCGGTGTGCGTTCAGACTTGTCAAGGTGGCAGAGAAGAGGGTTTAGGAGATCTGACGGGACCCATGTCTAGCATGCTGCAGCGCTGTCCAGATTCATCGAAACACTACTACTCTCCACAGAAGTAGGGATTGTTAAAGTTGCTGCGTATACTAATCATAATAACTCGGTAGCACTTGAAAATGATGCTGCCGCCATTCCCAGCTCTCCAGAAAATGGAAACCGTGTCCCAGCAGGTACAGTTGCCAGCTCCGTAGACTGTAGTGACTTTGCTTCAAATTATAGAAATGCAGGGAATGCACCTACGGAGGAACATCAGCTTTGGGCAAAGAGAGGATGTGCCCTCTCGCCCACTGAATTGGTGTGGAGACAGGAGCTTACAGGGACGGTACTAATGCTTGTAGAACTGCTTCTTGTGGCTCTAGAGCAACTACATTACCCGTCACACACTTTTCAGTGACAAATTGCAGCAAAGCTCCAGGAGGAATGGTTCCTACCAAACCTCCAGAAACAGGTAAGTAGATTTGTAGGAAACTGCATAGTTTTAGGGAATTCAATCCTGGAAATACCATGAGGTCAGTAAGGGGAGTTTTGCCAAGGCCCTCTGGGCCATTTTGGAACTCCATATTGATTTTGTTGACATGATTGTAAAATGTAATAACTTTTGTTACCTCTTAGTTTTTTTTTGCCCATTTTCCCAAAGGCTTGAGGTTGGTCCTTGTGTGCACCCTGATGCTAAATCTGCAGCAATATATTTGGTCACGAAAGTATTTCCACAGTGGGGAATTTGTGAGGTCCTGAAGTTCGATAATGGAACCCACTTTTTTAATGCCTTGCTCTCCGAAATCACCTTGTGCCTAGGGATTAAGCATAGGTTGTGTTCAGTGTACCAGCCACCGACCAATGGCATTGTAGAGCGGCTCAATGGTGTTCCTAAGGTTCGGTTATCCAAAATGTGCAGTGATTTATGTAAGAATTGGATGTATTATTTGCCAATTGTTTTGTTTTATTTGAGGAATCAGCCAGGTAAAGATCACCACCTTAGGCCTCATGAGATTGTGATGGGGCGTAGATTACGCACACTGCTCCCACCTGCATGCACAGAATCAGATGCTCATAAATCAGGAGAGGTCCTGGGTGAGTGTTCTGACTTGAGTGTCGTGTAGACCGATGAGACCTCCGTCCCCAAGTGACGCACAGGGGAACTAATAGAAACCCGCTGTACGACCCTTGAGGCCACAGGTGAGAGATGTCTTCTCAGATCCACGGAGCCTCTTGGAACACCGATGCTGCTGTCAAGAGGGAATGAGGTTAAGTACCAGGCAAGCACAATACAATGAGGTAAACGAAAGTAACTAAAGTGTCTTACCTATCTGGTGTAATGGAGACCCAGGTAACCTAGTAGGGAGGTTCGAGGCTCATTAGATGCGGCGGTCCCTGGAATGGTAGAACCGCAGGTTTAGCGTGGATGAAGAGTAGCCACCTGTGGGAGTCAGGGCTTGACTTGAATCCCCAGTAGGGAAAAGGCGTAGAAGATCAGCAAAGTACCAAGGGATGATCCAAAGACAAGTCGAGGTGCAGTCCAAATATCCGGCAACAGGTAAACAGTTCCAAGCAAAAGTACCAAGGGGTGTCCGAGGGAGTCCGAGATAGAGTTCCGTGATCAAGGTAACAAGGAGCAAGTTGTAACGCCAAACAGTGTCCGAAGCCAGCTGAGAAGCAATGAGCGTTCTGTCTCTCAGACCTTTATACTGATCGCCCCTGGGTCATGTGACTACTCTGGATCATGTGACGTCCACCAAGATCACATGGGGAACGCCATAGTGTATCACGTGACCGGCGTGAAGACGTAAGGCCGCCCTTTCTGCTATACGTTCTCCAAGGCAGTTGCCAATGCAGAAAGGGTTGCAATCGAGCCCGTACACTGGTACGGAGTTTTCGGTTCTGTGGGTTCACCGAATCACTTGAGCCTCGAAGCTTGGGAGGAGATGTTGGGGGAATGTGAGCAGTGTTCTGATGTGTCGTGGCCTGGTGTGCAGAGGATCGCCTAACAGTGAGGGGTTTAGGGAGTACCCTAGGGCTTGAACCAAAAGTGTCAGAATTCTATCTTCACAGCTCGTGTATTCTCACCAACATCCTGCAGGAGAAAGTGGCAAAGAATCCGATGAGCTGCACCAGCAACAACTAATCCCCAGGGACCAAGTTTTCATTTACTCCTTATGGCACGCTGGTATGAGCAGCATTTCCCTGTGCCGCACCGGGTCTTTTTTGCAACTCTGACTGCTGTGAAAGTGGAGAGCAGCAAGAGCCGGGTCCATATCTTTGACGTATGAAAGGATACCGGCGCCCCTCCACCGGCACAGGAGCAGGCTCAAAGTGAAGTATGCTCTAAGGATTTGCAGTTCATTCCAGTGGAAAAAGAGGGGGAGGGGGCGAATGAAAACCAGTAATTGTTATTTTTCAAAAATAAGAAACTTTAGATTTACAATGTATATTAGAATGATTGGTTATATGTCTTTCACGTTTCTCTTGCCATCATGTTTAAAAATTGCAAACATTATGGATGTGAATGGTTTAAATGTATCTAGTATTGTAAAATTTGATTACATACTATCGCGGTCACAAAGGAATGTCGAAGCTGATTTCCTGGGTAATGAGGACAATGTAAAATTAGACCCGATAGTAGATTCAGATGGTTTTGCAGCAAATCATGTATGGTATAGCCATATGAGGAGAGTGGGGAGAGAGAGAGAGATGTGTAGGATTTTACTACATCTGCTCTCTCATCCCCCATGCTTCTGGTGTCCCTAGGGTGTTTATCCCAGATGAAATGGAGTTAGCAGAGGCACTGTGTCTAGTACACCTAGCTTTGTGCAGGGTCCAAGGGCAGTTTCAATGCCAATCAGTCACAATATCTATTTTACCTGTTGACGAAGAATGTTGAGCTTCAGATCATAAAGAGCAGGAGAATGTTCGGTGTACGCAAAGAGTCCAGGTGAGTTTAAGAGGGGCCATTATTATCAACAACCATTGGGAGCAAGAGGTGAAGAGTTGCAGAGCTGGAGGGACAAGGAGATTCTCTGAAGAAGGGGTGGCACGTGTAAACTAAGAATGTGGAAATGTGTAGCAGAAATATTTAAAGTATCTGACATGGCTCACGGAGCCAGAAAAACCTGTTGAGCTACAGACACCCATTTTTCTCTGCGTTTTAATGGTGAAGGTACGGTACCAATGTATTTTGGACTTGTGGGCAGTATGCCTATAGACAGTTGCCTTCATCCTGTTGAGGTGTGTGCAGTTTCACCCCGTTACATGTGCCTGTCCTTGCTATTCCTGCGGACCACTTGATACTTTGATACTTGTCCGCCCGATGTTCAAATACAGATCTTTGTCCCCTTTGTCCCATGTGCCCCTTGCATCCCCTGTATTATCACACATGGACACCAATACACATTCTTTTCTTTTTCCGTGTTTTCCTTTGCTCTTACCAAATGCTCTTACAATACTGTTCTCCCAGGTACCGAAAGCAGCTGCCATGATGACTGTGACCCTGTCCAAGGCTAGATCACTACCATTTCATATCTCATGGGTACTCCGACTGAAGCTATCTTGTGTGCTCAAATAAGTTGGCATGATTGTGTTGAGCAGCAGTTAGAATTGGTGGAGGGATGAGTTGGGCTTGTCCGGCAGAGGAGTGTGCCCATATTGGGACGATTGTGAGAGATGATTGTAGGGTTTTTCCCTGAGAAGATGGTTTTAAAGAACAAGAACTTGGATTAGTAGTTAAAGTATTACCTATAGGGGGGAATGTTTGGGTAGGCAGGAAAGGTCCCAATGATTTGCATTGCGCGTGCCATATTGGTGACTGAGGGAGTGGCTAAGTTGGCACAGTGTTGCGTTTTTACATGTATCTAGCATAGTTAATGAGACTGGGATATGTGTTACTTTAGTGTTACTTTGTGTTTAAGTTGATACATGTTAGATTTGCATGCACACAGCAAGATAAATGTCTAAATCGCAGGTGAAATATAGATACAATATGGGTATGGTGTGCCATGAAGCACCTAGAAGCTGGGCAGGGAGGCACTTCATAATGCACATGTAAGAAAGGAGATTTTTTATGAAGGAACCACTCTGAAGAGGACACAGTAGTTTTAAAATATCATGCACCCACATACTCTCCTACACAATCGACTTTCTTTGCGGAGTCCCACAGGGAGCCAGCATATCGCCCCTACTGTTCAACCTTTACCTAAGACTACTCTGTGAAGTCCTGTACAAGATGAAGGTCTTTTTCGCCAATTATGCAGATGACACCCAGCTAGTATTGGAACTAAGTGGAAACTACTCAGAGAATAGCAACTCAGTTACATCAGTATACAACCATATCGAATCATGGATGTATCAAAACTGGTTATGTCTTAACAGCAAGAAAACCGAGTTAATGATCTTTGGCTCCCATCAAGCGCGAGCCAAACTAATCCCTCAATACGAATCTTTCCACATCAAGGACTTCCCAATACAGGGGTATCCAGTAATAAAATTGCGGCAAAAATGTCGCCAGTAAAAAATAAATCGCGGCAAAAATGCTGTGGTTTGACCCGGTAAAGGTGTACCCCATTATACCATTTAAAGGGAGCGGGGATTGCGGGGGCTTCCCCCGCATCCTTTACATAATTGTGGCGCAAAAAAAAGACTGCATTTCTGCCGCTATATTTTGTATTCCCGGCCATTTTTGCTGCAATTTTAAGTCATGGAACCCAATACATGTTGTAGGAAAGGTTAAGACACTGGGTATGATCATGGAAGCATCTATGAGTGCTGATGCTCAAGTCGCACATGTCACAAAAAACTGCCTATATTATCGTAGACTATTAAGAGTGATAAAGCCCTATATTAGTGAAGAGAACTGTATGACAATAGCCAGCGCAATTATACTACCGCGGCTGGACTGCAGTAACTCACTAATGCTTAGTGCAAATAAACAGTGCACCACAAAACTCCAACACATACAAAACAATGCCTTCAGGATTATCAAGCATAAACCCAAGACCGAAGACGTTAGTAATGACAGAAGGGAACTTTATTGGCTCAAAGTGGAAGACAGGGTATTGTTCAAGGCCATGACGCTGGTCCATAAATGCCTTTATGGGAAAGCCCCAGCATACCTCAAATCAAACATTTCCAGATATGTTCCAAGCCGCTCATTAAGATCTGAACACAGAGACCAAATCACAGGAGCCGCCCACAAAAGATCCAACTGAATGGGCAAGGCCTTTCCCATATCCGCAGCTGTCAAATGGAATAGTCTACCTGTAGATCTAAGACTAGAAACCAACCTTTTGTGCTTCAGGAAAAAGCTGAAAACCCTCCTCTTTAAATAACTCCCAGAACTACACTTCCGTCTTCATATTGTCCTGTCTCCATGTTAGTCTACTTGTTGTCTCATGTGGCGCCCTGAAGCATGCGGGCGACCGGCGCGATACACATAAATAAATAAAGATATTAAAAAAAATACATACATGGGAACTCAAGAGATATATGTTGAGACAAGTTTGGGGTACATGTGGAATGTACAAATCTGTATGCCATGTGCTTTTCATAGTTTGGTCAAGCCCTGCAGTCAAGTTTTTTTGAGAGGTGAACTTTGTGTGACTGGGAAAACAGTTTTTTTTCCAAGTTTAGAGGCTGAGGGAAGACAATAACTGGCCGCAACCTATCAGATGGTTAATTACAGCTAGGATTTGTTTTTATGATTTGGCAGTATTGCGGAAAGGAGATGCAATCTTTTTAGTGCATGAGAGCTTGTTATTTATTGTCAAAAGCAATCCAGCCATCTGTTCACGGTTGAGTAATAAACCTGGGGTGAAGAGACACCTAAGAGCAGAGTTGACCGATACTTAATGGGATTGAATTATTTTCTCAGATTGTGTCCAGAGGTCATGCGTGTTGCATTGGTAGTTGTTTAGATTATAGTGAAACAAGTACACCAGCAAGTCTGGGTGGGTGGTTAGTTATCACCAGGTCAAAAGGAAACTTATTTACTCTCCTCCTCCCCATGTTGTTTGAAGTGTCCTTGCAAACCATGTGCATTCACGTCTGGGTCCCAGGCCTCATGGAACTTGTAATTAAGTATGTTTGTGTTGAAATGTGTACATATGTGGTGATGTCATGACCTACCATAGACAAATGCCAAAAAAGGGTGTGCTGTAACTACGAGCTGATGATGGTAGTTAGATAAAATGTGACCAATGAGAACGTGGGAATTAGAGAAGATTGGATTTCTATATTATAGGTTTGACCATGTGTGGGGGATGATTTGTAATAAAATATGTGGTAGTATTTTAACTGTTTAAAATGTATATAATGTCAAGTGTTTGTGTGGTTCAGTTAGACTTGGGTTAGTTTGACTCTACAGCGTCATCTAGCTCCTCCCGGCTGATTATACAAAAAACTTGCTTTACGTACAACGTGCTTTTGCTTCTTAAGTGGTGGTCCTGCTTTGGGTTAAGGTGATTAGAAGCCCATCCACACAGAGTGGTGCTGAACAGATGCAGGGCCCAGTTTACTAATGAATATAACTTACGACAAACTTGTAAATAGTTCATCGTCTCTATAGGTAACAGGCCAGAGGTTAGCAGAATATGAACTTTGGGGCAAAGAATGGGCATTTGAACGGGTTTATGCAGGGCTGGCCCCAATCAAAATACCATGAAGAAATGCAGCAATATGTTGAGGGCAATGGAATGTCATTGATCGTCAATTTTATCCTATGCATGCATCACAGTCACTTATTATGAGGCATTGTTTTGGGTTCATGGAATCATTCCGGTGGCATAGGTTGTGCTTTGACCCCATGCCTCCCATGAGCCACTGGGCCTGGTGTAGTCACTGTGTTCGTTCTCCACACCGCTGCTGTTCTTCAATTGATTTTAAACAAAAAACATCTGTGAGGAATTCAACCGTCTGCACGGTGGGTGCGCACACCTGGGCTTTTTTTGAAATTTTAAATGAAATTGAATGATAGTAGATAAACCTTTAGAAAATGTGTGGGACTAATCTGCACACATTTTCCTATGTTCACCACACGACATATGCATATACTTGTGTACTCTGGGTGGACACAGCCTACAGGCGCAGTCCCCCTGTCATATTTAGTTGGGATATGACAGTCAGGAGTATGCCATGTCATCTCAGAAGGGGGAGCGCCGAACCTTCCCCCTGACATGGCCAGCCTAATTAACTAACAAAGGCTCCATGGATATGCCTTCTCCTTTTGTTGAGCGATGTAGCTGGTGGCAGCATTCACATACTAATCAGAGATTAATTCAAACAGGTCTTGATGGGGCCTGGCTACAGAGGCTAACAAAGGAGACCGGAAACCCCAACACCCTTTCATATGCACTGTGTCCACCTGATGCCAGCTCCTGCCCTTCGTATCGATTGACCGTTAAATGTCATGCCTGGGACTGCGTCTTTACCGTAGTCATCCCCACAGGGAGACTGCATTTAGGAGGTACGACTATTTGCTTTTGGCAGAGCAAGGAGGTCTGGTCTCACTGCAGCTTAAAGGGAGACCTGCCGCTTTAATCGGGAACCACAGAGAGCTCCATTAACCAGAGAGACCCTTTCATCCACAACAGACAGGAAGATGGTTGGGACTTAGTATTACATGTTTTTCCGCCTTTACCGTTTCTGTTGCAAAGCAGGCTTGTTATTACCTCAAGCATACAGGAGATTGTTGGTGGAGATCCAGGATTGGTTAATTAAGGTAGGCTTGGCCTACACCAATCCCTGTGGTCCATTTGGCTTTAAATGAGGGCTGAGCCCCTCTTTTGTCAGATTAACTGAAGGCTTCACCAGAAGGAAGAACTCATCATTTTTCCCTAGCCAAAAGTACAGTCTGCCTTACGTATTCTGCCAGAGAGGGAAGGCCAGGACTTCTCCTAAACAACTCCCAGGGAATAGAGGGAGCTACTGAATCCAGAGTACACTCCAGCAGCACCAGACCCGGGACCCAGCCAGCACACAGCATGCCCTGCTAGGCTCTGCAGCAAGCTTCCTAGGTGGGAAGTGCCAATAAGTCTCTGAACCAAACCACGGACAAGGCAGCTGCCTGCAACACTATTCTCTGCTTTGTGCCATCCGTCTAAAAGGACGACACAAGCCCAGTGAAGAAGCTAGGAGGAGTGCATCGACAAGCATCTACCGACGTCCGCCTTAAAGGACATTCTTTCGAGCCAGTCGAGCCCCTCGAGCTGCAACTGACTGCACCGCTGACGTTTGTTATGCTGCAGTCGGTAAAGCCATCCGAGACGCCTCGACCAGTGCTTTAGAACCACTGATCAGTACTGAGATAATTCCTGACCCCGAGCCACTGTGTAGGCCAGCCAGTAGCCGTCCGTCCAGCTTTGCTCGCAGGACGGCCTGCCACCTGATATCCACAGCTGTCTCCCGTCTTGAACTCTGTCGCAGAAGCTGCAAAGCTCCCTGAAACAGACTCAACCCTGTCGGTCACCAAGAACTCTTACAGAACAAAGTACATTGTTGTTCTGTCCCCCTAGTCCTTCTCAGAAGGCCTCTAGTGACATTTTATGACCCATCGCTCCCTTTGTGTTGAAACCAAGTATCCTTGAACTTTTTTGATTATTTACTTTACAGACTACCCTCCTGTCAGTATCCACAGTGCATCCCTTGTCCGTCTTGAAACTGTCTGTGATCTGCATTCCTTTTCTGGGTGGGTTGTATTTCGTAGTGTACTAGAACTGTCTGTTGTAATAATAATAAAGTAGATCTGTTTATACAACCTTGACTGGACAGTCCTTTTTATCATTGGGTTATAATATATATATATTTTTTTTAATTGAAATTTACTCAAAGTGGTAAAACAAAGAGTTTTATCAAAACTTCTTCACAGTTTCTTTCTCTTCATTAGGGAAGCACTTCGCGCAAGTCCCCTTCCTCTCCGCGTCTCACAAATATGGTGTCTCTGTCCCACTGGGCTTTGCGTCTTTGTCCGCTTCCCTATGTTGGTTCCAGTCTTGATGCAGGTTGTGGTCCATTCGAAAGTGTGTTGATCTTTTTCATCACTATATCTGTTAGTTTGGCCATTGCCACCGTCCAGTTTGTTTTTTCACCTGATATTAATCGGTTCCACCAGTCATCGGGTTCGAGGTGCCATGCATTTTTTGCCAGGGGTTGGAGATAAATTTTTCGGATTTCCATAGTTTCTGGGCATTTCAACACTAGATGTTTCAGTGTTTCTATTTCCGCTTGTTTGTCACATAGGCGGCATGTCTTTATCCTATTCGAATCCCGAATGGCTATGATTTCTCGGGTTGGTAGTAGGTTTAATCTGGCTTTTAGAAAAAGGTTTCTCAGTTTTTTGTCGGGGAATTTGTAGCAGTAATTTTGAGGTTTGTTCAAACAATTGAAAGTGGGTGGTAGATGCGTTAGAAGTTTATTGCCAGCCGCTTTCTCCACTGTGGTCATCCAATCCCACTCTTTCATTTTTCGTTTGATTCTCTCAGGATTTTCCATTAGATCTTTTTCAGAGCAGGCAATTTTTTTCAGATCTTCTTTTCTAGCCATCGCCCAATTGTTTAGGGCTCTGCACTTTCCTGCTTCAATTTCATCTCTCATGAACTCATAGGTAGGTAGCGTGTCCGACATGATTATCTTTCTGAATAGAATCATCGCACTTTGGTCCACCATGGCTGCCAAGGATACCAGGCCCAGTTCTCTCCTAATTGCCGGCATGGCTGTCGATTTCGGGACCCCTAACAGCGTTTTCCATATATAGCCCTCCAATTTTGTCCACAGCTAGCGTGGTATATTGAATGAAGTTTCGGCTCCGTACACTAAGGCCGGAACTACCTTAGATTTGTAGAATATGATAGCTGGAGATAGCGAGAATGTTCCGTATTTTTTTTCCACTGCTCTTGCTTGTGCTGTCAGGCGCTTTGTTTTCTCCCATAGTTGACTTTGCCAAGCGCTGTCTGTTCCGGAGCTGTCCATCATTACCCCCAGGTATTTGATACTTTTTATGTTTTCTATTTCCATGTTCTCAATAAACACAGTCTGCTTTTTCTTTCTTAGGTTTTGACCTTTTTCTAATATCAAAACCTTCGTTTTTGATTTGTTTATTTCGAGGTTGTTTTCGCTGATATATCTTGCCAGATTTGTTAGTTTCCTTTGGAGGCCTATTTTTGTTTGATCGATCAAGATTACATCGTCAGCATATAGCAGGCGTGGGATTTCTGTTTTACCAATTTTGGGAGGGAACACTCTTATTTTCTCTTCTGAGTGTTGGTAATCTTCCAGGAAGGCTATAAATAGTGCTGGGGCCAATGGACAGCCCTGTTTTACACCTCTGTTTACTTCGATCTCTTCAGAGAGGGTGCCTTGTAGGTTTAATTTCACTCTGATTTTCGTCTTTGTATGTAGGGCTTTTATGGGGTCCATCACCTCCTCTGGGCACTTCCAGGATTGTAGTTTGTCCCATAGCATTCTTCGATTTATCCTGTCGAACGCTTTTGATAGGTCCACAAAGGCCAGGAAGATCCTTGGGGCCCCCTCCTTTACTTTTGCTTTCAGAATATTCAGTAGAAAGATGTTGATCCCCGTACTTCCGTTTTTTTGGAACCCTGTTTGCAGGACGTCTCTTGAAGGGCCGTTTTGTTCCCAGGTGCGAAAGTGAGTGAGCAGGTGAGTCGCAAAGATCTTTCCTATTATGTCTAATAGGGCGATGGGTCTATAGCTTTCAGGCTCATGTCGTGCTCCTTTCTTGTAGATCGGTACTATGACCGCATTTAGCCATGTTTTCGGAATCATTTTTTTCCTGCCGCACTTGTCAAATATCTTGCTGATCAGATTGGACCATTCCTTCGGGCACATTTTAAGGTCCGTGTTTGATAGACCATCCGGACCTGGTGCGCGGGATGTTTTTAGTTTGTTGATTGTTTTTTCGATGTCAGCTTTATCTGATACGTCGACCCAGGGTGTGTTGTTCCTTTTATTCATTGTGCCCTCATCTTGTTCCGGGGACTTCAATTCTGTTGTAAAGTGGCCTATCCAACTTGCTTCCGGGACTGCGTTGCTCTGTACGCTCTTGAGTGTATTATTTGGTGCGTTTATCAAGCCCCAGAAATCCCTTGCCTTTTTTTATTGTAATTTTGACAGCATCTCCTCAGCGTCTTTTTGGCTTTGGGCAGCTCTGTGCTGTTTTCTCCAGTTTGTATACTCGTTCTTTGCCTGCTTCCATTTCTTCCAGTCTTCCAGCGCGTTGGTCTTTTTTGCCACTCTTTTCAATCTACGGACAATTTTCCTTTTGTCTACCAACTCTTTATTAAAAGCATGTTTTGGTGCTATTGGGTTTTCGCTGTTTTTATTCACCTTTCTTCGTAATGCCAATAAAAATGGTAGGTAGTTCGGTCTCTCCTCATCAGATGTCATTTGAGATTTGATTGTCTTTTGGGACCACGCTAAGTTGATTTTCTCTATGTCGGTTTCGGTTATTCTTAGACGGGTTCTCTGGGCATTTGCTTCAACTGCTGAATCATATACTTCCTTATTTCGTCTGTGTCCTTGCCATGAGCACGTTAGCAGATTGTGATCGCTTTGTTGGGTTTTTATAACTTCAAAATTCCTCATGACACTTGTCAACCCATCCGAGATAAAGATGTAGTCCAGGGTCGCTTTTGATGCATTGCGTTCCCACGTTGGAAGGTTTTGTTGGGAGGAAAAGAGGTCGGCTGTGTTTTGGATGTTCCTGACTCTGATGACCTCATTCCACGCCTTTCCTCTTTCTCCAGCTGGGTCGTATGATCCGCTTGCTTGTTTGCCCCCCGAGTATACCGACTCTATCTTGGAACATTTCGCGTTGAAGTCTCCACATACTACGATTTCGATCCTCTCGAACTCCTCGTATAGCTTATCAATTGTGTCTCTCATGTTTGAACAGAACGATTTGGTGGACGTCCGTTGCGGGTTCCAATAGCAGTTGACTATCGCTAGTGGCTTTATCTGAGATTTTTGCTTCTTACCATCCCACTGATTCCATGACGTCAAAACCACCAATAGTTCATAAGCTTCTTTCCATTTTTTTGATTCCGATAGCCCCTGTCCTGTTTTAATCGCTATTAGGAGACCTGATGAAGGTCTACCTAGCAGACCTTTTACTGCCGGCGAGATTTCGACGGTGTAGCCATCGAGCACTGGCCTATCAAGCAACCATGTTTCTTGAAGGCATATTATGTCGTAAATGCCCAGTTCCACCTCTCCAGCTGTGGTCAGATGTGCGTGGCCTCTTGTGTTCCAAGACCCCAAAGTAAAATGATCTTTTTCTGGCCTCACCGCGTCACTGCTTTGATTTATCTCGTGGACGCCGGGGGACCCAGATCGTTGCTATTTTTTTGAATTTTTGTTCCAGCTTTGTGTTAGCCATTTCCATGGGCCTGCTTTCTGTTCCTCCACCACTTTCCTCTCTGTTTTAGATGTTGCTCTATTCTTATCCTCATGTCTCCTTTGCTCGTCCCCTCTTACCCTCCGTAAATCCCTGTCTTTGTCCTTTGCCGGGGAGTCTTCGGAGTCTTCCTTCGGTCTCTCCCGGTTCTCCCTAGACAGGCGGGACCGGCTTGATGCTTGGATTTCTGTCTCTTTCTTGTTTCTCTCACTCTTTCGTGCATCTTCCCATCTGATGTTACGATGCTCTCTGCGTGCTTCCACCCTCTCCTGTGGTTCTTTCCAACGGTTTTGACGATAGAGCTCTTCCGTCCTTGATTTGTAGTGCATTTGTGCTCTTTCGGTTTCTGCCTTTTCCATTACGAGGGTATTTTTGTCGTTTTTCTTGGTTAGCTCCGTGAGGTGGAAACCCAAATGTTCGATTTCTTCATAGACTTGTTGGTCAATATGTTCGATTCCTGCAGACTTGAGATGGAGATAGGCCTTAGCCCTCTTTTCTCTATGACAAGGCTCCACAAGTTTCAGGTCTTCTGTTCTGATTTTTCTCAGGGTTTTCATTTTTTTCATTATATTCAGCACTGTAGGTCTATTCAAGATCAAGAATCTTCCGTCTTTGACTCTCTGTTCCAGTTTAAACACTCTTGTCTCTTCTTTCTTATTGTCGTGCCTGGCCTTTTCATGGCTTTCCTCTTTCTCGTTCGAATGCGTTTCTGTTCTGCTATTATTGTTTGGGTTTTCCCTTGTATTTCCCAGAATACCCAGGGGGCCTTTTTTTTCTGTTGCGGGTCGTCTACATTAGCCAACTGTCGATCGGAGGCTACTTTAGGCGCCTGCTCGTTCTCCGCCACTCCGTTCCCATCCACCTTGTCCGCTATTTGGCTTGCACCTTTTCTTTTTATCTCACCCTCTCTTGTTTCTTTACTTTGTTGTTTGGTTTCTTCCTTGTGTTCGTGGGTTGAGATGTTCATTAAGTCGGACATCACCATAAACTCCTCTATGGTTTTCGGTGATCTAGCGTCCGGTTCCTTCGTTCGTCTTTCCGTTGGTTTGTTGTTTTTCTCCTCTTCTGCGCACCCTGCCCCAAGGTCGATTATTTCTGACGGCTCAGTCGTTTGCCTCACTGATAATGTCACGCCTCTCTTTTCCTCCGGGGTGTGATGTGATACTTGGGTTGTTCTTTTAACGATTTGCTCCCCAGTCAGTGCTTTTTTCTTCTCTCTGGGAGATGAGGGCGGATTTCCCTTTGTCTTCGACTGCGCTGCCATTTCCTGGATCTTAGCTTTTGTACAGCTCCTTTTTTCCATTTGATCCTTATTTAGGGCTTTTCAAGCGTTTTGATTTTGGTTTCCCACTTGCATGCTTCCTGCGTTGCCCGATTTTCACCCACGATGATATAACTTTCTACATGGCTTAGTTTACTTATCATATTTGCCAAGATTGCAGTGTTATCCTTTACATCTTCCTTTATTGCCTCGTATAGCTTGCAGAATGGTGCCAGCACGATTGACATAGCTGACATAATTGCGATCATGTCTGGTTTGTTGTTAGGCATCTCTTTCTGCATTGAGGCTGCGATGTCACTTAGTCTTCTCTTTTTTGGAGATTCTTGAATTTTCTCTTGTCTTCGTGTCGCCGTGTGAGGGTCTGACTGTGTTATGTCCACCAAAGGACTATATACTTTGTCCTTTCTTTGATTTGGCCCACCCGACCCTTTGTTCGACAGTACTTGGTCCCAGATTGCTTTCGACGCATCCCTTGTTTCGATGGCTGCTTTCATGGGGGAGCCTGTCGTCAGATGTGGTTTATTCCATGCCGTAGACTGTTCTCTGTCCGATGGAGGTACCCCTCTTTGTGTTGTGTTCCCAAATTGCGGGTTTGCAGAAACCTGCTCCTTGTTGTTCTCCCCCTCCTGCTCAGTCCTTTTCTGTTCCGTCTCTTTAGTCCCATTTTTTGGGGTTTTCATTAGCAGTCCAGGGGGGAGGACACGTAGCTGTTCTCTTTCCGTACCTGCCTCCTGACCACTCATCTCACTGATCCTAGGAGGGGCTACACTCTGAGTTGCCGTCTTTTCCGAGATTGCCTCTTTCGCCTGGTCTTGGCTGATGGACACAAACGGACCACTTTCGGTTCTTCGCTGCTTTGGCGCAGATGGCGTTTCCCCGACCGCTTCCAACAATTCAGCATCGGAAACCTCGTCATCAATTAGTAACTTTCTTTTATGATGTTGTATGAAGAAGTTCTTTAATGGGTGCGATATGATCGGAGCCGGTAAACCTTTCCTTTGGGAACCTCTTGTTTTCGTCTCTTTCGTTCTTGTCTGTTCGATCCCTCCCTTTCTGCCCGTTTTCCTTTCAGTTCTTGCCTTTTTTGTCCCTGGGTTCGTTCCTTTTTTTCTTATTTTCAAACATAGTTGGTGGTTTTCCCCCATTTTCTCCCCTTTTTGCCCCTTTGCCGGGGTCTTCTGGTTTGTTTCCAATTCCGTTGATCCATTTATTATATCACCTGGGCCATCAGGTTCGATGATCTCTAGGTCTGAATCTACTGCACTCAGCCCCTCCTCCGAGTCTTTACGACTCGCCACATCCGAATTATCTTCGGAGTCAGTTTCGCTGGCAATGGCCCCCCTAGTGGTATTATTTTCATGTGATCTTCTTTTAGTCCGTCTTACTTTTTTTTTAGTACAGCTCCCTTTCTCACTGCTCCTTTGGTGTATCATAGCTTTTATTTCTATTTTACTCGTCTTCTGGGCTACCACTCCCCCTGGTTCGTACTCCAGAGTAGTGGTCTGCTGGCTCCACGGTTTTTCGCGGCTCCCTCCTGGGCTGTTTGGTTGGTTTTGCACTGGACACTGAGGGTTGATCCTCAGTGCCTCTGCCTCTGACTCTCCTGGTGCCTTCACAGGCCCATCGTTGTTTCCTGGGAGGCTTTTGTTGACGGGGGCCCTTTCGTTCCGAGACGAGACCCCCGCCTCTGCGACCGCGGCCTCCACGTCCTCCGCTTTCCCCTCTTCATCCTCCTCTCTCCTTCCTTCTTCGTCGTTTGGACTCCGGCTCTAGCCCTTCGCTCCTGAACTTCCACCTGGCGTCAGGCGGGCGCCGTCCTCCGACCGCGCTCGCACAGACGTCACTCGTCTCCAGCGGAGACTGCGAGAAGCCAGCCGTAGGATCGGCCTCAGACTCCAGGGTACTCGTGCTGGTAAGTTCATCCCCCCCGAGATTCTGCTCCACTCCATGGACATAGAATCTCACCGTCTAAGGGTGCTTCCACTTCTAACGTGATCCGTTTTCCGAGAACACTCTCGTTATTCTTTGCTTGTTTCCTCGCATCTGCCCCACTACTGCCCCTGGGGGTCTCGATAGTGTTAGAATCTCCGACGACCCCCCCCCCCGTAGGTGTTTGCTTGATTCTCGGAACTCCTATCTCCTCAAAGGTCGGGGCTGTAGTTTTGGCCCCCGACTTTAGGGCCGGACGGCCAGAGACCTCATCCTCAACAGGGCTCACTGTCTGTCTCACTGCGGATTCAGACTTACTCCTCTCCTTTAATCCGGTCGCCATTAACCATGTGGTTTTTGAAGACTTCTGTGGTCTTACGTCTGGTTCTATGCGACTCTGACTCCGCGTCTGCAGCGGACTGCTGCAGACTGCTTCTCACCTCTGCTTCCCAGCTCCGCTCACCGCTCCGCGGTAGGTGTGGGTAGTTATAGGCTCCACCTCACACAGTTAGGACAATAGAAAGACTCTCGTGCTGGATTGCTGCAGACTGCTTCTCACCTCTGCTTCCCAGCTCCGCTCACCGCTCCACGGTAGGTGTGGGTAGTTATAGGCTCCACCTCACACAGTTAGGACAATAGAAAGACTCTCCTGCTGGACTGCTGCAGACTGCTTCTCACCTCTGCTTCCCAGCTCCGCTCACCGCTCCGCGGTAGGTGTGGGTAGTTATAGGCTCCACCTCACACAGTTAGGACAATAGAAAGACTCTCCTGCTGGACTGCTGCAGACTGCTTCTCACCTCTGCTTCCCAGCTCCGCTCACCGCTCCGCGGTAGGTGTGGGTAGTTATAGCCTCCACCTCACACAGTTAGGACAATAGAAAGACTCTCGTGCTGGACTGCTGCAGACTGCTTCTCACCTCTGCTTCCCAGCTCCGCTTTTCTTTTTTTGCTTTGATAGTTTGCTGAGCTTGTGAGTTGTGGTTTCACCGGCGACAGGAGTTCTAGAGTTGAGGTGGAGTCACAGGAGAGAGTTCATCAGTGGTGGGGTGCAATGCACTAATTCCATCTATTGGGATCTTCAGCAATTGTGACAAATTTGGTGCTGGAAGTCAAACCTGTGATAACAAGAAGTGTATAAACTCTGTGGTTTACGGCCACTGCAGAAGGTGTTCTGTGTCACACAGTTTTTGTGTTTCATGGTAGACAAAAGGCACTAGCCTTGGAGTCCTTGCTGACTCTGCCATGAGTAAAAGTTTGAAATCTCAAGCTAAAGACTGCCATTCACTAGGGCTCTTGGCGTATGTGCTCTCACATCACTTGGGTCTGTGTACCATCAAGATCAAAGAAGGCTTCCAGAGGGCACAAGGGCCTGAAGCTATTCACTTGGCTGCAATAGTTCTTGGCCTTTGATATCAGTGAAACACCCCTGTCTCGGTCAGTTGTCGGTGCTCTCTGTTTTTGCTGTTTCTGCCTTCTGTTGGGTCGGCAGCAAGGCTTTCCAGTAAGCACGGAATCCTTGGGAGCTTCGATTGGACTGGGGAAGAGATACCATTCCTTTGACTCTGGTCGAAAGAAGCCCAGTGTCCACAGATTCTTGGCAGAACGTTGACTTTGGAATGGTTTTTGGAAGTACATATGGAACAGCAGTGCTTCCTCAGACTCCTCTGGCTTGGTTTTGTGCTTCAGAACTTGTCTTCACTTTCGACAAGGTTAGGATGCTGACCTTCTGGTTGAATAGAACATTGGGAGCCAAGTCGGAAGCTTCGCCCCAATCACAGAGTTGCATTAATTCAAATGTTGTGCAGCCTCCCAATGAACAGCCACAATCATTTTACATGGATTTATTCCTGGGCTTTTCTCCCAAGGCATGGATTAAGCTTGAAACCAGACAGAATTCACAAACAAGCGTGAGGAGTCAAGAGCAAGAGTTGGACACAATGACATGAGTGTGTGGCTATAAATGTTTATTAACAAAAGAAGGGTTGGGTAAATGTCTTTATTTCCCGGTTACATGTCTTTATAACATATTTTATAGTGAATGCACATATACCGAAAATGTTACAATGGCAAACATAACCTTTTTTGTGGGGGTGGGGTCTCCCCCTAGCCCCCACCCAAATCCCTGTTTCCCACCCCTAAAAACACACCCCAACCGTTTCCCCACAAGATTGAACCCTTTACCCCAACCCCACATACATTTTCGTTATGTTTTGTCGTTGTAAAATGTTTGGTATATGTGCATGTCTACATACAATTTTCGTTATAAAGACTGTATGCCATCTCTCCCTACATCTATGGGGGTTTCCCTGCCTCAGAACTAACAAAGGGATCATTCAGGATGTCAAAGTAAAAAGTCTGCTGTCATGTGTCTAAAACTCTAATCTGACACTCACGCTTTAAAAATAAACAAACGTGATAGGGACAACCTTCTTTAGCTGCACTTTAAGGCGTTAGCTTAGTAGATTAAACACAAAGTTCCAAATATGACACAACAAAATATAAGTGTTCAAAGGTTCACGGAGAATCTAGAAGAACGGCTGTTCACTTACCCTAGAATATTATAAATATTATACAATGTTCCAGTATTGAGACCTTCTTTAAACAGTTACAGGTTTCTTGAAAATGCCTGGTATACTCCAGTAGTCCAAGTTCCTTATTAAACAAAGTTGTTTCCTTTTGGAATACTTGGTATACTCTCCTGCCAGGATTCCCAGTTCTCTATTAAACAAAGTTCAGTTTCCTTTGGAATACCTGGTGTTCTCTCTTACCAGGATTCCCAAACAAAGTATAGTTTCCACAGACCTGGTATACTCACCTGCCAGGTTTTTTTTTTTTAAACTTTGGTTTTATTATCATTTTCTTAATATAACAGACAGGCTCAATGCATGTTCAGAGGATATACATTCGACTGGCCCAAAAAACCCCGCCTCCTTCCCTCCTCCCCCCACCCCAATACAAACCCACTCCTCTGATAACTTTAATCACACTTGAACCATAGTTTAGGGAGTCTCCTTGAAAGCTCTTTGTGTCCGGAGCTTGGGAGTGAATGTGGTCGTTGACTTCTTCTAAGGCTGTATACCGACCACCGTCCCCTGGGCCGTGGGCACTCGTTCCATCCTTGGCTCCTCCCAGACCTCCCTGACCCCATCCCTGTCAGCCCCCGCCGGGGCCCCTACCGGACATCAGTGAACGTCCCATCCCCAGGTCTGCTGCACCCCGTACCAGTTCGCTTGGAATCAGCCAGAGTCATTGTTTATCATTGCCGTTAGTTTGTCCATTAAGAACATATTCTTTTCCTTTTTCAGCCAGTCCTCCTTCGAGGGGGTCTCCGGGCTCTTCCATTTCTGCGGCAGGGCCACCCTTCCTGCCCTCAGCATTGTTTCCCACATTCTAGGGTACCTGTATATGTCCATGTCTTCCAGAGGGAGACCCAGCAACATCGTCAGAGGGTTCTGGGGGAGTAATTCCTCGGAGACTTCAGCGATCCAACCCCCTTACCTTCTCCCAGTACGACTGTACTTTTGGGCATTGCCACCACATGTGGCCCTTCGTTCCGGCCTGGTCACAACCCCTGGGGCAATTGGGGGACACTCCCGAGAACATTTTTGACAACTTCACGGGGTCTCTGTGCCACCCCTGCAAAATCTTGAAGTTGTGTTCCATGTCTGCTGTGAATAAATTCCCATGGAATGCTCTTTTAAATATCCTTGACCGGGCGTCCTCTGAGATCTCCTCTCCTGCCAAGTTGTTCCACAAGGTGTGGAAGCCCCTCCTCTCCGCTAAGTTGATAGTGTTCAGGATTTTGTACATTCCAGATACCGCCCCCTTCCTTGAGGTCGCTGTGTCGAGTAGTTTCTCAAGGGGGGTTAGCTGTCTATTCAAGTTTTGGCCCCATGATTGGTCACAAAGGATACCCTTCAAGCGGAGGTATTAGAATATGGAGAGGAACCCCTGCCCGAGAGCGTCTCTTAGTTCCTCATATGCTAGGAATTCCCCTTCCCTGAACATCTGCCCCGCCCACTCCATTCCCGAGTCGGACCAGGCCTGTGCATTGCGGAACCCCCTACTTCCCAGTTTGAGGGGGTGTCCCAGAGTGAGAAAATCAGGGACGGCCACAACGTTAGATATGCCGTCTAGGGGCCCTCCTTCCAGATTGCCCAGAGAACTCCCAGTGTCGGGTGGGATTTAAGTCTGTTCGAGATGAACCTGCGTGGGGCCCAAAGGAGGTCTCGAACTTTAAGAGGGTGGGCGTCCATGTCTTCCAAGTAGGACCAGTAGGTTCCCATCCCCTCTTTCATGTGTTCCAGGAGGACGCGCAACTGGGCGGCGTGGAAATAAAGTTGGAAATCTGGCAACCCAAACCCTCCCTCCTCTCTCGGTAAGGTCAGGACAGCCTTCGCGTCCTCAGGGACCTACTCTGCCATATAAACTCTTGCACTGTGGTCTGAAGAGCCCTGAAGGTTTGGTCGGGGACGCTGGTTGGGAGAGCAGTAAAGAGACACAGTAAACATGGTAGTATATTCATCTTTACCGCCATCATGCGGCTGTACCAGGACGGAATCATCGAGCCCCATCTCCTTAGGTCTGCAGTGATCCCTGCCATGACGGGCTCATAGTTGGTAGGGGCCAGTTTTGATAGATCCCTGGTGAGGAGGACGCCCATCTATCGGATAGAGACCTTCCCCACTGTTATCCCTTTGAGCCTGTCCAAGGAGTCTAAGCCCGGGTCCCGAGTTCTCATGGGGAGCAGAACTGATTTAGATGCGTTGATCTTTAGCCCCGAGAAAGCCCAAATGCGGCCATCAGGGACAGGAGGGGGGGGAGCGAGGAGCCAGGATCCACAGATAAGCCAGAATATCATCCACGACTAGGGAGAGCTTGAATTCTACTTCGCCTCTGTTAACCCCCTTGATATCCGGGTGTGCTCCGACTGCTATGGCCAGGGGTTCCATTGTGAGGACGTAGATCAGGGGAGAAAGTGGGCATCCCTGCCTTGTTCCCAGCAAGAGGGGGAATGGTTCTGACAACCTGCCATTCACTTGTACCCTTGCCTTCGGGGCTCTGTATAATGCGGCCACCCATTCCCTAATGTGTACCCCAAAGCCCATTTTCTGGAGGAGGAGTTCCATGTATCTCCACTCGACCCTATCGAACGCCTTCTCCAAGTCCAGAGAGAGGACACTAGCATTGAGGTCTGACCCCTGGGCATAATGGAACAAATCTATGGTTTTTCGGATGTTGTCTGAGCCTTGTCTTCCCCTTATGAACCCCAGCTGGTCCCCGTGGACCAGTTTCGGCAGTATCTCCTCCATCCGCCTCCCAATTACCTTAGCTAGGATCTTTACGTCAATGTTCAACAGAGATATTGGATGGTAGGAGGAGCACTCCATGGGGTCCTTGCCGTCCTTGGGCAGCACTACAATTATGGCCTCCATCATGGAATCCGGGAGAGTCCCCCCCCTCCAGCACTGCATTAAACGCCTTTACTAAGTGCGGGGCTAGAGTCAAGCAAAACCTTTTATAGAAGTACACTGTGAAACCGCCCTCGCCCGGGGAAGTGCCCACCTTCATCCCGCTGATCTTGTGTTCTACCTCATCCTAGGTTACCGGACCCTCCAACCCTCCGCCATATCCCCGGTCAGGGCCGGGATTTGTATAGAGTTCAAGAACCCTTCAATCTCTGCCTCACCCCCCTTTATATTCTGATGTGTATAATTTTTCGTATCATCAGCGGAAGGCCTCTCCTATGTGGGGCGTGTCATGGCCTATCGACCCCTCCTCGTTCTTCACTGCTTTTACCATTCTACTTCTCTGAACCTCCCTCAGTTTCCAGGCCAGAATCCTATCCGTCCTATCCCCCTTTTCATAATACTTTTGCTTAACCAGTTGAAGACTCCTTTCTGTTTTGTGTAGGAGGAGGTCCTTCAACTGGAGCCTATAGTCGTCCAGGGCGGCTACCTGATCGCGATCTAGGGGTTCCACTGGGGGGCCCCCCGGCTGGAGTTGGGCTATTTTTTCTCTGAGACCTCTCCTGGGCTTCCCTTTCTCTTTTTTTCTGGGCTCCCTTTTTGATGAGGACACCCCTTAAGGTTGCCTTAAAAGCATCCCATAGAGTGTGCGAGCCTACCTCCCCATTATCATTGAGCTCGAAGAATTCTGTTATGGCGTCTAGCACCTCCTGTGTGTGGACCTCGTCCTTCAACAAGGAGTCGTTACACTTCGATCGTCCCCTGCGGTTGCTTAGCCATCCCCTTGCTATGGTGACTCGGACCAGGTCATGGTGTGACCAGGGGACGGGGTCAACACTGTGGCCAGTGACGAATGGGTGCAGGGTCTCATCCACTAAGATGTAGTCTATTCTGGAAAAAGACGCGTGGATAGCTGAGTAATATGTGAAAGAGGGGGCGCCCGTCCTGGGGGTCGGGATCGTGTCCACCAGGCCTAATTCTGAGTTAACCCTTTGGAAGTTTCGTGCCATGGTCTCGTCTGCTGCCCTGGAGATCTGGGAACCAATGCGTTTCCTATCCTGGGTTGGGTCCAGGACCATGTTGAAGTCCCCACCCACCACCACCGTGCCTTGGACGAATAGCTTGAGTCTATCCCTCACTTCCTCCCAGAATTGAGTTTGACCTTCGTTTGGACCGTATACAACTGCAAGAGTGAGTGGGGCGCCCTGCAGGGACACCCGCACCAGAAAGTAATGGCCTTCTGGATCTTTCAGTATGCCCTCTTTTTCGAAGCCAACATTCCTCGCTAACAAAATGGCCACCCCTCTCTTTTTGCCCTTGTGGGACGCACAAAAAACCTCCCCAATTCCTCCCCCCGCATTTTAGGCTCCTTCCCCTGTGCCCAGTGAGTCTCCTGCAAGAAGAGAAGGTCAAGGTTCGCCCTTCTAAACTCCCTACAGACCAGGGACCTCTTTGTCGGGGTGTTCAGGCCCTGTATGTTGAGGGAGCCCACTCCCAGGCCCGGCAGACTTTCAGCCATAATCTAGGTTTTCTTCTCTCTCGGTCAACACCTTCACATTACCCTCTCTTGCATGCTCCCTTAGTTTTGTTTTGTGCTCCCCCTCTCTCCCCACCCCTCCCCCGGGTGGGCCTGAAACGTTTCCCCAACTGCCCCCCATTCCCAACCCCTAACTGAGCAACCCCAACTTTTGTGTACCCCCCCTACCCCTTCCCCGGCATCCAGCCAGTTAGTTCTGCCATCGCTAGCTTTTGGCCAAACCACCAGCCTGCCCACTTCAGCCAGGCGATCGTTGTAAAGCTTGTCACTTTGAGCCCCCCCTGCCCCCCTGTTGCATCGTCCCTTCTATGGACCCCTTATACTTGCTGTTCGTAGGGACACTGTTAGTGGTAGAACCTCTGAGTCCTCACTCGTCTGTCCAAAAGATGAAGGGTCGCCCCCGTTCTCAGTCCTCAAGAGTCGTTCCGTTCTCCGTCCTTCGCTGGTGACGGTGTATTCATTTTTCTGAATTTCCTCGTGCTAGTTTTTCTTCTCCTGTCTCCCAACGGGCCAAGGCCACTTGGTCTGCCCTTTTCCGGCCCGATGGGCCCCTCCGGGAGTTTGAGTCTGTTACGTAATCTTGGATGGCTCCCCGTATGTGGTCTTCCGTGATCAGAGTTGACCGTTGACCCATATATTCGAAAGCCAGGGAGAAGGGGTAGCCCCATCTGTAGCGCGCTCCCTTCTCCTTGAGCAGTTGCGTTAGGGGGCGGCACATTCTGCGCTTGGCCAGTGTATAGGCGGGGAGATCCTGGTAGATTGAAATCTGAGCATTATTGTAAGTGATCTCCCGGGCCTTTCTGGCCTCCTCCAGCACTTTTGTCTTTTCCGAATAGTAGTGGAACCGGACCAAGATCGAACAGGGCCCCCCCGCTGTACCCCCCTGCCCTGTACACCCTATCGAATGTGAGTTCCGTTGTCATCTCTTCTGCAAACAGGAGGGTGATAACATCTCGCACCGCTCGGGTGATGTCTCTCTCCGTTTCCTCTTCCAATTCGGGAACCCCGAAGATTCTGAGGTTGTTCCTCCTTTCCCTGTTTTCGAAGTTATCCATCTGCCGGGCCCGTTCCTCGTCCCTCTTCTCCCGGGCAGCTAGCCTCATGCCTATTTGTATATCTTGAGATGCTGTTGTAGATTGGTTGGTCTCAACCTGTAACAGTCTGTCCTCGACCTTGTCCACCCTTTTGGTCAATTGTTTCGAATTTCTGGGCGATATCAGAGCGCATGTCCCTGATTTCCTGCAGGATCAATGCAAAGCCCCGTTCCATTGCCGCTGTGGAAGGTGCCGGGGCCTCCGACTGGGCCATTTCTCTATTGAGGCTCGTACCTTTGCTGCTATTTGGTGCCGCCTGGAAGCGATATTCCTGCAAGGTTTCTCGCCAGTTCATCTGGTCCCCCCCCTGCGCCCCGCCGCTGAGTTCACCGCGGACCCAGCAGGGACCCCTCCCAAGTCAGACGGTGATTTCCTTCCTGGGGTACCCCGAGGGGGCTCGTGAGAAGGGGGGGAACCGGGGTGAGGTCTCCCCCCCACTCGAATGAAGTATGCCTTTGCTGCTGCAGGGGGGTCGTTATTGGGCGGGCACACGCCCCACCGTCACCATGTGGGGGCCTCACACCCAGTCCAGCTTTGCTGTGGCAATCGGGGACTTCTTTTGGTCTCGTGGAGGTCGTTGTGGTCCGATGAGTCCCCTCACCTCAGCCCTCACTCCTATTGAATGCGGCTCCCCTGTTCTTCTGGGCCCTCCATGTCGAGGTGCAGGCCCTGCCGCATTGCGGGGGGCTCCCGCCTGTCTGCGCGATCTTCGATGGGCCCCTAAGGCCAGCGCTGAGGAGTCTCGTGGGGGCCCACCCTGCATTTTCGCTCCTGGTGGCGTCGGGCTCCGGCACCTCCGCCCCAGTCCCCCGGGAGCCGGCCTCCAAACAGCGTGCCCTCTCTGTCCGCCGAATCGGGCCTCTGGCGTGTTATGCTCGGGGGGGACGTGAGCCCGCTTCCCACTCTGTGGCCACTCCTCTGGTCTTTTGGGGACCCTGTCCCTGGCCGTGCCGCTCCCCCAGCAGGTGT
Source organism: Ambystoma mexicanum (assembly GCF_040938575.1). Taxonomy (NCBI): domain Eukaryota; kingdom Metazoa; phylum Chordata; class Amphibia; order Caudata; family Ambystomatidae; genus Ambystoma; species Ambystoma mexicanum. The sequence continues at coordinate 984,742,384 of NC_090921.1, forward strand.
AGGGAGCTTGTCGAGGGGAGGGGGAGGTCCGTGCAATGCGTCCACGCGGTTCCGAAGGGACGCCCCTCCTCCCTCGGCTCCACGGCCGCCGAGGCCTCGCTTCGCTTTACAACCGGAAGCCTCGGGTCTCTTTCTCTGGGGGGGTCACCACGCCAATCCGTCGAGTTGGGTCCGCCTGGGGGGGTTCGGGGGGCTCAATCCCCTATAACTGCAAGGCTTCGGCGGGAGCAGTACACTCGGGCAGCCATTGCCTGTGCACCCCCTGGTGGCCTCCGCCTGCCAGGTTTTTAACTGTTCTCATGGGGCCTGGTATTCTGTCCTGCCAGGGCTTGCCCAAACCTCTAATAGTTTTCTTATTCTCCAGTATTGGGTCCTTGACCCTTCTCTCTTGACACTTGATAATCTTACGCCAATTTCCTTTCACCCTTCCTCTTGATTTTCAACCTTTCAATAGATTCCCCAATGTCTTTTATGAAGGGTTGACTTCCTTCTTGGAAAACTTTATTTGTGATCTTGAGTTTTTGGTTTTGGTCTTTGACCAATGCTTGCTCAACTCCTTGATTTATCTCAGTTGTTCTCTGTGTTATAATCAGGGACTTTATACAACGTTGGCTCATTCACTTGACTTCTTTTCCATATACATTCAATGTCATTACTACTGGATTTAGACAATAGATGTTCATTTGTTCGATTTCTTTTCTGTGAAGTTTTAATGTCCATATTATTGGCTTTTAACAATGCTTGTTCTTTCATTCGTTTACTTAACTCAGTCGTGCAGAGTTTCGCCTCTACGTCTGTTTCACGGTACATGCGCTGAAGCACCAGAGTGTCCTTATGGTTCTTCCCAGGCGCACTGACCCTTCTTGGTGACTTCTACGTCCTCTGCTGTGTGAGGGCTGCCGGTTGAACCATGTTTTTCTCGTGGTGTCTGCTCCAACCCCTTTGAGTCTGCTTGCTGCTTCAGCCTTTACTCTGGAGCTTCCGCTGCTCGCAACCTTGCGACCACGGTCTCTCCGACTAGGACTTTTCACCACAGGATTTCTCCGGTTCTCTCGCCTCTGTCTGTCCACACTGTGCCATTGCTGCTTCCCGAACAGCGTTGGGATCCAAGCAACTCCATCTTCTCAGATATCTCTCGTTTTTAAAGTTCCCAGCATTGTTCACATGATGAAAACAACTAGTATGCGTCAGTGGTTTCTCTGTGGGAGTAATCTTCATTACTCAGTTAATCATCTTCGTCTCAGTACATTTTTGCTGACACACATCACGATCAAGGGTTTTGCTTACATCTTCCACCATACAATATGACATAAATATAGGGGATAGTGAAGAGTTATAGTTGCCATTCTGACCCAGAGGGGAATTGCATGTTTTGAATAGTGAAGTCTCGTCTTCCCAGGGTTGGTCTCTTCCAAGGTAGTCCTCCCACAGATAGCCACCCCCAGGGTTGTTCTCGGGTGGCTTCTGCCCTTCCCAGACCATCTGGGAATAGACTTCCCCCTATAAGTTCAGGTTCAACACACAAGTCGAACCTGGGTTGGTAGCTGTAGGCCACGCTGTCTGAGGCAGACAGTACCCATAGCCATATATGGCAATATCTTTATCCCAGTCACTCTCTAGGAAGAACATTATGTTGGGATTGGATGGGATTTGGACATGGGTTAAGAGTAGGAGCCTTGCACCCCTCTGGAATCAGAAAGCCTGCCACTAATTTGTGGAATGGTGGATTGTAGCACTTAAGCACCGAAATACTTGGGATCGCAGTCTGTTAAATCTGATGAAGCAAATATTTAAAAAAAATACAAGGTGGAGCAAGTTATTTGGGTGTTCAAGACTATGCGAAATGCATGTGGAGCTATCATACCTTGATCCCCACAAGATGGTACATATCACATTAAAGACATAGGCAATACACGGCCAAAAAGCTTACTAAGAGCACCTACTGATTCTTTTCAAATATAGGTTGCAAGGAGGGGGATTGGGAAGCCTGCACAGAGACTCATCCAGCAGTCATTTGTAGCATTAAAGAAGTTGTGGAAATCTCATTACCAACGTTTATTTCAAAAAGCAAACCTAGTCAAACGGAAGTCTTGAAAAAGCTGGCCAATTCCCAACCAACTTTTCGTAAAAAGAACCTGGACTTCCGGATTATTTCCAGATCTATATGAGATGATTCTGTAAGGAAAATGTAACATTAAAAATTATCGGGAGACATTGATACACATATGGACATCTTTTGAAAAAACAAATAAACCAATATAAAGCTAAACCATTCTGAAAGATTGCTAACACAATTAAGTATTTCATATGTCAAATGGATTCCCTATGTCAAGGATAATTTAAAAAAGAAAGCAACTTATTCTAGTATAATTACCTTAATTATTGGATCTATTGGAATTGAATAATATATTATAAAGCTAACAGGACGATATTAACATTCAAACAAACTTATTGGAGAAAAATGAAGTTAATGATTGGAATTATCGTAATTGAAGAGTATACTACAATGTAAATGAGGGTATAATAACATTCATGAGACATTCACACCGTCACTTGTGTGTGTTGCGTATTGCCCTCTTTAACAAACGGTTATATTTATCGTTGGTGCTCTCTTAGAAAACAGTGTGCTTTCTCATCTGACAGATTGCTGATTAAATAAGTTAAATAGGGCTTCCGGAACTCCTCCCAAGCACAGGGTTGTATTAATTTGCAATGCAATCCCTCTGTTTGGAATAAGTGGCTGCTTTTCTTTTTTTGTTTGGTTTTTTTTAATTTTTACCCATGTAATCTTTTTTTGTCTCCGTAACAGGTTCTTTTGTGTTGCAGACAGACTGAAGGCTTACACAAATCAAGAGAAAAATAGGTACGTCTTTTTCTGTCTTTCTCTCATGCGCATATTGCATATTGTTTGGAAACCTATGTCCTCCTTTGGTTGGAACATTAACAACTTCACATTTCTTAAAGGTTATAACTACCCCATCGCATTTCACAAGGGGAGTACTTTACTTTAGGTGAACTTGGGCTAAGTAAAGTCCTGCTTTTGTTTTAGTGGAGGGAATACACAAACGGATCTTACTGTAGCCTTGATGGCCACAAAAATCAGACTGCAGGCAGCTCACTACATTTCTCTTTTCACATTTTGACTGAGTGACCAAAAGAAGATTTTGTGACAATCACTCAGTTCGGTGAAGACCAAAATGTTTTTTCGTAAAATGTTGCGAACGTAGTAAGGTTACATTTTATCGGTCTCTGAAGGATAGAAATTTGGACATAGTGGACTCATAATCTTTAAGTCATTGGTTTTGTAAATCTATTCCTTGAAAAATATTCTCAAACTAAGATCGATAGTAAGGTTGGAGCCTGTCTGGGGTCATTTGAACTTGCTTTCATGGAAAAATCAAAGCAGCCAGAATTAGGCTTCTCCACATAATGTTTTGTGCACCCTAAAATTCACTTCTTGAGTTCTCGTTTATGATTTATCTGGAGAATCATCTACTTTTTCATGCTCCTTGTTCTGGAGAAGGCCAGGATTTTGGCCACTCCATACCTCTAGGCAACAGTCATGTTTCCATAAATCAAATAAAAGAAATACCTTGCCTGAGAATTGTGGCGCTGCCAAACATTCGTAAGTATGACAGCTTTGTGTGTTGTGTGTAGTAATGATTAAATCCCAAGACACATTATTTCTTGTTCCATGTAAAGGCAAGAACACAGTGCATATCCCATTCCAATGGTTGTGCAGGAAAGGCTGTCCCCTCTTGATAAAGCATATGCTTTCTTTCTAAGGGGCTGATCTTATTCTCTAACTGGGCCTGTATCAGTGGTTTACCATTGTTTTCCATTTTTTTTAAAAAAATTAGATCCATGTCAATCAGGAGGTTGTTTTGTTAATTTAATGTCACATGATGTTGTATAGTGCACTAGTTCTTGGCGCATGGCTTTGAAATAAAGAAAGAGTGAAGGTTGTGTTGGAGTATAATCAGACGCAAAACAATAGGTGTGTTCTATGGTTTTGTGTAGATTTTGACAGTGACACTAGGCTGTGTTTTTTCCAGAGGCGAGATGCCAAAATCTGTTCCTAGCCAGCTGTGGGATACCGTCAGAGAGACTGGTCTGGGAGGAGGTGTATGAATCTTTAGGTGATTAGAGCTATAGATGTTTTGGGGAGTGCAGTGAGCATTTAACCTTTTGGTGGCATTAAATGTGGTAGTGCTAAAAGGTGTAAGACTGCAGTGTATCTGGGGATCACTTTATGTAGTGTAGCAGTAATAGTAGATTGAAAGGTGAGTATGTTAGTTGTGTGGAAGGAGGAAGTTGGGGAGAAGTCCTATTGTTTGGAGTTTGACTTTTGAGATCCTGTTTGGAGATTATATGCTAGACCAGGGTGAAAATGTGCAAGTTGCAAGCTACTAGCCATCTATGAAAAAAGCAATTGCCACCTCAATTCTAAGAGAGCACACTATTTCTTCCTAGGCCAAGAGTCAGTCATCACTACCCAGCGGCTAGTGGCAAGTGCTCATTTTGCATCCTGTGGTAGACTTACCCTTTGAGGTTTCAGTTTGTCGATGCACTGAAATCGTTGATTCTGTGATGTTCGTATTGCTTGAGACATTGGAGATTTTTGTTCTCGTTTCCATTTCATGACGATTGTTGCGTGATTCTAGATTTGGAAGGTCTTGAATTACCCAGTTTATCTGATGGGGGTTTGGGGGGTGAGATTACATTAATTCGGTATGGTTTATGTTATTGGGCGTGCAAATGTTAAGTCGCAGTGGGACAGATGGCTTTACTTTGTGTCTTGGTGTAGAGTGGACGTGAAGGAGTTACCGACTGTTGCCCTTCTGGTCTTGGCCTGGCCTCATTTCCTGTGTCTGACAATTGAGGGTTGGAAAGACTGTCCAGATTGAGTCTGGTCTTGACAACGTTTTAATGTGAACATTGTGCAGTGGTTTTGCATGCATGGGTCTCCTAGGTTTTCTTGTTTTTGGCTCTACTTCTTTGGTGCATCTTCTGGTCCAGTACTGTGATGCTTCTATGTTGCAAGGCTCTGCTTTATCTGTTTGTTTCTTAGGTGGACTTTTGAATAGTCAGATTTTGTGAAGGCCTGTTAGTCTTCCTCTGTGCGTAGATGTAATATTTCGAGCTAAAACATATCGCCAGTGCACAGTGCATTCTGGTTAACTCAGAGCCATAATGTACATTTGCTTCATGCCTCAGTGGAGTCTGAACTTGCTATAAACTATAAACATATTTTCAGAATTGTTCGCACTATTTCACTGGAAAACATGTTTTCAAAGTTATTTGTTGCTTATGTTAGTTTGCATTGCTTATCCAAGGGCACTTTGCGTGAAGCGACTGGGAAAGCAGGTGCCGGCTGGTACTTGATAAAGTTTCCATACCGCTTTCAAAAATAAGGCGTAGTTACCGAGTTGCATTTATCCTGCTTTCATGTGAAAGGGAAGGGTTCTGCTCCTTGAGGGTGTCCAGGCAAAGTTTAGAATCAATAGTTTCGAATAACAAAAGTTCTGAAACAAAAGTACTGAAAATAAAGTTTCGAATGAATTTTTTTAATATTAAACGGTTTATTTTAATTTAGTATAGTTAAATAGTTTTTTTTAAAAAAAATTATAATAATTTTGAAACTTTTATTTTGGACACTTTTGTGTCGGAACTTTTGTCAGTCGAAACTTTGACTGTCGAAACCGTCACTATGAACCCTCCTTGAGGTTACCGTAGGTCACTCCGGCCATGGGCATACAGGGACTGCGAACGAGCAGGGACTCAGGTCGGAAGTTTCTAGAGAATGCCACCCTGCTTTTTGCGGCGTGCTTGAAATGCGGGGCATGGGAACGGTCGGACAGAAAGCTTCATCTTGCAGAGGGGATGCCTTTCTCCAAGCCTGTTGGCTGCTGTGGTCTCTTTGCCTGGCTGTTTTCTGGGCTTTTCAGCTGATTCTGGTGAGGGCATTTTTTAAAGTTGCGCCAACTGTGATGTATTTTCTTTAGATTTCTTTCCTTCGTGTTATTCATTTATGAGTTCTGTTGCATTTATTCATTCAAGTATGCTTTTTCATATAAGAACCAATCTTCCCTTTAGCTGAGTGTCTGTATGTGTGAATCATTGCTTAGCTGCGTTCAAGGTTTTTCATTCAGTGAATTGGTGAGAGAAAAGATATATATATATATATATGTCCGTGCACTCTTTGAAATTAAAACAGTAGACAGCTATGCATGTGTTGCATAGATTGGTAGCCAGGAATGAGAATTATGATCCTCCTTGATGTTTCCAGTTAAAGTGTGGGACTGGTGCTAGAGACATGTTGATGGATCAAAGCATTCCGACATGCATGTAGTGGATGAATTTCATCTTGGTGTATTCTGGACCCATTCCCTGGAAGGTGCATCATCCATAGAAAGGGTTTTTAATTGGATTCTGCATTTTACAAGGAGCCATTGGGGTGCTTGATGTGGTCCCATCTTTCCGTTGTTCGGTGGAGTGTTTCCCATGGGTCGGCTATTTTTATATTGTTTGCTCCTCCTCTTCAGTGCCAAGGGGCACATAATGCTTTATTTATCCTTTGATGAAGCAGAGTGGGATCAACAGCAGGCTGGTTCTACAAGTTGGATTTATTGGTGGTCTTGAACCAGAAAATGATAACGGGCAATGTAAAAACACTGTTCAACAACAGAACAGGATGGCTTCTCCCCCTTCCCAGCCTATAAGAGCTATTAAGGCCAGTTAAATAGAGTTCAATAACATCCACAGGATACGCCCCCCCTTGAGTTTCTCTTAATAGTCCAACAACTTCCACTCGGAATCTCTCCTTGAACGGCACTGTATGGGTTTGTAGGTCTCAGATTGGTTCCCTTCTTCTAAAGAACAGTCATTCTACAATCTCTCACAGTCCTATGGATTTGAGTGTTCTTGACATTTCTGTCTGGTCTCCTGGCTCTAGGTCATTTGCTTCTTTTCCTGGGTTTTGCAGAAGGCGTTTACCAAGGTTTTCTAGGTGCACCGCGTATGGCTGCACATTGGGGCTCTCACAATATGGAGCTGTGGGTAGAGCAGGCTTGCGTATCCCCAGTAGTTCCATTAGGGAATAGCTAGTTTAGTTTTAGCTTTGACTTTTTCACCACCTCTCTTTCTCAGGATACTGGCTGTTAAACAAACACCCTAACCTCTTCTAACTCCTTATCTATTGCCAGTGATCTCATTACCACTATGAGTGGCGCTTTCCTTTTTTCCTAGCTGCCCCTCTCTACTCTCCTGTCACTTGTCCAGCACCTCCATGTTTTCACTTCCAACTCTTTCTATCTTTCATTCACTTCCTCCTGGACTCTGGTTCCCAGCTTGATTTCTTCGAATCCCTGATGTAGTCTTTGCCATCAACAGTCCTGTTCCGAAGAGGGCCCCTCTCTACTCTGCAGCCCCATACTCTTGTACCACTCTGGTTGTGTTTAGATTCCTTCTCCTGCGTTCTACCACCTCCTCCTCTGTTGTTTTCTCTGCCTTCCTAATGATGTTCCTGCTGCCTCCAGGTTGATGCCCTTTATTCTCCAGTCTCGCGTCTCCCTGCTCACACTCCTTGCTAATCTGTTCTCTGGTTTTCCTTCCACCAGCCCCTGTAACTCCTGCCAACCTCCCTTTCACACCCTCTGCTCATCACCTCTTCACAACGCTCATATTCTTGCCCCCCACGTTTCCTCCCTGTACTATCTCTTCCCACTTTCCTCAGCCAGCCTTCTGCCACCGCCCTCCTTCGACCTCCTGTCTCCTTTCCGCCACACGCTCTTCTCTGCCACAATGCCTCTTCCCAACTTTTAGCATCCACATCCCAACTAAATGGTTTTCAGCTTTTAGTGGAGCCCTTGCTCTGCCTTCTGGGCTGTGTTTCCTGTGAACTGGTGCACCTCTGTGCAGTAATAGGTTTGTGATCATGAATGGTTCATTTAAGGTGCTCAGATTTGTTCACCCGTAAAACAAGTGAGCCATGGCGCAACGTGGACAGAAAATTAATAAAGCTTGTCCACTATTTTGGAACTGACATGAGCAGCGCACAGCTCTTTTTCACAAGACAGCTGCAACATCTATGTTCCCCTGCATGCTCGTGTGCAGCACGCAAACAATCCTTCTGCTACAATGAGTCATGCATTCCTTGCTTTCCCAATGGTCTCATCTGGATATGTAGTGGAAAAAAACCAGCCTTTAGAACAGCACTGCAAAATACACATAGGGCATCCATTGAATGCAAAGGGTAGCGAGGGCATGGTGGGGTGGTCAAGGTGTGTAAGGAAGGCATGGTATCAACAGTAAGATGGGCACAAATGACCACAGCTCAAGGGTGTTTATTGAACTTCATAAAAGGATTTGAAAAAAGCCTACCTAAGCCTAAATCTAAAGATGGGAGATGGCTACAACCATCAAATAATAACACAGTCCTAGTGGTGTCTTGTCAAAACAAAAGGGCCTATACTAAAAAACCTATTGCCAATCCTTACCTCTGGATACAAATAGTGTGGGAAACAATGTTATGTAAAAGAAACAAGTGTTCAAGAAATTATATGTCAGGGTATTCTCTGGCTTCTCTAGCACGAGGGTACAGTTCAAAATTAGCATCAGGGCCTCCCGTGCCCAAGTCTCTTTGCCTTTCAAAGTCTCTTCTTTCAGAGGGCCTGATGCGACAAACGAGCAAGCTATTTTCCTCTCAGGATTTCACACTCACTCCACTTCTCAGGTGATTCACTATTCCTCTTGGAACCCACTCAGCCGGGCTCAGATCCCCTTTAACACAATGCTCGTAGATTTTTCATGTAACCAATTTCGCAGGTTGATTCATGGTTCACCCCGGGCCCCCCCTCACCTGGGGTCAGATCAGTTTTAACACAATGTTCAATCAGTCTCCTGCACCGGACTCAGTCAAATTTAATTCACTCCAACACAAACTTGCTTTAACCCAAAGCTTTCGATTGATCTACCTCGTTCGCGCTTGGCCCAACTTTTTCTACTTTGTTATCCACTTTCTTGGCAACATGAACATCGAAAACTTTCGATTGTGCACCGAATTTTGCTTGACCCGCCACAGAACCACTTCGATGCACAATTCTTTGCCACTCTTTCACCTTTGTCAACTCTCAGTTGTATACCTTACAGAGACTTTTGAATGAGCACACGTGCACTGCCGGACCACTCTGTCAAAGGTATTGTATCTTGGTTTCAAAGTTCAATCACTCCTCTGTTGTTCAATTATACTCGCGTTGGTTATCACATGCATTTCTGACACTGTTCCCTTCAGAGCTCACCATACAATGTTGCCACTTGCAACCTTGGCTTCAACACAGACTGTTCTGTTATCGGTCTCCCCAACTCGCTGGCTGTGTTGATTTCACTGGTGCTGCTTTGTTGTAGGAGCCAAGGACAGTACCACGGCAGCAGGTGATTCTCCCCGCCGTATCAACCTGGGAGGGCCCCTGGTACCTCTGACACACAATGCAGGATTCTTCAGCCTGGTTACCTGGTTTTACGCTTTCTATTCTCAAGGTTTCGTGAAATTAACGGTTCTTTGTCGAAAAGGTCAAGGGCACTTCCCTCCTTGCGATCCCCTTCTGTTTCGCTGTCTTTCTCCTCGTGTTAAACTGCCATCTGGGAACTTCTGTTTTTCTTTTGTGGTTTGCCTCGCTCATAGTGTGCTCTTGTGCGTCACCTTTTATCCGTGTGGGGAAGTGTAACGGAAGTCAGGTGTACGTGATGGTCAGTAAAAGGGGGTGGGGGTGAGTTCCTAAGTATCCTACCTGGTAGGATGGGGTAAAAGTGTTACAGGGAAGGGGATGCTGCGTCTCGCCATTCGGTGTCCCACTTCCACTCCCCGAAGACCCCTCAACCAGGCGATCCTCCTGCACTGGTCCACCCCCAGGAACTGGATCCAAAAGCGATGGCCGTGTCCTGGCCACCTGGAAGCCTTCAGGTTTCCCCATGGGGTCCTGCCATAACTCATCTCCAGGCTGCTTCACGCCCTAGGTTGTATCACCTGAACACTGACCACCCCATCCAGCACCCCCAGACACGGGCATGGGAACCGGTCACAGTCTCATAGACTTGTGATATTCCTCTGTATTCTGTGCTAATGTTCTCTTCTGTCCCTATTCCGTATGATTGCCAAAGACATTGGCTAGTCTCATCCTCTGTCTTTACCACTTGGGGTGTGCTTCGAATCACTCTTCTGTCTTTTTCCTGTATATCTATTCCTAATATAAGACTTGGAGTGGTGTTATTCTTGCCTTGTGTTCCTTTTCTTAGAGCATCCCAGTGTGTGATTTTTTTATGTCCCTAGACATTTGTGCTGCTCTCCCTCTTTGTCATTAATTTGTACACCACCTCTTATTTTGCAATATCATCTGGTGGCGAGGGATGTGCTCCTCGTTCCTGCCTACCCTAGTTGCTGCTAGTAATGATCTGACTGGCCGTAGCTGGTGAACAGTACCCTGGAAGACGACGGCTCAAAGATTCAGTGGTATACAGTGTTGCTTTGAATACTGTCACAGGTTTCCATTTGAAGTAATATCTTTTTCAATTTCCCTCCCTGTCCACCATTGTGCCGTTTTATTGTCTGATTTGTTTCTTATCTCAGTATAAATCTACGTTCCTTTCTCTCATTCTGACTTCTTTTCTCGTTCTTCCTCCATTTTCTTTCATCATTCTCTGCCCACTTCACCCTCTGTCTTCGTCCTCTGCCTCTTCCCTCCTTTGCCCTCTCTGCCTCTCCCTCCCTTTTTCCCTCTCTGCCTCTCCCTCCCCCTTGGCCCTCTCTTCCTCTCCTTCCCCCTTGGCCCTCTCTTCCTCTCCTTCCCCCTTGGCCCTCTATGCCTCTCCTTCCCCCTTGGCCCTCTATGCCTCTCCTTCCCCCTTGGCCCTCTCTGACTCTCCCTCCCCTTGGCCCTCTCTGCCTCTCCCTCCCCCTCGGCCCTCTCTGCCTCTCCCTCCCCCTCGGCCCTCTCTGCCTCTCCCTCCCCCTCGGCCCTCTCTGCCTCTCCCTCCCCCTCGGCCCTCTCTGCCTCTCCCTCCCCCTCGGCCCTCTCTGCCTCTCCCTCCCCCTTGGCCCTCTCTGCCTCTCCCTCCCCCTTGGCCCTCTCTGCCTCTCCCTCCCCCTTGGCCCTCTCTGCCTCTCCCTCCCCCTTGGCCCTCTCTGCCTCTTCCTCCCCCTTGGCCCTCTCTGCCTCTTCCTCCCCCTTGGCCCTCTCTGCCTCTCCCTCCCCCCTGGCCCTCCTTGCCTCTCCCTCCCCCCTGGCCCTCCTTGCCTCTCCCTCCCCCTGGCCTTCCTTGCCTCTCCCTCCCCCTGGCCTTCCTTGCCTCTCCCGCCCCTCTGGCCCTCCTTGCCTCTCCCTCCCCCCTGGCCCTCCTTGCCTCTCCCTCCCCTCTGGCCCTCCTTGCCTCTCCCTCCCCCCCTCTGGCCCTCCTTGCCTCTCCCTCCCCCTCCCCCCTGGGCCTCCTTGCCTCTCCCTCCCCCCTGGGCCTCCTTGCCTCTCCCTCCCCCCTGGGCCTCCTTGCCTCTCCCTCCCCCCCGGCCCTCCTTGCCTCTCCCTCCCCCCCTGGCCCTCCTTGCCTCTCCCTCCCCCCCTGGCCCTCCTTGCCTCTCCCTCCCCCCCTGGCCCTCCTTGCCTCTCCCTCCCCCCCTGGCCCTCCTTGCCTCTCCCTCCCCCCCTGGCCCTCCTTGCCTCTCCCTCCCCCCCTGGCCCTCCTTGCCTCTCCCTCCCCCCCTGGCCCTCCTTGCCTCTCCCTCCCCCCCTGGCCCTCCTTGCCTCTCCCTCCCCCCCTGGCCCTCCTTGCCTCTCCCTCGCCCCTGGCTCTCCTTGCCTCTCCCTCCCCCCTTGGCCCTCCTTGCCTCTCCCTCTCCCTGACCCTCCTTGCCTCTCCCTGGCCCTCCTTGCCTCTCCCTCCCCCCTGGCCCTCCCCCTTGGCCCTCCTTGCCTCTCCCTCCCCCCTGGCCCTCCCCCTTGGCCCTCCTTGCCTCTCCCTCCCCCCTGGCCCTCCCCCTTGGCCCTCCTTGCCTCTCCCTCCCCCCTGGCCCTCCCCCTTGGCCCTCACTGCCTCTCCCTCCCCCCTGGCCCTCACTGCCTCTCCCTCCCCCTTGGCCCTCCTTGCCTCTCCCTCCCCCCTGACCCTCCTTGCCTCTCCCTGGCCCTCCTTGCCTCTCCCTCCCCCCTGGCCCTCCCCCTTGGGCCCCTTGCCTCTCCCTCCCCCCTGGCCCTCCCCCTTGGGCCCCTTGCCTCTCCCTCCCCCCTGGCCCTCCCCCTTGGCCCTCCTTGCCTCTCCCTCCCCCCTGGCCCTCCCCCTTGGCCCTCCTTGCCTCTCCCTCCCCCCTGGCCCTCCCCCTCGGCCCTCTCTGCCTCTCCCTCCCTTTTTCCCTCTCTGCCTCTCCCTCCCCCTTGGCCCTCTCTTCCTCTCCTTCCCCCTTGGCCCTCTCTTCCTCTCCTTCCCCCTTGGCCCTCTATGCCTCTCCTTCCCCCTTGGCCCTCTATGCCTCTCCTTCCCCCTTGGCCCTCTCTGACTCTCCCTCCCCTTGGCCCTCTCTGCCTCTCCCTCCCCCTTGGCCCTCTCTGCCTCTCCCTCCCCCTTGGCCCTCTCTGCCTCTCCCTCCCCCTCGGCCCTCTCTGCCTCTCCCTCCCCCTCGGCCCTCTCTGCCTCTCCCTCCCCCTCGGCCCTCTCTGCCTCTCCCTCCCCCTCGGCCCTCTCTGCCTCTCCCTCCCCCTCGGCCCTCTCTGCCTCTCCCTCCCCCTCGGCCCTCTCTGCCTCTCCCTCCCCCTTGGCCCTCTCTGCCTCTCCCTCCCCCTTGGCCCTCTCTGCCTCTCCCTCCCCCTTGGCCCTCTCTGCCTCTCCCTCCCCCTTGGCCCTCTCTGCCTCTCCCTCCCCCTTGGCCCTCTCTGCCTCTCCCTCCCCCTTGGCCCTCTCTGCCTCTTCCTCCCCCTTGGCCCTCTCTGCCTCTTCCTCCCCCTTGGCCCTCTCTGCCTCTCCCTCCCCCCTGGCCCTCCTTGCCTCTCCCTCCCCCCTGGCCCTCCTTGCCTCTCCCTCCCCCTGGCCTTCCTTGCCTCTCCCTCCCCCTGGCCTTCCTTGCCTCTCCCGCCCCTCTGGCCCTCCTTGCCTCTCCCTCCCCCCTGGCCCTCCTTGCCTCTCCCTCCCCTCTGGCCCTCCTTGCCTCTCCCTCCCCCCCTCTGGCCCTCCTTGCCTCTCCCTCCCCCCTGGGCCTCCTTGCCTCTCCCTCCCCCCTGGGCCTCCTTGCCTCTCCCTCCCCCCTGGGCCTCCTTGCCTCTCCCTCCCCCCTGGGCCTCCTTGCCTCTCCCTCCCCCCCGGCCCTCCTTGCCTCTCCCTCCCCCCCTGGCCCTCCTTGCCTCTCCCTCCCCCCCTGGCCCTCCTTGCCTCTCCCTCCCCCCCTGGCCCTCCTTGCCTCTCCCTCCCCCCCTGGCCCTCCTTGCCTCTCCCTCCCCCCCTGGCCCTCCTTGCCTCTCCCTCCCCCCCTGGCCCTCCTTGCCTCTCCCTCCCCCCCTGGCCCTCCTTGCCTCTCCCTCCCCCCCTGGCCCTCCTTGCCTCTCCCTCGCCCCTGGCTCTCCTTGCCTCTCCCTCCCCCCTTGGCCCTCCTTGCCTCTCCCTCTCCCTGACCCTCCTTGCCTCTCCCTGGCCCTCCTTGCCTCTCCCTCCCCCCTGGCCCTCCCCCTTGGCCCTCCTTGCCTCTCCCTCCCCCCTGGCCCTCCCCCTTGGCCCTCCTTGCCTCTCCCTCCCCCCTGGCCCTCCCCCTTGGCCCTCCTTGCCTCTCCCTCCCCCCTGGCCCTCCCCCTTGGCCCTCACTGCCTCTCCCTCCCCCCTGGCCCTCACTGCCTCTCCCTCCCCCTTGGCCCTCCTTGCCTCTCCCTCCCCCCTGACCCTCCTTGCCTCTCCCTGGCCCTCCTTGCCTCTCCCTCCCCCCTGGCCCTCCCCCTTGGGCCCCTTGCCTCTCCCTCCCCCCTGGCCCTCCCCCTTGGGCCCCTTGCCTCTCCCTCCCCCCTGGCCCTCCCCCTTGGCCCTCCTTGCCTCTCCCTCCCCCCTGGCCCTCCCCCTTGGCCCTCCTTGCCTCTCCCTCCCCCCTGGCCCTCCCCCTTGGCCCTCCTTGCCTCTCCCCCCTGGCCCTCCCCCTTGGCCCGCACTGCCTCTCCCTCCCCCTTGGCCCGCACTGCCTCTCCCTCCCCCTTGGCCCTCACTGCCTCTCCCTCCCCCTTGGCCCTCACTGCCTCTCCCTCCCCCTTGGCCCTCACTGCCTCTCCCTCCCCCTTGGCCCTCACTGCCTCTCCCTCCCCCCTGGCCCTCTTTGCCTCTCCCTCCCCCCTGGCCCTCTTTGCCTCTCCCTCCCCCCTGGCCCTCTTTGCCTCTCCCTCCCCCCTGGCCCTCTTTGCCTCTCCCTCCCCCCTGGCCCTCCTTGCCTCTCCCTGGCCCACCTTGCCTCTCCCTCCCCCCTGGCCCTCCCCCTTGGCCCTCCTTGTCTCTCCCTCCCCCCTGGCCCTCCCCCTTGGCCCTCACTGCCTCTCCCTCCCCCTTGGCCCTCACTGCCTCTCCCTCCCCCTTGGCCCTCTTTGCCTCTCCCCCTTGGCCCTCTTTGCCTCTCCCTCCCCCTTGGCCCTCTTTGCCTCCCCGCCTCCTTGACCTCTTCTGCCTCTCCCTCCTCCTGGCCCTCTTCTGCCTCTCCCTTGGCCCTCTTTGCCTCCCCCGCCTCCTTGACCTCTTCTGCCTCTCCCTCCTTCTGGCCCTCTCTGCCTCTCCCTCCCCCTTGGCCCTCTTTGTCTCTCCCTCCCCCTTGGCCCTCTTTGCCTCTCCCTCCCCCTTTGCCCTCTCTGCCTCTGCTTCTCCCACCTCGTTGACCTCTTCTGCCTCTCCCTCCTCCTGGCCCTCTCTGCCTCTCCCTCCCCCATGGCCTGCTCTGCCTCTCCCTCCCCTTGGCCCGCTGTGTCTCTCCCTTAGCCACTGTGCCTTCCTCCCCTTTGACCCATTCTGCCTCTGCCTCCCCCATTGCCCTCTGTCGCTTCCTACCACTGGCTCCTTCTGTCTCTCCTTTCAGCCCCTGACCCCTTCCCTCCCTCCTTTCTGCCCCCACTCCCCTTGTCTCTCCTTTCTACCCCATCCCCTTGTCTCTCCTTTCTCCCCCTCTCCTTTCTGCCCCTAGACCTCTCGGTCTCTCCTTTCTGCCCCTGGCCCTCTCACTCTCTCCTTTCTTCCTCCGCCCCCTCGCTCTCTCCTTTCTGCCCCTGACCCGTTCCATCCCTCCTTTCTGCCCTCATTGCTCTTGTCTCTCCTTTCTGCCCCCACACCCCCTTGTCTCTCTTTTCTTCCCCCAGCCCTGTTGGTCCCTCCGTTCTGCCCCCGCTCTCCTCGACCCCTCCTTTCTGCCCCTGCTCTCCTCTGCCCCTCTTTCTGCCCACGGCCCCCTCGGCCTCTCCCTTCTGCCCCCGGCCCCGTCGGTCTCTCCCTTCTGCCCCCGGCCCCGTCGGTCTCTCCCTTCTGCCCCCGGCCCCGTCGGTCTCTCCCTTCTGCCCCCGGCCCCGTCGGTCTCTCCCTTCTGCCCCCGGCCCCGTCGGTCTCTCCCTTCTGCCCCCGGCCCCGTCGGTCTCTCCCTTCTGCCCCCGGCCCCGTCGGTCTCTCCCTTCTGCCCCCGGCCCCGTCGGTCTCTCCCTTCTGCCCCCAGCCCCGTCGGTCTCTCCTTTCTGCCCCCAGCCCCGTCGGTCTCTCCTTTCTGCCCCCATTCCCCGTCGGTGTTTCCTTTCTGCCCCCATTCCCCGTCGGTGTTTCCTTTCTGCCCCCGGCCCCGTCGGTCTCTCCCTTCTGCCCCCAGCCCCCTCGGTCTCTCCTTTCTGCCCCTGGCCCCCTCGGTCTCTCTTTTCTGCCCCCGGCCTCCTCTGGCTCTCTTTTCTGCCCCCGGCCCCCTTGGTCTCTCCTTTGTGCTCCCAGACCATGGCCCTCTCCGTCTCTCCTTTCTGTCCCCGGCCCATTTGGTCTCTCCTTTCTGTCTCCGGCCCCCTCATTCTCTCCATTCTTTCCCCACCCCTCTTGGTCTCTCCTTTCTGTCCCCGGCCCCCTCGGTCTCTCCTTTCTGTCCCCGGCCCCCTCGGTCTCTCCTTTCTGTCCCCGGCCCCCTCGGTCTCTCCTTTCTGTCCCCGGCCCCCTCATTCTCTCCATTCTTTCCCCACCCCTCTAGGTCTCTCCTTTCTGTCCCCGGCCCACTTGATCTCTCCTTTCTGCCCCGGGACGTTGGCCCTTTCGGTTACTCCTTTCTGCCCCGGCCTCGGCCCACTCCGTCTCTCCTTTCTGTCCCTGGATCTCAGTCCGCTCGGTCTCTGCCTGTCTCTTACCTGCCACCCTTTCTTTTTACTGTTTGTTTTTCTACCTGCTCAGGACCTTCCTTGGGTTAGAAGTCTCGTCCGGCCACCCCGAGCTGCAAGATCTGGTTTGGGAGGTTGACGGAGTCCTACAGGAATTTGATCTTGAAGTCTTCTATGAGGTATGTTTGCATTTGAATTTATTTTGTTCATTGTGTGAGTCCAGGAAGCAGGGGTGAGAGACGTACACCTTCAGGCTACCTTCAATAGAGGTCTGTAGTCTATATTAACCCTTCAGCACCTCTGAGCACCTTTGATAATACTATCCAGCCCCCAAAAACTAACTGTCCACTCACCACAAAAATATCAAGCCACAAAGGAAACAAGAGTGTTGTGGGTTGTTGGAGGAAAGCATACCCTGATACCAGTGAATATGTGTTCAGTAAACTGAGAAAGGGCTGTGTTTTGGTATCAGTAACTTTCTCCATTGTGAGAGTGGAAGGCAGTGCCCCCATGACAATGATACTCTACCCTGGAATCTGTAAGTTTGTGTACTAAGGTTTGGAGACTGAATTACACTGCTAATTGCTTTCGAGCATCTTCTGTGAACTTTTTGTAATTCTATTCCGGATAGACTCATTTGTAGACAGTATATTCAGTGATTGTACCCTGTAGCTATTGATTGTGTGCATTGTACTAGGGAAGCTGTATCTTGAAACAACCATGTGTACAGTGTACTGAATAAACTGTACCCAAACCAGTGAGTATGTGGAGTGTACTGGGGAAGGCTGTGTTCTGATATTAGTGTATATGTTTAGTGTTCAGTTTATTCTTTGTTTTGATTGGCATTGCTTAAATGAAGTAAATGCAAAATAAATACTGGCATGAGGTGGTGTTCTGATATCCTTGAGTATGTTCGTGTGCACTCTGGTGTGCGCAGTGTGCCAAGAAATCTTTGTCACAATGACGTTGACTCTGTGAAGTGACCACTTTCATACTATTTAGTGTGTCAGAAAGGCATGTGACTTTATGTAAGCAAATGTGTCAAGTGAGCATAGCAGGCAACAATTTCCTCTGGTGCCAATATGTGTGATATTTATTTAATACCGTGTGATACGTTACTTGCTTGATAACAGATAACTTTGTGTATTCGGAGTACTGTTGGTAATTTTTCGCTAAAAAGCAAACATGTGCAGAAAACAGTAGGTTTTGTCCTTTACTCGGCCAGACGTGACTCTCTGTAAAATACATTATGTGCTCTCATGCCAATGATTGTGTTCAGTGTGCTTGAGGAGCCGGAGCCCTGCTACCAGCGAATGTGTGCGTGTCCATGTAGTGTGCTAGGAGTGAATGCTTTTTAGACCCATTTACAGAATGAATTCCCTCTTAGTGCTCCAACAACACAGACTCTGGAATAGCATTGCTTCATCTCTCTTCTGAAAGTGATAGGGATTGGTTCTAGATCGGAAAAGAATTGACATTGAAACTCCAAACTCCATCTGAGGTGAAATGGAAATTTAAGTGTGTAAGGTTATCTGGGAATAATTGTAGCACTGGCTACATTGAACGTTATCTTCTCCACTTCTAGTCTGTGAGGGGTTTACTGCATGTGGGATGTGGCCCTCGTGCTACAAAAGCTCCTGGACTTATTATCTCACTTATTTTGAACCTCATGTAAATCTGACACTTGTGTTCTGTATTGTCCTAAACGTATTCATAGCATCATCATGCAGCATGCAGACTGGTGCACTAGACAACCCTAACGGACCCAGCCACAAAGGCAACTGCTTTGAAGTTGGGGGAGGGATCCTAATCTATGCAACTAAGAACTTGCCACCCCTTTACCATAGTCTCAATGTGGGCTGGCATTAGGAGATGATTGTTCAGCTAATCCAGCATATTTGTAATCTTTTCATCTGTGGTCGAAACTAATAGTAGTAGCTAAGACCTCTGCTTCATACTGCTTTCATATAACAAATAGTGTAACCTCTGCTTCTGCATCGTGGGAAGATTCATATTTAAAAACACTGAAAACATATTTTCCCCCACTAGTTGTTTCTAAGGAGTTGCCTTTCAGACTGAGAGAGGGTCTGCTTCTTCATTACCTCAAGTGCCCAGACTCGCTTGGCCCTTGGCAGTCGTCTGCCTGGTCAAGGCCCGCTTCAGCAAGAAACGTGTGCCTTGTGAGCTGGTCCCTCCGGGCCAGACTGCCCAGCTTTCTCAGGCACCTCGGCCACCTTCCTTGCAAGGTGGGAGCCACTGCAGTCCCTGGCTTAGGTTTCTGGATGGCAGTAAAAAAAAAAAAATGTGTGAAATTGTTTGGTCTAGGAATGGAGCAACCAGACCACATAGGCCGTGTAACCATTTTAATCTCAGTCCTCGGGATAGCATGCCAAGGCGTCTCAGCCTGCTCTCCCTTGGACTGAGATTACAACGTTTACAAGGCCTACGGGGCCCGGTTGCTCCATTCCTATATCAAACAATTTCCCAACAGTGTAGTGGCAGGTACTTTATCTCCCTCACTAACTTAGATCTTGACACCTATCTGGAGAGTGACTATGGCAGTGAAGAGTGACTCTTTAGTGTAACCCTGTTCCATGAATTGTATCACAAGGATGAAACGGTGGCCCAACTACCCTTGCTCTATTGTCTTAAATAACTGTTGTCCTTTGTTAATGAGATCATGACTCCCATGGCTGACATCTTGATGGGGCACCACACCTCTTTGGTAACCAGTTTTTTGACCCTCCAACCCCAGCATCTGAATGACCACGCTAAAGTCTTACTATTGTCTATATGATCATATATGGCAAGACCCCCACACCCTAGCTCTTGGGTACAGTCGAAGTTCCTGAGCCTGCATCCACCCCACTACCTTGTGTCTGTTCATTCCGAGTCACCTTGCTTGGTATCTCCATCTTCAGTTTTGGGGATCTAGTTGAAAGATTATATTGGCTACCGCTGTTTAGGATTATCCTCTTTTTTTGTGTGCCATGCCCCTTCTGGTTTACTTCGGATGTTATCCATTGATTTGCGTCTACTGCAATCCTCTTTGAAGCCAACACTTTAGAATCATCAAGGCAATGATGCGTATTCGGAAGTCAAGCATCCAAGATGTGCTACAACCTAATTAGGTCAAACAAATCCTAAATTAGTGTCCATCAGTTGCCTTTGAATCCATCTAATCAAACTTGTCCTCCTTTTTCTCCCATTATCTGTTCTCTGAGGGTGGTATTGCCATATTCATCCTCTGCTCCCGGACTATGACCTTTTACTAAACTACAGACTTTGTATAATTAAGGTGAGGGCAATTTATTTCATTAGATACTTTTTTTATATTCTGCTTTGTGTTGCACATCCCCTTTTCAAATGTCTCAGCTGGTTTAGCATGAGACCAACAGTGGGTAATGGATCATTATGTTTGTGGTCACAGAGGCATGTACAGCAGCTGCACAGGTTAGGAGTTAGTGTAGGGTAGTTGTACTGCCTTCTTTGGCATTTTTCCCCAAACATCTTACTATTTTGTGTAGAGGTTATGAATACAAGACCACATTTTAGTCAACACCCCACTTTCTTCAGAGAAGTTTCTGCTCCTCGTTTCATTTGGAATAACCCCTTTCAGGGTTGCCGCATCACTCTGATACCAAAGTCTGCTGCTGCATCAAAACCTGGTGAGTTGTGGCTATTGGTGGTGGGGGGAGAGGGGATTTAATGCTGGCTTGTATGAGAAGGGTTTGGGCGTGTGGGAGATTGCAGGGTATGCATTCCCCATACCATGACAGCAAGGTAGGCTAAACGAGAAGGGATTCTGGACCCTGCCCTGACGAATTCCTGAGAAACACATTGCTCTGCCTCGATGGGCAAAAGCATAGCTGCTGAGCATGACACAGCGAGATTTGAGGCATCACTCGGCTTGCTAACCAACATACTAAGGAAAGTGAAATGGGTGACTGTGGTCCTCAAATTTCAAGCAGCCCTTCCTCTGAACCTAAGGTTCTTGCCTTCCATACCCCTTAGCAGGTAGCTCATTGTAATGTCTGAGTGTCCTCACCACCTCTTTTCCTCCTCTGCAACTCGCATATGCTTGTTTTTGTTCCTCATGGGATACAGTATATCTATTGGAGACATAGGTGGGATTGGGAGCTAAAGAAATAGGACCTGTCTGCTAATAGCTACGGTTAGGAGTGGTTGCAGGTTGTTTCGCCTTGTTAGTCATACTCCTCCCTTCCCATTGACCAACTTACTCATCTCTAGGATCTCCTACTACCCTACACTACACCCCCGGGCCCCAGCCTCGCACTACAGGCCTAGCCATTAGCACATTAACAGTAACCACGCAATGAATATCCTCTCCTCATTAGCTCTATCACTCTCTCCCACTTCAGCAGCTAGCCAGACCCAAAGGGATGTAGTCTATCAGACCTTGGGCTCTTCCCTATGGATAACATACTTCCAGGTTTCTCCACCAAACCCATTGAATGCAAATTAGCATTCAGGAACCAAGCGCTTCCAACCTGCACCCATCAACGCCACTGTCCCACTAATTAACCCCACACCCTTTTTATTTTCTCTTACAGCGCCACACACAACAGTGGCAGAAGGGCACTAAACAACACCACTAATTTGAAAAAAGTTACCTAATTTGTCGATCATTTGACTTGCATTAGAAGAACTGTATTCTTCAAGTAAAGATTTAAAGGCTTATCAGATTGTGTCATCCTGGAATGTTAAAGATTTGAACAGCCCGATCAAAAGGAAAAAGGCCCAAGCTTATCTGAATTCACTGGGATGTAATGTAGCCCTTCCACAAAGAGGTCACCTTGAAGAAGCACCCAAACTAAGGCGTGGGTGGATTGGACATCTCTTTTTCTTATGGTACAAGGGCAAGAGACACAGCTATTCCAGTTCACAAAAATCTTCCAATCAGAATTATACTGAGCAGGAGGGATGAAGAGAGACGAATGACCTTGATCCCATTGATAATCCAGGAACCAATTATTATAATTATGAACATAAACGGGCCAGGTGGGGAGGATTCTGTTTAGCGTTTTACATTTTCTACCCTAAAAACATATTTTTGAATTGTGCATTGTTGATTAAAAACGTGGAATTCACCCATCGCTTGTGGTTTAACAGCCAGCCAAATACCCAAGTATTTTGCCTTTTACCAGGTTAGATTTGTATCCCATATTCTTTTTAATCATTTCTGTTTTATCTCGGTTGACAGTATCCAGATAGGTTTCTGAACTTGTGGGCTACACCATGAATCATTCATGTTGTGTCTTTTGGATTGCTACAATAAATCTTCAGCATTTAGGAACAATCCAGAATCCAAATATGTGACACTGGTAGAAAAGGTGTGGTTTTGGCTTTTGCTTTATCTGCCGGTGGGTCCATATGTAATGCAAAAAGGAATATAATGTCTGGTCCTCACTTTGTATTGCTTTTCTCTGTCGGGTCCCCACTAATGCAGAATCTAGCTTTTGGTGAGATATAAATAAACTATATTGTTTCACTGTGAGTCTCTTGACCTGTGATGTACTTCCTGGAACCATATTTAAAGCCAGTCAAACTTAGAGATGGTTTAGCTGTAGAAGTGTTAGGTCTGGAGTTGATCTGACCGCCTTCTCATTTCAGATAAGAACAATTGTAAATTGTAGAGTTAGGGTCTTTTTATGTGTTTTGTTAAATAATGAAGTAGAGTTTTTGAGTGACTCTGTATTTTGTGTGTACAGATATACATGGTTTAGTAGAAATCTTTGTGAAGCATCTAGAGAGTCTTTGGATTGAGCTATTTCCAGAACAGTTCTCTGCATTATTCTATATGAGTTTTTGGTGCATATATTTGGAATATTAACGATGATGGGTTAAAATGTGGAATCCACATATATTTTGTCAGATTACTTTTGTAGATTTCAACTTGGAGTATGTGTAAGCAGAAGACCATATACACTGTTACTTGCTGACATATTATGATATATTGGCTGAAAGCCTTATTAGAATTGTTGAGGTTAGTGGATTCTTGTTAAATAGAGTATCAAGATACATAGGAAACATGAAAAGTAAATTGCTAATACCTTTTGACTTGCATGACGGATTTGGCTGATATTTTGCAAACAAAACTTTTGTAACACCACGTCCTCCTCCCCTGAGCCACCCCCGGCTGCAATCCCCTCCAAAACCCGACTGGAACATTGGGGAAAGATAAGAGAGAAAAAAAAAAATTATCAAGAAAGCAAAAAAAGTTGTTTTTGGCCTAGTCCCATTCATTTCCCCTTAGAGATAAAGTTCAAAGCAAAAAACGCTGGCCGGCATTGGACCAGGTATGAAACGACGTGGGCACAAATCATTGACTCGATTTCTGGGAGTGGGTCGGAGGTCATTCAATTCAGTAGTTAAAAGTATTTGACGGAGAAGGGGGTGCCCCCTTCTCCAAAAATTATAGCTATATCTCCCATGGTGCTTTGCAGCAGAGAGGCTTTACAGAAATGAAAAAGCAGCCATGTTTTTTGTTCAGTCCGTGAGCTATTTGTGAATATTTTTGCAATATTCATGGTTATCCGAAAATAAAAAGTGGAAAAAATGCCTTTTGGAGGAGGAAAAAGGATGAAATGGCATCATGCTAGAGATGGGATGGGGAAAGAGGACAACATTTGAAATTCAGAGCTCAAAGGTTTTCCGCATAGTCAGGGTTATTTTTGCATAGAAGAAAACAGGATCGGGAATGAAATTGTCACATGTATAATTACATTTGTGAACCTGGACAGTGGGCACAGCCAAAGACCCTGACTAGCAGGCCCGAAAGACATGTATTGTGGCCACGGCCAAAGGCTGTAGCCACCTAATGGGTAGAAAAACATATTGGGGGAACATGCACAGTGGGTACGCCCGAAGGACATGGCTAGTGGCCCGGTAGAGTTTTAGGATATACAGTGGGCAGTGCTCCAGATAAGATTGTGAGGTGGGAGTATTTTACGCATGATTTTTCAAATTAGACCCTAAATGCAATTTCAAGAGAGTAAAAATTAGTTTTCTCCTCTGCAAGAGAGTAAAACTTATCCAACACATACGTTATGGGTATGAACACATTTTAAAAGGGTGCGTGCTTTATTGTGTTGCTCGCTTAGCTGTCACAGATTTGGTCTTTCAGTTGGAAATTCACCATCATGCATAAGAAGGCTATGCTGTTGACAAAAGAAATGCTACATTGCCATCTAGTGGAGGAAAGTATGTTTTTTTAATGAATAAATCAAAGCGTACACGGTACGCAGTACAAAATTAAATGGTCCGTATTTGCCATATTTACATGCGTAAAAGGGAAAGATACGCACGTTAACTGGTAGGCTGACAGTGGGTATGGACGTAAGGCCATGCTCACTGACCAGGACCAAAAGCCCTGGCTAGTTGACACGAAAGACGTGTATGGTGGCTAAGGCTGTGGCCTTCTAGTGGGCCCAAAAGCAACATATTGGGGGAACATTTACAGTGGACAAGGCTGAAGGAGGCTCTGGCCACTGGCCATGTCCAGTGAGTGGCCAGTGGAACTGAAAAACATGTATAGTGGACCCGGCCAAAGGCTGTGGCCACCTAGTGGGTCCAAAAGAAACATATTCGGAGGGACATGTACAATGGACAAAAACTATGCTATAACAAAACCTTTGAAATTCATGGAAAAAAACCTTAGTTAAGGTGCAGTTAAGTTGCATAGATTTAACGCAACAAAACCCTTGAAATTCAGCGGATGTGGGAATTCATGTACAGCTTCACTCGGCGAGTACCTGTTGCAAAAAGCCCATGAGCTCATGCATTTTTATAAGAGAAGGGATTCACAATGTATTTATTTGGATTTATTAAGCGCCCAGCGGCCCGGAGGCATTGTGGCGCTGTTACAGAATATTCAGCTTTGTGTATGTTATTAACATTGGTTACAAGCAAAAAACATGTATATTACAATAGCAAAGGTGTTCCGTGTTACAATGACAGACAAAATGTCATTATGGGGGACATAGGATTATGGGACATCAACGGAAGCCTGCCAAGTTAAGCTGGTCATGACTTCCCACGTCCGCTGAATTTCAAGGGTTGTGTTGTGTTAAATCTCTGCAACTTAACTGTTTTTTCAATGAATACGCTTGTATATATATATATATTTCTGAGGCTTGTGGAATCTGCTTAGATCACATGCTGTGCATAGGCCGACATCTAGTGGAAGCTGCGGAGTATTACAGTTTGTTTTTCGAAACTCGAAAATGGGCGTCGACACAGGCGTGCCAGTAATACTATCCCTAGTGTGACGTCCACTGTACCCAAGATCCCTCACGCGTCTAGGATCCTCAGATTGTTTTTTTCCGCCATACTGGTCGGAAGCATTTGCGGAGTCCCCTGGCCTTAGCCATACTTTTGCTAATAATCGAAATTTATAATTCTTTATTGACATCCTTCCCCACCCCAACGTCGACCCTCGACACTCGACGACGGCTGGAGAAGACATCGACCGTCGGCTGCTGCACGACGGATCTGGGCCTCGGAAGGCCGCTGGCCTCGGCCCGGGCCTGGTAGGCCGCTGGCCTCGGCCCGGGCCTGGTAGGCCGCTGGCCTCGGCCCTGCAAGTAGGGAGAGTGGGGGGTGGTACATTCTCTTCACTCTTGGTATATAGGTACACCTTATATATTTCCTACACTTACCAGCCCGCTGCCTCAAGGTGCGTATGGAGGGTACCCCTTTCCAATTCTGCCCCAAGTGCAACCGCAAATACCCTTGGGTCGACAGGCACGCCACGTGCAATCTCTGCTTGCCGAGGGACCACCTCGAAGCGAACTGCAGAGCGTGTAGTAGGTTTGAACCTAAGACACTTAAGGACCGTTCGACAAAGCGTTGGGCCCACCACGCCAGGCAGGCGGCCATGGCAGCGGAGGGCGCCTTCAGCGATGGCAGCGACGCCGTACTTTCGGACGGCGAGGGCATTACGGCGTCGAAAGACAGCCGAGCGCAGGTCCCCGACCTCGGAAGGTCGTCCGGCAGGGCGGCTATGGGGAAGACCCCCGGCGACGCAAGCGCTACACACCCTACACACACTAAGCACACTAAATCCAACCGAACCTCGACGACGTCGACTTCTCGGACAGAGGCACAGATAGAACGGTCCGACTCGGTGTCCTCTGGGCGCTCTCGATCGAGATCGCCTCATGACGCAAGGCAATCATCCACTCTTGCCAAGAGTGCCTCGCTCCCTAGACTAACGGAAGACGACTTCCACCCCCAGGCCGCGCTCCAAGAGACGGAGCCCGCAGTTAACACCAGCGAGGCCCCACGCTTGAAGGACACAGATACCTCTTCCGATCCTCGACGCCAGGCGTCGAAAGTCTCCGGGGCCTCCAAAGGACAGGGAAAACATTTTTCCACGCACGGGGAGGGGGGGAAACAGCAGAAAGCACATTCTTCCACTCCTGTAAGACCATCCTTCCCCCCGAAGCAGACAGACAAATACAAGTCTACTGAGAGATCAACATCCAGCAAAGGTACCCTTGATAAGTCCCCTAAATTCCCTACCAAAGTCATCCCCTGTTCCAAAGTATGGTCCAGTGAAGACATAGACAGGGTCATGTCAAGGATGTCTTCCTTGGCAGATTTTTACGACAAGAATCCAGAGCATTTCCTCTCGTATGACCCTCAGGGGGCCACACCCTCAGGTTCCACTGATCCTATCCCCCTAAGTAAAAAGGCCCGGTTCGAAAGACCTGAACCCTTTGAGGTGCAGCCTTACTCTACTCCATACTCTACTCCACACCCCAGGTACCAAGGAGAGCCTTTCCCTGAGGGGGACCAGGAGTTTGAAATTATGGAGGAACAAACCGGGACGGAATACTATGCGGATGAGGAGGACCAGGAGGAGGGAGAAGATGAGCAGGAAATTTACAGAGTAGATTCCCCGGTAGAGAACGAAGCCCCAATTACCGACTCGCCAGTCGATAACCAGCCCCTCCTTAATGAGGTTCTCGCTCGCGCGGCAGAACATTTTCACATCGACACCCACGGTGTACAGGAGGAAAGGGACTTCGCAGAAGAGTTGGTGGGAGAGAGGAGGCCGGTCGCTCAGACCATCCCTATCCTTAAATCCATCCAACGAAGAATAGATCCGTCCCTGGTGAACCCAAACCTCACCAGAGCAGTCAACCCCAGGGTCGAAAAACTTTTCCGGGCAGCCCAGTCTGACCCTCTGTATATAAGAGGACATCTTAAACCAGACTCCCTAGTTGTTACCAACACTCGGAAGAGGGCTGGAACACCCTTATCTTCGTCAGAAGCTCCTCCCAACAAGGAGAGCAAAAAACTTTACGGGTTTGGCAGGAAGGTAGCCTCAACGTCCGCCTACCAAGCAAGGATTGCTAACTCCACCACCCTGTTGGCCAGCTACAACTGCCATCAATGGGAAGAGGTCGCGGCACTCATAGCCTCTGCTCCTGAACCGTTAAAAGGCCAATTGGCTCGGATCTCGGCAGAAGGGAGAGCCGTGTCTGGTTGCATATTGAAAACAACTTTCGACGCCGCGGACAACGCAGGGAGATTGATAGCAGAAGGTACTGTTATCAAAAGACATGCGTGGTTACGGCAGTCGGGGTTCAAAACAGAAACTCAGGCTTCATTAATAGACAAGCCGGTGGAACCCGATCTATTGTTTGGGAAAGCGGTCGAAGACGCACTGAAAAACGCCAAGGACGAATACGAAACACTGAAATCCCTTGGCCAACTAACCAACAAACCCCCTAACCAGAGGGGGAACAGTAATTTTCGTCACCCACGCGGCCAAAATTCACAAAGAGGCAACTATGCCCAGGGACAGGGTACACAGTGGAACAACAGCCAGCAGTCTACCCAAAGTTACGGCAGGGGTAACAAAAGAGGTCGTGAGAGAGGCAGAGGCAGCCCCAACAAGGGAGGTGGCACGCCTCCACCAAAGCAGTGACGCTCAGTTCAGGGTCCCTTCTCACGCAACCCCAGTAGGGGGACGCATTTCCAACTTCACCCAGGTTTGGGAAGGGATCACCTCAGACAGATGGGTGCTGTCAACAGTGTCCACCGGATATTGTATAGAAGTACTGCAGCGTCCCCGGAACCATCCTCCACGACAAAGAGTACACTCCTTAGAACATCAGAAGATCCTTCTCGAGGAGATCGCCATTCTGCTAGAAAAGGACGCGATAGAACTCGTCCCAGGACACCAGGTAAACAAGGGTATCTATTCAACTTACTTCCTTGTGCCAAAGAAAGATTTGACAATGCGCCCAGTATTGGATTTACGGCCTGCCAACAAGTATGTCAAGCCCCAAAAATTCCGTATGACCACGCTACAAGAGGTAATCCCCCTCCTAAAAAAGGGGGATTACATGGCAACCTTGGATATGAAAGATGCTTATTTTCATATTTCCATGCTCCCGGCGCACAGAAAGTACTTGCGCTTCAAGGTGGACAGTCGCCACTACCAATTCAAGGTACTGCCCTTCGGGATAGCTTCAGCACCAAGGGTATTCACCAAGGTACTGGCGGTGGCAGCTGCACACCTACGCAGGGAGGCAATCCCAGTGTACCCTTATCTGGACGACTGGCTCATAACGGGGGAAACCCCAGGAATTTGCAGAACAAACATTCAAAGGACTATCGACCTCCTCCACGAATTAGGCTTCTCAATCAACGAGAAGAAGTCAAGCCTGGTGCCAAGCACCTCAAAACAGTTCCTAGGAGCAATCCTAGACACTCAGAAAGGGTTGACCTTCCCTTCGGAAGAGAGAATTCGGAATATACTACTGCAAATTCCACATTATCAGTCCGGTCAACAAATAACGGTACGCAAAGCAATGCGGTTACTGGGCATGATGGCGTCATGCATTTACCTGGTCCCCCACGCGCGACTGTGCATGCGTCCCATGCAGGAATGGTTGGCGAAACAGTGGTCTCAGGCAAGTGGTCAGTGGGACGATCTAGTGGTTGTTTCGCCAACACTTGTACAGAGCCTACACTGGTGGACAAGAAAGAATCTCGCAAGGGGAAAACCCTTTTACGATCCCGAAGTACAGGCAGTGGTGACTACAGATGCATGCCTGACTGGGTGGGGAGCTCACCATCTCCACCACACAGCTCAGGGTCTCTGGTCTCACTCAGTAGCCAAGAACCACATAAACCTGCTAGAGCTTCTGGCAGTATTCAGAGCGCTTCGGGCGTTCGAGCCCCATCTACTAAACTTGTCGGTGCAGATCCGGACGGACAGCACGACAGCCATGTTCTATCTGAACAAGCAAGGAGGGACTCGTTCGCCAAATCTGTCCAAGCTTGCCCAGAAAATCTGGATATGGGCACTTAGACGGAACATCTTCCTGTCATCGCAACATGTTCCAGGGGAGCTCAATTCCCTAGCGGATGCTCTAAGCAGAAACTCTCTCCCAGAAGAACACGAATGGGTCCTTCACAGAAAGATCGTAGAAGATCTCTTCTTTCAGCGGGGTTTCCCCACTATAGACTTATTCGCCACAAGCGAAAACAAACAATGCCCAGGATTTGCATCCAGGTTCCCCCAGCCAGACTCCCAAGGGAACGCCCTGTGGATGAACTGGTCAGGGATGTTTGCGTACGCTTTTCCACCAACTCCTCTCATCAGGAAGGTGGTGTACAAGATGAACAAGGAATCGATGATGCTCATCCTAGTTGCTCCCATGTGGGCGAGACAACCATGGTTTCCACACCTACGCAGGATGGCGGTGTGCGAGCCCATCAAACTTCCAGCCTGGTACAACCTACTGTCCCAGCAACAAGGTCAAACAGTGCACCAGCAACCCAACTCAATGAACCTGGCAGCATGGCTCCTGAGGTCATAGAGTTTGGACATTTCAATTTACCACAGAGGTGTATGGACATCCTAAAAGAATCCAGGAAAACAAACACAAGGCACTGTTACTTTGACAAGTGGAAGAGTTTCGTTATGTTGTTGCCAGAATAAACAAATCAACCCTGTTGATTGCACTCCTTCCAACATTGTGACATACATGCTCCACCTGCTGGATGCAGGATTGGCTTTTAACTCTCTGAAAGTACACCTGGCAGCCCTCTTGGCTTACACCACATCCCATAACAGGGTGTCGTGGAAAGTACCAGTAGTTAAAGCCTTCATGGAAGGAGTAAAGAGACTTCACCCTCCTATTTCGAACCCACCGCCAGGATGGGGCCTTAATGTGGTGCTAGCTAAGCTCATGGGCCCCCCTTTCGAACCCATGCATAAAAGTAGTCTCAAACACCTGACTTATAAAACGGCCTTCTTAGTAGCCATTACCTCTATAAGAAGGGTCAGTGAAATTCAGGCTCTGTCAGTGCAGGATCCTTTCTTTACTATCCACAAAGACAAACTGGTTTTACGCACACACCCTAGGTTCTCACCTAAATTTATATCAAAGTTCCATGTAAACCAGTCCATCGAGCTTCCGGCTTTCTTCCAGAACCCGCAAAGCTCGGCTGAGGTGAAACTACACACCCTAGATGTGCGTAGGGCGGTCCTCTACTATGTAAATAAAACCAGACCGCTGAGGAAAACAGATCAACTGTTTGTCTCCATAGCTACAGGCAGAGAGGGAGATCGCGTCTCTAAAGGCGCTATCTCGAAGTGGATTATTAACTGTATATAGCTGTGTTACTCTCTTTCTGAAAAAACTCTGCCTTTTACGCCAAGAGCCCACTCTACTAGAGGCATTGGGGCCACTCTGGCTTTCATTGCAAATGTTCCCCTCGACACCATTTGCAAAGCAGCTACTTGGAGCTCTATTCACACTTTTACTCAGCATTACTGCATTGACACTCATTCCAAGACAGATACACAAGTGGGACAAGCGGTTCTAAGACACCTGTTTGCTCATGACCCTTCTCACATCCCACCTCCTTCTTCTGGTACTGCTCGCTAATCTATGCACAGCATGTGATCTAAGCAGATTCCACAAGCCTCAGAAGGGATACATTACTCACTGTAATCGTATTTCTGATGCTTGTATCTGCTTAGATTCACATGCGACCCACCCTTCCTCCCCTCCGAGAGAAGGCGCATGATTTCTTGTAGTCTTACCTTTCTGTCTATCTGCTTGGATTATCTGTACTCGCGCTACTCCTCATGCTTCCTCATGTCAGATAAAATACAATCTGAGGATCCTAGACGCGTGAGGGATCTTGGGTACAGTGGACGTCACACTAGGGATAGTATTACTGGCACGCCTGTGTCGACGCCCATTTTCGAGTTTCGAAAAACAAACTGTAATACTCCGCAGCTTCCACTAGATGTCGGCCTATGCACATCATGTGAATCTAAGCAGATACAAGCATCAGAAATACGATTACGGTGAGTAATGTATCCCATATATATATATATATATATATATATATATATATATATAGTCATGTGTGTATATATATATATATATATAGTCATGTATATATAATATGTATGTTTTTTCTCTATAATTTTCTTATTAGAATGATTTTAGGACTCATCCTGTTCGCTTGAAAACAAGTGAATTGTCCCGAAATGCATTGATTACATTTCACAGGATATTCAGTGTTTTAAAATACAATTGAATCCTCCTTGACCATGTGCATTTGATTTAGTAGATATATAGGAGTTGTATCCCATAAACATGTTTTATTAAAAATGTGCCTATATTTGTTTTATGTATTAGAACAAATGTACTATCTGTTAATGTCTTTTAATTATGTTATTTTTTAAACCCACTATACATAAACCTTCTTTTTCTTAAGATATCTTGGAATTCTGATTCGTTATTTTCATTATGAATTTGTTAATGTTGGTATGAAATCTATGTAAGGTTTTTGGATTAATGTCCACGATGAGTGTAACACTGTTCACTGAAATATAGATGACTCAGCTTTCTAGACAAGTCAGATATGTATGGGGTTGCCCTAGGTCAGGACTTTGCAAGCTGTGACTCTCTAGATGTTTTGGGCTACACATGCAGTAATCCCTTTTGACATTGCTGGCTAAGACGTATGGGAGTTGGAGTCCAAAACATCTGGAGAGAGTTGCAGACCTCTGCCCTAAGTAGTCCTAAAACCGTTCTGAGCGTTGGAGCCCTTTTGATAGCATGCATGCACTGGATGGTATACATAATAACTCTGAAACCAAATAATGAAACCAACTCAGGAAGATGGCAAAGTGTTCTGTTTTATTATCAATTATCTAAAATGGGGAGTTACAGCAGACATCAACAGACATTGCACAAGCATTCTCATTGCATTTCATAAAAATCACACTAATATGCGATAAATTCGTCATATGTGACGTCATACTATGTGGAAAACTAAGATAAACCTATGGGGGGTTGTGATACGCTCAAGGGGAACATCTAAGTATACTTTCTGTAAGGGGTTGGGTTGTGATTGGATCTCTACTCTACTTGACAAGTCATGCTCATCCTTTGTGCAAGTCATTCTTCATCATTATTAACTGCACAGTATATCATTGACTCTCAAACTATAAGGCCCTTAGTTATATGGCCCTCTATAATTGGTTGGCACGCTCGTGCCAGTCTGGAACATTCGGCTCACTAGTAGCACGTAAGCTCATACCCAGGTGCCAAAAGGTGGACATGACTTTACCTCACCTCTCCACCCAATTAGCCCAACGTCTCATCACCCATGCCTTCTGCCATGAAGATTTTCTTTAAACTTGGCCTTATAACGTATTCCCGTCTCTGGGAATATAAGGGAGCATGAGCACGTGCTATCATAGTTCTGGAACTGCATGTCCAACTCTATTTCCATCCTTTGCTCACATGACAGGAGACCACAATTTGGCCCATATTTTTACAGCCTTTATTTGTCTTGAATGAATAAAACTTGGCACTCATGGTGTTCTTTCTTTTCACCTTAACAAGGGATGATTTAGCATCTCACGGTTACTGCCTTAAAGAATCGATAACCAGTCTTGGCTGCTTCAGCCTTGACACTAGGCCAGACAGCCCTTCCAGACTCATCCACGATCTCAGCTAATTCCTTTCTGCGACAGAGCTCTGGGCTCTTCTCTTCATGGGTTTGAGCTTACTAAATATGTGACACCAACGTCCAGCTTCTATATAATGGCGGCTCTGCCTGCAGTCTATTCACTACTTATAGCCAACTTCTAAGATTACTTGATTTACTTGCGTTGCTGCATCTGCACACTTACTGAACGGCTTGCATTTTCTGCAGTGCTTCTCACACGTGCTATCTTCTTTTCGATACGAAAGTCTACTTGATTATTCGTTGTCAGTTTCTATATGATCCATATGTTTTCTTCTTTTAGCCATTTCTTCTGGGTGTCACTCTAGTCTCTTGTGACGTCACCAGCTTCTCTTTCTCTTATTCTCATATTCCTTCGGGGAGCTCCTCCATTAGAGGAGATACTGTAGGTATGGTTTTCTCACAGGATACCTTTTTTCCGAATATTCGACGCGGAATGGTCACAACTGCTGGTGTCAAACATGGCACAATTTTAGGCTCCCAACATATAGGTGGTAGGGGGGTGGGACTTCCTGCAGAGGCATGTAGCTGCACCTCTACAGTTCTTTATATCCGCCCTTCTGATCTGCTCAACCATACATCAGAATTCTGCAATCAAATTCCGATCCCATAAAGTCCCATGGGAATATTTTGTTTGTTTATAGGCAGCTATAAAAGGGAGGAGTGACTAGCCCCCATTTTCCTCACCAAAATTTCTCAATGCTGCTGTAACAGTTAAGATTCTGTTTATTCTTGCCATTAATTAGATCCCTTTTAATCTTCTATTGAAATGTACACCCAAATAACAGAATTTAGAGACAATTTCCAGATGTTTGGTTCTAAGTTTTCTGGTGTCATTTATGTTCCTACACCTTGTGGTAAAGCTTTTCCCCTTATTTTTTGTACAATTGATTTCTAGAGGATTATTCTTGGAATAAAGAAGTATTGCATTGAGGGATCTTTGGAGCCCTGTAGGGGTTACGTCCTAGAGGACTAAATCGGCTGCTTAGACCATCTAGGATATGCAGTGTAGACCAACCTTTGGTGGAACGTTTCTAACTGGGATAAGTGCCATTTCAGTATCGGCCATATATAAATCAAATAGCAATGGGTCAAGGTCACAGCCCTGTTTCAATTCGCTCTTTTCATGTTGCATTGGAAAAACCAACTCCCCCATTCTGCCTTTTACCGGACTGAAGTATTTCAGGGTAGTAAAATGAACTCTGCCTTAACGCCAGTAAGACTGAGATTCTACTCATCGGCACACCCACTCCCTCCTTCCCTGCAGCTCTCTGGCCGGCCTCCCTTGGCCCCCTTCCTGCCCCTACCTGCAAGGCTAAAAACCTCGGGGTCATCTTCGACTCCACACTCTCCTTCTCTCCTCATATATCTGACGTCTCTAAGAAGTCACACTACCAGTTGCACCTCCTCAGAGGTATTCTTCCCTTCCTCTCCTTCCCCCAGAAGCTCACTGTCTCCCGAGCCCTGGTTCTCTCAAGGCTGGACTACTGTAACAGCCTCTATCTTAATCTGCCTGCCTCCACTCTCCGCCCTCTGCAACTTATCCAGAACAGAACTGCGAGACTTGTCCTTGGCCTCAAGCCCAGGGACCGTATCTCTCCAGGACTGAAATCTCTTCACTGGCTCCCAGTGGCTGCGAGGATTAAGTTCAAAACCCTCTGCATTGTCCACAAGGCCTTCTGGGGCTTGGGGCCTAAATACCTTCAACTCTCTCTTCCTAAATATCTTCCTTCACGAGCCCTTCGCTCATCCGTCTCCAACTCCCTCATGGTCAGCCGCTTCTCTAAGCAACAAGCTGGGGGTAGATCTCTCTCCGCAGCAGGGTCCTCCCTCTGGAACAGCCTTCCTGCCTCCCTGAAACTCGAGGAGAACCATCTCCGGTTCCGGAAGCACCTCAAAACCTTCCTCTTCGCTTCTGCCTTCTCTCTCCCTCTCCCCTGCTAAACCTGCTTAACTCCCCACTGAATTCTGCACTAAACCTGCATCTGGGCCACTCTCAGTGACCTCGGTCCAGGGCCCAGCCACTCTCCACTTGCACTGCCTCCCTGGCTCCCCCTGCACTGTGGGACTGTCACTGTATCCCTACAGCCCCCTTCCCAGCACTTGCTCTGCACTTACCTCGCACTTGCCACCAGCTGGCCCTTTTATTTATTATTTATTATTTTATTACGCTACTTACCTTGTACTGCACTTCCCCCCCACCTCCTCCCCCTGCACTTTCTCCTTTTCCCCTTACCTCTGCACTTGCGCGATCTGAATGACACCTGGCCTAGTAGGATCGTTTGTCTGTCTTCCCCTTGTTTCCCTCCCTCCCTGCCTCGTCGCGCCTTGAAACACTTGTGTATAGGCGCGTTACAAATACCATATCATATCATATCATATCATATCATATCTTTTAAAATTCCACTATCAATCCCCCAAGCGTCTAGTTTCCACCATAACCTATTCCTGTCCACATGGTCATGCACAGCTATGAAGTCAAGGAAGGCCATATATATCGGGGCCTTGTTGAAATCCAGTACTTGATGACATAATATATTCAGCATCGGTCCATTAAGCAAGATAATCATGCCCTGTCTAAAACCTATTTGAATGATGGTAAAATGGCTTGCTGTATACTGATTTTCTAAAATCTTGTGTAGCAACATTGAGGGAAATATTTTACTAGAAGTGTCTAGGAGTGCTGTAAGCCAGTAATTTATTGCAAGGATCTACTCGAGATTCTTTTTAGTGAATGGGAGCTGTCGGGATGGCCACCGAGAATCAACATACACCACTCAAATATAAAGTGCAAAAAAGGTACATTAAGAATTGGTGTACAGGATGGAGCTAAAGCAACAAACTGAGTGGAAAAAGGCAACTAAAAAATCTCTCTGGGTTCATAAACTGACTTCTTGAGTTCACTTCCCAATTCAGTCTCTCTCTTTTGCCAGTGTTTTCACTATAATAGTTTCTCCTTTGCTCTTCGTAGAACAGGTTTAAAGGGGGTTCCCAACGCTGGTTTAGGTAAAGTCCAAACAGTCTTTCGAATGGATTGTGTCCTCCACGTATTCCTCGTCTTTGGTATATTCGTAAGTCTGCTTGCAGCTTTGGAAACATTTTTCATAGTAACGGGTGCCATGCATCATTGAGTCGTGGCCCTCGATGGCCTCCGTCCTGTCCTCGGCTTCAACGCTGGTATAAGTTTGTGCGGTGCTTGTGTCCTCAGTTCAGTTTTACCGCCTGCTCGGCACGCTTCGAACGGTTCATCGCCTCAGGGATTTTCTCACTGCAGATTTCAGTGTTTTGAATTGTTTCGATAATGTCTATACCGAAGACCGGTTTCAAATGGGGCTCCTATTGTGGTGCTAAAATGTCCATTACGGACCCACATCGGATCTGCCTTTGGTGCATGGGTGTGGACCATAAAATCGATGACTGTGGTTCCTGTCAGTCGATGAAGGCCTTGAGGGAAAGGAAGGGGAAATTCGCTGCAGGTAGGCCCCTTTCTAAATCTCCTTCAACTACCCCTTCCAAAAGGAGGTCGTCCGATGGGTCCAGGGAGATTTCCCCTGTGAAAAAGCGATCTAAACACTCAAAGCACTCGCGACCAAGGTCTCATCATTCGTCCTTGTCCTCTTCACACCAAAAGGCAAAGAAACAACGCCATTGTTCACAGCCATCTTTGTTAGACTCCTCTGCTGACAAATGGGTAAACTTCCCCGCAAGTTGGCAACTACAGCTGACTGGGAGAAACGTTGTCTCCATATGCTTGATGTGTTCCAGAAGACGACTCCAATTGCTCCTTCAAAAGAGTACAAGAAGGCTTCAGACTGCACTGTGTCTCGTAAGACTGGCAGGGTGTCTTCTGAGACCACTACTCGTGTGCCGACGACCCCGAAAGTAAGTCTTCTCACCATCCATCAAAGGAGTCTATGTCTCTACACAAATCGAAAGCCAAAGTCTTCCTCGTTGACTCATGTAAAGGAGCGGGCACATAGTCCATCTAAGCCAGTGTTGCAGTGGATGCTGTTGAAGCTGCTGAAACCCTCGATACCCTTGGCGCCTTCGAAGTTCTCGATCGATGTATCAGACTTTTAAACCTTTACTTACCAAAAAATACAGGCCAGCCACAATAAATCCAAGTTTTCTATCTAAACACCCCACTGCTGAAAGCTTAGTTGTTCAGGCAGCCACTTGGACATCTAAGGCTAAAGCTTACTTGACTATCCCCCGGGATAGGGACGATAAAAGTTTGGCGCCTTATGGAAGAGGGTGTTTTCTGCATGCAGTATGGCCTTGAAAGCCATTATTGCGACTTGCTGTGGCCAAGTACACGCACGCCTTGTGGGATGTAATAGTTTTGTTTGGGGGTGGAGAATACCCCTGAACGGGAGGAGAGAGATGTTTTTCTAAATCTGCTACAGGATGGTAAAGATGCCATGTGCCAGTATCTCTGGTCTTTACTAGAGTCTGCGGATTCTGTAAGTAGAGCAATGGTGTTGAGTACTTTCGCCAGAAGATTTGCATTGCTGAGGAAGTCTGGTTTTGCACCTGATGTTTAGGCAAGGCTCTTGACATGCCTTTTGATGGCTCCCAGCTTTTCGGCTCTAAGGCTGATGAGAGCTTAGAAAAATTACAGCTATCCAAGGTGGCAGGTAAGTTGTTTGGGAGCAGCAATACGTCAGCCTCAACAGACACAAGGGTCTTTCCACAGTTGGAGCAGTTGGCCTTTTTATTTCTATTCCTCAATTGCAAGAGGAAGAGGCCAGTTTGCAGAGAGGGGGATCAGAGAAGGGATCCCTATGGTTCAGAAGGGTGAGGAGGAAAGACCCCCTCTTTCAGCCTCTGCTTCTTTGCCCTCTGCAGCAGCAACAACCGGAAAACCCCTTTGAGTCCTTAGTTCACCAGACTGGTGGGGGGGGCAGGCTGACCCACAATTTGGAGAGTTGGCGGGGCATACCTCTGATGCTTGGGCACTGCAAACAGTAGCTCACGGCTCCTGCCTCCCTTGTTAAGAAGTCCTCCGGGAGGCCAATCCTTGAAAGATCTGGATCCGCTCCTCCTACTGGAAATCTTCACCCTGTTGGAAAAAGGTGCGATAGTCCGTACCTGTAGCAGAGAGGAATCCAGGCTTGAACTCTCCTCATATCTACTCCCCAGGAAAGACGGAGGACTGCGACCCAGCTACATCTTGAGACGCTTGGACAAGTTCCTTAGGAAAGACAAGTTGAAGATGGATACTCTTTGGCAAATCCTTCAGGCCCTTCGGCTTCAGGATTGGTTTGTGCAATTGGATCTTCAGGATGCTTACTTTCATGTGCCAATTCATTCCAAACACAGAAAGTACCTGAGGTTCCTAGCTGGCAGTTCTCACTATCAGTTTTGGGTTCTGCCATTCACCTCAGCCCCTAGGATTTTCATCAAGCTCATGGCGGTAGTTGCAGCAAGTCTAAGGAGGGAAGGGATGTGCATCTATCCCTACCTTGACGATTAGCTGATCACAGCTTGTTCTCCCGAACAGGTTCAGGGTCATGTCAGTCATGCTTTCCACTTCCTCTACAGGCTGGGCCTCTCCCTGATTTCAAGAAGTACCCCTTGACACCATCTAAGAAGCTTCAGTTTATTGGAGTGTTCCTGGATTCGTCCTCGGGGAAAGCCGCATGCCCCACCCCCCACGAGTTGAGTGCTCAACATCTTTCGAAGATGGTCCAAAAATGTCACAGTGCCCAGTATCTTCCGGTCTTCAATTTCCTATGGTTGCTCGGCCTCATGGCATCCTGCATTTT
This sequence comes from Ambystoma mexicanum, assembly GCF_040938575.1. Classification (NCBI taxonomy): domain Eukaryota; kingdom Metazoa; phylum Chordata; class Amphibia; order Caudata; family Ambystomatidae; genus Ambystoma; species Ambystoma mexicanum. Next base: position 984,780,524 of record NC_090921.1, read on the forward strand.
CCTGGTGCCAAAAGCCTGTTTGAGAATGAGGTCAGTGGGCCTCAGATCCCAATGGTCACAGTTCTCCGGCAGAATGACAACTTTCTTCAGGTCCCGAACAAGGTTGCACATGATCCCCTGTGGTAGGCCTGTTGGGAGAACATGATGAAAGGAGAACCTTTTGTGGCAACAATGGCTGGAGATGACAGTTGTGACAGATGCCTCCTTCACAAGGTAGGGAGTTCATATGAATGACCTTTTTCAGGCAGTGGTCGTTGGTCTCGGTTGGAGTCCAAACTTCACATCAAGGCTTTTCTGCCTTCTGTGCAGCGGAAGACTGTCCTGATAATGATGGACAATACGGCGGCCATGTATTATCCCAAAAAAAGAGGGGGTGAAGGGTCACTACCCCTGTGCAGAGAAGCAATGCAGTTCTGGTTTTGGGCACTAAGAGAAGGAAGCTCTCTGCTGGCAGTTCACCTAGACGGAGAAGAAAACATAGTGGCGGACACTCTGAGCAGGTAGAGCACTGTCTCCCAAGAGTGGGAGTTAGCTCAGGAAGTCCTTCTGGAAATCTTTGCCCTTTGGAGAACCCCTCCGGTGGACCTGTTTGAATCCAGTGTCAACAGGAAATACAACCTATTCTGCTCCAGGGAATTTCGAAATGAGCTCTACGGGGCGTGTTCATAGTGGACTGGGAATTTCCACTCCTATACGCATTCCCACCAATCCCCGTCATTCCTCATGTCATCAGGAGGTTGAGAAAGGTGTGGAAATCCATGATTCTGATTACTCCGGATTGGGACGGAAGAACGTGGCACCGAGAACTTCTACAGATGACCATCTGCCCTCCAATTCGTCTTCCCCAAAAAGAGGACTTGCTCTCGCAAGAGGGGGGCCCTCCTACTTCATCCATAAATCAGTACTCTAAACATTTGTGTCTGGTTTCTGAGAGGATAAGATACAAAGATTGGGACCTTCCGGAAGATGGGAACGAGGTGTTGCTTTCAGCCAGAAGGCCAGCAATAAAAATCTCTGTATCGATGCCATTGTAATACATTCTGCAGCTTGTGCAGGGATAAGAGTATTGATATTTTTACATGCAAAACTCCTTCTGTACTATCATTCTTGCTACATCTGTCGCATCAAGGGCTTCAGGTTTCCACGTGCTGGATCAGGTTTCCTATTTCAAAGTCCCTATACTAATTCAATTCTTAAAAGGACTAACAAACATCTATCCCCCGGTTCAATTTATTGTTTCGGTATGGGACTTGAATGTGGTGCTAGGGTATATAATGGGAGAACCTTTTGAACCCTTGCATTCTTGTCCACTAAGAATTTTAACCCTTCAGACTCTTTCTAACAGCAGCTACATTAACCTCCAGAGTCAGTGAGCTTCAGGCTCTCTCTTCTTTACTGCCTTTTTTAAGGATAAAGTGGTTCTGAGAGTCGTCTTTATTTCTTGCCAAAACTGGTATCTAGGTTTCATTTAGCTCAAAAGATTGTGTTACCTGCTTTTTATCCACCTCCTCATCCCTCGAAGGAGGAGGAGAGATTGCATCGCTTAGACCCTAAGAGGGCTTTAAGCTTCTATAGTTCTAGAATGTCGAAATCGGGCAACATGATCAGCTCTTCGTGGGCTATTCAGGTCGCAAATTGGGACAAGCCGGCAAGAATTGGGACGCGCCGTCACCAAGAAAACCATCTCTCGCTGGATAACTGTATGCATTTGTGAATGCCATACCTTGGCTGGCAAAGATCTGCCCGATGGTTTAAGAGCGCATTTCACCCAAGGAGTGGCTGCTTCTTCGACTTTTCAGATAGGGGCGCCCTTACAGGACATTTGAAATACAGCAAGTTGGTCCTCTTTGCACACTTTCAGCAAATAGTATTGCCTGGATTCTATGTCGGGTCAGAAGGCAAGATTTGGCAAAGCTGTGCGTCACAGCATTAATCAGCAATACATGCTCTGTTCTCACCTCCTTCAACATGCTGCTTTGGGAGTCTATCAAAGATGAGAAATATGTGCGAGGACACAATCCATTCGAAGAACAAATTACTTACCCCTGCTAATGTTCTTTCAACTGGATGTTCCACCCACGTATTCCTCATTGCTTTCCCATCCTACCTCTCCATCTTGGGGAGAATTTCTGTATTTTACACCTTCCTTTCTTTCAACCTCTGGTTCATACCTTCAAGGCGGCTGAGCATAGGGAGGAAAAAGCTAGAACTGAGGCAACTGTCACTGCGTGAGCTACTTATACCAGTATCAACGTCACGGCCGAGGATAGGACCGAGGCCGTCGAGGGCCACGTCTCGACTACGCACAGCATCCGATAGTATTAAAAACGTTTGTGAAGCTGCGAGCAGACTTGCGAGTATATATAAAAGAATATGTGGGAAGAACATCCAGTCGAAAGAACATTACCAGGCGTAAGTAATTGGTTCTTCTGGGCTGCTTGAAGGCAGCATAACGGTTTCTCTAGGAGAGAGGGTAGAGTAAGGCTGAGTGGGCTTCCTCCTAGTGGTCCCGACCTGTACCAGGGTTGCAAAGCTTTCCCTGGTTGTGGCCACCCCTGTCCCAGTCACCTTTCTACAATAAGCACCCTCCTCACTGCTTCGCTAATGGATCGTTCCTCCTCCTTCCTATCACACTTGGCTGGGGTCAGTCTGACCCTCTCAGGCCTCCTGATGCTGTCTGGTTACCTGGCTTTCCCTAAAGCCTCCTTCTACTGTGCAGCTCTCCCAGACGCCCCACTTTCATACCATTTCCCTGTGATAACATTTGATTGGCTATGTTTTTACCTCCTTCAACCTTCTAATCTCCTTGTTCTCTCTCTCTCTCTGTCTCTGTCTCTCTCTCTTTCTCTCTCTCCCTCCTCATGATGTTCCTCATCTATTCAGCCTTGCAATATCGAATATCCCTTGCTATTGCCTCCATCAGCTCTTCAACCTTCTCCTCTGAAAACGCCGCACTCCCTTCTCAAATTTCCAAACAACCTCTTCTTCATTTTGTCTGGTAGGTTTTCTTTATCCACCTCTGTACCACTTCTCTTCGACCTCCCAGGTACCTACAATTACCTCCTTGAGTTCTCCTCTTAATTTCCCCTCCTATTTCTCTTAACAGTTCTCTCACAAACTCTTTATCTTTCCCTTCAAGCTCTTTTTCCTTAGCCTCTGTTCTTCTCTTCCCATCTTCTCCTCAAACTCGCCTCTCCTTTGTTTCCTTGAGCCTCATCCTCCTCTTACCTTTACTTGCTTGGTTTAGTTATTTAAATTAGTGCATGATCTTTCTCCTCCACAACTTCCTCAATGTCTTCTCCAAACCCCTCCTTAGTCCTCTCCTCCACCGCCTTCTCCAAAAATTCAAATATTCAGTCTCCTTCTTTTTATAGCTTTGCCACCAACCTCATGGCCTCACCCTCACCTTAGATTCTATTGACACCTCTCCATGATCTTTCATCACCTTCTCTCCAACCTCCCCAACACACTCAAGCTTTTTCCCCACCTACTCCATTTTAACTTCCACCTCCTTGCTCTGACCAGTCTCCACAAGTGCTTGTTTACCCCTCTGGCCTTACATCTCTTCCTCTCCAGTCTCCTTCAAACTCTTTCTAGCTCCTTCTGCACGCCTTTCTTCAGCTCTATCCAAACTCCTTCTTCCAGCTCCTGCTTCTACTACTGTCCCCCTTCCTCCTAGCTCCCACACTGACTGACAGCTCCTGGATTTTGATAGGGCCATGGCCTCGTCTTCCAGCCTCCATGTGGTGTAGAGGGACTGGGACGTGCAGACGTGTTGTAGGGGCTTGTAAATTGTAGTTCTCTGGGCCTGAGTGAGTCTGTTGGATCGCAATCCCAGGAACCGCACATGCCATGTTGGAGTTCCTAACTCCTGCTTCCTGTTGGTCGGTGGTATAGGTGTTCGCTGGTAGGTCCCTTCCATGATGGTGGCTTCCATTTCTAAGTCGGGGCTACGGGCTGGTTGACTGACTTCCTGATTCCTCAACCTAGCTCATGTCCCTTTCCGTACAGATTTAAGCAGTTTCCTCTCCTACGCAAGGGAAGCAGAGCATGCATGTGCTGTTGGCTTTGCCGGACCTCTGCTCCTCGATTGCCTTAAAGGGGTCCAATTTCTTCTGCCATTTGTTGTACTATGGCAAAAGGAAGGGTTGGACTTATCCTTCTGGTCGATGAGGGGAGAACATATCTCCAGGGTAGTTTTTAAGAGACCAGTATCATGCTTGGCTGCCCTATTAGCCCCACCTTAGGTTGGCGACCTGAGCATAATCCACAGCTCCTAAGACCACTGCATTGCTCAACTTCATCGCTAAGCAGGGACTTCTTCACAGAACTAAAAGTAAGTAAAGAAGAGGGAATACTCACGTTCCAATGATGTTTCTAGAATATTGATTTAGAGCAAACATCCAAGTGCCTGGCTGTTTGCCTGACCATCAGGACAAGGTGCTCTAGATGTTTTTAAAGTCATTCTAGTCTTGTGAATGTCCCTATCTGAGAAAGACCCTGACAGTTCCTTATAATTATACTGTCCCTGAGGGTCAGAATGCAAAGATCATGCCAAATGTGTTTTTAAGGAGTGTTCTCCTAGTGAGTTTGTTTTATATTAAGATGAGAAGAGACATTATTACTGAGGTGGCAACATTGTATTCTTTTCAGATTTGGCCATTATATCTAGCTTCTCCTGCCATTGGCTCAATTCTTTCTGATCTAACCCATTTGTGTACTTCTGTATTATATTTTGCTTACTACTAATGAAGAAGTTAATACTATTGTCCTTGAAATATCAATTTGTTTGCACTATTTCTTACTCTAGCATAAGTGGTTAATATAATTGAAGATTTGCTGTTATGCTAGTCTTGTCTTAACTTTTAAAAATGAGTATTGACCTATTGGAAAAATGTTTTTCTGTTTGGTCAGATTTTAAACACTTCACACATATGGGAGAGACATAGTGTTTGTGAGGTTACTACCAGAAGCACTCAAATCTTCTAAAAATAAAATCTGCACTACAGTATTTTGTCAAAAAGCACATATTCACTTAATTAAACAAAGGCTGTAGTATACATATTGGTGTGCAGTCATAATGTCGACATCAATAATGTCGACAGTCAAAATGTCGACAAATTAATGTCGAAAATCAATAATGTCGACATACAAAAATGTCGACATTTTACATTAATGTCGACATTTTTTCGAAATGTTGTATAAATAAATATATATTTATTGTTGTGTTGTATGTGTTGAGTATGAGGGGTGGGGGGTGGCAGGGGGTATTGGGTGAGAGGGGTTGGGGGGGGGACATCCCCATAGTAAATGATATTCTTTTTATTTATTTGTTTATTTATTTATTGAATAATAAATAAATAAATAAATATATAATTACTATGTGTTGGGAATGAGGGTGAGAGGGTGGTTGGGGGGGTGTGTGGGGGGGTGTCAGGGGGGTGTTGGGTGAGGGGGGGTTGGGGGGGGACCCCCCCCCATAGTAAATTAGACTCTTTTTGGTTATTTATTTATTGAAAAAATAAATAAATAAATAAATAATTAGATTGTGTTGAGTATGAGGGGTGAGAGGGTGGTTAGGGGGTGTGGTGGGGTGGCAGGGGGGTGTTGGGTGAGGGGGGGTTGGGGGGGGGACCCCCCCATAGTAAATGATACTTTTTGTTGGTTATTTATTTATTGAAAAAATAAATAAATAAATATATAAATAATTAGAATGTGTTGCATATGAGGGGTGGGAGGGTGGTGGTGTGGGGTGTGGGGGGGTTGCAGGAGGGTGTTGGGTGAGGTGTTGATAGTGTTAAGGGTTTATAGTCATATTGTCGAAAAAAAAATGTCGACATTTTTTTTTCGACATTATGACTTTTTACATTAAAAGTATAGAATGTCGACATTATTATTTTCGACATTATTTTTTCGACATTTTTGTCTGTCGACATTTTTTTGTCGACATTATGACTATAAACCATACATATTATGTTCAATTGTTTGTACTTTTTTCATTTTAAGCACTTCTCATGCTTTTCACCTTCTGTGATGGTGCAAACTTATGTACTGTACTTGGAAGGATATACGTGATTTATTTCGATTACAAACATTTCGAATCCAAAAATTCAGAATTAAAAATTTTCGTAAAGGAAATAATCACGCACATTACCACCGCCCGCCATCCCCACTCCCTCCACCTCCCTAAACCTTAAAACACCCAGACTTTACCTCTGGTGCTCGACTTACCTGTTCTCCTTCACTGCTATGCGGACCTTGCGACGTGAGTTCCGCCTCCCCATTGAGAGGCGGAACTTCTACTGCAGGATCCTTTTCTTATTTATTTTCTTAAACTCTTTGTCCCCCGCTTTCCTTTGTATGGATGCATGGTACATCCCCATGCAAACCCCCGCTCCCCTTGATCGACATTATGGGTTTTCGTTATTTTTTTTCACTGCCAAATTCGGCTTTTTTGTGCATACGTTTTTGCACATTTTTGTGTGGATGCTTACTTGGACAGTACAGTTGCAGCACACAACACTGAGGACAAATGTTAAGTTGCAAGCTACTAGCCAGGCATAAAAATGAACTCAGTGTCTCAATTCTCCACCTGCACACAGCACACCATTTCTTATTTGCTATTGGCTGGTGACGAGTGCACGCTTTGAGCCCTTTATAACATCTAATGTTACACAATTTGTGTAGAAAATAAATAATTCTCTTGAACCCCCTTTTTCATAGCTGCCTTGCTTAGTAGGAGCAGTTCTGTGGCATGTTTCAGCCCATGTATGGGTCACAGGCTTTCTTCCAGGGTGTTTCATTTTTAATCTGAGGTGATGAGCCACTGCCTTATTAGTATGTCGTGGATTGCAATAAAATTTCATTTCCTTAACATAACCACCATCCCTCTAATAATTAGTGGCTAAAATGCTGGGCAACTTCAGAAAGGGCTTGTTTCTCTTTCACTTTTAGCATTTCTGGCCCATAGGTTTCTGAATGCGGTGCACATTTCTCAAAAGCAGCTTATGCTTTTTTTTTTTCTCCTTCTTTAAAGCTTAAGCTTTTTCTTTTTTCTTTTCCTTCAGGCTCAATAAAGTCTAATTTCCTAAGTTGAATTTGGCTAAAATGGCATTGTGGGGTCCTTCGCTCACTTGCACGATGCATGAGTGGAATGACGTTAGGCTGGAGTCACCAGATATCCAGTATATCAAAATCCCTAGCTTGTTCATTTATAGCCTTGTTTTTTATGGTGTGTGTGTGTGTGTGGTTTATCAAGAACAGGATTTAAAGCAATATTAAAATCACTTCCAATAATTTATGATTTCGGGAATACTGCCAATCTCTCCCTAAAGACCAACTCACCAATAAAGCGCCCATTGGTTTCATTGGGAAACTCAGTGCAAGGGCAAAAAAGGGGGGGAAAGCACATCACAGATTTTTTTTTTTCAAATTCAAAAATAAAGAATAAACAGTAAGGGGGACAAGGGCATCAAAGGAGATGGAAACCTGAATTAAAACGAAAGATGAAAGAGAAGTAAAGGGGAGGAGAGTGGTCAATATATGAAGGGGGCTTATGTGGTTTCTGCTTGTTTTGTAATGAGGAGAGAACATTAACTGAAAGAAAAGTAAACAAAAAGGAATACCAAACCCCAGAATTCGATGAGATGATTTGTGCTGAAATGGCAAAAAAAAAGAAAATGTTCTTTCAAAGAGGAAGATGCAATGGCTTGGAAATGAGACAAGTTTGCTTGCAAGGAGATGTCATAGATCGGTCGGCTTGGCTATCAAATTTGGCACCCATCATACTCTTTCAGATTTGCCATTTCCAATCATCCTCTTTTATCAGATTTAGTTATCTCCTTCACTGTTCTAGTTACCCAACAGTGCCATCTCACGCCTTTTTCTGTGTGCCCCCATAGTTTGTCAGACAAAACTTCGTATAAATCCCTTCCTCATGATCTTATACTGCTTCTGCTCACTGACATTCCGGTCAAATACCACTATCAGGGGTAAAATGTTGGTAAAGATGTAAAGTTGTAAGCTACTAACCAACCATAAAAATTCACTGGCCACCTCCGTTCTACACATACACACAGCACGCCATTTCTCACTAGTCAAGAGTCAATAATCGCTAGCCAGTGGCAAGTGCACATTGTGCACTGTGCCCCTATTTCCCATCCCCTTTGACGCATTCTTATGGAACCAAACATTTCCACTAGGGCGTATGCGTGGACAAGGCGGCACATCCGAGCTTAGCACAGTCTCTGGGTTCTCTAGCACGAGGATGCAGTTCAGATCTCAGTATCAGGGCCTTCTATGTCAAAGTCTCTTTGCCATTCAAAGTCTCTTACTTCAGAAGGCCTGATGCGACAAAGAAACATTCAAGAGTTCCTTTCTCCTCAGGATTGGCATGTACAAATTCTTACGTGATTCTTGACTCACCCCAGGCCTCCCTCCGCCGGGCTCAGACCCACTTCAACATGAAGCTTTCACTTGATCTCCCTCGATCGGGCTCGGACCAAATCGATGTACTTTTCCAAACTTGTATCTACTTCATCGAAATCGGACATTCGACTGTGTGCGGGATTTGACTTGACCCGTTGCAGGACCATTTTGATTCACATGTATTCGTTCTCAGTTGCTCTCCCTTCGCCAGACTCGGACCAACTTTATCTACATTTATCACGTCTTAGCTGGCTTCCTTACAGAGACCTTCGATTGAGCACCCACGCGGTGCCGGACCACTGTGTCAAAGTTTTTGTAGTTTGCTTTAAACTTTAAAGTTCAATCACTCATCAGCAGTTTAACTTCATTCGTGTCTCTTATCGCACGCGTTTTAACAATGTTCGTTCCAGCGCTCGCCATACAGTGCTCCTGCTTGCAACCTTGGCTTCAACAAAGACCGATCTTGTATCGGTCTCCCCAACTCATCGACTGCGCTGCTTTCACTGAATCGGTTTTGTTCTTGGAGGCAAGGACAGAACCACAGTGGCTGGAGATTCTCCCCGCCTTTATTACTGATGCGGGAGTGCCCCGGGTACCCCTGGCACACAACGCAGGCTTCTTCAACCTGGTTTCCTGGTCTTCCGCTTTCTCTCGAGATCTCGTGAAAGTAACAGTTCCTTGTCGAAAAGGTCAAGGAAACTTTTCTCCTTGCGAGCCGCTTCTGTTTCGACGTTTTTCTCCTCTCGTTAAACTGCCATCTTGGAACTGCTGTTTCCTTGTGTGCTTTGCCTCGCTAAGAGTGTGCTCTCATGCTCTGCCTTTTATCCGTGTAATGGAAGTCAGGTGTGCGTGATGATCAGTAATTACCTGATCTTGCCTGACCATTGTTTCGGGACACGTCCGGTACACAGCTTGGGTGTTGGTCTTTTTTCCCTTAGAGTGGCCTGTCAGTGTGAAAGTGTGTAGTAAAAGGAGGGGAATAAGAGTTCATAAATATCCTACTGGGTAGTATTGGGTAAAGGTGTTATAAGGAAGGGGATACCGCATCTCACCATCCGGTGTCCCACTCGCCGAAGACGCATCACCCAGGTGTAATCCTCCCGCACTGTTTCATCCCCAGGAACTGGATCCAAAAGCGATGGCGGTGTCCTGGCCACCTCGATGACAGATCTCCGGGGACTAGTGGGTGAGACACCTTCTGGTTTCTCACAAGGTGCAGTGGGGAACATAGACATGTGTGTAAAGGGATCCTATGTAACCTATTTGAATGAAATTATCAACCATTGGCAATTGAGAAAAACTTATCAAATGTACTTTATAATAAACTCATGTTAAAATTAAATCCAATATGTGCAAAATACAAAACCTTCATCAAAAAACCTATAAACAAAAGCAAGACACTTTTCTGCTTTTACCTCATATTTCCCAATCACACCACATCAATGCATATGCAACCTAAAGCATTTATCCCTAAACCAAGACATATGGGTGCGCAAAGCAAGCAATTAGTGCAACAAAGCAATATGTGCAATTCATAAAACTGACTGGTACCTAATACAGTCTGGCCCTGTGAAACACTGCATTCCATGTGCCAGTAATGAGAACTGCCAGGTGATTACATAATTGACAAACCTACGGCTAACAAAGTCAAATAAAGTACTGAGCTCGTTATTTTGATCTCACATAGGTGTGTTACATAAAGCCAAGCTACTCGCGTAATTGCAAGACAAAGTAATTTTTCTTCCATTGACAGGGCCAAGCTCATCGACTGAACAACTGAAGACATCCTTGCAAAGGAAAGAGCAAAAAGGCAAAAGTTGATTCCTTAATGGCCAACTCTCTCGCTGACATGCAAAAGTCACAAACTAGCAGCAACAGTAGGGGCAGGTCCTACCAGGTTTTCAGGGGCTTTCAATCCAGGCTTCAGAACAGGTGTGAGAGATTCTGTGTTTTTGTATTTTGAATGGTGGGATTGGCTTTACTTTGTCCAGCAACCTGCAGTTTGTTGGACTTTCACTGTTCTGCTGTTACGGATCATAATTCAATTTTCTCTGTTTGGTTTTGTTTATTCTTGTTCTGTCTTTTCTGCTGTCTGTTCTATTATGCAATCATTTCTTTTATTGTGCCAACTAATTAATGATTGTGAAGAGGTTGGGAGTAGGCGATGTAGAAATAAAATAAACAAAAAATAAGCAAACATTTGACCTGTACACACACACCTGGCAGGAGTCCTGAATATCATAGCAAATGCTCTCAGCAGACATGATCAGGGTGCTTACGAGTTTAAGATTTCAAAGCCTATAATCCTTCAGGTCTTTCAGTCTTGAGGTATTCCATGGTGGACCACTTTTGAGCGATTTTGAATGCCGCATGCAGGGACGTTGGAGGACGGGAATCGGAGCAACCCTCGAGTGAGGAAGACGCCCAAACAAACACAGAGACTTTGCAAACAAGGCAGCGGCAACTTGTCATGCTGGGAAAAGATATGATCGGTCCAACTCTGTTGGAAGAGAGGGGGGGCGGACCAAACCCATGGTATTCAACGGTTAGTCGCGCCCCCAGAGGACTAAGACACTGAAGGCAGGCGACTATCAAAACTTTCGCTGAAAACGACTAACATGTCGGATATACCAAACCCGGTATCAACACAAGCTCCCCAAGCTTTACGGAAACTCATCATCGAAATTCATCCCTCAGTCGAGAAAGACGACCTAAAGAGCCCTGTTGATGTTTTGTTTGATACTACCCTGAAAGAGCACCAAGAGGAAATCAGCTTTGGCTTGGGAGAAAACCTTTCCAAAATGTATTCAGCACAAAGCAACGCCCCTTCTGACCACAGTGCTAACGGGAAAGTATGTGACTTAACACTAAACAGCTCAACTATGGCCAAAGGCATCATTTGGAGCCGTACCCAGGACATTAGGAACCCCAGATCTGCAGCCAGATGCAGACTGTGGACTGGATCCTGTGGATGAACCACGACTAAATGATAACGAGAATGCACAAAAAAGGTAACAAACTAAACACCAAGCCCAAAGCAAACCTTCAGTTTAAACCTAAAAGGTTTAACGACCGCAAAACCCTTCGAAAATCCATTTCAAGTCGCCGACTTCATAAAAAAGTGGGACCTCAGAGGGCGCACAAGCCCGTCGAGGCTGACTTTCTGGAAAATTTCTTCAAAAAAAGGTCCTTACAACAGGAGCCAGAGCAGACAAAATCTCAGACGCCAAATTACTAGAAGGTATTGAACTACCCTTGGATTCGGAACACTCCACGAAAAAAGAGATTACAAAGAGCACTTTCCTTTAAAAAAAAAAAACAATAACAATGATAGAAAAAACATCAATGCCCATTAGATGGCACTTCGGGAAAGGACCTAATAACTTGACCAATAAGTTGTTAAACCCAGATAAACATGATTCTCTCCCGGACAGACACCAGTACGTCGCTTCCAACACCTTTGAGGAGGAATTAATTGAAACTTCACGCCCCTAAGGGTAAACAACCTAATCCATCAATGATTACCTCTATGGCGGACGAGCATCGGAGGGCCCGAATGGAAGACGACGTGACATTGATAGCTGTAACGCCAAACCCACCAGTGGCAAACAAAGGAAAGGAAGGCTCATCGATTTGCGATGCACTAAAGTGTGCACCAAGAGATACAACAGCCCGACCAACTAATATGAGTGATCAGGTTTTTTTCCTAAACACCCCGCCCTTCCGAGCACCCCTGTTCAATCTAGGAGATTAAGTGAAACATCACAAATATAAATTAAGGAAACACTGCAGAAAAAACAGATCTATTGACTATCATGTCAACTGTGACCATAGCCCTGGCACCGTTTAGCAAGCTCTACAAAGCTTTAAACGAGACCCTCAACGATCAGACAACCATGATTGCGTATATGCACACTAAGCTGACGTATCTAGAGGGCTACATAATGGCTAGAGAAACCAAAAGTCGAGCTACAAAAGAACCAAGGATGGAGACTTCAGCCAAGGTAACGGACAAGCCCATTCTGGATAAAAGACAACCCCCTAATGGAAATTGGGCCATTTTGAAAATTACAAAAAAGATTGCCTTAACCAAACCTCGCACCAAACCAACGAACCACGTGAATGGCGACCGGCCAGCAGGTAACAACCCCGACAGTAGACCACTAAACGAAACAAGCAAGGCGAAGGAGATCCCAATAGTGCTGACACTGAATGACAAAAGAAATAAAGCACCAAACTTAGCTGCGGGGGCGGACAAAGACACTTCTTTAGACCTGATGGACCTCAGCACATATACGGTTGAAGAATCTGAAGAAGAATTGATAAACCTTCCCGGCCTGAAAAGGAAAATAGAGGACCTCAAGGCGAACACCTCGATGGAAGAGCCAAGGAAGGTGGTCACATTGATCGAACCACCCTCTCTGATATTTCTTACCATGGAGGACAAGAGAGAAAAGATAATGCACAACCCCAGACGAAGTCCTTTACTTGGGATCACTCGAGAACCATCAAGGGAAACGTCGCCAAAAAACTGGCCCTAGATTACTGAACACAAACCTCAAGATAGGGCTACCCACAGAAATATGTCAGCGAACAACAAGAAGCCCTCTATTTCACCATCTCGAAATTCTTCGAGGGAAAGGCCCACCAGACCAAGTTCAAGATGAAAGGATAGAAGGAGCCCAAGAAAAACAAGAGCTCCTCCGACCGATGATCGAGTTAAAAACCCGAGTGCAAGAGGAAGAGTCGACAAGCACATTACTTGAAAAATTCAGAGTTCTTGTATCTTCAAATTGGAACGTGTACTCGACTCGGATGAAAAACTGATATTAAACAGGAAAACTATAATCAGTCTTTTCTGGCACATCCCGAGCCTGAGACAATTACACAACCAAGACCAGAAGATCATGGAACCCTGTGAAAACCGTTGCGCTGATTGCTCCTACCTACATATAGCCTGAAAAGTAGTGAAAAATCTACTCACAAAGGCTGCTGAAAGCCTACTAATTCTGGGATACGATATGAGGGAAATTAATCAAGAGAAACCGAGACGAGAAAGCGCTGATTCTGGAATGCCTGGATACCCTTCCGGCGTATCAAGTGATGGTGCTACCCGAGGGTCTGGAACTAACCAAGAGAAGAGAAAGGCACAGGGTCAATCCTCCAATAAGTCGTCATATGAAGAACATATGAGTCAACAGGACAGTGAGAAAAGAACAGCACTCCCGGATGAGGTGTATAACGCATGGCGAAGAATTTAACACCAAGCGAAGGCCACGTTGCGTTGAAGAAGAAGATAAAGTTGACGATTTAGGAAATCCTGATAGGATAATAAGTCAACGAGAATAATAATGAACTCTGGGAGAGTGATAAACGAAACGGCCCAAATGTAGTGGGCTTGGATACCATCGGCCCTCATCCCAAAGCCCCAGAACTAGCAACTAGAAAATAAGGTAGCAGACCAGCTATTGAATGACATCACGGATCAACTTCCCTCAGACCATCACAACCATATCCAAATGGGCTCTTGGAACACCAGAGGCTTTGGACATCTAACCTCAATTAGTGATTTCAATCTGGGTAGGTACGACGTCCTATGTCTGCAGGAGACCTGGCTGTCCAGAAAACCGAACCTGGACGGCTATGTAATAGCCTTTACACCAGCAAAAAAGGGGCCTACAGGTCGACCAACTGCAGGCCTGTTGATGGCAATACGCTCGGGGAGTGGTCTAGAATTTTCAGCCCAAATATTCTCATTGTTGCTACTATAGGCACCTTTGATCACCTGGAGACGCCTACACAGTTCGACCAGGGAGGAGTTGGTGGGGACTATCCTTATGGTAAACCTATACTTGAACTCTAGTGTGACCACAGACGACTCCTACTTGAGGTCAATGGAAAAGGTGCTGGACAAAGCAAGTACGATCCACCAATGCAATCATGTTATAATCAACGGAGATCTTAACACCATATGCCCTGACATCGGTGACCAAAAACTTCATCTACCAAGATCCTTGCTGATTTTTGAGAGAGGGAGGCGATGGGAGGCCTTAATAATCTGCATTGGACGAGACAAAGATCCAATCTATCAGTACCAACTTGGGAACGGGCAGAACAAAGTGGAACAATCAACCATACTTGCGTCTCAAAAGAGCTGCTCGCCTTGATAGATTGTTTTAGAGTTGAAAGAACATTAGACAGCGATCATAACATCTTGATCACAGCCTGGCTCACGCCACAACCCCCTCAACGTCGAATGCTCCAGGACATAGAAGTCAACAAAAGCGACAATCGCCTAAAACAATCAAACCAATGTCTGAAGCATATTGAATGATTAATATCAGGAGGGACAAACCACTCAACCACCTTGAATGGGAAGTGGATTATGTACCCCTACTCGCAACCCACACTGGGGAAAAAACTAAGAAGGAACATCAGTTGAATCCCCACACTCATACGTACAACTTTTAGCTGGTTGAGCGAAGAAGAATCTTGCATCAAATAAAGCGGGTGGCAAAGAAAACGAATTCAGTGGTAAATCAAACAAAGGCCTTCTGGTCCCTAATAAAGGGAACCGCCAAAAACAACAACTATCAACTACAAAATAATGTGGGACAAACCCAGTGGGTGGAAACATTTTCACAATTATACCAACCTTTTAACGAGCGACTTTCTAGTGTCTCAAGACCATAATCTAACAACCTGGGAAAGCCTGTGTAACCAAGAGTCTATCATGACAAAAATCATGAAACTGAATAACTCGAGATCTCCCAGTCCAGACGGGATTACGAATATAGACTTATAACAACACCCGGAGGAATGGGCCAGCTTCATTTGTAAAAATGTTTACAACTCTAACCAGGGCAAAGAAATTCCACCAACCTGGAAGACGGCAAACATTGTCCCTATTTTTAAAAGGGGCTCAAAGGAAGACCCGCGACAATACCGCCCTTTAGCGCTCCTTGACGTCATCGATAGTCTTTGGCTCTCTCGCCTTAGACGCCTTCCAGGCCTGGCTAAAATAAGCTGATTACATCGACCCGTTCCAGACCGGATTTGTTAAGAATGCAGGAACCACGATGAACATCCTCCTGCTAAGTAGTCTAAAGGCTAAGGTCCTGCAGGGCGGCTCCAGGATACATATGGCCTTTGTTGACCTGGTCCAGGCATTCGACCAGGTCAACAGGGACTGTCTTTGGGGCAAATTGGAGAAACAACTGCCCGGCCCCACTGCTGGGACCCATTAAAGCTCTCTACCAAGATACAATCATGAGGGTAAGACTTAGTCGAGCAGGACACCTGTCGAAGGAAATTCGTACAGCCAGAGGCGTTAAACAGGGGAGCCCATTGGCCCCTGCCCTGTATAATGCCTACATGGCCGATTTTGCAGACACTGAAAAAGAAATAAGAAGTTTCACGCCGACAATAGGGGAGTTGAAGATCTCGAGACTCCTCTACACAGACAATATAATTCTGCTGGACCATACCGCGGTGGGACTTCAGAGACAGTTGAACAACTTATTGAACTATTTAAAGAACAACTTGGAGCTGAACAAGGCAAAAACTAAAATCATGACCTTTGAAAAAATATTTTTTTAAACGGAAAAATTTTAATGGTATATTGAAGGAGTACAGTTGGAGAAGGTGACCTGCTTTAAATATCTAGGAGTAATGATGAACAGCAACTTACTGGAAACACTGATGCAAGAAATGCTATTTAACAAACTAAATATATTGACCAACCAAGAGATGGCCGTTGACAGGAAATATGGCTGCTTTTCACTCATCCTGGTAATAAACTTTGTTAAAGCTTTGTTGCCGGTCAAGTGGCACAGCGAGTAGAGCGCTCGCTTTGACATCGATGCAGAGCTTGCTAACGCAGGTTCGAATCCCGGCAGGGCCAAACTCAGCCTTTCATCCTTCCGAGGTCGATAAATGAGCACCACACACCGTGGGTAATAATAAGCAGCGCTCAGATACCTGAGGGTTCGTAGCGCTATATAAATGCCAAATTATTATTATTATTACTAAAGTGGCGACAAGCTTATCATATGGCACAGAAAACATGCTGCAAATCCCGAAAAAAATATGGTTGAAACTTGAGGGATATTTCTGGAGGAGAGTTCTCGGCCTACCACAAACGACTCCAATGGCCCTCATTAGGCGCAAACTGTGTCTGTCATCATTCAACACAATAAGCGCTAGAAACACGCTGATGTTATACAGAAAGGTTATCCTGCATCCGAGATCAAAAATACTTGACATCAGAAAAAAGGAAATGGAAAGAGGCAAGAACCAAATGCTGACAAACTGGGCCATGGATAATAACAAACTCCTAGATGAAATGGGCACAACTGAAGAGAACCTCTTAACAAACACAAACAAAGTCATTAAGAAGTTGATAGAAATGGGCTGTATAAAGACACTAGAGATCTCTGAGACCTACAATCTGACTAAGAACTTCCCGAGAGTCCCAATGAAAGTTAATGTTCTCCAGCATGGGGTCTGGCATGGATTCACATGCTCATGAATATTCCCCGTCGTCAGGCTGGGAATCCTCGGTAAAGAAAAAACCAGTATCAGTTTCGTTTCTGATCTGTCTTTCGTAGTAATAACCAATCACTGGTGTCTGCGTCATACTGACCACAGCCAATGACTGCCCTCTACCTAAGCACCGCCTCTGGCAGCCATCTTCAGATTTTTACCGCACGTTCATGTGTTGGGATCCTCGTGCTATTGCTCTCGAGCGTTAGTGCTATTTTTCGCGCTTTTTCACAAAAAACTTCGATTCTTTCGGTCAAAAGAGCCTCAAGCTCCACCGATCCTACATCCGATCAACGGGGACCCGTGTCGGATTCGTCTGTGCCCCTCAAGGGTGAAGATTTCGTCGAGCTACACTTCGGAGGACTCCAGAAGCTTCTCAGGCCCGGTCTCGGAGATGGCCCAGGAGAAGGGAAGCTCGACGCCCGGAAAGCTGTTCAGGGTCTGCCCTGGATGCCAGCTGCAGAACGTCTTTAAGGAGGACGAACACTCTTTCTGCCTTTACTGCCTTCATGAGGACAAAACGCACGTGGAGAAGGACTGTGCGTTTTGCGGCAACATGTCGGAACGGACCATGAAGGACCGTCATCAACGTCTCGCCAACTGGCTGGAGGGTAAGAGCCCGTCTGGCGAGAAGAAGAAGAAATCCGAGCGGTCTTCTAAGACCTTTGAGGGCGCCCCGGCGACGGGGGCCCAACATAAGGCCAAGCACCGCGAGTCCGCTGGCACCGGGAGCGCCGAACGGTCGGGCTCTACGGGCGCCAGGCAGGGCGCACCCTCCCCGGCACCATCAACCACGAGCCAACGCTCTGGGTCGGGTAAGAGGAAGGCCGAGCACCCGGCGAAGCTCCTGGAGAGGCCCCGGTCGAGCTCTAAGGCAGAGGAGGAGCGTGGCAGTGCCCCCTCCCTCAAGGATAAGGCGGTGAGCGCACCTAAGGTGGTGAAGGCCTTGATCCATCCGACCAAGCCCTCTATCGAAACGGTCGCGGCGGCCCTGGCTCAGCCTGTGGAGGCTGCACCAGTGGTGGCGACCTCAGGGCCCAGAATCTCCCTGCCTCCTCGGAGGGAGTCTTCTTTTGTGCCCATCGATAGGACCCCCGTGAAACCCTCCGTGGGGAAGAAGAAGGGGGGGCAGGGCGTCGTCGTAGATTCGGCCTCAACCTCAGAAGAGGAGCTGATCGAGGTCTTAAGCCACGGCCTAGGCGTGGAAGAAGGCCAGCCCGTCGGAATGGACCCCGACGCAGGTGACGACGACGACATCGTCGAGGATACCGACGGGGCCCCTGCTCGCCCGTCGGATTCCCCGCTGCCAGCGCCGCAAGACAACTCGGCGGCCATTTTGTTGGCCATACAGTCCTTATGCTCCGAGATAAGGACGAGGCTACCGTTACCGACGGAGGAACCTCTCCCGTCGGGGGATCCAGAACCGGGACCTTCTGGTGTTCCCCCTACCAAGAAAAGAAGGATCCATCCACCACCTCCTTTTCAACCGTCGCGCCCCGTCCAGCCCTCCTCCCCGTCCACCCGAGGGGATGATACGGGGACTGACACGGCAGCGACGGGTACGGACGACGAGGCATACGACGAGGATATTCCGTCGTCGCCTCCCACCAGGGCTTCTCCGCCCGACGAGATCGGATCTTTCCACTCCATGATCTCCAGGGCTTCCGAGCTTTTCCAACTCTGCCCTGAGGAGAAGAAAAAGGAAGGCTTCCTTTATCAGCGGCGCGAGGCCAAGAGGAAGACGGTCCTCGCAGTGCCTCTGTTGGACGACATTTGGGATGAGGGCCTTTCCCTCCTCAAGAACCCTTCCACGACGCCAGCTAGAAGAGACCGGTACGAGAAAAAGTACCGGGTCCCGGACACGGCCCCCCTATGCCTCCGGGCGCAGCCTACCCCGGATTCCGTCGTCTCCGCGGCAGCCAGGAAGAAAGCGGGGGGGGGTGCGGCCTCCACATCGACTTCCCCGCCGGACGGCGAGGGAAAGAAATTGGATGCTATGGGACGTAGAGTCATCTCGTCGGCAGCGACGACGATTAAAGCGGCCAACGCCTTGGCTATCGTGGCCCGCTACGACAGGGAGCTCTGGTACAAGATAGCTCCCCTGCTGGATTTTCTGCCGGACGACAAGAGGGCGGAGGCCCTGGAGATCCTGCAGGAAGGTGAGGTGGCCTCGGACCACGCCATCACCGTGGCGACGGACATCGCCGACACTGGGTTCCGCCAGCTGGGCAACGGCGTTTGCCTTCGACGTTGTGGATGGCTCAAAGCTACGGACTTCCGGCAGGACGTCCAGACCAGAGTCCTGGACATGCCCTTCGACGGGAACAACCTGTTTGGCAAGACAGTGGACGATTCCCTTCAGGCCATCAAGGCGGATACTGAGATGGCCCGGGCCCTTGGAGTCCTGCAGCAACGACGGACGCCCTTTCGGAGCGGCGGAGGCAAGGGCGCCTCCAAAGGTTCCGGCGGCGGTTTCGCTTCCTACCGTCAAGCGGCCCGCTCGTCGTCGCAAGAGGCCTACAGAGGACGAGGCAAGTCTAGCGGACCCCGCCGTCGTCGCCAAGGAGGTCAAGGCGGCAAGGCCGCGTCCAAGCAGGATTGAACCGGCCGTGGGGTCGGGCCCCCACCGAAGCACCCCGGTGGGAGGCCGGCTGGCGGGCTTCGTCAGCGTGTGGGAGTCCATCTCCACCGACCGTTGGGTGCTGGACGCCCTGGCCCGGGGCCACGCGCTCGAGTTTCAAAGAAGGTGCCCGCGCGTCCCCCCCCGTGGCCAGGAAAGAACTTCACGTCCCTCAACTTCTCCTGGAGGTAAAGGCGATGCTCAGAAAGGGCGCCATCGAACTCGTCCCAAAGAGGCTTCGGGGCTCCGGAGTCTACTCGAGATACTTCCTCGTGAAGAAGAAGACGGGAGGATGGCGCCCCATCCTAGACCTGCGACGTCTGAACAAGTTCATCAAGGCGCAGAAGTTCCGGATGGTCACCCTCCAGCACGTCCTGGGTCAGGTGGAGGAAGGAGACTTCCTATCGTCGTTGGATTTGGAGGATGCCTACTTCCACATTCCCATCCTAAAAGGGCACCGAAAATTCCTCAGATTCGTGGTCCAAGGGCGTCATTACCAGTTCAAAGCCCTTCCCTTCGGACTACGGTCGGCACCCAGGGTATTCACCAAGTGCCTTGCACCGGTGGCGGCGCAGTTGCGCCGCGAGGGGATTCACGTCTACCCCTACCTGGACGACTGGCTCATCCGCGCCAAGACGAGGGAGCTCGCCGTGGTCCACACGGCAAGGACCGTCCAACTCCTCACGGACCTGGGATTCTCCGTGAACTACGCCAAATCCCACCTGGTGCCCGCGCAAGTCGCACTGTTTCTGGGAGCGAGGCTCGACACAGTGTCCCTTCTGGCCTCCCCGTCGGAGGAGAGGACCAGGACCATCTTGGGCAAGGTGCAACGGATGTTGGTGGCCGACGCGGCCAAAGTGAGGTCCATCAAGTCCCTCCTCGGGATGATGTCTTCCTGCATCTACCTCATTCCCATGTGCAGGCTCCGGATGCGCCCGTTGCAAGAATTCCTGGATGCGCGCTGGATCCAGACGACGGGCAGCTTCGAGGAAAGGATCAAGCGCGACGAGAGTTTCCGACGAGCGATACGGTGGTGGGGCACCCGCGCGCATCTGACGGCGGGCATGGACTTCCAGACCCCAGCCCACCAGGAGACTGTGACCACGGATGCCTCCCTGGAGGGGTGGGGAGCGCACACCGAAAATCTGCACGCAAGGGGACTCTGGCTCCCGACGGAGAAGTCCCTGCATATCAACGTCCTGGAGCTCCGTGCAGTGTTTTGGGCCCTCAGGTCCTTCCTTCCGTCCCTCAAGGACAAGGTGGTGAGGATCTTCACCGACAACACCACCACCATGTTTTACATCAGGAAACAGGGCGGAACCAGGTCCCCAGCGCTGTCCAAGGAGGCGCAGGACCTGTGGCATTGGGCCGTCGCCCAAGGGATTTTTCTGGTGCCGTTTCATCTGGCAGGGATAAAAAACACCATCGCCGACTCACTCAGCAGGGAGCTGTGCTCGTGCCACGAGTGGGAACTACGGCAGGATCTGGTGGATCGCCTCTTCCGACGGTGGGGCACACCCCAGATCGACCTGTTCGCGACGGCGACGAACACCAAGTGCCGGAGGTTCGCCAGCAGGTTTCCCCAGACGAGGAGCATGGGCGATGCTTTCTCGTTCCCCTGGGAGGGCCTGTTCCTCTACGCGTTCCCTCCCTTGCCTCTGCTAATCCGGCTCGTCAACCAGCTCAAGAGGTCACGGTGCAGGATGATCCTTGTCGCACCTGCGTGGCCGAGGCAGATATGGTTCCCGGACCTTCTGGACTTGTCAGCGTCCCCGCCGATCAAGCTGCCGGCGGACGCGGATCAACTCTCCAGGGAAGGAGGCGCCATCCTCCACCACGACCCGAAGTCGCTGAACTTGCAGGCCTGGCTCCTGCAGCGCTAGAGTTTGGAGGATACGACATACCGGCCGATTGCAGAGAGGTTCTTGCAAAGGCCAGGGCGTCCTCGACTCTTAAATGCTACGGACACAAATGGAGGAGGTGCTCTGTCTGGTGCCACGCACAGAAGATTAACCCTCTACGGATTACGGCTCCCCAAGTACTGCCGTACCTGCTGACGCTGGCCAAAGCTGGTCTGGCACACGCGTCCATCAAGATTCATCTTGCTGCGATCTCCCGATACACCAGAACCACGGGGCGGACGTCCTTGTGGTCTCATCGTCTGGTGAAAGAGTTCATGAAGGGACTGTTCAGATCGTTCCCGCCGGTGAAGGCTCCGGCCCCGGCGTGGGAGCTCAACGTGGTGCTGACCAAGCTCATGGGACCTCCGTTCGAGCCTCTGCACTTGGCCCCGTTGAAGTTTCTATCGTGGAAAACAGCTTTTCTTGTGGCCATCACCTCCGCACGACGAGTGGGAGAGATCCAGGCCCTTTCCTGCAAGGCCCCGTACTTGACTTTCCACGACACGAGGGTAGTGCTCAGGACGCACCCCTCCTTCATGCCCAAGGTACCGTTGGACTTCCATCTCAACGAACCCTTGGTGTTACCTGTGTTCTTCCCGTCGCCTTCGTCGCCGGCTGAGAGGACTTTGCACTCGCTGGATGTAGCTAGAGCGCTGAAGTTCTACGTGGACCGCACGAAGGGTTTTCGGAAGACGTCACAACTCTTTGTGAACTTTGGACCTGTCAATCAGGGGAAGGCTCTCTCGAAGGCTTCCATCTCCAGATGGCTCTCCGGCTGTATCATGTGCTGTCACCGGTTGGCAAACCGACCGCTGCCTGGCCGTCCGAGAGCCCATTCCACCAGAGCGATCGCAGCTACCACGGCGTTCCTATCTGGTGTGCCCCTGCTGGACATATGCAGGGCTGCTACGTGGAGGTCGACGCACACCTTCACGAAATTCTACTGCGTCGACCGGGATTCCAGGGAGGAGTCCAGGGTCGGCCAAGCAGTGCTGCGCAACCTGTTCGCCTGAGGTGAGCCTGGTGAGGAGGTAAGATGCTTAATGTTGAGTTGATGTGATGCTTAATGTTGAGCCTTTGCCACCTCCCGTGGTTGTGCATGTGTGTACTGCTATGTATTCTTTATTCATGAGCATGTGAATCCATGCCAGACCCCATGCTGGAGAAGGAACAAGTTACTTACCTGTAACTGTTGTTCTCCAGCATGGGTCTGGCATGGATTCACATGCGAACCCTCCCGCCTACCCCTCTGCGGCTCTTCACTTGGTCATACTGCCACTTCACGTGCTTCCAAATCTGAAGATGGCTGCCAGAGGCGGTGCTTAGGTAGAGGGCAGTCATTGGCTGTGGTCAGTATGACGCAGAGACCAGTGATTGGTTATTACTACGAAAGACAGATCAGAAACGAAACTGATACTGGTTTTTTCTTTACCGAGGATTCCCAGCCTGACGACGGGGAATATTCATGAGCATGTGAATCCATGCCAGACCCATGCTGGAGAACAACAGTTACAGGTAAGTAACTTGTTCCAAGTCAGAGGATACTTGGTAAAATTCCCTGACAAAAGATTGGGCAGATTATTTTTAAGATTCTGCCTGAATTTGCTAAAGACACACAAAATAATGGCGACAAGGGGCCAGTCCACCTTTAAATAAATGTTGCTTTTGTAAAGACATGGAGAAAGAGGAAACAAGCCGACACCTTTAACTAACTTGTACAGGAACACAGGAGGCAAGATATAGATATTTGGGCAACATTTTGAATTCATTTTCATCTAATGAAGAAGAGACTTGGGGGACCTTACTGACGAGCGGCGAAAAAACACACTGGCTCATTGGAGTGGCTTCTTTTATGAAACACATTGACTTGGAGCAGTTCAGTGACTGAGTGGTACTAAACAGGAACTGATGGTAAAGCTCTTGCTTTCTTTCTTTCTTTTGTAAAAATTGTTATACAATTAAATCAAATAATTCATTTTTTAAAAAATATGTCTGTGTCCAAAACCTATACTTGCCCTCACAACTAATCTATACAATGTGTAGGGATGTCAGCAACCAAAAGAAACAGTGTCCAATATAAAGTTCTGAGCCTCTTCCAGCTAGCAGCTTCCTTCAGCTCCATTCCCCATGTATAAAACCATTCCTGCAAAAGGTTTCAAAATGACCTCTTCTTGAGTTCAGGATGATAGTTTTAACCAGTACTCAGGGTTCCCGTCCCCAAGTTCCAAGTAACACAGTTCCAAGCCCAAAAGAACCTTGAAACTCCAGTCACAAGTCAGTAAATTGTTCAAGTCTCAGGGTGTCATTATCCAAGACTTAATTTCAACAACACAGAAATATCCTTTTTCTTGTTAGTTGTTTGTCACTCTTGTGAGTTTTTTATGATTCGTTTTTCATGTATAAATTGTAGCTGTGTTGGAATAAACTTCAAAGTTTGGAGTAATTCTGCTTTCAGTGTAATTTTCTGTTATATGCAGTTTTCACATCATTCATTTTAGAATACAGCATACATGAGTTTCACTTGGATTTAAAGGTTAATTTAGAATTCAACATTTACTGATTTTACTCGAAGTTGAAGTTCTGTTTTACTTCTGAACAGTTCTGCTCTTTTGTAAAGTTTTCTCTCAGTTTGGCATTCAATGGACATTAGTTGTACTTGTTAAGGTTTTCAATTCAGTTCGGTATTCATTAGGCACTGGTTGTGCTCAGAACACACTTACCATTGAACCCGCTGTGTAATATTTCTTTAATTCACTTCCAACGAAATGCCCAGCATTCAGAGACTTTCGAGAATGTGTTTTCTCCCACACGCGACCTCTCTGATGCAAAGTATTCCTAGCATTTCAATATTTGACAATGGATTGAATCGGAGACCTTCCAAAACACGTTTCCTCCTACACGCGACCACTCAGATACAAAGTATTCCTCAAGCATCCAAGTTCAAACGCTTGCGCATCGGGTTTCTTAATTGCTAGAAACTCACTGGTCGTATTCACAGGATTGCCAGCAGCTTGGATCATACTGCCTTCTCATCTTCACGTCAGGGGTCCAACTCTTGCAACAGGGGAACAAACTTCTTGACCACAGGCTGGTCTCTTTTTATACACCAGTAGCCCCTTCACAGGCTGCAGGTGTGGATGTCCAATCGGCCCTGCCTGACCACAATTAAAGGGGCATGCCTGACCTTCACTGCTTTAAACGGGCCTCTTCCTCGTCCCAGTGCCAGAGTCGTAGAAGAGTTTAGTCTTCATTGCTCTTAGTTGCCTCTTCTACGTCTCAGTACTGTTAGGGTTTACATGTGGGGCAAAAAGGGGAGCTGGCTTACAATAACCTATAAAGGTCGGGGAAGGGTTGGGTAGGTCATCAGTGGGGAAAGGGGAATACCATTTCGAATGGATTGTGTCCTCCAGTGTATTCCACATCATTGACTGTCATGATGACCGGCCAGTTCTCAGGATAAGTTTAGTAGAAAAAACCTTTAAGGGTTAATCTGGGTTGGAAATGGGTGTTGCCCTAGCGTAGACGGATAGATTCCTAGAGAATCAATAGGACTTCCTTTTTTCCCTTAATGGCTGCCTTATTGTGTCATTGAAAGACTAACCTTACAGGTCTAGTCTTTGGCAGTGTTTTCCTATATTAGGCCAGCCCATCCAAAGACTTGCGCTTCACGTCGTTGACTGCTCTGCAGTATTAACGCTTACCGCGGTTCCTCCGTAATTTTTCCTCACAGCAGTTTTCCAGTCAGAACACTAAGCCTTTCTGCCCCCTTAGCCTCCGCAGGTTATTTTGTCCCTGTTGCCCCTTCCGTAGTCTCTGTTTACCCTTACGTTATCCCTCATTTTCATTTGTGTTGTATTTCCCATCACAGTACAGTTTTCCCTCAGAGTTTCCGGAGGGAGTTGGCTACACGCACACGCAAGTACTGTTTGTTTTGCTTTGAGAGTTAAGAATTACTATATCCAGGTGAAAGCATTGAGTTTTGTTGTCACCGTTCGCGGCGCTGTCATCCGCTATTCAATAGTTATTTCTTTGATAGACCGTCTCAGCTGGTGCGCATTTAGTGTTACCGCACTTCTGATATTAACGGTTTTCTCCTTTTGTCCTATTAGAGCAATGCTGTACACATGCACGCTAACCAGTAGTTAGTCCTTATAGTTTTCTTGAGGGGGTTTAGAGTTGAATATTGTTATTGTATGACCTACCGTTAGTATTGTATTTCCCTTTGGTCATTCACTCATTCATTCATTACATAGGAATTAAGTAAGGTGCATTACGGTTGTTCCCTCATGTTCTAGGAACTACTTCCTTCTTATGTGTTTTCCACAGCAAGTCAACTAATTAAAGTTTTTTCCTTATTTTTTCTTCACCGCGAACCAGCTTAGTCATCATTTGCCCCTTTTAGTTTTTTCTGCCTCAATTACATCACCATTGTTCAGGACTAGCGCCCCTGTGTGAAAACAGGATGGAGAGCTCTAAAAAATAAAATATAAGGTGAGCCTGAGGAACTACTAGAGTACATTTTCCATATTGTTTTAGTGGAGTGGAAATCATTAGGGGGCCATTGTTAAGGAAGGTTATCGTTTATTGTCTCTACAGAAATCACTGTTCACTGAAAGAATTGTCAGGAGCTCCAGGGGCGTCACCGCAGAGTTCAGGTAAGCGTTGCAGAACGCGAAGCCACCATTTTGAATTCACTCTGCCTGGGCGCCATGGAGACTCCTGAGGTGGATCAGTTGGCTCAGTTATTAGGGGAGTTAAGTGCGGAAGTCCATGCCGCTCGCTCTGAGACTAGTGCACTGTGCAGGGAGCTAGTAGTTAATAGGGATCATACTGAAGAATTAGCACGCCAACTTCTGCAGACACAGGCTGGCCAAGTTCCCTTGCCCGCAGCCAATCCATCAGCCTCCCTTCCTGTTGCACCCCCTACTCCAGTTCAAGTAATAGTTCCGGGGAATATTCATTTAGCACCTCTTGAACACTTTTTGGGGGATCCTAAAAAGTTTGCTGTTTTTATGAATCAATGCCGGCTACATTTTCTCTGCCGCCCCTGAGTATTTCTCACAGATCAGGCTAAGGTGGCCTTTATTCTATCCTACTTGGGCGGTTATGCTGCAGATTGGTCTATTCCGTTAGTCAATAGGGATGACCCAATCTTAAGGAATCTTCAAGAATTCGAGAAAGAGATGGAAAAACTATTTGCGCGCCATACCCAAGGGCAGGCCCTGGATAATGAGTTGCTTTCACTCCGGCAGGGTAACCAAGAATTGTTGGCTTATGTCGCAACCTTCAATAGATTAGTGGCAGAGACCACTTGGCACACCGAAAAAAGGACAACCTTATTCCATAGAGGGTTGCGCAGTGAATTAAAGGATGTGTTGGCACAGGTAGTCAATCCTCCGGAGGGTATTGCTGAATTTATTGACCTAACTATCCAATTAGATCAGCGTTTACAAGACCGAAGAGTGGATCGTTCCTGTTCCGAGAACAGAATCTATTTTGTTCGCCCCCTATAGAAAATCTAATAAGAACTGGAACTGAGAGTCACACGGAACCAATGCAGCTAGGAGTTGTCAGAGGACCCATTTCACAGGCCGAAAGAGACAAGAGACGTCAACAGCAATTGTGTCTTTACTGCAGAAAACCTGGCAATTTCCTCAAGGATTGTCCTGTTAAACCATCACGAAGACCCATTGGAGGTGTCAACCAGGAAAAGAAGGACCAGATTTCGGAAAACTCCAGTGTCCGACAAGTTTAGAGGTCAGCTTGTCGAGCATGGAAAAAGGTTTAGTGACCTTACACTTTGTTTTTCCCATCATCCTATTTAGTCAAGAGCAGCCCACTAAAATGCATGCTTTACAAGCTTACATTGATTGCAGTGCTGTCGGTAACTACATGGATTCAAAACTGGCATACAAGATGGGTTTTCCCCTCATGGACAAGTATGAAGCTGAAAATGTATCTGCAGTCGATGGTACTCCCTTAGCTTCTGGTCCAGTCACACAACGCACAGGTAATCTTACCATGCTTTGCCAGGAGAGACACAGAGAGAGGATTACGTTCGACCTTATAAGTGCTCCACAATTTCAGATCATTCTTGGTATGCCCTGTCTCGAGAAACACAACCCGACTATTGATTGGCGGTCTAGATCTTTGACCTTTGCCATAGAATGTGAAGACTCATGTTATCCAATGAATAACCTGAAGAGTTCCGATCAAAACATGAGAATTACTGACTCCACACTTGGATTAATTGGTATCTTACCTCCTGAGTATAAGGAATTCCAGGAGGTCTTTGAAGAAAGACTGGCTGAGGTCCTTCCTCCACATCGACCTTACGATTGCCAGATTGATCTTCTTCCAGGGGGACAAATTCCTTGTAATCAGATATATTCGTTAGCTGAGAAGGAAGACGCTCACCTGAAAAAAATATTTAGACCAGTACTTCGCTAATGGTTTCATTCGACCTTCAAAATCTCTCGCTGCCTCCCCTCTTTTTTTTGTACCGAAGAAGGAAGGAGATCTCAGGACCTGCATTGATTATCGTGCCTTAAAACAAATTACTGTCAAGAATCGATATCCCATTCCTCTCATTTCCAATTTGTTGGATCAAATTAAAGGAGCTCAGATTTTTACCAAACTAGATCTCAGAGGCGCTTACCATCTAATTCGAATAAAGGAGGGCGACGAATGGAAAACCACTTTTTGCACTAGATATGGCCTTTTTGAGTACCAAGTTATGCCCTTTGGATTGTGCAATGCACCGGCAGCATTTCAATGCTTTATGAATGATGTCTTAAGAGATCTATTGGATATTTGTGCAGTAGTTTACATTGACAACATTTTAATTTTTTCGACTGATCCTCCCAGGAACATGTGAAGCATGTTACGGCAGTTCTCCAGAAGCTGTGAGAGAATTCACTTTTTGTAAACCTGGAAAAATGTTAATTTCATGTTTCTGAGGTCGAATTTTTGGGTTTTGTATTATCCTCTCAGGGAGTCAAGATGGACATTCGGAAGGTGGATGCAATACTCACTTGGCCGGCCCCTACGTCTGTAAAAGGGGTCCAAAGCTTTTTGGGTTTTGCACATTTCTATCGACTTTTTGTGGAAAACGTCTCGCAATTGGTACACCCCATCACGTCACACCCCATCACATCACTGCTTAGAAAGAACAAGAGATTTGAATGGACCAAGGAGGCTGATGTCGCTTTTCAGAGTTTAAAGGTCAAGTTTACTGAGGCTCCTGTATTACAACATCCTCAACCTGATCTACCCATCATCGTGGAAACTGATGCCTCTAATGTCGCGATGGGTGCTGTCTTGTCGCAACGCAATCCAGAGACTCGGGTCTTACACCCGGTGGCATTCTAATCTAAGAAGTTCTCTCCCCAGAACGCAATTACACTATCACTGATAAGGAGTTGTTGGCCATCAAGTGTGCATTAAAAGAATGGAGACACTACTTGTTAGGGACTCAACACACAATTACCATTCTCACTAAGCACCAAAATTTACAGTATCTACGCTCCGTCAAGGCTCAATCTGCTCGACAACTGTGATGGGTCCTGTTTTTCGCTCAATACAATTTCATCATTACCTTTCGACCTAAAGTACGTAATGGTAAGGCTGACGCACTATCTCAAATTGGTAAGGGAGAGGAGGCATTTGTTTCCCCAGTTCCCACTAATATCATCGCAGGAGAAAGTGTTCTGGGTTTGGTGCACACTGTAGACCCATTTTTCGAAGACCTGCAGAATTAAGTAAAAAAGACCTTAACTCAGGAAGAACTGCAAGCATGGGTTAATCGAGGAGCTCAATTCTGTATCCAAGAGGAAATGCCTTACTATCAAGACCGTCTGTATTTACCTACTGAGGCGATTAGAAATCAAGTCATTTCAAACTACCATGGCTCCTTGATTGAAGGTCATCCAGGGGTGACCAAAACCTTGGAAAAAATCAAGATACTATTGGTGGCCTACTTGGCGTAAGGATGTGATTCGTTTTATTCAGACCTGTGGTAATTGTGCACAAAATAAGAACAAGAAAAAGCTGGCAGGTCTTCAACCCTTGAATGTCCCACCAAATCCGTGGCATACCTTACCCATGGATTTTATCACTGACCTCCCTCCATGTGAAGGTTATGAAACCATTTTGGTGGTTGTAGATTTATTTTCTAAAATGGCTCATTTTGTGCCACTACAAGGACTTCCAACCACTTCCAGTTTAGCTAAGGCCTTTTTTAGAAAACATCGAGAAAAAAAACCACAGTTTTCCTTCCATTGTAATTTCCGACAGAGGTAGTAAATTTGTCTCTAAATTTTACAGGAAATGCTGTGAGTTGGCCATGATTGATGTACGATCATCCACAAGTCATCACCCACAGACCGATGGTCAAACGGAGCGCACTAATCAGACCCTGGAGCAGTATTTGCGTTGTATGCTTCATCAGACCGATGACTCCTGGTTGGCCATTTTGTGGGTAGCAGAATATGCTTACAACAATTCAATTCTTTCATATACTGGACTCACGCCGTTCTACACCCTGCATGGTCGGCATCCTCGAACATCTGCTTTTGATCCTCCAGATCCATTAGAGATGCCGGCGGTCAAGAATCTCGATGACAATATTTTAACAGCATCAAATAAGGCTCAAGCTAGTTTAGCCGGAGCTAAAGAAGCTCAAAAGAAGTTCGCTGATTGAAATCGAAGTACTGCTAGAAGTTTTCAAGTTGGTGACTGTCTGGTTGTCCTCCAGAAACCAGGCTCTGAAGGGTTCCAAGAAGTTTCTTCTCAGGTATTTGGGCCCACTTATCATAGAAGCTGTCATTAACCCAGTGGTAATGAGATTGACACTTCATAAGAAAATGCAAATCCATCCAGTATCCAGTTGTTCATGTGTCCCTATTAAAACCAGTGGAGCCAGAGACCTGTGTACTACAAGCACCAACTCCAGTTGAAATCTAAGACGATCAACCAGAATTCGAAGTTAAGGACATTTTGGACTCCAAAGTGGTGCGACGCAAGTTATTTTACCTAGTCGATTGGAAGGGTTATGGTCCGTTAGACAGGTCTTGGGAACCCTTAGAGAACATTCATGCCTCTAGACTGTTAAAAAAAAAGTTCCATCGAAACCCACCTACCAAACCGGGAAGGAAGTCTTTGACTGTCATGACCACCAGCCAGTTCTCAGGTTCAGTTTAGTAGAAAACACCTTTAAGGGTTAATCTGTCGTTCTCTACTCTGGAGGAATGGGAGGCATTCAGGCAGAAAATGCTGGAGATTTTTCAATCTCGGCGCGATAAACATCGGGAACCGTCAAGGTCCCGTTCGGACAAGGATCCGGTAGATCGCCAGAGATGTGCCAGATCCAGGGCGCGGTCTTCGTCACCAACGAAACCATCGAGGTCTGTGAAGGGGTCAAGGAAGGCATCGACTCTGTCAGCGCCGTGTCCATCGAGCGCGGCTGTCAGAGCTTTGCCCTCGGTCAGGCCTTCGGCGCCTTTGTCGACGCCGAAGCAGTCGACGCCATCGGGGCCTATGGGCCAGAATTTGCCGTTGGAGGCCCCTGTGGCTGTGGATCCTCTGAGAAAGGCGCTATCTAAGATTGTGAAGCCCATTCTTGAATCCAGGTCTGCTCCTGTCCCTAGAAAGGAGTTCTTTCATTCTCTACAGAACATACATGAGGATGAGGAGAGGTCTGATGTGGAGTTGGAGCCTTTTGATATTCCTGGTGAAACACCTGAAGTTCCTGACATTGTCTTTTCTGGGGACAGTCACATGGAGGATCTGCGTCAGTCTTTACATGATGCCAGTGGCCTTGACACATCTCCTAAAATGGAGTTTGGTAGCCCAGAGCCTGGGGCTCATGCTGAATCATCCTATAGGCGATTGATGTTGAGGAGTACCTAGGTAGGTCCGGGCCTCCAGTTGAATACAACCAGGATGACCTGACAG
Organism: Ambystoma mexicanum; assembly: GCF_040938575.1. NCBI lineage: Eukaryota > Metazoa > Chordata > Amphibia > Caudata > Ambystomatidae > Ambystoma > Ambystoma mexicanum. The sequence continues at coordinate 984,811,970 of NC_090921.1, forward strand.
ACATTTTAGATCAGGGTCCGTCCACTGCCTTTTCACATGGCGTTACAGAAAAGGGTGGCTTCTACTTGGAACACCCCAGAGTCTCTTCCAGCGGTAAAAAAGTCGTTGACTAAGAAATACCACCCATCCAGGAGCGACCCCAGCTACCTATCCACACACCCCTCTCCTGAGCGATTGGTGGTTCAGGCGGCATATCCTACCATCCCTCCTGATGGAGACAACAAGCGCTTCGATGGATGGGCACGCAAGTTATTTCTTACTGCTGGGAGTATGGCACTGAAATCGTCCAACTCCACGTGTGCCTTAGAGAAATGTTCACACACTCAGTGGAATTGTCTCTCTGACGACTGAGCATATTCCTGAAGGGGAAGAAAGGGATGGGTTTCTTGCGCATGTGCAGGATGGCAAAGATGCCATGTGTGAATCCCTTCAGTCTGGGTTGGACACTGCTGATAGTGTCAGCCGGTCCATGGCTGCGAGCACCTTGATACACAGGTTTGCGTAGTTGCGCAAGTCAGGGTTTGCACCGGATGTGCAGGTCCGGCTTCTCAATATGCCCTTTGACGGTTCTCATTTGTTTGGCAGCAAGGCTGACAAGAGCCTTGAGAGGTCACAGAAAGCAGCTGCTAAATCTTTGGGCCTTTTCGTCCTAGGGGACAGCAGTGGAGGGGTGGTTCCTTTCGTTACTACTACTCTTTTGGTAGAGCGAGATGGGCGGCCAGTCAAAGGGCCCAATGTAAATTACCTTGTGGTGGACGGGGTAAAGGTGCCAAAGCCGTTCAGGCAGCTGCCTCTTTAACTTCAGCTGCTGCCGAAGCCGCTCCAAAACAGCTATGAGACCAGGTCTCATTGTCTGCCGGTTGGGGGCAGACTGTTTCAGCATCTTGGAAGAGTGGCAAGCCATTACTTCAGATGCGTGGGTTCTGGAAACAATAGCCCACGGCTACGGCCTACCCTTCCTAAGTGGGCCTCACAACAATCCACCGGGGAAGCTCTCTTTGAATATTCCGTATCCGCTACTTGTGCAGGAAATCTTGACCCTGCTGGAGAAAGGCGCTATAGAACTAGGGCCTGTGGCGGAGAGGAACAAGGGCTGGTATGCCCCATATTTTTTTATTCCCAAGAAAGATGGAGGGCTAAAACCCATCTTGGACTTATGTTGCTTGAACAAGTTCCTCAGGAAGGACAAGTTAAAGATGGTCACTCTTTCTCAGGTCCTTCAGGCCCTTTGCCCTTCAGGATTGGTTGGTGTCATTGGACCTACAGGATGCTTATTTTCATGTACGGATCCATCCAAAGCACAGAAAATACCTGAGGTTTGCGGTTGGAAACTTGCACTTTCAGTTTCGGGTCCTTTCCATTCGGGTTGACCTCTGCCCCGAGGGTCTTCACCAAGCTCATGGTGTTTGTGGCAGCATATTTTAGGAGAGGGGGGTTCATGTCTACCCCTTCCTGGACCATTGGCTGATCAGGGCACATTCCCCGGAACAAGCCTTGGCTCATCTAGAAGTCACCTGCCACTCCTTTCACGAACTGGGCTTCTCTCTCAATTTCAAGAAGTCCCACATGACACCTTCCCAGCGGCTCCAATACATCATTCGAATTCTTAAGGTTGCTTGGCCTCCTGGCATCCTGCATTGTTCTGATGCCAGAGGCCAGACTAAGGGTGAGGTCCCTTCAATGGGCTCTCAAGACGCAGTGGTCACAATTCTCAGGCAAAATGTCTGGTCTCCTTCAAATTCCGCTCACGGTCTCACAGGATCTTCTGTGGTGGGCCAGCAAAGGGAGTTTGATGAAGGGAGAGCCTTGTTGGCAACCATGGCCAGAGGTGACGGTACTGACGGATGCTTCCCTCACAGGATGAGGAGCTCATGCAAACGAGCTGACCATCAGCGGTCGTTGGTCTCCGTCGGAGTCGAAACTTCATATAAATCTTTTGGAGCTGAGGGCCATCAGGCTAGCCCTGAAGGCTTTTCTGCCATTTGTGCGAGGTAAGAGTGTCCTGATCATGAGGGACAACACAGTGGCCATGCATTACCTCAACAAAAAGGGAGGTGTAGAGTCACTTCCGCTGTGCAGAAAGGCGATGCAGCTATGGTTATGGGCGATACAGCAAGGAATCTCACTCTCCGCAGTTCATCTGGCCAGAGAGGAGAATGCGGCGGTGGATGCTCTGAGCCGGCAGAGCGCGGTATCTCACGAGTGGGAGTTAGCTCAGGAAGTCCTTCAAGAGATCTTCGCCCTGTGGGGAAACCCTCAAGTGGATCTGTTTGCACCAGTGCCAACCGAAAGTGCGAGACATATTGCTCAAGGGAATTTCCTCTGCAAGGAGCTTTAGGGGGCGCGTTCATAGTGGATTGGTCATTCTCACTTCTGTACGCGTTTCCTCCAATCCCTGTCATTCCTCATGTTCTAAGGAGGTTGCAGAGGTTCGGGTCCTGCATGATCCTAATTGCTCTGGATTGGGCCAGGAGAGCATGGTACCCAGACCTTCTAAAAATGTCCATCTGTCCTCCACGCCATCTTCCCCAAAGAGAGGATCTTCTCTCTCTCTCGCGAGAGGGGGGGTTGGAGTTCTCCATCCAGAGGTCAATATTCTCAACCTTCACGCATGGTTTCTGAAAGGTTGAGATATAAGGATTGGGACCTCCCGGATGATGTGATGGAGGTGTTGCTTTCGGCCAGGTGTCCCGCAACCAAATCCCTGTACCGTTGCCGTTGGCATAAGTGTTACGAATGGTGCAGAGGACACAATGTTGATCCTTTTCAGTGTTCCATTCCGATGGTTTTCTTTCTTGCTATTTTTGGCCCACAAGGGTCTTCAAGTGGGTACCATTAAAGGTTACCTGGCAGCGCTATCTATTTTTGGCAGCGCTATCTATTTTCAAGCGCTCGTCTGAAGAATGTTCTTATTTTAAGATTCCTTTGATTACCCAGCTTCTAAAGGGGCTCACAAATGTGTTCCCGCCGTCCCCCTTTTCAGGTGCCAGTTTGGGATTTGAATTTAGTCTTGAAATTCTTGATGGGTGCTCCATTTGAACCTTTCCACTCTTGTCCATTGAGACTGTTGACCTTCAAGACGGTTTTCTTGATTGCAGTTACATCTGCTCGCAGAGTGAGCGAGTTGCAGGGACTTTCGTCAAAGCCACCCTTAACTTTGTTCTACAAGGATAGGGTTGTACTGAGAGTACGTCCTTCCTTCCTACCTACCTAAGGTAGTGTCTGAGTTTCATTTGAGCCAGAAGGTGGTACTTCCTGCTTTCTATCCCCCTCCTCATCCTAGTGAGGAAGAGGAGAGACTCCATAGTCTGGACCCTAGGAGAGCTTTGAGCTTTTATATTTCTAGGATGTCCAGGGTCAGAGTGGACGACCAACTTTTTGTGGGGTATACTGTACACCGATTGGGCCAGGCTGTTACCAAACAGGCCATGTCCAGGTGGATTATCTTCACTATTGCTGAATGTTACGGATTGGCTTGCAAGGACCCTCCTGAGGGTTTGCAAGCTCACTCCACCAGGGACGTGGCTACATCCACAGCCCTGCAATGGGGAGTTCCTGTTAAGAACATTTGTGATGCGGCAACGTGGTCTTCCATCCACACCTTTGTCAAGCATTACTCATTGGTTACTTTCCATGGTCAAAATTTAGCAGTGCTTTATTCTGCCATCTGATTGGGTATATCTAAATTCTTCTCCCTCCTCCAATCACTGATGCTGCATTGGGAGTCTGTCAAAGATGTGGAATACGTTGGAGGACACAATCCATTCGAAGAACAAGTTACTTACCAACTGGTAACGTTCTTTCGACTCGATGTTCCTCCAACGTACTGCTCATCGCCCTCCCAGCCTGCCACGATCAGTCTGAACCTATGCAAATCGGGGGTTTGCGGAGTCCACTCACCAAGGCAGAAAGGGTGAAAAGGAGACAGCAACAACTTTGTTTATACTGTGGTAAAGCACGCCATTTTCTCTGAGAATGCCCGGTGAAACCACCCAGGAAAACAGTAGGAGCAACCGACAAAGGCGAAGAAGAAGAACAACGGGACTCGGGGAAACTCCAACGCCCGGCAAGCGTAGGGGTCCACTTGTCGAGCGGTAAAAAGGAACCAACACAGACCTCACACCTGGTCATCCCTTTGCTCTTGGTAAACCACAAACAACCGCCTTCGAGGCATATATTGACATTGGAGCTTTGAGAAATATAATTGACCAAGATCTAGCTACCCGGATTGGCCTTCCTGTCTGACGGAAGCAAATCTCGGAAAAGGTTACAGCAGTTGATGGATCTGAGCTATCATCCGGCCCATAGACGCACTACACCGAGTTGGTTACGCTTCTGTGTCAGGACGGTCACCAAGAAGACATCACCTTCAATCTCATCAGCGCTCCTCAGTTCCAGATGATATTGGGAATGCCTTGGCTGGAGACCCACAACCCTAAAATTGACTGCCGTAAAAGAGTTCTGGCCTTTCCAAAAGACTGTGGCGACACCTGTTAAAACAAAGGATTCCCATTGAAAGATTTCACCGACCCAGGAGCAGGGAAAACTGTACTGGGCCTCAAAAGTTCGTTAACAGCCGAATATCTGGATTACCAAGATGTTTTTGAAAAGGAGCAAGCAAATGTCCTACCACCGCACAGGCCGTACGTCTGTCAAATTGATCTCGTACCTGGGGCTCAAGTTCCGTGTAGCCGGATCTACGCCTTAACGGAACAGGAAAACTAGCATTTAAGAACATACTTAGACCAGTAACTGGCAAACGGCTTCTTCCGCCCGTCCACGTCCCCTGCTTCATCGCCCCTCTTTTTTATGGCCAAAAAGGAGGGAGACTTAAGAACTTGCATTGACTATAGGGCACTTAACCAGATCACAGTAAAAAAAACGGTATCTGTTGCCACTCATCCCCGAGCTACTGGATCAAGTCAAACACCCCAGATTTACACAAAACTAGACTTGCGAGGGGCATATCATCTGGTAAGAGTCAAAAAAGGGGACGAGTGTGTAGGGAAAAAACATGAACTGAGGCTACGGGAGTCGTGCGTGCTACTTATAACGTCTGATGACGTCACCCTCGACAGAGGCCTTCGAGGGGCATCGACCCGACGCCATTGACGCAGGACGCCCTCTGCCGAACAATTTCCAGAGCCGCACAGCTGTGGCCATTGCATGTCAAAGATGTGGAATACGTTGGAGGAACATCCAGTCGAAAGAATGTTACCAGTTGGTAAGTAACTTGTTTGTCTCGGCCAAGGGTACCTTATTCTTTCTCATCCTCCTTGTGGGTCTTCGAGGCTTGTATTTTTCCCAATGTTATTCTGACCAAAGAGAATGGGTGACAATATTCTATAAAGGTTTTTGGGAATAAGGGTTCATCACAAAATGGAAATGGGCAATACTGTGTCTCCTCCTTCGCTTCTCTACCCCTAGGGTTGGGATCCAAAAGCGATGGCCTTTCCTGGCCACCTGCGCAGAAGATCCTAGGGAAGTAGATGTGAGGACACCCTCAGGTTTCTCACAATGCTGAAAGATGAACCCTCTTCATTGCTCTATGGATAACTTGCTCTCTTTTTTTTCCACTTTATTTTTATTAAACGATTTAACATATACAGAGATCAATCCGGAAACCCTAGGATTGACCTGTCAATCCAGAGAAGAAAAAACATTGAACTCCATCTCCCACCTACCACTCCTCCCACCCCTACCCCCGCTATTAACACCACCAAGCCCAACCGATTGCTGGGTATGAATGATCATGGTTACAGCATTGTTTAAAACATAGGCTAAAACATTGGTTAGAGCAATGGGAAAAAAAACAGAGGCAAGAAAATCAAACACAACTGACGTGTCGAGGTCAACAACAGTGGCCGGGACAAGTACAGATGATCTGTTGTTAGAAAAGCACAGTGACCCCAGTAGGGCCAGGGCGTCAAGAGTTTCAAGGTACTGCATTTCTCACTCAAAAGCACCAAAGTCCAATTTAGCAGAAAAGAGTCAATTTTATTGTTGGTGAATGCTGACAGTTTCTCGTATGTAAAGATGGCCCATAGCTTAGTGAGCCATTCGGTTTTGGAAGGAGTGGAAGGATGTTTACATTTTTGTGCGAGGGCCAATCTACCAGCTCTCAACATTGACTCAACCACCTTCGGGAAGGCACTCGTCTCAGATTCCGGGGCTGGAGTGCCCAAGAGGAATTCAAGGGGGTGTAGGTAGGGCGCAGTGCTCATGATTTCTTTGATCCAGCTCAAATGTTCAGCCCAATAGATCTGGACCTTCGGCACTCCCACCACATGTGATACCAGGTTCCACGTTGCGCACAATCCCTAGGGCAAAGAGGAGATGTGCCCCCAAACATCTTCGAGAGCCTAGCTGGCGGAAGATGCCAGGCGTGCAACATCTTGAAATTATGCTCCATTGCTGAGGTGTAGAGGGACCCAGAGAAGAGAGATCTAAAGACCAACCCCATCTTGCGTCGTTTAGCACCATCCCCATCCTCTCCTCTCAGAAGCGTTTGAAGATTTGTATGCCCTCTTGGTTCGCTGTAATGAGAATTTTCTCAAAGGGTTTGAGGGGGAGGGCCAAGTCAGGAAACCAGTTTTGGCTAGTGAAGATCCCATTAAGGCAGAGATATTCAAAAACTGTAAGTGGGTTGTCTCCCATGGCTTCCGTCAAGAGGTCGTAATCGATGAAGGCATTATGGCGGAACAGTTGGGCGGCTCTCAAGGCCCATGTCCGACCAGGACTGGGTGTCTCGTAAGCCCCTTACACATAAGTCAAAAGAGGGACCCCACAGAGAGGTCAAGGGAGAAGGCCAGGAGGACAGGATTTTGTTTTCGTCGTTATTTTTCCAGGAGGACCACAATACAGCCAAGGTCGGATGTGTTCTGAGACGGCCAGGGAGGGATTTAACGGGAGCCCACAGGAAGTCTCTGGCTTTTTTTGGATGGGCGTGGATATCTGCAATATATGTCCAATACGTGCCCATGTCATCCCTCATGTGTTGCAGCATTACCCTGAGCTGGGCTGCCTTGTGGTATTGCCTAAAGTCAGGGAGTCCAAAACCTCCATAGGATTTTGGAAGAGTCAGGGTGGAGTGCTTGATCCTAGGCTTTTTTCCCCCCCAAATGAAAGGCTGGACTAGGCCATTAAGGGGCGTGAAGAAAGCATTCCGGGGTGAAAATGGGGAGGGCCGTGAAAAGGTAAAGGAGACGGGGCAAGATATTCATTTTAATCGTAACCATACGTCCAAACCATGAAAGAGTTAGAGGAGTCCATCGTAATAGGTCTCTACTTATCTTGGCCAGGAGCTGGGAGAAGTTCAGTTTAAATAGAGAACTTAAGTCTCTGGGAAGAGCTACCCCCAAGTACGGGGTGGCCGTACATTCGATTCTCATACCCCCTAGTTCTGTTTTCCCCCTCATTTCCTGGTCCCTTACCCCCATGGGCATTATGCACGACTTGGACAAATTAATCTTGAGTCCGGAGAATGATCCAAAGGTGTGAATCAGTTCTAGAAAGTTCGGGAGGGAGTCACTCAGGTAGGTCATATAGGCGAGGATGTCATCGGCGAAGAGGGATAATTTAAAATCACAATCTCTGCAGCGAACCCCTGTGATTTTATGATCTAGCCTAAAAGCAATGGTCCGGGGCTCTATCGCCAAGGCATATGGGAGGGCTCAGATGGGACTCCCCTGTCGCGTACCTCTGGAGAGATACCAAAGTAGCACTGTTAACTGATACCCTCGCCGAAGGGCCATTGTATAATGCTGCGATCCACCCACTGAACTTGTCTCCAAGACTCATCTTTTGGAGGACCTTACCCATGTAGGGTCATTCAACACGGTCGAAAGCCTTTTCAGAATCTAATGAGAGCAGATCATTCTCGCAGTCCTGGCGTGACGATTTGTGCATCAGGACCAGGGTTTTCCTTATGTTATCTGCATCCTGTCTGCCAGGAATAAAACCTAGCTGATCGCCATGGACCAGGTACGGGAGATGTTTAGCCAATCTATTGCCGAGGAGTTTAACCAGGATCTTGACGTTTATGTTTAACAGGGAAATGGGGCTATTGGATTGGCATTGGGTGGGGTCTTTTCCTTCTTTGAGGATGACCACAATGAAGGCCGACAACATAGATTGGGGAAGGGAACCCGTTTCCAGGGCTTTGTTGAACAGTTTTGCCATAAACGGGGCCAGAGTGGAGCAGAAAGATTTATAGAAGCGGACCATGAGACCATCGTCACCCGGAGCAGTCCCCCCTTTTAGGGAGCTAATGGTGTCTTTTATCTCCTTTGGGGAAATTGGGGGTTCAAGGCGGTCCACCTTCTCGAGGAGAGGCGGGGGATGGGAAGGGCATCCAGAAAGCGGTCAACGTCCGTTCCATCTCCCGAGTATTCCGAGGTGTATAGACGCTCGTAATACTGGCGGAACTGTTCAGCTATTGAAGCGTTGCTAGTGAGTTTCTCTCCTTCTGGGGCACGGAGAGAGCCCACCATTCTGTTGTTACGAAGGTCCCTTAGCCTCCAAGCAAGAATCTTGTCCGCTTTTTCCCCTTTCTCCATATACTTTGGTTTTCAGAAGGCAAGTTTCCTTTCTGTCTGACCTACTAGGAGAGCCGCTAACTTCGATTTAAGCTGTTGAAGCTCCTCCCATCCGCCCGGGAACATGTGAGTTTTTAGTTTCCCCCCTGGCCGAATAGCATCAATCTTATCCCTTAACCGTTTCTCCTCCCTTCCTCGTTCTCTCTTTTTCATCGCTCCCATCTCTATAAGGACACCCCTGATTGTAGCCTTAAACGCGTCCCAGACCCCCATTATGCTCACCTCCCCCTTGTTGTTAATAGCAAAGTACTCTTCTATGGCGGTCAAGATGGACCGGGAGAGCTCCTTGTCTTGCATCAGGAGGTCATTGCATGACCAACGCGAGCTACCCGGGGAGTGCAAGGGGACTCCTATACAAATTCTAACTAGGTTGTGATCTGACCATGGGATGGACTCGACATTGAAGTCAGATATCCGTTCCCGGGTTGAGGTGTCCACCAGAATGTAATCTACCCTCGAAAGGGTAGCATGGGGCTTGGAGAAGAATGTAAAAAGTGGGTCTTGGCCCTGCTTTGTTTTGTGTGTTAGTCAGAGAGGCCTAATTCCTCATTCATCCTATGGAAATTGGCGGCTATCCTTCTCTGAGTGGGTAGCCAACTTTCTGTCGCTCTCAGGGTCAAGAACCATATTGAAATCGCCTCCCACTAGTAAAATGCCCTCTCTGAAGGCCATCATTTTCATTTCCTCCCAAAAATGATCTTGTGCCTCATTCGGAGCTTAGATAGAAACCACCGTTACCATGGTGCCTCTCACTTCGCCCTTAACCATAATATAACGACGCCCTCTGGGGTCCGCGCGCTGGCCCCTCAGAAAGAAGTGGGCCTTAGAGGACACTAGGAGTGCCACAGCGGTGTGTGAGGCGTGGAACATATGTTGAATGGATTTAGCCCTGAGCATCGTGCTGACCCCTTTACCCAGTGCGTCTCCTGAAGGAAGAGGAAATGCAGTTGGAGTCTGTTAAATTCTCCGACCAACAGCGATCTTTTAGTAGGTGAGTTTAACCCACACACATTTAGTGACCCCAACGTCAGTGTATGGTTTGTGTCATCCATCTGGGGGGTGAGACCCTCTCAAAACACCACTTAGGATACCAAATAAACTCACCACCTCACCTTGCCCTGCTAAACATCGGTTACCTAAATAGAAATCTTTCCCCTTGCAAATCAATTGGTCGCCTGGTAGTAGAAAAACACAAGTTAAAACAAACCAAAGAAACCTTCCCCATACCCTACCCACTCTGAAACACCTGTTTACGAGCGCGATACAAATAAAATATCAGATCATATCATATCACCCCACAACCCCCCTCAGCGCCTGGACTATCCGAAGCATGAGGAAAGCTGCTAGGCCAGGCCACCCTTGCCTACCCCCTCCAGACTGCGAACACCACATAACAGCTTCTGAGAGCCGCCCCCACAATGTGTAACATCAAACATGAACGTTAACGTAAGCCCACCCTCAATCACGGGAGGAGCAAGTAAAGAAGTTCAAGAAGTTATAGGAAACAACCACGGGCCGGAGGGCCCCACAAGGGATCGACTGTCGGGCAACGCCCGAGCCGAGTACCCCCCCCCCGCTCCGCAAGATAGCTCCCACAGAGATGGATCCTCCATCAACCATTGGAGAGTTTCAGAGAGGCCGGGGCGATCCTTCTGAACTTCTGTTCCCCCAAACCCTGCATCTCTCGGTGAAGTCGGGGTCCAGTAAGTTCCTTCCCCGATCTGCCTGCACCACCTCTGCAGTGGTGCTACCCAGAAGCTCCTCAGACACTCTCTGTATATCATCTTCAGTAACCAGGGCGTACTTGTAGCCCTCAAGTTCAAATGAAAGTGAGAAGGGGTATCCCAGTCTATATCTCACACCTTTGCATTGCAGCATTTTGGTTAGTGGGGCACACATACAACATCTCGCCAGGGTGAAGGCCGATAGATCTTGGTAAATCTAAATTTTTGAGCTTTCCCAATTAATTGGGCCTTCCCTCTGTGCAAGATCAAGAATTTTGGTTTTCTCTGAGAAATAGTGGCACTTCACCAGGACAGATCTGGGACCCCTGCTGGAGGTCCCCCGCCCTTTGCGCTCTGTCAATCATTGGTTCGCTAGTATTGCCTTCGTCAAAGAGCTTCCCGATAACAGCGTTGACGGCTTTTATGATGTCCGCCTGAGTCTCGTCCTCCTGCTCTGGAAAACCCAGGAATCTCAGGTTACACCGGTGCTCCCTATTTTCCAAATCGTCTAGTTTCAGGGAGATCTTCTCCTCCCTTCTCTCCAGTTCGGCGAGCGCATGTCGATCTGAGTTTCAAGGAGGTCCATTGAGGAGCTATTAGCTTCCAGGGCCTGGACCCGGTAGTCTATGGTGTCGACTTTTTTATCTAGGGAGACTAGCCTTTTGCCAATGTCCGCCCTGAAGCCTCGGATCCCCTCCAGTAAGGATGCCATACGTTTGGAAACAGCGTTAGCGTCCATTGGCATCCGACTGTGTCGAGGCTGCCATGGGGGGGGTGCACAGCGGACTGATGTATGCCGAATTGGTTGGAGTGATAGTGCCCAGTCCATGAAACCACCACCGTCACCAAGGGTCGCTCCGGATAGCTTGTGGAGAGCAACTGGCTCACCCGCCCATGGTGCAGCAAAGAGATCAGGAGGGCCAAGCGAGGGCTCCACGTCAGCTGCTAGCGGAAGAGGAAGTTAAAATGGAAGGCTAAGTCACACCCGGCTTCTTGCATTTTAGACATATGTTGTGGCGGTTAGCAGGACCCTCCAGTTCCCTTCAGGAGGTGAAGAAAGTTAGTTAGTTGCAGGCTCCCACTCCCCCAAAGTCCAGAATTCGCCATGGGGGTAAGGCGATTTTACTACCTCTGGCCGAGGGGTCTGGACTCCTTACCACACTAAGCGGCAATCCTCATGGTGGGCCTTGTTCTCAGGAGACTCCGGGTCTCACCCGGCTGAGGATGGCATTGCAAGGACAAGAATGTAGCAGCAGGGGTGCTGGGCCAGTTTAGTGGACAGAGGGATGCTGCAGGAGGTCTACCACTGCGGGCGAGGCAGAATACCGTGGACGAGCCAATGCCGGCCCCAGGAGGGGGTGGATGTCAGAGAACTGAGCAGGACTCACAAGGGGTGAATCACGAGAGCTGTGGGGCAGTGGGCCACTGGTGTGGGGGCCAAATAGGCCTAGTGGGCCGTTCAGATCAGCCCTGAAGTAAAGGAGAGCATGAATACACCCCGGAGTCAAGGTGTGTGGGACATAACCCGGGTGCCACCCAGATGTGTGGTGCCCCCACGGTCAGTGGGGGCGGGCAAGGAGCCCCCGGTGGTGGAGCCCACACCTCTGAGTCTATCTGGGCTATAGTGTATCCTGGGGCTCAAAGGAGGGCGGCCAGAATCCAGATGGTCAAAGCACCACGTCTCCAGAGGGGTGCCCGCCTGCAGATACCACCAGAGCGCGGTTGGTCCCCCCAGGGGAACAGGAGCGGGGTCCAACGGAGGTGTGTTTAGAGCACGTGGAGCAGGTCACACCAGCGCAGGGCCCCCGGGGCAGGGAGCGTTAAAAAAGCCAAAGCAGTCAATGTATCTGCTACTGATTTTGAAGGAATTCAAGCCCTTTGCTATGTTTGCCTTCAGTTATAGAACTATGCTTCCTTGAAGCACAGTACCAAAAATGTTATCTGATGTGGAAATGGCTATCATTTTTGTGTTTGGGATCCGGGGAGACCTCACCTCTCTGGTTTTGTTCTGTTTTGGGCCCCCAAATGAGGGATCTATCTCCTTTAAGGGGACCATGTCCCTAAATGTTCTCATGTGAAGGTCTTCTGCCTTAAGGCGAAGACTAACTAAGGATGACCAGGGGCACTCACATTTCAGCCTCATGCTCACCCTGCACTCATTAGCGGAGTTACCCGGCCCCCCCTCTGTCACTGAAATGGGCATTCTTTATTCTCATTTAGTTTTTCAGCTAATGTTTGCTGTTCTCAGGCTGCCCCTGCACCCAACTGGTGCTCTTACATGGTCAATAGGCACCTGTACACAGGCTTAAGTTTTTCTTCCTTGCCAGCTCATGCTCTCTCGATTTACAGCTCCATCTCTCCTGAGTCAGAGTGCCTCCAGTTCCGGGCTAGTAGTTAATCCACTGGAGGTCGCTGAATTGGATGCTGAAGGGAATGATAAAATTACATCACCCTTGGTTGTGTTGTGATTCACTACCCCTACTGCTGCTTGCTTCTCTTTGCCCACCTCTCAATGCCTGAGAGGAACCCTTTTCAAATCCCACCTCGGCCTCAATCTGAGTCACCCTTTTTAAATCGCACCTCTGCCTCCCTACCTCCCAACGTCTCAAATCATGATCCAACCTACTCTATCCCTCAACACCACTTTTGCACTACTCACTTTTCCTCCTCTTCCCCCACTACTCTTACCCATGGGCTTTGGAATGCACATTCAGCATGCAAAAGAAGCTCCTTCTTTTCTGATCTCTTTGACTCATTCGATCCACAGATTTCAGTCATGGGTAAAACTGAAAATGTGGTTACCTCACATAACACTGATACCACCATCGCTGTGCACTTTGACTACTCCACCTTTGTTCCCCTGCTTGGCCAAGAGAGGGAAAGAAGTTGGCCTTCTGATCAGGGAGGCTAATCCCACTTCTACCATTTGACCTCACACTCTCTCTTTTTTTCTAAAACACTCTATATTGGCATTTGCAATAAAACAGATATACAACCTTAACATCTCCTTTCTCCCAACCCCCCTTTCCCCTGTACCCCTTCACGTTTGAGTTCCTTGTTAACCCTTGTACAGATTCCTACCTGCCACCTCGGTCTTCTCTCCGCCAACCCTCTCCCATGTCTCCCCTGAAAACCTAACCGATCAGCAGTCCGTCCTTATCCCTCAGGAGTTATTTCTGTGGCACCCCCCCCCGCTCTCTTCCCTCCCCTCTGTCGCTCCTCCCACTCCCTCTTTGTCTCATGGTAGTCTCAGATCTTTTGATATGCATAGGTCATTCAACATCTGACCCTAGTCTGCTGTTATCCCCTCCTCTTCTGCCGGGTCACGATTAGCCTGCAGTATTTCCAATTCTGCCATCCCCCATCTACGGACAACCCCCTGCCACAGCGTCACAGACGGACCTTGTGGTTGCTTCCAAACTATAGCCATTCAGCGGTTTGCTAAGATCAGAAGGAATCTCACTAACTTATTCCGTGACTTATGTCTCCTCCCTTCTGAAAGTATCCCCACAAGCATACTCTTGGGTTGCACTCCATCCTTGTCCCCAACAGTTTGTTTATCCCTTTGAAAATAGTTTCCCAATATCTTGCTATAATTCCGCATTCCCAGACCATGTGCCAGTATCCCGCCGGGCCCCTCCTACACCTCGGGCACTCGTCACTAAGAGTCCCCTTCATCGCTCAGTCTAGTTGGTGCCACATACACTCTGTGCAACAGATTAAACTGAATCAGTGATATCTTGCGTTTCGCCACATCCTCTGGACCTGTTCCCATATCTTTATTCATTCCTTTTCAGATACCTGGGACCCACCATCTGCTTCCCATTTACCTTTCACCTTCAGTTCTTCCCGGGGTACCTCCTCCTGTAGGGCCTTATAGATGCAAGAGATTAGTGCCCTTACCCCCTGCCTGCTATAGTAGTACTTGCAATAACGGTTTGACAGGTGGGTCATCAGGTATTCCCTCCCATAGCTCGGCTAATCTCTTAACTACCCCTCCATATGCCAAGAACAGCCCCTTTTAGAAGCCTGTATTTTACGCACCATTCTGAGAATGTCAGCAGGGTCCCTCCCCCAAGTAGGTCCCTCACCACCCCACAACCCTTCGGTCCGCAGACTTTGTGCCCCAACCCTCCCGATGGCATGCCTTAGCTTTGGGTCCGAGCTCCAGGGCAAGGCCTCACTGTACAATAGCTTAGGTCGCCTCCTCTGAATACATTTTCGCCACACTTCTCTGACCGCCTGAAATACATTTATGGTCCCTTTGTTTCCTACCGAGTCCCACAACAGTTGCGTCCCGATTCGGTGTGTCGGTAGATTTCCCACCAGCCCTTTCAAAGCCTCTCCACCTGACTGCCCCCATTCCATCATCATTTGCGGTTGTGCTGCTATAAAATAGCCCTCATCGTCCGGTAAACCGAGTCCACCCTCCAACCGTGGACGTCATAGCGTTGCCAATGATACCCTCCTCCTTCCCATGTTACAGAGTAATTCCCAGATTATACCAGCCAACATTTTAAAAAACACCTTTTTAATCACGTATGGTGTGTTGGTAAAATAGTAGAGCAATCTCAGGAGTATCACCATTTTGCATATAACCACCCTTCCCATGAGGGAAAGGGGTAACCCATTCCAAAACTGTACAGAGTCTCCTATTTTAGATGGTGCCCTCCCCGTGTTATGTACAAATGTTTCCTCTATTTCTTGACATATACAAATACCCAAGTAGTTAAATGATTCCATCTCCCATCTTATCCCCCAGTCTGGCAGGTCCTCCCCTTTACTGTCTCTAAACCTCCTAACGGGAACAGTATTGACTTATCCTTATTTTTTCGGAAATTCCCCAGCACCTCTAGCAACATTGGGAGATTCTCCCGTGGGTTGCCCACATATAGCAACAGATTGTCCGCATAGAGCAATACCACATGTCTCACCTGCCCCCCCCCCCAACCAGGTTCCAGAGCCAGTGTGAATATAATCGGGGCACCGCGCACCCGTCTCGTCTCTCTGCCCAGCTCCCACCGGTCAGACACGCAATGATACGATATGGCATTTATAGCGTGCCTATACACAACTGTTTCAAGGCATGACGAGGCAAGGGAGGGGGAACAGAGGGAAGACCGCCAACGATCTTACTAGGCCAAGTGACAATGAGATCGCGCAGGTGAAGGAGAGGGGGGAAGGGGAAAGTGTGGGGCAGTGCAGTACATAAGATAATCAGTAAAATAAATGAAACAATAAATAAAAGTGCGGCCAGCTGGTGGCAAGTGCACGGGTAAGTGCAGACATCGGGTGGCAAGTGCTGGTAGGGGGCTGTAAGGATACAGAAACAGCCCCTGAGTGCAAGGGTGGCCAGGGGGGCAGTGCAGGTATAAAAGTGGTGGGGAAGGTACCTGGGCCCGATAACAGAGGGTAGCCAGGTAACCAGTGCAGTTTCAGTTTCAGCCAGGAGATCAACAGGGGAGAGGAGGAGAGAAATCAGAAGCAAAGGGGAAGGTCTTGTGGTGCTTCCGGAACCAGAGATGGTTCTCCTCAAGTTTCAGAGAGGCAGGGAGGCTGTTCCAGAGGGAGGCCCCAGCCGAAGAAAGAGATCTACCACCAATTCGTTGCTTGGAGAAGTGACTGACCCTGAGGGAGTTGGATGATCGAAGAGCTCGAGAAGGAAGATATTTAGGAAGAGAGAGGTTGGTTCTCACCACTGCTAATGGTTTATTGTATAATAGCCCCAGCCATCTACAAATGTTCGTACCAAACCCATACCTTTCGAGCACTCGGAATAACCAGCTCCATTCTAAAGAATAAAACGCCTTCATGGCATCAAAAGAAGCCAACACCATTTCCCCCTCCTGGGTTTTGACCTGGCCATTACGTGATGCAGTGGGCTATTTCTTGTTGTGTTCTTCCGCCTCCACCCCCAATAAATCCGCACTG
Source organism: Ambystoma mexicanum (assembly GCF_040938575.1). Classification (NCBI taxonomy): domain Eukaryota; kingdom Metazoa; phylum Chordata; class Amphibia; order Caudata; family Ambystomatidae; genus Ambystoma; species Ambystoma mexicanum. Next base: position 984,828,222 of record NC_090921.1, read on the forward strand.
GTCCGGATGCATGAACTCCGGAGCCACTCCCGCCAGTCTGTTCGCCAGGATCTTTCCCAAAATGTTCCCGTCGACATTTAGCAATGAGATCGAATGATACGACATGCAGTCCAGTGGGTCCTTCCCTTTCTTCAACAGGACTGTTATAATGCCTTCTCTCAAATGCCTCCTTGTATACCTTCTTCAGCAATGGGGCCAGGAGGTCTACATATTCACAATACAATTCTACCCAGAGCCCATCACTACCCGGGCTGTACCTTTCTTCATCGTTCGCAATGCCCCACTTTTGTCCTCCTCCTCTATCGGACCCTCCAATTTTTCCCTCCAGTATGCATCTAGCCGTGGTAGTCGGATCGCACCTAGTAACTTGTCCGCATCCTCCTCCACATACATTCCCTCGCTGGTGTATAGTTCAGTATAGAATTCCTGAAACACCCTGTTAACTTGCTCTTCAGTACCCACTGGTTCACCTGTTGCATCCCTGATTTGGGTTATAGTTCGGCGAGGACGCTCTCCGTCTATTAACCAGGCCATTAGCTTTCCAGCTTTGTCTCCTTCCCCATGTAGTCGAACATCTCGTTTACTACTGTCAAAATTTGCAAGATCCACCAGGGTCTTGTTATATGACGACAGGGCCTGGGCCAAACAGTCACCAACTTGCCCCCCTGTGCCTGCTTCCCTATCCAATTCCACCACTTGCATTTTGGCCTGCATCAAACGGCTCTGCAACAGTTTCCTTGTCCCTACTGTCGTGGATATGCAAACCCCTCTTATAGTTGGCATAAAGGCCTCCCATAATACCCCCAACGAGGCCACTGATCTTGCATTTTGTTCAAAATAGTCTTCTATCCCTCCCGGAGCTCATTCCCAAAAGCACTATCCTTCAGCATCATCCCCTTCATGTGCCACATCCGTCGTGGGGGTCTCTTTCCCGTCCCCTGCAGTTTCGCCACTAAGGGGGAGTGGTCCGATAAGGTACATCCTAGGTATTCCATCCCTTCAAATAGATGATGGCTTTCCCTACCCACCAGCAAGTAATCCAAGCGAGAGTAGGACGCATGTACCCCCAAGTGATATGAGAATCCCCTTTCCTCACCATGTGCCTCTCTCCACAACTCAACGAAGTCTAGCTCTTCCATCACCATGTGTTGTGCCACCGTGATTTGCCTCTTATGGGGACCTGCCCCCCTACACGATCCAACTTCACGTCCAATTGACAGTTAAAATCCCCTCCCCATACAAAAGGGCCCTCTCTATGTGCTCCTACCATTTTTAATATCGATGGGAAGTATTCCTTGTCGTCGATGTTCGGTGCGTACAAGTTTGCCACACATATCGTTTGCCCCTCCAATTTCCCCAAAAGCACCACTGTTCTCCCCATCTCATCCATCAAGATCTTTTCCACCTGTAATGGCACCCCTGCCACCACCCAAGTCAGCACACCCTCGCCTGCAAAGAGTATGAAGTACCAATCACTTGTCCTCCCCATTGTCTCCATAATCTCACCAGATCGGCCCTAGTTAAATGTGTCTCCTGTATTAGGGCTACCTGTATCCCCTGTCTTTTTAGAAAGCCCTCCACTCTGTTTTTTTACGGGTGGTTCCCAGCCCCCAAACATTCCATGTTCTGATCTTCAAGTCTATGATCCCCATTGCGTTATCCAGGTATAATTTGCGGCTCCCTCCCAATCTTTCAAACTCCTACCTACTTCCCCCTCCTCCCCTTTTCTGCTATTTCCAGTTCCTTTTTGCGGTCGGCATTCCCATCCCCGGGCTGCCTCCCTGTCTCACTTCAACATCTTCCCATTTCTTCCCAACGGTCCCTCCCCACCAACTCCCCCCATCCCCTACCCTCCCCATCAACCCCCTCTTTGCCACCCCATCCTTGACCACCCCTCCCCTTCCCCACCTCTCCAACCCCCCCCCTGTTCTCAACATGCAGTCGCGTTTTCAACATCTAATGTGGCGATGCAGAAAACCAGGATTTCCCTTGTACCACGATCTTGAGTTTAGCTGGAAAAAACATCATGTATATGATATTCAGCTCTCGTAGTCGTCGCCGCACTGCGTCGTAAGTTCTCCCTTGTCGCTGTACCTCAAGTGTAAAGTCAGGGAAGATTCGAAGCTTGGTGTTACCTATTGCATAGTAGTCCACCCTCCGGGACTCCTGTAGAATTGCATCCCTGTCCTGAAAGTTTAGGATCTTAGCAACTATCACTCTCGACTGCCCTCCCGGTGGTGGGGCTCTCCCTGGCACCCTGTGAGCCTGCCGACCGTGAAGACCTTCGAGAGTCCCTTCACCCCCAATGTGTTCAGGATGAGATCCTCCACAAAAAGTTCCATGTTCAGTCCTTCCTCCATTTCAGGGATCCCCACCAGCCGGATGTGATGGCGTTGTGACCGTCCTTCCTCGTCTTCCGCTCTTGTTTCGAGTGTCCTGATAGCTCCCACGAGCACTGCCACCTCACTTTTAAGTTGTTGCAGGTCATCCTCCACAGTGCTCACCCTCTTCTCCACCTCTGTGACCCTCACACACATCTTCCGCAGGTCCGCTCTCACCAAAGACACGTCCACCCCATAATGCTCCCCTCCAGGGAGGTCTTGGTTGCTTGTATGGCCTCCATTAGGGCCTCAAGAGTCGCACCTCCTTTGACTGCTGCAGCTGACCCTTCAGGTACCAGATCCCCTCCTTCCTGCTTTTGATGTCTGCTCTTGGGATTGGTCTGCTGTCCTTTCACCATTTTGGCAACCTCTGTTGTCTCTGCCCCCAGTCTGGGGCCTTCACTGTCCACTTTCTCCAACTGGTTTACCCTCACTCCGGGGCACACCACTGTCGTGGCTTCACCAAGACAGATCCAGCTCCCTTCTTCCAAGCTTCCGTGTCTCTTATTGGGGGTGGGCCTCGCTTCAGCACCCAGTCTTCCTTCTCTCCAGCTTCGCAATGTGTGCCTCACCACACAGTTCCCACTAGGCCCTCGCAGGGCCTGCATCCTACGCGGCTCTTTTCCAATTGTTGCAGCCAAGATTGTACCAGAGTGGCCTCCTCACACCCTACTACTAGTGCACACTGAGGGAGCGTCAATGTCCCCCTAATCCACACTGCCCTGCATGTCTCCCAGCTGGGGTGCCACCAGTAGCTGGCCAGCCTCACCTTGCTGGCTCCAGTCGCGCTGCGCTATATTCCTCACCGGGTCTGGAAGCGAGGCAAATCTGGCAGGGGCCGTTGCACGCCTCTCTGCTCCATTGCTGCTCTTTATCTCTTCCTGGATGCGCGGTCCCGTATGTCTCCCGGGGACTGCCGTGCACCTCTCAGCTCCGCACCTCACGTTCCCTGTCCCTCATCAGGACTGTTGCTTCTGCTTGCCTCGCAGGGGTCGGAACCTCCCTCTCCACTGGTCCCGCCTGTGCTCCCGACCTTGTCTGGTGCTTTCTCTGCTGCTATCGGGCAGCGGTTCACTCCGCACTGCGAGCTGCGGGTCTAGCAGGCTCAACTCTGCACAGTGACCATCTTTGCCTCTGGTCCTCTGCGTTTTCAGATCCATCCCTCACTGCTCACCAGGGCAATATAGCCCACAGCATTTTGCTTGCACCGACTTTTCCCAGTCCCCAGGTCGGTGGTTTACTGTGTTTATGTTCAGTTTTCCATTTTATGAAAGGATTTCGGCAGGATTTCTCGGGCGGCCCGGGAGCTCTGGAGAACTATGTGTGCATGCTCCATCAGTTGGCCCCCACCCTCTCTTTTTTAAAATGTACTTTCACTCAGCACTCACCTCCTCATCTATCTACCCACTTATCACCTTCTTCCCAGACACTGGCCTTCTCCTTGACTCCCTTCCTACTGAGGCACACATTGCTTTTATGGGTGGCTTAACCTCCCCCAAATCTCCACCCCCACCAACTTGAAATCGACTCTCCTTTCTGACCACTCTCTGGTTTTTCTTCACAACCTTCCCACTCAAACCCAAGGCAACCTTATTGGAAGCCTTTCCCCCACCCTCACCACATCAAACCTCATTATTGACCCTTCCCTGTTTTACCACTCCCATATCCATTTAAATGCCTGCCCTTCCACAGATCTCCCTCCTTTCTACTGCCTCTATTTACAAATCCAAGTTCAAACCAGTCTCCTTGGCATTCTATCTGGCCCAGGTAAGATCCCCTCTCCTAGACCTCTCTCCTCCTCAGGCCCCATCTGTCAACTAAGCATTCATATTCTTCATCCTTGCTCCGAGCTCTCTTTTAAACATCACTATCCTGTCTTTCCCCCAAGCTTAAAGGCACAATGCTGCTTCACCTGTGCTGGTGGTGCTAATCTTACACTCCAACACTCCTTGCAGAAAAAATTCTTGCAGCTGATTCTGAAGCGGCTGACAGGGAAGGCATCGGAAGCGGCTGACACTCTAGGTGCAGCACGGCTTGATGCTCTTTCTCCTTTCCTTCTCCCACTGTTGGGTCCTTTCGTCTAATCTTTCCTGATCGAGCACAGCATGGCTGTAGCTCAGTGGCTACGTGCTTGGCTGCCTGCTGCCGGCTGTCAGCGACTGCTGTCTTTTGCACCCGGTGGAGTGGACGGACGGTAGTGTATGGAGGCAGTTTATACATTTTTCTGGAAGCTTACGGGACCGGGTTGAGCACTGAAAAGTCGGATGCACAAAGTGTGTCCGCCACGTGTATCTGTCACACGTTAACACACTGAGATCCAGCTTCCCTTTGCTTCCTCTTCACCTGCTTGCTCACTGTAATATGTATTTTTAATAAGTCTACTGCCCTTGAGAAGTGCTCTCTATTACTTTGTATCATATGTTGTAATTATTGCCACTGGGAAGAAAAAGGGGAAAGGGCACTGTTAAGGGCACAGACTCAGGAAAGAGACTCTACAGACCTTGACTGCTGTTATAGCTATTACGACCCTTGACAGACAGTTCTTAAACAAAACTCCCTCTCCTTCCTCTCCCACCATGCATATCACCTTGATTATCCCTCCCAATGTAACTTTGGTTGGAGGCTTGGTTATCGCAGAGTCTACTATTCTCATCTCTAAGGCCTCTACGACACCTTTGAGAGCGGATCACCGGTCAAAGGCCCAGGCAGGGATCCCATGCACAGAGTCCAAGGAGTTGTGTGCTATCACCCCAAGGCTTCTCCTATGTCACGGAAGGGAGATTGTTTGGCCGAGGTTCAGGCTCTTAGCCTACGTAGGAGGCAAAGGATCTTCTTTGACAGGACAACCCTGCCTTCTATTACTACCCATCAATGCCGTGGATCAGGATAAATGTGATCAGTCCTGTATTCTTGTGAACCTGTTATTCGAGGAGGCCATCATTACTGGAATTTGTCCACTGAAATTGGGGGCGAAACATAAATTACCCCCCCCCCCCGTCTCCAACTTCTATTCTTGAAGCAGAAAGACTTGAGAATAACTCAGGACCTCATACTAACCTTATGCCTACAGTATCGGCCATCCCTGTGGCGAGTCCTCAGGAGGAGATAACTCCGGACCAATGGTTGGTGGTAAAGGCCAGTAATATCCATCAATTAAATGTGTGCAAAAACGTCGATGATTTTAGTACTTGGATGGATTCCCTTGATAATTGTGTGGGGAACTACCATCTTGAGAAATCTGATTTGTCCTGCCAAACAGACGCCATCATCACCCCTCTGACGCAACAGTACTTGACTCCCTAACGCAAAACTTTCTTGCCTCTTGATTCTTCTTGACTTGTCAGCCACTTTCGACACTGTAGATCACTACCGTCTTCTCTATCTTCTCTTGGTTTATCTGGGACCATTCTTCGTTGGCTCCAGTCCTATCTATCTGACTGCACCTATCCTGTCTCCTGGGCTGGCAGGTCTTCTCCCACTTTTTCCCTTTACCACGGTGTCCCCAAGGCTCTGTCCTCAGCCCGCTCCTTTTCTCCCTCTGCACATGTCCTCTTGCTTCTATTATTTATTGTCTTGATTTATCCCACCATCTCTATGCTGACAACACGCTTTTTCAATCTTTTTCTGCTTTCTCTTCCTCTATCCAATACACCATGACCTCTTGCTTATTGGCTTTTCGATCTTGGCTTTTCGATCTTGCATGTCAGACCACTAACTAGTTCTTAACTCTTCAAAAACAGAGGTACTTTTCTTTTCTGCCTTCTAAATTCACCCGCCACTGCCCCCTCCTACTATTTCTTTTCCTCCCTCTTTGATTCCCATTTCTCTTTCAGCACGCAGTCTAGATGTTCACCTTGATTTTTCTCTTTCTTTCTCCCGCATATCTCATCTCTCTCTCTCAGACTTGTAGGTTTCTTCTGTTTAATATTTGCCAAACTCTTGATCTTGTCTCTTATCTTTTCCCGTCTTTTATACTGATTCTGCCTTCTCTTCAGACTTCCTCTCTCTCGTTTGAGCCCTCTCAAGTCTATTTTTAATTCCTCTTGTCTGAGCCCTCTCAAGTCTATTTTTAATTCCTCTCACTTGCTCTATGTGATTCTGTCTCTCCTGCCCTTTCTTCTCTTCAGTGCCTACCCTTTAATTCATGCCTCAAGTTCAATTTCCTCTATCTTGTCTTTTTAAGTCTATTCACAATTGTGCTCCTCTTTACCTCTCCTCCCTCCTCTCATGGTGTACCCCTGTTGGATCTCTCCGTTCCCAGTCTCAATTCCTTTTAACAGTTCCCCGTCCACCATGGGCCCAATCACGCTTTCCCTCCTTCTCTCTTCTGTCCCCTCTTCACTGGAACTCACTTCCTCTCTCCCTTTGCTCTCCCTCCTCCTATTCTCTCTTGTGTCCTGGCCTTAAGGCTCATTTGCTTTTCCTGTCATTTTTTGGTTTTCTGATTGGTTTATCATCAATATTGTACCGTTAAAGTGCTCTACAAATTAAAATTTAAAAACAATACCTGTCCCCATCATCTTCATGCCTACTGGCTAGCCATGCACAACTAGTCCCTCTACAAACGTCTTATTCTCGTCTTCATATCTTTTCACGGCCTCCCCCCACCCTGCTCCCACCTGTAATCTTTCATCTCCTGCTACTCCCCTTCTTTAACCTCAAATTCTGTCACCTTCATCAACCTGTCTGTTCCTTGCCTACTCTGTGCACCATCTTGCTATCCCTTTTTCTTCCTGCACTTATCAGACCTACCCTCTCTGCTGCCTTAAACCTAGCACTTGCAAATTGCTGGCTGCATTACCACTGTTTGTTGCCTTTATTTTTTATTTATGGTTATTTATCTGCTTCTCCTCTGCTTCGCACTTTCCACCTCTCCCCCACTTCCATGCCCTTTCCCTCTCCCATGCACGTGCGCGTTCTCAATGTCACTGGGCCTAGTAAGATCGCTGTTTTGTTCTCCCCTGTTCCCCTCCCTTGCCTTGTCGCGCTCTGAAACACTTGTGTACGAGCGCGATAGAAATAAAATATCAATCTCTCCACCCCTTGCCCCCCTTTGCTGGAATCAAATTTCTCATGATATTAAAACACCACCAACATTCACTACTTTAAATTGGCACTCAAGCTCCACCTCCTACACCTTGAAGGAGCATTTACTGGCTTCCTCAACATAACCCACCCTACTTTCCACCACATCCCTTACTCAACTACCCTCTATCATTTTGCCCTTTGTGTCAAAGTAATTGTCTTGCTAATTATTGTTCCCTTGTTTTTGTACTGCTTCAACACCCCTGCTAACACCTGTTTGTGTGCCATCTATCCACTGCTTGCAAATTCTTTTGTAAGGCACCGGGATCTAGGACTGCCAAGACTCCTGCTTGATACTTTGTAAGTGTTTCCGTTTGAGACACCTGCCCTCATCCTCCTTAATCAATGCAAATTGGCTTCTGTTTGACAAGTTTATTTTCTTTAGAATAAACCTTACTTTAAGGACTATCTTAACCCTAACTTGGTCAACCTTAATGCCTGTGTGCTCTGGTTGGCTCTGAACTCTTCAGGTGACCCTGACTTAGCAGAGCTGCAAACTCAGACACTCAACTATCCATTTTACTCTGCCTGCAACCCTATATTACTCTTTTGCTGCACATCAAAGCTAAAGATATATTTTCATTTATATTATGTGGGCATTCCCTTATAGTAGGTACACTGTACCTTTAACCACCTGGTTCCTGATCTGAGAGCGTTGGCTGTTCTGCCACATTTACCAGTCGGAGAGACAGGTGGACTTCAAGGTAACGTTGTTGGTGGTTTATGATATGATATGGCATTTATAACTCGCCTATACACAAGTGTTTATGGGAAGACAAATCTGACATCTTGTAAACAGAGGTAGAGATGAATCCCCCAGCAGCCTCAAATGAGCTGCACTTGTTTTCTCCAGATGCATGGTAGTGGGTGCCACCCACCTAACAAAAGTAAACAAAAAGTACATCTACCTGTGCATGGACAACCGGTTGATAAATAACTTTTTCCAGAAAGCGGAGCATGAATTGAAAATCATGTACCAGATCCTTCTGGGTCAGGGCTTCATATGAACCTGGCAATACCATCATCTACTCGAGAGGAAAGGCTGCAATATGTGTGTGTTATTCTGGGTTCAAAGAGTGTTTTAATTTGAGGAATGACTCCATCAATCCACCAGAAGTGCCTCAAACTACCAGCCATTCCATAACCAACAGTAAAGCAAAGATCTTACGTTATGGTTTCTATGACTTGTGCATCATTAAATTGTGTATTAACACCTAATATTACATTGGTTACAAGGACGACTCCAGAACAAGGCACACTTCAAAGCATGATGAATATTTTTTTTGTCTCGTACCTGAGATTATATATAGCATTCTTGCTGGAAACCGCACGACCAGTGTTCCTACAAAACCAGCTCCTTCAAGGAGACGTTGACCCGCTCCATGAAAGTACGACTCGTTATGCTGGTTGTGCAGCCTATCTAACTAGAAGATAAAAGTTCCCTTCCAGTCATCCTTATCAGTGCTTTCTCTGAAAGGCTAGGGAATACATATTGGCTAGCTCTTGGCACAGGACATTTGGTCCAACCTTTCATATCAACATTTGGAAGCTCAGGAATATACCCCTAGTCTTGGAAGAGTTTCTTCGTTCCATCACCACAAGCACTCTGCTGAGGCAGGCTTACAGAAGTGCTACAAAGATCCAAAGCCATCTTGTGAGAGTCAGAGAATATTACACTGACAGCTGGGAAGGAAACAAATTATCATGATGCACATTCCATGAGTGTAGAATGTTCAATCCGACACTGTGAGTAGGTCCTCACTAGTAGTACGTGAGTAACTATTAAGCAGCCAAGTTCTTGCAGATGTGGTTTACTGTGGAGCTCTAAAAATGCCCTGTATTCTACAGCAGAAAATGTAAAATGACAAACCTTTTTCTCCAGATTCTTGGAGGCAGACTGCAAGGGGAATTTCCTTTTCATAAAGTCAGGGAAGTGTCTATACTCTGTTTCACTGATTCCTCTCCTCCCTGAATATGTACAATGCGGACATTTAAAAATGCCTTTAGATTGTCTCCCTCTTAATACCTTTTTTGACCAGTGCAGTGAATAAAGATTTTATTTTCTTCTTTTTAATAGAGGCCTGAAATCTTACATCCCGTGAGGCACCCTCTTCTCTCTGGGTGTTAAATATTGTCCTTTCAAAAGTAAAGAGTCCATTTGTTGAAGTGATGTATACATCAGATTTTTGGTCTTTTTTATGTCAGGTAGCCATTCTTGTAGCGATTTCTACTAGCTAAGAGGGTTAGCAAAATGCAGGCACAAAACCTTGACCAGCTTTACATCGTTTTTGTTATAGGATTAAGGTAATCCTGTGAATTTGCCCTCCGTTCTTTCGTAAAGTCATCTTCAACTTTCATGTAAACCAATCAATTTCACTGCCATTTGTTATTTCCAAATTAGACCTCTCGAGAGCAAAGTTCTCTTCATACCCTGGATGTAAGAAAAGCCCCTTATTGTTGTCCAGACAAAATTATGAACAGAAAATCAAATTTGGGGCGGATTATTGAACCAGTAAACCTAGGGTTCCCAACCTCTATGCAAACTATCTGAATGTCCTGGATTTCAGAAAGCAAATAAATAATTCTCTGGTAAGGCCAGGTGCAATATTCTAAAAGGAGGATTGTTCTACTTAGAAGAGTCCCTGGTTTTACAATGTAGAAAGCTGCCACTATGAAATCAAATCATATATTTGCAAAACATTCCTGGATTCTGATGCTATATGAGATGCCACACAATCTTTTCAGATAAGTCTATTATTGGAAACTCATATTCTCCTCCTCTTGCCTTCCTCTCCTTGGCTAACTTGGGATAAGTGTGCTACTCTATTATGTGTTTAATAATATAATGAAGATTGCATGATGGAAGTTACCATGCATTTTCAGAACCAGCCCTGTGTACTTCAGCTTCTGAGGGTCCACCACTTTCTGGTGAACAGGAAAAGACACTTGTCTAGCCAAACTCTCTCAAGGTAGTGTGGTGTAGCAGTAAGGCTTAATCTTAGGTAAGTATGTCTTTTGAGGAACTGATTGTGGTGGGGTTATCCTATGTTGGACCTCAGCGCCCTTGGCTGTATTTCTGATTTGATTTTTCAGGGTCGCATGGGAAAGTAACAACGGAGCACTTGGTTGCTCAACTCCGTTTGTGAAAAATGAAACTAATTGGGTTGTTACATAGACTTGTTCCCATGCGTCCACATATTACCGAAAAGGATGACAAATGACTCCCTTTTCAGTGTTAAAAAAAACTCCACTTGTTGTGGTTTATTTCAAGATTTTCTTGTGCCCTATGTGATTCTTTTCCCAGGAGATGATGCAGGCGAGAGGCCACAATGACCTCTGTGATCAAACAGCAGAAGATGACCCTCATGGCGGAAGCAAACAAGCTGGTCCCGTAAGGCCCCTCTGTGTGCTGAAGAGCTGCAACTGCAGGGGGAGGCAACATGTTTCACTAGTCAAGGGTCTGCAGAGTCCCAAGTACAACTCTGGTCAGTGGCTGATGCAGCAAGGTGTAGCCCAGGCAAGAGCTAGTCAGTCCATAGGGTGGTCTTGGGACACTTCCAAAGGCTTCAAGGGCATGATCCTCAAGCAGGATTTGAGATTGGTTGTTCCCACAGGTCCAGGGGTTATAATACCGATGAAGGACTTCAGGAGATCAGACACCTCAGTCTCTGTCCCATCAAATATACCTTGTGTATATTCTATCACATTTCCAATAGTTGTTCAATAATTCTAGGGCACACACTCATTATAGAGGATTGTATAATGGGTGTGTGCACTTTACACAGAAAGAGGACAAAGGATGAAGTGGATGGAGAATGAGATAACCTGTCGGTGAGGCAACAGATAGATATTGCTGGAGAAATAGATGTGGCTTTGTTAGAGGGGAAGAGAGCTTGTTAGAGAAATTAAAGTGGAGATAACATCTTGGAGAACAAGGGAAATATTGATTTGGAGCGGAAGGATAGAGCTGGTCGCCATTAGGATGTAGAAGGCAAGAGACACTTAGCTGAAGATTCTTTCTAAGGAGAAGGTGAGTCAGAGGGAAGGAGGAGGTTACTGTCGGGAGGAGAAGAGGCAGAAGAGTTCTGGGAAGTGGTGTTGGCAGGAACAAGAGAAGGACTGACATCAGGAGAGAGTGCAAGAGACTGAGCTACTAAAGAGGGTGATAGGCAGGATAGAGGATGAGAGACTGGCTTCTAGGTAGCAAGGATAGGGAGGTTCCAAAGGGCCCCCTTTTGTCCAGGGAAGACTATAGAGGTGTGAGGAGGAATAGCATGGCACCACTACACCATGTAGGACAGTTTAGAGAGGATGGGAAAGGCACAAGAAAGAGCATTTAAGGAGAGATGTTTGTAGAACAAAAGGCAGAGCCATGCTTCTCCAGCGAACCCCAACAGACATCAACAAGTATCTTGCAGGCTCCAACCTTGCACCCAGCTTGGTGGGAAGTTCCAACGCTTTACACCAAGCGCATCCCGAATGGAAGAGCAAAGCGGCAGCCATCAGGTGGGCCCACAAAACCTCTATTGGGCCAACAGCTCTGGGTCTTCAGCCGAGAGGCATCTTCAGCCTAAGGAGGAGGTAGAAGGCAAGGCCTGCCCCCCCCTCTTCATCCACCATCCCCCCATCCCCCTTTCATCCACCCTCCTGGAAAGGGAGAGTCACCCTTCTTGAAGATGGAAACCTTTTGTTTACATTTCCTTTGGGATTTTATTTCCATGGAGGCTTTACTTTGTGGACACTTCTTTTGTTTTAACCTATCAGAAGGCTTGGAAACATTTGATTTGTTTCTACTACCTAACCTTTGGCTTGCTGAACTTTGAAACACTGTATCCTTCATTGGCGTACACATTTGGAGAAAGAGGGGAAGCCCCTATTTCTGTTGACCCTTTTTTGAGACTCACAGGCCTGCCCTTTATGTTGTACCCAGACACTTGCAGCAATCAACCTGACACATTATCTTATAGTTTATGGGCAAAGATATTAAAAACTCTTAAAATACGCCTCTGCTGTCTGGTCTCAATTATGGCAACATGGTTACAGTCCAAGCATCTCTATTAACTAATGTTTATATATTTAGTGAAAAAACTTTAGGCAAAGGGACGTTGTGGTTATGCTTGCACTTGAAAATCCAGGCAATTTCAGTGAAAAGCTTTTGTTGAAGGAATTTTAAATTTGTAGCTCAAAATCTAAAAACCATAGAAATTTGCCAGCCATGGTAACTTATGCAGCTATAACAAGTGTCCACACCATGACGATAAGATTTAGATATGCTCAAACTGACACACTTGACGTCATAGATGACATTGCAAATTACACTGATGGTATCACATATGAAGTCACCGAACTATAGGCATTCTAATAGTAAGTGCTTCATACGGGTTGCGTTTAGGGTATAGGAACCAACATGCAGGGTGAGAGGTAGGCATCTCGTATTATAAGCCATGCTTCAAAGAACTTATCATAGAAAACTGTCTACTGAAGTTCTGTTGAGTATATATGGTTTATACAGGCAGTATAAGTACATGTCCTGGCCCATCAGAACTCTGAGTAAGATTAAGATTGGATTTGAGGTCAAAGTATACATGAAGCAGGAAGCATGCTTGTGGCTATAAACCGTTGTCACAGGTGGCCTAAAGAGCACACAAATTCTCAGACAGGTCAGGGTTTTTATTTTTAGAATAGTAAAGGGACTCGCTAACACTAAGGGACGTCTTTTTCTTGTCTGGTGTAGGCCGTTCCCACCCTAGCACACGGTCCCTTAACCCCAGGCTTGAATCTAGAAATCAGTGACCCCTAGTATCTCAAAAGCTGTCTGTTTGTGATGACCTAAAGGAGAATGCCTTCTCTGACTTCCTCTGGGAAAAATGTAGGTGGTCCCTGATCTAAAGTCCCCAAAGGTAGTGTAAGGGTGCAGAAGTATGAGACTGACACATAGGTGGCATGCTTTTGGGCGGAGACTTTTATTTCTATGCAAAAGAAGAGAAAACCGACCTATCCCTAACTCTAAGAAGGGTTTCCTTGCCTCAACAAAATACTAAGCAAACGTCATAATGTCTGTGACTAAACTGTCCACCGTCCTGTGTCAAAACCATACTTCTATCCCTTACACCGAAACTAAACTGCATTTGTCTCTTCTGAGTCCAGTAGAATGACTCATCTTCTGGATGGGTATAGTTCACAAAGTAGGGGGAATGTCTCCCTTCCCCAGGCCTTTCTCAGGCTTGTTCTCACAGTTCCACAAAGTAGGCGAAATGTCTCCCTTCCCCTGGCCTTTCTCAGACCCTTGATGAGCCTCTTGTGTGGCTCAGTTGGGCAGGCCTGGTACTCCCTTGCCAGGCACTGTCACGAGGATGACGTCTGAGGAACTCCTTCTCGGTCACAGTCAGGTCCTTGGCTCTGTATTTGTCTAGCTGATTTTCCTCCAGTCTCCCTGGTACACTCCCCTGCCAGGTATACCGGTTTTCCACTTGAGGGTCCTTGACCCCATTACGACTTCTCGTTCTGGGGTCCCAGACCCCTTCACAATGGCTTTTCATTTTTAGGTTCCAGACCCCTTCAGATTGGCTTTTCGTTCTCAGGTCCCAGACCCCTTCACACTGGCTTTTTGTTCTCAGGTCCCAGACCCCCTCATGTTGGTTTGTTACCCCCTCAAGGTTCCTGGGCTGCCCCCCTACCTTCCTTATGGGCTCCCGATCACTCACCTTGGTCTCTGGCTCTTATGCGTCTTCCCATGGTTCTTTGAAGTTGTTTCCTGTTTGCACACTGCCATACGCGGCTCCCCAGCATTTCCTGGGAGCCGGGCTGAACGTACCTGCTTGACCGTCTTTCGCAGTGCTCTTCTGCGCCGGGAGCTCCAGCCTCTTCCATCTTTAGTGTTTCAGTCTTCTCTGAAGCAGGTAGGGATGCTGTACCTTCTCTTACGCTACGTCCCAGTCAGGAGATGCAGGATCAGCTTCTCTGCCTGTGTTACGGTACCTTGCCTCACGGTGCCTCCGGAAGGGACAGACTCCATGGTTAGCCCCTCTTCCATCTTGAAGTCCCATCTCACACGAGAACCAGCTGTTCAGTGAGATTGTCTTGAGGGTTCTTCATGGCTGTGAGTTTCTTCCTCGTCCCTCTATCTCGAGATAACAGTTCAGTGGAGTCAACCCTATTCTTCCTCGTCCCAGTACTATTGGTGTGGCATAAGAACATGGGGGAACATATTGGTAAGAGAAACGTAAGGAAGGCAAGGGGAGAAAGGTGGGTGAGGATTGGTTATACCACGTTGGCCCAAGATATCCTCCTTTTGTCCCAGAGGAGGAATCCCTCCTGCTGTGTACTACCCCCAGGGGAACTATCGGGTAGCGACCTCGCCTCCTTGGGCTCATGGAAAGGGTCAGCCCCTCAGGGAGAAGGGACAACATCACAGGATTCGGCACAGTAGTTTAAGAATTGGTGCCTTAAAGACAATCGGGCACCACCTCGCCTCTTCCTTCCATGTCCTGCTGTTCCTCTCCCTTTCCTCCTCCTACTTTCCTCCTGCCGACTCCACCCATTGTCTCCCTCCTCTCTCTCCCTCTCACTTCCAATTCTTTCCCTCCGATAGTCCTCTCTACTTCCTACCTTAACCATCCTATCTTACCCTCTATTATTCTCTGCCCATTCAACACACCTCTACTGCTCTCCCCTCTACTGCTACTGCTCTCCTCTCTCCACTCTACTGCTACTACTCTCCCCTCCCCACTGTACTACTACTCTCAGTTCTACTACTCTCCCATCTCTTTACTATTCCTCTCTACTCGCACCTTCTCTCACATTCACACTCTTTTCACCCTCATTCCCTTCCTACTCTTCCTCCATTGTTTCCAATCACGCAGCATGCACAAACATTCAAACCACAGTGCTGTTTTCCCTCACCAACCAACACCTCACCTTGCACACTCCTTCAGCAATTCTCCTCAACACTCTTCTACACCATCTTTCCTCCAGATGGTCGCATGGTCCTCCTTCTCCGCCCTTGACCTCAACTGAACAACCTACACCTTCCTGCTTCCTGTTTCCCCCTTTTATTCTCTCCTGTACCTCTCCATTGGGTCTCCCCCTCACTTGGTTCCCCAGGCCAACCGCTTGCAGCACATTCCCCAGGGAGGTGTTGCAGGTAAGCAAAAGCACAAAAGTGCCCTGTCACACAGTATACTTATAGTTAGTGCATTCTAATCTGATGCACAGTCATGTAACATCTTGTAGAGAGAAAACAAGTATGATAACCAGAGCATGCCCATAAAATCAGTGCTGGTTATCATAAATATGAAAGTATAACATTGTATTATCTTGCTGTGTACTGTTTCAGTTCTGTGTATATACAGCTCTTATAGCATATCTTGATGCCATGATCTCGATGGGCTACCTGCAAGTCAAGCCCTGTGCCTACTGTCACTAAACTAGAATAGCATAATAGGCCTCAGTGACCTCTTTGTACAGTATCCTTAAATCCGTAATTGCTGATGTCATATGTGATGGCATCAGATATATAATTGAAGGTGCCATTTGTGATGTCATGTGCCTCGGTGTGAGCAGTGCCTGGCAGGGGCGAGAGTTATGTTTGCATACCTTACAATAACTGGCCATTTTTTGGGGGGGGGGGGGGATTTTGTACTGCAACAAAAGTTTTTTTCACTGAATTTGTGTGGTTTTTAAAGTGTAAGCTTAACAAGAACGTTCCTTCAACTGAGTTTCAAAGGTGTGGGTATCCGTGGACCCGCACCCCGCCACTCAATTTTTATTATTTTCTCTGTAACCAATCAAATGGACGCTTTTTCATTCAAACTGACCGATCCCCGGATTTAAATGCCAAAATATACATGCTCCAGATTTTGGTGTATTTAAAGAAAACAAACACTGGATGTATTTTCACCAAATCAATAAATATAAAAACAAAAACAAACTGCAATTTAGCAGTTCACAGCGGCACTCCTCCATCCTTCATTCCACGAAATACGCCAAACTCCTGTGTTTTTTCCCATATTAAAGGTTGTTTATTGATAAATATTTGGACAGCCGAGAATACACCGGTTAAAAAAACAACAATAACGCTTTTGACCCCAAACTGGGCTTCGTTGGATTGTAATTGACACATTCCTTGCAATTCATTATATTCTATTTCCTGTTGGAATGCGATCTCTTTTCCGTGTTGTTACCACTAGACATACACTTATTTGGTGGTTACTTGCCTATTTTCAGCAGCCAAGTTGGGTTACTCATTACACCAAATGTTTCCATTGTATCTGCCTGACGGCAAAGACTGAACACAATAAACACATATTAACATTCCAAGATTGATTTCTTTTCAATACATACGTCTATTCAAATCATTTTTTATGAATGCTGAAATTCTTTTGGACCTGTCAATATTCAATCATGCATATATATATATATATATATATATATATATATATATATATATATATATATATATATATTATATTTGTGTCATATCTAGTATCCAATTGTAACTAATGCCCACTGATTTACATGTATATCTATGTTCAGTATTTGCCTGGAGTCCCAATAGAACACATTATCCGCACGTGCAATCCCCCGGGCTATTCATAATACTCAAATATGCCATCTGGCCATAAGTATTATATGAGGTCGTTTCTTAAAGTGTCTAGTGCTATAAGGAAAAAGGGGGGATGTGAAGGCTTGCTTGAAATAAAGTGCTTGATGTTTCTAATGCTTAAGTGCGCAAATTCTCTGCATTTTTCTAAAAGTTGATGCCATGCATCGCACGATAAAGTGCCCAGTGCATGAAAGTACAACATTAAGTAAATGTATACATTAATACTGTTCTAATGATCTATACTTTGCGATATATGTTAGGCAGAATTATATGCAGTACCCTTTGGGAACACTACTCACAATTAAGACTACAAGTGACAGTACAAATACACGTTTGGAACAATCTTGTACTACAGTTAAAGTGGTAGCAATGGCTGAGCAGCCAGACCTATCTCAAGAGTAAGTGAGCAGTATCAGATAGTTACACAAAGGACAGCAATTAATATGATTCAGGCAAACACTGACTCAAGGTTTTCAAGTAAAAGAATATACATTTATTTCACTCTTCAGTTGTATAACATTACACTATATCTAAAAATCACACTCTTAATACACCACACCACTTCCCTTAAATTCCAGACAAGTTAAGCTCACAAAATGAAGTGGGAGCAAAATGGCACTCTAGCAATTTAAAAGGGAGGGAAAGACAAAGTTATTAGAAATTAACTCAAACCAACAGGTAAGTACTCGGGGCAATTGAACAAGAGGAACACCAGCGATAGAATCAGGTAGAAAATGCTTAGGGCCAAAGTCAATGGGTCAAAGGTCTTTTGCTCAAGATCACACAGTTCAGGGTAGTTGGCGGTAAAGTTTGTGGCACGGTTTCCGGACGAGGTTGGTTGATAGAAAAGTTAGTTCAAAGAGAAGAGAAGGACAAGCCCTCGGATTGGAGAAAGATTTCAAACACTTTCACCGTGGTTGAACGAAACGAGCAACCGGATTGGCACAGTACCTTAAAACGGAGAGGAAGCTGTAGCTGAGGCGGACGTTCCTGGTAGTTCCTGCAGGCTCACGGTTCCTGAAGCGACTTTCGGACTGACAAGAAGTAGGAAGACTGGAGGGTCCTGCGCTACCCAGGGAAGAAACCAGCAGCAGAGCAAAACAACGAATAAAAGGTGCGCTCCTTAAAACCCAAGCAGGGTCCGACTTTCCTGTCTATCTGGCCCACTGTAGCTCTGTACAGCGAATTCGACCAGAGGAGGGGTCCTGGCTTGTAGTTTGGGCGAACCGGTTGGTCCCACCAGCTCAAGGGAAGAAGTTTCCTGGAGGATCTTCTCTGTCGTAGGATCCTGAAGATTCGGACCTGCAGCAGGGCTTCACCGGGCGTTTCAGTCGTTGTAGGGG
Organism: Ambystoma mexicanum; assembly: GCF_040938575.1. NCBI lineage: Eukaryota > Metazoa > Chordata > Amphibia > Caudata > Ambystomatidae > Ambystoma > Ambystoma mexicanum. The sequence continues at coordinate 984,846,635 of NC_090921.1, forward strand.
TCCTCTTCTGCCAGCTCCTCATTGGTTCTTTCGTTCTGTGGCGACTCTGCCTTTCCAGTCCGAGAGACCTGCCTTTTATGCACTTTTCCCCCATTCATACAGCCTGGCTGTCAATCACACAGCAGGGTGGCTGTCCTGGCAAGGACAGTCCCCTCAGCCAATCAAGCAGGAGTGCGACTTGGATTACCAAGGGAACCCATGGCAGGGGTCCGAAGATCTCTCCCTCACATCCTGCCTACCTAGACTTTCAGGCGCCTTAAGGAGGGCTTCTGTGCAGAAGCCCGTGAAAAGACAGCGAACAAAGGAATCATCCCCGGTTTGGCGTGCAGAGAAAAACACGAGAAAGACTTTAACATAAAGAAATGGTGAATAAACCCAACCGGAGCAAAAATACCATGGTTATATAAGATAACCGCGGTAGAAAAGTTGGGGTAGTTACCACTGCCACCAGCCAAGTCTTAATGTAAAGGGAGCGAAACACTGCTCCAAGAGGCACAGACAAAAAGGGATAAGAATTAACCCTTTCCAATACTACATGTAAGATGGGGTGTACTGGGTCTGTGGTTTAAAGTGACTAAAGTAAAGTTAATGGCAACTTTACCTTTTCTGGGGGACAGTAGTCAGCCCCAGTAAATGGAGTCGGTGGGAAGTCTCAAAGACAACCCTGTGTCACTGCACTGAAGGTGGTGTGTAACGCACATGAAAAATATGAGACCATGGAGTAGGTGAGGCTCCAGTGCTCAAGATCACACAAAAAGTGAAAACACACACAGCAAAACACATGTAAGAGTGGGAAAAAAAGCTCACACTCTTACCAGGTGAGAAAAATAAATCCTAGAAATCCAGCAATGCTGCTGAGGGACTCATTAGGTAAGGGAAATCAGACATTTGTGAGAATTCTCCCTAACAATACACATATTATGTTTTCCCACCATGATTTCAATATAGGAGCGCCAAGAACCTCACCAAAGAAAGCATCACACCCTACCTAGCTCCTCTCACGAACAACCTCCCTGCCTCATCTGACCCAGCTGCACTGGCAGATATCTACAAAACCACCATTAGCACTGCCATTGACATCATCGCCCCCCTACAAAAGAAAAAATCCAAAAACTCCAAACACTCCAATACGTGGTTCTCAACAGAACTAAAAGAACTACGAACTAAAAAACGCAAAGCCCTCAACGTATGGCAAAAAGCACCCAATGCCTCCTCACTATCGTCCTACAAATCACTGGCCACCCAATACAAAAAAAGAAAAGCATCATAGCAGCCAAATCTGCATCATATAATGAAAGAATCTCCAACGCCACCTCAGAATCCAAAGAGCTCTTCGCCATCTTCAAGGAACTCTCCACACCGGCCACTAAGTCACAAGAGATTGTCAAGGACCAAGCCTGGTGTAACACCATACAAACCGCCCTTCTAAAAAAAATCGAACTCCTCCAAGCCAAAATCCTAAACCATCACAAAAATCTCACTCAGCAAATCTTAGCTGCATCCCCTAAGGAAACAGTGATTGAGAACAAAAAGATAAGTCACATCACACCCTTTAAATTTAGAGAAGTCTCAGAAAAAGAGGTAATCGATATCGTTAACAGAATCAAACCCTCCAACTGCAAAGGCGACGCTTGCCCCGCCAAACTAGTCAAAGACTGTGTTGAGACACTAGCACCATTCCTCAAATCCTTCATTAATGCATCCTTCAACTCTAACTCAGTCCCAACCAGCCTAAAAGAAGCCTGGGTGCGCCCCCTTCTCAAGAAACCCACTCTAGATCCAGAAAACGCCAACAACTATAGACCCATTACAACAGTTCCCTTTCTGCTCAAGATCCTCGACAAAGTCGCCTACTCACAAATACAGCACTACCTTGAAGAAAACCACATCTTAGGCAAAAGGCAATCGGGCTTCCGCCCGGGGCATGGGACCGAATCTGCCCTTCTAGACCTTAAAATTCAACTTAATGACATCATGGACAAAGGCAAACCGGCTCTCCTCCTACTATTAGACCTATCTGCTGCCTTCGACTTGGTCAATCATGACATTCTAGGCACACAACTTAAAAATGAAGCTCACTTCTCGCCGGAAGCCGTCTCCTGGGTCAAATCCTTCCTAGAGGGTCGACTTATGAAAGTCTTTTCTGAATCTGCAAACGCTACCCCAACCACCATCCACTGTGGCGTCCCACAAGGATCCTGCACTGCACCCACCCTATACAACATTTTCACCCTCCCTCTGTTCAATGACCTCGACCATCACCACATAGCTTACACCAACTATGCTGACGACACCCAAGTCCTGCTCCCCCTTACTGGCTTATATGAACAAGACGCCGCAGCACTAACTAAAATATACACAGCCATTCAAACCTGGATGGCAGCCAACGGACTCTGCCTTAACGGGGACAAAACAGAGATCCTACTAGTTGGCACCAAAGAAACACTAAATAAACTCCCGCCTCTATACAAATCCTTTAACGTCGATAACTGCACCATCACAGTCTCCACTGCGGTAAAAACGCTAGGAGTATACCTCGACTCCACTCTCTCCATGACACGGCAAGTCAATGCCGTAGCCTCCTCTGCTGCATTAACCACTAAGATAATCAACGCCGTTAAACCCTTCCTATCCCCTAAAAACTGCCTGAATGTAGCCAGAGCCACAGTAGGTACCAAATTGGACTACTGCAACTCCCTCTTCCTGGGCACATCTGCACAAAACATTAAAAAAATGCAAGTCACACAAAACAATGCTCTAAGAGCAGCCCTAAGCATTCCAAAAAGGGAGCACATCTCCCAAGCCAGAAAAGAAGCACATTGGCTACCTATAAAAGAACGCATACTATTTAAATCCATGGCCATCACACACAGATGCCTCTCTGCTAATGCCCCACCCTATCTTTCTGAAAGGATCACCCTCCATACCTCCTCTAGACCTACCAGGTCACACCTGACCAACCAAACATATGTACCCACTTTCAAAAGAAGCAAAGCCGGAGGGTCCAGCTTCCAACACCTAGCACCCAAAAATTGGAACGCACTCCCCACCGCCTTAAGAAGCGAAAAATCATACCATGCCTTCCGTAGACTACTCAAAACCACGCTGTTCCACTAACCCCGCCTCACCTGTATTCTCACCACTGTAATTATGGAAATAACAGCAAATGTATGAAAAAACGCGTCTATGCTAATCTGTATATCTGTATACTCACCATGTATGCCTGTAACAAGTAAGAATTCTTAGCGCCACGATGCCCCCGGGCAGATGTGCGCTCTACAAATCCAAATAAATAAATAAATAAAATAAATAAATAAATAAATAATAAAGTGCTATATGCTTGCCAATAGTTGATGCATACATTTGCTCATTGTTAATAGGATAAGTGTCCCTACATGCTTGAATGCACCATAATAAACATCACATCACTTTACTTGCATTGCCTCATCCCTGAGGTTAGCCTTTCGTACTCCAATGAATTGTCTTATGTCAATAAAAACATGTTGCAAAAATGTGCATCTAACTGTGCCAATGTGCAAAAATATATATAAAACCTGTGTCAAAGATATTTAAAACCACACATAAAAACGCTTGTTCAGTGAGTCGACTTGAGATATCAAAGAACTTTCCGTCACTAGCTTCTTTTTACATTTCCATTTCTATATTCAATTCATATCTCTTTTACTGGGAAATGAAAAATATATTTTGAAAAAAAATGTAAGTTACTACCTCTAAAAGTTAGTCTATAATTTCGTGAAAGACAATGTTAAAGGTTTATTGTATTATTATACGCTAAACATAGCCTAAAATAAAGCTTACGTTGTTGAAACCTTAACTCTCCCTTTTATGTATTTTGTTAATGGTGTTTTGTGTTTAGTTTGTGTACCTACTTTTTGGTCATTTTAGAAGAGTTTCATGTATGTTCCACAGTTGCCCACAGGAATCAGTGGGACATGAGGCACAGCCGTGATTATGGGGAAAAGGAAGGCATGTTCCATTTCTACCCCAAAGGTGCGCAGAAGGCAGCAACCCACCCCAGCGGCCGCCACAGGTGATCCGCTTAAAGAGATCCAGTGTCAGGTTGGAGACCCCGCAGCTCCAGGAAGAAGAGAAGCACAGCAGGATTTGGGCCTTTGCAAGTCAATGGCAAAACGTGGTTGAATGGGGCCTGCTGAAACATTTGTCCACTGACCACAGGGACCCCTGAGCGAAAGTATCTTGAATAACCCACCAACATAGAGCCCCAGTGTAAGTATTCACGGTGATGGTTACTGAAAACATGGCTCCAGATCAGCAAAACAACTTGTTTGGTACAAGATCTTTTTGTGTAGGGTGGTTTATAGGACCCAGGGAACTTGAACCTCAGACCAACGATGACGTAGACGTCCCAAAAGTATAATAATCTGCCTTCTTTGGAGTGGGACTCGCCTATCAGGAGTGAAAATAATGGCAAAGATGGCTCCAGGCGATTGGAATAATGTGCCCACTCCGATTCCAGCAGCTTCATGGACAAATAGGGGCAGCCAACCAGCAGAAAACGGTCCCATGAAGGAAACCATGGTGGAGGTGACCCAGGATGGCCCAAACAAACAAGGGCAGGCAGGGTATTGATGCCCCAATAGCCCCTGGACGACCACTTCCTACCGCAAGGTGTGCAGCAAAGGCAGTATTTTGGGAAGGTGGTGGTAAAAACGGTTCAATGATGATCCCACCACTGAAGTCTCAGTCCAGCCAACGAGGAGCACGAGGGGGGAGGACGAGTACATCCCAGGAGCCAAAAAATAAAAACAACTGAGCTGGAGGTATAGGACACAAGCCAAGCCAGTATGGGCAAACTTAGTCCGAAAATTGCAGCAGCACATTCTTGCCAAAGAATCCTCCAGCAGGTATGTTAACCTGCAGAGTTCAATCCAGCAGGGCCGAGTTAGGGTACTAGTTTTTGCTAGTTAAACCCATGCACTCTGCATCTGCCCTTAACCAGCCCTCCAATCACAGTGTTATTCAAACAAAGGTTTTGTTGGCCAGCCAGTCAGGTCATCCCCAAAAGCCACCAAACAATCAAGTCCACCCACGGTATGTGCATGGGCCTGACTATGGGCAGGGACTGGTCCAAACCAGCCTCAACCACTAGGAGTGAGCTCATGAGTGCACAACAGCCATTTTAAGCATGCTTCCATAAGCAAAGGAATGCCCAAAAACAAAATGGCAGAGAGTAGAACTTTAAAAAGAAATACAGAAGTACCCCAATGGCTACCAAAAATGTACATTGGGCTGATAATGCGGTAATTACGTTGTATCCCTGATAAAGCCAAAACTAAATGTTACCACCATTGTACCCCTCAAAAACATTTGAAGGTGATATAAACACTGTGTGGTCAAAATAGGGTACTCAAAAAGCACCAGAGTCCTAGAATCCTTATGGACTGCCTTTGGACCATATACTCAAAAATGGTTGTTTCGACAGGGGGACTTCAATGGAACAGTCTGAGATCCTAAAATTGAGGGGGTCAGGGGGCTAAACATTTAGGGGGTCCCATAAAAGGGACATGAGAGCCATCAACAATGGCATTCTGTCCTAACACCTTGTTCTATGTGTGCTTGTTTGTACTTGGCATGTTTTTGTTGTGAATTGTGGTATGAAGACGGTAGTAGGCATATATGTTTTTGTGCGATAATCGTTTTTTGAAGTGTGGTTGTATGTGTTTGTTATTTAAGTTAAGGTGTTTATTATTACTATTTCTTTAGATTGTAGTGTTTGTTTATAGTATTGCATATTGCCATGCATGTTTTAAAGTATACATATGTGATCATCTTACTTTTTTACTTTTGTTTGGCTGATGTCACAGATGGCCTCAGAAATCAACAGAGAGAGTTAATAGATTTAAGGTGCTTTTTTGATATTTTAATTGGGAACACTGGGACAGTTGAAACTAAGGTGGTCGTCACCGCTCTATCAACCTCCACCCCAACCCAGGTGGCCCTGACCACCAGATTTTCCATGATGTAGTAGAACCTAAGTTAACCCTTACTGCGTACGTTTTCTGCGTTTCCGAGAGTGAAACCTAAAGGCTGTGGCCTTTTCTACCCATCTCTCTCTTAGAGTTACTTCTGGTCTGTTTTTACTGCCAAATATCACCAGGGATTCTCTTCTAGTCTATCCCCTTCACATACTCTATCTCCTTCTGTCTCTATTTCTCCCTATACATCCATCTTCCCTCTCCTTCCTCTGGGATCTTCCTTCTATCACACCCCCTTTTCTGTCCGTCTCCACTCCTTCCCTCTTTTCTACCTGCCTTTACAGCTCTCTCCCCAATCTATTCTCTTCTATCTCTCTCTTGATCGTATCACACTTTCTCTGCCTAACTCTCGGAACTACCTTCTTTCTGCTTCACTTCACCCTCTCCATTAATCCCACTACTGCCTTGCACTCTCTCACCACTCTCCAACCATACTCTGTATCACTTACACTCACCTTCACACCCTCTCAGAATCCCTCTACACTTCTCTCCCATCTTTCACACCCTCCCTCATACCACTGCACACAACTGGCACCACTCTCTCCTACACAATACCTTACATACACTGTCACAAAACACTGCTGCAGTCTACTCGGAACTTTGCTCCACTATCTGCCCTCTGCCTGCCCTCTTGGTCCACTACAGCTCCACCTGATCACACAGGATCTGCTTGAAATTACCGAGTTGAAAAGTCTGACCACCAATAGTCTTCCACACCTCCCCCACCTTACACCTATATATTGTTATTAACTTTACCCCCCCCTCATATACATATGCGTATAAATGGGGGTCAGACTTCTGGTGGTAGGACTTTTCTACTTAGGTAATTTCGTCCTAACCCATCACACCTGTAAATCTCCTTTGTGCTGGCTGTTCTTTTTTAGACTGGCCTACCCTCTGCAAACACTTCTCCCAGCTCCCATTGGTCTCCCTGTTCACGTTATCCTCACGGCTAATCTCTGGCTAAGCTATCCCTCTGAGGATTGGGACTTCGTGAAGGCTTTTAGACTCGCCCCCTTTTCAGTCTTCATTTGTGGGGTGGCAGCCACGTGTTGATGCTACTTGTTTTCTGGGTGGGTTTCTTCCTGTGCTAGTGAGTTTTGTTTCACCCTAGGTTTGGGAAGGATTTCTGTGTCTCACCTGCAGTCCCTTCTCACTCCATTTTCGGTTGCTCCACCATTCCCCTGGAGTCCGTGTGGGGTTGGTGAGTTGGGTGTAGGGTGTCATCTCTGCTAGGTAGGACAATTCCCAGGCCATTCCATGTTGGTTCTCGATCCGCTCCCTCTGGTTCTAGTGCAAGGTTTCTTGGTTGTGTCCTTCTGGGAATTGTTCTGAAAAAGACAAAGGAGAACTGTTGCCAGAAGACGGGCATTGTGGAAGGGATAGTGGTACCATCAGTCACATACAATGCGCATACTGGGTAGAGGCAGGGACTCGTCCACCACCCATTTCTCTCAGCCTCCCTAACCCCATGGCCCTGACCATGTCATACTGAGTTACGGTTCCAACAATGCTTTTTTTTATTTTATGTTTAATAAATTATTAATCTAGTATTATACTAAGGATCCTATTTTTTTACTTTGTGAATGATCCACATATATGCAGAGTGGCATGGGTTGGCATTTTGGTGATGTATATAGCCATTGTATTGTTTTGGACATGTGGCCGTACTGCACAGGAAAAAAGAATGCATGTGCTTGAGGCTTCAGATGTTTTTGTGCATTTGCCGGAATATTGTTCATTTAGTTGTGTCCTTCCGGCGCTACTGTGTTGGATACAGGGGATCATCCTGTGCATTTCATGTATTTTATTTCAAGTTGCTGTATATTTTTAATTTTGTGTGCATTTTGCAATACATTTTTCATTTCGTTTTTTCCCCCCCATCAACCCTGCTGCTTGTTTGGTGCGGTGGATCATTTTGTGCGTTTCACACTTTCTGCCGTATATTTCTTATTTGATTTTCTACCTCCAAACCTACTGTGCCCTTGTTATTGGTCTGGTGTGGCCAGTTGTACATACGTTGGCAGCCGGACCAAGGAATCTTGCTTGTCTGCTTCCAACAGAGGATGTTTCATGTTTTCATGGCATCTAGGGCATGCTCTACAGTAATGGACATTCAAAGGTATGTTGTTTATTTAGAGCAACTACTAGCAAAGGGAGACTCTCATTCCCGGTAACCCATTATCCCTCATTGATAGTTCACGTTAAGGAGGAATCCCCCACAGGCCTGTGTTATGTCTTGCGTCTCTTTGCTCTGGCCCTGTGTGGATGCTTGCTTGATGGAATGCCTGGTGGAATGTTAGCCGTGGAATGTTGTGTTGGGAGTGCCCCTGTCCTATGAGAGAGTTAGAGTGAGCTGCCTGTGAGACTGGAGGCCGGTGGATGTCTTCCTATGTATACTTCTTGTACCTTCTACTTACTTACCATGAACCTACCTCACATTTTGAAGTGTACTGTGTGGATCTTTGGCTTCTCAGTAAATCGTTGAGGAGACGAGTTAGGTGGGAACATTTGGGCTCATTGATCTGCGGAATGGAGCTAGTGGATATTTCTAGTTGGAGGTTGTGGCCAAAGTTGGTTTACATGTTCATAGTCTGCCTTTTGCACATTTTAAATTGGCAATGTCAAATGAAAACGAGTGGTACTAGATGCATATGGTCAGTGACTCGATGAATAACTGTATGTAGAAAAGAAAAGTCGTACAGGTGCATCTCTTTTCATCTCCTTTCTTGATACTGGGGAGGGTTTCCTGAAGTTTCTCTGATGTTGGTATCAAAGCACATTCAAGCAGGACCCCTAAGAGAACTCACCATGTTTTTGGAAACCTATTTCTTACTTGGAAAGAACGGGATGCAGGATGAGATGTTTGGAGCTTGTACGTGCATCACTAGGGTAGTGAAATAGAGTTAGGTGGTCAGGGGACTTCTCTTTGACTCAGTTAAGTCCCTGACCGGCAAGATGCTTTCTCTTCTCAAGCTGTGTTATTAAATGTGGTTCAGTTGGAGCTCTCTGCAAGCTGTTCTCCAGCATGGGGTCTGGCATGGAGTCACATGCTCATGAATATTCCCCGTCGCCAGGTTGGGAATCCTCGGTAAAGAAAAAATCATTTTGTTTCGTTTCTGAACCGTCTTTCTACTAATAATCAATCACTGGTCTCTCGGTCATACTGCCCCCAGCCAATGACTGCCCTCTACCTAAGCCCCTCCTCTGGCAGCCATCTTCAGAATTTTACCGCACATTCAAGTGTTGGGAGTCCTCGTGCTATAGCTCTCGAGCTTTTACTGCGTATTGCATTTTTTCGAAGAGTTTACTCTTATTTATTCGGTCAATTCGAGCCTCAAGCTCCACCGATTCTTCTTCCGATCAACGGGGCTCCGTTTTGGATTTTTCTACGCCCCTCAAGGGCGGATTGCCATCGAATTAACTTCTTGCAGGATTCTGGAAGATCTTTGAGGCCTACCCTGCGTTGGACATGGCCCAGAACAAAGGAGATTCGACGCCTACTGGATCCAAACTGTTCAGGAACTGCCCAGGATGTGGACTGCAGAACGTCTTTAAGGAGGACGAGCACTCTCGGTGCCTCTACTGCCTATACGCACACAAGTCGCACGTGGAGGAGGAAGTGCGTTCTGCAAGAACATGTCCGTCCGGACCATGAAGGACCGTCGTAAACATCTCGCTGGCTGGCTGGCCCAACAAAAGGCAAAGCACCGCGAGTCCGCCGTTGGTTCGGGCTCCTCGGCTGCCAGACAAGGCGCGATGTCACCGACGCCATCAACCACGAGCCAACGCTCTGGCTCGGTGAAAAGGAAGTCAGAGAACCCAGGTAAGCTTCGGGAGAAGCCCTGGTCGATCCTGACGGAGAAATCCAAGATGGGGGGGCGAGGCGGTGACCCTCCCCCCTAAGGTGAAGGCCTCAGACGCGCCCAAGGTCGTGAAGGCCCTGATTCACCCGGCAAAGGCCTCGATCGAAGGAGTCGTGGCGGCCCTGGCAAAGCCTGTGGAAGCTACCCCAGTGGAGACGACTTCCGGGCCTAGAGTTTCCCTGCCACCCCAGAGGGAATCATTTTTCCAGCCTATCGAGAAGACCCCCGTGAAACCCCAGGATGAGAAAGAGGGGGGGGCCACAGTAGCCCTAACGGACACAGATACCACCTCCGAGGATGAGCTGGCTGGCGTCAAAGCTGTCCTGGAGAAGACGTTCGATGCCTACGGGAGGGATCCCGAGGAGGCGGACATAGAGAAGAACGGTGGAGCCGACGAGGAGCCGTGGGCCCGTGGAGGAAACCGAGGACCCTGCGCCCCAACCGTTGCTCCCGTCGCAACCGATGCCTACACCACAGGACAATTCAGGAGTAATCTTGATTGCTTTGCAGACCCTGTGTACTGAGATAAGGACAAGGTAGCCCTTACCCCCAGCAGACGATCCAGCGGCGCCTGGACCGTCAGGGAGCCCACCGAACAAGCGGAGGCAAATCCATCCTCCCCCTCCCTTCCATCCTTCACCTCCATCCCCTCCACCGAGAGATGAGACGGGAACGGAGACGGCGACGACGGGATTGGACGACGACGGTGGTGATGACGGGATGGATCTCCCATCACCCCCTGCCCGGGCCTCACCTTCCGACGAAATTGGCTCCTTTCATGCCATTATCGCCAGGGCATCAGAGCTTTTCCAGCTATGCCCCGAAGAGCAGAAGAAGGAAGGTTTCCTCTACCAATGATGGGAGGCTAATAGGAAGACCGTCCTCTCAGTCCCGTTACTGGACGACATCTGGGACGAAGGAGTGTCCCTGCTGAAGAAACCCATCCACGGCCCCTGCGAAGAGGGACCGGTAAGAGAAGAAGTACCAAGTCCCAGACCCCGCTCCTATGTGCCTCAGGGCACAGGCGTCCCCGGATTCGGTGGTCTCCGCGGTGGCCAAGAAGAAATCGGCGGGGGCGACGGCATCTACTTCCACTTCCCCACCTGACGGTGAGGGGAAGAAGCTGGACGCCATGGGACGATGGGTCATCTTGTCGGCAGCAACGACTATCAAGGCGGCCAACGCCCTCGCGATCGTGGCGCGCTACGACAGGGAGCTGTGGTTCAAGTTCGTCCCCCTCCTGGACTTCCTCCCAGATGACAAGAGGGCAGAAGCCCTTGAAATCCTGCAGGAAGGCGAGGTGGCGTTGGACCACGCCATCACAGTGGCCACGGACATCGCCGACACCGGCTTTCGCCAGATGGGCAACAGCGTTTGCCTGCGCCGGTACGGTTAGCTCAAGGCCACCGACTTCTGTCAGGACGTGCAGAACAGGGTACTGGACATGCTCTTCAACGGAAACAACCTATTCGGGAAAGCGATGGACGAGTCGCTACAGGCCATCAAAGCAGACACCGAGACGACCTGTGCCCCAGGCGCTCTTCATCAACGTCGGCCGTCCTTTCGGACCTCCGGAGGCAAATCCCAAGGCGCCTCCAAAGGATTCGGCGGCAGTGCATGGTCGTACCACCAAGCTGCCCATTCCTCATCGCAGGAAGCTTACAGAGGCCGCAGCAAGACCAGTGGATACCGTGGGAGGCCGGCTGGCGAACTTCGTCGGCGTGTGGGAGTCCATCTCCACCGACCGTTGGCTGCTAGATGCCCTGGCCCACGGCACACTCTGGAGTTTCAAAGAAAGTGTCCCCATTTCCCTCCTGTGGCCAGGAAAGAAAACCATGTTCCACAGCTGCGTCTGGAGGTACGAGCCATGCTGAGAAAGGGGGCGATAGAACTCGTCCCAAAGAGGCTCTGGGGCTCTGGAGTATACTTGCGGTACTTCCTTGTCCGAAAGAAGACCGGCGGCTGGTGGCCCATCCTGGACCTTCTGCGCCTCAACAAACACATCAAAGCCCAGAAGTTCAGGATGGTTACCCTTCAGCACGTGCTGGGACAGCTGGAGGAAAGCGACTTCCTATCGTCGCTGGACTTGGAGGATGCTTACTTTCACATCCCCATACACAAAGGACATTGAAAGTCCCTACGTTTCATGGTCCAAGGGCGGCACTACCAGTTCAAGGCCATGCCCTGCGGGTTGAAGTCGGCCCGAGGGTCTTTACCAAGTGCCTGCCACCGGTGGCGCCTGCAGGGGATCCATGTTTACCCCTAACTGGACGATTGGCTCATCCGAGCAAAGTCGAGAGTACTCGCTGTTGACCACCCAGCGAAGACCGTCTGCCTGCTCACAGAGCTGGGATTCTCGATCAACTTTGCAAAGTCCCACTTGGTACCGTCGCAGGACGACCTGTTCCTGGGAGCCAGACTCGACACAGTGGCGCAGTTGGCTTCACCGTCGGAAGAGAGGACGAAGGCCATCCTGGGCAAGGTACAATGGCTTTTGACCATGGAAGTGGCCAGGTTGAGGTCCATCAAGTGCCTGCTCGGCCTGATGTCATCTTGCATCTACCTCGTGCGCCTGTGCAGGCTGCGGATGCGACCACTGCAGGAGTTCCTCGATGCCCATTGGATGCAAGTGGCGGGGAGCTTCGAAGACAAGATCTCCCTCAACAAGACTTTCCATCAAGTGATCCGGCGGTGGGGCACCCGCGTGCATCTCGCGGCGGGCATGAACTTCCAGACACCAACGCACCAGGAAACTGGGACGACGGATGCATCCCTGGAGGGATGGGGAGTGCACACCGGAGATCTCCATGAAAGAGGCCCGTGTTCTGGGCCCAAAGGTCTTTCCTTCCGTCCCTCAAGGGCAAAGTGGTACGGATCTTCACCGACAACAACACCACAATGTTCTACATCCGGAAGCATGGGGGCACCAGATCCCCAGCCCTATGCAAGGAAGCGCAGGACCTGTGGGACTGGGCCGTCGCCCAGGGAATGTTCCTGGTACCTTTTCATCTGGCAGGAGTGAAAAACACAGTCGCTGACTCTCTCAGCAGGGAGCTGCACTCTTGCCATGAGTGGGAACTTCGGCACGATCAAGTGGATCTCCTATACCGACAATGGGGCAGTCCCCAGATCGGCCTGTTTGCGACGGCGGTGAACTCCAAGTGCCGGAGGTTCGCCAGCAGGTTTCCCCAGCCGGGGAGCATGGCCGATGCATTCTCCTTGCCCTGGGACAGCCTGTTCCTTTATGCGTTCCCACCGTTGCCGTTGCTTCTGCTACTCATCAGTCAACTCAGACGGTCCCGGTGCAGGATGATCCTCGTCGCACCGGCGTGGCCGAGGCTGATATGGTTCCCAGATCTTCTGGACTTGTCGGCGTCCCCCCCAGTCAAACTGCCCATGGACACGGATCTTCGCGCCAGGGAAGGAGGCGCCATCCTACATCACGACCCGGGATCGCTGAACCTACAGGCCTGGCTCCTGCAGCACTAGAGTTCAGAGGCTACGATATCCCGGCAGACCACGGATTACGGCCCCTCGAGTGCTGCCGTACTTGCTGTCGCTGGCCAAGGCGGGGCTGGCACATGCCTCCATCAAGATCCATCTGGCGGCTATCTCCCGCTACACCAGAACTCAGGGACAGTCGGTGCTGTAGTCTCACCGCCTGGTGAAGGAGTTCATGAAAGGACTGTTCCGCTCGTTCCCGCCGGTGATGGCTCCGGCCCCGGCGTGGGAGCTCAACGTGGTGCTGACCAGGCTCCTGGATCCCCCATTCGAGCCCTTGCATTCAGCACCGCTGAAGTTCCTATTGTGGAAGACAGCGTTTCTTGTGGCCATCACCTCTGCACGACGAGTGTGAGAGATTCAGGCCCTCTCCTGTATCCTCCATACCTGACATTCCACGAGACGAGGGTAGTGCTAAGGACGCACCCCTCCTTCATGCCCAAGGTGCCGTCGGACTTCCATCTCAACGAGCCCTTGGTGTTACCTGTTTTCTTCCCGTCGCCTTTGTTGCCGGCTGAGAGGACTTTGCACTCTCTGGATGTTGCTAGAGCGCTAAAGTTCTACGTGGACCGCACGAAGAGCTTTCGGAAGACATCACAGTTTGTGAACTTTGGACCCGTGAACCAAGGGAAGGCCCTCTCGAAGGCTTCCATTTCCAGATGGCTCTCCGGCTGCATCATGCACTGTCACCGGTGGGCAAACCGACCTTTGCCCGGCCGTCCGAGAGCCCATTCAACCAGAGCGATCGCTGCTACTACGGCGTTCCTGTCTGGTGTACCCCTGCTGGACATCTGCAGGGCTGCTATGTGGAGGTCGACTCACACCTTCACGAGATTCTACTGCGTCGACCAGGATTCCAGGGAGGAGTCCAGAGTTGGCCAGGCAGTGCTGCACAACCTGTTCGCTTGAAGGAGAGCCTGGTGAGGAGGTAAGATATGCTTAATGTTGAGTTGTTGAAATGCTTGATGTTAAGCCTTGCCACCTCCCGTGGTTGTGCATGTGTGTACTGCAATGTATTCTTGTGTTCATGAGCATGTGAATCCATGCCAGACCCCATGCTGGAGAAGGAACAATTTACTTGCCTGTAATTATTGTTCTCCAGCATGGGTTTGGCATGGATTCACATGCAAGCCCTCCCTCCAACCCCTCTGCAGCTCTTCTCTTGGTCCTACTGCCACTTTATGTCCTACCAAATCTGAAGATGGCTGCCAGAGGAGGGGTTTAGGTAGAGTGCAGTCATTGGCTGGGGCAGCATGACCCAGAGACCAGTGATTGGTTATTAGAAAGACAGTTCAGAAAATAAACAAACTAATTTTTTCTTTACCGAGGATTCCCAGCCTGACGACGGGGAATATTCATGAGCATGTGAATCCATGCCAGACCCATGCTGGAGAACAACAGTTACAGGTAAGTAACGTGTTCCTTTCTTGACTTTTATAGCAGATGATAATCCACAGTCTTTGCTCCTGAACCCCCAAGAGCAGCAGTTTCTACGGTCTATATGGCTCAATTATTGCATTTAAATTGCTGTTCCACTAATTCGGTCCACTTTTGCGATTGAATATCCTTGCAAAAGAATCCAGTTTCACTTTTAACTAGTTTAACAAATATACAGGCTACTGTGCTCATGACCATTGATATTCATTCGAACACTATAATAGTTTTAGGGATCAACAATTTGACATAAACATCTTCATTTAGGATTCCATTGACATAGCTATAAATCAGTAGTTACTTTGTAAATTGCATATTTTGTTTGTGCCTATGCTTACTTGTACGTGTCACATCGCAGCAGGAGAAGACTGTGTCCTCCTGCCAATGGCAGTACACAGTCCTCTAGACAAACCTGTACTGTGGCACAACTGAAAGTATGCAGTGTACTAGAAAGTGGATGTTCCCTGACTAGTGGTCTGTTTGCTAGATATGCAAGTGGTCATATGCAATTTGGCAGGGTTACGCTGTAACCTGATCATTGGAGTGCAGTTTGGTAGTGCACAAAGTGTCAGTTGGAGGATTTTCTCACATAACTGTGGACTGCTGTCTTGGGCAGTGTTTCTTGGTGATGCTCATGCCTTTATTTATTTTTTCTCCACAGCATCCCTCATTCCATCTCAGCCTTGGCTGGTGTGTTGGGGACGTGATGGAAACACTAAAGGGAAAGTGCCTCACTGAGCTGCAGGTAATGACCAAAACCACTCAAGCATCATCTGGTCTAACTTTTGTTTTTGCTTTTTTTTAATTCAGGACAAAGGAATCTGGAGGATTAAGGAAGCATGCATAGTTTGGGAAGGACTTCAACGCTTCCTTTTCTACAAATAGCAGAAAGCCTTCCCGAGTGTGACCCTAAGGAGAAAAGTCAAAGCAGGAAATAGTCGAAGCAAAAACCCTATGTTTGAAATGGAGATTGAGGAGAACGTTATATTGGCAGAGGATGGCGGAACCAAGCTTGAATTATGAGGATTGTGTACTGCAGTAGCAGAGGCTGCTTTTGGTGATGGGAGGGCGTGGGGGGGGGCAGATAATGGGGTGCCAGCGGGAGGCTGCGGGGCGCTCTGGGCACCAGGGTGGAGCCATAGGGACTGCAATCCCTCCCACTTCCTGCCACTGGCTTGGCTCCGCCACTGGTGTACTGCAGGGCTGAGGCAGAACACTGAAGGTGAAGGCTGTAACTGGGTACAAGAACATGCTTGGCAAGCAGGACCCAGGAGGCAGTGGAAAAATGAAACCAAGGCAAGAGATGGCTATGAAATAGAGGGGGAAAGGGGGAAATGACAGAGGTGAGACACGACCGCTCAGATGAGCATTCGCGGAAGCATTGTAAGAGGATCCAGGATCTCATTTTGATACCCAAAGTAAGAAGGCACCAACCCTTGTGAACATAATATGCTGTTGCTGATTTTATAGCCTCAATCAGAGGATCCTTACATTTACAATCAAAAACCTGCATCAAACATCAAAGGAGCCTGCAAGTTGCCCAAAAGCACCATGGTCAACCATAGTAAGGGGTGTTAGGAAAGATTTCTCTTTACTGCACCTTTCCTTCCATCTTTATGGAACCCCAAACATTTTGCTTTTATTTTTTAATCTGACCCCTACTTTTTGCCGTGCAGTACACTGGCCTTTGCTCATATGTTATGGGGAAACTGACATGTCCTTCAGGCTGTCAATACTGGAAAACATTGTTTCCCTTAGTCGTGTTACTACTTTTGGTTACTTTTGTATCACTTATGGTAACTTTTTATTATTGTACAAAGGAGCTTACACTGCAGTACAATGGGGTACATTTTTGTTTTGCCTTAGGCTAACACTCAGAGGATTTTTGGTTATGCTAGGTGTGCTAAAGGGATAAGCTAGTGGCAGCAGTGTCTTTATCCCCACTTTTTGGGATTTTTTGTTTCAGCATTACAGCGTTTACTGTGTTTGCCTACTAACTGTGGCTACTGGTGAAAACATGGCCGCGCCATGAGATTTTTCGCTTGCCCTTTTGCCATCTTGTTCTTTAGCCTTCTTCCTACCCTAAGAGGCCAGGAAAATCCTTATAAGATCTTCCAGTGCCTGGGAAAGCAGAAGCTTTTGGCGGGCTACTGGAGGGCTGTGTGTGTTTGCTGGCAGGATGTGGTCTGGGACTGTCTGGTTCCAATCCACAAACTGGTTTCAGTGTGTCTGAGTGGTATGCATGAATGTTCCCGCCAGTGGTCCTGATTAGACCACTGCTGGCATGTGTGCATCGGCTAGTCTTGCTATTGGCTAGTAGGAGTTTCGGCTCTTACTTGGCTTTTAGGATAAGACGAGAACCCGTGCATCCATTCTTAAGAGATCCTGGAGAAACCTATCCAGCTGTGAGACCTGCGAAGAAACCGGAGACCCGTCGGAAGAAGGCTTGTCAACCAACTTCGGCTGCTGTCCTGGAGGAACCCTGTCTTGCTAAAGATCTTTAGCAGTCCTCTGAAGGAGCTGCGACCCTTTGAGTGGAGGGACCATCCATTCCCGACATCTGCTCGGTACCCTGCAACAAAGAGCCTTCGGACGTGTCCCGGGATCGTCCTGTAGCTGATCAGCTTTGAATTTGGGCTACGGTGCTGCCGGTGTCATCGTTCCGAGTCTCGACTTGGATCTTGGGGGCCCCTCGGCTGGCCCTACCAGACTAACCTCTGCTAAACTTCAGCATCCTAGCGCCAAGGATACCCGAGATAGGAGGGAAAGTCTGACCGCAGCAGTTGAGCCCCTTTACATCGCTGTTCTGCGGTGACCACTGTCCGAAATCAATAACCTGTCCCGAGTCCCGTCCTGAGAGGGATCCTGCATCAAGGTTTGCTGTATTCTTCAGTCGAGAGTCCTTGCAACAGTGAAAGACTCCAACCGGAGATCAGCTAGAACCTGCAACCCCTGCACATTGAGGACTGTGACCTTTGGCAGGAAAAGCAACCTCAGACCCTCTTCCATTGTCCTGCCAATACTGGGGAAGAATCTGAGTACGGGGAGTAAGGTACAGAGCTTCTTACCTGCCCCAATACTCCCATTATAATTCAATGGGCTTATAATAAACCTTTATTCTAACACTTTTTGCTTTGCCATTACTTGCTTGCGCTAGGCTTCTGAAAGTTGGGGCTACTACTGTTGTACTCTAACCATAAGAACCCTTCACTGGACCCCAGAGACCCTAACTGCATTTTTTCCTGCTTCAAAAATTCTGTGGAACTTTAACCTGAACTATTGGGCAAAAGGCCCTGGACAATTTAAGCTGGGGATCATACTCTGTGGAACTTGAGTGCATAATACTAATCTTACCTTTCCTTTGCAGGAGTTTGTGTGATATGTATTATGCCCTACACGCGAAAAGTGCTGCAAGTGTTTGTCAGTGTGGGAGGAAAGCCGATCTCTTCACTTTCGTTTGGTGTTTTACTTTTTTATTTTTGCAAGTGACTGAAGCAGCGACTGCACCTTTAAGCAGTTTTTCGAGAGGCACCAGTACTCTTTACAACCTGGGAGGCGGGCGAAAGCGCAGTGATAGTGCTGCAAGTGTTTCAGTGTTTGGCAGGGAGCGGTGGGAAAACTCCCTACACTACTAACACTGGAACTAAGATATGCTGCCATTCGGTCTAAATCAACTGAAAATGCACAGAGACAGAGCAACTGACCTATATACTCACCCCGAATGGAGTGAGTTCCCAGGGTCCAGGAGCCAAGGAGGCGACGTCCTAATTGAAGATCCTTGAACCAGCAGCAACTAGGTGAGTGAAGCACTGTGGTTTGTGTGATTTGGACGACCGCCGGTCTGAGTGACTTGGCTTTGGCAGAGAGGGAATCTCCCTAAGCTATTAAGCGGCAAGTACTGAATATAAATTCTAGTCCGAAGGCAGCTGCAGGGCTGGGCCCTTGGATCCTCGGCTATTGTACAAGTACTGCGCTGTAAGGCTTGTGACTAAGTGGAAAACATTTAACAAGCACGTTATACTCCTATCTACAACCATTACAGTGCAGGAAGCACAAACATGTACTAAATTGGGAGGGTGACTGTGGGGTTGTGCCCTTTGAACCCTCAAGGAGAGCAACTTTACTGATCCCGAACCATAACCACACAGCCACATTTCACCACTAGTTTACAACATCCAGAAATCCGAAATAAACTGCTACGGCCACCCCTGACCGCCCATTTTTTAAAAGAATGTCAGCACAAATGGGACTGCAGTGTCAAATAGGAGGTCTGTATTTGTATTTGTATTTTTGTATTTTATTTATTTGTATAGTGCACCAGGCCCGAGGGCAACCGGGCACATTACTTAGTGACAGGCAGAAGTATTTACATTAAATATACAAGATATAAACATTACATAAACAGGGGTATGCGGGTTACATAAGGCTGTGCTTAACTGCAAGGCAGGATATGATACAAAGGTTGCAATGCCATAGGTAGAGGATATGAAACAAAAGGTCTATGATGCCATAGGTAGAAGTTAGTCAGTGTCATGCAGAATCGTGGGTGGACAGCCAGGCTTTGGCTTTGCGCTCAAAGGCTGGGAAAGAGGGTTCAGCTCTGAGCGGGTTGGGTAAGCTGCGGCTGCCTGATCTTTGGAGGTTGAAGCGCGGGATGAGGCGGCAGTTGCTTTGGGCACTTCTGAGTGGTCTCGCAGCCGTGTCAGATGTGAACCTGTTGGTAAGGTAGCTGGGGGCTTGGTTGGCGATACTTTTGTGAGTGAGTGCAAGAGCTTTAAGAGAGATTCTTTGAGTAACTGAAAACCAACGGAGGCCCTGGCTGTATTCAGAGATGTGTGAAGTCCTAGGAATGTTAAGGGCCGCTCTAATTGCATTGTTTTGAATAATGTGAAGTTTTCTGATATTGCATTGGTTGGTACCCAGATAAAGGGCATTGCAATAATCCATTTTGGAGAGGACCAGTGTCCTGGCTAGTGTTGTGCAGTTGGCAGGGGACAAGAAAGGGCGGCATGCTGTGATGAGCTTACATGTGTAAGATGCAGCTGATGAAACTGCATTAGTTTGTCTAGATAAGGAGAGCGTCTTGGTATCCTTGGCCGCTTTGATGGGATTGCCATCAATGGTGAAAGATTTGAACGATGGGTCAATCTTACTGAGTTTTTGGGGTGAGCCAAGGATGAGGAGCTCAGTCTTCTCGTCATTTAAGCAGAGTTTGTGCTGTGCCATCCAAGCCTGGATGGCACAGCCTTCTGGGTCTGGGTGAACAAACTACAGACCAAATAGAAGGTAAGGTGGATCTAGATTTGCAACTGACTAGAGAGCCATACAAAAAATTGAAGAATAAGAATCTACCGGCTGACCTGTCAATTGACCTAGCAAAGACTGTATGCAACGATCACACCCAAGCACCACCTTTAGAGGTTACACTGAAACCATTAGGAATAATTCCAACAAAGCAATCAGAAAATGAAAGGCTTGGAGCGTGCCTTAAATTCAAGAAAGGCCTATTGTCAGCTGTTGGATGGTGACGGGCACAAAGATCTTCCCTGCATCTTCCCCCAGGTTCCATTGCAGGAAAGACTATCACAGAATTCTTCAACGTAGCACCAGTCGTAAAAAAAGTGATGGGGATTAACACCACTGCCTGCCTTGACAGAACAAACATTAAGTGCATGATCTAAGTCTAATTGAACATGTGGATTCATTACCATCTGAACTACCTAAAAGCCTTGGAATAACTATAATAAACCAGAGCTGTGCTCCATCAACCCAAGGCTCATGAAAAGATTCATCACTTCAAGGTTCTCCATCAGACCTTATTGACTTCATAGAAAATAGAGGAGGGAGAGCAGAACATAAGCAAGAACAACTTAATCCTGATATGGAAGACACAAGTAACCTGCATCATACCCTCAGAGAAGTCGATGAACGAATCAGAATGACATCACCAACTCTGTCAGCGTTAAACATGGTAATAAGCTCATCCGTGACTCTCTACTATAACATCTAGGATGAAGTAGGGGGATTGCATTGATATTTGCAAGCATAGTGGAATGTACCCAATGGGTACATTCTATTATGCTTGCAAACATCAATGCAAGAGTAGATGAACTGACTATGTTGCAGTACCCCCTTCAGGGGACCACTCAAGAAACCATTGAAGAATCCTGTGTTTTTTGGTCTCAACAAACCCCCCTCCCCCCCACCAATTCCAATCAATATGGAAGTAAAGGGAATGATAAACCAGAAGGACACATTCCCAAGAGTGGAAGCCAAGAAAATATTTCAGCACCAAATATCCTGATTCTTTTTAATCAAAAACTTTATTTGATTTTTAAACATGAGTAAACATTACAAATAGCTATACATTACAGGGAAGGGAAAAGGAAAAGGGAGGGTAAAACAGCACCGGGGAAAGAAGGGGAAAGGAAATCTGGGGCCTTAGCCCACTGGACCATCAAGTCTACGATGAGGGAGCACATAAATCAGTTTGTGCGTACCGGGCTCGCTTATCCGGCGTCGCCACACCCAATTAGTCCACCTTGCTCGTTACATTTCGTCGGAAGCTTAGCCATCCTCTTCCCATCTCTGCCATATTTTGTCTGCTTTTTTTTTTTTTTTTTTTTGAAATATATTTATTGATTTTTCAAGACAAACTATACAACCAGCATCATCAACATAGCAATCAGTTATATATCCACAATAACTTCCCATTCCCCCCTCCCCCCTGCGAACCCGGACCGGGGTTGCGCGGTCTGCCATTGGTGTTAGGGTGAGCCTGGGCTGTCCAGGTCCTCGCCTGAGGTGCTGACCTCTTTAGGACTGAACAGGGCTGTCGTGAGGGCTATCCATTGCAAGAGGTCTTCCGAGTCACCTATTTTCTGCTGTCGCTGCGCCAGCTCCCAGGCCCCGGTTTCTGCCACAGACCACCTACGGAGGTCTTCCCACCATGTCACAAGTCTAGGGGCCCTGGGGCACTTCAGGCCATTGCGATGCGCCTTTTTGCGAGGATGTACATCAAATCCTTGAGCCTATTGAGGGGTTTGTTTTTTTTGCCTCGCGGATATGAGCCCAATAGACATGCCTTAGGGGATTGCACGTCTAGCGTTGTCCTCCTCCGCTATCCTGGTCTGAATTTGCGACCAGAAGGTTTGTATATCCGGGCAGGCCCAAAACATGTGGGTCAGTGAAGCCGCGGGTTCTTGGCACTTGGGGCACGGCACTAGGCAGGCGCCATTGAATCTCGAGATGACAGCTGGGGTAAGGTAGGCCCTGTGGATGATGTAAAATTGGATAAGATGGAATCTGGCATTCCTGGAGACTTTTTTATGGTAGTGTGTTATTGTTCCCCACTCCGTGTCTCCGAATTGCGTGTTTAGCTCGGCTTCCCATTTACCCTTGCATGTGAGTTTGTTATGTGTGGTGTTGTCAATTAGGATCTCATAAAGCCTAGAGGTTTCGTGTCCCCCCTCTGCAACGCCCACCAAGTTCTCAATGGTCTCGTGTCCGGCGCATTGGGATTCTGCTTCCGGCCATCGCTTCCTAAGCTTGTCCAGCACCGCCCCGTGCAAAAGGAACTGACCCAGTGGGACCCCAGTCAACTCGTGCAGTTCGGGGAATGTGTGAGTGCCCTGATCGTCTATCAGATCGCCCAGGGTGGCGACACCGGAGGGTTCCCACATGTTCCGGATCGCCTTCCGGTCCTCCGGTCTAGTGGACATGATGGCGGCTATAGGGATTTGTGGGGAGTAAGGGTCGGTCAGCCTGACCGATTTGCAGGCCCGACTCCAGATCTGAGTGCCTAGGCGGATGAGGTGTGCATCCAGCGTTTTAGGTATTGGTCTGATCCAGAGGAGGTCCCTAAGCAACCAGGGTGCGTCTGGGGGCTGCAATAGGCGTGTGTCCGTCGTGGCATCATCGGCCATCCATTGGATCACGTGCTTAAGCTGGGCCGCTATGTAGTAGAGCTCAAAGTTAGGGGTTTTCAGGCCTCCCTTCTCGTACGGTCTTTGAGTTATGTCTAGGGCAACTCTGTGCCTCCCCTCCCGCCATAGGAGTTTCCTACATAGTTTGTTCAGGTCTTTGAAGAAACGTTGGGGGATGTTGTAGGGGACGTTAGTGAAGAAATGTAGAAGACGCGGGAGTGCGACCATTTTAAGGAGTCCCGCCCTGCCAGCCATCGAAAGGGGCAATTTACACCATAGGTCAATTGATTTAGCCAGTCCCTCCTTAGCCCTGCCCGTGTTTAGTGCATGTTCGGCTTCGGGGTCTCGGTGGATCGCGACGCCCAAATATTTGAACGTGGTGGGTTCCCATTTAAGGGCCAGAGGGGGGAGGTGTTCTTTCTTGGTTCCACTAAGTGCAGCCAGGGGGAATAGGCAAGACTTGCCGTGGTTAATCTGGATCCGGGTGCATCTGTGGAACCCATCTAGGGTTTCGAGAATGTAGGGGAGAAGATGTTCGGGATCCCTTAGGTAGAGGAGCATGTCGTCCGCATACATGGAGACAAGGTGGTTCACTCCATTTACCACTATCCCCCCGTCTCCATACTCCTGCCTAAGGTATGCCGCCACTGGTTCAATCGCCAAGATGTAGAGCAAAGGGGATAGGGGGCACCCTTGCCGAGTGCCCCTGGCCAGGCTCCATTTTTCCGAAAAGGTGTTGTTGGTTCGCACTCTGGCTGTGGGATTAGTGTAAATGAGTTTGACCCAATTCAAGAAAGCCGTTCCGATCCCCATCTTGGCAAGGGTGGCGTAGAGCCATGTCCATCGGACCGAATCGAAGGCCTTAGCGGCGTCAAGGGACACAACTGCATATTTACCGCTCATGCCGTTTGTGCTGTGTATCACATGATGCAGCCTTCGCAGGTTCTCAGACATGGAGCGGCCCTGCACGTAGCCTGTCTGATCTTGGTGTATAAGGTACGGGACGGCTGCACGCAGCCTTCTGGCCAGTAGTGCGGTGAGGATCTTGTTATCTACATTCAGCATGGATAAGGGACGGTATGAGCCGCAGTCAGAGCTTTCCTTGTCGGGCTTAAGTAAGGGGATGATGGTGGCTTCAGTCATGGAGTCGGGGAGGTGGCCTATTTCATACGCCTCGTTGTATACTTTGGACAGTAGGGGGGCCAGTATGTCCTCATAGGTCTTATAAAATTCGCCCGGGAGACCGTCCGGTCTCGGTGTTTTACCAGAGGGCAGTGACCTAATGGTGGCTGTGACCTCATCTGGGGTGACGGGGCCTCCGAGGGGATCTGCCAAGTGGTCCTCCAGGCGGGGGAGCTTGATGGCGTCCAGGGCGTCTTCGATCGCGTGGTCTGGGGGCGGGGCTGGCTCGGAGTAAAGGGTTTGGTAATACTGCTTAAACACTGCGTTGATACCCACTTGCGTGTGGAGGGTCAAGCCGTCTGTGTTACGGATGGAGCAAATGGGGTGTCTGGGGGTTTCTCGTTTATAAAGCCATGCAAGAAGTTTCCCGGGTTTGTCGCCCAGGGCGTGATTCCTTTCTGTGAATTTGGTATAGCTTAGCCTCCCCAGCGTCTCCCAGTGTGTTAAGCATGTTTGTTTAAGTTCAATCATTTTCTGCAGGTGGGCGGAATCAGGGGACGGGGTGGCTTCGAGGTCTTGGAGTTCGGTCTCAGCGTGCGCTAGCAGGGCCGTGACGGATTTCAGGGCCCCTCCGGCCACGGCTATCATTTCCCCTCTAGTTACCACCTTGTAGGCTTCCCATGCTGTGCCTAAGTATCTGACGCTATCAATGTTGGTTTGCCAGTAGTGTGTGGAACCCTCCCTGATTTGTTCATTGAAGGCTTTGTCTAATAGCGCTTCGCTTCTCAATTTCCACGTCGGGATGGGGGGCCTGGGAGCTGTGGTCACCCACGAGGTCAGCAGTGGGGAGTGGTCTGAAAGTACCCTGGCTAGATACTGCGTGTCCTCAAATCTGGCCACGTGCTCTTTGCTAATGAGCAGGCAGTCTATCCTGGTGTGGACCTTATGTGGGGGGGAGTAAAAGGAGTAGCCTCTGATTTCGGGGTTTTGCGCTCTCCACAGGTCTTTCAGGGCAAATTGCTGCGTAAGGGCGTTCAGTATCTTGGCGGGTGGGGAGGGGTCACCATGCTTACCATCCGATCTATCTATGCGAGGGTTTAAGGTACAGTTGTTGTCGCCTCCCCATATCGTTATGCATTCGTTACTCGGGGACAGCCGGGCGTACAACGAACGAAAGAAAACAGTGGCATCATGGTTCGGGGCATAGGTGCAAATCAGGCGAACGTCGCGCCCCTCTATGGTGCCCTTAATTAGGGCCATCCTACCTTCGTTGTCTGTTTTGGTGTGGATCAGCTTGACTGGGACAGAGGGGGCAATCCATATCAAGACTCCTCTGGAGTAGGTGGAGTAGGAGGAACCCACTAGGGTACCTCGCCAGACCTTAGCCAGCGCTGCAAGCTTGGGGCCACATAAGTGGGTCTCCTGAAGGAGAGCGATTCCGACTTTGTGGCGCTTCATGTAGGCGTGAATGCGGCGCTGTTTGATGTAGCTGTTTAGTCCCCTGACGTTCCAGGACATGACTCTGATCCTCTCAGCCATAGTCTGGGTGTGGTCGTGTGGCTGTGGGAAGCCTGAGGTTGAGGTGTTCGGCGAACTTGGTCATCCTGGTGGCGATCCCGCTGCGCTTGGTCCCGGTCCGGTTTATGTCCGATTCAAACTGTAATCCCAACTTGGGGTTCAGACCCCCATGAACAACAACGTCTAACTTAACTACAAACACAACTTCAAACACAACACGTCTAGCGAGGTTGCCCTTGCTCTGACATCCCGGTTTCTGCCCCATCAGACCAGGGTCTTCCGGTGCCCTACGGGCGGGTGAGCTCACCCAAATTATCCTGGGGATAGGAGAGGGGCTGCCTCCGAGGGTGTTATCAGGAGGTGCGCCACGACCGGCGCGGCTCCGGTACCGTCAGTGTCGCCTCTCTTACTGGCATATTGATGTGCGATCGGCTACTGCAGCCAGTAGGTAGTGAGGAGAAGTCCCTTTGTTACAGGCGGCTAGGGCCTGCGCTGCCTCCGTTCAATGTCTGGGATCTGTTCTCTGTCCATCCATTCGCAGGCCTCTGCGGGAGTGTCAAATAAGTGTGCCTTATTGTTGTGCAGGACCTTGAGTCTGGCCGGGTAGAGGAGTAGGTAGCGCAGGCCTGCTTCTTTGAGTCTTGCCTTGGTGTGGTGGAACTGGGCCCTGCTCCTTTGAACCTGCAAGGTGTAGTCGGGGTATATTGCGATCTTCGCGGCGTCCCTCTGTATGGAACCGCCCATCCTGGTAAAGGCCAAAATGGTTTCCCTGTCCCTGTAGTTGAGGACTTTGGCTATTATGGGTCTGGGTGGGCTCCCCGGTGGCGGCCTCCTGGCTAGGGAGCGATGGGCTTTTTCTATGGTGAAGCCCTGCGACAGTTTCCCAGCCCCAATTTCCTGTATGAGCAGGTTCTCGATGTAATTAGTGGGGTCGCTGCCCTCGATGCCCTCTGGCAGGCCAATAATTCTGATGTTGTTCCTGCAGGCCCTTCCTTCGGCCTCCTCAGCCCTGTCTTCCAGATTCTTCACTCTTTGCGCCAAAATGTCCACATCCTTTAAGAGCTGGGTTTTGGCATCGGTGTTGTCTCGGACTTGGATCTCAAGAGCGTCCGTTCTGCCGGTGATAGAGCGCACATCCTGCCTCAATAAGTTCAGGTCGATGGCGACCGCGTCTATTTTGTCCTCCATGGTTTTCTGGAGTGTCTTGATGGCCTCTAGCAGTTGGGAGTTGGCCGGCTCGGGCCTCTCGGCGCCCGACGCCTCCCCAGGGGCTAGAGCCTCCCCGTCAAGTTAAGCGATAGTTGGCGGCGGATCCATAATCGTATCGAGCGGAGCTGCGCCGAACACGTCTCTCCTACATGGCGGTTAGCCACACCAGCAATTCTGCTTTTTGTGGGTATCCCCTTGCAGCATACACCCTGCTTTCCATTATCACACAAATGTCCATATCTGTGACCCATTGGTCGTAGCAGGGTGTTCTCTCTGATCCCCATAGCTGCGCAATGTTCCTTCTAAGGACTGCTGTTGCGGTCGACCAGAGCAGTTTCTCATAGCGGGTCAGATCCCTTTCATCGGAGATCCCTAACAGGAGCTGTTTTGGTCCCCTTTGCACTGGCTTGCCCATGACTCTGGAAAGCTTGTCACAACATTTCCTCCATAGTTGCTGTATTTTGTCGCATTCCCATATGATGTGGAAGAAGGATCCTTCCTCCCGTTTACAGCGCAGGCATTGCGCGTCCGGGATTCTGCCCCAGCGGAAGAGTGCCACTCTAGGATAATAGATGCGATGTAGGATTTTGAGTTGGACCAGTCGGAGTCTCGATGAAATGGCCACTTCCCTGGGGTACATCAAAGCTTCCGTCCAGTCCTCAGGTTGAAGTGGGCCCACATCGCGCTCCCATCTGGCTTTTAGGCTGATCAATTCAGGCGTGGCAAAGGATGTGATTACACTGTACATGGTTGAGGTGACTTTCTGCTGTATTTGGTCCTGGACAATGTTGCGTTCCAGCGGGGTGCACTCCGGAATATCGCTGATGATTTGTCGGTGGGCATGCAGTGCATGTTTCAGTTGAGTATAGTGGTATTCCTCAGAGGGTGGGAGGGCGAATTCAGAGTGCAGTGTTTCAAACGTGGCCAGTGTCTCTTCCCTTATTACGTCTCCGACTCTGGTAATACCACTTTGGGCCCATGCGGGCCATTTGGGTAGCTTCTGTATTTCGGGGAGAAGGCTGTTGTTCCACAGAGGTTGGGCTAGAGTCAATTTTGCGTCCCATCCTATGTAGCAGTGTGCTTCGGTCCAGATGCGTGTGATGTGAGTGTCCATGTTGAGAGCTGGTGTGCGGCAACGGCCGCAATACAGAAGTTCCAAGGGGGAGGTTCCGTTCTGGGTGTCGATCCTTTTGATGTGCAGCAGGTCCCTGTCCCCATGAAGCATGTCATTCACCACCGCCATCTGACTGGCCCAGTAATAGGTCTCCAATCTAGGCAGTCCAATCCCTCCCTCCCAGATGGACCTTTGCAGGGTAGAGAGAGCAATCCGCGGGTGGCCTCTGCTCCACAGCAGTTTACGAAGGATACAGTCTATCATAAGGAATTCATGATGTGGGATGTGTAGCGGAGCATTTTGCAGGATGTACAGAAACTTGGGGAGAGCGATCATTTTGAATAGGGCAGCTCTGCCCATCAGTGTTGGTGGCAGGGAGATCCAGTGGCGAGTGTCCTCTGCAAATCTCGTCACAACTGGGTGGAGGTTCAGCACTGTGTAGTCTGTAAGGCGCTTCGTGAGAGTTACCCCCAGGTATTTGAACTGTTCTCTCACGATTTGGTAGGGGCAGTGTGCGGGGCATGCGGCTGCCATATTGCCTATGGGGAATAGGCTGGATTTGGACCAGTTCACACGTAGGCCGCTGAAGGCTCCGTATCTCTTCAACATCTGTGTAACTCTGTGGCAGGAGTTGCGTGGGTCTTTCAAGTAGATAAGCAGGTCATCCGTGTAGAGTCAGACTCTATCCTCCCATGTCTCCGACCAGCGGAAGCCCTCCCAGAGCAGTGTGTCACGTAGGAGAATAGCCAGGGGTTCGATGGCTATTGCGAAGATCATTGCTGACAGGGGGCAGCCCTGCCTAGTGCCTCTGCCCAGACTGAAAGGATCCAATTGCCAGACATTAACCATAGTCCTGGCCATCGGGCATCTCTACAGTAGTTGCACCCAGCTCATAAAATTTTCGCCAAACCCCATGTGCCCCATTATGTCCCAGATGGCCTCCCATCTCACCGAATCGAAGGCCTTTTCGAAGTCGATTGCCAGCAAGGCCAACGGCCCTTGTATACTGTCGGCTTTCTCCAGTGCCGCATGCAATCTGTGGAGGTTCATGCATGTCGATCTCTGTGGCATGAAGCCTCACTGGTCTGGATGGATCAGAGAGGGTATCACCTGTTGCAAACGATCTGCCAGTATCTTAGCAAGAATTTTGGTTTCGCTGTTTATGGGCCGGTATGAATTGCAGTGGTCAGGTGGTTTGTCCGGTTTGGGCAAAACGATTATTGTGGCTTCTCTCAAGTCTGGAGATAGGATGCCCCGCTCTTTTGCGTGTTGGTACATTCTCAGTAGGTGTGGGGCAATTACATTGGTCCCCACCTTCTGCCACAGTTCAATCGGAAAGCCATTTGGGCCTGGGGATTTGCCAGATTGAAGGACAGACATAGCACACGACACCTCATCCTCCGTTATATCCCTCTCCAGCAATTCTTGTTGTGTCTCATTCAAGGTGGGGAAATTAATTTCATCTACTATTGACGTGTCCATGCGGGTGGTGGGTTTCTTATAGAGTTCAGCATAATAGTCTAGTCCGCGAAACCCTGCGATATATCTTGATCTGACACTAGTGGACCTGAGCTCCCCACCTGTAACTGATGAACATGGCTGCGTCCCTGCTCCTTACGTTCCAGCCACGCTAGCATCTTGCCAGCTTTATCGCCCGTTTCATATACACGTGCCCTCATTGCAGTGTGTGCGTGTTTGGCGTTGTCAAGTGCTGTGTTCTGGAGCAGCTTCTGTGCTCGGAGTAAGGCTCGGTTCGTCTCAGGCGTGTCCTGGATAATGTGATTCTTCTGCCAGTTTAACCTGTTGTTCCGCCTCGTGTACCTTATGTAGGTGCTGTTTCTTATATGCGGACGTCCATGATGAGTTCCCCCCTTAGTACTGCTTTGTATGCCTCCCATAGTGACCCAGGGTCTGATGCAGACTCTGTGTTTAACTCGAAATATGTTTCGGTCGATTCTTGAAGCTTATCTATCAGGTCCGGGTTACCCAAATAGTAATTATTCAGACGCCAACTAGGCGGGGGGGGTCGGTCTAGAAGTTGAAATTTCCAGCACCAACGGGGAGTGATCAGAGATGCCCCTAGGTAGTAGATATGCTTCTTGTGTTCTATGTAAGTCAGTTGATGGGATAAAGAAGTAATCCAGTCTGGAAAGCGAGGCGTGAGCCCCAGAGTGGAAGGAATATTCCATGGAATCGGGGTGGAGATCTCTCCAAACATCACACAAACCCAGAGCGTTCGCAAATGTGGCAAGTTCCTTATGTACACCGGGGTTTCTATTTCTAAGTGCGAACGGTCTAGAGCCGTGTCCATGACTTAATTAAAGTCCCCTCCCATTATCATAATGTCGGAGGTATCCTCTGTGATCATGGGAGAAATGTCGGTGAGTAATGGCGTTAGTAAAGTTGGTGGTGCGTAGATAGCCAGCAATGTGATGGAGTTTCCCCAGAGCATGCCCGTCGCATATATGTACCTGCCTCCGGTATCCTGTGTCACTGTGTTCAAGTGGAAGGGGAGGTTTTTCTGTATCAATATCAGGACACCACATGAACCCATTGTGAAGCCTGCATGGAGTGCGAGTCTTTAGTTTGTGCGTTTGAATAGAGAGCATTCTGTGCCTGCAAGGTGTGTTTCAGCTAGAAAAACTGGTGCGTGCCTTCTCAAGTATTGCCCTACCAATCAGCGTTTGATTGCATTGCCGAGTCCGTTGACATTCCAGGCCAAAAATGTGAGTGTTCTGGCTGTGCTGGCCCTAGTGTTATTTGATGCCATGACTATCTACGGACGAGAAAGTGTGTGCCGCTGGTGGCGGCGCCAGGCACCGAGTTTCTGTGCGTTTATTTGCTGTTACCCCCTTGTTTGACTTTAATGTTTCGTGCTTGACTGGTCCTTTTCATAACTAAACATAACAAACCCATAACCACCCACCCTATACTCCTCCCAACTAGAAGTATCGGTCGCCCGAACATGAGAATACAACTTGTCAACCGGACAACTCACATAGAACAAACTAAATTAGAGGTACAGGTGACTCCCCGGTAACTCCAGTGCAAATTAACTTCTAAATGAGCTCCAAGGAAAGGTCCTTCCCAGGGGGGGTTCCCTTTCTTGCGCCGTATGTTGATGTTTGCATGGTGGGGCGCCTCTCGTGACCCAGTCGGGGGTATGGCTTTGATGCGCCCGTTTGTTGCAGCGGAGCACTCCGTTGCAGGGCGGAATATTTTTTTCAGTGTTCGTCCTGCTCCGCAGCTGGCTCTGGAGCTTCCTGTTCCCCCCCGCTCCGGATCTCTCCTCAGGGAGGCTTGCCGCGGCCCGGGTCAGGCTCTACCTCTCTGTCTTCGTGGTCTCGAGGACCAATCCCCTTCAATATGAGCCTCGGCCCACCACCAGGCTTCCTGTGGGTCCGTAAAGTGAACTGTCGAACCCTTATGGTGAATCTTCAGTTAGGCTGGGAAGAGAAGGCCATATTTCACCTTTAACTGCGCCAGTTGTCTTTTAAGTGGCTCAAAGGATTGCCTTGCACGTTGCACCTCTCGGGTATAGTCTGGGAAAAAGGCTATTCGCGACCCATTGTGTGTAATCAACCCATGTGAGCGCGACATTTGCAGGAGAGCATCTCTGTCGCGATAATTAAGTAATCAGGCAATTATTGTTCGGGGCGGGGCGCCCGGGATCGGTCTGCGCGAGGGCATTCTGTGGGCCCTCTCCACCGAGAAAAACTTTGAGAAAGTGTGGGGTTCGAAATTGTCTGTGAGCCACTGTTCCAGAAACAATTCCATGCACTGCCCCTCCTCTCCCTCTGGCAGGCCCAGAATGCGGATGTTGTTGCCGCGAGACCTTTCCTCTCCCTCATCCACTCTAGCTTCCAGGGTCTTCAGGCAGGTCGGGGCTTGGGACATCTGCCTGTTAATCCCAGTGATGTTATCCTCTGCTTCTGAGATACGGTGCTCGGCCTCGCCAGTTCTGGAAGTTAACTTTTGTAAATCATGCCGCAGGAAAGAGACATCTGCTGCGATGCTATCCATCTTAATCTCCATGGAGGAACGGGAGCTGCCGATGGCTGCCATGACATCCCGCAAGGAGAGAGGCTCATCATCTGGTGGGGAGTTTGTTCGTGTTGTTGCTCCGGCTGGAGCCGGGGCGGTAGCAACCGCGAACTGGTCCATGCTGCTTTGGGTAGATGCTTTCCTCTGTCTGTCTTTCCCCATCTTGGTGTGCGCTGGATACCGCAGTGGGGGGATCAGCGCCTCCTACTCAGTCCCGGGGCAGCAGCCGGGTCCTGGCGTGGCCCGGTGCCCGCGTTGGCGCTGCTCCTCGGTGATTCCTCCCCCAATTATGCACTATATTGTGGCTTGTCCTTCAACGGGTGCAGTTGCCGGGTGGGGCTTGTGCTTTAGGACTCGCCTGGGTTCTTCCCCCTTTGTTGGCGTGTGGGGCCCCTCCGCACTCTCATTCCCCTCGCCTCAGGTATTCCTTGGGATGACTGCTCAGTGATGGCGGGTAAGGCCGAGGGAGGAGGGGGCCCACTTACTTGTTTGATGCGCTTCGAAAGCGCCTCTGGTACAGGCGCAGGTCTCCTCCAGCAGGTCACTCTCCGCACGGCGCTACGGCCTGAAATCACGGTGCGGAGGAGAAGACTCGCTACACACGGGGCCGTCGCCTGGCTCCGTCGGCCATCTTGGACATGGATCGCAGATTGTCAGCTCACCAGTTGTAGTCCACCAAGCTTTGTATTCCAACGGCCAGGTAAACACCCACGATCCTCCCAGTTAGAAGCATTGGATGTTCAGGAGTGCCAGTGTGCAAAAAGCAAGTGTCATCCTGGAAGTGGGTTTTCTTCCCATGTAAATCCAGGCAGTAAATGTTTATTAACTTTGGTACCCCAGCCCAGTCGAGGGGTGTCATCCAGCTGCGGCTCAGAAGAGTATAACCACCGGCAGACCAATCCTCCGTTACATACCGGCAGCGGCCCCCCTCAACACCAGAGGGCCACTGCACAGCTACAGCTTGCTCCCCTCATGAAGACGCAGCAGTCGTGCCGAGTATGGGGAGAGTAGTCCGGCAGGCAGCGGCCTCACGTGCAGGGAGAAGAGGGGTTTCCAGCTGATTTCGCCGAGGACTGGTGGAGTCGCACTCTCCTTGCGATGATCTTTTCCCCCGGGGTGTGCCAGTCCCGCTGGTCACCACTGCCAATGTTCGCAGCCAATGCCACTCTCCCCAGTCACCGCCGCCACCGCCCGCGATGTGGGAACAGCACAAGATTGTGGCTGGCGGGTATGAGGCTGTGTATCCCAGCCCGTCATCCGCCTCTCAGGTGCACGCCTCACCCGCTCACGAAGGGCGCCGCTGGAACTTTGCACTCTCCGACCTCAGGGATAGCTCCAGCTGTGTCTGCAACACACCGTTTCCCCAGCAGCCGGGTGTCGGATTACAGCCCCGCTCCCTTCACTCCAGCAATCGTTCACCAGGAGCCGCTCGCGATCATCCGGCTCCGTCGCTAAGCAGCGCAGGTGTCCTCCCTCACTGTGGGCTCCAGGAGAAATCGTCTGTTAAGGGAATCGGACCGAGTCGGCCATCTTGAGGTTGGCTTCTCGCGTCCAACGCGCCAAAACTTCTCTTTGCTTTATCACCCCGCGGATTAGGGTTTCTAAGCTGAAAGTTGTCACGCAGCTTCTCCCAACAGTCTTTAAGCTGTTCCAGGAAACACGAGTCGTTTCGTCCCACCAAACAGGATAATAATCTCAGGATGTTGTCGGCGGCAAGAGGAGCTCACGGGACTCGCGTCTCTTGAGCTTGCATGCTGGCCACGCCCCTCCAAATATCCTGATTCAATCAGAGGTTTGTAACCCTCTTAAAGTTCTACCCAAAAAGAACAAAGGGGTGACAAATGGAGGTGGAGGCACAAACGAATCTAAAAATCTAAAAAGCAGCAAAACGAAGAATGCTTTAACACAGACCTTTTTCTGGAAACCATCCTTAGTGGCCTTTAAGGGGACAGTGAAAGAACACCGAGCAGATAGAAGTGTCGACGCATCTTCAGCTGTAAGATCAGATCAACAACTAACTAGAGATTTACATCTACCAGAACATAAGATTGTTGGAAACCCTATCCCAAACACAGAGAAAGATGAAAACGGAAATACCCCACAGGTTGTGGATTTTCTGAAGCAAAATATGAAGATGGTACAAGCTGGCGATTTACAGAAAACACACGTTCACTCGTTGACTGGCAGCATTCAAATACCTATGTCTACATCTATGACAATCCACACTGGTCTAGACCTTCTGGGACTTAATGGTCCAAGAAGCTTTTCACCTCTTACACATAAAACATCAGCCAAGGTCGAGATGCCAGAAGGATTGAAAATAATGGGCCTGAACATAATAAACGATTGAGTATCAAAACTGTGAACCTCCCAAAAATATAGACACACAAACCAAATTGCTGGATGAGCGATGGTATGATGGGAATGTTGAGAGAATGATGGCCAAGAGTGTGATAAGAAGAGAAGGGGATGAGCAAATGCAATTGCATCATGAGGAGATGATGAGAGCTGGATATGTGCATAGAGAAATCCAAAGAGACGGGTGAAAGAGAATTAAGAGATGAATACAAGGGAAGAGAAAGTATGTATATGATTAGAGAAGGCTCACCAGAAAGAAATGTAGTTAAATGTTTTTGGAGATCTAGAAATCAATCATCGAATGACCAGAGAAATGATTTACTAAATAGAGAACTGTGCAGATAAAACAGAAATAAAGAACCGGAACAAGAGCTCAGGGAGACAGGAAATAACACCTTTTCGCAAATATTGAACTTCAGACAGAATGGTATGAATAAGAGTCACAAGGAAAACAGCCTCCAATTAATGTTCACTCAAACATTTGGAAGGAATACAAGTATTTGCTTAAATAGAGGAAATATACTGCTTCTCCTAGCCCAGATACCAAGTCTGAGAATGATATGCACAAAAGATATAGGGAGAGTGGAGTTTCCGGAGAAAAAAGATTTTAATTGTTCGGTGGTGCACTTTAACTCAAACTTGGTAATGGAAATAGAATGGCTGCAGAACCAAGGGTTTGTAGTGCCCCAAATTGATACTGAAAAGATTCAAAAATTGGAAACAGTGGATGGAGTAGCAAAGGGGAAACAAGGCATGTTAAAAGGAAGAGACACAATGAAGGAACCTGGACAAATCGACTGGGTAAGGGTAATTGATGCACTTGGACAGGGAGCCAGATGGGGAAATCAATCATGGTAACCAGTAGAACAAGAACCCGAAAAGCATCCGTTGCCCCTTTCACTTTCTCATGGAATATTAGGGGCTTTGTTAAACTGACCATTAATACACAGATAACAGATCAGCTAAAATACTTCTCCATAGTGTGCCTCCAAGAAACCTGCACAATGGAAGATCTACTGTGGAATGGCTACACATGCTTCCAACAAACAGCAGAAAGTTCCTCTGTGGGCCGTCCATCGGGAGGCCAATGTGTACTCATCAAACGGAGTGGGCATTCCTGGAACCAGGATCTTTAATGACCAGAGAGGCATACTAGCAATTCAGGTTAACCTACACCAAAACCAAATATGTAACCAATTGCTACTGATAAATATCTACTGGCTTAACAAGCATTGCGACATTGTAATGATGATGTCCGCCCGAGATGACATCATAGCGACCTTCAAAATGGAAAGTCCAAATTCTGAAGTGTTAATGGTCAGTGACTTTAATTCACATTGTCTGCCCCAGACAGCGAAATTGGGAGGAGGGTGGAAGAGCGACAGCCTCCATGCACTGTCACAAATTATGCATGGCACAAGATGGAGAGAGTATTGGGAAAGTTGAGGAATGCTAATCTTCAATGGAAACATATCAGGAGACATACGAGCTAAATCGACATGGCACAGAAATTATCTCAAAACTTGGCTAGGTTATGCCATAGCCTCTGAGGGGATAGTCCGAGCAGTCACAAGACTAGAAGTAATTACTAGTCCAGCAAGTGATCACAACAAAATAACATTGCAATTAAACTTTGGAATTACCATGCCTTCCTCAACTAATTGTAAAAACTTGACCCTGAATAAAAGAATAGACTAACGTGTAGTCTGAAAGGCAAAGAGCAAATTAACAATCTAATAGGGGATTACTAGACCTCAACAACTCTAGAGACAAAAATAAAAGAACTAGGAGTAGAGACCTTTCCCATTTTCATAGAAGAAAAATCAGCATTATGTGCTCAAACTAAGAAGAGAGGTGTACACTTAAATCGCTCGCATCGCTAATTTGAGGAAATCCAAAAAGAGAAATGAGAACTCAGATAAGAGAAATAAAAAACTCCATGACTGAAGAATTATACAAAAACAGGCAGATACAAAAAAGCCAAACAAACAGGTGTCTTGGAAATTTTGACTAAAGCAAAGGAT
Organism: Ambystoma mexicanum; assembly: GCF_040938575.1. NCBI lineage: Eukaryota > Metazoa > Chordata > Amphibia > Caudata > Ambystomatidae > Ambystoma > Ambystoma mexicanum. The sequence continues at coordinate 984,882,767 of NC_090921.1, forward strand.
CCTCTCCTTTCATCTTTTTTGTCATTATAGCTCCCATATCGGACGTGTCCTGCTATAGTACTCATATCGCTTTCCAAACTGTTGCTCTGCAATTGTTAAATGACCCTCCATCATGCGCTGGGTTGACTGTAGTCACACCAGGGTAGCCTGCCCCTGTCCATAGGTCATCAGCTCTCTCACCAAGTATGGCGATTAGAAGACCTTCAATATCCCCTATAGCGAATGTATTTCCTCCCGTTCTCTTTTCTAGCTCATGTATCCATTTCCCAGCACCAGAAGTCAAAATCAGGAGTTTAGACCTTAAATGATCTCTCTCCATTTGGGGCCATGGTATATACTGTGGTCTTGTTCCTCCTTTCTCTAGCAAAGGAAATTGTGACGCCCCAAACTCATTCTCATCTTTCATCATTTGTCTATCTACCGCCGGGGTGATATTCCCACATAGCGGTCTACCTGGCAAAGACCTTAACCTGCTTACATAAGGCGGGGACTCGCCCCTCTGACCGTGGGGTTGCCCCTTATGTCGGTCTGACTGTGTCAGGTGCTCTGATGCCTTAGACATAGGTAATTTTTAATCCGCCTATCTTACTCCCTTATCCACAGGTGAATAGCCCTCTGGACCACATACATTACTTCTCTCTTCCCCCTGAATGTTTCCCGTTCTTCGTCTGACACTTCCTGTGCCCAATTAGTGTAATTTCTCTAGTCTTCATTTCTATTCAGAGTCAGTCTGTCTAAAGACAGCTCCTTATGTCTCACACTACAGGAGGTTTCCTCCGTGTCATACAACTGTGTGCTCTCGAGACGATAATTCTTTCCCTTTCCTTGCGATTCTTTCTGTGTTTGCATTTCGTGGTATACTTTATCGATTGCTTCCCCAATACGTCTTGAGTCAAACTCATCTTCTAGATTTGCTCTAGATGTACTTGGTAATGACTCGGATTCGGGAAAAAAAATCCTCTGTCTTCCCATGCTACCTGTGGATTCGGATTTCTTCCTTTCCTGTCCAAATAATCGAGATTGCGTGCTCTCTGCATTCTTTTGCGTTCCATGTCGTCATCGACTTCTCTGCGCCTTCTCGCTTCTTCTCTCACTTTGTCTTCCTCTTTCTTTTTTATATCCCTTCGTTCATATACCCTTCGTATCTCTTTGTCTCCATTCTTTTCTCTCTTATCCTTTCCTGTTCATCATCTTCTATTCTTTTTCTGTTGTCATGTTTTCTTTGCTCTTCTGCCCTCTCTTGTTTTTTAGCTTGCTCATCTTGATATAACTGTTCTCCTCTTTGTCTACCTTTTTCTTTTTGCTCCTTCCTCTTTCAATCGTTCTTCCCTTTCGTTGTCTTTTCTGTCTTATTCGTCTTGATCTCTCCTTTGTCTTACATCCTTGATGCCTTTACCATCGAGTTTAAATAAAATCTGACCTCCCATCCATTCGTTCTGTAAGAGCACTATCTCATCAGAATTATCCTCATCTCCTTTCCATCTCTTTATTTCTCTCCTTATATCTAGAGATGTGCTTGCTCGATCACTTCTCTCCTTGTCGCGTCTCTCCTTGTCCCTTAGGACTTTGGAGGTTACATCTTTCTCGGTATCTTTCTCTGGGCCCTCGTCACTACTTTGCGTAGGTGACTCATATGACGGATTACTGTATCCCGTCGCTGCTTTAAATTTCCTTAATGGGTATAACCCATTGTCATTCTTCGCTTCGTCTTTTATTTCAGACAGGCGGGCGGAGCAGAAGGCTCTTCACCCCCCTCTTGGCATACATTGAGTATCCAATCTAAAGGAGGCTCCTCCTCCTTTTCTTGTTGGTACATTTTCCAAACCTCTAGACTCGCTAGGCACTTTTCTAGCTTTTTTCCTGTATACGCTACATGCAAATACGTCATCATATGCTTCAGGACTGCCTTCGATAATGATCCGCCTTGTGGCCATAGCATAAACATTTTATCTGCGGTTCCTTTAACCCATTCTGCACTGTACTGTCCAAGTTTAAGCATGTGCTTCGGCAGCTGCTTGCAAAAATGCATAATGGAGTAACCTCTTCCATTTTTAACCTTTCACTTTTCTCTTTGCAAACACTTACTTAATTTTCAATCACAATATATATATTTTTTAAATAGGTCTCAATCAAAATACTTAAGAGCGAGCACCAATCGTCGCAGGCTCCAATCCCGTCAAAACACAATATTTTACTTTAATCTTGCTAAAAAACAACCATCAAAATACAATTTTAAAACAATCAATTTCTGTGTCTCAACTTCAGGCTTCTCTATTGCATAACATTTTTTCTTTCAACTCTGACGTCCTCACTCCTTTCAATCACATAAAAAAAACAGACAAACTTGACCGGCCACATATACTGTTAATGATTTTCTTCTTAAGACTCATCTTGCCCTCTAAAATCTGCTCCGGTTGGAACTTAAACCTATCTCTTTCTGGATCGTCTTTAATCGATCCCGTCTCCTACGTCATCCACTCATGGGACTCTAGATAAAGGTTTCTGCTAGCACTCTTTAAAGTCTAGGAACAGGGCGTATTCTCTTATCTTGGCCTCACTCACGATTATTCCTCTTTATATATTGCTCTGCCACACTCGAGTCAATATCTTGTTTCCCATATACATATATATTACACTCTTACTCTTGCATTATATTTTATCCCACCGCCCTCTGTTACTCTGTTATTTCCTATACATGTATCTTTTTGCCACACTCTTTGGTCTATTTACTCAACGTTCACATGTTTTTCTTCTTCGGACCATCAGCGCCTTCGTTACCACCTCTTCAAGCTGCATCTCATAGATATGGGAGGGGTTTCTATCTGAAAATAGGTGTCCCGTCAAACCGTCCCTTGCAAGGAGTTTATACTATCTACGGGGAGCTTCACGTCCTGTCAGCCGAATGGCAAAGGTCGTGCGATATTGCTGAGACTCTTAAGTTACTTATGTCGACTGCCGATGGTTATCTTATCAAACCATCCTCTGCTACCAAGTGAGCTGTGTGTTCTCTCAGACAGCCCATTAAGATGAGTAGCAATACCCAGGAGATAGATGGGGATGCAGATTGTATTCATACATCAATAATCAAGACGACACAAATAGCTTGGCAAAGTTCGTCTGTTTTAATGTCAAGTATCTAAAACGGGGAGTACAACGAACATCAGCAATCGCTCGATACTCGGACTCTACTTACTTCATAAAAAAACTGGGCTTTTATACCCCTAATTGGTCATCATTGACGTTTTGACCTGCGTCATTACCAACGTCAGCCTATGTGGCAAACTACACAAACCTAACAGAGGGTGTGATTGGGTCTAAGTGAGGTTCTAAGTATAAACTCTGTATCTGTACGGAGTAACGAAAGACGGTGGTAGGATAATTAACATCAGGGGGGGCAACTAAGGCCCCCCTTTAAAATGGCCACTATGAACGTCACTAAATGTACAATGTCCCATTGGCTACACAAGCTATAGGACCCCCAACTACGTTGTCCCCTACAATTGGTTCGCTTCTAACCCCCGTCAGTACGTTTCCACCTATGTGTAGCAGCACGCATACTGAACAACCAGGTGCAGGTGAGCCCGTTTTAGCACCAGCTTCCTACCAATTAGCATATCATCCATCATCACCTCAATGGTCCAGTGTCAATTAGTGTTTGAAGTTTGGCCTTGTGTCTGTACTGTGTTCTGAGAATTTTTAGGGAGTGTGGGTACCAGCCGGCCTTTGTGCGTAGGTGTGACCATCTTCTCTGTCCAACTTCCCTTTACCACGTGATTGGACACCATGAAATCAAGCTTTTCATGTATTTGATTTTATTTTTCAATAGTCCTCTGACGTCTTTTGTTTTTGCTTGGCCTCTCTGAACAGGAGCCTCTGTTCTTTCCCTTTAATTGTATCCAATGTCGGCCAATTCCAGTTTGATAAGACCTTGGCTTTCTTGGCTCAGTCAATTCATTAACTGAACTTTTATTCTGTTTAAATTCAATTGCTTTTCTTAACTGCGACACTGAAATGAGGTCTTCTTGCTTTGTTCAGTACTGCTTATATGCGTAGTGGACACATCCATCCTTCACTTGTCCATATGTATCTATATATATGTATATGTTGGCACTTGCCGCGTACTCACTGTTCAAAAGCATTGTGGCTAGCTTCATTGCATCTGTACACGTACAAACTAACTAAGTATCTTCATCAGGTCTGGCATAAGTTTCTTCATCTTGATCCCAAGATGTCACTTATCCTTGGTACTTCTTGATGGTTTAAAAATCGTCTGCATCCTCTGGTCTGTTTCTCTTTTATGGGTGTCCATTCAATTTTGTATGAGGTCACCATTCATCTTTGCCTTTTAGTTTCTCTGCTTCTTCAGGAATCTCGTTCAAATGGCCATCATATTGTCGTGTTTGCAGGCAGGGTTTCCTCAATGGGTACTTTACCTCGCATATTCTCTTAGGTATAGGTACTCTTATTGGTACTGCACAGAGTCCACTCTCTTCTCTTTGCTGGTTTAACTGTTCAGTATACGTCGCATACTTTGGTTCAAATTTTTCAGGTAATGTAGGCAGGGCAGTTGGAGTGGGGGTATTTGGCTCATCCGCTACAAGATGTTTATTTATTTTTACATTTATAGAGCGCACAAAGCCCAAGGGCATCCAGGCGCTGTGACATAAGGATTGACAGTTAGGGTCTGGCAGAATTGCCCTGCTCCTGGGGTGGAGATCGTCTGTTGAGGTTAGGTGAACAGCAATGTTTTTAGAGCTTTCCCAAATGTTCTGCTCGCAAGGTGGGCAGGAGAAGTTTCCAGTGCTTGGCTACAACGGCCAGGGAGCTAGAGCCACCAGCTTTGGCATGTTTAAATTTGGCCTGGGTGACTCAGTGGGCATAGGCAGACCTGGTTGGTTTGGAGAAAGATGCTTTAGTAAATTGTCCCTTTGCAGTCAGGGACTGTGCTATGACTGCATTTGCGGCTTCTATGCAACAAACTTTCTTGATGAAGTTTCTATGCTTTTGGACCAAAGCATTAAAGCTGCCCCAGACCGAAGAATCATTGGGCCTCATTACGAGTCCGGCGTTAACTGAGGCGGTAAAACCACCTGGTTAACGCCGGACTCGTATTACCATTCCGCCTCTGTGATTCCCGGAATTACCGGGGCATTACAACCCCGGTTTTCCGGGAATCACGGAGGCGGAATGGTGTAAATCCCCATTCCCATTGAGTCCTATGGGACTCGATGGAAATGGGGATCATGGAAACACCGGCAGCATCTCGTAATGCTGCCGGTGTTTCCTTGTCTGCCTGCATGCGGGAGGTGTTAAACCCGCCAGGTCAGACCTGGCGGGAACATCACCTCCCGCCTGCAGGGGTCGGACTCAGGTGGTCCGGAAACAACGGTGGCGGCGGGTTTACCGCCACCGATATTTCCGGACCGCCTGGGTCGTAATGAGGCCCATTGTCACAGACCTTTTGCCATTCTAATATTCATCAATTCAAGGGTAAAAAGCTATATCTGCAGGTAGGTCAGAGGAGGTGGCACCATATTATAATTATAATTATTCTTTTATTACACGCTTAATACGAGCGAGAGGTTTCTAAGCGCGGAATCGGGATTTGAACCTTTGTTGCGCTGCTTTATCTTGCTTCCAAGACAAACGCGTTTCCCCTGGGATATCCTTCCTCCTCGTTGTGAAGCTTCCCTTTTATTTTTATTTTCCTGACATTAGTAGCGAGTACCAGTGGAACATCTTTAGAGTCCTCCTTTCAAAGGGGCCTATTCCTATAAGGATCAATGAAATGCCATAAACTTCTGAATGCTCCAGGTGTGAGCGTGCTGGGCTAGTGGCCATAAGCAGCCTTCAGGCAGCTTCTTCTCTAGTAAACGGTTTGCAAAGCAGGTGAAAATAAAAGCATGGGTGGCAATTGGAGGTTGCCAGGGGTAGCTTCCGCACATTTTTCAGGCATCTTGGCCCAGTCCAATGCCCCTCCCCTCAGCCTGGACCAAGCACACAGCGCAAAGCAGAGCTGATTTATGAACAGTGGCGCTGAGTTCAGAATGAAAGCTCAGCAGAGGAGAAAGCAAGCAATGTTCCTGCACCTGCTGTCTTGCAACAGCAGAGTTTTCTGTGTAGTGGTACTATGTGCATGCGAGTGAGTGCAGGGAGAGATCAAGTTGCCTGAGAGATAAATGTGCAGTGGGAGGGATAGTAGAGAAAGGTGGATGAGAGTGGTTTAGTGGGGTTGAGCGCCAGGGACCAAGGTTGAAGAGGTGCATGGGATACAGAAGTTGAGAGGGGTGCCTGTGGAAAAGTGGTGCATTGCGCATGTGAGTGGAATGCAGGGGGGAGTTTGAGAGAGGTGAATGGGGAGAGAGTGGTTTAGTTGTGAATGATCCTGCGAAGTACAATAAAGAAATCAAGAGAATGGTTGAACATATCCTGGCACAGGGTTATAAAACCGATGAGATAAAAGCTGCAATGGAACGACTGAAGGATCCACCATATGCAGGCCTCAAACCCCCAGGGACCAAAGACAAGACCAGCACACCTTTGGTTTATGTATCCTGCTACTCTCTTCAGAGTAATCACATAAAATCAACCATTAAGAAAAATTGAGGAACTTTAACCAGTGATTCAAGGGCTGACATTTATTTTCAGAACTACCAATATTTGCCTATAAAAGGAACGCAAACTTTACAGATCGCCTAGTTCAAACCAGACCAACCAATAGACCACCTGAAACATCAAGGCACATTCCCTTGTCTTCACTGCAGTAATTGTGGCTTTGTGACAAAAGGAGACACAATCAATCATCCATGTAGAGGTGAAAAAATCAAGATCCACAATTTCGCCACATGCAATACATTGAACATCATCTATAATATCAAATGCCGGTGTGGCATATACTACGTTGGACAATCCAAACGCCAAGGAAAAGTAATGTGGTATAAGCACAGGTCATGCATTAGGACTAACAATGCAAATTCGGCAGTAGCACGCCACTGGAATGAGAAGAAACAAAATATCAGCCAGATACGGTTCCAAATAGTGGATGTGGTCACGAAACGGAACACACAAGAAAACCTAACCATATGTCTAGACCAAAGGGAAACCTACTGGATAGACTGCCTCGATTCCCTGGCTGCAGGTGGAATCAACAAAGATATAAACTATATGTGTTACTTATAACAACCACTGAAATTTTGCACCAACTACTACCGCATACGCGCACAAGACCCAATACCAAAATGAAGTTGGAACGCACTTCCAGACCTAATGGATGCGGTGGATCCAACCCAAATCTTCATGTGACCAACTGTAGAGGTGCTGAACATCGCATATTAACCTGAAGAAGACATACAGAATTTCCATATACTGAACCCACTCGTGCAACAATTGCACTATCTAACTGCATTATTTGTAACCTGTGCAACTATTGCACCATCCAGCTGCATTATTCATAATATGCGTACCCATTGTCTGCTCACCACCTGTGGACCAATATGCTATCCATTTTACATACTATTGTTCAACTAATCGCAACACATTGCATCCATGTATTACCTATATTATGCTTTTTGATTATCCAGCTACTGCGTTCATGCTATTGCCAGAACGCATGAAGTCTTTTTCTGATGCTTGTTAATCTGCTTAGAATCACATGCTGTGCATATGATCCGACATCCAGTGATAACCGCAGAGTATTGCATCTTGTCTTTCGTGGACCGAAAGGGGACGTTAGCACATGCGTGTCTGTAACACTATCCCTATTGTGACGTGTAGTGTACCTAAAATCCCTCACGCGCCGAGGTCCTCAGATAGTTTTTTTCCACCCAGATAACTGGTCGCCCTATAGCGGAGCTCTTACATAAGAGACACTGTTTATCTTTATACCGACTTTGTCGGTTATTCAACCTTAAGTCACTTCAACAGCGATTAAGAACTTCAACGAAGACTGCAGGGACCCTTTAAGGCCTGGCGCAAGTCCCGCTTCAGGAACAACAACCGGCGACAGGGGCGTGCTAAAACCACATCACACTAAGCACACAACCCCACCACCGATTTCAGTGGGTACGTTGAAAAAGGTGAGAGCGCCAACAGGGGCATCGAAAATTTTGGTGGTTTCCCTTTATCGGGTAGATGAGCAGCCTTCCCCCGCATCCACAGCAGCGTCTTGCGACTGGGCACTCCAAAAACAAGGGCGCTACCCCTAAATCGGGTTTACACGTTGAAGCGCGGGCATCCAACGGTCCCTAAAGGCCTGGTAGGCCCAAAACCTACTACTAAGCCTCCAGGTGAAAAATCTACCGCTAGGCCCTCTAACGCCGCGGTAGGCGGTAAATCTACTGATAGACAGTCGGACCCGTTAACTCACGCCGATTCGGCGGATATTGAAGACAGTATTGCGAGAAATACTTCGGCAGTTGGGCTGGTACCTACTCCGTCAAAACGCATGGGGCAGGCCGCAGACAAGTCTAAAGATGCACCATGGTTCCCCGATACGCGCAAAACCTACGAGGACAGTCAGGAGCCTCTGTCCAACACCCTTCGAGACAAATTTCGACGCCAAGGGGCAGAAGACAGCGTTTTTCCACCTTTAGGCACTTCTGGTTCCTCTATGTGGACAAGGGAGAAATTTGAAGGGTGCATGGACAGCTTGAAAAAATAATCTCTTTTTCTGAACATCCTTCCCCTAAGAGATCTCGTGGAGATCCTCTTTTTAGATCAGCTTCGCATCTCCAAGAAGATCCTGACTCTCAACCCTCGGTCTCTTTCCACCATGAAGTGGTGGTCCAAATGGACACCTATCAGGACATCTACAGCGAAGAAGAAGACCCTTCTTCCTGCAGGACTACACTGAGGACCAGGCGGATGCCATGGACAACTGTCAGGAAATCCGGCAAGTGGAAACGGAGCCATGGACGCTCCCCATGCAAGATCTGGACACTGATGTTCTATGCCTTGATTCTCCTCCATCCACCCCGGCTCGCCAGGCCTCACCCGTAGATGACCAAATGGCCTTCAATGCCATATTAAGGAAGGCAGCAGATCACTTTCACATCACTACTCAAGAGGCGGTACCCGAACAAGACTTTGTGGAGGACATTCTCAAGGAGAAACCCCCCTCAAGCCAAGCCATTCCCCTCCTTAATTCTGTTAAAAGAAGATTGGCCCCCTCCCTGGTGACGCCAGCACAGACCCGGGCATTGAACTCAAGAGTGGAAAAGCTATTTCGGCCAGCTCCTTCGGACCCTCAATATATTAAAGGCCACGCCACTCCGACTCCTTGGTAGTGACTACCACCCAGAAACGGGCAGGAGTACCCCTTGCTACGGGGGAGGCACCTCCGGATGAAGAATCCTAGAGGTTGTACGCCCTAGGTAAGCGTGTTACCTCGGTGGCTGCATACACCACACGCATAGCGAATAACACCACGATGCTGGTGAGTTATGCAGACGCACAATGGAATCTGGTACAGGAAGGTCTCCAGGAGGTTCCTGAACCTGTTAGGTCCAGGCTTCTCACCATTGTGGCCAAAGGCAGGCAAGTAAACTAGAATATAATAAAGAACACTCTGGAGACTGCTGAGACAGCAGGCAGGCTTCTGGCCCAAGGTACTTTACTCAAGCAGCACGCTTGGCTTCGTAACTCGGGGTTTAAGCCTGAAACACAGGCCACTCTTATCAACAAACCCATAGAAGAGACCAATCTCTTTGGGAAAGCGGTCGACGATGCCCTGGAGACGGCCAAAAAAGAGCATGAGACTTCTTAAGTCCTTGCAACAGATAACTCAGAAACCTTCCCCACAAAGGGGAGGTGGTTCTCGTCGGTCCTTTCCAGTACAGTCCTGTGCAAGTCAGAACAACTACAGCACGGGAAACTATAACTCTGGATAAACATCAGGAAGCCCCGCCTACTTCCCACCAAGGGGTCAGCGACGCAGCAGAGGTAGAGTTCCCAATCCCAGAGGAGCCGGAGCCTCTGGTCAGAAATGACCACCAGATCCAGGTCCCCTCCCATGTCACCCCGGTCGGGGGGCATTTAACATCTTTCCTCATGGGAGGGGATAACTTCAAACCAGTGGGTTATAAAGACGGTCGCCCGCGGGTACTGCATGGAATTCGCGACTACAACAGTTCAGACCACCACGCTCACAGTGCCTCTCACCGGACTATCTGCAGATCCTGAATCAAAAGGTGGAAGCGCTGCTGGGAAAGGACGACATAGAAGCCGTCCCTATTCTTCAGTTAACAAGGGTATTTAGTCAGTGTACTTCCTTGTACCCAAAAAAGACCTCACCATGCACCCTGTTCTACACCTGCGCCCAGCGAACAAATGTATAAAACCTCAAAAGTTTCGTATGGTACCGCTAGAGGAGGTGATCCCACTGTTGAAACAAGGGGACCACATGGCAACATTGGACATGAAAGATGCATACTTTCATAATTCAATGTTGCCAGCGCACAGGAAATATCTAAGTTTCAGGATAGAGGACAGGCACTACCAATTCAAAGTGCTCCCCTTCGGCATGCCTCGGCGCCAAGGGTGTTTACAAAGGTCCTGGCGGCAGCACACATGCGCAGCCTGCACAGACTGTCCATCCCGTTTTACCCTTACCCCGACGACTGGCTCATAACAGGGGACTCTTGCGACACAAGCTTTTAAAACACCCAGAAGACCGTAGACCTTCTGTTCAGTCTGGGATTCTCCATCAACGAGAAAACATCCAGTCTAGTCCCCAGTCAAGTAAAACAATTTCTGGGGGCTCTAATCCGGACGAAGGACGGCCTCGCCTTCCCCTCCAACGAGAGGGTTCAGAACATGCTTTTTCAGATGCCTCAATATGTAGCCAATCGGGAGGTGACAGTACGCAAAGCCATGCGCTTGTTAGGTATGATGGCGTCATGCATTTACTTAGTTCACCCCGCGAGGCTGCGCATGCTTCCCATGCAAGATTGGCTCAACAGCCAGTGGTGTCAGGCGGGCGGACAATTGGAAGATCTGGTAGTTGTCTCGCCAGCCCTTGTTCTCGCTGTGCAGTGGTGGTCGAGGGAAAACCTCTTGAAGGGGAAAACCTTCACCACCCCTGCAGTGGAAGCCACTCTCACGACAGACTCATCTCTCACATGGTGGGGGGCTCACCTGCTTCAGCAGACAGAGCATGGAGTGTGGTCCCCACAAGTAGCATCCAACCATATAAATCTACTGGAGATATTAGCGGTGTTCAAGGCATTGAAAGCCTTTCAAACGCAACTACAAAGGAAGACAGTGTTGGTTCTGAGAGACAACACCACAGCCATGTATTAACTGAACAAACAAGGGGGCACACACTCTCCAGGGCTATCCAAGCTGTCCCAAAACATTTGGATGTGGGCTCTCAAACACAAGATGTTTCTGTTGTCCCAACACGTTCCAGGGGAACTCAATCTTCTGGCAGACGTGCTCAGCAGAGATTTCCCATTGCCCATAGAATACGAATGGTGTCTACACAGAGACATCATGTCCAATGTCTTTGCAGAATGGGGCTTCCCAGAGATTGACTTGTTCGCAACTCAGAACGCCCAATGCCAAGACTACACCTCCAGGTACCCCCAGAACCGCTCCAAGGGGAACGGTCTCTGAATAACATCAGGGAAATGTATTTACACTTCCCCCCCCCCCCCCGGCTCCCCTACTCAACAAGATAGTGCACAAGATGCACCAGGAACCAGTCACCATGATATTGGTAGCCCCCATGTGGGCCCGCCAACCCTAGTTCGCTCATCTAATGGAAATGTCCCTCTCCCCACCAGTAAAACTACCCTGCCTGTACATGTTGTCTCAGGACAGGGGGGGGAGACCCTACACCCATGACCACAAACTCTGAACTTAGCGGCATGGCTCTTGAGGTCATAGAGTTAGGACTCCTCCTTCAGCTCCCCAGAGATGCAAGGACATTCTCAGGGAGGCTACAAAACCTAACACCTGCTATTGCGATTCCAGCAAATGGAAACGGTTTGTTAACTGGTGTAATACCTAGGGCGTCAATCCCATTGATTGCTCACCCACACACATTGTGCTGTACCTAACCCATTTGTTGGACACAGGGTTGGTCTTCAATTCCCTAAAAGTTAATCTTGCTGCTCTTTCAGCCTACACCACGTCACAAAATAATTTGTCATGGTGGAACATACTGGTGATTAAAGATCTTATGCAAGGGGTTAAGAGGATTTATCCTCCCATTTCTCACCCAGCTCCTGGATGGGATCTAAATGTGGTTTTAACCAGACTCATGGGGATCTCCCTTTCAGCCAATGCATAAAGCAAGTCTAAAAGACCTAACTAATGGCTATCACTTCTATTAGAAGGGTTAGCGAACTACAGGCCCTTTCTGTTCTAGACCCTTTTGTTACAGTCCACAGGGATAAGGTAGTTCTGCGCACTCACCTCAGATTTTCACCTAAATTCATCTCGAAGTTCCATGTGAACCAATCGATCGAACTACCTACCTTTTTCCAGAATCCCACTAGCATGGCCGAAAGATGCCTACACACACTAGATGTGAGCAGGGCAATCATGTTATACCTAGAAAGAATGAAACCACTGAGGAAAACAAACCAATTTTTTGTTTCAGTGGCAGCTGGTAGAGAAGGAGATTCTGTCTCTAAATCAGCTATCTCAAGGTGGATTGTCAGATGCATCACAATATGTTTCTCTCTTGTTAAGAGAGAACTGCCCTTCAAGCCTAGAGCACACTCTACTCGGGGCACTGCGGCTTCCATAGCATTCATTGCAAATGTTCCCCTAGAGTCCATTTGCAAAGCGGCAACCTGGAGTTCTATACACACCTTTACAAAATAATATTGCCTAGACAGTCATTCTAGGTCTGATTCTCAGGTGGGACAAGCAGTAGTAAGACATCTTTTCTCTACTGTTCCTTTTCACAACCCGCCTCCAACTCCGGGTACTGCTCACTAGTCTATGCACAGCATGTGATTCTAAGCAGATTAACCAGCATCAGAAGACGTGCATTACTCACCGTAATAGCATTTCTGATGATTGTATCTGCTTAGATTCACATGCGCCCTCCCTACCTCCCCGCTCGGGGTGGATGGAAAATAGACGTCTTTCTACTTTCTCTCTTCATGTACTCACTCACATTGGCCTTGCGCTCCCTCATGGCAGAAAACATACAATCGGAGGGACCTCGACGCGTGAGGGATTTTGGGTACACTACATGTCACGATAGGGATAGTGTTACAGACACGCCTATGCCGACGTCCCCTTTTGGTCCCCGAAAGACTAGATGCAATACTCCGCGGTTACCACTGGATGTCGGACCATATGCACAGCATGTGAATCTAAGCAGATACAATGATCAGAAATGCTATTACGGTGAGTAATGCATGTCATTTACACCAACCCATTACATAACACACAACGGGCCTCATTACGAATGTGGCGGAAAGGCAACAATGGCGCTGATAGTGCTACCGGCGCCGTTGTTACCTCTCCGACACATTATGAGTTCTGCTTGCCGGTGCCGGACTGCACGCGTGGTCTGACCAGGCGTGCAAACCGGCACCCGTGAGCAGAACTCGTGATTGCACCGGCACTGTTATTGTTATTACAGGCATGTTATATGCCTATGAGGCAGAATGGGAATCGGGAGGCCAGGCATACCGGCACCAGTGAATGGGCAATTACCGGCCCATTCATTCATCTCGTAATGGGCCTGCCGGTAATGGTCCATTTGCGGGTGCCGGGCTGGTAACTAGTTTGCCGGTAGCTGTGCCCTTAAAAAGGGCACGGCTACCGCCAAACTCATAATGAGGCCCAATGAGAACGCATCCGTTCTTGCATAGCAACACAAGGTCGCCTTCCCGTTGCCCCTGGAGATGGTGCCGGAGGGACGCAAGGTGCATGGGACGTCACTGCGTCTTCTGGCAGAGGGCGTCTCATCGCCTAGCAACAGCAACCACAGAACACCATAGATAATTTTTGGACAGACATGCACGCTGGATACCGTCCAGCCGGAGCACGTCCACGTATCCAATCCAGGTAGGACTAATGCCTCAGACCTTCCGAATTTCCCCACCAACATTATCTTTTTCCATGTAAGCGTTGTAAAACCTATGGTTCACTTTCAGGTGAATAACCCTGAATACACCGATCACAGGTAACATCCCGACTTTAAAGCTTTCACATTGACACATCACTCTCCACAATGCCAGGAACCTAAAACTGTGTTCACGTATTTATTTCAACGTAAGGCTGTGCCTTATTAATTTCCGTTAAACCGCACGGCCTTCCAGTCAGGTAATTACCATGCGTCAATCATCGGGGAAATGCCCTTGAATTAAGCACTCGTATCATGATTGATTTCCAAAGCGCATGCACTTAACTTTTTTCCTATTGTGTTCTCTTTCTTTTTGTTCGATCCAAACCTGGTAAGTAAAACACATGTGTTCCTTTTTATTGTTTGATTGTTGTATATTCTGTGATTCTGAGATACTGGTACCATTGACTGTTACTCAATTTAGTGTCCTAGCCCTGAAGACGGATTTAATCCAAAATGCATTGGTATAAAATAATAGTGACACTTGATCTCTGGATACACTTTTGCCTTTTCGTGCAATAAAAAAACGGAACATTTTCTATAAACTCTTGTCTTGATATTTGAAACACAAGAATCAAATAAAGGGGAAAATCAGTAGCAGCTTCTCATAAGAGCACGGCGTGAGCACACCTTGGACTAGATCTTCTCTAGTTCCATTTCTTCAGTGAATGTATGCAACCATATGCCGATGCCCTAGCGTGGGCTCCGATTACTTTATCAACACATACGAAAATACCGGATTCAATTGAAAGTAGTGCCCACCCAAATGTTCCCTGATTCGTGCTGGGCTAGTGGCCATAAGCAGCCTTCAGGCAGCTTCTTCTCCAGTAAGCGGTTTGCAAAGCAGGTGAAAATAAAAGCATGGATGGCAATTGGAGTTTGCCAGAGGTAGCAGGGTGGCCCCTGGTCGCAAAGGCAGTGTCAAGGATACTGCTCCCTCATACATTTCCATAGGCATCTCTTACCCGTATGGTGGACTGCAAAAATGCACTTTCAGCATCCTGTGCAGGCTCGCACCAGACTGGAAGGTAATATAGCTGAACTGCATATGTTTTAAAGTGATTGAGTCAGTCTACTGGAAACATTTCATGCTGGACTGATTGGATTTTTTTTTTATACAAAGCATCTGTATTTGTGCCCATTCTTCAGGCAGCTTGGCCCGGCCCAATGCCCCTCGCCTCAGCCTGGGCCAAGCACACGGTGCAAAGCAGAGCTGAGTTATGAACAGTGGCGCTGAGTTCAGAATGAAAGCTCAGCAGAGGGCAAAGCAAACAAGGTTCCTGCAGCTGCTGTCTTGTAACAGCAGAGATGTCTGTGTAGTGGTACTATGTGCATGCGAGATGATTGCAGGGAGAGATCAAGTTGCCTGAGAGAGATAAACATTTGCAGTGGGAGGGATAGGAATATAGAAAGGTGGATGAGGAGAGTGGTTTAGTGGGCTTGAGCGACAGGGGCCGAGGTTAAAGAGGTGCATGGGACACAGAAGTTGAGAGGGGTGCCTGTGGAAAAGTGGTGCATTGCGCAATGTGAGTGGATTGGAGGGGGGAGTTTGAGAGAGGGGAATAAGGGGGGGGGTGATTTAGTTAATAATGGGTCAGTGAGGGTAAAGAGATGCTGGTAGTCATTGGGGCCATGAGAGAGAGGTGCACTGGGGCAGATTGGAGTATTGTGCATGTGAGACCGATGTGTGCAAAAGATGGCTGGTGTTTAGAGGAAGGGAAGATTCTGCATTGGGACAGATGTGGATTGGGAATGGGTGGTGCACTTCATTGTGTTTGTGAGAGCAATGAGTAGGGGGATGGATGCAGACACGTTGGAGAGAGGTGGATAGGGAAGAGTGTGTCATAAAAGGAGAGTGGCTTAAAGAGAGAAAAGTGTAGGCCCAGGGAGAGAGGGTGGTATGAGACGGATGCGCATGGGAAGATAGTGGTGCAGAAAGAGAGAGCTGGCGTAGAGCAATTGATATGCATGCATAGAAAGGAGAGTATGGGTAGTGAGAGAAAGAATGCTGCAGGTGATAATGCAGTGTTTTGTTTTTTTTAAAAGCACATGGTTTTGCCGACCTGTTAGATGTTACCTTTTATAAAGGTAACACTTTTTTGTCTGCTAGCTTTCAAGACCACAAGGGTCCCTTCCACAGCAATAATAGTTTTGTTTACCTTATAAAAAGTATCATCTTTGCAAGATCATTTGTTCCTTTATTTATTTATTTTTAAACAGCAAGCTGAAAGAGGACACTAAAGCAGAAAAAAAATGTTATTCCATTTAACACCCATACCTTAACTAGTAGGCTGTGTTCACATGCCAGGCAAGAGTAATCTGAGTAATAGTGCTGCCCAAGGAAGAAAGCCTAATGTTGGTATCATCTTTGGAAGATTCTGTGCTTATTTTTGTATTTTTTATTTAAAAACCAAAAGCTACAGTATTCACCTGGCTAACACGATCATGACATTTGTCTAATTAGTACCCGGCGAGGGTCAATGAGCTTGTAACAAGCATGCTCATTGTCCCTCGCCAGGTCGTTACCAGCCCAACAAAGCTTTTGTCGGGCTGGTCATGTCCGCGCCATGGAGAGGGTGAAGGGACTACAGGTAGCCCTTCTCTCCGTTTCCTGGCAGCAATTTTTTTTGTTTACTTTTTTCTATGGCCACCATAGAAAAGGAGAACGTGGCCATCTTTTTTGTTGACTTTTTAATGCGTTTTTCAATGGCCCATGGAAAGGGAGATGGGACATCAGCGCAGCCTAGGGGTAGTGGTATAAAGAGGCAGGAGTAGATAGCACTTTCTCTGTCCTCCCTTTATCTCCCAACTGCTGAGTAGTCCTAAAGTTATAATCGTTTCATAAATGCACACTGTTCTCCTAGAGATATGACATGTGGTAACTAGTTGCTTCTGCCTTTCTCATCCTTGAAACTATTCAGAACATTTTATCACTGAGGAGCATTATACATGTCCGTCACACAGACTATTATTCTTGTGGGTGGCCTGCTCCACCCCACCCCGTCTCCTCTCGTGCTACAAAATATTGCTTGGGCAGAGTCCAGTTCTAACTATTGTTAAGCATTCCAAGCCCCCTCTTGTCTATTTGCAATATTTTTAACAACAGACATATTTATTGAAGAAAAGAGGTTGGATAAAAGCCTTTCTGTCCCTATACTATAGAGTGTTTCCCTTGCTAGAAAACTAAAACTAAAGATCAGTCTTAGTCTTGTCACCAAAACTAGGAAAACTGTCCTTGTGTCCAAAACGTATCTGACCCTAATACTAAAACAATTGATCAAAGTTGTAAGGCAAATATGTCTGTTTTGAATTAGTAAAAAGTGTGTAAAAATCAAAAATGTGAAAATTCAACTAACAATAATTGAATCCAGGAGGTGCTTCCCTTCCCCTGGATTGTTCCAGGTAGAATAGTAAGGTATTCCTTTCAACCAAGGATCTCTTAAGAGTGGCGGAAATGGCTCTTTCACACAACACTTTCTTCAGGATGTCAACAATGTCTTTTGAAAGAATATCAAAAGTGTCTTTTTTTCCACCGTAGCTTCCTATGATATAGATCTCTGGTATACTCCCCTGCCAGGAATCTCCCTCTGGATTTTGCAGATTCCCTGGTATACACCCCTGCCAGGTATCTTTCTCCTAAAGGCCCAATGCCTGATGTGCCTCTCCTACCAGGACTGCCCACAATGTTCTCTTTAAGTATAACCCAGATGCACTCCTTCACTGTTTATACTGCTTTGATTTTAGATGCTACTTGTTCCAACTTTCCCATAGTGACATCTCATATATGGTGACTTGTACAAGTTCTGTCTGTTAACTTCTTCACTGTTAGTCATTTTCTTGTGGCAATGTTTGTTCCAATTTTACCCAAATTAATATTTCATATATGGAGACTTGGACATATATTGCCTTTCAACTTCCTCATTACTGTTCATTTGCTGGCGATATTTACTCCAACTTTCCCCATATTGACTTCTCTTTTATGAGGACTTGTGTAAATCTTGCTTTTTCCAATTAGCTTGGTCGGTATTCAAAACAGATCTTTGATTGTCCGTTTCTGTGTGGGTACGCCCTGGGACCCCCCACTCTTATGGGCAGACTCAACAGTGTTTGCTGGCGCTTCGGACCCTTGATAAAATGTTGTAGAGTTGCTTTTGCTTTAGGAATGTTTCCCCTGCTCGGCAGACCCTCACCTGGTTCCCTTTCTGGCTTTGCGTTCTCCTGCCAGCAGAACTGCTGCTTTCCCAGGAGGCCTTTGCCCCTGCAACCTCGCTGTTTTTGCCGGTGGTGCAGCGGTCCCCTCAGAGCACCGACGGTGCTTCTTTGTCTCCCGCCTCCCAGGTAATTTAGGCCTGCAAGTGGTTGCTTGTTAGAGCCTGTCTATTTTAGCAAAGTCTTTTACCGTGGGCTGGCGCCTGTTCCAGTTCTGCTTCCGGCTCCATCTGCTCTGCTCTCTCATCTCCGCCTGTCAATGGAAGGTATTCCCCAGGTTTAAATGTCCCGCGCAGCTGATATTCATTATAACAACTAGCCCGCACGTTTGGTTTGGGATTTACTTCAACGCACATTCACTCCTTCCTCGTCTCAGTACTTGAGGCTTTGTCGAAGTTGGTGTCCACATCATGTTTAGAGCTTTTAAAGTGCAGTTGTTTTAAATCTTGATTTGAATCAAAAACATTATGGACAGGAGATGTTAAATTACAATTAAGTGTACATGAATTATGGATGGTGTTCTGTTTGGGTTGTTTTTAAAGAAGAGGTTTTTGAGTCTTACAATACGTGATTTTTGAGTTGACAGCATGCCATCAGGAATCTGGGAATTATAGGGTCTTCTTCCTTTGGAATGGAACAATACCACGTCTCTCCTGACGAGGTCACTGCATCTCCCCAAACGCCATCTCCTCTCATGTGATCATCCCTCACAATACCACTGCCAGGGTCAGGACTGGTAGAGGCTGCCTTCCTCTGGCCACATGTGAGGAGATTTTAGGCTGGAGATAAGGGATTACTCCCCATGATTCATCACCACAGCCATTAGATTATTAAGTAAAGTGCAGCAAAATGTTGTATTTTGGATGTTGGGGTGTGAGAGAACTAATGTCAACAAATGTATTTGTGTTTTCAAATCAATAAGGGTAGGCACTACTACCAAAAGGTTTCTCAGTGCTCAAAACTAGTCATCAAGGTTTTAGCAGCATGGTAGCGAAAAAGCAAATGCTACAGAAATAAAAAGAAGAGTCAAATAGAGTATTCAGCATCCTCCTAAACTTCAACAGATTGATGATTTCCCTAATATCTGAGGGGAAGCTATCTAGATCTTAATGCTAATGACCGTGCAGGTTCTCCCAAAGGCCCTTGTTCTATAAAACCTAGAGACCGGAAGAAAAAGACATGACGAAGACCTGAGATGTCTAATAGAACAATACCATGCAAACCACATTCTCATATATAAAGGAGCAGTACCAAGCGAAGGAATCCACTACCTAATCGGATTCACCATTTCTGAGTTTTCTGTTATATTACAAAGCTGTTATACTGCAACAAAGTAGTTGACGAGGTTGATGTATTGTGTCCCATCCAGAGGTATCCAGACCGTAGTTTGTGGAGGAAGAAGAAAAGAGAGTAATAGAGGTAGGAGGAAGAGGGTTCAGATAATACAAATGGGGATTTAAACAGAGACATGACACGTTAAATGGCTAGGGATGATGTTTGTGATATTTTGTGTGCATGTTGATCTAGCCACCTTTGATTGGGAATCCAAAGTACATAATAATACATTCAAAGGTGTCTGTAGGAGCAGTGATTATGTATTTAAAGGCAGTTTTAAGAAGGATACAGAATTATAATCATTGTAGTGTGTGGATGTGTGATGGGTTCTAGATGTGCCCAAGTGAGCCCCTTGAAGAGTGGAGGCTGTTTCTCGTTAGGGAATGATTTTAATTCCTCCACCCAAACAAACTTCAGAATAGTAATAGTGCAACTTCCAAGCCTGGAGGCCAAGAGGGGCCAAATCAAGAATAGAATGTGTGATTGGTGAATGTGAACGAAGAACTTTAGAGGGAACAAGAGCGTGATAGGATTGATGTCCATCTTTATGCGCAAAGTGAAAGCCTGGCATCCTGGTAGACTGAGAGTTAGAGCCTTGGATATTACTTGTGAATTGCTTTAGTGGGTAACAATTTGGTGAAGAAAAATAACTAAAATTACCTAGTAGAATGAGGGCAAGGATGGACAGGGATAGTGGATCTTTGTTGGAACACTGAATTTATTTGGGCGAAATAAAATGGTTGAAATTTGTTTTACTTCCTTTTTTGATGCAAAATCCAGTGGGTGGGAAATCCCTTCACCCTGCTACCCCTTCTATATACCTTCCCCCAACCCACCATCCACATATTTGCGATAAAAATGCAGGAATAAGTGGGGAAAAAAATAAAAATTACAATGTACTTTCAACCACAGTCCTGAGTGCCAATGTAGTGACTTAGCATAAAGCATCTAAATGGTTACTAACACAGTGGAACATAGTAAGACTTATCGCCAAACATGTTAGGCGGTGTAACTATTCGTAGCCATAAGGTAAGGGGAATAACCTTTGAAAATGTAAGCTGCCTGGCAATGTAATGCTGCATGAATGCCTCTGAGTACATATGTCTGTCAATTAAATCGCAGTACTCTGGCCTGCTTGTGGAATCAGACACTTAAGTTAATCCTTCTCTTGCATCCATGCTTTGTTCCAGGAGACAGTGGACGGATTTGAGGACTCTGCTCTCCTGCTGAGGCTCAACATTGATGAGGTCCACTGCAAAGCTGGCAACAAGATCTTCTCTGTCCCACTACGCTGAAGACCTAGCTGGACACCCTTCTACTCCCAAAGGCATTGTCTTTTTTCAGGAGTGACTACATAACATTATTCCTGGGTTTGGCCTTGGCTGTGATCCTTTCTTTTGTGCTGCGGCCATGTGCGACCTTGATGACTGGAGTTGTGCTGCTCTTGGCAGATGCTTTGTGAAAGCAGCGCAGTGATTGACAATGCATGGGTTGATTTTCACGTTGGAACTGACTCATTGGGCCCTTTACTGGGTCGGGTTCAAAAGATTTTGCTTTTTCGATGGGACTTTGCAAGTACAACCTGGAAAGACTGTAAATAGTTTGTAACATAATTAAAAAGCAGATTTATTTTCAAGATCATTGATTTACTTTTCATTTCCGGTTTTTGAACTTTTGTCAAACATGGTAGGAATTTCCTTCTCATGTGATGGCCAGATATGTGTGAGAAGGAATAGCTTCCCAGAAGGTATTACCGGGGGGTGTGGTGTCGGGAAGTGTGGCCAGGCGACGGACTGTACGTATTTTCTGGATGGAAGTGTTTATCTGTTTTTGGCTGATTTACAGTTGTATAATCCCTGGCACTAGAGCACAGGCATGTAATGCTGCATTAGGATCTCCCCAGTCCTCACAGGGGCGAGCAGGCCACCCCCTGACTCCAGGTGATCGCCGTCTCTTAGAAATTCTGGCCAGAAGTACTCAGAGCAGACAGCGCCTGCAAAAGGAAAAAAGTGAACGAAGGAATCATGAAATATGTTATCTGTTAGATTGTTCTGCCACCAATCAGGTCTTAACAAATATTCCTGTGATTGGGGTGGGTCCTGAAATTAATTCCACAGATGCATTGCAAGACAATATCATAGGCTGGACTCCTGACATTGATGTATTGCAAGGTAAGAACATAGTCCTGAAATCTGAGTTACCTCCTAAATCCCCTCTACAAGTTGATCAGATTCAACAGGAGGTAGTTAGCTCTGAAGTGCAAACATGTAAAATGGATGGTTTCAATAGTGAGCAAAGCTATGGAATGCCCCTTTATAATAGCATAGACACAGTCGTCCTTGACGCCCTGTCTAATATGGATCACGTTAGGAATGGTCGGAACCTGGCCATTAGTTGGCAGTCTGTAAAAGAGAGGATTATTAGAGACCTTGATAAGTGTTTGACGGCTATGGATTTCCAAGCCTGGGTTGAGTCTTATATCGCAGGTAGTTAGGATGGACAAAGTGCCAAACTGATCCTTTTCCCCAATGACTGTCAACAAGACATAGGGAAACTGCCAAACTGATTGGGAACCATCCAGTAACTCTTTGTAACTGTTGATTCAGCCGAAACTCAAACTATCTCACATCATGTGGACGGAAGTACAAACACTTTGTTTTTTTTTTTTCCCACGTCTTGTAAGGTGAAGACTAATTGCTCCCAGCCATTAGTACCTAGATGTCCTGAGAATAATTCTGTCGGCTCATAGAGTAATGACATTCATTTGAGAAAGGCCTATATGGCTGAGATTGAGGACCCATACCTAAAGGGGTTGGTTGCGGATAAAAAGAATATGGTTATTGTTAGTGTTAGCAATGCAATGGGTGCCGAGCTGGGAGAGGCCCTTCGAAATAGTGGTAGTGTGGTTACAGTGTAAAACTAGTGGGAGCTGTATCAGAACTCAAGAGCTGAGATTTCTATGGAGGGTTCAAATCAAGGAATGGTCTCCTAAATACGACCCTGATTGCATTGTCATCGGATGTGGCCGTAGCAATCTACCTGCCTTTCTCAATTGTTGTAATTCATTAGCAAAGTCGGCTCTTACCACAAGTATTAGAATTATACTTGATTGACTTCCTGACAATCTCTGCTGTTTATTGTTTGATGTATTATTTATTTTTTAAGATACATTTTTGGTTTGTACTGTGTTTTTGTTTTTCTGTGCGCCGTAAACCTTTGCGCCTTTTGGTTGCCCGTTATAAATAAAACAAAGTAAAGTAAAGATAGGAACATTTAATGTTTGATCCCACTGTTTAATGGCGTGTAATTTGAAGGGGGATACATCTGCAGCTATGAAATCTCAAACTGTTTTCCGAACAGACAGCTTTCTGTTTTTGTGGGAAGAAAACTGCTGCAATAAAGCAATTATTTCCTGAAAGTTGAAATGTGCAATCTTAGTATCCTAACAGGCTCAAAGAAAATTTTAAAGCTATGCAGTTTGAAATACATGCTGCCAAAGATAACTATTTTGATAGATTAGGATGTATATCCCTCTCAAATTCAACAGTGATCCTCGACTTTAACACATAAATGCCATTGACAAGGCCCAACAGTGCTATCTGTTAGGATGGTTTCTCTCTTCCCCGGGCTCAGTTTGACCTACATCTAGGCAACAGGGTTTCCTGTAGACTTTCTCTAGCTCATCTAGGATAGACATGGCTGAACATTGAAGGACAACTCTTAGGAAGGGTGGTTAAGATAGAGGGTACCACGTGTTAAACACTCAATAACATAATGTCCACACAAAAATGGAGTAAAATACCTTATGTGAAGTTAAGGAGATTTTGTCCAGGTAGCAGGTAAGTAAATGTAATGACAGTGTGTTTCTGATTTTGTAACCCTAGCATACAGGTCACTGCAAATGTACAAAGGCCTTTGAATTCTCTGAATAACAAATTCAGTGCTCAAATTAGTGTCTGCTTAATTGGTGGTCAGTATCATTGACATTAATGGGATGGAGGGACCTGCTTTCGATTGGCTGAGCATGGGCTATCTTCCCGATACGATACTGCGGTTTCGCCCTAATATTAAGACTAGTTCTCCATCATGTGGGTCGGTATTCACAATGGGCAGTATCCCACAGTACTCACATACTGTCTGCATTAACTTTGGAAGTTGGGAAAGTCATAGCTCACCAGTGACAGTGCTGGATGCATATCTGCAGTAGTTTTTCTGGTAGGTGTATAAGGTAAGCAGGACAGTAGGAGGCCCACTGGAAAAGATGAGTGATGGGAAAGATTAACTGTTGATGCAAAAAAACAATGCAGATTTGCTGTTCAATTGGTTTGGTTCACGTTTATGATGCACTGGAAGATGCAGTTGGTGCTTAGTGGTCGCAGTGCAAGTATGAAATGTACTCTTTGGAGCTCAAATGATAGTGCACAGTTCCTGTAACAGTGCTGAAGGCTAAGACCTTGTGCTCTATCAGTTAGCAGTGTTCAGGGTTTTCCAGTGCTTACGTCTCTTTGTGTCTGATCCATGCAGTGAAGAGCAGCAAGTCTCCTTCTGTGAAAAGGAAATGTTTGAGGCTTTCTGCTGTACCCACAAGGATACATGTAACATAGCACTGATAGGACTGTTTTCTCTGGTCTCTTGAGAAATACAGTCTCTCCAGACACTGGTAGAACTTTGCCATCAGACTGGTCTTGGCAAGATGATCTTGGCATGATTCAGCAGCAGGGCTTCCTCACATTCTTCTTTGGTTTGGCTTTGCCTCTTGTACTTAGAGACTCGTGTAGCCTCCAATGTTCAATAGGAGTATTGAAAGCTGAGTGTAAACTTGGCTTCCAATCAGGAGTTTCAACCCTTCAAACATTTGCCAGCCACTCAAATGCTGAAGGTTATCACATTCTGACATTCCCAGGCTACTTGCTGGATTTTAACTCAAGATATGAATTCCACTCGGGCATCTTGGACATCTTTCAGACCTAGTCTGTCCAAACACCACCCCCTTTAAGCCCCCCCCCTCCTCACTTCACCCCTATGCTCTGTGTCTTCCAGAACAGGCAGAAGCCATGACTATGTATGGCTTCCTTTCACACAAAGGGAAGAGTTTAGCCGAGGAGCATGTGCTGAATTGTAACATCTGGGCACTGTCTAGGGCATCCCTCTTGATACAGCAAGCTTAATCCTGTCATTCTGAATCCGATGAGTATTGTGAAGGCATCACAAAGTAAAACACAGACAACAGACTTAAAGTTCAAACAAAGGATATTTCTGATGCTTGTTAATCTGTTTAGAATCACATGCTGTGCATATGGTCCGACATCCAGTGGTAACCGCAGAGTATTGCATCTCATCTTTCGGGGACCAAAAGGGGACATCGGCATAGGCATGTCTGTAACACTTATCCTATTGTGACGTGTAGTGTATCCAAAATCCCTCACGTGCCGAGGCCCTCAGATTGTTTTTTTCTGTCCAGATAACTGGTCACCCTATAGCGGAGCTCTTCATAAGAGACATTGTTTATCTTTATAACGACTTTGTCGGTTATTTCCCCACAAGTCACTTTGACAGCGATTCAAGCAACTTCGACGACGACTGCGGGAAGTTTCTACGGTGGTGGATTTCGACGCCTAAGATCTGGCGGCTGAGCCATCCCAGTGGCCGGGCCCTCTGGCCGGCCTACACAGTAAGGAGAGTGTATCGGGGTGGCCATATCTTTCGTTATGTCTCTCCTCTTTCCCCCTCTTTGCCTCTAGGTCTGGTCATCTTTGTCTATACCTTTCACTATGGAAAGGACACCATTTAGGTTCTGCCCTAAGTGTAGGGTCAGGTACCCGTGGAAAGACCAGCACAGAACGTGTAATTCTTGTCTACCCCTAGATCACGACGAGAAGCGTTGTGCGGCTTGTAAGCTCCTTCGGCCTAAGACCCTTAAAGAGCGCTGTGTAAAGCGGTGGGCCGCGTACGGTATGCCTCAGGCTGAACCCTCTTCCACCACCGCCACACCCGCTGAAAGTGACGGGGCACTGATGATGACCAGACATCCGTGTTGCATGTCATCAACCGTGAGGCGGACGCTTCTAGGTCCACCACGCCCGTCCCCGACACCTCTAGGCCTGACGTAAGTCTCGCTTTGGGGAAAACACCCACTGACAAGGGCGTACAGAAACCACACACTAAGCACACAGCCCCACCACCGATTTTGACAGTTCCATCGAAAAAGGTGAAGGCGCCAACAGGACTGCCGAAAATTTCGACAGAATCATCTGATCTTGTAGATCAGCAGCCTTCCCCGCATCCGCAGCAGCGTCTTGCGACTGGGCACTCCGAAGCTAAGGGCGCTACCTCTAAATCGGGTTTGAATACCGAAGCGCGATCATCCGGCGGCCCTTAAGGCCCCGGTAGGCCAGAAACCTACTCCTAGGCCTCCTAGCCTTTCCTCAGGTGAAAAATCTACTGCTAGGCCCTCTAGTGCCACGGTAGGCGGTAGGTCTACCGCTGACCCATTAACTCACGCCAATTCGGCGGAGATTGAGGACAGTATCGCAAGGATTACTTCGGCAGTTGGGCTGACGCCTAAGACACTGTCGAAACGCATGGAGCGTGCCACAGAAAAGTCTAAAGACACTCCATGGTGCCCCAGTACTCGCGAAACCTACGAGGACTGTCGGGAGCCTCTATCCAACACCCTTGGAGATACATTTCGACGCCAACGAGAAGAAGGCAACGTTTTTCCACCTTTTGCCCCTTTTGGTTCATCTAAGTGGACCAGGTAAAAGTTCGAAGGATGCATGGACCTCTAGAAAGGATTGTTTCACGTTCAGAGCATCCTTCCCCTAAGAGATCTCATGGAGACCCTCTGTTGATGTCGGCTTCACATTTCCATGAAAATCTTGACTCTCAAGACCCTTCAGCTTCTGTCCACCATGAAGATGTGGTCCAAATGGACACTTACCAAGACATCGATGACGAGGAAGAAGACCCTTCCTTCCTGCAAGACTACCCTGATGAGCAGGCTGATGCCATGGACAACTGGGAGGAGACCCAGCAAGTGGAGACGGAGCCATGGACGCTCCCTACACAAGATCAGGACACTGATGTCCTATGCCTGGATTCCCTTCCCACCTCTCCGGCCCGTCAGGCCTCGCCTGTGGACGATCAAATGGCTTTCAATGCCATCTTAAGAAAGGCAGCAGAGCACTTTAAAATCACCACCCAGGAGGCGGTACCCAAACAAGGTTTTGTGGAGGACATTCTCAAAGAGAAGCCACCCCTCAAGCCAAGCCATTCCCCTCCTGAACTCTGTTAAAAGAAGGTTGGCCCCCTCCCTGGTCACGCCAGCACAGACCTGGGGAGTGAATCCAAGAGTGGAAAAACTATTTCGGCCATCTCACTCAATATGTCAAAGGCCACTCCACCCACGACTCCTTGGTAGTCACTACCACCCGGAAACGGGCAGGGGTACCCCTTGCTACGGGGGAGGCACCTCCGGATAAGGAATCTAAAAGGTTGCTCACCTTAGGTAAACGTGTTACCTCGGCAGCTGCATACACCACATGCATAGCGAATAATACTACGCTGCTTGCCAGTTATGCAGACGCACAATGGAACCTTGTACAAGAAGGTCTCTAGGAGGTTCCTGAACCCGCTAGGTCCAGACTACTCACCATCTTGGCCGAAGGCAGGCTGGGAAATCAAAATATCACTAAAAACACTCTGGACACTGCTGAGACAGCAGGCAGGTCCCTGGCCCAGGGCAAACTACTAAAGCGGCACACTTGGCTCCGACAACTCTGGGTTCAAGCCTGAAACACAGGGCGCTCTTATTAACAAACCCATAGAAGAGACCAATCTCTTTGGTAAAGTAGTAGACGATGCTCTAGAGACGGCCAAAAAAGAGCATGAGACTCTTAAATCCTTACAACAAATAACTCAGAAGCCTTCCCCCGGAGGGGGGGGCGGTTCTCGTCGGTCCTTTCGAGGCCAATCCCATGCAGGTCAAAACAACTACAATACGGGAAACTGGAACTCTGGACAAGCATCCGGAAGCCCCGCCAACTACCCACCTAGGAGTCAACGACACAGCAAAGGCAGAGCCCCCAACCCCAGAGCAGCCGCAGCCTCTGGTCAGAAATTACCAACGGATCCAGGTCCCCTTCCATGTCACCTCAGTCGGGGGGCGTTTAACATAATTCCTCGTGGCATGGGAGGGGATAACTTCAAACCAGTGGGTTATAAAGACGGTTGCCCACGGGTACTGTGTGGATTTTGGCCGACCACCATAGTTCAGACCACCACGTTCATGACACCTCTCACCGGACCATCTGCAGATCCTGAATCAAGAGGTGGAAGCGCTTCTGGGAAAGGAGGCCATAGAAGCCATCCCTATTCTTCAGGTAAACAAGGGTATTTATTCAGTGTACTTCCTTCTACCCAAAAAGGACCGCACCATGCGCCCTGTTCTAGGCCTGCGCCCAGTGAACAAATTTATAAAACCTCAAAAGTTTTGTATAGTAACACTACAGGAAGTGATCCCACTTTTGAAACCGGGGGAACACATGGCCACATTGGACATGAAAGATGCATACTTTCATATTTCAATGTTGCCAGCACACAGGAAATATCGAAGGTTCATGATAGAGGACAGGCACTACCAATTCAAGGTACTCC
Source organism: Ambystoma mexicanum (assembly GCF_040938575.1). Classification (NCBI taxonomy): domain Eukaryota; kingdom Metazoa; phylum Chordata; class Amphibia; order Caudata; family Ambystomatidae; genus Ambystoma; species Ambystoma mexicanum. The sequence goes on from NC_090921.1 coordinate 984,911,055, forward strand.
CCTTCAGCATTGCCTCAGCGCCAAGGGTGTTTACAAAGGTCCTAGCAGTAGTGGCAGCACACCTGCGCAGACTATCCGTCCCGGTTTACCCTTCCCTCGACGACTGGCTCATAACAGGGGACTCTTACGACACATGCTTTTTGAACACCCAGAAGACAGTAGACCATCTGTTCAGTCTGGGATTCTCTATTAACGAGAAGAAGTCTAGTCCCCAGTCAAGTAAAACAATTTCTGGGGGCTCTAATCCGGACGAAGGACGGCTTCGTCTTCCCCTCCAACGAGAGGGTTCAGAACATGTTTTTTCAGATCCCTCAATATAAAGACAGTCGGGAGGTGACGGTACGCAAGGCCATGCGGCTGCTAGGTATTATGGCGTCATGCATATACTTGGTTCCCCTCCCGCGCCCGCGCCTGCTTCCCATGCAAGCGTGGCTCAACAGCCAGTGGTGTCAGGCCAGCGGACAATAGGAAGATCTAGTTGTCTCGCCAGCCCTCGTTCTCTCTCTGCAGTGGTGGTCGAAGCAAAACCTCTTGAAGGGGGAAGTCCTTCACCACCCTCGCAGTGGAAGCCACTCTCATGACAGACGCATCTCTCATGGGGTGGGGGGCTCACCTGCTTCAGCAGACAGCGCATGGAGTGTGGCCCCACAAGTAGCATCCAACCATATAATTCTGCTAGAACTATTAGCAGTGTTCCAGGCACTAAAAGCCTTTCAGACTCAACTACAAGGGAAGACAGTTCTGGTTCTGACAAATGTATTCCCTAAACAAACAAGGGGGCACACACTCTCCAGGGCTAAAGAAGCTGCCCCAAAACATTTGGATGCGGGCTCTCTAACACAAGATGTTTGTTGTCCCAACACGTTCCAGGGGAACTCAATCTTCTGGCAGACGTGCTCAGCAGAGATTTCCCACTGCCCGTAGAATATGAATGGCGCCTGCACAAAGACATTGTTTCCAACGTCTTCACATAATGAGGCTTCCCAGAGATCGACCTGTTCGCAACTCACGAGAACGCACAGTGCCAAGACTACAACTCCAGGTACCCCCAGAACCGCTCCAAGGGGAACGGACTCTGGATAACATGGTCAGGGAAATTTGTCTATGCTTTTCCCCCTACTCCCCTACTCAACAGGATAGTGCACAAGATGCACCAGGAACCAGTCACCATGATTCTGGCAGCCCCCATGTGGGACCCCCAAACCTGGTTCGCTCATCTAATGGAAATGTCCCTCTCCCACCAATAAAACTACCCTGTCCGTACAACATGTTGTCTCAGAACAGGGGGTCATAGAGTTTGGACACCTACAGCTCCCTCAGAGATGCATGGACATACTCAGGGAAGCTAGGAAACCTAACAGCCGCTATTGCTGTTCCAGTAAATGGAAACACTTTTTCATCTGGTGTAATACCAAGGGCGTCGATCCCATCAATTGCTCACCCACACACATTGTACTGTACCTAACCCATTTGTTAGACGCAGGACTGGTCCTCAATTCCCTAAAGGTTCATCTTGCTGCTCTCTCAACCTACACCACGTCACAGCAGAAAGTGTCATGGTGGAAAATACTGGTTATTAAGGCCTTTATGGAAGGGGTTAAGAGAATCCATCACCCCCATTTCTCACCCAGCTCCTGAATGGGATCCTAGTGTGGTTTTAACCAGACTCATGGGATCTCCCTTAGAGCCAATGCATAAAGCAAGTCTAAAAGACCTTACTTACAAGACAGCCTTTCTAGTGGCTATAACTTCTATTAGAAGGGTTAGCGAGCTACAGGCCCTTTCTGTCCTAGACCCTTTTGTTAGAGTCCACAGGGATAAGGTAGTTCTGTGCACTCATCCCAGATTTGCGCATAAATTCATCTCGAAGTTCCATGTGAACCAATCGATCAAACTACCCGCTTTCTTCCAGAATCCCACAAGCATGGCCGAAACAAGCCTGCACACTAGATGCGCGCAGGGCAGTCAAGTTGTACCTGGAAAGAACAAACCACTGAGGAAAACAAACCAATTTTTCGTTTCGGTGGCAGCTGGTCAGAGAAGGGGATCCTGTCTCTAAATCAGCTATCTCAAGGTGGATTGTCAAATGCATCACACTGTGTTACACTCTTGCTAAGAGAGAACTGCCCTTCAAGCCTAGAGCACACTCTACTCGGGGCACTGGGGCTTCCATAGCATTCATTGCAAATGTTCCCCTAGAGTCCATTTGTAAAGCGTCAACCTGGAGTTCTGTACACACCTTTACAAAACACTATTGTCTAGACACTCATTCTAGATCTGACTCTCAGGTGGGACAAGCAGTATTAAGACATCTTTTCTCTACTGTTCCTTCTCACAACCCACCTCCAACTCCGGGTACTGCTCGCTAGTCTATGCACAGCATGTGTTTCTAAGCAGATTAACAAGCATCAGAAAAAATGCATTTCTCACCGTAATAGCATTTCTGATGATTGTATCTGCTTAGATTCACATGCGCCCTCCCTACCTCCCGCTCGTGGTGGAAGGAACATAGACGTCTTTCTACTTTCTCTATTCATGTACTCACTCACAATAGCCTTGGGCTCCCTCATGGCAGAAAAAATACAATCAGAGGAACCTCGGCGCGTGAGGGATTTTGGGTACACTACACGTCACGATAGGCATAGTGTTACAGACACGCCTATGCCGACGTCCCCTCTGGTCCCCGAAAGACAAGATGCAATACTCCGCGGTTACCACTGGATGTCGGACCATATGCACAGCATGTGAATCTAAGCAGATACAATCATCAGAAATGCTATTACAGTGAGTAATGCGTGTCTTATAAACTTAAATCCCAGGATGGTGAAGGCCTAACTTGCCCTATAATAAGGTGGGCTTTCCCTTACCTGAACAAATCTAAGCAAAGTCTAAGTCAAAGAGTTCAACTTAAATGTCAGTCTGTGTCCAAAACCTATCCTTGCCCTCACAACTTCAGCTAAACAATGTGGAAGGATATCTAAGTCAAAAGAAATAGTGTTCAACTCAAAGTTCTGAGCTCACAGCTCAGATTTCTTTCAGCTCCCCTTCCCCACGCATGAGAAAGTTCCATGAAAAAGTCTCAGTTTACCTTTTTCCAGTTCAAGATGTTACAGTTCAAAATCACTCCTTTGGGTTCCCTTCCCCAAGCTTCAAGTAACACAGATCAAAACAAAAGGGGTCTTGAGGCTCTGTTCTCAAGATATCAAGTGTGGCATATCTGCAGTGGTTGCATTGTGCTGTTTCACAGTGCCCTTCTTTTTCACCATTCAGGGCTCACTGGTCTCGGCGCAGTTGTTAGACCACACAGTCCAGACATCACAGGTTGCGCAACTAGGATCCCTGGACTCCTCAGCCCACACAGGTTCCTTGGCACTTGCTCCTATGCACCAAGTCACTTTCACTTAATAACTTTTGTCGACTCCTTGGTTTTATGTGTAGTCTTGCACGCCGCTGGTGTCTCTTTATAAGCCTTATGGCTCTGCCACCACGTGTCGCACACCTCTTGCCAATCCGTGTCCTCTCCGCACTGCAGTCACTCTTCAAAGTTCACTGCGTGGCTCCCTTTAGCCTTTGATGTACTTAACTTCAGGGTTTAAGTTAAATTGTGGTGCACCATACATTTAATATTGTTTACTTTCAGTTAAGTGTCCCATGTGCACTTATGTTGCTTAATTATAAGATCTCATTCAGTGTGGTGTTTAATATGCACTTGTTTTGCTTCAAAGTTAACTTCCCATTTAGTTTGGTATTCAATATTGTGAGAAACCAAAGGGTGTCTCACCTGCTAGCCCCCAGGGATCTCTGTCTCGGGTTACCAGGACACAGCCATCGCCTTTGGATCCAAACTGGACCAGTGCAGGAGGATCACCTGGGTGAGGGGTCTTCAGGGAGTGGGGGTGAGGCAACCAATGATGAGATGTGGTATTACCCTGTCCACCCATTCCCGTACCCATGACCCATCCTCCAATGTCCCAACTGGCCCCCCCAACCCTTTCTACCCTTGGGCCGAGAAAGAGGGCGACTGAGAGTAAAAGGGGCTAACCCTTACATATCTCATTGGACATGTCCCGCTAATCGGGTCAGGCACAGTCAGGCACTTGACTTTAATCATATACATCTGATACCCATTAGCTCTCCCCACACGGATAAATGGCAGGACATAGAGACACACTCTGAGCAAGGTGGAACATGAGAAGGAGAAGATCTTCCGGGGCGGAGGCGAACTCACTGGAGCAGAACGACCGATCGAGGGACGAGAGAAAATGGTAGGGACACGCAGGAGATCCCTGCAGGAGTTTGGAAAGATACGCGGATAAGGCTAAATCCCAAATGAGAAGACTGCATTGTGTTTCAAGGACGACGGCGACCCTCCCGGGTGTATGACAGAGTTGGAGAGGTGAGTCCAAGCCTGTGGTATTAACCTTGACTCGTGAATTAAAGCTGCAAAGACAAGAAAGGAATGCACACAGCCGGTGAGTTAACGAATGACATGAAAGGCTCCGCAAAATGTGATATCTTGTAGAGCAGCAAAGCTAAACATTTGTGCTTATGGTACTGAACTACCAAGACCAAGAGACACTGGGGCGAATAACACAAGAGTGTGAGCTGAAGTGAAAGTCGAAATGGTCCTATGGCGGTCTATAGTAAAAGCCTTGCACATTCCAAAGACTTCGACATCGGTGAAAGGTCCGAACCCAACTGAGGGAGCCCGGAAGTGTGATAAGTTAGGGGAAGGGGAACCCCTAATGGATGTGAATAAAGCTTGGGGAAGGGAACCGCTGCAAGTGCTGTGATTGCGAGGTCTGACCCCGGCTGAGGGAGACCTATGTTGAATCAGGTACATTTTGGTTGAAAGGACCGAGCCCGACTGAGGGAGACATGTGTGAACCTTTGTTGAACTGTGAAAGCACTTTAGAAAGCTGGAATAAGTGACTTTAACGTGGAAGGCCAAGCAGGCTTCGATCCATGTTTTGAACTTGCTTTGTTTTGAGAACCTGAGGCAGAGTGTGTCATCCTATTTACAGGGGCCGCCTTACTTCGTGCTGTCCAACATAGGAAGGAGAGCTGACTCAGCTGCATTAATTATTTGTTACAACACTAACTTTCCTTTGCACACATATTCCCCTTTTAGCACTTTTTTTGTGTAAGAGATAGGGCAGGCATTAGGTTTTGTTAGTATAGGCCATTTTGATCTGACATATGCTGACAAGGACTGTATTTTCTTTATTATTTGACTGTAGAGACTACTCCCATCTTAGCTATAGGGCAGAGAAGGAGTATCTTCAAATCCCAAAAAGATAAAGGTTTTGAAACTTGTAACTCTTGTGTCACTGTCATACTTGTGATACCATGCCTCTCTTACAATATGCATGTATTAGCTTCAAAGTTACGTTTCCATTTAGTTCATTATTCAGTATGCACGCATTGGCTTATATGCACAGACCGTTGTTCATGTGTGGTCCTACAGGAGTGCCTCAGTGCTTAAATTCCCTCCCGACACTCACCGGCCTTTTATAAGTCTTCCTCTTGACTCCTGAAGTCGGGAAACCCACCGGCTCACCCGGGTTTCTCTCTGCGCGCCAGCTTCAAGGCTTCTTCAAGGACGCGGGCGGCGTCCTCTCTGCACCAGGCTGCTCCTCAGCAGCTCCTGCAGCTCACACTTGGAGATGGAGACCCTCAAATGTGGTGAAAACATACAGCGCACTTGTTTCAAGTCCCACAAGTCCTCTGGGATAATTGCTGGCGTCCTGGCTATGTCACCCGTCCGACCGCGGCTGCCGCCTCATAAGCGTCTCCTGTTGCTCCTCCATACACAGGTCTCCCTCTTGCACTTCCACGCTCCAGTCTCCCTGTTGCTCTCCCACATACAGGTATAGCCCCTTGACAGGCTGCAGATGTGGCTGCTTGATTAGCCCTGCCTGACCACAATTAAAGGAAAATGCCTGACCCTCACAGTTCTTAGCAGGCATCTTCCTCGGCCCAGTAATAGAGTGGTGAAAGAATGTAGTCTTTGCTCTCATTTACCTCTTTGTCCCAGTACTAGAGTGGTTACGGTATGTGGTGTTCATTCTCTGTCTCCTCTCAGTACTGTCGAGTGTTGTACGTGTGGAAATGAAGGGAGCTGGCTTATAATAGCCCATAAAGGTTGGGGGAGGCTTAGGTTGGTTGTTAATAGGAAAGGGGGGATACCATGTCTCGCCCGAGGGCACCCCACTCCCAATCCTCAAGGACCCTCCACCCAGGTGATCCTCCCTTGCTTGTCCGCCCCCAGGATCAGGATCCAAGAATGATGGCATTTCCCTGGTCACCTGCGCACAGGATCCAAGGGTAGGAGGAGTGAGAATACCCTCCGTTTTTTCAGAGTATGCGCAGGTTACCTTGTGAGTAGACTCGTACAGTGGCGAGGGTGTCTTTGCAATGCCATAACACTGACAGATCAAGGGTCTCTAATGGAGCACACCAGAGTCTTATCCTGGATATGGCTGTGCTTGGACTTTTCTAGGAAAAAGATTGGTAAACAGGTCAGAAAAAAGGCAACGTGGCTTCTCTCCAGTGGTGCAGTCTGGGATGTTCAACCCCACACTACCTTTTTCCTCAATTTACAGTAGCTAAATAGTTCTCCGCTCCATTCACCCCCGCAACAACCAAAAGGACACTCTACCTTCTGTCATCTACATACCACTGCACTCCTACTAAACCCTACAAGAGCTTGGCATGTATTTTACCCCCAAACATCTCTGTGGCATGAAACCTTGGTTCGGGGACTTAAGGGTGGTTACAAAAGGCTGTCCTTGCGTATTCCAGGCTGAAATGTGTTAAGATATGATATGACATTTATAACACTCTTGTATACAAGTGTTTATAGGCATGACGTGACAAGGGAGGGAAGACAGGGAGGACAAGGCAAACGATCTTACTAGGCCTTGTCTCATTCAGATCGTGAAGGTGCGAAAACGCAAAGTGCAGGGGCAAGGAAGAGGAGGAAAGTTCCAGTTAGAGGGAAGGGGGAAGTGCAATCAGGGTAGCATTGCTCTGGGTAAGTGCAGCAAGGGCAGCGCGGCTCTCGGTAAGTGCAAGGAGTCAGGGGACTGTAGAGGTTACAGTTCCAGCCCCTAAGTGCGCAGGACGCAGTGCAGGGGAGATTGATCATGGAGGAGCCTGTTGATCATGGAGGAGCCTGTTACCCAGAGAGACTCTGAGAGTAACAAAGCAACCAGTCAGCGCAGTGGACAGGAAGGTGAGCAGGGAAGGGAGAGAGAGAAAGCAGAGGGGAAAGGGAAGGTCTTGAGCTGCTTACAGAACTTCATGTGGCCTGGCTCAATTTTGAGTGCCAGGTAGGCAATTCCAGAGGGAGGCACCTGCAGAGGAGACAGATCTACCCCCCACTCTCTGATTGGAAAAGCGTCTGAACCTCAGAGAGTTGGAGGTAGCTGAGCGAAAGGCTCGACAAGAAGGTATTTTGGAATAGAGAGTTGGATGTAGTGCAGGCTCCGGACCCAGAAAGCCTTATGGATGATGCAGAGGGTCTTGAACTTAATCCTTGCAGCCAGTGGAGAGATTTCAGGGCTGGAGAGATACAGTCCCTGGGCTTGAGGCCAAGGATAGGTCTTGCAGTACTGTTCTGGATTAGTTGCAGAGGGCGGAGAGTAGAGAAAGAGGCTGTTTCAGTAGTCCAGCCTAGAGAGAACCAGGGCTCTGGAGACAGTCTGCTTCTCTGGGAAAGTGAGAAAAGGAAGATTGCCTCTGAGGAGGTGCAGCTGGTATTGGGCCTTCTTGACAAGGTCTGTGATGTGAGGAGAGCAGGAGAGAACGGAGTCGAATATGATGTTTTTTAGCTTCACAGGAAGGCGATGGAAGAGGGCCCAAGGAGAGCAGCCAGAGTGAGAGCAGAAAAGCAGGAGCAGGGGTCCCAATGCGAGGGATCTGTCTTACTGGCATTAAGGCAGAGATTGTTGGAGGCGCACCAATCCTGAATCACGGATAGACAGTCAGGAATGAGCGAGAGAGGAGAGGAGGCTAAGGGGAGCCTGAAAGAGAGCAGAGTGTCATCCGCATAACACTGAAAGTAGAGAAAGGTAGAGATTAGGTGGGCCAAAGCGGCCAAGTAGACATTGAAGAGCCAGGGTGAAAACGATGGAGCCCTGGGGACCACCACATGTGGAGAGGAGGTGGTGGAGAGAAAGGACCCAAGTTGGACCTGGGAAGGTTGGTCCAGGAGGAAGGAAGTCAGCCACTCCATGGCCTGATCCGTGATTCCCAAGGTCTCGCGCTGTCGATTGATCAGGATGGCATGATTGACCGTGTCAAAGGCAGAGGAAAGGTCAAGGAGGATGAGGACACAAGGAAGGCTGGAGATTAGAGAGCAGATCTTCACGGTTCTTCAGAAGAGCAGTTTCCATGCCTCTGGCTGCTCTGAAGCCAGACTGATGGTCATGGAGACAACCAACAGATTCAGTGTGGTGAGTAAGCTGGGAGATGGCCAGCTTTTCCAGGAGTTTTCCCAGCAAAGGAGTGATGGAGATCGGGCGATAGTTTTCCAGAAATGTATGATCAGCTAAATGTTTTATAAGGAAGGGGGTGCACAAGGGAGTGTTTGAAGAAAGAGTGGAGAGATCCAGTGGCGAAAGAGTGATTGCTGGAATCGGCCAATACCGGAGCGAGGGTGTCAATGCGGTCCTTGAAGATTTTGGAGGAGCAGGGGAGCACCAGTTTGGATGACATTTTCATAGATCGGACTTGTCTAGTAACTTCATCAGGTGTAGTCAGAGAGAAAGAGGAGGAGAGGCAGAGGCGGCCAGAGGGGGGCTGCGAGAGGTATAGGGAGAGGAAGAGGAGATCGAGGACAGGATGTCCTGAGTTTTAGTGGTGAAGTGAGAAGCCAAAGCCCTACAGAGGGCCTTGAAGGGAACAGGAGAGGTATAGACTGCAGAAGGATTGACCAGCTCCTTGCAGATTGTAAAGAGTTTGGCTGTGTTGTTAGAGGCCGCAGAGACACGGGGTTGGCTTGGACTCTCTTCTTGGATGGGACAGGTGGTAGTCCAGTTTGTCAAAGGAAATGCCTGAAGCCCTCAACTTCTTCTCAGCCACTCTGCCCTTGGTTTAAGGGCTGTGAGGTCAGAGTCATACTAAGAGTTGCACTTGGAAGTAGGCTTCAGATGGATTCTCATGACAGGGGCAAGGATGTCCAGAGTGTTGGAGATAGAGAGATGCAGGTTAGAGAGGGCTGCGAGTCAGCCGCAGGAATAGGAGAAGCAGAGAAGGTAGAGGCAAATGCATCCACTGACACACGCATCCACTGACACACGCTTCATGGACCGAATGACGGAGAAGCTAGGTGGCAGTGCTGGGGTGGGCTTTGCCTGAGGGACATAGAGTTTCAGGTGAGAGCAGAGCAGAAAGTGGTCAGTCCAAGAGAGAGAAGTGATGAGAGGGTTAGAGAGGGGGATGTCTGAGGAGATGAGAACATCCAAGGTGTGTCCGGCAGAGTGTGTCGGTCCAGATGGTAGAATGGAGGGAGAGAGAGTGTCACAAAGGTTGCGGAAGAGACCAGAGACCAGAGGCGGGATAAGAAGCATCCAGGTAGATGTTGAGGTCTCAGAGAAGGAGAAGTTGAGAGGTAGGGGCCAGAAGAGGAGAGGACAGCCCACTCTGAGAAGAAAAGGGCAACCTGGCCAGGTGGCCTGTAGATGGTGGCCACAGTCAGCGACAGGCCAGGAGATAGAGTCTGCAGACCAGGCATTCAAAGGAGGAGTAGGCCTGCGTATGACTGACAGAAGCAGGAACCCACTCCTGAAAGATCAGAGCTACTCCACCTCCGGGCTCAGAGAGGATCTTGTAGCCATCAGGCAGGAGAGTGTCAAAACTTGTGACGGAGCTGGCTCGTGAACGATGTCACAGTGAGAGCGAGGACATCCAGGTCAAGTTCTTCGAGGAGGTGACAGATGTCACAGGCGAATTTGACAGCAGTGCTAGAGTTGAGAGTAGCGATGTAGAGCAGATTGCCACATTTGAAAGACTTCCAGGGTGGGGTACAGGCGTGAGGTACACCCAGCGGAAGTGGCAGAGGGGCCTGGGAGTGGGCAGAGGTGGAAGCAGGAAGTGGCAGAGGAGCCAGAGAGGTGTTAGTAGGAGTACCGGGAGAAGGAAGGAAATTTGTGAGATGCAGGAGGCGCCTATTGAAAAGGACGAGATTGGGCTCAGGGCCCTGCACCTAGACAGTGCCATTCAGATAGACATTAATGATGGTCTTGGAGGAGTGGAAGGAGGCCAAGAGAACCCCCCACCGAATGCCACCATTAATGGGAGAGGAAGAGATGGGAGAGAGAGCCGAGACCAAATGAGAGGCCCATAGGTCTTATGAGGCAACGACAAAGAGGATGTCAGTGAGAGTCTGTCTGGAGGAAGGACTGATGTAGAGATCGGCGATAGGGAGGCCTGGGTTGGAGACCAGGATGTCCCTCTTGAACTTCTTCCGTCCAGACTTTGTGAGATGGATAGCATAGGAGATAGAGTAGCAGTTGGAAAAGATGGGAGAAACAAGGAGGAAAGTAGGAGGAGGGAGCGAACGAAGGAGAGACGCCCAGCACCGCACAATGCAGTATGCACAGCAGGAGGGGAGTTTGGGAGTGTCACACAGAAGGAGCAAACAGGTGACACAAAACAGTACAAAGGTACGCCCTGCAGGGTGGGGACTTATAGAGTGGGAGAGAGCCTAACACACAGTTCAAAGTACAACAGTAACCACGTTGAATGGGGACCTAGCGAGTGGGAGAGAGTCTAATGGGACACAGTTCCCAGTACAACAGTAACCACACTTGAAAGGGACCTAGAGAGTGGGAGAGAGCCTGATGGGGTACAGTTCACAGTAAAAAGTGGCCACAGTTGAGGGGACCTGGAGAAGGGAAACAAAACACAAAGCACAGCTAACTACTAGAGGGGAGAGCCTAAGATTGCACAGAAACGGAGTACATTATGTCCGACGGTTAGGTGCAAGTATGCGCAAAGACCGGGTAGTTTAGTAGAGAGCAGTAGTGGCTGCTCCCACTTCCCAAAACCCTTCTTACCTTTTGGTCACTGATGGTCGATGGCTGTGCAGCATGCTTGCACTCTGCGCCGCACCCATTCATCACCAAACACCTGTGTTGCACACCACCGCGCCTCTTAGCCTATGCAGGCTTTGCCACAGAGGCTCTGGTCTTCACTTCTTAAAGGGTATGCTGTGTGTGCGTAGTGCAACATGCTATGTTCGATTGGCCAACGTCTTCTGCCGTCCTGCGTCACACAACACCGTGCCCTTAGCCTATGAAGGCTCTGCCACGGAGAGTCCGGTCCTCGCTTCTTAATGCGCACACTGCGTGGGCGTAACCCAACATTCTACGCTCGATAGGCCAGCATCTCCTGTGGTCCTGTGTCGCACAACACCGTGCCCTTAGCCTATGCTGGCTTTGAAACAGATGGTCTGGTCAAGAGGGATTTCTAGAGTGTTGCCTGGTGGACAGATTTTAGGAGGCGGCCCTAGTTAGGGTGACCCGGGAGCTAAGGGAGTTTAGCCAAAACCCAATCAAGGTAGCAATGGATAAGTCTCACGAGAGTGTGAGCATGGTCAGAGGCGCTCAATGAGTCCTCACAGAATAACACAAAATAATTCAGTTTAGACAGTCAATCTAAAAGATAGTTATTTAGGCCTTAAGAATACACTAAAAAATGAAATGATTAGGTAATATTATCACGCAACACTCTATAATACAAATATATACAATCACCAGTATGTTTATTCACTATACATCATGAAATAACTTTCCATGTAAAAGAGGTGAGCAATGCAGATACAGTTCAAATGATGAGAACCAGCCACAAATCCAATTCCCTATACTTTAGTGGTCCAACCCTAAGTTGAATGAAGCCTAGTGTCCAAGAGTCATAGGTTCCAGCACAAGGTTTCTCACATGTATGGGTTCTCTAATAGGATGCAATGGACTTATGGTGGTGATTCAGAATAGTTTCAAACTATTAACAGTTTACTAGGGGACAGGTAAGCTCTCCTCTTCCTTCCAGACCCAAAGCTAAACAAGGATCAAGATAAAAACGACCCAGGTTCAACGACCAAATGGGAGTAAGAGGGAGATAGGAGACAAAGGGACTTTTTCCTAATGTTATACTAAAGGAGGACAAGGGGGAACAGGAACACGTATGTTTACTTACCGCCATGACTCAGATTTTCCCAGGGATCATGATGGGTCGCGATCTTCCATCCTTTGTTCCAGTGAGAGGTGCCCAGGGGTTACAGGTTCAAGTATTCTTCTGGTCAGGTGCAACTACAAGAAATGTTGGATTCCAAAGATGCAGACCTCTTCAGGACACTTCATGTGATGGAGGAAGGTTAGTTCCAGCGACTATCATGTTTGCAGGCGATGACACGGGTCCTTCACAGTCACAGAAGCTCCTCCTGGACAGATTCCCTTGAAGATAGGAAGCTGGAATTCGGCGAGAATGCGACTAGTGTCACCAGCTAACAACCACCAAACCTCCAGGTTTGAATGCAGAGCAGTGACGGTCTTGGCATGGTAGCCCAGCTGGTCAGTCGACTGGGCAGTCCATGGGCCCTTCCCAAGGCTCTGTGAAAAGGCATCGACACTAGTTGCTCCCACTAGTTCAAGCGCTAAACACTGTTAAGGGTCTCCAGAGGAGATCAGGTAGAGGAGCAGGGCTTCACCAGGCCGGTCACTGGAGAGGTTGTTGGGCCATTGGAGAATTCTTCCTCAGGTCATCAACAGGCTGCTCTTCTTCAAAGGATTCTTGACTCCAACGGAGAGCTGACAAATAGCCGCAGGAGTCCTCCTCTTATTCAAAATCTGAGCTCAAAGCAAATCCAAGCCCACCAATGGTAAGGATCTGCACCATTCAAGCAGCCAGTAGTTGTCCAATAATGGGCTGGTTTCAACCCCTACCCCCCAGTAGCAACCTTTCTGGCACCAATGATGTGGACTGGGAATAGACAGACACAGACTCACTCACTCACTCACTCTTTCTTGGCAAGTGCATGACTTTATGAGGACTTCCCTGACTTGAGAAGGCCAAACTCCAATATGGCCAAAGAACGGCCAGAAATCTCATGGCACGGCCATTATAGGGCACTAGCCACGTTTAGTAGCCATAGGCGGTATACACAAATGTGCACACCAAATATAATATGAAAATGGTAAAAATTGAACTGCTGCCACCAACATGATTTTATGCACTTATAAAAGTAACGAGAAATCCCATGTTTAAAAAGATAGGGTGGTACAAATGTGTCCCCATTGCCCTGCACTGTGGTGTACTGTGTGCAATGTAGAAAATGCAAGAATTCAAGGGAGACAGTTTCCCAATACTGATAGTCTGAAGGACCAAGCTGTTTTTCCATAATAAATTAGCGAGAGGGAAGTGAAACTGAAGGTTTTACTTCCCTTCCAAAAGTCAGGACAGAATTGAGAACAGAGCAAAAATAATGAGGTTGTATAGAAAACTATGGAGGAAAAGTTGCAAAATGAAAATGCATCCCTCCACTCGCTCCTCCCCCTCACCCCCACTTACCTGCTGCGGCCTCCGGAGGCTTCCTTGTGGCCTGGACACCGTGACCACAGAAGCCCAACTCACAGCATGCTGCACTTTTGTGCGCAGCCTTTTATGCCCGGGTTTCTGGCGCTGTGGTATCTAGACCATGAAAGGAAACCTCCTTTACCCATCAACATATTACTTTCTTGCCACACACCCTTTGCTCAATTAAAATAACACCCCTGCCTCCACACTCCCAAATGGATGGTCGTCTTCCCCTTACCCCAAAAAATAAGTGGAAGACTACATTTGTATCCAGATAGGTTAGTATTTTTACAGGTATATTTTCTTTTATGTTTATTTATTTATATTTATATAGCGTGCAAGCAGCACAGGGGCATTGAGGCACTGTTACTTGCAAGAGCTTAGTTACACAGGTACAGGAATGGTAGCAGTCGTTCACACATTATGAATACTACAAAACATAATACTGTTGTTACAGATATTGCACTTGGTCATTATATTGCAGCTTATGCAGTGGGTCATATGTTAAGTGTTCATGCTGATGTGAACGACCTTATGTGAAGAGAATGGTTTTCATAGCTTTGCGGAAGGCCTCACCTCAGATTGTGGGAGGTAGGGCATTCCAGTGATTGGATGCAAAATGAGGGAAGCTGGATCCGCCCTCTCTGGCTCTTTTTACTAGTGGCACAGTTTTATTCTCATTGGAGACCATTCTGCACAGCAGAGCAAGTGACATCGGGGTGAAAATCCACCCAGGAGCCTCTACATCCCCAGAGTATCAGGATTTATAAGTAGGGAGCATGGGGAAAGCTAGGGAACATCCTCTACCACATAACAGAGAACTCAACCTACCAAGGAATGCTGCCTGTCCCTCCTGGGTGTGCCAATACACTCTGCAACCAACAAATGTTGTAGGCATGCACACTCGGCATGCACTCTTCTCCAAGATATTGCAAAACGCATCAGCAGCCCAGTAGATCCACAATACTTCACACTTGAGTCACGCCTGTCGCCCTGAAACTCCTACTTTTACAAAGGGATGCCCAACATGTTGTTTTTACATTTAGTTTACTTTACATTTCTTTAAAGAACTTGTTTCAATAAATGAAACACCCAAGGTTCCTGAACCTCATTCAACAGATCATATTTTAAAGTATATCCAAAATCTTTTTTTTAATTTATATTTATAATTCATCAATGTTTTGAATTGTCTGGTGTCAAATTATCCCAAAGTAAATTCTTTAGCACACAAATTCACCTGATGCCATTTTACAATTTTGAACAATAAAAAAGAAAACACATACAATCAAAACAAATTACCCTACACCGTTTATACCTGAACAATACAGATAATGAATCCCTTTTCTATCCACAAGTGTTGTTTATACATTTTTACCAAAGAGTGTTTCTACATAACAAAATTCTTCCTACCTAAACATTTTTTAAACGTGGTCTACATCACCAAAAGAATCATTTGAATTTCTTATATGTTGGGCCAGGGCTTGCCAGTATGAGCATGCTCCCCCATGGGGCACTAGTCTGCCGTTTCGGCAGAATAACGGATTCACTGCCTTCTTCAGGACCTTAACTTGTCACCCAATTCTGAAAAACAAAATAAAAGGAAGGTGTGAGTATCACTACCATTGCATATTTAAAATATACAATGATTAATAGAGTTCCAAAACAGGCATCTCAATTAAAATATTGGTACACCCAATATTACTGCTTGCCTTCTCCTGAATTCTTCATTGGGCATGTGGTATAAGACCTTCTGGATCAGGGAACGTGGTTTCTTTCTTTTTTCATTTCTTTACCAGCACTCTAAGGGGAATAGGGTAATCTACTATTAGTCATTGGCCCTCATTACAAGTTTGCCGGTCCGGAATCCAGAGTTATTGTGATGGCGGTGACACCGGTTCCATGACCGCATGGATGCAGAAACAAGGAAGAATTACGGGTTGGAGGCAGTGCGCCCCAGCACAGTGTGAAACCGGTGCCACCGCCATCACGGTAACACCCACGGAGACAGAGGTCAAATGGCAGCGGTACATCCGTATTCGCCTCGGCCATGCCGATATCAGCAGAGGCGGAAACGCTGGTGCTGGAAATACTGTCACCGTGAAAACCGGAAAAAGAGCAGCGGCCACTACATAAATCACAACCCACTGCAATCCTCTGGTACCACAAGGCCCACAGGTACTGTGCCAGGCTAAAAACCACGAGGAGGATGACATCAAGGGTGACAATCAGCCGGCAGCGGAAACCCCGCTTCGGTGAGGCGGAACTCACTGTGCTTGTTGAGCACATTGTGAATAATGCCGAAGAACTATTCAGCGCAGACCAGAGGCGCTCCACGCAGCAGAGAAGGAAGGCCATATGGGCTGAGGCGGCCCAGAAGGTCTCAGCTCTGGGGGTGACTGGGCGGACAGTAAAGGACTACCACAAGAGGTGGGATGACCTGTGGCTGCGGGTCAGGAACCTGCTCTCAGCCCACAGACAGCAAAGCTGTGCCACAGGAGGGGGTCCACATTCCCCAGTGAAGCTGCAACCGCGGGATGAGAGGTGCAGCAGCGTGCTGCACCTTGAAGGAACTGAGGGGCTAGGTGGTGCCGAGGCCAGAGCAGACGCACCTGGCGAGGCTGTTAAGTACATAGAGCTGAATGTGAATGAAGGTATACCTGCCCCCCCTTCAAGGCACACAGAGCCACATAGCACAGTCCACATCAACCCTACCACACCCAACCCCCCCATCAAGGCACACAGAGCCACAAAGCACAGTCCCCATCAACCCCACCACACCCAGCACCTCATGCCCTCCCATCAAGGCACACAGAGCCATATAGCATACTCCCCATCAACCCTATCACACCCAGCACCCCCATGCTCCCCACCCCATCAAGGCACACAGATCCACATAGCACAGTCCCCATCAACCCTACCACACCCAGCACCCCATGCCCCCCACCAAGGCACACAGAGCCACATAGCACAGTCCCCATCAACCCTACCACACCCAGCACCCCATGCCCCCCCATCAAGGCACACAGAGCCACATAGCACAGTCCCCATCAACCCTACCACATCCAGCACCCCCATTCCCCCCCCATCCAGGCACACAGAGCTACATAGCATAGTCCCCATCAACCCTACCACACCCAGCACCCCCATAGCCCCCCATCAAAGCACACAGAGCCACATAGGACAGTCCCCATCAACCCTACCACATCCAGCACACCCATGCCCCCCATCAAGGCACACAGAGCCACATAGCACAGTCCCCATCAACCCTACCACACCCAGCACCCCATGCCCCCCACCAAGGCACACAGAGCCACATAGCAAAGTCTCCATCAACCCTACCACACCCAGCACCCCCATGCCCCCCATCAAGGCACACAGAGCCACATAGCACAGTCCCCATCAACCCTACCACATCCAGCACCCCCATGCTCCCCATCAAGGCACACAGAGCCACATAGCATATTCCCCATCAACCCTACCACACCCAGCACCCCCATGCCCCCCACCCTATCAAGGCACACAGAGCCACATAGCACAGTCCCCGTCAACCCTACCACACCCAGCACCCCAATGGGACACCACCACCCAGACAGCCAGACAGCGTGCACCCGGGTGCAACCCCTGATTAATACACCTGAGCGCAGCACCCATCAATGCATGTACTCATAACTAGATGAAGCATGAGGTGTGTGTTGCATGTGATTGCCCGATACACATCCTGTGACACCACTAACGCATGCCTTAAAATCCCCCCACAGGAACCTCATTCGACTGTGACGGGGGTCAACAGTTGACGCCAAGGGGGACTGCACGTCGCCGTCTTCCGAGACCTGAACAGTAATCCACTGCTACCACTTCCGGCACCTGTGCTGCGACTACAGTCCCAGTGCACCGCCCTCTGGAGACGACATCCCCGTAGCACCTGTAGACCAGCATGCACCGCCGGTGAATCCCTGTGCTGCCACTCCAAGTGCACCTGCAAGTGCTGCTGCACCACCAATCCATGAAGAGTCTGATGGTGTGGAAAGTGCACATGACCATCAGACCACTGAAGCACCAGGGTCAGGGAATGAGGGGTGCACCTCCACACCTGAACAGCTGGGCACATTCAGCCTGACTGGAATGCACAGTCCAATGCACTCACCTACACCAGGCCTAGAGGAACTCACCTCATGCATGCAGCGCATTGAAGAGCGTCAGGACACGCTGACGGGACTTGTGGAGCGACAACTTGAGGAGTCAAAGCTCAAACGGTAGGAGGCCCGTTTGCAGCTGGAGAGCAACGCAACCTCTGTGCAGCGCCTATCACGTGCAATAGGGCATTTTGCCACAACCAACATGTTGGTGTTGAGAAGGGTTAGAGAGGGCAACAGCATCCAATCCAACATTGCGGAGACAATGTTGTTGGCTCTGCAAGCCATCATGGGCTGCCTGCCCCCAACAAACCCTGCTCTGCCCTCCGCCAGCAGCACTCCTTTGAGCTCTGTGGCCAGCAGCACCAGGAGGAGGTCAACGCGGCTAGCTGGTGCAACTGGAAAGGACAAACATGGGCCCAAGCGTGGGAGAAAATAGGGCGTACGGTGGGACACCGAGGTCACACGTGTCGTGATGTGGTCCTGGTCATTGGGTGGGTATGTTGGGGAGGTGGGGGTGGTCCATAGTGGGGTTTGTTAGTTGGGGCCTGGTCAGTGGATGGTTATGTTGGGGGAGGTGGGGGGTGGTCCATAGTGGGGTTTGTTAGTTAGGGCCTGGTCGGGGGGTGGGTACGTTGGGGAGGTGGGGGTGGTCCATAGTGGGGTTTGTTAGTTGGAGCATTGTCGGTGGGTGGGTACGTTGGGGAGGTGGGAGGTCACGTGTGGGCATTGTTCCTAATTGCACCTGTTTCATTTTTTGATTACTTAATACACTGGTGTGCAAATGCAAATTACGAGTGGACAATCTTCTTTTGTGTGTGGTGTAATCATTTATTCTAAGTGTCACAAATTGTACCATGTGCATTTGAAGTTGATCCAAAAAAATGGTCTAGGAGTGCTCCCCATGCATGTAGGACATCAATGGCACCTCGGCCTGGTTGTACACCCATCCCATCATCATCTTCATCCTCATCTGCTGGCTCATTGTCCGGGGGCAGTGGAATGTTCCTGCGTATGCACAGATTGTGCAGCATGACACATGCCAGCACAATTTTGCCTACCTTCACTGGGCTTTACTGCAATGCCCCGCCTGATCGGCTGAGGCAGCGAAACCTGGCCTTCAGCAGTCCAAAGGTCCGCTCTATCACGCCACGTGTCCGTATGTGTGCCCGGTTGTAGGCCTCCTCATGCCTGTTCCGTGGCCATCGGATGGGCGTCATGAGCCATGGCGTGAGTGCATATCCGGCATCACCTGCATGGGAGTGACAGTAAGGAGACATGTTAGTGTTTGTGGTATTACTGTTTGTATTAGATAGCATGTCTAGACTCTCTGTCTGAAATCAGCACAGTGATCACTACAACCCACAGATATCCTGTATGGTATTCCTATGTTGTACATATCTTTTCTGCATACTTGGGTCACAGAGACAGTTTTGTCTGATGGTTCCATTCGTGAATTGATGGTAGGCAACTACATGTCTTGATCATTGCAATGTACATGTGGTCAGATGTGGTAGTTGGCTCATGTATTGTAAGGTGCTGGGCAGATCTGCATCAGGCAGACGCAGACCACACCAATGAGGTGACTTCTGCGCACAGCACGAGGTGCACCCATCGTTCACATGGTTGTAGCTACTATTTATTACCTAGGGAAGATACTCGCAACCACATTTGGCATTGCATGTTGTGCCACTCCATGGCTATGGTATTCCTAATGACAGCCAGGGTATGTATTTCCTTGACATGGCATAGTGCCATTTGCCAGTTGAAGCGGTAAGCTGGGTGGACTCTGGTGCTTGTCTATACCCCCCCCCCCCCTTCAACTACACAGGGGTCATCCATTGGCAGTTCTGCTCAACCAACAGCCTGGGACACTGTGGTGCTGGTCTGTACCCCCCCCCCCCAACTACACAGGGGTCATGCATTGGCAGTTGTACTCACCCAACAGCCAGGTCCTTTGTCCTGCATATCATGCCATCTGCCCTGGCAATGTGGAGTTCCGCAATACCACTGAGTCGTGTGTGGACCCCGGGAAACGTGCACAGCAATGCGTGATGAGTTGTTGGGCATCACAGACCATCTGCACGTTCAGTGAGTGAAATTGCTTCCGATTGCGATACACCGCCTCATTTGCATGTCTGACAGTCAACTCCACATGCCTACAATCTAATGCGCCTATGCAATTGGGCATGTCGGCAAGGGCATGGAAGGCCACTTTGGTGGCATTGACCTGGGAAGAGGTCCAGGGGAGGGAAATGTGGTCTGAGACATGGCGCAGCAGTGCATCCAGTACTTGGAACAGTATCCTGGAAAACAGGGTTGTAACAGCCCGTGCAGCTCCCCAACAGTGTGCTAATAGGTTCTAGTGGCGAAAAAGTGCAGTACAGAGACTACCTTCAGCAGGGGTGGGATTGCAGTCCGGATGTTGATGGGGCTGCTGGTGTCTTCTTCAATGAGGGTGATAATTGATATTATTGTGGCCCTGTCAAGCCGGTATAATGTATGTATTTGACTTCGGGTCAGGTTCCAGGGTGAGGCCCTGATGCAGGGTATTAGTGGCTGCCTGCGGGGTGGTACCTGCTGTATATTGTTGTTTGGGATCGCCACTGGGTTCCTCATTTGCCTCCTGTGCCTACACCACCTCCTCCTCTGCCTCAGTGCTGCTTCTATCTCCACTGCTGCTTGCAGGTTCCCCAACCCAATTGCTGCTAGGGCAACTGACAGCATGTTTGTGTTGGAAGGTGGCTTGGGTGTGGCCCTTTTGTAGGCTCCCAGTGGCCTATGATGTGCAGCTGGCTGAATTGTGCTCACCTGGGGTTGTTGCAGCTCACCTGCCACTGTTTAACGCCTAGTCCGCGGTGCCAGAGTTACATGCACAGTGTTCATGGTATTACCGCCATATTCATGGTGGTGTTTCCGTGTACGTGGTATTCTTAATGTGCCCGGTATTGTGCCTTGCCGGTAATTGGGGGTGCTCGGCCGAGTCGTCCACTGTTTCCGGTCACGGTGCTACCGGGTGCGGTAGCACCGTGGGGGTTGCTTTGCAGAGATGGTGTTTCTGCCATTGTGGGTCAGAATCTGCAGGTCCGGAAAACGGTGCCGGTACGGTTCTACCGGCACCGTTGTCAACCTGTCTGCTTGAGTGGAGACCCCTGTAAGGAGGTGGTCTCCCTATGGGTGTGTGTCTAAATGTGTGTACAAGAAGGCGCCACTTATCCCCTTCCGCTTACCCACTACTGTAGGAGCCTTTAGTTGGATTAGAAGAGAACTCCTGTCTGATTCTGCTGCGATCAGTTGGGTAAATTCACCAGAGAGGATGCACAAAGAAGGATAAATATGTATATATACCTCCCTCTTTGCATCGACATGTCCTTGTTTTGCCCTTTACAAACACAATGATTTAAACTAGGGGATGAAGTGTACGTAATGTTCTAGATTGTACCGGATAGATGATGGCTGCCCCCTCCTTTTGATGGATATCTTTAGTATAAACTCACCTGTGTACACAAACTAGCGGTTTCCTTATGCATCTTGCACAGAAAACCCTTTCTTTTCCCTTATATATTTTCCAGTCTTACGTGAGATGTCGCGCTATATTGCAAAAAATGCTTACCTCATGGACAGGCTGCTTCCTCGCGTATATTGAAGAAAGAGCGGAAGACTTGCAGTCCCTGTTGTATTTCCATGCGAGTGTGGTAGCTCCTCGCTGCTTCAATCTCGGATGCAAAAATGTATATGTACATGTAAATATATTTGCGAGAGGGGAAACGGATCATGTAAATCCATCCCATATCCCACTAGTCTAAGTTCGATTAAGTGCAGGGCGGCCGCGATGCGAGGAATAGGACTCACTGTTGGCGTTTCTGTTCAACGCGTCTCCTCCCTTGCTTTCTAGAGTGTAGCGTTACCTGGGGCAACCGTGTAGCATGCTCCTAAAGAGGCACGTAATCAACATCCGTTGTCATGGCGCCCAGGACAACAATAGGGACAACAGATCGTTGTCCGCCTGTGCTGATGCGTGTTTTCCCATCGCAGGTGTGGGTGCTTCGGCCTCTCAGAAGTAAAATTCTCTGGCTTATGCATGTCTATCATGTCTGCACTATATGACTCCTGTGTCCATCTGGTGATAGCAATCATCGTGATGATTGATGTGAGCAGTATTATTGGCTCTGTCTGGGTCCCCCTTACCTAAAAGATATGTTTTACTCTTTTTCTCTTAATATAGTTATTATTGTTGATGTTGTATATCTGTGTGACTTCTCCCTGGAATATAAGGGAGTCTGGTCTAAGTGCAGAGAGTCCCGCATTACTCATCATTTGATTATACTTTGACATTAGTGACGAGGCTGTGCCATCCAGCCCCTGAAACTCCTGAACTATCACACCATAATTGCATTTCTCAAAAGCTGTGTGTCTTTCATTTAAAAGGCATTCCCATGCCATAGGGGACACATGTCCAGCACTCATTATCCAAGAAGCCGCAAAAAAACCTTGCTCCTTTCATCTCCACATTCATCAACGCCTCCTCCAAATCTTGCTCAGTACCCACCAATCTCAAAGATGCCTGGGTAGTACCCCTAATAAAAAAAACGAACTTGGACCCCAACATTCCCACCAATTACTTGATAAAGCTGCCTATCTCCAGATACAAGCTTATCTTGAGATCAACAACCTACCGGACACTCGCCAATCTGGCTTCAGGCCTAGACATGGGACAGAGACAGCCCTCATTGACCTGAAGAATCAACTAGACGACCGGAAAGACAGAGAAGCCTCCATTTGTCTTGGGAGAATAGCTCAGCTGCAACCTGCTCGCCTTGGAAGCAAGACGACACAGAGCAACACAGGTTCGATCCCCGGGTCCGTGCTTAGAAACCCCTGGGTATTAAGCGCATTATAAATAACATATATCGTATCATATCCATTCTTCTCCTGTTGGACTTATCCGCTGCATTCGACCTGTTCGGCCATAATGTCCTGTGCAGTCACCTTAAAATAGCCGGCCATTTCTCCAAGGAAGCCACGACTTGGATTAGCTCCTTTCTGGACAACAGATCCATGAGAGTCTTTTCACCCTCCTCCGCAGCAGACCCAGTACCTATCACATGCAGAGTACCACAGGGCTCCTGTGTCTCCCCAACCCTGTATGATATATTTACAAATCCCCTCTTCAACATACTTGACAATCTGGGTGTCTCATACACCAACTATGCAGACGACACCCAGATTCTCATCCCCATCCTAGGAGACTATGACAAAGATGTAACCATTATTAACAAAATCTACTTAATTATACAAACATGGATGGCCACACATGGCCTATGTCTCAACAACGAAGAGACAGAGCTTTTAATCGTTGGGTCTCCTAACAGGCTAACTAAACTCTCCACCCAATACAACTCCGTCCTCATTGATGGAATTAAGATTAAGGTCTCAAAGGAAGTCAAGACTCTAGGCTTCTACCTGGACTCTGCTCCAGGGCAAACTGATTCATGCACGTAAACCATTCCTCTCCACAGAAAGCTGTATTACAATTCCAAGGGCCTTAATACTCTCCAAAGTGTACTACTGCAATGCTATATCTAGGCACCAGCAAACGCAACACCAACAAACTCCAGACAATCCAAAACAATGCCCTAAAAGCGGCTCTAGGCATCCCCAAAACACAGCATAGATCTCGCGTAAGACGTGACAACTGGCTCTCCATAAACGACAGAATCAAATTCAATTCACTCAACCTCACTCACATATGTCTCTCCAACAAGGCTCCACTATACCTCACTAATAGATTTACCAAATGCACCTCAGCACGACCTATCAGAAAAGCACAATCCAATAGCCTCAGAATACCCAATTTTAAACTACAAAAAACAGGAGGCGCTAGCTTTCCAGTCTTGGCAGCACAACTATGGAACTCTAACCCTGATTCACTAAGAGCTATATCTCCCTTCCACTGCTTTAAGACTAACGTCAAAAGGTGGCTGCACTCCCTAGCCATGTGGCCTCTCGCGCTTGTTTGTATCCTTTACTTTTTCATGCAGACTTTTTCTAAGTAAGAAACAGTAACCAAAAGAATCTTTCTATTGTAAATGTGTACATTGTTGCCACAAAAACAAAATTCTGTATGTATCTGTATTTTATGTCTGCGTCATATGTAACTCTGTAACCTGCACTGCGCCCAGATGCCTATGGGCCCGGTGCGCATTATAAATGAATAAACAATTACAATAACCAGTACCGGAAGTAAAAATAATCAGGAATTTGCTCCAGGCGGATATGGCATCCCGATGTAAACAAGAAGCTGTGCGGCAGCCATGTCTAAAAATCCAAACCGTTGGATATCAGCCATTTCCACCTGCCCTCCAAGGAAGAAGAAACAGGAATCATATCAGGAGAGAAAAGTAAATCCAAAGTGCCAGAAATGAGGCAGTGCAAGACAAAGTTCAGAGGCAGAGCTCACTGTACTAGCAAATGAAGTGGTGACACATACTGGCCATCTTTTTGGTGCCACAAGTCCCAAAAGCATACACCAGAGGAAGGCTGCTACCTGG
The DNA here is from genome assembly GCF_040938575.1 of Ambystoma mexicanum. Lineage (NCBI taxonomy): Eukaryota > Metazoa > Chordata > Amphibia > Caudata > Ambystomatidae > Ambystoma > Ambystoma mexicanum. Next base: position 984,935,317 of record NC_090921.1, read on the forward strand.
GCAGAGGTGCGTGACAATCTAGTGGCAGTCGGGATGGTGTCCTGGGACACAGAGTAGGTAAAACAGAGCTGGAATGACCTCAAGGACATGGTGCACAGTCTCCTGGCGCAACGTTGCAAGGAGACAGCTGCCACAGGGTGAGGCACCTTGGAGCCACCTGACCTGGCCCCCTGAGGGGAGACGGCGTCCTCTATATGACTGGCCTGGAGGGTGTCGGGGCGCTGAGTGTGGAGCTGGCAGCCAAGCTGAGCAAGCTAAGTGCATGATAGTCCATTTGCCAACACAACATCCTGTACAGGCTTACACTGATTGTCATTCTGCCGGCTCAGGGGCTGGCAATTCACATGTGCAATGGAGTTCGGGGCACCAGCCAGCTTACACCCAGGAAAACTTAGCATGCATTGAAAGAATGGCACTTAAAAGTCCCACAGCATTCACATGAAGGATGCGTCATGTATCCTGAATTACCCATAGAATACCAACTCCATAGACTTTCACCTTGAATAACGCTTCACTCTCCCTCACAGGCGTTCCCAAACCTGAAATGTAATGGGAACGCAGACATATATGCAAGGGTGTTGCTAGGTCTGGAAAAGATCTGGGGCTACACTAATATCGGGATTATCGGGACTCGGGGCTAGCTAGCCTTTTGGCTGTAGAACCTGAGCTTCTATCCGGAGCTACAACCAAGAGACCAGGGGCTATAGCCCCCTCTGCCACTCCCTAGCCACGCCTCTGCATATATGGCACGCTTGTCATCCAGCCACACCCCACTGAGTAGCGATGAGGCCTGTGTAGGATGCATTAGCCATCGGCACCGGGGCACAGCTCTGATCACCACCTTTGCACACCCCACTGTTGCTAATATTTCACACCACCTGATGCATGCAGGTAGATGACAGGCATTGGCCATACCACCAGTACTATTGAGATGATGTGTCCACACAAGCATTTATCTGGATAGCACATTACTTGGAAGACATGACACCCTGTCAATGGGTGCATGTAAGGAACCAATCTGGTCTTACGCGCCCCTTGTGTAACATCCACACTCTTCCCTCCCTGAAGTTTATTGCTCGGCCTAGAAAATGCTCAACTGCAATGCACAAGCAACCCCTTTTGAGTATTGCAAGTGATAGTATGTCACTTCTCCCACAAGTAGCCAAGCCAGCCAGGAAGAGGCTGAAGGCACCAACACTGCAGGCTTTTCTGTGACCACCTCACCGACCCCAGCAGCACCTTCCAGCCACACCTGCAGGGCTGCAGAACAGAGCACTGGCTGTCGCAAGGAAACATGCATGTCGGTTGCAGCTTCAACCTCGCCAGAGGCCAACACTGCTCCGTCTACAGGGCCTGTCAGCACACCAAGCACCTGTGCCATCCCCACGTATATGACAGCAGTGACAACGTCGCCACCACCACTATCATAAACAACCCTGTCATGTGTGACTGCCACCACATCAACCAATGTTGCAAACATGACCTCAGCGCCATATGTCTCTCAGGCACCAAAAGCCACTGTGGCAACTACCAGCTTTGGCACAAGGTCGCCTGTACGAGTCCAAGACTCCACCCCATGCATTCTGGTTGTCTTAACAGGGGCACCTCCTCTGCTGGGCTGCCCTCCCGATCCCTCTGTATCCCTGCCACGCCATCACCCTTATCCCACTGGCCGTGATCTTGTGTGGCACCATCAGCAGGGTAATGATTCCACTCCTGACGACGATGGCACTGGAGGTGCCAGGCCTTATGAATCGCAGGGAGAGGGGCTGCCCCATGACCCACCATTCCCTGTCCCCAGAACACACTTGCTATCAAACAGCAGAGACTTAGCCAGGTGAAGCAGGGAGAGGGGGTCCATGCCAGAAGGGCACCTGGGACACTCTCAGGCCATGTGTGATGCTATGCAGGGCACCTAAAGGAAGGTGGCATCTGCTCTGGAGAGGCAGAGCAGGAGAGTAATAGATGCCACTGCTGCTATCCCAGTAGTGGGCCAGAGGGTGTGGGAGTTGGCAAAGACTATTTCCTCTAGCAATGAGACCATGCTGAGGGCATTGCCCTCACTCTACAGCATATTTGGCGGGGTGGCACGGCCAGTTCCCTTTCAGCCACAGAAGGTTCCTTGTTGACGCACTCTTTCGTTTAGCAAGACCCAACCGAGTAGGGAATGCCATACTAGAGACAATGTTTAGGGCATGAGGGAGGTAGTTGGGCATGGGCGCTGGGGATGAGGCAGGTGGGCGGGCATACAGGTTGGGGATTATGTAGGCGGTTGGACATGGGTGTGTCACTGTTGAAAAAAATAGTATGCATTCCAAAAATACACCCAGTGGTCATTTAGTGTCTGTCATAGATGTGCGTTTACTGAAGAGTCAGTCATAGTGAAATATAGATTCACGTGTATTCGAGAATAGTTCTCAATGGCTCAAGAAGGATGATGCGTCGTCTTACATCATCACGTCCACCCCTCGGCATCCTATGATCGCCTGAATCCTCTTCATTGTAGTCTGGGTGAGCGTTACACTCCTCTGAAGGCTTGGGGCCATTCCTCCTAATGCACATTTTGTGCAGCATTGCACAGACCATGACACTCTTTCCAGCCTTTTCTGGGCTGCACTTGAGTGCCCCACCGGACGGATGGTTGTACCAGAATTTTCCTTTGAGCAGTTCAAATGCATGCTCTATGCACACCCTTGTCCGTGTGTGTGCCTCGTTTGAGCCAGCTCCTGGCTCCTGTGGCGTTGCAAGGTTTCTGAGTTGTGTTCTCAGCCATGGCAGCGGCGCAGAGTCGCTTGCAATAGGTAAGAGAAGTATTTCATGACGGCAGTGTTTAAGTGGTCATTGTTCTACTGTGCTGCAAGACAATCTGAGTCTAATCCGGTATATCACCAGGTGTACATGGTGGCTCTAACTCCACAATATTGGGGGTGTATGTATCTTAAAATGGGGAATGTCTGAGAAGTACTGGTAATCCTGCTCAATGGTTTATTGAGTTGGACACCATTCTCACAGAACTATCTCAGCTGCAACATAGCCCTTCAGAGTTCCCAGTGCATGGCCTGCTGCAGCCATCCCATGCTTCTCGTGCTGTGCATTGTCAGGTCTTGCCATGTGTATCTCTCTACAGTATCCTACAACGAGGTAGTTATTGGCAGGGATTGAGGTGTGTACTTTAGTGAATGTCTGTTTACCTCAATATTGTGCACACTCATGATATGATATGATGTGGCATGTATAGCGCGCCTGTACACAAGTGTTTCTAGGCGCGACAAGACAAGGAGGGGGAAACAAGGGAGGACAAAATAACGATTTTACTAGGCCTTGTGTCATTCAGATCAAGCAAGTGCAGGGAAGGGGAGAAGTGCCAGGGGGGGGAGGGGAAGGGGAAGTGCAGTTAACTCACAAGTGCAGCCAGCGGGTGGCACATAAGTGCAGAGAGAAGGGACTGTAGGGTTGCAGATACAGACCCTTAAGTGCTGGGGAGCCCGGAGGCAGTGCGAGGGCACTGGACATGCAGGAGCCGGGGCCCAAGTTCAGCGGGTGACCAGTGCATGGAGCAGTCGGGTCCATCAGCAGCTCATGTCCCTCTGTGCTTGGGGGAAGTGGTGGTATTGGCGATGGAGCATTTCATGGATGTGTACTTCAGTGCATGCCTGTTTACCCTAATATTGTGCACATTCATGTCACTCTGCTTGGGGGAGGGGGTGGTATTATTAGCGATGGGGTATTTCACAGATGTTTTGCAACGTATTATGGGAACTGTTGTGACATCCAGGATTATTTGTCCACGGGCCTACGAAACACTTCAGCTATGCCATCACACGGAAGTTTAGAGGTCTGTCCCATGGAGGCTTGTATTCTTTTAGGCACATGAATCATGTACAACAATAGGGACTTGATTTTCCATCCTTGTTTTGCCATGTCAACCATGGATGGCAAATCACAGTCAGTCTTGCTACTTACCCAATATACATGTATGATGTCTCCTCTGGGAGTCCATGTATACTGGCAGGGTGCTTTTACGCAGTACCCTGGCATCATAGGTTGGACCTGGGAATCTGGCACAGCCACATATCGCCATTAGATCAGCATCACATGGCATTTGTATATTCATTGAATGGCAATGCTTCCTGTTGTGGTACATGTGCGCCTGTTCCTTGGGTCGAACCTATGCCACGTGTGTACAGTCCAGTGCAGCAATCACATTCAGGAAGGGGGCTGTTGCATAGAAACGTGGCTTGATGGCATGCACCTGGTTAGGGGAGCTGTGCCTTGAAATGTGATTTGGCAAATGTCTCATTAGTCCCGCAAGCAGCTGCACAAGCACTTTGGAGAAGGTTGGATGTGACATTCCATAGGTGTGCTGAAACAAGCCCATAGCTAGATAGTACATGACAGCCACCAGCTTCAGCGGTGGTGGTATGGCAGTCCTGATATCACTCTGCAGATCTGCTGCGGTGTCCCTGTTCAGCCGACAGCCTGATTATTTGCTTATGTCATTTCCCGGGGAGTGCCTAACATGAGGTATGTGTGGCATCCTCATGACAGGTATCCTGTGCCTTTGCTGAGCTGGTTGCTATTCTGTGGCATGGCATTGCATTTTTTACTGGCCTCAAGGGTAAATATAGTATGATGAGTGTTCTTACCTGGCTACAGTGGACTATTTGGGAGCAGCCAGTCTTGACATGTTTTCTTTTTGTGGCATGGCATTTTATGGCAAAGCCAGAAGAAGTATGTTCTTGCTTTAGGATATGGTCATATATTGACAGCGTCAGGCATGTTTTCTTATAGTGTCATTACTGGCATTATACATAGAGAAACATGAGAATGTTTCGATATGGGAATGCCATCTGTTATTGGTGCTTTCAGCATGGCTATGTATGGACAGAGCCAACATGAAAATGTTTTTATACTGGCATATATTGTGGGAAAAGACATCATGAAAATGCTTTGGAGAATTCATGGCGCCATCTGTTGCAGTGTACTATAAAACGCACTAATTTAACTCATCATTTAAAAAATGTTCTCTGGGGAGAACCCTCGAACCTTCCTTGGTTGGTTTGGGCTCCCTCGCTATGCTTGGGCGCTCTTGCATATTTTTGGGAAACATTTACAACCCTCCAATAAAAAAATTCACCAGCACCCACTAGCCAGCTGTTTATTCCTAGACAGGTGAGAACTCCCGAGGCACATGATGATTAATCAAATAAACTTTGAAAACAGAAAACATTATTGGGCTTCCTTAACTGAAGGAGACCGCCACAAGGCTTAAGTGGGCGGGGATCTCCGGAGTGCGTGTAGCACCTGCAAAGTCCAAAAATTGCCGTGCAGTCTGGTCCCCTCCCTGGGCTCCCATTCCCGATTTCCTTGTACATTAGGTCAATTACAAGTTGAGCGACAGTACTATTTTTTCCCAGTAGATGTCAGTATTACGCCATATTTAGAATCAAAGCTCTTTAGTACATTTGGAGTTCTATTATTTGTGCTTTTATTACTCCCGATTGAAAATATAATTAATATACGGAGTAGATTGTTCGATTTTTGCAACAGATCATTATATTGAAGTATTGCCATTTGAACATTTTTATTCTAATTACTATAGAAGTTTTGTGATAAGAATTAGAATGTAGGGATTTAAAACGGCATTGACCTACTTTATTTTGGTGTCCTATTTTTATAAGATGATGTTGATTGTAGTCGTTTTTTGTATATTGCTTGTCTTTAACTCACCTTTTTTTTAAACTTTCGTATTATGCCTTCTATTAACGGGATACAGTAACTGCAGCCCAGGGTGAGCAGGCTATTGAAAGGCTGGATTATGTAAATTAACTCCCATAAGCACCCAGCCTCAGCCTAAGAGGATTCCTTCCTCACAAACCAATATATCTATTACCTTAAAGGTGCTAGCAGGACTTGGGAACCTCTAGGAAGGCCGGACTGGGGCTTCTGCTCCTGAGGAAGCCATGGTTGATATCCCACCCTCAGTTAAGTACACCCATATTTCCTTCCAGCTTTACCATCTATAGAACCTGGTCATGGTAGAGTCCCTTCTGCCAATTGTGAGGCATGTGGGTGCCCAGAAGCGGTGTATCACTATATAATGGAATGCGAAAAGTTCAGACGTCAGAGCGATTTGCTAATAGCCAGGATGGAGTAGTATTGGGATGTTAGTGAGGAGTATATCTGACTTGCTTCCCCTCAAAACGGGGTCAGAGGATAAGCAGTGCAGGTTCCTCCTTCAGTATGTTAGGGCGACTGGTGTTGCGGTTTATTAGGCGGTCACCCTCAACTCGGGGAGTTCCTTTCCCTCCCATGCAAGGTGCCGCACAATAAAGCACTATTTCTTTCAGGTTCACTTTGGTGAGGCCTCCAACCTATCTCGCACCCAACCCACAAATACCCTGTGTATCCAATGGACTAGGAACAAGGCCGGTGTATAGTAAAAATGTTTATTTATTTAAGGTTTGATAATGAAAACGAGCAGCCAATATCAGCCACCAAAGCCGTGGCAACACCCAATATCACAATAACTCTGTTATTAAAAAAATACAAGTACAATTTTGAAACATGCAGTCACAATTGACAACAAATTTAGTTTCAATTTAACCAATAGAAAGCATTCACAATACGAGAAAAAATAGTTTTGCAACACACATGAAAATTAAAGGCAATGCTTTGGGATTCTGGTTTGGGAGGCTAGGGCATCAATGGGAACATTCGTTTTTAAACTTTCATTTGAAAGGCACCGTTGGGAAAAGGAAATCAAAGGAAAATCGTTTTTCAACACACGTGAAAATTCTGGTCAGAGAAAATGAGAACAAAGGGTACATTTCGTTTTGGCAACACACATAGAGATGAGATGCAATTTTGTACTTTATTTATTTTTACATTTATAAGGTACACTAAACCGTAGGCATCAAGGCGCTGTTACAACCAGTTACACTTTAGTCTTGAGTGGACATACAGAGTGGGGGGGGGGGGCGGTTGGGTCCGGGGAAAAGTGGGAGGGATATATGGTCAGGCAGCAGCAAGGCCCTTAAGCGCAAAGTTAGTTGAAGAGCAATGTTTTCAGTGTTCTCCTCAACACCCAGTACAATTGTTCTGCTCTCAGAGATGGCGGGAGAGCGTTCCATGTCTAGCTGCAATGGTAGGGAAGCTTGCCCCCCCCCGCTCTGGATTTTTTGAATTTAGGAAGAAGCAGCCTGTTCATGTATGCTGATCTGAGTGGTTTGTCTGATTGAGCTCTGTTGATCTTTTGGGAGAGGTAGGGTGGGGCTGATTTCAGAGAGGCATCTGTGTGTGATGGAAAGAGTTTTGAAATGATTCACTCTCGAACAGGGATCAGCGTATCTCTTTCCTGGTGCCGGAGATGTGCTCTCTTTTGGCAACGTTAAGGGCAGCCCTGATGGCATTGTTCTGTATCACCTGCATCTTGCTGAAGTTGTGTTGTAAGGTGCCTGTGAAGAGGGCATTACAGTAGTTTAGCCTTGCCCCTATGATTGCCCTGGCAGTGCTACAGGGACTGTGCTGGGAGAGGAAGGCTCTACAGGCATTGATGATCTTTGTGGTGTGGGCAGCAGATGATACGATGTGAGTGAGAGGGTGGCATCGAGTTAGATTCCAAGCGTCTTAACTGAAAAGGATACAGGGATTTGTATGCCGTCAATGTTGAAGGAAGAGTATGTGGGTTTGAGTTTCTTAATTGCAGGCGAGGGGCCGACCAAGAGGAGCTTTGTCTTTTCATCGTTGAGGCAGAGTTGGTGTGTGGCCATCCTGGCCTGGATGGTGGAGTACATTTAGTTAAGTGCGTGCATGCCATTTATGTAGTTGCCGGTCACTGGGAGGAGAATTTGGGTGTCATCGGCATAATGATTTGTAATTCTGATTTAAAATGAATAGAGATGAATGGGAAATTTCGTTTTGCAACACATATACAAATGGGATGCAATGCTTTGTAATTCTGATTTTAAATGAATAGGACATTTCGTTTTGCAACACATATACAGATGAGATGCAATGCTTTGTAATTCTGATTTAAAATGAATGGAAAATGTCATTTTGCACCCTCCACACTTTCTTGAAAAGCAGTGTTTTATGGATTACTTATTTTGGGATACAGGACACCCCCCCTTCTGTACAGGAGTCCAGGGTTTTCAGAAAATAGTCAACCAAGTCTTTATTACCGGCTCTAACACACTGGGCATGAGCTTAGTTAGTTTTGCATTCTAACAACACTCATCCTGTGATTTTCTATATGGGAATTAATTAATTTACTTTAATTAAATGTGTTAAGGGTCTACACAGTGTCTCCCGCTTCCCCCACAATTTCATGGAAAGGATTAAAGCAGGCAGTTCCCAACACAATTCAATATCAATGGAGATGGTGGTTTTCTATGGGGAAATAATTTGAATGAGATTTAATACCTTGTGCGAAGAGCCTACCCAGTTTCAATGCCCCCCTTTTACCCATTAATGGAAAGGGATAGAGGCAGATGCCTCCCCACGCAATTGATGGCTTTGGGATATCTACTTACATGGGATCTCTCTGCTCTTTGCTCAGGAAGCCAGCCAGATTTTTGGGACCCTCTTTTGGTAGGCAGCTCACACCAGGCCTCTCCCACAGCAAGGTCCCTCCAGATAGGCTTCTCTCAGATAAGGCTCCCAGGTTTCCAGGCAAGGTTTACTCCGATGACCTTGGTAGCTCTCCTTGCCTCTCTGCTAGTTGTTCCTCGCAAGAGTCCAGCAGCAGGCTATCTCTCGGAATAAAGTCAAAAAGCCTGGTTCTAATGCAAACATGCCCTCTTACAGGGCTGGTGACACTCCAACATGGTCATAATTCCCACGGTAAGGATTGGCTGGCTCGCTCCCTTCCCCTCCCCCACCACATCCCCTGCCCGCTGATAGGACCAGGAACTGAGAGGAGTGTATGATGTAGGCTGAGGGAGGAGAAAAGATACATCATTTCAAAATGACAGGGAGTTTTACATTTTGTGTTATGAAAAATCTCAGAATGTGACAACTCCCTTAATCTTTCAGATAACCACATGCATTTAGATATTTTTGAACTCTATATTTTATGGCGAGTCAAAAGATACTAATTTTATTTCATCACACCTTTCCTGGGCGGAGCTACCATTTTCACGGTTTGCTGCTGCGCCAAAATAGCTAAAAATGGGACCATTTGCAATTCAAACCCGACTTTCATGATCTAACCCTTTGCCAACTTTCCCATTTCTCAGGTGTATGAAAATGGCAGAATAATAATTTTGATCAGAATTTAAATTATATACATCACAAATATTTTATTTTTACATGGTCCCAATGGGCTTTCCATCCCCTTTAAATTGAACCCCGGGTGGGCTCGATAGGTCACATGATGCTCCTTTAATTTTGGAAAAATGTGTTCAATGTTTAATTAATGGCAGGGCATAACACGGCCCCCAGTTTCACATTAAAATCAGACCCACGCAGTTTCCATTTCACTTACAACACCAGCCACCTGGTTTATCCATGTGTATATTAAGTTTTTCCCCTCTTAGCTTCAAAGGGTCCCTGTTTGGAGCTTAATGTACTTTGTATGTGGAGCCTGACCTGAAAGGTCATTTCTGTTGGTCATGTTATCTGTACATCCCGTATTATCAATCTAATTCTTTGTATATTTTAGCATTTAACTTGACAGCCAGACCTTCTCCTGGGGTCCTTAGCCAAAGGTTTTGAGTTCATATTTTCAAAGGGTGTTTGTTCAGAGTGAATGCACATTTTATGTGAAGATTTAACCTTAAGGACGCTTTTGCTGGTTGGCTTTATCTATATCACCCACACTTTACATCTCTGGCTTTGTATTTATTTATATTTTTACTGCACTTACAGGCCGGTTGCTTTGGTAAACCCAGCCCTCAAAGGTCGGGGTCACAATTCCAGATACCCAGCAGCTCAGTGGAGAAAAACAACAGCAGCCAATTACCTGCATGGTCCTAAAGGAATAACATTTTCCATTGGCACTGCATGTTTAACATGTTGCATTTAGGATTACATTTAGGACTGTTGTTCATAAATACAATCTTTCTTTACATACTGTATAAACAGAAATAAGTTCACTCTATACACAGAGATAGTCCATAGTTATATAAGGAAGCAGTATTCAAATCTACACTCTTACAAATGTCTTTTTTTATGTGCTGTAATCAATTCTCTTATTACTGGATAAAAGCTATTTCTGAATTGAAAAGGCATTATTCCTCCTTTTTAGCTTCCAAATGCGCAACTATTTTTTTTCATCCCATATGCACTGCTGCAGTTTTTAAATCTGTCCATGTGTAATGAATTTCCTAAATATAACCGCTGAAATGACATGAGTATCCCTTCAGTATTGTCCACGCATAGGCCATTGTTTACCATGGGAAATCGATGTCCCCTTTAATACTCCATGTCAGCCTTTCCATTTAAATATCAGTTCATTTGTGAGAAGTAAGTGTCTTTCTCCACTTTCGCACTTGTCCATTTTAGTAGACCTTAAGTCCAAAAAAACAAGTGTTTTGGACTGGCCTGCATTCTCCAATGGATATCACCAGCCAGTTTCTCTCTTAAATACTTGCCTGGCCTGGGCTCTTTATTTCTGACATTCATGGGCTATATTTTACCCCACATTGGGAAGTGGGAGGAGCTTTAGCAGAGGTGCGCATCTGACACTGGTGACTAACGGCAAACATCATCTCTCCAGGTGGAAATCGCCAGCTCTGGCCCTTGAGGAGCCCTCCCAACAAGAAGTAGTTCCTGGTAATTCATGGCTGTTTGGGGTTCAGGGGAGTGAATAGAGGGGTTTTGTATGCTGTGTTTTCTTGGGCATGGTTTCTACATGCCTTGCCTCACCATGACACTGTGGAAGGTGAGAGTCTGACCATGGCTAAGCCATGTACAGACTTTGTGTCCTTAAGCACATTGCACACAAGCACAAGCATATGGTTTTGGTAACCATAACATAAATAAATGAGGAAAACAAAAAAAATTCAATTTTCTTGTCTCTCTTTTCAGGAAGTGGTTGGCAAATTTGGATTTCTGACATACATACAATCCCTCCCAAATAATGTTTTTTTCCCTAGGGAAGTAATTGGAAGGACTTTGCCGCCAGTGTTTTCCTGGGCATGTCTTCAACATGCCTGAGCTCACCATGCAGTGAGTACATTCCAGGCACACCCACTGTCGCAGGGGACACCTCTTCTCCAGCTCACTCTCATTTCGGTGCTGCGCCCCATAAAATACAGATGAGTCCCACAATATTCGGTCCAGTTGTAAACATAGCTCCTCCATCCTTTCCTTCTCATGCCTTCCTGAGCAGATTATCTATCTCCCCCCCCCTCATCCCAACTATCCATTCGACTTTGCTCCTCCCTACCACTACTGAACATTCTATCATACTCCTCCTGTGCCTCTCTTGACAGGCAAACGCACTTCGACACCATGAATTTATGGCAGGAGGAGCTAAACAAATGCATCATAACAACAAAACATTTACATAGGCCACAGGTCTTTTAAAGGTTGCTTAGAAACTTGCGGCACTAAGTCCATGCCATAAACTACTTAGGCCCCACCACCAAGTATTGTTGGGAGGGGAGACCAGGATGCTCTGGGGACCAGAGAAATCCACCCACTACATGAAATAACCTTGTTAGGGCTGATAAACCAGCAAGGGGGAACAGACACTTGACCACAGAGGCCAGAAAACCCCTGTTCACTGTACCCCAGAAAAGCAAACAAGAGATCTTCTGATAAGGAATGGCCGCTGAGTGGGCGAGTTGAAACCACTTGGCTGCACATTTTTTACTTCCCATTAGCAAGAGGGAGGAGAAGCGCCAGGCAGCTCACGAGCTGCATGGATATAGTAATGTTGGTGGTTGCATCACAGGGCTTCCATGACTGCGCCACTTGGCTTTCAAATGGCTGTGGCTGTCTTTACGCACAGCCAGCAGTCACCTTCCCAATGACATCATTAACAGAGACGATCATAAGGCACAGAGGCACCATATGAGTACAATAAGGACAAAGGAATAAGCACCCCAGGGGGTTTCGGGGGGTGTCCAAGGAGCTCAGACCAGTAACATGAGCAGAAGTAGGAAACAACCCAGCCAATCATAGGTGGTACTGGGACACTTCATGTGACTAAATCGGTATAAAAGGTGGTAGATGTTTGGGAGTTAGAAAGTTAGTTAGAGAGCTGCTGCAGACATAGAGTAGAAGAGATCTGTGGTATGCAGTGATTTTGTCGAATTGAAAATCACAAATTGAATTTTTAACGAACCCAAAACATCTTAAAAATAAAATAATAACATTTGTTCAAACTAGATATATGGTGTTGGGAATTGGAATAGTAGTTTTGGGGGTGGGGGAAAGGTATCAATAAAAAAAAACGGGGTTTGGGTGGGACCAAAAAAAATTATTATTTTCTTTTTTGAAATGTTGGGTTCGTTAAAAATTAATCAGTTGTTTTGTAATTCGTTAAAATCACATGCAACCAGATCCGTTTGCTGTGCAAGGATGCCAAAGTGATTGTCTGGCAGGGGTGTGTAGTGTGAGAAACCTGAAGGTGTCTCACCCACTTGTCCCCGGGGATCTGTCATCCAGGTGGCCAGGAGATGGCCATCACTTTTGGATCCAGTTCCTGGGGGTGGACCAGTGCGGGAGGATCACCTGGATGAGGGGTTTTCGGGGAGTAGAAGTGGGACACCGGATGGCAAGACGCATTATCCCCTTCCCCATAACACCTTTTCCCGATCCTACCAGGTAGGATACATAGGAACTCAACCTACCGCCTCAATTTCCTGACGCAAACACTTTCTCACAGACAGCTCATTGTGAGAGAAAACGGACTAACACTTGAGCTGTATACATGACATGTCCCAACACAATGGTCAGGCAGAGTCAGGCAATTAATGACAATTACACAACTGACTTCCATCAAACTTCCCCACATGGATAAAAGGCAGAACATGAAAGCACATTCTGAGCGAGGCAAAGCACACGAGGAAGCAGCAGTTCCAAGATGGCAGTTTAATACGAGGAGAAAGACAGCAAGACCAGAGTGGGTTGCAAGGAGGGAAGTACACTTGACCTTTTCAGAGAACAACTGTTACTTTCATGAGCATTTGAGAATAAGAAATAGAAAACCTGGAATTAAAGCTGAACAGACCTGCATTGTGTGTCAGAGGTACCCGGGGCTCTCTCACGTTGATAGCCAAGGCGGGGAGAAGCGTTTGCTGCCGTGGTACTGTCCTTGGCACCTACAACAAAGCAGCGCCAGTAAAGTCAGAACAGCCAGTCAATCGGGGCTACTGATACCAGACCGAGCTGTGTTAACGCCAATGTTACAAGCTGCAACATTGTATAGCGAGATCGGTAGAAGAACAGTGTATGAAATGTATGTGATGAACGACGTGAATAATTAAACAGCAGATGAGTGACAGAACTCTTGAAACCAAAACAGATACCATAAACAGAGTGGTCTGGCACCACGTGCGTGCTCATTTGGAAGTCTCTGTCAGGTTTTCAACTGAAAGATGTTGTTGTGAAAAGAAATAGTAGAATCAAAGTGGTTCTGCAATGGGTCTGTGCACATTCGAAAGTCTTTGGTAGTTAATAATCAAGGAAATTGGTCTGAGCCCGACTGAGGGAGACCAATTGTATAAAAGAGGATCTGAGCCCGAAAGAGGGGGATCCAAAGTATTGAACATTGTATAGAAAGATCTGAGCCCAGCTGATGGCGATCTGGGGTGAACCGTGAGTCACTTGAGCAAGAAAATTCAATGAACAGTGTATAAATGAATCGGAGCCCGGCTGAGGGGGATTGGAGGTAAAGAGTGAGTCACCTGAATTGAATGCTCGTGAAAAGTGAAGAACATTTCATTTGTTTTGGTACATCAGGCCCTCCGAATCAAGAGACTTTGATAAGTAAACAGACTTGGTCACAGAAGTCCATGATGATAGTGATTGAACTGTATCCTTGTGCCAAAGTAGCCAGAGACTGTACTACGCTTGAGTGAACTGCCTTGTCCTGTGCTGAAAATGTGGGGCAGGGAGGCCATTGGCCTGAGCATCCTGACATATCATTTCTGTGAACACGTCCTTCTTTTTCATAAACACCACCCCCACACTATTTGTATTTAGGTGTGGCTTGGCAATAGTTTTGTTTTAGTATAGGCCATTTTTATTTGACAAAGACACCACTAGGGCTGCGTTATTATTATTTGATGGTCGTAGCTTGCTCCCACCTGTAGATTTAGGATTAGATAGGCGTTTATCATACTCTTGTTGAAGTTCAATAAACACCCTTGAACTGTGGTCATTTGTGTCTGTCTTACTGTTGATGCCATGCCTTCCTTACATGTGGTGTCAAGAGTGGGATGTGACTCAATTGATAAAAATTGACAATCCATGCTGATAATTGTTGTACCACCAGAAGACGAAAATAGAATCGTTGAACTCCTTGACTCTGACTGTGTATGCACTCTTAAAGAGGTTTTGCTCTCTCAGCTGCACATCCCAACTTGTCGACAAGACTTGTTTTGCAAAACCCAAGTCTTATTAGACACACTCCCACTATCTCATTATAATATCCAACAGTGGTATAGAATAATATTAAAAACCCAGCCAGCATACACCTTTATTAGACCTAGTGCCCTAAACCCACCCTCTCCTCCCGAACCTTTCTTTTTTTGGTACCCATTTACCATCAGTCCCGGTCCATCAGGCTTAGGGACTAATCTATTTAAGTCATCTCCTTCGACGGAATCAGAAGACTTTGAAACCTTACCAAAAGGAGTCGAGACCTCTTTCTTTTCCAATTCAGAAAAAAACATCAAAGGAACCCTTACCCCACCAGAAGAAATGGCCGACCTAGCTGCTATCATTACCTAGTTGGCTACCCATCAAATTCAGTCTGAAGCTAGACTTCAAGAAAACTTGACGGAATTGGTTCAGTTACAGGCCAGACCACTAATACCACAGGGGATACTGCAACCATACCTCGAAGGAGAAGATCTAGGGAACTTCTTCCTGAATTTTGAACGATTAGCCGAACAGTTAGGATGGGAACAAAATCTAAGGAGATGTTACTTAGGGCCCCTGTTACAAGGTGAACTACAAACCGCCTACCAACTACTTAATCTTGCCCAGGGAGCCACCTTTACATCCATAAAAGAAGGGTTATTGAAAAGAGTAGGCCAAACCTGCAACTTCTATTGGCAAAAATGAAGGGCCATTAGATTAAATCCTAGAAAAAACCCTCTTAAAATGGATGAATGTGTTAAAAATACCATTGCTCTGTGGATTAATAACAAAGCAATGGGAGAATTGGTAGAGATGATTACATTTGAACAATTCACCAATTCGTTAGCCCCTTTTTTGCAAAAGGCAGTATTAAAATTAAATCGACCTACCCTAGCCATGGCCATCGAGACTGCCCAAAATCAGTTGGATGCAGCCAAATATTTCCACTTGATACATCAAGGTGAGGAACTAAAAGATTACAAACCTACACACCAACCCCAAACCCAAATAATAGATAAACAAGGAGGGTCATATAAAATCAAAGAATGGATACCGAAAAGGAAAGAATGGAAGGTAAAAGACCTTACCCTAAAAATAAAGAGGAAAGTAAAAGGGAGGAACCTAAAGGAAGCAGACCACCCTCGCCCCACCCCCCATCTGCTTCTCATGTAGAGAAACTGGTCATCTAGCCAGACACTGTCAATAACACTTGTGAAGAAGAACCCATGGAAATAGGCTGTTTAAAGGGAGAAGAATAGGAAGAACCAGAAGATGAACCAGAAACCTTCAGCATGTGTTTGTGTCCGTCTTTGGCTGTCATGGTCACTAGGCAGGAGCCCGGCCCTCCACTACATACAGGGTCCCAATGGACCCAGTCTTGACACCTATGGCACCAAGCTCATTTCAAAGTGTGCTCAGCACACAGAATACCAGGGGCATGTGCAGCATGGCCGGGCGGGGCCCAATTATCACAGAGAAGGCACGTGCAGAAGGAGGAGCTAGGTGGGGCCACAAGGCGAAGCCCACAGGGAGTGGCCCGGGGCCAGGCTATATAAACCGGCCCCACCCGAATACTGGCGCTTCGCGATAGTTTTCTAACTGCAACGTTACGCTTACCTCCGACCAGAAGACTCTTACCTGATCCAGCACGTGCGCTCCCAGTCTCTGGAACCTTCGCCACCTACCTGGTTCAACACGCACACCTCCAGCCACCTCGACCATCTTACCTGGAACGCATCATCGCCGGGAGCATTGACACTCGCTTCCCCCTTAACAGTCGCTGCGCACGCCTTACCTGAGATCGCATCATCGTCAAAAGCACTGCCATCTGCTCCCGACTCGCCTGCAGTCATACTCACCTTCCTGGAGTCCTCGACAGGTACAACCCAGCAACCTTACCTGTTCCGAATTCTGTTGACTCAGGACCTTCTTTGGATGCTGACTCCATTCAGATCTTCATCTCCAACCACCATCAGGAGCCGGATACTCTCCTCCAGTCATCGCCAACCTGCCGCACCTGCAAAGAGAGTAAGAGACACAAGGTGAACCATCGCACAGACCGCAACTCGCTAAAAGCAGCATTATTTACAAACTTAGTGCAGTTTCAGAAACCACCCGCTTACATACCAATGGTGGAAAATCCCAGAGCTGCTTCCGTTGCCATCACACGCTCCTGGGTCATCTTCATTGCTACAGGGGAGAAAGAACAATATACCATTATGAACAATATCCCTTGGGACAGTGCCACTACAAGGACACGGACAATAAGAAACTCATAAACACTTACCTCCAAGAGGGAATGGTCGCAGCCGGTCTGGACCTCTGCAATCAGGACCAGTGACGTAACTAGGTCCATCCGCAGCGCCCCTGCTGAACGAAAGCAGGACGGAGAGCTCGCCCTTACATATTGTCAGGTGAGCCTGTATGGGTAAACTACGGCGCCCCCACATTCTGGCACGAAAGGGCAGAAGGGTACCGCGACTCCACTACGCTAGCCTCATTGTCTCTCATCCTCTCGCTGGAAAAGGTCCAGTCTTCCAGGCCCATGAAAAAGGCAGTCGTTGGGGGGGAAAGAAGCGACCAGAGGGAGTCAACTCCAGGGAGGGCTCCAACCGTGCCCTAATGCCCCCACAGAGACCAGGTGAGCGTAACAGAACGTGAAGCCTCTCCAAACCTCTGCCTGGGCGTTATGAATACCTCTGTGACCGACCAGTTGGCCCAATTGCTGGGGGATTTACGGGCTGAAGTGCATGCCTCCAGACAAGAGACAAATGGCCTCATTACGACCCAGGCGCTAAGTGTTTAACGGCGCCGTAAAAGGCTCCGGGGCCGTTAAACACTAAGCGCCTAATTACGAGGTCCCTTTGCGGGACTCGACCTTAACGGCTGGTCTAGACCAGCCGTTAAAGTAGGGACCCGCAAAGGGACCTTGATGGCAATTACGGTACCGCAATTTGCAGTACCGTAATTGCCGCCTTCCCCATTCCCATTGAGCCCTATGGGGCAAAAATGGGAATGGGGAAGGGCCATGGTGGCATGGGAAATTACCGCCCCGCCAACCTCGGAATGGGGTGGTAATTCCCCATTCCGCCATGGCGGACTCCGGCATTGACCATGGTGCTAATAGCACCATGGTTTAGTGCCAGAGTCCTAATGAGGCCCAAACTCTCTAAGAAGGGATTTAATCATTGCCCGAGAACGGACCGACAATCTGGCAAGACAGGTGCTTCAATCACACGCGGGGCAGGTTCCGTTACCTGGTAGTGCGCCAACCCCTGCACCACCATCGCCAGCAATTCAAGTAGTACTCCCAGGGGCTGTACTGCTAGCCCCGCCAGAACGGTTCACTGGCGACCCCAACAAGTTTGCTATATTTATGAATCAGTGTCGTCTGCACTTCCTGTGCCGCCCAGGTGCATTCCCGAACAATACTTCTAGAGTGGCTTTTGTACTGTCGTATTTAGGAGGTAGTGCAGCGGATTGGTCGATACCTTTGGTCAACCAGAATGACCCTGTGCTGCACAACTTGGGGGAATTCCAACGGGAATTGGAGAAACTGTTTGCAAGACGCACCCAGGGGCAGGCCCTAGATAACGAACTGTTGTCCCTCAGACAGGGGAATCAGGATTTACTGACTTACATAACCACCTTCAATCGTCTTATTGCACAAACCAACTGGCCTGATGAGAAAAGGACTATGTTATTTTACCGAGGATTGCGAGGGGAACTAAAGGATGTGTTAGCCCAAGTGGTCAATCCTCCCGAAGCCTGTGCCGAATACATCAACCTAATGTTGCAACTGGATCACAAACTACAAAGCCAAAAGATGGACTACACTAGGTCTGAGGGGAGACCTGTCTATGTGAGATCCAGGGACAATCCAGGCAAGAGCAATGAAACCACTGAGCCAATGCAAATCGGGGAATTACGGGCCCTGTATCTAAAGCCGAGAGAGAAAAACGGGGGCAGGAACAACTATGCCTATACTGTGGCAAGGCAGGACATTTCCTTCGGGATTGCCCCGCTAAACCTCCAAGTAGAACTGTTGGTGCGATGGATAATACCGATAAGGAACAGGACATGGCTCCGGAAAACTCCAGTGCCCGACAAGGGTAGGGGTCCCCTTGTCGAGCAAAAACCAGAAAGTATTTCAGACCTCACATCTAGTCATTCCAGTACTCATAGTTCACCACCAGCAACCATCTAAGGTGCACACCTTGGAGGCGTATATAGACAGTGGAGCAGTAGGTAAATATATAGATCAAGCCCTTCCGCACAAATTGGTCTACCACTTCGGCATAAACCTCAGGCGGAGAACGTTACTGCAGTAGATGGCTCACAACTATCCTCTGGGCCAGTAACGCAGCACACTGAGAAGGTTATGCTGATTTATCAGGAAGGTCACCGAGAGGACATTTCTTTTGATCTTATTGGGGCACCACAGTTCCAAATGGTCTTAGGGATGCCGTGGCTAGAGGCTCATAACCACAGAATTGACTGGAGAACACGAGTGCTGACCTTTCCGCAAGAATGCGCCAAAACTTGTCATTTGCAGCAACCCAAGAACGAGATCAAACCTCTTCTGGCCCTTGCGGGCACCCTGCCCACGGAATATTTGGACTATCAAGATGTATTTCAGAAAGAACAGGCAAATACCTTGCCTCCTCATAGGCCCTATGACTGCCAGATCAGCCGGAGCCCAAATCCTGTGCAGTCGAATATATGCCTTGACGGAACAAGAGAATCAACACTTGCAAACCTACTTAGACCAGTACCTAGCCAACAGGATTATTCGCCCATCCAAGTCTCCTGCTTCCTCAGCGCTCTTCTTCGTACCCAAAAAGGAAGGTGACCTTAGAACGTGCATTGACTATGGGGCGTTGAACCAAATAACAATTAAAAACAGATATCCTTTGCCACTCATTCCAGAATTACTTGACCTGGTAAAAAGCGCTCAAATCTATTCTAAACTGGACCTTTGAGGTGCCTATCACCTCGTACGAGTTAAAAGTGGTGATGAGTGGAAGACAGCTTTCGCGGACCAAATACGGGCTCTTCGAGTACCAGGAGATGCCCTTTGGGCTATGCAAGGCACCAGCGGCATTCCAGCACTTTATGAACGACGTGCTCTGTGAACTACTGGATGTCTGTGTTCTCGTTTACATTGATGATATCTTAATCTATTTGCAGTCCAAGGAGGAACATGTTGGCCACGTAAAGGCGGTGTTGGAAAAACTCTGTCAGCACCGACTGTTTGCTAAACTAGAAAAATGCTCCTTCCACGTCACAGAGGTCGTGTTTTTGGGCTTCTTGCTTACTCCAACGTAAAGTTGAAGCTATTCTTCGATGGCCTTCCCCAACATCTATCAAAGGGGTACAAAGTGTATTGGGCTTTGCTAACTTTTATAGACGCTTCATACCACAATTCTCATAAATCGTCCACCCGATCACGTCTCTTCTAAAGAAAAACAAAAAGTTATTTTGGTCAGCAGAGGCCGAACTTGCCTTCCAAGAATTAAAACAAGCCTTTACCTCAGCGCCAATACTTTGGCACCCTCAGCCTGACCTGCCTTACGTAGTAGAAACTGATGCCTCCAGCATTGCCATGGGGGCGGTCTTATCGCAAAAGGACCTCGAAACTGGGAAGCTTCACCCTATAGCATTCTGATCCTGCACGTTTTCTGCACCTGAACAAAATTACGCAATAACCGACAAGGAGCTCCTGGCAATCAAAGGAGCCTTCAAGACTTGGAGGCATTATCTTTTGGGAGCCAAACAAACGGTTACTGTTATTACTGATCACCGTAATGTACAGTATCTGAAAACTTCCAAGGCGCAATCCTCACGCCAACTCCGTTGGGCGTTATTCTTTGCAGAATATGATTTTGTGATTACCTATCGGCCTGGAGTACACAACGGGAAAGCCGATGCCTTGTCAAGAATGGGAGAAGACCAGGATGCCTTCAACCCATCCGATTCCATAGCTATTATCCCAGAGGAACAGATTCAACACCAAATAGCTGTAACTACCTGCTAGGAAGAATTAAAGACTGACCTCCAAGCACACATGGACCCAACTGCCCAAAAGGACTGGTTAAGTAAGGGAGAACAATACTCCATCAAAATTAATCTGCTGTACTTCCAGGGAAGGTTGTATGTTCCGGACAAAGAATACATACTAAAATTAAAGTGATTACCACGAGTCCTTGGTGGAAGGACATCTAGGGATCCCCAAGACTAGAGCCAAAATCCAAAAGAATTACTGGTGGCCCTCCTGGAGGAAGGACGTCGTCCAGTTCATTGCCACGTATGGTGTCTGTGTGCAAAATAAATCCCCAAAAACAAAATCCGGCAGTGCTACTGAGACCTCTTGAAGTACCACCAACACCATGGCATACATTATCCTTGGACTTCATCACCGATCTACCACCTTGCAAGGGGTTTAACACAATCCTGGTCGTCGTAGACCTGTTCTCCAAAATGGCGGACTTTATCCCACTGAAGGGGCTTCCCACCATGGCTACGTTGGCCACAGTATTTCTAGAACAAATCGTCCGACTGCATGGATTTCCATCCGTATTAGTTTCAGACAGGGGGTCCCAGTTCGTTTCAGCCTTCTGGAAAATGTGCTATAAACTAGCCCATATCGACCTTCGACTCTCTACTAGTCACCACCCCCAGACCGATGGTTAAACAGAGAGGACAAGTCAAACGCTTGACCAATACCTGAGGTGCATGTTACAACAAACAGGGGACTCTGGAAAGACATTCTCTGGTTGAGTGAGTTCGCCTACAACAACTCAATTCATACTAGCACTGGACAGACCCTGTTCTACATAATGAACGGTCAACACCCAAGAACATCTTCCTTCGACCCTCTGGACGAGTTGGAAATGCCAGCAGTGACATCATTGCATAAGAGAATCACTCAATCTCTTAAAGAATCTGGCAAGAACCTAAAGTGAGTCAAGGAGCAGCAGAAAAAATGTGTGAACCTGCACAGGAAGGAGGCTCCACAATATCATGTCGGGGATAAAGTATGGCTGGCGTCTAAAAACATTCCTTTAAGAGGACCCTGTGCCTTTTGGCCACGATACTTGGGGCCATATTCGATCAAGGCCTTCATAAATCCTGCGGCCATGAAATTGGATTTTGTCAGGTGTCTTGACCCACGTTTGAATTATTAGGCTACAAAATTTGGTGTTGTGGACTTAGAAAATCCAAGATGGCCGAAAAGCCCACATTTGCGCCAGAATCCAGGAAAACCGCGCACCAAAATTGTCGCCTGACTCGCCACCCACCAGTGCGAGCGTGATGGGCCAGAAGCGTCATGAGTGAAACGTGGTGCCAAAGGAAAAACAGCAGTGCCCGTTAGCTCAAAAAGCGCTTTGAAATCACCTTTGTTTCTCTGAAATGCAAGCTCAAAATGCCTATTTCAAACATTACTAGATATTCAAAAATCTTACTGAACACCAACAGACGTCTGGTAGAATGAAGTCTTGTGTGCATACCAAATCTGGAAAGATGAAGAGCCTAAAATAATGTTCATAACAAAACTGGCTGAGCTGTGGATATCAGCAGCTTAAGTGAAATTGGACTTAAAGCCACTAAAATCGAAATCTTTAAAATAAATGAGTGATTTACTTTGGAGTGTCACATAGGTTGCAACTGTTTAAATGTCATAGTTTTGAACTTAGAATCAGCGTTCTAGCTGCATGTGTCAAAATTATAAATTTGATTTGAATAAAAGAAAAATGGGAACAAAAGTGACATTTGGCTGAAGCCTGGCTTAAAGGGATTGAATTCTGCCTGGCAACTACCCCCGACAGGAGTTGAAACTTGCCCAGCAACTGCATTCACAGGCCTGGCTGCATTCTGCTTCCCACACCAAAAGGAGATCACACCTCTCTGATTGAATCAGGGGAGGAGTACCTGGGAGCAGGGAAACAGAACAATGAACTTCCCTTTGCTCCAAGCAATTTCTAAATCAGGAGGTCGTAAATGGCTTATTCTTGGAAGGAAATGGTAGGGGTACAGCCTCTGTGAGCCAGCTGAGCTTGGAGGCGGGGACGAACAAGCAATTCCCCATGTGCTTTGGGACCTAAACCACACCCATCTGGGCCAGAGCATCATTTTAGAAAGAAGGATAATTCATATTACATAATTGTCAAAATTATAACAATAATATCATGATTCCTGTGATTTTTCTGTGCACATTTTAAGAGGTGTTAGGACTCTGTGGTATGTTCTGGGGGTAGAAGTGGAAAATAGGGTATTACTCCAAATGTGTGTATGTTAAAAATCTGACACTTCATCATCTGATGCCCATATTCCTTGCGCACATTTGTGTAAATTCTAGAAATGTTTAGAGGTTGTGCGAAAAGGGCAGAATTCTGTCAGAAGTGAACACAACATCTTACAAAGACAGGGATCGGATGGTTTGGTGCTACAGAAAATATGTTAACTGGACATATAATATCAGAAAAATTGTACATAGATAAATATGCATTTAAGTCAAAAATAGATTTGTCTGCAAAGTGACAAGGCGAGTGTTCTTTCTGTATACCATAAAAAGGATGCCGGATGACTCACAACTCTGTTCCCCAGTCAGGCGACAAAGAATTTTCTAGCCTATCAGGAACCTCAGAGGGTTGGGCATAGAAAGTCAGCCTTCCCACCCACTTTCAAAAGACATAAAAAGACCCACTGAAACCCAGGTAGGGACTCACTTTCCACTTTCTTGCAGAGAGAACCACAGCTTAACCTGTTGACCAGATCTGTGACGAGGCCCATTCCTTCCAAAATTAGGAGTGAGTATCCAGCCAGAGCTGTGCAAAACCAATCTCTTAGTTTAAAATAATCTAATTCAAACCATTTCCACCTATTTAAAACTGCATCATAGAAATCGTGTGTCCATTCTGTGATTTGAAACCTGTGAAAGTGTAATTTGTCATTCTGAGCTTTACTTTAATTTTGAGAATCTACCTCCACTAAATTAAACCGTATCTTTGGAACTGCATTAAACCGTATCTTTGGTACCGGTGACCATTAACCCTTACCGCCTTGCTACGAGGTCACTTTGTGGGACGCGACATTAACGGCTGGTGTAGACCAGCCGTTAAAGTAGGGACCCGCAAAGGGACCAAGGTGCTAATTACGGTACCGCAATTTGCGGTACCGTAATTAGCACCTTCCCCATTCCCATTATGCCCTATGGGGCAAAAATGGGAATGGGGAAGGGCAATGGAGGAAGGGGGAATTACTGCCCCGCCAACCTTGGAATAGGGCGGTAATTCCCCTTTCCTCCAAGGCGGTGCCGGTAATTTACCGGCATGGACCAAGGTGCTAATAGCACCTTGGTCCACCGCCTACCGTGTAATGAGGCCCATTGACTTAGTTGGAGTGCTGAATTGAAGTCACTTAACAGAGTGGGGGCTTGAGCCAGGACGTCTGGATTAGTTCTACCACTTGTGCAGCTTAATACAGTGTGCTAACTGACAGGCTACATAAATCCTATTGGATCACCACGCTGTGTTACACTGTAAAATCACCCCTCAAAAGAAGGACGCTCTAAGGAGACGGTCTGTTTTGCAAAATAAAATACAAACTTCTGTAAATCAGGAAGAAAATCAATTTCCAGAATGACGACATTGGTAGATATGAAGATAGCTAGAGAGCACCTCTTACATAAACTGTTTGTGAGAGGTGAATGGTCTGAACAGGACCAGAATGTGTGGCTGCAGGCGATCACACAACAGGTCAATGTGGCTGGGTTAGACAGCTGGAAAGATCAGGGTCCCTTACACGTGGCCCTGAGCGAACTATACATGGCCCCTAAGGCCAATGATGAGCACAACAAGATTGTTAGGATAGCGGCATATTTGTATTTATATATGGGAGCCATACAGGACAAATGTGCTGAAGGCCAGGTCCTGGCAAATAGGCAACATATGGAATTAGAGAAGGCCCAATCTGACCCGGTCTCTTCCGAGCAGAGGCTGCAGAGGAGCCAGGAGTCAGAAAATGATAGTAGGCAGTATATCATTAAAATAAAAGAGGATATGGACATCCTGCAACAGGAAAAGTCTGACCAGGATACCAGATTTCTGGCCTTGCAGAAGGAGTACCAAGAAGGTTTGGACGCCCTACTGCAGAGCCAGAAAAGCAGGAGCAACAACTGGACTTCAATAGGGCATGTGCAGAGCAGGTAATCACCCTGCAAAGCCACCTAGATAGGGAGAAGGCAGAGAGCAACAAACTGATTCTGAAAGACCTGGATACCCTTACAGAATTTGAGGAGGAGCGCCAGAAAGCTGGTGCCTTTCAAAGGCAGAGAGACGACCTGGCGGCACAGATGCAGGCTCTTAGTCAGGAAAGGGACACCTTAGGCCTGGAAGTCTGCCACTTAAAAAGAAAAATTGAAGAAAATCACCTGGCCCTCCAGGGACTGGGTGACCTCCAAAAACAGCATCAGAACTTGTTAGAGCACACCAGGAGGGTGGAAGATGCTCTGGCAAGAAAGGAACAGGCCAGTAGGGATGGGACTCAGGAGGTAACCCTCCTGCAGCAAAGACTGGCCCAGTACTCCAAGACTAACCAGGAAGCACAGAGAGAGAATGAGGCTCTCTGCCAGGACAATGATAGGCTCCAGCAACAGGAAGCCATGCAGGAGAGACTGACAGAGTCTAGTAAGGCCTTGACTGAGGAACTGAAAGCACAGGCTCTTGCATTGCAACAGGGAGCAGG
This sequence comes from Ambystoma mexicanum, assembly GCF_040938575.1. NCBI lineage: Eukaryota > Metazoa > Chordata > Amphibia > Caudata > Ambystomatidae > Ambystoma > Ambystoma mexicanum. Next base: position 984,960,601 of record NC_090921.1, read on the forward strand.
GGCTGAGAGAGATGAGGTTCGCTGGGAAAGGGAAACACCTGAGCATAACCTCAGGAGCCCTAGTACCAGAGGCCTTCACCTCTCCCAGTCCCTGGACTCTGCCACACCCATGCCCCCTGGCGCACATGAGCACAGGGCCACAGGGATGGCAGATTACTATCCAGCCAAAGGTATGGGGCTCACAGGCCAGTACCAGCCAGGAATGGATGGGCGGGCATCCAAGTATGGGCACCTAAATACAGTGCAATTTAGGGGGGACCCCAGGAGAGTAGGCCCACTAAGGGCATCCTGAAAACCTCTGCCCAGTTAGGTCAGTGGGGGGGTACCCATCAAATCCGGGCAGCAGGGAGGAATCTGAAGACTCTTCCGCGCGCCCCAGGACACAAGAGCCGAGGTCCCCACATTCTGCCAGCCATTCCCAGGCTCGCAGAATTCAGGAAAACCTGGAAGATCAGACGGGAACCTCTGGGAGCAGTGCCTCTGAGTCAGAGGATGAATGGACTAGGGTTACCCGCACCAAGAAGGCCAATAAGGCAAAAAAGGGCCTTGCTTAAGGACCCCGTAAAACAGATTAAGGCGATAAGGAGTGTCATCACCCCTTATCACAAGAACGCCAAGTATTCTGTTTGGGAACACTTGGAGCTTTACGAGCAAATGATGGAGACTTTCCATTTGAAGGACAGCAGTAGCTGCATTCAGTATGTAAAATGGACATTCTCCCCAGAATACTCCAGTTTCTTTGCGGGGCTGGAGGACCAAAACCATTCAAGATGGTCCACATATAGGGCGGCCATCTTGAAACATTTTTCTGTTCACCGGAATCCCCAAGAGGCTCGCAAGGCAGCCTACAATTTGCAATGTGGGGAGGATCAGGCCCCACAAGAATTTTTGCAGGAATTGAAGCGTGCCTTTGCGCAGACTACCAGACGGGTGCGCATGGACAGTAAAGAGTTTGTAAATACATTTTTCCATGCTTTGCCCAAATACATCATGACCCAGCTAGTGAGAGATTTTCACGTGAAAAGATCACTAGACTGGGTCATTGAACAGGCCACCCGAATCTTATGAGGTGCAGAAGTCCATAGAAAATAAAAATAACGCCCAGAAAAGTCCCAAACCGACCAGCACCCCTGCTGCTGCCAAGGTGGTAGAGGTAAAGGTTGCCCCCATTTTAGATTTGGAGATGGGGGAGGCCTAAAAACCTGCCTGCACTGGATAATTCTCAGCCCAGAAGGCCCTCGGGCCAGTCACAGACAGGGAGTCAAGGAGGTAGTCCCACAAATGGGGTCCCTCGCTCCCCTGACTATGTAAGTCCCCGCTACAAGGGAAACCGACCCATCCTGGGGTATGTGTGGACTCCTCCAGCCCAAGGGGGGGGGATCCAGCCAAGCGCCTAACCCGGGGAACTTCCCTCCTAACTTCCCTCAGGAGGGCAGAAATTCACCAAACCCTGGGCAGAACTTTTTTCCCAGGTATCCACCCAATTTCCAGCCCCAAAATCATCCATCCTTCTTTCTCCAATTCCCTGAGCCCAGACAACCTAATCCGGGAGAGGGGAGGCCAAGGGTGGAGGGGTACCCAAATCTTCCCAACCCAGGGTACTACCAGAGAAGGGATAGCTACTCTTCCTGGGATCAGCCCAGGGGAGAAAATAGAACCCCTTATCAGCCTGAGCAGGTTTCACAGTTAGAGCGCCAGGTCCAAAATATGGCACAGGATCTGGGTCACATGCTGAGGGCTCAACAGAACCCTCAGATGAGCATGCCGGCACAGAATGCCCCAAACTCTGGGCCTGGTGCTCCAGAACAATGACGGGGCAGCAACTGATAACCCACCGGTTCCCAGGGAGGAGGCACAAGGGGAAGGGGGGTGTAAAGCCTTGGAGGAAGCTTCCTTCCCCACTTGTAAACAGCCCCTGGAAACCCAGGAACCAGAAACAAAATCTCCTACCCCTGAAAGTCTGCCACCCAAAGAGCAGAGAGGAGGTAGGAGAAACAAAGGACCCAAACAGACCCAGTTTGTGGAGGAGGTACAGATCTTCCAATTTGAGGGAGAGGGATCCTCAGAGGATCCTGGGAAAAGGATCTTCTTCTTCAGAGATGGGGGAACTCCTCCCAAAGAAAGATGGGTCCCATGGGATTCACATCCTGACTGGGTAGATGTGGGGACTGAGCTAGCGCCGCCCATCATCTCATCCCAGAACCAACAGCATCAAAATCCCCTGGTTCAAACCCATCCTGGTGGCTGCCTCCAAAAAGGGGGGGCAGCCCAGAACCGGAACCAAAGGAACCCACAACGGCTCTGATTTCCAGTTGCCAACTTTTTCTTGCAGATTCCCATGACTCTCCACAGAATTCTGCCCAGATCTCTTCTCTCGCAATGTCCAAAACGAAAGAATTGGCCCACCAGTTGTCCAAAAATGTGCATTATCTGTGCCCCCTTGAGGAGGAGGAGGGAAGATACTATGCCCCGGTACCAGTACAGGGGCAGGGTACAATTTTGGCACTGGTGGACACTGGATCCCAAGCTACCCTTTTGTCCAAAAGGGGCTTTGATGAACTAAATGCAGGAAGGGGGAGAATTACCGGATTCCTCTCACCTCTCTTCCTGGACAACTTCAGAACTTTGACAGGAAGGAAATTCCCATCGAGGGGACTGCGGATTTGGACATTACAATTGGGCGACACAAGGTGAAACACCCGGTCATAGTAGTGACTCCAGAGGGCACCCCTTGTTTACTAGGGAATGACCGCCTGAGAAGGTTGTCACCCCTAATAGATTGCGTAAACCAGGTCCTCTGGACCCAGACTAGCCGACCAATATAATTAAAACAGAGTGTCAACCATGTTAGTTTAAACGGCACATGCCACATGGTTGAACAAAAATCTGACCAAGTAGAATTTCATTTCTAGAACAACCAAATTCCAGACGTGACAGTAATAGCAGTAGGACAACAGACTGGTGATGGGGGGTCCTCTCTATTTCTGAAAATCAACCTTCCTTCCAGTTTAAGGTGGTATTCCACACTGGAAGGAAACACTCTGAAATTCTTTACTAATCCACAATCAGACATTGACATTCCCACTCCAATAGTCCAGAAAGATGTGAAATCAGCTCAGAGCCTGGCTGATATTCAGCAAATTGGAGAGCAGTTGTTCATCCCTGTTCAGCTAAATGATGGGAAGGACGCTGTTCTCACCCGAGTGTGTGTGAACAACGGTAAGAGCTTCATCAGCGAAGCCGTGTTCCGCCAACTCCCAAAAGATCCAGCCATTCCCACATTCAAACTGATAGACAAATGGGAAATGGACCTGGAAGCACCCAATTCCAAACATCTCCTGCCAAGCAGGTGTATGCTCAAAATCTCCATTGGCAACAAGAGCATAGTCCATAATTGTTGGGTCGTGCGAGACGTCACTGCCGCCTTTTACTTAGGCAGTGATATTCTCAATCGCTTTGCCATTAGTTTGGACCTAATAAACTTCAAAGCTTGGTCCCGATTAGCGGATAATCCCATGGGCTTTGAAGAGCCAGAAAAAGCATCTAGGTCAGCTCAATTGCTACCTTATGCAGTTGAAATTCAGATTAAAGAGGAAGTCACCATCCCAGAAAGGACCCGACAATTCTCCCTGCAAGTGAAAGTTAAAAGAGGACAAAAATTGAAAAACCCTGATGCTTATATTCATCTAAATGCTTCCCTCCAACAGCAAGGGTTGGGGGTAAACCCAACACCATTAGTCAACATAGAACATGACACCATTCCAATAGAGGTGGATAACAGCGACTTAAAGAGTATCACTCTACCCGCAGGCACCATTATTGGAATGGCGGTTGATGACTGACATTTTTCCATTGATTTAGGAAATTAACTGTTAGGACCAATCCCCAAGGACTGTTCTGACAGTGACAGTGATGGCAACACAACACCAGACAGGATCTTCACCCGGCATGGGGGGAGCTTCCTGGTGTACATTACCTGCCCTTATGGTAAGGAAGATGTGACTTGTGACTTCAGGAGGGATGAGGTGATTTTCCAGGTCCATGAGGGCTGCCTTTGCCACCTGAAGCCTCCAGTCCAAATCAGCACTCTGACCAGGGACTTCTCCACCCAGCTGGAGGAGGCCACTGAGATAGCAAAACCAGACGTCTTTCCAGGCTTCAGGCAGATGGTTGAAGAGAGAGTCAACCTAGCTGATGCCTATGTGACCCTGGAGCAGAAGCAAAAGTTGAAACAAGCTTTCTTGGATTTCCAAGATCTCTTGGCGGTGGACTCATATGACTGTGCTCGCACCGACATCCACACAACAACAATTCCCACGGACCCTGGCATGACTCCAGTGTTTGTGAAGCAATATTGCTTGCCTCTCGCATCCATGGAGTCCCTTACTGAAATAATTAAGAACATTGAGACCCGGGGAATAATCCGTCCAGTCCACAGCACCTTCAATAATCTGGTGCTGGGAATATTGAAGCCAAACGGCCAGTGGAGACTATGCGCCGACCTTAGGGAGCTCAACAAACGGGTCCGTACTTCCCGATGGCCTCTTCCGTACATTGACCAAGGGCTGGCCCAGATCCAGAGGTCACAGGTATTCACTGCAATAGACCTGACCAATGGATACTGGACTGTGCCTGTCAGTAGGGAGGACCAATGCAAACCGGCTTTTACCTTTGGGGGTCAGCAGTACACATGGACCCGGACTCCCTTCGGATACCTCAACTCCGGCAATGAATTCAACATTTTCCTACATAAGGCCATGCCCGACCTGGGTGCGAGGGGTAACCTGGCTTATGTAGATGATGTCCTCATCAAAAGTTCATCTGTGGAGGAGCACATAGCGGAGATCTGTTATATTCTGACCCAGTTGAGGGCCACAAGAGCAAACCTTTCCTTTCAGAAAGCACAGTGGTGTAGAACTCGTGTTAATTTCTTGGGGCATAAGATTACTCCTCAGGGTCTCTGTCCCCAGGAAAAGAAAGTGGAAGCACTCCAGAAACTGAAACACCCCACAACTCTGCGGGAACTAAGGAGCCTCCTTGGACTGACTAATTACAGCAGAAAGTTCATTGGGGGCTATGCAGAGATCACCAGACCCCTGATTCATCTCTTGAAGGAGGGGTCAAGTGGGAATGGGGTCCAGAACAATCCGAGGCAGTAAGACAGCTCAAAAGAAGCCTCTCACAAGCACCCTGCCTAGCTTACCCTGTCAGAAACAAGGAGTTTTTCTTGGAGACAGGGTTCTCTAATACATGCTTGACTGCAGTATTACATCAAAAGCATGACAAGGTCAATAAAGTAATCTCCTATGCGAGCAAAACTTTAACCTCTGTGGAGGAAAAATTCAACGATTGTGAGAAGGCACTCCTGGCAACAGTGTGGGCATTGAAGAATTACCGCTCGTTTATCCAGGGGGAACACATCATAGTGGAGACTCCACACTAGCCTCTGCAATACCTCCAAAGTGACAGAATCCGGGCCGGAAATGTAAGTAATTCCTGAATTACTTCCTGGATTCTGTCAATGCAAAGCTTTCCTCTGGAGGTCAGATATGGCCAAAACAGGAAGAGTCCCCTCACGCAAAGTCTGGCTGACTTGCTTGATTGTGCCAGAGAAAACTGTCTCGAGGACGAAAGTCTAAAGATCAAGGACAACTTGGAGGCATACCTTAATTCCCCACACAAAGTCTATGAAGAAGACAAGTGTGATGGAATGCCCAATGTCTATGTGGATGGATGCTCTTACCATGTTGACAACAACAGGGAGAAAGAACTGGTGGCCGGCGTATGGAATGCATGGGTGAATGAGTCCCCAGAACCCTCTGCTAGATACAAGATTGGTCCCCGAAGTAGTCAGATGGCAGAGTTGATGGCTGTGTGTCAAGCCATCCTCACTGCTGTCCAACATCAACTCCACAAACTGGTCATAATCAAAGATTCAAACTGTGTACGGAACGGGGTCGTGGAGCACCTGGTTAATTGGAAAACCAGAGGCATGTTATGTGCTAATAACAAACCCTTGAAATATGGGAAGTTAATCCAAAATATTGATGATCTGGTCACCTCGAATGGGATGACCGTCTACTGGAAAAAGATCAAGGGTCATTCCAAATTAGATGGACCAGACAAAACTGGAAATGATTTAGCTGATCAGCTGGCCAAAACCGGGGCCATCCAAGGGGACCTAATAGAGATTGAGTCCCTGTTGGGGGAAATCCAGGTCACTACTATCACTAGGTCCCAGACAAATGCTCACAGTGATCTTTCAACTGCACAATGGAGTAAGGAGACCCCAGATGCTGATTTGATTACGGCTCAGAAGGGGGATCCAATAATTGGTAAGTTTTACCAACACATTGAGGACCCTGAGAACTTTCCCCTGACGGATTCCGATTACATTGGGAAAGAGGACCTCAGAGTGTTGATGAAATGTCCAAAAATGTTACAAATCCAAGATGGTTTCTTGGTAAGGAAATCCCAAGCTGGCCATGATCAGTGGGTGGTCCCTACCTCATTCCAAAGCCTGATGTTAAGTCACGCCCATGATGCGGCCACCGCCGGTCATAGGGGGTTTCATACAACACTTCAGATCTTAAGAGAAGTTGCATACTGGCCACACATGGGGCAGGCCCTCGACCAATACTTGAAGGGATGTCTTGTGTATGCACAATTTCAGCCAACATCCCTCACACTCTGTGCGCCTCTCCAAAAGAGGGGGATGACACTGCCATGGTCAGATTTGCAAGTCTCCTACATAGGGCCCGTGATTGGCTCCTCTGGGGGGAATAAGTACATGTTGATGGTGACATGCTTATTTACTAAATGGGTGGAGTGTCTCCCGGCCCCAAACTGCAAGGCAGAGACAGCAGCTGCCCTGATGATCAACCACATCTTTTCGCGTTTTGGTCTACCCCAAAGGATTGAGTCAGACAGAGGTAGCCATTTCGCCAGCGAAGTAATGACTAAGATGTGGGAGATACTGGGGGTTAAAAGGAAGCTACACATTGCTTACCGACCAGCTTCTTCTGGGGCAGTAGAACGTTACAACCAAACCATCGTGAGCATATTAAAAAAGTTTGTGGCAGATTCTGGGCCAAGTGGGGATATCCGATTACCTCTGGTCCTAATGGCCATCAGATCTACCCCTTCATCTGCAACTAAAATGTCACCGTTTGAGCTGATGACTGGACGCAGGATGGTGCTTCCCCAGCATTTGCTCTACAGGACCCAAGAGCAAACCTTGATCAATGCCTCCACAACGCATGAGTATGTTGAAAATTTAAGGAAACACCTCCAACATGCTTTTGCCTATGCTCAGTGAAACCTAGAAAGATCAGCCGATAGCATGAAGACTCAGTATGATTTGAAGACTACTAGGAAAGAATACAATGTAGGGGACCGGGTTTATCTATACAATTTCCAAAGGAACCAGGCCAAACAGCAGAAATTTCTGCCTACATGGAAGGGACCTTTTGAAATTGTAGACAAGATCTCCCCAGTCGCCTACAAGATCCGCATCCCCAAAGGCAGATTGGCAGAAGGGGAAGACAAGTGGGTCCATATAAATCAGCTAAAGTGTTGCCATCCCAGGCACACTCTGCAGCAACTGGAGGAGTCCTCTGCAATCCCAGAGGGGGCCGCTCCAGAGTAATACAGGGCCAACCCTAAAATATTCCACAGATAGCCTATAAAATCCTATGATTCTTGAATGCAAATGTCTCCTGATGTATAAAATGTATATGTTTGCCCCACCATTAATAGTGCTGGGGAAATGCCTACGAATATGTTTCTGCCGCTTTGCTTTGTCATCCTAGGAGAGATAAACCATGGAGACTGACCAAGGAGGACGACCCGGGGATCGGGAGCAAAGATCCGAGGGGCCCGGGATACCGTCCAAAACTCCCATCAGGACCGCCGAGGAGAACCGATCGATCCACCCTGATGGAGGAAAAGATGCTGAACTGTGCCCTCTGCGGAACCGAAAGAAGATGATGCAGACATCCCAGCATGTGGATCAAAACATCCTTTGCACCCGACTCCCCCTCGACTCGAAATCAAAGTGCAGTCGGGCGGAGGGGCTTGTCAGGTGTCTTGACCCACGTTTGAATTATTATGCTACAACATTTGGTGATGTGGGCTTAGAAAATCCAAGATGGCGGAAAAGCCCACATTTGCGCCAGAATCCAGGAAAACCGCGCAGTTTTTGCACACACCAAAATGGTCACCTGACCCGCCACCCACCAGTGCAAGCGTGATGGGCCAGAAGCGCTATGAGTGAAACGTGGTCCCAAAGTAAAATCAGCAGTGCCTGTTAGCTCAAAAAGCGCTTTGAAATCACCTTTGTTTCTCTGAAATGCAAGCTCAAAATGCCTATTTCAAACATTGCAAGATATTCAAAAATCTTACTGAACACCAGCAGTGGTCTGGTAGAATGAAGTCTTGTGTGCATACCAAATCTGGAAAGATGAAGAGCCTAAAATAATGTTCATAACAAAACTGGCTGAGCTGTGGATGTCAGCAGCAAGTGAAATGTTTAAAATAAATGAGTGATTTACTTTGGAGTGTCACATAGGTTGCAACTATTTAAATGTCATAGTTTTGAACTTAGAATCAGCATTCTAGCTGCATGTGTCAAAATTGTAAGTTTAATTTGAATGAAGAAAAATGGGAACAAAAGTGACATTTGGCTGAAGCCTGGCTTAAAGGGATTGAATTCTGCCTGGCAACTACCCCCGACAGGAGTTGAAACTTGCCCAGCAACTGCATTCACAGGCCGGGCTGCATTCTGCTGCCCCCACCAAAAGGAGATTACACCTCTCTGATTGAATCAGGGGAGGAGTACCTGGGAGCAGGGAAACAGAACAATGAACTTCCCTTTGCTCCAAGCAATTTCTAAATCAGGAGGTTGTAAATGGCTTCCTCTTGGAAGGAAATGGGAGGGGCACTGCCTCTGTGAGCCATCTGAGCTTGGAGGTGGGGACGAACAAGGAATTCCCCATGTGCTTTGGGACCTAAACCACACCCATCTGGGCCAGAGTATAATTTTAGAAAGATGGATAATTCATAGTACATAATTGTCAAAATTATATCAATAATATCATGATTCCTGTGATTTTTCTGTGCACATTTTAAGAGGTGTTAGGACTCTGTGGTATATTCTGGGGGTAGTAGCGGAAAATAGGGTATTACTCCAAATGTATGTATGTTAAAAATCTGACACTTCATCATCTGATGCCCATATTCCTTGCGCACATTTGTGTAAATTCTGGAAAAGTTTAGAGGTTGTGCGAAAAGGGCAGAATTCTGTCAGAAGTGAACACAACATCTTACAAAGACAGGGATCGGATGGTTTGGTGCTACAGAAAATATGTTAACTGGACATATAATATCAGAAAAATTGTACATAGATAAATATGCATTTAAGTCAAAAATAGATTTGTGTGCAAAGTGACAAGGGGAGTGTCCTTTCTGTATGCCATAAAAAGGATGCCGGATGACTCACAACTCTGTTCCCCAGTCAGGGGACAAATAATTTTCTAGCCTATCAGGATCCTCAGAGGGTTGGGCATAGAAAGTCAGCCTTCCCACCCACTTTCAAAAGACATAAAAAGACCCACTGAAACCCAGGTAGGGACTCACTTTCCACTTTCTTGCAGAGAGAACCGCAGCTAAACTTGTTGACCAGATCTGTGACGAGGCCCATTCCTTCCAAAATTAAGAGTGAGTATCCAGCCAGAGCTGTGCAAAACCAATCTCTTAGTTTAAAATAATCTAATTCAAACCATTTCCACCTATTTAAAAATGCATCATAGAAATCGTGTGTCCATTCTGTGATTTCAAACCTGTGAAAGTGTCATTTGTCATTCTGAGCTTTACTTTAATTTTGAGAATCTACCTCCACTAAATTGTCGTATCTTTGGAACCGCCTGTGCTAAGAACGAGCTTTAACTTTCATTTTAAAGCTAAGATCCTCGGCTTTCCAACAAGCCCTAAATGTGAATTGAAAACTAGCTCAATCTCACCAAACTTTAAAAAATAGCATATTTTCACTTCATTGCAACTCACATTTAAAAGTATTTTTGACTGTTTAAAAGCATACCGGTTGCTCTAAGCTTGCTAGGGGGGAACTGAACTGCTTTTGATTGTATTCCTGAATGCTGTGTGCTCTTTTTTCCATCTCTTTATATTGCAGAGGGGGGAGTGGATTGTCAAAAGAAAAAGTGATTATATTATCTCTTGTTGAAACCATATCAGTTTATTTCTGTGCTGCATTCTTTCCATCATTGCTTTTCCTTGAAACCATACAAAATATTCTCTGCTACCTTATCCTTTCTATACCAACTCCTAAGTAATTCAAGATGTGTCCTAGTGTAGTATTATCCATTGTTGATCACTGTCCTATTCAGAAGTGCGTTATCAAATATTAATTTATTCATAAAAGTGTGATAAATATATATATATTGTTTAATTTTTCAAATAAATCTTTTAATTTGCAAAACAAACCTACTTCTTGGCTCAGTGAGGTCAGGGGGATTCAAAGAGAGGGGTGTTATATAAGGGTTTATCATCAAGATTATAACTTGTCATAAAACTATATAAATAAGGGCTTCCCTTGGACATCCCAGACCAGGCATTGATTTAGTTGGAGTGCTGAATTGAAGTCCCTTAACAATTTGCCACCCAACTTACGAATCCACCCAGTTTTCCACGTCTCCCTCCTAAAGCCAGTAGAACAAGACACTCAAATTCCAACACCACCACCACAGGAGATCATTGGCAGTGAACTTGAATACGAAGTGAAGAACATCTTGGACTCCAAAAGAGTATGTTCAAAACTCTACTATCTCATCGACTGGGAGGGCTACCGGCCCCAGGATCGTACGTGGGAACCTGCCAAATTCGTCCATGCCCCACGACTCATCAGGCGATTCCACTGGAACAACCCCACCAAACCGGGACCAGAGGGAGGACGCACCATAATAGGGGCCTTAAGGGGGAGTGCTGTAATGGTCACTAGGCAGGACCCCAGCCCTCTACCACATACGGGGTCCCAATGGAGCCAGTATTGGCACCTATTGCACCAAGCTCATTTCAAAGTGTGCTCAGCACACAGAATACCAGGGGCATGTGCAGCAAGGCAGGGCCCGATTATCACAGGGAAGGCACGTGCAGAAGGTAGAAGGAGAAGCTAGGTGGGGCGACAAGGCGGAGCCTACAGGGAGTGGCCGGACCAGGCTATATAAGCCGGCCTCGCCCGAATACTGGCACTTCGCGTTAGTTTGCTAACTGCAACGTAACGCTTACTGCCGACCAGAAGACTTTTACCTGATCCAGCACGTGCGCTCCCAGTCTCCGGAACCTTCACCACCTACCTGGTTCAACACGCGTACCTCCTTCTACCTCGACCATCTTACCTGGAACGGATCATCACCAGGAGCATTGACACTCTCTTCCCCCTTAACAGTCGCTGCGCACACCTTACCTGAGATCGCATCATCATCGGATGCACCGCCATCTGCTCCCGACTCGCCCGCAGTCATACTTACCTTCCTGGAGTCCTCGACAGGTAGAGCCCAGCAACCTTACCTGTTCCAAATTCTATCGACTCAGGACCTTCTTCGGATGCTGACTCCACACGGATCTTCACCTCCAACCACTATCAGGAGCTGTATACTCTCCTCCAGTCATCGCCAACCTGCCGCATCTGCAAAGAGAGTAGGAGACACAAGGTTAGCCATCCACAGACCACAACTCGCTAAAAGCGGCATTATTTACGAACTTGGTGCAGTTTCAGAAACCACCCGCTTACCTACCAATGGTGGAAACTCCCAGAGCTGCTTCCTTTGCCATCACGTGCTCCTGGGTCATCTTCATTGCTACAGGGGAGAAAGAACAATTTACCATTATGAACAATATCCCTTGGGACAGTGTCACTACAAGGACACAGACAATAAGAAAATCATAAACACTTACCTCCAAGACGGAATGGTCGCAGCCGGTCTGGACCTCTGCAATCAGGACCAGTGACGTAACTAGGTCCATCCGCAACGCCCCTGCTGAAGGAAAGCAGGACGGAGAGCTCACCCTTACATATTATCAGGTGAGTCTGCATGGGTAAACTTCTGTGCACCACATTCTGGCACGAAAGGGCGGAAGGGAACCGCGACTCCACTACGCTAGCCTCATTGTCTCTCATACTCTCGCCTGAACAGGTCCAGTCTTTCAGGCCCACGAAAAGGCAGTCGTTGGGGGAAAGAAGCAACCAGAGGGAGTCAACTCCAGGGAGGGCTCCAACCGTGCCCTAACGCCCCGCAGAGACTAGGTGAGCGTAACATTGACTGACTTCACATATGAAAAGGCTTGGGTAAATGGGAGACAAGTGAAAGCCTTAATTGACATGGAAAGAAATAATAAACACAAGAACTCCTTTGGCACGCTCCAAATAACGTTTATATCAATTTTTGTGATGAAGGTAGCAATCAAAGAATTGTATTCAATTCATACATCAAATCAGAAAATCATCAAATCAAAGACGGTTCAACATGTGACTTTCTATCTGTCAAAGAAAATTCCTTCCCTTTCTTTATGTTCCTTTTTCCATTCATACATCAAATCAAAAAAGGTTCAACATGTAGCTTTCTTTTTAGTCAGAAAAAGTTCCTTCCCTTTCATGCTGTTCATTTCCTCAAAATTGCTACCCTTTCATTCTGTTAATTCCCTCTACACGTGTTTCCCCATCCTTTCAGGTGGTTCCTCAGGAGGGATTCCTTATTTTTATGTGCGAATGAGTGTCTTTAACTCTGTTTTTTAGAACATTCTCAAGGTATCAATTATAGACATCATAGCGGTGGGAACAAGGCTACTTTGGAATTAATATTTTCTGTGCGAATTTATGATTTATTAATTAATAAAAGTTTACTTTTTTTTATACTTACATTCACTAGTATATCAATGCTCATGGTTACTTCCCATATTATTTTTGGCAATTTGGTTCCGTTATCTTATTTAGGGTATTGCTGCATCATTTCCATCTAATATTGGTATATCGCCATGCAGATCTTCACCATTCTCTCCATTTGCAATGTTCTTGTATCCATACTAATAAAAGGTGTGATATTAACATGTTATTATTTCAAAATACTAGCTTTTTCCTTTTGTGCTACTCAAATAAAGTTATTTCGGGGACTTTTCTAGTTTTCTTACCTTGCTTTTGTGTTTCTGTTTTCTCCCAGATGAAAAACTGTGTTTGAAATCGGACCCGATAATCCAACAGCGGCCTCAAAATGGCTGGTTTTCAATATACGTCATTTGAGCATTAGCGTAATGACATCATGATGTATTTTACGTTATTTACGTTTTAGTAGCGATTTGGATCGGGATATTTTTATATCACGGGCCCATTGTATGCCGTGATTGGAGCATGGAGAATTCTGGTTGTTGTGTGACAGCCTGAATATGTAATGATTATATTTGTGTATAAATGCCTAATTATTTCTAATTGTCTAGTGTTTTGATTCATTATACATGTTAACATATACACAATCAATTAACATCCAATTTGAGCTCCATATCTTCAATTCAACATAGTGTTGCAGAGATTCAATACAAATTACAGAAAATTATAGAATTACAAATTATTACAGAGGATTATTATAGAACAGGTCCCATTTCTGTGTCACAATTCAGGCCAGCCTTGCAACAGTCAAGGTTACAAATCCATATTGCTTCATGTTGACGTAAATGTTTTTCTCTATTTCCTCCTCTGGGAGGAGCCTTGACTATTTCCAATCCAAAATATTGTATTCCTTTTGTGCTTACATTGGGGTGTTCAAATTGAAAGTGTTGTCCTAGTGGGTATCTTGTGTCTTTGTTTTTGATTGTTCTTAAATGCTCAGAAAACCTGGTTTTAAGTGCGCTCCCTACATAAAGTTTGGTACAGATACATTCTATTGCATACATCACAAAATTTGAATTACAGTTTATAAAATCATTTATTGCATATTTTTTGCCATTTGGTAATGTTATTTCCTGTTTGCCATTATCTGCATACATACAGTAGTTGCAGTTACCACATTTGTAGTTTCCCTTTAGCTTGTTTGTTGATCATATTTTTCTCTTTTCCTTAGTTTCTTTTTTGCGCAAGAAGTGTGAAGGACATCAAATGTGTTTCAGATTTTTCGCTTTCCGATATGTAATACATGGATTCTCATCAATATAGTCTGTCAAATCTGTGTCTAGCTTCAGTATTGGCCACCTGGTCAGATCTCCTGCTTCTTCTCTGAGTGCGCGGACCTCCCCTCTTCCTTCCTGGTCTCGACCACTCAACTCCTTCTTGGATACTTCGACATCCACCTGGATGCTTCCTGTCCCTCCTCTGGACTCTTTTGCGACCTCTGCGTCTCTCTCTCACTCTCTATCCTCCCCTCTGGCCCGACTCACTCTGCAGGGCACACTCTGGATGTTCTGATCTCTACAGACCTTTCCCTTTCTGTCCCTCTCACCACTCCTCTCTCCTGGAGTGATCACTTTCTCCTTTCCTCCTAGCTCACTCTCTCCACCCCTCGGGTCAAGCCAACTTCAGCACTGCCACCTACAATCTCGGTTGTCCGACCCATGAAGCGTGTGTCAGTTGAGGCTATTGCCGCCACTTTCTCCCCCCTCAGCCCCCATTTGGCTGACTCACACCATGACAGCCCTCTCCTTGTTTCCCTCTGCTATCTCTGATATTCTTGATGTTCTTGCCCCTGTCAAGAGAATCCGCTTGAAGCCCAAAGCCAAGTGCAACTCCTGGTACGACTCAGACCTCGCCACCCTGAAACGCAAGTGCAGGGTGGCTGAGAAGAAATGGCGTGCTTCTGGTACATCCTCTGACAAACTGGCCTGCCGCCTGCTCCAAAGGCAATACCGGCTCTCCCCCCCAAGAAGAGAGCCCCCATCCAAGTCTGTGTCTCTGTGGCATCTAACAACTCGGCCGAACTCTTTAAAATCTGCAAGGAGCTAGCCAATCCTGCTGCAGTCTCTACCTCTCCTGTCCCCTCCCAGGGCCTCGTCATAGCCATGGCTTCTCATTTCAACTCTAAAACTCAAGGCAACCTGTCCTCTCTCTCTTCCTCTCACCCTGCCCCCTCTACTCCCTGCTCTTCCTCTCGCCCTTTTCGGCCACCTCTCCTCCCTCCTTCTCTTCCTTTCCCCTGTTTGCCCCAGACAAGGTTTCTAGACAAGTCTGATCTATAAAGGTCTCGTCAAAACAGGTTCACCCCTGTTCCTCCAAACCATCAAGGAACACATTGACACCTTGGCCCCTGCTCTGGCTGACTTCTGCAACCACTCCTTCACCACTGGGGTCTTCCCTTCCACCCTAAAGCACTCCATTGTGCATCCTCTTGTTAAGAAATCCTCAGCCGACCCGTCCTGCCCAGCTAACAATCGCCCAATCTCCATCACTCCGTTCCTGCGTAAACTCCTGGAAAAGCTGGCCATCTCCTAGCTTAATCTTCACACTGAATCTGTTGGTTGTGTCCATGACCATCAGTCTGCCTTCAGAGCTGCCAGAAGCACGGAAACTGCTCTCCTGAACATCCGTGAAGACCTGCTCTCCAACCTCTGTCCTCATCTTACTTGATCTCTCTTCTGCCTTTGACACAGTTAACCATGCCATCCTGCTCAACCGTCTTCGTGATACCCTGGGTATCACCGATCAGGCCCTGGCTTGGTTGACCTCTTTCCTCTCTGATCGACCCTGGGGCCTCAATACTTTCAACTCTCTCTTCCTAAATATCTTCTTTCTCGAGCTCTTCGCTCATCTGCCTCCAACTCCTTCAGGGTCAGTTGCTTCTCCAAGCAACGAGTTGGTGGTAGATCTCTCTCCTCGGCTGCGGCCTCCCCCTGGAACAGCCTCCCTGCCTCCCTGAAATTTGAGGAGAACCATCTCTGGTTCCGGAAGCACCTCAAAGCCTTCCTCTTTGATTCTGCTTTCTCTCCTCCTCTCCTCTGCGGAACTCCTGGCTGAAACTGAATTTGCACTGGTCACCCTCTGATCTCGGGCACAGGTCCCCTCACCTGCCAGTTGCACACCTGCACTGCCTCCCTGGCAACCCCTGCACTTGTGGACTGTTTCTGTATCCCTAAAGTCCACTACCAGCACTTGACACCTGATGTCTGCACTTACCCTTGCCACCGCCACCAGCTGGCCGCACCTTTTACTTATTGCTTTTATTATTCTATTTATTTTTTACTGTCGATCCCATGTACTGCACTTCCCTCCCGCACTTTTCCTCTCCCCCTACCCCTCCACTTGCACGATCTCAATGTCACCTAGCCTAGTATGATCGTTGTCTCTATCTTCCCTCTGTTCCCCTTCCCTTGCCTCGTCGCGCCTTGAAACACTTGTGTATAGGCGCGTTATATATGCCATATCATATCCTTGATTACAGCTTCCAGAACAGAGTGGTGTGTTGCAGTATATACAGAGGACTGTTGTCTGTGAAAGATATGGATCAACAGCCTCTTTCATTGCTTGCAAGGTAGCTGCTGGGATTTTGTGTCCCACAGAAGAAGGCTGTGTGGTTACAGTATTGGTTGAGGAAGATGAGGTGAAGGAAGAGAGCCTACTACTTGCTTAGAAAGGAACCTTTCTGAGAGCATTGTGGTGGTTGGATTTGGTGTGGTAGTGCATGGAGGTGGTCCGGTAGGAGTACTGTCCAGGTAGTCCGCACCTGCATTTCACTTTGGTAGCTTTAGCCTTTAGTACATTCCCAACAGTGGTAAAGAACTGCCACGCCCATGATTCTCCCTGGGTGTTAGAGGTAGGCACTTCCTCTACCTCATGTTTTTGGTCGTCTTTATTGTCTTTGGAAGTACTGCGCTTTTTTTGTTGTGTAGGTCCTCCAGCTGTTGGTGGTGATGGCTCTTGGGGAGGAGGGATGGCAATAGCTGATGCCATTTTTAAGATAAATAGCAGTTTTGCTAATATTCTTCCAAGTTTGTGCTTTGTACTAGATTGTTAATGGATAATGAGTAAGTTTAGGTGTAGGAGATTTGCAAGGTTACATTTTGAGCTTGAAAGTTCCTAGATTGGTAGAAAATGCAGTTCCGAACTGTCTTCGAAGCACGGACCTGATCGCGAATTGTGGACACGTTTGCGGACACATCATCATGCCGCGTGCGAGTGCATGGTCACGTGGCACTGTCCTGAAGGTCCGCGATCACATCAGACATTCACGGATGTCAACGGATGCAAATATAGTGGAAAAAGTTACAAAAAGTGTATAAAAGTTCTAAAAATGATGCTGGAAGGTGGGAAATGGCAGAGTTTAAAGGTGAAACTTTGTAAATTGTACAAAAATGTTGCTATATTGGGGTAAGTACAATATTATTAAGTTGTAGGAAAATAGCATGCACTGGTAAAAACCCATGAAATTCACTGAAAAAACATTGTTAAAGAGACGTTATGGTTACAAGTAAAACAGAAAAACCTCTGAAATTTGCCCGTTCTGGTAAGCTAAGCAACCATAACTCGTGCCACCACTGTGCACTGCTAAGACTAACACCCAGGACATCACTGATGACATCACATGTGAAATTAATTTTGATGAAAAGTCCCTACCAGGGGTTGTGCTTATAATGTTGGTAACAAGATGTCAGGGGTGATCGGAAGGACTTATCATGAACTACTTAATCTATTAAAGAATGTACTTATCTAAACAACATTGTTTTGGAGTGTTGTTGTTAATACAGGAACCTAATCAAACATAAACATGGGCAATGGCTGCAGCATGCACCATAAAAGTACATTTATAATCTTGTAATTTTGGATAGTACAATAATGAATGCTAACTTATCAGAGTTTTGAGTAATGTTAAACATGTAATAACTAGCTAACAATTCAAGACTTTCTACATATCTGTGCTAGTACAAATAATACATATGAAGACCCACAATGCATACTGTCAGAAATCCGGGAGCCTGGTTCCGCGTTGACCCGTCGTGAAGAATATATTTCTTCCTACCAATGTGATTCTCAGGAGTACGAAAGGACAGTCTAAGAATCCAATTGATCGGAAGATGGTGTAGAGTCGTTGGGATCGTAGAGCTGAGCGGCCCGCAACTTCCCGGTAGATGATGTTTCCAGGTTCCGTCCAACGACTACAGAATATTATACTGATTACAATCAAATACACCCCTTTCAAGAGAACACGTAACAAAATCTCAACAGACTAACCTGCAGAAAACGGTTTAACCAGAAGTGTTTCATGCAAGAATGTCCTCTATACTGGGGTACTCTGGAGACCAGAAGAAGAGAAAAGACAATCAGTACCAGAGAATGAGTGAAAGATAAAAATGGTAAGGAAAGGTAGGTTTCTTACCCTGGTTTCCCTGGAAGTGAACGTCTCTGGCAAAGTCCTTCTTTTTCCTGTGGGAACAGTGATGGTATCTGCCCTCTGTTCGGTGGACCAAACAATCCAAGGTGTAAGAAGTCACTAATCCAGCAACCACCTATTCCCGCCGGCACGAGGACGCCTAAAAGGTGCTCAGGAAGTCTCTAGTCCAGCACCAAGCCTATACCCGCCGGCACGAGGACGCCTACAGCACCCTGGGGAAGGACAGGGAAGGGATCGGAGGGGGAAAAGGAAGGAAGTAAAGAAGAAGGTAAGAGGTCACCCCAGCTTCGAGGTCCGATTTCGACAAAACCAAATCACTAGGCAAGAGTAATCCATAAACAATCCGAGGTCCAGATACAAGAACAGGTAAGGGAAATCCAAGAGCAATCCAGTAAACGTAATCCGAGATCAAACAAAACCACAAAATCCGAGCAAGAAAAACCACTGTCACTATTGGATCAGAAGCAGCGAGAAGTGGGCGCCAGCCCATTAAGTACTTGAAGTACCGGCACCAAGATGGTCACGTGACCCAACACGTCTTCTATCACGTGGAAGATGCTGCGTCCACTGACGTAGTCTCCATGGCAACTTCCACGTGAGGCGTCGGGAACTGCGTTCCCGACGCAATTGTGTTCCGTGCGTAGAGCGTGGATACCGCAAGCCCGCCTTCTGTATGGTGTTATAACGGGACAGAAGCTTTTGGTGAGGATGAGACACGTGAACCGCAGGGGTGATACGAGACCTGGAGCGTTTTCTGACACATACAAATCAAGAGGCACATACAGGGAAACTAAAGTAAGGAAGAAAGAAACAGCATTTTCAGAAAAAGTTAATAATGTTAAAGTTTATCTTCATGTGTACAAATGAATTGTGTGTTTGAGGCCTGCTTATTGCCCCATGTATGTGCACCATGAGCTGAGACCAAACCCTAAGGAATGCACTTTAAGAACATATGATAAGGTTAAGCTCTAGATATAGAGCACCTTTTGAATTTTAATATTCTGTCAGTGAACAAAACCACTTTGCATAGATATGTCAGTGAACAAAAACAAGTGGCCCAGATATGTGTTTTTTTGTGATGTCGTCTTTGATGTCCTGGGTGTTCGCAGTCCACGGTGGTGGCGTGAGTTATGGTTGTTTAGTTTACCATAACTGGCGAATTTCTGAGGTTTTTCGGTTTTACTTGTAACATAACATCCCTTTAACAACGTTTTTTCATTGTATATACATACGTAAACAGTACTGAAAATGAAGCCAGAATACATCATAGCTGGTGAAGGTCAGTAACAATGTCCACCAGTACCAGCTCCACAGATCCTTAACTTACATTGTCCAACTAAAGTGGTCCACGCTAGCCAGATGTGGCAGCCCTTTAGGCATACCCTGACTGCCCTATGGGTCAGTCCGGCCCTTGGCAGCTGAACACTGGCATCAGAGGAAAGAAACGGAGACTGCCAACAGAAGGGTGGGTTTGAAACTGTCATGGTTTGCCACTTGCCGGAGAGAAACGAAGCTGAGAAGCCATATGCCTGTCAGCAAGAGAGATAATGCGGGGCTTTCAGAGCAGGCCGTGCCCGCCCTAGGCTGTGCCCCAGATTGATTCTCCCTCGGTGGTACTTCCGAGGCTTTCAATGCACACCCTTTGCGCACGAGGCGCCGGTGGGGGCAGGGGAGGAGGGGTACTGTGGAGAGCCGCTGCTTGAATCAATGGGCGGAGGGATATTAGATTGGAGCAAAGGGGAGGAGCAATTGAGCCACAGCAAAAAAAAGCATCGCTGAACGGAAAGATGAGGATACAGAGCACTGGCTGCGAAAAGAGGCGGTGGGGCACAGTGTAGAGGAAACAAACGAAGTCATAGAACTCTTCTTCTCTCTTGAGGGGAAACCCCGAAGGGTTTGGGGGTGGGGGGCAATGGGGACTGTCAACATACTTCTCTATTATTAAAAAGTAACATAATGTTTATATGCGCGTGTGTTCACCAACCACCACGTATTTACTTTGGCAAGTCTTGCTTGGTCCGTAATGACATGAAACCAGCGTGCTTTGCTTTCTATGGCGGCGCGTTTGCGAGGAGAGGGCGGGAAGAGCCCCGCGGGCCGAGGTGCAGCGAGAGTTCACTCAGGCGGCCCCGTGGGAAAGGCCTGGCGCTTCCAGCAGCAGGCTGGGCTCGGCGAGCACCTCCACACGCCTGCCCGGCCAGCCCGGGGAAAGGAGGAGCACTGCCCAGCAATGCTTTGACACTGCAGCTGCCTGGCGGGGAGGGGGCGGCGGGCAGAGAGAAGCGCATGCACGAGGAAGCTCTCCCAGGGGGGTGTCCAGGAGCTGGGCGAGGCTCCACCCAGCCCCAGGAGAGGCGAGGCGGCGGCGGTGGCTGCTGCACTGCTCGTGGACTTTGCACCACGGACACAGGGCGCCTGACCGCTGCAGGCACCGGCTCGCACTGCGCCGCCTCCACATGGCCGCCCCCACCGTCGACCCTTCCTTCTTCTACACACACAGGCAGCAGCTCTGCTGATCGGAGGCAGTGCCATCTCTGGCCACGAGAATGTGCCACCCCCTCCCGCTTGCAGAGCGTCCCGACGTCCCTGGGCACACGATTCCTCTCTGGCCTGCCCCCGCATGCAAGATGCACTGACCCCTGGCTCCCCTGCCATGCTCAGGGCACTAAACCCAGGTCGCAACTGGCACATCTACCCAGGCAGTGGTGATGCCTGGGCACCGGCAGCAGGTGTTACTTTAAGCCTGTAGGGTTGCTGGTGGCAGAAGAGAAAGCCAGCGCCTGGTTCATTCTGAAGTCTTTGAAGCGTGGGCACCTGACTGTCAACACCGGCCGAAGGAGCAGCCAGACTCCGTCCTGGGGAAAAGATGTGGGCACCTAGACTACTCTAAGTCAACACCAGGAAATGCAGAAGAAGATAACAGTGTGCCCTGCCCTGGCATTGCTGGCAGCCACCCACGCAGGGATTGCTTCACACCCAGTTTGCATTCCCTGGCACCTCCTGCCAGGGTGATTCTGTTACCATCCAGAATTGGCTGGTGGCCCCGTTTGGATTATTTTTGCTTTCATATTTTCCGGATAGCCCTGTGTCATTTCTTTGCTCTGTCCTTTTCTTGCTCTGTGCCTGTATTCAATGGCTTTGGGATTGGGACAGTAAAGATTGCGTGGCCCTCTCAGGCCGGTGATGCTCGACAGGGGCGGAGACTGGCCACAAATCTCACTGGAGAGAAGACCTGGGCACAGGATGGCGTTCACAGAAACAAAACCCGAGAAAGGAGCAAAGAGAATGCCCTGGACCACTGCCCCCTGCTCGGTGGCGGAGGTGCTGGACCACCTCCTCTGGAGTCTCCTACTTCTCCTTGTCTTCAGCGGGACGATAGAAGCCGCTCCAGATGATGAACTCCAAGCAGAGGTAACCTGCAGGCAGATGGTGCATATGACACATCAAGGTTGTGCCCAATATATGGTGCAGTAGAGACGTAAGGGAGTCCCCGTCCAACGAGTCTGTGCCACCATCCAAGGTCTAATGGTAACTTGTAGCCGATTTGGCTTATCCCGACATGTAGCTTAAGTAGGGACAGGAGAATCTACTGGGCCATCCAAACTATCCCAGCCTCATGTGACACAGATATGAGCATTCTCGTGGCCAAGCCCAGAGGTCTGCAACCTGCAGCTGTCTAGATGCTTTAGACTACAACTCCCATGGCCCAACTCCAGTGTCTATGCTAGGTAGGGCTGTTGGGAATTGGAATCCAAAACATCTGGGGAGCCAACGGTTGCAGACCCTTGGCCTAGCCCTCTGCACCATGAAACATAGTTACAGGTGGTCTTCATGGCCCGTAGAGATTATCCCTAGCACATTTTGTAGTGCAGTGGAGACTGAAAGTGCACCTCGGCTATTTCAAGCACACCATGTTGCATACAGAGAAGACAAGGGGTTTGTGGTTCATAGCGTTTAATCCATCCAAATCATCAAACTTAGATGCAGGTTAGAATGATGGTACATTGACTCTAATACATCCACACCATGGAGCATAGAAATAGTATAGCCTCGTAGAGTGTTAACTCTAATCCATCCACATAATGAAGCATAGATACAGGATAGAAGGATGGCACATTAACTCTAATCCATCCACATCATGAAGCATAGATACAGAATAGAATGATGGTGCATTAACTGTAATCCATCCACTTCTTGATGCATAGATACAGGGTAGAATGATGGTGCATTAACTCTAATCCAAGCACGTCATGGAGCATAGATACAGGATAGAATGATGGTGCATTAACTGTAATCCATCCACTTCTTGATGCATAGATACAGGGTAGAATGATGGTGCATTAACTGTAATCCATCCACTTCTTGATGCATAGATACGGGGTAGAATGATGGTGCATAAATTCTAATCCATCCACTTCTTGGTGCATAGATACAGGGTAGAATGATGGTGCATTAACTCTAATCCATCCACATCATGAAGCATAGATACAGAATAGAATGATGGTGCATTAACTCTAATCCATCCACATCATGAAGCATAGATACAGAATAGAATGATGGTGCATTAACTGTAATCCATCCACTTCTTGATGCATAGATACAGGGTAGAATGATGGTGCATTAACTCTAATCCAAGCACGTCATGGAGCATACATACAGGATAGAATGATGGTGCATTAACTGTAATCCATCCACTTCTTGATGCATAGATACAGGGTAGAATGATGGTGCATTAACTGTAATCCATCCACTTCTTGATGCATAGATACAGGGTAGAATGATGGTGCATAAACTCTAATCCATCCACTTCTTGATGCATAGATACAGGGTAGAATGATGGTGCATTAACTCTAATCCATCCACATCATGAAGCATAGATACAGAATGGAATGATGGTGCATTAACTCGAATCCATCCACATCATGAAGCATAGATACAGAATAGAATGATGGTGCATTAACTGTAATCCATCCACTTCTTGATGCATAGATACAGGGTAGAATGATGGTGCATTAACTGTAATCCAAGCACGTCATGGAGCATAGATACAGGATAGAATGATGGTGCATTAACTGTAATCCATCCACTTCTTGATGCATGGATACAGGGTAGAATGATGGTGCATTAACTGTAATCCATCCACTTCTTGATGCATAGATACAGGGTAGAATGATGGTGCATAAACTCTAATCCATCCACTTCTTGATGCATAGATACAGGGTAGAATGATGGTGCATTAACTCTAATCCATCCACTTCTTGATGCATAGATGCAGGGTAGAATGATGGTGCATTAACTCTAATCCATCCACTTCTTGATGCATAGATGCAGGCTAGAATGATGGTGCATTAACTCTAATCCATCCACATCATGAAGCATAGATACAGGATAGAATGATGGTCACATCATGAAGCATAGATGCAGGATAGAATGGTGATGCAATAACTGTAATCCATCCACATCATGAAGCATATATACAGGATAGAATGGTGGTGCATTAACTATAATCCATCCACATCATGAAGCATATATACAGGATAGAATGGTGGTGCATTAACTGTAATCCATCCACATCATGAAGCATATATACAGGATAGAATGGTGGTGCATTAACTCTAATCCATCCACGTCATGGAGCATAGATACAGTATAGAACGATGGTGCATTAACTCTAATCCATCCACATCATGAAGCATAGATGCAGGATAGAATGGTGGTGCATTAACTGTAATCCATCCACATCATGAAGCATATATACAGGATAGAATGGTGGTGCATTAACTGTAATCCATCCACATCATGAAGCATATATACAGGATAGAATGGTGGTGCAATAACTAATCCATCCACATCATGAAGCATACATACAGGATAGAATGCTGGTGTGAAATTGCGAATCCAAAAATATCAAATTCCAAAATCGCACTGCGCCGTGATCACATAGATCACTTTCCCCGACATCCACATCCGACTCCCCTCTTTCCCAGTGGCGTCAGTTCCCTCCCACTAACGTGGGTCGGAGCTGGCGCCTCAGGGTCCTTTCTTCTATTTTTTCTTTTCTTTTTTTTTTTAACTTTATTGTTCCCTGCCTGCAATGTTATGGAAGTGGGGGACACCCCCCCCCCCCGAAGCCCATAATGCCGGACAAAGGGAGCAGAGGACACACCCGCGATCCCCACTCCCTATGTTTGGCATGATGGGATTCAATATTTTTGTCCCAGCCGAATGCGCCGTTACGTGCAGTCAGCATTTTTTCTCGTCATTTTGGGGCAATACCGACAACACTGCGAGACATGCACTTGGTGCTTTAAGTGCCCCGGCAGTCTCCCAAAAGTGGGGTTGAGCCGGAGGCCTCCCCCACCCCCCGGTCCCACCACAACATTGGCAGCCGCGACGGGAAATGCGCCCGCCATTAAGTCAAGCAAGCTGACATCGCTGTAGCTGGCTGGCACTTCTGTCATTCACTGTAACATCCTATGGTGACCTCTCGCACTAGGGTTCACCAGAGGAAGTTACTGTGCCTTTGTTCCCCCAGGTCGCTGAGGCGCCTTTTAATCCACAGCGAACCTGGGGACTCCTCGACATATTTCGAGGTTTATAAAAGATGGCTTGAAACGTGCACAATTCAAGTAATCTTTTATAAAGCTTTGCCTACGGACAAAGACACCTCTGGCTTTGTACATCGGGAAAGCTTTATAAAAGATGGATTGAATTGTGCACTTTTCAAGTCATCTTTTATAAACATAGAAATGTTTAACAAAGATGGCTTGGAAAGTACACAAACCATAAGGTACGCACACAAATATATAAATGCTATATATTTGTGTGCCAACCTTACTATGGTTTATGTATTTTTCAAGCCATCTTGAAGTACACAAACCATAGTAAGGCACGCAAACAAATATATAAATGCAAGCATTTATATATTTATGTGCGTACCTTACTGTGGTTTGTGTAGCATGCCAGCCATCTTTTATAAATATAGAAATACGTTACGTATTTCTATGTTTATATAAGATGGCTGGCATACTACACAAACCATAGTAAGGTACGCATACAAATATATAAAATGTTTGCGTACCTTACTATGGTTTGTGTACGTTTTTAAGGCCACGCTCATCCCACGAGCCACGCCCCTAAATGAGCCCCCCTCGATTTCTTACCCCACTTAATGCTCTGCATGCACTAGACTGAAAAGATGTTAAAAATTCTACTCAAAATACGTTTCCAAACTGTGATTAATCTACCCACATACAAAGCACAATTCTTCTACTATATACACTGTGATTATAAATACTATTGCTGTCTCTCACACACGTACTACTGTCCATGTTGCACACGAATGCCCTCTAAAACAAATGCACTACACAAAAATACATCACATCGTTGTTATCGTCCAAGTGCTTGCCATCTGTTTTTGGCCCAACTCTGACTCGCTCTGTTTTCACTTGCCAATCCGCCCTGATGTTACATTTATAATCGGTGTATGACACGTTGCAGCATTAAACTGACTACATTGCTTCGACCACACCTTCTTCAGGTCCAACAATCTTTATATAAGCGAGGAATATTCATTTGGACTCTCCATGGGATGACGGGAGTGAGCCCTGTCTTGGATATACATCCTCAGCACACAGCTGGAACCACTGTACCCATACCATGGGTAGAGGTAGAAGGAACCTCTGGTCCATCAAGCGTGATCCAAAAAATTCACGCACCATTCAGCGAGAAAGGGCCAATAGCCCACCAAGTTCAGACTGAAGGAGCTTGTGGTCCATAGAGACTACCCTTACTCAGGGCCGCCCTTAGAGGACGCAGTGCCCTGGCCAGCAAAACCAAAATGTTGTACCTCCTCCTCCTCCGCGAGCCCCTGGACATCCAGGGGTTGTGGAGGCACATTTTTCAATAGACGCTGCAGCGCCCTATTGTTATTAAATGCGCTCTGTTCCCGAAAGCCGCTTTCTCCCACCTTGCCATCTCGGGGGAGACCTTGAAAGACTCCCGGACCTGGCGTGGGGAAGGGTAATGGTGCCCCGGGCGGCGGTGCCCCTATGCCACGTGGAATAGCAAATGGTAAGAACGCATAGTCCAGGGAATCTATTGCACTTTTATCACGCAGGACAGAGACAGAAGCGACCCATGTTTAGGTTTGGTGCAAGGATTTATGTGCCCCAGGCCAAGTACCATTTTAGCCCATCCTTTTACAATGTAGCCATATTTGATTTTTTTAAGGGCTAGAATGTAGTTTACTGGTGCCCTCTATCGGTGGTTCCAGAGGCTACCATCTAGAATTGCCTTATTGTGCTACTGACCCTGCTTCTGGTCCATCAAGTCTATCCCAACCACATCATGCGGCATAGAGACAGAGGAATCCATTGACACAGAAGATTCTACTCCAACCACATCATGCAACATAGAGAACAGAGGAATCCATTGACACAGAGAATCTACTCCAACCACATCATGCGGAATAGAGAACAGAGGAATCCACTGACACGGGAGAGTCTACTCCAACCACATCATGCGGCATAGTGAACAGAGGAATCCATTGACACGAGAGAGTCTACTCCAACCACATCATGCGGCATAGAGAACAGAGGAACCCATTGACACGGGAGAGTCCACTCCAACCACATCATGCGGCATAGTGAACAGAGGAATCCACTGACACGGGAGAGTCTACTCCAACCACATCATGCGGCATAGAGAACAGAGGAATCCATTGACACAGGAGAGTCTACTCCAACCACATCATATGGCATAGAGAACAGAGGAATCCATTGACACGGGAGAGTCTACTCCAACCACATCATGCGGCATAGAGAACAGAGGAATCCACTGACACAGGAGAGTCTACTCCAACCACATAATGCGCCATAGAGACAGAGGAACCCATTGACACAGGAGAGTCTACCCCAATCACATCATGCAGAATAGAGACAGAGGAACTCATTGACACTGGAGAGTCTACCCCAATCACATCATGCAGAATAGAGACAGGAACTCATTGACACAGGAGAGTCTACCCCAAACACATCATGCAGAATAGAGACTGAGGAACTCATTGATACAGGAGAGTCTACCACAATCGCATAATGTGGCATAGAGACAGGGGAACTCATTGACACAGGAGAGTCTACCACAGAGACAGAGGAAGTCACTGACACAGGAGAGTGTACCCCAATCACATCATGCAGAATAGAGAGAGAGGAACTCGTTGACTCAGGAGAGTGTACCCCAACCATGTCGTGCAACATAGAGACAGAGGAACTCATTGACACAAGGTCTTGCCACATCGTGCAGCATAGAGACAGGGGAACTTGTCGGCAGAGGGTCATTCTTAACCACATCATTCAACCTAGACACATATGAGACACGGGATCCATTAAGTGTAGTCTGTCCGATACTCCATGGTATAATATACAGTAGGCATAGAATGGGCATATGCCCCATTGGGGGTGCACGGACTGCACTACATTTTTCAACCTAGAGACCGAGCAGGCTGATAGTCCAACAAGTCAGTTTCAACCACATTGTGTAGAATTAAGCCAGAAGAGATTTCTAGCCCAATTGTTAGTGACCCTCCTGGTGTACCTCATACATACACACACACAGGTCACAGGCCCTCATTACGACCCTGGCGGAGTGGGTTTACGCCAGCGGCAATCATGGCGGACCCTTCCGCCTTACTACGAGTTCCCGTAGCGCCATGGAGCCTTTTTCCGCCTGGTTTTTCCGGGCGGAGTAATCCATGGCGCTACGGGACCTTGTTGTTAATTACGCCACCGTAATTTACGGTGGCGTAATTAACGCCTTCCCCACTCCCATTATACCCTATGGGGCAAAAATGGGAATGGGGAAGGGTAAAATGGGGATTGGGGATTTACCGCCCCGCCAAGGTCGGAATGGGGCGGTAAATCCGCCAACCCCCATGGCGGTATTGGCAGCTTTCCGCCATGCTCCATGGTGCATATTGCACCATGATCTCCGCCAGGGTCGTAATGAGGGCCACAGTGTTATATGACACTGAAACGCCTCGCCACTCCCACATGTAAATGCAGGCACGTACAATGGCCCCTATAGGTGTTCTTCATGCAAATACAGATGGACACCCTAATATGTGTCATCGTTACCCCAATACAAATACAGAGAAGCGCCCTAACGCATGCAGTGATGCACCCTAATATGTGACGAGTTTCTCTCCGAGCCCCCAACATTAAGTGGCACGACCTAGTATGGAAGAAGCGTGGCCCTCCTTGCCTGACTATGTGGAAGACTGGTGACTTCCACGCCCCTCAGACACCAGTTGCCCCTTTTGTTTGGGATCCCGCAGAAGGCCTCGCTTCTCCGCCAGTGGCGCTGTGTGCAGTACCCACGAAGGTTTTGTCGTTGTATTCTGTGACTGTGTGCTTTGGTCGATTCGCTTGTCTCTCCTGAGCCTTTTAAAGTATAGCACCTGGACCCAATATGTCGTTGATACTAGTAGGTTTCTCTTCGACCTGCAACCATATAGATACTGTGTCGTGACCCATCCCGCGGCCTGCCCCTTCTGGGCTGTGTACTTTACAGTATGTGGCCAGCCTGTCCCTTCCGGGCACGCTACCAGGCAGACACAATAACTCCTCACAGCGTGGTCAGGAACAGCTCGTGCCATGGTGATTCATGTTTCACGCCGTGTGTGGCCGACATGGCCTTCCTACCGAGGCACGCTGCCCTACAAGTACAACCGCTATCCTAGAGTGTGCCTGCCAGTGCCTGCAGGCACCCAGCCTCGTGCACAGTCAACCTTTCTTTGTTCCTCAGTCATACTATACAGTGACCTCTCACACAGGCGTGCCGGGTGCTATCTCACGGATACTACGGTCCTTTCCAGGGTGGGCGGCCAGCCACTACCTCCCAGGAATGCCTCCCCCGGGGATCCACTGGCCAATCACACAGTAGTGCTGGCTGCCCCCCTCAGGGCAATGGTCCGTCACAGGGTGTGGCTAGCCAGTACCTCCTAGATATGCCATGCCATTACATTTGATTGATTGTTGAGTATGTAAGAGTGTGCATTCTTTCTGCGATGAGTAAATTGCATGTTCATTGCCTGGCTGAAACGTGTGACATTGGACTCTATTCCCTGTTCCTCTGTCCCGACACACCCTCAGTCTTCCTCGGCTGCCCTCCCTTCACTACTGTGTTCGTGCACTGCTTGCCCTGCGCACATTATTATTCTAACCATGGTATTTATTGAGCGGCGAACTAGCTCAGGGAAGTAACGGAGCGCTTTACAATCATAGGGGGAAGCACACAGCGAGGGAAGTAGATCGCAAGGGATCAATACAGGGGAGCGGAGAGCTAACAATAGGGGGAGGGGCAATTTTCCAGTGAAGGTTCTAAAGCACCGGGGGGAGCAGATCGGCTAGTCTCGTGTTAGGTGGGGAGTGAAGGGTGTGTGGACCTAGGTGCTATTGAGGAGCCATTCCTTGCAGAGGAGAGTCGTAGGCTGCTTCCTGAAATTTAGGAGCGAGAGGTCAATTCTGTCCTAATCCAACCACTCCATACTATTTGCATCCAGTAGTACCCCTCTCCTCACTACTCTTGCCCCAGCGCTATCAAACCCATTGTCCTGTCGCCCCCCCTTCCATTGGGCTCTTCTGCCCCGTCCTCCCCGTCATCGCCTCTTTCTCCTCCTCACTCATTAGTGGACTAGCCTACAGGGAACCATGGGGATTTCCAGGTGGCCTCTGCACCCTGGGCCACCTTTGTGCGGACATCCTGGTTTCCGGCTCATCCTAACCCTCCCTCATCCACACTGCCCCCTTATTTATTCTCCTCCCACGCCCACATCTGACATCCTTATAAAGGAAACAACTTCCAGAGTGGTATTCCTCATTCTTACCAAATCTTATATATCAGTTTTTGGTAAGCTTGACTGCTCTGTAATCTATATAGCGGGACAAAGGTCCTTTTTATAATTTAACATTTGGACCAATTTTTGCCAAATGTTCTTGTGGGGGTGTAGAATTCCTCCAAGCCCTAATTGGAGGGGTTGTGGTTTCTCGCACCATTGGAAAAAAAGTAGGTGGAATACATTAAGTGAAATGAAGATGGAAATAATGGAGACAAAAAAAGAGCAGGAAAAATGGGGATTGGAAATTGAAAAAATGTATAAAAGACAAAGAGTAATCCTAAAGATGGACACAGCTGGACAGTTTTAACACTCTGCCTCCCTATATCCTATATCAATGCTGCAACCATGCAAGGCCGTTTCCATTCCTCAAAGCATTCGATCAGCTCCTCCAGCCACTCCTCGTATAGCGGGCGACACATGCCAACATGTCCATACCTTATTGGTCGTAGTTCCTGAGCGTGCACTGAAGAGGTTATACAAATGAGAGATTGCACCTCCCCATCAGCTTATTTCTTGGTTGTAGGAATTGGCCCAATCATCTTCTATAGTGGTGTAGTTACTGATAATCAGGAGGCTGCATGTCGGGAGATATTGCCGACAGCATGCCTGCTGGGATTTTACCCGTATTCTCAATGTCCGATTTAAATATGTTTCCTACATGCACTTGGGAGGCAGTAAAGTATTTGTCACATTTGAATTCAGCTCCTTTAAAAATTGATGGTCAGCCTGAATGACCTGATAAAAATAGTGTTTTTATATACGGTAGGAAGTTTAAGGTGTCTGCTGATGTCTGATCAAATGCCAGGGTGACCCAAATGAGCTTTGAGTTTTTTTTATTGTTTAATTTTTTTAGTACTTGACATTTTTACATTCAAGCTCCCCCCAAACTCAGTATTCAATCAAGCAAAATTAAGCTCTATGTTGATGCTCGCCCTGTGTTTGCCATAAAATAGAACTCACAATTGCGGGCCGTTGGAAAACTTTACATCAGGAAGTCCCCGCTCACCCTCGTGTAGCCTCCATGCTGGCCTCCTATGGCACTGGTGTGGCAGTTTGTTGTTTCGAATCGAATAAATACCATATTTATTTTCTTCACCTGGTCTATTGGGTCATTCTCCAGAAATGGCCTACAAATAATTGTCTTTTTGATGATCGTGACCCTGCCCAGCAGACAAATGGGGACTTATCCATTTTTCAGCCGTCGCTCATTTTCCGCCAGAATTAGGTGGACATGTTGCTCGTCCAATAATTATGTGGGTCCCTTCCCTGTTCTTATCTGAAATCAACGACAGTAAGGCCGTGACGGGGTCTGCAATATTTGGGTCACCAGATATACGTTGGCCTACAACTCCCATCAACTACTGCCAACATAGTCCATGGTGGGGGGGTCATGGGAGTTGTAGTTCAAAACATCTGGAGCAGATGTGCACTATGTTAATCTGGAGTATTCCATCTCATTGTCTGTGGTTTAGTATAATTGTCCACATAGACTTTTAATTTGCCGAAACAATGAGCATTGTGGAAGAGACGTAGCATTGACTTGGTTGAATTGAGCAAGAGCACTTGGATATCGTCTGCATGGATTATAATTTAGGTTTTGTGTATGGTACCCCTCAGTAATGGTTTAGGGCACAGTGAACAGTCTAGTTCCTCTAGTGAAAGGAAATGGCCAAGATTGTAAATCATTTGTGCTCATTTTTGCCCGTTGGACTTTTCTGGAGCCAGGGTCTACTTTATTAACTGATATGATATGGCATTTGTAACGCGCCTATAGACAAGTGTTTCAAGGCGCATTACTGTTCTATCATTTGCATTTCCTGCATAACGGTCCATGGAAAGCTCCATCTAACTCAATCGCATGCTTTTCCGTTGTTGACACAGGGCCAGGCGAGCCACAGCTTCCGGCTGACAGCTAAGCCTATCACAGCAGTGGCTACATTACTGTGCTCGGTGGTGTCCATATTGATGACGATCCCACGCTGGTCCGGGGCGAACCAGTTCTGTTATAATTGAAGAACGTCTATTTGCTAAGATTTGAGAGAAGATTTTGAAATATTCAGTAATCGGGGAAATTGGCCGATCGCAAGAGGTGCACGCAGGCTCTTTCCTTTTCTTCGGGAATATGATGATGTTAGCTTAAGTGCAGGAATCGGGGAATTTGCAGATCGTTTACAATGTGAGTAGTGTTTGAAAGATTGGTCGTAACAATTTGGAAAATTTCCAGTAGACGTTGGGTGGTATACCCTGTGGCTTTGTTCGTAAGTAAATGTTATCTTGCATCTACAGTTTTCTTTCTTGTGATTAGTAGTACACCAGCTTCTAGTGAGCATGAGATAAAGGTTTTGGCCGTAGAAGCTCCCATTGATGCCATGCCGCCTCCTCAGTTAGCTGACTATGCCCTTTCTAAAGCTCTCCCTCCATAATGCCAGCAGAACTCCTTGTTAATACACCGTGCTTTGGTAATAATTGGATCATTATCTATGTTCCTCTGTATTTTTCTAGTAGAAGCTGTTTTCCTTATTTTAAATGCGAGAACGTGTCTGACTGGCTCATAATTTTTAGCTGTGCGCTTTTTCAGGTACAACTTTGTGTCTTTATTCAATAACAATTTCAGCTCACTGCGTAATGCTGCCAATTTGAAGATGGTTTCATCTGTAGGCTCATTGTAGATGAGCTGCAAGGCATGAGGGCTTTCGTTGGATTTAATGAATGGTTCAAGTTTCTTTCTAGTGTTTGTTTTATCCCTCTGAGTTTTAATTACAAACCTAGAAACAAATTGTTTGAAAAAAAACTTTGCAAGTGGCCCAAAGAATGCATGACTTGGCAGAGTCCGGGTTTGCGCCAGTCCCAATCATTTTCCTGGATGGCACCTATTACCTCGCTGCTGAGTGGCAACCACCAGTAGTACCTCTCGTGTGCCTACTACCCTCTTCTCTCCCACTCAACGGTAAACTCTCCTATCATCTTAGACCACATAAATAAAGTCCCCAACCAGGTAGCCGATGCCACATGAGCATTAATTGAACTATAACTAAGCTCTCCTCTATAGCCCTATCACACTCCTCTGCATCAGTGGCTAACCAGACCCAGAGCCTTGTAGTCTATCAGATCTTAGGCTTTCCCATTTGGATAACACATTCTCAAGTGTCTCAACAAATCCCCCAGAAGCAGAACAGCACTCAGGTCTCAGGTATTTCCGACCAAAGCTCTCTCCCGCTATCCCACAAACAACTGCCCTGCCTCTTTTCCTAACGAGTCACGCACAGAAGGCGCTGCATTGTACATACATTTAGCCACCATCTCAGTGAGCGTTACCTGTCGAAACGACAATCCTCTTGCTGTTATTTCCTAGACCTTTAACAGGTGACTATAAAATCTGGTGACGGGTCGAACAGTAGTATCCGCTCATGGTCACAGAAGATCACAGATGCTCAAGGTGCAGAGGTTAGAAGGATATCGGTACGGGAGTGCTGATGGGGCTCTTAGAAAAATGAATATTCTTCATCAGCCGCGTGCAAAGCTCGGCCATAGTGAGTAGCATACATTATTAAAGGAGGCAGTGTAACATAGGTGTTCCTTTTGGTGCTTCTACCCCAGCTTCTGCCTCGGGTGACCAGACGTCCCGGTTTTGCCGGGACAGTCCTGGAATTTGGCCCTCTGTCCCCTAGCCCCAAAGGTGTTTTTTAATTTTAAAATCCTGTCCCGGTGTTGGGGAAAAGGATGGGCACCATTACCAGTTCCAGTATGAAATGAAAGAATATTGATAGTCGGCAACAATTATAAGCCAAGCAAACGTCAGAATAATTACCATATTTTCCGTTGTACCCTTCGGACATCCCAGGCGGGGCTTGAACTCCCAACCTTTCAGATGCCCACCATATGCATTACCAGTTTGTGCCACAAAGACTGGTTTGGAAAATAAATACATAGGACATCTTGTAATATTAATCAGAGCAAAAGATCCTTTGTTGGTGACAAGCACAGTTTATTTGCAGGATAGCAGTTCAACCTTGGACATATTACGCATGCATATGGGAAGAAGTGGGGCTAGACATGGTAGTCCTCCTTTTATGTTTGTGTCCGCCCCGGTTCACCCTACTTCTGCCTAGCATGCGGACGGGACCAGATTAAAATCACTGCATGTAATCAAGGGCCCGGCTCGGGTACTCCCAAACGTAGGGGCCATCTTTGTTGTGTGCCTCGAATGAGGCAGTAGGAAAGGCTGCAGAGTGGGACTAGTGACCAGCTTCCATGACCCTTCTCCCCTTTGTCTATGCTTTAATATAGTCTGGAGTACTAGTTTTGTTAGAAGACCAGGATTGCTACTTCACAAGCTGCTGCTGTTGGCCTGGTGATGTTGGCATGGCTTTCCTTTCTAAGGCCGCTATCCCCCTTGTGTAAGTGTGTTTCTTGAATGCATGCAACATCGCTGCGCGTTTGAAACCAATGAGAACAGGTTCTGAAACGCTTCTCTAACGCATTTTGCCTATCCCCGTTCCAGCTGTAAATTTGACAATGTTCCAGATATCGTAGTATTGCTGGTTCTGATTGCAAGGTGGTTATGCAGATACGGAAGGTCTTTGCTCATGTGTACATTTTTTGTACCCTCGTTGGGTTGGATCTGGCATGATGTGCATTCCACTCCAGATATTATGTGTTGGTTATAAAAAGAAATAACAAAATGGTGTGGGATCACCTCTACCGATAGCAAACATGGAGATAGGCTCTGCTTCCTCTCACTGATAAGGCTCAAGAAGGCTGAAATACGTGTCTAGGGTTGCTGAGGGTACTCTTGTTCAGAGTAGGGTTGCCTAGCGTTTCAGGGCTGGACTGCCCTTGTGGGTGGGAGAAAGACTGATATGCAAATGTCTTTTTCTCCTCTGTGAAGGGTGCAGTGAGCTAAAATGTGGTTGTAGACCCTCCTTGAGTGGGATAAAGCCCATAGAAGAGGTTATTTGAACCATGGTCGTTCTCAGTAGAGGGTTCCTTCTCTCTTGTAAATCAGCCTCGCCAACCCTAACAGTGCCCATCCTTTCCACCCTGGGCCAGTGTCTCCAAAAGGATTTCCACGCGGGTGCACCGCCTTTTGCTGCCAACTCATCAACCACAATAAAACTCCTTGTAGTTGAATCTACCCCTTGCCACTGAAGCCCCATCTTCCCTGCCCGCTGCTTCCCACCCTCGTGCATCTTCATTTTGAGCTGAGTGTTGTAATGAATATGCAAATAAGAAAACCTAAAACAAAAGGGTTCCTAAGCCCCCAACCCCATGAAATTATTTGTTGTTCTGAGGAGTTCAGCTCGTCTCCCCAATAGAAGATTCCGCCATGCTAGTTAAAAGAAAATGGGACCTTTGTTTCCCTTTAACCTGCTTATTAATGATCACCAATCCTGCAGGCCTGCATGCCCCACCACAGTGCCAGGACAGCCAAGCCTTAATAGCTGCTTGTGCATTGGCAATGGCTGATATCCAGCCTTATCTGGCTATTGCTGTAAGTGTTGATGAAGATCACCGTCTTCTCCTGGTGGTAGAAGTCCATTGGAGCTATAGGGAACGTCTTCTGCGCATCTGTTGTCCCACCTCGGTATTGGGCAGAACGTGCGGAAGGGTGTCCAGAGGACGTTTAAATATAGCATCTGGCATTATTATTCATTGAGTGGCTTGGGGTATATCTTGGGGTATATCCTCCAAACCTCTCTGTAAAATGGTCCTACAATTTCCTACCAATGTTACTGGCCCGATGTGCTTCTGCAGCACTTGTGTTGGCGGTGGGTGGCCGTAGAGTAGGGGCGGGGGCGCATCCCCCATGCTCATCTATACAGTTCTATAAAATTCAAAGTTAAAGTTACTGGTCAGATGCGCTTTGCTAGAAAATAAATGTCAGTGGGATCAGGGCTTGTTCAAAAGGAGGAGATTGAACACATCGTTGTCCAAACAGAAGGTATTCTTGTCTTAAATATCTTCAGTCTAGAAAGATATTCATGAAAACAGAATGTTGTAAAAGTAGTTGTGTATGGGACCATTGCTGCTGTGCCGATTTCCCTGCTCATGCATGGCCCTGCTGAATTTCTGCATCCCCTCATGAGGTAGGGGGTTTGCTGGGGCAAAGAAGCGGGGCGTCCTGTTCGGTAAAGAGTCTGCTGCTAAATAAGGCCAGCATAGGTCTGGGAATATGTTCTAACTGTAATTGGTTATTTGTAACTCGCTTAACACCCAGAGGTTTCTAAGCGCGGACCTGGGGATTGAACCTGTGTTGCTCCGTGTCATCTGCGTGTTGCCTCTGAGCCATCCTCCCAGAATGCTTGGTCACCTAATTAGGTGTTGGAATTCTATGAGCAGTCTGACTATATTCCATTTATGGTTCGAGTCATATGATCCAGGGAGTGCGGCAGACACAAAGTTGACCAGTGCAGGTGAGGGTCAGAGTCTTCCTCCTCTTCCGGGATGTCAAAAAGGCTATGTTGCCCCTCCCCACTGTGCCTGCCATATTCCCAATCCATAGATTTCCAGAGTAGATGTTTTATGGCTCGTTCTGTTTTGCTAACCCCTGAGCAGTCATCTTCTGTGTCACTTTGCCTCTCTTCCCGCCCTGTTATTCTATGACGCCTTTCATACCTTTCTTTGGTCGCTTCCTGGAGGCTGGAGCGCAGAGCAGTTTGATTATCACCTGCTCCACCTTGATCTCACCAGGGATTAAGTCTTGACTGGTGGCCTATTTGGTGCCAGGTTTGTAGTAAGGTTACTCATGCTGGCTACCAGCTCTGCCTTACCCTCTACATACTTGGGTCTCTATTGATACCCTCTACTGGCTTATTTCTGGGTTGGGTCTCTATTGATACCCTCTACTTACTTATTTCTGCTTTGGGTCTCTATGGATACCCTCTACTTACTTATTCCTGCGTTGGGTCTCTATGGATACCCTCTACTTACTTATTTCTGCTTTGGGTCTCTATGGATAACCTCTACTTACTTATGTCTGCTTTGGGTCTCTATTGATGCCCTCTACTTACTTATTTCTGATTTGGGTCTCTGGGATACCCTCTACTTACTTATTTCTGCTTTGGGTCTCTATTGATACCCTCTACTTACCTATTTCTGCTTTGGGTCTCTATGGATGGCCTATAATTAATTATTTCTGCTTTGGGTCTCTATTGATACCCTCTAGTTACTTATTTCTGCTTTGGGTCTCTATTGATAGCCTCTACTTATTTCTGCTTTGGGTCTCTATTGATAGCCTCTACTTACTTATTTCTGCCTCTACTTACTTATTTCTGCTTGGGTCTCTATTGATACCCTCTACCGGCTTATTTCTGCTTTGGGTCGCTATTGATAGCCTCTACATATTTCTGCTTTGGGTCTCTATGGATACCCTCTACTTACTTATTTCTGCTTTGGGTCTCTATTGATACCCTCTACTGGCTTATTTCTGATTTGGGTCTCTATGGATACCCTCTACTTACTTATTTCTGCTTTGGGTCTCTATTGATACCCTCTACTGGCTTATTTCTGATTTGGGTCTCTATGGATACCCTCCATATATTTCTGCTTTGGGTCTCTATGGATAGCCTATAATTAATTATTTCTGCTTTGGGTCTCTATTGATACCCTCTAGTTACTTATTTCTGCTTCGGGTCTCTATTGATAGCCTCTACTTACTTATTTCTGATTTGGGTCTCTGTGGATACCCTCTACTTACTTATTTCTGCTTTGGGTCTCTATTGATACCCTCTACTTACTTATTTCTGATTTGGGTCTCTGTGGATACCCTCTACTTACTTATTTCTGCTTTGGGTCTCTATTGATACCCTCTACTTACTTATTTCTGATTTGGGTCTCTATGGATACCATCTACTTACCTATTTCTGCTTTGGGTCTCTATGGATGGCCTATAATTAATTATTTCTGCTTTGGGTCTCTATTGATACCCTCTAGTTACTTATTTCTGCTTTGGGTCTCTATTGATAGCCTCTACTTATTTCTGCTTTGGGTCTCTATTGATAGCCTCTACTTACTTATTTCTGCTTTGGGTCTCTATTGATAGCCTCTACTTACTTATTTCTGCTTTGGGTCTCTATTGATAGCCTCTACTTACTTATTTCTGCTTGGGTCTCTATTGATACCCTCTACTGGCTTATTTCTGCTTTGGGTCGCTATTGATAGCCTCTACTTATTTCTGCTTTGGGTCTCTATGGATACCCTCTACTTACTTATTTCTGCTTTGGGTCTCTATTGATACCCTCTACTGGCTTATTTCTGATTTGGGTCTCTAGGGATACCATCTACTTACTTATTTCTGCTTTGGGTCTCTATGGATAGCCTATAATTAATTATTTCTGCTTTGGGTCTCTATTGATACCCTCTAGTTACTTATTTCTGCTTTGGGTCTCTATTGATAGCCTCTACTTATTTCTGCTTTGGGTCTCTATTGATAGTCTCTACTTACTTATTTCTGCTTTGGGTCTCTATTGATACCCTCTACTGGCTTATTTCTGCTTTGGGTCGCTATTGATACCTCTACTTACTTATTTCTGCTTTGGGTCTCTATTGATACCCTCTAATTGCTTATTTCTGCTTTGGGTCTCTATTGATACCCTCCACTCGCTTATTTCTACTTTGGGTCTCTATTGATACCCTCTACTTACTTATTTCTGCTTTGAGTCTCTAGTGGAGGCTGTTGCTGATGAACAGGTGGGGAACCAGGGAATTTGGATAGCCATTGTAGGTTTGTTCCCCCGGCTTCCTTCCGTGAGATGATGGATTGGTTGCTAAGCGCATGATTATTGGTAGGACTGTAATCTCTGCCGAGGATGAATGTACACCCCCAGAACCACAGGCTGAGGAGGCGGGCTCTACACTACGAGTTGTTGTTGAGCGGGAAGAAGATATTAGGTCTTATTCTATCCTCTAACCCCTCAGACTCTCATGCAACCCACACAACTCGATGCAACCTCCCCAGGGTGATCAAAGGATGTATCTAAAATGTGTTAAGGGGGTGTCTGGATTGCGAGCCCCAGATACTGGAGTCTGGCCACTGGGGGTTGGGACGGATGAGCAAGCTGCTGTTTAATAACGGCTTCTGCAATGATGGGGCAGGTTTCAGTGCCACTTATTTGAGAGGAGTGGATTTCAGCTTCACCGTGGCATCCCAGGTAGGCGTCGGGCTGGTCAGGAAGGTAGAGGTACTGGGTGTCCAACTCTGTAATCCTGCGCCGTGGAACTACTGACCTCTGGGGAATAGTTGCAGGAGTTACCAAATGGTCAAGATCCCAGGGCAAGCGGTGTTACCAGGCAGGAAAGCACAAGGTGGCACATGTAGCGAATCCTGAAATGTAACTAATCCTTTCCAAGCCAGCAGCTGCTCCCCTATTCTAAGTGCACGTGTCTTTGCTTGGGATTCCCCGACAGCTGGCTTTCTGCGGGCGCGCACTGTAACATATGATCAATGCGTTCCTTCTCTTAAGTAGGCACGCTCACTTTTCATCCGGTGCTTCCTCTGCTTTGTGCACCGTGGAAGGCGTGTCACCCCCACTTAGTTCAGTGTGACCCTGCCGTTGCGAAGGCACTGGTTTCACAGGGCCCTATTGTAGGCTGCCGGCGTGGTTAAACTTTGAGGAGTGCAACCGATAGTCCACCATCCCCTCATTCTCCTGTTCCGCATCCTCTTAACGGTCATTGTTCTTTTCTGCCACACCCTCAGCGCCGCACAGTTCTGCACCCCGTCACATTCCTGGCCCATTTCTACTCCCCTAACTATCATGGTCCTGCTTTCCACCGCCCCCAGTCCTCTACCATTGTCCTGTTCTGCCTCCTCCTCACAGCTGTAATCTAATGTTGCCTCTCCTGGCCTCACTTCTGCTGTCCTCTCTTCCACTTTGTGAAATGGTCCTGTTCTGCCTCCACTACCCTGGACCTGCTCCAGTTCTTCCTCAGGACGATGGACCTCTTGCACCAGCTCACTACTGTTGCCTACTCCAGCCTGACCTCGCTGCTGATATCGTACTCCACACCCCCTTGTTCCTCCTCACTACCCCTACTATATTCTGCAGTCTTGAATAGGATTGTCCCATTGCCGCCCCCTTGATGAAGTTGACTTGTTTCGCCCATCGCTTGTGTTGCCCCGTTCTGCACCCCACACTACTGTTGCCCTATTCTTAAGCACTTACTGCTACTGTCCTGTCCTGCTTCTCTACTTACATTGCTCATGTTGCTGGCTCAGAAAGCCTTCATTTTAGCTGTTGGGCTTGCAGGCAGATGGTTGTTCAAGAGAACCACCTGTAGACCTATGAACTCGCAACCACCAATCACGGATAAACAACCACGTGCGATACAAGCTACTAAGTGGCAGTAGTTTAACTGGGATGTCTGTGTTTCCTCTACAGTTCTCTTGTAATCAAAACTCTCTCCAGAGCAATCTTCCCCATAACAGTTTCTAGATCATACAGAACCAAATCCAGAAAACCCCCACACTGCAGACATGCTGCAACATTACAGAAGCACTGCAATAGACGCAAGGCCTGGCTTCATTAACTTGTAATGGAAGTGCTTACATGTAATATAGAGACACACAGCCAAGTAGAGAACAGTACTGTAAAAGACCGCTCACTTTTCATTGCTTCAAGCATATGTTCATTGTTTAAAGCAGGCGCTTCCAGAATTTGCTGCCACAAAATCATGCATTGCTGCATTTTTGTATCATTTTGCTCTAAATTCATAGCATAACTAGGAGGCATTCTTCGGCCCTTGAAGACTGTAAATATGTTTTTCTCGTTTTAATTTACAAAAACTCCTCTGAACAATCAGAAAATGCAGCTGTAACCAATATCCTCAGGGTGACCCACACAGATGGAAAGAAGCTTGTCTTTGTGTATTGACTACTTTGCAGCAAAGCCAAAACCTGGCTTTGCCAATGTTACAATATAGTCTAGAAACCACGAGGGAGTTTGATAGCGTATAGTGCAAACTGAATCGGTGCTGAAGACTCGGCCTGATTCATAGAAGCGTTTCACGATGGAACAATCCCATTGGGAAAACGCTCTGTGAATCAGGCCCTCGCAATGTTAGCAGCTAAGACCAGTGAGATTAAGTAATTCCCCTTAGGCTCACCCACTTTGTGTAAGTATTGAAGCTAGGATTTGAGCCAGTCTGCAATGTAGTCACTTGACCACATATCTTCCCAGCTGTGGTAGGTAAAACTCTGTGTTAATGTTTGGCTTCCCAGGGCTAAAAACAACATCTGCTTTATAGAGAAGACCTGAGGAGTACACACACCGCAAAAAACCCAAAATGGACAAAATATAAATCGTTATAGCAACATGTTGAGCAAAAAGGGTATGATTGTTACTTTATTTCACCCACCCCAAATTGACATACAGATGCACAGGAGAAACGACATGTTTACTGCATGATAAGATCAGCTGCTGTTAGTCATTGTTTCACATAGCAACTATCTTTATGCACCAGTGCCATTTCCAATCACCCCACTTTCACACCTCTTAAGGGCTCTCCCACTAAGAATAGTCATTCTCACGTTTCAACCAGATGCTCTCTCTGTGCGCCCATTTAACACCAATCGCCTATTTAGAATGCTATGTTGATAAACAGATGCATGTTTATTTTTTTGCACTTACAATGCAAAGCGAAGAAAACAAACAGGAACTGAAACCTCCCAGCACTTGCTGGAAACAACTGTTCCCT
Source organism: Ambystoma mexicanum (assembly GCF_040938575.1). Lineage (NCBI taxonomy): Eukaryota > Metazoa > Chordata > Amphibia > Caudata > Ambystomatidae > Ambystoma > Ambystoma mexicanum. The sequence goes on from NC_090921.1 coordinate 985,002,568, forward strand.
CACCCTCAAATCACCTATAGCCCAGGCGGTCGCCGCCTTTGCCCACCCCAAGAAATGGCCCCATGCATCCTTTTGGAACCGTCTCCAACTCCAGGCCTCGAGTCCCAAATGCTCTTCATATTTTGGGAATTTTCAGGCAAGACATATTTGAATGCAGCAAATCGAAATGGAAATTATTTGCAAAGTAGTTATCCTGAAAACCTGGTGTTAGCATTGCGCTCGAGGACTGAGTTTGGAGACTCCTAATTTGCAACAAACACTCACTGGGCTGATTTACAAACCGTTTTTCAATGGCAAAATCACATTAAAACGTTCATGTCCAGTGTAATTACCAAAGCTAAAATTTCCGGAAATATTCTATCAGTAAACTTGGCCCTGAAGAAGGCATTTCACTGTGATGTTGTCGCAACATTGTAGACATTTGCTGAGTACTTAGTACAGGCATTGCATCATTCCACAAAGGTTTGCTCATGCTTTCTGTGTTTGCGATTATGCTTTTACTATAAGTGGGCATCCTTGGATCAAGGGATGGTGTATGCTGGACATGAAATTGACACGTGATTAGAAATGTCTTCTACCCGTGCATATTAGAACCCCACGAGGGACAATCAGGTTGTTACAAACAGTCTGATTGGCCAATGCCAGCCAGGCCGTTATCTGGCTGGGAAAGACTCATCTGAAGCACTCCGTTCGGAGTGCTGAGTCAAGCACATTCTAGAATCAGGTGCTTAGGAGTTCGTTTCCTTTCTTCCCCAGCCACCATGGAAAGGGAGAAGGGACTACTCCCCGATCCCTGGTGGCCATTTTTGTTGCTTTTTTTCTCGAGTTGAGAAAAGTTTGAACGAGGTTTCGCAACTCAATAAAAAAATACTCTTACTACCCCGGTACGACCTGTTGGGGTACTAATAGCAATAGAACCCAAGGAGAGGGGCATTATCATTCTGGTAATGCCACCTTGCCTATGTGAAAGCCTTCGCTTCAATCGGGCTTGTAACTATCGCCCCGGGGCATTACCAGACTGGAACCCCCGCCCCCCTTCTATTGTTTAGTGAAGCATTCTCCCAAGTGACACTACCCATGTGATAAGTCTGTTCCACCTCAGCGTGTTGCCAAAGAGTGTCCTGCTCAAGTGGTGTGTTGCCAACCTGCACACAATTTAAAGAGACTAGGGGATACTGACATATATTTTTGTCTTGGACCCCTTGGCTCCATCCCCCTTTAGAACACAGCCTACAGTGTAGTATCAGATGGGCAAAGGGTCCCTTATTTTTCCACTTTTATCCAGTTTATGACCCTAGATACATGTCTTTCACAAATTAAATTCAGGCCATGCCACCAGTTAATTTTTATAACAAAATATATCACAATTTTATTTTCATAAAAACATATATGACCTCTTTCTATATTCTTACAACGACATGAAAAGAATATATACTTTTTCACTTTTTTTTTTCTTTTTTTATAAAAGAATGATTAGGCAATTCATGACAAGCTTTTTTTTAAGACAAGTCATTTACAAGCAGTTAATTTTTAACCATGCCAACCTGACCAATCATTCTCACACAGAGCAGATGCCCACAATGTGTGGCCAGTCCAACCCGCCCTGGCATACCCTCACACAAAGGTTCCTCACCATAATAGGTTTTTCACACGAGCACGCAGCCAGCCGGTCCTGCCTGAACTCGTCGTGCTCCCTCCCACATGAATGCATTGCGATGTTCGACCTCGGGGTATGCCCCCCCCCCAAGCCTCCCCAGCCATGCTCCCAAGCAGGCCCAGTGTGGCCAGCCCTTCCCTCCAGACCATGCTCTAATACAGATAGAGCCGCCCTTAGTATGTTTACACACAAATACATGAACAATCCAATCCAGGGTTACTCATTACCCTACCCCCCCCCCCCCCCCGACCCCCGGGAGAGAAGAAAGGAGCGAAAGAAAGACAATTGGAAGCAAAGGAAAGGGAAGAAAAAGAGCGATTAAAGGGGCGTGTGCTATGGACAAAGAGAAAAATAAAAATAGATGGAGCGTTAAAGCAAACGACAAGATCATTGAAGAACGGAGAGGGAGAGTTCAAGCAATGGGGGCGGGGACGAGGAAAGAGCAGGCATTAGACCTGGAAATAATAAAAAGACAAAAAGTGCTTTTTAAAATAGAAGGGACAATTATTGAGGCCGGGGGGGGGGGAGGATAGAAAGAGAATAACAAAAAGAATGAGTAACAGCGTGTTTCCTACATAATGCTTGCCACAATATTGTTTGGTGGTGCTGGAAATGACAGCTGTTACTTTGTCCACCACAAAAATAAGAAAGGCTCGGCTGGCCTTTGTGATATTGCAACTGATTATCTGTACGGTGAAGCGAGATCTATGCAGTAAGCACTTAACTCACTGAGCTATCCGACAGGCGGGCACAAACAAAGGGGTATCCGAAAAGGAAAGGGATAATGAAAGCAAGGCCATAGAGCAAGACGGGGGACATCAGAAGAACGAAAGGACGAAAGAAGGGTGCGCTGCGCCCGGACCTACAGACTGACCAAATCGACTGTTGGGTGTGTGAGTACCTCCCCTAGCTGATTTTGGGCATGGAGAGGCTAGGCAGGCCGGTTCCTGGCCATGTCCCTGCTGCCGCTCCTGTGAAGGCCAGCCATACCTACTGCAGGGCCAGTATACATGGGAAAGGCCCGCTTCCCCTGGGGAGCGAGGAACGTGCAGAACCCACAGTCATCCAGGGAAACCTATATGGACATTTTATGGTGCTTTGACTCCATATGCTAAAAAAAAAGACATTACTTTTTGCAAGCGCTTTTTAACAATATCTTTATGAAGAACCCAAACCCCTGTTAATATTCAAACCCTACCATCTCCACCCTCCCACCCAGGTTTTGAGTCCGTGTTTCTCGTCCAGAGGATGTTTTAAATGCAGCATCTGGCATTATTATTCATTGAGTGGCTTGGGGTATATCTTGGGGTATATCCTCCAAACCTCTCTGTAAAATGGCCCTACAATTTCCTACCAATGTTACTGGCCCGATGTGCATCTGCAGCACTTGTGTTGGCGGTGGGTGGCCGTAGAGTAGGGGCGGGGGCGCATCCCCCATGCTCATCTACACAGTTCTATCAAATCCTTTCAACTATTTTCAAAGTTGCTGGTCAGATGCGCTTTCCTAGAAGAAAAAAAAACATTCTCATCATCCCCTGATATTTAAGAAGAGGAAATAAGTGTTTGGGGTCCCCCGTCTTTAAATCTGAGGGTTTCCTTTTTCTTCTGGGGTGGGTAATCAGTGTGACCTTCAAACCCCAAAGCAAAACCCGTGGCCTCTCAGAACATGTTTGCGAGTACAACTGCCCTAGAGTGTGACTCCTGCCGAAGTGTCTGACCATTCTTACTCCTGTCCTACTGTTCTAGTGTGTGGCCATTCTTACTCCTGCCTGAGTGTGTTATCATTCTAGTCCTGCTCTAGTGTGTGACCATTGTTACACCTGCCCTAGTGTGTAATAATTCTTACACATACCCTATTGTGTGATCATTCTTACTTCCCCCCCTAGTGTGCGATAATTCTTACCCCTGCCCTAGTGTGACCATTCTTACTCCTGCCCTAGTGTGACCATTCTTACTCCTGCCCTAGTGTGACCATTCTTACTCCTGCCCTAGTGTGTGACCATTCTTACCCCTGCCCTAGTGTGTGACCGTTCTTACTCCTGCCCTAGTCTGCGATCGTTCTTACTCCTGCCCTAGTGTGTGACCATTCTTACTTCTCTCCTTGTGTGCGATCATTCTTACCCCTGCCCTAGTTTGTGATATATCCTGCTCCTGCCCTAGTGTGTGATCATTCTTTCCCCTGCCCTAGAGTGACTATTCTTATCCTGCCCTAGTGTGTGATCATTCTTACTCCTGTCCTAGTGTGTGATCATTCGTACTTCTGTCCTAGTGTGTGGTCATTCTTACTCATGCTCTAGTGTGTTGGCATTCTTACTCCTGCTCTAGTGTGTGGCCATTCTTACTCCTGCTCTAGTGTGTGGCCATTCTTACTCCTGCTCTAGTGTGTGGCCATTCTTACTCCTGCTCTAGTGTGTGGCCATTCTTACTCCTGCTCTAGTGTGTGGCCATTCTTACTCCTGCTCTAGTGTGTGGCCATTCTTACTCCTGCTCTAGTGTGGACCATTCTTACTCCTGCTCTAGTGTGTGATCATTCTTACCCCTGCCCTAGTGTGTGACCATTCGTACTCCTGCCCTAGTGTGTGACCATTCTTACTCCTGCCCTAGTGTGATCATTCCTACCCCTGTCCTAGTATGCGACTGTTCTTACTCCTCTCCTAGTGTGTGGCCATTCTTACTCCTGCTCTAGTGTGTGATCATTCTTACCCCTGCCCTAGTGTGTGACCATTCGTACTCCTGCCCTAGTGTGTGACCATTCTTACTCCTGCCCTAGTGTGATCATTCCTACCCCTGTCCTAGTATGCGACTGTTCTTAGTCCTCTCCTAGTGTGTGATCATTCTTGCTCCTGCCCTAGTGTGTGACCATTCTCACTCTTGCCCTAGTGTGTGACCATTCTTACTCCTGCCCTAGTGTGTGATCATTCCTACCCCTGTCCTTGTATGTGACTGTTCTTACTCCTCTCCTTCTCCTCTCCTAGTGTGTGATCATTCTTGCTCCTGCCCTAGTGTGTGACCATTCTTACTCTTGCCCTAGTGTGTGACCGTTCTTACACTTGCCCTAGTGTGTGACTGTTCTTACTCCTGCACTAGTGTGTGACTGTTCTTGCTCCTGCCCTAGTGTGTGACCGTTCTTACTCATGCTCTAGTGTGTGGCCGTTCTTACTCCTGCTCTAGTGTGTGATCATTCTTGCTCCTGCCCTAGTGTGTGATCATTCTTGCTCCTGCCCTAGTGTGTGACCATTCTTACTCCTGCCCTAGTGTGTGACCATTCTTACTCCTGCCCTAGTGTGTGATCATTCTTACCCCTGCCCTAGTGTGTGATCGTTCTTACCCCTGCCTTAGTGTGTGACTGTTCTTACTCCTGCCCTAGTGTGTGACCATTCTTACCCCTGCCCTAGTGTGTGACCATTCTTACTCCTGCCCTAGTGTGTGCTGTTCTTACTCCTGCCCTAGTGTGTGCTGTTCTTACTCCTGCCCTAGTGTGTGACTGTTCGTACTCCTGCCCTAGTGTGTGACTGTTCGTACTCCTGCCCTAGTGTGTGACTGTTCTTACTCCTGCCCTAGTGTGTGACCATTCTTGCTCCTGCCCTAGTGTGTGACCGTTCTTACTCCTGCCCTAGTGTGTGACCGTTCTTACTCCTGCCCTAGTGTGTGACCGTTCTTACTCCTTCCCTAGTGTGTGACCATTCTTACTCCTTCCCTAGTGTGTGACCATTCTTGCTCCTGCCCTAGTGTGTTACCATTCTTACTCTTGCCCTAGTGTGTGACCATTCTTACTCCTGCCCTAGTGTGTGACCGTTCTTACTCCTGCCCTAGTGTGTGACCGTTCTTACTCCTGCCCTAGTGTGTGATCGTTCTTACACCTGCCCTAGTGTGTGACCGTGCTTACACCTGCCCTAGTGTGTGACTGTTCTTACTCCTGCCCTAGTGTGTGACTGTTCTTACTCCTGCCCTAGTGTGTGACTGTTCTTACTCCTGCCCTAGTGTGTGACCGTTCTTACCCCTGCCCTTGTGTGTGATCGTTCTTACCCCTGCCCTAGTGTGTGATCGTTCTTACTCCTGCCCTAGTGTGTGATCTTTCTTACCCCTGCTCTAGTGTGTGACTGTTCTTACTCCTGCCCTAGTGTGTGATCATTCTTACCCCTGCCTTAGTGTGTGACTGTTCTTACTCGTGCCCTAGTGTGTGATCATTGTTACTCCTGCCCTAGTGTGTGCTGTTCTTACTCCTGCCCTAGTGTGTGCTGTTCTTACTCCTGCCCTAGTGTGTGACAGTTCGTACTCCTGCCCTAGTGTGTGACAGTTCGTACTCCTGCCCTAGTGTGTGACTGTTCTTACTCCTGCCCTAGTGTGTGATCATTCTTACCCCTGCCTTAGTGTGTGACTGTTCATACTCGTGCCCTAGTGTGTGATCATTCTTACCCCGGCCCTATTGTGTGACCATTCTTACTCCTGCCCTAGTGTGTGATCATTCCTACTCCTGCCCTAGTGTGTGACCGTTCTTGCTCCTGCCCTAGTGTGTGACCGTTCTTACTCCTGCCCTAGTGTGTGACCGTTCTTACTCCTGCCCTAGTGTGTGACCATTCTTACTCCTTCCCTAGTGCCCTAGTGTGTGACCATTCTTACTTCTGCACTAGTGTGTGACCATTCTTACTCCTTCCCTAGTGTGTGACTATTCTTACTCCTGCCCTAGTGTGTGACTATTCTTACTCCTGCCCTAGTGTGTGACCGTTCTTACTCCTGCCCTAGTGTGTGACCATTCTTACTCCTGCCCTAGTGTGTGACCATTCTTACTCCTGCCCTAGTGTGTGACTGTTCTTACCCCTGCCTTAGTGTGTGACTGTTCTTACCCCTGTCTTAGTGTGTGACCATTCTTACTCCTGCCCTAGTGTGTGACTGTTCTTACTCCTGCCCTAGTGTGTGACCATTCTTACTCCTGCCCTAGTGTGTGACCGTTCTTACACCTGCCCTAGTGTGTGACCATTCTTACCCCTGCCCTAGTGTGTGACCGTTCTTACTCCTGCCCTAGTGTGTGACCGTTCTTACTCCTGCCCTAGTGTGTGATCATTCTTACCCCTGCCCTAGTGTGTGACCGTTCTTACTCCTGCCCTAGTGTGTGATCATTCTTACCCCTGCCCTAGTGTGTGATCATTCTTACCCCTGCCCTAGTGTGTGACCATTCTTACTCCTGCCCTAGTGTGTGACCATTCTTACTCCTGCCCTAGTGTGTGACCATTCTTACTCCTGCCTTAGTGTGTGATCATTCTTACCCCTGCCTTAGTGCGTCATCATCCTTTACTCTCCCTGTCAGGCATACTCTGCCACAGAGAAAGTAAGGCGGCCTAGAGTGTGTGATCCCTCCAGGCCTGCGCCCTAAGGTTTCTATGGTAGTTTGCATCTCCCAATGCCTGCTCTCGCGCGGACACTTGCGTGCAGGATATGTTGCCCACAGGCCTACTCCCATACAAATAACGTTTTTAAAATAATGTTGTCACCCACACAGATTAAGTAACCCGCACTAGCTTGGGACCAGCCTTGCTGCTCCCCCCGCCCTGGTAAGCTGCTCAACAGACGTGACCCCACTTTAAACTGGAGAGCTTTTTCCATTTTTGTCATCCACAAATCTTGTCTGCCTATTAAAATGTTGGCACGATGTGTACTTCTAGCACTTGGCCTGGCAAAGACCGCAGGCATATTTCTCCATGGATAACACGTTTCCAAGGGCTTCCTTAGAGACTAGCTTTCCTTCGGTTCTGGGCAGGCACCGTTTCCACCAGCAGTCCAAGAAATAACTGAAATCACAAATGAGATCAACATATTACTTTCAGGTGCACGCAATGCACTAAAACCAGTGCTAGAAATGGGAAAAACTTACCGGGGAGCCCTCTCCTCCTTGGGGTGGGGGGCCGGGGGCGGATGGGACTGGCCCCAGGCCAGGTCACAACACAGAGGGCCTCATTATGAATGTGGCGGAAAGGCAGCAACGGCGCCGGTAGTGCTACCAGTGCCGTTGTTACCTCTCTGCCACATTACGAGTTCTGCTCGCGGGTGCCGGACTGCACGCAAGCAGAACTCATGATTGCACCGGCCCTATAGGGCAGAATGGGGATCGGGAGGCTGGCCATTACGGCACCCGCGAATGGGCATTTACTGGGTCCGCCAAGCTCGGCATGACCCGGTTCTTGCCCATTCGTGGGTGCTGGAAAAATGCAACTCCGGCGGCAGGCTACCACCAGAGTTGTAATGAGGCCCAGTATATCTTTCCGTGAGATTAGCATACAAGCAAAGAGCATTATGGGAACATAAGAATGCCCACAATTTTATATTTGAAACATGTCTTATACTGATTTAGTAAGAAACCCTTTTAAGCGAATAATGGAAGTTGGACCCTGCTGTTCTGATCAAAAAGATGTCTGTAAATTGCAGGACATATCTACCAGTTTGGACAGCTGTAACACTGTATGTGAGACGTTGATGGTTTCTGTATTCAGGCTCCCATGCCGATGTCTGCTCGGCTTCAGAGCAGATCTCTGACTGGTAGTGTTCTGGGCTCAGTGGAGGTATGCACACATGATCAATCCGCACTTCAACGAGCATAGCGTGGCTCCCCTTACTTTGGCCCCTATCCCCAGAACAACATACCACAGGGGCAGCCCTACATATAAGAAATTTAGAATTTGTGGATTCAATATGGTTTTCCTGTGCGCTCGGGACCACTCTTGAATTTGATTGTCATAAAGAGAGAGAGAAAAAGAGAATATTGATGTGAACTGGCAGCAACCACTCTTGGCCCGCAAACTCATCCACCAGAGCTGGAAAAACTGAAATCAGTTATATAAAGGTGGGAAGGTGAATCGCGATCAAGTTCAAATAAAGTCCTTAAACGTTCAAATTACACTGTTCCAATACAAATGCTTTCCAAAAGTTTGGAATATATGGAAATTTATTCTCAAAGTTGAACAGCCGACATGTGTTTCGACAGAGAGGTCGTTTTCAAGGCTGTATACATTATGTGGAGAAAAAAGTACAAACAAAGTACATGACAGACTGACTACCCCTCTCTAGTGGTCCTGTGAAGACACAGGATTGGGTGCGAAGAAACTGCTTACTTATTATGCAGACTGAACACCTTATGGGAAAGAAATTATTTCAACTGAATGCAATGTAGCAAAATACAAAATCACTTTAATGTTAATTCATAAAAACATCTTAAAAAACATTATTGCTTCTACGTGAACCAGTCATACCTTTCATTCCACTCATACGTTTTACAAACAAGGGCTTCTACAATTTGAATGTTCTTCTAGCATATTCATTGTTTACAATATGCATGACATAGGAAAAAAACACATTTGGTTTTCCTTTTAGGTTGACATATGTTTTGGCCCTTGATGGAGTACCACTGTTGTCTGCGGTGGTCAGTAAAACAAATGTTGGGCCATCTTCAGGACATTCATTTTTTCTTAGAGAATTAATTCCCTTCCCCATTCACATAAAATGCCAGATCTGTGATCAGCACCATTTACTAAGGACCATTGAGCTGGGACTTCCGGATATGTAATTTACTCTCCAGTGTCTGGAACCGGAGAGCACCTCTGTGTAAGTGTATCTTCAAAACCACTTTTATTTAAGTGACAATGCTTGGTGGACAGCTTCCATGATTTGTGGCTTGATCCACTGTTGCTAGCTGTGGTGCTGCCTCTTTTTAAATCTTGTGCTTGTTTGAAGCTGCGTTCGGCTCGGCAGACGTAGTGTTTTCAATATGCACTAAGGCAGCACCACAGCTAGCAACAGTGGATCAAGCCACAAATCATGGAAGCTGTCCACCAGGCATTGTCACTTAAATAAAAGTGGTTTTGAAGATACACCTACACAGAGGTGCTCTCAGGTTCCGGACACTGGAGAGTAAATTACATATCCAGAAGTCCCAGCTCAATGGTCCTTACTAAATGGTGCTGATCACAGATCTGGCATTTTATGTGAATGGGGAAGGGAATTAATTCTCTAAGAAAAAATGAATGTCCTGAAGATGGCCCAACATTTGTTTTACTGACCACTGCAGACAACAGTGGTACTCCATCAAGGGCCGAAACATATGTCGACCTAAAAGGAAAACCAAATGTGTTTTTTCCCTATGTCATGCATATTGTAAACAATGAATATGCTAGAAGAACATTCAAATTGTAGAACCCATTGTTTGTAAAATGTATGAGTGGAATGAAAGGTATGACTGGTTCACGTAGAAGCCAATAATGTTTTTTAAGATGTTTTTATGAATTAACATTAAAGTGATTTTGTATTTTGCTATATTGCATTCAGTTGAAATAATTTCTTTCCCATAAGGTGTTCAGTCTGCATAATAAGTAAGCAGTTTCTTCACACCCAATCCTGTGTCTTCACAGGACCACTAGAGAGGGGTAGTCAGTCTGTCATGTACTTTTTTTTGTACTTTCTTTCTCTTCGTAGACTCTCCCTTCCATCAGACATGACAACCCGTTAACAAAAATAAGGGAGTACCCACTCATATAGTGTATACATTATGTTACAATCAATGAGATTACAAAGCAACAAAAAGATCATACATTATTTCACATCAGCGTTGAACAAATTCATAACCACAATGTTGAAAAAGAAATTTGAACCATTGAAAATGAAAAGGTTGTAAACCATAATCAAAAAGAAAATTTGTTGCGACATCCCACATTTGGATTGCCGGAGAGGGAAGTCAAGTAGGTGATGCACATTGTTGACAAAGCATAAATAGGGAAAAATAAGAAAAAAAAGGCCAAAAGATATTGTAGAAAATTAACAAGCTCCATATAGTTCTATCGTCATCAGAAAAGCATCCAGAATCCAATTCCAGGGTGAATTTGACAATAAACAAGGGGAAGAGTACTCCATTATAAAGATCATGCCAAACTAAACTTGCCACCATAGTCACCCAATGAGTAGTGAAATGAGAGAAAGACTTGAAGACATCCAAATTATCTCACTGGAAAAAGGAAAAAGTCATGAAGATGTTTAACAATTGCACCAGTGTGACTAAATTGTAGACCATTGGTTGGCTATACCAGTGTAATCCTCTACATATATCCATAGTTAAAGGCAATCTTACCCAAAGTCATATTTCAGTGAACAAATTGCTACAAGAAAAAAAGCAATAAGAATGCTGTATAATAAATAAACAGATCGTTTGTTGAGCATTCCTGACTTAATGCTCTGCAGTATAGAGTGCACAAGGCATACATGTAGATGCACATTAATCCATATTCCAACATGGGTTGTAATCTGTAATCTGCACAGCTGCGTGGATGTGAATTCGTAATTAGGCAAAATAATACCCTACCAAGGGTTCAGCAAACCGTCAGTATCAGCCACAAAGTATATTCCTGAAAACAAAGTTAAGTATGCCTTTATTAGATACATATCAAGTTCAACACACTTATGTCCCATAACCTAAATATGTGTGATGGTTAATTCCATGAACTGGTTATATACGATATACTGAGTAATGAATAAGACAAAGAAATCATGACTCTCCAGGTGAGAGATTGCTCATTAAATCAATGAGCTGATTACTAGATATGCTAAATAACCAGTAAGTCAAAGAGATCATAAAGTGATGAAAAGAGATCAGTCTTTGAGGAACTATTAATCTCGATTGGGACATGGTTCCATAGCCCATTAAGAATGAGAAGATTTCGAATGCACTTGCGGCTTACACATGGCGCCGGAGTCATAAATATTGCAATCGCGATCCAAAAAGAAAGGTTTTACCCGTGTTATCGGTGGAACAGGTGAAGGGGCTCAATCCCCGTGTTACGTGCTTTCCACAAACGAGATCCGCCATTTGGCAAACTGAAAATAGACCATAAACGTCACGGAAGTGACATTTACAGACGTCATAGGTAAGCAAACAAGGATAGTACCTATCCAAGCAAAATAACCAAAGTGAAGGTATAGAAATGAATTAGTGATAATTAAAGGATACCCAATATATTTAGGTATCACAAAGAGCGCATGTTACTAAGTATGATTGATCAGCAAAAATAAAACCGTTACGTGCTGATAGCAGCTGCCGTACTGATGTGTGTAATAAATGTGTTAAAAGATACTGCACAATATTAATTCATACCCAAATATTCTAAATGTGTACAGAAAATGGTGACAGGACACAAGTGAAATACATTTTATTGTGACTGTTTAATTCAAGAGTGGGAAGTGGATATGATATGGTGGCAAGGTAGAGGCACGTGAGATTTGGTAGAGAAGTGCCATATGAATTAAAAGAAGGAATGAATGGTAATGGCAGGGACCCGCAGAGTTTGTACAAGTAAATGTATATAGATATGACAGAGAGACATGCTCACATTGACACCACAATGTTTGCTGGTATGTATCAAAATTACAGAGGATCATTGGTATTAACATGATATGTTAAAATGATTAACCCACGGTTATCAATTGATGAATATCAGATCTGGATGATTACATCGGATGCTCAGAATGTTAGATGTCAAATAATCAAAATTTCAGGGTTATATTGAAAGTAACAGTGATAAGCAGACTGGTCTAATTAAGTCTCACTAGACAGGATATGGTTATAAGAACACATGCATTTCATGATCACTGTTCAAGCCCCTCACAGTACATCTCAAAAAGCAAATCAATTTGGATTCCATCTGTCTCAACCTAAGTTGGATATTGCCGCCTCTCTTGCCCCTTCTGGCTTTCATGAGCCCAATAAATCTGAGGTCTGATTTATTGCTCAACTGGTGTTCCAGTTGCCAGTGTAAGGCCAATGGCGATTTGGCTTCTGGCATCCCGACACTCGCTAAATGTTCCCTGATTCTAATTCTCAATTGGTGAATGGTGCTCCCAATATACAACTTTCACACACACAGATAATTACGTACACAACAAAACCTGATTTACAATTAATGAAATCTTTGATTTTGACAACTGTTCCAAAAGCATCAGTATAAAATTGACATCATACGCATATTGGCATTGATTAAAATTACCACACTTATGAAAGCCGTTAGTTGTTTTAAGCCAATTAGAAGTTGGAACAGAGTCATTCATTTGAAGGAAAGATTGACTAATTTTCTGTTTGATCGTGAGTTCTATGATAAACGCATATTTAGGGTTGTCAGATAAGAATGGTGCTAAATCTTTGTCTAGGCGAAGAATGTACCAGTATTTTTGAACCAATTTATACAAAATAAACGAGTCCTTTGAAAAGTGCGTTATAATAGAATCTGTTTTGGTGGTTCCCTGGATAACCTCTTATTCGCCAAAAGATCACTCTGATTGGTGTCAACAAATTTAGCAACCGCTTTGTTGATGGTGTTAGGATTATAACCTCTATTGAGGAAACGTTGTGTTAGGGTGTCACATTCCTCGAGATAATCTGAGGTCATGCTACAATTTCTTCTTGCTCTATGGAATTCACCACCCGGTATATTGTTGATAGTGGCCCTTTGATGACTGCTAGAAGCGGAAAGTACAGAGTTAACCTCTGTAAATTTACTGTAAATTAAATTTACTGAGAACTCAAGTTCATCTGAAATTGATTTCCTGGATTTAAACATTTTCATTGTGAATAACACCATTCAAACTAGAACGTATCGCAAACCTACAGAGGTTAACTCTGTACTTTCTGCTTCTAGCAGTCATCAAAGGGCCACTATCAACAATATACCGGGTGGTGAATTGCATAGAGCAAGAAGAAATTGTAGCATGACCTCAGATTATCTCGAGGCATGTGACACCCTAACACAATGTTTTCTCAATAGAGGTTATAGTCCTAACACCATCAACAAAGCGGTTGCTAAATTTGTTGACACCAATCAGAGTGATCTTTTGGCGAATAAGAGGTTATCCAGGGAGCCACCAAAACAGATTCTATTATAACACGCTTTTCAAAGGACTCGCCTATTTTGTATAAATTGGTTTAAAAACACTGGTACATTCTTCCCCTAGACAAAGATTTAGCACCATTCTTATCTGACAACCCTAAATTTACATTTACCAAAGAACTCACGATCAAACAGAAAATTAGTCAATCTTTCCTTCAAATGAATGACTCTGTTGCAACTTCTAATTGGCTTAAAACCACGAACGGCTTTTATAAGTGTGGTAATTGTAATCAATGCCAATATGCGTATGATAAATGTCAATCTTATACTGATGCTTTTAGAACAGTTGTCAAAATCAAAGATTTCATTAATTGTAAATCATGTTTTGTTGTGTACGCAATTATCTGTGTGTGTGGAAAGTTGTATATTGGGAGCACCATCCGCCAATTGACAATTAGAATCAGGGAACATTTAGCGAGAGTCTCGGGATGCTAGAAGCCAAATCGCCATTGGCCTTACACTGGCAACTGGAACACCAGTTGAGCAATAAATCAGACCTCAGATTTATTGGGCTCATGAAAGCCAGAAGGGGCAAGAGAGGCGGCAATACCCAAATTAGGTTGAGAAAGATGGAATCCAAATTAATTTGCTTTTTGATATGCACTGTGAGTGGCTTGAACAGTGATCATGAAATGCATGTGTTCTTATAACCATATCCTGTCAAGTGAGACTTAATTAGACCAGTCTGCTTATCACTGTTACTTTCAATCTAACCCTGACATTTTGATTATTTACATCAGATGCTCAGAATGTTAGATGTCAAATCATCCAGATCTGATATTCATCAATTGATAACTGTGGTTCATCATTTTAACATTTCATGTTAATACCAACGATCCTCTGAAATTTTGAAACATACTAGCAAAGATTGTGGTGTCAATGTGAGCATGTCTCTCTGTCATATCTATATACATTTACTTGTACAAACTCTGCGGGCCCCTGCCATTACCATTCATTCCTTCTGTTTAATTCATATGGCACTTCTCTACCAAATCTTACGTGCCTCTAACTTGCCACCATATCATATCCACTTCCCACTCTTGAATTAAACAGTCACAATAATTATTTATTTCACTTGTGTCCTGTCACCATTTTCTGTACACATTTAGAATATTTGGGTATGAATTAATATTGTGCAGTATCTTTTAACACTTCTATTACGCACATCAGTACGGCAGCTGCTATCAGCACGTAACGGTTTTATTTTTGCTGATCAATCATACTTAGTAACATGCGCTCTTTGTGATACCTAAATATATTGGGTATCCTTTAATTATCACTCATTCATTTCTATACCTTCACTTTGGTTATTTTGCTTGGATACGTACTATCCTTGTTTGTTTACCTATGACATCTGTAAATGTCACTTCCGTGACGTTTATGGTCTATTTTCAGTTTGCCAAATGGCGGATCTCGTTTGCGGAAAGCACGTAACATGGGGATTGAGCCCCTTCACCTGTTCCACCGATAACACGGGTAAAACCTTTCTTTTTGGATCGCGATTGCAATATTTATGACTCCGGCGCCATGTGTAAGCCGCAAATGCATTAGTAATGTTCTCATTCTTAATGGGCTATGGAACCATGTCCCAATTGAGATTAATAGTTCCTCAAAGAGTGATCTCTTTTCATCACTTTATGATCTCTTTGACCTACTGGTTATTTAGCATATCTAGTAATCAGCTCATTGATTTAATGAGCAATCTCTCACCTGGAGAGTCATGATTTCTTTGGCTTATTTGTTACTCAGCATATCGTATATAACCAGTTCATGGAATTAACCATCACACATATTTAGGTTATGGGACATAAGTGTGTTGAACTTGATATGTATCTAATAAAGGCATACTTAACTTTGTTTTCAGGAATATACTTTGTGGCTGATACTGACGGTTTGCTGAACCCTTGGTAGGGTATTATTTTGCTAATAACGAATTCACATCCACGCAGCTTTGTGGATTACAGATTACAACCCATGTGGGAATATGGATTAATGTGCATCTACATGTATGCCTTGTGCACTCTATACTGTAGCGCATTAAGTCAGGAATGCTCAACAAACAATCTGTTTATTTATTATACAGTGCTTTTTTTTAAAACAATTTTTATTTTTTTATTTAATAAACAAACAACACTGCAAACATTTCAACCATTTAGGACATTAGCAGACGATATTAAAGCGTTCCATTATTAAATACACTTTACTGTCCTCCCCCATGCCCCCCATTAACTTGAGCCATTCCCTCCGTGCCATCCACCTGAGCCTCTTCATGTATTTCTGTCACCATCTTATCCATGTCATCTGTGTCACAATCGGCCTGGAGTGGGTTTACCATTGAAGCCACCATTTGCCTCCAGGCTATCAGGGGGCCCACCTCCTCCTCCCCGCCTCTAGAGACTGCTTCGTACCAGGCCACCGATTCTGCTTCCGCCCATTTCAGGAGGTCCGTCCACCACATCTCCAATCTGGGCCGGTGGGCTGCCTTCCAGCCCATTGCAATTCTGCACTTGGCCACAATGTAAGCCAGATCTTTCATTTTGCTTATGTGCTTTAGGTTGCGTGGCCTGGGGAAGATCCCGAGCATGCATGCCCAGGCAGAACTAACATCGAGCACCACCCCGCTGCTGGCTCGCTCACTTTCAGTTCTATCCAGAATCTGCTCACTTCTGGGCAAGCCCAGAACATATGCAACAGCCCAGCCTCCCCCTCCCGCACCTGGGGCATTTCTGTGCAGCCGAGCTCCCGAGCCTAGCTATTCTGCCGGGGGTCAGGTACGCCCTGTGGGTGACGTATAGCTGTATCTGCTGAAGCCTTACATTCTGGGATACCTTCTTATGGTACCTTTGGGCCCTGTCCCATTGGCCGTCTGTCATGGGTTCCCCCACCTCCTCCTCCCAATCGTGCCTCAACTCGAGCAGTTCCCTTCCCGCCTTCGTGTTCATTAACTCATATATTCGGGATATTTCGTGCCCACCCTCCGAGACATCGTACATCATTTCTATGGTGGCGTCCGGTTGTTCTGCCAGTTTTGTCTCGGGCCACTTATCTCTTACCCGTTTCATAGCTCTGGAGTATGTTATATGTTGGCTTTTGTGCACTCCGGTCTCCTCCATCAACCTCTGGAAACCTACTGCCTCCCCCTCCTGCCATACGTCTCCCAAGGTGACCAGGCCCACCGGCTCCCGGTATCTGCGGACCCCTTTTATCAGCTGGGGTCACCCCCGCATAGCGCCACCAACAGGACCTGTTCAGAAAGCGGGTCCGGGTCCCCCACCGTTTGCCATGCTCTACGCCAGACCTCCCAGACCAGCACCCGCAACCTTCCCTTTCCCTCCACTTTCGCTCTGGGCAACCACACTTTGGGCCTCATTACGACCCAGGCGGTAAGGGGTTAACGGCAGCGTTAACAGCGCCGACCCTTACCGCCTGAGTACGAGGTCCCTTAGCGCCATGGCGCTTTTAACACCTGCTTTTAGCAAGTGTTAAAATCCATGGCGCTAAGGGACCATGGAGTTAATTACGCCACCGTAATTTACGGTGGCGTAATTAACGCCTTCCCCACTCCCATTATGCCCTATGGGGCAAAAATGGGAATGGGGAAGGGTAAATGGGGATTGGGGACTTACCGCCCCGCCAAGGTCGGAATGGGGCGGTAAGTCCGCCAACCACCATGGCGTAAACGTAGTTTACGCCATGGTGGTAAAGTCACGGCCCAGGCGGTAACTTACCGCCTGGGTCGTAATGAGGCCCTTTCTCTCTAAGAAAATAAGGGGCCAAGTCTCCCTGCAAAAGCCTAGCTTCTGCTGACTCATTTTCCGACAGCCACCTGACCACGTATAGTAGCTGTCCCGCCAGGTAATATAATTAAAATTTCGGTAAATTGATACCCCCTTTTTCACACGAATTTTGTAATTTCCAGAGGGCCACCCTGTTTCTGGAGTTGTGCCATATGAAACCCCTGCACATGCTATGAAGTTTGCCAAAAAAGCGTTTGGGGATCAAATACGGGACATTCACGAAAAAGTGTAGCAGTCTGGGCAGCACAACCATCTTAAGCAAAGCTGCTCTTCCCATCATGGCTAGGGGCAGTCTGGACCAAAATGCCATGCTGTTTCTGATGCCTTCAACCGCCTTCTCCGTGTTGTGTTTATGTTCCGCATCCATACTGTGGTACACGTTAATGCCTAGGTATCGGACCGTCTCTGTCTGCCAGGGTATCTGCAAAATGGTCCATTTATCCGGAGGAATGCCCCTGTATCTCCCCAAGGGGAACACGCTGGACTTCCCTGGGTTTACCGATATGCCCGAGAGGGTGGCATAATGTTCCATCACCTCCAGGACATATTGCAAGTTCTCTTCCGGGAATCGCAGGTAAAGGAGTACATCATCGGCGTATAACGATATCAAATGTGTGCTTCCCATCGTTTGGATCCCCCACCTCCCCATATTGTTGCCTAAGGCAAACTGCCAGTGGTTCCAACGTGAGAATGTATAGCATGGGCGACCATGGGCATCCCTGTCTGGTCCCTCTGCTCAATCGCCATTTGTCTGAAATTATGGCGCCTGTTTTGACCCTAGCGATTGGGGAGCTGTAGAACATCTTGACCCATTTTATGTACCCCGGCCCCATCCCGAACCCCCTCAGGGACGCTATCAGCCATGGCCACCTAACTGAGTCAAAGGTCTTGACCGCGTCCAATGACACGATGGCCAGTTCACTCTGGTCTCCCTCCGTTTGGTCTATAATATGATGTAGCCTCCTATGGTTGTCTGTGATGTTTCTGCCGGGGACGTAAACTGTTTGATCTGGGTGTATCAGTCTGCCAATAACTCGCTTGAGTCTGTTGGCAAGCGCCACTGTAAGTATCTTACCATCCTGGTTGAGCATTGGCAAGGGTCTATACGACCCGCAGTTTGCCTCCGGTTTGCCTGGCTTCAGGAGCGGGATAATCACCGCTTCTCGCAAGGTCTCCGGTAGCTCCTCTCGCTCGTAGGCCTCGTTGAACATGGCCAACAACGGTTGGAGCAGCTCCTACTTATACGCTTTGTAAAATTCGCGGGCAGTCCATCTGGCCCCGGTGCCTTAGACGTGGGCAGGTGCTGGATCACCGCGTCCAGTTAATCTGCGGTGATTGGGGCCTCTAGGTCTGCTCGTTCCTGGTCGTCCAGAGTGGGCAAGCGCATATCCTCTAGTGTCTCCGCTATTTCTTGGCTCATGTCTCCGCCTGTGTCCTCGTACAAGCATTTATAGTACCTTAGGAACTCTTCATTCACACCGTCCTGGGTATCCTGAATCTGGCCATCTGCCCCCTTAATCGCTCTGATCACTGATCTGGGTGTCTCGTTTTTATATAACCAGGCCAGCAATCTGCCCGGCTTGTCCCCGCCCGCATGTTGCCTTTCCACGTATTTCTTACAATTCAACTTACATAGCCTGTCCCATAGCTCCCCGCTAGCACCCTGCAACTCCTTCATCCTTATCTCGGCTTCCCGGGTGGTCTCATCCTTATGCATCAAATCCTCGGGCTCCCTTTCCGCCTCCTGCAGCTCCTGTTCTATGCCCCCTTGGAGCCCCTTGGATTTAGATATGGCAAATCCTTGCACCACAACTTTGAAAGCCTCCCATACAGTGCCTACCAATTGCACGCTGCCAGTATTGATGTCAAAGTATTCCGTGATGGCCTCCCTTAGGTCCTCTCGGAATCCCGGGTCTTGTAGGGCCTCGGCTCTAAGCCTCCACGTCGGGATACGCGCCCTTGGGGGATGGTATCGCCACTCCAGAACCAGAGGAGAGTGGTCCGAGAGCACCCTAGCCCTATATTCTGCACCCACCATTTCTCCTGCTACCTCCTCAGGGGCGACCACATAATCCAGCCTAGTGTACAGGTCGTGCGGCGCTGCATAATGTGAATAATGCCTGTCTGTTGGGTGCAACTTCCTCCATACATCCACCAGATTAAGGTCCGACAACAGTGCCCTGAGCGCCTTAGCTGCTGGGGTTGGTTTATCCAGTTTACTATCTGACCTGTCCATCTTGGGGTTCAGGGTGCATTTGAAATCACCCCCCCACAGTATCGCTCCGCCCAACAGGTGGTAGATTTTACCATATAAAGACAAGTAAGCCGCTGTGTCTTGGTTAGGGGCGTATAGGTTAGTAATGTTCATTTCTCGATTCTCCAGGAGCCCCTCCACCACCACCATTCTACCCTCCGGGTCAGTAGTGGACCTGAGCAGCTGAAACGGAACATGCGGTGCCACCCATATAACAACTCCCCTCGCGTACGCCGAAAATGTGGTTCCCGCAACGCTTCCCCTCCATTTTCTCTTTACTACCTCCAGCTTCTCTTTGGTGAGGTGGGTTTCCTGTAATAATGCAATGTCAATCCTCATTCTCTTTAAATACAACATCACTTTATTTTGTTTTAGGTAACTATTGAGGCCCGCACGTTCCAGGTCACCACCCTGAGATTACCCAACGCCATTGACATGGTATCCTACCACTCCTTTTAGCCTCCCATTTTGCTCCTGATAACACTGAGTCTGGCTCCCTACCCTCCCAGCCCCAACAGCCCCCTCTTCCCCAACTGCAACCCACTGTACACAACCCTTACCCTCCCCCCCTCCCTGCCCTGCCCCAACAAATGCCCAGCTCCATCCCTGGATCTCAGGCCTGCCCGCTTTTGGTCCCTCCTCGGAGTACCCAAGGACAAGAACCCAGCGGGGTGTCACTGGACTACCAGAGACCTAACTAAGCTTACTGCTATGGGGGTGCAAGGGTTGGCTCCTAGGAGCTCCCGCATATATATTTAGGATCGTTCAGTTCAAGCGGGTCTCCCATGCATGTGCATCCTAATCCACACATTTCCCATCTATATTCCAGTCCCAATGTCTTGCGCAGTGTCACCCTGGGTCCCACCGCCGCATATTACTTATCTTCTCCGCCTCCTGTCTGGATAGTCGATTCCTGGGGGCTGCTCTGCATATCCAGCCATCCCATGGCATCCTCCGGGGTTTCAAAAAATGTGTTCTTGTAGAACACTTTCAGTTTGGCTGGGTAAAGCAGCATGTATTTGTGGCCTGTTTCCCGCTGTCTTCTTTTCACAGCCCCAAAGTTCATCCTGCTGTGCTGCACCTGCAAGGTGTAGTCTGGGTATGCGGTTATCTTCGCAGACCCCTTTTCAATTGTTCCGCTCTTCCGGAAGAATTCAAGGATCTTTTCCCGATAATTCAGGATCTTTGCGATCACCGGCCTAGGAGAGATCCCTGGTGGCGGCTTCCTCATCAGGGCCCTATGCGCCCTCTCAACAGCAAACCCTTTGGGCAGAACCCCTCCAGTTATTTCCTGCAATAACATAGTTTCAACGTATTCTGTTGGGTCGGGCCCTTCGGTTCCCTCTGGCAGGCCAACAATCCGGATGTTGTTCCTTTGGGCTCGTCCTTCTGACTCTTCCGCCCTGCTTTCTAGGTTGCCCACTCACTGCACCAAGGCATGAAGCTCTGACTTATGGGCGGCGCAATCCACTGTGTTCGGGGCCACCTCCTTTTCCAAGTCTCTGGTGCGCTCTGCCAGTGTCCTAACATCTTGCCTAAGGAGGTTTACTTCTTCCTGGACCGCCCCAACCTTTAGGTCCAGTGCCACACTAAGTTCGTTCATGGCCTGTCTCAATTTGGTCTCCCGGGCAACTTTCAGGTCCACAATCGTGGCAAGCACCTCCTGGATAGTGCCCGGCGCCTCTGCCCCACCTGCAACATGGCTTCTCCTTACTCCTGGCCCCTTCAGCGGCCGGCGATGTCTTGGTGTAGTCATCCAGCGTAGGCTGCTTGCCCTTTGGTCTAGTGAACTTGTGCTGTGCCGGCTGGGCGTGGGCCAGCTCGACCGCCGATCTTCTGCAGTCCTTCTCCGCGTTGAGCGGTACTCAGTGTTTGGGACCAAGTCAGACGTGTCGGGGGTATATACTGATTGCGTGGCCCTCCTGGGGTGGGCCGCGTCCACTCGCGTGCTGGCACAGGCTTATTTGGTGCGCTTAGGCTTTTGATCCGGGTTCTTCTAATTACTTGTGCCCAGGTACATGGATGGCCCCTATCACCACAGCTCCCCAGTTGGCCGTGATGGCCTTGGCAGTTTCTCTGCACGCCCCACAAGTGCGGGCTGCTTCAGGCGTGCCCCCAAATGTATGGGGGCACTGACGCCGTATCAACAAAGCCTATATCTTCCGTGAGGGGCTGAGCTCAAGTGTGCTTCAGCTTCCAGTGTAAAATGCTGCTGGCCTCCGAGCCTCTCTGTGCAGTCCTCAGTCCCAGTGCTCAGGTCTCCCCCTGCCAATGACCATTACAGTAATCACTAGATTGCCGCAGACAGGGTATTTCGTGGGTCTGTGCCCGCACCTGTGGCCTCGCGCTGCAGGCGCTCATATGTGTGCAGGGGCCCCACTTCATTTGGCATTCGACGCTGCGCGGCGTGTCCTCCAGTCTCCCGACGCCCGGTGGAGAGCTGCCTACGGGATTCCGCGAGTCCCGGGTGCCTCTGTCCTCGGCCCGGCTCGCTTCAGCCTCCGCTGGGCTCCGGCGCCCCTGCCCCCCCTGCAGCAGTGTGGCGCAACCCACTCCGTCGCGCCCCTCTCAGCTTGGGGGCTGCCGCTCTGTCCGGAGGCTCAGGATTTGGTGTCCTCGCCTGGGGCACCGAGTGTTTATTGCTGAAATACGCTCCGCCGTCAGCTGTGCCTATGGGGGCGGTCCTCCTCGGCCCTACACCCTCAGGCTGCCCGGACCGAACTCCTGCGACGCTCCTTTGTGAGCTTCGGGCCATGATCTCCGCCACCTATTTGGCAGAGCTCTCTGTCATTCGAGCACACTGGGCAGCCCCCGAACTGGACCCAGTATCCCGGGCACCCGTTGCCGGCCGGCCCGATCCGCTACAGTGTTGCAGTGATGTTTACGACCCTTTGTCCTCCATCGGCCATCTTTTGGGCTCCCAGGTCCCAGGCACTTTGTTTCATCTGGCAGCGCTGACTCCTCTATCAAACCGTCAATCGAGCTGAAGTTGCGCTCTATCCATGCCCCCAGTGTTCATGTATCCTCAGATGTGCTGTAGGTATGCACCTTCTCAAAAAACCATCATTTTTTCTCCATAATCGATGACGGATCTGCGGGAGCTCCACCAGGGCACGTCCTCTCACGCAGCCATCAAGCCACGCCCCCATACAGCATTCTTATTGCTTTTTTTCTTGTAGCAATTTGTTCACTGAAATATGACTTTGGGTAAAATTGCCTTTAACTATGGATATATGTAGAGGATTACACTGGTATAGCCAACCAATGGTCTACAATTTAGTCACACTGGTGGAATTGTTAAACATCTTCATGACTTTTTTCCTTTTTCCAGTTAGATAATTTGGATGTCTTCAAGTCTTTCTCTGATTTCACTACTCGTCGGGTGACTATGGTGGCAAGTTTAGTTTGGCACGGTCTTTATAATGGGGTACTCTTCCCCTTGTTTATTGTCAAATTCACCCTGCAATTGGATTCTGGACGCTTTTCTGATGACGTAATAACTATATGGAGCTTGTTCATTTTCTAGAATTTCTTTTGGCCTTTTTTTCTTATTTTCCCTATTTATGCTTTGTCAACAATGTGCATCACCTGCTTGACTTCCCTCTCCGGCAATCCAAATGTGGGATGTTGCAACAAATGTTCTTTTTGATTATGGTTTACCACTTTTTCATTTTCAATGGTTCAAATTTCTTTTTCAACATTGTGGTTATGAATTCGTTCAACGCTCATGTGAATTTGATGATAATGTATGATCTTTTTGTTATTTTGTACTCTCATTGATTGTAACATGATGTATACAGCCTTGAAAACGACCTCTCGGTCGAAACACATGTCGGGTGGTCAACTTTGAGAATAAATATCCATATATTCCAAACTTTTGGAAAGCATTTGTATTGGAACGGTGTAATTTGGACGATTAAGGACTTTATTTGAACTTGAGCGCGATTCACCTTCCCACCTTCATATTCCTACATATAAGGAGTGGATTGGCCACTTTTACTCCCTAAAAATAGGCAAGTAGACCCGAAAAAATACAAACGGGGAGTCAAAATACAACAAAAAATGGGAAAGTAACACATAGAACCGTGACCCCTACTTTCACCTTCACAGTTCCATGGATATGTTTGGGCCAGTAGTGCACCTAGATCCACAGGAAGAAACTACTATCATTACTGCCTGATCTAAGAAGTAAACGTGTTTCTTTTAATGTGCATGAATATCTAGGTACAAAACTAATAATTATTACAAAAATATTTTCGTTGTTCCAGTTAAAAAATTTTTACTCACTTATGAAATACTCCAACTGGGAATTGAACTTAGATTTGTACTCCCTGCAAAATAATATTACTCCCTACTTTAAAGAATAGGGAGTAAAATACTTCCACGTCCAATTCTTATCTGGAGCACTGCATATGGGTGTAAAAAATAGACCAAAGTGACAATAATATTTTGCAACAAACAGATCACAAAGAGGCAGAGTCTCTGCAGCCCCGGACCTTTAAGCGTCCCCCTGGGACCCGAGCCAGTGCTGGCCGGCCTAAGGGCACGCCCCTTCCACCTCCCTCAGGAGAGGCCAAGTGATCGATCCCAGGAGGTGGGAGGGGGAAAAGGGGCTGCCCGCTATGATGGCTGCCCCTCTAGTACCCCCTGAGGGGGCTGGCAATCCACGGTCTGCTTTCTGAAGATTCGGCAGCGCTCTGTGCCCAGTCTGCTTGTTGAAGCGCAGGATTTGAGATAACCTGTGCTGGCTCCTGGGCCTGGGGGACAGAGACACCGCTCCATCAGGGCTCTGGCAGGACGTGTTTTGCTGGAGCTGCGCTTCGTCTTGTTCTGGCCCATTTCCTGCGCTGACTAAAACCTATGCCTTTATTTATTTATTTTACATTTATAGCAGCGCACCAAGCCTTGAGGCATCTAGGCGCTAGTTACATTTGCAAGAAGTTAAAAGTTACATGTTTGCAAGACGGAAATAAGATAGGCAGTTCAAAATCGGATACCTAAAGTAAATTACATTTTGATTTGAGACTGCAGGAAAGAGGCTAAGACATGCCCTGCCTACTGAGTCCAATTTAATGCACGGTGGGTGTGCGGGTTTACAGCAGGCAAATATAGGGAACAGTAATGCAGTGGGTCGCAAGGCACATACCGGAAAAGCTGCACCCAGTGGGGCTGGCGGCTACATGGGCAGTGCGAGTCAGTGGAGTCTAGAATCGAGAAAATATACTGTTGCGAACGCTGAAGTAGTTGCAGGACCAGCGTTTGAAGTACAATGAACCAAAGTCATGGATAAGTGTTCCCTGGGGCAGCCCATGGGTAAGGATTAGTGAAGTCAGGTGCTTGCTGAAATACCAGTCAGAATGTTTGGGTAGCAGGTTGGGGAAATTAGGGTTCACCTTACAATCGGATGCAGGACTGGGCACATACCTTAGTAGGCGGTTATGCAGGAGGCCTTCTTGGCCCAGATCGGCATAGATTCGGCCCTTAAAGGTGGCCCTTTGAGGGTGGCCGGCTTTGCCTGCCGGCTCCCTTGATCAAATGTAAAGAAACATATCCCCGGCCATTCCTCCGATTGCGGAGGCAGGATTTCCTCCAAAAGTGTGCCTGGGAACACCAGGGAGAATGCGGTGGCCATGTTGGACTGAAGCAAACGCTCAAAAAAAGTGAGTGCAAGCCCAGCAGGGCTTACGTGTTGCTGGTCACTGCCTGAGGCACGGTAGTCTTCAGTGCACGCTGGATGTGCCCTGCTGGTTCCCAGACAGGAATATACTCACAGCAGACCTCTAAGCTGCAATGAGTACCTAGAAATATGCCAAAGAAGTGACCGAGGAGCTGCAGGAGTACTGCAAAGTATGAATGCAGCAGCAGTCAACACCAGGTTAAGCTGAGGGTCACAGCCATGGCTCCCAAATCGATTCCACCCAATATGGCGGCGGTACATTTATACAAAGCACTCCCAGATTCGGGGAGTAGCCGTAACAGCTGGAATAGCTGCACGTACAACCTCTGGCTGTGTGTGGACACTGCAGAATAGCCGGGAGCTGTACTGTCGCTCTGTACATGTCAAGCCGCGATCGCGCCCGGGTATTCTGCAGGGTGCAGGTCCGCAACACCATTGAGCTAATCAGGCTTCAGCCCTCCACCCGAAAATGTGAGCAAAGCGGTGGGGCTGTCCGCACATAGCTTTTTGTTAGTCTTGGAGGGGAAAGAAGCCTTCCCTGAAACCGGCGGCTTTAAACTGTTACTGTGTTTGTGCAGAACAATGTATTTGCACACGCGCTGCAAAACTTGAAACCTGCTAGTTTCAAGTAAGGCTTCCATCACCTCAAAAATCAAATGCACACATCAGCCCCCTCCCCTCGGATGCGAGAGAACATATAACAACGTTATATGTTCTCTCGCAAACGAGGAGAGGGGGCTGATGTGCACACTTGAGGCAGAGACGCGAGGGAAGTCTTTTCTGAAACTAGCTGTGTTAAAGGGTCTTGCATGTTAGCTCATTATGTATGTATGCATGTGTGCAAGGAGTGTTTAGGTAATGTTTTTGTGATTGAGTGATTGTGTGTGAATGAGTGTATGGTGTATGGGGGCTGTGTACGCATGTAAATGAGCAAGTGTAGGGTGAATGGGATGTTTAAATGAGTGAGTGAATGTGTAATGTGTGTGTGTGCGCATGCTTATGTGTAATGCTGGGCCGCTACCATTTGATACTCGGGCCCCGTGCCAGACAACCTTTGGAGTGGAAAAGAGGGGACGGAGCCTCCACGTCTTCCCTGGCCAGTTTCTGAAGTGGCCTCTTCCATCACCAGTTAGCCCCCCACCCCTCCCCACCCTCAAATGGATGTTTCATTGCGCTCCTGGCTGTGTGTACACATTATAAAACACAAATCCAGAAGCAACACGTTAGTTTATACTTACCCATGGGGGTCCTCACTATAGTATTGGGGTTAGTGCACGTGGCAGCACTCCCTGCTGCACTGGGGTACGCCCACCTGCCAACAGTTGAGGCTCCGCACCAAAGAGAATTCTATGGTATTTGGAACCGCAACAATGATATGCCAAGCACACAAGGACTATTTTTATGAAGTGCTTGGTGCTGAGCCCCGCCTACTGTGCCGTTAGTCTCAGATTTTGCACCTGGGAGATCCTACCACCTGTCCGGCCTGGTTGGCCTTTCTAAGAACTTGTTCTTTTGCTATGGTTGTACATTGGGGGTTTTAGTAAGTAGAGGCAACCTACGGCGCTTGTCATCACTATTTATAATATCGTCTGACACACGATTCACGACTTCACACATACGGGACCTCTGGCCTTGGCAAGTGGCCTGCCCGCTGAGGAGTCATTGTTTTTTTCTCCATAACCTATAGGCTAGGCCTTACAAGAAAGAAAGTAATGGCGTCTCCACACTCTTCCCGCTGTGGTGCTAAAATCAAACCAATATGCCTGTGTCAGGTTTTGGCCGCTGGGCGCATGGTGACGTATGATGACGTGCCTTCCCTTCGTGCTGTTTTCGAACGTATACACGCTTCTGAGGGCTAAATTGCATGATGGACTGATGGACACCAGGACATGGCATAGGTAGTGGCAAGGGCTCCGAGTACGCCCCAACACACCCCCCCCACCCCAAGGCTGGAGAGAAGAGACGCAGTATGGATGGCCCTTTGTTCCATCCATACTGTGTCTCTCTCTGGCGGCCCGAGTGAAAGCCGGATAAAAAACGATGTTTAAAAATTGAGGGACGGATGCAAAGCAAGAGGCTTTTGCTTTGCATCTGTCCCTCAATTTCTAAAAATCGTTTTGGTTTGAGTGTATCTCTACATCTGTGCACCCGGGTGCACGGATGTAGAGGTACACCCAACCCAAAACGATTTTTAGAAATGGAGGCACATATCCAAAGAAATTCTGTCCCTCAATTTCTAAAAATCTTTTTGTGTTAGATGTATTTGTACATCTGTGCACCCCTCTTAGCAAGTGGGGTGCACAGATGTAGAGGTACACCCAACCCAAAACGATTTTTAGAAATTGAGGCACATATCCAAAGAAAGTCTGTCCCGCAATTTCTAAAAATCGTTTTGGGTTGAGTGTACCTCTACATCTGTGCACCCCTCTTGCATTGCATCTGCGGAGGGGGGTGGCAGGGAGAGGGCAAATGAGACTGTGTGCATGTCTCTTGAGTGTGTACGTGGTGAGGGTGAATGCTATGTTATGGGCGAGGAACGGAGGCGTTGAGGAAGGTAACTCCCCTGAATTCTAAGGAAGGTAACAGCGTGGGAGAGGCTGGGAGTGTGGGGTGAGGTGCGATCACCTTCTTGGGGGGGGTTAGCAGGATGGGGGGGCAGTAGAATGTGATCATTTGGCCTTTTGAAGATCACACAAATCGGCCGAAATAAATCGGTCTTTTTTGTATTTGTTCTTCAAAATGCAGAATGTCACATAGAACCCAGTATGGACCTTGCCATACTGTTGACCTTGTTCAGTGTAATAGCATTCAATGGGACAGTACTTACAGGGCCTAATGGTGCAGAGCTAATGGGCTTTTATACGTTTAAAGAGACAGTAACAGCACTTCTCAGCAGGGCTGTGTAATCTATTTTCTACTAGAGCTGTCATATTTGAAATGGTGCAATGCTGGTACTCATCAGTTAGCTCGCGAAACAGGGCTTCTATAATGTAATGCCATGCTTTTGTTGAGGCAATGCTAGTTCATCTTAGTGGGGCTGCTATACTTTTGACGGGACAACATCAGCACTTCTCAGTTGAGCTGTTACACTCTTATTGACAAGGCCCCAGTACTTCTCACCAGATTTATTTATTTTTATTGGTTATTTATAATGCGTGTAATACCCAGAGGTTTCTAAGCGCGGACCAAGGGATCGAACCTGTGTTGCGCGGACCGAGGGATCGAACCTGTGTTGTTCCGTGTCGTCTTGCTTCCAAGGCAAGCACGTTGCCCCTGAGCTATCCTCCCGAGACTCTGAAGATCTGAAGTACATTTAATGATACAGAACCAGAACTATTGAGCAAGTCTAACATCATCTTCATCATCATCAGAATAACTCTACACTGTTGTGGTTATACAAGAGCTAATATATTTAAAGGGATGAGATTACTCAGAATGTAGCAGCACTATTCAATAACCCAAAGTGCTTAAGCATAGTTAATGTGAAAATATTACACTTCTCACCGTTGGGACAGTACTGCCACTTCTCACAGAGGCGTCTACACCTTTTATGGGGCAGCAATTTTAATGGCACTTCTCAGTAGGGCTGCTATACTTCAATAGGAAATGACCAACACTACCCCGCAGGGAATTGCATACTCTTGATGCCACCGAAGCATCAAGAGTATGCAACTAGAACTTTCACCCACCACAGCTGCTTTATTTTTAATGGCACAATGTGTGTACTTCTCAGCCACTATGATTTACATTTAAATAGACTGCATTGTCATTTCTCAGCAGGACTGCAACACTATACCATTGTGTTCTGTATGTTGAGTGCTTCTTCACCACCAATGTGGGTTCATGGCACTCCCATTGTCTAAATAGTAGATCTGGCTACATTCAATTGGCAACAGGCAGGTCCCGAGTTGCCTGCTGTACATAAGATGCCGCTCAGAATGTGGGAAGCCGTGATGGAGCAAGGGATAGAAGACTCGAGCCTCTAGGATAGCAGAATCAGCAGGGTCTTAAAACCTGTTTACTCATTCTGGAGTGAGGGGCCATGGGGCAAAATGAGCCTGATCCCACATACAGGGGGTTGTTACCCCTTTATCTCTCCTGAATGAAAGAAAGAGCTCTCTCAGACACAAGTTATCACCCCTGCACACACAATGAATGTAGAAAGAGAAAACTGGAGTGATAATTCAGAGTGTTTTAACAGAAATATAATTGTCTTGCCAGATGGGAGACTGACTCCATTAATATACATGGGGTCACTGAGATGACCAAGAGTGAAACTGTACGTTCAGTTGTGAGATAACCAGCAACGGGTATACTATGCTCCAAGGAGTGAGGTGCCCACTCAATATATCACACTGTTTAAAGGTGTGCGACCCATCCTGAATGCTTGCCCAAAGAGCCTTGGCCAGAGTTTTACACTGAAGAAGTGAGCATGTGATCCGAGCTCTGCAGCCCACACTCACGCATAGGATTCCCATGCACCCACTTGCGAGATATGCACCAAATTAGTGAGATTGTACTCCAAGGTAGGAGGCACACGCACAGTCTTTGCTCTGAGGTTTGACACACTGCCAGGATGGGATGGCATTTCCTTCTCCCATCCTAGTTGTGTTGCTCTGCCTTTTGAGGGCTACTACAACCTGGATGATTATAGAAGGGTGGAGCAGGGGCAGTGTTGGCCTACTGGAATGCAACTGAAAGGCTTACACGTCATTCTTACTTGACTTTAGTATATGCAGGACATGCTAGCCAATGTTTCCACCCACCCCCCTCGCAACAAGTTGGCGACTACGTGCAAATGCGGTCATATAACTGCTGGTGATGTCACTTCCTATATTTGGGCACCCCCCGGGAAATTCTTAAGTCGGCTCCCCTGGGTAGTGGAGTGGTGCGACCGCTCACTTTGGAAAAATGAGATGACAAGACAACTGGGGTTGAATCGTGTCTCTTTCATTGCATTTCTTTTTTCAGTTGGCCTTGTTTTTTAAAATGTATTTTGTTGCTGTTGTTTTCACCTCCACAGACAGTACAAAAATATATAGACAATATGGTGTTGATGCTAAGAATTTACAGTGCTGTCTGTTTTATTTATTTCTGGGAGCCCTCACAGCACTAAATGTTTTAATTGAATTAACCTGAATTATTAAGGGATACTGTTTCGTGATTCATTTAACAGAGAAACCATACACCATCTGGGCTGTTGTATGTCAACCCTCCTGGGGGACATGGTAGCTCCCAGGATCTCTGTCATGGTTATGCTAGCATGGTCATGCTAACCATGTGACCAAGTTAATAAAAAGGACAAGCCGTTTCCGGCGCGTCAGTCGAAACAAGAGCTGACTCCTGTGTTGTGTGGGAAGCACCACGCTGGTGCCATGCAGTATGCCCGAGGCCTGCCACGTGACCTGGCATCCGGACGGTGCCCCTGCTGGGCAACGCCGTCCCTGGTGAATGGACTTGCTGTGTGATCACGGCTGCTGGGAGAACCCCGGCATGGGTGCCCCCAGAGCCGGGGCTGCAGTGTGCCTGGTGCCCCCAGTCTTGGTGGCCTGCCCCGGTGAACCGGGGCGTGCATGGTGCTACCTGCTGAATGTTAGTTGCGTGAGCGCAGCCTCAAAGGTATCCATCGGGTGAACCCGACATCTGCGTGGCCCGCTCTGGTGACCCGGGGGCGGGCCATCACAATGGGGACATGGGCTGGTCTGGGCCCCGCATGATGGTGTGTGCGGGCTGCAGGAAAGCCTGTGTTTTGGTTTGTTTTTGGATGTCTGCGGCATTGGCCACAGACAGAAGGAGGATGCTCTACGGGTGGCCAAGGACCCTGTGTCCATTTACACGGTCCGCCTGGTGCCCACAGGGAGGAGGCGGAGTCGGCTGCGGATGCGGCAGGAATGGGCGTCTGAACAGAATAGCTGAGAGCTCCTGCAACCTTGCAGGAGGCCGGATGGAAGGGTGCCCGTGCTCGCACCGCCCCAGCCGCAGCCCTCATCACATGGGATGCTCTTGTGGCCCAGGTTGGTGTGTGCCTGCCCCCCGCTGCGTTCGCTGCAACATCAGCGGAGGCAATGGTGCGTCTGCAGCAGCCGCGGGTGGATGGAAGCTTTGGGATTGGAGCGCGAGGAAAAAGAAAATTAAAATGAGAAAAAAAAAGTTAAAGGGAATGGAGGCCTGCGGTGGCCCCCAAAGTAACAAAGGATGGGGGCGTGGCTGATGTTCACTGGGCCCGCGGCGGCAAAAAAAATTCAAAGATGGAAAAAGGAAGGCAGTGCTGGGATGGAGGGGTACCTTACAACAAGTGGGGGGAGTAAAAGAGAAAAAGAAATAGAATGAACACAAGGAAAGGGAGGCACGCTGCCCCCAAAACAACAAAAGATGGGGTGGGCCCTGCAGCAATGTGAAAAAATCAAAAGGGACATGATGGATAATTGGGCCAGCGCCACCCGAACAGCTGTTTGACAACGGTCCCTGAATGGAGCCACATATCCTAAACCACACAGAAGAGCTGCAGGCACCCACCCCATCCCATCAAGAAAAGGGGGGCAACAAGAATGTTAACCCCCGCAGTGCATCCTCCACCTGCCACCATGAGGGGCGCTGCAATCGTCGAGTAGGGGGGCAGTAAGGATAGCCCCACGACTCCATAAGGATAACCCGTGCCTACGGCGGTGCAGAAGATCAGCACAGGCTGGCCGCGAAGCAAGGCAGTGGCCACTCAGAAGAGTTATAGGACCCAGGATGCTCAGGGTCTCAGCTGGGGTGGGGAAGCATCCAAATGAACATATTAGGAGGCAAGTCGGAGGTACCCTGAAGAGGGAAGCCATATTGCCCTGTGGCCCCCACAGCAACAAGGGAGAGGTCCATGTGACTGGCGCTGCCCATCAGCCTAGAAGGCCCATCAGTTCCGGGACACAAGAGGATGACCCACGGGGCCATCAGTTCACTCCTCGCAGAGTTTCCCGAGTTCACCAGGAGCAGCCATCATGAGGGTTGCAGCTCTTACGAGCTCTTGTGCACCCTCCCATGCCACAGAGACTCCCGGTTGGGGAAACGGAAGAGGCTAACTGGCCCAGACACCCTGTCACCAGTGCCTCCTTGCCAGCAGACCCAAAGTAGGAGGGGAAGTGAAAGGAGCGCGTTGTCATCCTGCCGCCAGTACCCTGCAACCGTGAGCCTACCCCATCTATGAACGTGGCCCCTGGTGCTTCCAGATGCGTTGGTGCCCGCCCCGAACTGTGTATTCGTCTGGCATCCTGCTACCACCAGCTAAGGACTAGGTCGATGTGGCCCCTGGTGCCCTCAGGTGTGGCTTTACCAACCCTTGAACTCTTAACTGCCCTGGAGACACTTCAGTGGAGGTCGGACTGGTAGCCTGTGGACCCTGCAATCGTACACACAAAGGATGGGAGTCTGGAGACCCAAACTGGCCCAGCCCAAGTGTGGAGTGTAGCTGTGTTCCTACGCTTGTGGGTTGTTTTAGTAAAGGGTGCCAGGTGTGTGTCAGTGGGGCAAGGTCCACTCACCCAGGCTAATAAAGGGTGTGTCTGTATGGGGAATTTCGAACATGTCACCAGTGACTCACAAACCCAGGCCATTACCCCGTGGACAACCTGGGCCCCTAAGTGTGTGAAGGCTAGTAGGATTGATAGTAGTAGTATTATTGTGTGCATTGTGCTGTGATTTTGTATTTTGTTGTGTTGTTATGGAAAAGGAGGAGTGTTATATGTCACCCCTGCTGGGAAACACGGTAGCTCCCAGGATCTCTGTCATGGTCACATGGTGGTTACCATGTGACCAAGTGAATAAAAAGGACGAGCCCGTCAGGCACC
Organism: Ambystoma mexicanum; assembly: GCF_040938575.1. Lineage (NCBI taxonomy): Eukaryota > Metazoa > Chordata > Amphibia > Caudata > Ambystomatidae > Ambystoma > Ambystoma mexicanum. The sequence continues at coordinate 985,035,694 of NC_090921.1, forward strand.
AGATCATGCGTGATGGATCAGTGTGTGCTGCATCAGGGTGATACGGAGTGCCAAAGCACCCAAAACTTTAGTTCTCATCCCCTTTAGTCCATTGGCTCTTGCAATGGTGTGGATTTGCACCTTTTCAATGTCCCGTTTCTTCTTACGTGGTGTGCAAACCTGTTGATTACGGTGCCAGGTTATTCAGTGTTTTTGTATGTGAGGTCTTGACTGCCTCAGGCATCAACGAAAAGACTTGAGAACAATCAGGTTGGGTGCAATTATGGTTTATTTGTATCCAAAACAACGAGGTTGGATTGAGGTCTATATAATCTATCAGAGAGTGGCTAAAAAAAAGAAAAGCAAATATGTAAATATAACAGCGCCGAGGTGAAATGAAGACACAATCGAGAGAGAAATCAAAAAGTGTAGTCTAAAAGAGGACATTGTTCTGAGTCCAAGATCCCTGGTCTAAGCAACAGCTCGTAGTTAAGGCTGTAGGACTGTGCGTGGTTCCAGGGCCCTTCTCCCATGGGGTGAACAAAGGCGTTTCCTCCCAGGCTTGAAGCACCATGATAAAAGCTAGACACCGCACCTGTGGTGCCTTGGGGTTTGGCTATTAGCAGTCTCTTTTTTTCCTTTGTCTGTCTGTCTTGGGTCAATTATCCGGCTGAAGTGATTGTTGTCCCACCCCAGGAACCACCATAGTAGCTTTGAATCTCCCCGGAGCCCACCATAGACGCAGGCTCCCTCAGGATCCCACTACAGTTTCTGGTTCTTTCTCAGCTGTGGATTGGGTTAGGCGCATTCCTAGGGTCTGGGAGTTCTGCTCGTCAAAAAGACGTACTCGTTTAGCTCCTATTTCCCTCATCTCTGTATCTCTGGTTCTCTTTGCCTCTCTCTCTCGCTCTCTCTCACTCACTCACTCAAACTTTCTCTGATCCCAAGCGACAACCGTTGTAAGGGTCTCCAGCAAGCTGTGTACAAGGGGCTTCCCCTGCTGAACCCAAGACTGCAAGGTTTCTCCTCTTCCTGGCTGCCTCATTTTCCCCCTCCTTTCTTTTATTCACTCTCACGTGTCACTTCCTCCAGTCTCCTTTTTGACTCTTTCTCTCCATTATCCATTCTTATTAGGGGGTTTTCCTCTTCTGCCTTGTTCTTATTCTCCCCCTCCTTTTTATAGTGATCTTCCATCCGCCTCCACCTTTGTTTCTTTCCTTCCCTCTCCCAACATCAGCCTTTCCCTCTCCCCACAATGGCTCCCTTTCCCGTATCTTCTCTAGTGATGTTTACTCTACCTTATTCTCCCCCTTCACCAACCTTTCCCTGCCTCCTCCTTATTCAAGTGATGTTTCTTCCAGCTCCTCTCTTGTCCTCTCCCTCCTTGACCTCCAACATTTCCTTCTCACTGCTAGCGCCCACCTCCCCTCAGTCTCCCCTTTAATTTCATACATCCAACGACACTGGCCCGCTGGCCACATGTTGCAGTCCTGCATTCTTTCTATATGGTTCGGGGTTTGCATGGTGAATGGAGGGTAGCACAGGGGCAACGTGCTGGTCTTGAAAGCAAGACTACACAGAGCAACAGAGGTTTGAATCCCGGATCCGCTCTTAGAAACCGAACTCCGGTATTAAGCGTGTTATAAAAAAACTATTAAATAAAAAATAAAATTCTCCCACTCTAAGCTGTTTGTGTAATTAGTGTTGACGCTTATGACTGGTTATCAGTGTTTTTGGGATAATAGTTGCAGCTTTGTGGCCAGAGAGCATAAATGGGTCCCTCACCATTTTTAGGTCAGGCGTCGCTGTTATGGTCTGTCTCTTCTATGATCCCTCTGTGCTCTGTGAGCCCCACACATCTGTGTCCTTCGTCTAATTGCAGAGTTCTGAGTGCTCCATCCTACTTTGGATGCTGCAACTGCCAACTCAAATGTGGGATTCTGTGTTCTTTTGATCTTGGTCGTGTGATCCACGTGCGTGGGCGGCTGTACTTTCTCCCCTTTCACTCGGCCTTCATAAGGCTAATGAGTAACTGAGGTGGACCCGCTACAAGGTTGGAAAGGGGAGATACGATATAGTGGTTCCCCAATACACTACCATTTGGGTCAGCATCGTGTAGCAGGGTAGCCTTCCCGTGGCACCACAGCCTTTCCCTATTTCTAAAACATGACAATGGGGCTCATTACAAGTCTGCCGGTCCGGTAATAAGGGTGTCGGTAGCAACAGCACTTTCCGGACCACCAGACTACAACTGCGCCTGTCGATGCCGTTGCACATGGCAGGTCTGACCTGCCGGGCGTTACGGCCCTGGTAGGCACAGTTGTCATGGGAGCACCGGCATCGTTACTTATGGTGCCGGTGCTTCCATGCCCCCATTCCCATGGAGTCCTATGGGACTCAACATTTTTCGCCGCCTGATATCCCGGGCCACTAGGACTTGTAATGTCCTGCTGGCACCGTAATCTCAGGCAACGGAAACTATGTTAGAGTCCGATGGCAACCCGCTGGTAGCACCGGCAGGTTACTGCTGTACTTGTAATGAGTGGGGGCTGCTTTCCCACATCCTGCATGATCCATGATGTGGTCCAGTGGGCAAGAGTCATTTCAGAGAGGCGTGATTGTGCTCCAAGGTGTGAATCTTAAAAACAGGCATTGTTGAACATTATTATTACAGAAGTATTATGCTCACTAATATCACTCTGTTGTGCAATGAGCTTTACCCACTGCAGGACCCAAACACAAATCCTAATGCTGTCAACACTGGCAAGGGGACTAAAGCCGGCAGTGTCTGGCCCCAGTTGATTTAGGGTTTCTCAGGCCTGCTCCCTACACAAGAGCCTACCAGTCTGTTTGGAATGACGTTTTGACCCTGCACTGTGCTTTACGTAAAAGAACTTTTAAAAGTACTGTATACTAAACGAATTTACCGCAATTGAGCAGAGGTTATATCTTGTTAACTATTACGTGGCAGGAGTTGTGTGCAACATAAAATAAGTCTGTGCAAAATGTGACTCTCTGCGGGCAGGGCGGGGAAACTGATCTAACTGATACACAATGAAAGTACAGTATGTTCTGTAGTGCCTACTCTCTACAGTCCCAAATTAAAAATGCTGCAGCTGGTAGCCACCTGGTTCGCAGATGTTCAAGGAGTTCACCCCATTGTTGATTATGGGGTTCACGAGGATCACACCCTGGTTTCCAATCAATTGTGGGTACATCTGTCAAGCATTTAACTTTGGTTCCACCAACGCCGGAGCGCTCTGGTCTTTAAATGGGCATCTATGCCACATCCTCCTCCTCACAGTGCATTTGTGTATGTTGTGGACCGGGCATGCAGGTGCAGGCACTTTAAACCCTGTTGAATGACAAGGAGACACCTACTGGCAAAATAATAGACATCGGGCCTCATTACGAGTCCGGCGGTAACCTGCCGGTTTTTCCGGCTCGGTTACCGCCAGACTCGTATTACCATTCCACCTCCATGATTCCCGTAATTACCGGGGCATTACAACCCCGGTGACCTGGGAATTCCGGAGGCGGAATTCGGTAAATCCCCATTCCCATTGAGTTCCATAGGACTCAATGGGAATGGGGACCATGGAAACCGGTGGAAAATGGGACCGGTGTTTCCACGTCCTCCTGCAGGCGGGTGGTGTTAACCCGCCAGGTCAGACCTGGCGGGAATGACATCTCCGCCTGCAGGTCTCGAGATCACCTCGTATGGAAACAACGGTGGCGGCTGGTTTAACGCCACCGTTCTTTCCATAACGGGTGACTCATAATGAGGCCGTGTCCAAAGGCTGCGCATGTATCGGAGATAAAGTGAGGACAAAGTAGTGGTGAAATGTGTTGTGAACTTGCCATTTTGGCTGATTAAAAGAGCGCTATGTCCAAATGTTGCTCTTAAATATACTATGGTATTTATGAAATGGTAGACATTGACAAGAATTAATGCACGTTCCTTGTATACATCGATTAGCTCATAAGGGCAAGCAGTTGCACGAATATGAAATGACTTTCAACAACAGAGATGTACATAGATTTATAAAAACCTCTTCAAGTGCTGTAACGAGGCAAAATAACATGTAGCTCTTAGAGGAGGTGGAGGCGAAAATATGAGGATACAACAAGGAAGAAGACAGAAATGAAGTCTATTTTGTGCGGACATGAAGAGCAGAACCAATGTGTTTCCAGAGCTCTTCTTATAATCGGGTCCTACGCAGCAGAGAAATGTGGGAGTTATCAAGGATGATGTCTCAGATTTGCAAGTATTACCTGCAGTACCATATCTTACTTTTGCTCAAGAGCTTTGTCCTGCAGAAGCATGGAAGCCACAGAGCTACCAAGAAAGATGTTTTTCCTGAAAGAAATGCAGCCATTCTGGAAAAATATTGGAACTTGATTTCAGTTTATGGAATTGAAAACCTCTGTGTGGTAGTTGGGTTAAATTGGGGACATGGTGGAGTTCAGCTCGTGACAGCTAGCAAAAGCGTGTTCCTTCTGAGATGCCACGAATGGCCTGTGCCATTTGGTCCTGTTTGAATGTGATGCTGACGGACACATAGAGCTTATGAAAATCATTGAGAACCAGTTGCTATCTGTGCTTTTATGATCTTTGCTTGTAAAAAGGGCTCCAAGATTGTGGATTGGAGGTGTGAGGAATTCGACCATCTGCACAGGGAGTGTGTGCTCGCCTGGGCTTTTTTGATTTTTTGATAATGAAAATGAATGATGGGATATCATCCTCTGAAAATGTCTGAGGCCATTCTGCACACATTTTCTCTGCTCACAGCACGAAACGCATAGCCACGTGTACCACGGAAGACATGGCCTACAGGCATAGTCTTCCCCTGTCAGGTTCAGCGGGAATGTGACAGCCACGGGTACATCTAGGCATCTCAAGGAGGGGGAAGGCACACCTTCCTCCAGCCATGCGCAGTCGCATTAAAATATCAAAGGCTCCATGGATCTGCTTTCCTATTGTTTAGACGGCTGGTGGCAGTACATACTAATGAGAGATAATTGAGGCAAGCCTGGAAGGGGCTTAGTTGCCAGACAGATAACAGGAACGCGGGGCTAACTCCCTTTGGTATGCAATGTGCCAACTTGAATCTAGTTTCCATCCCTCTGTATGAAAGGCAGTGAATTGCATGTCTGGTTACAGAAGTTACAGTAGGTACCCCTGCAGACGGAACCCTTTCAGAGTGGAGGTGTATATGATTTCAGGGAGACAGGAAGTCTGCTCTCGGCACAAACTTCAAGGGAGACCTGGCTATAATCAATAGTCACAAAGGGCTCCGTTAACCAGAGAAACACTTTGATCTACAACAGGAATATGGGTGGGATGTAGGTATATGTTGTCACCCCTTACCTTTCCTGTTGCAGACCACTCTGGTATTGACCTCATGCACAATCAGGAGATTGTTGGTGGGTATCCAGGATTGGTTCATTAAGGTAGGCTTAGCCTGCACCAATCCCTGGGGCCCAATTGCCTTTCAAAGAGGGCCGAACCCCTCACTTAGCAGATCATCCAAGACTTTGAAAGGAGTAAGAAGGACTAATTCGGACCCGGGCTGAAGGTACAGTCTACCTTACATCTTCTGCCTATGAAAGAAGACCAGGAGTGCCAAGTGGGAAGCAAAATCCCTCCCCTAAACATCTCCCAGGAAACAGAGGGAGATACCGGACTCGGAGGACCCGTCCAGCAGCTGCAGAATCAGTACCCAGCTAGCACACAGCATGTCCTGCTAGGTTCTGCCAGCAAGCTCCCTAGGTGGGCAGTGCCACAGAGTATCTGAACTAAGGACAAGGCCATTGCCTGCAAACACTCTCCTTAGCTTTGGACCGTCCGCCTTGAAGAAGAAGCTAGGGGAAGTGCCACACAAGCTTCAACCAGCATCCATCTTTTAAGGACATTTTCTAGACGGTCGAGTCATCGAACCGCAACCGGCTGCATCGCTGACTATTGTCATGCCGCAGTCGTCAGAGCTGTCTGAGACGCCGCAACCAGCACTCCTGATCCGCCAACCAGCACAGAGACAAAGATTCTTGGGCCCGAGCTGCCGTGTAGGCCAGCCTGCAGCTGTCCACCCAGCCTCATTTGCCGAACTGGCTACCGCCTGATACCCGCAGCTGTCTCCCGTCTCAAACTCTGTCTCAAGAGCTGCAAAGCACCCTGGAACTGCCTTGATGCTGTCGAGCATCAAGAACTTCTTAAGCACTGGGTGCATTGTGGTTCTGCTCCCCTGGTCCTTCTCCGAAGGCCCTTAGAGACAGTTATGACCCTTTGCCTCTTGGTGCTGAAACCAAATAACCTTGAACAGTAAGACTGATTACTTTACCAACTACCCTCCTGTCAGTATCCAGAGTGCTTCCCTTTCGTACGTGAAACTGTCTGTCCTCTGTGTTCCTTTATAGTGTGGGTTGTATTTTGTAGTGTGATAGAACTGTCTGTTGTAATAATACTAATGAAGTAGATATTGTTAATACAACCTTGACTGGACAGTGCCTTTTATCATTGGGTAATAATTGTGTTTCTGCTGTGTTGCAACTAACCCACCATCCACGACCATGCAGAGATAAGCCTGCCATTCTGTCCACGTTACCAAAATTGGACAAGAAGGTTTATAATTGACTTGTGTTCCAATATGTTCGGATCCCTTGTGATGTGGGGCTGATTGATGGTTTAGAAACCGATATTCATCCCTGGGCCACTGGTGCCCCATACGTTGATTTGTCACAGGGGTAGCATGTCGTTTCGTGGCATCATCCTCTGTATGTAGAGAAGTAAAAGCCCATTTTGCAGATCATAATTGCTCCAGTGATGTTTATTGAATGATGGTGATCTAATGAGTACTGTGCATGTCCCAGCAACCTAATGAAATATTGGCTTCATCCTACAGCCTCATTGATTTGTGTTTACATCACTACTGATAGGTCGAAATAGCACCAGAGCAGTTTCCCCTGGTTTAGGTAGAAATGGGAATATTGGATAGTGTTAGGTTAGTCCAGTGAAGCAGGGGATTTGGGAACCTGCAAACCACTCCTTGCTTGATTCATTCAGTCTCAGACGGTTGCCTTCCACACCAGGCTTCAATGTGCAGGAAATGTGTCCAGGCGAGGGGTCCACAAACTGCTGCTCTACTGATGTTTTGGTCTGCGACCCCTATGGTCACTCACCATTGTCAATGCTGGCTGGCTCTGGTGGGAGTTGTACTCCAAATCCAAAATCCAGATCCAAAGGTTGCAGACCCCCATTACAGATGATTTGCTTTTTGGTCAGTCTCCACATTTGAGAAAAATCTGGCGGTCAACAAGGACATTATCCAGTCAAGTGCCGATAAAGGGAGGTTTCTTAGAAATGTTGGATACCCTTTGAAACGTAGCCAATGTTTGCCATGACATGTGAGTGAGCAAAACCATTTTAGATGGCAAGTGATGCACGTTTTTGCAAAGCATGATTAACAGCCCATTGCAGCTATACTACATGGCCAGGATACACGGCAACACATTAGTGCCAGGAGGCTGGAACGGCCAGAAGAGCCAATTAGCTTTGGCAGTCATCATATGTGTTTGTAAGGTTTGCATATTGATGACCACTTCTGAAGGACATTTATGAAGACTCCTGTGTGAGGGGGGGGGGGGTAGCGAGAGAGACAGGAGTCAAATCAGGGAAACACATGGGAGCAAAGACCAATTGGAGGCAAAATGCAAAGCAGAAGAGGGGAGTTGTTGCCACTTTTCTGAGCTACCTGTGATCATTGTCCATCCGGAAGAGAGGTATGGCCGAGCTGCTGGGGGAGGGAGTTGGGTCGACTGGGATGGTTGCGACACTCGGATAGACATACATGTTTGTGGGTAAGACATAGCGACTGGAAAATGGACCGTGCCTTGTCTGGCATGCAGAGAAGCAATGTCCTTCCTGCACACACATGATCAGAGTGCTTCACTCTGCAGAGGGGGCACGCAGCACAGTTCTGTGCCATCAGTAGTTTAGGACATACAAGTACTTTTGGGTCCTGAAATGTAAATGGGAATTTTTCGACAACATTCAGCAACGTTGTCACTAACTGAAGTGGAAATGTATTTCTAAACCTAAATTAATTGCGAATCTAATTCTCTTTTAGGTTGAACAATGATTCAAAAAATGAAACACAAAAAATGAACTATAAATCAGAATCCTAATTCATTGAGTTGCATGTAAAATCATTTCTTTGTAAGGATAAACTCTGCATTTTCCTGCTGCATTCCTGGTTGGAATCAAGGATGCACATTCGCATTTCTGTTAACAAAAGCACACACAATCTTCCAACAATTCCTAGATTAGACGAGCGTTTTCTTATGGGATTGAACCACTACACAAGCGCTTCTGTGACTCGGGGCCTAGTTGTCTTCTGCACTGTGTACAGTGCACCATTGCTCCCCAGCGAGGATTGTATCACATATACACACACCCATATGTACATATTTAGGCTGCGTCACAGTTCAAAGGTTTTGGGCAAACGCTCGCGGCAGCACACAGTAAGACAGGCAGGTGAGGAGAAGGACACAAAACTGAAAAAACAAAAGGTTGGGCGCAGAAGGAGTGGTGGCGGAGACGGTAGAGGCGGGCAGTGGGAGGGCGATAGTTTAAGGTGAGAGGGGGAGAGTCAGGCTGAGGTTAGATGACTATAAAGGGGTTTCAATTAAGTTTAACAAAGCGATATTTGGTTAAAAAGCAGGAAGTGGCGGGGTCGTTGAATGCTCATAGTTCCTTTTAGAGGAGCAGAATTGTGGTTGGGGGTCTCAATGGGTGGGCGTTGATGTCCTCTGAGGCGTCCTTGAGCCGATGATGGTCTTTCGGCACTTTGCTGGACTATAGGGTCGTCGCCGGAACTCTGATCTCTTTTGGGGTGCTGCACTGCAGTCTTGATGCTTAGAGCGCAAAGACATTGACTGGCCTTCCGCCATTTGCAATTCTGCCAGATGGGTTTGTAATGTGAACCCTTTTTGCTCTGTAATTGAGGCAGGAAGCGCTGAATACTATGCAAGCTTGCGGTGGCAGCCGGCGATGTGGCCTCAGTGTAGGGGTGATGGTATCAGACTTGCATTAACCTTTGGCGGGGAATGATGGACTGATTGTGCAGGCACCAGAGTGGACCTTTCACACAAGGCCTTTCCTTCCTCTAGGTGCAGCAGCACCAGGGCGTGGGTGTGCTCCTTGAAGGCAGGGGTTTGATTTTGCACAGGTGGGAGTGCTGATGCCAGGTTTATGTGCTCTCTTTTGGATATTTGTCTTGTGAAAGTAAAAGAAGCCATTTGAGCCGAGTCACACACGCCACAGCGCCACCCAGTAACCATCACTGGAAGTTCACCTGCAGTTCTGAGCCACATCAGCATGACATTGTGGCTATGCACATTTGCCCAAATGTGAGTGTTTCGTGTCATTGTCTTACAGGGCAATGCTATTTTATTCACAGATTAACCCAGGAGAGCCTTAAAAGGCAGATGTTATCAATGTACTCATCAAGCGCTGCCTGCCTGATCACTGGCCTTGCGCTGATCTCACGACCAGACCTCCGCTTTCCTCCACCACCATCACATCCGCCGTGATATGGTACAGCATCTGTCCAAAACGTGGCGTGCGGGAGAGTGCAGCCGATTTGACATTCCTTGGCACTAACCCCACCTTCCACTGGTTGGCACTTTATGTGGTTGGCGTGATGAGATGACGAGTACCTGTAGGTCACGTACAGACAAGCCTCCTCAGAGGACTGTGGGCGTTTCTAAACATATCTTAGAGGCATGCAGGTATCCTAGAGCTAGAAGCTCACCTTCGCCCAAAACTTCTCTGGCTAATTTTTTAACAGTGTGGTCAGTTGTTCAGCTAGATAAAGAGGTAAGTTGTATCAATAGGGTCGTGAATGATGCACACGTATTTGGACCGCCAGCAGAGCAGATCTAGCTTCAGTTAAAAGTGATGCTAGCACACCAGGCCAGTGAAATGACTGATGACTTCATTCTGGTCTAGCTGCAAGACATGGCGGTCTCATTTCTACAGGCCTATGGTCAACGGGCGAAAGTGGTCCAGCGGAGAAGTAGCGCACGCCGTAGGGAAAGTTTTAATGTGATTGGTCGGGGGTCCAAGCAGGGCACAAGTCAAGGGAAGTCAATGACGTCCCTCCTGTGTGCTTTTCAGGAATTTAAAAATAATCATTTGCTGCGTCCACTTGAAGCAGACAGTGCCACGGCTGGGATTTGAACTCCCGCAGCTCCGAGGCCAGACACGTAGCCACAAATCTCTTAACACGAAACTCTAAAACTTGTCATGTTGACATTATGACACACAGGACATGTTTTGTTGCATATTTTTTGTCATGAAAGGTGCACACCTTTTACACTTGGCCAGCAATGTTATAGGAACGCCTGCTCTCTTGCCAAATGCTTCTTTGTCGCATGCAAATTGAGAGAGACAAAATGAATGACATTTGTATATGTCAATTTAGAATATGTTCACTTCCCGTCATGTGACTTCCCATTGCATATGCCAGAGGCTGTTAGGGAGAATTCCCATTTCTGTGCCAATTCCCTTCAACCTTAGAGACCTCCAGCTCTTTTGCTGGACTTTAGGGCTTTTAATTTTAACACTGGGGTGCTTGGGACCTCTTTTGCACTCTCTCATGTGTTTTGACCTGATTTGGATTATATGTTTCCACTGTTTGTAGAGTCTGACAAACTCCATAGGCATCTGCTTTTTGTATGGTGACACACAGCACCTTCAGTGCAGTGTCACAGAGAAATCCTTTAGATTTCTCATAAGGTTTAAATACCCTGTCTTGTGTGATCTACCGTTCCCAAGAATAGTAAAGTGAAATTGACTTTACTTACCTTTTCTTTTGTAGGTCCAGCACACACCATTTTATGTGGAGTGCTTGGATGTTACCTATATCCTACATACTCATGTAACATTTTTTATGTTACCCTCACTACTTTAAATGTCTGGTGGCAGTGGTTTAATTTTCCTACCATTGTGCTTTTCTACCACAGGCTGAATCCTCAGCTTCAGTACAGCAACCATGGGTGACCATTTAGTCAAAATGCCCCAGTCTTTTTTTTCTCCATTTTCTGTTTGTACGGTCTTTCTTGGGTTTTACTCTGTGCGTTGAGCCAGGTTTGAGCCTTTTGTTCATTTTGCCTTTGGCGGGCTTCAGCCCAGAAGCCCGCCTCTGGCTCCAGTGTATCTGGAAAGGCAGGATGTGAGGGAGGTTCCCGAAACTCCCCTGTCTTTTGTCTTCAGGAGTGCTTGAATGCAACCAGTCCTGATTGGCGAAAGGACATCCACCCTGCTGTGTGATTGACAGCCTAGGAGAACTGTGAGAAATACCTGACAAAGAAACTGTGAACGAAGTTGAATTGCCTGGTGAAGCCCTGTTGCTGTGCTGAAACTCCTTTTTCAATTTGACAGAGAAGCTCCGGAAGGGATGACTTCGTCCCTTGGGTTAGTTGGACCAACCAACCCAGAGACGAACTCCATTGGACCTGGCTGTACTTCTTCACAGCTGCAAGAACCAAGTGCCAGGGGTCGAGAAATCTGTGGTCGAGTGCAATGTCTGATATCCAGCCAGAAGCTCTAGGAGTCTCCTAAGGACCCTCTTAAGCAGGATGACCAGAGCTCGAGTCCCCTCACCAGAGTGCCGCAGGAGCCTTCAGACGTCCTCCCTCTTGTCCCCATGACTGAGGCTCAGGAACACGGGGTCTGCATTGCTGTAATCCAGCTGGACCACTCTTCTCCAACCAGAGGTACTGTTTAGACTTGGGGGACTTACCTCACTCACTGTCTTGTAGCTGTGATTTTCTCAGTTGGGAATAGCAGTGGCTTACCTTTAGAGTTGACTCCAACTCTCCTTTCACAGGCTTAACAGCTTGTGACCCTACACGTGATTTTTACAAACTCTCTAGCTTTGTGCAAGACTTTTATCTAAGAAGTGCCTCAGCTCCATAGACTGTTTTCAATTTACTTTGGCTGTCCTGGCTGCGCAGTCACTCTACCAACTTGTGTAGTACAGGCCTACACCAAAAGGTCGGTTACCTAATACCAAACAGGTAAGTGTTGTGTAGTCTCACACAGTGTGACTGCATCAATTCTTACCTAACATAGACCCTGCACATTTTCTTTAGGACTCGAGTCCTGGGTTCAAGACCTTTGTTCGGTTGCTCTTTACAGGATGTCAAACTCCAGGCTGCTGATTTTCCTTTTGCATGAAAAAAAGTAAGTTGGGAGTCATTGATAACCTCCAGGGATTCTGCATCGGAACCAATCATGTGAGTTGGCGCGAGGGAAAGAACCTGTTCCACTTGAGTTTGCTTTCAGGGCCTGTTAACCGAAAGACCCCCATTTCTCTCGCCGTATGTGTGTGTGGATGGGCAATAGGGGAGGAAAGGGCATCCCGTGTGTGCAGGCTCCACCAAGCCTCTAAGCTCATGAAAGGTCTACAGGTTGGGGTATGCTTTCTTCCAAGGCTGGAGGGCTTCAGAGCAGTTCGCAGCACAAAGTGACTTCCAGCAGCCGCCCAGTGGCAGATCGTCAATGCTTTCCACAGCTAAATGGCTGTTGGGGGAATATCAGCAGGGGTCCAGTACTGAACCCACGCCAGAAGCCACAAGACCTCTGGGGCGCCACCCGCAGCATGTGCCACTTTCTATCAGAGCCTGTGCAGGAGTCCCAGCCTGCTCTTCATTTGTATTCTGGGTTAAGAACCAAGGAACGTGCTTTTGCACGTTTTTCAGTCCATTTCATATTGTTATTGTGTGATTTTCTCAATCATAAAAAATTTGATTACAAAATTTGGAACAGCTTTGATACTATGAGTGATGTTTTCTTATTTTTTACAAATGTTACGTTTAAAAAAAAATCTGAGGACCAATATATACATTTACTTGCTTATGAGTCCCAGCCTTGAGGGTAGCGCTTTGAACAGAAAATAACTTCAGAACAGTGGTATTCAAACCTGTGTATGCTGAGCCCCTCCCTGCCCCGCGGAATGAGAAGGCTGTTGCCTCGGCCGCCTCAAACGCGAAAACGGCACCTATTGTCCATTAATGTACTTCCATTTTAAAGATCCTCTCGCACCCCCTGTACCTCCTTTGCCCCCAAGAGAGGGGACAGCCCCACCGTTTTCAAGACCATTGATTTAGAGGGGGCTTTACATAAGGACTGAGTGATATATGAACAGATTACAGCATACGTTTTTGACAGTAGAGTGCTAGTCTGATATTGTGGCATTAAAACCCGAGGCAGCGGGCCAATACCGCCCCAGGTAATGCCCCCGGGCCGTTAGATCCGCTGCTGAGGGTCTTATAGCCATTAGTACCCCTACCCGTTAGATCGGGGTACTAATGGCATTTTTTTCTGTTTCGAAACGCTTCTGCGTTTCGAAACAGAAAAGAAAACAATGTGAAAAAAAATGGCCGCCGGGAAAGGGAAAACGTAGTCCATTTTCCCTTTCCATGGAGGCCATCGGCAGCGGACACACTGGGAACAGAAGTGTTTCCAGCGCGTTTGCTCCCAAGAAAAAAAGATAAAAGGTAAGTGGGGTTGGGAGGACGGGGAGGGGATAGTTTGCGGGGTAGGGGGTGGAGGAAAAAAAAACGTTCCTGAGTCCCCGGCAGGGGACGAAGACAGCTTCCAGCCATGGGGAGGCTCGGAGTGGGGATTGCCCCGTTTCAAGCCTCCTCATTGGCTAAGGGGCTGCCACGCCCCTCACCGGGTACAGAGTACCCGGCATGCGCAGGACGCACCGGCGTACAAGAGAATACCGTGTAGTATGGCTCGCAAAAGAGCCAATCCACACGTTGTATTCCCGGTGCGCAGTGCGTGCCGGGTACTAATGTAATATACAGTATTTACAACAGGAGATAGCAGAGCGAAGTGGCACTACTAGTGTGCGAGTGCTTCGCTATGAAGGCCAGGCATCATCTCCGAGGGGGATGGGGGGGCTCGCACCAAAAGTGACCATTTAATGAATGGTGTTCCCACGGGCCGGCCCACAAAGTGCCCCACATGTCCTTGGCTGTTTTTTTTTTCGGATCGGCGTGCTGCCTGCTAAACCGTGATTCACGCCTCAAGCTAATGTCATAACCCCCATGCCTGCGGGGTCCTACCACTTTTTCCTTGAGTGGGGGGATCGCACGAATTCTAGCGCTGGCCATGTCGACGGTTGCAACCCCGTTTCGGCTGGCGGAACTCCTAAGATCAGCAGCCCAAAATAAACGGTCTTTTCAGCCTATTAAGTAAAAGCCTTGGGGGTAGAACAAAGTAGTTAAAATACTACCCTTCTCCCCCAGCCCTTCCCAGTGAATAGATCGCCTTGGATAGGTCCGAAACCTACTTTATCGGGTCCACCTAGCATGAAACTAGGGTCCAGATTGAGGGGGCTATTATGCTAATGTAGCGTCAAACAAAGCTAATTGTCTCTAGGCACATTGGCCTTCATGAAGTACTAAAGAGGGCTGAAAAACATCTTGTGGTCTTTCCTTTTGCTCGTCACGCCGCATCATCACCATTTCCCCATTATCAAGCGCTTTGAAGAACCTTCGGTGTCTATATTAGCAAACTAAAATAAATAAACATAACTACGGTGTTGATGGGCAGTGGTCAAAGTGTACGAAAAGAAGTAGTGGAACTGTGTTCCCTAATGGCCTGCCCCAGCTCCCCACAAACCTCATCGTCACACACCCTACCACCCACAATACAAACCCCAAAACACATGCCCCTGCTGTTTAGGGGAACGTTCAGTGCAGTGCACTGAAGGTGCAAGTTTCAACTTCTTCCTACACTTTTATTTTAAAATGAAACCATTCCGGAACGGATTCTTTTTAAAATAAAAGTATAGGAACTGTAAAACTTAATTAAAAGAAGTAGAGGAGCACCGCTCCCGACGGCTCCCGCCCACTTCGAGCACTGTTGATGGGTACAGCATGATATGAAATAATTTAACTGATGACAGACCATTCGTGAAAAGGGCTAACATTCGAGCTGCCTGGCCCATTAGAGCACGTTCTGTTGGACGTTCAGTGAATGGGTTCACAGGGTCACTCCCGGACACAAGAGAAGCTAGTATTAACCTCACAGCAGACAGCGTTCGGCCTCTGAGGGGGAGCATTGTGTCGTTCCCTCCCAAAGCCGAAGCTATGAGGGCAGTGCTGTTCTTGAGCACATTGACGACTTCACGGTTCCTCAAGCTGGGCTCTGGATAAGGTCAATGCTCCGCGTCAGTGACGTAATGACGTGCATTGTTTGTGACCCACGAAACTCACACTGCACTGCTTAGAATGCACTGTAGCTGAATTGGGCCATCAGCATACTCCGATGGAGGAACCGAAATAAGTGCTTGTCTTTTAATTTTGTTCACAACAAATCAATAGTAAAAAGGACCACGTAGGGTTGATTTTCTTTTTTTTTTAAACTCTTTATTTCTTATTTTCAACAATAGTTAACAAACAACAGTAACATCATCCATAGTCATTGAACTGCATAACGTACAATAGTGGGAAACAATACAACAGAATTTTATATCATAACCCCGTATCCCACCATATCAAACTTTAAAATCAATCGAAAACCAAATCAACCACCAAGGGTTGATTTTCTAATAAAATAATAACCATGCTGAGGCCAATTCAAAAAGCATTTTAGTGGCCTCATGTGTAATGGCTGCCACGGAAGTGCCCAAAATGTGCCTGCTGCAAATTACTCATAAGTCTCAAAAATATGAAAAGGGCCTGTCATGTCGCAGACATGACCGACAAACCCTACCACATCGTTATGTGGGATGGCCTGCGTTGAGGCCATATCCCAAGGGAAGTGACGTTGGGCCTAGGGAGGCGGGCAGCGGGGCAGCTCTGTTGTATCAGGGGAATAAAGAAGACGTATGCACCAGCCGTTCCACCTGCCGTGTCTTATTACGGTCACTGAAGGTGACCCCCAGTGTGCGTGTGCCTGCAGGGTGTCGGGCAGCCCCCACCTACCCTCGCCTTCACATTGGCAACGAGTCCGATACAGACACACGCGGCGCAGCAGGAGTTCTGCTATGTTGCCGGGCGGCGAGCAACGGGCTGGGAGGATGCCATCGGGCATGTCCTTCACGCGTCTGGTAAACCCGCCCCAATTCACGACACGCCGAGGCCTCCATTCCACGGGGTGTGAAAGGAAGGAAAGTTGGCACCCTACCTCCTCCCCTAATAGCAAAGGCCACGCTAGGCCGGCTGTGCCTTTGGGGGGAAGGCCAGCCCACGTCGGGAGGTGAGAGAAGCACCCCTACCCCCCCATACACGGTGGTAAGCCACGTGTGGCCTGCACAAGCCAAAGGAAAAGAGGCACTCCCCCTCATGTTCACAGGCCACATGAGGCCAGCAGCCCCTAAGGGAGTGGGAGCGCTCTCCCTCACCACAAGGGCCACGTGTGGCCAGGGGACTCCACCCTTTGCACGGCTGCAGATAGAGCACTCCAGCACCTGAAGCTGTCACAGAAGGTAGGCAACAGGGCCTGAGCACAAGCGCAAGACCTGCACAAAAACCTGGACAATCTACCAGCTGACAGCAGCTGGAAGCGTGTGACCCCGCATTGCAGGCCCCAGCGGGTCACCAGCGCCACTCAACATGTCCGATCAGGATGCTTCCTCCACATCGGCCGATGACGAGCCGGGAGGCGTGGCTGGGCCGGCAAACCCATCCGGAGGAGCTGCGCATGTACTACACCTGCCCCATGCCTTTGATCTGCGTGACACAAGCAATCTGGGGCCCAGATGTGCCGAGAGCCCCTGCCTACCCTCGCCTTCACAGGGCCATTCACTACAGTGGCAAAGAAAAGTAAGTACCTATGGCTAAGTGAACCAGAGTGGTTGTGCTTCCAAGTGCACTCACTTGCATATTCAAAATGTGTGCCTTGCGCAGTGAAAATGGGAAAGCAACTTGAATTTTGTATACACCTACCCCCAACAAGCATGGGCAAGGCCAATAGTTTTTGCTTTTTGGTAGACATGGATAGGCATTTGGTAGGAACTGCCAAAATGGAACAACCTGGCCATAAAACGCAATATCTGTGAGCGCAGGGGCGTATGATGGCTATGCCTGGCAAGTGCATTTATAATACTTCACACATGTCGGATTTGCCAAACATTTCAGTCCAAGGAAGAGACACCAGGACACACATACTGCTTATAAATGAGGTGGCTGAAGGCCCCCTGGGTTAAGACCATTTAATCAATGTTGTCTTTACATAGAAAGTAAAACCGGGGTTAGTTGTTTGGGACCTCAGATGCCTCTAATATTCATATAATGTTGCATATGTTCTTGTGCCCACAAAGACACGTTATGTCTCCTGGATGATCCACTGAGTGCATAATGGAGGATTTTAGTGTGTTGTATGTGCTGCAGGTTTGTTGTGCTATTGTTGAACAATGTAAGAGTAAGACCACGTTAGGAGCCAAAACCTTAGCTCTACTTAAACAATCTGCACAACGTTTGCCATAATGAGGGGAGGCCAACGCAGTGCTTTCCTTTTAATATAAATAGATTTGCTCCAAAAACTAGGATGTGCGGCAGTAGGGCTGGGCGATGTACCAAGGTTTGGAGATATATCAATATATTTTCAAAATCAATATAGAATGAGACAGTATTGTTAATATTGAAATATATACGTATATATAGATTATTACATATGCTAACATTTTTTATTTGCATTTTGATATTTACACAGCTCTGTGTATTCTCAAACGGGAAGAGGCACCCTGTATTTGCACTTTATCATGATCAATGTCTTCTAAATAAAGGTGTTGGTGATGTCAGACATGTAGTTGGCGGCTTACAACTGAGCATTTAACCCATACAAACAATATTGAGATATGTATCGTATATTGCCATTCAGCCCACAAATATCGAGATATGACTTCTGGTCCATATGGCCCAGCCCTATGCTGCAGTGAGAGGCCCCTAGTTCTGTTGGTCCCTTTCGTCAAACTACTTCTTTTCAACAGCCATTGGAGTGTCTGTGCGATCTTTCTATGGACACAGTAAGTGTTGCAGTCAGAATTTTGCATATATCAGACACATAGAAACCTTTGTGTTCGAGAGGAACTCCCAGAATGTAAGTTATTGTTGATCAGAATTTGTGTGCCTTTTCGGGTGCCACACAGCATTGGAAGTTGTGCTGAAAAGCTTCTGCCACCAAGTCTTTGCTGATACAGAGTGTGGTAAGATTTTAAGCAAAGAAGACTAATGGAGAGTGAAATAAGTAGTGTTTCACTTCTGTTGTTGGGTTAATGCAGTGTCAGAAGGACTGCAGACAGGCTGACCTCTAACCTCTGCCCCCAGCACGCGAACTGGAGCAGATGTACAGTATGCACATTTTGACCTCAGGATGTGAGCTCATATCCACAAGTTTTCTCTCTTAGCAGCTTGTCATGCCTGAAGCAAAATAGTCAATGCATGTCAGTATTATTTTCTTAATTTCACCGTCTGCTACTGCAAAGTACTTTTTGTACTGACTTGTTTTGATTAATAAACAGCAGTGCAGTCATGGGAGATGCATACATGATTGTTGCTACTCTGCAAAGTTCATTACGTAAAGTGTGATCATAACTGTAAGTGTTTCACAATAAGTGTAAAGGGATCAAACCTTACTCTCACATGTGACACAGTAACTTTAGAGCCCAAACAGTGATGGAGTTGAGGTTAAACGTCAGAGAGGAGGAAGGAAACGATGGGTGCAGTGATGATGCAAAAGCAAAATCATGTGTCTTTGTAGAATTGAAGGAAGTCCTCTTCAAGCTGGAGGCGACTGAGGGTGTGAGGGTGAATATCTGAGGGCTGAATCTTGTGTTTGGATAGTTTACTCACCAAATCACTCATACTTCGCTTTTTGCCGAACCTAGGCACTGCACATCATGCATTGATGGTTTACTTTGGGAGAGCATTTTTTTAAATTTTTTTATTGTGGAGGTGTGCAGGGACTAGGCAGAGTTTTAAATTGAGTGCTTTCCCTGATCAGGAGTTAGTGTAAGAACTTGAAGGTTGGCGAGATTTGGCCAATGGCATAGCTCTAGGCACTCTGCAGTTATTTGGCGGATTATTCGGCCGGCACAGCTATAGGCACTCTGCAGTTATTTGGCGGATTATTCAGCCGGCACAGCTATAGGCACTCTGCAGTTATTTGCCGGATTATTCGGCCAGCACAGCTATAGGCACTCTGCAGTTATTTCCCGGATTATTCGGCCGGCACAGCTATAGGCACTCTGCAGTTATTTGCCGGATTATTCGGCCGGCACAGCTATAGGCACTCTGCAGTTATTTGCCGGATTATTCGGCCGGCATAGCTCTGCAAATAGATTTGTTTAAATAAGAAAGGATATAGTGTCATTTCCTACTCAAAGGTCTTTGTGGAATGAACGAAGACGTATCTTGATTCCCTATCCAAATGGATTTGTGGAAATAAGAGAGCATATGCTTCATTTCCCTGCTTGAAGTGATTTGTGGAAATAAGAAACAATATATTTTGATTCAGTACCTAAAGAGAGTTGTGGAAATAAGAGAGCATATAGTTCAGTTCCCTACTCAAAGAGATCTATGGACATATAACGGCTAAAGTTGTATTCCATACTCAGTGATACGCGTGAGGGATCTTGGGTACAGTGGACGTCACACTAGGGATAGTATTACTGGCACGCCTGTGTCGACGCCCATTTTCGAGTTTCGAAAAACAAACTGTAATACTCCGCAGCTTCCACTAGATGTCGGCCTATGCACAGCATGTGAATCTAAGCAGATACAAGCATCAGAAATACGATTACGGTGAGTAATGTATCCCATATATATATTCACTGAAAAAACTTATTTAGTGTGCAGTTAAATTGCACAGATTTAATGCAACAAAACCCATGAAAGTCAGCAAAGGTGGGAAGTCATGACCAGGTTGACTTGGCGCGTACCTGTTGATGTCCCCCACAATGCCATTTTGTATGTCATTCTGAAAGCCTTCTCTCATAATGTATATGTGCTCATGGTCTTTGCAACGAGCGAAGCTGGTCATGACTTTCTTCGTCCGCAGAATTTCAAGGGTTTTGTTGTGTTAAATCTGTGCAACTTAACTGCACCGTAAAATAGAAATTCTGCGAATTTCAAGGGTTTTGTTATACCATATTTTTTTACCGCTCACTAGCCATGGCCTTAGTCCATGCCCAGTGGCCACGGCCTTTGGCCGTGTCCACTGTACATGCTCCCCCAATAGCTTTCCTTGGGTCCCACTAGCCGTGGCATTCGCCGTGGAAACTCTACTTGTTACTCCAATAGGTTTCCTAGGGTCGCATTAGCAATGGCCTTCAGTCATGGCCGCTCTACGTGTTGCTCCAATAGGTATCCTGAGCAGACCCACTAGCCATGTGTAGCCCGTGGCCCCGCGGGGCCCAGCTAGTGGGGCTACATGCTGGCGTATGAGGGAACACCCAGAAAGAAGGATGCAGGCACCAGTGTATTAAAAGGCTTTTAATAAAGTGTAGTGCAGTGCATGTTCATTTATGTGTATGTTTTATTGTCGGCTAAACCATCCAGCCCACCATGGGGCTGGATGGAATGTTAAAAGAAGAGAGAAAAAGGAAGAAACAATAGAAAATAACTCGCCTGCTCAAGAATGGGCTGGGCAGGGGAGAGAAGAGAATCCAGAGGGATTTAAAAAAAAGAACGGTTGAAAAGGGAAGTTGCGGAAAGAGGAAGAAAGAGAGAGACTTACCTGGGGGGGTTTCTGCTTCGAGGGGCCCCTTCGGCCCTTAATCTTCTGATTAGCACTAAGCGGACACGGGGAGCCCCCAGAGACTGTTAGCAGGGGGGGTCGAGCTGCTATGTCAGGGGCAGCTCAGCCGTCCCCTGGGCCATGGTGCCTGTTGGCCCACCCGGGGGTAGATCAGACTGGCCCAGAGATAATGATGGCCCAGGCAGCATGGCAGTGGCTGCCCGAGCTCATTAAGAACAGCACAGCCAGGAAAACGTGTGTAGGGCGGCCCGAACGGGCTGCCTGGCTGTGCCCCCAAAGGCCAGCATCGTGGCCAGCGAAGCAGGCCAGTCATCAAAGAAATCCTCCTGGGCTTCATATGCCAGGAGCAGCCTGGAGAGAATGCACAGTCGCACAGCGGATGCCCACTCCACCCTCGAGGGTGGAGCGGTAAAGATGGAAGCCCTGTGTTGGCTTTGGCGGCCAACCCGGGTGAAGAGGAGGCAGTGAAGTCCCGGGTCGCTCTGTTGAGCGGCCCAGGTGAAGAAAGCCCCTGGGTGCCCAGTGCAGTGACCTGGGTGAAGACTCGGCCCGGCCCCTGTGTTTCTACAATGCAGGGGGGCGGGCCAGAAGGAGGCGGTTTAGGGTGGTGGTGAGCATGTCGGCATCCCCATAGCAACAGGGACACCGCCTGAATCCGAAATGGCACCGGGCCACAGTGATGACATCGGGTGGGCCCCCAGCCAGCGGGGCCCACACAGAACATCTTAAATAGTCCAGGTCGTGGGCAGTGCCATCGAGTGGGCCCCCCAGCCAACGGAGTCCACCCTGAACACTATTAATACCGCAGGAGTGCAGCTGTGATGTCAGGCGGCCCCCGTGTGCGCAAGGGGCCACCCTGAACAAGTTATGAGGCGCACGCTGCGTGGCGGCCCCACCTGGTGGATGGTGCAACCCTGGAAGAAGAAGAGGGGGCCAGGTCCCATGTATCATCAGTGGGGGCAAGCCTCAGTCACCACACCAACAAGATTACTTGAGGAGCAGCCCTGCACCCATTCCTCCAGAGCCATCGCCCAGGACAGGCCTAGAGGAACTGTGAAGGGATGGCTTTCTGCAGCAGTCACCCCATTATGACATAGTGTTTTTTGTGTTTATGTAGTATGTTAATATATATTACATGGCTTGCGGTTGAGGCCGTGCAGTTATGGTTAAGTTGCTCAACCCATAGGAAGAGCACTTTTTGGGTGGCTTATAACTTTGCTCCCCCTGGATGAATCTTCACCAAACTGCACAAACAAGTATATGCCCCCCTGGAATGCCCCCCTGGATTGCAAAGTTTGGTGAGGTTTCGTCCGGGGGGGTTCAAAGTTATATGGGGCTCCCAAAATGTGTGGATTCCCTCATAGACCCAATGGAAAAAATGTTTTGCTCACGCCTACAGCCCAAAGCGCTGGATGGATTTTAACCAAATTTGTTCCAGGAGCAGAGGCTTGGTCCCAAAATCATGCATTTGTAAATTTGATGTAAATCCGTCCAGCAGTTTTTTTTTAGCCAAAAAGTAGGTGCAAGTAAATGTGGGATATCTGGGTTCGGTCCGCAGACTCACTTCCCTATTCGGTCCGTGGACAATCATCCGACGTGATGTCCCCGACATCGGATGCGCCCACTGACCTGATGGTGAAAAACGTGAGCTGCGTCAGATATTTTGAAACGCCCACCATATTGGATTTGCCAACGCTGCCCGTAGTCCGCGGACATCGCAGTAAAAGCATATTAAAAAACACAACATTTCACTTGTCAAACTAATTAAACAATCTCTGGGAAGGTGAGGAGTGATGAGGATGGGATGGGATATGGCCATAAAAAGACAAAAAACAGGTGGTTTACCACCGTTAAAGTTCGTAAACAGTTCGGGACAGCCCTGTAATGTTTGCGGACATGTGAGATCTTAGATATGTATTTTTGCATTACAGGGTTGGTGAAAAGCAGTTTTTGAATGGCTTATAACATTGGCACCACTGAATGCAACTACACAAAGTTTTGTGATGATATTCTAGATCTGATCTTGAATGGTTCTACAAGGTTTGGTGATGTTTTGCCAAGAGGGAACCAAATAAGAGGGGAGGGTCCCAAAATATTTAAAAGGCTTATACATCTGGTGCCGTTTCACAAATCTGTACAAAAGTTTGCAAGAATATTTAAGACACTGATTTGAATGTTTTTGCAAGGTTTGGTGGGATTTTGCAAAGAGGGGGCAAAGATAGAGGGGGGTTTCAACATGTTTAGATGGCTTATAACTTTGTTGCCATTAGACAAATGTGTACAAAAGATTTTAGAAAGATTATAGGCCCAACCTTGAATGTTTGTGCAAAGTCTGAATGGATTGTGTCAAGTGGGAGCTAATTTGACTATTTTATGTACGTACATTTTGACACTTTTCAAAAATTAAACCATGGACGGATTTGCAGCAAAGCCATGCAAGGAGCATTAGCAGGGACCTGAAAGCATGATTTTGCAAATGTGTCTGTGTTTTATTTTTTGAAAAGTGTTATAATGTAGGTACAAAAATAGTGTTATACTGTTGGTGACTGTGTTATACTGTTGGTGACTGAGGTATAGCCTGTGGCCATGGGCAGTGGCCTTATTGTACAAGTCATGAATTGTGGCCATGGGCAGTGGCCAGATTGTCAGAGTCCGACTCGGACAATCTGGCTACTGGTCATGACTATGAGCAATAGGGTTAAAGTGTGCATGGCCTCCAGGGAATGGCTATGTGGTAACGTTTTTCAAAATCGGGATAGGTTTGAATGGGAAATATTTTTTTGCCTGTGGCTAAAATTCTGCCCGTGGCTACAGCTCGAAGTGCTGCACAGGATTGCATCAACAGATCGCCGGTACTACTGCTGCATACACTTCGAGACAATTCTAATCAGCAGATAATTCCTGAGGACTGCGAACCAGGTGCCCACGTGGTCCCCAGGCCACCCCTTGAAATCATTAACCACCTTTATTTGCGACCATGCCGAGACAAGATATTGGGATTGCATGCCAGACTCATTTCCACAACCTCCCAGCAATGACTGGCCCACAATCCACACGCATTGAGAAAGATTGTAGAGAGCTGAAACAGCTGACTTCTAACAATAAATATAGCACCAACAATGGTTTTCGAGACTGCATTATTACGGTGATAGTTACTTATTGAACTACCCAGCGCTAAGGTGTACAATCTCACTCTCCTATTCGAAACCTAACACTTGAAGAAGGAAGGGCACCTTCACAAAAGAACCCCATCACTAGCAACACAGTAATCTGTTAAAATTACTATATGAAGCGCAGTGATCTACCCATTCTACCACCCTGCAATTACTTGATAATAATGTAGTCTGATTTGATCATTGGGGCATGCAGTATGGCCGAAGCCCAAGGTTTGAATTTGAAAAAATATTTAGCTTGCGGCTACGGCCTGAAGTGCTGTTCTGAATTACAACAAACCTCTGCGAGCAGCATCAGTAAGGGCCTGAAAGCCTGCTTTTGCGTGTCCAAATGTAAGCAACAGAAATAGGCATATACGTTTGGTGCATGGATAATGGGCATAGCCCTTGGCAAGGACGAATGCCTACTCTGATTTACTTATTGGGGCATGCGGCATGGCCGAAGCTCTAGGTTTGAATGGGGAAATAAATTCTGCTTGCGGCTGTAGCCCGGAGTGCTGGGTGGAATTGCATTAAACATGCGCAAGGACCTGAAAGCATGCTTTTGCAAATCTGTCCAGTGTTTATTTATTTGAAAGGGTTGAAACGCACGTACAAAAAATCGTTTCTGCTGTGGGCAATGGCACAACAAATAGTGATATAAGTATAGCGCATTGACAATGTGCCTGGCCCACGGCAAGGACAAATTACTACTCTGATTTGCCTATTGGGGTAGGCTGCATGGCCGAAGCCCATGTCCCATGGATTATGGAGACTGGCCATGCAAGCCATGGCATTGGTCATTGGTTACATCATGAGGGTATAGTATACACTGAACTAGGATGCTGGGCAGGTGCAGTGGATAACAGGGGTGGTTTGGTGGGGCTGGGGCCATGGCCGAGCCTCATGCCCATGGCAGTCGAACAATGATTTATATCCGCAGCAGCACTGCTGATACCGATACACATAAGTATGCATTGCAAAAAATATGTTTGTTAAAGGAGGCTTATAGTTGGTTAATATATGTTAAAAGAGGAATGATTAACTTATACATAGTGAGTTAACATTATGAAACCTTTTCACTAATAAACACATATTCAATTGAGAGAAAAAACTTTGTTAATGGGACATTATGGTTAAGATGTATCCACCCTTGGGTCTCCTGTGCCCCAGCAGTTATCCAGTGCTCTCCCACCTTGACATCCCTTGACACTTTACTCCTTGGCTCCCATGAGCACGTGTCCATCCGCACTTCCCTTTTTATTTATGGAGGTCTCTCACTGCACAATGCATATGTGCATTTATAGGAGCACTATGTATAATTTGTTGGTATATGTATGGGAAATGCAGATACAAAAGATTTGTAGAACGTTGTTAAGTGGCAGTTGGTGGGTGGAAGTTTAATAGGCCATACATACAAACGGATTAAACCAGGCAGTGGGGGAGTGTTACAAACATAACAGTAGAAAGAGTAGAAAGGCTATCTTTTGTGATGGCGTGCATGTGCAATCCCGGTTTTCTAATAAGGCATGGGCTAGAAAAGGGAATGCAGAGACTGTGGGAAGTAATAAAGGGCAATGGATCATGGGGTTTATTTTATACTAGAGAGAAGTAGTTCAGGGCAAAAAATTGTTTCTGTTCTTTTTTCTTTTTCTCTAGTATACAATAGTCCATTATTTCCATCAGCAAAGTAGCATAGTAGAAAATGCTAATGGGAATGTTGGAGAAATACTTCACTGAAAAATGTAAAGTAGATGGAGTGTATAAGCTTATTGTTTTAGTTCTATTTTTTAACTGTGAAAAATGGTTCCTGAAGGAACCCTTTAGAATGTTTTGGGGGGTTTTTTGCAGGAGAGGCCAAAAAGTATGTTTGGGAGGGAAATGAGGCAAGTGGCACCAACCACAAATATGGAGGGGCAGGTGGACAGGGGAAGATGTGTGCTACATCTAAGGTAAGGGGCAGTGTTTCTCATGCTCCTTGATAACAGCTTCAAAAGCACTTTGAAATTGCTCCCCCCTTGCAGAGTGTTGTGTTGCAGTTTATACAGAGGACTGTTATTTTCGAAAGATATGGAACAACAGCCGTTTTTATCACTTGTAAGGTAGCGGGTGGGATTTTGTGTGCTACAGAAGCAGGCTGTGTGGTTACAGTAATGGTTGAGGAAGATGAGGTAGAGGAAGACAGCCTAATACTTCCTAAGAAAGGAACAGCCTTTCTGAGAGCATTGCGGTGGTTGGATTTGCTGTGGCGGCACACCGTGGTGGTCCTGTAGAATTATTGCCCAGGTAGTCTGCGACTGAGTACAACGTTGCACTCTGTGCATTTCACTTTGGTAGCTTTGGCCAACAGTGGTAAAGAATTGCCACACTCATGATTCTGTCTGGCTGCTAGAGGGTAGGCACTTCCTCCACGTCCACCTCATCTTCCTGGTCCTCTTCATTATCTCTTGAAGTACTGCGCTTCTTTCCTTGTGTTGGTTCTCCATCTGGTGGTGGTGGGATGGCAATAGCTGATGCCATTTATAAGACAAACAGCAGTTTTGCTAATAGTATTCTAAGTATGTGCTGCGTGCTAGATTGTTAGTGGATAATGAGTAAGAATAGGCGTAGGAGCTGTGCAAGGGTACATTTTGAGCTTCTGAGTTCCTAGATGAGCTGAAAAATGCACTTCCGAACTTTTTGCGAACCACGGACCCGTTCGCGAAGTGTTGACGCGTTCGGGAGCATGTCATCACTGTGTGTGGTCACATGACACTGTCTGGAAAGTCTTTGATTACGTAAGACGTTCACAAATGTTGATGAACACTAAAACAGTGGAAAAAGTGGCAAACATTGTATAGAAGTGTTAAAAATGCTAGAAGATGGGGAATGGCAGAGTTTTAAGGTGAAACGTTCTAAATTGGACAAAAATGTTGTTATATTGGGGTAACTATGATATTAGTATGTTGTAGAAAATTAGGGTGCACTGGTAAAAACCCATGAAATAAACTAAAAATATTTGTTTAAGGGACGTTATGGTTAAGTTGCACTAATAAAAACCTATGAAATTCAGTGAAAAAACGTTAAAGGGACGGTATAATTACAAGTAAAACCGAAACCCTGATAAATGTGCCAGTTATGCTAAGCTAAGCAACCATAACTTGCGCCATGATAGATTTTTTGTTTGCAAAATATCAGCCTAATCCGTCATGCAAGTCAATAGTAACTAGCAATTCAATTTTCGGGTTTCCTATGGAACTTGCTACACAACTTCACTATAGTACGGCAAACACTGCACTATAATACCTACATAGATATATATGTTTTTGGCTAATTTGCATACCTATAATGCCTTGCTGATGTGGCTCAGAAATGGGGGTGAACTTCCAGCGATGGCTACTGTGTGGCGTTGTAGAATGTGTGACTTGGCTCAAATGGACTATCCTACTAATATATTTCTAATCACCACTGAGCTCTTGACAGTACCATAAGAGCAGCTCAGTGATGCAATCAATGTATGTTCTGGACATTTTCTCAAACAATGTCCCACTAAAGAGCGGTACATAACAAATGCCCGTTTCTGGGTGTCATGTTGTTTATCAAAGAAACACCATACAGCAGACTGTAGTAGCCCTGCTTTGTAGCAACTCTTAGTGGTCCATAATGCAGAGTCTCATAGACTGTTCTGACCTTGTTCTCCCATCATCTCTCTGCTGGGTAGTATTGTCGCTTGATTGTTGAAAGGAGAAACATTAGTAGTCGGAAGCCTCGCTGTTCAACCACGAGGCGCGGAATTTGATTTTGCCTGAGGTATGATTTGAATACGGATTTCCAACTTCATTTTGTACCTCAAATTCTTAACGCAAGTCCTAGGAGCTTATGATGATAGCTGTTTCAGAGTTCTGTGTTTCCTGATCCTTACATTTCAGTTACGCTACTGAAAGGCCACGTCGTTCTCATCGGCTAGCTCAGAAGATTGTTAGTAAGGATTAGGGATTTTTGGAGTGAATTCTAACACTCAATTTGACATAAATCTCTTCCAGGCATTCAAACCGATTATTGAGTTCAGTGGGAGAGATTAGTCCCGCCACCTGGGCACATGATGGTTGTGTTGATGTGACTTGTATATGAAAACTAAATTAGGACTGGGTTTTTTTTTAAACAGAGGACAGGACCATGCCCCTCACACACACTTGAAATTTACGAAGAGGTCCTGTCACCTCTCTACAGAGTCCCCTTTCCAATGAGATAGTTTCTCAAATTACCACCATGGGGATTTAGAAAAAATATATATATTTTATTTTATTATACCAAATTTCATCCTGTTCTTAAAATTCATGTAACCTAGATAGATTTACAATTTTTTAAAAGTCACAACACAAAATCGACCAAAGAAAAAGAACAGCAAAAAAAGAAAAAAAGGAGGAGGGAAAAGGAAAAAATAAATAGAACCAGAATAGGCAGAATTAAACCTCGAATTAAATTCTATCGCTAGTTTTAAATACAAATTTCAAAAACAAATGAGTTCAGAATCACAAAGAAAAAAACAATACACATTGATTTCATGTGACTTGTATCACCAGTGACTCAAGGTTAACTGTGAAAAAAGAAAACACCAGGCAACAGAATACACCTATGTTCGCTGTTAGAACACCAGGATTCAAGCAAGGTGACCCACTCTCCTTATCCCAACAGTCCTGCACCCTTGCTTCATCGTGCTTTCATGGGTTCTATGTGATCTTATCAAAAACATTTTGTCGAAGAAGAATTCATCGGAAAAAAATGTGACCGGTTGATTTTGCCACATATATATAAGCGGGGTGGGGGAGACCCCCCTTAACCGCCTACATTAATTCCCTAAACCCACCCCCTACATATATATGCAGCTAAATTCGTTGTAAAAAACTCTTGTTCGACGAAATGTACTGGAGCAAAAACTCCCATTCCGCTAGCATGCACTGTGCTGTTCCGTCAGATCCTTCCTTTCCTCCGTCCTCGTGTATGAACACCCATCGTCACTACATGCGTGCATTCTCTTTTATGTTATTGCAGATCTCCTTGTCTTGGACTCCCAGCCCTACAAAGCCAATTGTCTGCAACTAATTCAGAAAATGGCTGCCTGATCGATCGCCAACACCAGTAAACCTCTCCACATGACACTAATCCTTTACTCTCTGTATATGTCACGGATACTTCTATCAAACAGTCGCCGCTTTTTTGACATCCCTTTTCCAAAAATAAGCCCATCCTAGTCCCTCCGGTCCTGTCAGCTTCTGCCTTCTCCGGAGCTTAGCTTCTGCCTCTCTTGGGCTCGTGGACTATCGTTTTCTGTGGTTGCTGCCCAAGAGTGGAACAAGCTTACATTCCCCTTCGTTCTTTTGCTCACCATCTGTCTTTCCACCGCCATCTCAAACCCTGTCTCTTCTCCTGTGCTTTCTACACTTGGCTCCACACCCGCTCTGTCTGTTGGACACAGCTACTACCTGAGGCCTCCTGCTGAATGCGCTCATTCCAAGTTTCATTAACATAAACCGTCCAACTCCTAAAGAGAAACATTGTGTGTCATGAGAATGATAAAGTTTGTTTTAAAAAAGCTCTGGCATCATCATTTAAAAAAATCATTGCCATGACTTACTTGAGGGGTAAGGTATGGTTGGGGAAATGATCATTTTAGTACTAGAATGTAATGTTTCCCAGAAGGCCGTTTCTATGGCCGCCCTTTATTTGTTCCTATAACTCCTTTGTGTCTCGGGAGTTGTTTGTGTTGAATGTTTTAGGCATGTTCTGTGTTGTTTTTACCATCATAGACTTAGTCCCACACCTTGGCAACAGGGAAGCAGTCTGTATTTCTGTAGTTCCTTGTTGAACCTCTATCTTGTGATGTCCCATAATTAGTCGTGCTTCCAGTAGAAAAAGGACCTGCTAGGAAAAGAGTGACATTGGGCCTCATTACAAGTCTGGCGGTCCGGCAATAAGGGTGCCAGGACCGCCAGACTACGAGAATGCCTGCAGGGGCCGGTGGATTGCATGGAGGCACCGGCACCGTGCCGGTGCGTCTGTGTCCCCATTCCCATGGAATCCTATGGGACACCACGGGAATAGGGACTTACAGTTTCCGCCGCCTGACATCCCGGTTGCAGAAACGGTGCTACCGGTGCTACCAGGTCGCCGGCAGCTCGCCGGTAGCACCGGCGGGTTACCCCGACCTCGTAATCCGGCCCATTGTCTACATATACCATGTTATATGTTATATAGCATTTGTGAAGTGCTTAACTACCATTGGAATGTACTCAAAGTGCTTAGGCAGAGTGGACCCAGAACATATTACACAGTCAATCAGAACAGCATAGTTCTATTTCTTGCTGCTGGGGCTGTTTTCCTTTGCCCGTGTCACCTGCCTTTGCCACTTCCGAGCCCACCAGCCTCTAGTTAAGCAAACCTGCTGGATCCCTCGCTGTAAACGTATGCTTTTCAGTGTTAGAGATCGACTGCTTGTGACTGTCTGACATGCACCAGATGTGAATAGCACAGCCCCCATTTTGTCTCCATGCTTTCATTTTTAAATAGCTGTCTTGGTTCTAGGAATCCACACGGTGATCACTAGTAATAGACAGACTGTGTCTCAAGTGAGGCGAATCGTGCATACCGAGTTCTTTCACCAGTTAAGGTTCAAAGGGGTCTTACTGCAGTTGGGCACCCAGAAAGGATGCACGCTGTCAGACTTCGGCATTCCTCTGTCTCCTCGCCTTTCAGCCAGCTTGCGTGGGAAGAGGCCTCCCCTGTCATGAACAGGCACTCTGCAGGCAACTCAGTGTCCCACTGCTTTCCATTCTAAAAAGGAGAGAGCAAGGAAGGAAGGGTGAAGACAAGATGGTGCTCACTTTGACACTATTTGAATATAAGTTCAATTTTAAATTAAAAATACTTAGGACATAAGTATTGGCACCAATACCTATTTGGTCAACACTTGACCAAAAAATGTACTGCAAGTTCAAGTGTTCCACACTCATCATGCAAGAGTGGTGCTGCACTCGCCAGGGGGAAACACCTTGGTGGGCGCCGCAGTCTATAACCCAAATGTACTTCATTATACTATTGAAAATAAAATATAATCACTCATTTAAGTGTCAAACTGAGTAAGTCATTGGCCTCATCACGAGTTGGGTGCTAAACCTGGCGGTATTACCGGCAGGGCTATTAGCCCTACCGCCAAACCCCCGGCGCTATTAGCTCCGGATCACTGGTTTGGCGGAATGGTTAGTCCTCATTCCCCATTGGGCACATTTGGGAATTTGCCATTCCCTTTTGTGCCCAATGGGGAATGAGTGGCACTATTACCACCGGCGGTATTAGCGCCAGCGGTAATAGCACTGAAAATCGGCGGAATTGCAGCAGATTTGCCCTCAGCTCTGAGCTGGGGGCAAATCCGCCAAACCCGTGATATGGCGGACCCTTAAATGCGGCGGTAAGAGCGTTACCGCCGCATTTAAGGGTTACCGCCAAACTCGTGATGAGGCCCAATCTCAATGAACGTTCACATTGAAAGTCCCTAAACTAAGAATTACTAATGGTAACACAGATAAGTTTGATTATTTAACTTCAATAACAACAACATGAAAACAATATAACGTTCGACCATGAACATTTCTGGAGGTATCAATCAAGAAATTCCGTTCAACGTGTCAAGACGATCTTTGTAAATACCTCTACCCGTTTTCGATTGTGATAGATCCTTCTTCATGAGTTCATTAAAAAAACGAAGGAACCAGCCGAGTGAGTTTACCAAAATTCTGCTGAACTAAGTGTGACGTTAATTACATAAATACATAGCCTCAACTTTAAGTGCTTATTTATAATAATAATTAATTTGTGTGTGTGTTTGTGTGTGTGTGTATATTTCTGAGGCTTGTGGATCTGCTTAGAATCACATGAGTTGCACAGGCCGATCGCCACAGCCCTAGCTATGGGAAAACCTGTTTACATAGACTTTTCCCAAAATTCTAATGCTAGCAACATTTAATTTGCTGTACTGATTTGGATGAAATTTTCCCCCAAAAAGTTAGTCCTGGGCCCCTCCAAACTGAGACTTTGTGAAAAATGTGTTAAAACGTTTTATTAGTTATTAAGAAAACAAAAAAATACATTGTTTTTGGGCTTGTCAAAAATGTATTTCCCATACAGAAAAGGTGCTTTGATTGAGCACCCATTGCGTGAAAACCGCTGGATAGATTTGCACCAGATAAGAAACAACTTGGGCACAAGGTGTCGCAGATGTGCCTTTTGGTGGTCTGGGATAAATCCATCCAGTAGTTTTTAAAATATGCAACTGAGAAGGTAGTATACCCTTTTCCCTAAAAACTTTATATATGGTCAATAGTGCTTTTAGGAAGAAAGGCTGTGTCTTTTCAGAAAGAGGGTGTCTAATTTTTAGAAATTAAAAGCCGTTTTTTATGTGCTCAATATGAGTGATTCCTGCGGTAATACCAAGAGAACTGAAAAATGAAAAGTGCTCAAAATGATGTTTGGAGGAGGAAAAGTGGAGCATTCATATCAGGCTACAGGTGGGGGGAGGGAAAGAGGGCCACATCTGCAGTGGGAGCTTTTGCAGTGGGCTGGGGAGCTGAAGAATGAAAGAGGGTAATGGGAGAAGATCAGGGCGGCAGAGGAGTGGGGCGGGGACGAAAGAAAAGAGGAGGGGACACATTGTGAATGCCAAGCAGGATGGGGAAGACTTTCTAATTTTCAAGCATTTTCCCGCCACCAAAGGAATCGGCAAACGTTGCGTTACAACTTGAATCGGCATTCTGTGTATTACTTCAGGAACAATTATCGGAATGATGTCTGTGGTAATAGAGGATGGCACTTAGCTCTTTTAAAATCATTGGTGAAACATGTACAGTGGTCCAGGCAGAAGGCCATGGCTAGTGGGCCCTGAAGAAACTATAGTATAAAAAGACCATTGAAATTCAGTGAAAAGATTTTGTTAAGAGAGAGTTAAGGGGATCTGATTTATTGTTACGAAACACTTGCATTTCAGCGGGTGTGGGAAGTGGTGAACATCTTAGGCCAGCGTCCCCGTTGCAAAGGTTATGAGCACATACATCGTATCACAGAATGGATTGAAACTAAGATACAACATGACATCATGGAGGCACCTACAGGGGAGACAGTGAGTTAAGATACTAACCAAAATTGGTACTCATTTCATGACCCTGAATGAAAGGCACACATACAGTGGTCCACAGCCCCGGCATTCCCTCTGTGATCCTCCTCGGGCACAGGAGGCGCAGTCCTGCCTTTCGTGGAAAAAAAGGTAAGCATCAGACACACACATAAACGGGCTCCAGGGCTTACAAGAGAAGTGCTTTTGCCTTTGTTAACTCTCTCAGCTGATCGCACCAAGTCGTCACGCTGCCATGTTGGATTATTCTGTTGCATATCACATGACTGCTCGCTTCAATGCGGCGCACCACAGGAAAATCCTCCTTATACAACCAGAGCTACCGACTCTCCAACTTTTCTGCTGGTCCAGGACCTTGAGCCCCAAGCATTTCCGGCTTCATCTGAGCCCAGACGGAACGTGGCCATCTTGTCAGAGACCTGCCGCCGGCCCTCATGGCAGACATGTTATTCTGTTCTCAGTCTCCTCTCCAGCCGCCCTTCAGGTGCAGAGGATTTAGCAGGGATTTTCTTTTTCTAACAGCATCACCTTGGTTTCTCAGTCTCCTGGGCAGCTCTTTGCCCACACGTTTGTTTTAGCATTGCATTGAAACTTGCAAGTGTCACCTTAATTCCTCACTCTTTTCCAGTAATATGCTCAACTGCATTCAATATGTCATTTATACTTGCTAAAGTGTCGCATTGGTTTCTAAGCTGCCTGCCCTGTGGTATTTTTAACCCTGTTCTTTTTAACAGGGCATTCAAACTTGCAGCTGATTCACACTTAGGACCTGATTTACAAAGCATTTTCCAATGGAATTGCCCCATTATAAAACGCTTCCGTGAATCAGGCCGTTAGTCTCTTCAACATTCTCAAATGGTTTACCTCTTTGGTCCCCCCCTCTTCCCCAACACCTTTCAAGGCATAAGGTAGATATAAAAAATTAATTGGCTAATTTTAACCGATTTTTCCAAGATTATTTTGATAAGCAATGCAGCTTATTTGATTAGCAATTTTATTGTAATTTTTTTCAATGTCAGAGGAAGTTATTTCTAGTTCTCTATGGCACAGCTATGTTTTTTCTGCGAATTTTAGATGAGTATTTGTAATGGGAAAAGCCGAATTACCAAAATGACAAGAACTTAACTAGGACTGAATGGGACGAGTATTGATTGTCCGAAATATAACATAATGCTAATCTAGGGTAGTACATTGTGTTACAAGAGGCCTGAAAAAGACATAAATAGATGAGTCTTTTGATCCTTATTTCCATGAATGTATGGGTAGCTATGCAGTATCAATATGGTAATACTATAAGGGTTGCAGAGTTAGCAGGGTGCATTTGCCGAAGGCCTCCTTCAAATTAGCCGCGGCTAGGTGGGCCTTTTGATCCTTATTTCCCTAAGGGAAGTCAGAATGTAAGAACAAAGACAGAACTGGAGACTAATTATGATGGTGTTGAAGCATTCAAAATGCACAGATTCCGGAAGAGTAGGAAAGAAAAGATAGTTAATTGTGGTTGTTTGCAGCTCGTCGGGGTTGTTGGCTTGCAGAGAGGTGTTAACACGTTTCTGATCACTCGTGTTTTTGTAACCTGTAGAGCACAGGCTTCACCTAACTAGATCTCTTATTTAAAGACTGGTTGCAGAGATCAATGTGACCCAATTAAAGAACAGTATCAAGTGGGCACAGCAGCTGATGTGAACACCTATGCCACCTGTAGGCCACGCTAGTAGGGAAGTGGGAGACACATTCAGTGACTGTATGCCTTCCTCCACTTGTGCAGCTCTGGAAAAGTTGAATTGATTGTAGAGCAAGGAATCGCCTCTAAATTCTCGATTCGTGTCCTTGTTTCGTGACAGCCACGGAAAGGGGTGAGAAAGGCCTTCCAGGCATTATCTGAGGGTCCCCACTGAGCACCTGATTGTGATAGTCTCCTGCTTGACAGACCTTGTTTCTCGGGGAACCCCCCGCCCTATAATAAGGGTAGGCTTACCTTCCCTACCACGGACCTGAGACAGAACAGCCCTGAGTGTCCATTAGGTGCATCTGTCCGAAGGATAAAGAGAAGGTGGAGAGGAGGGGTTGTTAAATACCTGTGGCTGGCTTTGATGAATGCCTACTGCTCTGCAGTACTATATATTGGGATGATTTATTTTATTTTTGTTTATTTGCATTTATAAAGCGCGCAAACAGCCCTTAGGCATTGTGGCGCTGTTACAGAAGGCTACTTAGTTACAGGGGTGCTTTTGCGACATACATGAAAGGGGGTGCAGCAGGTGCGCAGTCAATGTTTTAAATCGGTAGGTTACAGGGAAAAACATATGGGTACATTAAAAGTAGGCAGCTAACAAAGGCGCCTCATGTTAGAGGGGCTGCAGCGAGACGCACAGGCAATGAGACAAATCGGTAGGTTGTAAGAAAAATGGGACATCATAAGTAGAGTAGATGTTAGCTGGGGAGGCCTAGTCTCATGTTGCAGGGGCAACTTTAGCATGCATCGTGGGACATCGGAGTTGACATTAATGCGAGCTGGGGGCTCCTCACCATTGGGTATATGGGGCAGCCTCCGACATTCAGAGAGAGGAAGAGACCGGAAAGAGTAATTGGCTGCAAAGGTCAAGCAAACATAAATACGGTGCATGAGATGAGGATAAGCCGATCGTTGGCAGTGCAGTACAGCGTTTGTGTAGCAAAGCTGAGGATGTAGAGAGGACATAGGTGGTACCGGATAAAGGAACATTGTAGGTGCCATTTGAGACTAGTCATGTTAGAAAACACGGCAGAAAGCGAAAACAATACAATAATGAAGAGAAGGTGTCGGCGTGGTATCAGCGTAGACGCAAGAGTCTGCCGCGGTCGGAGCGGCATGCCAGCACTGGTCAAGTACTTGTTTTAGTGAGAGATTGTAGCTGGTGCGGTAGAGATTGGAGGTTCGGAGCATGGCAATCGATGCCATGACTTGTCCTGGAGGGTTAGGTGAGGTTGTATTACCGAAGGCTGGATGTGTCTTGAATGAGAGGGCAAGAGGAGGTGAAGTTAGACTCTCTTACCTCAGGGTCAGGGGAGGTGTCCTGAGAGAACGGAGGCAGTGCACGTGAACGCTGGAGCGCCATGGAGTTGACAGGGAGAAGAAAGGGTGCCTTAAAAGTGGGCCTTTAATGCCGGGCTCGGCTTCGCCTCATGGCTCAGCCAGGCCTCGGTATTTTCAGGTATGAACGGCCAAACCTGTCTAGCCCACTTTTAGCTGATTTTATTTACACTTTCTTTCAGCAGCACAATGCAGATGGTAAGTGGGGTTAGGGTATATATGGAGGTGGGGGAAAGGTCTAGTAATGGAGGGGGTTTCCCCACGCATTTTGCCACAAAAAAGCAAAATTCTGCAAAAATGCATTCAGCAAAATAAATGCATCAAAGGTTCATAGAACTCGGTAAACTTCATACTCAGCCCCACACTACTCCAAAACCAGCCGTGATCCCAATCATAAAGGTGAAACAGGCACAGCCCAGCAAGTATAACCTCCTTTGCCTCTTTTGGTAACGTGGACTGAGGGCAGGCTGTACTCTTCAGGAGGGATTTTAGCTGATAACAGTAGCAACCCAGTTAGTACAATGGTTCCAAAATAAAAGAATGTCCTATCAAGGGTCTATAAAACAGAGACTTTCATAACACAATCAATGCAATCACAGAGATGGAGGACGTTCATGTGAAAGTTCTCTCTGGGTTGATGAGCAGGAGTGTTCTGCTAAGAGAGTTAGCAACTTTGTCTGTTGTTTAAAGATATGTCTTTGGAAGATATGGAAGGGGGCTTACAAATAATTATGGTCCTTTGGGGTGGATCAGAAGGATGAGGGTCTCTTCGAATTTTTTTAATTCCCCTATTTAAGTGCTTGACAGGATCAAGCTGGGATTGTAGGTGCTTTCGCTGCTGTCAAGCCGACATCAAGGCGTTTCTAGTCGTGCCCTTCCTACTGGTGGGTTAGCGTCCAGTCTGCTCGATCTTCGGGCTCCCATTGGGTCGGGTTGGAGCTCATGATGGTCAAGTTGATGTCTTCCCATGGTTCGGAAAGGCGGTCGAGTCAGCTGCAAGCTGAGGTTTCTGCTACCTCAATTCAGCATTGAAGATGGGCTAGTTGGTGGCTTCCAGCAGGTCGAGTCGGCGCTCATGATGGTCGGGTTGATGGCTTCCCACGCCTCAGGAAGGCAGCAAGATGATGCACTGCTAGCTCAAGTCGGCGTTCAAACTGGCTCGTTAATGGCTTCCAGCAGGTCGAGCCGGCGGCTGAATGAGTTGCATCCATGGAGTCAAGCTGACGATCAGGTTCATCGATGCAGGTCTGCTGCAATGGGTCGAGCCAGGGTCTGGTTGGCTGGAAGTGCAGCAAGGGGTTGAAAGCTTCATGGAGTTCAAATAGCAGCACTGCAGGCCCTGTGGTGGCTTAAAATGTGTTGAGCATGGTCGAGCTAGCGCCCAGACGTTTAGGGCAGTGAAAGAGGGTCCATGCTCCTTCTAGATTGCTGAGAGGCCCAATCCAGCATCTTCAGGGCAAGGTGAGTCTTTTGAAGTTGTCTTTCACCTGCACAGGGTCTTTTACCTCCAGTGCAGGACCCTGGTTCCAGTGCAACAGCCATCAGAGGAGCCTTGATCCACAGTAGTACACTGCCACCTGCCTTAGATGCCCTTTTTCTTCACCTCTTTGACAGAGGATTTTGAGATAGGCTGTATCTCCAATAGGTATCTAATTTATCTTTCTTCTTACCTTGAGAGTCCAAAGCTTAACCAAAGAAGGAGCAGGCCCACCCTCCCTCTAAATGATAAAATGCCAAATGTGATTGGTTCAAAGCAAGCCTGCTGTAAGGAGTTCAATCCAGGCTGTTGTAACAAGTGTGCTTTGCCTTCTGACATCATACCCAGACATCCTTGTCCTGTAGGAAATGGGGGGACAGGAAGTTGCCCTAGCATAAACAAAAATGGTGGCACCCTTCTGCCAGCCTGCCATTTACCTCTGGCTACTCTAACTCTGCCACCTTCCCCATGGCTGCAGACTCCAAAGGGATTCCAGTGGTTAGCATCATGATGTGAGTGTGGTTTTGTTATGTCATTGCTGCCTTTCAAGCACTGGTTCCCAGGATATCTCTTGGAGACGGTTCCTGTGCGCTGGGAGGAGGTGTTACCCACCCTTCCTGCCGGAGGATAAAAGAGGCAGCTTCCTGGCCATTGTCTGACATGGCAGCTATGGAGATATCCAGGCCAGACAGCTAATGCACATCAGCACTGCCATAGCTGAAGCCCTGCTCACAGAGCTGACACTTGTATGCTATCACAATTCTGTGACTATAATTGTGTGACCGTAATGGCCACTGCACTACAAGCAGACATGGCTTACATTTAAAGATGAACATGCCACTAGGCTGACTATGGTACACAATTATTATGTTTTGAATTAAAGTTTCTGAAGATTAAAAATCCACTTCCGCCTTCTTTCACGTTGTATCCCAACAGCTGTCATGAATGTACATGTGACATTCGAACATGCCCTGGGCCATTGCAGGAAAGGCACATGTCTGCACTATAATTTTGACATGAAGCATTTCAGAAAGGGAGTTCAGATTGGCAGACCTCTCTTTCAGAAAGAGAATTGCCTGCATCCTTTTGTTTACTAAAAGTCAAAACGCTGGGGCTTTTTCAGCTTTGCAGGTGGGAATATGCCACACTGGCATCGTTTTTAGACCTTGAAAGGCTCTTGCCTTCCCAGATTGGGTTACATAACACTTCTGTGTCCTCTATTCAACTGGTGATCCACACTATCACCTGATCTTCTGCCCCCACTGGTTTCCAATCCTTCAACAAATTGATATAGTAGAGCTATTCTTTCTTTGGTAGTCTGATTCACTTATGAAACAACATTTAAATGAAATTGCTCATTTATATCGCTCTTCATGCTGGATTGCAGACTCTAACCACAAGGACCGGCATAGAATCATGGCTGCTCAGCAGTACCTTGTTTCCTAGACAAGTGTGTTGCCCCTGAGCTATCCTCCCGGCCCATATTCCATAATTAAGCACTCAAACCCCTTCCATAATAACAGTGGGTCCATGCAACAGAACTAATAGGTTATTGCCACTGTTTGTGAAGTAGTATCACGACTAAGGGTCTCATTATAACCCTGCCATCCAGATAAAGTGCCAGTATTTACATATACTGGCAAATTACCGTACCAGCAGAGTACACGTATGCTGGTGGGGCTAACCAGACTTAACACCAGCCAAGAGCTGTAGGTAACTCCCCCTCCACCCCCCTGGGATAAAACAGCTGGTATTTTCAAAACCGCTATTGCCGGTGCCGAAAATACCGGAAAATCTCCCCATCGAGCTGGAATGGGGATTTACCACCCTTTCCGCCACTTGTAATATCCCAGTAATACCGGGATATCAGGCGGCAGAAATGGTAGGTACGTTTGCCGGTATCTTGGTGGATTCTCCGTCAGGATACCGGCAAACTTATATTGACGCCCCGGGGTATCCAATTTTGAGCTGCTGCAAGTGTTCCATTCTGCTATAGAGAGTATTTGGTTTTTCAGGTGTTTTCTTTAGATTTCTCTTCAATATGGTTTTCTTTCTACAGTGTCTTGCACAAATTCAACTAAATACGAGGATAGCTCAGGGGCAACGTGCTCGCCTTGGAAGCAAGACAACACAGAGCAACACAGGTTCGATCCCTGGGTCCATGCTTAGAAACCTCTGGCTATTAGGCGGGTTATAAATAACCAATTACAATTACCTGATCCTGACCCTGGGGGTGGTATTATGAGGGAGGTTCACATGGGAGGAGATGGCAGCCAGGGGGATGTGGTGACTCCATTAGGAGGGACGTGGTACTCTTCCCTTTCTTGTGAAGAGAACCCTATAATTCCAGAGTTCCCAATGGCATATTGTCACTATACAGATCCCTGTAATTATAAAACCTTGACACCCCTTTTTGTTAATCACCCTAAACAGGATATCAGTAAAACCTCATATATACATGAAACATATTTAATGTCTCCTATTCGCAATGGTCCTCATTTTTTGAAACATTACAAACTTAAAATGCCCAAAACTCTCATGGACCTCATCTCCCATACAGCCTCAAGTACTGAGACGAAGATGAAGAAGGAGTTAATGAGGAATAAAATTAACATTGATCCAAACATGCAGACTAGTTGTCATGAGAGAACTCAGCTGCGTGGGTCATTTAAACCTGCTGAGCCTCTGCAGGTGACGAGAGGAGAAGCTAGCTGCGGGGTGAATGGAGTCCGAAACAGCGCAGGCAGCAGAAGTAGACGTGAAGATATGAACTGTGCGGGGCATAGCAGACCCTTAACAACTTTTGCTGGGAGTCCCACCTACCCGGAGAGATGCGAGACCGGGAGAGGTGCCACAGACACTGCAGAGGGACTTCTGGGAGTGCAAAAGCAATGGCAAAGCTGGTTTAAGCACGGTCCAGTGGAAACCCTTCAATCTCACCTACACACAAATGCAGAGCAGCCGCTGGAACCGGAAGAGGGTCAGCGAAGCCGGGAAACCCTCCAGGAGTTGCTGCATC
This sequence comes from Ambystoma mexicanum, assembly GCF_040938575.1. Taxonomy (NCBI): domain Eukaryota; kingdom Metazoa; phylum Chordata; class Amphibia; order Caudata; family Ambystomatidae; genus Ambystoma; species Ambystoma mexicanum. The sequence continues at coordinate 985,076,330 of NC_090921.1, forward strand.
GCTGCAGCAGTGTGCCACGGTCCAAAGACATCAGACAACACTGGTGAGTCTGCCCAAAAGTGCTTGGGGGCCTAGAACGTGTGGACAGACATCCTTTCTACACTTGCACGTTCAGAATACTCACAAGGCATAGTAGGTGCGTGCCTCCCCTTTTTCCCCCCTCTGCTCTTAATATTGAGTTGTAATTGTATTTCCCATCCTCCCTGCCTTGTGGGCGCTTTGAAACAGTATATTCTTATTGTAAAAGTGCCTAACAAGCAGACAATAAATATATAAATAAATAGAATGTGAAAGAGAGCCCTATGGGGAAAGCTGGAGTACATGTAATCCTGAGTAGATGAACATTAAGAAGGAAGATATAAGTCAAAGTGTATACAAGATCCCTTAAATGAGAGGTACATTTGGAGAAATTTGGAACAAGCATTGCCACAAGCTTAAACGTGTTAATGTAAATATTAAGAAGGAAGTTGAAAGGCAAGGTTTATGCACGTCTTCTTATTCATTGGAGGTCAGTTTGAAGAAGATGGGAACAAGCATTGCAACAAGCTATTGGGGTGTAAGCAGTGAAGGGAAATAACTGTGTTCTACCAAGAAGGAATGTGAACATTGTAGAAAGTCCTGGTGAAAGGAACCATCAGGCAGACAATCCTTTTGGGAAAGAGATACCTGGCAGGAGAGTATACCAGGGGATCTACAGGACCCAAAAGGGGAAGAAAGTGTTGTGAACATTGTGGAAAGTCCTGGTGAACGGAATCATCAGGCAGACAATCCTATCATCAGGCAACAATCCTTTTGGGAAGAGATGTCTGGCAGAGAGTACACCAGGGGAACTGCGAGACCCAGAAGGGGGTGAAAACACTATATACACTGTAGGAAGCCCTCGTGCAAGGTACCATCAGGCAGTCAGTCATTTTGGGAACAGGATACCTGGCAGGAGAGTGTACCAGGGGATCTGCAGGACCCAGACGGGGGATTCCTGGCAGGGTAGTGAACCTGGAGTTTCAAAACCTTATTAAATAAGAAAATACACGTTTTGCCATCCTGAAGGAAAACTCATAACGAAAGCATCTACGCTTAAATAAAGCTCATTGAAATATCTTCTTTTTGCCATCCTGAAGAAAGACTCATTAAGCAAGAGTCATTCCATCCTGAAGAAAGACTCATTAAGAAAGAGACATTTCATCTTTTCTTAAAGGCACATTGACTGAGAGAGAGACACTCTCGCTATCCTACCTGACATAATCCAGGGAAGGGAACCAGACCCTGGATGCAGAGACTATTTGCTGTATTTTCATATTCAGATCTTTTTTATATACCATTTGTATTTAATCAAAACAGAACCATTCACCACACACCTTTATTGTTCATTTATAGTGTGAGGGTCAGATACCTTTTGAACACAAGGACGATTAGTATAATTTTGATGACAAGACACAGACTGATCTTTGGTTTAATTTCCTGGGTAGGGAAACTCTCTTTTGCATAGGGATAGAAAGTCATTCACCCGACCCCTTTTATTTTAATAAATATGTCTGATGTTGAAAACGTTACAACTTTGTGTCTGCCACTCATTTCTGATCCCTCACACATGTCTACAATACACCCAATGGCTGGATCTTTCTCAATGACCTTTCTTCATAGCTGTTCCAGCGCCATATTGAATCTTTCAACTAAACTCTCTTTCTGGGGATGAAATTCTGATGTCCTGATGATTTTTATTGTTGGGGTGTTTCCATATCTTCGATTAGTTTTGACACGAAGAGAGTTCGGAAAACTGACTGTGGAGAAGAATGGTACCAACACGTTTATTTTTGGTGTATTGTTCCTTCAGGGGAACTGCCTCAGGATATTGCATAGCATAATCATGAATTACCAGTATGTACAAGAATCTGCTTTTTGATCCTTCCAGCCGCCCTAGGACAACCTTTTGCTATTCGGTTGAAGGATATCACAGTTACGGGCAATACAGGTGCTTCAGGGACTTTTCGGCTGCTTGTTTTCTGACCGATGTTACATGATGGGAAATAATTCTTGATAGTGCTATAAACTTCTTGGCCAGTAGAGTCAGTTAAATACTAAGGCTTGTGTTTAGGTGATCTCCAAGTGTGTGGCCGTCAGATACGCAAGGGCCAGATGTAATCCGGTTTTGTGTAACAGAGGGCCACTTTTTCATAGAAGTAAAGCAGTTTTTTGGAAAGAGAACCGAATTAGTGACAAACTAGAACTGGCAGCTAGCGGGCATTATCTTACCTCAACTGCAACTGCGCTAACTCCTCCCCTCCCCGGTAATAATACTTGAAAATGCAAAAACAAGTTGTGCAAATGACTAATTGCTGGCACCAAGTGTAAATGGTGGTAGTGATTGTGAGGAGGGGCAGAACTGCTGGAACTAGGGGAAGCCTGGCATGCCCAATAGCCCATGAAACTTTAGTGTCCATATCAGTGATTGTGCCCTCGGGCCTGCATGTTGCCCATCGCTACACTGTTTGATTGGTAACTTTCTATTACATTTTCGCAGGAAACCTTTCTGCTTGAAGATGGTTTTAAACGTCATTAATCTAAAGATATCCACGAGGGATTGTTTTGCCAGTCATTGGTGCAGCTGGCGAGAAATTGAACTTCTGTGTTTAAAAAGGGTATCGCCTGAAAAAAACCAATGCAGAAACACTGAGGACTAAAACAATAACGTTTTTTTAATGAAATGTTTTTGGTAGTTTGCACTTTTAAAAAAAATAGATAAGGGGTGGGGTTCGGGTATAAAATAAGGTGGAGGGTGTTAGGGGAAAGCGGGTGGTCTCGCATTGAAAAAAACGAAAATAATTCGTTGGTTTGGGCCTCAGTGTTTTTTTTCGTTATTTCACCGTAGATCCAAAAAAAGCAAACATTGACAAAAATATTAGTTTTATTTATGCAATCAGGTCGATTTATATCCATGTTTCTGGTGGGCTAGTGGAATTTGAAAGGGACTAGTGTAATGTTCGCTCTTTCTGTCTTGTGGGCTAGTGCAGAAAATGTCAAGGTTGGGCCTTGTGCCTGGTGGGGTGAGCTGTGTTTTGCCTATGTTCCGATTTATGTTGGTTGGATGAGTGAGGAGCCACAAGTGGTGACGTGCAATAAACGCTGCGGCGTGCCTCCGACACAGGAGACACAGTCGGCAGGCGAACGGCAATGCAAGTGTTTGTGTATTTATTAACGCAGCATGCCCCTCACTTATGCCGGCCCCCAGCGGGCTAATACGCTGGAGCACCGGAGTGGTGCACACAACACTGGGGATGAGGGGAACTGCAGCCCAGGCATCACGGGCATGACAATAAACTAACACTAAATGCAGCCCAGCACAGCAGAGCCTGACGAGCACCATGGACACACATGCATTTTCAAGAGGGCTACCAACAGTGAAGGCTCAGGTTGATACCAACACAGCACTCCCCATCCGGGAGAATAAAGAGCATCCTGCAGTGAGCACTACGGACCAGGCTGGTCCAGGCCCCAGAACTGTTGTTAGGAATAGGTGGCTTACCACCCCACGTACCCAGTGATGTCTGCCACATCGGGCCAATCCACCCCTGCTAGATTGGCACCTGCGTTTAGGCCCAATTTCCCACCACGAACACAGGGAGATCAGGGCATGGCTATGGCCCCTTTCGACCCATGCTAGGAACCATCATCATTCGGACCCAGATGGGCCTTGTGGATCCAGAATTTTTAAATGGCCATGGTCTGCAGGGATGTGACCATGCCAACGAAAATGAAGTCCCACCTGCTACTGAATGTAGGGGATGACACACTACACATCTGTAACTCACTCCCAAGCGCCGGACAGTGATTACGAATACAAAGCAGTGAAGGACGCTCTCACACACCATTTCATGCCCAAACTCAACCCAGATTATGAGATCTTCAATTTGTGGACAACAGTACAAGGCGAGGTGGAAACAATCAACGCCTATCACACCCGGCTGCGGCGGCTTGCACTATCGTGCAAATTCAAATATGTTGACAAGGAAATTAGACGCCAGATCATAAATGGAATGAATTCGGAGAAGCTATGAAGAATCATACGGAGCGCTAAAGGAATTCCCTTAGCCCGCATCCTAGAATATGGCCGCCAAAGGGAATTCTGACCCGCAAGAGCCGCCCACATGAGAATGACCCTGGAAAGACTACAGCTGATGCCAACCCCAACGATTGTGGCAGTCACCAACAGACCACCACCACAAAGAGAAGGAAGAAGAGGCCCTGATACAACACCAGAGTAAGTGAGCAGGAGGTGACAATGATAATCGACAATCGACAATGGAGCATCAGTAAATGTGATTCGCCTCAATACCCTGCAGAAAATGGAGCCCCAATCAGTGCTGAGGGACACAAACACACAACTCTATGCGTATGGCAGCAGAAAACCCCTATTGGTGGTACAGCGATTTTGCGCCACACTCGGCAGGAATAGGGGTCCGACGATCCAATCAAAGATGCATGTTGGTGACGCAGGCATCGATTGCCTGCTCGGCTGGGACTCGGCAGAAGACCTGGGACTGATCAAAATCATCTCTGACATCTCAGACTAAAACGAAATCCGAAACCTCCTAACAAGCCACCCCAAGTTACTTCAAGGGATCGCATGTTTGAAAGACAAGGGGATCAAACTATACATCAACCCAACCATACAGTCACAAGCAGTACAACACCAGAGAACACCTTTCCACTCCACATGAGGGACATAGTCGCCAAAGAAATACGCGATCTGGAGAAAGCTGGAATAATTGAGGAGTTGACAGGACCCTCTCCTTGGGTCTTCCCGATGGTTGTGACAAACCTAGGCAACCGGGGAAGATCATAATATGTATTGACATGCGTGTCCACAACACGGCCATTATCCTGGAAAGACATATCACCCCAATACCCAATGAAATAATAGCAGACCTCACAAGGTCCAACATTTTTTCTAAAATAGATCAAGCTGCACAAGGACTAGAGATACATAACATTCTCAACACACATGGGGCTGAGGAGATATAAATGATTAAACTTCGTAATATCGTCCACAGCAGATAAACTTCAGAATATTGTATTCCAACAAACCATACACACCGCATTACAAGACCTCCCCGGAGTCCTAAATGTCAGTGATGACATCCTGGTACATGCCAAAACCAAAGCAGAACACATGGCTAGGTTGGCAGTGGTCCTCGACTGATTGGAGGAGGCTGGATTGACCATCCACAAACACAAATCCAAGTTTGTCAAAGATGAATTTTTCAGCTTTGTGTTCAATGGCAGGTGCGTGTTGGCGGACACCCTCAAGGTAGCTGACATCAATGGAGCTGCACCACCTACAACACCGATGGATGTCCGCAGCTTCGTGGGGATGGCCACATACCGCGGGAGGTTCATCAACAACCTGGCCACGCTTTCAGAACCACTGCAAGCTCTGACTAAATCGGACACAAATTGGGAGTGGGACAAGCCTTGCCAAGAGGCTTTTGAAAGCATCAATGAGTTGCTGTCGGCCAGTACCACCATGGCATACTACGACACCCACCTACATACAGAATTATATGTGGACGCCAGCCCCGTGGGCTTAGCAGCTGTACTGGTACAAAGCACCTCATCGGAAGATACATGACCAGTGGCATATGCGTCCAGGGCCCTCACCCCCACGGAACAACACTACTCGCACATTGAGTAGGACGCCATCGATGTCCTGTGGGGGTGCAGGCACTTGAAATTCAAAACTTGCACGGACCACAAACTGCTAGTTCCTATCTTCACGGGCTCAACATCCACGCTCCGACACAAATCGAAAAATGGTTGCTGCAACTGCAACAGTACGATTGTTGACCTTGTATACTGACCAGGGGCGGATAACCCTGCGGATTTCTTATCGAGACACCTTTGAGCTGCCACTGCGGCTGGAATCTCGGAGGCTGCAGAAACAGAGGAACACTTATGCCTGGTTGTCGAGGCAACAAAAACAAAGGCCGTAAGTAGATCGGAACTGGTGGAAGCCACCAACGACGACCCCTGCTGCACCCTGACAAAGAATGCCATCCTGGCAGGGGAGTGCAAAGCTTTCCTTCAAAACAACCCCAACCGTACCCTAGAGGCAAAGAACTTTCTAGCATGGGTGTTCACCGTCCACCACAAGCTATCAATCACAGACGGAGGCCTCATTCTGAGAGGGGCACGCATCCTAGTACCACCCAGACTGCAGGACAGAATAGTGGCCTTAGCGCACAAAGGACATCAGGACATTCTGAGGACCAAGGCACGGATAAGAGATCGAATGTGGTTCCCTCTGATTGACGCAAAGGTCGAGGGAATCATCTCCTAATGCCTCCCATACCTGACCACGGGGGTACCGCCACTACCAGAACCAATTCAATCCACACCAAGAGGCACGTCATGCTGGGAATCAGTGAGTGTTGATTTCTGCGCAGTACAAGAGGGGACCTACCTCTTAGTCGCCATTGATGAACACTCACGATACCCAGAGGTGGAAGTTGTCCATTCAACGGCAGCGGAAGCTGTGTAGCCAGCCCTGGAAAAGATGTTTGTGACACATGGACTACCCAAGTACCTAAAAAGTGACAACAGGCCCCCATTCCAAGGGACCGAGTTCCCCAAGTACTTGGATGTTCTCCGGATAACACACCACCTCATCACACCTCGTGGCCCCAGGCGAATGACGACGCAGAACGGTTTATGAGAACAATTTACAAGGTCCTCAGGATCGCAAAGGCCCAGGGAGCCCTATGGGACTTCGAACTATAACGGTCTCCCTGGAACTACCGGGTGATGCTGCATGTGTCAACCAATAGCCCCCCCTCCCTCCCGGCTGATATCATGTTCAGAGCTGTGTTACGATCCTCCATACCTCACCACCGCCATAACAAAGCAAAAGACGGAGGATACACAACAAGAGTGCCAGCGCTAAGAAGTACATGAGCAGTAAACGACAAGCCAAGAAGTTGCACACCAAAGTTGGGGATCAGGTGGACGGTGACCAAACGGAAAGGAACTACGATCACTGCAAGCCGTGATGGGAGACTCATCACCAGGAACGCATCATGGTTCAAGAAAATTCCCCAGACAGTGTGGAGAGAGGTGCTGGATGAAATGAACGATGGATAGATAATGGAGGGATAGATAACGGCGATGGAACAGAGCCAAGGAGGAGGGGGGCATCAGGCCAACAGCCCAGCAGAAGTAAGCAGCCTGGGCTGAGAAGGAGGATGACACCAGACCCCTAGGCCAGCCGACACAGCACAGCCCGGCATCCAGAGGGGCACTGCCACTGAGCCCCAGGCCCGGCAGATCGGCAGCACGGCTGGTACCACATGAGAGCGGCGCTGAGGCCACCTGGAAAGCTAAGTGACTATGTGGGCTAATATGAAACTGTTGGTGTGATCAATAGAATTGTGTATACGTTTGCATTTGTATTTAAGGGGAAAGAAGACGGATGCTATGTACACGTCTGGGCCAACCTGATGACGTGCAATAAACGCTGCAGCGGTCATCCAACACGAGAGACGCAGTCGGCGGGCGAACGGCAATGTGAGTGCCTGTGTATTTGTTATTTATTAGCACAGCACGCCCCTCACTTATGCCGGCCCTCACGCATCACGGGCTGATACACCGGAGCACCGGAGTGGTGCACACAACGGGAACCACCTTTTTAATTCCAGGTGCTATATCCTGTATTTAAAAGGAACAGTTTGCACTCCCAAGGTGAGGATGGCCAACTGCCAATTTGCCATGAGGCCGGCCAGTTCAACATGGCAAGAGTAAAGAGGAATTCTGGGAGGATTATTTTGTAATTGGTCCTTTGATTTTAGCCGCACTCTTTGGATTGTCTACAGCGGGCTTCAGGGCAGAGCGAGGGAAAGACCTGTGGGCATGACTGGCAGACCTGAACTGAGGACTTCACAGCAAATCTATCCAGCCTGCATGTGACCCTTGGCACACAGAGGCCGTGCTTGGGGTCCTGCTCAGACCTGCGCCGCCGCGGCCCTGTGCTTGAATGTCATAAACTGCAGGACTTGAGCCTGCCGCTGACAGGCCCCGCAGATAGGGCTATTTCTAGCCGTGCCACATGATCTGGGGAGCTGACTCGCTGCCAGATGCAAATGAACATCCTCCCCGTGCCCGGGCGGCCTGCTCGAGCACATCTCGGGTCTATACAATCCTGCCCAGCACCACCCTCGCCATCACGATATCTAAAGTCAATCCTGCCCTGCACCACCCTCGCCATCACGATATCTAAAGTCAATCCTGCCCAGCACCACCCTCACCATCACGATATCTAAAGTCAATCCTGCCCAGCACCACCCTCGCCATCACGATATCTAAAGTCAATCCTGCCCTGCACCACCCTCGCCATCACGATATCTAAAGTCAATCCGGCCCTGCACCACCCTCGCCATCACGATATCTAAAGTCAAGCACATCTCGGTCTATGTACAATCCTGCCCTGCACCACCCTCGCCATCACAATATCTGAAGTCCACCACGCAGCAGGTATGCCAATGTGTACCAATCGGGACCGCCAGCGCCATCTGTTACTGCATTCATGGGATGCCATGCGCCTCCATGCCGAGGCATTGCAGCCCCCCTAGATCTTCTAGTAATAAGAAATGCCAGTGCATCCCAAGCCAGCCATACCTCGCCTTCTGCTAGTCCACGGCCAAGTCCTGCAACTTTGATAATGCAGAGCCGCCGCCTGCCTTACCCCCAGGGCTGCCACCTCCGGCCTTGTCAACACTCCCCATTCCTGACCTGCAGCGCCCCTCCAAGTCCTGCTCGGAATCCCAGAACTCTGTCACGGAATCCCACGACTGGCCTGCATCACATCAATGCCTGAGGTTTCATCACAGCGGACCCTCACACATTGTGTGCAGTGATCGTCTCTCCTGTCTCGCAGCACCCACTCCTCACCCGGCTGCTGACCTGCAATGCTCCAGTCCTTTCGTCACACTAGAGGCGCACAGCTGTGACCGGGCCGGGAACCCCCCATACTATTTCTTCACTGCAAATTGAGAGCGTCGTTCAGCTCTGCCCAGTCCTGCCATGACACGCCCTCGTGGATAGGGTGTCGGAGACGCGGTGTGCTTTGGTGACAGTAAACACAGACAGCTTGACCTCGTCTTCCACCCCCCGCCATTCCAGATCTGTCCTTACTATCTCCAAGCAATAATGAAGGATGCACTCGTCCTATGTTGGGGCAATAGGCGCATATGTTTGTTCATTAATATAGAATACAGGCCCGGGGAGCCAAACGGTTACTGGGTAGAGCCAAACATAAGACCCATTTCCGGTGCCCAGCCCCGATGCACTCCACGACTCAAGACCCATACGTAGAAGCCTGCCCCTTCCCCTCCCCCAACACACAAGCCCCCTGCTTGCCTACTCCCCAAAACACAGAACTCATTGCTAGGGTCTTGCATCGCCAACCCAAAACCCATGCCTGGCATCCTGTCTACACACCAACAGCACAATATGCACACATTATGTCCTCCCTCCCCACCACATAATACCCATACGTGGTGTCTGCCCTCCCCACCCGGGACACGAAAGCCCTACATGGCCTCCTCCCATTAAGCTCCAAAACACAAAACTCATAACTGGTGTCCTGCCTTCCCACCCCCAAAACACACAGACTCCTATGTAACGTCCTGCTCCCCACCCACACATCATCAGTGTCAAATAAGGGCCCACGGTTTCCCCCAAAGAGAGTGGTCGTGGCCCAACTTCTGGGCCACAAGATTTATAGCTACCCCTACTTGGGCAACTGACTCATACAGCATATTTTTCTGCATGTCGCACAATGGAGTAACTTTGCTGAAAATGTTGGGGGGGACCTGACATGTTAAGAAAAGGTGCCCCAGCCAAATGAATGGGGTCAAAATGGTGTGCAATGAAAGTTGGAGGGACAAACACCCCTGCCCCCCCCCTAAAATTACGCCCATGATGTCGCACCTTTTGCACCCACTGCACATACTCTGTGCACGTCAACATCCCGGGCTGTCCATGAATCAAGCAACTCCATCACTGGGCACAGCACCCATTAGCCTCTCAGACAAACCTCAGGGCCCTGGAGACCACTAGGGTGGGAATGGGCACAGTACAAATGCCTGTTCCATTACAGTGGACATGGCTCCATTTTGACCTTCTTGACACATTTATCAGGAGAGGAAAGTGGGCCTTATTACAAGTCTGCCGGTCCGGAATTAAAGATGCCAGTAGCAACATACCGGCACCTGTTCCGGACTGGCAGACTACAACTATGCCTGCCGGATGCATCGGCCCCCTTAGGCACAGTTTTCACGGAAGCACTGGCACCGTTGGCAACAGTGCCGGTGCTTCATTCTCCCCACTCCCATGGAGTCCTATGGGATTCTATGGGAATGGGGACTTAAGATTTCTGCAGCGTGAGTTCCCAGGCTGCTGGGACTTGTAATGTCCCTGTGGCACCGGGATCTCAAGCGACGGAAACAGTGTTACAGGGTTACCGCCAACCTCGTAATGAGGCCCGATGTCTCTTCGAAACACGGTGCCTCACTACCACTCATGCACTACAACCACAATGTGATTTCAGAAGATTCCTATGCCGTATGGCCTTGGGCAGGATTGACAGACATCTTATGAGAGAAACTTGGCTAGAACCACCCCTCTTCCGGGAACAGTAGATGGAAACTGAAAATCAAACAGTGTGAGCTCAAGTTCAAAAGATCTGCCACTAGTGCCCATGCCAAAGCAACCTTCTTCAGGACTCCCTTTGCCTTTCCCGAATCCAGATGATCCTCTCATCATTCATTCCACCCCTCACTTTCACTCCTCTTTGGAAATCTGTTCTGAGCCCTGTATCAGAGCTTCTCCCTTTCTGAAAAGCACCCAGTGTGAAGCCGATCCTTGAAGTGGTTAGTCTTAGCAGGGTGTGCCATGCTCTGCATTGATGGTGTCACCAACGCAGAGGTAGTAGAGATGAATTGTCATCAATGGGGACAGACCCAGATAACTATTATATTGATATTTCCACAGTGTCTACTTTATGCATCATGGATCTCCAAGGGTTGGCCCCAGTGAGAGTTGAATTCCATCACTCACCATTGGGGACGTTTCTGCAGGCTTCCCCTACGTCTGCTAGCCTCTGTACACCTTCAAGCAGAGTGCACCATGCAGGATTCTTTCCAATCTCCCTCAGCATCTCAGAAAGGACCTTCTCCCTCAACGAGGCAGGGCAACAAAAGATGGAAGGAAATTCTTCCTTCACTCATTCCCATAACTGATGAGCTTAATCAAGTTTCTGAAGTTAATACTTTTGCGACTATATGTCTTGTGAAAAGTTGTCCCTCAGACAGACCACCCAAAAGGATTCCACTAGAGAGCATAAAAGGAGCAATTATGTATGATTTCATCCACTGTCAAGACCTGCAAGACCTTTAAAATTGCCTTCCTAGCAAGATTATTGGTGTTCCTTGGCCAGCTCTTTCTAATTGTGGTTAAAAGGACTTTGTAAACTTGAAGTTCATTTATGGAAGTTGCATCGTCCAAGCATTAGATCATCCAACACTTCTCAGGAATCTAATGCAGTGATTTCAATGTTATTGTGGCTGTTCTAGCACCCGGCAGATGTTCAGCTCGTGCTGTTGGGTCCCAGGCATGATCTACGACTTTCCACGAAGGAGCTATTTTAATTTTACCTGCAAAACAGCCCATTGGGCTGTGTTCTTTACACAATCTGTAAACAATATGTGTTGCATGCCAGTTTCCAGGGCAATGCTCAGTTTAGCCTCGCTGTCTATGTTTCCCATCGTTTTGGTTGATGTAAAAGAGGGTACTACTTGCCCTGAAAACCAACTATGCCCCTAATTAGGCGCCCATGCGGGAAGAGGGGCAGTATCTAAGACAAAGAATAACTGCACTAACTCCAGTCCTCTTAGGGTGAGATCTCTGTCCTTTATAAGGACCCAGCTGCCACCTACCTCCTTGGTGCCATACCAGCACATGCTCATGATGATAGCGTAGCCAAACCTGAAAGAACTCATGTGGAGAGGCTCAGAAGGCATAAGGACTAAAGGGCACAGGGTAAGGATAAGGGTCGGACTGGGCCATAAAATTGACTCGGGACCATTGAAAAAGTGGCCCCAGTTGCAAATGGCTATTCATTCCTTTTGTGACACTGTTTGAATAGTACCCAAGGGGGAGTTTTTTGATAAAATGTGATGCAAATTGTGCATTTTAAAGAATATTTATTCAGCAACACTGTTCAAAACGATTAGCCGCACAGTGAAGTAACTCATCAAACTGGCCCACTTTGGCCAAAAAAGTGGCCAACCTTGACCCAAAAAACTGGCCCACACCAGCATTTTGTGTTTTTTGTTCGGCCGAGGGCCTATTGCCCTAGAGGCCAGTCCAATCCTGGTAAGGATGTGTATGCGCTAATGGCAGGAGGGGGAGGTATTGGAATTCCAGAGTTTGCAGGAGGAGACAGCGTTGCATAGAGGCCAATATATAACTTACACCAGACTCACGAAACAGGTGAGGGAGAGGTGGCCTGAGACGGTGTTGGCGGAAGAACCTGATGCCGCCCTGGAAACGATGTACGATGTTTCAGAGGGCGGGCACGAAATATCCAGGGTATCCGAGCTCCTGAGAGCTAAAGCTGGGAAGGAACGGCTTCAACTGAGGCAGACGGGTGGAGGACGTAGGAGGAGGACGTAGGAGGACCCATGACAGAGGGGCAATGGGAGAGAGCTCAAAGGTACCATAAAAAGGTGTCCCGAAAAGCGAGACTCCAACAGATCCAGTTGTATGTCACCTATAGGGCTTATCTGACCCCTGGGAAAATAGCCAGGTTTGGAGGCTCGGTCACACAGAAATACCCCAGGTGTGGGGAGGTGGAGGCGGGGTTGCTACACATGTTCTGGGCCTGTCCCGAGGTGCACAGATTCTGGGACGAAATAAAGACTAAGATGGCCGGTGGGGGAGTGGTGCTGGATGTGGGGTCGGCTTGGCCCTGCATGCTCAGGATTTTTCCCAGGCCACGCAATCTAAAGCACATAAGCAAGATGAAGGACCTGGCTTACGGCCTGGCCAAGCGTCGGATCGCAATGGGCTGGAAGGTGGCCCATAGACCCAGGGTGGAGACATGGTGGGCGGACCTCTTGAGATGGGCGGAAGCAGAATCAGTAGTATGGTTTGAAGTTGTTACCAGGGGGGGGTGAGGTGGAAGTGGGCCCCCTGATAGCCTGGCCACAATTAGTGACCTCTATGGTAAACCCCCACCAGGTTAACCATGAAATAGAAGACTCAGATGAGTCTTCAAACACTGTGATTCCCGAAAATGCTCCCATAGATGACACGGATGAGCCGGCTCAAGTTTATGGGGTGGGTGGGGAGAGGACGGAGAATAACACTGTATAATGTGACGGTTTGATATTGATTATGTACGTCTTGAAAAGCTGTAATGTTTGTTGGTTTTGTTTGTTTAAAATAATAAAAATAATTTTTTAAAAAAAAGGATGTGTATGCGCTAGTGCTCCAATCTTGTCCACCAAGCACTTGTCCATCCAGCGATTTTGAGAATTGCAGCTACATACATTTCAACAGTCTGATGTATTCCCTAAAACAGTACTCCTATGCTGTGGTTGTCTCACTCATTCCCCGTCAGTGGATCAATGCTCCTCATTCCCGCCACAAGCCTAATTTTCCACAAAGGAGTCTTCCTCATTGCCCATTGTTATCTGATTGGAATTCAGTAGCCTCACTCATTCCACCAATCATTCAGCTCTCAGTAGTCTCTCTTGCTTCCCAGATGTGTCTCTGTCACGTTTCTAGGCATCAGTCTGCGTACGCACACGCTGGTTCCTCTGAGCGGTCAGTAAATGGTCTTCTATCTCTCTTGCAGGCCTGGTTGCGGCTCTACGGTTACCTCCCTCAGGGGAGTCGACAGATGTCCACACTGCGGTCTGCACAGATTCTTTCTTCTGCCATCTCTGAAATGCAACGATTCTACGGGATCACGGTGACCGGCGTGCTGGATGACGAGACCAAAGTGTGAGGTGCCATCCCGCTGACCCGCAATCATCTCCCCACATGAACTCTGCCTTTATCTCGCCTCCCCTTATTTCTTCATGTGCTTCCTCTGTCCAAGTCACTCCTTCACTTTAACCCCTTCACCTCCTCCCCTGCTTGAGTCCTGTTGCACATCTGATGTCCTCCATTTGCAACCTGTGTAAGTCTCTCTCCCGTCACTTCTCTGCCTCTGCCGCCTCTGCCATTACCCCCCGCCCAAACGTTATCTTAGCAGCTCCATCTCGGGTCTCGCCCTACACATCATATACTCCATGGCAATTTCCTACTGTCTCGCTCCTTCCTCTCATCATGTGCATCATTTCTCATGTTTTTGGGTCTACCCCACACTTCCTCTCCCACATCTCTTTACCTGTTTGAGTCTTGCCCAACACCTAATTTCCTCCATTACAAATTCTGCCCGAGTCTCTGAAACATCTATCCCTCTTTTTTTTTTAATGGGATCTGTTTTTTTTGTTTTGTTTTTTTTCTACATTTATTTTAAAAAAAAAACAATTTTGGGCATTTATAATGTACATTTGTACTTAGCATCTCAATTTGCCATCATTGTCTTAGTTACATGTGATAACAAATTAACAGCAACACAAGTTATATTATGACAACAGTCTTCATACTGTTTTAAAACTGAAATCTTACACACCATTACATAATTCTAAGAATGTTCGCAACAAAACAAAAAAATAGAAAGTCTTAATTACAAACCACATAAAATCACTAACATACAGTTAAAGTAACACAATACTAAAAACATGACTCACATGTTTTAAAAACTATCAAGATACAAAATGGCATAATTTTTGTCTGCAATAATTCAAAGAGTGTATAAAAAAATCTATAAAGTGCTATTATAAGGGCAATGCATCCCTCCTCCATCATTCTCGACCAAAATGACTTGCTAGCATATTGAAATCGATCATACACCAAGGCGATAAATACATTTGTGTAATTCAGCCCATCCGAGGGCAATACAACGTTAGATGTTTAAACGTTTCTTAGATGTTTAAACGTTTCAAGATGGACCGTACTGGAGCATAATCTACAAGATCCCTCTTCTTTATCGAAGCCAATTTGGGAGCCGACACACTCCGTATTAGATTCAGCGTAAATCTCAAATAAATAGTACGAACAAACAAGTGAATATATATAGCCAAATTCTCATGTTTCCTGGCCATGTTAGAGTATTCCACCAGGGACTTATATATACTTAGTTGAACGATGGTACTCAAATCAAATGCATAAAGATTTTTCTTTACTTTGATTTAATTCCTGATCAATTCGATCCGACTACAGTAGATTTAGTAAATTAGTCATACATACACTAAAATCAGTACGCAAAAGAATATTGTACCCTGTGAGAGCCTTGCGAGAAAAACGAGACCCAGCTCGTGTCTTAAGGCACAGTTTGGGTGAGTGTGGGGAAGTCCCAAAACTCTCTTGCAAACCAGCCCCTGGATAGCGTTGAAGAATGTTCCCAGATCGACCAGAACTGTCTCCAGTACGTAGGAAAAGTTTGGAACTATTACAGCCATATAGAACTTCAAGACTGGAATGAATGAGAATGTACTAAAGCTCTCATATTTACGTTTCAGTTTCGCAATAAGCGATTAAAGGGTACTTCTCAGTTCCTGCTATAATAATAATAATAAAATAATAATTAGGCTTTTATATAGCGCTACAAACCCTCAGGTATCTGCGCGCTGCTTATTATTACCCACGGTGTGTGGTGCTCATTTATCGACCTCGGAAGGATGAAAGGCTGAGTTTGGCCCCGCCGGGATTCGAACCTGCGTTAACAGGCTCTGCACGGGTGTCAAAGCGGGC
The DNA here is from genome assembly GCF_040938575.1 of Ambystoma mexicanum. Classification (NCBI taxonomy): domain Eukaryota; kingdom Metazoa; phylum Chordata; class Amphibia; order Caudata; family Ambystomatidae; genus Ambystoma; species Ambystoma mexicanum. The sequence goes on from NC_090921.1 coordinate 985,092,245, forward strand.
GCTCTACTCGCTGTGCCACTTGACCGGCTTAAGGACTGAGTTATTGCCAGAAATGTTACAGCCAAAATATCGTAAAGTGTAAACTCTTTCAAGATGCAAACGGCCATCCCTCAAATTCATCATTTTAGGTTTCTTATTTGTTGAGAAAACTATAACTTTTGACTTATTTTAATTTGTAGCCAAATTATTGTCTGCTGCATATTCAGCAAACTTAGAATGTTGCCTCTGTAATCCAACTGGAGTGAGATCAAAGAACATCAAACCATCAACAAATGCTAACCAATGTAGCCCTGCGGTACCCAATCTCACCGGATAGGCATTTATAGAGTGCCATAGGTCTCCAATATCTGTAATGTTTACATTAAAATGAAGGGGGGCCAGAACACAGCCTTGCCTCAACCCTGTCTTCAAAGGTCTAGATAAAACACTGGGGCACATTATAAGGCTGGCGGCCGCGGTATGAACGGTGCCGCTAAGGCACTGGCACCGTTCATACCGGGGCTCCGCATTACGAGTTCTGCTCTCAGGTTCCTGTCAGCCTGCCACGTCTCCAATGGGGCAGAACGGGGATCGGGAGCCCGGCATTACCGCCTCCCACGAATGGGCAATTACCGGCCCATTCATTCATCTCGTAATGGGCCGGTTGTTGCCCAATCGCGGGAGGTTGTGCATGAGGCCCACTGTCTTTAGTCAGCCTATTCTTGACAAACGTGTTTTGATGAAATAATTATAGCAATTTCACTAAGACATCCAGTATTCCTTTACTCAATCATTTCAGCCATAGTTTTTGGCAATTGACTTGATCAAAGGCGCATGACTTGTCTATAGATGCCATGTACACAGACCCTTGAAGACCCCTACAAACAGATGCCTTCATAATTCTCCTCCCTCGGCAACTGTGTTTGAGTCTCCCCGAGACCTCTCATACTCCCCCACTCTCTTTAATTGGTGCTCCCCTGCAGTTCATTTTATCCATTGCATCTTCTGTCTTCGTCTCCCCCAAAATCTTCCCATCTAAACTGCAAGGGCTCCTGCACACCTCATATCCTCTCTTGCAAGCTCTATCTAAGGTTCTCTCCCTTCACTGCCAGTGTTGGTGTCTCCCGCTTCTCCTCTCATCCATTGCCTGTCACCTGGATTCCACATGCAGTCTGCCTCCTAAATCAGCCATCATTTCTCCTCGGTGTCAGTCCTAAACCACCAGCAAACTCCCCTCAGCTGTCTCTCTGCCGAATCTGCATCTCACCCTACAGCAAAAAAAACAACAATCTGTCTCCAGGCCTGACCTTTCTTCTCAAGCGTCTCTCTCAGCACAGACGCTGCCACTTTCTAGTGAGCAGCATTTCTCTGCACGCCGCCTACTTCTGCTTTGTGACCTTTCTCCATATTCCATCATTTTTCAAACCCAACTCTCCTGCCTCACGTTCTACGGAATCAGTATCTTACTTCACGTTAAGTCTCGCACCTGTTCAGTAGCCTCCTCTCTGTACGCAACCTCTCCCACTCGACACTCTGGCTATCTTCTCTGCACCCCTCTCCACATGCACTCTCTACACTTTCCAAAGTTAATCTGATCCCTCACTCTCTGCCCAATCCTCTCCCCCTACACACAGTATTGCTCCTTAATCTTGCTTGTGTGCCGGGTGACAGGATCTTGCTTTGTCTGTCTCGCTTCTGTCTTTTTTGATAATATGCTGCCTAACCATTGGTCCTTTATGATCACATTTTAGGTTTTTACACCATGCTCAAACCTAGAGGCACTGCCCCGCACCACTTTGCGAGGGTCTGAGTTCCCCCACAGCAGAAACCCCTGTGCCATTTCCTGCAGCTTTGCTTTGCAAGAGTTAAAATTCCTAACCACTGCTCGCAACTCACCCACAGTCGGCACTCCTACCCACTGCTCGCAACTCACCCACAGTCAGCACTCCTACCCACTGCTCGCAACTCACCCACAGTCGGCACTCCTACCCACTGCTCGCAACTCATCCACAGTCGGCACTCCTACCCACTGCTCGCAACTCATCCAGAGTCAGCACTCCTACCCACTGCTCGCAACTCACCCAGAGTCGGCACTCCTACCCACTGCTCGCAACTCACCCACAGTCAGCACTCCTACCCACTGCTCACAAATCACCCACGGTCAGCACTCCTACCCACTGCTCACAAATCACCCACGGTCAGCACTCCTACCCACTGCTCACAAATCACCCACGGTCAGCACTCCTACCCACTGCTCACAACTCACCCACAGTCAGCACTCCTACCCACTGCTCGCAACTCACCCACAGTCAGCACTCCTACCCACTGCTCGCAACTTATCCACAGTCGGCACTCCTACCCACTGCTCGCAACTCATCGAGAGTCAGCACTCCTACCCACTGCTCGCAACCCACCCACAGTCGGCACTCCTACTCACTGCTCGAAACTCACCCACAGTCAGCACTCCTACCCACTGCTCGCAACTCACCCTTTCAGCACTGCTAACCACTACTCACACCTTATTCACAGTCGACACTCCTACCCACTGCTCGCACCTCACCCATAGTCGGCACTCCTAACCACTGCTCGCAACTCACTCACAGTCAACACTCCTACCCACTGCTTGCAACTCCCCCATAGTCAGCACTCCTACCCACTGCTCGCACCTCACTCACAGTCAGCACTCCTACCCACTGCTCGCAACTCACTCACAGTTAGCACTCCTACCCACTGCTTGCAACTCACCCACAGTCAGCACTCTTATCCACTGCTCACAACTCGCCCACAGTCAGCACTCCTACCCACTGCTCGCAACTCACCCACAGTTGGGCACTCCTACCCACTACTTGCAATTCATCCACAGTTGCACTCCTACCCACTGCTCGTAGCTCACTCACAGTCGGCACTCCTAGCCACTGTTCGAGACTCATCCAGAGTCGGCACTTTTAACCACTGCTTGCAACTCACCCACAGTCAGCACTCCTACCCACTGCTCGCAACTCACCCAGAGTCGGCACTCCTACCCACTGCTCGCAACTCACCTCCAGTCAGCACTCCTACCCACTGCTCGCAACCGACCCACAGTCGGCACTCCTACCCACTGCTCGCAACTCACCTCCAGTCAGCACTCCTACCCACTGCTCGCAACCGACCCACAGTCGGCACTCCTACCCACTGCTCGCAACTCACCCACAGTCGGCACTCCTACCCACTGCTCGCAACTCATCCAGAGTCAGCACTCCTACCCACTGCTCGCAACCCACTCACAGTCGGCACTCCTACCCACTGCTCGAAACTCACCCACAGTCAGAACTCCTACCCACTGCTCGCAACTCAGCCTTTCAGCACTGCTAACCACTACTCACACCTTATTCACAGTCGGCACTCCTACCCACTGCTCGCACCTCACCCATAGTCAGCACTCCTAACCACTGCTCGCAACTCACTCACAGTTAACACTCCTACCCACTGCTTGCAACTCCCCCATAGTCGGCACTCCTACCCACTGCTCACAACTCACCCACAGTCGGCACTCCTACCCACTGCTCGCAACTCATCCAGAGCCAGCACTCCTACCCACTGCTCGCAACCCACCCAGAGTCGGCACTCCTATCCACTGCTCGAAACTCACCCACAGTCAGAACTCCTAACCACTGCTTGCAACTCACTCACAGTCAACACTGCTACCCACTGCTCGCAACTAACCCATAGTCGGCACTCCTACCCACTGCTCACAACTCACCCACAGTCAGCACTGCTAACCACTGCTTGCACCTCAGGCACAGTTAGCACTGCTAACCACTGCTTGCACCTCACCCACAGTTAGCACTGCTAACTACTGCTTGAAACCCACCCACGGTCGGCACTCCTACCCACTGCTCGCAACTCACCCACAGTCAGCACTCTTATCCACTGCTCGCAACTCACCCACAGTCAGCACTGCTACCCACTGCTCGCAACTCACCCACAGGCCCGCAATTCACCCACAGTCAGCACTCCTACCCACTGCCCGCAACTCACCCAAAGTTGGGCACTCCTACCCACTACTTGCAATTCACCCACAGTCAGCACTCCTACCCACTGCTCGTAACTCACAGACAGTGAGCACTCCTACCCACTGCTCACAACTCATCCACAGTTGGCATTCCTAACCACGGCTCGCAACTCACCCACAGTCAGCACTGCTCACACCTCACCCACAGTCGGCACTCCTAGCCACTGCTCGCAACTCATCCACAGTCGGCACTTCTAACCACTGCTTGCAACTCACCCACAGTCGGCACTCCTACCCACTGCTCGCAGCTCACCCACAGTCAGAACTCCTACCCACCGCTCGCAACTCACCCACAGTCAGCACTCGTACTCACAACTCACCCACAGTCGGCACTCCTACCCACTGCTCGCAACTCACCCACAGTCGGCACTCCTACCCACTGCTCGCAACTCACCCACAGTCGACACTCCTACCCACTGCTCGCAACTCACCCACAGTCGACACTCCTACCCACTGCTCGCAACTCACCCACAGTCGACACTCCTACTCACTGCTCGCAACTCATCCTCAGTCACTCCTATCCACTGCTCCCATTCCACGCACAGGAAGCCCTCTTGCGCCATTGTTTCCGCTTCCTGCGTGCCCTCTGCAGCCCGAAGTCCCACTGCGTTCCTTTCAGATCCCCTCCCCCAGCCAACGCTCCTGCTGAACACTGTTGGGGTGAATGGCGTACAGAGCCACAGGCACGGTGCTTCATTTATTAAAGGTCACTTTATTTTCCTGCATATACATAGAAAACGTGGCAACATGACGTGTATTTATAGTAATTAAGTTCACAATGAAGAGGGCTAAAATAAGCCAAATTCATATTTAATACAAAAGAAAAGATGACCGCACACCTGGCCACGAGCAGCAGTTCCGTGTACACGGGAGTTTCCGCCCCTTGAAAGCATGCCCCATGGATGGGTGAGTCCACACCAAGGGGGGCTCAGATGAGCTGGTGGAGTCGTGGATTTCTACTATACCAGCAAATTAATAGCAAAGCAACTTTTGAAAACAGATTTCCAGTAAAATAATCTCCTTCGTTTTTACAATTTGTTCAGTAAACATCCTTTTCATACTTTTTAGGTTGCTTTCGATGTAAACATGAGTAATGTTTACCTCAACTGTTTTACCTGTTAATTTGGTTATTTTTGATCAAGTCATTATGGCAACATGGAACCCATCTTACTAATATGTCGCTATCATTTCTTCCCTTAGTTGGCCTTGCCCGCCCTTACCCTGACCTGCTGGCCCTTCCCTGGCATCCTCCTGACCGTCACTTATTTCCTGGAGCACCCCTTCTCTGCAGGTTCCATACAGTCAGTGTTCCTGCATATTTTCCTGCAGGCTCCATACAGTCAGTGCTCCTACATAATTTTCTGCAGGCTCCATATAGTCGGTGCTCCTGCATAATTTCCTGCAGGCTCCATACAGTCACTGCTCCTGCATCATTTCCTGCAGGCGCCATACAGTCGGTGCTCCCGTATAATTTATTGCATGCTCCATACAGTCGGTGCTCCTATATCATATCCTGCAAGTTCCATACAGTCGGAGCTCCTGCATAATTTCCTGCATGCTCCATACAGTCAGTGCTCCTGCATAATTTCCTGCAGGCTCCAAACAGTCAGCTTTCCTACATAATTTCCTGCAGTTCCATACAGTCGGTGCTCCTATATCATATCCTGCAAGTTCCATACAGTCAGTGCTCCTGTATCATTTCCTGCAGGCTCCATACAGTGAGTGCTCCTGCATCATTTCCTGCAGGCTCCATACAGTCAGTGCTCCTGTATCATTTCCTGCAGGCTCCATACAGTCAGTGGTCCTGTATCATTTCCTGCAGGCTCCATACAGTGAGTGCTCCTGCATCATTTCCTGCAGGCTCCATACAGTCAGTGCTCCTGCATAATTTCCTGCAGGCTCCATACAGTCAGCGCTCCTGCATCATTTCCTGCAGGCTCCATATAGTCCGCGCTCCTGCATCATTTCTTGCAGGCTCCATATATTCAGCGCTCCTGCATCATTTCCTGCAGGCTCCATACAGTCAGTGCTCCTGCATCATTTCCGGCAGGCGCCATACAGTCAGTGCTCCTGCATCATTTCTTGCAGGCTCCATACAGTCAGTGCTCCTGTATCATTTCCTGAAACCTCCGTATAGTCAGCCCTCCTACATAATTTCCTGCAGGTTGCATATACTCAGTTCTCCTACATCCTTTCCTGCAAGCTCCTCACAGTCCCCATTACTGCAGCATTATCTGCAGGTTTCAGCCTCTAAAAACTATACAGCATTCGCTTCAGCTCTCCCATAGCCATTCTCTGAAACTCCCCCAAAAGCAGACCACTTAGAACCAATGCTGCTACACACTCCCTGCAGCCAATACCCCATGAACCCTTTCCTTGTAGACCTAAAACAGCTGATGTTCCTGCTGCATTACCAGAGCACCCTCCCAGCAGCCATCACTCCTAAACAATTGTAAGTAAAGCTAAAACCCCATGCGTACCCCTTTCTTCTCCCCGCAGCCAGTGCTTGTACACCATTTCCTACATTAATTATTCAACCTCTACATCCTTTCCAATAGCGCTCCCACAGCCAGGGATCTAAATACAGATGTGCTTAGCAGGAACGGAGAGCAGCTCCTGGGTATTGGCCATCACTCAGTAAGCAGGAGCTACCTCTGGGGAACAAGGAGCTAGGACATAGGGTGCAGCAAATCTGACTTCCACATGAGATGAGCACTATTCCCTTTTCCCATTGGTTACATATATCGTGCTTAATGCTGAGCGTGTTACCCCTGAGCTATCCTCCTGTCCTAAGAACGCAGAGTTGATGTCACATGGGCATTTTTGTGTATGGCACCAGCTTGCTTGGGGAGCCAAAAGTGGCTGCTGGTAGCTGGTGGTGTCAAGACAACCAGGCTTTTCCAGGCAACAAGCAGGAACTAAATGGCCTTTGCTTCAGGCAATTTCAATCCCTGATTCCTACTCGATTTTCAGCAGTTCCGTCAGCTTCCACACCTACACCATTTCAGGTAGGACCTCCATAGACATTACTGCTGTGCCTTTCCCTGTAACTCCCAGCGACCGGTGTTTCTATTTCCTGCAGTTATCCCACAGCCGGCAAACCAAAAACACATCCTGAGCCACAGCTCAACACAGTCGGCATTCCTACCCCATTCCGTGTGTTCCCTTTGCAGCCAGTACTCCACTGCAGTACATGCAGCCTCCCACACACGGTGACCGTCCGCCATTGCATGCAGCCCGCTCCCATCACAGCAGCACTCTTGCGCCAGGAAGGCAGTGCTAGGGTTGCAGAGTGTGTTCTCATCACTTCTCTGTCTTATTTCCGGCCAGGTGGATGCGGCGGCCCCGCTGTGGCGTCCCAGATCAGTTTGGCAGCCAGACGAAGGCGAACCTGCGGAGGAGGAAGCGATATGCCTTGAGAGGGCTCAAGTGGAACCACAATCCCCTCACCTTCAGGTGCGCACTTTTGCAACTTTCACTTCTGCACCAGACTAGCAGCCTATGAGTGACTGCCCACAAAATGGCGTTGTCATCATAAACCGGCAGCCAGACAAAGAGGTGCGACAAATCCGGGTACTTTGAGATATGTTTCAGGGCAATAAGTCTTTGTGCAATTATAATTCAAGGATAATTCTAAATACATTATACACAGCAGAAATAACTGATATTAGAACAAAAAATGAGCACCAACAGAAAACTGGTTCTGTTCACCTAGTCAAATAGTGGGTCACCAGTGGCCCTGCAGATGATTTGGCCTGTTGCTCCCGTGATCCCCCGCCATTGACTAGACTATATAGGGCTGATGGGACTTGTAGGCCAAACAGTTCTCAAAAAGTTAGCTGAAGCCTCACTATGAACGTACAGAAAAATTCAATGAACTTCTCCAAGTGTTGAATAGTTTCACAAAAGCACAAACTCTAGCTGAAAAGGAAAAGACGATCGACCCGATTTACAAAAGCCTTTTACAATGGCACAATGCCATTGAAAAAAGCTTTGTATATCCGGGTCTGCAACCTAGCGAGCATAGCCAATGGTGAAGGATCATGGATGACGTAGTCCAAAACATATTGAGAGCCACAGATTGCAGGCCGCTGATGTACAAACTGTAGACATAAATATTTGTTGACTAAAAACGGTATGCTGAGAGGCTAGAATATATGCTTTATGTAAGGGATCATAAATAATGCCAGTTTTGCAGTACAAATATCAGAATTAGGCTCTTGAGTCAGATTTGTAGGATCTCATGCAAATCTCTGATGGAAAAATCAGGTGAAGCATAAGATTTCCTTTGCTCAAGGGCTGACTGGCATTTACTATTCCTGTAGAGCAGGGGTCTGCAAACTGCAATCTCAATGTTTTGGACTTTGACTCCCATGATCCCTCACCACTGGCTGTGCTGGCTGGCGCTGATGGGAGTTGTAGCCCAAAACATCCACAGAAGCAAAGGGTATAGAACCCTGTAGTGGAGTGAAGAAACAATGTGGACGGTCCCAGTTGTATTGCTTGCTTTTTACAGTGCTTGCAGTACATAGTCCATCTTTTATGTTTGTGCCCGAAGGGACAATTTTCATGTTTTTTGTCAGTGATTAATATCGTGCTTAATGCCAGACACCTTCAACTTCCTAGCGCATGTGGCATAGCATCATCTTGTTTCCAAGACAACGTGCTGCACACCCTGGCAATATCTGTGTGTCTGAGTAGTGTGCGGATGAGCCTTCAATCACCTTAACCCAAACAGGCCCACCACTTAAGAATTGAGAACATAGTTGTACATAAAGCAAGTTTATTGAACAATTCTCTGGGGAGCAGTTAGATGGTGTTGCAGTACCAAACTAACCCAAGTTTCAGCAAACCACATCAGTTCACATCTTTCATACAGTTTTGCAACCGATAAAACACTCCCAAATACTTTATTGCAATCCACCCCCCCAAACATGATTGGACAAAACCCTATTCAAAGATATCCCATCTTTTCCCAATTCCTAAATTTTTATTTCCTTCTGAAAACCTGACAAGGTCAGTTTAAAAGTCAAAGTACATTTTGCAAAAAGGGTCCCAACTACTGTGTTCCTGATTCATTTGTGAGATTCATGAATTCCCCATGTTTTTGAATTATTGTATACCTATGTTTTTACATTTAGTGGGTTTAACATTTTATCTTTCTGCGTACATGCAAGCTAATATGTATTGTTTTCTAGACCAACAGGAGCACTAAAATAACAACTCCCATCCATAATGAACTACACTTTGATACCTATGAAATTTCAACATGGTAGCCAGATCTCTGCCACCCCCAGTTAGCAATACGGTGCATGCATCATGATCCCCTTGTAATTATGGATACCTTTCCTGACCAACCCAACATTCCTGCCTTCAGTTAATGCTTTATTTACCAAATCATAATCCTGTTTTTGGGAACAACCCCACGACAATCTCTCACCCTGATCTCAATATGGGCATACTCCTCCGCTGAACAAATCCAACTCATCCCCTCCCAACATTCCCGCAATATACCCGCTGTTCCACTCAAAAATGCCAAGTTGGTCGAGGACACGAGACACCTTCAGTTTCAGTAACCATATGGGATTAAGTGGTGGTGGGCCTAGCCTTGGTCAGGTATACAGTCATCATGGCAGCAACTGTTGGTACCAGCACAGAGCAACAACGTAGGAGCAATTGACGAGAACACAAAAAGAATGAGAAAAAAGACAAAAATAGGCAACATGATTTTACAGCGAGGCTCAACCAAGAAGGCACCCACGAGAAAGAGAGTCGATCCATAAGTCATTGGTGATCCCAGCCTCTGTTTCCATGATCACTTTCAGTTTATGCAGTGCATCAATAGTTCTGGTAAGCGTCCCGTTTCCAGTATCATTGTGAGGCAAAAACGTGCAACAGGTACTCTCTATCTTCCAGCATACCCCACCTTCCATTGCTGTTAGGAGGTCAAGTATATACCGGTTTTGCAGTGTCATAAGCCTGAGTGCCCTTAATTCTTGCCTAATGGCACTTAACGCTGACTCGGACGCTGTCATGAACCGTCGTCTACGTCCTTTCTGGACCTCCTAGTCCCTGACTCGCAGGGGATTGCATGCAGTTATCCTTCCAACATGGCCGCCCGGAACAGAATACTCTGTATCGGTCTATGCGTTCCACGCTGCTCATCCTACAAAAGGGGCATGCCCCCGCGGCTCTGCGCATCTCAACGCTACCGCTACCTGTAGTCGGACGTGCTTAGCCGGAGTTCGATCGGGGCTCTCGCTTGATTCCTTGTTCCCAGTCCCTTGAATTCCCTCCTGTTCCCTTTCCTCCCCAATCTCCTGGAAAACCTTCCGCGCTCGATTCACGGTCTTCCGTGCCTCCGAGCGTACCTTAATTAATTCCTGGAATTACCCTGGACTTGTAGAACGCTCCTGGAAACTGAACCGCTACTCTCACGCTGGACGCCGAAGACCGGCGTTCGGGACTATATAAATCCCAGACCGTAAAGAAGAAGAAATCCCAGAAGGTCGCAAGTACACAGCAGAAACAGGTGAGAAGGGGAGAGAATTGTGACAGATTGAGACGCCTTAAAAACGATACAGATTCAGAGATGGAAGCAGCCGTTCAAGACCTCATGCGAGGCATTCAGGAATTAACAACAGAGGTACAGAACCTCAAGGCAGAGAACGCAGCATTAAAGCAGCTAGTTCTATCACGTTATTCCGCAACCAAAGAAAATGTAATATTGGGTGGAATAGTGGACAAGTATGACGGTTCTTCCAAGACTCTCTGCGCCTTCCTTGATTCGTGTTTAGTTCACTTCACGTTCAAGCCCTACTACTTCTCCACTCCTAGAGCAAAGGCGGGTTTTATGATTTCACACCTCACTGGAAATGCATTGACTTGGGCAACCCCCCTAGTCAATACAAGCGACGCTGTCCTGGATGACTATGATGGCTTTGTGAGAGCCCTTAAGGAAATGTTTGATCGCCCAGAGCAGGTGTATAGTGCTCAAGAGAGACAACCCGAGTTTCAACAAGGGTCCCAGGATGTGCTCACCTATGTTACTCATTTCAAACAACTTGTGAAAGAAGCAGACTGGTCTCCAGAAGCTAGTTTTACACTCTTCCGAAGGGGGCTGAATGAAGAAATAAAAGATGAGCTCGCTAGGTTGGCCCACCCAAGCTCCTTCCAGGCTCTTATGGATCTATCCTTACAGATAGATTTCCGAATCCAAGAAAGAAGAGCAGAGAAGAGGAAGTCTAAGGCAAGTCTCCAAAAGATCATCATGGAACATGTCCCTAGAGCAGAGTCAACTGTTCCTTCTACCCCGGACCAAGAACCTATGCAACTAGGAGCCTTTCGTGGACCCATTACGCCTCAGGAAAGGATGCGACGAATCCATACTGGTCTATGCATGTATTGCACCTCCAATAAACATCTTGTGAGAGAATGTCCCATTGCTCCTCCACGGCGTTCGGGAAACGCCAGCTCCCGATCCTAGATGGAGCACAGTGTCGGGAGAGAGATGTTTGCTCCACATCAATTCCATCCTTGAACTCTCCTGGACAAAATAACCTTGTGGTTCTGCAGGCCCTACTATTGCCTTCGAAGACAGAGTCATACTCCATCCTGGCATTAGTTGACTGCGGAGCTATGGGCGTATTTCTAGATCAAGATTGGGTCACTGCTCATAACATTCCACATGAAAGCCGAGCTACAATGCAACCAGTAGAGGCAATTGAAGGAAGGCCTCTTTCCTCAGGACCCATTACCCTTCAGACTAAAGAGATTCTACTTTCTATTAATCACCATCAAGAGAGAGTCAAATTTGACCTCATTAAATCAGCCCATTACCCAATGGTTCTTGGGATGGCCTGGCTGCAGGGGCATAATCCTTACATCAACTGGGTAGCCGGCTCACTGTTTCTTGGATCTGAATTTTGTATGGCTCACTGCCTATCCCTGGATACCTTACCAAAGCCTTCTAAAGACTTTCAAGAGAACCAACAAAGTCCTGTCACCGTTTCTAACATCATCCAGATTCCCAGGGCCTACCAAGCCTTTTCTGATGTTTTTTCAACCGCGATAGTCCAAGCTCTCCCTCCTCACAGGCCAGAGGATTGTGTCATTGATACCGAACCCACAGCTGTGATTCCTTTCAGCAGAATGTTTATATTATCTGAACCTGAAAAGAAGGCTCTCCAGGAATAACTGGATACTAACCTGGAAAATGGCACCATACGTCCGTCCAAATCTCCAGCGGGTGCTTCATTGTTCTTCGTTCAGAAGAAAGATACCAAAGAACTCAGACCATGTCTGGACTACCGTGGTCTAAATCAGTGCACTCTCAAGGACCGTTATCCTCTACCCCTCATCTTGTATATCCTGGAAGCAGTCAGAGGTGCAGTAATCTTCACAAAATTAGACCTAAGGGGTGCTTACCATCTCATTCGTATAAAAGAAGGTGACGAATGGAAAACAGCCTTTAGAACTCCCTTCGGCCATTTTGAATGTCTGGTCATGCCGTTTGGACTTGCTAATGCCCCAGCAGTTTTTCAACGTTTCATGGATAGGGTGTTCTCGGACATGCTGTTCCTCTTCGTTATCGTCTACCTGGATGACATCTTGATCTACTCCAAGGACCTTCTAAGGCATGAAGAGCATGTTAAGGCAGTCTTACAACGATTACGTGAACACAAACTCCTAGCTAAACCCGAGAAATGCCTGTTTCACGTCACTTCCGTTCATTAACTAGGATTTGTCCTTAGTCCAGAAGGAATTGGAATGGATCCTTCAAAGGTAAAAGCCATTCTATCTTGGCCGGCTCCCACATCCGTGAAACAGATTCAATCTTTCTTGGGACTTGCCAATTTTTACCGAAAGTTTACCTTCTCTGAAATTGTTCAACAGATCGTTGCTCTCTTGAAGAAAGATGCTCCATTTCTTTGGTCTACAGATCAAGACAAGGCATTCCAATGATTAAAGACAGAGTTTACTCAAGCCCCCATCCTGGCTCGACCCGATATTAACCGACCATTCCTGGTGGAGACGGATGCATCCAATTACGCCATAGGAGCAGTACTAAAACAGGAATTTGAGGACAAATTGGAGCACCCCACTGCTTACCTTTCACGAACCCTGACGCCCAGTGAGACTCATTATTCCGTCTTGGAAAAGGAACTGCTAGCCATCCGCCAAGCCTTCACAGAATGGCGACACCTACTCCTGGGAGCTAGGCATCCAGTCCAGGTCCGTATGGACCATCGAAATCTTCAAGTTCTACAATCTTTGGAGTGTGGGAACAGTTGTCAGGCCCGTTGGGCCTTCTTCTTTGCTCAGTACCAGTTCCACATCCATCATGTTCCTGGATCACAAAACATAATTGTCAATGCCCTTTCCAGACGTCCTGACTATGAAAACTCTGAGGATCGGACCTTTCCAAAGATGTTTCCTCACACGATCTTTGTTGCCCAAGCACTCACTCTCCTGGAGAATATCCAAGGCCAAACTCGACTTTCGGACCTCTGGAATATAATAGATGGAATCTCACAGCTAAGGACGGGTATCTGTTCAAAGATAATCGCCTAGTCATTCCCACTCCTGGACTGAGACAAAGGATCACAAGTCTATGTCATGATACCTTACATTCGGGACATTGTGGGATAACCAACACTCTCCATCTAGTACAAAGACAGTTTTGGTGGCCCAAGATGAAGGATGATATTAGGATCCACGTCCAAACATGTGCAGTTTGCAATCAGAACAAACACGATAATAAGAAGCCAGCCGGACTCCTACTCCAACCAGCAATACCAACAAGACCCTGGGAAGTCATTGCCACTGATTTTATCGTGGAATTACCACCCTCTAGAGGCTACACAACAATCATGGTCACTATTGATTTGTTTACTCATATGGTTCATTTTACACCCTTATCCAAACTACCTTCCTCTTCAGACCTTGCCGGAATTTTCCTGGAACACATATTTCGACTACATGGGTTGCCTTCCAAGATCATTTCAGACCGAGGACCTCAGTACATATCTCAGTTTTGGAAGCAAGTATGTCGTATTCTGGGAATCCAATGTGCCATATCCTCTGGCTACCATCCACAAACCAATGGAGCCACGGAGTGTGTGAACCAGACTCTCGAACAATATCTACGATGTTTCGCCACCAAAGTTCAGGACGATTGGTCACTCCTAATAACTATGGCTTAATTTGCCTATAACAATTCAGATCATTCAGCTATCAAGACCAGTCCCTTCTTTTGTAGCCAAGGATTCCATCCATCAGTCCTACCCTGCGTACTCCCACATCCTACTCCAGTACCTGCAGTAGACTCCTGGATCGAAAACCTCATCACAGTACATAAGGAGGTTAAGGAATACCTAGAACGGGCCCGAGAAGATGTCAAACGTTATGCTGACTCTAAAAGAAGACCTGGACCTTCCTATTCAGTAGCGGATAAGGTTTGGTTATCCTCGAAGCTCCTTCCTCGACACCTGCGCCCCAATAAACTGGCTCTCAGATACTACGGTCCCTTTTCCATACAAGAAATCATCAACCCAGTGGCCTTTCGACTTCGGTTACCTGAACCTTGGAAAAGAATCCATCCAGTCTTTCACACTTCTCTGTTAAAACCATACATTCAGTCGTCCCGAACAGCTCCTAGATCTACCCCTGTTATTGTAAATGATCAACTGGAATACAAGGTTTCCAGGATTTGTGACCCAAGATATCGACAGGGTCAACTACAATATCTGGTTGAGTGGAAAGGGTACCCCTCCAGTGAGTGTACCTGTGAACCCGTGTCAAACATGAATGCTCCCAGATTGGTTCGACAATTTCATCTGATCCATCCGGGCAAACCCAGAGCAGCTGGTTTCCAGAGGAGGCATACTGTCATGAACCGTCGTCTACGTCCTTTCTGGACATCCTGGTCCCTGACTCTCAGGGGATTCCATGCAGTTATCCTTCCAACATGTCCACCGATTTGTCTGCTAAAGGCTGTGTTGATACTGTGATGATACTGCTGAAAGGTAGTTTGATTGTCTCCTGCAGTGCAATTGTTAGTGATTTTCGCCATCAAACATAGTATTTAATTCATCTATATAAATTGGTGCTAGGAACGCAAGGGGCACATGGGACAAAGGGAACACAGATGTAACTTCGGGCATTGAATGGGCCAAAATCAGGGGCTCTTCAGGGATCACGAGGACGGGCACACGAAGGAAAGAGAGACTGCACACACCTTGCCAGGCTGGAGGAAACTGCCTGTATGCATTCTGTCCACAGGTCCACAAATTATCAAGAAGAACAGCCATACCTCCAGCCAGCTCTGTGATGTGAAGCATGCAACTGCAGTTCCCATTTGTGCCAGCGGGCACTGTGCCATCACCCTTAAAACACAAGGAAAAATAGGTGTCTGTACCTTAACAGGTTTTTCTGGCTCCTTGAGCCACGTCAGATACTGCAAATGATTTCTCCATACTGTCTCACACTCTTTGTTTATTCGTGCCACCCCCTTCTTCTGACAATTCCCTCATTCCTCTAGCTCTGCAAATCTTCACCCCTTGCTCACATCGATTTTTAGAAATAATAGCTCCTTCCAAGGTCTTTTGGACTCTTTGACCAAACCTAATATTTTTGTGTTCTGCGCGCTCGGCAATTGAACAATCATCATCACTTGGTGTGATTGATGCCGTAATTGACTGCCCTTTAAACTGCCCTCAAACCCTGCACAGGGCTAGGTCCACTAGACATAGCGCATCTTCTACCTGTACCTCACATGGGATAAATACCCTAGGAATGCCAGAAGCATGGGGGATGAGAGAGCAGATGTAGCAATATCCTACCGATCTCTCTCTCTCCCCACCTTCATCATATGTCTATACCATGTGCTATCTATCCACAGCAAAACCATGTGCATTCATTGTAGGATCTAATTCATCATCGTCATTATCAAAAAGATTATTATCAATTTTTTTTACAAACATTATTTAAATTCCAGGTCTCTATTTGCACCCCCATTTACACTGAAATGAACAGTGAATCCTTAGGGCGTATTTAACTAGTATGCCTTTGCCTGTGCAGGAGGAGGGCTGATGGTATCCCTTTGAGTATCCCTTAGGTGGACCCAACCCTTGTTGCCCTCCACCTTCACGGCAGTCTGAGTTACGTAGATAACTCTATGCAGCCCCTGGAAACGCTGCTCGTTCTAGTGACGCATGAAGGTGGGGATATAGAAGAGGTCTCTGGGTAGAAGCTGTGTCCTGTGCTGATCGTCAGTAGTTTCGCCGTTTTCTCTTGTTGTCTCTTGGTGAGAAGACACAAGCTGTGGAGATATAATCTTAACACTTTTTGTTAATGCCCTGAGGTATTTCCTGAACTCCTCTCCGAGGACTGCTGCAGTCTTGCGTGCATCTGATGTCATACATGTAGGTGGAGGAGATGTATGTAGCCTACCCCCAGTCACAATTCTGTTAGGACTCAAGTGGTGGTCCATCCCTGGCTGGTTTCGTTAAATAAAACAGTGCTAGTGGGAGGCATGTATACCATGTTTTATTTTAATCTGCACATATTTTAGCTAAACGCTCCCTAAGGACCCCATTGAGCCTTTCCACAATTCCGCTGGCTTCCGGGTGGTACACAGAGCACAACCAATGCTTTATTTCTAGCAGCAAAGTGATTTCAGAGAACAAAGCATTAAAGAAGTGGGTTTCGTGGTCGGATTTTAGGACCTTGCAAATTCCCCATCTTGTAAAACCCTCTCTCGCCAGAAATTTTGCTGCCGATTTAGTATCACGATTTACGCAGAGACCAACCAAAAGCCACCAGAAGAATGGACAAGCCCTGACAATTAGATATCTGAAGCTATTGAGCCCCATGATCATGTCCACAAAATTGATCTGGAGTTCAAATGGACCAGAGGGCCTGGGCAAGAACCCCCTAACTGACCTTCTTGAATTTCCGGAATTGAACTCCTTGCACACTACACAATTCCATACAAATCTACTTACCTGTTCTTGTAAGGCAGGGATAAACCAGTCCTCCTAAAGCTCTGCTGCAATTTATCATCGAGAAGTATGCAACGGGTAATGTAGTTGCCCTAGAGCCAAAAGAAGCAGTTTTACCGGCATTGCTACCTTCCCCGTCACCTCGTGTCGCCAAAACAAATCTGTGGGTAAGAAAACACATCATTTCTTTTTCCACAGCTCCTGTTCTTCTCTTGGGGCTTTCCCTTACATATCTATTATCTGAAGCACCAGGACTGCGGTGTACGGAGCTGGTAACTGTACCTGTTGGGACACGGTTTCCATTTTCTGGGAATCTGTGAAAGGAAAATACGTTGCTTCATTCGCCACCTTGTCTGCGGCATCATTTGCGATAGCTATTGAATTGGTGCGGTTAGTATTGGCAGCACACTTTACTAGACCTATCTCTGCTGGCAAGGTTAACGCTTCAATTAGCCTGGATAGCACTGCAGCATGCTGGACAGGGGTCCGGTCAGACCTCCTAAACCCTCTTCTCTACCATCTTGATGACCCAGAATGGACGGTGGAGGTGAAGTACGTTGAGTCAGAATAAACAGTGAATGCCTTCCCCTTACTAATTTTGAGTGCCTATATAAGTGCCACCAGTTCCGCCGCTTGTGCAGAGTTATGAGAAGGCAACCGTCTGTTCAGTCTGACCCGGTACTCCCCATCCACAAGACCCAAAACAGCTGCAGCCGTATGCCTCTCGCCCATCTCCTGGTTGATGGTCGAAGACCTATCAACAAAAATCACCCCACCCCTCTATAGGGCATTCTCTTTCACATTCACCTTCTCTTCCTCTTCTCCTTCATACGTGACACAATCGTGAACAATATATCCCCAGGCTGCACTGGCTCTGTTACAAATGTCACAGGATTTACTGGGTGACATTGCACGGGATGAATTGATGCATTTGATAAAATGACCTCATACCCTAACACTATCTGAGTCGTTAACGTGGACTTCTAGAATCGCAAAGACCACATGCTCCATGTACAATGTCACTGGGCAACCCATAGTAATGGTCGAAGACTTCTGAATTGCAAAAGCTGCTGCCTCTAGAGCTTACTCACAAGGGAACTGTCCCTGCATCACTGGGTGTAGGAGTCCACTGTAATAGGCTAAAGGTTTGTGGACTAGCAATGTTTGCTGGGTCAGGACCGCTGTCATCAGCGGCCCATTTGAATGGGAAAATAGAAAGAATTGCTTCTTGTAATTTGGGGTGCCAAGACAGGAGCATTGCTGATCGCATCCTTGAGTTCCAGAAAACAAGTGCCCATTTCCTTGGACCACTCTGTCCGAACTTTCACCTTCTCTCCTTCTTTTAGTCCTTGCAGCAAGGGCCTCACATAACTAGAGTAATCGAAGATCCACAATCTACAATAGATACAGAGCCCCAAAAACTGCTGCATCTGTTTCACCATCTCTGGCTTTGAGTAGCTATAGAGTTTCAAAGAGGCAAAGCAGACACGTGAAATGGGGAAATACATTAGAGCAGTTCTCTTCTTTGCAAAGAACATGACCCTGCCTAGTAGAAGATAAGGACCCAGATCTTCTGTGCGTAGCCCGGGCACAAAACAGCTTACGGGGCAGGGAAAAGGGGACAACAGAACAAATATCCATACAAGGCAAGGCCATTCTTTTTTGTGATGCTTTAGGCCCCCTGAATTAAACATATACATGTTCTTTTCACTATGAACTAGGACTAGGGTAAATAGAGGTGAACATTAAATTAACCCTTTTTGCTGCAGAAGGAAACTGCATCAGATTGTAAATGCGGAATTGACATATATGCAACGTCGATAACACTGGGAACATAACGTGCCATGCACACCCATGCTGCTTTAAGGATTAAGGCCTCCCTGTCATGATGCCTACCCCCGGGGACCCAGACCACGTCCAGCAACCCCGGAAGCAGGCATCAAGTTATCCTAAGCAAGCCCAACAACCCCTGCTAGGGGCTATTTGGGTCCAGTCCTGGTGCCTATGGCGCCAGGCTCATATGGAGAGTCAGTCCTGGCACCATAGGCGCCAGGCTCATAGATTAAAACTTACCTGATGCAGACCATGCTGCAAACTTACCTGATGCAGACCATGCTGCAAGAGTTCCAAGCCAAAAGAGGCTTGGAAGGGACTACTTTACTTAGGGACTATTTTTTACTCGTGCAGGGCTGGGGAGGAATACTTACCTGGGACTACTTTGGAGGCTATTTAAACCACACCCGAAGAGCAGCACACGCTTCGCGTTATTCTGCATCCAGCAGCGTAACGCTCACCGTGCCTGCAAGTCTGCATCCAGCCTTCTGACACACCCACCTCGAGTTTGGAGCTCCTAGAAAAAGGGAGAAAGAAGGAGAAAAGGTTAGAACAAGAGCAATACCTTTAATCCTTACCTGAATTCCCGATCCATCGCGCCTTCGAACTGGAAGAAAGAAGTTATTTTATGCGCGTCGCCTTGCCTGCTGCAGCGCCGCGCTGAACTCACCGGCTTTCGCAGCATCTTCACATTCCACCGCATCCTCCTGCATGTTCCCGCCACACTCCGGCACCTAAGGAGAAGACAAGAACAGCAAGGTGAGCCAAGGGAATACACAGAGGAATATTAGTTACCCCCTCATAGACTTACCTGATTTTACCACCGGGGGTACTATTCCTCTTCACGGGTCGGCGCAGCTTCCACTGCATCTTCGCCGAACCCCGGCCCCTAAGGGGAAACAAAAGGTCAGCAAGGTGAAACAAAGGGACTAACAAGGGGAACCCTCCTCACCACAATAGACTTACCTGATTTTACCGCCGGAGGTATTATTCCCCAAGACTTCATACTTTCTCTCAGCGCCTGAATAAGGGAGAAAGCAACAGGTTACATATTGACATTATTTTATCGAACTGTGTTGGAAAATACAAATCCTTACCAGAATACTACTGGTTGCCACGAGGAACTCTTCATTAGGGTCAAGCTGCAACCTGCAAGGAATCGGACAAGAGTGAAAGTCAGGCATTTGAACTCTTACGAACTTTATACTTACGGCGTCTTGCCGGGAATCTCGGAGTCAATATTGTTCTGGAACTCACCAATTCCTTCGAGCCAGTGAAGCAACTGGTTATCAACGCGCCCCTGCGCTCAATGCAGGATGGAGAGCTCATCTTTTCAAACCATCAGGTGAGACTATAAGAGGGGACATCAAAGGCGATCTGTAGGGAGAACAGTGAGGGTGGGGGGATTTACGCTCAACTCCACCGGTGGTTAATTCCCTTTCTCCATTTGCAGAAGAACATTCCTACGGGCCAAGCAAATGAAGCGAGGTGGCCTAGTCCAGTCCGTCATCTCGGCCCTACGCGTCACTTTGGTGGAGACCGCAGCTGTCCAGTTCCGATCGACGCCTCTGTGGGAGCCAGGTGAGCGTAACAAAACGCAAAGCCTTCCCAAACGATCAAGCCAAGGTAGCCTTTGTATTGTCATATCTCAGCGGCAGTGCAGCTGATTGGTCAATTCCACTAGTTACTCAGGATGACCCAATTCTTCGGGATTTTCAGGGCTTTCAAACGAGCATGGAAAGACTATTTGCCCGGCACTCCCAAGGACAGGCCCTGGATAACAAACTTTTGTTCCTACGACAGGGTAACCAGGACCTTCTATCCTACATCGCAACCTTTAATAGGTTGATGGTGGAAACTGGATGGCCTGAGGTAAAACAAATCACGTTATTTCATCGAGGGCTTCGAGGAGAACTCAAGGATGTCTTGGCTCAAGTCGTGAACCCACCTCAAGACTGCGCTGAATATATAGACTTAGTGGTCCAGTTAGATCACAGACTTCAGAACAGAAAGTTTGAGAATCGGGTGTTGGTCAAAACCCACGCTAACCCCAAAGGAGCAGATGCTTCAGAACCCACGCAAATCGGAGGAGTTAAAGGATCCTTAACCCAGAAGGAAAGAGAAAGGAGACGGCAAAAGCAATTGTGTCTATATTGTGGAACTTCTGGGCATTTTCTACGGGATTGCCCTGTAAAACCACCCAAGAAGGTGGTAGGAGCTGCTGATAAAAGCCATATGGAGTCAGACTCGGGAAACGGCCACGCCCGACAAGCGCAGTGGTCCGCTTGCCGAGCTTGAAGAAGGATACTCAGACCTCACATTTCATCATACCAATGGTCCTCGTAGATCCAGGGCAGCCATCGCGTATGCACGCAGTAAGGGCATACATTGATAGCAGGGCCTTATGAAACTATGTGGACTATGAATTGGCTTCCAGGATGAATCTACCTCTCTGCCAAAAAACCACCTCAGATGTCCTCACCACAGTCGATGGAACTGAAATTGCCTCTGGGCCTGTAACTCATTCCACCGCATTGATGACACTATTGGGTCAGGATGGGCATCGAGAGATTATTGTGTTTGATCTAATCAAAGCCCCACAGTTCCAAATAATACTGAGGATACCTTGGTTGGAAACACATAATCCTTGTATTGATTGGTAAGAGAAGAGAATAATCTTCCCGGATTGTGCACAAACCTGTTACCCAAAGAAAAGTCAAAACGCAGGCCTGGTCACAGTAACCACAGCAGTCATGCAACTACCTCCAGAATACCAAGAATTCCAGGATGTCTTCCAAAAAGAACAGGCAAACACCTTACCTCCTCACAGATCGTACGATTGTCAAATCGATCTCATACCCGGTGCACAACCCCCTTGTAGCAGGATCTATGCCTTTACGGAACCTGAGAACCTTCACCTATGACAATACTTAGACCAGTACCTTGCCAATGGCTTTATTCGCACATCCAAGTCCCCTGCATCTTCAGCTTTGTTCTTCGTGCACAAAAAGGAAGGTGACCTCAGAACTTGCATAGACTACCGCACATTGAACCAGATAACTGTTAAGAACCAATACCCATTGCCTCTGATCCCTGAACTACTAGACCAAGTGAAGGACGCTTGTATATACACTAAATTAGATCTCCGGGGGCCATAACATCTGGTACGTGTAAAAGAAGGCGATGAATGGAAGACTGCTTTCCGCACTAAGTATGGGTTATTCGAATACCAGGTGATGCCTTTCGGGTTGTGCAATGCACCAGCAGCCTTCCAATACTTCATGAACGATGTCCTTCGTGAACTCATTGACGTTTGTGTTGTCGTATATATCAATGATATTCTAGTATACTCCTCTTCAGAATCTGACCATGTGAAGCACGTCCGAGCAGTCCTTGAGAAATTGCGCCAGCACAAACTATATGCAAAACTGGAAAAATGCATTTTTCATGCCACAGAAGTTGAATTCCTTATGTTTATCCTGACCCCAAAGAGAGCCCAAATGGACTCACGAAAGGTGGACGCAATCCTTAAGTGGCCGTCACCAAGACAGTTAAAGGAGTACAAAGCATGCTCGGCTTTGCCAATTTCTTCCGCAGATTCATCCCGGATTTTTCACATGTTGTACATCCCATCACAGCACTCTTGCGAAAAAATAAACGCTTTATGTGGACTGAAGAAGCTGAAAATGCCTTCCCGGAGTTGAAAGCGAAATTCACATCTGCACCTGTATTAAAGCACCCGCGCCCTGAACTTCCATACATAGCGGAAACCGATGCATCCACTCTAGCCATGGGAGCTGTCCCGTCTCAAAAGGACCCTGAAACTGGCCAGCTTCATCCAGTAGCATTTTGGTCCAGAAAGTTCTCGGCGCCCGAGTTAAACTATGTGGTTACCGACAAGGAGTTATTAGCCATTAAATCCGCCTTCAAGGCTTGGCGGCACTATCTTCTCGGTGCCAGGCATACCATTACTGTGATCTCCGATCACCGGAACTTACAGTATTTAAAGACAGCCAAGGCCCAATCGTCACGTCAACGCCGATGGGCATTGTTCTTTGCCGAGTTTGATTTCGTAATAACCTATCGACAAGGTTGTAAGAATGGTAAAGCAGAGGCCTTATCCCAAATAGGGATGGGAGAGGCAGAAGTGAACCCAGAACCAGTACCTATAATTTCCGAACAAAGAATTCTTGGCATGATTACTCTACAGACACTAGAGGACATTCAGGTAAAGATCCAGCAACTCTTTGATCCTACAGCCCTGCAGGACTGGGTAAAAAAAGGCCCGGACTACTCTGTCACCAATGATCTGCCTTATTATCAAGGGCGGCTATTTCTGCCACAAAAGGAACTACAAGAGCTAGTCATTTCCCGTTATCATGATACCCTAATGGAGGGGCACCCAGGTATTGCAAAAACTGAAGCTAAAATTAAAAGACAATTCTGGTGGCCCACCTGGCGAAAGGATATTAAATCATTTGTGATGTCTTGTGGCATTTGCGCCCAAAACAAAAGTCAAAAGAAAAAAACAGCTGGACTCTTACAACCTTTAGACATTCCGCCTACACCATGGCACACCTTATCATTAGACTTTATTGCTGATCTACCCCCATGCAATGGATTTAACACCATTCTAGTTATTGTGGATCTTTTTTCCAAGATGGCCCACTTTATTCCTTTAAAGGGATTACCTTCAGCTTCAATCCTGGCCAAGGAGTTCCCCAAAAACATTGTTCGCATACATGGATTTCCGTCCATATTGGTCTCTGACTGGGCAGTCAATTCATTTCACATTTTTGGAAAAAAAGGCTGTCAATTGGCACAAATCGATGTGAGGTTATCGACCAGTCACCACCCCCAGACCGATGGTCAAACGGAGAGGACCAACCAGACTCTCGAACAATACCTGCGTTGTATGTTACATCAGACTGAGAGTAATTGGAAAGACATTCTTTGGATCGCCGAATATGCATACAATAATTCAGTACACTCTGGAACTGGACAAAGCCCCTTTTATACCTTATATGGGCACCATCCTCGAACCTCAGACCTTGACTCACCCCAACACTTAGAAATGCCCGCAGTGGACCATCTGCACGCCACGATTACACAATCCTTTAAGGAAGCAACTACACATTTAAAACAGGCGAAAGAATAATACAAGAAAGATGCTGATCGGCATAGAAGTGATACTCCACAATACCAGATAGGGGACCAAGTATGGTTAGCCACAAAACATATACCTCTAAAGGGAACACGGACCTTTAACCCCAGATATTTGGGACCTTACTCTATTAAGGCCATTATCAACCCGGTGGCTGTCAAGTTGGACTTACCTGCTAATATGCAAATTCACCCCGTCTTTCATGTGTCACCTTTGAAGCCAGTGCAACCAGGGACAAGACTAACCAAGCCACCAGACCCTATCCTTGTAGACGGAGAACCTGAATTTGAAGTTAAGAACATCCTGGACTCCAAGCTGATAAAGTCAAAACTCTTTTATTTAATCGACTGGAAAGGTTACGGACCACAGGAAAGGTCATGGGAACCTAGTGACCATGTTCATGCACCCCGATTGGTGAAGAAATTCCACTGAAATTTCCCAGACAAACCGAAACCACAGGGAAGAACGACCTTAGGAGGGGCCTTGGGAGGGAGTGCTGTCATGATGCCTACCCCCGGGGACCCAGACCACGTCCAGCAACCCCGGAAGCAGGCATCAAGTTACCCTAAGCAAGCCCAACAACCCCTGCTAGGGGTTATTTGGGTCCAGTCCTGGCGCCTATGGCGCCAGGCTCATATGGAGAGTCAGTCCTGGCGCCATAGGCGCCATGCTCATAGATTAAAACTTACCTGATGCAGACCATGCTGCAAACTTACCTGATGCAGACCATGCTGCAAGAGCTCCAAGCCAAAAGAGGCTTGGAAGGGACTACTTTACTTACCGACTATTTTTTACTCAGGCGGGGCTGGGGAGGAATACTTACCTGGGACTACTTTGGAGGCTATTTAAACCACGCCCGAAGAGCAGCACACGCTTCGCGTTATTCTGCATCCTGCAGCGTAACGCTCATCGTGCCTGCAAGTCTGCATCCAGCCTTCTGCCACGCCAGCCTCGAGTTTGGAGCTCCTAGAAAAAGGGAGAAAGAAGGAGAAAAGGTTAGAACAAGAGCAATACCTTTAATCCTTACCTGAATTCCCGATCCATTGCGCCTTCCAGCTGGAAGAAAGAAGTTATTTTATGCGCGTCGCCTCGCCTGCTGCAGTGCCGCGCTGAACTCACTGGCCTTCGCAGCATCTTCACATTCCACCGCATCCTCCTGCATGTTCCTGCCGCACTCCGGCGCCTAAGGAGAAGACAAGAACAGCAAGGTGAGCCAAGGGAATACACAGAGGAATATTAGTTACCCCCCCCCATAGACTTACCTGATTTTACCACCGGGGTACTATTCCTCTTCACGGGTCGGCGCAGCTTCCACTGCATCTTCGCCGAACCCCGGCCCCTAAGGGGAAACATAAGGACAGCAAGTTGAAACAAAGGGACTAACAAGAGGAACCTTCCTCACCACAATAGACTTACCTGATTTTACCGCCAGAGGTATTATTCCCCAAGACTTCATACTTTCCCTCAGCGCCTGAATAAGGGAGAAAGCAACAGGTTACATATTGACATTATTTTATCGAACTGTGTTGGAAAATACAAATCCTTACCAGAATACTACCGGTTTGCCACGAGGAACTCTTCATTAGGGTCAAGCTGCAACCTGCAAGGAATCGGACAAGAGTGAAAGTCAGGCATTTGAACTCTTACGAACTTTATACTTACGGCGTCTTGCCGGGAATCTCGGAGTCAATATTGTTCTGAAACTCACCAATTCCTTCGAGCCAGTGAAGCAACTGGTTATCAACACGCCACTGCGCTCAATGCAGGATGGAGAGCTCATATTTTCAAACCATCAGGTGAGACTATAAGAGGGG
This sequence comes from Ambystoma mexicanum, assembly GCF_040938575.1. Classification (NCBI taxonomy): domain Eukaryota; kingdom Metazoa; phylum Chordata; class Amphibia; order Caudata; family Ambystomatidae; genus Ambystoma; species Ambystoma mexicanum. The sequence continues at coordinate 985,118,093 of NC_090921.1, forward strand.
ACATCAAAGGCGATCTGTGGGGAGAACAGCGGGGGTGGGGGGATTTACGCTCAACTCCACGGTGGTTAATTCCCTTTTTCCATTTGCAGAAGAATATTCCTATGGGCCAAGCAAACGAAGCTAGGTGGCCCAGTCCAGTCCGTCATCTCGGCCCTACGTGTCACTTTGGTGGAGACCGCAGCTGTCCAGTTCCGATCAACGCCTCTGTGGGAGCCAGGTGAGCGTAACACTCCCACTAATTATACTTCTTATCAGCAATATTATGTATCCATGGGGCTACACCAGGTGAATTTAAATGGCTGACATACATTAAGAGGGAAGTTTGAAAAATAGGTGTACCCTACAGTGTTTGTAGACTATACACTTACTATACGTACCATTGCCAGCTAGCCCCCCGCAATATATACTAGCAAAGAACTGGCGATGGAAAAAAAGGAACCAAAGGGAGAACAAAATCATCTGTTCAGAAACATTATATGCGTAAACAGTCCCCAGGCGTTGAAAATTCATCTTTACTGTCCATGCAAGTGATAGAGTAAGGTCAAACATAGCTCATTTCCGCATGACACAACTGCCCTTGGCAACAGTCCCAGGACTGATTATCTAACAGTAATTGTGTACATGCCAGTGTGGTCATGATGCCGTGGACTCGCTGATTCAGGCACGTTATTAAGTTTGCCCTTGATACACCGGATTGCCTAAAGGCTATCTTTCACGCCACTCCGAATGTAAGCGTCACCCAACATTGTGACATCCTTTTATAATTCCAAGCACGACTTTGGCACTGCTGGCTCAGAAAGCGGCCACTCACAATGGGGCGCACTGAAGGTCAACAAGCCACAGCCACTGCTATAGAACAGTCATTTTTTTTTTAACTTATTTTTATTAATTGTGGTACACATCACCTCAGCAACAAGACATTCTACACATTTTAGAACAGGATTTCGGATTCAGAATTACAACAAGAAATATGAGAGTCACAAAGCTGGCGCATTTCAGGGCCCTGTCGGGCTATTACTAGCAGAACCCAATTCACATAAATATACTCTGAACAGAGCCCAAATGTCTTTTGGTTTGCTTGTCCTCGGGAGTGACATTACATACTGTTCCTCACACTCATTGATATATGCCAGTTCTTTGAGGAAGTGATTTATGCGTGGCACGTGTGTGCTCTTCCAGTTCTGCAGTATACTCTTTTTGGCCACTGCACACGCTATGTTAAATAGTCTTCTGGTTATTTCAGATGTCTTCCCTATCCCTCTGAACAGGTATTTCTGGGGTGTAAGGTCTGTTGGCACTTGTGTGATTTCTTCCAGGATTTTCGCCACTTCCCCCACTTGTGTGGGCAGCTCCAGTACATATGCAATGAATCAGCATGTTCGCATCCACATTTCTGGCAAATATCAGGGCTGTTTTGTGTGAATTTTGCAATTTTCTCGGGTGTGTAATGCAGTTTGAGTACCTTGAGTTGGATCAGGCTGAGGCCTGCATTGATGGATACCTTCTTAGTCAATTCACAGTATCTCGCCCAGGCCTTATCTGTTATGGTTGTTCCCAAGTCAGTTTCCCAGGAGGATTTTATCGTATTTACTGTCGACGTGTTTGCCTGTACAGCCGTATAGAGCCTGGAAACACTGGTACCCGACCGGGTGGACAGGGCAGCGGGGCATGGGTGTGGAGGGGGCTCATCTGGGAACAGAGGCCATCTAGCCTTGAAGGCCATTCGCATCCTGTGATACTGTAGTATCTTCAACTGGTCCCTCCCCATCCCAACCTTAAATTCCTCCAGTGTTATGAATTTACCATTGGTAAAAATGTCTCTGATTTTGAATTTGCCCTCTGGGTCCCATGTTTTCTGAACATCAGGGCCGTAGGATGGTGCGATGTCAGGGAAAGTTCCAGAAGGGGGCTTCTGAGTAATATGGGGTTTCCAGTTTGACCCTGCGATAGATCTTGGACCATGCATGTACTGTTGTGCTGACCGGGTCAAATGGGCAGTCATCTTTATCTTTAACTTTAAAGATGATGGATCATAAGTCGGTTGGACGTGCTGCGTGTTTCTCAATGTAGATGTGTGGTGAGGTGTTCAGTTCATCATACCAGTATCTGACAAACTGGGACTGTGCCACTAGGTAATATAATTCAACGTCCGGGGCTGCTATGCCTCCTTTGTTATATGGCTCTAACATTTTTTCCCATTTCATTCTGACTGATCCCCCACCCCCTACCACTCCACACAAACTCCACCACCATGGATCGGAGTGCATCGACAAACTGTCTGCCAGGCCATATCAGGATGTTGGTGAAAATATATAATAGCTTCGGTAAAATAACCATTTTTAATATGGCCACCCGGCCCATAAGTGAATAACAGTCATTTTTAATCATATTCTTTAATTAGTGGTGGGTATTTTCTGAAATTAAAACGATGTGGGTGGAAAGTTTTTAATTACATTCTTTGATCTCGTTTTTTGGATAAATACTGCTGGGTTTGAATTAATCTTGACCACTGACATTGCACTGGACAGTCTTCCTTACACAGCTTTCCTTTGCCCATCCATTAGTACCCGCCGTAAGCAGATCAGACTCATGCCTGCCACTTGCAAGAGCAATGCAGCCAGACCTGCATGGTCATGACTCCTCTGCACAGCAACACAAGCCGCCCCAGACAGGTTTGTGCTTTGTTGGCCCTCATCAGTGAGGTGCAGCTGGATTTCCCAGGTACAGTGAGCATGGGAACCACACCTGGGCATTGTCTGCCTCACTTTGGGAGGCAAACTAAAAAGTGATGGATGCAAGGTTTCAATTAATCACAACTACTGACAGAGTTCTGGACAGCTTTCCATACCATGGCTCTTTTGGCCCGTCTATGCCCTCGCAGGAAAGAACCAGCCATTTACAAATCAGTCTGGTTATGGTTCCTGCCACCGATAGGAGCAGTCCATCCCAAACTGCTGGGCTTTGTCCACCTGAACCGGAACATTGCCAGATCTAGGCAGGTTTCAGCTTTGTCGGGCCTCGTGGGTGAAATCTAGCTTGATTCCCTGGACGGAGTGAGCAGGCAATACAACTCTTGGCCTACCCATTCTTACTTGGGAAAGAGACCTAAAACTTAATTGATGAATGGAGGGCTTTGAAGGGGAGGAAGGATAGCGCAGGGGCATCGAGTTTGTCTTGGAAGCAATACAAAGCAGCATAACACAGGTTTGAATCCGACCCTGACCTTAGAAACCACAAGTTGGTATTAAGCAAGTTATAAATGAACAATTCTAAATTATATAAATGAATTCATCATAACCACTGGCATACTTCTGGACTGCTTACCATAACTCAGCATTCCGGGGCCCAGAGCAATGACAGTGCTTATGATGAATTGAAATCCTTCCATCCACCATGTTTTGCTTTTAGTTTACCTTTTTAGATGAACATATTTTTTTAGTTTAATCTGTATTTGTGCACAGAAATGTTATTTATTATGAAATGAACGTAGACTATGATTGATGGGAGAATCTGTGGGATTCCGTGGTTTCTAACAGACACTTGGCGGCAAGACTCACACAAGTCCTGCGCTTATCATGGTCTTTCAAGAGATCTGATAGGATTTCTGGACTAAGTTCTGCCATAAGTTCCCACACAACAAGCTCTAAGAGAAATCTCATCTGAGCTCTCTGCTCCCAACCTAAGATTAAACTCATACTCCGTCCACTTATGTCTAGGTCATTCTGAGGTCTCTTTCACAAATTGAGAACAAGGTAATTTGGGGTTTTCGCTACTGCAGCGCTGAACAGGGTCACCCTGAGCTCTCAACCTCCTAACTGAGAACATGGTCATTCTGAGCTTGTGCCCACGTCGGGTCTTTTTTCTAAAAAAAAAGGGGGGACTGTTGAGGTTCCAGAGGTATTAGGTGCCGATCCCCTGGCTTCTGTTGACTGGGTGGGGTCTGGTGGTTGATGTGCTTTGTTCTTATTTGGAGCTCTCTCAGCATAAGACCAATGTCTACAAGGAGCTCTGCCCAACAGATTCCAAGCCATCTTCCCACAATCAAAGAAAAGGGTTCTTTGTTTTTTTTCCACTTAAATTGAGAGCAAGATGATCCGACCCTTTTCCTATAATGGGAAGTCAGGCATTTCCAATGCCATTTTTCAGATTTCCTTTTATTTTGCAGGGGCTGACAGCAGTGTCGCCCTCACAGGCCATGGCTAGCCAGGTGGGGTTGTAGTGGGAGAAGGAGGTCATTTTTTAGGGCGGTTGTAAAGATGGCAGGTCAGAGGATTCCTGTGAAACGGAATGAGGTGCTGTTCCAGGGGCTGGTGCAAGAAGAGAGCACTGGCGGACATCACACTGGGGGCTTAGAGGCAGAACAGCAATGCCATGTGAAAAGCAGTGATGCAAGGAGGGGCAACTCCTTGGATGGCTTTCAGGCAGTATTTCAAAGAGTGCCCCAAAGAGATTTCTCTTTTGAACTGGGTGCAATCCAGCTCACTGCCAAGTGATGCCATGAACCTGGCCAGATTGTCCAGGAGGTGTTCTTCAACGTTAAGTACTCTTTTAGTGGGTGCTGCACATGCTTTGAGAGGCAGGCGGGGATATCATTGTGGTAATGCAGCTTGTTTGGCACTATTTTCGTTATCATAGGATAGGGCCCACAGGGGTTGAGGATGGAATTTTCCATAATGGCATTTGGTACGAGGTGTGGCAGTTGAGGTGCTGAGGTTGGATTTGGACAAACTGCTGTCAACATGGACCTCATGGATCTGAGCTTCAAGTCAGAGGAGCATGGTACCGAAGAGGGGAAGTGAGATTGGGGAACTCCTGCTTGTGAGTCCTGAAGAAGTGGAGGATAGGATTTCCATTTTAAAAGGGTTTACCATTTGGCAGTCCGTAGCCAACCAGCGTAGGAATTTGTGTTGCAAGTCTGAATTTTGGTGGCGATGGGTCAGAAGTAGAAGACAACACATGGTAGGGAAAGCAGACAGAGATGTTTGTGTGCAAGGATGTTGGTGTAGAGGGAGAGGAGGCAGATGCCGAACTCGAGGCCACAAGCAACCGCTGCTGGTAAGGGGATGGTTGAAGATGCAGCAGAGTACCAGGACAGAGTGAATGACCTGGGTGCCCAATAGGCAGATGCCCGGGATAGTGCATTGCCGGTGGTAGTGAGGTCAGATAGGCACACAAGGAATATGAAAGGCTGGACTGGGAAGATAAGGATGGAAGACAGGAGGTTGTGGTTGGCTGAGGCGATACCACCTTAAGTGTGCTCAAGCTCCATTTAGGGATGCCTGAGAATAGGCGATGGTGGTGGGAGGTGTACCGATTGAACACCAATAATCTAAGGACTTTAGAAACGAAAAGAAGGAGCAACAATCCAGAAAAAATGGAGATTGCAGAAAGCAAGGCATTGGTTTATTTTTGAGTAGCTGAATGGCTACTGCCATTTTGAACCAGGAGCGTTAGGTCTCAGTGCCCGTGGCACAGTTTATGATGCCAGCTAGATAGTTCAATGTTAGGAGAGAAGTGTTAGTAGCATTATGTTTTTGGTGCAATCTCAATTGAGGGTTAGGTAGAGAAGACAGGTGGGCATTTGGAAAGGACGGGGGAAGAGTCAAACAGGGGATATCCAGGCAACCACTGGTCTCCCGTTTGGCCCTCCCTACTCTTCCCTCTAGTCCCTCTTGTTCCCAGTATCCCAAGGCTGTGCCCTGTTTAACCCTCCCTGACCTCCCCCCTTTTCCCCACCCTCTCCTTAACCTCTGAACCCATATCCTCTTCTTTTGGGTCTGTTGTGTGAATTGTGTCCCGTCAGGAATAATATTTTGCTCAAATTGGGCGCAACCCCTGGGTTTGTTTTAGGGATCAGCATTTCTTTGTAAACTGCCATAAAAAAGAAGTGCTATGGTATAACCCCCCATAAAATAGATTTCACTTGAAAGTGTGTGTAACGTATTTGATATTTATGTTTGCGTCCCATCAGTGTGACTCATAAAACATTAAACCCAAGTACTGTAAATATAAACATGAAGAAGAAACAGCCTAGAAGTTATTTTCCTTAGTCCCATTTCCCCTTCCACTTAATCGAGCCAAAGCTCTTTGTGCCCAATCCAGCAAAGGGTTATTGGGCCAAAGACCGAAAAAGGGATTGCGCAATCAACATATAGGCCCAAGCCAAAGATTGTTTAATTGCCCATGTGATCACTGTATCAAGCAAACAAGTAAGCGGGTGCCGATCGCACAGTAATCAGCACAGCATGGACTAGGACTCGGGGCAGCAGTTCTTCTAAATGCTGGATCCTTTGATCACCATGGACAATCCGCCTCTTGGGTGCTGGGGGTCTTCTGTTATTCTACCCGAGATTGGTGCCCTGGTCTGGGCAATGGCGAAAAGAGGAGGAGCTTCAGGCTTCAGCGGGGGCATAACTCTTATGTGATCAAGCGATTAGTGATTGGTGCACTTACTAGGAACATATTACATGGTCATGGATTTATGGATGTAGTAGTTGGAAAGGGATATTTTCAAGTTCATTTTTTTATTACCTACTGTTGTGGTGTATACACAAAAATGTCACATTAAAAATAAAAATGAAATGACAATCGTAAAAGCAAAAATATAATACATCATAGGAATATCATTATATTATAGTTACCAATTTCAATCTAACAATTATTTCTTATTAATTTCTTTATTCACTGATTTCATTCAACAGTCTAAATAACCAGTCAAGAATCTTGATAATGAAAATATCAGAGACCTGAAGGGTATCTCTAAGGCATTGCCAAAACGTTTCCATTCATATTGATGAAGTTGAGTAAGGAAATCCACCAAAATGGGTTATCCTCAAAGAGTACGAGCCCCAGCAATGGATTGTCAAATGCTTCAGGGTTTCTTGTTTATCTTCGCACCCACATAAACGACAAGCCAGTTGATCAGATGAAAATGTATTTCTGAGTCCAACGATCTCCAGCGTAGGCAGTAAATTAAACCGAAAACATAAAAACTCACTGCACAACTACAAAGTAGTTTGGTTCGGAACCCAGTTTTGCCCATATACATTTACAGTCTGAAAATGAACTGTAAGATGGCAGCTCAACAACACAATGGGTTTGTATTTTATTTTGGGCAGCATGAATAATACATCTTTATAAAAGGAACGGACTGTTGGCGATAAGACTTTATGATAAGCCAATAATGATCCACGGCATATTTTGGAAACCGAAACACATGGTGGTAACAAAACACTGACCGCCAAATTAGCCCCTAAAACCTTAATATATGTTGCTTAACCTTATTGACATAAAATTAAAATCTATACACACGACCAGGGACCATGTTTAATTTATAGTACATCATCAGCTGCAAGATCGAAAACGTACAGTATTTGTTTCCAATTTTTTTCATCTGGGGATGTACAGAAAACATTTTGCCCGTAAACCCATGAAGGTAGAGGACTTACTAGGCCTTGTTGATATAGGGAATCCTCCAGGATAAGTAAGTACATTCATTAGTATCAATGGAACATTATTAAGAGTCTGACAAATCCCCTCTTGAAAGAAAATGTATCATAGCCTTTGAGGTATTGATTACCAAGTCATGCACATGCTTGCAGTTTATTAAGGCTGTGTTGGGGTCCAATGAGCATCTGGTTAGCACATGGGAAGTTTTTACAACTTATTTAGGTGTTTGCCTTAGAGCCCATATACTCAGCCCAGCCCCTCTGTACTGTGTCTTTTAAGTTTGTCCTGTATGTCTTACATGCTTCAGTCATTTTCTGTATCAATGACTACCTTTCAATAAATATATGATGTTAATTTATCGTTATAGGTTGCCCTTCATATATTCATTTACTTGATGTTTAATTCTGTGGTAAACGTAGCATGATTTATTTTACTTGAAAATCTTAATTAAAAATTATTTAACATAAGAGTATAATATCGTCAGTATGAGCCAACCAGTGGAGCCGCAAGCTCCCCAACCGTAGGGAAACACTCACCATCTTCAGTTCCACCTCCAGGTCTGACAGTTACAGATTGAAAAGACAAGGGTCTAGCATGCACCCCTGCTTAACCCCCAGAATGTTTTTAAAGGGTCAATAAGATTGCCTCTCATACAATCTTACTTGGATGAAAGTATTGCAGGGCAGAACAATCCGTGAGTTCAGGAGCCCATTATGAACACCCCACCTACACAAACTCGTCCATAATATATTATGATTAACACGATCAAAGGCCCCAGCAAAATTGATACTGGAGAAAAACACCGGAGAAGACCCTCTTGCTGTGGCCCCCTTCGGCCCTTCTGCAAGGGGTTTAACCATTTAAGTTTCTATTGTTGCTCTTCTTACTGCTGGAAAAATACAAAGAGAAGAGTTGCACGCCTCTGTGCCATGCCATAGGAGGGTTAAGGCATCACCAAGAGTTCAAAAGAGCAACAATCAACCAGCAGATTGCAGGACAAGCACAGATGGGCTATCACAGTAAATGCTGCAAGTCTGAACAAAAGGACAGACCATTGCAATACATGAAAGGAGACGGCACCACATTATCCCGTACACAGAAGGCAAGGCCCTCTGGCAGGCCAACAGTGCACACCATTGACCTGCCACAAATGGAGATCACACCACATGAGCTGCATGAAGCAGAAGCAGAAATGGAGCCAAGAGGTTTCAGCATCAAGCTTGTATAGCAAGATGAACTGAGCAAACGGAAGACACATGTTTCTAGATAGCAAACACAGCGTTACATCGCAGATCGGCAAGTTCTGCTAACATTCTGCACTACTAAGGATATCCTAAAAAGAATCTCATCATAAATCGGCTTAAAAGAAGATCAAGCCCACAAAGAAAACATCACATATCATGGATCTGCCAAACAGTAGCTATTACTGTTCAACAGGCATCCTGCAAACCAGGGGTGTTGGTAGATCTGGAAAAGATCCGGGACTATGCTAATTTTGGGACTGTCGGGACTGGGGGCTAGCTAGCCTTTTTGGTTGTAACCCCTTAGCTTCTATCCGAAGCTACAACCAAAAGACCCCGGGCTGTAGCCCCCTCAGGCCCTGCCTAGCAACACCTCTGCTCCAATACAACCAAAAGACCCGGGGCTATAGCCCCCTCAGCACCCCCTAGCAACGCCTCAATGATCAGAAATACTCTCAAAAGCTCACAGCCATCCATCTGCAAGGGAGCAGGCAGCTCACCATGTTGCACAGGCCTGCCTTGCTTTAACACCTACAGCTGCCCCCCCGCAGGATGTCGGACATGCCAGTTCAGAAGGCTGCAGCATTCCTGGCTCCCTTCCCTATTGAGACGCTGAGTGTAAACTCGTATCCACAAGGAAGCCTGTGACCGCACACTCAGGAAGCGTACACCAGCTTCAACGTATGCTTGGTGCGCGATTCTCTTCTATATTTCACGGCTTCCTTCAGCTGCTCCCCTGGATCACGGGTTTATTCGGGCATCCGGAACACCATCCGTGTCTCCAAGCAAAGGCGAAGACACCGGTCCAGACCCGAGTCCTGCTCAGTGGATTACCACCACTCATAGGTTGCGTTATGGGTTTTATACTACGCCCGTCACCACTATAATCATCTAACAGCACCAAGCCTTGTCCGGAGTGTGGCAGGTGCAGGTAAATACAACACAGTGCATGGCTTTGCAAATTGCTCTCAGGTCTTCGCCTCACACAGCACCACACTTACTGAGGCAAGAAGAAGCCCCTCATCCCTCACCACGCCACCTCCATGGTAGTGGCAGCAATAATTGGAGGACAGTAATAACCAGAGGGATGCAGCCTTGACTCAGCTTATCACAAACAGAGAGGTGGCAGGCCCCTGTGATTGTTTATGTGGTTGTGAGGAGTAGTGGAGTCCATGATTGGTCTCCAGATGTGGTAACACGGCGGCTCGACCATTCCCTTACAGGGTCTAAGTGCAGCGTTGGTGGCTTGCTGGTGCCCCAGCCTCCCCATTTGTAGGTGTGATAGAATCATGTGTAATGCACAGGAGCATGCGCACAGAGGTGGCATAGGGTATAAACGAGCACGCAGGGCCAGAGCAAATGGGGGGCGTGGGCCCGCAAGAAGGCAGAGGACTGGGCGTCCTCTTGCAAGGGTAGATTGGGCACATTTGCAAGAATGGCAGGAGAACCAGCCACACTGGTCACAGTATCACAAGAGGTAGAGGGGTGCCTCTATAAAAGCCACCGTTCATGGAGCAGTGACCTCCTTACTGTTCGGGGGACACGCATGGTACCTAGATGACATTTCGACACTCTGACGACCACATCCTCAACCAAATGCATGTGTGTCCCCCCACAGTCTGTCTCTTCCTTTTGAGCTATTTCTCGAAACTCATGGAGTATTGCATACTTGCGACTTGCTCTGTCCGCTGCGAAGTGCACCTGGGGAATGCCAAAGCTCCTACTGCCTGCAGTGGCTCGCACTGAGCATCCACTGGAGCGTAGCCAGGATTCAGTGCTCGGCTTCCTCTGGCTTTCTCAGCAGGAGTGACCATCCATGCCATCATCAGTGTCTTCCTGGCATCTGATGTTCTTTTTCCACCTGTGCTCTTGCCGCATCACCACTGTTCTTCCCATGATATGTCCTGGCCTTGCCACTCATATGCCGTTGCTTCACGTCTGCTCCTCACACACTGACTGCACCGCCACAATGCAATATCCGCATTTCATATAAAGTATGTGGGTTACACCACAAGCCTTATGTCCCCGCAGTTCTACACATGAATTGTCCAGGGCAGCGCACACGATTTAACATGCGATGCTCTAGTGCGGGGAATTCCAACTTCTGGCTGTACCGATGTTTTGGACTACGACTCCCATCAGCCCTCACTATTGTCTATGCTGGCTAGGGCGGATTGGGGTCCAAACATGTGGAAAGCCAAAGGTTGTAGACCTCTTCTCTAGTGATGTGCATTTTGGCACTACACACAGAAGTTTGTATAAGTGTAATACCATAGAACCATCACCCATTGTGGCCGCCAGGCAGCTGTGCTGTACACACACACTCTGCCGACCCTCTCACAGTACATGACACTTACCCCTCCGAAGTGCCTAATTCTGGAGTGGGGTGTAGAGTGTATTGGGTACGCATTGCAAGCAGATGTGCCACTGTTTCGGCCTATTTCAGATCGGATGGTAGTACTCTGGCACTGGTGTGAATTCATAGGACCCCCTTTTGGTGTTTGTGGAATGCTGCATGGGGTGAATCTTTGGTTTCCCCACGAGAGTTCTATTCAAGTCTTTCCCCATCATGCCTGCCCCCTGTCACTCTTCTACTCCGAGTTCTTAGTTTACTAAAGATACTTTACTCCCAAAGTACCTGCGATCCAAAAAATACCTACAGTACAAATGATTCAGCATTTTACAAAAGAATAGCGAACAATGGGAAGAAATGACGAGACCCAAAATACAGAGACGAGCAGCCCCGTGCTTGCAATGGGCTTATTGCTCGGGAGCCACCCAAGGCCCATTAGCTCTGAACACTGATACAGAAAAACTAAATGAGTGGAAAGAGTTAGAATGGAATCATGTTTGCAGATGTGAACCGTGCTTGGTTGGGCCTGTAAAGGCTGGTGCCTGCTTCCCAGAGTTGCTTCTGTCTGGGGAAGTTGCCTACCTGGCCAATGTTGCATTGAGCGGATACAGATGCCAAGGATACAGCCAGGCCCTCCCTTACACTTGATAATGAATGCCATCTTACTCCAGCAGGCTGCTGTGGCTGCCAGCTGGTGGACGTAAATATTCAAAGGGGCAAGAAGGAGAGCGACGAGAGCACAAGTTGCCTAGGTTGGCCCACAAGGGAGATCATTTCAAGGGAGCATATGCTCCGCGTGTCCTTTCGCGTCAGCTGACCGTGTCCCTGGGCCTGTGGCATAGCCGTCACAGTTTCTTGTTTTTCCGTTCCCAGGACTCTGTCGTTTCTGGGTCATGGTCAGCTATGAGGTAAGTCATATCCTCAGCCCCTGTGGGGGCAGTTTTACTGCTGCAGTGTTTTTCCTAGGTATACCATTCTCTGGAGGAGATCATACAAATTGCATGCATCCCGATCACGCAAACAAGATGGCCCTTCCATGTTTTTTTTCCAGCTGCATGTTCTGCCTCTCACGGATAGAGGATTTGCACTCAGTGGCAAACATAGCCTACAGGAGGCCTGTGTGTGGAGGAGGACTAAGAAAGATTGTATTTTAATGCTAGGTTCAAACATAGCACCCTTCACTGCCAACGGTTCAGGCTGACTACCCCATCTTGGATAAGCTCTTGATCCAGCTCCAGGCATCTTCATTGATGATGGCTGAGATATTCTTTTTTTAAATATGGAAGACATTTAGCAGGGGGGGTGAAGCGGAAAGTTGCAGTTTTGCTGCATCCATTTGGATGGAAGCTGGATTTCACCTTTCATTTATCATCGATTCATTTCAACAGAGGTCTGCTGGATTAATACTGGTGGGGTTGATGTGTTTCAATGCATGCACGGCGACTGTTGAACTCTTGTTTCCAATTTTGCATAGGCAATGTCGATCTCAAGCAGTGCTGGTGGTCTACCTGGTGACCAAAATGAACAATGGATTAACCCCAGTCTGTATGCTTCTGCCGAGTGGTCTCGGGTTCCATCATCAGATGTTACATTCCCTATAGCTGTAGCTTCGATCACTTTTGCTGTAGTGTTGGCTTTCTTGAGGCTCTGGCTGATGTGGTCTTCCCAGCTCCAACATTACGTTCTGTTGATCCCTAGATAAGGAGATGCATTTCGTTTTTGCCCCTTCTGACCGCTATAAATTCGTTAGGTTGGACTTTCTGCTCCCCCAAATCACAATCTTACAACTTCAAGTGTTGTTTTTGGGTTGGTTGCTTCTGCAGTATGTGGACAGGGCATTGAGTCGCAACTGTCGAACATTATATCCCTTGGCTAGTAAAGCAGAATCATCCATGGAACATCCGATAGAATATCCTGTATAACTTTCAGAGTAAATACATATAGGCCAAGTGTGTTTATGTTGAATAGGTTGGGTGCCAAAAAGCAACCTTGTTTTATTCCTCTATCTGTGAGACATGTCACGGTTACTTCCGCTCTTATGCGGAAACATGTTGCTGATGGAGGTTTATCGGTCTTAAGTGAAAAGATCTTTTAAAAAAGATCTTTTCACCTAAAGACCGATTTAGAAAGACCGCTCCGTGACCACACAGAGCGGTCTTTCTAAATCCAACTGTCACGCCCCCTGCTGCACACGAGTGTGTGCAGGGGCTGACAGGCAGTTCGGGACCCAGAAGCGCAGGACCAGGAGAACGGGTAAGTGTGTGTGTGCGTGGGTGTTGGTGTGTGTGAGTTGTGTGTATGTGTTTTGGTTTGGGGGAGTGGATGGGGCTGAGAGATGGGGGTTCGTGGGTACATGTGTGTTGGTGTATGTGTATGTATGTTTGGTTTGGGGGCTGGGGGCGCGGGGAGGAACAATAGGTTGCTTGGGGGGTGAAACCCCCAAGTATGTTAAAATAAAAGGGAAACCGCATGTTAAAGGTCTCAAGAGAAAAAGATCTTTACAATGCCCGATCAAAAGAAAATCGGTCAAAGCAGTCTTTTTCTGTTGGCATGAAGGGTTTTGTCGCACTTTCCATCTAAGAGTTTAAGTATCACCATTTCTGCATTTGGGAATGGCGAATCAACTTGCACTGCATAAGCAAGGATGCTGTTGAGGCAGCTGATTGGCAGACTGCTAGAGTTCCTGCCCTTTTCCGTTGGGTGATATGGGCATTATCCCCGTGGTGTATCCTTCTGTTTCCCTGGGGCAGATCGCCATTGCCCCTTGTAAATCTGAAAGTGCAAAGTAAATGTCAAAAGTCTCTGTGTATGGGTCGCACTGGATAGCCTGGCGCTGTCTATTGATACACGGGGCATGATTCTTAATATTGAAATGGTATAGTTATAGATGAGTGATGCTCCTCTTGCTTATGCTTGGGGTCTTATGATCAGTCGGGTTCCGGTCTGAGAGTGGGTCTCTGGGTCGCAGGGCAGTGGGTGCCTCCCTGGGTATTACACAACTCTTATATTCCTTTCATGCATTGGAGCTGTTAAGATTGGAGTGGCTATTTTTTCTTTTTTTTAATTCAATTTTATTGGTTTTTTATACACAAAACAATTCTCTCGAGGAAAAAAGAGAGAAATAAACATATGTGTATGCATTCAGTTCTACATTACAATGCGGTTTCAAATGGTTCAAAAACATTGTTTAACATCAATTTAGCTGTCTCGTTTGCTTGTTTTCAACAATTAACAATATACAATATACGTTCCCGCTTTCGTTTCCTCGCCCCCCCCCTTCCTCCCTCCCTCCCTCCCTCCCGCCCTTCCTGTGCTGGGCTTGTGTTGCTTGGGAATGGAGTGGTCATGTGCATTTTTTGTTTCCTTATGTGTCTGTGGTTTCTTTTTCCAATATGATCGGAGTCTCCTTTGTTGGGGGGTACCCTCTTGTGTTCCTACGTTACCTTTTGGAGTGTATGGGGGACGTTGTCCCATGATGATGGAGGTGTTTGCTTGAGGGGGGGCAAAGATGTTCAGTCTCTCTACATGTCACATTCACTCAGTGTGTGTTCCCTGGCATGTATTTGTTTATGAAGTCCATCCACAAGATGTCAGTTTGTGTTTCTTTCCCATGTAGGGAAGCCGTTATTTTTTCCATGGTGCATATGTTCATAGCTACGTTAACCCAGTCTTTCTCAGTCGGAATTGTGGCGGACTTCCATTTCATGGTTAGGAGGGCTCGGGCGGCTAGCAGAAGATGCCGGGCCAGCCCCTGGACTCTCTTCCATTCATCCTCACATTTCTCAAAGCCAAAGAGGATAAGGTGGGGGTCTGCGGTTCTCTGAATCCCGTCTAGGTCCCTAATCCACCCCAAGACCTCGTCCCAATAGATCTTGATTCGGGGGCACGCCCACCACATGTGCCAATAGTCTGCGGTTTCTCCACATTCACGCCAACACAGGGAGCTAGCTGACTGAAACATTTTGGAAAGTTTATATGGGTCATATTGCCAGCGATGTAAGAGCTTAATGGCATGCATCTTATATTGACATGATATGGAAGTTCGGGATGTCGCCTTGCATATTTTATCCCATGTTTCTTGATTGACCTCCTCACCCAGATCGTTCTCCCATTTTGTTCTGAGATATTCTGTAGTTCCCCTACCTGCTTCTAGCAGTGTTTTGTACATGGCGGATATCAGACCCTTCATATCAGTTCTAGAGTCCAGCAGCTTTTCAAAAGGAGTGAGTTCTCTACTTTGTTTTTCCATTCTGGTTTTGTTAGGACTCCCTTAATCTGTATAAAATGGAATACTGACAGGACCCTTATCCCCAAAGCCTCTGTTAGTTCGGGAGTGTGATAAAGGATTCACTTCAGAGAAGTTGACCTACTCTTTCGAATCCCGCTTCGTACCAAGCCTGGAATCTTTCCACATTGGGGATATGATCGTTAATTCCCAGGGACCATAAGTGGCTCAGTGGTGACGGCCATGTGGTGACTTTCTTCATTTCCGTGCCCTCCCTCCATATTTCCCATATTGTCTCCAAGATTGGATGTGCCCTTGATCTATTCAGAACTCTCCTTCGTGGTGACCATAACCACTCTGGGACTGTAGCCAGGTACAAATAGTGGTTATCCATTGCAATCCACTGTGGCTCTTTCTGATTGCGCAGGTGGGGAATGAGGACCCGCAGTTGGGCTGCTTCGTAGTATCTACCATGCTTCTATGACAAAATGGCTCCTATCTCAAAAGAGTAAAAAGTAAGATGGCTATTCCCCAGTGCTGCCATCTCGTGATGTGTCACTGGTTCAAAAGCATGATTGCGATAACCTCAAGACATGCTAGTGTCATCTGTTCACCAGAAG
The DNA here is from genome assembly GCF_040938575.1 of Ambystoma mexicanum. Classification (NCBI taxonomy): domain Eukaryota; kingdom Metazoa; phylum Chordata; class Amphibia; order Caudata; family Ambystomatidae; genus Ambystoma; species Ambystoma mexicanum. The sequence continues at coordinate 985,133,981 of NC_090921.1, forward strand.
TACCCATAATGATATTCCATACATGTGTTCCATGTACACTTCCACATCAGACTGTTCCAATATATATTCTCACCTTGTCTGGACAAGACTGTTTCTTATTTTTCAGCCGGTTATTTGCTCCATCGAACATCTATCCACCTATGACGATTTGCAAGTGTGGTTTGCCAATCCCTATAAAATATTAGCTAAATGTATTGGAATATGTCGTCACCCAAATACTACTTCTTACCTCTCTGTGGGCCTATGCTAATGGACAGGACTTGGAGCTCTCACACTGCTCACGTGACCTTCTCACCTCTCCTTCTCTGCAGCATCCAAAACTACACAGAGAAACTGGGCCGGTACAACTCCTTCGAGGCCGTGCGGCGGGCCTTCAAGGTGTGGGAAGCAGCCACCTCCCTGGTCTTCAAGGAGATTCCATATGAGGAGATCCGGCAGCAGCGGCGGAAAGAGGCCGACATCATGGTGCTCTTTGCCTCGGGCTTCCATGGTGACAGCACGCCCTTTGATGGCACGGGCGGCTACCTGGCGCATGCATTCTTCCCCGGCACTGGAATGGGGGGCGACACCCACTTTGACTCGGATGAGCCTTGGACGATGGATGACCGAGATCTGTCAGGTAAGGGCACCTGAATTCCGAAGATCAGATTTGGTATTGTATTTGTATTTTGTTTATTTGTAGTGCGCACCTTGCCTGGGGGTATCTGGGCGCATGTTTAAAAGGCAGTTACAGGTTACGACAAAACATAACAGCAAACACAGCAGTAGACAACATTTACATATTTTTACATATAGTTACAGGCATTGCATAGGTGGGAGACGGAGAGGGCCTGGATAAACAGTACACCCGTCTATAGAAAGAGAGCAGGTGAGAATGTGGGTGCTAAGAAGATTAACTCGAGGTGTCCAAGACATCCTGTTCATGTAGCCACCGTTTGGTTTTAGTTTTAAATGAGTGGACGGAGGGAACATTTCTAAGAGCATTAAGTAGAGTGTTCCACAGTTTAGCAGCAAGGACTGGGAAGCTTGAGCCTCTGGCAGTCTGTAGCTTGAAATTGGATATGGATAAGGTTTGCGCCTGAGCAGATCTCAGGGGTCTGGAAGCTGTATGTTGAGTGAAGCGCCAGGATAAGTAAGTGGGGGCAGCATTGTTTTTGTGAGCTAGGACAAGTGCTTTGAGAGATATGCAATGAGTGATAGGAAGCCAATGCAAGTTAAGTCTAGTGTTGGAGATGTGAGAACACCTAGGGACGTTGAGAGCTGCCCTTATGGCATTATTCTGTGTGACCTGGAGTTTATCAAGGTTTCTTTGACTAGTCCCTAAGTAGAGTGCGTTGCAGTAGTCGATTATGGACATGATGAGGGTTCTAGCAAGGATCAGGCAGTTGGTAGTAGTCAAAAAGGGGTGGCATGCTGTGATCAGTTTACAGGTATAGGATGACGCTGAGACTACTGTGTTTGTTTGTCTGTTGAGGGACAGAGTAGAGTCTAGGTAGATACTCAGTGTGTTGGTGACGTTGGAGACTATAAGTAGCTCCGTCTTTTCATCGTTAAGGCATAGCCGATGATGAGCCATGTCTGTCATGCCAGGTCTGGATGACAGAGTATACAGTATCGAGTGCTTTGGCGTCGGTTACATAATTGCCAGTGATAGGGATGAGTATCTGGGTGTCTTCCGCATAATTCGTGTAGGTGACACCCAGATAGTCAAGTATATCAAAGAGCGGCTTAGTAAACACATTGTAAAGTGTGGGAGATACACACGATCCTTATGGTTCTCCGCATGGGACATGAGCTGGGTCGGCTGCGGCTAAGGCAGAGAAGACCCTCATGGATCTGTTTGCCAGAAAGGAGCTGATCCAAGATGAGGCTGCGTCAGAGAAGTGAGCAGCAATCTTGAGGTGGTGGCAAAGGATTTGGTGAACGACCAAATCAAAGGCTGCTGAAAGATCAAGGAGGAGCAAGAGTGTCTGCTTGCCCTCGTCTTTCAGGTCCTCGATTTGGGTTTTCAAATCAATTAAGGCTGTCTCTGTGCCGTGTCTGGGACAGAAACTGGACTGTCTGAGCCCTAGTAGATTGTTGGTTTCGAGGTACTCCTGTATTTGGAGATAAGCCGCTCGATCCAGGATTTTAAGAAGGTATGGTACCGTGGTGATGGGCCTATAGTTAAAGGGGTTACTGGGATCGAGATTTTAATTAGGGGAATGACCCAAGCGTCCTTGAGGTTGTCAGGTACAGTGCCAGATTTGAAGGAGGCATTAATGAATGAGGTAATGAATGGTGTAAGGTTGTGTGTGGCTTCCTTTATGATTGGTGCAGGGCAAGCATCACCTTGGCACTTGGAAGGCTTGAGTTTTGAGATAATATTTTCGATTGTCAAGGCTTTAAAGCTAAACGGTTTGAAGGCGTGTTTAGGTGAGGGGGTTTTGTAGGACTGGGTGGTTACCTGTTAAGTCCGAAATGTGGCATTTTTTGGTGTTGATTTTGGCTTGGAGCATGGCAATTTTGTCTAGCAAAGCCTTTGGGATGTTGGAGCACCACTCCGTGTCAGGGATGCATGAACAAGCAGTGCAACTTGAGACTCTAGTTCTTTAAGGATCTTGAACAGTTCCTTAGTATTGGATTGGGGTTGAGAGATCCTATTATTGTACACTTCCTTTTTTGCTGCTAGGATGGCTTCTTTGTATGTGTGGGAAGCCATGGTTAGGTTATTTTTGTTAACTAGGGAAGGTAGGCTTTTCCAAAGGGTCTCAGCTTTTCTTTTTTCTTTACGCAGGTTGCGAAGGTGAGTGGTGAACCAGGAATTAAGGTGGAGGCGAGGTTTTTGTTCGCGCAATTTGATGGGGGCAATGGTGTTGAGAGCTTTTAACATAACATGATTGTAGGAGTCAACTAATACTGTGGGGTCCAAGCAGGAAGAAGAAACAGTGTTCAGTAGAGGGAGGATAAGAGGGAGAGGTTTCTCAGCCGTGATATCCTTCTTGTTACGTGTGTATGTGGGAGGGGCAAGGTCAGGTTTATTTGACGGTGGACTAGAGTTCATGGAGAATAGTATTTTGTGATGATCAGACCACACGCAAGGAGACACAGAGGCTGTGTTAAGCGCACAGTTCATGCCTGCGACACAGTCAAGAGTGCAATCCTTAATATGGCTGGGCTCACTGATATGTTGGGTAAGACCAAAGTCGGCCATAACCCTCGCTAAGTCAGTGGCTTTGGCGTCATTTGTATCCTGGTGACCTATGTTAAGGTTGCCCAATAAAATGATTTGCGAATTGGGCTTGGTGCTAGTGGCTAGGATGGATGAGATGTCCTCCACAAATGAGGAGGTGGGGCCAGGCGACCTGTACAGGAGATGCACTGTGACAGTGTGCTTAGGTGAAATCGGCAGTTTGATAGAGAGTAGTTCCGCTGATGGTAGCCGCAGGCTATTGGCAGCTCTGAGACTGAGCAAGCTCTTAAATATAAAGGCTAATCCTCCCCCCTCGGTTTGATTGGTGTCCCTGTCACACCTGATAATGGAGTAGTTGTCAGGGATGGCCATGGTCAAGGCAGAGCCAGAGGCCGCATGCAACCAGGTTTCCGTGATTGCGAGAAAGTCAAGGTTTTCTGTGATGAAAAAATCTGCAATATCTAGGGCATTTGCGGGGACAGAACGTGCGTTGATGAGCACGCCTTTGAGTTTGGGAGCAGTGATGTTATTGTGGTCGGGAATGATGGAGTCGGGTTTAGGAGCTGAGAGGGCAGTGGATGTATTGGCATTAGAGTTAGGGATTTTGTCGAGGGTGGAATTGTTAATGTGGTAGGACCAGTGCTGACATCTGGATGCTAGTCTTTGGTTTCTGACTGAGGTGGCACATGGTCGACTAGGTAGGTTGGGTGAGGTCAGTGTGATGTGGTGCGGTAGTGGGGGACTTAAGGAAGCGGGTGAGCCTGAGATCGAAAGTAATAATGACTCGCAGCAGGATTCACTATGCCGATGTTGGGTACAGAGTGAGGTCTGACAGGCTTTGCTTTGTTCTTGAGTGTAGTAAATTGCCGGGCGGTGGGTTGTGCAGGCGCGAACCGAGCCTAGCATTTCTAATCTGAGAGGGGCATGGTTGATTGGGAGTGGGTTTGGTGGCGAAATGAAGTAACCAGAGGGCCGGCGCGTTTAGATAAGGATTGGGTCCTGTCATGAGGAGAACGTAAGGTGGTTCGTGAGGTATTGCAATACAGGTAGTGGGAACGTGCGAGATGAGGTGCAGGGTGGTGATGGGGAAGAGCGGTGACCAATTTGGGGCCTGAAGTGTGAGCAGTAAGAATGTGGCGAGGTGTAGAATAGACAGGTGGGCAAACTTTGACATGCTACCATGTGACGGAAATGAGTGTAAGTAGGTATCAAATGTGCAGAGCATTTTAGGGGCTGAATCGGTCGTAGATTGTTAGGTAAAAAAAGCGGCAATCAAATGGGGATAGTCAAATGGTGGGCTGCACATAGGTTAAAATCATCAATCAAAAGGGAGCAGTCGAAAGGTGGGCTGCACATAGGTGAAACGCAACAATCAAATGTGAGCAGTCGAAAGGTGGGCTGCACATAGGTTAAAATCAACAATCAAATGCAAGCAGTCAAATGGGGACAGTCAAATGGTGGGCTGCACATAGGTTGAATGCAGTGGTCAGATGCCTCATTCAATACAGTATAATGGTACCATAATGCATCGGCACTCCACAAGAACAGATGTACTGGGATGTAATCTTCACTTGCCTAGCCTCATGAAACTTGGGTTATGCAGAGCTGTGAAACTTAAACATGCTGCAACGGTTCCATGTGTTAATATCCCCGCAAAAATATTGCCATATTTTTACGCCGATATTAAGCCATGGAACCTGCGGGGGACCCCCCCTGCAGCCCCCATATTTTTTTAAAGGGAGATGGGGACACCCCCGCAACATCTGGTCCCATTTACCCCATAAAATATCCCCACCAATATTATTGCCTATGGTCTTACCCCACGACCATATATATGGCCATATTATTGGTGGGGATAATATTAACTGATACTGCTGCAACTGTACCTATTGGTAGACAGTGCCGGATTAAACCCTGTGGGGGCCCCTAGGAAGTCGAAATGTAAATGTGCCCCCACCCCTCACAAATGATCTCCTAATACGTTTTACATGTTCTGCACTGCTTTATTTTGATCCGTTGTCGCGGGGCCCCTAGGCCGGAGCCCACTTGGCCTAATGGATAATCCGGCACTGTTGGCAGGGGTTTGAATGTTATTATCCCACCCTTCCTGTGTTCAAAACAGTAAGTTGTACAGAATTGCTAATGGTTACGTATAGTACATGTCACACATGGGAAAGCATTGACTCGTCTGCTTGCGATGATGGTTGCCTCCGATTCAAGTTATGTATGGCACAAAAGGGATTCAAATACATTTGATGGTTATTTCCGGTGGTACAAATTAAACATGATCAAACCGTAAGTGCTATAGAACTGACGAAGGTTGCCTGTTGCACCATTTAAACGTCTCAAAACAGGAAGTGATTAAGGCTGCATGTGATGGCATTTATAACTGTAAAATCAGGAAGTGATATGATATGGCATTTATAACGCGCCTATACACAAGTGTTCCAAGGCGCGATGAGGCAAGCGAGGGGAACAAAGGGAGGACGGACAGCAATCCTACTAGAACAGGTGTCATTCAGATCGCGAAAGTGCATGGGAGGGGGCAGGGACAGTGCAGTACATGAGAAAGATTATAACAATAAGTACGGCCATGAAGTGGGAAGTACAATGGTAAGTGCATACATTGGGTGTCGAGACCTGGTAGGGGGACTGTAGGGATACAGAAACAGTCCCCTAGTGCAGGGGATGCCAGGTGGGCAGTGCAGGTGCGTGACGCTGGCGGGGGTGGACCTGGACCCGAGATCAGAGGGTGTCCAGGTCTCCAGTGCAGTTGCGGTAACAGCCAGGAGGTCAGCAGAGGAGAGGAGGAGAATAGGCGGAAGCAAAGAGAAAGGTTTTGAGGTGCTTCCGGAACCGGAGATGGTTCTCCTCGAGTTTGAGGGAGGCAGGGAGGCTGTTCCAGAGGGAAGCCCCAGCAGAAGAAAGAGATCTACCACCAACTTGTTGCTTGGAGAAGCGACTGGCCCTAAGGGAGTTGGAGGTGGATGAGCGGAGAGCTCGAGAAGGAACTTATTTAGGAAGAGAGAGTTGAAGGTATTGACACATACATGTTGATTGTTGCCTGTTTTATTTATCACCTATTTGTGTATTCAACAGGTATTTGTAGCATACATGCCATTACAGAAAGGAATGTCGAAACAGTGAGGCTAGCTTTCACTTGCATAACAGGAAGTGATGAAGATGTTATTGAAGTTGGCTATAGTACAAGTTATAGATGTAACTGAAAACGCTGGTAGTTGCTAGTTATAGAAGTCGAAGCATAAAATGGGCTTGGGGGTGTCCATAGTACTGTTCATGCATGCCCCTACAGGAGGTGATAACAAAGTGATTACCCATTGCTTATTGTGCAATTTAAGCATGTCAAAATATTAAGTGACGTGTAAATGATGATCTTTGCCAGTGATACATGCAACAACAGAACAAAATGCATTCTTGTGATTTTTGCTAGTAATATGTTATCTATTACCGTCATTAATGGGTATTTGTAGTATGCATGTCACTACAGGAAGTGGTTAGGAAACGATGATTATTACAAATGTTGTACATAGTACATCCCAAACAGGAAGTGATGTTGAATGTATGAGGATCGCCTGTGGTGCAAGATATACGTACCAAAACAGGAAGTGGTGTGAAAGGGATTGCCTGTTGTGCAAGATATACATACCAAAGCAGGAAGTGATGTGGAAGGGATTGCCTGTGATACAGGTCATAATTGCCAAGACAAGAAGGGATGTGGAAGGGATTGCCTATGGTACAGGTTATACATATGAAAACAGGAAGTGATGTGGAAGGGATTGCCTGTGCTGCAAGATATGCATACCAAAGCAGGAAGTGATGTGGAAGGGATACCCTGTGATACAGGTTATACATACCAAAGCAGGAAGTGATGTGCAAGGGAATGCCTGTGGTACAGGTTATACATACCAAAACCGGTAGTGATGTGGAAGGGATTGCCTATGGTACAGGTATACATATCAAAACTGGAAGTGATGTGGAAGGGATTTCCTGTGCTGCAATATGTACATACCAAAGCAGGAAGTGACGTGGAAGGGATTGCCGGTGGTATGGGTTATACATACCAAAACAGGAAATGAAATGGAAGGGATTGCCTGTGGTACAGGTATACATATAAAAACAGGAAGTGATGTGGAAGGGATTTCCTGTGATACAGTTTATACATAGCAAAACAGGAAGTGATGTGGAAGGGATTGCCTGTGATACAGTTTATACATAGCAAAACAGGAAGTGATGTGGAAGGGATTGCCTGTGGTACAGGTTATACATACCAAAACAGGAAGTGATGTGGAAGGGATTGCCTGTTGTGCAAGATATAAATACCAACACAGGAAGTGATGTGGAAGGGATTGCCTGTGATACAGGGTATACATACCAAAGCAGGAAGTGATGTGGAAGGGATTGCCTGTGGTACAGGTTATACATACCAAAACAGGAAGTGATGTGGAAGGGATTGCCTGTTGTGCAAGATATAAATACCAAAGCAGGAAGTGATGTGGAAGGGATTGCCTGTGGTACAGGTTATACATACCAAAACAGGAAATGATGTGGAAGGGATTGCCTGTGGTACAGGTTATACACAGAAAAACAGGCAGCGTTGTGGAACGGAATGGCTGTGGTGCGAGCACACTAGACTTGGAGGTAGAACCTCTGCTGGCTTTGCATGCCGTATCTCTGCATCTGCCCTGCCTCCACCTGCATCCATTAGGTCTCCACTAAAGGAAGTGGCAGAAACTGCTGCTCAAGTCACTGAAAGTGAAAGTGAGAGGATGTTAGTGGCTGTCAGTAGCTTTGCTACACCACTGCTAGTTTTGGGTGGTGGTAGCCCCCTCTTTCCAGGTATCAGAGATGGTAGAGAAACACCCTTTGTTGGATGACTGCATTCCCAGGCGATTGGGGAGAATTGCTTTGTCGTCTCAGAGATGGAGAGGAGAACAGTAGTGAGCCTGCCCATGCCACCTCTAAGAAGGTGGTGCAGTACCCAAAGCACCATGTGGTGTTTCATTGAATCCACCTAGAGAACATTCTCCGGCCAGACAGATTACAACTAATGTGCTGCCTTTCGGGCCGGATACAAAAATTAGACAGTTGCTCTGCCTCTCAGCCAGCCAACCATAAAATGGAGTGGGAATATGGTGAAAGCTTTACTTCCACCATGTTTACTAAAGAGGGGGTTTAGTAGTCTGTGCAGCTGGGATTTCTAACCTGTTTTACTGGCCCAGTGCTCTTTAAAATGTCCCTTTACTCTCAAACTGTCCAAAAGGGTCTTCCTGGCATTACTCAGTTTGCAGTGTAAAGTCATTAATTGATTTTCATGAATGTACTAAACAGATAAAGTACTGGCACAAACTGTGTAAACTTTATTCACACACAGAAAAGCCAACACAAGCGGAAGTTTAAACGTATAATATGGGTATCAGAGAAAGTGACTTTCACACAAAGAACAGGAGCCACACAGCGTGCAGCATTGGAAGCTTCCATTGTAAACTGGGCAGATACATCATGGTCGGCAACACTGCAAGCTGCTATCACACACCAGACAGGTACAGCACGGGATGGGAAGACGCGGCTCCAAATACCATCACAGGCACCCATAGGTTAAAGTCTAAGCAGGAGTGCTGCAATGGTTCCAAAAGTAGCCTTCCTCAAATACAGCACATGCACTTACTTTATGCATAGGACTAGCATATGTTTCCCTCATAAACAGACACAGGGTAGGCAGGGCCAGCACAGGCGTTCTTCAAACAGGTACAACATAGACCAGCCTACTGCAAGCTTTCCTCAAAATCATTCAGGTACTGCATCAGTTGGGGGATTGGTATATTATGTGCAGGGTCACTACAAGATTCCATAACAATCACGTAAACATACAGCATGGACAGAGCTGCTGCAAGATTCCATCTCAAACAGATACAACATTTATACAAGAGCAAATCTCACTCACAAACAGTTCAGCAAGGTCAAGTGGAGGTTGCCTCACAAGAAAGTCAATGCAAGCACAACTCACAAACAAGTACAGATATAAAGGGGACTGGCCAGTGCAGGTTTCCCTCACAAGCGTGTACAACTACACCATGGACATGTCTATTGCATGTTCCCCTAACAAATGGGTACATGGGCAGCATGGGACGAGCCATGCACGCTTCCCTCAAAAACAGATGCAACATTGGCAGATTCAGTGCGAGTCCTGTGAAGCAGGTACTGGCACAGCATGTCGGGTCAGTGTACATTTCCCTCACATATATGCACAAGTAAAGCATTGGTAGAGCAACTGTTTGCATCAAATGTTTGGTACATTTATGGCACAACAGGATCAGTGAAAGCTTCCCTCACACACTGGAAGTGGTACAGCATGTACAAGGTCAGTGAAGGTTTTCGTCCTAAACCAGTAGAGTTGCAGCATAGTCTGAGCCAGGGCAAGTTCCCTCAACAGACAACTTGCACAGCATAGACAGTGACGGTGGAAGGTTCACTTGCTAGGAACAGGTACAGCATGAGCTCTACGCCCATGCAGCCTGCTAGTTCCGATGCTCATGGAGAGCTCTTTTTACATGTGACCCTCTACCCTAGTTGGCAGTTCTCACCAGTGACCATGTTCTAACTGGGGGTTGCAAACTTGTCTGCTTTCTGCACTCAGCCTCGTCAATAGCTCATTACTAGACTTACTTGTGTGCCGGTGGAGGGTCCAAGTGAAGAAGACGGGATGTTAAGCACGGCTGTTGTGACCTGTACAACACACACACACACACAGAGGCATGACGATTGCCCATTGCAGAGAGTCTCCACTTCCAAGCCTGCCCAGTATCTCCACTAACCAATCTGAGGCTGTCCAAGGAGGTGGGAGGGACCGCCAGGGATCAAGTCCTAAGACTGAAGGGCAGTGAATCATGGCTGGAGGTTGTGTGGCACTTTGGCCCACACGTGCACTGTAGGCAAAGCTTCATAAGCAACCTCCTTGTTGAATAGCTCCCTCAACAAGGAGGTTGCTTATGAAGTGACATCAGTTTGGAGCGGCAGACCCTTTTTTGCGTCATCCAATAAAATGTTCAATTCGTTTAATACTTTTCACTGTAAGTATAATGTTTGACCAGCATTATAACATCAGCATACACACAAAAAACTTTGATAGATTGAGTGCTATGCATTTGCCCTCAACATGCACATATTCTCAGCCAGCCTGCTAATCTTGGATTTATTACCTGCACTGGATATAAATACACTGGCAAAAACAGCTAGGCTTGACCCGTACGTTTCAGAATAGCTTTGAAAGTTAGCACAGAAAATTGCAAATTAATTGGGCATCTTTTCTTTGTTAAATTTCCAAGAACTGCCAGATAATACTTGCAGAGGTGCATTCCCACGGATACAAAGAATGTTAACTTTCAAGTAGATTGTGTGCCCAAAATAAGGTCTACTTATTCATGAAGTAGTTTTAAAGTTGCTTGAATAAATATACATTACTTCAGTTTAAGAGCAAAGGCTGCAACAAATCAATTGTGTGTTCAGTTCTCTGAGTCAGCCCTTGCAGCATTACTTAAAGGTTGTATCTATCATGTTGGTCAAGCAAATAAAAATGTTTCAGACTAAATGTTCTGTAAGCACAGCATAGTTGTATCTATTCTGAGGTTATTTGGGTAAGGCTTGTTAACTTTGTGTTGCTGAACTTGCATGAGGCGCCTACATCCACCCGATCTCCTGCCAGCTCTTACCTTCCTGCCTGGCCCATGTTCTTCCACCAGATGTTCCAGGAGAGTTTTACCATGACTCTTGACTGACCTGGTGTGAGTGCCCTGATCTTGACCAAGTTGTGTATCAACATTTCTCCCTGCTAGGCTTCCATGCTTTTATTTGAGCGAGACTATGTACTGTGCTTCACAAAACATGTGTTGATAGTCAATAGCCCTGCTTCCACTGCCATGTTACAGACTCCTAGAAATGTGGCACTGTGATTTGCAGGACATTATGTAGCTACTTGAGCTCAGATTTGTTTACATATCTTTTGTAATTCATGAAAGCAGAGGGAAAAACCTGCTTTTTGGCACCCCCTACTGGCTAGCACCTTAGGCTGCTGCCTAGTTTGCCTAGTGTTTGCAATGGCCGTGACTGCAAAACAAAAAGTGAGGTGGAAAGGAAGGTGGTTGCAAATATGTCACAACATAGAGTAATATAGTAGTGAAGACATTTCTGATTTTAAAAGTACTCAAATTTAAAACTTTGTCATATAAATGTGATGTTCCCAAATACAACTTTTGCATGCCAAAACAGGAAGTGATGTGCCAGTGATGGCGGTCACCTGTGGTTTAATTCATTCATTTCTTTAGGTAATGGGTATTTTTAGTATACATTTCACAACAGGAAGCAAACTAAAAATGATGATAGTTCCCTGAGTTATACATCCCGAAACAGGAAGTTATATAGAACCTTTGGGGATTGCCTGCCATCGAAGTTATACGTATAAAAATAGGAAGTGATGAAAACATAATTATGGTTGCTTATCCTACAAGTTATGGCAAGGCAGCAGGCTATTTAGCATGATGGTAGTTACCTATGTTAAAAGGGTGGTGCCTCTCGCTGTTTGCCCCTGTTCGGGCCCGGCGCCCTTCTCTATTCTCCAACTTTGCCTTCGCTGTAGCTCTTCTATCTACTGTAGCCATCTTTTTTGCCTTCCCCCATTCCTACCATTCTTTCTCCCAGGCAGTTATCCCCTGCTACCTCCCATTCTCCAAACCATGCAAAATCTGCCCTCCACGCTTATATCTCCTGATCCTTTGGCTGTAGTCTTGTGTGGCGTCTTCTGTGCCTGCGCTCTCTGTAGTAAAAGCCAGTCTTTCCTTGTTTTATCTTCGATTCAATCTTCACTTTCTTTGCCTAGCCGAGACCTGGATTTCTCCTACTAATACTACCACTCCTGCTATCCTTTGCATCATTTCTACCATATTTTCTCACTCCTCACATGCTACTGGCCGTGGAGCTGATACTGGGATTCTTTAGCATTCCTCATGGACTCCTCCTGACCCTTTTACTGACCTTCCACGTTTTTCTTCTTTCGAATATCATTCCTTTCCTCCTTTGTCAGTAAAGGTCCCATTTCATTCCTCGCACTATACCGCCCCGGCCCTATCTTGAATTTCTATGACAATCTTGATTCTTTTCTATCCTTCTTACTACCTGTTCTTTCCCCATCATTTCTACTTGGTGCTTTTAATCTTCACTTCTCCCACTCCTCTTCTTCTTACCCTCTTGTCTCTCTCCTTGACAACAGTCACACACAATCAACCACCTTCCCATTCCTCTTCTGATATTCCTTCCCTACTCCCTCCTCCCATACTTCCGGTTCGTCTCTTGATCTTATCTTCTCCTCTATGTCTCCTACTGTCTCGGTCACTGCCCACCCCACTTATCTGACCAACCATTTCCTTTTTTGCTTCTTACCTACACTCCCTCCCCAATTTGAATCTCCTCCCACTTCAACCACTTTTCTTAATCAAGACTTAAGATCTTTTGATACATCATCTTTTCTGGCCACTCTTAGCTCTCCTCCCTCCCGTCCCCCCCCCCACACTGCACGTGTTTCCCTCGCTATGATCTGATCTGGCAGCCTCTTCTATTCAATCTAATTTGCTTTCTACTCTTGACTCTCTCTATCATGTCCACTCATTCTTACCTTCTTGTAAACCCCCACAGCCTTGGTTTAACCCTCCTCTCATCACCCTTTGTAGATCTCTGTGTCGGGCTGAGCACCGTTGGAAAGAGTCCCAGTCTCCAGCCGACCTCACCACTTTCTTCTCTCCATTCATCTTGCAATACTTCTCTATTGGTGGCTAGAAAATGCTATTTTTCTAATTTTACTATCTTTGTCACACCATCCTCATCGTCTTTTTCAGCTTCTTAATGCTATTCTCCATCCTTGACCCCCACACCCTTTGTACTGTCCATTATCCTCTATCCTCTTCAGATTTTGCCCACCTCTTTGCTTCTGAGGTCTTGGCCCTTCACTCCTCTATTCCTTCTTCTTCTGCTCTTTCTTATTCCCATTCCTCTTCTGATCTTCCTTCCCTTTCCTCCTTTACTCACTTAACTGACTTGGACACTGTGGGTCTTCATTCGTACTCCCACCCAACAGCCTCCCCTATTGACCCTCTCCCTTCCTCTCGTATTCCTTCTATTTACCCCATCTTATCCCCTATCGTACCTGTCTTATGAATCTCTCTACTACTTATTTTCCATCCTTGTTCAAACATGCCATCATCATTCCCATCCTTATAAAACCTCACCTTATTCCTCCCACTCCAGAAGAAGTTTGACCTATTTCTCTTCATCCTTTCAAAACTCCTGGCACATGCTGTCTATTCACAGGTATCTTCTCACCTAAACTCACACTCCCCTTGCCCACTCTTCAATCTGGCATTCGTCCTTCGCACTCTATCGAGGCTGTTCTTATTTATCTCACTAATTGCCTTCTTTCTACATGGCACTCTAACCAATATTACAAACTTATAGTTCTAGATCTGTCTGTGGCTTTCAACACTGTCAATCACTCTCTTCTTCTGTCATCTCTCTTCCCTTGAGTTCTCGGGCTTAGTTCTTAAATAGTTTATTACATAATTGTCAGACCGCTCCTACTCCGTCTCCTGGCCTGGTTCTACTTATTCTCCCCATGCCCTGCGCCACGTCTCAGTCCTTGGTCCCTTTTTTTCCCCTTTACACTATTGCACTGTGTACTCATTTCTTCTTTCAATCTATCTTGTCACTTCTATGTGGATGACACTTACATTTTCTTCTCATTTTCATCTTTTTCTGGCTCCATTATACTGTTTCCAGCTGCCTCTCTGCTATTGAATCTCGGATGACCTCTCACTTTCTCTATCTTAACTCTATACAACAGAGCTCCTCTTTTTTCCAGCCGATACGCAGCCTCCCCCTCTCGCCACCCTTTGTCCTCTTCCCCCCTACCTTTCTTACCTTCTCGTCCCCGGCCAAAATTCGAGATGTAATTTTCAAATCCTCTCTTTCCTTATCTGCTCACATCCCCAACATGGCTTGGGTCTGCCGCTTCCATCTCTATAATCTCTGTCCTGCTCGGCCTTTTCTATCCTTCTCTGCTACCAAACTTCTTATTTCTCTTATGTTGTCCTGCATTGACTATTCTGCTGCCCTGTTAATCAGTCTACCTAATTCTCCTCTTAAACCCCTCGGTTCTATCTATAATGCTGCCAATCGTCTTCTCTTCCTTTGTCTTCCATGCAAGTCCATCACCTCTTCCCTTTTGTCTATCTGTTTTCTTCTGTTTGACTTTCATCTCAGGTTTCACTGGTATGACGTTCATTCATTACCAGGTTTGTTTTAGCTGAGTTTTCTGCTGCTGCTTTTTTGCTGAAAAAACTAATTGAAAAATATGGGGTGGGTGGGCAAACGGAAGTGAGTGGGGTGTGGGGAACATGTAGTAAACAACTGGTAAGGGGGATTTGGGGGAGAACCTTGTGATGGAACGGCATAGAACCGTTTCACTTGCTTGTTATTGTCTTTAAGTGCTTCCATGGCCTAGCTCTTTCTTATCTTTCCTCCCTTGCGTCTCTTCACTCTCCTTCCCGTCCCTTGTGGTCGCATTCTCAATTTCTCCTTGCTGCCCCCACTCCTCCTTATGCCTCTTCTGGTTTCCGCTCCTTCGCACTTCTGGCACCTAACCTTTGGAAAACTCTCCTTCTAACTATTCAATCGAGCCCCTCGCTTCATCTTTTCCTCACTCGTCTTAAAGCCCATCTTCTCTACTCTTTCGAACTGAATTTGTACTTCTTTTCTTCCCTTGTTTTCCTTTCTTTTCTTGTTTTTATTGGAATTGCATATTACATTGTGTTTGTAATGTTATAATTAAATTGTATGAGCTTAAGTAAATACAAATGAAAAATGCATCTAGTGAGAGCTTGAGCAATAAAGAGAAAAGATTGTGAGGGAAAATAAAGAGGGCAGGGAGAAATGAGGAAAAGAGATTTTGATCCAAGGAAGAGAGAAGTACAAGAAAGAGAGGACATTCTGTGTCAGAGAAAGAAAGAAACCCCAACCAAGAGAAAAGAACCTTCAATAGGGACACCTAGACAGTAAATAGAGTGGGTGAGACGGTATAAAGACCGATAAGGTGGAAAAGTGAAGAAAGGAACAAATAGACAGACAAACAGAACATAGGAAGAAAAGGAGACAAAATCAAGTGATATGGCCAGGGAAACAGCAGGTAAACATATGAAGATGAAAGAAGGAGGGAGACAAAGCAAATGGAAAAAGGGGTAAAGAAAATAAATAAAAGTGACAAGGAAGTAAGGGGAGAGATGGACAGAAAGGACTGGGTGTGCAAGGCAGAGAAAGGAAAACGACAAAAAGAAAATAAATAGAGGAGAAAAGGAGCAGAGCAGAATAATGGAAGGGAGAGAGATGCAAAAGCAGCGAGGATATATGAGAAGTTAACTGCACAAAGATAGGAAATAGAAAGGTAGAGAAATGTGGTTTTAGATACGAAAGAATAAGAGATAAATGGAAGATTAGGAGAAAGGTAAGAGAGAATGAGATGGATACCGAAGAAGTGGTTGCGTAGAATAGAGAAGCAAAAGAGTGGGGCAGGCACAAACATTGTAAGAGATGAGCTCCAGAAATGAGAAGGAACTGGGAGCAGAAAGGAATGATTGTGTGCAGCGAAAAGGAAGATGGTCAAATGTCAAATGAAGAGAGAGGAAGGCACAAGGAACAGACAAAAGGTGGGAAAAGCGTGGGAGAGGAAAAAGTGAAGAAGTTGAGAAACACAACAAAGCAAGCAATCGACGGTGAAGCGAGACAGAGGAAGAGATGCAAAAGAGGGAGAGAGGAACAAAATAGTAGGAGAGGTGAACCATGAAAAAAAGGGAGCACCAAACGACAGAAAAAAGAAATTAAGGGTGAGGGACTGAAAATATACACTGGGGAAGGAAGGAAAGGGAAGGAAAGAAGAGGGCAGGAAGAGAGGAGGGGAATCCACTGTTTGCTGAATAATAGAGATTTTGTATACAGAGAGAGATGAGAAAAGAAAGGAGAAAGATGGACAGTAGAAAGTGTGAATGGATATACATTGAACTAATGAGTTACTTGAAATAAGGCGTTCAACCATGTCTCATATCCTTGACGAATTCCCAAAAAGAAAAGAGCAAACAAGATGGAAGAAAGCAGGAGATAGGTGTTGAGTGGGTTACAGAAAGGAAGAGGAAAGGGAAGAAGACATGAAGAGAGGGATAAAAGAAGAGTAGTTGGGGTCAACAATTATGCATAAGCAAAAAAGTAATCACGACACAGTGAAAAATGAATAAACTGAATGGCAAGTGAGGGAAAGGGGCGGCTCTCTTCAGTTTTACAGAACACGGCGATATCTATTAATCTGCCAAAAAAGGAACGTTGGACTGAATAGTGAGAGAAAAGGAGGGCTGCAAACCCCTTAGGTGCCACTTGTTTGGGGGCCAGAGTGCTGCCGTACGTCATATTTCTGTGGTAAATTTGAACAGCAGCAGTTTAGGCAGTGAATGGTTACGTGTGGAAATAAAGTCATTTGGCGTAATTGTGTGTTAACGTCACATTCTTATTTCCTGCATCCGCAATGGATGGTTCGTTATTGGGAACCAGTCATCGCTAAACGTTCTTTTTCCGAATTGAGCTTGCATTTATAGGACATACGTCACATATGGTAATTACTCTGCACACCACTGATGCTGACAAGTTGTGTATATGAGTAATCTTTTTACTACAATTCGTTGTTGTGCCGAAGGAGATTGCAGCCAATCAGAAATCCCTCAAGCATACACACACACACAAGCATGCAGGGTAACCGTGAAACTTCAAGTTTATTACCTAGGCAGGAGAGCATGTGTCGTCAGTTTCACGGTTCATTTCCAATTGCAGCTGCAGTGCAAAGACGTGTCATTGCTAGTTGCGTGCTTTCGACTGGTCCTTCCTTAGCGTAAGCTATACCGGCGCATGTTCAATCCATTTATACCTTTTCTTAGACCACTACGCGCATTATTTGAACTACAACCCCTACTAAATCGGCACCTCAGAATGAGAGTAGGAAGCAGTGTCGAGCAATGACATCAGTGCCGGATTAAACCCCGTGGAGACCCCTGGGCAGGTGAAATTTCGGGGCCCCCTCGCAAATTATAAACTAATACGTTTTTAATTTTAATAAACCAGAAACATTAACCATTTTTTATGTTATTAAACAAAACCTTTTAATAAACCAACAAAACTTTAAATATTCACTTTCCTCAATTTGTTTGTGGTGAAATCTTTCAGGTTATCTTGGAAGTCTACCTTATGCAAGACGTTGTATTCAGTAGCCATAATGGCAAGTGAGTTCAGTCGTTCTTGTGTCATATGTACAACAGCTACTTGGAAACATGTCTCATATGAAAAATACAACTAATCATGGAATGATGGATGTCTTCCAACAGGGTTTTGTCAAGGAGTCGGGACAGAGATGATGGCTTTGTGTTGGAGCTATTAAAGAAGAGGGCAATTACCACCAATAAACCTCTGTACGTCGCCTTCATAGACTTCTCCATGGATTTTTACATTGTCCTGACGAATAAGCTTTGGGCCAAATTGGAGAAGTGGGGTTGTCCTCCTGCATTGTTTGTGATTCTGATAGCATTGCACACGGGCACAACCATGCGTGTTCGGCTGGATAGAGAGGGCAGACTATCGGCCTGATCAGTCCGGCGAGAGGCCTTAAACAAGGGTGTCTACTGACCCCGATTCTATTCATACTCTTCTTGTCCTATCTGGGAAAAGCTTTCACTGATACAAACATTTTCCTCCCTAAATTAAACACCACTAGGATTAATTGGAATACGCTGACGACCTGATCCTAATGGATCACATGCCTATTTGGGTTGCAACGTCATCTGAAGGCTTTGGAGGTGTACTCAACAAAGAACAATTTAACAATTAGTGTCCCAAAATCAAAAATCTTCGTAATGCAAAGGGGCCAAGGCGAGGCAGGAGGACAACTAAAGTGGTCCATTAGTGAGAAACCCCTAGAGAAAGTGGACCACTTTGATTATTTGGGTTTTCCAAGTTTCCCAAAAGAAAATAGAGCCCAGCAGTTAGTAATTGTCATGATCTCTGCTTCCAAAAGGTCAGGGTTTTCCCAACTCTCTGGAAGCAGATCCATAACCCAGGTTCCGAGTGCCAACCAGTCCCAATTGGGGCCTTTTGGACCCAGTCCTGGCGCCAGTGGCACCAGGCTCATAAATATGCCCAGTCCCAGCGCTGGAAGCGCCGGGCTCATAATGCTTGGGTGGACTTACCTCCAGCAGACCATGCTGCTTACTTGCCTGCCAGTTGAGCCTCTGATCCTCTTCTGTTTGGAACTACTTTTCCTGTTGGGTGGGGCTGGAGCCACTCCCTAGATTTAGAACACTGGAACTCTTCTGGAAGGCAGGAACTCTTTTCTTACCAGGAACTCTTTTCTTACTTAGGCGTGGCTGTGGAAGGAGACACCTAAGCACTACAGGAGGCTATTTAAACCACACCCGGTGGATGAATCTTGCGTTGCGTTATTCTGCACCCTCTGCAGCAGGACGCTCATCGTGTCTTCTGCATCCAGTCCTGGGCCTAAGGAAAAAGGCTTACCATCCTGAATCCAGTCTTCAGCAACACCTATAAAGACAAGAAAGAACAGGTTAGCATTCCGGCATCTGAAAGGCAAAGGCTTACCATCCTAAATCCAGTCTTCAGCAACACCTATAAAGACAAGAAAGAACAGGTTAGCATTCCGGCATCGGAAAGGCAAAGGCTTACCTACTCTTCGTGCGCTCCGGAGGTCTTCATACTACATTCTGGCATCTGAAAGACAAAAGCTTACCAACTCTTCGCACGCTCCGGAGGCCTTCGGCGCTGCATCCGCATCTGAAAGACAAAACAAGGTGCGTTTAAAGACATTGGGGAACTTTAATACTCACGTGCCATTACTCCTTTCCACATCTAATCCAGTGGGTATTCCGGCACCCTGCAGCCGCTCCGAACTCGTACCTGCAAAATAAAAAGACAGTTAGAGCGCATCGTGAAGCAGGCAACAAGCGCTTACTCACGTGCTTCCAGGCGCTTCTATTCATCACACGGGCTCCATCTTCAACTCACTTCAGCCCGTCATCCGCCATCGCCGGAACCCTGCAAAACAAGAGACATCATTACTAAAGACTTTAAAAAGACATTTGAATGACTCGAAACTTACCGTTCGTGCAGTAAACGACGGACAGCAGTCCTCTGAAGTCAAGAGGCCTGCGCTACCTATCCAGTGAAGAAATTGGCTACAGCACCCTGCCCCGAGGCAGATGGAGAGCTCGGCATTCACTTACCTAAGACATCTTACTCTACACGTCAGGCATACAGTGCACAGAGGTCCAGCCCAAAGAGCCAACCGGGTGCTACACATCACCTTTGAAGATACGGTAGTCGCCCAGTCAAGACCGGCGCCTCTGCGAGAATCAGGTGAGCGTTACAGTAATAGAGAAACAAAAGATTATGGTCCTGGCCGCACAGGCTGCTGCCCTGAACAGAAAATGTGGGCACGTTTCGATAATCCCTGTAAGGGAGTACTACTTCAAAAAGGTGGTCACTGTGGTGACGTATGGGGCGGAGACAACACTATTCTCCATGGCAGGCTTAATGGCTAAGCTTGAAGGTGCGTGCTGGAGAAAAATACTAATGTTACCTATTAGCGTTCCGTTCCTGGCAATAAGGTACAAACTGGGCCTAATTTCTCTGGAAACCCTGGTCAAATAAACTTCCTACAAAAAATATATCTGGCGGAAGCAGGGTCAAGTTGGGCCCTCTTAAAGTGTGGGCTGGAAAGTAAGTCTCTGGCTGCTCTCGCCGAATGGCACTGTCAATGTATAGAAATACTAAGTGCTGTGGACTCCACAGGGGAATACTTATTAGCGAACACATCAAAAGTGAAAAAGAGAGTTTGGGAGAGCGACTGGATCCATACGATTGAATGTGTTAGGAAGCACCATCTCTTTAAGGGTATATTGCTGGACATGAGACCATATAACACATTACCGCACTATTTGAGGAAATGCCCGAGGCAGTACTGGAGGGTTAAATGTTTACGACTTCGCTTGAATCTGTTCCCTACTAACGAAATCTTGGGAGCCCGAGCCTGTGTATGACACGATTTGAAGAATTGTAGATTCTGTAAAGTGGAAACCTCGGAAGAAACCATACAACATTTGATGGGTTTACTGCCCCTATCTAAGTGCTCACTTTTCGCACCTTGTTAAGGACTATAAGGTGGTGCACCCTGGGTGGCTATGGCAACGTATTTTCACAGACAAATTGTTTAAATGGTCATTGGCCGCTTTACGTTTTCTAAAATAAATGTTTCCAGCAGTGGCTAGTGTGCCTAATGAGGCCTAGATCCTGAGTTGCCAACAAAGGGGACGCTCAGTTCGACTTAGCGAGTGTTGCCAATGAACTGGCCCTTGATCTTTTATCATCCGCATACCGGAAATCAATTATGATGGAATGGGCGGCATCGTATTTCATTCTTTCCATGCTATAAGAGGTTTCCCTGCTATCGACTAGAATGCCAACTAAGGACTAGTTCCTCCGAAGCCAAAGAAAGGGACGCTTAGTACGAGCAACTGAGTGAGGTTAATGAATTGATTCACAAATTCTTTTTATCATATCAGGTGATTTTAAGGAATTGGTACACGAGTTCTTATGATGTGTGTATTATGAAATTAACTGCAATGTAAAGCTTTTTGTAATGTGATGTATGTGAAGGTTTTGTCCTAGGCAAATTGCTGTTTTAATACTTTTTTTTCTTTTTTGTTCTATCGAATTTATTGTGTGTGTATACTGTTTTATTCTGCGTTCTATGGAGTGTTTGTGTGAAAGGTTCCTTCTGACCTATAACACATTAAATAAATAAAATAAAAGTAGTGTTCAGCTTGGAAATGCTTGGCACGGCTCTGCCATGGAACATTGCACTTTAGGCCTACCATAGAACCAACACACAATCATCCTACATATTCTAACATTAGTACAAACGGAAACACTCATTCCTACTGACATATGACTGCTGCAGTGTCAGCCGCGGATGAAGGGCTGTGTTATTTACCGTTGCTATAAAGTGACATAGAAGTTCTCTTGACAATTGGGTTTATTAATAGATAGATATCTTACAAGCCAAGCGACTCCCAAAACAGAGAGGACGGGGAGGACCGGAAAACAGGTTCTCCTTTGATGTCGCCGGCACCGCGCTGGGCAGGCCTCTGATGACTCCTGCCTGCCCCTGCGCACCAGCCAGGGTGTGTCTCACGCACACAATTTAAAAAAAAAAACTGAAATGCTAGTCGGCAGGAGGGTGTAGCCACACGGACACGGTGGGAGACCGATATGATTTTGAAAGGAAAGAAAAAGAATGCTAGCGCGGCGCTGGCACAGCGCACCAAGACCTCTGCCTTGCTGCTGCTGGGTGGCATCAGTTGGCCTGCCCTAGTTCTCAGTGCTGAAAAAAGAGTGCCAGACAGTGCCCAGCCCTGGCAAACACCCGCGGCACAAATTAAGCAATGGCTGGGCCCCTAAAAGGAGTGAGGACCATAGGCCTGTGCCTACTTTGACTATTTGGTCATCCGTCACTGATATCCCATCAGATGATGGTTCAGGAAGAGCGAGGGGGCAGGAGACATGCAGGAGGGAGTGGGTTAGTGAGAATTGTGCCAGAGGATGCTAGATGTATGCCTTTTATTTCTCTGACCTGAGTTTGGAACTGTCTCTTTTCTACAGGTAATCATCTCTTCCTAGTGGCAGTGCATGAACTCGGGCACTCTCTGGGACTCGAACACTCCAACAACCCCTCAGCCATCATGGCCCCTTTCTACCAGTGGATGGAAACGGAGGACTTCCAGCTCCCTGAAGACGACCTCCGGGGCATCCAGCAGCTGTATGGTGAGTCTCATAGGACGGTGATGTGAAACCGCCCCCTTCATTGTAAGAGGCCCATCTGGTTTCTGACCTATGCCTCTCATCGCAGGTCTGTCAGATAACCAGCCACAGACCACAACAGTCGCCCTTCCCACCGTCACTGCAAAGAAGCCTGGAGTGCAGCCAGATCACAGGCCGCCCAAGCAACCACCTCAACCACCTCCAGGAGGGAAACCAGACAGGCCTCCAAATCCGGCACCCCCTGAAAAGCCAAGGACCACAGAACGTCCTGATCAATACGGACCCAACATCTGCGATGGGGGATTCGATGCTGTCGCCATGCTGCGTGGGGAAATGTTTGTGTTCAAGGTGAGTAGTGTCCCAGCCATTTGATATTCAATAATGTATTTATTTTTAAATAGTATGGTTACCCTTAGGACTTTCACAAGTCATTTGTTACCCGCCACCATAGTATTGTAGAAGGGTCCCAAGATGACAGCAAGGCTTTATGGCATCTGCATCATCCGTGATCACACATGTCTGTCTGCGCTACTGCCGCAAACACGCTCCCACTGCCCCAAACTGGTTGGCTTTCATTCTAGTATGCCAAAGTGGTTTGCTGTACCAAATATCATTTCTACAACAGCTTCATCTACAAACAGTGTGATGGGCATTGCCAGCTAACTGGGACAGCTGCTGCTACTCAGTCCTCTTCCTGACTGGCACCGGTCAAAAGTTAGCCTGCCTCTCCCTCAATCCATCCTTCGGACACAGTGCCTGAAAATACTGCTATATCAGCTTCAGCTAAAGATGAATTGCTTGTTGGCCCATTTTACATGAAAGGATTAGATTTCAAAATATAAATGGGTCCAACTGTATAACGGTGGATTGTTCACGTTTCCCTGTTTTGAGGAATAGAATCTTAGGTTTAATAGGAAAGTGGTATGTAGAGTTCTGCATGGTCAAACCTGTTTGTTTTTAGGAAATTATTGAGGGGAGTTGATATTCACTGTGACCTATACATTTGTGGAGTTTGCACATTTTTTATGCATTGCTTGTTGGGAGCTAATGTTTAACTGAATTTGCTATTTTTTTCAATGTTCTGTATCTGCTGATGGTTGTATCATTGTTGTTTGATGACGTACTGAAAACAAAAGCCTACCTACCGAGCTTAAAATGCTGAACTCCAGAAGAGAGAGCTTTCGGGCCTTAAACACACAAAGCACTGCATAATCAACAATCCTTTCCCAGTATGCACTCTATAAATCAGCATCGCCCAAAAGGGAAATAGATGTGAGAGCTGAAGGAATTTCCCACAATGCCTAGGGTTCATAAATGTACAGCCCCCCAGGTTACACATTATCAGTAAGAATCCTATTTGAAGAGGGTGCCAGCATGGTTCCATGTGACCTCACACAGTCTGGAGTAGAGATGCCCACCCTTACTAGAAATGTTCTTCATGTGGGGAGCTGGTGCTGGTAGCAGTGATATTTGCCAGTAGTTGCATTGGGTAGGGTCAAGGAGGTTTTTCTAAGTGTGATTGTCTGTACTATGTGTTTCACGCTTGCTTAAAATGCATTGTGTCTACTGTGAGAAACCTGGGGGTATTCTCACCGCTACTCCCCTGGATCCTCTATGCAGGTGGCCAGGGAAAGGCCATCGCTATTGGATCCTGACCCTGGGGCTGGGCAAGCGAGGGAGGATCACCTGATATGATATGATAGGTTATTTATAACATGCTTAATACCCAGAGGTATTTAAGTGCAGACCCGGGGATCAAACCTGTGTTGCTCTGTGTCGTCTTGCTTCCAAGGTGAGCACGTTGCCCTGACTATCCTCCCGAGATGGCTGGAGGACATACTATCCCCCTTATCTTCAGGATAGTCAATCTGATTTTCCCCAGATCTTTATGGGTTATTATAAAAAATGTTCCACTTCATCCCCCCTTTAAAGCACATTCAAGAACAGAGATGAAGAAGAAGCAACTGAGTAGTAGGGATTACCTCCTCTCACCATTTTGGTACTGGGACGAAGAAGACGCATGAAGGTCAGGCATGTACCACTAATGAGAGTCGGACAATAGGAATTGATGGTGCACACCTGCCGTCTATTATTACTATACAGGTGTATAAAAGGTGGAACTATGAAGCTGCAGGTAGAGTGCTGGAAGAGGTGAGCAGTGGAAGAAGGAGCCGTGCGAGAGCAGAAGAAGCCAAGACGTCGGAACACCTACTGAGTCCCAGGGGTGCCTGCCGGAGGAATAGTGCATATCAGAGAAGCCCCTAGAGAAAAGGTGAACAGCCGGAGCTGTCAGACGGTGTCGGCACGGCTCAATATGATCGCCAAAGAGTACTGCAAGAAGCACCCGGCAAACAGGTATTCCCGCAGAAGGGAAGACACTGTGTGGAGGAGCGGCAGGACACATTACTCACTGGGTAGTTCTGAAATCTGTGAATGAAATAGTGGGGTATGGAAACAAATGAACTTACAACACATGGACCATGAAATGAATGAAAGTTATCTTTACTGAAAACCGACTGAAATCATCAGAAATAACTTTATTGAATACCGAACTGGATGAAATTTACAAGGCTCTCCTTATTGAACAAATGAATGAAGGAAACAAGAACAAGCTCCTTTAATGATTTACCGCATTGAATAAAACAAGCAAGAAGGCACGTATTTAAGCAACAGTAACTCTTATTGAATACTGAAGTGAAAGTAACTTTTCCTAAGTGAAAGCCACATTTATAAATGAAAGTAACATCATTGGTAAACTGAACTACTTATCTGAATGCAAGAATCTTTGAAGATAGCAGAATCCAGATTAATAAACAACATATATGATAAAGTTGACAGAAACCTGGAAGTTCCTGGTTGCGTGACCTGTAGTGGGTGAACCGCAAGGTCTGAAACTGCGCCAAGACCAGGGAACCCCTAAAAGAATAACAAGAAAGTTTGTTGTCGTGTAAGAAGGACAACTGACCGTGAATATCAGACTTGGGGAAGGAAGCCCTGAGTTATAAAGTCTTGTGAAAAACCAGTCTACAGATAAAGCTTCAAGATACTTCTTTTTGTGTTATATTTGAACATTGAACTTAGGAAAGGAAACCCTATATATTGGTGCCTTGGAACTGTGTTACCCTGGAGAGGTATTGAACGTGGGGAAGGGCACCCTGCAAAAGTGTGGAACTGTGCTTTCTTCAAGTCTACGCAAAGGTAAATTGAACATTGTGTTGAACTTATTGACGTTGGGGGAAAAAGAAGCTGAAGAATAAGCCAGAGCGGGAAAACAGCTCAGAACGTTATGTTTGAATCACTGCTTAGTTTATGGTTGACATCCCTACACATTGTTATGTATTAGAAGTATAGGATTTGAACACAGACAGACTTTTACATTTAACTTACTGACACTGGCGTTCCTTCGTTTATTTAGGTAGGGAAATCCTACCTTAGAATAGGGCAAGTTAGGCCTTACTCCATCCTGACATTTTTTTAAACAAAAGATTTTTCAACTTTGAATCTGTTGTTTGTTTGTTTATTTATAGAGCGCGCCAAACCCAGAAGTATCTGGGTGCTTTGTCTTAATTTAGATCAGAGAGAATACAAATTGGTAGAAGCACTGTGTTACAGATCAAGGCTTCGTACCAGACAAAAATCATTGCTTAAGATACATACAGTGGTTGAACAAAACATACCGCTTGCCTAGTGTTATATATCTAGGCAACTCATCAGAAAAACTTAATTGAAACTTTGTGACAGTGGAGCTTGCTGACCTTAGTCCTGTTTGACAGAGAGCCAAACTTTTAAGTTTTTCCTAAATATCCCAGAGAGTTCAGCTCTTACTGCTAAGGGCAGTGTGTTCCAGAGCTTGGCTGCAAGAACTGGGAAGCTAGTCCCAACATATTTTTATAGTTTGTATTTTGGGAAGTTTAAACAATGTGTGTATTGGGATCTCGTAGGCCTACTTGATTGGCTTCTGGAGAATTTGTCGACTAAGTATTTAGGGGCAGAGTTCAATAGACATTTATTCGTGATTGCTAGAGTTTTAAAGTCTATTCTGTCTTGCACGGGAGGCCAGAGGGCGTTCCGTCTTACTGTGGATATGCGATTGACTCTCGGGATGTTAAGCGCCATACTAAGTGCATTATTTTGGAGCACTTCTATTTTATTTAGGTTTCGTTTGTTGGTGCTTAGGTACATAGCATTACAGTAGTCCAGTTTTGACAGGATAAGTGCCCTGGCTAAGGAGATGCAGCTGTTGGTGGACAAGAAAGGCTTTCCGGCATTAATCAATTTGGTCATGTATGCTGTGGCAGAGGCTGTGGCATTTACTTGTCTGGTAAGGGAGAGGGTGGAATACAGGTAGATGCCTAAGGTTTTCACTTCGTTAGAAACTTAGTTATTGCCATCAATATTGAAGGCAGTGTATTGGTAGTCCAATTTATTTAGTGAAGATCGTGAGCCAAATGAGCAGTAGTTCCGTCTCATCGTCATTCAGGTAGAGGCCATGAGTGGCCATCCATGCCTGAATTCTTTGGTAAAGTTCATTCAACAGTTTAGCGTCTTTATTGTATGAACCTGACAACCTGATAAGGATTTGCGTGTCATCTGCATAATTAGTATAGGTGACTCCCATATCATCCAAGTGGTCAAAAAGTAGCTTTGTGAAAATATTGTGTAGAGGCGAGGAAACACATGACCCTTGAGGAACTTTGCAAGAGATTGGGGCAGGGTCGGCAGAGGCTGTTGGTGCTTAAACCCTCATGGTCCTTTATGCTAGGAAGGACTGAATCCAAGCGGTAGCCTTCATGGAGAAGGTGGTTGCTGATGTCAAGTGAGGATTTTATGGTCGACCAAATCAAAGGCCGCTGATAGGTCGAGGAGGAGGGCCAGATTCCCTTTATCTTTTAATTCATCCATCTGGATTTTTAAATCAATAAGGGCAGATTCACTACCATGTCTTGGTCTAAACCCTCGCAAGCCTAGAAGGTTATTTGCTTCTAGGTGGGTTTGGATTTGAAGGTACTCCGCTCTATCCAAGATTTTCAACAGAAAAGCTACTGTGGTTATGGGCCTAAAATTAGTTGGGATACTTGGGTCTAAGTTAGGCTTTTTGAGCAGAGGCATGATCCATGAATCTTTGAGATTGTTGGGGACTGTGCAAGTTTCAAACGAGGCGTTGATCAAAGAGGTAATGAATGGGGAGGATTCCTTAGCCCCTTCTTTTATGACTGCTGCAGAGCAAGTGTCGCCTTGACATCTTGAAGGCTTTAGTCTGGCTATGATTCCTTTTACGTCCTTAATTGTGACCAGAGAGAATTTTAAAAAAAGGACAGCAAGGTTTGGTTAATGGGTCTTGAGGCTTATGGAGATTGGAGCGTGATATCAGGCTACTTTTTTTTGTTACGATCTTGGTCTGAAGGAGAGATATTTTATGTAGTAGAGCTTTTTGAATATTGGAGCACCAAGATGAATCTTTGGTACAGGAGTCAGTGGGTGGTGCTGGAGACTCTAGCTCCCTGAGTATGGTAAGCAGCTCGTTAGTGCTCCATTTGGCGTTGAGGATTCTGTTGTTAAAGGTGTTGCTTTTAGTTTTTATTATGGCCGCTTTGTATTTGTTAGAAGCAGTTGTATCCTTATTCAAGTCAGTAGGCATTTTTCTCCAATTAGCTTCTGGGATTCTTTTGGATCTTCGTAGCTCTTTCAAGTCTGAGGTGAACCACTTGTTAATGTGAGCTGATAGTTTGGCTTTCCGCAATTTTTTAAGGGGTTACTTTGTCAACAGCCTGGAGAAAGGTCTGGTTGTTCAGTTCAGAGAAAGGCTCCATATTTTTTAGCTTGGGTTGGTTCGTAATGGGCTGGAGAAGTGGAAGTACATTTTACAATGTGACGTTATGAATGTTTCTAAGCGCTAGAGGCGCTAGCGGAACACTCGGGTTTGGTTGCAGGCAGCCTTGGATGGTGAAGGAGATGACATGGTGGTCAGACCAGGCGCAGGTAGAATTGGACAGGATCGTGGTTTTACAGTTTAGATCTGCTGACCAATCCAGAATTCTACCTTTATTGTGTGTTGGGCTGTTGATGCTGTGTGAGAAACCTAGTTCTGAGAGGGTATTGGCCAAGGCCATAGTGTTGTCATCATTTGTGTCATTGAGTCCTAGGTTTAGATCTCCTAGCATCATGATTTGAGAGCCTGGTTTGGTGTTCCAGGTGAGGAGATGCGATATGTATTCCTCAAAGGAGGAGAGTGGGCCAGGAGGTCTGTACAGTAGGTGTATAGATAAGGTGTGTGCCGCTGCAAGCGGGAGTTGGACTGAGAGAGGTTCTCCAGAGGAGAACGGTTCATTAGTGATTTCTCAAAGGCCTAATTGAATTTTAGAAATGACTGCTACTCCCCCACCTCTACTGGTTTCCCTATCTGTTCTGAAAATGGTGTAATTTTCAGGTATAGCTAACGAGAGGGTGGGGCTGGCTCCAGGGTGTAGCCACGTTTCTGTAATAGCAAGGAAGTCAAGTTGGTTAGATGAGATGAGGTTGGCAATGTCAAGAGCGTGGGCTAACAGAGACCTGGCATTTATGAAGGCTCCTTTGATATAAGGAGGTTCATCGGATGTAGGTGTATTTAAGTTTGGCAGGTTGAGAGCAGGTTGACAGGTAGGGCTAGTAGTGTTTTTGGGTTCCAGGTTGTCGCTCGTAGTCTTAGTACCAGGGTATGTTTTTTTATACGTGTTAGACAATCGATAGATATTTAAGCGGGAGCCTAGTCTTAAGTTTCTAATATTTAAGTTTCTAATATTTGTCTGTCTCCTTCCATGATGCCAAACTCACAAAACCTTGGGTAGTTAATACTGTGACTACTGCTTGAATTCCTGTAGGAGTTTTCCTTTAGAAAAAGTGCACTGCTTTGTTGGTACCGGGTGGACTTCATGGAAAAAGGAATACCACCTATGTCCTATGGTAATAGAAGACCCACGTTTTCTGAATGAACCATTGGCTTAGAGAACACACCAGATGTTTGTCAAACCCGCTCATGGGAGCTGTGTGGCTGCAGAGGAAGGTGTAACATTCGCAGTTAACAGTGTAATTTTCATTAGTAGTTGGATATTTTTCCTATGTTATGTTAATGTACATTTGTATAGTGCCTTTCACCATTGGAATGTCTCAGTGCGCTGTAGGTTGAACGCCCTTGGGGACCGCAGTCCAGGTAAGTAGAGATAGTCAGAGAAGTAAATACTACGTGTGTGCACTCTGTATTAATGCATTTAGACCTCATTTTTCATGGGGATAGCTGCCTTCTAATGCTGGCAGTAGCGTGCAGGGTATGTGAGACAGGCAATATTTGTGCAGGTAGGCCGAATTTGTCACAGGGGTACATGCATTCTAGTGGAGGTGGTGAAATTCTATCAAGAAATCATGTCCATGCTGGTTGCACCAAAATATACCATTATTCCCAATTAAGAACATATGTATATGTGCTTTGCCCACTATGCCAGTAATGACATTGTAAGAAGACATGTCCATGTTAACTGTGCTAATATGTACCAGTATTTCCATGTTAAAACACCCTCATGTTTGCTATCCCGATGTAGCCAGTAATGCCATTGGAAGGAAAGATGCCAATGCTGGCTGTGCCAAATATGTGCACACCCATATTTGCTTTGACAAGTATTCCAGTAATGCCATTGTGAGAAACCAAGTCCATGATGGCTGTGCTAATATTTGCCAGTATCCTCATGTTTACTCCCCCCCCCTGTACTCAGTAGTTGCATTGTAAGAATACCTGTTCAGGCAAGCTGCATCAATACACGCTGCCCCAGGCCCTCCTAGCCTACGAGTGTGGGCAGGAGCACACCCTATCCATGTGTCTAGCGTGAAGTGCCCCAAGCATCAGGGTCAGTCAATTTGCCATGCAGGGCTGACTTAGCGAAATTCCCCTGGCCTTGTGTGGCTAAGTGGGCATGCACAGCTGAGATAGGCTCTGCATGGGAAACCTTGTTTCCTTAAAAACACAGCCAGCCCAGGACTGCTTCCTGGGCTGCATGTTGCAGCAGAGGGAGTGCTTAGGTTTTCACTGGGCCACCTTTAACCCCTACATAATGGATGGCAGGTCGGCGACCTGGCTCACATTATGGACGAGCCACCGCTGACAGATAGAGAGGCAAGGTGAGGAGGAGTCAAACCAATAATACAATTGAAGACTGTACTGAGAAAGTGGAAAGTGAGAAGAGTAGGGAAGAGAAGTTGGGGAAGAGGATGGAGACAGGAGATGGGCAAGCATTCAGAGACTGCATAGGGGAGGGAGACATTTCTGTTTTTTCAGCGTTGAGATAAGATGAGCGAAAGGCAAGTCATAGCAGGATGAAAAAAGACTGCTGAAGATGGTAGAGTAAGGTTTATCCCTGTGGAATGATTACAAGATTTTTAAGTAATCAGTATTCAGTAACATTTCAAATCTGACTGATAATATGTCTGAAAGTACTTGAATGATAAGGGGGCTCAAAACTCTTAGCGCCTCAAATGTAAAAAAGTAACAACAGTCCCACTCTATGTTGTAAATGAGCGTTTAATCTCATTCCAGCCCGGTTAGGCTCAGCCGGCGTGCAGCGTGTTCATGCACACTTTCAAACATATTCATTTTCAGTCAGATCGGACCTGAACAAAAGACCTGCACCTCGTTTTTGATACCAGGACATATATCGTTCTCTTTCGTTCCCAACGTGGAAAATACCTGTTGCCTTGACAAAGACATGCCTATAGGTCGAAACACGCGTTGGCTGTGTTGACATTTTGAAATGGCAGTGGCTTTGTTGACATTTTGAAACAATAAACATATTAAAATAATCGGCGATTGAACTATGTTTATATCATTCAATATTTAATAACCAACATAAAGTGGAGGACAAATGTCAGTGCTTACACTGTGTTTTAGCTTCTTTGTGACGCCGCGCAATGCCACATCTCGGCTCTGCCGCTTGCAACACCCAACACAGTTCACATACACTTTAGGCGCACTAGCTTTAACGTGTGGTTGCCTGTTCATCTGTTTCCTTCGCATACCCTGTTTATTGAAAGTTTTTACTGTGCCTTATAAGTACCCTTCGTCTTCCAAAGAGTTTGCCTTGACTGGTCAGCCATAACCCGGGCATTTGTCCATTATTATGCCAACATACATTACTCTTTACTCATTCTTCTTGGCCCCTTGCTTTCCCAACCAGTAAGGTGCAGAATGAGACATGTCTTCCTTTTGGCATAAAAAGGCAGCAGATTTATTTTCACACACATCATAAAAAACACAGCAAACAATTGTGAAAATAAACCTGCTTCCCCCTTTTCCCAACAAAGTCCACAGTAGGCACAACTCCCCCAACCCTTTGTGCTTGAGACCCCTGCCCCTGCAGGTGTTCCTGGGCTGAGAGAGTACCGTTTGTTCGGGGGAAGCTGAGCCCTCAATGCTACCACCAGTCGCGCCCGCCGCTTAGGCTCCCAAGAGGCGCTGGTCCGAGAAGAACGAAGACCCTTCCGGCTTTTCCATGGCTCATTTGGAGTCTGTCTCTTGTCACTGGTCGCCAAAACACCGCCACGCCGTCCCGCAACGTCAACGGCCGGGCCTCGCCGTAGCTGCCTTTTATGCAGGGTGGGTGGAAAACGAAAATCCTTCCTGCTGCGGTGGGCGTCCTTCTGCTGAGGGCTGGATGCTTCCTGCAGCAGGACGCCCGCCGCTTATATGGGGATTGGCCTGTCCCCTTTGTTGCCCTTTGCGGGCTTTCTCAGCGCTTTGGTGCGCTTCGCCTTATCACTCCCCCTTCCCCAGGGAGGAGGGAGGGGAGGAGGAGGACCCTGCCCGCGTTATCGGGGTGCCTCCTCCATTTTGTCTTTCTTTTCCGTCGTCACCTTCAGACTACCGCTCAGAGAGTCAGGATAACTCCTCTACACTATATATATCCGGGCCCTCAAACAATAGCCTAAAAAATCCCCCTAATCCAAAACGTGGGCATAACCCATGCTGGCTCATTCTCAGATTTACCCAAATCTATTAATAAATGCACGTTTTATAATTGATAGGGCCCTCTAACACTTCACGGTCCAAGCGCCCACAAAAGCATGGGGGTCAACCTGAATGGTTTAGAGAGTAGAGCAAATTAACTGCCTGCTCAGCTCTGCATAAAGGGTCAAGAGAAGCAAGGTGACCCAGGGCTGCAGCTCACGCCAGCCACCAACCCCAGGAATCAATGGACTTTCAACATCCGCGGCGGGGAGTTAAAGAGTCCCTTCGGCCATCCATCATGGCGGCCGCCCTCCCGCCTCACATCACTTGAGACGCTGGCAGCCCCCATAAAACATCAGGCACGGCTAATTACTGTAAAAGGATGAAAAGCGAAAAGCCCATTGCATTTACTCCGACATTGCAAAGTCTTTGGGGCTCTTATCTAGGCCACGACGATACATCAAAGTCCACGTGGTCCAAAGTCCACGACGATGCATTTCAGTCCACGTGGTCCAGTGCGAGTCTATTAAATGAAAATGACCCAGCTTCATTGAGATGCGTTGGTTTTAGCCGCACGTATTCTTTCTGTGACGGCAGCAGACACATTAAACATTAGCGTGCGCCGAATGCGCCCACTATTGCAGGGACCAGCTCCAGGCGCATGTCACCTCATTCCGGTGTCCTGCTTCCGCTACTGCTCATGTGCGGGCTCCTGCGGCTTGCCTGCCTACCCCCCTGCCTGCTATCCCTGCCTGCCTCCCTGCTAGCAAACCCCCTTAACCCCCGGACCATCTTTTGTTATGGTATTCTATAGTGAGGTTCCCTGTTAGCCTCCAGGGGTGGACCGGGAACCAAAAGTGGCTATGGAAATAATTTTCAAAATGGCCCTAAATTACACATTTTCAGCAAGCCACACCCTTTTCCTTTGGCAAAAATTGGAAATGCCACATACAAGAGACCCAGGGTGCAGAGGACTATCGGTAAATCTCCAGAGTTCCCTATTGGCCAGTCCAACCCTGTACGCCTCCCTCACTCACGACCCTTTGCCAGCCTGTCGCGACTCCTTCAACCTCCCCCAGTGCTCCCCTGCTAACCCGTCTTGCTCACCCACCCATTTCTGGCGTATCTCATTCCTCTACCTCCTAACTGGGATGTCTCTCTCTCGGCTCTGTAATTGTTTGCCGTCCTCTGCTTCTTTTAAAGAAGGTCTCCCATCTCTCTGTGTGCAACACATTGACGCCCCCCCCCCCGCCCTCTCTTTGGGCCAAGATCTTTCCCTTTTTTCCAGGTGTCTATTCTCTGAGCCGGTATCCACTCCTTTTACTACCGAAATGTTTGGTTGCAAAATACAAGGTGGTCTTTGGGTGTGGCAATATGGAACGGGTAGAGATGGAGGCGAGTGTAAGTGGGAGGAGGTCTCTCCCTGCATCTTGAAACAAGAAAATCGGTATAATAATGCGGTAAAAAATACTGCTGTCAAAATTCTGCAATAAAAACACACATGTCCTGGCACCGGCATCAACACAAGTATCACAAAAACAGAGGAAGGACTAAAGAAGATTTACAGCCAAGAACATAATGGGCTCAAAACCCCATTTGAAGGCCATGAGGGTCTTCAAGTTTTATATAGAAAAAGTTGTCCAGAGGAACTTAGTTTTTTAATAAAGTATCAAAAATTATTTATTAAAGTTGATACATCATTTATAAAAATGAGTTAATCATGAATTAATCAGCAATTAAACTTTTGTTTACATTGCAGGAAAACAGACCAACAGACAGTGAATCATTCACTCATTCGTCCAAAATCTGGTACGCTAATACCTTAGTCCAGAGCGCGGGTCCCCTGGGCCTTTCAGTTTTCCATAAGGGTCTTCAAGCCATAAACCCAGATGATCTTCTAAAAGGAGTCTTGTGTAAAATACAGAGAAGGTGTAGTATAGCTCAGTGGCAATGTGCTCGTCTTGGAAGCAAAACGACACAGAGCAACACAGGTTCGAATCCCGTGCATGGAGACCTCTTCAATATTAAGCGCGTTATGAAAAAACAATTATAATGCAGTAATCAAAGATGTTTTGCGCCAACTCCAATGATGACGCCTTCCTGCAATCGCTCTTTTTTTGTGACCCTCCTTTTTTATTTGTTTGTTTTATTTTCACAGTCCCTCTGCAATCATTCTTGTACTAGAAAAGTAATCAAACTAAATGCATTAAAAAAACATCCATCTTATTAACTGCCACAAGCGTCCCAGGAGGGATTCTGGAGCCCTGCGCTCAGGACCC
The DNA here is from genome assembly GCF_040938575.1 of Ambystoma mexicanum. Lineage (NCBI taxonomy): Eukaryota > Metazoa > Chordata > Amphibia > Caudata > Ambystomatidae > Ambystoma > Ambystoma mexicanum. Next base: position 985,168,380 of record NC_090921.1, read on the forward strand.
GATAGACGTTTTCTCTAAATATGCAGGAGGACCACAAACATATGACGTGATTTGATGTTCTGTAAGTGGCTCATCTTGTCTCATCTCCTTTGGGACGGTCACATATGTCCCCATCTTGCTGTTCTTCTAGAGGTCAAAGTGCCCTTGATTCTCACAGTGTTGCCAAACTAAACTACAGTTTTACTCAACTAAGAAACTCCTGTCAGTAATGGAAAACACTTCCCAACTTTCAAAAGTAATAAATGAAATACTCCCATTTGGAGAGCTTCACTGGTTGAATGACAAGGCTCTTCCTAATCTTGCGGAGAGCACGCAGAACCCATGCATCAGCTCCCCGGGTTCTCAAGTCCCATCTCTTGAGAGATTTCAGAAGGCCAGACAGTGCTTAGTGTTTTCTCTTTCAGCAAGACCAAAACAAAGGGCCAGCCACTCCATTCCTCTTACCCAAACCCTGATCGCACAAAATCATCCAACTCTCCGCCTCTCTCCTGGACTGTACAACACAAACTTACCTACTATATAGCAATAGTGCTCCTGGCCCAAACTGTGTTCAGGCCCCATCCACAAACCCTACGTGAGCCTACTGCCACAAGGCCATTCCACAGTGTGCGCCAAACTCCATGAGAACATTAGTAGTGAGTTCTCTCACCTGCATGAAAACGAAGGGCCGGGTTCACAAACATATTCTAAATAGGACTTTCCTATGTTAAAAGATTTTTGTGAATCAGGCCCTAAGATTGACACTCACAACTGAACTTGTGTGACCTTGATGTTGAATTCAAATCTATCCCACTCACAATTTGTCAATCTATTTATAAAACGGTATCTACCAACGCACGCACCAGGACATGATTTCATGTCCTTAGAGAAATGTACCAACTTGTTTGGCACTCATGATTTTCCAAAGAACCTTCAACCTAGACTAACCTTTCCTTCTCCTGAAAGTCACACCACCCTTCACAATCTCATGATAAACTGCCCTGTCCCCATCTACATATCCAGCAAAACCTACAGATAATCAATGTAAGTAAGGATGTGGGAGCCCCTCTACTGAGAACGAACATGGGTCAAATTCCCTGTTCTAGGTAATTTCTTCCACTCATGAGGGTTTGCAACCACGTTTTAGCTCACTGCACCCTTCCCAGAGGAGAAATATCAATTCAAGGGGATTGGGTCTTACGACGTATTCCATATCTATGACAGTAATCATCACAGCTGTGCTGCTTCGGAAAATCTTTCGGCGTCTGCGTCCTGCGTCAATGATGTCGATACGCCGTCCTCAAGGGCCTCCGTCGAGCCGACGTCACCAGATGTTATAAGTAGGATGCACGACACCCGTAGCCTCAGTTCCGTTTTTTCCGCTAATGTGTTTGCTTCGGAGATCTCGGTGTGCCTCGATTCTACTGAATCCTGTTCTTTCGGTTCTTCGAACCTGTTTCTTCATTGTATGATGTCTTCGGCTTCTTCCACCACGTGGTCCGGGTTTAAGAAGTGTCGGGTGTGTGGGTCCAAGATGTCGCTGATGGACACGCACAACGCTTGCCTCTGGTGCCTCGGGGAGGACCAATCGCTCACATCGAAGGCCTTGCGGGAGCGTAAGAAGAAGCTGTCGGTTGGTAAGGTGGCCCAGCCCCGGAAGTCGCGTTCCACTGGTCTTTCGACGGATGATTCGAGGGGCGACTCTGTGCATCGTCGTTGTGGGTCTGGGGGTTCTCGGTCTGGGAGTCGGTCCCGCCATTCCTCTGCCTCTTCGAGGCACTCCAGGAAGCGCCATCACAGGTCACCTTCCCCGTCGTCGTCCGAGGACTCCGCCCATCGGCGGGTTGCTTGTCCCAACAAGCATTCCACTCCTGAGGAATGGGATTCCTTCCGAAAGGAGATGTTGGCGATTTTTCAATCGCAGGGCTCCGGTCCATCCGCGCCGTCTGAGGACGGCGGACGTGGCCGTACTAGAGACACCGCTCGTCCGCCTTCGGGCTCGAGCAGTTGTTGCGACCACCGGGTGCCTTCGAGGTCCCGGTCGGACAAGGATGGTCGCTCTAGGCATGCCCGTTCCAGGTCCTGGTCCTCGACGCCCTCGAGACCGCGAGAACCTGTGAAGTCTTTGAAGAAGACATTGACGCCGAGGTCGTCGACAGACTCTCTCGAGGCTCTGCCTCTGATGAAGTCGTCGACGCCATCGGCGACCAGGCTGTCGAGAGACATGCTCGGGGCTCTGCCCTCAAGGCCTGTGTCGACGCCGCCGAAGCTGTCGGCGCCACGCTCGACGCCGATTCCATCGACGCCCTCTGCCTTTTGAGGCGGCTTTGTTGGGGGTACCCCGTGGCACGGTGGAACCCCCCAGAAAGGCTTTGGCCAAGGCTAAACATGTCTTTGTTCCTTTTCCTGTACCCTCTTTCCAGCCTTTGGATTATATTTCTGAGGTGGATGAGGGGTCTGAGGAAGGTGAGATTTCTGCAGAGGTTCCTGATGGCCTCCTTTCTGGTCATAGCCAACTTGGGACCTGCGCCAGTCGTTGCACGACGCCAGTGGGCTGGACACCTCTCCGGAGGTGGAGTTTGGTAGGCCTGAGCCTGGCACGCATGCCGTCTCCTCTTACTGGCGCCTGATGTCGAGGGTCACGGATTACCTGAGGTGGTCTGCCCCCCCTGGGGATTTTCAGCAGGATGATCTGACTGATATCCTCGACCAAGGTCCACCAACTGACCCGGTACTGCCATTGCATATGGCCTTGCAGAGAAGGGTGGCTGCGGCTTGGACTTCTCCGGAAAGTCTCCCGGCAGTGAGCAAGTCCTTGCCGAAGATAGATCGCCCAGCCAGTGGCGACCCCTGCTACTTGACCTCGCAACCCACTCCAGAGAGTTTGGTGGTGCAGGCGGCTACGGCCCCTGCAAAGCGGGCATCGTACCCTTCCATCCCTCCTGATAGGGACGACAAACGTTTTGACGGCTGGGTGAAGAAGGTGTTTTCTTCTGGGGATATGGCGCTTCAGGCTGCCAACTCCGTTTGTGCCTTGTCTCGTTTCACGCACACTCTGTGGAACTGTATCTCCTTAGGGGCTGATCATATTCCCGAAGGGGAGGAACAGCATGGTTTTCTTGCTATCGTGCAGGATGGCAAGGACGCCATGTGTGAGTCTGTTCAGTCGGGTCTGGACATTGTTGATTGCGTCAGCTGGTCCATGGCGGCGTGCACCGTAATACGCAGGTTTGCGTGGTTGCGGAAGTCGGGGTTTGCTCCTGATGTACAAGCTCAGCTCCTCAACATGCCCTTTGATGGTGAACATCTTTTTGGCAACAAGGCTGACGAGAGCCTTGAGAGGTTGCAGACCTCCAAAGCTGCAGCGAAGTCGTTGGGCGCTGCAGTTCGCCAACCTCCGCCTTTTCATCCTAGGGGAAAACCATGGAGGGGAGGTTCCTTTCGACATTACTCGTCCTTTAGTAAATCGTGAGTAGCTGCTAGTCAAAGGGGCCACCGTAGGAGTGGCAGAGGTGGAAAACAGGGCACTCGAGGTGCCTAGGCCACTCGGGAAGTTGCCTCTTTGCCCTCAGGCACTGCCGCAGCCGCTTCAGCTCAGTCATGAGGCCATGTCCCATGGTTCGCCGGTTGGGGGAAGGCTGGCGCAGCATCTTGTAGAGTGGCGTGCCATTACTTCAGATGTGTGGGTTCTGGAGATCATAGCCCATGGCTACTGTCTTCCTTTCCGGCAGAGGCCTCACGACAATCCACCAGGGAATCTCTCTTTGGAGAGTCCGGATCCGCTCCTTGCGCAGGAAATTAAATCCCTGCTGGAGAAAGGTGCCATAGAACTTGTGCCTGTAGCGGAGAGGAACAAGGGATGGTATTCCCCTTATTTTTTTATTTCGAAGAAAGACGGGGGGATTGAGACCCATCATGGACTTGCGCGGTTTGAACAAACTCCTCAGGAAGGACAATTTCTCAAGTCCTCCAGGACCTTCAACTTCAGGACTGGTTGGTGTTGCTCGACCTCAAGGACGCTTATTTTCATGTGCTGATCCATCCAAAGCACAATAAATACCTGTGGTTAGCAGTTGGCGACTCGCACTTTCAGTTTCGGGTCCTGCCGTTCGGATTGACCTCCGCCCCGAGGGTCTTCACCAAGCTCATGGTGGTGGTGGCAGCATATCTCAGGAAAGGGGCGAATTCATGTCTACCCCTACCTGAAAGATTGGTTGATCAGGGTGCGCTCACTCGAGCAGGTCCTGGATCATCTGTCCATCACCTGCCACTCCCTTCACCAGCTGGGCTTCTCCCTCAACTTAAAGAAGCCCCACTTGACGCCAACACAGCGGCTCCAGTACATCGGAGCAATGCTCAACACAACCCTGGGGCAGTGTTTCCCTCCCCAGGTGAGGGCTCTTCACATTTAGCATATGGTGCACAAGTTTTGACTTGCCCAGACGCTCCCGGCGTTCGGGTTCTTGAGGTTGCTCGGCCTCATGGCATCCTGCATTCTTCTGCTGCCAGAGGCCAGGTTGCGGATGAGATCTCTGCAATGGGCCCTCAAGCTCCAGTGGTCACAGTCCTCCAGCAGGATGTCGGACCCTGTTCAGGTGCCGACCTCGGTCGCCCAGGACCTTCTGTGTTGGGCCGTCGAAGGCAATCTGATGAGGGGGGTTCCATTTTGGCTGCCCTGGCAGGACGTGACGATCGTGACGGACGCATCCCTCACGGGATGGGGAGCTCATGCCAACGAGTTGACAGTCAGTGGTCGTTGGTCTCCGTCGGAGTCCAGACACCATATATATCTGTTGGAGCTGCGGGCCGTCAGGCGCACCCTGAAGGCTTTTCTGCCGACTGTGCGAGGGAAGAATGTCCTGATTCTGACGAACAACACAGTGGCCATGCACTACCTCAACAAAAAGGGGGGGGGGCAGGGTCACTTCCTCTGTGCAGGGAGGCGATGCAGCTCGGGTTCTGGGCCATCCAGCAGGAAGTTTCGATCTCAGAAGTTCATCTGGCTGGAAACTAAAACGAGACAGCGGATGCTCTGAGCAGGCAGAGCGCGATCTCTCACGAGTTGGAGCTGGCTCAGGGGATTCTCCTGGAGATCTTTGCCCTTTGGGGGACCCCTCAAGTGGATCTCTTCGCCTCCAGTGTCAACTGGATGTGCGAAAGGTTCTGCTCGCAGGAATTTCCTCCGAAAGCAGCCTTAGGAGACGCGTTCGTGGTGGAGTGGTCCTTCCCACTGCTGTACGCGTTTCCTCCAGTCCCCGTCATCCCGCAAGTGCTGCGGAGGCTACGGAGGTTTGGTTCCCAGATGATCCTCATTGCTCCGGCATGGGCCCGGAGGACATGGTACCCGGACCTTCTCGACTTGTCCATCTGCCCTCCACGTCGTCTTCCCTACCGAGACGATCTGCTCTCATGGGAGGGGGGTCAGGTTCCCCATCCAGAGGTCAGGTCCCTCAACCTTCACGATTGGCTTCTGAAAGGTTGAGGTACAAGGATTGGGAGCTCCCTGAAGACGTGATGGAAGTGTTGCTTTCGGCCAGACGGCCGGCGACTAAGTCCCTGTACCGTTGCCGTTGGAGAAAGTTCTGCGACTGGTGCAGGGTTCAGAATGTGGATCCTTTTTCATGTGACATTCCTGTGGTTCTGTCTTTTTTGCTTTCGTTTGTCCACAGGGGCCTGCAAGTGGGTACTGTTAAAGGTTACCTGGCGGCGCTGTCTATATTTAAGCGCTCGTGTGAGGAGTGTTCCTATTTCAAAATTCCTTTAATTTCTCAGTTTCTCAAAGGACTCACTAATGTGTTTCCGCCGTCACCTTTCCAGGTGCCTGGTTGGGATTTGAGCCTGGTTCTGAAATTCCTTATGGGTGCTCCGTTTGAGCCTTTACATTCTTGTCCTTTGAGGCTGTTAACCCTTAAAACTGTGTTTTTAGTTGCGGTCACTTCCGCTCGCAGCCACCCTTCACTGTGTTTCATAAGGACAGGGTTGTCCTTAGAGTTCGTCCTTCCTTTCTTCCGAAGGTGGTGTCGGAATTTCATTTAAGCCAGAAGGTTGTTCTTCCAGCATTTTATCCTCCTCCACATCCTGGTATGTGATCAATGCGCAGCACGATTTTCGAATTCGAGTTTTTCAGATTTGCAATTTTGCACTGCGTCGCAATGACGTAAATCAATTGCAGACACACAGGTTTATGGTTGTTAGACAGTATGCAAGCAATCATAATCTTATGGCTTGATGAAGCGCTTATTTATATTGCCACAAACATGCTAGCATTATGCCTTATGTGTTCCCTTTCAATTCAAATAAACAGTATTGCCCCATCTTGGGCATGCTATTTAAAAAGCGTAAACCTGTGTGTCTGAAATGTTCATACTTCCATGTGCCACCCCAGTGTGTTCTCTCTGTATATGTCCAAGAATGGATATCACTTTGATGACATCCACAAGTCCACCTAAGGGTGTCCTTCTTGAGTGACATTTTGACATGGTAAGCATGGTCCAATCGCTACCCGAGGCTCACTTTACCAGAAACCGAACCCCTCCAAGACCGAAGTCCTCTGGTTCACTACAAAGAGCTGCAAACTTTCCACACAATCCTGGCACACTGTCCACCATCACCCCCTCTCGCGTTACTTCATGCTCATCCCAGTTATTCTTCTTTCGATATATACTAGTGTGAAAGCATGTGTACATGGGCCAAAGAGCAGGTTTTCATTAACAGAGTAGGACCACTATATATCCTAAGGTAACAGCTGCCTCTAGCCGTGACAACCGGCAAAGCTATCGAATTGGCATTGTCTCTATAAATCCTAAGGCAACGGCTCCCTCTAAGGGTGACAACAGGCAAAGCTACTGCATCGGACAAAACATACAGGGACAAACATACATCTGGACTTTTAGTATATTGGTAGATGTTAAAAACAATGCTCTACTAGCCAATCCACCTGGCATCCACCGAGAGCCACCCCGCATGCTGCTGCATGTGTCATCAATCGCATGCGTCACCATCAACACCTGTGTGCCTGACAGAAGCATTTACCCTGTCCAGGGAAACTGAATCAATGAACAGCAAAGAAATCCTTTGCTTTGAGAAGCATTCCACCCACTAGAGCAAGAGTCATGACGTTCAAATCTTCTGCAGACAAACCATTGTAACGTCCTACCCTTCATGCCGCGTGCCAAGTTTGGCCACTTTCCATTATGTTGCACGCGCCTCTTCCAGAAAAAATCTGATGAGCTCACAGAAAGACAGGTTAGTAATCTGTCACTCCCTATAATTCCACATCTCAAACCCATTTTTCTCACCCTCAAGCATGCAGGACTTTTCTCAGCATTTCCTGTTGTCAAATCCCTTAACTCCTTAACATTCAGTCAAAACATTTAAAAATGTTTTTTTTGTGTGGAACTGTTGCTGGTTTACAGAAACCCTTTAAAAAACATTAACATTGCTTTTCTGTCTGTAGTTCAAAGATGGCGTCCACAGTAGATGGGAGACATTACTCACACTAACTCTGGAAGTTCAGCGCCTGTGTAACCTGCGCAGTCACTGGAGTATGCATTGCGTGCATGTGAATCTGCTTCTCATTCACATGCCCTGCATGGGGAACTATCCAAAGATGGATGCAGAATATTGAAGTGGGCGTGTAAGCACCGAGATTCCAGAATGGTACCCACTCGCATTCGATCTTGGGCCATTGGGCAAAAGTCATCTTCATTCGTTATTTTCCACCATTAGATTTACGCACGGAAACAGGGAAGAGCGTGACTTCCAAAGGAGTTTCCTTCTGATTGTGACTTCATGGGGATTGGGGATTTCAATGTGAACACATGTACAGCACCAAGGAAGCTGGGTGACTTAGAGAGCCAAGAAATTCGTCCCCGGGTGGGATTTTATATGAGAAAGCATAAAACAATGTTTTGTTTATTGTAATGTTCTTTTCATTTTAAATAATTGTGGCTCATGGACAAGGCACTCTTTTAAATTGTAGCCTTTAGTGTAATGATAAACTACTGTGGATTGACCAGTTCCTACCCCGGGATCGCGATGCAACTAACTGCACATCTTGCAAAATATTCAAGGCCAAGACTTTAAAATCAAAAAAGGAAAAATGGTGGGTGGCATATGCTATGCACTCCAACTCTAGGTACACATATGAGCAGACATCGTGCCACCCTCCTGAATGATAACCACTATGCCTACTTGAAATCTCTCTGCCATAAGGTATTCTGCTGGATTTCACTGCCCTTATCTACATACAGCCGGGTATCCATCACTAACATGCTAATTATCCTCAAACTGCTCTACTTTTCCAAAACATCCCTGTATGACCTGGAAGCTTTCTTTGATCAACTTCGCTCACTCCTAATAGGCTTAGCCTGGCACTGGAAAACTCAGAGGGCATGCTGGGAGATCATGACTCACCCATTACACGAGGGTCTGGCATAGAACTGTGCTACCTTGTATTCGCAAGACCAATTGACAACATATTGGATGCCAGGATCTCAGAGCTATCCTCTTGTAGGCATAGGGAAGACAATATTCCATCCATATTCACTACAATCCACTCTGTTATCTGGTCCATCGTCCGACACGTGTACATTTGGCCCTCTAAGCTGTCAATGTATAGAAAGACAAAGCTATCAGGCAGACACCAGAGGTGTCTAACATTAACACTCTGAGTAAATCCAAAGGTGGGACCAGACAAGGTTTAAAATAACAGTTTCAATTTTTAATAACGAAAAAATCGTAAAATTTAAAACATCCAATTAAATAAATTGGTCCACAGTACAACAATAGTCACATCTAATATATAAAAAAACAACAAGGAATACGTAGCAGGCTAAGATGGCCAGTTTAAAAAGGTGTTACAGAAAAAACACACACAGACACTGCGGGTACTTATCAACCAAATATTATAGTACCCAACCAGGTTTGGATAGATGTGTCATAGATTTTAATCTCTGTTTAGAGTCCAGGGAATTGTCTCGACATGTTTCTGTTCCGCTAGAAAAAAATGAGGAACATTCATCAGGAGGGACTTTTTACAACGTAGCCTATTTAACAATTGGAGTGGTAAACATTACTACTACAGTATCATAGCACCTGCAAAAGATAAAAACAACAGACATCAAAGGGTCAGCTCAAAAATAACTAAATACTTTGGTAATTTCAATCAATGAAAAAGGCACCATATCAAGGGAGATAATTACCTATCAGGGTGCCAGTGGGGGCTCTCTACTAAGAATAGTAGGTGTAGATTGACGACCTTTGCGGCCCTACAAGAGATAAAAAATTATCTATAGCATACAGTTCTGCGGCTGGAAAAGCCTATAGGTACACACAGTACAGCAGCAAGTACAAGGAATGAGACAACCCGTCTGTATCCATAAGACAAAGCTCCGATGAATGGGAGAGGGGAACCGTTAACTAGGAGTCCCGCCTATAAAGTGGAACCTGCTGTGGGTGAAAGGGACATGTCTCCCGTGGAGATCGTGAATATGTCGGGTCCATGCAGTGCTCGGACTGTGACAGTCAGGTAATGCCATAGCGTATGTATAGAAGAATGGTGAAGGATTGAGTCGGACAAGTATAACCCAGGAGGAGACAGCCCCATAGTGTACAGCGTGCCGGTGACTAGTAAGGTGGACGGCGAAGGTACCTTAAGAGGAAGGTCAGCCCGTAGGGGTGAGAGCCGGGACGAATCCCTACGATCCGCACTGAAAAATAAACAAAGAAAACGGATTTGATCAGTAATATAGTCGATCGATCCGAACCTTAGGCAGTCATAATACTGAGGAGGATCTAGTCAGCTATTGAATAGCAAGGTAGCTTACCGTATGTGGAAAGTAAGCGGAGGACCATTCTACCGCATTCGTAGGATCGACTCAGTGTGTCCTGTGGCAGCGCGAAGCGGCCGATGCTGGCTGGTAGTCAAGGGAACACAGGTAGTCCTTCTATTATGTTAGTTAGACAGGAGACGGTCACCGTGGTAAGCTGTAGCACGGCGGCTTGGGTGGAATTTTATAAACAATCAAATCAAATAGCATGTTTCCATACAATCCAGAAGTGCCATAATAGGGGATTAAAGTAATTGAACCAACGTGTGACGATGGGATCACTAAATCTTGCTCAAATCTTGGCATAAAGTATATCTGTAACATGTACCGGAAGTGCCGCTTTGTCATGATGGAACAAATTGTTGGCAAGTTAGGTCATTACTTCTGTCACGTTTTTCAATATCACTGCATGCGCATGGCCTTTCGGACTTGAGCTGCCTCAGTCGCCCTCCTCAAATATACAGCTACACCAGCGGGATGTTGACAAATCGTATAAACACTGTACAAGATGATATCTGACCACCCCCCCCCCCTTTTAACCCTAAGAGTAAAGCCAGATGGGAGGCTGACGTTGGTAAGCAAATTGACGAACCAGTATGGAAGGATGTTTGCGGTTACTCTCAAGTTTCCCACAACACTAAATGCAAAATATTAGAGTTTAAAATACTCCACCAAGCCTACATAACCCCCATGCTTGGCAAATCAAGTTTGATCCCTTAAAACATGCTGAATGTCCTCAATGCCACATACAAAATGCTAGGTTTGTGCACCTCATGTAGTCTTGTTCTCTGGTTGAACAATTCTGGGCTCTATGCTACCTACTATGTCTACAGAACGTGAGTTTGCCAATCCCCTGGACTCACTATGCAGTATTTTAGGCAGGTTAAAGGGCCTCCAAGGATTCCTACGAATTGTTGTCCATGTTTTTAATTATTGCCAAGTGTATTCTGTTGATCTGAAGCAGTGCTTCCACCTGCACAGCCGAAACCGGGCTGAAAGACCTAATTTGGTGTCGAAGGTGATGGGCAACATGGATGTTGCTGCACGAGTCTGCAGCTTATCTTTAACTTTTAGTGCAGAACATTGAATTGAATATGCATAACAACCCCACTGACTATGCCACAACCTACTAATTGATTTATAGATCATATGCTGGATGGGGAAATTCAGCTGAGCCTGCAGTTACCACGTGAAAAGTTTAAGCAACAGGGAATCCGCTTTAGAGCTTCCGCTTGACAATACTCTTTGAAACCTCATTCACTGTGCACTACACTATCATAAAGGCAGGGCTTTAAGTGGGGTAAGAAATCGAGAGGGGGCCCTCATTTGGGGGCGTGGCTTCTGGGAGGGGCGTGGCCTAAAAAGCACGCAAATCGTAAGGTCTGCACACAAATATATATACATGTTATATATCTGTGTGCGTACCTTACTATGGTTTGTGTACTTTGCAGGCCATCTTTTCTAAACATAGAAATATGTTACATATGTTACATATTTCTATGTTTAGAAAAGATGGCCTGTAAAGTACACAAACCATAGGAAGGTACGCACACAGATATATAACATGTATATATATTTGTGTGCGTACCTTACGGTTTGCCTAGTTTTCAGGCCATGTTTTCGGGTTTATAAAAGATGGCTTTGAAAGTACACAATTCAAGCCATCTTTTATAAAGCTTTGACTACGGACAACATTGTCCGTCCGCAAAGCTTTATAAAAGATGGCTTGAAATGTGTACTTTCAAAGCCATCTTTTATAAACCTCGAAATATGTCGAGGAATCCCCAGGTTCGCCGAGGGTTAAAGACGCCTCGGCGACCTGGGGAAACAAAGGAACAGTAACTGCCTCTGGTGACCTCTCGCGCGAGGGGTCACCAGATGCAGTTACTATGACTGACAGAAGTGGCAGCCAGTCACAGCATCGCTGTGGCTGGCTGCCACTTCTGTCAGATCGCCTGACTTCATGGCAGGCGCATGCATTATCCCGTCGCTGCTGCGGCCGCGACGGGATAATGCATCCTGCCAATGTTGCGGGCGGTGGGACGGGGCCCCGGCAGGGCCCCGGCTCAGCCCCACTTTTTGGAGACTGCCGGGGCCCCGGTAGGCCCCGGCCCACTTAAAGCACTGCATAAAGGTTTCCATAGTATGCCCTGATGAAGGCTGGGCTTCAAACCACTGGCTTATTTAGCCGAAACTTAAGTTGGCAGCAGATTCTTTTTATTTAGTGCTGTCAAGAGCATGGATTGAACTGACTGACGTATGCAGAGTCAAACGATTTTTTAACGTAAATATGAGTCCTGCAAAAAACAAAATTGACTGTTATTGTATTTCTCACCCTTGCTGATATTGTTTGCCTATTGTGGCTTTTAAATGAATATTTATTTGTGTATGTTATTTGTGCAATGTTTGACACTGGATGTTAAGCCCTGGAGATTGACACGCACGTTGTGCAATATATCTGTGTGTGGATCAATAGATTTTCAATGACACCTTTTTTATGTGATTTATTGTTGTGTATAAATCAATTGCATACGACACATATATGTGGCAATCAAAGACATTTTTGCATGATTTCTTAATTTAAAAAGTTTTTTGAAGGTGTTTTGCCAATTGTTTAATTTTTGTAAATACATTTACAGAGGCCTACTTTTTCGATATAGCTTTGATTGCCCATGGGTCAGCTGGGTTGCCCTCAACTTTTTTTGCATCCTAATTTGGTGTGGTGACATTAAAGCTAATGATCACAATATGCTGGCGACGGCTCAGCGGCCTAGAAACATTTAGCCACCCTTTAAGCAGTATCTCCCCGAGTTGCAAAACACCCTGACTCGGACGGAGCCCATCTCTTCTCGTCCTCACAAATGAACACAGCCGTCTTCTTTGAGCTTGTGTAAATTAAAATTCGTAATGTGTTCTTGTGTTCACCAAACTGAGCATTTCCCCCTCAAGGGTTTTTCTATTTTTTTTTCTCCTTTCTTCTTAGGCGTCTTTGTTAACTCGATATTTGAAAATGTTAATTTTGAAATATGTTTCCGGCAAAACGAAATGCTTGTAACGCACTGTGATCTTTAAATAAAGTTGAAAAATCGAGCATCAAATACATGTAAAAGCCAAATGCAAGAGGCAGAAGAGCAAGAATACGATGTAAATACTTAGCACATCCCAGAAGGGCAATCCTGCATTGTCTGCAATGGCAGCAATTAAGAGGCAGTGCAGGAACACAGTTCTAACAATCCACCAACAGACTGAAAGAAAAACACAGCACTGCACCACAGTCCCCTGATATAGTGAGCGGTCCAGCTGCCCCTAACTGCAGCATAGTAATGGCAGCTAAAAGGATATCTACAATTGCAGTGTGGCACAGCCTGATGGACAAGGATATACAGTTTCAGAACAGCAATAAAATATGATGGCATTACCAGCAAGGTATAATAACAGCAAATGGGATGAGATGTAGGAAATAGATTCATTATTGCCAGAAGCGGGTAGGGACAAGGTGTGAACAATTGTGAAAGAATGCCAAATAGCTACTTACACCATGACTAAGAAACGTCTCGATGCTGCAGAGACAGCTGATAGACAGGTGTCTGACGTGATGATGACCATGAGACATTGCTGGCTATGGCTTTCAGGATTAAAATCGGAAATGCAGACGTAGACAATAAAATAGATAAGACTAAAGTGGAAAGTGAAACAGCAATGCAGGCGCGGCACTAACATCGCACCCGTTTCCTAAGAGCAGAATGCCAACCCAAAAGAAGATGGCGACGATCACGGATAAACCACTGGCCAATTCTGGACTTTGAGACACGAAACAAATGGGTCGAGACTACAGGAAGTAATGGCATGAATGTAGTGTGGAGATTACATGATCACACTGGATCACAAAGATTCGTATTTTCAAGTTTCTTTGATCCCACTGCAACAGAGAAACCTGCTATTTTACGTGGGTGGGCAACATACTCCGTTCTGTGTACACCAGGTGTGATAAAATGACTGCCACGAGCCTTTCCAAAATGCCTGTCAGTGGGGACTGCATATCTAGGCAGAAAGGCCGTGCGTGTGTATCCATAGGTCAAGGACTGGCCGATGCAGGGGAAGACGCTGTCAAAATGTACAGCAGACGCACAACACACGGTCACCCGCTTGCAAAGATGGAGTTCACTGTCCCCCCCGCCTCCCCACCGCCCAAAAGTTCTTCCAAACAAAGAACAATGGATTTCGAGGAGCACAGACAAATGTGTTGCAAGTTATACCAACACCATCTCTCTCTCTCTCTCTCTCTAGAGAGAGAGAGAGAGAGAGAGGTCTTGCAAGGCGTCAATCTCTTTTATCTGGCATGTTAATATCAGAATGGGATGAAGTTAATGGGAACATGTCATCATGTATATATGTAGTCCACAATGCAAGATTAAACATGAGGCCAAAATGGGAATGGCTTGCCAGTCAAAGGTCACAGATAGACGCGATTGGGAGGAGCTAATGTTTGGGGACAAGTGGGTCATCGGGTTGCTGCAATCGCGGAATACACGGAACCTACAGATAGGGTGACCTTTGAAATCCCCTCCTGCCTATGTGGCACCACTGAGGGTGCATCCCAGCAGAGGTGAAATCCCCTCCTGCCTATGTGGCACCGCTATGGGTGCATCTCAGCAGAGGTGAAATCCCCTCCTGCCGATGTGGCACCGCTATGGGTGCATCCCAGCAGAGGTGAAATCCCCTCCTGCCTATGTGGCACCGCTATGGGTGCATCCCAGCAGATGTGAAATCCCCTCCTGCCTATGTGGCAGCGCTATGGGTGCATCAGGCACCGTTATGGGTGCATCCCAGCAGAAATCCCCTCCTGCCTATGTGGCACCGCTATGGGTGCATCCCAGCAGAGGTGAAATCCGCTCCTGCCTATGTGGCACCGCTATGGGTGCATCCCAGCAGAGGTGAAATCCCCTCCTGCCTATGTGGCAGCGCTATGGGTGCATCCCAGCAGAAATACCCTCCTGCCTATGTGGCACTGCTATGGGTGCATCCCAGCAGAAATCCCCTCTTGCCTATGTGGCACCGCTATGGGTGCACCCCAGCAGAGGTGAAATCCCCTCCTGCCTGTGTGGCACCGCTGTGGATGCATCCCAGCAGAGGTGAAATCCCCTCCTACCTGTGTGGCACCACTATGGGTGCATCCCAGCAGAGGTGAAATCCCCTCCTGCCTATGTGGCACCGCTATGGGTGCATCCCAGCAGAGGTGAAATCCCCTCCTGCCTATGTGGCACCGCTATGGGTGCATCCCAGCAGAGCAGAGGTGAAATCCCCTCCTGCCTATGTGGCAGCGCTATGGGTGCATCCCAGCAGAGGTGAAATCCCCTCCTGCCTATGTGGCACCGCTATGGGTGCATCAGGCACCGCTATGGGTGCATCCCAGTAGAGGTGAAATCCCCTCCTGCCTATGTGGCACCGCTATGGGTGCAGCCCAGCAGAGGTGAAATCCCCTCCTGCCTATGTGGCACCGCTGTGGGTGCATCAGGCACGGCTATGGGTGCATCCGAGCAGAGGTGAAATCCCCTCCTGCCTATGTGGCACCGCTATGGGTGCATCAGGCACCGCTATGGGTGCATCCCAGCAGAGGTGAAATCCCCTCCTGCCTATGTGGCACCGCTATGGGTGCATCCCAGCAGAGGTGAAATCCCCTCCTGCCTATGTGGCACCGCTATGGGTGCAGCCCAGCAGAGGTGAAATCCCCTCCTGCCTATGTGGCACCGCTGTGGGTGCATCCCAGCAGAGGTGAAATCCCCTCCTGCCTATGTGGCACCGCTATGGGTGCATCCCAGCAGAGGTGAAATCCCCTCCTGCCTATGTGGCACCGCTATGGGTGCATCCCAGCAGAGGTGAAATCCCCTCCTGCCTATGTGGCAGCGCTATGGGTGCATCAGGCCCCGCTATGGGTGCATCCCAGCAGAAATCCCCTCCTGCCTATGTGGCACCGCTATGGGTGCATCCCAGCAGAGGTGAAATCCCCTCCTGCCTATGTGGCACCACTATGGGTGCATCCCAGCAGAGGTGAAATCCCCTCCTGCCTATGTGGCACTACTGTGGGTGCAGCCCAGCAGAGGTGAAATCCCCTCCTGCCTATGTGGCACCGCTATGGGTTCATCCCAGCAGAGGTGAAATCCCCTCCTGCCTATGTGGCACCGTTATGGGTGCATCCCAGCAGAGGTGAAATCCCCTCCTGCCTATGTGGCACCGCTGTGGGTGCATCCCAGCAGAGGTGAAATCCCTTCCTGCCTATGTGGCACCGCTATGGGTGCATCCCAGCAGAGGTGAAATCCCCTCCTGCCTATGTGGCACCGCTATGGGTGCATCCCAGCAGAGGTGAAATCCCCTCCTGCCTATGTGGCACTGCTATGGGTGCATCCCAGCAGAGGTGAAATCCCCTCCTGCCTATGTGGCAGCGCTATGGGTGCATCAGGCCCCGCTATGGGTGCATTCCAGCAGAAATCCCCTCCTGCCTATGTGGCACCGCTATGGGTGCATCCCAGCAGAGGTGAAATCCCCTCCTGCCTATGTGGCACCACTATGGGTGCATCCCAGCAGAGGTGAAATCCCCTCCTGCCTATGTGGCACCGCTATGGGTGCATCAGGCACCGCTATGGGTGCAGCCCAGCAGAGGTGAAATCCCCTCCTGCCTATGTGGCACCGCTATGGGTGCATCCCAGCAGAGGTGAAATCCCCTCCTGCCTATATGGCACCACTATGGGTGCATCCCAGCAGAGGTGAAATCCCCTCCTGCCTATGTGGCACCGCTATGGGTGCATCAGGCACCGCTATGGGTGCATCCCAGCAGAAATCCCCTCCTGCCTATGTGGCACCGCTATGGGTGCATCCCAGCAGAGGTGAAATCCCCTCCTGCCTATGTGGCACCGCCATGTGTGCATCCCAGCAGAGGTGAAATCCCCTCCTGCCTATGTGGCACCGCTATGGGTGCATCTCAGCAGAGGTGAAATCCCCTCCTGCCGATGTGGCACCGCTATGGGTGCATCCCAGCAGAGGTGAAATCCCCTCCTGCCTATGTGGCACCGCTATGGGTGCATCCCAGCAGAGGTGAAATCCCCTCCTGCCTATGTGGCAGCGCTATGGGTGCATCAGGCACCGTTATGGGTGCATCCCAGCAGAAATCCCCTCCTGCCTATGTGGCAGCGCTATGGGTGCATCCCAGCAGAAATACCCTCCTGCCTATGTGGCACTGCTATGGGTGCATCCCAGCAGAAATCCCCTCTTGCCTATGTGGCACCGCTATGGGTGCACCCCAGCAGAGGTGAAATCCCCTCCTGCCTATGTGGCACTACTGTGGGTGCAGCCCAGCAGAGGTGAAATCCCCTCCTGCCTATGTGGCACCGCTATGGGTTCATCCCAGCAGAGGTGAAATCCCCTCCTGCCTATGTGGCACCGTTATGGGTGCATCCCAGCAGAGGTGAAATCCCCTCCTGCCTATGTGGCACCGCTGTGGGTGCATCCCAGCAGAGGTGAAATCCCTTCCTGCCTATGTGGCACCACTATGGGTGCATCCCAGCAGAGGTGAAATCCCCTCCTGCCTATGTGGCACCGCTATGGGTGCATCCCAGCAGAGGTGAAATCCCCTCCTGCCTATGTGGCACTGCTATGGGTGCATCCCAGCAGAGGTGAAATCCCCTCCTGCCTATGTGGCAGCGCTATGGGTGCATCAGGCCCCGCTATGGGTGCATTCCAGCAGAAATCCCCTCCTGCCTATGTGGCACCGCTATGGGTGCATCCCAGCAGAGGTGAAATCCCCTCCTGCCTATGTGGCACCACTATGGGTGCATCCCAGCAGAGGTGAAATCCCCTCCTGCCTATGTGGCACCGCTATGGGTGCATCAGGCACCGCTATGGGTGCAGCCCAGCAGAGGTGAAATCCCCTCCTGCCTATGTGGCACCGCTATGGGTGCATCCCAGCAGAGGTGAAATCCCCTCCTGCCTATATGGCACCACTATGGGTGCATCCCAGCAGAGGTGAAATCCCCTCCTGCCTATGTGGCACCGCTATGGGTGCATCAGGCACCGCTATGGGTGCATCCCAGCAGAAATCCCCTCCTGCCTATGTGGCACCGCTATGGGTGCATCCCAGCAGAGGTGAAATCCCCTCCTGCCTATGTGGCACCGCCATGTGTGCATCCCAGCAGAGGTGAAATCCCCTCCTGCCTATGTGGCACCGCTATGGGTGCATCTCAGCAGAGGTGAAATCCCCTCCTGCCGATGTGGCACCGCTATGGGTGCATCCCAGCAGAGGTGAAATCCCCTCCTGCCTATGTGGCACCGCTATGGGTGCATCCCAGCAGAGGTGAAATCCCCTCCTGCCTATGTGGCAGCGCTATGGGTGCATCAGGCACCGTTATGGGTGCATCCCAGCAGAAATCCCCTCCTGCCTATGTGGCAGCGCTATGGGTGCATCCCAGCAGAAATACCCTCCTGCCTATGTGGCACTGCTATGGGTGCATCCCAGCAGAAATCCCCTCTTGCCTATGTGGCACCGCTATGGGTGCACCCCAGCAGAGGTGAAATCCCCTCCTGCCTGTGTGGCACCGCTGTGGATGCATCCCAGCAGAGGTGAAATCCCCTCCTACCTGTGTGGCACCACTATGGGTGCATCCCAGCAGAGGTGAAATCCCCTCCTGCCTATGTGGCACCGCTATGGGTGCATCCCAGCAGAGGTAAAATCCCCACCTGCCTATGTGGCACCGCTATGGGTGCATCCCAGCAGAGGTGAAATCCCCTCCTGCCTATGTGGCACCGCTATGGGTGCATCCCAGCAGAGCAGAGGTGAAATCCCCTCCTGCCTATGTGGCAGCGCTATGGGTGCATCCCAGCAGAGGTGAAATCCCCTCCTGCCTATGTGGCACCGCTATGGGTGCATCAGGCACCGCTATGGGTGCATCCCAGTAGAGGTGAAATCCCCTCCTGCCTATGTGGCACCGCTATGGGTGCAGCCCAGCAGAGGTGAAATCCCCTCCTGCCTATGTGGCACCGCTGTGGGTGCATCAGGCACGGCTATGGGTGCATCCGAGCAGAGGTGAAATCCCCTCCTGCCTATGTGGCACCGCTATGGGTGCATCAGGCACCGCTATGGGTGCATCCCAGCAGAGGTGAAATCCCCTCCTGCCTATGTGGCACTGCTATGGGTGCAGCCCAGCAGAGGTGAAATCCCCTCCTGCCTATGTGGCACCGCTATGGGTGCAGCCCAGCAGAGGTGAAATCCCCTCCTGCCTATGTGGCACCGCTGTGGGTGCATCCCAGCAGAGGTGAAATCCCCTCCTGCCTATGTGGCACCGCTATGGGTGCATCCCAGCAGAGGTGAAATCCCCTCCTGCCTATGTGGCACCGCTATGGGTGCATCCCAGCAGAGGTGAAATCCCCTCCTGCCTATGTGGCAGCGCTATGGGTGCATCAGGCCCCGCTATGGGTGCATCCCAGCAGAAATCCCCTCCTGCCTATGTGGCACCGCTATGGGTGCATCCCAGCAGAGGTGAAATCCCCTCCTGCCTATGTGGCACCACTATGGGTGCATCCCAGCAGAGGTGAAATCCCCTCCTGCCTATGTGGCACTACTGTGGGTGCAGCCCAGCAGAGGTGAAATCCCCTCCTGCCTATGTGGCACCGCTATGGGTTCATCCCAGCAGAGGTGAAATCCCCTCCTGCCTATGTGGCACCGTTATGGGTGCATCCCAGCAGAGGTGAAATCCCCTCCTGCCTATGTGGCACCGCTGTGGGTGCATCCCAGCAGAGGTGAAATCCCTTCCTGCCTATGTGGCACCACTATGGGTGCATCCCAGCAGAGGTGAAATCCCCTCCTGCCTATGTGGCACCGCTATGGGTGCATCAGGCAGCGCTATGGGTGCATCCCAGCAGAAATCCCCTCCTGCCTATGTGGCACCGCTATGGGTGCATCCCAGCAGAGGTGAAATCCCCTCCTGCCTATGTGGCACCGCTATGGGTGCATCCCAGCAGAGGTGAAATCCCCTCCTGCCTATGTGGCAGCGCTATGGGTGCATCAGGCCCCGCTATGGGTGCATTCCAGCAGAAATCCCCTCCTGCCTATGTGGCACCGCTATGGGTGCATCCCAGCAGAGGTGAAATCCCCTCCTGCCTATGTGGCACCACTATGGGTGCATCCCAGCAGAGGTGAAATCCCCTCCTGCCTATGTGGCACCGCTATGGGTGCATCAGGCACCGCTATGGGTGCAGCCCAGCAGAGGTGAAATCCCCTCCTGCCTATGTGGCACCGCTATGGGTGCATCCCAGCAGAGGTGAAATCCCCTCCTGCCTTTATGGCACCACTATGGGTGCATCCCAGCAGAGGTGAAATCCCCTCCTGCCTATGTGGCACCGCTATGGGTGCATCAGGCACCGCTATGGGTGCATCCCAGCAGAAATCCCCTCCTGCCTATGTGGCACCGCTATGGGTGCATCCCAGCAGAGGTGAAATCCCCTCCTGCCTATGTGGCACCGCTATGGGTGCATCCCAGCAGAGGTGAAATCCCCTCCTGCCTATGTGGCACCGCTATGGGTGCATCAGGCCCCGCTATGGGTGCATCCCAGTAGAAATCCCCTCCTGCCTATGTGGCACCGCTATGGGTGCATCCTAGCAGAGGTGAAATCCCCTCCTGCCTATGTGGCACCACTATGGGTGCTTCCCAGCAGAGGTGAAATCCCCTCCTGCCTATGTGGCACTACTGTGGGTGCAGCCCAGCAGAGGTGAAATCCCCTCCTGCCTATGTGGCACCGCTATGGGTTCATCCCAGCAGAGGTGAAATCCCCTCCTGCCTATGTGGCACCGTTATGGGTGCATCCCAGCAGAGGTGAAATCCCCTCCTGCCTATGTGGCACCGCTGTGGGTGCATCCCAGCAGAGGTGAAATCCCCTCCTGCCTATGTGGCACCACTATGGGTGCATCCCAGCAGAGGTGAAATCCCCTCCTGCCTATGTGGCACCGCTATGGGTGCATCAGGCACCGCTTGGGTGCATCCCAGCAGAAATCCCCTCCTGCCTATGTGGCACCGCTATAGGTGCATCCCAGCAGAGGTGAAATCCCCTCCTGCCTATGTGGCACCGCTATGGGTGCATCCCAGCAGAGGTGAAATCCCCTCCTGCCTATGTGGCACCGCTATGGGTGCATCAGGCCCCGCTATGGGTGCATCCCAGCAGAAATCCCCTCCTGCCTATGTGGCACCGCTATGGGTGCATCCCAGCAGAGGTGAAATCCCCTCCTGCCTGTGTGGCACCGCTATGGGTGCATCCCAGCAGAGGTGAAATCCCCTCCTGCCTGTGTGGCACCGCTATGGGTGCATCCCAGCAGAGGTGAAATCCTCTCCTGCCTATGTGGCACCGCTACGGGTGCATCCCAGCAGAGGTGAAATCCCCTCCTGCCTATGTGGCACCGCTATGGGTGCATCCCAGCAGAAATCCCCTCCTGCCTATGTGGCACCGCTATGGGTGCATCAGGCACCGCTATGGGTGCATCCCAGCAGGAATCCCCTCCTTCCTATGTGGCACCGCTATGGGTGCAGCCCGGCAGAGGTGAAATCCCCTCCTGCCTATGTGGCACCGCTATGGGTGCATCCCAGCAGAGGTGAAATCCCCTCCTGCCTATTTGGCACCGCTATGGGTGCATCCCAGCAGAGGTGAAATCCCCTCCTGCCTATGTGGCACCGCTGTGGGTGCATCCCAGCAGAGGTGAAATCCCCTCCTGCCTATGTGGCACCACTATGGGTGCATCAGGCACCGCTATGGGTGCATCCCAGTAGAGGTGAAATCCCCTCCTGCCTATGTGGCAACGCTATGGGTGCATCCCAGCAGAGATGAAATCCCCTCCTGCCTATGTGGCACCACTATGGGTGCATCCGAGCAGAGGTGAAATCCCCTCCTGCCTATGTGGCACCGCTATGGGTGCATCCCAGCAGAGGTGAAATCCCCTCCTGCCTATGTGGCACCGCTATGGGTCCATCCCAGCAGAGGTGAAATCCCCTCCTGCCTATGTGGCACCGCTATGGGTGCATCCCAGCAGAGCAGAGGTGAAATCCCCTCCTGCCTATGTGGCAGCGCTATGGGTGCATCCCAGCAGAGGTGAAATCCCCTCCTGCCTATGTGGCACCGCTATGGGTGCATCAGGCACCGCTATGGGTGCATCCCAGTAGAGGTGAAATCCCCTCCTGCCTATGTGGCACCGCTATGGGTGCAGCCCAGCAGAGGTGAAATCCCCTCCTGCCTATGTGGCACCGCTGTGGGTGCATCAGGCACGGCTATGGGTGCATCCGAGCAGAGGTGAAATCCCCCCTGCCTATGTGGCACCGCTATGGGTGCATCAGGCACCGCTATGGGTGCATCCCAGCAGAGGTGAAATCCCCTCCTGCCTATGTGGCACCGCTATGGGTGCAGCCCAGCAGAGGTGAAATCCCCTCCTGCCTATGTGGCACCGCTATGGGTGCAGCCCAGCAGAGGTGAAATCCCCTCCTGCCTATGTGGCACCACTGTGGGTGCATCCCAGCAGAGGTGAAATCCCCTCCTGCCTATGTGGCACCGCTATGGGTGCATCCCAGCAGAGGTGAAATCCCCTCCTGCCTATGTGGCACCGCTATGGGTGCATCCCAGCAGAGGTGAAATCCCCTCCTGCCTATGTGGCAGCGCTATGGGTGCATCAGGCCCCGCTATGGGTGCATCCCAGCAGAAATCCCCTCCTGCCTATGTGGCACCGCTATGGGTGCATCCCAGCAGAGGTGAAATCCCCTCCTGCCTATGTGGCACCACTATGGGTGCATCCCAGCAGAGGTGAAATCCCCTCCTGCCTATGTGGCACTACTGTGGGTGCAGCCCAGCAGAGGTGAAATCCCCTCCTGCCTATGTGGCACCGCTATGGGTTCATCCCAGCAGAGGTGAAATCCCCTCCTGCCTATGTGGCACCGTTATGGGTGCATCCCAGCAGAGGTGAAATCCCCTCCTGCCTATGTGGCACCGCTGTGGGTGCATCCCAGCAGAGGTGAAATCCGCTCCTGCCTATGTGGCACCGCTATGGGTGCATCCCAGCAGAGGTGAAATCCCCTCCTGCCTATGTGGCAGCGCTATGGGTGCATCCCAGCAGAAATACCCTCCTGCCTATGTGGCACTGCTATGGGTGCATCCCAGCAGAAATACCCTCTTGCCTATGTGGCAGCGCTATGGGTGCACCCCAGCAGAGGTGAAATCCCCTCCTGCCTGTGTGGCACCGCTGTGGATGCATCCCAGCAGAGGTGAAATCCCCTCCTACCTGTGTGGCACCACTATGGGTGCATCCCAGCAGAGGTGAAATCCCCTCCTGCCTATGTGGCACCGCTATGGGTGCATCCCAGCAGAGGTGAAATCCGCTCCTGCCTATGTGGCACCGCTATGGGTGCATCCCAGCAGAGGTGAAATCCCCTCCTGCCTATGTGGCAGCGCTATGGGTGCATCCCAGCAGAAATACCCTCCTGCCTATGTGGCACTGCTATGGGTGCATCCCAGCAGAAATACCCTCTTGCCTATGTGGCAGCGCTATGGGTGCACCCCAGCAGAGGTGAAATCCCCTCCTGCCTGTGTGGCACCGCTGTGGATGCATCCCAGCAGAGGTGAAATCCCCTCCTACCTGTGTGGCACCACTATGGGTGCATCCCAGCAGAGGTGAAATCCCCTCCTGCCTATGTGGCACCGCTATGGGTGCATCCCAGCAGAGGTGAAATCCCCTCCTGCCTATGTGGCACCGCTATGGGTGCATCCCAGCAGAGGTGAAATCCCCTCCTGCCTATGTGGCACCGCTATGGGTGCATCCCAGCAGAGCAGAGGTGAAATCCCCTCCTGCCTATGTGGCAGCGCT
The DNA here is from genome assembly GCF_040938575.1 of Ambystoma mexicanum. Classification (NCBI taxonomy): domain Eukaryota; kingdom Metazoa; phylum Chordata; class Amphibia; order Caudata; family Ambystomatidae; genus Ambystoma; species Ambystoma mexicanum. The sequence continues at coordinate 985,192,071 of NC_090921.1, forward strand.
ATGGGTGCATCCCAGCAGAGGTGAAATCCCCTCCTGCCTATGTGGCACCGCTATGGGTGCATCAGGCACCGCTATGGGTGCATCCCAGTAGAGGTGAAATCCCCTCCTGCCTATGTGGCACCGCTATGGGTGCAGCCCAGCAGAGGTGAAATCCCCTCCTGCCTATGTGGCACCGCTGTGGGTGCATCAGGCACGGCTATGGGTGCATCCGAGCAGAGGTGAAATCCCCTCCTGCCTATGTGGCACCGCTATGGGTGCATCAGGCACCGCTATGGGTGCATCCCAGCAGAGGTGAAATCCCCTCCTGCCTATGTGGCACCGCTATGGGTGCAGCCCAGCAGAGGTGAAATCCCCTCCTGCCTATGTGGCACCGCTGTGGGTGCAGCCCAGCAGAGGTGAAATCCCCTCCTGCCTATGTGGCACCACTGTGGGTGCATCCCAGCAGAGGTGAAATCCCCTCCTGCCTATGTGGCACCGCTATGGGTGCATCCCAGCAGAGGTGAAATCCCCTCCTGCCTATGTGGCACCGCTATGGGTGCATCCCAGCAGAGGTGAAATCCCCTCCTGCCTATGTGGCAGCGCTATGGGTGCATCAGGCCCCGCTATGGGTGCATCCCAGCAGAAATCCCCTCCTGCCTATGTGGCACCGCTATGGGTGCATCCCAGCAGAGGTGAAATCCCCTCCTGCCTATGTGGCACCACTATGGGTGCATCCCAGCAGAGGTGAAATCCCCTCCTGCCTATGTGGCACTACTGTGGGTGCAGCCCAGCAGAGGTGAAATCCCCTCCTGCCTATGTGGCACCGCTATGGGTTCATCCCAGCAGAGGTGAAATCCCCTCCTGCCTATGTGGCACCGTTGTGGGTGCATCCCAGCAGAGGTGAAATCCCCTCCTGCCTATGTGGCACCGCTGTGGGTGCATCCCAGCAGAGGTGAAATCCCCTCCTGCCTATGTGGCACCACTATGGGTGCATCCCAGCAGAGGTGAAATCCCCTCCTGCCTATGTGGCACCGCTATGGGTGCATCAGGCACCGCTTGGGTGCATCCCAGCAGAAATCCCCTCCTGCCTATGTGGCACCGCTATGGGTGCATCCCAGCAGAGGTGAAATCCCCTCCTGCCTATGTGGCACCGCTATGGGTGCATCAGGCCCCGCTATGGGTGCATTCCAGCAGAAATCCCCTCCTGCCTATGTGGCACCGCTATGGGTGCATCCCAGCAGAGGTGAAATCCCCTCCTGCCTATGTGGCACCACTATGGGTGCATCCCAGCAGAGGTGAAATCCCCTCCTGCCTATATGGCACCGCTATGGGTGCATCAGGCACCGCTATGGGTGCAGCCCAGCAGAGGTGAAATCCCCTCCTGCCTATGTGGCACCGCTATGGGTGCATCCCAGCAGAGGTGAAATCCCCTCCTGCCTATATGGCACCACTATGGGTGCATCCCAGCAGAGGTGAAATCCCCTCCTGCCTATGTGGCACCGCTATGGGTGCATCAGGCACCGCTATGGGTGCATCCCAGCAGAAATCCCCTCCTGCCTATGTGGCACCGCCATGGGTGCATCCCAGCAGAGGTGAAATCCCCTCCTGCCTATGTGGCACCGCTATGGGTGCATCCCAGCAGAGGTGAAATCCCCTCCTGCCTATGTGGCACCGCTATGGGTGCATCAGGCCCCGCTATGGGTGCATCCCAGCAGAAATCCCCTCCTGCCTATGTGGCACCGCTATGGGTGCATCCCAGCAGAGGTGAAATCCCCTCCTGCCTATGTGGCACCACTATGGGTGCATCCCAGCAGAGGTGAAATCCCCTCCTGCCTATGTGGCACTACTGTGGGTGCAGCCCAGCAGAGGTGAAATCCCCTCCTGCCTATGTGGCACCGCTATGGGTTCATCCCAGCAGAGGTGAAATCCCCTCCTGCCTATGTGGCACCGTTGTGGGTGCATCCCAGCAGAGGTGAAATCCCCTCCTGCCTATGTGGCACCGCTGTGGGTGCATCCCAGCAGAGGTGAAATCCCCTCCTGCCTATGTGGCACCACTATGGGTGCATCCCAGCAGAGGTGAAATCCCCTCCTGCCTATGTGGCACCGCTATGGGTGCATCAGGCACCGCTTGGGTGCATCCCAGCAGAAATCCCCTCCTGCCTATGTGGCACCGCTATGGGTGCATCCCAGCAGAGGTGAAATCCCCTCCTGCCTATGTGGCACCGCTATGGGTGCATCAGGCCCCGCTATGGGTGCATCCCAGCAGAAATCCCCTCCTGCCTATGTGGCACCGCTATGGGTGCATCCCAGCAGAGGTGAAATCCCCTCCTGCCTGTGTGGCACCGCTATGGGTGCATCCCAGCAGAGGTGAAATCCCCTCCTGCCTGTGTGGCACCATAATGGGTGCATCCCAGCAGAGGTGAAATCCCCTCCTGCCTATGTGGCACCGCTATGGGTGCATCCCAGCAGAAGTGAAATCCCCTCCTGCCTATGTGGCACCGCTATGGGTGCATCCCAGCAGAAATCCCCTCCTGCCTATGTGGCACCGCTATGGGTGCATCAGGCACCGCTATGGGTGCATCCCAGCAGAAATCCCCTCCTGCCTATGTGGCACCGCTATGGGTGCATCCCAGCCGAGGTTAAATCCCCTCCTGCCTATTTGGCACCGCTATGGGTGCATCCCAGCAGAGGTGAAATCCCCTCCTGCCTATGTGGCACCGCTGTGGGTGCATCCCAGCAGAGGTGAAATCCCCTCCTGCCTATGTGGCACCGCTATGGGTGCATCCCAGTAGAGGTGAAATCCCCTCCTGCCTATGTGGCAACGCTATGGGTGCATCCCAGCAGAGGTGAAATCCCCTCCTGCCTATGTGGCACCGCTATGGGTGCATCCGAGCAGAGGTGAAATCCCCTCCTGCCTATGTGGCACCGCTATGGGTGCATCCCAGCAGAGGTGAAATCCCCTCCTGCCTATGTGGCAGCGCTATGGGTGCATCAGGCACCGCTATGGGTGCATCCCAGCAGAAATCCCCTCCTGCCTATGTGGCACCGCTATGGGTGCATCCCAGCAGAAATCCCCTCCTGCCTATGTGGCACCGCTATGGGTGCATCCCAGCAGAGGTGAAATCCCCTCCTGCCTATGTGGCAGCGCTATGGGTGCATCCCAGCAGAAATCCCCTCCTGCCTATGTGGCACTGCTATGGGTGCATCCCAGCAGAAATCCCCTCCTGCCTATGTGGCACCGCTATGGGTGCATCCCAGCAGAAATCCCCTCCTGCCTATGTGGCACCGCTATGGGTGCATCCCAGCAGAAATCCCCTCCTGCCTATGTGGCACCGCTATGGGTGCATCCCAGCAGAGGTGAAATCCCCTTCTCCCAGCAGAGGTGAAATCCCCTCCTGCCTGTGTGGCACCGCTATGGGTGCACCCCAGCAGAGGTGAAATCCCCTCCTGCCTGTGTGGCACCGCTATGGGTGCATCCCAGCAGAGGTGAAATCCCCGCTATGGGTGCATCCCAGCAGAGGTGAAATCCCCTCCTGCCTATGTGGCACCGCTATGGGTGCATCCCAGCAGAGGTGAAATCCCCTCCTGCCTATATGGCACCGCTATGGGTGCATCCCAGCAGAGGTGAAATCCCCTCCTGCCTATGTGGCACCGCTATGGGTGCATCCCAGCAGAGCAGAGGTGAAATCCCCTCCTGCCTATGTGGCAGCGCTATGGGTGCATCCCAGCAGAGGTGAAATCCCCTCTTGCCTATGTGGCAGCGCTATGGGTGCATCAGGCACCGCTATGGGTGCATCCCAGCAGAAATCCCCTCCTGCCTATGTGGCATCGCTATGGGTGCATCCCAGCAGAGGTAAAATCCCCTCCTGCCTATGTGGCACCGCTATGGGTGCATCCCAGCAGAGGTGAAATCCCCTCCTGCCTATGTGGCAGCGCTATGGGTGCATCCCAGCAGAAATCCCCTCCTGCCTATGTGGCACCGCTATGGGTGCATCCCAGCAGAAATCCCCTCGTGCCTGTGTGGCACCGCTAAGGGTGCATCCCAGCAGAGGTGAAATCCCCTCCTGCCTATGTGGCACCGCTATGGGTGCATCCCAGCAGAGGTGAAATCCCCTCCTGCCTATGTGGCACCGCTATGGGTGCATCAGGCACCGCTATGGGTGCATCCCAGCAGAAATCCCCTCCTTCCTATGTGGCACTGTTATGGGTGCATCCCAGCAGAGGTGAAATCCCCTCCTGCCTATGTGGCACCGCTATGGGTGCATCCCAGCAGAGGTGAAATCCCCTCCTCCCTATGTGGCACCGCTATGGGTGCATCCCAGCAGAAATCCCCTCCTGCCTATGTGGCACCGCTATGGGTGCATCCCAGCAGAGATGAAATCCCCTCCTGCCTGTGTGGCACCGCTATGGGTGCATCCCAGCAGAGGTGAAATCCCCTTCTACCTGTGTGGCACCACTATGGGTGCATCCCAGCAGAGGTGAAATCCCCTCCTGCCTATGTGGCACCGCTATGGGTGCACCCCAGCAGAGGTGAAATCCCCTCCTGCCTATGTGGCACCACTATGGGTGCATCCCAGCAGAGGTGAAATCCCCTCCTGCCTATGTGGCACCGCTATGGGTGCATCAGGCACTGCTATGGGTGCATCCCAGCAGAAATCCCTTCCTGCCTATGTGGCACCGCTATGGGTGCATCCCAGCAGAGGTGAAATCCCTTCCTGCCTATGTGGCACCGCTATGGGTGCATCAGGCACCGCTATGGGTGCATCCCAGCAGAGGTGAAATCCCCTCCTGCCTATGTGGCACCGCTATGGGTGCATCCCAGCAGAGGGGAAATCCCCTCCTGCCTATGTGGCACCGCTATGGGTGCATCCCAGCAGAGGTGAAATCCCCTCCTGCCTATGTGGCACCGCTATGGGTGCATCCCAGCAGAGGTGAAATCCCCTCCTGCCTATGTGGCACCACTATGGGTGCATCCCAGCAGAGGTGAAATCCCGTCCTGCCTATGTGGCACCACTATGGGTGCATCCCAGCAGAGGTGAAATCCCCTTCTGCCTATGTGGCACTACTGTGGGTGCAGCCCAGCAGAGGTGAGGCGACACAATTCACTACACTCAATGGCAAGAGGGAGGTGGCCAGTGGTCCAGCCACATACACATCAATGTACGGGCATTGTTGACAGTGGCAATAGTGCTAACTTTTTTACAGACACAGATTTCATACACACTGATCAGAACAGACAATACTAGTCACAGTGATGGGCATAGTCAGCAAGCAAGAGAGAAGATGCTTCTCGCAGTGGCAAGCAATATTCCAAAGGTCGGGCACATCAGACGTAGATCTGCTTGCAACACGCAGAATGCACAATCCCACCATTTGATACTGGCTAGTTTATCATGCTTTCCTTCTAGGTCCACTATGTCACACGATCATACAAAAGATGGTGTACTCACGCATGATGATGATTCCCATTGCTCCAACATGGACATGACCATGCTGGTACTCTCATCTAATGCAGCTGTCAGCGGAACCACACATGATGAGTTATTTGATGAAAGAGTAGGATCAGCAGTCCACTTATATGCTAGGTAATTGACATTGTAATTTACTTAACGCAGTTATGAGCTCGGGTTTTGTCCTACAATTCCCTGAACACGTAACGTCATTGTGGGCATATACCACATCACAACAAAGGGCGGCACACTAGAAAATGCAAGTTAAGGGATTTATGGAAAGGATTCTAAGTATTAACTTATCTATACCAAAACTGCCACCAGCATGTAACCTCAGCATGGTCTTAAAAAGATTGATGCGTTCACCATTTAAGTGAATGCATACATGTAATGTAAGTTATTTATCTAAGAATGTAACTTTAATAATAGCTATCTCTTCACACATTAACTACATACTATGTCAGTGAAAGACCCATTTATAAGCACAGACAAGGAGAAGGTAGTGCATGGATTAGATCTATGATTTTCAGCTAAGTTCCTTTCTAACTTTCTTTTGAATTAAAGCATTGACCATACTGTTTTTTTAAGAAACTCAGCATGTGACTCTAAAACATATTCACACTACAAAAGGGAAATGTTACTTACCTCTAACAGTATTTCTAGCACTTGTCACTGTTTCAGATTCACTTGTGACTCATCCAACTCCCAGGGGGTTGAGCATATTGTAATATAGCCTTAGCAAGTCATGTGTACACTGCTCCAATCACCACACTTATGGCTCAAGATATTGGGGCCTGATTCACAGAACGTTTTCCCATGGGATAGCGCCGGTATAAAACACTTCCATGAATCAGGCCCACTGTGTTCAACTCATATATCTATTTACACGTTTCTTTGCATTGCGTGTTATTGTTTTTTATCTGTGATGTGAACGTTTTATTTGTACTAAGAGTGAAACATTCACAAAAAAGAAGACAATATAGCATAAGCAGTAGGATACGGCATGCCTAAAGTGACTATAAAAGCACAAACTTGGGATGAACTATTATGACCTCATATTCTGACCTAGTTGCTTATATGCCAATCTTGTCACCCACTTCAGAATTTGGTATATAATTTGTAATATTCAATACCACTCAATGGCTTCCAATGTACAATGTCAGTCTAAAACATAGACACGCTGCAGAAATATGGTTACAGGTAAGTAACATCTCTCATATATTGCTGTCGTCCTCATGTATGTTTAACTTGATAGATCCACGCACAACATACTGTGTTTCCTTTACAAAGGCATCGTTTAGCAACTTTTCATATGTGATTCCTATCCTTTTTGCCAACTAAGTGCAGGCATCTACCAACAATCGAACTGAACTCCAGTAACTATAATGATGAAATACATGTGCAGCCATTTTGGTTACATTCAGCATCTATTTTGGGAGTAGTTCAGAATGTATCACTTTCTTCCATTTATTTAAAATAGATAATTCATTAAAAAAAATATCCACACCTTTTTTTGCCATTCTTTTAAAAAGACAGGTTTCACCTTTTTTTGGCAACAGATGGCCAAAAAGCCCAACCCATCAACCCATTGTGCAATGTACGATTAGCAAATTATGGAGGAAAGAAAGCATGCCTTCATAGTTTCTTTGTGTCTTTCTTTAAAAAAATGTGTTTAAAATGTGCTGTGTGCATGTTTAAAAAAACATTATTGGCTCTGCAGGAAACCCCCTAATTTGGTCCCTACTGGATTGTGTAGGGGAACAGCCTTCTAGGCGTATGTTAAAGACATATAAAGCTATACCTAGGTGCTGGTAGGATATGGTGTTACCAGTTGAATTGCCTCAAAATCCTTCATCTCTGATCTTAGTGCGCATTATTGGTTCACTGTGATGTTTCCAAAAACATTGTTTTGATGGATTTTTTACTGACACAAATACACCGAAAAAAATCACTGAATTATTTTTAATTTTTATTTGGGGTCCCTCCCCCAAGCCTCCCATTTCCCTATGTTTTCAATCCCACCCTAACCCCCCAAAATATATATATATATTTCTTAAATGGTGTATGTTCAATGGATTTGTTTTGGTTAAAAAAATCCATCAAATTCTTTTTTGTTTGGTAAATCGCAGGATACCGTATTATTGCTTGCAATTGTCTTTTTGCCATGCATCCCAATTATAGCACATAGTAACTTCTCGGAGGGTTGTTTGTTCTGTTTATTTCAAGGGGCGATGGTTTTGGAGAGTCCGCAATAATCGAGTTCTGGACAATTATCCCATGCCAATCGGGCACTTCTGGCGTGGCCTACCAGCAGACATCAGTGCCGCCTATGAAAGGCATGATGGGAAATTTATCTTCTTTAAAGGTGAATGGAATGATTGTTACCCTACTTTTCACATCTCTCTTTCTCCCTTTTCCCTTTGCATGCATCTCTCTCCTTACCTCCAGTATCACCCTCGTCATCCACCTCTCTCCATCCTCTAGTGCTACCAACCTCACATTCCACGCTTCAGATCCAGTAGGCCTATTAGTGTTGCCCATCTCCATCCAGGTGAAGCCTAGTACCTTGCCAAGCTACAGGCCTGAGGTCCACTCAGTAGAGTAAGGACAAGCAAGTGAATGGTGGCCAGGCCTAACGCAAGCACCACCTAGAAGATACATGCTCATGCCTGCACCAGGCCCACGGCTACCAGTTCATATGATCAGCAGCAGATCCGGGCTCACAACTAGCAGCTGGCATCTACCAAGATACAGTACCAGTGAAAGCCAGGGGCTCGTATCTGACAATAGGCAGTGCAAAGGACCAGGCCCACAGCAATCCCTTTACAGCAGTAACTCGCCCCACGAGCGTCTAAATGGGAATGTGTCTGGCTGTTATATGATCAATATCTACAGCTATCTAAAGGAACGGGGTCCTTGTGAGCACACCTACGTCGTCAGACCAATCACACACGCGCTCAGTCCCGAGTCACACGATTGCAGGGGAAGACACAGGGCCCATTGCTACTTAGCTGGTCTTTAGGGTAACTCTGATGGTTATACCATGCACTGACCAGTCGAGGATGGAAGGTGCGGCTCTGCATATCAACCACCATTTTCAACTGGTGATTGTCTTGGGTATAGTCAAGAAAAAGAATTCATCACTCCGCTACGATGGCACTTCCTGGTCTCAGCGATAACGCAGACTATTGAAGCCATACCAATGTGCATTTTCACTACTTATTTCCTCAGTCGGATACAGACTATTAACGCTTTGCGTTAACAAATGTTGTCAAGACCTGCCTGAATGCAGGGGTCATTTCCACCCAGGTCTCTCCCACTTGCTTCCAGTGGAGATAAGAGTGCTGATCAGCCATGGGTTTTGAGACGGGAGTCACTGGGAAGATGCTCTGGTTTGGGGCCGAGGACCGGTGCTCCCTTGGTAGTGCTGACCCTGGAGGAGGTGTACTGGGGGCTCCCCCAGCCTCATGAATACAGATTCCTGACCTAGGAGCTAAACGCCCTGCATTCAAAAGGAAAGCCATGCTACCCTGGGGTCCACGCATCTTGGAGTCTGACACCCGTCCCACACCAGATGACGTAGGGGCACTGGGGTGGGGGTGCTTAGTAGTAGTTCCAAGACAGAGAACCAGTCACCAAGAAAGCAGTGACCTGGAGCACTTGAAACTACTAGACACAGTAAGTTGCTGTCTGACCTACACGTGTCAACCCGGCAGGGGGTAGGGACTGACTCAGGACCTCAGACCGTCAGAAGTTTGGACCTTGCGATTTATGTTAATCCTTGACCCGAACGCTGTTTCCTGTAGATCCCTTTCCTGTTTAATTTCCTCCCGTAGGGATCCCTGTAGGCCTTACTGCCTGACCATTCTAGATAGGCCTACGGGAGGAAAATAAAGAAATAAAAGATTGTTCTCTGCTTGTTTGTTGATCCTTTGGCTGTTACAGGGCCCACTCGCCACACTTGAGATGGAGCATTCAATGTTGAGTGCGCTCACACGCATCTTGAGCACTGCTCAGGTGCACGCAATCATGGAACTGCGAAGCATGGAAGCAGGACTGAATAGGCCTCATGGTTCCATGTGATTTACATTGCTGCTTTTGCATCTTTATGCATTTGCATAGGTACATTTTCTTTGTTAGATATGCATGGTTTTGAGGTTTTTCGATAAAAGGGGAAAAACTCTCTACAACCCTTTTTTTTTTTTTACAATACCCCATACCTTTCTTTTAGTCCCTATTATTTTTTAATATTCCTGCTCACCCTTTTTACATCTGTTTTCCTTGTTCCCTGAAAAGCGAGATGTCAATGTACATTTATACCTTATACCCCTGTAGCCCTTTCCCTTTTGTTTCTATACCTATTCCCATTTTTCTATCTGTTTTGCTTATTTCCTGAAAAGCAAGTGCAAATGCTTAACAGTGCCAAAGCACCAACGCCAAGACATCTGTGCAGAGCCTGCTGACACAGGTTCAAATCCCGGCAGGGCCAAATTCAGCCTTTCATCCTTCCGAGGTCGATAAATGAGCACCACACACTGTGGGTAATAATAAGCAGCGCTCAGATGCCTGAGGGTTCGTAGCGCTATATAAATGCTAAATTGTTATTATTATGCAGCCGGTGAATGACAGGCCGAAGTCTCCTTCCGCCTCCGGTCCCATGCTGTGCCCAAGTACCGTGTACCATGTGAGCCCTGACTCTTTCCCTACTGTTTTCCCACCCCTCTGTAGGTCCTCTCTCCTTGCCCTATGTGTCTCGCCCTCCCTTGAGTGGCCCTTCCTAATTGTCTCTCTCCCCTGTGCACTCTCCTTCCCCTGTCGGGCTTCTCTCTTGCACTCGGCCGCATTGCTCTTCTCTTTAGCTTGTCCCTTTTTCTTACTTAACACAGTTGGCTTTTTTCTTCTTAAGGTGAGAAGTACTGGGTGTTCCGAGAGGCAAACCTGGAGCCTGGCTACCCCCAGCCGCTGACCAGCTACGGGCAGGGCATCCCCTACGATCGCATCGACACTGCTATCTGGTGGGAGCCCACGGGGCACACCTTCTTCTTTCGAGGCAACAGGTATGGATCTCAGGGCAAAAAGGCAGGGCTCTCACTGAGAGTTCACCGAAGTCATGACTGCTCATGTCTCACACGCATGTATCATGGACTGTGCCTGTCTACGCACCAAACGACCTACTTGGTACATGCCCCCACTCACGCAGCAGCTCCTTCCCAGAGTCATTGCTTATGGACGATAAAAAGCAAAATGGTAAATTGTTACCCACTTTCGCTGTCGCAGACTTACACACTCGCCAGGTTATACACACACTCACTCACTGTTACAATCACACTCATATTCCTCTCCTATTCAATCCCAGTCACACATTCTTGCATCTCACAATCACCAACACACTTTCACTTTCTCTCTCTCTGTATGTCTAATGGTTCTACGTTATTAAAGCAAAGTAAATTACTTTGTTGCAATCAATTTTTTTTCTCGCATTCTTATTATAGTTTTTTTTTTTTTAATTTGGGGGGGTCCCTTCACTATCACCCCTAACCCATGCCCTCAAACTCCCCGTTTTACCCCTTATCCCTCAAATACATGTACCAAATTTGAAGTTGTTCGAAGTGTTTGCAACTAAGTAAATTACCACAAAGTAATTTACTTTGTTGAAGCAATGGGAGACCACACTCGGATCCTGTCTCTTCAAACATAGAACCAACGCTCTCTCGGACACTCTCCTCTTTTGTCCTAAGAAAGAAAGGCACACAACCTGCTCTACTCTGACCACATTCCAGAGCCTCTCCCTCTCATCGTCTGTCCCACTCACAGACTGTGTGCGCGCGCACGTACGCACGTACATGTGCCAGGCCTGCAGCTTCACAACTTGTAGGAAGTGAACTTTATGGTCAGATAATGCCGTTTCCTCTAGTCCAGCTGCGGGAGGCCCCGGCAGTGGAATTCACCAGAAGGGGATGTTTAGATAAATGGGGAGAAAACAGGAACATTTGTGAAAGATAAAAAAAACATACAAACCTTGAACTCTGTAAATTCACGTGGGACACAGGGCTCCAGATCCGGCAAAGAAAGATATTGCAGCCTTTTTCTGTGGGAATCGGGAGATTTTTTAAAAAGAAATGTGTTAAAATGGGAGTGTCTTGTATTCAGTGACGTAGGCGGACACACTAAAAGGTTGAAGGGGCAGGCATTCCGCACTCTGCCGAGGTAGTCAGACACTCTGTGGTGTTCTCAGGGGCCCGCCATTCTGCACTCTGCTAAGGGTGCAGGATTCAGGCACCCTTCAGTGTGATCCGGTACCAGGTAACCTGCACTCGGCCGATGGAGTTGGGCACCCCCCACTGTGCTGAGGATGGGGTTGGTAGACATTCTGCACTATACTTAAGCAGAGATGTGTAATTTATCTGCACTCCCTGCTGAGGGTACAGGAGTCAGACACCCTTCGGTTTCATCATGTACCAGGCACTCTGCACACTGCTGATAGGGTCAGGCACCCTCCACTGCGCTGATGGGGTCAGGCACCCACCACTGTGCTGAGGATGGGGCTGCTGGTAGACATCCTGCACTCTACTTAAGCAGAGATGTGTAATTTATCTGCACTCCCTGCTGAGGGTACAGGAGTCAGACACCCTTCGGTTTCATCATGTACCAGGCACCCTGCACACTGCTGATAGGGTCAGGCACCCTCCACTGTGCTGATGGGGTCAGGCACCCTCCACTGTGCTGAGGATGGGGTTGGTAGACATCCTGCACTCTACTTAAGCAGAGATGTGTAATTTATCTGCACTCCCTGCTGAGGGTGCAGGAGTCAGACACCCTTCGGTTTCATCATGTACCAGGCACCCTGCACACTGCTGATAGGGTCAGGCACCCTCCACTGCGCTGATGGGGTCAGGCACCCTCCACTGTGCTGAGGATGGGGCTGGTAGACATCCTGCACTCTACTTAAGCAGAGATGTGTAATTTATCTGCACTCCCTGCTGAGGGTGCAGGAGTCAGACACCCTTCGGTTTCATCATGTACCAGGCACCCTGCACACTGCTGATAGGGTCAGGCACCCTCCACTGTGCTGATGGGGTCAGGCACCCTCCACTGTGCTGAGGAAGGGGCTGGTAGATATCCTGCACTCTACTTAAGCAGAGATATCTGCACTCCCTGCTGAGGGTGCAGGAGTCAGACACCCTTCGGTTTCATCATGTACCAGGCACCCTGCACACTGCTGGTAGGATCAGGGACCCTCCACTGTGCTTGCTCCTGGGGTCAGGCACCCTCCACTGTGCTGAGGATGGGGTTGGTAGACATCCTGCACTCTGCGTAAGTGGGGATGTATAATTTATCTGCACTCCCTGCTGAGGGTGCAGGAGTCAGACACCCTTCGGTTTAATCATGTACCAGGCACCCTGCACACTGCTGGTAGGATCAGGGACCCTCCACTGTGCTTGCTGCTGGGGTCAGGCACCCTCCACTGTGCTGAGGATGGGGTTGGTAGACATCCTGCACTCTGCGTAAGTGGAGATGTGTATTGCATCTGCACTCCCTGCTGAGGGTGCAGGAGTCAGACACCCTGCACTCTGAATAGGAGCCTGACATTGTGCTTACCTCTGAGGTTAAGGGAGTGGGGCACTAGGCACTTTTCTGAGGGTGAGATCGATGTGTAGATACGTTACACTCTGGTTAAGCTGGGAGAGAGACATACCCTAAGCATTCCGGATTTACACAAGCAAGGAGCTGCATGGCACTGCAGGAAGAGAGCGTTCCTTCACCCCATGAACATTCCCACTGAGGTTCTCTGCACTCTACTTTTGAATGCAAGCCGCCATGCCCTCTGCCTTATTTTATGGGCAATAACATGTAACAGACAACTATATAATTGGAATAAAGGTGAAACAGTACCAAAAAATGTATTTATTTATCCTATGTTTGGCTTCTTTTCATACAGCCGCCTTAGGCTGTCTTATACGAGACACTGTATTCATTGATTGTTTTTGTGTTTCCCCTTGTTTGTTGCATTTGACACATTGCCCTTTATGATGTATTGTATGTTTATGAACACATGTATGCTGATTGACAGTTTTTATTTATTTATGCCGAAGCCAGGGTATATGAAAAGAAGCAAACATCGGATAAATAAATGCATTTTTTGGCACTATTTCACCTTTATTCCAATTATATTGTTGTGGGTATTGCAGTGCCTCGACCCAACGCAGTCCTACACATAAGGCAGGATGTGCCTGCCTGTCGCCCCTTCAGTGGCTCTCAGGATGCTCAGGGTGGGCGTTGATTGTGCTGCATTCTGGGTGTGTGCACAGGCTGGAGACTGGGAGTGAATTCAGTTTCTGCTCATGGTCAGCTGGGCATGTACATGTTTATGCTGGATACAGAGGGCCTGGGTTCCTGGGGTGTGAAGGTAGTTACTGGGCATGGGGAGGGAGGGCACAGGTAGCCTGCATGTGTATGATCTGCCAGGTTCTGCCTGCTCACTGGGAGTGTGACTGTAGTAACTGGGTGTAGACACTGGGAGTGTGAATGCAGGCACTGGAAAGGGGCCGGCTGCACACAGAGCGAGGGAATGGCACGCGGTCAGGGGGAACACTGGGAGTGGGTGGGCTGGGCGCTGATTGAAAAGGTACACATGAGCATTGCAGGTTCAACACTGGGAGGGAGGGAATCTAGCTCTGGGTTATGTGCAAGGTGGGCAGTGGGCATGTACATGTTTCTGCTGGATACAGAGGGCCTGGGTTCCTGGGGTGTGAAGGTAGTTACTGGGCATGGGGAGGGAGGGCACAGGTAGCCTGCATGTGTATGATCTGCCAGGTTCTGCCTGCTCACTGGGAGTGTGACTGTAGTAACTGGGTGTAGACACTGGGAGTGTGAATGCAGGCACTGGAAAGGGGCCGGCTGCACACAGAGCGAGGGAATGGCACGCGGTCAGGGAGAACACTGGGAGTGGGTGGGCTGGGCGCTGATTGAAAAAGTACACATGAGCATTGCAGGTTCAACACTGGGAGGGAGGGAATCTAGCTCTGGGTTATGTGCAAGGTGGGCAGTGGGCATGTAAAAGTAGTACTGTGCATGGGCTGACTGGGTCCTTACTATATGTGTGAATGTACACACTGCAGGGAAGCAGGACAAAGCAACAGGATACCTTTATTCTGGCCTGATGTCTCTTGTCCATAACCCATATGCTCCACCCAGGACTTGCCTGGTCTCACCTATCGAAGCAACTCCTCCTCCATCTTTTAGTTCTGGTACTCAGGTGTGCAATTATCAGAGGTGGACTGAGAACCAAAAGAGCCCCCATATTACAGATTTTCAGCAAGCCCAACCCTTTTCCTATGAGTAAATGTGGAAATGACAGTGTACCACCCAAAAGAGGCCCAGGGTGCAGAGGCCTACCGGGAAATCTCCAGAGTTCCCTGTAGGCCAGGTCACCGCTGGCAATTATCAGGGGTCATATTGCTATAATGCCTTTGGGCTGCTTGGAAACATGGACAGTTCAAACATGTCGCACACTTGAACCGCATGAGGCATCACATCTAATACTGGTCAATAGGAACCAGTCCCCTTTCAGGGGCTGAGCTATGTAGGTCCATCACTACAGCGCGGAATGTGCACCGGCAACCTAGGCTGTGTCTGCTGTATCGTTTGATATTTCATTCATTGTGCAACAGTTGTGAATTTGCTATTTTCACAAGTGGCATGCATATGATTATGGGGTCTTGGAAACGCGTCATGGTGATCATTGCGACGGGTCATATTTTTTGTTTTTCATATTTCACAAAAACTTTATTCGCTGAAACAGTCAGAACAGGGGCACAAGCAGAGTTCTACTGTACAAGAGTATGGTGCACGGACATTTCCTTGGTCCATCTCCGAGACATCCTTCAATGATGGCCAGGGGGTTTAGCTGCCACTGCTTTTTTCTTACCGCCATATGAGAGTTTGTAGTAAAATATGCCCATGATGCCAAGGCCGACCCACAACTCCTGATACGCCTTCAATGGGGACCACCACGCAGACCGGGCACGTGCTACCATCTTGCGCTTCGGGCACCTGCAGCTGAAGGCTGAATACTGCGGCACAGGAAGGTCATTTATGTGTATTACTCGCTGGTATTTAGAATGGATGTTAAAAGACCCTGCCCTATGGCAGCAAAGCAGTGTGGTAGGTGTTGCCACCTCCGTGGTCTCTTGGCGCTCTGGCGGATCTGTAATTTAAAACAAATTATATAATTGTTTTTTATAACGCTCTTAATACCGACGAGGTGTCTAAGCATGCGTGGACCCGGGATTCGAACCTGTGTTGTTCTGCGTCGGCTTGCTTCCAAGACGAGCACGTTGCGACTGAGCTATACTACTAGTGCCAATGTAAGATGACAACATGACCTCATGGGCGAGCATGACCTTTAGGATAGTGCATGTGTAAATGTGAGATGGGCACATGCTAGTCACAGGTAATCCAATGTTTGCGGGGCCTTGAATGCGCTATGTTTCTCTTGCACGTGATAGTGGATATCCCTTAAAGAGCGGCCTGTTGACTCTTATACTGCACCCACATACACCTGCAGAGGAGACGTATAGCAGCGCACATATAGAAGCAAGGAAGATAATTAAGGGAGCCACTGGCTTGTTCAAAAGTAGGTTTAGATGCCTCCACGAATCTGCTGAAGATTAAATGTATGCACCTTCCGCAGCGTCGATCGTACAGCCGCTGAACGGCGGAGGTCCCCGACACACAATAAAAGGGCAGAATAAAACCCATGTGTAGCGCAGCGAGTAGCGCCACCAGTCTCTGTGATATTCAATGTGTTTTATGCATATCGCTTCTTCTGACGCTATGCAGATTTCCTGACTCTTCAGAAATTGGGCCCACAGGGAACCCTATGCGGTTAGGGCTGCGTGCGTTACCTGACTTTTAGCACCACCACCCCACTCCCAACTGGTTAGCTGAAGCAAAGAAATTCCAGTTCAGTAAAACAAAAGTAAAACTTATTAAAGGTTGCATATAGAAAAAAGGGTTATTTTCTTTGAAGGCAGGTAGAGAAAGATAAGAATACATGCAAACATTATGACCCAAAAGAAGCAGGTTGTTTCCTTCCTCGGTGACATGACCGTTTTTGTGTCATAAGCGGCTAAATGCCCTAACCTCAGCCAGGGCCTTCTCTTTGTTTTCTGCTCATTGATATACAGCTACAAATAAACCAACAGAACAAAAAGAGGGAAATAATCTGCTTCTATCATTAATCACTTTCCGTGCAAATGCCCTCGCCTTTAAGATGCACCTTTTACAAGAAACTCACAGTCTGTGGAGCCAACTGGGCCCTAAAATGGCTGCCGGGTTACGGCGGCCCATACGGGGGTCCCTCTCTCAGGGCTGCCTGCAGCTGAGTGCGTTGTTGGCCATCCTCATCTTCCTCGCTCACCCCATAAGTGAAACAATATCTCCATCCGCAGCCATGGTGAGTATTTACCCAACACCCAACAAATAACACACTTTTCCCACATCCCATTTATGCTACTGGCCAACTTTCTTAAATCAATTTACGGGACACTTTGCACACACAGGACAGTAATGAAGTCACCTTTGGCACGACCCCAATTGTTATTTAATAATTTGTGAATGAGTGTTAAAGCTCTAGCAACTTGCTTAATTGTAATGTTAATGGTTTTCCTTTGAGAGGTGATGGTCAAGTTTTTAACTGCAACCATGACCATCACAACTCCACGAGCAAAGCATTAGCGTTGTAAATAAGCCAGTTGTCAGAGCATTTACAGTCAGCAGGACTGAAAGAGCAGCGGCAGCAGCTCAACCTGCGGGCACAGAAAGCAGCCTTAGGTCAAGACTGCTACATGAACGTCTATCATGGGGCAAAGTCCTCCTCCAAAATAGGAGAGTCCCACAAAATGCGGGACAGTTGGCCACCCAGGCTAAAGGAGCCTAAATGACTACCTCACCCAAAGCCAGCCGGCATGATGAAGGCTCATCCAGGCTGGCTTTATGCTATGCCATGTGCACATGTCTGGGACCCTCAGCGGTAGTGGAGATGGTCATCGTGGGGAATAGAGGGTTTCAATGTGTTTGGGGAGGAGGGGCGTGGGCATTGAGGAGGGGCGTGGTCGTAGAGGGACATTCCCGAATGAGCCTGGGGCTACTACCTTTTACCTGAGAAATGTTTTGCTCTCCTGTTGACAATCTTTCCATTTGTCTCACACAATGCATGGACTGCGAGAAAGTAAAATGAAGGCCAAACAACATTTTTTGTAGACACCCCTGTCCCCTCCCGGGCCCACTTAGAATGTTTAGCTCACTCGCAATATCTCACAATTCAGGTATTGGTTGTGAGGAAATATTAGCAATGCTATCATTTGGAGGAGCTTGCCAAAATGTTCCAACCTAAAGGAAGGGGGAGCAGCGTAAATAGTATGTGGACCGCCTCTTCCCTTAGCTACCCTTTCTATGTTTCTTTCATCCCGCTTGCCATTCTTTCTAGTTTCCTCTTTATCGCACTTTTGTTACCTTGCCCCAGTTCTTGCCCCAAGAATTTAGAAAAGTCTCCCTGGGGGCACTGTGATTACTTACGTGTGTGCTCCCTCCATAAAGGACTTACCTTTTGTTATTTACTGGTCACCTGCTCCCATCTGAAGCCATTTGTTCTGCTTTATAAAAACGCATGCTGTTATTTGTCTAGAGTTCTGCTGTACCCGTGGCGAGGTCCGCACTAAAGCAATTGTTAAAAACAAGTAACACGTTTGTCTTCTTTACTCTGTAAACCCCCTGGCTCTCCTCCCTTCCTCCTCTGTAATTCTCCACCCTCTCCTCTGTTTTCCACTTTCTCTTCTCCTCCTTTCCTATTTCTCCTCTATTTTTGCATTCCGCTAAAGTACTGGTTGTTTTCCTCTTCTGCTTATTCAGTCTCCTTCCTTGTGACAAGTTCCACCCTGTTTGTGTCACTGTGTTTCCCCCATTTCCTTTTATCTCCATGTTATGTACTATTGTCCCATTTTTTGTGATTTTACCAACCCAAATTTCAGAGTGGTACATTTCATTGCGACCATAATACCGAAAAAAACAGAATCCTTTTTTTAAATGTTTTTTTAACCCTTATAGCGACTGGGTACAATTTTGTAATCTTGTTTTTCTTCGTTGTATCCTTAATTCGCAAGACTGAATGATGCAGATGAAAGATGGTCTTTGCGTACTCTCTTCCTGACTCTGTTGCCTCTTTGCACAGGTACTGGCGCTTCAATGAGAACACTCGCTCCGTAGACACTGGCTACCCGAAACCTGTCAGCGTTTGGGCGGGCATTCCCGACACACCTAAGGGCGCCTTCCTCAGCTCGGACACAGGTAACCATGGATGGCACCTGCCACATAAGACACTCCAGTGGTGGCATGCAGCAGAGGCTAAACCGCTTTCTATATATCCTGCGCATCTCTAGAAGCACAGTATTCAAACACATATCAAAGATTGCACATCACAGCTCACAGGCAACGGGTGTCAACATGTAATCTAATGCAGCATGGTCGTATGTAAAGGCCTCTGACACGGTGTGCTCCTATCCCGAGTTCTTAAGAGTCTGGTGGGTTCCAGTTGTCCTGGTTCTGGCAGGAAAACCTGGCATACTTGCAGTTAGAGGACAGAGGCAGTAGACAATGCTAAAAATTCCAGGAAGTCTTTAGATAAATATAACAATAGTTGTCTCTGTCTCTCCCAGAAGCCAAAAACATTCACAGGGTCATGCTTCTGACAACAAATCTGGTCAATTACAAATGTATTGGAAATGTATGTTTTGCCTTTTACTTCTAGCACTGAATACTATGTTCTCTTTGTCTTTTCCCAGCCTACACTTATTTCTACAAAGATACCAGATATTGGAAGTTTGATAACCAGCGGCTAAAGACGGAGCCAGGATATCCCAAATCCATCCTCAGGGACTTTATGGGATGTCAGGAAGTGTTTGTGGAACCAGACCCTGGGCCTAAGTGGCCAGATGTGGATCGCCCTCCATTCAACCCAGAGGTTGACGCTGGGAAGGGCAATGATGTGGACCAGGAGGAAGAGGAACCTGAAGGTGGGGACGAGGCTAAGCCAGATGTTGACCTGAACCCGGAGGGCAGGGACGACGTGGACGAACAGAGCAATGATGTGGATGTGGTAGTCCATATCGATGAGTACACGCGTACCATGAGTGTCGTCATGGTGATGTTGCCGCTTGCCCTGCTGCTTTGCATCCTGGGCCTCATCTATGCGATTTTGCAACTGCAGAGGAAAGGGACACCTCGTATGTTTCTCTACTGGAAACGTTCATTGCAAGAGTGGGTGTGATCTTCTCCACGCCGCTGAGAATCCTTTACTCCTCAGTTCTTCGTTGGCTCTCTCGGCACCTCTTTACCACACACCCTATTTTCTCCTCCCCACGGTGCTAAAGAATAGGGAAGTGTAACCTAATCACACGACCACTCTCTTCTATTTATACCAACATTTTGCCTCTGTGAACTAGTGGCGTACCGCTTGTGGCCGCCACAGGTTAATTGTTGCTCATCGTACGGTACCTTTTCTACCAACAATGTGGTGGACGAGTGCAGCCAAATTGCAAGGTTTCTAGCCTGGAATGTGAAAGCCAGGAAAGGTGTGTTTACTATAGATGGAGCTGGAGGGGGACTCTGTGTTCATTTTAACATTAATCCTGTAGCTCTGTGAATCCTCAGCTGGGGCCTTTTTCTAATATCCTAAATTCACCTTAAGTAAGGGGTAAGGGTATAGTGGCAACCTCCTATCGGAGTGGTCCATAACGAGGAGGACTCGGCACCCAGTGCGCTTGTCTCCATTCACGGGCTGCGGTGGACACCAAGACTGTGCTTGCAGATACTCATTTGGAGGTCTAAACCAAGGCGTGTCACACTAGTAAAGGTGGACGAAGCTTTACCCAGAGATTCTAAAGGGAGAGGCGGTAGAAGTGGAGGAGAGCCCTTAGGTAGCAACGGTTCTCTAACAAGAGTGATAGAAGTGGAGGGGTGCACCCGTCATTTGCCAACATGAGTTTGAGGAGTGTCTTCTAGACATTCTCCATATACTAAGGGCTGAGGTGGATGCTTGTTGCTATGGAGCCGAGAAGAGAAGAACTGGAGCCACTCATTCTCTTTATGGCTTAATTCGGCCACGCCCATGCTCGGCTAACTACCACCACGTAGGTTGGAGTAAAGCGACAAATAAGTGTATGTGTTTTATCTGGGCGTTAATAACACTAAATAAGTGCCAATGGCTGATGCCATCCACGCCTTTTATTCCCCGGGGAGGGTGTGTAAAGGTTCAAGTTGTCAAAAGGAATTGTAAGGGCAACATGCCAGAAAGGCACTGCACGGAGAACCCTTTGGTGCAGTGGAAAGCGAGTTTGGAAGACAAATAAACATATAGTGTAGGAGGAGGGAGATCACTGTCAAGGCATGTTTCCTCCACCCAAATTCAGCCGGGGGAATGGGCCCCGCTTCATCCTATCTTCCCTTTCATAAATGTACAACTTTTCTCCCCTGTCTCAAGTAATGCAGTCTAGTGGGCACATTCTTTATTGGTTTTTGGCCATTACTTTGCTTTTGTTTTGTTTACCTCCTCTCTGGATATAGTTGTGTCTCAAGATCCAGCTCCCATCACTGGCTTGTTCATGGCTGGGAGGTCCATGGCAGAAACAGGCTTTCTGTCACCGGATCCCCTTGCCCCTCTCTTCTCTGTGCCCCTTGACTTTGCCCCTTAATATTTCCAATCAAAGGGAAACATCTGCATGCTGGTGACCGGTCCGTCCAATTTCCCATCATCCTTTTCTATTGGTGAAGGAATGGTGATCTATCTTTTTCTAAATATCAGTCTCTTTCAATGATTTTGCAAAACTATGCATTGAACTAATTTGATGTGTTTAGATTCTGATTTCAACACGCTAAAACCAGAGTTTACGGGGACCAAGGCCGCGGTGCGATGGTAGTGCTGCACTGGCAAGCAGTTCAGCATCAAGTTTCTTGTCTTCTATCCAGTGCTACAGACCGCGCTTGCGCTGCAGCGATAGCCTGGTTAAGCGCCACGTGGGGCTCTGCAGGACCAGAGTGGACAGGAGTGATCTTGCTCCAGAGAAAGACCACCAATCCATCCCGCAAACATGACAACCTGATTGGAGGAGACATCCACGCCAGCCCTCACCCATATGGGTCTCATCACTCAGAAGAGACAACCACTCCAGCAACTGCCCGAAGGAGGTTCTTTCATTGGTGAGTGGTCAACCACGCCTTTGTCTGACTAGGCGATGCCGCATTCTTCTAAGGGTTGAACCACTTTTGAGGAAGGACACTAGATTACTGAGAGGTGATAACCACTCTAGTCCACAGCAGCAGTGGAACTAACCTCTGTGCTCCACACCAGAGGGAAGACGGCACAGCTCTTTGTGGGCAGGAAGCTCAATGTCGCATTGTAACAAATGTAAGGAATGAGCTTCTTCTTGCATGGTGCTTGAACGGACATTAGGCCTTCAGCTCTGCGGCTTGTGGTGGCACCCAACACGTTCGCGGGTAAGTGGGTTCTGAAGAAGTGTCATCCCAGAGGTGCTGGAGTTGGGCAGCTTGGCTTGTACATAATAAACAAAAAGTGATTGATGAACTTGTGTGTCTTTCCTTGAAACAAATGTGCGTACCCACCCACTTTTGTGCAAAGCAATCATTTCCCAACCCCCTCTTTCCCTTATTCCCTCAATCCTCGATGTAACCCTCCCTCCATCAATCAGCAACACCAAACATTGAAGAACCGGTTTCGTTTTTGTACTTTCTTTTTTGTTTGTGGAGCCACTGTACATTGGGGCATGAAAGCCAGTGTTTGCCCATGGGCGGCGAGACATTACAAGACGATGAAAGCACTTGCATGTGGCATGGTAAAGGTTCATCCAGGCTGGCCTTATGCAATGCCCTGTGCTTATGTCTGGGACCCTCAGCGGTAGTGGAGATGGTCATGGTGGGGGATAGAGGGTTTCAAGTTGTTTGAGGCTTATTTTATATGTGTTCAGGCTGGTAGTAGTTCTAAAGTCGGGGTGAGAGCGTTCACTTGAACTTGGAGGGTATTATCCCCACCAAAAATATTGCCGTATATATGGTCGTCTGGATTGGCCATAGGCGATATTTTTGAGTGGTTTCATTTTTGGGGGTTTTGGGAGCGGGGTTGTGGAGGTGTCCCCCACTCCTTTAAAATAATGCAGGGATTGCGGGGGTGTCCCCCCGCAGGTTCCATGCCTTAATATTGCCTCAAAATATGGCAATATTTTTGTATGGTGATATTTTTGTGGGGATATTAACACTTGGAACCACCTGGAGGGGTTCCAGGATGAAAAAATAGCAGAAAGAGTGGGCGTAGGAGGATTGAGATCAAAGGGGTGCCCGTTGTTCTAGAGGGAGATGGCCATCACATTAACTGATTTGAATACATGAATGAGGAACTACAAAATGCACCTTTGGTATGGTATACTCTGAGCCAGCCTGGCTGATGCCTGCTGGGAGAGGTTGACAGAGATCTTGGCAGGTTATATATTTATGGGAAATTGAGAGTTTGTTTGTAAAGCTAACACCAGCAGCGGGGGAGGGCATGGGCAGCTGCTGTAGCAGTCCAGTGTGTGGCGATAACAAGATAGAGTGTAATCTTACTCTGATTTCAGAGAGTGTTTCCACCACTCGTGCACTGATGTACTGACGTTTGAGCGTAGTTTTAGTCATATTACATTTCAGGATCAAACCATTAAGTCATTTTCTGCAGCTGCCTATGGGTAAATTGTGCTGAGTTTTACATCCTCTGTCACTGCACAGGCGACACAACATGTGTGTGTACACTGTTACTATTAAAGATCATTTTTGGCCTCGCAAGACCTTACCCACCCCTCCTTTGGCACTGGAGGTGTTTGTGGGCATGTGTGTATTTGTGTTTGCGTTTGTACATATGTGCGTATATGTGTTAATGTAGTGTCGTCTTCGAGTGACTTGGGCCCAGGCACTACCACAAAGACAAGAAGGATCTCTCCGGGCAAAATGACCCATACAGTGGTGTGATCTTGGCAGCTTTCACTGCTCCTGTGGTGGACAGTAAGAGGAAGAATCCGGAACCCATACCTCTAGCACCGCTAGCAAAAACACTTGCCCCAAAGTATAGATATGTAGCTATGCATGGATGCATCACCAGCCGGTAAGGGTCTGGATAAGACATTCAACAACACATGTGTGGCACATTCAGCCAACAGTCACCGCCCTGAAATTTGACAATGAACAGCACATCCCTGTCTCCCAACAAAGAGGAACACACAGCCACATGGCCAGAGCCCCCTTCCCTGCCTCCTTTGTCGGAGAGTCCCACTCACTAGGTGCCTGGGCTGCATTTCCTCGGTTACTAAGCTTCTTCAATCTGCTCAGAGACACATCATGGAGACAATTGGGGAGCCCTCCAGGCTAGCAATTTGGCCAGCTAGAGCAAAACATTTTGGAGCCAGGTGCAAGTTTTGAGAACAAAGCTCAATACCTCTGGCAAACATCAATGGAATCAGAGCAGGGGTGTTCACACTATTTTGGTACGTGAGTTATATGCTCTGCACTCCACACCTTGGTGCTGTCACTGACTCATAATTGCATGCAGTTTGTCCAATCCGACTGCCATCATGCGCTTCCTCTCTTTCACCCTCCCTCTGATAGTTTACATTTCATGGCTAATTAGTCGATCGATCTTTATCGAAAAACGCTTTTAGAAGATGATGTTCCACCGATGGCTTTCTTGAGGTCGATGTCAAACAAACATCACAATGAGATTTTGACCCTCTGGAAGTCTAGATGTTCGAAATGGTTGGAAGTCTGTGGATCGTCAGAAGTACTGAAATCCAATTATATATTGATCAAGAAAAGAATCCAATGGAATGATTGAATTGAAACCCAAGAGATTAAATCTAGATACAAATTGTCAATAAACTGTGCGGCTGAGTCATGAGCAATGAACCAACATCCCCCTTATTTACTGAGATTTCCGTGTTCAAAGTTCGGAGACCTATTCTTACAGTTGAAGCTTAACCTCCCAACTAAGGAGGTTTTAGCGCAGCGGTATCAATTGAATGGCCTCTCTATCTCTTGTCATTTCTGCGACAACACTAACTACCCAGAAACTTTACGCCAGCTCCTAAAAGACTGTGAGGCCGTGTCCCCACTTAGATCTAAGTACCGTGACTTGTTGCCTTCAGAAGGGTATCCCTTACTGCAGATGAATGATGGACTTCTTTGTTACTGGGAGAACAAAAGTCTTTTATTTATATGGTCTTACAATTTTGGATGGAAATGTCCACGCTAAAGAAATTTGAATTTGTAATTGTGAATTATCCTTATGAAATGTGGAAAGGATGAATTCTAGTGAAAGGTTTGTAATAAACCAGATTGCTAATTTAAAAAATAGCTAATTATGATTTTTAACTGATTGACTTTGTTATGTAGCTGTCTGTAAGGATCCTTATCAATGCATCAACATCTAGTTTACTCCTGGTTGCAGATGAAGTGTGTAAACACGAGTTGTTAAAATGCCGAAATGTCCTACCCAGTAGTTGGGTCAGTGCTTGCTTTTGATGGTGGAATTGCACTTTTTAGGACAAGGATCGGGGTTAAACAATTCCTGCTTAGCAGCACCCTGTACACTCATTTTCAAAAGGCCTTCTTCGGAAGCTGCATTTTGGATTCCACATCTTCGACTCCATTTTGTTTTGTGCACAGAATGATGTTGCTTCTGAAGTAGGGCGGGGAGGAGGGGATGTCTAATGGGCAACGCGTTTGTCTAAGAGACCAGATCCAGAGCAACGCAGGTTCGAATCCCTGTCCCGGCTTAGAGAGCTCGTTATAAAAGGTGAAAATTCATTCATGATGTAATGGGAAATGGCCGGGACTTCTCGACATAGCACATTATTTGAATAAGTGCAGCAGGGATAATTTCTTAGTCCATTGAGGAATCGTGCCTCAGACAGCAAACGCAGTAGAGGGGAGACTGTATGTGAACCCGGGTTCGAAGTTAGTGATAGTCCCTAATTCAGACGCCTCTAGAATACAAAATGGCTCCTTAATACGTTTCTTCAAACAGCTGAGCCACTTAATTGAACCGTGTATTGCTAGTGCAGCAGAAATGAGAGATAATAGCATCAACGTGTCTGAGGCTTCTGTCTTCATTGGATACACGAATCTTTTGCAAAATGTGTTCTGTTGAACTTGTTAAACACACCTCTTTTATTAGTTCAATGCGATCAGGACTGAAGAAAAAACGAGGATGCCTTTTTGCTCATTTCAGGGCATGCTTCACTTTGACAGATTGCTCAACTTTTTGAACATCCACCTTCTTAAATGATTAATGAGAATGGTGGCCTGTCTTGCAACAACAAAATAGGCTGGATATATCATATTTAAATATTAGTATTACAGAAGTACTGATGTTAATTGATTATAATCAGACCTTTTCATAATTTGCAAAATGCAAGCTTAAAGAAAAGCCGAGACGCCATTTCAATGTGTACATCAGCTGGCGGGGGTCACATGCAGGGGTCAAAGTGGGCGTGAACTAAAGGGTAAAACTTTTTGGGCAACCTGTCATTGTTCCCTTACTTTATGCAACCATAAACCATACCATTCCAGGAAGGAATCCCTACTGGGGACTTGAACCTTAGCCGTCCTGATATAATACCAGAATACCATTGCACTGTATTACCTCTCAAGTGCTAGAAGATTATTTATTTGAATAGACTGTTGGGAGATTTGGATCTGCGTATGAATGGCTGTAGGCTCAGACTTGTACGTTGGCAAAGGGAGGGCTGTGTCTGTGGCTGGCCATGTTCTTAAAAAGGTGTGAACAGTGGGTGGTGAAGGGGAGGCCGCATGACGGTGCTCGCTGAGTGCGACAATGACACACTAATGCTGATATGATAGGATAGTTTATTTATATAGCGCCTATACACGATGTGTTTCAAAGCGCTTCAAGGCAAGGGAGGGAACAAGGGAAAATACAATGACATTCTTACAGGCCATGAACAGTAAGGATGTGAAATTAACTATGGTACTCGGCCTGGCGACATTTCAGATAGTGCAAGAGCTAAACATAGGTAAGGAAGGGAGGGGGAGAGTGGGAAGGAAATGGAAACAGACAGGCGACTACCGTACTAGGACTGACAACATTTCTGATAATATTGGAGGGGGTGGGGGCAGGAAAAAAACAAAGAAGGGGTTGGGGGAGGAGACAGAAGAGGTTGCTATCATAATAGGTCCAGGGACAATTCTGATAGAGTAAGTGCATAGAAGAAAGGAAGGGGAGCAAGGGAGGAGATAGGAAAAGGGAGAAAAGGAGTGAACAGAGAGTAAGCAGTCAAAAAGAGTGGAGAAGCAAGAGGGGAGAGTGAATACAATTGCAGAAGTCAGTAGTAACACATAATGTTGCAAGCCAGGATACAAGATGAAGATGGGAACAGCATGATTCAGGGCCAGCATGAGTACAAGATGCAAAGGAAGTCCAGCATGAGAGTTGAGAAAGGGTGACGCACTGTGAAAGTCAAATCCAGCATTGGACACAAGACGGTGATGGTGAAACCAGAATGTATCAGGACAGACTCCTGCAGAAGTAGACTGGAGAGGGGGAAGGGGGAGCAGGATAGAAGTATCAAGCAAAACAATCAACATGTGTGCGAGAAGGGTGGGGCACAAGGGAACATCACGGGGGAACAAAGGGGGTGGGGATGGCATGTGGGGACACAGGGGGTCATTTAAATCAATTTTCTTTCATTGTGTTTTCTTCAGTTTTACTAGAACTGTTGTAAAACATAATGTTGCAGGTTGTAGTGTAGGAAAGGAAAGACCCAGGAGTGGGGCTTGAAGGGGCGGCGACGGTGAGTATGGTGAGAGTGGCAGAAAAGGGGACAGGTGAAGAAACATAGTTCCACTCCCTTTTTAAAAAAATGTTTTACACTTCGACCACTGAGCATATGCCAGATGCAGCAGGATGGACCTGAATTCTGCTGTCATGTGTTCTGGGCTTCCGGCTGAAGTTGATAAACACAGTCACGCTGCCAAGTAGTACTTTGACCAGAGAGCAAGCAGTTCCGGCCAGACCTGGGAAATACGGTGCTTTATATAACTCATTGAGATTAATTTAATCATCAGTGTTTGTTCACAGGGCAGTCGGTGCATCTCCGCTTTCTCTTCGTCATTGCGAAGGTAAAATAAATAAAAATGTGTGCCCGCCGACAAGGGTTTCAGGAGGCACCTGCCATCGATTCCTGAATTGAATCATTGAGTTGCCAAATGATTTTGGAGGCCATGAGCAGTCCGCTTTTCAATGGATGAAGGGGCACACGTGACACTGATCTGAGCAAAGTAGGTGGGGGTTACTGCAAAGGCGTGCGTGTCAATGCCATGACGGGCAGAGTCAGCACAAGTATTCATCTGACAAGACAAAACAAATGCCTCCCAATTACAGGTGTATGTATGAGAGGCAATATCTTCGCCATTGGCAGCGTAGGGTGGTGACGGTTTCTCGGGGGTGGTGGGGGCTTTATGTGCTCTAAAAATGGGTACACACTCTCATATTGCTGTTTCTGTGAGGAGGCGAGGGGCAGAACTGGGAAGAGGAGTGAAATAAATGTACACACTGTATGTCACTTGTAGGTTCATCACAGAAACAGCCCCAAGGGGCTTCAGTGGTCACTTTTAGCAGTTGGACAGAGGCAATGGGCGCCTTAATGTTTTTGGCAACTGGGACACAGTGACGTAGGGTGTCTACACCAACCTGGCTGGCACTAAAGACATAAGAAGGAAGTGTCCATTTAGGCTGGGTGGGTGAAATGGGCATCACCCTGTGTTACCAGACAGACAATCATCCTGCCTATGGACTCACCCATCTTATGGTTACCTCTCTGGAGCTTTATCATCTACATTTTGCAGAGTGCTATGCCATGACTGTCACGCCCATTACGATTTGTTGGTGCTCTCAGGACAGAACAACACTTACAGAGTCTAAGAGACGGGCCATTTCATCACCGATCCTCTACGTACAACACACCATAATGAAAATATGCGCACGATCGCTGCCTGTAACATCAATGTACTAATGTACATTAGCACCTTGGCTGGGGCAGCCAGACAATCAGGTGGCTAGGAAGGCAGGCTTGAAGCGCTGCGATGGCCCGCGTTCCATACCGCTTGCCGGCCGGCTCTCCCACCGCCATCTTCCCCCCACCCTCCATTCCCCGGTTAATTGTTTTTTTATTCCCCCTCCCTTTTATTGTTCTAAAAAAAAAAAGGTTTTGTTTAGTGCACACATAGCTGAAAAGCAATAAAGCACTGTTCATAAGAGAGTAGCTACACAAAAGTGTGCAAGGAGTGGGGAGGTGCACACATGGGAAAGTACTGCGCTGGGAGTCATAAGCACTGGGAATAGTGTTTTATGCGACAGGGCCAGCAAAGTTAAACACCTGCCATTGAGTAAAAGAAACACTCCCCCATCCCAGCTAGGTGTGTGCACGCACGCACACGCACTGAACACGCACCCAATTCTCCTTGTGTTGTAACTTTCCCACAAATCTACCAGTTCAGTGCCACTTCTGAAGCTTATTTCTCAACTGCTGAAGCTGCCCTGAGAGGGCAAAGCTGGCGCCTGTACAGGAGAGTCACGAGTGCTGAACAGAGCCCTTCACATAACTGTGGCACTTTAGCATGTTCGTCAGTGGGAGGGCTTAGCCCATGTCTTTAGGGGAACCAGGCATGTACATGTTATCCTTCACTCCACCTTCGTGGTAGGGGAGAACCTGGCCGCATGTGAAAGGAAGGTTTAACTGCTGTAACGCCCGAGGCCTCGTTTACGAATGTCTGCACTGGTTACATGAGCTCGCGTAATGTATGCTGTGGGGGTGGGAGGGAGGGGGACTTCCATCTTGTTTGCGGGTCTCTGCCTCACTCGTCTCCTCCACTTTCTCTCCATCGAGACTGCATTCTTTATTTTAGCATCTGATCGCCCTGCATTGGTCTTGACGTCCTTGGTGCTGTTCCAGGGTCTGGTGGAGACACTCTAGTCTGCAGCAAGTAGTCTGATCGCCCCTACACCTTCCCCCTTACCATGCCACAGAGAGTAAACAGGCGTAAGGGAGGCACTCGCCGATGCAGACCCAGAGCGAGAGCTGTTTGGAAGGAGGGGTCCGGGGGGAACGTGAAGCGTTTACCCCCCCGGGGTGATTTTTGGCGCTGCACAGGCCAGCGAGCTGAACTGCGCATAGAGCGCCTAGGGGATAATTAAAGGGGGCGGGGAAGGTTCTGGAGCAGGCGATGGTTAGGACGTGCGTTTGTCATGGCCCATCAACCCCTTTTTGTTTTTCTAGGAGGACAATGGTTTGTCCTTTTGCCTGCTTCCGAGCCTTCCCTGCATGGGCCTGTAGTGGCGGTGGTAGCGGTAGGTGAGGATATGTTTTTTTGTTTAGGAGGAGGTTATAGAGGGCAGGGAAGGCATAGTTTAGTTAAAAAAAAAATATATATAATAATAAATGCAGAATTACAGTGGGAAAGATAGACTGGGTGTGCTGTAAATAAAGCCGCCCTTACCGTGGTTTTAGGGCGGTCTGTGGGCAGACAGCTGAGCGGCGCAGTTGTTTAATAAGTTACGGCATAGGGTTTCCTCCTTCAGAGATTGGCTAGTGCGGGCTGCTTTGAGCTCCTGTTTGTTGCAAGGGGGTATCAGACCTGGGGGGCAGAGGTGCCCATTATTGGGGGCGTCTTGGGTAGGGGACCATCTGGGAGCGAGGCCTTTTTTGCTGGTTGAGCTCCGGTGCTGCTGGCTCCTGTTGGGTGGGCAGGCAGACGAGTTTCGCGGCTGTGCGTGGTGGTGCAAGGCGGCCACCAGGGGGCGGTGCAGAGCCCTTAAAGGGCCGCACATGCCTTTTTTCACTTAAGAAGAGCCGCGTTCGATTGGGGGCAGGCACCTGGTGGGGCTGGGGGGCTAGGGCAGTGCAGAGTTCTTACAGGGCCACGCACAGCTTTTAGGAAGGGACAGTTTCCTTGATGCGTTGGTTTTCTCTTCTTCGGGTTTGGTTAGTGCAAGACGGGGGCTGGGGCTTTGATTAATTAAAAAAAAATACAATTAAATAAAAGGAGGATAATATAAATACAGGGAGATAGGCAATTGGCCTTGAATTTCCTGTGCAGGAGTAAGCAACATTAGCAGTCCGTAAGCTCTGATATTAACGTTTAGTGGATATTTTATTAGGAGTTATGCGGGGATAGTAGTAATTTTATTTAAAGCACATATAAAGGTTAATAGGCTAGAATTAAATATCAATCAGTTTCCTATAGCAGGTAGCTGGCTTTGGCGAGCTAGAGCTATTTTAGGGTTTCAGTCAGCTAGGGGAATTTTTACCTGCGTCCAATTGGAGGTTTGTCTTCCCCTGATTGGGCAACGTGCAAAAACGATTTATATACAAATTGTCTATGGGCAGTTAGGCTATTTAGGCCTGGACACGAAGTAAATAAATAAATAATAGGTTAATATAGGCAGGCAAACATTGTTTTAGTGGGCCAGGTAATTTTGACAGCCGGCCAGTTTAATTTGTTAATCTTGGTCAGATTTATATCAAGGGGCCATTGTCCGTCTATTATTTGCACCGGGATTTCCAGGTTGCCCAGTGCTATTAAGGGGGGTAAGGCTTGGGGCTGGTTAGGTAGTACAGCGGGGCATTGCGCAAGTGCACTGTAGCACTGCTTAAGTAAGGTCGTGGGGCATCGAGCAAAAAAGAAGGGACTGGTGGATGCATTAGAGATCATTAGCAGGGCATCCAAGGCCCAGCTGGAAGGGGCTGTGGTTGAGGTTCCGGGTGAAGGGGAGGAAGGTGGAGGTTGGCCACAGCGGAGAGCAGCAGCAGATGGGGCTCTCGCGGCTGTGGTGGCTTGGAGCACCACGGCGGGTAGAGGGGAGGTCTGGGAGTCTAGGGGTAGGAAGATGAGGAGGGAGATTGACATGAGAGCACTCAGGGGAGGAGTGCAGTTGGGAAAGGGGTCAGAAAAGGGTTTGGGGCATAATGACCAGGTGGATGAAGGGGACGTTAGGAGTGTCCAAAAAGGTGTAGGTTGGGTGGGACATGAAGGTGGAGGTGACGGGGTGCAGAGAGGGGTGACGGGGCAGAGGGACAAGGATGGAAAATACTTGCAGAAGAGTGCAGGTGGGAGGAGGAGAGAGCCGTCACCTTCGATTAGTGAGGATAGGGAGGGGCACGGAACAGCCCCCCAGGCTAGGAGGATTTCGGGCTGAGGGCACAGAGTGGCCCCTGCTATTTCAGAGGTGGAATATGGAGAGGGTTTAAGAACGGCCCCTCCTCAAAATTGACGAGGACAGTCTAGAGGGCACAGCACGGCCCTTAGTGAGGAAGACCACAGGGTGGAGGAGAGGACCCCTCGCCCGAGAGAAGAGGACCAGGAAGGGGTTTCTGCTGCCCCTCCGAGAAGTCGTCGACACCCCGGGCTCACAAGAGGAGGATCTGCTCAGCCCGAGCATGTGCTCGCAACAACAATGGTATCAATTGGGTGATGATGAAGGGGTGGAAGAATATGTAGGGCAGTGTGATTATGAAGGGTACAGTGCTGTAAGGAGGAGGGGGAGGGCAAGAAGTGGCCTAAGATGGGAAGGGGAAAGACAGGAGCAAGGGGGCTCAGAGGCAAGAGGCCGGGGGGATAACTGGCTGGGTGAGACTGCTGACATGTATTGTTCCTGCAGCAGGAGCCCAGTGAGGAAGGAGATGAGCATTGGTTGGAGGCCAGGCTGCAGATGGGCGATGGCAGGGCAGAAAGAGGTGAGCGGGAAGGGGACTGGTCAGTGGCATGGTAGAGGGGGAACATGATGTTACGCTCACCTGATATCCCCGGGGGCGTCTGGAAGGCTCTGAGATCTGGAACCCTGGAGGCGTAGTTGCCCAGTGCTGAATAATGAATCTGCAATTACAGAAGGGAGGATTTGTGATAACTGTCTCTAATGGGTGAACCTCCCACCTCCCTCTGACCGATTACCTTCCCCCTGGGTTCTTTTCTCACCTTAGTTATTTGTAGGGTGAGCTATCCGTCCTGCGTTTCTTGTGCAGGGGCGCTTGACGTTTGTTGGCGAGCTCCCCGAGTTGCTTCACTGGTGCAGTACACCTTCCTTGGGCCCAGGCCTGGTGTGACCCCGAATCCACTGGTAGGCAGGTAGGTTTGTTAATTGTAAGTCTTTGTTCTGTTTATGGTGGGAATTTGTTAATGTCTTTATCTCCTTCTTTTCAGGTGCGAAGGTCTTGATGTTGGCGTGCCGGATGGAGAGGCACTTTTCTAGGTAAGAGAAAGCGCGAAGCGCAGCGCCTTTATTGTGTTTTAAAGCTAACCTGTGTTTTCTTCTTCTTCTCCTCACAGGCCGCTGTGGTGCTGCGAGTGGATGAGAGCGCGATGAAAAACAGGCCCCCGGAATCCATTAAGGTAAGTACAGCGCTGTGCGGTTGTTTAATATTAAAAGCGAACCTGAATATGTCTCTTTTCCTTTGCATATGTTGCTGTGGTGCTCCGGATGGAAGCGTGGCATAGCGCGATGGAATTCAGCTAAGACTGATGGAATTCGATGTTTTGGAAGAGCAAGTTCTGATATTGTTTTTCCCTTTCTCGTTATTGCAGGTCGCAATGTTCGAACAGAAGCTGTGGTAGCGGTTCACCGGAAGTCCTTAAGCTAGTACTCACAGGTGAGTGATGTTTCTTCTTCTCTCGGTTTCCACAGAGTGCAGCCCAGTTGAGATGCTGAGTGCTGGATGGGATTTTCTCAGGTAAAACAGAATAATCTGGTTCTTGTAGGATTACAGGAAGATGCTGAAGAGCAGGAGCTGGACACGGTGAGCGTCACGCTGCTTGTTGCAGAATAACACGAAGCGTGTTCTGCAGTCAGGGTGTGGTTTATATAGCCCAGGTAAAGTAGTACCAGGGAAAGTAGTTCCAGGCCTGCCACACCCAAAACACTAGACTGCATGGCTTGGTTCTTAGAACTAGACTGTGTGGGTGCTTCCATGTTGGATTTAAAGGCCCATGTACATAAATGGGACTTAGTTTGAACAGCCCTTCCTTCCTACATATGAGCCTGGTGCCAAAAGCGCCAGGACTGGCTCCAGGAGCCCTTTTGCAGTGGTTTTGAGGCCCTCAGGGTTCTGGTGGGAGCCTGCTTATGGCACAACTTGTGCCCCATCACAGTGGTCATGAGACACAAGGGGGGGCAAGAGGTGAAGGGTCAGGGTGGCAAGGGTTGAGGAGAGAGAGTGGCGTACAGTGTATTAGAGCCGGGGCTGAGGAAAAGGTGAATTGCTCGGTGGAGGTGCAGGCAGACAAGGTGATTGAGCCCTTAGCGCTCAAGGTACAGGTTCCAAAGCACTCCCCCCCCCCCCCAAGGCCCCTCTCATGGTATCCTTCCTGTCCGGTCCCGGTATGGTGGGGTTATCCAGGTGAAACCTCTTAAACAGACGTGGTGCGTGAATATGTTCACTTGGTTCCCAATTTCTGTCTTGAGGCCTGTACCCTTTCCAGTCCACTAAATAGTATAGCTTAGATCTGGTACGTTTCGAATCCAGGATATTTTTAAATTCAAATTCAGGCTCTCCATCAACGAGCATAGTTTAGTTTAGTTTATTATTTGTATAGCGCCGCCTGGCCCTGGGGCATCCAGGCGCTTAAATTGAAAAACAGCATATCAGAATAATACAATACAATACAAAATGGTCCGTAGAAGGACAATACATCTGCAGTACAGAAATTTGGTACATTATCAGGCAAGTACAGATAGGTACAAGATATGGAAAACATAAGTCATGTAATAATACTTAATTTACAAGGTTGCAGGCAATAGGTATGGTAGCAGTATAGTATTAGTAGTTCATGGCTTCTTTGGTTAGTAACCAGGATTTGGCGCTTTGTCTGAATCTGTGAAAGGAGGGTTCAGATCTGAGATCCAGAGGCAGTGAGTTCCAAACTTTAGAGGCAAGCACGGGGAAGCTTGAGCCACCTGCTTTTTGGAGTTTGTATCTGGGGATGGTTAGACAGTGTGTTTGCGCTGATCTGGTTGGACGCGGTGGGATGTGGAGTGTAAAATTGTCTGATAGGTATCTGGGTGCTTGGTTGG
Source organism: Ambystoma mexicanum (assembly GCF_040938575.1). Classification (NCBI taxonomy): domain Eukaryota; kingdom Metazoa; phylum Chordata; class Amphibia; order Caudata; family Ambystomatidae; genus Ambystoma; species Ambystoma mexicanum. Next base: position 985,226,676 of record NC_090921.1, read on the forward strand.
ATCGGCACTTGTGCGTGAGCAAAAGCGTTTTATATTCAATTCTGTGAGATATAGATAGCCAGTGGCAGGATCTTCTGGTGTCAGAGATGTGTTCGTGTTTGGAGATGTTCAGAGCTGCTCGCAGGGCGTTGTTTTGGATAACTTGCATCTTGTTAATGTTTTTTTGGCTGGTGCCCAGGTATAGAGCGTTACAATAGTCGAATTTGGAGAAGACTAGCGCTCTGGCTAGTGTGATGCAGTTGGAGGGTGAGAGGTACGGTCTGCTGGCATTGATGAGCTTGCAGGTGTAAGCAGTGGCGGAAGAGATGGCGTTAATCTGTCTTGTCAGTGTGAGGGATGAGTCAAGCTAAATACCAAGGGTTTTGACTTTGTTGGAGACAGAGATGTTATTTCCGTCGATAGAGAATGTCTGATATAGTTTGTCCAGTTTGTTGAGTCTGGGTTGGGTGCCTAGGAGGAGAAGCTCAGTCTTATCGTCGTTGAGGCAGAGGTCGTGCTTGGCCATTCATTCTTGGATAATGGAGTATATGTTGTTGAGTACTGAGTCATCGGTGGAATAGTCGCCTGTTAATGGGATAAGTATTTGCGTGTCGTCTGGTAGTTCGTGTAGATGACACCCAAACGGTCCAGTATGTCGAAGAGGGGTTTTGTGAACACATTGTATAGCGTGGGGGAAACGCAGGAGTCCTGAGGGACACCGCATGTTACTGGGGCTAGTTTGGCAGAGGCTGTAGGAGCAAAAACCCTCATGGATCTGTTATTCAAGAAGGACTGGATCCAGGCATTGGCTTTGTCGGAGAATTTGACTGCTGAAGTTAGATGTTTACAGAGGATGTCATGGTTGACCAGGTCAAAGGCAGCCGACAGGTCAAGGAGGAGAAGGAGTACAAGTTTGCCATTGTCTTTGATGTTGTCCATTTGTGTCTTGAGGTCAATCAGAGCAGTCTCGGTGCCGTGTTTGGGTCGGAAACCTGATTGTCTGAGTCCTAATAAATAGTTTTTCTCGAGGTGGTTCTGTATCTGTAGATAGGCAGCTCTGTTGAGGATTTTGAGGAGGAAGGGGACAGTCGTGATTGGTCTGTAGTTGGTGGGGACACTGGTGTCGAGGGTGGGCTTCTTGAGTAGGGGTAGATAGAACCCAAGAGTCCTTCAGGTTGTTGGGCACTATGCTGGATGTGAACGAAGAATTGATCAATGAAGTGATGAAAGGAGCAAGATGTTTGGCTGCGTCTTTGATAATAGGCGCCGGGCAGATATCGCCTTGGCACTTGGATGGTTTCAGCAAATTGATTATGTCTTCCACCTCTTTGATGGATATGGTGGAGAACTCAAATAGGTTGTTGTCATTTGCTATTGGTGGGTGGGTGAGGGGGGGTCGGGTTGTCAGCAAAGGTGAGGCTTTCTTTCTTAGTAACAATTTTGGCTTGTAACATGCCAATTTTGCCTATGAGTGCTTCTTGAATGTTGGTGCACCAAGATATGTCTTTGATGCAGGTATCTGGAGTGGGGAGGGGGATTTGAGGTCTCTGTGGATGTTAAAGAGCTCTTTGGTATTGGATTTGGCATTACAGATTCTTTCATTTTACATTTTTTTTTGGTCTGGATGATAGCTGTCTTGTAGATGTTGGAAGAAAGTGCGTACCATGTCTTGTTATTAGTGGAGGGCATTTGTTTCCATGATAATTCCGCTTGTCTTTTAGTTTTGCAGAGTATTTCTAGTTCAGGAGTGAAACAGGAGTTCAGATGCACGCGTGGTTTGGCTTTCCGGAGTTTGAGAGGTGCTATAGTGTTTATGGCCTTAAGGATGGTTGTGTTGTAGAGCTCTACTAATTCTGTGGGGTTAGTGATGGTGGGTGAGAGGTCGATGCTGGGTTGGAGTAGAGGGAGGAGTTTCTCTACTGTGATGTTTTTGCTATTTCTAGTGAGTGTCGGTGGAGCATTGGGAGCAGGGCCAGTGTTTGGGTGCCTTTGTTGAGTAAAGGTGATGAGGTGGTGGTTGGCCCAGGCGCATGGTGTGTTGGAGAGGATGGTGGTATTGCAGTTGAGATCAGCTATCCAATCAAGGATGCAGCCTTTGTTATGTGTGGGTTGCGAGATGTGATGGGTGAGTCCTAGTTCGGAAATGGTGCTGGCGATGGTGTTTGCATTGTCGTCTTTCTGGTCGTTGAAACCTAAATTGAAATCGCCTAGAATGAGAAGTCGTGAGTTGGGTTTGGTGGTGTTGGAGAGTAGGAGAGCTATGTCGTCGTTGAAGGATAGTATGGGACCTAGTGGTCTATAGATAAGGTGGGTGGTAATAGTACTTGTATGGGTTGTGGACAGTTTGATGGTGAGTAGTTCTGCGGATGGGAAAGATTGGTTTTGTATGTGCCTTATGTTGAGGGAGCTTTTAGCAATAATAGCTACCCCTTCGCCTTTCATTGTTTGTCTGTCTGCGTGGTAGATTGTATAGTCATTGGGTATGGCTAGCGCTAATGCGGGGCCGGAGGCTGGGTGGAGCCAGGTCTCAGTGATAGCTATGAAGTCAAGTTTGTTAAGGGAGATGATGTCAGCTATATCTAGGGCGTGGGCGACTAAAGATCTCACATTGATGAGTGCGCCTTTGATTGTTTCAGTAGTATGCACTGGTTTTCTGAGGCGGGTGCAAGGTGAGGAGGGGTTGGGGCAGGTGGTGGTCTGGTCTATGGGTATTATGATATGGGTGAAGTGAATGGCTGGTTTGGGTTTGGAGCTGTTTTTACTGTCTGGCTTTGGAAGGGTCGAATGGAAATGAGTTCTAGACCTGAGGCGGTTAAGTCTTAATGAGCCTGTACTGGGATAGGATGTCTTGGTAGTGGTATTCTTATGGGTGGGCATGCCAGAGTGGTGGTTGTATTCCTTTTTGGGTTCTGGATGTGATATCTAGGCTGTGAGGCTTGGTGAGGGCCGACTGGAACGGGTTTATGTTGGGTAGGAAAGGGGTGGGGCAGGGAATAGGATGGTGTCTTTGGCAAGCTAATCTGCTAAGGCCATTGGGGTGGGATAGGGAGTATGAGCCAGTGCATGGGATGTCATGAGGGACCACACAGAATGGAAACATCATGATGAAGGTCCAGGTTAGCATATCTAAGGTTAGGTTGGCCAGGTAGGCTTCGATAACAATGGATCAGGGCTGGGCTTAAAAGGTTATAGCACGGTCGAGTGAGTTATTGGTACGTAATCAGGTTTTGGTGGTGTTAAGACTCGGGTTCCTGGTTGTACAGGTTTTACAAGTGACACATGGAACACCAGATTAATTTGCATGCTTGGTGGTAAGGCTAACTTGACGTCCACCGGATTTATCACTGATTCAATGGTATAGGGTCATAGATATCTTGGACGAAAGGTCCGGGTACCTTTTTATGGGCACATGTTTTGATGCCAACCAGACTTCGTCTCCAACTTGGTAATCGGGAGCTTTCTTTCGATGCCGGTCCGAGAATTATTTTTGTCTGTCTTTGGCTTGCAGTAAATGTTCAGTTGCCCTTTTGAAGGCTTGGGTTATGCTTGTGTGTAGAGTCTTTACCTCTGGCACTTCCAAGGTCGTGGGGGAGTCTAGTTCAGAGGTACGTGGATGTCTTCCCTATATTGTGTAGAACGGGCTTTGTCCCGTGCTGGTGTGTATGGAGTTATTGTATGCTTATTCGCTATCCATAACAAGTCTTTCCAATTCTCTTCCACTTGATGCAGCATGTAGCGTAGATACTGTTCTAATGTCTGGTTTGTTCTTTCTGTTTGTCCATCCGTTTGGGGGTGATGACTAGGGGATAATCGAACATCAATTTGTGCCATTATACAACATTTCCTCCAGAAGTTGGATACAAATTGGCTTCCACGATCTGAGAGTAGGACTGAGGGGAAACCATGCAGTTTTATAATCTGTTCAAGAAATGCTTTTGCCAGACCGGTAGCATTAGGAAGTCCTTTGAATGGAATGAAAAGTGCCATTTTAGAGAACAGGTCTACAACCATGAGAATGGTATTATAACCTCGACAGGGAGGTAAGTCTGTAATAAAATCAAGAGAAAGTGTATGCCAGGGAGCCGGTGGAATATCCAGTGGTTGTAGGAGGCCAGCTGGTTTCTGTTTTTGTGATTTATTCTGTGCACATATCCCACAAGATAGAACGAATCGAGCAATGTCCTTACGCCAGGTTGGCCACCAATAATTCCGTTTAACCTTGTCTAGAGTCTTAGCAATTCTGGGATGGCCTTCGATCAGGGAATCGTGATAACCAGACATGACCAATTCTTGCAGATCTTTACTTGGTAGATCTAGTCGTTCCCTGAAGTAGGGTAATCCATCCAGAACTGTGTGATATTCATTTTGGGAATTCCATTTCTGCAAGATCTCGGGGTTCATTAAGATTTTAATCTTATCTTGAAGTTCACTCAGAGTCAATGTGGTGGTGAGTCCCAGTAGTTTATCACTTGGGATGATGGCAACAGGGTCCAGGGTACTGTTTGTTTTCTCTTCAACACTCATACGCGACAAGGCATCGGTCTTCCCATTCCAAACTCCCGGTCAGTATGTTATTACAAAATCGTATTCTCCGAAGAATAGAGCCCACTGCAACTGTTGTGACGATTGGGCTTTTGCTGACTTTAAGTATTGAAGGTTTCTGTGATTACTGTGATGGTATGGCTGGCACCTAATAGATACTGCTGCCAGGCTTTGAAGGCTGATTTTATTACCAACAATTCTTTGTCTGTAATTGCATAGTTAAGTTCTGGTGGTGAGAATTTACGTGACCAAAAGGCCACGGGTGTAATTGGCTTGTCACTGGATCTCTTTCAGAGAGAACTGCTCCCATAGCTAGGCTGGAACCATCAGTTTCCACTACATAGGGGAGATCAGGGCGAGGATGTCATAAAATTGGCACATAGGTGAATCTTTTCTTGAGTTCTTGAAAGGCTTTTTCCGCCTCTTCAGTCCATTGGAATTTTTTGTTGTTTTTTCTCAGTAACGATGTGATTGGGTGGACTATCCGTGAGAAATCTGGAATAAATCGGCAATAAAAATTTGCAAAGCCGAGCATGCTTTGGGTTCCTTTAAGTGAAGAAGGTGACGGCCAATTAAGGATGGCATCTACTTTGTGTAAATCCATTTTGACTCCCTTTGGCGAGAGAACAAAACCAAGGAACTCAACTTCGGTGACATGGAAGGAGCATTTCTCAAGTTTAGCGTACAGTTTGTGCTGGCAAAGTTTTGCAAGGAATGAGCGAACATGTTCCACATGATCTCTTTCAGAGAGGGAATACACCAGGATGTCGTCAATATAGACCAGTGCACAGACATCGATTAATTCCCGTAATGCATCATTCCAGAAGTATTGGTATGCTGCGGGAGTGTTACACAGCCCGAAAGGCATTACCTGATAATCGTACAGGCCATACTTGGTGCAAAATGCGGTTTTCCATTCATCCCCTTTCTTAATGCGTACAAGGTGGTATGCCCCTCTGAGGTCTAGTTTGGTGTAGATTTGGGCATCCTTGACTTGGTCCAACAGTTCCGGGATAAGAGGCAAAGGGTAGTGGTTTTTTACTGTGATTTGATTAAGTGCGCGGTAATCGATGTAAGTCCTCAAATCTCCTTCCTTCTTGGGTACGAAGAATAAGGGAGAGGCTGCAAGTGACTTTGAGGAGCAGATAAACCCATTAGCCAGGTATTGATCCAGATAGGACTTCAAGTGGAGATTTTCGGTTTCTGTAAGTGCATAAATTCCACCACAAGGAACCTGTGTACCAGGTATCAGGTCGATCTGACAGTCATAGGGCCTATGTGGTGGTAATGTGTTAGCCTGTTCCTTCTGAAAAACATCTTGATAATCCTGATATTGTTTTGGTAAGGTGTCCATTGGTTCCGCGATCCCCGATGCTATTCCTTGAACAGATTTCAGTTTTGGCTGTGGTATAGATTTCGGGTAGCATGCGTGGGCGCATTTGTCAGAAAAGGTCAGTCTCTTTGCACGCCAGTCTATGTGGGGATTGTGAGTTACTAACCATGGCATCCCTAAGATCAACCGGAACTGAGGAGCTTTGATGAGGTCAAACGTGATTGCTTCTTGATGTCTATCCTGACACAGAAGGGTTCATTCTGTTGTGCATTGGGTTACTGGTCCCAAAGCAATTTCTGTACCGTCAACAGTAGTTACCTTTTCAGTTATTGGTTTTGTGCATAAAGGAAGTCCCATTTCTGTTGCCAGATCTCGATCTATGTAATTACCAACTGCTCCGCTGTCTATATATGCCTCTATGGCATGCATCCGTGACGGTCGTTGGTGATTGATCAAGGTTACTGGTAGGGCGAAATGTGAGGTCTGTGACTCATCCTTCTCGCTCGAAAAGCTTTCCATCATCATCTTTCTCTGTAGCGCCTACCACCTTCCTTGGAGGTTTCACTGGGCATTCTTTGAGGTAGTGACCCGATTTACTACAGTATAGGCATAACTGTAGCTGTCTCCTCTTGTCTCTTTCAACCTTGGTAAAAGGGGGTTGTACTCCTCCAATCTGCATTGGTTCTGTGGTATTTTTTGATGGACGTTGAACATTATCTTTTGAACGTACGTACATTGCACGATTTTCGAGTCTACTTCAGTCTGTTCTTCGATCCTGTAATCTGTGGTCCAACTGAACTACCAGGTTGAAAAACTCTGCAGTCTTTAGGTGGCTCTACCACTTGAGCAAGGACATCCTTCAGGTCTCCTCGTAGGCCCAGATGAAACAACGTAGTTCTTTTATCTTCTGGCCACCCCGCTTCTACAACCAGTCTATTAAAGGTGGCAATATAAGTCAGCAAATGTTGATTCCCTTGGCGGAGGGACAGGAGTTTGTTATCAAGAGCTTGTCCATGCAAGTGTTGAGCAAATAACTTTTCCATCTCCTGTTGAAAACCCCTGAAGATGTGCAGTAATGGGTCATCCCGGCTCACTAAAGGTACCGACCAGTCTGCGGAACTTCCACTCAAATATGATAACACGAACACCACCCTGGCCTGATCGTTTGGGAAAGCCCCAGGTCTACAAAGAAAATGGAGGCGGCACTGGTTCATGAATGTTGCGTACCTTCTGGGGTCTCCATTAAACCGTTCTGGTGGTGCCAGGGGTACTGCTCCCGGCAACGTTATCTGTACTGGATTGACTGATGATGGTGTAGTGACGGATGGGACAAATCCGGGCAATGGAGCCTGCCTCGCCTGTGTTTGTAGTAGCTGTTTGCTTAGTTCATCAGTACAGTCTTTTGTGACTATTAACTCTCGTTTTAAGGCATTGGTTTCCTGCCGGGCTGCGTGTACCTCGGCGCGTAGTTGTCCCAAAGGATGGGCTAACTGATCAGTTTCAGATGTCTCCATGATGCCCAGGTGGATAAGGTTTAAAGGCTTTGTGTTCTGTTACGCTCACCTGATATCCCTGGGGGCGTCTGGAAGGCTCTGAGATCTGGAACCCTGGATGCGTAGTTGCCCAGTGCTGAATAATGAATCTGCAATTACAGAAGGGAGGATTTGTGATAACTGTCTCTAATGGGTGAATCTCCCACTTCCCTCGGACTGGTTCCCTTCCCCCTGGGTTCTTTTCTCACCTTAGTTATTTGTAGGGTGAGCTATCCGTCCTGCGTTCCTTGTGCAGGGGCGCTTGACGTTTGTTGGCGAGCTGCCCGAGTTTCTTCACTGGTGCAGTACACCTTCCTTGGGCCCAGGCCTGCTGTGACCCCGAATCTACTGGTAGGCAGGTAGATTTGTTAATTGTAAGTCTTTGTTCTGTTTGTGGTGGGAATTCGTTAATGTCTTTATCTCCTTCTTTTCAGGTGCGAAGGTCTTGATGCTGGCGTGCCGGATGGAGAGGCACGTTTCTAAGTAAGAGAAAGCACGAAGCACAGCGCCTTTATTGTCTTTTAAAGCTAACCTGTGTTTTCTTCTTCTTCTCCTCACAGGACGCTGTGGTGCTGCGAGTGGATGAGAGCGCAATGAAAAACAGGTCCCCGGAATCCGTTAAGGTAAGTACAGTGCTGTGCAGTTGTTTAATATTAAAAGCGAACCTGAATATGTCTCTTTTCCTTTGCGATGTTGCTGTGGTGCTCCGGATGGAAGCGTGGCATAGCGCGATGGAATTCAGGTAAGACTGATGGAATACGATGTTTTGGAAGAGCGCGTTCTAATATTGTTTTTCCCTTTCTCGTTATTGCAGGTCGCAATGTTCGAACAGCAGCTGTGGTAGCGGTTCACCGGAAGTCCTTAAGCTAGTACTCACAGGTGAGTGATGTTCCTTCTTCTCTCGGTTTCCACAGAGTGCAGCTCAGTTGAGATGCTGAGTGCTGGATGGGATTTTCTCAGGTAAGACAGAATAATCTTGTTCTTGCAGGATTACAGGAAGATGCTGAAGACCAGGAGCTGGACACGGTGAGCGTCACGCTGCTGGTTGCAGAATAACACGAAGCGTGTTCTGCAGTCAGGGTGTGGTTTATATAGTCCAGGTAAGGTAGTACCAGGGAAAGTAGTTCCAGGCCTGCCACACCCAAAACACTAGCATGGCTTGGTTCTTAGAACTAGACTGTGTAGGTGCTTCCATGTTGGATTTAAAGGCCCATGTACATAATGGGACCTAGTCTGAACAGCCCTTCCTTCCTACATATGAGCCTGGTGCCAAAGGCGCCAGGACTGGCTCCAGGAGCCCTTTTGCAGTGGTATTAAGGCCCTCAGGGTTCTGGTGGGAGCCTGCCTGTGGCACAACTTGTGCCCCCTCACAGTGGTCATGAGACACAAGGGGGGGCAAGAGGTGAAGGGTCAGGGTGGCAAGGGTTGAGGAGAGAGAGTGGCGTACAGGCTATTAGAGCCGGGGTTGAGGAAAAGGTGAATTGCTCGGTGGAGGTGCAGACAGACAAGGTGATTGAGCCCTTAGCGCTGAAGGTACAGGTTCCAAAGGAGAAGGAGGTAGAGGTGAAGGGCAAAGAGAAAAAGCTACCATACATGGGCATTACGAAACCTTTGAGAGCACATTTGATGACAACAACAAAGGATAAGATATGGGCAGGGGAATTTGTGGACGTGTTTAAGCTGATTCATTGGGAAGTGAGAGCCAAAGAGGGTTCTAAGGAGGAGGAGAGGGAGCTGGCCTCACGTCCAAAGGTGCCGGTGACCATCGAGAATTGGACGTCGGCTTTTATTGTATACACGAGTGTCTATTGTGAGAAATTTCCAGAGCGATGTGTGGCTCTGTTGAAGTACATGGACGTGATTAGAAAGGCTTTCACAAGTTTTGGAGGTTTCGTGTGTGTGCGTTATGATGAGGAGTTTAGAGCAAAGTTGGCGGAGGACAGCCAGGCGGTCTGGGGGAAGATACACATGGATCTCTGGTTGCAATGGATGGCACCGACGACGCCAGCTCCAACGGTACACACGGCAAGCGGCTTACCCGTGCCTTACCAGCCCTTTCTTGGTTGCCCCACCCCGGAAGGGGCGGGAGTAGGAGGTAGGGGTCAGCCATCAGCAGCATGTTGGGCTTTCAATAAAGAAGGCTGCACGAGGATAATGTGCAAATTTATACACGAGTGCAGCAAGTGTGTGGGTTCGCATCCGATTACACATTGTTTTCAGGCAGGGAACAGAGGGAAAGGGTGCAGAGCGGGGCAAGGAGCTGGGGTGGAAGGACCGTATGCCAGTTAAAGTGGGAGGTTCCTGTACGTGGGGCATCAGTTATTAGAGAAGGACGGGGGGCGCAAATTTTGGGGAGAGGTTGGGGGCAATCCCAACGGTGTAGGAGAGGGGTGAGGAGGAAGACGTTTAGGTAGGGCGGAGGAGGGCCGCGGGGGGGATGTAACTTTGGAAAATGTTAGGGGGTGGTGGCTGTCGGGAGAACGTGGAAGATGGTGGCGAAGCCCTCACGCTTGCCGCACGATAAGGTGGGCAAGCTTTTGGGGGACGTGAGAGGGTTATAGCAGCACAGAGTAAATACGGAGAGAATCACAGAGGTTAAGAGGATATTGCAACTTCGAGCATACGGTAGTAGCCCCGGCTCGCAGGAGGGGCAGGAGACAGGGCACATGCTAAGGTGGGAATTGAGCATGCACAGCACGGGAAGAACTTGGCCCGTTTGGCCCTTGGTGCAGTTGTGGGAATGAGGAGAGGTGACTGCATGGGCGGTTGCACATGGGCCCCTGGTGCAGGATTGGCAACACGGGGCAATAGTAGGAAGGTGATGGAGGGTGGGGGGCAAGGGTGAACAGGAGGGTAATAGGATGGAGGAGAAAGGGGGTCTACGTGGTGGTAGGTGCATTGTTTAAATGATGGGTGTTAATGGTGCAAATTATAGAGGGACAGGTAGGAAAGGAACGGGGGCTGTTTCCGTAGTGGGAATAGGGAGGTGGTCAGGGGAAGATGGGTTGTTTGAGGAAGGTGTTGGTAGCGGTGGGGGAAAAGGTGTGGGAGTTTGGAACTCATTTGTTAGGATGGGTGCAGCATCTGAAGGTAGTTGGTTGGGCTTATCCGAGGAAGGTGAGAAGTTTGGGACGGGGGAGTTATGGGAGGTACAAAGGGTATATTGGGGACTTGGGTAAAGGGCCTGTTTGAAATATGGTCGGGGTCTAGGGGAGGGCTGAATGTGGTGAGGTGGTTGTGACTGGAAAGCGACATTGTAATTTCTGTTTCAGATGCTGCGTGGAGGACGGGGGAGATGCCGCAGATTTGTATTGTAGGCCACTCTATTGTTAAGTGGGCGGGGTAGGAGGAGGAGAAAAGGGTTTTTGGGCCCTCAATTGGGGTGCAGCTACAAAGTGGAACTGGTAAGGTGGTCAGGTTTAAGGGGGCTTCGCTGGGATCAGCTGCTGCCTATATTGGCGGGGTTGAAGGGGAGCTATGGGTCTCCAGAGGGGGTGATTATTAAGGCAGGGGAGAATTACCTGGTAAGAGACACAGGTGTGGCTCTGATGAGAAGAAAAAAGGCATTTGGTATGGGTCTGGGAAATGTGGCCCAAAGCAAGTGTAGTTTGGACTAAGCTGTTTCCGCAGAGAGTTTGGAGGGGAGCGAGAAGTAAGGAAGCAATAGAGTGGGCGAGGAAGGGAATAGAGAGATGGGACATGTTGTGCCTTGGTGGCAGTGAAGGTTTTGGAGCACGAAGAAATAGTATATGAGGGCTTCAAGATTTTCAGGGAGGATGGCGTTCACCTGTCAATTTATGGGAACCGTTATTACCTTTTGGATTTGACTTTGCAGGTGCAAAAGATAATAAGGATTTGGAATTAGAAGGAAGTTGGTATGGGTGGGGCAGAAAGAACACCTTGGTGGAGGGTTTTCTGTTGCCGAGGGCATGGCCCCTTTAGATGAGGGGGGAGTGAAGCACAATGGGGCAATAGCTCGGGAAAGGATGGGGGTGGTGCTGTTTGCACAAACGGCTACCCCAGGGGGACAGGTTTTGAAGATGGAGGGACATGGCCTCGGGGAGCAAGCGGGGCGCCTTGAGAAGATGGTAAGGGGACGGTAGGGACCAAGGGATAGGTAGGGAGGAAGTGGATCTAATTAATTATTTATTCATTGGGGGGAAATGAAACTGTTGAATTATTAAATAGGTTAAAACATTTTTGTTAGTCTGTAAGGCCAAGGAGCCAGGTAAGCGGTTATTTGTGAGCTTTGGCCTGTCACATTAAAGCAACCTTTTCCACTACAAACGAGTCTGGGTGTTTTTGTGCAGTAAGCCAAAAGTTCAGACGAAGAGTGATAGAGACCTTTAATCTTGGTGCCTTTGGCCGAAGATGCATCCTTACGAAAGACATCTCCCAGACCAGAGCGGGCCACCTCTCCACCTCTGCCGGTGTCCCTCTGTAGGCCATCTCCCCTTTGCTGCCCAGCCTAATGGAGCTGCAGCTGTTGTCATTGGACCTGATGGACGAGGGAAGCGGCATCACGTGGGCAGCCGTGTGCTCCTGGCATCTGTAGGGACGTGTAGTGTATGCACGTAAAACAGCTTGGCATCTCCGGGTTGAGCTGGCAGTGAATGTTCCAAGAGGCAAACAGGCAAGCAGCCAAGCTCCCAGCACTACCTGCATAGGGAAGGGCGGCCCTGTGCCGGTTTTCCTCCCTTGGAAAGGCTCCTGGGTGGCCCAGCACATGCGGTTTCTTTTAAAGAAAGGATTCCAAGCACCCCGCACAGAGCTTTTGATGTATCTTGGTATGGTTAGGACACAGGCAGGATACTCAGGAACCACACCAGAGCCAGGGTTATCAAAAAGGTAAAGTCTTCTTTATTGTTCCAGTTACAGTGAGAAGGTGAGACAGGAGATCAGGTGATGTGCTTCTGCTTCCCTTGGCTCTCTCCCTGCCAGTCCCTCAATCGTCCTTTCCTGGAACCCTTACACCCACCACATTCCAGGCCTCGCACCAACACGCCAAGCTCCACTGCTCACTCACATAGACACACAGCACACATAGCAGATGTTATGCTAAGATACAACAACATCCCCTTCCTTTGATGAAAAGGAAAAGTATAACCATCCATGTGTAGAAAAAGGAATTTATCCTCGAGAAACAATTACACCTTTTGTCCTGGACTGCCCCCCAGGACCTCAGGGCTGCCACCCCCAAGCACAACCTGCTCTCTCTGAGCAAACAACATCTAACTCACCTAACCATCAGTACAAAACCTCTTCTCCTTCTGTAAGGGCCTGCCACACCCAAACCCTGGACCTGCCACGTCCCGGCACAACCTCACCCTAATACAGGACACTACCGTCTCTGTAAAACGAGCAAACTCACTACATCCAACATCCTATGAAATTAATAAAAAACAAAACACATGGAGAATAACTAAGGTCTGAATGTCACTAACCTTGCTTGTAACCTTCCTAGCCACAATCGACATCACCACCTCTCTCCTCACAAATAACAGAAAAGAACATTTTAGGATAGCCACTCACAACACAAAGATCACAAAAACACGACACAATCACAAAAGGTGTGGTGCGTAAAGAGTGCACAGCCACTATCGTGCAAAACAAACCTTCTGCCCAAGCACCAACAAAATGTAAAAATGTGGCACCTGCTGAAAGTTCCGGCTACAAAGAAAAAAACTCAGTCTAAACACAACAAGATGGAAAATGTAGTGCTTCTCCGATGATAAAATTGTATGATAAATGTACAACTCATCAACCATGCCATCAGCATTCCTAGATAAACTGTTTAATACATTGTGTCCCCAATGACACTCAAAAACTCAAATCAAATCCACTAGAACCAACGCTGGCAAACTGTCTGTGTGCCAAACTCAAAGCAACCACAACCCAACTAGGCATTCTCAGGAACAATATCCTACAATAACTGCACTACCTGGCACCACAAACTTTAGGAGTCTAACTCATCACTCCTAAACCGACACTATAACCTCCTACTGGAGAGTAATGTGGAAACCACTAACCGCATACCACCAAAATTGTGTAGAGCCTACTCCTACAACTCACGCATACTCTTACGCCTCATTAGTCTCCTACTATAGTGCCCTACTAGAGGATCTTTCTATCCTAAAATCCTCCACAGAACACAACTCCTCTGTTGCGTTAATCCCCCAATCACCGGTCACTCTAGGGTTTTCACAAGGCATCACACCTGGCCATCATGCAATCCTCACCCTATACTACATGCGTGCTACCTCTCACACGCTTTCTCCTCCTAACGTACGTACTCACAATTGCATACACACAATGCAATCTCACTCACTTCACACATGTTACCTCTCACACGCTTACACTTACACACGTATGTCACAACATACCTCAATTGCATACTCTCAATGCACACTCACATCCAGATGCATACTATCAATGCAACCTCAACTCACATGCAAATTCACTACATTGCATTAAACATCACACATGCACACAAAACATGCCCACTAAATATTAAAAATGCACAATTATGTGCAAACTTTAAAGGGTTGACTGACACTACCAGACATGGTGTTGATCAGGCACTGTTCTGGAAGTGTGCGAATTTTAAACAAAAACATCCCACCATTTCAATTTAAAGAACAACGTTCTTACAATATAAATGTGTACTTGCATTTCCAAAACTAAAAAACACTGTGAACATATATCTCAACCTCATTTAAGAAAAAATGACATAATTAAAAACATCATCATGCTAAACTTCAGCTTGACTCTTTGCATGTTCATCATTTAAGAAAATAAAGATATATCCCCATTTAACTTCATAAAACATCATGAATGAGATTTCTATGCTTCATCATAATCTTCTTTGTTAAACTCATAGTATCACCTTAAATGCTGTGCATTCTTAAATTCAATATTAAATCAACCGTTTTTCAATTCCATATTTCAAAATCAACTCACAACTGTCATACGCAACTACACAACTTACATACGTGCCATGCCTCACTCCCTGCATACACACCCATTCAAATAAACTACACTAATCTCCAAAAATGTAACTATCAAATCTCTGTAAGTCCGCACTACAAGAAGCAACTTCATGAAAACAATGTCCACCTGAAATTTAGAATGTTAAAACATCCATTCTATAAATACACTTCATTAAAACCAAATGTTTCAACTTCTCCGAAATGCTTCAACGCCTCACTAAGCATAAATCAATTAGAACAATAAATATCAGTCACCCAAATGCACCTCTCCAATGTCATCTGCTCATGAATGCCGGCATTATCCACCATAGATCACGCAGCGGTGCGCACTGTAATTCATATGCCAACTGTACATGAGATGCTGCGCGCCTATCTTCCATGTCATTTCATGCAATTTTCTTAACTCTTTTTTTTTCCGTTGCAGCAATGCATTTAAAATTTTCCTAGTGCCTCATTATTCTGAACACTTCATCATAAGGTAGATGAATCCATTGAATCTTCAACAGGGAAATTCAACAACATACGCCTTTCCCTCAGGCTCGACATGCATAAACAACTTTGTTTCCTCACAGCTCCGATGAGCATCACCCAGCTGTTGTGTATGTGGTAAAGGCGGTGCCCGGCAGTTCGCGCCGGAGCACCGGAACGAGCAGACGTCTCCGGCGTGTGTTCTTGCGCGCCCGCCTACGCGCGCTGGTACCCTGACCCTGGGAGGCCCGCACACCACCACGGGGCTTCCCCCAGGGTACAACACTGGCGACGAGGAGGTACGGACGGCTTCCGTGCTCCGACAGCCTTCGAGAGACGGAAAGCTCTTCCGTATTACGGACCCGCGGAGTGCCGGCGGCCATTTTGATTTCGCTCGCTCCTCTCTTCACACGTAGAGGCAGTGGTTGCGGCCCGAAAGGGTGCTCGTGCGCCACCTACCAGCTGTGTTTGGAGGACACAGACAATTTTTGGAAACCCCACAGTCCTGCAGGCGCAGGGCTGTGGCATTTAAGAAGAAAGAAGTGGGTTTCTACACCCCAACACTACTACGAGCCCAGGACAAGCCGCCCTTCTCTCTAAGAAAGATAACTGTGAGTACGTGACGCAGAAATGGGTGAAGAGACTGACAATGAGGGTGCCGCTGCCCCAATCCCACGCAGATCTCGCAGCTCCCTAGCCCCCATGCCTGAATTCGATACTACTGGCCCCCCTTCCAAGCTGGGCCCGAAGTGGCTACTATGGGTCAAGAGGCTAGATATGTTCTTCAGGGCATCTGGGGTGAACGATGATGACACCAAAATCGCGACTATGATCTACTCAGCAGGCGCAGAAGTCCACATGATCTACGACTCCCTCGTCATCCCCGTGGTCACGTATGACGCAGTCAAGCAGGCACTCAAAGACCACTTTCTCCCCATGCCTAACGTGGATTTCGATAGATTTGTCATGGGCGCCGAAAGACAACTAGACGACGAGCCCCTAGACAAATTCTGTGCCCGTCTGAGACACCTGGCGACCTCCTGCAGATGGGTCGATGAGGAAGAAATGGTCCGCAACCAGCTACTGCTGGGGTGCAGCTCCGGCAAACTTCGAAGGCAAGTACTGAGAGAACCTGGTCTGACCCTCCAGCAAATTTTGGACCTGGGAAGAGCCCGCAAAGGGACCTCGGGCCCAACCAACTACCTTCAGATGCTGCACCCATCCTAACAAATGAGTTCCAAACTCCCACACCTTTTCCCCCACCGCTACCAACACCTTCCTCAAACAACCCATCTTCCCCTGACCACCTCCCTATTCCCACTACGGAAACAGCCCCCGTGCTGGCGGAGCTGGCGGAAGCCAGAGGTGCGAAAATGAGCTGGCGGAAGCCAGCTGTGCGAAAATGGACGCTACCACGCGACCGAAGAATGACGAAGACGCATTTGCTGGGGGACGGTCAGCAGCGGGAAGGTCAAAATGGGCGTCGAGAAGGCCTGATACCCCGCCCACGCCAGGCAACACCTCATCGTGCTCCTACTGTGGGTATGACCTCCCCCACGGAGGTGAATGCCCGGCAAAGTTGAGAACGTGCGGCCGGTGTGGCACACCGGGGCACTATGCTAGGATGTGCCGGGCTGCCGCCCCTGTTGCGGCGGGAAGAGGACCAGAGAGAGTTGGACGAGGAGGCGCTCGCAGAGTGAGAGGCATCTCTTCGATAGATCAGGGTCTGCAAGACCTGGACATCGCAGAAGAGGAGGAGGAGGAGGAAGAGATTTTCTTCATCTCCAGCATTGTAAAAGGTCCTGGCACGAGGCGCCAACCCACATGCACTGTCAACATCGATGACGTCCCCACCCCCATTGTCATAGACACTGGGGCTTCGGTCTGTGTGCTAGCCACCAAACATTATGAGGCCCTGCCAGGCCCGCCGGAGCTGTCAGCGTCCATGGCGCGAATATATGCGTTCGGTGGGGAAACACCCCTACCCATCCAAGGTGTGTTCGTAGCCCCGGTTTCTCATGGACAAAACACCATCAAAGCAAGGTTCTTTGTCACCAGCGTCAGCCCACATTCCCTGTTGAGCTGTGCGGCGTCAGAAGCACTCGACATTGTCCACTTCACGTTTGGAGTATACCACGCCGATCTGAAAAGCATGCTACACAGGTTTGAAACTCTCTTCAAGGGCATTAGAAAGCTGAATGCAGAGCCCATTCGCCTACACATCGACAAGTCCGTAAGGCCGACAGCCCTCAAACATCGCCAGATTCCTTTTCACTTAAGAGCCCAAGTGGAGGAGGAGTTGCAACAGCTGGTCGACCGGGACATCATTGAAAGAGTGGAAGGCCCCACCCCGTGGGTTTCGCCCATCGTAGTAGCCCCAAAGCCGAAACAGCCAGGGGCAGTACGCATCTGCGTGGACATGAGACTCCCAAATGCCGCCATCAAAAGGGAGCGTCACCTCACAGCCACTCTAGATGACATCGTCGCAGAACTCCAAAGTCTTCTCCAAACTGGACCTCAGGTCTGGGTACCACCAGTTAGAGCTGCACCCCGAGTCGAGGTACATTACGACATTCACTACTCACGAGGGGTTGTACCAGTAGAAGAGACTAAACTTCGAAATCTCGTCCGCGGCGGAGGTCTTCCAAAATGCCATCAGAGGAGCCCTGTCCGGACTGAAAGGTGTCATTAACATGTCTGACGACATCTTAGTCTTCGCCAGGTCGGAAACTGAACACCTCAAACGGCTAGAGAACACTTTTGAGAGACTACAGTCGGTGGGTCTGACCCTGCACCAAGAAAAGTGCGAATTCCTAAAGGACCGACTGGAATTCTTTGGGTTCACCTTCCATGCGGGGGGCATATCCCCGGACCCTGGAAAAGTGAAAGACATAAGAGATGCGCCTCCACCCACATCACCGGCGGAGGTTCGGAGCTTTTTAGGGATGGTCAACTACTGCGGCTGTTTCATCAAGGACCTGCCCTCTCTGTCGGAACCACTGAGGGCACTTACCAGGAACGATGTGGCTTGGCAGTGGACTGAGATTGAACAACGATCCTTCAAAGCCATCAAAGAGGCCCTGTCAGAGCAGGAGACAATGGCCTATTTCAACCCCAGCCGGGAATCGGAGATTGTGGTCGATGCTAGCCCGGTGGGACTGGGGGCAGTCCTCATGCAGGCTGACGAACGAGGGGTCATGAGGCCCATAGCATATGCCAGCAAAGCCCTCACCGACACGGAAAGGAGATATTCCCAGATAGAAAGGGAAGCCCTCGCCATCCTGTGGGGGTGCAAACACTTTAGAATTTACATCCTCGGCAAACCTGTCGTCGTGATAACGGACCACAAACCCCTGATTCCTATCCTGTCAGGAACGTCATCCAAGCCGCCTCCCCGCATCGAAAGATGGATGCTATCCCTCATTGAATACGGCGTCAAGCTAGTATACCGCCCAGGCACCCATAACCCAGCTGACTACCTTTCTCGTCACCCAGGCACGAGGGATATCCAGAGTCCCGTGGAGATAACAGACGCCGGGGACGCCGTGCATCTCGTCATTGAATCAGCCCTGCCAGTGGCCTTATCGAGACAGGACATTGCGGACGACTCGAACTCCGACGAGGCGTTCCTAAGAGTGAAAAGGGCGGTGGCCACAGGAGAGTGGCGGGACATCCTTTTGAACAATGCCAGGAGGAACCCAGAGGTAAAAAGGGACCTACAACTGCTGTGGAAAGCTCGACACGAGCTCTCGGTGTCCACGGATTGCCTGTTGCTGCGAGGGCACCAGATCGTGATCCCCAGGTCGTTGGTCATAAGAGTCCTCCAGTTGGCCCACACAGGGCACCAAGGCATGGCCAAGATGAAGGCACGCCTCAGGCTGAAGGTCTGGTTTCCCGATCTGGAGCACAGGGTGGCCGAGTTCGTGAGGACCTGCATTCCCTGCCAGGCCACGAGTCCTGTAGAAAGAGGCCCACCCATTCAGGCCATGGAACGGAGCGACGTGCCATGGGGAACGGTGCACGCAGATTTCGGCTCGACTGGAAGAGGCCTGTATTTCCTGGTGGTCACAGACCAGTGGTCGAGGTATCCGGAAGTGGAACTCGTGGAATCCACCGCCAGTGATCACACAATCCTGGCGATGGACAAAATTTTCGCCACCCATGGGTTCCCATTTGAGATCTGCTCAGACAATGGAGTGCCGTTCCAAGGACAGCGGTTTGCCAGATACTGCGAGGAACGAGGCATCAAGCACCGGAAGGTAACCCCGCTATGGCCAAGGGCCAATGGAGAGGTTGAGCGATTCATGCGGACACTAAACAAAATTTTTCGTATTTCTGTCAATGGGGGGGAGGACCTACGACACAACCTAATCGACTTCCTTCGTGAGTACCGGTCCACCCCACATCGATCCACCGGAATCGCACCCGCCGAGGCGCTGTTCAGGCGAATACCCAGAGGGCTGATACCCGAAGCGGGAGACCGACGTCCAGGAGTGATCGATAGCGCACGGGTGACAGCAGATAGAGCAGCGAGAAACGAGAACGAAACAACAAGGCAGAGGCTGCTGGAAAAAGAGATAGCGGTAGGAGACACCGTCCTAGTCCGGAACAGGAAACCGGAAGGAAAACTCTCGATGACTTACGAAACCCAACCAATGGGAGTAACTCATGTCAAAGGGTCAATGGTCACAGCTGCGAATGCGCGAGGCACGGTAACCAGAAACGTATCCTTCTTCAAGCGCATAGGACCGGTGGCAGTGGAGGAAGAAACCAATCCTGACCAAAGACAAGCAGCGGAGGCGCCGCATGAAGGCGGTGAGCCGCCCGAGGACCCCGGGGGACCAAAGAACCTCGAGAGAGGTTCGCGCAGGGAAGGACGTCGTCCACCGCAAAGATTCCAAGATTTCATCATGGACTCAGAAGCATGAGTAACAAAACCTGTTAAGTACAGTTTGATTTGAGCCACGTTGGCTCCCCTGTTTAATGTGTTTGTTGTTTGGGGGGAAAAGGAGGGATGTTGTGTACGTGGTACACGAAGCACGCATGCGTGGCCCAGCGGGCCGGCGCATGCGCGTTAGTTAATAAAGGCGGTGCCCGGCAGTTCGCGCCGGAGCACCGGAACGAGCAGACGTCTCCGGCGTGTGTTCTTGCGCGCCCGCCTACGCGCGCTAGTACCCTGACCCTGGGAGGCCCGCACACCACCACGGGGCTTCCCCCAGGGTACAACACCAGCCTTCAATCAGAACGTCATCACGTCGGCCCACAATTTAAGGGCCTTTCCTCTAGTCTTTTCCTCTCAGAGCATCTCTGAAGCTCCGATGACAAAAACAAAGGCGCAGAGGTGAAATTCATGCGTTCCAGCCCAACGACAACGGCTGGAACGCAAGGGACTCAAACGGGCGCGTGCCACCCATGGCCCCCTTTTGCCTCTCGCACAGCACCCGACGCAGCAAATACTTTATTTTTTCCAGTACATTAAAAATATGATGCTTCACTAACGAACTGCAAAATCCCATGAGCCTTTTCTCCATGTGAGCGCAACGGCGCTCGGCTCAATGGTGGAAACGCTGGGCTGCTCACAGTTGATAACATCTGAATGTCACTTGACCCCCAACCTGTCACCAGGGCCAGCACTCCTCCAGCCACATGGATGGGCTACAGGCTTCATCCACAGTCTGTCTGGTGCCACGGTCATTTCCTTGTTTGGCACCATCTTCAATTCGCAGCATATGGCTACAGGCTTCCTCTCCTTCTCTTTTGATCTCGATTTCTCATCACTCTTCAGTTTCTCACCTTCCTTCAGGTTCTTTAGCTCGTCATCGCCAAATGATGTATCTTGGTGTGGTTAGGCAGGATACTCAGGAACCACACCAGAGCCAGGGTTATCAAAAAGGTAAAGTCTTCTTTATTGTTCCAGTTACAGTGAGAAGGTGAGACAGGAGATCAGGTGATGTGCTTCTGCTTCCCTTGGCTCTCTCCCTGCCAGTCCCTCAACCGTCCTTTCCTGGAACCCTTACACCCACCACATTCCAGGCCTCGCACCAACACGCCAAGCTCCACTGCTCACTCACATAGACACACAGCACACATAGCAGATGTTATGCTAGGATACAACAGCTTTCTTTTTTTTAAAAAAAAAGAAGAAAATTAAGTTGAAGAAAAAGCAAAATGCCATTAGCACTTTGCCTTTCGTTTCGAGCAATGCCCGCTCCTAGTCAGCCACACTGCGTTTTAACAGAATTACAGATAGACGCTCTTCATCTGCACACAGGCCGGATTGATTTGGCAGAAAGTGTTCGATAAATGCAGTGATTTTTGTCATTGATTTTCTGTGGGTCGGTGGCAGTATTTCCAGCAGTGTCTCTCACGCAAGAAAAACCACACTGGTTGCGCCCCCGAACTAATCTGGCCATCTTCCTCTCTACTTAGCCATTTTGTACATACCACCTCTTATTCAGAAATGTAGGTCTTGTGTTTGCTTCAATTATGACGTTTTAATTCCCTAACAGGGCCGGGTATAGTATTTGCGAGGCCGTAAATACCCAAGGCATGCGGGTGACTGTAATTTACATCGTGGGAGGGACAATACCGGAAGTGACGTCACAAAGAGTGACATGAGGCTTCGGTAGTCTATTGCATCATGGAAGGCTACATTATCATAATTTAATAACGAGAGACAAATAACTTTCATGGTGTGCCTATGAATGCTCACCAGTATTGGTATCTCCTGGCTGGGCCACAATACACCTCAGACAAGGATCAGTGCTTTAAAACCACTACGTGGTGATTCGGCACAGGTCAAAAGCATAATAACGTAACAAAAATGGAGCAATACCATAGTCTTCTAAAACTCTGATTTTGGCTTTTTAGAAAAGCGTACACTATAAACTGAATCACTTCTACGGGCTCCAAAGTATGTCAGATAGGGCACAAGGAGAGAAAGGGGATTTATTGCCCATGGTCCCACATTTTCCTTGGTGTAGCGGGGATTTGAGCGTAATCTGCAGTATAGCAATTTCAGTGTTCACGTGTCTTTTTGTGATCTCGTGGCTATGGTTGTTAAACATATATACTAAATCAACCTGACGAATATTAATACATATAAACATGTTAATGAGTAAAACAAAGAATTATTTGAAGACCCATATTGCCCATTCTGAATGCCAGTATGTGAGTACCAGAGTGCAATAAACAAGCAGCAAGTTTAAAAAGGAGGCAGGGCAGGGGTTATGAAGGTGACGACGGAGAGAAAATGGAGGAGGCACCCCGATAACACAGGCAGGGTCCTACTACTCCCTCCCCCTGCGTAAGGGGGAGGGTTGTGGTGAAGTGCGCCAAGCCGCTGGGAACACCTGTGAAGGGCAACAAAGGAAGGGGGTGTTCCAAGCCCCATATAAACCGGCGGCCGTCCTGCTGCAGGAACATCCAGCCCCAAGCCATTATTGTCGTTACTATACACTACACTTAAAATGCACAAAGTTATTAATGAAATGGATGAAATCATTGTCATTGCCACTACCTTAAATCAAGACTAAGGGCCTCATTACGACCCTGGCGCTAATGGGTTAACGGCGCTGTAAAAAGCTGCGGCGCCGTTAACCCATTTGCGCCTGATTACGAGGTCCCTTTGCGGGACCCGACCTTAACGGCTGGTCTACACCAGCCGTTAAAGTAGGGACCCGCAAAGGGACCTTGGTGTTAAGTACGCGACCACAATTTGCGGTACCGTACTTAGTGCCTTCCCCATACCCATTGAGCCCTATGAGGCAAAAATGGGAATGGGGAAGGGCCATGGACGAAGGGGGAATTACCGCCCCGCCAACCTTGTAATGGGGTGGTAATTCCCCCTTTCTCCATGGTGGAGTCGGTAAGTTACCGGCATGGACCATGGTGCTATTAGCACCATGGTTTTCCGCCTGGGTCGTAATGAGGCCCTAAGACTGATAAACCTTCTCCAAGAAATCCTAGTCCCCTTAAAAACCAACTACCTGCTTCACCTGCTTATGAAAGGTAACCTCACAAATCATGCTGGGCAATCTAGCACCGCCTCACTAAATCATGATAAGCAATCCCATAGAAGCATCTGCTTCAATCTATATCTAAATACCTTTCTCAATGAGATATCAAATGAAGGGCAAAACAAAACATAGTAAATAACAAACTCTCACAATGGAAACACGCGCCACAGAAAGTTCTTGCATTGGTGTGCTGATTTTTTATTTTAAAGATAGATCTTCCCCTTTAGGGGTGCCCTTCCATTGTGAGAGTTTGTATTTACTATGACTTCTCTCACCAGCAAGCGACACCACGGGCATCTTGGCATTTTGAAATTGGTCGCATTGTTTGAAGAAGTTAATATGAAAAAAACCCAAGCAAAACAAAACATCTCATACTCGCTAACTGTAGAGGATAGAGAGATGAGGGCTGTACAGGATTGGATGCCTGGAAAAATCCACAATTCAAGGAAAAATTGACAAATGGAAAAAATGATAAAAATAGGACAGTATCCCAAAAAGCCACCTATTACTGCACCATCAGCTTTTCATCAAAAATAGGATAAAATACTTTAAAAATAATTAAATGTCCACTGGACTTACTGCTGCCAGCATATAGCCAATACAGAATAAGGTGTCTGCTCTTAGGCTGTGAACTGAAGTAGCTGGGGATGGAGGTAGTGGGGGGGGGGGGTGAGAAAGCAAAGATGCAAAGATCTTTCCCCAAGCAGCTGAGGAGGGGGCTGACACCTGCCATCTGGATAGACTCACTGCTATTCCTCTGCTTCCAGCCATCTGCCTCCTGGTCTTCAGCTGTGTGCAGGGGCTGAGCTTTCTCTATTCGCGCCTTTTTTGGATCATCCCATTTCCACGCCTACAATCACTGAAAATTGTTCCAAACAAAAATATCAAGGACGCAAGCATTATTAGACACTAGGAATCGTTCCAAAAAAAGTGATTTAGCTGACAGCGCTTTTCTTGTGTAAATATTAGGACAATGTCATAATTTGAGACTTGGAATCCTTCCAACAAAAGTCATTGAACTATAGAATCCTGTTTAAAACGACAGAATCAAACTACAGAAAGCACTGCCTTTTATAGTTTGCAATGTTTGCCGTTATCTATGTTTTGTATTTTGCAAGAACATTGTCCTCTGTCCCAGAGAAAACCTACATAGCAGTGAACAGCATTGTTTACACAATAAGAGTGCAATGTACCCGGCTCTAGGCCGTTGGCAGGCAGCCCGGGCTATTGGAAAAAACTATTCTACTGTACATTAATAATGCAACATGAAAAAGCATATCTCCTGGCTTGCATTTCACTAAATATGAAATGGTTTTCATTACACTGCATTTAGCAAGAAGGCCTGATCTGCGGCTCATACAGCATGCCATTTTAAGCATGGCTAATAAGCGCAAACATGGGGAATACATGTCACTTCCTAGTCCCTTTTTCTCCTCCTCATCCTAGTCTCCCTTCCTTGTCCATTTTCCTAGTCCCTCTCCCTCGTCCCACCACCTCTTCCTCATCCTAGTCTGTCTTCCTCTTACTCATTTTAGTGACTCTTCTGCACTCCACAGTCTCCTCTCTCTTCCTCTTCCTAGTAACTCTACCTTGTCCTTATCAAAGTCTCTTTTCATCCTAGTCCCTCTTCGACATCATTGTCCTTCTTTCATGTCCCGCATCCTCATCCTAGCCCCTTTCCCTCATCCTAGTTCTATTTCTTCATTTTAGACCTGCTTCCCCCTAATTCATCTTCCTCATTGTAGTCATTTGTCCTAGTACCTCTTCATTGCTTTACCCCTTCTCCTGATTTCCTTTTTCTTCATAGTCCATCTTCCTCTGCCACATCCCCTTCTTTATCGCTCTTCTCTGCAATAGTTCCTCATCTTATTCCCTCTTCCTCAAAACTCTTCCTGGACCTCGTCCCTCATCCCTCTTCCTTACCTAATCCCTCATCCCCTTTCCTCATCAAAGTTCCTTGTCCTAGTCCATTTTTCTGTTCCTCTTCTTCTTCGTCATCTTAGCCCATCTTCATCATCATCCTTCAACTGTGCTCTAGTCCCTCTTCCTCATCCTAATCCTCTTCCTTGTCATAGTCCCACTTCATTTTCCTGATCCCTAGTTCTTCTTCCTCATCCTAGTCCCTTTTCCTTGACATAGTCCCTCTTACTCTTCTTTATCCTACTTCCTCTACCTCATCCTAGTCCCTCTTACTCAATCTTCTCCTCATTGTAGTCCCTCTTCTTTGTCCTAGTTCACTTTCCTTATCCTAGTTCTTCATTCGCTTCTTTGTCTTAGTCTCTTTACTGTGTCCTAGTCCCTCACCCCCATCCTATCCCTCGTCCTCATATGTGTCCTATACCCACTTCCTCCTAATTCCTCTTCTTCATCCTATTCCCTTATCTAGTCCATCTTTGTTATCATAGTCCTCCTCAGTGTCCCTCTTCTTCCTACCAGCCCCTCATCCTAGTACGTATTCCTCATGCTAGTCCCTTTGCCTTGTCCTAGTCCCTCTTTCCCTTCTTCGCCCTATTCCCTCTATGACATCCTAGCCCATCACTCTCATCCTGTTTTCTCATCCTAGTCCCTCTTCCTTCTTCTAGTACCGATTCCTCATCTTAGTCCCTCTGTATCTTCTTTGTCCTACTCCCTCTACCAGGTCCTAGTCTGCCTTCCTCATCCTAGCCCTATGTCTCTTCTTTGTACTTGTCCTGCTTCCTCCTCCTAGTTCTTCCTCATCCTATTCCATTGTGTACTCCTTCTTTGTTGCCCTCTTCCTTGTCTCAGTCCCACATTCCTAGTCCATCTTCCTCTAATTTGTCCTAGTCCCTTTATCTCTTCCTAGTTTCCCTTCCTCATCTCTCATCCTCTTTCTTGTCCTAGTCCCTTTTCCTTTTCCTTGTCCTAGTCGCACTTCTTCTTCCTAGTCCCTCTGTCTCATCCATCTTTCCCGTCGCTCTCCCTCATCCTACCCTCACCTTCTTTTCCTCATCCTAGTCTGTTTTCCTCTTAATCATTCTTCATCCTAGCCCTTCATCCTAATTTGTCTTCCTCTTTCACACCCTAGCCCCTGATCCTTCTCTACATCAAAGTCCCTCTGTCATGCTTGTCCCTCTTTCTATTCTTAGTCCCTCTTCCTTGTTGTGTCCCCATTCTTCATCCCTATTCCCTGTCCTAGAACCTCTCTGTCATACTAGTCCCTATTGCTCATCCCTCGTCTACATCCTAGTCCCTCTTCGTCATCTATATTCCTTGTCACACTTCCTAGTACCTCTTCCATTTTTGTCCCTCATCCCTCTTTCTTGCCCTAGACCCTCTACCTCATCATAGTCACTGTACATACTCCCTCTGTCATATTATTTCTGTATTAGTTCAATAGACCTTTTTACAAAAACAGAATTTGAATAAAACGATTTAGAAAGACCACTCTGTGACCGCACAGAGCGGTCTTTCTAAATCGAACTGTCAGCCCCTGTGATGCACACGACTGTGCCACAGGGGCTGACAGGCAGGCCAGGACCTTGAAGCGGCCACAACGGGGAACGGGTAAGTGTGTGTGTTTCATGTGTGTTGGGTGTGTGATTGCGTGTGTGTGTTTGTTTATTTTCAGGGAGTGTGGGGGGTGCTGAGGGAGGGAGGTTCGGGGGGGGTAAAACCCCCTGAGTTTGAACAAATCCCTTTGGGGAGGGTGCGGTTAGGGTGTAGGGGTGGGGGGCGAGACAATGTGGGCTTTTGTAGGTTGTCCAAAATCGGCCGAACAAAATTGGTCTTTTTGTTGGGCAACCTACAAAAAGCGAAATGATGAGATAGAACCATTATTTCCTCCTCCTAGGCTCTCTTCTTCTCCCTCATCCTAGTCCTGCTTCCTCATCCCTGTTACTCTTCCTTGAAATAGTCCCTTCTCCTCTTGCTCATTGTAGCCCTCTTCCTAGTCACTCTCCCTTTACTCTTTCTCATCCTCGTCCCACTTTCCCCTACTATTCCCTTTTCTCCAAATCTCATCACATTTTCTAGTCCCTTGTCTAGTCCCTCTTCATCGTCCACATCCTCCATTTGCCATGTTTTCTTGTCCCAGTCCCTCTTTTTTGTTCCCAGTTTCTCTTCCTTGTCCCTCTTCCTCATCCTAGTCCTTCTTCCTCATCCTAGTCCCTGTTCCTCATTCTAGTCCCTCTTTATCTTCTCTGTCCTAGTCCCTCTACTGCTTCCTAGTCCTTCTTCCTCATCCCTTTCCTTGGCCTAGTCCCTCTTCCTTCTCCTTGTGCTAGTCTCTTTCTCTTCCTCACCCTAGTCTCTCTTCCTCACCCTACTTCCTCGTCCTAGCCCACCTTCTCTTCCTCATGTTAGTATGTCTTCCTCTTACTCAACATGGGCCATCTTCCTAACTCCTTTCCCTTGTCTCTTTTCCTTTTCCTACTCAGTCTTCCTCTTTCTTGACAAAGTCCCCCTTCTTCATTCGAGACCCTCTTCTTCATTATTGTTATTCTTCCTCATTCCACATCCTCACCCGCTTACTCGTCCCTGTTGCTCGTCCTCCTTCTAGTCTAGATTCCTTGTCCTATTCCCTTGTCCCTCTTTCTTGACCTAGTCCACTTTCTCATCCTATTATCTCTTTCTATTTGTAGTCCCATTACTTCATTCTCTTCCCAGTCACAATCCCTCCTCCTTAACCAACTCCCTCTTCCTCATCCTTTTCCCCATTATAGTACCTATTGCTCATCCAATGCCCACTTCTTATTCCGAGTCCCTCTTCCTCATCGGAATATCTCTTCTTTTTCCTCATCCTACTTTCTATTCCTCATTCCAGTCCCAATTCCTTTTCTGAGACCCTCTTTTTCATTCTAGCCTGCTTCTTTATCCTAGTCCTTCTTCATCATCCTTGTTTCCTTTACTATTCCTTGTCTCTCTGCAACTTCCTCATCTTTATTTCCCTTCCTCACACAAGTCTCTCATTCTTGTCCTAGTCCTTCTTTCTCTTTTTAATTCCTCTTCTTCCTCATCCCTCTTCCTATCCTAATCCCTCATCTTAGTCCCTTGCCCCTATTCCTACTCTTCTTCGTTATTGCTCACCCAGGTCCTGCACTGCATCCCTCTTCCTAGTGCCCCTTCCTCACCATAGTCCCTCTTCCTTGTTCTAGTCCGCCTTCTTCTTCCTCGTCCTCTTGTTAGTGCCCCTTCCTAGTTGTCAGGCCTGCACCCCTAACAGCATGCACATTATTAGGACTAAAGACCCACACTTCCACAGGACACCATAGCCACTTTAGTAAGCCCTTGGAGGCAACCGAGAACTCGGCCTCGCAGCACCTGAAAGAAGGGAAACCAAGACAAGTTAGTAGCTGATTCAGAGTTTTATTTCCTGTGATTTCATTTCCGCAACCTGACGCACTTCGCCGCTGCGCCGAACCTTTGGCTCTGATGTCCACAGCAACTGAGGACGTGTGACTCCACTGTAATTCTTTCAACACGTTTATGCTTACCTGAACCTGCTTCAATGACAGCCGGATCATTCGCTATTTCACACAGTCTCTCTGCTTCCTGGTGTTTCACCCGCAAATCTGCGCAATATGTACCTCTCCACAACAGAGTTCCGTCTCGTGCGTGACCTGGGTGGCCCGCCTAAGATCCTCGGCATCCTGCAGGAAGAAGAATATCTGATTACTACGGGCCCTAAAAGACAGTCATTAACTCTAAGAAACACTACATAGATGCTTCTAACCAGTGAGGAAACTTCAAGGCATTTGCGTTTAATAGGCAGCATTTACCAATTCCTAAAAAACGAACCAGTCTGAAATAGCCAGAAAATATTCACTCTGTCCAGTGCTGTAACTGGATCAGAAAAAGCTGTAGGCCGTTCTCCCCTGTGGGCTAGGTATGAACCAAGGAGAGGGTGGTGGTGGGGTGTAAGGGGGGTGGTGGTCTAGAGAAGTCATTAGAGGGGAGTGGGGGCAAGGAGAGCATAAACACGAATTGGCCCCTCCTTATTGCAGAATACTCAAGGTGGCAAGCTCAGCAGATGACGCACAACTGGTGACACGATCATCCCTATTGGGAGAGAAAAGGAGTATACATATTACCCCGTTCCCTTCATTGGGCCCCTTGGGCCTTGTATCGCTAATGCTACACGAGACTTAGTGAAGGAGGTGGTGGGTCTGCGGTGCTCCTGCTGGCAAGCTAAGGTCAGGGGTGACCGCAACCCCTCCTGCATCCTATTCCTTCTATTCCTTCATCCTCTTCCACAAACCTAGCCTTCCATGCTCATACAAGCTCCTTGTTGTAGTTCTGCTTCCTTACCCTAGTCCCTCTGCCTCTCCTTCTTTCCTGTCCTAGAACCTCAACTAGTGCCTCACCTTCATCATAGTTCCTTTTCCTCTTCCTCATCCAAGTCCATCTTCCTCATCCCAGTCTCTCACACCAGTATCTTTTCCTCATCCCTCTTCCAGTCCCTCATCTCAATCCATTGTCCCAGTCCGTTGTCCTAGTCCCTAGTCTATCATCCTATTCACTGTTCCTGGTCTCTCCTCCTAGTTCCAGTCTCTCATCCTGCTCCCACTCTCAATCCTGCTCCTATTCATTCTCTCAGTAACAGTCTGTCAGGCACAGTTTCTCAATTAGTCACTAGTGTGCCGGTCCGGTAACAACGGTGCTGGTAAGCCTACCGGCACCGTCGGTACCGGACCGGCACACTACGAGTCTGCGGGTGGGTGCCGTCCCGCCCGCCAGGTTCAGACCTGGCGGCCTGAACGGCACCTGCCCGCAGAGTAACACGGAAGCACCGGCACTGTTATTAAAGGTGCCGGTGCTTCCGTGGCCCCAATGGGAATGGGGATTAACAATTTACCGGCGCCTGATTTCCCAGAACGCCAGGGTTGTAATACCCTGGTGTTACCGGCAAGCTAGGCGCCGGTAAATATTGCAAGTCCGGCGGAAACCCGCTGGTAGCATCGGCAGGGTTACTGCCGGACTTGTAATGAGGCATAATGTCTCTCACATCCCCCTAGGTTTTGATGCATCTAGATTTTCTTCTTTGTCTTTCATATATCCTGCTTTGTCTCCCCCTATCCCCCTCCCGCTCTCTATTTATTTATTTTTTAACATTTATATAGCGCACAAAACAGCCCAAGGGCATCGTGGCGCTGTTACAAGAAGGCTTACTTAGTTGCATGAGACAAACAAAAGGTAGCAGGCAAAAGACAAAGGAGACAAATAGTGTTGGCCTAACTGTGGTTCGTGGTTACAGTGAACCTGCTAATAGTGAGGTAAGAAAGTAAATGACCAAGGTGTAGAGGAGTAGGTAACTAGGTAACAAGGGTGGGAAGAAGCAGGTCTGTAGAGGAGGCACTGAAGCTGAGGAATGTTGTGGGATGGCCTGGATTAGTTGAAGAGCATCGTTTTCAGTGTTTTCCGAAAGGACATTTGTGAGGTCTCAGCCCTGAGAGAGTTTGGTAGGGCATTCCATAATTTGGGCGTAATGTGGGGGAAGCTGGCACCGCCTGCTTTGGCCCTTTTTATTGTGGGAATGTACAACTGATTGGCGTGATGAGATCTCTTAGGTCTGGAGGAGGTAGCTCTCGGACAGGTAGGTGGGGGCTGTGAGCGCAAGGCATTTCTGAGTGAGGGCTAGGGTCTTGAAGGTAATCTGTTCTTTAACAGGGAGCCAGTGGGCCTCGCGCCTGGCCTGTGAGATGTGGTTTCTTTTGGGAATGTTTAATACTGCTGTAAATTTTTTGCCGAAGTGCCAGCTAGAAGGACATTACAATAATGTAATCTGGCCTCAATAGTAGCTCTAGCAATTGACAGGAAGTTCTGGTTGGACAGGTAAGGTTTAACTGCATTTATTAGTTTTATAGTGAAGGACGCGGAGGAGGCGCTAGCGCTCACCTGGCGTGACATTGAGAGTGTGGAGTCCAGGTATACACCTAGAGTCTTTACTGCAGGTAAGACAGAGATGGTTGTGTTATCAATGATGAAGTCACTGTATTGTTTACTGAGTTTGCTGAGAGTTTCTTTAGGGCTGACTATGACAATTTCCGTTTTATCTCCATTGAGACAGAGCCCATTTGTTGCCATCCAGGCTTGAATGATGGCGTAGATCATGTGGAGAGACTTGGCATCTTGGTCATAGGAGCCAGTGGGGGGTTTGAGAACCTGAGTGTCATCAGCATAGTTTGTTTATGCTATGCCAATGGAATCCAGATTATCAAAAGGGGGCTTAGTAAATAGGTTGTAAAGGGTAGGTGTTGTGCAAGAGCCCTGAGGAACACCGCAGTGGATGGTAGTTGGTGCTGCACACGCCTGGTTGGAGAAGACTGTTATAGAGTAATGTAGAATGTATTGTTTGGAACCTGTGTGTGTAATATCAATCTAGAATGTGGAGTTCTGCAGAGAGTCTGCAGTGGTTTCCCCTTGAGTGCTGTTATGCTCTGGGGGCTCTACATTAAAACTTCATATAATATATATTTAATTGCCTCTGCCATTTATTACATTTGGCGACGAGAGTACATTACTTCGGTAGAGGCCCCCGGAGCTCCCTCGACGGCTGCAACAGTGAAGATCGCACTGCCACAAGCCACAGAGCGGTGCCGTGATTGTGAAGAAATATTGGGCTGCCTGCTGACGCTTCTACTAGCAGCGCCGGCCAGAAAGACTTGGTCGCGGGCATCGTGAACTACTACGATGTACGGGGATATTGTAAATCCGACGTGAACGCCCTACTAAAGTGAGAGCATTTTATGAATCGCTAGCCAACGGCGGTCGCTAGCGATTCGAGGAACGGACCCTAGAACGTAAGGCTACGTGCGGCCATTTTGTGAAGTTTGCATCTAAGCTGCCATGGCAACCACAGTACGGAGATCGTACGAATTATAACACAGGTACTGTGGCACCGTAAAACGGTCTGAGAACACTAAATACATAACAGACTGTAAATGAACAGATAGTAAAGCCACTGCCCATGATAGTAAAAGTGCCAAGACCTCACGTGTGTGCTTTGAAGTGATTCAATACATTGCAGCCAAATCAATTTCAAAAGACAAACAACCCTACAAATTTTAATACCAACGCCACCCAAAGGCAACCACATAATAAAACCCTGGCAAAGTGGAGTCTGAACAAAGACCACAAGGTTTGTGAGTGAATGCACCATCAACATAAAAAAAAGAAAAACAAGCAGAGGACAGCATTATTGAGAGTCACTTAGTGATACCCTTCACGCTATTTGGCATCAATCGGTGGAACTATAGCCACACAGTACAAGCTGGTTGACACAATTACAGTGTTGACATAATTTATCTACATCATGCAGCATATCTCAGCACCTATGCAGTTTCTTCCATGCTCTGGTAATCCTACGTGTCTGTGGGAGCAATGGATTGATGGCTTCCAGGTATATCTGAGGGCTATTGGTGGCAATAAATACAATGATGACCTCAAGGAAGCCACATTACTGAACTGTGTCGGAGCTGAAGCATTAAGGATTTTTAGAACCCTTCCCGAGTTGGATGATACAGAGGGAGGTTCTGGTGACATTAACGGCAAGTTTGAAAGTGCACTAGGGAAGCTCGCCAAACACTTTGGCAACAGGACCAATGTTGTATTAGAGAGGTACAAATTATTTTCTTGGCGACAATTGAAGAGTGAGTCAATCGATGTGTATATGGCATCTCTCAGAGGACTTATGTCCACATGCAATTACACTGGTGTAGGTGAAGAGTATTTGAGGGACCAGCTGGTGTTGAATGTTGCCGACTCACGCATACAATAGAGGTTGTGGCAAACCAACAACCCATCATTGGAGCAGGCAATGGAGATAGCCAGGAGCATGGAACTTGGTGATCGTGCATTAAAGAAAGGTTTGAAAAGACAGAGGACAAAGAAATCAAACTTATCCAAGAGAAACCCAGGGATGAATTAGAGGAGTCTTTGGTGGCAATGGTAAGGAAAATGACCACCAACAATTCAAGGGCAGGTTCCAGAAGGGGCAGATACACAGGCGATGGCAACCAGTATCAGAACCGTTGTCAGAAATGTGGGTGGTACAGACACAATGACAGCGACAAAGAAAGTCCCGCAGCAGCAGTTGAGTGCTACAAAAGGGGTCATGTAGGGCATTTTGCTAAAGTATGCAAAAATATATGAGGTAGGATGGGCAGAGGCAACAGGTACCCCTCCAGCAGTATGCCGAGAGGATCTGTAAGAGTCATTGAAGAGAATAATGGTCAGGACAGCATGCTGACTGTCAATAGAGGAAATGCACATGTGCAGATACTCACTGTCTCATCCATACAACCATCTAGGGGTCCTTGGGTGAGCATGCAGATAAATGGTATATCTATACCCATCATGGTGGACACCGGATCCCCGTACACCATGGTGGATGTCAAAACATTTGTTGAGGTATTATATGACAAGATGCAGGAGATACGGTGTACTGGGGTGAGAGCAACTGGATACGGAAAGACCCCCATAGATAAAATAGGTTGCACGTGGGTCAAGTTGAAGTTCCAAGATAGAGAAACATACTGCAGACTGTACATAGCTAAAGATGGTTCATCTGTAGTAGGTTGGGAGGAACAAGCTGCTCTGCGAGTTAGAATTCACCTGGGAGAAGAGGTTCCTGTCCTGAGTGTATTGAAAGACCATAGTGACATCAAGGCTGCACTAGCCAAACAATTTCCCAAAGTGTTTAGCGAAAATATTGGACTTTTAGAAGGTTTTCAGCACAGAATAGTTCCCAAGAAAGGTTCCATGTCCATAGCACACACGGGTTTGAGGGTTTGAGGTGTCCCAATTGGCACAAAAGAGGCGTTGAGAAAAGAACTTGCAAGGCTTTGTGAGCAAAACATAATAGAGCCCATTGAAAGCTCAGAGTGGCTTGCCCCAATAGTATTGTTGAAAAAACCTGATGGCACCATAAGGATGTGCGTGGACTTGAGAGACCTCAATAGAAACATTTGGATAGACAGGCATCCCCTTCCTTACATAAGTGAATTACTTACAACAATGAAACCAGCCACGTTTTTTAGTACTTTAGACTTGTCTTCGGCTTACCATCAGATTGCATTGGAAGAGGTTTCCAAGAGTCTCACGTCATTCGTCACTCCTTTAGGGGCATTCATGTTTAAGATAATGCCTTTTGGCCTTGTTTCAGCCCTGGCGGTGTTTCAAAGGCTGATGTTGCATCTATTTGGAGGCTTGGATGCGGTACGCTGCTTCCAAGACGACATTCTGATTTCTGCCAGCACTGAAGAGGAACATGATGCCAAACTATTGGGAGTTTTACAAGTAATTCAGAAAAGTGGTTTGACTTTAAAGCTGGATAAATGTAAAATAAAATGCGACAAAGTGTCGTACCTGGTACACTCAATTGATGCACGGGATATTAGTCCTAAGGAAGAACTAATGAATACCATTTTGGGCATAGCTGAACCAGAGAATAAAGATCAGTTAAGAAGTTTCTTAGGCATGACAGAATATTATTCTAAATTTGTAGAGGACTACACAAACAAAACCAGGAACATGAGAGATCTTATGAAAAAGTCAGCAAAACATATATGGTCAAAAGAATGCAAGAATGAATTTGAACAGATAAAGATCGCCATCAATCGAGCACCATCATTAGGGATGTTTGACTGCAAAGCAAAAACAATAATTTCGGTAGATGCCAGTAAAGTCGGTTTGGGAGGAGTGATGGAACAACTTCAGAACAAAAATATGGTAACCATTGCTTTTGCATCAAGAGTTTTGAGAGGGGCTGAATTGAATTACTCCACCATCGAGAGGGAAGCTCTAGCAGTGAAGTGGATTTTGGAACATTTTAGAAACCTAATATGGGGTTTACCTGTTATCCTAAAGACTGATCAGAAACCACTGGTCCATGTTCTACAGTCTAAGTCACCTCATTTAATATCACCGAGAATTAGGAGATGGTTCCTAGATATAATGCAATATAAACTTCATATATGTCATACCCCAGGCACCCAAAACCAAGTAGCTGATTGTTTTTCCAGATTGCCAATTGACCAGGGAACAGGGATCGAGCCAATTGATGAAGATATCATAGCCACCGTGAACCCAGGAATTGCCAAAGAAGAATAGAAAAACATGACCGACATAGATCCTGAACAAGAAGAGGTAAGGAAAGCCATAGCCTGTGATTGGAAAGAATACAAACAATCTCTGGGAGATTTTGTGCAGATTAAAGAGGAGTTATCCATGGACCAGGGACACATTTATAGAGGAGTTTGAATAATTCTTCCTGTGCAAGTAAGAGGGAAATTACTTGCTTTGGCGCATGAAGGACATCTGGGAAGGAGTTTGACTAAGAAAAGACTGAGGAGTAATTATTGGTGGCCGAACATGTGGAGAGAGGCAGAAGAAACTGTTAAGAATTGTACTGCATGCGCCACAAGTGATAAGTCTAAGGTTTTAAGAAAAACGCCATTACAACCAGTAGAGGTTCCCGGCAGTGTATGGTCTCAATTGGTAATCGATGTCATGGGGCCATATGAAAATCTTGACCCGGTCAAAATATACATCATAGTCCTTGTAGACTACACCTCTAAGTGGGTAGAATGGGGAGTGTCTGAAGGAAGTGTTACCACTGAAAAGATTCTGAATTTCTTAACTGAAGTCTTCAGCAGAGAAGGTGACCCCAAGGAGTTGGTATCCGATAAGGGGTCTCAATTCACTTCGTTAGATTTTCAGGGATTCTTGAGAGATAGAGCTATAGATCATATAACAACTTCACTGTACCATCCCATTGCCAATGGATTTGTAGAAAGAATTAATACATTTGTAAAGAGTGTGATTCAGCTGGCAATATCTAATTCTCTCCCATGGGGAGAAACACTCAAAGAAGCTTTGTGTGCTTATAGGTTTACACCACATTCTACCACGGATGTTGAACCTTTCACCATGATGCGTGGCAGGGTAGCATCCAATCGATTGAGACCTGCCTGGATGTTCATGGACACAGATGAGGCAAGATTGGACATTGACCAAATATTAAGGAGTGTAAAAGAAAAACAGATAAAATACAAAGAATATTATGATCGCAGGAACGGCGTGAAGGAAAAGGTCATCAAAGAAGGAGATTGGGTGTGCATCAGAGAACCCAGGAAAGCACTCAAACGTGAATCCAGATTTAGATCGCCACAAAGAGTTACGAGTTGTCAAGGCAAATCCCTGGTGTTGGAAGATGGGAAAAGATGGTCTGCTAATGATGTGATGAGAGTAGAGAATGACTTAAATAGACCAAGCACAAGTAAAGACATCAACATAGGGCCACTTGGCCATTTGGACAAAGACACTTCCAGGAGATGTAACACCGACGAAGATCGTGATATAGGAACGTTAGATCATATGAACAAGGATGCTGTAAATAGTCACCATGATGGTACAAGTGAAGTTATAGCCAGGGGATTATCTAAAAGGAACCGAAAAATCATCCAAAACTTTAACAATTACTATTTCTACTACTAAAGCGACCAACCTTTTGGTCCCATGTATCCTTTTACATATTTAAAGGGAATCTTGAACTGCTTCTATCTTTTCCCTTATTCACCCCTCCTTTGCTAACTTTTCTTCACCCCGTCCCATTCCAAATCTTTGTTTCTTTTCATATAAGGGGGGAAGATGTTATAGAGTAATGTAGAATGTATTGTTTGGAACCTGTATGTGTAATATCAATCTAGAATGTGGAGTTCTGCAGAGAGCCTGCAGCGGTTTCCCCTTGAGTGCTGTTATGCTCCGGGGGCTCTACATTAAAACTTCATATAATATATATTTCATTGCCTCTGCCATTTATTACAAAGACCTTCATGGTTCTCTCTTCGAGGAAGGAAGTAATCTAGGTAGTGGCTGCTGAGGAGAATTGGGCTGCATTAGTGAAGTGTCTACTGAGTGTCTTGTGGTCGTCAAGAGCAAACGCAGAAGAGAGATCGAGGAGGAGGAGGAGGATAAGCACAGGTTTGCCTTCATCCGTGATTTCCATTATTTGATTGTTAAGTTTGAGAAGTGCAGATTCCATACCATGGCGTCGGCGGAAGCCTGATTGCCTCTTAGCAAGAATGTAGTTGGATTCGAGGGAGTGCTGTATTTGATTATATGCTGCCTTGTTGAGGGTTTTTAGGAGGAACGGGACTGTGGTAATGAGGCGCTAGTTGTCAGGGGAGGTGGGATCTAATGAGGTCTTTTTTTAGGAGAGGGCGTACCCATGCTTCTTTGAGACAAGAAGGGACAAGGCCGGAAGCAAATTATGTATTAATGAAGGCTGTCAAAAAAGGTGCAAGGGAGTCAGCACAATCTTTGAAGATATTGGCTGGACAGATGTCACCTTTGCAGATAGATGGTTTGAGGTGTTTGAGGAGGTCCAGTACTTTAGTTTCTGTGACATCTCTGAAGGAGAAGAGGCAATTGTCCTGGAACATAGTGTTGTTGGCGGGTGACAGCGGTGGGTCAGACTTAGGAAGGGATTCATAGTGAGCACGTATTTTGTTCTGCAGGAGGTCTATTTTATTAAACATGGCTGATTGACTACTTGAACACCATGCTTCATCTTTAACAATGTCATCAGAGCTTTTGGTAGGTGTGACTAAGTCTGAATATGCGAACAGTTCCTTCGAATGGGATTTGGTGTTTGCTATTCTAGTGTTGAAGGAATTGGCCTTAGCTTGGATAATGGCTTTTTTGTAACGGTCAGATAGCTTTTTGAATTCATCCTTCGATGCATCACAGGGATTTGCTTTGCAGTTGGTCAATGCATTGTGTTTAAGGGAACGTAGGGCCTTAAGTTCAATTGTGAATCAGGAATTAATGTGCTTAGATTCCTTTGCTTTTTTTGGTCCTAGTGGGGTGATGGAGTCAATTGCTAGTTTGAGGGTGTCATTGTAAAGATCTACAAGCAAGCCCGGGTCTTTGGAAAAAGGGGGCTTAAAAGCAGAGGCTTCAAGAAAAGATAGGAGGTTGTCTTTTGAAAGGTTTTGTGCACTTCTAGCCCACGCTGGTGGTGCGGAAGTATTTTAGTGACATTGGTCCTAGGAACGGTGAACTGAATGAGGTGGTGGTCAGTCCAAGGGCATGGGGTTTTGGAACTGACAGTGACCGAGCAGTTACGGTCAGCACCCAGTCTAAGGTACGACCTTGGTCGTGGGTGGGGTTGGTGATCCTTTGCACAAAGCCCATGTCCTTGAGTTCTTTGGACATTGCTTTGGCTGTTTTGTCTTTAGGGTCATTAAGGCCCAAGTTGAGGTCGCCAAGTAGAATGCTTTTGGTGGACGTCTTAAGGTTATCCCCAAGGAGGTGGAATAGATTACCCTGAAAGTCAGAGGCCGGGCCTGGGGATCGGTAGACGATGTGGATGGTCATGGTGCAGTTAAGGGAAATGGATAGTTTCGCATATAAGGTCTCAGTGTTGCCTTCCATGTAGGAGTTGACTATTCTGAGGAATAGAACTTCTTTGATTATAATAGCTACTCCGCCACCTTTCGTAAGATGTCTGTCTTGTCGGTGGATGGTGTATCCTGGTGGGAGAGCTAGAGAGATGGCAGGACCTGCTGCTTCTGGAGCCAAGACTCTGTGATGGCTAGGAGGTCAAAGTTGAGATTGGAGAGCAAGCCGCGGAGCCCAGTGGCCTGGGCAGGGAGGGAGCGTGTATTTATAAGGGCACATTTGAGGGGAGGGAGGGGCTATTTTTGGTAGGGAGTGTGACAGTGGCTACAGGGAGTGGAGGGAAAGGGACTCTGAGTGATCCAGACATGGTTGAGGGTGTCGAGGAGAAAGAGAAAGAGAAAGAACCCTAGGTGTGGCCTGAGTGATGTTAGGGAGAGGTCTCGGCCCCTGGGGAATTGTTTTGGATGCAACTTTGTAAGAGGTAGCAGGCATGGGAAGTATGTCATCTGTGTGTCTAGCTGCATGGAGAGAAGATGAACGAGAGCTTAGCAAAAGGTTCCTCAGAACCGTAGACCTAGAGCAGCTTTGATATTGTAAAGAAATGGTGCGTGCCCTTAGTCTGTGAAGTCTGGATGCAAGGTAGACCGAGAGGCTAGTTGAGGTCACACGGTAGTGGCAACATTTTTGGATGGGCCGAAGAATGAAGGTAGAAAGGGAGTGTGGGGGATGTCGTTAGAATTAGGAAGAGAAGTGGCCATTTGAAACGAAGTAGGGTGTAGCGAACAGGCTTAGAAAGGATCTATAAGCAGCAAATAGGCAGTAGGGGCGTGCCTAGGTGAGCCAGGCTACACAGGTAGGCAGTAAGCCAGTATGTGGGCCAAGCTGTAAGGTGAGAATAGAGGAGATGCGGGCAGTGTTGCAGTAATGGGCAAGAGTGCTGAATTGTAGCAAACGGCCTTTGAACTAAGGCAGCAAAGCCTTGTGATGAGGTGTGTACAGCAACAACAGTAATAAAACAGAAGACAAGGTATGGCTTTAGACATTTAAAAGCATTAGAACGGAGGCAGCAAAGCCTTTGTGATAAGTGAGTAATCAACAACAATAATCAAAACAGAAGGCTAAAACATATGCAGTAGCATTAGGTCTGAGGCAACAGCGCCATAATGAGTAGTGCGTTATGCAACAGCAGTAGGCAAAACAGGATGTTGGACTGTGGCAATAGGCATTTTGTGATATGGCGGTGAAACAAAGGTGGGCAAGCTGCTAGGAAGCAACAGTAGTTCAGCAGAATGATGGATTGTGATAATGTAAATAAATTGACCCGAGGCAACTGTACTGTGCAATGCACTAGTGGCAGTATGCGAACAATCAAAATATTAATGCAGCAAGCTGGGCTGAAGCGGATGGGTACATGACCAGGTGTGGTAGCGGCAAGTTACTGTAGGAAAGAGTTTGCAGGCCTGTAGGACAGAGGCAGAGTGTAGCTGTGGCAAAAGGCAGGCAAACCAAAGGCTCGCGAGGCCTTAACAGGTGGGACGAAGACTGCAAGAATAAAGTACCTTGGCGCTGGAATCAGGCGAGTAGCCCTTAGGTGAGTCGGCCTTTCGTTTAGACAGACAGGTCTTTAGTGTCAGTTGGGCAGCGGGTGATGATGTCCTTATACTGCAGGTGTCGGATTCAAAACTCGGGCAGCGGCTGTGGATAACGAAGAGCCGGTGACTCGAGATGCAGGATGAAAAGGGTCGCAGACATGAAGGTGACGACGAAAAGTGCCACAAAAATGGAGGAGGCGCCCCTGATAACCCAGGCAGTGTCTCTGGCATGTCCTCTCCCCTCTCGCTGGAGAAGGGGGAGGCGCCGTGCTCAGCGCGGCAAACGGAGGAAAAGCCTGCGAATCTGGCAAGCGCTGCAAAACACTAACGAAGCCCGCGAAAGGGCAAGCAAAGGGAAGTGGGAGGGGTCTTTCCCTTTATAATGGACAGGATCTGTAAAGGAAAGCAGCATCCAGACTCGGCACGAGGACTCGCAACCAGGAGTTTCAGGAAGGAATTTTCGTTCCCACCCACCAACCCTACGAACAGAGACAAGCAGACAGGCCTGGTCGTCGGCGTCGCGGGACGACAAGGCGGTGTGGCAGTGTTTGGCCGGACAAACACATGAGACAGACTCCGGAGGAGCCAAGAGTAAGCAGGAAGGGTCTTCGCTCTTCTTAGACCCAGCACCCCTTGGGAGCCTAAGCGGCAGGGGCGTTGGGAAGGAACAACTAAGGCTCAGCTTCCCCCAAGGAAACAGCACTCTCCCCGCCCAGGAGCACCTGCAGGGGCAGGGGAGGCTCGGACGCAAAGGTTGGGAGAGTTGGGCCTACTCGGAACACTTGGGGAAGGAAAGGGAGAAGCCGTCATTCTTTGGACACGGAGCAGTCGCCGCATCTTATGAGTCATGTTCCACAAATGTGTGCAGTGTTATTTTGGTTTGGTTTTGTGGAATAAAATCTGCGGCTCTTTATGCCAAAAACAAACAGGTCTCAGTTTACACTTTTCGGGGGGAAAAGGCAATGAGAGAGGGGTATGTTGGTTACCAATGGACAGATGCCGGGGTTATCGTAAGGGAGGAAAAAAGGAATGAGGCTTGGAACGTTATGCTACCCCGTTCCTCTCGGCTACTGACAGGCACGGGACAGGAGCCTTCCTCGTGGGCCTTTGCAGTGGGCCTGCGTTCATGTGCCAGCATCCCTAATTGGTAGATGTGCTGCAGGGCAGCCAATTCACTACCAGGGGCAGGTCGGTGGCACAGAAAAGATTCAGAATCGGGCGGCGGCCATCTTAGAATGTAGTAACCCTCGTGGTTAATTGAAGTAGCGATGGCCCATATGCTCGAAAAAAAGTGCTCAGCGGCACTCGTGGTGCCAAGAAATAAAAGGCAATACATTGGAGCAGCATGGCTCTGATCAAATTGAAGGGAAAGTCAGCTAGTGTAGCTGATATTCTTTAGGCCCACAGGCCTACCTTCCTAGCAGATCACGTGGGTGCAGCTGCTGCTCCTGCGGCGTGCGACGGAGTTCGAGCTCCTGTTCTGGTCGCCTCAAAGGATATAATGCTGTTAGGTTCGGTACAGGACTCAGGAGCCTTTCTCGTGGGCCGGCATTTGCCTACCGGCGTCCCTAATTGGTAGATGTGCTGCAGGGCCAACAATTCACTACCAGGGGCAGGTCGGAGGCACAGAGAACATTCAGAATCGTGCTGCAGCCATTTTAGAATGTGTTAACCCTCGTGGTTAATTGAAGTAGGGATGGCCCATATGCTGGAAAGGAGTGCTCGGCTGCACTCCTGGTGCCAAGAAATAAAAGGCAATACATTGGAGCAGCAGGCTCCGATCAAATTAAAGGGAAAGTCAGCTAATGTAGCTGATATTCCTGAGGCCGCCCACAGGCCTATCTTCCTACCAGATCATGGTGGGTGTGGCCCAGATGCTGATCCTGAAGCGTGCAACAGAGTACGAGCTCCTGCTCTGCTCGCCTCAAAGGATATAATGCACTGTGGGTTTGACCTAATCTAAATGTCCCCAACCCCCTTCCCTCTCCCTTGCTCTGTCTTTCCTGCTTTCTGTGTTCCTCATTCTCACTGGGAAGTGTGGTACCAGTTCGGGTGAAACTGGTGCAAGAGAAGTTGAAGTAAGAATTGAAGGCTGTATGTAGAATTTGTGAGAGGGCTGGATCCTGAAAACAAAGAAATAGGTAATGTATTAACATTTTCCTATGTTAAGCTGAGACACCACCGTAAGCACGCATATGTGTCTCTGAAAAGTATTACATTTCTAGCTGCTGAATGAATGCCTCAGTCGGATGGTTTGAGGTATGCATGGATCTTAAGCAGGCAAGCGTTATGTGGAACACCTTCTTCAGTTATCCTGAGCTGAATGGCAAAGCAAATATGCTGCACGCATGTTTCTCAGCCAGAAATGGGCATATGGGCTCCACACTGTCAGAGATTCCTTAGCCATTCCTTATAGATGGTGGGCTTACATGAATGTTGATACTCTTTCAAAGGGGCATGGCTGGTAAACTGGTGCTGAGTCTTGGTACTGCAAAATATTCCCATTTTGCTCAAAACAATAGTTATAAAGCATTAAATACCCTCCCAAATATAGTCTCCTATATCATGAATGTTTGTTTTCCATTTCCGAGTCGTGTGGTCCTGCTGGTTAACCCTTTAGTTAACAGATTGTGAGGGGTAACATGTTTCTGGTGGACATCATTCATGATCCTAGTTAATTGGGGCTTGAAGTTGTGTTCTAACATACTTGGTGATGCCCTGCCAGATCTGACTGAGATCAAAGGGATGTTATGGGACTCTGGGGCAGACTGTGTGAGCTGCAGGCTTCATGCCCCATCTGCACATGTAAAATGTAAGCCAGCAGAGGCTAAGAGCTCCTTTGAAGATATGATGACAGGCCCTTCAGCTTGCATGGCCTTTGAGCTGCGCTGGTTCTTTGTGGGACTGACACAAATTCATAAGCTAAAATGAATAGAGGAAATGCAAAAAGCGGAACTATTGATTTTACCAATGATGTTTTGCATTTGGGTGGGAAGTGCTCTGGTGGCTATGCTGTTGGCAATGGATGCAGAAGGTCTGAGTGCATGATCTCGGGCTAATCATTATGTCTAGGAATTCTAATTCCAATATGTGCTGACATTGGGGGCATTAAAAAGCAGATTTCAAGTGCTGTGCCATTTGCCAGTTTTGCATTAAGCTTAGGCCACATTCCTCTTGAAAAATATAGAATGCCATCATCTGGGATAGTCGCACCTTTTATCTTTCATTTTATGCCTGGGTATCAAATATTGCTCCCAGATACTGTGGAGCATGCGAGTACAGCTGGCAAACAGTGATCCACCGATTGGGGATGTCATATCATGAACATGGATCAGCAGAATGAAAGAAGCCTCGTGTTTAGTTTAGAGACTTCTCTCCTTCCTTCTATTCCCCATCCTCCTTTGCAACTGTAAGACAGAGCAAACAGAATTTTCCTTTCCCAGTTCAAAAGAGTGAGTTTACGGGGGCCCTATCACCTCTGCTCTGTCCTCAGGGTCCTGATTTCCCCCCTCCACCACCCTTCTCCGCCTCCTCTGGTCTGGCTCCTCGACACCACATGCTCATTCGGGCATGCACTGTGGGTTTGACCTAATCTGAATGAGGACTCGCCCCCCCCCCCCTACTGCCCCTGAGCCTTGGGCTAAGAATGCAAGGGATGTCATTTCACCAAAATGCTAGGGCTAGCAGAAGTTACATCACATGACCCTTGGTCTCTAATGGCTTCACAGGAAGTGATGTCAGTTGACCCCACCCCCAAGTGACATCACTGGAAGTGATGACACATGATCTTTCACCCCTTGACAAAACAGGAAGTGGCATCACATAGCATTGTTCCTCAGTACACT
Organism: Ambystoma mexicanum; assembly: GCF_040938575.1. Classification (NCBI taxonomy): domain Eukaryota; kingdom Metazoa; phylum Chordata; class Amphibia; order Caudata; family Ambystomatidae; genus Ambystoma; species Ambystoma mexicanum. The sequence continues at coordinate 985,270,337 of NC_090921.1, forward strand.
AACATAAATATGGTTACGATATCACTGTAATATGATATACATTTCATACAAGAATGGATCACCATATGTAGCGTTTAATATCAGTGTGTATGGGCCCATATTACCAAATTACTGTGAATGTAAGCAGATATCCAACACAACAGCCTAGACTATTGTGCATCACTCGGGCTAAACTGTAAACAGACAGAGCATCTCAAAGAGGCCTAAACCCCAAAGCACAGACATCCAGTGCCTGCCAAGTGTCCGTCCACAGACTGGAAGCAACAACGGACCAACAAGTCCAACCAGAAGACAATCAGACCGGTACCACTTCATGCTTTTACATTTGGACAATACGTGCAGGGATTTTCTTGTCAATAGTACACTTTGAACCATTGCACTGCAGCCCACTCCCGCCAGTCACCCAGAGCTGGAATATCCTTCAACCGTTTTCACCACGGGCACCCCACCATCCACTGAGAATTGCGAAGGGCCCTCCGCCAACAGCTTTATATGTCTTGCACCCACTCCCACCTTCCAACACCTTCCACCTCCAAAGCCTTGCTCCAACACATTTATGTTTACACAGTGCCACCCCCCAGCAACCTATGTCTCCAGCATTCTCCAACACCATCAACCTCAAGCAACCTAGCATCTTAAATCTCCAGTACCCTCCTTCAACACCCCATCAATGTGAGTCTCATTTACCCTCCTCAAACATCTGTCTGCGTTCAATGCATTTCAACTCTGTTACAACACATACAGCCTCAAACACTCTCTCAACATCTGTAAGTCACTAGTACAATATCTTAAGTCTCCAGTAAAAGCCTCCATAACATTGAGCCTCAAGCACAAACCTCAAACCCAGAGCTGTGCCAGTCGTTATGAATTATTTGAAACCTTCCAGCCCCCACCTTTCTGTTTTGCCTATTTAGTAAGTAACCTACATTTCTTTTTTTTAGATGGGAGATAGAGGGGAAGCATGTGTTGCAGGTCACAGTAATTGCCGTTTTTCCCCATTTTAAAATGCAAAGAGCAGCAGCAGCTCCTTGACATCACCCCTAGAAAAGGCCCATTTTATTATTTTCTTTGGTCCTTTATATCTTCCTTAATGCCAGCCTCCTCCAGCTTCTAAGCACTGGAACAGGAACTGAACCATGTTGCACTAAATGCTCTTGTTCCAAAAGCAAGTGTGTTGCCCCAGAGCTATCCTTCGAAACATATATTTTTTTTGCTTGAGGAAGCAACAGTACCCCCACTCCAACTGCCCCACCTACATTACCTGAATCGTATTAACCAAAATATGTGACGTATACTAAACAGGTGAACCAGCAAAGAGGGAGCGTGGGCTCTATGCAGTACTCATAAGAATACCTATAGCTAAGAGAATATGGGAGGTAAAGTTCCCATTGATGAAACCATACCTGCATCCAAGACAATATGATGGCTATTTGAATGAGATTCTTGAAGAAGCAAAGAATCTGAATGACCAGGATGAATGGTGACGTCATACAAAGTTGACTCGACAACCATAAAGAAAGATAACCAGACCAGAGTGGCAGTTGATTATAAAGAACAAAGAAGTACCCGGGATAAGTGGCATATTGGGATAAAGATGAAGAACGTTATGCCACAGACCTGATGAAGATACTTAGTTTAAACGTGTGTAGATGCAATGAAATGCAAGCAGCAAATGTTACGTTCACCTGGTCTCTGCCGAGGCGTTGGGGCACGGTTGCAGCCCTCCCAGGAGTTAGATCACCCCAGTCAAGTCTTTCCCTCTGTGCATAAACCAGGAGTGGCGGCAATTGGTGACACTGCTCCTGCGTGGATATGAGAAAACGTGAGTGCGCTGATCGGTGACTATTGTACCTCTCAAACCCATCTACCCAAGGTGCGATTTCTGTGGGCATATACCGGCCCATAGGGCTCACCGGTTAATTACTGATGGTAGGTTCTCTGTCCTGCTACTTCTGGCAGTTGCGCTTGTCGATGGGATCTAGTTCCTCCACTGATCCCTGGTAAGTAATAGTCTAGTTGCGACTTTGCTTCTCCTCTTGTCTCTTTCCCTTTCTGTTTTCTCTTTGCCTCTTCTCGTTTTCTGTCTTAGTATTATTGCTCTCAATATTGCTGTTAATTCCTGAATAACATTTTCTCTTCTGCTTTTTTCCCAATAGATGGAAATGCGGCCCAAAAGCAGCTGTGGAGGCGCAGAACGCGGCCAGGAGGAAGATTGGCGAAACCGCAATGTCCGACAACAGGTGAGTGATGATTTAAGGTAAAGCACAAGGGTCGGTGGTAGCACAACCTTAAACCAAATGGGCCTCATTACGGGGTAGGCGGTAAGGGATTACCGGCACCGGTAAGGGCACTGGTGCCGGTAATCCCTTACCACCCTATTCCGAGGTCCCTTAGCTGGTCCCTTCCTTAACGCCTGGTTTTACCAGGCGTTATGGAAGGGACCCGTTAAGGGACTTCAGAGCTAATAACGGTACCGCAAATTGCGGTACCGTTATTAGCTCCATCCCCATTCCCATTGAGCCCTATGGGGGCTCAAATGGGAATGGGGAATGGTTCCCGGAATGGAGATTTACTGGTCCTCCAAGGTTGGAATGACCCGGTAAGTCCCTATTTCGGGAACCCGGACCCGGAATGCGGTAAGGGGTAGCCATGGCGCTAAAAGCACCATGGCTACTGCCTACCGCGTAATGAGGCCCAATGTATTTTAAGTGTCTAACCTTGCCTTTCGTTTTACTTGCAGATGCTGCTGTCACTGACAAAGCGCATTGTGCTGTGGTGCCAAGATGAAGATTGCAGCGTCCCAGCAGATTTGAAGAAGAATGTCAGGATCAACGAAGACGCGCACAGGTGAGAGCAGGTTCCCCAGGTGGTAAGTATGAAAGTAGGAAGCAGGGTTCCCAAAGGTAAGTTTAATCCCAGGTGGCGGTGAGCGTTATGCTGCATGGAAGTGCAAAGCGTCTGCCTCATGGATTGGAGCAGCTTATATAGCTGCGATCGTGGGCACGCCCACTAGGCCTGGCTTGCCTGCCACACCCTGCCACTCCTAGAGAGTCAGCACGTGCAAGGCCACCCAGTAACATCAGTAGCCACACCCAAGAGTACACGTGGGGCTGCTTTAGTGATGGAAGTTCCCATGTTAAATGCACAGTGCACCCGAAATGAGGTGTTAAGTGCCAAATAAAGGCATTCTTGTCCCAAATAAAATGTTCTTGCTTACTTTTATTCATGAGCCTGGCACCAAAGGCACCAGGACTGTGTCCATCCGGGCCCCCTGTGTATGTGGCCCTTTAGAGTTTGCGTCCTTGGCCCAATGACCATGCCACAAAGCAATCATGGAGGTAGCCACATGCTTTTAATAGATTAGACCGCGCCATGCTCCAACATATACACTTATACCTCGATAGATACATATGGACAAGTAAAGAATGAATGTTTCCACCACGTATAAAGCAGTACTGAACAAACACAAGAAGGCCTCATTTCAGTGTCGCAGTTAAGAAAAGCAATTGAATTAAACAGAATAAAAGTTCTGTGCAGGAGTTTACTGAGCCAAGAAAGCCAAGGTCTCATCAAACTGGAGTTGGCTGACATTGGATACAATTAACGTGAAAGAACAGAAGCTCCTGTTCAGAAAGGTCAAGCAAAAACAAAAGACATTAGAGGACCATTGAAAATAAGATCAAATACACGAAAAGACTCAATTTCATGGTGTCCAGTCACGTGATGGAAGAAAATTCGATGAATGAGAAGATCACATCTACGCACGGAAGCCGGATAGTGCCCATACTCCTTAAAAATTCTCAGAGAACAGTACAAACTCAAGGCCAACCTCAAAGCACTAATTGACACTGGACCATTGAGGTGATGATGGATGATATTTTAATTGGTGGGAAGCTGGTGCTAAGACGAGCTCACCCCCACTCCTGGTTGTTCAGTCTGCGTGCTGCTCATGTAGGTGGAAAAGTACTGACGGGTGTTAGGAACCAACCATTTGTAAGGGACCATGTAGTTGGGGTCCTATAGTTTGTGTAGCCAATGTGACGTTGTACATTTAGTGACGTTCATAGTGGCCATTTTGAAGACAGGGCTTAGTTGCCCCACCTGATGTTAACTATCCTATTACCTCTCTCCGTTACTCCATACAGCTATACAGCCTATGCTTAGTTAGTCACTTAGAACCAATCCCACTTCCCGATAGCTTTTTGTAGTTTGCCACGTAGGATGACGGTTGGTAATGACGCAGGTCAACACGTCAGTTATGATAAACCAAAAAAAAGAAGTACTGCTACCCAAGGGTTGTTCCCAAATAGGTTATGTTCTAAGAAAGTATTTAATTTGGGGACCCTTTCCATTACTAGTGGAACACATCACAAAGTATAGAGCCCATAGTATTGTCCAGAACGAAACACACATAGAGGGGCTGCATAGTGAATATAATTAATTGTAATGAAAAAAAGGGTTCTTTTATATACACTTGCACATTTAACCAAGTTTTTGCTTGAACGAAGAAATATTATCACAAACAGAAAAGCAGAGGAAATACATTAGTTCCTAAACTAGTTTGGTTCTCAAGGGAAGCAGAAAAATAACATAAAAGCAAAAAGCAAGAACATTGAATACACACATTTATTCATGGTGATCTAAAACCTACATTCTGAGAAAGTAGTGCCATATGAATCGCACTCAATATATCAATTGCAATGAAAATTCGGATAAACAGATGCCAACATTCTGATAAATAGATGCCATGTATCTATTGCAATAAAAATTCTGATAAACAGATGCCGAAATTCTGATAAACAGATGCCGACGTTGCAGGGGGTTGGATTTAAGTGCAACCATCAGGTAAACGTGGGTCACATTAAGAGTGCCAATTTGTTGACCCTAATGTTAGGCTTAGTGTTACCCCATGCAAAGAATTACGTTTTGGCAGCGATTACATAGTTATTTCAACCGAATCAATGTGATTCTTAACTGTTCATGGTGGCTGCCTTCTTCAGGGTGAAGAAACACGGCCCCTGTAACAAAACCAAAGAGCAAAGAATAAATAATGAATCCCCTTTTAGTATTGCGTGTTTCCTTCCTGGACATTTCAAGGCAACTAGTAATAAAGACATGCATTAATGAAAACGAGGATCATTGTGGGAACTCATCATTTAATGGGCATGGAGGAGGTCAGGGTTGAAAATAAGACTTCTGGCCTTCTGTGGTTGACGTACATCCTAAGTATGTTGACTCACCCCGGATCTCCTAAAGGTTTTCTCTTTTTAGCCCTGCCCTTCAGCAGGAAGGCTGCATACAAATCAGGACACCAATTTGATGTAAGCACCACATAGCTGCTTAACACCACAAATGTTGGATAAGCACTCGTAGATGGGGGAAATTGGTTTCTAATTCATCCAGAATTCTCCTATGAAAAAGAGAGAGAGAGAGGGGAATGCATATAATCTCGAACTCCTTGCCCCACATTGCGCCCGTTTACTGGGGATTCCGAAAAAGTGTCAAGCTTCTATCTCAAAGTGTTCTGAGTGGACTTCTTAATAATAATCATGGAGGGTTACCTTCAAAACGGGCACGTGTGATGTGTCCCTTTTGATTATTCAATCTTCATGGGCGTAGCAAGTAGTTCCTTACATCTATACGATAGTGTGTTGTGAAGTACTCTTGCCTGTAGACATTCTGGATCCTCTAGCTGTGTGCAAGATATTTAAGAGGCCAAATGTGAGGACTATCATTTGTATAGCAAGAATGACATACTGTTGTAGGCGAACATGTACGCCCGCCAAGTTTACCTGGGAGCGTGTGTTTGCAGGGTGCCGGTGGGAATCAGTCCTAGATGACGTTCCCGAACATTGGGCTTCCCCGTTGGGCTCTGCGGTGCCCTCGTATGCTGGAGAGCCATGTCGGGAGAATCCACTTTTCTGTGCGGCAAAGCCGATTTCTGAGCATGTAATGGTCGAGCCTCAACAGGACTGTAGGTGTGTCTCTGTCATCCAATCCGGGGTCCTGGATTTCCTGTGCCCTGATGGGATGTGACATAGTAGACACGGAAGTGATTACTGCTGTGCAGAGACGGAGGATTTATGGCTTGTCACTCCATTCCCTGCGTCAGCTTGAGTGTTCATCGGTCCACCAATACGGAATACTGTCGTTTTTCACTTGAATCAATGTATTGTTGACAAAAACTGAAGCCTAGTTTCCAATCCACATAGGCCTCTACTTGGGGTAAATACATATTTTATGTAGGATATCTCGTACTTAGTTGGTGTCAATGCCATGGGTAGCATGTTCTAGCTCCCGGTCTATGAAGAGTTGCTGTTAATGAGCCGTAAAAACGTAAAGGACTACGAAAGTCCTGTATAACCCCGCTGGCTTGGTGGGTGATTGTATATTGTTCGTGTTTTTCCACCATGTAAAAACACACTTGTGTACAAGTGAAGCAGGCAGAAAAACAGAATAGAAAAAAGGCAGAAACAATATGTACATGGCTGCCATGTTACCTATGACCAGTTATGGGTATAAGAACCCAACCTTTTTATGAAGTGTTATGAAGTAGTTAGAGTCAGAGTATCGAGCGATTGCTGATCTTCGTTGTACTCCCTGTTTTAGATACTTAACATTAAAACAGACAAACGTTTGCGAAACTATTTGTGTCGTCTTGATTGTTGATGTATGCATAAAATCTGCATCCCCATCCATCTCAAGGGTAACACTACTAATCTTAAAGGCTGGAAGCCTCCAGTTCACAGGTCTAGGGGTAGCAGAGTGGGAGCCAGAGGTAGCAGTTGCTACCCCTGCAAACTCCCAAATGAGCTTCCCGAGCATGCCCTATTATGCCTTGCTTATCTTGATTGCAACCACCTCGCTACCCTCCTGAAACCCTTGATACCCTTCCAAACCCCTTCTGATGACTTCTACTGTCCACCTTCTGCTGTCTTCAACCCATCCACTTGCTGACTTTCCACAACCTCCTGATAACGTCCCACCTCTCCTTTATCTACTTAACATCCTCCCTGTGCTGACTCTTCTCTGCCTCTTATCTCAATCCTCTGCACTCCTCCTTTTCTCTCGCTTAACTCCTTGCACCACCTCCTTTCTAACCTACCAACTCCCTCCAAACTCCTGCTGCCAATTCCTTCTCCATACATCCCACCACTGTGCTGTGAGCCAGACTTTTAATACCCTGCAGGTATCTCCTAATTCAGGTAATTAGGTTGTTTGCATTTGCACCTGCATGGAATAATGACTGGCCTCCTCAGGATTACTTTGGCCCCATGTGTTTTGCTTTGTATATTTGATTTGTGGTGGGGTTGGGTGGACATCAGCTTTAAAGTGCTAGTCTGAAAGCTTGTATTCCCTGTGTCTTCCCATGCATGCTGGGTACAGTGGACACCTATCTAGCATGACCAATGGTGAGTGTCGTAAATGCTCCATGGCTCTCATCATAATCTCAAGGATGAGGGGAGCCTGCCTATTGCTGGGCCTGCCCCTGGAAAGTTGCACCTTTTACCATATGTAGCTAAGGGTCCCTTTTTAATGCCCTTAAAGGGCCAGTGATACGTTTCTTTGGCGTGTGATGGTCTCCTGTCCAATGGCCAGGGCTCAAGGAGGGTGACCAGGGGATCTTCCCCATAGTTCCTTCGGTCCATCTTACACTAACTCAGGGAAGTTCCTGGCTCCCATTGTCACCCGACTAGAAGTTCAGAGTAAGACATGGGACTTTGTGGCATATCCCCCCCCTTTTCCAATGGCCCCTTTACTAGGTGGATCAGACATGGGTGGTGGACTGACTTGGTAGGGTTGGTGCTTTTCCCATCAAGAAATTTCCAGTCATTCTCCAATCTGTTGTGGTTGTCCCACCAACACAATGAGGCCCTTGCTCCAGTTTATAGTTTCTGCCACTTTCGCCTCTTTAAACCAGTGTTGGAAGTTCAATATATCTATTCCTAGGAATCCCCTTTTGTTCAACCCAGGAAGATTTCCATCTCTCCTTCATATGTTTAGTTCTTAATGGAGAACCGCAGTTGGGTATTAGCACATATTTAGCTATCACAGTGTACACAAGAGATGCAGAGCAGTTCATGCAGATTCACCTGTTCCAGGAGGACACGTGATCTGCTGACTTCCAGAATTGCACAGGTTCTTAACCTTGCTTGATCACGAGGTGATAGCTACGGCTTAGTTTCGCTTGGGCCATTATCTGTGCTTCGTCTTCTGTTAGAAGTGTTGTTACTTGGGCTCCGGCAACAAGCCCTGGATGGACTCTGCTGTTTAATCTGGAGCCCGATAGCTTGTGCCCATCTGGGGAATTGTAGGACATGAAGAAGCTATGTGGACGAGTTGCCCAAAGGAATAACATTTGATGATCGGTATCTCAACCACGATTGATGTTGTCTTCTTCGTTCTATCACGAATATTCATACACTCAAGTTATCAACCACAGGGAGGAAAGACTAACTCTGCCTTTCCGGGATTTAGAATTGTAATCTGGCATTAGAACACAGGTCGATTTTACAAGTGCTTGATCCACTGAGCTATCTTCTGGCCCATTGTGGAGCTCAGCTCATCAGCAGGCATTTCAAATATGGGTTTTGCACATGATAACTATATTTAACGAAGACATGTGAAAATACAGCATAAATTGTATGTACAACAGTGAATACAGAATGCATTACAGGATTAATTGATCAATTCAGACTTTCGTTATGAACAACCGCCAGACAGCATACTCACTGCCTCAGAACGTGTTATTTATTTTCAGAAAAAATGTTTAGGGCGCCCCTTCCAGGGTTTTAAGTGTGTTCGATTATCAGCAAACCAAGATCAATATTCCAGTTAACACATGAGCAGAGCATATTTCCACACCACACTCTTCCGCTCCCCTCTCCTATAGTTCATGTCACAGGTTGGGCCGTGGGGAACAGAGTGTGGGCCTTGCCCCTCAGGCCACTGCCTGTCTATGCCCCTGTGCTTCCCCAAGCGAGGGGCAAACTTACAGCAACCTTATTAAGTGGCTAATTCTGTTCCGCTGGAAAATTGGAGGATTCTCACACATTTTGACAGTTTTGGGCCTTTTCCCACCCAAAATGTAATTTTTCTAAAAAAATATTTTTAAAACAATGTCTTGGGCATGAAAGGGGTCTTTTGCCCCTTAAAATTTGTTTTTTTTTTAAAATTTCTGCTGCAAAAAAAAAACTGCAAAAGTATGGCAGAAAAAAAGGAGAATCGTACAGCTGGCAAAACAGAATTGTTTGTAAATTTTGCCAATTACGATTTACTGCCACCCCTACTTAACACTGCATTTCCTTTGCTACTGTCTGGGTTGTCCTCCTCTCTGCCACTTCTGTGCGCCTCCTTGGGTGCTGCTCCTCCTCAATACCATGCCACATGCTTGTTCCTCCTCACACTGTGGGTTTGACACCTTCTGATCAGGGCCTCACCTCTACCATCTGCCTTGAGCTAAACAATGGCCTCTTGTGCCCTCCTGATCTTGCTAGCTACCACTTCACTAGCCTCCTTATGCCTTCTACTTTCCACCTCCTGTTGTATTTCACCAACTACCTCCTGATGACTTCTCCCAGCCGCCTGATGACTTTCACCAGCCTCTTGATAAATTCCATCAACCTCCTGATAACTTCCTATCTCCACCTTCTTCTCCAAACACCCCACCACTACTTTGTGAGCCAGGCTTTTTGCAGGTCCCTCCTTGCTCTGTGAACTAGATTCTGGCATTTACATGTGCCCGATAATGTCTAGGCCTCTGGTACTGGTTTGTGATTTATTCCATGTATTTTACTCTGTGGATTTGATTTAAGGTGGGGTGAACGGACTGTGGCTTTAAAAAAGCCAACCAGCCATGTTTGATTCTGAACTGTGCCTTCCAGGTGCAGTAGAGCCGCGCCTTTAGGAGGACTACAGGTTGTGTCGCCAATACTTTGCTGTTCTCATCCTACTTTCTGGGGAAAAGGAGCCTGTCTCTAGCTCAGCTGCCCTCAATAAAGTTGCAAATGTTATCACATGAGCCCCTGGGTCCCTTGCCGATGCCCTAAATGGCAAGAAATAACTCTCCACATGCGATGGTCCCCTGCCCAATGAGGGGGCTAAGTGAGGTTGACCAGAGGATTCTCACATAAACCAAGGATAATGTGAACTACACCGATAGATGGTTGGTCCTGGATAAATGCGTGTATCTCTTACAAGACTCACAGTTTTAAAGCAACTAAATATACAGAAATCTAAAAATGAGTTTTATTTCAACATTTCAGCAGTAAAACATTTTAAAAATAAAAATACATACATAGATCTCTTATAGAAACAATTTTAATGTCCTGTTGACCTAGTGATTAATCACACCTGTTCAAACAGTATGAAACACATTTTTTAATTTGAATTATGAACAGTTTCATGACAGTGTTGATCTTTCAGAACACCACAGTGATAAATTGTAATAGTTACAATATATATGAATATACATTGTATATGAAAAAGCTCAACATGTTTCTGTTCCGTAATGTTGAAATTAAGTATTCATCAGGAGCTGGATTTTGAAGATTCTATTTTAATGAGATTGTCTCAATCAATAGAAAGGGAGAGATTTGTTTTTATTACCTAAATTGATTCAACTGATTACTTTTCAAACATCAATTTTTGTTTGAAAAACAGTTTATTACTCCAATCTATAATAAATAAATACTAACAGAGTTTTTGTTGTAGTAAAACAGACCTAAAAATCAATAACTTTTTTACAGGAATAGAACAAACATTTGTCTACCTGTATATGCACTACTTGTGGGAGACAGGTTCATATATATTGTCCATGAGGAATAAACCTTCACTATTACAATGTCTTTTAAAGGAAGGAATTGCTTCGTTTTTTCCTTTTGAATTGAAAAAATTGCTAAAAAGACTAAGTGAACATTAAGCAAATTATGGATGAAAGATTCCACGGTCAAGGTAAAGATTATGCAAACAACAATTCTGAGGTAAAACATGTGGGAAATCTGTGGCCATGACAAACTCCTGTGCAGGGCTGACTGAAGATGTGCAGGGACTCATGGTGGACGCTTTCAAAATTATGTTTGGGTGTCCCTCTGCCTACAGCACAGCTGGCACAACCTGTGTTAGGCATAGAATACAATGGAGATGTTAGCTAATACAAACTCAAGTGGATGATTTCCCTGGTTTTATTATTTAGGTTGCATATCTTAAGCTCCACCGTGAACTTCATAAAAAGAGGCCTGTCATTGGCCGGCAAGTACACATTTAAAGTGACATGTGGCCTTGTTAAGAGTAAGGCGGTGTGGTAAAAGTTGCTGATAAAATGCCAATAATTTGACTACTATCAATTTACCGCTGCATTACTGCACCATTGTACTATGAGTTTGGCGGTAAAGTGGAAAACCCTACACGTAAATTACACGCTTGCCACAAATATCATCGGATTTACTGTGCAGAATTACTGTGGACTCCAAAAATGGAGACTAACATCACTGTGCAGCCACTGGTAATTCTGTGGTAAATCTGCAGGCCCAGCTGGTGGTAACGGTAAGTGAATCTGGCAGTAAATTAGCAGATTTACCGCCAATTTACAGGCAAATGTGTAATGAGGCCCCAGTCTTTTGTTTGGGAAGATGGATGCTTCCTTGGGGAACAGGAGCATACCATAAGCCAAACCTTGCACTTCAATCTGTGGCAAAATGATATATAAACAATGGAGGGGGGGTGAGCAGCTGCAGATTGCCATGGGATAGGCTTGCTAGCCTTTGTACCGCACAGCACAAAAAGGCAGCCACCGGGGAGCTGAAACCCTAAATGTCCAGTTAATAGAGCTATTAAGCTTTCTTTGTCAGAGTCACGGGGTGAGAGAGGCCACATGTCTGTGTCACCAACCACCAATTTTATCCCGCCATGCACTTGCCTCCTGTCCACTAATCCGCACACTCACAATCCTTCTTTGTAATGTGCTTGCACCTCTAGACCTGTCTCCATAAGCAGGACACTCTCCTGCGCACAGGTGGTTGAGTCCTTGACCTAAAAGCTGTAGTGTCCTGGCAAGGACATAGTTAACGGAGCATCGGATTTCCGTCATATGGGCTAATCAGCATGCGCGATGTTCGCGCATGCGCAGTAGCGAACCCGGGAAGCGGCAGTTCACCGCAGGGAAAGAATAAAGAAGGTTCAACCTACTGAAGGCTCCTGTTGTTATTGCTGGCCTGGGCCTGCCTATATGTGTGTGCCTGCATTTCCCTCTGCATGCTGTCCTCTGATGAGAATCAAAGTTGAAAGAACCCAAAAGAACCAGACAAAAACCTTTCTCCTTCCCAGCAATTCACCACCCACTTGCCATCTATATGGCCGGCCCACTCTCTTTTCCCTCTTCTCCCTCCTTGGACAGAGCTTTTGTCTCCAATCCAGGCATGTCCACCCTCCCTTCCTGCCTGCTCTCCCACCTTGCTATCCATTGGTGTCTCTCCTCTCGCGCTGCACTTTTCTCCATTTCTGCATTTTCCCCACAGTATCCTCAACAGCTAACACTGCCTCCATCCCAGGCTGCTCTCTTTCCCCTGTCAACTTCGCTGACCTCCTCCCACATTTGCCCCGTGCATTGAATTCTCCACATGCGCTCCCTGTTGCCTCTTCCTCGTTTACAGAATCTCCTCCCCTGCCACACCACATCACACCATATTCCTATGTCATGCCCCTGTTTCTGTCCTATGCTCCTTCAGCCATGTACATAACCTTGGCACTCAGCCACTTTCTCGGAACGTACCTTACACATTCACATACCCTGCCACTACATTGACGTGGTGCAGAGATGACATTGGTGGAGACAGTACTTGTGACATAGATGGGCGCAGGATTATTAACATTGTCACACAAAACACCAAATCCTACCCTCTTAATGATCATTATATCATCATTATATCAATTTGATAAATCATTTACATTCGACAATATTTATTTATTTATTAATAATGTGTTACAGTTTATATTTAAACTTTTCACATATTGATAAATTATATAAGATCAAATATAAATACATTATAAAATATAAAACTAATGAAAGAAAACAGCATAAGGAGAAAAAATAAAAAAGAGAAACCAATTACATATTACATATTAATACTGACTAACTAAAGGAGATTTAAGTTACCATTAAGCTCATCATAGTTTAACACTTATAGCTCTTACTGTTCTTCTGATCATTAATCATTAATAACGATTACCCATACTGAGGTACATGGAACAAAGGATCATAAGTCTCTGCAGAAATCAATGCCATAGTGATAAACAGGTTCAAACAAAGATGTTCAGAGTTCTTTCAATTTCCAACCATACTCTAAAGGTGGCAATCTGCAGCTGCTTACTTTGAGTGTTTGTGAGGCGGTATTGTTTTACAAATTGTTAAGCGACCAGCTGACCGTGTCATTTTATTTGCGCACCGGGCGATTGCTTGAATTCGTTCTTTTCTGGTCATACTAGTCATTTGCAAACTGCCCCTGTGACAATAGCTGCTGAGCTCACTGGTCACTTTTGCTCCCTCTCAATCACATTGTTAGTCGGGTGGGAGGGTGGTAAATGCAGCCTTTCCTCTTGTTCGATGCTGTAACACCCAAGATGTGTTGCTCTCTTTCTCTGGTGTGCCCTTTTAAATCTGTTCTACCGTGTTCCAATTGGCCCCTTCTCCCAGTTCAGATAATGCTGACCAATCACTGCGTCCCCCGCTGGGCACTGCCATCTTGCTCCTTTGTCCATTTGGCGCCCTTTATCTCAATGTTCGCTGATATTCGTCCCCACTGCCACCTCACAGGGCTACGGTCAACATTAAGCTTGCAGCCTCATTACGGTCCACCTTCCCATCGTCCCCTGGCACTACACCCCATCTACCTTTGTTTCTACCCCACTCAACCAATTTGCTTGAAAAAGCATACAAAATTTGAGGCAACTGGCGCTGCTGGCACTCCTGCAACAGGGGCCCGTCCTGCTTGCTGGTCATTCGACATGGTGGGGTGAGGGCACAAGCGCCCCTCCAATATCAGGGGCCGCAACTCACGCCGGAAAATTGAGCATGCTAACAAGTGTGTGGGCACCTCCCCGCCAACAAATGGCATCCGCTTAGCCACACTCGGGATAGGTTTCCAGGGTGTAAAAACAGGGACACCTGTCTCACTCCCTTAAACACCAATTGTCCTTTCTTCACTGCCTCTCATCTTTCCTTCTTTTTTTTTTTATTGGTTCCCTTCCCCCTCACCTCTTACTTGCATGATTGTCTAGGGCCACTTCTTCACATATCCTCCACCACACCACAGTGGGGATTCCCAAACAGTGTGCGTAGGAGGCGCGCAAGCACTCCACGGGGGAGCCGCAACCTCCCTCATCACATGGCACAAAACGGCGGCTGACGGCATTACCAGCGCTGACCCTGCGGCATGAGAGGAGCGGGTTCATCAGTGTTCTGCTCTGATCTCACCACCACTTCGATCCTGCGTGTCCATGTAACAGGATACAACCTCCTCGTCGCCAATGTTGTATCTGGACCTGATGCGCATGCAGGCCCTTCGCTGTGCCACAAGCCCCCTTAGCCAACATAGCACACACGCCACACTGTTGCTTGTCCAGGCTCCATGGCCACTCTGGTGCTCACGTGACGTGCCCCCTTTATGTAGCCACACGCGGCGGAGTTACGTCACTCCGCTGCATGTGTCTGGTAATGACACAGACACCACACTCAATATTTTTCGAAGAAAATGAATAACAGAGATTGGGGTAAAGTGTACAAAAAGAAGTAGTGGAATAATGTTCCCTGCCGTCAAACTCGGACCCACATTGCCCTGCTCCCTACAGACCCCTTACCCATGCCACCCACCATACAAGCCTGATTCCTTCGTCCTGCCTTACCTTCACTTCACGCCCACCACTATGTAAAGATGGAAAGAAACCCTCTCATCAGGCACCAAAAACTTGGAATGACCTACCAAACAATATAAGGAACACAAGAAACTACCTAGTATTCCGGAAACTGCTCAAATCCTGGCTCTTCACCCTGTAACTAGAAGACCACCCACAAGAACGCCCACACTGCTAAAACAACGATGAATAAAGAAACCGTCCCCGGTTCCCGCCAATCAAGCGACGACGAAAAGAATAAAAGGAACACACTCCACGACATTAGATAAGAGATCATGAAAGATAACCATAAGAGGAGGACACTTAAGACTGAACACATAAACAGACCAAGACGGAAGCACTTAGACGACTCACCCATAACATTCCACCTGTACCATACCAGAAGCACCAACAGACAAATTCACTCAGATAATAGGGAAAGACGACACCACAACTTCAGCTCCGACATCCAAGGAGAAGAACAGACTCCCCCATCTCACTATACATAGCTCATTAGAATACTACTCCACACATAGGTCACTACAAAGAACAGGAAGTCGCCAGCACCAAAACCTTAATTGATCTGTCAGGCATGGGCCTTCCTCCCACTGTGCAGAACCACCGGATCTAGCTGTGTTCTTGGATGGTACTGAACTGCTCAATTGTTTCTCATATCCAGCGGTGTATGGTACCATACACTATTGCTCTGCTGGACATAGGCCTCTCTCCCATCATATAGAACTCTCAAATCTAGCTGCTTTTGCGCCATGCAGGATTCCCGGAAACTAGACATCCGGCCATACTGTGAGGACTAGCTGCAAAACTTGACGCACTAACTGAGAAGCTTAAATTTTCTGCATACTTAACGCACTTAAAAAAACTCACACAACCACCTCACGCACCACAAGCCGCATGCACTTCACCACACTGCAACAACACATAATTCGCACCAACAGCACACGAGGCCCGACATCGCTCCGATACTTGCACCAAAGCTCAGCACACGGTGTATACCGAGATGAAGCTGCCAACTGAACACCACCCCTCTCTCTATACTACTCCCTCTTCACCCTACTAACCCATCTCGCCTTCTCGTTTACAGATCCACCAAAGCACCTGGGGACCATCTCCGTTGGTGACAGTACGCGGTACAAATACCTCTAACATTTAACATTTAACATTGTGTCTTCCCAGAGAAGAGGTAATGGACAAGCTCTCAGGAAAGTCGGATCAGGACAGGGAAGAGCAGGGTGAATTTTACAGTAAGTGCAGTATCGCGAGTAGACATGACGGTAGCTTCAATAAATGGCGAAGAGCGAGAAGTGGGGTGGGATACAGCACATTGACAGGTTCGATCTGAGCAGGAGCGGTTCACAGAAGAGAACAAAGGATTGTCCTTGGATCTGGTGGGTAGAGGGAGATCATTCCAAGCAGAAACTCCAGCCGTGCCTAGTGTCTTTACTCCCTGTCTCTTCTTCGTGAAGTCTGCAATATTGTGAGTATTGGAAGTGGGGGATCTGAGGCTTCCTGACGGGCAAGACACCCTTGCCCTTTGGATAAGGGAGCCTGGGCCAGTGTCCCAGAGAGCTCTGTGAATGGTGTATATGGTCCTAGGTTCAGTGTCGGATGCAACAGGATGCAACAGGAAACCAGTGCAACAGGAAACCAGTGATCCTCACCCCTATTTGGTGTTTCGACTTGGTGGATTCCAATGTATCTCAACTGTGCAACCAGTGCAATGCCATCAGCACCGGGGTGATGTGGTCTCAGGGCTTTGGGGCCTGGACATGTCTTGGCAGCCTTCTTTTGGTTTGCCTGGAGTTGATGTGATAGTCATTTAGGAAGGACTGAGTAAAGACTATTACAGGTGCCTAAGCCCGAGATTGCCATCGTGGATGCCACTCTTACTCCCTGGCACAAAAGGGGCAGAATTTGCTTCAGGGCATGGAGTCGGAAGTGGCACTCATGAATCTGTTGTGAAAAGATGAGGCTCCCATCAAAAACCAGTCCCATATTTTTAGCTGTAGAACTGGGGGAGTGAGGTACTCCAAGAGACAGAGGCTGGGAGAAGGGGACAAATGGCGGGCTGGAGGAACCATGGAAGATAGCCTCCGTTTTAGAGGCGCCCAAGCAGAGGCAGTTGCCTATCACCTAGAACAGGCATGTGGAGATGCAGTGCACATCCAGTGATGCCCCAGAAAGCTTGAGTGTAATGGGGGTCTCATCTATGCTAGCAAGAGCGCTGGGATGGGCAAATGCACATTTGAATGACCTACTTTTATATATGTATACATTATGTTTTAATACATGTACTTTTAGATGAATTAAATACAATAAATACATGACATGAATAAAATGTGATGCATACATGTGTTTAGTATTCATTTATTATATTTTTTACAATGTATTTAATGGATTCTATTTTGTATACACATGTATAAATCAAACATAATATATATGAAATGCATATATAGAAAATTAGGCGGATTCCACGAACGCCATCTAACGCGCCCTAACATTCTCATATTGTTTCTATCAATGCCATACACATTAGTATGTGTGGCAAAGGGAACAGCTGCGCATGAGATCATTGTATCCCTAAATGAAGCACAGGACATATCTTAGAAGAGGCTATATTGCACAGATATAACTTAGATAGATTAACACTTTTTGGAACAGGAATGAATGGACAGTTCATTGGTAGAATTAATTTTTAAACAGTTACTGGTATTTTTTTAAAATATGATGGAGAGTGAATACAGCGTGAAGGATTTTAGTTGTAGAATTGTGTGTTTTAAAGAAATGTAAAAGGGGCTATGATCTATGTGAGGTGACTTGGAAAATATGTATAAATGTAGTAATGCTATTTGCATTTGAGAAAGTCTTGCTGAGAGACAACATGGGGTGTGTGAGGCTGGAATGTTGGGGCTGTCAATCCCTGGGGCCTGCAGTTTGTACAGCAGTTGTGTACAATGGGAAATGGATAAATGCACTTTTCTTGAGCTTGAGTGTGACTCTATCTGTGATCTCCCAAGGGAAACATCAAGGAGTACAACTCAATACCTGTAAAATGCCCTGGCCAGAGTGAAAAGGTGAGCATTGCTTTTGGCTGTTGTCCCTTTGAGAGAACTATAGCAGCAAACACCTCTTGCAGGATACTTTAACCAAGGACTTCCAAGTGCAGAGTGCCGGGGATGTCTTGCAGTGACAAGCAGACCTTTCTGTGCATTTTTAGGAACTTTGGGTTTCACCCTAAATTACCCAGGGTAATTCAGCCATGGACCCTTTACTCAGTGTGCTTATAGAGGCGCAGCTTCACCTCACTGATGAGGCCGTACTAGGCCGAAACACGTGTCTGGGGTTGCTGTTGGTACTCTTGTTCAGAAGAGAATTGCCTAGCATTTCAGGGCTGGACTGCTCTTGTGGGCGGAACAAAGACTGATGTGCAAATGGGTATTCCCCCTCTATGAAAGGTTCAGTGAGCTAAAAAGTGGTTGTAGACCCTCCTGAGTGAGCACCTTCCCAGAGAACATGTTATTTGGCTGTGGATGTTCTCGGTAGAGGGGCGCCCGTGCCTTTCTGTGCCTTTTTAGGTACAAGGAATGTCTCACAACCACAGCACCTTGTAATATTTTTTAGATTCGTGAAATGTAACAATGTGCTAGAACATCGCCTCATTCACACATGGAGATGGAATCAGGAGGTGGCATAGCAACAGAAATAACATGGGCATCGGTACATTTGTAGTTTAGCTGTTGCTATGGCCATGAGGTAAGCAATCTGGGGTCTCAAGTGCCCATATTGTTGAGCATACAGTGTTGCAACACTTTAGAGGTAGCAGGAATGTCAATCTGCATGATCCCATGGCACAGCATTTTCCTGAGGCACACTGATGTAATGCCACACAGTTGAGATACATTGGAATCCACCAAGTCGAAGCACCAAATAGGGGTGAGGATCATGTACTGAAGCTTTGTAGATTGGACTCCACCGGGAGGATAGCTCAGGGGCAACGGGTTTGTCTTGGTCCTGGTCTCGTGCTGTTAAGTGCCTTACAAAAAAACAATTATAATATAACGCTCATTAAATTGGGGCCCTGAGATCGGATGTGGGGGGGTGGGCATAATGTGGATGAGGATTGAGGTCACCTGACATGCATTAAGAAATTAAACAAGCAAGAACGGGGGTTATGCAATTTCATCTAGCCGCAGTCTCTCTGCTAAGAAGTTGTCCACTGTGATAACTGCCGAGGGGTTGGTAATTTGCTGTCACAACATTGGAATAAAGATATCTATGTTAGCAAACACATGGGTTATTTGCACTATGCAGTTACTGTTATATAGAATTTCATTGGGAAATTACATTGTAGAAGAATTTATCAAAAACATTTTGACCCATTTTTTCCTCGAATTTGGACATAAGTATATGTGGGTGGGGGTTAAATGTTATAATGAAGACATGGAGAGGTTGGAGAGGGTTACAGAGGTCTCCCCACGCATATATTTGCAGCCGAATTTAGAAAAAGAAAAAAAAAACAACAAATTCATTGAAATCTAGTCAATGAAGGGGGGGCGCTGTTGCGCACAATCAAGATGGCCGTCTGATTCCGGAGCTCACGCTCCACCGCAAGATCCGTATCAAACACATCCGTTTGGAGGCTGTTTTAAGAGCCGCGAGGCGGCTCCACCAACATACTATATGGCCGGGCACACCGTCTGAAAATCCTGGGAAATAACGGCTTAAATCCTTCAAGTTATGGCCGTGTGAAGTTTGACCGCCGCCGAGCACTGTGGTGATCCGGCGGCTGGAACCACGCGTATTCACCCGGGCGCCGGGGCTGTGGAGGTGCCGCGGGCCGCAGGTGGGAGGAGCCTCACGCAACGACCTTGCGCCCGATCGGGGCCTGGCTGAGACCAGTGGAGGCGGCGAGGAACGGTGGATCCCTCCCTCTGGTCGGGCCTGTGGTGCCGTGCTGCGAGCTGCTGTGGGCAGCAGAAGATAAAAACTGAGCAGCGCGGAATCCTTCCTCCTTGGGGCGACGCTGGAGCGGGATCGAGGACGAGGCCTGATCCGGTCGCGCGCTCTCTGAGGTACCGGTAGCGGGCGGGTTTGAGCTTCGGTTGCGGGCCTGGCATCTCCTGATTGATCTGAGAGACGTGGGGGGCAGCCCCCGGGCCCTCTACTCTTGGATCCCAGAATAAGTGACGGTAAGACACGTGCGCTGCACCTGCCAGGCTACAAGCGCGACTGGGAAATAATACTATAACAAACTGTATACATGGCAGAGCACAGTCCATCCGAGCTCACAAGCATTTAAACCTCCACCCTTGCCTGAAGAGCTGAGCTCTGGGGGATTGCCTTCATACCAACGCTCCTGGAGATCGACAGACACTGCTCTTCGCCAAGATGGGGGAACCGCACAGGTCGGGCAAATCATCCAAGACCCCTGGAAGCAGAAAGAAGGGCCCAATGACACTTACACAAACACCCAGAGCCAGAATACTACGATGGACAGTCACCCAGAACCCGTTGGGTCTGGAGAACATGATTTGGGGGAACGTGATGACAAACTAACGATGTTGGTTCAGAACGGGTTCCTGGCAGTAAATGTGAAACTGGACGAAAGAGTGGCGACCATAGGCTCCATGAGGGCCAGGATTGACAAGGAGAGCGCTAGAGTTACAGAAACTGAGAATAGAATATCCGTCAATGACGACACTATTGCTCGCCATAGCCAAGATATATCCCAGATCAAGGACACGGTCAGTAAATTGCAAAACAAGTGCGAGGACCTCGAATCCCGATCAAGGAGGAACAACGTACGTGTGGTTGGTGTATTGGAATCCTTTGGAAGGAACCCAATGGAGAAGAAACTGGAGGAACTGTTCAAATCTTTATTTGGTCCTGATGCTTTTTCAGAACATTTCTTGATTGAAAGGGCTCATCGCACACTAGCGCCAGCCCCCAAGCCTGGGGCACCCCCGCGCCCATCTCCTGAACTGCAGAGACACGATTCTTCGACTAGCTAGGGAGGCCGGCACGCTTCAATTTGAGGAAAACCGTATACATATCTATCCAGACTTCTCAGCTGCGGTTCATGCGAGCAGACGATCATACGAACCTGTAAAGAAACTCTTGAAAGCGCGCCAAGTCACGTATGCCCTAATATTCCCAGCAAAAATAAGGATTCAACATGCTGGGAGAGCTCACTTTTTTGAAAACCCCGCCGAAGCCCTGGCTTACATAGAATCCTCTATAACCATGCCTCCCAGAGAAGACAGACCCGCTCAGAACAACAGACCCAACAGAGCTAAAAATTGCATTCTACAACAGTGGAAGAGTACTGGGCCGCCCACTATGAAACAGTTTCTTAAGGAATTGACATACGTTAATGAAGCTGAAGAGCAGTTTGCCATCACACATTCATCGATGTGTAGGCCCAAAGACATATGGGGGCCATTCAGAATGTACCTGTGTGACATGATCCCAGAGGACGATGAGACTGTGTGACCCTGATGTTTGTACGATATGTATTTAATTTGATATTTCTGCATTGTGGTAGTGATGCAACTGAGCTATGTATCTCTTGATCATTAATAAAAAGAGTTTAAAAAAAAAGAAATCTAGTCATTGAAATCACCTAGAACCATATAGAATATCTCATTTGTGGTTTAAAGATCTTCACATGTTGACATGTATTAGTTAATTGTCTTAACCAGTGTTTAATCTGATGAACATTGTCCAACAATTTCCTGCCCTGAAAGAGCCTCTCAGAGCAAGCATTGTCGAGGGCAATAGCTTTAATGTTTATATAGTGAAACGCCTCACACTGTTGGGCAGGGGGAAAGGTACAGAGGCAAGGAACAAAGGGTGGTGTGGCACCACCGAGGGACAAAATGGAAGGGACTCAAAGGGGGATAAGTGCAAGGAACAAAGAAGAGTTTCCCAGACTCCCCCCACCCCCCTGTTTTGCAATACCAAGAAACTTTGGGTCTCACCCTAAGTTACCAGGGGCGGACCCCTTGCTCACTGCTCTTAGACAGGCACAGATTCACCTCACTGATGATGCCCAACTAGGCTGAAACACGTGTATGGGGTTGCTGTGGTACTCTGGTTCAGAGGAGACTTGCTTAGCATTTCGGTGCTGAACTGCCTCTGGGCAGGACAAAGACTGGTATGCTGGGACATTTCTTCTCTGTGAAAAGAACAGTGAGCTAAAGACTTGGCTGAGACTGTCACAGGGGCCATCCACCCAAGAACAAGTCAATGGGCTGTGTTTGTGCTGGTAGAGAGTTTCCCAGACCCCCCTCTGTTTTACAAGGAATAAAGAAAGGCAACAGGGCGAGGTGCTGGTGGTTATTTACTGCCATGAGAACACCAAACTATTTCCTTAAAGACGTTTAGAACCCAAACACAAAGAGCCAAAGCTCGGGTACCTCCAGGCTATGTGCCTTCAGGCAATAGCAGTGCTCTGCTCCCAGAAGTAGTAAGACTGGTGCTGCTGCCCTAAATTACCCTCTCGGGTGTAAAGGTATTAAACGTTTTTATTCCGCTAGTGGAACCCACGCACATATATATATATATATCTATATATATATATATATATATATATATATATATATATATATATCTCTCTCTCTCTCTCTCTCTCTCTCTCTCTCTCTCTCTCTCTCTCTCTCTCTCTCTCTCTCTCTCTCTCTCTCTCTCTCTCTCTCTCTCTCTCTCTCTCTCTCTCTCTCTCTCTCTCTCTCTCTCTCTCTCTCTCTCTCTCTCTCTCTCTCTCTCTCTCATTCCTGCTCTTTTCCAGATGCCAAGCCAAGGGGGTGGTGGTTGCAGGACTACATGTACCAGAATTCCTTTGGATAGTCTTTCTGTCCCAGATTCCGAGCAGGTTCGGATATAACACACCTGAATATAAGCAGTGTTGACTGCTCATCCCTCCTGCCTCTGGGCTTGTTTCCATAACCAGTGCTTATGCCCTGCACTAATCGCATGTCTCTGCACCGTGGAGTCACTTTTTGCTTGCAGCTCAGCCTGACTGTGCTTCCATAGGACTCCAGAGCTGCCTTACAGCTCAGAAACCCTGTGTGCCTGCCCTTGTCTGACTCTGCCTCCTTCCTGTGCCATCATGGCCATGGTTATTTCTGCCTATACCCCCCTCCCACCCGCGGGTGCCTTTGGGATGCTGCCTGCTTCCGCATGCCCACTGCGATGTAGGACATTGCATGCTCCATGTGCCATTGTGCTCTGCCAATCTCTGCCTGTGCCATAAGGACACTGCTAGTTTCTGCCTGTTCTCATTACAAAGGCATCAACGACCGGCCAATTTCTAGTTGTTCCTTTTACCAAAAGTGCATTGCCTGCTCCCGCCTGTCTCTAGATAGTCCTGTATTCTGTCTCTGGCTACAACTGCACTCTTTCCTTCATCTTCTGTTAGTCTCTTCCTCGTAGTTCCCAGCCCTACCCTACCCCCCCACCCCCTCACTTATTCACCTTCCTTGCCCCCCTACGGTTTCATCCAAACGGGCATGGAGCGTATTCTGTTGGAATAGTGTGCTCACTGCGTGCATCCCAGGTTAACGTTTTTGAGTTGGGGGTTCCCAGTTCGACAGATCAGCAATGACGTGTTGGTATATTCCAGGTTACAGCACAGAGGGTCCCTAGCCTGTCTGGCTTGTGAATGTTCCGGGCAGGCGTGGGCTGGCCTAGAGGGAACTCTGGAGATTTCCCAGTAGGCCTCGGCAGCCTGGGCCTCTTGTGTGTGGTTACCTATTTTATCTCCACGTGTTCTCATAGGAAAAGGGTTGGGCTTGCTGACAGTGTGTAATATGGGGCCATTTAAAATACATGATATCCAGGTCTTCTTTTGGTTCCCAGTCCACCCCTGGTTCCAGGCTGTTTCTGTAATATCCCCTCACCGTTCTAGGCGACTAAAGGGCCTGTACTTTTCAAGAGCGCTTGAAATGATGCTCTAGTTGGCAGAATCCCTCCCTGCACATCCCCAATCTAGCTTAATGTTCCATGCACGAAGGCAGTGTCCTTCCTTTCACAGACTCCTGCACCCCAGCTCTGTTGCATTTCCCCCGTTGCACCTATCGTTGCCTGCAGCTCTCTGACTCTGCTCTTGCTCTCTGCTTTGCTTTTCAGTGCGTCCTTTGCAGCAATGAAAGCCTCACGCCAGTCCCGCATACCTCCCCAGCTCAGTGTCTACCTGTCCCTCCTCCCGCGGGCACTCCTTGAGAAATGGAAGACCCAACCCCGTTTTCCTGCAGGCCAGTGACAATAAAGGCCCCTGCACACCCTGCCAATACAGGAAACGGATATGCCCGGTCAAAAGAAGGCGGAGTTTTTCTGTCAAATAAGTTGGCAGTTTCCCGAAGAGCAGGGTCGAAAGGACAGGAAGCGAGGTCCAGTTTAGCAAGCAGCTGTGCACAGCTGGCCAGGGCTAGACTGAGGAAGGAGGATGGGGGGTCAAACGTTTCCCACTAAAAATCCCTCTTTGCTGTGTGAAGCAAACCTGGACCCTTCGACAGCAGTACGCACCATAACATCACCAACTACTAGAAGATGTGTCTCTGGGGAGTAGCAATGTAGGATTTTAGGAGGGATCTTATTTGAATCAAGTCTTAGGTGTTGTTGCGCCGCCGTCATGATTGCGCACCGTACTCAGGGGACCCAAGCAAACAAATATACGAGATGTTATGGGTGTTCAAACTGACTGCCCCCACAAGGGTGAGTCTTCCTTTAATGAAACTTGAAACATCACTTCCTCCCGGGTGTCACATCAGGATCGTCTTGCGTCAAAACATCCCTCCTAACCTTTAATAAACTTTGAACCGACCTATGTTGAACACAACATTACTTTACTGATCTACTGCATAGTCCTTCAGCTTGACGGGGGCCTATCGATGATCTCAAAGGGGGTATCTACAACGTTGTTCCACTGAGTGTGGCGCAAAAACCACACCTGACCTGATTGTGGTGAAGTCTTCCTGGATCTCGCCAGCTCCCATGTCTCCTCCTCTGTCCTTATCGAAGGATGTCCTTATCGAAGGATGGTATCTGAGATGGGGGGCATTCCTACCGGGGGCATTCATCTCCTCTTCTTTCATATTCCAGATGTTCTTGTCGGCAGCTGATTGTCAGGGTTTCTGGGTCTGTGGAACCAGCTGCTGTTTCGGGTGATCCTGTTGCCTCCAGCAGTGATCCTAGATCCCTTAGGCTCCACAACTCTCCTTGGCGTTGTTTCATGGGGGAGGCAGGAGTCGTGTTGTGGGGCCTACTGCGGCTCAGCACTTCATGGGCGCTTCTCTGAGTCCTCTTTGGCTACTCCCTTTTGCAATGGCCTGCCCCTGTGCTTGGTATGCCTGCTCAGCGTCACTTGAGCACAGATGCCTAGACTCATTCTCTGGGGTTAGTGAGGGCCCCTTTCCTTTTCCTGGAGGCTTCCGTTGGAGCGATCCCATGGGCGTGCAAGGTGATGTTTTATGCGCCATGAGAAATAACTTGAGCACAGCTTCAAAGAGGTTCCTTTTTTGTCTTGTGCAATCTTGATTGCTTTATTTAGCATTCGCATAAATCAGTCTGCATTCCCATTGGCCCTCGGGCAGCGGGGAGTAATGCGTCATTATGCCATAGAAGTGGGTGAGGTCCTCAAAATCCTCGCTCTGAAACAGTGGCCTGTTAGTGGGCCATATGGACTTCGGCAGGCTGTGGGCTGCAAATAGTTCTTCCAGAATGAGTATGAACACTTCTGCTGCTGTTGATGACACAAATCTCACTTCTGGGTACTGGGAGTATTCATCCAGCATGCCCGGAAAATGTTTGGTGTGTTGCACTGTTCCAAAGGCAATACTTATTGTTTGTCACGGTTTAAGTGGCCATCTAAGGAAATTCAATTGGTGGAGGTATGCAGCAAGCTTTGGAAACCAGACCATCTTCAAATCTAAGCTTTGATCTTGCTAGCTCCTTGATGCCTAGAGTGAGCTAACTGGATTACTCATGGAGTAAGTACTGCTGGGATGACTAGTCTGGGCCCTCACACTAGGGCCCCTTCCGATCCTACTGGCAGCTCTGAGCAAATTCTCTAGAACCCCTCTAGGGTGATTTGTATCTCTGTCATTCATTGGGTGTGTTCTGCGAGGACTGAGTGCCATTGCCCAGAATGCAATTGCTCGATGACTCCTTGCATCCCTGCATCTTGTGCGGTGGTCTCCACTATTTCGTGTAGGGACATGGATTTTGGTATAGCGGATCTTGTTATCAAGCTGTTCAGCTTTTTTGTTTCATCGACACGTCTCCCTCACTTGCTTTCTTGGGTTAGCTGGAGTATCTGCCTCTTCCCTAAAATTGTTCTTGTTCTTTCTGGCCCCATATCCACTCCTGGCATTTCTCTTTGTGAGGGCTCAGTCAGCTTGGCCACGTTAGGAATAAATCGTCTACAGAAGCTCACCATTCCGATAAAACCTCTTACCTCAGTTGGTGGAGGCACTATCACTTTAATATCGTCCACTTTTCAAGGGTCCACAGAGAGCCTCTTTTCCTGGTAAACAAATCTAAAAAAATCCAATTTATGCTACAAGAATTGTCATTTTCTCTACTTCAGTTGTCCTTTCAGGTTTTGGTGTGTATATATGTACGTCATCGCTGACGTTGAACACTCTGGGGAGCCCTGCCAGCCTGCAACAGATAGTATGCTAGAAAACCTTGTCAGATGACGAAACCCCAAAGCTCAGTCTTTTGTACCCCAACATGCCTATGTGTGATGAAAATGTAGTCATCAGTCATGACTCCTCATTAATGGTACTTAATGCTATCCGGACTCTATTGCCAATCAGCAATAATGTCATTGCGAAGCGAGGTTCAATGTTTTTCCTGCCCTGTGGTGCAGTTTGGCAAGCCAATGTCTACGCATATCCTGACCTCTTCCTGTTGCTTGCGTTTGTGGGCTCTACTCTCTTGATAATGTCTACCTCTTCCAACTTGTATAACCCCTCCTCCACATTCTTAATTAGGTGGGATGGTATTGGTCGGTGTCTGAGTGCAGTACTGGACTGGCCTCGAGGGAACTCTGGCGATTTCACAGTTGGCCTCTAAGCCATCGGCCTCTTACTTGAGGGTAGCCTTTTTTTGCTCTTCTTACCCTCTTTGCCAGTCACCCCAACTCCGTCCTTTTATCTTCCCATATCCCCCTGAAGCAAACATGTTGTGCTTAAGTTTCAATTATGTTAGTGTTCACCCATAACAAATGTTTTATGTCAGTGTTTTGGAATGTCTAAGTACTTTCTAATCCCTAGATGGGGCAAATGTGCTTTCAAAGTCACTATGTGGAGCCATTTCTCAAATTTCTTTGGGAGATATTCCCACAAACCGTAAAGGTGTTATGCGTGCGCACTAATTTTGCTTGCATGGTGTAATATGTGACCACTTTGAAAAAACATTTCCAAGGCCACTTTTGGTTCCCGGTCAACTCCTGTCTGAGTGCCACCGGTTGGACTGTGGGGTCGATGTGGAGTCTGACCTCATGACCCTTCAGACACCTGATATCCTTGAAGAAATCCTTGTGTGTTTGGAGGTGCCTCTCCATGTACTCCTCATAGACATTGAAGGCAAAGTGAACCAAACCCACCCCTCGGCTGTATCACAGCTGCACAGTGCACCTTTGATCTCAAGGGTCATATGGAACGTGTCTGGAGTTGAGCAGCAATCGTGGCCAGCCCGGGTGTGGTAGGTTCCCTCTAAATAAAGGAAATGTGATCCCAGACAACATCGTACTCAGCAGAGAAGTTGGCATATTTTTTCATTTGACGCCATGGCAGAAGCCTGATATGAAGAAGTCTCCCTCAATATCATCATCGGTTCCCGGTACTACGTTTGTTTCTGTTTCACCTACAGTGACCATGGCCACTTGTCCCTGGCATGGCCTTGTGGTGGTGGCAGTTTCATTTGGATGATGCATCAGCTATCGTGCCCAGCAAACATTGGCCAAGTGGTTCTCCTTCTCGCAGCATCCGCATTGTTTACCAGATGCTGGGATGACGTGGGAGTGTGAAAGCGACCCTGTGCCAAAATCACAGGTTGATCTTCCTACTTCATGGAGTCTTAGGTTCCGACTCTGAAGTATCAAAGACCAGTAACATTTCGGGATCGAGATGAGGAAGCTTATGCTACAGGAACGATGAAGATATCAAGTCATTTTACACGTGTACAGATGCAAAGAAACACAAGTAGACAAACTATTCTTAAGGCTAGCTATGTAGTGAATAGATTGTGCCAAGGAGCCAACATATATACGTTGTTGTTTCCATAGGAAGAGCACTTTTTGGGCGGCTTATAACTTCGCTCTCCCTAGACGGATCCTCACCAAACTTTGCAAAACAAGTAATTGGGTCCCTCTGAATTTCTTTGCAAAGTTTGGTGCGGATTCGTCCAGGGGGGGCACAGTTATAGGGGGGGTCCCAAAACTTTTTTTTTTCCTATAGACTGAATGGGAAAAAAATGTTGCTCGCATCTACAGCCCAAACTGCTGGACTGATTTTCACCAAATTTGGACCAGGAGCAGCGGCTTGGTCCCGAAAGCGTGCTTTTGCAAATTTGGTGAAAATCCGTCCAGTAGTTTATTTTAAAATGACCGAAAAGTAGATAAAAAAATATTAGTGATATCTGTGTTCGGTCCGCGGACACACTTCCCTGTTAGCTCCGCGGACAGTGTCCTGATTGGCCAATCGGCTCGCGTGATGTTCGCGGACATGCAATGTGTTAGCTGATTGGACGGCGTGGAGCGTGAAGCGCATCAGATTTTCGGTAGCACCCCGCCATCTTGGATTCGCGGTCGTCCGCGGACAGCGCAGTGAAACTTTGTTCAAAATTTGTATTTAGTAGAGTGTGTTGGTGTGTAGGAGTGTTTGGGGAGGGTGGGAGTGTATGAGATAGGATGAAAGTTGTGTTTTTTTATGTGTTAGATGTTCTTTTTGTGTTCGATTTGTCTGCGGACATCACGGGTGTTCTGAAATGTTCTAAATAAACTGAATGGGGGGTGTTCTGAGGACTCAATATGTGTCCGTTTTGGTCGCAAGCAAACTGAAACTGTTCTAAGAACACTCGCACTGTCCTGAAATGTTCGCAAATAAACAAAATGGGGGTGTCCTGAGGACGCTGTCCGTATTGTTCGTTGTCAAGTTCAATATGTTCTAAGAACACTCGCGGTGTCCTGAAATGTTCGCAAATACACAAAATGGGGGTGTTCTGAAGACGTTGTCGAACACTCGCTGTGTCCTGAAATGTTCGCAAATATGAATGGGGGTTGTGGCTGACAAGTTGAATGTGTTGTAAGAACACTCGCGGTGTCCTGAAATATTCGCAAATAAACAAAATGGGGGTGTCCTGAGGATGCTGTCCGTATTGTTCTCTGTCAAGTTGAATGTGTTCTAAGAACACTTGCGGTGTCCTGAAATGTTCGCAAATAAACAAGATGGTGGTGTTCTGAAGACGCTTCTAAGAACACTTGCGGTGTCCGGGGAATGTTCTTAGGGGGTGTCCTGAGGACGCTGTCCGTATTGTTCTCTGTCAAGTTGAATGTGTTCTAAGAACACTTGCGGTGTCCTGAAATGTTCGCAAATAAACAAAATGGGGGTGTTCTGAAGACGTTTCTAAGAACACTCGCGGTGTCCTGAAATGTTCGCAAATAAACAAGATGGTGGTGTTCTGAAGACGCTTCTAAGAACACTCGCGGTGTCCGGGGGAATGTTCGTAGGGAGTGTCCTGAGGTCGCTGTCCGTATTGTTCTCTGTCAAGTTGAATGTGTTCTAAGAACACTCGCGGTGTCCTGAAATGTTCGCAAATAAACAAAATGGGGGTGTTCTGAAGACATTTCTAAGAACACTTGCGGTGTCCTGGAATGTTCGTAGGGGGTGTCCTGAAGGCGTAGTCCGTATTGTTCGCTGGCAAGTTGAATGTGTTCTAAGAACACTCGCAGTGTCCTGAAATGTTCGCAAATAAACAAAATTGGGGTGTCCTGAAGACGTTTCTAAGAACACTTGCGGTGTCCTGGAATGTTCGTAGGGAGTGTCCTGAAGGCGTAGTCCGTATTGTTCGCTGGCAAGTTGAATGTGTTCTAAGAACACTCGCAGTGTCCTGAAATGTTCGCAAATAAACAAAATGGGGGTGTCCTGAGGACGCTGTCCGTATTGTTCTCTGTCAAGTTGAATGTGTTCTAAGAACTCTCGCGTTGTTCTGAAATGTTTGTAGGGGGTGTCCTGAAGATGCTGTTCGTATTGTTCTCTGTCAAGTTGAATGTGTTCTTAGAACACTCATGGTGTCCTGAAATGTTCGCAAATAAACAAAATTGGGGTGTTGTGAGGACACTGTCCGTATTGTTCATTGTCAAGTTGAATGTGTTCTAAGAACACTCGCGGTGTCCTGAAATGTTCGCAAATAAACAAGATGGTGGTGTTCTGAAGACGCTTCGAAGAACACTCGCGGTGTCCGGGGGAATGTTCGTAGGGAGTGTCCTGAGGACGCTGTCCGTATTGTTCTCTGTCAAGTTGAATGTGTTCTAAGAACACTCGCGGTGTCCTGAAATGTGCTCAAATAAACAAAATGGGGGTGTTCTGAAGACGTTTCTAAGAACACTTGCGGTGTCCTGGAATGTTCGTAGGGGGTGTCCTGAAGGCGTAGTCCGTATTGTTCGCTGGCAAGTTGAATGTGTTCTAAGAACACTCGCAGTGTCCTGAAATGTTCGCAAATAAACAAAATGGGGCTGTCCTGAGGAGACTGTCCGTATTGTTCGTTGTCAAGTTGAAAGTGTTCTAAGAACTATCACGTTGTTCTGAAATGTTCGTAGGGGGTGTCCTGAAAACGCTATCCGTATTGTTCGCTGGCAAGTTGAAAGTGTTCTAAGAACACTCATAATGTCCAAGGACATTAAAAGTTTCCATAGACCATAGTTGAAATGTTTGACTCTATGGATGTGATATGCTGCGGTGGTTGTTGCCAGGGCATAGAGTCTTGGGTGCATGGCCATTTGGCCATGCACCCAAGACTCTATGCCCTGGCAACAACCACCGCAGCATATCACATTCATATTTGCTTATAACTTTGGGTGAAAAACAAATGTATAAGGAACAAAGGTATTAGATACTATGGATGTGATATGCTGCTATGGTTCTCCTTATTATTGTATACTTACTGTTTGGTCTAGTAACCAGAGTGTATTTCTTGTTAATTTCTGTGATAAAAGAAAATAGCATGTTAGTATTAGTATTTTGTAGTGACTTATTACATTGTATAATCAATGTACTTTTTTTTTTGGACCCTCATATTTAGTAGATTACAAATCAGAGTACTGTACAATTTGCACCGTTTCTGTATTTGTTGCTAAAATCATTTGGTCTGTGGGAGGAAAAAAAAATCCATGTTGGATTAAAAAAAACCTTTTTCTGTTATGCTACAGTTTATTTGTTTGTTTGTTTTCAGTGTTCACTTATTGTTTCTGGCTAATGCTTTATACTTTGGCTTGTTGTATTTTTTTGGAGCAGTAACATATTATTTATGTGTTTTGATATTATGAAATTTTTTGGAGCAGTTAGATACCAATTGGCGTATTCTAACTGTCTATTTTTTTGATATATTTTAGTGCTATTGATTTATCTATTTGGATATTGTTACATTTTGGGACAGTTAGATACCAATTGGCGTATTCTAACTGTGTATTTTTTGGTCTAATTTAGTGGTATTCATTTATCTGATTAGTTGTTGTAGAATCTTTGAGCAGTTGGATAGCTTTTGGAGTATTCTAACAATTTATATTTTTTAACACAAGTTTACTTAGGGTTTAAATACAGTTTAGTTATCAAATTTTGGTTTTAAGAACATCAAATAAGCGTTTGTAAGATTTCCTGGTAATCTCTGCTTTAGAGTAATGGTACTATCATTACATTCAAACATCCACATTTCTTTTTTATATATGCAGTGTAGTGCCCTGAATTGGTTGTGGCTCCTGCGTGGTAGATTATACCTATTGCTGTGAAGGTTTTCTTACCAAGTGATATTTGACCATGTGTGAATCCAGTCAGCTTGCAGTTGTTTTTGGTACCATCTGCATTGTAACGTAGAAGCATTAGTATTATGTATTTACTATGTGTTTGTATTACTAACGTGGAGCGATTATCTGAATTGCAGGTAGAGCATAATCTACCATGGTTTGCATTTTGTACAACTCGCTGAAATGGAATGGATTCACAATTTGGTATTGATACATATATGAAGCTTTCTTTGGGGATTTCTTCTTGTGTCACATTGTTGCAGAGAGTGCATGTATGTTTCCACATGTATGAAATCTGAAAGATTTCATTTATAGGTATGTTTTTGTTTTCCAGTACTTGTAGTAAGTACATTAGAAATTCTTGTGGATCTTCCTGTGAGTTTATAGTGAATTTCACCATTCCAGCACAGTAGTCCAATTGTTGTCTTATTCCATAAACACTATACGTGTTGTCAGGATTGTTTGCTGCATTTCTGTGAAGTACTAACATTTGCAAACACAATGGGTCTGTACTGTGTAAGTAAATGATGTCAACAATTGGTGGTAATTGAAATAGAATATTCATTGCTACATTTGCATAGCAACTTACACCAACTATATTTGAGAATTTAAATGGTCCAGGTAGTTCTGTATCTAACTGCTTTTTTTGGAGTTTGTCTTCCTTCTTTAAAGAAGTACCTGGTTTAATTTCCCTAATTGATTCTTTTTTGCTTGTGGTACTTGATGAAGTATTAGTTTCTTTTACTCTCTTTGGAGGATTTGCAGTGACATCCTGTTGCATTTCTGTTTGATTTATTTTTCTTTTATAACGTTTTACTTTTTGTGGAACAGAATATGTGTTTAGGTGGGGGGTGTTTAGTGAGCAAAGTCTATTTTATTCTAAAATGCAAGGAATATCAGCGTTTATTTTACTTGCATCAAAGTTGATTAGAAATAGACCGTCAAGTGTACTTAAGCGTGATAGTGCTACATAGCTCATGCCTTCTTTAAAGACTGTGTTAGCAATATCTATCATTGCTTTGTCTAGGGTAAGACCTTGTGATTTATGAATCGTGACTGCGTATGCAAGAGTTAGAGAAAATTGTTCTCTGCGTACATACATATCTTTGAAGAGAAGGAATCTAGCTGTTGAGCGTCCTATCCTTTTTACTTCTGAAAGTTTGTCAAAGAGTATATTGACAAACTGAATTTTGTTGTCGCGTGGGTATGTTTGAAAGCCAACAACTGTACCCAGTGCTCCATTAACTAGTCCTTGGTCCACGTCAAGGTTACGTTTAAGCATTACTCTGCAATTTAAGGATCATTTTAATATCTTTTCTAAGCCTGCTGTGTTTGAGATTGATTTTTCTAAACTATTTAGTCTTGTTGTGGCTTGGTCACACATGGGTAGTGTCATACCATGTACATCTAGTTTGTCTGTGGCGCTAATTTCCATGATTGGTTGCATTTCTTTACTTAGCATGATTTCATTGAATTTGAAACAGCTTGCAAGAGTTGGCATTAAGGCCATACAATTGACATTTTTGTGGGCTAATTGTTCCATGACATCTGTAGCACATGCATTATCGCCATAAAGTGCATTAATGTGCCGGGTTTTCAATATTGCTTCTGCTTCTTTAGAAAGTATACCAACTCTGATACTTTTTAAAATGTTGGCATAAGTGAGATCTGCAGATTGCCGCATGTTTTCTGTTAATTCTTTGTATTGGAAATGTTGCCAAAGGTTGACATTTCCAATGCTGCCAACAGTTTTACGGCAGAGTTTGTGTCCTAATGTTTTAAAAAATAGGCTCACCTTTTACTGGTGTTAATTGAAGCAGATCTCCAAAAACAATAATGTGTTTTCCTGCAAAGAGCTCTTCATAGTCTGTTTTGAGTACTTCTTGTAATCTGAGGTGAATCAAAGCTAACATCAGGTTGGAGACCATGCTCACTTCATCTATTAGTAGCATTTTCATTTGTTTCAATACTCTGCGTAATTCCATTGCAGCTTCTGCAGAAAGTTTGTAATAGTCTAATTTCTTCTGTTGTTCTACTGGTAATAGTAGTAATCGGTGTAATATAACACCACCTATGTTGTAGGCAGCTAAACCTGTGGGGGCAGTGACAACAGCTGACAGTTTGTTGTTTGTCAATTGTTGAAGGAACTTACTAATGATTTTGATTAGGAATGTTTTGCCAGAACCAGCTTCACCACTGACGTACAGTAGTATAGGTTTATAATTAGGGCAGGAACATTCTTTATTTTCATGTTTTACACCATGTGCAATTTGTTTTGTTACTTCTTGAAAAATGCTACTTTGCTCATTGTTTAGATTTCATTGTAGTATACTTAAGTCTTCTTTATCTTCATACTGACACATGGTGTTTTCTACTTCTATCATAGCTAATTCTGCCTAATTTATTATTAGTGGTTCTCCCAGTGGTTCTTGGCTTCCTGTTACAGAAGGTTGACTAATGTCAGGAGTGTCCTTATCTAGTTGGGCTTGGAGTTCTGCTTCATGTTGCTGTTCATTGTGCAACATTGTTTTGTACTGTGTAAAGTTTACATCAGTTATAGTGCTTTCATTTGCTTTGAAAGCATCCTCATATGAGTCATAGTTATCTAGTAATTGTTCTTCTTTTCTCCATGGTTTGAAGAGTTGTAGCAGGGACATGTAATATACTTCTTTATGTTGAGGAGTCTTTAATGACAATTTGATATGATTAATTAAATTTGGTTTAGTGAGTTTAACTAAGCTGCCTTCACAGTTTGTCACTCTTTATTTACCTTTTTTTCATCAGGTTTCATATTATTTTGTATGTGTAGTTTTGGGCTATGTGGTATAGACACATGTTTTCCAAAGTATTACTTCTGTTTGGGTAGTATGTGTCCAATAAATTGTTTTTTAAAATGTCTTGGCTGTCAGGATCATGTTTGGCTATTGTTTCTATATCTTCATATGATTTTAGAACTATTTTTCTAGATTTAGCTGGACCAAGACTTAGCCATACTATATTTTCAGATTTACCATACAATGCAGAACCAGTTAAACGATCAGCTGCTTCATATGATCCACATTCTCTATGGGTGAGCATTTTTATGCCCAAGCTGTTTAATTTCTGAGATAGTGTTTTATCTGATGACAGGTCATTCCAGAGGTCTTGGAGCTCTGTCTTTTCTGCTTTAGTTAAGTATGCTGTGACATATCGTGCAACTGAAGTAGAATTGTCTGCAATGTACTGCACATCTATGTTTGCATTCCGTAAGTGGGCAATGATTGCATTATAATCATTGATATATTTTTCTTCTTCTTTTCTTTTTATGTAATTTGTATTTTTAGGTGACTTACCTTTAACACTATGTCTAACTGAAGACATGAGGTTGTTCACTTGACCTGTATTTGTAACTGGTCTAGGGAAACCAAATCTGCATTTGGTGTAGTATCTCCCTTTGTTTTTGTATTTGCGACGACAATATTTTCCACATTTGTGTCTTTGAAATTGTAAAATTTGTGCATGAAGTTCACTATTTGTGGCTTCTGATGGAATTTCACATGTGACATATTTTTCAATAAACTGTAAAACAGTGGCATCACTGTCTTGACCAAATTTAGGAGCATCTTTAATCCATAAAAGCATGTGGATATGTGGTGCTCCTCTGGCTTGGTATTCTTTTCTCCAAAAGAAGTGTTGCACTTCTCCAAGGGGAGGAACAGTTTTATTACAAATAAAATGTAGCATAACAATGAAGCGATGGTGAAAATATCTTGAAACATTAACAGGATCCAAAGAACAAAGTTCTCCAGGTGTTAGTATATCTATGTTTGTTTTGTTTTTATTTGATATGCGTAGGAAATCATGTAAAACTTCCCATGCCTATTCTGCACAACTTAATGTAACAAACCAAGTGGGTGGGCCAAGGTTTCTGATCATACAACGTACATCTCCATGACGTTGAAACCAGTACTCTTTAGTACCACGCATATATGCTAATAGATTTGTAATATTTGATTGTAAAACCTCATCCTTTTGTTGCACTTTTTCTAATAATTGTGTAGCTGTCATATTTTGAAAGTGTGATCCTGATTTTAATATGTGTGCAACTCCGTAACATAAAGTTGCTAGTTCACTTTCAAAGAGTAGGTGGAATATGTATTCCACATTTTGTCTAAATCTGGGATCTTCAGAATACATCCGTAATGAGCGGTATTCTGAAGCTGATATTTGAATAGGTCTATCATCATACCTTCCTCCTTTGCCATTTCTAAAGAGTAGAGGAAAAGCACGTGCTTCTATACTTTTTTCCCATATGCTGATTGGCGATCCGTTTGTTTGACGCATTTGGTAAGTTTCCAGTACATCTTCTACGGTGTCATTACAGTGCAAAGGATGAATTGTATAATGGTCTAAAGTATTTGATATTGTAGCAGGATCTTGTAGCTCAAATTGACCAGCTTCTTGTGTTTCTTGAATTATTTCAGTTGTATCTTTCAAGTTTTCTTCAATATTAATTTCTTTGTAATATTCATTATTCTCTTTAAGATATTTGAAGGCTTGTCTAACTTTATATAAATCTACCAGCTGTTGCCATATTTTTTTGTCTTTTGTAGGTACCCCATTTACTAAGATAATTAAAGATTGCTGCATTGGACGTTGCACTCCTAGAGTATGCACATTTTCTTTTAGATCTAATGGTAAATAAACTACTTTTCCACGAATGCCTTTTACCAATTCAGAGGGAGGTCATTTTGCTGTTTTTGGTTGAAGGCGTATTATTGCTTGAAATGGGTGTACTGTTTGAATTATGATGCTCTCATATAAATTAAGTTGTTGTAGTGGTTTTGGTACTGGGTATAATTCCAAATTATTTGTGATAGCACGTGAAGGAGTTTGGTTGTTGTCAAGTTTTGTAGTGCAGTAACTGCAAAGTGTTAAGGGCTCAGTTATTTCGTATTTGTTTTCTGCTACAAGGTAGAGAGCTAATTCAAACCATTTAGAATCTTCATTGTCTTCTATTTTGTATGATAGGTCTACATATTTGTGTTACTTTTATAAAAAGTTCTACGGCAACATACACATACATGGTTTGGTACTTCAGCTGATGTACTTTTAAATTTTAGTATTTCTTTTTTGTATGTGTTTAGCAAAAGGTTGCCATGTGTAGAATTGTTGCTTAATTGGTTTAAAGCTATTTCATTCTGTAAATGGCTTTGACTTCCAAAATATTTTTTCTGGATATAGTGAATTTCTTCAAGTAGGTCATTTGCTGTGCCATGTAGAAGGATGTTATTTAACTTTGCTAGTGCTAAAGCAGGACTTTTAGCATAGTACAGTTTATAGACAAGATTTCTTATAGTTGAATGATGTGTTGATATCCTTTTGATATCATGGAAAGTGGTTTTACAAGTAGGTCCTGTAATGCAGGCCAATGAATGTCCTTGTAGTCCTGTGTACTTGCGCACTGGACAGGTATCCATATTTTGCACTAATTTAATTTTGATTTTGTCTTTGCTTTTTACATATTTATTGAGGAATTGGCGTAAAGATTTGAAACATTGTTTGGGAATGTTACACATTGACGTGCATGGCCATTTGTACACTAGACGTTCTGATTCAGTTGAATGGAGGGGTAATTCTAAGTTTTCAGGGCATATTTTTGTAAGGAGTACTTCTTGTTCCATTATGGTATTATTCACGTTTTCATAACCTCGACCACTGCTATCTATGGCAATTGTATTTGTTTGCTTTTGTTTGTACGCTTCTTCATTAAAATATGGTTCTGTGCTTGTAGTGTGATTCCATTCACCTCCGCAGATACTTAAGAAGTTCTTTCTGTTGACATTTCGCTTATTGAGAAGTCTTTTTTGTAATTTAGTTATTAGATTTGTTAGTGGTTTCATTTTGTTTAACAGTAAAATAAATAACGTTCTTTTGAGAAGAATTGCACTGTCCATCAACGCTTCTAAGATTAATTTCCTACGATAGGTTTTAAGCATTGAACCTGATTTCTCTCCTGTTTTTATAAGATTTTGAAGGACTTTGTGACGGTACATTTTGGCTAAAATACTTTTCTTGGTATGCTTACTTTGCACCATATTAAAATTTGAAGAAGTAGTTTTATCTGTAGTGATAGCTGATTTTCTGTAAATTGTTTTTTGGTTTGTTTTACATTTTGATAGAGGAGGCAAAGTTTTTGTACTTGAAACTTCTTGTGTTTCACTAAATGACTATTAGCTGTTTTGTTTAAACTTTTTTTTACAAATTCTGCTAGAGATGGATGCTTATGTTGGACACTTTTATTTTCATTTGCTCTACTTTTGCGTTGCTTTCTACGGACTTGACTTTTGGTAGGCATTCTTTAGGGTCTGTTGAAAAAAATAAAGAAGATATGGGTTGGGGTGTTCTGGGATGTATGTGTGCTGTGTGCACGAGTGTTTGAGTAAGATGATAAAGATGTATGTAATGGTGTGTGATTGTGCATTGGGAACTACAACTAGTAGGGATAGGTATTCTTGAATTGATGTGTTACTAAACTGGGGTTCAGATGACAAAAAAAAGTAAGCTAGGGGTGTGGAAAAGTACAAATAGTACATCTAATGTATACAATTAAAACAGTTGTTTGTTCTATAATATGTAAATTGCAGCGGTTCAGTTGGGTAATTTGTGTGTCCAAAAATAGGAATTTGTGGGCCTTTCTGGCTGTAAATCGCTGTTTAAGACATGGAGATTTTTGGACAAAATGGTACACATTCTCTATTTTTAGGCACAGAAATAGCTTGTATTAACGTTATAGTATGTTTGATTAATAATACAAATATTATGGTGATATTCTACTTACTTTTTTTCTTAAATTAACAGGTAACTTCTTAGTTCTTTTTGTTCTTCGAATTCGGCTGCTTCTTTTCAGGAGACTGGTCTTCACTGCAATTGTAAAAGCTTCAAATTAGTAACTTTGTTTGTATATAGCGCTGTTTTTAATTTAGATATTGATTTTTTTAATTGGAATCCTCAGTGCCTTCAATAAAACCATTAAACTAATTTATTTACATAAGATACATTGCATCAGTTCAGTACATATGATATGTTCTTAATGAACAAATTGTTTTGAATGACTAACTGTAGCAAAAAAAAATCTTTACTATGTCTTGTGAAATTTATAACATACCAGTGAATACCACTATTTCTGTAACTAAGCTGTTCTAGGTAATAGCGCCTCAATGTCATGTCTAAATTAAAGTAATTAAGTAAATTATTAAATAAAAACAAAAAAATATGAAATTGTATAAGTATTTTTTTAAAGATTTAAACATAGATTGTGCTTGCATGCAATTTTGTTTGAATATATGTAGTCTATATATTTCATTTAAAAAATGTTAGTTTAACATGATTTGAGTTTGTGTGTATAAAGAAAGTAAATAGTATACAGGTTTATAAGTGATAGTTGATTTTAGGAAATTGAAAAAAATACAGTAAATTCATTTTACAGATTACACAAGCTAAAACTCTGTTTGAAAATGTGTTCATCTACTGTACAGAAAATATGCATACCTGAAGTTTGTGTTCAAGCATATGGATATGCATGGAGCTGCAAGTAGAAATCTTGGAGACTTGTACAGTATTTCTGGTAGATGGTGCTTGCCAATGATATGACACTTGTACTCAGAGAGATTCACAGTACATTTGCAGTGCTGATCTATGATGATGCAGTTAGATGTAGAGGTCTTGAATGTGATTGGTGCATGGTCATGTGATTTCTTAGCTACATCCAATGAGGGAATGGCAGAGAGAGTGAAGTGGAAATGGTAGAAGGGCTGTTCATGTTACGATATATCCGCGGACATGGCGGTAGTTCGCGGACATCGGGAGTTACATCCGGGGATTTTTGGGTTCAGAAGTCATGCAAATGAGAATGAGTACTAAAAGGGATTGGTCAGGAAAGTTTAGTGGGTGTGTTGTGCCAGAAGAGAGTTTTTCATATACTGTTTTTGCTGAGAGAACAACAGATATCTATGTGTGTGTGTATTTTAGGAAAAAGATTGTATGGATTTTGGGAGATTCATGGATATATTGGTTGAAGGTGCATGCAGAAAGCTGTGGAGTAGCTGTAGATCTTGGATTCCCACATGTGGAAGCACACTGGCATGGAGTACGTGGAATGAAGTGGTTGGACTTGCTACCTCTCTGTGCTACTTTGGAGACAGAGCAACATCCAGACATAATTGTAATACATTGTGGAGGGAACAGTTTAGGACATGTGACTGGAATTTTTTTGCAATTTGCTATGAAAGAAGGACTTGGGAAGGTTATGGACATGTTTCCTAATTCTCAAGTGATATTTTCACGGATTGCGCAGAGACAAATGTGGCTTTGTTCTTCTTCATTTGGTCCACAAATGGAAAAAGCAAGGCGCAATGTTAATAAAGCTTTGTGCCTTTCTAAAAGATTTTGGCATGTCTTCTTTTCACAATGAAAATATTCTGTTTCGTAGTACAAACATTTTTCGCAAAGATGGAGTCCATCTTACTTATGGTGGCAATCAGATTTTTGTGAGAAATGTACAAAATGCATTGCGAACTTTTTTGGAACTACAACATCCATTTTGAAGTAGGTGTTAAGCATTTATAATTTTTGACTTACAAACACCTCCCAAAGGCTCTTTTCAGAGCCACCACTTCCTCCCAGAGAAAATTGCAATGTTTGTGATGGGGTAGCAACCCAATTTTTTAAATGTTCGCGAACTGTCCGCGGACTCCTAAAAAATACAAAGGGCCCTGCTTCATTTATTTTCACTTCTATTTTTTAACTGTGAAAGGCGGCTCTGAAAAGAGCCTTATTTTTTTTTGGATTTTTGATATTTTGTATTTTTTCTGGTTTTTATACACGACACACTAGGAGAGGAGGGGAAAGGAAGGTAAAGGGGGGACACCAACCACAGGGATAAGAAAGGGTGAGCTGAGAGAGGAAGATGTAGAGTGCGTTTTATTAGGGTAGTGAGCAGATCTTCTCGTTCTCTGAGACGATAGTCTCAAAAGCACTACGAAGTCGCTCCCCCCTGCAGAGTACTGTGTCACAGTACATACATACAACTGTGACCCTCGAAAGGTAAGGGTCATCAGCATTCTGTATGGCCTGTGAGGCAGCTTGAGGAAGACGCTGTCCCACAGAGGTGGTCCTTGTGGTGACAGGATCAGAAACGGAGGATGAAGTAGAGGAAATCAAACTGCTACGTTCTTCGCAAGGTACAACCCTGCGTATAGCCCCAGAGTGAAATGACCTCAGGTGTCGCTTCATAGTAGTGGTCCCAAAGCTGTACTTACCGTGCTTCCCGCGACTGAGTATCATTTTGCACTCATTGCAGGTAACACGGTTCGCACAAGCCTTAGGAACATTCCCATGAATGGTAAATAACTGCCAAACCCAAGACTCACGCCTAGTGCGGGTAGTAGGGTTTTCCTCTACCTCATTCTCATCATCCTCTTCTTCCTCCCCCGCACCCTCTCTCCTGTTCCCCTCTTCAGGCCGTTGGGCAGGTGGTGGTGGTGGAGGGGGTGGGGGTGGTGCTGAAGCATGTGCAGCACCAGGTGGCAGTTCAGCAGACAGGGATGCCATCAAAGTTGCGATGGAAATCTGCAGTTGGCAGCAAAAATCGCTGTGTTTCGAAGAATAGCCAGAAACACAATGAGAATAAGCTCTAGGGCGTGGTCTTTTATAGGAGTGCTTGTGCGCAGTCCGGGGACATGCGCGCTGTCCGCGGACAGATCGAACACAAAAAAAAGTTTGAAAAGTTTCAAAAGGTATGTAGAAACTAAGGATTACTATGTGGGACTTGTGCCATGGTGAGATTTTATTGAAAAATATTATGGATTAATTGAAAATTTACTTTTAATTTGTTCGAGGACCCGAACAGTGTCCGCATTCAGAACACGCGATCAGCGTGGGCGCGGTCATATGATCCTTTCGCGAACAATTCCGCGAAGGAAGTGCATGTCCGCAGGACACCAAATGCACGGAGATTGGCTAGCGCATGCGCGTTGATGTTCTACGGACACTGTTCGGGTCCTGAACTAATTAAAATTGCGTTGCACGTGAAACGAACATTTCAGGACACTGCGTGTGTTCTTAGAACAGTTAAAACTTGCTAGCGAACAGCAAGGACAGATATAGTGTTCTTCAGGACACGTTCAATTTCGTTTATGTACGAACATTTCAGGACACCAATTGTATTCTTAGAACATTTTCAACTTGCTAGCGAACACTACGAACAGGTATAGTGTTCTTCAGGACACCTCCATTTTCGTTTACGCACGAACATTTCAGGACACCAATTGTGTTCTTAGAAGAGTTTAAACTTGATAGCGAACACTGCGGACAGATATAGTGTTCTTTAGGACACTTTAATTTTTTTTTTTTACGAACATTTCAGGACACCGCGTGTGTTCTTAGAATAGTTTCACTTTGCTAGCGAACAGTACGAACAGGTATAGTGTTCTTCAGGACACCTCCATTTTCGTTTATTTACGAACATTTCAGAACACCTGCACTGTCCACGGACACCTACATTGTTTTTTTTAAAAAGAATGAAACTATTTACAACACAATATAAAAATTAAACTTTATTTAACATATATTAATAATTTATGACAGAGAAGGTGAGGCAGAAACAGAAACAAAAACAGGAGAATTAGGGGTTTCAACATGATTGTTATTAGGTGAAGAAGGGATGGCAGTCTCATCAAAACGTTTTGGGTTATGGAGAGGGTTTGGGGATAATTGACTGGGATATGGTGAGGAGGGACAAGTACATGTGGGGCAATGGTACGAGGTTTTTGGTTTAAAATGATCTTCCACAAAAGTTTTCAAATTATTCAAATTAGTCAACAATAAATCCATTTTTTCTTCTATACTGTGAAAAGTGTTATTGATAGGTTTTTCTGAAGTATTTTCTATTTTGGTATGCTCTG
The DNA here is from genome assembly GCF_040938575.1 of Ambystoma mexicanum. NCBI lineage: Eukaryota > Metazoa > Chordata > Amphibia > Caudata > Ambystomatidae > Ambystoma > Ambystoma mexicanum. The sequence goes on from NC_090921.1 coordinate 985,313,207, forward strand.
TACAAATATATATATATATATGTTAAATGTATACAAAATAATAATAATTAAATGGTTTATATTATAAAGTGTTTACCATTAGTTTCACTATCTTGTGACATTTCTTCATGTGGGAAATGCTCCTCTAGCCATTCCAGAGTACTAGACATTTCTGTGAGAGAAAAAAAAAAGATAATATATTTTTTTATCTAATACAGAAAGTTTATAAATATATGAATAAAATTAAGTACACTTACTATTTCAGGTAAGATATGTCTTATGTACTCAGTGGGTCTGCTCTTGTTCTCAGTTCTGTTGTGTTTGTGAGGTAATTATGTTGGAAGCCAATTTATTTTCTTGTGGTATATTCCATTTTAGAACATAGTGCATTTAAATGAATGGTTAGTGTGTTGTATATATGGGTTACATTTCGTATGTATTAGTACATATAATGTGTTTGTGTGCTTCTTTTTGAATTTGTTAAATGTTCCTATGTTATGATATAACTATCAAACATACCCCCCATTGTTTTTAGGTAGTGGTACTGTTCTTCGAACATGTCCGCGAACATTAAATGAGTTCGCGGATATCAAGTACAGTAGAAGAGATTCAGTCAGTTCCATATGATATGTTTATAAAGTCAAAGTCATTATTGTTAAGTTGCACTACTAAAAACCTATGAAATTCAGTGAAGAAACTTTGTTAAAGGGACGTTATGGTTAAGTTGCGCTACTAAAAACCTATGAAATTCAGTGAAAAAACTTTGTTAAAGGGACGTTATGGTTCCAAGTAAAACCGAAAAACCCTTGAAATTCACCCAGTTATGGTAAGCTAAGTGACCATAACTCGTGCCACCACCGTGCACTGCTAAGACTAACACGCACGACATCAAAGATGACATCACAAATGTCATTGATGACATCACTGATGACATCACATCTCTGGCTCACTCTTTTTTCTTTTGCTGACATATCTAGGCCACATGGTTTTCTTCAGTAACAGTCAGAAACTAAAAAATTTATTTTATTTGTAGAAGTATCCTTCAAGTAGGTTCTTACAGTAATTCCCTTAGAGTCCAGTCACATCATATGAAACATATACATAGGGGAAGACACAAGCTTGGAAGACAGCAATCCTTTTTTGCATAAAGATAATCAATAGACTTATCAGCCCTTTCTGATAGTTCTGTTGTTTTTTTATGGCTGTACTTTCCCTGTATATGGTCATATTTGTATACATTGTACTCACACTACTTTCCTTAGGGTCCAATCACATCAAGTGATACATATACATAGGGTAAATAGCAGCTTTGAAACAGCAATCATTTATTTGCATGAAAATAATCAGTTAGGTTCTGAATTGTTTCTGCTACTACTTGTGCTTTTTTGCTAACTTCACTTTCCCTGTATATACTCATATTGGTATGTGTTCTTATCTCTTTGTGTTTTGTCTATAGTAATGCAATTATGTAATAGATGGGTTTTATTAGCTACTTATTACATATTTCACAGTACACAAAAATCTATTAAGAAAACAATTATCATTTCATTATTCAACATATTAACATTAGGAATATTATACCTTCATCTTGTACGCTGCACACAATGCTATGTTTCTGCATGAGTAGCTTAGTATGCTAGATAGAACCCCATAATAGAATGCTATTTATGTCAATGCATCGTTCAATGCACTAATTAGGGTATATTTATTGCAATGATCCTTGACACTTTTTTCACAACATTATAATAAGAATCACTTGTACACATATTTCATGAAAAGTACATACACATGTGATGTCATCAGTGATGTCATCAATGACATTTGTGATGTCATCTTTGATGTCATGGGTGTTAGTCTTAGCAGTGCACGGTGGTGGCGCGAGTTATGGTTGCTTAGCTTACCCTAACTGGCGAATTTCAAGGGTTTTTCGGTTTTACTTGGAACCATAACGTCCCTTTAACAAAGTTTTTTCACTGAATTTCATAGGTTTTTAGTAGCGCAACTTAACCATAACGTCCCTTTAACAAAGTTTTTTCACTGAATATATATATATATATATATATAAGTGAGCGAACTATGGATGATTCCACTACGCATTTTAGAAGAGCTGGACCAGAAAAGGAAGGCTTTTCCAGTGTGTCGCAGCTGAAAAGCAATCGAATTACGTAAGTGAATCAAAGAAGGGCGAAGGCTGGACCAGCCCTAAGAAGCCAAGGCCGCTCTGGGCGGAATGACCAGATGGTAGTTACAAACGTGTGAAAGAACAAACTCCTGTTCAGAAGACGGGCACGAAAACAATGAAGACGTCAGAGGTTCATTAAAAAAGAGTATTTTAAATGCACCAAAGCTCAAAACCATGGTCTTCAGTCACGTTGAAGGCTGAAAATGGACAATCATGACGTGCTGTGCCTACGCAAGGAGATAGAGTATGCTATACTCCCTTTTATTCTCAGGAATGAAGAACAAACTCAAGGTCAATCTTCAAAGGGATAATTGACTGGCAGACAGCAGTGTGATGATGGAGAGAATACTAATTGGTGGGAAGCTATGGTCAAGAACAACCCACCAGCACCTGGAGGCCAGCCTGCGTGCTGCTGGCGTATGTGGAAAAGTACTGACGTATGTAAGGGTGCCAACCAATTATAGAGGGCCACATAGTAAAGAGCCCTATAGTTTGTGTAAGCAATGGGATGTTGTGTATTTGATGACGTTCATAGTGACCAGTTTTAGGGTAGGGCTTAGCTGCACCACCTCATTCTAGAGACTCTTTCACTCTCTTAGACAAGTATAGAACTTATACCTAGATGTTCCCTTAGACCCAATCACTTTCTCCAATATGTTTTTGTAGTTTGCCACGTAGGATGACATCAGCAATGACAAGTTTTTTCTATATAATATGCTTTTTTTTATAAAATTGAGATAGAGCGAGAAGATCGAACAAATTGTCGATGTTCGTTATAACTCCCTGTTTTAGACAATTGCAAATAAAACTGCTTTGATTTACCAACTTCCTGAGTTAGTTTGATTATTGATGTTTGAGTATCTTCTGCATCCTCATCCATTTCAAAGTATTGCTACCTCGTCTTAAAGGGCTGGGACGATAACCCTGGTTCTCTTTGACATGGCTAATCCTGCACCCCAAAACAGAAAGAAGACGTTGAATTATGCGAGATGGTGTGATGCGTTGGTGGTGTCCCTTCTTGTGTTTTATGTGTGCATATATATTGAAGTCAACATCAGGAAACCAAAGGCTGATCCAAGGTGGATGGTGGTGTTGCTGAAGCAGTACCTAGAGTTCTGTGGCTCAGAATGGTGGCAACAACTATAGGGAGTGACACCTCAAACTGCAGCATGGAGATGACTGAAAGCACAGAAAGTGATCCTAAACCATTGCCTGCTATAAGGAGGCATGGCTCTGTGTGAACCTGCAGAGTTTCCCAAAATACAGACAACCAGCGATAGAACTGGCAGAACCTCTGGAGTGTTTCAGGCTCTAGGTTGAAAGCAGAGGAGTTGAACAATGACCCTACGTCAGACCACGGCTGATGGTCCTGGAAGGTGAAATATAGGCCCCCAGACTTGAACATCTGTTCCCTTTCTGCGCCCTAAAATATTATGCTGCTAACTGTTGTGACTCACTGACGCCCTGAAGGACTTGGACTTCACACTGCCCTATGCAACTGATGCCTTCCATGGCGTCTTCTGCAGATAAAACAATGGTTTGTGCCTTTACACTCAAGACAAGTTGCGGGACTACAGTTCCCATGATGCCGGGAACTAGGTCACATGATGCAGTTACTTTCTCGCATCACAACGCTATCCGGAAGTCCTCTGGATACCTCAAGGATTCACATTTAAACAGCTACAGAAATCTGTGCGGTGCCCTTTAAATGTGTGTTTAACGTGCAGTGAGCTTCATATCCCTGTTCCACTCCATGCCTTTGATATTGCTTTTAGACTCGATTGCCTCCCGGATTGACCGCTCTTGCCCCTTACCTGCTGTGACGCCTGGTGTTACGCCTGGACTGATTCCTTGGTGATTTGAGACCCGTTTCTGTTTTTCCCTGGATACTGCTGCTTCCCCTGTTACTGATGAGATGCTTGGATATGCTGTGATTCTTGGATTCTGGGTGTTTTTTGCCCATTTTTGTTTCCTTTTGTGATGCTTTGGAGAGCCTTTGTTTTTTGTTGTTTTTTTCTGTTCTACGCCGGACATTGGATTACTCCTCTTGGATCACTCTGAGTGGAAATGCTGAACTTTGGACATTGTGATTACTCTCAAGAACTGGATTTACATTGTGTCTGAACCTTTTGTCCTCTTAGATTGGGCCCTCGTACCATACGGGTCAGGTTTGACTTTGAAGAACACTTACCTCCTGTATCCATTCTGTGACGAAGGTGCCTCGAGAAGAACTATACCATTGCCACTTTGGTAGGAGCTTTCTGTGTCGTAATAGGTTACCAGCATTCACTATTGAAGAACAGGTAGGAGTTGGGTACAAGGGAGAGGATGGTGGTGTGTTTCATGTCAACTGTCATGGTATTCACATCAGCCATGTTTGTTTTTTCCCTCTGGCACTGCTGGTTGCTCCTGAATTTTCACTTGAGCCCTTAGCCTGTCAGGTTGTTACTATTCACTGCAAGCTGTGCTCTGGAGGGAAAGGTCTTCCTGTGAAAGGAGATGCCAGGCACTGTACTTTTGTGGCTGGGGTTATCTATATTCAGACACATACTTGACACTAACTGCATTCCCAGAGATGCTCCCTTTCTGGCATCTCTGCAGTAGCTCTCCTATAGAGACCCGTTTTAGTGGCCAGGCGCGCCTGGTTTGTGTTCCCTTAAATGTATGAATATAGATGTGCCACTTAACTAACTTGTGGGAGTAATCTCCCAGAGCGGTAGATGTTCCAGATCCCACCAACAAGGTCTGACAGATGGAGTTGTGAGATGATTCATGGCTGTACCTTGTAGGATTGGAAGTCTAGTGATCTCCCAACCAAGCTACCCCCGGATTAAACTAATACAAAGTAAAATGTGTTGCGTGAATGCAGGTGTGGAAGTGTTTATGTGCAATGGGTAATTGCTCAGTTCTGCTGCAGACAGTACTGCCTAGGGGTTTGAAGGCGCGTGCAAAGACTGGAGAGGGAAGGCTACGTTGGAGAGCAAAGAGAGAAAAGAGGAAAGCTTATCTTGAAATAGTCCATTCGCCTTCCTTGTGCCACTGAGGCTATCGGCTGCAGCAGAGGGAAGCCAGAGCCTGGAACACCTCCAAGCACAAGCTGGAAAACTGGCCCAGTAGGGTGGTCCAACCTCTGGTTGGGGCATACCTGTCTACATATATTACAATTACCTGTATGCCAGGGGCAAGACGTTCTTGCTGTAGGAGGACAAGGATTCCTCCTAGCTCAGAAAGGTGAAGTCCAGCTAAAGAGTGATGCCTGGGTCCCCAAGGACTCATGCCACTCAGGGTTCGAGAATTGCTTAGAAGCGAGCGTTTCACTAGACGATCCCCTGACTCGAACTGGAGCCATTCTCAGACCTCACGTCTAGACATCGGGGAGACACCTTTCAAGCCCTAGACAGATGCAGCAAGTGAGGATTTGATTTCTTTAATATAAGGAAAAGAGCATCAACTTCTAGATGAGACACTTAAAAGTGCACCCAACACAACTGACTACTCCACCCCTTGCACTTATCCTATACCAGTTGTATGTCCAAATCGCACTCTCCTCTCAGACTCTCTATTTATAGTCCATCAGCGTAGTCCGATCCTGACCTGGAGCCAATGCAGGGGTTGTGTGTCCCTAAAAGTCCATCGAGTATCTGATATTGCAAGTCCAGTGGCCTCCCACAAACTAACAAAGCTGTCTACTCTCTAGCGATGGAGACTGTCCCCCCGTGTACCTTTGTAGGATATCTACAAGGACACAACCATGGCCATGGGCCAATGACTGCACTGTTCTACAGAACTGATTGATGCCGCCATCAGGTGGAGGAGAATTCCGTTCTGCTTAGCTCCTGGGCCCCGTCATCATGCTCTGCGCGGCACAGCTCTGTGCGTCACAGCTCTGGGACAAGCTTCTTCCCTCCCATTGCAGTGCACTGCAGAAACCATCCAGCCCAAGCTTCGGCGATATTATGCAACAGGTGTGAAATGGTCATCACAGTTTCAGTGACATGGCAAGGGAATACGTTTCATTTTCCTCCTTGTTTCCACCATCCTCAGGCACAACAGGTAAGACCCGAAAATTGGCTGTAACCCAGCCAGAGGCCCAGTTCTTGGTCCGTAGGTACAGCCGCCATGGATCTGTGAAATGTAAGTTAGCAAAAAGTGGGCCTAAGTCCCTCCCAGCATCAAACTGCAGGCTCGGCTCCACGCATTAGCCCTGTAGAAACAAGCGTTCAAACATGGCACCAACCCTGCTTACATACAGGATCCCTGTTTACATATGAATTCCACTGAGCAGTTCTCATGTATGCCTCCAGAACCGTAGTATATGCTATTAGCACATCAAAGTCACTATTGGCCTCCTCTCAGCCAATCTGGATGTTTGGCAGGCAGACGATACTACTGATATTGACTGCATTTCAGACATTCTGACTTCAGAAGCATCCCTGAAAACAACAGTAAGTATTTCTCTGCATTCACGAGACAGCAATGCAATTTCCCAGCAATATTCTATTCAGCAAGTTACTCTAACCCAAATAAACACAATATCACAAATGCTGTCATTTTTGGAAAGAAAGATTTTTCACTTTAACATTTCACCTAAAGCAAGTTCATGCTTACATTTTCTAGTTTTCCAGTTCAACCAAGTTTGCAATTACAATGTGTGTGTTATACAACAACCTATTTAATTAAATATTACGAAAGGAAACCATATTTAATAAACTAACAAGTTTTACTTCACCATCGCAACTCCAAAACCTTTATTGCTGTCAGCACAACGTGCTAATAACTCTTGTAGACCTGAGAAGGAGTAATTATCACATGGGATAATGGCCCTTTCCAATTTATGGCCCGGCGCTTTACCCCTCCTTTGGTCTACAAGCCTATAGCAGAAAATACAACATAACTGGCCACAGGCCTTGGGATTCTGAATCAGTGGTGTAAGAACACACCTGCTCATAAGCCCTCAGGTGACCGCCAAGCAGCATGATTAGTTTTGCACAAATATCGAAATCTGGCAAAGAGTGTGGGGGCGGCGGGGGTGAGGGAGAAATGCTTGCTGTAATTGTAATTTGTTATTTGTAACTCTCTTAATGCCCAGAGGTTTCTAAGCGCGGTCCCGGGGATCGAACCTGTGTTGATCCGTGTCGTCTTACTTCCAAGGTGAGCACGTTGCCCCTGAGCTATCCTCTAGAGACGGAAATTTCCAAGAAGTAAGATGGGCGCCATAAGCCTAAGACTATAAGTGGAACCAGAGGCGTGCTTGGTGATATGCCCCTGGCACTTGGCAGTAGTTAGATTATCTGGGGGAGTATCAGGGATTCACATGGTTCGACCCGTGAGACGCTTTGAGTTAACCGATCCTGACACGATAGTAGTTCGATTATTTATAGTTTGCTGCCCTAGGACTGAGAGGTTTATCTACACCTTTCCTGACAAAGTCAACAGCTATACCTCTGACTCTTGTGTGATCTGCGATGATGCTGGAGCTATGTTGCACACGGAGCTCCCAGTGACGCCAAAGATAACTTACACGGGCAGAGCCCGTACCTTTCCGCTTGTTTCCATAGGTACGTGGCGCCTAGAATTGTCCAACACAGGGTTACACTTTGAGGAAACGTGAAATGCAAAGATGCCAGACTGATCATTAACCTCACATTTAAAAAAACGTTCATACAGAACTATGCGCTTGCACTGGCTGCCAACAGAAGCAAGAATACAAAGACTGGATTGGCATCATCCCTAAAGCCTTCTACAACTCTCCAATCACAATCTCACTGCGAAGGCCCTGTGAAACCAGCCTTACTGTGACAAGACCACACAGACCAAGAAGAATACAAACCCACAACTTCATACTCAACCCGAGAAGATGGAGTAATGAGGCTCAAGCCTCGGTATCCAAAATCACCCCTGATGGATAAAACTCGATATCCAAAATCACCCCTGATGGATAAAAACCTATCAGCAAGAAGAAGAAGAACAAGCGCCCCAATCACAAAATGCCCACCTGCTGGCAGTGCAGTGGATTGATATATGACGAGTGACAACAGTCAATCCCAGTTGCCATTTTTCTGCGGGTCTCAAGCGAGAAGAAGACGGCAGCCATCTTGTGTTGGGCAAGTACCGCACAGCACTGATAGAAACGTTATCTCTCTGACTGAAGCCGCAGGTGTAGAGACATCGCGAGAGGCCGCGCTCTCGCGAGATCTCGCTGCGGGATCAAGCTCCGCCCCCGCGCGCTTCTCGGGCATTACGGGACGAGCGGAGGACGCGATAAGGTGCGTCCTGAATAGCCCTCCTGCTACGGGGCCCGCTCCTTACAGGACTTGGACACAGTTCAGCATGGCAGCATTCTCTCTACCACTTTAGGCCCGTTGGCCTTTATCATTAATCCACACATGTTGTCTGCATGCTGCCCAAAGCTGGTTAAGTAAATAAATACATTGTCACCAGATCAGAGGCTCCTGTCTTCATTGAAGGTATTATACTACATAAATTGGCGACGAGGATCGCCACCAGAACCCACGGAGGAACATGCAAGGAGCAACGCCACCTCCGCCTTTTCTCCAAACTCCAGGTAGGCCTGCCATTCCATGGCCACAATGGCAGCCCCTATTCACGACATATGTGGAGGCCCTAGGAGGGGCGGGATTTTCAGCGGCTAGGCGCAGGGCCATGCTTTTAAATGCCCTGGGAGTGGAAGGACAGAGAATATTCGAGAGTCTCACCCCGATACCAGTGGCTGGCGACAATGACGATGTTTTTAAGGAGGCTGTCAGGAGAATCGTTAAAAGGTTTGCCAGTAAAGAGAACACAGTGCTCCACCGAATACGGTTTTACACACGAAAGCAAGAAATATCTGAACCAGTTGACGATTACGTCACCAAGCTGAGGGAATTGGCGGCGCTGTGTAACTTTGGCAACAACGCGGAGAGTCTCATTTGTGACATGTTGGTCGTCCACACCAACAGCCGGAAGGTCCAAGATAAGTTTATTGTCGAAAAAGAACTGCAGTTGGAGAAAGCGATTGAGATCGCCAGGGCAGTCGAAGAAACGGCAGGAAGACGTAAGGAGCTCACTGGGGCCCAGAGTTCGGCAGAAATACAGGCAGTGGGTTACCATGCAAGAAAAGAGAGGATGGCCGCTGACACGAAAGAAGGGAGAGGAAACAGAAAAGAACCCCTAAAGTGTCACAGGTGCACCAGCACGAAACACCCGGCGTTTGACAGGGAGTGCCCAGCCAGAGACAAAGAGTGCTCCATTTGCAAACGCATTGGCCATTTCTCCATCGTGTGTCGGTGGAGGAACAATAAAGTCTCCAGCATCAATGCAGATCGCAATCCGGAGAAAGAGTCATCCTCCGAAGATGAAGGGAGACCCACTGTCATCATGGTTAACAGCACAAGAGCGAGGAGAGAGAAGCCCCACTGCGTGATCAAGATTGATGGAATAGAAACTAGGGTCATGGCAGATTCAGGGTCCGATCTAACGATCCTTCCCCTTCGCACGTACAAGGACATGGTGGGAAAGGAAAAGGTGCAAGTGCTCACAACGAAACACAAACCTACGGTGTTTGGAGGGGCGTCAGTCGAACTACTAGGATACATCAAAGCCAAAGTTGAATTCAAAGGAAGGGAAACCACGACCAGGGTCTATTTCAGTCACGAAGGCCCAGCAGTGCTAGGGTGGGACGACCAGGACAAGCTGAAAATCAGACTGGATCCCAGCACTGAAGAACAAGTCCTGTCAGTCAAGGTGACGAGAGGACCTGTGGTCAAAAGCGACTACCCAACACTTTTCTCTGAGGAGCCGGGGCACATCAGGGGTTTTCTCCACAAGATAATACTCAAAAAGAATGCTGTCCCAGTAAAGCACCGAGCGAGGCCAGTACCAGCCACGGCAAGGGCTACCCTTAGAAGTCAGCTGGAAAAGATGAAAATGGAGGGCGTTATAGAAGAAATCGAAGCATCAGAATGGCTGAGCCCCGTCGTGCTCATAAAGAAACCCCAATCACAGGAACTCAGGGTATGCATAGACTTGCGCAGCTTAAACTTAGAAGTCATCACCGATAACTACCCCCTTCCAAGCATAAATGAACTCATTCTGTTAATGAAAGAAGCCAGGATATTTTCGAAACTGGACATGAGGAATGCATACCACCAAATACAGCTACATGATGAATCGAAACCCCTCACGGCATTCATCACTCCATTTGGCACATACCAATTTACCAAGATGCCATTCGGGTTGTCATCGGCAGCGTCGGCGTTCCAACGCATGATGGACGTCTTGCTGCAGAAAGTTAAAAATGTAGTCTACTTCCAGGACGATATCCTCGTGTATGCGGAAGATGAACAGACGCACGACGCCACATTGAGAATTGTCTTAAACAAGCTACAAGAAGCTGGGGTGCGGTTACGCTATGAGAAATGTCTGTTCAGAGTGAAAGAAGTTGAATACTTAGGTTATAAGATTTCAGAAAAAGGGATCAGTCCCAAACAAAATCTCATGCAAGCAATCATTAAAGCACCGGAACCAGTCAGCAAAGAGGAAGTAAGGTCATTTCTGGGGCTGGCTGAGTACTATGCGAAGTTCATACCAAAGTTTTCCGAAACCACGGCACCCCTTCGAGAAGTACTCAAAAAGGGCTCGGAATTTGTGTGGCAAGAACCCCAAAAGACAGCGATGGTGAAGATAAAACAGCATATCGTAGAAGCACCATGCCTCCAACCGTTTAATCCCGCGTGGGAAACGGTTGTCACCACCGACGCCAGTGCCTATGGGCTGGGAGCAGTGCTAACACAAAAGAAAGGCAACACTGAACACGTTGTGGCCTTTGCATCGAAAGCATTATCAGAGGCGGAACAGAACTATTCCACCATTGAAAAGGAAATGTTGGCCTGCGCATGGGCGGTGGAACATTTCAGGACATATGTATGGGGCACCAAATTCAAGTTGGTAACTGACCATAAGCCCTTGATCCATATGCTGAGCCCGGGAGGCACAAAAGTATCCACGCCCAGATTGGCACGCATCGCAGCCAAGCTGCAAGAGTACACGTTTGAGATCCAGCATATTTCAGGCTGGAAAAATTCACAAGCCGACTGCATGTCGAGACTGCCGGAGGGTAAGGATAAAGCCACCACTTTCCTCCACGGAGAATGCATAGTGTCATCGATTATGGACGTGAGAGCGCCAGAGTACCTGGAACTCAGTGAGAGACACTGGGAAGAGGAAGATGGAAAAGACCCCACCATGGCCATGATCCGCAAATGGACAAAGGAAGGTTGGCCAAGTGAAAAGGCGTTACCCGAGGGCATGAGACTCTACTGGAAGGTGTCGGATGAACTATCGGAAACGGAAGGAATAATCATGAAGTCAGACCAGATTATTCCTTCCACAGGAATGAGAAGAATCATCCTAGGTAGAGCCCATGCGGGCCACTTGGGAAACACCATGACCCGTCGCAGAGTGAGAGAGGCCTACTGGTGGCCATCCATGGACCAGGAAATTCGATCCATGATAGAACGTTGCCATGAATGCCTCAACAGTGACAAGAGACTCAAGGTTCGCCAAGCACCCCTAATACCCACAGAAACTCCAGAAGCGGTGTGGTCAAAGGTCGGCATTGACTTCATAGGACCGTTGGAAGCAATGGCACCGGAACACCGGTACGGTGTAGTACTGGTTGACTACCTATCCAAGTGGGTGGAGGCCGCGTTCGTCCCGAACATAACGACGGCAACTGTTATAGAAGTACTTACAGAAATTTTTCAGAGGGAAGGTCTTCCCAAGGAAGTAGTCACCGACAATGGGGTGCAACTAGTCTCGAAAGACATGGAGGAGTTCTTAAAGAGAAACCACATAAAACAAAAGAAAGCAGCCCTGTATCACCCACAAGCAAATGGGCTTGTCGAAAGGGCCAATAGATTCATAAAAGGCGCCATCCAGTTGGCGACAGCTTCGGGCATGGACCCGCTCAAAACCACCAAGGAGGCCATAGCAGCCCACAGACTCACACCCAATGGGATCACCCAAATATCCCCGTTCAAAATGTTGAGAGGGAGGAGTGCTGCATCCACGCTGATCCCACCATGGTTGTCGAAAATACGAGAAGATGAAGCGGTGGACATGGCGGAAGTAGTCTGGAGAATTGAAAGCGACAAGGCACGCATGAAATCATGGAGCGATCGAAGAAGAAGAACCAAGCAGACGTCAGACATCGGAGAGGGAGACTTGGTCAAAATCCAGTTACCGAAGAAGGATCACAGCACAGAGTCTCGGTTTAGCCGACCCATCAAAGTGATTCACAAAGGGGCAAACCACATCCGCACGGAAGACGGGCGAGCGTGGAATCTAGAAAGAGTAGCATTATACCAGAAGAATCGAGGAAGAGCAAAGACCCCAGAGAGACCACCAGCGGAAACCGAAAGGGAATTTGGAGCAGGCGAAGAAAGAGAACCAGAAAGAGACGACAGAGAGAGGGGTGAAACAGAAGTTGAACCGGAACCATTGGGTGAAGATCCTGATCAGGAGCAACAAGAGAATTTCACCCAGACTGTTGATCGTCCCAGAAGGGAGCACAGAAGACTGGTGAGATATAATGACTATGTTTTACAATGAGTTTGATGTGCGTTGAAAAGGGGAGATGTGTAGAGACATCGCGAGAGCCCGCGCTCTCGCGAGATCTCGCTGCGGGATCAAGCTCCGCCCCCGCGCGCTTACGGGACGAGCGGTTGACGCGATAAGGTGCGTCCTGAATAGCCCTCCTGCTACGGGGCCCGCTCCTTACAGGACTTGGACACAGTTCAGCATGGCAGCATTCTCTCTACCACTTTAGGCCCGTTGGCCTTTATCATTAATCCACACATGTTGTCTGCATGCTGCCCAAAGCTGGTTAAGTAAATAAATACATTGTCACCAGATCAGAGGCTCCTGTCTTCATTGAAGGTATTATACTACAGCAGGGCATAGTAATCGTCAGCTGGGCTCACCTGTCGTCGTAGTGATTGTTTATGTATTATAATGCGCGCCCCACGCTCATAGGCCTCAGGGCGCACATTAAACACGACGAGACGAGGAAGTTAATTCCCTCATTAGCCGTTTCCTTTCTCGTAATTTACCCAGGCTCGCGATCATTACTATCCTGCCAGCTACTCGTATATCGCTGCTTGCAACTACTGATATGTAGCCAATCGTTTTGACTACCGTTCTTTTGAAGTCTTCACCCTTTGCTAGTTGCTTCAGCGGGTTGTTGTGCTGCTGCGGACCCCTGTGATTCCACTGGGGGATGCGATCCGAGGCTAGTGAGGTCCCCTCTGCTATCCCTATCCTTTACGAAATGACATCACTTCTCCCAGCCCGTCTTTACAGCTGCATTAACGTGTTATCGATTCCCAAACATCCGGACACAACATGGCATGCAATGCTAGTTGCGCTCTGTGATCCAAAAGCCTGAATTTAGTGCGACTGCAACTCTGACGTCAGTTCAGTTTCATGAACTGGAGACTGGAAACTACCGAAAGAGCGCGATGTGGGGATTTTCAGTCTGTGGAGCATGAGCTGCCTGGTTAACTGGCTTTGTTTCTGTGTGTAAGGTATTGTTATTGTTTGTGTCTGCCTGTGGATATATGTACGTGTGGTGCAAGTCTTACCTGTTTGTCTGTGTCTGTTGCTGACTACGCATGCATGTGTGTGTAATGGTCATTTAGACATGCAGTGTCGGGGAGCGTCCATGTTGTGGATGGATAGGATCACTAGCTGTGACCATAACTATGTGTATGTGTGCCTCCTGCAAACCCTGATGTCCTTGTCCTCCGGGAAGCATTATATGCTTAGGACAATGATGGGGCGTGTACATGCCCCTCCCCCGCTTACCTATAAATTCCTCATGGTCTCTCCAGCGAAATGTGCCCTTTCCGGTGGAGAGCCAGGGGACTGGGTGGGCCTTTATGTAGACACCAGGGAGGAAAGAGCGACAGAACTGCAAACCTGGGACCAATCTCTCCCAGTCCCTTTCTCGATGTGTTTCCTAAATTCTATCTCGCTGTCACCCTCACTGTAAGACACTGAAAATGATCCCATCCCCACCCCTTCCTTGCTCCCCATTCCTTGTCTTTCTCCATCTTCCTTCCTCCGCTCTGTGTTCTTACTTAAAACAAAAAAAACCCAGAACAGTAAGAACTCTGCATCCCTGTGGACAACAACACGACAAAACTGCCACTCCCTGGTCTAGAGCAGCCTAGAACACATTGAGCCTTGCACTGCACTGCATTAGCAGGAGTTTTCATTAATCCCTAAACCCCTCTACTTGCCCCAACTAATCTACTCACTGCGCCAGCTCCTAGAACCTTTACGCTTACACGAAACATACCGAGCAATTTAGACACTGCAGCTTTATGCCATCTTACACCAAATGAATCAGGTTTAGCTCTATCCCACTCACCCCCATGTCAGTGGAAAACCACGTCTCCCAGCACTGTCATCTGAAAGACAGTATACCCAAGTGTCACCATCACAAACTACACAGAACCATAAGGGCACTCAGGTGCTTCCATCAACACAGCAGGTTTCTCCTCTGCTTCTCTCTCCCACATGCTAGCCACACAAGCCCACACAGAACCATACCGGAATTCAGAGCTCAGGTACTTCCATCAACATCTCAGGTTTTTCCTCTGCCTCTCCCTCCCCCACACTAACCACACAAGCCCACACAGAACCATACCGGCACTCAAGACTCAGGTACTCCCATCAACATCTCAGGTTTCTCCTCTGCTTCTCCCTCCCCCACACTAACCACACAAGCCCACACAGAACCATACCGGCACTCAAGACTCAGGTACTCCCATCAACATCTCAGGTTTCTCCTCTGCTTCTCCCTCCCCCACACTAACCACACAAGCCCACACAGAACCATACCGGCACTCAAGACTCAGGTACTCCCATCAACATCTCAGGTTTCTCCTCTGCCTCCCCCATCCCCGCACTAACCACTCAAGCCCACAAAGAACCATACTGGCGACTCGGGTACTCCCAGCAACATCTCAAGTTTCTCCTCTGCCTCCCTCTTCCCCACGCAAGCCACACAAGCCCACACAAAACTATACCGGCACTCAGGACTCAGGTACTTCCATCAACACCTCAGGTTTCTCCTCTGCCTCTCTCTCCCCCACACTAGCCACACAATCCCACACAGAACCATACCGGCAGCACTCAGGACTCAGGTACTCCCATCAACAGCTCAGGTTTCTCCTCTGCCTCCCTCTCCCCCACATTAACCACACACTCCCACACAGAACCATACTGTCACTCAAGACTCAGGTACTTCTATCAACACCTCAGGTTTCTCCTCTGCCTCCCTCTCCCCCACACTAACCACACAAGCTCACACAGAACCATACCGGCACTCAGGATTCAGGTACTCCCATCAACATCTCAGGCTTCTCCTCTGCCTCCCTGTCCGCCACACAAGCCCACACAGAACCATACCGGCACTCAAGAGTCAGGTACTCCCATCAACATCTCAGGTTTCTCCTCTGCCTCTCCCTCCCCCACACTAACCACACAAGCCCACACAGAACCATACCGGCACTCAGGACTCAGGTATTTCCATCAACATCTCATGTTTCTCCCCTGCCTTCCTCTCCCCCACACTAGCCACACAAGCCCACACAGAACCATACCGGCACTCAAGACTCAGGTACTTCCATCAACACCTCAGGTTTCTCCTCTGCCTCCCTCTCCCCCCACACTAACCACACAACCCCATCTATTTTCTTGCAGACCGCCAAAATGTCAGAGGAGCGCTATACGAGACCTGCCTACATCCGCTTGCATACCCAGCTGAAACAATCTAATGACACTAGTAGAAGCTATACAAGAAACCTACCAAGGTGACCAGGCTGGGCTTCTCTAAAATGTAAACAAGAGCCGCTTTTACTGGAGCACGCATTTTCTCAGGAAAGGCCTCTCAGAATTCTAAGTCCTTTTGCACAAACATGTGAATTGCAATGTTGACAGTGAAGGGCCAGAGATCCCCACAGCGCAGTCACGTTCTCAGGAAATGATGTCATGTACGCACTATCCCAGTCCATATCTAAATTTAGCACTTGGAGATCAGAAGCCCTTATGGGACACAATGAGGGGATGTTATGATGATTTATACCGCGCACCGCTGCTGTTTGCTTGCATGGATGGTATGGGGTCTCGGAAGGAAGCTTTGAGGCCCACGAGAAGAGAGTTCAAGAGTGCAGTGTCTATCTTTGCTTGAACAACACACTGACGCTTTTCTAATGACCTGTCCCTCCACCAATCACTATCACCCAAGAGGACTCAGTGCGGCATTTTCTTTTCAGAACAAAGATCTATTGATGGGTTGTGGCAGAAAGTTAAAAACACGCTGAAACTCACAAATATGATTACTCCTTCTGTGGCGGTGTCCAAGGTTTGCTCTGTTCTTCCACAATGGATATTATAAGCATGACGGGAGGTTCTAGCCATCAACCAACACCCCTCTCTGGAGGAGCGGTAATATCCTGACGTCATCCCATAGGGATTAAACGGCATGCACATGATAAGAACTTTTCAAATGGGCACATTCATTGGAATATTTATGATTTTCTCTGTGCCTGTCACCACAGTGCATTCATCCCTCAGCACCCAACTCACAATCACATTACAAAATACAGAGAAATAAAGAAAAATCCAACTTGTCAAAAACAGGCCACAAAAGAGTTCTGAGAATATCTGAGATTGGGTTTTAGGGTGGGGCCCAGTGGGGTGCAAATGAATACAGGGAGTGGGGGTCCCAGGGGCAGGGAATATAATGCAAGTAATTTGAAAGTGAGATGGGCATGCCTGGCACCATTCTCAAACACTAGCTTTGAGGCTGTGGCTACAAAAGCTACAAAAGGCTTTCCTGTTTGCCATAACTGGTTATATATGCCATTCACTATATTGTCGCCACTGTGAGGTCGTGTCACAGATTAGGGACATTTGCCATGAGCTTTTTGAGTTTGGTGAATAGGGGACGGGTAAGGCAAGGAGAGACTGAATAATGTGCGGTACTCTGGACCTAGGCGCTCTGGCTTATTAGGCGGTTCTGTGTGTAAATATTTATATAATCCAACAACAATGCTGTCAGGACTATACTGCACTGATGATGCCTAATAAGGGCAAAACCAGGTATGTAGTTGTCCTGACAGCCTTGCAAAAATGTCTGTCTTGGGTAGGTTAAGCTATGCATAAAGTCGCTCTGCCCTCTTAGACAAAGACAATTTCCTGGAGAAAAAGGTTTGAATTTTAGCTAATTTGTATACCCACATGGCTTGTGGCTCACTACTGGAGGTGAACTTCCAGCGATGGCTACTAGGGGCACTGTGGAGATATATATATATATATATATATATTATATATATATATATATATATATATATATATATATATATATATATATATATATATATATATATATATATATAGGAAAGAAAGGAAAAGTAATTTATTCTTTCTCAGTGAAGTAAGTACTCGCCAGAGAAATGCTTCGTCCATTTTACAAAAGCCAAAAGCAACTGAAATGTCCTTTAAAAATATCCAGTTTTATTTCGCCATTAAGCCCAAGATCGAAAACACACGGCACAACGCGTTTCACAGCTTCCTCGCTGCTTGATCTCGTACAAATGAGTGCTCTGTGACATTGTGTAAATATACAAACCATTGCCCAACTCTATGGTTCTACTACCAGTGGTGGTCCCTTTTTGGTTTTCATTGCCACCAATTCTTTGCCTATTTTTACTGTTGATCATGGTTGCCATTTTGTAATGGCTATTACAACGACTCTCACATGCACATTATTGCTGATACTCTTTTGTTGGAGCATACCTAACCATAAGAATATAGTTAGATTCCAGACTTTTGACACATTCTAATGTGTGTTCAATAATATGTAGTTGGTTTGGACATTTTTACCAAAATGTACCACTTATATTTAAATGTTCACCTGAGGTAAAAATAAAGTAAGTAAACAATGCTACTACTTAAATTACAAATGTTGTTTTTAGAGTACAGTGTATGAGCCTTTTGTGCAGACAAAAGTCTGAACTTTTACAATAAAGCGCATAGTGCTAATTAGCTGTAAACAGGTCATAACGTGCATAGATCAAGCCTTGCATACAAATACATGTCTAATGCGTGTCAGTAAAGTGCATAGTGCTTTACTTTACGTAACCATTTCTAAAGTGCAAATTGCATGAAATTCTCACTTGAGGTAGATTCATAAAGTGCATAGTGCAGATGTAATTTCACTTGAGGTAGATTCATAAAGTACATAGTGCTACTGTAATCTCTAGATAAAATAGACATTTGAAAATCATTATATATCATAAGCATACATCCAAGCTAAGCTCTCTATGTATAAATATGGCAACAAAAAAAGGTAACTATATTTCTAAAAGGCAAATTCTCATTCTCCTTGCAAGGGAACCACCACGGAGTAGAAGTGTTTTAAAAATACCAATAAAAACACACAAAAACACCACTGATTAAACAATCATAAAACCACAACCAGGTACTAATCAATAATATAACATCTTAAATAAGATGTGATAAAAGCATAATACCACCAAACCTCACTTTCGCTAATTCTTATTAGTGTACAAACTATCGGCATAAAAATCCATAATGATCTAAAATTAATATGCACTAATGACCCAAATAATTTCCACAAGGCAATAAGGACGATTAAAAACAATCATTGAATCTTGATTAACCATTTTCTTAAGTTCCTAGGTATGTGCATAGCTCCTCATCAAAGTTATGGCCTTTTGTTTTTTCGATTCAAAATCCAAGATAAATCTGGTCTCCATTTGGCGTAGTGCCAGTTCTCTGTTGCCCCCACGAGGGTTGGCTCAAATGGGGTGTAGTCCAAAGAATCTCAGGCTGTCCAATTTACTCTCATGTATATCTTTAAAGTGGACTGCCATCGGGTAGGAGGGGTCACAGTTTTTTATCGCTCTCATATGCTGAAGGATTCTAAGTTTCAATTTGCCGATGGCACTGCCAATGTATCAGCGGTCACAAGGGCATAGGAGAGCATATACCACAAACTCAGGGTTACATGTAATGTGACTACCCAATTTTACAGGATGCTTTGTTATAGGATGTAAATATTTGGTTTTGTTCTGAGCAAATTTACATGCCTTACATTTCGAGCACTTGAAGAAACCATTAGTATTTTTGTGTAGCCAAGTGGTGTTATTTTGACTTTCATTTATGGGCAACAGATAACTTCTGACCAAAGAGTCTTTGATGGTGGTGGTGTCATGATGCCTACCCCTGGGCATCCGGATCGTGTCCATCAGCCCCGGGAGCAGGCATCCAGATACTCATTAAAACCCCATCAGCCCCGGCTGGGGCTGTTTGGATTCAGTCGTGGCACCTTAAGCGCCAGGCTCATCATAGAAAACAGTCCTGGCGCCATAGGCGCCAGGCTCATAGACTTTACTTACCTTATGCAGACCATGCTGCAAATGAGTCCAAGCCAACGTGAGGCCTGAATGGGACTATTTTATTACAGGGACTATTTTTCACTCAGGTGTGGTTCTGGGGAACTTCATACCTGGGACTACTTTGCAGGCTATTTAAACCACGCCCGAACAGCAGCCCATGCTTCGCGTTATTCTGCATCCAGCAGCGTGACGCTCACCGTGTCTGCAAGTCAGCATCCAGTCTTCTGCCATGCCCGCCTCGAATCTGGAGCTCCTAGACAAAAGGAAAAGAAAGGAGAAGAAGAGGTTAGATCACGGACATTATTTGATTCCTTACCTGATTCCGGACCCAGCACATCTCCGAGCCTGGAAAGGACATTATTTCAGCACGCGTCACTTCGCCAGCAGCAGCGCCGCGTTACACTCACCAGTCCACCGCATCTTTCGACTCGGCGCTGCCTCGATCATTTTCTTCGTCGAAATCCAGCACCTGGGGGGAAAACAAAAGGAATAACAAGGTGAGCCGAGAAAACCGACAAAGACAATCTCTTTACCACCATAGGCTTGCCTGCTTTACCACCGGAGGTGTTATTCTTTAATTCGCCACATCTTCCTATGCCACACCTATAAAGGGAGAGGAAACAGCAAGTTAAACTCATGCAACTTTTACCGGACAGTGTTTGGTAATACAGACTCTTACCTGAACGCCATCAGCTGCCTCCAGGCAATATTCTTTTGGACCCAGCTGCAACCTAACGAGGGAATGGAACAAGAGTGAACATCAGACATATTGAACTCTTTGAACTTTATAGACACTGGAGTTAATCTTCCTCTGAAACTCTTCCAGTACCTTCAACCCAGTGAAGTAACTGGTATCTACGCGCCCCTGCATTCCATGCAGGATGGAGAGCTCATCATTTAAAAACATAAGGTGAGATTACCAAAAGGGGATATCAGAGGTGATTAGTGGGGAGAACGAGAACTGTTGGGGGCCATCACTAAAGTCCACGGGTGGCTAAATCCCTTTCTCCACTTGCAGGAGAATACTTCTACGAGTCCAGCAGACAAGAATAGGCGGGCCAGTCCAGACTGTCATCTCTTCACTACGCATCACGTTGGCGGAGACCGCAGCTGTCCGGGTCCGATCGACGCCCCTGTGGGAACCAGGTGAGCGTAACAGAACGCAAAGCCTATCTACAAATCCCCACCCGGGTGTAATGGAGAGCTCAGAAACCGACCAACTAGACCAATTTTTAGGAGAACTTAGGTCAGAAGTGCACTCCGCGCGCCAAGAAACTAATGCCCTCAGGAGAGAACTGATTGTGTCGAAGGAGTGCACTGATCATCTTGCCAGACAACTGCTGCAAAACCAAGCCGGGCAAACACCACTACCTGGACTTGGGGGAATTCAACCCCCGTTTCATCGAACAGTCCTGTGCAAGTGGTTCTACCAGGGAGCATTCCTTTAGCTCCACCCGAACACTTTGCTGGGGACCCGAAACGGTTTGCCGTGTTCATGAACCAATGCCGCTTGCACTTTTTATGCAGACCAGGAGCTTTTCCAAACGACCAAGCCAAAGTAGCCTTTGTACTGTCATACCTTAATGGCAGCGCAGCGGATTGGTCAATTCCATTAGTCAACCAGCATGACCCTCTTCTTCGGGATTTGATTTTCAGGGTTTTCAATTGAGCATGGAAAGATTATTCGCCAGACATTCACAGGGACATTCCCTGGATAACGAACTTCTATCCCTACGACAAGGAAACCAGGACCTGCTAACTTATATCGCAACCTTCAATAGGTTGGTGGTGGAAACCGGATGGCCAGAGGTGAAGCGAATTACATTATTTCATCGTGGACTTCGGGGTGAACTCAAAGATGTTTTGGCCCAAGTTGCGAACCCACCTCAGGATTGAGCAGAATATATATACTTAGTGGTCCAGCTAGACCACCGACTTCAGAATAGAAAAGCTGATCGAGCTAAGTTCGAGAATCGGGTATTGCTTAAACCCAATGTTACTCCCAAAGGAAAAGATGCATCAGAACCAATGCAGATAGGGGGGGTTAAGGGACCCTTAACTCAAAAAGAAAGAGAAAGGAGACAACAGATGCAGCTGTGTCTGTACTGTGGGGCCTCAGGACATTTTCTACGGGATTGCCCTATAAAACCATCCAAGAAAGTAGTCGGAGTTGCTGATGTAAATCAAACAGAGCCTGATTCGGGAAATGACCACGCCCAACAAGCGTAGAGGTCCGCTTGCCGAGCTTAAAGAAGGACACTCAGACCTTGCATCTAATCATACCAATGGTCCTTATTGATCCAAGGCAGCCATCAAGTGTGCACGCAGTTAGGGCATACATTGATAGCGGGGCCGTAGGAAACTATGTGGACCACAAATTGGCTTCTAGGATGAATCTACCTCTCTGCAAAAAGACCACTTCGGATGTTATCACCAAAGTCGATGGAACTGAAATTGCCTCTGTGCCTGTAACTCATTCCACCACAGAGATGACACTGTTGGGTCAAGATGGGCATCGAGAGACACGTGACTGTTCTATGTACAACCAGTGAATGCGTCCTGCAATTCCCTCCCGATGGGTGTCCGCAGATGGCTGTCAGGCCCAGAGATGGACGCGGACGTCATCATGTGAGTGAACCCGTGCAGCATGACAGGGGTGTCCGCGTACAGTGTTCGTGGCCAAGGATAGTTTTAAAGTGCTTTTCCAGCCAATCTAGGGTGTTTCAAGCAGAAACTTTGCCCATGCTCAGCTGCCAGAACCATTCTTGGTTGATCTGGCAACATTTTACAACTTTTCAAGGCCTATTTTTGACTCGGTTCCACAGACAGTATGATTGTCTGCCGACGGTTCCTATAAAGGGACCCACCTATTACTTTTCCGCATTCCCAGTCTGGCCATCCACGAGAGAGCACCTGCTTTACTGCTGTGCAGATTTCTTTTGCAGAAGTTGTTGGAGACCAATGCATCTATTATGCCCATTCCTTTTTCCCCAGCTACCCCCACCACCACAACCATCATCATCTGGAGGGCCTGGAGAGGGGAACATGTGCAGTGATACAGAAGAGGAAAATCAAGAGGAAGAAGAGGATGAGGTGGAGGAAGTCCCTGTCACCAGTACTCAGAAGGAGTCCTGGGTGTGTCCATTTTTCATGACCATTGGAAATGTCCCAAAGGCTTGTGCAAGCAAGGTTTAATGCACTGAATGCAAAGTTGTACTCAATCATGGGAAACCTGGCTTGTATTCCTACTGGACTACTTCCATGAGGCACCACACCAAATCGACCCACCCGACTACTCCGAGAAAGGCGATTCCTTTCTCAGGTAAGAGCAGGTTGACTTTCTCCACCCCATCATCTTCATATGCTCCTGTGACCACAAAGGATACTCCTTTGGGGCAGAGGATACCACCGGTGGTTTCACAAGCCATACAGAAAGCTCTTGACCCTTCTCTTTTGAGGGTAACAGTACTATGTATGTACTGTGAAGCACCGAGGTGTAGGGGGCAGCAGTTTCAGAGTGCTTTCAATGCTGCGGTCAAGGAGCATGAGAAGCACTGCAACCTACCTGATTAAGGCCCGCCCAACATCCTCCTCTCTCCACCTGCCCCTTTGTCAATGTGGTTAGTGCCCCTTCCCTCCCTTCCCTCGCCTATCTTGACTCTCCTGAAAAAAAGCCAAACAAAATTACAAAACCAAAAAAAACACAAAAAATGGTTCCTTTAGGTCCCACCTTTCACAGTTAAATAATAGAAATGAGAAAAATATCATAGGTCCCTGTGTAGCCTGCACAGTTCTGCGGACAGCACGTAGTCTGCAGACTTCTACAAAATTCTGGGGGTGGGACACTTGAAACAATTTTTATTGTTTTGCTTTCAAAAAGGGTGGCTCTTAAAAGAACCTTTTTTTGTGTTTTTGGCTTTTATATATTTTTTACATTTTTGGTTTTACAAACTGAACTAAGAAAACATTTAACTGAATGTAATTGTTTCTTCTCACTTTCACAAAAACTGCTTTAAAGCATTTTGAATTGTTTACACAAAAATCTGATTACCCACATCAGTAGATGGACTCCATCTCTCTCGAAAATGTTGGCCCTATCAAATGTAATGTTCTAATTCCCAAACAATGTCATGCCAACATGGCACACACAGCTTTATTGATGTTGCACCTTGCTTTTTCCATTTGTGGACCAAATTAACTTGAGTGCATCCACATCTGTCTCTGGGCAATGTGTGAAAAAATTATGTTTGAATTACGGAACATTTCCTTCAACGTTCCCAATGTCTTCTTCATTGCAAACTGCAATGAAATTCCAGTCACCCAAACTGTTCCTCCACAAAGAAACAGAATAATGCCTGGATGTTTCAATTCAACCATATTTGGACAAAATGGGAGCCTCGCACTCCATACCAAAACACTTCCAATTCAGGAAATCAAAGATTTTTGGCTATTCCACAGTGCTCAGCATACACCTTCAACCAAGAGTCCCCCAAAATGCAAACACTATGCCTGCTGAAAGACATTGCCATGGCCATTTTCAATCCTCTCACAACTCCTAGTCACAAAGCTCCTGCTACCCTCTCTTCCTATACACCACACCCAGGAAACCTGATTGACTGATCTTCCGATGTACGTGGGCACCACGACAGTCCACAGACTCACGAGTCCCCTTTCCAGGTCAGGCAACCTTAAAAGACTCTGATATGGCACATGCCATCTGTGGACTACCACGGTGTCTGCGGACATTGCGACTACTCAAAATGGTGGGCGGGGGCAAATTAAACACAATTTAAGTTATTTAATCTTTAGTGGTGGCTCTGAAAACAACCTTTTTGTGTTTGTTAACAAACACCTTTTTTCCTTTTTTTCCTTTTATGTACAGTAATACTATACACTCTACATCTTCCTTTACAATTTTCTTACAGGAACCTTTTCAATGCATTCCTAACATTGTAAAGGAAAATTGCATTTCCGACATCTGTGAAATGAACTCCATGTTGACAAAAAAATTCATACCATCAGAACTTATATTGTCATTCTCAAAAGATGACATTCCTGCAGCATATAAAAAAACAGATACAGCTTTATTGGCAAGCTGCCAATTTGTGGACTGAAAAAGGTTTGTTGGACATCTCAATGATTCCCTCTGATTTATTTCAGAGAAAATAATCTTGAGAGCAGCAAACAGTTCCATTGGGCTTTCAAAGAAATCCTTCAGGGCAACCTGCATATACACTGGAGTCAGAAACGGTCTCCTCCACAATGTACAATCACAATGTCTGGACAGTTAAAGTGAGCCATACTCCCACGGAAGGAAAACAAGCTTGCCCACTTTAAGCCACAAACTGCATGCCACAAAACTTCCACTTCTGTCAATCCAATATTTCTAAGGATGCCATGATTTCAGCATACAACTCCAATGGCTGAATTGAAGAGTCCCCCAGAATCCACACAGTCTGCCTTCTCAAACAATAGCCATAGCCAATTTCAGTGCTCCCACAACTCCTGCAAACAAAATGCCTTCTACATTCTCTTCCTGTACACCACACCCAGCAAAACTGATTGGCTAATCCCCACAGTCCCCTTTTCATGCCAGGCATGCACAAAAGACCCAGATGTGGTATGTGCCATCCGCAGACTACTGCGATGTCTGCTGACCCTGTAGCACAGGAGCAGCCATTCTACCCTTTACTCTTCCATGTTCTCAACACTCCCTCATTGGCTGCTTTCAAGAGTTTCACATCCATCCACCAATCACATCCAAAACCTCTACCCTGTCACCTCACTTTAACATTTCAGATGTGCACTTGAACTCTCAGAGTACATATCTCCTGTTAATGAAAAGGCATCTGCATCAAAAACTACTGTGCAACTGTCCAAGCTTTCTATTTCCAAATTCAACAAGATCTGCACCTAACAAAACATAGTACAGGTATGCTTATATTTAGAAAAATGTTTTCTTCAGCTCTTTCACAAATATATATATATATATATATATATATATATATATATATATATATATATATATATATATATATATATATAGGGTTCCTGCTACCTACCCTATATTAAGCATCTCAATAAGCATATTCTCTTTTGTAACCACTCTAGCAAATGCCATGCATTGCAGCTTTCATCACCTGCTCACATGAAACAGCAAACAATTAGAATGCTCGGTGCTTTAAAATGTTTCTTGTTACAAGCATTGTGATGACAGTTAAAAAATGCATATGTGCACGTATAGCAGCATTGTATCACTGTTTCATAAAATAAAGGAAGCACAGATAAAACAGATCTTTAGACCATTTTTAAGTGGCACTTAGTGCCTGCCAGTTTAATATGTTGGCAGCACATGCATAAATCCCAACATCACCCATTCCAATCTATAGGTGCTTATTAAGTCTTTATTTTTTCCTTTGCATTCTGTCACTTCCAATTAACTACGCCCATTATACAACTCAAACTGCAAGAAAAAAAGCATGACTGAACTTCAAGATTTGACACTGTGACATGTATATCAAATGAATGTATAAAATGATGTGCTTTTCAAAATATTTTTTTAAATCATTTTGAAGAAAGTTTAAAATGCATATCTGCATTTATAGCAGCACTGTGTAATGTTTCATAAAGTAAAGTGAAAGCAGGTAAAATAGATTTGTACACCTCTTGTGCCACTGAGTGTGTGCCAGTTTCATATATTGACAGTGCATGTATGACCCATTCATATCTTCAGCTGCTTATGCAGTCCTCCTTTTTTCTCTACAATCTGTGACTTGTATGCCAACTTTCATAATGGAAAAAGTGGAACTTCAAGTCCCAGAACGCAAACAAAAAATCTAGTACTACATAAACACCTATAGATTATAATGAATCCATCAACATTTCTTCTCTTTTGTAAATGTTACAGAGCTTCTATAAATGCACATATGCATTTCCATAACTTTCGTGAGAATCCTCCCAAAAGCAACCATTTGTAACTGTCCACCAATTGTATTAACTAACTTTCTTTTATAATTACAGTAAAGAAGCACATTACCGAAGACAACAAACGGAAAAAAGAATACCCTTCACATCCAACAAATTAAGTACATTACTGTGCCATGTATATGTATGTATTACCCCAGACTACTCTTTATCAAACCAACATTTCTTTCACTCTAGTCCATTATATTCCACCATGAATACTCTTACTATTCCCATCTACACACCACCATTGCAACATCAACTCTGTTGCTCAAAACATCACAATGCCCCTACAGATTCCATCAGACTACCACTCCCTTACTCACTAACCCAACACCATCACACCTCTGCAGACTCTTACTCTCAAAACCTTCCCAACCAGACCTAATATAACACCTCACAATCAAATAGCACTCTACTCATCTCTACAATCACACCCAGAAACCTATGCACCATACATGCATATACACTGCACAACTTTCCAAAGCAAACTTTTACCACCAGACACAACAAAATGCCTACTAAAAAGCAACTCTGTAGAAAAGAAAGAAAATATAGAGCACATAACAATAAAAGTACACCATATAGTCATCCACCTCTAAAACTATTCATAGAAAACATTAAAACAAAAGAGCTAGTAACCTCACTCAACAAAACAAAACCAGCCACAACTAAAAAAGGTAAGGCCCCTCTTGCAAAAACTATAAGTAAAACATTATGTACAAAGAAAAGCAGACCTACTAATGAACCTAACCCTCTATCTACCAATGTTAACGTAGTCATGGTAAAGCAATCCAAAACATTTATGTTGCAGAACATTTTCCACCATACAGTTCTTCACAATCTTATCAAAACAGCTGCAAAAACATGATCTACAATTAAAAACTACTGCAGGAGACTAATCCTGCAAGCTCTAATTGACAGCGCTCTTCTCCTAAAGAGAACATTGTTTGTATTGATTTTAAACAGAATGAAACCACTAACTAAATTAATCAATAATTTGCAAAAGCTAATTCTAAACATGTGCAAAGCCAATATACAAACCTTTTCAAACTTCTGTAATGGTGAATGGATTCACACAAGCAGCACAGAACCATATTTCAATGAAGAAGCTTATAAACAACAACACAATTGCCATAGACAATAATGGTCAAGAGTATGAAATGGTCGAACACACCATTATGGCAAAAGAAACCCTTATAGAAAAAAGTCCCCAACAAACTTTCAACCAATGCTCCTTTCACCAAAACAAATCGTCCAATGTACAAATGGACATATAGCTCAATGTGCAATGTATGCCAACAATCCTTTAAATCTTTACAATTCCCCAATCACTATGTGAAACTAAAAGACAAAATTAAAATGAAAACTTCACAAACCATAGACTCCTGTCCATTGTGCAGTCAAACTGGTCTGCGAGGACAGTCATTAGCCTGCACTTTAGGAATTGCTTGCAAAAGCACTTTCCACCACATCAAAATATTAGCAACACACCGTTCTACTATACAGAATCTTGTGCATCGACTATACTATGCAAAAAGTCCTGCTTTAGATGTGCTAAATTTAAATAACATTCTCCTATATGAAACATCCAAAGAACTGCTTCAATAAATAGAGCACATCCAGTGTAAATACTTCGGAATGGAAGCTGACTTAGAAAATTCTGCATCTTCAGAAAACATCATTGAAAACCTCATAAACACCAACGTCCTAATAAAGACATACAAAAAAGAAATAGCTAAGTTTCAAAACACATCTGCTGAAATACCAGACCAAATATGTGTCTGTTGTTGCAAAACGTTTTTATAAAAAGAGCACAAACATAGCAGATATAGCCTGCAAAATAGAAGACAATGAAGAATCCCAATGGTTCCAATTAGCTTTATATCTAATAGCAGAAACTAAATACAAAATAACTGACCCCTCAAAGGTTTGCACGCACTGCAACACAAAACTTGACAATAACCAAATTCCATCATGTGCTATAACCAATAACTTAGAAATATTCCCACTTCCGAAGACTCTCCAACAACTTAACTTGTACGGGAGCATTATAATCCAAACAGTGCACCCATTTCAAGCTATAATTTGCCTTCAACTGAAATCATCCAAATTACCTCCATCCGAGTTACTAAAGGGCATCTGTGGCAAAGTAGTATTTTTGCCATTAGATCTGAAAGTAAATGTACAAACTCTAGGAGTACAACGACCAATAGATCAATCTTTGATTGCACTATTTAATGGTGTGCCAACAAAAGACAAAGTAATTTGGCTATATCTAGTCAACTTAAACCAAGTTAGACAAGCCCTACAATATCTAAAAGAAAACAATGAAAACTACAAAGATATAAACATAGAGGAAAACTTAAGAGCAACCACCCAAATTATTCAAGACTCACCAGCAACTGGCCAATTTGAACATATAAATCCTGTGACTGCAGCCAACATTTTAGACCAGTTTACAATTCACCCACTACAATCCAAGGACACCATTGACGATGCATTTGAAACATTTCAAATGCATCAAGCCAAAGGATCCCCAATGAGCATATGGGAAAAAAGTCTAGACGCACGTTCTTTTTCACTACTCTTTCCTACAGGATGAGGAGGAAGATATGATGAAAGGTCCATGCAAACTAGTGCATCAGAATATCGCTCTTTAAGAATGTATTCTGAAGACCCCAGATTCAGACAAAATGTTGAATACATTTTCCACCTCCTCTTCGAAAGTGAACTAGCTACTCTGTGTTATAGAGTTGCACACACATTAAAAACAGGCTCCAACCTTTTAAACATATCCGCTACCCAACTGCTTAACAAAATAAAAGACAAAGATGAAGTTTTGCAGTCAAGTATCACAAATCTCTTGGCAAACATGCATGGTACAAAGGAATACTGGATCCAACGCCAAGCTGATGTACATTATATGCTAAGGATCCTAGGCCCACCCACATGGTTTGTTTCTTTAAGTTGTGCAGAGTATGCATGGGATGACTTGCACAACTTCTTACACACTGCAAACCAAAATAAAGACGGAATAGATATAAAAACACCAGGATAACTCTGTTCTCTTGACCCTGTTAATGTTTCAAGGAACTTTCGCCTTTGCTTCATTGCCGTGCTGCTCTTTATCTGCAATAAAACGACCCCTCTGCTCGGAGAAGTGCAACACTCCTTTAGGAGAAACAAATGTCAATCCAGAGGAGCACCAGACATGCACATGCTTTTGTGGATAAAAGATGCTCCTAAATTTGACCATGATAGTGACACCACTGTTTAATGCTTCCAAAAATATAAGTGTGGCAAATACTGCCGGCGTACATATAAAAACAAAGGCAAATACTATACCAAATGCCTCTTTGGCTTCCCTAGACCAGTTGGCAAAAAAGGACAAGTAAATAGCTTGATGTCTTCTGTTAGACACAGCGTAAAAGGCAAATCCCCTAAAAATACATACAACATTAAAATGGATGAAGCATTCAAGTACATCAATGATTACAATGCAATCATGGCCCTCTTGTTTAATGCAAACATAGACATACAATACATTGCAGACAATTCTACTGCAGTTGCAAGACTTGCGGAAAATATCTAACTCTGAACTGACTACAGCCCTACTTAAACGACTCATATCTGATAGCTCCCCACTCTTACTATAGTTGAGAACGCCTTCCTGGAAGTGGCCAGTCTTATGGCGCCTCTTAGTTTGTCCAAAGGCACTAAACATAGATCAGAGCCGTGGTTCTCTGAACAACTTAAGCTAATAAAACTGGCCTGCATACCAGCTAAAAGGAACTGGAGAATATGTTAGTCACTCTCAGCTAAGCTTACATTTAACAACCTGCTGTCTGACTATCACCAGGCTATTGTCCTGGTGAAAAAGGCCTTTTTTGGGTGTAAGGTAGAAGCAGCCATAAATAAACCCAAGGCCCTCTTTGAATTGGTCAGCTCTCTCTCTGCACTATAAATCATAGGGCACCTGGTGGAGTCCTGATTTACCCAGGTGGGTATACGTATCATAAACAAATAATCAGGATGAGGAGATCCAATACAGAGACACAAAAGTGCTGTGTGTGTTTATTATGTAATCAAACAGGAAGTAGTTAGTGGCTCAACAATTTACTTTACATTTCTTCCGATAAGCACGAAAGATGGTTGAAACAAACGAACGGACAAAGTTAGTTATACAGTAGTAACACGAATGGGTGTCGGCCTCTGGAGTGTAGAGGTCAAAACTACATTGGGATACATGTTTCCTTACAGATCGAGGGGGTACAAGAACCCGCTGGTACAGGAAAAACCCGAGCCTGAGACTGGGGATGGTCTGAGGCGTGGTAAACAAAAAGTGCACACAACAATCTTTGAATATGACAAATACAAGATAGTGATACAGTTGTGTCACGTAGTTCGACACAGGGTGTGACACAGGGTGTGTTTCGGCCAAAGAAAGTGGCTTAGTAGGAGCCTGTCTTTATGCTGGCCTTCGTCAGGAAAAGGCACCAGTGGCGGTGCTGTCCGTGATGTCTACTGCTGAGGTAGCAGAGGGATGCTGTCAGGAAATCCAAAATGAATGCAGGATAACCGGTGCAATACTGGCACTGGGTGGGTCGGCTGTAGTTTCCTAGAGGCCGACGTGGTTCAGAGTCTCACGGTACCGGAGTGGGCCGATATTGGACCCAGGTCGTGGTCGTGATGATAGGCTGCCGTGATGCGCGGGGACTGCTGAGAGCCGTGTTAGTCGGTGGAACACGGCTCTCAGCTGCAGCTCCTGCTCCACTCAGCGCCAAGATACCGCTGGGTGAACATGTGCTTTAGAAATGCATCTAACATAACATGTCAGAGCCTATCTCACCAAAGCTGAGAAAACAGAGCTAAAAGGCCTCTGCGATGACATATCATCTGGCCAAACACTATCACAAAAATTGTACAGCTTTGGTATAAAAATGCTCTCCCATAGAGAATGTGGGTGCTACGAAGCTGCCGACAATTTAATAGGTACAGCCTTATATGGTAAATCTGAATACATGACTTTGGCGGTAACGCTGGCGGTATTACCGCTGGCGTTATTAGCCCTACCGCAGAACTCCCCGGCGCTAATAGCACCGGATCACGAGTTTGGCGGTAATGTAATTCCCCATTCCCCATTGAGCCCATTTGTGAATGCCCTATTCCCCATTGGGCTCAATGGGGAAAATTCATGCTCTTACCGCCGGAGCTGGGGTGAAATCCACCAAAGTCCTGATTTGGCGGACCCTTAAATCCAGCAGTAATAGCGCGACTGCCGGATTGAAGGCTTACCACCAAAGTCGTGATGAGGCCCATTGTCTGGCTGAACCTTGGACCAGCTTCATCCCAAAAAAGAGTACTAAAATCCTACCAAGAGATACAAAACCTAGCCACAAATAATCCCAACAGCCAGCACACACATTAAAAAAAAATTTAACTAACACATACTACCCACATACTACCCAAAAAGAAGTACTGCTTTGGAAAACATGTGTCTGTACGACATTGCCCAAAACTACACCCACAAAAGCAATGTCACACCAAATGACACAACTGGTAAATATTCAGTCTCAACTTGTAAAGGAAGTCTAGTGAAACTCACCAAACCCAGTCTAATTAATCACATAAAGTTATCATTTAAATCTCCACAACATAGAGAAATATATTAGATGGTCCTACTCTAACTTTTTAAACCTTGGAGAAAAGAAAAATATTTAATAGGCGAGCATGACTCAGGAAGCTGCATTCAAAGCAAATAAAAGCAGTATAAAAAATGACAATTTCAAACAATAGAAACAAATGTTGGCAAATGAATGCCAACAAGAGGAAGAAATTAAAGCTCAACTAGACAAAGACACTCCTGAGGGCACTCAACCTTTCCTTACAGGAAGCCAAGAACCACTTGGAGAACCACACATTCTAAATGAAGCAGAAATCGCCATGACTGAGGTAGAAAATACTATGTATCAATATAAACAATCTGAAGAAGACTTGTCAGTGCTGGAATCACAGCTAAATGATGAACAACTCACCATTTATCTAGAAATCACTCAAGAAATTGAACATGGTTTTAAACATGAAAATAAAACCTGTAGCTGTAACCATTATAATCCTCTGCTCCTGCATGTAAGTGAGGAAGCTGGATCTAGTAAAACATTCTTAATTAAAATAATCATCACATTTCTACAAAACTTAACAAACAACAACCTTTTGGCTGTAGTAACAGCCCCCATAGGATTAGCTGCCTACAATATAGAAGGTGTAACTTTACACCGACTACTGCTCCTCTCTGTAGAACACCAAAACATATTAGAATACTACAAATTATCAACATACGCTGCTACTGAAGTACGCAGAATTCTATAACAATTGAAAGTGCTCCTGATAGATGAAGTAAGCATGGTTTCCAACCTCATGTTGGCTTTGATTCATCTCAGAATGCAAGAAGTCCTAAAAACCAACTACAAAGAACTGGTTGGAGAAAAAAATGGTATTGTTATAACACCAGTGAAAGTTCAACCTATTTTCAAAACATTAGGACACAAACAATGCTGCACTACCCTATGCAGCATTGGAAATGGAAATCTCTGGCATCTTTTTTTATTACAGAGAACTAACTCAAAACATGTGTCAGTCTGCGGACCTCACATATGCTAACATTTTTAAAAGCATTATAACTCGTCTGCTTACTAAAGATGCACAATCTATCTTAAATAGAAGACTAATCCATGAGCTATATGGACGAAACACATCTGCTCCTGATGTCATGCAACAATTAACTCAACACAATCTAAAATTCATGGCTTTAATGCCAACCCTTGCAAGCTGTAGTCAAATCAATGAGACAATTAGCCTCATTCCGAGTCATGCCAGTAAGTACTGGTACTTTCCGGCATGGCGGAAAGTATGACACCGTGCTGTTTTAAGAGCGTACATTTCGGCCCATTCCGAGTTCTCGGACACCCGCTTTCCGCCATGCCGGAAAAGGACCGAGCGGCCTGCCGCAAAACCCCCCAAAAAACCCCTACCAGCATGCAGCGACACGTAAAGTAAAACACAGCCCTGTAAGCAGTAGGGTCAGTGCATAACTGTGACCGTAATTTACGGAGACCGTAAATTACGGTCACCGAAAAAAAAGGAACCGGAAATTATGACATTGCACAGGAACCGGAAGGAGAGCGGCGGCCATCTTTAAAAACACAATCCATTGCCATCCGCAGCCGCCAGCACCCTTGTGAGGAAACTAAAGTTGGAAACCGGACCAGGCACCGCTCAACATGCCAAAAGCACCAAAAAGGGCGGCGGATCGCATTCGCAAGCAGAGATTCTGCCCCGATGAACTCCAGGCCATGGTCGACTTCCTGGCAGAGCATGCCGATGTAGTCTTCAGCAGCTACATGCGGAGGGAGTCGACCCTCCGCAAGAAGAACATTAGGGCGGAACTGGCACTGAGGGGGAGTGCTGTTGGCAACACCCCCCGCAGCCCCAGGGACTGCCGCAAGCGGTGGGACGACCTGCGGGTGCGGTTGCGGGGCCTCCTCTCCAGCAACCGCAGCCAGGCCCTGCAGACGGGAGGTGGCCCAAGTACCGCAGTCCAACTTGAGCCGTGGGAGGAGACCTGTGCGGAGCTCATTGGCACTGAATCCATTGAGGGCGTGGGGACCATGGAGTGCGGGGGAATGACTTCTGCAGAAGGAGGTGAGTGTCGACAGTGTACACTGGCAATGTCCATTGCATGATGTAAACTGACCCAGGGGCCATCGAAGGCACCCTCTCGTGTTGCCCTCCCCCCATCCAATGCACCACCATCCAACAAATGCAGAGGCAAGTGCAGCCTAACGATGGCGCAAGTGCGAGTACATAACACACATCAACCATAGTGCATTGACTTGCACAGCCCATCATGCACACTGTCCAGCTTGGTAGGCATTGTACTAGCCAAAATGTACATGACCAGGGCACAATGAGTCACTCCCAAACATGTGTATATGTCATCACCATGCACATGTACCACTGCCATAGCTACCCCCCAAACAGAACAAAACGTAAATGACCGAAATGTCCATGCAGCCATGTATGCAAATAGGACATTGCACATACACTAATGTTGTCCCTCCCGTCTACCCCCACAGGCACTGACCATGACAGCACAGAGCCCCAAGCAAGCCGGCCAAGCACCTCCATGGGTACTGGCAGGGTGAGGCCGAAGCCAGCACCAAAAAAAAACACCCCCCAACCCACGGAAAGGCCACTTGAAGCTGTCAGACCAGCATGCCATACAGCATCGGCGGCAGCAACTGTGCCAACCCCCAGTTCAGCGCATTCGAGTGTCTCAGGGGAGGCTGCTGCTACCGCGCCGGATGAGTGGGAGCCCAGCCCGTCACCCATCCGGGGGCCCATATCGGAGGACGGCCAAGACATAATGCACAGCCCGGAGCCATGCTCCGTAACCCTGGCGTCATGCAGTGACTCTGGGGATGCACCATCACCTGTGCACAGTCTGGAACTCAACCTGCAGGGGTATGACGCCGATCCCCCCAGTCCACCCATACCGCCCCCTGCAGAGCATGCTGGTGCAAGTGGATCTTCAGATGGTTTCCCTTCTTTTGACCAGCAGCGAGTGCACCAGTTGACTGATCTCATACAGAACTACATTGAGGCCAATCGCCAGGCCAGGGCAGAATTGCATGTAGAACTCAATCAAATGCGGCAGTCCCTCACCGACTGCACCACCAGATTGTGTGACTCTTTAACTGACAACACGACCCGGCTATGTCATGTTCTTAATCGCATAGCAAATGCCCTTGAGGCAGGGCATCCAAGTACGGAGCCACAGCAGGAGGACACATCCGCAACCAGTGAGGCCACGCAATGCAGCCCGGAGAGACGCACTCAGAGTTCCTTGCGTCAACGGGATTTGCCTCCCCCAGACAAGGGGAGCAAGAGACATTAGGCATTCCTGCCACATGTGGGCCCCACATTCTACATCGGACGACTGCTCTGGAGTTGGGGGGAGATGGTATGTTCTGGAGTTGGGGGGAGGGGGGAGATGGTGTGTTCTGGAGTTGGGGGGAGGGGGAGATGGTGTGTTCTGGAGTTGGGGGGAGGGGCGAGGAGGCATGGGCAGTTGCTGATGTAAGCACTATTTTGTTTTTTTTCCTCACAATGCACAATTGATGTCGCAAACTTAAACCGTTGTGGACAATCTTCATTGCACATTTGTTCATTGACTACTGCCAGTGCATGGTGTACAAGTATGTATGAGTCCGTTGCCCTGTGTGCCCATGTCATGACACCCTCTACTGACTTGTGTACTGGAGACCTTTTCCACTGTAAGTACAGAGCATTGCATGTCCCTCAAGTGCACAGCCTCAATGACCCTTTGTTGGCACTTCACCCTCCGCCTTCACCGCATCGTCCTGTGGTTGTAGCAGTACCATGTCAGGGGTGATAGCCGCTCACGTAGGGATGCACTTTTTGTCCATCTGCACATATGGCATGGGCCCGTTCGACACCAGATATCAGTGGAGGGGTCACCCACCAGTCCTGCTTCACCGGCACATATGTTCATCACGCAAGCCAGGTGACTGCTTCATCTACATGCATGCACGGGTATGGCCATTGTCTGCTTGCCCCATGGCCCTGTTCAGGGGGTTCGTGACAGGGGTCATGTGGCTTGCTGTCAGGGGACAGCCAACAACAGCTGCATGTGCCACCAAATGAGGTGGGTGTGTGGACTGTCATGGTGGCGAACAGTACTTGGCTGTCATGGCAGGGTTTCAATGATGGCCATCTGCACATGTCCATGGATGTATTGCGCACTATCATGGACACAAATATGTGTCTGATGCAATGTAATGCAGTGGGGTGTTGCGTCTACATGATGGCCCGTGAACGATGGTGTGGACATCTTGGGGTACATGTTCCTTTGTTGCATGCTGCTGTCCTGATGTCGGATCATTGTGGTGCTGTGTACTGTGTACATTCTTATTTGGGTGTGATGGCTGTAGTCTGTGGATCATGGTCATCATCCTGTTCTGATCCATTCTATGGTGATTCCCAACACTCCTATGGGTGCGCCATGCCGGTGACATGATATCGTACCCCTGCTGCCCTCCGTGATTTCCACTCCCAGGGATGGGTCTCCAATGTGGTGCCAGGCTGGGGGATGCCACATTGTGCATGTGCAGTGTGTCCTCCGATATGCGCTTACAGTTGTGGTGTCCGCCAATGCGTGGTGCTGGTGTAGTGTGATTAGCCCTTGTCAGTTGGTGGAGATGTAGTGTGATGTGAGTGCCTTATTCTAGCAAAGTGGGAATCTGTTCATATGTACCGTTGCACTGGTTCTGTGGCAGGTTTGGTGTCGGGGTGAACACCGTACAATGGCTTCATCGTTTCAAACCAGTTGGTTCATGCAGGCACCCACCCCATGGCACCAGTGCACTTGCATGACACAGTCAGGCGACTCAACAGCCAGCCAGGCAGGTCATCCTGCATGTTGGACCATGTGGCACGGTAGCGTGGTGAACTGCTGGCCCTTTGAGTCATGTGTAGTTGTTTGGTGTTGGGCCCACCCATGTATGCGGTTCTTGGTAGCGTTGGATTCCGTAGGGGGAGTGGTATTGTTTGCAGTTGCTGTCCGCCACCTGCATGCCATGCTGGTCCACATACGACCTGTGGGTGCTGTCAGGGGCACCATTGTCATTTGGCATGCCTCCATTTGCATTAGGTCCAGCTTTACTGTTGTGTATGTCATGGGTGGTCCATGTTGGGGATTGGTGGACCCTTGTGTGCTTGGGGAGGTGTGACGGCACTTGTATATGTGGCCGTCTAATGGACGGTTGTGACATGCCACTGTGTGCTGGTAAGTGCCTTTGGCATGGGTATGGGGCACAGGCAACACCATCACTTGTGCCGGGTTGGCACTGTACATTTGTATGGTGCTCGCTTTTCTTGTGTCTGTGGCGCAATATGGTGGTGACGGTGTCACAGTCTAGGTGGTCTGGGGTCTCTATCTGGTAGGACTTCTCCTAGAGTGGCCGGACATGCTGCGTGTGCATGGGGGATGCTGGGGTGGTAAAGGAGGCTGCACTGGTGCTGCATGCAGGGCCTGTCTCCCCCTCCTTCTACCCCTGTGTCTCCTCAGTGGGGGGGTGTGGTGTTGTTGCAGGGGTTTGTGTGGTTGTGGCCTTGCTTGTTCGATTGGTGTCATCTTGGTGTCGGAGGGGGTGGTGTGTGGGTGTGTTCCTTTTCTGCTGTGGCAGACTCATGGCCTCCATTTGTGTTGCATGTGTCCACCTGCGGCTCTGGGTCCCACTGCTCAGGGTTCTTTACTCCTTCTCTGAGATGCCTGTATGTTCTCCATGCAGGTAAGGTACTTTACGGCCTTGAGGAGGCCGTAATTTACGTGTGCTCCTTACTTGTGATCAGCTCCGGTTTACGCCATGCCGTTAATTTCGGCATGGTGGGGTACGCGTGCGACCCAAGACCGATAATTACGGCATTGTAATTTACGGTGCCGTAATTAACGGTCTGAGGGGTCGGAATGGCATGGAGCGGACAACCATGCCGGTAATTCATTACCGGCATGGTTTGTACCTTACCTCCATGCTCGGAATGACCCCCAATGTTGAAAAAAGAAATGCAACCCAAACTGCATATCAGCTCCACAGTCAAACTAGAAGTGCATGACATAACACTTCCCCTGTGCCAACAAACACCAGCATGACTAAATAGCTTAGGAAAATGTATCTCCAACACAGCTGGATTGGAGAAAATATTGACTTTGTGTCTACACTGCAGAGTAATTCTAAAACATAACCTTGACGTAGAACAAGGTTTAGTCAATGGAGCAATTGGTACAGGTGTTGGTTTACAAACATATCCACATGACAACAACATTGGGGTTGTCAACATCCATTTTGACAAACTTGCAGAAGGTAAAAAAATGGGCTGGACAGTAGCATGTGTGCTTCTTTTCAAAGACATGTACGTACGCAGAGACCAATTTTCTTTATCTCTTGCATATGCTGTCACTATTCACAAATCGCTATGTCTAACCCTAGATCAAGCATTGATTGACATTGGCAGCACAGTCTTTAAAGAAGGTATGAATTACATAGCACTTTCATTTCTGGGTACACTCAATGGTATATTCCTAATTATCTTTGATGGAAACAAAGTCAACACTGACATTCCTTGCATCCTGGAATACAACAAGCTACGGGCATTATGTACCACCCATCTAGATATGTACCCTGTACCTCAAAAAAAGAAACCTTTAACAACACAGGTAATGCAAACAGAAGCTATAGCAGATCTCCCAACAATACAGCTAAATAAACAACCAACTGCTTCTGCATCAAACAATACGACCTCAAAACTGCCTAGTACAAAGTAAACTGCACATCCATCAGAAAAGAAAGACACAAAAGTCTCTTCTGCAGAATGAATTGCAGGCCCATCAAACTATCCACAAACAGAACTCTCTGGTACATTTAAATTCAAACTGATTGAAAGGGGTTACCCTACCAAGGTCGTGAGACAATCTGCCAAACGAGCTTTTAACAACAATCGGGAAGCCCTTCTTGAAAGGAAAAAGAAAAACACTGCCAATCGTGACACCCCATTGGTGTTTGTTAATACCTTTAGCAACATATCCTATAAAGTTAAGAACATTATATGCAAAAATTGGAAAAAGACTATGAATAGCCCAGTACCTTTGATAGCCTTTAAAAAGAGCACTAACATCCGTAATCTTGTCATGAAAAACGACATACACAAGGTGGTCAATCATGAGAGCGCCCAAAGTA
Organism: Ambystoma mexicanum; assembly: GCF_040938575.1. Taxonomy (NCBI): domain Eukaryota; kingdom Metazoa; phylum Chordata; class Amphibia; order Caudata; family Ambystomatidae; genus Ambystoma; species Ambystoma mexicanum. The sequence continues at coordinate 985,352,641 of NC_090921.1, forward strand.
CATTGTGGGGTCTGCCCCGTGTGATGGGACATCATCCGTGTGGAGAATGTGTTATGTGCCCTTTTACTAAGAAAATGACTTCTGTTGATTTGGGTTTAACCACAGAATGGTCTTTGAAAGAACATACTAATTGTAACACGGAGAATGTAATTTATTTGATTAAATGCCCATGTGACCTAATTTATATAGGCAAAACCAACAGAAAGTGCAAGACTCGTATGATCGAACACAGGAGCTGTTTGAAAAATCATATTGAGAAAGCTCCTCTAGTAAAACATTTCGATGAGAAAAGACACACATTCTCGGACTTTGAATGGTGTATCCTTAAAAAGATTAAAGGTAGAACCCAAGACGAAATCAATAGAAAATTGATCAATCTGGAACAGAAGCTGATTTTTCTCACCAATAGTCACATTACAGGATTAAATGAAAATATAGAGTGCCATAACATTAGATAAGAGAGTGTGATGGGACCCACGAAATCATTGGAATGTTGCACTTTCTGGGGGTTTTCAACTGTGGGAGAATACCAACCTCTATATGCAGAAACAAATAACTATATATCTGTTGGTGAACTAATGATTGCTTAAACCTCTTGATGGTGTAATTCATCGGTGATTGTTTCTATTGTGGCAAATCCTCATTGAGAGAGATGACTCTGTGGTTTCTCTATGACCGTTGGACATGATCGGGTCAGGGGTTTGTCCCGCTGTAAGAGTGACCAATATCAGTCAGATGGTGGACTTATAGTTTTTCTGTGATGGTCTTTGGGTATAAAAACTCAGGTAAATTACCCTGTTTTTCATTTGGTGTTACCAGTTTTGAGCCCCATATATACCTGTGATGCTGTTGTGGTAGGGACACTGTGGGCCCCTGGGTTGTGTTTTTCCCGTAGCAATGGTTGCGGGGCAACCTCGCTATCACTAGGGATTTTTTGAGCCCGGCCCCATTTTTTACATGAAGGGTGCGTGATGACGTTTTACGTCACCACGCGATGACTAGCGTGGTGACGTCAGCACGGTACGCCACTTACTTGTTATGAGGATTTGTGGATGGTTGGTGGTAGAACTGACGGTGGACGTGGCCGCCGGCCACTGTTCTCAAACTTCTATACGTGGCTGCTTACTAGGAGCGGATCCACCTAATTGTGGGTAAGAGCTAGGAGTGATGTCTAATTATTCAAGTCTTACATGGGGATACTCCTTGATATTTTGCTGATCCAGCATTGTATTATTACAGAGCGAGAGGTCCACATCCGTGAAGAGGAAGAGGCCGTATTCAGATAGTACTCCAATCAAAACATATATTTGTTGGCTCACAAAAACCTTTGATAGGTAAGATTACTTTGTTGAGTTGGAGGTGAGGAATAATGGATATTTGGTGGGTTAATGTTATCTATCTTCCTCCACCTATTTTTCAGGCACTTGGAGGTCTAGAGGAATTGGAAAGGGTCCATGGGTAGTTACCACCACTGAGACTTAGTTGGATCTAGGAAAAATTCAGCTTCCGCATCCCATGGTGAGCAATCTATATATTAGAACTTCGAATTTTGGGTTGTATCAGTATCTAACCGATGATTGAGATGCTAAGATTTGTTTCTACTCAGGGGAAAAGAACAGCTATTATGAGTAAGAGAGTTCTACATTTTAGCGTTGGGGTAGGTATTTCGTAGGACTTGATGCTGAATCCCTTTTGCTTCTGCAGTGAAGAACCATTAATGGTTTGGCTTTTGAGGTCCAAGTTATATATTTCTTGAGACCTTAGACCATGTATACGATTGATTATATACTTGGTACCCTATTGGTGATTAGGGCGTGGCTTTGGTGAGTAATTAAACCGATTATGCCGGTGTCAGTGATACATGTTTCTCTCTTTTTTCCTTAGAAATAGCAAGTTGTTGGTTGAATAGGAAGAATCTACCTGAAGCACAGGATTATCTCTGCCCCTGATGAATGTCCGGTTATTGAGAACACAGAGGACAGAAACTTATATAAGTTGGGCTGTGACACACAATGGGAAATGAGATCAATTAAGTTGCCATTCTGGTGCTATGCTGATCTAATTGTCGGCATAAATGTTTCTATACTGCGAGGTGGAATGTTTTTAACATGTATATGACTATGTTATGTGTATATGTTTTTGAAACTATTTTTGTATTACCTGTGCTGAATTAGAGATTAATATATTAAAAATGATATTTTCTGATAATACTGTTTTATGTTTATTGATAATACATAATGCAGCCCACATTGATTTAGCGGCTGTTATGTATTTCTGCTTTCTGAGGGGATAAATTCATTATTTTATATAGTTTGTTGTATATTCCTTCCTTTTGTTGAAATATACATTTAAATTCAGCAACATAACTGGAGTAAATTGTAATGCTAATGTAACAAGGAACCTTCTCTTTCATTGCCACCAATTGTTCACAACATTTACTTATGCTTATTTACTTTTTTGTTAATTGTGATTGGTTGTTTTTGTCTTTTTTTCTCAAGAGAACATCTATTATAATGATAGAAGAAGAGTTTTTTCTCCTGGATATCTTGCTTGGATTTGCTGTAATGATTAGTTCAAACACTCTTTTAGATACGAAACAATTTGTTTTTTATTGGTGATTTTCTTGAGTGGCTTTTGTTAGTACAATTGTTAGTGTTTCCGAAACACTGTTAGGACTTATGTACCTATTCGGTCAGCCGACACGTGTTTCGACCCTGGGGTTCTTTCTCAAGGCTGATCAATATTCAATAGTGCCAAGTGGTGTGTAAGTGTGACAATATCGTGACATGATATTTGTGCATTGGTCAAACATTGTGGTGTTGGTGTGACATGAAAACATTGTGACAGTTTAAGAATCATTGCGTTATAAACAGTTTGAATTACATTTGGAATTAAAGTCCAGTTGGAAGAGAAAGGAGGAAGAAAGGGAGAGGAATTAGCAAAGAACTGGGTTCATGTGCAATTGTTAATGGGAGGAGGGACATTGTGTGCCTGTTACCATGTGTGAAATTGCTGTGACCCCTCATTGGGGTCCTGGAGTTGTTTGAAGGCTGTCCTTTTTGGCAGTCTTGGCTCCTGTTGGGTCCTATAAATATATACAACAAAGACAGCTATGCACTCCAAAAAATCCTGACCAAGCCACGGGGGCTAACTTCGCATGGACGAACACATCAAGCCACATTTGGAAACGCACCCCAGCATGTCATTTAGCAGAGCAACAACTCTGAGGAACTTACTGAGCCCCTCCTTTCTTTCGGATAAACATATCAAGGCACAGGACTGGCTCAGCAAACTCACACCAATAGGCTTCACAAAATGCGGGACATGCTCAATGTGCAAGTATGCAACTCCAACAAAAAGTGCTGATTTTATGGGCTGCCCAATTTTCAATATCACAGAGCACATCAATTGCAAAAGTAAATTTGTGATATATGCAATTGTCTGTGTATGCAAGAAAATATACATAGGTAGCACCATCAGAGAGACACGCTTCAGGATAAGAGAACATATGAACAGTATATATTCACAAGATCCCAAACTACCGCTGGCCAACCACTGGCAGAAGAATCACCAGATGGACAACAAAAGTGACATCATGTTCATCGGATTAAAGACGGTCCGGCTGGGCCCTAGATGATGAGACAGAATCCAAAAGCTGAGACAAAAGGAAGCACGATTGATCTGTCATTTCAGATGTGTTAAGAATGGCTTAAACAAAGATCATGACCTCAATGTTTTCCTGTAACCTCCTCTCCTATCTGCTCCCTAACATATAATTTGGCTCTTTTCTGGGGCATGCTCAATGCCCAGCTTATTCACTGACCCACACACATTGACCATATACACAGCCCAAGACCGTACTCCTGCCCACCATACAGGGACCACACCGCAGGCAGGACCCCAACTACAATCTGATTACTACTCAGCAAGCCTGACCAACACTCCCACAGGAGCAATCCATTAGCCCAATTCTCCGTGTATAGAATTGACACAATGTACACAGTCTAGGACTCTAATTTTGCCCACCATACATGGACCACACTTCACCTTAACTCAGCAGGCCCAACCAACAGTCCTTTATGACCCTCCCTAACCCACCACACCGTGCACTAGATCAATCATCCCATCAGGATCTAGGCACTCCCCATCTACCCTATCTACCTAGCATTAACTAGGCATAGTGCACTGGGCCAGTACACCCAATAGACCTAGGGTTTATTCCCTGTTCTTGTTTTACCACCCTTAATGTAGGCATCGCCTTAATTCCTATTTACACCCATTATCTGGGTTATTCCAGAGAGTTTTAGCACTCTCCCATAGCACGATCCCCCCCATTCACTCCCCTTTGCCCGCCACCAAGCCATTGCCAACAAGGCTTCCACTTAGCATCAGCAGGCTCACGTTCCCCAAACACATCACTATTCCACCAAACATGCCCGCTGGTATTAATTAACGCGCATGCTTGGGAAGTCCGATAAGCGCACGCTACATTATCACGCATGCACTGGCACACCGCTAGCACATGCGTACTAAACACGGCAAGGGAATGCTACACTATTGCGCATGTGCTGGGGTCCACACCACGGGACACAACGCATGCGCAATGAAATAAATTAGTATGGCGGCGCCCAGCATCACAGCAGGAGCCGCATAGAGCACCCAGGACGCTCTCCACTGACTCCAGGTAAGCGCCCACATCCCGACGGAGCGAGGGAGAGACTGGCCGCCACATGTGGGCTGTGCATCTGGTTTTTAGCTCACAGCCACTACTTTTCTTCTCCCTCACGGGATCAACCCCGGCACTTGAAACCGACGGGTTTCCTTCTTAGGTAATAGGAATTGACCCTTATAACAGCATGCTCCAAATAGGCACAAGAGAGAGACTGCCCGCCCCACTAGCGCTGTGCATCACTTATTCACCTCATAGCCACTAATCTCCTTCTCTCTCATGGGATATTTTCGGCAATGGAAACCCACCTGTTTCCTTTTCAGATTTTTTAACTGTCCTCAACACAGCCATTTCCAATTGGCTTAGTACCACCAACCTCAAATTGACCTCACCCCCTTGGCACAAGCATCTAATGTTAGTTTAACCAACATGGGCTCTCCCACCCATGCCCGCTGCCCAGCCACTATCCCAACAGACATAACTCACCCACCAATCATCCACCTCTCTATTCAACCAATCTATAGGGCCCAACAGGAGCCAAGACTGCCAAAAAGGACAGCCTTCAAACAACGCCAGGACCCCAATGAGGGCTCACAGCAATTTCACACATGGTAAGAGGCACACAATGTCCCTCCTCCCATTAACAATTGCACATGAACCCGGTTCTTTGCCAATTCCTCTCCCTTTCTTCCTCCTTTCTCTTCCAACTGGACTTTAATTCCAAATGTAATTCAAACTGTTTATAATGCCATGATTCTTAAACTGTCACAATGTTTTCACGTCACACCAACACCACAATGTTTGACCAATGCACAAATATCATGTCACGATATTGTCACACTTACACACCACTTGGCACTATTGAATATTGATCAGCCTTGAGAAAGACCCCAAGGGTCGAAACACGTGTCGGCTGACCGAATAGGTACATAAGTCCTAACAGTGTTTCGGAAACACTAACAATTGTACTAACAAAAGCCACCCAAGAAAATCACCAATAAAAAACGAATTGTTTCGTATCTACAAGAGTGTTTGAACTAATCATTACAGCAAATCCAAGCAAGATATCCAGGAGAAAAAACTGTTCTTCTATCAACCAAACTGGGGTCCAGGCTAAACCCCAAACCACTCCTGTGATCTTGCAAAACTCCCAAAACCTTAAAATTAAATGGGGCTTAGCACAGGCAGGTTGCACTTCTAGAGCCGAACCTCACCCTATCTATTATAATGAATTTATTGTCTTAACTTACATTTTTAATATGTACCAAACTGTTGAAAGGTTGATTGTTCAACTAATACAATAAAAAAAATTAAAAGAAAAGAAAAATTACTTAAATAGCTCAGACCAGTTGTGTTTACAAATGCTCGTCCTTCATAGAAATACCACAAATAATCCTGACAACACTTACAGTGTCTCAGGTATAAAAGAAGAATTGGACTACTGTGCGGGAATGGTAAAATGTACCATAAACACACAGGAAGATCCACAAGAATTCCTAATGTACTTACTACAAGTACTGGAAACCAATAATATCCCTATAAATGAAATCTTCCAGATTTCATACACGTGGAAAGATATATGCACTCTCTGCAACCATGTTTCACAGGACAACATCCCTATTGAACGATTTGTATATGTATCCATACCAAATTCTGAATCTATTCCATTTCACCAGCTTCTGCAAAATGCAAATCGTGGCATACCATGCCCATTTTGCAATTCAGACAATTATTCCACCATACAAATAAACTCACATAACCAATATGTCATACTAATGCATCTAAGGTACATTGCAGATGGTACCAAAACTAACTGTAATCTTACAGGCTTCACACATGGCCAAGTATCTCTTGGAAAGAAAACCTTCACAACAGTAGGTATAGTATGCCACAATGGTGCCACAACCACTTCAGGGCACTACACTGCCTATGTAGAAAAAAAGTTGGTTTGAATGTAACAAAACACCCATTACTCCAACACATAGATTACCAGCAAATTTTAAAATTGCCTACTTAATATTCCTTCAACCCAAATTTAGTCACTAAACTATAGCACAATTGACATCTTGAATATGCCAACAAGTATCTAACTACATCCATAATACTACAATACTACTTTTCAAAGTTAATGCAGTTATAATACGCCAACAGGTATCTATCTACTTGAAAAATACCCTTAATTCCAAAACACTTCAAATACGCCATCTCAATTCTTATACGACAAAACATCTTCTAACTTCTAATGTAGTCAGAATACGCCAACAGGTATCTAACTACTTCAAGCATTCCCTTAATCACAACATACTTCAAACAAACATACTATCAGCCTTACACTCACATAATTGCAATTGTTTTTTTTAAATGCAGTATGGATTTTTTTCCCAATGATTATTTAATGTCAAGACAACATCAGTGTGTCATACAATAATGTTGTACCAAACATAGTACTTAGAATGTATTGTTTATGAGGGTCTAAAATAATTATATGTAGAATTGCATACACCTACAGCTTTTAAAGCATCCTGCTTAACAAATTGAACCGTTTTTTTCCACAGAAAATAAACCAGAGATTCCAGCTAATAATCAGATTCCTGATAACGCTATAAACTAAGTAACCATAGTTATTATAATCAAAAACATATTCTATGAGCACTATCCTCAATTGTACTACAATCATAAGTACCATATGCAGTTCAATTACATAATTCCTCCATATTACAAACATTGTGTACTCCCACTACAGTACCTATAATTACTATACACATATTACTACTATGATGATTCTGGCCGTATTCCTACTCCATTACCTATAATTACTATACACATAGTACTACTGTGGTGGTTGTGACCAGTGGCCATGCCCCCAGAATCTGGCCACTGGCCTCAACCACCACAATACAATTAACTATATAACAAGTACGTACCATACACCATCAACTAATAAAACTCACCCTGACCCCCTGCAAACGGAATTATGTCTTCGGACACCGAAATTGACCATGGACTCGGCTGCATTTCCAAATCCTTATTTTACCTATAAAAACAGCGACACATTACCTTCATTCCACTTCCCTGCCATTTCGATTCCCTCTTTCAGCCATCAAATAACCCCAAATGTCTTTCCCAAGCTGTCCATTCACGGCGCTGTCCGCAAACTACTGCGCTGTCTGCGGACAGTCGCGACGCCTGCCCAACCTTTTTCAACCTACAAAAATAACCAAATATCATATTTTTTCCACTGCCCCACACTTCCCAGCCCCTCTTTCCACCACCAAATAACCCAAAATGTGTTTTGCTGACTTTTTCCCTAGCGGACTGTCCACGGACACCGGCGGTTGTCCGTGGATCCAACATGGTGGGCGTTTCCAAAAATATGACCACCTCACGCTTTTCACCATCCAATCAGCAGTCGCGTCCGATGTCCGTGGACCTCATGCTGTCCTCTGGACCAATCAGAGGCCTGTCCGAAGACTGAACAGGGAAGTGATTCTGCGGACCGAACCCAGAAATCACTAATTTCTTTAATCTACTTTTTGGTCGTTAAAAAAAAAAAACTGGATGGATTTATACCTAATTTACTAAAGCCTGCTTTCGGGACCAATCTGCCGTTCCTGCCATACATTTGGTGAAAATTCATCCAGCGGTTTGGGCTGGAGGCGTGAACAACATGTTTTTTCCATTACATTTATGGGAAAAATCACAAATTCTGGGTGCCCCCTATAACTTTGTCCCCCTTAACGAAATCTCACCAAACTTTTCAATCTGACGGGGCCATATATTTCTTTGCAAAGTTTTGTGAGGATTCGTCCAAGGGGGGCAAAGTTATAAGCCGCCTAAAAAGTGCTCTTCCTATGGGATGAGCAACTTAACCACAACTACAGGTACGCTATCACAGGCCCTGTAATATATAGATATGCATTAGCTGCTCATAAAGCATGTTCCTATGAACAGCAGCCATTTTATAATCATTCTGTGATGTTCTGCGGTAACACAGTCTTGCAACATAGCTGCTCATAATTCAAGTTGCCTTGAACAGCTGCCATTTTATAATAATTCTGTAATGTTTTGTTGTAACACACTCTTGCAACATCCAATAATGGGACAAATACAGGCTGACACCAGAACTTGATTGGATATGCTGGTTACATGGCGGCGCCTTAAGCAGTTTTTAAGAAATGACTTAGCAGCATTTGCTAGGACTTAACTTCGATGATTACAAATTTGAGGGCTGTAGCATGACAAGGCTGCCACTTTCCTACCCAGGCATTTGATTTTTCAAACCCAGAGAAAGCTATGATTGGCTGATCTAAGATCACCTCAGGAAACACAATATGGTGATGAGAAAACTGCCAGCACATAGACACTGAAGAATATGTCCACTGTCTTCCTTTTTTGTAAGCATCCTGAGCTGGATGGCCTCCCTATTGTGTTCCACAACTGAGGTACCCACTAGGAGAATGTTTTACTACACCCCTGGCCAAAATCTCTCTGGAGAAGGTACCTCACGGTATCCCACTGGATGCAGAGTTCTGGGCTACCTCACGTCTCATCTTATAGCAGTCACATTTATTTGCAATGAAAGAAGGGCTGCAAACATGTCATGACTCGTGGGTTACACACAATCCATTAAATGTGGCTTGAATGGTCAATGACAACCAATGGCTATCACCCAAATAAATGTATTTACTTCGGCAATACGCCCTGACATGGGTGCTGATTATCAGCCACGGGGCCTAAACATGGGCTCTCGTACCATTACCTGACCAGTAATGTCTGCCCACGAAGAGGTTTATTGCTATTACCGCCCCCTCATGCTTTAGGAAGTGTTTTTCTTCTGATAAATTGAGAAACAATGCGGGTGCTGTTTCTCAAATTAAAAAAACTCTAAAAAACTAAAGGTCTGCTGTGGACGTAGGGAGAAGGGAACTTCATGTAGTACCTTCTCTCTTTCAATGGCAGCCATTGCCTTGTAGGGAAAGGACCGGAACAGTGATTGTCCTGGAACTGGCGAGGGACAAAGTGGCCACAAGTAAGTCTGGCTGGAGTTGCGGTGGGATGAGGAGTACATGAGGGAGGGAGAAATTGTGATGGAGCGGGTGGAAGGGGCCACAATGGCTTAGCTGCCCAGAAGGGAAGATAGCGGTCTGCTGCTACTGAGGAGGTTCAGACTGGGGGCAATGTCATATGGTATACCTGCCACCCAAGCTTCCTGTTTGGCTGGGGGCCCAATGACGCACCATTGGAGTTTGGGTCAAACCGCGTTCCTGATTGGCTGGGAGACCCAATTTCACCCAGGTGCTTATGCGCTATAGTCCAAGGTTCTCTAAATAGGTAAACCAGGGTACTGCAGTGAGCATCTTAGCAGCACTAGCCCAACACTGGAGCGATTTGCATCCCAGGCTTGTTGCTACCTGAAACATGGTCTGATCAATTAGTGTCCTGGACAGACACTAATGTGGGCTTTGAGGGCTCATTGGAATGGGACCCGAAGTGAATTATCATTAGAGCAATTGCACTTGCATTGGAAAGATAGGACGACAGATTTCATAACAGATCAGGCATTCTGTGCACAGCTAGCTAATTTAAGTACATCGCGTTAAGGAACATGAAAAGACTTTGTCTGGCTTTAACTGAAGTTCTGTGGGGAAGGTGGCAAGTCCCAGGCTACCCTTGGCATAAAGCAAAGATCATTTGAAAGAAAGTGTATTAACTCCAACTCCAATGGTGTAACTTTACGTATGTCAAGCATGGATAACTTCACATGTGCTCAAAGGTACTCTCAAAAAAGTATTCACAATATGAATCTTCATTTATTGCTGTGTGAGCTTACAAAATTTTCGCACATAGCACTTCATCAGGACTTATGACATGTTATGTAGTTTGTATCGGAAATAGATTTAATGTATCGGTTCCATTCATTCAACAACGTGGCTGTGATCGAGACACACGTATCACACCTGGAGAGAGTTACCATGAATACGTTTGTGATACTTCACTTTACTTTACTTTATTATATTTATAACACGCAAACCAACATACCCGAAGGCGTGACGGCGCAGACAAAACAAACACCATAAATATATATATGGTCATATGATCAAAAATTGAGAATCTGGAATAGTTAGAGCATAACAAACAGCATCACGGTCGAATATTAGACATACATAGGAGTCGTATTATTAGGGATAGAAAGTAAAAAACAGGGTCAGGGGGAACTCCCTGAAGAAAATAATTTCAGAGAATCAGGTTTCAGTTCGATGACCCTGTGGGCAAATATTTGCATCGTCTGAGAAAAGCAGGTAAGGAGCTTGCACCACAGCCCACTAATATGCATTCAGTGTCTGGTTTCGAGCACCAATCGCTCAACTCCATCCTGAGGATAATCAATAAATCGGTAAGTCTAGTTACGCCTGGACCTGTTCTCTGGCGCATCTACGCAAGAACCTTGTTGCGCAGGGCTTCTTTAGTCTCTTTATCATTGATTTTCTGGATATTGGTTATAATGAAATTTCTCTGGTCCATTACAAAGTCATGAGAAGACATTTCCTTTATTGTAGGCATTTGTGACTTTTTTAATTGTAGATTTCGTAGCATTGTCCTCTTGAGTTTAGCGTTCGTAGCTATTGATTGTGTATCCTCTTTATGTTCAGCAGTCGCTCATATGATGGATCCATTTCCTGTGGTAAGGCTACTCTAAGGGTTTTTATCTTTTTCTTACATTCCAGCATTGGCCCAGTGGACCCCAGAGGCTCCATGCTACAGGAGTCGGTTTGAGTGGCTTGAGTGGCTTGATTTAACGTTTTCCTTTGTAAAAAAGGTTTGACAGGCGATATTCACCCCAGACACCTGGGACAAATCGCAGGTGCTAGCAGGCCGTGGGGTCTGGGAAAAGGTACTTACATTAGTCGGCCGCGAGTCCGCTACCAAGTCATTTAGAGCGTTCGCCAGGATGTCAAGATTAAACGGGTCCTTACATAGCAAACGTTCTTTAGCAATATTGGCCATATGCACAGGCCATTGAAGAAGACCTGAGTACTCAGGTTGGGCTGAGTCGGGTAAGACCCTCCCTTGCAAGGTGGGAGAAAGTGGAGGTGTGGGTGTCCGAGGCCTTGACAGCAAAGGATCATTAGTGAGCAGCTCTGGCGTCCTGCTATCCATAGAGATGTGAGAACTAATCGAGGGTGTCTGTGCTGAAAGATCAATCTTCAGAAGGGGGCTAACCAAATCATGTGTGAGGATAGGGGCTTTATCCGGGGAGACAAGATCTTCGACTAGTGTCATTTTTATGGCAGAGAGATTGCATTGCTTATTTAGCACTCTGAGTCTTCTGCGCTCACTAAGTGCTAGAACCTCCAGGACGCGGTCACTATTGATCGCTGGGGAGAGGGCCTTAGGGACTCCTAGACCCCCTATAATTGGCCTTGGCGTGGCCATAGTACCCTTCTTCTTCCGTGGCGCCATACTGGCAGCCAGGTTGGTGGGCATATTATAACATGCACGACGTGGTCAGCAGGCTTAACAAAGCAAACAGGACGGAAGTATTGTCTCCCAGCAGGGGCCTTACCACTCAGACTCAGTCGCCTATTTTAAGTAATGATTATGCTGTTTGAGTGAAACATATATCAATTTACAGGACATGCACCCTCTAAATACATTGGAGACTACCTTTATTCTCAACACATACAAAGCTATTCTTATTTCATTCGCTTGAAGTCAGACCAGCGGAGTTGGGGGTAAATTGCGTTCTTTCACACCATGTTGAAAACATTATTGTAAAATTGCAGATATTGTTAGACAGTTCCTAAATCTCCACATGGCCACTTTTGCCTAGATTGAAGCATGGCAGAGGGCGTATCAGGGACTGGCAAATACATGGATCCATTTATCAATACAATGGATTCAAATCAAATCATTAGCTTACTGCCTGACTCATCCTGAGGAACCCTGAATTACAAAATTATTAAGCCCACTTATTCACATTTTGTAATTCGAGTTTTGGGGATTTTGTTTTTTCCCCGTCTGGCCATGAAATGTATGTGGGGGACACCCTTGCAACCTCCACAGCCAATAATACCGAACTAGGGGGGCGGGGGACACCCCCGCAACCCCTGCTCCGCTTGTTTGGGATTATGGGCTTTGATATTTTTATACCAGGTCGAATGCACAGTAAACGTTCATTCAAACCTTTTTTCGAAATGTTGGGGTAAACCCTCATATCACATACAATCTAATATTGCACTTTCGTCTAACTGAGCTGCTTACACTTACCTTTATTTGAGAGGATTTGAAAAAGTTTCATTATGTAGGGAATAGATGTAAATTGCATATATGCACACAATCTATTAATGTCCTCTTTTACCCCTTTGGCATGACCCAGGGGCGCTTCTGCACATTTAAAAGTGCTTTCTGTATTTATAAATGAGAGGTGCCTTAAAATACGCAGACAACAAAGATATTCCCCTGCACTTAGAACATGCACATGGTTTACCTTGTCATGCTTTTTGTTACGTGGCACTGTCCTACTTGCATTTCTATCCCACCCACGGTGTGTGGTGCCCATTTATCGACCTCGGAAGGATGAAAGGCTGAGTTTGGCCCTGCCGGGATTCAAACCTGTGTCAAAGTGAGCGCTCTACGCTGTGCTATTGGACCATCTGGACAATGAGCTCTGATAACATTTTGTGATCCTAGGCAGATTCTCTGACCGATGTACCATTACCAAACCATTTTAATTTTCAGGAGGCACTGTTTCCTTTTAGTTCTGGCCATTAGGTGGTGTTAAAAGTGCCACCTAAAAGCCAAAACTATTGAATTGGAATTGAGCTTATAGGGAGATGTGACATGAGGAGGGACACAAAGCTTGTAGGTGTTGTTTGGTTTGTTACCCACTCTTTGACTACCTAGGCCCAGTCCCACCCACTTCATTCCCCTCTCCACCCAAAACACATCCTCTTGGTCACTCTTTGAGCTAGCTCTGTCACACAGAACCATCACACTTTGAACTTGAAGTGCCTGCCAATGTTATTTCAAAGCAGTCTTCTGAGAGTTAGTCTTAACACGAGCTGTAAATTAGCTATTGCTGTAATAAAAATGCTTTAGCCAAGTGTACCTTCAGTCACTTGATTTTTAAACACTATGTGTGTCGTTCACCAAAGTTCTGTTAAAACCAAGCATTATAAGTGGGGAGTGCTGTTGCATGGCAGACAAGATAGCCACATCCTGTGGCGAGAGGGGCTCAGCCCGCCCCGGGGACACGCCTGAAATTGATGGTCGTGTGATACTTCATCTGGCAGAGAGACGTACCGGCTGAAGCCTGTGCGCCGGGTGGGAAATCCCAGGGGCCAACAATCCCATTGTGATCTGCAGCCAGTGCTGGTGGGGACTTATTAACCTTGCACCAAAGGACCCACAGCAGGGAAAGACGGCAGGTTCGGGATGAAAGTTGCAGACCCTGACACCACTTACCCCCTGGCCATGCTGCGCCCTGAGACGCAAAATAGAGGCCTGAATTCGAGCGCAAGGTCATGCTGGGTCACTCCGGCAGTCAGCGACCAGCTGCGTCGGCTGGACACTGGGCCTGTTGGAGAGACGAGCTGAGGCCTGTGCGCCGCTGGTAAGGTTCGGGGTCCAGTGATCCCCCAACCATGTGAACTGCGGCCTGAGCCGGTGGAGATCTGCTAACCCTCCGCTGTTCGACTTAAATGTGTACAGATTATTGTTATAATTAGTTCTATTTAACTGATTTCAATATATTTCAGGTGCCCAAGGTACATCTCTTGCTACAGAGATAAAGTCTAATGTGAACTTAATTGTTGTAGTTATTTCTATCAACAATGGGACAGTCCCTGTCAGTCCAATAGATCCTTCAATAATTCAAGGAAATATACATTCTTAAGGTTATGTTCTAGTCAAAAAGGCATTGTATTGCAACCCTATTTTAGATAATAGATCAAGGCTCCATAGCTCACTTCTTAGCTTATGTATATTCAACTATGCACGATGCAGGAACAGAGGCGGGTGAAGACAAGACCTGACACCTTGTGCCCCTAAGCCCAGTTATACCCTGGGCCGTGCCACAGAGGTGCCCAGACATTCAAGATCACGAAAGGCAACTCCAACAGTAAGAAACAAGGGAAAATTGATGCCTTTGCCAGATCTACCCCAAAGCCAGATCGCAGGGGGGCCACACCATCGACGGAGCAGAACATCCCCCAGACTAAGACCTACCCAACGTGCAGGTTCTCCTAGACAGCAGGTGCTCAGGCTTTGCATCAGTGAACAGCAAGCCGGATGACATCACTGCAAATATAAACACTCTGCCCACTAAATTAAACAAGGAGGCAACAAGAATCCCTGTAGCGGAGGAAAGAATCGGCCCAGCGGAAGACGTCCTAAACACTATGAGGGCGGAAATTGTTAAGATGTCCCCCGAACTGGATTGCGATGGCCTAGAATCCTGCTCTCGTCAGAATAACATCTGCCTAATTGGTGTCCCCGAGATTGCTG
This sequence comes from Ambystoma mexicanum, assembly GCF_040938575.1. Lineage (NCBI taxonomy): Eukaryota > Metazoa > Chordata > Amphibia > Caudata > Ambystomatidae > Ambystoma > Ambystoma mexicanum. The sequence continues at coordinate 985,367,816 of NC_090921.1, forward strand.
GAAACATCCAAATGGAGTATTTCGTAGAAAAACTACTCCTGTACGTGATTGGGGGAAGAGCCCTTCTCAACACACTTTTATGTTGAACGTGCGCACAGAGCCTTCGTATCTAAGCCCAGACCTGGTCTACCTCTGAGGCCGATTGTGACCAGAATCTTCAATTTCAGAGACTGCAACAACATACTGCGACTGGCCAGAGAGAAGGGTGAACGGAAACATTAATCCAGCAGAATCCACATATACCCTCATTTCTCAGAGTCAGTACAAGCCGAGAGAAAGACCTTCAATGGCATCAAAAAGCTCCTAAGGGACAGGCCTGTTACGTACGAGATTCTCTTCACAGCAAAACTGAGGCTTCAACACAAAGGCAAAACCTTCTTCTTTACATTCCCTGAGGAAGCCATACAATCCAACACCCCCTGCCCACCAGAGGTGGCGATGGCTGTTTCAGACAGCGGCAGATGTCATAGAGTAAGGATGAGTGGCGGCGGACCCTTCCCAATGATGATCAAATCTCGAAGCTGAGCCCCTAAGGGCGTCAACGTGGATCCGACATTTGCAGTAACCTTTATCCATGTTGCAGGCGGCGACACCAGACCAGAACAATCGGAACTACCCCCATGAAAGACTGCCGGTTTGCCTATGTTTTGTTTCTGTTTATGGGTTTGTTACGGGTCGACACTGCCAAGTTGGGGGAGGTGGTGATGGTGGCAGGGTGAGGGTGCACATGGGGAACTCTTTAAAACCACTTGGCCAATTAACACATTTGCACTGTTAACATGGGAAATCAAACCATGCTCTGCTAAACTACACAACTTTGGGTTAAGATGACACACACAGAATGGCATCAAGATGTGGTGATGCTCAGCTGGAATGTACAGGGGTGGGGAACCCGATAAAAGCTAGGAAACGAATTGCACACATAGAGTGCCACAGGGCCAATGCCATCTGGCTACAGGAAATGCATACATTGACCCCCTTCCTCATCTCGCTTCCGTTCCTTTCAGCTCTTGGCCCCCTACACTGGAACCCCTTACCTCTCTCCATCCGCTTCATCCCCACCTACTCCTCCTTCCGCTCTGCCTTGAAAGACCTCCTTCTCCACCCCCCCTTGACTTCCTCCTTCTCTCTCCTCCCTTCTCCCCAGTCCCCCCTATCCCCTTCATACCTCCCACTTCCCCCCTTTTTTCTCATACCGTGGAACTTAAATCAGACAACTGAATTTGACCCCCTCCCTGACTACCCCCACTCCCATCCCCCTCCCCTCGCCTCCTCCATCTAAGGAAACTGTTCTACGTACTGTTACACTGGTTTGTATCATGATTGTTTATATGCTTCTCCATCCATTGTACCTGTTGTTGTATTGTAAAGCGCTTTGGGTTAAAGCGCTATATACATTTAATAAACATAAACAACCACAAATGTATCGTTTGCTAAAGCATGGGGGGGTCACAGATTCTTTACCACATACTCAACACAATCAGGGGTTTGAGGGGGGCTGACTATAGTTCCTAAATACCTACAGTTCACATTGCTTAAGCCTACAGTGGACCCTGTAGGCCGATATACAGTATTACATGCAATGCTCCACAGCACAGAGGTACTATTGATAAACACACAAAGCCCAAACATTGACGATCCTGTATTTTATAACGTTATAATTCATATGTGCCATGCACACCCAAAAGCGACAATCCTCTGGGGAGCGACGTAAACACAACCCTGGACCTTGACCTGGACCGCACCGACCCTGTGAGCAGGGCACTACCTAGGACAGCTCAAGCCAACCAAACTGGCATGCGTAGCCTGGTACTCGCCGAGAGTGCTACACCAAACTGCCTGAGCATTCACTTACTACTCAACTGTTCATGCTACGTCCTCTCGGATGGACATGTTCCTAATCTCGGCTGCAGCTCTACACAAAGGGTTGCACATAGATATCCTCCCACACACGTATTCAGACCACTCTCCAGTGGTTCTCACACTGGCTATATCGCCTGCAGACCATCCACACTGTTGCTGGAAGTTTAAGCACCTGGCACTGCAGGACGTAACATTTGCCGCTACTATGCGCGACCACGTGTAACTATATATTGAAATTAACGTGGGCTTTGTACGCTCGATGGAGTGCTGAAAACCATTAGGATAGACATACCCAAGGCTGAGACAGACCTATACAGATTAGAACTAGTACATGCACACACAGCTTGACTATAGACTCCTTAGCAGACATTAAGCAGGCACTAGACAACTTCCACGAACATGGCGAGAGAGAACTGAAATATATGGAGAGACCAGAAGCAGCCAGACGATACGGAGAGGGCGACTATCCAGGCAGACACATCCCACAGCTACTTAATAATGAAGACAAAGGTACAAGTATGTCTATTACACGTGACCCCAGTAGGAAACCACTGCATGGGTTTGCTGGTATCAATGCTGTGTTGCATAGATTCTACTCCACTTTATGAACGTCGCAAGACACTCAAATCAGCAACGAGATGGAGGCCTTTCTAGATAAACTCCCGATCAACGAAATATCTGCGATAGCAAGGGAATGCTTAGAGCAGCCACTGAGTCAGTGCATATAGGGTAGAAGGCGGTTGGCGAGCGCCTTGGCATATATTTTGATGTCTGTGTAAATGAATGAAAGTGGATCGGTAAGACCTGTAGTCTGTGGGAGGCTTGTCGTGTTTCAGTAATAATATGATATTATGATGGCCTCCTGCGTCATCAGAGGTAACTCTTTAATCGTCAAGGCTTCAGCCCATAGGGATTGTAGGTGTCGAGCAAGGAGATCTTGAAATGCCTTGTAGAATTCCACGGCCAGACCATCAGGGCAGGGGGATTTGCCTGGGGGTAGGTCGCTAATGGTCTTAAGTATAGTCAATACAAGCCGAGAGAAAGACCTTTGATTCTTGCTAATGGTCTTAAGTATAGTAAATACTCAAGACCATTAGCGACCTCCACATTGCTTATCTGCAGCTATCTCGCCTAGTAATGTGCGGCACAGACTCACCATGCTATGTTAACACAAAAAGAAACCCCACTCTCAGTCTCACCAACACTCAACATGCACACCTTTCATTTGTAAGATACACCGACCATATTAGGTAAGGGAAGGGGTAGCACAAATGGATAGATACACAGGGGAATTTGAGCTTTCCAAAAGTTTGTGAGGAGGGCAGACAAGCTATCAGTGACAAAACTTTCTTAACATGATGTTATGGTTCAGTTGCGGCACCAAAAACATATCATCTTTACAGAAAACACTATGCTAAAGCAACGTTCTGGTTACAGTGCCCTACTAAAAACCTATGAAGCTCACTAACAAAAATCATTTTTAAAGGGACATTCTGGTTAAGTTGCACTAGCAAAAGCCTATGAAATTCAATGGAAAAACGTTGTTACAGGGATGTTATGATTACAGGTAAAACCGAAAACCCCCTGCAATTCAGCATTTATGGTAAGCTAAGCAGCCATAACTCACGCCGCCACTGTGCACTGCTAAGACTTACACCCATGACATCAAAGATGACATCACAAATGTCATTGATGACATCACTGATGACATCACATGTGCATTTTGTTGTCATTATAATGTTGGCAGAAAACTATCAGAGGTCATTGGGAGAACTATCATGAGATACATAGTTCGTTAAGCAATGCGTTTCTATAAACACTGTTGCTTTACAGAGTACTTTCCAGTAGATGAACCTACTCATGTAGAAACGTGGGCATTGAATAAGCCCCTTCTGCCACAGCACCCAGAACCCATGGGCAGTTGAATGCCCATTATGGCTTCAATAAATGTGTGCTTTTGGGCATGTCCACCACATATGACCCATGTTACCTATTTCCCTGTATTCCCTCCAACATAATGGCAAGGAGGTCAATGCAATCCTGTTAATTCTCAATGGTGTGAGGTACCAACAATAGCAAATCTTATATGCAGTTTCCTTGATGGCAGTAGATTTAGATGACTTGTGCGCTCTTCCCCAAATACATTCCCAGGACTCTTCCGATATGTTCATCCCTAACTCACGTTCCCATCTTTCCATATAGGGCAAGCTATCGGCAGGAGAAGGTCTATCTAGCAATGTGTATATCTTAGAGGGCATACCAATCTCAATTCCCTCCTTCATCGATATCTCAAGACCACATGGTCTATCACTCGCCAGTCTTACCAATCTATTCATAGTTTCGTGTCGTATCTGGGTGCATCTAAAACGATCCTGTTCTCTTATTGCAAATTTCATCTTACATTCCTCAAATGTTAAAGGATTCCCTTCCCTTTATTTATCCGATAGGGTTATGGTCCCTTTACTTTCCCATCTATCTAAATAACCTTTATTCATCCCTGGTGAGAACTCCACGTTGTACACAGTTGGTGAGAAGGCGAGTAATTGACCTCCAGTCTGCCTTGTAGTTCTGCCAAAAAGAGGAGTTTGGATAGTGGGATAAATGTGGCACCCTACTCTAGGTCCTCCCATCCCTTAACTCCTGAGTCCAATGTCATTCAAATATGGGGTTTCTAGGTAGTTTCCTATTCTAGATGAAGCTGAAACTTTCCCCTGTCATTTTTTAATGATAGCGATTGGTATCTTGACCGGGAAAAAAAAGAAATCCCAATGCTTCATGTCTTCCGTAATGGACTTCCAGATGTCTGGGATAGTAACCCTATAGAAGCTTTCATAGGATGCTGTCAATTTAATTCCCTGGTAATTCACTGATTCTCTTTCCCACACAATAGGGAGCTCTCTTTCCCATACATTCACTGCCTCAGAGTCTACATTTATGTTAAATGCCTTAGATTTTGCATAATAAATCATGAATGCTGACACCAATCCAAATCTTTACAGGGCGCCAATAACTACTGGTAATGGCTTCCCTGTGTCCCGCAAGAACAACAATACATTGTCCGCGTATAACACAATTGTATGCTGTTGACCATGACAAGTCACCCCCAAAATCTCCATAGCGTGTCTTATAAGACAAGCTAAGGGTCCCATTGCCAATGCAAAAACTAAGGGGGAGAGAGGGCAACCCCTATGGGTGTCCCTCCAAATAGGAATGGGACTTGCGAGTTTTCCATTGATATTCATTCTTGTTGCAAGAATCCTAAAGTTTGCCAGGACCATATTCATACAACCCACATGTTTCTAGGACCTGCGACAAGTAAACCCATTCCATACTGTCAAATGCTTGTTGGGCATCAAGCACCATAACTGTCATCTTCTGTTCCGATCTCCTACCCCAGTCTATTACATTTATAGCCCTCCTGATATTGGCGTGCGTGTGTCCGACCTACATTACGTTACTACAGAACTTCTTCCCTATTTATTTATCTTCTCTCGTCTTGACTACAGTGCAGCACTCCTAATTAGTCTCCCTGCCTATCAATTTGCTCCTCCTAATTGCATTTACAACTCAGCTATTCCAATTCCCTTCTGGCACTCTCCTCATGCCTCTCTATTCGATCTATCTTATGGCTTTCTTTTGACTCTTAATTACTTTTGAATTTCCTTTGTATTGTTTTCGAATGTACTCATCGTCTGCCCCTCAGTATCTTGCTTCTTTGGTCTGTTTCCATCTTCCTTCCTGTCCTCTTCTCGCACACATTTAATTCTTACTTACAGTTCACAAACCTCCAGGTGGTGACTCTAGTTTATTTTCCTTCTCCCTTCTGGTCCCTAACCATTGGAAAGCTCCCCCACTTGCCATTTGAGCTTTCCTCCTCTTGTTATTTTCCGCTCTCATCTTAAGTCTTTTCTTTTGCCATTTGACTCCTAACCTGGCATCCTCATAACTTTTATCATTTATATTGTATAGCACTGATTCCTGATGTAAAGTGTTTTGGCAAAAGCACGATGTAAATTATTTTAAAAAAATAATAATACTTTAAAAGCTCTTCAGGGCAGCAAAATGGACAGCAGTGTCATTAAAACATCAGCCTATGTGGCTGGCATGGACTAATGCTTCATGAGCATTGTCAGAAAGATTTCTCAGCCCTCCTGTATGGTATGCAGTGTTTATAGCAAATATTTTATATAGAATAAACATATATAGAATATTTTATAACAAACATTTTTATACAGAATGTATTTAGGGGTGGGGTAAATGGTTAAATATTTTTGAGAAACGGTTGGGGTGGGTTTTCAGGGGTGGGAAACGGGGGTTTGGTGGGGGGACCCCAAACCCAAAAAATAAAAAAAATGAAAAAAGTGCATTCTTTATAAAATGTTCCATTATAAAATATTCGATATATGTTCATTCTTTATAAAAAATACTTCGGTATAAAGACATGGAACCCTCCTGTATAGCTCATAAATGCTGAAGAACGCTCCTATTGGCCGTCGATCCCTGCATTGTAAGTGAAGAGGCGGTTTCAATCCCTGCAGTGATTCATGGATACAGAAGAGGTTTTCCTTTGTTCGATCATGCATGCATCTCCAGTGAACACTGTAATTCATGACAATAGGCTAGCCTTCTAACAACACAGTCAAAACTAAAACAAAAACCTACATTTATATTACATTAATTTTAATGCCATATCTGTCTATGACTATCTTTTGAGTTCCTAAAAACGTTCACATGCCCAATTCGTTTCCATTTTTCAATGTACATCTACCACTTTTCAAATGCACATTTATATTTCCAACTGCACATTTGTGTCCAACTGCACACTAAAAAAACCCTTCAACCAAGTATATCACGAAAAAAATAGTCCGGCATAGTGACTAGTCATTTGTTTTTCTCATACCATATGTGTTCGCACATGTACATGTCATAAGTGACTTTTTCCGTGGAGTGTGTGTTTTCAGTATTTATAACCCCTGGGATTGTGTAGTTGGGTCCCCGTACCCCTCATGGACTCACACAAGCTCATAAACAAGAGTCTGCCTTAGTAGTTGTATGCCTACACAATGGTAAGCACCCTTGCAGCCACCGTCACCCTTCCCAACAGCCATCCCAGCAAATGGTAATAATACTAATTGATTGAATTACTTAGATGTATTTATTATCTGCTGCAAAACTGAACTGCAACATTGGCAGTTCAAATCAGGACAACGGAAATAATGATTTCCTGTCCTCTGTGAGCGGCTCACAGTAGGATAATGACAGCCTGGGGCCATCAGGAAGCTGAATGCTGCCTGTCTAATGGCTACAGGAACTAGTCTCCATCCTCATGTAACCTTTGACCTGGAACGAAACATTTTGCACTGTTTTATGCAAGTTGAACAGTCTACAAAAATTGTCTGGACTTTACAGAATATTGCTGGTCAAGAGTACATTTGCTCTTTTTATGAGACTAAGGGTCTCATTTACAGTGCGGTGGCAATGGCAACACAGGCAGCATTGCTGAATTCCGCATATATTACCAATGGCACTAAAAACACCTCAAAAATGGACCTCCTCCCACAAACAGGTGGAAATGCACTGGCATCACCACTGGTGCTTATAATAAGCCCAGAGGCTAGAGAAGGCCCAGTTTAACACCACATCACCGAGCAGCAAGGCGGAGCCATCTCACTCAACATCAGAGATATGTTCATCATATTTGAAAGCAGTCGATTTGATGCCAAACTGCAACTGAGGACACCACAGCCAAGGGGGAGAATGAAGAGCCACACATCCGCACACTACGACCCTCCCCACGGGCTCTTACAAATATTGACCCTTTGTTGCTTTCTTTCTAGAAAGAACCACCATCTTGGAAGTATTGCAGCAGATAGGTTTGGTGGAAATTAAAATTGGTGTCTGCTCAGCTATATCCTCTTTACTGAAGTTGGTGTCAGTCCTTCATTTCAACATGCCACTGGCGCCTTCCAGCACTCAGTGGCATTGTGCCTGATAGGAAACAGCGGGGTGTCCAGACTCTTTTGACTGGGGTGGCCCAAGTGGGGCAGTGACTTATGCAGGGGTGGTTTGAAGTACAAGCGCGCGCGCACACACACACACACACACACACACACACACACACACGCACACGCACACGCACACGCACACACACACACACACACTCTCTCTGATTAGCATTAATGTACTATTTGTCTCCACTACCCTTATCTACTTTAATTACTAACATTAGTGTCTTACATTCCTGTGTTTACAGTCTAATGATCATAGTTTAGGATAATGGGGTGGCACCTGGGGTGGCCAATCAGATTCCAGGGGTAACACGTGCAACCCCAGGCCACTCCCTGGACACGTCTATGGTAGGACACAGCCAACATTTTCATGGGTGCTCACAGGGGTATTCATGTGTCCTGCGTTGTCATGATGCAGGCACACTGCACTACCTGTCACCATGGAGTACTAACCAATTAATGAGGATTTCATGATATTGCACAAACCCGCAACACCATCAGTGCTCTGAACTGTACCCAAATTCCATTGTTTCCCCACATGCCCAGGAGCAGGAATACAGGAATCGCAAGATGCAACTCACTGCGCAGGTGACCTGTGATGCTGACCTAAGCAACACCCACGGCTGCGCCCGGTTGCCTGGTTCAATTTGCGATTCCGTGGTAATGCACAACAGCACCCTGCCAGCTTCATGCCCACTCACAGAGATCATGTGGCATGGTACTTAGTATGTAATTCCACCTGTACATGTACAGCCAGATGATTAAATGGAGGAGTATAGAGGGGGAATTCCAGGGAAATTAAAGTGGGATTCTATGTCAAGACGGAGGCGAGCATTAAGCTTTCTCTTCTCTTTAATTCACTCTCCAGCAGTTTCAACAAACATCATATTTTGTGAAAAAACATTAAGTATATATGTATTTTTTTTTTTTTGAAAAACTTCATATCCCATCATTCTCTGTAGTCCTGTCCTCTAGCCTCTGTGCCTTAGTCCTTCCTGTTCCTGTGTTCCTCCTCTTCTTTTCCTGCTCTCCAGATAAGTAACATCGTTTCAATAGAGCTCCGTAAAGTTTGTGTTGTATATGCATAGATGGCGTGAACTAATGCTAGCTGTAGCAGTGTTTAGTATTAAGTTTTATTTGCTCTAGTTGTATAACCAAAGCGCAGCACGAACGCTGTAGTTTAGAGGTGGAAGGACTCGGCAGCCCCGTGCCGCATTACTCGGCTCGTTAGGGGCCTGCCGAGCCTTCCCTTTCGTCAGTCAGCCCGCGGCGCTCGCTAGGGCGATCGGGGCACGCGGCCCCCACCTTTGGAGGGGCGGGGCCACATACGCGAGCGGAAAGTTTTTCCTCCCGCTCGCGCTACGAAACTAGTAAAGCCCCACCCTCGCGGAGGGAGGTGAGTCCTCCCCCTCCTGGGAGATTACACGATCACGTGAGCCTACAGACCCATTGGAGCGTAGCGCTCAGCTCCTCGGAGCCCCCCACCCTTGGGGGGGAGGAGCTAATCACACGGAGCATCGGAGGCCGACTTTGAGAGAATTTTCACCGAGTTCCGCGCACGGAGCACAGATAAGTCCCGGAAACTAAAGGGAAAGGCACATTTACCTTAAAAATTTCAGGCAAATAGCCTTATTGAGAAACACTGCACGCAGAACAAAACAATCAGGTGCAGCCTCACAGAGCGGAGCAGTGGACGTGCGCCTACACCTGACAAGGTATTGAGAGGCACCTATACAGCACAACAATGTCGAACTTCGAATGGAGTGACGAGGAGGAGGCTACCTACCCAGAAGATTTAGCCTACAGCTTTAAAGAAGTGCTGGGAGACTCGCTCACGGAGGCAGTAGCGCAGGGGGTGAGACCCCTGCAAGACAGGCTACATACTATTGAGTTATATCTGAGTACTCAAAATATATGCACCGAAGACAGCACGTCCACCAAGGTCACGATAAAGGACCCCAAGGGGTGTAGCAAGGCCCGAAAGAGCAAAGACTCTTCTGACCCCCCGGGCCACTCAGAGGGGGCAATTACTGAGGCCCCGGAGGCTGTAGACGCTTTTAGTAAGCTCAGAGAAGCGTTCATAAAAAGAACACAGGTGCCAAGCCTCGAGACCCCCTACCCAGGGGATGACAATATGGACAACATGGAAGGAGGTTTTCCCGAGGAGGAGACCCCAGGATCCCCTACCTCCTCGCAAGAAGAGGCGGATAACGAAGGGGACGAGAACAGCCAACCTCCGCCGAGGAAGAGGCTCAGGAAGCTCAGTAACCTAGAGGAGGATGAGACATCCGATATGTTTAACCCCGAGGAAATCAGAAATCCGAGATCATCCGAATGGGTGCCATCACCTAGAGTGACAAAATATATGTCGCAGAGACTACGTAAAGCCCTGGAAAAAGAGGTCAGACAAAGAATGAGAGCAGAATGCCCGAAACCAGATTTACCAGGCAGGGTAGCAGAGGCTCCGGAGCTGGACCCGAAAATGTTGTCTTTTGTCTCGAAAGCGAACAAAGACCCGAGAAAAGGTATTGACCGCTCTTGGAAAAGCTGCCAGGAGAAGCTTCTGGACATAGCAGGGCCATTGGCAAAGATCATGGACCTGGCCGAACGGGCTAAGGACACAGGAGAGGAGGTAGACCCAGGAGTTCTGGCAAACTGGGCCCAGAGAGGAGTATGCCTGTTAGGCAACGCAAACTGCGCAATTTCTTCTGAACGCAGGAAAGGGCTCCTGTTAAAGATTGACCAGAAATTAGGGGATCTGTCATCTTACGAAGCGGGCGAAGCAGCACAGGGCTTGCTATTTGGGGAAACCTTCGGGAAAGAAATGGGAAGGTTCGTGGGGACATACACGTCCCTGGAAAAGGCACAGGCATCCATGAAAAAGATCTTTCCAACGCAAATTTTTGGAGGGACCGGTCGCTCTAGAGGCCGTTCGGCCGGTCGCTACCAATCATTCAGGAGGCCTCAAGGAAACAGGAATAACTACTGGGATAGCAGACAACCGGATACCTTCTTCCCTCCGAGGGGTCGCACCCCGAGAGGAAGACGTGGCAGAGGACAAGGGAGAGGCCAAAACTTCCCCGCAGGTAAGAGTCACAGACTATCCTCCGGTTGGGGGGTGGACTGCTATTTTCTGGGAAAACTGGCAAGCGCTTTCCAGCGATGCATGGGTGCTGCAGACAGTAAAAGGCATGCTCATAGATTTCATAGAATTTCCCACTCAGAAACAGACACCTCGCCCCCTAGCCAAATCTCAAAAAGAGATAGACCTCCTGCATACAGAACTGCTGCAGTTAGCGAGAAAACAGGCGATAGAGCCTTGCACGGGCCCGCCCAAGTTTGTGAGCAACATGTTTTGGTCCACCGGAAGGACAAGGTGTGACCCGTGATAAATCTAAAAGACATGAACAGATGGGTGACTTACAACCATTTCAAAATGGAAGGAACGCATCACCTCAGAGATACACTTCGGCAAGACGATTGGTTAGTGAGGATAGATCTCAAGGGCGCCTATCTAACGATACCCGTCCGAGCAGACTTCCGTCCATTCCTAGCGTTTTATTGGGGCGAGCGATTATGGCAGTTTGCCACCATGCCATTCGGCCTAGCATCAGCACCTTGGGCCTTCACAAAAATTATGAAACCAGTAGCGGCAGCGATCAGGGAGAAAGGGATTCGCATGATTATCTATCTGGACGATATCCTTCTGATGGCCAATTGCCGGGAAACCCTCCACTATCAGACCGACTGGGTAGTGAATCTACTGACATCACTAGGGTTCCTAGTGAATCTAGAGAAATCCGAGATGAAGCCAGCCAGGAGAATAGAGTTTCTAGGTTTCGTAGTAGACACCAGATCAGCAACACTAGAACTTCCAAACAAGAAAATACGAGACATAAAAAGAGAGATAAAGACATGTCTCAGCAGTACAGTTATATCACTGCGTGCTCTAGCGCGAGTAGTAGGGCTCCTGGCGTCCTCCATACAAGCCATATTTCCAGGGCCCTTACACTAACGGGCCCTCCAGAGACTAAAGATAAGGCACCTTCAGCAAGGGCTACAATATCATCAGCTAGTGCATATCGACCAGGAAGCCAGAACAGAGCTAGAATGGTGGTTAGCGAATATGGAAGCGTGGAACGGGAGAGCCATTTTTGGCGACCGGCCGGACCTGATAATAGAGTCAGACGCCAGCAGAGCAGGCTGGGGAGCACGCTGCGGAAATCTGCAGACAGGAGGGAGGTGGAGTTCGGAAGAGCTCAAGCTTCACATCAATTGCCTAGAATTACTGGCAGGGTCTTTTGCGATCAAGGCGTTTACGAAAGAAAAAGTGAATTCTTGTATTCTGTTGAAAATGGACAACATTTCAGCAGTGAAATATATCAATCATTTAGGAGGAATGAGATCCAAGCTCCTTGCGGAGATAGCCAAAGATTTCTGGCACTCCTGCCTAGAATCTGGGATTTCGGTAGTGGCAGAATATCTGCCAGGAGCGCAAAATGTGATAGCGGACTGGAACTCCAGATACCTCTCGGATTCCAGCGACTGGAAGCTGGACAAAGTAGTGTTCCGACAGCTGGAGGAGCGCTGGGGGCCGATTTATACAGATCTGTTTGCGTCCAGACTGAACGCACAGACGAAGAGGTTCTTCAGTTGGAGGTTAGACCCAGCAGCAGCAGGAGTAGACGCGTTCCTACAAGACTGGAGAGAACAGATCCTTTACGCCTTCCCTCCATTCTTGATGTTGAGCAGAGTGCTAGCGAAAGCGCGCAGGGAAACAGCGAATCTGATACTGATAGCCCCTATATGGAAATCACAAGTCTGGTTTCCAGCACTCATGGAAATGCTAGTAGACTATCTGAGAATGTTACCGCGAAGAGTGGACCTGCTCACGGACCCAGTTGGGTCATTTCACCCTCTGAGAGTGAGGGGGACGCTGCCATTGATGGCGTGCAGGATAGCAGGAGACGCTGGAACCTCCCAGGTATTTCGGCACAAGCTGCAAGTCTCATCGCCGAATCTTGGGCTCCCTCGACCAGAAGGAGCTACGACGCAGCTTGGAATAAGTGGTCAGCATGGTGCAGAAGGAGAGATCTTCATCCCGTTTCTGCACCTTTAGTCGAGATATTGAATTTTCTGGCAGAACTTCTACAAGATGGCAAAGCGTATAGAACCATTGGAGTCTACAGATCTGCAATTTCGGCAGGGCATGTACCGCTAGACGGCACACCAGTAGGGGAGAATACAGCGGTGATTAGGCTTTTGAAAGGAATAAGATTTAGACAACCGCCGCAACCTAAGTACAAAGTACTTTGGGACGTATCCGTAGTGCTGAAACTGCTATCAGACTGGCCCGCGACGGATATCTATCTTTAGAACAATTGTCAGGGAAACTGGCCATGTTACTGTGTATGGTGTCGTGCAGGAGAGTAGCAGACGTGAAGGCGCTAGAATTGGATAGGAAAACATACGGCCCGGAAGGAGTGACCTTTTATCTGGCAGAAAGAACTAAAACAGACTCAGCTACAATCTCATACCCATACATGCAGGACTATCCGAAATGGTGCGTGGCATCATGCATTAAGGAATATGAGAATAGGACAGCAGAAATGAGACCGGTAGGAACTACACAGCTACTTATAGCGCGCAGGAAGCCGCACAAAGGCGTGGCAGCAGCCACGATAGCTAGATGGGTCAGAGGTATCATGAGTCTAGCAGGTATTGATGTGTCAGCATTCGGGGCACACTCAGTTAGAGGAGCGATGGCATCTAAAGCAATAGGACAAGGCGCGACCTTACAAGATATCATGAAAGCAGCAGATTGGTCTAATGATAAGACCTTTAGGACGTTTTACTTTAGACCAATTAGCACGGTAGCAAGTGCAGTAGCAAGAAGCTTTGAACAAGCTTAATGCTCGCCTCCGTCTTGACATAGAATGAAGATTCCCCCTGCTAATAGCGCAGGGAGCTCTTGATTCTATTAAAGACAAGGAGGCGAGCATTAAATTCCCGACCCAAATACACGGAAAACGGGAAGAATATTGTAATGAAAGATATATGAATTGTGCATAATCATGAGGTCCGTTTTTCTCTTGAAAATAGGGAGTGTATTTCCCAGCCCTAACATATTCCTTTTGTTTTCATTTCTGACACTAGGAGATGACCAAAAGAACAGATGAAAGCTAGTGAAGTAACAAATGGTTCCGATCAGATTGCGAGTTCCGAAGCTAGAGGTCGAAGCCTGCAGGAAGCAGAGATAGTGGACTGGTTGAGCCCGTTGGCTAGTTAAGGTTACAAAGGTTTACAGTTAAGCAGTCAAAGAAGAGGAGGAACACAGGAACAGGAAGGACTAAGGCACAGAGGCTAGAGGACAGGACTACAGAGAATGATGGGATATGAAGTTTTTCAAAAAAAAAAAAAATACATATATACTTAATGTTTTTTCACAAAATATGATGTTTGTTGAAACTGCTGGAGAGTGAATTAAAGAGAAGAGAAAGCTTAATGCTCGCCTCCTTGTCTTTAATAGAATCAAGAGCTCCATGCGCTATTAGCAGGGGGAATCTTCATTATTATGCAGAGGGAATACTGGGGAAATGAGGAGGGGTGGTAGCATGGAGCGGAAATACCAGGGATCTAAAGGGGGTTGGAATAGTATTCAGACGGAATGGGAGGAAAACGAAAGGGGTGGGGGGGAATTCCTGATCACTGTTTTTTTATGTTTATGTTTATGTTTATGTTTAGAAACTTATATAGCGCACCAGGTACCCTAAGGCTTAAGGGCGCTTTACAGACAAACATAGAACCAATACTCAAGTCTTCAAAGGTAGGAACTAAGGCAGATTAACATGGGGACTACATAGGCAGTCGAAGCGTAGTTGAGGAGTAAGGTAGGCTTTAAGAAAAAAGGACTGTTTTCAACTTTTTCTTAAAGACCTCTGTGGAGGGAATCATTCTGAAAAAAGGCATTAAAGTGTTCCAGGCCTGGGGGGCCGCAGACGCAAAGGCGGCATCACTAGACTTCTTGATCTTCCAACAAGAAACGGTAAGAAGAATAGAGTCATCTGACCTAAGGAGTCTGGAGTCATCTGACCTAAGGAGTCTGGTATTTTACTTTGGAATGAAATCTTCTTTTAAGTATGCGGGCATGTGCCCGTGCACACATTTGTGAGTGATAAGAAGCAGCCTAAATGAGACTCTGGCCTGTATGGGCAGCCAGTGGAGACTTCTTCTTGTCTCTGACAAATGGTCTCTTTCCGTGAGACGTTCAAACACTCTCACTGCCCCATTCTAAATAACCTGAAATCGGTGAAAGTCTGATAACGGCAGGCCCACCAACAGGCTACAACAATAATCTATTTTAGAGCCTATGATTGCCCTTGCCGGTGTTTCAGCATTTTTTTGCAATATGAAGTCTAAGGCAGCAAAATAGTTTAATGGAATATGAGGCCGATGAAATCAGGCTGTTGACCTGAGCCTTCATGTTGAGATTCTTATCTAAATAGATTCCCAAGGTCTTCACCTTGCTCATGACACTGATAATACAGTTGTCTATGTTAAAGTTCTTATAGTTGGGTCCTAATTTCTCTAGTTTGATCTCTGATCCAACTAATAGAAGCTGCGTTTTGGAGCTATTAATGGCTAGACTATTCGCCACCATCCAATGCTGTATCTTTTGATAAATCTTATTAATACGTTTTTCATCCTCCAGATATACTCCTGAGATGGGAATAACACATTGAGTGTCGTCTGCATAATTAGCAAATATGATCCCTTCATTTTCTAGCATCTGAAAAAAAGGGATCATAAAGATGTTATAGAAGCAAGACGACACATAGGCTCCCTGAGGAACACCGCACATAAGAGTGATAGGTTTAGCTTCAGCATTTTTACTAGCTACCCTGACTTGCCTCCCTTCAAAAAGGAGGTAGTCCACACAGTGGCTGCCTGAGAGAAGCTTTTCCACCTGGTGGACAGAATGGAATCGTCCACCAGGTCAAAAGCTGCCGATAAGTCAAGAATAATGAGGAGGGAGATATTACCCATATCCATCCTCTGCAATAAATAAGACTTCAGAGCCAGTAAACCAGTCTCGGTTCCATGATTCATTCTAAAACCCGATTGATAATCATGGAAGATGTGGTTTTCCTCCAGAAAGACTGAGATTTGATTATATACTACTCTGTCGAGTATCTTCAGCAGAAAAGTAGTGTTGGTGATGGGTCTATAATTATAAGACACTGGAGGAGTCTTGCCAGTGACATTGCACTACATTGGGTAGACAACGCTTTCATACACTTGACTCATGTCTAACATTGGGCAGGTATGTATATTTATTTTCCTGCATGTCTGTGCTACTTGGTCAGGTGGTCCGGGAACATGCCCGACAGCTCTGTCTGCTTGCATCGCTAGGGGGCCGTGTGTGTGCAGCTGGATTATGACTCACGTCATGTGTGTGCTCTACTGATAACTGGTGCCCCCAATAGATGGAAGGAAGAGGTGGAAGGATAGCGCAACACAAGTTCGAATCCCGAAACCACTAGCTGGTATTAAGCGCCTTATAAAAGAACAGTTATGATTATAATTGTGAGGTTGTTTGCCCTATACCCCTGTCACACTGCCCGATTGTGTCATTCCTTGTTTTGTAAGTGTAGCTCGCACATAGGGGTGCCATTGGCAGTTCATGGTTTCTATTATTGGTCAGACTGCATGGTTTTATGCACAGGCCCAATACTTGGATGCCAGGGCCAAGTACATTTCCATTGTCCTTGCTGTGCTACATATGCCCTCCATTCAGGACCCATTCCAGTGTTGTTTATTGTGATAGAGTAACACTCGCCAGCCACAATCTGGGGACCAGCTCCCACTTCTGTCTGCCCTGCCCCTTTAGTGATCCGATGCCACTGCCAGAGGTGAATGAAGGGGTCAAGTACATCGCCTGCTGCCACGCCTCACACGGGTCTCTTGAGGTCGTCCTATCGCTTGCGGCAGCCCTTGGTACTCTGAAGACACAATGGCACTGCTCTGACACAGTGACACTGTCACGGATTCCGTGCCAGAGTTCTGAGAGCTTGCTGGGAGCTGTCTTGGCCAACCAGTCTGCACGCTTCCGTAGCCACGTCATCAGCTGGCAGTCCCTAATGGCTGAATTTTGGTTTCCAATGGCACCCATCTGCATCCTTGGCACCTGTAGCATTCCCCCCCCCCCACCCACTCACCCCGGAGTCTTCTGTGGCACTCACATTTCTTGGAGGGCGTGCAAAGTCCTGATGCACACTGTATTTTGTTTCTAGTAATGGCTGCTGCCCGCAGTGTATGCTTTTCCACATCCGGTCATTCTGTTTGTGCGTACGTTTTCACGTTTCTTGTATTGATTGCATCCGGGGTCATTGTTCTTATGCATGCAGAATTTTCTGTTATTACGTGCATGGCGATGAGGTCTGATTTCGCCACACACAGTAACAAGTGATGTTAATTTCCAAACTCTGCGTTATTCACAGTCATAGAATGCCAACATTAATCTTCAGCAAGACTACGTATATATTTCTCATTTCAAATTTTTCTTGCACACGCATACTTTTTACTCATCGGAGCAGGCACTTAGGCAGACTACGCAAAATCATTTAAACTACCATGGAGCGAGTCCTCCCCAGCACCCCCAATCTCCCATCTTCCTAGAGCTGGGGGAGACGGGGATTTCATGGGTACGGTCGAGCCAGGATCGAGCCTGGGGGTTAGGCCTGGCTCTAGGAGCCCACCACGCACCGAACCCATGAAATCGCTGGCTCCCCCAGAAAAAGGAACAAAAATTAAACGCAGCCTTGGGGAGCCACCATCAGGGCCACGCGGTGCAGGCAAAATAGAAAGAAATAGTCAATTGTGAAAAAATAATATGCGGCCCTTGTGCCCTCTCTGCACCCGAGCCGCCATCAGGGTCGGGTGCAAACCCCCAAACCCCCATCTTCCTAGAGCTGGGGGAGATGGGGATTTCATGGGTACGGTCGAGCCAGGACCGAGCCTGGGGGTCAGGCCTGGCTCTAGGAGCCCACCACGCGCCGAACCCATGAAATCCCTGGCTCCCCCAGAAAAAGGAACAAAAATTAAACGCAGCCTTGGGGAGCCACCATCAGGGCCGCGCGGTGCAGGCAAAATAGAAAGAAATAGTCAATTGTGAAAAAATAATATGCGGCCCTTGTGCCCTCTCTGCACCCGAGCCGCCATCAGGGTCGCGTTTATTTTGTTTTCATATATGGGCATTTCGTTCCATTTTGCCCATGCGGTGCAAGCAAACTGGAAAGAAATGGCCAATTGTGAAAAAAAGAAATGCGGCCCTGGTGCCCTCTCGGCACCCGAACCGCCATCAGGGTCGCGTAGAATTGTTTTCATGTTTGACCATTTATGGAAAGCAATGGTCAAATATGAAGGGAAGAAAATGGGCATTTCTTTTCATTTTGCCAGTGCGAGAGGCGTTGCTAGGGGGGGTCTGAGGGTGCTATAGCCCGTGTCTTTTGGTTGTAGCCCCGGATAGAAGCTCAGGGACTACAACCAAAAGGCTAACTAGCACAGAAACACGCCAGTCCCGACATTAGCTAAACCCCTGATCTTTTCCAGACCTAGCAACACCGCTGCGCGCGGCGCAGGCTGAATGGAAAGACATGTCTTTTTGTTTTTCCGCCGTGCACTGGGGAGCCATGGTGGGGCCCGTGGCAGGCACGTGGATTCCGGGGGTACCGGCCCGAAAGGAGGGTCGGACAGCATTCCTGTTGGAGCCTGGGCCGGCCCGGGCACCTCTCCATCTTCCACGTGTCCTAAGGGCCAAGAGCAGAGAGGCAAGTCAACTCACAGTGGTGTCCAGTGATAAAGTCGCCTGGGAAATAGCCGCCAGGGGGCGACATTTCCCGAATAATACACCCTCTCTAAAATCAAACACTTGGCCCAAATATTCTACGATTGGCGTTTATAATATAAAAAATGATATCCTTCCTAGAATATTTGGTGAAAGTATTGTAGGGGTCAGGAAAAAAAGTCACCTACCTGTTGAATTTTTCCAGGAGGCATAATCACATGGAACCCTCACAGTGTGAAGTCAAGGAGCAGTATACTGTGTTATTACATGGGTAACTCAGCACAGTCCCCGAAGTCGTGGGGATCCGAAGCTCCTGGGAGATTTGGAAAAAATATGCCTCTGTACAAAACTAGGTTTGTGGGACCCTTACAACAAATTGGTATGGGGGTGCAGAGTTTATTGCCCGGAGGAGAGAAAGAAGTTTCTCTGCAGGATCCCACTTCCCGGGCAGTCGGAGGGTCTTCAATGAAAAGGCATTTGGGGAGACGAAGGTGCAGACAGGGCAACCATGGGTGCTTCAGTGGAGCGCCATAGTCCCGTTTTGGACTCCTCATGGGGCAGCGGTCAATACCATTTCACTACCACCTTACGTGCGGCAGTGGGTGCTCATCGCGATGTTAAAGGTGCACCAGCAGCGGCGGCACCGCTGACCGACCTCTCCCCTAGTTCTGCCACTGCTTGAAGGGTAAAGCCTGGCCCTGGAGGGATGGAGGCACGTGATCATTTCTCTGCAGCTACACTAGGCGCTCTGGAGCTAAGACACATTTAAAGCCCGGTGAAGGCGGTTGGTGCCATCAGGTTGGCGTGCTTTCATCACGCTTCATGCTTATCCTTCTTGGCAAATCGACATCTAAAATCCCACAGAATCCACAAGATTTCTTTCAGATCAAAGAGGTGCAAGGGACTTTAACATGTCAAATGTTGCTAATAGAGGCAGGCTGCACAGCACAGAGATGCTCAGCACAGAGGCTGTCCAGGGAAGCCTTGGATCTGACAGGGACAAGGCCGTGACATGAACAATACTCAGGAAGCTGCATGCTGACATCAAGGTAGGCTGCATCTCGGAAGATCAATGATATAGATTTTGAAATTGATGATCCAGCTAAATGCACAGGGCAGGGAATCGCTCCAGCTGGAGACGATTTGATTTTTCCAGCTGGAGGAAATGAAAACCTTGAAAAAGCTTCTAGACAAAGAAAGAGCCCGACACCTCCTGACAGCAGATGACAAAACCGAAGGGGCTGATTGGTTCACCATCTGCCCTGGGACCACTTAGAGAGATAGTGGGGTTGCCACTACAGAGAATCTTGGAAGCTTTTAGGGAGCATCAAAACACGTGACCTTTCTTCAGAAGAAAAGGGATTACACAGTTAAATAACCATATATGCCAACATTATCCATACCATTGTTACATGCCAGTCCAGCCCTGCTTTTAACTTTGCATTCTGGGACTTGAAGTCATGGATTTCCCAATTATATATCCAAGTCTTCAAGTCCCAAAATGCAAAGTTAATACCAGAACTGGACTAGCGTCTCCCAAATGGGAAATGTTGCCATGTCTGAATAACTGACACACCAACACTAAATGTATTTGTCGTGTAGCACTTATTCATGCTCCCAATGCACCGCATGGGTTCATAGAAATTGTTTTACCCCAAAAAAACCGACACAATTCAAAACAGATTCAGGATCTTCCAGTAATCCAGAGAAGTGATGCATTTGTTTGGTGGTGTTTGGGTTCCTCAGCTCAGAATCTAGTCTGGCGCACTGGCTGATCTTTGCCGGAGCACATGTTGGTCCTGATTCAAAGCATGAAAAGGATTGTAAACACTGCAGGCAAAGACATGTTTTGGAATCCTTCAGTTAACAGAATGTTCACTTTGTGGCATTATAAATACATATTTTGGCACATTGGTTTTCCTTCGATGTGGAACAATTTCATGTTTTGATCAGAGTGGTTCTGTGGATATATCTATGCAACCATCTTCTGTGTGCTCGTCAGCACCTGGCATGTCTCGAATTAACAGACAATGATGAAATCAGAGTTTTCCTAGGGAAACTAGGCAGAGCTTAGACTCGGTGGGCACAGAACCCAAATACTACAGAAACGGTTCACCCCCTCACCGCTCTTTCACTCAGGCAATGCAGCAGATTTTCAAACACAGCCCACGACCACTAGCACCGCCGCTTGGGTAGCTTGCCCAGAGATGTCCAAACCTCAGGGCTCAAGTCGTGGGCACACCTGGGTGATTTTTGAGAGGGTGGACTCAGTCTCCTCCAGCTAAAATGAAAAACATTGATTGTACTCTTTGAATTTATGAATTAAAGCCAAACCCGGTGATCGAACCGCAGTCAAGGGTTGCAGGCCGAACACTGCTCTACCTGACGAGAAAAATTACAAACAACTAAAGGTGAAATGTCCCATTTCGATACTGCAAGTTCCAGAGTTTAAAACATGCACACTATTAGAAGAAAATATCCTCTCTTGGTTTTGTATGTGTTGATTTTATGTTGGCAAATGCCATTCTTCTGGTGCAATTTGGGTGGTTATGCAAAGCCAATTTAATGAAATGTGCATATTTCACCTTGATATGCTAATTTCTGTTGACGTCACATCACATTACGATTGTTGACGAGTCCCCCCACTTTAATTTTTAGGACTTGACCCCTGGCAAACCTTGTCCTGCTAGGGAGCTCTGGTGTGAAGGAAGATATCTCGTTCCTTAGTCCAGAGAAATCACCATTGGCCCCAGACTATCTCTTCACAGTGGTCCCTGGGAAAGATCTGCCCTGGCAACACTCTGTGACTCTGGGCAAGGCAGGCCACCTCGTTTCTGGAGTTTTGGGCTCTCAACATAAACTCTTGCAGTATATTAATGGGTATTCCAACAATATGCGGAGGACGAGCCCAATGCTGGCGGACGAGCCCCCTACTAGGAGTCTGCTGATTGGTTCCAACATACAGCAAATCCTGAATCGCTACTTCACCGGATGGTGGAGCCGGCTTATGTGCAAGGCCGTTGTCTAAGGCCCCTTGCACATTCTGTCTGGGCCTGTCTGGGAATGGCCGCCTGTCCTGATGGAACATACTGCATTTCAGTCGAGACGCCATTCTGAACCAATGACCGTGTTCAAGGATGAGCCCTGGTGCCATCTATTGCTCCACATTGCATGATTGGATGGCGATGGAGCAACTCCACTGTTAAGCATTATAAACACAACAGCATTTTACCAGGCAAAAAAGAGCATATACTCTTCTCGCCTATCCATGAGCCAGATTTGTGAAGTCTTGCCCACTGCAGTTTCTTGCTGTCGAACCACCGTATCTAAAGGCATGCTTGTCATGCTGATCACAGATTTTGCAACTGGTACATTTAACGCTCCACAGCAGTGTCGTTTGACATTAGTCCATCCTCCCTCATGCCTAACATGCTGAAGCCCTCCCCCCTGCTTCACTTGCAAAGCACATTGTACGGCCTTCCAAGTCCTATTGAGATCACCCCTGTGCTATCCACATCTCGAATGACTCATGCAGCAGCAATAACTATACTCGGACTAGGCTTACAATGCCTTACTATCAACCAGGTGTGTACACTTTCCCCACTGCACCATCTCTCCCATACTTGCTTTTACCTTGAATGTCTGACGAAGCCCCTAGCCGACTGGAGTGGCTTTCCTGGAATGTGCCTAGGTCCCAATATTCTACGCTATATTCCTCACCCCAACCATACCCTGGTGTGTTTCCTTCTAATGTTACTCAATGTTACTAATGTCACTAACTTGTTTGCAACTTACCTGATTTGACCTGGCAGCTTTGTGCTGTACTTGTAACTTTAACTGGTCTGTAACCATATATGTTGTCACTCATGCTTGTCTACATGCCTGAAGTAGCCCCCATTCCAAGAGGTGAGGCTCTACCAGTCCGTATAAATACACTGATCTTTTCTCTAATGCTACTGCTGGGATGTTCCTCCAGATTTCGGCAGTAGATCACCTCAGAGGTTAGTGGAAAGACCCCTGATCTGAGGCCGGGTGACTTAGTTATAGGGCAAATGACATCACTGATGGTCATAGTTCCCGCAGAAGGGATTGGTTAATGTTCAATACCCCACACCCACCTGTGTGCTGATAGGTCCAGAAAATGTGGGAATGCTTTGGCACACCAGGGGAGGAGACCACTCCATCATCTTACTTCGACAGGGGGCTTGGTCTGCTCTGGGGACATAGAAATCTCCCTGCATGGCAAGTGCCCTTAATCTCCATGTTTTGACAGATATGAATGCATTTTTGAAACTATATTTTTCAGTGAATCACATAAGCCTTGTCAGGTGTCTGTGCGTCATTCCTGTACAACGATACAGTTTTTCTTCATTTACTCCAGAATTATACCAGTGGAAAATGTGTCCCAAGGTGGGTGGCATATGAATCCTACTGGCCCCGCATTAATCAACTTTTTATAGTTCTCAGATTCACAAGGAGGGCCACATAACATTTTCATTAATAACGTTTGGTATGTTGGTCTCAACAAAATTGTTTTTATGTGGTGAGAAGCGGTTAACTTTCACCTTTTCAGAAATCCTATAATGGCTACTATGCAACAAATATTGTCAATTTTACATGATGAAAACCATGTCTCCCATTTTACACAATGGACAGTCAAACCACTCATTGACCCATCCCCCACCTTCCTGGAGCACATGACATCAGCAGCGAGGTCTGTGTTTAGGTTAACCTGCTCATTGCAAGGGCTAATGATCAGCTAATGCATGTTTTATTGCAGCTTTTGTGACCTGGGGTCATAAAGCTGAAGAGCAGACCTGTCTTTATCGTATGCGGCCCGTCGATTTGATCTCAGAGCCTCCTATTCTTTGTATATTTAAATGAAAACCCACCTTTTTGAAGTTACAGGTCTATCTAGGTTTCCAGGCCAACCAAGGAAGGAATGCAGTTTCACATTTGAAGAAATCACAAGCAGAGAGAAAAAAAAAACAATGGCAAGCAACACAGGGCCTTTCAAAACACAGCCGTACATTGCATTTTAACTTCACATTTCACTTTAAAATGAACTCTTGGAAGGCACACAAGTTTAACATGTAAAAGTGTCAGTGCAAAGGTGTTCCCTGCATACAGTGCTTAAATGAGGGCATCATAATTACACTTTTAGGACGTTGGTGCACATCTGGCTTTGCAGAGTGTCACTTTAGAGGCAAAATCAATATGTCAATTTGTTGCTTTCACCCATGAACAGACTCCGTTGTAAACCCAGTTCAGCATCCCATTATAGGTTCTGTGCACTGTGGTTTCATCTGTGATGGGCTCATTATGGACAGAAACCAAGTTCATATTTAAAAAGTCTTGCAAACACTTTTTGCTGAGCATGTTTTTAGTTAACGGGAAAATGAAATCACTCATTTTATTCAATGTTCATGAAAGCAAGTGATCTGCTTCACTGCAACTGCTGCACACAACGCTGACATCCCATTGAGGGTTCTGTGGATTAGTAAAAATATCCTTGCCATGTGTCTTTTGCTTTCTTTGTGAACGGCAGTTCGCCTCTCTCCATATTTTGCCATTTTAGCACCTTTCCTTTCCTTTTGCTTTGAAAATGCAGGGCCTTATATCGGACCTTATGTCTTGCATCCCAGGGCTATTTCCCCCTCTGAGATTCCCCCCTCCTAGCTCTTTGTTGTATTTATGCAGAGAGAAGAGCTAAGAGAGAGTGAGGTGTCCATTTCCTGTTGCCTGGGTTCCTCTCAGGAATCTCCTTTAGAGCGTGCCTGTTCTTGGGTTCGTTCCAGGGATCTCCTTCAGAGTGTGTCTGCTCTTTTCCTGGTCCCGATGGAGTGGTGCTCTGGTCGGTTCTCCACTCTTTTTGAATTTTTATTTTTCCATACATTTTTATCCTGGGCCTCTCCTGTTCCTGTGGCTCCACTCTGGCCTGTAGAGGGGAGGAGTTATTTAATCTGCCAAGAAGAAAGGAGATTAAGTATTTCATACAATACTTTTTTCCCAGGTAGGGATGTGAAAATTGACAACAAAAGAACAGACACATCACAGTATATAATATTACAAACATTGTTTTACATGCCAATCATTTGCAAGCACTTCAAAATAAAGATAATTGTTCTACTTCCTGTAATTGTATGATTATCTCCATCCGGGTTCCAATTCTTTACTTTTTCTCTTCGGATGGTTACTGGGCTCTACCCTCACTGGGTTCTTCAATCAGTCGCAAGTTCTGCCTGGGATGACAGCTCCTCAACTGATTGATGTGTACCCATTTCTCTTCCGTTTGTTCTCCTTTAGGGATACAAATCATATAGGGGACATGTGAGATTTTATCTATAATTTCAAAGTCGCTGCGCAAGGAGGGGAGGAACCTCAACTCTTTGGTCTACTTCCTTTGAAAATTGTACAAGTAGACCCTGTCTCCTACTTGGTACTCTTTTTTTAGTGGTCTTTAAATCGTAGTGGGTTTTCATCCCCTCTGCCGACTTTTCCAGATTTCGCTGAGTGTACGCGAAAGCATGCTGAAGGTGTTTTCGTAAATTCTCAATGTATTCATGGGTCATGGACAGGTTGATCAGGGTCTGCTCTTGAGTTTTATCGAGCAGATGCTGAGATAGCGCCATTTTTAATCGCGTCATGAGCTCGAATTGTGACATTTATGTCGCAGAACATGGTGTAGACCTGGTGGCCATCAGGACATACAGTAGTCGGATGTCTCAACTAGGTCCGAGCCTGCCACAAACTTCTTTAGGATGCCCACAATCATTTTATTGTACCTCTCAACTCCCCCACACGAGGCTAGCTAATAGGCAATGTGGAGTTTTCTCTTTACCCCGAGTATCTCGCACATCTTTGTCATCACCTCACTGGTAAAGTGACTTCCTTGGTCCAACTCAATCCTTTGGGGAAGGCCGAAACACGAGAAGATGTGATTGATCATCAGGACAGCTGATCATCAGGGCGGCTGCTGTTTCTGCCTTGCAATTTCGGGCCGGGAGACATTCCACCCACTTGTTAAACATGCATGTCACGGTAAACATGTACTTGTTTGCTTTAGGGGGGGCCCAATGAAATCTAGTTGCAAATCTGACCAAGGCAGTGTCATCCCCTTTTCTGTAGGGGAACTCTGTGTGTGAGGGAATTTGGCTCACATTGTGCACACACAAGACACCCCTTCAAGTATTGGGTGAGGTCCTGACCCATGTGTGGCCAGTATGCGACCTCTTGCAAGATTTCCAAAGTTGTATGAAGACCCCTATGACCGGCTGTGGTCGTGTCATGGGCATAACTTAACATCAAGCTTCGGAATGAGATAGGGACCACCCACTGGTCACATCCAGAGATGGATCTCTGTACCAACAAACTGGCTTGGATTCAGAACGTTTTGGAAAACTTCATGACCCCGACCTTTAGTAAATGGACCAGGGGTCTTGTGACCTCTGCGTATTCCTCTATGAACATCCTACTATAATTAGTAAGTCCAAGAAGGCTTTTTAGTTCCCACAGAGTCATAGGATCTTTTAATTTCAGTAAGGCTTCTACCTTTTTCACCTGAGGGCTGAGACCCTCAGGGGTGATTTCATGCCCTAGGAAGTTCACACAGGTCTTAGGAAGTTCACACAGGTCTTACACCACAGTTCCTTCTGAAAGGATAGTTTCGCTCTGGCTTCCTTCAGCTGGGTCAAAACATAGCGTATTTCAGCTATGTGTTCCTCCACAGTTGAGCTTTTGATTAGAACATCATCTACATAGGCCAGGTTTCCCTTACACCCAAATCGGGCATGGCCTTATGCAGAAAGATGTTAAATTTGTTGCCGGAGTTTATGTATCCTAAGAGGTTTTGGGTCAACATGTATTGCCGCCTCTGAAGGTAAAGGCCAGCTTGTACTGGTCTTCCCTACTCACGGGTACTATCCAGTAACCGTTGGTCAGGTCAATGGTGGTATACACCTTTGACCCTTGGATCTGGGCCAGTCCCTGATCGGTGTAGGGAAGAGGCCATCTCGGCATGTGTACCTGTTTGTTTAGCTCCCTAAGGTCTGCACAAAGTCTCCATTGGTTATTTTGTTTGGGTCTCTCCAGTACTGGGTTATTAAAAGTACTGTGGACCAGACAAATTATCCCACGGGATTCTAAGTTCTTTATAATCTCTGTAAGTGACTCCATAGACATGAGGGTCAACCAGTATTGCTTTACAAACATGGGGGCCATCCCAGGATCTGTTGGTATGGAGGTAGAATGTATCTCGGTGCGACCACAGTCGTACGAGTCCACAGCAAAGATCTCTTGGAAATCCAAAAACACCTGTTTCAGCTTCTGCTCCTCTGTCTCACAGGCATCAGCTAGGTTGATTCATTCCTCAACCATCTGCCTGAAGCCAGGAAATACCTCAGTTTTTGCAATTTCCATGGTATCTTCCAGTAGAGTGGAGAGATCTCTTGTTATAGTGTTGGCCTGGACATGAAGTTTCAAGGAGGGGAGGCAGTCACTGTTGACTTGAAATACCACCTCATCCTTCCTGATTTCGCAGGTTACCTCTTCCAAACCATAAGGGCAGGAAGAGTACAGCAAGAAATTCCCCCCTTGCCGGGTGAAAATCTTTTCCAGAGGTATGTCGTCGTCACAATGGCAACAGTCATTTGGAATCTGTTCCATAATCTCATTCTCTAAGTCAATGGAAAATTGTTGAGCATCAACCGCGATTCCAATAAAGGTTTCTGTGCCCAGGGTGTTACTTCTAGGGTCGCTGTTATCCACCAATATTCAAATGGTGTCGTGTTCTAGGTCAACTAGTGGTGTCGGGTTCAAATACAGACCATGATTTTGGAGGTGATAATTCAAATTTATATAAGCGTCCTGGTTTTTGCGGTTCTGTCCTCGCTTTATTCTTTGGGGAATTGTGAATTGTCGTACCAGTCCTGGGATGGTGACCTCGTCTCCCGTTTGAACTTCAACTGCACAAGGCAGCAATTGGGCTGACCGAAATGCTTTCTCAGGGTTGTCAAAGCCCATGGGATTATCCCCCAGTCGGGACCAGACTTTGTAATTAATTAGAGTCATACTTAATTGTGAATCGATTGAGAATGTCACTGCCTAAGTAAAATGCATAGGGGACATCTCTCACAACCCAACAATTATGTTCTATGCTTTTGTCACCAATGGAAATGTTTAGCATGTACCTGATAGACAGGAAATGCTTGGAATTGGGAGTTTCCAGGCCCATTTCCCACTTATCAATCAACTTAAATGTGGGAATGGTCTGATCTTTTGAGAGTTTCCTGAATAACGCTTCACTCAATAAGCTTTTTCCATTATTCAGGCATACTCTGGTGAGAACAGGCCCCCCCATTCTGTTACCTGAATGGGGAGAAACAACGGTTCACCCTTTTTCTGGATGTCAGTCAAACTCTGAGCTGGTTTTTCACCATCTTTTGTCATGGGATTTGGGTTTTCTTCAGATAGTGGATCAGTGTAAAATTTCAGGGTATTTCCTTACAGTGAGAATGCCACTTAAAACTTGGAGGAAGGTTGATTTTCAAAAATGGAGAAGGGTTCCCATCACGAGTTTGTTCTCCTACAGAGATGACAGTGACGTCAGGGACTTGATTGTTCCTAAAGTGAAATTCAATCTGGTCAGACCGTTGTTCAATCATGTGGCATGTGCCATTTAAACTATCATAATTTGTGCTTTGTTTCAATTTTATTGGCCGGTTAGTCTGTGTCCAAAGGACCGTGTTCACACAGCCAACCAGGGGTGATAACCTCCGTAGGAGGTCATTCCTCAGTAGACAAAGTGTGCCCTCTGGAGTGACGACTATCACCAGGTATCCTTTTGTCACCCAATTTTGATCTCCAGATCCGCAGTCCCCACGATGGAAATGTAATTCCCGTTGAAGTTTTGGAGTTGTCAAGGAAGAGGTGTGAGGGGAATTTGGTGACTCTCCCCCTTCCCGAATTCCTTTGGTCAAATGCCTTTTTGGACAGAAGGGTGGCTTGAGATCCTGTATCCACCAGCGTTGAAAATGCACATTGGCCCTGTACCTTGATAGAGGCATACAATCTGCATTCTCTCTGCTCAAGGGAGCAAAGGAAATGTGCATTTTGGACCAGCTTGGCAGTTAATTCTTTTATTTTTAACTCCGACACTGTGTGATCTTGGGCAGTTTTCTCTGTCGGAGTCTGGGAATCTGTAAAAGAAATGTTCTTTTTTTTTTTTTTTTTTTTTTATTTTGTTTTTAATTGTATCACAATTTTTACAAAAATATAGGAATGATAGTCTTCATATATCAAATGTCCGAATTCTTTTTAGAAGTGTCTTTGTTTAGTAGGCTTAGCCTTAAGGGAAATCCTCCTACTCGAGCGTCAAGGATTTAAGGAAGAGTGTTACTCCTATAACGCATCTAATGTTGTTCCCGTTCGTCAGGAGTATCCAGAGGTTTTCTTCGTCGAGGGTGAGGTAATTTTTCAATGGGACTGCAAGGTATCTATCTCTTTTCGTTTTGAGCCCAGTACATTCCATTAGCAGATGTTTTGTGCTTTCGATGGCATTTATCGATTGGCAGAAGCGGCAGGAACTTGATGGTACTTGCTTGCGTAGTGCCAAAATTTCGTTGGTTTTTATTTGGTTCAGCTTAAATCTTAGGAACAGACGACTTAAGTTCTTATCTGGAAACCTCAGTAGATAGCCCCGCATGTCGTTTAGCTTCATTGGAGCAGTTGGTAATTTTGCTGTGGTGGAATACGACCAGGCCATTTCTTGGGTATGGATCCAATCTGCTTCTAAAAGTTTTTGCGACACTCGATTTGGATTGTGTATGAGTGTTTCAACAGAAAGATCCAGTTCTTCCAACATTTTCCGGTTGGATTGCTCCCAGCTTACAAGCGCCCGATTGTTTCCCTCGTTAAGTTCTTTCCGTATGAGGTCCAATACTTTGACTTCTGGATTGTTTATTACCTTGCGGTATAACATCAAGGTGGCTCTCAGTCTTATTGCCAACAGTGAGGAAATGCATAGCTCACGTCTTATTAGTGCGATTGGAGTGGATTGGGCTAAACCGAGGACCTTTCGCCAGAAAAAAGCTTCCAGTTTCTCCCAGATGGTGTTCGGAGCTAGCAGCATTGCGTCCATCCCATAAACTAGGGTAGGAACAACCTTGGCTTTGTAAAATCTCACGATGGGTACAATCGAAAAACGGCCGTGTTTCTTGTCCACGGCCTTAGCTTGGGCTGTGAGATTTTTTAACTTTGTCCAGAGTGTTTCAAGCGCGGGTTTTTCCTCTTTATCGTTACTGATTACAATCCCAAGGTATTTAAAGGCTTCCACTCTTTCCAGCTTCCTTCCATCACAATGCCAAGTAAACTTAGAGTTCCACTTTGAGGGTCTCCCCAGGGTAAGCACTTTGGTCTTTGCGGTGTTAAGGCATAAGTTGTTTTTCGACATATATGCTACCATGTTGTCCAGTTGTCGTTGAAGACCTATAGGGGTTAAATCCATCAGGATGATATCATCCGCGTACAGTAGACGGTCTATCTTCTCCCCTCCCATTGTCGGGGGAAAGTGTCTGATCGTAAGAGTGGAATCTTCATAATCGGCGATGTAAGAGTTGTACAGCGATGGAGCCAAAGGGCAACCCTGCTTGACTCCACGTGCTGTTACAATTTCTTCCGAGAGTCGGCCGTCTGCACTTAGACGAACTCGGATTGATGTTTCTTGATGTAAAGCCTTGATTGGATTTAAAATTGACTCCGGACAGCCTTTAGATTCCAGTTTCGCCCATAAGCGTTCCCTATCTACCTGGTCAAACGCTTGTACCAGATCGATGAAAACGATATAGATTGGGTTGCCACTTTGAAGAGCCTTTCCCTTTAGCACACTCATGAGTAGGATGTTTGTTGAAGTTCCAGAGTTTCTGATAAAACCGTTCTGGAATGGGTCCATTGCTTTTGACGAACGCGTCCATTCTTGGAACGCGTCTAGGGCCAAGGACGCAAAAACTTTCCCCATTACGTCCAAGAGGGCGATGGGCCTGTATTGGTTCGGATCGTCTGTCGCACCTCTCTTGTAGATGGGCACAATATTGGCTTTTCGCCATGTTGGTGGTATTGCTCTTTTACTGTTACAGTTGGAGAAGAGTTCGCTCATGATGTTGGCCCAGCATTCAGGATTTTTTTTTAATTCCATGTTGCTGATCCCGTCAGGTCCTGGAGCCCTCGAGTTATTTAGTTTTTTTAATTTGTCTAGGATAGACTCTTTATCGTCAGGGATAGACCATGGGCTTGTCTTTTTGTGGCGGTCGCTCGTCGGAGTTTCAGTTACGTTCACTTCACTAGTGGGAGCAAATAATTTTGAAAAATGATCGATCCAGCGTGCCTCGCCCACGTTGTTCTGGATGCTCTCGTTGGTATTCTTTTGTGTTCCTTTGATCAAGTTCCAGAACTCTTTAGGCTTCTTGCCACAGATGGTTGACAGCATTTGCTGAGAATCGTTCAGGTATAGCTGGTAGCGATGGTTGTGAAGCCAGCTTCTGTAGTGCCGGGCCGATTTTAGCCACTTTTCGTTGTTCTCTGAGGATGGAGTTCTTTGTGCTAATCTTTTGAGTCTTCTAAGTTCCTTCCTTTTCATTACCAGATCTTTGTTGTAAGCATGGGGATAAGATTGGTCTTTCTTCTCCACCAATGCTTTAGCTGGTTCCATTAGAAATCTGGTTAGCAGGGGTGTGTAGTCAAGGTCCAACTCTTTTCTTTTAGACACTGTTGATCCTGTAATTTGAGAGCCAGCGAATTGGGCTTCCAGTTCCCGTATGCCCTTTGCAGATATTTTGACTCGCTTACCTTTTTCTGTTATCTCCAGTGGCAGATTGTTCAGAATCGTTTGGGATTTGGTGGCCCAAACTTCTATCACCAAGAGATTGTGGTCACTGAAAGTTGTTGGCCTGATTGTAAAGGAGCAAATCTCTGGCAAGATGTCTCTCGAGACGAAAATATGGTCTATTGTTCCTTTTTGATCGTCTCGTTGCCATGAAGGAATTGCCAGATTTGCTTTGTTTCGCTGCCAGTGAAGATTGTGCATGTCTCGTTCGGCCATGATCTTGTCCAGAAAAATACCTCTCTCCCGCACGGGAGACTTTAGGTTTAGCGATGTAGAGCGGTTGCCAATTCCTTCACATATGGCATTGAAATCCCCGCCTATAATGGTACTGTGATCATCCCATATCTTCTGTGCTTCCTCAAAAGCGTTTTGAAGTTCGTTGAGGAGGTCTTCGTTGGTTGTTACCTGAGGGTTCCAATAAACGTTGACCAAAAGAATCGAGCTTTCCTTTTGATTCAGTGTGACGGATTTTCTTGTAAGAAGCACGGCTTGCATCCAATAAGGAGTTTGTAGTGTTTTGAAAATTTCCAGGCCTGATCCTGCTCTAATGGCGATAATGAGGCCAGCTGATGGTCTTCCCGATTCACCTTTTCTAGCACACGTGAAAACTATGTCGTAACCATCTAGTTGGGGTTTAGTGGTTAGCCAAGTCTCCTGGAGGCAAAGTGCATCGAAAATTCCCAGATTAACATCGGTTTCTCTTGTTAAGTGTGCAAAACCTCTCGTGTTCCAACTGCCAAATCTTAATGGATGTGGCGATGGAAATTGTGTTTTTCGTTCTTTTGGCTTTCCCAAGCACATATGGGTCTTCATTCCTCTCGATCGTTGCTAGTAATTTTTGTGGTTTGATGCTTCGGTTCTGTGCCATGTCCAAGATTCCACTTCGTTTGAACTTAGTCTGTCATCGTTGTTGGGAGACCAGTTATTACAGTTGGAATGTTGGGGTCGTTTGATTCGTAGAGTGTTTTGCTCCCGGTGCGTGTCTTTTTGAGGAGTTATCTCAGATCTTTTTCTCTCTTTCTGGTTATCCGCTCCGTTTCTTAAATTCAGTGGACTTCGGTTCGTTCGGCCAGGTTGTGCATGAGGCATTTTGCTGATGTATCTAGTGCTCTTTTGCAGGGTGGCCTCTGTGTTTCTCTTGACTCTTTCGGTTCGCGTAGATAGGTCCTTTTTTATGTTAGCCTGTTTCGGATCCGTTACTTCAAATCCCATGGAAAGTAGGTTTTCGGATTCTCTCAGTATGTATCGTTTAGTATTTTCCGAGTAGAGATGTATATAAGAATAGTCAGTTCTCCCGATGGTGCTTGGTTCTACTATCCACAGGTCTTTATTTCCAATCTTCTTCAAACTTGTAATTCGAGTCAGAATTTTTAGAATATTTGATCTGTTCATAGTTATATCCTCTTGCTTTGAGTTGATATTTTTCAGTCTTAACATATGGGCGGTTAGGATTTGCTTTGCTGCTTTTTTCCGTTCTTGGTCTTGTTCTAATGTGCTTTCTCCTTTTTTTTTCTGGTTCACCTCAGTGATATATTGGAGGTAAGAATCTGAGGTCTTTTTTTTTTTGTTTTCAAGGCTAGAGTTACGAGCCTTTTTCCGCTCTCCTGGGTCCACCTGTCCTCGAGTGTGAGCTGGAATAGACCGGGTTTTATTTTCCTTCCATATGTTTGTGTCGTGTCTGCGTCTCTCGATTGATCTTTGTTCTTTCTGGATGCTAGGCCTTGAGCTCCGGGTGGATATATAGTCTACTTTTTGCGGTCTATGAGTTTTCACTGATGCTTCTATTGGAGAATCAGGAATTTCGTACATAAAGACCTTGTGCGGCGGTTCGTTTTTGGGAGAGTCCATGATCGCTCTGTGGATTTTTCTCTTTGACGATTTTGTTGGATGAATTTCGGATCCTGTCTCATCCCCAATAGCAATACTCCCGTCTAATTGCTCCAGAACCATGAGGACTGGTTCTTTTTCCTTTGCACGGTTGGGTCGCTTTTCACTCTCCTCAGTACTTCGAGTAACTGTTTTCTTCACTGCTCTCTTTGCAAGACCATTTTTCCTAACGTCAACCTTTGACTGCTTCGGAGGTATTTGAGAGACCAAAGAAGTGGTTGATCTGTTCACATCCTTCTTCGAAGTTTGGTTGACAATTGATTTTTGTTGCGAGAATATTCCAAATGTAAAGTTCTTTGGCTTTACAGTGGTGTTTTTACTGGGGTTCCCCAATTTTCCCCCGGTCTTGGTGTAGGAAAAGGGATTAGCTGTTTCTTGATTTGCCCCCGACGTGCCTGCTTCGTTTTCCGTCACCATATAGTTCTCTCCTTCGTCCAGGATAGCAATAATATCGTCCAGTGGCTCTTCGCCTTGTTCGATGTTGGAGATGTAGGTGGTTCTGTCATCGTGGGCCAGTGGCTCAACCGTTTCGTCCTGTCTGATAGCGAGGGCTATCTGATCCGTAATGGGATTTTGTGATTGTTTGTTCTCTGGCTCCTCAGCTGGAGGATGGAATCCATAGGCAATAGCGCAGCTGCAAGATGGAGCCTGTCCTTTTTTTTGCGTGATTTTTTCCATTTCAGGGTTTTGGGTCCCCATTATGTAACCTTCCAAATATTGCAATTTAGATTGCATTGCTGAGAGCATATACATCTGGTCCCGAAGCGTGTCGTTAATAGTCTCGTACATCTTTGTGAATGGTGCCATTGCTATCGTCACTGACGACATTAATGTTGATTGGTCCCTATTTTGCTGCACGAGATTTAGTGAAGGAGACCGTTGAGTTTCCTCAAAATACCGCGTCACAGATCGTGCTCGATGCAGTAGGTTTGTTTTTTCCCTGTTGATCTCATGTTCCTTTGGGGAAACAATTAGGCCTTGTTCGGCTGGAAGCAACACTGCTCCGACGTCTATCACTAGCTTCTCGTCGGCTTGTGGACTCTTGTTGTTAACACTTTTCGTATCCATATCTCGTGGTTCTTTGGTAGAGCTACCTTCTATGATTGTAGTTTCATGTAGGTATGTATTCGGCTCTAGGGTCAAGATCTCTTCTTCAGTTCTCTCCTTTTCTGTCCTTAGTTCAGCCTCCGGTAGAGCTTGGGAACGTATTTCAGTGGTCTTTCCCATTGACTCACCAAAGTCAAACCTCTTCTTATGATTGTTAGAATAATGCC
Source organism: Ambystoma mexicanum (assembly GCF_040938575.1). Lineage (NCBI taxonomy): Eukaryota > Metazoa > Chordata > Amphibia > Caudata > Ambystomatidae > Ambystoma > Ambystoma mexicanum. The sequence goes on from NC_090921.1 coordinate 985,402,571, forward strand.
ATCTTAGGGGGGTAGAGGACCCTCCTTGTGCTTTATCTGATAAACTGGTCATTAAGTCTGGACTCGCAGTGGTCTCTGTTATAAGGCACTCAGATCTTAATATATTTGTTTCTGCTTCGCCTAGACTCTCAAGAATTTCATTGTCGGACAACTCGTGACCTTGATTTAGATTTGCCTCCAATTTCAATCTAAAAAAGTCATTCATGGCTGCCACTATGCCGCCTTTAATGGGACCGGTTTTTGGCCCTAGTTTCTTTTTTGATGGAGCTTTCGGTCTTGGGGCCATTCTACTTCTCGCTTTGTTGTGATTATAGCGGTGCGGTTTGCAGATCGTCGTTAAGGATGAAATGTCCAGCCTCTCGTTGTCCGTTCCCGTTTTTTCTTGTTTCTTTTTCGATTGAGTTTTCGTTTGAAAGTATGCGACGGTCGGTTTTACCAGGGTCTTAGTTGCAGTGCCCGGTTCCGCAGCGGTTTCGATATCCTCAGTAGTTCCATCCTCTGAGTGATCAAAAACCGCCGGATTTCGATGGGCAATTTTGCAATTGTGTGCTTCTCCAGATTTATCATTAGCCCCGGATGTCATCAGCCAGGGTTCCTTTGCCTGGCGCTGTTGATTATCTAGTGCTGATGCAGTATGAATTTGCGCAGCACATAGGATTCTCGTTGCAGGCTCCGACAGCTTGGGCGTGGCGTCTTGGTCACTGTCCTTGATAATTAGATGTTTTGAAGACTCGTCGTCGGTGGTCGCTATCGTCCTTGGGCGTTGTCCCGCAAGTGCCTCAGGTTGGTCTTTTTCTCTCTTGGGGCTGTTGCGATTCGTTTCAGCGGTAGGCAATGGCTCACAAGCTGTGCGATTTCTGGTAATCTGGTTCACCTCCCCCTCTTGGCACACACGTTCATCTCCGGGGGGCAGCATCGGCGGTACGATAGTTCTTCCCCGCTGAGTCTCTGCTAGCGAGTTGTCTCTCAAGTCCATCAAGAACGAAGGCCTGCCTTGGTCCGTTTCCAGTATGCGGCAGGACACTTCGTTGCAGGAAGTGTCCAGCAGGAGTCTCGCGGTCTTGAGTTTGGGTGTCTCAGAAGGCTCTGCTTGACCAGACGAGATAGTGCGCTTCGGCACCCGCTTGAGAGCAATGCTCTTCTCTCCACGCTTCCGAAGGGGTCCTCTTCCCGGACCAGACTCCTTCAAAGGCCTGAGTACCCGTTGATTTGTTACAGTCTCCGCCTCCAAAGTCGAACAGGTAAGGAGAGGGAAAGGCGGGGAAGGGGTAAGGGAAGTAGGTAGGATAACGGGAAGACGGGTTTCATGGAGGGGTGACTTTTCCGGCATGAGAGGCGGAGAAATCGGACGAGCAGCTGGAAGAACTGAGAAATCAGCGGGATCCACCGCTCCCCACATGTGATGGGTAAGGGGTGCCGTACCTGGTTGGGGTATCTCCGCCCTTGTAGTTGACTGTTCGTTCACACGGTGCATCACAGCAGTAGTCCTCACAGGCTCATCTGTACACGGGTATATATCCATGTCGGTGGCTTGTCCCTTAGTCCTCGCTCAAACCGCGGTCTGCCGCTGTCTGCAACCTCACTCTGCTGCTCACTCCGCGGCCGCTCCGCGGGTGGGAGGCCTTTTTGTAGATGGGTACGCTGGGAAAAAAAAAGTGGAGAAACAGCAGAAAGACTCCGGTCTGCCGCTGTCTGCAACCTCACTCTGCTGCTCACTCCGCGGCCGCTCCGCGGGTGGGAGGCCTTTTTGTAGATGGGTACGCTGGGAAAAAAAAAGTGGAGAAACAGCAGAAAGACTCCGGTCTGCCGCTGTCTGCAACCTCACTCTGCTGCTCACTCCGCGGCCGCTCCGCGGGTGGGAGGCCTTTTTGTAGATGGGTACGCTGGGAAAAAAAAAGTGGAGAAACAGCAGAAAGACTCCGGTCTGCCGCTGTCTGCAACCTCACTCTGCTGCTCACTCCGCGGCCGCTCCGCGGGTGGGAGGCCTTTTTGTAGATGGGTACGCTGGGAAAAAAAAAGTGGAGAAACAGCAGAAAGACTCCGGTCTGCCGCTGTCTGCAACCTCACTCTGCTGCTCACTCACTGTTCTATTTGTGGAACTTGGAAATCCCCTTTCTTCCCTGATGCTTTGCTGCACCCGTTCACCTGGAGACAGTCACTTGAACCAGTTTGGGCGGAGGATCCCTCATTCCTTTTAGAGTCATCTGGGTGACATGGTTGGGGTTCAGGAATTGGTGGTTCCAGGTCTGTTTCCATATTTACCCAGTCTAAGTTAGGGTCTTTTGCGAACCCTTTTTCCTTGGGAGGAATCCCCCATCCCTGAAAGAGAAGATTTTCTTCCTTGAATCGTCCAGGGATTTGTCCCCTTCAAACTTGATGATGCAGACTTCCTCCACGGAATGGGTTGTCTTTGTCCCTTGGTTTCTGCTACATACCCTCTGTTTCCCAGGTTGCAGTAGCTCGGGTATTGAAGGTTTCCCTGGTAGCTCTCCATCCTTGGTCTCCCATCTCCCTGATTTGGGGGTCTAGAGTCCTGAAAGCGGAGAGAGAGAGGAGTATTGTTCTGAAAGTTGGGATTTGGAGGGTACCTGGGGAAGAAACTTAAATTGGAGGGTGGAATATTTCTTCCCTCCTGACGGAAGTTTGGAGGGAGGTTTGGAGGGAAGTTTCCTGGGGCATTAGTTACATGATTGCCCCCCCCCTTGTGCCAGGGGAGTCCATAGATACCCCAAGATGGGTCTGTTACCCTTGAATCTCTGGCTAATATAGGTGGCAGAGAAAGGTGACGCATTTGTTGGATACCCTGCCTGACTACCACCCAATTAGGATTGATCAGAGGTTCTCCTCTGCCTCTCATTTGGCTTATTAGAGGGAGGATTATGTTTAGGCCCCCCATTTCTAAGTCCAAAATGTGGGTATTCTTCACCTCTGCCTCCACCAGATTGGCAGCACCGGGGGTGCTGCATGGTTTGGGATTATTTTTGTTTTCCACTGGTTTTTGGACCTCATAGATCCGGGTAGCCTGTTCTATTACCCAATACAGGGTCCTTTGCTCATGGAAGTCCCTTACCAATTGGGTCATAACATACTTAGGTAGGGAATGAAAATACATATGAATAAACTCCCTGCTATTGGTGCACACCTGTCTAGAAGTCTGGGCAAATGCCCGCTTCATTTCTTGAACAAACTTTCTAGGTGCCTGGTCCTCTCTGCACTGCAGGTTATAGGCCGCTTTGCGAGCCTCCTGAGGGTTCCTGTTCACAGAGATGTGTTTCAAGATGGCCACCTTGTAGGTAGACCATCTTTGATGATCTTGATCCTCCAGCTCAGCAAAGAAGCTGAAGTATTCTGGGGAGAATGTCCACTTGACAAACTCCATGGAATTGTGATCATTTTTTATGCCAAATGATGCCATCATCTGGTCATACAGCTCCAGATGCTCACATACCTAGTATTTGGCATTTTTGTGGTAGGGTGTCATGAAGCTTCTGATGGCTTTTATTTGTCGAATTGGGTCTTTTACGTGAGTTCTCTTTTGTTTGGCAGCCTTCTTTTTCCGCTCTACCTGAGTCCATTCACCCGCAGACTCAGAGCTGCTACTATTTGTGGTCCACTCACTGTCCTCTAGGCGTTCCCTGCCTCCCTGAGACTCGGAATCCCTCCCAGAATAACAGGGTCTGGTCTCTTCTCCCCTGTGGCGCTGTGGGCTCTCTGGGTCACTTCCCTTGGGCTCCCCCTTTCTCACAGGGGAGTACTCATCTTCCTCCTCCCTTCTTCTGGGTGTGGTGGAGAACTCTCCCATCCCCTGGACTGGGTGAAGTTTTTCAAGATGGTCTTTTGGGGCCTGGACACTGATCCTTCTCTGTCTGCAAAGTGAACCAAGTGGTCCCTTTGTGGTTTATGTTTCTGCCAGGCCAACTCCCTGATCCTTTCATCATACGAGCCCTCCTAGCCAGAAGTGTCTGCTAGTGTACTTTTGAATCTGGATAAGGATGAATGTCCATCAAGATCTGCTAAGCACTGACCTTCCGGCTCAGTTTTACTTGGCCTGAATGAGTCCAGCTGCCTCATGTTTCCCTGTTCTTGTAAACTGATAGGTATGGAGCTAGCAGCGCCCTGCGCATATAATGTGGTGAGTTGGCATGAGGCCCATGGTAAAGAGGACATCACACTGTGGTCAGAGGTTGCCCTTCCATACCCTAACTGTTCGGGGTGCCTCAAAGCAAAATTGTATCCAGCCATTTCCTTCTCCAATTTCTCTGCTTTATCTTTCTCAATCCCTATATCTTGATGGTATATAGAGGCCTGATCTTTGAGCTCTGCTAACAGGGCTTGAGTAACTTCTATGACCTTGCTTTGTGCCACTACTTGGCCACTGAGACCCTTTTTCTCTTCACCAAAGGATTAATTTTCCCTCTGTGCGGCCTGTATTCTCTGGGTATACTGGGCCCTCTTCTTTTGCAGGAGACTAATCTCCTCATTTTGTGCACTTTTGGCCTGTGTCGTTTGCTCTAAATCCAGTTCTGCTTGCCTCATATGTCCCTGTAGTTTTTCATTTTCTACCCTCATGTCAGTCAGTTCCTGGAAATATGACTCGCTTTTCCCCAGGTCTGTCTTTAACTGGCACACTTCCTGTCACAGAAAATTGGGACTCTTGCTCTAAATTCGTTTTCTGCTGTGCTGCTAACTCATCCGTTAGCTGCTGAATGATGTTTTCTAATTTTAACTTTACGTAGAAGGACTATTTGGACCCGAGCTGAAGGGACAGTCTACCTTACATCTTCCGCCAGTGAAAGAAGGCCAGGAGTTCCAAGAGGGAAGCAAGATCCCTCCCCTAAACATCTCCCAGGGAACAGAGGGAGATATTGGACTCAGAGGACCCGTCCAGCAGCTCCAGAACCGGTACCCAGCCAGCACACAGCATACCCTCCTAGGTTCTGACAGCAAGCTTCCTAGGTGGGAAGTGCCAGAGAGTCTCTGGACAAATGACAAGGTTGTTGCCTGCTAACACCCTCCTGAGCTTTGGGCTGTCTGCCTTAAAAGGACACAAGACCTGCGAAGAAGCTAAGAGGAGTGCCACACAACCATCATCCAGCATCCATCTTTTTAAGGACAATTTCGAGACAGTCAGATCCTCGAACCGCATCTGGCTGCACCACTGACGGTTGTCACGACGCAGTCGCCAGAGCCATTCCAGACACCTCAACCAGCATTCCAGATCCACTTAACCAGCACAGATACAACGATTCTTGGCCCCAAGCCGCCGTGCCAGAGAGCCTGCAGATGTCTGTCCAGCCTTGCTTGCCAAACTTCCTGCCACCTGGTACCCACAGCTGTCTCCCACCACTAACTCTGTCTCACAGGCTGCGAAGCACCCTTGGACCGCCTCAACGCTATTGAGCACCAAGACCTTCTTCAGCAACAGGTACATTGTGGTTCTGCCACCCTGGTCCTTTTCCGAAGGCCCCAAGAGACAGTTACAACCCTTTGCCTCTTTGGTGCTGAAACCAAATAACCTTGAACTATAAGAGTGATTACTTTACCAATTATCCTCCTGTCAGTATCCAGAGTGCATCCCTTTCCTTTGTGAAACTGTCTGTTCTCTGTGGTCCTTTACAGTGGGGGTGTAATTGTAGTGTGCTAGAACTGTCTGTTGTAGTAATAATAAAGTAGAAATGTGTATACAACCTTGACTGGACATTCGCTTTTATCATTGGGTAATAATTGTATGTTTGTGTTGCAACTAACCAACGATCCTCGACCTTGCGGAGATAAGCCTGCCGTTCCGTCTATGTTACCAAAATTGGACAAGGAGGTCTTATAATTTACTTGTATTCCAATCTGTTCAGATCCCTTCTGGTGTACTGGAGGTGTGGGTTGATTGATGGTTTAGAAACTGATATTCATCCCTGGACCACTGGTGCCCCAGTAGTTGATTCATCACAGTCTGCGAACGCAGAGTCCAGGTACACTCGGGCAAGAGTGTTCTTTCTGCAGGACTGCTCCAGTAGTCCTGTCTTTATAGGGCAAATATGCCCTGGGGCCATGTCATGTCCATGGCTCTTCGGCCTCCCAAAGCTGGCCCGTGCCGACACTTGGCACCTATGTGCGTGGCTTCCTGCCTCTTCCCTCACCTTTAGTTTTATTGTTCTCTCCCCCTTTGAAGAGGGGGGAGAGAACACTTTTGCTAATGGTGCTGGCGCCCACCGCCAATTAGCACCTTTTGCTGGCTGGGTCCCCTCCTTGTCAGGCTCTCCTTTGGGATGCCTGTAGCAGGATGGCGTACAGGGCAGGGGGGCGCATTATGGCTGCCTTTCTTCCCCCTTCCCTCCTCTGTACCCCTGTTGGCAGTTCCCCGAACTAAGGACCTGTGCCCTTTGTCTTCATGGGGGTGCACCCTCATTCCACTGCACTTGACAAAGTCCACATTCTATGCTGCTGGGAGTCACATCCGTCAGGCTGAGCTGAGTCGACCTTGACCCGGCACAACACTGACTCTTGGCTCCTTCCCACTGACCATCCTCCTCCGAGGACCTACTTACTTACCTTTCCGGCGTCATCTTCGCCCAGCCACCACAGGATGCTCCGGCCTCTTCGCGTATCATGCTGCCATGGTCTCCTCCACCCACCTCAGGATATGGAAATGAAAGAGGGATTTCACTTGGAGCCCTATGTTCCCTTTCCATAACTGCCATATTTTTTTGTATCTCTTCAAACCGGGACTCATATACCTGCCCAAAGCAACTCAAGGATTAGCCCAGTGGTGCTAATAGAAAGAATACACCCCCTCTTCTGGAAATTACTGGATGGTAACATTCTTTGGTCCGAGTTAAAAATACTCACTTTCCTTGGGCCTATTGTCTTGTGCCAAGGGATATTACATAAACATGACAAAACACACGCGCACACCCCGCCCCAAAAACAGATGACAGCATACATAGACCAACAACGGATGGCATGACACGCGCACACCTCAACATCATATGACAGCATTCACACAACAGCAAATGGCAGCACACTCACACAACAACAGCAATGGATGGCAACACACACACACATACACACAAACACAACAAAAAACATATGGCAGAGCACAGAGCAACAGCAATGGAAGATACGTTAGATGGCAGCACACACACACACACACACAAGGATGTCAGCATAAACACAAGGCGAATGTCAGTACACTCACACAAAAACAATGGATGGTATCACACAAACACGCACATACAACACACAGACACATAGGCTCCCAACCCCTCATACACACCCACCACAACAACGGATGCCAGCACGCACGAACAACAGAGTATAGCAGCACACATACACACAACAGCAACAACGGATGGATGTGCACACACAGACGCATGCGCACACACTTGCCGCAGCAGAGCCACTTACGGCCCTCTACCAAGCACGTCTGCACATCTGCTCCATCAATTGGAGGACGTAATCATGTACGGCAGCACAACAGGCCACACGCAGTCCATGCTACGGTGGGGCGGGTGGTGTGGGGACGGCTGGTTTTTAAAAGAAACTTCCTTCATCCTTTAACAGGAGCTTGAGAACCCGGCTCATAAACACATTTTTTTCTTTTGCAATGTGTACTCCTGTCTTTCCCACACCACACCTCTATTTCCCTTTTTACAACTAAGTGAAATCCCAGATATTGAGGTGAGGAGCAGACGTGGACACTTTCCGTCGTAATGATGCAATCATCATCGTTTAAGGCAGCCTTAACTATGTTTGGTCCATCTATCAAGGATAAAGGATGACACAGTGTGGTATGGGGTGGTGTAAAGGTTAGCACGATAGGTGGCACGGGGAGGGGGAGCGCGCTTTCCTATTCTCGTGAACTTGCATACAGATCTGCTGAAGCGGTCTGTTGAGCACACGGCTAACTGGACCTTTGCCCAAGCGAGTGGTCATGATGAATGGGGGCTAGGGGCCTTCTGTGTAGACCCTTGCAGCGAGTGGTCATGATGAATGGGGCATAGGGGCCCTATATGTAGACCCTTGCAGCGAGTGGTCATGATGAATGGGGCATAGGGGCCCTATATGTAGACCCTTGCAGCGAGTGGTCATGATGAATGGGGCATAGGGGCCCTATATGTAGACCCTTGCAGCGAGTGGTCATGATGAATGGGGCATAGGGGCCCTATATGTAGACCCTTGCAGCGAGTGGTCATGATGAATGGGGCATAGGGGCCCTATATGTAGACTCTTGCAGCGAGTGGTCATGATGAATGGGGCATAGGGGCCCTATATGTAGACCCTTGCAGCGAGCGGTCATGATGAATGGGGCATAGGGGCCCTATATGTAGACCCTTGCAGCGAGTGGTCATGATGAATGGGGCATAGGGGCCCTATATGTAGACCCTTGCAGCGAGTGGTCATGATGAATGGGGCATAGGGGCCCTATATGTAGACCCTTGCAGTGTTTCGATCCTGCAGCACAGAGGCAGGCTCCTGGGGCTAGGTTGCTCCTTATTGTCACAACCTGCCTGCTTCCGAAACCCAAATTACTTCTGACTTTGTTTACCAAATGGTGTCACTTTCATTTTGCACCTTCTCACTCAATGGCGGCTTTGTGGATCCACCAATCCTCCATCACTGGGCTAGGTCTGCTTCAGTGGTCACGGTACTCTGGCGTTTTTAGCACTGAGGCCTTGGGATCCCCAGCTCTGTTTCTTAGCATTGACACTGACCAAAAATATCATTTGAAAGGGAAGTGAATCAGGCTCTAACTTGCCGTGTCCTCTTCCTTTTCCTCTTGCTTTCAGACTGCTTTTCTGCAGTATGTTCGTATTGTTAGGCTTTGTCTAGCATAGTGTAACACCGATCAATCTGCTTTCTCGCCACCGTGTCTCATGTCATCACTTTACAATTTCTGAAGCATTAGCCCAGTCTGGTTGGTGTGATCTTGAAACTAGGGTACTAACCCCGCAAACGCTCTTACTACAGGCATAGCTTTCTATTAAACACAGACCTTAAAATGTTGACTGAATGCTTTCTTTAAAATTGGATTGTATCACGCTAAAAGTAATGTAGGCTATATTTCAGGATTTATAAGGGTAGGCATATCTAGTACAACGTTGGATAATTAGAGAATTTAGCTGACCTCTCCAGAGATGATGGCTTGGCTTTACCTGTAGTAAATGCTTGCTAAAATGTGCCTTCCTCTCTGTCTTGGCTGGCTTGATTTCCTTTGTCTATGATACATCAAAGGCACAGGTGGAAACTAACAGGTTGTGTTCTGACAATTTAGGCCCCCACAGAGGTACAGTCTAACAATTCTGGAGAGGTGGGGTCTTCTGGAGAGGAATTGAATTCTGAAGATGTGTTGGCAAAAATGAAAGGAGACTTTGGCAGACTAGACCAATGAAAACTTCAGCTGTAGGGGGAAAGTAAAGAATAGGAACACTAGTACACTCTCCAAAATGCTTTGCTTGCTCTCAAACTATCAAATAAGTCATTGAGGACTCCTAAAAGGAAGGTAATGATCCCTAAAACCAGGCTCACATACTTTCCTCAAACATTTGTTGGGAATAGGTAACAACATTTGTTTACATGACACTCTACAGAGACAGGTCGATTAGGGTTGTTAATGCGTCCCATATCACAAATCCTATCAGAAGGGGTTTCCCCGTGTGCACTTAAGAAGGTGGAACCGGTTCATAGGCTCTCACATGGCAGCTTTGATGCCCATTGGAGGTCAAACTCCGGGGGAAAACAAAATGGTGATGGCTGGAAGGTCATACCCATGAGCATTTCTTCTTTGTCCCTCCTGAAAGGGGCAGCCCAGACCAAGCTGCTAGGTCACATCCTGTCTGCAGAAGACCACAAGCAAAGAAAAACGTGTTTTGATCTCATTGGGTATCACTAGTGGGTGTATGGGTTTCCATGTCCAGTAGCTCGGGACCCACGTTTGGGTTTACTCATCATGCTTGGGGGTCACTTAAGCAAAATTAAAGGATGATGGCTGGAAGGTGTTAAATGAATTATAACCACTGGCATGGCTCTGGACAATCTTTCAGACCATCGCCTTTCAACCTGCCAAGCCATTACAGAAGAGGAAAGAACATATACAAATGCTAGGTTACATAGCCTCTGAACAAGAACAGACGCATCTCCAGATTTGTTTGAGTCTCCTTGGGCAATATCAATGAAGTGTATCTTGGGTTTCTAGTCCCAGCAGGTGAAACTCAGAGGCCGTTCCCGAGCCATCAGATGTTGGCATTCTCCATAGGTTTAAATAAGAAAAGGTTCTTAAGATCAGTGTTTTTCCTGTTATGGACGTGCACAGACACCCTGGTCCTTAAACCAGCACAGTTTGTCAGGGTGGCACCCAGTACTGGTTTGCAGTGAACACTGTGTGACTAGGCTACATGTTCATGGACGAAGGAGGAGGATACTGGGGGGCTCTGGGGATAGGGGAATTCACCCACTCTGATATGCAACCTCTGGAGGTGATAAATGGAAGATTCACAAAGTTACCCCCCGGATTCTTCAGGGGATCAGCAGCTGCCGAGATTAGGCCAGGGCCAGCATATTCCACCAAGAGATATGCGTCTCTTGAGATCTAGTGAAAAGGCATGAGACGTATGTTCAGGTCAACCTTTAGTTCTCCAATGGAAGAATCCCCATTGAAATCGGACACACAGAAGCTGTAAGAAGTTTCCATGGCAGACAAGTGATTATCTAAACACTCGGAGCACAATCCGCTGTTCCGTGTGCAACGCTTGTTTGGATATCCAGTGAATATCATGCGTCCAAACCCTAGAATGGAGCTCGAAAGGGTGCAGAATGCAAATCCTATGGCAGCAAGGTAAATCAAACAGATCGGGTATCCACTGTCAGCACGCCGCCATGACACTCCTGCCTGGCCCTAACATGGCAGACAAGGTTTTTGTAAACACAGAGCACGAGCCACAGGCATGAGCCGATCTTGCTTAGTTAGTAAAGGATCCACAACAATTGCGTTTAAATAAAATTAAAAAAACTCACAACCATTGGAGAAAAAGTGTAACCATTAAGCAAGGACCATTCGCGAGGACCAAAGTTGATGGGGAAGCAGGCCCACAAATTAAATCCCTCACGACTCCAATAACTCTATCAGCACCTGCATAAAAGGAGTCAGAAACCTCCTGGACTTCTGGGTGTTAGGTTGGTGCTCCAGAGACTGAAAGTAATAAAACAGTGAGTGGAGAACAAGAAGGACTCTTACCAGGGGCTCCGAGTACGTGGGTACTCCGCGGCCTGGGCACCCCCCAGAAAAGGAATTTGCACTCAATGTTCCTGTACTTTAAATGGAACATCCCTACATTCTTGTTCACGTGTACGCCCCAGGAAATTCAAAGGTTGCCTGCCCTGCGTGTTATCTGTGACAGGTAACTGCCTGTACATGAAAGGAAAGTTTAGAAAGACAGGTCTGCTAAGTTCCTTTCCACAGAGGCTGATAGGGCAAGCCCTGAAGAAGGTATCCCAGGGGAAGCCAGCTGGGGCCCTAACCCAGGACCTGGTGGCTGCTGCAGGACCACCAGGCTCATATAAAGCGACTTGCAAACCCTTAAAACCCAGTTCCAGGGAAGAAAGTCCTACTCGTAATCACCCTGGTACGGGAGAATACCTACCTGTAGGGCCATGAGAAACGCCTATGGCAAGAGGAATGATACAGGTAATGCCCAAGCAGCAGAGTAAAGGCCCTCTCTTCATCCAGGAGTGATGCAAAACAAAAACAAGGACACCGAGCAAGGCCTTATGGATGCCCGGATCAAGACAAAGCCAATTGCCTTAACAGAGGCCCGCATCAAGACAACGGCAAAGACGTGTGCTAGGGCACTATATATCACCCTGAGGATGTCAGTGACGAAGGACCCTGGTTTGGGTGCAAATGCCCAGGGCTGTGAGATTTAGATAAGGGAGTTAGACTCTGTGGCTCATGACATTAGGTCCTTTAAAATAGGGTTACGCTGGATTTATTTTGATCCCATCTTGACTCCTTTTTTTGAACCAAACCCCTAATTTCTGTTACTCAGTATAACCCCTCTGCCTAGTAGGCATTCCCCTCCCCCTGTCATTACCCTGAGACTCCTGAAAAGGAGGTTCAAGTCTCGAGAACTCTTAAGCCAGACCACCACAGGCAATGCAAGGTTACATGGAGCAGAAGGGGAGGCGGGGCCTACGGTGCCGGGGGCGGGATTTATCTATAGCTTTGAATGTGAGGTTCCCGCCATTCGTTTAGGTATCTGGTTTATAGAAGACGGGGTGGCGTTAGCTATGATCTGGCCGTCAAGGCTTTCTGTTTTGTTGATTCACGGTCCAGCACCTCTTCATTTTCTTCTAATTAATACCCACAATAAATCAAATGAATATAACACGAGTCGCCAACACATCTCTGAGTGAAGGCATTCTGTTCCTCCCTATTCATGAGACCGCTTACTTGACCTCACTCTGCTTAGGTACTTCCTACTTCCTGTTTCCCTTCCCCCTTCTGCTTCCTCTGTGGGCAGAGTGAGTTGTAACAGGGTGGTGGTGCTTGGGGTTTCCCTGTTCCTGCCTCCTAGGTTCCCTGTTGGGTTTTGTGTGTTGAGCGCTATCGTTTGCAGCTGTGCAAAGAGCTGTTGTCCCATCTGTCCTGTAAGCACCACTCCTACTTTACTCCTTGTCCAGTGTTGTCATGTATTGCGTTGTCCAACCTTTGTTGTCACAGCCTTTGTTGCGCCTGTGCAATCGAAAGGGTGGACACAGTGGTGTTCGTGTCCTTTGTGACTATTGTCTTTAAGTTACCTTGTATAACTTCATCAATGGTGTTACAATCACGCAGCCTGTCATCACTTGCTCTTTCCGCTGACTTGTACATGCAGCGCAAAGTCTATAGAGTGCAAACACCATTAATACAACCCGATTAATCTGCCTTGTCCCTTTGGCGTCCTTAATTGTCCTCAGAAGCACATTATCACAGACGCCTGATGTAAGCATAATATTAATTCCTAAAACCGCGGCCATGTGTTGCTGCTGTAACCCCTGTTTCCCCCCAGGGTTTCTCTTTGATCTGATCATCCCATTACAGTTGACTGTGCTGCACAAACAGTGTGCTGCAGGCCTTTTCGATGCCTATGCAGTGCTCTAAGTGAGGACCAGCGCTGCAGGAGCAGATGAAAACTGATGAGAACTGAAACCCTGTCCAAAAGCTGTCTGGATTTGATTGAAGGCCAACACAATTTTCAAACAAACGTGGAAGGTCCTTGGAGGGATTTTAAGGCAAATATGCATGTACAACAATTGCAGATCAGAACTGCACAGGAATTCGCAGCTTTTTATCACCCTGGCGTTGGGATCCCCTTCACCTTGAGGGACCTTAGACACGTGCCTCGTGTGCCTTGCGATATTGTAAGGTACCTGTAAGAGGGGGCGGTGAGCCTGGCGTCATCATGCCGAGCAAATAAAAAGAGTGACGCTGCGCTAAGGCAGTGCGTGCGGCGTCCTTAAAAGAAAGCCTGGCTCCGCATCTTATTTCAACAAGCATTGGCAATGCCCACAGTTTGGGCTTTTGTGTGGGCATGGGAAAGGCACTTGCCAGGGGCAGCCATAGTGGTATTAACTGGCCATTGATGGTAGGAGGTGCAAGTACATAGGCATCTAATAGCAGTGCCTGACAAATGCCTAATTCCTATACACATATGAAAACTGTTGGCTTTGTCAATGCTTATTTTTAACAGGGCTTCAGTGAAGGACATGAATAGTGCTTATAACTCCAGTGGCTGAAGGCAGACCTGGTTAAGACATGTTTTTATTACACCTATTACGAGGTTATGACTCCAATTAAGTCATTAACTCTCAGAAGACGGCTTTTAAAAAAACGGGCAGGCACTTCCAGTGCAAAATTTGATGTTAAGACTTGATTGAAGGAAGCACAAAGAGTTTCCATGAGTAGGTGTTTTGGGCAGGGATGGGCAGGAAATGGGTGGCAATGGCCATATGGATTTTCATGGCCATGGGCAGTCAATGGGCCGACAAATAACCAAGCAACACCTACAGGCTGTGTGTCCCTCCTCGTATGCCATTCCTCCCTAACAGTACTCCAATGCAATAGTTTCCTCTTAAAAGTGTCAAGAGACACCTAATAGCCCAAACTAAAAAGGGTTACCCAGCACCCCTGCAATCGAGGGTCATCGAGGTTGCCTACCAGCCCCCACATCTGTTACTGCTTGGCACCCCAGTGCGTTCGGTTAATGGCGCCTTTCCATCGTACCGGCCTTGCACACTTGCTAAAAACATGGTCAATTTCGGACAAACGCAGAGCATGGATATTCGAGTGATATTTGCACTCAGAGAAGAAATCTTAACCAGCTGTAGTCCCGTACCATGATCAACTTTAAGCTCCTTTGTTTATCACACAAGGCCCCATTGGAAGGGCGCCCAGATTGCATCACAAACCATGCCAAAGTTTCGTCCTCAAGTTTCGCTCGTCGACACAGCCTGCAACGAGACTGAATCCCGCAAGATTTAACCTTGTGCGACTTGGCTTGCATTACATTTCTATGTAAGGAGCAGAAACAGTGAACTTCCCGCCTCTCGACATCCGGCAGCTAGCGTTTTAGGCTGTCTTTCGTAAAAACATAAGCAGTAATCTTACTGCTAACTCCCACCTGAGCGCTTCCCAGTCTGCATGCAACTATATAATATTTAGTCTGCCAATGAATGAATGAGTAGTGAGTGATTGACTGACTGTCTGAGGAGGGCTGAATACCCCAAAACTGGGACCCCAATCAGCCATATCCTGAAAACATTTTTGTGTGCAAGTGATCATGCTACCACATCTCATTATGTGTGCCAAAAAATATGTACCCAATTCGAAAAGGACATGTGAATGTGCCCATAATAGTGCACACATTCACATGCCCCCTTTTTCTTTTACCCCTTTTGTGCAAGGAAGGGGGTGTTTCTGTGTATTTCGGTGGGCATCCTGAATTCACAAACAGAACGTGCATTGAAATGCACAGAAAACAAACACATTACCCTGCACCTGTTTGGGGATGCACAACACATGACATGGTCAGACAGATATGCATCAGTGTATGAACTGCTGCTTTCACACATGCTTTTCTATCCCCCAAAGAGGGATAGAAATGTTTTTAATTGTTTGTTTGCATTTCACACTAACAGGCCCTCGGTAAAACAGGATCCCAGAACCAATTTGGGTGCACAGAGCCTGTCATACTAGTGTGTGCAAGGGGTTTGATCAGCGCAACTTTTGCACTGTTGCACAGCCTCCAAAAACGTGCACGTCACCTTTTTCAATAAGCGGACCTGCACATTTCTTAAAGTGGTCTAAGTTGAAAAAAGCCCATTCTGTGCTCATTTTTTACCTTGCAAAATTTTATGGGAGTCTTGCCCACAGTCTATAGCCGTTACCAGGATGAGGAGGTGTTGGCATGAATCTGCAAAGAGGTGCATTTTCAGTCTGTTTTGAAGATAACTTCACTTTCATTGACATTCCTGCAGCCACTATGGTTACTTTTTCTTCCTGTGGAATAGAATTTTTTACTGAGCATCAGGGTTAAAGCAGACATGAGTGCTATTATAGCGCTATGCTGCCTACATTGGTGCAGCTATTCTCTATATATTTTCTAACTTCAGCATTCCCTTTTTTACTGGCAAAGCCAACAGGAGCATGTTCTAATATGGTAAATCTGGCACGTATTGGTGCAGCCAGCATGGACCTGTTTTGGCACAGCCAGCATGACATTTATTTTATACTGGAATATATTGTGGGCAAAGTCATCAAGAAAATTAGTTGGAAAATGCTCTGTGCGCTGTTGGTGACTTGCATCTACTGGATTTTTTGATTTGTCACCCTACAAAACCAAATGTAAACGTGGTTTTTGACCCAATCTTTCACAGAAATGATGCTGCAAAATGCACCATTTTAACCCAATATTCACACACTTGGTGGCTTATGCACTTTCGTGGGCACATGCATGTCATCTCCTGTACCTGAGTTGTAATTATTTGGCACAATTTTGCAAAGCAGCAAAACTTCCACAATAATGACAGAGGTGAGATACATGCAAACAAAGCAGGGGCTGAGGTGGAAGGGGGAGAGCAAGAAGACCTACACCCAACAACGAGCTCGGAGCAAAAAGACAGCAGCAGGGCACAAAGACTAAGACCACAGCTGGTGTTTCTGCCCACCCCGGGCACACTAGTGATAACATTGGGCCAGGGGAGCACCAGCTAGAAAGTGTACCTTGAGCCAGCAGGAGCAGAGGAGGCACCGGGAGGCAGAAGCGCAGCCCTGCTACTAATTGCCGTGGGCACTGAAGAGCAGAATATATTCAACACACCCCCACCTTGATAAAAACCCAGATGGCACAACTATCCAGGACAAGTGTGACACGGCTTTCCCAAGAGTGGCAACAAGATGCAACTCAAAGGCGAATGCAACAAAATACAGCCTGAAATGCCACGTCATAAGACACAGAGCTCTGGAGACCGTCGATGAATCTTCATCCAAACTCAGGGAGTTAGCTGTTGCCTGCAATTTCAGAGCCAACACCAACAGCACCATAAGGGGTATGATACCAGCGAGCTGCATGTGCCACTGCACCAGAGAGAAAGGGATAAAGATCTGAGGCTGGAAGAAACAGTGACCGTCGTGCGGAGTGTCGGAGAAGCGAGCCACGAACCAAAACAGAGAGTCGGGTGAAGGAGAACGCAACACCACTGGCAATCAGTAAAATGCACAGCAGAGAACAAAGAGGCCCCAGAGGCATCCCATAAAAAAAATTATTGTTGATTTTTCTATAAGAATCTTATCAGAATTGAATAAAATCTTACATAAATCCTACTTCAGACTTATAAGATTTCATAAGAATTCAGTAAGTATTTCGGTGTCATAGAAGTTCTAATAAAGTTCTTATTATTGTTGCCAAAATCCCAATCCTTTCTTACAAGTGGTTATAAGCTACTTATAAGAATCGGATAAGGCATTTTTGAGTGTTGGTCATCGGCCACGTCATTGCATAATCAGGAAACCATCCTGAGAAGTGAGAGGGAGAGAATTCAAGATGTTTGCAGACTCCGGCGGGTGCAGGTCTGATGATTATTTGAGAGAGGATGTTTGGAAAGCTGTGGGGCAAACGCGAGTACACAGTGTGCAAGACTGCGTTGACCCAGGGGGACTATGGAGGTAATTCCATAGTGTTGAAGGGCTCTATGTATCCAACACTTCATAAGGGCCACAAAAGACTCAACGTGGTATCCAAACAAAATTCCTCACTAAGATCCTAGAAAGGCATTACCAAGGATTGTTTCAACTGGTTACTGAAACCATCAAAGGCAGATGAGATGCTCATCTAGAAAAGAGTATGCCTGGTTGAACATATTGAAACCCTTCGCTGAAACAGAAAAGCAATACTCTGTGATAGAAAAGGCGATGCTGGCGTGTAATTGGGCTGCTACACACTTCAGGACCTACCTATGGGGGTACTACAGAATGTGCACGAATACTTTTGTCCGTATCGATGATTTGGGCGAATTCGGCTACTGCTAACAAATCGAAGCCCATTATACCAAACATGGGGAACATGGGTTGCGGGGGTGTCCCCCGCTCTCCATGTTCGGTATAATGGGCTTTGGAGGTTGCAGGGGTGTCCCCCGCTTCCAGGACATTGGAAGTGGGGGACGTAAAAACATTTTTAAAAAAGAAAAGGGGACCCTGCAGCATCTGCACCGACTCGCGTTGGAGGGAAGGAACTGATGCTGCAGGGGTATAGCAAGAGCATCGGCGGCCCGCGAAAAAGGTAAGTAGGGGAGGGGGGATTGGTATAGGGCTGCTGGTGGGATAGGGATTTGGCTTGTTTGCCCGAAAGTCAAATAGATTTGCGGCTAAATCGACAACGGTTAATTCCGCCGTGGATCTATTGACCTCGGTCAAACAACACAGAACCCCTATGGGGACTGCCTTTATCACTTCAGACAGACCACAAACTATCAGTGAACATGGTTGGGGGGCCTGCAGCAGGATCCTAATGACGATGAAAGTCTTGGTGTCCCACAGATGGATTCAACAATAACAATTCAAATTGTACGCTTATTAAAGATTCTGTATATGGAGATAAGGCATCCCAACTTTGCAGACATACTCACACTCCCCCACACAGAGCACATTTAGTAGAGGCAAAACAGTCACTCTTATTGATTACTTCTTAATAAGTGGAGAATACTGTCATCGTTTAGAAGACAAGAAAGCCATGAAATGTCTGGAGAATTGCCAGTAATAATACAATAAGACACTAAGGCCTCATTACAACACCGGCGGTAACCAATGGCGCTATTAGCACCATGGTTGCTGCCGGTATTGCAACGAGTCCGCCATGGTGCAATGGGGAATTACCACCCCATTCCAACGTTGGCGGGCGGTAATTCCCCATGCACCATTGGCCCTTCCCCATTCCCATTTTTGCCCCATAGGGCTCAATGGGAATGGGGAAGGCGGTAATTACGGTACCGCAAATTGCGGTACCGTAATTACCTTCAAGGTCCCTTTGCGGGTCCCTACTTTAACGGCTGGTCCAGACCAGCCGTTAAGGTCGGGAGCCGCAAAGGGACCTCGTAATTAGGCGCTAAGGGGTTAACCGTGCCGCAGCCTTTTACGGCGCCGTTAACCCCTTAGCGCCAGGGTCGTAATGAGGCCCTAACCCTCTTGATGAAAAGTCCATAGGCCAATGAAGAATGGATCAGTCCCGCACAAGAGACAGAAATTGATATTAACTGCAGCTGCAAGAGGCTTACCTGGAGCCCCTTACAAAAGGATGGTACCTCTAATGTAATATTCTCTATATAATAAGTAAAGATATCCTGTTCTGTCTAGTGACTGCCATGCAACAGTGTAAGTGAAGGGATACAGACTATTTACACAAAATATAGAAGATCTAGTCTCTCTCCCGAATAGGAACTAGGGAAGTCTCATGCACAGAGCTAAAGGGTGTTTCTTGAAGGACATCTATTGTCTGAACTTTAAGATTGTAAGAATAATAAAGAAGGATATAAGAGCAGCAAGAGAAACGTACATACAACCACAGTAGCCACAGCCAAGAAAATGGCAGATGTACAAGTCTGGGATAAACTAAATATAGCCAACCAAAGCAAGGTTTAGACACAATTCTGGGCACTTATTGCATATGGTTGGGCCCAAGATAGATTTGGTACGCTCTTAGCCACTGCGATTCCTGTGGAAAAATGGATCAACCACTTAAATCCTCAGTATAATGCAGATGACAGATTCCACCCATCACATTAAACCCAAGGAAAATTATGATAGGCTATCTAATGTGCCTGGTTCTATTAGCATTGTGGTGGCCAAGAGGGGGCCCCTTCCCAAGCGCTCCCCTTGGCATCAGGCTCAGGTTGCAGCAAACAAGACAATCAGAAACAGACTGTTAATAAAGCAAGCTTCTTGTACTAGGTAGCAAATACATGGCATACAGAGTGATCAGCTGATCAGCAGGAAACACAGCAGGACAAGTGTTCAGGCAGTCGACACACAGAGCTCTCTAGGGGCCCACCTCTAGAGTACCGGTTAAATAGAATATCATAGGCAAACACTAATATGTTAAAGCACTTTCACAATGGGGGGTGTTACTTAGCACGATATTGCAGACATTTGGCAAGAACTGTCGACATCTCACTTGTTACCTTGTAATGCAGCCCTTCAGAGACATTTTTGTGTTGTATTATGGATAAGCGGCATTCGCAGAAACCCTACTGTTATCTCCCATATATGGAGATAATGCTATACTCGGAGAGAATAAGCAGAAGAAAAGATCTGACGTGTCCTCTGCCCTAGGAGGGGTTTGGGCCTGTTCGGGGTGCTGCGTGCAGAGGGAAGCAGAGGGAGGCAGAGAGAAGATCTGAGGCCTAAATGTATAAGAGAGAGCCTAATGTAGTATAGCATAGCATAACAATCCTGTATAACATAGCATACCAAATCAATCCTGCCACATCATCATCAAGCTGTCCTCAGACATTATTGGGCCTCATTACAAGTGTGCCGGTACAGAAAAAAGGCCAGAAATAATGCTGGTAATTCCGGCTCTGGCATTTTTTCCAGACCAGCACACTTCAAGTGTCGGTGGGGGCCACGGATATCCTGGCAGGCCTGACCTGCTAGCATATCAGGCTCCTACCGCAAATAATTGCCAGAATCACCAGCACTGGTACTACTGGTGTCAATAATTGGGATCCATGGGAAAGGGAATTTACAGGGACTCTGCTGCCCGTAATATATCCTGGTAGTACCAGGATATCAGGCGGCGGAGACGGTTAGGCAAGTTTGCCCATATCCGGCTGGAATTACTGGCAGGATACTGGCAAACCTATAATGAGGGTCATTGTTTCCAGTCACAAACCACAAAAGGCTCTGGAACCTGATGGATTTGTTATACCGATTTATGCCTCCCTCCCCGCAATACAAACAGTATAATCAAAGCAAATTGAGAGTAGAACCATATGAACTTATTGGAAAAACCTTTTGTCTCAGAAGACATTTTGGTGACCTCACATGAGATAAAAACAAGAAAGAAAGACAGGAAGAGAAGAAAAAAAAGAACACATAACATATTTTGTCAACATCATGCCAATTACCCACCCAACCGGATGCTATTGTAGAAATAGCAATATAACTAGATCATAGTGACAATACACTTCAGGGTACATTCAAATTATACATATTTCATGAAGCAATTAATTGAAACATCTTTTAGCCATAGGTATCCAGAAACAGACCCCAGAGATCATTGAATTTATCAGATTCTCCTCTGTATTTTCAAATCGCTTTCTCGTACGTGGACACAGTCAGCAACTTCTCCACCCAGTCTTCAACGGTGAAGCAGTTAGGGGATTTCCACGCGCACAGAATCATTCTTTTAGAAAGCATGCAGCCTCATAGTACCCACATTTTCTTTGGAAATGACAGGCCTCTTAAGTGGGTGACATCTCCAAGAATCAGAAGTGCAGCCTTTCCTGGGATCGAACACTGCAGCACCAGGCCCATCCGTTCACATACCCCCATTATCTGAGAGACCTCTTTTAACCATTTGTTCCAGTGACCAATATGCTTTAAGGAGCAGTTTAGTTTGAGTAGCTCTCAACCCCCAATCCATACTCGAGAAGCGGACATTATTGCAACATCTTGCCCAACACTCAGGGCAAACTTCCTCGCCTAGTTCACCAGCCCAGACGACTGCAAGTTCAGAGACTCCCCTTTGTTTTGATGCGAGGATATTATACACCGTGGCAGCAGGATGAGATGCTCGGGCACAGAGTTCCAACGTTAACCAGGCAGTGCTTTGCCCACCATTCTTAGATGTGAGATCAAGTTTAGCAGATATCAGACCTCTCATTTGTCTGTATTCGGCATAGCTGCAATCTATCAAGCCAAACTGCCTTTTTAGATGAGTAAATGGGATCTATACTCTGCTTTCAAGGAGGTCTTTGATGTAGCGAATTCCACTCAGATTCCAGGACGGACAGAATAGCACTTTCCCCTGTCTGGTTATTGATGGATTCAGCCAAATCGATGCTTCGGGAAAAATAAAAGGGTCGCAATCCAGGCGTTTTGATAAGGATTGCCAGCATTCGCGCAAAAAGGTTCTAAGATAACTCATCTTCCTGGATCCCTTGGAGCCCGTAGATAACAAGGCGCAGGGTTTCAGCTGAAGTGCACGGTTTGATTCAAGTTCAGCCGACTTATCTGGTTCAGTCTCCACCATGCGACACAAATGCCTCATTGTGAATGCTAGAAGGTATTCAAAAAAGTCCAGCAAATTCATGCCACCCTTATTCACTGGTAGCTGCATCTTTCTCAGAGCAAGTCTTGGTTGTTTTCCATCCCACAAAATGTTTTGCATTAATGCATCAAGTTCTTTAGATATCTTTTTCAATGTTTTCAATGCAAGCATGGATAGGACATAATTTACTGTCAGTGCCATGCTCATCTTAATGCAATTTACCTTGCCCCATAGTGAAAGCTTTAGAAGTGGCCATCAATCAATATTTATTTATTTTTATTTTATTTTTGTATTTGTATAGCGCACAAACAGCCTTTGGGCATCGAGGCACTGTTAGTTGTGAGGAACTTGGTTACAGGGAAATGGTAGTACAGGTTAGACATATACATTTATACATTCTTAAAGGATAGGATAGATATCCTGTCAGCATAGTTCACAGGCTTGCAGGGATGTGGTAGATGGTGGTGCTTAGGTGGAGAGCAGCGTTTTCACAGCTTTGCGGAATGCCAAGTGTGAGTTTTCTGCTCATAGGGGTGGTGGCAGGCCATTCCATTGTAGGGCTGCTAGATAGGGGAAGATATATGTAGTAGAAGATATCTGTAGTAGAATATCTGCTCTGAGTTTCTGTATTAGGAAATCAAAGTTGATCCTAGGCAAAGACTTCACCTCATGGCTAATTCAAACTCCTAAATACTTAATCCGATCTGCACACCAAGTAAAATCCATGTGGTCAAACATATGACACATACATGACCCGGAGATGGGGAGAACCTTTGATTTGTTCCAATTAACCTTGTATCTGGAAATGTCCAAAAATGTCCGGATGTCATCCATCAGCTATGACATGCTCAGATCAGGATCTTCTACCAACATATCATCCTCATAAAGCCACATCTTACCGGAACATCCAATGTTTCCAACTCCACTTATATTTCCGTTGGCCCTAAGCATTATCACCAGCAGCTCCATTGCAAGGATGAATAATAATGGAGAAAGTGAACAACCTTGCCTTGTCCCTCTTTTCAGTTTGAATGACTCAGAGACTAATTCATTTCTGAGCACACTTGCAGTTGGACACGCATACAGTAAACCCGCCCAGCCTAGAAAGGTTGGTCCAAATCCCATCGACTTAAGACTCTCAGACAGGTACATCCATTCAATCCTTTCAAAGGCCTTCTCAGCGTCGAGTGAAATTGCTGCCACCGGAGCTTCCATCTTGCTATCATCTTCGATGGTTAAAAGTAATTTGGGCATATTGTCCGCAACAGATCTTCCAGTTACAAAACCAACTTGATTTTCATGCACCAGTGTTTGCACAACATTCTCCAATCTTCTGGCTAATATTTTTGCTAATAATTTGCAGTCTGTATTGATTAGACTATTGGCCAGTAGTTTTCACACCTCGTGGGAGATTTATCCTTCCTCGGTAGAACGGTCACTAGTGCATGTCTCATGGTGGTCGGTAACATTCCCTTCTCAAGAGGTGCAGAGTACACATCACGCAGCAGTTTGAGTGCACTTTCAGGCAACATCCGGTAGAACTCTGCTGGGAGACCATCTACTCCAGGTGTTTTGTTACCATTTAATCCCTGGATTGCAAACCGGATGTCCTCCACAGAGATTGTGGCTTCTAACTGGGCTTCGAGATCTTCTGACAACCTGGGAACTTGAATCTGATTTAAAAAGGAGTCAATTGACTCTGATTCACATCTTGACTCTGATTCATATAATTGTTCTAACAATTCCTTGTATCTAATGTTAATGTCCTTATGTTTTAACAACAGGTTGTCTGCACTATCTCTCACGGCCGCAATTGTCCTCTCACATTCTGCCACCTTCAATCTGTGTGCAAGTAGTCCCCCAGCCTTTTCCCCGTTTTCAAAGTAATTGATCTTGCACCTGAACAGTGCATACTCTGCTTTGTCAGAAATTATCTTGTTCACTTCATATTTCTTCATTCTCTGTTCTGTACGTACTGTCTGGTCTCTACTATCAACGAAGCGTCGATCAAGAAGTTTAGTCTCCTTTGTGAGCCTCTTCATCTCTTTCTCTTTCTCCTTCCTGAGCCTACCAGTCTTTGACATCAGGTATCCTCGTATATAGCATTTCGGAGTTTCCCAGACAGAGAAAATAGAGACTTCATCTGTTTTGTTTATTTCAATGAAATTATCAATTTGTCTTTCAACTTCTTCCTTGATCTGTTCATTATTTATCATATAGGTATTCATTCGCCACAAAAGGGTCTTAGTCAGAGTATAATGCAGTGAGAGGTGCATCGACACTGGTGCATGGTCAATAATCCCAATGAGTTCAATTTCTGAATCATAGCAACTTGGGGTCACACACCCAGAAGTCAGAATGAAGTCAATTCTTAGAATAAACATCATGACTTGCAGAGTGAAAACTATAATCCCTTTCTGTCAAATGTTCCAGGCTCCATACGTCTGATAGGCGGAACTCATCAATCAGACTGCACATTGCTTGGCGACTCCGCCTTGGTATTCTACACCTTGTACCATTGGAGCGATGAAGCATGGGATCCAATACAAAATGGAAGTCTCCCCCCAAAATAATAGAATTCACTTGACTGTCTTGAATGTGTTGTGCCAGTTCATGAAAAAACAGTGGGTCATCAGTATTAGGGGCATATACACAACATAGCAGAGTCACAGTGTCCTGGATTTTAACCTTCACAGAAATAATCCTACCTTCTACATCTGATTTATCAGGGAGGATCTGAAGAGGCAAGGTATTCTGAAACAATATAGAAACCCTGCTCTTACTTTCTGTGAATGTTGGAAAGTATGTTTATCCCACCCAACCTCGCTTAAATTTACCAGTTCAACATCCTCAAGATGGGTTTCCTGAAGCATTGCTATGTCGCAAGACATTGATTTCAAACAGGGATGGACGTAGGACATGGGTGGGACAGGGGGGACAAATCCCCCCACAATTGTAAGTAGGGGGATGTAATGTCATTTATCCCCCCCAGAATATGCGTGGTGTGTCATGCAGGGATCTGTTTTTGAAGTGGGGGGAGGGTCTGCTTACTATGTAAGCAGCCCTCCCCCCCTGCCTCCCAAAGCATGGGCGCAATACCCTGGGGCAGATGGGTCATCATCTGCCCCCAGAGAAGGGGAAAACAAAAATATATATATATATTTTTAAACGTAGTTTTGGGTCGGGGTGGGTGCGGCTTGGGCCACTTACCAGCAGGGATTTTTGCAAGGGGTGGCCCTCTCCCCCCACCCTAAGTGGATGGGGGCACCTTATGAAGCCCTCCCTGGGGGCAGATTTCTGCCCCTAGGAAGGGGTACATGAGATGCCCCCCATCCATTTGGGGTGAGGGGAGAGGCCACTGTAAATATTGGCAGAACCACCCCCAACCCCAAGATTGGGTGAGTACATTTTGACCCCCCTGGGGGCAGATGGCCACACACATGTGCCCATTTGCCCTAGAGAAGGAGAAAAACAAAAAAAATATTATTATAACTTGTTATGGGTGGGAGTGAGGGGCCCAGTGGGGCCCACTAGACCACCAGGATTATTTTGTGTTTGAAAGGGGGCCCTCTCCCCCCAACCTAAGTGGATGGGGGAGCACCTTATGTAGCCCTCCCTGGGGGCAGATTTCTGCCCCTAGGAAGTGGTACATGAGATGCCCCCCATCCATTTGGGGTGGGGAGGAGAGGCTACTGAAAATATTGGCAGAGCCACCCCCCAAGCCTGGGGCAGTACGTTTTGTCCCCCTGGGGGCAGATGGCCACACACATGTGCCCATCTGCCCCTAGGAAAGGGACAAAACAAAAATAAAACAAATTATAACTTGTTTTGGGTGGGTGTGGGGGGCCACTGAACCACCATGGATGTTATTAGTGGAAAGGGTGTGGCCCTCTCCACCCACCCCAAATGGATGGGGGGGCATCTCATGTAGCCCTCCCTGGGGGAAGATGCTAGATTGGGGTTATTAGTGGGTTAGCCTTTTCCCTTTGCGCCCAGGTAGGTGCACCACCACATATGAGGTACCATTTTCGTCGGGACACATGTGGGAACGCGGGAAGGTAGCACATCTGTTGTTGGCGGCGTGTTTTGGTGGGTGGGCAGAGGGAAATGTCTCTGAAATTTGGTGGAAAAAAACACAATTTTCAGACATTTCACTCTGGACACCCACCGAAACACGCCGCCAATAACACATGTCCTACCATCCTGCGTTCCCACAGGTGTCCCAACGAAAACGGTACCTCACATGTGTGGGTGCACCTACCCTGGCGCAAAGGGAAAAGGCTAACCCACTGGTAACCCCAAGCCTTTCGGCAGAGCAGATTTTGCTCATGTGGACAACATACAGATTTGGGCCTATGGTGTCGCAGTCAGCAGGGAAAACAGGGAACCTCATGCATTTCCGAAAAGAGGACACCCGTGGGAATCCACAGAGGTCTGACTTGCGCAAATCGCCTCAGAATGTATTACCCACAATCCCCGGCAAAGTCTGAAAGATTACGACCGCCTACATTTGGGGAAAAAAGGGGCCAAATTTGGCCGAGATATCTTATGTAACAAAAAAGTTACAAGGGATTGAATGGCGACATACCGAAATCACCAAAAAAGGCCTTAGCAGAAATACTCATGGCGGTTAAGACGGTAAAGCCCCAGAAGAGATATCATTTGTAAGGTAGCTCAGTGATTGAATGCTCCAAATGCAGATTGTGCACAGGAATCTGTAACACCTGCGTTCAGCACCTGGCTTAATCTTCCGGTGGGATAATATGCGGAGTGAATGCATTCAGCTTCTGATGCAACACAGCATTTTCCAGGTCAATTGGTTCAGAAAAAGTGGTGGAAACACTATTACTGTTGCTTTTTCTAATTGGCCGGATTTTCGTGCATTTTCTGGGTAGAGTACCGGAGCCGAGTGGACAGACCAGGACCCCCTGTATTTCCCGCTCCACCAGACAATGGATTCTCATGCTGGAAATAAGGAAAGGGATTCCTCTGGGATCTCCTTGGAAATTAAACCTGGTAAAAGCGGGCGGAGTCCAGCGGAAGCCATTGTCAATTCCGCCAGCAATCGCTAATTGCGTGAGGTATTTACACTCTTCCAGAGTGGAAAAGCAATGTGATTTCACCTGCCTTTTACGCTAAAATCTTCCATTTTGTGGCAGAAAATTAAAAACTTGCGCCAATGGAAGTGGTCCACTACATGCAGTTTACTTTGCGCCTTGATGCTTGTGGGTTTTGCGTGATGCTACACATGTAATAAATAAATAAATACATTTAACATGACCCCAGATAAATTGCAATTTGTGATCAGAATGAATGAGCATGGCATGTCGCTGGTAAGAGGGTGTCCTGTGCTTCTTGAGTGTGTTGGCAAATGCCCTTAATTGCCATCTCACATTAAACAGGTGCTTAAACCCATCAGTGTGGATTGCGCAATAATAAGTCGACAGAGGTATTTCAAATGGCCAATTTAGCTCTTTGGGTGACATTGTCAAAGTGTGAGAATGTTGCCCAGAATGTGCCACTTTCTCTGCGGAGTGAATTGTGCCCACCCCGAGGAAGAAGTGTGAAAAACCCTCAAGGGCACCGTGCCCTGCTCTTTCTGTGTGTGTCTTCCCCACAGGGTGACAGATGCCGACTCAGACATGGGTAAATCTCAGGTGGCAAGCCTATACCCTAGTTGATGTGGCAAAGGATTCCAGACTTCTGAGGCTGATAACATTAGTAGCACTGAGTTACATGTCATCTGACAGGTATGTGTGATAAAGTTGCAAAGCAGAGCTGTTAGTGGGCTAAAGCAGGAGGCAATGTCTGCCCACCCTCAAAGGGTACGTACGACCAAAAGTAATAGGCCCCTCCCCACATCATGGCTGTAAGGGCTAGGTTCCAAACCAGGGCAAGAATGCCCTCCAATCATCCATGCCCACGAGTAGGGTACCCCTTGTGCTCCAGGAACCCTTTTGAGCAACCTCTGTGTTTTCCAGGTGATACTAACATTATTTAAAGCCAGAAGTCTAAAAGGTAATCGCTTAATTGCAGCTGGAAATTAGCTCCTGGCATGATCAAAATGTCTTAATCAAGTGTGACATTATCCCCTCCATTTATAAGCAATATGTGTGTTCTCGCGTTTCTTCATCCACTGAATTACTGTTAGACACAAAGGCAAGAGTTGTGTCTCTTGTGTAGGCATTAGGAAGGCGGTTGCCAGCCTCTGGCATAATATGCCCATGTTCTTTCAATATTGGCTAGCTGTTGCTGTTTCATGGCCAGGTAGAACCATTATGGCAGTGACTGGCAAATGCCTTTCCCCGGCAGACAGTAAAGTGGAAATAAGAGGCCAATTCAAGATACGGAACAAATAGCAGTTAAGACAGACTGCAGCTGCCATTGCTGTGTTGGGGAGAATATTTTGAGTGTTCAAACAAGGAGGTATGTATTAAGCAAGCAATTGGGCAGGCTTGCGCAGTGGCCTTTACGGCGCGGGGCCCCTGTGCGAATTCTGCACGTAATTCCATGAATCGGCCCCTTAATCCGCTGCAATTACTTGATGTGTGCAAAACAACGACATTCGGAATAAACAGGTACCCAAGCGGCTCTGGGGATACCAAACCACCACGGATCTCAATAAACTTGAAGGAACATTATTGCAATATGTATTGATGGTTGCACAATCGACCACAAAAAAGGGAAATACTGTATTTGGAGCTGTGAGAAGCTTAGAATACTCATGAATTACATATTTTACCTGCAATATTGTGGACCGCTATCGGGGCAATCCGGCTGCAATTTCGACTCACCTGATGGAAGATATGCAGGCGAGGGAGGCAGGAGTTAAAAAAAAACTCTGAGAAATTGAATGTACCCATGTCTTTGTGGAGAGAGCACTGCTGATTACGAGAGATAAAATATTGTTTGTGATTACGTTATGATTCAAGTATGGACTGCAACTTGTGATGTCCTAAATTAAAAGATGATGCAATGAATTCAAGTCCGCAGCATTTGTATGCAGAAGTTTGGAATATGTTACTATTTTGTTCATGCTGTAATAAAATTTAAATGATAAAAAAGAAGAGATCAAATAATATCTTACTAAAAGCTAAAACAGGAGCAAAGGTTAAAATCCATCCGTCTAGAAGACAACAGACAACCTCTTCACATTTGCCATTAAAAATAGCCCCTGGCTGCCAGCCATATCTAGATTGTGCATAAGCATCTTAGATTGTGCTGACTAGCAACAAAACTTAAAATAAACTCCCTGGCTTCCTGACAGAGAAACACGAACTACAATACTAGCTTTCGAATATTCGATAAGAACGTTATCAATACCGCGCTAAATATTGTTTTGTTGTGTCCACTGAACATAGAACTGAGAAAGAGGGTACTTATTGAAGAACACAAATGATTTATTTTTAAAGTGCAGGGCGGCGTCATTCTATATGGTTTTAGTGCTAGATAGTAATCTAAACCCCATCTTTAGGCAATTCTTTATAAAAGGTTTCACCAAATGGAGCAAGAAAAAACGAATTTACCAGGCACTTATAGATCAACGAAGGTCTAATGTGAAGATGATACAACCCTGGTCACTAAGCATGCTGGTCTGTGCAGCCCAAAGTCAGCAGGATTAGGACGCTTAGGGCATCCCACAACTGTAGGCTGTTTTATGCTGCGGTTTGCCAGTTTGCACATATGGAGAGTACAATTTTGGGGAATAGGCTGACTTGGGTTCCTGTTTGGAATTTGCATAAAGAGAGATGGGATATGATGAATTTAATAATTATATCAGAGAGAAGAAAGATTTAGACATTGGGTTTTTAGACATAATTTAGACCCTGGGATGTCTCACCTCTGCCAAGAATGCTCCCGTACCTTTGACCCCAAGGCCTCTTGGGGGAGAGGAGCAATGCATTCAAGTCTTCCACCAATCCAAGGGCAGGACCAGGCAAATCTGTTGTTGTCAGGAAAGACTAAACCCCATGCAGCACATTTATCGTCAAGTGCTATCTGGAAGAACCGTAAACTCTCACTGTTGCTGCCCTTGTGTGATTACCGAGACACACCTGCCCGGATTTCAGCGGTATAATGGAATGTTTAGGTGCCATTGTGGAATTCTTTCCCCTCCTCCAAATGATCCCCCTAGGATCATCTTTCTGAGAGCTCCTTTCAGCTCAGCAGTTTCCTTCTCGTTGCATGCCCCGTCCCCAACGTTGTGTCTAGAGAGGGAAGCTTGTTCTCAACTGGCTGGGAGGATCCCCAGAGGTCTTTAATGGCCTCCAGTAAAAATCCTACCCTCGTAAGATCTCCTTCATTGGGCTCATCGGCATCAGGGGCATCTAGAATACTGCCAGGCAGTGCCCATGAGCGCAGATGCAAAAATGAATCCCTGTTCTGTTTAGTGGGTTTGTCCTTGGGTAGCATGAATGATGCCGTAGGGCAATGCCAGCTGAGGCTGTCGGTACGAGTTAGATCAATGGGGACCTTAGGGTTGGGCTTGCCAGCCAACTACCCACAATCTGCTACCCCAGGGACATCACTCCATCCACATCAGCAGAACTGAAGCAAGGACTCAGCCAGTCGGCTCCCCAATGCAGTGGGAGGGGAGTACCCTGGAACCGGGCAGACTCCCCAGCATTTGTGTACACCATAGGGAAAGACTCTATAGGATTCAGGACATCTACAAGCAAACTCGCACAGGAACTCATAGGACGTATCTGTATTTAATTTGTATCAAAGTATGTTTTGGGTTGAACCAGACTGTCTATGCGGGTTTTATGGATGTCCATCAGCACTTTTTTAAATTGTTGAAAGCATATACAACTTTCATGAATAAAAAAAGGCTTTGTTGTAAATTTTGATAACTCCAACCTAATGCTGTTTTTTCAACAACAAAAACAAATAGACATGTAAGGCTATTTCATTTAAATGATAATAAGATAGAGGTCTGTAATAACTTTACCTACTTAGACATTGAAATAAATTCTTCTCCTGTATGGGTGAACATATTACTAATCAAAATGATGCCGGCTTGTGCAGCAATTAGCCAAATCACGGGCAACATTAATCAGAAACCTGTGAATATGGTGCTCAAAATGTTTAAAGTGAAAAGACTGTCCACTTGTACTTATGGGGCTGCGATCTGGAGCATCAATAATGTTATTAAAATTCAAAGTATACAAAATAAATTTCTTTGTTTGTGTCTAGGTCTCCCTGTTTCTTCCACAACTTATAGTGGTCCTGACAAGACTGAGATTAGGTCTTTTACCCATCTTCGCCTAACTGGGCTAAAAGAAAAAGAGAAAGTTGATACAATATGTCCCTTGTTTATGTTTGTTTGTTTGTTTATTTATATGGCGCACCGGACCAGAAGGTATGAGGGCGCAAGCATTACAGGTATATTCTCAGCTTAGTTACAATACTGTACATTATTTACATTATTATACAAGGGTGCAGTGAGTAGAAGCAGTTACAATGATGCAGAGTAGAATTACGACACAGCTACAGGTTGAACAATTTTGTAGTAATTGCAGAGTGTCATTTATTGGTCTTTGTTCTTAAGCCACTGGATGTAGTTACGCCTAAATTGGTGGTAGGTTTGAGGTGCTCTGACAGAGGGTGGTAGTGTGTTCCAGTGTTGGGCTGCTTTCACCTGGAAGCTGTTGCCGCCCATTTCCGTACGCTTGAATCTGGGAACAACGAGCAGGTTAGCATTGCTATTTCTGGTGTGTCTGTTGGGCGTGTATCTGGTTATTCTGTCTGATAGATAACGGGGAACTGCGGTGTTAAGGCATTTGTGGGTGAGGGAGGCTACCTTAAGCATGATTTTATCCGAGGTAGTGAGCCAGTTGTGAGTTCTCCTAGTATTCGAGATGTGTTCTCTTTTAGGGAAGCTAAGCGCTGCTCTGAGAGTATTGTTCTGTAGGATCTGGATTTTATTGGTAATCCGTTTGTTGGCGCCTACATAGAGGGAGTTACAATAGTCCAGTTTAGGTAGTATGAGAGCCCTGGCTAGAGTAATGCAGCTTTGGGTGGAGAGGAAGGGTTTGGCCGAGCGTATAAGCTTGCATGCGTAGGCTGTAGTGGATGCCATGGAGCTGACCTGTTTATGGAAGGAGAGGGTGGAATCGAGATAGATGCCAAGCGTTTTCACTTCCTTAGCTAGCTTTATAGGGTTGCCGTCTATGGTGAAGCTGGAGTAGTTGAGGTCCAGTTTGTTTAGGTTCGTGGCTGATCCCAGGATGATGAGTTCGGTCTTGTCATCATTCAGGCATAGACTATGGGAGGCCATCTATGCCTGGATGATGAGGTACACCTTGTTCACCAAGGCCAAATCCGTGTTGTAATCTCCCGTCAACGGGATGAGGATTTGGGGATCATCAGCATAGTTAGTGTAGGTGATACCCAAACCGTCGAGATCATCAAACAGGGGTTTAGTGAACACGTTGTACAGTGTGGGGGAGACACATGACCCCTGAGGGACCCCGCATGTGATGGGAATGGGGTCAGCGGAGGCCGTGGTGGAGAAGACGCGCATGGATCTATTGCTTAGGAATGATGTGATCCAGCCAATAGCTTCTTGGGAAAAGTGGGCCGCCGAGTCTAAGTGACTACTTAGGATTTTATGATCAACAAGATCAAAGGCTGCCGAGAGGTCTAAGAGGAGCAATAAGGCAGTTTTCCCTTTATCTCTCAGAGTGTCAATTTGGGCCTTGAGGTCGATGAGTGCGGTTTCTGCGCCGTGTTGGTGTCCAAATCCTGATTGCCGGACTCCCAGGGGGTGGTTTTGTTCAAGGAATTTTTGAATTTGCTGTCTTGTCGAGGATTTTTAGTAGGAAGGGGACAGTGGTGATGGGTCTGTAGTTAGTGGGTACGGCTGGGTCGAGTGTGGTTTTTTTTAGTAGGGGGAGGACCCACGATTCTTTGAGGTTGTTGGGGATAGTACCAGAAGAGAAAGAGGCGTTGATGAGTTCGGTGATGAATGGAGATAGGTCTCTGGCCGCGTCTTTGATGATTTGAGGTGGGCATAGGTCACCTTGGCAGTTAGAAGGCTTGAGGCCGAGTATGATTTTTTCCACTTCTAGCATGGAGACTTTGGAAAAGCTGAAGCGAGCAGGGGGTTTGGGGGGAGGATGTTGAGGGATGGTGCGTGGGGGGGTGTTGTTGGGTTTGGCGTTGGATAAAGTCTTTTTCTTGTTGTTAATTTTGATTTGGAGGCCTGCAACTTTATTGGAAAGGGCATTTTGGATGCTGGTGCACAATTGTTTGTCTTTCTTACAGGTGTCTGGGACCGGGATGGGTGTCTCCAGCTCTTTTAAAATGGTGAACAATTCTTTAGTGCTGGATTTGGCATGCAGTATTCTCAGGTTGTAAGATTCTGGTTTGGCGAGGAGGATTTCTTTTTTATAGGTAGAGACTATTTTGTTGAGGATCAGCTTGTTGCTGTCAGTGGGAGTTTGTCTCCAAATGTGTTCCTTTTTTCGTTTCTCTAGTCTGAGGGCTTTTAGGTGGGCCGTGAACCTGGTATTCAAGTGTTTTATCGGCTTGGGTTTTCTCAGCTTTAGTGGTGCGATGGCATCTAGGGCTAGGCGCATGCTATTGTTGTAACTTTCAACCAGATGGTGGGGGTTGGAGTTGGCAGGGAGTTGGTTCAGTGTAGGTAGAATGAGAGGGATGAGTTTTTCCGCAGTTATGTTTTTCTTGCTTCTAGTCGGGATGGCTGAGGCTAGGGAGATGTTAGCGATAGGGCTGGCCGCTTCGAGTGTGAAGGAGAAAAGGTGGTGGTCTGACCAAAGTTGCGGGGTGATGGCAGTGATGGAGATCGCCCAGTTGTGGTCTGCTATCCAGTCAAGAGTTCTCCCTTTGTTATGAGTGGGGATGGACACTCTTTGGGTGAAGCCTAGTTCTGATAGTGAGTAATTAATGGCTGACGCTTGGGTGTCTTTAGGGTCATTGTAGCCAAGGTTAAAGTCTCCTAAGAGGAGGCATTGAGAGGTATTTTTAAGTTGTTAGAGAGGATGGGGACAAGCCCAGGAATCTACAGTGTACTTTATGATATTTTGCACTATATACAGCGGCCCTGCAGTTGTGGTTAAGTTGCTCAACTGAAAGAAAGAGCACTTTTTGGATGGCTTATAACTTTGCCCCCCCTGGACGAATCTTCACCATACTTTGCAAAGAAAGTATATGGACACCTCGGATTGATTCTGCAAAGGTTGGTAAGGTTTCGTCCAGGGGGGCAAAGTTATAGCAGGGGTCCCAACATTTGTGGTTTTCCTCATAGAAGCAATGGAGAAAAGATTTTGCTCAGGCCT
This sequence comes from Ambystoma mexicanum, assembly GCF_040938575.1. Lineage (NCBI taxonomy): Eukaryota > Metazoa > Chordata > Amphibia > Caudata > Ambystomatidae > Ambystoma > Ambystoma mexicanum. Next base: position 985,436,667 of record NC_090921.1, read on the forward strand.
ACAGCCCAAACCTCTGGAAGGATTTTCCCCAAATTCACGGGAGGGGTGGCAACTTGTAAATTTGGTGTAAATCAGTCCAGTAGTTCTTTTTTTAAACAGGCAAAAAGTAGGTAAAACCAATTTGTGATACCTGGGTCCGGTACGCAGACTCACTTCCCATTCGTTCTGCAGACACCCCTCTGGACCAATCAGGGGGTGGTTTGATGTCTGCGTACAACGGATGCACCCAATGATTGGATGGTGAAAAACGTGAGCGGCGTCAGATATTTTGAAACGGTCACCATGTCGGTGTCCGCGGATAGTGCGGTGGATAAAAAGTCTGGAAAACAAAAAAATGTTGGGTTATTTGGTGGCCGAAAGAGGGCTTGGGAAGGGGTGGGGGTGGAATAAAGATGATATGGGGCTGTTTTCATAGGTGGAAAAGGGGCGTGCAGGTGCCACACTGTCCACGGTCAATTTTGGTGTCCACGGACATCATTTCAATGACGGGGGTTCAGGACGAGTTTTGTTATGTACTTGTTATATGTTTTAATTATATTGTAGTGATTGTGGCCAGTGGCCCCATTCTTGGGGGTAAGGACATAGGCCATAGCCCCAAGAATCTGTCCACAAACATTAAAATAATATGTGTATAGTATTTATATGTACTGTCGGTGCTACGCTTTCTGCGGACACCACAGTAATCTGCGGACAGCACGTGCCACTTCCAGTATTTTAAGGGTGCCTGGCATTGAAAGGGGACTGCAGGGACTGCAGACAGTCGCTGTAGTCCGCGGAAACGGTGGATCAGCCAATCAGGTTTCCTGGGTGTGGTCTACAGGAAGAAGGGTAGCAGGAGTTTTGTTTGGTAAAATCACTGAAAATAGCTATGACTATGTCTATGAGGCAGAGTGTATGGATTTTGGGAGATTCTTCGATCCAGTCATTAAAGGTGTATGCTGAAAATCATGGCAACTGTGGAAGTATTGGATTGCAAGAAGTGGAAGTTTTGTTGCATGCAGTTTGTGGGTTAAACTGGGCAAGCTTGCTGTCATTCTGTCAGAGTATGGCACACTTTAAATGTTCAAACATTATAGTTGTGCATTTTGGACGGAACAGTTTGGGGTATGTGACTGCACTGTATTTGCAGTTTGCCTTGAAGGATTTTTTCAAAAGTCTAATGTGACTATTTCCTGCTGCAAAGATAATTCTTTCTCAAATACATCAGGCGCAAACATGAAGATGTGTAAATGTTTTTAGTGTGCAAATGGAAGAATCGCGGCAGCTTGTGAATAAAGCTCTATCTGCTTTTTTATATGCTGCAGGAATGCCATTTTTTAGGGGGGATCATCCAATCGGGTTTCCTGGTGTGGTGAACAGGAAAAGAGGGTTTTGTTTAATGAGAGCACTGAAGATGGCTATGGCTATGTCTTTGCGAAGGCAGAGTGTATGGATCCATTGGCTGAAGGTCTATTTTGAGCACTGTGGATTGGCTGAAAATCTTGGATTCCATGGATTTGAAGTGTCATGGTATGGAGTGTGAGGAATTAAGTGGGCTGACTTACTCACCTAAAACATCCAGACATCATTGTTGTTCATTGTGCAGGGGACAGTTTAGGGTACGTCACCGGAATTTCATTGCAGTTTGCAATGAAGGATACATTTGGAAAGTTGCAGAAATGTTTCCAAATTTGAAAATTATATTTTGTTGGTTTGCTTAGAGACAAATGTGGATGAGTTAAAATTTATTTTTTCTGAAAATGGAAAAAGTAAGGCGCAATGTGGATAAAGCTGTGGAGTGCCTTGAAAAGTTGTAAAAAGCTGCCAAATCAACTAAGAATGGGTTTAGGAGCTCTGCAAGGGTACACCTTCGACTTGAAACACTGTATATTGGCAGAAAAGGTACTTTTAAACTGTCCACGGACCACAGACACCATTTGCGGTGAGGACGTCACGCTGCATGGGTGAGTTTACATAATAACGTCCGGGCTGTCTGTGGCCCTGACAGCCATCCGTGGACACTCATCAGGTGGGAGACGCAGGGCACATGTGTGTGAGTGTCCGTAGAACAGGCGCGCTGTCCGTTGCCTAATTAAAAGTGTGTCATGTGAAAACAGACACTCCCGACAGCCGCATAGTTTGCAGACTATTCATTGGGCTTTTACAAAAAAAATTACACAACAATATACAACACATTTATAGTATAGAAATACATTTATTTATGAAAGGGGTGGGTATTGAAATGGAAATTGGAAACATAAATGGGAGGATTAGGAATATATGTACAATAATGATTAGGGGAGGAAGGTTTCATAAAAGGGACAGGTGCAAGACAGTGATAGTGAACATTTTTAATCACATCATTTTTGACATAATGTAAAAGTTCCTTAAAGTGATTACTTAGTTCATAAAATTGTGCAGACAAGTTTATGATTCGTACTATGCATGGACCCTACAGCTGCTACATTGGCAGGTGGGGGGTGGGTGAGTATAATATGATATGATATGATATGATGTGGCATTTATAATGCGCCTGTACACAAGTGTTTCTAGGTGCGGCAAGACAATGAGGGGCAAACAAGGGAGGACAAAATAACGTTCTTACTAGACCTTGTTTCATTCAGATCATGCAAGTGCAGGGAAGAGAGAAGGGCAGAAGTGCCAGGGGGGAGGGGAAGGGGGAAGTGCAGTTAACTCACAAGTGCCGCCAGAGGTGGCTCATAAGGGCAGAGAGAAGGGACTGTAGAGTTGCAGTTACAAACCCTTAAGTGCTGGGGAGCCCGGAGGCAGTGTGGGGGCAACTGGACATGCAGGAGCCTGGGGTTGAGTTCAGAGGGCGACCAGGTGACCAGTGCACGCAGCAGTCAGGTGCACCAGCAGGGCAGAGGAAGAGAGAAAGGGGAAGCAAAAAGGAAGGTCTTGAGTTGCTTCCAGAACCGGAGGTGGTTCTGCTCAAGTTTGAGAGAGACAGGGAGGCTGTTCCAGAGGGAGGCCCCAGCCGAGGAGATAGATCTGCCCCCAACTCTCTGCTTGGGGAAGCGTCTGACCCTCAGAGAGTTGGAGGTGGATGAGCGGAGAGCTCGAGAAGGAAGATGCTTTGGAAGAGACAGTTGGAGGTAGAGTGGTCCTAGGCCCCAGAAAGCCTTGTGGAAAATGCAGAGGGTATTGAAGTTGATCCTTGCAGTCACGTGGAGCCAGTGAATAGGTTTCAGAGCTGGAGAGATACGATCGCTGGGCTTCAAGCCAAGGATAAGTCCTGCAGTCCTGTTCTGGATAAGTTGTAAAGGTTGAAGAGTAGATGCAGGAAGATTTAGAAAGAGGCTGTTGCAAAAGTCCAGCCTAGAGAGGTCCAGAGCTCTGGAGACAGTGAGCTTATGGGGGAAAGTAGGAAAAGGAATAATACCTCTGAGGAGGTGCAGCTGATAGTTTGACTTCTTATAGACGTCAGAGATGTGAGGAGAGGAGGAGAGGGTGGACTCGAAGATGACACCAAGGTTGTTAGCCTCACAAGGAAGGAGCAGGAAGAGGGCCCACAGTGGGGGCCAATGAGAGAGAGGAAAGGGTGGAGCGGGTGTCCCAATGAGGAGGATCTCAGTCTTACTGGCATTAAGGCAGAGATCATTGGCATTACCCCATTCATGAATTGTGGCAGGCAGTCTGGTATGAGAGATGAAGCAGAGGTGGCTGAGGGGAGCCTGAAAGAGAGCTGAGTGTCATCTGCATACATTGAAAATTGGAGCAGAAAGTAGCGATGCGGTGGGCAAGAGGTGCCAGGTAGTGGTTGAAGAGCCAGGGAGAGAGGTTAGACCCCTGGGGAACACCACAAGTAGAGAGAGAAATAGAAGAGAGGAAAGTCCCTGTTGGACCTGAGAGGGTCGGTCGGTGAGAAAGTAGGTCAACCAGGCCAGGGCCTGATCAGCAATACCAAGGTTGTCCCGGAGACGATTGAGTAGGATGGCATGGTTGACCGTGTCAAAATCAGTGGATACATCTAGGAGAATGAGGACAGAAGGGAGATTAGAGTCACGATTGGAGAGCAAGTCTTAATAGGTGTTCAGGAGAGCAGTTTCCATGCTTCTGGCAGGTCTGAAGCCAGACTTGTGGTCCTGGAGGCAACCAACAGTTTCAGTATGTAGATTAAGCTGGGAGATGGCCAGCTTTTCCAAGAGTTTGCCCAGGAAAGGAGTGATGGAGATCGGGCGATAGTTAGCTGGAGAGGAAAGATCGGCCAAGGGCTTAATAGGAGGGGGTGCACAAGAGAGTGCTTAAGGGGGAGGGGAAAGTTCCAGTGGCAAAGGAGTGATTACAGAAATCAGCCAAGTCTGGAGCAAGGGTGCCAATGTGGTCCTTGATAGTTCTGGATGAGCACGGGAGCTCCTGCTTTGATGAGTTTTCATAGATCGGACTTGTCTAGAAACATTGTCAGGGGTGAACAAGAGAAAGGAGGAGGAGAGATTACCTCAGGCGGGCCAGGAGTGGTAGAGCAGGAGGAAGAGGAGGTAGAGGAAGAGAGGGTGGACAGGATGTCCTAAGTTTTAGTAGTGAAATGAGAGTCCAAAGCCATACAGAGGGCCTGGGAGAGAACAGGAGAGGTAGAGACTGCAGCAGGATTGGCCAACTCTTTGCAAATTTTGAAAAGTTTGGCAGAGTTGTTAGATGCCGCACAGACTCAGGCTTGGATGTAGGCTCTCTTCTTAGAGAGGACAAACTGGACTGCTGCCTTTGGAGCAGGCGACAGGCCTGTTTATCAGGGGGTGTGCCCGAGGACCTCCACTACCGATCTGCCGCCCTACACTTGCGTTTAAGGGTAGCAAGGTCAGAATCGTACCAAGAGTTGCACTTGGATTTGGGCTTTAAGCAGATCTTCATGACAGGGGCAAGGACATCCACAGTGTTAGAGATAGAGAGATGAAGGTTAGAGAGGGCTGTGTCAGGGTGTGAGTCAGCCAAAGGTGCAGGAGGAGGGGAGTAAGTAGCAGCAAAAGCCTCAAGTGACACACTCTTCATGGGTCGGATGACCGAGAAGTAAGGTGGCAGTGCTGGAGTCGGCTTGACATGCGGGGACGAGAGAAAGAGGTGGGAAGAAAGGAGAAAGTGATCACTCCAAGAGAGAGGAGTGGTGAGAGAGTTAGAGAAGGGGAGGTATGAGGAGATTAGAACATCCAGGGTGTGCCCTGCAGAGTGAGTCGGGCCAGAGGGAAGAATACAGAGAGAGAGAGAAGAAGGGCTGGTAGCATCCAGGTCGATGTTCAATTCCCTGAGGAGGAGAAATTGGGAGATAGAGGCAAGGGGCGAGGAGGAGAGGGCAGCCCACTCAGAGAGGAAGAGGGCGACCTGGCCATGCAGCCTGTAGATAGCGCCCACAGTGACAGAGAGGCCAGGAGAGATGGAGAGCCTGCAGACCAGGCATTCAGAGGAGGAGTAGTGCTGCATTGGAATGATAGAATGAGGGATCTACTCTGGTAAAATCAAGGCTACACCCCAGCCGGGACGGTTGGTTCTGGGTTCGGAGAAGATCTTGTAGCTACTGAGAAGGAGAGTTTCAAAACTCGGACAAGAGCTGGCCGTGAACCAAGTCTCTGTGAGACCGAGTACATCCAAATCAAGCTCTTCCAGGATATGGCAGATGTCAGAGGAGTGTTTGACAGCTGAACGAGAGTTGAGAGTAGCGATGTGGAGCAGGTTGCCACATTTGAAGGACTTCCTGGAGGGGTACAGGCCAGAAGTACACCCTGCGGAAGTGTTGGAGGTGCCTGAGGATGGGCAGAGGAGGAAGGAAGAGAAGGCAGGGTAGTCAGAGAGGGAGAAGAGAGTGCCAGAGAGGTGGCAGAGATGGGAGGCAACAGGGTCTCCAAAGAAGCATCAGGGAGTGCCAGAAAGGTGGTAGAGGAAGGAGGCAGCAGAGGAGCCAGAAAGAGGGGTAAGAAGGGATAGCAGGAGAGGAAAGGAAGTTGATAATGCACGGGAAGCGTCTATCAAAGAACAGGAGATTGACCTCAGGGTCCTGGACCAAGACGGTGCTATTTAAGTAGACATTAATGATGGTCTTAGAGGAGTGGAAGGGGGCCAGGAGGGCCTCCCACTGGGTGCCACCATTAATGAGCGAAGAGTTAAAAGGAGAGAGAACAGAGACCATATGGGGGGTCCATAGGCCTGGAGAGGGGACGACAAAGAGTATGTCGGTAAGGGTCTGTCTGGAGGACGTACTGGTATAGGTATCAGCAGTAGTGAGGCCTGTGTTGGAGACCAGGATGTCCCTTTTGAACTTCTTCCTGCCAGACTAAGTGAGAGGGATAGGATAGTCGATAGGAAAGCAGTTAGAAAAGATAGGTGAGACAGAGAGCAACATAGGTGTGCAGGGAGGAAAGAGGGGGGTTGGGAGAGGGGAGCCCAGCCAGGGGAGGGCTAGGGGAGTACACGCAGGTAGGGGAGGCAGACAGAAGGGAGGCACCGGGGGGACATGAAAGGGAGGGGGCACAACAAAGAACAAGAACAACGGACCTTCAAATCAGATACAGTACAGAACCATCAGAAAGAACAGAGCACAACTGGGAACCTAGAAGTAGAGAATGCAGATGTAGTACAGAACCGGGCAAAGCACAAATCACAACAGGCAACCTGAAAGTAAAGAAAGCAGATGCAATACAGGACCAAAAGCAAAACAAAGAGGTCAGCAGGGAACCTAGAAGTGAAGAATGCAGGCAATTGCAATGTGATGCCACAAACTGTGGATAGCAACACAATATCAAGAACCGTAGAGAGCAAACACCAAGTCAATACAATCAACAATACAGTCAAAAAGGAACAGAACACAACAGGAACCTAGAAGAAGAATGCAGGCAAAGCAAAGTAATTCCAAAAAAACAGTGGAGCATGAGACAGTGTCAGAATAGTACATAATAGATCGAAGAGGGAAGGGCTGAGATGCGAGAGGAAGGAAGAGAAATGCAGGAGGGGGAACGGAACAGGATGCGGGGACCTACGATGTGAGGGAGCGCAGCGGCCAAGTTGTTGGCTAAGTATTTGAGCACAGCACAATACAACACACACAGATTCGACTTTGCCAAAAGGGGTAAAAAAAGGCTACGTTTTTGAGCACAGCACAATACAACACACACAGAATCGACTTTCCCAAAAGGGGTTAAAAAGGCTAGGTTTTTGAGCACAGCACAATACAAAACACACAAAATCGACTCTCCCAAAAGCGGTAAAAAAGGCTAGGTTTTTGAGCATAGCACAATATAACACACACAGATTCGACTTTCCCAAAAGGGGGAAAAAAAGCTATGTTTCTGAGCACAGCACAATACAACACACACAGATTTGACTTTCCCAAAAGGGGGAAAAAAGGCTACGTTTTTGAGCACAGCACAATACAACACACACAGAATTAACATTCCCAAAAGGGGTAAAAAAAAGACTAGGGGCCTCATTACGACATTGGAGGTATCCGGGTACCGGGTCCGGGTTTCCTGAATGGGGAAATACCGGGCCATTCCGACCTTGGAGGGCCCGGTATTCCCCATTCAGGGAACCCGGACCCGGCACATCCCCATTCCCATTGAGCCCCCGGAGGGCTCAATGGGAATGGGTAGGATGCAAACAACGGGCCCGTTAATGCCGGGCCCTTTGTTTGCATCCTGGTCTCCTCTGAGCACCCGCTAAGGACGCCTGGTTTTACCAGGCGTCCTTAGCGGGTCCCGCGAGGAGACCTCGTAATGAGGTGGTAGGGGGTTAACGGGGCCAGCAGCTCTACCGGCGCTGTTAACCCCCTACTACCTTTGTTGTAATGAGGCCCTAGGTGTTTGAGCACAGCACTAATATAAGGAGCTTGTAGGAAATTAAGGGTGCACTGGTAAAAAGCTATGAAATTCAGTGAAAAAACTTTGTTTAAGGGATGTTATGGTTAAGGTGCACTGATAAAAACCCATGAAATTCAGTGAAAAAACTTTGTTAAAGGGACGTTATGGTTACAAGTAAAATCCAAAAACCCCAGAAGTTTGCCAGTTATTACAACAAACTTGCACGATGAGCTTCAGCAAGAACCTAAAAAGGGTTTTGGAAATCTGTCTTGTCTTTTATTTTTGTAAAGTGTTAGAATTTAAGTAGGAAAACGAGTGATATAAATTTGGTGTTTGGGCAGTGGGCCTGGCCCTTGGCAAATGTAAATGTGTACTCTGATTTGCTTATTGGGGAATGCGGCATGGCCAGCGCCCATGCCCCATGGATTTGGAGGCTGGTCCTGGCTGCAAGCCATGAGCACTGGCCATTAGTCACGTTATTAGGGTATAGTGGATACTGAGTTAGGATGCAGGGTTGGTGCAGTGAATAATAGGGGTGGTTTGGAGGAGCTAGGGTCATGGTTGAGCCTCATGCTTTTGGCAATTCAATGATGATTTGCATCCACAGCATGTGCTGCTGATAATGATTGACATACATAGGAGTTGCAAAAAATATGTTTGTTAAAGGAGGTTTATAGTTGTTTGTATATATTAAAAGAGGAATTATTAATAACTTAAAAACAGTGATGTAACATCATGAAAAAATTTGACTTATAAAAACCTATTAAATTGACAGAAAAAAATTGTTAAAGGGATGTTACGGTTAAGATGAACCCCACCTTTGGGACTGCTCTGCCCCAGCAGTTAGCCAGTGGCCTCCCACCTTGGCATCCCTTGGCACTTTCCTCCTTGACTCCCATGAGCACCTGCCCATCCGTACTGCCCTTTCTATGTAGGCACTTCTTTCATGCACAATTCATTTGTGCATTTGTTAAGTGGCAGTTGGTGTGTGGACGTTTAATATGTTGATAGGGTTATATGTAGAGTTTTTGGAAGTGATTGGTGGATGGATGTGTGACTGTTCCAAAGTAAGCAATGAGGGACTGTTTCAAATATAAAAGTAAAAAGGTTAGAAGGGCTGTCCTGTGCAATGGTGTGCACATGCCGTCTGAGTGTTTTAATGATGCATGGCCTGGAAAGGGGACTGCGGATACCGTGGATAGTTATACAGGAACATGGCTTATGGTCCTCATTGTATGCTAGATCAAAGTATTTGGGACAGAAAATTGTTTCTGTTCTAGAACACAATTGTCCATTATTCCCATTAGCATAATGCAAAATGCTAATGGAAATGTTGGATAATCTTATTGAGTCTAACCACTTTACTGAGAAATGTAAAGTAGATGGAGACATTTGTGATGTCATTGAACCTGTAGGCCCTTTAAGCGAGGTAACGCCTTATTGGATGGGTGGGGATGCAGAATTTACTCTCACATCAATAATAAGACCAACTCAGGAAGTTGGCAAAACTTAGCTGTTTTAGTATCAATTATCTAAAACAGGGAGTACAATGGACATCAATGGACATCACACAGCATATCTCTCTTGAGAACTCTCAAAGCATTTTAATAAAAAATTACATTTATATAGCAAAAACTCGTCATCATTGACGTCATACTATGTGGCAAAATTAAAAAAGAACTAACTGGGATTATGGTTGGTCTACGTGCACATCTAGATATACTTTCTATGGCGATAGGATTGTGATTGGGCCTCTTAAGGTATGTGGACAACTATGCCCATCCCTAGTGCAAGTCATCTTCATTGTCATAAAATACACAACGTTTCACTGGCTCTCAAACTATAGGGCTCTTTGCTACGTGGCCCTCTACAGTTGGCTGGCACGCTTGTACCCTTCTGGAATGTTCCACTCGCTAGAAGCATGCCCAGGTGCTGGAGGGAGGACTTGGCCATGCCTCCCCACCCATCATCCATCATCACTCCTGCTGTCTGCCATTCAAATAAATTGTCTTTGAACTCAGCCTTGCAAAGTATCACTGCACCTGGGAATAGAAGGGAGTGTGAGCACGTTCTTACCTTCAGTCTCAATGCAGCTTGCCCAAAATCTATTTCCATCTACCCCATGTGACAGGAGACCGTGTTTTCGCTCCTTCTTCGTATTTAATACTATTAAATGAATAAAACTTGGCATTCATAGTGTTTTTCCATCGCATCTTGATAGGAGCTTGCCTCACTTCTCACGTTCATTGTATCTTCTCGAATAAGAAAACAGGTTCTTGGCTGTCTCAACCCTTGACATTGGGCCAGACAAGCCTTCTCGATCCTTACTTGCTCGTCAGCTGCTTTTCCCTGCTGTGCCACACTTCCAGCCCTTCTCTTCCGTGGGTCCTGGCTCACTAAAACACAATGTGGAACATTCAGATTCTATGATGTGCACATTTGTTAGCAACGTTATGGCCTCTGTCAAGGTCCTCTTCTCGTCATCGTGAGAAGGTCTGAATGTGCAACATGATTCTCCGATTTTGGCACAAGCACCTCCATCTATTGCTGTGATCATGTCCAAGACATATCTATTCTGAAGAGTCATCAGTCTTATGGCTCTCAATTCTTCCTTGATAGCATTGAATCCCTTCATGGTAGTGTTGATCGTCTGCAGGAGCTCCCAGCGATTTGCAACCACTTTGCAGTCGCCATCATCTGGATCCCTGGCATAAAGATAATCGTGAAGACCGTCAAAGTCTGACTGAACAATCTGTGTTCATATGGAATGGAATCAAAGACTTCTATTGATTGAGCCGAAAAATAATGCTCTCTTCTTGTCCGTTTGATAAATCCAACTGATCTCCTCTTCCTCACATGAGCATCCGCTTTTGGAAACTCTCCAATGTTCAGGTCACTCTTCGGAATCACCAATGCCTGAACATGAACAAGCACTATGGAACACAGCCCTCCCCAGTCCTTGAGCAACTTCATATATGCTCTGGATGCATAGGCCCAGTATCGATCCATCAGAAAAGTTGTTCCTGCTCCCATTTTGGAGACATCAATTGTAGTTCTACAACCTCCATTAGTTCCCACCCAAATTGTTGCTTCTCTTCGGAAGCATAATGTCGCATTTATCAATGGGATCACCATTATTGGACCTGATTCATCTTCTACCCATGTCAGTAGTCTTGCGTGTTCAGCCCATGACTTCAAGCATTCATCGTTCACCTTTTTCACTTCTTGCACATGTTCTGACTTCAATAAAAGAGTTGCACAGGACATCAGTCCCTCTTCCCATCATTTCTTGGTTTTTACTTGTCCATAAACTAAGGTCTGAGACCGTTCCCAACATCCAGGCACCCAAGGCTTTTCTTCCTTATCTAGACAGTCCATCTTCTTCATTTCCTTTATGACCACTTCAGCCTGTCCTTCCCTCGGATATGTCAGAATCTTGCTCTTCCATGCAGGATCCCTTTCCATTTGCGTGGCCTTGATATCATTATCCTGAATGGGAACAACTCTTTTGATCTCCATCGCAAAGTGGCCCACCTTCCTTGAAAATGGCCTATTGTCATGCATGCTGCAAGGTGAACAAGACATCTGGCATCATACTCTGGAATTTCTCTATAATGAAAGTTTGGGCAGTATTCATAGCATAAGGTATGAGAGCACTAACATAGCAACTCTCTTTAGATGCCCTCTCTCCCACCTTTTTCATGTGCTGATACCACATGTTATGACCCCAATGTGCTGTACTAGCTAAATATGTATTTATTCCTTCATTATCTTCCTCTGCACTCCTCTTTTGTCTTGCCAGCATAATGGTTGCAGCCCACGGAAATAACTCTAAAGCAGCTCTACTGTGGGGGATAACACAAACGGTCTTTGCTTCTCAGTGACAGGCAACTCTTCATTAGTAAATGGTGTGGGAAGAATCAAAGGGTCTTCTACTTTGCTTGAACCAATAAAGTAAAGCGTGTGGACCATAAGAACCAAGAGAACGAGAATAAATTCTGAGCATGCATATATTATACACCAGTACATTAACCCACACCATTTATGACTTTCTGGACGTTGTCGAGTTTGCTCTCTTTCTGAAAATATACCACTTCCAGCATTCTTCATTTTGCCTGTCTATTGCTTTAAGGAAGGAACAAACCGTTTTAATCAGGCAACTGTGTTAAATAGTCAGGCAACTGAAGAATCTGTTCAACTATCGCCACAACCAGCCTCCTGATCGCAGGGCCACTTTAAGGTTCATGCACGAAAGTGCGTATATCAGTACTGCGCCCAACAAAAGCAGGATAAGCCTGTAAAATAAAAACAAAAACAGCGAGAAGTAGCCTATGGGCATCGGCATCTGTCAGGACCATTGATTTAACTAAACAGAAGCTCAATGAGGAACGAGTCTGGAAACTGCTCACACTTCCAGTCATCAAATTCAAACTCCAGGTTTGACATATTTAGTACGTCAACACTTTCTAAAGTCCAAATCTAAAGATTCCTGTGACTCAAGAACTGAGTTTGCACTGCTGCTATAATATCTATAAAGAATGTCCGGGGTGAGCCATAGTCCAAATGCACACTTGTATTTATTTAACCAGCAATTTTAGCGTCCTTCTTCCTCATCAGTGATCGATTCTGCACATGCTGAACTTCTTCTTCTTGTCTTGCTTCCAAATCGATGGTTGAGGGTGCGTCAGTCTCACCAGTGTATGGCTTTATGTCATTCAAATGGATCCAGGCATGTCTCTCTTGGACTTTTACTCCTGAGGGAGTAATGTTTTCCACGATGTGGGGACCACTAAAGCGTGGCTCGTGCCCCTTTCTGGTGAACATTCGTACTAGGACTGGAACTTCAATAAACAGTCTAGGTATAGGTAATAGTTCTTGAGGTCTTCCTACTGAATGGTCTTCATCTGTGTCCTGAGACTGACCCCCCCTTGCGCTTGAGTTGATCTGAAATGACAGAGATACTAGCGGCCATACATGTTAAATAAGAACGTAACTCATTTCTTAACATTTCTGCAGTCTTCTGGACATCACTTCTGCTCCTGGATGGAGGAGACAAAGGCATTCTCATTCACCTAAGTGTCACTACTTTGTGGGGTGTGAGGTGGTGGTCCAACCCAGGCTGATTCCTTAATGCATATAATGCAAGGGGCAGGCAGTACAGCCATCCCTTCTTCAAAGTCAATTTGAGTTTAGCAATTCTCTCTTTGAGGAGACCATTGAGTGTCTCACAAATTCCGTTTGCTTGCAGGTGATAAGCAGAAGAAAACTTGTGCTTAGTGCTTGTGCTTAGTGCTCAATAACAGACTGATATGTTGAAATACTTCATTAACAAAATGGGGCCCATTATTAGATCTCAGCACCTCACACACTCCCCATCTGGTAAAGACTTCTCGGACTAAAAACATTGCTGTGCAAATGGCACCAGGGTGTGTACAAGGACACACCACCACTATCATATACCTATATCCACTACATACTTGCAGCATGTCAACATAATCGATATGTAAATGCTGAAAAGGACCGTTTGGTCAAGGAATCACTCCTCTGATCATTCTCAGTGTATGCCCAGCGGTAAACTTTTGACATACAATGCAATTTACTACATAAAATGCAACGTGTTCTAACAGGTTTGGTACAAACTAGTCCTCCTCGATAGCTACTCCGGGGCTTTCCCTAGTTACATGCACAGGGTAGTGCAGCTGTTCAAGTGCTACTCTTAACAAGGCTACTGGCATCACCGGCTTTCCAGTGCTGTCCTGTCGCCACAATGCTTCAGAGGGGATAAGGAGCACCGCCTTCGCTTCCACAATTCTTGCTCTTCTTGCGGTGCACTGCCCTGAATTTCCATCAATTGTGTTCTTGGTAATTGTTTTAACCCTTAATTTACTACCATAATCATGACTACTTTCTCCTTTACATCTGCAGTATCAAAACTTGAAATATCTGGCTAACATGTGACCCTTTTGGCCTCTACCTCTGCGACTTCATTCCCACGAGAGATAAAGTCAGTTCACTTAGTTTTTATTTTATTTTTTTATTTTTTTATTTATTGTGCATTAGCCAACATTTGACTTTTAACACATTTACAATACAAAAGGTAAATGAAACTAAAATTATTCAAACAATTTACAAGATCCACATCAATACAATCTTCACCTTAAAAGAAAAATGGAAGAACAACCAGAGAACAAACTCAGAAAAAAAGCAGACTTTTCTCCCAGAGAAATCAATCAATCTGTAGATCCAAATTTCACAGAAGAGAGATCCCCCATATAAAAAGCAGGTTAATTACACAGAATCCATTAAGGACCCTCCATAACGGATTTGACCAGGATGACACTAGTTACTAAGATCTTAATCCATAGGTAGACGAGACTGGATTACCGATTAAATTAATTTCTCTCAGGATAAGCAGCAGGATAATCTCCCCCAGAAAGCATCAGAATCAAGCCAGGATAACTGATGAACAAACCTGCTAAATCTTCTGACCCTCATATTCCAAGTACCCTGACAGTTAGATAATAGATGCTTTAAAGACTGGAAGACCTTGGTTGAACACTTATCACAATCTGGGTCAATGTTCCCTTCTCTATCTCTAGAGGCCAAACTCTCTGCTTAGTATGTGCTGCACATTTAACTATTGCAATGGCTACTGGAAGTTGTAGTGTCTTAATGATAAGCCTGTCCAATAAAGCTCTGTGTTGCACTGGAGTGCCAGCCACTCTGAGGTAGCCCCTCCTTTTCCAATGTGCTAGCCCTGCATGCACGGTTGACATCACATAGGCGCAGTCACTGTACACCATCACTTCCTGCCTTTTGTGTTTCTCGAGCGCAGCAATAAGCACCACCAATTCTGCTGCCTACGCTGAAAAGTGAGATGTTAGTCTTGCACTTGTTACAACCTCAAATTCACCATTTGCACTATTTGGATCCATTTTTGAAGAACCATCAATAAAGATAACCTCCCCCCTGCTAACGCATTTTCCTTTACGCGTGGGATGTCGTCTTAATATTCGTCGTAGTTTGCGCTATCATGCACATGCTCACCCTCTGCCACAGGCTCAGCAACAAACATGGCAGGGTTCACTGTTTTACATCTGACTATTTTAATTGCTGGATTCGATATAACCAACTCATACACAGAAGCTCTCTGAGATGTCAACGTACCCTTCGGTTTTTCTAAAATAGCAAACAAAGCATGCTCTGCAAAATGTGTCATGGAACAACCCATTACAATACTGGTAGACTTCTCTATTGCGAACACGGCTGCTATCAGCAACTGTTCACAAGGAAAGTGACCTCTCATAACTGGATCTAGAATCCTACTGTAATATGCTAGGGGCTTGTACCCCAATGTAGTCCTCTGTGTAAGCACTGCTGTCATGACTGTCCCATTCGTATGTGAAAATAAAAAGAACTCCTCAGCATAGTTGGGAATACCTAAAACTGGAGCTGTACAAATTGCTTTCTTTAGTTCTTCAAACCCTTCCTCCATTTCCCAAGTCCATTCTATTTTTTCCTTATCCACTTGTGCTTTCTTTAGAGCCTGCAAAAGGGGTCTTGTTTATTAACTATAATCAAACACCCACGGTCTAACATAGTTATATAATCCCAAAAACGGTTGCATTTGCTTTATTGTCTGCAGTTTTGCTGTTTTCCTCAGCTCTTTCAGGTGTGACCCTCTTTCCCTCATGTTAGAGCAACTGGCCTATATACAACACCTCTTCTTGACAATACTGCAACTTCTCGTTGTCTACTTTATATCCCTTGTCTGCCAGGATAGTCATTAACTGAATCGAGTCTTATCTCTACAAACCAAAATATCATCTACGTACTGTATCACAGCGCTTTTCAAATCAATATTGCCAAGGTCCATCTGGAGGACTCTATTAAAGATCGATGGAGACTCGCAGTACCCTTGGGGCAAACGGATACTTTTCAGCTTAGTCTGGCGAAACGTAAATGACTTCAGGTCTTGAGAGTCCTTATACAACTGGTATGAGAAAAACGCATTTTTCAAGTCAATCACCGTGAAATAGCGTGCTTCTGCTGGGATACTACATAGTATCGTCGCTGGATTCGGAACTAAAGGAAACTCTGCCTCTACAATCTGGTTAATCGGTCTCATATCTTGAATAAATCTCCACGACCCTCCTTTCGATTTTGTAATCGGATACACCGCGGTATTGCACAGTGATTCTGACAACACTAAGATACCCTGTTCCATTAGAGCTGAAATAGTCTTAAAAATGCCCTAATCCGCCTCTCGAGACATGGGATACTGTCTTGCTCGAGGTAAAATTGCTCCTGGCTCCAGCTTTATCTTAACCTCCAATACCCCTTTCAATAGGCCTACGTCATAGGGGCAGTAGTCCATAAAGCGCTTGGCACTTTTTCCATGTCTTCATCAAAAAATGCTAGACGTTGCTGCACTATCACCCTTCGCTGTGGGATCTCTCTTTTCTCTATTCTGATCCAATATGTAATACTCATCTCGAATATTTCTTCATCGTCTGACGGATCATCTCTAAACATGTCTTTGTCAGTGACATCAGTCAGTCTACACCCTTCATCAATGGCAATCACTATTCTCCATGGCCTGCCCTCATCATCTGTTCCCATCATCTGGCCATTTCCCCTCGTACTATAGCTGCATATAATTCTAAGGGAATAATCTGTTCCCTATCTTTATCCATGGGTATCTGTGGTCTGAACAAGAATTCATCAGGTATTCTCATAATTTTTCCTACTAATCCGGGTAGCCATGTCAACAGAACGCGTACCCCATACAGAAAAACTTCTAGCTCTAATGGCATCCCTCGCAGAGCCATTTGCCCTGTAAATGCCAATATAAATGTGCCCACATTCATATGATGGATCCCTGGAGTAGAACACACTAGGCCTTCATCAGTAAAAGAAATCGTCATGTTAAGTTTCGTCATTAAATCTCATCCTAGAACATTAACCGCTGTCTGCCTTGAATACAATTATGGAAAAGACATGTCACACTCTCCTATGGAGACTGGTAATTCCTCAGTGAAAGGAACTTGACTCGTAGCTCCAGAGAACCCTTGAGCATTCATGGCATTTCCCGATATTGGGTATTTTCCCTCTCGTATACATGAACGAGTAGCATGTGTCTACTAAAAAAGAAAAAGATTTGCCTCCAATCGTTACATCAACCCTCGGTTCCTCTTGGGGGTTCTGGTGTCACTGATAGTACTGAACACATCAAGTCGCCCTTCGAGCTGTCCTATTGTGGACACATACATATCCCCGTGCCTGTGAAAGGACTTCCTCCCACCACAGTGACACCCCCTACTCTAGGTGTCAATAACTGTCCTGTGTTTGTATTCTGTTGTATCTGCATGGGTGCGTGCTGTGACTGTCCTTGTGGGGGATTCAATGGTGCTTGCTGTGGTTGCAATGCCTGTTGCATTTGCGGCGCTTATGCTTGATACACTGTCTGATCTTGGGCAAACCTGCCCTAGCCTGTGAGCTGCAAACTGGAGGATAAGCTGTCCCCCCTCTTGAGAATTTCCCATTCTGTACATACCCTTGGCTTCCACACATGCACACAATGTGCCCTATCATCCCACAAGTGCAACACACAGGAGGAATTCTTCTAATCTGTCCCCCTTGGTTAAACCCTTCTTGTGCATTTTGATTATCATTCTGCATATTTCGGAAATTGTCTTGGTTATTCTGAAAACCACCTCTTCCTCTATAACCCATTCCTCTGCCTCTTGGTACAAACCCATTGCCTCCTTGATTCATTTGGCGCTGATTATTCACCTGCGATGTGCCCACTGCAGGTTGCATTCCCAGTCCCTCTCCGCTTGTCAATACTGCCCCTTCTATGGCATATTTTGATAGTTTCTTCTGAACTAACTTGGCTTCCTCAATTTTTCTAGCATCTTCCCTCTTCCTATTTTTGTCTTGCAACATCCGACAGTAATGTACTATAGTCAACTGTATCTCTGCCCAGGGCTTCACTTCCATTCCCACTAATTTCTTGAGTTTCCCTTGTACTGCATCAGGCAATCCTTGACATAAAATGTGGTAAAATACTGCCACCGTTTTTTTCCCCACGGCTCTTGAGTATCAAGAGTCCAGCGCTCCTGATTACTTTGAATGTAAGCAAGCGGATATTCACCTTCTTTCATCTTACGTGCCATAATTGCACCCATATCTGATGTATCAGGATACTGCACCCTAAGCTCTCTCCAGACATCGCGCTACAATTGTTAAATGGTGCCCCATTGTGCGCTGTGTTCTGTGTTTTTGACATTTGAATAGCCTGCTCTCGTCCAAATATCATCAGCCCTTTCCCCAAGAATCGCTACGAGGAGATTCCTAATGTCCCCTATTGCTAATGTATTTCCCCCTGTCATTTCCTCTAGCTCATAAATCAATGTTCCTGCACCTGCCGTTAAGCTGGGAAGTTTGCACCTTAAATGTTCCTTATCCATTTGTCATGATGGAATATATTGCCGTCTGGCCCCTCCTTTCTCCAATAAAGGGAACTGCATGAACCCTAGCCCGCAATCTGCTCCCATCGTCTGCCTATCCATAGTGGGGACAATGGCTCCTAATCGCCTTCTACCTGGCAACGACCTCAGCCTGCTCACATATGACGGTGACACTCCTTTCTCACTATGAGATCGTCCTCTAGGACACTCTGGATATGCTATAGGCTCTGGCGTCCTGTCCTTAGGTTGCTCTAAATAAGACCATCTCACTTCCTTGACTGTCTGTAGACATCCCGCAGGACCACATGCACTTTTTCCCTCTTCCCCACGGAAGGTTCCTCTCTCTCTTAGTCTGACATATCTAGCCCCCAGCTGGTATGGCTTTCATCCCCTTCACCCTTATCTAAAGTCAGCCTGTCTAAGGACAAGGCTCTGTGCTCGAGACTAAACGGGTCTCTTTCTTCGCTTTGCGGTTGGAAGACCAGGGACCGATCCCCCTTCCCTCGGCTTTCCAATTTGCTACCTTCTCTTAAGTCTTGATAGGCTTTATCGATCCTATCTCCGGTGCTCCCTATGTCTGAATTTTCTTCTAGGGCCACCCTAGACGTCCCTGCCATTGCCTCCTTTAACAGAAGAAACTCCTCTATGTTCCCCCATGATATTACTGGACTCGGTTCAATCAACTCCTTTTGAATGCGATCAATATCGCAGTCCTGCTGTGTCCTTTTCCTCCATTTCTTCATCTAATTCCCTTCGCTTTCTCGCTTCCCATCAAACTCTTTCCTCTTGTTGTCTTTTCACCTCTCTTCTTTCATTCCCTCTACGCTCTTCTTCATCCCTTTGTCTCTGTATCCTTTTATCCCTTACTTTCTGTGCTTCCTCTTCTTCTCTTCCTTTCTTGCCTGTCTTGTTCTTCAATTGCTCTATGACTGTTGTCATACTTTCTTTGCTCCTCTGCCCTTTCTTCCTTCTTGTGCTGTGCTTCCTGATACATCTGTTCTCGCCTCTGTCTGCTCTTTCTCTTATGTTCATCCTCTTTCAATCTCTTTTCTCGTTCCCGGTCCTTTCTATCCTGTTCGTCTTGATCCTCCCTTTGCCTGACTTCCTCGATACCTTTCCCATCTAGCTTGAGCAATATCTGTCCTCCAATCCATTTGTTCTGTACGAGCATTACCTCGTCAGCTTTATCCTTCTCTCCTTTCCATCTCTTAATCTCTTGTTCTATGTCCGTAGTTATATTCTATTGTTCGTTTTTCTCCTCTTTGTTCTGGAAGATCGTAAGGACCTCCTCCTTTCTTCTAGTCTCCTCTGGACTATCGTCACTGCTATAAGCAGGTGGTTCATATATCGGATTACTATATCCTGTTGCTACTTTTAGTTCTTTTAACGGATGCAATCTTACATCTTCTGCACTATCTCTGTTTACTTCTGGCGAGTTAAGGGGAGCAGAAGGCTCAGCACCTTCCTCCCTACTCTGATTAACCATCCATTCCTCAGGAGGCGGATCCTCTAGCTCCTCCTGGTACATCTTCCAAAGTTCTAAAATAGCTAACCTCTTTTCCAATTTCTTTCCTGTGTACACAGCGTGCAAGTATGTGGTCATGTGTTGCAATACCGCTTTTGACAGCGATCCCCCTTGCGGCCATGGCATGAACATTTTGTCTGCTGTGCCCTTTACCCATTCTGCACTGTACTGTTTAAGCTTAGGCATATGTTTTGGCAGCGTCTTACACAGGTGCATCAGTGGAGTAATATCTCCCATTGTGACGAGTCTCAATTGGCTGTCAATACTTACCACTGTTTACACAAAATTTGTTTCAGAAAAACAACAAATATGAGCGTGCTCCAACCTTCGCCGCTCAAAGCCTCTATTTCTCAATGATCTCAACCTATTTTTCGGTCGGCGCCGACAATGGCCGAAAAAAGGTAATAACTTTTTATTTCTTCTTCAACTTTACACAACTTATTTTTGTCGCTCTTTGACACCTCTTTAAGCATAAAATACACAAACAGATAAACTAGTCGACTCTTCACATGTAATCCTCAGCGCTCTTTGCTTTATCTCTGCCCCTAAAAATACTCTGATCGAGTGTAAGTCATCACCTATCATAAACCTGTTTATGTGCCGCCTATTTATACCCCGATTGGGGTTTGAAATGACTTCTTCTAAACCTACTTTAAGGTAGGAATCCGGGCTAACAAAACGCTCCTCATTTTTCTTTAATGCTCTTTGTTATATTTTAACGCTCTTTGTTATACTTTAACCAACCCCATGTTACTTTTTACATTACCATAATCCCATTCCCTTCTTTTGCCATTCCCCTTAGCCTACTCACCATCCGCTCTTCAGCTCAAGGCCTTCGGTATCGTCTCCCCTCCTCCAATCGACCACTTTCGCCTTCCGTTCACTAAGCGCCTGTGGAAACCAGGATGGATTTCGTCAGAGAGGGACCCGTCCCACCTGTATCGATTTTCTAGCAAGAATTCTATATCGGCCGGTCTCCACAGGAAACCGTGCAATCTTCCGGCTAGATGACAGGGTATCTGATAGTCCGAAATTCTGGTGACTTACTGGTCGATGGGTCTAACCATCCTATCTCTGCTACCACGTGAACCCGTAGGCCCTTTAAGCGAGGTAACGCCTTATTGGATGGATGGGGATGCAGAATTTACTCTCACATCAATAATAAGACCGACTCAGGAAGTTGGCAAAATGTCGCTGTTTTAATATCAATTAGCTAAAACAGGGAGTACAAAGGACATCAACGGACATCTCACAGCATATCTCTCTCGAGACTTCTCAAAGCATTTCATAAAAAATTACATTTATATAGCAACAACTCATCAGCATTGACGTCATACTACGTGGCAAAATAAAAAAAATCTAACTGGGGTTATGGATGGTCTACGGGGAGCATCTAGATATACTTTGTATGGGGGATAGGATTGTGATTGGGTCTCTTAAGTCACGTGGGCAACTATGCCCACCCCTAGTGCAAGTCATCTTCATTGTCATAAAATATACAACGTTTCATTGGCTCTCAAACTATAGGGCTCTTTGCTACATGGCCCTCTACAATTGGTTGGCACGCTTGTACCCTTCTGGAATATTCCACTCGCTAGCAGAATGAAAGCTGGTACCCCAGGTGCAGGAGGGAGGACTTGACCATACCGCCCCACCCAGTTAGCCCATCATCCATCATCACTCCTGCTGTCTGCCATTCAAATTGTCTTTGAACTCGGCCTTGCAAAGTATCACTGCGCCTGAGAATAGAAGGGAGTGTGACACGTTCTTATCTTCAGTATCGATGCAGCTTGCCCAAAGTCCATTTCCATCTACCCCATGTGACAGGAGACCATGTTTTAGCTCCTTCTTCGTATTTAATAATATTAAAAGAATAAAAATTGGCATTCATAGTGTTTTTCCATCGCACCTTGATAGGAGCTTGCCTCACTTCTCACGTTCATTGTATCTTCTCAAATAGATAACCAGTTTCTTGGCTGTCTCAACCCTTGACACTGGACCAGACAAGCCTTCTCGATCCTTCATTGCTCGTCAGCTGCTTTTCTCTGCTGTGCCACACTTACAGCCCTTCTCTTCCATGGGTCCTGGCTCACTAGAACACGACATGGAACATCAAGATTCTATACATATATATATATATTTCTTTTGGCTGCACCGCCTGCAGTCTATTCACTCAGATAGCCAGCCTTCATGATTACTTAGTCTGCTTGAATTTCAACATCAGTACAGTTATAAAATGATTTGCATTTTCTTCAGTGCCCTTTGCACGTGCAATCTTCATTTTGTACAAGAAATGATACTCAATTCTTTACTTCGTCATCGGATTCTAAAAGGTCTATATACTTTCTTCCTCGGCATCTATTCTTGGTGCGTCATCTCTACTTTCTTGTGACATCACCAACTCCTTGCGTTCATCGCTTCACACTTCTTCCGGGACCGCCTTAAAGAGACTGTCATTTCTCTGCGGGTACACCATGTAGGACTTTCTCAACGGATACCTTGTCTCAAAGGCTTTTCGTGTTATAGGCATCATTACTGGCGCTGTGCTTGTCACAATTTATGGCTACCAACATATAGGCAAAACGGGGGCAGAACTTCTGGTAGAGGCATTTGGCTCCTCCTCTACAGTATCGTTGATGCCCTGGGTGTTAGTCTTAGCAGTGCATGGTGGTGGCAAGAGTTATGATTTCTTAGTTTACCATAACTAGCGAATTTCTGGGTTTTTTCGTTTTTACTTGTTCCTTTATCAAAGTTTTTTCAAAGAATTTCATGGGTTTTTATTACTGCAACTTAACCATAACGTCCCTTTAACAAACAAAGTTGTTTCACTGATATATATATATAAGGAAGAAAACATGAATTCCTTTGTGGAAGAGGAAGAATATTAATAATTGTATGTTTGCATTCTATCCAGTTTCTGGACCTGGCATTTTTGTTTTACCATGTGCTCCAAAACAAAGAAAAACAATTTTGAATCTTTGTTCTTGAATTAAGAGATTTAGATAAATACATTTTTTCCTCTTGTTTTATGATTTGATGAGTCTGCCTGATGTTTTTGGTCATGTATTTTGTATGTATGCTTTAAGGGATTTGTAAGAAACAAATCCGAAATAACGTTGTACTACTGCAGCCTGATGGGATATATATAGCAAAATCCTTGGCTAAGCATAGACGGGCACGCTTCCCCTGCGCTACGCTCAACGTGCGGTGCTGAAAACACCATCCCAGTGGCTCACGCCGCACCAAGGATAGAGCCAGTGCCGGAGCGCCCCAGGAACAAGGCCATCAAGCGCACAGCTGGCTCTGCCCCATCTTTTTTTCATGCAAAGTGGTTTAATGCCATTTGCTGCCATTTTGCAGATAAATTAGTACACAGATGCAGATCGGTGCCTGCTGACACCCACTATTTGCACACATGGAGAGGGAATCTATTTTAACTCCTAAAGAGAGGAGTACCTTTTAGATATTATAGGGGGTCACTACGAGGTTGGAGGTAGCCATGGCGCTATTAATGCCATGGCTAACCCCTTACC
Source organism: Ambystoma mexicanum (assembly GCF_040938575.1). Lineage (NCBI taxonomy): Eukaryota > Metazoa > Chordata > Amphibia > Caudata > Ambystomatidae > Ambystoma > Ambystoma mexicanum. The sequence goes on from NC_090921.1 coordinate 985,459,978, forward strand.
GCATACTGGGTCAGGGTTCCCTGAATGGGGAATTACCGGCCCATTCCAACCTTGGAGGACCCGCTATTTCCCCATTCAGGGAACCCATCCCCATTCCCATTCGAGCCCCCAGATGGCTCAATTAGAATAGGGACCATGCTAACAACGGGCCCATCAATAACGGGCCAGTTGTTAGCATGCTGGCCCTTTAGCGGCTCCCACTAAGGGCGCCTGGTAAAAGCAGCCGCCCTTAGCGGGACCCGCTAAAGGACCTCGTAATGCGGTGGTAAGGGGTTAATGGAACCGACACCTTTACCGGCGCCGTTAACCCCTTACCGGCAACCTTGTAACGACCCCCATAGTCTGAAGGGTGGGTAGTGGATTTATGTATTTATGATAATTGGATAAAGCAGAAAGAGGATGTTGCAAATAATGTGAATTAATTGATCCAGTCATAAATTAGCACTAAAGAGGCTGATCCAAAGATGGAAAAGAATCATTGAGGGGGCAATTTCTTTGAAATATGTATGCTGAAAATGTGTGGGATTCTTTTTTTATAAATGCACAACTGTGATCTGTGATATTGTGCAAGTTTGATGTAAACATGAATACACTTGTATACTACTATTATAGAAAGGCTATGAAAAGCAGGAAATTGGATGGCCGGGTTAGGTCGGCTTTCATCCAAAAGGTAGGAATACGATTTTCCCATAGAACACATCTCTTGATGGCAAAACAGACACAGACTACCTATCTAGATTACCGCTCACAGGGGATCAGAGTTTTGCAGACGCCAAAGAAGGAAGTAATGTGGCCAGTATCTCAGACCTCCAATAGAGCAGAAAATGAGCAATCAGGTGATCAGAGTGGGAGGAGTATGCGCGCATCACCCTTGACATAGTAAAGTAGAGCACAAGGAAAGACCTATGGCTCGATCCCCAAGTAGTGCATCAACTGCCTGCAAAGGAGAACCTGCCCAGGAGAGTTCCTTGCACGGAAGCCCAAGGAGACCCACTTGCCTCCTGCACAAAGATCAAGCAGGAAAGATGCGCATGAAAGAGAGGCTGTGGAAGCAGTATTGTTGGCCTGGAACGAACCGTGAAGTGGATCAACCTGTCTACCAATGTTTGGTCTGCAGTAAAAGTGAGGAGAAACTCACCACAAAAACTGCTCCACTCACGAAAGATGGCGGTTGGAAAAAAGTGGGAGTTGACATTTTTGTACAATAGGTCGCACACCTACACAGCAATGCTACATGATCACACCGGTTGAGTATGCCTCAAAGTGAGTAGAATTTACCTTATTGGAGGGCATAACTACCTGGATGGACTGCAATTGAGTTTTTACACAAGGTATTTCGCAGAGTGGGGGCCCTTCTCAAATGGAGGTTGCCGTACAGCCCACAAGAGAGGATCCAACCCTCTATCTATGGTGATTGTGAAAGTTAATAAACCCGAAAGCCATGAGCCGAGAGACGCCTTTCAGAACAAAGTTTGGCCTGGTTGTGGTCTAAGGCTGGAGAAAGTTGCATTAGGACCCAGAACATCAGACTTTCGTGGAGGGTCCAAATCAATGAGTCCTTGATGAATGACAGCTGCGGCTTTAGTAATCTCCCATTCCTTCTGAGCTGCTGTAACAAACTGGGGAAACGGACATGTACTGCGAGTTTACGAATTGTAACTGACTGGCATGTTTAGAATATTTTCTTATTATGTGTTGCTTGGCTGTTCTTATTAATGGCGTATGGTATATTGTTTGTTGTATCTGTTGTAGCGCTCAGAGGCCTATGGGCGAGTTGGCACTTAATAAAAATTGAATAATAATAATAATAAAAACCACTAGAGAAGGGGAAAGTGCAAAGGTTTAATAAAGGGACGATGGAAGCAGTGCTGGCAGCCGATTGGACTATGCAGAAAGCCATGTACAAAGCTTTAGCAGCTCAAAGAGTGACCTCAAACTTCACCACATGGCTGTCCCTGTCTTACCTCACGATGGGAAAACAAACGAAAACACTGCTGACACCACCACGGATCTTAGAGAAAATACAATTGTGTTAACCCTATCGAGACAAAATGAGTAAGAGGGTACAATCACAACAGATGAAGAGAAAATCCACAGACGACACAAAAAAGCCACAAAATCACACGCCTCAAAGGAGGGTGCTTCAGCGAATGTCAAGTTAGTACACCATGCCAGCAATCCCAAAGTGAAGTACAGTAAGCCAATGCCTGTCAAAAGCGTTCACCTTATACTGTGCAAATCACAGGTGGGAAGGTATGAAACACTGAGAGGCTAGTGCTGTATCAGACATATGTGAAGAGCGTGCAGGGCACAAGAGTGAGAGGGTGCGAGAGAAAGAGAAAACCACAGGCAGAGAGAGAGAGAGAGAATCACAAACCTAGTCATGCAAAAGTATGCAGTAAAAGGTGAAGGAGCTGAGAAATGCACCCAAAGAAACCACATGGGCCAAGAACAAATATGTTTTACAGTAACAGTGGGGATGTAGGACCAGTGGCAGAGCCAGGGCAGGAGCAGAGGGTGGTGGTCACTCCCGCTGGATAACTCTTAAGTGCCCACTGGGCCCACCCTCGATCCCATAGGGCTGGTATTGCCTGCGCCTACATTTAAAAAATAAAGTGCAAAAAATAAAGAGCAAAAAAAAAGCATGTGCAATGTGAGCAACAAAGTGTGCAGCACAGCATGGTGTGCTGTTGCCACAGGTGGATGCTGATCAACCAACAGCCCGGCATGTCCCACGTGTTCAAATCCTTGGGACTTTAGACAGGAAGATAAGGTAAAATCTTTTTTTACTTAATTCTAAAAATGTGTTTGCAGGTTTGTTTTGTATGTGTCATTCGTGTTTAATGCATGCAGTGTGGGTGCAAGATTGTTGATTAAGTCTGTGGTACATGTGTGTGTATGTTTGTGTCAGAGTGAGTGTGTGTGTGTGCAAGCATATGTATGAGTGTCTAGGTATGAGGGTGGGATTGGATGCAAAGGGTGCATGTGTTTGCATGGAGGGGGACGCATTGGCAAAGCTTCTATTTAATGTGGGCTCAGCTTCATAAAAGCGGTTTACAGTAACTACATAGATTGATCACAGCCTTAAACACATGCTTTAAGTGATCAAAGGGACCCATGCAATTATAGCCACTTTTGATACTTGTGGAGAAAAACTGATTTGCTGTAATTCTATCTATTTTAGTCAAAGGAGGTGTGGTCTAACCACAACGATTTCAAATCGGACTTGGGGAGGTTGCTGACCAATCAGAGACTCCTCCAAAATAAGGAGAATCTGTGTTATTGATATACTAATTCGCAGAGACTTGGTTTAAGCCTGTCCATTCAATGGAAATGTTGGTTGAAAGCCACACTAAAAGTCAATCAGGAAGTCAACCATGAACCCAGGGATGCTTGCGATGTCTGCCAGACCACCCAACTTTAGCAAACCTCGGTTCACCCCATTAGCAGCACTATTCCCAACTTCCACAGAACCTCAATCACCCAGTCCACTATCACCAGCCTGCATGCAGCACCACCGACATGTCACGACACCCAGACCCTTACCAACACCAGACTATGAATCATCACTTCCTCTATCACTCCCACTCCATGTACCATCCATGTCCCTGTTACCAGTGTGCTATTACCAGCACCATGAAAGCCCCACGTAACAGTCTCCCCCCCTCCCCAATCTATCATAGTGTCCTCAGTGTGATGATCTACCAGAGTCTTTCAACCTAGGCTGGTGGCAAGGCAAACTCTACAGAGCCCATTTCATAGTGTACACGCTCAGCCACATCCCTTTCTTTGTGTAGTGGAAAAGATAAGATGTATAACAGTGCTCCCTATTAGTCTGCACTAGTTCTGTACAAGAGGGACTGAGCCGCAGAAGAAATCACTCAACATCATGAGCAGTGCGGCTCCCTGAGTCATCATTCCTGCGTGCTGGTGTGACCCTGGGCAGCGCTTCACCGAATCATTTTCCTTCTCGTCAGAATTTGAGGCCTCTTAGGAATAGGATGCAAGCTTATGCCTAGTTTACACTGAATAGAAAAACCTGCGCGTTTACGTCTATAGCGCACCCGAGAAACTGAATGTGTGTGGATGTGCCGTGCAAAACTGGGTATGGTGTTTTGGCATTTTCGAACATTGACTAGTATTACATTCATGAGCACCACATTGACTAGAAACTGCCCTGCCAATGTCTACCCATTTCTCCACGAGGCATACGTTAGGTCCATTCTGCGCGCTGTGTAAAAGCTGCTCATAGCTGAAAGTAACGCAATCAAGATCACACTCCCCCCAAACAAACCTGCCCTCGTGCCTGCACCTGTAGGACACCTAAGAACGAGTGAGTCATTGAACATAAGATAGATGGGTCAGGGGCCAATCGAACTACAGCTGGACCCTCTGGACGCTGCATTAAAGTCCAGATGCAGAGAGGCCTAATTCTTCAGGCTGAGGACATTTGTTTTTAGGCACTTTTGAATCCTGGTGTAGTAATGTGAAAGGAGACCAATAAGAATCATTAATTGTAATCAGCGATCGATATCCCAGTAGGCAACACTGCGGGTGAACAGGCATCGCAGCGAAGTCAGCAGTGTGTAAGGGCAGGAGAAGAACATGGTGCAGAGGCAGCCACAGCAATCTCTGCAGATGTGGCCGAGCACAGGGGGATGGATGTCCCTTGGAGAGCGCCACCCTAGCACGATGACAGCACGAGCTTGAGAACATGTAATGTGCCCACTTAGAAAGTTCGCCTGCACCTGGCAGAGGAAGGGAAAGCCTTGGATGACAACTCGGCCGGAACAGATGCTGCATAAATGCAGAGACACTGCTCTGACTTTGCTGCAATTCCTGAGCAAAGATCGGGCTTCTAAGCTTTCATTGTTACCTTTTGAAAGCAACACGCACGTTAAAGACCAATCAAGCCAAATATAACCCCAGTACCGTCAGGTTAAAGAGCAATTGGAGTTGGTTACGAGAACAGCCATCTTTCTTGGTTTCCTCCGTGGTGAGATCCTGCAGGATGGCTGGATGACAAAGGCAGCCACCAGCAAGACGTGCCTTTTTATGCCCCCAAGCAGCGTGAAACCTAAAAGTAAAATGGTCGCCGAGTTCAGAGAGCCTCTCTGACTCATGTAAAGTTACGCTGGTCAGAAGAAGCAGAGGTAGCACCTGCTGTTGCTACTCGCCACAGTGCAATCGCGCCCTCGCCCAGGGCAATCGCACTCCTGAGAGAAATTTCCTCTCCCAAGGCTACTGCGCCCCCCTGGGCAATAGCGCCCCAGGCAGCCGCCCAGTAAGCCCGGGGCCAAGAAACGGGCCTGATTGTGGCTGAGCCTAATGCAAATGATTTACAGGGACCTGTGCTTTAAGTTGACCGAGGCCAGCCAGGGCCAGGCCCCGGCAGTCTCCAAAAAGTGGGGCTGAGCTGAGCTGAGGCCCTGCCATGGCCCCTCTGTCCCACAACACCACAGCAGGACACATAATCCTGCCACGTCCGCAGCCGCGACGGGAGATGCGCCCGCCATAATGTCATCAGCTGACATAGGTACCAGCCAGCCACGGCTGGCACTTCTGTCAGTCACTGTAGCTTCCTCTGGTGACCTCTCACGCGAGGGCTCACTAGAGGAAGTTACTGTCCTTTTGTTTGCCCAACCCGGCCCCCTCACCAGGTCACTGAGGTGTTTTTTTTTTATATGTTCAGTTTAAACAAGGCAGGAAACAAGAATAGTTATGCATTGTTGCAACATTCCAGTCACATTTTGATCACATTTCCCCCCTCCCTCCTTCCATCCCCCACCTTGTATGCCTGTCCGGGTTACGATCCTGGAGGTTGGGGCTCCCTCCCCTCCCTTTTCATGTTTCGCTCCTCTCATTGGGTGTGCTTCCGCTATGCAGGATCCGCTTAGCTTGCTGGGGCTTGTATGTGACAGCCGGGAATTTTTGGTCGTAGTCAAGAAATGGGCCCCAGATGTTTTGAAAGCGGTGAAGAGTCCCCGCCTTAGCTGCCATCATCTTCTCTGCGATGAGGATGTCGCACATTTTGGTCCACCAGAAGGGCAGGAGTGATACCTCTCTGGCTTTCCAGGAGCGGACAATTGTTATTCTTCCTGCTAGAGGGAATTGGGTCAGGAGCTTGACTTTGGCCCCTGACCTCGAGTATATTCCAGGGATTGGAGCACCCAGCAAAATGGGTTCAGGCTCTAGGGAGAGCGTCATTTGAGTAATATCCTCAATGATATGCAAGCATTGTCTACAAAATTGTTGGCCTTGTGGGCATGTCCACCACATGTGGAGGAAGGACCCCGTATATCCGCATTGTCTCCAGCATGCTGGGTCCAGGGAGCTGTTCATGTGCTGGAGCCTCAGGGGGGAATAGTACCAGCGTAGCAATATTTTATAAGCACATTCCCTGTTAGTGATGCAGGCTGAGGATGAGTGTGCCGGGACCATATATCCGTCCAGGTCTGGTCCTCTATGGGATGGCCTAGGTCTGCCTCCCATTGTGCCATGGCACGAGCTTTAGAGGCGAGGAAGTCCCCCTGGAAATGTTTATATAGGGCAGAGATCTTACCTCGGGCCGGGAGATCCACCAGAGTTAATTCCAGCGCTGTAGGAGGGCGGACTGTTGCAAGACGAGTTTGCGGGTGGGAGCACCAATGGCGAAGCTGGATGTAGGAAAACCTATCGGTCTCGCGAAGTTGAAAGGCCTCCTTGCATTGGATGAACGTACGCGGTTCCCCCCCTTGAACAGTTGCCCCAGCGATTCCAGGCCCCCCGCAATCCAGTTCTTAAAGTTCCAGGGGTTCATACCCGGTGAAAAGTTTGGGTTATGGAATACTGGCGAGGAGGAGCTCAGTTTTCTAGGGACCCCTTTTTTCTTTAGTGCTCTGTCCCATGTGTCTACAGTGTGACTGTTAGCGAACAGTAGTCTCTCTGTCTCTCTGTCGGTGGAATGTGCGGGAGAAAGCGTAGGGGGAGAGAAAGGCGGGATTGTTCAGTTCCACCCATCTTGGGCGGTCAGAGAATATCCGCCAGGTTTGGGTGTTCGCCAATTGTGATGCCAACTGGTATCCTTGTAGGTCGGGTACTCCCAGGCCGCCTAGCCTGGCATTCCCCAGCATCGTCCTCAGGGGGTCTCTGGGTTTTTTCCCCCTCCAAATAAACTGCAACATATTCCTTTGGAGGTCCCGAAGAGCTGGGGGTGGGATAGGGACTGGGAGTGAGAAGCAGGCATGTAGGAATCTGGGAAGGAAGTTCATTTTACAGGCAGTGATGCGGCCCATCATTGAGGATTCCTGCAATTTCCATCGCTTCAAGTCATCTGCCAGTTCCTTAAAAAGAGGGGGGAAGTTTGCGCGATAGACCTCCTTTGGGTTAGCCGGGATTTGGACCCCCAGGTAAGGGTTTGCCGTGGTTTTCCACTGAATGGGGCAAAGGGGGGCCAGGGTTGCCTTTTCCAATGGGGTCAGGCCTATCCCAAGAGCTGCAGATTTGTTGAAGTTGATAGAGAAGCAGTGACCCTTCCATAGTTCTTTATCTCAGCCAGGGCGTGTTTCAGTGAGAGCAGGGCTGTGAGATGTTAAATACGAGGTCGTCCGCGTATAGGGCCACTTTGTGTTGGGAGGATCCGACCTGGAGTCCCCTGATGGAATCATTTAATCTAATTCTTTGGGCAATGGGTTCCATAACCAAGGCGAATAAGAGTGGTGGTAGCGGGCATCCTTGCCTGGTCCCGCTGGTCAGAGGGATTGGGGAGGAGAGGGTGCCATTAATTCTCAGGAGCATCTTTGGTGATCTGTAATTCACCAGGACCATGGCCCGGAACTCTGGTCCGAAGCCAAAGTCCTCTAGGGTGAGGTTCATGAAGGTCCAGTCCACTTTATCGAACGCTTTGGTGGCGTCAAGGGCTAAGAGTGCCATGTCTTGAGAGTTCCGGGTGGCCAGGTCCACCAGATCCAGTGTTCTGCGTATGTTATCACTTGTTGCTCTGTTTCCAATGAATCCGGTCTGGTCTGGGTGGATTATGTCAGGCAGGATGCGGGAGAGGCGTGTTGCCAGGACCTTCGAGTAGACGTTAGCATCGATGTTCAGCAATGCAATAGGTCTGTAGGAGGCAGGGTTCGCTGGGTCCCCCCCCAGGTTTAGGCAAGAGGACTGTGATAGATTCTTGCATGGAGGGGGTTATAGTGCCTGTGCTCCGAAAGGAGTCAAAGAGATTCACCAGTGACGGTAATAGTTGATGCCTGAAGATTTTGTAGAATTTAGTGGTGTATCCGTCTGGTCCAGGGGCTCTGGATTTAAGGGTTTTTATAGCCTCTTCTACCTCTTCTGCTGAGATTGGCGCGTCCAGGGTGTCTCAAGCTGAGGGCTTCAGCTGAGCGATAGTGGCCTTCTGCAGGTATTCTGTCTGCTCCTGCAGGTTTCGTGGCTGTGCGGACATTACTTGTACAAGATGGTTGGTCGCTAGCTATAATTTCACCGGCTCCGAGTATTGGGTTGTGCCCTGGGGGTCTCGCAGTCCAATAATGGTGTTATTCTTCTTGATTTTGGTGAGTTTTGCTACCATTAACTTGTTTGATTTATTGTTCCTGGCGTAATAAAATGTTTGGCCTTCGCTATTAGTTGTGCCGTATGATCGGCATAGTGCGCCTCGATTTTCGTTCGTGCCGTTCGGAGCGCTCGTTGTATTTTGGGGGACCATCCTTTTTCCTTATGCATAGCTTCCGCTTCCCGAAGGTCTTCCTCAAGGGCCATGCGCATCCGCCTCCTGCTTCTATGGTATGCCAAACCACGGGCTATTAATTCCCCCCGGATGACCGCCTTCATGGCGTTCCCAGCTATTGGCCGGGGAGGTGTTTTCGTTGGGGTTCTCCTGGAAGAACTTTGAGATTGACATCGCTATAGCATCTTTTATTGGCATTTCGTTCAACATTGGGTCATACAGTGACCATTTGCGGGGGCTGTAGGCGTCGGATCATGAATGCGGATTTCCAGGGTTACCGGAGCGTGATCGGACAGTATTCTTGATCCAATGGACACCTCATTGGTGAAGGCGAGTACCTGTGCTGATGTCAGGAGGAGGTCAATCCTTGAAAAGGTTCTGTGGATGTAGGAGTAGAAGGTAAAGTCCGTTTCCGAGGGGTGCAACACCTGCCATGAGTCAACCACTTCCAGGTTCCTGAATAATCGTAGCAGGCCGAGGGCAAGGGCGATGTCTCTGGAGGAGGCCGGGTGTGACTTATCCTTCGTGGGGTCTAGTACTCCATTAAAATCCCCTCTCATCACAATTTGGCCCTCTGTGAAGGGAACCAGGGCGGTGTTCAAGGCTTCATAGAATGCCACTTGTCCTGTATTCGGGGCATACACCGAGATGAAGGTATATAGCTGGTCCAGAAAGAGACACTTCACCGCCACAAATCTTCCCTCCGGGCAGAGTTTAGTTTCCAGGATATGGGGGTTCAGTCCCTTCTTAAAGAGAACTGCTGTGCCCCCTTTCTTGTTGCCACCTGAGGCATTGAATTGCTTTGGGAATTGTTGTGAGCGTAGGCGCCCAAAATCTGCTGGCAATAGGTGGGTTTCCTGGAGCAGAGCCACTGCTGTTTCCTCGTCCTGGAGCTTCTGTAGGATAGATTTACGTTTGGGGGGGGGTTTCAGCCCCCTGACATTGAGGGAGAGGACTCTCAAGGTGCTATGATCACTGTTGGGGGGGGGAGCCTCTGGTGAGTTCAGGTGAGAGGTATGGGTTGGGTTGAAGTCAGCCATTGCTCGGATAGATAAGATTGGTTGTTATCCTGCTCTTGGGTTTTTAGTCCCTGCCTCCAACAGGGAGGCCGGGTATTAACTAGCGGGGGGCCGGCTTTGTAGGGCCGGCACCACCCCAGGCCAACTGGGCCAGACAACAGAGGTCAGCCAACATGGCTGAAACTTGCGGCCAGACTATAGCTGGTATTCCAAGGATTTGTAGGTGTAACATACCTCAGAAGTGGGCAGGAGCCGTGGGGGGGGTCCGCTGCTATGGATGTGCGATGGTTCTTCAGCGGTGTTTCAGTGTATGGCGTCCTGTCAGGGTCGAGGAGAACTGGGTCTGAAGGAGAAGTAGGGTCGCGTCAATTCGGAACCCGGCTGTGTGGGGGCTGTGGGCTATCAGTATCCGGTGTGATAGCTTCCCGGCCTCCTGTTTATGTGCCATCTTGTAGCATTCAGTAATTTCTTCCTTCTGTCCCTTGGGACCCTTGTCCAAGTATTTCACTTTTCTTTTGGCGGGGGCATAGGATCTCCACCTGTGGCAGATTCGGAGGCCCCCGGGGAGGTTGACCCGGGTGAGAGTTGATGCATTATTTGTGCAGCGTCCCCTAGGTGGCTGATTCTTCGTAGAGTGCCTTTGTAGGTAAATTGTAACGCTTTTGGGAAGAGCCATCTGTAGCGGACCTGTTGGGCCTGAAGGAAGAGAGCCAATGGTCGGAGAGATCTTCTTTTTTGCAGAGCGAGAAGGGACAGGTCCTGATTGATTTGGAGTGGGGAGCCCTGAAATGTTAGTTCGTCCCGGGTGCGACAGATTGATGAAATGGCCTCCTTGGTGGTAAAAAAGTGCACTCTGGTGATGACATCGGGAGGAGCACTCCGCGGCGTGGGCGTAACCTGTGGGTGCGATCTAATAGGAGTTGGGCCCTGTCCAAGTGTGAGAGAAGGCCCTGAAAGAGGTCCCTGACGTATTCCGTTAGATTTTGATCTGGAAACGAGGCAGGAATACCTCAAATAGGTTATTGCGCCAGGCTTGTTTTCAAGGTCCTCCTGTTTGAATTCCAGGATTTCACATCTGTTTTGTAGGGCTCTGATGGAGTGTTGGATTCCTTCTATAGCCGTGGTATGATCTTGGGCCTGGTCCTCAACCTCCCCCAATCTTTGTTCTGCTTCTTTTACTCTCTGATCTGTGTGCTCTAGTTTCGTCGAGAGCTTGGTCATGCAGGACCTAAATTCAGCTTTGATGTCGACCATAAAGGCCAGTAGGTCGCTTCTGGTTGCGAGGGTATCTTTGCCCTCCTGGTCCGTCCGTGGCGTGGAGTTGGGAGGGTCTTGTTTCTTCCCCTTGTCTGCCACCAGCAGCATTGTGACAATGTCTGTGTTCTTCGTGGGTTTAGGTTGCTTAGACATGATGCCCCCTCTCCTGGGCAGGACAACGGAGGACAGGGAGTCGCTGGACGGGCCGGGGCGCCCCAGGAATGGTGTCCGGTTTCCTTGGAAGCCAGATAGATTATGAGCCGGAGTGGAGTGTGAGCAAGCGAAGGCCCCACCAGTCTTTTGGGGTAAAGAAGAGGAGCCCCATACACCGTGAGCGGTAGTTGGTAGACAGGGGATCCCGGGGTTCCCTGCTCATAGGTGCTGGGGTTGCAGAGGGTTATATTTGGATCCCGGAGGCGAAGCAGGCGGGGGGAGGAAGGCCTCCTCCCTTGGAATTGCAAGGCGTTCAGGAATGTCCTCGATTGGGGAGGTGGGACGGGGGTCACTGTGTGGGCCAGGGCGCCCCAGGAGTGGTGTTGGGTGCTTAATGAGACTGCAGGGACTGGGGCGCCCCAGGCAGTGGATGCAGGCTCAAGCATAGTCTGGAGCGGGGGGGTGCAGATAGAATAGACTGCTCTCACCTGGCACCGGGGTGGTCTAGCTGGGGGCTGTTGCCGGTGATGTGGGGCTTATGATTTGCCTGCCCCGTGAGTCCTGCAGGTCCCGCTCTTGGTTACAGGTGCCCCCCTCTGGAGAAAGCAGGCCATTTACAATTCTGTGCGGGGGGCGCTATCGTTGTGGGCCAGGGGGCGCCCCAGGCAACGGAAACAGGCTCAGGAGTGGATTGAGGAATCCAGGGCACCCGAGGGCCTCGCCGCCTCAGGCAGCCCCCAGGAGTTCGGGTGTGCCAGGCTTCTTCTGAGGAGCCTTGTGTCCTGATGAAAGCGAGGAGGAGCCCCTACCCGAAGTTGGTCCCGCTTCTCCGGGGGGGGGGGGGCGAGGTGGTTCGCTGTGTCTCTGAGGGGGCCCGGCAGAAGTGGCTCCCACTGCGAGGCCGCCTGTGAAGCTGGGCCACCAGGCCTCTCCCCAGACCGTCGGCAGTGCCCCGCGGCAATCACTGTGTCCCCCGGTGCTCACAGGGGCCGGGTGCGTCTCTCTCCCTGGGCCAATGCAGGAGGAACTTCTCGTGTTCCGAGGACGCGATCGGGTAAAGTCCCGAAGGATCTGCCCAGGCCCAGTTCAAATGAGTTGATGGGTGACCAGATCTCCCTCACACCGCCACACGCGGCTGCGATCCCTCGCCACCAGTCCTCCACCGATGCTGCAGGAGGTCTCCCTGGGTCTGTCTGCCATTTTAAGATGATACAGCGGCAGGCCCGCAATCTTCTTTGTTCCCGCCTCGGGCCTCCCTCGGGAGGTGGCAGCTGATTTTCGCCCCTTCTGCTGTTCGGGGGCTCAGAATGCCGCCACGGGCATTTTCTTTTTGAAAAGTACGCTGAGCCCTTGCCTTAGTCAGCTATAGCTGCGGGCTCCCCACGGAGGCCTTCAGGAGAGCAACCACATTTTTAACCCTCGGCGAACCTGGTGACTACGTGCAAATTTCTAGGTTTATTAAAAATGGCTGCTGAGATTTTAACCTGTCAGAGTTTTAGTCGACTCCTAATTGCCGTCATACGTGGTGGCAAGAGGAGAGATGCAGGCTGAGAGACACGTGACGGAGGGGTATTAGAGACAATGCTAGAGGGAAAACAAATGCGCTGCAAATTATTGTAGTTACTTACATGTCATAATAAAAAGCACGTGTATGAAATTCGCTGTGTCAGAGCTGTACTTTCTCAGCACATGTATGCCAACCAGTTTTTCCCATATCGTCTTCCAGCACTCACACTATAGTTGTCCAGGCACATTCAAGGCCCTGTCGTGTGAGGCAGTCAGATCTGATCTCAATCCGCAGCATCCTGTCAGCCCCAGGGAGCCAGGAAGGCCCTTTGAGGGACACCTCTGTGTAAGGCTAGTGGAACGGGGTCACCCGTTCCTGCCCCTGCCCATGAGCCCCGAGCACTGACCTCGTCTGCTTCCTCTCCCTCACACGAGACAATTATAGGAATCCATCTCCCCCCCATGCCCGGGGAAACATTCCCTGTCTGATCTGTCTTTCTGACAGAAGCACAAGTGGGCACGCTCAGTGGGGTGGCAGCTGGTGGGCACTGCGGGAAAGCCTTTCAATGTCTAAAGCTTACAAAGAAAACATCCTGCCATTACACACACACACAATGTGATGAGAGCGAGAGAGAGATTTCTCTGGGGGTTACCCGCCCCCTGTTGGAGGCCATTAGAGAGCTCGTTGGCGTAATGATAGCCCCGGGTTTCATCTTTCCTGAAACGTTTCATTTTTCTGTTAGCTGAGAAGAACTGAGTGTAGGCTCTGCTACGCAACACCTGTTATTTTCACGAGCAGTTAATGCGCGGTCCCGGAAGCTTAAGTCTTTTAAACTCTGCGGGCTCGGAGATATGCATTGCTTGTTCCGTCTCGGGTGAATAGAGTGTTCATACTGATTAGTTGTAGTGTTGGATGCTGGTGGCTGATTGCAACTCAGGGAGCAGCAGTATTCTGCAAACATTTCATGTATTGGTTGCCTACTGATCCCATTGAATGTATTGGGTCAATGTGTTGGTCCAGGGGTCTGCTACCTTTGGCTCTCCACTCCAGATATTTTGGACTACAATTCACACGAGACCTCACCACTGACTTTGCTGGGTTGGACTAATGGGAATTGTAGTCCAAAACATCTGGAGAGCCAAAGGTTGCAGACCCCTCTGTTGGTCTCATAGTGACCGAATGTCATTAGTTCTCTGCCATCACCCCATGACTCTTGACCCACTCGTCAAATCTCCCCTTGACACACCAGCCCTTACCCTGAACAACCTCAGACTGGTCACTTCACTGGCCCCTAACTAGTGGTGTATGCAGAATTAGCTGACAGGGCGGGACTGCATATTGAACACCTGGGCCTAGGGCATGGGCGTGAGCAAGTAAATAAGATATATTTATTTCATCGTGGCGTTTTCTTAATCATGCTGATATGGGCCAGGTCAGTTTTTAACTGATAGGCTATTGTATACTTTTAATCAGGGCTCAAGTCGAAGGAGCACGCAGGTGAACGGTGTCTGCCCAGGGACGTCGTTTAGGGGTCACCAGAGGTCGCAACTGGGACCTCTGAGGTCTCCCTTGCGACCTCGAAAAAATATATGTATATATATTTTTTAATGCAAGCTCCTGGGCTGTAGCCAGCACCATGTGGCTCTTTACTTCTGGAGTGTCTGGCTTTCTTGTTCCGGCCCCTTAAAAAAAATAAGAAAAATAAGAATAGAAGTGCCACAAGTCTAACACTTTCAGCACTGACCCTAAATAAGAAAGAATAAGAATACCAAATAATGTGTCTTTCTGGAATTCTATACAATAATTGCTAGACTCATTAAAGGTTTATTTCAGGCACACTTCAGGGGGTGAGTCACTGATTTAGTCTGTTCTTAAACGCCTCAACTCAGCCTTTCATCCTTCTGAGGTCAATAAATGAGTACCAACACAGGTTGGGTGATATTGTGTGTATATTTTTACTATATAAAGCGCTTAAGCGTAAGTGCTATATAATAACACATCATTATCATTTGGTCATGGACGTCTGCTTGCATTCACAGTAATTTGGTTATATGGGCCTATACACACTGATCTTAACGGTACATATGGCGATCCATTCTTGTATGAAATGTACATCACATTATAGTGATATTGTAACCATATTTTTCATAGTGTACAATGCTATGTGATGCCACTTCCGGTTTTGTCAACAGGTGAAAGGTTGTGTTCCATCGCTTTCCACGATATCACTTTGGGGTGGGGTCAAATGACATCACTTCCTGTGATGTCATCAGGGGGTCAAGGGTCATGTGATGTCACTTCCGCTACCCCTGGCATTTTGGTGAAATGAAGTCCCTGTGTCTGCCCTCTTTTTTCAACGGGTTGACACTGTTGTCCTGCCACCACTTGATAGAGAGCCGTGTTTGGGATTCAAACCCAGGTCGTGCAGTTGAGAGCTACCTAGCCACAAGATCACAAGACTCTCTAAGCAGCGTGTCATATATCACTCTTGTTGACTCTTTGCTGTACAGGATCCATTTTCTTACACACTTTAAGACAAAAGGTGCGCACCTTTTCTATTTAGCAAACAATATTTTAAGAAAACATGATATAATGGCAAATGCTTACCTGTGTACTTCCTTGATTTGATTTGGGAAAGACACCCTCAAATTAAATATGCACATTTCTTTCAATTTACGTTGACTGCCCATGACATCATGTCCCACTACATACATCGGATTCCACCCCACTTTTATTTTTAGGACTCGAGCCCTGCTTTTAACTAAAGAGCCAAAAGACAACATTCAACCAACTGCTCCGTTCTCGTGACTCAGAATGCAAATTGATGTAAGCCCAAAAGTTACCCGAATTGAGTTTTATTAGTGTATATTAAAGACACTCAACACAAGAAATTGTGTGATAACGACCCCTGCTTGTAGTCCTTGCTTGACAAGAACTTGCAGTTTGTTGCTGTGTGTTGTGACACAACATTTGGAGTGCTACATAAAAGCAAACCTTTTTGTGTGTCTAATAAGCAAACACAATGGAAACAACTAGGCCGTTTAAAAAATAAAGGGGGTTTACTTTGTGATGGAATGTTTTCCCAGGGCAGCCATTGCTGTGCAGAGTATTAGAACATTTCCACCTAATTAGAGGAAAGGGCTCAGGCAAAGGAGTAATCGTCCCTACATAAAACTGAGCACCAGTAGATTTGCATTTTAAATAATGCCCGTTGCTGTTCAGTTCATCGATTGCAATGCGGATGGGATGGCTCTGACAGAATTTGAACCACATTTTGTATTTTATTTTTGTTTTGGGGGTCCCCCCAAACTTTCTGTTTCCCTATACTTTTAAACCCACCCAACCCCCTCCCCACCCGTTTTAACCCCTTACCCCATTCCATATATATTTTAAACATAAATTCAATATTTGTTTGTTATAACATTTTCGTTATTGATATGATATGATATGGCATTTATAATGCGCCTGTACACATGTGTTCCAAGGTGCGATGAGGCAAGGGAGGGGGAACGGAGGGAAGACAGATAACGATCTTACTAAGCCAGGTGAAATTGAGATCGCGCAAGTGCAGGGGAGCAGGAAGGGGAAAAAGTGCAGGGGGGAAGAGGCAATGCAGTACATGGGAACGACAGTAAAATAAATAGATAAATAAAGCGGCTAGCTGGTGGCAAGTGCAAGGGTAAGTGCAGACATCGAGTGTCAAGTGCTGGTAGGGGGCTGTACGGATACAGAAAAGAGTCCCCAAGTGCGGGGGAAGCCAGGGAGGCAGTGCATGGATGTAACTTGCGGGGGAGGGGACCTGGGCCCGAGATCAGAGGGTAGCCAGGTGACCAGTGCAGTTTCAGTTTCAACCAGGAGTTCAGCAGGGGAGAGGAGGAGAAGCAGAGAGAGAGGTTTTGTGGTGCTTCTGGAACCGGAGATGGTTCTCCTCAAGTTTCAGGGGGGGGCAGGGAGGCTGTTCCAGAGGGAGGCGCCAGCCGAAGAAAGAGATCTACTGCCAACTCATTGCTTGGAGAAACGACTGACACTGGGGGAGTTGGAGGTGGATGAGCGAAGGGCTCGAGAAGGAAGATATTTAGGAAGACAGAGTTGAAGGTATTGAGGCCCCAGGCCTTAGAAGGCTTTGTGGACAATGCAGAGGGTTTTGAACTTAATCCTCGCAGCCACTGGGAGCCAGTGCAGAGATATCAGTCCTGGAGAGATACGATCCCTGGGCCTGAGGCCAAGGACAAGTTTTGCAGTCCTGTTCTGGATGAGTTGCAGAGGGCGGAGAGTAGAAGCAGTCAGATTTAGAAAGAGGCTGTTGCAGGAGTCCAGCCTAGAGAGAACCAGAGCTCTGGAGATAGTGAGCTTCTGGGGGAAGGAGAGGAAAGGAAGAATACCTCTGAGGAGGTGCAGCTGGTAGTGTGACTTCTTAGAGACGTCAGAGATGTGAGGACAGAAGGAGAGTGTGGAGTCAAAGATGACCCCAAGTTTTTTAGCCTCACAGATGGGAGCAGGAAGAGGGCCAAGAGAGGCCAGCCAGGGAGTGACAGAATGGTACAGGTGTGCCGATGAGGAGAATCCCGGTCTTACTGGCATTAAGGTAGAGATAATTGGCGGCACACCACTCCTGTATAGCAGACAGACAATCAGAGTTGAGAGAAGGAGAAGAAGTGGTGGAAGGGACCCTGAAAATGAGTTGAGTGTCATCCGCATAGCACTGAAAGTTGGGGCAGAGAGCAGTAATGCGGTGGCCAAGGAGTGCAAGGTATTGGTTGAACAGCCAGGGAGAGAGGTTAGACCCCTGGGGAACCCCACAGGTAGAGATAGAGACAGAGGATAGGAAGGATCCAAGTTGGACCTGGTAGGGTCGATCGGAGAAGAAAGAAGTCAGCCAAGCCTGGGGTACATTTAAGGCCCTTGCAGAAATCCCATTCAAACAAAAAACCACATTGGAATAATGTCGCAAAAACAGCTGTGCTTCTCTGTCCTTGACGCAGTTGTGGCAAGCACTGAACACTGCCACCCAAAAGAATGGTTCTGCATTGTTTATTTTCAAAAGAATCATCAGAAAATGACCTACGCTCAGAACGGCATCACATTTGCTGTTCTGTCATTTTGAAACACTAAAAGCTGCGCATGACATTCAAGACGCTTTGCAATTTGGTATTTTTCTTCATTTTAAACACTCCAAAGCTATGCGCTCCATTGAAACACAGCCCTCCTCGTGTATTTCATCTGATTGCCTAGAAGTAAGGCAATACATCTCCAGAACGGCACCATGTTACTGATAAAATACTTTAAAAGCAAAGAATTCTGCTTTCACGCAAACACAGCTTTTGTTTTCCTTGGAAATATATAATTGCACTCAAACCACTGCAAAGGAAAGAGATAGCGTGGCTCTCTCCCTTTTCCCATGTCAATTTCAAAGACATTGTTTACAGTATCCTGCATGTTCATGAACTCACAGTAAATGCAAAAGCACTATTTTCTTTTTTTTGTGTGATTTAATTTGTCAAGATAAACATATTTTATCATATTCCATAATCGTTCCTTCTCTAACATCAAACAAATAGTTATCACATTTTTAATTGTTCTTAAAATTGAACAGGCCACTCTACTGATGTTAAAGTTTGTCGTTCATACCAAGTCTTTAGGACCCGTCCTGCTTGGATTTATTCGAACTGGACCCAGCTTTACTTTCAGTCATTGCCGGTGATCACTGTTCTTGCTTCTTTAAAAGTTAATCTAGGAACTTTATACCCACGCAGGCGAAGCGCAAGTTCCTTCCCAGTATACAATTCTCCCACCATATATCCACAGACCTTTCTCTGAACAAAGATATGTGACTTTCAAGATATTTCTGTCTTTCTGCTGCCAGTACATTACATTCAAGTAATAAGTGTTTGGGAGCCTCAAGGTTAGGGGCAAAATTGCAGAATCTGCACACTCCGATGTTGGTTCCTCGTTTGCCCGTCCTGTTTTTAAATTCGTTACTAGGAAGCACTCCTAGTCTAATTTGCATTAGTCTTTCTCTGAGGTACTTGGACAGAAATGTTTTACCATATGGTGGAAAAGTGTCTCTTTTCCTGTGCTCATGTTCAACAATGTTGTTTGACTTACATGCAAATGTTGCTTCTCTTGTCTGAGACCAATCCAATCTTTTGAGTTTCTCTTTTACTCTTGTCGGGTTTTCTTCAAGTTCTTGCAATGTCGAATCAATGGAGTCTAGTTGTTTTTTTCCATTCTGTTTTCCAAGAGTTTAACAGGGTTGCACTCTTACCCTCGGTGTGAAAAGCTAACACTTTGTATCCAATTGCTGGAATGGCCACTGAAATCTTCCTTAACAAGGATAACGATTTCCATTTTACAATAGAGTAAAGAGAATGGAGCCCTAATTCTAGCCTAATTGCAGCTATTGGGGTGCATCTCGGCACATAGGCACATAGAGTATTGTCTTCCAAAATTGTGACTCCAGTCTTGCCCAAAGTCTCCAGCTAAGTTTTAATCCTGCTTCCCCACCATAGGTCAAAATTGGAGTAGCTTTTTGAATATAAAATGATTGAACCGGAACTAGTGAGAATTTTCCAAATTTTCCATTCACAATGGACCCTTCTGCACTCAATGTTCTTTCTTTAGAGAGTAATTCATCTTCCCAGGCTTTCTCCGCGATCAATTGATTCACTTTTATTCCCAAGTAGCGTATCTCTTTCACATTTTCTACTGTGTCATTTCCAATGTTCCAAGTATACTTTCTCCTACTAGCTTTATTTGAGTCTCCTATTGTTAGGATTTTTGTCTTGCCAATGTTGATCTCTAGTTGATTTTGGATCATATAAGACTGACGTTTTGATAGTAGCCATTGAAGATCAATTTGATTCCGGTCTAGCAAAATGATATCATCGGCATAGCAAATCATGGATATTTCTTGTTGTTTATTTTCAGGGGGAAGTGTCTTACATATTTTAGGGTCTCTGGCAAATCGGCGATGTATAGCTTAAAAAGTGTGGCCACAAGTGGACACCCTTGCTTGACTCCTTTGTTAATTTGCAGGACCCCAGTGTCACAGGTTTCGTGTTTTCTCACCTGTTTATGTTGCCTTGCGGGATCCTTCGCCAGGGTTTTCTTCCATGCTGTTCGGGTCTTGTATAAGCCCGCTCGGCCATCGTCAGATTCCAGGATTCGTTCAGCTTCTTTGTCCGGGATCGAGGAAACTCCAGGAAGACCAGGAAGGAAGAGTGCACACGGGGGAGGTGTGCGTGGGCCGCAGAAAGAACAGGTACAAGGAAAGGGAAGGAGAAGGAGAGGGTCCGGGAATTAGAGCAGCAACTCAGTTCCAGGAGCACAACACGACGCACGTCTAGCCTCAGCTAACGATAGCATTGAGACGTGCGGAGCCGCAGGGGCGTGGTTAATTTATGAAACGTGCTGCATGGACGTAAAGATCGATAGACCGCGTTCTGTGAATACGGCCATGTTGGGTGTACTATAGAGAGTAACCCCCAATGTGCCAGGGACCAGGAGGTCCAAAAGGGGCGTGATCGATGGATCATGACAGCATGCCCCCTTCTAAAACACGTTCCACCAGGTTTGCCTGGATGTATTAGATGGAATTTTCTGAGCAATCTGGGGGAGTTTAGGTTTGAGACTGGTTCCCAGGTACGTTCACTGGGTGGATAGCCCTTCCATTCCACCAGGTATTGAAGTTGTCCTCTTCTATATCTGGAGTCACATATTCGAGACACTTCATATTCTAGCTGGTCATTGACAACCACAGGACTGGGTCTAAGATTAGTCCGGGTGGTTTGGATGTAAGGCTTCAATAGAGATTTGTGAAAAACTGGATGGATTCTCTCCAAGGAGTCTGGTAGTTTAAGTCGAAAGGCCACAGGGTTAATGACTTCTTTTATAGGAAAGGGCCCATAATATCGAGGAGCCAACTTATTCGGTCGGAGATGTCGGGGCAGTAGCTTCGAAGATAGCCATACTTTATCCCCAATGGTGTAAGAAGGCCCTGGCCTTCTCCTCGAATCTGCATAGTGCTTAGTTTGGATCTGTGCTCTTTCTGCATGTTCCTTGGCTTCTCTCTGTACATTGATGAGTGTTTCAATCCAGGAATCGACTGTTGGAACTGGTGTAGGATGCGGAAGGACTGAAGGTAGTACCGCAGGGTGGAATCCATGGCTGCAAAAAAAGGGCTGGTTTTAACGGCCGAATGGTCCGAGTTGTTGTAGGCGAATTCTGCCACTGGTATCAGAAGCGACCAGTCGTCCTGGACCTTAGTAGAAAAACAACAAAGGTATTGTTCAAGGGTTTGATTCACTCGTTCTGTGACTCCATTGGTTTGGGGATGATATCCTGAGGAGAGGGCTTGTTGGATTCCTAGTATCCTGCAGAGGTGTTTCCAAAATTGAGAGATATACTGTGGTCCTCTGTCCGATATAATCTTGGAAGGAAGTCCATGCAGTTGGAAGATGTGTTCCAGGAAGATTCCAGCAAGTTCTGACGAGGATGGCAACTTATACAAAGGTGTGAAATGGGCCATATGAGTGAACAAGTCAATGGTGACCATGATAGTGGTGTACCCTCTGGATGGTGGTAATTCTACAATAAAATCTGTAGCGATGACTTCCCAAGGTCTTGTTGGTGGAGAAGGCTGTAAGAAGAGTCCTGCTGGTTTCTGGTTGTCATGTTTGTTTTGATTACAGGCAGAACAAGATTGCACGTACAATTGAACGTCAGCCTTCATTCTGGGCCATTAGAATTGTCTTTGTATTGGACAGAGGGTGTTGGAAATGCCGCGATGACCGGAGTGAGGGGTATCATGGCAGAGGTTTATTATCTTTTGTTCTAGTTTCTGTGTGGGAATAAACAGGTTGTTATTTTTAAACAGGTAACCGTCCTGGGTTCTCAGATCCCATTGAGTCCTTTTCGAAGGATCCTTCCAGAGTTCTGAAGTCTGAGTTTGCATACAAATGTCTTCCAGCAGATTGTTTGCTTGAGCTACAAATATTGTATGGGGAAACATCTTGGGATATGCCCGATCTCCCGGAGGTTCGTAGTCTGGATGTCGAGAGAGGGCGTCAGCTATTAGATTTTGTGTCCCGGGAACGTGGTGAATCTGGAACTGGTACTGGGCAAAGAAGAAGGCCCAGCGAGCTTGACGGCTGTTCCTACATTCCAAGGCCTGCAGTACTTGTAGGTTTCGATGGTCCGTGCGGACCTGGACAGGATGCTTCGCCACTCGGTGAAGGCTTCACAGATGGCCAACAGTTCCTTTTCCAAGACTGAGTAATGGGTTTCACTGGGAGTTAACGTCCGGGAAAGGTAAGCAATGGGGTGTTCCATCCTGTCCCCGAATAGCTGTTTGAGGACGGCTCAAATAGCGTAACTGGAGGCATCTGTCTCCACTATGAATGGTCGGTTGACATCAGGTTGAGCCAGGATGGGAGCTTGTGTAAACTCAGTCTTCAACCGTTGAAAGGCTTCCTCTTGAGTTGTGGTCCAAAGGAAGGGTACATCTTTCTTTAATAGGACAATGATTGGCTGGACTATCTCGGAAAAGGAAGGTATGGATTTCCTGTAGAAATTAGCTAAGCCCAGGAAAGACTGGATTTGTTTCACAGAGGTGGGGCTTGGCCAGGATAGTATAACCCTAACCTTGGATTGATCCATTCCAATGCCTTCTGGACTAAGGACAAATCCTAGGTAGTGTACAGTAGAAACATGGAAGATGCATTTCTCGGGCTTTGCCAGGAGCTTGTTTTTGCGTAGTCGTTGTAACACTGCCTTTACATGTTCTTCGTGCTTGGAAATGTCCTTCGAAAATATTAGGATATCGTCCAGATAGACAATCACAAAAAGGAATAGCATGTCTGAGAACACCCTATACATGAAGCGTTGGAAGTCCGCCGGGGCATTAGCAAGTCCAAAAGGCATGACCAAGTATTCATAATGACCAAAGGGTGTTCTAAAGGCCGTTTTCCACTTGTCTCCTGCCCTAATGCGAATCAGATGGCAGGCACCCCTGAGATCCAACTTGGTGAAAACAACTGTGCCCCTTACTGCCTCCAGAATGTCAGAGATCAAGGGTAACGGATAGCGATCCTTAAGGGTGCATTGATTTAAACCTCGATAGTCCAGACACGGTCTGAGTTCCTTGGTGTCTTTCTTGGGAACAAAAAACAGTGAGGCCCCTGCTGGGGATTTAGAGGGTCGTATGGTGCCATTTGCAAGATTAGTATCCAGGTATTCTCAAAGGGCTTTCTTTTCAAGTTCGGATAAGATGAACATCCTCCCAAAGGGAATTACAGCGGAAGGGTCAGTTTCTATGGCACAGTCTTCTGGTCTATGGGGAGGTAACGCCTGGACAATGGCAGTGGAGAAGACATCAGAGTATTCCTGGTATATCTCCGGAACCCAGATAATGTTTGAGACAGAGATTGTACCTTGGTGATTCGTAGGAGGTCCTTCAGATGGTGTCGGAATAAGGTCTGACAATAAACAATGGGACATACAAAATTCTGAGCCCAGGAACAAGGAACCCGCTGCCCAATTGATGTACGGATTGTGTTTTTGAAGCCAGGGCATTCCCAAAACCATTGGGTAGTGGGCCGACATGATGATGTCAAATTTTATCCTTTCTCGATGGTGGTTTATGGCAAGTTCGACGTCCTTGGTCTGAAGGGTTATGGGTCCTGAAGAAAGGGGACTTCCATCAATAGCTTCTACAGGTTGCATGATAGTCCAGGATTCGCAAGGAATATGGTGTTTAAGAACCCATTCTTGGTCTATGAAAATTCCCATAGCTCCACAGTCCACCAGTGCCAGGATGGGATACGTTTCCTTCTTGGATGGTGATAAGAAAGCCTGTAAAATCACCAAGGAATTTTGTCCAGGAGAGTTCAAGGATGGAATTGATGTGGAGCAGGCATCTCTCTCCCGAACCTGTGCTCCATTTAGGATCGGGAGCTGGCGTTTCCCGAGCGCCGTGGGGGGGCTATTGGGCACTCTCTTACTAAATGTTTGTCTGATGCACAATACATACACAACCCGGTATGGATCCTACGCATTCTTTCTTGGGAGGATATGGTTCCACGGAATGCCCCTAGCTGCATAGGCTCAGGCTTGTTACTTGAAGTGGAAATACCTTTGGGGTTCGAGGATATCCCAATGGGGCTCTTCTGGAGTGGCGACTTGCTTTTCTTTTTCTCTGCCTTTCTCTCCTGAATGCGAAAGTCAATCTGCAGGGCAAGATCCATTAGGGCCTGATAAGAACTTGGGCGCGCCACTCTGGCTAGTTCATCCTTGATGTCTTTGTTTAGCCCTCTTCGAAATAGGGTAAAACAAGCTTCAGGGGACCAATCTGCCTCTTTAGCCAGCTGTTTGAAGCGTGTGACATACGTAAGCATATCCTGGGTTCCTTGTTGAAAGTCGAGTAGACGTTCCTGAGCACTGTAGACCTGCTCTGGGCGGTCAAACATGGTTTTAAGGGCCTGTATGAAGCCATCGTTATCATCCAGGAGAGAATCCCCAGAGTTAACAAGTGGTGTGG
Organism: Ambystoma mexicanum; assembly: GCF_040938575.1. Taxonomy (NCBI): domain Eukaryota; kingdom Metazoa; phylum Chordata; class Amphibia; order Caudata; family Ambystomatidae; genus Ambystoma; species Ambystoma mexicanum. The sequence goes on from NC_090921.1 coordinate 985,484,163, forward strand.
CCCAGGTCAAGGCATTGCCGGAAAGATGCAAAATAATAAAGCCCACCTTAGCCCTGGGCGTAGAAAAATAATAAGGCTTGAAAGTAAAGTGGACCAAACATGAGTCAAGGAATCCACGAAGACTCTTTGCGGAACCATCATATTTATCAACAACGCCGCCCAGTATCACACTCTCTTTCGTAGCGGATTCACGGGACAACACCAATTGCTTTAAGGCAGCGTTCTCTGCCTTTAAATTTTGCACTTCGGTCGTCAGCTCTTGCATGCCAGGCATTAAGTCCTGGATGGCCGCTTTCATGTCTGTGTCGAATTCAGTCAGGTGGCGTCTCAATCTGTCACAGGTTTCGTGTTTTCTCACCTGTTTATGTTGCCTTGCGGGATCCTTCGCCGGGGTTTTCTTCCGTGCTGTTCGGGTCTTGTATAAGCCTGCTCGGCCGTCGTCGGATTCCAGGATTCGTGCAGGTTCTTCGTCCGGGATCGAGGAAACTCCAGGAAGACCAGGAAGGAAGAGTGCACACGGAGGAGGTGTGCGTGGACTGTGGAAAGAACTGGTACAAGGAAAGGGAAGGAGAAGGAGAGGGTCCGGGAATTAGAGCAGCAACTCAGTTCCAGGAGCACAACGCAATGCACGCCTAGCCTCAGCTAACGATAGCGTTGAGACATGCGGAGCCGCAGGGGCGTGGTTAATTTATGGAACGTGCTGCATGGACGTAAAGGTCGATAGACCGCGTTCTGCGAATACGGCCATGTTGGGTGTACTACAGCGAGTAACCCCCGACGTGCCAGGGACCAGGAGGTCCAAAAGGGGCGTGATCGATGGATCATGACAGCCAGATAAATTGCCTTTGTTATTGATCCTTACCTGCATTGAGGTATTTTTATATAAAGCTTTTATCAGCTGCAAGACAGCGTCTGGGCATTTCCATTTCTGTAGTTTCTGCCATAGAAGTTCCTTGATCAATAATCTTGTTTGAATCTGCCTACGAAGAGAGTCTTTTTTGCAGGTCTGCTGCAAATAATGTTCCTATTATGTCCAATAACGATATTGGCCGATAGTTAAAAGGGTCATCTGTTTTGCCTTTTTTAAATACTCGCACTGTGATGCTTTTAGTCCATGAGTCTGGAATTGGTCTGGTAGCTTCGACATTCTCAAAGATTGCTTTAATTATCAGAGACCACATTTCCGGAAATGTTTTCAGATAGATGTTTGTGAGGCTGTCAGGGCCTGCTGCTGCTGCGGTTGAATTCTTTAGTTTTTTTTATCATCTGTTCAATAAGGGCTACATCTTTCATAATACTCCATGGGCTATTCCTGTTTGGGAATGTTGGTCTCGTCGTCGCGTCAGAGCTTCCAAAAATGGACTCATAATGGTTAGTCCGTTGTGTTTCAGAGACTCCACTTATAAGTCGGCGTTGTTGATTCAGCGTTTGATTGTTGATAATATCCAAACATTTTCTTGTTGTGAATTGAGCCATCGAACGTAGCATCTGTTCCCCCTGTTCTTGATCTCTTAAGCACTATCAAAGATTAATGGGAAAACAGTCCTGTTATTTGTAGAACTGCATTTGTATCTAGAATGAGAAAGCCTGCACACGTGTGAATTTGCTTTTGGAAAATAGGCAAAATGTTGTTTAAAGGTGAATGTCAAATGACAGCTTGTGCTCGCACAGAAAGATTATTGTATATGTGGGTGAAGGGGCTGTAAAGCCATGTACATTATGCTCTTCCCCCCACAAGACTTCAATCAGCCTGGCTGAGGCCCAGGAATTCTAGCCAAACCAGTTTGGCAGGAAGGCTTGCTTCCCACTTTCGCACCTACAAGTGAACTGATGCTGTAAGTACATGTGCCTGGACTGATAGTGTGATCATTACTGGTTCTGCTAGACTAGCAGGCAGGACTGCCCAAAAAGACAAAGGAAGGGAGTGAAGCCTATCATTTGACCCAGAGGTGCGATTTCCTTCAGCACCCATTTCCCAGGATGTCCTTTGTTCAAGCTGAGCCACAGAGGAGACAAGTTGGCTGTGGGGGGTGGCAGGACCGCCCTCACAGTGACCAATCCAGCCCATTGATTTTAAAGAACTTTTTACATTAAGACATTTCTCTCAATACCATGAATAAGCAGTAATGTTATATTATGACAGTATTTCATTTGATTTTTGGACAAGCCCAAAGAGACCCAGTGCAGGTTTCAAGCACTTGGTGAACTGGAATGACAGAACAAATGTATTTTGGTGTCAATCATTAATGGTACAGACATAAAACTTGGTGAAATGATGTGCAATGTTAGTGGGCATATGTGTAGCCATTTGCAGAATTTTAAACGTTATGCTTTTCATAAAAATAGCAAAATTGTGCCAAAAGGCAATGCAACATCTTATGGAGTTGGCGATCGAACTGCCCAATTCCCTGTGACTTATGGAATCCGGATACCTGCTCCTTATAATGGTGGCTAGTATAAATATTAAGTTTTGCTTCACAAATCATTTTTGGTGAAAGTATCTTTGAGGAACAAAGGGAAGTCATAAATACAAACACACACATAATAATCTAATTTCCCCTGAACCAATCAGCCCAGCAAAAGGAGGGGACATTGGGAGACTGCCCTATCCCAGCATAGGGGTAAGTCCAGAGTACTTCCCCCAGATTGTAAACACGATGATGTCATTCTGGCAATATAAAGGCGGAGACAGAGAAGCACAAGCGACTTACTTACCTGCTTACTGACTGACTGACTGATGACAAGCCACTAAAATTCAGACTCAAAAACCAGATCCAGAGGCAGCTGATCGCATCCAGGCAGAACCACCCATCCAGATCCAGGCATACACAAGACGCCAGGGAGAAAGGAGCAAAGGCAGCTGATCCCACCTAGGAGAGCCCAGCTGTCCCAGTGACCAGATCCTTTGCCCAGCTGATCCCATTTAGGAGAGCCCAGCTGATCCCATTTAGGAGAGCCCAGCTGATCCCATCCAGCAGAGCTCATCTGTCCAAGTGATCACATCTCTTTGCCCACTGTCCCAGTAACCAGATCAATTGGCCCCACTGTCCAGAGACCTTGCTAGCTGTCCAGATTCCCAAACTCATGCTTACATTGTAGATATCACCTTACCCAGTCCCCAAACTGCATATCCCGCTCTTTTGACCCTTACACCCTATTCAAATCCCATTGAAAACCGAGTCAAATCCCAAATTGCCAGTATCATCTGTTTGATTTTTCTTAGAAGAATCTGTATTAGTCTATGTCCGCTAGCATATTCCTTTTCTAATGAATTTTGTTATCTTTGTAAGTCCCTAGTATCATTTGAAGTAAAGCAACTAATTTCCCCATTGAAAATTCATGTTAATTATTGTTGCCCTTCAAAAGTAAACATTTTGTCCAGTGTTTTTACTAATTATAGCCATTAAAATATAGTTTCAACAGAAATAGTCTAGTGCAACAAAAAGCAAATTTGTCAGTGTATTGTGCTTTTCTGTAAATTCCAATTTGCATTTCCATAGACAAACCCAAACCGTCACCCTATTAAGAGTAACCCCTTTCCATCAGAATCCTATCTGTAATGTGTCTTTGTTTCTTATTCTAAAAAACGATTTTCAATTTGACAGTTCAGCCCTTCTCTGTGGCTGCCTGTCAGCACAAGTTCTGTGTAGAAAAGAATTGCCATTCTGCCGCGTGTATTTTCTTTTGCATTGTTCTCTTCCCAAAATCGATTTTCTCACCTGTGTTCACATTGCCTTGGTGCCCTGCTCAGTAGCCTGTAAGCTTCCTTATTACTTAAGTTCAGCCACACAAATGTTGGTCCCAGTTATCCCACTGAAATTGCAAACTGACATACAAGTAAAATCTAAAATCTGAGTATGCCATTTTGCTCCTAAATAAGGTTTTCATTTTCGTTTCTGGCCTTCCATCTTGGGGTGGTGGGCTGGATTCAAAACTCAATTTTTCTCTCTCCATACTGACTCCTTGCCACTACTTTCCATCCACAAAGAATTTAGTTAGCGGGTCTTTTGGGGAAGTGTTGCAGGGGGAGTGCTGAACTTGATTGCCATCTGTTATTTTGAAAAACAATTTTGCTTCTGTTTTCTATTAAAGGTTTATGTAGGTTATGTTAGGAGTTTGAAGTAACTGAATTGTGGGAGTTTTGCATTTGTACTGCCACACAGTGGTGGCTGCTGCCCTATTATATGATTTTGCTCTGATTTGCTTCATGAACCATATAAATTAATAAATATATTGTTACTCACTGGCCTGCTTCATAGTCCATTGCTACACAGGGTGTTTGTTAAGGTGGGTGTGATACGGTTTGGGGCCTACTCAAGTCAAGAACTCAGGGATAGTTAAAGATAAAAAGCGCTTTTATTGTGCGCCACATTCATTGTCAGTGGAAGAAATCCCTGGCTAGAATGTGCCTTGCCATAAAATCCACTACACAAGCCAGGGCCTGATCAGTGATACCGAGGTTATCATGGAGACAGTTGAGCAGGATGGCATGGTTGACCGTGTCAAAGGCAGAAGAGAAATCGAGTTGGATGAGGACACAGGGGGTGTTGGAATCGAGGTTGGAGAGCAGGTCTTCACGGATGTTCAGGAGAGCGGTTTCCGTGCTTCTGGCAGCTCTGAAGCCAGACTGATGGTCATGGAGACAACCAACAGATTCAGAGTTAAGATTAAGCTGAGAGATGGCTAGCTTTTCCAGGATTTTGCCCAGGAATAGTGATGGAGATAGGACGATAGTTAGCCGGGCAGGAAGGGTCGGCAGAGGGATTTCTAAGAAAAGGGTGCACAAGGGAGTGCTTCAAGGGGGAGGGGAAGACTCCAGTGGCAAAGGAGTGGTTGCAGAAATCAGCCAGAGCAGGAACCAGGGTGTCAGTGTGGTTCTTGATGGTTTTGGAGGAACAGGGGGGAACCTGTTTTGACAAGATTTTCATAGATCGGACTTGTCTAGAAACATCGTCTGCAGAGGAGGGAGGAGAGGTGGCCGAAGAAGGGCCAGAGGAAGAGCAGGGAGTAGAGAGAGAGGACAGGATGTCCTGAGTTTTAGAGATGAAATGAGAAGCCAGAGCCATGCAGAAGGCCATGGAGGGGACAGGAGAGGTAGAGACTGCAGAAGGATTGCCAGTTCCTTGCAGATTTTAAAGAGTTCAGCCGAGTTATTAGATGCCGCAGAGACACAGGCTTGGATGTCTGCTCTCTTCTTGGTGCAGACAGAGAGCCGGTATTGCCTTTGGAGCAGGCAGCAGGCCAGTTTGTCAGATGATGTAACGGTAGCATGCCAATTCCTCTCAGCCACCCTGCACTTGCGTTTAAGGGTGACAAGGTCTGAGTCGTACCAGGAGTTGCACTTGTCTTTGGGCTTCAAGCGGATCCTCATGACAGGGGCAAGAACATCAAGAGTATCAGATATAGAAGAGTGGTGCATAGAAAGGGCTGTGTCAGGGTGTGAGTCCACCAAAGGGGATGGGAGAGGAGAAAGTGGTGGCGAAAGCCTCAACTGACACACGCTTCATGGGTCGGACAACCAAGAAGGTAGGTGGCAGTGCTGGAAGTGGCTTGGCCTGAGAGGTAGAGAGGGTGAGCTGGGAGGAAAGGAGGAAGTGATCACTCCAAGAGAGGGGAGTGGTGAGAGGGATAGAAATGGGAATGTCTGAAGAGATCAGAACATCCAAAGTGTGCCCTGCAGAGTGAGTCGGGCCAGAGGGGAGAATAGAGAGCGAGAGAGAGTCGTAGAGGTTGCTAAAGAATCCAGAAGAAGGACCGGAAGCATCCAGGTGGATGTTAAAGTCTCCAAGAAGAATGAGTGGAGTGGTCGAGGCCAGGAGGGAGGAGGAGAGGTCCGCCCACTCAGAGAGGTAGGAGTAGTTCTGACCAGGTGGCCGATAGATGGTACCCACAGTAAGGGAATGGTAAGAAGAGAGAGAGAGCCTGCACACAAGGTATTCAAAAGAGGAGTAGGTCTGCGTAGGAATGACAGAGGCAGGGATCCACTCAGAGAATATGAGGGCTACACCCCCTCCGGAACGGTTGGGTCTGGGCACGTAGATGATCTTGTAGCCATCAGGGAGGAGATACATTGATCAAAAACAGCAAGGGAGACAACAAAGGGATCCTGATCACACGTTCAACTATATCAACAGAGTGGCAATTGTGAACACCAAATTATACACAGTTACAGTTTAAGGTCGGAAGAAAAGTGAGTTGAAACACAATATAATGCAAAAGTTTAAAATGTCAACCAACGTTTTAGAAAGTCCAACCCTAGCCACTTTACGAATGTGTGCTCAGTGTTCAAAAGTAAGTTGTGAGAAGTTGCTTTAGGGGGGCTGGAACTGAGTCATAAACTTCCTGCCATAGGAATTCATGTGTCAAAGACTATATATAGGCCATGGTTATGGCAGCACCCTAGGTAAGTATGTACTTACAGGTCTCCATTAAAAAACACCGGTAGCAACCCAGATAGGGGAGTCAGGAGAACCCCCACAGAGAATGCACCGGTCCAGGTTCCACCACCAAAGGCAAGAGGAGGGGTGGCTACAGACTAAGGACTTTTGACCACAGCAAGACGGTCATAGTCAGGGATGAGAGGGCTGTGGAGGCCAATAAAAGAAACATACAAAGCAGCAATGAAGGCTTCAGGCGACGCCTCTGGCGTCCTTCTTGCTCATCTTTGCTTCTGCGGAGTTAGGGCCCAGTGACTGCTTGAGCAATGACCCCAAATCCTCTTCAGATGTGCACAGAGTAGCTCCCCTCATTTTCCTCACTGTTAGGCGAGCAACATTCAAAGTCTGGGTAGCCTGCATCAAACCTTGCTTGGCATTAGTTCAGTGGTTGAGTGTAGAGCAAACAGGTAAGCCGCCACTCTATTCACAAACTCTCTTTCCAACTCTACGCCTTTCATTTTTGTTGTTATTCAAAATTGTTCTATTAAAGCTTTCAATGCAACCATTCAATTCGTAGTAGAAAATAAAAAAGGTTACACTGTTCCCTGTCTGTCTTGAATGCACTTACTGTGGGAGAACATCCACCAAGGATAAAGAAAAGGTCGCCCTGCACTGGAAGCCATAGGAACGAACGGTAGCGCCAAAAAGTCAGAATAGGAGACAGGGCGCCCCTGCACTGGCTGTCCAAACAAATGATTTAAAGGAGTAACTGAGATTAAAAAATAGGCTCACGTACCCAAAGAGACGTCAGGAATACAGGAACAGTCATCATATATACAGGGTTCTCATAAGGGCTGTATGTGGCTTGCCGACAATGGGCCGGAAAAAGTGCTGGTAAAATTGCCAGTAATTTCCGGCACTGGCATTTTTACCGGACCGGCAAAAAAAGCCACAAGTACCGGCATCGGTACTACCGGTGCCGGCAATTGCAGCAATCCCCTCCATGGAGTCCAGGGCAACCGCATGGAATGGGAAGTTACCGGAATTCTGTTTTGGCGAACTTCTGCCAGAATTGCCGGTGGGATACCACCAAGCTCGGAATGAGGCGCAATATGTTGTGCACTGCTGAATTGTTTAATTGCTCTATCTTGTAAAAACAATCTATAAGTAAAAATGGGCTCCTATAATATAATAAATCAATGAATTCACTATAATATATTGTTACATTACATGTCACAGGGATTAAAGAAAAAAAGGCACATACTGATAATGATCTCCTACAACATAATGCAATGGGCCTCATTACACGGATGGCGGTAAGGGATTACCGGCACCGGTAAGGGCACCGGTGCCGGTAATCCCTTACCACCCTACTACGAGGTCCCTTTGCTGGTCCCTACCTTAACGGCTGGTTTTACTAGCCGTTAAGGACGGGACCCGCAATGGGACCTTGGAGGCAATTACGGTACCGCAATTTGCGGTACCATAATTGCCGCCTTCCCCATTCCCATTGAGCCCTATGGAGGCTCAAATGGGAATGGGGAAGGGACAATGGTGAATGGGGAGTTACCGCCCCACCAACCTTGGAATGGGGCGGTAATTCCACCATTCACCATGGCGGGATCGGTAAATTACCGGCGACAACAATGGCGCTAATAGCGCCATGGTTACCGCCTTCCGTGTAATGAGGCCCAATGATTCCTCACTAGAATGTACATTATTTGTTGCAGTGGCAAGCAGTTACACACGAGAATACACACCAACGAGAAGCATTATCATAGAGCTGACACACACAAGTAACAGTAACTCTGGCAGTTATGTCCTACCATTCTAACATGGCGCTTGTGAAAATGACACTTTAGTTAAGATGCAAGGACCTACTTTCAGGTATTAAAAATGTGGGAGTTTGGATATATAGGACGCAGCTTGATTTGGTGATACGCAGGTGCCAAATAAATGGTACTAAAAACTTCTGATACACTAGTGAGGCTCTCCAGTTCTCCAGTGCTAGACAAGGAAAATATTTAGTCGATACTCTCCAATCTACAGAGCTTAACTTGTCCAGAAGACGTACGTACCACCGCAAGGCGAGAGTACCACCGCAAGGCGAGATTCCTGCTCATTCATCTGGGTTAGTTCTAGGAAGTAATGGCCCAAAATGTCGCCCTCACAATTATGACGGCCGAAAATGCCGACTTTATTTTTTTAGACCCCCCCTTACACCACATATATATGTGGGGCGGTATATAATATAATATTAATATGGGAAAGCTGTGGGGGGTCTCCCCCCTCATATATATGTGGAGTAAAGGGGGTTTAAAAAATGTAAAAAAACCAAAGTCGGCATTTTCGGCCGTCGTAATTATGACGGTCGCAGTGATCACATAGATCTGCTCTAGGACACTCTCAAGAAGTAATCTTTCTCACCAGCCCTACAGATAAGCGTCACACAAGTCCCTTTTCACTGCCTAATACAGGCAAATCCCCTCCACCAAAAATAGGGAGTAAATACACTTCTAACAAAAAATCGGAAATCTGACAATAGAGGGGCCTGCCCTCTGTTTCCACCTACAGCGACGCGGAAATGTTTGGCTCAGCTGCACTACAAAAGCAGCGCCAGAGGATGCTGCTCCAATATTATCCTTGCCTGATCTGAAGAAGAACTCTAAGGTAAAAATACGTTTTATAATTTACATGATCTACTAGCTGCAAATACATATGCATTACAAACCGATATGTTTTAGAGTTAAAATATAGTTTACTTGCCTGCAAAAATCACCCATTGGAAATGGGAGCTACTTTTTTTTACTGCCAACCTTACAAAAATAGGGAATAAAATAACACCACTTCAACATTATAACTGCGACCCAGTCTCTAGCGCCTTGTACACTGCAGGAACATCAATTTCCTATTCTAGTTCTACTTTCTGTACATCGGCAGCACTCCTTCCCTGTCCAGTTGAGTTGGCAACTAGCTTACTGTTTTTATTAGTCCCAACCATAGACATGTACTCCCTGTTATGTCAGCTATTTGGGGGCTGCAACTGTTCTGATGCTGACATTTATTTTAGAACTCACTTCTTCCACTGTTTCTATTGGAACATTGAAATATCCTTGAAGCAAAATGATGTCTTTCCCACAGGAATACAAGGGTGAGTAGTGTCTAAAGCACTCACTGAGCCCTTGCACGTCTACAAAACAAGAGTGATCCCAATCATGAAGGTAAAACAGGCACAGTTAAGAGATATACCTCCTTCACCTTTTGTGGTAATGTGGGTAGAGGGAAGGCAACACTCTAAAGAGGGGTGTGAATGGGGTTCAGTAGCAACCCAACAGTGAAGTATAACAGTCCAAAATAAAGGCAATGTCTAATCAAGGTGCTATAATTAAGCAGTAATGCCCCCACAGGGAGGGACTTATTGCTATTAGTACCCCAGCCTGTAAGACCGGGGTACTAAAAGCATTTTGTGTGTGTTCTGAAACGCTCCAGTGTTTCGGAAGACAAAAAAATATTTTAAAAATGCCCGCTGTGGAAGGGAAAATGGAGTCTGTTTTCCCTTTCCATGGCAGTCAATCAAAATGAATGCAAAAAGGTAAACAAACAAAATGGCCGCCATGGAAAGGGAGAAGTGACTACATGTAGTCACTTCTCCCTTTCCAATGGCGGCCATTAAAAAAATATGGAAAATGTAAACAAAGAAAATAGCCGCCATGGAAAGGAGAGAAGGGACTACGTGTCCATGACAGACTGTCGCGGATCGGGAGCAGATGCGCTGGGGACCGAAGTGTTCCCAGCGCGTCCGCTCCAGAATTGGACCAAAAAGAAGGCACGGTGGGTTGGCAGGCCGGGGAGGAGATTGTTTGGATGGGGATGTGGGGGACACTCTCCTTGATCCCCGGCGGGGGAAGATGGCAGCCTCCAGCCATGTGGTGGCTCGGAGCGGGGCCACAGCACCCCGCCGGGGAAAAAGGAAAGGAATGTTAGGAGAGAGATTCCCGGTCGGGTATAGCCCTGGCGATGGCCAATCAGATTACTAATAATATACACTTTAATTAAACACAATATTTGTAATAATAACTAAGTAGAAAACTACTACACATCATCACCGCGGTAGATGAGTGTGTAAATGTGGTGTGAGGACATGCCTCTTTAGATCTTAGCATTTTTGCTAAGATTTCAAAAAAGAGATGTCACTGAACTACTGTAATAGTGTATAGCAGAATTCAGGGTCGTATGGTGAGGTGAACACACATCCCATTTGACAAAATCTGCCATATCTAAAATGACTGGCGTACCACACCCATACCAGTGTTTAAAAAAAAACATATCATATATAGAGGCTGTGTGGCCATGCAGGCTAGCGGATAGCTGCAGATTCTGCAAGCTCCAACGTAAATACTTAATCTGATTCCAAATAAAATGTATTAAAATAAACATTACAGCACAGGCCACAGAAGTGCAAGCTTCCCTCGCACCCACAACAGGTGCAGTGCAGACAGCTGCAACCAAAGCCCTGCTCTCCCACAGGATTGACTGAATTCAACATGGGAAGGGTGGGGAATGCATGTGTGGGTGGATGCCTGGAGGAATGGAAAGACCAGTTTAAGGATGATGGATAAATGTGTGGGTGAGGCAGTGCCATGTATAGACCGATGAGCGAGTTGGTGAATGTGTTAGTGAGTGAGTGCATCAGTGGATGTATTGGTGTATTGTGGTTAAGTGTTAGGAATGGATAAGGAGGGGGTTAAATGATTGAACAGATCAGTAAGTTGGAGATGGAAGTCTGAGTGAGTTGATTATGGGTGTGTGTGTATCTGAATCTGTGTGAATAGCCCCAGAGGATAGCTCAGGGGCATCGCGTTTGCCTTGGAAGCAACACAACCGGCCCGCACATTGAGACTGGCCTCAGGCATTATGCGCGTTATAAAAGATCAATTAATTAATTAATTAATTAATTAGTTAAACACTGATGGATGGGTAATTAGGGAGGATAAGCAGGAAGGTGGATGAGTGAGTAGCCGGGCAGATGGTTTCATGAGTAAATGGAAGCACGAGTGGTGGATGCACAGATGGATGTATGGATAGATGGTGGTGGAATCCTGGATGTGTATCTAAATGCATGGATGTATGTTTGAGTGGGTTGATAGATGGGTGAGTGAGTGATTGAGTGAGTGAGTGAGTGAGTGAGTGAGTGAGTCTGTGGTTAGGTGGACAAATGAATGGATTGGTCAGTGATTGAATGTGAGAAAGATTGAGAAGATGGATGGGTGAGTGTTTGGATGGACAGGATGTGGGCAAGTGAATGTATGGATTAAGTATTTGTACAAGGGTAAGTGAGTGTGTAGGTGGATGAATGGGTTTATGAAAGAGTGAATTTTAGGTGAGGTGGTGGATGAGTGAGTGGATAATGAATGAAACAATGGGGGTGGGTGAGTATGCATGGATGAACAATTGAGTGGGTGAATGCGTGAGTGGAAGGATGGGCAAGTTGATGGATGGATGACAGATAATTGAGTAATTGAAAGATTGAGTGACTGTGTAAGTGAATGGTGAATAGATGAGTGGATGGGTAAGTAGATAGACGGGAACATGGGTGGATGTGCAGTCGTGTTGATGGGTGGTTGAATGGGTGAATGAATGTGGCAGTATTTGTAGGTACATGGATAGAGGGGCAACGTGTGTGTTAAGTGGGGGGAAGGCTGGCTTTGTGGGAGTGTAATTGTCCTTTGCTTAACCACACCCCCACCAGGCTGCGTGATGGCCTTTACCTTGACGTCCCTGCGCAGGGGCGATTCTGATTCTCTTACTCCTGGTACACACCCAGGCTGAATTGCTTCAAGCTCAGTCGCTACTGCAGGTAAAGCAAGTATGTGGGGAAACACCTTAACATCCTAACAGCATAACTCTGAAACTACTGTGAGGGCGGAAGTAAATAAGCAGCACACACCAGTGTCTCAGAACTGCCGAGCAGGACAGCTCCCAGTGGCAGCCCGCATAAAGAAACTCTGCCCTCTGCATGAGAATTCGGGTAAATCATCTCTCACTAAAGCAACATGCGACAAATGTTCTTAGGACACACAGGGCACAGTAGTTTTGTATGATAAAGTACTGCTGATCATGAGGAGGGCAACTGCTGACATCATGGCCTGTCAAGTTGAAGTGGCCATGCTTGCCACTGTATTCGGCCCATGCAACATCTTGTTTTTGCTCATGGAACATAAACTGTGCAGTTCGGTGCTGAGGCATATTTGAAGCAGCGGCGAGCCCTCCGCAATGCAATGTAGAGATAGGGGACCCAAACCATGGTGCGCACTGTTTTGGCGCAAACCTTTAGGCGCGGGTCCTTTTGTCGCACCCCTGTGGCTGCAGAGTCTGTTTTGGCGCGGCCACAGGACGCGACAGTGAAACAGGGAGTGAAACAGTGTTCTGTGTCCTTGTGGGAGAGCGGGAGAACCACATCTGTGTAAGCAGTTCAGGGCTCTGCAGAGGTGACACTGGGTAATTTGTTTCTTCTGGGACCTTTGGTCGAACATCAGGTCTTGAAACTGTAAGTAACGGCTCCAGTGGCTGCCATTTTATTTCGTTAGTGCACGGATCCTCACAGCTAGAGACCGTTCTGTTGACCGCCAGCACTAGTGGGAGTAACCTGTGTAGCCAGTGGACAGATTGCTTCTGTGGTGTGCGGTGCCGAAGGGGGCCCTCGCTAAATTATGGCAGCCTCTTTGCGTAGCAAAGGAAGGGCCGATACTCCTGATTGGGACTGTGCTAATTTGGCATCTGCCTCCTCCTGTGATAATCACAGTATCCACGTTGTTCCACTTGTGGCACAATGTGCTCACAGATCCAAGCCAGATAAGCAAGCAAAGAATACTTTCTCTCATGCGTCTGAGGCTCTGATTGCTCGAGTACTACATGTGCTGGTTTAAATGACGCGTGCAACAATGCAGATTTATCTGGTGAAGGCCAAGCAAAAGCCAATTCAGCCACCACAGCAACACCGGTGACAGGCCCACATCAGACAGGCTCTGGAAGTATGAGGAACGCCAATATGACAGAGGGTGTTGGGGAACCTGTGGTCGGGACACCAAAGTCTAATGTTCATGTAAGTTGGATCAATGACTCCACCGTTCTGGAGGCGTCTTTTCTAAGGCTCTCTGGGCACATGGATAATTTTTCAGGTTACGCTGGGTTACCCCTTCCTCGGCAGAACCTAGTCCTATGCTCAGAGCCCATACAAAGGAACCAGGAGCACTTTTGTTCCATCTTCAACCCTATCTAAGTGCTTGACAACACAGGCTTCTTTGCCCATAGGAACATGGACGTACGGAGATTGCTGGAATGGAAAACTCAACAGATCCTTGTCTGTCTCAGGAAAGGGCATGACAAGCGGGTGGCCTTTCAGGAGTCATTTAACGGATGAGTTGGTTCGGCAGATCATACTAATCATATTGGTTATAGGAGCTGAAACTTTGGACCCTATTGCAATTAGTCTGACCCCGGACAGTCCGACTCCGCTGGTGTCTCCCAGACTCATTGAATCTCCAGGCGCTACTATGCTTCAAGAAGAACTCACAGAAACTACCCACGACAACTCATAATGTCTCTCTGCCTAATAATAATTCAAGAAGGAAATAAATCAGGTCGTAAAGCCAAAAGGAAGTCTAAAAATCTGCCAGCTCCAAATTTGAACAAACGCAAATTATTATTAATGTTCATGCGTTCCCCTCCTGCGGTAGAGGACATTATCGACCTTAACACACAAGGTTCTGGCTCAAGTAGGCTATTGACGGCAAATTCTAAAGACAACAATACGTAAGTAGTTCATTTATCCAACTTGGATCCCAGGGTTACTAAGTCTAATCAAACTAAGATAACAGCATACTTATGTTCCACCAAAGACGCAGCATGTGACCCACAATCGGTGGCTGACCTGCATGGGTTAGCTAAATCCTGTGGGGGTTAGACAACGGTTTCGACTAACACTACCACAGATACTCTGCTCCCAATGGCTCCAATACCAACAAAGACAGCCATTTTGAAGGCAAAGTGGTTCGGGCCCTGTATCTGTTGAAATAATACACTGAATGCCTAGTTCACAAACAATTGATGACATTCTGTGAACTAATGTATGTCCAGTGGTCCAACAACCTAAGAAGCATCCAATTCTACAAGAGAGCTCCTTCTGTTGATATCACATAATCAGCACCTACATTACAACTTAAAGGATGTTCTCTACGTTACTCTTCTGTTAGTGTTGGTTTGGAAAACTTCAGCCATGTTAATGGCTCTTTTCAATTGCATTGTGGGAAGTTATTGGACATTCTTCAACAAATACCCACATTATGAGCCATCTACTCAGGTGACATTGACCGAGTGGCTCTACCTAAACTTAAAAACGAATGTATGGTATGCTACTTTCCTTCTCACCTCATAGCGCGTATGGCATGGGAGGAGAAGCTTACTTTGACTTCCTTGGGTATTGACCTCAACGAACTGAAAAATCTCGACGATTCCTTGGCTTCAGGCCCGGCTCTAGGAATTTTCATCTGGGTGGGCCAGGGTTGTGATCAGGGGGGCCCACATTCCATTGGGTGAAGGTCTAGGAGAACCCTCAACAAAGTGCTGCCGTTGATACAAATTTCCCAGATCCGTGATCCAGCAAAAAATGTCTTCCCAGATAAACTGTACATAGCAAAAGAGAAGCAAGGAAAATAGTGTTGCAACCTCAATCTACCTATGTTCCCTTCCCATCTGCTCTCCCCTTTCTGTTATATCTGATCCTCCTTCACATTTCACCGTCCAGTCACCTTCCTTCAGCTGCCCTAACCACCGTTCCCATTTACCTCCCCTCCCACCTATTCACACCAGCAACCAGCATGCCATTCGTGGACTGGTTTAGGAGAATTGAGGGTGATGCCGCCTCCTCCTCCTCCTCCTCTTTCTCCTTCTTCTCCTCTTAGAGGGCTGAGCAGTGAGGTCCCCAATCTTTGTACCATCTCAGATGGTGTCCGCCCAACAATATCTCCCTGAGCACTGTGGCTACTCCCAGCAGGCCCCGGAGGAGATGCTTGTGCTCCCTCCCTCTTGTGAAAGATAGACCCCCCCACCCCAGAATACTGAAGCAAGGAATTGGAGATTTTATTTCCTACAAAATTACATTTTTTTCAAACTTTTATCAATACAGGTAGTCGTGTTGACCTTAACAATATTTCGAGCACAACAACATATCCTCCAATAACATACACATGTTTACAATCCTCCCTTCACCCACCCATTCCACAATCCTCCTCCTTTCCAGTTGAACCCTTACGGTAGTCCCACTCTGAATGTCTCCCATCAATGGTTCATGTCCAAAATTACATTTTAAACACAAAATATTATTATATGTGTGTGTGTCCTAATCCCTGTGCTGCCCATCTATTAAACCATGAGTGAGGCTTTTTGGAATAGCTTATTATGCGAACTGAATCACTTCTAGGGGCACCTCATTTTAACAGATAAGGCATAGTGAAATAAAAAAATATGCCCAGGATCACACACTTTGGTCAAGTGTTAAAGACATAATTTGAGCCTAGCTGGAAATGTAGCTACTTGACCACGCATCTTCCGAAGTCAAGTTGGTACAATTATGTGTTGAAGTTTGGCTTAGAATATCCAAAATAATACTACATTTTATACAGATTACTTAAGAAATGCACACGTCACATGATACACCAGCCTGACAATGTATGTATTCATCACTGTAGAAACATGTTGATGAAAAGATTAGGGGGGTGGGGGGCATTTTGTTTTGAATCCTAAATTGCACAGATCAGAATTCTTTTGTTTACACTTTTTTGCAAAAGGGGCCATTCATTCATTTTAATTGTTTCCACCAAGTGCTGGATGAGTTCAGAGTAAAACACAGGCGAAAATCGCCTTTGCTCTTTACTTTACCACTAAGTGTCTGGAAAAGTGCAAATCACTTCCTCAATTAACGATTGTGGGAGCCATCCACAATGGATTCCTTTGGGCTCTGCCCGCTTTTATTCCAGGTGCAAAAGTCAGGCAGGTCCCATAGGAATCAATTGGTTTTCTGCCAACGTAAAAATACATGCTGGTGGAATACCAATCCGATTTGCTAGAGGGACCTTGTTAAGTCCGATCTGCTCTCCAACGTCACCTGTCAAATCATGCAAAATCCTGCAGCTCATAAAAAGTAGAGTTACATGCATTTAGTGCCACTTCTTCCACTCTGCTTGTGTCATGCCTGCGCCATGGGCGCATACATTGGCGATCATTATGGACCTTATTTCTCATAGATCTTGTATGCGGTTCCTCCTTACTCCGGCTTTTGATCCAGTGCCCTGCCGGGCTCTCTGCTTAGCAGCCGATCACGCTCTGCTGTTTTCCAGCCTCCGCATTTGCCCTTCCGGGCTCCTGCCTTGCAGCCGATCACGCTCCGCTGCTACCTTCTGCCCTTGCCTTCCAGGCTCCTGCTCTGCAGCCTGCCTCACTCCAGCTGCCTACTGTCCTTGTCCTCTGAACTCCCTGCTCTGCAGCCTGCCTCACTCCGGCTGCCGACAGTCCTTGTCCTCTGAGCTCCCTGCTCTGCAGCCTGCCTCACTCTGGCTGCCAACAGCCCTTGCCCTCGGGGCTTCCTACTTTGCAGCCGATCACGCTCCGCTGCTTGCTACCTACAGCCTTTGTCCGCTGGGTTTTCAGCCTAGCAGCCCCCTACAGTCCTCTGCAGCTTTCTACGGTCAGCGGCCCTGTCCCCCAGGGCTCACTCCTTGCTGCTGGCCCTTCTGGGCTCCGTGCCGTGCAGCCTGCTTTACTCCACTGCCTTAAGCCCTTTCCCTCTGGGCTCCCTATATTACAGCTCTGCTCCTGTGGGCTTGCTCATTGCTTTCCTGCTCCTCTGAGCTCTCAACCTTGTTCCTTACTGTCCTCTGCTATCCTATCCTGTTACACGACTTTCCCTTCATTTCCTTCTGCTAGTTTGCTATCAACTTCCTTTTCTTGGATGTGTCTGTAAGTATCTTCTCTTGTACTGTTTGTAGACCCTTTTGTACAGAGCTTGTCTGTTGGTTTCCATCAGGCAACCTCTGCCCCTTCCCCTGTCTCGTTTCTATGTTACAGAAACCCATAGCTGTTGTTCCAAGCCATGAGCAAACAGCGTGGGCCTCTGTTATAGCAAACTGTGCAGAAGGCTAGAGTTTTTCCTAAGGTCAGTGGAATACTCTTTTCCTATATCTGCATACACCCCTAGAGGGAATCCATTCTGTTGTACCTTATTCCTTGCTACACTTGCCTACTCTTCGTTCTCATTACTTTCGCTCTGTGTGTACTTATCTGTCCACCTTTACTTCGGCACAACCACCCAAACCCTTCCTGGGTTTCCTGTGCCATTCTTAAAAGGGTGCCATGCCGTGACAGAATGCAAGAGCCAAAAATGTCTTGTTCCATAGGCAGGAAAGGCACACACAGAACAAGGATGCTTTCCTTTCGAGTTAAGAAACCTTTGCAAGGATCTATAGGTTCCCTAAAGACAGCAAACAAGAACCTTAGTCTAAAGGACAGTCTCGCCTTATTAAACAAAGATTTACAAGCACGGTACTACACTGACTGGCTTGCTGACCCTTCTTCCATGTATAATTATTATGACATTTGCGACTATGATCCGCAGTCCTTATCTGCTGCAGAGCTACAGCAAGAAAACGAATTCTTACAGATCTTGTTAGCCCAAACAGTGAAACACACTCCTGCGTCTTCTGACATTTTTTCTAACACTGCTACAGCCAAGGATATAGCACTCATTGTGGGAGACTCTAGACCAGAGTACGCTGTTGCTAGTATGATATGCTCAAGATCAGCTTGGCAAGTTCCCCAGAATGCTGGAAACCCTCATTTGACAGGACAAGGCATTAAGTATCCTGAGGTTAGTCCACCTAGTCCTGGGTACAAAAGACCAATACTGACCATCGGTTGTCTTAATACTTCCCCAGTATCTACCAACCATAATAACCTTAAGGTCAGTTTTCCTATTGCTACAACCGAATTTCCTGCTACACCAGATTCTGAAGCTTTAGATCAGGCTAATGAAACATACCTGCTTCAAGAACAACTTCTACGCCTTAAAAGACAGACTGAAGATCTCTATGATGACTTTGTTTATTTACATAGTAAAAGTTTATGAAGGGACACAATATTCCAGACCTTCTGACACTATGTCCTACACCTGATATTCTGTCTTTAGAGATCGACATGATAAGGCCTGAAATTGCCACGCAGAAAAGGATACAGACTTATACCAAGCAGATGAAAGATCTAAATTTAGCATATGCATCCCTTCTAAAGTCTGACACAGCTCCTTCACCTTCAAACCACAGTAACTCAGGTTGTTGTACAGACAGCAAAAAATGTACTCCTTCGGTGGGCCAAATCACTCACACTGCCATTACACCACAAGACAAGTGTAATCTTCTGATTAGAGATCCTTCTGAGTCAAAGGATTGTTCCACTCTTACCCCTGACTACTGTCCTCTACTCTCACTTACAGCCTCTGCTGAAGTGATCAAATCAGAAATGTACTCTGCTTCTAAAGGTTTTTGTACACCAGACCACGATTCTAATTCTGAACAATACCCAGAACCTGTCTGGAATACAGCCTTTCCATCAGTCAATACCCCAGACCCACCTAGCAATCTGAGCACACCAGACATTGAAGATCAGCCTTCAGAACGCCTACCCTGTCCTGAGCCCTCATCTGTTGTACTACCTGTTACTGTATCTGCTGCTCCTCCTGCTAATACTTCAAATTCTGCTACTGTTGCAGCCTCCCACATCACTCTTTCTGCAGCAGAAGCACCCCCTTCCTCTCTGCCTGCAAGGACAGAACCTGTTGCTGAGTCAGATAACAACTTTTCTTTTAGGACTACAGCTCCGGTTGTTCCTGCTGGTGCCTCTGCAGCACTAGAACTACCAGACTCTACTCTATCAGTATCAGGTGCGTCACTGGCCGCTGGTTCTTCTACGGCACCCACACTCTCAGTTGCTACAGCATCTGAACTATCTACAGCCATTCATGATCTCCCTGCTGCGGTGGTTTCTGAACTACCTACTAATCATGGAGAACCCGCCACTGTAACTCCTGAAATTTCTGCGGCTAATCTTGACTTTGCCATTGCTGCTTCTGATGCCTTGGAAAACCTTCCTAGAGCAACCAACTCTGCTGTATCTCTGGCTCCGCCTTTCAACACCTCACTGTTGTCTTTCAAAGCAAGATTTGCCATGGAGCCTGCAGCAGTCTTTCACAGTTCCTCTGAACACACTGTTGGGTTTTGTGCTCCTAAGACTTTGTCTTTTCTGATTTCTACCTCACAGGTTCAGAACATTAATACTGTCTCCGTCCTTCAAGACTCCCACCTAGCAAAGTTTTTGGTGCCTCATGATGTGCCTTTTTGGAATAAGACTCTTTCACGGTGTGACAGACATTCTTCTTGTTGGTACCAACTGGCCATAAGATGGGAACAGCTGGAAAATGGTGCCAGTAACTGGGCATATGATGGCATTGCCCAGCAAATGTCTGCTAATACCTATACGCAAGCCAAAACCACTGGGTTTGTGATTTCTTGTTTAAGACAGGACTTCAGTGCATGTCACAGAAGCATTGAGAAATATATTGCTTATAAAATCAACTGGCTGAAAACAAAGAGAAGTGTACTACACCAGGAGATTGTTTACAGAGACAATTAAGTAATTAAACACTCAAAAGAACGCTTAGATATAACACTGGCAGGCCCTATACAGCAACACATTTGGTGTTACATTGTGATAGAGCTTGCTCAAATTTCTAGAAAGGTTAGGTTTTGGTGGTGAGGCATTGACATAGCCATGGCTAGTCGTTAGGTGGGTAAATGATCAGACACACCCATATGATGTGTGTTTCTCCTCACATTTTATTGCCATCCTATTGTCATGATCTCTGCTTCCAAAAGGTCAGGGTTTTCCCAACTCCCTTGGAAGCAGATCCATAACCCAGGTTCCGAGTGCCAACCAGTCCCAATTGGGACCTTTTGGACCCAGTCCTGGCGCCAGTGGCACCAGGCTCATAAATATGCCCAGTCCCAGCGCTGGAAGCGTCGGGCTCATAATGCTTGGGTGGACTTACCTGCAGCAGACCATGCTGCTTACTTGCCTGCCAGTTGAGCCTCTGATCCTCTTCTGTTTGGAACTACTTTTCCTGTTGGGTGGGGCAGGAGCCACTCCCTAGGTTCAGAACACTGGAACTCTTCTGGAAAGCAGGAACTCTTATCTTACCTAGGCGTGGCTGTGGAAGGAGACACCTAAGCACTACAGGAGGCTATTTAAACCACACCCGATGGATGAATCTTGCTTTGCGTTATTCTGCATCCTCTGCAGCAGAACGCTCATCGTGTCTTCTGCATCTGATCCTGGGCCTAAGGAAAAAGGCTTACCATCCTGAATCCAGTCTTCAGCAACACCTATAAAGACAAGAAAGAACAGGTTAGCATTACGGTCTTCAGTGACAGCGCTTCACTTACCTGGTCCATCGGCTGTCACCAACGCCTCGCGCTGCATTCCGGCATCTGAAAGACAAAGGCTTACCTACTCTTCGTGCGCTCCGGAGGTCTTCGCACTGCATTCCGGCATCTGAAAGACAAAAGCTTACCAACTCTTCGCACGCTACGGAGGCCTTCGGCGCTGCATCCCGCATCTGAAAGACAAAACAAGGTGCGTTTAAAGACATTGGGGAACTTTAATACTCACGTGCCATTACTCCTTTCCACATCTAACCCAGTGGGTATTCCGGCACCCTGCAGCCGCTCCGAACTTGTACCTGCAAAATAAAAAGACAGTTAGAGCGCATCGTGAAGCAGGCAACAAGCGCTTACTTACGTGCTTCCAGGCGCTTCTATTCATCACACGGGCTCCATCTTCAACTCACTTCAGCCCGTCATCCGCCATCGCCGGAACCCTGCAAAACAAGAGACATCATTACTAAAGACTTTTAAAGACATTAGAATTACTCGAAACTTACCGTTCGTGCAGTAAACGACGGACAGCAGTCCTCTGAAGTCAAGAGGCCTGCTCCCCTTATCCAGTGAAGAAACTGGTTACAGCACCCTGCCCCGAGGCAGATGGAGAGAACAGCGTTCACTTACCTAAGGTGAGAGCGTTAACCTATGGGGTTCTACAGGAGAAGAGAAAGGGAAGAAGAGAGAGACATTCAATAACCCAGTTCATTAATCCCATATTTTCTATCTGCAGACATCTTACCCTTCGAGTCAGACATACAGTGCACAGAGGTCCAGCCCAAAGAGCCAGCCGTGTGTTACACATCACCTTTGAAGATACGGTATACGCCCAGTCAAGACCGGCGCCTCTACGGGAATCAGGTGAGCGTTACAGAACACAAAGCCTACCGCAAAACTCCCGTCCAGGCGCTATGGAAACCTCGGATACCGACCAGCTAGCCCAGTTACTTGGGGAACTAAGGGCAGAAGTGCATGCAGCCCGTCAGGAAACGAACGCTCTAAGAAGGGAACTGATTATTTCCAAGGAGCGAACAGATAATCTCGCTAGACAATTGCTACAGTCACAAGCCGGACAGACCCCGTTACCCGCATCTGGGGGAAATCTTCCTTCTACATCCTCTATGAATCCAGTGCAGATCAACCTACCTGGGAATGTACCTCTGGCTCCGCCCGAACGATTTTCTGGTGACCCAAAGAGGTTTGCAGTATTTATCAATCAGTGCCGGTTGCATTTCTTATGCCGGCCAGCAGCCTTTCCAACTGATCAAGCTAAAGTAGCTTTCGTGCTTTCGTACCTTAGTGGCAATGCGGCAGACTGGTCGATCCCTCTAGTAAATCAAGATGATCCGGTCCTCTGTGATTTTCAAGCTTTTCAGCTCAGTATGGACAAACTGTTCGCAAGACATTCACAGGGGCAGGCCTTGGACAATGAGCTTCTTTCGTTGTGACAAGGTAATCAAGACATTTTGGCTTATATTGCGTCTTTCAACAGACTGATAGTGGAAACTCAATGGCCTGAGGACAAAAGGATTACGCTGTTTTATAGAGGTCTACGTGGAGAGCTCAAAGATGTGTTAGCCCAAGTAGTGAATCCCCCACAAGATTGTTCGGACTATATAGACATACAGGCCGATTCATGGAATAATTAGCGCGGCGCAAGTGGGCAAAAACGTGCGAATCGCAGTGGAATAGCGAAAATCGCAGTGCAAGTGCGAAAATCGCACGAAAAGCAGCGCACGTCGATTCATGGAAGGCCGTGCGCGAGAAAAGCAGCGGATGTGCGATAAAAAAGTGCGCCGCGCACGTTGGCGCACAGGCCATCTAACAGCGTGCGCCAGGTCACAGCGAAAATCGCACAGGCCACAGCGAAATTCGCACATAGCGCGACGCACGCAACAAAAGTAGGGGGAACACGGGCGTAACACTCGGAATGGGGAACAACTTGCAAAAACGTGGGCGTCACGGGGGAAGTACAGGGCACAAGTGCGCGGAACGCCCACACGCTCGCCTACAACCCGTATTCATGGAATAGAATAGGGCAAAAAAGCGCACGCTCAAACCAGCGCACAGGCACAAACACGACCGCCACAAGAAAGCAGGCGGTAGCGTCTCTGCGGCTGTAAGAAATGTGCGCCAAAAGGTGCGCCAACAAATAGCACCTATATACTGCCATGATGAATGTCCTATACTGTGGCCCTCCAGGACAAATGACGTGCAAAGGGGTACCCACAAACACGGACACCCGCTGACAAAAAATACGTGTGCGTGTATACCGGGGTGCGCGGGAAGTCTCACACGCGATTTCAGCAGGGTACAACTTCCCGCGATCGGGCCTGGGGGAGCGGGCTACGTGTATTTCAGGGGTTCGCGTGAAGTTTTTCACGCGATCGGGCCTGGGGGAGCGGGCTACGTGTATTTCAGGGGTTCGCGTGAAGTTATTCACGCGATCGGGCCTGGGGGAGCGGGCTACGTGTATTTCAGGGGTTCGCGTGAAGTTTTTCACGCGATCGGGCCTGGGGGAGTGGGCTACGTGTATTACAGGGGTTCGCGTGAAGTTTTTCACGCGATCGGGCCTGGGGGAGCGGGCTACGTGTATTTCAGGGGTTCGCGTGAAGTTTTTCACGCGATTAGCCAGGGTACGTGTATTTCAGGGGTGCGCGGGAAGTTCCACACGCGAATATACTGGGCGTGTGTATTTCAGGGGTGCGCGGGAAGTTCCACACGCGATTCCATCAGGGTAGGTGTATTTCAGGGGTGCGCGGGAAGTTCCACACGCGATTCCATCAGGGTATGTGTATTTCAGGGGTGCGCGGGAAGTCCCACACGCGATTACAGCAGGGTACGTGTATTTCAGGGGTGTGCGGGAAGTTCCACACGCGAATAGCCTGGGCGCGTGTATTTCAGGGGTGCGCGGGAAGTTCCACACGCGAATAGCCTGGGCGCGTGTATTTTAGGGGTGCGCGGGAAGTTCCACACGCGAATAGCCTGGGCGCGTGTATTTCAGGGGTGCGCGGGAAGTTCCACACACGAATAGCCTGGGCGCGTGTATTTCAGGGGTGCGCGGGAAGTCCCACACGCAATTACAGCAGGGTACGTGTATTTCAGGGGTGCGCGGGAATTTCCACACGCGAATAGCCTGGGCGCGTGTATTTCAGGGGTGCGCGGGAATTATCACACGCGATTTGGCTTGGTACGTGTATTACAGGGGTGCGTGGGAAGTTACACACGCGATTAGGCTGGGTGGGTCCTCACAGGTGTTCCCTGTACACCCTCCACGGCCCCTGCAGGCAGCCCACAAAACAGGGGACTACCCTGCACACCTGCTCATGTCTCCCACCACCCCCACCCCCCACCATCCAGGGGCACCCTCCACCAGGCCCCCACTCATGTCTCCCACCACCCCCACCCCCCCAGTCACCAGGGGCAGCCTCCACCAGGCCCCCACTCATGTCTCCCACCACCCCCACCCCCCAGCAGAGCAGGGGCAGCCTCCACCAGGCCCCCACCCATGTCTCCCACCACCCCCACCCCCCAGCAGTGCAGGGGCAGCCTCCACCAGGCACCCACTCATGTCCCCTATCACCCCCACCCCCCCGCCACCAGGGGCACCCTCCACCAGGCCCCCACTCATGTCTCCCACCACCCCACCCCCCCAGTCACCAGGGGCAGTCTCCACCAGGCCCCCACTCATGTCTCCCACCACCCCCACCCCCCAGCCACCAGGGGCACCCTCCACCAGGCCCCCACCCATGTCCCCTATCACCCCCACCCCCCAGCAGTGCAGGGGCACCCTCCACCAGGCCCCCACCCATGTCCCCTATCACCCCCACCCCCCCGCAACCAGGGGCACCCTCCACCAGGCCCCCACCCATGTCCCCTTTCACCCCCACCCCCCAGCAGTGCAGGGGCACCCTCCACCAGGCCCCCACCCATGTCCCCTATCACCCCCACCCCCCCGCCACCAGGGGCACCCTCCACCAGGCTCCCACCCATGTCCCCTATCACCCCCACCCCCCAGCAGTGCAGGGGCACCCTCCACCAGGCCCCCACCCATGTCCCCTATCACCCCCACCCCCCCGCCACCAGGGGCACCCTCCACCAGCATCAGGCCCCCACTCATGTCTCCCACCACCCCCACCCCCCCAGTCACCAGGGGCAGCCTCCACCAGGCCCCCACTCATGTCTCCCACCACCCCCACCCCCCAGCAGTGCAGGGGCAGCCTCCACCAGGCCCCCACCCATGTCCCCTATCACCCCCACCCCCCGCCACCAGGGGCAGCCTCCACCAGGTCCCCACCCATGTCCCCTATCACCCCCACCCCCCCGCCACCAGGGGCACCCTCCACCAGGCCCCCACCCATGTCCCCTATCACCCCCACCCCCCAGCAGTGCAGGGGCACCCTCCACCAGGCCCCCACCCATGTCCCCTATCACCCCACCCCCCCGCCACCAGGGGCACCCTCCACCAGGCCCTCACTCATGTCTCCCACCACCCCCACCCCCCCAGTCACCAGGGGCAGCCTCCACCAGGCCCCCACTCATGTCTCCCACCACCCGCACCCCCCAGCAGTGCAGGGGCAGCCTCCACCAGGCCCCCACCCATGTCCCCTATCACCCCCACCCCCCCGCCACCAGGGGCAGCCTCCACCAGGCCCCCACCCATGTCCCCTATCACCCCCACCCCCCAGCAGTGCAGGGGCACCCTCCACCAGGCCCCCACCCATGTCCCCTATCACCCCCACCCCCCCGCCACCAGGGGCACCCTCCACCAGGCCCCCACTCATGTCTCCCACCACCCCCACCCCCCCAGTCACCAGGGGCAGCCTCCACCAGGCCCCCACTCATGTCTCCCACCACCCCCACCCCCCAGCAGTGCAGGGGCAGCCTCCACCAGGCCCCCACCCATGTCTCCCACCACCCCCACCCCCCAGCAGTGCAGGGGCAGCCTCCACCAGGCACCCACTCATGTCCCCTATCACCCCCACCCCCCGCCACCAGGGGCACCCTCCACCAGGCCCCCACTCATGTCTCCCACCACCCCCACCCCCCCAGTCACCAGGGGCAGCCTCCACCAGGCCCCCACTCATGTCTCCCACCACCCCCACCCCCCAGCAGTGCAGGGGCAGCCTCCACCAGGCCCCCACCCATGTCTCCCACCACCCCCACCCCCCAGCAGTGCAGGGGCAGCCTCCACCAGGCACCCACTCATGTCCCCTATCACCCCCACCCCCCCGCCACCAGGGGCACCCTCCACCAGGCCCCCACTCATGTCTCCCACCACCCCCACCACCCAGCAGTGCAGGGGCACCCTCCACCAGGCCCCCACTCATGTCCCCTATCACCCCCACCCCCCAGTCACCAGGGGCACCCTCCACCAGGCCCCCACCCATGTCCCCTATCACCCCCACCCCCCAGCAGTGCAGGGGCACCCTCCACCAGGCCCCCACTCATGTCTCCCACCACCCCCACCCCCCAGCCACCAGGGGCACCCTCCACCAGGCCCCCACCCATGTCCCCTATCACCCCACCCCCCAGCAGTGCAGGGGCAGCCTCCACCAGGCCCCCACCCATGTCCCCTATCACCCCCACCCCCCCGCCACCAGGGGCACCCTCCACCAGGCCCCCACTCATGTCTCCCACCACCCCCACCCCCCCAGTCACCAGGGGCAGCCTCCACCAGGCCCCCACCCATGTCCCCCTGCCCCCAGGTCCTGACGATACACAATCATGGCAGTAATGGGCAGCATACCCAGCACAAACACCCAGGCAAGGATTGCATCCACCCACATAGTGAATGCAATTACATGACACAACCCCAATGGCAAGTATGTAAATGAACACATGTCCGTCACACACACATACACAATGGCTGCAAGTGAATGTCAAAACCCATATCATGACATGTATGAAACCAAAGACAAAATAACACAAGTGGAAGTAAAAATAAAAAATGTATTAAAGATTAAAAATAAGTAAACAAATCAAACATACAACTATGTGGATAACAAAATAAATGGTCCATGTTGGGGAACAAAAGTAAAAATCAAAAAACGAAAAAGGAATACAAAAACAAATGTTGACCAAAGCAATATCAAGTAGAAGCAAAAGAATGAAAAACCATTTCCACATGGTGAACACAATAATGAAAAAAAGAAAATGTTCCTTCAAAAAACAAACAAACTAAATACAGGAATGTACCAGGGTCCATGAGCCCAACACCATAAAGGAAACCTACTACTACCTAATGAAAAAAATATATACAAAAAAGTGGCCATTGTCCGAGCGGTCCAAAATAATAAAAACAAATAAAGGAAACCTAACACTAACTAACTATATAACTATATACAAAGGCAGCGGGCAAGTCCTGCGGCTCACTTGCTGATGTTGCTGGCCAGGGCATCATCGAACTCCATGTCGATGTCCTGGAGGCGGGACTCTGTCCTGGCCCCGAGGTCTCGCAGGGATAACCCCATGTTCAGCTCAAACTCCCTGCGAGCTTCCTCGAGGCACTCAGCCCGCCTCAACGCCCGACGCATGGAGAACTCCGCCCTGACCATGGCGAGCCGCTCCTCTTCCGCCCGCTGCCGCTCCGCACCTATCCGCTGGACCAACTGCTCCCACACGGAAGACACCACCATCCCAGGGTTGCCCTGCCCTCCGGCCGATGCCTGCCCCTCTGATCTTGATGGCCCCGAGCCATGATGCCTCCCACGTCGAGCCCGCTGCTGCCTCCGACGCCACTGCCTCTGCCAGCACGACGGCATCCAGGCTGATGGAAACCACCGACGCCGTCGTGCACGTGCCCTGCCTGATGATGCTGTCACATCTTCCATCTGCTGGGGTCCAGTTGCTGTGTTGTCCACCCCTGCTGGACCTCCGACTCCCAACTGTGGCAGGGATGGGATACCCACCGAGCTGGCTGCATTGGTCGGGGCAGGTCCACAGGGGGCCCTGGTGGCATCTGGGCTGGAAGACGGCAAGGAGAACGACTGGTGGATAGCCTGCAAAGAGGAGGAGAGGGCCGCCACATTGGCCAACACATGCAGGAAACCCCCGAACATGGCCGATCCCAATTGGGCCACGTCGGCACGGTGCACTTCGTGATGACGTGAGTGCTCCTCCCGGGAAGCACGCACGGCATCACGAATCACAGCCGTGCGCATCGCGACCCCAATCAGGACCTTCTCCGCACGGCCAGGGGTTCCCACGTCCGCAGGTGGAGGGGAGTCAGGTGACATGGACATCCCCTCTACCTGCGGACGGGCCTGGGACGGGGCATCCCTGCTGGTGCATGGTGGTGCACTCACAGGGTCAGGGACAGCGACATGCACAGGCCCCTCCACGGTGACCTGTGCTGCCTCCTGCCCCTGGCCCTGGACTGCACCACTTGCACCAGCAGGGATGCCCCCACCAGGCCCCATGTGTGCCCCAGTGGCGGCCTCCTCCTCCTCTGTGCAAACCACCAACCTGGATGGCTCCTCACCGTCTCCCACCGTAGCAGGCCCCTGTGGGGGCTCACCCACCCCTTCCACTGCAGCCGTGGGGGCATCCCCGCCGCCTTGCTCCACAGCGCCGTCTCCGCCCTCTTCTTCACTAGCCGCTGCGTAGAGGGAGACAAAGAACACAAGCATCAGGGCACTGTACAATGGTCCCCTAGACAGGAAGCAATAGCAGATGAGCACCACTGTCAAAGTACACTTCCATCATGTCCCTCCACAACACATGGGTCAGTCCAGGCAAAGCACACACAGTAACAGGCATGGTGCATGCCATGGACATTTCCATGCATGTCCAATGGACTCTTGAAACATTCAATGATATGTAACTCACATGCATCATGGCTCATGCCTATCACATGCACACACTTCACCTCAGTCACATCCATCCTGCCCCAAACACACCAAACACAGCGGATACAAGGGTAATTTGGCTGCTTCACTGAATCTGTGCATTGTCACACACATGTGTCATGCATCCATGGCATGCACAAGTCACAGACACGCAGGTCAGGCACACAGACATGGCTACCATATATGTACCTGGCATCAGCACCCATCCCTCACCCCCACCCATGTCCAGGTACAGAGACTGGCATGCTCTCATGTTCAAAATCTGCATAGGGTTCCCCATGCGGCATTTGAACACATGCAACAACCATGTGGGTCACACATCACTGGTCGCACATGCATTACCATGATGTCCCTGCACACATACATGCATACATGGCCTATGGCACACATACAGGCAAGTATCATAGAACCAGCACACCGCAACATGCCCTGTCTCACACAGTAATGCTTGGACACTTACCGCTCAACTCCAGACGGGCCTCCCTCTCAAGGATCTGGGCATGGAGCGCTGGGCGTACGCGTTCCAGGACCCTCATCTGGATGGAACTCATGCAGCCCCGGCCCCCCTCCACGAGGCGCCGGGCCTTCACAAGGGTCCTGGACCTCAAGTCCTCCCAGCGCTTCTTGATCTTCAGGACGTCGCGGGTTGCCACCCCCTCCGCGTTGATGGCAACCACACAGTCGGCCCAGATCCTCTGCCGTCCTTCCTTGCTGGCGCGGGACGATCCAAAGAGGGCATCATACTGCCCCAGGACATGCTCCACCAGGACACCAACTTCGGTGGCAGTGAAGCTGGTGCCCCTCTGCCCCTCTGGCCTGGGGTTGCCACTGGTGCCAGATGTGGAAGTGCCCGACATGGCAACCCCAGAGGCAGGTGTGGGTGGGCAACTGGGTCCTGGGGCTGGGCTGTGGAGCGATGTAATCCCAGTCGGGAGTCTTCAGTTCCAGCAGGGGTGGACACAGCAACTGGACCCCTGCAGATGGCTGATGTGCAGGCACCAAATGGCAGGGCACGGTGGCAGCAGGCAGGCAGGCAGGCAGGCAGCAGCAGATGGCACGTGGGAGGCTGCTCGGGGCACTGGGGGGCAGTAACTCGGCCTTCTGGGCAGGAGCGTGGTCTTCCGTGTGTTTTCGCGTGGCCAGCTTGATACGGAGTGATTTGGCACGTGAAAATCCTGCACGTCAGCGTGAAATCCGAGGAAAGGCCCTTAGCGCGTAAGCGCGTCAGCACGCATACGCGATTCTATTGGACCAGAGTCCCTCAGCGCGTAAGCGCGTCTGTGACATGACCCGCACGGGTGTTCCCCACTCAGCACGTGATGACGGGGCACACGTGGAAATACTGCACGTCAGAGTGTCATCGCGTGTAATTGGACAAAAGTGCGCGTACACGCGATTGGCCTATGTACGTGTATTTAATGGGTGCGCGGGCACTTACACACGCAAGTACGTCAGCGAACCTGTATCCCGTGGTGCGTGTGAATCTCCACACGCTATTGGACTGGGAACTGGATTCCAGGGGTGCGCGGGTCACACGCTGTATCCTGTGGTGCGTGTGAATTTCCACACGCTATTGGACTGGGAACTGGATTCCAGGGGTGCGCGGGTCACACGCTGTATCCCGTGGTGCGTGTGAATTTCCACACGCTATTGGACTGGGAACTGGATTCCAGGTGTGCGCGGGTCACACGCTCGCCTAGAACACGCGCAAAGCATAAATTTGCGCACTTTAACAATAACAAGCTCAGACGCCAGGATGAACATACCGTTCCTAGCAGCAGTGGCAGTGGGCTACCAAAGGAGGAGGAGGAGGATAGTCAGGGCCAGAATATTCACACCCAGAACCAGCCTTTTCGGGATGCCTGATGACCAGGTGTATGGGAGGTACAGGTTTCCACCACACATTATACTGGACCTGGTGAGTGAGTGGGAGGATGACCTCACATCACCCACCCTGTGCTCCCAAGCACTCAGCCCCCTGGAGAAGGTCCTCAATGTACTGCACTTCTTAGCCACTGGATCATTTCAGCGGACAAGTGCCATAGTGGGTGGGGTGTCACAGGCCACCCAGTCACGCTGCCTACACCAGGTCTTGAACATCATGACTGCACGCCCATCAGTCCGCAGGCACATATACCTGCCCAGAACACCTGCAGAAAGGCATGCTGCCGCCCTGGACTTTTACGGTGTGGCACGATTCCCCAAAGTGCTAGGTGCCATCGACTGCACCCATGTGGCTCTACGTCCCCCCAGGGCATCTGAGCACATCTATAGGAACCGCAAGCACTGGCATTCCATCAACGTGCAGGTAGCATGTAATGCCAAGGGAATCATCACCTCAGTATATGCCAACTATCCCGGCTCCACCCACGACAGCTTCATTTACCGAATGTCCACCCTAAGCCGGGACCTAGAAGCTGGGCGGCATGGCGATACATGGCTGCTTGGTGAGTATGTATGCCACTGCACATGCATGCATGTTGGATACTGAGCAAGGTCATAACCCCACCAATGATACCAATTACCACCTCCACAGAGGACAGTGCCTACCCTCTCAGCCCCACATGATGTCGCCAATTCGGAACCCCACCAAGCCACCCGAGGTAAGATATAACACAGCCCACATTACGACCCGGGGCATAGTGGAGCGCACATTCGGAGTGCTAAAGTCACGCTTTCGCTCCCTTGACCATTCTGGCGGGCAGCTGTTATACGCTCCCCCAGTAGTGTGCAGGATCATAGTGGCAGCATGTGTCCTGCACAACGTTGCAACACGCCGGGGCCTGGCCGTGGACATGGTGGTGGCCCCACATCCCCAACCACATGCACAGCCGCTGCGCATGGAAGGGGAAAGCGCACGGGGGGAGGCAGCCCGTACACAGCTAGTGGCTAATTACTTCACATAGAAATCACACCCCTGTGGAGTGCACACTGCCCTGGCACATTCCATCTGACAATCAATGATGACTCAACCTGACACTGATCCTGAATGTCTGGCGAATGAACCGTGAATACCATATCAGCCTGAGATTGTTCACCTGGAAGTGTCACAATGTGTGCATCCCTACCCACACAGACACCACCAATGCAGTTTTGTGAAGTTACACATTCAAGCAGCTAAAATGATTACCCACTTGCAAAATGCAACAAGAGGACAGTGCCATGTCAGCCAACCCAACCCCAGCACCGCCACACGACACACCGTGCCATGTCATGCTAATTGCAGGTAAACAAAGTAATCCCCACAACATGACACTAGTCTCACTATGTACAGTGTCCCTATTAGAAACCTGCAACACCTGAAATGCTCACAGCAATGCCGGACCAACAACATACTTGAGCACGTAGTACCATTAACATGACATCACAAATGTTACATATTAGTAGTCTCACCACCTGGAAATGCCTGCACTCCCACCACTACCAACTGTGCAGTGTTGGCGCCATGTAGAGTTGTAGGTGCACTGCTGCCAACATGGACCCCATCTCCAGACTAGAGGTCCTTGTGTAGACATGAGGAAGGGACCTGCGAATTGGGAGGTAGACACAGAAGATGAGTTACACATCAATGCAACATGCAGTGTACAACACAACAGCAATATGCACTAGGAATGTATACACAGTATTGACTACAGACTGCCCACACAGTTCATGGGAGTCCAACGTCACTGTGTAATTCACTGTCACTTGGGCACACCCTTTGCAAGCCCATGGAAACGGGAAGTAGGAGGGGTGTGTGTGACTCAAACCCAAGCATCTGAACCAAATACATTACAAGCCTGCATGTGCCCAGCCACAATGCAGCGTATGCCCACAGGAACCACGGAAGCCAACAAATCGTCCCAAAAAAATAGGGAATAAAAGAAATAACAATAAAAATAAAAATAAGAAACAATCAAAAATGGCCATTGATGGGCCCGGGGGGGTTGGGGAGGCCACCCAGGAGGTCCGAGGACAGGATGCACACCAGAACCCACCTGCGTGGATCCTGGGAAAATAAAACACCTCCATGGGCTCATGGCCCACACGGCTACCCTGTTGTGGGAGTATCACTGCTGTCGCTATTATCACCCTGTACAGCTGCATCCGGAGGTGGTTGCACTATGGGAGGCAGCCCACGCAAGGCCCTAGTCTGCTCCTCCATGGCTGCAAGCATGCGGGTGTGGTAGGTCTGGTTCTGGAGGATGAGTGTGCGGAGGTCCCCATGCAACAACTCACGGGATGCCCGGACCTCCGCCCTCGTTGCCTGCATCTCAGCTGAGAGCGTACGGGTGAGACGCTCCAGCTGCTGTTCTGTCCTTTGGTGTGTTGAAGCCTCAAGCTCAACAAGAGTCGTCCTGAGGTGAAGGAGCTCCTGCCTCAGGGCTTCCCTGTGGCCCTGGGACTCAATGGAGATGGCCTCCTGCAGAGTCGCCAGCGCCGCCCGCCTGTCCCTGTTGGACCCCAACATGTCCTCCCTGTGTGACTGGCAGATGGAGTCGGTTGCCTGCTCTAGTCGCTCCATCAGCCTTTCTGGGGGGATAATGGAAGTGGCCACCCTATCCATGGCCTGAGCCATCATCTCTGATGATGCAGCCTGTTGTGTTGCCATACCGTAAATGGATTGCTCCCATGCGGTATTGCCGGGTGGCGTACGGCCACCACGTCGGCGGGCACCACACCTGTCTGGGGCAAGGCGAACTGCGCCTTGCTGTGCCGGCACTGCCTGAGGCTGCAGGACTGCATTCCCCCTCTGATCTGCTGGCCCAGGAACAGGATCAGATGTCGCGGAGTGTGACCCTGCATCCGTAACCACCGAAGGCGTAGCTGCCAACACTGACATCCCCATGGAGGGTTCTGACCCTGGTGCAGGTGGGTGAGACAGAACAGAATCCCTCCCTGGAACACTCACCTGCGACGGCACGTAGGTCTCATCCGAATCAACACCTGAGTACAGCTCGGGGGAGGTGCAGCCAGCGACACCCCTTGAGAGCACGACCTGCAGCACTTGTGGGTTCTCCCCCACCACCACACCACGTCCCTCACTGGTGGTTGGTCGGCCCTCGGACCCCTCCTGGGTCTGCACCATCTCCACAACCCCAGCAGTATCAGGTGCGTCTTCCCCTGCAAAGACATGAAAACAAAGAAATGGAAACAGGCATTAGCACCATGGCACACAATGAGGGCTGAGAAGCGAGAGAACCAGTACTTGATTGACACATGTCCCACATGACTAAAACCCTCCCATGCATGCACCCTCACTGCGTATGAAGTGCAGGCAAATGGCACACACTGATGACACCAAGATGGAAAATGAACACATTTTCTGCATGCTGCCTGGCAGTGGCATCACACATTGGCCTGTGATTGCCAGGTGAAACACACATGCCATCACACAGATGGCATGTACCATTGCTATTGAGTGAAGATGGAGAGGAGGGCAGCACCTATTCATTCAGTCCAGTTCCCGCATGTAATTGCTTTTCTAATTCTAACAGGTCAGATTTTTCACCTGGAGCTGCCAGTCTGAAATGGTCCAATTGCACAGGGACATGTGTGTACAAATGATATCCAGGTAACAAAGTCACTCCACTTCACCATTGCCATGTCAGACATGTGACTAGTGGACAGCGACATGGCTAGTAAAAGTGGGGAAATGCAAACAATCTGACTGAATGAACAGTGAACAATAAGCAACAATGTTGTGGCAAGGTGACACTTCAAGGGCAACTGGCGTGCAGTTGGGCTAGATGTCTACTGTTGGCAGAAGGGATACTGCTATGGCCAAATGCAGCTGCGCAGGAAGTATTGCATGAAGCACATGGCTGACCCATACGACTCAGGCGCACACACTCTCACCTGGCACACAAACAGAAGCCCTCACACACACACCATGCACATGGATGACACACACATGCATGTGCACTCACCGGACAATGCCTCGTAATCAGCCAGATCTCCCACGCCTTGGATCTGTTCCTCAGTGACATAGGTCCCAGCGACTGACTCACGTGGAGTGAGTTCCATGTCTACTACTGGAGACCCACCTCCAGTCACTAGAGTTGCGGCATGACTTGAGGCCAGTTTACTCTTTGCCCTGCGCTTTAGGTCATTCCAGCGCTTATAGCAATCATTGGCTGTGCGCCTCACGATTCCAAGGGCACTTACGATGTCCGCAACGGTCTGCCAGTGTGCCTGGCGTTGTGCAGGTGTGGTCTTGGATCCTGCAACAATGACCATCTCGTTGTCATGTCCGGACACATACTCGACAAGTGCATTCAGTTCGTCATCCGTGAAGCTGGGCTTCCTGGACGGGCCGGACTGTGTAGCCGTGTCTGGGGCATCAGCCTGTGCCGGACGAGCACTCTTCCTCTTCCGCTTGGAAGGTGGTGGTGATCCTGAGTGTCCTGCGCCGCTCTGGACACTAGGGGCAGGAGCCCTGGTGGACTCTGTATCAGGAGTGTGGGATTGCACACTCAGCATGGGAGTTGGTGCAGGCATTGGCTCTAGTGTGATGGTGTCAGGGGGAATGTCAGCAGCATGGACTAGGACCGACACTGTCCTGGCTGGGTGTGTGAGGGCTGGGGTGGATGGAGCCGCAGCTGCCCCTGCAGCCTCTTCGCCCTGCCTCCTTGGTGCAGCAGATGACCTTGCTGCCCCAGATCCACGTGGCATGATGGCATCAACGTGCACCAGCGCACGTGTCGTAGCCCTGCTGACCTGGAAGTCAGCCATGGAGTCAGCCAGGTCTGGTGCCACAATGGGCTGGTCCAACAAGGGATGAGCATGGATGGTGTCAGCCACATCAGCCTCAACGGGAGTGGGGGGGGGGGATTATGGGTGCCCGTGACTGGTCCTCCACACATGGGGGGACAGGCTCACCCTGCAAGTTACAACCACGTCCCCTACCGGATCCACCACGGCCACCACTTGTGGCTCTTCCACCTTTGCCACCCTTACGGAATCCTCGCCTCCCAGCCATGGCACTGATGTTAATGTGCGTATGGGAGTGGATGTAGACTATTGTCCTGGGCAATTGGGGGTCAAAGGGGTTGGGTACCAGATGGTAATTGTACCCTAGTGCTCTAGCAAGGCTGATTGTAACCCCTGGGGAAAGATGACGGGTCACGCAACGCACAGGAGGCCCAAAAAAGGGAGATGACGTGCACGCAACCCCTCCTAGACCACGTGTGCAGAAAGAAAAACCTGCACTACGCTGTGGCACCCAGTAACACAAGAATGAACGTATGCGTGTCACACGCAGCCTAGAATGACCTCTGAAGGGGTAGGCTACACACGGTGCAAGCACAGATGTTAGATACGTGCGTGACTCACTGTCTGCCTGGTAAACGAGCGTGTAAAAGGAGCACGTTTGGTTGGCAACACCCCCGCCAAAAGAAGATTTGTACGCTGTCTGAGGAGACAGGACAACAGTAGAAGGGAACACTGTTTGAGGGAACAGGCCCAGGTAAACCAGTAAAAGAGAAAAAAGAGAAAAAGCTGTCAGAGGTAACAGGGAATACGAACTTGAAACGCCATGAAGTAAATCGCGTGTGAAACGACAAGAAGTACAGAATTCACCCACTCGCTCTCCACGAAAAGCACGTACAAGGAAAACGTGTTCTACACGTATCTTTTATACAGGCCCACACGTCCAGCGTCACTTACGCGGCGTGTACGCGCTAGGGCCATTTCCACCAATTACATGCTTTGTCACTTCTGCGTGTAGGGCCATTTCCACCAATCA
Organism: Ambystoma mexicanum; assembly: GCF_040938575.1. Lineage (NCBI taxonomy): Eukaryota > Metazoa > Chordata > Amphibia > Caudata > Ambystomatidae > Ambystoma > Ambystoma mexicanum. Next base: position 985,520,656 of record NC_090921.1, read on the forward strand.
CACGCGATTACACTCTGACGTGCAGTCTTTCCACGTGTGCTCTGTCATCACGTGCTGTGTGGGAAACACCTGTGCGGGTCACGTCACAGACGCGCTTACGCGCTGAGGGCCTTTCCTCAGTTTTCACTCTGACGTGCAGGATTTTCACGTGCCAAATCACTCCGTACCAAGCTGGCCACGCGTACGCACACGGAATACCACGCTCCTGCCCGGAAGGCCGAACTACTGCCCCCCAGAGCCCGAGCACGCTCCCACCTGCTGCTGCCTGACTGCCTGCTGCCCCTGCACTGCTGGGGGGTGGGGGTGGTGGGAGACATGAGTGGGGGCCTGGTGGAGGGTGCCCCTGGTGACTGGGGGGGTGGGGTTGATAGGGGACATGAGTGGGGGCCTGGTGGAGGGTGCCCCTGCACTGCTGGGGGGTGGGGGTGGTGGGAGACATGAGTGGGGGCCTGGTGGAGGGTGCCCCTGGTGACTGGGGGGTGGGGGTGATAGGGGACATGAGTGGGTGCCTGGTGGAGGCTGCCCCTGCACTGCTGGGGGGTGGGGGTGGTGGGAGACATGAGTGGGGGCCTGGTGGAGGGTGCCCCTGGTGACTGGGGGGGTGGGGGTGATAGGGGACATGAGTGGGGGCCTGGTGGAGGGTGCCCCTGCACTGCTGGGGGGTGGGGGTGGTGGGAGACATGAGTGGGGGCCTGGTGGAGGGTGCCCCTGGTGGCGGGGGGGTGGGGGTGATAGGGGACATGAGTGGGTGCCTGGTGGAGGCTGCCCCTGCACTGCTGGGGGGTGGGGGTGGTGGGAGACATGAGTGGGGGCCTCGTGGAGGGTGCCCCTGGTGACTGGGGGGGTGGGGGTGGTGGGAGACATGGGTGGGGGCCTGGTGGAGGGTGCCCCTGGTGACTGGGGGGGTGGGGGGTGGTGGGAGACATGAGTGGGGGCCTGGTGGAGGGTGCCCCTGGTGACTGGGGGGGTGGGGGTGGTGGGAGACATGGGTGGGGGCCTGGTGGAGGGTGCCCCTGGTGACTGGGGGGGTGGGGGTGGTGGGAGACATGAGTGGGGGCCTGGTGGAGGGTGCCCCTGGTGACTGGGGGGGTGGGGGTGGTGGGAGACATGGGTGGGGGCCTGGTGGAGGGTGCCCCTGGTGACTGGGGGGCGGGGTGGTGGGAGACATGAGTGGGGGCCTGGTGGAGGGTGCCCCTGGTGACTGTGGGGGTGGGGGTGATAGGGGACATGAGTGGGGGCCTGGTGGGGGCTGCCCCTGCACTGCTGGGGGGTGGGGGTGGTGGGAGACATGAGTGGGGGCCTGGTGGAGGGTGCCCCTGGTGACTGGGGGGGTGGGGGTGATAGGGGACATGAGTGGGGGCCTGGTGGGGGCTGCCCCTGCACTGCTGGGGGGTGGGGGTGGTGGGAGACATGAGCAGGTGTGCAGGGTAGTCCCCTGTTTTGTGGGCTGCCTGCATGGGCCGTGGAGGGTGTACAGGGAACACCTGTGAGGACCCACCCAGCCTAATCGCGTGTGTAACTTCCCACGCACCCCTGTAATACACGTGCCAAGCCAAATCGCGTGTGAGAATTCCCGCGCACCCCTGAAATACACGTACCCTGCTGAAATCGCGTGTAAAACTTCCCGCGCACCCCTGAAATGCATGCGCCCAGGCTATTCGCGTGTGGAACTTCCCGCGCACCCCTGAAATACACGCGCCCAGGCTATTCGCGTGTGGAACTTCCCGCGCACCCCTGAAATACACGCGCCCAGGCTATTCGCGTGTGGAACTTCCCGCGCACCCCTGAAATACACGCGCCCAGGCTATTCGCGTGTGGAACTTCCCGCGCACCCCTGAAATACACGCGCCCAGGCTATTCGCGAGTGGAACTTCCCGCGCACCCCTGGAATACACGTAGCACGCTGGGAGACATGAGTGGGGGCCTGGTGGAGGCTGCCCCTGCACTGCTGGGGGGTGGGGGTGATAGGGGACATGAGTGTGGGCCTGGTGGAGGATGCCCCTGCACTGCTGGGGGGTGGGGGTGGTGGGTGACATGGGTTGGGGCCTGCTGGCAGGTGCCCCACAGTGCTGGGTGGTGGGGGTGGTGGGAGACATGAGTCGGGCATGAGTGGGGGCCTGGTGGAGGCTGCCCCTGGTGGCTGGGGGGTGGGGGTGGTGGGAGACATGAGTGGGGGCCTGGTGGAGGCTGCCCCTGCACTGCTGGGGGGTGGGGTTGGTAGGAGACATGGGTGGGGGCCTGGTGGTGGGTACCCCTGGTGGCTGGGGGGTGGGGGTGCAGGGGGACATGAGCAGGTGTGCAGGGTAGTCCCCTGTTTTGTGGGCTGCCTGCAGGGGCCGTGGAGGGTGTACAGGGAACACCTGTGAGGACCCACCCAGCCTAATCGCGTGTGATAATTCCCACGCACCCCTGTAATACACGTACCCAGCAAAATGGCGTGTGATAATTCCCACGCAACCCTGTAATTCACGTACCCTGCCAAATCGCGTGTGATAATTCCCACGTACCCCTGTATTACACGTGCCCTGGCTAATCGCATGTAAGACTTCCCGCGTACCCCTGTAATACACGTTCCTGGGACAATCGCGTGTTGAACTTCCCGCGTACCCCTGTAATACACGTTCCCTGGACAATCGCGTGTTGAACTTCCCGCGTACTCCTGTAATACACGTTCCCTGGACTATCGCGTGTTGAACTTCCCGCGCACCCCTGAAATACACGTACCCTGGCACCCTGGCTAATCGCGTGTATAACTTCACGCGTACCCCTGATATGCACGTTACCCGCTCGTTCCTTGTTTGGCAGCCCTGTAAACTGGTCCAGGGTTAGCGCAGCCCTTTGTGATGATTTAGCGATTTTGATGGCTTTTCCTTGCGCGAGGGCATTCTTGGGGGCGTTACTGGCGCTGCTGCAGGGTCGCTGCGATACTCTGCGCCACGGCTGGTTTGGGAGCCTAAAATCCATGAATACGCTGTGCGCGGAAATCGGTTTTAGCGCACGTGCCTGGCGCAGACAATCGCACACGGACACTCTGCGCCAGCCGCTTGCGACACTTTTCTGCGAAATTCTATGAATTACCCTGTTAGTCGTTCAAATAGATCACAGACTGCAGAACAGGAAGGCCGATCGTTCCAAGTTTGATGCTCGAGTATTTTCCAAACCGCCAACTCCTTCCAAAGGAGTAGACTCCGGGGAACCCATGCAAATAGGGGGCCTGAAAGGTCCTCTAACACAAAAGGAGCGGGAAAGGAGAAAACAGTTGCAATTATGTCCATATTGCGGAAACTCAGGGCACTTTCTTCGAGACTGTCTGGTGAAACCTGCCAAGAAGGCAGTAGGAGCTGCAGTTACCAAAGTTACAAACTCTGAGCAGGGAAACGACCTCGCCCGACAAGAATAGAGGTCCTCTTGCCGAGCGTGAAAACCAGTTCAGTGACCTCGCATTTCGCGATACCTATGGTCCTCATTAGCCCTGATAATCCGGATCGATTACATGCAATTGAAGCTTACGTCGACAGCGGTGCCATCGGCAATTATGTGGATCATGAAATGGTTTTGAGGCTGAATCTAACTCTTTGTCCCAAGGCTGTAAAGGACGTCATTACTACGGTGGATGGAACAGAGATAGCCTCCGGACCAGTAACGCATACCACTCAAGAAGTGACGCTAGTAAGTCAAGATGGACACCATGAGAAGATCCTGTTCGATGTGATCAAGGCTCCTCAGTTTCAGATTATTCTAGGAATACCTTGGTTAGAGAAACACAATCCTCTGATCGATTGGCGAGCAAGAACGGTCCAGTTTCCAGAATGTGTCTCTACTTGTCACCCTCCACCTGGTGTTGCACTGGCAGCAATTTCTTCAGAGACTCCCCAGTTACCTCCCGAATACCTAGAATACCAAGATGTTTTCCGGAAGGATCAGGCTAACTCTCTACCTCCTCATAGGTCTTATGACTGCCAGATAGACCTGATACCTGGATCTACTCCTCCTTGTAGTAGAATTTATGCCCTCACCGAGCCTGAGAACCTTCACCTTCGACAATACCTGGATCAATACCTGGCAAATGGGTTTATTCGTCCTTCCAAGTCCCCTGCTTCTTCAGCTTTGTTCTTCGTTCCAAAAAAGGAAGGAGACCTTAGAACTTGTAAAGATTATCACTCCCTGAACCAGATCACCGTCAAGAATAGATATCCGTTACCTTTGATCCCTGAACTCCTGGACCAAGTCAGAAAAGCATGCATATATACAAAGCTGGATCTTAGAGGAGCCTACCACTTGGTACGAGTAAAAGAGGGCGATGAATGGAAGACGGCCTTCCGCACCAAATATGGGCTATTTGAATATCAGGTCATGCCCTTCGGACTTTGCAATGCCCCGGCCGCCTTTCAATATTTTATGAACGATGTCCTCAGAGAGCTCATAGATGTGTGTGTTGTTGTTTACATTGACGACATCCTCGTTTATTCTTCATCGGAAACTGAACATCGGAAACACGTGAAAATGGTCCTCGAAAGATTGCGTCAACACAAACTTTTCTCTAAGTTGGAAAAATGTGTTTTCAACGTGACTGAAGTTGAATTCTTGGGATTCATATTATCACCTAGCGGAGTGCGTATGGATTCAAAGAAGGTCGATGCAGTTCTCAAATGGCCATCACCATCCTCCGTAAAAGGTGTGCAAAGCATGTTAGGCTTCGCTAACCTTTACCGCAGGTTTATCCCCGAATTTTCTCGAATAGTCCAGCCCATCACTGCCTTGTTAAAGAAAAACAAACGTTTTGAATGGTCTACCGAGGCGGAACAAGCTTTCCAGGATTTGAAGACTAAATTTATCTCTGCACCAATCTTAAAACACCCTCGCCCCGAACTCCCCTACATCGTGGAAACTGATGCTTCAAGCCTTGCCATGGGGGCAGTTCTATCACAAAAGGACCCGGTAACCAATCAGTTGCATCCCGTGGCATTTTGGTCCCGCAAATTCTCGCCTCCTGAAATCAATTACACGATTACTGACAAGGAACTTCTGGCTATCAAGTCTGCCTTTAAGGCTTGGCGGCATTATCTGCTGGGGGCCCGACACACCGTTACTGTGATTACGGATCACCGAAACCTGCAATATTTGAAAACCGCAAAAGCCCAATCCTCTAGACAACTCCGTTGGGCATTATTCTTTGCCGAGTTTGACTTCATAATTACCTATCGACCTGGTACAAAAAACGGTAAAGCTGATGCCCTTTCTCGGATGGGAGTGGAAGAACACTTGATCAACCCTAAACCTGTACCAATCATTCCCGAACAAAGAATTCTGGGTGTAATCGCCACACAATCCATAGAGGAAGTTAAGGATCAAGCCAGGCAACTTGTAACTCCAGCAGACATACAGAATTGGCATCTGCAGGGAAAGGACTTTGCAGTAAAGGACAACTTATTGTATTTCCAAGAACGATTATACCTGCCCAGCACAGATTTACAGAAAAAAGTAATCTCTTGTTATCACGATTCTTTAATGGAAGGACATCCCGGTATGGTCAAGACCTCAGAAAAGATCAAGCGCTACTTCTGGTGGCTGTCTTGGAAAAAAGATATCAGAGACTTTATAATGTCCTGTGGAGTATGCGCCCAAAACAAGAGTCAAAAGGAAAGACCAGCAGGCCTCTTACGCCCTATTGACATCCCACCTCGCCCTTGGCATACGCTTTCTATGGACTTCATCACCGATCTACCTCCATGCTCCGGATACAATACGATTCTAGTAATCGTGGACTTATTCTCCAAGATGGCGCATTTCATTCCGCTAAAAGGCTTGCCAACAGCAGCTACTCTGGCCTGAGAATTTCTCGAAAACATCGTCCGACTGCACGGTTTTCCTTCGGTTCTAATTTCGGATCGAGGTAGTCAATTTATTTCTCATTTTTGGCGAAGTTGCTGTCGGTCGGCTCAAATTGATGTGAGACTATCGACCAGTCACCACCCTCAGACCGACGGACAAACCGAGAGGACCAATCAAACTCTGGAACAGTATTTACGCTGCATGCTGCAACAAACTGAAAAAACTTGGAAAGACATCCTTTGGATAGCCGAATATGCCTACAATAACTCTGTCCATTCGGGAACTGGGAAAACCCCGTTTTTTCTTTTATACGGCAGTCACCCTCGAACCTCGGAGTTGGATCCCCTCCAAGATCTTGAAACACCAGCAGTAGACTACCTGCATTCTACAATCACCCAAGCCTTTAAGGAAGCTGTTTCTCACCTTCAAAGGGCTAAAGAACAATACAAGAAAGGAGCAGATCAACATCGGAAGGAAGCCCCTCAATATCAAGTAGGGGATCAAGTCTGGTTTTCCACCAAATATCTACCTCTAAAAGGGCCACGCACATTCAACCCAAGATACCTTGGTCCCTATTCCATCACTACCATAGTAAACCCAGTAGCGGTCAAGTTGGACTTGCCCCCGCACATGAAGATACATCCGGTCTTCCACGTCTCTCTATTAAAACCCGTGCAACCTCAAACCCGACTAACTAAATCTCCAAAACCCATCCTAGTTGATGGAGAACTCGAGTTTGAAGTCAAAAGCATTCTGGACTCCAAGATCTCCAAATCTAAACTATTTTACCTAATTGACTGGAAAGGGTACGGCCCCCAAGAGAGATCCTGGGAACCTGCTGAATATGTCCACGCTCCTCGCCTAATCAAAAGATTTCACCGAACATTTCCTGACAAGCCAAAACCCCCGGAGAAGCCCGGTTTGGGAGGGGCCTTGAGGGGGGTACTGTCATGATCTCTGCTTCCAAAAGGTCAGGGTTTTCCCAACTCCCTTGGAAACAGATCCATAATCCAGGTTCCGAGTGCCAACCAGTCCCAATTGGGACCTTTTGGACCCAGTCCTGGCGCCAGTGGCACCAGGCTCATAAATATGCCCAGTCCCAGCGCTGGAAGCGCCGGGCTCATAATGCTTGGGTGGACTTACCTGCAGCAGACCATGCTGCTTACTTGCCTGCCAGTTGAGCCTCTGATCCTCTTCTGTTTGGAACTACTTTTCCTGTTGGGTGGGGCAGGAGCCACTCCCTAGGTTCAGAACACTGGAACTCTTCTGGAAAGCAGGAACTCTTTTCTTACCTAGGCGTGGCTGTGGAAGGAGACCCCTAAGCACTACAGGAGGATATTTAAACCACACCCGATGGATGAATCTTGCTTTGCGTTATTCTGCATCCTCTGCAGCAGAACGCTCATCGTGTCTTCTGCATCTGATCCTGGGCCTAAGGAAAAAGGCTTACCATCCTGAATCCAGTCTTCAGCAACACCTATAAAGACAAGAAAGAACAGGTTAGCATTACGGTCTTCAGTGACAGCGCTTCACTTACCTGGTCCATCGGCTGTCACCAACGCCTCGCGCTGCATTCCGGCATCTGAAAGACAAAGGCTTACCTACTCTTCGTGCGCTCCGGAGGTCTTCGCACTGCATTCCGGCATCTGAAAGACAAAAGCTTACCAACTCTTCGCACGCTCCGGAGGCCTTCGGCGCTGCATCCCGCATCTGAAAGACAAAACAAGGTGCGTTTAAAGACATTGGGGAACTTTAATACTCACGTGCCATTACTCCTTTCCACATCTAACCCAGTGGGTATTCCGGCACCCTGCAGCCGCTCCGAATTTGTACCTGCAAAATAAAAAGACAGTTAGAGCGCATCGTGAAGCAGGCAACAAGCGCTTACTTACGTGCTTCCAGGCGCTTCTATTACTCACACGGGCTCCATCTTCAACTCACTTCAGCCCGTCATCCGCCATCGCCGGAACCCTGCAAAACAAGAGACATCATTACTAAAGACTTTTAAAGACATTAGAATTACTCGAAACTTACCGTTCGTGCAGTAAACGACGGACAGCAGTCCTCTGAAGTCAAGAGGCCTGCTCCCCTTATCCAGTGAAGAAACTGGTTACAGCACCCTGCCCCGAGGCAGATGGAGAGCACGGCGTTCACTTACCTAAGGTGAGAGCGTTAACCTTTGGGGTTCTACAGGAGAAGAGAAAGGGAAGAAGAGAGAGACATTCAATAACCCAGTTCATTAATCCCATATTTTCTATCTGCAGACATCTTACCCTTCGAGTCAGACATACAGTGCACAGAGGTCCAGCCCAAAGAGCCAGCCGTGTGTTACACATCACCTTTGAAGATACGGTATACGCCCAGTCAAGACCGGCGCCTCTACGGGAATCAGGTGAGCGTTACACCTATCTGTGTTCCACATAATGCATTCTGGTTGTATCTAATAGGTAAAAGGTCTTTGAATAAATTAGAACCCCCGTCATTGCTTTGGCCAGCCTCTCATACCATTGTTTGCATATCAGCCTTAGCCCTGTCACTAATGTCAGAAGCCATTCCAAACTGCTAGACCACATGGCCTAAATATGTGTGTGTTTGCTTGTGTTTCAGTGGAGAGGGAACATGGCCTGGCAATTCAGATTGAACTGCACCTTTTGGTGGCAGCACCGAAAGCCATTTTCTAATGGCTTGTCTCCTTCTCTAATCGCACAGACATACTACAGAATTATGGCATGGAATGTTGTGAAGAGCAACGGTAGTGGAAATGTTTAATTCAAAGCCTTGCATCTATCACTTTTTGATTTTACTACACTCTCCCCTACAGAATTACATTTGTGTTACTATCAACCTTATCTTTTCACTTATACTCAAGTAGTTAATGCAGCAGAATATATATTTTGAATGGAATTTGTCAGGGCCCCCAGTCAGTTGACGTACCTTCTACAGAAATCTGTGTTAAAGCAACTTAACCTGTCATTTATTCTTTGATATAATTAACCATTTTATTGAGCATGATGTGAAATAACACTATATTCCCACAAAACATAAACAGACTTTAAATTACAGAAACCAACATTGTGATTTTAGGTTTGAGAAAATAGTTGTAGCAGCCTGCTTGAATAATTGTGCTACCTCACTTAGAGGTGTGACTGGCCCTCAATCTCCCTAGTCAGTTGTACTTTCATGGCTGTAGGTCATAAATCATTGCCTAGGGCAAGAAAACAAACCCTGGCTGAGCTTCCTGAAATTCAGCCTCTCAGAATGATTTCTCTGAGGTTACTGCTGAATGTTTAGAGTGACATCCACCCCCCCCTTTTCTCGGTTACCAGTGGTGTATTACACCACTGACATGGCCTCCTTTCTAGGGGGGGGCAGAGGCTGGCTCTGGGGGGGCCTGGCCCCTCTGGCCCCCCTGCTGGAGCCGGGCCTGCTTGGCTTTCTTATCTGTTTTACCACTGGACAGTAAACTGGACAGGGAGGTCCTTGGAACAAACGTTAACTTGCCATTTAAACAAGCTACTTTGGCAAGTGAATCTCCAACACAAGATTGGTCTTGGCTTGACGCGGCAATAAAGATGTTTGCTGATAGCCACCAGGACGTGAAATGACCCTAACGAACTGCCTATATCACTCATTTCATGTAACGTTTGTGGTTTGTCCAATTTGAGTGATTAACATGTCATTTTGTTGCAGGAAACAATGAACGAATCACACTTTGACTTGGAGGGATTCTATAAATACACTAAGCCAGCCTTCAGAGGAGTTAAGGGTCGCCCTAGTAGAGGAATGGCGATAGCTATTGATTTAAGTTTAGCAACTAATTTGCAGAGCATTGACTCTCCACGTGAAGGCCTATTGGCAGTGGAATTGTCTTTTGGGACATCTAAGCGGAAAGTACTTATAGTAAACTTGTATTGGAATCCGTCCAGGTCAACTTTGGATGCGATTCATTCAGCAATATCAGTCTTATTGGAAGGCTGACTGGAACATGACTCGTCACACGCTAAGTCACAGTTCTAGGTGTTGACTTAAATTCAAACTGTATGTGCCTGCAACTTAAATGAATCCCGAACGGCTCTCCCTATGAATAAACATCAGATCCTGCTTAGGGGGGCTGCCTGGGACTCCTCATTGACAGGCTGGGACTTGTTCCATGTGTTGCCGCATGTTGATAGTGATCCATTGACTAGTTTCTCATGGCAGTGAGGGAAGGCCCATTCATGGATAGATTACATCTATGTTTATACCGAACTGGGAACCTTGTGTAGTCCTGTCTCCTTTTCTGATCCTCATTTTGGTGACCACATCACTCTGTCCCTTACTGTTCAACTATGGTTCCAATTGCGTGAAAATCAACAGTTACAGCTATGTTATCTGCTGACCTGAATGGTTTAACTGTGAAATGGAACGAGCGGAATTATTCCTTATTTACAGGCTTACTTAGAAGAAAGTAAACCATTTATCAGCTTATGAGGAAGATTTACCTCTGTTGTCGGCTGATAGATTTGCCACGACAATTACATTATGTGTAAATCTAATGACTACTTAGGACAGACCATCACGAGCCAAGCCCTTTTAACACACATACGATTTAAGAATTGTTGAATCTAAAAAACTGAAATGATCTAGACTGAGGGCCATGACTTTTCTTGGCCTTGGCAATGAGGATCATTTGAAGGCTAAGAAATCAATCAACCAGGCACACAAGAACCATGTCAAGTCACTTAAGGTGGAAATGTATATTAAAGACAATCAGACTGTCTTAAAACAACTCTTGACACACAACACAGCCCATTTTTGGGCTACAATTAATAACAAACGGGGACTGGGAAGTGCTCGTTCTGACTGTCCACTATAAGAACAGGTTTGGGTCGAGTACTACAAACAGAAATATTCTATGCCTACTGGTCTTGCAGGTGATGGGTTAGAAATGGTAAGTCAGGTGACTTTTGCAACATGCCCTTGGACATTAGTTGATATCCAGTGGGCAATTGCCAAGGCTAAGGCCTTGCAAGCTCCCGGACCCGATGGTTTGGCTCCTATAGTCATTAAAAGTGCTTCAGATATATGGTCCTTAATTTTAAAAGCACTTTTTGATTCTATCTTTAAAACCCATACTGTACCGTCAACTTGGAGAGAGTCTATAAGAATTCCAATCTTTAAAAAAGGTGACTCATCCAATCCCGACAGCTAGAGGCCTACAGCCCTGTTGGACGCGGCAGGTAAAATCTTCACCTAACTCTTGTTGAGAGATCTTAATGCCAGTCTCAATGAATTGGGTGTGATATCTACACATCAGGTAGGCTATAGGCCACTAGTGAGGACTGCTGTGAATGCCATTACGATGGCTCATTTACAGGCATCTGCTAAAAAGGGCACAGTTGGGGCTGCTAACGTGACTTCAGTCGACATGACCAGTGCTTTTCACTGAGTAATAAGATAAAACGTGTGGTCAAAACTACTGGTTTACACGGTTGATCTGAAACTGGTCCAGTTAATGGCTTTGCTACATCCCAACACAAGTGTGAAGGTTAGAATTACTAGGGAGGGTTATTTGTCCAGGCCCATTGAAAACATTGGTGGGACTTAAACAAGGTTGTGTATTAGCTGCAGTCTTCTTTAACACATATATTAGTGACATTGATCAACTCTGGAATGATGGCAATTCTATTCCAGTTAAATTGGAACATCTTGAACTGCACCGGTTTCCCTTTGCTGTTATATCGTTATCTTTGATAAGATGGCACTGGGACTCCAGAGGGAATTGGACCTGTTTTTCCAATATGCCACCACTAACAACCTGGTGGTAAGCGGATACAAATCAAAAACTGTAATCTTCACCTCTAAAACTAAGCCCAAGATCATATATTGGACTATTGGTGGCTGCAGACTGGACAGAGTGCTTTTGCTACGCTATCGAAGTTCTAATCTTTCAATTAGCACTTCCCAATAGGTATGGCAAGATTCTTTGAAGGAGAACATGCGTGCGGCCTTCGGTTTCCCAACAAAAAAGAATTTACCATCAGCTCTGTACATTTTAAATTACACCCATGTTGAGATACTTTCTGGCAAAAATTGAACCAGATAGTTATGCTTTACTGCCTTGACATAACTAATGTTGACTTGGACCATTACCTGGATTGTGTTCAGGGCCAGATATGGGAGGAAACCTTGTGTCTTGCCATGTCTTTGCCGAATGCCATTGTGAGACATGAGTTTGGGCTCATTTCTCTTCGAACAAGACATCAGTGGAGACAGTTGGCGACCGATGCCAAAATTATTTCATCCCCACCCCTTTCCTTGTATGAGGACTTAAAGGCTATGGCTGATGATGGTTCTGTTGATTCTATTGCTATTTTCAAAGACAAGATGATGAACATTTTAGAAAATGTCTGTTCTTCAGAGGAAAGATCTCATCGCTCGACCACTCTCTTCCAAAACTAAGCTATTTAGGTTCAATTAGGCGTGTACCTGCGAAGAAGTTACATCATATGCCAGGTACAAGAAGTATGTCAAATTGATTAGGAAAAGAGGTGATATACCAAGATACTTAAGCATATTTCCTTAGAATAAGGTGCATAACATGCATATGCGCTTCTGGCTGAATCAGCTACCCACAAGGGACCGAACTAGTTGTTTGAAACATAGTGGGGCTGACTCGACCGATTGTTCCATATGCAAACAGTCTGGCACCATCTTTGAAAGGGTGTGTTCGAGCTTAATTGAACAAAGCAAGCGTCATTTGAAAGGGAAGATTTTTCCTGGCGCAGATTAAATTGATGATTTTTTCAGGACTCGAATACTGTGGAATGAGACTGTTTCATTGTTAAAAGCTCTGCATCATTTTCTCGTGGCGATTTTTGTTCTACTTAGAAATTAATTAATTTAGCTTTTCATTTTCTTTTCTTTTTCTCTTTTCTTTTTTCTCCTTTAAGATTTTAAGATTCTATATTTTTCTTCGTTTTTATTTTCTCATTTTCGTATGTGATTGTAGATTTTATGATCTTGTAACTTTTGATGCACTTTTGCTGTAATATTGGAAAGGTATGATAAACCAAACACAATTTAAAAAAACTAGGCGCCGCACATTTCGGTGACATTACACCTTATTTGTAAATAACCGTCACGCTAAAGGAGCTCGTGTTTTGGCGATTAAAAACCAAAGAGTTTAAGAAGTTGCAGAAGTGTGGCTGTGCTGGTATGCAAACTTAGATCACAGAGCCACAAGACTGGGCTCATAACCACCAGACTTGCAAAGCTATACTGTTCATGTTCTAAAATCTGTTATGTTTACTCTCTAAATCGTGAAGCCGTAAAATGTTTTCTCTTTCCTTTTTGACACATAAAATGTAACTGCTTTAATTTAATGACAACCTCACCCCCTTTGTAACAATAATTTACTTACTTTATAAATTATTTAATTATATAGCAGCCCCCTGGCATGTTTATTATTTAAATTGCTGGTGCCAATAGGTTTGAGCGCCCTACTGGCCCTGGCGAACAGGGCATGCCCAAATGGGATCTGCGGCGGTGATGGAGCCATGGCTGAACGTCCAGCACCAAACGAGCCACGCCAAAACGCCCTCCTTCATCCAAGCCCCATCAGCCCTCTTCTAAGGTTTTATAATGACCTCGACTCTCTTCTCTCATAATCTCCACAGGGCATGCCCAAATGGGATCTGCAGCGAAGCAGCCACGGCTGAACGTCCAGCACAAATGAGCCACGGCTCAACGTCATCCTTCGTCCAAGCCCCAACAGCCCTCTCCTAGGCTTTTATAATGACCTCGACTCTCTTCTCTCATAATCTCCACAGGGCATGCCCAAATGCGATCTGCTGCGAAGGAGCCACGGCTGAACGTCCAACACCAACCGAGCAACGGCTGAAAGTCCTCCTTCGTCCAAGCCCCACCGGCCTTCTTCTAAGCTTTTATGATGACCTCAACTCTCTTCTCTCATCTCTCCTTTCCCTCACTTTTGCTTTTTTTCTTAATGTTGAATTTAAACTTCATTTTACTACTGTTCATTCTTCTCCTCACCTTCCTCTGCTTGAGTTCTATAATCTTGGTTAGATTCCTTCTCCTCTCCCTCATCTTTTGATCTTATCTTCTCTTCCTTCTCATCCAATAATACAGTTTGCACATATCAAAATAATTCTTCTCATCTCTTTCTCCTCTCCCCCACTTGCTGCAACCGCTTCTCCTTCATCTTTTACTTTCCTCTTGCCCTGACCTGTGTTCATTCAAATCTTCTTTCTTCCTCTCCTCCATTACTTCCTTGCAGCCCACCATTGGCAACTTCTCCTTTTTCTCCTTTGAGCAGGCTCCCGCTACTCTTCACACTTGTCTTCTCTCTACACTGGACCCACTATGCCCTTCTTGTCCTTTAACCCTCCTGTAAAGACCCACCACATGAACTATCTCCCTCTCTTCTTACTCTCAGCACTTCCTGTTCTTGCTGTCCGTTCCTACCTCCACCCTTCCTATGATTCTTTCCTGCTTGACACTAAGAAACACTACTTCTGTGCCCTTACTGTTTTTCTCTCTCTCTTCATCACCGTTGCCTAATCCAACATTCTTTCCCCCACACTTCTGAACCCTCTTTATCTTCTCCTCTTTCACCTACTGATTTAGCAGAGTATTTCACTTCTTAAGTCTCCCCTCTACTATCCTCTTTTACTCAAACCTCCTCATCTGCTATCCCACCCCGTCCAGATGTCGTTCCTCCCTTTTCGCCCTTCTCTACCTTTTTTTCATGCTTTACTGATTCTGACAGGGCTTCCTTTTTATCCCATACCCACCCCACTCACAATACTCTTGATCTCGTTACTTCTTCCTTAATTCCTTCAATCTACCCCAGGTCATCATCTATCTCATCTATCTTTTTAATCCTTCTCTATGCCTCTTCTTTCAAACATGCAATAATCAGACTGATATTGAACTCACATTATATAGATGCCCACCCTAAATCTGCCAAAGGAAATGAGAAATGAAACTGTTTAATGGAAAATCTAAACAAAGGACAAGAGAGGAGCTTGACGAAGGTGTGCTCTTCCTTGTAATGTCTTATCATCTATGGAATGGTGATAGATACCTTGTTTTATTTCTCTTCCTTGGTATTCTGTTTAATGTGACTGAATTGACGATACTTTAAATGGAATTGCTGAATTCACATTTTAAAAGTTTGTAATGAACTATAAAAGAACAAAAAAATAAAAATAAATATTGAAAAAAACCTGCCCTCGAACCTACACTTCTTGGAAATGTCCATCCTATTCTTCTCCTTCATTTGCTTTCCAAACTACGTGAGCTGGTTGAGTATTTAAAAGCATCCTCCGATTTGAATCTGCACTCATAACTTCCTGCCTTTCAGTCTGGTTTCCGTCCTTCTCACTCCACTGAGACTGCTCTTTTTCATGCCTCTAGCTCTCTTCTCTGGGCTCGTCATGATACACTGTCCTCTATACGCATCCGCCTGGATCTTTCGGCAGCTTTTGATATGGTCGATCCCCCAATTCTTCTTTCTACTCTTGCCTTCCTTGGACTTTCTGGCTCGGCTCTTCACTGGTTCTTTTCCTCTCTCTCTGATAGCTTCTAGTCTGTCTCTTGGACTGCTCATGCCTCCTCCTTACACTCGCTCCTCTGTGGTGTTCTCCAAGGGTACACTTGGGCCCGCTGCTGTTTTCACTCTAGACTGTTTCTCTTTCTGCGCTTATCACATCATTGAATCCCTCTTGTTGCTTCTCTCTGCTCTTTCCAACAATTGACCTTCTACATAGGTCTTCTTCCCGATGCTATTTTATTCACTTTTGGTAACTTGTTGATGTACTGCTTATGTTAATTTACTGCTCTGCGCTTTGGTGAAAGCGTTTCATAAATAGCAATAAATACAGATTAATAAAAGCCGAGGGGCACAGACAAAGGAACAGGTGGTGTGTTACAGGGACGGAGTCCACAGAAGAGCTGGTTCTAAGACAAGCTAATACTACATCGCTGCCTAGAAAACAGCCATCCAGCTGGCCTTAAACACAGCAACTATGTCCCCATCACGTTACGAGGTCACGCAGGCTGTTGTTTTGAGCCTCCGGTACTCTTTTTCTGTCCCGCTCATAGTCACAGGCACCGCGCGCAATGCATGTAAGTATGGGTTACATTGTAGCCCCAGCTGTGGCGGTCCTCAGCTACTGAGTTGGGATTGAGCAAACCAAGTGTCACAGATAAAGGAGCGTGTGCTTGTCTCGTGACCAGGTCCATGTGAGCATTTTGGAAGGCAAAGCAGGCCTCGATATGCAGCAAGTTAACTCTAGGAAGCTGGCTAGACAGAACACAGCAGTGGTCATTGCTTAGTGGGCGGGGCACTAGCCTGGCCAGTGGTTGTAATGGAGCAGCGTCGAGGTCACAGGGCAGGTATCCAGAATGAGGGCAATAAGGCGACCATTTTGTGGTGGTGGGGCACCTAATATCAGGCTTCAACGAAGGTAGCTGGAGGTTCACGGTTAGCAGACAAGGGCAAGGGCTTGCAGCAAAACCCCATGGTTCCTTCAATCACACACAATAACAGGCTGCCCTGAAATTCACCTGGATACAGTCGGGTAGGTATTTGCCCACTTTGTGTGTGGAGCTAATCCATCCTCCAAGGCTATTATAAGCAGCCACAGATTGGGAGTCCTTTTGTACACATTAGACGGTATTAAATGAACAAGTATTTTTCAATTGGCCGAAAATGAAAAAGACCGATTTAGAAGGACTGCCCTCAGAACGCTCTTAATCTAAATCTGAACTGTCACGCCCCTGCCACACACGAGTGCCCGCAGGGGCTGACAGGCTGACCGAGATGGGCTGGGGAAGACGGGTTTCAGGTACATTTGTGTTTGCAGGCTTGTATGTATGAAAGGGGACAGTGTTTGTGGTGCAGAGGGGGCTGGGGAGAAGGTGTGGCTGTGTGTGTGTGTATTTGTATATGAGGTGGGGGATGGGGAAAAGGTGTGTGTGTGTGTGTGTGTGTGTGCGCGTGCGCGCGTGAGGAGGGTTTGGGGGAGAAACACCAGATTTCAAAGGCAGGGGGTGGGAATTGATGTATTTTATTAAATATTATTTTTGTGTACGGCCTTTAATATTCGAGATAATCACATGGAACCGTGGTTTTGTAGGAGCGGGCGTGGAATCCCATTAAGATGGGTAGTTAGGTTTTGCTACATTCTTTGGCCCCACACTGGAGAACCTGATTTCCCAGATTTAAAAAACAGCACTTTTTCCATTGTTGACCCCCCCCCATCCCCATCCGCTCCCATAACCTCCTGCCACGCTTGCTACTCCCCTGTGTGGCTATAAAAATGATTATCTCAAATGCTGAAGAAAAACATTGAACCCACACCTGCTCCCCCAGCGAGCCGATGGCGACCACTACCTAACTTTACACCACAAGGAGAATATTAAAACAACAGCAGAGGACGTTACTTGGGATAAGAAGAAGGACTGGCAATTAAAGTAAATAGCCCGCTTCTGCTTGACGGAAGTTTGAATCTCTGTCGCAGTCCCCTTGGAAAGCGCCCCCTATTGAACGTATTTGGCCTCCATCAGCATATCTTTCCTTTCTAATCTTGAGATCTCTGTGCTGCTGTGCAGCGTCTCCTATCTCTGCACCATGCTTCCAGAGGAGGATCAGTCGCCATTTTCCAGTTCAATGCAATATGGCGCTTAGCGAGTAATTGTGGTGTGTGCCCCTTTAACCAAGCTGTGACGTAGAACGCCACGGTGTGCATTCAATAAATGGAGCAGTCCCGGCCACGTGGAGTTCAGTGAGCACGGGGGCCCCCAGCTGCAACATCGTCTCTGTGTCCTTCATTTGTAAGTAGGGGAGGCCTCACCTGGGCGACACCTCCCCCCTTAACAGTAATAAGCCAAAAGCTACAAATGTTATCAACTCTTTATCTTTCCTCCTTGACGTGTTCAATCCCAATGAACCTACTTTTGTGGAAGGCCTCAGGGGAAGCCTAGTATAATCAGTGAGATCAACCTGTCTGATCCAGAGTCATTGAACATGGTATGACCCCCCCTTCTACTGCGTAGCAGCTCACCACGAGTCAATGCAGCGCAGCCCGGAAACATACAGTGACTGACGTGGAACAGGGGATCCGGGCCCAGCAGCTGCGAGGCACTGGAAGGGCATGATGTGCTAGGAAGGGGCCAAAGACATACACATTTTAAATGGCAATTGGAAGGTGGGGGCCGGGAGGGCCTTTTGGGGGGGCAAGGAGTGTGGGGGTGCCCCCCCAATGAAAGCTGCAAGGGGCAGAGTACTGTGATAGGCAATGCCAAGGGGAGGAGGCATGAGGTGTTGGCTCAGTGGCGCTGTGTACGCAGGTGGTCAGGGGTCTGGGCGACTCCCGGGAAGACAATGTGCACTAAATCTTCCTATACTTTGAATGGAACGTCCTGGAAATATGCTCACCGGAACACCTGGAAAATTCAAAAGTTGTCTCTTCTGGTTTGACCCCCTATTACATTCAGCAGGATTAAGAAGCACTGGGTGGGACCGGTGGCGGGTTGGCTCTCTCAGACCAATCAGAGAACTTACTCACAGTCCACCCACATACACATAAAAGTGTCAGGGAACACCTGGCACAGTCAATGTGCACCTATGGTATTCATGAGCTATCTCAGGATGCACTCTGTGCAGCACCTGACTGGGCTGGACCGTCCAACGTAGACACTTCACTAACTCAAATCACATATTTCTGGAAACTGCCTTGGTGCCACGACGGACTATACCTCATTCCGCACCCAGAAGGGCACCACCAAGTCCTATTTCCACTTCTCACTTGCTCAGTCCAGAGCCTTAGAGGTCTGAGTTGTACAGACTCAGTACAGAGCAGAAATTAGTTGTCCACTCTCGCCCGAAGACTGCATTGCTTTGCTGATTAAATAATCTCAGGTCCATCAGGGAACACCTTACGTACTGCCCTGATACCCAATGATACCCATGCCTCCATCCCACTATGCAGGACTCTCAAATCTAGCTGTGCTTTGATTGTACTGAACTATTCAATTGTTTCTCAAATCCAGTTGCGTATGGCACTATACTCAATTGTTCTGTTAGACGTGGGCCTCTCGCTCCACTATGCAGGACTCTCAAATCTAGCTGTGATCGCACCATGCAAGATTCCAGAAATCTAGGCATTCAGCCATACTGTGAAGAGTAGCTGGAAAACATATAACCCACTAACAAAAAAGCTCAAACTTTCTGCATACTTAAATCACTCAAAAAACTCACACAACCACCTCTCGCACTGCAAGCCACATGCACTTCACCACACTGCAACAACACATAAGCCACACCAACAGCACACAAGGTCTGACATCTCTCCCATACTCGCACCAAAGCCCAGCGCACGGTGTATACCGAGATGAACCTGCCAACAGAATACCAATCCTCTCACTATCCTACTCCCTCTTCACCCAACTAACCCACCCCGCTTTTTCATTTGCAGATCCGCCAGAGCACCTGGGGACCAACTCCGTTGGTGACGGTGCACGGTACAAATACCTTTAACATTTAACATTTAATATGTATTCCAAAAAATGCCCGCTAATTAGGTGCAAGGATTGGCAAAACCGACCAAAGAATACAAAATTGCTATTCTCATACAAGCGACCAGGTCTACTTGTTGTGTTCCCTCCGGGCCGTATTGTTTTTAATAATCCCACTTGCCCCCAGTGGGAGGACCCTCACACACATGTTCTGATGCCCATCAGTTCTGGTGCACCTGGACCACAATGGCTGGATTGATTGAACATGACTGGGAAGGGAGCGGCTCTGTGTTTCAGTGAGAAGTGGAACCTTGAGCCGCTTTGGGGGTGGCAGCCACTCAATTATCAGCCTTGTGACAGGACCGCGCCCATCCCGGGTAAGCTAAGTAACAGAGCATCCTAACAAAGAAGCAATGACACATTGACAAAAATCAGAGGCTTGCACGCCAGCGTTTTCTAAACTAAGCCGAGGAATACTCAGCTCTAACCTGGCCAACTTGCCCCCCCAAAACAAGCAGATGAGAAGGGTATCCAGTTGTGTAATCAGCAGGCGCTGCACTAACTGTGGTATACTCCGAAAATCATACAAGGACAAGGTCATTTTGTTACCATGTACAACAAAGACATGGGACACTTTACCCAGAATTCATGCAATTCTTACATTCCTTCAGAACACATCATGGTCACCCAGACGCGTCGTCACCGCCGGTGGAAGGTCCTTTGCCGTACTAAGATCAACCCCAGAATAAGGATAAAGCAGTGACTTTGTCCAATGTATTTTCGGCCCTAAAAAACACCAATATTCCTTATTGCCAGCCAGTAATCTCAGGAAGTCTGTAAGGGGATATGGCATATCACCCACATAATAGGATATTTATAAACAAGCCGCCACAATGGGAATACATAAACTCTGCAAATTGACTTCTTATCAAGCAGGCCAAAGGTTCCAGGGGCAGCATAAACAGAGGGAGCAGGCAGCCTTGCCTCGTGGCCCGACAAAACCGCCATCCGGAGGATATCCTGCCATTAGGCTTACTTCTGACCAGAGGATTTGCGTATCACAATGCAATCCACCGAAAAACTGGTTTGCCGCCCTAAATCCCCTTAAGGCTTAAGACATATAGCACCAGTCTATAGTATTGAATGTCTGGTGAGCGTCCAGGCGAACTAGAGCCTGCGTCCTGCCGATCGGCTCCCAGACGCTCAAGCAGCAAGTAAAGTCTGTGAATGTTACCCATAATGCTGTGGAATAACCAGCCTGTCTTCATGAACAATCTGAGAAACAGCCCGAGTTCGCAGACAGCACCGCCACCAGCTCGACCCCTTTGGTTCTCTCTGTAGACATCAACACCTGGGTAAACAGAGTGGGAGGGAAGCCTCTGGTGGGACTTCCGCCTCTCCTGTCGCTCCCAAGCCCATGAGAGGCCTCTGCTCTGTTGAAAGCCTGGAACAGGGCAATGGGGGGTGAATGTCCACTGCACAGTACTTACTCATGACTTCAACATGCCAGGGTTTAATGCCGTATTGTCAGTGTTTTGTGGGGACGGCAGGCACACCAGTCGTCGTTTCTTGCGGAAGGATAGACCAATGATCTCAATACTTTGCTTTAATTTCCCTTACAACATTAGGGAATAGGATTTCATTCTAAAAAATGTATTATACATACTAAACTTTCAACCTCCCTCATTCCACCACACGCCCGCACAACAAGAGCCCTGTGTCATCGGAGCTTTACTTCAGTTGGCACAGCTGTTGTGGCTTTTAGAAAGCATTGGCAGTGCCCTTCTGGCTTTTGAGTGGGTCACAATGGCCTTTTGTTCATAGCGATCTCACTCTCCATGGCTGTGGGCACAGGCCGATGTAATGGCGGGGAGCTCTGGGGCAAACTGGAGCAATATGGCTGCAGACACAGCACCCATTGTCATCGGCCTGAGATTTTCCTGGTATTGGCATGCCACGACCTGGGAAGCCAAGGATCTTTGCTTCGGGGGAGTAAAAGGGGTGGGCGGGAAGACCAGAAGGTCTTCCTTTGACCCAATCCACAGAGGGGCCAGCCTCCTGAGAGAGATTTAACACTGGGCAGGTCTGTGATGTCTACAAGACAGATGGCAATGAGGGCACGATTTGAGTAGTAATTATGAAGGGAAGAGAGTTCGGAAAAGTTAGAAGTAAATTCTGAACAAAATAAGATGAATTCATTAAAAAAGCTGTAAAATGAAACATTAGGTGGACATGAGTAGGGAGGTAATTGGAGATGAAAGTTGCTCTGGTCAAGGATAAAGGAAAAAGTCATTGCCTAGCTCTAAGGAGGTAATTTGAAGAAAAACCACGTTTCTGCATACAGAAGTGATAGTGGAGGAAAAGGAGTCGTCCTTTGTTGACGGTCACTCATTGAGTGAAGATGATAATGTTAATGAATTGAGTTGAGTTGGGAGCAATGCTGGCCCTGTAAATGGTGGTGACTGAGTGGAGAACGTGGACAATGCAGGGGGCCGGAAGGTTGATGGAGCAACAAAGGGGGATTGTGTTATGGATGGGGGGCAGCTATGTGCAGTGAGTACGGTTCTTCAATAGTACACGTTGCAAACTCAATCACCCGTAGAGACTTCAAAGCGGTCGGGTGTGGATCTGGAACACAGGAAAGAATCCTGGATGTTAACATTGTGCCACATAACATGATATGACCGCAGAAAGAGGTGCTCTGTTGAAGGATGCGGCCGAGCGGGTAGCGTGCTGTAGCTACCACATGAATATGGAAGGGCCATCTTTACTTGGGGAATAGGTTTTTAGATTGGAAACCATAGTTGAATCCACCATGATATGAAACATTGTTCTTGAAGACTAAGGTTTGAAAAAAGGCTCCCAGTTTCAATAAGTTCGAAAATAATAGCTGAATTTTATCTTTTTTTAATTGCTTTCTCTCTTATTTGCTGTGCTATTTCTGAATTTCACCTGCTGCCTTCTTGCTCCCCCTATCCTTCCCCACATCTTATTCTGTGGTCTTTGTTCCTGACCGATGCAGTAGACTACCTTTTTTCTATTCTGTCTTTATAACAAGGGATTTCCCTCAGAACCCTCCTGCTATTCCCCCAACACCTGCCTCCTCTTTTCCCTCAAGCAGCAGGAGCCCAACTCTCTTTTTAGAAAAATGCCATTCTTATATTTAAAGGGGGGAATCCGCCTCCTCTGACCCCTTTGGCTCCTGTGACCCACTTTCTTTTGAGTACATGTTTACGCTATTCCTGTTGTTTTTTAGATTTTGCGTTTTTCAAATCTAATGGTTTAAACTTCATTTACGGACTTATACATTTCTATTAATTAAATGTTCACTTTTGTGCACTACATTTTGGAGGAGTTCTTTCTATATACAAAAACCCATTTGCATTGTCAACACTTGTTCTTAAACGAAAACAGAACAGAGGACCTTGACTGGGAGATCAATGTGATAAAACCTGGCTTGGCAGGCCATACCGACAAGTAATGGCACTGCAGCCCTGGTTATTAATTTGTGCTGGTGGGCTGTTATGAGCTACTATGGCCCGCCATACTAGCCTTTGTGTTTATTGGATGAGTAATAGACAGAGAAGAGAGACTTGTCCTATTGCTGCACCAAGTAATTGATGTGAGTACTTTGCCAATCTGGATTTCACCCAACATTCTAGATGACTAGAATGTCCTGGTGCATTGGAAGGTGGTTATGCGATGGCATGAATCGTGATGATCAGAGACAGGCAGATGAGGATTGCATTGCAATCATCTTTCATCGATGACACATGAAGGTGGGTATTAATGAGGGGTGGGGCCTGATGCGAACATAGGAGGTAATCACTGAATCCACAGAGGCTGAAATACTTATGATTCTCTATCATGGGAGCAACACCCTGCAAGGGTTTGGAGCTTTTGAAACTAAAGCACTTCCCCAACCTGGCAAATCAGATCACCGCGGAGGGTGTTGGCTGACTCCATGACATCTCTCACCCACAAAGCTCATCTGATATGCAATTGGCTCTAGCAGATGAGGATTTTCTCATTCGTCTGACGAGTGCAGGTGTGACAGATTGCCATCTTCAATGGTGTAAAAGCTTTCCTTTTCTTTTATTTTTAGCAATACAATTATGTGAATGATTTTGTCTCTGAACGCAAGCTCTTCCAATCTGATTCGCTTTTATAAACGCTCCATGCCAAAAGGGATAGTGTGTCATGCCCGGCTGTGGTTGTCTACTGACATTCTCCAGCAGCTGCACTGCATTGGCAGCAGGGCAGGTTCAAAGGTCTCAAGTGCATTCCCGAACAGCTGCTGGAACACAAAATTCCTACATACTGAGGTGGCCTTATAATTGTCTGCACCTCTGGTTTAAAAGTTCTTTAAATTGTGTACTCCAGCAGCCTGGTGACACGTTAATCTCTAAATATGAGCCATGCCTGGTTATGAAAGGGTGGCTACTAAGATTACAAAATTATAAAGCAACACACATTGGAAGTCATACTGTTGTCAGCTTAGTGAGGTGACCCATTCATGACAGGGCTGGGTGTATAGTAGCTGTTTGACCTCGGTGTACCCTCAATAATCATCTGGGACCTGTCCCAGGAAGCTCCTCCTTTGATCACCCATCAGCCAGGAAGGTAAACACCTTCCTCCAGGGCACAGGAACCTTTCTCAGGTGGTCTCCTGGGAACCAGTGCTCTGACATGACAATGGCACTCTCATACCAGTGTACTGATTAATAGAGTCCTTTAGGCAAAGTCAGAGGAAGGGGGTGGGGTTACAGTAGACTAGACTAGAGGAAAGGTTTAGTCCAGAGAGGGGTTCCACCATCTTGATAATTTGTTGAGGATCTCCAAACTTGTTGTCAACACTCGACATCCTTCAGACCTCCCATCTCGCACCCTAAGATCAAGCACTGCCCCCCTTCTAGTGATTCCACCCTCTAAATCTGTCAGGATCTTAGGATCCGCCTTTTCAACCTTAGCCCCAACTCTGTGGAACTCACTCCCGCCACATATTTGACACACCCAAGACTATATGACCTTCTGCAAAACACAAAAAATGTGTCTCTTTCCATAATGCCATCTATGACCATCTGAGGCGTCTGAGCCCTTGCAACGTGATGACAAATGCTCATTGAGATCCCAAGCAATGACGTCACTGAATACGCTTATAAGGCACGATTAAACAAACGATCACTTGAATTCGAGAATAGCAAACTCCTTAGATCATAACTCCACCCAAACACTCACCTCCCAAAAAATTATGCTTACTCTCTAATTTACACCAACAAACAACTAGAGTGCAGTTACACCCCTCGATCAATTTCAGCCCAGCTGCTCACATACGAACATTACCCCATGAACACCTCATCATTCTAATAAAACGCAGCTACATTCCATGACAAACCGGCCTAGCTGCACACATAATCATCCTACACGAGCCTAAGGCAGCCAGAACCCAGTCTTGGTGTTCACCCGCCAGACTGCACACATTCAACTGATAACATTATCACCACACCTAATGCTAGGATGCAGCTACCATCAGGCATTTGCATCAGCTGCACACATACATGGTGCACCCAAGCACCCTATGACACCTTACTCTCTCAACTGGCCTGGACTACGGTCCCCGAGACCAGACTAGTTTCCAGTGATATATAAAGTGCTATATAAAGGCCACATAACATAACATACAAAGCACTCTAGGTATCACATTAGAAGAGAGGGGCCACTTGTTATAGCAGCCCAATGAAGCCTGTTGACAGGTTTGCTGTGGACCAATTCTCTGTCGTCTTTTGCCTTTGCAAGTGGGGAAATCCATCTCTCCCCTTAGTTGATGAATTTTTGAACTTCAAGACAAGAAGTCTTCACATGCAACTCTGTTGGGGATACAGTCTACTCCAAGTCCTCTGCCATGGAGCCTCTCTTCTGCCTGTGCTCTGGAACCAGGATCCTGCTCACTGGAGGTGGAAGACCCTCTGCAGTTGCTAGACAATCCTCCTGGAGTTGAAGTGCAGAACAAAAGCCTCTCAGCAACTTAGAAACCCAGAAGCAGCTTGTAACCATATTCACTGCCTCGTAACATCTTTGAGCTTGCTTGGCCGTGCTCAATTCACTTCATGACGCAGTGCTGCGTTTGCCACTCTGAGAACTTTGAAACGCTTATCTGCTTCATCGAGCCATCTCGCCACCTACTCAACCCAGTGAAGCGCATTGCCACCTCAAACGTTGGCTTTCCATTGTGGAAGCACACAACTCTCCATATCCAGAGCGCTGACACGAACCAAGAAAAGCATCATCTCCAAATCGACTCAACCCACTGGAAGCCAATGACTCGGACATCCCAAATACCAACTCGACTCGGCAGAAGTTGTGTCTCAACCCAAATCGACCACTTAATCGATCTGTTGGGAGCCATCGAATCGACCCGTCTTGAGCACAGACTTGACCCAAAGAGAACCTCATTTCTAAGCTGCCTCAATGCTGACTCTCCACTGGAACAGCAAGACTCAACATTCTCAACACTGGCTCAATGGCACAAAATCACCAAAAAGCTGGGGTTGACGCTGTTCAACCACCAAAACAAGAAAAAAAAGGTATTTTCTGTGGTCCTGTGGCCCTGTTCTGCCTTAAAGAGCCCGGGACCATTGCCTTTTCAAGACACTTGCAAGTGTTTTTGACATTTGCTGCTTAAATTAATTACCTGCACGTCTGTCTTCACCAGAGTGCCTCTGTTGTGATCATTGTTCGCTTGATTACGTTTCCTCTTAGAACCTTAGCTGGGTATTCCTTTATTTTGGTACCACAGTACTATTTTTGCTTGGATTGCATCTGCACCAACTCACACCCCTCCTGAAGATCAAAAGCCTGCCCTCAGCCCACCTTACCTAAAGAGGCCCAGGAGGTGCACCTGTTGGGCTGTGCCTGTTTTACGTTTATGCTTGGGATCACTGCTCTGTTAGTACTAGTGTGGGGCTAAATAAGCGCTGTAGCCATTACTCATTCGTATACTCCTGCAGTGATGATCTCATGATTTCATCAGAGCGGGGCTCACTGCTTCACAGCCTCTGGGCAGTACCTGCCCCTCGGGGACCCACAGTTTCGTCCTTAAGGCTGGAACTCACCTGACCCTGCGGCTGCTCCCTGTTTTGCAGAAGATCTGAGGAACCTTAATAATCTCCATGGTGTGCAGGTCGTGTAGAGTAAAACAGCCTGTAAGTGCATGCGTGTGCCTGCTTTGTGTCTACTTCACCAATACCCTGGCCCGTGTCAATTGCTGATTGCCTGTTTCAAGCTAATCCCATTTTCAGTGAACGTGCCTGTCACAATTTTGCCTCACATTCCCATAGTTGCTGCTGAACGAGACAGTGCGAGTTCCTTAATGTGTGCTTGACTTCTGGCAGCATGCAGGGTCTTTCCCCTCCAATCTTCCACATGATCACAAATCCTGCTCCTGCACCCCAACACTCCCACTAGAGGTCAACACCTCTGCTATCTGTGCCTTACCATGGCATAATCCCCTGACCGCGCTGACGTCACCTCTCTGCAAGAAGTGCTGCATTACTGCCGCTCTGCCAGTGCCCACTCTTCCTAATTTGGGATCCCATCAGAAACGATAGCCTTCATTTACTAGCGCCACGAGGCTGACAAAATGGCAGAAGTTGTGCTCTCCAAAACCACTTTACATCACATGACACTATTCCTGACAGAAGCGTGGCACTGACAGAAGCATGGCACTCCCGAAAGAGGCTATCAAGCTGGCATACTCTGCCGGCCCCGCGGGAGATGATCTGGAGCCCACCATCCCTAATAATTGGAACTGTGCATGCGAGCAATGCCCTCCACAAGCAGCCCTTTATGCGCCCCAAACTTAGCAAAGGTCTGACGGGTTCAACAGATGACGAAGAATCCATGTGGGAAAGGTCCAGGACACTCTTACGTGGGGGAGGGGGGTCCGGGCGAGGAGAATTGCAGAAAATGGTGTATTGGATCAAGGCACCGTAGGTTCCAATATACATCTCAGAGTGACTGCTGAGCTCAAGGCGCTATATGCATCCCCCCAGGGGTGGTCTGTTGCCAAAGAAGGTGCCCTTGCCACTCACTTTCTGGTGGGGCAGATGGTGGGGGGATGAGGGGTCCGATCGCCCTGGATTGTTTATGCCGCTTGATTTTAATGAGAATGCCCTGAAGCTTCCTCTCTTGTTACATTTAGGACGGGAGGAGGGGGGGCACTTGTATTGAAAAGGCCATTGTAGTTGGCTGATTGGGGATCGCCCTTGCAGACAGTTGATTTCGAAGAATGCCCCTGGACAGCATTAATGGGCCTCCAGGCGGTTTCCCACTTAATGCACTACCACCCTGGAATGGAGGCAGGAGGGCGCAGTGGAGCGACTGGAACTAAAGGCAAGGCCTGAACAATGAATAGTCAGCAGGGTGATCAGGTTATGATGGAACAATTAAGTGGGGCTTACTTGCTCGGGCCTCAGCACGTTAGACATCAGAAATTCCAGAATTACTGCTTTTTCAGTTACAGAATGAGAAAGTTATTAGCAGGACAAAAAAAGCCCTGCCATGAGAGGAAAGATTCAAACTGTGTGCTACCTGATGCAGCTCTTTAACTAAAGCCCCATGGGAAAGTATTGAAGGGGCAATTCCCCACAATATATGGCTCCATTGCTCAGCACGAGTGTAGACCACACATAGTGATGTCTGTCGACCTAGTGACGCCCTCCACAAAACCTCTGGAGCGCCATCTCATGTTCCATGCATGGGCCATGGACCCCTTTCTCTCGGCATTTCCCATTTCATCTCACTTACCGACTTCACATGGGCCCCCCACCCATGACGCCCGAAACAGTGTTTGGAACCAACCTCCCACTGTGCTCTGCGAATCCAGTGTAGGTAGTGTGGGGATGCAAGTGCAAAGTCCCAGTCAGGCGAAGAGATTCAGATTGCGAAAAACATATTAGCAGGAAGGCTGATGCTAGCCGCTCTCTTTGGACTCGGCAGAATGCTTATGTATACATTTGTAGTTAGCTTTGATACATATAGAAACACCATATGGTGAACAGGAATGTATTCAAGTTGCAGTGGAAGCGGTTAAAGATAAGGTAATGTATTTCGCATTTAACAGTAGTGTACAGTGTTATATTTTAAGGGAGGTGCAAGTAGATAGATTGCATAGGTAGGCATATGAGATGGAATCAGTGAAAGGTAGCAGAAGTTCCACCATGTTGGAATTCAAAGCACGTCACTGAATGCATTTGTGAAAGTAAGAGAAATAGGCCTAACACGGAGCTGCAGCTCTTTCCAGTTAATCCTGAGAGAAGTCCCCATCCTTCCCCATAGAGAGAAGCTATACTGTTAAGGTCACAGGCAGCCGCACTGTATCGATAAAAGTTAATTGAGTCCAGCTGTAGAGCTCAGAGGAGCTGGGAAAAGAATGTTGGGTCCAGGGAGGAAGGGCAGGGATGTGCCTTTTGAAGGTTGAATTCATGTGAGCAGGGCATGGAGGTCTGTGATGCCAAGAGGCCTGGTGAAGGCTAAGGGCACGACTGCCCTCACCACAAAAACAGTCACCCTACTTGAACTGCCGGTGCAGCACTGTAGGGATCAATAAATAGGTGAAATTCAGACATAAGAGTAATGCCCCAATCACCATATTCATGGGCACCTGGGTTCCCAGAGAAATACGGGCAGGAGACGTGCTAGGGCTGTACCGTGATTTGGGGCAGGAGGAGCATAGGTGATGCCAACATATTTATCTAAAAGGGCTGTTTGTGCATGCCACAGTGTCTGGTATAATGAGTGGCACTTGTATTATCAAAGCAGAGTTGACTACACTATTCACACTTTGGTCAGGATCCGACAGAGGAGTGCACATCACGTGATAGTCAGAAATATTTTATTTGTTAAAGAAATATATTATGGTAACAATGTACCTGGTAGTTACCCAAGTCCTAAGTTTCATGTTTCATAGTAATGATGTAATAGGTCATGTGTTTTGGGGAATGTGTTTAGATAATGTGTGACTAATAGGGTGATGGACTATAGGAGATAATTAGAATTGTGTATGGGTGTTAACCAATGGGGATTGCAGGATCATGTTGTAATCTTCATTATGCATAGTTTTGTTAATTTGTGGTTTTCCTCTATAAAAGATGTAACTTCTTTGGGTAGGGTGAGCTCCATGTTGGTTTGGTTTGGTTCTACGGGACCGTCTGATACCTTTGCATGTAAGAAAACTTTGTTTTTCTTGCAAACTGTGCATCAATTATTTGGCATATTTCAGATTGTTTTTATTGTTCAGATTTAGGGTCATTCACCCTCCAAAATTGTTGATCCTGACATGATCCCAGACTCTCTGTGGGGCCGGAGGTTTTCCCCACTGCGCATCCTCGATAGCAGTGCCCATCTGCAGTGACCAGCCCCACATGCATGACTTGAGAAGGCTTGCAGGCACTGTGTTGCCAGAAGGCCTGCCTGCACCTTGGAACGGGGTGCTGCACCCAGCTGTGCATGTGTATTGAAGGGGACCTAGCATGCAGGTGTTTGGGAGAACGCATAGACGCAAGTGCACCTTTGTGGGAGAAAACAACAGGGGGAAAAAGAAATGTGAAGTTGAGTGTTTGTGAGTGTGTGGAGAAAGTAGACCATGTTGCAATATGATGGTTTTATAATAGCGTCCAGAGGGATTTCTCTGACGAGAAGAAAGCGGATGTCCTAAGTGGTATAACGTTGATAAAAGAGAAGGGAGAAACATGGATCCCCTCATATAAGTGGGAAGGCATATTCTGCAAGTAGAGTAGTGATCCATTATATTGAGGGCCAGGGATTCCTCCATCTGGCATAAGGGGGCGTGAGGAGGGGAAATTCCCTCATCTCGAGTAAAAGAGACAGAGCAATGGTCTAAACCATTGTGTAAATAAGTGTGGTTTTATTTTTGACAATGTTTTTGGTATACATTGCAGTTTAATGTGTATATAGAATTGTTGTGGTGTGGGGCAGTAGTTGCCCAGTTGTATGAAAAGGGGTGTGTGGTGGTGAGCATGTGTGTGCGCAGGTAGTGACAAGGGATGTTTGGTTTGGGCCGAGAGGACATTGGGAGGGGATGCAGGGAGTGTACACAGTGTTGGGAGGGTGAGGCAGAATTGTGCTAGTGGAACGGCTATCTGAGAAATAAGTATTTTTGGTAAGGAGAGAAGTGGGAAGAGTTATGAGTAGCCCCCCCCCTCCAGTATATGTGTTTCATGCTTCCGCAGTATCAGGAAAAGTTTCCCAAATACCATTTTGAGTGGATCGCAGATATAAAAGGGGGAATGTACAAGGTGTGGCCCGAAGAGGGCTCAAATAATAAAGATGCTTTGGGACATATGTATACATATTTGGCTGCAGTGTATAAAGGGAGAAAGTTGAGAAATAGACAGGGTATCCTTGAACTTTGGAGAATGGTTGAGGATTTAGAAGATGCCCCAGAGGAACATACAGACAAAAAGGAATTAATACATCCACCTAGTGTTATCCCCACGGCCCGTCCCCATATAGGTGTTTACCCTTGCAAACCGCAGCAGGTTATACCAACCCCTAGTATGTAATCCCACCCGCACTGAGGCAGCAAGCTACGACTGCTAGAGGAATTCCACATGCGACTCTGCAGCTAATGCTACATGAGACCCATTGGTTATGGAAGTAGGAAATAGGGCACAGAGAGAATTAGAAATGGCACTCCACAGGACAGAGGCAGAGCTTGCGCGAGCAGTGCAGGATCAGGAGGAGGGACGGAAAGTGACAATAGATGCAGATGAATGGAGAACAGGTGACATTCTATTTCGATTTGATCATAGAGTGATGAAGTACGTGCAGGTAGCTGCAAGCGAGGATAACCCCAATGCCGGGGGGCATCCAGAGGGTCCAATGTGTGACATCAGTGTAGATTATGACCCGATAAGAACGGCCAGAGATGCATAAGTCACAGAGGAGGAAGTTGAGTGGGCGCCAGATGAGTAGCAGGGGGAGAATAAGCAGGATGAGATACCACCAGTACCCACACTGAGGGTAGAGAGCCCATGGGAGGGTTGAGGCTTAGGACACAACGAGGACGAATGGCTGTAGCAAAAGACAAAAGAGGAGGGAGAATCGCACATGTTAAACTGTCAGGAACACAGATTCTATTACTACACAAGGGACATGGAAGGGCACAATACGTGCCCTGGCTACACATGGACAGAAACAGTCTATGGAAGGTATTGCCCTCACTTACGGTGGGGTCAAGCAAATAGATGTATGCTTTAGAAAAACAGACTGCAGGGATAACATTGGCAGATGTGGACATGAAAGGTTTTTTCGCTGCGCTGCTAGTAGAACAGGCAGATGACATATGGAGGAAGACAGGGTGCCCTGGGGTACAGATAAATAATGATAATCATGACAGAGCACAGTTTAATGACTGTCAAGCTAGAGTATGGAACGTGTTAAGGTCAGCATGCACAGACACACCAGATATCAATTTGATTATGGCCTGTAGCATGAAGCTAGATGAAGAACCTGCATTGCATATAAACCAGATCCAAGAAATGTGGAGGGCAGAGACAGGGGAGCCCCGGGAAAGGAACATAGCAATATTTTATCATATGTTACGGAAGGGGCTCCCCAAGGATGTTCCAAACGATTTGGATAATATAGTATGGATTGAATCGAAGGGATGGGCTGAGATTTAGGCAATCTTAGTGCATCATTGTAGAAGAAGGCAGGAGAATGAAAAGAAAACAGTGGATCAGACGCAGAACGCTACAGTGAAGTTAGTACAGAAGAAGTTGGTGAAGCTACATTTTCAAATAGCGCTGATTACCAGCTCCCTTTGGTGTCAGCAGGATGCATGACCAGCACCAGAATGAACGCCAACGGTAACCAGACAATAGAAGAGACATGGGAGGTTATCAGAGGGGAAGAGGAAGTTTCCAGGGAGGACAAGGAGGTGGATTCAGGGGAATGTGGCAGAGGTTTGGGGGACCAGGACAGTGTTGGACCTGCAGTAGGACAGGACACTTTGCACAAGGGTGTAGGAGTAGGCCAGTACATAATTATGATTGGTGCGCTTATCCTAGTGGGCCCACATTTGCACTTACATTCCACCCACAATCAAAGTTGATGCCCCCAATTGTACCTGGACCCCCAGACACACCTAAATCTGGACAACCATCACAGTATCAGTATCCAACACCTGCACACCAGCAGCAATCCCCACAGCCCCTGTCTCAGCGACGGGACAAGGACCCCATGCCGCATGGGCGTAATTTTAGGGGGGACAGGGGTGTTTGCCCCCCCCCAACTTTCATGGCACACCATTTTGTCCACATTCATTTGGTTGGGGCACCTTTCCTTCAACATTTTCAGCAAAGTTACTCCACTGCCCTGCTAGGTCGGGTCCTCCTGAGCAAATTAAACATGACTATTGCATTCACAGAGCATGGTGTAGTGTGCTCAACCCAAGGTATACATTATGCGAGGAACGCTGCAATAATACAGGTGCTTTACAGTGATGCTGCTACCAGAGGGGTGCCTATACTTCCACATTTGTTCTTACATGGAGTAACAGTGTTGGTGGGGTGAGTGCCAGGACTGAAAGACAAAACATGTAGTGTGCCACTGGAGTTTTTGCCTAGGCCAGCAGTACCTGAAGAATATTGCCCAGGTACCATCCTCACACTACATCTAGAGGCAGCAATAATCAAAAAAGATAAGAAAGTACTGTAAGGGACTGACGAGGAAGGAGGTGAGAGGCGCACGATTTTGTGTAAAGATCCCACCCAGCCATTAAGGTGGGTTTCAAATGAGGAGCTGTTCGAAGATGTTGATAATGATGGAGAAATTATTTTTGAAATATGTATCCCTTGTCAGGTAATTGTGAAGTACAGGGAAGTACCACACACTGTACGTATTGCTAGACCAGTACCCTCCCACTTAGAGGAAGATATGGCAGAGTTACCCAGAACCTTGTGGACCAGTAAACCCCAATTTTCAAGTTTATTGAAGAGCATGGGGGCCAGCACCCAGAGTATGGCAATACCCAATATCCAGAGAGGCAGATGACTGGATTTATGACACCATAATGACAGCAGGGCATAATAGTACCATCAGAATCCCCTGAAAAATGGCTATATATCATGTCAAGAAAGCTAAGGTTTCAGGTTGGAGAACGATACAAGATCTCTGTCCTTTGAATAACATTGTAGAGGCAGAATTCCCGATAGCTCTGAATCCTGCCACAATCCTTTGTAACATCCCCAATGAGGCCGCAAATTTTACAGCAATTGATTTTTTAAAAAAAATCTCCATCCAAATGCACCCTGATTCTCACTATCGCACTGCGTTTACGAATCGTCGGCAGCTTTTTCAACACACAAGGCTTCCTCCGGGGTATTGTGAGTCCCCCAGTATTTTTAACAGAGTGTTGCATATGGACCTAGGTACCATACACGTACAGAGCATCATCATCCAGAATGTAGATGACCCCCTAGTGTGCAGTAACACCGAAGAGCAGTGTAGAGAGGACTCAGTGGCACTGTTGACATTACTTGCAGAAAAGAGGTACAAAGTGAACAAAGACAAAATGCAGTATTGTCAGAAGGAAGTGCTATTTATTTATTTTTATTTATTTATTTTATTTGTTCATTCATTCATAAAGCTTTATTTCATCATAAAAATCATAAAAGTACACATAATATTCACAATGTCCCCCTAGAGATACATTACAAAGGATATTAGTTACAAAGACCAGTTAAAAATATATGAATCATAGAAATTCAATGAGCCAGATAAAGCTAATCACGATAAAATCTAAACAAATGTAGGAATTAATATGTTGGTTAATTCCACTAGTACATGGCAAGGTATACAAACCTATTAAGATCTCTTTTTTTATGTTTTAAATATTTCACTCAAATAAGAACATCTAGCACCTAGGGACGAGGAGAGATAATCTTGCAGCCTCGCCCACATCAGCTGTAAGCAATACTACTTCCAATTGACCCCAAGCTCTTCTTTCTCAATAACCAGGTCTGATGGATAAAATGTGCATTAGCACAAATTACAGTGAAGTTGACACATTGACTCAAAAATCTTTCAGCCAGTGCTATCTGACAAACCCCCACCTCTCTCAAACTCAGATTTAAATATTTATTTCTAAGATTAAAAGATCCAGGGCAAAACAGCAAAAAGTGTCTGGTTGTTGAATTAGCAGTCCCACATAGAGGGCAAATACTGGTATAAGATACCCTACAATTTACAGTATAGGAAGTAACAGGTAAAATCCCCAATCTGAATCTTAAATATAAGGATCTTTCAAATGGGGGCAAATAATGGCAAAATTTGATTTGGAGCCGGGCGACAACCTGTGCTCTAGGTAATCCAACCCCGACTTTAGACTGGTGGCGTCGAGCACAAGTAATTTTCTACCTCGTAACTTTAGCGTATGCTTCATGTCCAATACAAATGATGTCGTAGACGCTCTCGGGATTAGCCATAAAGCAGTAGCATCCAAATCCTGCAGTACAGTCTTGACATTTAGTACCCATTTAACACTTTTACCTCCCTGCAAAGCAACAAAATGCTTCAAAGCAGCTCGATAGGATTCTAGGCCTGGTTGCTTCCATAAGCGACACCAGAAAAACACTGTTTTTGCCCAAATCAGAGCAACAGCCAGAGTAGTGTCGAGTTCTAAATAGACCAGTGTTGAAGGAGCACTGGAGGGTAACATTAAGAGCTTCTTTAAAAACGTATGCTCATCAATGGCAATTTTAGAAATATGTCAATGACCCCAAAGTTCTGAGCCATAAGTAGAGGCTGGACGAGCCTGTATATGAAAAAGATCCAATGCTGGGGAGATTGCACCGCTAGCATGTTTCACATGAAAGGAGAGTATTGCACCACTAAGCTTTTCCAAAACAATAGAAGATTTTTTTATTAGTTCCCACCAACCCCATTGTCTTGACATCTCAACCCTAAGTAGTCGTAATACTTTACCTGCTCAAGGGCCTGGCCATTTGCTTCTAGACTTATTCATTGCGGTTATGAATAAGAAGGTTTAAACACCATAGTCGTGGATTTATCAATGTTTAACTCGAGGTTAACTTCCTTGCACTTACTCAAAAAAATGGAAAGTAGTTTCTTTAGGCCTTGAGGAGTTGTGGATATAAGGACAGCGTTGTCTGCATAAAACATAGCTGAATATTTATTTACGTGGCACAGAACGAAAAGCCCTGGGGCATAGGGGTGCCTTGACATAGCATACATGACAAGAAATAGAAAATACAAATCAAGGCAGGACACCTAAGAACGGGAGGTGCGGAAGATGTAAGGGGGTGGACTAGTTGAGCAAGGTGCTTTTCAATCTGTGTTTGAAGGCAGCCAGTGAGGCGCAAGCTCTCAGATCAGGATGCAGTGCATTTGAGATCCTATGGGCTCCATAAGGCAAGGACCTTTAGAACAATAATGGATAGTCTAGCCTGTCGTGTGTCAAGAAAAAAAGCATTGTTAGATCATAGGACTCTATGAGCAGGTAGCCATGCACTGATGCTCAACAGATACTTGGGGCTCTCTCCATACAGGCAATTGTGTGTAATACATTGAACTCTAAAAGAGATTATACAGCTAATCGGAAGTCAGTGTAATGCAATTTGTGCTGCAGACACGTGGTCTGATCTATGAAGACACTCAACGATGCGCACAGCATTGTTCTGGATAACCTGAAGACGTGTCAGTTCACCTTTAGCAGTGCCCATCAGAAGGCTGGAGCAATAATCGAGTTTAGCTAATATTATGGCTTGTGTAATGGTGGCACAATTTGTGGGGTTCAAGAATGGTCTGAGCTGGGCAAGCAATTTAAGATGATAAGATGTGCCTGGGATAAGACTATTTACAATGGCCTTCATATTTAGCTCTTGATCAAGAGTAACTCCTAGGGTCTTGACTTTGGTTCGGGTGGTAATGGTGAAGCAGCGATGTCAAAGCTCTCGTATTCTGTGCCTAACTTCAGAAGATGTGCAGAGTTACCCATGACCATGAGCTCTGTTTTTGCATAATTAAGAGCAAGGCTGTTGATATGCATCCAGGTTTGAAACCGGCCATAGATGGAGTTCATGGTAAGCGAATCAGTAGCATGATTGCCAGTCAGAGGGATCAGGGATTGCGTGTCGTCTGTATAGTTGGCATACACAATGCCTTCAGGATCCAGTTGTTCAAGCAATGGAAGCATGAAGATGTTAAATAGTGTGGGTGACACACATGACCCCTGTGGTACTCCACATGTTACTGATGACTCCTCACCCATTGTGTTTTTAAAGAAGACCTTGACCTTGCGATCTGAAACAAACGATTTTAACCATTTGGTCGCTGATGGTGAAAAAGGTGCTGTGTTCTGCTATCTGCTAGTATGACATGACCCACTAGATTGAATGCTGCGGATAGATCCAACAGCACAAGAAGTGCTGTATTGCCCTTCTCAAAGGATTTGAAGATGCTGGTTTTGAAGTCTAGCAGAGTAGACTCGATGCTGTGTGCAAATCTCGTTCCAGAATTGGAAAAACTGTGCGTCCCACATATGATGTTACAGAGCACCCCATGGTTATTGCAAATGATTTTTCAATCGCAAAACCTGCAGCTGCTAACGCTTGCTCGAACAGGAAATTACCTTGCATTGATTTAAGCCCTTGAAGAATCATAAGCGTGTCTAGTAATGATATATTCTGATTTGGCGTACGTCACATCCACAGAACATTCAGGGTTGTCCAGATCGCGAAGGAGGTGGTTCAAGGGGGCAGATGGGACACCTGTGCAGAATGCAGCATTGTTAGAAAGATTCTTTTACACCTTATCTGCCCAACAGTAATAGCAGTGCTGAAATGTGCCACCCACACTCAGGACACAGACTTTGTTTCACTCAGTAAGGATGACACAAATAGGGCTGTCAATGAAGCGGCATATCTAGAAGTGCCAGATGTCACAGCATATCCAGAGGTACCCATACAACTATTGCAGCTAGCAGTACCTTACACAGCAGACCCGTTTACTAATATAATCGAATTGCAAGGTCAGGCACCCCAAGAGGGGAAGGATTTGTGAGTTAAACGTGGGTGCTCAATCTCACCAACAGATCATATCTGGAGGCAAAACATTACAGGTAAAGTAGTAATGTTGCAGGAATTTCTTTTGGTTGTTCTTGAGCAACTGCATTACCTGAGGCATATGTCTAAACAGTATCTCACAGATGACGTTCATAAGGAATGGTTTGTCCCAAACCTTCAAGAATACGTTGACAAATTTGTGGCAAACTGTACTACCCGCCACCTCTATGGAACGGGACACACTCTCAGGACGTTGCATGGCACATTGCCTTATCTAACTGGACCCTTTCAGGAGCTCCAAAAAAACTATGTGGACATGATAAACAGGTGCAGTAACTAGTGTTATCTTATTGTTGTTGTGTGTCCATTCTCTCGTTGGATTGAGGCAGGCCCTTGCACACAACCAGATGCTAAATCAGGGGCTACATTTGTAGTAAACAAGGTTTTTCCTCACCAGAGATAGGGGATGTCCTAAAGTCAAACAATGGTTCTCACTTCTACAATGAATTATTTAAAGAGATTACATCCCTGCTAGTGATTAAACATACATTGTGCTCAATTTACCACCCCCAAGGCAATGGCGTTGTGAAAGCCTTAATGGATTATTGAAACAAAAAATGTCAAAGTTGTGTCAGACGCTAGGGAGGAACTGACTGCATTGTCTTCCTCTGGCTCTGTTCAGCCTTAGGAACCAGCCAGGTAAGGACTACCACTTAACCCTGCATGAGATAGTGATGGGGAGAATGTATCACACACACCACTCATACCCACACAGACTACATCAGATTCACACAGGGCAGCTGAGAATTCAGGGGAGGAGTTTCAGGTGTATTTGAGGGATTTAGCAAAATGTATAAAGATTATTTTCCAACAGGACACTGCCAGAAGAGAAGAAACTGCCATGCCTATGGTCAACCCAACGTCTCTGCAGGCACCTCAGCTCTACCCCAGAGATTTTGTATATGTGCGGTCCTTCATGAGGAAGTGGAACAAGCGTCAGTAACAAGGCCCATTCAAGGTGGTGAATGCCACTCCGTCTGCTGTGAGAGTCAAAGAACTGCAGTATTGGGTTCACCGACCGAACCGCCTACTCCCAACTAAATGCCTTTGTCGAAACCAACAACCTCCTAGTCCCAGCCCAATCAGGCTTCAGATCACGTCATGGAACTGAAACCACCCTAACCTCGATCTGGGATGACCTTAAAATGACAGCAGACTCCGCGGGATGCGCCACACTAATCCTTCTCGACCTATCCACCGCCTTTGACACAATCAATCACTCAATCCTCCTAGACCGACTCCACTCCATAGGAATCCGTGGAACCGCCCTTAAATGGATAGCTTAATTCCTCAAAGACATCCACCAAATAACGACACTCTCCAGCTTTACCTCACAAACCCGACCAGTCAACACGGGAGTCCCTCAGGGAGTATGTCCATCCGCCCTCCTGTTCAATCTCTACCTGATCACCCTCCCACCAATAATTCGTTCACACAACATCCTGTGTTACAACTACGCTGACGACACTCAACTAATTCTAAAATTCCTGAACTCGAAACCCGACTCCCGACCCGATCTGGTATCCTGCCTCCTTAACATAGAACTCTGGATGACCCAAAGCCACCTCCTGTTAAACCCCTCCAAAACAGAAATCATGATTTGCGGCAACCTCGATCTTCTTCCATACCCACTACCCTGGCCACCCGCCATGGGCAACTCACTGACACCCTCCAACACAGTAAAAAATCTTGGATGCACCCTAGACTCCGACCTAACACTCTCGCGCCAAGTCAACAATGTCTCAAAATCCTGCCACTACCACCTCAAAAATCTTAGGTGCATCCTTCCATACCTCTCATTTCCCAACAGAGTCTCCGCGGTCCAATTAATTGTCATATCAAGACTGGACTACGGAAACCCCCTATACCTCGGAATTCATGCCTACCAACTAAACAAACTCCAAAGAGCACAAAACACGGCAGCCAAAATGCTACTCGCGCTCGGTCCAAGAGACCTCGTATCCCCAGCCCTTAAGACACTGCACTGGCTTCCAGTAGCCCATAGGGTAGCTTTCAAAACCTTATGCCTCTCCCATCGAGCACTGCATAAAACTGGACCACAATATCTTCAAGACAAGCTAATACCTTATCACCCCACTCGCACCCTAAGATCAAGCTCAGCCGGCCTCCTAGTAATCCCCAAAACAAACTCAGCCAGGTTAGGCAGATCATCATTCTCAGCCCTAGCCCCAACCCTATGGAACTCGCTCCCATGTTATCAGTAACATGTGGAGTACCACAGGCCTAACTGAAGACTTAACGGCCTTCCGCAAACTACTGAAAACCTGGCTCTTCCGCTAAAACTAACCAGCAATTGACCGGAAGCAAGAAATGTACAACTAAA
The DNA here is from genome assembly GCF_040938575.1 of Ambystoma mexicanum. Classification (NCBI taxonomy): domain Eukaryota; kingdom Metazoa; phylum Chordata; class Amphibia; order Caudata; family Ambystomatidae; genus Ambystoma; species Ambystoma mexicanum. The sequence continues at coordinate 985,560,523 of NC_090921.1, forward strand.
TAAAATCGAATGTAAACCATAAGACAAACAGTACCAAATGAGTAATGTAGATCAAAACAGTGAAGTGGATAATAGGAATAAATCATCAGGAAACTAGGAGATCTGAATCGATGAAATGATCTTAATGAATGAGGAGGGAACTTAATGAATGACATAGACGAAATATCCAGAATGGATGTAGCGTATAGAACAGATGAACACACTAAGTGGAAGGGTGCGAGAGTGGTAGAATAGATGACTAGAAAGATCAAATGAATATAGTGACCAGAGGAAATAGATGAATATACTAGAGCCAATGAGTATACAGAGTGGTTGTGTGCGGAGAATGGACGAGCGTGTAGAGATGATGAGTACGTGTAGAGTTGATGAAAATGCGAAAACAGAAAAGCGAACAGAACACAGGAGGGCGTAGAACAGTCGACTAATCCGAATGGACGAACGTATAGACTGGATGGACGTCTGACCAGACGAATGTGTAAGAGTCAACGAGCATGTAGAGAGGACGAGCGAGGAGGGCGAATGAGCATGGAGAGCGGAGGAGCGTGGAAATCGGATGAGTATGGAGAGCGGATGAGCGTGGAAATCGGATGAGTATGGAGAGCGGATGGGTGTGGAATGTGGAGAGCGGATAAGCGTGGATTGCGGATGAGTGTGGAGAGCGGATGAGTGTGGAGAGCGGATGAGTGTGGAGAGCGGATGAGTGTGGAGACCAGATGAGTATGAAGAGCGGAGGAGCATGGAGAGCGGAGGAGCGTGGAGAGCGACTGAATGTGGAAAAGCACAGAGCGAGTGTGGAGAGCGACTGAGTGGAGAGCGCAGAAGCGTAGGATGCAGTTGAGACTGGAGAGCAGATGAGGGTGGAGAGCGGATCAGTGTGAGAGCCGATGAATGTGAGAGCGGATGAGTGTGGAGAGCGGATGAGTGTGGAGAGCGGATGAGTGTGGAGAGCGGATGAGTGTGGAGGGCGGATGAGTGTGGAGAGCGGATGAGTGTGGAGGGCGGATTAGTGTGGAGAGCGGATGAGTGTGGAGAGCGGATGAGTGTGGAGAGCGGATGAGTGTGGAGTGCGGATGAGTGTGGAGAGCGGATGAGTGTGGAGAGCGGATGAGTGTGGAGTGCGGATGAGTGTGGAGAGCGGATGAGGGTTCTGAAACAGACGAATACGTGGCACGGATGTAGGAGTGGCGCGGATGAGCTGATGGAGCGGATGATTGTGCGAAAAGGTGAATGGGTGGTGTCGGGTGAGTGTGTGGAGTGGATGTTGTGTATGGAGCGGATGGGTGTTTGGTGCAGATGAATATTGTGGAGCGGACGAGTGTGTGAAGCGGATGAAAGTGTGGTGCAGATGAGTGTTGTGAAACAGATGAATGTGTGGAGCGAACTAATACACAGTGCGGATGAGTGTCGGAACGGATGGACACGCAGAGCAGACAAGTAATTTTGTCAAGCCAACGAGTAGTATGTTGTGCCGATGTGTGGGTTGGCCGGGTGATCGAGTATCTAGACTGAACAAGTGTCTAGACCGAACGAGTGTGTAGACTGGACGAGTGTGTAGACTGGACGAATGTGCGGAGCGGACGAATGTGCTGAGCGGACGAATGTGTGGAGCGGACGAATGTGTGGAGCGGACGAATGTGTGGAGCAGACGAATGGGTGGAGCGGACAAATGTGTGGAGCGGGAGAATGTGTGGACCGAGTGATCGAGTGTCTAGACTGAACGAGTATCTAGACTGGACGAGTGTGTAGACTGGATGAATGTGCGGAGCGGACAAATGTGCGGAGCGGACGAATGTGCGGAGTGGACAAATGTGTGGAGCGGACGAATGTGTGGAGCGGACAAATGGGTGGAGCGGACTGTAATGCTCACCTGACTCCCACGGGGGCGCTGGCCCGGTTCACGCTGCTGTGACCTCGTCTAAGGTGATGCGCAGGGTTCGGAAGACGGACTGGACCGGGCCCCAGATCTGGCTTGTCTGACTCGCAGAAGTATCCTTCTGTAGGTGAGAATAGGGGGTTAACTGTCTGCGGGGTAATGCAATCGGCCTCCCACTTACCCCTCTCACCCTCCTCAAAACCCTTCTGTGCTTCCCCGTAGCGTCTCACCTTAGGGTCTGGAAGGACGAGCTCTCCATCCTGCTTCTGATGCAGGGGCGCGTTGGTATCCAGTTACGTCACTGGATTTTCAGATGGGTGAGAACCAAACTTGCTTGGCTTCCAGGTAAGTTTTTCTAAAAGTGGTTCCCCTTGTGTCCATGCATTAATGTTCTAATGCTAGTGTCTTTTTCCCTATAGGGGCCGGGGTACGGAATGCCGGGGAACAGGCACCGACCCGAGGTGAGCGGTGAAATCCTTGTGGAAATCAGGTAAGTCTTTAATGAGTGTTTTGGTAATGTCTTTTCATTCACTCATTAACGCTGATGTCTTTTTCCCCTTAGGGGCCGGGGTCCGAAAATGCCTGGATGCGGCACGGACCCGAAATGAAAAGGGAATGACCCAACAGGTAAGTCTTGACATGGAGTTTTAGCTTCCCTTTTCCCTTCTTTCTCTCACCTTTGTTCTTGTCTTTTTCTCCCTAGGCGCGGGGGCGCGACTGCGAATCCGGATGGTCGCTGCTGAACATGGAGGCGCCCTGTAAAGGTGAGTAGAATGCGGCGCTGCAGCGATCGATGCGATGTGCTTTTAAAAATAAATGTATTCCTTTTCAGGATTGTCGGCGAAATGTCTCTGGGATGCAGATTTAGCAGGTGAGGCCTTTTCCTTCTTCTGTTCTCTTGTTCCCTTCCTTTGCAGGTGATTCAGGATGCTGGCAGGTGTGGCAGAAGTCAAGATGCAGGAGCAGACACAGTGAGCGTCCAGCTGCTAGATGCAGAACAACGCGAAACACGTGTGGCTGATCGGGTGTGGTTTAAATAGCCTTGGAAGAAGTTCCTAGAATGTGTCCTTCCTCCAATCAGGTATGTATCCTTCCCCGACCACGCCCGGGTGGTAAATGAGTCCCACAGGTAAAGTAGTTCCTTTCAGGTCTCAAGGAGGCCGGGGTTCTGCAGCATGGTCTGCATCAGGTAAGTGCACCCAAACACTTTCATAATGAGCCTGGCGCCATAGGCGCCAGGACGCTGTCCAAAGGGCCCCTATAAGGGGTTGCTGGGACCTTCCCTGGGGACTTGATGTCCGCTTTCGGAGATGCAGGGCCTGAGCCGGCTCCCCGGGAGCGGGCATCGTGACACGGACGAATGGGTGGCGCAGACGAGTGTATGTGGAACGAACGAGTGTATGTGGAGCGAATGAGTGTATATGGAGCGTAAGAATGTATGTGGTGCTGATGAGTCTGTGGAGCGGACGAGTGTACGGAGCTGATGAGTGTGAGGAGCGGACGAGCGCATGGAGCGGATGGATTTGTAGAGCGGATGAGTATGCTGAACGGAGCAGTATGCTGAATGGATGAGTATGTGGAGCTGACAAATAGTATGTTGAGCGTATCAGTGTGTAGTCTGGATGAGTGTGTAGACCAGATGAGTGTGTAGATCAAATGAGTGTACCGAACAGATGTGTATAGAGAGCGGTTGAGTATACAGAGCGGATGAGTGCGTAGGCAGCCAGGAGTTCATGCGCTGGGTAGACTGGAGTGCGTGCACAAGAAGGACAGGAGTGCACACGTATGGAACACATGAGAGCATGCGTGAGGCACACTGGAGAATGAAGGATAATCTTGAGCACGCAAGGTGAACCAGAGTACATGAATAGGTCGAGCAGGCATGAATGTGTAGGACAATCTTGAACGCCTGAAATGAACAAAAATGAATAGAACGGACCTGCCGGCTCGGAACTGTGTGACATACATAATATGCTTTGGAATGCAGGGAACATTTGAAAAAGAATATATATCATAACACACCCCACGCTTACTCTCTCCCTTACACCATCACTCAACTAGAACACAGAGATACTATGACACCATTCGGTATAACTGTTCTCATATCTACATCTCCCGCTCACTCCACAACACTCTAAGTAAACATTGCTGGTTTCACACCCCCCAGCCAGGCGTTCTCCTCAGGCCTAACGCAGCCACATTCATCCTGGATAAAGCCGGCCAGAACGAACACATACTCCAGATCTCTCAACCACCACACCTACCGCTAAGAAGCAGCTACCACTTGAATTCCGCCCCAGCTGCACACATACCTGGTGCGCACACACACCTTTTGACTCTCTCTTCTCTCTCTACTGACCCGAACTTCGGTTCCCGAGGGCGTTCAACCTACCAGCGCCTTCAGACCATACCAATGGTATATAAGGCGCTATATAAATGCAAAATAACATAACATAACATATCTGACGTTCGAAAAGCAACTGGTACAGAACCACCTTCTGCAGGCCCTCAAGAACAGTGACATTAAAAAATGAATGTGCTGGCTTTTATAGTGACATTCTTGCAACAGATGCACCCCGGCAGGCACCATGACACTTAGTTTTCTTCTTCCCCACAGTGCCCAGGATTAAGAAGTAGTGCAGTGTATATATTGCTATATTTAGGATGCTTCTGTTTCTGTCTTCTTTTTATCTTTCTTGTAGGTAAATGTACATGGCTTGTGCATATAAAGAGGCTATAGTAATGACACAGACATCTTTAATTTAGAAATGGCAAGAAATAAAAGGGAAACAGAAAATGAAATTGAATATAATAAATGAAGACAATAAAGGAGTTATTTTGGATACAGGTGCAGATATGCACCATCCTGAAACAGATAATATGTGGTATAACCACATGATGGAGGTGGGCAGAGCAAAGTCAAATAAGAGCTGCTAAATTTGTGCTCTTATACCCCATGCAACAGGTACGCCCAAGCTGTTTATTCCGCAAGAAATGCCATCTCTTATAGCCCAATGTTTAATGCACCTGGCCCTTTGCAGAGTATGAAGCCTGTTTCAAGCACACATGATCCAGGCAGTTATAATGGACAGAGATGAAAGCGAATGTGGCAAGAACAAAGAGCAAGCATGTTGTCAAATAAGACCACTATTGAAATTAGAAGGTGTGCTGTTTTCCAACAACAGATGGTTCAACGGACTAGTGAGCTGTACAGCGAGGGGTCTACTGGGGTTGTAAAGGAGCGGCAAGGGCTCTCTAGCAGTCACCCTGAATACCGACAGAGAGATCCTCGGGTCCATCAAAACTCCCTGCCACAAGAACTAAGACCCAGCCATAGGGCAAAGTTTACTGTCTTTATTATCCAACAAATGACAGGGATCACACTAGAACAACATAAATTCTCCAGAGCTCTCGTCTTCTGTGCATGTGGCACCCTGTTTTATTCAGGAGTGATGTCACAAAACCAAGTTCCGTCCCCGAAACCTATCGGGCATGCAGATTTGTGACTTTAGCCCAACAATATACACATTCTATAGGGTTTAATTCTACTGTTGGGTAGCCATATCTGGGGGCTACTCCTGGGGCCACCACTACATGTAACAATACCAGGTTTCACGGTTGTGGGAAAACTATTGGCTCCTGCAACATATTATGTCTTCACATGTAAGGTGATTCTCGATTAGGCAGAATGTGTCCTCCCAGCCTTGGAACCCTGGATGGTTACCAGGCTGAGAGTACCTTTTCAGGGCAATGGAAATGAGCACAGAGGTGCTATGCGTTCCCTAATGATGCCATCTCTGATCACCTAAGCTTGAGAGAGTGCATTCAGTTGTTAATTCTCAAGCAACACTTGTATCTTTCCACCTCTGGTTCGATGGGAACAACTTCTCTCTGTCTACCTTAAGTAAATAGGCATTGTCTTGCTCGGCTAGGTCACGTGTGTTGAGACCACAAAATTGAAGTCCCAGATACCTTGCCCTTTTTTTGAAAGGATGGATATCAACACAAGTGTTTGAGTGAAACCCAATTGGTTTTACTGAGGTAAAGAAGACCTTTAGGGCCTCATTACACGGAAGGCGGTAACCATGGCGCTATTAGCGCCATGGTTGCCGCCGGTAATTTACCGATTCCGCCATGGTGGATGGTGGAATTACCGCCCCATTCCAAGGTTGTTCCCCATTCACCATTGGCCCTTCCCCATTCCCATTTGAGCCCCCATAGGGCTCAATGGGAATGGGGAAGGCAGTAATTACGGTACTGCAAATTGCGGTACCGTAATTTCCTCCAAGGTCCCTTTGCGGGTCGCCTCCTTAACAGCTGGTAAAACCAGCCGTTAAGGTAGGGACCCGCGAAGGGACCTCGTAGTAAGGCGGTAAGGGATTACCGGTACAGGTACCCTTACCAGTACCGGTAATCCCTTACCGCCATCTGTGTAATGAGGCCCATAGTCTTTTGTGGTCAGCTGACACGTGTTTCGACCTCTAGGGTCCTTTTCAAGGCTATGGTTCTTGGTTAGTGCCCAATGTGGGTTCTGGGCTGGTCATGTTCCTATTTAGACCGTGGTAAGGAGGGTATCAGGTAATATTATCCCCACCAAAAATATCGCCGTACATATGGTCGTCGGGAACGGCCATAGGCGATATTTTTGGTAGGGCTAAGTTATGGGGTAAATGGATGGGGGGGTTGCGGGGGTCCCCCGCAGGTACCATGGGGTAATATCGTCACAAAAATATGGTGAAATTTTTGTATGGCGATATTTTTACGGCAATATTATCACATGGAACCGTAAGGAGTTGTCCGCCCTATGTAGATCTCGGCTTGTTTATAGTCCTGGATAGGCTAATAGTTCTTAACCTTGTCACTGCACAGTACAACTCTCAGTGAGGCAACTGGCTTATTGCTTATTGTCTTGGTAACTGGAACTTTCTGACTCCACTCGTCTTTGGCTGTGGGTGCACCGTGTCTGAGCTGGAGGCTATTGTCTGCCTCCTCTGCCTGCAGCGATCTTGTCAGCACTTCCATATGTTCAAAGTCTGTCTCCCCTTCCTCATTCATCTCAGTGTGCCTATAGTTTCCATATTCATCCGTATGGCTTTCAATGTTAGTGGCAATCAAGCATGTGCAAGCTAGGTGTATGTATACTTGGTGTCTTGCGGTTTTGCTTTGGCGAAGGATTCAGATTTATATATAGATATGCATGTGTGTGTCACTCATCTACCTGCGTGAGTCATAAGCATGATTTTCGTATCTATATGATATGATAGTGTATTTATATAGCGCCTATACACTATGCGTTTTAAAGTGCTTCAAGGCAAGGGAGGAAACAAGGGAAAATACAATGACATTCTTACAGGCCATGAACAATGAGGATGTGAAATTAACTGTCGTACTCGGCCTGATGACATTTCAAAGTGCTAAGACATAGATAAGGAAGGGAGGGGGAGAGTGGGATGGAAACGGAAACAGACAGGTGACTACTGTACTAGGCCTGACGACATTTCTGGCAGAGCCAGAGAAAACAAAAGGCGAGGGAGAGGGGTGCAGAAAGGGAGGGGAGGAACAAAACGAGCGACTATCGTACTAGGCCTGACAACATTTCAGATAGTGCTGGAGGGGGGGGGGACAAGTAAGGAGAGGCGGGAGGAGACAGATGGGGTTGCTATCATACTAGGTCCAGGGACAATTCTGATAGAGTAAGTGCATAGAAGAAAGTAAGGGGAGATGTGGGGGAGATAGGAAAAGGGAGAAAAGGAGAGTAGGAGAGAACAGAGAGTAAGCAGTCAAAATGAGTGGAGAAGCAAGAGGGGAGAGCAAATAGAATTGCAGAAGTCAGTAGTAACACATAATGTTGCAAGCCTGGATACAAGATGAAGATGGGAACAGCATGATTCTGGGCCACCATGAGAAAGGGTGACGCACCGTGAATCAATGAAGTCATAAAAGTCAAATCCAGTATCAGCCACAAGACAATGATGGTGAAACCAGAATGTATCAGGACAGACTCCTGCAGAAGTAGGCTGGGGGGACGGGGGCAGGATAGAAGAATCAAGCAAACGAGGCAACACCTGTGTGCGAGAAGGGGGGGCACAAGGGAACATCACGGGGAGACAAGAGGGTTGGGGATGGCCTGTGGGGACAGAGGGAGTAAAGATATGTAGGTGCATGCTTACCTGCTGTCTGAGTAGGGGTTCAGGCCCTGGATCCTCCTGGTCCAAACAGGAATTGCCCTTTTCTTTGTCTGCCCTTCGCTTTGGACACCCGGGCGAGAGATGCCCTTGATCTAAGAGGTAAGAGCAGGAAGGAAGAGGCAGGGCTAAGAAGGTGGGTGGTGCTTAGGCCAGGTGACCTAGGTCCACTTGCTCCTGCTCCCCATCTGCAAAGGAAAAGAGGCTGGCGGGCTCCTTAAGTAGGGAAAAAGAGTGGCAACCAGGAAGGCACCAGGTGGGCGGGGCTAGCTAATGCAGCAAGCTAATGTATGTTTGTGTAACTTCGTGAGTGGATGCCTATGTACTTCATGTCTAAGTGCACCTATGTCATGATGTCAGTGATGATGTCATTGATTTCTCGATTCACGGTCAGTCGCCTTTCAGTTGACGATATCTCCATCTCCTCCATATCATCGATTGGTTATGGCTTGAATGGCTGCCTAAATGAGTAACCTTTCTCACATCTGCAATACATTGATGATGCCGATAAAGCGCCTAAAAGTGAGGTGCACCTGTCGTTTCTCTGTCTTCAGGCTGAAAGTCATGTGTGGGTCATGAGGGCCATACGTGGACCTCCGTCTTCAGGGTTTTCGGAGGATGTCGTTGCATGTGTCAACCAGAAATGTTCTATTATTTGGAGCACCTAGGTGTCAAAAGGTGCAGATAATGACACACTTCTCTTTTTCCTTTAGAGGAAATGGCACTATACTCATAGACACAAATGAAGAGTGCAATAAGACTTTACTTATTCGCGACCAGCCTAATGGCACATCCGCATAGATGGATCTGTACTGGGTATGCGGGAAATATGTTTATCTCTACCCTGCCCCATCCTGGAGCGGTGTCTGTTCGCTCACCACCTTGCATTCAGCCGTCCTCATAGTGCTTGACTCGCATCTGACTGTCATAACGTACTACCCCCAGTTGCAATGGAACCCCTGCCCCATCAGCGTGCTCGCTGCTCACTAAGAGCCTGTTGACAAAAGAGGTCGAATTGTTGGTCCCAAGACTCCTCAGACAAGCTCAGAGCGATCCCAGAGCAATTCTGTCTGTTCACAAAGACGGAAACATTTTTCACCTCGCTCCTTGTGACTGGCATCCAAACTGCAGCCAGTGTGAAGTGGTTGCAGATCATGAGGTGGGAGATGCTCCAGATAGTGAACCAGACAGAGCAGGGTCTCCAAAAAAACAACGAATTGCGGGCCATTCATCCCATGACATTCCAAAACAGGTATGTTCTGCATTTACTTACGGAAATGGAAGGGGGCATGTGCAAAAAGATAGGATCTTCGAAACTGCACATAAACACCCCCCAATGATGCAGACAATGGATCTCTAACCCATGCCAACTTGCGGTTTGCCATGGAAAAGGGAGCTGGAGTACGTGCTGTCTCGATTCAATGTTTCCATTGGCCCCATCTTGGCTGGGGATATCCATTTATAGTTAGCTTTGACACATATTAGAAACACCATATAGCCATACAGAAAGAGCAACAATGCATTCAAGTTACAGTTGCAGAGGTTAAAGATAGGGTGATTTATTTTGCAATTAGCGGTAGTGTACAATGTTATGTTTTAAGGGAGGTGCAAGTAGATGACATAGGGAGGCATATGAGATGGAGTCAGGGAAGTGTTTAAAGTCAAGGTCTGTTGGGCTAAGGGAGCAGGAGTTCCAACATGTTGGAGTTTAGGACATGTCACTGGATGCCTTTGTGAATGTTTGAGAAATAGGCCTAACGCAGAGCTGCAGCTCTGTCCAGTTAATCCTGAGACAAGTTCCTCTTCCTTGCCCCAGAGAGAAGTTATGCTGTCACGGTCACAGGCAGCCGCTCTGTGTTGATAACAGTTAATTGAATCCAGCTGTAGAGCTCAGAGATGCTGGGAAAGGAATGTTGAGTCCCTGAAAGAAGGGCAGGGATGCGCCTTTTGAAGGTTGAATTAATGTGAGAAGGGAAGGGTCTGTAATACCAAGAGACCTGGTGAATATGTAGAGCACTACTGCCCTCACCGAAAGAGTAGTCATCCTACTTGAACTGCAGGTGCTGCACTCTAGGGATCAATTAATACCCGAAATTCAGACATAACAGTGGTGCCCCAATCACGTCATTTATGGACACCTGGGTTCCCAGAGAGATAAGGGGGAGACGTGCCAGGGCCATACCGTTATTTGGGAAGGGAGGAGCAGAGATGATGCCACTAAATGTATCTGCATGGGAGGGGAGCTGTTTGTACATGCCGAAGTGTATGGTATAATGGGGTGGCCCATTGTATTATCAAAGCAGAGTTGACCTCGCTATTCACACTTTGATCAGGATCTGACAGAGGGGTGCACATCACGTGATGGTCAGGAATATTTTACTTGTTTGTTTGTTTATTTGGTTGCAAAGCGCAGTGTTTGCCACAAGGGCATCTTGGTGCTACTCAGCAGGTCAGCAGAACAGAAGGATTTTTAGAAAAGGTGAGTTTTTAAGGCTCGCCGGAAAATAAGGTGTTTAGGCAAACTGCAGAACTTATAGGACAGTGAGCTCCACAGCCAAGAGGCTGCAACCGAGAAATCCCGACCACCAATCCGGCTAAGTCTGTACCTAGGAACTAATAACAGACAAGCAACAGCGGACAAGAGTGCACGGCCCGGTTCCTAAGGGCGGTACTTCTCCTGGAGATATTCCGCCCCCTGGCCATAATATGCATGATGCTCCAAGCAGGCAGCTTTCAATTTAATGCACTGAGCGACCGGCAGCCAATGAAGATGGCAAAGTACTCGCAAAATGTGAATAAAACAGGAGGAGGATGTGGCAAGATGGGCTGCAGAGTTCTGAAGAACCTGGAGTCGTTGCAAAAGGTAGGGCAGTTGCATCAGGAATAGAGAATTACAGTAATCCACAGAAGAGATCACCAAAGCAGATGTTACAGGGGCTCAAAGCTTAACTGGAATAAAGGGAAAAACCTTCTGGAGGAGTTTCAGCTGGAACTAGCATCATTGACATACAGCCCAAATAAGAGGCTCCATGGAACGGGAAGCAGAAAGTTTCACACCTAGATCTTTAACAGTGGTAGAAGGAATAGGCAAAGAGCTGAAAGAATTCTGCTAGAAAGCAGTAGTCCAGAAGGAAGAAACTGAGGGATGCGGGGGGGCTACCACCAGGGCCTCAGTCTTTGTGCCATTAACCTTGATCCAATTAGTGCCTAGCCATTCCTTCACGGCCTCAAGGCAGGCCGTAAACCTGGTTGCAGGCTCATCTGCCATGAGATCAAGGCGAACCAGGATTTGCGCATCATCTGCATAGGAATAACAAATAAAGCTGTTGGAGAGAATGAGCTTGATCAGAGGCTGAACGTAGATTTTAAGCAAGGTCGGCGAGATGGCGGACCCTTGAGGAACACCACAGGTGAGAGCCTTACTCTGTGAATAGAAAGGGGGGGAGATAGTGTTTGCTGATGATCAGAAAGAAAAGAAGCGAACCAGGCCAGAACCATCCCAGCAATGACAGCTCTGGACAGACGGTCAGCAGGATAGCATGATCGATGGTATTAAATGCAGCAGAATTTCAAGTAAAACCAATGCTCCCACGCCGCCCTGGTCATGCATCCTCGCGAGATTGTCCAATACCGAAACCAGCATGCTATCGGTTCCCCAGACCTGGACGAAAACCAGACTGTGAAGGATGAAAAAAGAAGATTCTTCCAGAAAAAGAGGTCAAACCAATGATGTGAAAGGAATGTATTATGGTAACAATGTACCTGGTAATTAATCAATTCCTAAATGTCATAGTAATGATGTACTAAGTCACGTGTTTAGGGGAATGTGTTTAGATAATGTCTGACTAATAGGGTAATGGACTATAGGGGATGATTAGAATTGTGTATGGGTGTTAGCCAATGGGGAATGCAGGATCATGTTGTAATCTTTATTAGGCATAGTTTTGCTAATTTGTGGTTTTCCGCTATAAAAGATGTAACTTCTTTGGGTGGAGCGAGTTCTGTGTTAGTTACTATTGCATGTAATAAAACTTTGTTTTCCTTGCAAACTGTGCATCGATTATTTGGCCTACTTGGGATTGTTTTTATCATGTGCGTTTTGGGTCCTTCATTATACACTAGACCTGTTAGACCAGGTCCTGCTTCTTTCCATACTAAACACCTGACTGGCCACGACCAAGCGGAACACACCACAAGTCACTGACCATCCTTATCACACTCTTCAGCTGGCAATGAAGATCCCTTCCTCATCCTTACCATCAGGTGTCAGTTCGGTGAAACATCACCCAGAAGTGTGGTGGCCTAGTGGAGGCGGAACTGCTTACTTGTCTGTAAAGAGTTAAAAGATTTAAAGGATTTAAAAGATATTAGCTTCTGGTAGGCTGCTGGGCAGAGTGCTGGAAAGCAGGACAATCCCTGGGTGGGCCCACACAATGACTGTAGCCTGCTACTAACCTTAATGTTATGGGCATACCCGCGCCTCGGGCCGCCCCGTACTGCCACACACGCACATTCACACACAGAGACAGGAGACATGCGTGTGGGTGTTCTGGAGTCCCGACGGCGACTGCCGCACAGACTTCCTTTATTCACTGTGTGCATGCGCGTTCCCAAACGAGGCTCGCGCATGCGCAGTATATGCATGCAACGTCACATCCCTTTTTTTTTTCCAATAAAACAAAACAACATTTTTAAATGCAACAACATAAGTGGTGAACTACAACATGGGTTGCAGACCTGACACGCACATAGGCTCAGTCGCCCGAGTCCAGGACATAGTCCTTGAGGCGAGTAGGCAGTCTGCGGTCACCTCGCACTGGATACCGAGTTGCATTTTGAGGAGTCACGCCAGTGCTCTCGGCGTCTGGCCCTATGCCCTGGGGTGCATCCTCGGCGGGGGTATCGTTGCCGGTGCTGGATGAGGTACCCTCGTCGGGGTCGACGTGTTTAGGTGTACTGTCCACTTTCTTGAAGAAAGAACGGTTGCGCGTGACCATCGTTCCCGTCACATGTGTCACGGTCCAGGGCTGGGGATCGTAGGGCAGTGACAGCTTTCCTTCGGGTCGGCGATTCCAGACCAACACCGAGTTACCGACAGCCACCTCTTTGTTTTGTAGTCCCCTTCTCGGACTTTCCTTTAGGTTGCGTGCAGCTCGATCTTCTCGTACCTTCTCGTTGTCAATGACCCCAGGTTCCCTGCCTTCGATCTCGGGTATCATCCCCCTTGGGCAACGCCCGAACAAAGCTTTGGCGGGGGCAACCCCCGTTGACTGGTGGGGCGTAGTCCGGTACTCTCTCAGAAACTCTACCAATTTCTGCTGTAAGTCATCCCCTCCACTGGTCGATATTCTAAACACCTTGTTCAAAGTCTGCATTAGTCTCTCCGCTTCTCCATTGGCCCTTGGCCAGAGGGGTGACACTCGTCGGTGGTGGATGCCTTTTTCTCTCAAGTATTGCGTCACCGGCTGCCCGTAAATGGAGAGCCATTGTCTGAACATAACATTTTGGGAAAACCATGTGCGGAAACATCCTGTCAAACGCCCTTGGGGTGTGGTCGGTTGCTGTGGACTCAACTACTTCCACTTCTGGATATCTGGACCATTGGTCGACCACCACCAAGAAATACATGCCCCTCCCCGTCGACCCAAAGTCTACATGAATGGTACCCCAGGGTTTCTCACTCCTTTCCATGGAGCTGATGGGCGGGGCCCTCTCCACCGGACTCGCCGCTTGGCACGGGAGGCACCTTTTCACATTGAGCTCCACCATGCTCTCCAGGTCCGGGAACCATACCTTGGGCCTAAGTCTCGCCTTGGCCTTGGCGACCCTTTGATGTCCTACATGCGCCAGCTCCGGGACGCGATTCCTCAGTGTTTGTGGGACCACAATTTGCCTGCCCCGCAGCAGTAGGCCGTCGTCTGATATCGAGAGCTCATCCCTCACCCTCCAGAGAGCCTGAAGATCCTTCTGTGCTCCCACTTGCCGCTTGGAATTGTTCTGAAGCACCTCTTTCCAGTCGCCACTAATTACCGCTGTCTTGATGATCTGGAATACCTCATCCTTGGCCGACTCGGTAGCTACGGTGATTCTGGACAGGGCTACCGGCATCACACTCTCCATGACGTGGCACACCAACCCTTGGCAGTCTAACACCTCCTTGGGCTGACCCTTTCTCTCGCCGTTCGGGTGTCGAGACAGATAGTCCGCCGGATTGTTGGTCCCTGGCTTGTACACGAGCTTGACCCCGTACTCCATTAGAGCTAGCATCCACCGCTCTATCCTGGGAGGTGATTTGGATGATGCTCCCTCTAGAATGGGCAGGAGTGGCTTGGGGTCAGTCACGATCCTGACCGGTTTGCCCAAAATGTACAGACGAAAATGGCGGCAGCCCCACAGGATGGCCAACGATTCCCTTTCTATTTGCGAGTAGCGTCTCTCCGTGTCCGTGAGGGCCTTGCTCGCATATGCGATGGGGCGCATGTCACCTCTTTTGTCCGCTTGCATAAGGACAGCTCCCAGTCCCACTGGGCTGGCGTCAACGACAATCTCGGACTCTGCGGTGGGGTCAAAATACGCCATGGTACCTCTATCCGACAGAGAATTCTTGATTTCCTGAAATGCCTCTTGCTCCTTTCTATCCCACACCCATACGGACTCGTTCTTAGTTAGTGCTCTAAGGGGTTCTGATAGGGATGCCAGCCCTTTGATAAAATGTCCACAGTAATTAACCATCCCCAGGAAACTACGTACCTCTGTGGGAGACTGGGGTGCCACGGCCTCACGAATGTCTTTAACCTTCTCCGGATCAGGTGATACTCCGCTGGCATGAAAGATGAATCCAAAGAAACCGATCCTGTCCTTGAAGAATTCACACTTCTCACGATGTAAGGTAAGCCCCAACTCCTTCAAACGCCTTAGAGTGTGTTCCAGCCTTTGCATGTGTTCTGCCTCGAATGTAGCGAAAACCAAAATGTCATCACTCATATTCAATACACCTTTTAGTCCAGCCAGTGCTCCCCTGATGGTATTTTGGAAGAACTCCGCTGCAGATGATATACCAAAGCTTAGGCGCTTAAACTGATAGAGGCCCTCGTGTGTCGTAAAAGTTGTAATATATCTTGAATCTGGATGGAGCTCTAGCTGGTGATAGCCCAATCTCAGATCCAACTTCGAGAACACCCTGGCCCCTTGTAGTTCTCCTATGATGTCATCGAGGGTGGGTGGGATGTGCCTCTCTTGTTTAATTGCAGCGTTTGGGAGGCGCATATCCATGCAAATGGTTACGGCTCCCGGCTGTTTGGGCTTGGGGGCTACCACTATGGGCGACACCCAGGGCGTTGGTCCCTCCACCCTCTCAATGATGTCCATTTGGACCAGCAGCTGCAGCTCCTTTTCCACTTGTTCCCTGAAGTGGAACGGGATCCGTCTATGCTTGAGGGCCGTGGGCCGAATAGTGTTGTCAATGTGCAGACACACTGGGGAAGCCTTCAACTTGCCCACCCTTTGAAAAATGCTTGCAAACTTGGCTAGCAGTCTCTCGATGTCTACCTGATATACTTCAAAAGCAAAATGTACAAGGTCCAATGCCTCTGACGCTGCGCAGCTGAGCAGGGAGTGCGGGCTGACGTCGGTGACAAAAAATCTGGCTTTTATCGTCTTGGTCTCCCTCGAAACGGGTGCCACAAACACCCCTTGAATTGGAAGAGGGGTATCTCTGCCAAAAGTAAAAATCTTCGCCGTGGATGCCTCCAATGGTGGAGGTCCAGGAATCGATTCGTAGTGTTCGGTAGCCAGCACACAAACAGAGGCTCCCGTGTCTATCAGTACTTGCGTTGGTACCCCTTGAATGTCTACCATGCACTTGGGTTGCCTCTTCTTCCTTGCCCCTGTTGCTATTTTCGAAATGAAGAACACCTCATCTTCCTCCTCTTCTTCGTCCGCAATGTTGAGACGTTGCGCATCTTGTTCCAAAGTCGCAATACTGCGTTGCTTCCTCGGACCAATCCTGGCTGTTCCCCTTTGTATGGCAACCGGCATGGGAGCACGACACATCCTGGCATAATGTCCGGGGCCATTGCACCTGCCACAGGATCTTGATTTGGCAAGACATTCTTCAGAGTGCGGCAGGTCATACCCACAATATTGGCAAATGGAAGCCTGGCCCTGTGTTTGAACCACTTCCTGGCGCTTCTGGTCCCGCCGAGCCTTCAACGACATCTGCCTCCCCACTGCAAAGGCCTCTTCATGCTTGCCGGGACGCACCGCAGCGTTCATCTTTGTCCCTCTTGACTCAGCCAGCTCATATACTCTTCCGCTGTCTAGAATCTGTACTAAAGTCAAACCTGGCTCTCGCAACACTTGTCTGCGTAATTTGCCTGAGCTGCATCCTTGGATCACTTGGTTCCGGACCATGACCTCTTCGTTGTACCATCTACAGGTGGCCGCCATCTGTGGCAGCCGAGTGCAGATTTGGTCAAGTGATTCCTCTTCCCGCTGTTTTTCACCGCAGAACAGGAATCTGTCAAAGTCCACATTAGACAGAGGAATAAAATAGTTTGTCAGGGCGGTCTTGACAGCATCGTACGTCACCACTTGCAAGTTGAGGGACTCGTAAATGCGAAGAACGTCCATCCCTGCTGAGTAGAGCAAAGTCGCCCTCTTGGCATCGTAATTGGTTTCTCCAGTTGCAGTAAAGTACATGTCCAATTTCTTTATCCATAACAACCATTTTGGGCCCAACTTCGAGGGAGGGCCCGACGTGTCGAACTCCTGCATGGGTAGTAGAGAACCCTGTTGCCTCTGCACTACCGGCTGTGCCGCCGTTGTTTCTCCGTCACTATCTGACATCTTTACAGGTCACGCAGGCACCTCCCAATTGGGTCAGAGGCCGCAAACCTGACTTGCCTGGACGGTTGACGTACCTGATCGACTGGGCAGTGGTGGTGCCGTGTGGTACCAGTGCTCTGGAGTCCCTCGTGTTACCACTGGACCCGTGGTCACTGGTTGTTGGGCAGTCCTCTTCAGTGTCAGAAGACTGCAGGGGTTCCAAAAATTAGTGTTGTGCTTATTCTTAACACGTGGGCAGTGCACGAGCACCTTTCCAGGCCGCTGCTGCCTCATGCATTGCAAAGAAGCCCATTTCCGTTGCTCGCGTCGGGTTCGGGAAACACAACGGGAAAATGATGGTGATTGACACGTTAATCCGTGTCAACATGCCCCCCGTTCGCGTCCCGCTTCGTCGCCAGATGTTATGGGCATACCCGCGCCTCAGACCGCCCCGTACTGCCACACACGCACATTCACACACAGAGACAGGAGACATGCGTGTGGGAGTTCCGAAGTCCCGACAGCGACTGCCGCACAGACTTCCTTTATTCACTGTTCGCATGCGCGTTCCCAAACGAGGCTCGCGCATGCGCAGTATATGTATGCGACGTCACACTTAAGAGGAAAAACGCAAGCCAGAAATTTTATGAAAATAGTTGCTCAAGTGATAGGTTTCCGTGGAGTAGCTTCTGTTCACCTCTAAGCGCTTTAGACATTTCACCTTGCATGCTGTACGCCTCGAAATATCTGGGGTCCTGAAAAGAATTGGGCTTACTGGCCACGCCACCCAACCACTGCACCCCTGCCTCGCTGCTCAGATGCCTGTGTCATGCAAATCTTCAGGCTCCAGACCAATAGCACCTGCTTTGCTCAGGGGAAATGTTTCAACACATTAACATAGGGTCACGTTGCTCCACCTTTGAAACGAGCACGTTTGAAAATGAATGATTTGAAAAACAACTGACCAATAGCAGGCTTCCTTTTTTGTGAAGATGCTTCTGGTAAAGATATCAAGAAATTGCAATGCAATTCAATTATTAACCACACATGCATACTAAACAAGCATTGTCAATGTCAGTCTCTATAAGTTCGATTCTGCACACACTACACTAAGAACGTTGATACATGGAATGTGAAAACTTTATTTCGCTGCATGTGTCCTGATTCCTTCTTCCGTCGCATGATGCCTCTCCTCTCTCGCGCTCCCATCCACTCTCAGGCCATGTGGCAGTGTTGTGGCATCTTACAAATCACCAATCAAAGATATAAAGACAAGGACCGAACACAAATGCACACAGTTACCTTCCATACAAATGCAGCACTTTCGTACGCAGTACACACACACACACAAACACACACAAGTACAAAACACACACACACACACACACATGCAGCCACAAACGCACTCACAAATGATCACACACGAGTGCATGGAGAAATGACGATGTATGTGTGTGAGCGGGGGCAGTGCACACGTGTCTTCTGTGACCAATTACATAGCTAACTGCTACAGAGACAGGTTTTTAGAAGTGCCCTACAAAAATACTGGTCAGGCTTGGAGAAAAAACGGAAGGTGATCTTATTTCATTGCTAAGGAACCCAGATGTCAACATGTCTGTCCCTGTACCCCTGTATGTTATGACTCTGACCTAATCCAAGTATAGGACTTCAAGCAGGACATACCACGGAACACACAAACGGCTTCGTACCAACTTCCCTTCTGTGGAAAATCAATCGCTTCACCCCAGTAAACAACCTCAGGTCTATGGTACAAGCCTTGGTCCCCTCTGACCAGTATGGAGGCAATGCCCTTCCAGAAGGCCTTCTGGTGACTACCCTGGTGACTACCCTGGTACCCCTGAGATGTGTTCTACATGCTGCGGAATGACTGCCACATCACCCCGACACTCATCAAACTACAAACTGCACTGGCTCCCACTGCAAGCAAGTAGCATCTTCAAATCCTGCTGCATCATCTACAAGGCTGTCGCCCTGAAGTCCCCAAGCTACCTCACTGAATACTCGGCGTCTCCAGAGGCCTACGATCCACCAGACATTAGGACATGTGCAGACTTGAACTCTACTGCTGCAGGAAGCATCACAACCGCAGACAGGCCTTCTCTGTCTACGCCCTAAGAATCTGGAACCTCTTCCCGTCAACACCAGACGCTCCCCCTCGCTTCTACTTTTCAATAAGGAGCTCACGACCCCTCTCCTCAAGAAATAGCTCTTCCCTAACACCTAGGTCCACACACATTCCCCACCTAACCTGAACCTCAGTGATCTCCCCCATCCTCCCAGTTTCCTCCACTGTTGCTTGCAGATCCCTTGATGCCAATTTGCCCTCCCTGCTCCCCTCACTATGAACTTCCCCCTATGACTTCTAAAAGGGATCTGTTGATTCCCAAAGCTCGGTCTGTTCCCAATAAATGTCCTAATAATAATAATAATAATAATAAGTACAAGGGAGCAATATTGGAGTAGGAATGCTGTGCCACAGTGTGCATTCGGCGTGCAGCAGGGCTCTCTGGAGTCTAAACTGTGCAACAAACTGTACATTTTGGGTCAGCAACGTCAAAAGGAACTGCCAGTTTCACAGTGATCGAAGTCATTACATTGATATGATATGATAGGTTATTTATAACGCGCTTCATACCCAGAGATTTCTAAGCGCGTACCCGGTGATTCAACCTGTGTCGGCTTGCTTCCAAGGCTGAGAATGAGCACGTTGCCCCTGAGCTATCCTCCCGAGACCACCCATCCTGGGAGAGACAGGTGACCCTAAGGACACAGAGGAGGAAAGAGCCTGCAGGAGATAAGGGCTGGAGGGACAGGGAATAATCCTATAGCAAAAACACACAAACATCGCTGTGTGGATGCATTTATGCAGCAGGCACAAAGGTTTGAAGGCCATTGAATCTTGGACAGGGAGCCAGTGCAAAGAGGCCAGAGCATTCCGTGCACCATAGCAGGCTTTTTGGTTGTTAGGTTTGCAGTTCGAGGACCGCATATACATAGACAAAGCCTTGCCAATGAGGTGCGCAATTTCCTGCGCTTTGTTTGAACGGTTCAGCTCCTTCTTACAGTGGGTTTTTTAATTTAACTCGGGTGGGGAGAGTGTGCTGCACTATCTGGATGATTTTCTGTTCATTAGCGGGGCAGAAAGAGAGGGGGATTGCAAGGAAATGCTAAAGTTGTTTCAGGAGCTGATGGAGGAGTTGGGTGTGCCTTTAGCGGAAGACAAAACAGAGGGCCGGCAGTGGTGTTGATATTTCTAGGAATTTAACTGGTCAGTGGCCATGACGTCACGCTTGCCGCACGACAAGGTGAGCAAATTGGTGGTACTGCTGGAGAAAGCGGTAGGGGCCAAGAAAATGATGCTGGTTGAAATGCAGAGATTGGTAGGGCATCTGAATTTTGCATGCAAGGTTGCGGCCCCAGGGCGGACGTTTTTCAGGAACATGGCTAGGGCTATGTCGGGAGCAAAGTGCCCACATCATCGGATAAGAGTATCGGGGGCAGTGAGGGAGGATTGCAGAATTTGGCTGCGCTTTTTGGAGAATTTCAACAGAGTGTCAATGTGGTTGCAGGGAGACCCGGTGACATGGGAAGTACAGATATTTTCTGATGCAGCAGGAGAAGGAGGTTTCGGAGTTTTTTTGGGGGGGAAAGTGGTGTGCGGAGAAGTGGCCATCTCTGTGGTTGAAAGAGGGAAGGAGTATAGCATTTCTTGAATTTTTCCCCTTGTTGGTGGCATTGGAGTTATGGGGGAAGGATTTGCAAAATAAGAAAGTGAATTTCAATGTTGACAATGAATGCGTGGTCCATGTAGTGAACAGGCAGTCAGCAAGGGATCAGAGGGTGGCAAGACTGATGAGAGAGTTTGTTCTGCGCTGCATGGAATGGGATGTGGTGTTTAAGGCAACACATGTGCCAGGGAAGGATAATGGCATCGCTGATGCATTATCTCGTTTTCAATGGCAAAGATTCCGTGGATTGGCTCCAGATGCGGATCAGGAGGGGCAGCAGATTCCGGGGGAGCTGTGGAAGATAGGAAGCTGAGAGCGCTTGCTTTGGCGGAGGGTTCAATGGCCGGGGCATCTAAGGAGTTATACAGGAGGGCCTGGGAGGATTTTAAGGGGGGGAGCTTGTAGTTGGAAGGGTAGATGGGATGCGGAAGAGCGGAGGAGGGACGATGTCATGAACTTCCTCCTGAGGTGCATGGACAGGGGCTGGTCATGAGCAACTATAGCAGGGAAGTTAGCCGGGATTGCTTTCTATGGGAAATGGTTTTGGGGTTTTCAGCCGAGTGGGGGGGAAATGGCGAGTAGGATGTTGGAAGGATGGGCAAGGGAGAGTAAGAGGGACAAGGATAAGAGGAGGCCGATATCGGCGGAATTGCTACAGAGGTTGATTAAGGCAGTGGGGGGAGTTTGCTGGTCGGTATGGGAAGGGGAGCTGTTTGCGGCTTGTTTTACTTGGTTATTCTTTGGGGCTTTTCGGGTTTCTGAGTTGGTGGGGGGAAAAAAGGGGGTTGGGGGGACTGCAGTGGGAGGATGTTCAAATTACAGAATCGGGTTTGGAAATCAAGATTAGAGGTCTAAGATGGACCAAAAGAGAAAGGGTTCTTGGGTTTTTTTGGGTCAGGGGAGCAAGGACTTATGACCAGTTCAGACAGGCAGGTTGTGGAAGGAGCGCTGTGGGGGTAAGACAGGCTTAGTGTTTCAACATGAGGATGGGTCGCCGGTTTCAGCGGCACAAGTTCTGGGGGTATTGCGAAAGGATCTGGTAGCGGTAGGAGAAAAGGCAGGGGATTTTGGTACACATTCCTTTAGGATGGGCGCAGCATCTGAGGGTAATAGGCTGGGTTTTTCAGAGGATAAGGTGAAAAGTTTGGGGTGTTGGAGGTCCGGGAGATACAAGGGGTATGTCAGGAGTTTGATAAAGGGGAATTTTGAAGGAAGGTGGCAGAGGACCTTGTTGACAACAGCGTTTGGTAGAATGTTTTGATTTGTGAGTGATTTTTGTAATGTCTTTTTCAGATGCTGTGCGAAAGGAGGGGGAGCTGGCGCAAGTGTGGATTGTCGGCCATTCAATTGTTAAGTGGGCTGGGAAATAAGCAGAGAAAAGGGTTCTTGGTAGGCAGCTGGGGTGTAGCTATAAAGATGTGTTGTTAAGATGGCACGGGTTAGGGGGTCTGCGCTGGGACCAGTTGCTTCCTATGTTGGCTGGGTTGACGGAACGCTATGGGGCTCCAGAGGTGTTGATTATTCATGCTGGGGAGAACGACCTGGTAAGGGATACGGGGGTGGCTCTGCTAAGGAAAATGAAAAGGGATTTAGTCTGGGTGTGTGAAATGTGGCCTCAAGCAGCTGTAGTGTAGACTAAGTTATTGCCGCGGAGAGTGTGGAGGGGAGCGAGAAGTGAGGGAGCGATAGAGCGGGCTAAGAAGGGGATAAACAGAGAGATGGTTAAGTTTTGTGCCTCGGTGGCGGTACAGGTTATGGACCATAAGGAAATAGTGTATGAAGGTTTCATGATCTTTAGAGAGGATGGTGTACACTTGTCGATTTATGGGAATAATCATTATCTGGGGGACCTGGGCTCTTGGCTGGGAGATTGGTTAAAGAGTTGGCGGTAAAGAAAATATTGGGCGGGGGCAGAAAGAGCACCTAGGGGGAGGGTTTTTCTGCTGCCGGGGGCATGGCCCCTTTTGATGGGGGGGAGCACAATGGGGGAATGACACGGGAAAGGATGGGGTGGTGCTGTTTGCACAAGCGGGCCACCCTGGGGGAACAGGTATTGAGCCTGGAGGGCATGGCCCCGGGGAGAAAGCGGGACGCCTGGAAAAGGGGTAAGGAGACAGTAGGGTCCAAGGGATAGTTAGGGAGGAAATGGCTTTATTTAATTATTTAATTGTTGGGGGAAAATGAAAATGTTTAATTAGTTAATTGGTTGTTTAAAATATTTCTTTAGTTTGTAAGGCCATGGAGCCAGGTAAGCGTTTAATTGTAAGCTTTGGCCTGTCACATTAAAGCGACCTTTTCCACTTTTAAAAGAGTCTGGGTTTTTGTGCAGTAAGCCAAAAGGGGGGCCCCGGGAGGAGCGCGAAGCGTTTCCCCCAGGGAGGTTTTTGGCGCTGCACACGACCAGCGAGTGGGCGTGGGGGGTAGAGCGCCTCCCCGGGGTATTTAAGGGTCCGGGGAAGGTTCGGGAGGCGGGCGACGGTTGGACTTGGTGATTGTCCCGCCCTCCCACCCCTTCATTTTGGGTTAGGTCTGGTGTCTGGCTTATTGAAAGGGGGGGGACCATTGTACTTTGGTTATGCAGGGGTTTTTTACGTCCCATGTCAAGTTTTTAGGGTTTTTTTTGGTGTCTGTTAAGGAGCTATTGGCTGGTAGTTTTGTGTAACAGGTTGGGGCATTAGTGAAGTTGTAATGTAAAATTTCTGTTGCTGATGTGGCAGGTCAGACTGGCTGCAGGTCATAGGAAGGGGGAGATTGGTGTAGAGGTGAGACTGAGGGGTATTAAAGTGGTTCTGGGCTCCGGTGGCATGGCCCCTTTTGATGGGGGGAGGGAAGCACAATGGGGGAATGACACGGGAAAAGATGGGGTGGTGCTGTTTGCACAAGCGGGCCACCCCGGGGGAACAGGTATTGAGCCTGGAGGGGCATGGCCCCGGGGAGAAAGCGGGACGCCTGGAAAAGGGGTAAGGAGACGGTAGGGTCCAAGGGATAGTTAGGGAGGAAATGGCTTTATTTAATTATTGGGGGAAAATGAAAATGTTTAATTAGTTAATTGGTTGTTTAAAATATTTCTTTAGTTTGTAAGGCCATGGAGCCAGGTAAGCGTTTAATTGTAAGCTTTCGCCTGTCACATTAAAGCGATCTTTTCCACTTTTAAATGAGTCTGGGTTTTTGTGCAGTAAGCCAAAAAGATCATTGGTGTGTGGCTTGACTATCCCTGAACGCCCTACTTGTGTAACTTGGGAATCGTTGCATTGTACTTTCTCTTGGTTCCGTACTGCTCATTTCCATGTGAAGTGCTTTGGATAGGAGTGATCTATGAACTAAATAAAACAATGAAACGGGTTTGGCTTGTGACAGATGGTAGCCTGGCTGCCACCACGCCTCGTGTTCCCAGTTCACTGATAGTTCTCCCAGTGGCCCATTGACAGTGAGCGCTGTGTTGCTTTCATGCGCATTGCTGTGAGATACATCAAACAGCCACAATGTCATGAACCAATCAAAAGCGTAAGACGCTTGGTGAGCAGAAGCTTCTAATTAGTATACACTGAACAGTATATGTCTTGGATTCGAAAGAAAAATAAAGCTTTTTTCCAGACAGACCTACACATTCTAATTCCCCATGTTTTCCTCAGGCTGGCGCATGTCCTCCCCCTTAAAACCTACTGAACCCACATGAATAAATATCTGTTCCTCTGCAGGTCACCATTGATTGTGAAATGTCCACCCAGATCCCTCTCTCGTTGTGTTACTCTTTTTGCATTTTTACATCAACTCATGCAAAGCACTCGTGACCCGACCAGTATTAAATGGGCGACAACATCACAGCGTGACTAGTGGGAGATAAAGACATTAGGACCGTGATACACATTGGACAGTGTTCGCGCCCTTTACTCAGCAGCGAGATTTGATGTTACCTGCTTGTCCCCTCATCCTCATCCCAGTACTTACTTATGAGGTATCACCCTCCCCTGTCAGGGAACCCTTTTCTATTTCTATTATCCTTCCTCTCCGCCCTTCCTGGGAGTATAACACTCTCCATTCTCCAGCAGGCAGTCGTTTTTTAAAATTCCGGCCTGAGGGCAGGGGCTCTCGTGGGTAGTTGTGCTATTTACCTTAATTGTGAGATCCTCTCTCTGCTGGGCTTACAGGGGCCTTACAGGGGCACTGTTCCATGCTCCCCTAAGAAAGGAATGCAGCAGGGATGGCCATCTGGATCGGCGGTAGCGCGACTCGCGGGGCTCCTGCGGGTCAAAGAGCCACAGTTGAGAAAATATGGATGGCAGTCTGTGGGCCCTACAGGGCAAGATGTCAGACATAGGTCCAAAAAACAGCAGGGAACTCTTGTCGGGCAGAGAGCACCGACCTTGGATAAGAGGAGCAGTCTATCAGAGAATTGAGGGCCACCTTGGTCGGTAAGGCTGGTCTGGACCAGGCTATGGAAATGCAGTGCAAGGGCATAAAGGTAAGGAGAGGGGTGGGGCAATCTCAGGTACATAGATGGTGTTGAATCAGGCAGCCATCTTAGATTGCAAAGCAACATTACAGAGCACAATGAAATAGGAAAAGGGGCTGCTAGGGGAGACATGCAGGGAATGCAGAACCATTGTTGCATTCCTAGTATGTCAGTGTCAGGCAACTGCTGAAGCCTACAGGCCCTGTGAGCATCAATCTTATCTGATCTCAGAAAACAATGAGCACGAAAAACAAAGAAGAAAGGGAAACACTTGGATATGGAGGCTTTCTCTTGTAGTTCCACTTCTCCAGAAATCAGAAAACAGAAGACAAGACAAAAGGAGGCAAAAGGACTTTATGGAAAGAGGCTGATGAATGTTTTCAAGAAAGCCCAGAGAGAGAAAGGGAGAAGGAGAAAAGTGCTAGGAGGGAACCCTCTCCTTCCTCAATATGTTCTTCCTCCTCATCCTCTTCCTGATCCTCCTCTGAGGATGCAGATCCAGAAGAGGAGTATCACAAAAGATAATATTTCGACAAAGAAGCAGTGGCAAGGTTGCTGTTGCAAGTTTCAGAATACAGGGGCTTGCGGGAGCCCGCAAGAGGAGGGGAGAGGCAGAGGAGGCTTCCCCCACCACAGTTTAAGCACACCTTGAAGACTGCGTTTCCTCTTTTAACGAAAGTGAAGGAAGAAGTGGTAAGGGCCTGGATGGGGCATAGGAGGGCTTCCATCCTAAGATTCTTGTTAAAGCTGTGCCCTCTGAAAGGGGAGCAGAAGTCTATGCCTGAGTGTCTATAGATGCTAACACTCTGCCCAAGACTCTAGTGATGCTACCAAGTCTTCTTGGGAGGTCATCAATTGCTCCAGAAGAGGCAGTTCCGGACAGTGTGGATAAGCAGATGGTCTCGACTCTGTGGAAGGTCTACTCAGGTTCTCATCTGGCATTTAGTGGGGCTGCGTATGCCCCTGCACCGCAGAGACGGCATTAGAGCAGTGAAGACGCTCGTGCAGATGCTAGAAGGAGTCGGATCTCAAGGGACAGATCGAGCTCCTTCCAGATCTGGCATTCGATGAAGTTAAAGCAGCAGCAATATCGATGGGAACAGCCATTGCACCTCATAGACACATTTTCGCGAGAGACTTGCGCACAGATTCCCATCAGAAGGCCACTGTAATCAAGATGCAATTTGAGAGGAAGGTGCTCTTTGGATAAGACTTGCAGGATAAGGTTAATAAAATCATTAGGGCAGATAAACACGCAGGGAAGTTATGCAGGAAACAAGACGCTAAACCCAAGCCGCGTGCGGACAGTGCAAGAAGATCCAGTGCAGTCAGTGAACAGAAGTTCTCAGAAGAACTGGGGCAAGGAGAGACAACTGACCCTACTGAAAGCAGGGCAAGCACCTTCTCCTGTTCGGTCTCATTAACCCTGGTGCCAGGCCAGTGGGGTCGAAGCAGTGACACCATGGAAGCATAGGAAACCCTTTCCGCCGATACATGGGTGAACGGGGTAGTAAAGAGGGGATACAGAATAGAGTTTTCTTCCAATTCCGCCTTTTGTGGCGCTCAGTGCCGAGTTCTTCCGCATGTGGAGCACAGCGCCCAGTTCGGCCACCATGTGGCTCTTGGGACCCAGTTGTGCTGCCATGTGGCTCTCAGTGCCTAGTTCAGCCCCATGTCGCAATCAGTGCTAGACTCAGCCCCCAGCATCTGGATCGGCAATCAGGAGTTCGAACCCCCAGAAGCACAGGGGTAATGCACGGTAAGCTGCACTGGCACAGCAGCGTCGGGTTCCTCCACACTCCTCACCTTCCATAGGTTGCACGTACATGTGAAACTATGCCACCATCTTCTCTCATGATTGGCCTAAGGATGGCAGATCTCTGCAAAGGGTGTATTTACCCATTGAATGCATTGCAAACCAAGGGGCTAAACGTTTTGTAACTATACCACACCCAGATGTGATGACTGTCTCTAGCATGTGCAATTCTCCGCCATCTTCTGCTGTCCTCCTCTTTGCACATATCCCTGCATCAAGTACCAATTATTTGTCTGTGTTTCTACAGAAGGGTGGGTGATGAACAAACGTATCCCCTGTGCTGCGTCTACAATAATGAACATTAAATCATGTAGCACTTCCTGCTGCGTGTGGCTAGGTGGGGGGCGCAACCCAAAGGCCCCCCAAAAGGTGTATCTAATAACCAAATACCAAAGGCAACTATGCGCGTGGATTGGGTATGATAGACAAAAGGTGTGCTTTATTAAATCATAAAACTGGACTGTTCCAATTGTTCAATTTTTAGAGAACATCAAGGCTAATGTAGCTTGCACATAGTTAGTGGATTTTACTAATAATAATGGAAATTGAAACATTCTGGAGAAACAGCTAACACGTGTTTCGACCAACTGAAGGGTCTTTTTCAAGGCTTTAGTGGAGCCACAATAAAAAATAAAAAAATGAACAAGTGGAACAGTCCCGTTTTATGGTTTAATAAACCACGCATACCCTCACAAACCCCCTCCACGTGCATAGTTGCCTTTGGCATTTGGTTATTTTGTTTCTACAGGGTCAGTGCAAGTCTTCTGCCATAAAATAATGCAAGTACTTTCCTAGTTTCTCATTCATGGTTTGTATCCAGACTCTAAGCTAGAGTCTGGGTATTTTTCCCAAAACAGGCAAACAAGAAGCTGTCTTTTGATTGCCTCTGGCCAATCCTGGTCCAGGAACTAAAACTATGTCCTAAAGCAGTAGCCGTCAAACTATGGGGCTGAGCCCCACAGGCGGGCTCAAAGGATGGCCGGGGGAGCTGCAAGTCTCTTCAAAAAGGGAGTATGGTGACTGCTTTCAATAGGAGATATGAGCAGATATGTCATCTGGAGGATGGTAACACTATTTTTACTTAAAGACGGCTCAGTATAAAATTGTTTGAATACCACTGCCCTAAAGAATGTAATGTTATGTTTGCATTCAGCACCAAATCAACACCACATTAATCTCATAGTGCCTGAGCCTGCTCCCGGCACATCATCTGAGGGTCGCCAGGGGCTGCAGCCGCTACCCCTGTGGTCCCCCGTGCTACCCCTATGCAGCCCTCCTTGCTACCCTGTATTAAAACACATTTTTTTTAATGGAAGCTACTGGGCACTGGAGTAGAGGGGGCCCCACCACAGCAGGTCTGGGGTGAAGGCTGGGCTAGGGCTTGCAGAGCGAGAAGGAAGAGCTTAGTAGGGTGAGCTGACATGACATGTGCCACGTGTCACATGCCACATTCAGCTCCAACTCCTTCTCCGCCTTCCTCGCGGCTCATATACAGGAACAAGGAAGATCTGCAAGCTTCCTGGTTCCTATTTTTGAGCAACACAGAGGAGCCGAAGTTGGTCCTCTCATTGGGTGAATGAGAAGAAATGTGATAGTGTGTGTGGTTGAATGATGTTTTGGGGTGTTTGCGTCCCTGTGTAGAAAATGCACTGAGAGTGGATGTAAGAGAAGGCGTATGAGTGAGTGACTGGTGGGTGAATGAGTAGGAATGTGATAGTGTGTGTTTGAATGTTCTGGGTGGAAACACGGGTGTTAGACACATCTGAAGGTCGTATGCTATCACTTCCTGTGATGTCAACTGGGGGGTGGGGTCAAATGACATAACTTCCTGTGATGTCATCAGAGGTCAAGGGTCGTGTGTCGTTACTTCTGCTACCCCTGGCATTTTGATGGAATGATATCCTTGGCCTGCCCATGGAGTGGTGAACTGCACCTAAGCCACATAATTTGTAGAGTTACCCCTAAACGCTCACACCAGAAAAAATACAACCCACTAGGGAAAAAGGCCCAGCACACTTCTTGCAAGGAGAGCAAGGTTTAATCTTGCATAAATACAAATATGCGCCATCAAAGAACTCTGCAATCATGGAGCACTAAGCAACAAGTTATAAAGGTACACAGTGTCACAAGTCATGCAAATCACACAGGTTACAAATCCAGCTAGCTGGTTGGTGCGACCCTATACACATATAGCCTGCTCAATACATGATGCCAGGTGATTGGTCCCAGCATCTTCTGCACATCTTCTTCCATGTGGGGAGCTTCCTCTTCCGTCATTGGGTACAAAGGCGCTAATTGGCAACGTGGTTATACACTGCATTATTTTCATAGCTTCTACACTGCACCTGGTACCAATGTCACGAGCGAGGCCGATACTTTCAAGGTTGTGATAAACTGTGAGAACCCCCGCTCCAATCCCAGAACCTCCACAACTCTCCCACCAACAGTCTTACAGTTATTACCTTCTCCCCCGGCACCTCGCAGCACAAATCACATGAACCAACGGAGGGGGTAACACCTCACCGCTCTCTGATCTTTGTGATTGATTGGTCATTTTATAGTTTTAGGACCAGGGGTCTAGGGCTGGTTGGTGCACTCAAATTCTTGTGTCCTGGAATCGGGGGTCCCTGCCTGCTATAACTTAGAAATCTGTACATCGTGATCATTTTTCTAACCGGTGCTATCAAAAACGCAGTTTATGTAGGGTCCAGGATGGTTTCAGTCCTGCCCTTTAGAGTCACCTGCAGATACGGGGCTGGGAGATTAGAGGGCCACAGTGGACTGCCTAGCAGGGTTGGGATGCCTTTCAGGTCTTACTGTCTTGAGGAGACATGGCTACAGTGAGATTGGTGATGGGTAAGGGGCAAGCAACTTCCTACAGAAGATTGTATGTACGCACGCACCCTGTTGAATTGTAGGAACCAGGAGGGAGGTGGCACCAAGTATGCAGACTTTTAGTGGTTTGAAGCTGAAGGTGTCTGGCTGCGGGTCCTCTTTTCCAGCCACAAGGTCCCGTCCTTGAGTTGGGCTGGTGAAGCAGAGATGGCACAACTGTTGAGGCTTTCATCCTGGCTGGTCCTGCCAGGACAGT
Organism: Ambystoma mexicanum; assembly: GCF_040938575.1. Lineage (NCBI taxonomy): Eukaryota > Metazoa > Chordata > Amphibia > Caudata > Ambystomatidae > Ambystoma > Ambystoma mexicanum. Next base: position 985,590,516 of record NC_090921.1, read on the forward strand.
GCCCGTTAGCAATGGTTCCTGTCTCGTTAAGAAATGGAAATGTCGTTTCCTGAGGTATTGTTGCAGAGTTCTTCATATCTGTTATGATATGATAGTTATTCTCACATTCTGATTTGTTTCAAGGACCTGTAAGAATGTAACTGTATTGTTTCATGTTCCCTCCCTCCTTGAAGCGCTTTGAAACACTTTGTGTATAGGCGCTATACAAATAAACAATCAATCAATCAATCTTCAGGTCTGCCATCTTTTTTCTTACGATTCCACGTGGTTTGGAACAGATGGTCCATAGGCATAGAAATCTGAGGTACGGGTAATATTCACAAACCGAAGTCAGAACGGTGCTGCCGTTAAGACGCCAGTGGTGGCCATATCAAAACGTTGTGGCTTTCTTTCCAGACAAATTGCCACTATGTGGAGTCATTCTTTATTCCTCACATACAGGACAAACTGGCCGTGTCTGGTCTTGATCCGCACCACTGCTGGACATTCCAGTACGGCAGGACATGACCATATATGGAAACACCAGTGGTGCAAACACTCCATTCATAAGAATAATATCTGGGTGCACGACCTGCTTACTGGAGTTCAGAGGGGGGTCGAGTAGGCCCTCCCTTAGTGCACAGTCTTGTATCTTCCGAAAATTATAGTAACAATAATATTGACCAATTATATAGCGCTCAGTAGACGCTGAATTGCTCTTGGCACTGACAGTAGATGTGAAAGTAATTGACACTAACTCGGGCGTTCTCGTAACATCCGACCAGGAGAGGTTTCTTGCCTAGGGCTTAACGGGTAACATCATGGTGTCACCATTTCCCTTCGGATATAAGGTCTCAAAGGCACACATAAGGATTTTGCCATTAACAAGTTTTAGGGATTTGTGCTTGTCGAGAGAAAGTCTAATAACATAGGTCAACCACAGGGGAAATGAAACAAGCATTGGCAATGCCAACAGTTTGGGCTTTTGGGTAAGCATGGGAAAGGCACTTGTCAGGCACTAACGTAGTGGTATTAACTGGCCACTGGTGGTAGCAGTTTCAAAATTGTGTGAGTACCTGGGCATCTAATAGCAGTGCCTGGCAAACGCCTAACACTTATACAGAAGCCAAAACTGTTGGCTCTGTCAGCTTGTTTTCAACAGGAGTTCAGTGAAGGACATGCATAGTGCTTATAAATCGAGTGGCTGAAGGCAGACCTGGTTAAGACATTTTTATTACACCAGTAGCATGTGTGCAGCTAGAATGAAGTCATTACCTCTCAGAAGACTGCTTTGAAAAAACAATGGCAGCCACTTTGATTGCAAATTTTGATGGCAAGTTTTTATTGAAGAAAGCTTAAAGAGTTCCCATAAGGAGTGTTTTGATGTGGAACTGGGTGGGAATGTCCACAGGGATTATGATGGTGATGGGCAGTCAGTGGGTGGACAAATAGCCAAAGAACACCTACAAGCTCTGTGTCCCTCCCCACAATGTATTTCTCCCTATATGTACTTTAATGCAATAGTTTTGACTCATGGGTGGCGCTAAAGCACCACCTAATAGCCCAAACTAAAAGTAATATTGGATGAGTCCACAAAACTGCAGGTTAGGACTTCCGTCCTACAATATTGCTTGTGGGTGCAATTCTACACTTTAGTTGATTCCCACAATCCACTCGGCTTTGAATGTAACAATTTTCATTTTTTTAGTTGCAACTGTTAAAACTGTTTACCTGAGTCAGAAAACAATGAAGCCTGTATCTCCAGCTTGTGTTTGCGCGTGTTTACTCAGCTGGGCCCTACATGGCATATGCTTGTAGGAAAAAAGATAACCAGCCACTTACAGCAGACATTCACAGTCCAAGATAAGCATTGCAAAGCTACAAGAGAACAATTAGAACAAATGAACCTTTAAAAGATCAGACAATGTGTCTGTTTGTATTTTCTTCTGACTCCCTTTGTTCTCCAATGGAGTCTGTGCAGGCCAAATATATATTTGAGCAAGCCAGAGTATTCCTCTCACTCAGCTGTGGATTTTACCCAGCAGGAGTGGGGGCTAGACCGAGCCTCCATTTTAGGGCCCGAGCCTCCATCTTAGGTGGAGAGGACAGACGTGGGTTGGTGAGAGTGGCGAGCCCAGGAGTAGAGTAGATAGCCCGGATCTTCTTAAAGCTCAGACCACACCCCACAGTGCTCTCGCTAAGCTGTGGAGGGGTTCCACAGGTGACCGATATGCCTTTTCAACAAGGATTGCGGGCATGAAAGGCCTTCAGTATATGCATATACTACTGTTGTCAACATAACATATGATTTTGCGTTTTTGTACAGTACAGAGAAATAGTCAAAGTTGCAAAAAGAACGTATTTCTCTGTAAAGGTTACTGATAGAACATTTCTACTAAATGCAATTAAGTGCATGGACCAAAAATCACAAACAAGACCCCCTCGGTCTTCAACAAAGAAACACACAACCAAGTGATTTCTAAAGGTAAACAAAAGTACTTTGAATGTGCATGAGGGCACCTACTACTGCAGCGCCCGGGAGAATGGATAGACTGGGTGGAAGGATTCTTTTGGAAATAGCTTATGTGCCATTTAGTCTATATCGGATCTCTTAGTTCAGTCATGATTATTACACAAGGAGCTACTCTACCGCTGCAATTAGGCCATTACCTTCCAGAAGACTGCTTAGCAGTAACACTGGCATGCCCTTAAAAGCACAGAGATAACTCCAAGCGATGCCAGGTCTATGTACTTAGAGTGGGGAGTAGCAGGTAGTGGGTGGGAATAGCCATAGGGAGTAGAAAGGCCACCACTGGTTAATGGTTGGGTAAAATGTCCAACACCATCCACAAGGTGTGTGTCCCTCCTCACATCCCTTTTCTTTCCTATTTTGACTTTCTATGCCATTCATTTTGGATAATCAGCAAGGCTTACAGCACCATCTAAAAACCACCACCAATAAGGTTTCCCAGAGTCTCAGTGGAAACAGGTGGCTTTGTTTCGCCTGATTTGTTGTTTCGCTTCAGTCATGTGGTGCCCTGGTAGGAGGGCACAGTTCTATTACTCGTTCATGTCTCCTGACGAAACGGCCGAATTTGAAGATGAATGCTAGTTCAATTCATTATAAGGAACATTTAGAGGTATCTTGTGTTTAAGGTGGCCAGCTGACTCCATGTCAAGAAGGAGGCCATGTCCCAGTACCAGGGTTTCACTTCTCCATCAATTGCCACCTGGAATATGTAATGTTGGAATCACTCAATTGAATAAAATGTACTAAAATAGAATGAGGTAAAAGCAAAGTCTAGGAGTGGAGTAGGGAGTCCTTCCTGACATGGAGTCAGGTGACAGTCCTACTTGTGTTAGGAAGTGTATAAGAAAAAGGAACGTTTGGATTGACCCTTGTCTTGTTAAAGACTGTTGGTTCCAGATGCCAGACTGTGAGTGCTCCAATTAAGAGCTTTTTCAATGTTTTTATGGGCAGGAAAATAGGAAATCACTCCAAAATAGTAGCAGCAAGTCAAGATGTAGTGTCATGTCCTGGTCGTTATGTGGGCGAGTCCTCACTCGGCCCATAACGTTCAGGACATGTGAGCAGGCTGACATGATCACATCAGGAGGAAAGGTGCAGTTCCAGCGACAAAGAACCCTCTTGGGCCGCAGGCCTGAGTAAATGAAGGACGCGACACCGGAGGAGTTTTACAACGTCTTCTTTATTCATAAACTAAATGCGTACTGGCTTTTTCTCTCCAGCTCTTCCCCTCTCCCACGTGACTGCCTCTCTCTTAAAGAGGCAGAGGCTGGTAACATCACCCCCGGATAAATGTTCAAAGTCCACTTCTTTCGTTGGGCGTGGCCCCTCCTGTTGCCTCAGCTGGTTCTGCCATTCGGTGGCAAGTTTATTTGGGGAGGACCCAGAGGCCATCTTGTGGCTCCCGAGGCTCGGGATCTGGTTCAGGCGTAGGTAGGTTGCAAGCTTCCCTCTTAATGAAGTGTGTGAATTGCAAGCTATTCCTTGGGACTTCCCGATCTGCATTCTGGGCAGTCACCATGGTGCCTTTGATGGCAACGATATTGAGGGGCTTCTGTACATATCGTGCATCAGTTTTCTGCATCATTGTTTGTTGAACCAGGACCTCATCACCTACATGGAATTCTTTAGGGACTGCTCTTCTTCTCGGGTCTGTGTCTGTCCTTGCTTTCTCTTTTTGTTCGGTGTCCCTTCTATTGAGTTCTGTATCCTCTTCTTCATGGGCAGTGAGATGTCTCATAATCTGGTTGTGAACCTCATACCGTACCATTAATTCTGCAGGCGTTTTATTGGTGGCTTTGTGTAAAGTATTCCTGTAGTCTCGTTGTAATCTGCATAGAGCTTGGTGGGGGTTGTTGCCTTCTATGTGGACTCTCTGAATTGTCTTTTTTATGGAAGCCTTAAATCGTTCGGCCATGCCATCAGCTTGTGGCCATCTGGGAGTGATCTTTTGATGGGTAAAATCCATGTGTTTGCCAAAAGCTGCAAACTTGTGGCCGTTGAATGGGGGCCCATTGTCCGACTTGATTGTCCTGGGAATGCCCCACTCGCTGAGCACTTTGTTGAATGTTGAAGCCACCTGGGCATATGCGGTAGTCACCATTTTCTTGACAATGGGGAATCTCGAATATTCCTCAATGAATAACAGGAGATATTCCCCCGACTCCGTTGGCCCATAGAAGTCAACCATTACTCTGTCCCACGGTCGGTCCGGGATATGCGTCGGCTGTAGTGGGATGGGGGCAATCACCCCTGCGACAATTACTCTGAGTGTCGCAGGGATGACTAAGCGACATCCCCATAGTAGGATGACCTGGTCCTTGACTGCAAGTTCGGAGAGTGCCCTTGCTAGTCTGTTGAGTTCTTCTTTGCACACCCCAGGGTGGTTTAGAACTGCGGGTCGGTAATCCTTCCACTTGTTGTTACTCGTCAGACTGACTGCTAGGGCAATGGACGGGTCAGCCGCTGATGCAGCCGTGACTGTATCAAGTAAGATCCCCGGTGGGAGTGCATTGGCGGCCACGTATTTTATATATTCTGTGTCACCGTTCCTGGTGACCGGCAAGCTGGCAGGATGTCGAGACAGATAATCAGCTGGATTCTGATCCCCCCGAGGCCTTTGAACAATGTCGTAGTTGTATTCTTGCAGTATGTTGCCCCACCGCTCTATCCTAGGTGGAATCTTGATGCGCGGATTGCCGAACAGAGACAGCAATGCCTCGTGGTCCGTGATGAGTATGAATTTCTTTCCGATAATGAAATTATGAAAGTGTTCACTGGCCCAGACCGCCGCCAGGCTCTCTTTCTCAGCATGAGAGTATGCAGATTCGGGAGCATATAAGGCTCTGCTCGCGTATGCGACAATGTGTCTTGGGTGCATGTCCGAACCACACGTCTGTGCCAGGGTGGCCTCTAACCCAACAAGCCTTGCATCCACAATGATTTCTGTGTGCCAGTCGGGGTCAAAGTATGCCAGGCGTCGAGCTTCTGACAGGTCCCTTTTGATGGAATCGAACGCCTCTTGGCACTCTACTGACCATTCAAACACAGTAGGCCTCATTACGAGTGCAGCGTAAGGGGTTAACGTCAACGGTAAGGATGCCGTGCCGTTAACCCCTTACCGCCGCATTCTGAGGTCTGTTAGGGGGTCCCACTGATGCCAGCTGGTTTTACCAGCTGCCCTTAGCAGGAGCCGCTAAGGGACGAGGGAGCTAATAACGTGCCCGCTATTTGCGTGCCCGTTATTAGCTCCTTCCCCATTCCCATTGAGCCCTATGGGGGCTCGAATGGGAATGGGAAATGGTTTTCAGAATGGGGACTTCCCGGGTCCTCCAAGTTTGGAATGACCCTGTAAGTCCCCATATCGAGAACCTGGACCCGGTATGCGGTATGGGGGTAGCCATGGCGCTAATAGCACCATGGCTACCTCCATACTCGTAATGCGGCACAGTGTCTTTCTGCAGCAGGCGCTGTCATGGTTGGTGAGGGATGCATAGTGGGGGATATAGCGTGCACAGTAGCCGGCCATCCCCAGAAAGGATCGGACGCCCTCCACTTGTTTCCGGGGTCATGCCTTCCCAGAGAAGATGTGTCCAAAGTATTTAAGTTTTGTTTTGCTGAAATGACACTTCGTAATGTTGAGTGTTAGACCGGCTTCCTGGACTGCCGTGCAGGTCGCAAGCAAAGCGGCGTCATGGTCCTTACGAGATGTGCCAAAGACAAGTATGTCATCACTATAATTTAGCGCTCCTTTGATTGGTCTGATTACCTGTCTCTGGCTTCCTGAAAAATTTCAGCTGCCGAGGAGATACCAAAGTTGAGGTGTCTGTAGCGAAACAGGCCCTCATGAGTGGTGAACGTGGTGATCCCCCTCAAGTCTGGGTGTACTTCCAGCTGGTGGTACCCTTGGATTAGATCTAGCTTGGAGAACATCACAGATTTGTTGAGCTGGTCGATCATGTCTTCTATACACAGGCCAGGGTAACTTTCTCTCTGTATGGCGGTATTGGCCATCCATGTCTACACAAAATCGCAACCGTCTGCCTTCTTTTGGCACGATTACTAACAATGACACCCATGGAGTTGGGCCTGTTGCCGGCTCGATGATGCCGTCGTCGAGTAGCTAGTTGAGTTCTCTTGACACAGCCTCCTGCAGGTGGAACCCTATAATTCTGGAGTGTTGGGGGATGGGCTGGACGTTATTGTCAATGTGTAGTTTTATGGGAGCCACTTTGAGTTTCCCCAGTCCTTTACATAAGTGGGGGGATTCTGCCAGGATCGTCTCCTGTGTGATGAGGTCTGTCCTTGCGGAGGTGGTGATTACTGTATATACCCCTTCTCTTCGGTCTCCCAGTGGTGGGATCAACTGGATCATGTCTCCCTCCTATAAATGGATGTTGATGAGCCCAGGCAGGATGCAGTATGATAGCTAAAGTGACACTGCCCTTTTGTCGGGCTACGAATGACGTGGATGATTGTGGCTATTGTCAGGCCTTTGTGCATGAGTTGCAGCTTAAAGTGGCCTATGGTGTGAAGGGGCAGTGTCGCTCCCCACTGGAAGGTCCTTGAATTTGTTGTGGTCAGCGTCAGCTTTTTGGAGATCTGCAGGAACTCCTGTTCGCCCATAATCTTGACGGTGGCGCCAGAATCGACCAGGAAACAAAATCGTTTGTTTTCAATATTGACTGCTATTCTGGGTGCCTCTTTCACTTCTCGGTCGTCCAGGATGAAGTTGACATATTCATCCTGGTATAAGTGGTCGTAATCGTCTTTTCCGTATGAGGGTGCGACCTGGTAGTTTTCATTGTAGTCATGGTACGATTGTGGAGGTCTGTCGTATTTGTCTTTGAGTTGTGGCGGCTGGTCGTAGTAGTCATAGTGTTGGGCATGGTCCACCGGGTGTTGCTCTTCCACAGCTCTGACATATCATCGCGGTCCTGGTTGGAAAAATCTGTTCTGCTAGGCTGGGCCTTGGGGGGCTTGCCCATAGATTCTATTTTGTGGCTGTGGGGTCATTCTCGGGGTGGGTAACGTTCTGCCTTCTCTGCAGACGGACTGGAAGTGTCCCTCTCTTCCGCAGTTGGCGCTTCTTTGTGCGAGTGCAGGGCAAGTACCTGAGAGTGGGAAAGCCATTCCACAGCGATAGCCTGCCTTTGTGGTCTAGGTCCTGTTTAGTGGGTCCCTCTGTAGGGTGCGGCCCCTCTGTCTCCTGGTCGCTTGGGTGCTGGTTGGATTGCTGCAAGGAGTTTGGTCTTATCTTGCTTTGCGTTGGTGGTGCCTGTCATGGAGGCTCCTTGAGCATCCACTTTCTCAGAAATTCTCGCCAGCTCACTCACTTTGTCGATTGACAGTGGTCCCTTCAATAACTGTTTCTTGAGGGCAGGGGACTGGCATCACTCGTAGCCATATTGCCTCATCCAGGGAGAATGCATGGAACTGGCAGTGCATGCCTTTTATTCTCAAGCAGGTGATGAACAAATCCACTGTCTCTTCCACTCTCTTTGTACACTGATTGATCATGTAACATTCATAGTCCCGATTTGGTTCAATCACAAGTTTCTTTTTCAGGGCATTTATTAATGAAGCGTAGTCTGACTGATCCTCTGGGGGAATTGTCTTGACGATGGGTCTTGATTTCACTGCCGACCAGGTTGATAAACATGTTGTAAAGGTTGGGTGATTTTTCTTCCCCTGCCACTTTCACAAAATGATCAAGGTCCTCCATCCACTCGACCCACTTTGGGCCTTAGTCTATCTGCAGGGTCATGGTGAAGGGGAGTGGCATGCGCAACAGGGTTTGGGGGTGGTGACCCTTGGTTGCTCATTGTGGCAGGTGCGACGGTTGAGGTATAGGCGCCCTTGTGCATTGGTTCCTTCTGGCGCAGATGATGTACTGGTGCACATGCAACCTGTGCGTGGATCTGTGGGTGGACTGTTGGCCCGCTGCTCTGGCACTCTGCTTATGCTTACGTGGCAGACAGAGAGCTTTGCCACCCACCCTTTATTCTTGAAATGCGTTTTAGGGAGGTTTGCTGTTCAGGACCCCTTCAAGGGTCGATGTACAAATGGAGGAGATTCTTGTCTCGTTAGCTCTGTCCTGTTGGTGGGCATGGGGCACGCTTCACATGCTCTCAGAGGGTCTGGCTGGCCAGGTGCACAAGGTCTGTCTGCCGTGGATCGGCTGTTGTGGGGAGGGGACAGGCTGTAATACGAGCCCACTGGTAAATGGCAAAAGAGGGAGCAGCGTCCAGGCACCAACCTGTAGATGTTGCGTATGCGCACATGCGTCGTCTTGGGAGCCCAGGATGGCCGCTGGCGGAATGCCTGACACGGCGGGTGGCTGCGGTATCTTGCCCCAGGTGGAGGGGCGTAGCAGGGGAGTGTACGGTCCCTGGCTTCTCTTCAGCCTGGGATCGGGTGTGGATCGTGCCGTGGGATCGCTGGCACGCAGGATGTGTGCAGAGTGCACACGGATCAGGAGGTGGAGATGTAGGCTGGCGGGGTGGGACCACCCGCGAAATTGGAACGCTCTGAGTCGCTGGAGACAGCCTCATCGCCAGTTATTGAGCTGCCGGCCCGTGGAAATCAAGGACGCGACAGCGGAGTAGTTTTACATCTTCTTCTTTATTCATAAACTAAATGCATACTGACTTTTCCTCTCCAGCTCCTCCCCTCTCCCACGTGACTTCCTCTTTCTTAAAGAGGCAGAGGCTGATAAAAGTCCTGGAGCAGAGGAGTGCTTATCCAGTGCTCCTCGAAAGCATAATAAGAAAGAAAGTCAGACACATTGTCATGGCACCAGCATCCTTCTTTCGGACGGATCACGCACACCCATGGACTGTGCTGTGTTTGAGGTATAGGGTCCATATGCAACACTCAGCCATACTCTTGGACTGGCTGATTGTAAGGTTTCCTCACTCGACAACACAGGTCTGCAACCAGCAGCTCACAAGATGTTTTGGACTGTGACTTCAGTGGTCCTTCACCACTGACTATGTTGGCGAGGCCTGATGGGGGCTGTAGTCCGAAACATCTGGAGAGCCAAAAGTCGCAGACCCCTGCTATAGAACATCTCTCTGCGTCCCTCTGGCCAATCCCTATACCTAGTGTGCAGCTATTACAAATCCAGTTGGCTGCTCTGCCTTACATTATGCATTCTACTTGAAAATCAGGAGCCAGGAGGATTCTGCCTGCAGGTACTTTACTACTGACGTCCATATTGTGTCATGGACGTCATGTATAGCCATACACGTTAAGGATGTAAATGGTGTGACTTCACAAAAAGAAAACGAGTTTAATGGTGTATACATTACATGCCCTGCATAACTGCCCCCACAAGTCCTTTTGGCTGTTTTCCTGATTTGTGTAAAGACTAGAGAATGCTTTTCCCGCTCGGTACAGCACGGTATGTTGTGTCCATTATCATTTCTGGGCGTTATCCAATGAAATTCCAAGCCTCGAGCTCTGTGGAGCGAGACCTCCCAGCGAACGGCAGAAGTCAAATGTTGTTGGGGTACCATCAGCGTTTGCCGTTCCCAAAATGTCACAGTCCCCAGAGCTAGCCTCCGTCCTTTGGTTATGTCCTGAAGAGAAGAGCAGCACCTGAGGTAACTCAGATCGGGCGATTAGTTTCAGGTCTTCACCAGCAAAACCATCAACTTGGTCACACAAAACACATAGCCTGAGGCCTGGACAGTAGAGCTCTCTGTCAAGATCACAGAGGTCTTACACGTTTAGGCCTTAGACAACAGAACTAGGTTTTGGGATGGAAAGGCTGCAAATGTTCCTTTTGAAGACAGCAGAGCAAAGCTCATCAGGTCCCTCATTCCTTGCACAAGAGAATAGCTCTGGCATTGCAGAGAACCAACAGACCCAGGCCTTACTCAGCAGAGCTATACTTGGAGTTACAGGCGTTCCACAGGCTCAGACCTTAAACAACAGTCTGCTTCTTGCATGACATAGAAATGACGGGCTCAGACCCTAGAAATGAATGCTCACTTTCTGCTTAACCGCTCCTACAGGCTCCACTCTTGGACGGGGAGCTAATCTTCAACTAACAAAGAGCCTACCTGCCAGGGTAAGAGAACTATTACTCCAGTTTCACACATGCTCAGAAGAGTTTTAAGTTATTTACACAGATTCTACAAGCGCAGCCCTTAGCGGAATCAGACTGAGCATAACATAGGCCAGAAAACCACCATGAAATTGGCCCACAACTACTACTCGCTTTTAGTTTAGTTTCGTTTATTTATTGATAGCGCGCGCCTAAGCCTCAGGTATCTAGGCGCTTGTACTTTTTCATTGCTTTTTGTTCCAAGATATTTAGTGGAACCTTAGGTCTCGTTTTTAGTCAGTGAGTGAGTTAGATATTTAGTTTAGCTTGCACTGTGCAAATAAATAGCCTCTTGTACTTCTCTGCAGGGTGGGGAGCGCAGGAGAACGGAACTAGGGGACAGACTATCCAAGGACTATCTAAGGAACAGGTGTTTATTGAGCAGAGCTCTAAGATAGGCAACACAGAGTTCTGGCCTAATGTTCGTGGGCAGCAAATTCCAAGATCTAGGACCCCAGAGAAAGAAACAACAATCACCCTGAGAGACACAACTTGTTTGGGGATCAAAAAGAAAGTCTCTCTTGGCAGATGTTAGGGATAGGGTGTGGCAGTGGATAAGAGGGTGAAGCTATTCCGGTGCCGTACCCCAAGAGGTTAAGAAGGCACAGGTTTTGTTTAACATGATGCAGTTTTTGACACTGAGAAGGTGCTAAGATTTCTTACCCTCTGAGGTTTGATCCAATTTTGGGAGACCGAGATCAAGCCTAATCACTGCATTCTGAGTCACCTGCATCCCGCTGAAAGAGGACTCAAAAAGACCGACCAGAATGCGCTTCCCAGAGTTCATCATGACTCTGACTACCACTGTATGGTGTTTGTCGGGAAGAAAGGGACATTTTTGTTTCAGAAATTTCATTTTAAAGAAACAAGCCTTTTTGACTTACAGAATATGGAAAAGAAAAGACAGCAAGTGTTCATGAGAACCCTGAGGTTTTGGATCACTCACGGCCATGGAGATAGGATCAACCAAATGTGCAAAATATGCCCCACCTAAGGAACAGGTTCGTGTGAAATTTCCCACAGTGCGGGAATTATTTATTGCTTGCCTATCTCTGTATTGAAGATTTAGAATGAGCACAGGCCTAGCCTGTCAAAAATGATACTTGAATTTGTGGTCAGAGCAGTCTGGGCCTCTGCGTGGTCTACTAGTCAAAGGTTTAATGAAACACATTATCATGATGGTGTTCTTTCTAAGCACTCCCACACTCAGCATATAAACAGAAGGGCATTAAGATGAAGTGTTTTTCCCAAGATCTCATCATTTTTGACAAGTCGGGGAGCCAGGATCAGAACTCCAAAGTTTCTCTGTTTTTTCCACCCTCAATGTCTTTGGTATGCTCTCTGCTCTCTCCCTTTCCCAGCTGGTTCCCTTTCCTTCAGCACGCCCTTGGTTGGTGGTGTGGGTGCATGTGCTTGAGGGAATATAGATGGAATGATTGGTGGCTAGATGGCTGGTGAGTTATTTGATGTAATGAGTGGATTCAGAATGCATGTGTGTAATAGGGTGACATGTGCCTGTGGGGGTGTGCCTAGAGTGCTTCTATTCCTGTGTTGGTATTGGGTGCGCATTGGTAATAGGCAGCTGCATGTGGAGAAGTGAGTAGAGTGGGGAAACGTGTGCAGTTAGGGATATAGAGAATAAGGTGTATGTGTGGGACTGGTGATGGAAGGTGGGGATTTGCCTTTGGTGTGAGTGGATAGCTATATTTGTAGGGACAGTGATGGGGTGGGATGGATATAGTATCAATAATATGCCAGAGTTGCTGGACATGTCACTCCGGATAATGCTGCATGAGATCGTTACACCTAATCCAGTTTGAGGCCAATATTGCTAATTCACAGACCGCTTTCATTATTAATAATCTGATGCCAATTGATCATTATAGCACCTTTCCAATCTGATCATCAGTACTGATAGCCCGCCTGATGGTCATTATTACTAATACCTCCTGTGGTCAATATTGCTCATCCCTTGCCAGCTGTCCTCCTTGCTGGTCACTTGCTTTCTGCTCAAAACTGCAAATTCTGCTAATGGACCCTTAATCCTAATTCTGTCTAATGATCATTCTTGCTAATCCTGTGTGAAGTCCTTATTGGTCTGCAAGTGGCACTGCTAAGGGGCTTGTTGGTCAAACATGTGCTTGACATGAAGAGCTTGGTTTCTAATGTAAAATGAACCTTGATGTAGAAATCCCTTTAATCTGCTTTAAAACTAGATATGCTTCCTTAGTCTAAAAGTGGTACATATTTTACAGGGATTTATGGTGTGTGGGAAAGGACTTGTTTGAGGAAGATTTTGCAAGGCTGCATTCAATTTCAACCAATGTCTTCTCACCCAGAACATGGAAGGGGGAAAGGCAGGTGTTGAGCTGAGAAAGCTGGGAAGACGGATGCTCTATTTTAAGAAATTACTCAGTATCATCAGCGTATGAGTGACATTCAATCTTGTGTTCTTGAATGATGTTAAAAAGTAGCTGAATGTATACATGAAATAACAGAGGTGGGAGACCCCTCAGGAACCCCATAAGGGGTTTCCGTGATGCATGCGCTGCATGAACCAATTACCACCCGCGAAAAGCCCTTTTGATCAGAAGGAAATCACCCAGTTGGGGGCCTTAGGTGTGACATTTCAAAACAGTCTGTTAGCCAATACTCTGTGGTTCGCTGTGTCAAAAGTCACAGATGTCTAATAAACAGATCAGGGAGTGTTGCCCGGAACCAGTGGCTTCCAGGGCATTTTCCCTGATGGACATGCGGGCACACTATGTCCCGTGTCGTGAGCGACGTCCCGATTGAGGGATATTCAGTGTGTTGGTGGCCAACACAAGACTTGGATCTGTGTGGTAGCAAAAACTTCAAGGAGTTTGGATAGCGAGGAGAGATTAGCTATCGGCCAGTTGTTGGCCGTATTCTCTTGATCCTTATTGTACTTTTTAATGAGTCGGTAAATCAGGGCATTTTTAAGGCAGTGAGCAAAAGGATTGTCCAGAAATGAGGCATTAACGATCCGGGTAAAGGCAATGAAAAAAAACCTGGCTTGGTGGATGTGGGCATGGGGTCACCCTAAGGGTTTGTCGGTTTAATGGATCTCAGTTTTCTCTCTGCTTCTAAGTGAGGTACAGGAGAGAAACCGAGAAAAAAGTGTGACGTGGGCCACCCTTAGGGTGATGGTTAAGGGTACCTCGTCCTGGGTACCAGTTGCAGAGAGGGAATTCCTTACTTAGCTTAATTTCCCTCAAAAGTAGTTCAGGACATTGGGCCTCATTACGAGTGTGGCAGTCCGGAAACAAGGTTGCCGGGAAGCTTCCCGGCACCTTTATTTTCAGACCACCACACCACAAGTCTGCCTGCCCAGGCCGCTGCACCCGGCAGATCTGACCCTCCAGGGCGCAGTGGCCCCAGTAGGCAGAGTCATCAACGAAGCACCGGCACTGTTAGCAGCGGTGCCGGTGCTTCCGAGTCCCCATTCCCCCGCTTGACTTCCTGCTCTACCGGGACTTGTAATGTCCCGGTGGCACTGGGAAGTCAGGCGGCGGATCCGGTGTTACAGGTATGGCGGCAACCCGGTAGCACTGGTGGGTATTTATAATGAGGCCAATTGTTACATAGCGCAGGGGAGGGGTCCAGGGATACCATCATGGCGATGGAGAGGACATCGTACACTGCTCTATGTTTGTTTGCATTGTTTTTCGTTGACTCCAGTAATGTGGAATTGCCAGGTGGATGGCTCAACGGTAGTTTGATAGAATAATTTTACACAGTAACATGTCCGCCTCCAGACAGTGCTTGCACCTTTTCACCTCAAAGGCTTTTTATTTTTTATTGGTGATTTATATTGTGCTTAATGCCATACTCCTCCAGCTGCTAAGGATTGAACCCATGGTGCACAGCATCGCCTTGTTTTTACATTTTTCCTGAGCTAGCTTCACTCTGATTATACTTTAACGTTTCTTTACAACGTCAGAAAACCAGGCAGTATCCCCTATTCAGTTTTACAGACTGGCAAGTGGCAATGTGCCATTAGCTAGTGGCCCTGCGGCTGCATCCAAGGACCATAGATATCACTGCATTGGCACTGGATGCATGCCAGGTAGTGGGGAAAGAACCAGTGTGGGGGAGAAGTCTGGAATATTTCTAGAGAGTGAAAGAGGTGAGAACCAGAAGATGGGTGGTGGGAGGGGTGGTATGCAGCAAAGTGATTGTCGCATTTGAGGTGGAAATGATCTCACCATGTGAGAGGCAACTTAGGAAGAGGAGAGGTGGAACATCTTCTATATTATTGCCATATTATCCAGGGAATTTTCCAAGGAATGGGTTGTCCTATGACTGTGATCAAGGGATTAAACGTGGAGCAGAACCCGACAAAGGCACTGCTGGGAGAAGTATTGCTGATTTCTAGATGGATGCTGAAATCGTTAAGTAACACGATTTCACCTTGCGCGTTAGCCAGCAAAGAAAGAATATTTTCAAGCTGGCTGAGAAGTGCCTCGGATACGGGTGCAAGGGGAGGACAGAAGTACTGTCATACACATGTTCAGAGAGCTGGATCTTAGATACAATAAACTCTAGGCCTGCTAGGCCGATAGAAAAGTCAACTCGTGATACAGCATAGCCTTTCTAGACAATAAAGGCCACCATCACTCTTAGCCCACAAGGGTAAGAAAGTTCATGCAGTTGTGTGGGACCAGAGAGGCAATGGTGGGACCTGAGTGTTCAGTAAACTATGTCTCATTCAGGAAAAAAAGGTCTACTTGGTCAGCACAGATGATGTCATAAATGTGCAGAACATTGCTGACAGAAGTTAAGGAGCGTAGAGTGCAGGTATTCCTTCGAAGTAGGAGGCGGCGGTGTCCAAATCACAAATGTGAGCTGATGTCATACATGTTGTAGACATTTGTGACATCATCTGTGCTGACTAAGTAGACTGGTTTTGCCTGAATGAGAAACACTTGTGTACAGGCGCGTTATAAATGCCACATCATATCATATCATAATGTCTCCTGTGGGGGCACCTCCCTAGTGTCTAAGTGCCAGCAGAACCTCCATTTGCAGGGGCACCACGGAGTGCACATAGCCACTGGACGGAGAAATATCGGGAGCCATCTTGAGCAGGCTCACACTGGAACTGTCCTCGCCTGTATGTGCCCTGATAAGCCCACGCAAAGGATGAGTGTGACCTAACAAATGGAGAACGCCCACCTGATTGGCTGGCATTGCTGGTTCCAGAGTCCTTGTGCAATATAGAAATCCTCATACTGCGGGGCTCTGACCTAATCCAAGTATAGGACTTCAAGCAGCACATACCACGGAACACACAAACGGCTTCGTACCAACTTCCCTTCTGTGGAAAATCAATCGCTTCACCCCAGTAAACAACCTCAGGTCTATGGTACAAGCCTTGGTCCCCTCTGACCAGTATAGAGGCAATGCCCTTCCAGAAGGCCTTCTGGTGACTACCCTGGTGACTACCCTGGTACCCCTGAGATGTGTTCTATATACTGCGGAATGACTGCCACATCACCCCGACACTCATCAAACTACAAACTGCACAGGCTCCCACTGCAAGCAAGTAGCATCTTCAAATCCTGCTGCATCATCTACAAGGCTGTCGCCCTGAAGTCCCCAAGCTACCTCACTGAATACTCGGCGTCTCCAGAGGCCTACGATCCACCAGACATTAGGACATGTGCAGACTTGAACTCTACTGCTGCAGGAAGCATCACAACCGCAGACAGGCCTTCTCTGTCTACGCCCTAAGAATCTGGAGCCTCTTCCCGTCAACACCAGACGCTCCCCCTCGCTTCTACTTTTCAATAAGGAGCTCACGACTCCTCTCCTCAAGAAATAGCTCTTCCCTAATACCTAGGTCCACACACATTCCCCACCTAACCTGAACCTCAGTGATCTCCCCCACCCTCCCAGTTTCCTCCACTGTTGCTTGCAGATCCCTTGATGCCAATTTGCCCTCCCTGCTCCCCTCACTGTGAACTTCCCCCTATGACTTCTATAAGGGATCTGTTGATTCCCAAAGCTCGGTCTGTTCCCAATAAATGTCCTAATAATAATAATAATAATAATAATAATAATAATAATAATAATAATAATTACAAGGGAGCAATATTGGAGTAGGAATGCTGAGCCACAGTGTGCATCCGGCGTGCAGCAGGGCTCTCTGGAGTCTAAACTGTGCAACAAACTGTACATTTTGGGTCAGCAACGTCAAAAGGAACTGCCAGTTTCACAGTGATCGAAGTCATTACATTGATATGATATGATAGGTTATTTATAATGCGCTTACTACCCAGAGGTTTCTAAGCGTGGTTGGCGCACATACTGCCTAAAAAGAGGCCAAAATAAGGCAAATTAGCCGTCCTTTCAGGTCTTGCACCAAATGTTCCTCTGGACCAGTATGCGCCTGGACCTCAGCACATCGAGTGGCAGCCCGGGCTAAACAGATGCGGTAGGATCAGACCATGGACTACAGAACCACTCTTCAGGTTACCATGATAATGCAGATTGGGGCCTCCAGCAGCAGATCTGTGCCTCAGGTTTCACAAAGCATAAAGGCTCTCTCTGATAGAGGAACTATTAGGCATGGCGTCAGGGCCTTTCAACTTTTCTATTGAAATGGCCCACCACATTTTGAGAGCCCCTGTGACTCTGACAGAAAGCAAAATAGCGTTTTTCAAGTTTTCATTTAGGGTTTCAACTCCCCACTAGCTGCCTATTTTTGTTCTGCTGAGCATAGGCCAAGACACCTATGTTGTGATAATTGGCAGCTACTCATCCCTTCCCTCCATTCCTTAATCTAGGATTTTGTCACAGAATGAATGCCAAGGCCGCTTTCACAAGACAAAGGTTATGCCAGGCGGCACGCATCCCCACCCATCTGTAGGGAAGGAGGCCACCAAACATCCTTTTGAAATGTGGCCCCACGAGCCCCCACGCATCCTTAGCGGGCCCTGAGAGATATTCTGATAATGCGCCGGTTGCATGGACAGCAGATCTAATCCATAGCGCAGACTCGAGCCCTGCACAGGAAACGTGCTGGACAGGCCCGGGCCTTCTTATCTATGCACCAGCTTCCGCTGTCAAAGACTGTGTTCTGATGGGCCTGTCACTCACTCACTCCCCCGACCCCCCCCCTCCCCACGCAATCGCAAATCAAATCTCGCCAGTAATTTGGTAATTTGACAGACACGAGGCTGGGGGAAGGGAGGAAGCAGAGTCCTCTGCTGTCCTCTGCTGAAAGTCACGCGTGCCTATGCCCGAGACTGGGAGGGCGGCTGCAGACAGCCGTCGGGTGGCGGGAGAGCATTAAGCAGGCCAGGAGGCGGGCTGTCCTACCTCCGCGTGCTCTGTTTACTTATCCTGTCCTCTATCAGAAACAATGTCAGGCATTTCAAAGTAAGCACATAACCACCAGGAAGTGGCCTACATAGATAACAAACGCGGAGCGATTTTAGGTTCGTTTGTGAGGTTCAGGCTTCCTACGTCCCTATACACCAGCCATATTCTCCAGACGACTCTGCAGCGTCCCCTCTAGGCTTAAACTCAACTCCTCTACCACGTTTCCGCCCTTCATTTCCCACTGGATGACTGAAACATCTGAAGGATATTTGAGATAACCACAGGCGCAGGTGACTTCACCATAAACCCCTTCATATGACCATATATGGTCAACAGCGCAGAGTTCACGCAAGTACATCTTTGTGCGCAACAGAATGGCCAGCCCGGAAACAAATGTTTGCAGTGCAAATGCGTGCATGCAAAACTCCTCTGTGATGAATTGCCATCTGGCAAGGGTGTGAAATCCCTGGCTTTTTTAATGTTTTAAATAATAAATGATGCAGGTAATTCCATCTGTGAAAGGGTAATCTGCTGATCAGATTCCCCTTTCATAGGCTCCATGCCAAAAGCATGCAAACGTGTCTTCCCTCCACTTCAGCTCTCCTCTTGACTGGTCTGACCACCTGGCTGTGCCTTTCAACATCCTGCACACCACCCCAGTCACACGCTCCCAGCAGAAACCCAGCAAACAAACCTTCAGGTCTTTCAAGAACTTCCCAGTGGACGCCTTCACAGAAGACCCCGCCAACCTACGCCTCACATGGGCCGAACACCCCCAACCGAACTATGACTCTCTACTGGAAGCCCTCAACGCCACCCTCTCAGCTTCCAACGACCAACGCGCACCTCTGAAACAACGCACCTGCAAACTGAAACAGTCAGCACCCTGGTACACGCCAGTACTCAACCTCAACAAAAGAGTCATCACGAAACAAGAGAAAACCTGGTGCCACTCCAGGACTGCATCCGATCTGTCGCTCCTCAAGGTGCTCCGAACAACCCGCCGACAACTAATCAACACAGCCAAGGCCTCCTACTCTCAGAATACCATAGCAGAAGCCAACAACAAAATCAGAGCCCTCTCCAAAGTGGCCAAGCAGTGTGCGAACTTGCTACCCAAACCTGCCATACCACACTTCATCAGAAAATCCACCACCAACACCTTCTTCATCGACAAAATCAGCAAGATTCACCAGCACAGAGACGCCAGCTCTGCATCCACAGACCCACCTCACGTCCCTCCTCGAAACATCTCCACACCTTGGACAACATTCAAGATACTCTAGACAGAGGACCTGGTAGACACCCTGGCCACCCTCAAAGCCACATTGTATACAGATGACATCCTCCCAGCATCCCTAACTCAAGGCACCGTCCCATCGACCCTAAAAACAGGACAAATCATCCCTCTACTAAAGAAGCCCACTCTGTATCCAGACAACCTAGGTAACCAACGCCCCATCACATGTCTTTCCTTCCTAGGAAAAATCATTGAGAAAGCGGTAACCGCACAACTGCAGCAACATATCGACACCAACAATCTCCTCCAAACCTACCCATCCGGATTCAGACCCAGATGCAGCACGGAGAGAGCAACAATACAGGTGGTCGACGACGCCCTCAACATCCTTGCTGATGGCCAGCCCTGCCTCATGGTTCTCCCCGACCTCTCGGCCGCTTTCAACACAGTAGACTAAAAGGCTCTTACGTACACCCTACATCAGCACAGGGGGATCAGCAACTTTATCCTACGCTTGTTCAAGTCCTACCTCGCCAACTGCAAGCAGGTTGTTCAGATGGGCTCCTCTAGATCACCAATGCTACCCGTCACCTGTGGAGTCCCACAGGGCTCCATCCTCTCTCCAGTGATCTTCAGTCTAAACAGGATCTGCTGGGTGCCTACCTAGCCACACACAACATCCACATCCACCAATACGCCAACGACACACACAGCTATACATCAAGATCAACTCCATCAAGGACATCCATAGGATCAAAACCTGCCTCTCGCTGATCCAGTATTGGATATCCAGTGCATACTTGAAGCTCAACCCCTTCAAGACCGAATTCCTACTCCTCACCAACAACACTGAACACCCAGACATACAGACTTGGTTGTCAACCATGAACTCTGAGGGCTTCACACCCAAGCTCAACTTCCACGCCCGGTCCCTCGCATTCCACATCGACAAACATCTCTCCTTCAAGACACACATAGCTAGAAAACTCAGACAGCTTGGTATCAGCTCCTCCTCCTGGGAAGATTCAAGCCCTTCCTCCCACCGGACAGCTTGAGATCCAAGGTTCAAGCACTGGTTTTATACCACTTGCATGGGGTCAATGCACTCCTCGAAGGCCTCCCATCATCCTCCCTTGTGCCCCTGAGAAGTGCCTACACGCTGCTGCTCGCCTCATCAAGGGTCAACGCAGATACGACCACATCACCACGGCCCTCATCGACCTTCACTGACTCTGCACGCATGATCACCTTCAAGTCTTGCTGCATCGTCTATAAGGAAGTGGCCCTCAAGTCACCCAGCTACCCCGCGAAGTAACTCAGCATCTCAGGCGGATAGCGCATCGCCAGAAGCCAGGACACGTGAAGACTTGAAATCTGCCGCTGCAAAAATGAAAGGAGCAGAAAACAAACCTTCTCTGCCTACGCCCCAAGACTATGGAACCTCCTCCTCATCAGCATCAGACTCGACCCATGCTCCTACAATTCAGAAAAGAACTGAAGATCCACCTCTTCAAGGAGTCTCTCCTCAACACCTATGCCGTCACATTGCCCCTTGCGCCACCTGACTTGCTAGACGCTGCCCGTCCCTCTCCTCCCCACCACCCGGTACAGCTGTGCCCCTCCTCTGTATCCTACCCCCGCTGTATATCTGTTCTGTGATTACCTCTGTAAAGTGCTCCGTTATGTATCTGTAATGGTGAATACCTCTGTAAAGAGCTCTGTTGCTTCTTGAAGCTAGGTCCGCTCTCAATAAATACCATAATAATAATAATAATAATAATAATAATAATAATAATAATAATAATAAAGCATAGTGTGTATAAATTGTATGCTGCATCAGCAGACTGATTGCAGCGCCTGCTCTACCAGTGGAAAAGAGCAGGTTCAGATGTCACAATTGACCATTTTGTGTCTGAAATGCACAGGCTGCATTTAAGATATGCACCCCTGTACCAAAAATATGATACTCATAAGTAGCCCAAGCTGCCTGTAGGGTAAACTCAAAAGATAAGCTATGCCTGAGTTCATGCATGGTGTATGGCACTACTTATGAACATTGCAACCACATCCCATTTGATATCACACAGGTGTCAGCTTATGTGAAGCCAGCTCAACTGTGGAAGGTGCTGTGTATTCATTATGGCCAGGCAGGGTGAGCTTGCCAAAGGACAGGACAGGAACCTGAATGGCCATGCCTCTTCTTTCATCTCTTTGTTAGGACAGGCAACACCCTGTGCCAGAGACAGGCAGCTTTTCTAGGACCAGGCCTCAAAGGAGCACACACATTCAAAGGGCATAGCCTCACACCAGGGTGCTGCATTTCTAAAGGTCTTTGATCTTAGTGAGAAGAGAATGGGGCCGGAAGAGAGTACATACTTGCCAATCCTACGGATATAGGCGGAAGGCTACTGCTTTTTATGCAGTCCTACCACCTACCGATTTTGGTATCTGATCTTACTGCTATTTTTAGACTCTCAAGTTGGTTTATGGCTCCACAGGCTGCTGCCTCGGAGCCCAGCCCCAGGACCCAAAGCCAGCAGCAACAGAGCAAGAGTTATTCAGCCTGTGCTAGGAGGCCCATTAGTGCAAAGGCATTTATGATGCTCCGAGTCTGTAACTGACATGATGTGACTCTGCTGTATGCACATGTGCAGAGGACTTCAGGTCATCACTGGGGCAGTGTGAAACCACACATTCCATGCCTGCTAAAGAGCTGTCTCTCCGTGTAGTTCTGCAGTCACAGTGCAGCCCACAGAAATAATCATTGCCTACGCTATGCTGCCACAGGGTACTAAGAGTTTCTTGCAGGTTCTGTGAGGACCCCTTCTGCCAAGGTAATTTGGTATTTTACATGAGCAGTTAAGAGCTCATGTTGACTGTTTATAATCTTTCAATAGTGTGTATTGAAAGCTCCAGTGAACAGTGCAACGTCCAAAAGATACAATTGATGCACCATTCTTTGGCCAGATTAGCATTGCCTTTTCAGTTTAAGACTTCAAAATTGTTTTAAATATTTAGAAACATGTCCCACCTATGCAGCAGGCGCCAGAAATACACTGCCCATCACATCACCTAGTAATAAGTGCAATCAAGCAAATGAATGATGTTCCTTTTATCAAACTAAAAGGTATGCAGAGCTCCCTGCAGCCAATACATTCACCGCATTATCTGTTTTAGCAGCATCAAGATGTAACGCCCTAGAAGCCCTCTAGGATATCTCAAATGATTTAATCTTTGCAACAGCTGCAAGTAAACAACAGTTTTCCTGAAAGTTCCCTGAAGTGTGGGTCTAGGCTGGCAAAGGATGGGTGGAGTCACCCAAGAAGGTGATAAGGGAATAATGTATACCCTGACACACGCTTTACGTCATTTTCTTCCCACTCTCCACACTTCTACTACCTGATTTTCATTCCTAGTTGCTGTTTCAGTTATCTGTAATAGACAACAATGCTTCCATTTAAAAGTATATTTGCCAATTTGCAGGTGAAATACAGGGATAGGTGTTGTCATTTTCTCCTGGTGATTGGCTTATTTCTGGTTGGACATTTTCCTGCAAGGACTGCCAGGCTCAGAATAACCTTCTCTGATCAAAATGGCATGTGCTGTCATTGAGTCAAAGGTCATGTGATGCCATTCTCTGTGACGTCATCACTATCCTAATTACTAATTTTGAAACTTAAAAAATCCTACCTCTTTTTGACCAAAGAATCTTGGCAAGTATGAGAGTATAGACAGGGGGAAGATGTCTATCATTGTGTTTATTTACTTTACTTTGATACATTTATATAGCGCACCAAGTGGCCCAGACCCATACGGACACAACACAGATGAAACAAACACGAACACAAGAGAGAAGGCGGGCAGGCATATTTGGGGGGATCCAAGGAGAGGAATTATCTGAATAGCAGGGTTTTTAACTTCTTCCTGAACAATTCTGTGGATTTAATTTCTCTCAGATCAGGGGGGATTGTGTTCCAAGCTTTAGGTGCTGCTGCAAAGAAAGCACACTTTTTTTTATGCATGCATATAATCATATTAGATTTTTACAAGGACGTTTCCAACAAGAGAGAAGAAAAAAAGAGATTGTGAAGTATGGCAGCGTCTGATGATCAAGACTGGAAAGGAAAGAAAGAAAACAAAAAGAAACAATCTTCTTATTCAACTATGTTTTCTGGTGGAAATTGCAAGGGAGTTACACATGGTTTTAACTTGTCCATAATGATGCTCAAAGGTTTGGCCGTCACTATTGTCCATCTGGTTTGAGCTCCTGTAATAAGACGGTTCCACCATATTTCTTTGTCGTTTACAAAAGAGTTTAGAAGTAGAGGGTTGAAAAAGGCTTTCCTTTCCTGATTCATTGCAGGACATCTCATCACAAGATGTCTAATTGATTCTGTCTTTTGTGGATCTTTGCAGAGTCTGCAGGTCTTTTCAACACTTGGGGCCTCATTACACGGTAGGCGCTAAGGGATTACTGGCACCAGTAAGGTCACCAGTGCCGGTAATCCCTTAGCACCCTACTACGAGGTCCCTCCGCGGGTCCCGTCCTTAACGCCTGGTCTGACCAGGCGTTAAGGACGGGACCTGCTGAGGGACTTCAGAGCTAATAACGGTACCGCAAATTGCGGTACCGTTATTAGCTCCTTCCCCATTCCCATTGAGCGCTATGGGGGCTCAAATGGGAATAGGGAATGGTATTTGGAATGGGGACTTACCGGGTCCTCCAGGGTCGGAATGACCCGTTAAGTCCCCTACTAATAGCGGCATGGTAACCTCCTACCGTGTAATGAGGCCCTTGGTGTCCTTATTGCCAAAATTACTGAGTAGGGAGCAGGTTGAGATGTGCTTTCATTAACATTTTCATTAAAGGTTTGCTTGGATACTTTGCACAGTATGCAATAGGTTCCGTTAGTTTATTAAAAGTCATTGGTAGGTGACTTAGTAGTTTATTTGAGGCTGCTTCGCATTTGTATCAATCCAATCTTGACATTCCATTTTTGTCTTGATTCTGAGTGGGTTTTGCAGCAGCTCCTCTTCTGTACAAGCAATCTCACACAGTTTGTTATTTTGGGCCTTAGCCCAATCATTTAAGAAATGGTTGCTTCCTTTAACAATTTCTTCGCAATCATGCAGTAAATTGGGTTTATAGTGAAAAGACTGAAAAAGAAATATCGAAAAAAAGGTCGAACCAAAAAATCTCGAGAAAAAAAAAATCGAATTTTTTTTTCAATACGTTTTTTTTTTAAATGGGGGGGTTTTTTAATAGGGGGTTCCCCCCGCAACTCCCTTTTTTCATTTTTTTTTTAATTTTACCCCTTTTTATTACTTACCTGACCCCAAAAATATATATAAATAAATAAATAAAAAATTCGGGGGGTTTTTTTCAAGATTTTTTTTTCGAGATTTTTGTCATTCGATTTTTTTTTTTCGGCCTTTTGACTGACCACCGTAAATTGGTAGGCCCTCTGGGTGCTGGATTCTTCTAAACAGTTGCATAGTGCTTTGTTCTACAACTGCATTTAATGAGAGTAAACCTATTTCTCTTCTTATAGCAGCGGCAGATGTAGAGTTTGGGAGCCCTATTACGGATCTCCAGATGAAACCTTCCAGCTTTAACCACAATGAAGATGGAATTGACGGCATCGCATCCATCCCATAGGTCAATGACGGGATGACTTTTGCCTTATAAAATTGGATTGCTGGCAATAAAGAGAATTTACCATACTTTCTGTCGACTGCTCTTGTCTGGGCTAATAGATTCTTTGTCTTTGCCCAGAGTGTCTGCTGCATTTTCAAAGCTTTCTTGGTACTGTCAATTTGGACTCCCAAATACTTGAACGCTGGGACGATTTCGATTTTAGTCTTGTGCAGATACCACTGGAAGTTCTCTTTCTTTTTATTCCCCTGTTTTTGAAAGATCAAAATGTTGGTTTTTGTTTTGTTGATCTCCAGGTTATTATCTTTGATGTATTGTGAAAGGTTGTCAAGTTGGCGCTGGAGACCAATCTGGGTATGGTCCAATAGTATCAGGTCGTCTGCATATAGAAGTCTTGGCACCGTCTCCTTCCCTATTTTAGGTGCAAAAGACCTGATCTTTGCTTGAGTATCTTTTAAATCACCGATAAAAGATATAAAAAGAGCAGTTGCCAAGGGGCAACTTTGCTGCACTCCGCGTTGCGAAAGTATAGCTTCCGAGAGTAAGCCTTGATGGTTCACTAACATTGGTGTTGGAGTGTAGGGCAATTATCGGGTCCAGGATGGGATCAGGACAGTTCCACGCCTTTAATTTAGCCCAAAGTTTTTGTCTGTCGACTCTATGAAAAGCTTGTGATAGGTCGACAAACGCTAGGAAGACCCGCTGGGAGCCTGACAGAACTTTTGCCTTGATTATGTTTAATAGCATTATGTTTGCTCCTGTACTGGCGTTCTTCTGGAACCCCGTTTGGAGTGGATCAGTGCTTGGAGATGTGTGTGCCCATTTGTGAAAGTGACTCAGAAGCATTGTTGCAAAAACCTTTCCAATGATATCGAGGAGGGCTATGGGCCGATAATTAGGAGGGTCTTCTCTGTTGCCCTTTTTGAATATCGGAACGATTACTGCTCGGGACCAAGAATCTGGGATTATTTTTCTTTCTTTGCAATCATTAAAGATCATGCTGATTAAAGTTGCCCAGTCGTCTGGATGTTGTTTTAGATCGGTGTTTGTGAGACCGTCTGGTCCCGGCGCTCTCAACGGTTTCAGCTTTAGTATGACTTTCTTTATCTCTTCTTTGTCTGAGAGGTCCACCTACTTTCCATCTGTTATATGGGTGGTCAAATTATTGATCTGTTTAGGGGCTCAAAAAGTTGAGAAAAATGCGCGATCCAATTTGCTTCTGAGACTGCATTGATCATTTGGCTATTTGGATGTTTGTCTGATTTATTAATAAGTGACCAGAACTCGCAGGATTTTTTGTTAGTTAATGCTATAAGCATATCTTCTGTGTTGGACTGGTATAAAACAGATCTTGTATTTCTGAGCCATTGCTTATATTTTCTTGTCTCCACATGAAAGATTTCCCACGCTGTTGTTGTGTTCAGGGTAGCTGCTTCTCTCTTTAGTTTCCTCAAACCTCTTTGTTTAATTGCCAAGTTCACGTTGTAAGTGTGGTTATGGTTAGAGGTGACTTTGTGAGGTCCACTCGTGGGCTTTTTAAAGGCAAGGAGCATCGGTATGTAGCTTGCCCTGAAGGTTACTGTTTGGGCATTAATATTCGACGTTAAGATTTTATATTTTTCAGAGAGTTTACGAATGTCCGTATTGGCCATGTGCAGACGAGTTTGCTGTGTGTTGGTCTCAATTTAAGTCCTGTAAATTTGATGAGATCGGGCCCCAGTGCTGCAGATGAGATTCAGCAAATTGTGATCACTCTCCCTAGTTCTAATTATCTCGAAGGAGTTTATGCAGAGGAGCACAGTTTTGGAGGTAAAGATATAATCAAGCGTAGCCGATGATCTATCACGCTCCCACGTAGGTATCAAGGGTTGGTCATTATTTATGATAGCTGCATTAAAGAGGTTCCTGGATTTCATCAGGTTCATCCATGCCAAACCTCTGACTTCCTTCAGAGTGGGGGCGGGGGGAGTGATTTTGTCGCAGGCGAGTTGGACTTGAGATCCCCACAGATAAGGATGTTTGAGGTCTGATATTTAATCGCAATTTCGTCAATGGTGTTAGCCACTGTGTCACAGAAGTTCCCTGTTGACGTTTTTTGGGGATTTCAATAAACGTTGATAATGGCCAAGGAGTCGGCAGGAGATATCTTTTCAGCTGAGGTTGCATGAGTCCACGGGATAAGGACAGCTAAAAGTTCGTAGCATTCCGCTATTTTCTTTATGATGGTTATACCTGATCCTAAAAGGGTGGCTATCAGGAGGCCTGATGAAGGGCGGCCTAGCGGCACTTTGGATGCTGGCGAAATTTCTATGCTAAAACCGTCAAGGGCCGGTTTTTCCAACAGCCAGGTTTCCTGTAGGCATAGGCCAACGTATGCTCCCAAATCATGACTGTCAGGTTTAGTTAAGTGGACATGGCCTCTGGTATTCCATGAGGCTATGCTCAAGACAGTTTTTGAATGATCGTCGTGGTTTGGTCGGGTAGCTGTAAGACTGGAACAACACCCCCTGGTGGTTGCTATCTTTTAGAGCTAGAGGTCAGAACGTCTCGAATCCATGACCATCTACCCTTCTTTAACGGTTCCTCTGTATGAATTGTGGAGGGCTCTGATGTTTTTTTTCTGTCTTTTACGTATTGCAGGGTTCTTGTGCATTCTCGGTGTCGGGAGTGTGGAGAGTTTAAATAGGCCTGATGTCTCCTACAATCAGGGTAAATTCTGTAATTTCTGTGCAGCTGCTCTCTTTCACTTTCACTTGAAACCTTCTTAGATTGATTAACTGAATTTCTCAATTCTAAAATTGGTCTACTATGTCTGTAGTCAGGTTTTCTTGGTGATGTTGATCTTCTTCTCCTTCTGCTGGATCTGTATAGGTCCTCCGTTCGTGATTTGGATCTGTAATTTTTGTTTAGAGGTTCTCTACAATTATCTGTTTTTTCATTGCTCGTGGTCAAAGTTGGAATCTCATAAAGAGTATAGCCCAAGTGAGCTAGTTCGGCATAGACATCTTGTGGAATCTCGCGTACTGCCAAGTTTTTGATATGAAATTAGGTCTTTGCTTGTTTATTCCTGTGATATGGCTCAATCAGAGTAAAGTCATCTGATTTGAATGACTGTATCATATCCACTTGTTTTAATATCTTGAGGACTGTTTTTCTGTTTAGGATCATGTACTGATCATTTGGTGTTTTTTGCTCTATTTTAAAGAGGCGAGTTGATCTTGTTGTTGAATCCTTTGGTCTAGCTTGGTCCTCTTTTGGGTGAGCTGAGGGGATTCTCCATTGTTTTGCTTGTTTAGTATCGGTCAAAATATTCAATGAGTGTTCAGTCCTTTTTTGGAAATGCTGATCACGCTCCGATGGGTCCGACGTTGCCATAGTATCCTTATGATCTGCTTTCAGTGTTGAAGTTGCTGTTTTGGTTTCACCCGTAGGGGTACATTATGGCATGCTCGGATCTTGTATCTCGGCCTTATGGGTGCTTTCGATTTGTGATTCAGGATCTTCTGTTAAGTCCCAGTGTTGAGTTAGGTTAATCAGAGAACTTTGGACCATAAATTCCTCAGCTGTCTTGGGTGAAGTGGTAACATCTACCACTGTTTTGTTACTACTTTGTTTGACTTATGTGGGGCGTTGCTTCTCTCCCATTGTTTTTTTTGGAGCCAACAAAGGATCTAGGGCAGTCACTATTTTTGAGTGGGGGCCCTCTGATTGGCAGGTGCCTACAGGTTTCAGCAGCGGTTGCTTTTTGGTGATAGAATAGACCTTTTGTTGATTGTCACTTACTGTTGTTGGTTTAGCATGTACAGTTGGAAGTTGAGGATGTTTGTCATTTTATCTTCCAAACAAGGGTGCCAGTTCTAGAGGCTGGGGCTCTGGCATTGTTTGAGATTCTTTGTCTAGAGTCCTCACTTCAGAAGATCTGGTTGATTTAAGAAGCTTTAATTTTTCTTCTAGTAGAGTTAACTTTGTTTCCCAAGAGTCTCTGTGTCCCTTGTTTCTTTGGTCTAATGCTGTAATATAGCCTTCCACGAATATCAGCTTGGTGTGCATCATCGGAGTCACTGTGACACTGTCTTTCAAGGAGTCGTTAATAGCTTCATACAGCTTTCCAAATGGTGCTAAGGCAATTGTTATAGCCGACATGATGGTTGTAAGGTCTGTTTTTTGCCGGCGATTCTTTAATGGTTGTTGGAGCAATTTCATTTAATGTCCTATTTTTCAGGGGAGATCTGTCTCGTGGTGTAGCTGGGATTGATGATGGTGTAGCGAAAGGACTCTCTTCTATTCAACTAGGTCCGTCAGGACTTTTAAATTGTGATAAGGACCGTTCGCTTTCCGGTTGATTCTTTCAGGTGAGATCTTCGATATAGGACTGTCTGGCGGCAGGTAGGAATACTGCTTTTGGTCGCAAAGATGAATTTTCTCCTTCCTTATTCAAATTGCTTAGTAATAGGAGAGTCTCACTCCCCTTTAGTTTGTTTAATTTCAGGTTTGTGTTGAGTTCCTTCATGCACTATGTCTCTTCAAGGCACTCTAGTCGAGGTTTAAAATGCCCTTCTTTATTCGTCTTCTGAGAGGAGTTGATGACATCGGTTGCACATACATCACCTGCAGGGATTGCATCTTCCTCGGATGCAAGTGGAACACAAACTGCTTTTACAATGTTTTTTGCGAAGATGGATTTGTCAGTTGGTGGCGGTGGAATTACCTGTTTGATAGTTGTTGGTGTCACTTTTCTTGCTTTACTAGCTGGAGGTGAATCTTGAATAGACTCCAGGATTTCGGCATCTGAAAGTTCCTGATCTTGGTCCAGTTTCCTTTTACATTGCTTCTTAAAAACAATCCTTAAGAGCACTAGAAAGAACCGTGTAAGGAAGGTTTTTTTTCCCTACTTCCTTTCCGGTAAGTCAGGCGAGGCGGGTGGGATCGTATTAGACCCGTTGTTTTGGGCCATGAAACCTGGCTTGCTTGGACAGTTTGATGAAACAAGGATACTGTCATCTGTAGTGTCAAGTTGGAGTTTATCATTCGTGCTGACTGAAATTATTTTCATTGCAAAAGTAGCTGGGTGTTGGTTAGTACCAGAATGAGTTTCAGGCGCGAACAGTATGTTTTTACTCGTAGAAATGCTGGTGCTAGTTCTTACCTCCTTGACTCTTCTGTATGGAAATTTCAGGTATTTCAGTTCTGATACTTTGCAATGGCTTCTTAGTCTTCGAGCCTCGGGGCCAGATCTTTCGTGTCTCTGGGCCTCAGGGCTTTGGATGGGTGTGAGAGCACGTTTTCAGCAGGCTCCATCTGGGTCCTGCCGGAGACTGCTGTAGACTGCTCACACCTCTCCTCACAACTCCGCTCACCGCTCCGCGGTGTACACAGGTATATTTGGGTCCTCCCACAAAGGAAAGCAAGGAAACACTGCAGCCTGCTGTAGACTGCTCACACCTCTCCTCACAGCTCTGCTCACCACTCCGCAGTGTACACAGGATCTAAGAGCTTTTACAATCAGTTAACTCTTCAGAGCTTCTGCCAAATATGCAGGACTCGAAACCACCAAACATGTGGGTGATTATAAGAAGACGATATTCAATCCTGGCTTCAATAGGGAGCCAGTGTAATTCTCGCCTTGCATCAGAAATATGATCTCTCTTTTCTAAGCTGGCTATGACCCTCACTGCACTATGTTGTGCCCCTTGCAGTCTAGCACAGTCATTCTTGCATATCCCAATTAGAAGACTAACACAATAGTCGATTTGTGAGCCAATAATGGCCCTAGCCACAGTGTCCCAGTTTGCTTTGGAGATATACAGTCGTAACTGTGCTAGCAGCTTAATGTAGTAAGCGGAGGCAGAAACCGAACTATTCACTTGGGCACGCATATTCAGGCTTTGGTCTAGGTATATCCCCAGAGGTTTAACTTTCTTTTTTGTAGCAATCATACAGCCGGCAACCTGAAATTGCAGGTATTCTGCTCCAAGCTTTAAGATTTTATTTTCTGTGCCTACAACCATAAACTGAGTTTTTTTGTTATTCAGTGCCAATCCACTTTTCACCATCCAAGCCTATATCAGTTGATACACATTGTTGACAGTCTTACTATCCTCCACATGGATTCCAGACAAGGGGATGACACATTACCTGTCATCCGCATAGTTTGTGAACCAGATACCTTTGTCTTCTAGTAAATCAAAGAGAGGAACTGTAAAGATATTATACAGCGAAGGAGAGAGGCACGCACCCTGAGAAACTGCAACGTGCAACAGGGCCGGCCTAGCCTCTGCATTCTCACTGCAGACCCTACATTCTCTCTGCCTTTCTCTCTCCTTCCTGTTCACTCCACTTCCTCTGGAGAAAATCACTTAGGTGTGATGTCAGAAGTGTAAAGTTCATTCAATTCAATGTAGCCCGAGTTATTTTTTTCCTGGCCCGAGTGAGCATGAACCCACTGACATCACCCCACCATCCCAGATGAGCTGCTCTGGTGAGGCGCCAAGCAACCTGCAAATAAAAGGTGTTAAGCTAGGACATGGGCTAAACCCTGAGTTCTCTGATGACTAACGGACACAGACACCAGAGTGAACTTTTAGAGGGATCCCCATTGGGACCCCTCTTTATTGAACATACCTTTAATCTATAAACTTAGACCCTAGGATTCCCTTGACGTGAGCTCCATCTAAATGGGGAACTGGCTACGTCAGTTCACCCTTGATTGGCAGGGTCTCAGGGACCCTAAGGATGAGCTTAATGCAACCAATTCCCTTTCTAACCTCGGGTACCACCCACATGGAGAGTGAGGCCAGAGTATGGCCTTTGTGGGTAGTCTCATCTTGCAAGGCGGCCTTCGGCAGGCTGCCAATCTAACCCTCTATCTCACGCCAGGGTACCTCCCTGCTACGCCAATTAATAACAATGGCCATCTACATAATATCCTATCTATCACTACTTAACATTCCCCTACTTAACATTCTCCTAATACCCTAACTCTCTACTTCCCCCTACTTAACATTGCTATGGGGATGCAGCCGCATTCACTGCTATGTCTCAGGCCTCCTCTTGGCCCACCCTTCAGCAATGCATTGAGGAAACACATGAGGGCGGGCTGCATCTTCACCCAGGCCGCTCTGCTGGGCAGCCAGAGCTTTCCTCACCCAGTCCGCTCAACGGAGAGACCGGGGACTTCCCCACCATCTCCACTTCACCGGAAGGCCACTGAGGTCCACCCGGGTTTACCTTTTCACCCCTTCACCCTCTGGGGTGGAGGGGGCTTCCGCTGCGCTCTCTCCATTACCTTCCGGGCTGCTCCTCACATATGCAGCCCAGGAGGATTTTTTCAATAACAGGCTCCCCACACTGGCCACGAGACGGGCCTTTGGGGGCACGGCCGGGCAGCCCCTTCCGGGCTGCCCCCCACATGCGGTCCTGGCGAGGCTGTTCTTAACGGCACTGGGCAGCAACTGCCAAGCTGCCCGGTACATAAATGTCTCTGGGACCCATCCTGTCTGGCCCCCAGGTGGGCCGACAGGCACCACAGCCCAGGGGTGGCCGAGCTGCCCCTGGCATAGCAGCTCGGCCCCCATGGACAGTCTCTGTGGGGAGCTCCATGCACCACCCGGCGTTCATCAGAAGATTAAGGCCCCAGGGAGGCAATCAGGGCAGTGACCCCTCCCAGGTAAGTCTCTCTCTTTCTTCTCCCTCTCTTAACTGTCTCCTTTTTAAATCCTTCTGGATTCTTTTTTCTCCCCTGCCCAGCCCATTCTTGGGCTTGGGAGTTCTTTTCTATTGTTCTTTGCTTTAACATTCCGTCCAGCTCCATTCGGAGCTGGATGGGTTCTGCACACACACACACACACACACACACACACACACTACACTTTTAATAAAACCTTGTATTATTACACTGCTGTCTGTGTCTTTCTTTCCTGTGTGTTCCCTAACAGTGTCAAGGTCCAATCTTGAATCTTCCTGCAGGAGTGATGATGGCCCACCAGACCCCCTAGGTGTGCCAACTCAACAATCTCTAATAAGATATAATTACTAAACTGGAAAACCCAAGGGGAAAGGGGAATGGAGAACAAAACAAAAGCAGATCTTCACTGGTTTTCTATGTAGATCTCTCGACTACTGGTTTTCCATCTGGAACTGATGTACTGGATAGATGATTCCTCAGTGTCGTGTCTGTGAAAATCTAAACACATATGGTATACTATTAATATGACTCTAATTAAACTACAGATGCTTTTATATGTTTTAAATTAAAGAAATGTATATACCTGCAGCCTATGCTTGATAGCTGATAGGCTTATAATTATAGCTACGTATCTTTCTTTCTGAATCTTTAAGTAACCTCTCTAAATTCTTCTTTTACTCAAACTTATCGTCACAAGAATCTTAGTTTATTGTGAAGCATTAAATTGTCCAAAAATCCTTCACAAATGTCTTAGAAATTGAAAGTGTGCTTGTCTGAATATTTATGCCGCCAATTCACAATAAATAGTTGATTTATATTTTTCTTGGTAAAGTTCACTTAACTGAAGAACAAATGTTGAATGAGGAACATGCTGTTATTGACTTCCGTAAATAGAGTGCTCATACCTTAACTCCAATGAAAAAACAGAAATCTTTGCATGAAGATGTGCTCTCAAATGAATCGAAGCGAAACGAAAACACGACGCCAACGGCATCACGTACTCTGAAGATAACCGCGCACTTTGAAGAGTAACCGCGCACTCTGAAGAGGATCCGCGTTACTGACACGGAGCCGTGCTTCCAAATACTGAAGACTGGAAGTCTCAGAAATATAAAATCTCAGTCACTCGGTAAGACTTCCACGAAACGACGCGCAAGATTATGTGAATACGTCACAACCAGGAAGTAATAGGAACACAATAAAGGACGCCCGATACACGCCTACAGGTCCTTTACTCAAAAATAATCTATGACGAAATTCACGTGCACGCGAGTATTCAAATAAAGATTTCGTTAAATTAGTATTGTTAAACGCAACAATTAGTTCAAAACACAGTTAACACAATTTATACCTTTTTTCTGAAATACTATTCCAGCAATACTTCTAATAATGATAAAATGTAAATGCAGCCGCAGTTACAGAGAAACAAACGTTTACTTTACCAGCCGGTAAACAACACGAGCAAAAGAGCACATGACAGTTCATTGCTTTGTAGGATAACAGTTTCAAACTTCTTTTCAAAATAACTTCTTGACTCAATTTGTAGATATTATATTGATAACAAATAATAAGTGTTTTCCACTTATTGACTTAGCTTGCTTCATCTGTATAGGTAATTATTCTTTCAACGCTGGATGAGTTCTTCTTGAAATAACTTTATCTTCTCAGTTGTATCTTCTTCTCATAACGTTTCTAAAGATCACTAAAGTTAAATTTTCTACAGAGCTAAAATAACTGCAACCTCCCTCTAAGGAAACTGGAATGAAAGGCAGTTTAGAATCTCGGTGAAAGTTCCAAACTACCTCACAGCACTTCTCCTCCAATCACTGTTGTGGAACGGACCTTCCATCTTGGCTTGGGAAAATAGGCACTTCCTGAATAGTTTAACATTAAAGAAACATATGTAAATAATAAGATGTTAAATTCAGAACCAACGCCCAAACATCACTCAACCATTACTCCTACATATGTATGTGATGATGTAATCTCCTAAATGAGAGTTTTCTAGTATAATGTCTCTTTGAAAATGTGGAAATGTGCCATGGGATCCTGACAACAGGACCAGTATGTAGCCCAACTAGCTGTGTCCCCTGGGGGCCACGGGCTACGTCAAGAGCAAGGATATGACCAATAAGTTGGACTTCATCCATTGAAGAAGATTTCCTTTGGACCCTGCTGGGAGAGTACTCCTTAACAGAGTCCTCCTATTGTGAGGTGAAAGCAGGTGCTCCAAATCAGAGACAATCCCTGTTCCCTAACCATCCCAGGTACCACTCAGGGTGAACCTGATGCTGGAACAAGACCTGCCACTTTTCTAGCCACAGGGGTACCCAAGACCCCATAGTGTTGAATGACACCTGCAGTTGTGCATCTTGTCCCTGAGTCCCTGGAGTGGGACTCATAGCACCTGAGAAGTGCTCTACTGCTGGAGCAAGCCCTGCCGCTCTGCAGCACCCTGAGAGCCAAGACAGCTGGGATCCTAGTGTTTTTAGCCATTGAGCTGCTTGGAACAATGTTTCCAGAACCGTTTGACACATTTGAACCACCAGGACCCTCTGTTCCTGCCTTTTGCACTTTCCCGATCTTCGTCCAAGTGCCAAGAAGTCTTGTTTGGCACTGTCGGACCACCAAGAACAGCAAAAGGTACTATTGACTGCTAACTGCCCCATTGGCAGGGGCGTTGCTAGGGGGGGGCTAAGGGGGCTATAGCCCCTGATCTTTTGGTTGTAGCCCCGGATAGAATCTCAGGAGCTACAGCCAAAAGGCTTGCTAGCCACCAGTCCCAACAGTTCCGACATCAGTTTAGCCCCGGGTCTTTTCCAGACCTAGCAACTCCCCTGCCCATTGGTTCATTCTTGGGCCCTAGAGATTGGCTAGGTCATTTTAATCCCTTTTTGCAACCTCAAGCAATATCATTGTTGTACATTGTGGTCTTTTAATTTCCTTTTCTCCCCCTCTCCCATTACCCAGAGTGCTGCATCAATCATATCTTTGCATTTTCTGTATCTCGTCTACAGCGGTGGGAATTTTCTAGTTAGTTATTTTTGTACATGGTGTGTTTTATTAAAGTATATATTTCTATAGACGCTTGATAGTACATTCCTATATTTTGAACTGTTATACTTAGCTGTTTGGGTTACTACTAATCCAGATTCATACCCCTCTTGAGAGTAGAGCCTTCCCTTGGCCCACATTACCACAAAAGGCATATTTCTTAACTGTGCCTGTTTTACCTTTATGATTGTCTCGGCTTGTGGTTTGGAGAAGTGTGAAGGCTGAGTGGGCACTTTAGCCTCTACTCCTGCATGGCAGAAGTCAATTCGTAACACCCTCCATAAAGCCACATTCTAGATGATGGAAGAATGCAACCCGAGAGAGGCGCAGACACAGTGCAATGTAAACCTATTCACTCACCAACGAAGCAATGAGCACAGTCCTTAACCAGCTGCACCAGGTTCTGCTGGAGCCCAGGGAAATACTATGAATGAGGGTCACAGTGAACGTGCAGCTATCCAACGGTCACAATTAAGGTCCGAGATAGTCTTGCCATGGTAGAACAAGGTCCAATACTCCAAAACTTTGATACCCAACTTAAGGAACAAGGGGATGTCTATTTCAAATTCCAAAGAAAGTGAAGGTCAATTTCACTAATTTACCGGAGGATGGAATACCCCCGGCCCCTTTGGGGCACCAGAAGGCATATCTTTCATTCAGCAAGCAGAGTAACACAGATTACCAAAAGATAGCAGCAGTAGCATGAAGGATCCCGTCACACGAGCAGAAGCCCTGCAGATCTTTAAATCTCTCCCAAAATAAAAGTTCTTGGTCCGTTCGGCTTGGATCAAGTGGCATTGCTGATGCATGTGTTGGCTTTGTTTATTATGGTCTTGGAAAAGCTGGTAGCCATAGATTTGCAGAATTGAGGTAACATTTGCCTCATCCTGAAGAAAGATAAGGACCCAGAGAAGGAAGAGAGTCTTCACCCTATTGCCCTATGGACTATGGATGTAAAAGAGTTAGGGCCAGCAAGATGCCCAGGGTGATAGGACTACTTGCTAAAAAAGGGGCCAACAAATGGTTTACTCCGGGTAGGCTGTAAGAATTGACATGGATGATCTGGGAATTGCTAGGAAGGCCCCTCTTGGCATCTTTACATATAAAGCAGAGAAAGGAATCAATATAGTCAGGTGGGAATTCCTGTGACAGGTTAAGGCGCACATTGGGTTTGGTGGGCTCTTTACCAGGGCACTAGCATCAATCGAGTGATCCTAAAGTCAATTAACCAATTCAAGGATGCCACATTTCCCCCCATGTTCTTTGACATATATTATGGAACCAATGGCAAGCTTAAGTGAAGTCAAGGGCATCACATCTTTCATCTGTGGCTCAGTGTTCCAGAAAAGATCCAACCAATCCAGACGTTTCACTCTACAGTTGTATTGTATTGTACTTGTCATTTGTAGAACACCATTTACTAGTATTATAGTTTCAATGTGAATGTTGCTCGGAGTATTGCGTGGATGAATTAAAAGCAGCAGTGACTTTTTGGAGCATTAACTCGGCCCTAAATGTTGTGAATTCAGCTTACAGAGACATCAAACAATTATTTAAAGTTCTTATAAAAAGAATGAAAAAAATGAATTTCTGGGAGAGAATTCTGCTCTCATTTACATACTGAGTCAATGTTCTAAAAAAGGAATGTGCTTCCCTGTTTTAAATTTCTGTTCAATGCACAGCCATTATTGGTACCATTCAACTCCTTTAGGAAATGTTGGGGTCACTTGGACAACCTACACTGGACTTCCTGGACCGTTTGCTGGACCTTTAAAATAATGAGGCAATCATTTCTTGAAGGTCGATGAGTACTTGCTCCCTGATCGCAGACTACATCTGTAGGGTGTACAATGAAAACCGGTCGCAAAATGTGCACTCGCCAATGACATGTGATTATTGACTGTTGGTAAGTAAGAAATGGTGTTCTTTGGTTCTGTGGAGGATTGACAGAGTGAGTGTCTTTTTTCCCTGGCTAGTAGTTCGCAACTTGAAATTGGTAACCCTGATTAAAATATGTGAGTAGCATAATAAACAAGATCCACAGAGGACAATGGACGTTTATAATGGGGCAGGATATGATGTCCAGAGAACCTGTGGAGCACAAGTTCACCTGGAACGTGAGAAGAGCAGAATCCATAGATGCATCACTGGGGTAGGTGGGGGGTTGTGGCGGTCGAAGGTGACCTGACCCCCTGAAATTATGAACAGTGCCCTTGGGTCCCAAGCAACTTTTACACCCCTGTGACGAAATGACTACTGCTTTGCAAGAGTACAGAGATGAGAAATGGCTAAACTGCCTATTCAACTACATACTACTACTAAACCAGCAGTGATCCCAGTCATAAAGGTAAAGCAGGCACAGCCTGGCGGGTATATCTCCTTTGCCTTTTGGTCTAATGTGGGCCCAGGATATGCTATACTGTTAGGGGGGGAGTGAGGTGATAACAGTAGCAACCCAAAAAGCAATAGTACAAGGACTCCAAAATAAAAGAATCTCCAATAAAAGTACTATAAAAACATTTCCTTTAATTAAACAATCAAACATGCAAATATAAAACTACAAAACCTATGCAAAAACCCACCCCTGTTAGAGAACACAGAATATATCTTTGCAGAAAAAGGCAGCTGAGCGGACTTAAAGGTCTATATGGTCCCTTAGAATGGGTCTGGGTGAGAGAGCCACTTTAAAGTAGTACCTTATTCCTGACTTTGGGGGCTCAACATCGTTGAGCCAGGATTCTAGGAGCCTCCTTCAGTGGCGGTTCACCGTTGGGTTGGTGATCTGGTCGACTGGGTCCAACCTGTGGTGTGGTCCAAGAAGCAAAGGCACGTGAAGAAGTCTGCGAGAGGCAGGTGTTATCTGGGTCAGTGTAGCACAAAAGTGATTCAATGAGGGAATCAGGGTCCAGACCTGTTCCTTGACTTCTGGGTTTGTGGGAGGCACACTCCAGGGTCTCCAAAGACAAGGCAGGCTGTTTGGTTGCATTACCACTCTCAGAATGGCTGGCACCTACAGGGTATCATTCATCTCACATAGGCGTGGGTCCGATGCTGCCAGCACTGAGGCCATGGCCCAAAAGCTGTAACCCCCACTGTTCCCTGGGGATGGTTAAGGGGCAGAACTCTCCTCTTCCTTGGATGCCTTCTGTCTTCACCTCTATGGCAGAGGACTTTGGAATGGGCTGCACTCCCAACAGACATCCAAAAGGATATCCCTTTTCTTCTCTTGAGCACCCAATGATGAATCAAGGAAGGAGTGGGAGACCCTTCCTTATAAAGTTACAAAATCACAGGGGATTGGGCAGAATCAAGACTGCTTTAAGAGGTCCAATCCCTGTCACTGTAGCAAGTGAGCCATGCCTTCTTTCATCATACCCATCATACTGAATGCCTTGTGCGGCAGGAAACTGAGGGAAGAGGAAGGAAAGAGAGCCCCACAGAAAAGCAAGACGGTGGAGCACCCTTTCCCGGGTCCACCTCATTCTCTCTGGCTACCCTATCTTCACCCCCTTCCATTGCCTGCAACATCAAAGTGTGTTTGGTGTGCAGCAACCTGGTGTGAGGCTGGCCTTTGTTATGTGAGCGGTCCTTTGAAGCAGGGTTCCCAGGTGATCCCCTGGTGGGAGCTCATCTGGCCTGATTGTGGGGTTTTACCCTTCCTCCCTGGGAATTAAAGGAAACCAGCATCCTCACTGGGAGCAATGCAGAGAGCAAGCATGCCATGAATACACATTGACCTCACATAGCTGGTCTGGTCTCACAGAACTGGCACTCATATGATATCAGATTGGTATGGCTTTAATAATGGTGTACTCTTATATGTCACCATAACAAAACCAGATATGGCTTATTCTTAGAGGTTATTCTTCCCGCTGAAGGATAAGGCAGCAATGATTGCATTTTGAATCAGAGGCACAGAAGTTAAAATGTCACATCTGGCTGCATTGGTGTTGGGTCACAGCAGCTGTCAGGAATGCACAGTTGACCTTTGAACTTGCCCTGTGTCGCTGAAGAGCAGGTTGTGCAGTTGTCAGGAGACTGGCGCAGAAAGGGCACATGTATGCACTATGCTTGGAGCTTTATGAAAGGGCGTCTGATTAGCAGACCCCCTCCTTCAGAAATAGAATTACCTACATCATTTTATTATTTAATCAAAATACAAAAAAAGGGCTTTTACACCCTCACCAGATGGCAATCTGTCACATCCCCTCCTTCACTGTTTAAATATCGTTTTACCACTGGTGGGACGTTGCAGCAATTCCCTTTGGGCACACATTTCTTTGTTTAGAGCAGTGCACTGATAATGGTCAATGTGCAGCCCTCCCACGGCCCTGCTTCCCTTGGTGTTGGTTGAAGAGGGTCCTTTTGGGTTAGAGGCCACCCCAGGTGCAGAGCCTGGGGTCCCTGCTATGGTCTCAGTTATGTCTTCATTCTGAAATGTACCGCCTTGTATCAAAGGCTGCCCAGCGGGTGGCAATTAATGGCAAATGGGTCCTAGGGCAAGCTTATCTTCAGTCGCAGTCACAGCAAGGGCACTATATCGGATGGAACTGTTTGCCAAATATAAGTTGATAGCATAAGTGAAGGGTGACAGTGCCCATATGTCACCATAAAAGTACACAAACCCCGGGATGAACTTTGCACAATCGCACGATAGCTGCCTCAAAAACCCTTTCTTATGTATTGTCTAGTTACGAGCATTAATTGGTTAGAGGTACCAAGCAAATATGTCTACTGAGTCCTGGAGTCCATTCATATTTAGATTTTTCATTCAGGTGAATATTGATTTAGTATGAAAGCAAAGGCTTAATATTGTGAACAAAGCCAACACGTGTTTCGACCACTGGGGTCTTTATCAAGGCAAACTGTTTTGATCCAGATCTACATAAGGTGTGGAGTGCATCCCATTGGATAAAGGGTCATTATTAATCAGTTCCTGGTAAGCACGTGTCTGTTTCAGTGTGACAGGTGTAGCCCTTAATTCAGTACATATGTTGCTTGAATAGCTTCAGAGACTGTTACATGGTGCATAACCTGATGTTGAATTCTTAATTTATTTTAAATGTTTCGTTGGAATGAGGACGTCGCGAATTTGCCGCACATGGCTGGGATGAGTGCACCCTGAGTGAAACAGCGGACACAACATTGGGATCAACATTATTCCTGAGTATCGCACTTGACTTACTCTTTGAATCGCCCTGAGACATTTCAGGCGGTTAATGCGCCACTGTGGAAAGTTAACTCTTGGCTTGGGTTATCATCAGCAGCCCACGTGTAAGAACCGTTCAGAATCTTCTTGGAAACTGCCAATGCTAGTGTTGTCAAGGCGGTGAGGGGCCCTCTACGTGTTTAACCAAATCCCCACTACGACCTGGAGAGCATTGCTTGATTTGTGTAAGAAAAGGTCAACTAAATATTTGTAACGTTTTGCTTGATTCAATGCATATTTTATTCACATACATTCCCTAACAAGCAGCATAGCTGTTTAAAATAATGGATCAGTCAGGAGGTGACTTTTCCTTGATAATACGACGCACAGCAAAATATATGTCTCAAGTTGTCCCATTTGCCTTGTGAATAAGTGTATCCACCCCTGCCTACCTTCCCTGCATTCTGCCAATTGCTGTCTCACTTTTTACAACAGAGACATGCAATTACAGGTACCACAGTGCCAAGAAAGGCACAGCACAAGATGGCCCATGGCTCCTCCCAGGGGGCATACCTGCACCTTTTCAGCTGTAAACTGATTCTCACAGGAACCATCATTCTAACTGTTCTCTAGACCCTCCCCTGCAAATCCCAGAGGCATCTCGAGATGGCCAGTGTCACATGTGAGAAACCCATTCAACCCAGATTAAATGTTTCCTTTGCATTCTGGTACCTATAATCCACATTCATAATGGCATAGGCATAAGGCACAGATACAGTGATGCAAACAACAGGGACCACCGCCCAACCCACTCTGTGGAAGGGTTATGCCCCACCTCAGTTGCTCCTCCCTGCCTCCCGCCAAATGAAGCCATTGACTGGCAGATCGAGGGCGGCTGTTAGGCAGTTTTTCAGAACCATCACTGACGTAGAGATCTGGGAAGCCAACCGAGTGGACCGACAAGGGTTTTCCCCACACAGCTCTAACCAAACTTTCACTTGGTAACAAGGCTGGGCAGTAAGGCTTGGTGTAAAGAACAGTTAACAGCGCATAAGATTGGCAAGCGCTAGAATGCTCACAAAGATGTATATGAAATATGCAGTTTATTAAGGAGCATGCTGGCATGCACATCAAGACACTACAAGCCAAGTCAAACAAAATCTACACACATACATTCTTAGTGTGGGAACCCACAATGGTTTACACATTATTTTGAGCAAATAGAGTACAAGCACACCTATGTGTTTAGCTATAGTTTAAATGACCACAGAGGTTCTACAATTTGAAGCTCCTAGGGCTCACCAGAAGTAATGTCAAGTCAAGGATGCGGGGGAGAGGGCAATGACTCTGGTATCAAAAGTCACAAAAGGTTAACATAGAAAGATGGAGAACCCATAAGATATGAGTCCTCCCGTCCCCTGCACACCTGTTAGTACTGGCAATTATGTCCAGTCAATGTTTTTGTTGCTTATGTATTTAGTACATGCTATGCTTACTAATTACTATGGTTATCTTATGCATGAGAAAGCATGAGAAAAACAGTAACTCATTAAAGTTTTTTTGTATCCAATGTATTAGTTTCATACATGGATTATTACATTAGGAAATTCTATGAAAACAAGTTAGTGCATAGTTCAATCATACAATGTAGCAAAATAATAGTTGTGGACTTACACAAGTTCATTACAATACATGAGATAACATTTTATGAAAAAAGCTCAACGCGTTTCGAGAGATCAAGTCTCTTCTTCAGGAGCAATCTAATTGAAAGTTCAATCTTGCAACCAGTGCTGTTAATTCTTCTGTGGAGTGATTTATAGGAGTTATTCCCTCATAACATCCATGGTCAAATTTAACTTCTCAGTCACTTCTGTTCCCCGTGCAGAGTGATGGTTACCCAGATGTCATCAAATATCTCCTAGAATATTAATGTAGATATAGTTATTGCTATGCCTAATGCATTAGGGTGATTGTAATGCATAGATCTCGAGATAAGTGTATGGCTGTTTACCTGTAGTAGATTCAGAAGGTGTTCATTGTGGATGTCCGGTACTAGATGGAGTGATCCTTCAATTAGTATTGTGGTCTGTAAGCTCCTCACCCTATCTGGGGTGGTACGTGACCTGCAGGGGGAAAATAAGTTTGTTGAGGCTATGTATTTATTAAAAGAGCAATCACTTTGCACATATGCCTTGCTGTGTGTGTTAATTGGGGACTGCCTGTACCTAATATTCTACATTGCTCACCTTATGTACTGCTGCATGTGCGGCTGAGTTTGATTGTAGACGGGGTGCTCATCGAGTCGGAATCCAGTAACTCCGCGTGTCCAGTCGTGATCTGGTGAAGACAAGAGTGTCTTAATGTTAGGCTGCATCATAGATTGTGGGTAGTTGTGGTCAATATTGCGTGAAAATAAGTAATCAAGCTCCACTTACGCTTGTGTTCTGCATGCGCGGCTGAAATCGGTTTCCGCGTTGCAGCCGCGGTCGTGTTTGACGAAGTGAGGGTTGCTAAGCAACCACCGTCAGATAAACGGCGTGTCCGATCCAAAGAGGTGCTCGCGTATGCGGCACTGCTTTATGGGAATTGAAGTATGCAGATTAATTGGTGTGTTCATTCTTATAAGGTTGTAATACCAGATGTCCGCATATCATGTGTGGGTGTCTGTATGGGGCATGTGTGACTACGTAATGTGCCGTATGGCTGCAAATGTAAATAAAATCAGCGTATGGTTAGTGACCATCATTCCACATTGGGACGGATTACTAGAGTGTGTTGATAGTACTCAAGACCTCGAAATGATACGTCTTACTCGTCCTCCATACTGGCAACAGTGGGTTTCAGTTTCATGAATGTTTCAAGTAATCACCAAGAGGATGATACATTGTTTAACAGATAGGCAGATTATCATTCTTAAACCCACAATGGTTTACACATCACATTATATTAATACGGTTTCTATAGACAACACTGTAACCATTTCTTATGGTATGGAACTAGTATGGAAAACAAACGCAAACTTCAAGCCATTACGGTTATTGTGCACCACCAATTCCTAAATAAACTTAAGAAGTCCCGGCCATGTCCTGCAGCAGTGTTGAGCAGTGCTACCTGCCTGCAGCAGTGTTCAGCAGTGCTACAGGCCTGCAGCAGTGTTCAGCAGTGCTACAGGCCTGCAGCAGTGTTCAGCAGTGCTACAGGCCTGCAGCAGTGTTCAGCAGTGCTACAGGCCTGCAGCAGTGTTCAGCAGTGCTACAGGCCAGTTGGGAGGGGCAGTTGGACACGGTTAGCGGGCACTGGGCAGCAGGTCGGTTCACTCGGGTTCCAGGCTGACATTCTCCATAATGAAGAGCAGCAGCAACAAGGTCCTCATCATGGTAAGAAAATACTTGCAAGGTTTCCAGCCCCAAGACTTGCCGGTGTGCATGCAGAGAGGCCACTCAAGTCCCCAGAGGACGCAGTCTACTAATTCTAGATTCAGCAACTCATGGGAGCATCGAGAGATGAGGACAGCACAGGAGGACTCCAGGCGGGTTGTACCCATCAGTCGAAGGGAGGGAGGCACCTCTACTAGGTCTATCCTATCAATGGGAAGGCAGAGCCTCACTATGTGGTGGCTTGCCTGGCTGATCCAAGCTGCGGCAGCAATCCACCCGCATACCTCTGTTCATACTTTAGAAATGGATACTTGGTTCCAAGGTTCACCGCCTCAAGTGGCTCCAGATCCTCTCATTCTACACAGAAATCCTGGGCTCGGGACCAGAGACAATGAATAGAGGATCTAGAAACATTCAAACTGAGAGTGGCTGCCCGGTCCTCAACAGCCGGCCACCCCAGAAAATGACCAGCAGCACTGGCCTCACTCTGGGTGAAATAGGCTTTGGGGCCAGGCAGCCCCTCTACCCAGCTCTAGTTAGTTCTGAAATATACCCTGAAACTTCGCTGGGCTTCTGCAAGAAACCTGAGAAAGTCTAAGACATGGTAATTTCCTACCTGATAAGGGAGAAAGCAGCCAACAAATGATATGCATCTAAGAAAAGGGCTTAAATCACAAGGGGAAGCCATTTTGAGTGTAATGTCAC
This sequence comes from Ambystoma mexicanum, assembly GCF_040938575.1. Classification (NCBI taxonomy): domain Eukaryota; kingdom Metazoa; phylum Chordata; class Amphibia; order Caudata; family Ambystomatidae; genus Ambystoma; species Ambystoma mexicanum. The sequence continues at coordinate 985,635,350 of NC_090921.1, forward strand.
CCAAAAGGCAATATTGCAATAATAATAACGCTGCACGGTAGTGTGCCTTTAAAAAGTATAACAACAGTACAACTGCCACCGGCCTGTTCAGGATGCACATACAAAGTAACAGAAAGTCAGTTACAGAAAACAAAAAGGGACATTCACTGTCCCTGCAGTACTCCGCCTATGGTAGGTGGCACTTCAAGGCAAAAGGAAACATGAGAAAAAGTGCCCCTGTACTGGAAGCCTTGCGGGCTGACGTGTGCACCCCAAAGAATGTGCACTGAGCAGGTGAGTGAAGCCAAAAAAACCTGATTCACCCCAAACTCAGTCAGGATCCAAATCAGACAACATATCTGATGGGGTCTCCATTGAAGTCAATGAGCAAAGGTTGCGAAGACAAAACACTTTCCGAACAGCAACTGGTAAACATGAGAGTCTGCGTCGTCCCCATCAATGAGCCCACTAAGCTTGTTGGAGGAGCGGGAAGGTGTCAGTCATTTAGAACTCCATATAAACCCCAAATAAATTAATAATACACACAATGTGACCCTCAGTCCACCATCAAAGCCTTAATGCTCAAAGCAGACTTGCACATGTAAGTTGGCAGGCTGACTCTACACACCTGTTGGTCCCAAGATCACACTGTTGCCCTCCTAACAGGAAAAGGTAGCTTCAGTCCGAGTAAAGAAGTGGCAACACAGCTGCATTGTGTAGTGTAGTGAGGTGGCGTCGCTGAAGTCAGAGAGGCCTGAGTTATCAGATGACTGGCTCTGCATTGCAGAGAAAAGGAGGTGATGTAACCACTGAGGAGGAACCTTGATCTGTGGCAAGCAGTGTGCTGCCATTCTGATGGGCTGCAGACCTGCGGAGAATGCCTAGCTGGAGTCTTTCACTGAACCTGAATTGGAGAGAGGAGAAAAACAACATGTTCCAGAGGGAGGAAGCTAGTTGAAGCGAATGAATGGAGTAGTAACGCACAGATGAATGAAGTAGTAATGCACAGAGTTGAGAGGCAAAAGTAGAGAGAATCTGATGACTCAGACACAGAGGCTATATCCGAAGGCAAGGAGGCAGTGCAGGGACGTCATTTCACCAAAACGCCAGGGGTAGCGGAAGTGACATCACACGATCCTTGATCTCTGATGACATCACAGGAAGTGATGTAATGTGACCCCCGACACCGAAGTGGCATCACAGGAAGCTATGGAACACAACATTTCACCCCTTGACAAAACAGGAAGTGGCATCACATAGCATTGTTCCTAAGTACACTATGAAAAATATGGATATATCACTGTAATGTGATATACATTTCATACAAGAATGGATCAACAGATGTATCGTTAATATCAGTGTGTATAGACCCATATGACCAAACTACTGTGAATGCAAGCAGGTGTCCAAGGCCAAATGATAATGATGTGTTATTAGATAGCACTTATGGTTAAGCGCGTTATATAGAACAAATACACATACAATATCACCCAACCTGTGTTGGTACTCATTTATTGACCTCAGAAGGATGAAAGGCTGAGTTGGCCTTGCCAAGATTCAAACCTACAACCTGCAGATCACACACTCATTGCAGCAGCGAGCGCTCAACCACTGAGCTATCTTACCAGCTCTAGCTATTTTACCGGCTATAGTAAAATGAGCAATTACATGTCTGAGTGTTCTCAAAGTCAGAAAGCAGATTACACCCTGTAGTGGATACCATTACACTAGTAACTGACATTCAACAGCAGGCCAGTTCATCTGCAGGTCTGGTGAAAAGTTGCCCACATGTCAAGCCTGTGTGGATCTACTTTTCAGGATTGGCAAAATGCATAGCTTTGGGAGGGTTCATAACTGTGTATTAAACTGTGTATTAAAGAATTTAGAGTAGCACCGGGAAAGCAGCGCACTCACAAGGCATCCTCATACATGTGGCACAATGAAATCAATGGCCACTGTATGTGCTATGGTCAAACATTTCTACAATGTACACAACTAATTAAGCACAAGATTTTGTCAAGTGACCGAGGACAACGGCAGAAAAAACATGATATAACTGCAACTTGCGAAAAGCAAAATACATAGTCCGAAATGGATGCTTATTCTACTCTAAATGCTTTTTGGAAGTTTTTGTCTGCATTGTGAATTTGAGGTGTTTAAGAACAGACTAAATCAGTGACACCCCCCTCCCCCCAATCCCTCCAAGTGTGCCTGAAATGAACCTTTAATGAATCAAGCAATTATTGTATAGAATTCCAGGAATTATGTGTTATTCCTATTCTTTCTTATTTAGGGTCACTGCTCAAAGTGTTGCACTTGTGGAACCCCCTGTTGCTTTTTTGGAGGCCTGTAAAAGGAATCCAGAGCACTCCAGATACTAAGAGAGACATGGCGCTGGCCACAGCCCTGGAGCCTCCATTAAAACAATCTTTATTTAAAAAAACGTTTTGTTTAGTTTTTTTGGGGTAGCAAGGGAGACCTCAGGGGTCTCAGCTGCGACCCATGGCAACCCCAAATGACACCCCAGAGGGAGACAGGGGCCCTCATTACGATACCAGCGCTAAACCATGGCGCTATTAGCACCATGGTTGGGGCCGGTATCGTAACGAGTCCGCCAATGTTCAATGGGGAATTACCACCCCATTCCAAGGTTGGCGGGGCGGTAATTCCCCATTGAACATTGGCCCTTCCCCATTCCCATTTTTACCCCATAGGGCTCAATGGGACTGGGGAAGGCACTAAGTACGGTACCGCAAATTGTGGTACCGTACTTAGCACCAAGGTCCCTTTGCGGGTCCCTACTTTAACGGGGTGGTCTAGACCAGCTGTTCAGGTCAGGTCCCGCAAAGGGACCACATAGTAAGGCGCTAATGGGTTAACGGAGCCGCAGCCTTTTACGGCGCCGGTAACCCATTAGCGCCAGGGTCGTAATGAGGCCCAGGGACTTGCTTAGCCAAAGCGCTGAGCAGATAAAAGAGTAATGGGAGAGCGAGAGAGAGAAAAAGACAGAGATAGACAGAGAGAAAGAGATTGCTGAGACTGGGTGAACTGGGGAGAACAAAACAAAAAATGACAGCCATTCGGGAATTCTCCATTCCCCATTGGGCCCAATGGGAATTGTCAGCGCTACTACCGCCGGCGGTTTTAGTGTGCGTTTATGGCACTGAAAATTGGCAAATTTGCGGCAGATTTACCACCAGCTCAGAGCTGGGGGTAAATCCTACCAAACCCGTGATATGGCGGACCCTTAAATGCGGCGGTAATAGCGTTACCACCGCATTTAAGGGTTAACGCCAAGCTCGTGATGAAGCAGAGAGTGTCTGATCCTGCACGCCCTCCAGACAGCCAGCGCTTGTGACACGGAATGCCTCAAGAGAACCAAAGTCAACTGCTTAACACAGGACGTGCTCAGAAAGGCAAAGAGCGGATCAGAGAAGAAGTGTTTTTGGAAGTTGTGGTTCTAACACATGTCAAGGCAAAGTGTGTGGCGCAGAAGAGGCTCGGGAGTACCCAAGTGCAGTGAACTATTTCCTGGGGGTGGAAATCCTGTCGCTGCCCAGGTTGCTCGAAGGAGGCCTAAGTAAGCAAGAGTCAGTGTTATAGAGGAGGACAGCCTAGGGGAACCTTCCAAGAAAGTGAATCTAGGAACAGCACGTATGGATGCACTGTGGGGAATCTAAGAATACAGGGCGAAGGACTGTGAAGCATGGTGCGAACAAGCTCTAGGGAGAGCAAGCTGAGAGACGAGAATTATCCTTAGACATGGAAAGAGACCGCAAAGAGAGAGAGAAGGTAGCTCGGATCCAGAAAGAGAGCAAAGGACATTTAGAAAAGCAACTAGTGTTCTGTTTATAACTGAAGGAAAATAAACCGCGATTCGCATGTCATGCAGCTAGTAATGTCACCGATGATGTCCCTCCACCACAGTGGATGCCTCCAGGGGAGCTCCGCCACAGGGCAAGAGGTCACATGCCTCTTACACCACTATAGCCCGGCCTTGTAAAGCTCCTAGTAGACCACGGTACATGTCATGCTGCCAGATCCACAGTTTTCCCCCCAGAGGAGCCACGCCCAGAGCCCACCTTCATTATGGATGCTCATAGGCCCAGCCAAGTTGCCTGTCTACAGAACCTGCCCATCCGGGGCTGAGGCTAGGAGAGTGTCTGGAGGATACAGTTTGCCTGCGCTTTGTGTTGGACACACCTAAACCGACACTCCCACCCCGACATTGGGAAAGGCTTCAGACCCTGACCACCACTGAGTCAAAGATATACTCACATCACATTCCAGGCCGTTGGGTGTCAGACATGTGAGGTGGCACAAATCTGCTTGTCCTTAAGTAACACTGGCACACAACAGGCCTACGCTCCATGACATCACAACACGTGCATGCACCCATTCCTGAGGACCTCCACCAAGATGTTAAGGGCGATTGCTCCCCTGATACAATCGATTCAAATACCCTAATCAATCCACTATATTGCCAATCATGGGCTGTCAAATCACCAGGGCTGGGACGGCCAATCGCAGCCAATCAGTAAGAGTGGAACCCACACCCCTCGTGGGGTTTTGTGCTTTAGGCAGCCAGGAGACTAAGCTATTTCTTTTTTAATGCAGATAAAATTTGTTTTTGGATTCGACGGATATTGTTTTGACTTTTAGAAGCAATTCATGAAGATAGAGAAGTAGGGGCTTTTGTCTCCACTTAGATCCAAGGAGGCTTCTCCTGCTACTCAAGACCTCTATAAATATTAGAATATAAACTAAGCCCTGAGAACAAGATCTGCACAGAGACCCTCCAACTGGAAGCAGCTAAAGAGCTCTAGCAAGGATCTTTTTTTCAACGTAAACATGTTCTTGCCAGTAAATTAATAAAAACAACAATTGTTACCTCATCTGCCAACTGTAGGGTTAATAAAGGGCTTTTAAAATAAATGTCCAGGCCAGTGTCCACACACGATTCAGTAAATGAGAAGCCGGTGAACTTCACATGTTTGGAACATGTAAGATCTGGCAACAGTCCCAGCATCATGTCAGCATGCGGCTGGGACAGCAATTCGATGCTCAGCTGGTGGTGAGCCTGCCTACGATAGTGGCAGGATGAGGTGGTAAGTGCTACGACTGTGGAACTACTATTTTTGCCTGGTGGTGCGTTCAGCTAACCTAATGCACACTTTTTTATTAGGAGAGATATTTCCCAAACCCCAACTCTACCTTGATGTCCCTCATGTTGTATGCTGTTATAGGGCTCCAACAGGCCCCTGCGCTGTGCAGTGAGCACCCCCGGTCCAAAAAGATCACACAGGACACTTACACTTCCGGGCTCCACAGGCGCTCTGGCACGCATGTGACGTGCCCCTTTTATTAAGCACACACGACTGAGTTACGTCACTCTGCATTGTGTGTCTTTCTTAAAGACACAGACACCACACCCCTCCTTTATCATAACAATACAACACAGCACACTATGTAATTCTATGTAATACTATCAACTTATAAAACTAGCAATGACCAGTATGGTGTCCTGGGCATGCCACAACAGGTGGCTGGGTTCCAGCTCAGTACATAGTTCCTGAAGTGGGCAGGCCTCCCCCTTGCCACTCCCTGGGGATACCTTCAGCCCCCCTCCCGGCATTGACTCTCCTCACATGTGTCCCCTCGATCAAGGACAGCCGATGTACCTGCAGGACCTCCCCCTTCATCTGGCACCTCAGCGGATTCTCTCCTCAGGGAGGCCTTGGGCTGGACAGCCTCCCCCACCTTCCTGAAGAAGCTGGCATTCCTGGTGACCGACGACCGCCCAGCTGATGCTGTTACTATCGACCCTTTTACTGCCACAATGTCCAGAGGAGTAGGCTCATAGTTTAGCGCCATCTGTCCTTGGGGGTGGCGGTTCCTGACCGGCACCTTATCGCCCAAAGCCAGTTGATGTTGGCGGAGCCCCCTTCTCACATTTTCACTCTCAGTCTGTTGTGTCCTTTCTCAGTCCACCTGCTCATCGTCGATCACTGCCGGCTCTCGCGCACCGCTTCCAGCGGAAGACCTCTTGGGCACCTTTGGAACAAGGCCTCGGCCGGGGCAACTCCGGTGGAGCCATGAGGAGTCATTCGGTACACCCGAAGGAATTGATACAGTGCCCGACGTAGGCCCTAACCTTGTCCGTGTAACGCTCACCTGATTCTCGCAGAGGCGCCGGTCTTGACTGGGCGACTACCGTACCTTCAAAAGTGATGTGTAACACCCGGTTGGCTCTTTGGGCTGGACCTCTGTGCACTGTATGCCTGACTCGAAGAGTAAGATGTCTGCAGATAGAAAATATGGGATTAATGAACTGGGGTTATTGGGGTGTCCCTATCTCTTTCCTTTTCTCCTCTCCTGTAGAACCCCAAAGGTTAACGCTCTCACCTTAGGTAAGTGAACGCCGAGCTCTCCATCTGCCTCGGGGCAGGGTGCTGTAACCAGTTTCTTCACTGGATAGGTAGCGCAGGCCTCTTGACTTCAGAGGACTGCTGTCCGTCGTTTACTTCACGAACGGTGAGTTCCGAATATTTCAAATGTCTTTAAAAGTCTTTTGTAATGCTGTCTCTTATTTTGCAGGGTTCCGGCGATGGCGGTTGACTGGGTGAAGTGAGTTGAGGATGGACCCGTATGCGGAATAGAAGCGCCTGGAAGCGCGTAAGTAAGCGCTTGTTGCTTGCTTCACGATGCGCACTAACTGTCCTTTTATTTTGCAGGTACCAGTTCGGAGCTGCTGAAGGATGCCGGAATGCCCACTGAGTTCGGCGTGGATGGAGTAATGGCACGTGAGTATTTAACGTTACCCAATGTCTTTAAACGCACCTTCTTTTGTCTTACAGATGCGGGATGCAGCGCCGAAGGCCTCCGGAGCGTGCGAAGAGTTGGTAAGCTTTTGTCTTTCAGATGCCGGAATGCAGTGCGATGACCTCCGGAGCGCGTGAAGAGTAGGTAAGCCTTTGTCTTTCAGATGCAGGAATGCTGCGTGAGGCGTTGATGACAGCCGATGGACCAGGTAAGAGATGCGCTGTCACTGAAGACCGTAGTGCTAACCTGTTCTTTCTTGTCTTTATAGATGTTGCTGAAGACTGGATTCAGGATGGTAAGCCTTTTTCCTTTAGGCCCAGGATCAGATGCAGAAGACACGATGAGCGTTCTGCTGCAGAGGATGCAGAATAACGCAAAGCAAGATTCATCCATCGGGTGTGGTTTAAATAGCCTCCTGTAGTGCTTTGGTGTCTCCTTCCACAGCCACGCCTAGGTAAGAAAAGAGTTCCTGCTTTCCAGAAGAGTTCCAGTGTTCTGAACCTAGGGAGTGGCTCCTGCCCCACCCAACAGGAAAAGTAGTCCCAAACAGAAGAGGATCAAGGGTTCAACTGGCAGCTAAGTAAGCAGCATGGTCTGCTGCAGGTAAGTCCACCCAAGCATTATGAGCCCGGCGCTTGCAGCGCTGGGACTGGGCATATTTATGACTGGCGCCAGGACAGGGCCCAAAAGGTCCCAATTGGGACTGGCTGGCACTCAGAACCTGGGTTATGGGTCTGCTTCCAAGGGAGTTGGGTAAGTCCTGGCCTTTTGGAAGCAGAGATCATGACAGTACCCCCCCTCAAGGCCCCTCCCAAACCGGGCTTCCCCGAGGGTTTTGGCTTGTCAGGAAATGTTTGATGAAATCTTTTGATTAGACGAGGAGCGTGGACATATTCTGCAGGTTCCCAGGATCTTTCTTGAGGGCCGTAGCCTTTCCAGTCAATTAGGTAAAATAGCTTAGATTTGGAGATCTTGGAGTCCAGGGTGCTTTTGACTTCAAACTCGAGTTCTCCATCAACTAGGATAGGTTTTGGGGATTTAGTTAGTCGGGTTTGAGGTTGCACGGGTTTTAAAAGAGAGACGTGGAAGACCGGATGTATCTTCATGTGAGGGGGCAAGTCCAACTTGACCGCTACTGGGTTTACTATGGTAGTGATGGAATAGGGACCAAGGTATCTTGGGTTGAATGTGCGTGGTCCTTTTAGAGGTAGATATTTGGTGGATAACCAGACTTGATCTCCTACTTGATATTGGGGGGCTTCCTTCCGATGTTGATCTGCTCCTTTCTTGTATTGTTCCTTAGCCCTTTGAAGGTGAGAAACGGCTTCTTTAAAAGCTTGGGTGATTGTAGAGTGCAGGTAGTCTACGGCTGGTGTTCCAAGATCTTGGGGTGGATCCAACTCTGAGGTTCGAGGGTGACAGCCGTATAAAAGAAAAAACAGGGTTTTCCCAGTTCCTGAGTGGACAGAGTTGTTGTAGGCATATTCGGCTATCCAAAGGATATCTTTCCAAGTTTTTTCAGTTTGTTGCAGCATGCAGCGTAAATACTGTTCCAGAGTTTGATTGGTCCTCTCGGTTTGTCCGTCGGTTTGAGGGTGGTGACTGGTCGATAATCTCACATCAATTTGAGCCGACCGACAACAACTTCGCCAAAAATGAGAAATAAATTGACTACCTCGATCCGAAATTAGCACTGAAGGAAAACTGTGCAGTCGGACGATGTTTTCGAGAAATTCTCGGGCCAGAGTTGTTGCTGTTGGCAAGCCTTTGAGTGGAATGAAATGCGCCATCTTGGAGAATAAGTCCGCGATTACCAGGATCGTATTGTATCCGGAGCATGGAGGTAGGTCGGTGATGAAGTCCATAGAAAGCGTATGCCAAGGGCGAGGTGGGATGTCAATAGGGCGTAAGAGGCCGGCTGGTCTTTCCTTTTGACTCTTGTTTTGGGCGCATACTCCACAGGACATTATAAAGTCCCATACCGGGATGTCCTTCCATTAGAGACTCGTGATAACAAGAGATCACCTTTTTCTGTAAATCTGTGCTGGGCAGGTATAATCGTTCTTGGAAATACAATAAGTTGTCCTTTACTGCAAAGTCCTTTCCCTGCAGATGCCAATTCTGTATTTCTGCTGGAGTTATAAGTTGCCTGGTTTTATCCTTTATTTCCTCTATGGATTGTGTGGTTATTACACCCAGAATTCTTTGTTCGGGAATGATAGGTACAGGTTTAGGGTTGGTCAAGTGTTCCTCCACTCCCATCCGAGAAAGGGCATCAGCTTTACCGTTTTTTGTACCAGGTCGATAGGTAATTATGAAGTCAAACTCGGCAAAGAATAGTGCCCAACGGAGTTGTCTAGAGGATTGGGCTTTTGCGGTTTTCAAATATTGCAGGTTTCGGTGATCCGTAATCACAGTAACGGTGTGTCGGCCCCCCAGAAGATAATGCCGCCAAGCCTTAAAGGCAGACTTTATAGCCAGAAGTTCCTTATCAGTAATAGTGTAATTGATCTCAGGAGGCGAGAATTTGCAAGACCAGAATGCCACGGGATGTAACTGATTGGTTACTGGGTCCTTCTGTGATAGAACTGCCCCCATGGCAAGGCTCGAAGCATCAGTTTCAACGATGTAGGGGAGTTCGGGGCGAGGATGTTTTAGAATTGGTGCAGAGATAAATTTTGTCTTCAAATTCTGGAAAGCTTGTTCCGCCTCGGTAGACCATTCAAAACGTTTGTTTTTCTTTAACAAGGCGGTGATGGGCTGGACTATTCGAGAGAATTCGGGGATAAACCTGCGGTAAAAGTTGGCGAAGCCTAACATGCTTTGAACCCCTTTTACGGAGGATGGTGATGGCCATTTGAGAATTGCATCGACCTTCCTTGAATCCATACGCACTCCGCTAGGTGATAATATGAATCCCAAGAATTCAACTTCAGTCACGTTGAAAACACATTTTTCCAACTTAGCGAAAAGTCTGTGTTGACGCAACCTCTCGAGGACCATTTTCACGTGTTTCCGATGTTCAGATTCCGATGAAGAATAAACGAGGATGTCGTCAATGTAAACGACAACACATACATCTATGAGTTCTCTGAGGACATCGTTCATAAAATATTGAAAGGCGGCCGGGGCATTGCAAAGTCCGAAGGGCATGACCTGATATTCAAATAGCCCATACTTGGTGCGGAAGGCCGTCTTCCATTCATCACCCTCTTTTACTCGTACCAAGTGGTAGGCTCCTCTAAGATCCAGCTTTGTATATATGCATGCTCTTCTGACTTGGTCCAGAAGTTCAGGGATTAAAGGTAACGGATATCTATTCTTAACGGTGATCTGGTTCAGGGCGCGGTAATCTATACAAGTTCTAAGGTCCCCTTCTTTTTTTGGAACGAAGAACAAAGCTGAAGAAGCAGGGGACTTAGAAGGACGAATAAACCCATTTGCTAGGTATTGATCCAGGTATTGTCGGAGGTGAAGGTTCTCAGGCTCGGTGAGGGCATAAATTCTGCTACACGGAGGAGTAGATCCAGGTATCAGGTCTATCTGGCAGTCATAGGACCTATGAGGAGGTAGAGAGTTAGCCTGATCCTTCCGGAAAACATCTTGGAATTCTAGGTATTCGGGAGGTAACTGGGGAGTCTCCGAAGAAATTGCTGCTAGAGCAACACCAGGTGGAGGGAGACAAGTAGAGACACATTCTGGGAACTGAACCGTTCTTGCTCGCCAATCGATCCGAGGATTGTGTTTCTCTAACCAAGGTATCCCTAGAATAATCTGGAACTGAGGGGCCTTGATCACATCGAACACAATCTTCTCATGGTGTCCATCTTGACTTACTAGCGTCACTTCTTGAGTGGTATGCGTTACTGGTCCGGAGGCTATCTCCGTACCATCCACCGTAGTAATGACGTCCTTTACAGCCTTGGGACAAAGAGTTAGATTCATCCTCAAAACCATTTCCTGATCCACATAATTGCCGATGGCACCGCTGTCGACGTAAGCTTCAATCGCATGTAATCGATCCGGATGATCAGGGCTAATGAGGACCATAGGTATCACGAAATGCGAGGTCACGGAACTGGTTTTAACGCTCGGCAAGAGGACCTCTATTCTTGTCGGGCGAGGTCGTTTCCCTGCTCAGAGTTTGTGGCCTTGGTAACTGCAGCTCCTACCGCCTTCTTGGCTGGTTTCACCAGACAGTCTCGAAGAAAGTGCCCTGAGTTTCCGCAATAGAGGCATAATTGCAACTGTTTTCTCCTTTCCCGCTCCTTTTGTGTTAGTGGTCCTTTCAGGCCCCCTATTTGCATGGGTTCCCCGGAGTCTACTCCTTTGGAAGGAGTTGGTGGTTTGGAAAATACTCGAGCATCAAACTTGGAACGATCGGCCTTCCTGTTCTGCAGTCTGTGATCTATTTGAACGACTAAGTCTATATAATCCGAACAGTCTTGTGGGGGATTCACTACTTGGGCTAAAACGTCTTTGAGCTCTCCACGTAGACCTCTATAAAACAGCGTAATCCTTTTGTCCTCAGGCCATTGAGTTTCCACTATTAGTCTGTTCAAAGATGCAATATAAGCAAAAAGGTCTTGATTACCCTGTCGCAACGAAAGAAGCTCATTGTCCAAGGCCTGCCCCTGTGAATGTCTTGCGAACAGTTTTTCCATACTAAGCTGAAAGGCTTGAAAATCATGGAGAACCGGATCATCTTGATTAACTAGAGGGATCGACCAGTCTGCCGCATTGCCACTAAGGTACGAAAGCACAAAAGCTACTTTAGCTTGATCAGTTGGAAAGGCTGCTGGCCGGCATAAAAAATGCAAACGGCACTGATTGATAAATACTGCAAACCTCTTTGGGTCACCAGAAAATCGGCTTGCAGCGCTGGGACTGGGCATATTTATGAGCCTGGCGCCACTGGCGCCAGGACAGGGTCCAAAAGGTCCCAATTGGGACTGGCTGGCACTCGGAACCTGGGTTATGGGTCTGCTTCCAAGGGAGTTGGGTAAGTCCTGGTCTTTTGGAAGCAGAGATCAAGACAGTCCGTGGGCAATGCGGAACACCTTGTTTAGTGTACTCATGAATCTCTCAGCCTCACCATTGGCACGTGGCCAGACTGGCATAATCTTCCTGTGCCAGATTCCATACTCTTCCATCAGCTGTGCAAAACTTCCTCCCTGGAATGGCGGCCCATTGTCGGAGCACAGAGTCAGGGGTAGTCCATGTGTCACAAAGATCTTTTCGAGAGCCACTGCCACGTCATCAAAAGCCACCGACTCCACAAACTCCACTTTGGGGTACCGTGACCATGGGTCGACCACCACCAAGTGGACACCCCTTTGGGGGAGCCAAAATCTGCATGCACCGTCTCCCATGGTTGTCTCCCCTTTGGCATGCATTCAATTTGTGGGTCATGCTGCACGGGCGAGGCTGCCTGGCACCAAACACACAATGCCACAAACTCCTCCACTCACCTCTCCAATTCAGGAAATCACACCTTAAGCCGTAGCCGTGCCTTGGTTTTGGCCATCCCCCGGTGTCCTTGGTGGGCCAGTTCAATCACTTGGTGTATCTTCCCTACTGGCACGACCATCTGGTCTCCTCACAGCAATAGGCCTGACTCCACGAATGTCAGCTCCTCCCGCACTCGACAGAACTGCTCACGAGTCGTACGTGCTTCCTGTGTCCTTTTCCCCAATCCTTCCCGCACCAACTTCCAGTCACCCCGCCAGAGTGCGTCTCATAAGATCTTAAAACACTCGTCACACTCAGATGCCTTCTCAAGCTCTTGGATGAGCATGGAGTTCGGAGTGGCCGACTCTACCCGGAGCTGGACATACTCGTCATCATCCTCAATGCTTGCTTCTGCCTCGGCTTCTTCTCTGGCCTGGGGATGCCGCGACAGCCAGTCTGCCGCATTGTTAGTTCCTGGCCGGTAGATCAGCGACACCCTGTATTCCAACAGGGCAAGCATCCACCTCTCGCTATTTGCTTGCGGCTTGGACGACGACCCAGCCATGATCGGCAGCAAAGGTTTATGGTCTGTCACGATGGTCACTGGTCCGCCTAGCACGTACAAACAGAAATGCAGACACCCCCACAGCACTGCCAAGGCCTCCTGTTCTATCTGGAGCTCCGCATCAGACAGCGCCTGACTAGCATAGGCTATGGGCCAGTCCTCCCCACCGCCATCCTTTTGCATTAGGACAGCCCCAAACCCGAATGGGCTGGCGTCCACGACCACCTCCGATGGCAACGAGGGATCAAAGTACGCCATGGTGTCCTCTGCTGTTAGCGACCCTTTTTCTGCCACCTAATGCGTTCTTCCCAACTCTGCGGCAGCGTGAGGCCAGGTTCCCTCAGCACTTGATGTCGCAATTTGGCTAAGATACACCCTTGGATGAGCTGATCGCGGACCATGCTCTCCTCATTATCCCAAACAGAGGATGTCACCATACGTCTGAGGCCGACATGGAAAGTGTCCAGGGACTTGTCATCCTTTTGTTTAGCACCACACTTAATGAATCGTTCATAATCGATGTTTGCAAGGGGCATAAAGTGCTCCCGCAGTGCATTCTTGCCCCCACATAGGTCTCATCAGGCAGCTGGAGAGATTGAAAAATCTGGTGAACTGGCGTCCGAGCAGAATACAGGAGCGTTGCCACCTTGCTACCAAACAGCTGTGGCGGCCCGGGAAGGTGGATCAGCGCTTTGCCCCAGAGAAGAGGAAAAATGGCGGGCTCAACTACAACTGGGCCCGCAAAGACAAACAGGAAGGCGAGCTGCCCGCCCCTCCCCCATGCGGGGAAAGAACACAGTGGTGGCTGTGCCCCAAGGAGGAGGACTTCCTTGGCACCCCTCATGTGGTGGCGGTGACCGCAGCAAGAAAGGCGGGCGCCCCGGGTCACAGGAAAATGCCTGGTGGCCTCCAGCCGAAACAAAGTGGAGTGGCCCCCCGTGGAGGAAGGCGGCGGTGCGGCATCACCGCATGAATAAAAGGAATGCGGCATCGGCCGCGTGAGCGCCCCCCATAGCTGCAGTGGGGTGAGGCTGCCCCCCAGGTGGCCCCCTGCTGGAAACAAGTGGCAAAGTGCAGATAGGGGCTGCCAAACAGCTGACGCGGCCCCGAGCATGGACAGCATTCACCGGAGCACAGCAATGTGAGGCGGGCCCATTTCCACCTGGGCCCGCGACGAAAAAGAAACATTTTAAAAAACCACGGAGTCCCACGGCGGCCCTCGCCGGACAAAGAGAAGGGGCGGGGCCCATGATCACCGGGCCCGCAACGGAAGAAGAAATAGTAAAGAGGGAGAAGTCCTGCGACCCGCGCCGCAATGAGGAGGTGCTGCCCCTCCCCCACCGGGAGATGCCAGGCGGCCCCCAGCCACAATAAGAGGAACGCGGGTCGCTGCCGGTGACGGGGCCGAGCAGCGATTTTTGCTGAAATGATGTGCTCTGGAAACCAGAGCAGGAAAAAAAAAAGAAGGTGGCGGGCCCAAATCCAAGTGGGCCCGCAAGAAGGAAAATGGAGCGGGCCCAAGTCCAACTGGGCCCTCAAGAAGATAAACATGAGGCAGGCCCAAATCCAACTGGGCCCGCGAGAAAAGGCAATGAGGCGGGCCCATCACCACCTGGGCCCGTGAAAAAAAAAAAAAAAAGAGTGTAAACGGAGGCTGTTGAGGCCCGAACAGGGCAATGGAAAGGGGCGTGGCTTAAACAACCCAGGCCCGCGGCGGTGAAAAGAAAAAAACATAACACGCTGCACAACAGTGGGAGGCAGCCACCGAGCAACAAATAAAAGAGGGCACACCACGAGTCCCTGACACACAGCAGGTATCCAGCCCACATTGTCATCAAGCAGGGTCCTCGTTGTCACCGGTGTTACCTCGCCAGCAGCCCCACAAGAGTAGGAGAAGCGAAAGGAGTGGCTGGTCAGCCAGGCCCCTGCCACTTGGAGCCTATCGACCCACCCCATTGAGACACATGGCCCCTGGTACCCCAGATGTGGTCCTGCCGGCCGGTGAGCGCTGAACTGCCCTTAAAAGGTGCCAAAGGAAGTCGGACTGTTACCTCCATCAGACTGTGGACTTGGCCAATGTAGTCCCTGGGCCTCCCCAGGTGCGGCTTTGCCGGTTTTGATTGTAATGTGACTGTCCTAGGGGAACACTGGCGAGGGGATAAAGTGGCTTCCTGCAACTCCAAGGGTGCGGACGATGGGACATCGTCACCAACATCCCCATGAAGACTCCGGGCCTGCCGAGACGGACTGGTGTAAAATGGCTTGGTGGGTGGGAAGTGTAAGGCAGTGCACATCTGAACGTGCGGCATGCTTCACATGGTGTCAGTAGCTTTCATCAGTGTTGTGTGATTATAGAACCACTTACCCAGGTTAACAAAGGGTGTGCAAATTAGCAGAGTGGTTCAAGTAGTAGTAGTTGTGGTTATGTTGGGATTTTGGCGGTTTTGTTTTTGTTGTTATGGAACAGGAGGAGTGTTGCATGGCACCCCTGTAGGGGGACATGGTATCTCCCAGTGTGTCTGTTGTGGTCACATGGTTCCTCATTTGACCAAGCTAATAAAAGGTAAGAGCTGCTTCCGGCTCGTCAGTCAGACCATCACAAGGCTCCAGTGTCGTTCTTGAAGCACCATGCTGGTGCCACACTGCATGTGCTGGGCCCAAGGACGGGGCCCAGCACGAGGACGGTGCCCCTGCTGGGCAACGCCGTCCCATGGTGATTCCAAGGCCATGTGACCATGGCCATTGAGGCGACCCCGGCCTGGGTGCCCACAGAGCCGGGGCCGTCGTGTGCTGGGTGCCCCCAGCCACGTGTGTGCCTCCAGTGATCTGGAGCGCAGTGGGGTGACCCCCACCACATCATCCGCGGCGTGAGCACCGCACTTGAAGACCTAGTCGGTGCCCCGAGCAGGCTCCCCAACAACATCTGCCTGGTGCACTATTCAAAGTCCCTGAGAACCTGCACCTGAATTGGAATGAGACAGTGCAGCACATTATTAAATGCAACACACACCTTACATGTGAACTGTCCTTTGTACTTTACCACGCAGTCCAGGTTTCACCAGAAGCATCCCTGCCACACAACACAAATATTCTCTGACTCATGGGGATAACACGCGTATCACCTTCACACCTGCCCGTTTCAACTTCAAAGAAACCACATTAATCACTGCGGCCTACCTCGCTGACAGACTCCAGGTGTGTGGTAGACTAGAAAGCATACCAAGCCAAGACACCCACAGGCTCGAAACCAAGAACTAGAGGAAATGAAAGAACAATATTCAAGCCCCCCCCCACCCCTTGTTGCACACATAGGGTCTGGTACAAGCTGCCAACCAGTGCCAGAAGAGTTCCCTTCATCCTACTCTTGAGAGAACAACACCTCTCTTCAGCCAACATTTGTCATCAAGACCTGAACATCATGACGCACCAACGGTTTCTTCGCCTCTCCTTTGTTGCTCATGAGCAAGCACAGGCGAAGATATTTGGCCGAATTCTAAACACCCCGAATATTGCCCATTTTCGTTGGACAGAGATTGTCTAATGTCAAAAACCAAACCCTGATGAATAACATGTGCCCCAATAATTAACATCACAGCGTTCTATATGCCAGACGGGTTCCCTGAAGGGAAATATGGGAGCGGCTCCTGGTGGTGACCCGAGAATGAAGACCAATGCAAGGTACAAGGTGCAACCATGGGGTCCCACAAGCGAAGACTCGTGACAAATCCATGCAGATCATGAGGTTCCCAGCGCGTACAGCGGTGCAGAGATCAGTGCTGCTGAAGGGGGATGAGGAGCTGTGGGAGAGCGGTGCAGAGAGCACTGCTGCTGAAGGGGGATGAGGAGCTGTGGCAGGGTGCTGAGAGTAGTGCTGCTGAAGGGGGATGAGTAGCTGTGGGAAAGCGCAGATGGGAGTGCAGTGCAGAAAGCAGTACTGCTGAAGGGGGATGAGGAGCTGTGGGAGAGTGTAGACGGGAGTGCAGTGCTGCTGAAGGGGGATGAGGAGCTGTGGGTGAGCGTAGACGGGAGACACGGGTGGGACTTCTGCTTGCACTCAAAATGTCCACCAGGCCTTATATAGCTTTGGAAAGTCATGGACATGCCGCATGCAGCAGTTGCTGGGGAAAACCATGCAATCAGGCAGCCTGATCAATCTAAGAGCTCTGTACAATGCTGGGAAGTCAAGATCCATTCAGAAGATACCTCGGCCAGGGAATAGGACGTCAAGGCCTATAAAATGCCAGAGGTAGCCAAGGGCAAGGCAGTAGCCCTCAGGAGCCAGCGGACCAGAAGGAGAGACAGAGAGGGACAGATTCCAGGAGCAGAGCAGGGAAGGCTGAAACACGACCACAGATCTAGATGGGGATGGTCAAAAGTCTTAAGAGTCCAGCTGGCCAACCTGCTGATGCTAAATGGGCGGAAGGGGACAAGGTGCTGAAAAGCCTGGAACTCCTGGCGGGCTAAGACTGCGCGCCAGTGAGAAGGGCACTATAGCCATTAAGCGTGAGTCGTGCACCATATCTATTATTAGTGAGAATGACACAATATCCCTTAATAGTGCAAAGGACATGATATTCCTTGATAGTGAGATGCACTGCATCCCTTGTGCGTGAGCTGGGGCACGCTACTGGTACAACAAAGGAGTTATCCCTCTGAGATTTCTGATATCCTATAAGCAGGTACATCAAATACTCATGATGACAACTGAATGATTCTAGCACACATTACAATCTGGAAATGTTCTGTTATGTTGTTATGTTAATGGTCATTTATATAGTGCCTTTCACCCGTGGTATGGTCTCAACGCGCTGTAGGTTGAACGCCCTCTGGGACCGGAGACCAGGTCAGTGGAGATAGTCAGAAGAGCAAATAGTGCGTGTGTGCACTCTGTATGTTCATCCATGTTATTTGTTTTGTGGTATGGCAATTCTCACGTGTTAAACGGTTGTGTTATTTGATTTAATGACTGCAATTTCCAGCTCACTCTGAGTTTTAGTTCATTAGAAGTATTGTACTGTTTTGGACCTAGGTTTGATATCGCAATCAAGCTTTCTCCAAAACCAACAGATAAAACGCTCTTCTGCATTATGCAGACCCTCTAGGATATTCCACCAGAGAATTTTAAAACAAAACCTCTTGTATTGACAGTTTTTAAGAATTTGCAGAAATTGTGCAATCTGGCAGACTTAGTGAAGACTTCTGATGATGTGTCTATTGGTTTTACATCGAATGGGAACCCTCATAAAATGTTCAAGAAAGCATGAAAAAGGGCAGCATTAGCAGATAGAGGAGGGTTTTTGGGGCTTAAAGGTAGAAGTGACAAGTAAAGAGAAGACAACACAAAATCAATAACATGTCTCACAATATTTAGTCCCGCTACTCATAAAACCGCTTTACTAATTAGGCGTAATCGGTGGATAATAGCCTACTCATTACTAATAAAGAGTCTACCTATTTTTGCATAAAGGAAGCGGTATAGTATTTCTGCACATCTGCATGGTCATTATTAATGTGGAAAGTCTATTTTGCAATAGAACATTTAAATGGGGGAGGGGACCTTATCTTCTAATTGTCAGACTACAAATACCATACACATACCATCCCTTGTCTCACTTGTTCATGCAGGTTACCTTGTATAGGACAGACAATGAGATCAATGAACTTCCAAATAGGGGAACATAGGTCCAGAATGTGTGCAGGTATTCTACCCACAAAGTTAGTGCAACACATTCCGAATAAAAAGCACACTGATAGAGACATGTCTTAGACAGTCATTAAGACAACATATCCATCTAGATGTAGAGGACATTTCGATCAAATAGTATAGAACCATGCAAATGATTAGATACAATAACACATTGCACAACACCTCTGCCATTAGAATGCAGCTATCCCCCACAGCAAAAGTCCGGTCTAACTGGACATATAATGAATCTACCACTCTCAGACTCTCTCTTGTCATCTTCAAAGTACCATCTACTTGCCAGCTCCATATGGGTAGCCAGTAGGGACCTGGCCACCCCTACCCAATTTTCGCTTTCGCTAAAATGCACACACACATTCTAAACTCCTCTGATGAATCTTCCATACCTGGACTTAGGTTTCCCGAGGGTGTTCAACCTACAGCACGTTGGGACCATACCAATGGTGAAAGGTGCTATACAAATGACAATTATTACTAATACTATGTATAGGTAGTGGTTAATATTAGGAATGGATTGCATGAAAGGGAGGAATTTGGTACTGATCAAAGCCAATCAATGAAGACTCATATGGTTATCTAACCTGTTGAGATAGGCATAAATAACAATAACAGAGTAACTCAAGTGCACGAAGGACCAGCTTTATTCAAATACAGACATCTGCTGGGAGAACGGTCTAAAGACAATCTCAAAATAGCGTTAGGACAACAAGGTATTAAACAAGGAATTTGTCATAACTGACATTATATTAGTAATCATCATACAAAATTATTTTCTTTAACTTGATTTCTTGGTAGAGTATACAACATATAGTTATCTATAAGCAAACCGTTTGCTATTGGTTCTTTCACAACTATTAACTCATCCTAGGTACATCCTTCTACAAATAAAACATTTCAATTTAACTTGCTATTGGTTGGCACTTTACTACAATAGTTGATAGAAGAACATAATTTGATTGGTCAGTCATTTGTTCATCTGGCCTTGGACACTCGTATGCGGTGCCAAGATACATGGCGTGGAAGAGGGAGTGGGAGAACCGCTATGATCTACTTAAAGTAATACTCCCATTTAATTCCCAGCCTGTTTGTGGCCTTGGGCATGTCGTCTCTGTGTCTGGACGTACTGGGAAAATGGCAGGTGCACTATCTAATTGGGCCTCAAATGAATGACCATTGTTTCGATCACCTGGTGAGGCACCACTGTGCTAAAATCATTTTGACCATTTATTGGGATTTCCTACTGTTCTACGTGTGTGTGCTTTCCCTTGATGGGCATTTTGGGCTATGTGTGTTCACTCGTTGTGGGATAAGTTGGCACAGTAACTACCTGCACCTGGTATTCAAGGATGTGTGTATTTCTCACGGCTACCAATTGAAACTAATTAACCATATCATTGTATGCTGTGTGCTCTGGGAAACGTTATCTAGTGTGGTTTCAGCTTCTCAAGCAAACCTCCCTTCCACACTGACCTTGGTGTTGTGCTACTATCTGAGCTTCGTGGGGTCTGCAAACTGTGTGTTAAGCAATTATGTCTCAGGAAGTAGTATTTCAGAATTGAGGCAGTGCAGATTTTGGTCACAGAGTAATGGTGGCTCTTCTGTTCTCTCTTCGTCATGTTAGTGTTCTTCATGTCTGGTGTATGTTCTTTGTGTCTATTGCATGGGTACACTATCTTCATGTTTTTTACCCTCCTACTTCTATAAGTGTGAACTACTTTATGACCTAGTTGTTTCGCATAACAATTTCATATTTGGGAACAGGTGGGGGCTTGGCCTGACCTGGTATAACTCTCATATCCATTACCGCCTCCCTGGTCATTTTATTGACCACACCTCCATTTGCCTCCATCCTACTGCACCCATATTTGGGTATCATATTGTACGCACCACCATCAAGCTGTCTCCTTGTTCTACATATTATTCTAGCCCACATGTCATAAAGCAACAATCCCCATCTACTTCACAATCTACTCAGTGCTGAGTATAATTCTCACAGTCAAAAGGGGGCTCAAACACAGTGCCTGGAGGACCTATTGGTCTATCGATGACCGTGCATTTTATGTGGCTTATCTGTGGATGTGGACCACATTGTCTTTACCCAATATCACTGTCATTATGTGTTGCTCCACAACTTTTTTGCATATTTTCCTGCACTCTGAGAATATTATTTGCAGGACGCAAAGACCTGTTAATACTAACACCAGGACTGCCAGTAATATTTTAAACATGTTACACAGTGAGGTAGTCACCATGAGAACAGAGCTGTAAACCAGTCCTCATCTTCAGCTACACTAGTTTCCTGGACCATTTCTGGGTGCAAACTTTGCAGGGACGTTATTGCTTCCGTCAAGCTCCCATTCTGCCCATTGTGTGCACGTGTGAATGTGGAGCAACTTCAGTCAATGTTTGCACACATGCCTCCCTCCATAGCGGTGAGGAGGTCGAGGACATACCTGTTCTGGAGAGTCATCAATCTGATAGCTCTTAGCTCTTCCTTAATTCATTGAGCCCCTTATCTGTGGCATTAATGGGCTGCAATAACTCCCATCTAGTTTATTTATTTTTATTTATTTTTGCATTTGTAAAGCGCCTAAGCCCAGGGGCATCAAGGTGTTATCTGCAACCACTGGACGTGTGCGACTGATTGCAAACCAGGTGCAAGAAACTATGAAAAGAACATAGATGCTTTGATAAAGGCCTGTGTTCAGATGGGATAGAGTTTACTGCGTCGCAGATTCCTTCAAAAAATAATTGTCTCTCTCACTGTCATTTTACTCTTTCGTGGTCCTAACAATATATATTTTATCACTTTGTTTACCATTGTCTTTTCCTTGATAAAGTTATCTTCATAAAGGTAATCTGCTTCTGTCACCCATTTTATGAAAGCTGAACTTCCCTTAAACTGTCCCCTTGTCCTGCATTATGCAATGTGAGTCAAGCAATGTGCCATTTTTACTGGGATTTCCTCGGCCACGAACTATCTGGAAACACGCAAAGCGGACGGAAGGAGCAAGCACACAAAGCAGTTTTCATCCTAATGAGGGGTATCCTGAAAATCTGACATGTTACCGGCCCTTGAGGCCTGGAGTTGGACAACCCTGGGCTAGATGGCTTCTCTGAGGTGCTATGTAGACAGTGATTCCACTTTGGGCTGGAGTCTTTATACAGAAGATCCAGGTGACTGTCACTATGCTTCCAATATCCAACGAACGAGTGATCAGTCTGGTTGTTTCAGTCTAGCAGTGTGCTGCAGCATTACAAGTAGGCCATCAAAAAATGGTCTCCACTAGAAGTGTCTTCTCCTCCTATAGACGTGTTTTGCAGTAGTGGTTTCCTTTGAATTGTGTGCTATTCTCTTACATACTGCAGTGGTTCTCTCGAAACAATATGACATTTTCTGATAGGCCCAGATTGTAATGGGATGAATAACATCAAACAGCCTCCAAAGAACAAAAATAACTTTAAAAAGATGACAGAAATGAAAAAAGTATAGAAATGAATGCAATGTATATGTTGGTTTTCTATATAGTGCGAGCATAGACAAGAAGCAATGGAGCACTGTACAATTAAAGAAGTGATAATAGTGAAAAACAAAAAATAAGGATTCAATTGGAAGGATAGCAGGTTAAGGTACACATGAAAGTACATGGAAAAAGAGACTACAGAGGAGTGCACGCTGGGAATACAGTTTAGGGTTGAAAAAGAAGAAACAGTCTTAATTAATTTGGTGGTGGTTATATAAACTATATTCCTGTGATTTTCACATGATAAGAACTTCCTAACCAGGGGTCAAGTCCTAAAAACAACATACCCAATTGAATGTGGCGTCACCAGAAATTAGCATATCAAGGTGCCCTCTGAAAATGTGGGGGACTCCGTCCACCCATTTGTACCCTCGCCTTGATCCCTGTTCCTAACTGACCTGTTGAGATGCAGGATCTGCCACTGTAATTCACCATCTTGACCTCTGCTATGAGAGAGGAAGTGGTTGCGCTCCTTTTTAATCTCCACAGCACACCCAAAGGGGATGAGTCTTAAGCAACACCTCTAACATGTTTGCACCTTTTTCCAGGCCAGTTTTTATCGGCTTTAGAAAGCAACTCTGAGTTTAATATTTCTCTCCAGCTTTCCGCACTTCTGATCAGGGGTTGCACTGGCCTATAGGGAACGGGAGATTTCCCGACAGGCCTCTGCATTCTGGGCCTCTTTTGTGTGGCATTTCCAGATTTTCTCATAGGAAAAGGGTTGGGTTTGCTGAAAATGTGTAATATTGGGCCACTTTGAACATTATTTCCAGGGCCTCTTTTGGTTCCCAGTCCACCATTGCTTCTCATTATAGTCACTTTCTTTGATTTTCAATACGCTTTCGTTGTATGTAATCTGGTGAAAACAATCCATCGAACTAAAGAAGAAGTGTGTATTTTAGGGAGGGGTCTTCTACATACATATTTAGGCGTCCAGTTGTTTTGCCCAAAAGTTAAATAGTCGCAGTTGTGTTTTTATCCAACAAATACAGCCGAGAACAATTGAAAACACGGGAGCTGCACAAACAAGACTGATCACACAATATGAGGAGTGAATTGCGTGTAGATCAGGAATGCTTAATGTTTTAATAATAAGTGCCAGGGCCCAAATATCTTCCAGACCCTGAATGTGTGGGCTTACTGTCCCCGACTGCACAGGCGCAGAGAACCCAGAGTCATACTGACACTGGCACATACACATACGCGTGCTAGCATACTCGCTAAACCAGTACGCTGCACCTGGTACCATGGTTGCCGGGTTTCTACCTGCACCACATGCCCAAGCCGCTCACCCTGCCGCATCTGTGCTGCTAGTTGGTGAGCAGCATGAGCAGCCAGAGATATCATCTTCCAGATCATTTTATACATGAGACTGGACACGTAGCGCCACAGCACTGGTGCGGCTCACACTGTTGCTGCTTGTTGTGCAACTAAGACTGAATGTCAGGTAAACAAATAAAGTTGCCAAAATACAACATAATAATTGATATGAGTCTCAGACAATAAGTGCCAGTGCTCAGAAATAAGTGCAGGGGCTCAGCCCTTGCAAACACCCCCACAGATTAAGAGTCAAGCAAAAGCTCTGGGCTTCTCTCTCTCTCTCTCTCTCTCTCACACACACACACACAATTTCTAGCTCTCACTCACTTTCTATCTTCTGTTTCGCACTTTTTTCCAAGTGGATACATTGTACACATTGTGCAGCAAGGATCTGGGACTGGCAGGTGAACGGGAAGGGTGGCTGACTGCAAACTCTCCTAATTTCCCTCAATGGCTTGCGAGGGGTTCTGGCGGCATGACGTTTTGGATCGAATTTTAGGTTGAGAGAAAGGCTGCCAAGAAATAAAAAACACAGGCTCATATGTCTCCTCTTAGTGTGCAAGGGGCAGCAGAAAGCAGTCTGATGTCTCACACTACCCGCACGGGCATCTGCACAGGGGAGCCTCCTGGGTCTTTGTCCGTCAAAAGCAGTACTTATTCATTGAGAAACAAATGCCTAGTATTCAAAAGTGAAATTATTTTCAAGGACAAAATGGAGAACGTTATCTTTTAAAGACAAATGATCCGATATATAGTCATTGATTGTTTTCAACGGATATTTATACCGCACACTATAGCCACCTATTTGGTCCCTTTGTGCTCTGGGGGATTTGTAAAGCAAGAGGTTGGGGTGTGGGTGGTAAGTTAGTAGGACTAAGTGGGAGAAAGAGCAAGAGTACTGTGATGTGCTGTTGGCAGCTTCAGTTCGGTTTACACCATTCACTGAGCAAGGTTGTGAATTTTCGGTCGGTAGCCGTCATGTGCTGCTGTGTGAGGCTAGGTGCGGTTTGTTTCATTGTTGCGGTGTAGTGAAGTTTGTGCGGCTTGTTGTGCTGTAGAGATATGGCTGTGTTTAGTTTAGAGTTTCTGGGGTGTATGCAGAGGGATGTGTTTTTTTAGTCGGGTTGGTTAGTATAAGTAGTATAAATTCCTTCAAAGCTTTGTGGCGAGTCAGATGGAGGACACAGACTCTGGATAGCCATTTCACTGAGAATTGTATTAAACCAAAGGGGGTAATGCCTAACTTTCCCTGTACTATAAAGCATCTCTACCTAACAAACTAGCTAAGGTGCTCGTCCGTTGTCAGTGAAATTCCAACTTAGAATCACCTAACTGTCCAAACTAACCTGCTCTGACCCAACACCTTCCTCCTATATGCTGATATTCTTCCCAATTCAACTCAATACGTTATTCTCAAGTAGTTCTGGGCAACTACTTTGGTTAAGTTACACAGTTCTGATGTAGCACTTTTCAAACTTTTAATCCTCTCTTGCTTTGGTTTATTATTATGGTCCTTAGGACCTTCTTCTCTTTTATTTGGATTTGTCCTTTTCCCCTCATAGGGCAACGTTATCCAATACTTAACACCTTGTCTTGACTTCCTGGGTTTTCAAACTTTATACCACAGTCTTTAACTATGGTTTGGGTTTGACACTTAATCTCGGTCTCAAGTGATTCTGTAGTTTTCCCCTCCTTGCAAAGTTTCCTATTGTACAATGTCTCAGGGCTTTTGTTTTGACGTAATGTCTGTATCTTAATACCGGGACAAGTAGGTTTGTTCCAGTAATGCTTTAGATCGGTCCATTAATAACTCAGTCCCCTTCCCGGATCTTCCGCCTTCCCCGTTACCTGTGCTGAACCAGGATAGTGTCATCAGGGTTCTTGCTTCGTTGTAAAGATCCTGTTGTGCGTCAGGTTCACCTCCTGTATTCCCTGTGCTTGCAGCCTCAGCTTTTGTAGCTTCCCCTCTGGCAGAACACACGTTCGGCTCAGCAGTGGTCTCAGCATTGTTTACTGGCCTACAAGTCCACCTCGGCTTCTCAGTCACGCCACCCCCTATTTCCTTCTTGCAGTAAGGACGTCTTGCATCCGTGTTGTTGTCTTTCCACCTCTGCTTCTCAGGCTGATGCCGCACGTCAAGAGTTTCCTGAAAGGTTCCGCTCTGGAATAGGACACCACGCATCCTCTGCACACACCTGTGAGCAAACATAAATCTCCCTGGCTTTCCCTCTCATGTCCCAGTCTCACCCTCTTTATTGTGTTTCATGGGCCTTCCCCGGCACAACGTTGCAAGGAATTTGTCATAACTGACATTATATTAGTAATCATCATACAAAATTATTTTCTTTAACTTGATTTCTTGGTAGAGTATACAACATATAGTTATCTATAAGCAAACTGTTTGCTATTGGTTCTTTCACAACTATTAACTCATCCTAGGTACATCCTTCTACAAATAAAACATTTCAATTTAACTTGCTATTGGTTGGCACTTTACTACAATAGTTGATAGAAGAACATAATTTGATTGGTCAGTCATTTGTTCATCTGGCCTTGGACACTCGTATGCGGTGCCAAGATACATGGCGTGGAAGAGGAAGTGGGAGAACCGCTATGATCTACTTAAAGTAATACTCCCATTTAATTCCCAGCCTGTTTGTGGCCTTGGGCATGTCGTCTCTGTGTCTGGACGTACTGGGAAAATGGCAGGTGCACTATCTAATTGGGCCTCAAATGAATGACCATTGTTTCGATCACCTGGTGAGGCACCACTGTGCTAAAATCATTTTGACCATTTATTGGGATTTCCTACTGTTCTACGTGTGTGTGCTTTCCCTTGATGGGCATTTTGGGCTATGTGTGTTCACTCGTTGTGGGATAAGTTGGCACAGTAACTACCTGCACCTGGTATTCAAGGATGTGTGTATTTCTCACGGGTACCAATTGAAACTAATTAACCATATCATTGTATGCTGTGTGCTCTGGGAAACGTTATCTAGTGTGGTTTCAGCTTCTCAAGCAAACCTCCCTTCCACACTGACCTTGGTGTTGTGCTACTATCTGAGCTTCGTGGGGTCTGCAAACTGTGTGTTAAGCAATTATGTCTCAGGAAGTAGTATTTCAGAATTGAGGCAGTGCAGATTTTGGTCACAGGGTAATGGTGGCTCTTCTGTTCTCTCTTCGTCATGTTAGTGTTCTTCATGTCTGGTGTATGTTCTTTGTGTCTATTGCATGGGTACACTATCTACATGTTTTTTACCCTCCTACTTCTATAAGTGTAAACTACTTTATGACTTAGTTGTTTCGCATAACAATTTCATATTTGGGAACAGGTGGGGGCTTGGCCTGACCTGGTATAACTCTCATATCCATTACCGCCTCCCTGGTCATTTTATTGACCACACCTCCATTTGCCTCCATCCTACTGCACCCATATTTGGGTATCATATTGTACGCACCACCATCAAGCTGTCTCCTTGCTCTACATATTATTCTAGCCCACATGTCATAAAGCAACAATCCCCATCTACTTCACAATCTACTCAGTGCTGAGTATAATTCTCACAGTCAAAAGGGGGCTCAAACACAGTGCCTGGAGGACCTATTGGTCTATCGATGACCGTGCATTTTATGTGGCTTATCTGTGGATGTGGACCACATTATCTTTACCCAATATCACTGTCATTATGTGTTGCCCCACAACTTTTTTGCATATTTTCCTGCACTCTGATAATATTATTTGCAGGACGCAAAGACCTGTTAATACTAACACCAGGACTGCCAGTAATATTTTAAACATGTTACACAGTGAGGTAGTCACCATGAGAACAGAGCTGTAAACCAGTCCTCATCTTCAGCTACACTAGTTTCCTGGACCATTTCTGGGTGCAAACTTTGCAGGGACGTTATTGCTTCCGTCAAGCTCCCATTCTGCCCATTGTGTGCACGTGTGAATGTGGAGCAACTTCAGTCAATGTTTGCACACATGCCTCCCTCCATAGCGGTGAGGAGGTCGAGGACATACCTGTTCTGGAGAGTCATCAATCTGATAGCTCTTAGCTCTTCCTTAATTCATTGAGCCCCTTATCTGTGGCATTAATGGGCTGCAATAACTCCCATCTAGTTTATTTATTTTTATTTATTTTTGCATTTGTAAAGCGCCTAAGCCCAGGGGCATCAAGGTGTTATCTGCAACCACTGGACGTGTGCGACTGATTGCAAACCAGGTGCAAGAAACTATGAAAAGAACACAGATGCTTTGATAAAGGCCTGTGTTCAGATGGGATAGAGTTTACTGCGTCGACGGATTCCTTCAAAAAATAATTGTCTCTCTCACTGTCATTTTACTCTTTCGTGGTCCTGACAATATATATTTTATCACTTTGTTTACCATTGTCTTTTCCTTGATAAAGCTATCTTCATAAAGGTAATCTGCTTCTGTCACCCATTTTATGAAAGCTGAACTTCCCTTAAACTGTCCCCTTGTCCTGCATTATGCAATGTGAGTCAAGCAATGTGCCATTTTTACTGGGATTTCCTCGGCCACGAACGATCTGGAAACACGCAAAGCGGACGGAAGGAGCAAGCACACAAAGCAGTTTTCATCCTAATGAGGGGTATCCTGAAAATCTGACATGGTACCGGCCCTTGAGGCCTGGAGTTGGACAACCCTGGGCTAGATGGCTTCTCTGAGGTGCTATGTAGACAGTGATTCCACTTTGGGCTGGAGTCTTTATACAGAAGATCCAGGTGACTGTCACTATGCTTCCAATATCCAACGAACGAGTGATCAGTCTGGATGTTTCAGTCTAGCAGTGTGCTGCACCATTACAAGTAGGCCATCAAAAAATGGTCTCCACTAGAAGTGTCTTCTCCTCCTATAGACGTGTTTTGCAGTAGTGGTTTCCTTTGAATTGTGTGCTATTCTCTTACATACTGCAGTGGTTCTCTCGAAACAATATGCCATTTTCTGATAGGCCCAGATTGTAATGGGATGAATAACATCAAACAGCCTCCAAAGAACAAAAAAAACTTTAAAAAGATGACAGAAATGAAAAAAGTATAGAAATGAATGCAATCGATATGTTGGTTTTCTATATAGTGCGAGCATAGACAAGAAGCAATGGAGCACTGTACAATAAAAGAAGTGATAATAGTGAAAAACAAAAAATAAGGATTCAATTGAAAGGATAGCAGGTTAAGGTACACATGAAAGTACATGGAAAAAGAGACTACAGAGGAGTGCACGCTGGGAATACAGTTTAGGGTTGAAAAAGAAGAAACAGTCTTAATTAAGTTGGTGGTGGTTCTGTGGTTGTGCTCCCCATTAAACTATATTCCTGTGATTTTCACATGATAAGAACTTCCTAACCAGGGGTCAAGTCCTAAAAACAACATACCCAATTGAATGTGGCGTCACCAGAAATTAGCATATCAAGGTGCCCTCTGAAAAATGTGGGGGACTCCGTCCACCCATTTGTACCCTCGACTTGATCCCTGTTCCTAACTGACCTGTTGAGATGCAGGATCTGCCTCTGTAATTCACCATCTTGACCTCTGCTATGAGAGAGGAAGTGGTTGCGCTCCTATTTAATCTCCACAGCACACCCAAAGGTGATGAGTCTTAAGCAACACCTCTAACATGTTTGCACCTTTTTCCAGGCCAGTTTTTATCGGCTTTAGAAAGCAACTCTGAGTTTAATATTTCTCTCCAGCTTTCCGCACTTCTGATCAGGGGTTGCACTGGCCTATAGGGAACGGGAGATTTCCCGACAGGCCTCTGCATTCTGGGCCTCTTTTGTGTGGCATTTCCAGATTTTCTCATAGGAAAAGGGTTGGGTTTGCTGAAAATGTGTAATATTGGGCCACTTTGACCATTATTTCCAGGGCCTCTTTTGGTTCCCAGTCCACCATTGCTTCTCATTATAGCCACTTTCTTTGATTTCCAATACGCTTTCGTTGGATGTAATCTGGTGAAAACAATCCATCAAACTAAAGAAGAAGTGTGTATTTTAGGGAGGGGTCTTCTACATACATATTTAGGCGTCCAGTTGTTTTGCCCAAAAGTTAAATAGTCGCAGTTGTGTTTTTATCCAACAAATACAGCCGAGAACAATTGAAAACACGGGAGCTGCACAAACAAGACTGATCACACAATATGAGGAGTGAATTGCGTGTAGATCAGGAATGCTTAATGTTTTAATAATAAGTGCCAGGGCCCAAATATCTTCCAGACCCTGAATGTGTGGGCTTACTGTCCCCGACTGCACAGGCGCAGAGAACCCAGAGTCATACTGACACTGGCACATACACATACGCGTGCTAGCATACTCGCTAAACCAGTACGCTGCACCTGGTACCATGGTTGCCGGGTTTCTACCTGCACCACATGCCCAAGCCGCTCACCCTGCCGCATCTGTGCTGCTAGTTGGTGAGCAGCATGAGCAGCCAGAGATATCATCTTCCAGATCATTTTATACATGAGACTGGACACGTAGCGCCACAGCACTGGTGCGGCTCACACTGTTGCTGCTTGTTGTGCAACTAAGACTGAATGTCAGGTAAACAAATAAAGTTGCCAAAATACAACATAATAATTGATATGAGTCTCAGACAATAAGTGCCAGTGCTCAGAAATAAGTGCAGGGGCTCAGCCCTTGCAAACACCCCCACAGATTAAGAGTCAAGCAAAAGCTCTGGGCTTCTCTCTCTCTCTCTCTCTCTCTCACACACACACACACAATTTCTAGCTCTCACTCACTTTCTATCTTCTGTTTCGCACTTTTTTCCAAGTGGATACATTGTACACATTGTGCAGCAAGGATCTGGGACTGGCAGGTGAACGGGAAGGGTGGCTGACTGCAAACTCTCCTAATTTCCCTCAATGGCTTGCGAGGGGTTCTGGCGGCATGACGTTTTGGATCGAATTTTAGGTTGAGAGAAAGGCTGCCAAGAAATAAAAAACACAGGCTCATATGTCTCCTCTTAGTGTGCAAGGGGCAGCAGAAAGCAGTCTGATGTCTCACACTACCCGCACGGGCATCTGCACAGGGGAGCCTCCTGGGTCTTTGTCCGTCAAAAGCAGTACTTATTCATTGAGAAACAAATGCCTAGTATTCAAAAGTGAAATTATTTTCAAGGACAAAATGGAGAACGTTATCTTTTAAAGACAAATGATCCGATATATAGTCATTGATTGTTTTCAACGGATATTTATACCGCACACTATAGCCACCTATTTGGTCCCTTTGTGCTCTGGGGGATTTGTAAAGCAAGAGGTTGGGGTGTGGGTGGTAAGTTAGTAGGACTAAGTGGGAGAAAGAGCAAGAGTACTGTGATGTGCTGTTGGCAGCTTCAGTTCGGTTTACACCATTCACTGAGCAAGGTTGTGAATTTTCGGTCGGTAGCCGTCATGTGCTGCTGTGTGAGGCTAGGTGCGGTTTGTTTCATTGTTGCGGTGTAGTGAAGTTTGTGCGGCTTGTTGTGCTGTAGAGATATGGCTGTGTTTAGTTTAGAGTTTCTGGGGTGTATGCAGAGGGATGTGTTTTTTTAGTCGGGTTGGTTAGTATAAGTAGTATAAATTCCTTCAAAGCTTTGTGGCGAGTCAGATGGAGGACACAGACTCTGGATAGCCATTTCACTGAGAATTGTATTAAACCAAAGGGGGTAATGCCTAACTTTCCCTGTACTATAAAGCATCTCTACCTAACAAACTAGCTAAGGTGCTCGTCCGTTGTCAGTGAAATTCCAACTTAGAATCACCTAACTGTCCAAACTAACCTGCTCTGACCCAACACCTTCCTCCTATATGCTGATATTCTTCCCAATTCAACTCAAAACGTTATTCTCAAGTAGTTCTGGGCAACTACTTTGGTTAAGTTACACAGTTCTGATGTAGCACTTTTCAAACTTTTAATCCTCTCTTGCTTTGGTTTATTATTATGGTCCTTAGGACCTTCTTCTCTTTTATTTGGATTTGTCCTTTTCCCCTCATAGGGCAACGTTATCCAATACTTAACACCTTGTCTTGACTTCCTGGGTTTTCAAACTTTATACCACAGTCTTTAACTATGGTTTGGGTTTGACACTTAATCTCGGTCTCAAGTGATTCTGTAGTTTTCCCCTCCTTGCAAAGTTTCCTATTGTACAATGTCTCAGGGCTTTTGTTTTGACGTAATGTCTGTATCTTAATACCGGGACAAGTAGGTTTGTTCCAGTAATGCTTTAGATCGGTCCATTAATAACTCAGTCCCCTTCCCGGATCTTCCGCCTTCCCCGTTACCTGTGCTGAACCAGGATAGTGTCATCAGGGTTCTTGCTTCGTTGTAAAGATCCTGTTGTGCGTCAGGTTCACCTCCTGTATTCCCTGTGCTTGCAGCCTCAGCTTTTGTAGCTTCCCCTCTGGCAGAACACACGTTCGGCTCAGCAGTGGTCTCAGCATTGTTTACTGGCCTACAAGTCCACCTCGGCTTCTCAGTCACGCCACCCCCTATTTCCTTCTTGCAGTAAGGACGTCTTGCATCCGTGTTGTTGTCTTTCCACCTCTGCTTCTCAGGCTGATGCCGCACGTCAAGAGTTTCCTGAAAGGTTCCGCTCTGGAATAGGACACCACGCATCCTCTGCACACACCTGTGAGCAAACATAAATCTCCCTGGCTTTCCCTCTCATGTCCCAGTCTCACCCTCTTTATTGTGTTTCATGGGCCTTCCCCGGCACAACGTTGCAAGGAATTTGTCATAACTGACATTATATTAGTAATCATCATACAAAATTATTTTCTTTAACTTGATTTCTTGGTAGAGTATACAACATATAGTTATCTATAAGCAAACTGTTTGCTATTGGTTCTTTCACAACTATTAACTCATCCTAGGTACATCCTTCTACAAATAAAACATTTCAATTTAACTTGCTATTGGTTGGCACTTTACTACAATAGTTGATAGAAGAACATAATTTGATTGGTCAGTCATTTGTTCATCTGGCCTTGGACACTCGTATGCGGTGCCAAGATACATGGCGTGGAAGAGGAAGTGGGAGAACCGCTATGATCTACTTAAAGTAATACTCCCATTTAATTCCCAGCCTGTTTGTGGCCTTGGGCATGTCGTCTCTGTGTCTGGACGTACTGGGAAAATGGCAGGTGCACTATCTAATTGGGCCTCAAATGAATGACCATTGTTTCGATCACCTGGTGAGGCACCACTGTGCTAAAATCATTTTGACCATTTATTGGGATTTCCTACTGTTCTACGTGTGTGTGCTTTCCCTTGATGGGCATTTTGGGCTATGTGTGTTCACTCGTTGTGGGATAAGTTGGCACAGTAACTACCTGCACCTGGTATTCAAGGATGTGTGTATTTCTCACGGGTACCAATTGAAACTAATTAAC
Source organism: Ambystoma mexicanum (assembly GCF_040938575.1). Lineage (NCBI taxonomy): Eukaryota > Metazoa > Chordata > Amphibia > Caudata > Ambystomatidae > Ambystoma > Ambystoma mexicanum. The sequence continues at coordinate 985,668,106 of NC_090921.1, forward strand.
CATATCATTGTATGCTGTGTGCTCTGGGAAACGTTATCTAGTGTGGTTTCAGCTTCTCAAGCAAACCTCCCTTCCACACTGACCTTGGTGTTGTGCTACTATCTGAGCTTCGTGGGGTCTGCAAACTGTGTGTTAAGCAATTATGTCTCAGGAAGTAGTATTTCAGAATTGAGGCAGTGCAGATTTTGGTCACAGGGTAATGGTGGCTCTTCTGTTCTCTCTTCGTCATGTTAGTGTTCTTCATGTCTGGTGTATGTTCTTTGTGTCTATTGCATGGGTACACTATCTACATGTTTTTTACCCTCCTACTTCTATAAGTGTAAACTACTTTATGACTTAGTTGTTTCGCATAACAATTTCATATTTGGGAACAGGTGGGGGCTTGGCCTGACCTGGTATAACTCTCATATCCATTACCGCCTCCCTGGTCATTTTATTGACCACACCTCCATTTGCCTCCATCCTACTGCACCCATATTTGGGTATCATATTGTACGCACCACCATCAAGCTGTCTCCTTGCTCTACATATTATTCTAGCCCACATGTCATAAAGCAACAATCCCCATCTACTTCACAATCTACTCAGTGCTGAGTATAATTCTCACAGTCAAAAGGGGGCTCAAACACAGTGCCTGGAGGACCTATTGGTCTATCGATGACCGTGCATTTTATGTGGCTTATCTGTGGATGTGGACCACATTATCTTTACCCAATATCACTGTCATTATGTGTTGCCCCACAACTTTTTTGCATATTTTCCTGCACTCTGATAATATTATTTGCAGGACGCAAAGACCTGTTAATACTAACACCAGGACTGCCAGTAATATTTTAAACATGTTACACAGTGAGGTAGTCACCATGAGAACAGAGCTGTAAACCAGTCCTCATCTTCAGCTACACTAGTTTCCTGGACCATTTCTGGGTGCAAACTTTGCAGGGACGTTATTGCTTCCGTCAAGCTCCCATTCTGCCCATTGTGTGCACGTGTGAATGTGGAGCAACTTCAGTCAATGTTTGCACACATGCCTCCCTCCATAGCGGTGAGGAGGTCGAGGACATACCTGTTCTGGAGAGTCATCAATCTGATAGCTCTTAGCTCTTCCTTAATTCATTGAGCCCCTTATCTGTGGCATTAATGGGCTGCAATAACTCCCATCTAGTTTATTTATTTTTATTTATTTTTGCATTTGTAAAGCGCCTAAGCCCAGGGGCATCAAGGTGTTATCTGCAACCACTGGACGTGTGCGACTGATTGCAAACCAGGTGCAAGAAACTATGAAAAGAACACAGATGCTTTGATAAAGGCCTGTGTTCAGATGGGATAGAGTTTACTGCGTCGACGGATTCCTTCAAAAAATAATTGTCTCTCTCACTGTCATTTTACTCTTTCGTGGTCCTGACAATATATATTTTATCACTTTGTTTACCATTGTCTTTTCCTTGATAAAGCTATCTTCATAAAGGTAATCTGCTTCTGTCACCCATTTTATGAAAGCTGAACTTCCCTTAAACTGTCCCCTTGTCCTGCATTATGCAATGTGAGTCAAGCAATGTGCCATTTTTACTGGGATTTCCTCGGCCACGAACGATCTGGAAACACGCAAAGCGGACGGAAGGAGCAAGCACACAAAGCAGTTTTCATCCTAATGAGGGGTATCCTGAAAATCTGACATGGTACCGGCCCTTGAGGCCTGGAGTTGGACAACCCTGGGCTAGATGGCTTCTCTGAGGTGCTATGTAGACAGTGATTCCACTTTGGGCTGGAGTCTTTATACAGAAGATCCAGGTGACTGTCACTATGCTTCCAATATCCAACGAACGAGTGATCAGTCTGGATGTTTCAGTCTAGCAGTGTGCTGCACCATTACAAGTAGGCCATCAAAAAATGGTCTCCACTAGAAGTGTCTTCTCCTCCTATAGACGTGTTTTGCAGTAGTGGTTTCCTTTGAATTGTGTGCTATTCTCTTACATACTGCAGTGGTTCTCTCGAAACAATATGCCATTTTCTGATAGGCCCAGATTGTAATGGGATGAATAACATCAAACAGCCTCCAAAGAACAAAAAAAACTTTAAAAAGATGACAGAAATGAAAAAAGTATAGAAATGAATGCAATCGATATGTTGGTTTTCTATATAGTGCGAGCATAGACAAGAAGCAATGGAGCACTGTACAATAAAAGAAGTGATAATAGTGAAAAACAAAAAATAAGGATTCAATTGAAAGGATAGCAGGTTAAGGTACACATGAAAGTACATGGAAAAAGAGACTACAGAGGAGTGCACGCTGGGAATACAGTTTAGGGTTGAAAAAGAAGAAACAGTCTTAATTAAGTTGGTGGTGGTTCTGTGGTTGTGCTCCCCATTAAACTATATTCCTGTGATTTTCACATGATAAGAACTTCCTAACCAGGGGTCAAGTCCTAAAAACAACATACCCAATTGAATGTGGCGTCACCAGAAATTAGCATATCAAGGTGCCCTCTGAAAAATGTGGGGGACTCCGTCCACCCATTTGTACCCTCGACTTGATCCCTGTTCCTAACTGACCTGTTGAGATGCAGGATCTGCCTCTGTAATTCACCATCTTGACCTCTGCTATGAGAGAGGAAGTGGTTGCGCTCCTATTTAATCTCCACAGCACACCCAAAGGTGATGAGTCTTAAGCAACACCTCTAACATGTTTGCACCTTTTTCCAGGCCAGTTTTTATCGGCTTTAGAAAGCAACTCTGAGTTTAATATTTCTCTCCAGCTTTCCGCACTTCTGATCAGGGGTTGCACTGGCCTATAGGGAACGGGAGATTTCCCGACAGGCCTCTGCATTCTGGGCCTCTTTTGTGTGGCATTTCCAGATTTTCTCATAGGAAAAGGGTTGGGTTTGCTGAAAATGTGTAATATTGGGCCACTTTGACCATTATTTCCAGGGCCTCTTTTGGTTCCCAGTCCACCATTGCTTCTCATTATAGCCACTTTCTTTGATTTCCAATACGCTTTCGTTGGATGTAATCTGGTGAAAACAATCCATCAAACTAAAGAAGAAGTGTGTATTTTAGGGAGGGGTCTTCTACATACATATTTAGGCGTCCAGTTGTTTTGCCCAAAAGTTAAATAGTCGCAGTTGTGTTTTTATCCAACAAATACAGCCGAGAACAATTGAAAACACGGGAGCTGCACAAACAAGACTGATCACACAATATGAGGAGTGAATTGCGTGTAGATCAGGAATGCTTAATGTTTTAATAATAAGTGCCAGGGCCCAAATATCTTCCAGACCCTGAATGTGTGGGCTTACTGTCCCCGACTGCACAGGCGCAGAGAACCCAGAGTCATACTGACACTGGCACATACACATACGCGTGCTAGCATACTCGCTAAACCAGTACGCTGCACCTGGTACCATGGTTGCCGGGTTTCTACCTGCACCACATGCCCAAGCCGCTCACCCTGCCGCATCTGTGCTGCTAGTTGGTGAGCAGCATGAGCAGCCAGAGATATCATCTTCCAGATCATTTTATACATGAGACTGGACACGTAGCGCCACAGCACTGGTGCGGCTCACACTGTTGCTGCTTGTTGTGCAACTAAGACTGAATGTCAGGTAAACAAATAAAGTTGCCAAAATACAACATAATAATTGATATGAGTCTCAGACAATAAGTGCCAGTGCTCAGAAATAAGTGCAGGGGCTCAGCCCTTGCAAACACCCCCACAGATTAAGAGTCAAGCAAAAGCTCTGGGCTTCTCTCTCTCTCTCTCTCTCTCTCACACACACACACACAATTTCTAGCTCTCACTCACTTTCTATCTTCTGTTTCGCACTTTTTTCCAAGTGGATACATTGTACACATTGTGCAGCAAGGATCTGGGACTGGCAGGTGAACGGGAAGGGTGGCTGACTGCAAACTCTCCTAATTTCCCTCAATGCCTTGCGAGGGGTTCTGGCGGCATGACGTTTTGGATCGAATTTTAGGTTGAGAGAAAGGCTGCCAAGAAATAAAAAACACAGGCTCATATGTCTCCTCTTAGTGTGCAAGGGGCAGCAGAAAGCAGTCTGATGTCTCACACTACCCGCACGGGCATCTGCACAGGGGAGCCTCCTGGGTCTTTGTCCGTCAAAAGCAGTACTTATTCATTGAGAAACAAATGCCTAGTATTCAAAAGTGAAATTATTTTCAAGGACAAAATGGAGAACGTTATCTTTTAAAGACAAATGATCCGATATATAGTCATTGATTGTTTTCAACGGATATTTATACCGCACACTATAGCCACCTATTTGGTCCCTTTGTGCTCTGGGGGATTTGTAAAGCAAGAGGTTGGGGTGTGGGTGGTAAGTTAGTAGGACTAAGTGGGAGAAAGAGCAAGAGTACTGTGATGTGCTGTTGGCAGCTTCAGTTCGGTTTACACCATTCACTGAGCAAGGTTGTGAATTTTCGGTCGGTAGCCGTCATGTGCTGCTGTGTGAGGCTAGGTGCGGTTTGTTTCATTGTTGCGGTGTAGTGAAGTTTGTGCGGCTTGTTGTGCTGTAGAGATATGGCTGTGTTTAGTTTAGAGTTTCTGGGGTGTATGCAGAGGGATGTGTTTTTTTAGTCGGGTTGGTTAGTATAAGTAGTATAAATTCCTTCAAAGCTTTGTGGCGAGTCAGATGGAGGACACAGACTCTGGATAGCCATTTCACTGAGAATTGTATTAAACCAAAGGGGGTAATGCCTAACTTTCCCTGTACTATAAAGCATCTCTACCTAACAAACTAGCTAAGGTGCTCGTCCGTTGTCAGTGAAATTCCAACTTAGAATCACCTAACTGTCCAAACTAACCTGCTCTGACCCAACACCTTCCTCCTATATGCTGATATTCTTCCCAATTCAACTCAATACGTTATTCTCAAGTAGTTCTGGGCAACTACTTTGGTTAAGTTACACAGTTCTGATGTAGCACTTTTCAAACTTTTAATCCTCTCTTGCTTTGGTTTATTATTATGGTCCTTAGGACCTTCTTCTCTTTTATTTGGATTTGTCCTTTTCCCCTCATAGGGCAACGTTATCCAATACTTAACACCTTGTCTTGACTTCCTGGGTTTTCAAACTTTATACCACAGTCTTTAACTCTGGTTTGGGTTTGACACTTAATCTCGGTCTCAAGTGATTCTGTAGTTTTCCCCTCCTTGCAAAGTTTCCTATTGTACAATGTCTCAGGGCTTTTGTTTTGACGTAATGTCTGTATCTTAATACCGGGACAAGTAGGTTTGTTCCAGTAATGCTTTAGATCGGTCCATTAATAACTCAGTCCCCTTCCCGGATCTTCCGCCTTCCCCGTTACCTGTGCTGAACCAGGATAGTGTCATCAGGGTTCTTGCTTCGTTGTAAAGATCCTGTTGTGCGTCAGGTTCACCTCCTGTATTCCCTGTGCTTGCAGCCTCAGCTTTTGTAGCTTCCCCTCTGGCAGAACACACGTTCGGCTCAGCAGTGGTCTCAGCATTGTTTACTGGCCTACAAGTCCACCTCGGCTTCTCAGTCACGCCACCCCCTATTTCCTTCTTGCAGTAAGGACGTCTTGCATCCGTGTTGTTGTCTTTCCACCTCTGCTTCTCAGGCTGATGCCGCACGTCAAGAGTTTCCTGAAAGGTTCCGCTCTGGAATAGGACACCACGCATCCTCTGCACACACCTGTGAGCAAACATAAATCTCCCTGGCTTTCCCTCTCATGTCCCAGTCTCACCCTCTTTATTGTGTTCCATGGGCCTTCCCCGGCACAACGTTGCTCGTTGCTGTCCTTTCTGTTTGTTGATTCTGTATTCCTCCGTCTAGGTTTCTCTTCATCTCAATATGAGGTGGTCTTTCTCTTAAAGGGATAACCAGTATTTCTTTATTACAATAACATAACTTAGCATGTTCTTTATACTTCTCTTTACTGAATGGTTGTACAAGTGTACCATTGGTATGGCTCCTAGGGAGTTCTATACCAGAGCGGGAGTCCTTGTCCCCGAAGAGGGAGTCTCTCCTGGCATGGTACCGCTTGCCTCTACCCCTAGGGAGGGAATAACCAAGGAATGCTGTGATCTGGTCATCATATCCCATCCGTTTAGAACGTTGTTGTAATGTCGTGTCTCTTGGGATATTTCTTGCCCTGTAATATACTGGTCTGAGCCGTATAGCTACCTTAAAGTTAAACACCTCTTCCACCAACACTTCCAGTAAGCGCTATTGGTTTTGTCCTTGTACATGCAGGAATGCCTTTCGGAATTCTGTCACAGCTCAACCCCTGGCATGGCAAATCTAGCATCGGTTCTACACAAAACACTAGCACCGCCACCCGAGAAACAGCCCCTCACATACTGGTGCAGTACGTGCAAGTATTCTGCAAAGCTAAACATAGCTTGCAATTCTCTGCACTAAACTGAGATGCCACTGGGAACAGTGTCTGCCACTAAGCAAATGGCAGCAAAGCAGAGTATAAAACCCAGTAAACCTAGTTAGCAGGGTAAAAAATGTGTACTCCCCACTAGCCATTGGCTAGTGAAATTGACGCATGGAGTAATAAATGATGTGCTGTATAGAACGGAGGTGGCTGTCTACTTTGTGACTGACTAGTAGCTTGCAACTTGTAATTTGTTCATGTTACACTATACACCTACGCAGGCAGGGACCGGGTGGGATGGTTTTGTCCAGCGACTTCTGCTTGATCCCGGTGGTGGCTGTAGATGTTGCCTTCGAGTGGCACGCTATCAGTGGCCGTCCCCAAAGAGTTGCATTCTGGGACTTCCTTTCACTACTACCGAAACCACTGCATCCCCATATCAGCTGTACTGTTGCTCGCGTTTAGGCGCACCGCTAGCAAAAAACAGAGCACAGTGGGTGGATATAGTTGGAAAAGAGATCTATGTGCAAGCTACAGGCCTCCGCTTTCAATCCATACCAATAGCTTATCATAGGCTCTTATCCTGCCCAATAACATTAATACTGTGGAGTTGGATCATAGTGACACCTGTTATTTACAGAGCTTCTAAGCTACAAGTGTGGTTGCACTCAACGCCTGTTATTTACTGAGCTCAAGTGTGGTTGCACTCAACATCTGTTATTTACTGAGCTCAAGTGTGGTTGCAACCACTACAGAAAACAAATTCATATATGTTCTGCTGTTACAAACCCCCTGTTTTTCTTGCACGCTTGACTTCTGTCCTGAAAAAAAAACAGTTGATGGCAGGGAAATGTGTGCTGAGCAATTCCTGCAGTTGTAGGTTGTGCATAGGTTTGGAAGCCGAACTGGGCCGGTAGGTAAAGTAAAGGGAACGCTTCCTGGACTCCCATTCACTGCAGAGACAAGACAGAGATGGCAAAGGGACAAGAAGGGGGAGGGGAATCCTATGCGGGAAGCAGGGAGCAGAGCTACACCCGGATGTGAAATGCACAGCACCTTCCCCTTCGACCTCAGAGTTCATTTACTTAATGCTTTCATGTCTACCGTCTGATGGATGAGTTCTTTCCGTTCATTAGCTCAGCCTCAGGCCTTCTCTGGGGGGAAGGGGAGGGGCAGAACAAACAGGGAGATGCAGGAGGAGATGGGGCAGGGCCAGCGAGAGGGGGATGAAAGGAGTGACGAATGGAGGCGGAAAAGCGGGTGCAGGCGAGTAGCAACAGCAAGCATTGGCAAAGCAAAGAGGTATTTATACCTGGTGTAAAGCTTTGTGTTTTGGGAAGGAAGGTATGATGTGTTGATATAGTTATAAAATTATGTGGGCATACATGGCAGGGGAGTATACAGCACTGCAAGAGTGCGGGGTGAAGGGGGCGAGCCACGAAAAAAGTCCTGCGACTTTTCCCCCCAAATGCAGCGCGCGCAATTGCATACGGTCTCATTCACGCCCCCAAACCGGCCACCCCCACCCTGATCTACTTTTTTGGTAACATTAGTGGCAGATGGCATTTTAACATATAACAAAAAAAGAAAGCTGCAGAATCATTGCAAATGCAGGAAACACATGTTTTAGAGCTTTGTCCAGGTGCTCTGGGGCAAAATACATGCAAACATCCTAATTTGCATATGGATTGCCCCAACAGAAACGGCTTCACAGAAAAGGGCATTGCAAGGAGCATCATCAGTCTTTCATACTCAGAGGCACCATGGAAGCGACTTTAGAATAAGTTGCCATAAGTAAGCCAATAGGCAAATCACTTTTTGGGTGGTGAGAGGCTGGGCATTTGATGTAAGAGCAATATTTGTTCGGTGAAGAGGGTTGTCCACTTCCTATGAGTGCGATATTTATAGGGTAATTGGGCGTCGGGTATGTGATGGTCGGGTATGCGACGGAATGGCTGCTGCTCTGCAGGGATGAATAGTGACTAAAGCACCTACTCAGCCAAACACTACTGCTCAACCAGCACTGATCCCAATCATAAAGGTGAAACACGGCACCATGTAAATCAAATATCTCCTTTGCTGCTGTGGGTAGCACAGGCCGAGGGCAGGCTGTACTCTTTACTCTTTAGAAGGCATATGAGATAGTACCAAAACATCCAAAACAGGAACAGTACTGTGGTACCCCTCATAGAAAACATGTCCAATCAAGGGCCTATACAAATACAAAGCTTTAATGAAACTAAAAATACATACAGTTAATAAATAGCCCAGAAAAACACAGAGAATGTAGACTTTGAAATAGAGGGGCAATCTGGGTTTGAGGACAGGGGGAAGACAGGCAAGAATTTCAGCAGCAAATTCTCAGGTTCAATGAAGATGTCTTTTAAAAGGTGGAGAGTGGGGACTTACAAGTCACTAGCGCCATTTAAGGCAGGCCAAGAAGACAGAAATACTTCAAATGCCTTTAGTGCTTGTTCTGGAGGCTTAACAGCTTTGCGCCAGGCTTCTAGAAGCTTCCTGAGGCATTAATTTGGGGTCCGGTTGGTAAGCTGGTCAACTGGGTCCAGTATACGGTGGGGTCTAAAAAGCAACAGAACGTGGCAGGAAGAAGCCTGGTACAGGCAGGGAGTGTCCGGGTTGATGTAGCTCACAAACGGTTTGAGGTGGGAACCAGAGTCCAAGGCTGTTCTTTAACTTCTGGGTTGTTAGGAGGCCCAGTCCAGGGACTCCATGCACAATATGAGTCCCGTGTTCTGCCCTTCCAGTCTAAGCAGTTGCAGGGATCTGCCACACTCGGTGAGCAGGCTTGGATCCAGTGATCAAGCAGCAGTGTCTTGGTCCAAATAGCAGCAGCATCCCAAATATGTCCCTGGCATGGGTGGGGACAAGAGTTTGCCTCTTGCTTGGAAGTCTGTGGTTTTCAACTCTGTGGCAGAAGACTGCAGAGCAGGCTAAACTCGCAACTAGGTTCAAGGTGAATCCTTCTACCATAGTCCAAAGATGAATCTACTAAGGGAAGGTCTCCCACCTTCTATAGAAAACTGCTACAGTGGATTGGTCCAGGGCAAGCCTGTAGCAAGTGTCCTTTGCCTGCTGATATCATACCCAGAGTGGAGAAGGGAGACAGGGTGTTTGGGAGCGCTAGGAAATCCCAAAATGGTGGAACCCTTCATACACTAGGAAGTCCTCTCCAGGCTACTTTAACTCTGTCCCGAACCCTGTCTGCCAGCACCAAAAGGACTCCAGCAATCAGCACCCTTGTGTGACTTATCTATTGTGCTGACTGTGATGTATTTTAAGCTCCAGTTCCAGATAACCTTCAAGGGAGACTTCTTGCTCTCTAAGGAAGGGGCCAATCTTCGCAAAGGGATCAAAAAGAAGGGCTTCCTGGCTACATTCAAAGGGTTGTGATGGGTGAAACTGGGCCCAAATAAACGGAATCCACACAGGCCCTGACATTAATGAGTCAATGTCCACCCGCCTGACAATACAATTACATTCGTTTATTGTGGCTGTCCAATTGTATAATCCAAGCAATAACCATGTCAACATATAGATATGGCCTATATATGTGTATTATAAACTACCAAACGATGGCTGGGTTCATGCAATTATGTAACTTAAACTGCTTGTTCACTTTGAAAGGTATCCTCATTTTATTGCACACAAATAATGTGTAAATTAGAATAACTTCTACACATGCCAACTAGAAATCCTTTGAAGGCTATCTTCCTTGGTTTTCTACCTTTTTTGTAGCAATGTGGCAACCAAAATCGTGTTTACACTTTTAAGTCAACTATCAGGTTGGCACTCTCTAACAGTGAAGTACCATTGCAGCTACACATGCTGCTGCCATGCCAATTACTCTGGCCCAGCAGTAGGTACACAGGGTGTGTTTGGATGTTGGCAAGTTCAAAAATACACTCAATGGCAGCCAGTCCCAGCAGGTCTAGACCAGCCGTTAAAGTTGGGACCCGCAAAGGGACCATGGTGCTAATTACGGTACCGTAATTAGCGCCTTCCCCATTCCCATAGAGCCCTATGGGGCAAAAATGGGAATGGGGAAGGGCAATGGAGGAAGGCGGAATTACCGCCTTCCCAACCTTGGAATAGGGCGGTAATTCCCCTTTCCTCCAAGGCGGTACCGGTAAATTACCGGCATGAACCATGGTGCTGACAGCACCATGGTTTACCGCACTACGTGTAATGAGGCCCAGAGCGCCTTCTGAAAGTGAGACTGTTTAGCAGATCTGACTTTCGTGGTGGACTTAATTTACTAGAGTACCTAAAATGCAACCACATCTTGGAGAGTACATATAGCAGATGAAAATGCATCACCCGCCCTCAGCTGAAAAATAGGGAGCAAATCCACTACTGGGCCAGCCGTCTTCCCCCAGCGACATGCACCAAGAGAGCTATCTGCGCTCAATCCACATTCTTCCAGGTGCAGAATTACGCCCATTCTGAATCCTAGAAAGGGTCTGAACAATTGAATGTGCCCTGAATAGCCCTTTGACGCAGCCATGTGGCCGTTGTGGAGTTCTGGAGCTCCCAGATGCACTATGACTGCTCCACTACACCTTACCCAGGAACTAAGTCCTTTCCTCTCTGGGTAACTCCAATCCTGATCTCTTGGATACCAGTAGTATGTGTTCCATGTAGTTCAGATGCATCCCTGAACATGATGGCCATCTCCCTGCTCCCTGGAGGAATTGTCAAACCCTGTCCCTCTTGAATCCATGCATCATTACCAGCTGGAGACAGACCAGGATAAATTACTCAATCCAAACCAAGTGAATTGGGTTCTGCCATTCTATAATGAAACAGGTGGTGCAGGTGCAGCACCCTTCACTCTCTCTTAGAAGAGTGCTCCAGGCCGATGCCCTTCTGCAGGATTCCTTCACCTCTGTGAGAGACATAAGACTGCCACCTTTACTTGCCAGTCCACCTTCTCCTGAAAGTTTCCTATTTGGGTACTTGGGACCTCTTCTCTCTCAGGGCCTGCCCATCAGTTTTTCTCAGAGCTGTGATAACCATACCCCCAAGTTTAAGTCTGAATAATTTGGGTCACTTCAACTGGGAGTGGATCCAGCTATCCATATAGAAGGGAGTGAAGGAATGAAACCTGTCTCGTCAAACTCCCGTGAACATGTCGCAGGGAAAGGTTCACTGCCTAAATTCCCCTTTTCCTGTTCTACCAGGGTGCTGATTAAGGGAACCCCTACAGGAAGTTGTGACATGGCCTCGTGGCCCCCAACAAACTCTGTCCCACCACTAGGGTAAGGAGTGGCAGAAGTTTGTGAGGCGGGGAGAGGGTGTTCTTCCAACTAGAGGTCCCTCCTGGGTAAGTAATTGGTTTCTAATCTGAGAGAACAAAGAAAAGCAGCTTGGCCCAGGGGCTGATTCACACAGATGGGCTGGTGAGAGTCACTTCGAAGGCAGTGACAAGCACTTACTGACCCTGTTGGCTTAGCGAGGCCACTTGACTCCTTAGGATGTTACCCATGGGAACCCTTTGAGGCACATGCCTCTGGGTAATCTCAAGGGACAGGTCCATAGCTTTAAGGCCTAGGTTCCCAATTCAGAGACTTACCATGTCCAATTCAGACTTTCACCCTGGGACTTGAAGTCACAATCACTGGCCTGATTCTTAGCTGAGAGGCCAGAACACTGTGTCCCCATCCAGATTGGGGATAACCCATTTAGATATAAACTCACTCTCCCTGAGTCTGGGCTGGGCCCTCTCATATGTTTGCCTACTCTTAGAGTCCTTTTTGACATGGGAGTGACATCCTTTCTGATAGGCCTAAGGCTAGCATCCTCTAGGTTGCTGTCCCGGCTCTCAGAGAGATCAATGGGCCTTACTGGACTTACCCCATGTTTCTCACAAAGAGCCCCTGGGTGTTTTTAGGTTGGTGACCATAGTGCCAGATTAAAAAATCAGCCTCCTGGTGTTCTGGGAAAGTGGGTCCCTAGCCTGCAGGCCTACTTGCCCTTCTTTCCTGACCACTCCCTCCAGATTTGAGATTCCCCCATGAGGCTGCATAACTCCCAATGGTCAAAGCCCTAGCAGGATAGCATGCTCCCACAGTGCCTGGAATGAATCCCCTGTCCTGGTCCTCCTGTTTCCTGCAAATCAGTCAGACATGGGATTCCCTCGTGAGATGTCTCATCGGAGAAGTCTCTCGGGTCACTGTCCTCACTCACCGCAGGGAGGCCAAGGAGAAGTTGACCATCCCATGGGTAGAGTAGCCCAACTGGACCCACAAGAGTCCTCACTGACGCTAGTTCAGGTATCTGCTGAACTGCGTCACTTAGTCGCCCCTATGTAGAAAACCTTAGGGACTGGCTTGAGAGTCGCAACCTGGCCCAGCTTGGTGAACCCCACGATTCACACCCAGCCAGCCCTGCACTGTCCCTGGGTGAGCAAGCATAGGGACCATAGGGATCCTTTAAGGTAGAAACCTTGAGGTGTTCTAAAGGCAAGGATACCATTGAGGAAGAAGAATCACTCATGACTTCGGCGGATTGGTGCACGCTTTGTTAGTAGAAAGCAGTGACAGCACGAACTCAACAGCAACACGAGACATACATTCAGAGCGTCCCCTTCCCTTCAAGCCCATTGCCTTTATACCCAACAGTACACATGCTTTCCAATGTAAGGAGTGGTCCCGTCAGGTCACGGTTGCATACTAAACTCATCCTGCTAGAAAAGAACAAAGCCTCATCATTTCAGCCTTTGACACCAGCTGCGCTAATTCCTGTAAGCCCGTGTTATCATGGAGGTCACCCTGTGGTAACTCAGTCAAGGTGCCCACACTCCTTAAAGATTCCCATATGTTTTGAGGCAGGTGAGAGCATTAGCAATGTCACGACTTCCGCTCTCATTTGCCACTTTTCTTAAGAAAGTGAGAGCCTAGACCCGCTTGCATAGGCCAAAAGAGAAACATTTGAAACAAGGGATGAGAAAGCGAGCAAACCAACAAGCTAGGCAAGAGGTTTTCATTGCAAAGACATGCACAGTACGTCCTACAGTGTCCGCCTCGCATAAGCAAGAAACACTGTTTAAACATGGCAGGTTAGAGGGCCTAGTCGCTATAATACTGCAGTGCCAGGCACGGGGGTACATAACATTTTCATTTGCCAATTTTCCTTCACAGTCCCCCTCCTAGGAGACATTCACTCCACTTCACTTTATATCGTCTTCCACAGGACAGCAAAGCAGTTAAACAGGTTGTGACACTTCAGAACAGGTGTTACATAACCGATAGTAAAGGCTTTTGACCACCATTGACAGACAAGACAGACCCAAGATTATGACAATGACTACAACTAGGGTCTGTCTGATAAATTCCCCCATGGATCCCAGTTGCCCCTGGATCCCTGTCCCGAAGAACCAGGACGCCTATGGGCTAGTGTGCAGGAGGCTTACAGTGTGCCGAGTATGAGTAATGATGTCAGAGATATTGTTTGCATAATCTAGATAACAGTGCAGCACTTGCTCTTTACAACTGCACAGATGCCTCCCTGGGAGGCCTGAACCATGTTTAATGCCATGCGGTACCGAAGAACCATGGTTCAGAGGGCTACATGTTCCCGGGACAGCATAGACAGGTAAACCTGGCCTGCAACAAAGTCTTCCCATTAAAAGCTTTGCTTGCAGTGACCTGGTGTGGGGATTGTAGAGGTGTGTTGTACTGCAGGCAGAACGTATCCCATGTAGCAACTGCCTCCCCAACAGATGGATAAACAGGGGAATGCCTTATCTACCCAGATGAAACATGTTCCGGGATAAGTAACACATCTAGCCCGGGAAAATGTGAAATTCTGGTCAAAGGCAAACTTAATAGTATTAATTATCACCCTAGTGTTGGTGGACAGGTAATACTGGCATCTGCTGGTTCCCATGAACACAGACCTTTGGTTAGTATCACACAGGAGACCCACTGCCGGAGATGATAGGTGGAGGGCAGTGGGTTTCCGGCGTAGTAGGTTTGGCTCAGGGAAATTTGGAGGATCTGTGAATCCCAGCAGTAACTGAGCATCCCTAAATGGTTGTGAGCCTGGTGACTGGGAGACTAGCTTAAGATCCAAGCAGAGATCCCCCTGCTGAAAAGGAATTGGTGCAATAGGGAATTGTGATGACAAATTCTGGGGTAAGTGGGCTCACACCCCGCAGTCAGTCACATTAAAAATACACATGTACTGCCAGGAGAGTTGCAAATATGTGTTTTCACTGTGTACCCAGGGCTGGGCTGGAGTCCAGCCCATCTCGTGGGATGTTGTTTGAAAAGCCTCAGTAACCGTAAAATGCACATGTATCAACATTCCAAAAACATTTATACTAACTGAGATATAGTACAACATCCTGCCACTGGTACTATTTGTCGATGGTCCTCTTTAGGCTTTCAGCCACATCCTCGGGACCATAGTTTCTGGGTTGCAGACAAAGGCCCTCATTACGACCCTGGCGGAAAGTGACTGACCTGACCGCCATAGCGTAAATAGCGTTTCCGCCATCGCACGACGGAGCAAAGTGCGGCCAATTCCGACCCATCGGGCACGAGCACTACGCCATGGCGGAAGTGCAAAGTCCGCGATGGCGGAAATGTCCCCAAAACGCCCCTCACCGCTGTCGTAAGGCGCCCTAGGTGCAATTCCGCCACCCATCTTAGCGGTCACCGTAATGAGCGGCAACCGGAAAGTACGGTGACCGTAAACATACGGAAACGGAAGTAAAAACATGGGCCCGGAACGGGAAACAGCACGCCGTACACCTATAAAATCAGAATTCCCACACAACCATTAAAAATACTACCCTGAGACACATCCCAACCCGTCATCCACCCCAGTGAAAGCAATAGAAATGGGAAAAGTAGCGAAAAAAGCGTGCGACCGCAAGCGGCAGGTCCACTTCTCCCGTGAGGAACTCACCGTGCTCACAGAGACCCTCCAGGAGAATGCTGCCGTCGTCTTCTCCACGCAAATGACCAGGACGGCACTTGCGAACAAGAAGGCCATATGGGCCCTGGTGGTACAGCGGGTAAGTGCGGTGGGGACCGCACCCCGCAACCCACAGCAATGCAGAAAGCGATGGGACGACCTGCGGATACGCGTACGGAGCATACTATCCGCCAATCGCAACATTGCCACAGCTACCGGGGGAGGATCGGAATCACCCATCAAGTTGACCCCCTGGGAAGAAATCTGTGCCTCCACCATTGGAATGGAGAGTATAGAGGGAGTCGGAGGGATGGAGAAAGGAGTGCAGACATCCGAAGAATCCGGTAGGTGGGCCAACTAATACAATGCCAAATCCACAATGTCCAATCATGTGAAGTACCATGTGTCCACATAGTGCAACAGTAACACATGTCCAGGAGAACGTCCACATACATTGGCCTGACAGCGCACTTTAAAACTCACATTAAATACATAAATAATTAAAAACCCTAAAAACACCCTCTACACGTGCAGCAGGCACACCCTAACTGCAGGCTGCAAAACAACTGCATCCTCAATCCACACAAAAATGAAACCACCTCCAAGGCCCCGACCCAAATCACCCTCAGGTACCACCCCAATGCATGTGATACATTGCCATTCCAATTTCAACAGACCCATTAATAACGCTCGCCCTCCTTTACTCCACCACAGGGTCCGATTCAAACGACGAGCTCCAGGACACCCCTACCAGCACACCTGCAAAGAGGGCCAAGACCAACGGCCAAAGACCCTCCACCTCAGCTGCATGCATCAAGACACGGCAGCAGCACAAATCAAGTGGCAGCACACAGGAGGGAACATCAACAGGCACCCCAGCAGCCAGCATGCCCACAACAGCACCACCACAGGTCCCCCCAATGGATGCCACAGAAGGCACTGCCTCTGGTGGCAGCAGCACCATAGGTGACACTCCATTAATGGCAGCATGCTCCGACACAGAAGACGGGGATGTCGAAGTAAGATCCATCCATGACCTGTCTCAATCCCCCTGTTTGTTTCATCCCGTACACCATGAGGATACCACGCAGGGGCACCCACAAGACGACGACTGGCCATCCCCCACAAGCCCTGTGGCAAGGCAACATGAGGTGACCAGCCCCTCTGTGACACCACCGCAAATGGCCATGGCACAGCAGAGGCAACAGTCCCTCGCTCAGGTCATCGTGCAACAGCAGCAACTGGCCACGCTCCTCAAGGACCATGCTGATGAATGTGGGGGTACTAAGGCAGCCATAGAAACAGCAACTGAGACGCTTAGGGCAGAAATGGAGAGAAGCACCGAGAGCCTGAGAGTACAAATGGAGAGAAGCACCGAGAGCCTGAGGGGGGAACTGCATGCGACGTCCAAAGACGTATGTGCTGAACTTGCCGCTGTGCGCCGTGTGCTCACTGAGCTCTCACAAACCCTTAGGGACATGCATGGACGTGAGCAGGCAGAGACATCATCCGTTGCAAGTTCCGTCCAGGGCAGCCCCCAACGTAGATCTGGGAGGAACCTGCGCTCCACAGGCAGGGGTGCCCCTGATACCTGGAGAGGGGGCTTGCAATAGCGTCTGCCCACTGACAATGAGCATCTTTGGACACTGGTGTTCGGGGGGGAGGTAGGAGGGTGGAGGGGGGGTGTTGGGCTCACTTGGGTGGCGGGTCGATGGGGTGTGTAACATAATTTCACATATGCTATAAACATTGCACAATCATCCAATGAGATGTGTGGACATTGATCTTTGTGTACGAGGCCTTTATAGGCGTACAGTCCATATTGTGCATGTTCCAGACACACACAGTGCCACAAGTCCCGTGTCCATGTAACAGCCACCAGGCGTGAGTGCTAGAAGCATGCATCTATGAGATTCTGACGAATTTCACGGCCCTCCTGTGCCTCGCGGACTCCTTGAGGTGCTGCCACATCCCCACCCTCATCATGACCATCTTCAGGTGCTTGCAGTTCTGCGTCAGGGGGCATGGGCACATTTCTACGTACGCACATGTTGTGTAGCATGACACATGCCATGACCATCTTTGCCACCTTCACTGAGGCAGCGGAAACGAGTCTTCAGTAGGCCGAATGCCTGTTCTATGACTACACGGGTACGTGAGTGGGCATGGTTGTAGTCCTCCTCATGCTGGTTCTGTGGGTTCCGGAGTGGTGTAAGGAGCCATCTCTTCAGTGGATACCCGGCATCACCTGTATGTGGACAATAAAGGATGTTTGTGGAATGACATTGCTACGTACGCACCCCCCCCCCTTCCTGCCAGGTCATTGCCGCATCACATACCCCACATTATCATGCATGAAATGAGACTCACCGAGTAGCCAGGATCTGTTCCCTGCGTGTCGCTCCATGTAGCGTGGTATTGTAGAGTTCCTCAAGACCATAGAATCATGGGTTGATCCAGGAAATCGGGCACAACAATGTGTAATGATCCTGTTGGAGTCACACACCATTTGTACATTAAGAGAATGAAATTGTTTTCGGTTGCGGTACTGGGCCTCCATGGCATGTGGGACGACCAATTCCACATGGGTGCAGTCGATGGCACCAATGCAACCCGGTATGCCGCCAAGTGCATGGAATCCCACTTTTGTGTTCGTAATTTCCTGCTCCGAACGTGGTAGAGAGATGTAGTCGTCTGCGTGCTTCAGGAGGGCATCGAGCACTTGCAATAGTGTCCGTGAGAACAGTGGCTGTGAAATGCCATGCAACTGTCCGACTGTGTGCTGGTAGGTGCCTGTGGCCAGGAAGTGGAGTACAGACACCACCTTCAGTAGGGGTGGGATGGCGGTTGGGCTATCTATCATGCTGACAAGGTCAGCGTGTGTCATGTCCACAATGGCGGTTATGGTGTCCCGGTCCAAACGGTAGAGGGTGTGGATCTGCTCATCAGTGAGGTTGAACGGATGAGCTCGGAGGCGTGGGATTGCGGGCTGCCTGCGTGGTGGTAGTGGCTGTGCTGGTGGGCCTTGCTGGCCCTGCCTTGCCCTCCTCCTCCTCCTGCGTCTCCTCTGTGCGGCCGGTTGTTGTAGTAGTTGGTGTTCGTCTTCTTCTTGAAGTTGGAGTACTTGCAGTGCTATCAGGTCCCCCAGGGCCAACATCGCTAGTCCTGCCGGTAGCATTTTGGAGTGGGTGTGGTTGTGGGAGGGGGTTGGGTGTGCAATTTATGTGTTTTCAGGCTGTATTGCCTCCACCTGTGGTGATTCATTCCACCTGTGCCAGCTGCAATCCCCTTTGGGCGAGCACCGTACCGAGGTTCACCGACGGGCGGGGCGTCCCATTTGTGAGTGAAGCCAGTTGCCATTTTCACACACTGCCGCACTACATGGATGATTTTGTGATTTCAAGCGGTCACAGATGCCTTTTCGACGTGATGTTGCAAATGTGGAATTCGAAGGACAGCGCTTTCGGTTTTCAGCTAGCGGCGAGGAGACGCCCACAGGTCTGACTGCAAATATAACGTTCTATTGTTTAATGTCCTTGGGACAGGGGCCATGGCGAGAATGCTATGATTGATATGAATAGTATGGGATGCGCAATAGCGTAGTGGACAAAAAGGCAGGACGTTCCCAAATACATGTTACTTCACAACACTAGAATTCCGGGCTGGAGAACAGTGGATTTTGCAGACTGCATTAGGCACAGACTCCATGGAAGTTTCGAATGTGATGTGAGTAAATAATCAGGCGTTTTCATACCGGGATGAGGGAATGATGTATGGATGCATGGATGCATGGACAGATGATTTGATGGAGAGTTTGCCATGTACAGGGCTTTTTGGAATCTATCCACCTCCCCTGCGCTATGTCATGCAGAGCTGCCATAGTGGGACCATCGTCTTTCTGCCCTTGTTGAACCCTCCCTGTCTCGACGCCCCTTCAGGCACTTGTGTCTATGCACGTTACTAATCCCATCTAATGGATTCTGTCTTCACAGACGCATGCACACAAACACTCGTTTGTAATGGTGTTTTCACCTCGATTTTTATGGTTGTGATTCGCAAGTGATTTTTGGGTGGGTATAATCCTTTTGAGTGGGCTAGCATGCATATGGCTGTGGATTTAGTGTGATCATTGAAGTGAGTTATACAAATGTAGTTCTGATGGCCATACTATTCTTTTTCATTTCATTTGGGTGACAGGTATCTCCTCCCCTTTTGCCGCTGCCATCTGTACGCCACTCCTGCAGATGGCTTTTACTCCCGACACCTGCTGCTTCGTGTCAATCAGTGGAGCACCATTACGATCTTATGGGACGATCGCCAATGGGCCACATGCCCTTACGCAGTGCTAGTGGCTAGGAGCAACATATCGTCCTTTCTGCTGGACTAGTGCCTACCTAATGGGACGGCCCTGCGGTTCTAGGCGCTTCCGTGTTGCCTTTTTGGACGTGAATGTAGCCCCTGTGTACCATGAAGGAACAGGGCGTCACACAAGAAGAAGCTGGTCATTTATTGCGGATGCAGCCCACAATACTGGAATGTATTTTGGAGTCATGACCTAATGGCTGTATGGCCCTTGGTGGTTTTGTGGTGCAGTAAATTTCTATTCTGTTTTTGTTTGTCTCATTTTTCTGCTCATGTTGCTGTACTTGGACCTTCACATGCCTGTGCTGCATCAGTGCGGCAATGGTGCCATGGCAGATATGGATGCCCACTCACAAGGCACTTGGAGCCCCTGGATTCATTTGTTCGTTGGCATGCATGGGTGACTTGTACATTTCACTGGTTGCATTGTGTGACTTCATTGCACCTACGAGGAGTTGTGCAATGTGGCCAGGGAGTGGTGTACAGGCACTCAGTAGGGCCGTTTACGGTTGATTCGCGATGCCGTACTTCTCACCATGGCGGAATGGTACTTTCCGCCATGCTTGATGACGTTAGGTACATGTCCGCTAGGGTCGGAATTCGCGTACCGTTGCGCCATGGTGGTAATTACGGTTTGGCATGGCGCGCGTGCGCGTACTTGGTGCAGTTAGCATTGGCGTTCACTACGGTGTCGCTAATGGCATCGTACTTTACGGTGACGGGTCATAATCGCACCGAGCACTATTCGATGGCGGTATTGCATTTCCGCTATCGTTTTTCGATTTCCGACAGGGTCGTAATGAGGGCCAAAGTTCCTTTACTAGTTTGCTGAGGTAGATAAGGTACAACACACTGGCTGAACTGTTCTCTGAACCATCCCTTCTGTCCAAAATATTTATATTCTCCTGCACGAGTCACAATGTTCCAAAGTTCCACCACGCTTATCAAATGTCAAGTTTCCAGCAGCGAAATCCATGACTCACAGTTTATGGTCGGCAGACCCACCTAACAGTCCAAAATGCAAATACTCATAGTACCAGAGACACATAAATATCAGAGTCATGGTAACGAAATGCATGACCAACACATGGTAGTAGCATGGTCCATAACCTGCAGATGCCAGGGACGTAGCAGCAGTGGCAGTTTTTCACGATATATTATTATGCAGCACAAGCAAGTCAGGGATCTCTTTCCTCTTGAATGAATGTGGTGCACAATAAAACCGCTTTTTTATTTTTACAATCAGATTCTTAGTTTAAAGCGGCCCCCAACCCGTCTCGCACCCAACCTCCACACGCACCCCGAGTCACAGTAGACCAGGAAACAGGTCGGTGTGTTATCAATTAATATTGATTAATTTGTGATTTAATGGAAAAATTGAATGAACAGTTACAAGAGCCACCAAAGTGTGGAAATACAGACTTCAGGGTATTCTAGGTCAATCAGCACATCAAGACAGCTCAAAACTCTAACACCAGGTTAAACTCTGATTTTAATGGGGTTTTCAGAAACACTATGAAGCCAGCAATGAATGGGACAGTTCGTTTTCTGCACCAGGTAAAATGTTTTTTCACTTTATTAGGACAACTGCTATGGGATAGCACACAAAGGTTCTTCGGACAGCTTAGACTAGAAACAAATAGGGCTTCAAAACAGTCTAGGTAGCACACCATAGAAAACTCGATTTTAGTACATGCAACCAGAGGTGTTGCTAGGGGGGGCTGAGGGGGCTATAGCCCCGGGTCTTTTGGTTGTAGCCCCGGATAGAAGCTCAGGGACTACAACCAAAAGGCTATAGCTAGTCCTGAATCCTGCACGTCCCGACATTAGCTTAGCCCCTGATCTTTTCCAGATCTAGCGAAAGCCCTGCATGCAACACATGAAAAAATAAAGAGGGAATGCAATTGTAAATCCGTTATCGAGATACAGTAAGGGAAGAGGGAAAGACTAGGAAAAACGGTTTCAAACAGGTTAAGTAAAATTTGCAGAAAAACGAAAATTCAAATGCCACTCGTTTTTCTAAGGCTGTGAATGGCAGACATGCTCTAGGCAATGGAAAGGAAAGGAAATGCAATTCAAAATCCGTTATCAAACTATGGTAGGGGAAGAGGGATAGACTAGGAAAAATAATTTTCAAAAGGTTAAGCGAGAGTTTTAGAGAAACGAAAATGTAAATCACACTTGTTTTTGTTGAGGCGGTAAATGACAAGCACACTTTGAGCAATGGGGAACTCATATAGGACAAATCGGTTTTCAGTGAAAATGACAGAGGCGCATAGAAATTTGCAGTTCCATGTCATTTCATCACATGATGTTTTTTCACTGGGTTTTTACCGCAAATTCTTTAATGAAAAAAACCATTGAATTTTTTGTTTAATTATTTTGGGGGGTTACCCCCCAAATGCCCCATTCCCTTTAATGTTGTATCTATTGCCAAACACCCACACCCCATATAAATCATTTTCTAACCCCCCTAAAAATTCGATGGTTTTTTTCATTAAACAATTTGTGTTAAAAAACCCACTGAAAAAACATCCCGTGATGAAAGGACGTTGTACAGAAATTCTCTTGGTAACACACAATTTAAACACACAGACAAATTTCTTTTTTAGCTAATAATACATGTAATTCTTCGGGAAAGCACTTTAGACTTATAATGACTCACAAGACATTGGGAAGAGAGAGTTTCGAATTCTAACTCTCAATCCCGTGAAATAATGTGGAAATGAATTGATTTACTGAACAAAATATACGAGGGATTTACACAAGCAACAGGCGATTCTTCAATGGGAAATGACAGAAATGCATGGGCAAAAATAGATTCTTCTACAGGAAAATTAATTAAATATACAGGCACACAAAGGACTTTCAAGTGGAAAAGGACTACAATCAACAGTAAATAAGAGATGATTTTGTTCAATGGAAAACTGACTTACATGCATGAGCAAACACAGGATTGCCAATGGGAACAATTACTACAATGCACAGACAAATGAAATATTTTTCAATGGGGAAAATGACTGAATTACACAAACACAGTAGAAAGGTTTTTTTTCCATGGGGGAATCTCTATGGCAATGCTGAAAATATAGGGCTTCTTGCATCTATTGCTGGGGAGGTCTATACTTACAAGTAAAGGGGTTTATTGACATGAAAGTGCGCCAGGGCTTCACTGTAGGGACAATCAAGGGGTCAGTTAAGGCCGCTCTCTGTCCTCCAAAAAGGTCCTACTCCAGCTCCTGGCTTCACTCCAAGATTAGGCCCAATTTTTCAAGGATGGTTCCAGATTTTGGCAGCTGCATCCCTTGGATTTGGTAGGGAGAAAAGTCCTCATTTGAGGTGCAGTGACTTATTTATAAGGTAAATGAAATCACTAATGTGTCATCTTTCTCGCAGAATGGATAGGGCAATGTTTATGGGTTCCATCCCCTCTGCATGCTGATAGGTCCACAGAAAATGGGAGTGTTCTGGGAAGCTAAGGGAGGATACCCTATACATCACTGAACTTTGACAGGGGGTTGGATCTGGATTCTGCACATGAAAATCTCACATTATGGCAAATGCCCTTTCTCATCATGCTATGCCACATATGGCAGCATTTATGGATATTCTATTTTTAAGTGAATCGCATAAACCTAGTTTGATGACTGTGCGACCTATTGGTTCGAAGCTACAGTATTTTCTCCTTTATGCCCAAACTATATTACTAAAAAATCTGGCATTCAGTGGGCGGAATATTTATCACCCGTTACACATTTTCTCAAATGTTTATGGTTGTCACATTTATGCAGAGGTCAGAATCAATTTTTTTCTCATATCTTTTGGTATGTTGGTGTCACCAAAATCGTTTTTTTGCCTCACCCGATGCAGCTCACTGTCAGCTTTTCAGAAATCCTAATATAAATATTTTGGGATGAATATTATGGATATTACATGATGAGATGTATGTCTCCCAATTTACACAATGGAAAATCAGCTCCTTCCTTAAACCTATCCCCCACCTTTGCCATGTGTGGCTGTGATGTCAAGAGGGGTCCTGTGTTGAGATTAGATCACATTCGAAGAGCTTCAAAGGACTGGTTGCCAGCTAAGGCAAGTTTTATGATGGCCTTAAGTGGATTTGGTCATAAAACCTGGAGAGCATTCTTCATCTCATCCCCCTGACAACAGAGCTTGGCAAAGCTATTTTCACACTTAGGGGAAATGAAGCTACAACTTGGTTTTTTCCCGCCACTGCTGACCAGCATTTTACATTTAATTCATCCTTAGTAAATGCACACAATCTGAACATGTAAACTCTTGCACAGTGGTTACCTGTAAATGCACACAGAAGGGCAACATAATGTATATTTGAAGACTTTAGCTGTACATGTGAATACGTAAAGTGTTGATTTTGAAGGCTCAATTTGAAATGTCCTTTGTCAGTTCCAGCTGTGACACCTTTCATTCTTCTGCAGTTTCACATTTCCTTGTAGATAGTTATAACCTAAAGGATTCTTCTGTGATGGGCTCCTTATGGAGGGAACTCACAGTTCCTTTATTATATTTTTGCACCCATATTCGTAAGGAGAATTTATTTAATTGAAAGGGAAAAATGGATTTCTTTTTTTTTTACATGTAATTATTACTGTCACAGTGAAAGCTCCTTTCTGTTGCGCAGGGCTGCACACAATCTTGCCACTTCTATGTGCATGCTGGACACTGTTGTTTCTGCCAATATGGTCTCCGCTTTTCCAGACCTTTTACAAAAGGTTTCTTAGGTCTTTCCCTCATATGAGACAAAGAACATTTTCAGGCATCTCCAAACTTTGACACCTAAATTCCCTCCTTTTCGTTTTGACATTCCAGGGCCTCATTTCCATGTTGATCCAAAGCTGGCCTTTTACTGAGGGGCATGTCCCCCCACTGCCTCCGGCCTTCAGTTATGGCGTTGTAAGGCTATTTCACACCACAGTCTGCTCTCTGCCGTTGCCCCATCTCCTCAGAAGGGCTCATCATCGTTGGGGAGACAAATCCACAAGTGAGTAACTCGACCAATTGTCACTTTGATCAGAACTACTGACTCTCGGATAGCCTCCTGCGAGATCGCTGTGCATACCTCTGGACAGTTGTGTGGTGAGGTCCATTAGAAGTGGCCGCTGGAGATGGTATGCCAACAGAAGAAACTGGCTCAGTGTTGTTCCTTCATGGGCCTCGACAACCTGCTAGAAGAGCCGTATCAAGCTCCCTCTGAGACCTTACTGCATAAAAAAGATTCAGCTGCTGTGGGTCCCGGTTCAATATGTATGAATATTGTCTGATCGAGGGCCGTACCCTCGCTGTCTAATGCTGTTCGCTCTGTTCCAGGAAACCTGTAAATGTCTGACACTGACAGAGTCTTGACAGCGTCAGTGGTGGTGTCGGTGGTCGTGGAGGAACTGGAGCCAGTCCGTGGAAGATCGGTGGCCATTGAGGTGATGTCATCAGCTGGGGCAGCGGCCTTGCAGCAATGTGCTGAATGAATCCAGGCCGGGATGCTGGTGCGCTTCACTATTGAGTTGGCGATTTACAAAACCTGAAAGGGACCACTACACCTCTGCTGAAGTTCAGACTTTCTCTTATGGACTTTCACCAGGATCCAGTGTCCTGGGTGCAAAAGGTGGCAGGGTGCCATAGCTGGTTCAGACAGAGTTTCACGTACCTGAGCATAAAGAGATCAAACATTTTTAATGAACCTGCTACAATTTTTCAACAAGGTGTCGTCCTCCAGTGATAAACTTTGCATATGTGGGACGGCTGGGGGTGCAGTTCCCATTCTCATAGGGCAACCTGTAAGGATCTCATGGGCCGACAGTCTATGTTTGTGCTGGGGATTGTTTCTCATAGCAATCAAAACCAGGGGCAGAGTGTGGGGCCATTTCAACCCAGTCTCCTTGCACACTTTACACAACCTTAACTTGAGGTCGCTGTTTCAGCGCTCTACATGTGCACTGGAATGAGGATGATAAGTACAGTGGATTTCTTGTCTAATCCCTAAAGCTTTGCACACCTCCCTGAGAACCTGACCCGTAAAGTGGGTACCTCGGTCACTGTCTATCTATAAGGGCAATCCAAATCAAGGTATATATTTGGGTAACAATTTCTTGGCCACAGTGACTGCGTCTGCTTTCCTACAAGGATAGGTTTTACCCACCCAGAAAACACATACACTATGACCAGACAATAAACATATGACATACACTTGGGGAGCTATATGAATTCTGTCTGCGCATGTAAAAATTGACCCTTCAGTACAGGCCATGTGGACAGCTTTGTAGGCACCGCCCTCCCAATATTGTGGGTTAGGCATATAATACAATTCTTACAATAATTCTGACACATAGTGGCTGACCCAGGATCGATCCAGTCTCATTGCAACTGTACAGTCATGGCATTTGTACCTGAATGGGACATGGCGTGAGCTTCATGGACTAAGTAGGGGACAAAAACTTTGTGTGCCACCAGGCAGCTTTCTGGGAAACGCCACAGGGAATATTCTCCCAGTACACACTTATGTTGCATCCAGGTCACTTTCTCAGCTCCAGGCGCTTGATCTTGGAGTATTGCCAGACTGGCTAGGAAAGGTGTAGATGACCATTGAACTACAACACAAACAAGACATTCATTAGAAGCCTGGGACCTTCTCAAGGCCACTGAATGAGCTGCACCAGCAGCCAAATGATTTCCATAGGCTGTAAATGACTGTGAGGGATTGTATACTTTACACTTCACAATAGCTACTGCTGCAGAAGTAACAATGCCTCTAATAATGCTGAAACATATTTTCCATTTAGTATTGGGGCTTGTGGATGTTAAATAACCTTGCTGCTTACACAAAACTCCAAAGTTGTAGACCACTCCGTGAGCGTACCTGAAATCAGTGTTGATTGGGCGAGAGTCACAAGCCCAGCCACTTGATCTGACTTAGCCACAGGTAACCGGAATGCTTTTAGTACCTTGTGGGGGGTAGATACAGAATACCGTGAAATCAATTTCCCTGTTTCTGGCACACTGATGCACGATCCGTCCACAAACAGAATCAGATCAGGACTAAGCAAGGGTACATCAGACAAGTCCACCCGGGGGGGAGACAAAAGTGTTTCCACAACAACCTGATAGTCATGGGGTTCCCCATCCTGCGGGGTATGTAACAGTGAAGCATGGCTTAGAACTGAACAACGATTCAAGGTGACATTGCCAGCATAGTTGAACAACTTCTTGTAACTTGTATAGTGTGAATCTGACACATGCTGTGTCTTTCCCTTAAGTAATAGTGACAATGCTGCATGAGGAACAGAAACTCTCACAGCATGGCCTTGTACCAGGGAGTCTGTTTTCTCCACCAAAAGTGAAGCAGCGGCAACAGCAAGCAGATACGCTGAAAGTCCTGCAGCTACGGGGTCGAATGCTACACTCTGATAAGATACACACAGATGTTTGTCCCTGTGTAACTGAGTAAACACACCTTGAGCACAGCCCTTGCATTAGTCGCAAAACAAGACAATGGGCATGCTATAATGCAGTCATTGCGAGCGCTTGCTTAATGGTGACAATGGCTTCTTCAGCTTCCTGAAACCATGGCAGGGGTTTGGAGATCGATTCATGTGTGAGGTTCTGAAGGGGCTTAACTATGAGCACATAACCCAGGAACTATTCTCGGCAGAAACTTAACATCCCAAGGAGCACTGTCATCGGCTTCTTGGATTGTGGCTTACGGACCCTCTGGATCACTGCAATCGGATCCTGGGACAAGTGTCTCTCCACTGCAGAAATCTCATGGCCCAGATACCACACCCAGTGCAGACATAAATGTAATTTGTCCTTAAATGGCTTGTGACTCTTTTCAGCGACAGCTGACAACAGAACTAGTGTGTCTTCAGCACATGCTTCCAAGGAGGCAGAGGCTAGAAGCAAATCATCCACATTTTGCACCAGCATTGACCCTCTTGAAAAATGTTCAGAATAGAGATCTTTCTTTAAAATGTGGAAAAACAAGGAAGGACCTTTCACTTACCCCAATGGAAGCCTCACAAATGAGTACTGCACTGATTTATGTTGAAATATGAAAATATACTGACTGATGAGGTGTATAGGTATGGAGATAAATGCTGAACACAATCCACAACAGTAAAATATTTGGCTGTATACAAAATACATGACAAAATCGTAGCTGTATTACAGGGGCTCTGGGTTGGGACAATAATACCCTGCTGGAGAAGGGATTCTATCACAGGACAAATACCCTCTTCAGACTTTCTGGAGTTGGGATACTGCAGTACATATGACAAGGGCTTGGCAGGGTTCAGGATAATTTGAAATGGCTCCGCATTGAACAAATATACAGTATCATTTGCATGGGTTGACCATAATTTTATTGGGACGCGGTCTAATGGCCCCTGCAATGGACAGGAGGTGTTAAGCCAGTCCTCAGACTCCAAATGGGTAATCTCCTATAATACTGCCAGCACATTGTGCTCCTTGTATACAGGAATATCATGATATAGACCATAAGCGGAACAGTAAATAGAGCAGCTCAGTTTACATAACAAGTCTAATCCAAACAAATTCAGAGGGGAACAAGGGCTCAGCAAAATAGCACGTTGGTTGGAAATGGGCATTATCGTAACCTTAAGTGGAGCGGACACAGGTTGAGGTATTGGAGTCCCTACTATGCCCACCATACTAACTACCTCAGCAGAATGCATCATTCATGAAAACTCAGAACTCTTAAGGTGGGGTGTGATGCCCCAGTGTCAACCTAACACAACATGTTCTGACCTGCAACAATACAGTCAACGTACGGGGCAGTAGGATCAATCGAAATGAGCGGTGCAACAGGTTGAGGGACCCCTTGGCAATCCTAAATATCAGTCGATAGCAATAGCGGTGGAATCGGGAACGTGCCATTTCCCTTGGCACGGTTGGCTGCCAGCCTCGACTGCCATACTGAGGACGATGTGGACACTCAGCTTTCCAGTGTCCACAATAGTTGAATTGGTCGCTACACATGTTGGGCTAAAACCTTTTAGCAGTTTGCCGTGGCCCAAACAACTGAGGTGCTACTCCCCCTCTTCCCCATCCCTACCCTCAAACATCCATAGTGCGGAGAACCCCTCCCCTTCCCTTGGGAGGTTGCAAACTCTGTATTTGCAATGCCATTAACTTGGCTTCAGTTGTTTCTTTTTGTCTCTCATCAGGTCATGAAAATGCAGTGCGGCCAAAAAAATGTCCACTAATCCCTTTCCTTCTCATCCTATCAACACTGCCTTAATTCCTTCAGACACTTTTGGCACAAACAGGGCCACCACTGCATGCGGTGCTACCAGCACTGCATCTACAAACCCGAGAATACTGTTCAATACATCTCTTCAAACGTTCAAGATATTTCGACAAATATTCTTCCTTGGCTTACTTACATGCATTGATCTTTGGCCAATCAGTCTTTCAAGGAAAAATCTCAGTAATAGTTTGCACAAGCCTATCAGTAAATGCTTTGAACTTTCTAGCGGTGGCCAGTTTTTCATCTGGCCATTTTTCACTGACTTTAAGCAACGTAAAGGTATCTGCGGGTAATACGTCCTGTAGCAACTGACTCAGATCAACACAAGTGGGGTGATAACAGTCAATAATGACCTGGAATTCCTCCTGAAACTTAATAGTGTCTTCTTGTAACCTTGGAAACCCTTGAACAATGTTAAACAAATCAGTAGCACTCCATGCGGCTTGTACAGTCACTACAGTATCTCCCCTGCACCTGGGAGCTGTCTGAGCAGGAATGTGCCAGCGATGGTATCAAGCATTGTGTGCGGAAACCTTTCAAACGTGCCTGAGGACGGGGAGCTAAGGGACCTTCCATAAGCTGCATTGGGGTAGACTCCTGATACATTGGTGGTTCAGCAGAGTCTGGACTAGCCATTCACCTGTCAGGTATTTCATTAAGAATAGCCGGACCATACTTGTCTAAAATATCTTCAGGACTTTCCTTTAACAAGGGTCGGTGCCTGCAGGTTTGATTGCTCAGCTTTGAAAGCTTTTACTTGCTCCTGGAGCTTCTCTTGAGTGTCTTTCAATGCACGGGTCTTAGATTCAGTCTGTCTTTTATTAGCTTTGGTATACCAGTTGAGATAACTATACCATTGGCATTGGTGTACACATTCACCTTTCTTCTCTAGCACCTTATGCAAATTCGTTATCCTGTCTAAATCCAATGCGCCTTACTTAGGAAAGTGTCTAGCTAACTCACTCTGTCTATATCCGTGCCATTTATCCAGGTACTTACATGCTTTTGGCGAGTAGTGATTAAACATGAAGTGCGCTGGACTTCCTTTAGGAGGAAGTGGCACATGTCTAGACTGCCCTGCTTACTCTTGGGGTAAGAGAAGGTATGCTTATTACGAATCCAGGTACGTTCCTAACTCTGTCTGCATCGGGACACTATTGAGTCCCGCGGATGGCGGCGTGGGTACAGCTCATTAGTTTAACCCCTTTGCCTCATCTATCTAGAGGCTCAGGTATCAGACCCAGCCTCCATTCCTCCCACAGTAGGGACATTTCAGAAACACCCACAGGTGTTGGTCAGATTCAGATGACTGCTGGTTCACAGCCTATATCCCCCATTATGCTATCTTCAATGCAGAGCGGTATTCAGCTTTTCAGAGACACAATGAGTAAGAGTCACAGACACGACAGATAATCAGTATAAATACAGCCTGTTACAGCTTCTGTACTAGATAGAGAAGAGTGTGCAATAAACAGCAAAATCGCAACCTGAGTTGCACATTTTGGTTTTCCAGAAACGAGGTATGGATTAAGAAAAGACAATCATCGGGATCTCATCTAAAATATTTTCTTCACACTCATCCAGAACACATTCACCTTAATCCCTCATCGGTCCTACACTACTCTGACTGGTACTGCAGACTCATGTTCCCTTACGTCAGCAGGGAGCATGGATGCGCTGCTTTTAAACTGTGGTGGCCAACATCTTTTATTATTTCCTTATTCAGATAAATAGTCCTACAGGCAGTGTTGTTTCCCTCCTGTATCCTCGTGTAATCACACCAGATTCCAGATTTTTCTATTTTGTTTTTTCTAGGTTCCAAACATCAACCCCATTTCAGACCCCACCTGTAGGGTACGTCCTTATCGAGATCCTAGGGTGTCATAGAAGAAGGTTGACCGATACCCCAAGAGGAGTAACCTCCTCCCTGACATTCAATTGGAACAGGAAGGGGGAGATTCTCCTAGGGTGGGGGCGATTTGATGATAGCACCCCTGTGCAGGGGAGTTGCTAGGTCTGGAAAAGACCCGGGGCTAATCTGATGTCCGAACTGTTGGGACTGGGGGCTAGCTAGTCTTTTGGCTATGGCTCCTGAGATTCTATCCGGGGCTACAACCAAAAGATCAGGGGGTATAGCCCCCTTAGCCCCCCCTAGCAACGCCCCTGCCCCTGTGATATACGTTCTCCCAAGTTACTGGCTCAGGAGCTGTAGCCGGGGAAAAGGGATAACACATCAACCTCTGTTCATCTTAACGGAATAGACAAGCACAAAGTCTGGAACTCATAACATACCTGTGCTCTAACCAAACCTTACTCGAACCACCTGGTGACTCTTTTGCTCTGTTAACATCCACAGAACAAACATGAACATGAAGGGATAGAACCCTTTTATGACTAAATCCTTGTGCAATCACAAGGCACTGTCCTCTCCCCAAGAGGGGAGTGAGAACACCACGCTTGTCTCTCTGCTTGGGCTACTGGTCAAGAAGGTACGTAACACTTAGGTTTACAGTGTAGAGGTGAGAATGGGGTGAGGAGGAGCCAGTTTGGACATGTCAGGAGAGCGGATTAAATGCACCAGAAGCAACCCCCTCAAACGTTCCACCTTACATTTCAAAATAGCTATGGACAGGATTCATGGGTGTGACAGTCGGGCTGTGAGTAGAATGCAGTTTGTGAGCTGCAGCAGTCGTGTCTCGTTCCTGATTATATTGTAATGTCATGTCTACGTGCAGGCACGTCAGTGAATGTTCAACATTCAGTGGCAATCGTGGTGGGGCCTTGCTGTAATATTACTGCCAGAGCTTGACCAAGTGTGGTGGCCATCATGGAATGGTCCTCCATACGACCGAGTGAGGATAAAAGCCCTCTGGTACCTATGGGTCCACGAAAGCTGCCACAGTCTACCAGGAAGAAGGGGTGCCTTTCTCAGGTACCTAACAGTACGTCCCCCGCCAGGCCCCACCCCAGGAAACAAACCCGACCTCCATACCGGTTTGCTAGAATGGGTCCTGTGAAACTTCATAAGCAAATGGTTTGCATGCACATTTCTAGTCTTAACCCATGATCTCTCCTCAGGACCATAACCCTTCCAATGCACCAGATATTCCACAGAGCTACGAGATTGGCGGGAGTTCACTATATGACACAAATTGGATAGAGAAGGGAATGCGGAACAGGCTTTAGCAAAGACACGCAAAATATTGGGTGCATTTTATAGGACACAGGCAATTCAAGACGCATGGCTACTGGATTGGCCACCTTTCCTATAGGGAAGGGACCTATGTAACAGGGTTTTAATTTTGAAGCAGAAGAAGATATGACTATATTATGAGTGGACAACCAAACCATATCCCCAGGTTTGTATACAGGCCCCTGTTTCCTCTTCCTGTCAGCAAAGTGCTGAGACATCTCTTGGGCCAGATCCAGATGTTTTTTAGCCCTTCTTATAACCTCCTGAAGATGACGCAGGAGGGAGCAAGCTGCAGGCACTAGCATCTTGGGAAACACTTTTGCAGGAAGGGAATATGAAATCCATATGAGACATGGAAAGGGGAATCTCGTAATGAGGTGTGGACTGAATATAAGCGAATTCTGCCAAGGGCAGCAGGGACACTCAATCTCCCGAATAGTCAGAAATGTAACAACAGAAATATTATCTCAGGGTTTGATTAACTCTCTCAGTCTGATGATCACTTTCTGGATGATAGGTGGATGCGAAGTGTAAATCGATGCCCAACAGTTTACTTAAGGTTCACCAGAACACAGACACAAACTGAGAACCCCTATCTGATATTATAATACTGGGTATTCCGTGGAGTATGAATATATGCTGGACCAAGGCTTGATCCAGCTGAGGTGCAGAACCTTAGGTAGGGCAATGAAGTGACCCATTTCGGTACATGAGCCAACTACTGTCAGGGTCACTGTATTCCCTTTGATGGATGATAAATCTGTCAGAAAATCCATGGAGCAAGTGTGCCAGGGGTTCTCGAGTATAGGTAATGGAAGTAACAGCCAATTAGGCTTTTCCCGAGGTGTCTTTCCTTTAGCACATACTGTACTTCCTCGAATATAATTCTTAACATCCTTTCATAGGGATTTCCACCATACATGTCGTTCCAGTTTCTTCTTCTGTTTCTTCTGTATTACAAAATGTCCTGCTCCTAGTAAGTCATGACACCACCTCAAAGCATGGAGTTGGCTTTCTCGTGTAGGTACCCATAGTTTGCATACTTTATACAGCAATCCATTTTGTTCTGAATGCATAGAAGATTCTTCCAGAAAGTCTGCACGGCTTACCACAGTATACAACCCTTGGAGTGTCTCTTTCCAAGTCAGAATAGGCAAGGTCGATAACATGATGATCTTGTCCAAGAGATAAATGGGATCCCTTCGGTCTCATTAACAGGTCTGAATCATTCTAGTTGAAGCACCCGCGTTGGTGTTCAAATGTCCTGGTTTGTAAGTCACTGTAAAATCAAAGCGGGAAAATAAGTGGATCCATCGGTTTTGACCCTGGTTCATGGCTTTGACAGTTTTCAGGAATTGTAGGTTGTGATGGTCCTTAATAACTGTTATGGTATGCCTAGCCCCTTCCAAGAGATGTCTCCGACTAAGGACGGCTTCCTTTATGGCCATGAGCTCTTTCTCAAATATGCTGTCATTAACCTGGGTGGGGGATAATTTCCTGTAATGGTACGCAATCAGATGCGATATGTGAGATACTGTAATGTCTTTTTTCGGAACTTGTCTTTTTCATCAAACTCAAGTATCAATCACACAAGTTGTTACCCACCTCAAGACTTGCTTGGTAACTGGATCCGAAAATGTTGAAGAGAAGACAATGAGGTTCCTCCTAGGGACCACTATACCTCCGACTCCAAGAGTCAGGACGCACAGAAACCCCCAGGGAAAACCCCCAATGGGGGAAAAAACCCTGTGTCGGGCTGCTAGGGTTCGTAGAGTCCTGAAACCAGCCGGAATAAACTTCCTCTGTACAGGCAAGGAGATGATCGTCAAGGGACCCGTAGAAATGAAACAACTGTGTAGAATAATACACAAAAATGAGAGGCTGGTGAGTACAAGGAGTGAAAGTAAGAAAGATAAAAGTAAACAGAAAACACGGATTACCTGAATCTTATCCGGTCTATCTTAAGGTAAGAACAAGACGATATAGGGCTAAAGAAGGATAAGTTGGTTAACCTTCCAATAGTATGTTACAAACTGTCTTACTACCTAAAAGTGCCTCCCTTACCGTCTTTGTGATTGCAACAAAGAGAAATCCCTGTCCTGTACTTCCGGGTAGAATATCCTACTGATTCCGTGGCTATGGCTAGGGTCGGAACTGCTATTGTAAAGATAACAAAAATAGCAAAGAATAACTAATAAAAGTATCCATCGGAGATAATAAGTAAATGGAAAGAAACAGACCACTAAGCGTAGTGTACCTGTGGAAATCACAAAAGGAACAAGGAAGATTCGAACTGAAGAAAGAACCTTTGCCTGCAAGCCCGGCGGTGTTTTCTAGCGTAAAATAAGAAAACACAAATAATTAAGAGAACAGCGTTAAGAGGGTAGTAGTAAGGAGTAGGAAATAGTGGTTAAGGCAGATGGAGATCTACGCGAAACTTACGGAGCGTACAGCTTGTCGTAAAGAGAGAAGCAACGCATCTTGCGACGGGTTGGGTGTCTGGATATACTATGCGGAAGTCAGGGGGCGTGGTCAACCTTCGATTGAGATCTGGAGAGAACGCTAGAGCGTTACAGCCTGTTCCGTTAATACCCGGAAGTGTTAGAGCCGTGTTCGAGAGTCGGCAAAACATTGTGGAGACCAAATTAGGTGTAACAGTATGTCCCTTCTCAGATCCAGTCCCCCTGGTTTTCCCGGGTGTCTCATATGAAAACGTTTAACAGTTTAGGTGCATGTATTGCAGATTTCGGTTCCCAAGTTCGCTCAGAGGCGGTGTAACCTTTCCAGTTGACCAAATATTGGAGTCTCCCAGGGTGCAGCCGGGAGTCACAAATATCTGAAACCTCATATTCTGGTCCTGAAGGCGTAAAAACAGGAGCAGGCCGAGCGGAGACATGGGGGTGAAAGACACTCCGTCGGTCAGGTTTCAATTGAGAAACATGAAACACTGGGTGGATACGTGCCCATGTTTTAGGAAGTTTCAGTTTAAATGCCGCAGTGACCATGGGAGCCACCACCAGAAAAGGGCCCATAAACTTAGGTGAGAGTTTAGATGGTCTCAGATGTCGCGGGAGAAACCTAGAAGAAAGCCAAACCCAATCCCCAGGTTTCAATCCTGGAGCAGGGGTTCGATGTTGGTCTGCATACCGTTTCACCCTGTCCTGGGTGTTCTTTAGAGCTTCCTTAGCAATTTCTTGGCCATGGTGGATCTGTTTAAGTAAAGAGTCTACATCTGGAATCTTATTATCCTCTGCTCTCTTCACAGGAAACACTGTGGGGTGAAAACCATAAGTACAAAAGAATGGCGATGTTTTGATAGCAGAGTGGTAGGAATTTTTGTAGGCATATTCAGCAATTGGTAACAAGTCCTTCCAATTGTCATGTGCAGCAGAAATGTAGTTCCTTAAGTAACCTTCTAGAGTTTAGTTAAGTCTCTCTGTTTGACCATTAGTTTGTGGGTGATAACCCGAACTTAAGGCCTGAGTAATCCCCAGTCTTTGACAAATATGCTTCCAGTATCTAGACGTATACTGGGATCCTCGATCCGAAATGATGGTATCAGGTAAACCATGTAAGGAGAATACCCGGGTAACAAAGATACGTGCCATAACTGCTGCCGATGGTAAAGCTGCCAACGGGAAGAAATGAGCCTGTTTGGTGAAAGAATCAATAACTACCATGATGGTGGAACATCCTCCAGACACGGGAAGATCGACAATAAAATCAGTTGAGATTATTTGCCAGGGTCGAACAGGCAATGGCATCTTTACTAATGCACCAAATGGAGAATGTCTGGGGCTTTTGGATTGTAAACAGCAGGGACAAGATTCCACATAACTTCGAATGTCCTCTTTAAGAGATGGCCACCAAAAGTCACAGGAAATCAATTCATAAGTGGTAGCATATCCACGATGCCCAGCCGTTTTAGAATCATGACACATGTTCAACACTTCTCTTTGTAAAGATTTAGTAGGTACATAGACTTGATTGCCCCTGAAATAACACCCTTCCTTTTCTGACAGGTTGTTTTGTTCATTTTTAGTGAGTGATTTAAGAGAGGAAGGGCCAGAATGTTGTTCAAGACGGTGTACAAAACTGGGAGTTTTAACCAAACTCATCGCTAGGCAAGGAAAAATGCGTTCAGGTCTGGTAGCCCGATTGCAGATCCCATATTTCCGAGACAGAGCATCAGCCTGCAAATTATTTCTCCCAGGGATAAAGGTGAAAATAATTCTAAATGGGGAAAAGAAGTGAGCCCATCTAGCCTGACGGCTATTACAGGTTTGTGCATATTGCAGAATCCGGAGATTTTGATGGTCGGTTCTCACTTCAGTGGGATGTACAGCTCCCAATAGTAAATGCCTCCATTCTTCAAAAGATCTTTTAATCGCCAGAAGTTCCTTTTCAAGCACGGTGTAATTCAATTCTGCTGGTGAAAGAGTTTTGGATAGATAGGCAATAGGTCGTTCTGTATCTTGCTCATCCTTTTGTAGAAGGACCGCTCCTAAAGGATACTGAGATGCATCAGTTTCGATGATAAATCCCCGGGATTGATCCGGAGTCTTAAGGATGGGTGCTGTGGCAAAGCGTCTTTTTAAAGTATCAAACGCCTTTTGTCTAAGCTCAGTCCAAAGATATGGAACACCCTTCTTCAACAGATTGGTAAGAGGTTGAGTTAGAGTAGAAAAGTTAGGAATAAACCGACGGTAGAAATTTGAGAATCCAACAAATCTTTGAATGTCTTTACATGAGTTGGGAATCGGCCAATCCTGAACAGCCTTGACTTTTTCCGGATCCATGGCTATGCCTTGAGCTGACAAAATATAACCCAAATACGTTACTTTGGGTTGGTGAAAAGAACACTTTTCAAAGTTACATTGAAGATGGTTATTCAGTAGTCTTTGCAAGACTTCTTTGACGTGAACCTTGTGTTCCGACCTGTCCTTAGAGAATATCAAGATGTCATCAAGGTAAACTATTACATAATGTAACAGTAACTCTGAAAATAAATGATCCATAAATCGTTGGAAAATCGCTGGAGCATTAGATAGTCCAAAAGGCATAACTTGATACTGAAAATGTCCAAAGGGTGTCCGGAAGGCAGTTTTCCACTCATCCCCCTTTCTTATTCTGATTAGATGATAGGCCCCCTTAAGATCCAATTTAGTATAAATACTTGCCCCTTTGACGGCTTCCAAGATATCTGGGATCAAGGGCATAGGATACCTATCGGGGATGGTGATTTTATTTAACCCTCTGAAATCTATACAAGGTCTCAGTTCTGTAGAATTTCTTTTTGGAACGAAGAAGAGGGAAGCTGCGGCCGGAGAGGTGGATTCCGTGATCAAGCCGTTCTTCAAGTTGGTATCTAAATAATCTCTCAAAACCTCCTTCTCAGAAGTGGACAAGATGTACATCCTGCCAAAGGGCAAAGGTTGATCTGGAATGAGTTCAATAACGCAGTCATCTCTTCGGTGAGGTGGTAATTGAGTATATTCCACCGGGGAGAAAACCACAGAAAACTCTTGATATTCAGTAGGGAGGCCTGCTACACAATTGAGAGAAGTTACTGGTCCACAGATACCCTGTCTAGGGGTTTCAACTTGAGAAGAAACTTCCACAGATCTCTCCTCTGAATGACTGATACAATGGCCCTCATTACGACCCAGGCGGTAAGGGGTTTACGCCGGCGTAAACTTCGCCGACCCTTACCGCCTGAGTACGAGTTCCCGTAGCGCCATGGTGATTTTAACGCCTGCTTTTTGCAGGCGTTAAAATCCATGGCGCTAAGGGACCTTGTTGTTAATTACGCCACCGTAATTTACGGTGGCGTAATTAACGCCTTCCCCACTCCCATTATGCCCTATGGGGCAAAAATGGGAATGGGGAGGGGTAAATGGGGATTGGGGACTTACCGCCCCGCCAAGGTCGAAATGGGGCGGTAAGTCCGCCAACCACCATGGCGGAGTTGGCAACTTAGCGCCATGGACCATGGTGCTAATAGCACCATGGTTCTCCGCCAAGGTCCTAATGAGGGCCAATGAGTTAAACAGAACTCAGTAAATCTTCCCTTACGTCTTTCACTACTTCTTTCTTTCAACCTATAATCTATCTGCATCACTAAAGTAATGAATTCAGTAAGGGATGTTGGGCGAGGCACCCTAGAAATCTCGTCCTTCAACTCTTCCGAAAGACCCCTCCTAAACAAAGTAACTTGGGCGTCATCTGACCAATTGGATTCACTAGCAATCTGTCGAAATCTAGTGATATATGTCAATAAGTCCTGACTTCCCTGCCTAAGGTCAAGCAGGTGTTCCTGAGCAGCTATTCTTATCTCTTGCCTTCCAAACACTGACTTTACACTGTTGCAAAAAGCAGGATAGGAATCGAGAATGATGTTGTTAGTAGTAACCAACGGAGTTGCCCAGGCAAGAGCTGGGCCCACCATTTGAGAAATCATGTATCCCACTCGATCGCGATCAGTGTGAAAAAAGGCATTCTTAAAAGAAAACTGAATCGAACAGGCATCAAGGAACTCTTTGATCTTGTGAGGATTTCCATCAAATTGTCCCCCAGGCAAGGGCCCCGGAGGGACTTCAGAACAATGAGGGACTCTACTTACAGCTGATTGTTGAGCTGCAATTTGAGCAGCCTGTTGCTGATTCTGTTGTGTTTGCCGTAGATTGGCATTCTCCTGTTTGAGGTTCTGTACCTCTGCAGTCAACGACTGTACTGCTGCTATTAACTGTTGAATCTGTTGATCCATGGTAAATAACAACTTGTAAACCGATACTCAGTTCTAGGCCAATTGGGCGTTGCTTACTGTAATGTCTTTTTTCGGAACTTGTCTTTTTCATCAAACTCAAGTATCAATCACACAAGTTGTTACCCACCTCAAGACTTGCTTGGTAACTGGATCCGAAAATGTTGAAGAGAAGTCAATGAGGTTCCTCCTAGGGACCCCTATACCTCCGACTCCAAGAGTCAGGACGCACAGAAACCCCCAGGGAAAACCCCCAATGGGGGAAAAAACCCTGTGTCGGGCTGCTAGGGTTCGTAGAGTCCTGAAACCAGCCGGAATAAACTTCCTCTGTTCAGGCAAGGAGATGATCGTCAAGGGACCCGTAGAAATGAAATAACTGTGTAGAATAATACACAAAAATGAGAGGCTGGTGAGTACAAGGAGTGAAAGTAAGAAAGATAAAAGTAAACAGAAAACACGGATTACCTGAATCTTATCCGGTCTATCTTAAGGAAAGAACAAGACGAAGCAGGAATTCTGTCCTGATTCTATAGGGCTAAAGAAGGATAAGTTGGTTAACCTTCCAATAGTATGTTACAAACTGTCTTACTACCTAAAAGTGCCTCCCTTACCGTCTTTGCGATTGCAACAAAGAGAAATCCCTGTCCTGTACTTCCGGGTAGAATATCCTACTGATTCCGTGGCTATGGCTAGGGTCGGAACTGCTATTGTAAAGATAACAAAAATGGCAAAGAATAACTAATAAGAATAATCTTTCTGTATCAAAAGAGCCCCAATGGCATTGTCCAAAGCATAGGCCTTGACAGTGTATGGAAAACTGGGTTCAGGGAAACACAGAATAGGAGCAATAGTAAACAATCTCTTCAGATGAAGAAAGGCCTGTTTTGCGTCAGGAGTCCACTGGAATCTTTTCCCCTTCTTCAACATCTGGGTGAGGGGTATCAATATCCGAGAATATTCGAGAATAAACCTTCTATAAAATTGTCAAATCCAATGAACCTCTAGATGTTCTTGGCATGTGTGGGTTGTGGCCACTCTACTATAGCTTGAATTTTCTGGGGATTCATCTCTACCCCTTGAATGGACAGTATATATCCCAAGCAGGCTATTCTTTCTACACTTAGACAGTTTGGCATACTGTTGATGTGTCAGCAGGCATTTCAGTACCTCTTCGACATGTTCTATATTTTCTTTGTAGGTGGACGAGAAAATTAAGATATCATCCATGTAGATTACTACGTAGACGCCCAAGATGTATTTAAATATGTCATTAAGGAAATATTGAAAGACGGATGGGGAATTATAGAGCCCGAATGGCATAACCAAATACTTGTAATGCCCAACCTGTATGCGTAACGCCATTTTCTATTCATTTCCTGGGAACATTCTCACTAGGTTATACGCCCCCTTTAAGTCCAATTTCATAACGATACAACTATTTTTGGCTTGATCCTAGAGTACTTGAATAAGTGGCAAGGGATAATGATTTTTGACCATTATGGCGTTAAGCTGCCGATAGTCCACACAAGGATGCAATTCTGTTTAATCCTTTTTAGGGATAAAAAATAGGTGCCCCCGAGAGAGCGGTGGAATGCTTGATAAAGCCCTTCCACAGGTTTTCGTCAACCTATTGCTTCAAGACAAGGTTCTCCTTTTCCATCAGTTCTTAGGTACACCATACCGCAGGTAAGCCCCAGGTAATAAGTCAATTCGACAGTCATGTGTTCGATGTGGTGGTAGTTTATCCGCTTCTTTTGCATCAAAAACCACCACGTAAGATCGATATTCCTTAGGTATAGAAGAACTGGGGTCTACTAGACCAGCAGGTTTTTACTAAGGTCGAACAGCAATATTGCAACACATCCTGAGCAAGAGTCAATGACTTCACGGATTTCACCTGATCGGGCACAGATTTCAGATTTCACCTGATCGGGGGATAAAGCAAATTGAATGGTTTGTTCCTTCCAATCTATACGAGGGTTGGAGAGTTGTAACCATGCAATGCTAAATATGAGTGGAAATGTGGGGCTGCAGTAGCATCGAGCCTGATGTTCTCACTGTGGGTGGTATCAAGAGAACAACAGTTTCTTGCCTAATAGGGCCCGAAATCAGACAGGAACCATCAATGGAGAGCACTGGTTCAGAGTATGTTTTTCCGGTGAGCGAAACCAAGATCAATAAAGTTGCCTGTTGCACGTTTGAAAGTGTGTTCGAAAGTGTGCTGCAGTCAGCAGCAACGCTATCCACAAGTACGAGCTGGAGGATTTGGCTGGGGGAATGACTATTGATTGCCAGGGCTTACCTGGACACACCTGCTAAACGTGATAGAACGTATTTAGCATCAAATGCAGCACATAGCACATGTGGTTGAAAGTGTGTTTTCAAGTGTGCTACAGTCAGCAGTCATTGGACAAGGACAATAAGAGGAAAGTGGTTTGCTGGTGGTGAGTACTTTTTTGTCATTTTTGCCCTCCTTCTTCTCTTTTATTTTGAGTATGCCTGCAAAAGCAAAATGTGAGGGCATTGTTTATGCCTTGTGTTCTAAGGGAGCTGACCCTGATGGCAGGGCGGCGATGGGCGTGCAAGTACTTGATAAAGAGGGTGGGGATTCTTTTGAGCCAGATAATAAAATCAAAACAACCGGCCAATCTGGAGAGGAAGAAATTAACTGTGATTTGCACAGCACTAAGTCTACCATTTCAGATAACAATTCCCTCCAAAACCTTTGTAATTCCCTGCACGCTGAGGTTATTGATAGCATTCAACTGCTGCTTCAGAGCAAATGGTGTCAGAAAGTGGGGAGGCTGCGCGACAACCATTAAATCACAGCTTGACCATGGCCCTGGATATTTTTGCTGAGAGAGAAAGCGTAGCTGGTGATATTTCAACCCTATCAAGTATTACTTTGCCTACCTCTGAATTGCCCACTCTACAGTTTGCCGCAAATATTCTGTTGAAACTTTGTCATGAGATCCACACAGATCTCTGCATGCATGGGACAGCATTGCATCACATAGAAGTAGCACTGGGCATGGATTGTGAAGACATCACGAATCAAAACACAGACAACAGATTCAAAGTTCAAAATCAAATGGTTTACTAAATCAAATGTCAGGTGGTTGAAGGCCTAACTTGCCCTATGCTAAGGTGGGATGTCCCTACTTGAACGAAACTAAGGAAAGTCTGAGCCAAAGAGTCCAATTTAAAAATCTGTGTCCAAAACCTATCCTTGCCCTCACAACTAAAGCTAAACAATGTGTAGGAATGTCAGTAATCAAAGAAGCAGTGATCAAAACAAAGTTCTGAGCTTCTTCCAGCACTTAGCTTCTTCTTCCTCTCCCCTTCCCCAAAACAATACAGTTCTGCACAATCCTTGGGGTTCCCTTCCCCAAGTTCAAGACAAAACAGTTCTGCACAATCCTTGGGGTTCCCTTCCCCAAGTTCAAGACAATACAGTTCTGCACAATCCTTAAGGTTCCCTTCCCCAAGTTCAAGACAACACAGTTTCAAAGGAAAGTATCTTGAAGCTCTGCCCTCAAAACAACATTTGCAGTTCTTCAAGTCTCTGGGTTCCCTTCCCCAAGACTTTACCGTAGCAACTTGTACTTGTTTCAGTCTCTCAACGTTCAACACAACTCTAGGTCAACTTGACCCTCCTCCTGGATTGCATCAACAGTTCACTTACAGTGATCCTTCTTGGTCCGTTCCACCATGTCAGTGGCTTTCTCAATTGTAGGGATCCCTGGTCTAGGCACAATTGTCAGACTACAGGATCCATCCATCACAGGTCGTGCAACCAGAAACCCTACGATCATAAGCCCACACAGGTTCTTCTGTATTTGCCCCTGTGTACCAATTCACATTCACTTAGCTTCTCTTTGTTGGCCTTTTGGCTTTATGTGCAGGTTCTCACTCTCCTGGCTTCCCCTGGTTAGCCTCTTGGCTTTGTCAGTGTGTGTCACACATCTTATGCTAGTCTTAAGCCTTGCCACACTGTATCCATTCATAAAGTTCACTCTGCAGTGGTTTTATTTGTTCCGCACCTCTCTGTCATAATCTTTCATGCATGTGCTCTTATTTCGTAGGTTGCTTTCAAATGGGTATTCTCCCTTTTTACTTTCATCAGCTAATAGCTTTGCCCATAACATTTTCATACAGTTCAGTATTCAGTATGCGAGATTTAGCTCTGCTTCTAGTGTTCATTCAATTTGGCATTCAATAGTGTATTCTATTCATGCGGTATTCAAATGGTACATGTATCAGACACTTATGATTGCGCTCTGCCCCTTCCAGAGTACCGTTTTTCCTACTGGTGTCTTGCAGTCTCACCGGTCTTTGCCATGTTCCACAACCTCTGCTTAATACAGCGATGGCTGTGCGTTCGTTGGGGAGATCCAGCTACATCGCCCACCTGCTACACAGCTCTGCATGCTCTTGCAGGCTTTCTATCTGCAGGCGGGGCAGCGATCTCTGGGCAGGTGAGCGGCCCGACCTTCCAAAGCAGTTGCTTCACTTCTGGTCCTCTTTCAGCCCCTTCTGCTCTTGCCTGCCATCTTGCCGCCTGCTCCATCTCTCTGCTCTGCCTCGCCTAGCACGCCAGCCTCCAGGTTGCGCACTGGTCTCCTTCCCGGAGCACGCCACAGCTTCTGCTTATCGCCAGCAGGTTTCTCCGGTCTCTCCCTTCTCAGAACTGCTCACCTTCTTATACTCATGAGAATTAATAAATGACCTCAGCTGCGGGTCATTTGGTCTAAGTGCCTGACCATAGTTAAGGAGACATGACTGGTCTCTACAATACTTTACATGCCTCTTCCTCGTCTCAGTACCAGAGTGGTGAAAAAGCCCACTAGTGGTCCTCCCTCTTAGTCACCTCTTCCTCGTCCCAGTACTGTCATAGGTAAAGGGGGATAACATGTCTCTCCTGGGGGTACCCCACTCCCAATCCCAAAGGACCCTCCACCCAGGTGATCTTCCCTCGCTTCTCCACCCCCAGGGTCAGAATCCAAATACAATGGCCTTTGCCTGGCCACCTGAGAAGAGGATCCAGGGGGAGTAGGAGTGTGGATACCCTCAGGTTTCTCACAGGATATCCGGCGCAGTCATTCAGGGGAGCAAGGAGTGAGTGTGCATACACATACTGCGAGACACTTCAGGAGAGCCTGTTAGATAAAGATGCAGACATGATTTCAGTGAGCGATAGCAAGTAGATTACTCAAGTCTCAGAGCCACTTAATGATGGTGATGACACTACGGGGTCGTATGTCTCCAGGAAA
The DNA here is from genome assembly GCF_040938575.1 of Ambystoma mexicanum. Lineage (NCBI taxonomy): Eukaryota > Metazoa > Chordata > Amphibia > Caudata > Ambystomatidae > Ambystoma > Ambystoma mexicanum. Next base: position 985,712,299 of record NC_090921.1, read on the forward strand.
GAGCAGAGGTGCTTAAAAAGGCAAAATATACTGAAATCCAAAAAGGGTACTGTGAAAGCTAATACCACCAAAGTGTCAGCTACTGAGAAAGAAAATGCTTTGGCAGTGGAATCGAATACTAAGACAGACCGGAAAAAAGGCCAATCAGCGACTTGAACGACTTAATAAAAGAGAGGGCACCCTGACAAGTTGGATTCTGAAGAACCCCAAAATGGGTGAAAGTAAACAGAAACTTATGGAAGAACATAAGAAAACTCCTGAGCCTCAGGCCATAAATGAGAGCAGTGATGATTGTTCCATCAATAGAACGCAGCAGGACGTAATTGAAAGGTGCACTACCCCTGATATGACCATTATTGATGCTTCGCAGAGAGGAGTAAAACAGGTTTCTGCTGTCTGCCGCCCTGCATTAGGCGAGGTGACCCACAACGCCCACTGGACTGTTTCTACGGCTGAATGTAATCATGACCACAAAATGGCTGAGATGGGCCCGGAGGACCCCAGGATGTTTTCAATTGTCAGCCTGTTTAAGGAAGGAAGGGATGAATGGATTAATCGCTCATATCTATTATATCTGATACATATGATTCCTTCCCTTTTGGTTCTGTACTCTGGTGACTTTGAAGACCTAGAGCCCTTGGAAGACTGCAATCTGAAGGTCACATTGTTATACAAGCGATACAGTAGATATAATCATAAGCCATTTTTCTACATTCCTAAGAATGGGGTATGATTTGAACGCATGGGTGTGGACATATTCAACAAAAAAGGGGATGGGCCACGTGTGGAGGCTCCTTTCTATCTTAAAATTAGCATTTATGTGCAGGTTCTCACTCTCCTGGCTTCCCCTGGTTAGCCTCTTGGCTTTGTCAGTGTGTGTCACACATCTCATGCTAGTCTTAAGCCTTGCCACACTGTATCCATTCATAAAGTTCACTCTGCAGTGGTCTTATTTGTTCCGCACCTCTCTGTCATATTCTTTCATGCGTGCGCTCTTATTTTGTAGGTTGCTTTCAAATGGGTATTCTCCCTTTTTACTTTCATCAGCTAATAGCTTTGCCCATAACATTTTCATACAGTTCAGTATTCCGTATGCAAGATTTAGCTCTGCTTCTAGTGTTCATTCAATTCGGCATTCAATAGTGTATTCCATTCATGCGGTATTCAAATGGTTACATGTATCAGACTCTTATGATTGCGCTCTGCCGCTTCTAGACCACCCTTTTTCCTACTGGTGTCTTGTAGTCTCACCAGTCTTTGCAATGTTCCATGACCTCTGCTTAATATGGCGTCGGCTGCGCGTTCGCTGGGGAGATCCAGCTACGTCTCCCACCTGCTACATGGCTTTGCATACACTTGCAACCTTCCTCTCTGCGGGCGGAGCAGCGATCTCTGGGCAGGTGAGCGCCCGACCTTCCGAAGCGGTTGCTTCGCTTCTGGTCCTCTTTCTGCCCCTTCTGCTGTTGCCTGCCGTCTTGCCGCCTGCTCCATCTCTCTGCTCTCCCTCGCCTAGCACGCAAGCCTCCAGGTTGCATGCCGGTCCACTTCCCGGAGCACACCACAGCTCCTGCTTACCACCAGCAGCTTTCTCCGGCCTCTCCCTTCTCAGAACTGCTCACCTTCTTATACTCATGACAATTACTAAATGACATCCGCTGCGGGTGCCTGACCATAGTTAAGGAGACATGACTGGTCTCTACAATACTTTACATGCCTCTTCCTCGTCTCACTACCAGAGTGGTGAAAAAGCCCACTAGTGTTCCTCCCTCTTAGTCGCCTCTTCCTCGACCCAGTACTGTCATAGGTAAAGGGGGATAACATGTCTCTCCTGGGGGTACTCCACTCCCAATCCCAAAGGACCCTCCACCCAGGTGATCTTCCCTCACTTCTCCACCCCTATGGTCAGGATCCAAAAACAATGGCCTTAGCCTGTCCACCCGAGAAGAGGATCCAGGGGGAGTAGGAGTGAGGATACCCTAAGGTTTCTCACAGGATATCCGGCGCAGTCATTCAGGGGAACAAGGAGTGAGTGTGCATACACATGCTGCTGGGACACTTCAGGAGAGCCTGTAGATAAAAATGCAGACATGATTTCAGTGAGCGATAGCAAGTACATTACTCAAGTCTCTGAGCCACTTAATGATGGCGATGACACGTGGGGATGGTATGTCTCCAGGAAAGAGCAGAGGCGCTTTAAAAGGTAGAATATACTGAAATCCAAAAAGGGTACTGTGAAAGCTAATACCACCAATGTGTCAGCTACTGAGAAAGAAGATGCTTTGGCAGTGGAATCGAATACTAAGACAGACCGGAAAAAAGGCCAATCAGCGACTTGAACGCCTTAATAAAAGAGAGGGCACCCTAACAAGTTGGATTTTGAAGAACCCCAGAAAGGGTGAAAGTAAACAGAAAAGTATGGAAGAACATGAGAAAACTCCTGAGCCTCAAGCCATAAATGAGAGCAGTGCATCCATCAATGGAACGCAGCAGGATGTAATTGAAAGGTGCTGTACCCCTGATATGGCCATTATTGATGCTTCCCGGAGAGGAGTAAAACAGGTTTCTGCTGTCTGCCGCCCTGCATTAGGCAAGGTGACCCACACCGCCCACTGGACTGTTTCTACAGCTGAATGTAATCATGACCCTAAAATGGCTGAGATGGGCCCGGAGGACCCCAGGATGTTTTCGATTGTTGGCCTGTTTAAGGCGGAAAGGGATGAATGGATTCATCGCTCGTATATATTATATCTGATACATGTGATTCCTTCCCATATGGTTCTGAACTCTGGTGACTTTGAATATGTGGAGCCCTTGCAAGACTGCAATATGAAGGTCACATTGTTAAAAAAGCAATACTGTAGATTTAATCAGAAGCCACTTGCCTACATTCTTAAGAATGGGGTATGACTTGAACATGGGTGTGGACGTATTCAACAAAAAAGGGGATTGGCCACAGGTGGAGGCTCCTTTGGATCTTAAAATAAGCACTAGTAATCATGGGAGAATGGTCATGAGTAAGAGCTTAGGAATAGTGGGAGGAATGCCAAATTGTGGTTGGAATTGGCTTGCAGGATTATTGCCAGTAAAGCCCTGCCACAGGCCCAGAATTTGTAACATCATCTCGTGGAATACGAGAGGGCACGGCCATAATTCTGGTGCTGGGGCTTCATTGGCGCTACTCAGAATTGTGGACATTTTTTAAATACAAGAATCTTGGTTGGTGGCTAATTATTATTTAGATCGTTAAAATATCTTCCAAAATACTGCCTGTAAAGGCCTTTAAAGGGGCCCCCATGTGGTGGGCTGCTGATTGGTGTACACAATTCCTTGGTAGCTACACAGGTGGTAATGCCATCTTTGGAGAAGAATATTTTGGCAGTTCAAACTTTGCTAAAGATCTTGGGGAAAAGAGAGCATTAGTTAACTTCTATGATTCCCCCGGGTAGTGATGATACTGATAACATTCAGGAGGCACTGATGGAAATCTTGCTTGATTGGCAAATTAATAACGATTCCAACATGGTTTTAGTAGGGGGTGATTTCAATGCACACTCTGTAGATGAAGAGATAGTAGACAAAGTTATCCAAGTTAGGGCCGTCAGCTCAATGATCCAAACCTGGAGTAATAGTCAGGGTATCAGGTGGATTAGCTTTATGAGAGAATGTGAGATGGTGATGTTAAACGGGAGAACAAAGGGGGCTTTTACTGGTAGTTTCTCCTGGCATAGAGATAAACGTATGACTACCCTTGATTACTTTTTCTGTAACTTTGATTTCATTCCCTTGGTTAACAAGCTGGAAGTGATTGAGAATGAGCATATTGGCCATGCAATATTGAGGCTAAGCCTTGGGCTCGAGAGATGTGAGGCCCTTTGTCGAGCTCCAGTGTTAGGGGATGCTGATATCAACCCTGGAGGTAACAGGGTTAGTTGGACTATGACAGCCAACGAAATTGTGAATTGTGAATTGGTTTGAGTCTCTCACTTCAGGTATCATGGTGAGAAAAGTGTATTACTCTTTGAAACAAGGAAAGCCCTGTTTGAGGCAGTTTGATAAGGAGGTACGAGACGCAAAGCGTGAAATGAGGAAAAAGATTAGATACTTTAGGGGATCCAATGAGAATCCTGCACTTAAAGGAAAGGTTGTTAGGAAAGTAAATAATTAACATACCTGCTGGCTTAAGAGAAGAAGACATGTGGGGAAGAACGTGCAAGGGCAGACCCTAATGGAAATACTGAATAGCAGAAACATAAGTCGTATTTGGACATTGAATAGCAGAAACATAAGTCGTATGTGGACATTTTTAAGAATTTTAATAACAATAAATCGTAGATGGCCATTAAGCCTATACATGAAAAAATATGATGCGATTACATAAATATTAACTTTGGTAGACCGAGGCATAATGACCTCAAACAGGCACCTAATGTTGATGGGTATATAAACCTTCACTTTGATTGTGAAGACATTGAGGCAGTAATCAGAAAGTTGAAAAAGTCTAGGGCCCCTAAACCTGATGGCCAGGCAAAAGTGGTCCTGAAAAAGGATGTGGACAATTGGCCCGCTATACTGGACATATTGTTCAGGAAAGACTGAAAATGACATTTTACCCGATTCCTTAAGCAGGCAATTTTAATTCCTGGTTATAAAAAGGAAAATCGCCCAGAACCCAGTAATTATCGTCTGTTATCAATGCTAGACATGCCAGGGAAATGTTTGTAGGTCTGGTATTGAAAGAGCTGAAAGCTTGGGCAGAGGAAGCAAATATCCCAAGATGGTTTCAAACGGGGTTTAGATCAGGGTCGGCGACTATGCACAACATACTTACTTTTAATTTGTTAATTGGGGCAGTGCAAAACAAGAATAGCCCCCCTCTTTATGTAGCGTACATTGACTTCAGGGCCGCCTTTGACTCAGTAGATAGACAGTTCTTATGGCAAAAGCTGGCCAAATAGGGGATACTGACCACTCTATTGAATTTAGTCATGCAATTGCACGAGGGGACTAGTGTGTGTGTGAGGTTGAGTAGCAGGGACACTTGCACTAAGGATATACCCACATCCAAGGGTATCAAGGAGGGATGTATGTTGGTGCCCCTGCTATTCAACCTTTATTTGGCCGACCTGCCAAGCAGGTTGACTGCGATTAAGAATTGCTCCCCTAAAATCAGCGATAGGCATGTCGTATGGTTATCGTACGCGGATGACCTTATTTTACTTGACCATACTTTCATCGGCCTGCAGCGAACATTGGCCGAGTTAAGGCTTTATGCCAAGGAAAATAGACTTGCTCTTAACTTGGGCAAGACCAAGTAAATGTATTTCGGGTGCAAGAGACGATTAGCCCGCTCCATGTACATTGCTGATTGAGCAAGTCCAGAATTGTTTTAGGGGTGCCTATAGCTGCTGATAAGTCATGTGCAGATTTGATTACCTATATAAATAGTAAAGAATTACTATTGGGAACTATTTCTAGGAAGATTGCTCGAGGAGAAACTGGAGGCCATAGCTTGCGAGGGGCCCTGCTGATGTAGAAGCAGTGCTGTAGCACTGCTGTACTTTATGGGTGGGATGCTTTTGTCGTAGACTTTGAGGAAACGGGCTGGTTGAACATCCTAAAAGGAAAATACTGGAAAAGCATTTTGAATGTTTCCTCTAGCATACCTATGACAGCACTAAGGTTGGAATTTGGTCTGATGTCTCTGGTAGGCCAGGCCAACTAGAGGCGGGGGACCTTATATTTGAAGATGATGAAAGACTCCCTGTGTCCACCATAAACACTTTAAGTCATAGTGGAGAAAAATGCAAAAGGTACTTTAGTAAGGGACTTTCAAGCTGTTAAGAAGAAGGTTTTTGTGAGGATTGGTTGGGAACCAGAATGGTCTGAAGATCTACAAACAGTAAAACAGCAATATCTGAAAACCCGAAGGCTATATGACTGGCATAGGAACTATGACTATCTGGCTGCCCCGAAAAGTTATAAAGAGTACATTGGCTTAATACATAATATGGTGAGGCCTCAAAGCTATTTATTGTTATCTCCCTCAAAAGAGCTAAGAAGGTTTGTTTTTTCCAGAGACTGGGGCAATTGCCTACTTTAACAGCGCTAGGCAAGTTTATTATAATCCCATACGAGAAAAGGATCTGCAGGATATGTAATGGGGATAAAGTTCTGGAAACCAAAAGAAATGTGCTAACGTCTTATGAACTGTTGGCAAATCTTCATATGAGTCAGTTGGTATCCCTAGTTTATGAGTACGACTCTTTAAGGAGAGTGGAATTTTGGAAGAATTGTAAGAACTCAGCACTATGGGCCTCATTACACGGAAGGCGGTGAGCCATGGCGCTATTAGCGCCATGGCTCATGCCGGTAAAATACCGGCACCGCCTTGGCGGAAAGGGGATTTACCGCCCCATTCCAAGGTTGGAGGGGCGGTAAATCCCCTTTCCGCCATTGCCCTTCCCCATTCCCATTTCTGCCCCATAGGGCTCTATGGAAATGGGGAAGGCGCTAATTACGGCACCGCAATTTTGCGGTGCCGTAATTAGCTCCGAGGTCCCTTAGCGGGTTGGATATTAACGCCTGCAAGAAGCAGGCGTTAAATCCTCCAACCCGCAAAGGGACCTCGTAGTACGGCGGTAAGGGTTAACGGTCACCGTTGCCATTAACGGTGACCGTTAACCCTTACCGCCGTCCGTGTAATGAGGCCCTATGTCTACATGTATTTTCCTGTTTGGTATATTTAAGAATATTGCTTTTATGCTGAAAGGCCTTTGAGAACAAGATGAAATATGAGTCCCCGGATCATATGGATTTCAGAAACATAGTGGGGCTGGCAGGATGTGCTTGAGATGCAGTAACTGGACAACATTTTGTGGAAATAAATAAATAACAATATGTGGATGATTTTTAGGGTTTTATGCATTCTTGAGTTCTTTTTATTTTAGAATATGAATTGACTGTAGTTTTAAGTTTATCTACTGAAGTGTTCTCTTTCTGTTTTAGATTTAAACGAAGCAACATTTTGTATATATTCTGTATAATAATTTGAATTACATGAAATGTGAAAAGTTGAATCAACTGAAACACAACATATATAAATACAAAATAAAAATAAAGTTGCCTGTGGCACTGCTATATGTTAGAGCCTTAATATTACTCCAATGTTGTCATTTGGTTTGAATTTGTACTAACATACATAGGTGAAGAGCTTGGCTGGGAACCCAAATCGGGTATTACAAGGAAGCTGTTTAGGAATGCTTGTCAAGGACTTCCTCCAACTCAACAAGCAAGTCCGTTTTCGCCATTGATACGGGCTTCTCCTGGTACAGAACCTGACTGAAACAACCAGCGTCTCCACAATAGAAACATAGATTCAATTTAGGCTGTCTTTCCTTTTCTTCAAGACTGAGAGGCCCCAGGTTCCTCCTATCTGAAGGGGTTCCAGTTCCGATGATCTGGAAGGAAGGTTGGGTTGTAAACGAGGAGGCATACGACGCCTTCGTAATACCTTAATTCTCCCTTCTTTCTCCTATCTGTTGGTCTATTCTTACAGCAAGACACATGCACTTGGATATGGCATCTGGGTGAAGCACCATCTGGCTTACTGTGTCTTCTAGATCATTTTTTAAGCCTTTATAAAAGATGGTCCTTTGTACATCTTTGCCAAAGAGCGTCTGAGCAGGAGATCACAATTTTCTTCCTGTATGTCCACAAACTAATTTCTTATGGTTTGTGAAGCATATTGGCAGCCGAACAGAGCTTGGAAGGATGCTTAGAAGTCAGGGAAATTAGAAAGGATTGAATCATCACTATCTAAGTAAGAGGTAGCTCAGGCCAGTGCTATCATGTTGAGGTTCAGCAATATAAAGTCAATGTTAGCCTCGTAAGAAGCATACAGAGTGGGTCCTGGGATCACCACCATATTTTGAAGGCATAGGAAGGGTAGGAATATTGGGACCTAACCCTGTGGTTTGCAAGGTAACTGGCATCAGTACTGCTTTATTATCCCCTCTACTACTGATGCACTGGAATGTCCTGCAGCAGCACCCCCTATGATGCCCCATGGGTGCCCAACTCCTGGTACCTTTCCTGATACCTGTTCGACCTTCCCTTGTAACAGGGTCATAGCTTGAAATAAGACTGCATTTCCTTGTCTAGAAGTAGTGACCACGCCTTGCAATTTCTGCGAGGCCAATGTCAATTCTTTAACCACATCCTCCATGACACAAAAGGAATTATGTAGGGTCTTGCAATCTGTCTGGTTATGTCCTTTTTGAGATCGTTGGGTGTCACAGAGGAAGGGTCACTGATACTCTGCAAGGAGTAACTCCCTGCCTGATATTCAATTGGCCAGGAAGGGAGAGATTCTCCTAGAGTAGGGGCGACTTGATGGTAGCACCCCTGTGATATAGGTTCTCCCAGGTCACCCGGTCAGGAACTGCAGTAGGGGAAAAGAATAACACATCAACCCATGTTCACCTTCAAGGAATATACAAGCGCATAATCTGGAACTCATGGCATACCTGTGCTATAACTAAGACTTGCTCAAACCACCTGGTGACTCTTTTGCTCTGGTAACCTCCACAGAACAAACATGAAGGGATAGAATCCTTTTACGACTAAATCCTTGTTCAATCACGTACACCACGCTTGTCTCTATGCTTGGGCTAGGGTTCAAGAAGGTACATAACACTTGGAATTCAGTGTAGTAATGGGGATGGGAGTGGGGAGGAGCTGGTTCAGACGTGTGATGAGAGCGAATTAATTGTACCGGAAGCAACCCCTCGAACATTCCACAATACCTTCCTAAATACCTAAGTATGGGATTCATGGACATGACGGTCGGGCTATGAGTAGAATGCAGTTTGCGAAATGCAGTGGTTGCGTCTCATTCCTCTTCTTATCTTAATGTCAACTCTGCATGAAAGGCACATCAGTGAACATCTGAAGTTCGGTGGTCATCTTGGTGTAATATTACTGCCAGCGCTTAACCCGATGTGGTGGCCATATTGGAATGGTTGTCCGTACGACCAAAGGATGATACCAGCTGTCTAGAATCTACGGGTCCACGAATACTGGCACAGACTACAAGGAAGAAGGGGCGCCATTCTTAGGTATCTAACACCACCATACAAGACATGACAGTACATTGACACGATAATTCACCAATCCACGATTTTCCGACTGGCTCTTTCTACCAGGCCTGCTCTGGCTGCCATCTGTGGGCCTCCAGGACCTCCGGCCTGTTCACCCCTCTGATGAAATAGTCTCTTGAGCGCACAGGGATCACTGGGAAGTGTGCTTGCCAACCCCTGGACTTGGCCGAAGAGCAGCGGGTTTGCATCATCTAATGGCACCAATCTTCTTAAGGAAAAAGGATGACTCACGTCTCTGGCGGATTGGTGAACACTTGATTAGTAGAAAGCAGTAACAACACGAACCCAACAGCAACACGAGACACACATTTCGAGCATCCCCTTCCCTCTATGATGACTCCCATGGTTTTATCACTTCTTTCCCGGCAGTGACCTCTCCCCATGTGGCCAGGGGACGGTAGCCCCTACCTGATCCTGACCCTGGGGGCGGCTATATGCGGAAGGATCACATGGGGAAGGCAAACCCCAAGGGAGTAACATGACATCATCGTACAAGACATGGTATTCCCATGTTTCTTTTGAGGATACCCATCCATTCCCCATGCCTTAATGGCATATGGTCATGCTTCCCCTCACCCACCTAGGAAGGTTACTGAAAACACTTCCCCATACTCTGTACACAAGATGCCTAAACCTGACTTGCCTTTCAAAACCACATTTCCAGACTTTTCACACAACTACTCAAGAACTGACTTGACTTTTAAATGCACTGAACATACTTTTCCATTCTTTCCATACAAGTTATCAAGAACCGGCTTCCTATTTTCTAAATGCAAAAGTACTGGGACGAGGAAGAGGTGCAGAGCAATGAAGATCAATGGAGGCCAGGAGCAAAGCTGTGCTCTAGTTGTTGCAGGGAAAGGCAAGTTGCCGGGAGATAAAAAATGGCAGATCAGCTGACAGGGCAACACTGGCTGGATAACTCCTGTTCTCTCACTGTCGACCGAGAGACTGCAGGGCTGGTGCGAGGTCCGTGGGGCCAACTGGCTCATCAAAGCAATCAAGAAGAGTGGACTGCGAGGAATGGCACGCTGCGAGGATGCCAGAAGCAGACAAAAAGCTTCAGAGCATTTGCAGGTGCCAAAAGGCAGCCTCCTCACCGCCCAAGCCCGGAGAGATGCCGAACGGAAGAGCAGGAGCCACAGGAGGCACAGAAGCAGCTAAGGCAGAGACAACGAGAAGGAAAGGAATGCAGAAGAGCTGCAGGCTTGCCGCGAGAAAGCCTATACATGCCATCAAGATCCAGTGAGTCCACCCAAGGGAAGCAGGAATACCAGAGCACATTGGAAATCCTCCCAAAAGAAAATAACATTGAATGAAGTGTGAGAAAGAGCGAGCAAGTGAATTTTACTTAAAGAGACAAAACAAAAGATATATAAGAGACTGTCAGGTTTGTAAGTGTATGCCATATGCCTATAAGAAAATCCCTGACAGGATAGTATGCCAGGCAGAATAAAGACAAAAAAATACACATAAGAAACTATCAAGTTTGTAAGTGTGCACAGTGTACATATGAGAAAAGCCCTGGCAGAAGAATATACCAGGCAGATTCAAGTCACAAGAGAAAAGTCCTGGCAGAAGAATTTACCAGGAAGTTTCAAATCACAAGAACATACATATGAAAAAAGCCCTGGCAGGGGAGTATGCCAGGCAGATGCAAGTTGCAAAAGTAAGGAACAGTGTATAAGATACATCAGCTAAGGAATATCTGGTAAGGACACAACGAGACTGGCAAACGGCTGAGTTAAAATACAGCCAAGAGAAGAGAAAACCTGTCAGGAGAGTACACCAGGTATCCTACAAAGACACAGACTAACAGACCAGTTGGTTTGTGTACCATTTGTATTGTTGATCAGGAGAAAGACCTAAGGAACTGAAATTCTTGAAAGTATAAAACAGAGTGAAGAGAAATCTAGGGCAAGGGAACTACCATCTGTAACAAAGAACTCTATCCTTCTGGAACATTTTGTGTTGGAGTTGAGGATGTCCATGTTTTGAACATTTATACACTACTCAAGTACAAAGACATTACCCTTTTCACCTTAGAGTTAATTCTGTTAGAAAGTGAGATCCAGAGTAGTACTTTGTACACAAGATAGTTTGCTTTGGACATCTTGACATTGGACAGAGCCTTAGTTTTATTGTAGTAGGGAAATACCTCTTAGATTAGGGACAGAGAGGCATTTTCCAACCCCCTTTTCATTTGTAATAAAGATTTATGAGCAAAACCATAAATCCTTGTGTCCGCGTCTCATTCTTGTTTCCTCACATATTGTCATGATGCCTACCCCCGGGGACCCAGACCAGGTCCAGCAACCCCGGAAGCAGGCATCAAGTTATCCTAAGCAAGCCCAACAACCCCTGCTAGGGGCTATTTGGGTCCAGTGCTGGCGCCTATGGCGCCAGGCTCATATGGAGAGTCAGTCCTGGCGCCATAGGCGCCAGGCTCATAGATTAAAACTTACCTGATGCAGACCATGCTGCAAATTTACCTGATGCAGACCATGCTGCAAGAGCTCCAAGCCAAAAGAGCCTTGGAAGGGACTACTTTACTTAGGGACTATTTTTTACTCGGGCGGGGCTGGGGAGGAATACTTACCTGGGACTACTTTGGAGGCTATTTAAGCCACGCCCGAGGAGCAGCACACGCTTCGCGTTATTCTGCATCCAGCAGCGTAACGCTCACCGTGCCTGCAAGTCTGCATCCAGTCTTCTGCCACGCCCGCCTCGAGTTTGGAGCTCCTAGAAAAAGGGAGAAAGAAGGAGAAAAGGTTAGAACAAGAGCAATACCTTTAATCCTTACCTGAATTCCCGATCCATCGCGCCTTCGAGCTGGAAGAAAGAAGTTATTTTATGCGCATCGCCTCGCCTGCTGCAGCGCCGCGCTGAACTCACCGGCCTTCGCAGCATCTTCACATTCCACTGCATCCTCCTGCATGTCCCCGCCGCACTCTGGCACCTAAGGAGAAGACAAGAACAGCAAGGTGAGCTAAGGGAATACACAGAGGAATATTAGTTACCCCCCCATAGACTTACCTGATTTTACCACCGGGGGTACTATTCCTCTTCACGGGTCGGCGCAGCTTCCACTGCATCTTCACCGAACCCCGGCCCCTAAGGGGAAACAAAAGGACAGCAAGGTGAAACAAAGGGACTAACAAGGGGAACCCTCCTCACCACAATAGACTTACCTGATTTTACCGCCGGAGGTATTATTCCCCAAGACTTCATACTTTCTCTCAGCGCCTGAATAAGGGAGAAAGCAACAGGTTACATATTGACTTTATTTTATCGAACTGTGTTGGAAAATACTAATCCTTACCAGAATACTACCGGTTGCCACGAGGAACTCTTCATTAGGGTCAAGCTGCAACCTGCAAGGAATCGGACAAGAGTGAAAGTCAGGCATTTGAACTCTTACAAACTTTATACTTAGGGCGTCTTGCCGGGAATCTCGGAGTCAATATTGTTCTGGAACTCACCAATTCCTTCGAGCCAGTGAAGCAACTGGTTATCAACGCGCCCCTGCGCTCAATGCAGGATGGAGAGCTCATATTTTCAAACCATCAGGTGAGACTATAAGAGGGGACATCAAAGGCGATCTGTGGGGAGAACAGCGGGGGTGGGGGGATTTACGCTCAACTCCACGGGTGGTTAATTCCCTTTCTCCATTTGCAGAAGAATATTCCTACGGGCCAAGCAAACAAAGCTAGGTGGGCCAGTCCAGTCCATCATCTCGGCCCTACGCATCACATTGGTGGAGACCGCAGCTGTCCAGTTCCGATCGACGCCTCTGTGGGAGCCAGGTGAGCGTAACACATATGGTGCTATTAGGAGCGGGATAATGACTCATCTGACTCAAGTTAGGAAACCCACTAGAATTATATAGTAGACTCTCTTAATTGCCATCTTCTATGATATTGATTATCAAACAGTTACATGGTGTGGAATTTATCCTTGAAGTAGCCGCAGATGATAGAATCCTTAACATTAAGCAGTAAAATGTAAGTACGTTCCATCTCCCCATCAGATGCTAACGGCTCCTTTTCCAAGGCCGAACTTTAATAGATGCTTTAAGATTAACAGATTATGCAGTACAACCCAAGAGTAAGTTAACCATTGTGGTTAAAACCAGTATAGATCTCCCACCAGTAACTGCTTTAGGCATACAACCAAGCCTCAGAAGACCCCCTCACATACCTGCACGAAAAGGACATCTACGGAAACATACCAAGCTGAGTGACACACCTGACCAGAAAAACCTGATAGAGATAGTTTAATCTCAAGAGCCCAAAGAGGAAGTATTTTCCTTTTCAGACACAACCAAAAAAACTTGATAGAGATCAATCTCAAGAGCCAGAAGAGGAAGCATTTGACTTTTCGACCATCCAAATAGAAACTCTTATTAGGAACCCTGATCTTTACAATTTTGAAAAAGGCATTGATTTTATTGAAGAAGAATATAGTCCTGAAACCCACACCACAAACGGGGACCCTGAAATGGCACTATATCAAATCTGTTGACGCTGTCAACTGCCCACCTGTGCAAGCCGAAATACAGTTCCAACCCGGCTGGATCAAATTGTGGCATCCCAACAGAGACCTATACTGCACCATGGAGTGTTGCAACCTTATAAAGAGGGGGAAAACCTAGGATTTTCTTTTCTCAATTTTGAAAGTTTGGCACAGCAATTCCGCTGGCGAGATGACCTACAAACTATATTAAAAGGAGAACTACAAAATTCATACCAACTTTTGAATCCTTTGGGAACAGCCACATTTAATGAAATAAAACAAGGATTATTACAAAAGGTGGGCCAAACAGTTAACCTCTATAAACAGAAAGAGAAATCAAACTAAACCCCGGAGAAACACCTATAGAATTGGGGGCCTAAGGACAAAATACCATCTATTTATGACTCAGCAGGAAAACCTTACCTGAGGTAATATAAGCCCTGACCATCAAGCAGCCCATATACTCCTTGCCCCCTTACTTACCAAGGGCAGTCTTTCAGTTAAAAAAACCTAATTTTGAAATGGCTACAGAAACAGCCCAAAATTACACCGAAACAGACACTTACAAATCATCCACTTGGGTGAAAAGAATATGAAGGATCAAAGGAGGTTTTCTCGTCCCCTCTTTTGCCCAGAAGATAGAAGACCCATAAGTGACAGGAGCTAAGAATGTTTCGATAAACCAGTACTAAAAGATTTTGGAATGGGAGAAATAAAACCCACAGTAGGTTAGGAAAGAGGGGTAAATGACGTCCATGCCTCTCTCTCTTTGTGGTTTCCCTTTGTTGGACCAGAGAATGCCAAATCACTGACTTTGCTAAGGTTTGCCAGTATGGCATCCACCATTATGCCATGGGTAGTTTTGACCTCTGATTGGTCCTGCACGAGTGTGGCCAAGAGATCAGTCATTATGTCCAGCTTGATTATAATTAGCCCTGTGTTAGTGAACCTGGAATCCAAGTTGGCAGTGGAGGGTCTATTGGGCGATGGAGAATAATCTGTATCCAAATCAGAGTCTGAGGAATCAAATGAGTCCGAGCGAGAGACTAGTTTGGTCAGATCTGGCGTAGCTGACAGGTTAGCGATGGGGATGTTTGTGTCAGGTCTGCTCTGTGGTAGAGTGGTGCTACCTCCTAGTGAGTCTCTGAGTCCTATAACCATGTTCAGTAACGAGTTGTTATTGTCCAGAGTGAGTAACGAGTTGTTATAGTCCAGAGTGAAGGAGGACGATTGCACCCTAGTATCGTCATTCAAAGGAGGCATCAGCTGACTGGGCTCACGCTCGGTATTGTGGTGTGTGCAATATTTTCACAGATTAAAAATTGCTTCATACAAGGGAGGCCCAGGGTGGTCCTCTACCATAGCCTTTTTCTTAGATAGGGTCTGCTTACTACCCGGCCGAGTGGGGTTCCTTTGTCGCTTGTTGGTGCTGTTAATGGTGCAGCGGAGGGTGTATTTCTTTGTGCAAGAGCACTTCATATTTTATCAGGGAAACAGAGTCAATATTGTGAGTATACTGTAATGAAAGAATGAATTACACTCTCACCTCCTTAGCAGTACCACAGACCACAGACCACCAGACACTCTGCCCCACTCCTGCCGCATGCTGCCACGTGCGCTGCTGTTCTGTTGTCCCAGTTTTAACGGCAGAGTATTGAAGGTTGGAGCAGCAGAACTCAGAACCAGCTAGCAGGAAATGCAGAGAGTCCAAAGCAATCAAGCGCCAAATCACCAACCAGGGAGGAACATGAGCAAAAAAGGTAGGTCGTGAGGAGCTATCTGGGTATTCAGAGCAGCACACCAGACACTCTGCCTCACTCCTCCTATCTGCAAGTGCCAATGTGTCTGGTGTCTGTTACCTGTGTAGTCATCATGTGTGTGCCACATGCCTGTGCTGTATGTCCCTTGGTCCCTTGGTGTGTGCATTGCCTCATGTGTCCCTTTCTCCTCTCTTGCAGCCTCCATTGCCTGTGAGCCCAGGGCCCAGGATGGCGCCCGTGGGTCAGAGCTGGGAGCCGCCCACAGGACGCACATGAGAAGCAGCATAGAGGCAGAGGAGATGTCAGGGCTGGAGGCCCAGGTGTGGCATGAGGAGGCCCAGGAGCGGCAGCAGGCAGGGTGTGCAGGGCCATGTAGCCCCATAGAGCCTATGGTGGTCCCATCTGCAGCGGTTCATGTACTGTCTCCTTCTCCACCTGTTTCCCCACCCCCGTCCGTGTGTCCCCCAACCAGCTACATGAGGCTACCTCTCCTACCTGGACTGTCCCATGCCCTCCTGCCACTGTGACTCCAGCCCCTCTACCACATCTTGGGCCAGTACGAGGTTGCAGGAAGTGTACCCCACCTGTCGCCCTGCGTGAAGCACATACGTGTTTTGCGACATTTGCAGTTGGGGGCACCCACTGGCCATTGCGCAACATAGACCAACAGTGCTGGTTGCAGCTCATCTGCCTACGCAGGACACTATCTACGCCGCAGCGACTGCTGCCTCTGCACCTTCAGGGAACCAGCCACATGTCACCATGGCACTGTTCCCCACACCTGGAGTTGCCAGTGTGGACTTCAATGAACACTTGCTGAGGTTCCTGCAGGGCATCCGGGTGGGGCTGCAGGAGGTGGCAAGGGAGGTGGGAGTAGCAGGGGAGAGACAGTCACAGGAACAGAGGACACTGAGGGAGGATGTTGCAGGGCTGAAGGCCAAATTGCATGCAGACAGAGGGGAATTGAGGGTGATCAAAGATGCTGTCTGTGTCATCCAACATCATCCCTCACAGACACAGACAGCCCCTTCGCCTCACAGTTACCCTGCACTCTCTGCCACCCACTGACTCCTCCTGTGCCCAAGGGTGGCCAGCCGAGACACACAGCAAGCCCCCTTCTCATTTTCCTCCATCTCACAAGGCCAGTGGACCCTGCATGGTGAGGTGAAGGAAGAGGAGGGGGAGGTATTAGTTGTGGGAGACAGGGATTCAGCTGGGTCCGAGGGAGCCCTGTGAGGGTATTTGTTACTGTCCAGTGTGTCCATCTTATTTTATTCTCCCTCACAGTGCGCCGGCCTTACTAATTGGTTGTTTTACTCCATGTTTCTGTTGACCAATTGTGCCTCTGACTCCCTCTGTGTACTACACCTTCACTTTCAATGTTACATTTACCTGCACTCCCCTTTCATCCACTGCCTGTGTACATGTGCACATTAGCACCCATTGTTTTACGCACCATGCTGTTGCTCGCAATACACATTCATCCATGCTTTATTCAGGTCTTGAGTCCAGTTTGTAATGTGTGTGTGCCATGTGGTCATGTAGGTTGTGGTGTGTGGGAAGTTGTAGGGCCTGATCCAGCACATGGTAATGGCAGGTGTGTCCATTGGCATGGCATCGCTAGTCATTCACATGGGTGGCATGTGTGTTCATATCCAGACGTGTGCACCTTTGCTTGGCTCGTCTGTGCAACTGTCCTGGTGCACATGTGTATCCACGTGTATCAAATGACTAGTCCTGTGTCGGAGGCAGTGTTTCCACTCCATTTAAGATGGGCACGTTAGGCCATGCAGCTCCTGGGAATGTGATTTGCATTCATAGAAGTGTTCTGCCCATGAATTGGTCTATACATAACGTCAACATCATCTTGCATCGCCTCCACACATGGGCAAAACAGTGCGTTCTTCAATGGCAGGTTCCCACGTGGATGGGTCTTGCACATGGTATTCCAATAGGGTGGTCGAAGGGTGTGTGGGTAGTAGGTTGTTAGGTGCCATGTATTCCTGTGTACATCTGCCATGGCCTGCCTACATACTGGGAGAACACACTGACCTCGAACTTGCCTGCTATGTCGATAAGGTGAATGGTCCTTGTTTACGGCAACCGTGTGGGTTGTGGGTTGAAAGGCTCTTGTGCAACAGTGAAGGACACACTGTTTATTGCGGCCTACAGCAACTGATTAGTGGAGATAGAGTCACACATTCGATGGCTCAGTAGAATATGTGTGGGGTTCGTGAGTCCTTCACTGGATGACTATGAATATGGGTGTCCTGTTCTGTGCTGCTACTATTTTGCACAGAGGGAGACTGGAAGGGGTCTACCATGGACTTCAAGCTGTTCCGCATCAAGTTACATTTGGAGTACAGGTGGGCACGTTGCAAATATGTGTGTACTGGTGTGTCCCACGGTGACAAACTGTGTGCATCGTGAGTCCTTGCATGAACATATGCCAGTATGTGTTACAGGGCCAACGGCGAACACGTGCAGAGGGCAGGGATGTCATCACAAGTCTATCCATCAGTACCTCTGCATCTGATGTAAGCACACATCTTCACTGGCATGGCCCCTTGCATGTGTGTGCTGCTGGTTGTGAGTGGAGATGGGGTCTGACGTCCCAAGTTGGGTTCTGACTGTGCTTCCCCTCTTCTTGTCCCCAAATACATTGTTGCAGCCTGTCGCTGATGCAGAATATTTGTCTCCGAAGATAGATTTTTCAGGGACGTGACGGCCATTCACCTGCCGTTTGGCGGATCCCTATTGATCGTGTACAGTGACATTAACAAGCTAATTTGCCCGCATGTTGTGCTATGATTGGTGACCGACATACTCATGCTACCTCTGTGATGCAATGGGCAAGATTTACGATTAAATATTTGGTCGCCCCTGGCGCAATGGAGTTGTCTGCATATGGTGCATGATTTTTGTTTCTCATGCTGCTGCTCTTGCGCATACTTTGCTACTTGATGCTTCATTCAAATGCATGCCGGCTGACTATGCAGGGGTGGTGGGTGCATGCGGGTGTGTGGAGAGATGTGTCATTCGATGGGGTCCATTCAGGCCTCCTGTAGCAATCTACTGGTTGATGTGTTGTGTGGCTTTATGACAGGTCGTCTGGGCCAGTGTCCTATGACTGTTCACACTTCTGATGTTTTAGTCATAGGCTGCCATGTTGGGTAGAGGGATGTGGCAGGTGCACTCTTATGGAGAGGCGTTGGCCTCTGTGGGTGGGTCTTTGATTTGCAGAATAATCTCATGTGGGTGAGGAGTAGTCATTGCCATGGGGTGACTAGACCTTTCTGTTGTGTCAAGGTTGTTCAAGGTGGTGCTCATGTCCATGGTCTCTCATGCCAGGCAGTACACTGTGGTGTGCATCAATCAACATTGCCAGTTCTCCGGCACCCGTCACTGTCAGTGCCCTTGAGGGCAGAGTTGTGGTGTCATCATGAGTTGCGTGTACTCTGTCATTGCATGTGTTGATATTTACGGTCATTCAGCTTATTGTGGCCTGCAGTAACTGAGCCTCATGTCATCTGTGCAGCCCCTGGCGGCTCCCTGGTGATGCGCTTCTGCGTTCCACACTCATCTCATCCATGTTCTCCCACCCCATCACCCTTTCGGGGATGCTGTGTTTGCCTCTCGACTCTGTACTTGCTTGGGCTAGTACATCTCGCTGTGTGCTCGGTGTCACCTCAGCAGGCCGTGTTCCATTGTGTCTGCATCCGAAAGGCAGAGGCACACAGTGTTCCAGGCATCCGTTGTGGTCTTTTGGATGTCAGATGTTCTGCATGGGGATGGTGTATACTACGCTTTCTGCACGGCATGTCAGGTCAGCCAATGTGTTCATGTTGGTCTTCCAGTGTGAAGTATTAGTTTCGGCACTGGGGAGTGTTTGAATTCTGTGCAACTGTACTGAATTTGTGACACGTTGCGCGCAGTTGGCCATTGTTTTGGGTGCGGCATGCACATGACTTTTCCTGTGTGTCATGTCATGTTGGTGTGCTCCGGGACCCACGACCGGCCTATAGAGTCGGGGTTTGCCCAGAAGCACTTTAAGACGAGATAGCAGCACCCGTGAGATGGATGGGGGTGCAGATTAATACTCCAACACCAAATCAATAATGACAACTCAACAGTTTGGCAAAGGGAGTCCGTTTAATGACAAGTACAAAAACCGGGGCGTCTCATGAATATCAGCGGATGCGTGATCTTCCTTCTCGCTTCACAACTCCAACCAACTTCATAAAACACATATGCCCTCATTACAAGTCAGGCGTTAAGGGGTTAACGGCGCCGTAAAGAGCGTCGGCGCCGTTAAACCCTTAACGCCTGATTCACACTTTAACGCCTGCTTTTTGCAGGCGTTAAAGTCCAAGGCGCTAAGCGACCTTGGTGCTAATTACGGCACCGTAATTCACGGTGCCGTAATTAGCGCCTTCCCCATCGCCGTTATGCCCTATGGGGCAAAAATGGGAATGGGGAAGGGCAAATGGTGAATGGGGAATTACCGCCCCACTCACCTTGGAATGGGGCGGTAATTCCGCCATCCACCATGGCGGAATCCGGCATGGACCATGGTGCTAATAGCACCATGGTCCACCGCCTGACTTGTAATGAGGGCCATTATGTTTATACTGAAAACTAGTCATCACTGACGTTTAACGCTTAAAAGTTGGCATGTAAATCTATTGGTTTAGGAAAGGTAACTTTAATATAGGTACTATATCTGTATATATATGGTAACGGAGTAAAGGGATTGGATAAACACTGTCAGGTGGAACATCTAAGCCCTACCTTCAAAATGACTACTATAGACATCACTAAAAGTACGACGTCCCATTGGCTCTACTAACTATAGGACCCTAGATCACTTGGTCCATTGTGATTGGGTTTGCACCAAACCCCACTCATACTTTTCCACTTTGCCTAGCAGCACGCAGAATGGTCGGCCAGGTGCAGGGTGCCCCTTAGCTACCCGGCCTTACTCCAATTATTGTTACAATCATCACTTTAGTGGCCATGTGTCAATTAGTCCACTGTGGTTGGCCTAGAGACTGCATCTATTGTCTGAAAAGTTCTGATATCTTCGCCTGGCCTGATGCCATGCGTAGGTGTGAAAGTCTCGCTTCTCCTCGCTTGGCTGGTCACGTGATTCAGACACTGTGAATTTGTCTCTTCTTCATATAATTTGTGTATTTGATTTTCTTTTCACCCAACACCTGCCTGTTCGTCTCTTCTGCTGATACAACCTTGGCTTTTCTGGCACGAGGTGCCTCTGCTGAGTTTCGTTTCTACCGTCTATTCTTGATTTGTTGAATACGAGCTCTCCTCGTGTGGCCTTAAGTAACCTTTGGCGAATTCTGCTTCTTGTGCAGAGTGGACATATACTTATATAACGTGCTTCTTTTGAGGTAGATTATGTATAGTGGCGCTTGCCGCACTATCTTTCTACTAAGCATAGTAAGCTGCAAGGTTTTCTTAGCTTTCTTGCGGTTCCAAGCATATGTACAGGTTTAAACTGGTCGACTATCGTCATCGTGCTCATGGCAAAAGCTTCTTACATTTGACATCGTCCTTTTACTTTAGGTTCACGATATCCCTTGTTCGTGGCGTTTCAACTCTTTACCTCATTCTCTGGTCGTCGTTTATTCTATATGTGAGTTAGTTTGGTTTCTCATGACGTCACCATTCGTCTTCCATTAAGACCCTTTTGGTTTCTTCAGGGACTGTACTTAGGCGATCTTCATTTCGTTTCATTTGTTGATACGGTTTTCTCAATGGGTACCTTACTGTCCATGGTTTCCTTGGTACTGGTACTTCAATAGGTGCTGTTCTTTTGATAGGTACTGGACAGATCCCCAATGCGGCTCTCTGCTTGTTTATTTGTTCATCATACTTCACATATTTCGGTGTGGACGTTCCTGGTACTTCAAAATGGACGGTTGGAGTGCGGGCTGTATTTCGGACTTCCTGTATACTAGGCATATGTGTCCTGGTGTGGGTGTACGTGTGGACACTGAGGCAGGGTCTGGTGGTGCTAAGGGGCACAGGGTGATTTGAGTGCACCTGTGTGCAATGGAGTTGTAGTTAATCCCGCTTGCTCCATATTCATGCCTTATGGGATTTTGAGGATGTGCGGAACTGACCTGGCAGATTGGTGCCATGTTATCTGTCCATTGCTTTTTTGTGCAGTGTGGAGATGAGTGCGTGGAGGCGTGCATGTTTCCTATTGGTTGGCATGGCTGGATGTCTGTTTTTTTGGTGTCTCAGACAGGTGAGTGTCTGCAGGCAATGTCTGACACTTGCCTTCCGTTCATCATGGACATGGTCTTGTGTACGGTCAGTGTTCCTTTCTGGAAGCATGCATTTTATTTATCTGCATTTTTTAAAGCGCTCACACAGCCCGGGGGCATCGAGGGGCTGTTACAGGAATATGTCTTAGCTACGTATTTATAACGTGCTTAATACCCAGAGGTTTCTAAGCGCAGACCCAGGGATTGAACGTGTGTTGCTTTGTGTCGTCTTGTTTCCAAGGCGAGAACGTTGCTGCTGAGCTATCCTCCCGGGAGATGCATGCTCGTGTGAAAAAGCTGTTTACCAGCCGCTTCCTTACCCGCACTGCTGCTGCACTGGACTCCCCCCCGGTTGGTGGCCTGACTTTTGGCTCTGGCCTGAGGTCAGGAACTTGATCTGCATGTACACGTTTTATACATGTAGGCACTGCAATGTTATTCAGGATGCAACAGGCATGTATGATGTCACACAAAACGTGTGGCTGTATAGGAGAACACCCCCCGAGTGGTCAAGGCATCTGAATCATGACTTCAGGAGACCTGTGGACTGCTCATTGATGCCCCTAGGTGCCTTGTGGGCCGTATTGTTCCTTTAATGCTCTGCGGTGGTGGCCCACCTAAGGGTGTCAGGGGGTAGGGCTGCAATGGATAACCAGCATCACCTGTGTGAGGAAGGGTATGAATTGTGTTAGTGTGCATTGGGTGTTCCTTTGTGTGTAGTGTTGAATGTGTGCTAGTTGGGTTTGTGTGGATCCAGTGATGGTGTGCACCCCTTGTGATGATCATGTAGCTATGATCCTGTGTCTGGGTGTGTAGATGTGTGTGTGGTGGAACATGGTGGGAGTTTGTGTACTTACCTATCAGCACATGTCCTCATAGTGTCCGGCTTCCAACTGCGCACTGGAGACCCTGAATATGTGGCTGTCATGGACGGAGTCAGGCAAATTTGGCGTACACGTCCATGGAGAGGCCACCGGCATCGCATCTCATCTGTGTGTTGATGGAGTGCTGGCGGTGCTGATTACGGTACATGTCCGCTCGGTCCTGTGGCCGGGGGGCTTAGTGCAACATGGGTGCAGTTGATGGCACCGATGTCTTGGGGGAATCGGTGAGCCACGTAAAATGCGCAAGCCACCTGTCTCTGTTTGTCCAGGGTTGAGGGCATGTAGACATGAGGTAAGCTGCACAAAATGATGCATGCCACAACCCGGTGCAGGGCGTATGGCTGCATGGCCGTTGAAATGCCTGCAGTGATGCCACTGGTCCTCTGGAAGGAGCCAGTGGCAAAGAAGTTATGGGGCCAGCAGCTTCACGTGTGCCCCAATGGCATTTGGCCGTGTGGTGGTGGGGTGCAAAGAACTCTCCTACTCCTGCAACATGTCAATGATAACATGCACGGGGAAGCTATTCCTTCCATAGACCTCTGCGTCATATATGCCAAAGAGGGTGACCCTGGTGCGGAAGACCCGCTCCCTATGTCTCGTCCTCCTGTACTGTGGTGCCGTAGCGGCTGCCACAGCAGCATTGTGCCATTGCACTGCATAGAGCGCTGTTGCCAAATCACAGGGATACATTTTCTGGGATGGGGTGTGGAGTGGCACTGTGGTGCTGTGTATCGGTTTGTGTAGTGTCATACTGTGCATGCTCATGTGCATCATCGCTGTGGTGGTTGGTTGGTTCTTGCTTGTATGGGATGTTCTGCAATTTGTGGGTGTGGGTGTGTCTGTGTGTTTTTCAGGTGTATCTTCTTAGCTAGTGTTCTGTGTGTGTTTTGCATGGTGTAATAGTTTGTTTTCAAGCTGGTTGTATTGGTTGCACGTATGATGTAGAAGTATGTGTGTTGCGGGCATCTGTTGGGTTTTGGATGTCCTGTCTCCTCTGTGGTGGTTTGGTGGTGATTGTGGGTGTAGTTGTGTAATTTATGGTAGTTGTTTTGCATTGACATTGATTTTTATGTGTTCTTAGGGGTCATTACGCCTTTTTCGTAGTTGCGTAACTTTCACCTTTGATGGAAGTTCCGCTATGAGGTACACTTTTTTTTTACTTCCACCTGTCTGTGTTTTTGACCTAAATTCTTTTCGTGAATAGATGTAAGTTACCTCCATGTAACTTATGACTTATTAGGGGTGTAAGTTGGATTTATGAGTCGTATCTTCATTGGTAAATGGGACCCATATATATATAATATATACGGTGGCAGTCGTATCCCTATAGTTATAGTTAAGGTGTGTCACTTGATCCATAGGAACTGTGGACACTCTATTGTTAATAACATTTGACATGCAGGACTGATTTGGCAAATATTTTCCAAACAAAACTTTGTCACGAACCCCCAGACTGGACATTTTGGGAAAGATTTCTTAAGAAATTAAAAGGTTATTAAGAAAGCTATTCTGTCCAGCAGCTTGGACTGTGCGCTTGAGCAAAAATGTGACTTTTTCCTCCGTGGGAAAATGAATGGGGACTAGTCCGAAACTGCATTTTTTCTTTTCTTAATCACTTTTTTATTTTTGAATAGATCTTTCCCAAAATGTCCAGTCTGTGGGGCCCCTGGATACTATTTTGTCTGCAAAATTACAGCCAAATCCATCATTCAAGTCAAAAGTTATTAGCAATTCAATTTTCGGGTTTCCTATGATACTTGATACTCAACTATATCACAGAAAGATAACTGAAAGGAGAACAAAGCAGGGAAGAAAGGGAAATGGAAGAAAGTGGTGTAATCCTCAATAAGAAAAAAATAATAAACACATTGGGCCTCATTACAAGTATGGCGGTAAATCAACACCGGCGCTGGTATCGCTATCGGCACCGTTGTTACCATACCACCATACTAAGAGTTCTGTTCACGGGTGCCCTTACAGCCACCAGGTTTTGCCGGGTGGCCGTACCGGCACCCGCGAGCAGAACTTGATGGTAGCAACGGTATCGTTAATAATGGTGCCATTGCTACCACCCTCCCCATTCCCATTGAGCTCTATGGGGCTCAAATGGGAATGGGGTTCATTTTTACCGGCGCCCAGAAAAGGGCAATTGCGGGGTCCGCCAAGGTCCTAATGATCCGGTAGTTGTCTTTTTCTGGACGCCGGATAAAAATCAATACCGGCAGCAGCCGTGCCTTTACTACAGGCACGGCTACCGCCATACTAGTAATGAAGCCCATTGACTGAAAAAGCAAAAATGTAGCTCTTTTTCAGGGAGTCATGAAAAAAAGAATACGTTTCAAAACTGGCACACAACTGGGTTTCACAACTTTTTGAATGATTTGTGTGTGGTGTTATGTGACCTCTCTATGAAGTGTGTGTGATTTTCTTTGTGATGCAAGTTTCCTGACACCTTTTTGAGGAAGGAGAGCACGTCTTGCTCACTCATTGTGGCCAGGGCCAGACCGGGGCATAAAATTGGCTCTGGGACCAATGACAATGTGGTTGCAAATGCATTTCATTCCTTTTGCAGCAGACTATTTGAGTATTACACGGGGGCAGGAGTGGGATGCAGGCATTGAGAGCTTTGGTCAGATGTGTTGCAAATTTTGCATTTCAAAGAATATTTGTTCTTTAATTTTTTTATTGTTTTGGTTGAAATTAATCAACCTTTCAATATTTATACTTAGCATTTTTAAAACATTAAAACATGCAAAATATAAAAAACAAATACATTCCAAAATTCTTTTCATCAGTTCAACTCATTTAAAACATATTTCACAATCTTCACACCAAAGTTCATATAACATAGAAAATACTTTAAAAGAAGGAAAAAAAGACATTAGACCCTTAACTCATATGGAACATATTTCACAATCTTCAAAGCAGACTCATTTGTCAGCATTTAGAAAAAGGGCATCGAAATAATAAATATTCAAAATAAAACAGAATTTTGCTTTTGACAGAGCTTGTGTTTTCCTCTTGCACAAAGCTTTCCCAGCAACCAATAATATCCTTGGTCAGCATGTGTTTGTTCAATACTCAATCAATTCAAAATCTGGCAAACTCCAATTGTATATTAATTTAAGATTATTTAATAAAGTTAAGGTGTTTCTATTTGCAAGCTGTCCAAGAAGTTAATGGTTGCTATCTGAAGCACTAATTGAGTATTGCCTAGGATAATGTTCCAACATGCACTATATTGCAAGTTACCCAAGAACCTGCAGTGTTTATCATAATGTATCTGCCTTAGATGTCTCAGTTCCCCATATTGTGTAACCAGATGGTCTAGGGTTTCTGGGTTGTTAACATCATTACAAAACCGGGTGACATTTGCATGGGGTTCTAATAAACGCTGTTTGACCAAAATATCCTTTACAGTCCACAAGTTGAAACGTAGGCGTAAGATTGACTGTCTATAATGTGGTGAAGGTACTCCAATCAAATAGAAAGGTAGCGTCTACAGTTTTGTTTAAGGGAACCTGCTAGTATTACCATCTTTGTATGTTACACAACTGTCACATGTTAAAATCCAGTCTGTTTCATATAGTTTCCTTTTCGCCTTGTCTGGATTCAAAACCAGCAAATCAATGCTTATATCATTTTTGGTTAGAACTTTGTATACATGATTTAACCATTTGACCATAAAGGAGTGCTTTGTTGAAAACATGTAGGTAAACAGCTCTTTTAACGCTATGTTTCCATTTGTAGACATTAAGCATTTCCGAAACAGTGAGCAGCATCTCCAATTGTACAGAGTATACAAGGACACCAACCCCAATTCATATCTTATCCAAGAGTGTTGCACACAATTCGGAATATGTAAGATCTTCCTCCAATATGTAATTTCCCATGTATCCACCTGTGAGACAGCTATTATTGGGAGGGCTTCTAAGCCATAAAAAATAACAGGTACTGCCTTCTGTTTCCAATATGCCCATGCTGGTTTGAGAGAGAACTTGCGATACCTGTGCATTATAATTTGAGTCTGGCATATAGCAGTGTTGACAGAATACAGAATATAGCAGTGTTTTCCTCTCAATACACTCATATTGGCTCTTTGAGTTTGGTGCTCCTTCAAACATGTGCCCAAATAATGATATTTGTTAATTAACCATTTGCAAATGTACTTTGTTTACTGACCCAAAGAGTTGCCTCCAAACTACTTTTGTCCGTAGATATTGAACCACCTGTGTTTTCCCATGATTTATTTTAAGTTCGTTATTTTGTATGTATTCCTGAAAAGTTGTCAACAACGTTTGGAGACCCATTTGTGTTTTTGAAATTAAAACAAGATCATCTGCATATAGTAAATGTTTTATAGAAACGTTGGCAACATTAGGGGAATCTGATTGTACTTCAGAGAAAACATTTTGTAGATCCTGGATGTAATAAGTAAACAGAGAGGAAGACAATGAGCAACCCTGTTTTAATACGCAGGATATATGGATCGGTGCCGGCAAACTATCTTGCATTGAGAGTCTAACACGAATAGTCGTGTTTGTGTGCAGTTCTTGGATTATCTCAAGGATAGTATGTGGGCAGTTGTCTCTAGTTAGTTTCTCAAACAATTTCACTCGCGACACTGAATCAAAGGCAGAATGCAAATCCACAAAAGCAAAAAAGATTGGTTGCTTTGTGGAATGGCATTGTGCCTTTATTGCATTCAAGCACATCAAATTGACATGTGTACCCATGCCTCGCACGAAACCCGTTTGGTTCAGGTCACATAAGTTGTTAGCTAATGTCCAGTTATTAAAATCTTTCAATATCAATTTGGTAAAGATCTTTCCAGGCGCGTCTAAAAACGCTATTGGCCGATAGTTCATTGGTGACATGCGATCACCCTTCTTGAATATTGGAATAATCAAGGAGGTTTTCCATGTCGTCTGCACTTGTTGTGTTCTAATTATAGTTTTAAATATGTTGTATAAGATCTGTGCCCATTGAACCGAACTGATCTTAAACAAATAATTGGAAAGTCCAACTGGCCAGCGGCTCTAGAAGAGCTTGCATGTACAATTAGATGTTCAATGTCTGCTATTTCAAAGTGAAGTTGCCAGTTTGTGTTGTCTTTGGGGGTGTATGTTGTTGAATTGAAGCTTGGATCATTGTATAAGATGGTATAGTGTTTTATCCATGTTGCTTCACTTATCATATTGAGTTGTGCATCTACTTGCTTGCCTGATATTTGACCATTTGAGAGCTGCCACATCTTTGCAGAGTTTTTATTTGCCATTGCTAGCTCCATACGCTCACCATCGTGTTGTAATAGTAGGTATTTGTGTGCTTTAAGCCAATTCTTGTATGTGTTCTTTGCATGTTTCAAGGGTAATTCACAAGCTGGAAAGCCTAAAGTTAAGAGCTGTCTTCTTTGTTTCTTATATGCTGCACGTCTGCTTACAATTTCACAGTCATATGCGTGGTTATGTTTTGGACGACCATTATTCATAGTTGTTACGGTGTTAGAGTAAAAAGCAAGTTATTCTGTATATGGTACAGGAGCAAATGATGTTATATTGCTCTCTAGTTGGTGCATAAGGGACAAAAGCTTGGGTGCTGTCCAACTTCTTCTATTTTTTGCCATATTCATTACTAAGCCTCTGGTGGCATACTTTTCCCTAGGAGTGGGTAATCCGCTCATCATAGTAAGTGACAAGAGTTTATGATCACTATAAGGCAAAGTAACGATTTCAAAATGTTGCAAACATTGAAATAATAATCGGACAACGTAAACGTAATCAATTATACATTTAGATTTATCACGAGACCAGGTTACTTTTGCCGGGATGTCACCCTGAATGGCTCCATTTACCATGATGTACTGTCTTTCTTCCATAAAGGACGACCAGATCTGAACTTTGCTGGGGGTGGTGTTTTGTATGCAGGCAATCTAGATTAATATCTCCTAATATGATGGTATAAGTGATATCACTGGTAATATAGACTAGTTGTAGTATTCGCCTTAATCCTTTGTAAAAAACCTCATCATTTAAGGCAACTGGATTTCGATACACATTTATTAATGCCAATTTAAATTTATCGGTCGAGATTTTTACCAGTAAAATATATTCACTTTCAGCATCCCACATCTCAATGGACAGGCCCACATTTAAATTTACCACCACCAACATTCCTGATGCTGGTCTTCCCCCAGTTATTCGCGCAGGCAGCAGGACTACATCATAACCGTCCCACACTGGTGAACACGTTAACCATGTTTCCTTTAGGGCGATGATATGAAACACGTGTGGAAAAGATGAGATGGCAGCTTTTAAGTGTGAATTGCCTCTTGTGTTCCAACATGCTATGTGTAATTTGTTGGTTGGTGATGGCAATAATGGTTACTTGTATGATGTCATGTGAGGATTCATGTTTCTGATTCCAGTTACCTCTGTCCGTTGGTAAATGTTTGTTTTGGGTGTATTTATAGGAGTGTTTCTGTCAACTCTAGCTCGATGTTCAACCAGCAAAAAACCCAATTCAAACAATTGCATCTTGGCCTGCCATATTAAATTGGCAACCACCCATGAGGGTATCCACAAACGGACAATTGATTGATTTCTAACAGCGATAAATTCAATCTGCTCAATGTCATGTGAAGTTATATCCCCCAAGGTGTCAACATCATTAAAAATATTCAATACACACTGGCCGCCATTACGACTTTGGCAGTAGCCATGCCGCTATTGCCGGCATGGCTGCGCCAAAATCGGGTCCGGGTTCCCAGAATGGGGAATTACCGGGCCATTCCGAGTTCCGAGGGCCCGGTAATTCCTCCCTTCAGGAACCCGGGCCTGGACCTTCCCCATTCCCATTTCAGCCCATAGGGCTGAAATGGGAATGGGAGAGGGAGCAAACAACGGGCCGATTACGAGTGGCCCGTTGTTTGCCTTCTCTTCCCCTCGCGGAACCCGCTCTGCACGTCTGGTAAAACCAGACGTGCAGAGCGGGTCCCGCGAGGGGACCTCGTAATCAGGCGGTACGTTGTTGACAGCGCCGGCACCTTTACCGGCGCCGTTAACCCCTTACCGCCTGACTTATAATGAGGCTCAGTCATATGTGGGAAAACCACCCTCCCTACACTTAAATATAAATGAGTGGATGTTGTTATCTCTTGACTGCATTGATTTTTTCAAGTTTTGTGACTGGTCACCAGTGTGACTATCTACATTTCGTGGACTTGGATTGTTTTTTTGCAACTCACGTATGTTTCCATCAAAGCCATCCACAGGGTGAACCGATTGGCTGGCAATACTCAAATTAAGTTGACTGGGGTTAGAAGAGCATGTAAAAGGTGTATTTAATCCAGGTGTCAAGGCTCGTTCTAACAAATAGGTCTCTATCATATTTTTGATGACCTCGGTTGACTCAATCGTTTGCCCTTTGTGTTCCACTGTCTGTTGTTTTTGAGCTAAATCAAAGGTAACTTTTTTTATTTTTTTGGTGGACCCCAGCACTTAATTCTGCTGATTTTGTGTGTTCAGGGTTATGCACATTATTATCTACCACTGCACTTTTATTTTGAGCTTCTGTCTGTTTAATTGAATCTATCAGTTGATTCAGGGGAGAATGAGGCGGAGGAACCAAGAAGAAGAGTCTCTGTCTTCTTCTGTAGGCAACACACTAGAAGTGGCTGCCCGCTCAGGAAGCGCTGAAGTTTTCTCTTTGATGTTACTTGATATTTTACAGGTTGCGACTTTCTTGGGTTTGATTGAGGATGGTGCAGTTCAACCAATCGCTTGAAAGAACGCGTTTAAGGTGTTTTTTGGCCCTTTGATATTTGTCATATTGTTGGATTTTTTCGTTATAGCACAAGTGCCTTTGATCTTTGATTTTGCAGGGTTTTTTTGTGTAACAAATTACCCGCTAAGCGCCACTCAGTGTCAGCAGTGGGCACAGCCACCTCCGCCTCCCTTGAGTCACCCAGATCAATCGGTGTAAGAGGAATCCTTCCCAATTGTTATGACATCAATCACTGAGGGTTCATCAATCGTGCATATCACATTTTCAAAAGCCGGGAGGGCAGGTATGTGTGTGTTACTGCTATTGCCTGCACACCTTCTCATGTACTCAGCAAGCAAAACTTGATTATCATTTATTTTTGAAACCATGTTAGACAAAGTCACTGCCTGGGACACAAGCCTGTGATCTACAACTTCAAATAGTTTTACTAGAGTTACCACCGAGATGTTGATGGCTGACATAGCAAATTCAATACCACGAGGATAATTGGGGCATGTGGGCTGAAGAAAGCCTCTGTCTTGATTTGTCTTGCAAGGAGCGCGTGGAGTAGGCAAAGCAAAGGAGGGTAAACTGGAAGAAGAGACAGATAGGGAGCGTGCTACCTGATTTGTTAAGTTTTTTTTATTTCAGCCAGTTCTTCCATTACAGATATGGGGGACTCACACTGGCTTGCGTAGATGGATATTCCCGAGTTGTCTCCACATTCGATTGGAAAGGGAATTGGTAATAAAGCAAGTGGCCTGTTAAATTTGGAGTGGACCCCATTGCCTCTAAGGGAAGCATGTATGGTTTGATGTGAAACACCGCGCGGTTGGACATTTTTCATTTTGGTTGATTCAAGATCACCATTCAAAACTGACCTCAGAGGAGTGCCTGTTGTGCCTTCAACAGGCCTCACGTCTTGCATTGTGTGATGTACTCAAGGGCTGGGGGAATGACTCTGCATTCTCTCTGAACGCCAGTGGCTGTTGTACCAAGGTTGCAGTTAGACACGGCAAGGCACACAGGCACACAGGCACCTGTTATTGTAGATTATATATAGAAAACACCATTTACTAGCAGTGATTTAACGGCTAAACTCAGGATGTTGATGGTATGTATCAGAGTTATATCAAGGTTGGCAGTATATTACAAGACGCCACGCATATGTCACAACACAAACGCAAACACAAACAACGCTTACCCACCTAGGCAGCAAAAGGTTAAATTTGGATTTGCGCACTAAACACAAGCAACTCGTCTTGGCCGCTCGGTCGCCGCGGCGAAGCGGCAAAGCGATACTTACGAGTACTTGCTCGTGTGCGCACGGAAACTGGCTAATGTAGCTAGGCAGCCTGGGATTTTTCCAAGAGCCAATCCCCACAAACAAGGCGGTGCCTGCAAAGTGTCACTCAAAGTCAGATAAATGCTCAGTGAACGCTAAAGAAAACAGAAAACAGGCATCAGAACAGGCGTTAGGACAGCAGCAATGGTTATGAGGTCCAGCTGCAGAGTTCAAAACGTCAATCACCTGTTTGTTGATGGATGGTTTCGCTTGTGAAGTCTTCAATGAAGGTATAAAGCAGCAGCCAAACGAGAGCAAAGAGGTCCAGCTCACACGGCAAAGCGCTACTTATGAGTACTTGCTTGTGTGCGCGCGCGCTGTGCGCAGGGAAACTGGCTAATATAGCTAGGCAGCCTGGGATTTTTCCAAGAGCCAATCCCCACAAACAAGGCGGTGCCTGCAAAGTGTCACTCAAAGTCAGCTAAACGCTCAGTGAACGCTGTTTGTTGATGGATGGTTTCGCTTGTGAAGTCCTCAATGAAGGTATAAAGCAGCAGCCAAACGAGAGCAAAGAGGTCCAGCTCACACGGCAAAGCGATACTTAAGAATATTTGTTCAGTAAAACTGGTAAAAACTACTGGCAAAGTTGAAGTAACTCATTAAACTGGCCCACTTTGTCTCAAAAACGATCCAACTTTGTACAAAAAACTGGCCCACACAAGCAGGTTGGACCTTCAGTTTGGGCGTTGCCTGATTGTGGTTCTTTCCAAAACACCTGAGTGTCAGTGTGATTCTGCCCTTCACAGTTGTCAGGTACTGCAAACTATCATGTAACTGCAGTGCAATGTTATGCGAAACATTATGAGGTGCAGGCTTTTTCTGGGTGTGGTTAATCCCGGACACAGTGATGTAAAAGCAGAATATGTTCTGTTGGTTGAGCCTTTGAGAATCGTTAAGCATATCTCGATTGTGAATGTTGCTGTGTGTTTGCTGTTTGGTATGGCCCTTGAAATGTGGTGCTATATGACAATTCTAGGAAGTGTCTGTTTTCACAGGTGTGCTTGTTCGGTGTTACCATCGTCTAGGGCAGCATGGCTTGTTGGCTTCTGTAGTCAGTGCAGGCATGGAATGGTACATACAAAATAAGTGATCAGATTTTGCAAACGTTTGCAGGTGTGTGTGTTCTCAGGTGTGTTGTTCTCTTGAAGTGGTGAGACAATGGCTGGTGCAGTGAGGTGAGATGGAAGTTGTGTGTGAATGTGTGAGGTGGAAGAGAAAAACAGGGCGAGTGTTAAATTGAATGCAAGCTCACTGAAATACTAAGCATGCATATTAATAAAACACAGAGCCGGTGCATGTAGCATGTGAACTCCTTTAATCATAAGCAGCAACTGCCGGAACATTCGGCGGTAGCCCCGCCTACCCATGCCGAGTCTAGGCGCTCGCCATGGACAGAGGACCGTGTCCTCCCTTAACACAGAGGATATAGAAAGAGGACACTACATCTTTCCTTCGCTTTAACAATAAACTTCTGACTTTAACCCATCTCTTCTATCCATCTTGTGGGTCTTCATATTGTTCTTTTGGAAGGACTGCGAATCCCTGGGAGGTGGTCATCCCTCTCACTGTAACTATTGTCTGTGTTCACATCAGCATCCCTGAAGTCAGAGCAGCTATCGGAGTCATCATCAGATGCGGCACTCCCTTTATTCTGTAGTGTTGCTTCACTTTCTAGCCGTTTGAAGTACAAGGAGTTTCTGGTGACCATACCTTGGGGACTTGCTGCTGTCACCATGGATCCCCTGATGTGGGTGACTCTCATGGGTTATGTACTCAATGCTGGTGTTCTTTTGGACCCCTGTTCTTGATGCAGAAGTACTTGATCCCTGATGCATACTTCTGGTTCTTTTGCTCTTCTTGCATCTGCGTATGTCTTCATTTTTTCTTTGCTCTCTCTGCTCTTTTCTCTCGCCCTTAGTTCCGTATCAGTAGTTGTTTCATTTGTGCTAGAGTGCGGGATGTTGGTTCTGACAATTCTGCCGAACATGAGTTCTGACGGACACACTTCTGTGGAGCTTTGAGGTGTTATCTTATAGTCCTGCAGTATGTTGCAGATCGCTTGCATAAGCGATCCTCTGGTGATAGAACATATTTGTAGGATGCATTTCAGATTTGCCATAAAACGTTCTACAGTGCCATTCGCCTGTGGCCATACTGGAGTAATCTTCCTGTGTTGGAATCCTAAGTGTTCAGCAAACATTCTGAATTCTTGTCCACTAAACGATGGACCATTGTCAGACTTTACGACTGTTGGGATTCCGTAATCAGTAAACGTTTTGTCTAGAGTTGGAATGACAGCATGTTCTGCCATGGAGCGTATCAAGTCTACCTCTGGGAAATGTGAAATCTCATCCATGATTACCAAGACATGCTTGCTGTTGGGAAGGGGACCAAACATGTCAACAGCCACATCACTCCATACAGAATAGCTGTCATCTTTAGGGGTTCTGTGAATGTGTGGGGAGCAACTGCCTGGTATATTGTACACTTCCCAAAGGTTTCTTCCACTTTCGTGTCCTTTTGGGGAAACCACACTTTTGTTCATAGCAGTCGTTTGGTGGAAACTATTCCCCTGTGTCCAGTGTGAACAATGTCAATGACTCAGTCCTGTAGTGTGCATGGAATCACTATCCGGTCTTCCTTTAGCAGCAGCCCTTCCAGGGACAGTGACAGGAAATGCTTCAGAGGATTGAGTGTTCGAAGGTGTTTCTGTTCTTGCTCCTGCAGGTTAATTTCCATTGGTTTTGCATCGTGCCATCTGCCGGAATATACTCTTTCTTTCACTATGGAGAGGATCCAGTCCTTGCCCAGGTCGTGGAGTAGTTCTGGAATGGTGAGCAACTTGGGAAGTGCGTTGCTGATGATATAATTTACATATTGATCTGCCTTGCGAGATTGTCATTCGTCTTTTGCGGGCAGAGGGTAACTTGATATGAAGTCGGCCGGGTTGTTTTCTTTTCCGGGTCAGTGTAGTATTTAGAAAGAATATTCTTGGAGGTGAGGCGGAGTCCCCACCTGCAAATTTGTGGGGGCATTTTTTTCTGTCGATTTTCCATATATGATCATGAGGGCCCGATGGTCTGTGATGATGGTGACATTATGCCTATACAGAAATAGGTGGTAGTGCTCACAGGCCCACACTACAGCTAGACTCTCTTTTTCTGGCTGTGAGTACACGCACTCTGCCGGCGATAGGCTGCAAGTGGCATATGCTATGATTTGGTGTGATTCTGAATTGTGCAAGAATTGCCCCTAGGCCGACTGGACTCGCATCAACAGTCAGTTCCGTTTCCAGGTTTGGATCATAATATGCCATGCATGAGGACAATGCAATGCAGTGTTTTATTTCCTGAAAGGCATCCTCACAGTCGTTTGGCCACACAAATTCTTGTCCCTTTCCTGTGAGATGTCTTAGTGGGGTACTGATGGATGCAAAGTCTTGTAACTAGCCATTCTCAGCAAAGTATGGGTGGCTGAAATGGATTGTGGTGTAGGTGCTTCTACAAATGCTTGAACTTTATCCGGGTCAGGTTGGAGGCCTTCTTGTGAGAAAATATGCCCAAAGAATGTGAGAGTTGTCTTGTTGAGTTCGCATTTGTCAACATTCAGAGTTAGATTTGCCTCTTCCAGTGCCATGCACACGCGCCGCAATGCATCGTCATGAGATTCCTGAGTGACGCCAAACACTAGGATGTCATCACAATAATTGAGACATTGTGAACATGCTTAATTACCTGGTGTATCTCATTCTGGAAATTTCTGTGGCCGAAGACACCCCAAAGCTGAGTCACTTGTAGCGAAATAAACCCATGTGGGTGGAGAATGTGGTTATGTATCAGGATTCGGGATGTAACTCAAGCTGATGATAGCCTTTATTAAGATCTAATTTTGAGAAGACTTTGAAGCAGGTACATCATGTCTGTCATTCTCGCTGAAATATGTCTCTATGTTTCAATGGCCGTGTTTGGTGCCCTCATGCCCACACAGATGCAGATGCTTTTCCTGTTTTCCTTCTTCGGGAATGGGATGATAGGGGATACCCAGGGTGTAGATCCGGTTGCATGCTCTATGATGTCTTGATCCAGGAGAGCTTATATTTCGTCTTCGATTTGCTTCTGGATGTTAAGCGGTATTCCTCTGTAATGTTGCACCACAGGCTTGATGTTGTGATTGATATGCAATTTGACTTGTTTTTTGAGCCGGCCAAGTCCTTTGAATTAGGCTAGGAAACGTTTTTGCATTATGTCTTTTGGGCTTGTGGTGTATGCTGTCATGATTTGGTACATGATATGTTATGTTATGTTACTTTGCATTTATATAGCGCCTTATGTACCATTGGAATGATCTCAAGGCACTGGTAGGTTGAACGCCCTTGGGAACCGTAGTTCAATGTAGTAGAGAGAGAGAAAGAGTCATAAGGTGCGTGTGAGCACCGGATATGTGTGCAGCAGGTGTGGCACTCGTATGATAGCTGCTTCTTAGCGGGAGGTGTGGTGGTTGGGAGATCAGGAGTATGTGTTCGTTCTGGCAGGGTGATACCAGACTGATTCTGGCTGCGTTAAGCCTGAGGAGAACGCCTAGGCTGGCGGGTGTGCAGCCAGCTGTGATTAGTTAGGATGATGGGGAGTATGTGGCAGGTGTTGGTATGAGAACAGCTATACCAAATGTGTCATAGTATTGCTGTGTTCTAGTTGAGTGATGGTATATAGAGGAGAGTAAGCGTGGTGATGTGATATGGTGGTTTTCAGTAGGTGCTTGAGATCGAGCAGACATCTGAA
Source organism: Ambystoma mexicanum (assembly GCF_040938575.1). Classification (NCBI taxonomy): domain Eukaryota; kingdom Metazoa; phylum Chordata; class Amphibia; order Caudata; family Ambystomatidae; genus Ambystoma; species Ambystoma mexicanum. The sequence goes on from NC_090921.1 coordinate 985,748,793, forward strand.
CCATTTATTCTATCTGTTTTATTCGCTCAGTCTGTTCAGTCGGCTTCGTCTGATCAACTCCATCCGTTGAGTCCACGCCGTCCGTGGTGACCATTCTAACCATTCTATGGACTCCAACCGTTCCACCCACTACATCCGTTCCACTCATTTAATCTGTTGTATCGGCTTCATCCGCTCCAGACTCCTCCATCTGCTCCACACTCCTCCATCCGCCGCACATGCTCCATCTGCCACACGCGCTCCATCCGCCGCACGTGCTCCATCCGCCGCACGCGCTCCATCCGTCGCACACGCTCCATCCGTCCCATGCGCTGCATCCGTCCCATGCTCTCCACCCGTCCCATGCGCTCCATCCATGTCATGCACTTGATTCATCTATTCCATTTGTTTCGTTCATTCCATGCTCTGTCATTCCATGCCATCTATCCGTTCCATGCACTTTATCTGTTCTGTGCACTCCATCCGTATCATGTACTCATACTTTCATTCCTCGTATCCACTTTATTCCTCTCGTCCACTTCGTTCTTCTCGTCTATTTCATTTATTTCAATTTTCTTAATTTCATCGACTTCACTGCTTTCATCCAGTTTGTTCCTTTCATCCACTTCACTACTTTCATCCACTTCACTCGTTCTATTCAGTTTATCCATTTTAATTTACATTAGCGGTTATTAGTTTTCGATTTCTCGCTCGGATCATGATGATGGATTGTTATTTATGATATAGCAGCTTTGGGTTAAGGCCACTGATTGATGTTATCCAGTTTGAGTTAAGAGGCGATTTTAGGGTAAGAGCCATGTTTTCAGTAGTTTGTGGAAAGACATGAGGTCCTCGGTGAGTCGGATGTGGGGTGGAAGTGCGTTCCACAGAGTGGGGGCCAGGGCTGAGAATGATGATCCACCTAACCTGACTAAATTGGTTTTTGGTATGACTAGGAGGCCGGCAGAGCTTGATCTTAGAGTGCGTGGAGGATGGTAGGGTTTTAGTTTGTCTTGAAGATATTGAGGTCCGGTTTTATGCATTGCTCGGTGAGAGGTGCATAGGGTTTTGAAGGTTACCCTTGGGGCAACCGGAAGCCAGTGCAGAATTTTGAGAGCTGGGGAGATGTGATCTCTTGGGCCAAGTGCTAGTAGCAGTTTGGCTGCAGCGTTTTGTGCTCTTTGTAGTTTAGTCAGTTGGTACGCGTGGACTCCGAGGTAGAGGGGGTTAGCATAGTCCAGTCTTGACATAACAATTGATTGGACTGCGGAGAGTCTGTTGGGAAAGGAGAGGTATGGAAAAATGTGCCTAAGAGTTTTAAGGTGGTAGTGGCAGGACTTAGAGGCGTTGTTGACTTGGAGCGAGAGGGTTAGGTCTGAGTCTAGGGTGCATCCAGGGTTTTTTACTGAATTTGAGGGTGTCTGGGAATTGCCCATGGCAGATGGCCAGGGTAGCGGTTGCAGAAGAAGATCAGTGTTGCCACATACCATGATTTCAGTTTTGGAGGGGTTTAGCAAGAGGTGGTTTGTGGACATCCAGTGATCTATGTCAAGGAGGCAGGAAACGAGGTTGGGTTGGCAGTTGGGTTTTGAATTCAGGAGTTTAAGGATTAGTTGTGTGTCATCGGCGTAGTTGTAGCACAGGATATTATGCAAGCAGATTACTTGTGGGAGGGTGGACATATAGAGGTTAATCAGGAGGGCTGACAGGCATGCTCCTTGTGGAAATCCAGTGTTGACTGGTCGGGCGTGGGAAGCATAGGTGGAGAGTAGGGTTATTTGGTTCCTATTGTCGAGAAAGGATGCTATCCATTTGAAAACGTTTCCACGGATTCCCAGGGAGTGGAGGCGGTCAAGGAGGATTGAGTGGTTGATTGTGTCGAAGGCGGCAAGAAGGATTAGTGCGGCGCAACCCACAGAATCAGCAGTGTTTTTAAGGTCATCCCACATTGGTAGGTTGGGTGGACTCATGGTTTGGATTAACTTGAACTGTGTTATAGTTGGCGTTGGATGATTTTGTTCACACCTTCCCACTTCAACTATACAATGTTAATTGTACACACTCTCTATGATTAACTGCACTAAGGCTGTACCACAGCAATTATTGGCACTTTCTAAATTCAACTATACCACCGGGTGAGATTATTCACAGTTTCTTAAGTTCAACTATACCACCGGGTGAGATTATTCACAGTTTCTAAGTTTAACTAGACCACAGGGTGATATTATTCAGTTTTAAAATTCAACTATACAATAGGGTGAGATTAATCACAGTTTTGTACTGTAGTAGTGGTTATGTAATATACCAATCTGTATAGAAGACTTGAAGCTGAGGATGCTGCCACCTGGTCCCTCTCCTTCTATTACATATATCAATATTTTTGCTGTTTTGTCCTAGTGTGTGCAGGTGGCCTTGAAAATTCCTTTACATTTTAACAGTGTGTTTGCTCCATCAGGATAAATGTCAATGTCTGCTGGTTGAAGCATCTTTTTGCATTTGAGTTCTTGGTATGTTGCCTCTTTGACTACATTCATGTTTGCCCCGGTGTCAATCAGGTATTCTCGGGGGCTGCCGCTGAGTTGCAATAATAATGTCGGGCTATATTCTGTTGCTGTCTTGTTGCCTAAGGCATGTACATAGCCCTGCTTGTGGTCACCGCTGGACGACGATGATCCTGATGCATTTCAGCGTCTTGGTGAGACTTCAATATATCACACTTTGTGCCTTGTGGATCTCTTTTCCATTATTTCAGGGGAGCGTCTTCTTTGAAATTCATCTCTCCTGTTGCGTGGACGTCTGGATCTGCGCAGGGATTCCCTCCTTCTGCTTGGAGATTGTTGACTTCTGCTTGTCGGTGATGTCAGCTGTCTGGCACAGGAGCTGTCCCGTCTCCTGCTTGGCCCACTGTAATTCGTGGACCTCTGGTAATATCTGACATGTTTACAGATGGACTGGAAATGGTTTTCACCACCACATTTGTTGCACGTGTGACCAACTGCTGGGCATGGCGCTACATGCGGGAAATTGTAGCCGCACCTGTAGCATTTCTTTTGGTCTTTATTACTGTCTAGTTCTGTTGCCATGATCTGGCATAGAGGGCACAGTGGACGGCGTCTGCAGGATTTTATTATTTCCTAATGATTCGGTTTGCATGGAGAGAGCCATGTCCGCTCTGGCTAATTGTAATATTTCCTCTAGTGATCTGGTCCTAAGTAGTCGTTTTTTTATTTTTTATTCTGCTGACTCTCACCCAGCAATTGTTTGTGATTTTAGGGCTTCTTCATTCGAGTAATGTTCCAAGTCACAATATTTCACCCTTTTTCTGAGCTTCATGACAAAATTGTCAAGGGTGTTCCCTTTTTCATGCTTGGTCGTATGAAAAATGTGGCATTCATAATCTACGTTTCGCAGTGGGGCGAAGTAGTTGTTCAGGGCATCAATAATACCTTGAAACGTAGTGGTGGAGCTTTGTGGCATTTCAAGTACAACGTCGCGGACACTGGTCCTAACGAGTGTAGGAGTATTCCCCTGAGGTGGTGCACTTCCCTCACCCCTGTTTCTTCAATACATATTTGGAGTTCCTGTAACTATCGGTTCCACTGTGGCGCTAGGCTGCTGGTGTCCGTGATGTCTAAGTGGGGGACCGCTTGTAGCTGCAGTGATTCGTTTCCTCTTTGTCCATTCATGAGGCGGGGATACATGGGTGGGGAGGCATGTGAGGAGGAGCTGCCAAATGCCTCATCCCCTAACATGTTGTGATGTGTTTTCTACTATGTGCACTGAATTTGGAGTCACAGTGCACGCAGACCACCGTGATGAGAGTAAAATTGCCAGCTTGGAGGCACATGAAGCATGTGCCAATGTGGCTATCGCAGGTGGGTGCAGACATAATGAAGTGCATACTTGGAGGCACGTGGAGGATGTGCCAGTGTGGCTGCAGCAGGTGGGTGCAGACAGTTCCCTGCCATGTGCTTATTAATGTAAGTGTGCGCACGCGCTACCCCTTAGTCACTGGGAAAGGTGCTGTGCTGTAGTATCACGGGGTGTAATTGCGGACACATGAGCGGTTGCTGACTCACTGTTGTCTTTCAGGCGTGTGGACGGATATTCCAGGGCTGCCGGGGCTTCAATACATGGCGGCGGGACATCAGCAGGAGCTACGTTGAGATCGATGTATGCCGCGGGAGGCTGTAGCACTGGAACACGTGTTTTCCTGCACTGCACAAGTCCGTTGTGAAATCGCGTTGCCAATGTTAAATCTAATGCTAGCACACTGAAACACTAAGCATGCACATTAATAAAACACGCAGCTGGTGCATGTAGCATGTCAACTCCTTAAATCATAAGCGGCAACTGCTGAAACATTTGGCAGTAGCTCCGCCTCCCCATGCTGAGCCTCCCCATGGACAGAGGACTGTGTCCTCTCTTAACACAGAGGATATAGAAAGAGGACGTACACTGGAACACCCTCCCTAGCTCCCTGCGCTCTGAACCCTCACTGACCGCCTTTCGGAAAACCCTGAAAACGACCCTGTTCATCTAACAATTACATGGCCTAGCCCTCATAATTGTATTGTATGATGTATTATGTGATATATCTGATCACAGGTCACTGCCTTACTGTAACCCAAGGCACAACCTGCTCACATTGTAACTAAGTCTTCCTGCAAGTAACAGTGCCACAATGCCCCTGGGCTGCCTGCGCGCTATATAAATTTAATAAATAAATAAATAAATAAATAAATAAATAAATAAATAGGACACTACAGGGAGGAAGTGAGAAGAGCGATGCAATGGGTGGGAGAGCGTTATGAACGCCACAGAATTTAGGAGACCTGAAAGGCGCTGGAGGGTTTAAAGGCGGCACAGGCACAAGAGTGATTCAGAGTGGAGGTAGACGCGTAGCAGTGGGAAGTTTGTATGTAGAGGGAGGGGTGGGGTGGGGTGTGTTGTGACTGTGTGTGGGAGTTGGGGTGGCTGCTTTAGAGAGAGGTGTGTGGTACTGACTAATGTGGGATGCTGCTGGTTTCTACGGGTGCACGCATGTGGGAAGGACGAGGGTAAATCAAAATTGGGAGGTGTTGCAGTAGGTGAATAATAATGATTTGATTAGATGGTATCGGAGAGTTGAATGGAGGATCGTTTTGGGAATAGTGGTGGCTGTGGTGAGGAGTGGGATGTTGGGTGTGCAGTACTGAAAAGAGCAAGGATAGATCTGGGAACCATCAGCGGTTGGCATGGCAAGGGAACACGTGAACGTTGGCTTATTACACGGGCCTGGTGTGGTAAAAGAACAGGTCTGTGTTTCTAACCAAGTGTTACCTCCCCACCAAGGCCAACGCCAGCGGCCCTAAAAGCAGTGGCGAACTGTATCCCCTCTGAGGATTTCTCAAAGCGGTTTCTGCAGAATCAGCACAGACAAATCACACATAGTTTAAATACATTTAAAGAAATCGCTCAAGCGCTGCTGTCGCGTCCAATCAGTCCTGGGACGTTAAGAGTGAAAAGTCAGAGCCCCGGCTCACAAATCTGGGCCTGACTGACAGGATATTGGATTGAACTCCCAGGGGCCTGGCGTAGGAAGCTGCGTTTCCCTGAACGCACCCGAGTCGAGTGCTGGGGGGGGGAGGAGGGGAGATTTGCGCTAACAGGTTTTCCTACAACAGTTTCCTGCTCTCTCTCAATATAAGTTCGTTATTTAATTTGTGCAGAAAACAGACTGTGTCGCGCACACTGCTTGGATAGCCAATCTCCGGAAGTGAGGCTTGGCTGTCCCTCTCCCGCGCTCTCGGTTCTCATTACCTCAGCCATCAGTCTCTATCTCCTGGGAGCGCCGGGGCAGGATGTCAGCCGCTCTTCTCATCCCATTACAGTCCTTCGGCAGGAAATCGAGGTGGGCAGAAGAACTGGGAAGCTGGAGCCTCCCCCACGCGTGGGAGCTTTAGGACTTTGTCTGGGAGCAGATTCTCCCTCACAGCCTTTCAATACTTCTTGAAGCTGGGTTAGAAATTGCCTGGAAGGCTTATCTCGGGCTTTGCGTTGGCTCGTCCACCAATGCCTGGCTATATGTAGCTATAGAGCATACCGTTGGGCCTGCAGAATTTGAGTCATTTGTTTTTGTTGTGAATTATTATTTTAACTGGTGTGCGTGTTTTCGGTGCTGTACAATGACATGCAGAATAAAGACCCATTCTATACGAGGCTTCCTCCCCATATGCAGCAACAGGGGAGTTGCTAGGTCTGGAAAAGACCTGGGGCTACACTGATGTTGCAACTGTTGGGACTGGGGGCTAGCTAGTCTTTTGGCTGTAGCTCCTGAGATTCTATGCGGGGCTATAACCAAAAGATCAGGGGCTATATCCCCCTTAGCCCCCCCCTAGCAACGCCCCTGTGCAGCAATAATATAGCCTTATAGACAGAGGGAGGGGTCGTTATTGCAGGATAATGACCACCCACCAATTTATGGCCCAAGGCGAAGCCGAGGGCCATACGTCAGGGAAGGGTTATTATGCCAGGCGATAATGACCACTCCCAAGATCTATAAGCATGCATATGGTAGCATGTTTTGTAGTTTTTGCGCCGAAGTAAGAGTCAGTAAAATATATAGACACACAGAGTTATTACATTTAATGTGGTTTTGTTTTGTAGTTTTTAAATAACATGGTTGTCTTCAAGTTAAGCATTTTAATCATAACTTGGTTGAACTAGAACAGGTTTAACATGAGCATGATATGATATGATGTGGCGTTTATAGGGCGCCTGTACACGTGTTAGGTGCGACAAGACAAGGCGGGGGAAACAAAGGGAGGACAAAATAACAATCTTAATATCATTCAGATTGCGGGGAAGAGGGAATGCGAGAAATGCCAGGGGGGGTGGGGAAGGGGGAAGTGCAGTTAACTCACAAGTGCAGCCAGCGGGTGGTTCATAAGTGATTGATTGATTGATTGATATTTTATTTCTATCATGCTCGTACACAAGTGTTTCAGAACGCGACAAGGCAAGGGAGGGGCACAGGGGAGAACAAAACAGCGGTTTTACTAGGCCCAGGGACATTGAGAATGCGCAAGTGCATAGGAGAGGGGGAGGGGAACAGTGTATGGAAGGAGGGAGAAGTGGAAAGTGCGAAGCAGAGGAGAAAGATAAATAACAATAAATAATAAAGGCAACAAACAGTGGTAATGCAGCCAGCAATTTGCAAGTGCTAGGTTTAAGGCAGTAGACAGGGTAGGTCTGATAAGTGCAGGAAGAAAAAGGGGGGCTCTATGGGTACAGATACAGACCCCAGTGCAAGGGGTGGCCCGGAGGCAGTGCGGGAGGGTGACAGAGTGAACAGGTACCTGGGCCCGAAGGACAGAGGGCGGCCAGGTGCACAGTGCCAAGAGAGAACAGATCAGCAGGGGAGAGGGGGAGCGAAGGCAGAAGAAAAGAGGAAGGTCTTGAGGTGCTTCCGGAACCGGATATGGTTCTCCTCAAGTTTTAGAGTGGCAGGGAGGCTGTTCCAGATGGAGGCCCCAGCCGAAGACAGCGATCTACCCCCAGCTTGTTTCTGAGGGAGTTGGAGGTAGAGGAGCGAAGATCTCGAGAGGAGAGGTATTTGCGGAGGGATAGCTGAAGGTATTTTGGACCCAGGCCCCAGAAAGCCTTGTGGACAATGCAGAGGGTTTTGAATTTAATCCTTGCATCCACTGGGAGTCAGTCGAGAGATTTCAGAGCTGGAGAGATACGATCCCAGGGCTTGAGGCCAAGGAGAAGTCTCGCAGTCCTGTTCCGGATTAGTTGCAGAGGGCGGAGAGTAGAGGCAGGTAGATTTAGAAAGAGGCTGTTACAATAGTCCAGGCTAGAGAGAACCAGAGCTTGGGATACCATGAGCTTCTGGGGGAAGGAGAGGAAAGGCAGAGTACCTCTGAGGAGGTGCAGTCGGAAATTTGACTTTTTAGAGACCTCAGAGATGTGGGCGGAGAAGGAAAGGGTGGAGTCAAAGATGACCCTGAGGTTCTTAGCCTCGCAGGTGGAGGTAGGAGGAGGGCCAAGGGAGGCCGGCCAGAGAGTGAGGGGAAAGGATGGTGAAGGTGTGCCGATGAGGAGGATCTCCGTCTTGCTGGCATTCAGACAAAGATCATTGGCGGAACACCAATCTTGAATGGCAGTTAGGTAATCAGAGATGAGAGAGGGAGAGGAGGTGGCAGAGAGCAGCCTGAAAATGAGTTGAGTGTCGTCAGCATAGCACTGGAAATTTGAGCAGAAAGTGGCAATGCAGTGGGCGGGAGTTGCCAGGTATTGGTTGAAAAGCCAGGGCGAGAGGTTAGACCCCTGGGGAACACCACAGGTAGAGAGGAAGATAGATGAAAGGAAGGACCCAAGTTGGACCTGGGAGGGTCGATCTGAGAGGAAATAGGTCAGCCAAGCCAGAGCCTGATCAGTGATACCCAGGTTTTTAGAGAGATGGTTGAGCAGGATGGTATGGTTGACCGTGTCGAAGGCAGAAGAGAGATCGAGGAGGATGAGGACAGAGGGAATGTTAGAGTCAAGGTTGGAGAGCAGATCTTCACGGATGTTCAGGAGAGCAGTTTCCGTGCATCTGGCAGCTCTGACGCCAGACTGGTGGTCATGGAAACAGCCAACAGAATTGGAAGGGAGATTAAGCTTAGAGATGGCCAACTTTTCCAGGAGTTTGCCAAGAAAGGGATTAATGGAAATTGGGCGATAATTAGCTGGACAAGAAGGATCAGCTGTGAGTTTCTTGAGAAGAGGATGCACAAAGGAGTGCTTCAAAGGGGAGGGGAAGGATCCAGAGGCAAAGGAGTGGTTGCAAAAATCAGCAAGGGCCGGAGCGAGGGTGTCAATGTGGTCCTTGATGGTTTTAGAGGAACAGGGATGAACCTATTTTGACAAGGCTTTCATAGATCGGACTTGACGAGGCTTTCATAGATCGGACTTGTCTAGATACCTCGTCAGGGTGAAAAGAGGAAATGACGAGAAGGATGGTGGGAGGGTGGCTAAAGGAGGTTCAGCAAGCACAGATGGAGAGGGGAGAGGAGGGCTGTCAGTGGAGAGGGTGGACAGGATGTCCTGTTTTTTTTAATGAAGTGAGAGGCAAGGGCATTGCAAAGAGCATGGGCGGCAACAGGAGGGGTAGAGACTGCAGCAGGGTTGGCCAGCTCCTTGCAGTTTTTAAAGAGTTCGGCCGAGTTGTTAGATGCCGCAGAGACATGAACTTGAATGTGGACTCTCTTCTTGGTGACGACAGAGAGTCGGTATTGCCTTTGTAGCAGGCGACAGGCCAGTTTGTCAGAGGATGAACAGGAAGTCCTCCATTTCCTCTCAGCTGCCCTACACTTACGTTTAAGTGTGGCTAGGTCAGAGTCATACCAGGAGTTGCACTTGGCTTTGGACTTCAAACGGATCCTCATGCCAGTGGCAAGAGCATCAAGCGTATCAGAAATTGAAGAGTAGAGCAGAGACAGGGCTGTGTCAGGATGTGAGACAGCCAAAGATGGGAGGGGGGGGAGAAAGTGGCGGCTAAAACCTCAACTGACACACGCTTCATGGGCTGGATTTCCAAGAAGGTATGTGGCAGTGTTGGGGTAGGCTTGGCTTGGGGGGAAGAGAGGGAGAGATGAGATGAGAGGAGGGAGTGATCGCTCCAGGAGAGAGGAGTGGTCAGAGGGATGGAGAGGGGGAGGTCAGAGGAGATCAAGACATCGAGTGTGTGCCCTGCAGAGTGAGTCGGGCCAGAATGGAGGATGGACAGGGAGAGGGAGTCGTAGAGGTCACGGAAGAGTACAGAGGAGGAGCAAGGAGAGTCTAAATGTATGTTTAGGTCACAGAGGAGGAGGAGTTGAGTGGTAAAGGCCAGGAGGGAGGAGGAGAGGTCTGCCCATTCAGAGAGAAATTAGGTGATTTGACCAAGAGGCCGGTAGATGGTAACCACAGTAAGAGAATGGGTAGGCGAGAGAGAAAGCCTACAGACAAGGCAAACTCATAAGAGGAGTAGGTCAGAGTGGGAATGATAGAGGCAGGAATCCACTTGGGAAAGATCAGGGATAAGTGCAGACAGAAGGGACTGTAGGGTTGCAGATACAGACCATGAGGCGGTGCGAGGGCAACTGGACATGCAGGAGCCGGGGCCCGAGTTCAGAGGGTAACCAGGTGACCAGTAGAGCGGTCCCAGTGTGAAAACAAAAACAACATATCGAGGCTGAGTACCTCAAAAGGAAATACACCGAACACGGGTTACAAAGGAACATACAAAGTACTTTATTTTATACTGAATCCAGTTACAAAAACAGAGCAAAGTCAGATAGCTATCGGCCCTCAGTACTACACAACGAACTCCAGCGTGGTTCAGTGTGTTCAGTGAGAGACGTTGTACATCAGAATGCATTTGCTTTTTATACACTTGGTGGGCACGATGTCCAGCCCCACTTCCGGTTAATATTCCACTTAATACATCACCGATCTAGGGTTCGTGCCAAATCTCGAACAACCACATATAACTGGTTTGCCTTTAATACATGTATCAACAAGCCTATGCAATAACTGTGTGTTCTAAGATTTTCCATGCAGGCCTTCTCAAACATTAATACAATGTAGTTAAGCAGATGTTCTTCGTTCAGCATTTGAATACATTGTTTCAACATATGCTTGTGGATTAGTTTCATTCCATGAGTAATCCTTCTACACACAGGTCAATGAAGGACAAGGTCTCAGTTCACAACCTCAACAAGTGGCCTGCAGGCAAGTTACATATTAGCTATGTACAGAGGTCAAGACGGCCATATTGTATTCTAGAATGACATCGTCCACCATTTTAACTCACAGGATGACTTTTACAAAGCAAATCCTAAAATGGCGGTTTGAACTAAAATGGCGGCTTACATTGATTTAAGGTCAGGACCTTGCAACACGGATTCTTTCGCAAGCGTCTTTCGAGCAGCTTGGCGTAGGCCAATATTCATATATTTATTGCAATAGGAGGCACAATATGATTTCTCTTTTGACAAACCCTCCTTTTGGCCTCTGCCAAGTGCTAAAAACTACTTGGGATCTCCTTGCAAATAACTCCATGCATCATCGCCCATGCACCCTGAATCACTATTGGAAATATCTATTGCCATTAGGTAATTTGCTCAAATATCTTTCAACACATCTTCTTTGGAAGTTTGATCCGGGGCATACACTTTATGTCCTATTGAATCTATTGCTTGTGCGCAACATCCCCCTAGCATCGAACACATACCAGGTAGACACTGAATACAGCAACAAAGAAACAACAGGATTCCCAAAATAATTAGCAAGACTGAAAGTACCTTCCAAGCCCAAGATCGCAAGAAGTCCCAGAACCAAGCGCTTAGATCCCAGTTTCTCTCGGGAACATGCACTACTGAACTAAGGACGTCCAGTTTCTGTATTGCCTTGAAGATAGTTGGGGAGGAATCTGGTACGAAAACACAGCAAGCGGACCCCACTAATTTACACACTCCACCACGCTCAGCCAGAATTACATCTAATGCCATTCGGTTTTGAAGTGTTACTAATCTTATCGCCTTTTGTTCTAACGTCATATTATAGAGTATGTCCGTGGTACGGTTGATGGTTCTCTCCAGTACTCTCGCTAATTTTCTGATATCTTCTGAATTCGCTATCTGCCCCCAAAATGGCACAACTGATTTAGCTATATCTCCCAAGATTTGTGCTGGGGTGTCTCCATTCTCGTCCCGCCGTGGACGAGCCTTCGAAACTTCTCTTGTTCTAGCTATAAACACCCCAGGTAACAGGACCCCTAAATAACAGGTTCCCTGCCAATCCCTGGGCAACCATGGGAATGCTACATTACCGCAGACAAAGTAGACAGGTTCACCTACATACAAAGGTCTGTTTTCCCCAGTCAAATTTGCAACGTTGGCACAACCTAGAAAATTTCCCATTGACTGAGTTCCATTCCTCTGTATGCAAAGAGAAACTGAATCGGGGCTATGGTTAACAGTGTAAGAAGGAGGCATGGCATTCTTATTGCCTATTGGAGCCATCTTAAAGGAAATCAAAGATTGGAAAGGACGAGACAGTTTATCAGGCGGCCTAATAGAAGCAACATTCGGTTTACTCCTGTTTGCGAAAAGCGAGCATCCCAGGGGTGTCAAAACACGTTTCTCAAAACTATTCAAATTGGTGCCATCAAAGTTGCCTGAGATGCTATCATTCCACTGGCCAAAGAACAGTGCTCTAAGAGAAGCATAGCAAGCAGTTGTCAAAGGTAAAGGATGAATATACCAACCTAGCCCCTTATCCCCATGTTGCGGTAAATGTGAGCAGAACCAACAGTTAGATTTATTAAAAATGGCATGCATAGTCTTCATGATAAGCAGTAGAGTGTTATTGTGGTACCTTTGTCTGTGCTGAGAATCCCTAGGGAATAGAGTATGCAAATGTACAAAGGGAGTAGGAACAATAGGTGCACTTTCAGTAGGCAACAAAAGTTCTAAAGAATGAGTTTCCTCGAGGTACCACAATCCTAAGGCAGCGACTATTAAAAACCCAAATATCATTATAAAAAACAGCAATACAATTTCGGGGCCAAGGCATTTTGTCCATTGTCCAGGTTGGTCACCCCCTTATTCGCAAGTCCCATACGAGCGGTAGCGGGCATCGTAGTCTTCAAATGGATACCCCAAAGTTCGTTGCTGGCGACCTCCTGGTCGAGCGACTTCTTAGTCCTTCCACAACACTAGCCAACAGAATCCCCTTTCTCAAATTTGGGCAAAAACAAGCCCTCGATGATCCTTTTCTTCTTCAGATGCACAGCCGAACCGTGCCGTAAATCTATCAGATGCACATCAAAACCGTGCCGTAAGTCTATCAGATGCACAGCAGAACCGTGCCGTAAGTCTATCAGATGCACAGCAATACCATGCTGTAAGTCTATTTTCGTGGACGTAGATTGTACCTTACTTTTCCCAGTACTGATTGATCCGGAAACAATATGTCGTCACTTCCTGCTGGAAGCAACGTGTTGGAAGCAAGTGAAGGTGCTGAATTCAAAATAGCAGTTTCCGGATGCAAAATTTGTGGAGAGTGTGGAGACAAAATGGCAGCTTCCCCGAGCCTCACGGGCTCAGAGGGATTCTCCGACACACTCTCAGTGCTACTTACTGCTTTGGGATCGTTGGTTCAGTGTCAGCAAGGGGTTCTGTTTCTTCTGTAATGTGTGGCACAGGGTGAGGAAGTTTCTTGATGTGGGACGCGTGGATACAGTTCTTTCTCCCAACGATCCGCACCGCTGTCTGGGTGACCAATAGGACTTGGAATGGCCCACGCCAGCGAGGCGCGAGGCAAGAGGAGCGCTCGAAAGATTTGACGAGCACCCAACTTCCAGGCCGTATGCTGTGGCCCGGGCCCTCGTATCGCACAGGTAAAGCTTCTCGTACCTGGTGATAAATCAAATACAGGTTTTTAGTCAACTGGCTACAATAATCTGAAAGTAATACATTTTCAACATTTCTTAATGAGTTACATTTAGGAAGGTTCCAAATATTAGCAGGTCTCCCCATTAACACCTCAAATGGAGAGAGCCCAGTCTTAGTTTGAGGGGTTGTGCGCATGGATAACAACACGATCGGTAAGGCGTCCGGCCATTTTAGTTTGGTGCCGGCACACGTTTTAGCGAGCTTGTTCTTGATGATACCGTTGTGTCTTTCTACTAGTCCGGTGCTCTGAGCATGTCTGGCCGAATGGAATCGTTTGTCAATTCGTAATGCCGTACATATCTGCAGAATTACAGCAGCGACAAAATGTGGACCATTGTCCGACCAGATAACTCTTGGCAAACCGAACCGCGGGAAGTATTCCTTTAACATGATTTTTGCAGTAGTCATAGCTGTAGCATCTTTAACAGGGAAAGCCTCAACCCATTTACTAAAAGCACAGATAACCACAGTACATATTTTTTATTATCGCATCGTTCCATTTCAATAAAGTCAAAGTGGATCACTTCAAAGGGGACAGAGGGTGGCCCGAAACTACCCCTTGGAGTTACTGTCCCCTTTCCCACGTTGTGTTGTAGGCAAATCATGCATTCCTGGACGTAGCGCTGGGCAATTTTTGAAATTTTGTCATTTACCCAAACTTTCTCTAACACTTTTGTCATCTTCTGGGCACATACATGCGTAGGACTATGGGCCATGATGACCATCATCATGACATATGCGTCAGGGAGTAGCCATTTCCTCTCTACTATGTCCACCCAACACCCGTCATCGTCAAGTTTCCCCAAGCCTTCAGCCCTTTTGGATTCTTCTAACGTGGCATCAGCTTGGATATCCCATACAGACCCAACACCCTCATCCATTGCATAAGCATCTACAGACTCCCTTGAAACATACATCTCTGTAAGGAGATCGGTAGCAGTTTGCCTAGCTATCTGATCAGCGAAAGCATTCCCTCTCCCTATTTCATCTGTAATCTTTCAATGTGCTGCACATTTCATAACTGCTAACTGGGTAGGGAGCGCAAGCACTGAGAGTAGTTGTACTATTAGGGAGCCATGTTGAATTTTGGTGCCATGCGAAGTTAGGAACCCTCTCTCTGACCAAAGTCTCCCAAAGTTGTGAACTACCCCAAAGGCATACTGACTATCAGTATATATATTTACTTCAAGCCCTTCGTAAAGTTCACAAGCTCGGGTCAATGCTATAATCTCTGCGGCCTGCGCAGAATTATGCGTGATTCTCTTAGTTTCCACAACCTTGCTCAATGTAGTGATCACATAAGCAGCTGTGGATGTACCATCCGGAAGTTTGAAGCAGGAGCCGTCACACAACAGCTCTCCATGTGAATTATCCAAGGGAGTATCTTTCAAATCAATTCTACCCTTTGTCTCTTGTTCGGTCGTATACAAACAATCATGTGGCACTTCATTGCCGCAAGTAGTATCTTGCGGAAAAAGTAGGAGTTCAGCCGGATTAAGAACACAACACCTCTTAATTTGAATGTGAGGAGAAAACAAGATCAATTCATATCTTGTCAACTGTGCAGAAGTAAGGTGTTGCGTTTGAGTTCGGTTCAGTAGAACATCTACAGAGTGAGGCACCATCAGAGTTAGATCATGGCCTAGGACCATTCCCTCACTCTGTTTTACAGACGCAGCAGCAGCAGCGATAGCTCGCAAACATCTTGGCAAAGCGCATGCTAGAGGATCAAGGGCGGAAGAAAAGTAACCGCACGGCCTATTCTTCCCTCCATGTTCCTGCGTTAATACAGCCAAAGCTGTATTAACATTCATCACAATTAAGCACAAACAACACAAAGGCCTTTTCATAGTTTGGTGTGCCCAAAACTGGTGCAGAGCATAATGCAGTCTTAAGCAAGTCAAACGACTGCTGGTGTACCGCGTTTCATGGCAATGGCGAAGAAATGCCCTTCTTTGTCAAAGCCAACATTGGTTTGATCACTAGTGAAAAATTTGGGATCCACAACCTACAGTAAGAATCCATACCTATCAAGGCCCTAACTTCCTTCTGTGTATTTGGGACAGACATGCCAGAAATGTGTTTTATTCTTTCAGGTGTCAATCTTCTTCCCTCCTTTGACAGGAGATAGCCTAAATAGGCGACCTCCTGACATCAATATTGAAATTTTTTAAGTGAAGCTTTGTGATCATGCTTAGCTAGCTGGATAAGCAATAACACAGTGCCCTCCTTACAGGCACTCTCAGAGTCAGCAGCTAGAAGCAAATCATCAACGTACTGAAGCAAAGTACAGGTAGAGGGCAATTCAAGGGTATCAAGTTGTTCTTTCAAAGCCATACTATAAATGCTAGGACTCTCTGTGAAGGTGAACGCGAACAAATATCTACCATCCTTGTGTATAGGAATACTATAGAAAGCATTCTTCAGGTCCACAACACTAAAGTAAGTAGCTGTAGTTGGAATCATAGTTAGGATTGTTGTTACATCAGGCACTATTGGGAATTGTGGTGCCACGACTTTATTAATGGCACGTAAATCAATTATGAAACGGAATGGAATTGATTATCGCCTTTCTTGTACATGGGTAAAATCGGACTGTTACACAAACTCCCTGAAATTTCTTCAATCACCCTGCGATGCACAAAATCAGAAACAATGCATTTCAAAGCTCGCTCGCCCTCAACTGAAATCTTATACTGAGGAATGCGTGGCAGCTCAATTCCATGTTTCAATACTATCTTGACAGGTTCAATCTGTAAAACACCGACATCATTGTCGTCGACAGCCCAAAAGCTCTCTGGTACATTAATGAATTCTGGAGGCAAAGGTCTAGTCAAGAATTGCGAGGCAGAAAATTGTTGTGGTGAAATCGTCAAGCGTACTCCATCAGAAGAACAATAAATCACTGCATTTAATTCTTTTAACAGATTCAACCCCAGCAAGTTCTCTCTGCAATCCGAAGTCAACAGAAATGGACAATGGTCCGTAAAGGGACCCAAAGAAATAGGTATCGGCAAAGAAACCGGACAAACAACTGGTGTACCAGAAAACCCTACAGAAACAGTGGTTTGCCCTGACAGTGGAATGTTTGGAATCCGTGAATGATCAATGGAACACTTCTGTGCTCCAGTGTCTATCAGAAACTGATGTTTCCTATTTCCCACCACCATTTCAACGTAGAGACCTTTCTGATTGACAGGAATAGGTGTAGGTTCCAAACCCTGCTTCGGGCAATCCTAACGAAACAGAATATCATCAAAAGGAAGCTTTTCAGATAAATATGCAGCGGAAGGATGATCAAATATGTTCCTGGTGTCCACACTCAGAGTCTGATTGTCCTGTGAGAAAGGTTGCTGAGGGTCCTGTGTAAACTGACCTCTACCAGGGCCCCCTACACCCAGGAAACCTCTGGATCGCCTACCCATATTTCCAAATGTATTATTTGACCTTTGTTGAAGGACGGGGCATTGTGCTCGCCAATGACCCTCTTGACGACAATAAGCGCACTGGTTAATGTTCACAGGACTGGAGGGCACATTCCCCTGCGGGACATACTGACCTCTAACCTGAGAACTACCCCATCTGGGGCCTCTAACAATTTGCTGCAATAGCACTTTAGTTTTCAAATCGCCTTTTCGTTTTTCAACCTTATCTTTTTCATTATTGACACGGTTCTCGTAGTACTGAGCCTTGTGCAGTACTTCTGATTGTGATTTCGCCTGCCAAGCGCTCTCAGAAGACATAATTTGTGACTGGATGTCAGACAGCAATCCACATACAAATTTGTCCACAAATAATCTTTTCCCAGACTCTGTGCCTAGGTCTTGTCCACTGAAATCCGAGAATACCTTTTCGAACCGATTAAAGAACTCGGTAGCACCCTCAGACTTTCCTTGGACATATGCCGTAAGTTTGTCCCATATAATTCTTTTTTCTGGAATTATAGTTTTTAATTTTGCAATAATTCTATCAGGCAAAGTTAGTATCACCTGAGGCGGTCTTTCACCAGCTGGCATTTCTCCATAGAGTCTAGTTATATTCACCCATGTATCTCCGAACCCTGCTACGTCGTCAATAGTTCTAACTTGTTTCCATAAATCTACAGGCAGGAGTACAGGAAACAACAAATCAATGTCGCCTCGGGTGAACACTGAGGACTGCAAAACGGACTCTATCTCTTTATAGAACCCTGTCAGATTTTTCCTAATATTGGGAATGGATTGTCTAATAGTGTTCACTTCCTGTCGTGAAAACGGGACGTTAACAAACTGCGATACATACTGTGCGGGAATGTCCACAGCAGGTGTACCTGCTGCAACATTAGCAGGAATCTCAACCTTTGCGACAAATGTCGGAGGTACCTCTCTCATAGGCAACTGAGAAGTAGGAGACTCCGAACGCTTACTAAGCAACAGAGCTAAATCGAGCACTAAAGCAGTCGAAGAAGTGTCAAGTGAAAAAGCTCTCTTGTAAATACTCAATAACTCTGT
The DNA here is from genome assembly GCF_040938575.1 of Ambystoma mexicanum. Taxonomy (NCBI): domain Eukaryota; kingdom Metazoa; phylum Chordata; class Amphibia; order Caudata; family Ambystomatidae; genus Ambystoma; species Ambystoma mexicanum. Next base: position 985,766,728 of record NC_090921.1, read on the forward strand.
GGGACAACTAATCTTTCTTTTTACACAATCATCCTGTAGGTACTCTATCATTACCTGTATCACTTTCCTCTGCATTTCTGGCGTATACTGACTATACGTGTCATACACTTCAACAGGAGTTATCGACATATCCAAAATCCATCTAAGTGCATCTTTCGTACAAATTCGTGCTTCCTCAGATATTGATTTAGGACAAGGAAGGAACCGTTTCTGTACATACATATTTTCCTCCTCGTCATCCTCCTTCTGTAACTTTTCTAACTCCTTTTTATACCCAAATAACCTCTCGACATGCTCATTTACCTTCTCCACAGTGTCTCTAGAAAGCGCTAGAGTATTTAGATCCCTTAACCCTTGCGGGAGATCCGCATTATTTAATCTTCCCCACATTATACATAACTGAATTCCTAAACCTTCAATAAAAACATTTTTCTCAGGAAAATTATCCATATTACAAAGTGTGGCAAAAACACTAGCTTGATCATCCTTACCCATTCAATGCTTAGCCCATGCAATTAACTCACGTTTCTTCTCCGGTGGTACAGTATTGCGAGTGACAACCTTTGACCCTGCACCTCGATCGATTACAAGCGGCTCAGGACCACTTGGAAGAGAGGGAACAGGCAAATTCGATGGAGGTACTGTAACTGGTGCAATAAAAAGAGGTGGGGGAGCGGGAGGAAGGGTAACATTAGGAGGAGCAAGAACAGCAGGAACAACAACAGGTGGAGCAGGAATAACAGGAGGAAGGGGCAAAGCAGCAGGAAGAGGAACATACGGAGGTGGCGCAGAAGCACCAGGCCTTCGTTCATTTAATAATTTGTCAATAAACTCATCAGAAATATGAAAATCTTTAGGATAGATTTTCTGAATACCGAGTGAGAAAGCCCTATCCATATGTTTAGTCGGCTCAGACTGTTTGTCCTGATCATATAACAACGCTTTTTCAGCGTTCGTTTTATGACGGCGCACATGTTTCTCTCTGCTTTTAAATTGTTGCAACGCTTCTTTTTTCCAATTCTGCAAAACATCAAATGCTGCAGGCCTAGCCTTCTTTAATAGAATTGACTCAAAATACTCAATTCGAGGGATTTCAAAACTACCATTGATTAGCCACTGCAGTTCGGAGGCATGTCTGGTTTGTCTGTGCCAAATGTCATTAAATACTATACTTCCAATACCATGCTTTACAGTACATAGTACATGCCGGCGACCCCTCCTGTGGTGCCGGACGGATTAATTCCAAAGATTGTCTATCACTGCGGAATAATGCCCTAAAGCAGGTAGACAATTTCCCAGGCATATCTCAAATTCTTGGTGTTACCTGGTCAATAATTGTGTCTGCAGATACAATGTGCCAAAATTCAAATTGTCAGGATTAAATTAAGAATCGGGTCACCACTCACCTGACCAAACCTCAGGAGGTCCGATCGGATTTCAAAGAATCTTACCTAACTAATCTTACCTCGTCTATGGTGATTTCAACAAATCTACCCGCCTCGATAAGTGGACCCTCGTCAAGATGCCATCTCAGACCACACGCTTATCGTCCAAGGATCGGGTCGTGCAGCGCTGCTGAGGTGTCGCGTCTCGGTCAGTGGGGCCCCTTTTGTCCACCGTCCGATCCCGTCTGATAGCGTGCGTCAACCTTCAACAATCCAGCATCAATCTTGAGGGTCCCTGTTCGGGCGCCAACTGTGAAAACAAAATCAAAATATCGAGACTGAGTACACCAAAAGGAAATACACCGAACACGGGTTACAAAGGAACATACAAAGTTCTTTATTTTATACTGAATCCAGTTACAAAAACAGAGCAAAGTCAGATAGCTATCGGCCCTCAGTACAACACAACGAACTCCAGCGTGGTTCAGTCTGTTCAGTGAGAGATGTTGTACATCAGAATGCATTCGCTTTTTATACACTTGGTGGGCACGATGTCCAGCCCCACTTCGGGTTAATATTCCACTTAATACATCACCGATCTAGGGTTCGTGCCAAGTCTCGAACAACCGCATATAACGGGTTTGCCTTTAATACATATATCAACAAGCCTATGCAATAACTGCGTATTCTAAGATTTTCCAAGCAGGCCTTCTCAAACATTAATACAATGTAGTTAAACAGATGTTCTACGTTCAGCATTTGAATACATTGTTTCAACATATGCTTGTAGATTAGTTTCATTGCACGAGTAATCCTTCTACACACAGGTCAACGAAGGACAAGGTCTCAGTTCACAACCTCAACAAGTGGCCTGCAGGCAAGTTACATATTAGCTATGTACAGAGGTCAAGACGGCCATATTGTATTCTGGAATGACATCGTCCACCATTTTAACTCACAGGGTGACTTTTACAAAGCAAATCCTAAAATGGCGGTTTGACCTAAAATGGCGGCTTATATTGATTTAAGGTCAGGACCTTGCAACACGGATGCTTTCGCAAGCGACTTTCGAGCAGCTTGGTGTAGGCCAATATTCATATATTTATTGCAATAGGAGGCACAATATGATTTCTCTTTTGAAACCAGGTCCCAGAAAGCCTTGTGGACAATGCAGAGGGTCTTGAAATTGATCCTTGCAGCCACATGGAGCCAATGAAGAGATTTCAGAGCTAGAGAGATATGATCCTTGGGCTTGAGGCCAAGGACAGGTCTCACAGTCCTGTTCTGGATAAGTTGTAAATGTCGAAGAGTAGAGGCAGAAGGATTTAGAAAGAGGCTGTTGCAATAGTCCAGCCTAGAGAGACCAGAGCTCTGGAGACAGTGAGCTTCTGGGGGAAAGTGAGAAAAGGAAGAATACCTCTGAGGAGGTGCAGCTGATAGTTTGACTTACAAGAGACGTCTGAGATGTGAGGAGAGAAGGAGATGGTGGAGTCGAAGATGACACCAAGGTTCTTAGCCTGACAGGAAGGAGCAGGAAGAGGGCCCAGAGTGGCCAGCCAGAGAGAGAGAGAGGAAAGGAGGGAGCGAGTGTCCCAATGAGGAGGATTTCAGTTTTACTGGCATTAAGGCAGAGATCATTGGTGGCACACCATTCCTGAATTGCGACCAGACAGTCTGGTATGAGAGAAGGAGCTGAGGTGGCTGAGGGGAGCCTGAAAGAGAGCTGAGTGTCATCCGCATAACATTGAAAATTGGAGAAGAAAGCAGCCATGTGGTGGGCAAGAGGTGCCAGGTAGTGGTTGAAGAGACACAGAGAGAGGTTAGACCCCTGGGGAACGAGGAGAATAAGGACAGCAGGGAGTTAGAGTCAAGATTGGAGAGCAAGTCCTCACGGGTGTTCAGGAGCAGTTTCAGTGCTTCTGCAGCTCTGAAGCTGGACTGGTGGTCATGGAGGCAACCGACAAATTCAGTATATAGATTAAGCTTGGAGATGGCCAGCTGTTCGAAGAGTTTGCCCTGGAAAGAAGTGATGGATTTCGGTCTATTGTTACCCGGAGAGGAAGGATTGTACGAGGGCTTCTTTTGAAGGGGGTGCACAAGTGAGTGCTTAAGGGGTAGGGGAAAGTTCTAGTGGCAAAGGAGTGATCGCAGAAATCGGCCAAAGCTGGAGCAAGGGTGTCGATGTGGTCCTTGATGGTTCTGGATGAGCAGGGGAGAACCTGCTTTGACGAGACTTTCATAGATCAGATGTGTCTAGAAACATTGTCAGGGGTGAACCGGGAAAAGGAGGAGGAGAGACAGCCTCATACGGGCCAGGAGTGGTAGAGGAAGAGGAAAAGGAGATAGAGCATGCATGAGTCATGTAAAAGTACTGTGTAAAAGTAAATGGCTTCTCTTTAAGAAAGTGTAGTCATTTTCAAATGTTTTTCTCTTTTTATTTCAAGTGTTAATTAGCATGTTGCATCAAAAAAAGGTCCTTTGAGAGAAGAAATGTCCACTAGAAGCAACATCTTGCTTGGAAAATGCATTGTGGTTTTCCTGTCTGCTTCTGAAAACAAAATGCAGTCAATACCAGTAGTTATTGACTGCACTCTAAACATTTTGATTGGCTGAGAGGAGGTCAATAATGACGTCCATGTGCTAATATCAGAAACTCCAGTAGAATTCTAGGAAAGGTGATTGGCACAAGATTTTCGACCATGATCCTCAATCACGGTGTTCAACACAACATGAACATTGGTATTATCACCCTCAACTGGTTTGAATCCTTTTTGAAAGCAAAAGCCTACCAGATTAAACAGGACGAATAGCACACAGTTCCCACATTCCCACCGAGTGGGGTTGCCCAAGGGTCAGCCATCTTATCTTGGCTCTTCAAACAATTCTTAATGCCTCTCGCCATCCTGGACTCCTTCCCATTTCTTTTTCATTCCTATGTGGATGACCTTCAGATACACATTGAACTAGGCAGCCAGGTCTACCGGGCTTAAACCCATTACTTTCTGCATTTGCCTGATAGTGAACTGGATGATGAGGGCTCTATGTCTCAACCCATGCAATCATTTCTCATCAGTTTCCTCATACATATCTTATCCGAATCTTATCAGATCTTACATAAATCTTACTTCAAACTTATAAGATTTTATAAGAATTCAATAAATATTTGGGTCTGATATAAGTTCTTATAACATTATTATCTTTCACAAAATCTTACAAATTTCTCAAAAATTCTTGTAAGCTACTTATAATAATCTTATATGGCATTTTTGTATGGGAATGATGATAAAACAGACATCATTACTTTCTGTCAATTGCAATCATTTCCCCATCTTCCATTTGGCCACGCACCCTGGCACCCCCACATGCTCTTCCAATAAGACCAGAAATCTTGGAACGATAGCCAACTCTACTATGTCCTTCAAACCCCATGTCAAGGTCATCGACGTCAACTGGGTGCCGCCGGAGGTGCCACTGCCAGCTGTACTCCAGGCTCACCCCTATCTACCCTTGGCACTGCCCTTGCAACCCCTGGGTGAGTGGATTCAGAGGCAAGGAGAGAAAGTAGACAGGCTTTGACAGGCTGAGTGGCTCGGCCACAACTCGTGTGGGCTTTTAAAAGTGCCTGCATGCATAAAACAACACAGTTGATTGTATCCACTTAACCAAACCTGCCGCAAATAGATTTTAAGAACATCCGCTTAGAACAGGTATAAGACTATTTTAATGGTTTTATAAGGGGTCATTTACAGTACTGTTTTTTTGTCTGCAGTGCAATCTTTCAGTGGTGCCTGGTGACTTATGAAACTTTTAGTGACCATGTGATGTGCAATTTAATTCTTTTCATATAAATTATGCAGGGTGGGGTCACCAAGGTAATCAAGGAGAGATGTCAACTAGCTGCAGTGGACCTTGAGGTTTTAGTTTGATTCCTGTATTACTTTAAGATTTCTGTGTTACTTTAAGATTCATGTGTTACTTTTCCACAAATACCATATGGGTGATGCCCTGTGGCTTTCAGCAGTATTGCAAAGAAGAGCAGAAGATGATTGGACGAGTGCTTTGGTAATCAGAGGCATGGCTGATTCTCCAAGACTAAAATGAATACACCGATTTACCCTGGCAAATATAAGAGAACACGCAATGGGCAAAAATGTGATTTTCTCCACACTGTTCATGTATGCAATAACTGGCATTCGTATACAGTAGGGGGGCCAGATTTAAAAAGTAAAACACTGGGACAGGGCAACTAACATAAATGTAGGACTAGCTCTTGAACGTGGCTGTTCAGGCACTGCACCACAGTAGCGGTTTGAGGAGAAGGAGGTTTAAGTGTTACTGGTGGAATACACACATATTATAATTAATTTATCACAAACTTCCACTTCCACTATCTTAATCCATAAAAGGCAGCAGTTCTTCTGTGTGAGATTGTGCATTCATGCCTGCCAGCTATTAAGACCGACTACCAAAAACCGGGACCACTGAATTTTCCAATGGAAAAATAATCTGGAGAAGGGGAATCGAGCACCAAATTTCGCGACAGTCCCAGCAAAACCGGGACGTCTGGCCACCCTAGTAAACACTAAACTCTTTTTTGCTTTGAGATTACAACTCCTGGTTTGTTTGGACTGAAATTTTGTTCAAGACAAAACCAGTTCATCTTCTGGGTGAGAGTAAACTGTCCCACTTCCTACCCAACAAGGATATGCTAGCTGACACACAGAGATATGCCGTTTTAAGGCACGCCTGCACCTCGTATATGTCATTTTTCAAATCACAGGGTGGCAAATAGCTCTGAGAAAGTGATGCCTGCTGTTGGTGTCCTGTTTTTGAGGTGTGCATTGGCAGCAGGGCAAGATTCTCTCACACATCCAAGATACCGAACGAGTCACAATAGGGAAATAGAACGGATCACACCACAGCAGTGCACGCTTCCGTTGCACTAAACAGGTACAGCATCCTTGCACCAGGCTCTGAGGGAGAGTTCAATTTGTGCAGGGAGCTTCAAGTGCTGTGGCCCTTTGTGTCTGGGTTCTGTGTGAGAGAGAGCACGAGTGTGGGGCAGGGGAGAGACAGAAAGAGAGAGAGAGAGAGAGAGAGAAAGAGAGAGAGAGAGAGAGAGAGAGAGAGAGAGAGAGAGAGACCGAGAGGTAGGGCGGCCAGACGTACCGGTTTTGCCAGGACTGTCCCGGTTTTTGGTGCTCTGTCCCCCTTTCTCAAGGTTATGTTCCCATTGGAAACTGCAGTGGTCCTGGTTTTTTGTAGTAGGTCTTCTTGGCTGGCAGGCAGGAATGCACAATCTCGCACAGAAGAAATTCTGCATTTTACAATTTAAGATAGTGTTAGTTGGTGATAGATTAATTATAATATGTGTTTATTTGAACAGTAACACTTAAACAAACCCCCTTCTCCTCCGAACATTACTGAAGTGTAGTGCCCTGACAGCCACTTTCAAGTTAGTCCTACTTTTACGTTAGTTACCCTGTCCCCGGTTTTTTAATTTTCAAATTTGGTCACCCTACCTAGAGGGGAGAGAGAAAGAGAGAGAGACAGAGAGAGACAAACTTGCCGTGATCATTTTAATGCGGACAGTTTCGTTTGTGCCTTGCACACAAGGACTATGGCAGGCACATGATTCATTAAAGTGGCATTGGAAGGAATTGCAGAGGAATTTGAGGCTGCACTTGGAATGTGATGTCAGCATTTGAATATGTGACGCTGCATCTTACATATGGTGCCAGGCATAGGAGACTTTGCCCAGTTGGCATGCAATGGCAGTATATGGGTATGTGAGGCTGCACATGGCATACAAAGGTAGCATCTGAAAATGCAAGACTTGGCAGTACCCAAATAAGTTATTATTGTTATAATAGTGTACCCGGTTTGTGTGGCTGAAGCTGGCATTATTAGATGGCTGCATATGGCAACATGAGGTTTCACCACCATATGACTGTACTGATCCTGGTCCATGTTGGCTCTGCTGGTGTACCCCGGGCATACCATATTGTGACCCCAGCAGTTTTTTTTACCAAGGCATTGCCCTAGTTAAAATATAGCTGGTAACTGCAATAGTTTTTGGTCTGGTTTAGCGGCTACTTGGTATTTTATTAATCTTAACCTTACATCTATAATGTCACTTCCTGTGATGTCATCAAGGTCCGCATTTGTGACATTACTTCCTGTGATGAATGCCTGTGATATCATTACCGCTACTGCTAGCATTTCCGCGTATTGACGTCCCTGGTCAATGCCATTGGCCAAAAAAGCAAACTTCAAATTTAGCCTGTCAAAAAATATCTCACCCTCTCTTGGAACTCCAACACAGAATGGATCTGGTGAGAGTGATTGTCTCCCTCCTCACCCCCACAGGGACTGTTTCAATAGCATGCTGGCAGGACCACAAAATAAATGCATCAAACGACTTCAAACTGTACAGAACCAGGCCGCCCGAAACATTGGCAATGTATAGAAAGGGAGCCATATGTAACCTCAGCCTTACAAGCCCTTCCATGGCTGCCATTGTAAAAGAAGATCACCTTCAAAATCGCATGCCTCGCGCACACATTGCTGGTGTCAGCTGTAGGTTTTTGTGGAAAGGGTAGACTGGTGATCACCTGATAGCAAGATGATTTATAAGAAGATACTATAGGCGAGGATAAGGAGGGGTTGAAGAGATGGGAGAGGTAGGAGCTGGTAAGGCGTGCCAATTCCTCAATGGCCCTGTGCTGGAAAGGAATCAGCGGGTGCCGGAGGATGAGGATGGGCACCAGTTCTGCTGGAGTGGTAGATGAAAAACAAACAAGAGGGAAGGAGGTGAGAGTGGGGGTTAGAGGTGAGACGGAGCAGGAGGGAGGGAGAGAAGGGGAGAGTTTTACAGACTTTTGAGATTTTAGCAGAGAAGTAGAGGGCAAATCCGTCCGCAGGGTGAGAGGGAGGAATGTGGAAGCAAGCGGAGAGAGTGGTGAGAAGATATACGGTTAGTGCGGTAGCATGAGCTGGCAGTGCCACAGGCAGAGAAGAGTGTGAGGAGAGATCCCGTGTAGGCAGCGGGAAGATCTGGGGAACACGCTTTGTGCCAGTGGTGTAAGGGAAGGTGCATGTTAGTTTTCAGTTGTTGCATTACAGGGGAGATCCGGGGTGGTGGATGTGGGCATGAGGGGGTGAAGGAGTGGGCAGGGTGGTGGTGCTCAAAGGGAGCGGTGAGTGTGTGTTTTAAATCATGGAAGGCAAGAGGTGGACACAGTGCCTAAAGGGACTGCCCGACTTGCTCGAGATAGGGAGGCATTGAATCAGGCCTTAAATTGTATTTGGTTGTTGAGGAGGGTCAGGGGTAAAATGGAGGGAATACAAATCACAATTAGTTGAGTAGAATGTATAGATGGCATGCATTCACTTCTGTTGGCCTGTGTACTGGACCATCAAACTAGGCTTGTTAATACGCCTAGACATAGCACAAGGCTCGTTTCTTTTAGTCCCTTTAACAGACCTGTTGAATATCTGAAGAAGAGCCATGCTTATATTGGTCTGTCTTCTCTTTCCTTTATGGATTCGGCAGACCACCCTCTGCCTATTCAACTGTGATACAATCATGCAATGTTGCAAGGTATCTAACAAATATCGACATTTTGGGAGCTGTGTTCAGCTATAATGATTATACAGCAACACCTGATCCTGAGTGTCATGCATACCATGTCTCTAGTTGTATGGAATGAACCAGCAGTAAGAAAGGTAAGCGAGCCCAGCATAGTGGGGCATGGTACTCCACCGTTTCACTTGAAGCGGTCTATAAGCAGAGCCCCTGTTTTGTGAGCCAGAAAAATTCCTCTTCCCTTGGTTGGATTGGGAAGTTCACCCCCTGTACAGTCGGCAGTGACCATAGAGTGAGGACATTCAGAGGGTCTTAGACAAAATAGGGTGCAATTATTAGGCACTGAGATAGAAGCTCTAACATGGAAAATGAGGTGTTGAGCATATAGCGGTATATGGATGCACCTAGTAGTAACAGTGACTCCGCATCCCAATGTTTCATGTGCACATGTCTGCTGTTGAGAGGGATTTAATTGGGTTTTATGTACTTTGTATGTACTGCTGTAAGATGGCAGATGATGATGCCTTGAGAGTCACGATTAAGAGCGCGCTTTAGGTATTGGATTAACATATTTTTCCCCTTGTTGATGAAAAGTGTGTTTGAGGTGGGGTAAAGCACATTTTAGTTGTATTTTTGGTTGCTGTGTCAGCCATCTCCAGTTGCAAGAATAAGCTTGCTTTGCACATTGGACTTACTGTAAGTAGATTACTTATAAGAAATGTAATGGTATCCCATACAAAGATAGGTCCTCAGTGCCACAAAAAGATCCCTGAAGAAAGCTGCATTACTATAGGCTGAAACAGGTTGGAAAAGAGTGTTGTATTGGTGCCCATATCGAGAGCTAACTCGCAACTGACCCCTTTTTAATCTATTTCAGCACACATGGAGAAATACAACAGCCATTAAAAAGTATTGTCTGAATCCGGATATATGACTGGCTTATCTTACGAACCCAGCTCTATATTCAGGGGAATATGGGGGCCCACATTGCAATCTTCAGGTTTAGACTCCTGCAGATGGCTGGCACTTACATTCACTTCCTAGTGACAGCCATCCCAACTAGGCGGATTCTCCCACATCAGTTATTCACCCACCCAGTCTCACCAAGGATATGCCATTGATGAAAGCCAGGCTCTTGCCATGGGCACTTTCCTTGGCCTTCGTTTCCATGAGCATAAGGATGACAGTGAAACACCACACATCAAGGGTCAAGTTAATGTAGCAACTCTAATATTCCTACTTTCCTACTATTTTAATGTTGGTGATATCCACTGAGGTGACAGTCAGAGGTCTTGGTGTGCCCTCTTACAGAGTAAGAGGAGAGGGAACCATGACAGAGGACTGCAGGAAGGAGTGATCAGGGGGAATGCATCAGTAGAGGTGACAGAAGCCTCAAGAAAGAACATATTCAGAGAGTGACCATGAATGTGGATAAGCTGGTTGTGCTGAGAGAATAATCAGAGAGGTAAGAGTCAAGCTGAAGAACTCATAGCGACGCGCTGGTCAATATGGCATCCCTGGCGGCTGGGTCGCTAACATGTGCCATTAGGCTCGACAGGCAGCTTAGGTTGCCGGTGTAGTCTTTTCCAAGATGGTGCCCACAATCCCACAATCATTGCGCTTCCTATTTAATATCCGAGGACGGGCAGTGCCTCATGTTACAACCCTTAGATTCTCTGCTGTTCTGGGTACGACCCTCCTTTGTACTCACCTGCCCCTGTTCCTTATCATTAATCTGCTTGTGTCCCTCTCTTGCTTCGTCCCTCCTCTTTATTTCTTGCTTGCCTCCCCTCCTCCTACTCGTCTCAAATTTCCTTCCTGGATCCTTGCTGGACCCTCCTCGACCTTCGGATTCTCGTCTTCAGGCTTTTGTTTTTTTTTTTCTGCCTGCTTTGGCTTTTCCCATATGTAGTGCGGCCCTCAGACAACCCCTTTGTTATGATCTGTCTCACTAGGCAGGCACTGTGGAGGCAGGAAGGGACAGACTCTATCTCTTCAGTGACTGCCTCTATTCCAAATATAAGGGGACAAGAACAACTCGAAAGGAGTATTTCACAGAGGGAACCCCTAAGGAAGAGCCATCACAATCCAAAGTCGAGAGTTTGAAATGCCCAGTAAACATTAACGAGATGGAGCAGATTCAGGAAGCCTGCCTTCTGGTCCTTCAGATCTAAAGTAAAAGAATGGCTCCTCGCCTAACTACCCAAGTGGTCTCTACTGAACCTTTAAGTATACTCAGACTTACGTCTATGTAATGACCTCACTGGCAGTACCTCCAGGCCGCAGTCATATTGGTCACTATGTACTCAGAATTGTAACTTGTTTGTCTTGCACCTTTGTCTGTACTGCGCTACCATTATCGGACCTCTGGTATCCCAGATCTAATTTATTTTCATACGCTGTATCTACAACTGCTTATTCACATTTTGTTTATGGACCACATGTAACCTGGTCCGAACAACTGCTGTTTAATTTATTCTGCATCTATAATTTTTTACAACTTTCTCTACGCTGAAGCGCCCAAGATACCTCAGGGTTAGGTGCGCTCTATAAATAAAAAACGAAACTAAACTAAACACTCTGCAAGGACTCACTGCTGAAATGCAAAATTTGATGGCTGAAAATGCCACGTTAAGGTACATGATGGCTGCCAGATAGCTACAATCTATGGAACTGCCTACAGGGGCTCCAGCCTCTGGTAAATTTGACAGCTCGCCTAAACGACTGCACAAATGCCTGGACTCCTGCACTGTGTAGTTTACGTTTTGCGCAGTTGCCTTTGCAACTGATCGAGCAAGAGTTGGCTTTATAATTTCTAATATGGGTGGGAATGCCCTAGCCTGCGCTACACCATTACTCAACTCGGGCAGCCCTCTTCTGGAAGATTATACCATCTATGTTCAAGCCTTAAAGGACATATTGGAACATCCTGAATTAACTTATTGTGCCTACATAACCCTCCTGGACATCCGTCAAGGTAACTTAGATGTCCTTGCATACGTCCCATCATTTAGAAAAACTGCTGCAGAAGCCGGTTGGCCTGAGAATACCCAGTACGCAATTTTCAGAAGAGGACTAGTAGATGGCATAAAGGATGAATTGATGAATGTAACCCATTCTAAATTCCTTTCTGAGTTAATCTCGATGGTACTGCAAATCGAATACCAGCAAGCAGAATGTAGAGATGATGAGAGAAGAAACAGAGGAAACATCACTGGAACACTACAAACCCCTCTTCCGTACTCAAAAGAACTACCTACAGACGAAGAACTGATGCAAGTTGGGGCAGCACGTGGTCCTCTGACCATAGCTGAAAGACAAAGAAGAAGGGACAAAGGCTTGTGTTTATATTGCGGTACTAAAGGATATTTTATGCGGGATTGTCCCGATGTACCACAACAGAAAAAGGGAAACGCCAGACCTGGTCCTAGGAGGGTAAATGACTCAGGGTTGCTCTAGCAGTCTCTCTGTTGTTCAAGATTTCTTTTCTGATGCTCTGGATACCCGATTGATGGTTCTTTGTGTCATCTTCAGCATCAGAAACAGACCTCCTCTTGAAGCTTTTGTGCTTTTGGATAGCAGAGCGGCAGGATTTATTTGTGGATACGCTCTGGGTTAATAAAGGACAGATCCCTAAGGAAGACAAGGAAGCTTGTCAACCTGTTGAAGAGGTCCATGGCCGGCTTCTGAGTTCCGGATCCATAACAAAAAATAATTCAGATATTCATAAAAATAAATCACCATCAAGAGGTACTATAATTTGCGTTGATCTGTGCCGCCAACTCCCAAGTCATCTTGGGAATGCCATGGGTACGCAAACACAAACCTCAGATTGACTAGAGTATAAACACAGTACGCTTGAACTCCGACATTTGTATACAAAACTGCTATGAAAGTCTGTCTACCAAACTACTCTGCGTCGCTCTCATTCACAGACCTGTTCTCCATACCATCACCTCTATAGGAATCAGTTGTATTCCCCCGGCCTACCACAGCTTTCAAGATGTCTTTGAAGACAAAATCTCCAAGGTATTGCCTCCTTATAGGCAAGAGGACTGTGTCATAGATTTTGCCCCAGGCGCATCTGTGTCTTTTCGGTTGCATGTACACACTCCCAACACCTGAAAAGAAGGTACTTAAGGAATAACTTGATAACAACCCACATAATGGACGTAAACATGAGTCCAGATCATCAGCAGGCAGTTGCCTCTTTTTCATGTCCAAGAAAGACACAGAAGAACTCTGACCTTGCATCGACTATTGAGGCTTCAACAGAGTCATGATAAAGGACAGGTATCCATACCATTAATCAGTGACATCCTGGAAGCCACTCAGTGGACAAGTATATTCACTAATCTGGACCTTTGGGGTGCATACCATCTCCTCCGAGTGTGCAAAGGCAATGAATGGAAGACAGCATTTATAACACCATAGGGCCATTATGAATATCAAGTTATGTCATTTGGATTGCTCAATGCGCCAAAAAGATGAATTGACCATGTATTTGCTGATCTGCTGTTCCACTCAGTCATCGTATATGTAGATGACATCATCGTGTACGCTTCATCCAAACAACTCCATCAATATCATCTTAAGGTGGTACTCCTCAAGCTACATCAACATCAGCTCTGAACAGAACCTGAAAAATGTTCTTTTGAAGTGAGCTCAGTTCCCTATCATGCATTCTTTCTTTCTGATCAAGGTATTGAAATGGATTCACGTAAAACATCCGGTATCATGTTACAGCCATCACCTTCTTCAGTGAAGGATATTCAACGTTTTCTTGGACTCGCTAACATTTACCACAAATTCACTTTTCCAGGATCATCCCTCCATAACAAGGTTGCTTAAGAAGGATACTTGCTTCCTCTGGGGCAAAGAGGCGGAGACAGCCTTTCAAAATCTTAAGATCGCCTTCCGTAGAGTGTCTGTTTTGGCTCAACCTGATCAACAGCTCCCTTTTTATCGCTGAAGTTAATGCACCACATGGTACAATAGGGGCTGTTCTCAAGCAGATCAGAAGAGATAAGCAAGAACATCCTGTGGCATACTATTCTAGAACACTCAATCCTAGCAAAATTAATTACACCATAATTGAGAAGGAATTGCTCGAAATACGACAAGCTTGTAATTAATGGCGACATCTCCTTTTGGGGCCAATACATCTGTTTGAAGTTCGAACTGACGACAAAAACCTTAAGGTGTTACAACAAATGGAATGTCACAACAGTCTTCAAGGTGGGCATAACTATTTTATTTTTACAGTACGACTTTGTTATAAAAAAAAAAACATACCTGCCAGCCAGAACACAGTAGCCGACAGTCTTTCACAAAGCTATGAGAACAATTCTCACTTCACAACTGGAAGCAAATAGGTAATTGCAGATAAGCTTTTTGTGTTTTCCATATGTACATTCCTGGAAAGGATTAAGGGAGCTTCTATAGGATATGAGGTTCCTTAACAGTCCCACCAACTCGGACAGATCCAAAACATCAAAGACCTGTTATTTTTTGAGGAACTTCTTATAGTGGCCTCTTCTGAGTTACAACAGCAGGTCATCTCCTGGTCTCATGATGGCAGAACTGCTGGCCAGAAAGGAACTGCTGCTGCCCCTGACCTGGTGACTCACACGTTCTGGTGGCCTACCATCAAAAAAGGCGTAAGAATCTATGGGCCTTATTACAACTCTGGCAGTAGCCGTGCCGTTAAAAAAACATTTTTTCCGGCTCCTGCGAATGGGCAAGAACTGGTTCATGCAGAGCTCGGCAGACCCGGTAATTGCCCATTTGCGGGTGCCGGAATCAAGGGCCTCCCCATCCCCATTCTGCCTCACAGGGCTGAATAGGGATGGGGACGTTGGATGCACCGGCACATTCAGCACTGTGCCGGTGCATCCAACGTGCTCTGCCCGCGGGTGCCGTTACACCCACCAGGAAAAACCTGGCGGGTGAGATGGCACCCGCGAGCAGAGCTTGTAGTATGGCGTTCCGGGAACTGCGGTACCGGCATGCTTACCGGTACCGTAGTTCCCGGACCGCCAGGGTCGTAATGAGGCCCAATGTCTTTGCATGTCTTGTATGTTGCCAGTGCAAATATTGCGCTTCTAAACCCATACGTAAACTACAACAAACACCTATTCCCAAAAGTCCATGGTCACATATTTCCAAAGATTTCATCATGGATTCTCCACGACTTCGGATTCTCGTCTTCAGTCATCTTTTGGGGGATTTTATGCCTGCCCCACCTTTTCCCCTTTGAGGTTCGCCTCTCAGACCTCCCGTTGGTTCTCAATCGGCAGACACAGTGGCGACTGGAAGGGACCGACACTGTCTCTTGGAGTACTTCACAGAGGGAACCCCTAAAGAAGAGTCATCACAAGCCAAAGGTGAGAGAAAAATGCGGGATTTTGTCACAGTTGGGAGGTCAAAGTTGCTCATGAGTATCGCTTGGGCTAAGGTGGGCATAAAATTAAGGAAGGAGTCTAAATTACTAAAAAAAAAAGGTGAGGGTTCCAGGGGGGTAATAGATACAAATAATTGTGAGACGAATCAGGGCAAGGAGTTAAACAATAATGTATTCAAAAGAGCAGGGAATGAAGATGAGTGGCAGAAGCGGGGGGAAGACAGGCTGTTGGCTGACCTATC
The DNA here is from genome assembly GCF_040938575.1 of Ambystoma mexicanum. Classification (NCBI taxonomy): domain Eukaryota; kingdom Metazoa; phylum Chordata; class Amphibia; order Caudata; family Ambystomatidae; genus Ambystoma; species Ambystoma mexicanum. The sequence continues at coordinate 985,782,346 of NC_090921.1, forward strand.
ACCACCCTTCTCGACTAGGAAGGAGGAGCGAGAGAAGGTAGTAGAATCAGTGTGGAGGGCGTTTAGTATGACTGGGCCTTGTCGGGGAGAAGGGAATCCAAGTTTCTGTGACAACCTTCACTGAAGGACGTCGCTGGAAGTCAAAGTGATCATTGAGTATGGAAGTCTTCGTAGATATGGATTGGGCTTCCAGAGTCCTATGGTGCACATGTTGGAGGCAGGCCAAGAGGATAGGGCAGACTCCAATAGGGAGGTTGAAGGGGTAGGTGAGGCTAGAAAAAGAGTGAGCGATGTGATACCAAGGTCATTTGGGTGTAGGGGAGAGGATAATGATTGGGTATGTTCTACCGTGGGCATGTATTTACGGACCAGACCAAAACCGGCTTGGGATTTAAGAAACTTCATTTTTGCATTTACTAATTATTAGACAAGAGTAACAAAGATGCACCCCTTTCCCCTGAGACTTTCATAGATTTTCCTTTGCTTTTCTTTCGCCCCTTCCAAATCACAATAACTCCTTCTCAGCTCACAACTCAAGCATGAAGACTCTGGAATTACTTTTGGTCACAGTCCGACCAATTACAGAATCTCCTTACATAGTTCACAACATTTCAGGATCCTCCCTGACAGTCTTTTTGCCTTTTTTTTTCCCCAAAGCAAAGTATTCTGACTCTTCTCCAGTAGATGTTGAGATACGGGAGCAGACCCGAATCTGCTTTCCTGCACGGGGTGAGGAATAAAACTTCACATACAAATGTACATCTGTAAGAGGGCCTGTATCATTTTGGTTACACATGAGTCAGCCCCTTCTCACTTGCAAGGACTCCGGCTGAGCCCATCACCCACTAGCCCAACAAGGCATCCATCCCCCTTGGTCACAGCACTAGATGTCCCATAAATAAGGCAAGGGAATTTGTCACAGGTGTGATAGAAGAAGGGTGGAGGAGAATTGGATGTTCCACTCACATGGGTTACTGAAGTTCCCTGGTAAAGGGTAGGGATAGAGTAATGATGAGGAGGGTGAGAATAGATAGAATCAGGGTGGGGGTCAGGGTGGCAGGTAAGGGGAGGAAGGAAGAGGGTCAGGCTGGGTCAGTACTTATCAGTGAAGACCAACAAGACATATAGTAATATATCAGAATAGGTTAGTAGCAATCAACAAATAAATATATAATTAGCAACCAAGAAATCGTTTTAGAGAGCTATTAGCGACCAGAAAATAATATTACAGTGCCTGTAAAGACCAACAAATCATTTTACACTGCAAGCAGCATTTTCAAAACAATTTCAAAGGGCTGGTAATGACCCAAAAATACTTTTTCAAGCCGATGGTAACCAACACATATTTCTATAGGGTAGCAAGCAAAGGCCTTGGAGAAAACAGCAAATAATATTACTAGCATGTAGTGATGAGCAGATCATTTTACAGAGCCCAAAGTGAACAACGCGCATGCTCTGTCCACAATGCACAGGCGTCTTGCGCAGAAAGTAGATTCATTTCCCCCGGGCACAGATCACTGCCGGATCAAGGGTGGACCAAATGTAAGAGCACTCACCTGGGATGTGTGCAGCCAAAGGGGCTCTGGGTGTTGACCCTGCCCCAATGATCTAATGTCATTAATTTTGCTCCACCCCATTTTCATATATGACATCAACTACTTTTACAATGAAAAGCGATATTCAGAGAGAGTAAAGTGCTTATAAAGGGCTCCATTGCCTTCGGGCACATATAAACGTACATGTGAAATGCTGAGTGTAGCAAAGAGTACAATACTGTAGGTACTTATTGCCTGGCACGCTGATTTGAGCACTCCACACTCATATATTTACACATTTCAATCCCTCCAAAGCAACCAATGCTCACGTGGCAACTGGTGAATTTGGGCACTATACACCTGCATCCTGTAACATGCTGTTTCCCCCTTGCAAATAATCACAACACTTTTCACAGTTCTGCCCCCCCTCCCCCCCCCCACCTGCAAGACAAGCAATACTTATTTTATAACTCTAATTATTTGTGGTAACCTAAACGGAGCAGGACATTTCGACGCAGCCGGTTCAGCGCGGTTCGATTTGGCGTCGCTGGTTCGGCGTAGGAGCTGGTTCGGCATGGCGGCCTGCGCCGAACTGGTGGCACCGAGAGTAAAGGATTCAAGAAGAGAAATTGAGGAGGTTGAAGGCGCTGATGGAGAAAGTCGCGAGGGAAGTGTAACTTAACGAAATGTAAACCGTTACTGCATTACGCTGGAGCTGGCTGGGTGCTACAGATGGGCACATCCATGACTCACAACACAGCCCTCAGTGCCTGTACACATCCAAGAGCAGAGTACATGGAGAAGCTCTCTGCTATCACGCCATATGTCTCCAAAAACGGCTACTGTCCCTCTTACCCCCATTAACCAGCAGTAGGCAAGCATGGGCAGGCAGCCATGCGCAGGCATGTACTGCCTCTCCAAAACACCCCTATCGCCAAAACATTCTGGCACCGAACTGGCTGCACCAAATCGGCCCGTGCCGAAATGGAGTGTACCGAACCTAAAGATGTCGTCAGCGATCATCACACAAACCTCCTCAATGTACAGTAGAGTAATCATCAACTATCCACCAACGCGCAGAACTCATACCGGATTCTGTGAACAATACCAATAGAGAGGTTTGGTGACTGCCGTTTGCTTTTTCACAACACCCAATTTATTTTCCCCTCATGAAGGTAATTGGGCATGCCGGCATGTAGGGGACTGTATAGACGATGGGCTCTTATGCCCAATATCTTCAGCACATCATTCTCGTGATTTGATTATGTCTTTGCCCCACCACCTACTGTCTGATGCCGCCTGCCAGTAGCATGTCCAGGCACTCCTTCTGCCCATCCCCCACCCGTATCCCACAGGAGCCAGGAAGGTAGTTGTACCCGCTTGCCGGGAGTGATCTGGTTACTTTATTTCAATATCTGTTCATCATGAGTTTCCTGGCAGTGCCAGGAGGTCTGCTAGGGGTAATCCATACATTGGTTCAGTGCTGACTTTTCAGTTCCACCCACAGTCACAGACATCAAGGCTGACGGGCATCTTAGGTCATTTCTGGCACTTTTTCTATTACACAGCCATCGCGCCCGCCCTCCCCCACTCCACCTCACCAGAGGCACAGTCTAGCTCTGAGCACGGCCTTTGAGCTGCTTTTAGCAGAAAATGCCAGCGTGGCACCACCACCTCCTCCTCCCCAAAGAGCATGTGACCCTAGGGAAAGAGCCCAGTAAGCAACATGTGCCAAACCAACCCTGGGTCCATTGCTGAAAGCAGGGGAGTTGCTAGGTCTGGAAAAGACCTGGGGCTAAGCTGATGTCGGAACTGTTGGGACTGGGGGCTAGCTAGTCTTTTGGCTGTAGCTCCAGAGATTCTATCCGGGGCTACAATCAAAAGATCAGGGGCTATAGCCTCCAAAGCCCCCCCCCTAGCAATGCCCCTGACTGAAAGGACTTATGAATAATATTTTTACCTCAACCAGCGATCCTTTCCCTCCCCGGACATCAATGCTTTCCTAGACTCATATGTTCGACTTAAAGGCGCTGAACTGTCAAAGGTAATTGGTATTTTGGGAGCGATGTAATGATGTTATTTTGCACAATTCTACCAATGAGCGCCTACTATGTTAAACATCATTCTGCTCATTGTATCATGTGTATTCCGCCTATTGGGTGGAAGCAGGATGCATCCTGTTTTCATTGAGAGTATTTTTACTGCTTTTTTTCTTTTTTTTGGGGTGTATGTGGCTGTTTTAGGGATTCAAAGTGGTTGTTACACCGCCTCTCTGTAGAGTGTGCCACACCAACGCCAACACCCCTTAGGCACTCGTCTCCTACTGGATTAAACCCTGCCCGCAGTGCAAGTGGAGCAAGAGTCACTTACCATGACGCCTACTCTGGTGTGCCATGCGTATGTCCTGTAAATGTAAACCGATAATCAGGTGCCAGATCGTGACTGTCTGCAGCGGGGGCATATGTTGATGCTTATTTTGGAAGTGATTTCTCTGGGCTTTCATCAACGGGGCACACAGCGAGAGACAGTGCCATGCAAACTCCAGTCCCGCTCATTCTGCCCACAGCGGTGTCAGTGCCACCATCAAGAGGCTCTTCTCAGCTGCACCCCTGACCCTCTGAGGCTAGCAATAGTCTGAGTAGGCATGCAGATGGCAGTCCACCTTGGGGACATGCTGAGTAGGGCCTAACACCCGGCAGCGGGTATCATGTGAAGGAAAGACAGGTAAGTGGGAGAAGATGAGGTGCCACCTGATGATGGCAATCGCATGGATGAGGGCACCTCACCTAGTACTCCAAGTCAGAAACTAAAAGCCACTTCCATGGTAGACACCACCACGCCTCGCCCCACTGATAGGCGTGGATGCACTGTAGGAGAGCAAGGGGTCATGGCAATCACATCACATCAGAATGTCCCACAAGAAAAGATGGGAGAAAGCTTGCACAGAGCTGTGCCCAGCATCGCCATCACATGGAAGAGAGAGTACAGTTCTGCAGGGAAGGGTCAAAGCTGGCAAACGGCACAGGAGGCGTGCAAGGGCCCTCTGTGTGGCTGCAAGTGTGCAGTGTTCCATGATCTTATACATGGCTCACTGCCTGGACTCAACGGCAATGCAGTTGGCAGCTGCACTCCTTCCCCATCAGACAGGGGCATGGGATGAAGCACGTCCCACCAGATGAGAGGAGTGCAAAGCTCAATTCCTGAGCAGTTCACTGAGGCCCCTTGAAACACAAGCCCTAAGCCACCAGGAAAGATAAGCTCTGCCATGGAAATCTAACTTTTGAAATAAAAACCCACCTGGCACTTAACTTAACATGTCACATGCATCGCCATTTGGCATGCAATCACCCCTTTACTCAATGGCCATAATTCCTTAGCAATCCTGAGGTGATGAGAACAATAATCATATGGTATCCATGCCAACAGGAAAGGTTGCCTACCTGTGAATGAAACGCGTGATTGCACCCAGTAATTGTGAATACCTTCTCTTCGCCTTCTTCGCTCTGTATTTCCTGAGATGTTGCTCCATCGTGTTTGTTCAGCGTGGCCCATCTTGCATGCCACTGGCACACCACTGCAGAGACATATGCTGTGGAGCGTACAGCACAGTACCAATATACCACACCTCCTACAGTGCATACATTTATCCAGCACATTCCAAGAATCCTTTTGATTACTCATGCTGATCCATAAACAGAAGTCGCCAGTGGTGGTGGAGGTCCCCCGTTAGAGGAGGGGAGTCACTCTTTTCCAGTTGGTGAAGCCGAGTGTGGAGTCCGGCGCAGCCTGTACCTTCGGGCCATTGGTGTTCCCCTTCAATGGGCATGATCATGGTCATATGGATTCAATGTCTCCCACCACGTTTGGGAGGCCCACTAACTGGCAGGCGTTATCCTTCACACAGGGAGCCTCATTGGGAAAGCAAATGCTGCACATTACTCATCGCAATGTGGTGGTAAGTACTTTACTCAGAATGGCACGGAATCAGCGCCAGGATGTGCAAGCCCACCTGTGCTTTGAAATGATCCAATGGTATGTACGTGTATTCACGATGTTATGCTATGATACAATCATTTACGGAGTACATATGCCTATGGTCATCTTGCAGCTGGCATGTCAGGAGGAGTGAGGAGATGACCATGTTTTGAATTCTTTCGGTAAAGTGTATATATCTTGAATAGTACAAAATGGTGTGGGCAGCCTGTTCCTGAGCTTGCGATCTATAAATGCCAAGTCCTGCCACCAGTGAAAAATAAAGGGGCGTGTAGCTCTTTAAGTAATGGTGTTAGTGCATCTTAAGGTGCGACATGGGACATATTGTAAGATCATTTTTAGGAAATGTAGAACCTTTATCATAACTGGCTTGATGAGCCATGCAGATTGCCTGTATACGAACACTTGGGGTCATCGAGAGCAAATGCAGATCATGCAATACTACATTGATATGGTCTCTGCACAGGGGGGGGTCAGATAAAACGTTGGCCATTGTGTTCCGATGTCTTTGTGGGTGTAGAATGCAATTGCCCAGAAGACCTAAGAATGGTCTAGCTGCATTTCAGTCCGGCCTTATATTCAATGTGTTTGACCATTCATGCTTCTCAATCTCTCTCTCCCTCACTCTCTCTCTCTCTCTTTGTTTCTGTCTGTATCTGTCTTTCTGGTTTCCTTCTCCCATTGCTTCCTTCTTTCTCTCTCATCTCTCTTCATTCTAATGGATTGTATCATCCCACGTATTCCTCATCTTTGATTTAGCTGATATCCTGCTAGCATCTTCGGAAACCCTTTACAGCAGAGGGCACCATATATCGTCGACCAGATTTCCCTCAGCAGCTTTCATTCCGCACTCGACCATGACGTCAACACTGGTATAAAGAGCACGCACCACGGCCGTTGCTTCAGTTCTATTTTTCCACGTGCACAGCACGCTTCAAAAGGTTCAGAATCGCCACAGTGATTTTTCAACTGCGTTTTTTGGCCTAATCGTTGAAGAATATCTACTCCAAAGACCTGGCTTAGAAGGTGTACCGACTGCTGGTCTAAGATGTCTATCACTGGTCCGCATAGTATATGCCTTTGGTGTCTTGAAAATGGCCAAAAGGTCGATGATTGTGGTTCATATCAGCCAAGGACGGTTAAGGCCTTGAAGGTGAGGAAGGGAGGGGAAGCTTGCCCTGGGTGGGCCCCATCGAAATCTCCGTCTGCTACACCATGCAAGAAAAGGGCGTCTGACGAAAGTAGCTTGAGAGATATTTCACCTCAGTGGGAGAAGAAGTGCTTGAAGCATTCGAAGCACTCTCGGTCGAGAAGTGGTTCTCGGTACTCGTCATCGTCCGCCTCCCATAAGAAGTAGGAGAAGAGGTGTCATCGATCTCGCTCATCTTCTTCTGACTCCTCACCCAAAAGGAAAACGGTAAGGTTCCCTGGTAAATCGGCACCAAATGCCAAATGCGCCTTGTAAGGCCGACAGGGTGTTGTTTGAAGCTACTGCTTGCATGCCTTTGAGCCCAGGAAAAGGAAAGCTTCCCTGAGAAGCATTGAGAGTTTTGAAGGTTCAAGATGTATTGAAGCCTAAGCCTCTACCCTCCACTCCCTCGAGGGAGTTCGCACCTGGTCCCTCGGCGCCGAGTTCCTCGAAGTCAAAACCTTCAATGTCTTCTACGGATTTGTCAAAGCGCTATACATCCCTAGCCAAGAAGGACTTTTTTAAGGCCATGAGCTCTATTTACGAAGAGGTAGAGAAGGATGATAATACTCCTATGTTTGGTTTGGAATTTGGAATACCTAATGTGCCTGAGGGGGTTGATATCTGAGGAGTCCAGGCTACAGGACCTTGTGGCCTCATTGAAGGATGCTAGTAGGCCACACACATTGCCAGAGGTTGATTTTGCCACCCCAGATCCATCTACAAATGCAGATGCTTCGTGTAGGATTGTCATAGCAGGATGACCTCATTGACATCATCAATAGAAGTCCTCCAAAGGATCCTGTCCTACCAGTCCACACAGCACTGAAATGCAGAGTCCTGGATAACTGGAAGAAACCGGACACTACTCCAGCTGTCAATAAGGATTCTGCAAAAACATACAGGCCTTCTGCTGTGGACCCAGAATTATTGTCAAAGCATCCTACTCCAGATGGTCTGGTGGCTCAGGCAGCCGCATCCACCTCTCGAGGAGCTGCCTACCCTACGATCCCTCCGGATAGGGACAACAAGAGTTTTAATGCCCTAGGGAAAGGGGTTTTCTCGGCAAGTGGCATTGCTTTGAAGTACATGAATGCCACGTGTGCACATGGTAACTTTGTGGGAGGTGGCTGCAATGGCCGCAGAGCACATTCCCGAAGTTGAGGAAAGGGAAGGTTTCCTTAACATCATCAAGGATGGCAAAGATGATATGTGCCCATCTTTACAGTCTGGTTTGGACTTGGCTGATAGTGTCACTTAGGTGATAGCAGCAGGTACTGTTGCACAAAGGTTTGCTTGGCTGTGCAGATCTGGAACTGGTACAGGCAACACTTCTTGATATGCCCTTTGATGGCTCCTAACTATTGGTCTCCAAGGTGATGAGAGCTTAGAGAATCCACAGTCCTAACATCGCTGAGTGCAGAGATTCATCAACCGCAACAGGCACGCACACACTCTCAGAATTGGAGGTCAGTCCTTTTGATACTTCTCTTTGGTTGGAAGGACAAGAGGGCAGAGTTCTCAAATGGGACAGAGAACGTTTCCTCATGGTGGAAGAGGATGTGGATGTAAGATTTCCCAGGCAGCCATAACCTCTTTGCCATCCACATCAGCCACTTCTCTGAAACCTCTCTGATGCCTTGTCCACAGGATAGTAGTGGGGGCGGGCGGGGGTGGGGGTGCCCATTGTCACAAGACTTGAAAGAATAGAAAGGCATTACTTCTGATGCTTGGGTACTGCAAACCATGGTTACTGTCTCCCATTCATAAAAAGGCCTCTGGATTGTCCACCGAGCAGTTAATCCCTTTGAGATCCAGAACCGCTCCTCTTGCAGGAAATTCCACCCGAGGTGAGGGCTCATCATATTCTGCAGATGGTCATGAAATTTCAAAATGTCCAACATCTACTCCGCCTCATGGCATCCTGCTTTTTCACGGTGCCAGAGGCCTGTCTGAGGATGAGGTCCCTTCAGTGGGCCCTCAAATCACAGTGGTCACAGTTCTCCGGCAGGATGACTAGCCTTCTTCAGGTTCTGAGCAAGGTCGCACAGGATCTTCTGTGGTGGGCCTACAAGGAGAATGTGATGAAGGGAGAACCCTTTTGGCAACCATGGCCCGAGATAACAATAGTTACAGATGCATCCCTCACAGGTTGGGGAGATAATGCAAATTATCTGACAATCAGCAGCTGTTGGTCTCCATTGGAGTCAAAACTACACGTAAACCTTTTAGAGCTGAGGGCAATCAGACTAGCACTGAAGGCTTTTCTGCTCTCTGTGCGGGGGAAGAACATCCTGATAATGACAGACAACACAGCAGCCATGCAGTACTTCAACAAGAGAGGAGGTGTAGGGTCACCACCACTGAGGCAATGCAGCTATGGTTTTGGGTACTGCAAGAAGGAATCTCATTATCGGCCGTTCACCTAGCCGGAGAAGAGAACATGGCAGCGGATGCTCTGAGCAGGCAGAGCACAGACTCTCACGAGTGGAAGTTGGCTAAGTTATTCCTTATAGAAATCTTCACACTTTTTTTAAAAACTTCTTTTTATAATTTCTTTTCAAACATAACAAGCAGTCAGGTGCTAACTTCAATCTTAACCCCTCCCTACCCTCCTCCCATACTCAGCATTACATGCAGAGGAGATCAAAGTTTGCATATTATTTACGCATTGCGGGTTAGTTCGCTCTTCGTGGCTGGATTCCTTTTCCCTCAGATGGGCATCTGCTTCTGGTGTTGTAGCAGAGTTTTGTGCATTAGCCCTCTTCAACTTTTCTCTACGTTTGACCAAGCAGGTATTGTACGTAAGGGCTCAAAGTTGCATTCTGACTAAAGCTGGTTAGTCGAAGTGCGCTATATTTACTCTCCTCGTCATGACAATATAGAATATCCGCCCTCCATTGTTTCACCAGGGGTCCTTGTTTCCCTCCCCAGACAAGTGCCACCTGCCGTTTTGCCAGAATTAGAAATAGCCCTATCAATTTCCGTGTGCCTTTTGGTATCAGTTTAGTGCATCCCAGCAGCGCCATTTCTGGGTCAGGTTCTGTCTCAACCCCTGTGATGCCAGATACTGTTTCAAATACCTGTGTCCAGAATGTTAATATAGCGGGGCACTCCCATGCCACGTGTATAAAGTCGGCTGGGTTCTTACCACATTTCACACACCTGTTCAAGGTGTCAGGGAAAAACTCCTTGAGACAGGCAGGTGTATAGTAAAATTAGTGTAGGTACTTAAAGTGCATCAACTTGAGCCTTGCACCGATTGCCCCCTTCCTTGTCCCTTCGGAGAAGTACCTGCACTCCCACAGTGGAATCTTCCAACCCAGGGCAGCTCCCATTTATTTCAGGGAGAGGCTTTTGTCTCCTCCCTCACTGTGAGACATGCAGTGTATAGTGTCAAGGTCACCTTACTATCGCATTGGCCCTGGCGTACCCTATCTAGGATTGGTGCTATTTGTGGTTGTCTGGGGAATGTGAGGAACATCTGTCGCACAGCCACTCTCGGCCTGAAATATTGAAACACCTCCAGTGCCGTGATCTCCCCCTTACCTTTCTTTTCCTCCAGTGTGATAAGTGTCCCATTTGGAAAGAGGTCACCAAAACAAGTGATCCCCAATCGGCTCACCATAGCAGTGAAACTCACTTCCGTAGTGACAGGTACCCCAGGCATGTGTATAACCGGTAATGTGGGGGAATATAGGACCTCTTTGATGTATGTTCCAAACGGGTCCACGCTTTGTACTTAACCTCCACCATGTTCTGTGCTCTAGTAAGTTTGCTGGGTGCTGTGAGAATAATGGATCGCAAGAGCGAAGGTGCAGCCACCGCTCTTTCAACCTCCACATGTCCTCTGTCCCTGTGTTCTCTGAACCAGTAAAGGAGAAACACTGCGTGTGCCACATTGTAATAGGTTTCAAAATCCAGGAGAGCTAAGCTCCCCTCATGTATGGGTGCCATCAATGTATCCCATGACACACTAGCTTGCTTACCCACCCATATAAACCGTATTACCGTATCTGTTACCGGAAGTATCCCCCAGTTATCGCTATGGGAGCATTTAGGAACACATACAGGAACCTAGGGAGCAATGTAATATTGACCAGTGAAATTCTTCCATAAAGATTCAATGGTACGTTCATCCACCTGTCCATGGCTGCTCTCGCCTGTTCCAACGTGCCTCTATAGTTGTGCTTATATACCACTTCCCTGCCCCATGCAATATTAATCCTGAGGTAGTGTAATCTATGTACCATTGGAATCCCCAATTATCCTGGTATTGTTCCACACTTTCAGTTAGGGGGAATATGACAGATATCTCGGTGTTTACTGTTAATCCCGAAAGATCACCAAATCTCTGCACATCCTGCATTATCGGATCAAGGTTGTTCTTGGGGTCTCTTACAAACACCACCATATCATCTGCATATAATGATATCACCACCCTATGGTTATATATGTGGACCCCCAGTGCACGTGAAGTTCCCTGATTCTCTCCGCAAATGGTTCGATTGCCAGGGCGAACAATGAATGCGAGAGTGGACACCCTTGCCAGGTTCCCCTCTCCAAGGAGATGTATGATGAAAGCTGACCATTCAGCCGGACCCTGGCTACTGGGCATGTATATAATAATGACACCATGGTTATAAACTAATCTCCCAGCCCCATTTGTCGCAGTACGGTGAATAGAAACGGCCACTCCATAGAGTCTAATGCCTTGGTGGCCTCTAACAGGGTAGCCACGACTGGATCTTCCTGCTGCACCACAGAGATCAAGCCAAACATTCGCCTTAGCCCGTGTGAGGTGGAGCGGCACGGTATGAAACCTGATTGGTCCGCTCTCACCATTGTGCGCATCAATGGCGCTAGCCTGGAAGCCAATACTTTGGCCAGAATTTTATTGTCTAGATTTATAAGTGAAATCATCTAGTAGGAGGATCATTCATTACGTGGTTTGCTGGGCTTTGGCAGCACCACCACCATCACCTCCCTCACGGACCCAGGTAGCTTACCGTCTTTGAGGCTCTGTTGGTACATCTGCAGCAGGTCAGGGCTGACTTTAGCCGCATAATGTTTATAAAATTCGGCCGTGAGACCACCCGGGCCGGGGGATTTCCTAGAGGGGAGGGTCTTAATCGCATTCACCTCTTCCTCCAAGGTCAACTGGTGCCCCAGCCAGTCCCTTTCCTCATTCGTACACCAGTGTAGGGCAACCTGATCTAGATAGGCGTCTATTTTCTCCTGGGAGGCCTGGGACTGAGACGAGTATAACCATTTGTAGGAAGCGGTGAAACTCCTGAATTATTTCACCCTCCGAATATTTATCCACCCTCTGATCATCCAGCAATACCCAAGACCCGTCCCAGAGGTCATCCATTTTGGCCATCCTAGCCAGTGTCCTGCCCAGCCTCTGCCCCTCCCCATACTGCCGTGTGGCTATTTTACCCAATATAAATGTAGCTTCCCTTTGAGCTAATACCTCAAATTCCTTCAATTGTGTCAGAATTTCCGCTTGTTCAGGCTATGATGATCTGGGGGGTGCTGACTGTAGTGTTTGTATGTAACGTCCTTTAAGAGCCACTTCCTTCCTTATCTGCCACAGCACTCCAGATTCTCTTGAGATGCTCTCCTCTCTTATCACAGACGTATAGCTTTCCCACAAGACCCCAGGCAAATTCACATAGCCAACATTGACCTCAAAGAACTGGTATATCGCCTCAGTTAGTCCCTCATGGAACAGCGTATCCGTGAGGCTTCCACTCTTAAATTGCCAAGGGTACCTCCCTTTCTCTCGGCCAACCATTTCGATTGTCATCAACACCGTGGCGTGATCGAATAGTGTGCATGCTAGGATCGTTGCAGTCGTATTTTCCCCCACCAATGTGTGCGAAACCAAGAAGAAATCCAATCGTGAGGCCAAGTTATAGACAGAGGAGTGGTGCGTGAATTGGTGGGTCTCTCGGTTCCTGCCCTCCAAACATCGCCAATATCCCATGTCAGGCACATCCCCTGTAATCTACTCGTTCCCCTGGGAACCATATGATAGTTACTCCCCATGCGATCCCATACTGGGTCCATGACCGCATTGAAGTCCCCTACCCAGATAACTTCCCCCAATGTGAGCTTCCCCAGTTGTTGATCAGCCCAATCTAGTGTTTCTAACTTGTCCTGATGAGGGCCATAATAATTGACCACAGTCTACAACATACAAAAAAGGTAGCAGGCGCCCCTCTCTCGAAAGAACAAGGCATGATGACCTGTTCAGTGGTTATTAACCACATTGAGAGTTCGCAGCCATTGATTTTTGCTCACTGTACCTTCACATATGGAAAATATCCATTTGCATATCAGTCTTTGTCCCGCCCACAAGGGCAGTCCAGCACCGAAATGCTATGGCAATTCCTCTCTGAACAAGAGTACCATCAGCAACCCCATACACGTGTTTCAGCCTTGTTGGGCATCACCAGTGAGGTGAAGCTGAGCCTCTCTAAGCACAGTGAGCAGGGAGCCCACGTCTGGTTGCCCCCAGGTAACCTAGGGTGACCAACCCCAAGTTCCTTTCAAAAATACAAAAAAGGTAGCAGGCGCCCCTCTCTCGAAAGAACAAGGCATGATAACCTGTTCAGTGGTTATTAACCACATTGAGAGTTCGCAGCCATTGCTTTTTGCTCACTGTACCTTCACAGATGGGAAATATCCATTTGCATATCAGTCTACAACATGCCTTGTATGATTCCCTGCAGAATCAGGCTTCTCCTGCTCTCGTCCCTAATCACATTTGGCTGGCTGAATCCCACTGAGCTATGGACCAGCACACCTACCCCTCTTGCATACTAGGAGTAGGACAAAAAGTACTGGTAACACGCCCGGCTTTTCCCAAATTTAGAGTCCTTCCCTGGTGCTAAATGGGTTTCCTGCAGGAATGCGATCCCCATCTGGTGTCGATGCATGCATAACAGAACTTTACGGCACTTAGACAGGCAATTCAGACCCCGCACATTCCAGGTGATGCAATTAAGTGATGCAGCCATTGTGCTCTATCGGAAGCAGGAGCCCTCCATTTTTCCCAGTCTGGATGTAATGTGTCCTGATACCTCCTGCTCTACTTGTGCAGTGCTTGCTGCCTTCAGCCCTCCCTATTCCCATATTTATGTCTGATTCTCTTTCCCGTCCCTCCCTTGCCCCATCCCCAATCTGCCAGTTATCCAATTGCCCCCCTTGTCCCGCCATTCAACCACCAACCCCGCCCTCTAGATGATCCCGCAACTCCTCACCTGCAACACATTTTCATAAAACTTGAGTTTCCGCATGGGGAGTAGCTTGAGGTCCAGCCATGCCTCACACCTCCTTTATTCTGCGGTTAAACCCGACTGCACAGGTCTTAATCTCTTTGTTCCAGGTACACTGCGTAATCAGAAGGATATATTACTCCAGGGCCGAGGTCATCCATTGTTTTCCAGTTGCCGGGGGTTCCTTTGTTATAGTTCCAAATAGGTATTGGCTTCCTCTGGGGTGTAAAAAAAGATTGCTTTCCCGTCGTGCTCTATTCACAGCTTGGCTGGGAACAGCATGGCATAGCGTGTGCCTTTCTCCCTTAGTTTTTTCTTGACTTCCATTACGTTCTTCTGAAGGCCTGTACTTTGTCTGAAAAATCTGGGAACATTCTGATCATGTCTCCTTTATAAGTAACCGTTCCTTTTTCCCTAGCCTTGTGGAGGGCGGTGTCTCTGTCCTGATAGTTTAGCATGTGTGCTATGATGAGGCGCGGTGGGGGCCCCTGGGACCCGTCTCTTTCCACTCGGTATGTGGTGCGCCCTATCCACAATACACACCACTGAGAATTCCTCTGGTCCCAATGACTCACGTATTATCTCTTCCACCAGGGGTTCCATGTTCCTTTGTTCCACCATTTCTGGGACCCCAATTATTCTCAAATAGTTTCTTCTGGACCTAGATTCCGGATCGTCCTGTTTGTAGATCAGTTCCTTCAGTGCGCGCTTCACAGCTATCATGTCTCTGGCCACAGACGCTGATTTGTCCTTCACCGTGGACACTCTTCCCTCCACTTCATCTAGCCTCTCCCCATCCTTGTCGAGACGGACCTGCATGTGGTCAACTGTATGCTTGTCTGTAGTTGATTGAACATGTCTTTGATATTCTGGAACGCCCTGCTGGATTCCAACAGGGCCGGATGGGGCAGCCTCTCCGGAGATCCCTCCATCTGTCTAGACATTGCAGCTGAGGCCAGTCCTTGTCCGATCCAGGCTTAAGACTGTGTTCTATGCCTCTGATCTGTGTATGGTGTCGTTGTTATCTTAGCTGTCCGATGCTATTAACCAATTTCCTGTAAGGTGTGTCCTTCTCTGCGCAGCGTTTACTGCTGTTGAATCATGCTTTAAGCTATCAGTTTACTTTCACCCTTTCAGAATATGTCTCCAAAAGGCCCAGTTAGGGATCCTCACCGTCTGCCTCTATGCAGGACTCCCTGTGATCTGTCCTGTTCGCGGCATCTGTAATTGCGCCACATCAGTCATGAACTAGGGCAGCTCGGCTTTCATGTCCGGTGATCTGTGTTCCATGAACCACCTCAAAAGCAGTGCCCCAAGGTGGACCACGCCCTGCCGATCTAAATGCCCAAGTATAAGTGTGGCGGTCTCCCCATGGTGGTTAGAACCCAGCCCAACTACCCAATGTTGCCCTGGGACTCTGTTCAACTGACGTCCCTGTTTCCTCCAACAATCTTTTGTGGGTCTTGTCTCAGGATGCGGCTTCCCTGGGGGTTCCCTTCATTGCATTCTGAGTTTGACAGCCCGTTTCACACCAACATTCTCCTACGGTCCAATAACCTGGGCGCAGACCACTCTCTGGGTTCCCTCCCCTCTTTCGCCGTGGATACAGCGCAGGCTTTGCTCTGCTCAGCGATGGAGTTTGCGTAGTAATGTGGCTTTCACCCAGCGCCCCCTCTCACTTGCCTGCTTCCTTGGCCTCGTCGGGGGGAGGAGGAGTTCTGGCAGGTCGATGTTCCCCCCGGCCCTGCCAGATCGCAGCCACGGGCGAGCTCGTGTTCCGTCGCCTCCTTGTGCTGTGGTGTGCCTCCGTCTCCGGGGTGCCCCCGGATCCTTCCAAGGGACATGCCTCCCCTGCTCCCCGAACTCTGTTGCTGTTGTCCAAATCCGACTCTCTGGCGCCCCTTGTATTGAGAGTTAATTGCTCCGGTCACTCCCATCCAGCTCGGTGGAGGGCCACTCCGATTAGCCTCTTGGGTTGACTTTCATCCCAATTGTTCAAATATAGTTCCCCTGCGGGCTCCTCATGGCTTTATGTATTCCCGGGTGCTGGTGTCATTTTTCCCCTTCTCGTTCCTCAGTCAAGTTCTCACAATAGACTGCACAAAGTCACTGCGGTCCAAAATCACTGGCGCAGCAGAGCACATTGTTCTTCCTACTTTGTTGGTGCTCCCAGTCCATACCTCGCATGGGAGTTCCACTCCACCGCTCTTGCTGGGATTTGTTTTCACCATGGTCTACCCCAGCTTTATCTGCGCCCGCCAGGGGTGACTGCTCGGCCGGGGTTTTGCCAGTCACATCGTGCCCCTCAGGCGCTTTATCATGGGTCGGCTCCCACTGCGAGCTCGATATCTCTCCGTCCCTCCAGGGTTCTCTGACTCGAGCCATGTCAGTAGAGGCAGAGGCTCCTCCACTTGCCACGTCTGGGCGCTTTCCCGTGCTGCTCTGACCTGGTGTTTTGCGAGGGCAAGCCACAGGGCAGCTGCCTGCTGGGTGTCACCAACCTCGATCTTTAATTTTGGCCTGCTGCTCCCTTCCTCATGTGACCGCAGCTGCCCTCGGTCAAAGGTATGCCGCGACTCCACGCTCACAAGTCCCTGGTCAACTATTCAGTGCGGGACCATTACGGATCGGGTAGGGTTGCTTCCCACAGTCGATCCGCAATCGGCCCAGTTTCTTTTTGTGGTTGCCTTCTTTGGGTTGTGCCGACCCTTCGTGCTCTTCCCCCCCAGGCCGACTCCTCCTTCCCGCCTGCCAGTTGTTGTGCTACGCAGTAGAGCAGTGTTCCATTTCACAGGTACCCAGGCACCTGCAGAATCCTAGTTTCGTCACGATGGGTCCTGTGTGTCCCAACATTCAGCCCCACCTTTGGGATTTATTGCAGTCAGGAAACCACTGGATATTTGCCGGGTCTTGCAAGGTGATCAAAAACTCACAGGCTCATGGCCATCTTGGCTGAGCTTTCCAGCGCTCCCCTATGAGATCTTCACACTTTGGGGAACCCCTCAAGTGAATCTGTTTGCATCCAGTATCAATAGGAAGTGCGACCAGTTCTGCTCCAGGGAAATTCCTCAGAGAGGAGCTCTGGGGGTCACGTTTGTAGTGGATTGGGACTTTTCACTCCTGCACACGTTCCCGCTAGTCCCCGTAATTCCTCATGTCACCAAAAGGTTGAGGAATTTCGAGAAATCCATGATCCTGATCACTCGGGATTGGGCCAGAAGCATGTGGTACTCAGACCTTCTAGATATGTTCATCTGCCCTCCGATTTGTCTTCCTCAAAGAGCGGACCTGCTCACACAGGAAAGAGGTCACATTCCCCACCCAGAAATTTGAACTCTGAACCATCACACCTGGTTTCTGAGAGGTTGAGATACAGATATTGAGACCTTCCGGAAGACATAATGGAGGTGTTGCTTTCGGCCAGAAGGCCAGCAACTAATTCTCTGTACCACTGCCGTTGGAACACGTTTTGCAGCTGGTGTAGAGCTAATGACATTGATCCTTTTTCTTGTGATACACCTTCGGTGTTATCTTTCTTACTTGTGGCCCATCAAGGGATGCAGGTTTCCACTTTGAAGGGATATCTAGCAGTGTTATCCATCTTTAAGCAATCACCAGCAAAGGGTTCTTATTTTAAAGTTCCCATTGTCATCCTGTTTCTGAAGGGGTTAACTAACATTTTCCCACCTGTTCCATTTATTGTCCGATTGTGGGATCTTAATTTAGTTTTACAATTCTTGATGGGAGCTCCATTTGAGCCTCTCCTTTCATGTCCTTTGAGTGTGGTGACTTTCAAGCTTGTCTCCTTGACAGCAATCACTTTGGCTCACAGGGTAAGCAAGTTTCAGGCTTTGTTCAGTAAACCACTGTTTACTACCTTTTAAAAGGAGATAGTGGTTTTGAGGGTTTGTCTCTCATTTCTGTCTAGGGTGGTGTCTGAATTTCACCTACCACAAAATATCATACTACCTAACTTTTCTCCACCCCCTTCCAAGGATGAAGAGAGGCTACACCATTTGGGCCCAAAAAGGCGATGTGTTTTACATCAACAGGGTTGCTAAGATCAGCCAGGATGACGAGCTCTTTGTTGGATAAACTGGTCACAGGCTGTGTCAGGCTGTTATGAAACAGACCCTATTCCGATGGATTATTTTATGTATTACCGAATGCTACAACTTGGCAGGCAAGGATGTCCCTGGTGGGTTCAGAGCATACTCCACTAGAGATGGGGCTACTTTTTCAGCTCTTCAGAGAGGAGTACCAGTGCAATACATGTGCAGTGCTGCAACTTGGTCTTCACTGTATACCTCTCCCAAGCATTACTGCCTGGATTCTCTATCCGGTAAGAAGGCAAAGTTTGGATAAGCTGTTATACACAGCATAAATAAGAAATACGTTGTCCTTTCCCACCTCCTTCTACATACTGCTATGGGAGTCTATCAAAGATGAGGAATACATGGGAGCACACAATCCATTAGAAGAACAAATTGCCTACCCCAGGTGATGTTCTTTCTGATGGATGTTCCTTCCATGTATTCCTCATTGCCTTGCCATCCTACCCCTTTATCCTTGGGCGAATTTATGTTGTTTTCAAACTTCCTCTGTTTCAACTTCTTGGTTTTTGGTGACCTTTGAGGCGTTTGCACATAAAGAGGGGGAAAACATGAACTGAGGCAATGGGCATGGTGTGTGCTGTTTATACCATTGTCGACGTTATGGTCAAGAGCGGGATGGAAGCCGCCAAGGGAAATTTGGTCGACGACACACGGCACCCACTGCTGTGAAAAGTTTCCAAAGCTGCTAGCAGGATATCAGATATATCAAAGATGAAGAATACATGGGAGGTACATCCATCAGAAAGAACATTACCTGGGGTAAGTAATTTGTTCTCCTCTCTCGTTTTCTTGCTTGAGTTCATATGTCATTTTTTTAATTTACTGTTCACTCCCTGTGTTTCTTCCTTTCCTCACATTTACAATCTTTCACTTCCTCACTCTCCTGCTTTGTAAAAATCTATTTATCATTCAATGTATTCTTGACATTCTCTCACCATCTCTCTTTCTCTCTGTCCATTCTTCTTCTCCCACTCCCACCCATCTTTTTTTCTTTCTCTCTACATTCGCTGTTTGTTGCTTTTGTTCAGTCACCTTTCTTTCCTTCACTCTCTTTTCTCTCTGTTCTTCCTTTCCTCACTTGTACACTCCTATGCTATCACACTCTCTTTATACAAATATATGTATTGTTCAATATATTCTTTTCTTTCTATCTACCCCTCTTTCTCTCTCATTGTCTGTAACTGTTCTTTCACTCCTTTCCTTGTCCCAATCACTCCTGTCTCTTCCTTCTCTCTCTCTCTCTCTCTCCCTCTCTCTCTCTCTATCTCTCTCTTTCTCTCTCTATCTCTCTCTCTGTCGCTCCATTCGGTCTCTATTTGTTGCTTGTGTTCAGGCATCTTTTTTCCATCACTCTCTTGCCTCGCTCTCTGCTTCTTGTCTCACGTTTGCACTCTTTCACTATCATTCTCTCTTGCTTTGTAAAAATCTATTTACTGTTAATTGTATTCTACCCACCCCCTCTCTCTGTCTCTCTGTCTCTGTCTCTCTCTCGCTCCTTCTCTCATTCTTTCTCTCGCTCTCACTTTCCTTTATCTGCTTTCCCTTCTTCTTTGTGACTGGTCAAATTATCAATTCTTAACAGCTCTTCCTTACCATGTCTTTGCTCTGTATTTATTTTATTTATTTATTGAACATTTGTATTCCATTTGTTTTCACATTCTTTTCTCTTTTACATTCAATTCAGATGTCTGTCATGCCCCAGCATTGGTTTTATATTTATTAAAACCAAACCATAAGTATAAATATTTTAGTCTCTTGTTAGTTTTATTAACGCTGATGGTCCCAAGGGAGGGGGAATCTGATTTGTACTGTCGATTGTTGCCATAAAAGCTAATGGATGACTATGAACAAAATGGGTAAAGAAATCAGGATATGGGAGAAGTCTGAGAACAGTATTATATACCTACAGTATTATAATTATGTATGCACCCGAGAGTTTATTTTTCTTCTTTTACACACATTGGATAGGGATATCTCCTCCTATTGGCTGTTGGTAATACATGCACAGAGAACTTGTACTGAAGCAGACATGCACTAAATGTCTGCTGAGGAAGCGCTTTCGGACACTCTCGGTGGACTGGGTGAAGGCCACCTGTACCTCCATCTTGGATTGTATTGGCCTAAACCTGCTTGGACAATTGGGAACTATTATTGACCGCGTGCGTGTCAGCGCCACAGCCCTCAACTGAAGAGTATGACACCGGATATCGTCAGATCAGAGCGACTGAACCGGAAGTGAAGAATCATGCGGTCCCAGGAAGTTAGTTGGAAACCAAAGAAGGACTATGAGTGTTTACAATGTGTTCTATTGTTATAAAAGGAGGGTGGGAATATCTAAACAGATGTACAATCAACATAAGGGGATAAGATTATGAGGGAATATAAGGGAAGATGAACTGGAGGCAGGTTGGGTTATTAATTTGGCTGGTGGGTTGATAGGATGCTATCTGTATATGGCATGAACATAGTCTTTCTTTGTCCATTTCCGATGTGACCCCTGAGTCTTTTTGTCTGATTTTTACATTTATACATTGTTTAAATTATTTCATCGTTTTTTCAGTTCGTTTTTTGCTCGATTTCCATTTTTATTGAAAGATCTTTAAGAAACGTGGAATGTTTACGAAACATTCAGGAAACTTGTCTAAAGACTTTTAAAGAGAGGACCCCACTCCATCTCAGTACTACTTTGCATCTTCCTTGCCTCACCTCCTCCCACACATTCCTACCCTTGGCATGGTAGTAGTCAATATCAGGATTCATGTTGTTGCCAAATCCTATTTTGCATTTATAATCCGGGTTGGACTGGCCTATAGGGAATGCTGGAGATTTCCCAGTAGACCTCTGCACTGTGGCCCCTTTTGTGTGATGTCCTATTTTATTTCCAAATGTTCTCATAGGAAAAGGGTTGGGCTTGCTAAAAGTTTGTACCATGGGGCCACTTTGAAAATGATTTCTAGGGCCTCTTTTGGTGCACAGTCTAATGTTATTTGTCGATTTTTGAACTGACCCGATTCGCCGATATTTGAACTGAGCCGATTCGCTGAGTGTTCTGTTTTCTGTCAGTGATGGAGGATATTTCAATAATGTATGTCATTGTACTGTCATGTGGCTTGCTAGCCTTTATTTTATCTCGTTTTCAGTGATATCATTTTCCAGTACTCATGCGCACGCCCACCCACACCAACAACAAAGGCAGTGCCAACTTAGGGGCAAACCACCTCCTCAAAGAGGCACAATCATAACCGGTGCCTGGCCCATCCATATATGGTTAGGGTGGAAGCCTGAAAAATCGGTCCTCAAGCCGCAAAAAAGCTGTGCTGGGCGGTGAAGCCCAGAAAACCATGAGAAAAGCCTGGGAAAATAAGTGTGGGCAGGAAGTGGGGCCAGCCACCGATGGCCTTGTCCTGCCATGGGCATAAAATGAGGCCATCATCTGGGACTTTAACATATGTGTGTTGCTGATCTGTTGTGCTGCTGTTCCGCCCGTAGCAGGGTATTTTGGCAGCATTTTCGGTTCTCGGCGAAAAGCAGCGCATCGGAGGACCCTGCGGGCGGTGTAGTGCCTGTTTCTTTATATATTTATTTATTTATTTAATGCTGCACCTAACCCTGAGGTATCTGGGCGCAAAAGCAGATGGTTACACACGGTAAAGCAGAACAATCAATGGAACACCATAGTGTATACAATACAAGTAGAAATATCACAAAAGTATGCTCAGGAGTGAATAGGACAGTCAGAAGGACCGGTAGTAAAAAAAAGTGAGTTACAGGATGTCACGGATAGGTTAGAATATATACAGATAGCTGGGCGGAGGTAGGCATTTTCAAGCCTCTTCAGAAATGAGGCAGTTTTTTATGTTGTGCCTAAAGCAATGGAACAAAGGTTCTGCTCTTAAAGGTACAAGCACAGAGTTCCAAAGATTTGCTGCTAATACAGGGAAGCTGCTCCCTCCTGCTTTCTGTAATTGAAATCTTGGGATTTTAAGACCGTGTAGATGAGGTGTTCTGGTGGGTCTGTCTGAGGAATTTCTGGAAATTGTGCAAGCTATATATTCTGGAGCTGAGTTGGCTAGGTATTTGTGCGTGAGTGTTAAAGCTTTAAAAGCAATTCTGTCCTTGATAGATAGCCACTGTGCATTTCCTCTAGCCGCCGATACGTGATGTGTTTAAGGTATGTTTAAGGCAGTTCTGAGGGCGTTGTTCTTTAAAATTTGCAGTTTTTTAAAGTTGTGTTTGTTGGTCCCTAAGTACAGAGCGTTAAAATAATCTGATTTAGATAGGATGAGCGCTCTGACCAGGGTGATGCAACTTGTTGACGACAGGAAGGGTCTGCAGGCATTTATTAATTTGCAGGTATAACCTGTCGTGGAGGCTGTTGCATTGACTTGTTTAGTCAGTGTCAGTGAGGAATCAAGATAGATCCCCAGTGTTTTCACATCTTTAGACACGTCCATGTTAGTATCATCTATGATGAAGGATTTAAATTGACTGTCTAATTTTTTTAGCCCTGACTGAGAGCCCAGAAGAAGGAGCTTGGTCTGGTCTTCTCATCATTTAAGCAGAGGCCATGTGTGTCCATCCAAGCTTGGATGATCAGATATATTTTGTTTACCAGTTTGGTATCTATGTCATAATCCCCACAGATGGGGATGAGTATTTGGGTGTCATCTACATAATTTGTGTAGGTGACACCGAAAAGGTCAAGTTTATCGAAAAGGGGCTTGGTAAATATATTGTAAAGCATTGGTGAGACGCTAGAGCCCTGCGGTACACCACATATGAATGGTGTAGGATCGACTGCTGCTATTTGGGAAAACACTCTCATGGATCTGTTGTCCAGGAATGATTGGATCCATGCAGTAGCTTCCACTGAAAAGTGAGCCGCTGAGGACAGGTGGTTGCACAAGACTTTATGATTAACCAAGTTAAAGGCGGCTGAGAGGTCGAGTGATAGGAGGAGTGCTAACTTTTCATTATCTTTTAGGATATCCATCTGTGTTTTCAGGACTAGCAGGGCCATTTACGTACCAAGCTCAGGTCTGGAGCTGGATTGTCTGAGACCAAGAAGTTTGTTGTCTTCAAGATGTTTCTGTATCTGAAGGTATGCTGCCCTGTCTAAGATTTTGAGCTGGAAAGGTACAGTGGTTATTGGCCTGTAATTCGTTGGGATGTCAGGATCGAGATTTGGTGTTTTTAGTAGTGGGAGGACCCACGCATTTTTGAGGTTGGACGGGACTGTGCTGGTTTTAAAAGATGAGTTTATTAGAGTCATGATGAATGGTGCAAAGTCTGTAGCTGCCTCTTTTATGACAGTTGCTGGACAGACGTCCCCTTGGCATCGCGATGGCTTAAGGCTAGATATTATGCCTTCCACCTCTGTGATGCAGAGGGGGGAGAATTTGAAGAGGTTACAGGAATTAGTTGAAGGTGGTTTAGGCTCAGGAAGAAGTGTGTCGGTGGTAAGGCTATGTTTTTTGGCTTCGATTTTTGATTGTAGTAGTGCTATTTTATCAAGCAAAGCTTTTTGAATATTGGTGCACCAGGTGTTGGTCTCTGGAGGTGGTGAAGGGGACTCTAATTCTCTCAATATTGAGAATAGTTCTCTAGTTCCGGATTTGGCATTGGTGATCCTATTGTGATAAGTTTCACTTTTTTAAAGGTGAATGGTGACTTTGTAGTCATTAGAGGCTTGAGAGAATTTTTCTTTGTTTGATAATGTGGGGTATTTTCTCCATAAAGTTTCTGAACTTCGTTTGGTGTTTCGTAGCGATTTGAGGTTAGGTGTAAACCATGTGTTGAGGTGTGCACGAGGCTTGGCTTTGCACATTTTTAGGAGTGCTATTGTATCGATTGCTTGATTAACCGTCCGGTTGTAGATCTCAACTAAGGCTGAAGGGTCTGAATTGCCACTGTTGGTAAGGTTGAAGATATGCTGCAAAAGGGGTCGTGGGTTATCTGCAGTGATGTTTTGATTGTCAGGTTAGGAGCAGTAGGGCTACAATGGTTAGGTCTGGCACTGTCCTGCAGGGTGAAGGATATGATGTGGTGGTCTGACCAAGCACAAGGTGTATTAGCGAGTATATTGGTGCCACAGTTAAGGTGAGCAA
Source organism: Ambystoma mexicanum (assembly GCF_040938575.1). NCBI lineage: Eukaryota > Metazoa > Chordata > Amphibia > Caudata > Ambystomatidae > Ambystoma > Ambystoma mexicanum. The sequence goes on from NC_090921.1 coordinate 985,806,571, forward strand.
TCCAATCTAGGGTTCTCCCTTTGATGTGTGTCGGCAAGGTAATGCAGTGTGAAATGCCTAATTCTGTGATAGTATTAGCCAAGGCTGATGCATGATCATCGTTGTGTCGAGGACGCCTGGGTTAAGGTCTCCAAGTAGCATGGTTTGGGACTCAGGTTTCGTGTTGGACGAGAGAAGCTGTGCTATATCTTCCTCAAATGTAGACATGGAGCCTGGTGGTCTGTATACGAGATGGATGGTGACTGTACAAGTAGAGCTCTGATGCCTAGTTGTTTTTCGGCAATAAATGCTACTCCTCTGCCATTGGAGGATTCTCTATCAAGTCTGGTGATGGTGTAATTATCTGGGATAGCAAGAGATAGAGCCGGCCCTGAGGCTGTGTGGAGCCAAGTTTCTGTTATGGCTAGGAAGTCCAGCTCATTAGAAATGATCAGGTCAGCAATATCGAGTGCATGAGCTGTGAGGGATCTGCCATTAATCAGCGCTCCTTTGATGAGTACCTTATTGTTCGGTGTGGTGAGGCTGGATGAGAATTTAGAGGATAGGTTATTCCTCTCTATGCTCGTGTTGGGTTGTGTCTCGGTTTTTCCCGACATGAGAGTCTTAGGGGTTATTATGCTTCTGTGCTGCTTGGGTAGTAGGTGAGGGGTCTTATGTCTGGTTCCAAGTCTGAGATTCCTGACTGTAGTGGGACAAGATTGGTTAGGTCTAGGTCTGGAGGAAAATCACTCTATCCATTGTGCAGGTGTGAGATAACGGTTAATGTTATCTGATGGCATTGTGGTCCGTTCACTAGGTATAGGATGTGTAGGTCCAAATTGCAGAGAAGGCAAACATTTTGTAGGTAATATAGACTTGTAATGGGGCAGTATGGTAGCAGAGTTAGGGAGATATAACGTTTGTTAAGCTTGGAATGGAGTGCCTTAGATAGCCATAGAGTGGTCTGTCTCTCCACTTTAGCATTGTTTTTAAGGGGCATTATGGATGTGGTGGTTATATTGAGTATAGTTAGTGTCCAAGTGAAGATAAGATCGTGTACATGCATGATTTGGTGGGCTTGAGCTAGTTAGGCAGCGTCTGAGTGTAAATCTTTGCTGTGCTAGGGCTTGTTATATTTGTTGGTCAGTTAGAGTAAACTGAGGAGACTCATGTGGGCGAAGTAAGCTGATGTATGTAGTAGGTGATAAGGCATAACCTATTCTACCAATGCAAAAACATAGTAGAAAGGTAGTATCTGTGGCATTATATTGCAAAAAGTTATTGATATATTACCCAATGGTATGCTAGCAAGGCAGCGCGTTTAGCGGAGACCAGTAGGCAGCGTAGCAGGCAGGAATAGCAGCATGTAATAATAAAAGGAGTGCTGACTGGTGGCCTAGTAAAACATCATATAGTTCAGACAGTGGTCTAGCATTCCGATGTAAGGTCACGTTGGTGGAATAAATAAGGCAGGAGCCCTAGCAATACATGGTAAAGGTTAGGGCAGAGGACCGAATGGCGGTCTAGCATAGCAAATAACATAGCAGATAGGTAAGACAGTGTTCTAGCATAACATTGGGGGGGCGCGTTGCTGATAATGAGAGGGTGGCCTAGAATTCATCATTTAGTGACAAAAGTAGACCGAGTGGCGGTCTGGCATGGCAACATATAGACAGGTCAATAGACTAGCATAGTATTATAGAGACACAGTGCTGCCGACTGACAAAACTACAACCAGGTTAAAGCAAGCAATGAGGATCACTACAGTGCTACGAATGATCGAGAGTCCATACATATATGCAAGAAACTGGCTAAATTACTGTGATTGAATGATTCGCTTCAACTGTGCGAGTGAAGCCATCGAAGAGTCAGCGAGTCAGTGCAGAAGGTTGACAACGGCGCAGCCAGTGAACATCGTTGGGGGACTGTGATGTGTGGCTGTTTCTGCAGTAACGTGTTTAGCAGTTGCTGCGTAAGCAGAGACTAAGTTTGCTTGTTGTGAGTGGCGGCTGATTTACGGTAGAGGATATGAGGAAGCAGGAAATGGCTGGTCTTTCTGTTTGACTGTTTACACAAGAGGATAGAAGAGGAGCCAAGTTAGCGATTACTTCTGATGCCATGTGGTAGGCAGCAAGGGACAGCGCATATCCAGAACCTTGCGGTTAAGGCGTAATGCAAGTAAGAGATGGGCGCGGCTATACGGTATGAATTGGGAGCTTGGCGTATTTTAGTAGGATAGATATAGATGCGCTCAGTGGGTTGATTAATGAGGCGGTTAGGGGATAGACAGGTTGTAGATCAAAGAAGGTGTTATGTTATGTTATGTTTTTGGAATTTGTTAAGCGCTCGGTCACCCGAAGATATGGCCATGGGGGAGAGAGACAGAGCAGGAAGAGTACAAAAAAAAAACAGCTACGTCAGAATTACTGAAACAGATAGGTTTTTAGGGCTTTCCTAAAAAGCAGATGACTTCAGCAATTTTTCAGAGTGGGCGGAAGCTCATTCCACATCCGGGCTGTGGCATCTGAAAAAGCTTGTCCTCTAATATGGGAGCGGCGAAATAGAGGGACAACAAGTAGTCCCGCGGCAGCAGATTGTAGTGGTCACGTAGGCAAGTATCGGGTAAACATGTTGCAAAGATATTCGGCCCCTTGGTCATGCAAGGCACGATGTACCAAGCAAAGAGACTTGAAAGTGATGCGCTGAGTAACTCGCAGCCAGTGTAAGGAAAGCAGCACTGGACAAATGTGGGCCCCATAAGCGGAACCAGTAGCCACTCTAGCAGCCATATTCTGTAAGTTCTGAAACCGCTGCACTTGGGCTTTGAGTTGGGTCAAATATAGTGAGGTGCAGTAAACCAGATGACTAAGTACCAGAGCTGCAAAAACAAGGGGACGTAAGTGCGGGGGAATAAATGGAAGCACCTTCTTCAGTATTTTAAGGTGATAAAAGCCTGCCAGGCACACTGCAGCCACCTATGCCTCCATAGAGAGTGAGGGTGAGACAATCACACCCAAGTTCCTCACCTTAGCCACCGGGACTGGAAGGAAGCCCAGAGAAGTAGGCCAGAACGAAGACACCCAGAGTGAAGGATCAGGGGGAGAACCCACCACCAGCACCTCCATTCAACTTCAGCCAGGTGTGGTTCATCCATGCCCCAACGGCAGGCAGGCACCGATACAAGCACAATGACATCTCAGCCTGATCAAGATCTAAATGGATCCAGATCTGAGTGTCGTCGGCATACAAATAGCGCCCGATGCCGAAGGAGTGGATAAGACACACATGAGGACAGATGTAAATATTGAACAGAATAGAAGATAAGGTGGATCCCTGCGGAGCACCGCAGCAGAGAACAGAAGAACCCGAAAGTGGTTTCCTTACCTACTTTGGTCATGTGTTTATACCACATGTTGTTTGATACTCGTGCTGTGTCTGTGAGGTACATGTCAACTCCCTTCATGTCTGTGTCAACACTGTGCTTACCTCTCCTTACCTTATCAGCAGTGTCTTCTCATCCACCTGACATGGTCGTCCCTCCTGCTTGGGTCGGGGGAATGTTAGTATGGGGGGGGTGTGGCCCTTATCTTCCCTGATTGGATTCCTGCCACTGCTATTCCCACGCAGACCTACTCCTCTTTTGAATGTCTTGTCTGCCGACTCTATCCCTCTCCTAGCCATTCCCTTACCGTGGCTACTATCTATCGGCCACCAGGTCAAATTTCCTCCTTCCTCTACGAGTGGGCGGACCTCTCCTCCTCACTCCTGTCCTCAACCACTCAACTCCTCTTTCTTGGAGACTTCAACATCCACCTGGATGCCTCCTGTCCCCCCTCTGGACTCTTTCGAGACCTCTGCGACTCTCTCTCACTCTCTATTCTCCCGTCTGGGCCAACCCATTCTGCTGGGCACACTCTTGATGCCCTGATCTCTTCTGACCTTCCCCTCTCTGTCCCTCTCTCCACTCCTCTCTCCTGGAGTGATCACTTTCTCCTCTCCTCCCACCTCACCCTCCCTACCCCTCAGGCAAAGCCACCCTCATCACTGCCATCTTCCTTCTCAGTCATCCAACCCATGAAGCGTGTGTCAGTTGAGGCTTTCGCTGCCACCTTCTCGCCCCCTCTTCCCCCCTCGGCTGACTCCCACCCTGACACAGCCCTCTCTACTCTGCTATATCTGATACTCTTGATATCCTTGCCCCTGTTATGAGAATCCACCTGAAGCCCAAAGCCAAATGTAACTCCTGGTATGACTTGGATCTCGTCACCCTTAAACGCTTGTGCAGGGTGGCAGAGAGGAAATGGCGTGCTTCATGTTCATCCTCTGACAAACTGGCCTGTCGCCTGCTCCAAAGGCAATACCGGCTCTCCGTTCTCACCAAGAAGAGAGCCCTTATCCAAGCCCGCATCACTGCGGCATCTAACAATTCGGCTGAACTCTTTAAAATCTGCAAGGAGCTGGCCAACCCTGCTGCAGTCTCTACCTCTCCTGTCCCCTCCCAGGCCTTCTGTACGGCACTGGCCTCTCACTTCATTTAAAAAACTCAGGACATCCTGTCCTCATTCTCCTCCCATCACCTCCTCCCCTCTATTCCCTGCCCATCCTCTGGCCCTTCTGCAGCCACCCCTCCTCTCTCAGTCTCTGCCTTTCCCCTTTTTTCTGCTGATGAGGTTTCGAGACAAGTCCGATCTATGAAAGTCTCGTCAACACAGGTCCACCCTGCTCCTCCAAAACTATTAAGGACCACATTGACTCCTTGGCTCCTGCCCTTGCTGACTTCTGCAATCACTCCTTCGCCTCTGGAGTCTTCCCATCCCCTCTCAAGCACTCCCTTGTGCACCCCCTTCTTAAGAAACCCTCTTCCGACCCGTCCTGCCCAGCTAACTATCGCCCTATGTCTATCACTCCTTTCCTGGGCAAGCTCCTGGAGAAACTTGCCATCTCCCAGCTTAATCTCCATGCTGAATCTGTTGGTAGCCTTCATGACCATCAGTCTGGCTTCAGAGCTGCCAGAAGCACAGAAACTGCTCTCCTGAACATCCGTGAGGACCTGCTCTCGAACCTTGACTCTAACATTCCATGTGTTCTCATTTTACTTGATCTCTCTTCTGCCTTTGATACTGTCAACCATACCATCCTGCTCAACCGTCTCCGTGGGTATCACTGGTCAGGCTCTGGCTTGGCTGACCTCTTTCCTCTCAAATCGACCCTCCCAGGTCCAACTGGGGTCTTTCCTGTCTGACATCTTTTTCTCTACCTGTGGTGTCCCCCAGGGTTCTAACCTCTCTCCCTGGCTGTTCAACCAGTATCTGGCACTGCTCACCCACAGCATCGCTGCTCTCTGCCCCAACTTTCAGTACTATGCGGGCGATACCCAGCTCATTTTTAGGCTACCCTCGGCCTCCTCTTCTCCGTCCCTATCTCTGACTGTCTTTCTGCTATCCAGGAATGGTGTGCCGCCAACGACCTCTGCCTTAATGCCAGTAAGACCGAGATTCTACTCATCGGCACACCCACTCCCTCCTTCCCTGCAGCTCTCTGGCCGGCCTCTCTTGGCCCTCTTCCTGCTCCTACCTGCAAGGCAAAAAACCTCGGGGTCATCTTCGACTCCACACTCTCCTTCTCTCCTCACATTTCTGACATTTCTAAGAAGTCACACTACCAGCTACACCTCCTCAGAGGTATCCTTCCTTTCCTCTCCTTCCCCCAGAAGCTCACTGTCTCCAGAGCCCTGGTTCTCTCGAAGCTGGACTACTGTAACAGCCTCTATCTAAATCTGCCTGCCTCTACTCTCCGCCCTCTGCAACTCATCCAGAACAGGACTGCGAGACTTGTCCTTGGCCTCAAGCCCAGGGACCGTATCTCTCCAGGACTGAAATCGCTACACTGGCTCCCTGTGGCTGTGAGGATTAAGTTCAAAACCCTCTGCATTGTCCACAAGGCCTTCTGGGGCCTGGGGCCAAATTACCTTCAACTCTCCCTTCCTAAATATCTTCTTTCTCGAGCACTTCGCTCTTCCGCCTCCAACTCCCTCAGGGTCAGCCGCTTCTCCAAGCAACGAGTTGGGGGGAGATCTCTCTCCGCAGCAGTGGCCTCCCTCTGGAACAGCCTTCCTGCCTCCCTGAAACTTGAGGAGAACCATCTCCAGTTCCGGAAGCACCTCAAAACCTTCCTCTTTGCTTCTGCTTTCTCTCTCCCTCTCCCCTGCTAAATCACTGAAACTGTACTGAATCAGCAACCGGGCCACTCACCAATCTGGGTCCTTGGCCCAGCCACTCTCCCCTGCACTGCCTTCTTGGCAACACCTGCACTGCGGGACTGTCTCTGTATCTCTACAGCCCCCCTTCCCAGCACTTGTCTGCACTTATCTTGCACTTGCCACCAGCTGGCCCTTATTATTTATCTTGTTCATTACTAACCCTGTACTGTACTTTCCCCTCTCCCTTTCCCCTTGCACTTTTCCCGTCCCCCCTACCCATGCACTTGCGCAATCTGAATGACACCTGGCCTAGTAAGATCGTTGTCTGTCTCCCCTTGTTCCCCCCTCCCTGCCTCGTCGCGCCTTGAAACACTTGTGTATAGGCGCGTTACAAATGCCATATCATATCATATCATAGGGTACAGTGGTAGTGCTAACAACAATATATAATTGCCAAAATACAAACCCCATCGAGCCACTGGGAATGAACAGTCAGAATAATGTTATTTATTGTTTCTTTCATACCCACTTACGCTGCTTCATCCTTGCAGCCTGGTGATAAAGTTGCCTGCCTGAAATTCCCAAAAGAAGGCGATACTGTGTTAGTATTTGTCAGTACCCTCAAGCTCCGCAAACCAAATAATCACTCATGGCAAAGGCAGAGACCTTCTCCCAGAGCTTTCTTACTGAGGGGTCTCTCAATATGGCCAACACCGGGAATTCACTGTGTTCAAATTGTGGGTATGCTTGGGCCAAATACTTTACGAAGACAAGATAATATACTGCAGGCGATTGTGCTCTGAATTGTCTGGGTCTCCTTATATAGTGCACAAACTGATTAGAAAAACCTTTGGGGTGATGGATGGGAGGCAGCATCAGGATAACAATCCACGCAATGAAAGGGGCGCTCATGACCAGACCAGTTCGCACCGTGGAAGTATAGTATAATTGTCCCAGTATTTAAAAAGGGGACAGATGCATCAGCTAAGGTTTTTGCACCTGTTTAATGAATGAGCTTGAGATATGGGTAGAGTCTCAAAAAGTTATCCCCGCCAATCAAACCGGGTTCCACAAAGGACTAAATACCACTGTAAATGGTTTAGCTTTGGTTACAACTATTCAACAAGCCTGGATGATTCAAAGGACTCCGGTATATGCAGCCTTTATTGATCTTAGTGCTGCATTTGAGACTGTGGACAGAGATAGACTATGGAGTAAGCTGGTTACTTACAGGTCTATGAGAGGAAATGATTCAAACTCCGGTCTGAGTGCCTCATTACACGGATGGCGGTAAGGATTTACCGGTACCGGTATTTTACCGGTACCGGTAAATCCTTATCGCCTTACTACGAGGTCCCTTTGCGGGTTGGGGAATTTAACGCCTGCTTTTTGCAGGCGTTAAAAACCAACCCCCAAAGGGACCCGGGGGCTAATTACGGTACCGCAATTTGCGGTACCGTAATTAGCGCCTTCTCCATTCCCATTATGCCCTATGGGGCAAAAATGGGAATGGGGAAGGGCAATGGTGGAAGGGGGAATTACCGCCCCGCCAACCTTGGAATGGGGTGGTAATTCCCCTTTCCGCCAAGGCGGTGCCGGTATTTTACCAGCATGAACCATGGCGCTAATAGCGCCATGGTTCGCCGCCATCCGTGTAATGAGGCCCTGAGTATTTTAGGGGCTAAGAGAAAAGGAGTGTCATGACAAGATATTTGTAAAGTCGACAAGTATTGTTTATTTGTTTATTTTGAAGTTGAAGAAAGGTGTCGAGGAGCGTCAAAAGAGTAAAATTGTGAGGTTAAAGGAGAGGAAAAAGTTATTATCTATCTTTTTAGTCATTGTCGGCGCCGACTGAACAATACCACTGTAAATGGTTTAACTTTGGTTACAACTATTCAACAAGCCCGGATGATTCAAAGGACTCCGGTATATGCGGCCTTTATTGATCTTAGTGCTATATTCGAGACTGTGGACAGAGATAGGCTATGGAGTAAACTGGTTAATCGTAACATCGCTCCTGGCCTATTAAAGATGATAAGACAATTATATGAACAAACCAGGGTCAAGGTTCGGCTGGACCAACACAGTAGGACCACACGGTGGATTTCTATTCAGAAAGGTGTTAAACAAGGATGTATTCTTGCTGCTATATTATTCAATCTTTATTTGTCAGATTTAGGAGATGCTATTACTAATCCTTGTTCTATAGCATCAAAATGTGGACACCTCCACCGCGTGCAATGGATGGGTTATGCGGACGACCTTGTCTTGCTTGACTTGACTCCTGGAGCTCTTCAGTCATCCTTGAATTGTCTGAAAATCTACGTTGAGTTAAACTGTGTGGTAGCAAATATCTGTAAAACCAAAGTTATGGTTTTCGTTTCAACATTAAAAAAGGTGAAAAGGGTGAGCTGGCAGATGCGTGGGGAAGCACTAGAAGTGGTCTCTTAGTACAAATACCTAGGTATTCACTTAGACTCCAAATTAAGGGGCACAAAGCACCTTGAGAAATTGAATATACAAGCTGCTCATATCATTGTTGGTATTGGCTCCTTTGCGGGTACTCCGTTGGAATTTGGATCCAACTTTACCAGGATGAAATTCTTCCCACCAGATTGTATGGCGCTGAGATATGGGCACTTGAAAATGAGTCTGAGATGACTAGATAAGAGCGTTATATATTAAAGAGAGTCATGCGACTGCCTCCCCGCACAGCTTCAGAAATGGCCTTCATGTTACATTTTATCTGTCTTGCTTTTATTTGTTGGAGGCAGAAAAATGGCCTTGATGCTAGCTTGATTGGGCTGATCCATGATGTAGCGTTGTCCAAAATTAGCGTTAAGCCTACTAGCTTTATTGCGAAAATCAAGGTATTAGCAGATGGCTCCGGAGAATGCCATCAACCTCCCATTTAAAAAATAGAAAAAATCTATGAAGGACATCCTACATGGGAACAGTCGTGAACAAATGATTGTCAACCTGGCCACTGAGTAACGTTTGTAGACTATATTGTGGACCGGCTGAACCATCAAGTCACAGTGATCATTTTGTGGGAAATTCTCTGGTTTGGAACCATATTAAAATAAAATGTCATTTTGTAAATTCACTCAAGGTGGTAGGAGCATGGTTGAATATAACCAGGGAAAATAGATATTGTAGCCTTTGTGGAGATGTTTGTTTGGAAACTGTGAAACATCTGCTCATTGAATGTCTGTCCCTCACTGTTAAACCTTCAGCAGATTGTGCTGAGATCAGCAGGAATAGAAGCTACTCTCCCAAGGGATGCGCTCTGGTCTATGTTTATGAATGGAAATCAAGAAGCATGGATTACATATTTTACCATATTTTGACACTTGTCTTGTAATAATTGTATGTGGGTATTGTTCTTATTTATGCTTAATAGTTTTATTGAGATTTTAACTGGCTATTGTATAGGGAGGGACGTATTAAACGTTGACTTCTGCTAATTGTAAAATACGATGATAATAAATAAAAATAAATAAATAATATGGTCTTATATCTGAGTGTGCACAAATAGTCAAACGATGCTAAATGAGATGTAAACAATGCCAAATGGGCACTACCCGGGCTTATGTTTAATGTCATGAGGACACTCAAATGCAAATGTACATGTGATCGGTCTGCTTACATCTGTCTTCTGTTTCAAAAAGATCGCTGTGAGCCATGTGGGCTGAAATGATAAACAGGGGAACAATCGAGGCAACATATGACTTTGTTGTTACTTTTACAAACTCATGACGAGTGTCCGCAAAGCACTGGAGTCATTCATGAGAAGGAATTGGGAAGCACATCATCACTTGCGTCCTGCGCTTCTTGGGCCTCTGCAGCATCATTCGTCACTTCGGGCGGATTGGTCGCGCTCAGTAGGGTCAGCATTGGTCGTGCTCAGTAGGGTCAGGATTGGTCGCGCTCAGGATTGGTCGTGCGCCGTAGGGTCAGGATTGGTTGCGCTCAGTAGGGTCAGGATTGGTTGTGCTCCGTAGGGTCAGCATTGGTCGTGCTCAGTAGGGTCAGGATTGGTCGCACTCAGTAGGGTCAGGATTGGTCACCTTCAGTAGGGTCAGGATTGGTCACCTTCAGTAGGGTCAGCGGCTTCAGGGATTTGGTTGTCATATCACAAGGTTGTGCAGCAGGCCGCCGCTTATGATGATCCTGCACACCTTTTTCTGGGGCATGTATAGGCTCTCCCTTATGTATGCCCGCACAATTGTATTCCTGATTCTGATGTGTGCAGCATTGCACCTGTTCTCAATGGACCGCAGCATGGGAGCTGGCAGCCCCGGCTTTAGAGGGCAGGCACTAGTACCTGCATTTGGTTAGGCATGAAAGGCAATGATGATCAAACTCCAATGCAAATTCTTCACACAACACACCAAAGTCATGCTGTGGACATACATGTCCATATTTGAAGCTATCAAAAGTGTGACATTCAGTATACACCAAGCAGTGAGCTTCTCCTCTGTGGTACACTGGGCCTGACGACTGGGGTGTGGCTACTCTTCCAAATGAAGCAAAACAAAAGAGGTGATGGCTGGAAGCTTTTGAATTAATCTTAACCTTTGTAATTGCTCTGGGCAACCCTCCAGACCATTGTTCTTCAGCCTGCCAAGCCATCACAGAAGGGGAAAGACCATATGCGAATCAGGCTTGGTCACACCCAAAAAGGGGGGCAGTCCAACCTGTACTGCTTGGTTACATCCCTTCTACACAAGACCACGAGAATCCCCAAACATGTTTCAGTCATGTTGGGCCTCATCAGTGAGGAGCAGCTTGGGTCTCTAGATCCAGCAAGCATGGGATCCATTTCTGGGCATACTCAGGGTGACTAGATCAAAACAAAAAAGGTGATGGCTGGAAGGTTTTGAATTCATTTTAACGTCTGGCATTGCTCTGGGCAACCCTCCAGACCATTGTTCTTCTCCTGCCAAACCATAAAAAAAGAAGAAAGACCATATGCAGGCCTGGTCCATCAAAAGGGGGAGTCAGCCCGAACTGGTTGGTCACATACCTTCTTCGCGAGACCACCCCAAACATGTTTCAGCCTCATTGGGCCTCATCAATGAAGAATAGCTTGCGTCTCTAGGCCCAGCAGGCAGTGTTTTAACACCAAGTGGCACTGCAAATTATTTGAATGTTCCAAAAGCAATGCATCTTCCGGTTGCAATGTACCTGTTCTCATGGTGCGCGGGGATGTATGTCGGTACAATCAATAGCCCCACAACACTGGGGTATCCAGCAAGTGATCTAACACTGCCTTCACCTGGTTGAGGTCTAGTCAGTGCCAGGAAACAATAGAAACGTGTTCATGTGATTTAGTATTGTGCAGAAAAATGGTCTGTATCTTTTAGAAGGCAGGTTGTGAGCTCACAGAGAACCATACAATGGTTCCTTGACAGAAGCCTGAGCTAGAAAAAAAGGAAGGACTTGCAGCAGCTTGATAGCATGCGGAATCGCTGTACTGATGTTGCGGTTTGGTCCCAGATCCTCATCAACAACAGTACATACATGATAGTCTTCATGTTAAGGCGATTGACTTCTTTATCAGGCCTGGTGTACAAGTTCCCTCTAGTTCAATATATACAGGTGTGCATTGTGTGCCGCCTCTTGGCATGAGTGCTCTGCTTGCAAACAGGGACTTGCCTTCCGCTGACGGGCAGCCAATGCAAACAACTGCGCATCCATTCTTCAGCAGGAGCTGAAAAGCCGTGGCGCCGCCCATATTCTTTCCCGCCTACAGGAAAGCTGGTTGTGAACGTGCAGGGTGTCTTGCTGCTTGTGCGCTCACCCCAGTGCGATCATTCATGCGAACATTTTGTGTTTTATGTCATGGGAAGTGGTTTTGTCGTTAGACAACAAATTCAGTAATTCACATATCCACATATGGGATTAGTGAAATTAAATGGAGGGTGCGCGGGTTTGAGGAGATGGTTTAGTAACGGGGGCAGGGGGGGGCTCTGTGGTCTGTAACAGGGTCCTACTATGTATGTATGTGAGAGGGTTTATAATGCGAGGACCTATCTGGGAAGCAACAAAAGCTTTTCAAAGGGGACACACCCTGAGGAGACATGTAATGTGCAGGGTAGCAGAGGAGCTAGGATTGGTAGGGGAAAGAAGGGAGGGCGCCAGGGCGATGCCACTTTGCCATTCCGTGGCATATTACACCTCAGCTGTGTGCGACCGATGTTCACGCCTTGTCTCTCGCTACCTTCTAGCACCGGTCCAGAGGATGCTGTTGTTTCTCTGCCTGTCGAACGCATTTCTAAATGTGTCATAAAATCAGTATAATATATTGGTTTCTGCAAATCTGAGATTTAGGCGTTTGTCAGGTGGCCCCTGTGCATTGCCTTCGAGCATCCAAATCGCTGTAAACTAAGGAAACGTTCCCGTGTGGCCTGGTTTCCACCTCGATCTGAATAGGTGGTACGTTCCAATAGAATTGTTCTGCGACATAACACGACTTTTTGTAAAATAGCACCGTCCGAATCGGGTGCTGAGCGTGCTAGTCGAATGGATCAAAATATTGTCCGAAAAACGGTGGGGTTTTATAGGACAGGACACTGGCCCTCATTACGAATGTTGCGGTAAGGCAACAACGCCATTGTTGCCATGCAGCAACATTATGAGTTTTCTCGCGGGGGCCGCTCTGCACGCCTGGTCAGACCAGGATGGTAGCAACGGTATCGTTATGAATGGTACCGCTGCTACCATTCTCCCCATTCCCATTGAGCCCTATTGGGGCTCAAATGGGAATGGGGACGTACTGGGTCCGGGTCCCACAAAAGGGAATTACCGGGCCCTCCAAGGTCGGAATGGCCCAGTAAGTCCCCTTTTGCGGGACCCGGAGCCGAGTTTGGGGGTATCCATGCCCTTGTTAAGGGCATGGCTACCTCCAAACTCGTAATGAGGCCCATTGTGTGTATTTGGGCCTAAAAACCAGGAGTGTTGCTAGGTCTGGAAAAGATCCGGGGCTACGCTAATGTCGGGACTGTCGGGACTCGGGCCTAGCCAGCCTTTGGGCTGTAGCCCCTGAGCTTTTATCCGGGGCTACAACCAAAAGACCCAGGGCTATAGCCCCCTACATCCCTCCTAGCGACGCCTCTGTCTCTTAAGTTAAGGATTTGGGACACTGCAGATGGTTGGGAGGGCCTCAGTACCTTCCCATCGCCTTTCACTCCAATCCATCAGGGCTTGCTTTACCCAGGCACCACAGGACAACGGTTTCCTCAAATGGTGGTGTTAGGGGCATACTAAGGTGAATATGTTTCTGAAGGGGGAGGTTAAAAACGTTTAGACAAGTATGGTAATTCCAGTTTGGACAAAACGCATATGGGTTCCTCCAAGGGTCTTGATGTTTGGTGTTTGATTGTTTATTTGTAGAGCGCCTATACACAATGGGCCTCATTATAAGGCTGGTGCTCCCGTAATGAAGGAGGCCGGTCCCGTACCGGCCCCCTTCATTCCGGGAGTGCCGATTACGAGCTTCCCATCGCAGGACCCGGATCGCACGCCTGGTAAAACCAGGCCTGCTTTCCGGGTCCCGCGAGGGGAAGAGGGAGGCAATAACGGGCCAGATGTAATCTGCCCGTTATTACCTCCCTCCCCATTCCCATTGAGCACTATGGGGGCTCAAGTGGGAATGGGGATGGGTTCCAGCAAGGAGGAATTACCGGGTCCTCCTATGTCGGAGTAACCCGGTAAGTCCCCATTGCAGGAACCCGGTAATGGAGCCCGGAACGGAGGCAGCCATGGAGCTAATAGCTCCATGGCTATCTCCATTCTCGTAATGAGGCCCAATGTGTTTCAAAGCGATTAAAGGAGGGAGGTGGCATGGGAGAATACAGTTACATTCTTAAAGGTCCTTGAAACAAATCAGAATGTGAGAATAACTATCATGTCATAACAGATAGTACAAGTGCATGAAACAGTAAGGGGGAGATGAGGGAGGGAAAAAAAGGAGACAATACCAGCAGTAACATTACTATGCCTGACGGCAATTGTTGCAGTGCAAGAATGACAAGAGTAGGGGGATGAGGGGAGGAGAGGGGTAGGGGTGAGAAGGGAAGAGGAGAGGAACAAAACAATTGACTATCTAAAGGGTCAGCATCTGATCAAGGTAGTACTGAGGGGGAGGGAGGAGAGGACATGGAGGGCAAGGGGGGCAGACAGGCTCATATCATGGTCTGGGGACAGTGTTAGGAGTAAGTGCTTAGATAATAGAAAGGAAAAGGGGGGAGAGGAGGATAAATGCAAAAGGAAGGCAGCTACAAATTACTATGCCTGACGGCAATTGGGCTAGTGCCGACCTTAAACAGGAACAAGGGGTGGGAGAGGAGGAGGGTAGGATAGGGCAAGCTGGTAAAAAACAGGCGGGTACAATTACTATGCCAGATGGCAATCGGGGTAGTACCGGAGTTTGCCAGAGGAAGGGAGAAGAGGGGAGGGGTAGAGATGGGGTAAGGGAGCGGGAGGAGGGAGGGAAGGGAGAATGGGGGAAAGGCACAGGAAGAGTATAGGGCACATAGATTGACACAGGGGCAAAGGGGGCACACTGGTTGACACAAGGGCAGGGACGGCACATAGATTGACAACGGGGCAAGGGACGGCACACTGGTTGACGCGGGGGTAAGGGGAGCACACTGGTAAACACAGAGGAAACGGTGGGCTCATAGATTGACGCGGGGCAGGGGGGGCACACTGGTTGACACTGGATCAAGGGGGGCACATAGATTGACACAGGGGTAAGGGGGCACACTGGTTGACACAGTGGCAAGGGGGGCACATAGATTGACACAGGGGTAAGGGGGGGCACACTGGTTGACACAGGGCCAAGGGGGCACATAGATTGACACAGGGGCAAGGGGGCACACTGGGTGACACAGGGGCAAGATGGGGCACACTGGTTGACATGGGGGAAGGGGGGGCACACTGGTTGACACGGGGGCAAGGGGGGGCACATAGAATGACATGGGGCAAGAGAAGGCACACTGGTTTACACAGGGATAAGGGGGGCACATAGATTGACACAGGGGCAAGGGGGGGCACACTGGTTGACACAGTGGCAAGGGGGGCACATAGATTGACACAGGGGTAAGGGGGGCACACTGGTTGACACGGGGGAAAGGGGGGACACATGCCCAACATACGGAGTCCCTGTGGCGTACAGTGGTGGACGGGGTAGACAGGGTCTTAGAAGTGTGCCTTCGATGGTGTGGCCAGCTCACGCCTCCCGGTTGCTGCTCAGACCCGGAGATCGGACCTCCCTTTGAGAAACTGATGCAGACCACCACTTCTCCTGAAAGCATGATCTGGACTCTATATAAGACCCATGTTGAGGGTCTATATTGTGGAATGGGAAAAGTGCATGGGAGTCCTGATGGGCAGGGGAGGCGGGTACAGAGAGATTTGGGGAACCACAAGAGAATGTTCGATATGTGCCCAACATGCAGAGTTACAGCTCTATGTGCTTTTTTGGTGGCATTGCATACCTTTGGAACTCAAGCCTTCTTTCTCTGGGAAGACTGGCTGAATGCAGGCGGGGCTGCCGAGGGGAAGGGACATTGATGTACTGTACACATGGTGGGGTTGCCCCAGTCAAATTCTGATTCGAAGCCAGGTCATTCATTGCAAATACAGTTGGGTTCCAGATACTTCACACTATTGTCTTTTGGCTCTGTGCTGGGGAAACGGGGTGTGACCACCCAACTCTGAGAATATACTCACCAGACAAGTACCAATAGCCTTGTTGCGGGGTAAGACACCCTCAACCCATGGCATGTGGTTGATTCATCCATGGAAATGTACCAACCACAGGGTGACTAACCCTCTTGATTGTGTTTGCGATGGACACGTTTGGAAGAACGTGGGCTCAGTTTGTGTCATGTGATGATTATTATTATTATTGGGGTATTTATTGAGCACAGGCTTAGTTTCGGGAAGCAATGGAGGGCTTTACAATCATAGGGGGAAGAACACAGTGAGGGGAGGAGAGAAAAAAAGGAGCCAGGAGGTAACAGGGGGGCGAGGGTGGGCAATGGGCAGCAAGGGTTCTACAAGCAACTGTGGGAGACTGTGGGGAGCAGATCATTGAGTCCCACGCCGGGTGGAGAGTGCAGGGGGTGTGGGCCAAGGTGTCATTTGCATCTAGGGACAAAGCCATCTTTGTGACCGGTCAGACATGTGGCGCTAGGGTTATTTTATATCACCTGCTGACCCTATACTTATAAAAAATGCCCATCTGTGGTTTCCCTGCACATTCTGAAGAGTGCAGGGGGGGGGGGGGGTAGTATAGGGGATTGATGACGTTAATGGCGATTGAAGAAAGTGTTCAGTGTTGTTGGCAAGTACTATGTATGAAAAATGTAAGTAGAATTACATGGAGGAAAAATGTGACAATAAAGCAGAACGATTGACAAAACATCTGTGATTGAATCAAGTCTGTAGGAATAAAGGCCATAGGGTGCGGTTAGCACTTTTGCTAAGGAGAGATTTGAAGCCCATTTCGGGCTGTTCTACTTTTAGGGGCGGGATCAAGAGGATATGCAAATGAATAGTCTCCACTGACATGGCACAGAGAGCTCAGACATGATTGGTGCATGTACCTCCTGTGTGGGCTGCAGCTCACACAAGCTATTTTAGCATTTGTTCATTCTCTCTAGAGGGCTTCTCACATCCTAGGATACTCTTGGCTAGAAAATGTCAAAGAATCTAACAATACATGCAATAAAGTTACAGCCATGTGTTTTTAATTTGGAAATACAGTAGCTCTGCGAGAGAGCTAAAGTCTTCTGTAAGCAGACCTTTAAAGGGCACACGAGTTACTGGCATATTGGCGCTGCCCGCTCAGAAGGAGTCTCCGCTTTCTAGAAGCCAGACTGAGACTGCGTGTGGAGTATTGCTGCTGAAGCAGAGGCCTCTCGTGCTCATTCTGTCGGGCGGGTCTCGGCGGCCACTCGGGGGCTGTGTAATGCCACTAACTAACCGCCATTTTGAGCAGCACCGCCCGCGCAGCTATTAGCGGGATCAGGAGATCGGCAGGCGGGTGGGCTTGATCCTTCAAGCGACAATGAAAATTGAATTTTATTCTCTCAGATAATGCGAGGAAACAAGTGTCAGGAAGCCTGGAAAGCAGCCATTTTAATTTGAAAGAGGATGAAAGTGCCATTAACGTCCCCACTTTTCTCAGACATGAGACAGAACATCTGCAATGCCATTATCCACTCCGATAAACATAGCCCCTCTTCCGCCCATGAAATTCCTCAAGTACATTATTCTAGCACTCTCATCCCCCAGCACACCTGCTAAACACACACTCAAATATGTGCAAAGCTCATCATTGTGCCACAATTTTAGCAAAAACTCCATAGCTGATGCCAGATTTAACCTGAAAAGCCTCAAACATGTTATTACTAGCTACAACCTCCACTTTTGATACTGAAACTCTGCATATCTGTGCTTCTGAAGGCATTGAGAGTAATTGGTCCCATCGCTCCAAGGGGTTGAATAATCCTTACAGGTCTTTGGAGATCGAGCGCAAAGCAGGGCTTTACAAGGACAACAGCGGGTTTAGGGTGCCAACCTTTTTCTGTGCGCTGCCGTATAGTCCTTGGGTCTACCTGGCTCAGTGTATAGGTTGATTCAGACCTATTGGTGATCTGCGGGTGTGATGCTGGAAATGATTTATGGAGGGACAGGGCTGCCTCGTCCTTGTCCTACCACTTCTCAGTGTGTTTCCTCTATGTTTTCTGCCACTGAGGTCCAGCCTGGACCTCTGGTAGTGCAGTTCTTCATGTTTTCCTTTTTGTGAACAGCACCTATGGGATACCCTTATGGCACCCATGGCTGGGGGTACACCCTTATGTCTGCTGTGCCCCTTATGTCTGCTTTTGGGCACCTGTATGTTGTCCACAGAGCAGGGTATTGGATGTGGCTCTGAGTGTCCTCCATTTTTGGGACACCCAGGCCCTGCCATAGGAATCAGTGGATTCCTGACAGAAGCAAGATGGTCCTTGTGGCCTATTGGTTACTATTGCCTTTTACCTTGTTTCTCCAAAGTCCTGGGGATCTCTGCCTCTATTCCTTCCCCCTGACTGGCTGTTGGGTGGAAATGCCATATATGGCTCTGAAGCTGACTCCTGTCAAACTGATGGGAGTCTTACCAGGGGCTGTGTTTTGTTGGTACACCTTAGGGGTGGGACCTGTGTGAGTGGAATCTGTGTTATGTGTGTCTGGTTTCTGTGTGTGACACAATGACTGAGACAGCTGTGACTGAAGCTCACATGAAAACAGTTTAGTGTGCTGAAAGGCCCAGTGCTTACCCCAATCCACATTCTGTGTTATGGGTGCCTGGGTGGAGTGAATGGCCTGAATGCCTGTGAGCCTGAATGGTTGCCTGCCTGTGCGAATGCCCTTCTGCGTGATTGGTTGACTGAGTCTGGCTCAGCCAGAGTGAATGAGCACCAAAGGAGTATAACAGGGGACCTCTCTCCCACCAATTTGTTCAGAAGCTGAACTCGAAGCTCAAGCAAGAAGAAACTGTTCCTTGAAGCCCAGCTGGAGGAGAAGTCTGCTGCTGCATTTTCTTCATGTAATCCAAAAGCTGCTGAGTTCTTCCAAGGACTGATCCAGAGAGGACCTACAAAGGAGACCTCTCCCCGAGCTATGAGGGACCATTGTGCAAACTGCTACTCATGTGAAGTACACTGGAAGCCAGTTCTGTGCGCCTGCCGTCCAGAGAGGGGTCTTCGCAAGTCCTGAAGAGGAGTGCCCAGACATCTCGAGTCGAAGAAGTCCATTGGTGTCACCCAGGATCCAGAGAGGTGTTTCGAGACCGCTGGATGCCGTTGCTGTCTACTGCCCAGAAGAGGGGGTGAACTGGAATAGTACTGCTGGACACCTAGAGTCGCAAAAGTTCTAAACTGCCTAAGAACATTTCAAGGGGCATCCTTGTCATCATCACTGACCATTTTTTCCCAGCAGAGAGAGTCCAGTGTCACTGAGTGCAGAGGAAGGTCTGCCGGTGGGTTTCCCACCACCAGAAGTTAACAAAGATGTCCCGAGGGTCCAGACTTTGTGAGGGTCAGAGGTCCATTTCAGTGGTCGAGTCCAGGTCACCAAAGGCTGTCTAGAGGTCTGTGCTGCAGCACTGAAAAACCAAAAGTCAGACAACTGCATGAATCCGAAACCCGACTCCAAAAGTGTCCTATGCATCCTTCACCACCAGAAGTTAACAAAGGGTTACAGGGGTCTTACTCTAATCTGCCAAGCCCTTGAGGAGCCCACAGCCAGTTTCATCTTCCCGGGACTTCTACAGTCAGAGAAACCGTCGACCGAAGCAGAGCACTGCAAAGAGCAAAACTACTGCACTTCAGAAAGACTTTGTTTCCATTTTTCTTCTTGGACTGAACATCCCAGTGGCTCCTTGTTCCAGAGTAGGGTTCACCCTCAGAGGGAATCATTGAGTGAAACCGAGAACCTCTGCCACTTGGCCTGCCAAGGCACCGAAGGTACTGTTATGAGGAAGAGCATCTTCCTGCCTCAGGAGTCGCCCAGGGGTCCCAGATTCGTTCTGGATCCAGTTCTACTGTGGCCTCTTAGGTACTTTGGGGGTGGTAGAACCTTTTAAAAAGAAAGTATAAGGTTATTGAGCATTATTGGACTGGGCTGTAAAAGACAAGATAAGTTACTCCCTAACTTTTCCATTACAGATTTTCGCAGGTCGGCAGATCCTCACACAGAATTGTGTATCTAGTCTACAGAAAGCAGTTCAGTGCCACTGTTCATAACTAACCTGCCTTGCTTCCCTAATATATGCTGTTACACCTCACTTAAGAATTCAAATGCCTATTTAAATCTGTCTGCAGTTAGTGCATCTATTACTGAAATTAAGTATTGTGTGGTACCATGTAGAGTCTATGGGCCTCATTACACGGATGGCGGAGAACCATGGCGCTATTAGCGCCATGGTTCATGCCGGTAAAATACTGGCACCGCCTTGGCGGAAAGGGGAATTACCGCCCCATTCCAAGGTTGGCGGGCGGTAATTCCCCCTTCCACCATTGCCCTTCCCCATTCCCATTTTTGCCCCATAGGGCATAATGGGAATGGGGAAGGCGCTAATTGCGGTACCACAAATTGCGGTACCGTAATTAGCTCCCTGGGTCCCTTTGCGGGTTGCAAAAAGCAGGCGTTAAATCCCCCAACCCGCAAAGGGACCTCGTAGTAATGCGGTAAGGATTTACCGGTACCGGTATTTTACCGGTACCGGTAAATCCTTACCGTCATCCGTGTAATGAGGCCCTATATATTTGCCATTCTTTGGATAAGTACTGCCAAAGTACAAGTGTTATTATTTAAATGTATATATACTACTCAACCTTATTTTATACAAACAAGCTGCGTTATTACCTAACATAGCATATGGACATTCCTTTGTGGGGGTTTTAGGGAAGCACTGTACTTAAGAACCAGCCTGCATCACCTCCTGAAAGCTTAAGCCTGGCTGCTCGCCCATTGCTACGAAATTGAAAGCCTTTGCTTGGGCGTTCTGTGCCTTTACCCTACCATATAGAGGGCAGAAGTACAGATATCCTCTCCAGTCTTTACAGCAGGTCTGCATTGGGGAACCCTCCTCATAACAACAAGTCCAGTGAGTGCTCGCACCCATCTGGCCAATGAGGAGATCTGCCCCACTCATGCACGCCAGCAGTGGTCAAATGAAGGACCACTGTGGCTCTCATGCCCTTGTACACATCAAACATCCTGGCAACAGTAGTGTGGATTGGGACCAGACAGCCCCAGCCCACGTCCTGGGTACCCACGCAATTGCCTGCGAATAGCGGTGGCGTTCCGGGTGAATGCATGCCCAAATAAGGACTCCCTGGGTCACAAAGATCAGGAGGAAGGCCAACAGACAAAATGGCCAAAGGAGAAGACAAAAGACCTTGCGGCACAGCCATGACAGACACTGGCCACAGTCATGAGCCAAATACGTTAAGCGCGGTATGGCTCGGTAAAGGTTCATAAAAATACATAAAAAGGCTTCTGTTGCCACTAGTGTACTACTAGGCACATTGTCCAGTTACCAGAAAATCCTTAGTGGATGTCTAGGGCCCGAAAACGCAAGGACCCCATTGCACGTACTGTAAGGTACTTTGCGCAGTGAAATACAGTTGCCAAAAGTGGCAACAAAGTCATAAGGCTAAGAGAAACAACGTTTCTCATTACTGGCTCTCTGAAGGACATTATTAGTGCATTTAAGGCTTTTGATATAGGTCAAGTTTCAATATGATGTTAAATAAATAACATTTTAGCATATGGATTCTGACACCACATATGTAAATTGAAGCAATATACGTTCTGTGTAGTATATATTTATTCATCAGACCCAACGCGTTTCAAGAATAGCTTCTCTCATCAGGGGCGAATTTGCAAACAATTCTATGAAATTCAATTCTAAAAATGATACAAGTAACATCTTTTAGAAAGACGTGTAGCTAACAGATAAATTAAGATAGTCAGTCATCAATTACTATAAGTATTAAGCAACTCATAAAGTGTAAATAAATCTGTTTGTAAGGGACAGAAACCCTCTAATAATCAAATTAATCACTTAGTAAATGTCAAGGTGTATAAGAGAATCCTGTAATAAGTTACATCTTACCTCACTATGAGTTGGCAGAAAGCTTCAACAGGCAGTGAGCGTGTAAACTACTGTCATGAACCGTCGTCTGCGTCCCTTCTGGACTTCCTGGTCCCTAACCCATAGGGGATTAAATACAGTGATCCTTCCAACATGGCCGCTTCATACGGAACACTGCTTGCCAGTCTCTATGCTCCACGCCCTACAAAACAGACCCCCCCCCCGTGGCTCTGCGTGTCTCAACGCTACCGCTTGCTGTAGTTGGACGTGTGTTGCCGGAGTTCGCTCAGGGCTTTCTTCTGATTCCTGGTTCCCGGTTCCTTGAATCCCCCTTCCTTCCTCCCATTCCTCTACTTTACCTCCGAACTTCCTGGATTATCACCCGCGCTGTGGTCACAGCGTCCCGTGCCTCCGAGTGCGAGCATCATTCCTTCCTGGTATCCGCCCTGGATATCTGAACGTATCCTGGAGTTGGATTGCAAACCTAACGCTGGAATCCGAGGACCAGCACACAGGTTTGTTCAAATCCCGGACCGTGAGAAAGAAGACACCACAGAAGGTCGCAAGCAAACAACAAAAACAGGTGAGAAGGGGAGAGACTTGTGACAGATTGAGATGCCTAAAAAACGACATAGATACAGAGATGGAAGCCGCAGTTCAAGACCTTATGCGAGGCATGCAGGAACTAACCACGGAGGTCCAGAAACTTAAGGCTGAGAATGCTGCATTAAAACAGCTAGTCTTGTCACGTGACTCTGCAGCTAACGAAAGCGTGCTATTGGGAGGAGTAGTGGACAAATATGATGGTTCTTCAAAGACCCTCTGTGCCTTCCTTGATTCATGTTTAGTGCACTTCACCTTCAAGCCCTACTACTTTTCCACTCCCAGAGCTAAGGTGGGCTTTATGATCTCACACCTTACTGGTAATGCCTTGACCTGGGCAACCTCCCTAGTCAATTTGGCGACGCCCTCCTGGATGATTATGATGGGTTTGTGGAAGCTCTAAAGGCCATATTTGATCACCCAGAGCAGGTTTCCAGTGCTCAAGAATGTTTACTCGAATTTCAACAAGGATCCCAGGATATGCTTACCTATGTGACCCATTCTAAACAACTCGTGAAGGAAGCTGATTGGCCTCAAGAAGCCAGCTTCACCCTCTTCCGAAGAGGTCTGAATGAAGAAATAAAGGACGAGTTAGCTAGGGTAGCTCGCCCAAGCTCCTTTCAGGCTCTTATGGACCTTTCCTTGCAAATAGAATTTCGAATCCAGGAAAGAAGAGCGGAGAAAAATAAGTCTAAATCGACTTCCCAAAGGGCCGACACAGACCATCCATCTAGACCAGAGCCCAAAGCTTCTCCATCCTCGGACCCAGAACCCATGCAATTGGGGGCCTTCCATGGACCCATTACCCCACAAGAAAGGATGCAACGGATTCACACTGGTCTGTGCATGTATTGCGTCTCCGACAAACACCTTGTGAGAGAGTGCCCTATTGCTCCTCCACGGCGTTCGGGAAACGCCAGCTCCCGATCCTAGATGGGGCACAGTTTTGGGAGAGAGATGTTTGCTCCACATCAATTCCATCCTTGAACTCTCCTGGACAAAATAATCTTGTGATTCTACAGGCCTTTCTATCGCCTTCCAAGAAAAAATCTTACGCCATCATGGCATTAGTGGACTGCGGAGTCATGGGCATATTCATAGATCATGATTGGGTCACTTCTCACAACATTCCATATGAAACTCGAGAGACTATGCAACCTGTAGAGGCTATTGATGGGAGACCTCTGTCTTCAGGACCCATAACCCTTCAGACTAAGGAGATCCTACTCTCTATAAACCACCATCAAGAGAGGATCCAATTTGACATTATAAGATCTGCCCACTATTGAATGGTTCTTGGCATGCCCTGGTTTCAAAAGCATAACCCCTACATCAATTGGGCAGCAGGCTCCTTGTTTCTTGGTTCTGAACACTGTATGTCTCACTGCTTATCCCTAGATTCCTTACCAAAGTCTTCTGAAGACTCGCAAGAGATTCAGCAAGGTCCAGTCACCGTCTATAACATCATCCGGATTCCCAGGGCTTACCAGGCTTTCACAGATGTATTTTCGACCACCATAGTTAAGCTCTGCCTCCTCACAGACCTGAGGATTGTGCCATCGATACTGAACCTTCAGCAGTGATCCCTTTTGGGAGGATGTTTATTTTATCACAACCTGAAAAAAAAAGGCCCTCCGGGAATACCTGGATACTAACTTGGAAAATGGCACCATACGACCATCCAAATCCCCGGTGGGTGCTTCGTTATTTTTTGTTCCCAAGAAAGACACCAAGGAGCTCAGACCATGTCTAGATTGCAGTGGCCTTAACCAGTGTACTCTCAAGGACCGCTACCCATTGCCTCTCATCTCAGATATCCTGGAAGCAGTCAGAGGTGCAGTAGTCTTCACAAAATTAGATCTAAGGGATGTCTACCATCTTATTCGTATAAAGGAAGGTGACGAATGGAAAACAGCCTTTAGAACTCCCTTTGGCCATTTTGAATACCTGGTTATGCCCTTTGGACTTGCTAATGCCCCAGCAGTGTTCCAACATTTTATGGACCGGGTGTTTTCTGATATGCTGTTCATCTTTGTCATTGTATATCTGGACGACATACTAATATACTCTAAGGACCATCTAAAACATGAAGAGCACATAAAGGCAGTCTTACAACGTCTACGTGAACATAAGCTCCTGGCCAAACCCGAGAAGTGCCTTTTCCATGTATCAACTGTTCACTACCACGGATTTGTTCTTAGCCCAAAGGGGATTGGAATGGACTCCTCAAAGGTAGACTCCAGTCTATCCTGGCCCGTTCCAACTACTGTAAAACAAATTCAATCCTTCCTGGGGCTTGCTAACTTCTTCCGGAAATTTATACCAGCTTTTCCGGAGATTGTGCATCCTATTGTTACACTGTTAAAGAAGGATACCCCCTTTCTGTGGACCTCAGCCCAAGATACATCGTTCCAATGGTTGAAGTCGGAGTTCACACAAGCTTCCATCCTAGCTCAACCCGACATTGATCAACCTTTTCTGGTTGAAACTGATGCTTCCAACTACGCCATTGGGGCAGTCCTAAAACAGGAATTGGGTGACAAGTTAGAACATCCCATCGCCTATCTTTCTCGCACCTTGACTCCCAGTGAAACTCATTATTCCGTTCTGGAAAAGGAATTACTAGCCATCCGTCAAGCCTTCACTGACTGGCGTCATCTCGTCCTGGGAGCCAAACACCGGATGCAAGTCCGCACGGACCATCGGAATCTTCAAGTCCTGCATTCCTTAGAATGTAGAAACAGTCGTCAAGCCCGTTGGGCCTTCTTTTTTTGCCTCAATACCAGTTTCAAATCCATCATGTCCCTGGAACACGCAACATAATAACCGATGCCTTATCCAGACGTCCTGATTACGAACCCCTTGAAGATCGGACTTTTCCTAAAATGTTTCCCCACACAGTATTTGTTGCCCAAGCACTCACCCTCCTGGAGGATATTCGAGTTCAAACTCAGTCCTCTGAAACCTGGACGGAGTTTAAGAGAAACAATCAATGGAATCTTAAAACAAAGGACGGATATCGGTTCAAGGATAATCGCTTGGTCATCCCCACTCCTGGACTGAGACAAAAGATCACAAGCCTATGTCATGATACTTTTCATTCAGGACACCGTGGCATCACCAACACCCTCCATCTAATACAAAGACAGTTTTGGTGGCTGAAGATGAAGGATGATATCAGGATCCATATCCAGACATGTGCAGTCTGCAATAAGAACAAACATGATAATAAGAAACCGGCAGGTCTCATGCTCCAACCAGCACTACCAACAAGACCCTGGGAAATTATCGCCACAGATTTTATCATGGAAATACCATCTTCCAGGGGCTACACAACTATCATGGTTACCATTGATTTGTTTACCCATATGGCTCATTTTACACCTTTATACAAACTGCCATCCTCATCTGAACTTGCCATAACCTTCCTTTCTGGAAACAATGATGTATACTGGGAATCTACGTGCCTTGTCCTCAGGCTATCACCCACAGACCAATGAAGCCACTGAACGTTTAAACCGAACTCTGAAACAGTATCTTCATTGCTTTGCCACCAAGGTCCAAGATGATTGGTCACTCTTAATACCTGTGGCCGAATTCGCTTACAACAATTTGGATCATTCAGCTATCAAAACCAGTCCTTTCCTCTGTAGTCAAGGATTTCCTCCTTCAGGTCTATCATCCATTCTCCCACACCCTACCCCAGTTCCTGCGGTTGATTCCTGGATTGAACCCCTTATTAATGTACACAAAGACACAAAAGAACACTTAGAAAAGGCCCAAAGTGACGTTAAACATTATGCTGACTCCAAAAGAAGACTTGGGCCTTCCTACTCAGTAGGCGATAAAGTCTGGTTATCCTCGAAGCTCCTTCCCCGACATCGGCGCCCAAATAAATTGGCTCCCAAGTATTACGGGCCCTTTTCTATAAAAGGAATCGTCATTCCAGTGGCCTTTCGACTCCGATTACCAGAATCATGGAAAAGGATCCATCCAGTCTTCCACACCTCTCTGTTAAAACCATATCTTCAGTCATCTCGAACAGCTCCAAAATCTACCCTAGTGACTGTAATGACCAACTCGAATATGAGGTTTCCAGAATCTGTGACTCTATGTACCGACGTGGTCAACTACAATATCTGGTTGAATGTAAAGGATACCCTCCCAGTGAGCGTACCTGGGAACCCATGTCTAACATGAATACCCCTAGGCTGGTTCGAAGATACCATCTTATCCATCCGGGCAAACCCGGAGGAGCTGGGCTTCAGAGGAGAGATACTGTCATGAACCGTCATCTGCGTCCCTTCTGGACTTCCTGGTCCCTGACCCATAGGGGATTGAATACAGTGATCCTTCCAACATGGCCACTTGATATGGAACACTGCTTGCCAGTCTCTACGCTCCACACTCTACGCTCTACAAAAAAAACGCGCCCCGCGGCTCTGTGCTTCTCAATGCTACCGCTTGCTGTAGTTGGATGTGTGTTGCCAGAGTTCGGTCTGGGCTTTCTTTTGATTCCTGGTTCCCGGTTCCTTGAATCGCCCTTCCTTCCTCCCATTCCTCTACTTTACCTCCGAACGTCCTGGATTTTCACCCGCGCTCGGGTCACGGCGTCCCGTGCCTCCGCGTGCGAGCATCATTCCTTCCTGGTATCTGCCCTGGACATCTGAACGTATCCTGAAGTTGGATTGCGAACCTCATGCTGGAATCCGAGGACCAGCAGATGGGTTTGTTCAAATCCCGGACCGTGGGACCGTGAGAAAGAAGACACCACAGAAGGTCGCAAGCAAACAACAAAAACAGGTGAGAAGGGGAGAGACTTGTGACAACCACCTTCGGTAGGATGTGCTGACTAAGGTCTGCTTACCCTTCTGCTTACTCTATGTAATAGGGAAAATCTTAGTCTTAGTAATATAGAGTGCATATATTGTGCATATGAGTGAAGAGAACAATATGGCTAGTGTAGAGGAGGTCCCAAATAAAGCCTGCACTCCCATTGCCCATTTTGAAGTACCAGGAACATTCGCACCAAAATATGTAGCGTATGATGAGCAAATAAACCAGCAGAGAGCTCTATTAGGGCTCTGCCCAGTCCCCATGAGGAGATAAAACCCTATTGAAGTACCAATAACCAGACAACCATGGGCAGTTAGATATCCATTGAGAAAACCCTACCAACAAATGAGACGAATTGAAGATTGCCTAAGTACCGTCCCGGAAGAAACCAAAAAGGTCTTAATGGAAGACGAATGGTGACGTCATGAAAGCCCGGACAGACGCACAGATAGAAGAAATGACGACCCGAGAATGACAAAAAGAGATGAAACCCCATGAATCATGAACAAGGAATGAATGGACGATGTTAAAATGTAAGAAATTTAAGCTGTAAGCAGGATGAAGATATTGTCCAAGTTAATGCCTGTACATATGCTTGAAACGCAAGAAAGCTAAGAAAACAGTATTGCTTGCTATGCTTAGTAGAAGAATAGCGCGGCAAGCACCATATTTACATAATCTACCTCAAAACGAAGCACAGTATTATAAGTGCGAGTCCACTTTGCACGAAAAGCAGAATCAATTTAGGTTACTAAAGGCCAAACAAGATAAGATTCATATTCTAGTAAAATGAGAAGAGACGGCTGAATCGAAACTCAGCAGCTGCAACTCTTGCCAAAGGAGCCATGGTCATACTAATAGAAGGAACAAACAGTATCTACGTCAAATTGAAACTTAAGAACAGAATATCCTGCCTCTGAAAGGTCAAGATAAGGAAGCGTAGGCAGGTGGCAAGCTGAATAAGAATTAAATGCATGAATCGAGAGAAAGTAGGCAAATTCGCGGTGTATGCATCACGTGACCATCCAAGCGAGGAGAAGCACAAGTTCACACCTATGCGTGGCATCCGCCCAGGAGAAGATAGCAGAACTTTCTCAGGCAGAAGATTCAGTTTCGAGGTCAACCACAGTAACATAATTGACACATTGTTGTTGAAATGATGATTGATTGTAACCTTAATTGGAAGAAGGCCGGGTAGCTGAGGGGGCACCCTGCACCTGGTTGTCCATTCTGTGTGCTGCTAAGTAAAGTAGAAATGTATGCATGGGGTTGGTGCCAACCCAATCACAATTGCCCAAATATTCTAGGGTCCTATAGTTAGTAGACCCAATGGGACGTCGTACTTTTGGTGACGTCCACATAGTCATTTTGAAGGAAGGTCTTAGACCCCCACCTGACAGTGTTTTACCCAATCTCTCACTCCGTTACCATATACAGATATAGCACCTATATTAAAGTTACCTTTTCCTAACCAATAGAAATGCTTATTACCTTTTGAGTGTTACACGTCACTTATGACGAATTTTCAGTATAAATAATGTGCTTTGTATGAAGTTCAGTGGAGTTGAAGCGAGACGGACTATCACATCACTGCTGATTGCCATGACTCCCCGTTTTTTGTACTTGTCATTAAAAGGGCTCCCTTTGCCAAAACTTTGGGCCTCATTACGACCCTGGCGCTAATGGGTTAACAGCGCCGTAAAAGGCTGCAGCGCCGTTAACCCATTAGCGCCTGATTACGAGGTTCCTTTGCGGGACCCGACCTTAACGGCTGGTCTGCACCAGCCGTTAAAGTAGGGACCCGCAAAGGGACCTTGCTGCTAAGTACGGTACCGCAATTTGCGGTACCGTACTTAGCGCCTTCCCCATTCCCATTGAGCCCTATGGGGCAAAAATGGGAATGGGGAAGGGCCATGGAGGAAGGGGGAATTACCGCCCGGCCAACCTTGTAATGGGGTGGTAATTCCCCCTTCTCCATGGCGGAGTCGGTAAGTTACCGGCATGGACCATTGTGCTATTAGCACCATGGTTTTCCGCCTGGGTCTTAATGAGGCCCATTGAGTTGTCCTTATTGATTGGTGTTGGAGCAATAAATCTGCACCCCCATCCATCTCAAGGTGCAGCTATCTCGTCTTAAAGTACTTTTGGAGCAAACCCTGACTCAATGGGCCGGCCGGGGGTCTCCTCAGTACACTTGGTAGCAAAGATCTGATGGTTATTGATTATCAATTATTGATTTGAATAAGACACCTATTGACCGTCGACATAAAGTAACTCTAGGTCTTTGGCAATATCACGAGTCCTTTGCCATTCGGCTGAGTAGACTGTGAAGCTCCCCGTAGACAGTGGTAGATTAAAGAGAAATACTGCAGACGTGGGCCTGAAGGGACCCGTGTTCCCCATGTATCCCTTCCCATTCCTACGGGCAGCTGATCGGGCGAAATGTCGAAGAAGGCGGTAACAAAGGCGTTGATCCCGAGGGTCCAGAGAAGAACAATGTGAACGGTGAGTGAAAAAGACTAATGTTCTGGCAAAAGTGCATGCTTTAGAACAAGTAACGAGAAAAGGTAACAGAGGGAGGCGGGAAAAAACTAAATGTAGTTAGAAGTAGAGAAGACTGTATATATATATAACGGGATAATGACTCGAGAGTAATAAAAGTAAGCAAAAGGTTACCGGGGCAGACACCCGAGAAGAGAGAGGATACCGGGGCAGACACCCGAGAAGTGAGAGGATTCGCCTTACACCTACGCTTTAATATAGCGGCTAGAAGAAACATGTACCCAGAGTCCCACATAATGGGGAACAGATAGACTACCACAATGTTTAAAGACGTTGTGAAAGTGGTACGTTTATACCCGATGAAGGGGTAATAATTAGAGGCAGAGATATCTATGTCCAGCTGGTGTCTGTCTAGTCTGTCAAGCATCTGTCTTACATGTTTTTGTTGTGACATCATATGTAAAAAAATATTCTTAAAGAAAACAGAGTTGAATTGTGTGCGATTGGATAGCTGAGATAAAATCGCATGTGCACTGCTTAATTTGTGGGTGTGGTTGCCGGTGCCGAACACCGGCACTCTTTTTTTGGGCACCGGAACTCATGCGGGGCCAGCGCACGTGCAATTGCTTTATTTGTTCTTCCACTTCGCTTTGCTTCGATTATAAATCATTGGGATTTGTCATTCTGATCTCAATCTCTCTCGTGCTTGCAGGTTGCAGGCCATGGCTGGCTGGGCCTGTGGGTGGGCAGCAATAGCAATGAACAACAAACTGCTACAAACAACAGCCAATGAAATCAACCATTCTGTTGTTACTATGCAGTATTTGATACATTCTGTATAGTAACACAGAATGTGCAGTTTTCATTGGCTGTTCTTCTGAGCCAGTGAAATTACAATGGTGACGTCTTGTTACCACAGAAGGCAGCGCAACACCACCTTCATTTCACAAATTACTGTGAAGTGAAGGTGTCGAGGTGTGGCGTCATCGGTCCTGACTTGTGAGAGAGAGAGCCTGCCCTGCTGCACTGCGTGGTGTGGCCACACAAGGGATACGCACTCAAAGGCATACAGGGGACAAATGAGTGACAACATTAGCACACAGAGGGGAGTCCCCCAAATGAACCATTTCAAATCAACTGTAATGGCCTAGCTCTAATTTAAACTAGGTCACATTTCGTGAAATGTATACATCACCTCACAAAATGAAGATTACACAGAGTACCAGATTTTTCATTTAATAAAAATTGTTTTCATAATTTAATTACGTAGGCCGTAGGTCCTACGTGCAACAGTCATAAAAAACATCACACAAAGACATGTATCAAATGTGGAAAATATGTACAGTGCATCAATTAGCATTTACATATGTAATTGTAAAAACACGGATGGCACCGCCAAGGTTTTGTGTCACTGAGCTGGGAGGGCACATATTCTAACTGCCTATCCCTATCTGGCTAACAAGTCACAGATATTCTCTGCGTGGCAGTGTCACCCGATGACAATGCTACAACTAATTAGACATGGCACATAAAAATTGTGTCTGACCAAAACACACACATCCCGGGTCTACGTCCGTTGTGGCGTTGGTGAGCCACATCACCAAACTCGATTGTGCGAAATGGTGTACCGGGCGTTTCGGCAGGGCATTAATTCTGCTGCCTTCATCGGGACCCCAACGGGAATGGAGTTCTGTGGATGTGATAAATTATAATGTTACTGGCCTATACAACCAAATACACATATCATCAGCAACTCAAGGGATAACTGCTTACAGTTACTGGTGCAGTTAACTAACAAAAACATATTAGTAGTGGGGGAATTCTCCACCTATAGAAACCCCAAACTCCTGTGTATTGAAGGGAATCCACCCTAAAACAGAGTGGTAACAAAAATATAGAAACAACCTCCACCAAACCGAATTAATCACCGTGCCCCTCTCTATTGCGAGCAAGAGGAGGGCAGGAAAGACAGCACTCACCGAAAAACGTGAAAGAGAAGGGAAAAATAATACAGCCTAATAATATAATTCCCCAAAGGGGCGAAATGAGGTGCTACCGTGTCAAGATGTATGCAAGCCGAGAGAGCCCAAACGCCCTCGACCCAAAGTGAGGCGGTAGACCAAACCTTCCATCATGCACAAACAGGGCTAGCAATGGCCCAATACTTACTAAGAATGTAAAGGTGGCGGCCCCATAACGCATTTCAGAGGCCGAAAAAATGGCATGGAGGCCCAAAGGAGTGCCTCCTCATCGGCTCATCTGAAAACACAGAGCCAAGTTGAAACACGCATAAATCAATATATAGGCCGATGGCCTACTAACAGAAACAAAGCCGAAAGTAGAAGATTTACCTGCAGCTGTAAAACGAAGCAGGTGATAGGAGATGATCAATCTCGCAGCCGACACAAGATATCGAGGGCCCGTGGTGCCGCTCTTGGGGGGACAATGTCACATGACCACTACCCCGACTGTAGACGGGAGAAAGGAGCCCTGTGCCGTTCGTTCCTGCAATAAAGGCGCAGAAAAATATGCCGTTGCAGAGCAATGTAAATACGAAACAATATCGGAACTTGACCATATCTTAAAATGATAGAAGCCACAGGCTTGCATATAAGTGTGTGACGTAATTCGCTCCTCACGAAAAATCTACCCCGCGCGGTCTTATCCACGCGTGTCCCATTTCTGCATTCATATTATTATAACAAATGCATGGGGTAGGCACCTACCTAAGGAGGGCCCACAAGCCAACCGGAGCCCTATAGTTTGTGGTTGTTGGTCGGAGCCGATGACAACCCGCGCCGTGATCTCATGGGCACAGGCTCCGTACGAGCACGGAGGTAAACTCTCCACTTGCCGTATCTGAAAATCGGCGCAGAGGAAGGGACCCAACGTTGCCTAGGCAACGTGTGTAGAAATAGAAGTCGAGCACAAAACAGGCATAGAGAAAGAAATAGGACTCAGGAAAAGGGGGGCTGGCTGTAAACTAAGCTTAGCCACAATATCAGAACCTACCCCAAGGGGGCTCATACAATCTTTATAGCCGAATTAATGTAGGTGTGGCGTCCCTGCACGGGGACCACGCTCACTGCCGTCGGCCCGCGCGAGATCAACCAGAAGGGACACAGTCCGCATGGATCCGAGGCCTCGGGGGCAGGGAAAACTATCTACACAGTGACTGGTAAGCATCACAATGTGTAGTAAGAAAAGAGGGTACATCAAAGGGAATCACCACCGAAGGGGGTTATTTTCATTTAAGCCCCGTTCTATGGTGTCCAATCTGTGTATCCACCTGGCTTCTGCTTGGTTAAGACTACATGTCGAGATGTTATGTTTCGGAAGGGCCTCCAGAATCCACCAGAAGAGATCCTCAGGGGAATGACCTAATTGCATATAATGAGAGACTAAAGGGGCCGTGATATTTTTACATCTGATGCGTGACCTGTGTTCCACAATACGCGTGTGGACAGGTCTCCCGGTCTGACCCACATATTTAAGGTTACATGGGCACTGAATGCAATAAATAGCATTAGATGTTTTACAGTTTGTCATATCTCGGATATCCCACTTCCTGTCTCTTACCTGGAAGTCCTTGATTTTTTTGGTGTACTTGCATACAGAGCAACCTCCACACGGGAAATGTCCTACAAGGGGCCGGAGGTCCCATCCTGTAGTTCTGTTTCTTGAAAGCCGTGGTTTCGAGTGCACAAAGAGATCTCTCAGGTTTTTCTGTCTAGTCATAGCGAAAAGTGGTGTTGGCTCATCACACAATTCCAGTTTAACCAGAGGCCAAAATGTTTTAATCAATTTCTTAACCGCATAACTATGCGTAGTATAAGGCAAAACACAGACAAGTTTTTCTTCTGTGCTGCGGACTTTGGGGGTAAGCAGGCATTCCCTCGGAGTAAATCTCGCCCTTTTGGCCGCCTTTATGACCAGTTTCCTCGGGTAACCCCTGGCCACCAAGCGTGTGGTGAGGCTATCTGCATGGATGGTGTATTCATTGATAGATGTGCAATTTCTGCGTAATCGTAGAAATTGGCCATATGGAAGATTCTCCTTCACTGCCCTCGGATGGAAACTCGAGAAATGGAGTAATGTATTTCTATCCGTGGGTTTTCTAAATAGCGAGCATTCTAAGTTGCCATCTCTTGCATAGATTCTGAGATCAAGAAAGTGGATCTCTTTGGTACTTGAACTGATCGTGAATTTAATCTCTGTGTGTTGTCTATTGATCCACGAGAAAAATTCCTGGAGAGCCGATGCTGGGCCCTGCCAGATAAGAAAAATGTCGTCAATGTACCGCCGCCAAAGTTTTATGTGATTTACAAACGGGTTGGTTTCAGCTAGTACAAAATGATGTTCCCACATAGCCATATATAATATGGCTAAGCTCGGCGCGAACGCCGCGCCCATCGCTGTTCCATGCGTTTGCACGAAGAATTGTTCCTTATATCGGAAATAATTCTTTTCCAGGGCCATAGTAAGTAACTCTAAAATGAATTCTGTAGGGGTATTGCGTGGTGATTCCTCAGTTGAGAGGATTTCCCGTATACATTGGATCGCCTCCTGCTGGGGGATACTCGTATATAAAGCACATATGTCCAGTGTGACGAGGATTTCTTCCTCAATATTGAATGGTCTGCCCTCGACCAGTCCTATAACTGAGGAGCTATCACGTAAGTAGGTGTTAGTAGCCTGACTAAGAGGCTGCAAGAATTTGTCAATATATTTACAGACTGGTTCGAGAACCGAACCACAGCCCGCAACTATTGGACGCCCCGGGGGGTTATCAACATTCTTATGAATCTTCGGGATCGCATAGAATGTAGGGGTGCGCCCTTCCGACAGATTCAAAAAATCAAACTCATCTTTAGACAGCCAGCCCCGCTCGAGCGCAAGAGTGGTGGCTGACTGTATGGTCTGCCTAAGGTCCATACGTGGATCTTTCTTGATTTTCTTGTAACTGACATTGTCATCCAATAGGTTCAGGACCATCGTGTGGTATTGTTGTTGATTGAAAACAACAATACCTCCACCCTTATCCGCTGGTTTAATAACCAATTCAGAGTCCTCCGATAGGGTTTTGATGGCTTGTCTCTCCAAGTTGGTCAGGTTATATCTGATAGATTGCTTCTTGTGTTCTAACTCTCGGACTCCCTTGAGAACACATTTCTCAAAGGTAAGAATCTCCTTAGTCACCTGGTTGTCGGTAGGTGTAAATGAAGACGGACCTTTTAATCCCGTATCAGAACTTTTTTCCAATGGTTCTGAATTCTTGAAAAAAGATTTTAATCTAATTTTCCTCAGGAATTTTCTGATGTCTGTTTCAACTACAAACCAATCAGTGCGGGTAGTGGGAACAAATGAAAGTCCTTTTGTTAGAACATTTTTTTGTGCTTGTGTTAAAATTTTGCCCGACAAATTAAATATGGGTAAGTCAAGCTGGTCATCAATCTGATTTATCTCCTCCGGCGTTGCCGAGGCCTGTATGTCGGAGGAAACCACATGGGGGGCGGCGGATATTGAGGGCCCCAAAACTGGCCTTGTGGAGAACCTCTGCCTAAAAAAGGTCTATAGCCCGGTTGCGGGGGCCCGAGGGGATACTGATTAGAACCCTGGGACGAGTCACTGCCTGAGCTTGAGAAACTAACACGTGTCCCCTGTCTACGTGCCCGACCTCCTGTTGAATTTTTACTATTTCTGCTCTGGAGGAAATCAGCTGATAAGTATGGATAAATGGTCTCCAATTTGAACTCTTGAATATCTTTAGATAATTTTTTGGTTTTTTTAGTTAGAGTCATATTTTTAAATTCTTCGAATGATTTTTGGACCTCCTTAAGTTTTTCCTGTGCATTGGCAATCACCGTGCTGGTACGAAATTTAGTCTCTGCCTCATCCAATTCAATTTGAATCTGACTTGTGAGGCGTTGCGCCGTAGATATAGTGAGATACATAAGATCGCGACTACATTTCGTCGCAATAAAACTGAAGCTTGTTTTATACATCTCATCTTCTAAAAATAGACACGGTTCGTTTCTAACGACCAGGCCTGCCGGTATGATGTTGGCCTTCAAATATTCCCGAAGGAAATGCCCATGTAATTCGGTACGAAAAGATTTTTTCTTTAGTTTAAGTAAATCTTCCCCCGATGATGTTTGGGGAACGTTGGCCTCAGAGCTGCCTAGATCGAAAAAAGAAGGGCCTTTAAGAATATTTGTAATCTGTTCCTCCGTAAAGCTGAGCGTGGCCGCTTCCGCCATCTTGTCTTCAAAATAAAGGACAGGTGGCGCTAAGAAAAAAGGGGGAAAAAAAACAGGATACGTAAAGGGACACCACACATCCAAATAAGTACTGAGTCAAAGGAAAAAGGGCTCCCAGCAACAAACACACACCACCGACACAATCTCACCACAAAGTCCAAATGAAAAAATGGCTACCCATGTAGTCAAAACGCCTCATCCACCAAATGTGTAACCTCAAGAAAGGGGAAAGAGAAAGAACCAAACTAATTGAAAACCCCTAAAGACAGCAACAAACTGTCTGGGTATCGCCACACAAGGGATACGCACTCAAAGGCATACAGGGGACAAATGAGTGACAACATTAGCACACAGAGGGGAGTCCCCCAAATGAACCATTTCAAATCAACTGTAATGGCCTAGCTCTAATTTAAACTAGGTCACATTTCGTGAAATGTATACATCACCTCACAAAATGAAGATTACACAGAGTACCAGATTTTTCATTTAATAAAAATTGTTTTCATAATTTAATTACGTAGGCCGTAGGTCCTACGTGCAACAGTCATAAAAAACATCACACAAAGACATGTATCAAATGTGGAAAATATGTACAGTGCATCAATTAGCATTTACATATGTAATTGTAAAAACACGGATGGCACCGCCAAGGTTTTGTGTCACTGAGCTGGGAGGGCACATATTCTAACTGCCTATCCCTATCTGGCTAACAAGTCACAGATATTCTCTGCGTGGCAGTGTCACCCGATGACAATGCTACAACTAATTAGACATGGCACATAAAAATTGTGTCTGACCAAAACACACACATCCCGGGTCTACGTCCGTTGTGGCGTTGGTGAGCCACATCACCAAACTCGATTGTGCGAAATGGTGTACCGGGCGTTTCGGCAGGGCATTAATTCTGCTGCCTTCATCGGGACCCCAACGGGAATGGAGTTCTGTGGATGTGATAAATTATAATGTTACTGGCCTATACAACCAAATACACATATCATCAGCAACTCAAGGGATAACTGCTTACAGTTACTGGTGCAGTTAACTAACAAAAACATATTAGTAGTGGGGGAATTCTCCACCTATAGAAACCCCAAACTCCTGTGTATTGAAGGGAATCCACCCTAAAACAGAGTGGTAACAAAAATATAGAAACAACCTCCACCAAACCGAATTAATCACCGTGCCC
Organism: Ambystoma mexicanum; assembly: GCF_040938575.1. Lineage (NCBI taxonomy): Eukaryota > Metazoa > Chordata > Amphibia > Caudata > Ambystomatidae > Ambystoma > Ambystoma mexicanum. The sequence continues at coordinate 985,843,794 of NC_090921.1, forward strand.
CTCTCTATTGCGAGCAAGAGGAGGGCAGGAAAGACAGCACTCACCGAAAAACGTGAAAGAGAAGGGAAAAATAATACAGCCTAATAATATAATTCCCCAAAGGGGCGAAATGAGGTGCTACCGTGTCAAGATGTATGCAAGCCGAGAGAGCCCAAACGCCCTCGACCCAAAGTGAGGCGGTAGACCAAACCTTCCATCATGCACAAACAGGGCTAGCAATGGCCCAATACTTACTAAGAATGTAAAGGTGGCGGCCCCATAACGCATTTCAGAGGCCGAAAAAATGGCATGGAGGCCCAAAGGAGTGCCTCCTCATCGGCTCATCTGAAAACACAGAGCCAAGTTGAAACACGCATAAATCAATATATAGGCCGATGGCCTACTAACAGAAACAAAGCCGAAAGTAGAAGATTTACCTGCAGCTGTAAAACGAAGCAGGTGATAGGAGATGATCAATCTCGCAGCCGACACAAGATATCGAGGGCCCGTGGTGCCGCTCTTGGGGGGACAATGTCACATGACCACTACCCCGACTGTAGACGGGAGAAAGGAGCCCTGTGCCGTTCGTTCCTGCAATAAAGGCGCAGAAAAATATGCCGTTGCAGAGCAATGTAAATACGAAACAATATCGGAACTTGACCATATCTTAAAATGATAGAAGCCACAGGCTTGCATATAAGTGTGTGACGTAATTCGCTCCTCACGAAAAATCTACCCCGCGCGGTCTTATCCACGCGTGTCCCATTTCTGCATTCATATTATTATAACAAATGCATGGGGTAGGCACCTACCTAAGGAGGGCCCACAAGCCAACCGGAGCCCTATAGTTTGTGGTTGTTGGTCGGAGCCGATGACAACCCGCGCCGTGATCTCATGGGCACAGGCTCCGTACGAGCACGGAGGTAAACTCTCCACTTGCCGTATCTGAAAATCGGCGCAGAGGAAGGGACCCAACGTTGCCTAGGCAACGTGTGTAGAAATAGAAGTCGAGCACAAAACAGGCATAGAGAAAGAAATAGGACTCAGGAAAAGGGGGGCTGGCTGTAAACTAAGCTTAGCCACAATATCAGAACCTACCCCAAGGGGGCTCATACAATCTTTATAGCCGAATTAATGTAGGTGTGGCGTCCCTGCACGGGGACCACGCTCACTGCCGTCGGCCCGCGCGAGATCAACCAGAAGGGACACAGTCCGCATGGATCCGAGGCCTCGGGGGCAGGGAAAACTATCTACACAGTGACTGGTAAGCATCACAATGTGTAGTAAGAAAAGAGGGTACATCAAAGGGAATCACCACCGAAGGGGGTTATTTTCATTTAAGCCCCGTTCTATGGTGTCCAATCTGTGTATCCACCTGGCTTCTGCTTGGTTAAGACTACATGTCGAGATGTTATGTTTCGGAAGGGCCTCCAGAATCCACCAGAAGAGATCCTCAGGGGAATGACCTAATTGCATATAATGAGAGACTAAAGGGGCCGTGATATTTTTACATCTGATGCGTGACCTGTGTTCCACAATACGCGTGTGGACAGGTCTCCCGGTCTGACCCACATATTTAAGGTTACATGGGCACTGAATGCAATAAATAGCATTAGATGTTTTACAGTTTGTCATATCTCGGATATCCCACTTCCTGTCTCTTACCTGGAAGTCCTTGATTTTTTTGGTGTACTTGCATACAGAGCAACCTCCACACGGGAAATGTCCTACAAGGGGCCGGAGGTCCCATCCTGTAGTTCTGTTTCTTGAAAGCCGTGGTTTCGAGTGCACAAAGAGATCTCTCAGGTTTTTCTGTCTAGTCATAGCGAAAAGTGGTGTTGGCTCATCACACAATTACAGTTTAACCAGAGGCCAAAATGTTTTAATCAATTTCTTAACCGCATAACTATGCGTAGTATAAGGCAAAACACAGACAAGTTTTTCTTCTGTGCTGCGGACTTTGGGGGTAAGCAGGCATTCCCTCGGAGTAAATCTCGCCCTTTTGGCCGCCTTTATGACCAGTTTCCTCGGGTAACCCCTGGCCACCAAGCGTGTGGTGAGGCTATCTGCATGGATGGTGTATTCATTGATAGATGTGCAATTTCTGCGTAATCGTAGAAATTGGCCATATGGAAGATTCTCCTTCACTGCCCTCGGATGGAAACTCGAGAAATGGAGTAATGTATTTCTATCCGTGGGTTTTCTAAATAGCGAGCATTCTAAGTTGCCATCTCTTGCATAGATTCTGAGATCAAGAAAGTGGATCTCTTTGGTACTTGAACTGATCGTGAATTTAATCTCTGTGTGTTGTCTATTGATCCACGAGAAAAATTCCTGGAGAGCCGATGCTGGGCCCTGCCAGATAAGAAAAATGTCGTCAATGTACCGCCGCCAAAGTTTTATGTGATTTACAAACGGGTTGGTTTCAGCTAGTACAAAATGATGTTCCCACATAGCCATATATAATATGGCTAAGCTCGGCGCGAACGCCGCGCCCATCGCTGTTCCATGCGTTTGCACGAAGAATTGTTCCTTATATCGGAAATAATTCTTTTCCAGGGCCATAGTAAGTAACTCTAAAATGAATTCTGTAGGGGTATTGCGTGGTGATTCCTCAGTTGAGAGGATTTCCCGTATACATTGGATCGCCTCCTGCTGGGGGATACTCGTATATAAAGCACATATGTCCAGTGTGACGAGGATTTCTTCCTCAATATTGAATGGTCTGCCCTCGACCAGTCCTATACTGCGTGGTGTGGCCTAGTTGCTTCCTTGGGCCCCCTCTGCCTGCTTTTTCATTTGTGCGGGTGCCAGAGTGCGCACCCGGGCCCCCCCATCCTGAGGCCTGACAGGAGACCAAGTCCCAGCCGGCAAAGCAGGTAAGTCACTTATTTTTGCGTGCGGTGCAGCCTGAGCCTGTCACAGTCAAGTGATCAGGCAAGGAAGGTCCAGGTCGGGGCCCGGGTGGCGGCACGGTCCCCTGGTGGTTTCTTGACTGCCCAAGAGTCAGGACTCCACCAGGGGGCCATCCGCGCCCATGCTGCCGCAGACTGAGTCGGATGACTCTGCCGCGGGCGGCTGGGCCCATGGATTGTGCCCAAAAGTATGTTTTTTACTTTTGTCTTTGAAAACGTTTTTTCTTTTAAAATCTTACCTTCCGTGGAGCCGCTGTGCCGCGCCCCTCTTTTTGTCATCATCAGGCTCAGCATGGCCGTGGCGGTGGTGGCCCCACGGAAGGTAGCCTAAGTGATTGAGGCAAAGCAGGGCAAAGCCCAGGACCGGGCGGGGCACGGGCGGCAACGTGGTCCCACTAGTGTCTGTCAAAAAAGGAATGAATTGTCGTTTGCAACTTTGGCCACTTTTTCATTGGTGCCGAGCCCGACTCGAGGCAATTTTATGCCGCAGTATGACCCTGGATAGCATTCATCTAAACGAAACATGAACTGTGAATTTTTGCCTGGGTGTTTCCATTCTTCCTTTTAATGTTATCAGCCTCATTAGTTCACAAACGAGCTTCAGCGAGGGGACCCAGAACGGTGCACGCATTGGCCCGAAACCGAACCAGCTGCTCTTCGCGAGAAAAGCCCATGCAAAGATGAACTTCTGAAATGCCATTTCAGGCTTAAAGCTACACACATGGAAACTACATGGGGATAAACATGGTGCACGTCCCCACTAATCTGTTGTCATAAATAAAAGCACTAGTTGAGTATTCGTGTATAATTCTCAACCGTCTTTTGCTGTCATTTTTTTACATAATTCCAGCACATGTTTTCTATCCTGATGTGTTGTTTATACACCAGATGTGGCCCCTTAACCTGGGTACAATACGTTCCGAGCATGTGCTCCGAATGAGAGCACATGCAATCCTCAGATAGGAATCCTCAGATAGGGAGGTGGTTGTCCATTACACCCCGCAGTTTAGTGAAGTATGTCAAGAACATGTCAGTGGGAAGGAGATATACGAATATGCATTCTCCTCTGGCTCCTGAATATTGGGTGACAAAACATATTTAGTTTTTTAATATGTGTTAAGGTGGAAAGAGGCCCTAAAGTAGAAGTAGCACAGGCCGTTGATTTCACAACAATGTCTTGCAGAAATGACTTTTTCCAAGTAATACAACACCACACTCATACTTGAAGGAAGGGTGAAGGGGGATGCATTAATGAGATGTGATGACTGATAAGGGCTTGAGAGTAAATTGATTACACAAAACACCTGGATGAGGTGACTGAAGAATGGGTTGAGGGGAGGGTGCTCTTCCTGGAGGTAAACGATGAACAATACTTGGTGTACTTTAACAGACTGTCAGATGGGGCAGAAGGGGTAGTGACAAATACAGTGCAAAAGTGACTGAGACAGAATGCTTTTTTATTTATTTGCATTTTTAAAGCGCTCATACAGCCCGGGGGCATTGAGGCTCAGTTACAGGAGGAGCATGTCTTAGTTTGGTATTTACTACTAGCCTGTGTCAGCAGTTGCTGCAGCGCCAAACATGTGGCATGGAGCAGCAGCAGTGTGATGGGGTGGTGGTGGGCCGATCTAGGTAGGTCTACACTGAACTGGCACGGCCAGCGCGCCCGCGCTAAGGTTGGCGCAGCGCCCGAGCTGAGGACGGTGCTGCGCCTGGCATTATGGGGCCAATATATTTTGGGCACTGGCACTTATTTTTTTACAAATTAAGCACTGCGCATGTGAATTGATGTTTTTTAATTAAATCAGTAGGTATAAAAATTTTGTGAAAATTTGGATTTGAGCTTACGGTGTTTGGTGCTCGCTCATATTGTTAGAAGTTGTTTAAGCCACACAGAAAGTGTTATATAAGAAGAAAGGGAACAGATGGAAGACATGACTCCATTGGCACACTTATGCAAGCAGTTGCCAAAACATGCACCCAAGCTAAAGAAATATGGTACCAAGTGGGTTAAAGGTACCGCCCACAAGATGTTTATGCCATGGCCACAAAATGGGTCTTTATCTAAAGCCGTCTTACAACATATGACGACATATTTGCATACCACATATACAGGCAAGAAGTTAGAAAAACGCCTTGCTGCACTCGAGCTGTGGAAAATGTATGAACAGGGAAAGGAGGAAGAGCCGCCAACAGATTGGATACTTAATGTATGCACAGAGGGGAGTGAGAGGCCTACCGCGCCAGCTGCCCCACCCAAAATGAAAGTTGAAGAAAGTAAGGATGAGGGATTATACCCGCTAAGAGAGTTTAAAGCAGCCACGGAGTATAGCAACCCTGCATATGAGTCATCTACACATAGTAGTGATGAAAATCAAAGGAAAGATAGGACAAGAATATTACCTCTGCAGTCCCAAGGGACAAGGAGAGACGTGATGACGAAAGAAGAGATGAGGCACAGACAAGTGCATCTCTTGACAAAGAAAGAGAAGGGAAAAGATGGAAGGGAAGCAAAGATAGAACTGATGAGATAGCATTTGCAAAGGACAAATGGATGGGTGGACACATTGTATTGAAACTCGATGGCAAAGGCATTGATGACACGAAACAAAAGGAGAGGTTAGATGACACACGAAGAAAGGGGAAAGAGAAAGAGTTAAGAGATGAAAGAATAAGAAAGAAAGACAGGCAAAGGCGAGAACAGCTATATCGCGAAGAGCAAGAGAGACAGATCGATCGCAACCCAAGAGCAGCCAATGATCAAGACAGACAGAAACAGCAAAGAGCAAAGAATATGTGAGAAAATAATAAAAAGACGAAGAGATGAGGAAATGTGAAGGGCAGATGAACCTAGAAATGAAAAGAGAAAGGAGGAAGATAGGGTCAGAGAAGAGGCGAGAAAACGCAAAGAATTTGATGACGATGTAGAACGTAACCGAAGGCAGAGAGCACACGATCTTGAATATTTGAAGAAAGAGGTTAAAAAACCCGCTGCAGTTGTAGACTGGGAAGACATCGAAGAATTCTTTCCTGAGTACAATTCAGTACCAGGCACGTCTAGGACAAATATTGACAATGACTTCGACATCAGAAGCATTGGAGAGACGATTGATAGAATATATGATGAAATGGGGCTATAACATATACCCCAAGAGGAGGGGGAAGACGAGCGCCTGGAGAGCACTCAACTGTATGACACTGAGGATGTCTCCCGAAGTAGTGGGAATATAGAGCTATCCCTGGATAGATTAGAAATAAGTAGGAACAAAGAGGACATGAGAAGTCACAATAGTTGGGGACAGACAATGTCCGACTCTGAAAGGCAGGACCACGAGGAAAATGAGGAAGAGGGACGGAGCAAAAGACGACTCATGAGGGAACAAGGACTAATGTGGTCGGATAATAGTGAATCTGCACCAAGAGCATCTGAGTCCGCCACACAGCCTGACCGATATGAAGAAGTATCTCACGGTCAGAGGAGGGTGTCTTCGCCGCCCTATGTGGACAGACTAAGGGCATTACCAGGTAGAAGGCGATGCAGGAATATTACCCCTGCAATAGACAGGAGAACAATGAGAGAAGAGCGAGAAGGCTATGCATTCCAATTTCCGTTGCTCAAGAAGGGGGGAGTAAGACCACAATATATACCAAGGCCACACATGGATCGAGAACATTTGAAAAACAAGCTTCCAATGCTGACATCGGGAGCTGGAAAGTGGATACATGAGTTAGAAAAAATGACAGGAGGAAACACGTTAGCTATAGGGGATATCAAAGGTCTCTTAATCGCCATACTTGGTGAGAGAGCAGATGACATGTGGGCACGAGCATGTTACCCTTGCGTAACCACAATTAATACCGCACACAACGGAGCTCCATTTAACAATTGTAGAGCCGTAGTATGGAAAGTGTGGCGAGTACTATACCCAGTCACTTCTGATATGAGAGCTATAATGACGCGAAAGATAAAGGAGTCTGAAGATCTGTTAATTTACATACAGAATTTTCAAGATGCATGGGTGCTCGAGACTCATGAATCTTGGACGAAATCTATACCTGTGTTTTACCATATATTGTGCCCAGTGTTGCCAGAGCCAATACAGAAACAACTCAAGAAATTGGTGGGAATTGAAGCCAAGCCTTGGGCTGAAATACAGTTGACCATTGCACATTATTGTAGACTGCTTCAGGAAAAGAATCGCAAAAAGGAATCAACTCGAAAAGGTGAGGAAGCGGAACTGGTGCAAAAGAAATTGTCAAAATATGCTCTTGAGGGAGCCATGATAACTAGCACAGCTGAAGCAAGCATGCAGCAGGTGGCTAGTCCACAGCAAAATGATCAAGGCAATGCAGGGTTGTATCCCAGGGGAACAGGATTTAGGGTAAGAGGATGGCAGAGCAATCAGGGAGGTTTCTAAAATAATCCAGGAGGTTTTCAAAATATGCAAAATGGTAACCAAGGTATGTCAAATGGGCAAATGATCTGACCACCGCCAGTATGTTAGCTTTGTGGAACAACAGGGCATTTGGCGCGCACATGCAGAAATCAAGGCATGATGCAGAGTGGCCAAGGAACAGGAACAGGCATGGCAAACCCATCTGTTGTTTTACAGCAGGGTGGTGCACAGAATCACACGGTGCAGCAACAAGCGCCAGGAGCGCAACAAGGTGTGCAATTGCAAAGCATGGGGAATTTTCCACAAGGGCAATCCTAACAGGCACCGCTGAAACTATCGCAGACGATGAGCGCAGGGCAGACCACGAACCCTGGAATGGGGGGTAACAGTGGGAATGGGGGAAATGCACCAGCACATGGTGGGCCAAAGCTGCATATGGACTAAGACAGCTCACTGGGAACCCTGATGTGTTCTATCCTATCAGTGACATCAGACCCTCACAGGGAACCTAGGGTGGATGTCATTATAGGGTATAAAGAATATTCCTTCTTAGTTGACACGGGTGCAACATGCTTGTGCATACATGAAGGCAAGTTTTCCTTGTCCGGCGTGGCCATAAATACTCAGAGTTTCACAGGAGCGACGAGTTGTGTTCCCTTTATAAATGCACTCACAGTCTCTATAGGAGAGTGCAAAATGAATGTGCCCTTATTATACTCACATCAGACACCAGTAAACATTATGGGTCGGGACTTGATGACTAAGTTAAACATGACAATCTCATTCACGGAGGAGGGCATAGTATGTTCAACTCCAGGAATGCACTATTCAAACGTATCTGAGATAATCAGAGCATACGCGGGACACCCAGCCATGAGGGCTATACCACTTGAGCCAGAAATATTTGCATATGGTATGCATGTGCTTTTGGCAGAGCTGCCAGGCCTTGCAGACAGAATCAGGAGATCCCCTTATGAGTTCCTATTTAGACCAAGAATACCCATGTACGAGGAGGAGGGACAAGTATTTCCCTTGATGATACACACAGCTGCAGTGAAAGGGAGAGTGGCCTTGATCCATGGTTATGACGACAAAGGCTGACAATGGTGCGCAGTAATCGCCTTCAAAGAAGCTTATCGATTGACTGACGTCACCGATGATGAGCTGTTTGAAGAACAAACAGATATGGGAGAGACAATGGTGAAAGTGAGTCTCACCTTTTGGGTAAAGATGATTAAAAGAGAAGTACCTCAAAGAATGATGTTGGCACAAACCCGTCCTGAATATTTTGATGTCAAAATGGCCTACAGGACCCTATGACGTAGGCCTCTTGAAGGGGGTTGGAGAAGTGAAGATTAAACTGAAACCAGGAGCAATATTACCCAAGGCACGACAATATCCCATGTCCAGAGAGGCAGATGAGGGGATTTTTAAGACAATTTCTGCCATGATAGAGCAAGGCATCTTAGTGACATCAAAGTCGTCGTGTAATACGTCAGTGTACCCCGTGAAAAAAAGTAAAGGGGGGTTGTGGAGGCTAATTCAAAACCTTAGGCCAATAAACAATATTGTTGAGGCCCAGTTCCCTCTAGCCCTGAACCCTGCTACAATTCTATGTAATATACCTGTTGAGGCAAAATATTTCACAGTGATTGATCTGAAAAATGCATTCACAAGATCTGACAACATTCACGTTCAGACAAATGCGTCTGAAAAGCACGAGGCTGCCACAGGGGTACTGTGAGTCTACTTCTATCGTTAACGGAGTCCTGCAGATGGACTTGAGCAATATTGCACTAGAAAGTGTCGTCCTGCAATACGTGGATGACATCTTAATTTGCAGCACCACAGAAGAGCAATGTAGGCACGATTCTGTTCAGCTATTGACTATACTGGCTGAGAAAGGATACAATTTGACAAGGAAAAGTTACAATATTGTCAACAAGAAGTGCTGTACATAGGCCAGTTGATTTCACATGAAGGAAAGAAAGTGACCCCAGAAAGAGCTGAAGCCATAGTTAACACGGCTAAGCCACATACGATAAAGCAGATGCAGAGCTTTTTAGGCTTATGCAACTATGTCAGGGCATGGGTCTTCGACTACAGCTCTTACACCAAGCCTTTACTTCAGGCCCTAAAGAAGGCCCAAGTGACGAAGGAAAAGATCGAATGATCTGAGACCATGGAGAAAGGGTTTACTGAACTCAAAAGAGCCATCTGCACAGCACCAGTTCTAGGGATCCCCAATTATGCAGAGGAATTTTACCTGTTTTAACACACAAATGGCAGCGTCATGACCGCAATGCCCATTCAAAGAACCTCATTGGGGTACAAGCCCCAGCATATTACAGCGGGAATCTGGACCCAGTGATGAGAGGCCACTTCCCGTGCGAACAAAGTTTAGCTGCTGCGGCGTTCGCCATAGAGAAAGCCACAACCATTGTAATGGGATGCTCAATGACGTTGTACATCGAGCACTCGCTATTTGCCATTCTAGAGAAACCAAAGGGCACATTGACATCTCAGAGAGCTTCTGCTTATAAAGTGATCATATAAAATCCATCGATTAAAACAGTCCGATGTAAGATAGTGAACCCAGCTATGTTTGTAGCAGAGCCATTCACTGAAGGAGAGCCCATGCATGACTGTAAAAATTATGAAGAATTATATGATGAAATCCCCATGGTAAAAGAAAATGCCTTGGCAGAAGGAGAAATCATTTCTATTGACGGGTCTTCGAGGATCGACCAAAATGATGGGCAAAGATACACAGGCGTTGCTGTGATAAAACACACAACGAATTGAGAGTTTTGAGTGCTTCTTAGTGCACGACTACCATCTCATTATTCAGCACAGGCTGAAGAATTATTGGTGTTGATACTCACCATTGAGAATCACGCAGACCAGGAAGTAAAAGTGTACAGTGACTTTGCCTATGTGACGTCAACAGTGCATGCAGGCTTAGCGCGCTGGAAAAGGAGGGGCTACCTCCGACCGGACGGCACACCAGTGCAGCACGCAGATTTACTGGACAGGCTGATCAAGGCACTACAGCGCCCAGTGGACATAGCGGTCGTGAAAGGCGCTGCCCACACGAAAGGGACAGATTTTATCTCACGCGAAAATCAAGCAGCAGACACGGAAGCCAAGCGTATGGCATCCAAAAGTGAGGCAATCATGGAAGTGGAAGTTATCAATACCAACAAACACATGATGGTTACACGTACTTCACCTGAAAGTTACAGTAATTTGGGGCAAACACAGTTAATGGAACTCCAAGGGGAGGCACCGCAGGAAGAGAAGAATATGTGGAAATGTCGAGGGTGTTCTTTAAACCCCTCTGACAGCTTGTCACGATAAGACAACACTAGTAAACCAATAATGCCTGTAGCTCTATTAAAAATACCGCTGGAGCAGTTACATTACCCGACGCACATGACAAAAGAGAAACTAGCAGCAACACTCGCAGATGACTGGTTTATACCGAATTTAACCGAGCATGTTGCATTCTTTATAGTGAACTGTATAATTTGCCAGCAATTTACGGCGGGGCACACATTAAAAGTAATGAGAGGAATCATCGCAAGGCCAAATGGGCCTTTTCAACACTTGCATGTCAATTACGTCGACGTGATTCAAGTATGTAATGGGTACAGATACTTAATTGTTGTGGTGTGTCCATTCTCTAGATGGATTGAGGCAGGTCCATGTACACACCCAGACTCTACCTGTGTGGCCAGATTCTTAGTGAGAGAAGTGTTCCTCAGGTGGGGGGTATGCGAGGTCATGAGGTCAGATAATACCCCTCATTTTGTCAATGCAGTGTTCGAGATGATTAGCTTGTTGCTTGGTATAAAGCACAAGTTCTCGTTGGCGTATCATCCACAGGGTAATGGAATCTGTGAGAAGCTTAACAGCATGTTAAAGGAAAGGATAGCCAAGTTGAAGCTTACTCTAAAGAAGAGATGATTGCACTGCCTTCCACTGGCACTGTATGCTCTTCGGAACCAACCTGGGTCCGACCATCATCTTATGCCACACGAGATAGCCACAGGAAGGAGAATGAGAACTCCTCTGATACACTGAGATAGAACTAGATGTGATGCCCAGTCAACAGGAGAGGTTTTAGGGTCTGAAATGCAAAACTATGTGAACTGTATGACATCTTGCCTTAGTATAATTTCAGACCAGCTGCAGCGACGACAAAAAGGTTGCAGTACAGCGCAGGACACAGAAGGAGACACTACAACAGACCAATTTCAAGGTCTACGTGTTCCACCCGTCTTCCCTGGAGACGCTGTCCTTGTAAGGAATCACAAAAGGAAAAAGTGGGACGAGCCAAGGTTCAACTGTCCTTTTACAGTGGAGGACTGCACTTTGTCCGCAGTGAAACTACAAGGCAGGAGAGCTTGGATTTTTCTCGGCGATATAAAACCCTGCATCGGAGAAGGCACCCTGCTTGCACCCCAACGAGAGGAATCGACGAGTGATGGGGAAGAACCACAGCACATGCTGACGAGATCGATGACGCGGAAGAAGGACGCATGACCAGCCAGACAAAGACAAAGGACTTTTTGCAAATTGTGGCTTATAGTGGACACTTCCTCTAAGCAAAAAAGGGGATAAAGACATAAAAAACAGACACTCTGTGCATCCTAGTTGAAGGCTAAAGAAGAAAATTGCATGCACAAGCCACAACACAGTCGGATGACTTTGAACTACGGACTGTGCCACACTTAAGCCTTGAGAAAAGAGTATGCCAAATTTTGACCGAGGACACTTACATTGGAAGCAAATACAGTATCCCGATTCGTTTAATACTGAGACACTCTTCAGAATCACTTATGGTGTCCCACAGTAGAGATATCACAAAGGACATAATAATTTACCTTGATCTAGTGCTAAGATTATACCTGTCATAGGTAGGGAGGCTCCACAGTGCCACTGACTTCCTACAAGATCCTGAAAATGAAAAGACAATAAGGCAACTCCTCACTGTCATTGCCGAACAATTTATCCTACTCCCGGAGTACAATGAGAAAGAATCAAATGATCCCAACACAGGCGGAAATAGATGAGCTCATCAACACACTGTTCTTTCGCATAGTCGAAGACTGTCCAACTCTTATCGGGAGAACAACAGACCCACTCACCTTTCTTCGATAATCATTCTGCTTGCACTCGATGCGACCGGACAGTGCAGACATTGTTCACATTTGGGAGAAAACAAATAGTCCTGAACATCAGCAGGGCAGGACGGATGTCTCTGTCACCAGAAGACACCAGATTAGCCCATAATGTTCTCTTTCGCCTAGTCACTGACTTTCCAGAGCTAGTGGGGAGACCAATCGATATTGATCCACTTTCATCAGAGACCCAGCTAATATTTCACAGATGGGAATACTCTTACACGGAATCGTACTCCAAGTGGAACTTTCTAACCATCAGAGGAGCTATCTGAGGAGATTCTAAGAACCTTCCGCCAAGGGGCAGATCAAGGAAGCGGTGCCAAGAACTCATATTTTTTTCTTTTTTTTGTCCCTAATCCTTCGTTTTGACCGGCATACACCATGTCCTCAGGATTGCAGCAAATAAGGGGAGTGGCTTGGGAGCTTACCTATTTTGAACATGCACAGTAAAAGGACTCACTAAAATGCTATTTTACATCTGATTTTTCCCATAGCCTAGCAAAGGAACTGTAACCTGATAAAAAGAGACAATTTGAAACTCACGAGAGGGGGGACACTTGTGAAGTACTGAACACTCTTAAAACACAGAAACAATAAACATTGACATTTGTTGAATGATCGAGATGGGGGTTCAGAACAGCAATCTGGTCCTCCCACAAGAAGAGAGGCAACCCTGCTTCTCTGGAGGAAAATTCTGTCACCTGACCTACAGGGGCATAATGTACCTATGCATCATATTCATTATTGTTTTACTGTCATTAACAATCAGAACTGCATTCTTTATTGGTGCACAAAACGTCCCAATTTCAGTACACCCACCTAATGATGCACGTATAAAACCCACAAAGGCACCCAGACCTTATATAGTCATTCCAGTCCCTAGAAGATCTGACGGTGGAGTGAATCAACTTGAAATTGATGTGATTAGCAACAATACAAACACAACGAATGAAAGAAAAAGCCGGAGACAGGGTCGGCAAGGGATGAATGAAGTAACATCACTGACAACTACATGCACGCAAACACTGAATGCACACGAAACAGGCCTAGTGTCAATGACTGCAGAACCACACACCAAAGCAGCAGAGAAGAAGAGACTGCCTGACACAAGAAACTCCACAGTAGATGTTGTGAGAAAACAAGAATTAAAGCAAAAACCAACAGGAGCAGTTATATCAGAACCTCTTAAGAAAACAAGAGCCAACACTGAGAAACTCTCTGGACAGACCCAACTGATAGTAGACTCATTAGTTCCGCACATAGCCCGAGAGAGGGAACTAAAAGAGGAACTGAAGAACAAAACCGCAAAGACTGTAGTACCAAGCATATACATCCCAATGCAAGGAACAAGCACTAGTTCCAGAGTACAACCGTATACTAGACCAATGCCGGAATGGATACGAACATTTATAACATGACAGAGAAAGATGTATGAAGAGAGAGAAAGAGCTGCCAGAATTCGATCTACCCAAATGGCGCAGATGAGAAGGCCTGCACCATGGACCAGGATACCTGAGAATCCTCCAGCAAGAAAAAGCCATAGAGATGCCTTCAGGGATCTAGTCATAGCCAACTACAGGAAAACACTAAGAATCAAGAGAAGTATGCATGGAGATGACAATGAACTAAACGACTACCTGGACAGCACAGCACATCTGGGAAACAACATTTGGTACCAGCACATGAAAGAAGTTGGAAGAAGGGGAATGCTTTGTAGGTGCACTCCTACCATACAACATGGGGAATTCCAAGATCTTCGTAGCTGTAGAAATTGATGTCCAGACAGCACACTGTATGTCACACGTAGCAATGTGCAAGACCAGAGGCCAGTTCATGGGTAGTGATGCCTCTCTGATTCCAAGTTGGAGCAAATACTAAATGGTTACAGATAACCAGATGAGAGTTACTACAGACCATCAACATGACAATAAAAGGATTCAATGCAATTAAGGAAGAATTAAGGGCCACCAGACTGACGACTCTCCAGAACAAATATGTGCTTGACATGGCCACAACCATGGATGGAGGAGTTTGTGCAAAAATAGGAGAATCATGTTGCACATTTACACCGTCTCACGACGAGGAAAATGGAACCTTAACAGAAGTCATAGATATGCTGATGAAGCTGCAGAACCAGATGATCGACGAAACTGACGAAGTTGATGATGACAGCTGGTTTGGACCACTATTCTCTTGGATCCCACAATGGATGGCAGACATATTCAAATGTTTAGGAGCCCTGCTAGTGATGATATTACTAGGATTTTGTGTTATCAAGATAATAATCTCGCAATGCCAGAAAACTGAGAATAAAGCCATAGGGATGAAGATCATGTTTGATGTCAAGCCAGAATGGAAGCCCAAAGACCTGACTGATGAAGAAATAAGAGACTTTGTGAAGGCCAGCAGGCACGCACCAGAAGGTACAAAGTTTCTCTACCACAGGAAGCACAGGAACTATGTGGGAAGATGAGTTTACTGTAGCCCAAATGGACAATGTCAACTAATGACATGGAATAAAGACGAACATGTAAGGACAGCAGGAAGCCTGAAAAGACTAATAAAAAATATGGACTCCAAAGAGACACTTCTTCAAACATGTATAGATCCAGAAGATGAAGAAGGAATGAACCCAGGCGATGGAGTGTAGATAAATATAGAAGAATCGAGTGTATTGCATCAAACGGAGGAAGTGAAAGTGGTTGATGAATCGCCCAGAGGGGGCAGTGTAGAGGAGGTCCCAAATAAATCCTGCACTCCCATCACCCATTTTGAAGTACCAGGAACATTCACACCAACATATGTGACGTATGATGAGCAAATAAACCAGCAGAGAGCCGCAGTAGAGCTCTGCCCAGTACCCATCAGGAGAGCAACACCTATTGAAGTACCCATAACCAGACAACCATGGATAGTTAGATATCCATTGAGAAAACCCTACCAACAAATGAGACGAAATAAAGATTGCCTAAGTACCGTCCCGGAAGAAACCAAAAAGGTCTTAATGGAAGACCAATGGTGACGTCATGAGAGCCTAGACAGACTCACAGATAGAAGAAATGACGACCTGAGAATGACACAAAGAGACAAAACGCCATGACAGTGTTTTACCCAATCCCTCACTCCGTTACCATATACAGATATAGCACCCATATTAAAGTTACCTTTTCCTAATCAATAGAAATGCTTATCAACTTTTGAGTGTTACACGTCACCTATGACAAATTTCCAGTATAAACAATGTGTTTTGTATGAAGTTCAGTGGAGTTGAAGCGAGATGGACTATTGCCTCACTGCTGATTGCCATGACTCCCTGTTTTTTGTACATGGCATTAAACGGACTCCCTTTGCCAAACCATTGAGTTGTCCTTATTGATTGGCGTTGGAGTAATACATCTGCACCCCCATCCATCTCAAGGTGCAGCTATCTCATCTTAAAGTACTTTTGGAGCAAACCCTGACTCTCTGGGCTGGCCAGGGGGTCTCCTCAGTACAATATAAACCAACATTAATGGTAATCCACTCACCTCCAGTAGAGGTAGTGTAAGAGTCTCATGGATCGAATTGTTAAGGACTTGTGATTCCTCCTTGGCAACTGCCTGGGTCAGTCATAGATCTATAAGTAGGTGATTTGATTAATAAACACTCTAGGGTCCCCCAGTCTAGAGCTTATAGATGCCTGCTGAGGTGAAAGTTCTCTATCCCACTTACTTAAGAGAATATCTGTGTCCGTGATGTCCGTGTTCCCCAATCCAATGGAAGCAGCATGTAACTGCCGCAAAATGGCCACCTTAAATATTGGCGTGCTATCACATCGTTATGACATCATTGCGCAATTATGTGAGTGATGTCATGTTCGTAAACAAATGCAAGTCACGTTAGAATTTAGCTTCTGAAACCCCAATCTGCTAAGGGGTGTTAATAACTAAGAAAGAGGGCATAATACACAGAAAACCATAGGTATATGCTAATATAGGGTTAAAGAAGCTGGAAACCCTAATTATAAACATATGCAATAATACCAAGTGATAAAAATGTGACTCTATTATAAGAAATATTACAGAATATGTAACTCCAATGTAGTGGCCTGCCACAAATCTACTTTATATCTTTTTGGACTCTACCAAGTGGTAAATATTATCTAAGTGGAAACTCAGTAATATGGTTCATCCCTCTCTGGGGCTAACATATTGCAGTACATATCAGTATTAGAACAATCACCATCAAGTGCAAAGTGTTCTCCTAAATAAAGGTTTTGGAGACGTTATATAGACAATATATTTGCAATCTGGAAAGGTACTAAGAACAAACATTTGCAATTCTTTTACTATCTGAACAACTGCCATAACTATATCAAATTCACAATGGAGGTGGCCAAACCTAATATCCACTTCTTGGATGTACTGGTGACATATACAGGAAAGGAAATGCTGACCAGCATATACAGGAAGCCAAATGATGTAAATAACACACTCTACTTCAATAGCGTTCACCCAAAACATCTCAAAGAAAGTTTACCTAAAAGTCAATTTGAGACTGAAAACTGAGACACTACAAAAAGAGTATGAACACATGGCAGATAGATTTAAAGAACAAGGTTTCTGGGATTTGATTTTGGAAAAAGCTATATCTAGATCTGAATCACACAAAGGGAAAATCTCCTCAAAGGGGCCTGGAAGAAAGAAAACACATGGTTGATCCATACACTCAAGTTTTCTTCGCAAAGTTATCAGGTTAGCAAGATTATCAACAAGAATTGGGACCTGATTAAGTTTGACCCTAATCTACATTGCTTTTTTTCCAGAGCCTCCTATGATGACATACAAAAGGGGTAAAAACTTGAGAGACTCGTTGGTGAGAGCGAAGAGACCAAGGAAATCAGCGCAGAAAACATTACAGAAACCGAGGTGCGGTACCTTTGCATGTTTGAGCTGTCAACACTGCTCGAGTATTGTTAAAGGAGAATGCATCAGGCACCCCAACACT
Organism: Ambystoma mexicanum; assembly: GCF_040938575.1. Classification (NCBI taxonomy): domain Eukaryota; kingdom Metazoa; phylum Chordata; class Amphibia; order Caudata; family Ambystomatidae; genus Ambystoma; species Ambystoma mexicanum. Next base: position 985,861,260 of record NC_090921.1, read on the forward strand.
GGGAAGAAAATAAGACTACAAGATTATGCTACTTGCGACAGCAAGAACGTAGTCTACACATTAAGATGCCATTGTGGCAAATACTACTTAGGAAAAACTATGCGTAAAGCAAAAGGAAGATGAACGGACGGAGCACAAGTCCAATTTGAGAACTGCAATTACAAAGTGTCCTATATACAGACACTTCCGGGACAATTTGTCTGTGGATGACTAAGCCATTTGTCTGTGGATGATAAGGTGATGAAAACGTATAGGAGCCCCCACATTCCTTCCACATGGCCTGCATGTACTTGCACAAAAAACATAGGGATACTTTTTCTTTATAATTATACCTCAAAAATGGGGTATGCTGCCCTTCCTGTTAGCTATATATACAGCATCACACAAAACAAAGGACATGTGAGGCTCTCATTGTGCCGATGATTGTTCACACTATTAATGTGTACCCTAACGCTCACCCTGACTAGAAGAACACCCTCTCTCTTTGTGATGTTACTATGCCCTAGTTAGCGCTGTGGCGCCACCTATCTAAAAGGGATAGGTTTGAGGGAAGATAACCCTAATTTCCACAATGGATTCATCATGCTATTTAGAGCAACTATATTTTGTATGTTTTTATTTCAGCCTTAGCTGAACGAAGTTAAGAAATAATAAAAGAAGCAGGAAAAGAGGGGGTTTATTCCCATGCTGCATTCATCGGTTGATCATGCAGTTCACGTGGGTCTATGAGTCCAGATGACAGTTAATTTGCCATCTGTGAAGTATGCTTGACCTGCTGATGGTCTTTACTAAACATCCTTACTAAAAGATCTGTACAGTAATGAGAAACCATTTGATATACGTGATCACACTGTTTAGATATTATATGTATATCTTTGCTAAACTGATTATTTTCTTCACAATCTCATACATCCACCGACTCATTAGTTGGGGAAATACAGAAGATACATTTTAAAACAAAATTACAGTGTCCTCAATGATCAACAGTAGTCTATACATCTACTAAATGTTCTATGTGTCCCCCTTATTTAGAAGGCATCCAAACATCTGGTCGACCGGTTTCAATGACATCTATTTCCATTCGTCATCTTCTTTACTTCAAACGCAAGGATTGAATCTGTTCACCCGTCAGATGTGGCCCAGCACACTCTGTAGGACATAAATGGGAAAGTCAAAGGTGATTTCTCATGAGCCAGGGTGGGTTGGGGAATAAATTATTTTTCTTATCTTATTCACATATGTTCGGTTATTCTAGGTAGTCCATGGACATTAAAACGGGCCCCCCCTCCCCGGGGTATGAAAGCGTACTCGTCCCATCATTCCTTACATCTTTGCTCACTCTCCCTATCAAATGGCACACCCACCACAGGGACCTGTATGGAGCCTGAATTGGTGCACCGCTTTTACTGGAGATTTGGCTAGTGGCACAACTCCTGCAGTGGCCTTCTACCTGGCCCCATCTTGGGCAAGTAGACATGCATTGATAACCTCTCCTTAGTCTGGATACCAAGCTGACCTGCAAGGGGGACCTCATGTGCAAACTGCAGGAGGAAGGGTCTCACTTGAAGGGGGACCACCAACCTCCTATGATCTCCTTCAGCAGACTCTGTGGGCTCACTGTATAATAGCCCACCTTCCCAATACATTCTGTGTTTCCCAGCAGGTTCACCCTCAAGCTGGGAACAGGCCTGTTGCCTAAGTCCTTCTAAAGATGGGCACTCATGTTGGCCCTTACTGAAGGCTCCCCTATCAGGACCACCTTCTGCAAGCAAAATCTGCAATTCAGGATGGTCATGTGGGTTAAGTGTTTCAGGCAGCCCCTCTTCCTCATCAGGTGCAGGGGCTTGGCCAACTGCCTCCAGCTCAGTGGTAGGTGAGATGGGTGGAATATTGTCCTTCCGTCTATTTTGCTTTTTGACTCCTTTAGCCTTGGGTTTCCCCTTTGGCTTTGGCTCAGCCTTGGATTTGGCCACGGCAGAATTGGTCTGTGGCCTAGTGCAGGGTCGTTCTGCTGTAGCTCCCACAAGACCTAGGTCTCTTAAATAATTTCCCAGCAAAACTTTCCCAGGCACCTGCCTCTGAACTCTTTCAGGTATCCTTACTACCCCACCATCCACAGCTAGAGTTACAAGCATAACTGAGAGGGGGTCCATCAGGCAACATAGTGGGCATCAGAGGGGCTCTGTGTCACACCGCGCGCTCGCTCGCGGGCGCCACTTACCTGTCCTGGGGTCCCGGGTCCACGGCCGCAGCGGTCTCCTCCTTCATGGAGGCTGGACCCGCGGTGGCGTCACACGAACGGATCCCTCAAGATTACAGATACTACAACGCTCTGACATCAGAGAACGTGACGGCTTGTTGTTCTTTAAGGATCGTCTGTATGTTCCCACCTTAGAGCTCCAGAAGATCGTTCTACAGAATTGCCATGATTCCGTCGTTTGTGGTCACCGTGGAGTCCGCACAACACAAGAACTGGTTGCACGGCAGTACTGGTGGCCTGGATGGGCCACGCTGGTAAAGCACTACGTGGATTCCTGCCCTGTATGTGCCCAGATCAAGATTCCTCGCAAAAGGCCCATTGGTCTCCTGAAACCCACGCCTACGCCTCCGTACCCTTGGCATACCATCGCCACGGATTTCATCGTTGACCTGCCCCTGTCTGGTGGTTTCACGTGTATAATGGTGGTGGTGGACTGCTTCACCAAGACTGCTCATTTCTTGCCCTTTCCCAAACTGCCCACTGCCTCCCAGATGGCACGACGTTTTCTACATGAGGTGTATCGTCTTCATGGTCTTCTGGAGAAAATTCTATCGAACCGGGGATCTCAATACATCTCATCTTTTTGGGACCAACTGTGTCGGCATTTGGACATTCAGCGAGCCCTGAGTTCCAGTTATCATCCACAGACCAATGGGCAGATGGAGCGCACCAATCAAACCCTTGAGCAATACCTACTTTGTTATGCCAATGCCACTCAAGACAACTGGTCGGAATGGTTGGACACCGCGGAAGCAGCTTACAACAATGCTGTTCATTCTGCTACCGGACTCAGCCCCTTTTTCTGCTCTTCTGGTCTTCACCCCAGATTGCTGCCAGTTCGTCCTACATCTTCCAGTGCCGTACCATCTGCAGATGCCCTGGTATCCCTGATCCGCAATCAACATCGCCTGGCGGCCGGTACCTTGGCAGTGGCACAAGCACGTATGAAGGAACAGGCTGACAAGAGGCGGAGCCCTGAGCCTGTCCTTCATGTTGGGGACAGGGTATGGCTGTCCTCCAAGAATCTACCGGTACGCAATTTACCAGTGAAACTGGCTCCCCGCTTTTTTGGTCCCTTTCGCATTATTGGGCGTGTTTCTTCTGTTGCCTTTCGTTTGTCTCTGCCAAGTTCTTGGAGGGTCCATCCTGTCTTTCATGTCTCTCTTTTGAAGCCCTATGTGCCCGATGTTATGGGTCGCGCCTGTTCCCGTCCTGCCCCGGTCTTGGTTCGGGGGGTCCCTGAGTTTGAGGTGCAGGAGATATGTGATTCACGGATTTGGCGGAGTGCTCTGCAACTCCTGATCAGCTGGAAAGGTTATCCTGCTTGTGACCACACTTGGGAACCACGCTCCTTCGTGCATGCACCGCGCCGGGTTCGGGACTTCTATCTCCGCTACCCTTGGAAACCCGGTGCTCCGGGGTTATCCGGGAGGGGGTATGGTGTCACACCGCGCGCTCGCTGGCGGGCGCCACTTACCTGTCCTGGGGTCCCAGGTCCACGGCCGCAGCGGTCTCCTCCTTCATGGAGGCTGTACCCGCGGTGGCGTCTTTCCCCACGCCGGCCCGCGGTCCGGATGGGCTCCGTGGGCGCCGCCATCTTGCGAGGATCTGCGCATGCGCGGATCGTCAGTATCCGACTTCCCGCGCATGCGCAGTGTCGGAACGTGCGTTCCAAGCCTCGCTTTTGATGCCGGGCTTTAAAAGAGCACCGCATACACAGGGACAACGCGTCTCAACACGGTTGTTACTGTGTATGCGCTGCTGGAGCCCTGGCGTCCGTGCCTCAGCCTCTCCAGTTCCTTGCTCTACCTTATCCTGCCTTGTTCAGCCTCTCCAGTTCCTTACTCTACCTTATCCTGCCTAGTCCAGCCTTTCCTCCTTGTCCTCTCCCTGCTCCTTAGTCCTCCTACCCCTTGCTTCCCAGTTCTACCTTGTCCTTGCCTGCCTCCTGGGTTAGGGTAGGGGAGTTCCTGTCTGGGTTCCTGGTTTGCTTTCCTTCTGCTAGGATAGTAGGATTTCCTTGTCTGTTCTGTTGGACCTTGCAGACCTTCCTCCTTTACCTGTCTTGTGCCCTGCCGGTACCTGTGCCTTGCTACCCTCTTGGATGTTCCGGAGTTCAGCTTCCACCATTTTCGGTGTCTTCATTAAGCCTTCTCTGCCAGTGGAAACACTGTTCCGACGCCACGTAAATACGGAGAAGTGCCACCCGTGGCGTTGGGAGTTGGTTCAGTGCTATCCTGTCATATATCGTCAGGAGGGTATTGGGCTAATTTCTCGCGCTACTCATTCATCGGCAAGAGATACTCCGAAAGACTGGCAACCTCAACTCCACGGTCTCCAGGAAGAAAAGGTAACCAGCGATCTCGTGAAGACTCGTTTAACACTCTGGCTAGTTCCTCTGGGCTTACCAAAGTGGAATCCACTACAGCTCTGCTGGTTCCAGTGTCCCTAATGGCAAAGGTGTCTACACCATCTATCAAGACACTATCCTTAAAGTAATACTTTGTATTATCAGGTATGGAGGTATATGCCTTAGCTACTCTAGTTTCCCAGGATCTCAGGGAAATAAAGATTGCTTCTAATCCTATTGTAGAGAAGCAGATGTACATGTCACTCGTTGAGCCCACCTCCACATCTTGCCCTCATATTGGAAGAGGAGCAAGAAAGCTCTGTGCATGACAGCTGGCATCGTCCCAATACTGCATCGAAGATATCAAAGACGTTATGCGCTCAGACAACCATACCCTCGAACTGAAATAGGAGAAGGAAGTCTGCAGAAACTACATGACTTAGAAGAACTATAAGTAAAGCCTGACACGTGTAAAGTGACATCATGAAGAGAAGATACGATGGCGCACTGAAACGATATAAGCATACTAAAAGAATAAACATGTGACTGAAGTAACAAAGTAAATGAACATGTGGATACGAAGAAATCATACATTGAGAAGATAAGTGAGAAGAAATGCAGTAGATGTATATACACAGAAATGCAAGGTAGATTAGACATATAGAAGCTTGCTACAGTAGTAAACATATTACGGGTAAAGCAGACATGATGACAAAATGGAAGTCGGTTTCATATAATAGTAGGCTAAAAACCCAAGGAGAGAGAGAGATCAAGGCTGCAGAGCTGACAGGCACTGAAATACAAATTTGTGCAAGAATGAAGAATATTTGTTTGGCTAAGTATCAAGGATGCCACAGCAAGAAGCAACTGCAGGGTGAAAAATGAGTTGAAGAGGATAAACCATGTACGTAAGACATATTTCTCTTAGATTAAGTAAAGGAGTGACCATTTGCGAGTGCCAAGTATTGGACAATTAAAAATTCAGAACGCATATGCAAGATCGAGCAACCAAGTCTCCAGTGGCCAAGGAGAGTAATAGCACACAATATAATTGAATCAAATGGCACTAAATAAGAGGACAGAATGGACAAATCATGGTCTCCTCACACTTGGTGCAAGACCAGAAAACAAGGCCTATTCATAGCGCTCCAGACAAAGATAGCAATGTACCTTGACTCCCTTTAAAGTTCCAGAAAAGAGAGCAGTCAACAAGGTCAACTACCAACAAGAGGCCTTGGTTTAGGGCCTAATTGATGAGAGATGGCAGGCTAATTGGCCAAGTGGGCAGTTGTCTGATATTGTTCCCCGCACCTGGGTTTTGTTTTGCTAAGGTGTTGCTAACGAGCCAAATGTCCAAGGTTGGAAGAGAGTGCCAATCAATAAGGATGGGCTGTGTGATGATGGACTATACATTGTTGCAGAAGCCAATCCACTGCTGTTATTCTACTGTTATCTGTATTATACATAGTTAGAGGTTGTTCCAGGTGTGCCTACTTGATAAGGAGCAGCCAATGATGTTACTAATACCTAAATAAACCATAGTTATATATGTTCCCCTACCCTATCCCTCGGACCGATAGAGAAGGATGCCCCTGTAAGTATTTCATCCTCATCATGAGAGAAGTACAGTTTGACAGAGTGGACCACCAAGGTTTTGACCTTACATCTGGGGTCCCTGTTCACATGGTCATGTACTCCACAGGCCACACTGGATCCACTGGGTCTTGAGACATAGGGAGGCTCGGAATAACCAGAGTTATGCTTGGGATGATTAGTCCCACTACTCTGTACATGATCATATGACTTACCCTTTTTAAACTTTGTGTGGCCCTGTTGGGATGAATATTTTTCAGATGACACACCCTCTTTCTCTTTTTGCTTCTTCCCCTCTTCCTGCTTCCAGAAGCAGTCTTGTCCTTATGGGGCCCCCTCAGGGATGCCCATACATGTACTACAGCGGCTACTTTCTTAGGATCTATCTCCTTAGAGTCAGCCGGATGCTGCTTAAGCTCAGGGGAACATGAGGCAAAAATGTGTTCCTGCATGGCCAAATGGATCGTGCCTTCAAAAGTGGCAACTTTATAACCTTCTACCCCACCAGTCAAGTTCTTTAAAGATACAGGAACATATGTGGCCCAGGTACTACCTTATCCTTTCTTGTACTCCCTGAATCTTTTGAAGTATTGGGCAGGAGTCTTCCCAAACTTCAATATCAGGGTTTGCTTCAAATCTGCAAACTCTTTTCTCTCATTCTTTGACATTTCCACAATGGCACTGCAGCCAGAGTGTGGCAGTTTATCAGGCAACCATGCACTCTTATCAGCATCTACTACCTCTTGTACTTCACATGCATATTCAAACGCAGTCATCCAGTCCATGATGTCATTTTTTCATCATACACACTGAGCAGATCTTTAGGAAATCTAGGATGTGAGGAGGGACCAGAACCATTCCCAGGCCCTATTGAGGAGCTGTTGGCAGCTTGAAGCTTGCCAAGCTCCAACTGATGTTCCCTATCTTTTTGTTTTTCCAATATTTCCATCTACAGCTTAGCCATGTTAAAGTGAATTTACTTTTCTCTCAGCCTAAGCGTTTGTCTCTTGAGATCTAACACAGCCTCAGCTTCAGAGGAAATAGAGGACACGTGGGATAGAGCATCATCCTCACCTCTCTCTCTATGATGGCAGCAACAGCCACATCATGACTGGTACTGGGAACAGCCCCAGCACCTTCTGCACAATCATAGGAGGGAAAAGGTACAATTCTACTTTCCTGCCAATTTAGAACCTTTTGGAATAGTTCATTTTTTGTGCCGCAGGACTCTTTCTGCATATAGCCTTCTTAGTGTTTCAGATTTAGAAGCACCCAAAGTAATAGCAGGACTGATTCCATTGTATATGTTTAGTTAAGTGGTTTACAACTACTAGCTAACAAAAGTCACTGGGCCTCATTACAAGTACTCCGGTCTGGAGTTAACGCCGCCGGTAAAACCATGCCGGCACCGTTTCCACGTCCGCCCAATCATGACCCGCGGCCCCGGAAATAGCACCTCCCTGAACCGCCACCGCAGAGTTAAGGGTCCCGTAAAGTCCACCTGCACGGAAACCCCTCCGTTACCGGCAATACGAAACACTGCGAGAATCACAACTAGCGCGGACATGGAAACACCGCCAGAAAAATGTTGTTAAAACCGTGATCACGGTGGCGGTACTGATGCCACCGCGAACATGACGTTAAACAGTGCCTGCTGAACTGAATCAGGGCACAGGTGCACCAAATCAGCACAGCTGGACCCAGCAGCACACTGGGAGCCTACAAAAGGGCCACATACAGCCCAACACAACACAGAACCATGCAGGCAGCAGCTCTAGTAGCACTTGGACTGGGCCTACTCAACCAACAGGCAGCACTGCACATGATGGCAGTAATGGTGCAGAGGAGGAGGCGGAGGCAGAGGAGGCGCAGGCGCCAACCAGCCAACCCTGCACCTATGGCAAACCCCATTGTCCAGCCGGCACAACGCTGCAGGTAGCCTGCAATACCACGCATCACGGCCTCACCCTGGAACCTTACCCCAGGACAGATCCACACACTATACCGGCTGGACCGTCCAACAATCCTGTACATCACTGCCATGATTGAGGACATCAGCAGCCACATAGACCGCCACCCCCCCCTCCTGAAGGTTGTGTCTGTGCTGCATTTCCTTGGCACTGGCACCTATCAACACACGGTCGGTGAGCTGCACGGCATATCACAACCCTGTTTTTCTAAAATCCTGGTACAGGTACTGGATGCCCTTTTGCGTCATGTGTCGGAACACATAGCCCTACCCCGTACCCTCCCTGAGGTCATTGCCACCAAGTTGGCCTTCCATGCCATAGCAGGCATGCCAAATTGCATAGGTACAGTTGACTGCACCCACATTGAGCTGACAGTACCACATGCAATTGAGATGGTGTTCCGCAATAGAAAACAGTATCACTCGTTGAATGTACAGATGGTATGTGATGCCACGCTACTGATTACACACTGCTGCACACGTTTCCCAGGCTCAACCCATGACTCAATGGTACTGCGGAATTCCACGTTGCCACGGTACATGGAACGCTATGCTGGACAAAACACATGGCTATTAGGTGAGTACAGCTGACAATGCTCCGACCCTGTTGAAGTGGTGTGTGTGTCTCCAGGCCAATGAGCAATGTGAGTGTGGCGCTGTGACCGCACATGCATCACCCCCCCCCTGCCATCAACCAAATAGACAGCGGATCCCAAACATCACAAAGGAAGACATGACAGGTCAACACAGTGTGCCCTTACACACCCTGCCACATGACACACACAGCCGATACTGTCACTGTCCCATACACCTTGTGCCACTGCAAACACCCACCCACAAATGGAACACTGCCCACCCAATGCACATGATGCCTGTAAATGAGACGTCCTGCATTAACTACTTCATTACAGTGGAGTGGCTCTGCCATGTGTGCACATCACTGCACTATGCCATACACACAATCAAATGTCACCCGCAGGGCAGAGTACACATGCACGTAAATGTGTAGGTCAATATCCATTTGGCTACATCCACTGTGATGGCCAATAAACACTTCCAAGCACTGCATGGCACACATGCATGAATGAACAATGATACAAAATAGCACAGCATCAGATGAAGACATGATACAACAAACACTGACATGTCCCCCCATCTACATCCCATGTAGGTGATGCTGGATATGCACTCACGCCATGGATGATGACACCTGTACGGAGACCAAGGAACAGGCATGAAGAGGCGTACAATAGGGCACATGTCCGCACACATGGAATGATTGAGAGGACATTCGGACTGCTGAAGGCCCGGTTCCGCTGTTTGAGCAGATCTGGCGGATCACTGCTGTACAGCCCAGTGAAGACGGGAAAAACCACGCTCGTATGTGCCATGATGCACAATCTCTGCCTGCGCAGGAACATCCCAATGCCCCCAGACGCAGAAGAAGACGATGGGGTTGGAGATGGGGATGGGGATGGAGATGGAGATGGGGATGCGATGGCACCACCTCCCCCTGGGGGTCCACTTGATGGCCAAAGAGCACAGGATGAACTGATTTGCATTTACTTTTGAGACACAGCACATTCACAGCATTGCATGGATATGGTGATGACAATAAATGATTTGTTGTACTGCAAATGAAATGATAGATGTCCACACATGTATGTTTTGATTTCAAATGCTGATATATTGATGAATTAACAACAGAGAAGGAGGTGAAATGGTTAGGGAAGCTGTACACCCGTGCCCACCCACCACCCAAACGTACCCACCCCCACCCAGGCCCCAATGTTCAAACACGCAAAACAACCTCCCCCACCACCCAAACGTACCCACCCCTCACACCCTTCAAGTCCACGTGTGTCCTGCAGTGCCCCACACACATGCCATCACTTCCGTGTGCGCTTCTGTGCCTGTGCATCCTTGCCCGAGAGCCCCGATAGCCGACTCGAGCGCCTCCTTGGACTGGCAGTAGTGGAGCTGGATGGGGTGGTGGTATTGGATGGCACAGAATCAGGTATAGATGGCATACGTGCAATATTTGCCTGTTGCCCAATCAACATGGACTCTGTGAGCATGGAGGTGTTGTCATTACCCTCCCGCACATGGCGTGCCAGGGTGACAATAGTGCTGGCAAAGCGTCCAATGGACCTTGATAGGCGACGCACTGACGTGCTGTAGCACTCCCTCTGCAGCCTAGATTCCTTGAGCTGCCTCTCCACCAGCTGGGTGAGGGTAGCCTGCTGCTCCTCCATCCGCTGCATGCGGGAATTAAGCTCTGCCATAGATGGGGTGGGTGACCTCATGGGACTTCGGAGTGATGTGGGACTAAACTCCAGATGATGGAAGGATCCCAGGTCATCAAATGTGGGCATCTCTCCCTGTGGCCCAGTATCAGAGTGCTTTACCGGGGCACTGTTGTCACTACAGGCCGCCTCCTCTGCAGTGCAGCTGCCTTCTGTGTTGGTTTGGGTGGGCATGATGGGTTCCCGTGGCACCTGTGTTAACTCAGGCAGCGTGGAGACGCTGGGGATGTTGGTGATGGTGGCCAGCACATTTGTTGCAGTTGGTATTGGGGGCAGAGATGCCGAACTGCTGGCAGCATCCTCTTGTGCAGGTGCGGTGGCTTGGACACATGCCGGTGCAGATTGCCTGGCCTGTTGTGCAGTATCACTGTCACTTGATACGGCTGTGGGGACACAGAGGACATGCCATTAGTGTTGTGGTGGTGGCTGATGGGTGCATCACATGCATCATACAGGTTGATCATTCAATAGTGTTAGTTGCATGCATCTGATTGTTGGGGGGTATGCATTGTTGTGATACTGGTTGCCATACTGATCATGATGGGTCCTTTGGCCCAGTCATGCACTGCTTGGGGTGGGCAGGGGTTGTTAATGGGTCCTTTGGCCCAGTCATGCACTGCTTGGGGGGGGGTTGTTAATGGGTCCTTTGGCCCAGTCATGCCATCAACATATTCTCATGTGGCATTCATGTTTCACCACTTACCAGCATCTGCAGGTGGGCTCACTCCTGCCTCAGCCTCCCCGATCCCATGGATGCCCTCAAGGTGGAGGACACTGCTGCAACGCTCCTCCCATGCTTGCAGCCTCAGTGGGGAAGGGGGTCCTCCACCTGTCCCAATGCTGTGTTGGCGGTGTGTGGAGATCAGGTTCAGAACCCTCAGCCTGAGGTCGTCCCACCGCTTGTGGCAGTCCTTGCCGCTCCTCACAGTCACGCCCACAGCAGTGCATTAGCGTGCTGCTTCCGCCCACACTTCCTTCCTCCGCTGCTGTGTGGCATGCCGTTGATCGGCACTGAACAGCATCTCTGCATGCTCCACTATATGCTCCACCAGAACAGTTAGCTCTGAGCTGGAATCCTGGCAGACATGCTGGTGGTCCCTTTTGCCTTCTCACAGTGTGGATTCTGCTTGTGCTGACTCTGGATGGCAATGGATTGTGCTTTATATGATGGCCACCTCTCTGTTTCCTGTTTTGGCGATCATGGTATTTCCGGTTCCGTGTCCGTGGCGACGGAGGCGGACACGGTTTTTGCGCTACTTGTGGCAGCGCTATGTCTATTTCCGTGGCTTTTTACGTGATGGCGGTAACAACGTTTCCATGTCCGTGTGGTGTGCGCGACCGACAGTACGTAATCGGACGGTCTTTCCGCAACCTTGCGGACACGGAAACTTTGTTATCGCCGTCGCGGAATCACCACGGTCCAAACCTGACAGGTTGTAATGAGGCCCACTGTGTTACTGTGTACATGCAATCCAGTGCCACACCAGTGTACAACACCCAGGTACTTCAGTTTTTATCCCACCTCTGTACACCAATTTGTTAGAATGGATTTTTGAAACTCTGCTCTGGTGAAAAAAGGTAAGGAGGCCACCCTGGTTAGTGAAACAGACAATCGGCCAGGACAACTCAAGGTAGCTTGGAGAGCAGCCAAGGCTAACTCTCAGGAGTAGTGGGGGTGACCTGAGGTCTAAGATGAGCATACACAGTAGGACGACAGGAATTACCATTTGACAGCAGCATATAAGAAATATACAATCTATTAGGCCCAGGAATTGACACAAGTGAATAAAGAAAAACACAGTAATATCACCACTTAAACAAGCACAATGTAAAATATATGTACAGTCACTTTTGGTCAATGCAGTAAAGTGCAGAATCCCACCAAAAGCTGTAAGGAGCAAGCACACTTCATCACATTGGAAAACTCCAGAGGTGGATAATCCTAACTTTATAATTCCATCCCTACACAGATTGGAGCCTTGTGCTCAATGTAACATGTATGCATAAAGCGCTGGGCGTGTGTAAAGACACAAAGTACAATATTCAAGAAAGTGTAAAAGTTAGGGAGAGAATTCTGAAGTATAGAAAACGGGTTCCGAGAGTCAGGGGAGGATCTGCTGCAGAGAACAAAACTATTCCCAACTTTCGGCTGGCTTTAGGAAGCGGAGGCCACCCAAACCAAAATGAGGACCTCAAGGGATCCTTTGTGTGTAAAAATGCAATGGATGAACTAGGGGCCACAGGTAATTGTATGATTACTCACCGCCTTTAGCTCACTCTGGGTCCAAACTTGGCAGGTCTGGGGAGGGTTGCATGGAGTACAACATACCACCCTTGGTTAAACTTCAAAGTGCACAGGCGCAGCAGGTGCAGATGCGGGTCTGGTTTACAACAGAAGATGTATCTCTTGTCTCGATAGCATGATAAAGAAAGCACTGATGCAGCTGATCTCAGGACACTTGAAGAAAGGCAGAAAAGTCACCAGCAGCAACCGCCACTGTCGCACAGTGACGCAGGGGCACCCAAGTCTCGTGGTTTGATGCACGCTTCTCTCATGAGGCCCAAAGCAGCTGGAACAATGGAATTTGGCAAGAAGATGCTTTGCAGTGCAAACTAGGATTTCCCCAAAGCTTGATATCAAAATCGACAAGGCAACGCTCCTTCGCAGGTGCCAAGGTTTGAGCGGGCCGCTTCGGAGAGGGCTCTTTTGCAGGGCAACAAGAAGACGTCGAGAGTAATTGGTCCCACTACTCCAAGGGGTTGAAGAACCCTTACAGGTCTTCGGAAATCGAGCTCAAAGCTGGTCTCTACTGGGACAACAGCGGGCTCAGGGTGCCAACCTTCTTCTGCGTGGTTCCCGATAGTCATTGGGTCTGCTCGGCTCTTCTGGATACTTGGCTCTGTGTATAGATCAATTCGGACCTATTGGTGATCTGCGTGTCTGCATTCAGGGCCCCTCCTCATATCCACAAGTCCAGTGAGTGCTCGCACCCAGCTGGCCAATGAGGAGATCTGCCCCACTTATGCATGCCAGCAGTGGTCCAATCAGGGACCACTGCAGCTCGCATGCCCTCGTGCACACCAAACATCCTGGCACCAGCAGTGTGGATTGGGACCAGACAGTACCAGCCCACTTCCTGTGTACCCAAATCTGTGACATGCATTAACCGGCAAAAAGTGCCAGCTTTCAGAGTTGAATGCATGCCCAATTAATGACTACCAAAAAGATCAAGAGTAAGGCCAACGGACAAAATGACCAAAGGAGACGACAAAACACCTCGTGGCATGGCCATGATGGACACTAGCCACAGTCAGTGTGGTTTGGTAAACGTTCATAAAAATGCATGAAAAAGCTTCTGCTGCCACCAATCTACTCCTAGGCACATTCTGTAATTACAAAAAAAAATCCTTAGTAGGTGTCTAGGGCCCAAACACGCAAGCACCCCTTTGCACGGTACTGTAAGGTACTTTGCGCAATGAAATACAGTTGCCAAAAGTGGCAACAGAGTCATAAGACTAAGAGAAACAAAGTTTCTCAGTACTGGCTGTCTGAAGGATATGTCAGTTTTCCCATAATGATAAGCAAAAGCCCAGTGGAATGCAGCTGGAAGCTGTGCTCCACTGGCAGAAATCAGGACAGGAGGCTGAAACAAAAGCAAAAGGTTTGGGGGGTCCACAAATATAGGGGTAAAATAGCAATAAGTGAAACCTTTCCCTAACACCAGTCCACATGGACAGACGAATACTAATATCACTGATTAGTTTCTGCAAAGGAAGCATATGTAAACAGCTCCCATTTGCGCAGGCACCTGTGAACTGGAACTGCTAGGGTTTATGGGCAGTAAGATAGAGAAAACAAGAAGCAACACTCTCAATGCATCTCAGAGAGGATCAACAGCACCATGGCATGAACGTGGCAGCGCCATGCAGCAACATCAATCAGCAATGGCAACCCACCTAGATAAAGGCTAAGCCTGCAGACCCACACTTGGGTGTGAAGACAAGGGAAGCAGCTAGCGAATTGGTAGTTCTTTCCTGGACTGACCCACGCTTGTGCAGCCAGGATGGGCAGCTGATATCTATCTCGATTGTGAACCGGCCAGTGGCGTGGGAGTCATGATTTGGAGGCATAGGGAGATGGAGATAACTTGCTGGTGTGGCAAGGAGGTTGGAGGTATTAAGGCGGTGGCAGAGCAGGAGAAGTAGATGATGCAGGAGGAGAGGAGTAGAGTGGAGGAGGAAGGCATAGGAGTAAGAATGGGTAAGTCCCACATTTTTTGTTTGAGGGGGATTGAGCAAGGTGGGGACTGGTTATATAGTGTAAAACAAGCAAACAAAATGCTTAATTACCCCTCTTTTAGTCCACTTTAGAACCGGGTCAAAAACAAAGAGAGGAATACTGATAGATTATCTATTTCATCTATCTGAGATATTCTAAGAATTCGCAATTAGAAAAACACAAATAATAAAAAAGTCCAGCAAAATCACGTTTTCCGAAATTGCAATACAATGAACACTTTGAAAACAGTATGTCAAGGTGATCTGTCACAATTGTCACTTTACTAACCTTAGACACCACTGGTAGAAAATGTGATTTTGCTGGACTTTTTAATTATTTGTGTTTTTCTAATTGCGAATTCTTTTTAAGTGCGTGAGGTGCCTTGTGGAAAGCACCCACCATATATTTGTGTGTTGAAAATTTACTGATTAAAATGTGTTTTTACTTTGCTTACTCTTTGTTAAAAATCTTTTGTTTCACGTGAATCTCAGATAGATGAAATAGATAATCTATCAGTATTCTCTTTGTTGTTGACCCGGTTCTAAAGTGGACTAAAAGAGGGGTAAATGAGCATTTTGTTTGCTTGTTTTACACGGAGGAAGGAATAGGTCATCACAGGGAGGAAGTAACGTCTACGATAGAGGACATAGGAGAGAAGACAAGGAGAGGGGGAGTCAAAGGTGATAGAAGAGTCATCAAGGTGATGTGTAGGGGCAACCTATTAGGAAGAAGAGGTTGGAGAGAAGACAATGAGGGAAGTGAGATAGGTAACATCTAAAGAATTGGCAATAGAAGAGGAAACGTATAGCAGAAAAATGGTGGTGGAAAGCGAGAGAAAATATCAGGAGGAGGGAAGTGAAGAGGTGGAAGCAGCAGGTCAGGGTGTAAAGGATGATAAAGAGAGCAGTGAAGAGGTGATGTCATGCAGGTATCATGTGTGATTTTACATTACATATGTTGACTCCATGAGGCCCATGAGACATTCACTGGCCTGAGATGACATTGCTGGGGTATTTGAGATCGCACTTGGCATATGATCTGTAGCATATGTTCATATGAGGCTTTACCTTACATACATAAGTGTATCATGAATATAAGGCATTAACTGTCCTATGATGATATTACTGGAAGATTTGAGATTGTACCTGGCATATGATGGAAGCAACTGGACATCTTAAGGCTGTACCTTACATACAGTGACTAATCCAGTAAGAGGAGGTATTGACTACCATAAGATTGAGGTACAGGGGCAATTGAGATTTATATATTTTTTAACCCATTTTATTGTGATTTAAAACAAAACATGAAGCAAACAAACCTGGAGCAGCACAATGTTTAACATTTTACAAAAAAGAGGTCAGACATGGACAGACCGGTGTGAAGTGCACATCCAATTCCTGTCCAGAACACAGGCAGTCAAAGCGACACCTCGCATTTCACTAAAGATTCCCACCACCCAGTCTCCTCCCATTTGTGCCATATTTTCTGGACTATAGACATGCACCCTTGTCCATTGTATATTCTTCTTTTGTAGGACATGCAAACATTCATATCCAATATCCATTTGCTACATTTGGACACATCTGACCCCCGACCCACAATATGGCCATATTCCTCTTTGCCAAGATGGCTCTGGTTGATATCAGAAGCTTCCCCCCACGAATATAGGAGGGAGCGCCCCAAATGCCCATCAGCAGTAGTTTAGGATCTGCAGGTATCGGCTCCCCAACCACCTCTGTAAGCTTATTCAGACCTCTGCCCCAGAAGCAATGGATAAGCGAGCACAGCCATATAATATGGACTAATGTACTGTTTGCTTGGTCAGATATCAGGCACCGCTTATGGGTGGACAGGCCGCATCTGAAGAGCGGTGTACGAGGAAAGTATACTCTGTGTAGGATCTTGAGTTGCACTAGGCGAATCAGATAAGATATGGCCACCTCCGTAGGGGACAGTCCTCGGGGTCCATGACCCCCACCTCCGCCTCCCACTTGTGCTGTAATTCAACCAATCCTCGTGAATAGAAAGCAGATAAACATTGATACATGACAGAGGTAACTTTCCCAGGAATTTTCTGCATGACAACGTTGGCTTCCAAAGGGAAACAGGGCAGGACACCATGTATATTTGTGAACTGGGCATGCAGTGTGTGGGTAATCTGGATGTGTCAAAAACCCTCTGTCACCGGGAGCCCACAAGAAGTCTGTAATCTGGGAAAGGGGACCACAGCTCCATCGTCAATACCTGACCCAGGGTCAAAATACCGCAATGAGCCCACTTCTGGAGCACCCTAACCTTGTTGACCTCGGGCAGAAGTAGATTTCGCCACAGGGGCTGGGCCAATGTTGGTTTCCCAACCCATCCGATGTCACGGAGCACTGCTCCCCAAACCCATATCACGTGTCTATTCGCTGCTGGTAGGGTCATGTCCTTTCCCCACCACAGAGTGCATGGGCCATTGTAACCTCTCCCATCCAAGCCTGCTAAACCCTGATATGAGATAGACTCAGTTCCCCATGTAGTGGAGGAGCCAAATGCCTCTACAGGAAGTCCCGCCCCTCTGCTACCTGTGTGGTGGAAACCAGAGGTCGTGCCAAGTTTGATACCAGTAACTGTGACTATTCCAAGGAAAGTCTTTGAAACAAGGTATCCATTAAGAAGACCCTATGTAATGTACACTTGTGGAGATGACAATCTCATGGAAACAGTCCCCGAAGGTATATGAAAATAAGAGAGAAAGAGGCTGATGACGTTACAAGAAGTGAGCGTGACACACTTAGAACAGTTGTCAATGGAGACGATGTATAAATCTTAAAGAATCTGATGACAAAATAAAGAATCGAGTAAGCATTCATATGCGGAATGAAGATTACACGTTTTAAGAGCACTGCAGAAAATGCAAGCCGTTGTACAACTGTACAGATGCAGTAACGCAAGTAGACTAAGTAATCATAAGGCTGGCTATACGTAGTGAATAGACTGTAGGTGGTGCCGCCATTATATAGAATTCTGGATATTCGAGGTCACAATCTTAGTAAGCTCAACTCCATGGAGAAAGAAGGATTGATAGCTGTGGGTGTGTCGCAGCAAGGAATAAGCTGGAGCTCGAGACAAACCAAGAAGGCTATCTGGCTTGGTGTCAAAGGCTAGAAGCAGCCAATAACTGGTTATCAGTCGTTGAAGAACAGTGAATGTGAGACTCCGACGTATCCCTTGTTAAGTTGCAAAGAAAGAACACCATGGCCCTCATTACAATACCGGCGGTAACCAATGGCGCTATTAGCACCATGGTTGCTGCCGGTATTGTAACGAGTCCACCATTGTTCAATGTGGAATTACCACCCCATTCCAAGGTTGGCGGGGCAGTAATTCCCCATTGAACATTGGCCCTTCCCCATTCCCATTTTTGCCCCATAGGGCTCAATGGGACTGGGGAAGGCGGTAATTACGGTACCGCAAATTGCGGTACCGTAATTACCTCTGAAGTCCCTTTGCGGGTCCCTACTTCAACGGCTGGTCCAGAACAGCCGTTAAGGTCGGGTCCCGCAAAGGGACCTCGTAATTAGGCGCTAAGGAATTAACGGCGCTGCAGCCTTTTACGGCGCTGTTAACCCCTTAGCACCAGGGTCGTAATGACCCCCCATGAGTGCCAAGTTTCTTCATTTAAGACAATTAAATGCTATAATATGGCCCGATTCACGCTCTCCAGTCACGTGAGCTGGGGATGAAAATAGACATAATGCATGGTGCACCAGACTGAAGATTACGTATGCTCACACTGCCTTATATTCCTAGGAGCAAGAAGCAATTGCAAGGCCGATTTCAAAGACAATTTCATGGCAGAAGGCATGAGTGATGAGAGAAATGGGGCTAATTGGGTGGGGAGACATGGTCAAGTCCACCCACTGACACCCGGGGTACCAGCTTACATGCTGCTAGTGAATCGAATGTTCCAGAAGGGTACACACGTGCCAACTAATTGTAGAAGGCTATATAACAAAGGGCCTTATAGTTTGAGAGCCAATGATATGTCGTGTATCTTTTAACTGATGAAGATGACTTGCACTAGGGGTGGGCATAAGTTGCCCACCTGACAGTAGAAACCCAATCACAATCCCTCCCTATATAAAAAAGTATACTTAGAAGTTCCCCTTGAACCAACCACAATCCCCTGTAGGTTTTCTTAAATTGCTATGTAGTGTGACGTCATGTATGACACATTTTTGCTATATAAGAATACTTTTTAATGAAATCTGTTGAGACTATGCTGTGCGACGTCCGTTGATGTCCGTTGTACAACCCTGTTTTAGATAATTGAAAATAAAGCAGTCTGATGAAGACCTTTTGCCAGCTTCCTTAGTAGATCTTATTAAATGGAGTAAGAGCTACTCTGCATCCCATCCATCGTACGACGTGTTACCTAATTTAAGGACCCCCCTGGGTTCATCCATTAAAACAAACATTGATCACAGGCATCTGCGATGCCCAGTAGTAATGTATTAAATTGGGCAATCCTACGCCTCCTTTCCATATTGAGCTCTGTAACGTGGACAAAACAATCCTGGGCCCTTTCCCACTACTTAGCAAATCACTGAGAACTGAGTCCAGTCTGGCGAACTCGGACCGAGGTACTGGGAATGGCGTATTCTGAAGGACGTAGAGAAACATGGGCCACATATGCACTTTAAACACTGCCACCCTCCCCAGAAGTGTTACGGGGAGAGCGTGCCAGTGTCTCACGTCCTGTCGGAATCATTCTGCAATCGGGTATAGATTACAAGAGAGAAAGCAGAGGGGATCCAAACCAACGTGAATCCCTAGATATTGAAAGCACACTAGCGAAACCTTGTAGGGATCGCCTGGTCACCACCCTGTACCGGGAACAAGATCGACTTATGCCAGTTAACTCTGAGTCCTGTAACCGCTTTGCAGTCACAGAGGCATTGAGTCACGATAGGATAAGAGACTCTTGGGTTGCTCAAAAATAATAACAAGTCATCCGCATGTAGAGATATCCTGTCCTCATGACCGGTGGGCCAGCGGTAACCCCCCCCCCAATTTGGATCTGTGTGAAACGGAAGGCTAGAGGCTCCACTGCAATTGTGAATAGAAGAGGGGATAGTGGACAGCCGTTCACCCAAACAGTGGCGTCAGGGCCTGCATACAAAAGTTTGACCCAGGGTACAAATCGTTCCCCGAACCGCATTCCCGTCAGCACCGCCTACAGATGTTCACAAAGGACCAAGTCACAGGCTTTTTCAAAGTATATCGCTAGAAGTGCTAGAAGTTCGGGAAGGACCAAGGCTTGATCTACAGCCAGATGAAGATGCCTAATATTTGTGAGGTTGGATTTATCTGGGGGAAAACCACACTGGTCTAGGTATATTAAGGAAGCGATCTCCCGCAGCACCCTATTAGCAAGCACCTTAGCCAGAATCTTGGATCTACCGGTTATAAAGGAGATAGGCCGGTAGGAGGAACACAAAGTGGGGGCTTATCTTATTTTGGTGAAATGACTATGGTGGCCTCTTTCAGGTCTGGCGGTAGAATGCCTGCCTCTCTGCTGTGGAGAAACAGATCAAACAAGTGTGCAACTGTCAGGTCACCCATTCTCTTCCATACCTCCACCAGGAACCCGTTGGGCCCTGGGGCTTTCACTGACTGAAGCTGGGAGGTAGCCTCTGAATCGCCTCCTCAGTGATCTCTGTGTCTAGAATGGTCAATTGGTCCCGAAAAAGGCGAGGGAGCTAGAATTATGGAGAGGGCTGAGAATGTCACGTTCTTGCTGCTCCAGGGCTCAATAGAGTGTTTCATAGTATTGTGTGAAACATTCTGCGATCTCGGAATCATCTGTGCGACCCACCCCGTTCTCATCCATTATTTCCGTAAAGTGTCTATTACCCTCATCACGGCGCTCCAACCAAGCCAACATTTTCTCAGCCTTGTCGCCCATGTCAAAATTCTGCTCAGCCTACCCCCATGTGCCTGTCTGGCATTATCCAGCTGAATATTACACAGTGTCTCCTGGGCCTCCAAGAGAAGTCTATCAGTCGCAGCGGAATCCGATTGGAAAAAATTGTCCTCCAATTCCTCATTGCGATCTCAGCCTCCGTAACTTGTTGTTGGTGGGTCCTGCGCTTAGCAGAAATCAAGGATAGCAGTTCCCCCCTCAACGCTGCCTTATAGTCCTCCCAAAGTGTCAATGGATTATCAACCGATCTAGTGTTAAGTGTGAAGTACTCTTCGGTTTTGGACCTAATCCCCTCCAGGATATCTGGGAAGCCGAGATAATAGCTGCTTGCCACCACCCCGACTGAAGTTTGGATCTACCGCTCTCCAGCTCGATAAGGAGCAGGAAATGGTCAGAGATGCCCCTTGATAGAAACCTGGCTGACGAAACTAGGTGTGCCTGCATTCGTGGGGCAAAGAAATAGTCCAATCTGGACATGGAGACATGTACCCCGGGGTGTAAAAAAAAGCCCCTAGAGCTTCCGTTAACAACACTCCACACATAGGCCTCTCTCCCACTATCTAGGAGCATCAAATCTAGGTGTGTCCAAATCCGCCATTTTGTGAAACATAGGCCTCTCTCCCACTATCTAGGAGTCTCAAATCCAGGTGTGGTTGGATCTACCATTATGTGAAACATTGGGATTGGGCCTCATTACACGTTAGGCAGTAAGGGTTTACCGGTACCGGTAAGGGCACCGGTACCGGTAAACCCTTACCGCCTTACTACGAGTTCCCTTTGCGGGACCCGACCTTAACGGCTGGTTTTACCAGCCGTTAAAGTAGGGTGCCGCAAAGGGAACTCGGTGCTAATTACAGTACTGCAATTTGCGGTACCCTAATTAGCGCCTTCCCCATTCACATTATGCCCTATGGGGGCAAAAATGGGAATGGGGAAGGGCCTTGGTGAATGGGGAATTACGGCCCCCGCTCACCTTGGAGTAGGGCGGTAATACCACCATCCACCAAGGCGGACACGGTAAAATACTGGCGGCAACCATGGCGCTAATAGCGCCATGGTTAACGCCTACCGTGTAATGAGGCCCATTGTGTTTAAATCTGCCATTTTGGGAAACATAGGCCTCTCTCCCACTATCTAGGAGTCTCAAATGTGAATGTGCTTGGATCAGCCATTTTGTGAAAAATAGGCCCCTCTCCCACTGACTAGGAGTCTCAAATCTAGGTGTGTTTAGACCTGCCATTTTGTGAAAACAGGTCTCTCTCCCATTGTCTAGTAGTCTCAAATCTAGATGTGTTTCGATCTGCCATTTTGTGAAGCATAGGCTCTCTCCCACTATCTGGGATTCTCAAATCCGGATGTAGTTAGACCTGCACCCAAACCACATTAAAGCATACGGTATGTATACCTTACACTACCTCTGTGGACACAGACCGCAGGTATGGCAAAACATTCATGCACTGTAGAATGCAGCTATGGCTATGCCATTACTGTCTAGCAGCGCACATAACCGTCCACACTGAAACACCTGACGTACTTCAACACCTCTGCCACTAGCATACAGCGAATACCAACGAAAAAAAATTTGGTATAGCTGGGCACACATTGAATCTTCAACAATAGCACTGTATCCCAAACCGCCAACAGCGCTCACCCACGTGCCTGACCTTTGGGCTGCTTAGTGGAGCCTAGCCAGCAACCTAAGTCCTAAACTGGTGAAAATGCACACAAGCATCTCTTAATATAAACCCTTACAACCTCCAACACATTGGGCCTCATTACAACTCAGGCGGTAAGGGGTTTACGGCGCCGTAAACAGCGCCGACCCTTACCGCCTGAGTACGAGGTCCCTTAGCGCCATGGCGGATTTAACACCTGCTTTTAGCAGGTGTTAAAATCCATGGCGCTAAGGGACCATGGAGTTAATTACGCCACCGTAATTTACGGTGGCGTAATTAACGCCTTCCCCACTCCCATTATGCCCTATGGGGCAAAAATGGGGAAGGGTAAATGGGGATTGGGGACTTACCGCCCCGCCAAACTCGGAATGGGGCGGTAAGTCCGCCAACCACCATGGCATAAATGTAGTTTACGCCATGGTGGTAAAGTCACGGCCCAGGCGGTAACTTACCGCCTGGGTCGTAATGAGGCCCATTGACTGCAGTCACCAAAGGCGTTCCAATCACAAAGCGCATTGAGGCCATACAAATGGTGAAAGCGCGCTATATAAATAACCAAATACAATACAATACATCACACAAGTCAACCGCCTTTGTGAAGGTACACAATTTCGTGGGCATGGTTGGGTCTCTGCCCCTCAGGTGAGTACGTGTCCATGACATTGTTTAAATCACCCCCCAAGATCCAAGAGTCAGGCTGATGGGACAGTAGGAGATTCTGGAATGATATCCAAGAGGTTCAAGAGCAACAGGGGGGGCATAGACAGCCAAGATGCCAATAGTGGTTCCCCACAATTCCCCCATAACTAGGACAAACCTCCTCCGGGGGTCACTTCGGAGAGAAAGGGTCCAGAGGGGTAACCGCTTGTGGATAAGTACAAACACCCCCAGGAACCCGAGAAAATCCTGCATGTGTCGCGCTCCTATAATTAGTTTGCCTAAAGAAGTTGTAGTCTGTGCCTGCCAAGTCTGTTTCACGGAGGAGAGCCGCATCTGGGGAGTACCTATTCAGAAATTAGAGGACCAGGCCCTGCTTAATGCGGGAACACAGGCCGTTGACATTCCAGGACATCAACGTAAGCTTCTTATTCATATTAGCGGTCCCCATCTGTTTCTCAAGAGAGAGAGACATGTGCCACCCCAAATCCACGATCCGCACACACCCAAGAGTGGATTCCCACCCATGCACCGCCACCTCGACATCACAAGCTGCAGAGAGAACATTGTAAACCCCAACTACCCAGTTACCTCACGCCCTGCTCCTCCCAGCAAGTATCAGCACACCTCAAGAATCCCGTAAGAACCCAGCACATGTCACGCTCTGATAAGTGTAGCTCGAGTTCGCTAAATACATTTCGAAAGGGAGAGCCACAGCCAGGGGATACCAGTGGAGGAATTAGAGAACCAGGCCCCGTTTCATCCTGGAGCACAAGAAGTTGATATTGCAGGACCTCGACCCAGGTGTCTTATTTGTATTGGGGGCACCCATTCTAAGCACCCCATCGATCTGACCCCCAGCCTTCGTATCATCCGATCAACACTTGCGCTGCATGAAAAAACCTCATAAACCCCAACCACCCCTCGATCCCGCCACCCCATAATTCACCCCAACAAGAAGTATCCGTCGCCCCAACATGTGGCTCAGTAGTTACCAGCCTTAACAAGCAAAGGAAGAAAACTGTGTCAAGAGACTCCATGGACCCAGTCCGGAGAAAAAGAGAGCAAAGGAGAGAAAGAGAAGAGAAGAGAAAAAGGGTGTGATGGGGTCCGCTCCACCGCCACGGCCCATACAGCCAGATTGTTTCAAGCCAGCAGGTTTCCTTCATGACTCGTCCAATCAGCAGAACAACAGGTAGCGTTCATGTCCAGAGAGTTCAAGCAGTATTCCTTGATGATTGTGTGGCATCCATCGTGGGTGGGAGCGTTGCGGATGATTGAGCCTGAGTGGCCTCCGACAATCGTGGGTGATCAGGTGGTTCCACCGGGGTCTTTCCCCACCCGCGTCCACAAGGATCTCTACCAAGGTGTGTGTCCGCCCATGTCCATGCTGTCCGAGGATCTGTAAATGTCTGGATCGTCCCATTGTGACGTACCCTAAGGAGAGCAGGAAAGAAGATGGCAAACTTAACCCTGTGTGCATGGAGGCACCGCTTAATCGCATCAAAAGACTGTCGGACCTTCTGGATCTCTCTTATGTAATCCGGAAATAAGGAGATGCTAGCGCCATTGTATGTTGTGGGAATCTTCGCTCGGGCCAGTTGTAGTAAGGCATCCCGATCCCGATAGTTGAGGAGCCTAATGATCACTGTGCGGGCGATTGGGGGGCCTGTCTTAATGGAGAAGAATTTTCTAAACGCTCTTGGGTTTTACAAAGTCTGTTAGCTAGGGTTCCAAGAAGAGATCAATATTGTGGCCTTATGATTTTTCATAGTGCAAACCCACTATGCAGAGGTTATTTTGACGCAAACGTCCCACACTATCCTCAACTCTATCCTCAAAGGCCTTGATCTTCTGGATAGCTGTGGACAAGCTACGATCCATTGCACGAAGGGTATCCTCTGAGTCTGTAATTCGACGTTCTGCCCCTTCCATCCTGGATGTCAGTTTGTGCAAATCCTGATGGAGAAGAGAGTCTTCAGAGCTGAGCCCATCAATCTTCCCTTCCACATCTGCCAACGACAGGGCAGCCAGAGGAGTCTCGGTATCCGGTACCCTGTTGTCCAAGGGGTCTATTTTATTTAAGTGCCCATCTTATTATGTTTGTCCTTGACCATAGTGAGTAGTGCAGAATGTAAGCCCCAGCAGTGTGTCCAAGCAGTGTGCTGTTGCCAGGTCAGAGAGGCAGTGATCTGCTATGATGAACCAAAGGGGGCGGGGGGGGGGGCATTGACTGACACCAGGAACACGAGCAGAGATGGCCCGGCCAGCACCCCTTCACCCCATATGCAGAGTAACACGTCTGGGGACCAAGAAAAGAAGCTTTGAGGCGAGTCTTCCAAGCGCTTCGTGGGGGAGGATTTAGAAAAATCTCGTGCACGTTAAAATGAGCAATTCTACGGCACTCAGTCCCGTGTGCGCAGGTGCAGTGCGGAAAAAGTATAGACGGTGGGGGGCGAGCCCTAAGCAGCCAGAGCCCTGATGGGCATCCAAACAAGGCCCAGATTGAAATGTGCCCACTCCCACCCGTCCCCTGCGTCCCCGCTGAGAACCCAGCCACAGGGGGCAACGGTGTCCACAGCGGCCTGGCGCCCAGGCGAGGTTAGCAGTCACTCTTCCATGCGACAGTGACCGATCCTATCTCCTCTTCAGCCGCCAGCAACACTCGTCCTGGGAGGTGGAAGTGGCTGCGGGATCAGGGCGCCGCAGGTAGTAGGATGCGATCCACGCCGTGGCCACAGAAGTGCTACAGCTCTGGTCTCCAGGGCCATCGGAGTGAGCGGGGAGAAATCAGGCACTCTGAAGTCGATTTCGATCGTTGACACGCCAGAGGAGTCCGAACACGTCCCCCACACGATTGAGTGAGCCAAGTAGCGGGATTTGCTGGCACAGTCAGTATAATATTGCTGGATATATTCGGCCCGGTGGAGCCCTGCGGTACACTTTATATCATGAGCCGGCGCAACAGCGCCCTCGAGTCTTATTTGTTGATATATTATGGTAGTACCAGGAGATGTGAGGATGTAACTTACATGTGGCGACTATACCAGGAGATTGATGCATTTACTGGCATAAGGTGCCGTGCTGGAGCATTTGGAGCTGCACTTGGGATGTGATGGCAGCACCTAGTCAAGGGGTGCTGTAACTCACATATGACTATGCCTTCCCAAAGAAGGTATAACTGGCATAGGGCGGCAACAACTGGCTATATGAGGCTGTAGTGACATGCAAAGACCGAGCCTGTGGTTTATGCTGGTTCTGCTGGGCACGCGTCCAGCATATCATGGCCGCATCCATTGCCTATCAAGCTAACCACTGGGTTAGATGAGGATTGGTAACTACATAAAATCTTGGTCTGCTTAGTAACTATTTGCTATTTTATTTATGTTTCGTGGGTTTTTACACCTGCTTTTACTTCCTTGGATGTCATCAGCATCTAAGAGCAGATGTTGTCACTTCCTGTCATTTCCTTGAGGTCAACAAGCATGTGATGTCACTTCCTGTTCTGTCATCAGGCACATGATGTAATTTCCACTACCCCTGGAATTCTGGTGATATAACGTCCTTGTGGGTTAGCCAGTAGACACTCCTCTATATGGTTGACATGTAAGGGATCAATTAATGGCCTTAAGGGACTAGAGAGTCAAATGTATCCCGAATAGTTTTTCACCCATAGTATTGTGTTTGGGGTGCGCTAGGCCTATCATTGGCCTAGAGATATTTCAGCCCAGGTGCATACTTCCGGTCTGGACTAAAAGTGGGGTTGAGGCGTGATGCTGTTGGCCATGGGTCACCACAAAGTCAGGTATAAGCAGGATGCCATGTATACCCACTTGGTAGTTGCCCTGCTTAAGGTCTCGGTGTGGTTGCCCCATCCCATCAGTAAACACGCCAACGTTACACTTATTTTGGATGTCTAAAATTAGAAATATATACTGCTGTTTTTGTGTTATGTATCTGTTTATGTTGGGCTGGTAATAGAAGACTCTTGCTTCAGTTGAACGAAACATGTGTCGGCTAGCAGGGCGGATAAACATGAGATAGGCAACTTGAATGACTAGGACTCTTCAGTTCTACAGTCCTGGATGCCTGCGTAGGTTCAACCAACTACTGTGATATAGGGAGCCTCCCACCTCTTAAGGACACTCTTTGCATGCTGCTACAATGCAAGGGGGTACGTCGCAGCATTGCATGACGAAGTGCCCTCTGCATGCCACCTAGGAAGGCATCTAGACTCTGAATCTTTTGGCCCCCACATTATTGACAACATCCTTGGTTAGGGTGACCAGAGATTTGTATCGGGGCACGGAAGGAAGTTACCTTGATGTAAGGAATATCCCATGTTGGGGCTGCTTTGTGCGCTTTATAAATGTAAAAAATAAATAAATAAATGTTCTTCAATTTAGACATATTCACAAGCTCTACAGGTACACGCAGGTCATTCGCGTGACGCCACGCCATCTGCATTGGCCACCAGGACAGAGATGGTTTCCATATGGCAGGGAAAATGCTCTGTCTTCAGGGTGGAGATCAGTAAAATGTCCGTCATCTCCTTGCACCAGTTGCAGAGTGAAATGACACGTTCAACTAACTCCGCCGTTTCAACACGACGCTCGCTCCCATCTGCTAGAGACACTGTTCTGTCAGTCAAAGATGAGGGATTCCATTTTGGAAATACCTCCACAAAAAAAAGCATATTAACACGATATGAATGCAAGACAAACCGAATAAAAATGTGCACAAGCATATTAACTCTATCTCATTTTAACACTCGTGTACGAGCACGACACAAATACAATATAGATCAACTGTAAATCAACTCATCAAAATGGCCTTTTGGGCATTTTTCCGCAGGTCATGACATGGCATCCTTTTTTTCCTTTTCAGTTATGGAGAGGTGGAAATAGTCAAAACTCTCGGGTCAAAACCTCCTCCCCAGCCATCCAAGGAGCTCCTGGCACCCTTTAAGGGGATGCATGGCTGTTTCTAATCAGTCCACTGGCAGATAATGGCATAATTGCCGCTTAAATCAAACGACTGTACTGAGTGTGCCTTCGGCCCCTTGATTTACAGCAATATGGGTGCCCTGGCATCTGTTACTTGTGCGGATTTCCTCTCACAAATAAGCATTGGCAAAGCCAACAGGTGTGCCTTTTGTATAGGTATTATATGTGAATTTACCAGGCGCTGCCGTAACAGTCGCAGGTACTAACACTATATGCCAGCTGTGGCCATCTTTGGCCAAGTAGTACCATTAGGGCAGCGGTGCCTGGAAAATGTCCATCAAGTGCCTACACAAACGCAAAGGTGTTGACTTTGCCAATGCTTGTTTCGTTTTGCCTATTATGTGGCACCGGAGCACCACATATAAGCCAAAACTATTGGCACAGGAGCACAAATAGGTGGGAGATGGGATGTGAGGCTGGACACAGCCTATAGGTGCTAGTTGGGATTGTATCCACACATTGACCCCACATGGCCATACTAATACCTATTAACATCCCCTGCCAATACTCGCCCCCTGGCAACCGAAAACACACCCTCTTCAGATCTTTTTGAGCTTGCTCTATTATACAGTAACATCAATCTGTGTGCTCTCATAGGACTACCTTGTTATTTCTAAGCAGTATTCTGAAAAGTAATGGCTTAACTACAGTTGTAAATTATCACCTGGTGTAACAAAAATGTCTTAACAAAGTGTGCCTTCAGGCTTCAGCCCTGTTAAAACGGTTAAAAACAAGCACTGAAAAGCCAACCATTTTACTCTTGCATATTTATTTGTATGCTTATAAAGCACCGAAAGCCCGCAGGCATTGGGGCACGTAACATAAATCATACAAGTAGCAAACAAGACAACAAACACAAACACAGAAACTGAGCACTGTTGCATAGCCATCATATGTCCAGGTACTCACATCATTTGCCAGCTTTTGCCATTTTATGGACAGATAGTCACATTATAGAAGTGCTTGGTATATACCTATTCAATGCCTTCCCCGCCCTTTTACCTCTTTTCCCCATCCTGTACACCTTTTTTCTTTGTATTTCCCTCTCTTATAATGCCCCTTTACCCCTCATTGTTTTATTATTTACTTTTTTACAATTTCTAAAAAACAGTGATACTTCTTTAATCCACTGCCCGATTTTGATGAGTTTTCCATTAAAACTAATGGGTAACATTTTTGAGAGTTGGTCTTGCAATGAGCCTGGATTTCTTTGAAATGGGTTTCTCTGAAACGACTTGCATTGAGTTGGGTGCAGTGAAATGGTATGTTATTTGACTTTTGTATAACATCTACTGCCATTAGTTTGGCTGCGAAGCACTTCGGAGGATGAACGCCCTTCGGAAGGCCTAATCCTTGCAACCATGTGAATCAAACAAGTAATACAATGCAGGCAAACAGTAATTGACCTACCATGACAGGGGGAGATTACTAGCCGGAAGCATTATAAACCATGCAGTGCAAATTGCACGGGCACAAGGAAAGACTGCTATGTCACTGGCTATGTGATAGCTGGACCGACATTTTCACGGGACTCAGCTGTAATCTATGGGTTACAGTGCAAGAGGGGGCACATATATTGCCAACAGTCTATCAATCCCTACGGCAACTGCCTAGGGTTGAGGGCTCTGCTATCCTTTACATGCAGAACACATGCATCAATGGCTAACATGTCAATTACAGGTACAGTTGCCAGATAAGAAACAGATACCCCCTCCCCTAACTCCCGCCCCGTAGGTCCTTTTGTCTGTGCCATCTCGTTATTGCAGTACATGTAGTATACTGGATTGACACATGGCAGCTATAATGCACAGTCACCTTAAAGAGGGCACTGAAATATGTGGATACCCAATAATTACGATGTCATAGTTTAAAGGGATACATTGTTCTATAAAGTGCCTTGCACATGTAATATATTTACTTATATAATGTATTTCCCTATAACCATCCAATTATAGTTGGTGTAGAGCACCTCCAAATGTTAAACAAAACTATTCACTGTCAATCAGACGGAGAAGGGGGAGGACTAAGCGTTACCTACAGAAATACCTTACGAAGGGATAGCTCAGGGGCAACATGCTCACCTTGGAAGCAAAATGACACGGAGCACCACAGGTTTGCTCCCTGGGTCTGCACTTAGAAATCGCTGGGTGTTAAGCGTGTTGTAAATTACCTATCATATCATAAAGACCCTGTTAGTGTAAACATTAAGGTCCTGATTCACAGGACATTTTCCTATGGGATCATGCCATTATAAAACACTTCTGTGAATCAGGCCATAAGTATAGCAACAATGAAGAAATACTGAATTACATTTTATTCACCAGCTATGATCTGGCTTAAATTCACTAACTTAACCTCAGAGCTGTAGAGAAGTAAACTTCACAAGTGCCCAGTGTTGTGTTCTGCTCCCCGGCGGATGCGTCGGTGGGAAGCAGAGAATGTGAGGTCCTGGGCGCCAAAACCTTGCTGAGCAGCGCTGGCTGGAGAAAGAGAGACGCGGACACGCTGGTGCTGCGGTACGCCCAGAACTGCCCACGCGTAGATGGTGCAGGGCTTTTATTAACAGCGCCTTACGTCACCGCATGGCGAGACGCAAGGCGTACACAACATTCCTCCTTTTATCCAACAAAAACATTAACAAAACACGGTCTGTTTCAAGCAAACAAGTCTGGTTCTAAACTGTGAGTTCACATGCCACTCGGGCTGGGCTTTTACCACTCATAGTCTTTAAGTCTTTCAGGGGGTCAGGGAGCAGTTCTCAGAGCATAACGTCCACCCGTGGGGGCTACCCCTTGACTCCCATTGGGTTGCTCACCTTCATTGTTCAACTCTGCCTCATCTGGTTCGCTCGGCAGCTTTCCATTCTGCCGTCCATGGTTGCTTACCCCTCCGGATGGTAGTGTTCCTCCTCAATTGGCAGATCTTCCTCTTCCACTGGTTGCTGCTCTCCATCCGTCCACAGGTCTCTCGGTACCATCTTGAACCATGAGGCATTTCTTATAACCTGTCTTTGTCCCCTTGTGGCTGTTATCATGGTCCCCCGTCTTTGTGTTATGGTCCATGGGACAGAGTCGTATTAGGTGTCCAGCTTCGACTTGGATGGGTTTCTTACCATTATCACCTGATCACCAACTCGGTGTTTGGACCTCTTGCCGTGTCTCTTGATGCTCATGCGTTTGTTCCCCACGGTCCTTCTTTGGTGTGTGCGCGCCCTGTCATACGTGTCTGTACCCCCGCTTGGGTGGTGTGGAATGGATGAGTTGATTATTGTCCCATACATGATGTCCGCTGATGGTATTCCTGTGGTGCTGTGGGGTGTTACTTTGCAGTTTCTTAGGGTCCTGTACAAGTCCACCCTCCCAGGGCTCGAGTTGACGCGGGATAGGCGTAGTACTTTATTGGGGGTGTGCATGAACCTTTCCACGTCTCCGTTGGCCTGTGGCCATCTCGGCATTATGTGATGGTAGTGAATGTTGAGGTTGGCTAGGTATTTTTGAATTCTTCGCCTTGGAACGGTGGTCCGTTGTCGCTCCGGATCCGTCGTGGGAGGCCATGGGTGGCGAACATGTTTTCCAGAGCCGGTATCACCGTCTCTGCTGCTGTGGATGACACAATTTCAACCTCTGGGCACCTCAAGTGGTCATCGATGGCCACTAACAGGTACATGCCCTCCTGTATCTTGCAGAGTCAACGCTAATGGCGTCCCATCTGGAGGACCCTCGCTCTGCCGATAGTATCGCTCAGGATTCAGCGGTGCAGTCGTGATTTGACATGGGAGGCATGTTGTGATGAGTTGTTCCACTTTTTCGTCTACGTGTGGGAACCATACGCAGTGTCTGATTCGGGCCTTGGTCCTTACCATGCCCTGGTGGCCTTCGTGCGCTAGTGCTACGATTTTGTCTGGCAGGCTTGCGGGGGTGACTATTTGGTTCCCTCTTAGTATGAGTCCTTCCTCAGTGATTGACACGTCTTGCCTTACTGCGAACATGCCGGCGAGGAACTCTTTGGCTTCGGCAGTTCGATTGTGTACGTTCCGAAGGAAGGATTTCCATTCACCGGAGATGACAGCCTCTTTTAGCAGATCACAGCATGGGTCGGCTTGTATAGCCTCCACGATGTCTTCGATACCAATGGCTCTTGGTTTCATCATGTGAATGACTTGGCAGATATGTTCCTCGGTCTCCTCTGCCATGTGTACCTGCCCTGGCGTGGCCGCTCTTGGGTGTCTGGACAGGAAATCTGCTGGGTTCCCGCTGCCAGGTTGGCATGCCAACCCAAATTCATACTGTTGTAGGTGTAGCAGCCACTTCCCTATTGTGGCTGGAGGGTGCGATGAGGAGCCTGTGAATATGGGGATGAGTGGTTTGTGGTCCGTGTATGCTTTTAATTTGCGGCCATACAGATGAAAATGGCGACAGCCCCACAGTACTGCGATTGCTTCTTTTCTATGTGAGAGTACCGCTGCTCCGTGGGTGTCAAAGCGCAGGAGGCATATGCAATCGGCATCGATTCACCAGTGTGAGCTACTTGGATTAAGATTGACCTAGGCCAACAGGGCTGGCATCGACATATAGTTCGGTCGACAGTGTGGGATCGTAGTATGCCATGGTGGTGTTGGCCGAGAGCGACATTTTGATTTGTTCCAATGCTTCCTGGCAGGTGGGGCTCCAGACCCATTTTGTGCTGGCTTTGGTAAGTTCCCTCAGTGGTTCAGACATTGTCGCCAGGTTGGGGATAAATCTTCTGCAGTATGTTGCCATCCCCAGAAAACTGCGTACCTCTGTGGGTGTGGTCGGGGGAGAGGCAGCACGAATATCCGCTACTTTTTGAGGATCAGCTGAGACACCTGCGCTGTTGAAGACATACCCAAAGAAAGAAATCTCCTCCTTTAAGAATTCACACTTGTCCTTGTGAATTGTTAGGCCTGCACTTGCTAGCCTGTTGAGTAGCATGTTGAGTCGGCGTATGTGCTCTGCCTTGTCACTGGCGTGGATGAGAATGTCATCGCTGACATTGAGCACCCCTGGGATGCCACGTATCACCTCTTGGATAGCCTGCTGAAACACTTCGGCCGCAGAGGAAATCCCAAAACTGAGTCGTTTGTATCTGCGTAAGCCTAGGTGGGTGTAAAATGTTGTGATGTACCTGGAGTCCCGGTGGAGTTTCAGTTGGTGGTATCCAGCGTTGAGGTTAACTTTGGAGAAGATTTTTGACCCTGTGAGGTCTGCTATAATTTCATCGAGTGTGGGGGTGATGTGTCGCTCCCGCTTTATTGCTGCATTGGGGAGGCGCATGTCAATGCAGATTCTCACTTTCCAGGTTGTTTGGGTTTCTTGGTCACGACCATGTGTGACACCCACGGTGTTGGTCCGGTTACTTCTTCAATGATGCCTGCTTTCTCGAGTGCATGCAGTTCTTTCTCGACCTGATTTCTTATGTGGAATGGTGTCCTTCGATGGCGCACTGCTCACGGTTGTCCGGATTCATCAATATGAAGTTTGATGGCTTTTCCTTTTAGGCATCCGATGCCCTTGAGGAGGTTCGGGTATTTGTCGAGGATGCTGTTGATGTCCGGTGTATCTGTCACATCACAGATAAAGCTTATGAGCCCCAAATCTTCTGCCGCATCTCCGCTCAGTAGACATTCAATGCCTGCGTTCACGACGTATATTTTGGACTGCAGTGTTTTGTCACCTCTGCTGAGTGTTGTCCGAAATCGTCCTATTTTGGGTAGGGGAGTCTTGCACCCATAAGCGAATAGCAGTGTGTCCGTCGTTTTTAGGACTGGCGGGGGGCATAGTTTTATAAACTCGGTCATTGGCATAACATTGACGGACGCCCCTGTGTCTATCGTCATCTGCGTCTCTTGGCCTTGAATGGCCACTTAGTATCTCCGTCTTCTCTGTCATTTCGTGGGTGTTGTGCCTCTGTAGTCCAGTGCTGAGACTAGGTATATCTTTTTCCTTTCTTACATTGCCCGTTTGCTGCCTCTTTTTGAGGTTCTCCATCGTTGTCGCCTTCCTCATCGGTCGACAAGTTGGTTGTCTCAACTCGGTGGGCGCTGGCTTGTTTCTTCTTCTTCACAGTGCTTTTATCTTGAGTAGTCTGGGGCTGTTGGGGTGGCCCAGACGATCTGCAGACTCTTACATAGTGAGCTTTCCGGCCACATGCCCCGCACGTGGTGCCTTGAGCCGGGCAATTTCGTCTTCCATGGCGAGGTCCTCCGCACCACCCACATTCACTGGGTCCTGGTATCCTTGGTTGCCACCGGGGAGGGGTGTTAGTGCTGCTGGCCTCGTCCCTCGTGTGTTGGCGGTTTGTGATTTGGGCCACTGTCGCCATCGTTAGTGCCGGTTGAAGTTTTTGCAGGGTCGTGCCCATGTGCGCCGCTCTGGCATGCAACAGCTCCCTCTGGTGCCCAAGTTCTAGGCTCCTGGTCAGGGAGATACCTTTCTCACTTAACACCATCCTTCGTAGTTTTTCCAGGTGTATTCCATTAATTATTTGCCGTTGGATTTCTTTTTCAAAGTTGCCAAATTCGCATGAAATCGCATGTTTTCTGAGCCAGGTGTGATAGGCGTCAAATGTTTCGTCCTCTAACTGGATGGTGGTACAAAAGATGAAAGTTTCATAGTCCGGGTTTAGCTGGGGCATGAAGTGGGCCGTGAGAGCGTCTTTGGTTTGTTGGTAGATTGAATATGCGTAGAACCTCGTCACCGACATTTAGTAGGAGGTGTGACCTCATTTTCCCTGACGTGGTGATGTCTTTGCAATCCATGGCCATCTCGAATTTTTGGATCCATAGCTGCCACCGAGGACCAACTGAATAGGGGTCGGCGTATGGGTCGAAAGGGCTGAGCGCCATCGACATCCCTCCTTGCGAACGCGTGTGTGGCGTAGATGGCGAAAGGTTGGCTGGCATTCTCGAAGGTGTCTTGGGCCTGGGCGTGGAGAGGCCTGTTGCCATTTTGTGTGGACCTGGTGCCTGTTTGTGCACACGTGTACTGGTTTCCCCTCACCTTGGTAGGCAGTGGGTGTCCTTGCTTGGCTCCCATGTTTCGTGTCAGGAGGTGAAACACAAGACTCCTGTGTGTCTTCCTGTGTCAGGCTGATGGCGCATAAGGATGTCAGCTGGTTCGTAGTAGGCCCCTTGATGTCTGATGATGGTGAGATGTAAAGAGAGAAAAGAAAAAAAAAATTCTTGGTGGGGGATGGGCCCCCCACCGTGTTCCGAAAAATTGTGCCCGTACCGAGGGCTCGATTGACTGGGCGTCGCGTGTAACGTTGAATTCAGTTTCCTCGTCGCCAGTGTTATATTTTGCTCCCTGGCCGATGCGTCAGCGGGAAGCAGAGAATGTAAGGCCCTGGGCGCAAAAACCTTGCTGCGCAGCGCTGGCTGGAGAAAGAGAGACGCGGACACACTGGTGCTGCGGTACGCCCAGTACTGCCCCCGCATAGCGGGGGTGGGGCTTTTATTAACAGCACCTTACGTGACCGCGTGGCGGGACGTAAGGCATACACAACACCCAGGAGACTGCTTTGTGGGATTCAGAGTAGCTGGGCGAGAGCCCACCTAAACCATAAGAAGCCAATGAATGTCAACAGTGACAAGCGCATGTGCCTTCTTATTTCCTCATACTTAGGACTAAGAATCAAGAAATGCATCACCCATTCAACCTCGGCGGAGAAGTGTATACATAGCTACTCGTCCATGGGCTTGCCTACCTACTTCCTTCCTCCCTGTAGTTTCTAGAACCTTCCTTAATCATGTTATCAATCTCCTTTGTGCCAGCGGATGCGGCAAGACTAGGAGTGGTTTTATACTACCCGAAGCAACACGTTTAGTGTGGGTCAGATTGGAAGGACTTTGCACGTCACTCTTTGGTCTCTATAGTGAGCATTTAATGCATTAGAGACGATTCTGTCATCGTGAATGGGATAGGTGTAGGGTTGTGAAACCAGTGTGGGGTTTTAGCTATCTCCAACTCTTTCTTGATAACGTTAAGCCCGGGGACTATATCAGTGCAGTCCCTGGCTAGAATGCCTTTTAGTATATTGTGTGGAAGTGCCGTGAATGTGCTTTATGGTATGGATGGATGAAAGCAGGTTTGAAATGTATGACGTCAGAGTAAATGATGGAATGATAGTAGTATGAGTGTTAGAATGCTATGTCCCTGGCGTTCCACCCCTGGCATTTGGGAGAGATGTAGCCTGGGTGGAAGCAGCCAGTGGGTCCCTCCCCTGTAAAATACTTGGACGTGTAATGGACCCCTCGCACTGCCATTTACTGTTGATTTTGGTCCACTGTGCTACTCTCCGGCAGATCGCACACTGGGTGTTCGTCCTGCCCACTACAACGTTGGTCACCAGCCTGGCTTTTACCTGTGATCACCTTGACTGTAGCGTATGCCCATGTGCTTGCAGATCGTTCATAGCGTGATTAGCCTGTCGCCTAGACCTGCTTTGATGCCTACTGCACTGCCTTGTTGAATTCTTATCTGCCTGCTGACCATATTCCCACTGTCCTGAACTGCTATGTGCCCAATGCACTGCCTTACTGAATTCTTATTTGCCTGCTGAACATATTCCCACTGTCCTGAACTGCTATGTGCCCAATGCACTGCCTTATTGAATTCTTATTTGCCTGCTGAACGAATTCCCACTGCCCTGAACTGCTATGTGCCCAATGCACTGCCTTATTGAATTCTTATTTGCCTGCTGAACATATTCCCACTGTCCTGAACTGCTATGTGCCCATTACATTGCCTTTTTGAAACTGACATGGCACTGCACGCTTTATTTGTCGGGTGCACGTTCACTGAGTAACTGATAGCCCTCTTGCCCTCTCCCTGCTATTATGCATCCCCAGAGTGCAGCATTTATTCTCTGTCAATTTGCCTTTTGCCTCTTGTTCACTATTATTGCACATACAGACTCAGCATTACCCAGCCGCAACACCCCCATAGCAGCACCACTACAGAACTACACACACGTCCTTTTGTCACCCTCTGTGCCTCCCAACACATATTGTACACATACCCTACTATGCACATACAACACCCTAGGGGTACCATTGTCAACTTACACCAACAACTCCCTTTTCACTCAACCATGGATGGCCCTCTGACCGACCCTTACCTCAACGACCCAGCTCTTTGGCTACATGACTTCGCCAGGAAACCTACACCCAACCAACCTCGTTCTGTCTTATTGAGAAATTCTGGACTAGGGTCCAGACTTCCCCACACCTTTTACCACCGCTCTAGCAGGGCCCAACCTGCCAAACTATCTGACATCAAGCATACAGCAGTTACCTATCACCATACGCCTATCCCCTCCATGGACACCCCTTCCTCGAACAGACCTTCGCTAGTACCCACCCCTGATGCATGCACCTCACCGGTTAATACACAACCCCCAACATGCATTAAGGCAGCATTGATCAATTCCAGGTCTCTCACGGCCCATGCCCTTGACATGGCGGATCTTATCACTACTCATGACCTCGACCTCATAGCTGTTACTGAAACTTGACTCCATGCGGCCTCAGGACCCCTTCTATCCCTTGCACTCCCTGTAGGATACACAATCATCAGAAATGACCGTAACATGCTCAAACTAAAGGTGGAGGTATAGCTATTATCCACAAAACCACGCTAAATCTCCAGCTTTCCACTCCTTGCCAATTCAAATTAGCAGAATCCCTCACAGCGAAGTTCGCCATCTCTCCTAACCAGACCATCACCATCCACATCATATACAGGCCCCCTGGCCCCATATCTACCTTTACTGAGGATCTCGCCCACACCCTGTCTGAAAACACCAAGAATACCTCACAAATCATCATACTAGGTGATTTCAATTTAGGCCTCTCTGACCCTAACGATGCATCGCCCCATGATGTCAACAGCTTACTACTCAATCTAGGCTTCACACAACGTGTCACCGCACCTACTCACTCTAAGGGCAGAATCCTAGATTGGATAGCTGACCTTAACTGTGATTCTAAGGTCAACTCCAATTTACCATGTGCCTGGACGGACCATCACCTTATCACATTTAGCATCCCCACTAAAATCATTCACCCCATCCCTAACATAGCACCTGCCACGTCCACTAGGAACAAGCGCAACATAACGTGTGCTAAACTTATCCCACTCATCCTCCCCGCCCTCAATGATCTTGCCTCTGCATGTTCGGACCCTAATGTCCTGGTCGACACTTACAACCAGACTATGCTAAAGGCACTTGATCTTATCGCTCCCTCAAAACTACGGAAACCTAAACCCCGGGCTCACCTTAACACCTGGTTCACGCCTCAGCTAAGAACCCTACGTAAGGAAAAAAGGACCCTTGAAACTCATTGGAGAAGCCACCCCTCGGAATCCAATAATGCAAGCATGGCTCTAGCCACTTTAAATTAGAAAGAAGCCATACTGGCTGCTAAAAAAGAAACATACAATAAACCTATTGAACAGGCCCAATCCAACACCAAGGAGCTATTCAAAATTTTAAAGAAACTGGAATCCCCTGCTACTCCTACAGACACCTGCTCCAAAGACAGCCCTTGGTGCACAAACATCCAAGAGGCTCTCTTGGGAAAAATTACTATGCTCCAAATCAAAATCAATGAGAACAAAAACATTCTACACTCCTTTATAGCACAGCTTGCCCCTCAGGCTAACTACAAACCGAATACTGCACCTCAGAAACCTTTCTGCTTCTCACCACTCTCTATTTCTGAAGTTGTACACATCATTAACAGTGTTAAGCCCTATAACTGTCAGGGTGACTCCTGCACTGCCACTATTATCAAGGAGGCCTCACAGCACCTGGCGCCTTTCATCACTACACTCATAAACTCCTCCTTCTAGTCGGGGATCGTCCCTGACAACCTCAAGGACGCCTGGGTTATTCCCTTACTGAAAAAACCTACCTTGGACGCTAACACTCCTACCAACTACAGACCTATCACCACGTTGACATTTCTTTTAAAAATTCTCGATCGAGCGGCATACCTGCAGATCCAAGATTATCTTGAATCCAACAACCTTCTGGGTTTTAGGCAATCGGGCTTCCGCCCTCGCCGTGGCACAGAAACTGCGTTACTAGATTTAAAAACACAAATAGAAGACTTAAAAGATAAGGGACAACTGGCTCTTTTACTCCTTCTAGACCTCTCCGCAGCATTCGATTTAGTCAATCATCAAATCCTCTGACACCACCGTAAATCAGCGGCTAACATCTCGGAGAAAGCCACAGCTTGGATTACATCATTCCTGGACAATGGATCTATGAGGGTCTTCTCCCCCTCTGCCACTGCTGAACCTTCCACTGTCACATGTGGTGTCCCCCAAGGGTCATGTGTGTCCCCGCCCCTCTACAACGTTTTCACAAAACCTCTATTTGACATACTGGACCGTATGGGCGTCACGTACACCAACTACGCTGACGATACCCAAATACTTATTCCCATCACGGGTGACCACAAAATTGACTCCCTAGCTATCAACGTAATTTATCAAGTCACCGAGGCCTGGATGGCGCAGCATGAACTGTGTTTAAATGACGAGAAGACTGAGCTCCGCATCTTAGGTTCACCCCAAAAACTCAGTAAACTTGACTCCTCATTCAAGTCCTTCAGCATCAATGGTAACTCCATCAAAGTGGCCAAGGACACCAAGACATTAGGTATTTATCTTGATTCCACCCTCTCCCTATCCATACAAACTAATGCAGTCTCTTCAGCCGCATCTTACACACGCAAGCTTATCACAGCTTGCCGGCCTTTCCTGTCTCCTGCCAATTGCACAACTCTAGCCAGGACTCTTGTCCTCTCCAAAACCGATTACTGCAATGCCCTCTATCTGGGCACTAACCAATGCAATATCAGAAAACTTCAAATCATCCAAAACAACGCTATTAGAGCGGCCCTGAACATTCCTGGAACTGCACATATCTCCGAATACAGACAGAGCCTTCTCTGGCTCTCAGTTACCCAAAGAGTCTCTCTTAAAGCCTTGGCACTCACACATAAAAGTATCGCTAACCTAGCCCCCAGCTACCTTTCCAACAGGTTCACGTCGCACTCAGCTGCAAGACCTCTCAGAAGCGCACACACTAATTGCCTTGTCATCCCACGGTTCAACCTCCAAAAATCAGGAGGTCGCAGTTTCCCTGTCCTAGCAGCCAAGCTGTGGAACACACTACCCAACCCACTCAGAGCTGAACCTTCCTTCACTGCCTTCAAGCGTAATGCCAAAGCTTGGCTATCCACCCTCGACTAAGGATGACTATTGACTGTAACAATATTCTATGACATCACAGGCTATTTTTATGTCACTGCCATTGCATTCTGCCCTGTCCTGTAAATTGTATACCTTCGATTCTGTCACTTGTAAATTGGAAATTGTATACCTTTGATTATGTCACATGTATATTTTGTATATTCTAAATGTAAATACTTCTATGTAAGCTGACTGTAACTAAATAATGCGCCCGGTTGCCCTCGGGCCTTGTGCGCTATACAAATAAACAAAATACAAAATACAAATACAAAAGTTAAAGTGAACTTACCTGATGTGTCCTGCAAAGTCACTTTACAACAATGGTGACCAACTGGTCTTTTCTGAAATAATGGGAACAAACTCAAATATACAGCAGGAGAAGGAAACAAGACTAAGGGCCTCATCACGACTTTGGTGGTAACCCTTAAAATCGGTGGTAATGCTATTAGCGCCGATTTTAAGGGTCCGTCGGATCACGAGTCGAAATACAGCCGGCGCAAGTACAGCCGGCTGTACAAGCGCCGGCCATAACAGCGCCAGGACCCATTCGCGCTAAAACATCAGCAATCACAAGTCTGGCGTAGGCGCTATTAGCACCAGAAAAGCAGCAGATAATCCGCCGAAAATACCTCCAGCAAAAAGCTGGAGGTAACAGAATTCAGGCTGCAGTAATAAGGACCCAGGTGGAACCAATGCAAATCAGAGGCCTACAAAGGAGCCACCTATGCACAACACACCCTCCCCAACACCGTTACACCAGCAGGAGCAGGAAGGAGACAGCAATCAGGACCCAGGTGGAACCAATGCAAATCAGAGGCCTACAAAGGAGCCACCCATGCACAACACACCCTCCCCAACACCATTACACCAGCTGGAGCAGGGAGGAGACAGCAATCAGGGCCCAGGTGGAACCAATGCAAATCAGAGGCCTACAAAGGAGCCACCCATGCACAACACACCCTCCCCAACACCATTACACCAGCAGGAGCAGGGAGGAGACAGCAATCAGGGCCCAGGTGGAACCAATGCAAATCATAGCCCTACAAAGGAGCCACCCATACACAACACACCCTCCCCAACACCATTACACCAGCTGGAGCAGGGAGGAGACAGCAATCAGGGCCCAGGTGGAACCAATGCAAATCAGAGGCCTACAAAGGAGCCACCCATGCACAACACACCCTACCCAACACCATGCTGCCATTTGGAGCCGGGAGCCTTGATGTTGACTTCTACCTGCTGCGCCTGGAGCTACAGAGGCCAGCCATCCAGGCCAGGGCCCCGGGAGTGCAGGGGGCAGTGGGGATGAGGAGAAGGAGGAGGAGAGCAGCACAAGCAAGGCGGCCAGCCATCCCCAGGGTCAGGCCAACACCCTGGGCCCTGACTGATGGTCAGTTAGTGACATAATAACGGCTGGACAGGGCAACCATCATCCAGTTGCTGGACACAATCCAGGGTCACATTGGCAGCCGCATAGCCACCAGCACAGCAGTACCTCCCCTAGTGAAGCTCGTGTCTGTGCTACAATTTCTTGGGACTGGCAGCTACCAACATACCGTTGCCATGATGCATGGAATGGCCCAGTCCACATTCAGTGCCATGCTGGGACAGGTGCTTGATGCACTGTTGAATCATGTGAACGAACACATTGCATTGCCAGCCACACAGGCACAGGTGCACCAGCTGAAGGGTCAATTCTATGCCATTGCCCAAGTCCCGAATGTAATAGCAGCCCTGGACTGCACACATGTGGCACTCGTACCACCCCAGGCACATGAGGCTGCCTACAGAAACCGTAAATAGTACCATTCCCTCAACGTGCAGATGACATGTGGACCTGACCTCACCTTCAGCCACTGCTGTGCCCGCTACCCAGGATCCACCCACGACTCCATGGTCCTGCGCAATAGTACCCTGCCGGCGTACATGGAAAGGCACCGTGGCCAAAACACATGGCTACTGGGTGAGTACAAATGTATACCATAAAGCATGTCAATCCACAACTGATGGTGCCTGTCACATAATCCATTATTCCCAATAGGCATCAGCATCACTGCAGCATTCACATTCAAGCACCTTGCACGATAAACCTTGGACATGTCCAACACAGCAGAACACACCCATGCAGGATGTAAGACATGTTGCGGCACAGTGACATATGGAAGCCCCACCACAATAAAGCCTCCTGTGTGGGTAGCACCATGGCTCCCAACACTGAGACAGTACAGAAATCCCACCCTGCCCATCCGACAGTAATGAAATTCCAAACCATAAACTGGCACATCCACAAATGCACCACACATAAGTAGGCAGAGTAATGACAATGTACATCCCACGAACACTGTTCCCAAAATGGCCAGGGAAATGCATGGAGAACAGTACAGAATAGTGACGACCAGCAAATGCAACTGTAGCCAAATGGATTTGCAATGACACATGAGGAAACCACTTCTGTCATGCAGAAGTAGATGGAAGGGTCCCCTTATCCTGCGACAAGTGAATGAGTACTGTTACATACAGAAACATAGGCGTCCCAAGTGGAGAGTACCCCATTGATTCAATCGTGCCCGTAGGACAGCACACTCCACAATGTCATAGGCCAAATGACAAATATGGCAAAATCACACTGATGACAGAGCACTGTACACCCACTGGACTTACCTTTGCCCCATACCGGCTTTCTCTCCCCTCTAGGTGATTCTGGATATCCCCAGTACACGTGGCTCATGACCCCTGTGCGTCACCCGCACACGGCGGCGGAGCGGGCATACAACCTTGGCCATGCCCGTACAAGGATCTGCCTGGAGAGGGCATTTGGACTGCTGAAGGCACACTACTGGTGCCTTGAACGCACGGGAGGGGCAATGATGTATGCACCAGAAAAAGTTGGCAAAATTGTACTGACATGTGCCATGTTCCACAACATCTGCTGTCGCAGAAATGTGCCACTGCCCCCTGATGCTCATGTGCAGCCACCTGAGGATGGTAGTGAGGGCGATGAAGTGCCAGAAGGTGTTGAACATGCACAAAGGATTGGGCTGAGGGAGGGGAGGTTGGCAAGACAGGGATTAATAGATGGATTCTTTTAGAAATGGGTAATGGGTAAATTGGAAATATGTCACTTCAACATTAAATTGCATTAGTAACAGTCACTACTGTCCATGCATTGTGATTTTTCTAAAGAGATTTATTTTCCGTCCAACAAACCCCCTTCCCCCCCAGTCTGGTGGGGCTGCGTTGGGGTGAAGTGGGTGTTGGCCTGGGTCATCTCCCTTCCATATGGCCTCTTTGTGGGGTGGTGGTGCTGGTGGAGGCGCGCTGCCGTGGGCGCTGTGTTGGTGTGGCCTCCTCCCCATCATCTTCATCCCGTTTGGATCGACGTCAGCCTGTGGGGTACATAGGGTGTGGTTTGAGTTCAATGCAACATATATTTGTGTGATGCAGTTCATGCCAACAAGTGTGATTGAGGACAGTATCAATCACGCATTCAACTTGCATTCTGTTCAGTCGCCATGTGGTGCTTGTTGTGAGTGTGTATGGAGGTACACCTCATGGGAATGTTGGAGTGACGAGATTGCATGCGTGGTTGGGGTGCACTGCACTTTGGGTTTTGGGGGTGTATTCATGCACACTCAAACTCTACATAGCTGTCCTATGGCTATGGATGTCTATCCCCTGCCCCTGTCATTCACGTCAGCATACTTATGGCTTCTGTTAGAGTTCCGTTTCCTTCATCATGAGAAGGTATAAATGTGCAACATGATTCTCCAATTTTTACACAAACTCCTCCATCCATGGCTATGATCATGTCAAGGACGTATCGGTTCTGAAGTGTCATTAATCGAATCGCCCTTAATTCTTCCTTGATCGCATTGAATCCCTTTATGGTTGTATTGATTGTCTGCAGTAATTCCCATCTGGTTATTTGTAACCATTTAGTATTTGCTCCAACTTGGATTCTCGGCATGAATAGTTTTGCAAGTTTCGGCCATAATGGCTTGCATATCTTCTGCGCATTTTCAATTGTTTCTTTGCAGGCTCCGGTGACCATCCATGCTCTGCAGATCTC
The DNA here is from genome assembly GCF_040938575.1 of Ambystoma mexicanum. Lineage (NCBI taxonomy): Eukaryota > Metazoa > Chordata > Amphibia > Caudata > Ambystomatidae > Ambystoma > Ambystoma mexicanum. The sequence goes on from NC_090921.1 coordinate 985,905,683, forward strand.
TACTCCTTTCTCCCATCCGTCTGGTGAAAGCACTGTTCCCCATATTTGCATTTGGCCTCTGTTCTTCCATTTTCTGGCCTCTTCTGCAGATTTTCCTTTGACATCAATTTTTTTATTCACGTCCCTTCTAATGCCAGCTCCTTTCACTCCGGCCTCTCATATCTGATCACATGATTTCTTATATGGGCTCTGTATCTTGTCTTTATATCTTGTATGTATTCCTCTTCATCTGGATCTGTCTTTTCAGTTGCCCATTTAAGGGAAACATCACTTCCCATAAATTGACCTCTTGTCTTGCACATTGCTACGTGTGATAGACAGTGTGCTATCTGGACGTCAATTTCTACGGCTACAAAGATCTTTGATTTCCCCATGTTGTGGGCTAGGAGGGCGCAAACAAAGCATTCCCCCTCTGAGCTCCGTCTTCCAACTTCTTCCATGTGTTGGTTCCATATGTTGTTTCCCAAATGTGCTGTGCTGTCCAGGTAATCGTTTAGTTCACTGTCATCTCTTTGTATGCTTCTCTTGATTCTCAAGGTTTTCATGTAGTTTGCTATCATCACATCTTTAATAACATCCATGTAGCTTCTTCTCACTTGGGGATTCGCAGGCACTACATCCTTGGTTCAGGCCTCTTCATCTGTACCAATGAGGTAGGCGAAAGTCTTGCAATTCTTTCCCTGATCTCCTGTCTTTCCCTGGCTTTGGTTATGAATGGCCAAATTGATTCTGCCACTATCTCTGCATGTGATAGTTTTGCGGAACTTGTGCTTGTTCTCTTCATTGGATCAGGTGTGTTTGTCAATGCTGTCTCTGTTGGTTCGTTCTTCAGCTCTTTTTGTCTTTTCAAAGGTTCAGCTTTTCCCCTTTGTCTTTTCTCTTCATTTGTGGGGTAGCTTCTCACAGTTGGTTGCCCTAACTTCTCCCCTTCTTTGGTCTGTGGTTCTGTAGCTATTGAAATTAGATCTGGTGTATGCAGACTCGTCATTTGCATACGCGTGGTTGTAAGTAACCTGTTTTCACTCAAATTTTGCCGACCTTGTCTCAGGCTTGTTGATGTGCTTGTTACTGCAACTATGTGTATGTCATTGCTACTCACATCCATCTCTAGTTCACTCAGTCCATTGTCAGATCTTCTAGGGACTGGAATGACTACATAGGCTCTGGGTGCCTTTGTGGGCTTCATGTGTGCATCGTTAGGTGGGTGCACTGGACTCTGAACACTTTGTCGATCAATAAAAAATGCAGTTCTAATCGTCAGTGACAATAAAACAATGATGAATATAATGCATAAGTACATGATACCCTTATAGGTTAGCTTGCAACATTTACTTCTGGAAAAATAAGGGCGTCTCTTCTACTGGGGGAGAATATGGCTGCTATTTTGATTCATCATCTGGAACATTTTAAGGAAAAAGGCTAACGCTTTAATACAATCTTAGGCAATATTATTTCTGGATACTGCTGGTTCCTCTTGCGGTTTGCATGTACGGAAACAATTGTCCCTCTTGCCTGGACACTGGATTGTCTGTTATCTCTGGATATAGTTCTCTTTTTCTACATATGAGGAAATGCCAAAATTGGGTAATGTGGTCAACACGTCTCTTTACTATGCATGTTCAAAGTACACGAGTTACCAGTTGATGCCTCTTATTTGCTTCATCCCAGACGACATGTCGCGTCCTTGTCGGTGTAACAAGAGTGAGGTCCCTGGCAAAGCTTTCTCGATCTGTCCATTGGCGGGAAGCTTCAAGGTTTCTTCCGGAAACTCTGGTGGAGCTTGGAGAGCGTAATTTGTACTACAATACCATGCAGGAGCATGCTTAGCTGGGTAGATTTTTCTGGGTCTCTGATGAATGTGAGGACGTCAACGCCAGCAAAAGAAGACATTGTTCGCCAATCTGCTATCTTCTGGTGACAGGGACATTTGCCTAGTCCTTGCTGAATTCTGGAACAGTTCGGTACTCACTGTGAGTAGCTTCTACGATCTAGGTTGATGTGGAGAGTGACCTGGATGATGATGCCATTCAAGATTATGCTTAAGCGTTCTGTGTTTGCCGGATCTCGAAGAAATGTTAATACATCAGTGTGTCTTCCGACAAAGTTTGGGTGCTCTTCAATTAGACAAAAAATATCACGTTGATGAGTGTATTCGCTTCTTCTTCCGCTTGGGATATTTGTTTTTTCCTCTCTGTATTCTTGAAGTCGGAATAACTGTTCAGCGATCACGGTGAGCAGCCTGCTAATCATTTTGTTGTTTTCAGGATCTTGCAGAAATTCGGGGATGCTAGTGAGCCGTCCCACTAGTGATGGGTGTGACCTCAAGACTAGGTGAAAGTAGTTCAAAACGTCTTTAGTGATGTCGCGACTGTGGGACGCCATTTGTGAGTCCAAACAATGTTCCTGTCTTGAATGAGTCTGCATACTGTATTTTCTTTCAACTCGTGTGTCTGCAATTGGGATTTGACATATTCATTTCTTATCAAGGCTTCAGTGTGCCTCAGTCTAAAGTTCAAAGTCAATAACCAATGTTGTGGCTAGCATATGCACTTCTCTCCTTCACCCTGCAACTAGGATGTACAGAGTGTCCGTATTTTTTATGTCCTTATCCTTTTCTCCTTTTGCTCAGAGGAATTTCCATTGTTAAACCACAAATTTGGCCAAAAGTTCTTTGTCTTTGCTTTGCTGCTGGTTATGCATCCTTCTTCCTCATCATAGATCTCGTCTGCACGTGCTGTGGTTCTTCCCTGTTGTCTGTAGTCTCTTTGCGGTGGCGCGCAGGCAGGGGTATTCCTCCGACGTATGGTTTGATATTACCTAGGAAGATCCAAGCTCTGCTTCCTTGTAGCTTGACTGCAGATGGTGTGACGTTTTCAACTGTGAACGGTCCGTTGAACCTTGGCTCATTCCACTTTTTCCTAGTGTGATTCTTCACCAGGACAGTGTCTCCAGGGAAGATTGAAGGAACACATAGAGTCTGAGCTGTGTCTGCAGTAGCATCTCCTTCTGAGCTCTGTGCTGCCCTGCACCCTTTTCATCATCGCTGCAGCTGGCCTGCAATTACAGTAAGACAAGATGTCATGCAGTTCAAGTCATTTTGCATTTCAGACCCTAAGATTTCACTTGTCGGCTGAGCATCACACTTAGCTCTGCCTCGAGGTGTCAGGGGAGTGTGCATCCTTCTTCCTGCCGCTATTTTGTGCGGCGTAAGGTGATGGTCAGAACCAGGTTGGTTTCTGAGTGCATACAGTGGCAGTTGTAGGCAGTGCAGCTATCCTTTCTTTAGAGTAAGCTTCAACTTGGTTTTCCTTTCCTTTAACAAGCCATTGAGCTTCTCACAGATTCCATTACCTTGTGGATGATACGCTGACGAGAACTTGTGCTTTGTACCAAGCAACAAGCTAATCTGTTCAAAAACTTTGTTGACAAAGTGAGCCCCATTATCTGATCTCATGACTTCACATACTCCCCACCTGGGAAATACCAGTCTCGATAGAAATGTGGCCACACAGGTAGAGTCTGGGTGTGTACATGGACCTGCTTCTATCCATCTAGAGAATGAACACACCACAACAATTAGCTACCTGTACCCGTTACATACATGAATCATATCGATGTAATCGACATGCAAGTGCTGAAAAGGACCATTGGACCTTGGGATGACTCCTCTAATTACTTTTAGTGTGTGCCCAGCCGTGAACTGCTGGCATATCATACAGTTCATCATAACAAATGCAACGTGCTCTGCTAGGTTTGGTATAAACCAGTGTTCAGCAAGCGTTGCCGCAAGATTCTCTTTTGTCATGGGTGCTGGATAGTGTAACTGCTCCAGTGTTCATTTTAACAGGGCTATAGGCATTACTGGTTTACCAGTGCTGTCTTGTCACTACAAGCTTTCGGAGGGGTTTAAAGAACACCCTGGCCGCTTCCAGAGATTCTTCTCTTCCTGTGGTGCCTCCACTTGGAGTTCCATTAACTGGGTTTGCCCCATGTTATTATAGCTCTCAGGTTCATTTCATGCAACAATCATCTTTTCATTTACATAAGTTATTTCTACGTCCATTATGGGTTCACCATTGGACACCATACGGGACGCTTAGCCTCTGTGTCTGCTGCTTGATTTCGTCGTGTGATAAAATGTGTCCCCTTCATGTGGGCGGCGCATTTCACGCCCGCTATGCCCACTGGGAGCTGTAGTGCCTTGATGAGCCTGTCCAATAATGTTGCTTGCTGCACTGGCGTGCCGTCCGCTCGGAGGTAGCCCTTCCTCTTCCAGTGCGCTAGGCCTGCGTGCACTGTTGATGTCACATAGGCGGAATCATTGTGCACCGTCACTTCCTGGTCTGCGTGATTCTCAATCACGAGTATCAATGCCAATAACCCTGCAGCCTGTACTGAATAGTGAGATGGTAATCGTGCACTAAGGAGCACTCGAAACTCTCCATTTGCGATGTGCTTCATCACAGCGGCGCCTGTATATCTTTGCCCATCGTTTTGATCGATTCTCGGGGAACCGTCAACAAAGACAATTTCTCCTCCTGCCAATGCATTTTCTTTCACTCTGGGAATCTCATCATAAAATTCTTCACAGTTCGCGCAGTCATGTATTGGCTCTCCTTCAGTGACTGGCTATGCTATAAACATAGCTGGGTTCACTATCTTTCACCGAACAATCTTAGTCAACAAATTCAATATGATCACTTCATAAGTAGAAGCTCTCTGAGATGTCAATGTGCCCTTTGGCTTCTCTAGAATGGCAAATAGTATGTGCTCGACGTACAACGTCATTGAGCATCCCATCACAATGGTTGTCACTTTGTCTATGGCGAACGCTGCAGCAGCTAAACTTTGTTCACACTGGAAGTGGCCTCTCATCACTGGGTCCAAATTCCCACTGTAGCATGCCAGGGGCTTGTACCTCAATGTGGTTCTCTGTGTGAGTACTGCCGTCATGACGCTGCCATTCGTGTGTGAGAACAGTTTGAATGCCTCTGCATAGTTGGGAATCCCTAAAACTGGTGCCGTGCAAATGGCTTTCTTGAGCTCAGTAAACCCTTCCTCCATGGACTATGACCACACGATTTTTTCTTTCGTCACCTGTGCCTTCTTTAGGGCCTGTAACAAGGGCTTGGTATATGAGCTTTAGTCAAAGACCCACACTCTGACATAATTGCAAAGATCTAGAAAGCTCTGCATCTGTTTTATCGTGTGTGGCTTGGCTGTGTTCAGTATGGCTTCAGCCCTTTCCGGGGTAACTCTTTTCCCCTCGTGTGAGATCAGCTGGCCTATATACAACACTTCTTGCTGACAATATTGTAACTTTTGTTTGTCCACTTTATATCCTTTCTCAGCCAGTATAGTCAATAGCTGAATAGAATCGTGTCTGCACTTTTCCTCTGTGGCGCTGCAAATTAAGATGTCGTCTACATATTGCAAGACAACACTCTATAATGCGATATTGCTTAAGTCCATCTGTAGGACTCTATTGAAAATTGAGGGAGACTCATAGTACCCCTGGGGTAACCTCGTGCTTTTCAGACGCATCTGTCTGAAGGTAAATGACGTCAGATCTTGTGAGTCTCGGTGCAATGGGATTGAGAAAAACGCATTTTTCAAGTCAATCACCGTAAAATATTTTGCTTCAACAGGTATATTACATAGAATTGTGGCCGGGTTCGGGACTAAAGGGAACTCTGCCTCTACAATATCGTTTATCGGGCATAGATCTTGAATTAACCTCCAAGACTCTCCCTTTGATTTCTTGACAGGATAAACTGCAGTATTGCATGACGACTCTGATTTCACTAAGATGCCCTGTTCCATCATAGCCGTTATTGTCTTGAAAATTCCCTCATCTGCCTCCCTAGACACGGGATACTGTTGTGCCTTTGGTAAAATAGCTCCTGGCTTCAGTTTAATTTTGACTTCTCTTACTCCTTTCAATAGACCAACGTCATAGGGGCCTGTGGTCCATACTGAGACAGGCACCTTGGCCATATCGACCTCAAAATATTCAGGACGCTTCTGTCCCAACATCATTCTCTGGGGTACTTCTCTTTTGATCATTTTCACCCAAAAAGTGAGATTCACTTCTACTGTTATTTTTCAAGTCAATCACCGTAAAATATTTTGCTTCAACAGGTATATTACATAGAATTGTGGCCGGGTTCGGGACTAAAGGGAACTCTGCCTCTACAATATCGTTTATCGGGCATAGATCTTGAATTAACCTCCAAGACCCTCCCATTGATTTCTTGACAGGATAAACTGCAGTATTGCATGACGACTCTGATTTCACTAAGATGCCCTGTTCCATCATAGCCGTTATTGTCTTGAAAATTCCCTCATCTGCCTCCCTAGACATGGGATACTGTTGTGCCTTTGGTAAAATAGCTCCTGGCTTCAGTTTAATTTTGACTTCTCTTACTCCTTTCAATAGACCTACGTCATAGGGGCCTGTGGTCCATACTGAGACAGGCACCTTGGCCATATCCACCTCAAAATATTCAGGACGCTTCTGTCCCAACATCATTCTCTGGGGTACTTCTCTTTTGATCATTTTCACCCAAAAAGTGAGATTCACTTCAACTGTTATTTCCTCAGCGTCTGTTCGTTCGTCGAACAGATCATCATCCGTGACGTCAGTCAGCCTGTACTCTTCTTCAATGGCGATCACTGTGCACCACTGTCAGCCTTCATCATCAAACTCATCGATCAAAGCCATTTTTCCCCGTACTATGACTGTGTGCATCATCAAGGGATATACTTCTCCCTTCTCCCCGTGCATAGGTATTCTTGGCCTAAATAGAAACTCATCTGGGGTCCTCATGGTTTTGTCTGCAAGGCCTGGTAGCCATGCCATCAGCACCCGTACTCCGTATGCAAATATTTCTGGCTCCAATGGGATAGCTCTCATGGCTCTGTGTCCTGCGTATGCTCTAATTATCTTGCATACGTTCAAATAGTGCATTCCTGGAGTCGAGCATACTTTGCCCTTCTCTGTGAGCGAGATTTCCATGTTTAACTTTGTCATTAAGTCTCGTCCCAATATGTTTACTCGGGTTTGCCTTGAATATAACAGTGGCACATTAATGTCACATTCTCCTATAGAGACTGGAAGTGTGTCTGTAAAAGGAACATGAATTGTTGCTCCTGTGAAGCCCTGAGTGTTTATAGCATCGCCAGACAAGGAAAACTTGCCTTCACATATGCACAAGTGTGTCGCACCCGTGTCAACTAAGAAGGAATATTCTTTATCCCCTATAACGACATCCACCCTTGGTTCCTGGTGAGGGTCAGGTGTCACTGATAGGATAGAACACATCAGGTTTCCCAGTGAGCTGTCCTAGTCCATATACAATCTTGTCTCATTTTGCATGAATGGTCTTCCCCCATCACCACTGTTAACTCTTATCCCATCGTTCACAGCCTGACCTATACTTGTTGTTTGTGACATTTGCATCAGTGACTATTGGGACTGTCCCTGTGGACAATTTATCAAATTCTGGGGTTGTGAGCTTTGCTGTGCTCCAGGCGTTTGCGGTTGCACCGTGTAATTTTGCGCAACTCCATTTCCTCCCTGTTGTACTAACACAGGTGGATTCACCATATCTGCTCTGGTTCCTTGGTCGTTTTGCACCATGCCTTGATTTCTGCATGTGCGTGCTAGGTGCCCTGTCATCCCACACACCCAACATATTGGCGGTGGTTTGATCATTTGCCCATTTGACATATCCTGACTTCTGTTTTGCATGTTTTGGAAACCTTCCTGATTATTCTGCCACACTCTTCCTCGAAAGCCTCTCCCTCTGGGGTAAAACCCAATATTGTCCTGATTACCCTGCTGTTGATTATTGGCCTGCTGCATGTTTGATCCATCTGTGTAAGTTATCATTGCCCCTTCAATGGCATATTTTGACAATTTCTTCTGCACTAATTTCGCCTCTTCACCTTTTTGTGAAGCCTCTTTTCTGCGATTCTTCTCTTGCAGCAGCCTGCAACACTGTGCTATGGTCAACTGTATTTCAGACCACGGTTTGGCCTCGATTCCTAGTAATTGCTTGAGCTGCTTCTGTACCTGATCTGGCAGAGTTTGGCATAATATATGGTAGAACACGGGTTTTCCCCAAGATTCCCACTTTTCAAGTACCCACACGTCTTGGAAATTCTGAATGTAAAGCAAAGGGTCTTCTGACTCCTTCATTTTCCGTGACATTCTAGCTCCCATGTCGGTAGTATCCGGATATAGCGATCGTAATGCTTTCCACACTGCGGCTCTGCAATTGTTAAATGGTGCTCCGTCATTCACGGTATTAACTGTAGTCACACCAGAGTAAAATGCGCGTGTCCACACATCATCAGCTCTATCACCAAGTATGGCGATTCAAAGACCCTTGATATCCCCTATAGCTAACGTGTTCCCTCCCGTCATTTTTTCTAACTCATGTATCCATTTTCCAGCTCCCGAAGTCAGCATTGGAAGTTTGTTTTTCAGGTTTTCCAGATCCATGTGTGGCCATGGAATATACTGTGGTCTCGCTCCTCCCTTCTCGAGCAACGGAAATTGGGATGCATAGTCCTCTCTCTCTTCTCTCATTGTTTTCCTATCTACTGCAGGAGTGAAAGCTGAGTGCTCGCCAGGCATTCGTCCTCCCCTCGGGGTACTTGTTCTAACCCCATTTCATCATATATTCTATCAATCGTTTCTCCGATGCTTCTGGTGTCCAAGTCATCCTCGATATTTGCCCTAGACATGCCTGGTACTGAATTGTACTCAGGAAAGAATTCTTCGATGTCTTCCCACTCTACTACTGGATCAGGTTTTTGAACCTCTCTTTCCAGATATAGAAGATTATGTGCTCTCTGTCTTCGCTTACGTTCTATGTCGTCATTGAATTCTCTGCCCTTCCTCGCTTCTTCTCTGACTCTATCCTCTTCCTCTTTCTTTGCATTTCTACGTTCATTTGCCCTTCGTATTTCCTCATCCCTTCGTCTCTTTATTCTTATCTCCCATATCTTTCGCTCATCTTCTATTCGCCTTCGTTCCTGTCTGTCTTGATCATTAGATGCTCTCTTTTTATGATCTTGTTGTCTTTCTTGCTCTTCGCGACATAACTGCTCTCGTCTCTGCCTATCTTTTTTCCCAAGTTTTTCGTCTCTCAATCCTTTTTCCTGTTTCTTCTCCGTTCTCGGTACATCATCGAACTTCTCTTTTTCATTTGTGTCATCAATGATTTTACTATTGAGTTTCATTAGAATCTGACCTCCCATCCATTCGTTCTTTGCAAATGCTATCTCATCAGTTCTATCCTCATTTCCATTCCATCTCTTGCCTTCTTTCTCTGTATCGGGAGATGTACTTGTTTGTACATGGTCTTTCCTCTCGTTTTCACATCTCTCCTTGTCCCTTGGGACCTTGGAGGCGATATCTCTACCTCTGTCTTTGTCTGGATTTCATCACTACTTTGCTTAGGTGACTCATATGCGGGGTGCTGTACCCTGTGGCTGCTTTAAGCTCTCTTAGCGGGTATAATCCTCCGTCCATATTGACTTCGATTTTTGTTTCAGACGGGGCGGGTGGCGCGGAAGGCGTCTCACCCCCTCTGTACATACGTTAAGTATCCAATCTAACGGTGGTTCCTCCTTATCCTCTTGGTACATCTTCCAAATCTCTAAACTAGCTAGGCATTTATCTAACTTTTTACCTTTGTATGTGGCGTGCAAATATGTCATCATGTGCTGTAGGACCGCTTTAGACAGCGATCCGCTCTGGGGCCACGGCATAAACATTTTGTTTGCAGTTCCTTTAACCCATTCTGCACTGTACTTTTTCAGCTTTGGTGCATGTTTTGGCAACTGTTTGCACAGGTGTATTAATGGAGTCATAGCCTCCATGCTTAAATATGTTCCCCTTTCCTTCATATAACACTTGTTATGCCCTTCTGTTTCTTTAAACAACTCCAACAATATGAGCGAACACCAATCGTTGCAAGTTCCACTCCCATTTTTTCAACAAAAATTATACTTCTTTTTTCAACCAACAAATATCAATTCATATTCCACAATATCTCAGTTACTCAATCACGTAATTTTTTATGCTCGTTCCTTAAAGGAAAAATGTCATCCTATGACGTCACAACACAAAACACATAAGACAGACGTTAACGGACTAGACAAACGCCAGCTGGCGACACAAATTTCTGTCCCTAATCTTACCCCGACATGGGGTGTAAACCCATCCCTTTCACAGCGTCTTAATCTGCTGTGGGCTCCTATTTATTCCCGTTTTATTCAGGACAATGGATGCATGCTTCTTCTAACTGCTATATTAATCGTAGGAATTTGGGCATATCCTTTCTCTTCTCGGGTGTCCTCCCCGGTATTCCCCTCTTTTCTCAGGTATCCTTCTGGTATCCCCCTCTTCTCGGGTGTCCTACTCGGCATTCTTATCCACTACTTGATCACCCCTTGAGTCTCTATTTCCTTTCCCCATATATAATATATATATATATATATATATATATATATATATATATATATATATATATATATATACATTCTACTCTACTTCTAACTAAATTTAGTTTTATTTTCTTCCTCCTCCTTCTGTTACCTTCCCTTACTTGTCTTACTTGTTCTAAGGCATGCACTTTTGCCAAAGTATTCAGTCTTTTTCACTCACCATTCGCATTTTTGCTCTCTGAATGCTCGGAATCACCGCCTTCGTCACCGCCTCTCCTGCCGTTCGCCCACTCAGCTGCCCGTAGAAGTGGGAAGGGGTTTGTAGGGGAAAGTACAGGTCCCTTCAAGCTTTCACCTGCAGGTTTTGCTCTTTACTGTAACCACTATCCACGGGGAGCTTCACGGTCTACTTAGCCAGATGGCAAAGGACTCGTGATATTGCCGAGGGCCTAGAGTTACTTTATGTCGACGGTCAATGGGTGTCTTATCTAAGCGATAATCGATAACCATCAATCTCTGCTACCAAGTGTGCAGGAGGGACCCCAGCCGGCCCATAGGACTGGGGTTTTCCCAAACAGCTCTTTAAGATGGAATAGCAGCACCCGTGAGATGGATGGGGATGCAGATTAGTACTCAAGCATCAAATCAATAATGACAACTCAATGGTTTGGCAAAGGGAGTCCGTTTAATGACTGTACAAAAAATGGGGAGTTATGAACATCAGCGGATGCTCGATCTTCCTTCTCACTTCAACTCCAACAAACTTCACAAAAATTGCATCCTTTATACTAAAAACCCATCATCGCTGACGTGAAACGCTAAAAATGATGCATGCATCTCTATTGGTTATAGGAAGGTAACTTTACTATAGGTACGATATCTGTATATGGTAACAGAGTAAAAGGATTGGGGCATCTAAGCCCTTCCTTCAGAATGACTACTGTGGACGTCACTAAAAGTATGACGTCTCATTGGTTCTACGACTATAGGATCCTAGATTACTTGGTACATTGTGATTGGGTTGATACCACGTCATCTTGTACTTTTCCACTTTGCTTAGCAGCATGCAGAATGGTCGGCCAGGTGCAGGGTGCCCGTCAGCTCCCCTAGCCTCCCACCAACCAGTACCACCATCCATCACTGACCCACTGGCCATGTGTCAATTAGTTTCTAATTTGTAGGCCTCAATGCTGCCTCTCTGTCTGGGAGAACTCGGATATCAGTGTATGGCTCAAAGCTGCGTGTAGGTGTGAAGGCCCCAACTCTTCTTGCTTGGCAGGTCACGTGTTTTAGGCACTGTGAACTCATCTCCGTCTCCATGTAATTAGTGTATTTGATTTTATTTGTCCACCGAATGCTTCCTGCTGCTTATCTCGACTCCATCGAATAGGTTACTCCGCTCTTGGCGTCATAAATTGTATTAGCCTGTGTCAGCTAAAATGACCTTGGTTTCTTTGCACGGGTCTCATGCATCTGAGTTTCATTTCTGTCTTTGGCTTTCGATTCCCGTGTTTGAGGGCCTTCGCTCCTGGGGCCTCTAGTAACTTGTGGTTGGCTCTGCCCTTTTGCAAAGTGGACATATACGTCATATAAAGTGCTCCTTTTGAGGTATATATGTGTATGTGGCGCTTGCCGCAATATAAGTTTCTACTAAGCATAGCAAGCCGCACAATTTCCTCAGCTTTCTTGCATTTCCAAGCATATGTACATGTGTAAACTGGTTGCATATCTTCATCGCTCTTATGGCATAAGCTTCTTATACTTGACATCGTCATTTTACTTCAACTCAGGATGTCGCTTATCCATGGTGTTTCGTCTCTTTTCGTCATTCACAGGTCGTCGTTTTCTTTATCTGAGAGTCAGTCCAAGCTCTTGCGACGTCACCATTCATCTTCTTTTAGGACTTTCTTGGCCTCTTCAGGGACTGTATTCAGACGATCTTCATTCTGTTTTATTTGTTGATATGGTTTCCTCAATGGGTACTTTACTGTCCATGTTTTCCTTGGTGTTGGTACTTCAATAGGTGCTGTTGGTCTGATCGGTACTGGGCAGAGCTCCACTGCGGCTCTCTGCTGGTTTATTTGCCCATTGCACGTCACATATTTCGGCATGAATGTTCCTGGCACTTCAGAATGGGCCCTTTGAGTGCAGGTCGTGCTTGGGACCTCCTCTACACCTCCTTTGTGACTGTCGGGGTCCTTAGATCCATTGTTATTCACTTGTGCACCTACGTTACCCCCACATACCCGCGCACCAATTTTTGGATTTCCCCTCTATCATCCTTCTTTTTCACCACTACCTTTGTCAGTTCTAAACAGATCTTTGGTTCATGCAACATCCATATGAGAAACAGCACTCTGTCTACATTCTCCACAATCCGTAGCTACTCCACCCGCAGACGCTTCACTAACCCACCAGCATGAAACCCAAAGGTCCCCCCTCTTCTCTCCCAGCTTTCACCTTTGTACACATGCATCCACTAAACCTCCAGGCACCTTTTTACTGGGTGCCACTCACTGAATGAGTGGCATTTTAACCAATATTTAACACACAATTCCACCCTCCTAAGGTCCAAGGGCAACATCCCTGCCAACACCTGCCTGGCTTCAGTAGGTGAAGACCTTGTTGTGCCTATCACAATTCTCAATGCTCTTGCCTGAACTCTATTCAGTGAACCAAGCTGAGTCTTGCTGTAACTAGGCTGCAGTTGGACCCAGTACTCCAACACACTCCTAACCATTCCAGTCTACAGAAGTCCCATGCTCTTTTGACATCCCCCCACATCACCCTGAGCAGATTTAGACGTCCTTTGCAGTTTGCTACCGTCCTGTCCACCTGTCTATTCCAATGTAAACGCTCATCCATAGACACTCCCATGTACCTAAATTCCGTCACTTGTTCCAACACAATCCCACGCAGTCTAAGGTCCAGATTTACTCCTGTTCTTCGTCTATGAAACGGCATAGAAACTGATTTGGAGCAAGACATTGTACAACCCCATTGCGTGCACCATCCTTCCATGACATCCAATGCCATTTGCAACTTCTCCTGAATACTACCACCTTGCTTGTTTCTCATCCATAGCACAAAAAAGAAAAGAGGACGAGGATCCAAGATTGGAACCCTCCCGTCCCCTGCACAGGCTGGTAATATTTTGATTAAAGTACAGTATTCAAATTGTTCAAAATTACACAATGTACATGTAGAAGTTCATAAATGATTCGTACAGACAAGTATTCTAAAACAAAAAGGCATTTTAATCATAAAGATTATGCAAGCACAATATGTCCACTAGTCTAATATTGTCGGCTGATGCGTTTCGAGGAGATTCCTCTTCTTCAAAAGCCTACTAGGACTGTGGAGAAATATCATATCAAAAAAAGACACAATCAGTATATGATCTCAAATATCTATAGATGTACATCTTTACATATAAGGAGAAAAACTATCTCACAAAGGAATACTCTGTGATAATACAATGTCAACATATTGAGGGCATAAATGCGTGTGAGAGAGAATACCCAGCACATCCCGGGATAATCGGATTGAAGTCGAGATACGTGTATATTGTAAGAGGCTCATTGCCCAGTGCAATTCGTAGTGCGGGAAAGGGCTAATATATGGATATACGTCAGATAACCATGGTGACCTGATTATATTGACAAATGCGGATAGTGTGTTTCTCATCCATAGCACCCCATCATCCACATAGAACCCAACTTTACATCCACACTCCTGGGCCTTTCATATGAGACCATCCACCGCTCTATCAAAGAGAACAGGACTAATAACACTGCCCTGAGGAGTCCAATTCTCCATCAGATATTCCTTGGATAACGTATCCGTCACTTTCACATGAAACACTGTATTTTCCCAAAAATTCTTCACCCAGGAAAATAATTTCCTTTGAACACCTTTCTCCTACAAAGCATAGAGCAGACCTGCTCTCCACACCGTATCATGAGTCTTCTCCATGCCTTTGAAGATTGCACCCACCATTTCACCGCAGTTTAAGGCCTCTTCAATGGCCGACTTCAGACCAATAACAGCATCCATAACTGACCTATGTTTCCGGAATCCATGCCGGGAAACACGCTGTTTACTCTCTGACTCCAGAAAGTATACTAGTCTTTCACATACCATTTTCTCCATTATTTTGCATAGGACAGATCTCAGAGCTGACCCACAGGAAATGCCTGGATTCTACGGTATCAAAATTGGGAAGATGATAACCCTCTTTCACCCAAGCAGCATCATCCCACTGGCCAACATCATATTATACAGTGTCAACACTACCTCAAAGCAATTATCTGGTAACTTCTGCAGGGAGACATATTACACACCATTCTCTCCTGGGCTAGAGTCCCTATTCCCCTTCAAAGCTTTCCGTAACTCCCACTTAGAGAAAGGCATATCCATAAAGGGCATCCCCACCTCCACATTCCACATTCTCTAACACACTTACATTTGCAATCATAAAATGTGTCATCTCTTGTCTAGCTCTCAGAGAATACTTACATGTACTGTGTATAACTGCAACATGTGCCCAATAAGCATTCGCTTTGATACAATCATCGACTAATTCATGCCCATCGACAGTGATGAACAGGATCTGATAATTATGTCTCGCTTGGCCCGACATATGTTTAAATCTCACCCACACCTGCGCCATACACGTATCCCCAGAAAGAGTACTGCAATATTCCCTCCAATAATCTCTTTTATGCAACCTGATTACACGTTGGGCAAAAGCCCTGGCCTTTTTATATGTCAACACATCCTCTGCACACTTGGAGAGCATGACCTTGCACCATTTCCTCTTCCTATCCCTTACAGCCGCCAAACATTCTGACGACCACCACAGGACCTCTGGTTTCCTAAACTGCTTTCGCCGAGCCGGAGCCAGTTCCTCCACTACACTCTGAAACACATGCACTATCGCTTGATCCAACTCTTCTATTGTGGAGGGCAAGTGTGGGCTCTCCCTCCACCTTCTCCACTGTCAACCATCAATCCAGTCACCTCGCACAAACATTCACCCAGTCAATTTTTTAATGTTACAACCCTGGGGGGCAAAATTTGTTGCTATTATCATCCTGACCTTTACCTTCAGAACAATAGATCCATGATCGCTCCTCATCTTCCTACCCGCCCTTACCTTCCACAAACACTCAGGCACCAAACTCGCTGATGCCCACGTCAAATCAAGGCAGGATGCCTTGCCTGTAGTCACATCCGTCGTTGTGTATTCTTTAGAGTTCAACAATACAAGCCCATACTTTTCTGCCATTGCCTCAAGTCTATCCCCATTCATGTCTGTCACAGGACTATTTTATACGGTACTATGACTACTGAAATCACCACAGAATATAAACGTCCCCCCTTGACCCAGGGCATGCTATAACGCCCCTATATGAAGGGGTTTGTATAGGTTATAGAAGTTGAGCACAACTATTGTTCCATTACCCACTAGTATTTCTATACCGACAAGTTAAATGCCCCTAGTATACCAATACCATCCCTCTCTACCTATTGCTCTATCCTTCCGATTCAACACATACCCTGGAAAGTGAAAGTTGAGACCGCCTCTCAACCAAGTCTCCTGTACACTCACAATAGCCACATCACCCTCTTTCAACAACTCTCTCTACAGCTCCTGTACATTCGCCAATAAACTCCCGCCATTCCACTGCCATAATTTCATCCCCCTGAACTATCGTGGATAGTATCACCTCCACTCATCATTCTGTGATCATCCCTGTCGGTGAGATTCCCTATCTTCAGATACATCTTTGCAGCCCCCATGACTGCCTGCAATCTGTCCGATTTCGAATTGACAGTCAGCCGTCATGTTAATGGTTGCAATAATAAAACATAACAAGTCCTCCATTCTGACATTAAACACATGTCCAGGCACCTTGCCACTCCTATGGGTCTGCCACACCACCACCTTCACCTGTCCCTCAGGGACCTGAGGACTTCTCGCCACCTCCTTCCTCTCCTCTCTCACTTTCTGAACCGCCACAGCATAGCTGATTTTTTGGCTCACTTTTGTTTGCATTACTTTCCAGGCCTGTACTTGCTTATGGCAATGTCTATATGAAGCAACATGTTTACCACCACAATTACAACACTTTGGCGTATCCTCGGTCACATATTCCATAATATCATGGGGCCCACCACATTTACTACACTGCTTATTCTTCCTACATGTATGGCCATACTCATGGCATTTGCAACACTGAGGAGGTGCCGGGACATACTGCTTGACCCTAAAGCGCTGATACCCCAAATACACACTCTCTGGGACTATGCTCCCCTTAAATTGCAGTGCCACAGTCGTAGAGCTAGTGCCTCCATCAGATGTTTTTCTGCCCAACTGCCACACTACCAACACCCCCATACCTTGCAGTGAACTCACTATATTCTTTTCATGTGTGGTGTCGGAGAAGACCTGCGATTAAACCTGTCAGCTGCTTTCGACACCGTTGACCATCTTGATTTCCCGTCTCTCCGAAGCCGGCTTGTCTGGCCAAGTCCTGAACTGGTTTACGGCTTTCTTGGAAGACTGCTCCCAATCAGTGTCTCTTGCTACCTTCCGCTCTACTCCGCCCTCACTTTTTTGCGGGGTTCCCCAGGGATCAGCACTGTCCCCTATTCTATTTAATATTTATATTAGATATCTTCTGCTCCTCATTCAGTCACATGGGTTTCGTTATTAATTTTATGCTGACGACACCCAGATTTTGGTCCATTTAGACCTCACCAAATCTAAGACAGCTACTCGGCTGATAAAGTGTCTTGTGGAGCTAGGGACATGGATGACATCAAATTGGCTAAAGCTAAATGGCAGTAAAACCGAGGTCCTGGTTGTAGGTACTACATCTCCTCAGCTGTTTTGGCACACATCCCTGGGCCCTCTCCCCACGCCTTTCCCGTCGGTCAGGAATTTAGGGGTGAGGATTTCTGCTACTTTGGCCATGGATGAGCAAGTTGCCGCAGTTTGAAAAATCTGTCACTTTAAACTCTGTGTTCGCCGGAGGGTTCTCCCTTTCATCCCTACAGCATGTCAGGCTCCGGTGGTTGCAGCTATGGTTCTAAGTGCACTGGATTACTGTAACTCACTTTATTTGGCGCACCCTGGCTATCTGATTAGGCACTTACAGTTTTTCCAGAATGCTGCAGCTAGATCCATTCTGCGCCCCCCTTTCAGAGCTCATAAGACTCCCCTGCTCAGGAAACTGCACTGGCTTTCTGCTGCTGGGATTATGTTTAAGTCCATGTGCACGGTACATCGGGCCTTCTACGGCATGGGAGCGGAATACCTGCAAGCCAAATGTATTCCCTACATGCCTACTCGATCTCTCCGATCTCAATCGGTCTGCGGGTAGCAGTTCCCCGGTTTAGGTTAGCTCGGAAAGGGGGGGGTGAGCTTTCTCGGTTACTGCCATCAAAACCTGGAATGACCTTCCTCTTGCTCTCCGGGGGACCTTAGACCACCTTGCATTTCATTTGTAAGCATGCTGTGACTAGTTCATGGGTGGATGTGTGTGGTGCATAGTAGTACGATTTTGTGTCGCTATGGTAAGGGCCAAGTGTGGAGGATGTAGTGATTACTAAGGCAGCACAAGGATGTCCTTGCTTTCTATGCTGTATATGGAGTGATAGCTATGGTTTATGGCATACTCTCATTGTGTTTTGGATGTGTAGTTCTGGTGGCTTGCCTCTTTGTATGCTGACGTACACTGACTACACTGAATTGTTGGAGCCTTGCATCGTAGTGCGCTGGTGTGTACTGAGTGCTTGGAGTATGGATGGGTGTATTGTGGAAGCATTGCCGTGTTGTGGGTATGCAGAAAGATGTAGAAGTGTAGTTGTGGGAGCGTGCCCATAGTGTGCTCATTTGAATGCAGATGTGTAGTTGTTGGTATAGATTGTGTATTAGGTCTTTCTTGCTGTTCAATTTCATCAAGTTGGGAAGATACAGCTGGATGACTGGGCAGGACCATCTTCCCATCAGATTGTTGAGGGCATCTAACTAGGCTTGGTTTACTTGCCTATGGTTGCCTGCATGGAGGTTGGATGTTGTGTGGCTCCTATTTGCGAGCCTAGTGAGGAGGGACAGATGAATGTGGCCCTTGTTGCACCAGTCCCGCTCTCGTCTCAATGTTACAGAAATGAAAGGAGTACATCGTTCCTGGCCCCATCCTCCCCATCACCACTGTACCGCAGATGTGAGAAACGGTATTCACTCAGATAACTGTACAGACCATACCCTGATGACGTAATCGAGGACATAAACTTGCGGATGATGGAGCAATTACACTGACTGTGACTGCAGAAAGCCAATGATGCCATGGCTTAGCACACACACATACACACTTAGAGGCGTTAAACATGAAGCACACATGCATCCCTGCACAAAGTGACACGGACAATATGCCACATCATATATAGACACCAAGAACATGATTATGACCCACTAAGATAGAGGACATATACTCTTTTGCTATGCTGAAAGACAAGACGCATGAGAATAAACATGAGGCTTGCACAGTGCAGAACGCAGTTAACATAAGTAGCCGTAAAAGTCAAAATAGAAGACACAGACACATTGGAGTGAATGGGAAGCACTTTCAGAATGTAGGGAAAGGCCTGACTTGCTGATTTATCACAAAGACGCGGACCAGACTGTTCATGCAGCCGGTGTATATATCTTAGCCAAGGCCATTAAGGGAGGAAGAGTTTCACATCAGCACTCCAAGGTACAGACAAAGGGAGACGAGAGAAACAGCATTCTTAGATTAGACACCTGCATGTATAAATACTAAAAATCCTCGAAAATGTGGAGCAGGAAAATCCTGCCCGTGGTCTCTGCACATGTGATCTGAGATGAAAGGACAAGGCCTATTCATTCGAGCCAGACAGAGAGCTTTGTTCCCATCCGTCTTAGGACCGACGATACAAAGTAGTACTAGGATGAAAACTAAATGTCCTGTCTAAAGGCCTAGAGGATCGGAGATGGTAACCTTATTGATACAGACAGCCCCTCTGAGCAGTTCTCATCACCTTGAATCGTTGCTAATGGGCTTTTAACCTTCCAAAGTATCAAGACTGAGAAGACCCTCATTGACCAATCCCTGCGAGCCTCCCGAGCCAGTTGACACTTTGTTTCATTAACCAGTTATAATGCACTAACCTGAGATGCCTTTATTTGCAACATTTAGGAGATGGTTGCAGGTGGAGCCACTAGATAAAGTATAACCAATCAGAGCACTAACCCCATATGGATGCTATATGGAGTTTACCTCACTAACCAACCCCAGTGTACCATAGGGTTTTGTGGAGTAATGTGTAATTTCTGAGGACATAACCTTTTAAAAACTGTTGGCAAGCCGGTAATCAAATGAGAGAGCATTGGAAATCCTGAGATGTCCATGTCTGTCCCTGTTTTGTGAGATCTCTTAATAAAGCTGTCGTTTTGTCACATGTCTGGACTTTTCCGTTTCTTGGGTGTGGGGATTTCCCCTGAACCAGAGCTCTTGCTCTTATGATAGGGGCTTTCCCACCACTCCACTACACTAGATGTCATGTAAAATGATGTTCGAAGTGTAATGCGTGTGTACGAGTGGGTGTAGGAGGTTGTGTGTTTGGTAAGGAAGAGAGGTGTGTTGTGAATGTGTTTTGTGGTATGAATGTCTAGAAGCATGAGGACAGAGTGAATGATGGAATGATAGAATGATACACTGTGTATGTGTGAGAATGCTAGGTCGCTGGCGTTTCACCACTGGCAGCTGGAGAGATGTAGCTTCGGTGGTGGGAACCAGTGGATCCCTCTTCTGTAAATTACTTGGACGTGTAATGGATTTTATAAAAGAACTTAAAGTGAAGTTATCTGATGTGTCCTGCAAAGTCACTTTACCACAGTAGGTTACTCCAGATGGCAAGCCAAAGTAATATCCAGTGCTTTTTGGCTAAATTAGTGATATGACTTTGCGCTAGCTCCTCATTAACGGCAAAAGTTGGTACAGAGTTAGGAAACACCAAAAGCATTTTCATTAAGATGTTTTTGGCATCCTGCACACCAGTCCACAAGCCCCCAAGTGTTTTTGCTCTATAGATCCTCATCAAATGATTGAAAAATTCAAAAATGATCTTGTTTCGTTGGGTTGGCCTGCTTTCTCAGGCACACCTCAACTTGTGCATGTGTCAAAAAAGTGATTCCCAGATAGTTAATCGTCAACTTGGCTCCGTCTAAAACCATTAATAAAAAGACATGATATTTCTTCCTTTTAGTAATCAGAATAGGTTATTTTTCTATATTCAATTAAGATACTTCTTAATCAGAATGAAACATTGAAAGGCTCTAGGTGTCTTAGCAACTAAAGGTTTTAAGAACTAACTGGTTGATCTGAGTTTTAGAAGTCGATTTTCCATTTAGTTGGGGGGGTGACAACATTCAGGTGTGATTCTAATATATCTGTGAACATTAGTGGGAAGCAGGGCTTCACTGTGGAACTCCCCCACTTCCCTGCTTCCGCCAATCCTGCCCTGTTCCTGTATTCTACAAGTCTTTCCTTCACAGCCACCTCGGGGTGCAGAGAGGGGAGATTGGTCCCTTGGAACCAAGTCCTCAGGCCGCAAGTTGATATTTAATATCCCATAACCATGGAATCGCATACCGCTGATTGAATCTCATTGTCTCCACTAATAGTCGGGTAGTTATTGAGCACCCAGCAAAGGACGGGGCTCTGCAGAATCATGTGATCAATTCAATTTAAGCCTAAATCCCAAATGAATCGCTTTACGGGACCCCCTAGAAATAAGGGGGCACTTATTCCCTATGGTAGAATGTTTTTCAAAGACCTAGATCCCTGCTGCAAAAAGTACTTGAGGCAGTAAAGTTTCACGTCTCCCTTATGCCAGCACAATGTGATTGAGAAATTTAGTACTGCAATATGACTTTTGATAATAATAACAACCATTAATACCCGGCGGGGGCGGGGTTTTGTCCTCCCAGCCAATGGGGAATCTCTGAGTAGGGGCATTGCCTTGTGGTAATCCTGCTGATCTGAACCTCCTCAGGGCTGGAGGCTGCCATCTCGCCTGCCGGGGAAGAAGGTAAGTGCCCTTGCTGCATCTCCCACCACTATTTGCCACAGATTTGACCCCCGCCCCCCACTTTCCTTCTCCTTTCTGGTCCTGCATCGGGAAAAGTAGTATTCTCGGCGCCTCTGCTCCCGATCTGCAGCACGCCGCCTTGGAAAGGGAGAACGGACTATATAGTCTCTTCTCTCCGTTCAATGGCGGCCATCTTTTTTCTTATTTCTTTTCAGTTCTGAAACACTGACAGCGTTTCACAACTTCTGAAAAGATTCTATTAATACCCTGGTCCAAAGGGCTAGGGTACTAATAGCAATAAGCCCCTCACTGGGGGGGCATTACTGCTTCAGGCAATACCCTGGGGCCTTCGTTAATATAAGAGTAGTCATACCTTTTTGAGACTTAGCAAGTGTTACTCTCTATTTTACAGAATATTGATGTAGGATTTCAGCTTTTGGGTGGTGTTAATATACAGTGAGAACAGCTCAAGCATCTTCAAAATTGAATTACACTTCGTGGTCAGAATCTTATTACACACTAACTCAACAATTGCAGCCCCTGAGGAATGTCCAGCATTGGGTGGCAGAGTTAGGACAGAAACATGTAGGGCGATGACAAGTGCAGACCCTTGTTTGTGAACATGACTGTGGGCCTCATTACGACCCAGGCGCTGGACCATGGTGCTATTAGCACCATGGTCCATGCCGGTCTCCGGCATGGTGGATGGCGGAATTACCGCCCCCATCACAAGGTTGGCGAGGGCGGTAATTCCCCATTCACCATTTGCCCTTCCCAATTCCCATTTCGCCCCATAGGGCATAATGGGGATGGGGAAGGCGCTAATTACGGCACGGTAAATTACGGTTGCCGTAATTAGCTCCAAGGTCCCTTAGCGGGTTGGATTTTAACGCCTGCAAAAAGCAGGCTAATGGTGCTAATGGTTTAACGGCGCCAACGCTCTTTACGGCGCCGTTAAACCATTAGCGCCAGGGTCGTAATGAGACCCTGTATCTTTTATGCAAGAACAGACGTATATGTGATTGAGGTCTTGATATTATGGGCCTCATCACGGGTTTGGCGCAGTGGCCAAAATGCTGTGGGAACGCTATTACTGCTGCATTACCGCTCCGCCCAATCCCCAGTTTGGGTGGAAAGCTGGAGATTTACCTCCATCTTTGAGCTGGAGGTAAATCTCCAGCTTTCCGCCCATTTTCAGCGCTAGTAACGCTGCCGGTAACTGCGCCGAAAAGCCCCATAGAGTCCTATGGACTCTTAACGAAATGCGGAATTACAGCCCTACCACAAATCGGAATCCGGCCCTTATAGCGCTGGAACAAGTTGCGGTAACGCTATTTGCATTGGCGGTATCCCGGCGCAATCACCACCGGGATACTCCCAAGGCTGTGATGAGGCCCATGTTAGAAGCATGAACTGTGAATTGATACACCTAAGGATGATGGAATGATGTTTCCTACGGTATTTTTCAATTCATCAGTATTTGTTTAGCACATGATTTTACACATTGTTAATATTTGTATAATAAAGAATTGTAAAGCTCTTTAAAAAAAATCTTTGGATTAAATAGCTCCATTATTTCAGGACTATCTAAAGGTTACATGAGAGAGAACACTGGAGAGCATTTGAATTTGAGGTTCCTTAAATTTTTTCAATATTGATTTAGCTACACAGAAAGTTGTAAGGACCCCACCATACACGCTTTACATAGTATCTGGGTTTACTGTTAGGTTATTTCCATGCTTGTTTGAGCACTCCACGTTAGCGGTGGGTGGAATTTATTTTTCCATGTCCACTGACTTTTTTCCCATTGAGTTATGCTTTTTTCCACCTTCCGTGTGGAAACCGCCTGCTGTCGCATACTTTTTGAATGTTTGCAGAAAAGTTTAATTTCACAGGGATTTTAGCTCTTATTCCCTGTGCTAGTCTCCCGCAATGCATGTGTGCAATACCCACGTGGGATCCGCAGTTGCTTTTGTTGTCGTCTCCCAAAAGGCGTTCATCAAATCTGTGCATCCGGGAGCTGCGAATGCAAAGACGTGAGCAATGCAGTTGCTTTTGTCCTCACATCCCTCATCGCCCACAATGGTTTCATCCAATCCCTGCATGGGAGCTGCAACTGCAATGAAGTAAGCTGTGCGATTTCTTTTGTCTCTGGCTCCTATAACATTGGGCAGTGAAGGGTGGCAAGGTTCCTACAGAGTGTAAGTCATATACACCGATTGCGTTGACTGTTGTGCTGTGTAAGGTTATGGAACGGATGGTGGTTGAGCGATTGGGGTTTTATTTGGAGTCGAATGGATGTTTGAGTGACTTTCAGAGTGGGTTCAGGAGGAATCGGTCGGTGGCTGATCCATTAGTGAGATTAGTGACTGGGGTGGAGGAGGCATTATGTGATGGAGAGTTGATGGGAGCGTTCTTTTTGGATTTGGAGAAGGCGTATGATATGGTGTGGAAGGGAGGGTTGTTAGTGAGACTGTTGGAGATGGGTGTGAAGGGAAGAATGTTTCAGTGGATCAAGGCATTTTTGGCAGATAGGACCTTTCAGGTGAGAGTGACGGGGGTGCTGTCTGAAGTTTGGAAGATGGAGAATGGGACGCCGCAGGGGAGTATGATTAGTGCGATGCTGTTTAATGCGATGGTGGATGGGTTGATTCGGGCTTTGGCGGGAATTGGGTGTCAGGTGGATTTCTTCGCGGATGATGGTGTGGTCTGGGTAAGAGGGCGGAGTTTGTTGTTGGTACAGAGACGGTTGCAAGCTGCGATAGTACGCATGGAGGAGTGGTGTGGGAAATGGGGTTTCTCGGTGTCTGTGGATAAGAGTGTGAGTATGGTGTTCTCAAGGAAAAGAGTGCAGCAGGAGTTGAATTTGGTTTTGAAAGGTGTGAGGGTTAAGAGTGTGGAAGAGTTTCGGTACTTGGGGGTGATTCTGGATAGAAAGTTGAATTGGAATGTGCAAGTGGATGGTGTGGTGGATAAGTGTAAACGCAGGCTGAATTTGTTGCGGGCGGTGACTGGGAAAGAATGGGGTGCGCAACAGAAGTGTTTACGAATGTTGTATAAGGGGTTGATTTTGAGTGTGATGGATTTTGGGTGTCAGGTGTCAGTGGGTTATACGTCGAGTCAGAAGTTGCGGTTAGATAGGGTACAGGCGAGGGCATTGAGAGTGTGTTCGGGTGTGAGGAGGTCCTCTCCAGTGAATGCGGTTCAGGTGCTTGTGGGAGAGATGCCATTGGGGTTGAGGAGGGATGCGTTAAATATGAGATGGTGGGTGAAGTGCAGTGCGAAGAGTGTGGCTCATCCGGTGTGTGAATGTTTGAAGTATAATTGGAGGTTTGACTATTACAGGGATCGGTGGAGGAGGAAGGGGGGCACTTTTGGGTTTCACATGTGGGAGAAGAGAGTGCAGTGGGGTGTGGGTGATTTGATGATTGTGACAGATACGGATTTGGAGAGAAGGCCGAGGTGGATGATGAGATCTCCAAAGGTGTGTTTGGAGTTGGCGAATGTGGTGTCGAAGAAGAGAGGTATGCGGGGTGAGATCAAAGCTTTGGGTCAGGAGTATGTGGCAAGAAAGGAATGATACAAGGTGTTTACGGATGGTTCAAAGGATCCTGTGTCTGGGAGAGTGGGAATGGCGTATTACCTAGAAAGCATTGGGGAGTATAAAATAGGACGAATGATGTGTCTATTTGTACGGCTGAGTTGGTGGCGATTGCATTGGTGATTGATAGGGTGTGTGAGTTTGGGTATGAGAAAGTGGTGGTGTTCTCGGATTCATTGAGTGGGTTACAGGCGATTGTGGCAGGGGATGGTGATAGGAAGGATGTGATTTTGGACATTAGGATGAAGATTGATCGGTGTGTGCGCGGGGGTATGGATTTGGAGTTGGCGTGGGTTCCCAGTCACAGTGGCATTTTGGGAAATGAGTTGGTGGATCTGGCAGCGGGTGAGGGTATGAGGAGGGGAGCGGTTGATGTGAGGTTGCCTTTGAGTGTGGATGAGGTGAAGGCTGTGATGGTGAGACGGGTCCTGGATGAGTGGCAGGAGAGGTGGGTGAGTGGGGTGAAGGACAGGTGGATGTTCGGTGTTCGTGGGAAAGTGTCGGTGAAGGTGGATGCAGGGAGTTCAGAATGGAGGAGGGGGAGGATGTGATGCTGAATCGGTTGAGGATAGGTCATGTGGGGCTGAATGACTGTCTATTTCGAATAGGGAAGCGTGAATCAAGGGACTGTGCGGTGTGTGGGGTGCCTGAAATGGTGGGACATTTTTTGATTAGGTGTGAGAGACATGTTGCAGAGAGAGAATTGATGAGGGTTCGGTTGACTGCGTTGGGTGTGGCTGAGCTGAGTGGGAGGACTTTACTGGGAGGTGATGGGGAGAGAGGCAGGAGGAGGAGTAGTGTGATGTTGGATTTTGTGAGGCAGACGGGGAGGTGGGAGGAGTTGTGAGCTAAATAATAATTAGTGGGTACGGTGCACATCATCCTATAGGATGGGGAAGCGCCTGTGTGGGTCCGCCCACGCCTCCGATAATTAAAAAGAAGAAGAAGAAGAACATTGGGCAGTTGGGTAATGTAATTTGTGGGCGTGGCGGGAATTAGGGTGCGGGGTGGTAAGGGAAGTGACGACATCAAAGGGGAAACAGTTAGTTGTATGCTGGTAGGGTAGGCAAATAAGGAGGAAGTGCGTTCACGTTCCTGGTGTTTCCGCGTCTTAATTCAGTGAGACACTGTGTGGGCCCTGTGAGCACGGTCAGTCCCTGTGAGGTCGGACCTCACATTGGCGACGAGTGGGAAGTTTGAATGCTACAGCTGACTGCAGCAGCTGGAGTCGGGTCACTGTTTTCTGCATTACAACGCACCCAGGTGCGTCGGTGAGGTGTGCGGCCTGCGTCCTTCATGCGGCAGGCGCACCGTTGATATTTCTCAAGGGAGGCGGCCTGGAAGTCCTGGTGCCATGGCGGTGATTCCAGATTCAGAGGAGAAAGTGCATCAATGTGAGAGGCAGGCGGTGCTCATGCAGAGTTGGCGGCTGCCATTATGAGGAAGGCCCACGGGCCTGTTAAATGTGCAGGTGAGCAGTGGAGATGGGGAGACCCCTTGTGGACATTTTCTGGCCAGTTGCACTGCTTAGGAAAACGTGTTGGCCTGGCTGCATCTGGCAGTTGACCATTGTTGGGCTCATTTGAGATAGTACTATATGCTGCATACTAATGCTCACAATGTTCTGGCTTCTCAGCCCTGTACCACCTCGCCAAAGAACAAACTCTCCCACTCACCATGTCTGATCAGGATATTCCAGCCACTGTCCCTGTTACAACACAGGTTCAGGTACAGTAGAGGATCCAAGAATCCCTAGCAGTACAGTTTCCTGGGGTGTTTGATGTCACCAACACCAGCAACATGTGGCGCAGGTGGGCCAGATGGATCAGGGATTTTGACCTATATGTGGGTGCTATGGGACCCATGGAGGACAACAGACAACAATGCTTATTGAAGCTGGTGGCAGGCCCAGCCACCAAAGACATCATTGACGAAATAGCCACTGGCTCTGTTGACACCATTCAAGGCCTAAAAACTGCTCTTTCTACCTATTTCATGCCACATACCAATGTGGATTACGAAAGACATGTATTTCACACCACTAAACAACAAAAGGGTGAGACTATGGATGCCTTTGTGACGAGGCTACAAATAAAATGAAAATACTGTGATTTCAACAATTATTGCAACACTGAGGCTCTGCGGTCTCAAATAATTGCGGGTTGCTAGTCACAGAACTTCTGGAGGAAGCTTTTGCAGAAAGCCAGGACACAGGAGGAGATTCTGATGATGGCAAAAGCACAACTAGCAGTGGAAGCACAGGTGGAGGCCATGAGCAACCGAAAGAGTTTGCATGTGCACCCGGAAGTGATACAAAAGCTGATGGGGGGGGCAAAGGTCTCAAGGAGAACCATTTTGTTACAGATACAGATACGAATTTCTCCATGATGGCACGTGCCCAGCACTGGGACAGAGATGCTCGGCGTGTGGGGGGTAGGGGCGCCACTACAAATCAGTGTGCCGAATGTATAGGGGTTCGGGAAAAGGAGACAGTGAAGGCGCCAATGTGACCAGGCCCATGGAGAAGGCGCCAACCATGGCCTCAGCAGCGTCCCAGATTGCGGGCCAAGTACACGATAGACACAAAGATGGGGAGCGACGAGGACTTGCGTCAGGGGAAGACAAGCAAGCAAGAGATCGGAAGGAGGACACAGAAGTGAGAGATCGGAGAGGCTACAGTGCCTCGTCCACACGCCCAGGGAGTTGTTTGAGATGGCATATACGCTACCTGGTTGAACAGTCACCATCAGAAACAGAACTAAGTTTGTTGGAAGGAGAGCAGAGACGGAAAGGATACCTACATGCTCTGGGCAACAAGAAGGCCACATGGTGCTCTTGCACCTAAATGAGCGGCAAATGGAGTTCCTAGTAGACTAGTGGCGTAAAACAAAATGTGGGGTCCCCCATGCGAGCCATTCTGAGGGAGCCCTCCAAGATCGGCAACAAAGAACGGGCCTGGACAACCAAGCATGTGCATGTGCATGATGATCATGCTGCTGCAGGGAAATGCAACGTGCTGCAAAAGGCGAAAGATGGAAGTATGTGATTTAATCAAACCTTACATATTTTAAGTAGGGAGGGTAGAAACAAGAGGGAAGTGCCAGGCTCCTGAGTCCTGACACCCAAATGTACCAGCCAACTCTGCGTGTGGCCAGTAATATTATGCACAGTTATGACACCATAAGAAAACATGTTCATGCTGGCTCTGCCAGTATCCCCGTGTATGAGCATTCTCTTGTTGGCTTTGCCCTTAATGCCAGTAAAACTCTACTGCCACAAGAAGAAACATTTTACTGAGGCTGCCCAAATTGCTTTCCCAAACCCTGAACCACCATGCATGAATGCTCATGCTGACTTTGCCCTCAATGCCAGTAAAACTTACACTGCTACAGTAAGGAACCATTTACTTGTTTGGCTGCACATATGCCCCAACCCAATATTTAAGAACACTCATCATGTTGGCTTTGTCTTTAACACAAGTAAAACATACAATGTCACAGTAGGAAAACATTATGTCAGTGATAAATGCCATGCCAAAGAAAGAATATGGCCAGTCAGTTTACCCCATTGTGCTATAAGCCCCCATACTCATGTTTGCTTTGTGAACAATGCCAGTAATGATACTATAAGAAAATATGCCCAGGCTGACTCAGCTACTATCCCTGTAGAAGACATACTCCTGTTGTCTTTGCCATTCAAAATGACAAGCCACAAATGGCCTAAGCTGGCTAAGTAAAGCCTGTGTCCTGACCCACAACACCATAGTACAAGCCTGGCTAGTATGTTACTGACGCAGTAAGGGCAAGGGCTCAGAACCTGTACGGGCTGTGTAACGCCTGTGTTCCAATGCACAACACCATAATACATGCTCATCAATTCTTAATGTTGCCTTAGGTGGGTGCAGGCTCTTGTTTACAGTGTAAGGCGAAGGTTTGACAAGATAGGAACATTAAGAGACACTGTGACACACCCTTACCGACTGATATGTAGTTTTCTTACCAGCCCTCCTCACATCCAAAGGGGGGACTTTACTTTGCGAGTGTCCTGGAGCCGGGCTGATCGTATCCATGCAGAAACTCCATTCACACCGGCAAACATACAGCAAACTCTCACAGGCACTCACACAGCCACCATACATTAACTAAATCACATACTCTGCATAATGCAAACTGCATGCACGCATACAAACATCCATCCAGCCACATGAAAACACCCTCGCTCACATGCACGCAGGGCATACACTTTTTTTTAAAGTTTTTTGTTTCTTACCTGCTGCTGGAGGGAAGAAGGCGAGCATCCAGCTCCCTGAGCTGCGCCACACCGACAGTAAGCAGGGGCTCTCCAGGCCCTGCTTCCTTGTTCCATCCTGTCATGCTCAGAGGGTCTCTGGTTCCATAACAATGAAATGTTCCGGTCGCACAGCGGGAATGGGTGTTTCATCCCGCAGTGCAACAGGAACATTTCTTCAGAAAGAAATAATTTGTTTCAGAAGTCAAGTTGACTTCTGAAAGAAATTATTTCTAAGAAGCCTCTGGAGGCTTCACCCTTCCCCAGGACATAGCGAAGGACATGGCGACACGGCGGGGCCCCCCGCACCATGGAGGCTGCGAGGGCCCCGTTAGACTGGCACCACGGTGAATGCCATTAGTGATCACATATAAAAGACCCTTCCTCACACACCAAGACTTCGACCATCTGAAGTGGACATTTACCCATACAGGTCTAAGTCTCTGCTAAAGAGCTTTGGTCAATTTGAAGCAAAATGCTGGTATGAAATGCAAGAAAGGAAGATTCCTGTGCATGCAATCTCCACTGCGGCAGAGTAAGTATTAAGACTGCCATTGATATGGGTCTAATTCATGTGCTGTACAGGCTGATGGTCAACAAGTACATTGACACTGTGGACAGGAGTGACCAATTGCATAAGCAAATTAAGAAACAGACAGATCAAACTTCAAATTGATGCGGACGCCCAGCCAGTGACACAACACTACATGCCATTCCTGTTAACTTACAATGCCAAGTGGAGGAAGAGCTCCACAAACTGCTTGAACAAGACGTTATAGAGCCAGCAGTGGGCTCCACACCCTGGGTGTCTCCTATTGTGCCTGTACCAAAGAAAGGCTCAGAGGCCATCAGGTTGTGCGTGGACATGAGACGGCCCAATCAGACAATCAAAATGGAACGGCATCTGGCCCCTCGCATCACAGACATGGTACATCTTTGGATCGGCACTAGGGTGTTTTCTAAGTTAGACCTGAATAAGGGCTATTACCAGCTGGTCCCAAGCCCGGAAAGCTGTTATATTACCATATTTGTAACACATATTGGCTTATATGGGTACAAGCGACTAAGCTTTGGAATCTCAGCAGCGGTGTAAATATTCCAGGCAGAGATACACAATGTAACAAAGCACATCCCGAATTGCATCAACTATAGTGATGACATTCTGGTGTTTGGCATGATGGTACAAATACATTACAACACACTCTCAAGAGTATGCCTGGCGTTAGAAGCAGCCAACCTCAATTTGAATCGAGACAAGTGTGAATTCAGAAAAGGAACCCTCCGTTTCTTCTGACACATTTTCTCAGAGAAAGGAATGACCCCAAATCCTGAGAAGGTTGCTGCACTTAACGAGACTCCACCTTCAACAAATGTCTCAGAGCTCTGATCTTTGCAAGGGCTAGCAAGCTATTGCACAAGATACATTAGTGATTTCCCCACCATCAGGGAACCTGTTGAAGGCCCTCACAAAGCAGCACCATTTCAGTGGTTGACCGTGTGCTAGGAAGCTTTTACAACCATCCGGGATCGTATATCAGAAGCTGAGAACATTGCATACTTTGATACAGAGAGACTGAGCTGACTGTAGATGCCAGCCCTGTAGGACTAGGTGCCATTTTGTCACAAAAGGTGCCGGACAACTCCCAACATAGACATATTGTTTCATATGTCAGGAGAAGCCTGTCGAAAACGGAACAAGCATATTCGCAGGCCAAAAAGGAAAGCTTGGCCGTTGTCTGGGCCTATGAAAATTTTCATTTATTTCTCCACGGGAAGGCATTTATGATAATCACAGATCACCAGGCTTTACTGTTTCTACATGGAAATCCCAAGGCGAAAATGCCTCCTTGCATTGCTGGGTGCGGCCTGCAGTTTCAAGACTACGCGTTTAACATAATTCACGGCCAGGGAAAGAGGATAATCCGGCCGATTTTCTATCCCATCATCCAAGGTCTGCGGATTTACCAGAGCCGTCAGTGGCTGATCAGTACATCAGGTACCTCATACAACAAGCAATTCTACAAGGGGTTGATCCGATAAAGCTGACGCAGAAAGTGGAAAGTGACGTGGCCATCCAGATCATCATAGAGGGACTATGGTCGGGGAGGTGGAGGAGAGCCAAAGACAGGGGCTGCCTCAAGTCTGAAGAAGTGAAGAGGGGCGTGGACAGCTTCCTGTAGGTGAAAGAGGAACTGGCCATGTCAGATGAAGGAGTGCTGCTCAAGGGCAATAAGATGGTGGTGCCCACAACGCTGAGGAGACAAGTGGAATTGGCACATGAGGGACACCAGGGAATTGTGTCGACTAAAAGGTTGCTGAGGAAGAAGGTATGGTTCCCACGACTAGACTTGATGGTAGAAGACTTACTATAAAATAGTGCCATCCATAACTCCCACAAGGCACCCTGAACCGCAGAAAATTACTGAACTTCCTAAAGAGGTGTGGGAGGAGGTGGCTGTGGACTTTTTTGGACCCATTGAAGGGGGAATATGTTTTAGCAGTGGTGGACGAATATTCACGAAGCATAGATGGTAACTTCCACAGTGACCCAGCGTGCCATTCCAATACTAGACAGAATATTCACTGCGTATGGTATCCCTCGACAGGTGAAAACGGACAATGGGCCCCCATTTACAAGCCAAGACTTCAAGACATTCGAAGAATATATGGGGTTAAGCCACAGAAAGATAACTCCATTAGGGCCCCAGGTAAACGGGATGGTTGAGCATTTTATGGCCAAGTTGAAGAAGGCACTACAGATATCCCACCTGACAGGACAGCCGTATGAAGAGGTGTTACACGAGCTGCTGCAAGACTATCGGAGCACACCCCACAGCTCCACAGGGAAATGACCGCCAGAGGTAAGATTTGGCCGCAGCATTCGCACTCGGCTGCCACAACACAATAAGGAGTCTGAGAAATATGTGGAAGATGATGCAATGAGAGTGAAGGATGTGGCTGCCAAGGAGAAGATGAGGCACTATGCTGACACCAGGAGAAGGGCAAAGGACTCTTCACTGATGCTTGGAGATGTGGTGGTCGTGAAACAGCCTAGAACCAACAAACACAATGCCACATTCCACAAGGAGCCGTTGATCATCACAGGCAAGAAGGACTCCAGTATCACAGCAAAAGGAGACCAGCGACAGGTGACGTGGAACTCGTCACACTTAAAAAAAATTGGCAGTGACTGACCAGACACGAGGAACAGAAGTCGTGATTGTGAGATCCTGTACTCCTCGGATGAGTCCTATCAGGGATATGGTGAAGACTCTGATTGGGCCGAGCAAGACGACCCTGTATCTGGGGCAGGACATTCGGAGGTGAGATATGAACGACCTGAAAGGCCAAGAATAAGGCCCTGGAGGCTCATCGAATAAATGGGGTAATGAGATGCAGTTGGTATTTACATTGGGGGTGTAGCATTGGGGATTTGGGTAGTGTAGTTTGTGGGCAGGGGCAGGACTTCGGGAGCGGGGTGGTAAGGAAAGTGATGACATCAAAGGGGAAACAGTTAGCTGTATGGCGGTAGGCAAATAAGGAGTAAGTGTGTTCACGTTCCTGGTGTGTCCGTGTCTTAATTCACTCAGACGTCGTTTGGGCCCGGTAAGCACAGGAAATCCCTGTGAGGTCCGACCTCACACCTCCCTCGTCTCCTGCAATGCATTCATCCAATGCTTGCACTGGAGGTGCGATGACTCAGGGATTCACATGTAAGTTCTTGATTGGAAACCCCTTTCCAAATAAATGGGCTTAAATGGCCCTCAACCCAGACTTGCTCAGGAATCTTATCTATTCCGAAAAGATGAACTGCCAGCCATTTCACGTTCTCTCACCTTTCTTTATCCTCCTTTCTGATGTCCACACCTTTTGTTCAGGGGGCCCGTGAGTTCACAATAACACATTTGCTCATGGAATTGGGCGATGAGCCGGTGAAAAGGCATGCAAAGATAATGGAAATCCGTAATATGGCAAAAATGCACTGGGGGTCATTACGACCCAGGCGCAAAGGGATACCGGGTGCCGGTAATCCCTTTGCGCCCTATTCCGAGGTCCCTTTGCGGATCCTTCCTTAATGCCTGGTTTTAGCAGGCGTTAAGGACAGGACCCGCAAAGGGACTTCAGAGCTAATAACGGTACCGTAGTTTACGGTACAGTTATTAGCACCCTCCCCATTCCCATTGAGCCCTATGGGGGCTCAAATGGGAATGGGGATTGACATTTTCAATGGGGACTTACCGGTCCCGCAAAGGTCGGACTAGACCGGTAAATCCCCATTGAACCAGGGTGGACATGGTACCGGTAATGGTGCTAGTCATGGCTAATAGCGCCATGACTAGCACCAACCTCAGAATGAGGCCCACTGTGAAAGTAGAATTTCCTGCAGAAGCCGAAAACATGTTGGGGATTGCGACTTTACTTTCCAACTGCGGAACGTTCACCCACCCCTACTCCAGGCCCTAGAGCAAGGGTGCGACATGGTGAGGCCGGAGCAAAATGAGTCTGTGACGCAGTGCGTATCCTTCTGTGATGCAGTGCTTATCCTTCTGTGACGCAGTGCGTAGCCTTCAGGGTCCTCACTCTGCCCTGCATACCACTCTATTACCTGGTTTGTGCCATTTTACTGGAGTTAGGTTCCCGCTCAGTGTGCTCTTATTGGATGTGTAAGCCCCTTGACAGCCTTCCTCGTTTTATTAAATGTTCACAACGCATATCCCTATTTTATGTTACCTATTCCGGAATATGTCCCTATAGTTGATGAATACCCAGTGCCTTAAGTGGCTTGAAACTTGAGGGGCCCTTAGGGGCCGTGGCCTGGCAGGGGGTCTGTACCGCAATTAAGAGGCATCATTTACCTCACCTGACTGTTGCCTGTTAGGCCACGGCCCCATAAGAGCGCGGGCTAAATTTTGCAAAAGTGCTGGAGCCGTGGCTTAACGGGCAGCCTTCAGGTCAGCTAAGTGTTGCCTGTCCTTTAATTGCTGCACAAACCCCTGCCAGGCACCCCTTTCATTAGAGATGCGGGGATCATCACCCTCGCAAAAGGGGTGCCTGGCAGGGGGTCGTTGATGGCGACACAATAAAAAGCCAAGGTTGCAAAGCCTGAAGCTCTCGCATGCAAGCGCTTCAGGCTTTACAAAAACAAACCTTGCCTTTTCATTGTGTCACCAAACCCCTGCCAGGCACCCCTTTCCTTAGAGATGCAGGGATCATCTCCCCTGCATCTCTAAAGAAAGGGGTGTCTGGTAGGAGGGGAGGCGACGCAATGAAAAGGCAAGGATTTTTTTTTTACAAGCGTGAGCTTCAGGCTTTAGAAAAACAAACCTTGCCTTTTCATTGTGTCACCGAACCCCTGCCAGGCACCCCTTTCATTAGCGATGCACGGATCATCACCCCTGCATCTCTGATGAAAGGGGTGCCTGGTAGAAAGGGGTTGGGGGGCAAGGTTTTTGTTACACACTTCAGGCTTTAGAAAAAAGCTCGCCCACCGCCTCCAACAACCAGCTGGCATACTTAGACTGGGCAGGCTGCGCATTCCAGCCCCAGCGCCATATCTCCTTTGCCGGCGAGAAGGACCACTGGCTTTGGGCCTGTCCTCTGAAGCCAAACGGCCGGTGTCTCCCCAACCCCCACAAGCAGAGGTTCCGGCTGCCTTGGCGACAGGTTTGCTTCGCTGGGCTGGGGTCAGCGTGGGATGTTAGGGAGCCCCAGCCTCAGAATCAATTTGCAGAGTCTGCTGGGGCACTGCCCCTGCTAGCCCTGGCCCACTTAAAGCCCATGTAATATCTCACTGTGTCCCTGGAGGCCCTTTGAGCATGTGAAACAAAAATAGTCAAACCTAGAGCTGATCTTTCTCTCACACACACACACACAGTTATACCCCTCTACCCTGGGCTACACCCCTGCTTCTCTCCATCTCCCCCCAACTTCTTTTTGCCCTCGCTCGCCGTCTCGGGTATGTACGTTTCTCCTCCCTCTAGATATCGTCTTCTCGTTTCCGTCTGTCTGCAGTCTCCCCGCCCCGCCTGCTGCTACGCTGCGTCTCTGCTTTTAATATCACAGACTCATTCGCAATGCTCCAGTGTCCCGACAGCCGACATTGATGGAAAGGAGGAGGGGTGGGGGGCAGGGGCTACTAGAACACACAAGGAGAGCCCCCGCACATCTTCAGCGCAGCTATAAATTAAACCAAACCTTTCATGTTTATTCCAGAGTCTCTAATGACTTAAAAAGGGAAGGACAGCCTCACATCTCCTCCTCCCCCCTTTCCCTTTCTACTCAATCTCCAATTCTAGCTTGCTCCACCCCCTTCCTTTCCGCCCCCACCCTCTTCACTTTCTCTTCTTTTACAATATAATACAAAGTGCTGTATTGGCATGACAAGCCAAACAGGTTTTGCCAAAGTAAACAAAGGGAGTGCATGAAATGTTACAGAAACGTCACGTTTGCACGTTGCTTTTTGGGGCTGTTTCTTATCCAGTGGCGCTGCACGTGGCCGCCTTTCTCCGCTGCCTGTCACACTGTTAAAGTCCTCTTCTCTTGTAGTAATGCCCCGCCCCCTACCCTCCATCAATGCTCTCAAGTCATTCTCTTTCGGAGGGATCTGAATTTATTTTGAGTTAGACAATAGACGGTTTCCTGCTGCGAATCCCCTCGCACAACCGCCCCTTCACTCCTCAAAGCAAATGTCCAGGAAGTCCAAAAGCTTTCATTGGAAAGTCAAGTTACAGTAGCATTGTAATGGCAATAAACCATAGGGCCTAAATTACAAACACGAAGGAGTGAGAGCTCTGCTTTAGACTTCAGGCCCCCTCTCATACCCCTTGCCCTTGCCACCACCACTCACTTCACTGCCACTCACCTCTCCCTTCTTCAACCGTTCCCTTACACCCCGCCATCCCACTCTAGTCCCCTTTTCCCATGCCCTTGGCTCCATAGAAACGGCCTCTTTGTGACACTGCTGTGAACAGATGCGAGCTGCCTTTTTCCAACCTCTCCTCGAGACCCGATCAAAGCGCCAAGCCCTGCGAATACCAGCTCGCCCACCGCCTCCAACAACCAGCTGGCATACTTAGACTGGGCAGGCTGCGCATTCCAGCCCCAGCGCCATATCTCCTTTGCCGGCGAGAAGGACCACTGGCTTTGGGCCTGTCCTCTGAAGCCAAACGGCCGGTGTCTCCCCAACCCCCACAAGCAGAGGTTCCGGCTGCCTTGGCGACAGGTTTGCTTCGCTTCGCAGACCCTGCTCCTTGGCACCGCCCCAGGCCTAGCTCACCCTAGTTACTGATGTGACTGCGGCCTGTTATGGCAACCAGGGAGAATGAAAGAGGTTTTTGTTGCTATTTTAATCCAGTCAATGTTCCGGGCTGGAATTGTATTTTCTCATTTTTTCACAGCACGTAAAAGAGACAGGGGCTGAACTAGTGTGCAGGACGTCGCGCAAGCAAGACGTTTAAAGCTAGAGCAGGCCGATGTGACGGGTCGGAGCCATGCTCAACTGGTTCTGTGGCTCATACACTCACCCATCAAAACATTTCTAAAAAATCAACTACACCCACACTCTCCCCTGAACTCCCCCCTCTCCCCCGTTGGAAACCCAGCGCTTTATCTGTCCTCTTACAGCAGTCCTGGAAATTGACAACATGTGGTGGCGGAACTCCTCTCTCCCCGTAGCCGGTCAGATAGCTAGCGCAGGGCTTTGACATCCGTGTAGAGCCTGCCGACGCAGGTTCAAATCCCGGCTGTTACCCGGGACTCAAGGGGTTAACGCTCGTGAGCCCCCTCCGTTGGAAAGGCGGAGTTTGACTGGGCAAGGGGGTTATGGGGCACGTGCGCTGCGAGTGCCAGTTCCAGTTTGGTTGTGAAAGAATAAAGAAGTTCCTCTTATCTCTCCGTGTGTGCGTCCTTCATTTGGGCCTAGATCCCTAGGCAACATTTGGCGACGAGGATCTCTCCCGCGCACCGGAGTCCTCCTCCTACGGCAGTCCGCCTGTGGTGGCCGATCCAGCGAGCCCCCTCCTCCTGCTCCACCTCCGCGCAACACGGCACTCCGCCGAATCCGCCTTGCCGGACCTCCTCCGTCGAACCTCCGCGGAAGCGACCCCGCCCGCGCACCCGTGGGCCTTCTCTCCCAGGCGCCATGAGCACCTCCAACCCGGGGTCCAGCCAGGGCTCGCCTCAACTGCCACGGGTGGCGAAGTCGATTCAACTACGACTGCCCCCGCCGTTCACTATGACTCCTCAGGCCACCAAAGGCCCCAGATGGACCGACTGGATGGACGATTTTCGACACTTCGTGAGAGGTTCCGGCGACGGGGACTCCCCCAATATGAGAGACATTTTCCTTAACCTGGTAGGGGGAGAGATCAAAACGGTCGTCAAGGCCATTCCGCCCACAGACCAGGACACTTTTCCCAAGCTGATCGGCGCTTTGGACAAACTGCTTATCATCGAAGTCAATCGGGACTATGAAAGATACCTGTTCAATCAATGCACCCAACTCCCGCAAGAGACCGTCGACGAATTCATCACACGTCTACGGGTGAAAGGGGCGAACTGCCAATTTGATGCGTTCTCGTTAGAGGAAGCTATCCGGCTGAGGGTGATCGAGGGATGCCTCTCCCCCGCACTCAAGAAACAGCTCCTCAAGAAACCGCTCACCATGCCCGAGGTCAGTGAACTCGCCCGCATCCACGAGAGGGTGGATGCGCAGGCCTCAGCCATGGGCCATTCCAACAACGCGAAAGTGGACTCAGGGGAATTCGTGGCCGCCATACTGCCCCCCCGTCAAGGCGACAGGGGCCCTCAGCCATATAGACCACCGATTGCCCCGTCGATGTCAACCCCGCGTCTGCAAAGACAGTGCTACCGCTGCGGGATGTCCTTCCCCCACTCAGGGTCTTGCCCAGCCCTGTCCCAGCGATGTACCAACTGCGGGAGAGAAGGACACTTTCACTCCGTTTGCAGGGAGGGCGTACCATTTCCACCGATGCGGCCCCAGGCGGCCCCCAGAATGCCGTTCCGCCCGCAACCCCTGCAATACAGCCAGCCGAGACCATATCAACAGGGCCTCGGCCAGAGGCGTTACGTTCGTGCGATGGACGAATACCTAGCGGCAGGATATGCCCCTCCGTATGACCAGGCCGAACAGCCCAGACATTTCACAGACGAATACGACAACCCGCCTGCAGAATACAGGCCGGAAACCCTCTGCCAAGACGACCAGGCGGCGGCCTACTACGCGCCGCAGGACCACTACGACCAGGATGAGTTCGTGAACCTCATCCTCGACAACAAAGAGGCCAGGGAGGCCCCGCAGATCCCGCTCAAGATGGCGAATTGCCAATTTCAATTTATGATCGACTCTGGGGCCACAGTGAACATCATGGGTGAACAAGACTACGCCAGGATACCATGCCCGCCACAGCTCAGTCCGTCTCGCTCCAGAATCTTCCAGTGGGGTGCCGCCACCCCGCTCCAAACGGTGGGTCAATTCACCCAGTGCCTTCTCCTGAACGGGCGGCAAGTCGATGCGACCATTCACGTGATACGGTCCCTCGCCAAGAGCCGATGCCTCCTTAGCTACCACACGGCGTCGCACCTCGGACTGATCGAAATTCACGTGAATGCGGGAGACGTGATCACTGCCGCAGCGGCCAAACCCGGCCAGGGGAACACGGTAGATGCGATTGCCTATCATCAAACTCAATCGCTCGTCTCACAAGAAGACATCGCGGAGGCCTTCCCCAAGCTCTGCGTGGGGCTAGGAAAACTACAGGGACCCCCCATCCGGCTCCACATTGACCCCAACGTGCGTCCAGTGCCGCAACATCCCAGAAGGGTCGGATTCCACCTTCAGGAGACAGTTTCGGAGGCGCTCCAGCAACTGCTCCGCGACGACATTATTGAACCGGCGACGGGGCCGACGCCGTGGGTGTCCCCCCTTGTGGTGGTACCCAAGGAAGGGGGTAAGATCCGCTTGTGTGTGGACATGCGGGTGGCCAACACGGCGATTCAACGGGAGCGACACCCGGGACCATGTATTGAGGACATGATTGTGCTGCTGAACAGTGCCCAAATGTTCTCCAAACTGGACTTAAATCAGGGATACCATCAGCTGGAGCTCCACCCTGATTCCCGGCCCATAACCACGTTTGCGACACACGATGGGCTCTTTAGATACCGGAGGCTGAACTTTGGAATCTCATCTGCCGCTGAGATCTTCCAGGAAACTATACGCCAGATGAGCACCACACACCGTGGGTAATAATAAGCAGCACTCAGGCGCCTGAGGGTTAGTAGCACTATATAAATGCTAAATTATTATTATTAGTGGGAGAGGGGCTGATCATCAGTGGTGTGGATACGCGCAGAATGATGTGCGTGCGTGCCCTCAATATATGATGCTGGCTGCTGTGCATAAAAACAAAGTGCATTTTGGGAACATAAGAATGACCACCAATTTATCAAGCACTTTGTGCTAGAAATTCAAATGTGCATTTCTTCTTGGCATGCTATGCACACAGGCGCTATGGTGCTCATTTTCTCTGTCAGAATGGTCACCCTTACAGTAAAATGTGTGCCAAGCACAACACATATATGCAGCTTTGGGAGGAGGCATTTCAGATTCAGTCTGTGAAGTCTCATACACAGAGAAACCCTGTGCTG
Organism: Ambystoma mexicanum; assembly: GCF_040938575.1. Taxonomy (NCBI): domain Eukaryota; kingdom Metazoa; phylum Chordata; class Amphibia; order Caudata; family Ambystomatidae; genus Ambystoma; species Ambystoma mexicanum. The sequence continues at coordinate 985,945,821 of NC_090921.1, forward strand.
CTATGTGTGGAGCTGTGCAGTTGCAGGAGACTTAGTCTTCCTCAACTTGTGGGGGTTTGGGCCCTGGTTCTGCGTGGAACGGTGCTCCAGCAAGACAGTTTTTTTTGCAGGAGCTGTCTTGTTACAGTCCAATTCCTCCCCTGCTTACAGTCACATACATGATCCCGCTGCTGGAAACACCTGGCCAAACTCTCCAGTCCTCCCAGCGGCACTATGTCCCATATCGTAAGCCTAACATTTCAGCATACTCGACAGCCTCTATTATCATCACAAAGGAAAGCTGTTTGCACTGACACTACTACCCAAACCTCCTTACCACTCGGCTCTACCCGCAGGGTAGCTAAGTGTTGTTATCTGTCCTCGGTGCACAAGATGGATCCCCTCACGCACCGAGGCTATGACATAGGCAGTGCCTTTCCCCAACTACCATGCCGGGGTTTGCCTCAGTGTTGTGCCTTGTGGTCTTTTATCTCCTGTATGCTTATTATAAAGAACTTGATAATACTTACTGTGGCCACTATATTTTCTTTACTTCACTAAGCCTGTGTCAGGATTTGTCATTGTCTTCGCCATAATTGCAGGGCTGTTCAAGGTCCTTGTTGCAGTCAGCGCTTTAAGCATTCTCTCTGGAGGTGTAGGAAGGGGGATTGGTCTAGGGTTTAGGCATAGCTCTCAACTCACCCGCTTTTGGTGGGTGTCACCCGCCTTGAAAGCAGATGAATCACCCGCCAAGTTCCTCATTCGCCCATTCTCTTCTATGGGCCTCTCACCCGCCAAAAAGAAAATCGGGTGTTTTCACCCGCCTTGGTGACAAAAAAGGTTGGGAGCTATGGTTTAGGTAGGACTTGGGTGGTTGAGTTGGTATGAAGAAATGTTTCCTTAATGTTCCTTTCTCAGGAAGCCTTTGATTTCCCAAGCCAAGATGGAGGGGCGAATCTACAGCAGTGATTGGTTAAGGCTGTTTATGATGTAACTTGGAATTCCTAGTAGAATTCTAAACTGCCTTTCATTAAGGTGTGTTACTGAGTAGGTCATAGCCTTTGTAGTTCCTGTGAATTTAGAGTTAAAAATCCCCATACTTGTAGGAAATAATTATTTGAGGAAAAGTTTTTCCACTTCAAAGCGAAGAAGATTCATAAGTGAGTTCAGAGTGGGGCTTTTCTGTGAATTGAAAAAGAGAGAAGAAGAGTCCAGTCAGCAGTGAAAAGAAGCTGAACAAAAGACTGAGCTAAGTGATTTAGTATTTTTAAAATCTGCAGTATAACCAAGGTTACCTGAGATTGAGCAGAAAGAATATAAAAAAGTGCTAAGGAAAAAGTTACATGTTAAGTACTACAGAACTAATGTGCATGTTTTGAAACCTATGGATATTTGTAGTATTTTTTTGAGAAAAAGTTTTCAGGCTCATTTGCGCGTGTAATTTAATTAAAATTAACGTGCGGGCAATAGCGTCGAGTCAGTTACTAATATAATTAATGTCAGCTGTTATTTTGGGCTCTGGGTGATTTTTCGGTTCGGCCTTGCGTGTTTAGTGTGCAGCATTCCGTGCGCACTAGAGGAAAGTACCCACAGTCAGAGCGCGCGCATCTCCTGAAGGCAAAACACGATCATACTGACATTCAACAATAGCATTCTGTGATATGCATTTTTTTCCCCGGGAGCCTGTCTGCAAGACTTTATTTTTGTCATTTGAAGTGGCAGCCGCGGACAAATCCCCAGCATATCTTCACGTGACGCAAGTACGTTTTAAGATTGGAAATGTGCTAAACTACGTGCCAACAGTTGAGAAAACTTTTCTAACAAGTAAAAGAGGCGAAGCAGTTTATAAAGACATTGTTACTTATTAAAGACAAAAGTCAAGCACAATTACTTCCGCAAGAAGCAGTGGAGACGCAGTTGATCAGAGCAGTTTTCAGCATCACACGCTTTTTCCAGAGGTGTAGCAGTATGAGACATGTATACCAGCCAAACAGCTATAAGAGCTTAGGCAGCAGGTACTGAGGGGTTACTGGGTAAAAGATAGATTCAAGAGGTAGTAGCAACAACAAAGTGAGTAATCTGTTGTCATTTTTCATAGGTCTTCTACTGAAGATTCCAGTCGATTAAGAGAGCAAGAGGGACAAGCAGTAGAAGATTTATGCGTTTGTTATTTTCTCCACATCCCTTTTCCCCTTGTGTTTGCCAGCTTGATAATTGTTTAAAGAGGAATTGTTGGGTAGGCAGACTTGGGGGGTCTGGTGGGCCAGCGTCATTCCCGCAGGAAGAAATGACAGACCTGACAGCCTGTCACTAACAATACTGTGGCACAAATGTATAACTCCCAGAAACATTGAAACAGTTCAGAATAATCTGCTACTAATCCTGGTTGTTGTGTTGGTCCGTAGCAGTAGAGGAGCGCGAGCAGAAGTCGCGCTGTGCTGCATTGAACAAAGCCCATACATGAAGTCTCGCCCAGGAGTAACCCCTTTTATTATCTCCTGCCAGTGCATCTGACATCACTTATCCGGTGTAGAGATGCGTCAAAATATCAGCCCAACTCCTTGTTGTGGAGCATCACTGCGTACTACATAACATTCCTCCCAACATAGTATTACAGTCCCATCCACCAGAGCCACTCACTATCATAGTTATGCTATGTTATGTTATGTTATGTTGATTTATACTGCGCACCGCTGCCATTTTCATGGTGTCCAGGCCCTCGAGTGGCTCTGTAAGGAAGAGTGGTTTTGGTTGGTTAGTGAGGGAGAGAGGGATAGGATAAAGGTTGTGCTCATCTGTTGATGTGTGCAGAACCAGGAGCACCAGTGTCTCTGCGTGTGAGCTTTCTGGGTGTGCTTTGTTTTGTGCACTGGGCTTGTTTTGTCCACAAGGGCAGCGCCCAGTACTAGACTTGTTTGTTGTCTGAGGTGATTGAGTTTGCAGCTTGGTTAGAGTTATGTGTGGTTTGCGTGTTTTGGTAGGTTCATTCACTAGCCCTCTGGGTGTGTGTTGGAGGTGAGGAGAGTGGATTGTGTGGGAGAAGAAGTGGTTAGTGGGTTTTAGGTGATCGCTGTTTATTTGTCATCGTGTTCTTATTTTTCCATTCTAAATGTATCCATTGTTTTCCTTGTTTACGGTTTATGGTTTGTAGAAGCAGGGATTATATGGTTGGGCGTTCGGTTCATGGGTGGTTGTTAAATCGTTGGTCAGTGTTTATCTCGGCGAGTGCGATTTGAAAAGCCACAATCTGCATTTGTAGCTTGCACCTGCGGAATATTCATGCTCCTCACAATGGTGTCAGAGCTGGTATTCACAGGGTCATCTGAGGAAGGTGCCTGTTCTGAAACAACCAAGCAGCATTCAGAGAAGCTACCTCAATTTTTTCTTATCCTTTTGGACTAACCCATGACCCGTTACTTTCTTAATTTCTGACTAGATTCCTAAGCCACGAAACATTTATGACAAGTCTTGAGATGCAGTGATCATGGTTCCTTTACGACGAATGACAGGCCATGCCTCAGCATCATGTGGTGTTGGAAACCTACCGCCAGGATGTCATTCTTGAATGGGGACCAGGTTACCTTCTTTGATGGTGGAGTGGCAAGTACCTTAGTGTGCATACACAGGATTGTTGTTAGACCTACACTTGCAATGGCCATCGGAAGTGGTCAGCCTGGTGCCCCAACACGGATGCCCCGGTATGGTATGGTATCGCTCCCTACATAACACTGTGCTACTGATGGCTCCCCACGTTGGGCATGCTGCACCAGGGACTAATTCGAATACACAACTTGCACAAATGTCTGAAATGCCTAAGCCTGCCACACAAAAAGACCACCCATGATAACCCCAAAAAAACATCATATTCACCAAAAATGACCAGAGGTGGGTTGGTAGTGGGAAATGTCTGAAAACTGTGGTTTTTCCACCAAATTTCGGACTATGCCGGGGCTTGTGGGTAATACATTCTGGGGCGATTCACGCAAGTCAGACCTCTGTCGATTCCCACTGGTGTCTTCTTTTCGGACATGCATGGCATTTCCTGTTTTCCTTGGTGGCTTCGACACCCTAGGCCCAAATCTGTACATTGTCCACAAGAGTAAAATCCCGCAAAATCTGCTCTGCCAAAAGACTTGGGGTTACCAGTGGTTTAGCCTTTTCCCTTTGCGCCAGGTAGGTGCACCCACACATGTGAGGTGCCGTTTTCATTGGGACACCTGTGGGAACGCGAGAAGGTAGGACATGCATTGTTGGCAGCGTGTTTCGGTGGGTTGGTGGTGGGAAATGTCTGAAAATTTTGTTTCTTTCACTAAATTTCAGACATCGTCGTGGCTTGTGGGTAATAAATTATGTGGCGATTCGCGCAAGTCAGACCTCTGTGGATTTCCACAGGAGTTTACTTTTCGGAAATGAATGGGGCTCCCTGTTTTCCTTGGTGGCTGCGACACCACAGCCCCAGATCTGTACAGTGTCCACAAGAGCAAAATCCCGCAAAATCTGCTCTGCCAAAAGACTTGGGGTTACCAGTGGTTTAGGCTTTTCCCTTTGCGCCCTGGTAGGTGCACCCACACATGTGAGGTGCCATTTTCATTGGGACACCTGTGGGAATGCGAGAAGGTAGAACATGTGTTGTTGGCAGCGTGTTTCGGTGGATTGGCGGTGGGAAATGTCTGAAAATGTTGTTTCTTTTGCTAAATTTCGGACTTCATTGTGGCTTGTGGGTAATAAATTCTGTGGCGATTCGCGCAAGTCAGACGTCTGGGGATTCCCATGGGTGTCTTCTTTTTGGAAATGCATGGAGTGACCTGTTTTCCTTGGTGGCTGCGATACCCCAGGCCCAAATCTCTAGGTTGTCCACAAGAGCAAATTCCCGCAAAATCTGCTCTCCCGAAACACTTGGGGTTACCAGTGGTTTAGCCTTTTCACTCTGCACCCAGGTAGGTGCACCCACACATGTGAGGTACCGTTTTCGTCGGGACACCTGTGTGAACGCAGGAAGGTAGGACATCTGTTGTGTTTGCTTGGTTTTCATAACTTTTTCATACATTTGCTGCTGCACTTTGTCACACAACCCTTTCATTTCCCAAATGTGGCCTACATTTAGTTGTTGCTATAGGCACTATATGCTCCTGTAACCTGCACAAGTCACCTACCCTTCAAAAGGTCTTAGTGTGCTCTTTCAAAAAATGCATGTTTGCCATTCCTCACCACATTTGTTTTCCTTATTTACAGATGCTAAGTACGTCTGTTTAGGCCGTAAGCATAAAAACCCTGATTACCATGACTCGGTTTTTGGCTTGTGGTATTGCTTGTTTTGTGAAACATTACTAAAAATGTGTGATTTCCTAACTGGAAGAGTCGGGTGAATGTAGCGGGGCATTGCTTTTCTCAAAATGTTCAGAAGCTATTGCCTTACAGGGCCAACCATGTCCACCACATACCTTTTTTTTTATCTGTCATTTTTCCAATTTTTCCCCAAACGATGGGAATTATCCCTACATAGTTGTTGCCTGAACTGTGCAAATCAACTAAACTTGGAATTTTGTCTTCTTTTCAGAAATGTATGCCTCCTCTTCCATTCCGTCCATGCATATCCTATTGGAAAAAAAGGGCAAATACCTCTCACAAAAAGGGTGGTAACCATATAAACATATGTTTTTTTGGTTTCCACTCAGCCTGTTCTTGAAAGCTTGGAAAATGGCGAATTCAGCACAGCAAACCATTTGTTCCTAGCTCTTACAAGGACAAAAACACAGGCTTCTTTGTACATCATTTTATTGGCATTTTCTGAAAAAACACACAATTTACACCCTTTTTGGTTATTTTTTCTCACCCCCCATACAGCAAACTATGACCGCCTACATTTGGGTAGGACATGCATTGTTGGCAGCGTGTTTCGGTGGGTTGGTGGTGGGAAATGTCTGAAAATTTTGTTTCTTTCACTAAATTTCAGACATCGTCGTGGCTTGTGGGTAATAAATTATGTGGCGATTCGCGCAAGTCAGACCTCTGTGGATTTCCACAGGAGTTTACTTTTCGGAAATGAATGGGGCTCCCTGTTTTCCTTGGTGGCTGCGACACCACAGCCCCAGATCTGTACAGTGTCCACAAGAGCAAAATCCCGCAAAATCTGCTCTGCCAAAAGACTTGGGGTTACCAGTGGTTTAGGCTTTTCCCTTTGCGCCCTGGTAGGTGCACCCACACATGTGAGGTGCCATTTTCATTGGGACACCTGTGGGAATGCGAGAAGGTAGAACATGTGTTGTTGGCAGCGTGTTTCGGTGGATTGGCGGTGGGAAATGTCTGAAAATGTTGTTTCTTTTGCTAAATTTCGGACTTCATTGTGGCTTGTGGGTAATAAATTCTGTGGCGATTCGCGCAAGTCAGACGTCTGGGGATTCCCATGGGTGTCTTCTTTTTGGAAATGCATGGAGTGACCTGTTTTCCTTGGTGGCTGCGATACCCCAGGCCCAAATCTCTAGGTTGTCCACAAGAGCAAATTCCCGCAAAATCTGCTCTCCCGAAACACTTGGGGTTACCAGTGGTTTAGCCTTTTCACTCTGCACCCAGGTAGGTGCACCCACACATGTGAGGTACCGTTTTCGTCGGGACACCTGTGTGAACGCAGGAAGGTAGGACATCTGTTGTGTTTGCTTGGTTTTCATAACTTTTTCATACATTTGCTGCTGCACTTTGTCACACAACCCTTTCATTTCCCAAATGTGGCCTACATTTAGTTGTTGCTATAGGCACTATATGCTCCTGTAACCTGCACAAGTCACCTACCCTTCAAAAGGTCTTAGTGTGCTCTTTCAAAAAATGCATGTTTGCCATTCCTCACCACATTTGTTTTCCTTATTTACAGATGCTAAGTACGTCTGTTTAGGCCGTAAGCATAAAAACCCTGATTACCATGACTCGGTTTTTGGCTTGTGGTATTGCTTGTTTTGTGAAACATTACTAAAAATGTGTGATTTCCTAACTGGAAGAGTCGGGTGAATGTAGCGGGGCATTGCTTTTCTCAAAATGTTCAGAAGCTATTGCCTTACAGGGCCAACCATGTCCACCACATACCTTTTTTTTTATCTGTCATTTTTCCAATTTTTCCCCAAACGATGGGAATTATCCCTACATAGTTGTTGCCTGAACTGTGCAAATCAACTAAACTTGGAATTTTGTCTTCTTTTCAGAAATGTATGCCTCCTCTTCCATTCCGTCCATGCATATCCTATTGGAAAAAAAGGGCAAATACCTCTCACAAAAAGGGTGGTAACCATATAAACATATGTTTTTTTGGTTTCCACTCAGCCTGTTCTTGAAAGCTTGGAAAATGGCGAATTCAGCACAGCAAACCATTTGTTCCTAGCTCTTACAAGGACAAAAACACAGGCTTCTTTGTACATCATTTTATTGGCATTTTCTGAAAAAACACACAATTTACACCCTTTTTGGTTATTTTTTCTCACCCCCCATACAGCAAACTATGACCGCCTACATTTGGGAAGAAAGGGGGCGAAATTTGGCCGAGATATCGCATGTAACAAAAAAGTTACAAGGCATTGAATGGCAACATACCGAAATCGCCAAAAAAGGCCTTGGCACTAGGGGTGGGGGAGTCCCTTGGCAGTTAAGGGGTTAAATACTGGAGAATAAAGTTCGATTTAAAACTTGCACAAACAGCCTCTGTCTTTAAGTTCACACAATTTAAACTCTGCACAGACAGCCTCTGTCTTTAATCCAATTTGAATTCTGGTCCCAATTCACAAAAAAATGTGCGTTTGTTCTTCGTTGTCGGCGCGTGTTAAAGATGAGCTGCTAGACAACAGTCCCTCCTAGTGGCTGAAAAAGGAAATGGGTGGCGTACTTTCAATATCCTGCAAGAATATCTCCTTTTGCATCACGCGGGATTCCTCCTATTTCTATGAGCTTTAAATAAGATGTGCTATTATTATCCTATTTAATGGCACTGTCTGATCTTGCATGGAAGTGCTGCCTTCGAGCTTGCAAAGTGCATGCTTAATCGCCATGTCCCAATCTAACTCGTGAGCTATTCTCCCGCTCTGTTGAGCCCAGCAAAGCCCTCGCCCCAAAGGCATGAAAGAGCCGCGTGCTGGCGTGGGTTGTCTGCTCTTTGATTTCCTGAAGAGATGAAACCGTGGCCTCCCAGGTTGAACTGTTGCCGGCGCCGACTGTCGATTACATTAGCAGCACCGACGTAGTTCCCAATATGGTCCGTGCTTGCTGCGGCCCTGCAAACTGCAAACACAGACATGCCAGAGCGCTTGCTCACCTCTGGAGCCTCCATTCACTGCTCGCAGGAGACACGGAAACACTCACATTATCGGGATGAGTCAACGTTTCCCTGTATCTAATATGTTTATATCTAATGCGTTTAAAACATATTCTGAGCACGCGCCGCTGTCTCCAAGCCAGGCCATAGGCCATCTTTTAAGAGTCTTTGGGGTGGTATACATCACCAGCACATGCGTGTCTTAGCTCCGAGCTCGACGTCACTCATGTCTAATGAACCCGGATGCTGCTTATATAAAGGACGGGGTGAGTCTGTTTCGGAATCAGTAACTTCTCCATGCTGGCAATACTCAGCCACAAGGTTGGAGGAAAAAAGACAAGAAGAGCGTTTTCATCACCCGAGGACCTCAGAGGGATGTTCAACCATTGCTCTGGATTACAGGGTCATGCTGGCACCGCGGGCCAGATTCCCTGGGCTGATCTCATGCCACAGCCCTGATGAGGGGTGGCACTCTGATGCCACTGCCCAGACGTTCGCATACAAAGACTTCATAACACGTGTCCTCACTAAACCCAAGCCCCCCTGGACCCCACCCATCTCCCCAATCGACTGACTCACCACCAGAGAATTCTTGAGGGGTGGGCACAAAGGGGAACATGCCCTCGGTCCCTACTATAGGAGGGGACCCCACCTAGCTGAGTGGTACAAATACGTCAGAGTAGTGTGTATACATTAATTGCACAACATACATAACACATCTAGCATTGTCCTGCTGAAGCTCAGATGAATGAAGAGCATAACACGTTAGTTGGGAGAGGTGATTACATGGCCAAATTAGAGACAGTGGAACCACAGATTTAAGGCTCAGACCCGACATTGTCACTGGACGATACTGTGGTCCTTAACAGTGCAAAGGATGGTATTGTCATGGTGACATTGTTTGGCCCATTGCCTGGTCTTTCTTTTCATGTGGGCCATTTGACTGATGGGGGTCCTAAGCAGGAGGAAACTGATTAAATGTCATATGGCACTGGCGGGCCTGCCTAATGTCTGCTTTGCTTATTCGGGTTGATTTTTTCTACAATTTCAAATGTTATTCTTCACAAACCATCTGCAAGTCTGTGTTAAACATGTCCATGAGCAGGTGACCATATGACACAGCTTATTTTGTGTGTATTGAAATCTAAAAATACAGAAGTAAAGTTGATATGACCCACATCGATTGGTATTCTAGTACTTCCACATATGAAAGAGAAAATGTAGTTACAATCTTGCTCTAGTTGCATAATATAGTTCCGATAAGATTTTTTCCAAATAGTGTCATGTTGGTTTATTCATTGATGCATGTATTTTCCGAGTCAGGTACAAAAAAATAGGGGTTTATTCTAATTCATGTAAATCAAACATGAAAAAATCATTGTTGTACAACAAGAACTGGGAAACAGTGTGGAAAGGTTCTGCAATTGCAGACTGGGCTTAAGCCCTATCTTCACCACTTAACCCAAGTGTGTGACCCTGGGCAAATCCTTTAATCTCACAGCGCCTAACGTGTCAAAATTGCCCGTCCCTAAATATTACAAAATGGTTTAGTTCTCAGGATTCACTCTTCAAAATAGCTCCACTTGTGGTTTAACTGTCTGTTTGCACACCAGACTCATTTATTCCTTGGCTCCCCGATGATGACACCCCTCGAAAACCATGTCCGGGCCCTCTTCTAATCTCAGTCTCTGTGAAGATATCTGCACCTTCCCAGTAACTTCTAATGTGTACCCTCTATCCGTGCTATGGTATGTGCATCTTCCTGGTGCTTCCAGTCTGTCTTCTGTATCTATGTTTGCACACTTGTACGTTCTGTGAGGCTGTTGATAAAGAGTTAAGCACCAGTTTGGGAGAAGGGCTTGGATGGTAGAGGCCTAATGCCAGAGCCATAGTGGGATAGCCACACGTGAAATAGCAAAACAGGGGGGAGTGGCCAGAGGTGTTGCTAGGGGGGCTGAGGGGTCTGTAGCCCCGGGTCTTTTGGTTGTAGCTCCGGATAGAATCTCAGGGGCTACAGCCAAAAGGCTAGCTAGCCCCGAGTCACGACAGTCCCGAGATTAGTGTAGCCCCGGATCTTTTCCAGACCGAGCAAAAACCCTGGGAGTGGTGGTGGAGGTGAAAAGTAACAGAGGCTTATACTGTTGGTGCAAGCCCGTTTTCCTAGCCTCCTGATTGGCTGGTGCCATTGCCTTGGTGCTAATGTCTATCCTAAAGCATGTGTACCTTTTTATACGGCTACCACTCTATGTCGAGAATCTGTTACATCCCACACACCTTTCTTGTGGCAGCTATTGTTAAAATGTATCCTGTACCTATGCTAGAAGAAACATACCATATCATGGACTTAATGATTCCACTTGTTTGTTCTGATTCCGGCACATATACAGGGGTTAAGGGTACTGTTTATTTATTCTGATCACTGCCAGGGCTACTTATCCTTCACAGACCACATAGCTGCCGTCACCAAAGCATGCAACGTACAGCTGCACCTTTAATTAGAAATAAGACACAGCCTAGCCCCTGATGACGTCTGTGCCACAGTCCGGGCACTGGTTCTCTGCAGGCTGCACTACGGAAATACAATCTTCACTGGACTCCCCACCAACACTCTCGCTCCCCTCTCACTGCGTGTCAAGCTATCGGTTGCCATCACGACAAAGTGGTGGGCGAATCCTCAATTTCTTTGATTTGCAGAGCCCCAGTGAGTCTGTGCCCCAGGCCCCAAAATTCGTAAAGATGGCCCTGCTCACCTCTCCATCCACCACCACCTTACACTACACACAAAGACAGCTTCATACATAGCTAGGTCATGCCTACCAATAGCACATTAACCTTGACAGAGTGATATGCCACAGCTCACATCTTGAGCTCTATCACACACCACTCACCCCACACCAAAGGCTAACCCAGCACTATCTTATCAGAACTTGGCCTCACCCTCTCCTGTCTCGTCACCAAATCATGCATAACCCTACAGGCACTAATAACTTGGGTAGAGTGACCAGACGTCCCGGTTTTGCCGGGACAGTCCTGGAATCCGGCCCTCTGTCCCCTGGTCCCGAAGGTGTTTTTAATTTTAAAACCATGTGCTAGTTTTAGGGAAAAGGAGGTTCCCTGTCCAGGTTTTTGGATAAAAGGAATGTGACCATTACCAGTTCCAGTATGAATGAAAGAATATTGATAGTCTGCAACAATTATAAACCAAGCAAACGTCAGAATAATTAGCATATTTTCCCTTGTACCCTTCAGACATCCGGTTCATATTTTCGGTTCCATGCCTTAAAATCGCGGCAAAAATGGAAGTGAATACAAAATATTGCAGCAAAAATGCTGCAACCTGCAACCTCCGCCCCCCTTAAATGGTATAATGGCGTACACCTTTACCGGGTCAAACCACAGCATTTTTGCAGTGATTTTTTTTACCGGCGTCATTTTTGCTGCAATTTTATTATCTGATACCCTATTTTCGTGCAGTGCCACGTGCAACAAGGAAAGCAACATGCCAAGGGTGTGCCAGACAGGACCACTTTACATTCTGTTCCATTCCCAATGGTGCTCTGAAACCATGGCTCTGATTCCCGGTGGAGCTCTGATCCCACTGTCCTGATTAATGGTGGTGCTTTAATACCACCACCATGATTCCCAGTGGTGCTCTGATGACACTGTTCTGATTTCCACTGGTGATCTGGAACTGCAGCGCTGATGCCCAATGTATTGCTAGTATCACTGGCCTGATTCTTAGTGGAGTTCTGGTACAGCTCCCCCTTTCCGGAAAGGACTTTGGTACCACTGTCCTGATTCTGGGATGTGAACTTGTACCACTGCTCCGATTCCCGGTGGTGATCTTGTACCACTGCTCTGATCCCCAGAGGTGATCTGGCACTTGTGCCCCTATTCCCAGTGGTGCTCTGGTATCACTGCCTCGATTTCGAGTGGTGATCTGGTGCCACTGCAGGGATCCCGAGTCGTCCTTTGGTCCCAATGCCCTGATTCTCAGTGGTCTCTGGGACCACTGCTCAGATTGCTGGAAGGGCTCTGGTGCCCCTGCCCTAAAGCACAGTGGTACTCTTGTATAGTTCCCCATTTACCGATAGGGCACTGGTACCAGTGCCTGATTCTGGGCTGTGAACGTGTACCACTGCTCCGATTCCCAGTGGTGATCCTGTACCACTGCCCTGATCCTCAGAGGTGATATGGCACCTGCGCACCAATCCCCAGTGGTGCTCTGGTATCACTGCCCCGATTGCCAGTGGTGACCCAGTATCACTGCCGGGATCCCGAGTCATCCTTTTGTCCCACTCTCCTGATTCTCAGTGGTGCTCTGGCAGCACTGCCCTGATTCCCAAGGGTCATATAGCACCACTGCCCTTTCTCCCTCTGGTGCCTGCTAGTTACTTCGATTAACCTGTCAGTGTAGCAAACAGGAAGTATGACTGTGGCTGGTGGACACATGCATCCCTACACTGAAAGAGGCTTAATGTGCCCCACGTGCTCCTGTCTTTTTTAAGTAACTCAAGAGCCCCTTTCTTTTTTAAGTAACTCAAGAGAGCAGAGTGCACTGGACCCAGCCAATCAATATTCATGAAAAAGCAATGTGTGTAGTGTGAATCGAGCCATGGAAGTTTTTCACAGCACTGGTTACAACTACAACAGCTACAGCAAACCCAGAACTCCCACTACTAAGAACCTCCTTTCCAGGCGCACATCCACATAGCACCTACACATTTCCGTAAACTAATTCCAGTGGGCAGCCAAGAAGTCTACCCGTCTTGATTCAAGATTGTGACCCCAGAGACAGAAGACACCATCATACTCGATCACTAAAAAGTTGAGGCAACTTCAGAGTCACACATTGTGCCAAAAGGCTACAGCTGCATCATCTGCCCTAAAAGGTAAATTGTGATACCTTTGATGTGATTGGGGCTAATTAGTGTTTATATTCCCAAGGTGGGGTTCTTTACTATTTAGTACGCTGCACTTGCAGGCAGTCCTCTTTTTTACTTCTGTGAGGGGGCGGTCTTAGCCTTCCCTCCCTCTACACGCCGGCATTTATGTGCCGCAATAAACGCCCGCGCAGCAGACGGGCGCAGAGGGCGCACCGCCAGCGCCCCAAAGGCGCGCTTAAGGCAAGCCCGTAGCACGTGGAGGACGGCTTTTTTACTCTACTCCAGGGAAAGGTTGCTGTCTCTTGGCCCTCCGAGCATAGTGTTTCCCTCAGGATGGGCAGATGAGCCTGTGAGTAACATCTCTCCAGTCTTGCAACTTCAGTCGATTACTGACTTAAACTCTGAGACGCTCTCCCTATTACTGCTTAATACCAGATCTCTTCCGGCTCATGGAGCGGAAATTAATCTCCTGCTGTGTGATCGCCGTCCGGCCATGCCATTTCTTACCGAGAACTGGTTGCAGGATAGCTCTGCTCCTGCTCTTGTTCAGGCCATTCCTGATGGCTAAAAGATCATCCATCCATCTGGACCGCCCTGCCCCTCAACATGGTGGTGTTGTATCCGCTATCTTTAAAACTGATTTTCCTGTAACTCAATTGTGTTGTCCTCATTTTCTACCTTTGGAGGCTTTGCTGGTGAGGTGTGTGATTTCCCCCACCTTCTCCTGCCGTGTTCTTCTGGTTTATCGCCCCTCCTCGTCCTCCCCAGGACTTATACTGGCCTACTTGAATCCTTAGTTGACCTAATAGCCGATCTGCACAGTAAACACACGCATCTGATAGAACTGGGTGATCTGAATTTTAAATGTAATCTCTCCAGAGCACCTGCCCGTGATCCTTTCTTTACTAGCTTTGTTGACTTGGGTTACCATCAACATGTCGTAGGGGCCACCCATAATATGGGGAATACTCTTGATGTAGCATTAGCCAAAAGAACACTACTGATGTTTCAACTGGCAGAGCCTATCCCATGGACAGACCACTTTTTAGTGACCTGTGCACTTCTGCCAGTGCAAAGACAGCCTAAGATCCTGCCTGCCAAAGTCTGGCAACGGGCCTGGCGATCGGTGGACTCGCATATTTTGGCATCTGCTATCAAAACCAAATGTGCAGTTGCAGAGGTTCCCGCCTTATCGCTCCTGTCGGCCTCTTTTCTGGCAGCAGCTGATAAAGGAGCTCCGCTTCGTCTTATTCAAACGTGCAGGCTTCCTTCAGAGCCGTGGTTCTCAGAGAAACTGAGGTCTGCAAGACTGAAACTCAGAGAAGCGGCAAATGGCGCAAATGGCTTAATTATGACCTGCACTCTAGGATCTTGTATAAGGCCAATTCTATGGCTAAGAAATCCTATTTCGCCCAGAAAATCAAAACCTTGCTGTGTCAGGCCAAGACCCTTTTTGCAGTAATTAAATCCTTATCTTCTACAGTAAACTGTACTCCTACTGTCAAGCCGACCCAGGAGCTGTGCAATTCTTTTTCTCAATTTTTCATTAGTAAGATCGAGACTATTCGTACAAATACCTTGGTGAATACTGTGTCAGCTGCCACAACTTCTATCCCAGGCATTAGTCCCCCTGACCCTATTATGGCTACCACACGCTCTGGCTGGTCCTCCTTTCCTCTCTTCTCTGAAGAGTCGGTTTCTAGGGCTATTCAGCAGATTAAATTGTGCGCTCCTTCTGACGTGGTGCCTTTAAGAGTCCTGAAGGCGATTTCTCCTGACCTCCTAGGGGTGATCACGGATGCTGTCAATGCCTCCTGTCAATCGGGACCACCAGAGCTGAAGGCCGCCACGGTAATCCCTCTTTTAAAAAAAACTTCGCTGGATTCTTCTTTGCCATCTAACTTTCACCCTATCTCTCTTCTTCCTGCTCTGATGAAACATTTCGAATCAGTGGTCTCTCTTCTTCTGTCTTCATTTCTTGTACTATCTGACTGTCTTGACCCTGCCCAGTCTGGCTTTCGGCCAAGCTCGGGCACTGAGAGCGTCCTGGTTTCAGTACAGGATGACATAGCCAGGCCAGTGGATACAGGGGGTGTCGGAGCCTTGATATTATTGGATCTATCAGCGGCTTTCGACGCGGTTGATCATCCTACCCTGCTATCCCGCCGGGCCCAAGTAGGTATATCTGGTCAAGTACTAGGTTGGTTTGCTTCTTTTCTTTCTGATAGATCTCAATCTCCTCTGCTCTCTCATTTTTCTTCTAAATCTTGTCACCTTAGCTGTGGTGTTCCTCAAGGCTCTGCTTTGTCCCCTATTCTCTTCAATATCTTTTACTGGGCTTTAGTTTGTCTCATCCACTCCTTCAGCGTCAGATGCTATTCATATGCCGATGACACCCAAATCCTGATCCGTTTAGACCTTGATTGGGATAGGGTGTCGTCGAGCCTTCATCAGTGTCTGATTGCCCTGGGGGAGTGGATGGGCCTAAATTGGCAGAAGCTGAACGGGCACAAAACAGAGGTGCTGGTGGTGGGTTCTCCTCCTGACCCTTCACTCTGGATTGTGTCTTTCTGGCTTCCTTCTCTGGGTTCTCTTCCTGTTCCTACGGCGAAGGTTAAGAATCTGGGTGTAATCATGACTGCCACCCTGTCTATAGATGCACAGGCTTCTTCTGTCTGTTAGACTGAGTTTTTCCACCTGAAAATCTTGAAAAAAATACTTCATTTAATACCACCTTCCCTGCGCCCACCGGTCGTGGCTGCGATGGGATCTAGTCGGCTGGACAATTGCAACTCTCTCTATCTTGCATAGCCTAAGGAACTGATTCTCCGAGTTCAACACCTCCAGAACTTTGCACCATGGGTGGCGACAGGATCACCTTATGGTGCTCATATTTCTCCGGTCTTGCGCCGGTTGCATTGGTTGCCGGTGGCCCAGCGTATTGAATTCAAGGCGCTCTGCATTGTGCAT
Source organism: Ambystoma mexicanum (assembly GCF_040938575.1). Taxonomy (NCBI): domain Eukaryota; kingdom Metazoa; phylum Chordata; class Amphibia; order Caudata; family Ambystomatidae; genus Ambystoma; species Ambystoma mexicanum. The sequence continues at coordinate 985,961,946 of NC_090921.1, forward strand.
CGTGCTCTTCACAATCGGGGTGGAGTATCTTTGTGTTAAATTCTCATGCTATCTCCCGAAATGCTCCTTGTGGTCTGAGTCGGCTGGCCTGCTTTGTTTGCCTCCCTTTCATCATTCCCAGATGGGGGTACGTGCCTTCTCTATTGCTGCGGCACAGCCATGGAATAAGCTACCTGTGACATTGAAAACAATATCCAACCATCTGGCCTTCAGGAAGGCCCTTAATACTCAACTTGTTTAACTCTAGTTGCTGATGGGTGGTGGCTTTGTTTTCAGGGTTCCTGTCCTCTTCCTCTCCAGCGCCATGATGCCTTCGAGCGACCGTGCGCTATATAAAACATCTTAACATAACATAACAAAAGGGAAGATCAAAATGTGCAAAAAATAACATGGACCAATAAACACAAACATAAAGATAGTACAACCATGTGCATGTGCCCAAATGCATGTGGACACGATGCTAATAGCATTATACTGTATACTGTATATACTGTAGTCCAAGTGGCCTGGAGTATTCAGCATGATACTGCAGGCCCCAGAGCAGACTGTGCTGCTGGTGGTGGTTTATAGCAGCTGGGAGATGTAGAGGCACATAAGGGATATAAGGAGGAGGAGAGAGAGAGAGAGACGCTAGACTGTACAGACCATTAGAGATGCTACTTGGCATGGCAGAGCTTCAGAGCTGATGATGTATAAACGGCACATGCCCACTTGGAGCGGGGTAGCTACAAGCAGATGTCTCGATCTGCCCTGGTGAATCGATTTTGGGAACTGGTGAATTCTATATAAGATCTGGACCGCTTGTTGGACAACACACACCTTGATAGGTCCCCTTGTGGGCCGGCGTGGAGGTCTGAGTGAATTTAGTGGGATCTACGATATCATTGTATTAGGGGCTCCTTTTATCACTTCGATTCTTTTGCCATGCGTTTGGTTGCTGTATGAGGAAAATACACAAGAATAAGGCTAATCACTTCCTGCAGGTTTTCAATTAATACCTACATACCTTTATCTAATTATCCAACGTCCTGTCCCTAGGTACAATGTTATTTATTTTGTCCATTTATGTTGTCCCAGAGTATGATGTCATTTAATGCACTTTTTCATGTTGTAAGATGATATTGTTGTTTTCTCCAGATCTTGTAAATAAATATAGTGTTTGTTCAAACTAATTATGGATTGTCCAAACTAATAATTGTTGCTGTTTTGTTTGCTCTTTGGCACATCATACCAGATAGGGTGAGCCGGATATCAGGTTTTTGATGGTTTATAGTCAATAAGTCGAATGCAATAATTTTGAATGCCTTAATGTCGGATGCAAAATGTCGAAAAAAAATGTCGAATTTTTTGTTTTATTTTAATTTTTTTATGGGGGGGGGGTTCCCCCCAGCCCCCTGTTTTTTGTTTATTGACCCTTTTTTAACTAACTAGACCCAAAAAAACCCTATAAAATAAAAAACATAAATTCGAAAAAAAACATTTCGACATTTTTATTTTCGACATTAATGCATTCGAAATTATGCATTCAAAATTATGACTGCACACCGTTTTGTTTTTGATACCCGAATATATAGAATCAGATTAAGTAAATGAAAACAAATGATCAATGGTTGAACCTGCTTTGTGTACTACCCAATTTAGAGATACCTTCAATGATCATACTGCAAGATGACCTTGATGCAATGTTGAGATGAACCCACATCTATGTTAGATTGCCAACTTCTATTTCCACAGTACCTCGCACATGACAATACATTTTACTCCACAGCAGAGCTCCTAAACATGGTAGGAGCTATAAACAGCACACATGTAAAACTGAAACCACCAAGATGTTGGGTGGATAGCTCACGAGTAAAGCACTGGGCTCTAACATCAGAAGAGCCTGAATTTCATTAATGTCACCATAGCCTTTCATCCTTCCAAGGTTTACAAACTTAGTACCATAAAATAGGATAATAATAACTTTTATTTCAGCCCTTAGAAGCTGGAGGAGTCCAACATTAAGTGCCATTTAAGAATACACATATATTTTATTACAAAGGGAATGTGTATTTTTAAAAAAAAAAAATATTTAGCATATTGGTAGTTTACATTTAAACATTTTTATGCTATCCAATAAATACTTCCATTAAATTACAATCAGAGAGAAAAGAAAGAAAAGAAAGGAAAAACAAACAAAAAAAACCTACATTTTTTTAATCCCCAGATATTTCAGTAGGCTCTTAGGGGGTAATTCATAGAATTCAGAGCACAAGTGGCGCACGCGGCTGGCGCACAGTGTGCACGTGTGGCAGTCTGCGCCAGCCGCGTGCGCCAAAATCTATTTCCGCGCACAGCATATTCATTGATTTTAACATCCATAACCAGCCATGGCGCAGAGTGGCGCAGCGACCCTGCAGCAGCGCCAGTTACGCCCCCAACCTCTCCCCGTGCGCCATGAACAGTGCACAAATCCCATACATGGTGCACAGGCCAGTGGACCAGCATACAGCCCCCCAACCACGAATGTGAGCGGGGTATGTGTATTACGGGGGTGCGCCGGGAGAATCACATGCGATTGGCCCTGTGCGAGCAGGCTACGTGTATTTCGGGGGTGCGCAGGAAGTTCTACACGCGATTGGCCTTGTGCGAGCGGGGTACGTGTTTTTCAGGGGTGCACAGGAAGTTTCACATGTGATTGGCCCTGTGCGAGCGGGATACGTGTATTTCGGGGGTGCGCGGGGAGAATCACACGCGATAGGGCCTGTGCGAGCGGGGTACGTGTATTTCGGGGGTGCACGGGAAGTTTCACACGCAATTGGCCCTGTGCGAGCGGGGTACGTGTATTTCGGGGGTGCGCGGGGAGAATCACACGCGATAGGGCCTGTGCGAGCAGGGAACTGTATTTCGGGGGTGCACAGGAAGTTCTACACGCGATTGGCCCTGTGCGGACTGGGTACGTGTATTTCGGGGATGCGCAGGGAGAATCACACGCGATTGGCCCTGTGCGAGCGGGGTACGTGTATTTCGGGGGTGCGCGGGAAGTTTCACACGCGATTGGCCTTGTGTGAGCGGGGTACGTGTATTACGGGAGTGCGCTGCAAGTTCTACACGCGATTGGCCTTGTGCGAGCGGGGTACATGTATTACGGGGGTGCGCGGGAAGTTCTGCACGGGATTGCCCTTGTGCGAGAGGGGTACGTGTATTTCGTGGGTGCACGGGAAGTTTTACACGCGATTGGCCTTGTGCGAGCGGGGTACGGGTATTTCGGGGTTGCGTGGGAAGTTTCACACGCGATTGGCCTTGTGCGAGCGGGACACGTGTATTCCGGAGGTGCCCGGGAAGTTTCACGCGCGATTGGCCCTGTGCGAGCGGGGTACGTGTATTTCGGGGGTGCCCCACCGAATTGCCAGTGTGTGTCCTCCCAGGTGTGCCCTCTCCCCCCTCCGCAGGGCCTGCAGGCAGACCACAACACAGGGGAACACACTGCACCCTTGGCCATGCCCCACGGGCAGCCCATCCACCCTGTCGAACCCCCCAGCCAGCCACATGTCATCACGCACAAGTGAGCACTGACACATGTCCCCCAGCACCCCCACCCACCCAGCATTTAGGGTCAGGCCCGACTCATGTCCCCCAGCACCCCCATCCACCCACCATTGCCGGGCACCTGTTAGCAGGCCCCGACTCATGTCCCCCAGCACCCCCACCCACCCAGCATTGACGGGCTCCTGCCAGCCAGCCCTGACTCAGGTCCCCCAGCACCCCCACCCACCCAGCATTGAGGGTCAGGCCCCGACTCATGTCCCCCAGCAACCCCACCCACCCAGCATTGCCGGGCACCTGCCAGCAGGCCCCGACTCATGTCCCCCAGCACCCCCACCCACCCAGCATTCCCGGGCACCTGCCAGCAGGCCCCGACTCATGTCCCCCAGCACCCCCACCCACCCAGCATTGCCGGGCACCTGCCAGCAGGCCAACTCAGGTCCCCCAGCACCCCCACCCACCCAGCATTGAGGGTCAGGCCCCGACTCATGTCCCCCAGCACCCCACCCACCCAGCATTGACGGGCACCTGCCAGTAGGCCGACTCTGGTCCCCCAGCACCCCCACCCAGCCAGCATTGAGGGTCAGGCCCCGACTCATGTCCCCCAGCACCCCCACCCACCCAGCATTGAGGGGCACCTGCCAGTAGGCCGACTCAGGTCCCCCAGCAACCCCACCCACCCAGCATTGAGGGTCAGGCCCCGACTCATGTCCCCCAGCGCCCCCACCCACCCAGCATTGAGGGACAGGCCCCGACTCATGTCCCCCAGCACCCCCATCCACCCAGCATTGCCGGGCACCTGCCAGCAGGCCCCGACTCATGTCCCCCAGCCCCCCCACCCAGCCAGCATTGACGGGCACCTGCCAGCAGGCCCCGACTCAGGTCCCCCAGCACCCCCACCCACCCAGCATTGAGGGTCAGGCCCCGACTCATGTCCCCCAGCACTCCCACCCACCCAGCAGCCCTGACTCAGGTCCCCACCCAACATGTCGTAAAGATGCACATTCATGGGCCTCATGTCCAACAAAATCCTACTGCACGCCACCCCAGTCTTCAGACACAACCAAGTTTCCCATCCACCCTACACTGAAAGGCCTATTACTTGTCACTAACCAAAAGTCAAATATGCACATCAAGACATGTCCGTCACACACACACACTGGTTGCGAGTGATTGTGTAAACCCACATTGTGACATGCAGTAAACCAAAGAGCAAATACCACACATGGAAGTAAGAAATCAAAATGTATTGTGCACAAAAATATCAAAATAGTTTCAAAGCATGTAAAGAATCAGAAACAAGAAAAAAAGGCATGTCCTAAAGAAAATAAAAAAATAATGACACAATCCAAATGAATCCAAAATAAAGTTTGTCAAAAATCCTTGTCCAAGAAAGTAAATCAAAATTCAAAAAATCCATTGATCCATGGTGAGGGTAAAATATGTTTTTAAAAAAATCCACTGTCCAACTATGTACAAATATTGCAACAAGGGTCCATGAGCCCAACAAATGAAATGGAACGTATATCAAAAAACTCTACCTAATTTACAACTATATACAAAAACGTGGGGAATTGTCCAAGTGTCCCAAAAGAAAAAAAAAAGAGAAAGGAAACGTATCACTAACTAACTATATACAATGGCGGCGGGCAAGTCCTGCGGCTCACTCTGTGATGTTGTGGGCCAGGGCATCATCGAACTCCATGTCTATCTACTGGAGGCGGGCCTATGCCCTGGCCCCGAGGTCTCGCAGGGATGCATCCATGGCTTGTTCCGACTCCCTGCGAGTTGCCTCGAGGCACTCAGCCCACCTCAACGCCCGACGCATGGAGAACTCCACCCTGACCATGATGAGCCGCACCTCTTCCGCCTGCCGCCGCTCCGCATCTATCCGCTGGCCCAACCGCAGCCACACGGAAGACACTCCCATTCCAGGGTCTTCCTGCCCTCTGGCCGATGCCTGCCCCTCTGATGTTGATGGCCCTGAGCCATCATTGCTCCCACCTAGAGCCTGCTGCTGCTGCTGTCCATGTGCCCTGTCCGATGATGCCTGCACGTCCTCCATCTGCTGGTCTCCAGTTGTTGGGATGTCCACCCCTGCTGAACCGCCGACTCCCGACTGTGGCATGGATGGGATCTCCACCAAGCTGGCTGTGTTGGTCGGGCCAGCTCCACTAGGGGCCTGGTGGAATCTGGTCCGGAAGATGGCAGGGAGAACGACTTGCGCATAGTCTCCACAGAGGAGGGGAGGTCCGCCAGAGTGCGCGACACATGTAGAAACCCACTGACCCCTCCCAACTGTGCCACGTTGCCACGCAGCTCTTCGTGATGGCGTGCGTGCTCCCCCCAGGAAGCACGCACGTCATCACGAATGACACGAGTGCGCAACGCGACACCAATCAGGACGGAGCCCATACGGTCATGGGACTCCTCGTCCGCAGGTAGTGGAGAGGCAGATGACGTGGGCCTCCCCCCTACCTGCAGACGGGCCTGGGACGGGGCATCCCTGCTGGTGCATGGTGGTGCAATCACAGGGTCAGGGGCAGCGACATGCACAGGCCCCTCCGCAGCGACCTGTGCTGCCTCCTGACCCTGGCCCTGTACTGCACCACTCGCACCAATGGTACTACCCTCACCAGGCCCCATGTGCGGCTCAGTAGTGGGCTCCTCCTCCTCTGTGGAGACCACCAACCTGGATGTCTCCGCACCGTCTTCCGCCATTGTAAGCCCCAGTGGGGGCTCACCCAGACCTTCCGCTACAGCCGTACTGGCAGACGCGGCACCAGTCCCCTCTCTCCCGGATGATGGCAATTCCGGGGAGGGTGGCTGGGCCTTGCGTCGCCGCCCGGTGGAGGCATCCCTGCCACTTAGCTCCACAGCGCCGTCTCCGCCCTCTTCTTCACTCGACGCTGCGTAGAGGGAGACATAGAACACAAGCATCAGGGTACCGTACAATAGTCCCCTAGACAGGAAGCAATAACACATGAGTAGCACTGTCAAACGTCACTTCCATCCTGTCCCTCCACAACACATGGGTCAATGCACGCAACACACATGCAGAAACAGGCACGGCGCATGCAATCAACATCAGCATCCATGTACAAGGGCCTCTGTTAACAAAAATGTTGCCTTAAAACTCACATGCATCATGGCTCATACTGATCCCATGCACACACATCACCAGAGGGTCATGCATCATGGCTCCTACACCAAAGACACAGTGGATACAACGGTGACCGCACTGCATGAGTGAATCTACACATCGTCACGGACATGTGTCATGCATCCATGGCGTTTCAAAGTCACACACACCCTTCTCAGACACACAGATATGCACACCATACATGTACATGAGAGCAGCACCCATCCCTCACCCCCCATCCATGTCCAAGAACAGGGACTGGCATGCATTCATGTTTGCATTCCGCATGCATCTCCCCATGTCTCATTGGAACACATGCACCGTCCATGTGGTTCACGCATTACTGGTCTCACATGCATTACCATGATGTCCCGGCGCACACACATCCATACATGGCCTATGTTACACATACAGGCAAGTAGCTGACTACCAGCACACTGCAACATGCCCTGTTTCACACAGCAATGCATGGCCACTTACCGCTCGACTCCGGACGGGTCTTTCTCCGAAGGATCTGGGCGTGGAGCGCTGGGCTTATGCGTTCCAGGACCCTCATCTGGATGTTGCTCAGGTGGACCCGGCACCCCTCTGCATCCTCCTCATTCACGAGGCGCCAGGCGTTGTTGAGGGTCCTGGACCTGAAGTCCTCCCAGCCCTTCCGGACGTGCTTGATGTCACGGGTTGCCACCTCCTCTGCGTTGATGGCAACCACGACGTCCTCCCAGATCCTCTCCCGTCCTTCCTTGTCGGCGCGCGATGGTGTGAAGAGGGCATCATAATGCTCCAGGACAGGACATGCTCCACCAGGACACCAACTTCCTTCTCACTGAAGCTGGTGGCCCTCCGAGGCAGGCGTGGGTGGGCAACTGGGTCCTGGGGCTGGGCTGTGGAGCGATGGTATCCCAGTCGTGAGTCTTCTGTTCCAGCAGGGGTGGACACAGCAACTGGACCTCTGCAGATGGCTGACGTGCAGGCACCAAATAGCAGGGCACGTGGGCAGCAGGCAGGCAGCAGCAGATGGCAGGTGTGGAACATGCTCGTGGCTCTTGGGGGCAGGAAAATGGCCTTTTGGGCACGAGCGTGGTCTTCCGTGTGTTTTCGCGTGGCCAGCTTGATACGGAGTGATTTGGCACGTGAAAAAAGTGCACGTCAGCGTGTAATTCGAGGAAAGGGCCTTAGCGTGTAAGCGCGTCTGTGATGTAGCGCGCACAGGCGTTTCCCTCAACACGGGTGCATAGTGGATCAGCACATGAAAAAATCACACGTCCGTGTGTGAATGCGTGTAATTCGAGGAAAGGGTCTAAGCGCGTAAGTGACGTGACACACGCAGGCGTTTCCCTCAGCACGGGTTAAAGGTGAGCGGGGCCAGCAGTTCGCTGTACGTGCCTTTCGTGGAAGTTACTACGGGAGGTTAATTCCACGCACGTAGGCTGCAGGGGTTGCGTGCACGGTTTTACTGCAGTTTTGGGATGCCTGAGCGTTGTATGACCCATCACTTCATCACCGGGGTCACATACAGCCTTGCAGGTGCAGGGGTGCTGTTAACATCTTGCATCCCACCCCCTTCACCCCAATTGCCCAGGACAATTGTGGTGTACACCTCCCATTGGCACTTCTCCATCTGTGCCGGCACTACTCCATCTGTGCCATGGTTGGGAGGCCACCAAAGGTGAGGGGCGCCTCAGCTGGGCATACTCCTCGTGGCGGGCATGGTCAGGGACATGGCCATGGTGACCAGGGAGTAGGGGGACTCCAGGGTGGCCGCAGAGGGGGAAGAGGCAGGGATGCGCCACTTGTGCACGATGTTGTGCCATGTGTCGGTGCAGTCATGCCACCACCCCCTCTGGTTCCGGGAGATGAAGCTTCTGCATCTGGCACTGGTGCCCATGTGACCCGGCAGTCCATTTCATCGACTGCCACGGGCCCACGGGTAGTGGTAGCTGCAGCTGTGGACACCACCACTCAGGCTCAGGGACTGCCAGCGCAGACTGCGTTGGCACCTGAAGAGTCCTTGGAAGATTTCCCACAGGGCAGGAGGCAAACCGTAGGTGCATGCAGGGCTGCCCTGACCGAGACACGTGTCCCTGGGGCAGTAATGTCATCTGCTGCCCGACCAGCCGGGTGTTGGCAAGTGCAGAGGAGATGCAGCCAACAACACCCCGGTTGTGAGTCTACCAACCAGGACAGTCGCAGTCAATGACCCTCCCACAGCGGATGTTGCTGCGCAGGGTCCATTAGAGGGCACCCAGCTGCCACTGACGCAAGTCAGGGCTTTGGTCGTCCCTCCACCTGCCACTCCCTTGGCTCAATCCACTGGTGCCACTGGCCATACTGATCAGGGCGGCATTTGCCAGCCAGGGTCTGCGCCACAATCCAAGAGGAGGAAGGTTGCACCTGCAGCACAGGCTGGGACCCCACACACAGCCACAACCTCCTGCATGTCGAGGAAGAAGCCTTTCTGCTACCAGGAACTGGACTTCCTCGTGGACTACGTGCGGGACCACAGCTGTGACATGCTAGTGGGGCCTAATTGTCAGACTACGGCTGCCCACCGTGATACCCTCTGGAAGCAAGTTGCGGAACATGTGAGTGCATTCGGCCATGAGGTGCGCACGGCGCAAGAGTGCAAAAAGCATTGGAATGACCTCAAACGCAGCGCTAAGGCCAAGCGTGCCTCAAATTGCAACTTGACTCTGGTGACTGGCAGTGAGCCTGCACCTGAGGAGGAAGACCTCACTCCACACGAGTCACTCGTTGCGGAGTACATACAACCTGAATCCGTCGAAGGAGTGGGAGAGATGCCGGACTTTGATGCCCAGTCCAGTGAGTGTTGCTGCGTGTTTGTTGAGGACATGTGTGTTTTATTTGTGTGATGTGTTGTGCATGACTGCCACTACATGTCATGTGTACATGGTCCTGATGTCCAAGTAATGCAATGCTTCACTGATGCATGTCTGCTCTGCAGGATGGTGGACATGTGGAGCAGACGGGGACTGTCCGCATCACCACTATTGCACCCTACTCACATGCTGGTCACCAGGATGCCCCTCCAATCCATGTTCTAGCTCACTGGCCCTACTGCATGTAGCCTGGGGGGACCTTCCTCTCAGTCCTGGGACTATGTCATAGCATGACTGACGTGCATGTGTCCTCTGCCTGCATGCGGGTACTCCACCCCCCTCTGCACCCCAATTTCACCTTTGCACTGGTCTGCATCAATTTTGCCGTTAAGTACTTGCCTGTTCATGCGTCCTGTCTACATGCTGACTTCCACCAGCCAACCTGCCAGACATATGCTGTGTGGTACATCCTTTGTACTTGATGCAGGGTGTCTCTCTTGGACTGTGCAGATGTCAGATGCTCCGCAGGGACATGAGTGGCCATTCATGCTCCATGTGCATTCCATGCATGCCCCTATGTGTCCTTGACTGGATGATCATTGTAGTACGTGTCCAGGGTGACCTACATTACATGGCATTTCATCAGCCTTCCCATGGCCACTGTGGCTCAGTCCTGCATCGCACACATGTTTAGGGTGTGACAGTCTGTGTGGGTCACAGGCCTCAGCCTGTTTCATGCCCAATGACTCTGTCCAACTGGTGTAGTGTCTTGTTCACACGTGGGTGTACTCCGGAGGTTTCATCATGTGTCCTGCTTACTGTCCCATCATCATCTGCTGTGTTGTCACTTGACTCACATGATGCAATTGATGCTAGTCAACACTGTCTGTCAATACACAGATCTATGGTAATCCTTTTGATCCATGCAAGGCATCCCTGCATTTGCACTTGGCGCGGAGGGCTGGTTTGCTTGTAGCCATGCTACCCATTGCATGCACATTGCACGTGATGCCTGAAGTTAACCTTGCACTGCCTTCACATTTTCTGATACACATCATGAAGTACTTGTACATGTATATAGTGAGTAACGTACAAATTTGCTGCACTGCATCAACCCACTTCTGAGCGATATAACACCCTTCTACATGCCTAATCACAGAAGCAATGTCAAGTTGACCCAGCATGCATGGCAGGTTCTCTTTTGTGTGTGACATGTCTGCTTGATGTGTTTGGTGTCTGTGTGATGTCTATGTGTGTGTGTGTTGTGTGCTTCTAACATGTGTAGTGACCTTTTTTCTCTCTACTTTTCAGATGATGACGCAATGGAGCCAGAGGATGGTGTTGTCATGCCAGGCACAGGGTTGTTATCACTACAGCAACCCGGCACAAGTGGGAAAACCCACATGTGCTACAGTCCATCTTGTCTTTGGCTGCCAATGAGTCCAGCCCTGATGACCACTCTGACGTCCATGTCGAGTTGGATGTGCATCAGGTCAATATGTCAGGGGTCAGTGATTCTGATGTGGGCACTCCTTTGTCCACGACACCTGCACTCAGGGGCCAGACAGTGTTGGGACCTCCGCCTGTGGTGGATCGGGACGCAGGGTCACCCTCCACACCAGTCACTGATGTGCCTGGGCCATCACGTCGACGGGGGCATGTAGTCGTGCAGCCGCGGGTGGTGCCAACACGAGGATACCCGGTCCTTGGGTCCCACAGGTGTCAAGCCCAGCACCACGGTGGCCGTGCGCTATCGCGGTATACTGAGTGGGAGCAAGACATGACTGCCAATGCTGAACGCCAGGGGGCAGCAATGGAGAACATCGCTGTGAGTATGGAGCGTGTGGCCCAATCCGTGCTTCCCCCTGCTAGGCAGGTGCTTCTCCAGCCGCGGGCGGCACGGTCCACGGCCCACTCGCTCAGGCTTGGCATGGCAGCCTCAGACAGGGCACGCCAGGCTGAAAAGTTGTCTCTGCCTCAAGCAATTGTTGCTCACGCAGAGGCACACATGGATGCCCTGAGGGCTGAGTATGAGTCCCTCAGATCCACTCTGGGTGTCCTCTTGATGTCCCAGAGGGCGCAGTCAGAGGAGAGGTTTGAGCAGGTTGAGCGTACCATCTCGGCTGAGCTATGTGCTTGCCAGGAGGTGCATCAGTTGTCCAGCCAGGCCTTGCAGGAAGAACTCTGTGTTACACGTGTCACCTTGCAAGAGGAAGCACGCGTATCACGGGAGGTTCTGCATGCAGACCTACGTGTCATCGCCACACAGAACCAGGCTCACCCGTCCGGCAGACTTGCTGCCAACGAGGGGCAAGCTGTGGCTAGGCGTGGTCAGGCTCCTGTGCCACGTCCTCCTTTCCAGGAAAAGCCAGACTCGGACGACGAGGTATCTCCCACATTGGTCGGGCTGTGCAGGCGTTGAGCCCATGGAGGTTTTTTTTTTTCCTCAACATCATCGCATGTGGGTGTTGAGCAGCACCCTGTACCTTCACCCTCCTGGGTGCCCCCCAGGTCGTATGTGGCCATTTTTGATTTTTCTTTTAGTTTAGTTTGTTAACTTTTAATTTGATCATTAGTTTAATTAGGTAATGTAGGTTTTTCATAGTTAGTCTAATTAGTTAATATAGTTTAAAATTGCTTGTCTATTGTGCTTTCATGTGACAGTGTGGTGCTTCGTGGCTTTTGAAAGCATCCACTGTCTGTTCCAGCTGGTCCCTTCAAGCTTGTCTCGTGAATGTGTTTGCAGCTTGGGGTCCTGACTCACATATGCCACTCCTGCTTCCCTTATCCATGGGCTCGCAAGGATGGTTCGGTGTTACAGCCTATTACACAAGGGCTTTGGACTGTCATATCTGTGGCATGTCTGCTGCTGTACTACTTGTGTTGACACCCCTAGTGGGGATGCTAGGGGTGATATTGACCACAGTTCTTCCTTTGCTAGATGGGTGGTTTCATGATTCATGTGTGCATTAATTGCTATACATTGTGTAGTATGTTTCTTATCTTTGCTGTACATGTGCTTGATGCAATTCATGCTGTAGACAGTGGCTAATACACTTTGCCTGTGAAAGTCGCACTGATGGAGTGATTTCTAATGTACGTCTCTGATATGGTCCAGTCATGACATGCCTTAGGAGACACACACGGGGAAATTTCATGCATTCATCATGTGTTTTGTGCTCTTTCTGCAGGGGGATGAGCCTCCAGACCACCTTTCCCAGCAGACATGGGCCATTGGACGTCTGGAAGATGGCCACGTTTGGTGATGCATACATGTGCATGTGTGCGCAGGCAGAGCCACAGGGATTGCGCTCATACATCCTACAGAAGCTGACGTGTTTCAAGGAACTCCAGGCATGGTGAGCAGCATAAGGGAGCCACACCACCGCCAACTGTCCACCAGGCCAGATGCACATGCATGCTAAGTAGCACCAATGACGGTGAGCTTGGACAGATATTGGTGCTGAAGCGCACAGTACAGCTAAGATGCGTTGGTGGACTAATGGATGGTTGATGGGAAAGTTGTCAGGGGCACATGCAGGGGCAGTGGCACATATCCTTCGGTCCACCATGGTCCATTGAGGCAGTTGTATTAGCCATGTAGCGTTCCAAGACAGGGAAAGAAGCAGCTCACAGGGACAGACAGCGAGGGACAGACTCGTGTGCAGTGCATTTCATTTTCAGGTTGAAATTGCAACATGCACTACCTACTTTATTTAGGTTATGCTGGAACACGATTTGTACTGAAGTCGTACCTTGCTAAATGCATCTGGCTGCTTACCCAGGGAACATTGGATGTTGTGTGAATCTTGACACATTGGTCTTCCATTTGCCACGCACCCACCGGCGCCTGACTTACTGCATTGACTGTGTATGAACCATCAGGGGGGAATCCTACGTATGGGTACGAAGCACCACACCAGATAGTTTGTTTGTACAGTATTTTGTTACTTTGGGGCATGCATGGTGGTGTATGTGTGTTATGGGCACGCACAGATTAGTGACTCTGACTCTCTTTGCAGCATTGAACTGCTCATGTTACCGGACCTGAGAGTGCGCAGGCAGAAGGCCAGCACTCACCCCAGAGATAAGTTTCTCTTTGACTTCAATTTGAGTAATTTGGTACTATGTGCATGATTTACACGTTTGGTCTGATTGTGGATGTGTTAATCTGATTCTTATGTTTTTGTACAATCCCTACTTTCCCTTGTCAATCCTACTCCCCTCTCCTGCCCTTCATTCCGGTTATCCAGTACACCAATGCCTGTCCCGACTGCATATCCCTGACCCTCCTTCCCCACCAGGGTCTCAGAGGCCTGTGTGAGTTTGACCTTGCAGGCACTCAGACCACGGTGGGGGTGGTTGGTTCGTGCCACTCCTGCACCTGTACACGGGAGCTGTGACAGTACACATCAGTTCGTGGTGCATCATTCTATATTATGTACCACACATGGTACACATCCTGCTGTGACAGTGGCCCTCATTCCGAGTTAGGAGGTAACCATGGAGTAAATAGCTCCATGGTTGCCTCCCAACTCGCCGGAAATCCGGCATGGTGTATGGAGTAATTACCGGTCCCATTCCAAGGTTGGAGGGACCTGTAATTCCCCATTCACCTTTTCCCTTCCCCATTCCCATTTCTGCCCCATAGGGCTCAATGGGAATTGGGAAGGAGGTAATTACGGCACTGTAAATTACGGTACCGTAATTACCTCTGAGGTACCTTTGTGGGACTCGTAATTTACTCCTGCTAAAAGCAGGAGGTAAAGAGGGACCCGCAAAGGGAACTCGGAATACGGAGGTAAGGGATTACCGGCATCGGTGCCCTTACCGGCGCCGGTAATCCCTTACCTCCAACCTCGGAATGACCCCCATTGTTTTACTGTGCTACCTTGGTTGTTCCACCATTGTGCTAGTACTTGACCTTTGTGACGTACTGCTACTTCAAGTCATCTACTGGAGGCTCTTCTGGTTTGTTTTGCTGCCTGCAGGCTTTTTGCTTGGCTTCTGTGTTTGCCTGCTTTGAGTTCTCTTTGATTTCGTGTTTTTGCAAGTAAAGGTGGCCTCTGAGGGTGCTGTACACTTTTTACACGCAAGGTGGAAGATGGAGACAAAGGGGAAGGGTGATCCTGTGGCCAGTTGAACTTCAAGGATGAAGGCTACATACCCCATGTGCAGTAGTTCAGTGGGTCATGGTGATATGTGAGGGAGGGGGGTATTTTGTTGTTGGAAAGTTGCCTTGCCCCACAGTGTGATGGGCACCCTGACATTGTAATTGTGGTATCCTATGTACATGATGTATTCTGCTGATCAATGGCTGTTCATGTGTTGTGTTTACCTTTCAGGTGTGAGGGTATAGTTGTGGTTTGACATGCTGGGGTGTACACATGGGCAATGTTCACATGTGATGAGGACACTGATGGTCACTTGATTGCACATGCATGTATTGAATGCATGTCCCTACTGACACACACACTCGCACTATGATCCACAACATGTACAACCACCCTTCCATGTCCACATGTGCACTCAGTTTGCCTTCTGGGGCCCACTGTGTCCCTACAGCACATGATCTATGACCATTTGTGGATCCTGTACATTCGTGATTTTTTAAAAATTTAGTTTGTCGTTTTATGTGATGCTCAGGGTGTGCGTCACACACAATGGCTGGTCACTATGCTGTGTGCTGAGCAGTGTGTTGCAGGAGATGGACACAGCACACGTATTATGCAGTGTTGATTTTGCCATGCACAATGTGCATGTGTACAGGCATTCATTGTTATTTTCAAGATACAACTGTTGTTATGCATTTGGGTATGACTTGCTTTGTGTGGGAGGTTGTTGGTCAGTAATTTCATCTGAATCCATGTCAGGCATCATTGTCTGACGCCACTTTGCATTTTTCACATGTCAATGTGTACATTATTGTTACTGTGTTGGTGTTTTGCTATTGCTTGCCATGTCATGTTGTGGTTTTGGTGGCTTAGTGTGACATAACAGTTATTGTCATGGCCTGTTTTGCAGGTCTGTGTGATACACACCTTGCATGTGTACCTTTTGGTCACACAGGATTGGTTAGGTTTGAGTAGCTAGGGATGCACACAATGTGGCACTTCCATGGCAACATTCTCAGGGTGGTAAGGTTGTGACAGTTGACTGTCTCTTTGTCATCATCGATTGTCACCTGGTATGTGCCAGGCCTGTGTGCACTCCGCAGGGGTGGGAGTTTAGGTGAAAAATGTGGCCACAAACTGGGTCCGGGCTGCCTCACCACGTGCCCTATCCCCTCCCATGGGCAGCGCCTGTGCCTGTGGTTGGGGATGTGGGGGCACCACCATGTCCACCGGTACGCCCTGCCATGTTGCAACATTGTGGCAGCATGTGTCCTGCACAATGATCCTGCACACTACTGGGGGTGCATAGAGTAGCTGCCCGCCAGAGCGGTCAAGGGAGCGGAAGCGTGACTTGAGCACTCCGAATGTGCGCTCCATTATGGCCCTGGTTGCAATATGGGCAGCGTTGTATCTTACCTGGGGTGGTGTGGTGGGGTTCCGGATTGGCGTCATCATGTGGTTGCTCAGAGGGTAGGCACTGTCCCCTGGAGAGGTGATAATGGTTGTGATTATTGGGGTTTGTGTATTTGTCTGTGTGTGACATGCATGCATGTGCACGGGCATTTGTACTCACCTAGGAACCATGTGTCGCCATGCTGCCCAGCTTCCAGGGCCCGGCTCAGGGCGGAAATTCTGTATATGAAACTGTCATGGGTGGAGCCAGGGTAGTTTGCATCGACAGAGGTGATGATTCCCTTGGCATCGCATACCACCTGCATGTTGATGGAATGCCAGTGCTTGCAGTTTCGGTAGATGTGCTCAGTGGCCCTAGGTGGACGTAGGGCCACATGGGTGCAATCTATGGCACCGAGCACTTTGGGGAAGTGTGCCACCCTGTAAAAGTCCTGGACAACGGCCTGCCTTTCTGTGGGTGTTCTGGGCATGTATATGTGCTGCGGACTGAGGGGCGTTCAGTCATGATTGCCAACACCTGGTGTAGGCAGCGTGACTGCGTGGCCTGTGAGACCCCCCCTCACTATGGCAGTAGTCCACTGAAAGGACCCAGTGGCCATAAAATGCAGGACATTGAGCACCTTCTCCAAGGGGCTCAATGCTTGGGAGCAGAGGGTGGGGGATGTAGGGTCATCTTCCCACTCTCTGACCAGGTCTAGGATGATACGAGGTGGAAACTTATACCTGCCGTAGACCTGGTCGTCAGGCATCCCAAAAAGGCTAGTCCGGGGGGAAAAATGCGGGCCCTGGCTATTCTCCTCCTCCTGCGGTGTCCCACGATCAGTGCTGCGACAAATGGGGCATTCATTGTAGCGGTATGTACATGTTTGTTGTTTGTGCGCGCTTTTATACTGTGCGCAGGGACGCTTCTGCCTGCCTTCCTGTGGAGGACGTGTTGACGCCTGTGTGCTTCTTTTAGCGTGCGCTTGTTTCCCGTATTCAAATCCATGAATACGAGTTGTTCGCGTGCGTGTGGGCGTTCTGTGTATTTGCCTGCAGTACTTCCCCAGTTACGCCTTCTTTTTCACACGTTGTTCCCCAGTCCGTGCGTTACGCCCCGTGTCACGCCCCCTTTTTTGTGTGTGCGCAGACGTTGTGCGCTGTCCCTGTGCGCGGTGCGCACAGCGTTCAGGTTGTTGCAATGACGTGTGCGCCCGTGTGCGCCACGCCAGGATTTGGCGCACAACGAGTAGAAAACACGCACAGCGCCTTCCTTGAATCGCACGCGTGCGTGTGCTTTCTCACGCTTGCGCCACCTTGCGCCACCTTGCGCCAGCTTGCGCCACTTTTTTCGGCGCACATTTGTTCCATGAATCGGCCCCTAAATTCCAACAATTTTTATGTCATTTCAGTGAGGCTCTTCCTTTTCATCTACTTCCACTGGTAATTTCTCGAAGATTTTTTTAATGAAGGCCAACAAGGCTAGGATCTCTGTAACTCTCCTCCCTTGACACAAATGAGACCAGAGTTTATTGGGGGATGAGATCGTTGGAATTTGAAACAAAGGCCCCAAATACATCGTTCTTAGATTTTTCAAAGCTCCACATTTTGGAGTTAAATGTTCAAGTGTTTCAGGCGTTTTCTGACACAGCCGACAAGTATAATTTCGTGTTGCAGCAGTTTTACGTCTCTCCAGGACCTCTTTTGTCGGGTACAGGTTAAAGCGGAACCTCATGAAGTCTTGTCTCAATGTGGGAGAGGGAAACTTGATCAAGTATCTTGGAACTTCACCTTGTTTCCCATTCTCTTTCATTATCCCTCCACCACTTTTCATGGTTCGAATCCGTTCGCCTGTTTCCACCCAATCCTGGTCAAAGAGTTTCTTTTTGGCATGGTCAGGGTTTTCAAGTAGCAGTTCTTTGCTTAGTGCTAAGCTTTTTAATATCTCCCCACATGTACTCCTGCATTCAGTTAGGGACTTTTCGCTACCTAAGGTCATGGCCTTGTTCAAGACTTCAAACCCACCTTCTCCTGGAGGTTTAAGGTATTTCCTCAGCAGTGAGAGTGCTCTCCACACCATTGTCGAGTACAGTGACACCGTGCCCTAATCACTTCAACCGGGAGAGAATTTGGCATATTCAGAACTCGTCGCCAAATTGCTCCCTCAACCTGGTGCCACACTGATCCCGCAAGTTGTAGTTGGGTTTCAGAGCCGTACAACAATACGGGCATCACCTTCATTTTGAAAAAGCTGATAACTGGTAGTAAGGTGAATTTGCCGCATTTACGGTTTATTATTCTAGCCTGAGTAGCTACATTTTTAGCTTTTGACTTCACGGCCATGACCCCATAAGAATGTACCATGCTGGTATTCACGTTTAGCCCTAAATACTGCATCGAAGAGACCTCGGGTATCTCTACCCGCTGCAGGCTCCAGCTTTTTTTGAAACAAGATCATCTTCAGCGCTAACCTCACATTACACATTGCCTGACCAGGTTCCCAGGATACATGTGTAATGCTGTTTACTGTGAAACAAGATCATCTTCAGCGCTAACCTCACATTACACATTGCCTGACCAGGTTCTCAGGATACATGTGTAATGCTGTTTACTGTGAAACAAGATCATCTTCAGCGCTAACCTCACATTACACATTGCCTGACCAGGTTCCCAGGATACATGTGTAATGCTGTTTACTGTGAAACAAGATCATCTTCAGCGCTAACCTCACATTACACATTGCCTGACCAGGTTCCCAGGATACATGTGTAATGCTGTTTACTGTGAAACAAGATCATCTTCAGCGCTAACCTCACATTACACATTGCCTGACCAGGTTCCCAGGATACATGTGTAATGCTGTTTACTGTGAAACAAGATCATCTTCAGCGCTAACCTCACATTACACATTGCCTGACCAGGTTCTCAGGATACATGTGTAATGCTGTTTACTGTGAAACAAGATCATCTTCAGCGCTAACCTCACATTACACATTGCCTGACCAGGTTCCCAGGATACATGTGTAATGCTGTTTACTGTGAAACAAGATCATCTTCAGCGCTAACCTCACATTACACATTGCCTGACCAGGTTCTCAGGATACATGTGTAATGCTGTTTACTGTGAAACAAGGTCATCTTCAGCGCTAACCTCACATTACACATTGCCTGACTAGGTTCCCAGGATACATGCATAATGCCGTTTACTGTGGAATGTTAGCAGTGCACACTTGTGTGCAACACAAACATCAGGGTAAGGCCTGGCGCCACTTAGAACGTGCATATGAATGCTTTGGTTTGTACCAAACCACTCTGCTGTTTGATCTGTGTCCCTGTGTCCACTGGTGAACAAGCGAGGGACCCAGCGATGTCAAGTCATAAAAGGTTACACAACATGAGCAGGCTATTGACTCATGGGTCCTCCATCAGCTTCTATTAAGTAGTTTCTACCTGCCCAGGGCTAGCAGTAAGGCACCTGTGTGGATGGGGTGGTAGTAGAGATCTTCACACGGCTCAAACATAGGTGGAGTGACCATTGCTTTGATTGTGATATTTGAATGATGCAGTGAGTGTTGGTTGCACTAGAAGTGGCCAATGAAACACCCTACTACCACCACCATGCATATACATGTTGTAGATGAGGATCACCTCAGGGGGCATATGCTGTGTGTGAAGGGGTGGGGTCATGGGTCAGAGAAAGGTTGGGAATCACATGACCCTACCCCACCCACCTAGGCATTGCCAAATAAAATAAAAGCCATAACAGCCCTGCGGGAAGAGACCCTTTATATACTGTATGGGTAAGATCTCAATAACATAAGCAAAACTGGCTATTTACACTACTCATGCCCAATCATTAGGACTCCATTTTGTATTAGGTCAAAACGCCATCTTTTGTGTTAGACCTGCAATCTACTGCCCAGCGAGGCTGCGACACTCGCACCCCCAGCCTCTCTTGCAGAGGGACCAACTAATTTACACATTACATCAGCTCCGCACGAACCTTGTTCTCACGGAAGTCCATCCACTCGCTGTCCTTTCAATGTTATGATCTCTAGTATCTTTCTTGCACAGAATGCGCTCGGCGAAGAGTGTGGGACAGGAACAGGCTGCAGCACAAATGCCCATCCATCTCCACTAAACTGCCCGTGCCTCCTCACCCTCCACCCCACCAGGCCATAGCTCACCCGCTCCAACCTCACCATTCCTTTTATGATAACCATCTAGCACCCTCTGGCTTTGACCATTACAGAACACCCACCATAGGCCTAATCCAGGGCAGCAATATATTCTTCCAAACAACAACACATGTCTGTCCATATCATGGGGCACCCAGGAGCGGCCTAGAGCGCAGGAGGTGTGGTATCAATGAAGCCTTGAATGTGGAGGTTGGCATGCCAATATATTATACCCTCTACAAAGAACCCTCCTTGCACGTGAGGTCCAGGTATCCTCCATTACTCAGTTCTTGTTGTTTAGCTTAGATAGTCAGGAATGTTTCTTTCTCTCTCAAACTCACCTTCACCGCGGAGATGAGCCCAGCTGACACACGTGCCACAAGATCGACTGGGAAGCAGCAGCAGCCAATTAGCGCCTGGCATCCCATATAGAGAGGCTGTGCAATATGGCCACTGCAATCGGCACTGTGATTTCTGACTATATGTAGTGATGTCATCAATGACAAAATTGCCTTTTATAATGTGCTGCTCGTGTAATTTTTGGCAGAGCGCTCTCGGGCAGCAGAGTTCTTTGCTGGCATTTTTCTATTTTATATAAACTTTGTTATCCTTGCAAAATTATCTCTTGGTCTCATTCCCGGCTGGGGTGCATGTGTATTTCTTATTTATTGCCATTATTTTGGACATACAAATAGGGGACGTGACTTCAGAAGTCAGGAAGCATGCCCTCTGTCCTCCCACCACACGATCTATCCTTCCTTTTTTGTTGTGTCAGCCCTCACTGTCTCAGCCCTTTTGGGCATCCTCCTGAATTTGAGCTGAAGGAAAGGATTCACAATTGATGTAGGAGGTGTCTCGGTGGATACTTTCTCAATATGTAGTCATTACAAGGTGGTGGGGCAATGCGCGTCACTCAAACAGCTCAGCTTCACAAAGACTGGAATGTTACCAGAAATGGTCAGGCGCCTGTCCATAATGAAGTCTAAACAGGAACTTGCACTTCTGCTGCTTCTCCACAAGGGATTCTAGGTGTTGACTCTTGACATGACTCTTGATCCCAATTCAGAATCCCACACATCACATGCAACCACATATATAACTTTATCCCTACTAGGACCGGGGCAACACTTTTTGTTGGTATTCAGACAACTGAACAGGCTCAATGTGGTAAGATGACAACTGCTCTGCAGGGGTACATGGTTTAGATTTCGAGGCATTCAAGTCGTACAGTCCCACTTTTGAATCAGCCTCAAATTGGTTTGATGTACAGGCTCCCATTGAGTCGAGTCAGCGTTCGAGACGGTCGAGTCAATGGCTTCCAAAGGTTCGGGACAGCAGTCGAGTCGTCAGCAAGTCAGTTGCTTCCAGAGAATCAAGTCGATGATCGAGTTGATTGATGCGGTCTGCTTCAATGGGTTGAGCTAATGTTTGGGTGGCTTGAAATGCAGCAAGCGGTTTGAAAATTCCTAGAATGCCAAAAGCAGCACTGTGGCACCTGTAGTGGCTTGACGTGCATCTAGTGAGGTTGAGCCAGCTCCCAGATGTCCCAAGGCAATGGAACAGGGTCCAAGCTACTTCAGGACTTATGGGTTACTGGGAGGTCCAATATAGGGTCTCCCAGGAAAGTCATTTACTTGTAGACTTTCACTCCAGGAATTTGTCTGACACATGAAAGTGATCATTCGCCACCAGCGTGCAGGATCATAGTTCTAGTTCAACAGGCAGCAGAGAGGTCTTGGTCAACAAGAAGTTCAACCACACTGTTCTCTGGGGAGAGATGGGGAGCAGACCTTGTATCTGCCTTAGAGACCCACTGTCATCACCTCTCTCGCAGAGGACTTTGGAATAGACTGTATTCCCAACAGAGGTCAATTGAATTCATCTTCTTGTCTATAAGGTTCAAAGATTAATCAAAAAAGGAGAGGATTTCCTCTTTTTACAAAGCAAGCCTGCTGCAAGGGGTCTAATCAAGGTTGTTGTAACCAGTACCCTTTGCCTTTTGACATCTTACACAGAGTGCCATTTCTGGAGGAAATGGGGACAACAGGAAGTTGTAGAGAGCCCTAGAAGAAAACAAGATGGTGCTACTCCTCTCTCAGTCTATCTCTCTCCTCTGGCTACTATAACTCTGCCCCCGGCTATTATAACTCTGCTCCCTTCCCATGTTTGCTGACTTCAATGGGAACTCTAGTGGTCATTTCCCTGGTGTGAGTGTGGCTTTGGTATGTCAGTGCTGCATTTGAAGCACCAATTCCCAGGCGATGTCCCGAGGAGGCTTCTTGTGCCCTAGGAGGAAGATGTTGCCGACCTGCAAGAGGATCAAAGAGGCAATTTCCTGGCATTTGCACCACATGGCCATTCTGGAGATATCCAGGTCAGATAGCTAATACACATCAGTGCTGCCATAGCTGCGCCCTGCTCACAAAGCTGACACTAGTATGATTTCAAATCCTGTGGCTGTATAATTGTGTAACCCTAGCAGCCACCATGGATCCCTTGGCTGTATAATTGTGTGCCCCTAGCGGCCACCATTCCACACCAGGCCTGACTTGTTTTGATAGTTTAATGTGCTTCCAGGCTGACTAGGTAACACAATTATTATAATTTGAATCAGAGGTGCTGACAGCTAAAAAGCCACCTCTGCCCGCTGTCAGATTGTGTTCCAGCAGCTGTCAGGAATGCACATGTGACCTTTGAACCTACACTGCTACAACTGCAGGGTAGGCGCTTGGGATGTCACAGCAAAGGCACACCAGTGCACTATACTTTTGTCAAGAGCATTATAAAAGCAGACTCTGATTGCCAGACCTCTCTTTCAGAAACAAAATTACTTGCTTCATTTTATTACTAAAGATCAAACAAGCTAAGGTTTTCACACTCTCACAAATGGCATTCTGTCACAATGCTTGACTCTGGGTCTCCCACTCGAACGCGATGGAAGGCCCATTTATTAAAGAACCCATTTATTAAAGGTGGGCAGTGATGTTACACTTTCCACTCGTATCGGGTGCATGTGTGTGTGAGAATGCATCATGCTTTCTCTAACCAGAGGCGGCATTTCCAAATGATTCAAGCCTATACATAGCATGAAACCTAGGGTGGAGATGAGAGATTTTAGCAGAGTGGCAGATGGTCCTTGCCATTGGAGGGCTTGTGCGGAGGGCGTCGGGCGTCTATTTTAGCAAAGGCATATGTGTGCACTTTAATTTTGCCATGGAGTATTTATGAACGTGGTGTCTGATTAACATACTTTCCTTTCAGAAACAGAATTACCTGCATCATTTTAATTAATAAAAATAAAAAAAGCTGGGGATATCCTGCCCTCACCAGATGGCATTCTATCACATTCACAAAATGACGATCACTGCAAAATTCCATAACCACGGTTTGCTGCAAAGTGCACAAATCACAATATCAAAACATCTGACAGGTGCCTAAGATGATCCTTGTTGCACAAATATATTTAAGAACAATATGTTTCAGCTAGTTGACAGATAATAGACCTTCTGCTGCATAGGGCATAATTAGACACTACAATTGTATGTGAGCCAAACAATTAAATCTATCACTTTACAAGAACTGCCCATATGCGCTGAATATACTTCATTCAATTTATATTTATTAATATTGAATTTCAGAGTAATATCAATACATGCAATGTAATCCAAAGTAAATAAATAATTCACAAATCCACATATTCAATGTATCAATATCAAAGGTTTATTTCCCTAAACAACCTGAATATTTGTGTAGACATATAATATTCTGTTTTATGTACAACTACTACAAACTAACAGACTTGTGATATTTTATTCTCATGACAACAGCTGCCAATTGTCCAACAGACTACACATGTTTCACTCTTTGGCCATTGTGTTCTTTCATAGGCCTCTAAGTGAACTTCTTCATGGTGTATTGAATTCCATAACCATAAACACAGCGAAAAAGGGTATACACACATATACAAAAAAAGAAAATATTGGTTAAAGAAAGCAATATTAAATCATATAATATCTCTATTCTATTTGCTTGTAAATCATATTTTGCTAATTGTAAGACCTGCATGAATTTCTAAGTAAAATGGATTTCAATTGCAACCTAACTAAATGAGAAAGTGGGGATTCTGGAATAAGATAAACGGTACAATTATATTGGAAATATCAGCACCCATGATATGCACACTTAAGTGAATAACAGAATCCATTCTAATGTGTCATTGTTTATTTTACTAGGGCAACTACCAAATGCTAAAGAAAAAGGAAACACATTTAACAGTTAACATAATGAACTGTGTGCAATACTTTGTTGAATTTACAAAGAGGAATCTACAAATGTATACAAGGTAATACAAAGATACATAATTGTTTAAATTTGGGAGGTGGATATATGCACTTATAGGTTATAAATGATATGCATAAATCATGCGAGATTACTGGATATTATGATTTTAGAAAATTAACTCAATACTTTGAAGTATCAATAAGGATATGTTCCATAAGGTTGCAATTGAAATCCATCATAATTAGAAGTTCATGCAGGTGCTAAATTTAGAAAAATATTATTTACAATCAAGAAAATAGAGACATTATATGATTAAATATTATTTTCTTTGATCAATATGTTCTTTGGTTTTATTTGTATGTTTGAATGTCCCTTTTCTCAGCCCCATGAAATGTATGGTTATGTGTATATGTGTTATGGAGTTCACTAAGCTCACTTAAAGGCTTATGAAAGAAAACAATGGCCTAAGAGTGAAAAATGTGCAGGCTATTGGACAATTGGTAGCTGTTGACAAGAGACTAAAAGATAACATGTTTGTTAGTTGGTAGAACCTGTACATAAGACAGAATATTATATGTCTAGAAAAACATTCACGTTATTTGGGGAAATTAACCTTTGATATTGATAAACTGAATATGTGGATTTGTGAATTATAGATTTAATTTGGATTAAGTTGAATTTATTGATATTAATCTGAAATTCAATATTAATAAATATAACTTGAACGAAGTATACTCAGCGCATATTGTCAGTTCTTATAAAGTGATAGACACTTTACAGTATGCCATAGTGAGCCCATGTCGCCTGAGGAAGAGGCACCTTTCATATTGATGATGACGATGGAAGAGACCACATCCCCCACCATTGTGCGTATAAAGACAATGTAAGTGCTGCAAGAGACAATCTCAACATCCATGGGAAAGTTCAGAAATAACAGGTAAAGGAATGGTTGAGGGAAATGAAACAATGGATCATATTATAAACAAATAGCCTTGTGGTATTAACCGAATTTAGAGAGATAACATAATAACATTAGACTTTTGAGCAAGGCCACATCAAGTTAATTCTCCACGTTGCTAATCAAGCAATATTTTCAAACAGAATGATCACAAATGGTTACTCAAGGCAGGTGAAATGTAGCCAGATCTCTGTTAACAGGGGTTTAACAAGGTGCGCTTGCCAATCCACAGAATAGAAAATCCTAGTCAGGTTTTCAGGATTTAATTAATCACTGCGTGTGAGGAAAAAAATCAAATATAATGAATTCCATATAGGTTCATTGTGTATGTGTTAGTCATTCTAAAACCTGAACATAATTTATGAATGCTTTGTTTCAACACGCCCAGCACTGGACATAACTCGATTTCCATTAAAAGCATTGTTTGAGGTTGTAGTGGGAAGACACATATTTTATACAATATTCTTGGCCTATATCTTGATATGCTTACAACGCAAACATAGCGATATCTGAGTTCCATAAAATTCCCCTTATCCCAAAGGTAACTCTAACCTTAGTCAATGGCCTCCTCTGATCTTAACACTTCCCTAAATCTTCCCTAACCAGCAAACTATACATACTCTGAAACAAAGGGAAGCATTTGAGATACACCTCACAAACCCATATCCAGCCCTGAACTTACTCTCTGATTAATGGTAAGACACAACTAAGAGTATAATAGCGGGCAAGTCCACAACCAAGAACAAATGAAAGCTAAAACAGCTTGTTCTATGGACTGTAACTCACAGGTGCTCCTCATTCACATTTGAGCTCTCCTTACTGTACCACAGGATGATACCCATTTGCATAGTAGTCTGGCCTCATACAAGAGGGCAATCAAGCAGCAAAATGGCAGGCAAATCTCCTCTCTGATCAAAAGTAACAACAAAACCCCCAGAGATGTTTCTGTCTCGATGGCCACCATCACTGTGATGCAGCTGCCACTATAGGCACAGGGATTAATTAAGGAGTCAGCATCTGGGTTACCCTACTCGGGTAGGGTGAAAATGTAAGTGATTCAAAATTAGTCAACAATGCAATAATTCTGAAAAAGGACTAAACAAATGCTTTTAACCCACTCCAGAGAAGCTCAAACACATGTTCTCTCTGTGTCCTTTTGGAGGAGAATATCCACCTACCTATCAATCTGGTCCCAGTCATAGATCAAGGTAGCTCTGCCTAAGCACTAAACCAAACAAACAAAACAGGAGAGATTGTCAGAAGTACCTTCTTTTTCTATCAACTGTTATAACCCCTACCATCCAAGAGGCCATTTAGACCTAGCCAACAGGTAACAGATCATTTCCTCAACACTTATTTCAATGCCATGACTGTAATCTAGTACAACACTTGTGAGTTACGGCTGGAAGGTTTTGAATTAATCAAAACCTCCTGCCATTGATCTGGGCAAGCAATATAGATCATGGTTTTTCAGGCTGCCATGACAATTCAGAAGGGGAAAGACCATATGCAAATCAGGCTTGCTCCCACCCCTAAATGGCCAGACAGTCCGATCGTTTAGAGAACATCAATGATCCCAGACAAGTTTCAGCCTCATTGGGCAGAGGCCTCTAGCACAGCAGGCTCAACTGTGGACCTGTACTGCTGCTGTTGGTCACTAATGGCTATACATTACTCTATTACTTTTACTGGCCACTGGTGGCCCGGCATTACTGTTGCTAGTCACTTCTGGCCCTGTATTGATTGTGATTGATTGTTGTCTTGTATTACTGATCGTTGGTTGCCAGTGGCCTTGCATGATGTGGGTTGCTGGGGGCCCCGTATTACTTTTGTCGGTCACTAGTAGCCCTGCATTGACTACATTTGGTCCTGGGGGCCCTATACTGCTACCCTTGGTCCATAGTGCCCCCCCTTATTACTGTTTTTGGAAAATAGTCGCCTTTATTACTGTTTTCTGTCTCTAATGGCCCTGTGGTTATGTCTCTGGTTGCTTGTGGCCATGTACTCTCCCTGCATGCTGCTGCCCCACAGATTTACCAATCCTGCCCCTGCACACATCCAACCTGCTCACTCACTCCTCACCTCTTTTACCACTGCTTTAACCTTCCCTTATCTCGTAACCTCCAACTCCACACACTCAGAACTCTCCCTTTACTCCTTCCCGCTTATTCCTTGCTTCCTCATGTGCCATCGTTGCTCTTCACATCACACACAAACAGCCACCTATCCTCTCTACCATTGCCCTCCTTCTTCCTCCTCTGCTTCTACGGCCTTGGGCTATAGGATGCACAGTCTCTCAGCAAAAAAACATACTTACTTTCTGGCCACTTCTATGATCATAACCCTCACAGAAACGTGCATTAACCCCTACACCACCACCTCACTCCACATCCCTAACTCTTCCACCCAGTGATGGTCAAGAAAGGAGGCAGAGTGAATCTTAAAATCAACAAGGCAAGGCCCCCTGCTCTATTCCCACCTTTTGAGTTTCTCCCCTTTTGAAGTAACCTTTCCTAGACCCTGGTGTTCTAGGTAATCATCATTGGTAAAGTCCTAGAAAAAGTTGTTTCCAATCATTTGCTCATCTATTTAGATAATTATTATATTCATCATACCTATCAGTCTGTATTCCATAGCTTGCTTAGTGCTGAATCAGCAACTCTTCAGCTCATACATGACATTCTTTGAATAACGGACTGAGGAGATAATTGTCTATTGGTTCTGCCTATTTCATCAGTGACATTCGATACAGTTAGCCATGAGCCTCTCCTTTCCATCCTGGCTGCCCATATGGGAATTGGACGTCAAGTCCTTAATTGGTTTGCAATCTTTTCTGAGCGACAGAGCCCAGGCAATGCAGAGATCTTCTTCTCTTCATGCAGTGTTCCTCAGGGTTCCATTTTCTCACCTCTGTTGTTTAACTTGTACGTGTAGCCTCAGGGAACCTTGTTAAAGAATTTGGGATTGGCATGCACACATATGCCAACAATACCCAACTTTATATATTATTGTATCATCAACTGATGGTGTTAGGAGACTAATGCCATGTTTGTATCAAATCAAGGTTTGAATGGGGCCAGCCAACCTTAGATTTAATGTAACGAAGACTGAAATGTATTCTCTTATTCTCCTATAATAAAGACAAGCTCATTCATCCTTGGATCGCATTGCTCACTAAGGACTGCATCACCCGAACTTTGGTTTGATCAGCAAAAGTGCTTGGATTCTGGCTTCATAAAAATCTTTCGCTAAAAGAACGTACTGCCAAAAAGGATAACCCAACCAACTGTCCCTTCTAAGGAACATTGCATAATTTGTCCCCCAGGCCTCTGGGGGAAAAATTATTCAAGCACATTTGCTATCCCTTACAGACAAAGTGAATGTTGTCCTTATGTCAGCCTCTAAATGTACCGTGCATCCCTTGGCATGTAGAAAAAGGAAATTTGATCATATTCTCCCATCCTAGCCAATTTACACCCACAACCTCTAAATGGTCACACTCACTTTTAGATAAGCTGCATTGCCTATAAAGGGACTGTCCTGCATAATCCTCTTTATGTAGCCAATGTACCGCATGTTACTGGTGATGCCAAAGCAACCAGCAGTAGGTCTTTTGAGACTGGGTATCCCAAAAAGGCTTAAAGGCATGGTCTAGTAAACATTTTTATTGTCCCTACTGGTCGGCCATGTTTTTTTAAGCCTAAGTGGCTCGATTTTAGAAAACTTTCCTATGGACCTTACCCGAGTTTTCGTCCATTAAACGCACGCGAAAACAAGCACCAGGGAGCCGCCATTTTCTGATAATCCTATCTTTTCCCCGATCGCCCTGGCTGACCTGCTTTTGCGGCACTAAATCAATTCCCCCGCCCCTGAGCCTGACATTATCAAAACATTCATATTCCCCGCCTCTCCCTGTGACGTTACTGTGCTGCGTAGGCAAACGCGCCCAGTCGTCTTCTGCGCGACTCCACACAGAACCCGGAAACCAACACAGATCAACTCACAACACAGCGCGCCACATTTCGGAATATGAAACTGTACTTTAAAATGAAACAGCAACACGGTACATTTGGTAAAGTACATTTATTTGACATTAAATGTTTAGAGAATATTCAGCAATTGCCATATGAACTCCGGAAGCCATTTATTTTCTTTTATCTGTATCCGCAATAACTGTTCCGTTTCATCTTGAGTCATGCGCTGTTCCTTTATGGTACACAGGGTGTTCATTTTCGTAAAAAGAATCACTTTGGAAGCACGGTGAACCGCAAGGCTGTTCCATCAACTAGGCACCAGTCCGGCCTAAAGGTTGATATGTTGCTTCTAGCCACTATTACAGCGTAAGGGCATGTGGGCCCTTGGCGATCGTCCCATAATATGGTGATCGTGCTCCAGTTGTTGACACAAAGCTGCAGGTGTCTGCTGAAGAATCCATCCGCCGGTGTCTCAAACAGATGGCAGTGGCAGAATGAGATCAAATACCTGTTATGAAAACAAAAAAAAGATAATTAGTCTCGCTAGCCGAACTTCATTAATATTACTCATTTTATTTATTACGGCCGATCAGAAACTATTTGCTTGCAAGGATAGTTCAATGGAGTATGTTCGTCTCTAAAATCAATGCGAAAAGTAACGAGATAAATCTAGGCCAACACACAATGATAAACGACAGTTAGTCTACATGCGTGAGGAATGATATGATATATGATATGGCATTTGTAACGCGCCTATACTCAAGTGTTTCTAGGCGTGACGAGGCAGGTGGGGAACAAGGGCAGACAGACAACGATCCTACTAGGCCAGGTGTCTTTCTGATCGCGCATGGGAAAGGGCTGTACATGGTTAGTTGAATACAAATTAAATAATAGGGCCAGCTGGTGGCAAGTGCAAGGTAAATGCCGGGAGAAGGGGCTGAAGGATACCGAGACAGTCCCGTAGTGCAGGTAGGCAGTGCAGGGAAAAGTGGCTGGGCCAAGGACCGAGATCGGTGAGACCAGTGGACCTGCATGCCAATGTGCCCACTACGAACAGTTTTACTTGCTTTTCCTAGCTCTTCATTCATTCATTTATTCATGCATCCATTCATTAAATCTTCATTCCGGTATAAAAGCGTGTAAAGATTTACTTACATTATATTTGAAATTTCCATTGTGTCTCTTCGTAATGCAGTCTGTAAAACGGACCGTGCTCTTGACAACGATTTTTCGTATACTGACCTAAAATGAAACTCGGTCTAGTTTCTGAATTTTCTGCCTTATCGTCTCGTTATTGCGCACTCCCTTCAAATGTAGTTCTTTCAGCATGGTCCCTGTCTTAAGGTCAAAAAACAATAGACCCTTATACTTCCAGTGCGACTTGTGGGCCTCATCTGGGCGCTGTCCTTCGCATTCTTTATTTGCAACATCACGTAGTATAGGCATCTGTGAGAACTTGAAGTTTAGAATCCGTCTATGTAGTGCGCCTCAATGTGCAAATGCGAACTGGCTTCTCTCCCAAATGCCACGGCCCGCTTGGCTGGCGCGTTCTAAGTGACCCAATTTTGTCCCTGTTGTCTGCGAGCTTTGCAGCCCAAATTGAGACATTTAATTTTTGGCGGAAGGTCAGGGAAAGTATAAAGTACCACAGGAGTTGAGTTAAAAGTGAGATTTATTGTTTGTTTGTTTGTTTTATTATTTGCAATACTCAAGCCTCCCCTCCGTTAACAGTGCGCAGCATTTACATTTACATGAGATGAGACATGAGAAAAATATATACATACACATATGTGAGGTGAATAGAGAGAATTCAAATATGACACCCAGCTTGTTCGCCTCCCATGATGGTGAAGGTAGGGGTTAGGTTTACAGGTACACTGTACAATAACATTTATTTACAAAAAGACAATCGTATTGCAATTATTTAAACCGGGATTTGTACTTCACAATCAGCTGTGCTTCGGGTGGGCATGGCACAGTCGCAATGTTCGGTGGCAATGGATCACTGCTCTGCACAGAAACGTGCAAAATTCCATATCTGTGCTTCTCTAACACAGCAACAATAAGGCCTTTCACAAAGTCGAACTGCATTTCATCATAGACTGGTTTGATCACCCATTGCTTACTTCGTTTTGAAAACACCTTAGTGTAGCGAGGCATCCTTACTTTACCCCTAGTCCTAGATTGTTCACGTCCGACATTGATGTTATGGGCCAAGACCGCTAGTAGAGTGCGATGTTTCATGCCCCGAAAGCTAAAATGCAAGCGCTTTGGCCTGTACTTTAGGCACATATTGTGGAACACCTCCAAAACTCCTGTGTGACAGAATTCTGTCAGTCCTCTCAAATCTCTTGATAGAGTTTTGTCGAAAACAATCTTCTCAATGGCTTTGTGTGTCGGTGAAGATGGAATCAACCACTTCTTCTTCCGTGCCTCCTCTGGGGACAATGGGCCATGTTCACATTGGTGGAAATGTTCATTTGCTGTCCAGCGGTGAACGTTGGTACATTGGTGCATCAGTGACCGCCATTTTTCAAGTAGTATTTCCACTGACCCCTCACAAGTTTTTGAGCTCCACCAAAGATGGTTGGTGATAGAATGTGGCCACTGCAAAATACTTTCAAAACCTTTTTTTTTTCCCTGCAGCCGAGATTTTCTTATTGATTGATTTAGCAAGATGCCATACGTCAAATTGATGTTTAATATGTGGGAACTGCTCTCTCATTGTCTTGGCAATTGAAACGTGTCTATCCGTGGCTATGAGGTCGATGTGCATTCCCCTCGATTGTAGATATTCCACTGATTTTATAAAACCTAGTTTCTCTATGGCCACTGATGATGTACATTGTGTTACCTGCACGACAACCGAACTCACAATTTTCTCACTATCCATGTCCTGAAAGTGGTAGGTGCAGTACTTGGCAGAAAATCCAGGGCTGTCGCACTGTCCATCGCCGGCTAGCCTGAATCGTTTGCCTTCGAATGTACTTGCTAGAGACAATTGTTCAATTTTCCAAGCATCACTAATGGCCGGAAACAGATAATCACGTTGGTATATGTAGTACAGCGCTTTAGAAATGAAACGGAGTCCCACAAACTGAAAGAAAGCCTCTAACTTTCTAAAACTGGAGCCACTAAAAAGTGATGCAGCTGCACACAGTAGATTGCCTGCTGGCAGTTTCCCCAGCATCGGTTGTGCAGACCATGAGAACCTATGATTTAATCTACAGGCGGCATTTATTTTGACGTTACTGCCTTTTATTTGACGAGTGACATTAATCAATGGCTTCCCACATACTTTCCCTCTAATGGAATGCACACATTTCAGCATACTTATAATTTCCATCAAACAACTGTCGAATACAATGTATTTGCTCTCTTTCACTAGACTGTCATCCTGCGTCAACGTTGTTTCGGCCTTTGACGTTGTGGAGATTTCAACACATTGGAAAGTAATATCGCTGATATCAAGTTCTGATGCGTCTATGGATGCTGCGGCTGGTTCATTCTCTGTCATTTCAACATCTATTACTTCAACATTGATGGGAGAACACAACAATGTTGACAGGTTTTTTGGTGGCAAATTCTTGGCGGGTGTAGATTGTGTAAATTGATCTGCAACTACTTCAGAGCTATCTTCAATACATTCAATAACATCTTCTTGTGGTGGTGCGGTCGCACTGTAGCTATGGTCCAATGCAACTTTGCTGTAGTTTCCAAACACAGTTAATTCATGTTCTGGCCATTGGACATGAGCATCTCGAGCCTGAACACGCCTTGCCTCAATTAATAGTTCCTCCATAGTGTACACGGTCTGGGAAGCCACATCTCTCATTCGCTTCATTGTCTGTGTGTGTATAGTTCTGACACCCACGGGTAACTGGAGGAGAGATTGGAAAAGGGATGTTCAGTTTAAACACAAGATGGAGTGTTGTAGAATTGACTGGAAAAAAACATAAAATAGTCCCCAGCACAAACATTTTTTTAAAGTTATGAACTGTTTGTAACTAACCTTTTTTTGTTTTTTTTTCTTTGCAACTTTTTTGACTCGACCTTCAACATCTGCACGCTGTAGCTCCGATTCGTTTCCGCATGTCCTCCCTTCCTTTTGCGCTGCAACGACTATATTTTCTGTATCCGCATAGACAGCACGGAATGAGGCTCCATCGTCTCCCTGAAACATAGTACTTTCATTACTATGTATTAAAATATTGTTAGCATAAAACACACGTGAGGACGAACACACAGGTACATCTCAATAGCCAAACACAATTTAAACATTGTTTGCAACAATCAAACGCCAAGTATTCGACCAGTGATGATCTATTTCGATGGAACTGTCAGTATCCATACCTCTGGCTCTGCGTGGACTGCCATGAATGGTTGTATTGGAGAGGAGGCATCCGCATCTCCCTGAAACACAGTACTTGCATTAGTATGCGTTTCAATATTGGAAACACAACACACACTTGGGGTCGACGGCACAGGTACATATAAAGAGATAACCACAAATGATGCATTGTCCAAAAGAATCAAGGAAAATCCAAATATGACCACATTTCATCGACTTATTTCAACGATTCCTTTACATCTGCATCATCTAAATGAGATGTTGTGATTGTGGTGGAAGCTCCGTCGTCTCCCTGAAACACAGTACTTGGATTAGTATGGTTTTCAATATTGGAAACATAACACACACTTGGGGTCGAACGCACAGGTACATATAAAGAGATAACCGCAAATGATGCATTGTCCAAAAGAATCAAGGAAAATCTAAATATGATCACATTTCATCGACTTATTTCTCCGATTTATTTACATCTGCATCATCTAAATTGGATGTTGTGATTGTAGTGGAAGCTTTGTCGTCTCCCTGAAACACAGCACTTGCGTTAATAGGGAAGAAAGTATAGCAAATGGAATCACGTTATATGATCACGCATGATGGAGCTGTCATTATCCACACCTCGTGCTGCTGAAGAATATCTATGGATGTTGCAAATGTAGTGTGCACTTCCGAAAGTTGTTGCGCCGATTCGTATACGCATGGTCCCGCTTCCACCTCCCCTGGAATTACTTGAATGTCAGGCTCTGCATCAAGTGCAGGGGTTGACGCTCCATCAACTGCCTGAAACATAGTACTTGCATTAGTGAGGATTTCAATTGTGAAAACATAACACACACCTGGGGTCGACAGCACAGGTACATATCAACGGCTAACCACGAATGAAACATTGTGTAGAACAATCAAACAACAAGAATTCCAGCTCTGATGGTGACGCTCGATGGAGCTGTCAGTATCCATACCTCCTGCTGTTGAAGAACATCTAGAAATGTTGTAGATGTGGCGGACGCTTCAGCATCTCCCTGAAAGACAGTACTTGCATTAGTATGGATAACACTAATTATAACTGAAAACAAACACCAGTGGACGATAACCAAGGTGTATATCAATTGGCAAGCACTAACCAAACATTCGGTAAAATAATTACACGATAGAATAAAACTATTACTTGACATGCATAAAACAAGTATGTAGCGGATTAGCCTAGTAAGATTACCTGATACGCGCTAGAAGTGGTTGATAACTGCGACCACGTCAAGGATGTAGAATGTTCTTGCTTCAGATTCAAGGGAATAGTCAAGAAGTTGTAAAGGTCAATTAATGATTGATAATGAAATGCCAATATTAAAAATAGCCATGTAAGGCGACAGAATACTTGAAAAATGCTCAATACAGCACAGTTCCCTGTCCCCATATATATATATACATTGCGTTTGTGGGTTATGAAATCGAAAAAGAATATATTGATAAATGTCATTATTCAAAAAACTATACACTCATATCAATATCGAAATTATTACAAGGGATAGAACACCTACAATATCAATTAATCCATTCGGCTACCTACACACTACCGCAAGGCCTAAAGCTAAATCCGGACACTTGACTCACCGGTGGCGGAATGTGGACGAATAGAGTGGGAATAGCGTTTTCGAGCAATTTCCGTGTTGTTCGCCGTTTATTCTTCTTTGTTACCCAAGATGTTGTGTACATGTCTAAGGAAATGTGCCGGCTGCAGATGCGGTATCAATCACCCCTCTTGTCCTGTAAGACTTGTTGGACTCTACTTTCCAGCTCATCCAGTGGATATCCGCAATGTCTGACCCATTCTCTTATTCGATCAACAGTTTTCGGGAATACATGCATTGTAGTGCCTTCAGATTTAGCATGGGTCTTCGAAGGGCAACCGCTAATCGAACAGGCAGGCATTGTTGATAAATCTGAAAAGTACATATCGACATTATTATACAATCTTCAAGAATAAAGATTTGATACAAAAGTAAATGAATCATACAATGATCAATGCAAGGTTTGTTTTGGTTTCAGGAACCATACCAGTTCATTATGTGCGGCTTAGTATTTGCATAAGTTGCAGAAATGTATAAATGATGTGACTAAAAACTGAACATGTGACTCATCCCTTGGATCTTCTGTATTGCACGAGAAGGAAACATGCTTACATTATAGACTGGACCCCCGAAGGGTGCAATTCGATGACAATAGACACAGATGAAAATAAATAGATCTATTGATAGCATAGCAATGGAAACTCAAGTCAATAGCAATGAGACAAATGAACCTAGCACTATTGTGTACTCAACTCGTAAATAGATAGAAATTAAAAAATCTGCGAAATATGTCTAGGATACATGGCCTTACCTTGACCAACAAACAGTTGGATTTAGCAAGCAGAGTAGTATGTTGCAGGGGAATAGGTGGGTGGCCACAGGTAGCACACTGATGGGTTTGCTCTAAGCGGTCACAGAAGTTCACGGATAGCACGACGACGAGCAGATTAGCGTAGATCTCAGTGGTTGCCAGGTAACACGTTCAGGAGTTGACTTGCAAAGCACAAAGATGTTCTCATGAGACATATCAAGTGGTTTATAAAGTATTAGAAACAGGGGTGTGTTTGTGAATGAATGACGGATGTATGTCGTGGTCTTAGGGGGGCGGCCTGCTTCAAAGGGAGGCCTGGCTGGAGACACGGGGTCTGAGGAGGCCATGTGACCGATGGCCCCTTGGCGTGGGATACCTTTTGAAGTGTACATGTAGTTTGGCACCTTGGCCGTTTGCGCCTGTCACAGCCCCCCATGCTAGCGCGCATCCACTGGCGCGAACCGCCTTTGATAGAGGGTGGGTGGGATAGATGGGCCTGGGGCGTGCAGATAAGGCACAGGAAGACTGCTGAATGGAGACACCCTTATGTGGATTGCAGGGGGGCGGCCTGCTTCAAGGGGAGGCCTGGCTGGAGACACGGGGTCTGAGGAGGCCATGTGACCGATGGCCCCTTGGCGTGGGATACCTTTTGAAGTGTACATGTAGTTTGGCACCTTGGCCGTTTGCGCCCGTCACAGCCCCCCATGCTAGCGTGCATCCACTGGCGCGAACCGCCTTTGATAGAGGGTGGGTGGGATGGATGGGCCTGGGGCGTGCAGATAAGGCACAGGAAGACTGCTGAATGGAGACACACTTATGTGGATTGCAGGGGGCGGCCTGCTTCAAGGGGAGGCCTGGCTGGAGACACGGGGTCTGAGGAGGCCATGTGACCGATGGCCCCTTGGCGTGGGATACCTTTTGAAGTGTACATGTAGTTTGGCACCTTGGCCGTTTGCGCCCGTCACAGCCCCCCATGCTAGCGTGCATCCACTGGCGCGAACCGCCTTTGATAGAGGGTGGGTGGGATGGATGGGCCTGGGGCGTGCAGATAAGGCACAGGAAGACTGCTGAATGGAGACACACTTATGTGGATTGCAGGGGGGCGGCCTGCTTCAAGGGGAGGCCTGGCTGGAGACACGGGGTCTGAGGAGGCCATGTGACCGATGGCCCCTTGGCGTGGGATACATTTTGAAGTGCACATGTAGTTTGGCACCTTGGCTTTTCGCACCCCTGACAGCCCCCCATGCCAGCGCGCATCCACTGGCGCGAACCGCCTTTGATACAGGGGGGTGGGATGGATGGCCTGGGGCGTGCAGATAAGGCACAGGAAGACTGCTGAATGGAGACACACTTATGTGGATTGCAGGGGGGGGCCTGCTTCAAGGGGAGGCCTGGCTGGAGACACGGGGTCTGAGGAGGCTATGTGACCGATGGCCCCTTGGCGTGGGATACCTTTTGAAGTGTACATGTAGTTTGGCACCTTGGCCGTTTGCGCCCGTCACAGCCCCCCATGCTACCGCGCATCCACTGGCACGAACCGCCTTTGATAGAGGGTGGGTGGGATGGATGGGCCTGGGGCGTGCAGATAAGGTACAGGAAGACTGCTGAATGGAGACACACTTATGTGTATTGCAGGGGGGCGGCCTGCTTCAAGGGGAGGCCTGGCTGGAGACACGGGGTCTGAGGAGGCCATGTGACCGATGGCCCCTTGGCGTGGGATACCTTTTGAAGTGTACATGCTGTTTGGCACCTTGGCCTTTCGGGTCCCTGACAGCCCCCCATGCCAGCGCGCATCCACTGGCACGAACCGCCTTTATATCAATATATAGTATATCGCCTTTATATCAATGATAGTATATCGTTGCTTATCAATAACAAATGCCACATACCGGAGATTCTTGTGAGCACAGACCCACACTTCAACCGGTGTATTATAGTGGTCAAGACCCTAAGGCCTGTATAATCCAATGGTAATTGTTAGTATAGATATATGTGTGACTTTTATAGAGACATAACCTACTGAAAGACTTTGAACAAGTGTTATTTAGTGCATGCATTATCGAGAATATGTTATGTTAGCTTAGATAGATAGTGACCACCCTGCTTCACAGCGACCAGACCTTCACCCATTCGGAGCACAGATGTCTGACGTCCATCCTTGAATGGAGACACACTTGATTCATTTAAAATATCGAAACAACCGTTGTTAAAATATATGTGGTGTTTTATTTTGTATCTTATTTTCATGACACAAAAATACAAGACTTTAAAGATTATACAGGTCAGGTTGCAGCACAGCGAGAGAAAATCCCCTGTACTGACCGCTGTCACTCGGGAACGTTTCTCTAATGGCACGAACGGCACAGGCGGGTATCACTCTTCGAACGCGGTGTCCGAGCCTTCCGTGGAGCCACCATGTAAAGGAACGATAGGCCACCAGCCTGTACCACCTGTGAAAAGGAATGAAAAAAACTGTTTTTAAATGACCAAGATAAGTTTAATAAACGTTTGTTGTCAATGACAATTCTTGTAACTAATGGCATTCTACACAGACAAATGCTATCTAGACAATGCACACTATTGAACGACTTACATGCGTTACAATGATATGTAGATGTAATTTTGGATATAGTAGAAGAACATGAAATAGGAGTGGCATGACAAGCAGAGTATACTTACTCGTTACTCGGATTACGAGGACGAACAGTTGCGCGAAGTTCGTGCATAAGCACCATCATTATTCTCAACACGGCCCGTGTGAGGCAGGCTGCCCTGAAGTCTGGCAGCTCGGTGATGCATTGCGGTCGTGGCTCGCCTTCCGAAATGTAGGCCAGGCATCCCGAGTTTTCTCGGCAGCAGCAGTTCTCCTCCTCGGCATTAGCTCGCACCGATTGCATGTGCACCAGGTGGAGACGCCGTCCATTCGACTAGGCCCAGGCTCTTCATCTGTTGATTCGTCCTGCCAACTGCCGTCCGAATCCCCATCGTTTTCGCGTGCTTCCCTTTCCAGTAGTTCCTCCTCGGTATACTCGGGCTCGTACATGTAGGGCATTATTGTAGCCATTGTGTGTTAAACAAACTAAAATAATTTATAGCGGTGGTACTGGTATCTGTTCACACGGGCTACAGGCGGCGAAGGTAGCTGACCAGAGCACTGAAACGAGTCACAGAATACTCAAAGTAACACAGAGAGAGGAATGGAATCGAAAGTCTGCTGCTGTGTGTTGTGAAAAGGTCTGTTTATACTTATTGAGGAAAGAGGCGTCCTGCCATTTCCATGGCGACACGTCATTAGCTGAAGCGCAGCGAACGTTGACACGAGACGTGCTTTGGCGTTGGGAAATGGGCGGTACGAGTCTGCTGATCACAGGCTCA
Source organism: Ambystoma mexicanum (assembly GCF_040938575.1). NCBI lineage: Eukaryota > Metazoa > Chordata > Amphibia > Caudata > Ambystomatidae > Ambystoma > Ambystoma mexicanum. The sequence goes on from NC_090921.1 coordinate 986,001,449, forward strand.
GGGGCGGGGGAATTGATTTAGTGCCGCAAAAGCAGGTCAGCCAGGGCGATCGGGGAAAAGATAGGATTATCAGAAAATGGCGGCTCCCTGGTGCTTGTTTTCGCGTGCATTTAATGGACGAAAACTCGGGTAAGGTCCATAGAAAAGTTTTCTAAAATCGAGCCACTTAGGCTTAAAAAAACATGGCCAACCCGTAGGGACAATTTTTACTAGACCATGCATTTAAATCCTGCATCGCAAATCAATAATTTTCAATCACTGTTCCTCAGTTTTGGAAGTGTCTGCCTGAAAACCTTTGATCGTGAACCCTTATGGTCCTTTTAATTGAGGTAACACATCGTACGATTAAGGGGGATGCAGAATAACTCCTACACAAAACAATAAGACTGACTCAGGAAGTTGGCAAAGGACTCTGTTTTAATCTCAATTGTCTAAAACAGGGAGTTACAACAGACATCAACGGATGTCATACAACATAGTCTCGTTCCACCCAACTCAACACATTTAATAAAAAACACACTTTTATAATAAAATGGTGTCATTTGTGACGTTATACTATGTGGCAAACTAAGAAAACTTACTTGGAATTCTGATTGGACTAAGGGGAACATCTAAGTATACTTTCTATAAGGGATTGGATTGTGATTGGGTCTCTTCAGTCAGGTGGACAACTTATGCCCACCCCTAGTGCAAGTCATCTTTAACAACTATAATTGGTTGGCACGCTTGTACCCTTCTGGAACATTCGACTCCTAGCAGCATATAAGCGGGTACCCCAGGTGCCGGTGGGTGGGCTTGACCATGCCGCCCCACCCAATTAAACCAACATCTATCATCACTCATGCCTTCTGCCATTTGAATTGTCTTTGAACTTGGCCTTGCAAAGTATCACTGCTCCTGAGAATAGAGGGGAGTGCAAGCACATTCTTATCTTCAAGTCTGGTGCTGTATGCCCAGTTTCTATTTCCATCTAACCCATGTGACAGGAGACTGTGCTTTAGCTCCTTCCTTGTATTTAATTGTATTAAATGAATACAACTTGGCACTCATGGGGCTCGTCCCGCTTCTCACGTTCTTTGTATCTTCAAGGATAGATAACCAGTTATTGGCTGCCCTGACCCTTGACACCAAGCCAGACAGCCTTCTCGATCCTTCCTTGATCTTCAGCTGCTTTCCTTGTTGTGCCACACTTTCAGTCATCCATCCTTCTTTCTCAATAAATTTGAACTTACTAAAGTTGCGACATTGAATATCCAGATTATATATATATATATATATATATTTATTTATTTTTTGTGCCACACCACCTGCAGTCTATTCGCTACATATAGCTAGCCTTTACGGTTAGTCTACTTGCGTCTACTTAGCTTTACTTCATCATCAGATTCTATAAGGACTATACATAATTTTCTTCGTTTATTCCTTTCAGTGTGTCACCTTTACTTCGTGTGATGTCACCAACCTCTCTTTTCCTCATCTTCATACTTCTTCGGGGATCTCCCTTAGGAGACAGTCATCTTTTTGGGGGTACATCATATAGGGCTTTCCCAATGGATACCTTGTTTTGCAGATTCTTCGTGGTATAGGCACTATCCCTGGTGTTGTAAATGTCGCAATGTCTGGATTCCAACATATAGGCAAAATGGGGGGCGGGACTTCCAGTAGAGGCATTCCGCTGCTCCTCATTTATTTGTCATTGGAAAGAACATAAGACCTTTCTATTTCTGCATAAGTCTTGCCGTCCCATTCTGTATTGTACGTACTAGAGGAAATATCTTGAATGATTGTTTAGTTTTGATTGTACTGTGTTCTGATGTCCTGTACGAGGTTTGCACAATATACAAATCTTTATATATAAATGATGGCAGCAGGGATTTGATTGTTGTGAAAAGGCGCAGTGCCCCCTATGGTGCAAAGCAGTGTTGTGTTGAGATACTTTTTTTCCGAATACATTTTATGAAGGTTTTACATGTAAACAACATATTTACATCATATCGCATCTTCAGAACAAGCCATAAACACCATGAACCAAATCCCTTCCCAATCGCCATTAACTTTCAATTACAACATACTACAGGAAAACAGGAAACACATCTCCAGTTTAGCCCTTGCTGTCTTTTTAAATTCCACCCCCCTAACGCAACTTCCTTCCCCTGCCTGCCATCATCTAATCAAAGTTTACAATTTACAAATGATGGTCAGACATTCTGAGTTGAGTATCCTTACTGCTGCCCAAAGGCCCTGCCAGCGTGGATTGGGGCCAACTGTACAAAGTTTCACAGAACTAATCATGAATATCATACGGCGCTATGGCTCTAAAACGCTCTAGAAGAGGAAACCATTCTGATTCAAAATGTTTTGGCGTATCAAGGAACAATGCAGTGTGATTTTCCATATCAATAATGTCTTCGGCTTTTCATTCCTGCAGAGTGGGAAGATATGGCCGCTTCCAGATTATTATAAGAGAAAGCCTTGCAGTCAGAAGCAAATTACTTGCCTCGTGTGGTAAACCTTTAAAACGATCCACTTCCACCATTGTACCAAGAGGGCTTAAGCGTCTCTCCAGTTCCTCAAGATTGTTTGTGCAGGCAAACATTTCTTTCCAGGGGGCATGGCCTAGCAGTGGACTGATGCAGTCGTTCTTGCTGTGAGCTGCGCGGCATGATATGGCCTTCCCTCTCCCCCGACCCTCCTGTTTGTTTTTCCTTTCTTCTCCCGATGGCTGATGGAGGGGTAGACCTCTGGGAGAGCGCTGGTAGATGTCGCTTTGTTGGGGCTGGAGCCCTGCTGTGTAGACGAGTTGCACCCCGGCGCTCAGCATCTCCCAAGATGGCAGTTGAGCGTGACCTGCTATCAGATGATAATGGGTGGATTCAAGCACCTGTGACCAGCTCTGCACTGGCGACTGCGCTTCCGGGAGGAATATTGGTGAACTGGCATGACTGCCGAGCCACAGTCCATCTGCTGGGGTGTACCGCACAGTGGAAAGCAAGGGCTTGAGACTGTCTCTGGGGACGTCACCCTGTGCAAGCTTCCCTCATGAGTTTGTGGGAAGCTGTCCTGTACCTCGTGCTTGACTGAGAGTGGCTCGGCTTGGCCCCCAGGCCTGGATGATGACTCTGAAGTAACACACCAGCTGTCAGGTCGGATTAGCAATGGCAACAAGAGTGAAGGAGGTTGTTTGTGTTGCTGCGTCTTGAGAGACAAGCGTTGATCAACTGTAGCTTTGCATTCCTGGTACCTGGTTGGTGCAGTTCATCACAGATTGGCAGGGGTGAGAGAGGAATATTGCTATGGCCAAGAAGGGATCTAAACAGAAGGCCTCTCTGGCTAGGCATATACAGGCACTACTCCAGGTTCAGCATCCGCCAAAGGAGAAAGCTCATCAGGTAGCAGCTCAAATCCATATGCACCCAGGGACTGCGGAAATGGCAGGATTCAGTGACTAGAGCTGATCTTCAGGCGCTTCTTTTAGAGCTGAAGGCTGATGTTTAGAAGGGCTCGGAGGCGCTGTCACACAGTATCTTAGAAGTGGACAGCCAACTGCAGAGGTCTGAAAAGTGCTTAAAAGAACTGGAGGACAAAACGTTTCAACATGCTTTTGAACAGGATGTCCTGGAGTTGAGGGCTGCCAAATTGGAATCTTTTGTAAAGCAGATCTTGGAGGGAAAGGAGGTTGCAGAGAATAGATCTCACTGTAATAACAGAGTGTGGGGCATCAGTGTGGTGGTTCATGATCAAGATCTGGATACCTTTTTCCAGGATCTTTTCAAGTTGACCCTGGGGGGAGATAGCAATGACGACGTCCATTTGGAGCACACTCACAGGATTTATACAGCTTTTCAGCATCTTTTCCTTCCTGAATGTAATGTGCAGTCTTCCTGCACAGAGACCTTTTGGTCACCAGTCCTAGGGCCTGAGAGGTGCCTTGTGAGGGCTTTCCTTTGATTGCAGTCTGATTTTGGATAGAATAGGTGTGCTTTCTTGGAGGGATTTGTGAGTATATTGCAATCGTTTTTTGGGGTTATTTGCTGATTTTGAGAAGGATTTAGTATTAGTTTCCTTTTGTCTCCCAGCCTGTTTATCTGCTGTTGTGCCTGTATTGGTGCTGCAGTCCTTTGTTTGTTCTGGCTTTTTTACTTTCCCCAATCAGCCCTTTAGCAATTGGCTGAGGCAGCCAGGTGTCCCTTTGTGCACAAACCCCATCCCAGGCGGTACCCGGACCACTGTCATGATGCCTACCCCCGGGGAGCCTGACCAGGTCCAGCAACCCCAGAAGCAGGCATCAAGTTATTTAGAGCAAGCCCAAAAGCCCCTGCTAGGGGCTGTTTGGGTGCGGTCCTGGTTCCTATGGCACCAGGCTCATATGGAGAGTCAGTTCTGGCGCCATAGGTGCCAGGCTCATAAAGTAGAACTTGATGCAGACCATGCTGCAAGCTTACCTGGTGCAGACCATGCTGCAGAGCTCCAAGCCAAATGAGGCTTGGAAGGGACTATTTTACCTAGGGACTATTTTTTTACTCGGGTGGGGCTGGGGAAGAATACTTATCTGGGACTACTTTGGAGGCTATTTAAACCACGCCCGAAGAGCAGCACACGCTTCGCGTTATTCTGCATCCAGCAGCGTAACGCTCACCGTGTCTGCAAGCCTGCATCCAGTCTTCTGCCACGCCCGCCTCGAGTCTGCAGCTCCTAGAAAAAGGGAGGAACAGAAGGAGAAAGGTTAGAATAAGAGCAAACCATCGATCCTTACCTGAATTCTGGATCCACCGCACCTTCGAGCTGGAAGAAAGAAGCATTTACGCGCGCCGCCCACAGCATCCTCGCAATCCACCGCATCCTTCTGCACGTTCCCGCCGCATTCTGGCACCTAAGGGGAACACAAGAACCACAAAGGTGAGCCAAGGAAATAAACAGAGGCAATATTAACTACCCCCATAGACTTACCTGATTACCGCCGGGGGTACTATTCCTCTTCTCGGGTCCATTGCATCCTCGCCGCACCCCACCCCCTAAGGGGAACAAAAGGACGACAAGGTGAGACAACGGGACAAATAAGGGGAACTCTTCTCACCGCAATAGACTTAACTAATTTTACCGCCGGAGGCATAATTCCCCGAACTTCATATTTTCTGCCACACCTGAATAAGGGAACAAGCAGCTTACATTCTGGCCTTATTTTATTGAACTGTGTACCATAAGCCAAATCCTTACCTGAACTTCGTCAGCTACCCCGAGGAACTCTTCGCTGGGGTCAAGCTGCAAACTGCAAGGAATCGGACAAGAGTGAAAGTCAGACATGTGAACTCTTACGAACTACATATTTTTTAGAGTCAATATTGTTCTGGAACTCACCAATTCCTTCGAGCCAGCGAAGCAACTGGTTATCAATGCGCCCCTGCGCTCAATGCAGGATGGAGAGCTCATCTTTTCAAACCATCAAAAGAATATTCCTACGGGCCAAGCAAACGAAGCTAGGTGGGCCAGTCCAGTCCGTCATCTCGGCCCTACGCGTCACATTGGTGGAGACCGCAGGTGTCCAGTTCAGATCGACGCCTCTGTGGGAGCCAGGTGAGCGTAACAGAACGCGAAGCCTACCCACAAATTCCCACACAGGCGTTATGGATACCTCAGAGACTGACCAATTGGCCCAATTACTAGGGGAACTGAGTGCTGAAGTGCATTCAGCCCGTCAAGAAACTAATGCTCTTAGGAGAGAACTGATTTTGTCAAAGGAGTGAACTGATGACCTTGCTAGGCAACTATTGCAAAGCCAGGCTGGACAAGCACCCCTACCTGGTTCCGGGGGTAATCCAGCTCCTGTGTTATCGAGTAACCCTGTGCAGATAAACCTACCACAAAATATTCCATTAGCTCCACACGAACGCTTTGCCGGAGATCCCAAAAGGTTTGCCGTGTTTATGAACCAATGCCGCCTGCACTTTTTATGCAGACCTGGAGCCTTCCCAAACGACCAAGCCAAGGTAGCCTTTGTATTGTCATATCTCAGCGGCAGTGCAGCTGATTGGTCAATTCCACTAGTCACTCAGGATGACCCAATTCTTCGGGATTTTCAGGGCTTTCAAACTAGCATGGAAAGACTATTTGCCCGGCACTCCCAAGGACAGGCCCTGGATAACGAACTTTTGTCCCTACGACAGGGTAACCAGGACCTTCTATCCTACATCGCGACCTTTAATAGGTTGATAGTGGAAACTGGATGGCCTGAAGTAAAACGAATCATGTTATTTCATCGAGGGCTTCGAGGAGAGCTCAAGGATGTCTTGGCTCAAGTCGTGAACCCACCTCAAGACTGCGCTGAATATATAGACTTAGTGGTCCAGTTAGATCACAGACTTCAGAACAGAAAGGCTGATCGAGCCAAGTTTGAGAATCGGGTGTTGGACAAAACTTACACTAGCCCCAAAGGAGCAGATGCTTCAGAACCCATGCAAATCGGAGGGGTTAAAGGACCCTTAACCCAGAAGGAAAGAGAAAGGAGACGACAAATGCAATTGTGTCTATATTGTGGAATTTCTGGGCATTTTCTACGAGATTGCCCTGTGAAACCACCCAAGAAGGTGGTAGGAGCTGCTGATAAAAGCCATATGGAGTCAGCCTCGGGAAACAACCACGCCCGACAAGCGTAGAGGTCCGCTTGCCGAGCTTGAAGAATGATACTCAGACCTCGCATTTCATCATACAAATGGTCCTCGTAGATCCAGGGCAGCTATCGCGTATGCACGCAGTAAGGGCATAAATTGATAGCGGGGCCATAGGAAACTATGTGGACTATGAATTGGCTTCCAGGATGTATCTACCTCTCTGCCGAAAAACCACCTCAGATGTCATCACCACAGTCGATTGAACTGAAATTGCCTCTGGGCCTGTAACTCATTCCACCGCAGAGATGACACCGTTGGGTCCGGATGGGCCTTGAGAGACTATTGTGTTTGATCTAATCAAAGCCCCACAGTTCCAAATAATACTGGGGATACCTTGGTTGGAAACACATAATCCTTGTATTGATTGGCGAGAGAAGAGGATAACCTTCCCGGATTGTGCACAAACATGTTACCCACAGAAAAATCAGAACGTAGGCCTGACCACAATAACCACAGCAGTCCTTGAGAAATTGCGCCAGCACAAACTATACGCAAAACTAGAAAAATGCATTTTTCATGCCACAGAAGTTGAATTCCTTGGGTTTATCCTGACCCCAAAGGGTGTCCGAATGGACTCAAGAAAGGTGACGCAATCCTTAAGTGGCCATCACCAAGTTCAGTTAAAGGAGTACAAAGCATGCTCGGCTTTGCCAATTTCTACCGTAGATTCATCCCAGATTTTTCACATGTCGTACATCCCATCACAGCACTCTTGAGAAAAAATAAACGCTTTATATGGACTGAAGAAGATGAAAAAGCCTTCCAAGAGCTGTAAGCGAAATTCACGTCTGCACCTCTGTTAAAGCACCCACGCCCTGAACTTCCATACATAGTGGAAACTGATGCATCCAGTCTAGCCATGGGAGCTGTCCTGTCTCAAAAAGACCCTGAAACCGGCCAGCTTCACCCAGTAGCATTTTGGTCCAGAAAGTTCTCGGCACCCGAGTTAAACTATGCGGTTAACGACAAGGAGTTATTAGCCATTAAATCCGCCTTCAAGGCTTGGCGGCACTATCTTCTCGGTGCCAGGCATACCATTTCTGTGATCACCGATCACCGGAACTTACAGTATTTAAAAACAGCCAAGGCCCAATCGTCACGTCAACTCCGATGGGCTTTGTTCTTTGCCGGGTTTGATTTCGTGATAACCTATCGACCAGGTTGTAAGAATGGTAAAGCAGATGCCTTATCCCGAATAGGGATGGGAGAGGCAGAAGTGAACCCAGAACCAGTACCTATAATTCCCGAACAAAGGATCCTTGGCATGACTACTCTACAGACACTAGAGGACATTCAGGTAAAGATCCAGCAACTCTTTGATCCTACAGCCCTGCAGGACTGGGTAAAGAAAGGCCCGGACTACTCTGTCACCAATGATCTGCCTTATTACCAAGGGCGACTGTTTCTGCCACACAAGGAACTACAAGAGCAAGTCATTTCCCATTATCATGATACCCTAATGGAGTGGCAGCCAGTTATTGCAAAAACTGAAGCTAAGATTAAAAGACAATTCTGGTGGCCCACCTGGCGAAAGGATATTAAATCATTTGTGATGTCTTGTGGCATTTGCGCCCAAAACAAAAGTCAAAAGAAAAAAACAGCTGGACTCTTACAACCTTTAGACATTTCTCCTACACCATGGCACACCTTATCGTTAGACTTTATTACTGATCTACCTCCTTGTAATGGGTTTAACACCATTCTAGTTATTGTGGATCTTTTTTCCAAGATGGCCCACTTTATTCCTTTAAAAGGACTACCTTCAGCCTTAATCCTGGCCAAAGAATTCCTCGAAAACATTGTTCGCTTACATGGATTTCCGTCCGTGTTGGTCTCTGACCGGGGCAGTCAATTCATTTCACATTTTTGGAAGAAATGTTGTCAATTGGCGCAAATCGATGTGAGATTATCGACCAGTCACCACCCCCAGACCGATGGTCAAACGGAGAGGACCAACCATACTCTTGAACAATACCTGTGTTGTATGTTACATCAAACTGAGAGTAACTGGAAGGACATCCTTTGGATCGCCGAATATGCATACAATAATTCAGTACATTCTGGAACTGGACAAAGTCCCTTTTATACCCTATATGGGCACCACCCTCGAACCTCAGACCTTGACTCACCCCAACACTTAGAAATGCCTGCAGTGGACCATCTACACGCTATGATTACACAAGCCTTTAAGGAGGCAACTGCACATTTGAAACAGGCAAAGGAGAAATATAAGAAAGATGCTGATCGGCATAGAAGTGATATTCCACAGTACCAGATAGGGGACCAAGTATGGTTGGCCACAAAACACATACCTCTCAAGGGAACGCCGACCTTTAACCCTAGATATTTGGGACCTTACACTATTAAGGCCATTATCAACCCGGTGGCCGTGAAGTTGGACTTACCTGCTAATATGCGAATTCATCCCGTCTTTCATGTGTCACTTTTGAAGCCAGTGCAACCAGGGACAAGACTAACCAAGCCACCAGACCCCGTCCTTATAGATGGGGAACCCGAATTTGAAGTTAAGAACATCCTGGACTCCAAGATGGTGAAGTCAAAACTTTTTTATTTAATCGACTGGAAAGGGTACGGACCTCAGGAAAGGTCTTGGGAACCCAGTGACCACGTGCATGCACCTCGATTGGTGAAAAGATTCCACCGAAATTTCCCAGACAAACCAAAACCACGGGGAAGAACAACTTTAGGAGGGGTTTAGGGGGGGAGTGCTGTCATGATGCCTACCCCCGGGGAACTTGAGCAGGTCCAGCAACCCCTGAAGCAGGCATCAAGTTATTTAGACCAATCCCAAAAGCCCCTGCTAGGGGCTGTTTGGGTGCGGTCCTGGCGCCTATGGCGCCAGGCTCATATGGAGAGTCAGTCCTGGCGCCATAGGCGCAATGCTCATAGAGTAGAACCTGATGCAGACCATGCTGCAAGCTTACCTGGTGCAGACCATGCTGCAGAGCTCCAAGCCAAATGAGGCTTGGCAGGGACTATTTTACCTAGGGACTATTTTTTACTCGGGTGGAGCTGGGGAAGAATACTTACCTGGGACTACTTTGGAGGCTATTTAAACCACGCCCAAAGAGCAGCACACGCTTCGCGTTATTCTGCATCCAGCAGCGTAACGCTCACCGTGTCTGCAAGCCTGCATCCAGTCTTCTGCCACGCCCGGCTCGGTCTGCAGCTCCTAGAAAAAGGGAGGAACAGAAGGAGAAAGGTTAGAATAAGAGCAAACCATCGATCCTTACCTGAAATCCGGATCCACCGCACCTTCAAGCTGGAAGAAAGAAGCATTTACGCGCCGCCTCGCCTGCTGCAGCGCCACGCTGAACTCACCAGCCTTCGCAGCATCCTCACGATCCACCGCATCCTTCTGCACGTTCCCACCGCATTCTGGCACCTAAGGGGAACACAAGAACAGCAAAGGTGAGCCAAGGAAATAAACAGAGGCAATAGTAACTACCCCCATATACTTACCTGATTACCGCTGGGGGTACTATTGCTCTTCACGAGTCGGCGCAGTCTCCATTGCATTCTCGCCGCACCCCACCCCCTAAGGGGAACAAAAGGACGACAAGGTGAGACAACGGGACAAATAAGGGGCAATAGACTTACCTAACTTTACCGCCGGAGGCATAATTCCCCGAACTTCATATTTTCTCGCCACACCTGAATAAGGGAACAAGCAGCTTACAATCTGGCCTTATTTTATTGAACTGTGTACCATAAGCCAAATCCTTACCTGAACTTCGTCAGCTACCACGAGGAACTCTTCGCTGGGGTCAAGCTGCAAACTGCAAGGAATCTGACAAGAGTGAAAGTCAGACATGTGAACTCTTACGAACTACATATTTTTTGGAGTCAATATTGTTCTGGAACTCACCAATTCCTTCGAGCCAGCGAAGCAACTGGTTATCAATGCGCCCCTGCGCTCAATGCAGGATGGAGAGCTCATCTTTTCAAACCATCAGAAGAATATTCCTACGGGCCAAGAAATGAAGCTAGGTGGGCCAGTCCAGTCCGTCATCTCGACCCTATGCGTCACATTGGTGGAGACCGCAGCTGTCCAGTTCAGATCGACGCCTCTGTGGGAGCCAGGTGAGTGCAACACCACTTCCTGTTCCTGTAGCTGCCCACCAGAGCCCTTATTGGCCTGAATAACCCCTTTGAGAAGGACCCCCAGTGCAGCCCCTACATGTGCAGCCCCTGTGGCTAAGGGCCCCAAGGCAAAGGGCAGCTCCAGAAGAAGAAGCTCCAATCTGTGTTTTCCCATGTTTGCCTGGGAATCCAGTAGCCGGCCATCAACCAACAGCGACTGACAACGTAAGTGTGGTCTGGGTGAGGACTACAGCAATCACTGTATTGCAAAATCCCTGCCAGTCTTCTTACCTACATAAGATAGCATACCAAAATTAGCCAGCTAGTCAAAAGTATTCCTATCACTGCTGTGTGCCAAACTTTAGGTGGCTTCATTCTCACTGTTGTGTCCCATACTTAAGTGTTCTCCCTCTAACCAGATATCTCAAATCTAGGTGTTTTGCATTTACTGTTGTGCCTCTCATTTAACAGTTCACCCTCTGTCCAGGTGAAATGTACCATGCGTCACACTTAGAGTGAAATATGAAGATTATGCATGCATCCCATTCAGATAGAATTGAGAAGATTAACCATGCGTCACACTTAGATAGAATTGTGAAGTTTAGCCATGCGTCACACTCAGCGTGAAAGGTGAAGATTAACCATGCGTCACAGTTAGATAGAATTGTGAAGTTTAGCCATGCGTCACACTTAGAGGGAATAATGAAGATTATACATGCATCACACTTAGATAGAATTGTGAAGTTTAGCCATGCATCACGCTTAGAATGAAATGTGAAGGTTAACCATGCATCACACTTACAGTGAATTTTGAAGATTATGCATGCATCACACTCAGATAGAATTATGAAGTTTAGCCATATGTCAGACTTAGATAGAATTGTGAAGATTAGCCATGCATCACACCTAGAGTGAAAGGTGAAGTTTAACCATGCGTCACACTTAGATAAAATTGTGAAGATTAACCATGTATCGCACTTAGATAGACTTGTGAAGTTGAACCATGCATCACTTCTAGATAGTGCTGTGAATATCAACCATGCATCACACTTTTATGAATTTTATCCATGCATCTGACTTAGATAGAATTGTTAAGATTAGCCACGCATCCCATTCAGATAGAATTGAGAAGATTAACCATACATCACAATTAGATAGAATTGGGAAGTCTAGCCATGGATCACATTTAGATAGAATTGAGAAGATTAACCATGCGTCACACTTAGATAGAATTATGGAGATTAGTCATTTGTCACAACAGATAGCTTTGTAGATTAGCCACACAGAAGAATTTAGAGTAGCCAAAGCACTAACCACCCTTCTTCTACTTCCTCAAACACAAAATCCAAACACTATACATGCCCACTGAGTTAGCCAACCTATACCCTAACACACGCCCAACACAAGCAACACACACATATAACAAACAAACCCGGACACTGGACCTTACCCGTGCGGCACACCAAGCCAGTGCGCACAACCTTAAACACCTGTCGATCTACACATAAAACACATACCCACCACATAGAAACATCCCATGCATAGGACCTTAACTGTACGGATACAACAAGCCAGTGCGCACAACCCTACATAATCTAAATATAAAACACACAGACACACCTAAACACAACTAACAGCCACAAAGAAAACATCCCAAGCATTGGACCTCATCCGTACAGATCCAGTAAGCCAGCTAGTGCACGGAACCTACCATCTGCAAGCCAACACACACAGACACCAATTTCTCCTGTTTCTGGACCTATACTATCATTGATCCCTCACTTGCCAACCCTGTCCTCTTTCTTGCAGAGCCATGTGAGCACCTGGAGACTGCCCTTGGGTGTAATCAGTGTTCAGTATAAATCAACATAACATAACAGAGTAGGAAGTTGATTCTGAATGTGTTGACAAGACTTTGTTTTTATTGATCAAAAGAAACACAAATTTTAGCGGCAAGGAAATTGCCTCAGATATGTTTTTGGGGTGCTAACTGTTGCTGTATCAAGATCTGTCTCAGGTGACGCTCCAGAAAAGGAAAAGCATGCAGCGGGCGACCAGCTGGCTCAGGGAGCGGATTATTCAGTACCAGTGTGGCTTCCCCTTCAAACTTCATTTCATACTGGATGCGAAGATGAGAGTGATCTCCAAACTGGAAGATGCCAATGGTCGTTGGGGAGATGAACAGACATTGGAACATCTTGGTCTGGATCCAGAGGTGGAGAGTGATATGGCTCTTCAAAGAAAGAAGGAGGAGGTGACAACCTAAAAAGCCCATGAAAGCATGTTGTTGGGATCACTGAACATGTGGGACTTTTGACTCTGTACTGCGGGTGGGGGTTGCTTTGCTCTTCCCCATTGACCGGGGTGCTGCCGCTGCATGGTTTATTCTTTCCTTGGAGGGTTATGGGTTGGGGAGGGCTTCCATGCCGGGATATGCGTCCAGACAGCGAATCAGGTTGTTGGTTTACAAAGGGTATGGTTGGTAATTTCTTTTTTATTGGTTGTACCAGTTTTTGTTCTAGTTAGACAGGCGAGATGCTTACATGCTTTTATATGTGCTTGCATTTGCCCTAATTGGAGGTTTGCTCTGAATGACACTTAACAATCCCAAGACAAATTTGGTGCAATTCATCAGCCTGAATGTTCAAGGGATACATTCTCCTATTAAGAGGAAGTCTGTTGAGAGAAACTTGCAAAAGATGGATTTGGCCGTTGTGTTTTTGCAGGAAACCCACCTGTTCTGGCAGGACACTACGCATCTGGTTAGTAGACATGTTAATTTGAAATATTTTGCTTCAGGAGACTCCAAGAAGAGGGGGATAACGGTCCTCATTAATAAAGGTGTGCATTTTACTAAGATGGCAATCCTGCAGGATCTGGATAGCTTCTTCTTAGTGGTTAATGGATGACTATTTGGGCATGCATTCTCATTGATATCTATTTATGCTCCAACCAAGGGGCAGGATTCTTTTTTTTACCTCTCATCTCCCGATCCTTTGCAATTTCTGCGAAGGGGAGGTGGCTGTGGGAGGAGAATTTAATTGTGTCCTTGACGTACATCTGGATAAAACGTCTTGACCCACCAATGCTGACATGAGTAACATGCAGGCTTTAGGTAGGATCCTGAGGGAGTGCTCTTTGATTGAGCTATGTTTTTACATCAGTCAGAAAAGGGCTTCACCTTCTATTCTCATGCCAGCAGATCATCTTCTAGGTTAGTCATGCTATTAGCCTCATTGAGCTTGGTTCCCTATTTGGATAGTATTACGATAGAACAGAAACACCTCTCAGATTACGCCCCTGTCTGTGAAGATTCTATTATATGCTCTTGAAGGATATAGTGGTTAGGGCAGCGATTCAGGAAACGCTGACTAAATATTTTGAAATGAACGATACTGGGGATGTGGGATGGGATGTGATTTGGGATGCCTCCAAAGCTATGGTGAGCGCAGACATTATCAGTAGGACCTCTGCCTTTGTTAAGGCTAGACAATGTCAACTGGGGCTTTTAGAGGAGGAGGTCACAGCCCATGAGGGAGATGTTAAACGGTTAGGCTTGAAGAAGGCATTTAGAGCTTTGAAAGTGTCTCATGGTCAGCTTGAAGCTTTGTGCACAGAACGCTCCGCTCAGACTCTTCTTTGAACTAGACACTCTTATTATTCAAGAGGCTATAAGGCTAATCGGTTTCTCACAGCTAAACATAGAAAACAGGCCACCCATAATTGTATCATTTGGTTTCAGGATGATGAGGGTTAGGATCATTACTTGGAGGACCACAAATTAGAATTAGTGGAAGCCTATTATGGGCAGCTGCTTTGAGACGTCCCAAGGTTGGGAGATGCTCTAGCTCAGATTCCTGTGAATGTACATCTCCTGCAGATTGAGATACATGATAAGGAAGACCTTGATTCTCCCATAACACAAGAGAAGGTGGAGAAGGCGATACCCACCCTGCCGTCCCATAAGGCCCTGGGCCCAGATGGCTTTACACATTCATATTATAAGGTGTCTATGGTCACCCTAGCTCCCCATATGACCAAGCTATTTAATTAATTCCTTGAATAAGGGAGGGTCACACTTTCCATGCCGGAGTCTGTAACAACGCATGTGATTGTTAAAACCGGGAAAAGATCCTAAATAACTGGCTTCTTATAGGCCCATAGCCTTACTTAATGGCGATGCATATGGTACCTGGCACTGCAATGATTAAGTAAAATGGGCCTGGAACTTTCTCCAATGTGCTGTAGGGCTTTTAGCTTGGAGAGAGATTTGGAATATGTAAGATTATTTAGCATTTTTTTTTCATGCAGCACCACTGCATGGGTTTGGTGCATTTCTATAATACGGTACAGCAAGGCATGTGTTGCCAGTGTGACATGGACATGTAAATGAAAACAGGCTATTCAGTCAAAAACGATTTCTACATCTAAAATGCAAATCATTTTTTCACAGTTAAAAGCACATATTTTGTTCTCACCTGAAATTCCTCTGTTGCAGGAGACACATTTGAGGATTAATGAACTAACCTCATTAACAATACTAACGATTCTAACTCATTAATAATATAATGTGTTCTCCAGTGCAAAATGAGATGGAAAATGACAGGCTCTGAAAGTCATTTTAAACGTGCATCCAGATTTTTTTCTCTTTGCTTCTATCTGTGCTCTGTCCACAGTATGTGCAGGAAGCAAAGACTCGAATAAGCAGGAAATCAGTTTTGTTACAGTTGCAACTGTATAAGCCAAGCCATTGTTCAAGAGAAGGAGGGTAGGACATGATTGAATTTCATTGGTTGAACTCATTTGGTAGGCTGTAACAGAGATTTTCTAATGAACCTCGGGGAAGAAGAGAGGGAGAAGACATTTTTACACAGCTCGGAGAAAGACCTGGCTGGTGGCTGGGGAGTTTCCTGATTGAAAAAGCAGATCCCAGTGCACTGCTGCAGAGACTGGGAATTCCAGTCAATAAGCTTTGGTTTGAGTGACGGCAGATGCTCGTCCTTGCTGGGGTGATTTAAGAGGGAGCATTAAGCCACTTCCAGAAGGCGACCAGCCGAAGAATTTCACATGCTGGACAGGCTTGGTAATTATATTACAGAGTGTGGGGGCAGTGTGTATGTGTGCGAAACTATTCAGTCAGAGTAGAAGAGGGAATTCCAGTGTTTTATCAACATGTTTAATGTTCTTGCTGCTCTCTTCTCATTTTGTTACAGATAATGTTGTTACTGTGCAATTTCCATTTATTTCTGTAAAAGAGTAAGATCGTGTTGAAATGCAATTTTTATAATACACAAAAATATCTGAAAGCAGACGGGTAGTATGTTTTATTTTTCTCTTTTCTTTGTGCATCTACCAGTACAGTACTGATAATATGGGGAGATGTTTGGACAGTGCAATTGTCATTTTTAAGGTAGCTGTGTGCACGATTCCATTCAGTATATAAGTGTGTGTTTTCTGAACGGAACATAATAATAACATAATGAAATAGCCTGCTGCTGGAGGTACATGAGTCAGCAGAAAGGGAGGCCCTGGACATAGTTCACTGATGTAGATAAGTTGGTGATGAATACCACATGTTAGCTCGCTGTCGTAGATAAGTCAGTGAGGACAGCCCATGGTGGCACTCCAAATGGAAATGTGGTGTTCCTGAAATGTAAGCCTGAGGTCTCTCTAATGATCACACAAACAAACTAAACAAAAATAAGGGGTTCTGGATATTGGGGCCACATATAAAACAAAGGAATTATGCTCACCAGAAATACCACCAATAACGCATACCAACATAATGTATACCACTAACTGTATCTGTGTGCTGAAATAATGTATGTATACTGTAGTACAATATAACAAATCCAATCTGAATGCAAAGAGTGATTATTACTGAATTATTTTCATTTTTGGCGATAAGAAAATACTGCTAGGCCCCAAATCTATACAAAATACCCAACAATCATATGTGGTGGACTTGCCCAGTCATTACAATCTTTTGGAAAGAGATCCTTTTGCACATCAGGGAAATTACGCAGTGGTCTCTAACGTGGTGTCCATTGTGTGTGGTCTTAGATAATGTTGATCCTGAGGGATGTTATCCCATGTCAGGACCGAAAGCGTCTCTGATCACCCATTTGTTACAGGCTGCTAGGTTGGTGATTGCGGACAGTGGAAGGACCCTTAGAGCCCATAGATAATTTATTGTTGGGCAAAGAACTTGGAGGTATTAGCCAGGGAGAAGGTCTTAGCCCATATGGTGGGGACATTTCAACATTAAATGGCTCTATGGTCTCCCTTTATCGATTATGTGAGGGACAGATAACAGATGCTTTATAGGCCGCTTTTATTGAAACATTTTCTCTACTTTAGGTGGCCATGCTGTTATCTGCGGGAAGTGGCTTGCTGGAGGGATATGCCTTAATTATTATTATTTTTAAAATATTTTTAAAATATTGGTTAGTGATATCAGCTATCATGTGTCTTGTGTTGAGATGTTATGGGGCAGATGTGGTGATTTGTTAACTCTCTCCTGTTGTTTTTAATTTTATGGTTCTTTTGGCTTTGTTTTATAAACCTCCAACATATTGGCTTGTTGCACTATTGGAGATGTTTTTATTTATTTATTTATTTAAGTGCTTATGGTTATATCACAGAACCATTTACACAACAATTTTTCTGAAGACAAAACAAGAACAAAATATAATATGTTTCATCATACACCATTGAAATAATAATAAGTTTAAAACAATCATTATTAACAATGTCAAAGTTCATACTTATATAATAAAAACATGATGTATCTATTTGTTTGCTCCTGTCGACAGAGTTATATGAAGGTATCTTACTTTGTTCTGTGCCCTCCTAAATATCCAACATTCCTTTGGGCTTGAGCCATATTTGGTGAGCAGCTGATGTCATGACAAGGGACTCAGCCCTGTATAACATGCTCCAAAATTGGTCTGTGTCATATGACTTATAATTGGCATAACCTTTAATATAGAATGTACCTAAGGCCATAGAAATGCGTTAATATATGCTGCACCGTCTCCACTTCGAGTTTGCATAGACGACAAGTGCCTTAATTCAGCGGGATGCTCTTCCAAGCACCAATATGTGCATGTACAGGAAGAATATCAAATCGCACCTGCATTACAAAACGTATCAGAGCAGGTAGGCGCAACTTAATCAGGTAATGCCTAGAGGCTTGAGTGAACAAACCCTGTTGAGTATAGGCTAGATATTTTCATCTTTCAGCCAATCTTGCCAGGGAAAGCACACTGTCGTAGTCTTGGTTTTGGAGCCCAAAGTACTTAAAACACAGGAACCTCATGCTTCAAGGTGCATGGCAGGGAAATGGCATCACAATGTGTTTGTACCACCAACTCCAAGTCCCTGTACCATGCACTTTGGATGTGGTGATTAGTATGGGTTACTATGCAGTACTGGAGGGAATCGTGCTTACTCCACCTTTACTTGATATTAGCTGAAAACATACAAATTGCTGTCAACCACAATGAGTGTAATGATTGTAAGCCAAGCTCTAATCTAATGGCCTCCACCGGGACTGATCTCGCGAGGCCCAACAGTGAACGTAACATTTTTGCCTCAGGGCTTGGTAACCATGTGATGGCACTCTCAGGAAACACTCAGGCACGATTGAGACTTTATAAGCCATTAGCTTTGCCTCAATGCATCGGTCACCACAATTATCAATGGTTTTCCCTATGGCAAGCCACTTATTCCAAGCCTTTGCCCATATTGTTTCCTTTAGATAAACAAGCGAGAGAGATGACTTGACATGAATGCCCAAGTACTTGCAAGTGTCAGTTTGGGTCAATCGTTTTGTCCCTACATACCAACTGTAAGCTGGTGCCACATGCACCTTTTTTCCAATTGTCATAACTTTGGATTCTTCGATGTTTATCTTCATGGCATTCTTCTCTGAGTAGTCATATAGGGCATGTATAGAGCGCTGTAAGCCAATAGGGGTCCTATCTAGAATAACAATATCATCGGCATATGTAAAACAAGTAAAATCCTCTTCACCAAAATGTGGAGGATGATTATGCACAGTTTTTAGAGCCGCGTCTAGGTCAGCCACATACAGATTGTAAAGCAAGGGCCCCAAGACGCATCCCTGCTTGAGGCCGATGTTTGTGGCAATAGATTGAGTTAATAAACCCTCCTGAGATAGTTTGACTCTCACATAGACGTCACTATGTAGTTGTTTAATAAAATAAAGTAGGGAGGGGGCCATACCCCATTTTGTCGATTTCCCCCACAATATTGGGCGGTTGTCACTGCCAAACGGTGAGCTGTAATCCACAAAGCAGAGGTATAGAGATGTCTTGGGATAGCGAAAGTTATCCGAGATTAACGTAAGTAAGACCCAAATTGGATGAGAAGTGCTAAATCCCCTTCTAAAGCCAAACTGATGTTTACCCAAAAGGTGATTAGCTGTCAAACAAGTAGATAAAAGTCTGAGCAGAATATTGGCAAAAACCTTAGTACTGCAATCTAACATAGTCAATAATCTATAATAACTCGGCTGGAGTCATGAACCCAGTTTAAAAACTGGGATCAATATAGAGTTGGGCCACTAGTTTGGAAATTCGCCAGTCACACATATATGGAGAAAGAATGCCTTTAAGAGGTCAGCCCAAAACTGCGGATCTTTTTTAAGGATCATATTGTACAATTCTTCTAGCCCCGTTGCACATGAAGATTTGGTCCTGCTAATTACATCCAGCAGGTCTGCATCATTCACTGCAGTCCATACGACTGACCCTATCATAGTGATACTCCAAAAATTTTCTTTGAGTTCTAGATGGTCCTAGTATCGTTCTGTTATGTATCTGGCCCAATCTGCTTCCCCAATTCCCTTAACTTCTGTTGCCGCCGGGCTGGCTCTGTGGATCCGGAGCATATGCCAACATTTTCTAGTGTCATGTGTTCGTATGATGACATTGATACATTTCCAAAGCATTCAATGCATTTAATTGGTACTCGCGTAAACAATGTTTATATACATTTTTGTCTTCGGAAACCCTCTTTTTTTTTGTCCACATCCATAAGTGGAAAGCTTCTTTTAGTCCCACAAAGTTGGGCATTTAGACCAAGTTTCTTCTTGGCAATGCCGATATCAAAGGGAACTCCAGCTTTGCCTAGTTGTGGAGCACTAACATAGTGGCGATAGTCAAGGGGCCAGGAAATAGCCATCATTTGTACCATTTACCAATCACAAGCCGTCATGATTTCACTTCCAGAACACCTGTACAGATTTAGTGAGTTATTAAACCTATAAACATTGGCAGATGACCAAATGAGTCTGTCTCCTGTAGATTTATGAATGGATTTCGACTCATTTTCTCTTTACGCTTAACAGCAGAAATGTTAGCTCTTCTTTAGCATAGCATGATCACTGGTCTTAACACTCGATGTATGTAATTCGGATGACAAATCTGATATAATCTGATTACCAAAAAGGAAATCTATACAGCTTCTGTAGATCCCATTTGACTAGGAATACGGCATGTCTGGAGTTTTGGTGACTAAAGGGACATGTCGAATTCGGCTAAAAGCTCAAGCCACTCCGCTCCCTTCTTTGATGCTTGTGGTGTGGGTTTACCCCGGACACTATTATGTATGTTAGAAAAACAGTCTGTGTTAAGGTCCCTGGTTCAGAGGATGCCCCCCTTTCGTGTCTGGGTGACCCATGAGTACATAGTGTCCAAAACAGCATCCCTCAGTTCGCTAGTCAAATTTCCATCGGGAGGATCATACAGTGTTGCCACCATTGTACTTCCTGGGAGATTTGGAGATGTTTTGAAAATGCTAAATAAAGCCTACTAAAAATCAGTCTTTTCAGTAAGCTTGCACTAGTGGGCACTCCACCACATATTCCAATATGAACCTAATGGCCCAGACCCCTGCAACAATATGGACTAATGCTGATAATCGTCTTGGGCAGTTTAAGAGGGGAGTATTGCCATAAGGTTAAAATTGTGCATTTTGTATTACAAGGCAATTGATGCTTTCAAAGCTCCCTGACATTAGTGCACACACAGCCCATCTGATATTCCTCTATCCAAATGTTCATTCCAGAGAGCTTTGATCATCGGAATCTGAGGGACCCTCTCTGCAGAAAGGTTTTATATAGATTAAACATTCGACCCTTGGTACTTGTTTGTTTGTCTAGGACTTTCTCAAAGGCCAATACGTTCTAATTTGGACAATTCACCCATTACAAATCTATGATTACCCCTTTAAACTCAAGATACACGATGACCAGGAGCGACATCATGTTCAATAATTCCTTTAACCTATCAAAACTAATAAACATACCATACGAGAGATTTCAAGACTTCTCTTAAAAAAGCTTTGGGGAACAGAATCAGTAACATTTGGAAGAGAAAAAAGAACCTGCAGAGAATATTCATGTTAATACTATGCCAAGTACATCTGATTCGGACTCTCCAAAACTGCTGCCCCGATCATGCCGAGACCGAAATGCTTGATGATATAGCACCTGTCAAGACTAAGTTAGTCAGGAATAAGCAAAACCATCATAATTGGTTTACCGCAGAATTTACTAAACTGAAGCAGGAGAAGAGGACAGCAGAACATCATTGGAATAAAAATAAGACTGACAAAAACAAAATGATCTGGAAAAACATAGAAAGATTGTACAGGGATAATATCCTCAAAGCTAAGAAATCTTCTTTCAATACTGAAATTGAAGGATCTTCTAATAGTACTAAGAAACTATTTGAAATTTTGAAAACACTGGAAAACCCCCACTTGAGCTCGAATCTAGCCTCACCTACAATGGATGATTGTACTAAAATGCAACAAGCTTTCATAGATACAATTATGGAGGCACACACTAAAATTGTGGCCGATCCAGCCTCAGTTTTGCCAGGTAACATCATTAAGGAGACTCTGAGCGAGGAAAACCAACTTTTTAACTTCTCTGCTATTTCAATACAGACTATGGAAAGAATT
Source organism: Ambystoma mexicanum (assembly GCF_040938575.1). Taxonomy (NCBI): domain Eukaryota; kingdom Metazoa; phylum Chordata; class Amphibia; order Caudata; family Ambystomatidae; genus Ambystoma; species Ambystoma mexicanum. Next base: position 986,023,213 of record NC_090921.1, read on the forward strand.
CTTGGTAACATGGAACCCACGTCATGTAACGGAGATTTAACAATGCCAACATCTTTGCACCATTCCTTACACGCTTTACCAACACTACTCTCCATCACATAATTATTCCGGAGGAAATTAAGAAGTTCGTAGTTACACCCCTGCTAAAAAAGGCAGGTTTAGATCCTAAGAATGTTAGTAACTGCAGACCTATTATGAATGTCCTTTTTCTTTTGAAGATCATGGAGCGGGTGCCACCATGAAGCTATAAAAACATCTTGAGGAGGCCAATATTTATTTATTTATTTATTTATTTATTTTTATATTTTATTGGTTTATTCAAACCTTTAAAACAACAATACAATCTCCACATCCCTCCTTCCCACTCTTCGTTTTTCTTTATCAGTCTGAAATATCATCGTTTGGTTCCACACATACAACCCATATACCTCCTCCGTAACAGTTCTCTTAATTACGTAGTCCCAATTTTTCATTCCCAGTGTCTAAATTACTTTTTAACAATCGAAGAAAGTTTACTAAAGCAAATAGAACTACTCTGTTGTTCCCCTCAAACAATGCCTTCCACCAGTCTTCTGTTCTCATGAATTGATGCTCATTGATCAGTTTACCAAAATGTCTCTCTCTTTGTTGCTCAAAAGCCGAAGAAACCATGACTAAATGTTTAATGGATTCATTACTCGTTTTACAGAATCTGCACGCAAGATCGATGTTAGCAAACTTCGTCCATGTAACCAAGCGCTCTTTTGTTAAAAACAAATTCATTCTAAAACGCATGTACAGGGCTCTTGAGTACTGATCTGGTAAGCAGGTTAGATATGTGTGTCTCTGACCATAAGCGTTTGCTTCTCCCGGTACCCCACATATTAGATTTGAATTTGCTCTTGAGTCACAGGTCAATATCCAGTCAGATCTCCAGATTTTCGTTTTTAGCCATGTCTGGGTTCTCTATTAGCAATAAGAGACTGATGTCATACTCCTTTAATAGAGCCTGGCAGAGTAAACTCCAATCAAATAATGTAGTGTAAACTCTGTCATTATCAGACTTGTGTAATAATTCAAATTGCGGCACCGGAGTTTTAACCATCATTTTTCTATATAGACTTAGTAAGTTCCAAGTGACTCTTGCTTTAATTGATATGAGCCATAGCTCATACCGTAGACATGTTGTCGACGTACCCTTTGGAAGCTGCAAGACACGGGACCAAAAAATGTTTTATAAGGAATTCCACAAAGCCTCTGCACAACCAAACGCATTTTCCCCACCATATATTAGTGCAGGTACCGCTTTTTGCTCAAAGAACAAAATGACAGGTTTTAGCGAAAATTTGCCAAATTTTTTGTTGATTAGTTGCGCTTGGCACGCCAACTGCCGGCACTTGCTTTTTGCAGCAGCAGACCACGGCTCATCTCTTCTACTGGCGCTGATTTTCATGCCCAAATAGGTCGAGTTCTTTACAATTTGTAGGCACTCATTTGCAAGCCGCCAGCGAAACCTTCCTTTTTTGTCCTTATTTCCCTGTAACTTTTCAAAAATCAGAATTTCGCTTTTTTCTTTGTTGATTTTGAGACCGTTTTCTGTTGTATAGTGATCAAGACAGTTGAGTTTTCGCTGGAGCCCAATAGGAGTCAAGTCTACCAAAATAAGGTCTTCTGCATAAACCAGGTATTCAATGGGAGACCCATAAAGTTTTGGAGGAAAGGTAGATACACCATTAAAGGCTTGCATTATGTCTGAGATAAAGAGATTGAAAACAATTGCTGCCAACGGGCAGCCTTGTTTCACGCCCTTATATGTGGCAATGGCAGCAGACAACGTACCTTTCTCGTCCAAACGAATCTTAATGGAAGTGTCCGTGTGTAGCTCGCGGATTGCGTCCACTAGGCTAGAAGGACAATTCCACCTCGTGAGTTTTTCCCACAACGACTCCCTATTTATGCTATCAAACGTCTGTGACAGGTCTATCAGGGCCGTATAGATCTTTGTGTTTGACTTCAGTGCATCCATTTTTAGAAGATTTAACAATAACAGGTTTAACCCACATCCTACTCCTTTTACAAAACCTGCTTGTCTGGGATCTACGTGGTTAGCAATTGTAGCCCATTTTAGGAGTTTTTGTTGTAAAAGGCTGCCATAGATCTTCCCCAAGACATCAAGTAGCGCTATGGGCCTATAATTTCGAGGATTAGTTTGATCCCCTTTTTTAAAAATAGGTACCACCACAGCGCTTTTCCAAGACTTTGGGGTCGAGCAGTTCTTAATAACTCTTTCAAACAATGTTACACAAAAGTCTGTCCATAGTTCTGGGTTTTTCTTGAGCGTGAAGTTAGTTAGGCCGTCCGGCCCGGGAGCTCTAGAATCGTGCACGTTTTTAATTACGTTGAGTATATCAAGGCGCTCAAACGCCAAGTCCCATTTATTTAACGCCGTATATGCCCAGACTGTGGAAGATGGGTCTTTAGCATACAGATTCGAGTAAAATTCAGCCCACTTTACTTCCGAGACTGCATTAGCCTGTAATGCATGTTGAGGAGCCATGCTGTTATTTATCAGTCTCCAGTACTCAGCCGACTTTTTACCAGACATTTTCTGTAACATAAGTTCTGAGTCGTTTTGCATCATAATAGCTGCATGTGATTTATGCCAGTTCCGGTATCTTTGTTTGATCATTCGTTTGCACTCCTTCCTGGATGCACTGCTTATATTTTTTAAAGCCCTTAATTCTTGTCGCATCGCTCTTTTTCGTTGCATGATAGCCATATCAAATTTGTGTTTTGCTCGAAACTCCTTAAGTTTTGTGTTATGTTTTCGTTCTTCATAATCGCACAGAAGATCTCAATATTAGAGTGTTTTCGAGCCATGTTGGAAATTGTGTGTAATAGTACCAATTTCTGTGTCCAACAAGTTTAAACGGATCCTACTGGATCCAGTAGTCACAGAAAAGCGCCAACCTTCCTTAATACACGGAGTAGAATGTTCAAATATAAATTGAACCATATCGTGGTCGCTACGCTTCATTCTGATAACTTCCATTTTTTTTGTCCGTTTGTGGAGGTTTTCAGATACAAATATGTAGTCAAGTACTGATTCCTGATAAGATCTTCTCCATGTAGGACATGCAGGAATGTCTCCGACAGTATGGCCGTTGAGCATTGATAACCCCCAGAGCTCCATTTCTAAGCACCACTGAGCTGCTACTTCTTCGTGTTTATGGGCCTTCTTACCCTTTAGCACAATTCTATCTAAATTTGAGGCACAAACGATATTTAAATCCCCACACACAATTAGGTCAAGTGGCAGCTCCTTTGTTAATAGATCATCGATCAATGCTGTAATTTGATCAATAAAAAGCGAGTCGTCCTTAACCGAATGATTCCAATATACGTTAATGATATACAAACGTGGTGCCTTACAACCATTCTGTTGGGTACTGATAGTGACAACCTGAATAAAAGGAGATGGATTGCATGAGTTCAAAATCGGAAGTCCAGACGCTTTTTTTATAGCCACAAGCAGGCCAGCCATCGGTCTACCTTTTGCCTGCTTTATGGCTGGATTGAATGCCACTTCTAAGCCTTCCAGCAACGGATTTTGCAAAAGCCAAGTTTCTTGAAAACATAATATGTCCAATCCACAGGCCCACGATGATTCAAAAAGGTGCAAAAAACCACAGGTATTCCATGAGCCCACGGTGCACCCTTTTGGGCCCTCTGGTTCCTGGCTTTATTTTTCCAGTTGGTTGTTTATGGTTGCAGCCAACCATGTCCAGTCGCCATCTCTGTTACCTGGGGGTTCTTGAGTATTAGGGTCGAACCCTGTAGACAATGGGCTCACCATTCCGTTAATCGTTATTCTTATCGGATCCCTTGTATGGGGTGCCTCGGCGGAGAGTAAAGCCTGATGCAGACCCAACGCCGATTCTCCAGTTTTGATCACGTCCTGGTTTGTTTCTATCTCTTCAGTCAGAGAATAAGTTGTGGCAGCGACTATTGGAAGGTCTGCCTTCTCTTCAAGAGAGCCAAATTGTCGGTCTTCTTCAATTTTTGCTATGTCGAACCCCAGTGATATCAACACGGGGCCAGCATCCAACAGGGCTTCGACAATAAGTTTAGACTGTAGATGTAAAATCACAGCATCATTTTTCTTTTCATTGAAGAATTCCACAATTTTTAAATCCGCAGATTCAATTGCTCTTAAACTTGGAATTAGATGGCATAACCAAAGCACATTGTGTCAGTAAGATTAGTTCATCAGAGGTTTCAATTTGTTCCAAGAGGAGTCGATGTGGTGCCTGTATTGAAGGTGCTTGTATTTTCCTCCCTTTCATATTGACTTTAGGAGTGTACACATTTTTGTTACTCTGCCGCGCTATTTGTGTCTTTGGGTGCATTCCTGTATTAAGACTTGAAGTTTGTCTATTTCTATGTAATATCGGTTGACCATTATTCACAGAGTGGGACTCTCTCTTTTGAACTTGCACGTTGTCAGTATCAAGCAAACCCTCATGAGCAGCTTGCGGGCTTGACAACAGGCCTTTAATTTGCGACTTAGCAGCAGTCAGTCTTCGTTTAGCCTCTAAAGTCGTGAATATAGGCTCCAAACGATCTTTTGCATTTTGGAGCGAGGGTGGCGGTTGGATTAATTGGCACTTTCTAGATGGAATTATCGAGGACGTCGCTGCAGTTGGAACCTGTGTTTCAGCCTGTGCCGCCCTGTCGCATGCATTTATGTCTGCCTGCACCGCCGGCACAGTGAGTCCTTTTGGAGCATTTATAGATTGCACAGGAATGATTGATTCAGGCGAACTCATAGGGCAGACCACAGCTGGCTCCTTCGCAGTAAGTTCTTCATCGTTATATGTTGAAAGGTTTATTAGTAAATCTGTGCCATCGCTGCTGCTAATTAAAGATTCCTCTAAAACGATTGGGCCAGACGTCGCCGCATGTGGATCTTCCTTTCTTCCAGCGTTTTCCACTCCATGGAAGGGTCCATTAACCGTTACATTGACTGTTTTAAGGTGACGCAAGAATTTATTTGAGTCAGCACAGCGTTTAGCTTTCCTTTGCGGCTGATTTTTACTTTTTTTGATCAAGCCGTTCCTTGGCTGTGCACTAATTGCAGTAGTCTTTCGAATGTCAAATGGACCTTTAAAGATATTATATAGTTCAGTCGTCACATCAACCGCTCCCTTGAGGGGCATAGCTGACATTTGGGTGCTTGTTACTTCCATGTTAGCTGGTGTCATGGAAGTTGATGGCGCTTGAGGATTTAGAAGGGCCAAGTTCGAGGCCACTTGGGTCTCCTTAATAATGCGGGCAAATGAACTGCTGGCCTTATTTAGTTCTTTCAAAGGAACGTTCGCAAGTTGGCAGTCATCTGCGAGTGTGCCATTTGCAGAAGCCACAGCCAGTGATGCGCGACCTGGATGCTTAAGCGTTTGTAATAAAGACGCCTCATTACCGACAGGGCTCCGAGGATTCAATATAGTTTTCATTTGCGAGGTTGAGCTTAAGATAGCATGTTGTGCTGAGCTGCTAGCGTGCTTTTGAACATTCCGTGCAACATTGGCACGATCCTGCTCAGTAATACATTCCACATTTGCTGGTCTCACTATTGTAGGTAGCAGGCAGGTTAATGCACAAGGGGTAACACCCGTTTGCTGGTCGTGCTTATTTTTTTGTTGTTGAAAGATCCCCAGTGCCGCTTTTGCAACCTCAGCCAACAATTTTTTGTCCAAATTTGCATTTTTGGCATGGTCAGCAAGGGCTTCTAGGGCCCAGTCGGTCTTTTGATGTATTTCATGGAGCACTTCTTTACAGTAAGTTTTTATTTTCCATGCTAAGCAACTTACTGTTCATTGTAGCAACCACTGATGACAGCTCTTTTACGTTCTCATTAAGATTTTCATATATTTTGATAAATGGAGCAATTGATAATGTCATGGATGAGATTATGGTTGCTTGTAGATCTTTAGCATGGTGAGCAGTGTCCCGCTCTTCCAATACGTTACTGGTGGCACGTGGGTGTACCCTACCACGATGCACAGGTCTTCTAATCTTCGGATAGGGGCGTTCCATTATGGATGAATCAGTAGAATCTTCATCTGTCGAAGAAACAATAGTAGAGGTTAAGAGTTTGGTGGGTTCTATCCGAATTGGATTCACTGCTGAAAGAGGTGACAAAAGTTCCAATGGGATAGTTGACCGTTTCAGTTTTTTGTTCTGTGAACAGCTAACACTAGGAGACATGCTCCCAATAAGCCTCCTACGTTTCAGTAGGGAGCTTGCCTCTCGTGTTTGAGTTGGAAGCTGGGGTAACAATGGTGCTTCATCAAAACAAGGAGCATCATTTTCGCACTCCAACATGGACACTCCACAATTCGCTGAATTTTTAGCAGCTCTTTCCGCATTAAGGCGTGTGAGGTCGTTTAAAAGCTTGTTGGCTACCTCCAAAGAGTTTCTTCTTTCAGAGCCAAGTCTCAAATCATTAAAGGAGGCAGGACAATCTTGAGTGGGTGGCTCGTTATTTTGGTCTTGACCAGCCGCCCTTCCCACCCACTGTGATGGCACACTCTTCACCAAAGCAACGTCTTCCCCACTTGTCTCTGAAACGTTTTTACCAATAAATACCTCCTCGCTGGCATCATCTGTCACATGATTGGCGTTGCCAATAATGGCTACTATGTCTACAGCGCTGTAAAACCTGGGCCGTGGGGACACCAGATTTCCAGTGGAATTAGGCGATTGATTAGTAGACAGATTCAAGTACGGCGTCGCTACCTCCATAGCTCTCTGGTGCTCAGCCTTGCCACCAACAAGCACTCTATGTTCCCACGGCAGTTCGCCGTCACCATCCATCTGGGCAGCTGATGTCGTCACCATATTCACCTCGACAGGTGATCCAATCTCCTCCACAAGCCTTCCACGGGGCCCTCCGCCCACCACCTGCACGGCAGCAGGCCCCACCACCCCGGCAGCACATTACCCAGGGCCGAGTTCCTCTCCGTTTACCCCCCAACAAGGGTATCCCCACCACTGCCGATCGTGTCACCCAATAATCGCCACTCCTCAGTCAATTGGGTTGCCTGTACAGGTACATCTGTCGACGACTCGGCAGGGAGCGGTATCAACGGCCAATTCTCATTGCCTGTGACTCGAGCAGGGCAATTGAGTGGTTTTAACATCATACTGCGCACATTCCCACTTCTTTGTTCCCTTGAAGAAGAGCCTCTAGATAATCTAGGCGGTGGAACTATAGTGTTTGATGTTAATACGTCAGATGGATGAGTAGCAATAGTTAGTGTCCCGGAAGGCCGCTCCGTGTGTAATCCTGCTACACTAGCAGCCTTCGGCCACTCATTTATGCACCGCGCCGGCTCCATAGTTGGCGTAGAGTCTAACTTACGCTGTGCTCGAGTTTCCCGCATTGTGCGGTCCGGCTTGAACTTTACCGTTGTGCTTCCCGCAGGTGAATGTTGACAATTGCAAAAGTAACTAGAAAATAGTCAGTAGAGGTTAAACCACAGCCACGACAAAGTCACACACCCAGCTCCCGCTTCCACTTACCAGCGTATATAGTGGAATGTGTAGCCGTGCTGTCAGTGTCCAGGAAGAGCGTGGAGCGTAACAGCTTAACAGCGCAAACAGCGGGAAACAGCGAGTCGTCTCAGCCCTTTTCTCCTCTCAGGGCCAATGTTTTACATCGAAGACCATCTGGTTTCCGAGAACACAATAGCATGGACAGTGCCTTAATTGACCTCCAGAACCAAATGCTGGACTGTATGGACAGGAGTAAGAAGGGCCTGCTGATGTTCGATTTATCAGCAGCGTTTGACCTCCTGGATCATAAGAAACTATTAGCCACCCTATCTTGAGTGGGCCTTCTTTCCCCATCAGCTGTAAAGTGGATGAAGTCCTTTTTGTCAGGCAGGATGTCGAGAGTTTGTTGGGGCCAGGTATCTTCTACCTAAAGACCATCTAATTGCGGTGTTCCGCAGGGTGCATGTCTCTCTCTGGCACTCTTTAATATCTATTTGCGCCCTTTATGTAGCATTCTGGACAAAGCTGAGGCCAGATTTACAAACTATGCTGATGATACTCAGCTATTGATAGAACTGAGCGGAGACTACACTGAGGACAGTAAAAAAATCCAGAGTCTATATCAAATAGTGAAAAAACTGGATGACAACCAACTGGCTTTGTCTTAACAGTGCTAAGACCGAATTAATGGTCTTCGGATCCTTCCAAGCTAGGACGAGATTGGGCTCTAAATATTCAGAGTTCCTTATTGATGGCCACTGCATCAGGACTTTGGACAAAGTCAAAACCCTGGGAGTAATTGACGATCAGTCTCTGGGAGCAGAGACACATGTGGACGACGTCACAAAGAAATCTCAATATCCTCTGAGGTCGCTCAGATTGGTAAAACCATCTGTCACAAGTAGGAATTGTGAACCCCTTGTCAGAGCAATTATAATGCCCCACATAGACTATTGCAATGCTCTTTTAGGCAGAGCAAGTAAGAATAGTATATGAAAGCTCCAAACCTTGCAAAACTATGTGGTTCCCATTGTTAAAAATGTTCCCAAAAGAGACCATATAAGCCTTGCCAGGAGAGAACTGCACTGACGGCCCGTCACATCCAGAATTAAGTTTAAAATTCTTACGTTGATGCATAAATGCCTGTATGGAACCACACCAAGTTACCTAAAAGACTGCCTTAACCAGCAAATGCAGGGAAGATCCACTAGATCTAGTAATACCTACTGCCTTGTTTGTCTTAAGGATAAAAGAACGCGTGGGAAGGGCCGGTCTTTCCCAGTCATAGCTACATTGCCTGGAATGATCTCCCAGTCGAGATGTGTACAGAGAAGAGTCTCCCCATTTTCCGCAAATGGCTCAAGATGCTACTGTTTAATTAGGCCCCCTGCCGAATAATGATCTAGACTTGGCTCAGTTCATTCACTATCCATCGCTGCTTGCTATTCCGTTGTCCATTATGTTGTTATCATTTTTTTCTGTCTCGTGTTCTGTGTGCCCCCTGATGTCTACGGGCTGTGGCGCGTTATAAACATTAAACATAAACCTCCCTGCCCAGTATAATACCATCCTTTACCAGACCACCAAGCTAGACCTCATTTAATTCACCCCCATAAATCCGGATAATTAATCTGGTATAGATCCTGTAAAGATTTAGTAGTATGAACTGCCAGGTAACGTGTGCTTGTTTACTCTATTTGAATTTGGGACTGATTGAGTATTTCTTTTAATTCCATCTGATAAGAGGTAGTGCTACAGGCTTATGTAAGTTTATCCTGAAGTCTGAATACACTCCACAGCTCCATAGCAGCTCGAGCAATCGGGGTAACGAAACCAAGGGGTCTGAAATGTAGGCCAATATATCATTGACAAAGAGGGCTTATTTGTAACCCTGATCCCCTACCCTCATACCCTTATTAAGAACATCTATCCATATAGTCATTGATAGTGGCTCTGTACTTAGAGAAAATAGGAGCGGGCAAAGAGTACATAGTTCTCTGTTTCCCCTTCTCAAATCATATCCATCTGACACCACCCCATTCACTCTGATGACAGCCTTTGCCTGCTGATAAAGTGCCTTTACTCTTCATGTTCATCCCTTTCGACTCCTATCTTCAGAAGTATCAAAAATGACTGACAATTGACCCAATCTAATGGCTTCTCAGCATCAAGGAATACCAAGAGTGTGTCCTTAACATCATTCGCTATTGCAGCAATCAAATCTAAGGTTTTACAGGTTTTATCTGTCCCTTGACATTGCCGAATTAATCGAACTTGGTCCGAATGGACCAGCTTGGGCAGGGACACGCTGAGCCTATCAGATAAGATACTAGCAACAATTTGTACATCTGTGTTTTATAAGGATTTGGGTCAGTAAGAGTCACATACCCTCTTTTCCCTGGCTTCATTGGGAATTACCAAAATTCAAGCTTTTCCGAATGACGGGGGGAGGGGGGCTTTCCCACCCTTCTAATATCAAAGTGAATTGCTTTTGCAAAAAGTGGATCAGGATCTCCGCAAATCTCTTATAAAATGTTGAGGGGAAACCACCATTACCTGGTGCTTCATAGTAAATATTGCACTTTGAATTTCCATTTTCCATTTCAGGAATACGCCCATCTTGTGCTTCTACCTCCTTAGGTGTGAACTTGGGTAAGTGAAGGCTCTGAAGTAATGTTGTGATTTCTTCCTCCATGGCTTTGTCCTCCTCTGTGCACAAGGAGGGAGAAAAAGGGAGAGCATTAGATTGGATACTACCTCTCAATACCACAGTATCCGTAGATTTAATTAACCCGATACCTTGGTCAGACCATCACAGTATACAGTTTTCTATCTTGTGCAACGAACCAGACCCACCTAAACCCATCGTTGAGGAATCGTATGTAACAAGAAACATCCGGAAACTTGCAGCAGAAAATCTCAACCCTCTTTTAGCCACCTCTCTCAATAATAAAAAGATCAATACTGAAAACCCCTATGCCATAGCTGAAATTTACCACAATTGTCTAACCAGTACAATTGATACCCTAGCACCTTGTGCCAACAAAACCAAACACAAGGATAAAAAATTGTCCTTCTGGTTCAATGAGGAACTAGTCGCTCTTAGACGGATTAAAAGATCGCTCGAACACCAGCTCAATAAAACCCATACATTAGAAGCACTGGAAGCTTTCAACATTGTAAACAAAATCTATAAATCAGCCATCATTACCCTTAAAGCAAATGCCTTTAACGGTTTATAGTGATAATTTCGACAACAAAAATGTCGAAAGTCAAAATTTCGAAAAAAAAATGTCGAAAAAAAAAAAGTTGACTTTTTTTTTCAATGCATTTTTTTTTAAATGGGGGGGTTCCCCCCCAACCCCCCTTTTTTAATTTTTTTTTTAATTTTTCCCTTTTTTCTAACTCCCGAACCCCTAAAATAAATATATAATTCAAAAAAACGAAAGTCGACATTTTTTTTTTCGACATTTTTTTGTCGACATTTTTGTCTGTCGAAATTTTTTTTCGAAATTATGACTGCCCACCGCCTTTAACACCAGAATCAGTAATGCATCCTCTGACAGCAAAGAACTGTTTACCATACTTAAAGAGTTGGAGAACCCGATCCCCATAATCAACCCAGTCCAACCAAGTAAAGAATGGTGCACCACTATTCAAGATGCGCTGGCATCTAAAATCAAACTATTACAAAATAAAATCATCTCCAAAAGAAAGCTTCTCTCCGATAAGCCGTCCACGTCCAAACAAATCTCCATGAACATAGTAGACACCACCCCACTCTTTAACTTCTCAGCAGTCTCACATGATGTAGTACCTAATACTATAACTAAACTTAAAGCTTCAAACTGCAAAGGAGATAATTTTCCAGCACACCTAATCAAATTATATGCCCCTACTCTCACACCCATAATTACCAATTTCGTGAATGCCTCTTTCCATACCAATCAGGTCCCAGCTAGCATTAAAGTGGCATGGGTCACACCTCTACTAAAAAAAACCCACTTTAGATCCATTAGTACCCACGAGCTACCGGCCCATAACAACTGTCCCCTTCCTTCTTAAAATTATAGATAAAATAGCCTACGCCCAAATACAAACCCATCTCGAACAAAACAACCTACTAGGAGCCAGACAATCTGGATTTAGGCCCAACCACAGTACAGAGACAGCCCTCTTGGATTTGAAAATCCAATTGGATTCCATCAGCGACTCAGGCAAACTAGCCACCCTTCTGCTACTGGACTTATCAGCAGCATTTGACCTAGTAGACCATGACAAACTTTGCGACACCCTAAAAAAAGACTTCAACTTCTCTATTAACGCTACTCAGTGGATTAAATCTTCTTTAACAGACCGCACATCCAGAGTTGCCATCGGTAACCATGCAACAGACCCTATAGTAGTACCCATAGGAGTCCCCCAGGGATCCTGCCTCTCACCCCCCCTCTATAATGCATATGCTAAACTCCTTTTCTTGGCTCTTGGCGATGTGGGTGTCATCTACACCAACTTTGCAGATGACACCCAGATACTCATCCCCATCACAGGTGACTACACCCAGGACACGGACACTATCAACAAAGTGTATTCCATAATTCAAAACTGGATGGCACTAAACAGCCTCTGCCTTAATGGTGAGAAAACGGAGGTCCTCATTGTGGGCTCCCAAAAAAGAATAAGCACCCTCCAAGCTAACTACTCTCACATCAACATTGACGGTACACAGATCCCAGTACTCAAACAAGTTAAAACCCTTGGGGTATATATAGATGCCAACCTCACTATGCACAAACAAACAGCAGCCCTTTCCTCCTCCACAGCCTACACAGCAAAACTTATCAAACGTAGCCCATGTCCTTCATCCTCCCCTAGGGCTCGCCTCTAGTAACACGTTTTCAAATAACATGTGACCTGCTACCTTGACCAACTGAATTGAGTATAAGAAATGTGATCATATGTTTTATTTGTATTGTAGTTAAATTTGTACTGTGTGATGGTAACTGTAACACTGTATAAAAATGCCTCAATGTATTGAATTTTCGCCGTCATACCCGTGGGTCTGGGCGAGTAACAAATGTAATAAATACATAAATAAATAAATAAATAAAATGGCCAAATCTTTGTGCTATTTCCCCTGGATGTGTAACAGAGTTCTCATATTCATTGATAGTTTTAGGAATAGTCCTTTCCACCATTTGTGTCCTTAATTAGGTGGCCATCATGCGTTCTCATAATACTTTTGCTTGAGATACCGCAACTGATAATATACCCAGGAGGTGGGTCCACGGGCTGCATAGTTTCTGAGTTAATTCTAATACTTCCTGTGTTAAGAAATCATTATCCTCTGGGTCAATTTACAGTTGTTCCTCTAGTTTCTGAATATCATTTTACAGATTTATTTCGAGCAAAGATCTCTGCTGTTTTTTAGATGCGAGTTCAGCTATTAAGAACACTCGAAATGTAGCCTTGGCTGCTTCCCACACCACTGTAAATAATATGTCACCGGTGTCAATGAGATGGAAAAAAGACTCCATGTTCTCTCGCATCTTCATCATGAAAACCAAATCCCTCAACAAGGTATTGTTACAAATTCATCTTCCATCTCCCTGGAACCTAAAACACAGGTCAAGGGTGATTCTAACCATATTGTGGTCTGAGAAGTCTAGGCTGTCAGATTTAGTTGCAGACTTGTCTACAGTCGGTCTCTGTGAGAGTGACATAGCATCACTGTCTTCGTCCATAATAATGTTCAGTGATCTACAAAACTGTTGGAGGGAGGCCAATGTCTCCAGGGAGACCACTGGAAACGACTGCACTTGGCAAGGTGTACGGACTCTAGTGAAATGCCTCTAAGAATGCAGATTTTCCTCTGGGATTTCTGCTCACAGGCACTTCTCCATTTGACCAGTAGGCCTCACCCCAGGATCCAGTCACCGGAGGGCAAAAGGGCCTACTTAATATCAGATGACTTTGGAACCATAAGGGCTTCACTTGGTCTCCCAGCTCAAGTATCTCCGGAAGTAACACTTTCCTCAGTGCCCATTGTAGGCCCTGACTGCTTACTTTGGGGAGAACCGCCTTGTGTGGCTTACTTGTTATGGCAAAGTTATACGCATTGTCCACAGCTATGTCACAAATTGCAAGTCCTGCGGTCACAATATCTTTCAGACACCCACACCAGAAAGCAGTTTCCATCTGAGAGAAATTGTAAGGTGTGCTGGACCTCATACTCGTCACATGCGCAGTGAAACGTCCCATGGACTTCTAGGCGGCCACAGCAGCCATTTACAGGGTTGCCCACTATAAGGAGAACTGATCATACAGACTTTCCTAACTAGGGTGTTTCTCCGGGGTTAGGAATTAATTAATAATAGTGCAATGTGTCACCAGCCCTTACACCAGTGGATTGGGCGCAGTCACCGGGCCATCCACTTGCCTTGACCTCGGGTGGTAACCAGACTTTCTAACATGACCTACAGGAGCTCGACAGGCTGCACACGCTTCATCTGCTTCACACTCAGGGATATGGCTGTAGGTTTTCTCTTGTTTTCCAGGGTAGCCTCCCTTGGAGTCTCCGGGGTGAATAGAAACCCACCCTAGGCCACGCCAACTTTGACCCACTGCACGCTGGTTTTCAATAGTTTGGGCTGTCACAGAGAAGCCACTGCACGGGCCTCCAGACCTGGGGGTAAACAGCCACCAAGGATGATAGGGGTAAGTGTGAGGGGGTTGCAAGGTCGTGACTTGCGTAAGGGAATCTTTTCCAAGGAAATTGGGGTAACCTTTGAAAGCAGGACGCTCATTCAGTCACTAAGCCTGCGCACCATGATGGTCACATAAAATACCTTTAATGCCTGACAAAAGACAGTGCCACCCACATGTGTGAACCTGGACCCTTGGATCTCTTACTGCCGTGAAGATTCCATAACTTCTCTCTGCACAAACTCACATGAACAATCCTAACGTAGAAGCTCTGTGGCTCCAACCTAGGTTGTGATACCGGGCAGATGAGCGATTACTCTGGCCTAACGGAAAGGTTTGCATGCATCAATGAAACTCCATGCACACAAGTGGGTCCAAATGAGGGTGGGATGCAGCATGAACATTTATTATAAACACAAGTAGCTAATGTATTTTACCCCAATGTAGCCTTGAAACTGGAACCATTCCCTTCATAATGCGTTTCTACCTTGTGCAATGAACCACTTCTTTCAATTTAGCACGGGTACATTACAGATCCGGTCACTATGGTTTCAGCGTTTCTCCTTTTCATCCTACACTCCAGTGCCCTCAGAGGTTTAGCCTCCACTAGTGTAGGTGTAGCTCTCTCTTTCATTGGCCCTTTCTTTCCAAGAAGAAAGACTGCTTCTTTGCCTTGTGAAGCACAGAGAGCCCTAACGTTGAGTTTTGGGCATCCCAATGCTCGGACTGGTGTGGAGAACACCCGGAAAAGTCCAGGACAAATGTCCCAGAACACAGTGCATACTTCTAAAGTAGCAATCATGCAATCGTAATCCAAGTCTGCCCAGACCACGCGTGACTGCAGACTCATGCTAAACCCGGTTCCAAGCTCTTTAGAAGGACGACTGTAGTGTAGCCCAAGCAGAGCCCTAACCCTACGTACTGTATCCTAGTGCATACGCTCAGAGATATTTCTTAGTCCAGTCAATAGGTCTTAGCTACCTATTGTCTCGGGAGGATAGCTCAGGGGCAACGTGCTAGCCCTGGAAGCAAGACTATGAGGAGCAACACAAGTTCGATCCCCGGTTCGTGCATAGAAACCTCTGGGTATTAAGCGTGTTATAAATGACCAATCATAATCCTATTCACACTGGGTCCATCCAGATTGAGGTCCAGCTGTGAGCTGAGTCTCTCTCTCGTTGGTAGGGTAGGTCCGGAAAAACAAAGCCATGCTAATGTAGAGAGAAGTTGGGCTAGTGCCTGAGTACAGGTAACTAGTCCTCTATCCAAGGTCCAGTGCACAAGCTCTTTAAATATCATCTAAGGTACAGACAGCGCTAGCACCAAGTCTTCGTACTGCAATGGTTGTGGAAATTGTGAACCTGATCTAATCTTCAGCCGTTGCCCGCTAGGCAGTCCTGTGCAATCACTGCTTTTGTGCATGGCTAACATCAGTCTACTTGTGAAAAGATAGAGATGGAACCTGCACTTCTTCAATCACCATCTGGAATCAATGCACAGGCCTCTGCTACTCCCGCCTATAGGGAGGTTAAATAGCATGAGACTGGTAATGTGTAACCAAGGCCCATATAGCGAAACTTTTATCTTGAAAACCTTTATAGTGAATGCATTATTTTTGGAGGGGGGTCCCCCCAAACCCGTTTCGCACCCATAAAAACCCATCCTGACCATTTCCCTAAAAAATATCACCCTTTACCCCACCTTAAATACATTCACTATAAAGGTTTTCAAGATAAAACATTCGATATATGGGGATTCAATGAGTGCCTCGCAGCTTCGATAAATAACCCACCGATTACATTAACCACCTGTCATGAAGAAGCGTTAAAATACAGCCACGCTGGTCTTGACATGGGTTATCACAGTCAGGGTGCTTGAATGAGACAAGAACCTCTTTTTGGGGACTAAAACAATAAGATCTCCCTAGTCACCCCCTACTGCCAGGCTGGGTCAAGTCTTTCTTCAGAATACCTTAGCTGGAAAAACACAAAGAGGATCATTTTATTTACCAGTAACCAATAAAAGCTTGTTTTACTCCTCCGGGACATTTTTCTTCCCATTCAAGATGGAGTAGGGACGTAAAGTGGAATTAAGGTTTGCGCCATTCTTTCCTCCTCTGTCTTCAAAGTGCACTTAATTTTATGCCTGTATCAGATTTTCATGCAGGTGCAAAGCAAATGGATTACTGTAAAACCCGCCTCCATTTAGCATCTGCTAAAAGCAGGCAGATTCCATAGGCATCCATTGTAAATGCTTCTGCAAAGCGTCATTTTCACGCAGCATTTACATTTTTTACCAAAAAAAGAGCAGACAAAAGAAACAGTAAAGTTAATTGTATCTGGTTTTATCGTTCCTTCTGCACTCCGTTTTGCAAAAGTGGAAAAATGCATGCTGGGTACCCAACAGCATGTAAGCACTAATGTGGCCTTTTTTGGAAATTACCAGATCCATCTCTCTGTAGATTCTCTTTTCTGATACAGCGCTGAGTTCAAGCGTTAACGTTTTGCCAGGTTCCCCAGCACCGTCCACACACTTCCCTCCTGGCAAGAGGGTCCACAGGTTGCTGCTAGTGTCTCTCCTTCTGCCCAAATCTGGCACTTGGCAATGGTGTGCAAAGGAATAGAGACGTACACTTCCTCTGGTTTCCCCAAGAAAGGTCTTTGGCACAAAAGTCTCCTTTCTGCAGGTCTCTCCCCAGTGTCACTCACTGGGGGTCCTGTTCCGAAGTGGACCTATCACATGTGCACTTACAGGACCCCTCCATGCAACCGTTGTCATTTGCACTATGAAGTGTAATAAGGAGTAGAAAGCAGACAAGATCGCCTTCATGCCTTCTTTTCGCACTTCGTAGTACCAATTGTGTAAATGCCACCTGGTACTTACTCATGGCAGGCAATGTTTGCATTGGATTGCTATGGAATCCACCTGATTTTAGCCCGTGTAAAAAGCAGGTGGATTCCATACGAATTCAATGCAAAACTGCCAGCCTAAAAATTAGAGGCTTTGGCATGTGATTTTGCACAGTGAAATGGCTGGGGTGGAGCAAGCGCACCCGCGCTCTGCCATACAAATCAACGAACATATGGAATAGTGTAAAAAGCATACATAAAGATTTTATGGTTGCTATTTACCCATGCTTTTTAGGTATTACCCAAATTGACCTTTTACAATTGACCTTTTGTCCTAATTGGCCTAATTATAGTGGTCCTAATTGACCTTCTGCACAATTGACCTTTATGTTATTTTAGTTATTTTATATATTTATTGGGTTGGTTTTGGATTATGAATAATATAAGGGGATTGAGTGGGGAGTTGCAGGGTTTTTTGGATTGGGTGGGAGGTTGCGGGCGGTTTCTCCTGCATATATGTCCTAATTGACCTTTTAAATTAGGTAAATTCTCCCAAGATCAATTCTCCCGAGGTCAATTGTGAAAAGGTCAATAAGTATACATCTGCTTTTTATGCTACTTAATAAAGAAAATGGCCCCCAGTCTCTTTGCATAACTCTGTTCCATTGCATGTACCTTGATTGGGGGTGGGTTTCGCCTTGCCGGCCTTCGGCTGCCTGATGCTTCTCAGGTGCTCTTGACACCTGTGGTGGGTTTGTAGCATGGTCCTTCGTGCTGTCCATAGCTAAGGTGACCTAAGTGGGTCTCTAGGTGCTGGGTGGTCTTTCTTCCCCTACTTGTCTCAGGGGCCTGATTCTATCCCACCTCATAGAGGCGATGCTTACACATGCCTGGGGCCCTGTCGTTAAGTCTGCTCCTGGAGCTTGCTGTCGGCTGACCTCCTTGTCATCTCACCAAGAGCTCATTCCTCCTCCTACTTCTCTCAGAAAACAGTAGATTGTCATTGTATTACTGTGTTCCCCTCTCTGGCCCTGTACCTTCAGAGAAGTACCTGATTCCCTTCTACCTTATATTCAGCTCTTTCTCTACTCCTATCCTCCTCCTTCCTTCCTCCAGGTGTTCTGCCTCTCTCTCTCCCTCTCTATCCTCCCAATTCTCTCTCTCTCTCCATTTTAACCTCCTTCAACCTCCAATCTCTTCTCTTACTTGAGCTTTACCTCTTTTAACTGACTCCAGTTTCGTCGCCCTAATCCATCTTCACAATTTTCAATCTCCTGTGCTTTCCTCCGGGCCCCTTAGTCTTCACCACCTCAAACCTTTTTTTCCCTCTCCCATTCTCTCATGCAGCCTTTCTTCTCTCTCCTCCTCTTATTCCACCAGTTAACTCTGCAAACCCACCTCCCTCTTCGCCATACAGTCTCTCTTGCCTATCACCTAATCATGCAATCACTTTCTGTGCTTCTACCTCCCCATGGACCTCCAGCCTGCTCATCACCTCCTGGTACTATAGCACCTCCAAATCTTTCTGTACCACCTTTGACC
Source organism: Ambystoma mexicanum (assembly GCF_040938575.1). Classification (NCBI taxonomy): domain Eukaryota; kingdom Metazoa; phylum Chordata; class Amphibia; order Caudata; family Ambystomatidae; genus Ambystoma; species Ambystoma mexicanum. The sequence continues at coordinate 986,041,845 of NC_090921.1, forward strand.
AATCAACTTCCGTGGCACCAGTGGTCCAGGGATGAATATTGGTTTCTAAACCATAAATCAGCCTCACACCTCTAGTGCACCAGAAGGGATCCAAACAGATTGGACACAGAAACAAATTATAAACCTCCTTATCCAATTTTGGTAATATGGACGGAACGGCAGGCTTATCACCAAAAGGTTGTGGATCGCTGGATAGTTACAACACAGCAAGAATACGATTATTACCCAATGATAAAAGGGACTGTCCAGTCAAGATTGTATACAAATATCTACTTTATCATTAACACAACCGACAGTTCCAGCACACTACAAAATACAACCCACCCTGTAAACGAATGCAGAGGGCCGACAGTTTCAAAGAAGGAAAAGGGATGCACTCTGGATACTGACAGGAGGGTAGTCGGTATAGCAATTAATCGTAATAGTTCATGGATACTTGGTTTCAACACAAAGGGAGCAAGGGGTCATAAAATGCCACTAGGGGCCTTCGGAGAAGGACCAGGGGGACAAAACCGTAATGGGCCTCATTGCGAGTTGGGTGATATTCCGGTGGTAAATACCATCCAATAGGATTACTGCTACCGCCACTTGGTCTGGCGATAATTCCTGTGGCGGAGTTAATCCCCATTTTTATAGAGTCCATTGGACTTTATGGGGCATTTTTGGCTGAATTACCACCATCAGAATTACTGCTGTGGTAATTCCACCAATTTTGCTGATTTTCGGTGTAAAGCAGAAGGATTTACCGACAGCATAATGCTGGAGGTATATCCCCCACTCCAGGGCCAAACTCATAGTATGGCGGTGCCGGGAAAGTGGCAGTAATTTTGTTACTTGTAAATTATTTATTTATTTATTTGTGCATTTATAAAGCGCTCATAACCTATAGGCATCTAGGCGCTGGAACCTAAGAACATGATTACAATTTAATGCTTCCTTAATACAGTTACATCTATTGGACAATACATATGTTCATTATTTACTCAAAGGCAAAAATGCACATAAAATTGTGGCAGACTAACTGTGCAGAATGATGTAGACAACCGTGGGGGATGCCTACAATGCTGATAGACTTTTGTGCCTATTGATGGGAATCTAAGTTGAATAGATGGGTTTTTAGGCTTTTTTTTCGGAATTACCATAATGAGGTGTAATTTCTCGGTTGTATGGGGAGGGTATTTGTAAGGATATGAGACTAGGTACATTACACTAGGTGATTTAATCAGAGTGATGATGTCATGAGTTTGGAATGTGTGAGAGACTGGAATGTTTCAGTGAGGGTTCGAGAGAGGACAGTTGGAGAAAGAGGAGAGCTCTAATGAAGGGGCTGGTGGGTGTTCATAGCTCCGTCCTGAACTAACATATGAGCTCACTTACTATTGTTTTAACTAGCACTAACACATAATAAAAGTGCTAATGAAGTTTGGACTCGATTTATGACCAGCGTACTTCGTTACAGTGGCGACAAGGATGTTTGACATCGGAGGGAGAGGCAGGCAGCGGCGAAACACACGGTAACTTTATGAAGAGGTGTGCTGTTCTGAATAAGTCAGCGTGCGCAGCAGCAACCCACCGTTAACCGGATCGAAGTGAGTCACAGAATGGGTGGTTGCTGGCTTTGGGCACCTATTGTGCGCTGCGCTGCCGATCCAAAAGGGTAGCCGCCTGCCTAGTGAACCACGGGCAGCAAAGGACGCAGGGAGCCCAGCACCAGACAGAGGAACACCCACCAGCCCCCCCCTAAGGGGGCCCCGGGTGAGCGATGGCCTTTTCACTTCGGGGTCGGGGCTCTGAAGACCTATGAGCGGGCAACCTTAGGGCCAAAGTGTGACTCATGGACAGTGCACAGGGGCCTGTTGTGGCCGGGTTTTTAAACGTACGTTATGTGTATGGGAATCAGTTAAAAGTGCACAAGGCGTGTACAGAGCTAGGCTCTAGTTGGGCACAAGGCATGAGCGGGAGTCTTTAGGAGTACACAAGGCGTGTACAGGGGCATCTGAAGGAAACTTTGGCTGTACACAAGGCGTGTACGGGAGTCAGTGCGACGTGCGATTGTAGAGCTCTTCTCTGTTGAGCATTCCCGAGGATTGTGATGACGTCGACAGAGGCACATGATCCGAATATGGTCGCGAGAGAGGCAGAGCAGGTACTTTTTTCTAATGGAAGGAAGGGTGCGTCATTGGGGAAACGGAAAGCAAGCGCAAAGGCGTCGCGTTTAGAAGAGGACGCAACAGAGATACAGGAGTTTGGGTTGGAAGGCAGAACCCTAGAACCACAGGATGTCGTCGCAAGCGTCTTTCATTATGGGAAAAGGAGCAGACTGGCATTTCAAGAGGCGCATGGTGAAATTGGCGATGGAAATGTAAAGGTTCATTGTTATGTAAATCCACATGAGGAAACTGGGAAGCAGCACACATAGACTGGTGGGGTGCCTGATGTAAGAGTAGAAGAACGGACAAGTTACCCGGTGAGAGAAATAGGCAACGGTTGGAGAAAGAGGAGAGCTCTAATGAAGGGGCTGGTGGGTGTTCATAGCTCCGTCCTGAACTAACATGTGAACTCACTTACTATTGTTTTTACTAGCACTAAAACATAATAAATGTGCTACTAAAGAAATGTAGTTTGGACTCGATTTATGACCAGCGCCCTTCGTTACAGTATTTCACAGTTTAGCTGCTGTTATGGGGAAGCTTGAGTCGCCTGCTTTCTGTCTTTTATATCTTGGCGTCACAATGAGATTGGCATATGAGGAATGTGTTGGTCTATTGGACTGAGTTTTGCTAATCTGGTTGCTAAGGTAGGCAGGAGCATTATTAGTGGGACATTTGTGTGTGAGAGGGAGGATTTTAAATGTAATCCTATCTTGGAATGGGAGCCAATGGATATTTCATCTATTAGACAAAATGTGTTAATTCTTAGGTATATTCAGTGCAGCTCTGATGGCGGTGTTTTGTACTATTTGCAGTTTCCTAATGTTTCTGTTACTGGACCTGCAAAGAGCGAGTTACAATAATCTATCCTAGAGAGGATCAAGGCTCTGGCTGGTGTGATGCTATTGTCCGGTGAGAGGAATGGCCTACTAGCTCTTATTAATTTTGACATATAGGCTGAAGATGAGACAATGGCATTGACCTGTTTAGTGTAAGGGCTGAGTCAATGTAGACCCCTAGAGTTTTTATTTCATTTGCGACAGTAATGGTGTTGTCATCGGTGTTTAATGATTTGTATTGTTGAGGGAGATTGTTTAACTTAATTTTGTTACCGATTACAATTAACTCAGTCTTGTCGTCATTGAGGCATGATTTATTTTGTGCCATCCAAGCCTGGATTGCGAGATAGTTTTTATTGAGGTTTTTGTATCAGTGTCATAACAGCCTGTGATAGGTATACGTATTTGGGTATCATCCGCATAGTTTGTATACATGATACCCATGTTGTCAAGTTTATCAAATAAGAGCTTTGTGAAAGCATTATACAAGGTAGGGGACACACAGGAACCTTGCGGTACACCACATGTCACTAGGACTCGGGGGGCCGCTGAGGTGTTGGAGAAGACCCTCATGGTCCATGGTAGAGAGAAAGGATTCAATCCATTGAATTGCTTCAGGGGAAAAATGGGCAGCAGTTTTTAGTTGTTGGCATTGTTGTGATCGACAAAATCGAAGGCTGCGGCGAGGTCTAGTTAAAGGAGGATACTTAAGTCTCCTTTGTCCCTGAATTGGTCCATTTCTGTTTTAAACTCCAGGAGCGCCGTTTCAGTTCCATAACCAGGTCTGAACCCAGATTGTCTCATTCTTAGAAGATTATTAAACTCCAGGTATTTTTGGATCTGCAGATAGGCTGCACGTTCGAGAATCTTTAATAGAACTGGAACTGTGGTGATGGGTCGGAAATTTGTGGTGATGTTGGGGTCCAGGGTAGGTTTGAGGCTAAATGTACCTTGTGCTATAGGAGCTCTTGATGCTCGACAGGTTCAAGTCGGTTTTAGGGTGCTTTGCAGCTTCTGTGACAGAGTTCAAGATGGGACACAGCTGTGGGTATCAGGTGGCAGGCAGTTCAGCGAGCGAAGCTGGACGTACGGCTGCAGGCTGTCCTACATGGCGGCTCTGGGTCAACAATCATCTCAGTACTGGTCGGCGGTTCTGAAACACTGGTTGTGGCATCTCGACAGCGTAACAAGTCAGCAGTACAGTCGGATGCAGCTTGAGGGGCTCGACTTGCTTGTCGATGCACTCCTCCTAGCTTCTTCACTGGGCTTGTGTTGTCCTTTGAGGCGGACGGCCCAAAGCTGAGGAGAGTGTTGCAGGCAGCTGCCTTGTCCTTGGTTTGGTTCAAAGACTCTCTGGCACTTCCCACCTAGGAGGCTTGCTGCAGAGCCTAGCAGGGCATGCTGTGTGCTGGGTGTGTACCGGTTCTGGAGCTGCTGGAGAGTCCTCTGATTCAGTATCTCCCTCTGTTTCCTGGGAGATGTTTAGAGGTGGATCTTGCTTCCCTCTTGGAAGGCCTGGCCATCCTTCACTGGTGAAAGATGTAAGGCAGACTGTACCTTCGGCCAGGGTCCAATGAAGAGTTCTTCATTCTGCTTTTGGCGAAGCCTTCAGATGATCTCAGCCCTCTTTTAAAGCCAAATGGACCACAGGGATTGCTGTAGGCTAAGCCTACCTTAATGAACCTCTCCTGCATGCGCGAGGTCATAACCAGAGTGCTTTGCAACAGAAAAGGTAAAGGGGTGAAAACATGTAATACCAAGTCCCACAAATCTTCCTGTCTGTTGAGGATCAAAAGTTAATGGAGCTCTCTGTGGTTCCTGATTAAAGCGGCAGGTCTCCCTTGAAGCTGCAGTGAGACCAGACTTTCTGGCGCAAACCACATACTCATACCTTCTGAATGGGGTCTCCCTGTGGGGATGACTACTGTAAACACACAGTCCCAGACATGATATTTCACTGTTAATCAATAGTGAGGGCAGGAGCTGGTATCAGGTTGACACAGTGCATATGAAAGGGTGTTGGGGTTTCATGTCTCCTTTGATAGCCTCTGCAGCAAGGTCCCAGGTAGGCCTGTTTGAATTAAACTCTGATTAGTATGTGAATGCTGCCACCAGTCAACAAAAGAACAGCTGCAGGTCTGTGGAGCCTTCGTTAGTTAATAAGGCTGGCCATGGTAGGTTGAAGGTGTGGCCCTCCCCCTTCTCGAGCTGCATTGTGTACTCCACCTGTCAGATCCTAACTAAATTTGACGGGGGACTGCTCCTGTAGGCTGTGTCCACCCAGAGTACATGGGTCTATGTGTATGTCATGCGGTGAGCCTAGGAAAATGTGTGCGGATTACCATCATTCAATTTCATTTAAGATTTAAAAAAAAGCCCAGCCGAGCGCACACCCACCATGCAGATTGATGAATTCCTCACACCGCCTCCTCCTCCTGCACTGCCAAAACATTCTGTAGCACCTCCTCCTCCGGCACCCCCACGTCCTGCCTCCAGCTCTTCCTGCACCTTCCCCACTCTCTGCATCTCCTCTCGGCTCACTGCTCCGCTACTCCAACTCCCCACACTGTTTCCTTTTTTACGTTTTCCCTGCCCACTGGGCTGGCTCTTTCCCAAGAGTTTGCAGTTGGGTTTCATCTTTGGGTTTGGCGGGTGATTGTGCAACTGATTGAATCATGCATGCTTTCCCCCAGTTGAGAATTCAACAAAGGTAGCAGGCGCCACTCTCTCGGAAGAACAAGGCATGATAACCTGTTCAGTGGTTGTTAACCACATTGAGAGTTCGCAGCCATCTGCTTTTTGCTCACTGTACCTTTCACAGATGGGAAATATCCATTTGCATATCAGTCTTTGTCCCGCACACATGGGCAGTCCAGCACCGAAATGCTATGGCAATTCCTCTCTGAACAAGAGTACCACCAGCAACCCCATACACGTGTTTCAGCCTTGTTGGGCATCATCAGTGAGGTGAAGCTGAGCCTCTCTAAGTACAGTGAGCAGGGAGTCCACGTCTGGTTGCCCCCAGGTAACTTAGGGTGACCAACCCCAAGTTCCTTCAAAGAATTCAACAAAGGTAGCAGGCGCCCCTCTCTCGGAAGAACAAGGCATGATAACCTGTTCAGTGGTTGTTAACCACATTGAGAGTTCGCAGCCATCTGCTTTTTGCTCACTGTACCTTTCACAGATGGGAAATATCCATTTGCATATCAGTCTTTGTCCTGCACACATGGGCAGTCCAGCACCGAAATGCTATGGCAATTCCTCTCTGAACAAGAGTACCACCAGCAACCCCATACACGTGTTTCAGCCTTGTTGGGCATCATCAGTGAGGTGAAGCTGAGCCTCTCTAAGTACAGTGAGCAGGGAGTCCACGTCTGGTTGCCCTCAGGTAACTTAGGGTGACCAACCCCAAGTTCCTTCAAAGAATTCAACAAAGGTAGCAGGCGCCCCTCTCTCGGAAGAACAAGGCATGATAACCTGTTCAGTGCTTGTTAACCACATTGAGAGTTCGCAGCCATCTGCTTTTTGCTCACTGTACCTTTCACAGATGGGAAATATCCATTTGCATATCAATCTTTGTCCCGCACACATGGGCAGTCCAGCACCGAAATGCTATGGCAATTCCTCTCTGAACAAGAGTACCACCAGCAACCCCATACACGTGTTTCAGCCTTGTTGGGCATCATCAGTGAGGTGAAGCTGAGCCTCTCTAAGTACAGTGAGCAGGGAGTCCACGTCTGGTTGCCCCCAGGTAATTTAGGGTGACCAACCCCAAGTTCCTTCAAAGAATTCAACAAAGGTAGCAGGCGCCCCTCTCTCGGAAGAAGAAGGCATGATAACCTGTTCAGTGCTTGTTAACCACATTGAGAGTTCGCAGCCATCTGCTTTTTGCTCACTGTACCTTTCACAGATGGGAAATATCCATTTGCATATCAGTCTTTGTCCCGCACACATGGGCAGTCCAGCACCGAAATGCTATGGCAATTCCTCTTTGAACAAGAGTACCACCAGCAACCCCATACACGTGTTTCAGCCTTGTTGGGCATCATCAGTGAGGTGAAGCTGAGCCTCTCTAAGTACAGTGAGCAGGGAGTCCACGTCTGGTTGCCCCCAGGTAACTTAGGGTGACCAACCCCAAGTTCCTTCAAAATTTTCCCCCAGTTGAGGACCGAGCCTTCAAAAGACCAGTCCTCCATATGTGCAAGGTTGAAAAATGCGTGATGAAGCACAGCTGCTTGGGAGCCAACACCTCTCTGGCTCCTTCCACACTTCCTGCTTCACTTCCTGTAACTCTGGAAAGCACTGAGTGTTCCTCTTCTGTCGTTCATCCGTAGGCACAGTGGTATCCACCTATTTATTATTTATTACATCAGTACACTATGCCGTTCTTTCCATACAGGTCTGACACTTTGGATAGAGACACCTTTTCATTTGATAGACAAGATGATTTCCCAGTTCCACTAGAAGTATAGTCGAAAATGTCACAATCCCCTGTCAGCCTACCCATTTGCTGTTGCAGCACCATGGCATACTCCCAGTGCCTCCCCTGCACCCAACATTAATTAGCGCAGGGATCTGCAACCTGTGGGACTAAAGATGTTTTTGACTATGACTTCCATGAGACTCTCACGTTGACCCCGCTGGCAAGGGCTGTTGGGAGTTGTAGTCCAAAACATCTGGAGAGCCAAAGGTTGCAGATCCCTGAATTGGCAGGCAATGGGGTCTGACCTCCAGAGTCAACCGCATCCACACCCTAAGGGCAAGGCAGTAACTGGTGTATTTTTACCACCAAGAGGAAGTGCTGTGGCCTGGCAAGCGGCTAACAATATCAGGGAAGATAGCAGGATAATTGGAGGGTGAAGCCACAACTGCAGGACTCCACCAACCCTATATCTCATGTTACGAGTCAGTGAATGAACTAGACAATCTCGTGAGCCTTATTTGCAGGCACGGCCACGCTGTATTCAGACTGCAAAGGCCTGCGGTTGCTATGCAGGAGACACTGTAGACACTGTAGACACTGTAGAAGGAAATGTCACCACTGAAATTGGCGGTCCGCTCTGCGAAACAAACACACGGGAGACAAGTAATGTTATGGTTCCCGCTCCCCATTCCATTTCTCAGCCTCGGCACACTACCCCTGCACACCGTCATAATCCAGCTGCCCGTTCTTTTGGCGTTGGCGGTTGCCCTGGAGATAGGCTTTGGCCGCCGTGTGCCTTGCAAGGCATTACTCTAGGTATTCACGCTGCGTTACCCAAAGCCGTCACGTGGTGGCATCATCTGTTGTGCTTGCGAGGACACGCCCCCAACGTACTCATAAGAGACGCTCTTGCCAGGTGATCGCTGCTTCCGATTGACTTTTCTCACTCCGACAGCTTGTGTTCTGCTCTATACCTTACCTTATTCCTCCTGACGAATTCGGGCTGTTTTTCCCAGACCTTCTTTTGCCTACTGTTGAAGCTGTATTGATCTCGCTGTGTACCGACCTGTGCCTGCTTACGGACTGCCTCACGTCTGCCGCTTTGTATTTGCCTGCCTCGCTGTGTAGTGACCTGTGCCTGCTTATGGACTGCCTCACGTCTGCCGCTTTGTACTTTCCTGCCTCGCTGTGTACCGACCTGTATCTGCTGGCGGACTGCCTCTGGTCTCATTGCTTCCACGCATCAGACTCCTCATTGCAACCGGAAACAATGTGCGCTTTCCTGGCTTCTGCTGTTTCTTCTGCAGCGCACCACCCCGACACTAGAGCGGCCCCCGTGCCACCCGGGTGAGTCTTACCTACTAACCTTCCCATTTTTTCATTTTATACCATTCGTTTTTTCTTCCTCTAACCACCGGATTCCCACATCCAGTTCTCTCTCAATTCCATGCGGTAAGAGTCATTCTATTTCTCTTCATTCTGTGGGTAGTAAGAGTTCATATACTCACGATACCTTGTTCTTTCTAGGCTCCTGGCCCCAAGACCAAGTGTTCTTCTATATTGGAACCTAAAGACCTTCATTCAGGGTAATTAGTGAGCCTGCTGGGTTGTTGTATACTGAGATTCTCACTCTTATATACCACAGTCTAATTTCCTTTACAGCTTGGGTAATAGCGGTGTGTTCTCCCTGCTCTTTCAGTTGATCCACTCTTCTGTCTGGTTACTATTGCTATCAACAGAGAGGTGCATCCAAAGAAAGCGCTCCCTCAGGTGAGGATGCCTGGGTTAAGGAATACCCCAGGCTCATCAATCAAGGTGACCAGACCAGGATTCAGCTTCGCTTCCACTTGGCTCCCTGTTGGTCCCAGTCGGTGAGTAACACGTACAGAATAATTTCAAAATGGCTGACCAACTTTTTCAAACCTTGATATCAGACATACCAACATTCGGGTGCCCCTGAGTGGGAGATTTCACCACAGAAATCCGGCGAATGTCATTTTCCCATAGGATTGCAGTGGGATTATTATTATTTTAGGTGGGAGACAATGAAAAATAGCACTATTTCTAATAAATAAACCAGGAGCCGACTGCCTAAATCGAAGGGTTTGGCATGTATGTAATATAATGAGCACTTGCCGCCCAATCAAAGCTGGCATCAATCTCATAATTTTATGGCCCAACTCCAGCCCTGCTAGTGCATGAAAGTGGAGCAGCGGGAGGGTATTGGGAGTTAGGAGTCAAAGATTGTAGGTGTTTGGAGAGTGCAGTTTGGAGTCTAGTGGTGCTTTATGGAGGTGGAGAGGAGAAGGCGAGAGTGGAGAGGAGCCAGAGAAGGAGAGAAGGGGAGAGAGAGGGAAGTAGGAGGTGTCTACATGAAGGAGCAGGCAGAGGAGGGGCATAAAGAAGAGGGTGAAGAGGAGGTGGAAAGGAGAAGTCGAGGGGAAAGAGAAAGGAGTGAAAGTGGGGAAGGAGCATCCCAATATTAAGAAGGGGAAGGAGGATGTTAAAAACTGAGACACCAATGGCAAGAAAGACGAGGGCAAGGACATGAAGGAGGAAGAAAAGAGCCCAGAGAAGAATAGAATTGAGATGGCAAGGAACAAGCGGGCCAGGAAGAAACATAGAGAAGAGACAATAAGGAGGGAGGTGAAGGCACCAAAGAAGAGAAGGGTAGGAAACAACCTAGAGAGGAAGGCAAATACTATTACATGCTTCGTGGTCTGGGATAAACGGGTGCGCCACATGTGGTGGAAAGAAGGACAGGGCAGTATGGGCCTGAGTAAGAACCTAGTTTGTTACATCCGATCAGCATGGGAAGGTGGTTACTATACCGGGATCTAACTATCTTCTAGTTGCCCTTTTCCTGACCCCCATCAGAAGGAATAAGCATACCAGGAGGGGGTACCTGGTAGGCCCGCCCTCATCTCTACTTTGTGGGAGAGAAAAATTTGCTTTAATTGTCTCGTGCTGTCTGTTGATCTCTCGCCAGTGACCTCATTCTGCAGTGATTGCACCATGTCTCATGTTAGGTGCATCTATTCGAGTGATTCTCTGGGCGTGGCTCTGCACTGGGTGTATCCTGTGTGAGGTGCAGATGTTTCAGCTCTGCAGTGAGGTTCCCCTTTCAGCTTTGATTCCTGCAGTTTATCATTCACTGACTGATACTATTCTCCCAATGTGAGGTGGACTTAGACGGGTGCCCTCTGTGAAGTGCAGTTTTCTAGCCCTGCAGCGTGGGTCACTATCTGTACTGCAGTGGCGGTGTGTTGACCCCCCTTTCAGTATTGGAGAATTGGTTGCTTGGTTCAGGCCGGAACTGAGGTCCACCTTTCAGTGTTACACGGGTTGTGTTCTGCACGGTAGTGGTTCCAGGTGGTTTACTCCCACACCTCCAGTACTGTAGTGATAGTTTTCTGAAATGTCTGATGCACACCTTATAGTGTTGCAATACGACTCACACTTATAGTTTAAAATGGTGAAATCCTGTCATACGTTACAAATACTATTCAGTATTCTGTCCTGTGTGAGCTGCACTTGTATAGAAGCCCCAGTGATAGTCACGTGTAATCATTGTAGTGAACTGCAGGAGGTGTTCTGGAGAATGACCCACCTACAAGTGATAGATGTGAGGTGTGCTTCTGTTATTGCATATGCGGCACCCTGTGTGAGATGGACTCACATATTTCTCCAGTGTGGGCCACCCCTCTAAAGTGCAATGGAGGCGGCCTGTGAGAGTCGATCTTACCCCCCAATACTGCAATTGGTGTCATCTTTCAGTATTGTAGTGGGGCTACCCTAGTCTTGTGTGGGGGGCCCTTGCCTTCCATGATGCTCTTGCTTCATTCCTGTGTAAAGGGTCACCTTACACGGTGTTGTGGTCATTTCCTATGTAAGATGCACCCATGTCAGTCCTGCATGGAGAGCTGCTTGTCAGTATTAAGGCAGCGAGCGGTGCCCTTTTCTTTTTAAGGTGCACTTGTTTTAGGCCGGCTCCAAAAATCACGTTGCGGATGGTGCGCTCTCAGGGCAGGCGTAAACATGCAAATTAGCAAATTCATTTGTGATCTGGAGGGCTACCCTGGTGTGCAGTAAACACCCCAACACTTTCCTTTGGGCACATTTCACTGCAGGTGATTTGTCAGCTTCAGGCTGCTGTCCTGGTGCAATTGTTCACCATTCGGCTGGCCTGCAAGCAAGCAGATTCACTTCAGAAGTGAAACCTAAAGTTGACACGTTTCAGAAGAGAACCGAGGCTCAATACGAAGAGTGAGCATAGAGAGATTCATTGTAAAATATGCTGCCATAGTAACAAATGGAGGAGAAATAAGATCTTTGTAAAAGTCTGTTGCTGTTCTTTCAAGTTCGACTGGTGATTACTTTAGTGTTATTTTACATTTATGAGAATGGCCCTTTAAGGAACGTTTTCTGCATTTCATTTACATGTTTCCATATAAATCACATAAACCTATGCTTATAATCAATTGCCGCTGCGCCAGTTAAGACTATGCCAGATTCCGGACTTTAAACCTCAAGCCTAATGGCACACCTAATTTGGCATCTTTATAAAAATGTTAAGCACTAAACTTTACCTTGGCAGGAGCTTGTTCCTCACTATGCCACTCACACTGTCAGACTCACAGAGGGAATAAGGCTAACAATCTGAGCAGACAGAGGCTCCACTAATTACTCGGGTATCTGAATGCCATCATCTAACCACCTGCCGAGGGTCTAAACCTGAATCCAGATACATTGCAAGGTCCAATCCTTAGTTTATCCTTCTTTGGATAATTCAGAAACGGTGGGCCTACCCTTACTAAGCACCCAGTCCCCTGCATCAGACCCTATTGCTAGCCCCACTCTCGCCTTCCGTCACCCTCTTTGCATCGCCATCATTATCCAGGTTCCCATGAGGATGCTTTTCTGTCGGGGCACATCAAGGAACCATAATTGTTTCCCTGTTTGGGAAACAACTTAATACCTCCTTTTTTTCAAAACTTTATTTATACATTTAGAACTTTACAGAAGCAATAGAACATAATACAATATCTCAAATGCACAAGGTGATACTTATTCACCCATCATTTCCTAAATAAATCTTTAAGAAGTAACACAGGGGAACTGAATACAGGGAGTAAGGTGACAGAAGGTAAAGGAAAGAAATAAAATGAAAAAACAAAGCAAAATAAGAAACCTAGAACACAATCAAATATTTTAAGCGTAGAGATCATTAAATGCACCCCACATCCTCTCATATTTATCAAGCTGATCTTTTGCTTTAAAGGATTTTTGTTCCCTCTTGGACAAAAGGGACAAACTCTGCAGCCAGTCATCAATGTTAGGAGAGGTGTCACTTTTCCAACATTTCAAAATCTGCTTCTTGGCTGGCAAAAGAGCTCTATACATCCAAAACAGTTTACTTGTAGTTAAATCAATATTTGAAGGCAGTAAACCTAACACAGCAACAAGTGGACCTCTGGGTATAGAGAGATCCAGAACCAACTCCATCCTCTGGAAAACACCATCCCAGAATAATTGTATTTTACCACATAACCACAACATGTGGAGTGCCCACCTCCCTATTACAGTTCCAACAACAGTCCACATTACTCAATTTACTCATTCTCATCTTCCATGGGGACCAATATAAATAATGAGTAATTCTTTGTTGTGTATATCTCAAATCTAAATCCACTTTGCATTTATCTGGACTTGCACATATGTGGCTCCAATCAATATCCAACAATGTGCAACCTAAATCTGAATCCCAATTCCCTCTACCACACTGCGATGGTAACTTAGATGCAGAGGGTGCAATCAATTCATACAGAGTAGATGCAGACAAGGGCACAGTCCTTGAGAGAACAAAAGTTGTAGGCGAGGCATGCATTGTAGCATTCAACGGCGAGAAAAGTACAACAAAAAGGTCCCGCAGAACATTATATCGACAAATTTCAGACGCTTTCAGCTTATACTTAAAGCGCAGAAACTCAAAATCAACCATATTCTGACCATCATAAACCTGTCCAATCTTCCATATACCAGCTCTCTGCCACGAGACCCATGACAAGACAAGGTTATTCTGTTTCACAGCCTGGTTTCTCCATAAACTAGAATCTGCACACAATAAGTATTTCTCCTCACGAATCTCATTACTTTTACGCCATTCCTTCACAAAGTGCTTTACAAAAGGTGGAGAGGTACCAACAGACAGTCTCTTATCCATGAACAAAAGAACATCCGGTGGGACGGGAGAAACGGTTTCCTCCTCTATTTTAATCCAACCTGCACAAGTACTGCGATCAGACATCAACCAATGATGCAACGCGCGCAGCGTAAATGCAGAGTGATACCGCTTTATGTCGGGAAAACCAAAGCCGCCTAGCTTCACTGACTTATAAAGAACATCTTTCGGAACTCTCGCTCTACTTCCTTCCCCCCACACAAACTTATCCAAGGATTTATTGATGCTACCTAATACATTTTTTGAAAGCGGCAGAGGGAGCATGCTAAAAACATATAAAAATTTCGGAAGAAGGGACATCTTAACTACGTTAACCTTCCCCCATAAGGTTAGTTTTAACTTCTCCAATCTACAGCAAAGACTGTCTACCTCTGCAACTTTCAAACAGATATTGTATGCAAGCAAGGACTCCACATCCCTATTTATATAAATACCCGACCCAGCCCACATCTCCCGATCCACCCCGAACAACCCCCTATGAAACGATGCCGAAATCGGATAAATCAAAGTCTTTGCTACATTAACTTTATAATTAGAGAATTTACCAAATTCATGCAGAGTTGCTAAAAGCTCCGGATATGAACGCTCTGGGTTCGAGATTAGGACTAAGAGGTCATCTGCATACAAAAATACTTTGGACACATATTCCCCAAACGGAATACCCATTATATTAGGATGATGCCTAAGCATAATGGCAAGCGGTTCAATGAATAAGTCAAACAATAGCGGCGATAGAGGACAACCTTGCCTAGTTCCACTTAAAATATGAAAGCACTCTGACCGACTGCCATTAACAATTACGGCAGCTTTTGCATCGCCATATAAGGCTCCAAAAAGTCTAAGAAAAACAGGCCCACAATTGATCTTAAGCAAAACCTGACGCAGAAAAACCCAACTCACTCTGTCAAATGCTTTTTCAGCATCTATACTTATTGCTGCATATGCATCCGCAGAATTTCTCTTTAGATAGATTACATCAAGCAACTCTCGCAAATTATCACAACTATTCCTACGACTCACAAAACCAGTTTGATTTTTGTGAACTAACTTTGGAAGCAGGCCATTTAATCTTCTGGCAAATATTTTTGCCAGAATCTTCACGTCCACATTTAAAAGCGAGATGGGTCGATAATTTCCACAATGTGAAGGATTCTTACCTTGTTTAGGAATAACCGTTATTAATGCGGTCTTCATTGAATCAGTAACCTCCCCATTATGCAAAATGTCTGTAAAAAGTTTTACAAGAAAAGGGGACAGAATCTGACTAAAGGTCTTGTAGAACTCTATTGGAAATCCATCCAGGCCAGGGCATTTACCTCTGGCCAATGTTTCAATTGAGCTCTCAATTTCCTCTACCGGTATTGTTGCATCTAGGCCTTATCTCTCCTGCTCATGTAGGCTCTGCATTTCTAATCCTCCAAGAAAAGTATTAATTTCCACCTCAGAAATTGTCTCATTACCTCTGTATAAAGAGGCGTAATATTGTCTGAATTCTTCACAAATTTCTGCATTCTTCCTCTTCACCATCCCCTTTTCATCCACAATAAAGAGCACTTGTCTATTGTTTTCTTTCTGTTGTATACGACTCGCTAATAATGCCCCTGATCATTCACCCCTTTCCCAAAAGCCTGCCTCGAGTAAAACAAATGCATTTCTGCCTTCTGATGAAGCTCACAATCTAAAGCTCGCTTCGCATGGGCCACGGCCAATATATTTTCCGCACTCGGATGGTCACAGTATCGCACTTCACATGCCTTATACACATCCTCTGGACCAACCATAACCTTCTCTCGTTGACGTTTTCGATACGACGCAAAACCTATTATTTTACCCCGCAATGTTGCCTTCATCGCATCCCAAACCGTCGATAAACTGCCCACTGAGTGCAAGTTTTCCTCCAGAAACAGTGATATTTCTGTTTCTATGTATCTGACAAATTCAGAACCACAAGCAGCTGCGTCCAATGCCAACATAATTGGAGCATGATCAGAAATTATCACATCACCAATTGAAGCAGTACAAATGTCTCCATAAATAGTTCTACTAACAAGGAAAAAATCAATACGGGAAGATGTACCATGTGCCATCGAATGGAAAGTATATTTTCTGCTGTCTACATTAAGATCTCGCCAAATGTCATGGATATCCCATTTATCTAATAATCTTAGAAGACCCCTCCTCGCTTTCAAATCCACATAGGAATTAACCTGAGTAGCCTTATCCTTTTCCACATTAATTGTGGTATTAAAATCCCCACCAACTATTATATCAGCACAATCAAGCTGCTCTAACACTTCATCAAGCTTCTTAAAGAAAACATCCTGATTCACATTAGGCGCATAAACATTCACAATAGCCATGTATCTATTCTCAATGTGTAATTTTAATGCAACATACCTCCCTTCTGGATCAATACATACAGTATTCGTTCTATATCTTAATCCCCTTTTGAAAAGAATAGATACTCCACGGGAGTTACTTGCAAAATAACTCGAAAATTCTTTTACAGCAAAACGTTCAAATCAGCAATGACTGCATTCAGTTAATTTCTGGGCACAGCAATGACCTCAATGGTCTCTGGGTAGGGTCGCACAGAGTGTCGTCATAGGCTATGCTATGGTAATATGCTTTCATACAGCGTCATATCACCACCATAGCAGTGTAAGAACGCTTAGGCTTGTCTGTGGAGTGGCATACTGTGCCCCTTCCAGGGGTAGCCAGACTTAAGTCACCTGGAGGAAAGAAAATGAGCGAGAGGAAGATAAGAAGATAGGTCAGCGGAAAATATATGCTGGATATTTCTGGCTGGAACTTCCTCTTTTGTGTAAAGGGCAGCCTCTCCCTGACCCGTGCAACCACATCATAAGCCCACGACTTCTCCAACAACGTCCTGTTGTTATCTTTCCCTGTACCCCCCTGTGAGGAGGCTGGTATTTTTTCCTTGTGCTTGTTTTGCAGGCGGGTTGGGTGGAAAAGAAAACCCTCTTCTTTTTTGGGTCCTGCTCTGTTCAGGGCTGGTCTGTTGTGGCTTGACTTTCTGCCACAGCCCCCTTACTTATGGGGCAAAAGTGCCCTGTTACCAGACACTATTTCCTGGGGAGGTCAGCCTGATGAGAGCATGGTTGCCTCCTGACCTGCTCTTTTGGTTTCCCTTCTCACCTAGTCTCCTTTTGTCCCTTTGTCCGTGTTTCCCCTGCTTCCCCCGTTCCCATTTTCTTTGAAGTATAAGGTGTCATTGCACCTTGTACTTCAAATAACTGGCGCCAGGATGCCATGCATCCTGCTGTGGTGGGGTTGGAGGGGGGGGATTACGGGTATGCGTACTGGGAAGGGGATTTTGTTATGAGCGCCTGCTGCACCAACCTCCCCCCACAACATGTATTGCCACACTACCCCTAATTTCCTGTAGCTTCTAGCTGGATGCCCTTGGAGCATTCCGAGCCCCATGGCATAGGCTGAGTAGTGGCATGAGGCAACTGGTAACCACCTAAAATTATCACCATGAGACAGTAGTTATGGAAACATTATTTGGCCGTAGTCCTTTATTATTTACAACAATATATAGACAAAACCAAACAATCGAATTTGTGCTTTTGGGCACTATGAGGTCTGGGGGAGGTATGCCCTTTTTTGCGCCAGTGTTACTGTTTGTAGTCCAAAAGCCCAGGTCCGTGTAAGTGGGTCCTGTGGGCTTTCTGGCTGGTGCTTTCTCTTTTGTGTAGAGGGCAGCCTCTCCCTGACCCGTGCCGACACACCTGAGTGGGTCTACAGCTGCTCAGGTTGCCCCAAACGAACCTTATTTACAATTCCTCTCTCCCAATCCATTGTGGATGCCCGCTGAAAAAAGTTCCATTCCTTTTATTGGTAGGTGCACCCCATCTTTGTGGAACAATTCAGGCTTGCTCAAAGCTATACCCTGTGCCAAGCCTTTGCCCTTGCAGAAACCAGCAAATCCCTTTATCAGTGTTCTTCTACCTATGTCAATTGCCTTGTTGGAGTTGGCTTCTTGGGAGTATCTCTGACACAAATATTTCTGTCTCCTTAAGACATTGTACTATGCCTGATAGTGATGGGCAAATGTCATAGGTTAGCTGTCTTCTCTACAATTTCACCAGGTCATTTGAAGCCAAGCAAATCTGACAGCTTATCATGGATATCTTCCCATAGCATGCCTGGGTAACCCCACCAGGCTGCGATTGTCACCCCAAAATGTAGGCTTTTTCCTGTGTCTTCCAGCCACACTTCCCAGATCGTGACAAAAAGGAGTGACCTAGAATACATGCCAACCTGTAGGGTTCCTCGCCTGTTAAGACAATGTTTTTAGATAGAATAAAAACATGTAATTCTCAAAAAAGAGGAAAAAAAGAAGCAAAAAAAGAAAATGTTTTTGATCAGATCATGTTTGCTCTTATATACTTTTTTGTAACAGTCTGATGTTCAACCCCCCACTTTCTGTCACCTGTCAGGGGCCCAGAACCCCCATCCATCCAGTTGTTGCTTCCCCAATGCGAAAAGAGTGGGTGCCATATTCTGTTGGATCCCACCCTGCCGCTTTAATATCTTTCATCTTTACAGCCTGAAACTGAAATCTGCTGGTAGTAGAGGGAAGGAGAAGCAAGCATAGAGATCCTTAGTGGTGAAGATGAAACCCATCACTGGAAAAGAAAAGGTCTGTCGTGTTGTGGGTGTGAAGGTTTTAGGAAGGGTAGCGGCATGGTAAAGAGAATGCTGGCAGTGAAGCCATCAGGATGTGGGTAAGGAAGGATATAGGAACTGCGTGAGGTAGAACAGACAAGATAGGGGCAAGATAACAGCAAAAGAGAAAGGGCAGATTTAGGGTATTTTAGTGGGAAGAGCACATGGAAGCAAGGGTTGTAGGCATGCAGTGAAGTGGTCGAAGTTTGCCATCACCCTTGTTTGCAGTGCCTTATGGAAAGGGAGGGCAGGGTCTTTTTGAGGTCCCTCATTCAGGATGTCAGTCATATCATCCTGGTCGAAACCTGGGGAAGCTGCTTTCCAACCCATGAAATCAATGACCCTTCCCATGAGGTTCCTTTAACCAGGATCTGCATGATCTTCAGGGTCTGGCCTCTCAACTTCCACTTCAGGGGAAGTGTCTAGGCCACTGGCATTTTGAAGACAATCATAAATATCTGTCATCTTGGTATTCAGGTCTACTAACTCTTCAGGAACCTCTCTGGCTCTAAACATAACTCCAGCCGAAGTATCATCCTCTTCAGAGGATTGCACTTCAAATATAGGTGACATAGACCTGAGAAATTCCTGCCTGGGTTGAGGATGGAAAACCTTTTCTGGTAAAGGAGGTGGTATCGACCTAGGCTTGGACAATGGCGTCGACTTTGGCATCGGGATTAAAGAATGCCTCGATAAAAGCATCAAAGGCATCGATGGTATGGACGCTGGCTTTGGTGTTTTTCGAAGGAGGCTTCGATGCTGTCAAAGGGGGCTTCGACACTGTCGAAGGTGTGAATGCCATTTTCAGCGGCAGCTTCGACTCTATCGTCGTAGACTGTGTCGGGTCGAATTTCGACTTCGATTCTGCTACCCCCAATTTATGCACCAGTGGTTTGCCCTTACATGAGGTGTCGGGGAACTTTCCCTTGACGACACCCTCGACTTTTTGTTGGCTCTCGCGTGCCTGGTCTTTGACCTCCCTCTGTCACTTTTGGAGTGGGCAGGGGCACAATCTCCACGTGGCTTCTTCAAGGGGGTCTGGGCAGCTTTCTCGAAGATTTTAAGCATTGAAGCCCTAAAGGCCTCCGATTTTTCAGGGGAATCGTGCTTGGAAGGATAAGTCACTCTTCTCACGAGGAGAAAGAGGAGGAAGAAGATCTGTGATGTCGTTTCTTCGACCTCTTGGATGAAGATGAGGAGGATTTCCTCGAGTGACTCTTGGATCTCGACCTCCTCGACTCATGTCGAGATTTTCCTCTCGACCCTCCTGAATCTTTTTGTCTTTTCGAAGACCTATAAGATTCCTCCCCCACCGCCAGCTTACCTTTCCATTCCCTAAGAGCCTTATTGGACATGGCCTGACAGGAACCACATTCGTCAACCCGATGGTCAGGGCTGAGACACCAAAGGCAATTCCGATGGGGGTCGGTAATTGACATTTTCCTAACACACTTCAGACATTTTTTAAAACCCGTCTTGGGTGTGGTCGGAGTAGATGACGAGGACATCGTCGAAAAACAACCTGAAGCGCCGTAGTGTGACACGAAGCAGTTGCTCAGAAAAACAGAACTGAGTAATGGGCACGGCTCAAGCCCTTTATACTGCGGATGACGTCGACGCTTGACGGCGGCCCTCAAGGGAATATGACTCCGTGGTCTCGAACACCGCACCCTCTGCTGAAAGAAATTTCCCAAGCAGCAGAGCTGGGAGACAAGATATCTAAGACGAGGAATACGTGGGAGGACACAATCCATTCGAAAAAAGCCATATGATTTGAACTCTCTTAGCTATTCATTTGTGACACAATATGCTGTAGAATCAATTGTGCAGTTAAAAAGATACATTTATGAGGATATCTACCCACCAACCTCACCAGTCCTTTTAAAATAAATATAGCACTACAATTATCAGGTTTACTAGTGTTTCATGACATATCCCTGCTGCTTCTAAGCACTGTAATAATAAGTGTTATGTTAATAAGAAATGTAACCCCCATAGCCAACACATTACCAAATGCTCTGGTAAGCCCATTTAAGGATAAATAGCTGGTAACATAGCTCAGTGGGTTAAGTGTTCACACATGGGGTCTATGGGGATCATTATTAAGGAGACCGGTGCCAGTCATCCCCTACTGCCCAATTCCGAGGTCCCTTAGTGGGAACTGTAAGGGACGTGTGGTCGGACCACACGTCCTTTACGGGTACCGCTAAGGGACCAGGGCGCTAATATTGCTATTCGCGAGCCCGTTATTAGCGCCCTCCCCATTCCCATTGAGCCCTATGGGGGCTCAAATGGGAATGGGGAATGGTTTGTTCAATGGGGATTTACCGGTCCCTCCAGGGTCGGAATGGAGCGGTAAGTCCCCATTGAACAAGACCGGTGCCGGACCCGGTATTGGAGGCAGCCATGGCGCAAATAGCGCCATGGCTACCTCCAATCTCGGAATGAGGCCCTATGTGTGTTCTGCCTGTCATAGGTTTGAATCCTAGCAAGGTCTCCCCAACCATATATGCCACTGACCATATAGCTCAGATGGCCTAGGGATGAGCCAAAAAGGCATTCAGCTCAGCCACCCTGAGGAAAAAGACAGATCGGTGGAACCGAAGGGTGTAGCCAGTGTGGGCAGGGCAGAGAGTGGTTGCCTCAGTGGATGTATCTATACTTGATAATGCAAAATAATTTCCTGCTGTGCAAAATGCTCTATTGCATCCTGTTTGGAAGACCTCCCATAGTTATGGAGGAAAGGGGATGGGATGTAGGAGTATATAATGTTACACCTCAACATGTTCCCTTGACTCAAGCATGCACACTCTTTTATCGCAACGCACAGAGAGGCCTAAAATGGCCCTCTCCCGCAGATGCAGCTGCTCTGACACTGAGAGCGGACACTGCCCATGTTTTATCCAGAAAACCTTGAAACCTCCTTTTTGTCCAGTCTTCTCCAATCTTTGTTGCTATAAGGCGTCTTTTCCACCGCAGACAGATCAGGCTGTACAAGCTTGTAGCGTAAATGTATTTATTTATTCATTCATTCACCTACTTCTTCAGCTGGAAAGTTGAACATTAAAGTGAAGGTGTGCTATGCTGTAGCCCACAAAACATTGCATTGTTAATGCCAATTCTCAACATCAAAAATATAAGAGTTTCATACAAGACATTTCTAACTCACTGAACAATAAAACAATATAAACCGAAAAACAAGAAATCAAAAACTGAAGTTATATAAATGCTCTGATAACATTCCAGCGTAACCTTTTACATTCCAATGCACTCCTAATGCAAGGAAACAATCTCTTTGAGCCGTCATTCTGTTCCTTTCATTGTGGCTTCGTACAGGAAGGACTCTGTAAGAAAAGGGAAGACCGTATCACAAACTGTTAATCTGTCTGGAGCATAAAAATGGACCTTCTAAGTGCGTTTCTGCTGAGGAAAATAAGGCGAACTGTGCTGATCAGTAATAGGAACTCGGCATAGACTGGCCAGATGTATCCATGCCACTGGCACACCACTGATGCCAAACCAAACTTGCAACTCGCTTATCAATGGCATGATGGGCGCAGTCCAATTTGTTCAATTGAAGCTCCAAAGCCCAGGGTACGTCATTAAGTTTGACAAATGAAACCTACAACTGGAACAAGTGGTGTCCTACTGGCAGTGATTCAAATGGCCATCCTAACTCTGAAACACGGTGAAAGAAACCTTATTGAATAATGATGTTGAAGGTAGCTTCTTACTCCAGGGATGATGTGTCTGTGAAAGTCCAATGGGAAGCTATGAGAAGCACAGTTGCATTTCACAAACCAAATACAGAGTGAAAATACCCAGATCAAAAAATATATATTCAATAAATAAAATGCACGTTCATTAAGATGTTGCTGGAATAAGAAGCTATATTCAGTCTGTGAATAAGAAGCAGGCCCAACAACAAGCTTACTTCAGCCTACAAATAAGAAGTCAACTTCCGCGTCATGACATCTATTTTCATAATAACGTATATTTGGACTTTCCTTTAGTTAATGTAATTCTGTGTTATCCTGCATTCTATAGTGCCCCCCTTCGCCCCCTGAGAGGTCATCTTGACTGCTTGACCATTGCGCCAACAATGTGAGGCACAGGAAGTTTAGGAAACAGTTTGCCTAGTATGAGAGGGCCCTGACATCTTGAAACCAGGGCTAGGAGAATCCTCCCTACGAGAAGGTGAATGGGCTCCCCCTCGAAAAGTAAGAAGCTCTTTTTTTAGGCAGGAGACTGTCTTCCACCTTGTACCATGATAACGTAACAAAGCTAATAAATCATTGTGCCCCTTACAAGTAAACGTTTTATTGTCCCCCCTGCAAAGCTTGAATTTCGTCAAAACAAATCAGGCAGAGAAAACAAACGTCATTATGGCACATTTGACATCAAATTAGGTGCTACAGGACTGAGCCAGCTGTCTTGCAGCACTCGTCATTGGAGTATAAAATTACTGTTCTGGAGGAACAGAAAAGTGTTCTAAAAAATCTAAGATCT
Source organism: Ambystoma mexicanum (assembly GCF_040938575.1). Lineage (NCBI taxonomy): Eukaryota > Metazoa > Chordata > Amphibia > Caudata > Ambystomatidae > Ambystoma > Ambystoma mexicanum. The sequence goes on from NC_090921.1 coordinate 986,064,702, forward strand.
GCTCTTCGTAGTTTGGTAAGGGGATGGGTTCACCTGTTGATAGCAATGAAGATCCCACTGGATCATTCCTTGGATCCATCACACTCATGGGATGGGAACATGCAGGTGGTGGAAGATTGGCTTGCTTATTGCATGAAGCAGGCAATGTCTTTGCACTTCTGTACTCCATTGTCACTGTGTGCTTCTTTTCAGAAGAATTGTGAACCTATTACAGTTCTGGTATCTCTCTCAGTGCCAGTGTTTTTCAAACTTCCTTAGTGTTCATGGTACTTTTCGATGGAGATTGAGAATACTTGTTCTTTTTAACATTTTAGAGAGTCTCATGAACTGAGAGCAAGCTCGAACTGAACTCTAGGGCAACAGGGCAATACCCAAAGGGCAAGACTAACAGGTTAGTGTGGTGCAGTCTGGTGAGCCAATAGGTGCCAGTATCGTGGTTTTTGGCAAATGCTACTGAGTCCAATGTGCAGTAAAATGCATAATTCAGTAGAATTCTTAAAGAAAGTGCCCATGGGGCTAACACAAGTGTGTTGTGGAAAGTAAGCGGTTGTGGTTTGTGATTGTGGACCAAATGTTTACTTGTGCCTGATCATGTGTCCTGTCCCAGTCGTCAGACCCTGACTACTAGTATCAATCTTTTGGTACAGGGACCCTGGAGGGAGCTTACCCTCCAAATATGGTGGTCTTGCCAGTGCAAATGCCAGATGCTTGCTGGACGTGGCATCTAAAGTTGCTGAGTTTACCACAGCACTAACTATCGTAAAAGGCAGTTCTGCGTAAAAGAATGCCTAAAGGATGTAGATGGGAAAAGTAATGTTATGGAATTGCAAATGAAAATGAGAAGAATATGCTGATGAGAGCGGAGTAGGCCTTTATATCCAGCCCTCGGGCCTAGTGTAGGTTACAGAAAGTCCATTCTGGATAATATGCTTGCAGTAGGGATGGCCAAAAGAGACTTGGCACCCTGAAGAGGCAATTACTCACGCTAGAGGTTGCTGCATTAGCACGTGTATTCATAACCATGCTTACATTGCCCATTACTAACCGCAGCAGCTTCAAACTAATGGTGATGAGAGAGTGGGAGTCTAGAAGGAATGGCCACACACACTTTTCCTTAACGAATGATCCGTACACCCGCTCTACAGCGTAAAGTGATGCATTACATCACTTATATGTTGATGCACTTATGCCTGCGACCTACCTATGTTCACCATGCCCATCTTTGGTAACCGACAGTTACACACCAGCACAATAACATTGTCTGCCCAAGCTGCGTGAACCAGGGGAAACTCGCTTTGTGTTGATGCCTCTGGCCGCCGGAAAGAAATGTATGTACTATTAATGTATGTACACTACCTCGTATTGCCATGGGAAGGCCGAAGACGCTCTCGCTTGTAATGTATACCAACATTGACTTTCTCCGTTCATCTCGGAATTGTTTTTCAATACTATGATTTCTAAAATAAAGAAAGCATGCCACACACTAATTTAAGGATTTGTATTAGCATGTCATTGCAAAAATACACCACTGCTATTAAAAAATCGCCTGGACAGTAATCACTCTGCATATGAAAAAAACCTGAGATCATTTGTATACAATCCTTTCAAGTGTCAAACCACGTTTCTGTGAATAGCGCAGTTTAGTTGAAAAAAGGTCTGTGGTCTGTTGGTGGCAACGGGCCTCATTATGAGACCGGCGGTAGCTATGCTGGTAAAACCGGCACGACTGTCACCAGTATCATTTTTTTCCGGCGCCCGTGAATGGGCAATTACCGGGTCATTACGGCCCTGCCGGATGCAGTAATTGCCCATTCGCCGGCGCCAGAATGAAATGCTCCCCATAGGGCTCAATGGGAATGGGGAAGTCGGATGCACCGGCACCATTCATAATGGTGCCGGTGCATCCGACATGCTATACTCGCGAGTGCCGGTACGCCGCCAAGTCAGACCTGGCGGGCGGGAAGGCACCCGCGAGCAGAACTCGTAGATTGCCGGTTCGGTAACAACGGTACCGGCAAGCTTACCGGTATCATTGTTACCGGACCGGCAAACTTATAATGAGGCCCAATGACTCTGAATAAGTCAAAGTTGTTTTGGACATGGTGGAATGCATTGGCGCCATTTTGAAGAAAGATCAAAATTAGGTTATCCACAAAACCGAGTGACGAGAACACATTTATATTCTTCAGTTTGGGAACTCTAATGGCAGGATGAAATATATTTTCCAACTTTTGTTTTCTGATGAAGGCCAATTCTTCATCTGGATTTCATACAGGAATTAGTAGTGCACTGCTTTAAATAAGGGTAACTACATGCGGGCAAACCGGCAGTCGTGGGTCACTCAACATCATTAACAGCAGTTGACCAATAGGATGGAATGTCACTGAATGGTTCCTGAAGAAACAGTCGGGCGGTAGAGTAAGCCTGTGGCAATGCTGCATGAGCATCCCACAAGCGAGGCAGGGTAACTGCTGTTACCATCGGCAGCTGGGAGAGGGGCAGCCCCAACCCCCCGCACCTGCTCCTCTCCTTCCCCCCAGCTACGGAGACACGCAGTCTCGGCAGCACAAAAGCCATGGAAGGGTAAGGTGCGAACAGTCATCGCACCCTTCCTCCAAACAGCAAGGTGCTAAAGCGCCACAAGGAAACAACCATCAGGCAGGGCCCAGGTTCAAAGATCTGCTCCCACCAGGGTCGGCTATCCGGCTGGGGGCTGCGACAACAGCGGCCCCCATCACATACACAACAAAGACCCAGGACCTCCCTAGGTCCTATAAATGAGAGCAGCATCCTCAGAGTAAACACAATCTGTTTGTGGACCCTGAACGGGGACCCAAGCAAAGAGGAGGTTCACTGTTTACTCAGTGTCTTCCAAATCTTCTTGCTTCTTTAGCAATTCTTGAAGTTCGCTGTACATCGCAGTGTCTTTTTCCTTCCCGAACATTGTACTGTTCAAAGCATTTGCAATACAGCTTTAACGAAGGAAGAAGCGGCAACCGAACAGCCAGCACGGGTGCTGTCAACTTCAACATTTTCGGCATAGAACGAAAAGCGAGCAGCGAGCGTGTCCAAAACAAAACAAACAGACGCGTGCCGCGGAATCATCCCCAAAACCAGTGCGAACGAGGGAGAAGCTGCACACGAACAAGCACGGCGCGGACGGCTTACGATTCAACATTTTTAAGGTGAGCCACCACGCTGGGGCTATGAGGGGAGATAAATAGACATTTATGTCTGGAATTTTTGATTACAGTGGACCGGAACCCCCGCATTATAAGGCAGACGGGGCAAGATAACAGCAAGGCAGTTTTAAACTCGGGCAGAGTCACAAGCCAGCTTGGGACCTCGTCTTTGCTTTACAATCACACAGAGCTAGCGAACACAGTTCCAAGCGCGGCGGGCCCAAAGACTGCAGATTTAAAATAATTTCTGTAATATTGCAGGGCGACCTCACAGCGAAACCAATTTAAATCAAACCTGGGGGCTGCCCAATTTTCTGAACCCGGGCAAGAAGGCACCAGTCAACAGTTACCCAGCACGGGCAACAAATAGAACAGGTGCAAAGAACTTGCCAATAACAACGGTTTAACTCCTTGATAAAACCCCTTTTTTCTTTTTCCTATAGCAGGCATAGAAAAACATGGGGCCCAAACGGAAAACACGGGCACCCCCAACACCGGCGCAGAAGCCCAAATCTCCACAACTGCTAGCAGCCATTGAAGCGGCAGAGCACTACGGAGGGGCATGGGTTAGAGAAAACATGTACGGCCTACCCAGGGAAGGAATTACCAGCCCACCCAGCCAGGAGGAGGTTTCTGCATCATTAAAAAGGAGAAAAATATCCGAAGGCGCCAGAAAAGGTACCAAAAAATTGTCAGAACTATGCGAGAATGTAGCGGAATTACAGCATCTAATGGTAGAAATAAGGGGGAAACAGACACCGCCCACAAGGGAACATGGGGCCTCAAATGCCACCATCGCAATAGAACCGGCAATAACCGTTGTCAACCCACCCGTAACACCACCTATAGCAATCCCGCCACAACAAACACAGCAGTTGCCAATAGCCTCTGCAGCTATAAATACAACAGCCTCCACAACTCCAGCAGCTGATACAGCAGGTGCCCTAAAAGCTTGGACAACCCCAGGCACAGACAACACGGGCGCGACAGGGACACCCGGCAGCAATACAACTGACATTGTAACAATTTGTAATGCACAATTAGACCAGAAAATGAAATCCTTCCAAACAGAGATATTAAATAGATACAAAAGATGCCTGGCATGGAACATTGATACCACAATCAAAGAAGCCATATGGGCCAAAGAATGTATAGAAATCTTTTCCCTAATAGAAGCCCAGCGCAAAGGGAAAGACGCTTTCAGAGACCCCAAATAAATAGAAGAAAAAGCTATTGCCAGAAACGCCCAGGTCGAACAAAACTGGGACAACTGGTTACAGGCTTTTGCCATTTTAGCAACAATATACGAAGAAAAATTCCCTTTGGATGGCAGGAAGATCTGGGCAGACGTTGATAAAATAAGGGAAGTAAAAGTAACGCAGAGGGGGAAGACATGGCTTGCATACAACATTAGATTTAGGAGGAGCATGTCAGAAAGGCCGGCCATTGAGTGGGATGAGGTCCAGAACGATTTATATACCCTCAACGCCGAACCGCCCCAGGAAGAAGATACCATGCAGTCTTCTTCCAAAAATAGCAAAAATTCCCAAGTAAGCAAAACCCATGACAATGATAAATCCAAAAAAGGGGAGCAGCCCTTTTGGAGGAACCAGCCTTCGGCGGCTAAAAATAATGCCCACAGACAGAACAAACAGCAGGCTTTCAAATCCAACATCCCATGCAGAAATTTTGGGAAAAACCAGTGTACATGGGGCAAAGTATACAAACACGCCTGCACAAACTGCAACGGCGGCCATGCAGCAAGCAACTGCACCAGACTACCAGCCAAAAAAGAATGATATCCCAGTTTTAGAACCAGGACTAACGCCCATCAACCCGGGCAATTTTAGGGACGCCCTAAACAGCTACCCTGACAAGGAAACCAGCAGGATAATATCGCAAGGTTTCACCGAAGGGTTTTTCATCCCATTTAAGGGCACTGGGTCACAACACATCCCGATGAACCTAAAGTCAGCCAGGGACAACCCCCACATAGTAGAAACCAAAATCAAGAAAGAACTGCAACTTGGAAGCGTAGCAGGTCCCTGGGATTTCATGCCTTTAAAAGACTATTTAATCTCTCCACTAGGCCTGGTCCCCAAAAAAGAACCCCGAAAAATGAGACTAATTCATCACCTCTCCTACCCTAAAGGCCAGTCTTTAAACAACGGCATCCCACACACAGAATCCGCGGTATCCTACACGCATTTTCAAGAGGCGGTAAGGCTCATACAAGAGTGCGGCAGAAACGCGCTGATGGCCAAACTGGACATCGAATCTGCTTTCCGACTCTTGCCAGTCCATCCAGAGTCACAGCAGTGGTTAGGTTTCACCTTTAACAACAAATTCTACGTAGATAGATGCCTTCCCATGGGGTGCGCAGTATCCTGTGCACTATTTGAACAATCCAGTTCCTTTTTTCAATGGACTTTCCTAAAACAGAGACCAGGGACAAAAATAGTGCACTACCTAGACAATTTCATGGTCATAGGGCCACCAAACTCCGAGGAATGCGGCCGGGCTTTAGCAAAACTCGAGCACGTGGCCGCACAGTGGGGAGTTCCCCTAGTGAAGGAAAAAACCACCAAACCAGACACAAACATAATTTTTCTGGGCATCGAAATAGATTCAGCAAAGGGACTCTGCAGAATCCCCAAAACAAAAATATCAGAACTCCTGGCAAAAATACAAAACCTGATAATGAGAGAAAAGGGGATCGTAAAGGAAATACAATCCTTGGCAGGCAGCCTCAATTTTGCATCCAAAATAATACCTCAAGGAAGGATATTTGCCAGAAGCCTGCAGTTCAAAATCAAATCACTCACCAAACCACACTTGCATATCCGGCTAGGCAAAGAGGTGAAACAGGACCTGGAAACATGGGGAAAATTCCTCAGAGATTTCAACGGGGTTTAACTTCGGCGAACGCCTCTAAATATCCGGTCAAACAGGGTCCTATACACCGACGCAGCTGGGAGCAAGGGGTTTGGAGCCATACTAGACTCCGAATGGGTGGCCCAATTCATGGCAAACAGCAGGGTGGACAAGAAACATCACCCTACTAGAACTATTCCCCATCTGGCTAACATTACACATCTGGGGCAGGCGACTAGCGAATACAGAACTTTTGATCTGGTGCGATAACATGGCTGTAGTGGGCTCCATAAACAGAAGGTCTACAAAATGCCCTCTAGTACTAAAAGTACTACGAGCCATTACAACAGTCACACTACAAGTAAACGTTGTACTCAAAGCGAAGCACATTTCTGGGGCAGATAATAACACTGCTGATGCCTTATCTCGTTTCCAGTGGACAAGATTCCGAGAGCTAGCGCAGCACGCCCAAGAACAGATGACGCCAATACCAGCAGAATGCTGGACAATAATGGGAAGACAAGAATAACGGCATCAACACCAACGCCAGAGAGCACAGGCTGGGATGCCCAATGAAAACCAGGCACCTCTAAAACGGGTGCCAACAACACATTGGCATCAACGCCAGCACCAGAGAGTGCAGGCCGGGATGACCAATACAAAGCAGGCACCTCTAAAACGGGTGCCAACAACACCCATTGGCATCAACGCCTGCGCCAGAGAGCCCAGGCCGGGATGCCCAACAAGAATCAGGCACATCAACAAAGGGTGCCAACAACCTCACAGGCTTCCTAACAGAGATCGCAGAGAGGGCGGTGACAAGCACCACTGCAACGCAGTACAGTAAGTGTCTGCAAACAGTATTTAAGGCCACAAGTGTAAACCACGTAGAACTTATAATGATTAAAGATATAGAAGTATTTTTAAAATGGGCCCGGGAACAAGGTTTCAAAAGGGATTGGGCAAAAAGACACCTGGTGGCAATTTCATACTTTACAAAAATTTGGGGCGATTCAGACCCCACCCAGAACGCCCTCATCTCTTACGCAATTAAGGGATGGGGCAGAATAGAGGGTCCACAAGTGGACACCCGCCGACCCCTTGATTTCAGCAAACTGGTGCAGATAGCAAGCCATTTGGAAGCCATATGTTGGTACCCATACGAGATAACGTTATTTAAAACAGCTTTTTTCCTAGCCTACTTCGGGGCTTTCCGGGTGGGAGAACTCATCGCTTCCAGCACCATGGCCACAAACGGCCTGGGTGTCATGGAAATCAGGGTGAGGCAAGAGAGTGTTAACATAGAAATGCAACAGTCGAAAACGGGTGCGAAAAGAACCATCAATATTTGTTGCCTCGACGAGGCAACAAACTACCCAGTTTGTATCACCAACCTCTATTACGTGCAACGACGCAAAATAGGGGGGAGCTTTTGAATCCACAAGGATACGTCGGCCCTAGGCCGCTACCAATTTAAAGGAGTGCTGATAAAAGCAATCAGCAGAGCAGGGTGGGATCCCAAACAATTCAGCACTCACTCCTTCAGGATAGGTGCCGCCACTGCAGCATGGCAAGGAGGTTTAGCACTGCAACTACTAAAAAACATAGGGGGATGGAAGTCAGACTGTTATAAAAGATATATCAGACCAAAATTGATATAGCCTCCGCCCTAAAATTTTCTTTCTTTTCCCCTCCTCCCACCACCACAGAAACAACAGGTGAAGCGAGGACCACACTACGATCAGCATGGATAGTTGGCCACTCTTTCGTTTTCAGGACAGGCAGATGGGCTGAAGAGACCAAAGAAGGGCCACCATTCAGAAACACCATTACTTCATGGTGGGGATATAGAGGCCTACGCTGGGCTGACGTCCACAAAACACTAGCAGAACTGGTGGCATACAGGGACCCCCCAGAATTCCTGATCATCCATCTAGGGGGCAACGATCTAGTTAACACAGCTAGACGCATCCTATGCGAAGAAATCTGCTCCTCCTTAGCAGGCATTCACACAACTGGAGGGGGACGGAAATATATTTCTCAGCCATCTTACCACGAAAGATATGGCTAGGGGCCAACTGCTACAAATCTATAGACATATCTTGAAGAAAACTGAACAGGACGATAGAGAATTTATGTATGACAAGAGGACTGGGTTTCATAAAACACCCAGCCATTACACTAGGCAACCCAGACCTTTTTCTCCATGACAGCACCCATCTGTCTAACCAGGGCATGGAGCATTTCTTTCGGGAAATCAATACAACGCTTGCTCACAGGGGCTGTCTCTAGGGCATACTCTTTGGGGAACACGGTCAGCTGGGAACCTGCCCGTGTGTGGTGGCACGGGTCCGAGGGGGTAACCTCAGGACCCGGTGCCCAAAAGAATGATACCATCATATGTGATATTGTCGTAACCCATATCTGTACCCTAAAATCCTAAGGCCTTTTTTTGCCAACACTTGAAACAAGTTGTGAGCCTATCATTATGGGTGAGGGTTTGGGGTTCGGCCATTACTAATGCATGCATATGGGTTCAGCAGTTATGTCAAAGACTATAACATAACCGCAGCTACCCCACACAACTTCACCTTGACCCTCCCACTTAACAAATCAAACACTGCATGTATGACTATGTAGGAGATGTACAGGTTGCCTTTTGTCATGCATGACATTTCGAGTCATTCCTGGTTTTCCTTGCATGCTTACAAGGGAATAAAACTAAACTACAACTCCCGGCATTAAATTGGAAAACAAGGACTAGCTCCAGGTGTCACGCATGGGAAAGAGCTATCTGACAGTTTGTCATGCAGTGACTAATCAACTGTTTTCTATAAGATATTTTTCAACCTATGCTTATCTTTAAATAGCCCTGAGCCACAACATGACACGCAACGCAACAGTTTCTATACTTAGACTGTGGTTATTCATGTCCATTTTCTGTAGATCCTCTCTGGTATCGGCTGGCTCTCAAGACTTTCACAAATGAAATGAGATAACTATTTCTCTTAATCGCATATGGCTGTGCCTGAAAAAGCGCACTGTGAATAGCATTAGTTTTTACATTTCGTATGTACACTCCCTCACAGCTTTTTCATATAGTTTGCTGGGTGCTTAGGCTCCCAAGGACATGAAAGATATAAAGAAGTCCCCCTTTTCTCCAGCGTAACAACTTCACTGCAGCTACGAATGTCAACACCTGCCAGTGCGAGATTCAAAGTATACACTGCACCTTGCAAAGCAAAACTAATAGAGTTTAATTAAAATGAATCAATACCTTCAAAAGTAAAAATGCGGCTATCAAGAACTGGGACAGAGTCAATTGTGGTGCCTCTTGAATTCATTTGCAGAAGCACAACTGACGATGCTGGTATCCGCCTCAAACAAGTACACCAATTGATTTCTAGCTGCCACAGCATGGCTTCAGCCCCGCTAGCCGCTGGTGCCTTTGTTCTTCAAGGAGCTGCTACGTCACGAACACTCGTAACCGTGCCTGTAGGGCAAAAGCCTATAAGTGCACTGCTCCTCCTTTCTAGTACGCAGAGATCAAGCCACATTTCAGTAGTCATTTTAAAATGGCACACACAGCTGTATACAAAGAATAAGTGGTCTTGCCATGCATAGTGAAAAGAACATGTCAGTTTCAGGTGTGCAGCATGTCAGCATTCACTATTATTGTAAACGGAGCAGCGATTTAGGGCGATCTTTTTGTGATTTGCTCATCCAGGAAATATTTTCACTCACACAGGTGGTGACTATTATGACATATGCTGTCAGTGGTCATTTAGACACGTTCTGGACCATGTGACTGAATGAGTTGCACATGATCATACATCTTTGTCTTGAGGTAAATACAGTATTTCATCTTAGTCAGCTGTTTTGGCATTTCAACATATTAGGCTGAATCCTTTTGTTATTGCAAGCTAAAATTTGTGAATATTTTACTTCAAAACTTAGCTGATTGGAAGACATGCCTTGGAAAATACACAAATCACATATTTAATAATTTTGATACTATTTTTTAATTAGATTTTTTTTAGCTATGTCTAAAGGAGAATGATTGTACTTTTATATTCTCCTCCATCTAATAATCTACAGTACAATAGTACCCAAAAGGTTTTCATTTTGTGCCTAAGATATCCTACCTTGGATTACCACTATGTTTCTAAGCTTTACAGACACTCAACACACTTGCTTGCAGAATATTATTAATGATGTGCAGAAGAATATTTAAAATTGCACAAAAAGCAAATTGTTGCTTGTGTTAGATACCGTGAAGGCATTATGAAGCAAGGCACAGACAACATACTTAATCTTCAAAGCAAAATACTTTATTAAATGAAATGTCAGGATGGTAGAAGGCCTAATTTGCCCTATGCTAAGGTCGGATTTCCCTACCTGAATGAAGTTAAGGAAAGTCTGAGTCAAAGAGTTCAACTTAAAAGTCTGTCTATGTCCAAAACATATACTTGCCCTCACAAGTAAAGCTACCCAATGTGTAGGTATGTCAATAATAACAGAAATGTTGTTCAACTCAAAGTTCTGAGCTTCTTCCAGCTCTCTTTCGGCTCCCCTTCCCCAAGTTTAAGAAAGTTCCACAAAAGTCTCAAGGTTACCTTTCTCCAGTTCAAGGTTGTACAGTTCAAAACAATTCTTACCCAAGTTCCAAGCAACACAGTTCAAAGAGAACACGGGATCTTGAGGCTCCATTCTCAAGACCACACGTGTAGTTCCTCAAGTCTCAGGGTTTCCTTCCCCAAGACTTCAGCTTCACCGCCAAAATGTCCTTGGTTTTCAGCATTCAGGGCTCACTGGTCTAGGCGCAGTTGTCAGACTGAACGGTCTACCCATCACAGGTCATGCAACCAGGATCCCTGGGCTCTCCAGCTCACACAGGTTCTTCAGTATTAATCCCTGTGTACCAAGTCACCTTCACTGTGTTCCTTTATTTCAGCCTCTTGGCTTTTCTGTGCATATTTACACTCCTTTGGCTTTTCCTTGTCAGCCTCTTGGCTCTGCCATCACGTGTCACACACCTCTTGCAAGTCTTTGGTCTTGCCGCATTGCATTCAATCATAAAATTTCACTTTGAGGGTGTTTTGTTCACACCCCACCTTCTTTTGACTCTCTGTCAAACTTGCACCCTTTTTAGTCATTTGTTTTCACATGGGCATCTTGGTTGTTCTCTTTATTTGCTTGGCCCTTAACATTTTATTCCATTCAGTATTTAATATGCTTAACTTCAGAGTTTCATTCAATTCGGTGTTCAATAAACTTTCATGCCGCTTAATTTTAAGTTTCCATTTAGTTTGGTATTCAATATGCATTTGTTTCGCTTAATTTAAAGTTTCCATTTAGCTCAGTATTCAATATGCATTTGTTTTGCTAAAATTTAAGTTACCATTCAGTTCGGTATTCAATCTCAACCTCCTGATTACGTGTGGAATGACGGGGACTGGAGGAAACACGTAGAGAAGTGGAAACTCCCAGTCCACCACAAACGCGCTTCCTAGAGCTCCTCCTGGTGGAAATTCCCTTGAGCCGAACAGTTCGCACTTCCGGTTGGCACCGGTCGCGAGCAGATCCACTTGAGGGGTTCCCCAAAGGGTGAAGATCTCTTGAAGGACTTCCTGAGCTAGTTCCCACTCATGGGAGACCGCGCTCTGCCTGCTCAGAGCATCCGCCGGTGTTCTTCTCTCTGGCTAGATGAACTGCTGATAGAGAGATTCCTTCTTGTATTGCCCAGAACCAGAGCTGCATTGCCTCTCTGCACAGTGGTAGCGACCCTACACTTCCTCTTTTGTTGAGGTAGTACAACGCCTCTGTGTTGCCCATCATTATCAGGACATTCTTTCCCCGTACACAGGGCAGGAAGGCCTTCAGAGCTAGTGTGATTGCCCTCAGCTCTAAAATGTTGATGTGTAGTTTGGACTCCGATGCAGACCAATGACCGCTGATGGTCAAATCGTTGGTATGGGTCCCCACCCTGTGAGTGAGGCGTCCGTCAATACCGTTATCTCCGGCCATGGTTGCCAAAACGATTTTCCTTTCAAGATGTTCTCCAGACAGGCCCACCACCGAAGATCCAGTGAGACATTGTTTGGGATTAGTAGAAGATCTGACATCCTTCCCGAGAACTGTGACCACTGGGTCCTGAGAGCCCACTGGAGAGATCTCATTCTCAGACGAGCCTCTGGAACCAGAAAAATGCAGGATACCATGCGACCGAGCAACCTTAGAAAGTTGAAGGCCGGAAGATGCTGGGCATTCTGGAATTTTGTCACCATCTGCAGAATGTCTTGAGCCCTCACCTCTGGTGGCGAGGCTTTTCCCAGGGATGCATCCAGGACTGCTGCGATGAATTGGAGTCTTTGTGATGGTATCATGTGGGACTTCTTGAAGTTGAGGGAGAAGCCCAGCCTGTGGATGGAGTGGCAAGTATAACTGAGATTATCTAGGGCGTGTTCTGGGGAACTGGCCCTGATCAGCCAATCGTCCAGGTAGGGATAGACCTGAACCCACCCTCTCCTGAGACCTGCTGCCACAACCACAATTAGGTTGGTGAAAACCCTCGGTGCGGAGGTTAGCCAAAATAGCAGAACCCAAAACTGACAGTGAGAGTTGCCAACGGCGAACTTCAGGTACTGTCTGTGCTTGTGATGGATCGGCACATGAGAGTAAGCATCCTGGAGGTCCAATGATACCATCCAATCCTGAATCTGGAGGGCCTGAAGGATCTGAGAAAGGGTTAGCATCTTGAACTTGTCCTTCCTGAGGAACTTGTTCAAGTCTCTTAAGTCCAAGATGGGTCTCAATCCTCTGTCCTTCCTTGGAATTAGAAAATAAGGGGAGTACCAACCCTTCTTCCTCTCCGCTACAGGCACTGGTTCTATAGCACCTTTCTCCAGCAGGGTTAAAATCTCCTGCATAAGGAGCAGATCTGAAATCTTCAAAGAGTTGTTCCCCGGTGGATGACTGAGGTTTTTGCAGAAAAGGTAGGCAGTAATCATGGGAAACTGTTTTCAATGCCCAAGCATCTGAAGTAATAGCCTGCCATTCTGTCAGATGCTGTGACAACCTGCCTCCTACTGCAGTTTTGTGATTGAAGACCTCAGAGAGGTTTTGGAGTGGCTGACGCAGTGGCTGAAGGTAATGCAGCCCCTGCTGTTGCGGTCTTAGTACATCTACCCCGTCCACCACGGGAGAATCGTCTGTGACCTCTTTGAGCTGGCTGTCCTCTGCTTTTCTGAATGCAGAATAATAGCAAAAGGACCTACCCCTCCAGGGCGCACCTTATTGCAGCTCCAAGGGATTTGGCGGCCGCCTTGGAAGTTTGCAGCTTCTCCAAACTTTCATCAGCTTTACTCCCAAATAGATGTGTGCCGTCAAATGGCATGTTGAGAAGCCTGGACTGAACGTCTGGGGCAAATCCTGACTTCCGCAACCAAGCAAATCTGCGGATTACCATTCTAGCGGCCATGGCTCTGCTGATGCTGTCAACAGAGTCGAGACCAGTCTGGAGGGATTTGCACATAGCGTCCTTCCCCTCCTTGACAATGTACAAGAAACCGTCTCGTTCCTCCCCTTTGGGGATGTGGTCAGCCACCATCGAAATACAGTCCCAAAGGGTGTAGGTAAATCTCGCCAGCGTCCACGTGGCATTAGCAGATTTTAACGCCATACTACCGTCCGAGAAAACTTTCTTGGCCATGGCATCATATTTTTTGTTATCCCTATCTTGTGGAATTGTGGGATAGGCATTTTGTTTGCCCGAAGAGGTAGCTGCCTGTACTACCAGGTGTTCTGGTGTTGAATGTTTCAAAAGGTATAGAGGGTCAGAAGTTGGTTTTGGCTGTTAGCCTCTTATTCACTGCCGGGACAACCTCAGGTGTTTCCCAGCTGGAAGTTACCCTCCTCTGCACAGACTTATGAAATGGGACAATAGGTTCTTCCTGTGGTCCTTTATCCAGTTTGTCCATTAAATCGTCCTGTCTGAAAAAAGGTGCGGCCTGGACCATCCCATGTATTTCATATCTCTAGTCATGAGTTGTCTATAGTTGCTCCTGGCATGATCTCCTGGATCTGCCCTACCAAATTCGATTTCATGGGAAATGTCAATACCACTTGACTCATGCAGAGTGTCCTGCAGGTTCTTTATATCAGACTCTTGCGATATGAGTTCCTCTGGTACAGAAGGTGTCCCATATTCGAGACCAAAAGGTCTTTCCTCCTCAGATGACTCTTCTGCATCTTCATAGACTGAAGAAAGAGTTTTAAATAGTCTGAGCGAGGTTGTGGTGTGTAAATCTTCTCAAAAGAAGACGAAGGCGGTATAGACGTCATGATGGGAGCTGACAGTGTCAAAATCGTCAATGTTGACGTCGATGGCATCAACAAAATTGTTGATGGTTTGATGGTTTCCCCAAAGCCGCTGATGGCTTCGACATTAACGTCAAGGTCCTTGACGACAGTGTAGGAGGAATTGGGATAAACGGCATTGAGGAGGTCGACGCTCGTGGCGTTGATGGCTTCTCCCTCGATTTTGGCGGCCAGGGCATCGACAACGCACCTTTAGGGCTTGCCATATGGGTTTCTTTCTGCGTCGATGACGACAATATTCTGTGTTTTATGGAGGCTTTCTCTCCTCTCAAGGGATTAGATCGCTCTCGGAGTTTCCACAGCCAGGTTCGAGGACTCACGGCTTCTGTGCTTTCCAGGTGTTTTGTCTGGGGTATCGTCTCTCGGTGTTTTCGAAAGGGGCGTTCTCGAACACCTTCATCATACTCACTCCGAATTCCTCCAATTGAGCCGGGGTACTGTGTTTTGATGGACAAACAACCCTTTTGTGTGAACTAAATGAGAAAGTGGACGGCGATATATGGCGCCTCTTTTTGCCATGCCTCGAAGACGAGGAATAATGCGACCCACTTCGCGAACGGGAGCGTTTTGTTTTTTTTACGAGGAGACGAAGGCCTCGACTTGTCAGATAATTTACGCTTGGACGGGATAATAGATTTTTTAGGTCTACCTCTCTCCAACATCCCTCTGCGCTCTTTCAAGGCCTTGGCCGTCATCGACATGCATTTGTCACACTCCGAGCACGGATGTTCTGCCCCTAGACACCACAGGCAGATCCGGTGCGAGTCTGTCATGGACATTTTAGCACCACGGTTGAAGCATTTTTTTAAATCAGACCATGGAGTCGACAGAGCCGATGAGGAAGCCATCTCGTCGAAAAAACTCTAATAATTTTCTCAGGAAACTCAAAGAAAATCGAAGAATCACACGAAACCAAGCGTTAGGTACCAAAGCTGTAAAGTGTGGAAAACGGAACTGAGCAACGGGCGCTGCGCAAGCTACTTATACCTGTGATGACGTTGACGTCAAGATGGAGGCCTCCGAGGGACATCGACTAGACCAGTCATCGACGCACAGCGCCATCTGCTGAAAAAGAAATTCTGAGGCAGCAAGCTGGATATTAGGAAATATCAAACATAAAGAATACGTGGGAGGACACAATCCATTCGAAATTATAATACCCTTTATTACAGAGTTACACTCGGACGCCAGTCAGGAATCATATGTGGTCACACGCGACCTGGAATATACCTTGTAACAAATTGTGATAGTCAGCTTTAGGTTTACGAGTGATCTGGAAAGCATGCCCCTCCTTAATTTGAGACACGCGACCACTCCGGCAACGTTTCAACAGTTCAACAATTAAAAATGAAAGATTTCTTTTATACACAAGCATTCCGGCTTGCATTGGGAGTTTGCGTGATACATTCTTATTGTTAGTTGTCCTCCTCACAGTGATGAACAATTTCATTTCGCTCCCACACTTACACAAGATATTATTAATCTGGTAACAGATACCGGCAAGGTTTTCAAAGTGAACCTGCATACGAAGCTTCACTCAACAGCTCCAGGAATACTACGCTTGCGGGCTGATTCCAATTCCTGACATCGTCAGGCTTTGCTACTATTTTAGGCACTCTTGAGACCCACACTGCTTGGCAGGACAGGTTCCTTTGGTTCGGCCTTAACCACGGGGAGTCTCCTTCACTCCTCTGTCCCTTGGCTTGCTTCAGTACACAGGCCTCCGGTTGCAGCACGGTCTTTGGCTCTGCAGTCAGTCACTAGGCTCACCTGGGAAGATTTTCAAACTTGTCAGGTCTCTCTCAGTACAGCCACAACAAAGCAGGGTTTGTGAACACAGGCCTCTCTTAGGACTTGCAGGTGAAATCTGCTTTCCTCTTGCCCTGGCGTCCCTTAAGTGAACACGCTTCCTATGAACTGACAGTCTTGTGCTCTTCTTCTGCTACTACTACCAGCCTTCCGGTTCCTGCTCCAGCTCCATTCTACTTCCCTCCTCCTTCTGCAGCCTTTTATGCTCCTTAGGTGCGGCAATGCATTTCAGGTGCAGGCCCTTATTGCTAATTGCCTGACCCTGAAAAAGACCATAAGGTCTGCTTGCCTGTCCTTCACTTCTACATGTCTCTGCAGCCCTCTTCTTTGTGTCAGTACCTAAGGGTTTCTGGGACATTTAGTTCACTTTAGTGAAATTACGTTTTCTTTAAATTGGAAAAAAGCTATCAAAAGGGAGGGCTTACAGGGAAAGTTAAAAAGTGTCTTCCCGGTCTGATCCCCCCCTCCCTGGGATCCTCCCTGTGATCCTCTCGCAGTACACTACCCAGTGGGTGGATCAGAGAGCGCCTGCCTTTCCCTGGCCACATGAGGAGGGTCGCAGACCAGGTTTCTGGGGAGAATCCATCAGATTGTTCACACTATCCTCTGTGCCAGGTGAAACTCAGACACCACTTTAGGTAGAAAAGATGAACGCACCCTCAACAGTACTTTGTCCTTAAAAAAGGCTGTAAAAGATGGTTTAGATGACAAGGCCTACAGTTCACTCAGTCTGCAGGCTGATGTAATAGCCAACAAGAAAATCGTTTTTTGTGTTAGCATCCTGAAGGGGCACACATCTAAGAGCTCGAAAGGAGCTCCCATTAGGTGCCTTAACACTGGTTTTAAATCCCAGGTTGGTACAATGAAAGGAACCGGCGGAAACAGGTTTGTCAAACCTTTCAAGAATTGTATCACAATCGGGACCTTGAAGTAAGATCCTGCACCCGGCGATCTCTTACAAATGGAAAGTGCAGCTAAGTAGCCGTTGATTGTGGTTACCTGTAGCCC
The DNA here is from genome assembly GCF_040938575.1 of Ambystoma mexicanum. Lineage (NCBI taxonomy): Eukaryota > Metazoa > Chordata > Amphibia > Caudata > Ambystomatidae > Ambystoma > Ambystoma mexicanum. Next base: position 986,081,954 of record NC_090921.1, read on the forward strand.
TAAATGTGCTAAGTAGAGTAACAAAGAAAACAGTAGAAACTTTACACGTAAAAGGTTCAGATTTCTTCTCCCTGCACCAACTGCGAAACTTGTTGCAACTGTACAGGGACATAGTTGCTGACCTTATGCCTGAAAGAAAAACTCCCATCACATCCTCCAGGAGATCCCAATCTTTGCATCTACCCTCTCAGAAACGAGGTGTGAAGGTTCAGAGTACTGATTTATGGATGAAGAAGAAGACCTTCTTGCAAGAGTAAAGGCCTCATTACACGGATGGCGATAATGGTTAACGGTTACCGCCATTACCGCCTTACTACGAGGTCCCTTAGCGGGTTGGTGCTTTAACGCCTGCTTTTTGCAGGCGTTAAAAACCAACCCGCTAAGGGACCTTGGTGCTTGGACCTTGGTAAGGGACCTTGGTGCTAATTACGGCACCGCAAAATTGCGGTGCCGTAATTAGCGCCTTCCCCATTCCCATTATGCCCTATGGGGCAAAAATGGGAATGGGGAAGGGCAGTGGTGGAAGGGGGAATTACCGCCCCGCCAACCTTGGAATGGGGCGGTAATTCCCCCTTCAACCAAGGCGGTGCCGGTATTTTACCGGCATGGACCAAGGTGCTAATAGCACCTTGGTCAGTGTGCTAATACCGCCATCCGTGTAATGAGGCCCTAAGTCCTCTCTTTGAGGAAGGTGAATTGGAGGGCAGATGGCCATTTCTAGAAGGTCCAGGTACCATGTTCTCGTGGTCCAATCCAGAGCAATGAGGATCATGGATTTCCTGAACCTCCTCAACCTCCCAATGATATGAGGAATGATGGGGACTGATGTAAACAAGTACAGGAGTGCAAATTCCCAGTCCACCATGAACGCGTCCCATAGAGCTCCTTTTTGAGGAAATTCCCTGGAGCCAAACTGCTTGCACTCCCGATTGACACTAGTCGTGAACAGATCCTCTTGAGGGGTTCTCCAAAGGGTGAAGATCTCCAGAAGGACTTCCTGAGTTAACTCCCAGTAGTGAGAGTTCATCCTCTGCCTGCTCAGAGCATCCGCCACTGTGTTTTCTTCTCTGGCTAGATGAACTGCCAGTAGAAAGATTCCTTCTTTTGGTGCCCAGAACCAGAGCTGCATAGCCTCTCTGCACAGGGACAGTGGCCCCACACTCCCTCTCCTATTGAGGTAGTGCATGGCCACTGTGTTGTCCGTCATCATCAGGACATTTCTCCCCTGTATCGAGGGCAGGACGGCAATCGCCGCTAGTCTGATTGCCCTCAGCTCTAAAAGGTTGATGTGAAGTCTGAACTCCGACTGAGACCAGTGTCCGCTGACTGAAAGATCCTTCATGTGGGCTCCCCATCCTGAAAGGGAGGCGTCTGTCACAACTGTCATCCCAGGCCATGGCTGCCAAAAGGGTGCTCCTCTCATTATATTCTCTTGGAACGCTCCCCATAGAAGCACCTGGGTGACCTTTCTCAGGACCAGAATAAGGTCTGTCATTCTGCTAGAGAATTGAGAGCACTGGGATCTGTGAGCCCAATGAAAGGATCTCAATCTCAGATGGGCTTCTGGTACCAGAAATATGCAGGATGCCATGAAGCCGAGCAACCTTAGGAAGTCAAAGGCCGGGAGATGTTGGGCACTCATTTTTGGACCATCTGCAAGAGATGTTGAGCCCTCAACTCGGGTAGCAAGGCTTTTCCCGAGGCTGAATCCAGGACTGCTCCAATAAATTGAAGCTTTTGAGAAGGTGTCAAGTGGGACTTGTTGAGGTTCAGGGAGAAGCCTAGCTGGTGGAGGAAGTGGCAAGTGTGACTGGGGTGACTTTGAAACTTTTCTGGATAACAAGCTCTGATTAACCAGGCATCCAGGATGGGGTAGATGGGAATCCCCTCCCTCCTTAGACTTTCTGTCACCACTGCCTTAAGCTTGGTGAAGACCCTCAGGGCAGAGGCAAGCACGAATGGCAGAACCTGGAACTGATAGTGAGGTAGTTTCTGTGCTTCTGATTGATGGGTGCATGAAAGTAAGCATCCTGAAGGTCCAATGACACCGACCAATCCAGGAGTCTAAGGGCCTGAATGATCTGCGAAAGAGTTACCATCTTGAACTTGTCCTTCCTGAGGAACTTGCTCAAGCGTCTCAAGTCCAAGATGGGTTGCACTCCTCTGTCCTTCTTGGGGATTAGGAAATAAGGAGAATGCTATCCCTGATTCCGCTGCAGGTATTAATTCTATTGCACCTTTTTCCAACACAGTAAGAATTTCCTGTTGGAGGAGCGGATCTGGATCTAACATAGATCGGCCTTCTGGGGGGCAATCCAGGGGTTTTCTTAAGAATGGGAGGCAGTAACCGTAGGCCACTGTTTGCAGCGCCCATACATCCAAGGTTATGTCCGCCACCTCTGAAGATACAGTCATAGCCTGCCTCCCACCATAGTTTTGTGGGTAAGGGAGTCAGAGAGGTTTTACTGATCCAGCCACAGCTGAGGGCAAGATGGAAGAAGCTGCACGGGGAGTCCCGCCTCCTCTACTTCCGGATTCACGCGATGTCCTCCTCTGACCTCTATGAGAATGTTTCCCTCTCCCCCTTGAGATCAAAGAATAGAATAAAAAAGAATGACCTCTACATCCTTGTACAGAAGATTGGGATTGGGAAGGTTGTCAGCTTGCCGTCCCCAGAGATTTTTCTGACGCCCTAGAAGCTTGCAGCTTTTCCAAGCTGTCATTGCTTTCGCTCCGAACAACTGTGCACCATCAAAAGGCATGTCCAATAACTGTGCCTGGACATCCGGCGCAAAGACGGATTTTCTGAGCCATGCCAAAAGTCTTAACACTGTGCTGACTGCCATTGCCCCGCTCACTGAGTCAACTGTGTCAAGGCTGGATTGCAGTGACTGTCACATGGCCTCCTTGCCATCCTGGATTACATTCAGGAATCCTTCCATCTCCTCACCTTTCCGGGATATGTTCTGCTACCAAAGTTGAGGCTCCCCATAGGGGGAATAGGTGTATTTGGCAAGGGCACTGGTGGAATTGCCAGATTTAAGGGCCATGCTGCCAGCACTGAACATCCTCTTTCCCAGGCCATCTATTTTCCTATCATCCTTGTCTGCTGGGGCAGAATGGTATACTGAAGCTCTAGAGAAAGATGTTGCTGCTTGTATCACCAGACATTCTGGTGTTGGGTAGAGACAGGTCTATATTTTTTGGTTAAGGTCTTGTTTACTGCCGGAATGGAATGCGTCTTAAGCCGATTTCCCATGACCCTTACTCTCAATGCAGTGTGGAATGGCAGTACTGCTTCTCTCATTGGTCCAATGTCCAGTATGTCTGTAAGATCATCTCTCTCTACTATGGCAGCTGGTTTAGCCCAACCAAGATACTCTGACACCTTACTCATTACTGACCTATATGATGCTTCAGAGTAACCAGACATCTCTGGATTTCCAGTTGTCAGTCTCAGGAGATGTTTCCCAACTGCTGGCCTCTTTCACAGTGTCAACAAGATTTTTCATTACTCATACCAAAAGGAAACATCCTCCTCATCCTCCTCTTCTTCCTCAAAGATTAAGCCCATGGACCTGAAGAAATCTGGTCTTGGTAAGGGTTTAAACATCTTTGAAGGCTCGACCGGAAGATTCAAAGACCGCAGAGGTACTGAAGGCATTGATGGCACAGAGGGCGGGAAGGCGTCAAAGGTGGCAAAGCCAAGGGTTGTGTCGAGGCTTAGTTAGCTTAGATGAATTCCTCGATATGGGTGTCGAGGAACTTGAGCCCTAAACCTTTGAAGAGGAGGTTGGTGACTTGGTTCTATGCGTCGAGTAAGACTCCTTCGACTTATGTTGAGGAGACTCTCTTCCAGGGCTCTTGGGCGCCCGAGAAGGAGCCACATCAGGTGCCTAGCTGGTCATGAGAGACAATGAGGGATTGGAAGACTTTTCAACCCTTTCAGAGAGGCACTCGGAGGAGCCGCGCTCTGAAAAATATCTAACATCTTTAAACTGAAATTCTCCCATTATACGGGCGTCGACGAGGAGGAAAAAGACAAGGATCTGTGGCGTCGATACTTGCTTTTCTTGTGGGAGGAGGACGAGCGTCGCAACCTCAAACTTGAGCGCTTCAGCTGCCTGGAGCGCTTTGTTTCCGGAGACACATCCCTGGAGTCATCAGAAGATTTTTCTTTTGAAGGAGTAATGGAGGGGGATTTAGGAGAGGTCCTACCTGCTTCAAGTTTTCCCTTCCTCTCTCGCAAGGCCTCGGCCATCAGACTGGCAACACCCGCAGTCATCGATTTTGTGGTTTACCCCCAGGCACGACAAACAGACGTGGTGCAGGTCTGTTTTGGAAATGTTTGCTGCTCAATTGGAACACTGCTTAAAACCGGTCTTTGGTGTTGAGGACATTGTCGAAGATGAAGTACGTATACAAGCATCTCTGAGTTGCAGTTTGTTAGTACGGTTGATTGTTTTGTTCACAGTCCTTTCGGGAAAGAGTAGCAACAGTGACAGGTTCTTGCACCAAAGGGAGAGCATAGATCCTGAATAGTAGTCCACACGACTCACGGGTATGTGAAGGCTCATTGACTAAGTGTTCATTTTGTGAATGCTGGGGACTTTATCAGAAGGCAATATTAACAGGTTGTTATATATATTGTTCCCGCAGTCAAACAAGGGATATGTGAAACGCAGTGCGAGGTGTCACCCGAGGTTGTTGGGCTGATTCAGAGAGCCCCTTTAAGGAAGATGAGTACCATCCTATTGAGGACTGACTTTCTGGTGTAAATGAAAGTGGCGTGTCATTGAATAGACCCTGAAGGAGAAGACAAGAATGGTAGCCATTGCAAGAGCTGCTAGAATGGAAACCGCACACGATTGTAAAGCTTCTAGCAGCACAGTCAATGCCACAACAAGTATGGTTATAAACATAGATTGTATGTGAGGTTGCTGAAGGAACAGTAGCCCTTGAGGAAGTTCTATAGACATACCTCAACGTTAAAAAACAAAACATGTTGTGCAGAGTTTTGGTTTAAATAGACACACCAGACACTATTGGGATTGGTGTGTCATACCTGCACAAAGGACTATTCATACTATGTTTGTTAGAGGTATGAAAATAGAACAATAACGTATAACTGTGGAATGTAGCACATTGCTACAGATTTTATGATTGAATCTTTTGATTGGTAGAATGAATTGTTGAAACTAATGTTTTTTTATACAGCCGCATATATTGCTATGCTTTTGTAAATGTTTGAATTAATTGTTGGATAAATGTAAGATTTATATACACGCCCTAAAAGGAATGGCTATCGTATTCTATCTGTAGCAGTCCACCCAGGTTAAACGTGTTTGTGAAGGCGTGGAAACTACTTCTACACACCTATCCTCAGCATGGAATAAGAATCTGCTTGATATTCCTGTTGCCTGACAATCCCAACATATTCAGTTCAGAGCCAAAGATCTTTGGGTACATCAGAGTTGTTTCCCAGGATTCTCGGCCAGCTGTTGTGTTGCACATCTTCACAGACACTTGTGAGTTCAAAGTTCAGGTAGTCATGTACTACTTCACGGACAATGTCTCATGTTATTTTTTGCCCTGCTGTCATCACGCCACAGATCAAATGGATTAGGGCACACGGATACATTTGCTTAGGGTTCCTATAACATGAAGCTCTCCAATATTCATTTTTGTAGTGGAGAGCTGTGCCCTGGAGATAAGCCCTGTAGCTTGTTCTGGGTGCCCTAAAGGTCTTGTAAACTTTGTCCCTATTGACACCCCAAACTGCAAGGGCGGTATTCGCCACTTCCCAGATACTATCAACTACTACCTTTTGCTCTCTTGCTCTGCACAATTCGTCTCTCTATTGATGAAGGAGGATGGCTGCTCCCACACTGCAGATGGTAAACAGAGTAGTAAACCGGAATGCAAACAAGGGGATTGTGAAAAGTGGCATTCAAACAACATATCGATATCCAGATCTAGCTATCTTGTTAACAGTGAATGAGAGCGGCTATGCATTTGAGTGTTCTTTATAAACTCAGTATCTTCAAACGTAGGAGGTACAAGGTATTGTATGAAAGTACAGATTCTATTATCAAAGTCTTTGTAATATTGGCATATAACATTAGCGCTGTTGGAACACACTCTGGGTACCTAAGTACTGTTCCTAGGGTTCAACGTAGTTAGTAAATAGCAAAAAAGTTCCATAGAGTTATTGTAATCTTTCCCTAGCATTACACTCTAGTCTTCTATTTTACATCCACCTGGTACAGCCACCCTATGAAAGCTACAGTGCAGGGTCACTATGTCAGGGGTCCTGCTTTCATTACCGGTCTGAGCATGTTCTCTCACCACCACATTAGTATTTGTCTGGTATTGGTACCAATAAATAATCTTTAGGACTTCCTCTCTTCCCAAAGAAATATGCAAAACAGACTAACAGCAGCGTGTTAAGTCAGAATTATGAGAGGCTTCAGGATATGTTTGTGGAACTAGGGAGGGTTTTACATTAGGACTCATTTTCTGGTGGATCATTAGGAGTAAGGGTTGTTCTTGGGGACTGTTGCTCGGCATGTAGCGATCGCAAATAGTCATCGTCGGATTACCAATGTGGGAGTTCTTCACAGGAGTAGGGGACCACACTTTGGGGACACATAGCAGGTCTTGGAAAAAATCCCATTTCTACCCCACATTTTTAGACCTTATTCATGTCAGATGCCCCCCTACCAATGGACTACAAAGTTCTTTTTACACCAGAGCCAGCCCCTCACATGTGAGGTTGTGAATACATTAGTGAGACTGTATGGCTGCATTCGTTCAGAAGAGGTGTCATAGACAACATCTGAGATTACGAAGGAGCACGAAAAAAGAAAAAACACATAACCCAAACACTCAGTGGGCAGCCCGCTTGCAATGATTGACATGGGCCTGGGTCGGCTGCCCCTGAAGCTTCACCACAAAATTGGATAAAAGTCCCGGTACAAGTGGCTCTCTAGGCAATGCTGCCTTAACCTGGTTATGAACAGAATGGGCAGAGGAAATTAGGGACTTCACATAGCCTAGTAGTGGGTCATCAATTGGGTGCAGGTTGTCATCAACAGCTTTTACAGGCAGGGATAAGCTGCTGGTAATCATATGGGTCTACCATGCAGCACTTCGTAATGGCTGAGATCAGTTTTTCTGTTTGGTGTGCTTCACTAGTGAATAGTAGAAGGAGGAAGGCATCCGGCCATTTTAACCCAGTCTTTTGGCAGTGTTGCCCAATTTGTTCTTAATCACCCCATTACGTCTATCCACTGCCCCAGCCGATTGGATTTGGTGGGGACAATTCAATTGTGCTATATGTTCAGGGTGGACAACAGTGATTTCATCACACTGTTTACAAAATGGGCACCCTGATCAATGTTGATACTAACCAGCAACCTTAACCTGGGAACAAAGGGCCTCATTACGAGTTTGCAGGTATCTGGGTGGTAAATATTTACAGATACCACCAAACTGAATTACCGTTATCACCACATGGTTCAGCGGAATTACTGCCAGATTACAAGTGGCAGTATAAATCCCTTTTTTTTCGAGTCCACAGGACTCAATGGGGCTTTTTGGCAGAATTACCATGGCAGAATTTTCTGCGACAGTAATTCCACCAATTCTGCCAATTTTCCGGCTGTGAGTTGGAGGATTTACCTCCAAGATTTTCCTGGAGGCAATTCTTCCACTCCAGGCCCAAACTCGTAATTTGGCGTATTGGCAAAGTTGGCGGTAATTGAGGTTACCACCAACATTACCACTTACCACCAAACTCATAATCAGGCCAAAAGTCCCTTAGAGCAATTTTCACCACAGTCACAGCATCTGCCTTCCTGCAGGGGTAAGCCTCCACCCATCCCGATAACACGTTTAAAATGTCAAGAAGTTACAGCAAGGGATCTGGAGGAAGTCTGCAAGGAGGCGGGTGTGCTCCCTATGTGGCTGGTGCAGCTTTTCCCAAGTTTTTTTGGAGGCAGATGGTGCAACAATTAAACCAGCCAAAAGCAGGTGCACTCCATAGGAATACAGTGTAAATGCAGCCATCCATGCATACATGGCAGGCAGCGTTTGCTTCATTTGCACGCCAGGGTGCAAAACGGCTGTCTAAAAGCATGTATGTTGCCTTTTTCCACTCCCCTTTTACAATACGCTGTGCAAATGAGAAAAATTCAGTCGGGGGTTGGGGAGGCCCTGTCTAAGATAAAGAGTTAATGGAACAGGTGTCCGCCACCAAATTACGAGAACTCAAAAATGTGCCTCAATATGTAAATTGACAAAGGCTGGGAGCAGGCGGATTGTGGACTGTCAAACAGAGATGGGCTGTTCATTTGTTTTTGTCTATTTTGCCGATCTGGTTTTGCCCAGCAAGACACCATGAGTAAAGATGTCTCTGGGTGGGTGTGGGCCGATAGTGGCATGTCATTAAAGCCTGTAACCATTTCAGATGGACACTGGCAGTGAAAAGAAGACTGTTGTGCCATACACTAAGACGTGCACCAACCACACCCTGTGGGACATCCAGCTGCATTCAATTGAATTAGCACATTAAATTGTGTTGAGTGATCTCTTAACGTGGATGTGAAACATGTAGGTAGAATGTGCATGGACTGTTTGTTCATGTTTGTGTATTTTGATCTTCTACCTCCGCCGAGCCAGTCACACCATATGTCAAGATGTCTAGAGATATGGGCAGGCAGATTGTGAAACATCTCTGGAGCCGAAATCACTTTGATGAGCAAATAGAAACAATAACACAAAGTACAGATAGATTTAAGCTATCACATCTCGATAAAATGGTGCACGAAGAGGCATATGGGCCATCCAGACCCATTCTCAATTTTGAATGCAATACTTATTCAAGTAAAAGCACTATCCGAAAAATAATAGTCAAAGGCACCTACTCCAGGTACCTGATCACCAGCAGCAGACACATTGGCACGCAATACATCACAGTAAACTTGAAAGAATTTACTAAAGCACATGCTCTTGGATTAGATATTTCTTATCTCATTGAAAGTCATGGATATCATGGTGTCATACGCAAATGGAAATGTTGGCGTGTGTAATGTTTTACACCGTCTCTCAAATTATCAAGTGAATAGAGCTAAACGTGTTTTGAATAGATGTAAAGTGTTGAGACGGTGGTCCAAGTTGATACTCAATGCGAGTTTGCGACACAACACACATTGCTCCTATCGAACACCGTGATGTGAAACCTTAAAAATCTCACATATTTACATTGCTTGCTTACCATGGCTTTGCTGTGTAATTTTCAAAACAAGAGCGCCTTTGAAATTTCGATATGTGGTGTTTCAGTGCATACAAATATTGCAAACTCTAAGCCTGCAACCCACATTGCAATGTCTGCATATACATTTAATGAAATGGTGCCACAATTCTGTATGTTCAAAGTGCCTTACACAAGCCTCCCTCACCCCATGTCATTCACCCTGGACATTATCAGTGGGTGCATTGGTGGCTGGAGGGGTGGGGTGGGTACACAGTTTGGGACCACTTTGCTAGAGGCACAGCCTTATCAGTGCTTCAGTGTTCTAACTCTGCACCAGTTTCAAGAATAACTCAAATAACAAGGGGGTCCTGGGAGTCCCTCTGCCAGACATTAGTCCTGGTTACGAGAGCCTTACCCAGAGTCTTTAGCTGACTATCTTTCACAGAGGAGAAATATCCAAAACATATCAGTCTTTGTCCTGCCCTGGGGCAGTCCAGCACCGAAATGTTAGGCAATTCTCCTCTGAACAAGAGTACCAACAGCAACCCCAGGCACGTGTTTCGGTCTTGTTGGACCTCATCAGTAGGGTGGAGCTGTGCCTCTCTAAGAATAGTGAGAAAAGGGTCCATGTCTGGATTCCCCTAGTAACTTAGGGTGAGACCCAAAGTTACTTCAAATATGCAAATAACACAGATGCCGCAGCCGAAAGGCCAGCAAAGAATAAGCTAGTTATCGCAACAGCAAAGATTTATAGAATAAGCCTCCGGGTAATCACCAACACTTTTTCTGCAATTGTTCTAGGGTGGAATTCTTTGAAGCAGGAACATAAGCCTTGAGAAAGAGCAGCGCTCGAGACACATGTCGGCTGGTTCAGAAGTTGCTTTGCTTTGTCAAAAATCTAAATTAAATACAATACTGAGGGACAATTGGCGCAGTGGGGTTGTATCTCTGTAATTGAATTGTTTAGTTTCATGGAACTATAAGCAGAGGCTCCACATCCTGACACAACCACCCGCAGCCAGTGCCTGTCAATTTTATGTACACCAAAATTCAGTAACAAGTGCTGGGATGCCAGTCCTTTTCTGCTTCTAGTCGGTATATATAAAACAAAGTCGTGTTTGTTTGTGGGTTTCTATGTGGCCTTCTTGGGGACATAACTCCTCATTAACAGTGAGGTCGGGTGTCATCAATTTTGCATGGAATATTCTGCATTCCATTGCCAAATGAATGCAACTATTTCTGGCTCGTAAGGTCATCCTGTTCCCGAGATAATTAATCTTTTTGGTTATTCGGCTTTGTTTTTGGGCATTACGTTTTGTGGTGTTACACCGCCATCTACAGGTAATTTGTAGGAAGTGCTCATCATCGCGCATTGAATCTGAAACATGATCAACATGATCAACACCTGATTAATTTATATCGCAACATTTTGTAGAGGACAGGCACTTCAGCGTGATTGTGCACCAGCACGGTGGAAACACTGCAGCACTTGGAAACATGCCTGTCTTTGTGGGCCTCATGTCTACGACTCCATTTGCCTGAACTTTTACAGCCTTTCCAGTATCGCTGCACTGTTTACTTGTACAGCTGCTGTTGGTGTTGTGGCCTGAGGCAGCTCTGCTCCCCCATTGGCTGGCATTCCCATCATCAGCCAATCACCATCTCCAAAAGGCGGGAGCAGGCCCTGGTTTCAACGGCCTGCAACGAGTTCCCTGCATTCATTCTCCCTCAGCCTGCTGACTTCCGCGAGGAGGGAGGATGTCACGAACACTGGGGAACAGGCGGGGGCGAGATGGGTTAGGGCCTGGCAGGCTAGAATTCACTACAGACAATCATAACTCTCATCCCTTCATCCAATAAGGCACACTGTACAGCCGGCACCTTTATTATGTAGGAGCCGCGTTAGCTTAGCAACACTTCCTGTGCCTCCAACATGGGATCTGATTGCCCTTCACTAAACCTTGCAGCACGCTCTAGTCTTTGAGCGTGGTTGGGTATATAAGCCACGCCCAGAGACCAGTCTGTGCTTCGTGTTGCATCTGTAGCATTAAGCAACACGCTCACCGCATTCCTGCTCGAGTCCCCGTTGGGGAAAACTTGAAGACTCATCAGCCCTCCTTCCATCTCCGCTCTCAGTGACTCGGCCCAGCCGTACTCCCGCTCCTGCAACTCAGCACACCTAGAAGAAGACAGAAAAAGCCAGTTAGTGCTTGCGCTGTCGTCCAGCCTGCCCCACCCTCGTAAGCAGTGCTCACGGTTCGCAGCGTACTCACCTGGAACTCATACTGCTCACTACAGACTTTCTACTTTTCTGCTCACAAACTCTCCGAAGATACCTGTGGGGGGAAACAAAGAGGTTAGACTAACTCCCCATTTTTTGGCATGCCTTTATTACGCATCCAGCCCACTTTTACCCGCTACAACCCAAGACTGCTCGGTGGCCGCACGCACTGCACCTGCTATAAACTTACCTGCAAAATCAAGCGGCACAGGGACCCAGTGAGGAAACTGGATCCTCCAACTCACCAGCGGCAGCGCAACCGGACAGCAGCTGTGTGCAGTTGAATCGCAGAACCTGTAGCAGCAACACCAACTGTGCTAAACACGGACCGCATCCCGAGGGCCAAGGGAAGCAACTGGTCCGCAGGCCACCAAGCCAAGACTTTGCGCCCCTGCCTCATGCAGGATGGAGACCTCGCCCCAATTAAACCATAAGGTGAGCCAAGCCCCTAGCCAATAAACCACCAAAACGCACTACAGGGCAGGAGAGAGGGAGTCCAGGGGAGCAATCTTCAGTATTCTAAGCACTTTCCACTCTCTTTTGGCAAATTGACTACGGCCCATCCAGCAGGGGTGCCGGAGAAGGGTTCAGAAGGCTCCATTGCTCCTGCAGAGACTCAGGTGAGTGTGACAGAGGATCAGCTGTTCCCATCGCCGGAGCATATCCGGGCCCTGCATTCTTCTCCTGCAGCCAGGTAAGGCTTTTATTTCATTTGTGTGAGGCGCACTGGTCCCTTCTTGCTTGCTGAGGGTATCTGCCTTTTAATTCCGGAAATTGAGCGTGATTGTGCACCAGCACGGTTGAAGCACTGCAGCACTTGGAAACGTGCCTGTCTTTGTGAGCCTCGTGTCTCTGATTCCATTTGCCTAACCTTTTACACCCTTTCCATTATGGCCGCACTGTTTACTTGTACAGCTGCTGTTGGTGTTGTGGCCTGAGGCAGCTCCGCGCCCCGTTTGGCTGGCTTTCCCATCCTCAGCCAATCACCATCTCCAGGAGGCGGGAGGCGGCCTGGGTTCAAAGGCCCACTTCTAAGGCCCCTGTCAGCTTGCCTGTCTGCTTACTGGGACACTACATGACTCTACTACAACAGCCCAACCCTCTGGGCCCTCCCTGGGGCTGCCAGCTCACTCAGTCATGTAATTGGACTACCAAGACTCACTTACTTTCCTCTCCATGGGTTTAGCTACCTCTTTCTTTTAACCCTTTCTCTTCCCTTCCTGAACCCTCACTCTCCCCTCTGCCTGTTCCACCTGTTCTGCCTGATATGCTCTTTAATGCTCTTCCTCCAACACTCACCTATACTCTTACATCATTTTGTTTACCTGTGGTGCCTTAGCATTTGCCTTCGAAAGTCAAATTTGGGTGTGTTTTTGTAAGCACATTTGGGTGTGTTTTAGACAATCAAATGTGGGTGTGTTTTTGTAAGCAAATGTGCATCTGTTTTTGTAAGCAAATGTGGGTGTGTTTCAGAAATTCAAATTTGGGTGTGTTTTTGTAAGCAAATTTGGGTGTGTTTTTGTAAGCAAATTTGGGTGTGTTTTAGACAATCAAATTTAGGTGTGTTTCAGAAATTCAAATTTGGGTGTGTTTCAGAAATTCAAATTTGGGTGTGTTTTTGTACGCAAATTTGGGTGTGTTTTTGTACGCAAATTTGGGTGTGTTTTTGTACGCACATTTGGGTGTGTTTTAGACAATCATGTTTGGGTGTGTTTTTGTAAGCAAATTTGGTTGCATTTCAGAAATTCAAATTTGGGTGTGTTTTTGCAATCAAATTTGGGTCTTTTAGCCAAACAAATTTGGGTGTGTTTTTGTAAGCAAAATTTGGGTGTGTTTCAGAAATTCAAATTTGGGTGTGTTTTTGTAAGCAAATTTAGGTGTGTTTTAGACAATCAAATTTAGGTGTGTTTCAGAAATTCAAATTTGGGTGTGTTTCAGAAATTCAAATTTGGGTGTGTTTTTGTACGCAAATTTGGGTGTGTTTTTGTACGCAAATTTGGGTGTGTTTTTGTACGCAAATTTGGGTGTGTTTTAGACAATCATGTTTGGGTGTGTTTTTGTAAGCAAATTTGGTTGCATTTCAGAAATTCAAATTTGGGTGTGTTTTTGCAATCAAATTTGGGTCTTTTAGCCAAACAAATTTGGGGGTGTTTTTGTAAGCAAAATTTGGGTGTGTTTCAGAAATTCAAATTTGGGTGTGTTTTTGTAAGCAAATTTAGGTGTGTTTTAGACAATCAGGTTTGGGTGTGTTTTTGTAAACAAATTTGGGTGCGTTTCAGAAATTCAAATTTGGGTGTGTTTTTGTAAGCAAATTTGGGTGTTTTTTAGACAATCAAATTTGGGTGTGTTTTTGTATACAGATTTGGATCTGTTCTTCATTTCACGTTGGTCCTCAACCTGCTAGCCAAGTGACTGTTCCATACCGCTGCACTTTCTCTACCTGCCCATGGCGCTATCTGTTTCTCCTATCTACTCAAACTGCTTTACTATCAACTATCCTTCCCTTTTCACTAAGCCTGGTAAGAAGAAATTTAAAAAGGATATCTTGGCCTCCAACCCAGGTCTCCCCATTGCTAATACCTATTCCAGCGCTTCTGCCAGACAAAACCTCACTGACATCCTCTTTGTCGTTCCTTCGCAAGATCTCTGGACCTCTCAATTGATCTCTGTGCTCTGCCCTGTCTCCTCCTTTCCCATTAATGGTGTCACCCGCTGGGAAGTCCATATGGATGCCTTTATCTCCTCCAGAGTCATCATTAATGTCTACCTAAATGGCACTGTCATGGTGCAAGGCCCTCAGGCCAATCTACGTCTCTTTGATAGGCCGTTCACTCGCCTCATCAACTTACTCTCATCTCCGGCTGTCCCCTACTCCCCTCCCTTGGCAACCCTGCCCTTTTCGTCTTCCTCCTCTGCCCCATCCCATGCTTCCTCCACACCTCTGCAGGGCGCACCCCCGATTTGTACCCCTCCCCGGAAGGTCTTTAAGGTTGGCAACCTTCTTCATCTTGCAACCCTAAACTCTTGCTCTGCTGTCAAACACTCCTCTGACATCTGCCACCTCCTAGAAGAACTTGACCTTGATGTCCTTGGTCTTACCGAGACATGGTTCACGGCCAGCTCTTCTATCACAAGCTTTGACACTCTCCTCCCTGACGGCTACAAGATACTCTACGCCCCCAGATCCACCCGGCCCAGAGGGGGTGTAGCCCTGATCTTCCCTGAGCGGATTCCTGCCTCTATCATCCGCACTCAGACTTACTCCTCTTTCGAATGCCTTGTCTGTAGGCTCTGTCTCTCTCCTAGCCACTATCTTACTGTTGCTACTCTCTACCGGCCCCCTGGTCAAATCACCTCTTTTCTCTCCGAGTGGGCAGACTTCTCCGCCACCCTCCTGGCCTCTACCTCTCCACTCTTCCTCCTTGGTGACCTCAACATCCACCTTGATTCTGCCTGTTCCTCATCTGCGCTCTTTCGCGACCTCTGCGAGTCACTCTCCCTCTATATCCTCCCCTCTGGCCCGACTCACTCTGCTTGCCACACACTTGATGTCTAGATCTCCTCTGGCCTCCCCCTATCTTCTCCCCTCACCACTCCTCTCTCCTGGAGTGATCACTGCCTCCTCACCTCTCATCTTTCCATCTTCTCCCAGCCGCAGCATCACCAAATTCCTCATCAGGAGGAAGAGGCTGCACAAAGCTCTGCAAGACATCCATACGCTGATGTAGCGTAGCATGGGCGGATGCCATATCGGTACGGTGGGCTGATAAGGCCTGCCATAGGATCTGCCCCGGTTTCCATACCCACACAAATATAGGCTCCTTAATCTGTCGTGATCTCTAGGGCAATGAGGGTGAACCGGCTCAAAACCACCAAAAACCGTAGACCGAAGACAAAGAAACTTTTCTCCCAAGAGCGCGGCCTGCAGAGTAGAAATGATACCTGCCAGGCCATGGACTTGAGCGAAAAGTCAGGAGCAGCAACAGAGCTAGAGGGAAAAAAAACAATACCACAATGTGAGCAACAAACCTCTGGTGTAATAACTCTGCAACACCCCCTTCAGTATACCCCACTCTTACCTGCTGAGTAAAGTGATAATGTGAAGAACCTATGCATCCACTGAAAAGATGTTGCAGAGATGAAGAACCAGGTCCCCGGGAACAGTCTCAATCCACATGCAAATAGTTCAAACAAACCTAACCCGAACGACACGAGGGCGCGTCTAAGTAAGTTCCAACAAATCCAAAATAAAGATAGCGAAGAGTTCCAGGTAAGCTGCAGATAGGTGACCAGAGGGAAGAATACAGCAGAGAGTCCAGAGGTCACTGGGGTGAAGATATGCAGCAGGTAAGTGACCGGGGAAGAATACAGCAGAGCGTCCAGAGGTCACTGGGGTGTAGATATGCAGCAGATAAGTGACCGGAGAAGAATGCAGCAGAGCGTCCAGAGGTCACTGGGGTGAAGATATGCAGCAGGTAAGTGACCGGAGAAAGGTACAGCAAAGCGTCCGGAGGTCACTGGAGTGGAAGTACACAGCAGGTAAATGCCAAGCAGGTGAATGCACAGGGGGGAGTGCAGCAGAACGTTCATGGTTCACTGGAATGAGTGCCGAGGTGAAGATTGTGGGAAGGAAGGTGAAATATTCCTACTCAAAACACTATTTACCACTTGAGTAGTAATAGAAAGAAAGTTCCGTGCCACGTGACCGTCTTTAATCAGGGAATGCTGGGAAATGTAGTTTCCCTGACATCTGCGCTGCAACATGCGCCATGGCAATCCCCAGTTATTCCTGATCCTACAGCTGTACAGGGGGATCAGGAGCCGGGACATGACAGAGGCATCCATCACTACTGTTATTTCCGGCAATGGTTGCCAAAAAGGTTCTCCTTTCAAGATGTTCTCCCGACAGGCCCACCACTGAAGATCCTGTGAGACTCTGCTTGGGATTTGTAGGAGGTCTGACATCCTTCCTGAGAATTGTGACCACTAAGTCCTGAGAGCCCATTGGAGAGGTCCCATTCTCAGGCAAGCCTCTGGCACCAGAAAAACGCAGGATGCCATGAGGCCGAGCAATCTTACAAAATCGAAGGCCGGTAGACGCTGGGCATTCTGGAATTTGGTCACCATCTGCAGAATGTCTTCAGCCCTCACCTCTGGCGGCGAGGCTTTTCCCAGGGATGCATCCAGGACTGCTCCGATTAACTGTAGTCTTTGTGATGGTATCATGTGGGACTTCTTGAAGTTGAGGGAGAAGCCCAGTCTGTGAAGGGAGTGGCAGGTGTAGCTGAGATGATCCAAGGCCTGTTTTGGGGACCTGGCCCTGATCAGCCAATCGTCTGGTAGGGGTAAACGTGAATTCCACCCCTCCTGAGACTCACTGCCACAACCACAATCAGTTTGGTGAAAACCCTTGGAGCGGAGGTCAGCCCGAATGGCAGAACTCGAAACTGATAATGAGAACTGCCAAAGGTGAACATCAGGTACTGTCTGTGCTTCAGATGGATCGGCACATGAAAGTAAGCATCCTGAAGGTCCAATGATAACATCCAATCCTGAAGATGGAGGGCCTGAAGGATCTCAGGAAGGGTTACCATCTTGTACTTGTCCTTACTGAGAAACTTGTTCAAGTCTCTTAAATCCAAGATGGGTCTCAATCCTCTGTCATTTTTGGTGATAGAAAATACGGGGAGTACCGACCCTTGTTCCTCTCCGCTACAGGTACTGGTTCTATAGCACCTTTCTCTAGCAGGGTTAAAATCTCCTGCATAACGAGTGGATCTGGAACTTTCAAAGAGTTGTTCCCTGGTGGGTGACACTGAGGTTTTTGCAGAAAAGGGAGGCAGTAACCTTGGGCAACTGTTTCCAATGCCCGTGCATCTAAAGTAATAGCTTGCCATTCTGTCAGATGCAGTGATAATCTGCTTCCTACTGCAGTCTTGTGAATGAAGACCTCACAGGGGTTTTCGAGTGACTGACGCAGTGGCTGAAGGTAAGGCAGCCGCTGCTGTTGCAGTCTTAGTATTTCTTCCCCGTCCAACGTGGGGGAATCTTCTTTGTCCTCTTTGAGCTAGCTGTCTTCTGTCCCTTCAAAATGTGGAGTAGTGACAAAAGGACCTACCCCTGCAGGGTGTACCCGTGGGGAGGTTTGGAGGTTGTCTGATTGCAGCACCAAGGGATTTGGCTGCCACCTTGGAAGTTTGCATATTCTCCAAACTCTCATCAGCTTTGTTCCCGAATAAATGAGTGCCGTCAAAGTGCATGTTGAGAAGCCTGGATTGTACATCTGGGGCAAATCCTGACTTTCTCAACCAGGCAAATCTGCGCATCACTGTGCTTGCCGCCATAGCTTTGCTGATACTGTCAACAGAGTCGAGACCAGTCTGGAGGGATTTGCACATTGCATCTTTCGCATCCTTGACAATGTTTAGGAATCTGTCACACTCTTCCCCTTCGGGATATGGTCAGCTGCCATGGAAATGCACTCCCAAAGGGTGTGTGTAAACCTTGCTAACGTGCACTTAGCATTGTCCAACTTCAAGGCCATACTCCCTGCCGAAAAAACTTTTTTGGGCCATGGCGTAGTGAAGCTTGTCGTCCCTATCCTGAGGTATTGTAGGATAGGTATTTTGCCTACTTGTGGAGGTGGCTTCCTGAACCACTAGACTTTCTGGTGTTGGGTGCTTGGACAAGTAAAAAGGGTCAGAGATTGAAACTCTGTACTTTGCCATGAACTTTTCATTAACTTTGAATGGCCTCTGGTGCTTCCCAGTTAATAGCCACACACCTTTGTAAGGCTTGATAAAAAGGTACAATTGGGTCCTATTGTGGCCCTCTGTCCAAAATATCAGTAAGATTGTCTTGCTCAAAGACTGGTTTAGGTCTAGAGCACCCCATGTACTCCATAACACTTGACATCAGTTGCATGTATGTCATTTCTGCGTGGTCACCTGGGTCTGCCCTGCCAAATTCAACCTCTGGTGAGGTGTCTATTCCACTAGCCTCATGAAGGCATTCCTGTAGGTTTTTCATACGTGAATCTTCTGAAATCAATGCCTCAGGCACTGATGGTGTTCCATATTGTAACCCAAAAGGTTTGGATTCATTAGAAGATTGCTCTGCATCTTCATAAATAGAAGAGAGGGATTTGCAAAAATCAGATTGTGGTAAAGGTGTGTATGTCTTTTCCAGTGTAGTTGTCATTATATTTGTGGTCAGGGGAGCCGAAATCGTCGACGGCTTCGAATATTGTACTGGTGGCTTCGGCATATGTGACTTCGAGGAAGGGGGTTGACGCTCGAAGCGTAGATGGCTTCTCCAAAGTTATCGGCGTGATGACGTCGATGGCTCAGTCCTCGAGGGACCTTTTTCTCGACTCAAGGGATTTTTTGATCGCTCTCGAGGAGTCTTATCGGCCCAGTCCGAAGTGTTTTGGGTGTAGTCGAGGGGGGCAAGGCCGCCTTCTCGAACACCTTTAACATCCGTAATCAAAACTCTTCCCGCTGAGCCAGTAAACTAGATTTAGTGCGGCAAATGACCCGTTCCAGTGAGGAACTTGTAGACCAGGAAGATGGTGACCTATGGTGCTGTTTCTTTCCGTGTCTAGAGGTCGATGAGTGGTGTGAACCACTTGATGACCGGGAACATTTATTCTTTCTTCGATGAGGAGAAACTGTTCTCGAATCGTCCGAAGTTGTTTGCTTTTTTTGACAGAGTGGAAGGGGATTTTTGGGTCCTACCTGCCGCAAGCTTTCATCTACGCTCTCTCAGGGCCTTGGCTGTCATCGATGGGCAGTCTTCACACTCTAATGACAGATGAGTTGACCCCAGGCACCTCAGGCAGATCCTGTGTCTGTCTCGGGAGGATAGTTCAGCGGAAACGTGCTTGCCTTGGAAGCAAAACAACACAGAGCCACACAGGTTCGATCCCAGGGTCCGCGCTTAGAAACCTATGAGTATTAAGCACATGATAAATAACATATCATATCATATCATATCATATCTGTGAGGGTCTGTCACGGACATCTTTGCACCACAGTCACAGCATTTTTTTAAGCCGGATCTGGAGGAGGATGACGCCGAAGACAAAGCCATCCTTATGTTATTCACTCGAAGAATGGAGAAATTATCGAAGAAGTATCACAGATATTCCTCTCAAGGAACGAGACGTACCGCATCCGAAGCTAAGTGCAGAAAAACAGAACTGAGTCCAACGGGCACTGCGCGTGCTACATATACTTGCGGTGACATCGACATCGAGACGGAGGCCTGCGAGGCACATCGAGTGAACAGGCATCGATGCACAGCACCCCCTGCTGAAAATTCTTTTCCGAAGCAGCAAAGCCAGATATTGGAAATATCAAAGATAAGGAATATGTGGGAGGACACAATCCATTCGAAAAAACTATTTAAATACACTTCATAATATCCAAGTACCAAATTCATTCAATTTCCTTACAAGCAAAAGTAAATATGCCACCTAATTCCCAATAGTCATTTGTGACTTTTGCTGCCACAGCTAACTCAGACTAGTGGCCTTCCCGCTTCCCACCAAATCATCCAGTTCGAGCTGAGCTGTTTTCATCCAGTCTTCCAAAAATGACTATCCGGAACATTACAAAAAAGGCAAGCAGAAATGACGAGTGGGAAGTAGTCATGAGTCTCTGCCATACGTCATCTAATATGACACGTGACGTGGAGTCAATTAAGGGTGAGAACGTTGTTATCCTCTTGTCCAATACCTTGGAACAATGCAACAGCAGGTGTTTCAGTGACTCAGTTTCCCCTCCACATAGTCTGCAGAGTCTGAGCTCAGCAGGAATCCCCAATTTGGGTCCCACCACTTTTAAGGTCAGGAGGCAATTGAGTCTAAATTTAAGGTACCAGTTTCTCAGCTTCGCTGATGGAAACTTTTTAATATACAGTTTGAGCTCCCTCGTAGGTAGGTACCAAACTTCTTGTTCTCCGTACCTTTTTAGACTTTCCAGGTCTTGGAGATCAGCTATGATATCCCATATCTTAACCTTTGATTTCAGAGCGACAGAGACCGTTCCTTGGAGATCAAGTTGATCCATGATTTCCTTACATTTTTTCTAAAATTTGCACAAGAAAGGGTTAGCTCCCTTACCCATGGTGGAGTTCAAAAAGAAGTCAATCTGAGGATGTTCTGCTCTGGCCATTTTAAAGAACAGGGTGGGGCTACGCTTCATCAGCTGAGCCCACCAAGACACTAGTCCGAGCTCTAATCTAATAAGGCTAACTGTGACTAAGGCGGGGATCCCCAAAACCCTCTTCAAAATCCTCTCTTCCATGGTGTCAAGAAACTTTCTAGACTTTCCTTGAGTCAATTTGACTCCATACAGGACAGTCGCCGATATCTTAGCCCTGTAGATTTTTGATCAAGGGAAGCAGGGAAAATTCACACAACCTACTTGGAACTGATTTGGCCAAGAACAGACAGACCCCCACTTTTTCTTCCATTTTCCCTTCTTCAATTGTGCGTCACCGTTTGTGAGAGACAGAAAATCCTACATATTGGATACACTCCACTTTACTGACCCAGAAATCATTGATTTTCCACTTGTAGCTAATACGTTTTTTCCTTTTGCTACACGTCATCACATGCAATTTAGCTGAGTTTACTGTAAGGTTATTCTTTACCAGGTAGCTCATCAATCCCGTAAGGCAGCGCTGCAGTCCCACAGGAGTGTAATCAATCAGGACTACATCATCTGCATACGCGATACAGTCCAGTTGCAATTCCACCACCTAGGAGCGAACTCCTCCCATGTCGTTGCTTCCTCCCAGAAATCTGCAAGATACAGATTAAAAAGAGTGGGAGCGGCCACGCACCATTGTCGGACCCCCTAACCACTGAAATAGGTCTTGGCAGGGCACCTCTGGTGTTGACCCTCACTTTGAAAGTTTTATGAGAGTTAAGCATCTGAATCATTGCCAAAAGACCTGGATCAATGTGCCAGTTTTCCAGCTTCTTCCACAATCATGGAAGATCCACTTTGTCATATGCTGCTGACAGGTCTATGGCTGCTACATACAAATTAGTAGGCCCACTACCTTCAACCTCTGAAAGGCAGGCATGTGATAGAAAACCACTCTGTAAAGGACCCACTCCCCTCCTGAATCCAGTTTGTAATGGGTGCAGGTGGTGGGTAGCCTCCGCCCAAGACCTCAGTGCTCATAACACCATAGTGGCAAAGACCTTAGAGGACGTATCGATAAGTGAGATATGGGCGATAGCTCCCTGGCGCTCCCCTGTCTCCCTTTTTAAAGATTAGGATCAATATGGATTGATGACATGAATCAGGACAATTACCAGATTTAGTGATTTGTTCGAATAGATTACCAAGAATGTCAGCCCAGAAGGGGCGGGGGGGGGTGTGGGGTTCCGGACCCCATTCGTTACCCATCTGGTCCGCTGGTTTGTGAATATTAAGGTTGGCTATGATAAGTTCTAGGTCTTGCCTATCAAATCTGGCCTTCCATGCTGGAACCTGGCCCACTACCTGTGAATTACAGGTGGGGAGCTCCCCTCTGCCACAAAAATGTTGTCATGATTCCTGCCCCTCATGTCCCCAGCCCTACAAGATGTCAGGCTGGAGCCAGGCCACGATCACCTACATGGCCCTCAATGGCCTCTCCATCCCTCCAAAGACCCACTTGGAGTCAGACTTGGCACTTGTGGCACCAGACTCACTCACTCCCACAGGATAACATTGTGGATTGGACTTGAAGTGCTTTGATGGGGTCAAGATGGATGCCCCCACATATTTCGATTCCCAGAACTGCATGTGCAGTCTAGTCTTTTGGGTGTGGTTCAGCCCAGAGACACCTGGGATACCCAGAGACTATTTAAGCCACGCCCAGGCTGAGAAACATGCTTTGTGTTTTCTGCACCTGCAGCGTGACACTCACTGTGTTCGGATCGGTCTCAGTAGGCCTGCATCTTTCTTCTGCGCTCAGTTCCTGCAAGAACAAGAACACTGTTAGGAACAGCCTTACCTTGCGATGCTTCTGCCCATCATTCATCACTTCTTCTGTTCTGCGGGCATCTTCGGCGGGGTCATTCCCATCCCGGCACGCCGCTTCCTAAGGAAAAGGGAAAAGAACAGAAAAAAGGCATTAGTAAGCATTCAGCAAATCTTTGCTTATTTTTAAAGACTGTACGAGCTTCAAACGCTTACCTGAAACCCAGTTGCTGTGGGGGAATTCTGTCTACGGAACTTCTCATCCATCTGCAAGAGGGAAAAGACACTCCAGGTTAGCGTGGAACCATCTAGAGGGACCGCATACCGCGCTTCCTCACCGCATTTCTTCTTCATAACTGGCATCCACGCTGAAAACGTTGCAGCACCTAAGAGACACAGAAAAACTCAGTTCAATACAAATACGAAAGGGTTGCATTGCGCATCGCGCTCTCACTCACCTTCAGCACTACTCATCTCAGCAGCACGTCGCCATTCCCGGACGCCGGCCATCATCTAAGGAAGGAAAGGAACGAAGTTAGAGAACTGTTCAAAAGACTCATTATACTTACCTGTCGGACTCTTGCCAGTGAAGTAACAGTAACTAGGCAGCAACGAGCCCGCATCAATCAACGCGCCCCTGCGCTGAAAACAGGATGGAGAGCACACTTTCCAAGAAAGCAAGGTGAGCTGTGGATCAAAGGGAAGGGTTGGACCCCGGGGAAGAAGGGGTTCAAGCACACAGAGACAATAGGGAGTTAAACTCTACCAATCCTGTGTTTCAGGCCCAGTCTCCAGTCGAGTAGACTCCAGGGAAGGGTTTGAGGTCGTAAGAGGTCAGAACAGGCTGAGTAACGTCCCCGTGGATACCAGGTGAGCGTTACAGAACACAAAGCATCATATCAAAATCCACCTGGGCGTCATGGAAACGTCAGAAACCAACCAGTTAGCCCACAGGTTGGGGCAGCTACGTTCCGAAGTACATGCAGCCAGGCAGGAGACCAACACCCTGAGGAGAGAACTGATAGTAGCCAAAGAACGCACTGATGATTTAAGCTGGCAACTTCTCCAGTCACAAGCAGGGTACGCACCATTGCCGGGAAGCGTGCCCTCGATGCCAGCACCATCAGCCAATCCCGTTCAGATAACCCTTCCTGGGGCAATTCCCTTGGCCCCGCCCGAACGATTTACAGGGGATCCCAAGAGGTTTGCAACTTTCATGAACCTGTGCCGCCTGCACTTCCTTTGTAGACCAGGGGCCTTTCCAAATGACCAATCACGGGTCGCTTTTGTGCTATCCTACCTGAGTGGTAGCGCCGCGGACTGGTCTGTACCCTTTGTGGCCCAAGACGATCCTTTGCTGCATGACTTCAGGGGCTTTCAGCAGGAGATGGAAAAGCTGTTCACCCGTCGTACTAATGGGCAGGCATTAGACAACGAACTTCTGTCCCTATGCCAAGGGAATCAAGAACTATTAACATACATAGCCACGTTCAATAGACTCGTAGTTGAAGCAGAATGGCCAGTGGAGAAGAGAACCACATTATTTCATCTGGGATTGTGGGGGGAGCTCAAGGATGTTCGCGCACAAGTAGTGAACCCCCCGAAAGACTGCTCAGAATTCATTGACCTTGTTGCTCAACTGGATCATAGGTTGCAGGACCGAAGAGCAGATCGAACCAGACCGGACCCTCGCCCTATGTATGTGCGTTCAAAGGACAATATTGCCTGCACAACGGAAGGTTCAGGAGAACCAATGCAAATCGGGGGGTCAGATCCCCCTTGACTAAAGCGAAAGGGATAAAAGGAGACAGCAGCGGTTATGTCTGTACTGTGAAAGGTCAGGTCATTTCCTTAAAGAGTGCCCTGTGAAGCCACCGAGGAGGACGGTAGAGGCCACGGACAAGGAAGATACCATCAAGGAATCGGAAAACTCCCCAGCCCGCAAGTGCAGGGGTCCACTTGTCGAGCGAACAAAGTGAAAAACAGACCTCCCATTTTGCACTATCTGTGGTCTTGATCAATCACCAGCAACCATCTCGGATGCACGCAGTAAGAGCGTACATTGACAGTGGAACCATTGGGAATTACATCGACCAGGATCTTGCGACAAAGATGGGGCTTCCGTTACGACCTAAATCAACCACCGACACTGTTACCACTGTCAACGGCACGGAAATAGCTTCTGGTCCAGTATCCCAATGCACTGCAGCTTTAACCTTTCTGTGCCAGGATGGACACCAAGAATCTATCGTTTTCGACCTCATTAAGGCACCACAGTTCCGGTTGATTTTGGGAATGCTATGGTTGGTAGCACACAATCCTCGAATCGATTGGCGAGCAAAAATTGCGCCCACACATGTTATCGCCAAGAGAAACAACCAATAGACACCAGAACCTCCACGCTTGCGAATGTGGCAATCGACACCCTACCAAGGACTTTCAAGATGTCTTTCAGAAAGAACAGGCTAATACCCTGCCACCGCATAGACCATACAATTGCCAAATCGACCTGATACCCGGCGCACAAATCCCTTGTGGGCAAATTTACGCACTCACAGAACCAGGAAACCAGCACCTGAAGGCCTATCTTGACCAATACCTGGCCAACGGGTTCATCCGTCCATCGAAGTCTCCAGCAGCCAGTTCTCTATTCTTCGTACCGAAAAAGGAGGGGGACTTGAGAACATGCATCGACTATCGCTCAATGAACCAGATTACCGTAAAAAAACGCTACCCCCTGCCACTGATCCCTGAATTGCTTGATCAAGTCAAAGATGCCCAAATCTACACAAAACTAGACCTGAGGGGGGCATATCACCTTGTTCGCATAAAACAGGGCGATGAATGGAAAACCACTTTTCGCACCAAATACGGCTTGTACGAATATCAAGTAATGCCCTTTGGCCTTTGCAACGCGCTTGCTGCATTTCAATACTTCATGAACGATGTCCTATGGGAATTGATTGATGTCTGTGCTCTAGTGTACATCGACGATATTCTAGTATATTCTGCATCAAAGCAGGACCACGTTAAACACGTCCGATCCGTATTGGAGAAACTCCGTCAACACCAGCTCTACGCCAAGCTCAAAAAGTGCTCATTCCACGTCTCCAAGGTGGAATTCCTGGGCTTTATTCTCAGCCCGAATGGGATCCGAATGGATGTACACAAGGTAGATGCTATCCTGAACTGGCCATCCCCAAATTCATTCAGGGGGGTTCAAAGTATGCTGGGTTTTGCAAACTTCTACCGCCGGTTCATCCCAGGATTTTCGCAAATCGTGCATCCCATCACGTCATTGCTAAGGAAAAGCAACAAAAAGTTCCAGTGGACAACAGAAGCCGAGGAAGCTTTCCAGGAACTCAAAGCAAGATTCACATCTGCCCCAATCTTACGCCAACCTCGCCCTGATCTCCCATAACTGGTGGAATCGGACACCTCAAGCATGGCTATGGGAGCCGTTCTCTCACAAAATGACCCCGAAACGGGCCAGTTACACCCTGTTGCCTTCTGGTCGTGTAAATTTACACCCCCTGAACTCAATTACGCTATCACAGACAAAGAACTCCTGGCCATTAAGTCAGCCTTTAAGGCATGGCGGCACAACCTCTTGGGCTCCAGACACACAATCACTGTAATAACTGACCACCGGAACCTCCGGTACCTAAAAACGGCAAAGGCCCAATCCTCACGACAACTACGTTGGGCTCTCTTTTTTTGCTGAATATGACTACGTGATTACATTTCGACCAGGGGTGAAAAACAGGAAGGCCGATGCCCTTTCCTGTATGGGGGTGGAAGAGCAAGGGTATCAGACCCCTGTCCCAATAGCAATCATCCCGAGTGACAAGCTCCTAGGAATCACAGCAACCATAACTCAGAAAGAATTACATGAAGAAATCCAAAACCTGATGAGTCCGGAGCAATTACAAGCGTGGAGTGCACAAGGAGAACATTACATGATAAAAGATCAGTTGCCCTACTTCAGGAATTGTTTATTCTTACCAAACCAAGAACTACGAGAACAAGTCATGTCCGGTTATCATGATTCCTTGATCGAGGGCCACCCCGGAATCGCTAAAACCCTAGCCAAGGTAAAATGAAATTAGTGGTGGCCCACGTGGCGTAAAGACATTATCCAATTCATCCTATCTTGTAGAGTGTGTGCTCAAAACAAGTCATCCAAGCAGAAACCGGCTGGGCTATTACAACCATTGGAAATCCCACCAGCACCCTGGCACACGTTGTCCCTCGATTTTATTACTGACTTACCACCCAGTCAAGCGTTTAACACTATTCTTGTGGTCGTGGACCTATTTTCAAAAATGGCACATTTCATTCCTCTTAAGGGGCTCCCAAATGCTTCCACTCTGGCAAAGGTATTTCTTGAAGGCATCGTACGGCTCCATGGGTTTCCTTCAGTTTTAGTCTCAGACCGAGGTACTCAATTTGTATCTAACTTCTGGAGAAAATGCTGCTCTATGGCCCAGATCGACATCCGACTATCCACCAGTCACCATCCCCAAAAGGATGGTCAAACTGAGAGGACAAATCAGACGCTCGAGCAGTATCTACGTTGCATGTTACACCAAGCTGAAGGAAGCCGGTTCGACCTATTATGGATAGCTGAATATGCTTATAATAATTCCCCACACACCAGCACTGGGCAGACACCCTTTTATACCATGTATGGCAGGCACCCAGGTACTTCTGAGTTGGACGTTCCTACAACCCTGGAAATGCCAGCAGTCAAAACCTTGCACATGACCATTTCTCGAACCTTTAAAAGGGCAGCTGAACACCTACTTCAAGCTAAGAATCACCAAAAGAAGTTTGCTGATCAACACCGAGCAAAGGCCCCCAACTACCAAGTGGGAGACAAAGTCTGGCTGGCGTCTAAACACGTGTCCATTAACGGAACCCGAACTTTCTGTCCAAGATATCTGGGTCCATTCACCGTCACCTCTGTGATAAATCCTGTGGCGGTCAGACTAGCTTTGCTGTCAAACATGCAGATTCATCCTGTGTTCCACGTGTCTCTCCTTAAAACTGTTCAACCTGGGACTCGGGTAACAACGCCACCGCAGCCAGTAGTAGTCGCCGGGGAGCCAGAATTCGAAGTCAAGGACATCCTGGATTCAAAGTACGTCAGATCCAAATTATACTACTTAGTAGACTGGAAGGGGTCTGGTCCACAAGACAGGACATGGGAGCCTTGTGAGTACATCCATGCACCTCGCTTGCTTAGACAATTTCATCAAAACCATCCAAACAAACCAGGACAAGACAGAAGAGCCACCTTGGGAGGGGCCTTGGGGGGAGTGCTGTCATGATTCCTGCCCCTCATGTCCCCAGCCCTCTAAGATGTCAGGCTGGAGCCAGGCCACGATCACCTACATGGCCCTCAAGGGCCTCTCCATCCCTACAAAGACCCACTTGGAGTCAGACTTGGCGCTTGTGGCACCAGACTCACTCACTCCCATAGGATAACATTGGGGATTGGACTTGTAGTGGTTTGATGGGGACAAGATGGATGCCCCCACATATGTCGGTTCCCAGAACTGTATGTGCAGTCTAGTCTTTTGGGTGTGGTTCAGCCCAGAGACACCTGGGATACCCAGAGACTATTTAAGCCATGCCCAGGCTGAGCAACATGCTTTGTGTTTTCTGCACCTGCAGCGTGACACTCGCCATGTTCGGATCGGTCTCCAGTAAGCCTGCATCTTTCTTCGGCGCTCAGCTCCTCCAAGAACAAGAACACCATTAGGAACAGCCTTACCTTGCGGCGCTTCTGCCCATCATTCATCACTTCTTCTGTTCTGCGGGCATCTTCGGCTGGGTCATTCCCATTCCGGCATGCCGCTTCCTAAGGAAAAGGGAAAAGAACAGAGAAAAGGCATTAGTAAGCCTTCAGCAAATCTTCTCTTATTTTTAAAGACTGTACGAGCTTCAAACGCTTACCTGAATCCCAGCCGCTCTGGGGGAACTCTGTCTCCGGAACTTCTCACCCATCTGCAAGAGGGAAAAGACACTCCAGGTTAGCGTGGAAACATCTAGAGGCGCCGCATACCGCGCTTACCGCATTTCTTCTTCATAACTGGCATCCACGCTGAAAACTTTGCGGCACCTAAAAGACACCGAAAAAGAACTCAGTTCAATAGAAATACGAAAGGGTCGCATCGCGTATCGCGCTCTCACTCACCTTCAGCACTACTCATCTCAGCAGCACGTCGCCATCCCTGGACGCCAGCCATCATCTAAGGAAGGAAAGGAACGAAGTTAGAGAACTGTTAAAAAGACTCATTATACTTACCTGTCAGAGTCTTGCCAGTGAAGTAACTAGGCAGCAACGAGCCCGCATCAATCAACGCGCCCCTGCGCTGAAAGCAGGACGCAGAGCACACTTTCCAAGAAAACAAGGTGAGCTGTGGATCAAAGGGAAGGGTTGGACCCCGGGGAAGAAGGGGTTCAAGCACACAGAGACAATAGGGAGTTAAACTCTACCAATCCTGTGTTTCAAGCCCAGTCTCCAGTCGAGTAGACTCCATGGAAGGGTTTGAGGTCGTAAGAGGTCAGAACAGGGTGAGTGACGTCCCTGTGGTTACCAGGTGAGCGTTACAATTTTCTCTGGAAGAACTTCGCCCATGCTTCCTCTGCCACACCCAAAATCTATAACGGAGACTGAAGTCTGGTCTTATTGTTCAATATCCACCATATACCTCGGGTGTCTTTCTTCACTAATTTTGCCAGTAGCTCTCGATTATTATCCATGTATCAGTGTTTTTCCGATGCCTACACCACAGTATATGTTTTTGCTTCCGGGAATTCATTTCTTTTTTCATCGCCATCTTATTAACCAGGGAGGATTTTGTTACATTCATGATTTCTTTTTGAAGAATACATTTTCTATGGTGAACTATAATGTCAAATGGTTGCCTCTTGGCGTCCAGAGTAGGCGTTAAAGGAGTACCTATTGTTGAATCGCTTACACTTCCCAGTTTGTCAAGCAGATTAGAGAACACGCTGGGGGCCATCAATCCCCTTATATCTTCCGAACTGAGGTCATTACACCAACGGGCAAGCCTATTATTATGTTTCTGCACGTTAGCGCTGTGTTGCAGCAACCTTCCACCTTCCTCTGTTATTAAGAGTTGTCTATCACCCATCGATTCAATTTTTTCCAACAGGGCCCACGCTGACACCATTAATAAGAGGAGGGAGTGATCACTCCTTTTTGTTTTTTAGAATTTGTAAATCTCTCACCCTTACCACATCTATGTTTTTAGTAAAGATGTAGTCAATCGTTGAGGATGTAAATGCATTGGCACAGGTTGGAATATCTTTTTGGGGCCGATCCATGATCAAATTGGATTGGATAAAGCCCCATTCGACAGGAAGTGGGACCATTCCCTGCCAATATTGGTCCTTCTCGAGATACCAACAATTTGCCCCCCCATTTCCCTCCCGTCTACCTCGACAAACTCACCGGGTATCACTGTACAATAACAGTTTAAGTCCCGTCCAAGAATAATGGTGCCCCCAACCCTCTCTACTTGCCGTTCTAATAAGGCATTTACTATTACATTCAAGACCGTTTAAGGGTCCCGCAGGAGAGGATTATAATAGATGTTTATTAAGAGAGTCTGAACTACTTGGTTATTGATCACATGTACTATTTTAGAGATTAGTAGCCCCACCCCACTCGTATTGAGAGTATGGAGCTGTCTCCTCTTCTCAATTTTTTAATGCCACTAGTAATCCACCCGCCAGTCTACCTTTGACACCCTTTTTTTGGCCTTGCTACAAATCGTCAAATATCCATCGATGGTGGGGATGTTCCTGAGCCATGTTTCCTGTAAGAAGATAATGCCCGGACCCTTAAATAGAGCAATCGTATCAGTATTCAAGATGGAGTTGTGGCCTCTTGAGTTCCAAATGCAGATAAGCAGATCCACATCTTTAGAATCCTGAGTGGGCTCTTGAAAGTGTTGGCAGCACAGTGGAGAGCCATCTCCAACCCTCGGGAGCCCTTCCTGGTCAACCTGCCTCTGCTGGTCGGGGTAAAAAAAGCACTGTACAGTCAAATTCACCCTCCCTTGATCTCTGGCCTCCTCCCCTGTTTTTTGGGGTAGTATGTCTGGAAGCCATTCAGGAGGAGGTCTTCTTGGCATTCACGGACCATTATTTCCACTAATTTAGAATGAAAAAACACTACACATTTCCCAAGCGGTGGCGGTCAAACAAGTGGACAAATTTGATGTCAGCGGAGGAAATGGCCTTGAGTGCGGGAATCAATGCCAGAAGGGCTAGTATGCCCTGTCTGTTAAGTGGGACGTTCTTGTCCTCTTCGGATACAGACAAAAAGATGATTGGACGTATTCCCCCCCTCCTCCTGTAGCACTACCTGGGAGCAGGTTTGGCCCACTTTCTGGTTCCCCTGTTCCCGGAATGCTGTTTGCATCTGGGTATCCTTGCGGTTGCCTGAGGAGTTCTTGGGATGACTGTCAGTGTTCTGTCCAAGTTTCCCCCCAGAGAGCCTAGTTTTCTCAGAGTTAGATAAGAGACACCCTTCGGCTGTTTGTGCGGTGGTCCTAAATAACCTGACCTGGACTTGCTTCCGCTTCTACTTGTGACAAAGCAATCCCCGAGATTTCTCGATCCTGGTTCATACCTTCCAAAGGACCCATCGTAGAATTATTTTGAGCTGAAGCTTCAGAGGCAAGAACTTGGCTATACAGTCCTTTCCCTTTCTGGGAGAAAAATGTAGTAATTTTGCCTTGGGCAATAGGCCCCCGCTCCGGTCTCGGTCCCAATCCCTATGGACACTTCTCTAAATGTTTTGCTGCTGGTAATTGGACCAAGCTCCTTAGATGGTAGCACTTGGCATTGTTTTTATTTCTGCTTTTCGTGCCTTCATGAGATCGTAGGAGGCAGCCACACACTCTATGGGTCAAAGAGAAAAACTTCCCTGCAGTCCCCGCTTTCTGCGCCTTATAATGCAAGCCTAGCCGGTAAATGAGATGTTGCAGGTAGTGAGCCTCGCTGCAAGTTAAATGTTCTAATTTGTCACACTCATTTACTGCAATTTGAGAAGGTACTGGCAGTGAAAGTCTGCGGAGCTTGGCTCGCGGCCCCTCGGTCCCACGGAAACACGAAACACTCTCCTTCACATTTAATAATGTAATGCTATACTCGCTCATTAGGGAGGGCCCGCGAAGAACAGTTCCCCCCAAGTTCATGCATCAATTCCATCAGCAAAGTGAACAGGTAAGATATGCTGCCCGATATGTAGGCTCTACATGTTGAATTCTCCTGACAACAGCTGTTTTCTGGTAATATATACTTCAGCTCACAATGCTAGCAATGGCACCAAGTGGACACATCAGCCTTTTATCTTGGTTCAGGTGCAGGTTAAGGAAATGTGTCTTCTGTGTCACTGCCTTGCACTGGCAGTTCTCGACTTTGTTTTTCTTCCATTTCTTCATTGGTATATTCTGGTTCAAACATAAATGTGTGCAGATCACCAATTGTAAATTTGTTTTGGGTAGATAAACAATATTATAGTGTTGATGACGGACAGAACTGTGCGAAAATGTCAAGATAAAACATGTAATAGCTAAACAGTATATATACAAATGTATTAGTGAAAGTTATTATAACTGATGGATCGATAGTAATCAAATGGTTTAACTTAACAACTTGAGAGGGATATGTAGTGAAAATGTATAACAAACGATTTCACACTATACAAGTTAATAAACCTCAGCCAAACTCAAAAGTAAAAAAAACAGATTAACAGTGTTGAGTGAATTGCAGAAGCGACAGAGGAACATGCTTATATTGTTGAAAACGACTGAAACAAAAATGTATTGATGTGTACACGCATTCCTCCAAAACACATGCTGCATCAGCAACTATATAATGGTAAACACTTACTCTGACAAATGTAGAGGATGATTGAATATGTTATATTTATGCCAAGATGCAGAAAGTGATTTTGTAAAGGAAAAATGTAGTTTCCACCACTAAGAAAACAAAGAGAAGCACACATGAATAATGGAGGTAGGCTGTGTGGATATGTATTGCAGGCAAATGCGTCCTCTGCTTTCCATGGTGACATGTGGTAGCATAAATGTGCTGAGACTATTTCTTCGGCGGCCGCAGGCATCACCAGGAGGGTTATATGGTACGGTTTGGGCGCCATCGCAGCATTCTCACTTAAAGTGCCCACGTCTGACGTTACATTACCACAAAATGGCCATGGCAAACAAGGGTGAGTCACAGTAGTAAGTGCATCAAAATGTAAGTGATGCTCGACAGAAAACACAATTATAAATACATCACTATTGGTTGTAGCGCGGGTGTGCTGACGATTCGTCGATAGAAAGTGCAGGGGATGATGATTCCTTCAATTATATTATGAAAAAACATCTGCATTGGTATCTTCTGTAGATGGAAAGAGTGACTTTTGGAGACCAGGGTAGCCCATTTCCTCATAGAAATCCATTGTACCATTTAGAAAGTGTGAAATTCTCCTTAGTGAAGTCATAAAAACTTCCATTCATTGCATAGAAGTCAATGGCCCTCATTCCAAGTGTAGTGGTATCCCGCCATACCACTAAACAGAATTACTGTTTCCACCACTAGGTCTGCCGGAATTACTGGCAGATGCAAAGTGGCGGAAACGCCGGTAAATCCCCATTACATGGAGTCCCATGAGGGGGATTTTGCCGGTATTACCGGCTCTTAGCTGGAGGTAAATCCTCCATCCCTACCGGCAAAGTTGTAGTTGGCCAGTCCGATTAAAGTGGCAGTAAACGTTATAACTGGCACGTTTATTGTGTTCGCGCCAACTCATAATGAGGCCCAATGTGTTAAAAATATACATTATTTGTTGATTTATGGGCGGGGTAACAGTGGGTCTCATTACAAGCTTGGCTGTACGGAAACATGACGGTAATACTGATTACGGCACGATTTCCAGGCCGTCTAACTACGAGACGTGATTTCGGTAACAACGTTGCCTCCAACATCGCACCCCGTGGGACCATTGCCGACAGAACCGGCAACGAAAACAATGCAAATCCAGATGAGCCATGTCAGAAACACCAGCGTCACAGTACTAAATCAGCATTACAACTGCTGTCTTCACAGAAACACTAGCACCAAAATGACGGTAACAACATGAAAACCACGCCAGAAACACCAGCAGCGCGGAGCAGACGGTAAGCAGGCCCAGGTGTGGAGAAACAGCCTACAGGTGAACCCAATTACCCCAGCTGCACACAAGGAGCACTGTGACTGCTGAAAAGGACCACAGCCACACCCCACACCCCTTCCAACACAACCATGCTGCCGCTCGTAGCAGCAGTCATGTACCTTGCGGCTCTGCATGCAGGAATGCTGCACCATGAGCAGGAGGTGCAACAGTGGTAACAGGCTGATAGGCAGAGGAGGAGGAAGATAATGATGATGCAGAGGAACAACGGGCAGCAAGTACTACCCCTGAGGCAAGCAACCAGGCCCCGTACAAGGGCCACACCCTGGACCCTGACTACACACACTGTATCGCCTGAACAGAGGGACCATCCTTGCTATAGTGGACCTCATCCACGACGACATCCGGAGCGTAATTGGCATCCGGATTGCCTACCCCCTTTGCTTAAGGTGGTGTTTGTGCTGCATTTCCTCACCAATGGCTCCTCACCAATGGCACATACCAGCACACAGGCGGGGAGCTGCATGGAATCTTCCAGCCCGGCTTTTCAAAGGTGCTTGTGCAGGTCCTGAATGCATCAGAGGTACCAGAATGCATCACACCCAATTCACCCAGTATCGCATATCCACAGTGTGCTCATCCACCACCAGCACCGACACATCCATGTGAGTCCTATCGCACACATGTCCCGACCAGCAGTAACTGTCACAGGGTGCAGCAAGGTGACTGTTGGCCCACAAGCGCACATGCCCATATGCATGCCTCACTAACCCACATCCAGACATGCCTGCATTGCCCAGTAACCTCAATGTCTTTGCCGTACTTGTGTCCTTCCCATGTAGGTGATTCTGGCTACCACTTGCTGCCCTGGCTGATGACTCCAGTCAGGCATCCACAAAGCCACTAGGAGAATGCATACAACAGTGCGCACATCAGGACAAAGACCACCATTGAGCAGACCTTTGGACCTCTGACGTCATGGTTTTGCTGCCTAAACCACTCGGGGGGGAGGCGCTGGGGCACTGATGTGCAGGACAGTGAAAGTGGGCAAGATAGTCCTGGCCTGTCCCATGTTACACAACATGTGCATCAGGCATAACATTCCCCTGCCCCCGGACATGCACATGCCTCCAGCGGACGAAGATGATGGCAGTGAATCAGATGCTGATGCAGACATACCAATGCACCATCCCAGGGATGACAGGGACAGGCGTGCATCCAGCCATGAACTAATACACAATTACTTTTGAGCACACAGCACCAGCACACGGCCCATGCCACACACCGCATGTGAAAACTGCAGGAATATCAAATCACACTACCACAAATAATTCATGTCCAGAAGTGAATTCAAATGCTAAACTACTTGTATTGAAATATGTACAGAGACCAAGGAAACCACCCCCTCACCAACTATCCCTCCTCACCCCACCTCCCCGACTATCCCTCACTAACACCCCCTCCGCAACTATCCCTCCCCATCACCCCCCAACCCCAACACGCAAAACCCTCAACACCCACTAGTGCCCTCTAGTGTCACTGTACATGTGTCCCTTGTTCATTTGCATGGCTGTTTGACAAATGGGCCTCCCTTCCGCAGGTGTGGTGCTTGTGGATGGTGTGTCTGAACCGGCCATTTCCGTGTGCTACAGTGCTGCCCGCAGGGTAAGGGTGAGGCGCTCGGCCATTGCTGCCACAGTCTCATTGCCTTCCCGTGCCCTCTGCACCTGGCGGACCGCTGCAGAGGTAGAACGGCTCATGGCACGGTACATCGCCGGCTTGTGGCCTGCACACTTTTGCGGATCAAACCTTCCTCCTCCCACATCAGATGTCCCTCCTGAAGGTGCTGGCGCACGAGTCCCGCCATCTGCTCATGTATCTCCTCCATGTGTCTCAGCCGTGCATCCATGTCCCTGATGCTGTGGATGTGGGTGTTGGCAGGCTGTGCATGCGGTGGGGGCTGAACGTGGGACGGTGATAGGTGGTGTGCTCCAAGGTACCGTCATTGGTGTCCCTGGCATCCTGCACGCCATCCTCATCAGTGGATGCAGCCATGTACACGTGAGTCTGGTGGGGAGGGGGTCGATTGATTTCCTGTTGGTGCTGCTGTGGCTGCTGCCGGAGTGGTGGCAGCTGCTGTTGAAGGTGCTGCTGTGGCTGCTGCCGGAGTGGTGGCAGCTGCTGTTGGAGGTGCTGCTGCACTGGTGTGGTGTCTCCCTCCTCCTCCGTGGGGCTGACCTGGAGGTGCTGGTGGCAGCTTCGTCTCTGTCAGCGGACATGCCTGTGGGGGAGAGATGGGCATGCGGTTAGTGGCGTCTGTGCCTTACTATGGCCTTGCCGCATGCTTTTCAGTCAATGTCTCACCCAATGACTGAGCATGCTGCATACAGTTCATGCATTCAGAAGTGGTATGGCACATATACACAAGTGTCACTAGGCACCACCAGTGAGCTGGTGCTGTGAATGGGCGGAGTAGTTACCAGATGCAGCCATACTGGGCCTTGTGTCATGGTCCTCATGCAAATACAGGGCACACTGTCGTGCTCGGGAGTGGGGGCTGTGGGTATCAGTACGGGAGGGGGCATAGTGCAGGGGTGGTGGACACAGGGGCTGATCACATTTTGATGGCAGCAACAGGGGAAGGTGCAAGAGGGGGTAAGGGAGAGTGGAGTACAGTGCGAGGGATAGGGTGGACGAGTACCTGGCTAGTACAGGGAAGGATGTCCATGGCCAAGTGCCTGTGACGGGCGCTGGTGGTGACATGCTGTGGATGTCCTTATCCCAGTGTGACTCATGGGGGACCAGCCACAGACATCCTGGTGTGTGGAGCCAGGGATCACTGTATTGGTCAGTGACATCACAGGGAGCCAGTGCAGGGACCCCATTCCTGGAGGGGAGGGGTCCCAGGGCTTGGGAGCGGGGTTGATTCACAGAACACCATTCTGGGTGTGTATGAGGGGGTAAAGGGAGCTGAGAGGTACAATGAGGAGGGCTGTTGCTGTCATCAGGCCCAGTGGGAAGCAGTGCTCCAGAGAAATTGGAATTATGGTGGTCGTTGGGATGGGTGTGGCTGCCTCTGGGGTGATGGCGTGGTGCATTGGGCCTCCTGCCATGGACTGTGATGTGCAGGTGCGAGGTGGGGGATGGGTCAGGTGTGGCAAGAGCGTCTGCATGCTCTCATGGGTGTGTGGGAGGTTTGCCAGGGATTTGGTTGTGGCAGGACACTGCCGTCATGATGAGGGACTTTGCCGTCTTGCATGGATCAAGGCAGGGATGGGGTGGCAGTACAGGATGTGGTTCTGAGGGTGGGCAGAGTGTCATCAGATGTGCTGCATGCATGCTGGCAAGGGCGGTGGGGGGGTGCCTCGTTCATGTGTTGAACCTCATGTCATGTGTGTGTGTGCATATGACCAGTAGTCATGTGGTCAGTTGTGTGTTTCTTTGTCTGAGTGGGGACAATGTGTATGCACTCTTGGTCGACAACTATGGTTGTTGGCCCACTGTATGGGTTGGCTGTGGTCTGTTGTGCAGTTGGACATGTCTCTGTGTGGTGTGCGCTACATTGGCATGCACTCTGTTATCTTCCTGGTATTACACGTTGTACTCACCACCCTCTGCATTTGCTCCTGCACCAGCCTCCGCCGCTTCTAAGCCCTCAGTGCCTTCCAGCTGCAGCACGGTCCTGCATCTCTCCTACCAAGGTATTGGCTTTATAGGGGAGGCCATACCGCTGCCAGTTCCCAGTCTTTCCCTCCTGTGCTCAGAGAGCAGGTTGTAGACTCTCAGCCACAGGTCATCCCACTGCTTTTGGCAAACTTTTGGGGTGCGGCGGATGGGGCCCACAGCCGACCCCTTCTCTGCCACCTCCTCCCATATGGCAGACTTCCTTATTTGGCGGGTGCGCCTGCAGTCAGATGTGAACAGCTCCCTAGCATTGTCCACAATGGTGTCTGTGAGCATGCTTAATTCTGGCTGCGTGAACCGTGGTTTACGCATGCAGACTTGGGGTAATCAGAATTTTGCAGCTCCTGACATGATGCCAGTGGTCGAAGTGAGCAGGAGCAGTTGAGAGCGGTGCTCCTCTACTTTTTTAAATTAAGTTTTACTGTTCCTATACTTTTATTTTAAAAACAAACGGTTCTGGAATGGTTTCGTTTTAAAATAAAAGTGTAGGAAACTTGCACTTTCAGCACTGCATTGAATGTTCCCTTAAACAGCAGGTGCATGTGTTTGGGGGTTTGTATTGTGTGTGGGAGGGTGCATGGTGATGGGGTTTGTGGAGAGTGAGTGCAGGCCAGCAGGGAACATAGTTCCACCACTTCTTTTCATACACGTCAACCACTGCATGATGCTGGTGTTACAGTTGCCGGATGACTACAGGAAGTGGGTGATTTTATGGGGATTGACTTTTTCGAAAAATTGCCACCAGCGATCTTCCAGTTCCTGCGATGACGTTATTTCCGGTTGTGGGTTTACCGTAACCAGTGTTTCTGTTGTAGACATGGTGGAAACAGTGAAACCAGCATTTTTGGTGACAGTAGGGGATCTACGTGATCCGACCGCGGCTGATTTTGCCTTGGTCGGAATGTTTGCATGAGAAAGGTGCGAACTACCAAATGTTCGCACCTTTCTCATGTGAACCTACGTACATACTACGGGCACTGCACCCGTTTTTAATCTTTGTTTTTGGGCGCTGTCCCCTGCAACACCCCGCTCACTATACCACACAGTATAGTGAGCGGAGTGTTGCAGGGGACACCCCTGCAGTCTTTTTTTTTTTGTTTTTTAACTTACCTGCAATGCTACCACCAAAGGTTCGAACTTTTGGTGTTCAAACCCTTGGTGGTTGCATTTTTAGAACTTTTGGTCCTTACGGACATTTATTGTGGGTAAAAAGGTACAATCCCAACAGAAGGACCCTGAGCAATGACTTTTCACTGTTTTTCCGGAGTGACGGTGACACCGTTACCGGCATGCCGGAATGCGCATGCTCGGGTACTTATGATGTAGCAGTGATTCTGGTTACCGGAAACAGTGCCACTGAGATCACGGAATCACCAGTGATTTATCTGGAAATTTGCAATGAGACCCACTGGGATTGTGTGAGATCTGCTTCTCTGTTCAATCCGCAATGCCGCTATTAAACTAACCTCACCCAGGATTCGCGTCCACTGACTGATTCCCGTTATACACAGCTAAAAGCTTTATGTATCAATATGTCATTGCGTAAAGCAGAATCTGCAAAGATGGGATTATTAACTTTAGATGTACATTTGCCTGAGATGAGATTGCCTATTAGGATGGTTGAGAGTCCGGAACATGGGTAGCAATGCTTACCCCATAAAAGAAAGATTTCAGTAGGGTGAGAGTGCTACAGATTCTCCCTTACTTAAATCAGACAGCGTGGAACTTGTAATGAAGGGGATCATTGCCCATGATAGTGGGTCGTTACTAAAGAAGAATTCTCAACCACCCTGAAACAATCCTGCCTCAGAAGACACAGATGGAGTGGATGGCAATTTTCCAGGCACATCACAGAGATAAAACAGCAGTATGGTGTGGTGGTTGGTGGTGGACTTGTATAAGATTAGGGATGGGGCATGGAGTGACGCAACTGGTGGAGGCGTGATGTTAAACGTTTTAAAGAGCTAGAGAATCGGCATCAATGCTTTCTGCAGACCTGTCTGCCATGCAGACAATTCCCAAACAGCTGGGAAGGAAAGGGAACTTGTTGCCAGAGCACATCTTGACTTCAGTAGCAACATAATTGATTACATGTCTCTAGCATAAAGTCTTGGTGCTGGCTTTCAGTTACGGTTTACCACCTCTGGTCACTGTAAACACAGGACTTGAAGCCACGTCCACATACTAATTGTCCCTGCCACCTGGAAAACAACTTTTCATAACTAATGAATGGTAGCAGCTAGCATCAATGTAAGCCTTCCTGTATTCTACACATACAATGTTTTCGTTTTTTTTGGAAGGGCTTTCAACAACAAAAGGTGCGTCTTTTGCATTGGACTTGATCAAAAACTTAAATCAGAAACAAAAAACATTTCTCAAAACTTTTTTAGTACAAGTCATGTGACGCACTAGATGCGCTAGCGCATCTCATCACTTGTGCCAAAATAAGGAGCAGGCCCATTCTGAAAGGGCACTTTGGGCATTTACGTAAATAAGGGGGCTTTTCTGAGCATTTAAAAGCACATCCTGAATTCACAAACTGGATGTGCCTGTTGGAAGCAGATACACTGGGAAAGCACAAATCATGGCAGGGTCATGCCATGATTTTTCTTTAAGTGTGAAAGCCGCAGTTCAAACCATGGCGATGGAAAAATGCTTTTTTCCGATCATTTCACAGAAACAGGACCTTAAAGGGCAAGAAGGACACTAGCCTGCAGGCCGCAGAGAATACGGTGCTTGGTAGCCATAGCGGATTGGTTTTCCCACTGCACTACTCACACGTAGCATCTATGCACTACTGTCCCGCCCCTCTTGAAATGGCATGTCACATTTGAGAATAAGGTGACCTGCGCATTTCAGCAATGAGCATGAATGAAAAAAGCACATCCTCTGCGCTATTTCATTTGTGTAGATGGAATTGGTTATTAATGTGCACGGAAAAACCGAAGTTGAAAATGAGGAGTAATCCAAATATTGGCAATTAATGTAGTGCACATATCGAACTCTTTCATCTTAACATGTCATCAGGGGGCAGAAGAAAAGGGGAGAGCTGAACCCCATGTTGTGAGTGGCCAAGGCATCTAGAGCGTTGATCACTGCCAATGGGATGTGGCAAGTTGGTGCATCTGAATGTTACCGCTCCTATGCCCGGATGCTAGCGCCCCTGCTGCTTAGAGCTACTTGCCCTTGACGCTAGACCTTTTGTGCCAAGATGTCTCCAGATTTCGTTGCAAAACTCACAGCGGCGACCACAGCCTCACCTATTGCAGTTTCTCCCAACCTGTCTCAGTCGCTTGATAGAATCATGAGTAGGACCCAATGATCACCTGTCAGCCCAGAGGTAATACCCAGATCTTGCCCATCCCTGAGGCCTCCAGGCTGGCCCACTTCACATTGACTAGTTTCAAGGGCCAGCAGCTTTAGGCAGCTACTTACCATTGGCGGTTGGTTTCGTTCACACCCTTTTCTCAGCGGGCGACTCAAGAGTAGCCTATCGAATGGCACTCTAATGGAGGTTCCCTTATTTGGAATTTGGTACGTACCCTCTCTTTTTACCAGCAGTATGAGTTTCAGAGAAGGCAGGCAATGCTTAATTGACATGGAACATGTATATTTTTTGATCGTTGATATTCAGACCCAACTCATCCCAAATTACATTGAGGATCTCTTTTTTCCAAAAAGGGTAAAGTGCAAGGAGCAGGCCAGGTACATTTGCACTTCCGTGCAAAGCAGGCTGCACCGTGCAATTTTCACCATTTGCACCACGCGATGCCAGAAAAGTGTTATAGCATGCAACATCGCAGTAACTATTTTTTTACACCTTCTAATGAAGATAGTGTCAGCTGCCATTTATGCATGGCAGACTGGGTTTACTTTTAACATGTCCCAGGAGCATTGGAGAGGGAAGTGGGGCGGGGGTCAGATGAGGTTAGGGTCTCGTACTCACACAGCAGTAGGGAGCCAACCGCCTTTCACTGTTGGAACTAGATTACATCTAAAGTTAAGAATCCCATCTGTGCTTTCAGCATAATTGTTCTTAAACTTTGTATTAGCATGAACAAGCTGACCTACATTTACAATACGTTTACAAGCCATGCTGAGAAGGCTGCTTCTGAAATACTGAATCCACAAATGAATTGTTGTAGTGCCTTCTCTCAAACTGAAGTACATCTGTTTGTGCAAAATATGAAGAATGCCTCGCATTTAGATAGATTTGTGAAGATAAGCCATGTGTCACACTTAGAATCGTGAAGATTAGCAACCGAGAAAAACTTTGAGTACCCAATGTACTAACCCCCCCAGTCATGCTCCCCTCGTGCACACATCCCTTGTACTATACACGCCCATTGGCTAGCCAAACTACACACACACACACACAGCCAAGATAACTAACACTTGCATACAACAACAATCCCAGGCACTGGACCATACCCCCTACGGACACAACAAGCCAGTGTGCACAACATAACCTTAAACACCAGTCAATGTACCCATAAAACACACAAACACACACAAAATAACAGCCATTCCCATTCCACAAACAACCTAGGCACTGGGCCTAACCCTTACGGACACACAATCCAGTGCACTCAACCACAACCTTAAATACCAACCAATTTACACATAAAATGTGCACCCAACATAGCAGACATTCACATACAACAAACAACCCAGGCATTGGGCCTCACCCTTATCGATACAACAAGCCAGTGCACGCAAACAACCCATCTGCAACCCAACACAAACAGACACAAGTTTCTCCTGGTTCTGGACCTATCCTATCCCTCTACCCTCACTAACCAACCCTGCCCTCTTTCTTGCAGAGCCAAGTGAGCGCCTGGAGACTGCCCCTGGGTGGTAGCGGTGCGTGGTATAAGTCAACATAACAAACATTTAAGAACTACTCCATAAATAGATATTTTGTGGGCACACAGCGTACTTTCATGTTGTAATACTTTAAAATAAAGGGTGAATTCACATGTGTAAGCATTGTCTATCTCGGACTGGAAAGTAAACAATGAAAAGCTAAAAACGACCCTGTCATCATGAAAACAGAATAGAATGCTTTTTGCGATAACTGCCCAAGCAAACCCTAACCGCAGTGCTCGTGGGTTGCCTTTGTATATTTATGCAGTGTATATTAGACATGCAGGATAAGCATGGAAGGAGAGAATAGGCGCTTTTTCAGGTTAAATGTGCAGGGCTCAACCTGTAGAGGTTGTAGGGTGAGCCATCTGATATTAAGATGTTGGTCCAAATGAAGCGCCCATTGAAATGCTAAAATCTCTGCCACTCTATCGGCTGAAAAGCAGGTTAGTGCTGTGTGCCAACAAGGCCACTTCCAGTTAAAAATTCGTAGGAAGGCCTTTCACCTTTAAAGTCTATGCAATTTAGGGTCCCTGGGGTTGCTTCTCTTGTCTTATCCATTTTGGATTACTGCAAAGCGCTGTTTCTGGGGCAGCCCGCCTACCTTGTTCACCCGCTTCAAACTCTGCAGCCAGGGTGGCCACTCGACTCTGTGGTACTCCCATGTTACCCTTACCCTCCGCCACCTGCACAGGCTCCCAGTGGCCAAACGGATTTCCTGTAAATCTCTCTGCTTGGTCCGTCATGCCTACTATGGTAGGGGCATGGAATACCTAAAACGAAAATGTTGCCACTATGTCCACACTCGGGCCCTGTGCTCGGCTCAATTCTGTTTTGTTGTGATACCCCGTGCCATGTCTGCGCGTACTGGTGGTCGAGCCTTCTCTATCGTTGCCGCAAAAATGTGGAATTAATTTCCTCTATCGCTTCGTACCACCAAGAATCACCTGTCTTTCAGGCGTGCGGTGAAAAATGTTGTATGTACAGGTCTACCGTACCCCACCCCGCTACATTACCACATCCAACTAAGAAGGAAGACCGGAAGAGATTGATTGCCGAAAGAGAATGCAGGAACAGCTATGTCTCTGCAGTGCAACACTTATACACAGCTCTCACCCCAGAAGGTGGATGGCGATGAGTAAGAGCTAATGAAGGGAGAGGGGCATGTGGAAGCGGAGTGCATGCCTGGACACCTGCGGAATTCATGGTAGCTAGCAGCCATGCTGTACCTGTTCTTTGCAAAGGAAATGGACACTGGTTCTGTGCATGTTCTGCCCTTCAGAGAGGCTTGCCTGGGCCCTGTCCATGCTATGGATTTACTTACTTGTAAGGGAAGCTTGCAATGGCCCAATCATGCTATTCCTGTAACCATTTCTTTAGGGAACTTCTTTCTGGAAACCTAAGTCACACTCAACACTAAAGATGCTGTTAATTGTTATGGTAAGTTTGGACTGGCCCAGCCTATGCTGTAGCAGTGGGTGAGGGAAGCTTGCACATGTCCTCACCATGCTGCACCAGTTTGTGAAGGATGCATGTACCAATACTGCACCTTTTGTGAGGCAACTGCCTCTTGAGCTTCACATACTGTAGTGTTTGTGAGGAATCTTTGCTCTTGCCCTGCATGTTTGTGATGAAATCTTAACATTTCATGGATGATGGGGAAAGAGCAAATGTGAATGTGGCGGGCATGACACATATTTATTTATTTATTAGACACTGCAAGCCCAAAGGCATCGGTGAGCCAAAACATAACCACAAACCAAACCAAAACATATCCAGCTGTACCACTTGTCCTGACGAGGACAAGTGGTACAGCTGGACCTCAAAGTACATCAAGAGAGTTTTATACAAAGAGTACGGTTTTGAAATGAAGACAACATCGTTTGCAGTCCTTTTGTTGTCTCAGCTCTAGCGGTAGAGAATTCCAAAGCGTAGCTGAGACAAATGGGAATGATCTTCCAAGGCCGTTAGTCTGTTTAAAGCGTATGTGAAGGGGCCGGCCGGGACACACTTAGGTATAGGGCATGAGGTCAGGGGATATGAGGGCGGTGCTGGGGTGGGGAGGCAAAATGGCCTTTTACCTAGCGGAGCAACGTTCCTTTCACCATCCTGGTCTGACAACATCCTACTTATCAGACACAATACCTCACTCAGGAAGGCCTGTCCTGC
The DNA here is from genome assembly GCF_040938575.1 of Ambystoma mexicanum. Classification (NCBI taxonomy): domain Eukaryota; kingdom Metazoa; phylum Chordata; class Amphibia; order Caudata; family Ambystomatidae; genus Ambystoma; species Ambystoma mexicanum. Next base: position 986,126,410 of record NC_090921.1, read on the forward strand.
TGGTGCATTGCCACAAAGAACACTTGCCCTGCCACCTCCTCCTATATCTAACAGGGTTATATTTTCAAAGGATTTACTCCTATTTAGCTATGCCTTGTTCTTCCCCCACTCCCAGTTCAGTTCACCTTTTCCTTGTTTTGAATGGGGAGGTACAGCTTAAACTCCGACGGTAGCTCATCCTCAGAGTACAGTCTGTCTGAAAAGTACACTCTTCGTATTCGACAATTGGCATGGATCTAAAAAGGAAACGAAAGATCGAGAGAAGTCTTAGATTCAAATGCTTACTAGAGGATGTAATGATCCTCTCATTTTATACAACAGATGGAAAGAAAATGCAAAGTGCCTAGTTGGACAGTAATCCGTAGCTCATAGCGCAAAGTCATAGGTGAGCAAATACAAACAAATAGTGAATACAGTTAAATGTGCTTGTTATCAAAATCACCTGGTACACTAACATCCTGAAGTATAAGTGCAAATATAATATGTCAGAGCATTACCCTGCGATACAAGGGTATGAGGTGAAAGTAGCTCCCTTCTACAGCAATGCTGCTTATTCCTAGCTAGGATGCCAGGCACTACAGAATATTAGTGCCGGTCCTTGTTTGCTATGGTGATTGGCCGATCAGTGTGCTATACAAACCAGTAGAGCTCGCATATTGAGTCAAGCACCAAGCGTCATATAGCGACGCACACCGCCAGCCGGCATTAATCTCTGGAGTCTGCAACAGACTCTTCCAGAAAGCCGTGGTGTGGTGTTCTATCTCGTTAGGGGAGCGCTGCTCGCCTTCTTGCCAACCCTGCCTGGTGCGCCACACCTGAAAGACACGGCCGGGCACAAGAAACCCTGCCCTCAATCCCCCCTTCGCCTCCTTAGCTTGTGGGTAATGGACTTGCCTCAATCTTGGCTGGGCCTCACCTGGTAGACGTAGCCTAGCCTCTAATCCTAACCGACCCCGGATTGCCACTCCATTGTCCACACCCGGCAGATGCGGCCTGGCTATTTACAAAGCCCCTTCTGTTGTAATACGCACGGGCTCGTGCATAGGCATCGTGTGGAATGTTGATATACGTTCAGAATCAACATTCCGCAGCAGCCGTTGAGCGAGGGGAGCCGTAGCTAGAGGCTGCGGGGTCTCGCCAATAAAGAAACATAAATACAATTACCTGTGTCGATGTAATTGTGTCATTGGCGACGAGGACCGGGATTGTGGACGAGACCCTGTTCCACGCGTGTGCTAGCCTGCTGTCTGGCTCCCCATCGTCTGTGGCGCAGTCGGTGTGGACGGGGGCCGACTGGCGCTGGACCGTCTTGAGCTGCTGCTGCGGGCTTGAAGGCCGGGCGGGTGGTTGCCCGTGAGGTGTGGTGGTCGAGGAACAGTTCGGGCGGGGAGCCGCTGCCCCGGATCGGAGGCCGGTGAGCGCGCCTGCATTGGCTGTCCGCTGGCGGCTCGCCCCGCATTCGTCATTTGCTGGTCCAGCCCCGGTGGAGGTTGAGGAGCTGCTCGAGCGCCCAGGCGGGGGCGGCCGGGCTGCCGCTGGTTGCCGTCAGGCGCGGAGGTCGAGGAACTGTCGCTGCCGGTTGGCCGGGGGCAGTTGGTGTGGTGCCCTGGATCGGAGGCCGGTGTGCGAGCGCACCTGCAGTCCGCCGGCAGCTGGCCCGGTACTCGCTGTCCGCCGGCAGCTGGTTCCGGCGTTGGAGGCCCAGCGGGAGCACAGGCATTGGCGGGCACCAGCAGTTCGCCCGGCAGTGGGCGCCGACCCGATAGTGTCCGCCGGCAGCTGGTCCCGCCCCCGGTGGCGTGCCTGAGCTGGGGGCCCGGCGGGAGCACAGGCACCAGTAGTCCTTCCGGCAGTGAGCTCCGCCTCGATAGTGTCTTCGTAGATACGAGGCGGGGCTATGGTGACGTCTGCGTGATCAGAGCTGTCTGCGGTTGCTCCAAGGAAGCAGGAGGGGCTGCAGGAGCAGGTGCAGTGTGCTTCAGGAAGCAGCTGTCTGTCGGGTTGGTGGATTGAACAATAATATAAACAGGAGGAGAATAACATCAGCTACGTGGCCTGGGGGGCTGCTGGTAAGGTTGGGACATCCCACATCGTGGATTTGGTTGTGACTCACCCTGTGCCAGGATTTTGGTTGTACTGCATATGCGTGGGGGTGCACGCTCACAAGGCCACAAGGGAAGACATCCGGGTGCCGTCATCGGGGTTGATGTGGTGCCTACTGGCTCAAAGTGTCTCTGATTTTAGGGGCACTTAAAAAGTGTGTATAAGTATTTTGGGTGGGCACAAGTTCTTAGCCAGCAAAGTTGACCATGTTGCATACAGCAGCTAGGCCTCCACCAGCATTTCTGCCTAGCCCGGGAGAGCCAGTGGTGCCTTGGGAGCAGTGGGTAGATGCTTTTAAAGTATATTTGCGGGCTGCTGGTGGGGCAAAGTTTAACGATGATGAAAAGGAGGCTGCTTTGCTTAATTGTATTGGTACGGAGGGCTTGAGAGTCTTTCGTCACCTGCCTGGAGAGAATGTAATGATTCAAGGGGGAGGTGAAGGGGAAATGGTTGTAAGTGCCTATGAGACAGCTTTGAAGAAATTGCAAGTACGCTTTGGAAAAAGAGTAAATGTGGTTTTAGAACGGTATAAGTTCTTTTCTAGGGCACAAGGTTCCACGGAAAGCATAGATTCATATGTTACTGCCTTACGTGCGCTCATGGCTACATGTGGGTTCCCGGGTAACGGTGAGGAACAGATTAGGGATCAGATAATGATGAAAACGTCAAATCAAAAAATCAGAGAGAGATTGTGGATTGAGAGCGATCCGTCACTGGATAAGGTTTTGGAGATTGCTAGAGCAATTGAAGCCTCCAAGGCGAGTGTACAAATGGTTACCGAAAGGGATGGAAATAGGGAGACGGTGCATGCGGTGGTGTCAAAGTGCAAGAAGGCTCTGGACAAAGGGGTTGCACAAGGGAATAGAGCACAAAAAAGTAAAGAAGTGTGCAAAAATTGTGGTTGGGCAAGTCATACAGTGGATTAGAAATTCTGTCCGGCTAGCAATGTAGAGTGCAGGAAATGTAAAAGGATGGGCCATTTTGCACGTATGTGTAAAGGGCAGGTGGTCGCAAATGTAACTGCAGAAGAGTTGACTAGGGGTCTGGAGGGAGTTTCAGGTGGGGGTCCTAAACAGACTGTCATATTACATGTGGAAGGTGATGGGCGGAAGGGTCCATGGGTGTCAGTATTGGTGGACCAGCACCCGGTGGAGATGTTGGTGGATTCTGGATCACCTTATACACTTGTGTCTCCGGAAATGTATCAAGAGGTTTTGGGTAAGCCGATCTCTACTTTGTTGGCTCCAGATATCAGACCGTATGCATATGGGCAAAGTTCCATTGAGCTACTGGGTTATGATTGGTCAAACTTTTCATTCAAAGGAAGGCAAACTTTAGGTAAATTGTATGTGGCTAAAAAAGGGACAAGTGTGTTGGGTTGGGACGAGCAGGCTGCACTTAAAATACAAATTCATCCTGGTGAAAAAGAACCGGTTCTCAGTGTCAGGGAGAGAAGGGAAGAGAAGGATGTAAGAGTAACGCCTACAGTGCTTATGAGTGAGTTTCCGGAAATATTTTCTGACATCCTGGGAAAGCTTAAGGGCTTTACGCATCGCATTGTGTTGAAGAAGGGTGCAGTGCCTAGAGTTCATAAGGTGAGGGGGGTGCCAGTTTCAGTGAGGGAGGCATTTAAGGCGGAATTGTCTAGGTTGCAGGCGGCAGGAATAATAGAACCCATTGAGGCTTCGGAGTGGTTGTTTCCTGTGGTTTTAGTGAAGAAGGGTGATGGCAGCATCAGAATGTGTGTGGATCTCCGGGAGTTGAATGCCAGCATATGGGTGGATCGGCATCCTTTGCCAAATATTAATGAGTTGCTCTTGACGTTGGGTGAGGCTAATTATTTTTCGACTTTTGATTTGTCAACGGCGTATCACCAAATTGACTTACATGTTGAGTCGAGACCTCTTACTTCATTTGTGACTCCATTCGGGGCGTTCAGATTTTGTCGTATGCCGTTTGGTTTGGCTTCGGCCTCGGCAGTATTTCAGAGGCTAATGCACCATTTGTTTGAAGGGGTGGTGGGTGTCAGCTATTTTCAAGATGACATTTTGGTTTGGGGCAGCAGCAAGGAGCAACATGATGAAAGGGTAAGGAAGGTCATGCAAATTCTTAAAGAGAGTGGTCTAACAGTAAAATTAACAAAGTGTCAGGTGGGGGTGGAGGAGGTCACATATCTGGGACACACTTTGAGTTCACGAGGTGTAAGTCCAAAAAGGGAGTTGGTACAAGTGTTGAGGGATACGCCAGCTCCGGTTAATAAGGATCAGCTGAGGGCTTTCCTGGGTCTTGCAGAGTATTATGTTAAATTTGTGTCAAATTACGCGGAAAAAACTGTGGCCATGAGAGCTCTTATGAGGAAGTGCGTAAGATTTGTATGGTCTGCGGAGTGTGCGGCAGAATTTGAGCTGGTTAAGAGGGAGGTGGAGAAGGCTCCATGTCTGAAATCATTTGACCAAAAAAATAGAACTGCGTTGACGGTGGATGCAAGTGAGGTGGGCCTAGGGGCAGTGTTGGAGCAATGCATCAATGGGGAATGGGTCCCGGTGGCTTTTGCTTCGAGGACCTTGAGAGATGTGGAAACCAGGTACTCGGTAATAGAGAAAGAGACTTTGGCAGTGTTGTGGGCATCAAAACATTTCAGGACATTTGTGTGGGGTATACCTTATGTAGTCAGAACGGATCATAAACCGTTGGTACAGGTATTTTCTTCCAAGGGAGTCATGGCAGTATCCCCGAGGATTGCGAGGTGGTCTGTACAGTTACAAGATTACAACTTTTCTTTGCAGTATGTTCCGGGGAAATTGAATGTGGTAGCGGATTGTTTGTCCCGGTTGCCAGTTGTAGAGCAGGATAGTGAGGGGGAAGTAGGGAAGGAGGATGATGTGCAGGAGTGTCAGGTTGCTTTGGTCACCTCGGCTGTGGAGAGGTCGGTGTGGGATCAGGAGTCTGAGGGTGACATTGAGTTAAAGTGGATTAAGGAAGGTTTGGTGAAGGGGTGGCACACTGTGAAGGAGAGGCCGGAAGGGAAAGGCTATGGTCAGGTTCTCCAGGAATTAGCAGAGGGTCCTTGGGGTGTCTCGAGGGGTAGTAGATTGATACCCCCGATAAGTTTGAGGGGGAGAATGGTGGAGTTGGCACATGAAGGTCATTTGGGCCGATCATTGACTAAAAGGAGATTGAGAGAGGAGTATTGGTGGCCGTCAATGGACAGGGATGTGGAACAGGTGGTGAAAGAGTGTCAAGCGTGTTCTGTCAGTGATAAGAGTAAGGTACTGCATCCACAACCGGTGCATCCTGTTGAGGTTCCAGAGCAGGTATGGTCGAAATTGGCGTTGGACATTATGGGTCCATTCGACTGTCTGGAGCCTGAGTCCAGGTACATGTTGGTGTTGGTGGACTATACGTCCAGGTGGATTGAGGTGGCGGCGTGTTCAGATATTACGACCAGTACGGTAATTGATTTTCTGAGAAGAGTGTTTGACCGTGAGGGTTTACCGGCAAGTTTAGTTACGGATAATGGTGTGCAGTTCACTTCTAGTGCCATGAGAGAATTCTTGGAAAAGCATGCCATTTCGCATTATAGGACAGCTTTGTATAATCCGTCGGCAAATGGGCTGGTTGAAAGGGCTAATGGCACGATTAAGTCAGCCATACAATTGGCGTTGGCCAATGGTTGGAAGTGGCAAGAAGTTGTGACACAATATTTGGCTGCATATAGGAGGACTCCGGCCGTGCTAACGGGAAGATCTCCATTTGAACTAATGAGGGGCAGGAAGGCAGGTACAAGGTTGAGGACATTGGCTATGGGGGGTGGTGGCCCATGCGAGATGGATTTGCAAGCAATACATCGTAGCATTTTAGAGCGCCAGCAGACTATGGAATCCTCACAAAGGAGTAGGAAGGAGTTGAATGTAAAGCCTGGGGATCAGGTGTACATAAAGAATCCTAGATTAGTTCATAAAGGGTACAGCACTTTTATGCCCTCGAGGAAGGTTATTAAAGTGGGAAAAGGATATGTGCATTTGGAGGATGGCTCTGTGTGGAGTAAGAGGCGTGTGGCGGTGGATGGACGTGGATGTGAGGATAAGGATGGTGTGGAGTGGGAGGAGGAAACACAGGAAACAGCGATGGATTATAATCCTGTGGTGTCTCAATCCATTGGGAGTGAACAGCAAGAGGGGGTACCAATCCTAGGTCCTGTGGATCCACAGGTAAATGTGGAAGCTCAGAATGCTATGTCTCAGGAACCTGATCTAGTTCAAAATAGGGATCGCGTGGGTAGGAGCTGTGGGCGTCCCATAAGATTTAGGGATTATGTTTGTTAAGAGTGGAGGACATTGAATATTATCCATGCTTCTTGGATGGTTATATGGTTAAAGGAAGTGGCATTTATGACATGTCAGGTGATGTTGTTTCATGTTCCATTGTTAAAAAAAAAATTGTAAATATTTTTATCCAAGGGAAGAGGATATGTTGTAATACGCACGGGCTCGTGCATAGGCATCGTGTGGAATGTTGATATACGTTCAGAATCAACATTCCGCAGCAGCCGTTGAGCGAGGGGAGCCGTAGCTAGAGGCTGCGGGGTCTCGCCAATAAAGAAACATAAATACAATTACCTGTGTCGATGTAATTGTGTCACCTTCCTCCTCCTTCAGCACGTATGTGCTCACTGGCATATTTTGGGAAACTACAATATAGTGGAGTGGCTGGAATGTGAAGACGGCAACGAGGGGCCAACAAAATTGAAATATCTCCACCTGCTGTGCTGATCAAAAGCCTGAACATGGCGGTATAGTGAGAGAGCTACGTCCCCTGACTGCTTTTGTTGCCACACACAACATGGCACATTCTTTCATACACTTTGGGGCTGCTCCAAGGTACGGAGGTTCTGGGGTGGTATTGAATCGGTTATCTTCGATGCTCAGCCAGCTGGTGGTGACAGACCCGAAATGTTTTATACTGGGAATATGAGGGATTCTGTCTTTTCACAATATGAGAAACTCCATCTGTCAAATCCTTTTATTATACTAAAGCGTAGTATCTCGATGAATTGAGGCTCCTGCGCCACCCCCACGCTTTCCAGGTGGGAGTGAGATATGCACAAATAGATGCTCATAGAGGAGCGTGTATATCAATGGCAGGGATGCCCCCAAAAGCATGCTAAAATCTGGAACAGATTGCAGTCTGGAAATGGGCTTGATTAACTATTTCAATTAATTCTATGACAGGACTGGAGGCGAGCATTATGCTTCAAATTCATTTATTTACTACTCTTCAGCAGTTCAACAAACTCATATATAAAACTTTGAAAAGTGCTCAACAGTAACTTTTCCTTTTTCCAAACTAAAAAACCCAAAGGTCTCTGTAGTCCATATCCTTTTATCCAGTCACAACCCACTTCCTGTTCTTGGACTCCTCCTCTTCTTTTACTGCTCTTCAAGCAGATAAATACCATTTAATTCCTCTCTGTATGTCAGTATTAGAGAGACTGGAAATTGAGTGGAGTGAACGTGAAAGATTAGGCACTGATTTGGGGTGCATGTAAGAGCTTTATGATCGAATGTGTAGCGTGAGGAGCGCTTTGAAGTAATTCAGTTTGAAGTTGTAAGTAGAATACGCGTGCATGCGTAGATGAGTGGTTTACTAGGTGGACCATGACACAGCACTCGCTGCAGGTAATTCATTAGAATTTATCCGCGAGGCAAGCGGCCCCGTGTTGCAATTTCGACACCTCAGGGGTTCGGCCCAACCTCGTGGAATACGCAGTGCCCCCTGCGCATTAGGGAGAGCTCCCGCGGCACCAGGCCCCCACCCTCGGGTAGGCGGAGCTTGGCGCTCGCCGACAGCAGAGCGCATCGCCAGTCCCTCAACGCTATAGGGAAATCATACGCGCGGGCCCCTATGCTTGAGAGGGTGGAGTGAGGCGCTCGCAGCATACAGTGCGCGTCACTCCAGCGCTCAGGCCCCCTCCCTCGGGGAGGAGGAGTCGGAGAGCTGCGAGCCGGCACCCAAGTGCGGACGTTGCCATTAAGTGACGGAGAGTATTGAGAGCTGCACACGCCATGGACGTACGGCGAAGGAAATCATTAATTAAGAAAAGAAAGCGATCAGAGCGATCGCGAGCGCTCTGCAGAGCTGAAGATACAGATCAGCTGCTCAAGAGCAGCAGACCACGGACACGCTATAAGCAGCAAGTAATACAATTGGAGCTCCATAGGCTCCCCAGGCTGCTAGAGAGCAACGATCAGAGCGCAAGTGAGCGAGGGACCTCGCAGCAGCCTTCTGAAGGCAGAGAGACATTATAACTGGTGCAGCCACACGAAAAAAAAATATATATATATAAATAAATACATAAATAAATAAATAAAGTGGGCGTGCTAAGACACCTGATTCAGGTACTCAGGCACACAGCACAGTAAAAAGATGTCAGAGTTTGAGTGGAGTGAGGGGGAACAGCCTCTGGATCTCGCTGCCAGCTTCAAAGAAGTGCTGGGTAGCTCCCTGATTGATGCAGTGGCGGAAGGGGTCAGGGCCCTACAAGAAAGACTGAAGACACTGGAGGCTATGCTCTCACAACCCAGTAATAGCACCAAAGACTTGAAGTGCACGCCCACAGAACCCTCAAAAAGAGGGCATAAGGGCAGTAAGACAACCCTTAAGAGGAAAGCCTCTGGCGACCCCCAGGGCTCATTGGACGGGGCAGAAGAGAAGGCCCCAGAGGTAGCCGACGCTTTCGCGAAGCTGAAAGAGGCTTACCTTCAGCGTCAGGCAGTGCCAGACCTCATGACCCCCTCTCCAGGGGAAGATAACACAGGAGATGACCCAGGCTCGGAAGAAGAGCCGGCAGACGAGCAGGCCTCGCAGGAAGGAGAAGAGGTCGCAGAGGAAGAATGGGCTAAGCCCAGTGGCGGTAAAAGAGCGCGTAAGGAGAAACATCTCCAAGAAGCTCAAGAAGATATGTTTATTCCGGACAGCATCCAGAACCCAAGGTCCACAGAGTGGCAGCCATCACCCCGAGTAGCACAATACATGACAATAAGACTGCGCAAGGCGCTAGACAAGGAGGTGAGACAGCGCCTGCGAGCGGAATGTCCGTGACCAGACCTCCCAGGAAAAGTAGCAGAGACTCCCGAATTAGATCCAAAGATGCTGACCTTTGTGTCAAAGACAAGCAAGGACCCTCGCAAGGGTATTGACAGGTCATGGAGGAGCTGTCAGGAGAAGGATCTTACTAATTGTAAGAGTCAGAACGTGGTCTATTGTAGTGAATGCCCTTGCAGCCTTCCGTACATAGGTCAAACCACAAGAGCAGTCAACATTAGGAACTCTGAACACAGGTCCAAAATCAGATGCAAAAACTTAACAGCGCCCCTAGTGGAACACTACATAGCGGCCAATCATACACCGAACAACATCCTCTAGTGGGTAGTTGAGAAAATCAAGGGAAGCCCTGACACTCAACAAAGCCTTCGGAGAAAAGAATCCAGATGGATTCATCGACTAGACACTTACCACCATGGTCTGAACGAAATCTTTCAACCAGTAGTATAATAACACCCCCCCACATTGGTACCTCGATGGTGGACCGGCGCGACATTCCTTATATATTGCCAGCGTCATAACAATGCCAGGGGAATAAGTCCCTGCCACCTGAACGCAACACATACCTAAGGGCGTTTCTTTCCCTTCAGACCATCTACTATGACAACAAGAATATTCTGTTCTATGGCTCTTACCATTCCCCTAATCACAACACCCCAAGATAACATGACGTCTATTTCTCTGTTTGACCTAGTTCTGCTGCCATGCCTTGGCCACCCTGACCTACCCTCCATTGTTCCCCATTTACGCTGAGAGCCATTCATTTGTCAGCATGTGGTAAGGCACCCTCACTGTCAGCTTACAATGCCAAGAGACTGACACTCTCACATACCTTAAATCTGTCCATTCAAAACTATCGACAAGTGCATTTCTCCCTCCAAACACCCGCCACTCTTAGCCCATTGTACCCACTGCGACATTCAGCCAATATAGAGAAACCTCTGTGAAGGGCGGAGATTGGTGAGCACTGTCATCCTCTCCCTCTGTAACTCCGAGTGGCTTACACGTGTGATTGCCATGACAACGATCACAAACATAATCACAGTGCATGTGCGATCACCATAGTTATGGGCACATCATTAGGTAGACGCTGAATGCGCACACCCTTCAATTCATGCAGTACGGGCAAGACGGCGAGCCTCCAGCTTCCCCTCTGCACAAGTTTCTGCTGATTCATGTGGCAGCCAACATGCCGTGCAAGAGGTAAGCAGGCTGGGCCCCCTCCGGCGAATACCGCCGCGTACGCAGACAAGCGCTTCCTCTCCCCCACAACATACTGGCCTGCCCAGCCTGTTCTCCTACCTCCTTGGTAAGCGAATTCACACGGCCAATTCCACATCACAACCAGTGCCAAATGCCTGGTGTCCATGTGTTTGACCCCAAGATATCTGAGCCGCATTTTATCTCCCATGAACAAACATGGCACCAGACCTGACCCTGGCCTCTCTAGTGCACTCTCTATACATACAGGCAAAATCCTTCAATACTCAGCCTACCCCTAATACACGTTTCAGATGAAACACCACACTAGAAGTAACGCGCACAGCTACTTTTTTGCTGTACCACATTTCAAAACTCACTGAAAATTAGGTCTTGGCATTTTGCCTTTGTTCTTTCTCTTCAGGAGCCATTCACCAGTCAGCATCGGTTCACAACTTGTACCTGTCAGCGACAGAACTGGAATACACCAAAGTAGTGATACTGTATCCAAATCAGGTACAAACAGTTCTGAGTAGTGAGTAGAACAGTTCCTCTAATGTCTCTCTTGAATTTTGTACTAATTGATACACATCACTAATTTACCAACACCACAACATGAGACCTTGGCATTTTACTCAAATAGCTTCATTCTCTGCTCAATTCTTTACAGAAACACCCAGATGTGATCTTGACAGAAAACCTTTACTGGTCACTTATGCGACTGGTCTTGTTGCCTGGTATCCACCTCCGTGTGGCCTGAACCTGAGCACTTAAGATTTGAAGCACCGGCAGGTAAGCCTGCCGACCGGTGCTGAGAGTTTTTAATGATTACACCAGTGCCCTAATACCATGGCCACCCGCAGTTCCACCCCACTCAATTGATATCTATATATTCTCTACAGGGGCCCTAAATAGGACCCTGAAGGAGGCCCTATTCCAATAGATCACCGCCGAAACGTGAAGAAGATAGGGAATTGAATTGAACACACATATCCCTTCCCTCTGGAACCCATTTCTCTGTTCCAACCAACAACCCTCACGTTGGCAAGGATAACAGTTATCTTGTACCTAATTACCCTGCCGCATTAATTGCTTTGTATAAACAATTGAAGGAGGAACAATTAAAAGCTCCCATCTTGGGACTCATGATGCAATGTATTTATTGAACTACTATCATGCATCTGTTTCTTCTGCATCTCATCCTTCAATACATGTTCTTTTAGTGAATTAACTAAATAACATAGTCCTTTTGCTTTTTGTTTCTGTTTCCGCCATATGCTTGTCTCACAATATTCCTTTGTACCTTTTGAACTTTTAACTATATATGCCATGTGAATGTACATACTTTCCTTTATGCCCTTGGTTGAGACTATAACCATGTTGGTTTTCTGTAATGCGTTTTGTTAAAAATATATGATTTATACCCTTTTGGAATTAGGAGTTGACTGTCTGTTCTTCCTATCCATACTGTTTATTTGTTAACCCCTGCAAATATTATTTAAACGCTTGTCCTTGAAACACACAGCAAGTTCACAAAATGAGTGGAAATGTATGAATAGCGGTTGACTTAGTCCTAGGATTTCCGGAATATGGAAACCTAACTTTATTTCTAAACAAATTAAAGTTAGTGGACAGATCTAGAGAATCAAATATCTGTTCACCTTACATGTCTGTGGTTTAAAAAAAAAGTATCAGTAAGGGTACATTCCTTTGTTTAGAGGAGATGGTGTTGGACCTGGCAGGACCCCTCACTAAGATCATGGATCTAGCAGAGAGGGCAAAGAATACCGGGGAGGAAGTGGACCCTGATGCTCTCGCTGGCTGGGCACAAAGAGCAGTCTGCCTCCTTGGAAATGCAAACTGTGCAATCGCTTCAGAAAGAAGAAGGGGTCTGCTGCTGAAAATAGACCCAAAACTCAGCGACCTGGCATCTTATGAAGCAGGAGAAGGAGCACAAGGACTCCTTTTTGGAGAAACCTTTGGGAAGGAGATGGGTCGATTCGTCGGAACCTACACATCGCTAGAAAAAGCGCAGGCATCTATCAGGAAAATATTCCCGAGCAGAGTTTTTGGCAGGACCGGCCGCTTCAGGGGTCTTGCAGCCGGTCGTGGTCAGGGAGGAAGAAGACCCCCGAATCCCAGAGCATAATACTGGGAAAATAAGCAGCAGGACACATTCTTCAGGTCCAGATGGAGATTCCCGAGAGGCCGCAGGTCCAGGGGTTCAGGACGAGGACAAGGATTTACACCAGGTGAGAGAAATTCAGTATCCTCCAGTAGGAGCGAGGACGCGCATATTTTTAGAGAATTGGCGCACGCTTTCAAACGATTCCTGGATATTGCAGACCGTCAGAGGTTTGCAGCTAGATTTCATAGAGACCCCATTCCAGCTGCGCAGGCCACAGAGTCAGAGAGTAGCGCAAGCAGAACAGGAATGTCTAGACAGCGAGCTAGCGCAGTTAGTTCAGAAGAGGGCTATTGAGAGATGCGAAGCAGCCCCGAGGTTTGTGAGCAACATGTTCCTAGTGCACAGGAAAGAAGAAGTTCGCCCCGTTATAAATCTCAAGGAGCTAAATGGATGGATCATATACTGACATTTCAAGATGGAAGGCATCAATCAGCTTTGAGATTCCCTGAGAGAGGGAGACTGGTTGATACGACTAGATTTGAAGTATGCGTACCTTACAGTCCCAGTACTCAATGAGTACAGAACGTTCCTAGCTTTTCACTGGCAAGGACAATTCTGGCAATTCAAGACAATGCCATTCGGGCTTGCATCGGCACCCTGGGCATTCACGAAAATGATGAAGCCAGTAGCAGCAGCGATCGGGGAGAAGGGTATCAGGCGGATTATCTATCTAGGCGACCTCTTACTCCTAGCAGAAGATCAGAAGTACTAGTGTACCAGACGTGATGGGTTCAGGACCTACTGGGATCACTGGGGTTCCTTGTGAACATAGAGAAGTCAGATACCACGCCAGCGCAGAGATTAGACTTCCTAGGGTTTGTACTAGATACCAAGAAGGCGACTCTAGAGCTTCCGGCTCGGAAAAGATAAAAGATATCAAAAGGGAGATCAGAGCATGCTTAGAAAAGCAGCAAGTGTCGCTCAGAACCTTGGTAAGAATAGTAGGATCACTAGCAGCATCTATTCAAGCCATATTCCCAGGTCCTCTTCACTACAGAGCACTGCAGAGGTTGAGGATAAAGTACCTTCAGCAGGGCTTGAGGTATCACCAGAAAGTTCCCCTGGATCGAGAATCGATTACGGTGCTGGAATCGTGGTTAAAGAATATGGATGCTTGAAATGGGCGTGCCATATTCGGAGACAAACCGGATTTGATTATAGAATCAGACGCAAGCCGAAGAGGCTGGGGAGACAGATGCGGGATTCTGGAGACTGGAGGCAAGTGGAGCGAAGAGGAGCTTCGTCTTCACATAAATTATCTGGAGCTCCACACAGGATCGTTCGTGATCAAGGCATTTACAAAAGGAAGAGTGAAATCATGCGTTCTGCTAAAAATGGACAACATATCGGCTGTACGATACATAAACCACCTGGGAGGAACAAAGTCCAAGATGCTGGCGGAGCTTGCAAAGGACTTTTGGCATTTCTGCCTACTCTCGGAGACGTCGGTGACGGCAGAGTACCTGCCCGGGACACTGAACGTAGTGGCAGATTGGAATTCACGATACCTGACAGACTCCAGCGACTGGAGACTGGATCCAAAAGTGTTTCAGTTTCTGAACACGAGATGGGGGCCAGTGCACATGAACCTCTTTGAGTCCCGGCTCAATGCTCAGACGAGGCATTACTTCAGCTGGAGACTGGACCCGGGAGCACAAGGGACTGATGCTTTCCTGAAAGATTGGTCAGGAGGACATCACTGCTCAACATCACGAAGGGAGGAAAGGCGTAGAGTTCTAGCGAAATGTCAGAGGGAGAAGGCAGAGTTGATTTTAGTAGTACCACTGTGGAAGTCGCAGGTGGTGTTCCCAACATTGATGGAACTAGTAACAGACCTACCCAGAGTCCTCCCTGAAGGAGAGCGACTACACACAGACCCAGCTGGGTCGTGTCATCCTCTGAGAGTGAGAGGGACACTCCCGCTAGCCACTTGCAGGATATCAGGAGGTGTTGGACTCTGCCAGGAATTTTGGCGCAAGCTGCAGAACTTATCGCCGAATCCTGGGCTCCATCCACTAGGAGGAGCTATGATGCAGCTTGGGCAAAGTGGACAAGCGGGTGCAAAGGGAGAGGTGTTCATTCTGTTTTGGCACCTGAAGTAGAGATACTGAACTTCCTAGCAAATCTATTGCAAAACGGAAGAGCTTTTCGTACGATAGGAGTGTACAGGTCAGCGATCTCAGCGGGGCATCTGCCAATTGAAGGCATCCCAGCAGGAGAACATCCTGCAGTAGTGAGGCTCATCAGATGAGCGAGATACAGAGTAGCCCCAGAGCCCAGGTATAGTACAATGTGGGAAGTGTCAGCAGTACTGCGTTTATTAGAGAGCTGTCCAGCTGATAGGTACCTTTCCTTTAAGCAGTTATCAGGGAAGCTAGCAATGCTGTTGTGCCCAATTTCATGCAAGCAGGTGTCAGACGTTAAAGCTCTGGAGATTAACAGACGGTCCTTTGGACCGGAGGGCGTAAGCTTCTCTATAGTTAGGAGAACTAAGACAGGGACGACTACGGTCCACTATCCCTATTTTCCGTGTAATACTAAATGGTGCGTAGCAAGATGCATTCAAGAATACGAAAACAGGACAGAAGAGAGCAGGGCAGTAAGTACCACACAGCTGCTAATAGCGCGTAGGAAGCCCTTTCACACAGTTACTTCGGCTACCATCGCGAGATGGGTCAAGGAGATAATCCAAGCGGCAGGTGTGAATGTTAGCGGGTGTGGAGCACATTCAGTGAGAGGAGCAATGGCTTCTAGAGCCGTGATGGCAGGAGTACCTTTAAGAGAGATCATGCTAGCAGCAGACTGGTCGAGTGATCGTACATTTAAAGAGTTTTATTTTAAACCAACAGAAGGAACGGTGTTGGGGAAGCTTTGCACAAGCATAATGCTCGCCTCCAGTCTTGTCATAGAATGAAGATTACCTCTGCTATCTGCAAAGGGAGTATTAATTCTATTAAAGACTAGGAGGCCAGCATTAAATTGTCACCCAATTATGTACTGTCTAAGATTGTATTATGTTAATAAGTACGCTACATAGACACCACCCTAAAATCTTCCGTTGTATGTTTCATAGGGGAAGATCAGAAGAATAGCTGAAGGCAGAGTAAGGAGCAGAGTGGCCCAGGAGACTGGAAGTTCACTGGCAGTTGAGTTGTCAAGTTCAAGGAATACTTTGCACCGTTAGCGAGGAACAGTTATGGAATTTGATGGACTTTTCAGAGCGAGTAAAAGCAGAGGAGGAGTCCAAGCACAGGAAGTGGGTTGTGACTGGATAAGTGGATATGGACTACAGAGACTGTTGGGTTTTGTAGTTTGGAAAAAGGAAAAGTTACTGTTGAGCACTTTTCAAAGTTTTATATATGAGTTTGTTGAACTGCTGAAGAGTAGTAAATAAATGAAGTTGAAGCATAATGCTCGCCTCCTAGTCTTTAATAGAATTAATACTCCCTGCGCAGATAGTAGGGGTAATCTTCATTGTTTCAGTTACTTGCAGGAACTGCTGTAATATGATGGGATTGTACTATCAAAATATAGGGAAGTTCTTCTGCGCTCCTCCGGAGGCCCGGCCTACACCAGCGAGGTCGCGTAGGAAAATACCCGACGTGTTCAGTCAGCTGGCCGGCTGACATGTCACAAACACTCCGGTAAACGCAAGGAAGCACGTTTTGCCTACAACAAAGGCACACTATCTGAATTTAAAGGTACAGTATTTAGAATAACCACTTTTTCAAGCATATATTGCTAAGACATTATTTTTTCGAATATACTTACTTATAATTATAGCTGACTAGAACTTTTAAACAAAAATTGGAGAAAATAAGTATTTCTTGACTCATTTCTGTGTAAAATGGATTCATATCTGCAATCTTTTAAACACTAAGGAAAATCCTATGTCTTTTACAAAACATTTCCAGTGAAGAAAGTTGGATTTCTATCTATTTAGATGTCAGGAATGGAGTTAGCTGATGTAGCTTTCTCGTTGTAATGGTACATGTGAAAACTCACACAGAACAAGGTTATCCAGCTGCTGAATAGCATATTATTGAGCTTGTGATTACAATATTTAAAAAGGAATTTTTCTCTAACAAGTAATACCCTTCGCCTTGGTTTTTTGGAAAGCGTGTTCTTATTACTGATTTACCTCAAAGCAGAGACTTCATATATACCTGGGTTTTCGCACATGGTCTAGGCATGGCCTCAAAGAAAGGACCTACCAAGGATTTGTCATCAACGTCTGCCATTAAGGCTCCCAAAAGGCAAAAAAGTGAATTTCCTACGCCAAAAGACGACATACAGGTCCCAGTCATGCAAGGTATTTTGTATGAAATTAAATCACTTAAACCATTTATGGAAGCTACAACAGCCAAATTACAATTGCTAGATGACAAATGGTCCTCATTTGAAACAAGGATCAATGAGGTGGAAAGAAGGGTCAGCAATGCCGAAGATGTCGCGGGAAAGGTGATGTTGCTTGAAAATGCAGCTACTTCTCTTCAAAAACAAGCAGAACATTTCGAGAATAGAAATAGGAGGAACAATATACACATTTTTGGCCTTCCAGAAACCAATGAAAAAGACAATCCTACTCAATTTATTTACCCATGCTTCCCCTACTTCTGGATCTTCCCACATCTATGCAACTTAATATCCAAAGAGCCCATTGTGTTGGACCTAAACTGCCATCTAGGAATGTTCCAAGAACTGTAATATTTGCAGTGCTTGATTATACGCATGTCCTACTCATTATGGACAAAGCAAAAGAGAAAAAATCACTTGAGTGGGAAGGCACTAAAATCTTCAAGATTTTTCCAACGCCACAACAGCGAGAAGAAAGGAATTTTTGGTGTTTATACCAGCATTAAGGCAACTTAATGCCAGGTATGGGATTATCTACCTAGCATCGCTAAAAGTCACCCTCAATGGCCATACATATATCTTTCAAAACCCAAGTGTCTTGCGCAACTTCATCCAGAGCCAAAGAAGAGAGGAGATGGACACCACTAGACCACCACCTATATGAAGTAAATATATACACAACTTGTTTTTCTTAACAGAATCCTCTCGCCAGGATGTGGTGAGGGACAGAACCATCTGGATCTGGTTCTCCACCCCAACCATTTATTGACTTCTTTATGAACATGGATCGGAGTGGCTGTTTCCCGCTAGCCACTGCTCGGTTTTGTACCTGTTGGTTTGTTTTGAAATTGCAAAATTCCATGTTCTTCTTGTTTGTCATTCCCTTTTCCTTGTGTTCCTTTCCCATTTATGTCTCATATTACCAGTGCTTTGTTACAGTCTACAAATTTGTTTATGCTGCTGTTACCATTATCCATGATACTTAATATTGCCACATGGAATGTCAAAGGGCTTCATAATCCGGTTAAACGGTAGAAAATCCTATCACACCTTAATAGAGCTATGCCATCTATTGCATGTCTATAGGAGTCCCACCTCTCGCAAGCAGAAGCTAACAAATTGAAATGTTTATGGGTAGGTCAGGTGTTCTCAAGTGGAGCAGATGGGAAGAAGAATGGGGTTATCACTCTTATTAATAAACATCTCCAATGCAAAGTCTTATCTACAGAATCAGATGATGTGGGGAGATGGATGATAGTTAAACTCTTTGTTGACTCCATAGAATATTCTATTTTAAATGTGTATGGTCCCACTAATTCAGACCCTACATTCTGGACACAGTTGAGGACCCACATTCTTAAATACCACTTGAATAATCTTATTGTATGCAGAGATTGCAATGAGGTTATAGATCCTCTCCTTGATAAGAAGTCCAATGTGCACTTTATATCTACTAAATCCCATATACAATTTAGAAATGTTGTTTCTGAATTAGGTCTCATTGATACATGACATATCACCCATCCATGAGATTTGGCTAATACCTTTTATTCACCTCCCCATTACTCTTTTTCCGAGAATTGATTATATCTTTGTATCTGAATCCCTGACTAATCATCTTTTAGATGCCAAAATAGAAAGTATCATGTTGTCTGATCATGCTTCCGTTCACATCACATTATCCAATGCACAAAATGTACATCATCATAACAGATGGAGATTCAATTCAGCTGTTTTGAAAGATGAGCAATTTGTGAAATTCATTCATCAACAACATATTCACGTTTTTGATGAAAACTCATACATAATAACTGGGATTGCTATAAAGCAATATTAGAGGTCATATTATATCATACACTGCCACCAAAAAGAAAAAACTCAAAAAGAATCAGAAGATATCCTTAAATTTATAAAATCCTTAAAACTAGAACACATTCGTACTAATTCTGCCTCTACTCTTCAAAAAATTATGAAACCTAGAATACAGTATGTCAATTTAGTGACTGAATATTCATGTGCAAATCTTTTAAACTATAAGTACAAAATGTATCAATTTTCTAACAAAACTGGAAAATCATTACCATCATATCCTAATACAAAAAAAGACAAAGCAAAAATTACTGTTATTAAAGATCATGATAGTAATAGAGTCATGAAAGATAAGGACATTCTGCAAGTTTTTTCGAACTTTTATCAAAAGCTATACTCCTCTGAAGCATTGCCCAATAATACTAATGCTACTGAGTTCCTTAAGCATGTACAACGCAATTCCTATGCAAATTCTAACCTACAATCTCTAAATTCTCCTATATCATCGAATGAGGTACATAGAGCTATTAATGATCTTAAGAAGGGGAAAGCTCCAGGTCCACATTGTTTCTCAATTGGCTATTTTGCCCATTTCAAGGATATAGTAGTCCCTAAACTCAATGAACTTTATACCTCTTTTATTGCGCATGAGTAAGCAGCTGGATCTTATGCTGAAGAAATGCTTATTATATTCCCCAAACCCAACAAAGACCCTGAATTGATTCAAAATTATAGGCCCATATCTTTAATTAATACAGACTGTAAAGTTCTTGCCAAAATTCAAGCTAACAGACTTATTTCCTTTCTTCCCAACTTAATTAAAAATGATCTGGTGGGATATGTCAAAGGTAGATTATCCTCTGCCAATATTGGGCACTTTATCAATATTCTCAACATTATTCAAAACTCCCCAAACCCATATGCGGCAATAGCGCTTGATGCCGAAAAAACTTTTGGCAGAGTAGAATGGAATTTCATGTTTGAAGCTCTTACTTGACATGGCATTCCTACTCCATTTATATCCATGATTAACATACTGTTCTCCAATCCCACTACATCAGTGTTTCTAAATTACCATTTATCTCCCTTTTTTCCTCTCTATAGAGGTACTCGCTAAGGTTGTCCTCTTTCGCCTCTTTTATTCATTTTGGCATTAGAACCCTTCCTGGAAACAATAAGAGAGGATGATAACATTTGTGGTATTCAATACAAATGTATTAAAATTAAAACGGCAGCCTTTGCTGATGATGTTTTACTCCTTTTGAATATATCAGACACTTGCCTACATCATCTGAATCGTATCATTGCACAATTCCTTCTGGCATCAGGCTATAAACTCAACACTGATAAATCTGAGATTCTACCACTTAAAATACATTAGACCAAGCATCACTTTTTAAGGTCTGGAATGAAATGTGCCCAGCGGGGATCAAATACTTAGGTATCCATATAGCGCCCAGAATGAAAGATAGTATTAAACAAAATACAGCTAATATTCTAACTAAGGTAAAAGGAACTCAAAAATAAATGGTCCCCCCTCTTCTTATCTTGGTGGGGCAGAATTGAAGCTGTTAAAATGATGATCTCACCTATTATTCTCTATTATTCATATATGCTCCCTACCCATATCCCAGCCTCTTTTTTTAAAGTCATTAGACTCTTGTATGCTTACATTTCTCTGGGTGAAAAAGAAACTAAGAATATCACTATGCAAACTTAAGAAGCCCAGAACAGAGGGAGGTGTAGGTTTCCCAGATTATAAAAGATACCACTCAGCCTTTATTTTGCGACAAGCTCAGTTGTGGTTTATCCCGACTAATACTAATGTGCCCAACTGGTTTTGTATTGTCTCCCCACATTCTTACGGACCACCCATATATCAAAAATAATAATAAGTGTTTCAATATCACTAGTATTAATGTTTCTATTATGTACCTCCGACTATACTTGTTTTCACGAATTTCAAAAAGATACAAATTTATATCACCATATATTTGGATAAACCCCCTAATAAAAATTAACAAAAGAACTGTATGCTGGAGACCATTTTTAGTGTAATTTCGGGAGTCGGCAGAGCCATACCTAGGGTCTGCGGACACGGAAGGCTCTAACTCCTTCCAATATCCCAAAGAAGTCGTGGTCCACAGAATGAGCAAAGGGTAACTGCTGTTTATTTTATCAAATGAGCAGAGATAACATACATGGAACAAAATCCAGTCCAGTCACTTCTTATATATTTCGGGGCCGCAGGCCCTTTTTATGTTGTTGTGACATCACATTTAGCATCACTTACCAGAAAACCCATCCCAGAACCTAATGCCACTCTGGGTTGGCTCCCAGAGTGGTATCCAGTATAGGGACATATAGAGTGCTTGGTAATTGGTGGTCACTGCGTCAGGTGGTATGCTTGGGTTGTTCCTAGAAATTGCTACATGAGAACTGTTGCATGAGAACCCCTAATGATTGGCTGGAGATTCCGGCCGCCAGCTTCTATCGCACAGTGTCCTGATTGGTCGGGGTGCGGGCCCCCAAGCCTGGGACCACCGTTAGTCCCAGCCCGCGAGACACCTGCTCTTGTACAATATGTATCAACAAGGTGTGACTATGTGACAGCGTGTAACAATGGTGTCTTTACTAATGCCATGGGAGCAGTCCAGTCCCAGCGCATGCTGTAGGTGGATTGTTGCAATTTGTTGCAAGACTCAGTCGCTGACGTGAGACGGCTGCATCTTCCCAGCTTCCAGGCCTTGGCATCATGTCAGGTCGGCCGGATCACGTGTGAGGAGACCGCTGGTGAGGCCGATTTACTTCAATTTCATTTGTATTTTAGCTCAGGGTATTCTGTTCTGTAGCTGGGCTCAACGTGGCACAGTGAATGAGGATGTCACTTGCAATATTGTGGCCTTGGCGGTGGTGGTCCCTGCCAGGGCTATTCTGCTCGCTCAGCAGCTTGCAGCTTCGGAATCTCTGTGAGACGATTCGAGTGTGTTGGGTATGTTGAGGCCTACTTCAACTGGTTATATTATCAATATAATTATTCATAGGTTAAAAGCATGTAGTGGGTGGTCAGGTCCCTTGAGTGCTAATGTCCATCCATAGGGTTACTAGAGGGTAGCATCTGCAAGCATATACATGAGCTCTTCTGGCGTCTTGCGTTTCTGCGGTGCGGTAGCAAGCCTATATGGAAAATAGCAAACGTGCAGAAATTGTGTGTGTTTGTCATCTAGCTCATAAAACTGAACGCATATGTTCTTCATGTGGATTGGTGTGTGAGTGTCCTGATTGTGCCAACTGCATTTGTGCTTCCTGTCTAACACAGTTATGTCGCCATGAAGTCTTCAACGACCTACAGCATGGCTTGCGGGGACGTCAATCGATTTGGTCCATATAGTCGTCTCCAGCTCGGTCTTGGTTGTCGTTGCTTGTGTTGGCTAGGGCTCGTCCCATCGCGGGATTGTATGGGTTTATGGCTGGATGTCGTTCGTGATGTGAGCTTATGCTGGGAGCGGTGGGACCGGGTGCAATCTCGGATAGTCGATAGTTATTCTGTCAGGAGTGCTTCTTCTGGCTGGGGGCCCCGTCAGAAGGGAAGGGATTTTCGGATTTTCCCTCTTCACCATGGCTATCTCATGGCATCAAATATGTGCAACAGCTGTTCGTTCATGGTTTTCCCCTTACATTTGATGAGTTCATAACAAAATGTAATGCCCAATGTCTTTTCTACAGCAATATGCAAGTTTATTAGATGCTATTATGGAAAATTATAATATGCTAATTTGTAATGCAAACAATTATTCAGCCCGAAGACTACTTCATCTATCCAACCCTAATGTCACAGCAGCTATGTTGTATAAAGCTAGTTCATCTTTGTCAACAGATGGAGTCCTACATAAATGTCTAGAGGCTTGGAACCAAGACTGCTTTCTAAATGATCCCCAAAGACTTAGGCCCTATGTATGGACTAATGTTTCCAAGGTGATTGTTTTGGCAAGCCTACTTGAAACAATGTTTTTCTTTCATCACAGGGCATACATCACTCCATTAATGCTTTCCAAAGGAGCTTCTTCCCGAGGCGACAAATGTTGGAGTTGCCTTTGTATTCAGGGAATGTTCAAACATATCATCTTTGAATGTATTCATGTTAAAGGTTTTTGGAAGAAGGTGTGGGAAACTTTGGAGCGCATTTTTCAGATTCAGCCAGTCTTCTCCTTTACAGTGTTATTTCAGGGGAGCAAAGCTATTCAACCTGCCATTGATAAGAATACATGTTATTTGTTTGATCTCTTCATACCATAGCAATTCAGAATATTACTTCTAACTGGAAAAATCTCAAAAATGTACATTTTAAACTATGGTGGAATTCTGTATGCAACATTCATAGAATCGAAAAAATGTAATGCTTCATCCCCACGATTACTGCACAAGCATACATTAAAGTGGCAATCCTTCCTGAATTTCTTAGATAACGTAATGCCCAGTTAATAAGAATAATATCATCAATGGTACCACATATCTTAACAATCATTGTCCCCCGCCCCCTCCTTATGTTCATGTTAGTCTTGTTTGTTGGTGTGTGTACTTAATGTTCGAGGGGATTGGGTCCTCCGACGTATTCCATATCTATGACATGTAATCACCAGAGCTGTGCTGCTTCGGAAACTTTTTTCGGCGTCTGCGTCCTGCGTCGATGACGTTGATGCGCCGTAGTCAAGGACCTCCTCCGACGTCCGACGTCATCCGATGTGATAAGTAGGACGCACGACGCCCGTAGCCTCAGTTCCGTTTTTTCCACGAACGTGTTGCTTCGTGATTCTCGGTTCACGCCTCGACTCTTTGGAGTTCTGTTCTTCTCGGTTCTTCGAACCTGTTCGTTTTGTGTAAATCCTTAGTGTGAAGATGTCTTCTACTTCGTCTTCGACCCCGCGTCTGGGTTTCAAGAAGTGCGGGGAGTGTGGGTCCAAGATGTCGGTGACGGACTCGCACGACGCCTGCCTCTGGTGCCTCGGGGAGGCCCACGACACGGATGACTGTATCGACTGCCAGTCGCTCACGTCCAAAGCCTTACGCGAACGTAAGAAGAAGTTGTCGGTAGGTCGGGTGTCCAAGCCCAGGAAGTCGAAGTCTGCGGGGCTTTCGACGGATGATTCGAGGGGTGACTCTCCGCGTCATCGTCGGAAGTCTCGTGGGTCTCCTTCTAGGAGTCGGTCTCGCCACTCCTCAGCCTCTTCGGGGCATTCTCGGAAGCGCCGACACTGGTCGTCTTCCAGGTCCTCTTCGGAGGACTCTGCCCGGCATGTCGCTTACCCCACCAGCCGTGCGACGCCGGAGGAATGGGCTTCCTTCGGGAAGAAAATGCTGGCGATTCTTGAGTCGCAGGGTACTAAGCCGTCCGCGCCCCCGAGTGGGGTCGGTCGTGAGAGGTCGAGAGACACCGCTCGCAAGAGTGGTCGGCACGAGTCACAGGAGAGGTCCCGTTCGGACAAGGGGACTCGTTCTCGACGTACCCATTCCAGGTCCCGGTCCTCGACGCGTTCGAGACCGTGTGCACCTGTGAGGTCTTTGAGGAAGACATCGACGTCTGAGGCGTCGAGGGCGTCGACAGGCTTTCTCGAGGCTCCGGCTCCGAGGAAGTCGTCGAAGCCGTCGACGCTCAAGTCGTCGAGGGACACGCTCGGGGCTCCGGCCTCGAGGCCTGTGTCGACGCCGCCGATGCTGGAGGCGCTGCATCTGACGTCGACGCCGATTTCCTCGACGTTGACGCCGATCCTCTCGGCACCGATGCCGGTTCTCTCGACGCCGGCACTGATTCGTTCGACGCCTTTCGTGTCGGAGGTACCCCGTGGCACGGGAGAACCCCCTAGGAAGGCTCTGGTTAAGAGCAAGCACTCTCGGGTGCCTTCTTTTCGCCACCTGGACTATATTTCAGAGGCGGATGAGGATTCTGATGGCCTGGTTCCTAGTCAGGTTCCAGATGAAATTGTCTCGGGCCATAGTCAGTTTGACGATTTGAGACAGTCACTGCATGATGCCAGTGGACTGGACACCTCTCCGGAGGTGGAGTTTTGTAGGCCTGAGCCTGGCTCTCATGCCGATTCCTCGTACCGGCGCCTTATGGCTAGGGTTTCTGAGTACTTGGGATGGTCTGCTCCCCCAGGGGAGTTTGTGCAGGATGATCTGACGGACATCCTTGATGTTGGTCCCCCAACTGATCCGGTACTGCCGTTCCATATGGCTTTACAGAGAAGGGTGGCGGTGGCTTGGACTGCTCCGGAGAGTCTCCCGGCGGTGGGCAGATCCTTGTCGCGAAAATACCGTCCAGCCAGTAGCGACCCCTGCTACTTGACCAGGCACCCCACTCCGGAGAGTTTGGTGATGCAGGCGGCCACGGCCCCGGCAAAGCAGGCGTCGTACCCTACCATCCCTCCTGATAGGGACGACAAACGTTTTGATGGCTGGGCAAAGAAAGTGTTTTCTTCTGGTGGTATGGCGCTTCAGGCGGCCAACTCCATTTGTGCCTTGTCTCGTTTCACACACACTCTGTGGAACTGTGTTGCGTTAGCGGCTGAACATATTCCCGAAGGGGACGAACGGGATGGTTTCCTTGCTATGGTCCAGGATGGTAAGGATGCCATGTATGAGTCCGTTCAGTCGGGTTTGGACTTAGCTGAATGCGTCAGTAGGTCCATGGCGGCGAGCACCGTGATACGCAGGTTTGCGTGGTTGCGGAAGTCGGGGTTTGCTCCTGATGTGCAGTCTCGGCTCCTCAACATGCACCTTTTTGGCAGCAAGGCTGACGAGAGCCTTGAGAGGTTGCAGACCTCGAAAGCTGCAGCGAAGTCGTTGGGCGCTGCAGTTCGCCAACCTCTGCCTTTTCGTCCTAGGGGACAGCAGTGGAGGGGTGGTTCCTTTTCGCTATTACTCGTCCTTCAGTAAAGCGAGAGGAGCTGGCAGTCAAAGAGGCCAACGCAGGGGTACCAGAGGTGGACGACAGGGTACCCGTGGTGCCAAGGCCGCTCGGGCAGTTGCCTCTTTGCCCTCAGGTAACGCCGCGGCCGCTCCCACTCAGTCATGAGGCCATGTCCCATGGTTCGCCGGTTGGGGGAAGGCTGGCGCAGCATCTTGTAGAGTGGCAAGCCATTACTTCAGATGTGTGGGTTCTGGAGATCATAACCCACGGCTACTGTCTTCCCTTTCGGCACAGGCCTCGCGACAATCCACCGGGGAACCTCTATTTGCAGAGTCCGGATCCGCTCCTTGCGCAGGGAATTCAAGCCCTGCTGGAGAAAGGCGCCATAGAACTGGTGCCTGTAGCGGAGAGGAACAAGGGATGGTATTCCCCTTATTTTTTGATTTCAAAGAAAGACGGGGGATTGAGACCCATCATGGACTTGCGCGGTTTGAACAGACTCCTCAGGAAGGACAAGTTCAAGATGGTTACTCTCTCTCAAGTCCTCCAGGCCCTTCAGCTTCAGGACTGGTTGGTGTCACTCGACCTCAAGGATGCTTACTTCCATGTGCCGATCCATCCCAAGCACAAGAAGTACCTGAGGTTCACGGTTGGCGACTCGCACTTTCAGTTTCGGGTCCTGCCGTTCGGATTGACCTCCGCCCCGAGGGTTTTCACCAAGCTCATGGTGGTGGTGGTGGCAGCGCATCTCAGGCAAGGGGGGATTCACGTCTACCCCTACCTGGACGATTGGTTGATCAGGGGGAGCTCTGCCGAGCAAGTCCTGGATCATCTGTCCGTCACCTGCCACTCCCTTCACAGGCTGGGCTTCTCCCTCAATTTAAAGAAGTCCCATTTGACGCCAACACAGCGGCTCCAGTACATCGGAGCAGTGCTCGACACTTCCCTGGGGCAGTGTTTTCCTCCCCAGGTGAGGGCTCTTCACATTCAGCAGATGGTGCACAAGTTTCAGCATGCCCAGACGCTCCCAGCGTTCGTGTTCTTGAGGCTGCTCGGCCTCATGGCATCCTGCATTCTTCTGGTGCCAGAGGCTCGCCTGCGGATGAGATCTTTGCAGTGGGTGCTCAAGACGCAATGGTCGCAGTCCTCTGGCAGGATGTCGGACCCGGTTCAGGTGCCGCCCTCGGTCGCCCAGGACCTTCTGTGGTGGGCTGTCGAAGGCAACTTGATGAAGGGGGCTCCTTTTTGGCTTCCCTGGCCGGAGGTGACGATCGTGACGGATGCATCCCTCACGGGTTGGGGAGCTCATGCCAACGGGCTGACAGTCAGCGGTCGTTGGTCTCCGTCGGAGTCCAGACTCCATATCAATCTGTTGGAGCTGAGGGCCGTCAGGCTAGCCCTGAAGGCTTTTCTGCCGACTGTGTGAGGAAAGAGTGTCCTGATCCTGACGGACAACACAGTGGCCGTGCACTACCTCAACAAAAAGGGGGGGGGCAGGGTCACTTCCTCTGTGCAGGGAGGTGATGCAGCTTGAGTTCTGGGCCATCCAGCAGGAAGTTTCGATCTCGGCAGTTCATCTGGCTGGAGACGAAAACGTGACGGCGGACGCTCTGAGCAGGCAGAGCACGATCTCACACGAGTGGGAGTTGGCTCAGGAGATTCTCCTGGAGATCTTCGCCCTTTGGGGGACCCCTCAAGTGGATCTCTTCGCCTCCAGTGTCAACCGGAAGTGCGAAAGGTTTTGCTCGCGGGAATTTCCTCCAAAAGGAGCCTTAGGAGACGCGTTCGTGGTGGAGTGGTCTTTCCCGCTGCTGTACGCGTTTCCTCCAGTCCCCGTCATCCCGCAAGTGCTGCGGAGGTTACGGAAGTTCGGTTCCCGGATGATCCTCATTGCTCTGGCGTGGGCTCGGAGGACGTGGTACCCGGACCTTCTCGACTTGTCCATCTGCCCTCCGCGTCGTCTTCCCTACCGAGACGATCTGCTCTCACAGGAGGGGGGTCAGGCTCTCCATCCAGAGATCAGATCCTTCAACCTTCACGCTTGGCTTCTGAAAGGTTGAGGTATAAAGATTGGGACTTCCCTGAAGACGTGATGGAGGTGTTGCTTTCGGCCCGAAGGCCAGCAACAAAGTCTCTGTACCGTTGCCGTTGGCGTAAGTTCTGCGACTGGTGCCGAGTTCAGAATGTGGATCCTTTTGCATTGTACGTCCCCATGGTTCTGTCCTTTTTACTTTCTTTGGCCCACAGGGGCTTGCAAGTGGGTACCGTTAAAGGTTACCTGGCGGCGCTATCCATCTTTAAGCGCTCGTCTGAAGAGTGTTCTTACTTTAAAATCCCTTTAATTTCACAGTTTCTGAAAGGGCTCACTAATGTGTTCCCTACGTCACCTTTCCTGGTGCCCGGTTGGGATTTAAACCTTATTCTTAAGTTTCTTATGGGTGCTCCGTTTGAGCCTTTACATTCTTGCCCTTTGAGGCTGTTAACTCTGAAAACTGTGTTTTTGGTTGCGGTTACTTCCGCTCGCAGAGTGAGTGAGTTACAGGCACTTCCAGTTATGCCACCCTTCACTGTATTTCACAAGGACAGGGTTGTCCTTAGAGTTCGTCCTTCTTTTCTTCCGAAGGTAGTGACGGAATTTCATTTGGCCCAGAAGGTTGTTCTTCCGGCATTCTATCCTCCTCCGCATCCTGGTAAGGAAGAGGAGAGGCTCCATAGGCTTGATCCTAGGAGAGCTTTAAGCTTTTATGTTTCACGCATGTCCCGGGTCAGAGTGGACGATCAACTCTTTATTGGTTACGCTGGGAAGCGTTTAGGGCAAGCTGTGATGAAACAGACTTTGTCTCGCTGGATTTTTTTGGCCATCTCGGAGTGCTACCGCTTGGCGGGTTAGGTCCCACCGGCTGGCTTGCGGGCCCATTCTACCAGGGGTATGGCTGCATCTACTGCCCTGCAGAGGGGTGTTCCTATTCGCAACATCTGTGATGTGGCCACCTGGGCTTCAGTACATACATTTGTACGTCACTATTCCCTTGATTCCATCCGAGCACAGGATCTGGCCTTTGGTAAGGCGGTCCTTTGCTCTGCTATTTGATTGGCTATTCTAAATTTTGATTCTAAATTCTTTCCCTCCTCCTTGCTCTGGTACTGCTTTGGGAGTCTGTCATAGATATGGAATACGTCGGCGGACCCAATCCCCTCGAAGAACAAGTTACTTTCTTACCTGGTAACGTTCTTTCGATGGGATGGTCCGACAACGTATTCCATATCGCTCCCGCCCTGCCTTCCCCGCTGCAGAATTTCTTTGCAATTGCAGCTTACGTTCCGCAAGGCTTTGTGTCTGACTGGCAGTTGGCTAGTGTCACACGTTCTGGGGGAAAAAACTACAACTGAGGCTACGGGCGTCGTGCGTCCTACTTATCACATCGGATGACGTCGGACGTCGGCGGAGGTCCTCGACGACGGCGCATCGACGTCATCGACGCAGGACGCAGACGCCGAAAAAAGTTTCCGAAGCAGCACAGCTGTGGTGATTACATGTCATAGATATGGAATACGTCGTCGGACCATCCCATCGAAAGAACGTTACCAGGTAAGAAAGTAACTTGTTCTTTTCTACCATAAATGTCTTATACAACTACTAGTTCAGGTTAATTCACATTTTACTGCTTTAGTGCATATCCTCTTATATTCCGTATACAAGGTTCATGTATTGTTCAATTATATTGCAGACGAACATCCTGTATAATAATTTGTTATGCTTATATCGACCTCCTTAGATGTTCCACTTATCATACAACTCTTGTATTCTTAATGATGTTAATAAAATGTTAAAACACAAAAACAAATAGGGAAGTTGAGCTCAGGAATACACTATTCCAGTTTGGATTAAATCAACCAAAGATGAAGTGTATTCATATAGAGAAAAAGATATTTGAATACATTTCATATCAGTCTGTCTCTTCAAATTTCATTGTGAGCAACACATCCACAAATGTAATACATCTTCTTTATATAAGGGATAGAATAGATATGTAAGGTAAAGAGTGAGTGTCGTGCCTAAACAAAATTCTCTTACATGCCTACAAATATACAAAAAATTACAACAATTATAACATTCCAAAATACTGTAAAAATATATATAATGCTTATTATATTGCTTGACCAACCTCCTCCTACATCCAACGCCTACATTGTGAGAAACCAAAGGGTGTCTCACCTACTAGAACCCGAGGATATCTCTCTCTCTCAGGTGGCCAGGGCACAGCCATCGCCTTGGATCCAGACCCTGGGGGTGGACCAGTGCGGGAGGTTATCCTGGGTAAGGGGTCCTCAGTGAGTGGGGTAGGGGCACCCACTGATGAGACGCGGTATCCTCCCTTTAACACCTTTTTACCCCATCCTACCAGGTAGGATATCTTGAGACTTCAGCCCGCCCACCTTCCCTACATAAACACTTTCACACGGATAGACAGATTCACACCGAGCATTACATTGGACATGTCCCACTAATCAAGTCAAGCAAAGTCAGGCACTTGACTTTAATTACATACATCTGATACCCATTAGCTCTCCCCACACGGAAAAAAGGTGGAACATAGAGACATACTCTGAGTAAGGTGGAACACGAGAAGGAGCAGATCTTCCGGGGCGGAGGCAAACCTACTGGAGCAGGATGACCGATTGAGGAACTAGAGCAAAGGGTAGAGAAACTCTGAAGTTCCCTGCAGGAGGTCATTGCCTCCGGGAAGCCATAAAGGAGACGCAGAGAAAGCCAAACCACAGACAAGAAGAAACCTGCATTTTGTTTCAAGGACTCAGTGAACCTCTGGGTGAACGACAGAGTTGGGGAGGTGAGGCCAAGCCTGTGGTATTAACCTTGACTCGTGAATCAAAGCCACAGAGACAAGAAAGGAACACGCACAACCAGTGAGTTAGTGAAAGACATGAAAGGCCGGTTTGTGTCAAGGAAAGATTGAAGCCACAACAGTATATCTCACAAGTGAAGGTTTCGCACATGCTGATGAGACGCGAAAGAAAGCTAACCAGTGATTAACATTTAAGTGGATGATAACTGTGAAGCCAGTGATACAGAGTAGCGGAGGGGTCCGACAAAAGAAAGTAGCCCACTTAAAGGTCTCCGCGAAATGTGAAATGTTTTGTTATAAAGCGGCAAAGCGAATGAACTCTGAAATGCGCAATGGTCAAGATTAACCCCGGCAAAAGGGGAAGTGAAAGGTGAATGCTTGAAGAGAAAGATTTCTTTGAACTTTGTGTGCTAATGCTACTGAACTACCAAGACCAAGAGACACTGGGGAAAATACCATAAGAGTGTGAGCTGAAGAGAAACTCAAAGTGGTCCTGCGGTAGTCTATGGTAAAAGCCTCGCACATTCGAAAGACTTCAACATCAGTAAAAGGTCTGAGCCCAACTGAGGGGGACCAGAATTGTGATAAGTTAGAGGAAGGGAACCCCTAACAAATGTGAATTAAGCTATGTGAAGGGAACCCCTGCAAGTGTTGTGATTGAGAGGTACGAGCCTGACGGAAGGAGACCTATGTGAACTTTTTGTTGAACTGTGAAAGAACTTTTGGAACGCTGGATTAAGTGACTTTAACGTGGAATGCCGGGCGTGCCTGGATCCACGTTTTGAACTGCCTTTGTTTTGAGAACCTGAGCCAGAGTGTATCATCCTGTCTACATGGACCACCTTACTCCGTGCTGTCCAACGTGGGGAGGATAGCTGACTCAACCAGCTTCATCCTATATAACACTGATTTTCCTTTGCATACATTTTCCTGTACACTCATTTGTTGTAGTAGAATAAGGGAAAGGCAATAGGTTTATTTAGTATAGGCCATTTTGATTTGACAAATACTGACTAGGACTGTTTGTTTATTATTTGATGGTAGATCATGCTCCCATCCTTAGAGTTAGGGCCAGATAGGAGTTTATCCAACTCTTGTGTTCAATAAACATCCTTGAACATTGCATCTCTTGTGTCAGTGTCATACTTGTGAGACCATGCCTCCCTTACAACATACACATTTGAACCATTGATGATTATTATAGGGTTTTCAGCGGGACGAGTATCCCTCGTTTGTTCACCAAAGTTGATTTCCCAATTTCTTCAAAATATTTAATATATCACACAAGTTGCTCACCAATATACAAAATTACATTGTCTCAAGCAAATTGTTTAAAAAGTATTTAAAGTGCAAATGCTTTTAATTCCATACTCTAAATTGTTTAGCAGTAATTTTAAGGTTTAATCTAATTTTTTTACAATTCCCACATAGTCATCGCAGTAACTGCTTTCACAAACACCCCATCTATCATGTCTTCTTCTTGTGTGGATCTGTCAAAATATATATGTATATAGATTACCTATTTTTTTCTTTGCTTTAGATTGTTGTGATTAATAAAGAATTGTTCTTGAGTTATTTCAGAAAACTGTGAAAGTAAAGTGTAAGTACAAACACTCACATCTTGCGTGATTATTCTCCTCTCATTTTCCTTAGCATATTATCGCTTCACTTCAGATACTAGTGGGCTGCTTTCGTCAAAAACCCAGTCGTCATGTCTAGTCTTTGTGTAGATCTGTTAAGATATATGTGTATCAATGATCAACTGACTACATACAATCTGCAACGTTATAAATGGATAGCATATTGTTTTTCTTATCAACTTACTTGATAAATATGAGCCTCATCAAATGCTGCACTTCCCTGTTACAGTGTTTTGGCTCCTTTGCAATCCTTTGCACTCAGTGCAAAGCTAGAAAAAGCGCAAGATAGGATCACAGAGGCTGAAACCAGACTGGAGCCCACTGAAGACAAAGTTTCCACCTTGAAGAGCAAGCTTTCCAGCCTGTCCAACATGGTTAAAAGTACCCAGAGAACATGTGAGGAGCTGGAATCGAGGTCTTGCAGAATTAATATCTGTGGGACCCCTCCCTGGCAGCATGGAACAATTTGCTGAAAATACCATTGACAAACATCTTGATAAGGCGAACTTTGCACCGTACTTCACCGTGGAACATGCACACAGGACCCCGCCTGTGCATCCCAAACCTGCTGCTACCCCAAGATAGATCATAGATATTTAATTATAGAGACATAGACACAGTCTTGCGATTAGCTATAGAGAAGGGTGGGCTTTGATTGGGATTCGATTGGGATTAGACAGGATACACATCTATACAGACTTTAAGACGGCAGTACAGCAGGAGCACAAAACTGTTTGGGAGTGAAGAAACCTTTGCAAAATAGGTGAGATTGTCGATGCTGTACCATGCAAAACTGTGGTTCGCCTTCCAGAATAATGTGTGTATTTATCCCTGAGGAGGCAGTGACACTCATTCAGACTGGAACCTGATGAAGTTTCATGTATGGTGTAAAACTCCTGATGGCTAAACACATATAATTTGCAATGCTTAATGTGGTGCATTAAGATCCATACTTGCATGATCTTTCCTGTTCATGGTGTCTAACAAGTGGCAGTACACTAGCCAGCATACGGTTGACCGTAGGGCTAAATTGCTAATTGTTAAGTATTAGGAGGGTAGGTTTGTACACTACTCCACAGTTGTGGAGTGCTGGAGGGGGTGGGTCTGTTGGGGGTTGTTGTAGAGAGAAAACAGCATATTTGATATTATGTATAATACACATGGGGGAATTGGTCAGGATACATATGATGTGCATGATGTCAGATTATGGCTTTCCAAAACTTGAGAGTACCATAAAATGGGGGTGGTTACATGTATGAGCTGGATCATCAGGGTCTGGGGGTGGGTAATCCTGTTAAAGCATGCAAACGTTTTCCATATATTTAGCGACACAATGTTAAAGTCCTATTCCAGCAGAAAACACACGTGAACGAGAACACACCTGGGGGAATATAACAAGATACTTACCACTGGTAAGGTTTTTTTGACTTGATGTTCCTCCTACGTATTACTCATCTTTGATAATCTCCTACCAGCGTCACCTGTTTCGGAAATAATTTCTCTGTGGAGGGCGCTCTGTGTCATCAACTCAATGTCACTCAACGCTCCCCGTCCACTCTCGAGCATGACATCACTGACAGGACATTTAGCACGCACTGCGTCCATTACTTCAGTTCTAGTTTTCCCCCCTTTTTACAAATCTCAGGAATTTGCAAGGTCAAACCAACCAGACGTTAAAGAGGGGAAGGTGTAATACACATGTTTCTACTTAGGGATGGATGGGAAGCGCGATGAGGACTACGTAGGAGGAACATCCAGTCGAAAGAACATTACCAGGGGTAAGTAATTTGGTCTTTGAATGGACTGTGTTCTCCCACATATTCCTCATCTTTGATACACTCCCAAAGCAGTATGTGTAGGTGGTGGGAGTATGAATTTTACATGTCATTAATTCTGTGAAGTACAGCCTTCCCAAACCCTGTTTCCTGTCCCGACGCAGAGTACAGGCAGTAATGTTTTGAACATGTATGAAGAGAGGACCCAAGAGGGAGCAGCACAAATGTCTTGTACTGGTAACCCTCTCTGTAAAGCCGAATAATTGGCCATGCTCCTAGTAGAATACACCCATAGGTCCACAGGAACATTTTTACCTGCAAAATTATAGCATTCTGTAATGCAAAGCATAATCCAGTGCGACAGGGTTTGCTTGATCACAGCCAGTCCTAGCTTGTTGCCCGTGTAATCAACAAACAATTTGTCATCTTGCCTAAAGTTTGCCATCCTAGAAATGTAAAGCAAGTTTGGGCAAGATGAGACTACCTTTGGAAAAAAGGTGGAAAGGACTTTCAAAACAACCTTTTCCTTGAAAAGGGTGGTAAAAGGCAGCTAACACGAAAGAGCCTGAAGTTCACTGACTCGTGTCGATGTAACGATGTAATGGCTGTGAAGAAAATCGTTTTGAGAGGTAACATCCTTGGAGGACATGAATGTAGCAGCTCAAAAGGAGCATATGGGAGGTATTTGAGCACTAGGTTCAAGTTCCAAACTGGTAAAGTAAAAGGGACTGGAGGGAACACATTAGTGAGCTTGTTTAAGAATTGAAGTACGATAGGGATTTTGAAATAGGATCCCTGCTATGGTGCACGCTTAAAAATTGATAGCACTACTAGGTTTCCCTTCATAGTGCCAAACTGGAGCCCATTGTTGGCCAAATGAAGCAAAAAGGATAACACTTTTGGTGTGTCACAAAGAAAAGGATCTACATTCTTATCTCTGCACCAGCTGCAAAAACGCATTCCAATGGCAGCGGTACAAAGACTTAGTTGCTGGTCTTCTAGCCGGAAGCAACAGTTCAGTTACATCTTCCGGGCGGTCCCAAACTTTATATCTCAATCTGTCACAAACCAGCCCTGAAAGTTGGGAGTCCTGATCTCTGGGTGAAGAATGCAGCCTCCCTGTTATGAGAGAATATCCTCTCTTTGGGGAAGAAGAATTGGAGGGCAGATGGACATGTCTAGAAGGTCCGGGTATCACGTCCTCCTGGTCCAATCCGGAGCAATAAGGAACATGGTCTTCCCGAACTTCGTCAACCTCCTGATGACGCGAGGAATGATGTGAACTGGAGGAAATGCGTACAGGAGTGGGAACTCTCAGTCCACTATGAAGACGTATCCTAGAGCTCCTCTCAGAGGTCATTCCGTGGAGCAGAGCAGGTCGCATTTCCTGTTGACACTGGACGCAAACAGATCTACTTCAGGGGTTCCCCAAAGGATGAAGATCTCTTGAAGGACTTCCTGAGATAGTTCCCACTCCTGGGTGACTGATCTGCCTGCTCAGAGCATCCATCACCGTATTCTTTTCTCCGGCAAGGTGAATGGCCATGAGAGAGATTCCTTCTTGCAGTGCCCAGAATCAGAGCTGCATTGCCTCTTTGCACAGTGGTAGTGACCCTACACCTCCTCTCATGCTGAAGTAGTACATGGCCACTGTAAAGAACTTATGGTGGCAACAGGAAAGACAGACAAAAGTGATCACAGTTCAAGGGTGTTTATTAAACTGTATGTGCAGGTTGGAAAAACGCCCAATCTAAACCTGAAATCTAAGATGGCAGAAACCTACAACCATCAAATAATAATAAGGCATTCCTAGTGGCATCTTGTCAAATAAAGGGGCCTATAATAAGAAAAAAATAAAACCTATTGCCAATCCTTACGCTAAATATAAAAGAGTGTGGAATAAGGTTCACAAGAAAGAAAGAAGTGTTCAGAAATGATAAGTCAGGATAGGGTAGCCAGGGGTCTCACTCCCCCATGTTTTGAGCACAGGACAAGGTGGAACTCCTGAGAACGACACACGTTTGAGCTTTCCCTGCACGAGACAATAGTTACGCTCTCAGATATCAGGAACGTCAGTGGTCAAGTCTCTTCTCTACAAAAAGGCTCTTGCCTCTGGGGAGCTGATGTGTTCAAAACAATGAACAAAAGTTCCTTTCGGCTTGTACGTTGGATGATGTCTTTTCCCCCTGGATCTCCCTTTTCGGGCTCAGATCCATAAACACTTCCTATCGATATGAGGACCTTTGGTGGTTGACTCTCTTGCTACCGAGGGCCTGATAGGTTCAAATGTAACAAACAAAAAGCTCCTTTCTGGGCCACCAAGGGGTGCAGACGACATGGCTGTTTGAGCCTTTGTCTTCCTTGAAACCCACAAAGGAATGGCGGCGCCCTTGTAACACCACAGCCCGGTCCGACAAGAAAGTAAAGAAAAACGGAGGGGAAGTGGCCTACAACCAGCTAGCCGAATCCCTGTCGAAATCAGCAAAGGCAACCCTGCGAACGCCACTCGGATGGACCCTCCTCCCCCAGGGGGCCTCTACTCAGCAACCGGAAACATCAAGTATGCAGGTGACTCCCGCTCGGCTCAAGGCACAGTAAATCACTGCAGGACAGCAGCTGCATGCAAAGCAGCA
Source organism: Ambystoma mexicanum (assembly GCF_040938575.1). NCBI lineage: Eukaryota > Metazoa > Chordata > Amphibia > Caudata > Ambystomatidae > Ambystoma > Ambystoma mexicanum. The sequence goes on from NC_090921.1 coordinate 986,162,990, forward strand.
AAGCAGCAGAGTGAAAAAAACCTCACATTCCCTGATCATGACAAAGAAACAGCGATTATCTACTCGCCGCCGGGAAGTGTCTCATTTGCCGGCAAAAAGAGCAGGAGAGGAGCCACGACCTATAAACACAACACAGAGAACGCCCCACATAAGGTCAGTGCCCTCTGACGCATTATGAGATAAAAGGCAGTCAAAAAACACGCGCAAGGAGTAACAAAGTCAGTGCGGTGAAGGCCCAGCGGCGCGTCTAAGACCCATGCAGCAATACTCCCAGCCAAGCAACCTGGGTTCTCAGGGCTCGCTGCAGGCTGCGACCAGTGAGGGGGGAGGCAAGCAGTGCGCTCAACGCAGGGCAAGCCTGCTGAAATCTCCCAAACACTCAAAGTGAAATACATGTGGAAGACACCAAAATCCAAGCACTGCACAATTGCACCACAGCAGCTCCCAACCACAGGGGGCACCCAAGCACAAAGATCCAGAAACCAAGGCAAGCACCTGAACCAGCTATCACAGGGTCCGAATGCCAAGTGACCTAAACCCAGCAGTTGCACATAAACTGCAGGGGTTCTGCCGCACATGCCCAGGCGTGGAGACCTCACCCCCCACAAAATTGCGAATTATACCAGGGGGAGACCAAGAAAAATCTACAAAGGCAGATGTCCGCCTACTTCTGGAAGAGATCAGATCAATAAAAAGCAGCAGGGCAACAACTCTGACAGCCCTACAAAACAGAGTCGACAAAATAGAAGACAAGGTGGAAGCGCTAGAGCACTACCAGCAGTCAACTGACCTGCTTGAAATGAAGGCAGAGGGGCGCTTCCAGGATTTAGAGCAAAGAAACCTAGAACTGGCAGCCAAAGTGGATGATCTAGAAAACCGCAAAAGGAGGTCCAACATACGAATACAGGGCTTGAAGGAGCTACCAAATGAAACACCTCTGAGTTTGGAGAGACAAGTGAAAGCCCTAGTTGGCTCCCTGTTTAGCACGCCCCAACACCGGACCTGGAATTCGACAGAGTGCATCAAGCGGGGGGGGGGGGGGCCCCAAACGGCCCAAGATCAGTCTTAGCAAAGTGCCATCACTATAGGCACAAAATGGAAAATGTGCAGCAGGCGAGGGAAAGAGACTACATTGACTTTGAGGGCTTTCGCGTCAGAATCCTCCAAGATTTGTTGCCAGTCACATTGACCAGTCACATTGACCAAAAGGAAAGATTGTCGCCCATTAACCACTTGGCTGCGCGAACAGAAGATTCGTTATAGATGGGGCTCCCCCTTCGCAGTGTCCTTCGAACATTGCAACAAAGAATACCGGATAATCTCTGCTGAAGAGGCAAACAGTGTGCTGCGGGGACTAACTTCGGGAGCAAATGAAGCAGAAATGGAGGAACTCACGTCCTCCTCCGAGTCATCCAGAAAACCAGAGGGCCCCTGGCCCAGAAGAGGGCATACCAAAGGTGCCAGAAAGTTTAAGCGGTTTAACACGCCATGATCAACAGAGAACAAACTGACAGTTATAGCAAGCAGGCGACTTTGCCCCCGGTGAACACTGAGAGACACACAACGGCCCGAAAGTACGTTGACATTTTTTCGGTTCTTTGCCTCCTGAATGGGCCAAAGCACACACCACCCCCAGGGGGCAACAGCCTGCACCTCTCATGTTGTGGGTTTCAAGGAGACTCCCATAGTGTGGCCCTATGTTTCCCTTTAGGGTGTCTCCTTTATCAGGAAAAACCTTCCAGTTTCTCCTTTTTCAGTTTAGGGGGAAGCGAAGGGGGATAATTCAAGAGGGGAAGAGAGTAAAGGGGCAGGGCACGTGGAATTTCAGCACTCTACACACCTTCAGAAATAGCGTGGAAAGCACCTACAAAGATAACACAACTGAACGAAAGTAAGGCTGGTAAGACTGTATTGGCTTTAGAGGTTGGAAGGCAACTATTAGAACCCGAGAGGTGGGAAAACATTAAATTACCCGAAAGTTATAACAATGGTGGCTAACTTGGTTCGGGTCATTAAACGTGAAAGGCCTTAACTCACCCCAAAAATTATCCATGTTCGTTAGAGCATTCAACCTATCTGGACTAGATGTTTTATTCGTGCAAGAGATAAAATTCCAGAAAGGAGAGGAGTTTATTGTAAAAGGAAGGCACCTGGTGGGAGCCATCTGGGCATCGGGACCTAAAAAGAAAGGCGGAGTGGGCATGATATACCTTGGGTCACTGGGCCTACAGATTATACAAACCCATAAGAGTGCTGATGGGAGGTACCTAGTAGTCAATGGGCCTCATTACGACCCAGGCGGTAACTTACCGCCTGGGCCGTGACTTTACCACCATGGCAACTACGTTTACGCCATGGTGGTTGGCGGACTTACCGTCCCATTCCGACCTTGGCGGGGCGGTAAGTCCCCAATCCCCATTTACCCTTCCCCATTCCCATTTTTGCCCCATAGGGCATAATGGGAGTGGGGAAGGCGTTAATTACGCCACCGTAAATTACGGTGGCGTAATTAACTCCATGGTCCCTTAGCGCCATGGATTTTAACACCTGCTAAAAGCAGGTGTTAAATCCGCCATGGTGCTAAGGGACCTTGTACTCAGGCGGTAAGGGTCGGCGCTGTTTACGGCGCCGTAAACCCCTTACCGCCTGAGTTGTAATGAGGCCCAATGGGTGTAATTAGAACAAGAGTGGTCACGCTATGCTCGGCCTATGCACCCAATGTCCAGCAGATCCACTTCAGCAGAGAGCTCTTTGCCTTCTTAGACGGGTGGAAAACAGGGACGCTAATTTGCAGTGGGGATTTTAACATGGTGATGGACCCCACGTTAGATTGGATCTCATACAGGGCAGGAGCCACACCACCGCCAGGGAAAGAGCTTTTCAAACCCTCCTACAAGAACATTTTTTAATCGACACCTGGAGAACTCATCACCCACAGACCAGAGCATAGACGTTTTATTTCCCCCCACACTATACATTTACCCGAATAGATTATATCTTCCTGCACGTGGCACAAGAGCACAACATGGTGAAAGCGGCAACAGAGCTGGCGGGATGGTCAGACCACGACATGAGCACTGTAGACTTAGACCTAGGCCCAAGCACTGCAACCGACCGAAGGTGGATTTGCAATTAAACTCTATACAAAGACCAGGTCTTTAGAGACTCACTTGATGTCGAGGTCACAGATTTCTTTGAGCGAAACGACAGACGCGACCTCCCCTGAACAACGGTATGGGAAGCAGCGAAAGCCACAGTCAGGGGGCTATCGATAGCACAGGAAACCTTCATGAAAAGGATGAGAAGGCAGCAGGAGTCATCCCTCAAAGAGGAAATCAGAAACAAAGAGGCTGACCTGGCTAAAAGGAAGGGAAACCCAGCGGGAGCATTGGCAGATATAAGAGAGCTTAGACAAGAACTAAAATAATTATGGAGAGGGAAAGCACTGACACAGCTAAGATACACAAAATAAAGGTTTTATGAAAAAGGAGACAAGGCCATACACTATGTAGCCAAATTGAGAGGGCAAAGAGCTGAGAGGGCAGTATACAAAATTAGAGACTTAAAAGGGAAAATGCACCCATGTGATGCTGGATCCCTCTGCAGGTGGTTTCCCTCAGTGTTCACAGTTCTTTGAACTTTTCTTAACTTGCCTCTTGGCGACTTTCATTCAAAACAGTTTTTTTTTAATTGGTTCTACCCTCGACTCACAGGCTGTGATGAACCGCTTGGCTTTCCTCGTATCTGATTGCGGTCTTAAGATTCGCAGGTCTGGGTTTGAAAGGGCAAGGTCACTTCTCTCCTTGTTACCCTTTAGGTTCTCGCAGCCTTTCTCCTCCTCTTGAACTGCCGTGCTTGGATAGCTCTTTCGTTGTGCGGTCTGCCTTGCTCATATTGTGCTCCCGTGCCCCACCTTTTATCCCTGTGAGGAAGGGAAAGGGCAATCAGGTGTGTGTGGTTCTGGTCAACTGCCTGACCCTTGTGTTGGGACAAGTCAGCTAAATGGCTCTAGTGTTAGTTCTGGACGACAGATCCCCGGGGACTAGTTAGGAAGACACCTTCAGGTTTCTCACACCACTGTGTTGTGGGTCATTATCAGAACATTCTTTCCTCGTACAGAGGGCAGGAAGGCCATCAGCGCTAGTTTATGTGTAGTGTAGGAGCGACATGGTATCACCAGTATGATACTGACAAAATAGGTACAAGTTATAAAACCTTTATTGAGGTTTCGGGGTTGGAAAACTCCTATTCTGCCCTATAACTAAGATGGGAGTAGTCGCCACCATCAAACGATAAACAAAACAGTCCTAGTAGAGTCTGTCAAATCAAAATGACCTATGCTAAAAAAAATGAATGCCTGCCCTATCTCTTGTACAAACAGTGCATAGAGGGAAAATGTGTGCAAAGGAAAAGTCAGTGTTCAAAATAATAAAGGTAGCTGAATCAGCTGTCCTCCCTGTGTTAGACCACACAGAGTAAGGCGATCTTTGTAGACAGGATGGCACGCTCTGGTTCTCATTACCATAAACAGTTCCAAAACGTGGATTGAGGCCCGGCTGGCCTTCCACGTTTTAAGTCTCTCTTTCTACTACTTCCAAATAATGTTTCAACAAAACATTCACATAGGTCTCCATCTGTCGGGCTCAGACCTCTTCAAAACACAGTTCACATGGGTCCCACTCTGTCGGCACTCATACTCCTTTCACAAACACAGTTCACCTAGGCCCCCCTCTGTCGGGCTCAGACCTTTCATAAACACAGTTCATGTAGATCCCCCCATCAGGCTCAGACCTCACGCCAGTCCGCCTCTGTCGGGGTCAGACCTTTCACAACAAAGTTCAACAATACTGGCAAGGGGCTCCATTCCCCACGCTTTTTATACTTCGGGTCTCCCTCAATCGGGTTCAGCCCGCTTTGGATGTCGAAGACTTTCAACTATGCATGGCTTTCTTTACAGACCCCCGCAGGACCACTTCGACTCGGAGCTCACTTTTCAGCTTTTTACTCTCTCATCTCTCTGGGTTAATTTTCCTTATTTCGCTTTTGCAGTTCATTCACTTTTATCGCTACAAACAATGTACCTTTCACAGAGACTTTCGAGTGGGCTACATCCTTTCGCCGGACCACTCCGTTACTCGGCATCACTGATATCACAGCTGCATACAATGTTGACATTTCAAACTTTCTTTAAAACACACCGGCCTCTCAGGTCGCTTGCCAACTCACCGCTCTGTGCGTTTCTCTATTGGTTTTACGATTTTCCCATTCATGAGTCAAGGTTAGTACCACAGGCCTGGCCTTGCCTCCCAAACTCTGCCATTCACCCGGGAGGGTCGCTGGTGTCCTTGAAATACAATGCAGTCTTCACTTGCGGGATCTGGCCTCCTTCACATGTATTTTGCTGCCTGTCGGAGGCAACGACCTCCAATAGGGATTCCTTTGGGTTTTCGACCCGCTACTCTCGTCCCTTGGTCTGTCGCTCTGCGCCAACATCCCCTTTGCAACTCGTTGGTTTAAGGTTATTAATGACTAGAGTAAGTACCCGGCTTTGTCCGGGGTGTCAATTCTCCGATTTTATTTCTTATTCCACCGAAAAAGTTGAACAAATATTGTTGTTTGCCACAAAGGAAAAACGCGATACATGTGAATTTCACTAATTAATTGAACACCAAATGTTCATTTGTCTCCGATTTAAATTCCCACATGAATATCATATTTGTGTATTTACTCTGACTATTTGTAGTGTTGTTAGCAGTGGTGGCCATTTTCGCTGCTAAACACAAACTGCAAATAATCATACTAAGCATACAAATATGATATTCATGTGAGAATTTAAATCAGAAGTAAAGAAAATGTGGCGTTCAATTAGTGAAATCAACATGCATCGAGTTTATTGCAGGACAAATCAATGAAAAGAAAGACAAACTCACGCTCTTCTAAAAAAAATAAGAGAACAAAAACAAACGCAAAACCAGTTCAGCACAGACAGCGCGATGCTGAGCACTTTCTACAAATGACCTGTAGATGGCACGTGGAACACCACAAAACGTAATGCTGAAAAATAAAAATAAAAGTTAATTATTTCGGGAAGGGGATGACCTATCGAGCTAGAAATAGTTGCATTAATACAGCAATGTAATGAAATAAAGAAGATTCTATGCAAAATTCATGACGCCAGACCTCACCGTTCATGAGGCGTTACGCCCCCAAAATCAACGCCACATAAAAACCCACAAACATGACTTTGTTTTATATATATATATAGTTTAGACTAAGTTCCGATTCGGAAATAGGTTTAAAAAAGAACTGATTGGGTGGTATCTCTGATGTGCATACTACCACATCCGTAGTGTCTCCCCACGTTGCTTAGTTGTTTTACTAATCTCAATATTGTGCTTTATTCAGGTTAGCTTACCTAAATGGATTACTAAATAGATGGTCAGCAGGCAGCATCTTTAACAATTGTGTCTATTTTATTCGTACAAGGTTGTTCCAGTTCTCTTAAAATCTTTAAAAGTTCCTTGGACTCTGATTGCGCTTTGTCGATCCGCACTTTTGCAACAATGACTGTTGTTTTCATTATCTTAGCCACCCTCAGATAAGTTTCCCTATCTAAAGGGTTCTGGGAGGCTCTCCAAGTACAGCATAAACATATGCTAAAGATTTCTAGATCTTTCTCTTGTTCTTCCCATTACCTCTTCCCTCTTAAGCAACCTATTACCATAGGCTCCTCTTTTTGTTTTTGGGACAATGCCAGGCCAAATGACCTGTATCCCTACATGGGAAGCAGATGGGGGGTGATGGTTTAATCCCTCTGGTTACTTCTCTCCTTAGCTCTTCCTTACCTTTAATGTCAGGTTTTTTTTATTTCTATCCCCTATTTCGGGGTCCACTCAAGGGGTTTTAGAGGGTCCTCCTCGTTCTAATGTCAGGTTTTGAGAGAAGTAGGTTGGTTTTTATCTTTTCTATCTTCATTTTTATGTAAGGAAGAGACATGTTTTACTGCATCTGAATGATTTTGGGCAGTTTTAATAGGCCTATTTAATAGCAATACAGTTTCTATAGGAAAAGAGGTAACAAGTTGGTAAGCATTTCAGAGATGATAATTTCTACCAAGTCCTCCAGAGTTTTATTGCTGACCCACAGGGATACAGTGTTTTTAATTTGTTCCCCTACTTCCAGGGGGGTCTCACTGGGGTTTAATCTGATGGACCTTAGTTTTTGTAGTTAAAATTACTGGTCTGGCCTACTCTTTTAAGGAGTCCTTCCTTGATGGACATGAAGGTAGCCCCCAAGGTTAGATTAAGTAACTGATAGGCAGTGTGTAGTTCACCTCTTAATAGAGGTCCCAAGTAGCGCTTTTTTAAGTTTTCTCCCCATCCCAGCTGTTTAGCTAATCGCTCAAGGTTCTGAAAACAATTCCCTAGGTCTTCTTCTTCCTGGTAGGGTTGTAGTATCCCTTGAGGTAATAGGGGTCTTGCTTGCAATTCGATCAACTTCATCAGATTTTCTTGAAGACAAGCTTTGGCCTGGATCTGATGGGCCACCATTTGAGCTAACACTGCTTCAATATCGGCCATATTGTCAGGAGGGGTAAGGGTTCCCTCTGTTGGGTTTTCGGACTCGGAGAAAAAAAGGGTATCAACCTGTTCGGAGAAGGTTTCGAAGTCGTCTGACCCGTCTGAGCTTGATTTTGATGAAGGGGGTTTGGTACCGAAAAAAAAAAGGTTCTGGAAAAGGTGGGTTTAAGGTGCTAGGTCTAATGAATATATGGGAGGGTCTTATTTTTAAGACTATTTGGTACAGTGTTGTATTTGGTAATGTGCTATCGGTAGGTTATCTAATAGCACCTGGGTTTTGAAAAATAAATCCTGTTGGCTACTGGGATTGGAAGTTGGGAGAGTAATGTTTCCTTATGGTTATGTTATGTTATGGAGTCTTAGTAAAGCGCACGTACACCCAGAGGCATCTTGGCGCTGGCAACTGGGAGGAGAACAAATGGCAAAACCAACAGCAGAAAAAGCAAACTAAAAAAGAGTAGTTTTCAGCAATCTGCGGAATGTGAGGTGATCTTCAGTGGCAAGACGAGCAGTAGGAAGATCATTCCAGGCTCTAGCAGCAATTACAGAGAAGGCACAACCTCCCTTGTGCGACAGACGATAGCGGAGAACTATGACAAGAGACGCAGACTGAGATCTCAGCAGATAAGTAGGAACATAGTGAACAAACTTGGCTTGAAGGTACTCGTACTGAACAGGAACAACAAATATCCACGGAAAGAGACGAACAAGTACCACATCAGAGAACATTGCATCTTTTTTAGAACGGGCAAAACTAGAAGAGGCAAGAAGAAAAAAATCCAATCCGGAAAGTGAACTTCATACAGAAGAGAAATTAGTTATCAACATCTCTGAATACAGGTTAAGTAAATTCGAGGAAAAAACACTACAAAAAGGCATCTCATTTGTTCCGAGTCACAGCAGTTCACTCTTAAAAGAAAAAATTGATTTCTTCAAATTAACTCGGAAAATGAAATTGAAATTGTTTTTTGACACATGTGAATGGGAAACTCCCAAAGAGGATTGCAAATATTTAGAAATGAAATCTAAAAGTACATTTATGCCTCCAATACAAAATCCCTTGATTGATGTGTTCCAAAAACAGGTCTTAAAAGATCTGGAAAAATTGAATTACCAAAAAAGAACTAAGACTAACTTCACAAAGAGAGAGCAGCAAGTGCTGAAAAATGTGTGGCAAAACCCTAATTTAATACTAAAACCAGCTGACAAGGGGGGCGGGCGCACTGGTATTGATGAATTCAGAACAATATAAAATGGAAATAGAAAGACAACTAGCAGATGGCAACACCTATCTTGAAATTTTTGAAAATCCCACGGAAAAAGTACAGAAACTTATCAAAGCCACACTAGATGAAGCTGAAAATGACGAACTAATAAATCACCGTACAAAAAATTTCTTGATGAAACTTCATCCATCAATTCCAATAATATACACGCTACCGAAAGTTCATAAAGATCTGACAAACCCGCCAGGAAGACACATCATTGCAGCTAACAACAGTCTACTTGAGCCCCTAGCACAATACATAGACCGAGCAATCCAACCTTCAGTTCTCAAATTCAAGACATATATCAAAGGCACAAATAACTTTTTGAATAAATTAAGGAACATCGAAATTGATGAAGAGCATGACATTCTCTTCACAATGGACGCTGTAAGTCTTTACACCAACATTACCCATGAAGGGGGATTAGGAGCCATGGAGTGGCTATTGGTAAAACCAGATACGGATTGCAAAGCAGACAAACTGTTCATTCTAAAATTGTTGAAAATCGTTTTAGAGAACAACTTTTTTATGTTTGAGGATAAGTATTACATACAAACATCCAGAACATCAATGGGGGCCGCCATGGCCCCCAGCTATGCCAACACGTACATGGCATACCTGGAAGAAACAAATATCTTCAATGAAGAAAAATGGACAAAACAGTTGAAGTGCATCTATCGTTTCAAAGATGACATCTTCGGCATCTGGAGTGGTTCTTATGAAGAACTGGAGATATTCTTTCAACATTTAAACAGAATGGCACCCAGAATAAAACTGACAACAAAGACAGGCAAAGAAAGAATTGAATTCTTAGACTTACAAGTATACAAGAAAAGAGACAAATTGGAAACAACAATATACACAAAATTAACAGATAGAAACAGTATACTACATGTCAAGAGTTTTCATCCACAAAGAACAATAGAAAGTATAACATTCAATCAGTTCTTAAGGTACAGACGGATCATTTCGGAAGAAGATGAATACAACAACAAGATGAAAGCCTTGAAGAATACATTTGAAAAAATAGGCTACTAGCTAGCCAATATCAATACAAGTGCTGACAAAGTTAGCAGGATCAGCAGAGAAGAAGCACTGAAACCTAAAGAAAAAACAGAGGCGGAGAAACTGGTATATGTCACTACTTACTCTCAACAGAGCTCAAAAATCAAGAAGATCAATAAAAAAAACTGGACAACTCTTACACTTGATCCCATGATGAAAAGACTTTCTCCAGAACCTCCACTTTTCGCCTACAATAAAAGCAAATCGATCGGAGAACATCTGATCAAAGCAGATTTCTCGGATGAAAGACAAATTCAGGAAAACTTTAAAGGAACCACGCCATGCCACAACTGCAATAATTGCAACAACCTAATTAAGGGCAATACCATCACCCATCCCCATAAAGGATACAAGATAAACCTTCATCATTCGTCCACATGTGACTCTAAAAACGTAATATACGGCATAAGATGCCCCTGTGGAATATATTATGCAGGAATGACAACGAGGAAAGCAAAAACGAGATGGTCAGAACACAAGTGCAACATAAGGACTGGAGCCATCAAATCGCCAATAACACAACATTTCAAGAAAGAGAGACACAACATCGCTCAGATAAGGTTCATTATTCTTGAACAAATAAAGGCACCAAGCAGAGGGGGAGACCTGAATAAAATTCTATTACAAAAAGAAACATACTGGATAGAAAAACTGAGCTCCATGCAGCCAAATAGAATGAATGCCGATTGGGATCTAAGTTGTTTTCTATAATAAACAAGCATGACTAAACAGCTCGGCCAGACTGTCCAAGTGGACACTTCACTAACTATTAAAAGGCATTCCGATAACAGATGATGTGAGAAAAAGGAATACTAACACCACAGGATAAAAAAGGACACAATAAGATGGCGTTAACCGAAGCAGAACAAGCAAATCACCACTCAGCATGAAAGAAAAATGAGGGAAGCATTTTTGCAAAGCCTTCAATTGTCAACTTTACACACGCGGCAAGGTACAGCCAACATATATTATGAAAATAAAAGTGTAATCCAACAGAGTGAGTCCATCATCTGAAGACACCACAAGATGGCGCCCAGTAAACCTCCAAGTTGAGGCATCCATGCAACCGTGGCAAGAGAGAACGGACTCTGTCCGCATTCACCACAGGAAACAAAAGTAACATGACCGCGTAACCAGAACAAGGCGACACGAGCAATATATGCTCCGCTTCCAAGAGTGGACACGCTGGGACGAACGGTGGAAGAAGCGAATCAGGTCGAATCAACGAGGACGCTCGAAAAGAACAAATCTAGGTGAAGCGCCAGGACTGATTGAAAGCCCCAGTACCCATGGATACAGTTACGCTCAGGTGAGCACTAAAACTAGAAGGGCAAACTACATGAAACTAACTTTAAACACTAGCGAATTCGTTTTTGTGACTGGGACACAGCGCTATGCACTAGCGACTGTTCCCAGCACAAAACCAACCCCCACCATAACAACAGACAGTCAAAGAAACAAATGTTATTCGTTTTTTAAACAGATCACGCTAAGAATCGCCCCTTGCGCATTAAGGAAGTGAGCAGACACAGCGCCTATCTACAAGCAGAACTGACATGTTCAAGACGTTTTACAGAAAACCAGATCTTCATTGTTACAGGTACAGCAGGTCTCTATGAACGCTCACGAAAGAAATAGAATCAGTAAGATTACCATTGTAGAAAACATGGATAAAGATATTGATCAGAAATATTTGTTGATTCAATTTTCAGAACCAACCCCATTGAAACAAGATACTTGTCAGCACCTGATGAAGGGCATAGACAGCCCGAAACGCGTTGTGCATTGAATTCAAATGGCATTAAGTCAAATGACAATCTCAGACATGGACTAATGTTTCTTTGAGCCAACAGGAAGTGTATTTACAGATGAAGAAAGTGTGACATTTCTTTTTTTCATAGGAAATGATAGCTACATGAAAATGATATCATAATTTATGATCTTTGTTTTTTGTTTATAACATTGTATTTTGAATTAAGCACCACAAAGCATGAGGTAATGTTAAACTGGTATAATGATTTATGTATTGAAGTTAAACAACTTGAAGAGAGATAAGTGACAGCTGTCACCATCATATACACTCTATGTTTAAATAATTAAAATATGTAAAAATTGGATGAGAACATTGAAAGAGTATTCATTTTGCATAGTTTTATCCACAAAAGTGTGCACGGAGCCAAGGTCATTTGTGTTAAAGTGATCCTCAAAACTGTTCTACTCGGTGCCCATGCCATAAAAGCCATGGTGCACCAAACACAGGGATTTAAACAGGATCCGGCTGGCTACAGGAAGCCATTGCAATTTCTTTAGCAGGGGGGAAAGGTGGGATCCAAAAGGAGGGTGAAGTATGGAGCGAGCGGCCGCATTCTGCAGCAATTGAAGCCTATTAATCAGATAGCGTGTTGAGCCAAATAAAGGGAGTTACAGTAATCAAGGGTGCTGAGAACCAGAGCTGCCACTACTGGTGCTTGACATTCGACAGGAATGAAGGGCAGGACTTTCCGCAGAATACAGAGTTTGAAATGCCTGCCCCTGCATACACTGGCCACCTGGTCATCCAGGGCAAGAGAAGCAGAGATTTTTACACCCAGATTCCGGACCAATTGGACTGCAAGTGGAAGAGGGCCCAAACTTGATGGCCAGAATTGCAAGGTCCAAAATAGTTGAGGAGATGTAGTGCCCACAACCAGGACCTCAGTCTTATTGCCATTAAGCTGTCCAGATTTCAAAGACTCACACATGGCCTCTTTGCATCTTTAATAATAGTCAGGAAACCTTCTCTTTCCTCCCCTTCGGGGATATATTCGGCAGCCACGGCTTTAGTGTCCCATAGTGTATGGGTAAATTTTGCTAGGGCACAAGTAGTGTTGATAGATTTCAATGCCATGTTACTGGCAGCGAAGGGTCTCTTAGCTAGTGTCGAATCCTTTATTGTCTCTGTCCAGTGGTATAGTTGGATAGGCGGCAGCCATGGATGTAGAAGTGGCAGCCTGCACTATCAAGCTTTCGGGAGTGGGATGCTTGGATAGAAAATCCGGGTCTACACTAAAAGGCTTATATTTTCTAGTAACATTTTAGTTAACTGATGGGTTAGTATCCAGAGTTTCCCAATTTGCCATCACCCTCTTTTGTAAAGCTGAGTGGAATGGTAACACAAGATACTTCTGTGGGCCCTTGTCAAAAATGTCAGAAAGAAAAACTGCAGCAGGCCTCCCCATTGCCAAACATTCTGTGACCCTATTAATGAGAGACATATAAGAGGCCTCTGCATGCTCTGAGGTATCTGATGCGTAAAATCCATCTCAGGAGAGGTATCAAGGCCACTTGCATTGTTCAAAGAATCAAACAAGACTTTAACTGTTGAAAACAACAAAAGCGCACCATATCGGTAGCAAACCGTGCAGCGAAAAAATGGAACTGAATTAACGGGCGCAGTACGTGCTATATGTACTGTCGGTGACATCATGCGCGAGAGCAGATGGAGGCCATGGAGGGACATCGAGTCGATGACAGACGGCGCCCTCTACAGAGAAAAATATTTCAAAGCAGCTGACGCTCGAAGGAGATTATCAAAGATGAGGAATACGTGGGAAGACACTCTATTCGAAATAGGTAGTACTCTACTTACTCCATGCAATTTAGAGGAGTACTGACTCTTATTCACAAGTCGCTCATGTTCCAGCATGTCAGAACACTGACTGACTCTAAGGTGGGGTATATCACAATCTATGGCAAGATCGAAGAAAGGGAGCTTCTACGCATGGCCCAAATATAGATGACCGAGTGATTTACACAAGCATTATAGATGCATGTTATACCATTCCAATGGTGCCTATCTTGTGTGTGGGTGATTTCAATATGATATTGGACACTGGAATCGACCGCACATATAGCTAGAGTGGCACAAACACTGCTGGATGGAATGCATAAACAACCACTACTAGATGTCTTGAGTGCGCACCACCAAGAAGACCGAGAATATACATACTACTCCACTGTTCGTGGTTCATCCTCCAGGATTAACATGTGGCTTGCCTCTCCCGTTCTGAAGAGGGATATATATAATACACTACAATTCTCCCCAGAACAACTCAGATCAATCCTCCATAGTGATTCTCCTTGATGTTAGACATCGCTACAAAAGTTATCTGTATTGGAGGTTTAAGCAAATGGAGTTGCAGAATGTTGTCTTTTCTTCCAATTTGCTTGATCACGTAAAATTGTTTTTTACAACTAATGTGGGCACGGTGAAAGAAGCTGTCTCTCTAAGGCAGGCAATTAAAGCATATGTTAGAGGGGTAGCCATATCTACTGAATTTGGAGTCCTTTGCACATTGAGGAGGGACACCCACAAGAGTGAGGAGAAACTGCAGAGGCTGGAACTAGGATACCGAGCTAACTCAATTACAATACAGCTGAGTAAAATTAAAGATGCCCTGGGGTATTTCAAGTCGATGCTGTCAGAGAACTGACATTCCTGCGGCCCCCAGCTGTGAGTCTAGAAATTACCCTCCCATGTATTTTGTTGGCCGAAAACTAACCACATCATGTATACAGCATCGGTAGTACAGACTGGGAGGATAGCTCAACGGCAACGTGCTCGCCTGGGAAGCAAGACGACACGAAGCAACACAGGTTCGATCTCCGGGTCCGTGCTTAGAAATCTCTGGGTATGTAAGCGCGTTATAAATATTCAACTAAGACAAACAATTATGTAACTATAACAAACAATTCCTGTAACAGCGCCTCGATGCCCGCGGGCTGTGTGAGCGCTTTAAAAAAAAAAAAAGAGCATGACCAGACAGCATCCATTTTGTAGGAATAGAATTCACCATTTTGATTAATTTTCGCTTCTTGCTTCCTGTTCAAACTGCTTTGCTGTAAGCGTATTCTATTCCGTTGTTGCTCATTCAATAGAGCAAGGCCACAAGATAAATGTTGAAACACAACGCATGGAACCCAGACAGTAATGCCCGGTCTCCTCCCTCACAAGTCCTTGGAAGTAAGCAACAAGGCATTTAATCACTACGCAGGTGCCAGCTAGTCTCACTGATGTGGTAGAAATGGTAGGCATGAACAAGTAATGGCTTGAATTATGCTCTCTTTTGTGGCCCCCCTTCACTGAGCCCTGTAGAGCGAGTTGACCCCTAACACACGAATAGAAACTAAAAGATAGTGAGGCCTGGAATGTGTCTCTCCCCTGCACGCAGTTTGCTAGAAAGAACAAGGGCAGTATGTTCCCTAAAACAAAGAATCGTGTCTGCAAGTCCGCAAATTGCAAACTTTTGCTAAATGAATGTCTGAAGGTGTCATATTCGTCACAATTGTCAATCATCAAATCAATTTCAAAAGAAGCACATTATGGGCGGTATTGAATATGTCATTTCTGATAATAAGATGATTGTTTTGTATATATGTAACTGTTGTAGAATGCTCGCTCTCTTGCGTCCCTCAGGGTCTGGAGACACACGTTGCGGGATGTGAGACCCAGTTGGCCAACTGAGACTACTTGCTTTGCAATAAACCCTAGATTTTGGGAATTGAACCTTGTGTCTGGCGTATCAGTTTGTGTGTGGTGATTGTGCCTTGTTTCCATACGCGAGGGTCCCCTAGGGGCCCCATCAAAATGGCACCCGAATAGGGACCCTCACCCACTTGTTCCATCGTATACGTTGTAATATAAGAAGGCGAGAGGAGAAAACAAAGCGAGGACGAGACGGTCGTGCCGGGATCAAGAGTTGTTCGGGGCGCCCCTGTGAAAGTGATAAGAGACTCCTTTGCAGATCTGTACACAGCTGATCCCTGATGGACGTGTCCGGCCAGAGAACAAGGAGGCAAGGGTCCTGAAATGAGGCAGAGTGATCCAAGACACGCAGACACAACGATTTTTGGTTGCGTAAGTATATGGACGAATTGCGTCTTGAAAAGACGAATTGGTTGATCAGGTGAGTCATGCCCTGATTCTAAATAATCCTGATATTGGTTGAGAGTTGGTTTTGCAAAATCAAACACCCATGGTAAGGTTAAAATTAACCAAGGGTAAGGTTAAAACATGCCTGGGGTGTTGTCTTCCTGCCTAGGGTTTTTTTCCACTGCGTTAGACAATCTTTGGAAACTGGCCAGGTCGCGCCACCCGTGGGGTCGCCGGCGTATGAGATGTATGTCAAGTATGGTGTAGGGGCGATAATGTTTTGTGAAATTTAGCATAGGCAAACCAGACACGAAGACGATTTACAATGGCCAAAACACGGGAGTTATGAGATTGCGAGGATAGATTATTTGGAAAAGGTATTGCTGCGAAAGAAAGCATACCCTGCGGCATTTGACGTCATTAGAGATTGGAGGAAGGAAGCCATGCTTCGTTGGAAAAGCAGAGAGAAAAATGTGCGCAGGCACAAGTCAAGAACAGAGAAAGTGAAGGACCAGGATGAAAAGGAGTGGGATGATAATTTAAGAAAGTCAGAGAGATGTGGTCAGCTGGGAATAGACAAAATATATCCTCAACAAGAATTGCATTCATCAGATGAATTAATAAATAAAATATTAACTGAGAAGAGACAAGAGCGCCCAAAAAGAGAGGCTAATGGAATTGCACCAGTGCCCATTGCTCAACCCCCTTCAGTTGCCCAGCCCATCCCTGCTGCTCAGATCCCAGTGCAGCCGCAGATCATACAGCAAGCAGCGCCACGGCCCGCAACTCCGGCGCCGCAGCAGCCACTCCCTGTTCCCGTTGTCCCATCCGCACCTCCCTTTCAGGACATTCCCCTTCCCCCTCCGCCTATTGAACTTGAATTAACTGTAACAAGAGAAGACGATACAGGGAGAGAGGGGACGGCACAAAGTGAGTGCACTAGAGTAACCCGTAGTGCGGTCAGCAAGGAGAGAAAACGGGAGTTGAAAGAACAGGCGGAGATGTATATAGATGGAAGTGATGAGACATCAACGCTGGATTTGATGTATGATTTCAGAAAGACTGGTGAAAAACAGCTACTTGGAATGCATGGGAGAATATTTAATGGAGAGATGGAACCAGTTAATTGGAATGCTACTGCCACAGAAGTTGCAGGATTTGAATGCGTTGGCACGATGAAGAGAGAGAGATGTAGAAATAAAGGAACATGTGGACAGGCTTTTTGAATTTAAAAATGAACTTGATGATGCATATGCTTGAAATGTTTGCCATGCCAGGGTATAGGAATAAAAATATAAGAAGGGATATGAAAGAGGCGGTACCATATGTGCAGCGGCGATTTCTTCCGTCGTCAAGACAGACTATTGAAAAATTGAAAGTGTGTACATGAGAGCCGCTAAAATGGATTACAGATCCTAGTGTTCCCACGATGGAAGTGCACGAAATATTTGATCAATATACATTGCCAATGAAGAGAAAAGCACTGCAGGTGATGGTTGAATATTTGCAGGACAGAGATATAGAAAATAAACAAGCTAGCCCCCCCGAATTGATGGCAATATATAAGAGAGCTATTGAACGAGGAACAGGAGAAACAGCCTTATCACTTGATTTGGTAATAGTATTGCATATGAGGGAAGGAGGGGGTAAAGTAAGTGCGGTATTTCCGATGAGGGAAGTCCCACCTACTTTTGTGCCGAAAGTAGAAATTCCTGGTGTTAATGGAGACACAGCGCAGGTAACGGAAGCGCATTATACAGCACAATATGTTCATGTCCCGTTCTCCAGACAAGAGGTGAATAATATAAAACAAACGATTCCTGATTTGAGGAAGAATCCAGCGGGATTCTATAAGGAAATAGAGTCCTATTTGAGATCGTCCATTTTTACTATGAATGATATAGACTTAATATTTCCAGTAATTGTGCCAGCGGACATATTGAAGCAAATAAGGAAAGTGAATGATGGGGAAGCCTACGGTGCCACATGGGAAAATCTAGCAATAGAGGATAAGAATAGAAAAGCAGGCGAGAAACCATCGCCAAATATGGCAGCGCTACCAGAGCGAATAATACAAAAACTGAAGGAAATAGTTACAGAAAAAAGAATTGGATGGGACAAATTAACTGCATGTGTTCAAAACAAAGATGAGTTATCTACAGATTATTTCAATAGATTTGAGGAAGTCTTTACAGATTTTAGTGGGCAGGATGTAAGCACAGAGGCAGGTAAAAGGCTATTTGTTGATAAGTATGTGAGAGGATTAATATCTCCAATTCAAAACTTAATGACATCGGAAAGTGCATGGCAAGCAAAATCATTGAGTGAAGTATTGCATATGGCCCAGTATTATGAAAATAGGGTGAATACAGAGAAAGAGGCAAAGGACAGGGTAAAATTGAAAACGAGGGTGTAACTTCAGCAGGTAGCAGGACATAATAGAGGAAGAGGCAATACACAAGGGTGGAGTAATTCTAACATGCATGGAGGGCCTTTGGGATTAAATCAGTGTGCATATTGTAGAGAAGAGGGTCATTGGAGAGCGCAATGTCCACACTTGCAAAATAGGAATGGGTTTGGTCAGAGAAGACCGCACAGGGGACACCCGGGAACAAATGGGCAGAGTAGGAATAATAACATGCAGCAAAACCAGAATAATCAAGGACATGGCACTCAGAATCAGAGCCAAGAGCAGAGTCAGGTTCCTCATAACCAAAATCAGAGTGGGCAAAATAAAGGCAGAAGTGGAAACATTTTTGACACACAACCCAATACATATTATTGTGGCAATTATACATCGGATGATGTGTTGTTTCCCCAATAGGACAGCCCAAGACAGGGGTCGGAACCAGTGTCTATTCCCGTGAATCAAAAAGGACCCTACGTAGATATGAAAGTCGGGAATAGGGAGCACAGCTTTCTCGTAGACACCGGTGCGCAAAAGTGCTGAATAGACCACTTGGTTCCGGAAATACTGCTGTCAGGGCAAAGAAACATTTCAGTAGGGTTTGCAGGTACGGCAGTAGTCAATCCAGTGTCCCAATCAGTACCAGTAACATTAGGTCCATTAACTGAATATTGTCCATTTCTCTTAACAGAAAATTGTGGGGAAAATCTTTTAGGATTAAACTTGTTGAAGAAACTGAGTGCAGTAATCCATTGCACTCCTGATGGAGAGTTCTTGACAATATCGCCACTGAATTTACCAGTATCTGAGTTCCTGTCCAAACCTTTGTCGGGAGAGTTGAGTGAAGTACCAGCTTGTATATGGGCGAGGAATGACAATGATGTGGGAAGCTTGAAGATAGAACCAGTAAAACATTTTTGAAGGAGGGAGTAACATTGCCACGTATTCCTCAATACAAGGTTTCAATGGAAGGAGAGAAAGCATTGAAAAGTATTGTTTCAGATTTGGTCAAATTGAAGGTAATTGAAGAAATTACAGGTAGCACATGTAACAGCCCCATTGTTCCGGGGTATAAGAAAGGAGGGAAAGAGATACCGCATAGTTTCATAATTGATCTGCGCGCATTGAACAAAGTGGTTGATCCTCAATTCCTATTGGTCCCAGACGTCACCACGATTTTGACAATGATACCCGCCTCGGCAGAATATTTTAGCGTGATAGACCTTAAAAATGCTTTTTTTCTGCATCCCAGTACACAAAGATAGCAGATACTTGTTTGCTTTCACATTAGGAGGGCGGTCATTCACATTCACGAGCATTCCACAAGGCTATACGGAGAGTCAGAGTATTTATAGCAGGGCCTTGAAAGAACAATTAGATATGTTAGAACTACCGGCAGGTTGTGTATTACTACAATATATAGATGATCTGTTAATTGCTGCGGATACAGAGAAAACTTGTAAAGAAAGTACTGTCTTGTTATTGTCACACTTAGCAGCACCTGGCCATAAAGCTAGTTTGAAGAAATTCCCGTATTGTCGAAAGGAGGTGGCTTATTTGAGCTACCTACTTTCGAGAGAGCGGAGAAAACTGACACCAGAAAGGATAGAAAGTATGTCTGGCATGCCTATTCCAGAAACACAGAAAGGAGTCAGAGCCATAATAGGCATGGCTTCCTATTGCTGGCAGTGGATAGTGAACTTTGCAATGATTGTGAAACGAATGGTGGCATTGACAAAAAAGGATGCTGTGATGGCTTTGCAATGGAATGAAGAATGCCAAAAAGCATTTGATCTGCTCAAAACTGCACTGTGCTCCGCTCCAGTTTTGGGCACACCAAATATGAAAACATTTTCAGATTGTTGTACGCGAGGGGATATAACATGGCCCTTTGATTGTATGATTGCTGTCTGCACTTACGTGTCCAAAGCACCTAGCAATAGTGAAATGCGAGGCGCATAAGAAAATGACATGTAAAGTGGGAGAGAGAAACCCATTTGCAGACAGGATTGCGAAACAAACTGCCACTGATTTGAGTACCAAGATGTTAACAGTACAATCAGAAGAAGTGCCTTGTATGATAGAGAATGGAATTGCCACTGTCAAAGAGATGCAGGCAGAAGCAACTGCTGAGGAAATACAAGAATGGGCTGAGGGCTCTGCAGAACTAGATCCAAAAGGGTGCTGGGTGGACAAGAAAAGTAGAAATAGGATGCTGCCCAACTCCTATGTAATCGCAATGGTCACAACGGCCCACAGTCCCACTCACATCTGTGCAAAAAAATAGTTCAGCACTTAGCCACAGTATGGCAGAACACACACATAAAGAAAAATGCAGAAAAACTGGTACAGAATTGCATAACGTGTCTACAACACAATGTTGAAAAAGGAACAGCTACTCCAACAGGTAGCTTTGGCCCCCCCTCTATGCCATTCGAGGTCATCCATTTCGATTTTATAGAGATGGAAAGTTGTAAGAATTTAAAATACGTTCTAGTGGTTGTGTGTGCATTCAGCAAGTGGGTAGAAGCATATCCATTTAAGGACTGTACTGCCATGAGCACTGCAAAAGTGATGTTAAAGGAGTACTTTTCACGGTTTGGATTGCCCCGGGTCATATGGTAAGACAATGGCCCGCATTTTGTGGGTGCAGTGGTATTGCAGATTTGCGCAGGTCTCCAGATTGACAAACGATTCCATTGCGCCAGACATCCCATGAGTGCCGGCCTTATTGAGCGCCAAAATGGCACATTGAAAGCCAAAATTAGCAAAATCTGTGAGGGGAATAAGATACGTTGGACAGATGCATTGCCCCTAGCATTATTGTGCATGCGCACATCTGTGCAGGCAAGGACTGGGCTCTCCCCGTATGAAATTGTAATGGGGAGACCTGCGAATGTTTGGTGTGCGCTGCACCCGAGGTGATTAAATAAAATAGAGTACCCTGTGCTTAGTACGTACTGCAACCTGTTAATACAGAAATTGCATTTGATTCATCAGCAGGTGCAGGAGGCTCTTCCCATCAGATATACTGGTCCGGGGCATTCTCAGCAGTCAGGCGACTGGATCCTGGTGAAATATTTCGAGAGGAAATCATCGCTTGCACCCAGATGGCGTGGACCCTACCAGGTACTTTTGGCAACACAAACAGCAGTCCGTGTGGACGGTAGGAAGGCGTGGATACATGCCACGCATACGAAGAAAGTCCCTTCGTCCTTGAAAGAACTGCCCGATCCAGACGACCAGAGAGAGGCAGCTGCTTCTGAAACGAAGGAAATTGTTGCCAGTTCTTTGCCGTAAAATGTGTCTGATCCTGAAATAATCTGGAAAGATTGCTATAAAGGAAAAGGGACTAAGAGAGAAAGGGCCCCAGCGTTGCTCAACAGAATCTGCGTCACTGCTGACTGACACAAAGCCTGCATCGACACTTTGGCGCCCACCACTTATCGTTGCGCAGCAGGCTGACTCTGAGCCTGAGTCTGGAAGTGCACTCGCACTATTCATTGATCACACAGTATCAGGAGCAAGGCGGTATAATTTACGGCCTCGAAACAAAGAGTGATCAAATCTTCGTATTATTGATCTTTGTTGCCTCTGTCTCCCATCACGGATGAAGTGAGAACCAGAGGCCTAGGGGAGAGAGGCGTGAGAGTTGTGCAAATCCGACAGCTCTAGAACGCGGCTCCCCGGTGCTATCTTTGAAAATCCATGTGTAGATCACCCCTTACAGACAAGAGGGGCTCATATGGCACGAAGGCAATTGATAACCGCTCTGGAGTTCTTTGAGCAATGTGCAGAAGCTCGATAAATCTTGCCCAACGTATAGCAATCCATGTTGCTGAGAACTGGCAAAACACTTTTGTTGACATTCCTGAACTTGTTAACGTTCGAACAATTGCAACGGTAAGAGATATTCACGACGAACATTGTTGGGGAAGAAGGACCACAAGAGAAAATAAATACCTGCACCAGCTTTTGCCCCCTCCTGCACCGCTGCTGATAATGAGTTAACTGTAGAGCCTGTAAGGTTACAGAAAAAACATTGCCGAAAAAATTGTATGCTGATCTTAACAATAGTCATGTTTGTTATGAGTATATTAGCACCGATAATGACAGTACTGGTACTATGGTATTTAGACTAAATGCACCCATTAGAATTGTTCTTACCTATCAGAAACATTACTGCCACTGAAAGCCTGGTCCGCGTAATTTCCTATACTTTGTCCCCAATGGAAGAGAGACACAGGGAGGATATGGGAATAATACATTACTCTTGATAGTGAATATGACACACTCAATTCTGAGAAAAAACAATTGTTGTGTGTGTGCTCACTTACCACAGCATGGTGGTAAGGGAGTAGGTTGGTATGTGCAGCCATTGCCATTGAATTCTGCATGTTACGCATCCTTAAGTGCATTGTATTATGGGAAATGGAATAAGATTGAAACGGGTCAATTAGATAAAACAAATATGGATGAATTCGAGGAGGTGGTAATGAAACGTGTAGGTTGCTCTATATTTAGCAAAGCAAGATTAATAAGACCAACAGTCAAACCACAAGAAAGATTATATGTGCCATATAAATCATCTGTAATCACTTTTCATATGAACCTAGAAGGAAATAAAGATACAGTGCCCCCCTCCTGTGCAGTAAATTACAGTCCACACTCTGTTGCATTTTGTTTAAAGAAAAAAGGCACCTATTCAGTAGGGACATACACTCAGTGTATGAACTTTGCAATCCTTGAGAGAGAGGAAGATTCAGTGTATATAGGTGACCCTGTCTATTTCATATGTGGAGAAAAAGCTTATCCCTGGTTGCCTAGAAATTGGGAAGGTACTTTGGGGATTCTGTTTCCAGGGGTGTTTCTTTCAAAAACAGCCGATATAGCCAAACTATCTAGATCAAGACCACGACGAGACGAGGAGGGAGGATTAATTGCGGAGGACATAGCAAAATCATTTATACCATTTTGGGGCCAAGCAATAAACTCCTATAACATAAGACAACTGTCCAGAATATTAGAGAAAACGATAAATGGGACAACGGACATATTATACAACATGATATTGGAGGAAAAAGGGATTAGATTGATGACACTCCAAAATAGGATGGCTCTTGACATAATTTTGGCTGATCGTGGGGGAGTTTGCAAAATCGTGGGATCACAGTGTTGCATATTTGTAAGTGACTCATCGCCTACGATTTTTGAAGCGATAAAAAAGTAGCACGTTTTGAGCTCTGACCTCCATCCCCCAAAAGTTAGTTGGGAATTAAACATAAGCTCCTGGTTTTGGGAAATATTACGCTCATAGGGATGGAAACTAGTTGCAATCCTAGTAGCAGTGCTAAGAATATTTATGACATGTTGTTGTTGCATACACTGTTTACCAATAATTTGCAGTGAAATAAGTGAGGAGTGCGTACATATAGTAACACAGAAAAAACCTCCTGGGTTGGATACTCAAATGAATCATGAAATGAAGACAGTGAAAGAATTCATGTCAATCAATATTGATGACAATGATGACGATTATAGTAGTACGCGAAGTTCGGAATCAGATACTTGGTCAGAAGAGGATGCAATGTTTGGATGATGCGTTTGTCTTACGGCCAAGAGGAGGGTTTGTGAGTCTAGAAATTACCCTCCCATGTATTTTGTTGGCCGAAAAGCAACCACATCATTTATTCAGCATCGGTAGTAGAGACTCATGAGCATGACCAGACAGCGTCCATTTTGTAGGAATAGAATTCGCCATTTTTATTAATTTTCGCTTCTTGCTTTCTGTTCAAACTGCTTTGCTGTAAGCGTATTCTATTCTGTTGTTGCTCTTGCAATAGAGCAAGGCCACAAGATACATGTTGAAACACAACGCAGGCAACCCAGACAGTAATGCCCGGTCTCGTCCCTCACAAGTCCTTGGAAGTAAGCAACAAGGCATTTAGGGGCCGATTCATGGAACAAAGGTGCACCGAAAATCCATGCGCAAGCAGGCGCAAGGGAGCGCAAGCGTGAGAAACGCAGCCCACGCGCATGCGTGCGAATCAAGGAAGTAGCTGCGCGTGTTTCCTGCTGTCCGTGCGCCCAATCCAGCCATGGCGCACGCAGGCATACACGGCGTGCGCTACGCGCACAGCAAAAGCGCACATAGCGCGGCGCACACAACCAAAGTGGGCGGAACAGTGGGCGTAACACGCGGAATGGGGAACAACGCGTGAAAAAGAAGGCGTACCTGGGGAAGTACTGCAGGGAACTACACGGAACGCCCACATGCACGCGAACAACCCGTATTCATGGATCCGAATACGGGAAACCCGCGCACGGCAAAAGACGCACACAGGCGTCAACGCGTCCGCTACACGAAGGCAGGCAGAAGTGTCCCTGCGCACAGTACAAAAGTGCGCGCAAACAACAAACACGTATATACAGCTACGATGAATGCCCCATTTGTCGCAGCACTGATCGTGGGACACCGCAGGAGGAGGAGAATAGCCAGGGCACGCATTTTCGCACCACGGACAAGCCTTTTTGGGATGCCTGTCGACCAGGTCTATGGCAGGTATAGGTTTCCACCCCATATCATCCTCGACCTGGTCAGGGAGTGGGAAGATGACCTTACACCCCCCACCCTTTGCTCCCAAGCATTGAGCCCCTTGGAGAAGCTGCTCAATGTCCTGCATTTTTTGGCCACTGGGTCATTTCCGCGGACTACTGCCATAGTGGGGGGGGTCTCACAGGCCACGCAGTCACGCTGCCTACACCAGGTACTGGCAATCATGACAGCGCGCCCCTCAGTCCACAGGCGCATATACATGCCCAGAACACCCGCAGAAAGGCAGGCCGTTGTCCTGGATTTTTTCAGGGTGGCACACTTCCCCAAAGTGCTCGGTGCCATAGATTGCACCAATGTGGCACTACGTCCACCTAGGGCCACTGAGCACATCTACCAAAACCGCAAGCACTGGCATTCCATCAATGTACAGGTGGTATGCGATGCAAAGGGAATCATCACCTCTGTCTATGCAAACTACCCTGGCTCCACCCATGACAGTTTCATATACAGAATGTCCGCCCTGAGCCGGGCCCTGGAAGCTGGGCAGCATGGCGACACATGGCTCCTAGGTGAGTACAAATGCCCTTGCACATGCATGCAAGTCACACACAGACAAATACCCAAACCCTAATAATCTCAACTATTATCACCTCCCCAGGGGACAGTGCCTACCCTCTGAGCAACCACATGATGACGCCAATCCGGAACCCCACCAACCCACCCCAGGTAAGATACAACGCTGCCCATATTGCAACCAGGGCCATAGTGGAGCGCACATTCGGAGTGCTCAAGTCACATTTCCGCTCCCTTGACTGCTCTGGCGGGCAACTACTCTATGCACCACCAGTAGTGTGCAGGATCATTGTGGCAGCATGTGTCCTGCACAATGTTGCAACACGGCAGGGCGTCCCGGTGGACATGGTGGTGCCCCCACATCCCCAACCACAGGCACAGGCGCTGCCCATGGGAGGGGACAGGGCACATGGCGAGGAAGCCCGGACCCAGCTTGTGGCCACATTTTTCACCTAAACTCCCACCCCTGCGGAGTGCACACAGGCCTGGCACATACCAGGTGACAATCGATGATGACAAAGAGACAGTCAACTGTCACAACCCTACCACCCTGAGATAGTTGCCATGGAAGTGCCACATCGTCTGCATCCCTAGCTACTTAAACACAAGCTATCCTGTGTGACCAAAAGGCACACATATGACATATGACATGATATGGCCTATACACAAGTATTTCAAGGTGCGATGCGGCAGGGAGGGGGGAACAAGGGAAGACAGACAACGGTACTACTAGGCCAGGTGTCATTTAGATTGTGCAAGTGCAGGGGTAGGGGGAAGGGAAAAGTGCAAGGGGAAGGGGAGGGGGGGTGCAGTACAGGGGAAGTAGACCAAAAAACAAATACATAGGTCAGCTGGTGGCAACTGCAAAGGTAAGTGCAGACAAGTGCTGGGAAGGGGGGGCTGTAGGGATAGAGAGACAGTACCGCAGTGCAGGGGTTGCCAGGGAGGCAGTGCAAGTGGAGAGTGGCTGGGCCAGGGACCGAGGTCGGTGAGAGTGGCCCAGTTGCAGATCCATTGCAGTTCCAGTGAAGAATTCCGCAAGGGAGAGGCAGAGAGAAAGCAGAAGCAAAGAGGAAGGTCTTGAGGTGCTTCCCGAACCGGAGATGGTTCCCCTCAAGTTCAAGTGAGGCAGGAAGGCTGTTCCAGAGGGAGGGCCCTGCCGCTGAGAGAGATCTACCCCCAGCTAGTTGCTCTGAGAAGCGGATGACCCTGACATGCAAGGTGTGCATCACACACACCTGCAAAACAGGCCATGTCCATCACTGTTATGTCACTCAAACCCTCCCAAACCACAACATGACATGGCAAGCAATACCCATACACCAACACAGTAACAATAAGGTACACATTGCCATGTCCAAAATGTACAGTGGCATCAGACAATGATGCCTGACCTGGAATCAGATGAAATGACAGACCAACAACCTCCCACCCAAAATAAGTCATTTCCAAATGCATTACAAGAGTTGTAGACGTAACATAACAATGAATGCCTGTCTACATGCACATTGTGCATTGCAAAATCAACACTGCAGCTTCTGTGTGCTGTTTCCTACTCCTGCAACACACTGCTCAGCGCACAGCACAGTAAACAGCCATTGTGTGTGATGCACACCCTGAGCATCACATCTAAGCAACAGACCACATCAAAAAGCAAATTAGGCATGTACAGGATCCTTAATTGGTCACAGAACATGTGCTGCATCGACACAGTGGCCACCAGAAGGCAAACAGTGTACACATGGATATGCAAGGGTGGGAGTACATGTAGTGCATCAGAGTGCAAGTGTGTGGGTCTGCAAGCACATGCACTCAACATATGCATGTGCACTCAAGTGACCATCAGTGTTCTCTACACATCACATGTGAACATTCATCATGTGTACACCCCAGCATGTCAAACCACAACTATCCCCTCGCACCTGAAAGGTAAACACAAAACATGAACAGGCATTGATCAGCAGAACACAACATGTACATAGGATACCACCATTACAATGTCAGAGTTCCCATCACACTGCAGGGCAAGGCAACTATCAACAACAACCCCCCCTCCCTCACAAATGACCATGACCCACTGAACAACTGCACCTGGGTCATGGAGCCTTCAACCCACAATTCCACCTGGCCACAGGATCACCTTTACCCTTCGTCACCATCTTCCACCTTGTGTGTAAAAAGGTACCTGCACCCTCAGAATCCACACTCATTTCCAAAATCACAAAATCCAAGGCATAAAAACGAACCAGAACACCCTCCAGTAGATGACTTGACTTAGCAGTACCTCACAAAGGCCAAGTACTACCACAATGATGCAACAACCAAGGTAGCACAGTAAAACAATGTCACAACAGGATGTGAACCATGTGTGGTACATAACATAGGATGATGCACCATGAACGGATGTGTACTGTCACAGGTCCCGTGTACAGGCACGGGAGTGTCATGAAACAACCACCCCCACCGTGTCCCGGGTGCCTGCAAGGTCAAACTCACACAGGCCCCTGAGACCCTGGTGGGGAAGGAGGTTCAGGGATATGCAGTCGGGACAGGTGTTGGCACACTGGATAACTTGAATGAGTGGCAGGAGAGGGGAGGAGGAATGACACATGAAAGTAGGGAATACGCGAAAATGTACTACCTGCATGAACACATGCACAATCCAAACAAACTTGGACATCATTGTCATGGCCTTCTGTAGTCCAGGCTTAGGAGTGGTACGAACCAACCACCCCCTCTAGGGTTTTGGCGCCTGCAAGTTCGGGGCTTACACAGGCATCCGCAACCCCAGCGGGGAAAGAGGGTTAGGGAACGTTGCTTGGATAGGTACGGGAAGCAAGAACACCGGGTAGAGGGTACAGGGTTCAAAATTGCATAGGATTCCGGGTGATTAGGGGGAAAAACATACCAAATTGAATCACACATACATCCATGCATTAGTGCTCCCCCCAGCAAGCCTATGCAGAGCAGTTTGAAAGAAAAACAACAAGACACTTAGCTCTGGTTTTGAGTGCTGGCCTCCTGCCTGTGCACTCTCAGGTCCGGTTACAGGAGCACTGCAATGCTGCAAAGAGAGCCACAGTCAACAACCTGTACGTGCCAATTACACAAAAACACACCACCAAACATGCCCCATAGCAACAAACTACTCTACAAACAGACAATCTGGTGTAGATGCTTCGTACCCATATATAACATTACCCCTGTGACGGGTCATACACAGTCAATGCAGTAAGTCAGCCGCCGGTGGGTGCATGGCAAATGGAACACCAATGTGTCACAATTCACACAAAATGCAATGTTCCCTGGGTAAGCAGACAGACCCATATAGCAAGCCATGACTTTAGAGCAAGTTGCGTACCACCATGACCGAAACAAAGTTGGCAGTGCATTTATCATAAAGTACATGGAAATGAAATGCACTGCACCCGAGTATGTCCCTTGCTGTATGTACCTGTGAGCTGCCCCTTTCCATGTCTCGGAAGGCTACATGGTTGATACACGTGCCTCAATGGACCTTGGTGTACCGGAGGGTATGTGCCACTGCCCCTGCAGGTGTCCCAGACAACCTTACAATCAACAGCCATCAGTCCACCAACACATCTGAGCTGCATTGTGTGCTTCAACACCAATATTCGTCCAAGCTCACCCTCAGTGCTGTGACTAAGCCTGCATGTGCAACTCGCCTGGTGCAAGCTTTGCTGTGTTGTGGCCCCCCTGTGCTGCTCAACTTGCCTGGAGTTCCTTGGAACACGTCAGCAGTTCTAGGATGTAGGTCTGCAATCCCTGTGCCTCTGCTTGTGTACACATGTGCATGTGGGCACCAACAAACGTGTCCAGAATTCCGTCGTCCAATGGGCCATGTCTACTGGCAAAGGTGCTCTGGAGGCTCATCCCCCTGCAGAAAGGGCATGAAACACATGATTAATGCTTCAAAGTCATCTGTGTGTGTCTCTTCAGGCATCTCATTACTTGACCATGTCAGAGAGTCACATCATAAATCACACCATCAGCCCGTCTTTCACATCCAAAGTGTGGAACACTATCTACAGCATGAATTGCAACAAGCACATGTACAGTAAAGATAAGAAACACACTACACAATGTATAGCAATTAATGTACACATTAGTCATGAAACATCCCATCTAGCAAAAGCTGAACAGTGGACAATAACACCAAAATCATCCCCACTAGGGGTGTAAAAACAAGTCACACAGCACCAGACATGCCACAGATATGACAGTCCAAAGCCCTTGTATAAAAGTTTGTGACACCGAACCATCCTTGGAGCCCATGGATAAGGGAGGCAGGAGTGGCATATGTGAGTCAGGGACCCCAAGCAGCAAACACATACACAAGACAAGCCCGAAGGGCCCAGCTGGAACAGACAGTGGATGCCTTCAAAAGCCACAAAGCACCGCACCGTCACATGAAAGCACACTAGACAAGCAATTTTAAAGTATATTAAATATTAACTAATTACACTAACTATGGAAAACCTACATTACCTAATTAAACTAACTATCAAACAGAAACGTAACTAACTAAACTAAAAGAAAAATCAAAAATGGCCACATACGACCCGGGGGGAGGGGAGGCACGCAGGAGGGGGGAGGTACAGGGTGCTGCTCAACATCCACATGCGATGATGCTGAGCCAAAACAAAAACTTCCCTGGGCTCAACGCCTGCACAGCCCGACCTATGTGGGAGATAGATGGTCGTCCGAGTCTGGCTCATCCTGGAAAGGAGGACGTGGCACAGTAGCCTAGCCATGCCTAGCCACAGCTTGCCCCTCGTCGGCAGCAAGTCTGCCGGACGGGTGAGCCTGGTTCTGTGTGGCGATGTGACGTAGGTCTGCATGCAGAACCTCACATGATACACGTGCTTCCTCTTGCAAGGTAGCACGTGTAACACGGAGTTCCTCCTGCAAGGCCTGGCTGGACAACCGCTGCACCTTCCGGCAAGCCTGTAGCTCAGCCGAGATGGTACGCTCAAGCTGTGCAAACCTCTCCTCTGCCTGCTGCCTCTGGGACATCTTAAGGACACCCAGAGTGGATCTGAGGGAAGCATACTCCTCCCTCAGGGCATCCATGTGCGCCTCTGCCTACGACATTTCTGCCCGGCGTGACCTGTCTGAGGCCGCCATGCCCAGCCTGAGCAAGCGGGCCGTCGACCGTGCCGCCTGCTGCTGGAGAAGCACCTGCCTAGCAGGGGGGAGCACAGATCGGGCCACACGCTCCATGCTCTCAGCGATGTTCTCCATTGCTGCCCCCTGCCGTTCTGAATTGGCAGTCATGTCTTGCTCCCACTCAGTATACTGCGGTTGCGCACGGCGACCGCGTTGCCGGGCTTGACCCCTGCGGGACCCAAGGACCGGGGGTCCTCGCTGTGTTGGCACCGCCCGCGGCTGCACGACTACATGCCCCCGTCGACGTGATGTCCCAGGCACATCAGTGACTGGTGTGGAGGGTGACACTGCGTCCCGATCCACCACGGGCGGAGGAACCAAGACTGTCTGATCCCTCAGTGCAGGTGTCGCAGACAGAGGAGTGTCCACATCAGAATCACTCACCCCTGACACATGGACTTGATGCTCATCCAACTCAACATGGACGTCAGAGTCGTCATCAAGGCTGGACTCATAGGCAGCCAGAAACAAGATGGACTGTAGCACTTGGGGGTTTTCATGGCCTACCACCCTACGACCCCCGCTAGTGCCGGGTTGATGTAGTGGTAACAACCCTGTGTCTGGCATGACAACACCATCCTCCGCCTCCATTGCGTCATCACATGAAAAATAGAGAGAAAAAAGGTCACTACACATGTCAGAAGCACACAACACACACACACCGACAGCAAACGCATCAGGCAGACATGTGACACATAACATATAACCTGGCATGCATGCTGGGGCAACTTTGAATTGCTTCTGTGATCAGACCTGTTGAAAGGTGGCAGTTTCCATGGAAGTGGGTCTATACAGTGCAGAAAATGTGTACGCCACTCACTACCTACATGTACAAGGACTCCATGGTGTGTGCCAGGAAATGTGAAGGCAGTGCAATGTCAAATTCAGACATCACGTGCATTGTGCATTCAATGTGTACCATATCTAAAAGCAAAGCACCCCTCCACCCCAGTACCAAAGCAGGGATGCCTAGCATGGTATCAAAAGATTGACCATACACCTGTGTATTGACAGGCAGTGTTGACTGGCATCAACAGCTTAATGTGATTCAAGTGACAACACTGCAAATGATGCAGGGACAGTAAGCAGGACACATGTTGAAAACTCCGGATTCCGCCCATGTGTGAAGAAGACACAACAACAGTTGGACAGAGTCATTGGCCATTGAACAGGCTGAGGCCTGTGAGCCACACAGATTGTCAGACCCTAAACATGTGTGCAACGCAGGACTGAGCCACAGTTGACATGGGAAGGCTGATGAGATGGCAGGCAATGTATGTAACCAAGGACTTGTATTAAAGTAATCATCCACTCAAGGACACATAGGGGCATGCGTGCAATGCACATGGAGCATGAATGGGCACTCATGTCCCTGCGGGACATCTGACCTATGCACAGTACAAGTGAGATACCCTGCATCAAGTACTAAGGCTGTACCACACGGCATATGTTTGGCAGATTCTACGCTGGAAGTTAGCATCTACACAGGACGCATGAACAAGAAAGTACACATTGGCAAGATTGAAGAACACCAGTGCAAAGTTGGAACTGAGGTGCAGAGTGGCGGAGGAGGGGCAAGGGAGCATGCCTACATGGAGTCCCCGCATGCAGGCAGAGGAGACATGCATGACGGAAGCATTGCATTACTTACACATCAGAACCATGTACACGTCACATGTAGCGGCAATCATGCACAACACATCCCACAAGTGAAACACACACGTCCTCAACAAACACGCATCAACACTCACTGGACTGGGCATCAAAGTCCAGCATCTCTCCCACTCCTTCGACCAATTCAGGTGGTATGAACTCCGCAACGAGTGCCTCATGCGGAGTGAGCTCTTCCTCCTCTGGTGCAGGCCCACCGCCAGTCACTAGAGTCAAGTTGTAATTAGAGGCACGCTTAGCCTTAGTGCTGCGTTTGATGTAATTCCAACGCTTTTTCCACTCTTGCGCCGTGCGCACCTCATGGCCGAATGAACTGACATGTCCCGCAACATGCTTCCAGTGGGTGTCACGTTGGGCAGCCGTAGTCTGACTATTGGCACCCACTAGCATGTCACGGCTGTGGCCCCGCACGTAGTCCACGAGGAAGTCCAGTTCCTGCTTACAGAAAGGCTTCTTCCTCGACGTGCAGGAGGTCGTGGCTGTGTGTGGGGTCCCAGCCTGTGCTGCAGGTGCAACCTTCCTCCTCTTGGACTGTGGCACAGACCCTGGCTGGCTAATGCCGCCCTGACCAGTATGGCCAGTCGGTTCGGTGGATTGAGCCAAGGGAGTGGCAGGTGGAGGCATGACCAAAGGCCTGACTTGTGTCAGTGGCAGCTGGGTGCCCACTAATGGACCCTGCGCAGCAACATCAGCTGTGGCAGGGTCATTGACCGCAACGGTCCTGGTTGGCAGACTCACAACCGGGGTGCTGTTGGGTGCATCTGCCCCTGCACTTGCCAACACCCGGCTGTTCGGGTAGCAGATGACATGACTGCCCCAGGGACACGTGTCTTGGTCTGAGCAGCCCGGCCTGCCCCTATGGTTTCCCCCCTGGCCTGTTGGAGATCTACCAAGGGCTCTTCAAGTGCCAACGCAGCCTGCGCTGGCAGAACCCGAGCCTGGGTGGTGGTGTCCACAGCTGCAGCTACCACTACCCTTGGGCCCGTGGCAGTCGATGGAACGGACTGCCGGGTCACACGGGCGCCAGTGCCAGATGCAGAAGCTGCATCCCCCGGAACCACAGAGGGTGGTGGCATGACTGCACCGACACATGGCACAACATTGTGCTCAAGTGGCGCACCCCTGCCTCTTCCCCCTCTGTGGCTGCCCTGGACACCCTGGAGTCCCCCTACTCCCTGGTTCTCCACGTCCACGTCCCCGACCACGCCTGCCACGAGGAGTACGCCCAGCTGAGGCGCCCCTCACCTTTGGTGGCCTCCCAACCATGGGACAGATGTAATAGTGCCGGCACAGATGGAGTGGTGCCAATGGGAGGTGTACACCACAATTGACCTGGGCAATTGGGGCGAAGGGGGTGGGAAGCAAAATGTTAACAGCCCCCCTGCACCTGCAAGGCTGTATGTGACCCCAGTGATGTAGTGACGGGTCACGCAACGCTCAGGCACCCCAAAACTGCAGTAAAACTGCGCACGCAACCCTGCAGCCTACGTGCGTGGATTCAACCTCCCGCAGTATGCGGTGGCACCCAGTAACACGAATAACGCGTACGCGTGGGACACGCAGGCTACTATGACATCGAAAATGGGTGCGATAAACAGGGGCACCCGCAGTGGGAAAAAGAGCGTGTGCGACTCACCGTCTGACTAGCGCGATGCAGAAAAACACGCGTAGCCAATACCCCCACCAAAAGAAGAGATCCGTCCTTGATAGCTGTGAAGTTGTGATGGCGCGCGAAACAACAGGAAGCAGCAACACACGTCTGTCTCCATGAAAGGCACGTACAGCGAACTGCTGGGCCCGCTCACCTTTAACCCATGCTGAGGGAAACGCACGCATCACGTCACTTACGCGCATGGGCCCTTTCCTCGTATTACATGCGGACGTGCAGTTTTTCACGCGCGCTGAAATGCCTATGCACGCCTGTGCGCGTCACGTCAAAGGGGCGCTTGCGCTTGAGGGGCCTTCTGTCCAATGAAATTGCGTATGCGTGCAGACGCGCTTATGCGCTAAGGGCCTTTCCTAAAATTACACGCTGACGTGCCGAATTTTCACGTGCCAAATCAATCCGTATCAAGCTGGCCACGCGTAAGCACACGGAAGACCACGCTCCTGCCCAGAAGGCCGAACTACTGCCCCCCAGAGCCCCGAGAACGCTCCCACCTGCCATCTGCTGCTGCCTGACTGCCTGCTGCCCACGTGCCCTGCCATTTGCTGCCTGCACATCAGCCAGGGGAGCTGTTGCTGTGACCACCCCTGCTGGAACCGAAGACTCCTACTGGGATTCCATCGCTCCACAGCCCAGCCCTAGGACCCAGTTGCCCACCCACTCCTGCCTCTGGGGTTGTCATGTCGGCACTGCAACATCTGGCACCACTGACAACCCCTGGCCAGAGAGGCAGAGGGGCACCAGCTTCAGTGCCAGGGAAGTTGGTGTCCTGGTGGAGCAAGTCCTGGGGCAGTATGATGCCCTCTTCGGAAGTGTGCGCGCCGAAAAGGAAGGACGGACTCGGATCTGGACTGACATCGTGACTGCCATCAACGCGGAGGGGGTGGCAGTCCGCGACTTCCAACATGTCAAGAAGCGCTGGGAGGACTTCAGGTCCAGGACCCTGAACAAGGCCCGGCGCCTCTTGAAGGCAGCGGATGCCAAGGGGCGCCGGGGCCACTTGTCGGAAGATCAGATGAGGGTCCTGGAACGCATATCCCCAGCGCTCCACGTCCAGGTCCTTGAGAGGCAGACCCGTCTGAAGTCGAGCGGTAAGTGTACATGCATCCTGATTGTGAGCTGTGCGTGTGGTGATGTTTCAGTAGTGTGCAGGTTGCACATCTGTTTGTCTGGGGTCAAGTATGGGTGGGGGTGTACAGGGCCGTGGGGCTAACACATGCGAGGGCTGTAATGTGTGAGACATGGATGGTGCTTGTGTGTGTAGGCTTGCATGCCAAATGCAGTTGTGTGGGCACACATGTTTGGATGAATGTGTATGTAAGTAGACATGTCCGTGTTGTCACACATGTATGTTGTTTTCAGCTGCATGTATCAGCACTGTATACATGTGCATTTGTGTGTATTTGACAAGGGTGCAACAGTGATGCAACATGGATGCATATGACAGCGGGATGTGGAAGCCTGATTGGCAGATGTGACATGGATGCCCATCTGAACACTGCGACAATTGGCAGAGGTGTACACATGCATGCAAGTGTGGTGGTGTGTGTACATGTGTGGTGCACTTCCTGTGTTGCATGTGATGTCTGGTTCAGCTTTGCCTGCTCATGCTGTTGTATGTGTATGGATGGTGCTGGCAGTTGCGATATGGCTGTGGTATGGCTCATGTGTGCGAGTTGAAATGACATGTGTGTTGGGGATTGTGATGGCATGTCTGAGGTTTGCCAATGCCACTCATGTACAACTGTCATGTGTGTATGTGTCCATTGTACAGTACCCTGATGCCTGTGTTTTATTTCTCCCTGTCTGCAGCATCAACTGATGAAGAGGGCGGAGAAGGTGCTGTGGAGCACAGCGGCGGGGATCCCACCGCCAGCCGGAGACACAAGGCCCGGCTCCCCTCCCATGTTGTCATCTCGTCGGGGAGTGAGGAGTCCGGTGCCGCGTCCCAGGCCGCAGCTGCTGGGGGGAGGTCCAAGGGGCGGAGGTTGGAGTTGGACTCCTCGGCAGCAGAAGGGGCAGCTGGGACCCCACAGGGCCCAACGGGGGAAGATGGCACGGAGTCATCCAGGTTGGTGGGGGGTTTGGTGGAGGAGGAGGCCGTGCAAGCAACAGAGACGGGGTCTGGAGGTGGGGATCCCACTGGTGCTAGTGGTGCAGTGCAGGACCAGGGACAGGAGGCAGCACAGGCCGCCGCGGAGGTGCCTGTGTGCAATCATGTCCCTGATCCTGTCCCTGCATCATCTTGCACCAGCAGGGATGCCTACGTCCAGACCCGTTTTCAGGCAGGGGATGAGCAAACGACAACTGGCCTTCCTCTGCCTGCAGACGTGGCTATCCGGGTCCGGGTTGAGCCTGTCCTGACTGGTGTGGCGTTGCGTCAACGGGCCATGCGAGGTGACCTGCAGTCTTTTCATGAGGAGACTGCACGTCATCTCGAATGGCTCGTTGACCACATCAGCCTACTGGGACAGGTCAGCCAGGCCGGATTCCTCCGTTTGATGGGGCTTGCTACGACCCCCTCCTCAACTGAACCCCCTACGCGCCAGTCGTCCTCCGTGCCATCTTCCCACCCATCAGTCACCTGGGTGCCCTATGGAGCTGCCTCTGACGGTGCGGCCAGGCTGGTGGAGGAGGCATCCCTGCCACAGTTGGGAGTCGGACGTCCAGCAGGGGTGGCCACATCAACGACTGCACCCCAGCCAGCGGAGGATGTGCAGGCAGCAGGAGGCAGTGCACGGGCAGAGGCACAGCAGCAGCAGCAACGTGGTAGGAGCCATAAAGGCTCGGGGCCATCAACATCGGAGGGGCAGGCATCGGCCGGAGGGCAGGAGGACCCAGGACAGAGAGTGTCTTCTGTGTGGCAGCGGTTGGGCCACGCCATAGATGCGGAGCGGCAGCGGGCGGAAGAGGCACGGCTCACAATGGTCAGGGCGGAGAACTCCATGCGGAGGGCCCTGAGGCGGGCCGAGTGCCTCGAGGCAATCTGCAGGGGGTTGGAGGTGGACACGTCGACGGCCCTGCGGACCCTCGGGGCCATGGAGGAGGACCGCCTCCGGGACATTGAGCAGGAGTTCGATGATGCCCTGGCCCGGGACATCCAAAAGTGAGCCGTCAGACTAACCCACTGCCCTTGTACATAGTTATGTAGTTAGTGTTAGGTTTCCTTTGTTTTTTTATTTATTTTGGACCTTTTGGACATTGGCCACATTTTTGTATATAGTTTATTTTATTAGTTAGTGTTGTTAGATAGGTTTCATTTCTTTTGTTGGGATAATGGACCCTGGCTTGTTCGTCTGTACATAGTTCACTGTTGGATTTTATTTTTCATTCACAATTTACCCATGGAGCAATGGCTTTCAATTATTATTTCCCATTGGATTTTCTTTTGTGGACAGTGACTTTGGACACCATTACTTTGGATTATGATTTTTGGTTTTGCTTTTTTTCACGGACATGCTTCTTTTCATTTTTGTACATTCCCATTTCTGTTTCTTTATTTTTGAATCTATTTATGTTTCCTTTAATACATATTTTTTTATCGAACTTCAATGTGTAGTATCATCTCATTGGTTTCATGCATATCATGATATGGGTTTTGAGATTCACTGACACTCATTGGGTGTATGTGAGGGACTTGTGTTTGTTTCGGAACTTGCAATTGGTGTTCTGTCATGTAATTGCCATTTCTGAGTGGGTGGATGCA
This sequence comes from Ambystoma mexicanum, assembly GCF_040938575.1. Taxonomy (NCBI): domain Eukaryota; kingdom Metazoa; phylum Chordata; class Amphibia; order Caudata; family Ambystomatidae; genus Ambystoma; species Ambystoma mexicanum. The sequence goes on from NC_090921.1 coordinate 986,200,583, forward strand.
ATACTCGGGTGGGTGTTTTGCATTTGTAGGCTGACCATAGGGACCAGGGATCTAGATTGTGATGACATGTTGGCTGGGGAACATGCGTTGGGGCCTGCTGGCAGGTGCCCCACAGTGCTGGGGGGTGGGGGTGGTGGGAGACATGGGTGGGGGCCTGGTGGAGGCTGCCCCTGCACTGCTGGGGGGTGGGGGTGGTGGGAGACATGGGTGGGGGCCTGGTGGAGGCTGCCCCTGCATTTCTGGGGGGTGGGGGTGGTGGGGAACATGAGTTGGACATGGGTGGGGGCCTGCTGGCAGGTGCCCCACAGTGCTGGGGGGTGGGGGTGGTGGCGACATGAGTTGGACATGGGTGGGGGCCTGGTGGAGGGTGCCCCTGCACTGCTGGGGGGTGGGGTGGTGGGAGACATGGGTGGGAGCCTGGTGGAGGCTGCCCCTGCACTGCTGGGGGTGGGGGTGGTGGGAGACATGGGTGGGGGCCTGGTGGAGGCTGCCCCTGCACTGCTGGGGGGTGGGGTGGTGGGAGACATGGGTGGGGGCCTGGTGGAGGCTGCCCCTGCACTGCTGGGGGGTGGGGATGGTGGGGAACATGAGTTGGACATGGGTGGGGGCCTGCTGGCAGGTGCCCCACAGTGCCGGGGGTGGGGGTGGTGGGGAACATGAGTTGGACATGGGTGGGGGCCTGCTGGCAGGTGCCCCACAGTGCTGGGGGGTGGGGGTGGTGGGGAACATGAGTTGGACATGGGTGGGGGCCTGCTGGCAGGTGCCCCACAGTGCTGGGGGGTGGGGGTGGTGGGGACATGAGTTGGACATGGGTGGGGCCTGGTGGAGGGTGCCCCTGCACTGCTGGGGGGTGGGGTGGTGGGAGACATGGGTGGGGGCCTGGTGGAGGCTGCCCCTGCACTGCTGGGGGGTGGGGGTGGTGGGAGACATGGGTGGGGGCCTGGCGGAGGCTGCCCCTGCACTGCTGGGGGGTGGGGGTGGTGGGAGACATGGGTGGGGGCCTGGTGGAGGCTGCCCCTGCACTGCTGGGGGGTGGGGGTGGTGGGAGACATGGGTGGGGGCCTGGTGGAGGCTGCCCCTGCACTGCTGGGGGGTGGGGGTGGTGGGGAACATGAGTTGGACATGGGTGGGGGCCTGCTGGCAGGTGCCCCACAGTGCTGGGGGGGTGGGGGTGGTGGGGGCATGAGTTGGACATGGGTGGGGGCCTGGTGGAGGCTGCCCCGGCACTGCTGGGGGTGGGGGTGGTGGGAGACATGGGTGGGGGCTTGGTGGAGGCTGCCCCTGCACTGCTGAGGGGTGGGGGTGGTGGGAGACATGGGTGGGGGCCAGGTGGAGGCTGCCCCAGCACTGCTGGGGGGTGGGGGTGGTGGGGAACATGAGTTGGACATGGGTGGGGGCCTGCTGGCAGGTGCCCCACAGTGCTGGGGGGTGGGGGTGGTGGGGACATGAGTTGGACATGGGTGGGGGCCTGGTGGAGGCTGCCCCTGCACTGCTGGGGGCTAGGGGTGGAGGGAGACATGGGAAGGGGGCCTGGTGGAGGCTGCCCCTGCACTGCTGGGGGGTGGGGGTGGTGGGAGACATGGGTGGGGGCCTGGTGGAGGCTGCCCCTGCACTGCTGGGGGGTGGGGGTGGTGGGGAACATGAGTTGGACATGGGTGGGGGCCTGCTGGCAGGTGCTCCACAGTGCTGGGGGGTGGGGGTGGTGGGGAACATGAGTTGGACATGGCTGGGGGCCTGCTGGCAGGTGCCCCACAGTGCTGGGGGTGGGGGTGGTGGGAGACATGGGTGGTGGCCTGGTGGAGGCTGCCCCTGCACTGCTGGGGGGTGGGGTGGTGGGAGACATGGGTGGGGGCCTGGTGGAGGCTGCCCCTGCACTGCTGGGGGGTGGGGGTGGTGGGAGACATGGGTGGGGGCCTGCTGGCAGGTGCCCCACAGTGCTGAGGGGTTGGGGGGGGTGGGGAACATGAGTTGGACATGGGTGGGGGCCTGCTGGCAGGTGCCCCACAGTGCTGGGGGGTGGGGGTGGTGGGGACATGAGTTGGACATGGGTGGGGGCCTGGTGGAGGGTGCCCCTGCACTGCTGGGGGGTGGAGGTGGTGGGAGACATGAGTGGGGGCCTGGTGGAGGGTGCCCCTCCACTGCTGGGGGGTGGGGGTGGTGGGAGACATGGGTGGGGGCCTGGTGGAGGCTGCCCCTGCACTGCTGGAGGGTGGGGGTGGTGGGAGACATGGGTGGGGGCCTGGTGGAGGCTGCCCCTGCACTGCTGGGGGGTGGGGGAGGTGGGGAACATGAGTTGGACATGGGTGGGGGCCTGCTGGCAGGTGCCCCACAGTGCTGGGGGGTGGGGGTGGTGGGGACATGAGTTGGACATGGGTGGGGGCCTGGTGGAGGCTGCCCCTGCACTGCTGGGGGGTGGGGGTGGGGGGAGACATGGATGGGGGCCTGGTGGAGGGTGCCCCTGCACTGCTGGGGGGTGGGGGTGGTGGGGAACATGAGTTGGACATGGGTGGGCGCCTGCTGGCAGGTCCCCCACAGTGCTGGGGGGTGGGGGTGGTGGGGAACATGAGTTGGACATGGGTGGGGGCCTGCTGGCAGGTGCCCCACAGTGCTGGGGGGTGGGGGTGGTGGGGACATGAGTTGGACATGGGTGGGGGCCTGGTGGAGGCTGCCCCTGCACTGCTGGGGGGTGGGGGTGGTGGGAGACATGGGTGGGGGCCTGGTGGAGGGTGCCCCTGGTGGCTGGGGGTGCAGGGGGACATGCGTTGGTGGGCAGTAGTGCAAGTTGACATGTGGGTTGGCTGGGGGGCATGGCCATGGTGAATGGGGTGCCTGCAGGACATGTGCAGGGTAGGCCCCTGTGGTGTGAGCCACCTGCAGGGGCCGTGGAGGGTGTAGAGGGAACACCTGGGAGGACCCACACGTGCAATTCACGTGTGGTGCTTCCCGCGCACCCCTGTAATGCACGTACCCTGATGGACTTGCGTGTGATACTTTCCGCGCACCCCTTATATGCACGTACCCTGCTGATATCGCGTGTGAAACTTCCTGCGCACCCCGAAATACACGTAGCCAGGAGATTCGCGTGTGGAACTTCCCGCGCACACCTGATATACATGTACCCTGCTGACTTCGCATGTGAAACTTCCCACGCACCACAAGATACACGTAGCCAGGAGATTTGCGTGTGGAACTTCCCGCGCACCCCGAAATACACGTAGCCAGGACATTCGCGTGTGGAACTTCCCGCGCACCCCTGGAATACACGTACCCTGCTGATATCGCGTGTGGAACTTCCCGCGCACCCCTGAAATACACATACCCTGCTGAAATCGCGTGTGAAACTTAACGCGCACCCCGAAATACACGTAGCCAGGACGTTCGCATGTGGAACTTCCCGCGCACCCCTGAAATACACGTACCCTGCTGAAATCGCGTGTGGAACTTCCCGCGCACCCCTGAAATGCACGTACCCTAATGGAATCGCGTGTGAAACTTCCCGCGCACCCCTGAAATGCACATACCCAGCTGAAATGACGTGAGGTACTTCCCGCGCACCCCAGTGATACACGGAGCCCGCTTGCCGTGCTGGTACAGGGTTAGCGCAGCCCTTTACACTGGATTGGGGATTTTGATGGCTTTTCCCTGCGTGAGAGGCGTTCTTGGGGGCGTAACTGGCGCTGCTGCAGGGTCGCTGCGCCACTGTGCGCCGCGGCTGGTTTTGGTAGCTGGAATCCATGAATACGCTGTGCGCGGAAATGGGTTTTGGCACACGCGGCTGGCGCAGGGATTCGCACGTGCACACTGTGCGCCAGCCGCGTGCGCCACTTGTGCGCTGAATTCTATGAATTACCCCCTTAATCACTACGCAGATGCCAGCTAGTCTCACTGATGCGGTAGAAATGGTAGGAACGAACAATTAATGGCTTGAATTATGCTCTCTTTTGCGGACCCCCTTCACTGAGCCCTTTAGAGCGAGTTGACCCATAGCACACGAATCAAAACTAAAAGATAGTGAGGCCTGGAATGTGTCTCTCCCCTGCACGCAGTTTGCTTGAAAGAACAAGGGCAGTATGTTCCCTAAAACAAAGAATCGTGCCTGTAAGTCTGTAAATTGCAAACTGTTGCTAAATGAATATCTGAAGGTGTCATATTCATCACAATTGTCAATCATCAAATCAATTTCAAAGGAAGCACATTAGGGGCAGTATTGAATATGTCATTTCTGATAATAAGATGTTTGTTTTGTATATATGTAACTGTTGTAGAATGCTCGCTCTCTTGCATCCCTCGGAGTCTGGAGACACACGTTGCGGGACATGAGACCCAGTTGGCCAACTGAGACTATTTGCTTTGCAATAAACCCTAGATTTTGGGAATTGAACCTCGTGTTTGGCGTATCAGTTTGTGTGTGGTGATTGTGCCTTGTTTCCATACGCGGGGGTCCCCTAGGGGCCCCGTCACAGCGGCTGCACAGCGCTATGGTGAGGGAGAAAGGCCAAGGGAAGACTTTGGCTCATCTAGCAACACAAAACAGGGGATGACACGGAATCTCCCACTTATGGAATGGGGAAGACCTGACAGTGTATACCAGTAAAGAGATAAACAAAATGTTTGAAACCTTTTTTTCCAGGCAATAGCAAAACATTACTCGTGCTGAGGTTGAAATGCATGAATTCCTAGACAAATACCACTGACTCAAATATCCATTGACACCCGTATCCAACTAGATCAGCCCATCTCCCTAGAAGAGATATTAAGTGCAATCGATGACCTACCATTGAGGAAAACACTGGGATCGGATGTGCTCAATGCTGAGTTTTATAAGGAGTATAAGCCTGAAATTGGTAAATACCTCTGGCAAGTGTGGGAAGAATTATTAGACAAGCGGATACGTCCACTATCATTATGTGAAGCCATTATTACAGTTCTGCTGAAACCTGACAAAGACAAGGAAGAATGCGGCTCTTACCAATTCTTTCACTAATCAATGTAGACGTGAAGATCTTTGCCAAGATCTTGGGCAATAGGCTAATGCCCTTCATGCAGTACATAATTCACCCCGACCAATCAGGGTTCATTCTGGGTCCCTCCAATGCGCTGAATATCTGCAGATTGTTTAACATTATGGCACAAATGGACACAGAAGCACGGGCAGTTGCAGCCACACTGGATTCTCAGAAGACATTTAATTCTGTTTCCTGGAGATACCCATATGCGGACCATGACCAATGCGGATTTGGCTCTCAATTGTAGGGTACATACGCTTACTATACACATCCCCTCTGGTCATGGTATGCATTAATGGGGAACCACAGAAAGGAGCACTAGGTAAGGATGTCCGCTACACCTCTCCTTTTCATGACTATGATAGAACCACTTGCAGATCTGATAAGACTCAAACAAAGCGGCAAGGGAATCAGGATTAATGGCCCTCCAGATATATCACTTCATGCTGATGATGTTCTGTAGTTCATTAGGGACCCGCATGTAAATCTTGAACCGATAATGGGTGACATTACTAGACTTGGTTTATACTCTGGACTGCGTATCAATAAAGCCAAGTCGAAACTATGTCCCCTTGCAGATGCCGCGCCTTGGTGAAGCAAATGCAGGAGAATTCACGTCGGCTCCAAATAATATAATGTACTTGGGCGTTAAGATATCTAGATCCTAGGACTCTCTGTACAGTGACTACTATGACACCGACCTTGGACTCCTCACCACTATACTAGGCAGATGGGGGCAGTTACCAATCGCAATGAAGATGACAATACTCCCGAAATTAGTTTATATGTTCCAAAATATAGCAATATGGCTAGGGACAGTCTTTTTCAAGGCACTAGATGCAGTAATATTAAAGTTCATGTGGCACACTGGGGTGGTCCGAATGAAATGGGAAGCTCTTACTAAACTATATGAGAAAGGTGGTTTCTCGGCTCCGAATTTCAGACTATATTGCATCGTGGTGCAGGCATAACACAGAGCCTACTGGTACTTGACGCTGTACCCCCATCTGAAACTAGAATGTTGGGCTAGTGGGGAAGGAGATATTAGGTTGGCTCTACTGCCGTTGACAACCGCCAATGACTGCTTGTATGACCCGGTCAGGGCTACGATCTTGGCTTGGAAGAAAATATTCCAATGGATGGAGGACAAACGCCCGTACTGCTCAAACATTCCCATTTGGAGGTGCGTGGCCTTCCGCCCTACACTTGATCCAGAGATCAGTAGAGTGTGGTCTCAATTGAACATCATGATACTTGGCAACATTTACTGGGACAGGATGTTCGTGGACGACTCTGAAATTGGAAGGGGAGCAAGCAATGGGCCTATGTTAAGATTGCAATATTATAGACGTCGAGCTATGTTCCAGTCGCAATGGCGGTCGTTCCACAATGAACCAACCACTAATCCATAACTGGCCTTTACCACCTGTGCAGTGGCTGTAAAAAGATAGTGTCCATGTTATGTAAACTGCTCTTAGTGCATATTGCGCTGGGAACATCCAAACCACAAGAGAAATGGGCCAGAGATCTGAATACTGACATTACTGATGACATGTAGCGGGAAATGTGTAAATTGACTCAAGAGGTTTCTCTTAACTCGAGGTTCTGACTGATCCAACTGAAAGTCCAAAATAGATGGCATTATACTCCTGCTAGGTTACACCTCTTTGGGCGAGATTGTACAGGCACTTGCCGCAGTTGAAGGTCGGATGAAGCCAGCTATTTTCATGTTATTGGTGTGCCATGCCCTACAGTCTTTCTGGAATGATGTGTTAATTACGGTGAACATATTCACTGGGATTCATTTTCAGGTGACACAGAGTGTCTGTCTATTTAGCCAATTCAACAAGATCCCCAAACACATTTATAAATTCTTAAGCCTCAGCTTCCTCTTAGCTAAGGAATGTGGGCTGTGCAGAAGGAGTCAAAGCAAGATACCGGAAAAGCAACAATGGCTGTTGGATCTGACATGGTCCCACAATATGGGAGACACATTACTTGCAATAACCACTGTTACCTGACACCCCAAAAATATTTGGGGCAGAGTTTGAGCAGATTATATTTCAAGAGTAAGTCTGGCATATGATGGTAATGTTACTGTGTTTTTGCCTTCCTACTGGTCATATGATGGTAGCTTTGTTTTGTGACTCTGACTCCCCAAATGTAAGTTGCTATATCCCTGTGGTACCAGTCCTACTCCTCATGTTGTACTTCTGAACCGATGTTGTGTAAAATGGCATATGTGAAAATACAATATAAGCTTTATATACCTTGCCCTTGGGCCATACCAGGAATCATGGCTCCATAGACCTTGTTAAATGCCCTGGCTGTACTCAGGCTTTTAACTCAGTCTGCTGACTAAGGTACACCCGGTAAAGCCCTCAGACTGCTCTATAAAGCTTAATTATATCCCTTGGAATCTTGGTCCTGCTCTACCATACGAGTCGGTATAGCAGAGAAATCTTGTACAGCCCACAAATATTTACAGTGTCTGGCTGTCGCACTGCTGCATCACCATCTTCTAAAGATGATTGCAGACGGGGGACAAACATGACCCTCATGCCCCCCATACAACTCTGAACACAGCGGCAGAGAAACAAGAGATGTGCTTCACTCTTATGCCCATCACCACAATCCTCGATGTAGAGCAGGTGTGAGAAGCTTTATTCTCTCAGACAGTCGTTCAGACCATACCCAATCGAGTATTTGGATGACATGGAAATTACATTTATCGAGCAAGTCAACTAACTGCGAAACCAGAGACTAATGATTTCATCACTGACATAGCTGCATTATGCATGAAGTACATATTTAGCCATTCATCAAGTTACACAAACATGCACTAGTTTATTGCATATAGGCACAAAGCACATGCTTATGACCCATATAGGTAGAGGACAGACAACACATATGAATTTCTATATATTAATATCCTTCGCCAACGCTGAAACTGCAAGATGCAAAGAGTTCACATATTTAGCTTCCACATGCTTGACTGCTACTAACGTGGAGAAGCCATAGGGAATTATATGGAAGCTATAGGTCTCTGAAATGGATGGCAGAGGAAAAACAGGCTTCAAGTACATGGAAAGGCTGACATGATCACCACAGCCAGAGGCAAGCAGAAACAAGACACTCAGCCAAGGAAAAGTGAAGACAGGAAAGTTCCAGTTACGAAGCCACTGAGCCACATGCAGAAAATCAGGCTAAAATCTTTATAATTACAAGCAGGACACCTTCATTTCGTGGTCTCCACACACGTGACCCAGCCGAACAGGACAATGCCCATTCAACCAAACGTAGATAAAGAAGACTGTTCCCATCGAATCAGAGGGGAAAACCCTACAAGTGTTGCCATTAAGCTGCTAACTGAATGCACTCTCCCAGACTTAGGTGATCAGAGATGGCAACATTAAGGAACACTTTGCACCTTCATGTTCATTCCCATTGCCTTAAAAAGGTACACTCTGGTAACCATCCAGGGTGCCACTTATGGAAGGACACATTCTGCACCTTTCACGTGGGGCTATAATTTATTGCAAGGGCCAATGGTCTCTCTGCGACCCTGCAACATTGTAGATTGATACTAGTAGAGGTGGTCCTAGGAGGAGCCACTAGATATGTTTATCCAATAGTGGAACTAACCCGTATAGCTCCATATGTATCCAACTCAAACTGACCAATATAAATGTGTGATAGGTTTCTGGGATGGAATCTGGATTTGTGACATCACACCAGGATAAAACCGGGTGACACATGCTTAGAAGACGAGAGCTCCGGAGGATACTTGTTTTTCTGGTGTGATACCTGTCATTTTGTTTGCTAATAAAAGACAGTAGGCCTCATCACGAGTTTGGTGGTAACCCTTAAATGCGGCAGTAGCGCTATTACCGCCGCATTTAAGGGTCCACCAAATCACAGGTTTAGCAGATTTCCCCCCAGCTTTGAGCTGGGGGGTAATCCGCCGAAATTACGCACTCATACCGCCGGGAAATCCACCGGCGGTAAGAGCGTGAAAATTCCCCATTGAGCCCAATGGGGAATGGGGAATTCCCGAATGGGCTCAGTGGAGAATGGGCAATACCCGTTCCGCCAAACCCGTGATCCGGCGCTATTAGCGCCAGGGGGTTCGGCGGTAGGGCTATTAACGCCCAACTCGTGATGAGGCCCAGTAACTTTGTCCCATAGCTGAGTCTTCTGTTCTCGTGGCGGGGAGTCTTTGATGGGCCCAAGTGTTCTCTGCTGATAATTGGGGGACTGCTAGACATATACAACTATACATGAGCGCAGTGCAGCGCAGGCTCCTTAAAGCCGCGCTCTTGCGGGTAGTTTGCTGAAATTGGTATACCAGCAATACTTGGTTTCTCCAACACCCCACCCACGACAGCACCTCACCTCTCAATTCACACTTCCTCTACAAAGACTCTGCAGTCTTCCCTTCCTGCTTTCATGCATGCACGGCCTCTCTGTCACATGCCACACAGTCACTACACTCAACTGTTGTCCAAAGACATTCCACCAGGCTGCCTTCACGCCATTCTCACTGACTTGCTCTTTCAATGACTTGAGATCCATAAATAAATAAACTCTACTAATAGAGCTACAACACCCTCAGATGGCAATCTGCAGCCCGCAGCCAATTCCCCACAATCACCCAGGCTAATTTTCCTATATTTTTGCATTGACCATTTTTGTCCTTTAGAAATGGTTATAATATCTTTAGAGACGCAACCCATGAGCTCTACAGAGCGATATGGTCCCGTAAACCTTGATAACTTTAACTTGATCTTTGTGGCCCAAAAGCCTGGTACGGCCCAGTGGCCAGTTCTGCATAGTTAATTAGCACCTGAAGGGAATGCCAGAATATTGGGAGCTAAGCAGAATACAGGGCTTTGGGGCAATAATGGCCAGTGTAGCCATGGATCATTCTGGCTCGCAAGATTTTATCATCCAAGTGTTCCTCTCTGCCCCCACGCCTTCTCTTGCTTTTATTCCCTCTACTCTGCATATTGATATTGATATTGATATTTTATTTCTATCGCGCTCATACACAAGTGTTTCAGAGCCTTTCAGAGCGGGATAACTGTCGATGTCTTACTGCTGCTCTCACCAACAGAGTTGCTGACTAGATCTTGATCTGCTCATGGTGCCTCCAAGTAGTAGGCCTCAGCGAACTACACAGCAGCTGGTCCTGCCACTTGCCAACCGCAAGATAGCTGCAAATGCTTCCTTCCTATTCTACAGTCACCAACCGTGCACTGAGATGGAAGAGGGACTCTAACCTGCAGGCCACAGAGTATAAGTTGCCAGCTGGCCATAGCGGATTGGCTTTTCCTTTTTCCACTGCACTTATACTCCTGGCACATAGTACCCAGCTGCAGAGCAACATTGAATGGAGCTGCTGGGCAGTACGCGATCGTATGATCCTGTAGCCCTCCTTATGTGATCTTGCTTCGCTCAGGCCCATAAATTGGATCTGCAAGCACATACGATTCCTTTATGCACTCAGCTGCAGGCAATATTGCTTAAGAAAATTGTTACCTTGTCACTTATATATGATCTCTCAAAAGCTATGACTTCTTATATCTCTTGGCTTTCAGATCGCTTGGGCAAACCGTCTCTGAGATATCTGCATCCTCACCATTACAATAACTAGTAAAACTCAGGTCCTCAGTCTCAAAGCTATTTAATTTGGTGGCAATATCAAACATAATACCGCTCTAACTCCTGTGACAAAGTCACCGGTGGGAAGCTAAAGATAGTAACTGGTAGAGGCTGGGGGTCAAAGATTGCCACACAATCCCAGATTCTGGCCACAGAAGCTGTGTACTGGAGATCCCTCAGGGCCTCCGTCCCATCCCTAGCCTCTTGTGTTATGGCTCTCAGCACAAACAGCAACCCTCCCGTTGGTCCCCACGTTGAACCATACAGGTATAAAAGGGAAGAAGGTGTAACACAGAAAATGTTGTTCACAAGCCTGTCTTTATGGGGCTCTCTGCGCTCTAGGACAAACTCTATAGATATCATAATCTAGCAAAACAGCCATTTGCGAACGGGACTCATTGTGAGCCAGCAAACTCTGCATACGGATCAGCAGGTTGGTGTTCTCCCGGGCAAAGAAGAGAATCCCTCAGGCAGGGATGCTCAGTCACAACAGCCATCAGACAAAACCCCATGGAGGAAGGCGGCTATGAAAAAAGGCTTGCCTGACTTCAAGATGGTGGACCACATTCTTATTCCCTCAAAGCAAGTGAATAGCCATGAAGAAAATGGAGTTTGTTCACCTGCCTGACAATCAATGGACTCAATCCCAAGGCTCACACAGCTGTTTAAAGTTTCCCATTTGAATGCCCAATTACTGGGCCCGCAGGGAGAAGAAATATGAATAGGATACACGAGTTGGGAGTTTGAAGGTGAATGTGAAGAGAGGCAAGGAGAGAGACACAAAGGAAGGGGAGGGTGGATTGTAGAGAGATGAGGGAGAAGAAGGGACAGGGCCAACAACTGAAGTAGACTATTGGGGATGAACGACGCATTGGAGAGATAGATGAAGAGGAGAAAAATGTAGTCAGAGTGAGAGAAAAGCAGATGGAGGAACATCAAGGAAGGAGGACAGGAGAGGGAGATGGCAGAGTGAGTACAGCTAGAGAAGGCGAGGTAGAGGAGGAAAAACAATTGGAGGAGGGTGAGGAAGGTCAAAGGGAGAAGAGGAAGGTCAAAAAGCAGAGAGCCAGTGCTGGCTGGATGAAAGAGCATGGAGACTGATTTAAGACCTGGACTAGCAAGGTGACCCAAAGCTGATAGAAAAGGGATAGAAGAGGAGCCAGAGATAAGGTATAGACTGACCGAAAATGTTCTCATGGGCATGTTTACCGTGGTCTTGCTCTGGGAAGGCGTATGGGCTTTACCATATTCTGAGATGTAGTTAGTGCAAAACTGGGGGCTATTTGGCAGTCTCACATATAAAGAGAAGGGTAAAATGATATCTACATACCTAAAGCATGCATTATTTGCACCATGTGTTCATATCCACTTAACCTTATGTAGACAATGGAGTGAGTTTAATCAGTTTATATTTGAATAACCCATGAGCATATTATCTGCACAGTATGTCTGACAAAGAAATCACTCACTGACATTGAATACTCTAAAATGCTGAGTTATATATATATATATATATATATATATATATATATATATTTATTTTTTTTAATATGTATTAAAACACGTGTTTATCTAGGCATCTATCTTGGGGATTTTAACCTTGGCCTTAATGACCCGAACGACTTGACTGCCATATCCCTAGCTAACGCCTTGTCAGTACATGGCTTCTTACAAAAAAGTACCCAACCTACCCATGAGAAAGGTAGGATACTCGACTGGGTAGCAGACCTTAATTGCAATCTCACCATAAAAGACTAATCACCCCTCTTATGGACTGACCACCACCTCCTCTCCTTCGATATCAATATCAATAACCTGGAGATGAAAATTAGCCCCGCAGCACCACCCTGCCTCACCAGAAATGAACGCAGTATCAGAGCAGAGGTCATCACTCCATTAGTAACTCCCATACTCAATGCATGGTAGACACCTACAATGATGCCATGGCCAAATCCATTGACACAATTGCCCCACTAAAATTGCCTAGTGGCAAACCAAGAGCACACCTGAACTCATGGTTCACCCCTGAACTTAAAATTACGACGCACAGAAAAGAGGAAACTTGAAACTCTCTGGAAAAATACCCCCGCTCCAGAGAACAAAACTAACCTAGCAACCATCACAGCTACCTACAAAAGTGAGATAATTCGTACCGAAAAAGAAACCTTCAATGACTGAATAAATCAAGCAGCCTCTAGCACCAAAGAATTATTCAACATTCTAAGAGAGTTGGATAACCCTAACCCCCCCCCCCCTCTAGGAGTGGCATGAGTTGGGTCCTGCTGGGCTTAATTACTGATGTTGGTGTAGTGCCGCCTAGTGCAGTGGCCCTCTTTACTTCATCCTAGCATCCCACTACTGCACAAACAGACTTTTTCCCTTCTGCCAGTTGTCTCCTGCCATCGTTGTCGTGATGTTATTTTCCATCTTTGCCACTCATGCCTTCCCATGTGCTCCTTTTTATTCATTATCATTTAAATGTATTGCCTGGCAAATGTTTCCTTGTCCACCGGGTCATCATATTTACCAGCTAACTGGTCCATCTCTACATTTCTTCCTTTTTGGTTTATCATTGTCTTGTCGCAACTCTTGCTAATCTTGTCAGCATTTGAATTGTCACCAGGTCTTATTATTGTAGAATCCCATTAGTTATGCACAGCACTTTGGTGTAAAGTCCCTTAGAAATTGAATAAACTACAAATGCAAAAATACTCATATACATGTTCTTATATGACGGGAGGCAATTTAACAAAAAATAAAAGGCATCCCTTGCTCTATCTCTTTAAAAAGTCTGTCACTCCATAGAACGTTGAATACATTTTTCAAAGGATTTTGTCACATTTCATATAGACTTTTTACTATTATTTGTATAGGCATTTACCACATTTGTAAAGGTATTTTACCATTTTTCAGATTCCGTATATGTTTTGTGTTGTCCTTGTGAACGCCATTATGTTGGTAGGACCGGACTTGTAGAAAAGCGAATATTCCGCGTCTATCACGGCATCAAATTCTAAAAGTTGTTAGTCGCCTATAATTAAATAAATAGCACCTCCTAGTGGAGCGATAGCTCAATACTGCAGCGGTCAAAAAGCATCTAAGAGTTTCTTTAGCTAAAAAGAAACACTTCACACAGGAAGATTCTGTGCGAGCTTAGCGTTCACATGCTTCTGGAATATTTCAAGGGAGTTCTCCATTGCAACTTGCAATGCTTGCCATATTTTCTCCCTGTGGTCATCTAAGATTTGGATGGCGTGTGTGCTTATTCCATGGCATCCAGAGACAGACATCTGCTTCTCTGTCACGTTTCCATGACTTTTACACAGCCATTTGCAGGTATGTGATCTCTCCTTGTTGCATGGCAGAGTGGGCTCCCGATACGTTGGCAATGAGCATGTTTCCTCCTGTTGTGCATCTGTACTGGCCCGGCAAGACTCACAGCTCTGCATGTAGGCGCTGCTTTCTTTAGAGATGAGATGAGCGGGACAGTTTGCGCACATGCAATTGCATTGACATGTTGCAGAGGTGTGCTGGTGCTTGCTATGTTTAAAGGTCCTGCCAATCCTTACAGCTGATCTGGTTATCATTGATGATCGTGCCGTGATGTCATTCAACTCATCTTGAAGTCCTTCGTGGTGCTGCCAATCCTTGCAGCTGATCTGGTTATCATTGATGATCGTGCCGTGATGTCATTCAACTTATCTTGAAGTCCTTCGTGGTGGTGCCAATCCTTGTAGCTGATCTGGTTATCATTGATGATCGTGCCGTGATGTCATTCAACTCATCTGGAAGTCCTTCGTGTTGCTGCCAATCCTTGCAGCTGATCTGGTTATCATTGATGATCGTGCCGTGATGTCATTCAAATCATCTGGAAGTCCTTCGTGTTGCTGCTGCCAATCCTTGCAGCTGATCTGGTTATCATTGATGATCGTGCCGTGATGTCATTCAACTCATCTGGAAGTCCTTCGTGTTGCTGCTGCCAATCCTTGCAGCTGATCTGGTTATCATTGATGATCGTGCCGTGATGTCATTCAACTCATCTGGAAGTCCTTCGTGTTGCTGCTGCCAATCCTTGCAGCTGATCTGGTTATCATTGATGATCGTGCCGTAATGTCATTCAACTCATCTGGAAGTCCTTCGTGTTGCTGCTGCCAATCCTTGCAGCTGATCTGGTTATCATTGGTGATCGTGCCGTGATGTCATTCAACTCATCTTGAAGTCCTTCGTGTTGCTGCTGCCAATCCTTGCAGCTGATCTGGTTATCATTGGTGATCGTGCCGTGATGTCATTCAACTCATCTGGAAGTCCTTTGTGTTGCTGCTGCCAATCCTTGCAGCTGATCTGGTTATCATTGATGATCGTGCCGTGATGTCATTCAACTCATCTGGAAGTCCTTCGTGTTGCTGCTGCCAATCCTTGCAGCTGATCTGGTTATCATTGATGATCGTGCCGTAATGTCATTCAACTCATCTGGAAGTCCTTCGTGTTGCTGCTGCCAATCCTTGCAGCTGATCTGGTTATCATTGATGATCGTGCCGTGATGTCATTCAACTCATCTTGAAGTCCTTCGTGTTGCTGCCAATCCTTGCAGCTGATCTGGTTATCATTGATCTGGTTATCATTGATGATCGTGCCGTGATGTCATTCAACTCATCTTGAAGTCCTTCGTGTTGCTGCCAATCCTTGCAGCTGATCTGGTTATCATTGATGATCGTGCCGTGATGTCATTCAACTCATCTTGAAGTCCTTCGTGGTGCTGCCAATCCTTGCAGCTGATCTGGTTATCATTGATGATCGTGCCGTGATGTCATTCAACTCATCTTGAAGTCCGTCGTGTTGCTGCCAATCCTTGCAGCTGATCTGGTTATCATTGATGATCGTGCCGTGATGTCATTCAAATCATCTGGAAGTCCTTCGTGTTGCTGCCAATCCTTGCAGCTGATCTGGTTATCATTGATGATCGTGCCGTGATGTCATTCAACTCATCTGGAAGTCCTTCGTGTTGCTGCTGCCAATCCTTGCAGCTGATCTGGTTATCATTGATGATCGTGCCGTGATGTCATTCAACTCATCTTGAAAATAATCACACCCAAAAACTGCAGGATTTGTACTTCTCAGGCAACAGTTATCCAGATGTTATGTTAAGTTAAAAGTAAGGTGCCTTCTCTGACTTCTCTTCGACTCATCAGAGTATTCATATTGTATTGTTACCAAACATGATGAATCTGGCATTGCTGAATTCACACAACACCTTTGCTTTTGGCAAAGTACAGCGTTCAATCAATTCACATGTATATCCTTTGTCAAAATGCTTAAGCAACCTTCATAAAGCAGCCTTGCATTGTAATTGCATGCATTGATTCACTTGCACGTTGCATCTTCTCGGTCTGATCTCCAAAGTGTCTCCATGTGGCTGCTGGAACGATGCTTGCCTGCTCCAGGTGTGTTGATAATTAGCGCTTCAAATGAATACAAATGTTATCTCTTTAGGTCTACGAATTGTCACAGCATCTCTGTAAACCCGCTACGGTCAGAGATAAGCAGCCTCCGGATGACTGCAGTCTTTATCTGAAAGGCCTTCTTACCTTCTGGTATTAAGTTGGAAACACCATTTCAGGGTAGCCATGTTGTCTATTAGCAGTAGGCTGCAGCCACCAGTAGGCCAGAGTTAAGAAGGGATATGATCTGATTATCTTGATCGTATCTTCAAAAAATGTGCGTTTTGCACTGTGATCTGAAAGGTATTTGCACTACGCTTCTTTTTTGTGCATATTTGTCTGAGTGCCCATCGAATGCATTATCTGCATGTGCAAGTGCAAGGTGCTTGAAAAGTGTCCCTCGTACTTTATTAGTATTTCATTCATTTTGTATGTGTGTATATTGCAAGCTGTGTGTTTGGAAACATCAGTCTGTGTTCACAGGCCCTGCACCTGTATTCTTTCAAAAGAAACAATATTTGCTTCTGCGCCTATCTACCCCCTTCCCATTTTCCCACTCTCTCGTGTCATTGTAAGATATGGGTACAGAGATTCGAAAAGAGAAATTCCCACCTCCCCTGACACACAAATATACGTTTTCTTGGGCTGTATGTGGGATATTCGACCTTTCTCTAACCCCTACTCCAACCCCCTTTGTAAACCCCCAAAAGACTGTTTATATTCTATCAAGAATGGGAAGGCATTGAATGTGAAAATATTTGGGTTTCCCACTGGCTTGTGGTAATTTATGAGTGTGCTGCACATGTGTTCAAATTCATACAGATCACCGTGTGTTGAAATGAAGTGATTTGCTTCAGGCTTGAGCTCAGGCATTACAAATGGTCATGTTTATTTAGGCAATAACCCCCAAGCTGGTGGGCCATTGCCCCAGGGGTATTACAGGGTGTGGTAGTGGGCTGCCAGAGAGGGGCTGATTGCCATCAGTACCCCGGGGTACTAATGGTCTTTGTTCTACTTGTAGGCCATTCTCCCTTTCCATGGTGGCCTGAAGAGAAAAAAAAAGGAAGACCAGTGCAGTGGACACGCTGCACCGTGTGCGGGCATGCCGGTAAGGTAAGGCTTGCAAATGCACCAATCACTGCGTTTGTTTCAATTTTCAGTCGGCGCGCTGGGTACTAATAGCCAGTAAATCAAAAAGCCTATACATTTTGCAGTGGTACAGATTGCTTTTGGTAAATATAACATATTGGAGAGTATTCAGAAATGTACTCATGGTCATTTCCATCACTGGTTTCTTTTAGGTTGCATGTAAAGGTAGATGTTTAGATATGGTATGTAGAGGCACGCGTATGTGCTGATCATATGGCTTAGTGTAGCTACTGTGTAGCTGCTGATCGGCTTGGTGGTATGTCAAAACTGCACTTGACTTTAACAGCTAGTGAATTGTATATTGACATCTCAAAAATGAAACCAACCGGAAAGTAAGTTCTTGGTTTTTCACAAAAAAACACTTATTCTTTATATTCTTCTCTGGTGCAAAAGACAATTGATCTTTTCTTATTTTACTTGCTGTAGGTTTTTATTTTTTGAAGTTGACAAAAGAGAGAAAATACAAAGAGCCTTTTTTTATTGTCTGGTTCAAAAATTGGAGATGTCTTCTTCCATATGGTCTTCTCCCCCTCTCGTTGAAGCACAATTAATTCTCTTCTCTTTCTGCTAGAAAACAAATATTTGTCAGCATTCTGCATGCAAAAAAACCCAAGAAATTGTCAAATGTACCAGGTGTGCAATAAAAAAATATTGTTGCATTTTATCCCGGATTCTACCTTTTGCAAGATCGCAACCACTTCTACATAAAGTTAGCTTCCAGAAAATCATTAGAAACTGGGCTAGTCAATGCACCTGCACTGGTATTCCTTCTGTCTGGACCTTTGCTTGGCTTGTTAACGGCTGTCAACTTGCTGGTTACTAGTTTTTGTTTTGGTACACTTTGTTGTACCCTACTTTAAAGCAAACATGCTTGGCTTGCAGGTTACAATGGGCCTCATTAGGACCCAGGCGGATTTCGCGGTGCTAAATGCACCGCGAAGCACGGCGGAAAGCCGTCGATAGCGCCATGGGGGTTGGCGGATTTACCGCCCCATTCCGACCTCGGCGGAGCGGTAAATCCCCAATCCCCATTCTGCCCTTCCCCATTCCCATTCTTGCCCCATAGGGTATAATGGGAGTGGGGAAGGAGTTAATTACGCCACCGTAAAATACGGTGGCGTAATTAACAACGAGGTCCCGTAGCGCCATGGTTTTCTCCGCCTGGTAAAACCAGGCGGAGAAAACCTCCATGGCGCTAAGGGAACTCGTAGTACGGCGGACGGGTCCGCCGCGATTAGCGCTGGCGGAAACCCACTCCGCCTGGGTCCTAATGAGGCCCAATGTCTAATTTGTCTAGCAGGGTGTGTGGATGGCTTTGATGGTGCTAAAGCGTATTTAAGAAAAAATGCCTTTGAATTGCCTCGTAGGTTAATGTGGTTTAAGTTAGCGCTTGTTGTGTATGTTGCAGTGTGCATTACCTGGTCTTAAATACAAAAAATCTGTTTCCGATCAAACAGAGTATGCACAAAAACATTATCAGGGTAATTCATAGATTTCAGCGCAGAGGCAGCGCAGAGAGGTAGCGTGCGCCAGCGTGTGCCAGGCGTGTGCGCTAAACAGCATTCTGGCACAATGCGTATTCATGGAATATCAAAGCCATTTTAAGTGCTGGTGCAGAGAACATCCCGCAGCGCCAGTTACGCCCCCAAGAACGCCCCTGGCGCAAGGATAAGGCATTGAAATCCCCAATACAGCGCAAAGGGCCGCGCTTACCCTGCACCAGTTCACAGGGCCGGGACAGTGCATTTGGGGGGTGCGCAGGAAGTTTCACACACGACAGGCCTTGGGTGAGCGGGGTACATGTATTCTGAGGGGTGCGCTGGGAGAATCACACGCGATAGGGCTTGTGCGAGCTGGGTACGTGTATCTTGGGGGTGCGCGGGGAGTATCACACGCGATAGGCCTTGTGCGAGCGGGGTACGTGTATTCGGAGGGGTGCGCGGGGAGAATCACACGTGATTTAGCTGGGCGAACGGGGTAAGTGTATTCGGAGGGGTGCGCGGGGAGAATCACACGCGATAGGCCTTGGGCGAGCGGGTTTGTGTATCTTGGGGGTACGCGGGAAGTATCACACGCGATAGGCCTTGTGCGAGGAGGGTATGTGTATTTTGGGGGTGCGCGGGGAGTATTACAAGCGATTTCGCTGGGCGAGCGGGGCACATGTATTGAGGGGTGCACGGGGAGAATCACACGCGATAGGCCTTGGGCGAGCGGGGTACGTGTATCTTAGGGGTGCGCAGGAAGCATCACACGCCAATTGGCAGTGTGGGACCTCCCAGATGTGCACTATCCCCCTCCCCAGGCCCTGCAGGCAGCCCACACCACAGGGGACTACCCTGAACCCCAGGCCATGCCCCGCAGGCAGCCCATCCACCTTGGGCATGGCCCGCAGGTAACCCATCCACCCTGGGCATGCCCCCCAGACAGCCCACATTTCATCATGCACCAGTGAGCACCAACTCATGTCCCCCTGCACCCCCACCCACCCGGCAGTGACAGGCACCTGCCACCAGGCCCCAACTCATGTCCCCCTGCACCCCCACCCACCCGGCAGTGACAGGCACCTGCCAGCAGGCCACGACTCATTTCCCCCTGCACCCATACCCACCCGGCAGTGACGGGCACCTACCAGAAGGCCCCAACTCATGTCCCCCTGCACCCACACCCACCCGGCAGTGAGGGGCACCTGCCAGCAGGCCCAGACTCATGTCCCCCTGCACACCCACCCACCCGGCAGTGACAGGCACCTGCCAGCAGGCCCCGACTCATTTCCCCCTGCACCCCCACCCACCCGGCAGTGACAGGCACCTGCCAGCAGGCCCTGACTCATGTCCCCCTGCACCCCCACCCACCCGGCGGTGAGGGGCACCTGCCAGTAGGCCCGACTCATGTCCCCCTGCACCCCCACCAACCCAGCAGTGACAGGCACCTGCCAGCAGGCCCCGACTCATGTCCCCCTGCACCCCCACCCACCTGGCGGTGAGGGGCACCTGCCAGAAGGCCCCGACTCATGTCCCCCTGCACCACCACCCACCCAGCAGTGACAGGCACCTGCCAGCAGGCCCCGACTCATTTCTGCCTGCACCCCCACCAGGCAGTGAGGGGCACCTGTCAGCAGGCCCTGACTCATGTCCCCCCAACACGTCATCATGATCCACAATCAGGGCCCTCATGGCCACCCAAATCCCACCGCACGCCACCCCTGCCCAAAGAACCAACCAAGTATTACATCCACCCCACATTGAAATGCCCATTACATGAAACAACCCAAATGGCATGTATGTACATCAACACATGTCCGTCACACACACACAATGGGTGCCGGTGAATGTGAAAACCCACATCGTGACATGCATGAAGCCAATGAGAGAATACCACACATTAAAGTGTGAAACAAAAATGTATTCAACACAAAATGAAGTGAATGAAATGAAAACACACAATAATGGAAATAATAAATAAAATGCAGCATGTTCCAAAATGAAAAAAAATATGAAATCAGAATCCAAATAAATCCAAATGAAAATGTGTACAAAGTCACCGTCCAACAAAGCAAATCCAAAGGGAAAGAAATAAGTAAAATCCTTTGCTCCATGGTGAAAAATAAAATAAAATGATGATAAATCCACTGTTCAACTATATACAAATAACAAATCCAGGGTCCATGAGCCCAACCATTGAAATGAACCTACAAAAAAAACGACCTAATGAAGAACTATCTACAAAAAGGAGGGGCATAGTCCAAGCGCCCCATATGAAAGAAAACCATAAATGAAACCTAACACTAACTAACTATATACAATGGCGGCGGGCAAGTCCTACGGCTCACTTGCCGATTTCCCGGGCCAGAGCATCATCGAACTCCTGTTCTATGTCCTGGAAGCGGGCCTGTTCCATGGCCCCGAGGTTTCGCAGGGATAACGCCATGTCCAACTCCCTGCGAATTGCCTCGAGGCACTCGGCCCACCTCAGTGCCCTGCGCATGCAGTTCTCCGCCCTGACCATAGTGAGCCGTGCCTATTCCGCCCGCCGCCACTCCGCATCTATGTGCTGGCCCAACCGTTGCCACAGGGAAGACACTCCCAATCCAGGGTCCTCCTGCCCTCCGGCTGATGCCTGCCCCTCTGATGTTGATGGCTCCGAGCCATCATCGCTCCCACCTTGAGCCTGCTGCTAGTGTGCCCTGGCTCTTGATGCCTGCACGTCCTCCTCCTGCTGGGGTGCAGTTGTTGGTGTGGCCACCCCTGCTGGACCTCCGACTCCCGACTGTGGCAGGGATGTGTCCTCCACCAGCCTGGCCGCTGGGTCAGAGGCAGCTCCACAGGGTACCCAGGTGATACATGGGCCGGAAGATGGCACAGAGTACGACTGGCGCATAGGGGGTTCAGGTGAGGAGGGGGTCGGAAGAAGATCCAGCAGACAGAGGAATCCAGCCCTGTTGACCCATCCCAGTAGGTCGACGTGGTCAAAGAGGCATCCGAGATGACGTGCAGTGTCTTCACGAAAACACTGCAGGTCACCTTGCATGCGGCGTTGATGCAACGCCATCCCAGCCAGGACAGGCTCAACCCGGTCCCAGATTGCCACGTCCGCAGGGAGAGGAAGGCCAATTGTTGTGCGCTCATCCCCTCCCTGAAAACGGGTCCGGACGTAGGCATCCCTGCTGGTGCGAGATGATGCAATCACAGGATCGGGGACAGGATTACACACAGGCACCTCCGTGGCAGCCTGTGCTGCCTCCTGTCCCTGCCCCTGGACTGCACCACTAGCACCAGTGGAATTCCGCCCTCCAGACCCCATGTGTGTCCCTCCCACGGCCTCCTCCTCAACCAAACCCCCCACCAACCTGGATGACTCCGTGCCATCTTCCTCCATCGGACCGTGTGGGGTCTCATCTGCCCCTTCTGCTGCCAAGGAGTCCACCTCCGACCTCCGCCTCTTGGACCTACCCTCAGCAGCTGCAGCCACAGACGCGGCACCAGACTCCTCACTCCCTGACGAGATGACAACCTGGGAGGAGAGCTGAGCCTTGCGTCTCCGGCTGGCGGTGCGATCCCTGCCGCTTTGCTCTACAGCACCGTCTCCGCCCTCTTCATCAGTTGACGCTGCAGACAGGGAGAGATAGAACACAGGCATCAGGGCACTGTACAATGGTCTGATACACACATGACAGTTGTACATGAGTGGCAGTGTCAAACCTCAAACATGGCATCACACTCCCCAACACACATGTCATTTCAACTCACACACATGAGCACATCAACAGGAATGTTGCACCAGGCATCACCATCCATACACAAACAACAGCATGAGCAGCCAAAGGTGAGCCTGACATCACATGCAACACGGGGAGTGCAGAACACATGCACACACGCCACCAGACCTACATGCATCTGTACATCTCCACCACCTGTCGCTGTGATAACATCCCCATCCATGTCACATCTGGCAATCAGCCCCCTACATGTCAGTGTCACATGCATCCATGGTTTATCACAGTTGCACACTTGTCAAATACACACACATGCAAATGTACATAGTGCAGATACATGCAGGTGGAAGCAGCATCCATGCATGACACCACAACCATTCCACAGTACATACACAGGATTTCAAAAATGTGTGCACCCACACCTGCATTTGCCAAGCATGCTTACCAAGACATACACCATAGATGTGTCTCACACATAAGAGGACTCACATGCAGCAGGCACATTTCCCTGTATATACACATGCATACATGGCCCTACACAGACATATGTACAACCTGCACACTCCTGCCACACCTCAACATGCACAGCGTCCAATCAGTACACATGTACACTTACCACTCGACTCCAGACGGGTCTGCCTCTCAAGGACCTGGAGGTGGAGCGCTGGGCGTATACGTTCCAGGACCCTCATTTGGTTGTTGGTTAGGCGGACCCGGCACCCCTTGGCATCCGCTGCCTTCAATAGGCGCCGGGCCTTGTTGAGGGTCCTGGACCTGAAGTCCTCCCAGCGCTTCCGGACGTGTTGAATGTCGCGGACTGCCACCCCCTCCTCGTTGATGGCAGTCACGATGTCCATCCAGATCCTCTTCCGTCCTTCATTGTCGGCGTGCAAACTTCCAAAGAGGGCATCATACTGCCCCAGGACTTGCTCCACCAGGATACCAACTTCACTGGCACTGAAGCTGGTAGTCCTCTGCCTCTCTGGCTGGGGGTTGCCAGTGTTGCCAGATGGTGTTGTGTCCGACATGGCAACCCCAGAGGCAGGTGTGGGTGGGCAACTGGGTCCTGGGGCTGGGCTGTGGAGCGATGGTATCCCAGTCGGGAGTCTTCAGTTCCAGCAGGGGTGGTCACAGCAACTGCATCCCTGCAGATGGCTGACATGTAGGCACCAAATAGCAGGGCACTTGGGCAGCAGGCAGGCAGGAGCAGATGGCAGGTGGGAGCGTGCTTGGGACTCTGGGGGGCAGGAAAATGGCCTTCTGGGCAGGAGCGTGGTCTTCCATGTGTTGTTGCATGGCCAGCTTGATACAGAATTATTTGGCACGTGAAAAAAACTGCACGTCAGCATGTAATTCGAGGAAAGGCCCTTAGCGCATAAGCGCGTCTGTGACGTGACGCGCAAGGGTGTTTCCCACAACACGGGTGCATGTTGATTGTACACGTGCAAAAACTGCACGTCCGGGTCTGACTGCATGCAATTGGAGGAAAGGGCCTTAACGCGTAAAAGTGTAAGTGATGTTGCACATGTGGGCTTGCTTAAAAGGTACACGTAGGACGCCATTTTCTTGTACGTGCTTTTTGTGGAGAGCGAGCAGGTGATTCTTGCACTTTTTGTCAGTTTACACACGATAACTTCACAACGGTTCCAGTTTGTACTCCCTGTTTACTCAGACAGCGTTCAATTCTTCTTTTGGCGGGAGTGTTGCCAACGCGCACATGCACGTCTTTTTTACATTCTTTTTCCAGGCAGACGGTGAGTCGCGCACCTATTTTCCAACTGTGGTTGCCCCGTGTGTCGCGTACCCATTCAGAGGTCATTGTAGGCTGCGTGTACCACACATACGCTTATTTTTGTGTTTCTGGATGCCACAGCATAGTGCAGGTTCATTTTTCCACGCACATGCTCAACCAAGGGTTGTGTGCACGTTAAATATTGTTTTTGGGGTGCCTGTGCGTTGCGTGACCCGTCATCTTCCCCCAGGGGTCAGAGACAGCCTTGCTAGGGCACTAGGGTATGAATTCCATCTAGTACCCTAACCCTTTCACCCCAATTGCCCAGGACAATTGTTCACTGCAACTCCCATACACACAACAACATCAGTGCCATGGTTGGGAGGTGACCAAGCAGTAAGGGAGGCAAAGGTGGCTGACCTCAAAGAGGTGAGCGCGGTAGAGGACATGGCCAGGATGTGCAGGTTGGCCGAAGAGGCCAGTATGTGGAGGACCAATCAGGGACACCTATGCCCCCACCCCCAATGGTTCAGGGAGATGTAGCTGACACCATCCAAGCTCAGCCCTTGTTAAAGCGGCCCATAATGTCAAGAGAACCGGCACAGGATGACTCCCAGGCTGACTTCCGTGTCACCAAGTCTAAGCCGCGTGTGTCAGTGAAAGTTGCTGTCACCAGGCCACGTGGATCTGGGGCAGCAATGTCATCTGCTGCCCTAAGTAGCCAGGGTGAGGAGGCTGCATGGGCAGCTGCAGCTCAATCCACCCCAGCTCTGAGTCTCCCAGCCAGGACAGTGTCAGTCCAAGTCAATCACACCGAGGTTGGTCCTGCCAACATCACCCAGAAGCCAATGCCTGCAGTGAGACCTTTGGTCATCGTCCCTTTGGCAACTTCCAGTGCCCAGTCCACCTGCGCTTCTGCCCCTACCAACCAGAGCGGTGTAAGCTACTTAGGGTCCGCACCACCTTCCAAGAGGAAGAAGGGTGCTCTTGCAGTACAGGCTGGGACCCCAGACACTGCTACCCACGCCGGCACGTCAAGGAAGCCTAGTTTCAATGATGCAGCACGAGATCCACTTGTGGGCTATGTGTCAGCCTATGGCCGCAAAATGGTGGTGACTGCAGGGTGCAAGAATACGACTGCTCAACGTAGTGCCCACTGGCAGACCATCGCGGACCACATTAGTTCCCTTGGATTTGTGAAGCGCACAGCTGATGATTGCTCTGAGCGCTGGAATGACCTGAAACGCAGAGCAAAGAACAAGCTGGCTTGAAATCATGCCTTTACTCTGGTGACTGGCGGTGGGTCTCCACCAGAGGAGGAACAACTCACTGAACATGAGTCTGTCGCTGGAACATTCATCACAGAGGATCAGATCCAAGGCATGGGAGACCGACCAGATCTTGAAGCAATGTCCGGTGAGTGACCATGCATGTGTGTGCAGTCCATGTGTAAGTTGCTTGGGTGATGTGTTCTGATTGAGTGCCAGGTGAGGCTGTCTAGTCGTGACTGCTATGGGTCACCCATGTGGTCCCTCAAAAACATTCACCAGCAGTGTGTTTCAGTTTCACAGTATCCCTTCTGACCACAGTTCACTTTTGCACATGATTAATCCACTTGGCCTTCAGCTGTCCTCTTGCCACAACATTGTTCATACTCTTTTCTTCTTTATTCAGCCTGATTGATGAAATGATTAGCATATTTACCAGACATTTTTGTGGCCTACTGTCCCAAATGTGACAAACTTCTGTCATAGATTACATCACACAGTGGCCCATATTTCTTGACTTATTAGGGGAAAAATTTCTACAATCAGGCTGATTGAGTAATGTGCACCTACACTGGCCTGCACACTTTCATTTTGGGGTACAGTTTGAATGTTGAACATGACAATTGTATCCTCTCATGTCGAAGTGACCAACCATTGATGTATTCACGTGCCTGCCATCACTGCATCAGTGAACACTGGCTTTGTTGCAGCGTGTGGCACATGCGTGTTTTCTCACTCTTATTTACATGTTTTATTTCATGATGTCCATCTCACATGGATGGGTGACAGTACTGATTTGCTACCATCTGGGTGTCCTTGTCAAAAGTACCATGGCTATGCTACATGCCATCTTTGTGCTGGCATGTGTCATGTATATGGATTGTCCATGCCACTCACAGGCTAATGTTTGATGCCAGTGCTATCCAGCATGCAGCACATGTGTTGGTTTTACATCTTGCAGTCAACGGTGTGTGCTTTTTGCCTCCCCTTCCAAATCATTGACAGTGCATGCATGCCAGAGTTATTGTCATGTGGCACATGTGTCATTTATGTACTGTATCTCTGCCTCGTCATGCCTATCTGTGTGTGCTATGCTGCTCATGCCTGTTTCCATTTGTTATCTTTCATGTTTTTGCAGATGATGAGGCACTTGATGCTGTTGAGGAGGAGAAGATGGCGCAGACCCAGGAGGACTCACAGGCACAACCGGGCACCAGTGGAGGATGTGGGGGGGTTGTGGGTGAAAACACATTACTCCTACAGACCATACTGTCCAAGGGTGTCTCTGGGTACACCTCCAGAGACCTCTATGAATCCGGTGCTGAATCGGACATTGAGACATATGTGCCGTCGCAGGTGAGTGTTTCTGGCAGGGATGCTGTTCTGTCCAACCCACCTGCACCGGAGGTAGACCCCTCTATGGGGATTTCAGTGTTGGAAAGTCCGCCTGTGGCGGTTACGGATGCAGGGTCACACTCCACAATATCTGCTCCTGTTCCTGGGCCAGCAGATCAAAGGAGGAATGCAGTCCTGCAGCCTCAGGCAGTGCCAGCACAGCAAGGTGCACATCGCCTTGCCCCAAACAGGTGTGATGCCCGTCAACACGGTGGCCGTGCGCCACCAGGCAATACTGTGTGGGAAAACTCCATCTACACTATAGCAGCACAAAAGGGGGCATTGTGTGAAATGATGGCTCAGGCAATGGATAGGGTGGCCACTTCCATTATCCCCCCTGAAAGGCAGATGGAGCTCCAGCAGCAAGCAACAGACTCCATTTGCCACTCACACAGGGAGGACATGTTGGCGTCCGACAGGGACCGACGGGCTGGACTGGAGACTCTGCGCACAGCCATATCTGTAGAGTCACAGGCCCACAGGGAAGCCCTCAGGTTAGAACACAGGTCCCTCAGAGATACTCTGGGTGAACTTGAGGTGTGCCGGAGTACAAGGGCAGAACTGCAGCTGGAGCAGCTGACACACTCTCAGCTGAGCTTCAGGCAACCCGTCAGGAGATCCGGGCATCACGCGAGGCCATGCAGGCAGAAATGCGTGCTACCCGTGAGGTGCTGCATGGGGATCTCCGTACCATCATCCTGCAGAACCAAACCTTTCACACCTGTATGCTTGCTGCCATGGAGGAGCATGCCAGGGCTTTGCGTGGGCTGCCTCCCATATCACGGCCACCTTCTGATGTACCACCAGAGGATGGTGACAGCGATGGCAGTTCTCCCACTGTAGCATAGCCGTGCAGGCCATGAGCCCATGGAGGTACTTTTGTTGTTTCTCAACATCCACGCATGTGGGTGTTGGGGTGCACCCTGTACCTCGTCCCTCCTGGGCCCCCCCCGGCCACACATGGCCATTTTATTTTATTTTAACAGTGTGGTGCTTTGTGTGGCTCCCGTATGCATCCACTGTGTATTCCAGCTGGGCACATGCAGGCTTGTCCTGTCTTTGGGTTAGATGCTTGGGTTCCTGACACCCACACCCCTTCTGCTTCCCCTTTCCATGGGCTTGCAAAGGGTGTGACCAAGTGACAGTAACTTACACAGTGACATTGGGCTCCCCTAAATTGTGTGGACAGTCTGTAGTAAAAACTGTGTATACATCCCTAGTGGGTATTGTTGTAGAAATCTCCACAGCATGGTGGATTTATGTATGGTTCTGCATCCCTGACTTTTTCCTTATATACATGTACCTTCTTCATGTCTTAACAAGCCCATCTGCTTTGCATATGCAGTTCATGTTGTATGCATTTCACTGATCCATTTGCCTTCCACCAACAATCTACAGTTGGAAGGGGTCGATGTGCTGCCTTAGTCCGGTTGTGACACTTGCACTACTTTCATTTTTTATTGTAATATATTGCCACTGTTTGACCATGTACTGATGTTTTCTCTTGCTGGTAAGTATTTGTTCATGTGTGTTGTTTTTGTATTCATTATTGTGAGCAAATTGTCTGTGGCCTGTTTCCATTTGGGACAGTGCACTTTGTGACACTTGTTTCATGTGTTGTGCATTCATTTGGTTGGCTTCACATTGCATGCCATGCCATGGTGTGTTGGGGAGGTGTTGGATGACATGGCACTATTTTGATGTGGTATTTTGCAAGGGGGTAGTCCTTCATGCTGCATGAATTTGTGCCTTTTTGTGACACATCATTGGGTGCCTTTGAGTAGCTAGGGGTGCACACATTGTAGCACTTCCAGGTGAACAATCTCAGGCAGGTATGGTTGTGACAGTTGACTGTCCCTTTTGTCATCATCATTGATTGCAAGCTGGTATGTGCCAGGCCTGTGTGCACTCCGCAGGGGTGGTATTTTAGGTGAAGTAATTTGCCACAAGCTGGGTCCGGGCTGCCTCACCACGTGTCCTTTCACCTCCCATGCGCAGCGGCCGTGCATGTGGTTGGGGATGTGGGGGCACCACCATGTCCACCGGCACGCCCCGCCGGTTTGCAATGTTGTGCAGGACACATGCTGCCACTATGATCCTGCACACTACTGGGGGCGCATATAGCAGCTGCCCACCAGAGCGGTCAAGTGAGCAAAAGCGTGACTTGAGCACTCCGAATGTGCGCTCCACTATGCCCCGGGTTGCAATATGGGCTGTGTTGTATCTTACCTCGGGTGGTGTGGTAGGGTTCCGAATTGGCGTCATCATGTAGGTGCTCCGAGGGTAGGCACTGACCTCTGGGGAGGTGATAATGGTTGTCATTAGTGGGGTTTTCCCATTTCTCAGTTTGTGACATGCATGCATGTGCAGAGGCATTTATACTCACCAATTAGCCACGTGTCGCCATGCCGGCCAGCTTCCAGGTCCTGGTTTAAGGGTGACATTCTGAATATGAAACTATCATGGCTGGACCCTGGATAGTTAGCATATACTGAGGTGATGATTCCCTTGGCATCACATACAACCTGCACGTTGATGGAATGCCAGTGCTTGCCGTTCCGATAGATATGCTCAGTGGCCCTGGGTGGACGTAGAGCCACATGGGTGCAATCAATGGCACCTAGAACTTTGGGGAAGTGTACCACCCCGTAAAATTGCTGGACAACAGCCAGCCTTTCTGCAGGTGTTCTGGGCATGTATATGTGCCTGCGGACTGAGGGGCGTGCAGTCATGATGGCCAACACCTGGTGTAGGCAGAGTGACAGCGTGGCCTGTGACACACACCCCACTATGGCACTTGTCCACTGAAATGAACCAGTAGCCAAGAAGTGCAGTCCAAGGGGCTCAGTGCTTGGGAGCACAGGGTGGGTGATGTGAGGTCATCCTCCCACTCCCTCACGAGGTCTAGGATTATGTGTGGTGGAAACCTGTACCTCCCATACACCTGGTCATCAGGCATCCCAAAAAGGCTGGTCCAGGGTAAAAAAATGCAGTGCCTGGCTATCCTCCTCCTCCTGTGGTGTCCCACGACCACTGCTGCGAGGAACGGTATATTCATCGTAGCGTCTGAGCTTGTTTGTTGTTTGCGTGCACTTTTATTCTGCGCGGGCCGCTTACGCCTGCTTCCTGCTGGCGTACGTGTTTCTGGATTAGTGCGTCTTTTTTGGTGCATGCCTTTCCCCTGTTCGATTCCATGAATACGTGCTGTTAGCACGCGTGTGGGCGTTGCGAGCATTTACCTCCTGTACCTCCCCCTTAATGCCCACATTTTCACGCATTGTTTCCCATTCCGCGTGTTACGCCCCGTGTTCTGCCCACTTTTCTTGTGTGCTCTACACTATGTACACTTTCCCTGTGCGTGTTTAGTGACGTGTGCACCACCCACGGATTTGGCTTAAATCCCAGCTTTTACCAGCGCAGTGCATTCCATGAATCGATCAACGGATGCGTGCGCGGCTTTGGCACGTGTGTGCTGCGATTTTCACACTTGCGCTCCCCTTTTCGGCACACATTTATT
This sequence comes from Ambystoma mexicanum, assembly GCF_040938575.1. Lineage (NCBI taxonomy): Eukaryota > Metazoa > Chordata > Amphibia > Caudata > Ambystomatidae > Ambystoma > Ambystoma mexicanum. The sequence goes on from NC_090921.1 coordinate 986,230,964, forward strand.
CCATGAATTATCCCGTTTGTTGCTTTCAAGAGGATGTATATATTTCAAGATAATCCAGCATTTGAGATCTGATTCTGTTTTCACATTTTGTACTGTTCTTTTACTTTTCTTTCTTTTTTTCTTTTTTAATTTTATTTACATTTTCAAGAACACGTACCAAACAGAGTACATTCAATGCAATACTCCCCAATAATACAGAATTACAGAATTCATATTAGGAGAAAGGCACACAGAGAACTACAATTCAACTAATCCATATATTTGTATTATTCTAATAAATCTTACTACTGGTACAATTTTATGACTACTGAAATCAATTCATTCCTTTTAATCAGGCTGTACTGGTATAAACTTTGGTCTCTCCCATAAACCCATTCATGATGTCACCCTGGACGGATTTTTTAGAATACTTCTCAATAATTACTCAAGAAGCTAAGGGTCCTAATGAGCTTTTCACAAATAAAAGTGCCTGACATTTTAGTGCAAGTTTGGCTCCACAGAGCAAAGATCAGAGCACCTTTGGACCATTAGGTCCTAATGATCTTAGACGCTTTAAATGTTTTCACGTTTCTATTGTAAGCTTCCTTCACTTACTATTTCCCATATAAATACTGTGCATATTTAATAGCTATTGCCGCTATTTGGAATGCAAAAGCACCCCACTAGGATGTGTATTATTATCAGTGTGGTTGTTTGAAATTAAAAATAAACTTTACAGGCCTTTCTATTGGCTGGATGCAGCCCTTATTGTCTGCTGTAAGAACGGCTGATTTTTCTCACCATCTGGTTGGAGGACATTGTTTATACATGCCATGCATAATATAGACTGATGTTCGGCTCAGCATATTTAAAAAAGATGCTCTACTTTTATTCAAAACTATGTGAACCAGTCCATGAATCTGATGGCATTAGAACACAGTTTTTCTTTTCGTGTTCTTCCAGTAAACCCTATTACCTGCGAAGAAATGGCTCTCAATGTATTGGAAATAAGCCTCGGCGTATTCCAAAAAACGACCTCGTCTGAAATCTGACCCAGATTTGGTAATAAAAGAAAACACGGGTTGTGCTGTGTTACATTTTAGTTCCAGTGTCATTTTCCTGGATTGTTTGACACACTTCATGTGTGTAAATATTACTTATTATGACAAGTTTCATATCAGTCTGCAGGATATTAGGACGTTTCCAGTCCTTCTGTTTTCTTTAAAGGATGGCATCTTAAACTGAAGAGGTCTTGCCATTGCCTTCTTCCTATGTTTGGAAGCCTGGGGGAATTGTATGTAAAACTAGATGTTTGTACATTAATGTGCACGAGGGCACTTAATGCCACAACTGCTTAAACATTGATGTACTGAAATATGTTTCGAATTTACCTGTGTTTTCATTTAACACTTTTATGGGTAGCGTGCTATAACTGCATGCAAGTATTTTTTGCTAAGATAATTAAATCCTTTTAACGTCTGTGTTACTTGTAATGACTATTTAAGCACTTACCGTCTTAATAAACCTTTTCAAGCTTACTTGATTGTATTTGTATCATTTAATGCTATTATTAATGATGTTATTCTATTTCCAATTCCTTATATTTTTTAAGGACCGAAAAGAAAGAGGACAATATGTTCTGCACTTTTTTAACTGTGTTTAGATTTCATTATCATAAATTAAATAATTGTTAATGATTTGATTGTATTGCTAAATGCTTACATATGTTAAGGAATACATAGGATGATTAAAGAATATTCTTTCGGACTAAACAATTCGTCCGTGGTTCAGTGGCAAATACATTTTTAGGAATCAGAGTGATAGACAGAATTCTTTTTTCTGGTTTTCTCCTGAAATTATTGCAAAAGTTCAATTTAGACAGAGTTGCAAAGGCTTGTGCCTTTTGGCCTGTATTTCATTGGACCTCATTACGACCCTGGCACTAAGTGAAAAACGATGGCGGTAAATGGTTACCGCCATCGTTTTCCGCCAGGTCCGATCATGACCCATGACCGTTAACTACGATGCCATTAGCGGCATCGTAGTTAACGCTGCCGCTAACTGCGCTAAGGGTGCGTGCACGCGACCGGCCACACCGTACTTAGCGCCATGGCGGAAAGGTACGCAAATGCCGACCCAAGCGGACATGCACCTAACGCCATCACCCAGCCCGTTAAGTACCTTACCGCCATGGTGCTAATTACGCCATTGCGAACCAACCGTAAAGGGCCATGTAAAGTCAATGCAGCTGCCACAGGTGCACAGAAACAGCACAGGTGAAGGCAATACAGACTCAGGAAGTACAAAAAGAGCACACCCCACCCCTTCCCACACCCAGTCACACTCCACCATGATACCAATACGACTAGCAATGCTGGGGCTGGAGGACCTGATAGCAATGCATGTGCTACAACAGCAACAACAACAACAGGCAGCACAGAGGAGACGCAGGAGGGGAAGGAGGGCAAGGCAGGCCAGCAAGCCCCACCAGCACAGCCAGTGCCACCACGCAGGCAACCCCCAATCCCACGCATCAGAGCCAATCCATTCAACCTCACTGCTGAGCAGATCCACACCCTGTACCGTTTGGACCGGGACACCATCACCGCCATCGTAGACATGATACACAACAACATCGTCAGCATGATAGAAACTCCAACCGCCATCCCCCCCCCTACTGAAGGTAGTGTCTGTACTCCACTTCCTGGCCACAGGAAGTGGAGTACAGACACAGTGGGGCACTTGCATGGCATTTCACAACCATTATTCTCACGAACACTCATCCAAGTGCTCGATGCCCTCCTCAAGCACACAGACGACCACATCTCATTACCATGGACTGCCCAGGACATTGCAAACACCAAAGTGGGTTTCCATGCACTAGCCGGCATACCCGGTTGCATTGGTGCCATCGACTGCACCCATGTGGAATTGGTGGTTCCACGTGCCATGTACGTACCGTACCGCAACCGGAAACAGTTCCACTCAATCAACGTGCAAATGGTCTGTGACTCCAACAAGATCATCACACATTGTTGTGCCCGATTCCCCGGATCAACCCATGATTCTATGGTCCTGAGGAACTCCACAATACCACGCTACATGGAGCGACATGCAGGCCCAAGATCCTGGCTACTTGGTGAGTCCAATGTCATGGAAGTGGGCAGGTGAATGACGTACCGATGCATACTCCACCTGGCTGAAAGGGGGGGGGTGATGCATACTCCACCTGGCTGATAGGGGGGGAATGATGCATACTCCACTTGGCTGATAGGGGGGGAATGATGCATACTCCACCTGGCTGAAAGTGGGGGGGGGATGATGCATACTCCACCTGGCTGATAGGGGGGGATGATGCATACTCCACCTGGCTGTGAGTAACACAGAGAACAGAGACAGAGGATGGGCACTCACAATTCACTCAACCCCTCTGCATATATTGGGTGATGGCATGCAAAACAGGCCATGGGAGCCATGAGCATATACTGGTTGCATTGTGTGAATCAATTAGTGCATGTAGAAGTGAGCTGAAGTAACAGTTGGATGCAAGCCATGGTGGCACATCATGTTCTTGATCAGACGACATGACTGACACATACATTCTCGCCTACATACAGGTGATGCAGCCTATCCCCTGAAGAGGTGGCTCCTTACACCAGTCCGGAACCCGCAGAACCAGCACGAGGAGGACTTCAACCGTGCACATACACGTACTCGTGTGGTCATAGAGCAGACATTCGGCCTATTGAAGGCACGGTTCCGAAGCCTCAGCAGGTCTGATGGGGCACTCCTGTACCACCATGAGAAGGTGGCAAAGATCGTCATGGCATGTGTCATGCTACACAATATGTGCGTCAGACAGAATGTGCCCCTGCCCCCTGACGCAGAACTGCAACCACCTGACGATGAGGATGAGGAGGGTGCAGATGGGGCGGCACCCCATGGAGGAGGCGACGCACAGGAGGGGCGTGCAATGAGCCAAAGTATCATCGACCACTGCTTCTAGCACACACGGCTGGTGTGAATCACATGGAGACTGCACTTGGGGCACTGTGTGTCTCTGGGACATGCACACTGTGGACTGTACACCAATAAAGCACACATACGCAATGAAAATGTCCACACATTTCATTTTGGGAAAGAAAAAAGTGTATTTAAACTATGAAACGTCGTGACACACCCCCTCCAACCTCCCCCCTGCACACCCCAACACACCCCATGTAGGTGTCAACAGATGCCTGTGACAGTGGCCACAGGCTGTTACAAGCCCCCTCTCGCAGCCCCCGGGGCACCCCTGGCTGTGGAGCGCAGGTTACGTCCGGAACGTCGGACGGGGCTGCTCTGTGCAGAACTGTCAGTGGAGGATGTCCCTGCCTGCCCCCGTGCATGCACGTCCTGTAGGGTGTGGGTGAGCTCAGTGAGCGCACGACGCAAGCCGGCAAGTTCAGCACAGATGTCCCTGGACATGGCCTGCATGGCATCCCTCAGGGTGGCAGTACTCTGCGCTACTTCGGCCCTTAGGGTCTCCGTGGCCTGTTCAATGGTTTCCCTAGCCCCGACACATTCCGCGGCATGCTCAGCCAGCATCGTGGACAGTTGTTGCTGCCGTTCTGTGATGTCCTCGAGGGACTGCTGCCCCTGCTGGCCCATGGCCAGTGCTGGTGGTGTGATGGAGGGGCTGCTCCCCTCCTGTGGACTGAGGACTGGGCATGGGGTAGAAGGCCACTCCTCTACCTCTGTGTGCCCCTGTGTGTGATCCTCATGGGGGCTGGCGTCTGACAAACAGGGGGAATGTAGTAGGTCAGTGGGGCTTCTGACTTCGTGCTCCTCAATGTCTGAGTCTGAACATGCAGCTATTGCAGCTGTCTCACCCATGTTGCTGCTGGCCGCTGACCCGGTGCCTTCTGTGGCAGGCAATGTTGCTAGAAGTGGAGCAGCTGCTGCTGGCCTGCTGACTACAGGGGTGCTTGCCGGTGGGACGTCCGGTATGCTTGCAGTGGGTCCTGCTTGTTGTGGGGTCTGCCTCACTGCAGCTGAGGTTGAGGGTGCGGGGACGGTATTATTGGCCTTCTTGGCTCTCTTCGTCGCAGGGGTGTCCTGGTCCTCGGGGTGTGAATCTGTGCCTGTGGTGGAGCAAAGGAGGGAGGGCGTTATTGATGGGTCTGCGGACTTTGGAATGACAATGATAGACATTATTCTGGTCAGTAGATGAGGCAGATTTCAGGCAGGGCCATGCAGGTTGTCTCCTTTTAGTGTGGAATGTGGATGCAAGTATGCGGGTGCCAGCAGTGTATACAGGGTGGTGCTCGCATGTGGCTATGGGCAGTGTGGAAATGTGTTGCATTTACACTCTAGGGCAACCTTGTGCTACACATGAATGGACTGCAGTGACTATGGCATGTCTTGTTTGAGGCACCTACCTTCATCGCCTGATGTCGGAGCTCCCCTTTCCATCCCTCCGACGCCTTCAATGGCTTCCATGCCAATCGTGGTTGCACAAATCTACTCCCACGGTTGGAGTTTTAGTGGGGATTCCGACCCTCCACCGGTACCCAGGGCAAGGTTGCGGTTTGCAGAGATGACGGCTCTGACGGCTCTGACCCATATGCGAAGGTCGTCCCAGCGCTTCCTGCACTGCTGTGGGGTGCGGGGTACGGTCCCCACCGCGCTGACGCGCTCGGCCACCAGGGCCCAGATGGCCTTCTTTTTCCCTATCGCTGTCCTGGTCATTTCCGGGGAGAAAACGACAGCTGCGTTGTCTTGCAGGGTCTCTGCAAGCACGCAGAGTTCCTCCCGGCTGAATCTTTCCTGGCGCTGGCGGTCACATGCCTTCTTAACAGCTTTAGGCATTTTTGGGTAGTTGGATGGGTGGGTGATTGGTTGGGACAGGTGTCAGGGTTGGATCTGGTGTTGTTCGGTAGGATGGCAATGGATTGTGTTTTTAAAGATGGCCGACGTGCTGTTTCCCGTTCCGGCACGATGACGCTATTTCCGGTTCTGCTTTTTACGGCCACCGCAAATTACGGTGGCCGCTACTTACGGTGGCGGAAGTGCACCTTACTCGCTTTACGATGCCGGTAGGGGCCTTTTCCGCCATGGCGTTAATTGCATTACCGCCATGGCGTGATGCTCGTGCGCGATGGGTTGTAATGTGGCGGTTCTTTATGCCATCGGCCCACGGCGTAAACGCTCATTACGCCATGGCGGTAATGACGGAAGATTACCGCCTGGGTCGTAATGAGGCCCATTGTGTTTCAAAAGGGATAGTGGTCATTCTTCAGCATTTTTTGATTTATAATGTGCATCATATATCTTTTGGGGTTTTGAACTTATTACTTTTGCTAATTTATTCCCTGGTTTTATGTAAATAATAAGGCTGAATTACTCATTAATTATTAAATTATATTGGCTTTTTATTCAGCACACACAGCTGTTTAAATGGTGCTTTATTTGGTGCTTATTTGATGTTATTTGGCGTTCATGTCTTACTCAGATTCCAATCTAGGTATTTATTCCTCTGTCTTTATATCTTTTAAATCGAATAGAAACGTGCTTTGTTTTCTAAATTCTCCATCTTTCCTCTCTTTGAAAAGCAGTGGGACAAATGGCCTTTCAGCAAACCATACAGTATCGCTTTTACTGATTATTGGCTGTTCGTGTTTATAACAGACACAAGATTTCCAACATTTGTAATGTACTCTGGGGCCCATTTTCTATTAGCCCGTAATTAGGCAGCGGGCCCTGTTATGCGCAGACATAAATGTAGGCGGGTCCCGCTACCAAATTCTGGTCATTTGCATGGCAGAGAGCAAAAGTGCAGGACAAAAGCATGTATGGCGCTTTTTGCCCTGCACTTTTGCACTCCAACGTGCAAATTCAGTAAATGGTGCATGACATGTACGCGTTACAATGAATCCTTATGGGGTCCACCTGCTTTTTGCTGGTGCATAAAGCCAGCAGACCCCATAGGGATCCACGCCTGTTGCGCCAGCATGAAAATACATTCCGGGGTAAATGCTGGAGTATTTGTATGGCAGAGAGGAAGGGAGTAGCAGGCATGCAAGTTGCGTTCCGCCCATCCACTCCACCATACAAATGCAGGAAAATGAGCTATGAAGTAAATCTCAAGTGTGAAAGTTTTATGCAAGACTTTTACGCATCAGATTTACTTTACAGCTCATCGATTATTTACCAATCATTATAGCTCACGCAAGCTGCTTTTATGCTTCTGTCTGCTATTCTGTTTGCGTTTGTGACTATGAATAAATATTAATTGCATATGTATTTCTGTTTGTTGAGTAGATCAGCTGTTCCATTCATTATATGAAGCACTCAGTGTCCTTTGTGTGTGTGGAGGGTAATCAGCTTTGTAGAACATTTTAGACTTACCTTCATTCATTATGTGGAGCACTTACGTGCTGTTGACTTACATTTAACTTAATTGTGTAATTTTTCACAATTCTAAAATAAAAACACTTTACTTATATATTTCACTTGTTTTTTGAAATGCTTCCTTATAGCTGTCTATAGGCTTATTACATGTTTGCCGGTATCCCGCTGGTAATTCCGACGGGGTATCGGAAATCTGCCCTACCATTACCGGCACCTGTTATCCCGGTATTATTGGGATATTCTTGGTGCCGGCAACAGCAGCAAATCACCATTCCATGGAGAGGATTGCCAGAATTACCGGCACCAGTAATTCGGTCATTGATTTGCTGGTGGGGGTAAATCTCTTGGCTGGAGGTAAATCAGTGCCCCCACCGGCAAACTTGTGTTTTGCCGATCTGGAAAAATTGCTGGTGCCACAAGTTTACCAACAATTTGTCTTTACCAGCAAAACTATAATGAGGCCCTATCTTTGTTCATAGTTAGTTTTAATTATTTTAAATCTACTGTAATCCCACCCCGTTTTAAAAAACAATGTCAATCCAGTGTCTAAAGAATGAAAGAAGACAAAAACAGTTTATCTTACTGTTGTATTAGAAAAGGTTTCCTTAATGTTAGGAGGTTCCTAGGATCTTTCACAGCCACCATTTTTAGTGGATTTTAGCTCACCTTTCTTTCCCTTAATAGGTTTGTTGTGTTTTCTGTCTACATGATTACATAATCTGGATCTTTCTGACTTAGAAGCACTCATTTTTAAGTGTTCACTTGTTGGTCGACTGGCTCTTTTATTGGGGCAGGTTGCTGAATTATGATTCATTTTGCTATGTTTTTTGGGGACAACTCCTTCTGCTTTTTGGCTGGGTGGTTGATTTCATGGGAGAGTACTTGTTCCATCACTCTCTGCATGTTCGTCAAATTAATGAAAATCATCAAGGTTCTTGACACACCTGTTCTGTGGACAGTAACCCCATGACTTTTTAAAATGCATTGTATTTAATTGACCTGCCTGCTCTTGTCAGGTTAGAAATGCAGTGATGTGTCACAGCATTTTCTTCTGAGGCATTTAATTACAATGCAATGAGCCTCACTTCATCAAAGTGCTGTCTGAAAAGTTCATGGTGTGATTTTGGGTAAGGGTGAGTAAGATCTCTGCTTGGGCTGAACTTTATCAAGTAACTTACGGGGTAATTCATAGAATTTAGTGCACAAGTGGCGCACGCAACTGGCGCACAGAGTGCGCGTGCAACAGTCTGCATCAGCCGCGTGCGCCAAATCCCATTTTAGCGCACAGCATATTCATGAATTTCAACATCCATAACCAGCGAGCCTGCATCAGCACCAGTAACACCCCAACCCCGCCCGTGACCCAAAAACATCGCACAAATCCCCTACATGGTGCAAAGGCCAGTGGACCAGCACAAAGCCCCCCAAGCACGAAAATGCGTGTAAAAGCCCACGCGCACCCCTCGGAATACACGTAACCCGCTAGCGCTATCGAAAATGTGTGGAAAACTCCCTGCGCACCCCTCGGAATACACATACCCCTCTCGTGCTATCAAAAACACGTGGAAAAGTCCACGTGCACCCCTCGGAATACACGGATCCCGCCTGCACTAGCGAAAATGCATGTAAAAGTCCACCCGCACCCCTCGGAATACACGTACCCCGCTCGTGCCAGCGAAAACGCGTGTAAAACTCCACACGCACCCCTCGGAATACACATATCTTGCTCGTGCCAGCCAAAACGCGTGGTCCATGCACACCCTCGGAATACATGTACCGCATCCCACGAAGAGCACATACAGAGCGATGGAAACCCACGTGGGACCTTCAGCCCGTGGCGAGGGAAACGCCCGCGCATGTTACATCACAGACGCGCTTACGCGCTATGGGCCTTTCCTCGAATTACAAGCTGACATGCTGTTTTTTCACGTGCCAAATCACTCTGTATCAAGCTGGCCACACGACAACACACGGAAGACCACGCTCCTGCCCAGAAGGCCGAATTACTGCCCCCCAGAGCCCCGAGCAGCCTCCCAAAAGCCATCTGCTGCTGCCTGCCTGCCTGCTGCCACCGTGCCCTGCCATTTGGTGCCTGCACATCTGCCATCTGCAGGGGTCCAGTTGCAGTGACCACCCCTGCTGGAACAGAAGTCTGTCGACTGAAGTACCATCACTCCACAGCCCAGCCCAAGGACCCAGTTGCCCACCCACACCTGCCCACTTCCCCCCTCCCTATGCCCTGCAGGCAGCCCACACCACAGGGGACTACCCTACACCCCTGACCGTGGCCCGTTGGCAGCCCAGATGGCACCATGCACTTGTGAGCCCCAACACATGTCCCCCAGCCACCCAACCATTGACGTGCACCTGCCAGCAGGCCCCGACTCATGTCCCCCAGCCACCCAACCATACACCCACCCACTATTGGCGGGCACCTGCCAGCAAGCCCCGACTCATGTCCCCCAGCCACCCTACCACCCAGCAGTGATGTGCACCTGCCAGCAGGCCCCGACTCATGTCCCCCGGCCACCCAACCAATTGATGGGCACCTGTCAGAAGGCCCCGACTCATGTCCCCCAGCCACCCAACCACCCACCCACCCACCATTGACGGGCACCTGCCAGCAGGCCCCGACTCATGTCCCGCAGCCACCCAACCAGCCATCCACCCACCCACCATTGACAGGCACCTGCCAGCAGGCCCTGACTCATGTCCCCCAGCCACCCAACCACCCACCCAGCAGTGACGGGCACCTGCCAGCAGGCCCCGACTCATGGCCCACCAAACAACATGTCCTAACAAAATAGACCCATGTCCCTAATGCCAACCCTATTCCCCCCCCCCCCAGTACAAGCAAGCAACCATCCACTGCACCCACTCCCAAATAACCCATGCCATGAGAGTCTCAAAAGAACCACCATGGCCAAGCATAAACGTACAACAGAGCCACACAGTGGCAACACATGACTGAGGCAATGCTCATAGAGACATGCACAAAACCAATGAGAGTAGACCACACGAATAATGAAGATATATGATATGTATTAAAAAATGTAATGAAAAAGCATGTTGAAAAATCAAACTTGTAAATTAAGAGATAATGAAATCAGCAACAAATAAGAAGTCCAATGTTAAACAAAAATCCACAAGAGGAAAAAAGGGAAGTGCTCCATTTCCAATGTCCAAATAAAGTGCATGAAAAAATAATTAAAAAAACATTGATCCATGGGATGTACAAGTCGGGAACTACATACACTGCAAGTGCAAAGGGTCCATGATGGCCAAACCAAAGGAAACCTACCAGAAATCCTACAAAATAACTATGTACATAAAGTGGAGCAAAGTCCATGAACTCCAAAATAAAAAAAAAACAAAGGAAACCTAACACTAAAGAACTATGTACAAAGGTGGCGGGCAAGTCCAACGGCTCACTCGTTGATATTCCGGGCCAGGGCCTCATCGAACTCCTTTTCAACGTCCTGGATGTGGGCCTCTTCCCAGCCTCGAGGTCTTGCAGGGATGCAGTCATGGCGGCCTCCAACTCCCCGTGAGTTGCCTCAAGGCACTCAGCCTGCCTCAACGCCCTGCGCATGGAGTTCTCCGCCCTGGCCATAGTGAGCCGTGCCTCCTCTGTCCGCCGCCGCTCCGCATATATTTGCCGGCTCAACCGCTGCCACACAGAAGACACTGTCACGCCGCCGCCTTCGGGTGGTCGCTGGCGACTATGGAACGCTTGTCGTTGGCGGCGCCATTAGGTGGTGCCGGGGTTTTCCTTCCCACTTCCTGGTTTGGTGGTCTAGTCTTTTTGTTTTGGTTTCCCCATTTCCGTATTTAGCCTCGCCCCTTTCTGGGCTCTGTGCATTGCAACTTTGTTTCTTTCGCTCTGTTGCCGTGCTCCTTCGTACTTTCACTCCGCTGCCTTTAGTGTTGTTGCTTTTCGCTTCCCCCGTGCGCGTGGATCCCTTTTCCCGTGCCGGTTCTGCCCTGCCTTTTCTCCCCCTCTCTCTCTCTCTCTCCTCTCGTGGTTTACATACCTGCTTGTGGCTTCCCTTCCGTGTCTGTTTTCTCTCTCTCTCTCTGGCATCTATCCCTTACCTTATTTTCTCCCGATCCTGCCTGCTGCCATCCGGACTGCTTTCTTCATTTCTGCTCCTGGTACCCTTGCAATCCGGTACCCAGACCCGGGGTACTTACTACGTAGTGGAACTCGCTCTCCTGTCCTGAGCGCTGCCATCCGCTCCTTCTCCGATTCTGCTTCCGATCCGGACCTTGTTTTTCCTGCTGCATTGTGGAACCTGTACCTCTGTCCAAGAGGCTGTCTTCCACTCCTCTGCCTCGGAGCTATTGCCATCTAGTCCGGACTACCTTGACATCCATCACGATCTGGACGAGTCCATCTGCTGCTACATCCATCACGTTCTGGACGAGTTCAGTTGCTGCTATATCCACAGAGAGGTTTTTTTTAAGCGGCTGCTTTTTTCCTCTCCAATTGGTCCCTGCGGGAAGGGGGTCGACTGCTTCCCTGTTTAGCAGGGAGTCTGGGTGGCTTCTTACCGCAGACAACCGTATCTCTTCTCAAAGAAGATAAAATCAAAGAAGAAGCTTTCCAGGCGAGAAGTGTCCTCAGAAGATACAGGTGAGGAGGAAGGGGAGGTGGACATTCATATTGCTGATAACCCACGTATCATGTCTGAGCCTGACAGACACTCCCAATCCAGGGTCCTCCTGCCCTCCGGCCGATGCCTGCCCCTCTGATGTAGATGGCCCCGAGCCATGATGCCTCTCATCCTGAGCCTGCTGCTTCCGTGCATGTGCCCTGCTGGTCAATGCCTGCACGTCCTCCTCTTGCTGGGGCCCAGTTGTGGGGGTGGCCACCCCTGCTGGACCTCCGACTCCTGACTGTGGCAGGGATGTTTCCTCCACCAGCCTGGCCGCTGGTTCAGGGGCAAATCCACAGGGTGCCCAGGTGATACTTGGGCAGGAAGATGGCACGGAGGACGACTGGCGCATAGGGGGATCAGTTAAGGAGGGGGCCGCTAGAAGACCCAGCACACAGAGGAACTCAGCCTGGATGACCTGTCCTAGTAGGCTGACGCAGTCAATGAGGTATTCAAAATGACATGCATTGTCCTCACGAGAACCCTGCACGTCATCCCGAATACCATGTTGACGCAACGCCGCCCCAGCTAGGACAGGCCCAACCCGGTCCCGGATAGCCACGTCCGCAGGGAGAGGAAGGCCAGTTGTTGTTCGCGCATCCCATCCCTGAAAACTGGTCTCGATAAAGGCATCCCTGCTGGTGCGGGATGATGCAGTCACAGGATCGGGGACAGGATTACACACAGGCACCACTGCAGCGGCCTGTGCTGCCACCTGTCCCTGCCCCTGGACACACCACTAGCACCAGTGGAATGCCCCCCTACAGGCCCCGTGCGTGGGCATTCCACGGCCTCCTCCTCAACCAAACCCACCACCAACCTGGATGACTCCGTGCCATCTTCCTCCATAGGCCCCTGTGGGGGCTCAGCTGCCACTTCTGCTGCCGAGGAGTCTACCTCTGACCTCCGCCTCTTGGACCTACCCTCAACAGCTGCGGATGCGGCACCAGACTCCTCACTCCCCGAAGAGATGAAAACCTGGGAGGGGAGCTGGGCCTTGCTTCTCCGGCTGGCGGTGGGATCCCTTCCACTATGCTCCACAGCACCCCCTCCACCCTCTTCATCAGTTGACGCTGCAGACATGGAAAGACAGAACACAGGCATCAGAGCACTGTACAGTGGTCTGATACACACATGACAGTTGCACATGAGTGGCAGTGTCAAACTTCACAGATGGCATCACACTCCCCAACACACATATCAGTTGAACCCACACACATGCGCAACTTAACAGGAATGTTGCAGCAGGCAGCAACATCCATACACATACAACAGAATGAGAATCCGAAGGTTAGCCTGACATCACATGCAACACGGGGAGTGCCGAACACATGCACACATACCACCAGACATACATGCATCTGTACATCTCCACCACCTGTCACAGTGAAATCATCGGCAACTATGTCACATCTGCCAATCAGCCTCCTACATGTCTGTGTCACATGCATCCATGGCGTTTCACATTCGCACACAAGTCAAACACACACACGCACATGTATGCCATGCACGTACATGAATTTGGAACCAGCCTCCATGTGTCACACCACAACCATGCCACAGTACATACACAGAAATGCAAACATGTGTGCATCCCCACATGCATCCGTGCATCATTCATTTGAACACATACACCATTGATAGGACTCACACATGACTGGACTCACATGCGGCATGCTCATGTCCCTGCACATACACATCCATACATGGGGCTTTCCAGACATATGTCCAAGCTGCACACTCCTGGCACACCTCAACATGCACTGCGTCCAATCAGTACCCATGGACACTTACCGCTCGACTCCAGACGGGTCTGCCTCTGAAGGACCTGGAGGTGGAGCGCTGGGTGTATACGTTCCAGAGCCCTCATCTGGTTGTTGGTAAGGCGGACCCGGCACCCCTCTGCATGCACTGCCTCCAAGACGTGCCAGGCCTTGCTGAGGGTCCTGGACCTGAAGTCCTCCCAGCGCTTCCGGACATGTGCCAGTTGATGGCAGCCACAATGTCCTTCCAGATCCTCTTCTGTCCTTCATTGTCGGCGCGTGGTCTTCCAAAGAGGGCATAATATTGCACCAGGACATGCTCCACCAGGATACCAACTTCTGAGGCACTGAAGCTGGTAGCCCTCTGCCTCTCTGGCTGGGGGTTGCCAGTGGTCTCCGATGTTGTTTCCTGTGACATGGCAACCCCTGAGGCAGGTGTGGGTGGGCAACTGGGTCCTAGTGCTGGGCTGTGGAGCGATGGAACTTCAGTCGGGAGTCTTCTGTTCCAGCAGGGGTGGTCACAGCAACTGGACCCCTGCAGATGGCTGACGTGCAGGCACCAAATAGCAGGGCACGTGGCCAGCAGGCAGGCAGGTAGCAGCAGATGGCAGGTGGGAGTCTGCTCAGGGCTCAGGGGGGCAGTAATTCGACCTTCTGGGCAGTAGCGTGGTCTTCCGTGTGTTGTCGCGTGGCCAGCTTGATACACAGTTTTTTGGCATCTGAAAAAACAGCACATCAGCGTGTAATTCGAGGAAAGTCCCTTAGTGCGTAAGCGCGTATGTGACATGATACACGCAGGCGTTTCCCTCAGCACGGGTGCATCCGCAAAAAATTACGTCCACGTGTGTCTGCTTCTGATTCGAGGAAAGGGCCTTAGCGTGTAAGCGCATATGTGACGTTACACGCGCGGGTGCAGGTTTCAGCATGGGGTAAAGGTGAGCGCGGGCCAGCAAAACAACTCTGTACGTGCTGTTCGTGGAGACGGACGCGTGTGTTTACTCTGCTGGAATCATACGCGATTACTTCACAGCGTCTGAAGTCCGTAGCTCTTCTTTTAGTGGGGTGTTGCCTACGCGCACAAGCACGTGTGTTTTTGTTTTTTTTTTCCACGCAAGGCAGACGGTGAGTCGCATACGCTTTTTTCCCATTGTGGTTCCCTCTGTGCATGCGTACAGTTTAGAGGTCATAGTAGCCCGTGTGTTCCACGCGTATGTGTTTTTTGTGTTCCTGGGTGCCACACCATACTGCTGGAGGTAATATTCATGCACGTGGGCTACCGGGGTCACGTGCACACATTTTATTTTTCCCAATTTCCTGTGCTTACATTTATTTTTATTTTTGATTTTTTAATTTTTTTTCTTTTCTTTTTGGGGGTGCCGGAGCATTGCGTGACCCGTCATTTCTCCCCAGTGGTCCCAGACAGCCTTGCAGGAGCACTGGGGTACCTATTCCAAAGTACCCTGCCCTCTTCTAGCCAATTGCCCAGGACAACTGTTGAGTGAACCACCCATAGCCCATTTTCCATCAGTGCCATGGTTGGAAGGCCACCAAAAGCTAAGGGCGGCAAAGCTGGGTGTCCTCCCAGGGCTGGACGTGGTCGGGCATGTGGGCGCAGAGACCACAGAGGACAGGGAGTCCAGGGTGGCCAGGGTGGCTACAGGGGTGGAAGAGGCAGGGGTGCCCCTCTGGGACGGGATGCCCAGCCACGTGCTGGTGCAGACATGCCATCACCCCCTGTGGTTCCTGGTGATACAGCTGTTGCATCACAACCTGGCGGCCATATCACCCAACAGCAATTTACATCTGCTATCACAGGCCCACCAGTGGTGGTAGCTGCAGGTGCAGCTGTGGACACCTCCACCCGGGCTCTGGGTCAAGCAGCGCATGTTGCATTGTGTGATGAGGACTCCCAGGACGATTTCCTTCTTGTCCGGAGGGTGGGCTCATGTGCATCCACTGTGGCTGTGACTGTGGCACACATATCTGGGGCAATTATGACATCTGCTGCCCCAAGCAGCCGGGTGGTGGTAACTGCATGTGCAGATGCAGCCAACACTACCCCGGCAGTGACTCAGACCCAAGCCAGACTTCTGTCCTCCAGCGCCACTGCCCCCACTGATCAGGGCCACATTGCCCCCTGAAAGTCAGTACCACCGTCCAAAAGGAGGAAGCGTGCTCCTGCACAAGAGGCTGGGACCCCAGACACGGATCCGGCCTCTGGCACGTCAAGGAAGAAGCCTTTCTGCAATCAGGAACTGGACTTCCCTGTGGACTATGTGTCGGAACACCAACGCGATATGCTTGTGGGCCCACAGTGCCATACAACGCATCACCAGCATTGGGTCCACAAGCAGCATGTTGCGGATGGTGTGACATCCATGGGATTCCAGGTGCGCACAGCTCAGGACTGCAACAAGCGCTGGAATGACCTCAGACACAGTGCTAAGCAAAAGCGTGCCTCCAATTACACCATGTCTCGGTTAACTGGTGGTAAGCCACCACCAGAGGAGGATGAACTCACTCAGCATGAGGAGATCGCTTCAGAGTTCATCCCGGAAGAACAAATCCGTGGAGTGGGAGAGAGGATGGATTATGATGCATCATCTGGTGAGTATTAATGCGTGTAACTCAATGACATGTGTGTTTGGCATGTGTGACCCGCCCAACTACAAGTAGGCTCTTTCCTATCTTCAATCTCCCTCACTACCTGTGTTGTTCACTAGGGGTCTGACCTCTCAACCCCAATTCATGGATAGCAAGTGGCAGCTCTTGACTATTGCATTATCATTTTTTTGTACAAGTTTCGGTGCTATGCTGATGACAACCAACTCATTTCCTGACTGACCTTGGCCACCTCTTGGCCCTCCCTTATTTCTGATAGCCTCATTGCCATTTGTTTTTGGTGTACTACCAACGGTCTCTGTCTGAATGCCAGCAAGACTGGCATCCTCCTCATCGATGCACCTTTGCCATCCTTTGCCATCAATCTCTGGCCAGCCCCACTTGGCCCTCCTCCTTCCTCCACCTGCAAGACCAAGAACCTCAGGGTCACCTTTGACTCAACACATCCCTTTTACACACACATGTGTGAAATATCTTGGAATGGATTAACTTCTTGCTCCGCCACCACAAGGGTACTGTGCCCACCCTAACATTCTCCTACATGCTCACAGTCTGTCAAGCTCTGGTTCATTCAAGGTTGGGGTACTGTGGCAGTCACTTTCAATATTCGACCTGCCTCCACCCTCCACCACTAATCCACTACAGGACTGCAAGACTTGTCCTTGGCCTCAAGCCCTGGGATCCTATCTTTCCAGCTCTGGGACCCCTTCATTGGCTACCGGTGGATGCAAGGATGTTACTTCAGACCATCTGCATTGTGCACAAGGTTTTTTTGGGACTGGGTAGAAAGTACCTTCAACAATCCCTCTACCAATTCCACCCCTCTTGAGTCCTTTGCTCCTCTACCCCACACTTTCTCAAGGTCAGTCGTTAATTGAATAAATAAGGTAGTAGCAGATCTGTGTGTACAGCTGGGAGCTCACTTTTGAACAGCCAACAGGCCACATTGAATCGTGAGGAGAGAAATATCTGCTTCTGGAAGCACCTCAACACCTTCCTACTTGCTCCTGCATTAGCCCCTCTTCTACCCAGCTGAACAGTTTCCTATGTTGGCACTGTGCCCTTGCACACACTCTGTCCATTGAATCAGGTACCCGCTCACCCTGCCTCCTTGCTGCACTGCCTACAGGCCTCCCACATCAATGGGTCCGGTGCGTGTCCCCATATAGTCCAGCACTCTTTGTCTGCACTCATTAGATTTGCCCTGTCCAAAACATCTTGCACTTGCCACTTGCTGGTTGCACTCCCACTTTTCGAATGGACATTCTATCACTGGACTTCATTTTCCTTCTTTGGTCTCCTCTGTTTGGCACGTTCCCCTTCTACCCATTCCTGGGTATTCAACCCTTTATCCCTTCTCCGTGCAGTAGCGTGTTCTGTATGTCTCTCTGCCCAGTATGATAGTTGTTTTGAATTCCTTTTCTCCCTTGTTCCCCTCCCTTTGCTTTTTTGTGCTCTGAGCCACTTGTGCAATCTTGATGAGATGTCACATCATGTCATATGCATCCTTTGTCCTTGGTGCAGTGTGGCTCACTCTGAGTGTGCTGATGGCAGTGGCTCCCCATGCACATATGTGCAGGATCATGTAACATGTGCATTCCATGTATGCCCCTAGGTGTCCTTGACAACCTGCTCATTGGTGTATTTGTCCAGGATGATCCAAGTGTCCTCTCATTTGGACAGCCATGTCAGGCTCACTGTAGGTCTGTGTGTCATCACGCACAACTTTAGGCTGTGCACATCTGTATCATGGCCATGGCTCCCCCAGTTACAGGCCCATGACCACTTTTCAACTGTTGTTGTCTTCTACATGCATGGATGTACTATTGATGGTTTCTCACCTCTCCTTTATCATGTCCACTTCTCATCAGCTGTAGTGACATTTGACTGACGAAATCCAATAAATGCACGCCTACACTGTCTGGCAATGCACAGTTCGGTGTGGAACATGTCATTGCCATGCAGTGCCTCCCTGCTATTGGCCAGAGGGCGGGTGTTTCACGGAAACCATGCTACCTAGTGCATGCCATTTGCACATGATGGCTGCAATTGCCGTTACACTGCCATAATCTTTGAATATTGTCATCACTACGTACGTCTTGATGTTGTAAGTTGAGGGGCTACACATGCACTACAATGCACACACCCACTCCTGTGCCAAGTTAAGCCCTTTAACATGCAATCATGATGATGCTGTGCGATGTTGACCTGACATGTATGTACCCATGTCCCTCCTATCACAGTATGGAAATGCACTACAGTAGGTGCCCCCTATGACACATGTACTGTGCATAGTTGATTGTAGGTGAGTGCTGCACATGAAAATGCATCTTACATGTATCATGGTGTGTTTGGTTACATTTCTAGCTGTGTCTATTTGTGTGTTAACACATTCTTATGCTAGGTGCACACTATCTGTAACCATCTCTCATTTTGGCATTGGATGTATGCCCTCTAGAGATTGTGTGTGACGCAGTTAATGTGCAACATGCAATACATGTGTTGCATTCACATTTTGCACACATCCTTTAATGCTTTTGGGATGGCCCTGCATTGCAATGCCACTGGATGCATGTTGGGGTTTGAGTTGCCTGTGACATGGCCGTTTCATTATTTGTCTGTCAATGTTGTGAACTGTATGTGTGTGGTATGTGCTACTGACATGTGTGTTCTTGTTTCTCTTTTTTATGTTGCAGGTGATGACGCACTGGCAGCAGAGGATGAAGATGTCATCCCAGACACGGTGGTCAGTTCACATGACCAACCAGGCACAAGTGGTGGTCATGGGGTGGCAGCCCACGAGAACCCACAGGTGCTCCAGGCCATCCATACATCAGCTGACTCTGAGTCAGGCTCTGATGTATACTTTGACCACTATGTTGAGCCGGATCTGCATCATGACGTGTCGTCGCCGGTAGGTGATCCTGTGTCGGGTGGTCTTCTGTCTGCAACACCTGCAGTAGGGGGCCAGGCAGGGTTGGAATGTCCTCCTGTGGTGGTTGCGGGTGCACGGTCACACTCGACACAAGTTGGCCATGTTCCTGGGGCATCAGGTCGATGGAGGGATGCAGTCCTGCAGCCACGGGTGGCACCAACCCAACAAGGACCACGGCTCCTTGGGCCCAGCAGGTGTGGTGTCCGGCAACGCGGTGGCCGTGTGCCATCGGGGTCAACTGAGTGGGAGCGTTTCATGATTGCCATAGCACAGCAACAGAGGGGAGCAGTTGAGATGATTGCTCAAGGTATGGAAAATGTGACCCATTCCATCCTCCCCTCTGGAAGGCAAATGGTGCTCCAGCAGCGGGCTATGCAGTCCACGTGCCGCTCACTCAGGCTGGGCATGACGGCGTATGACAAGGCGCGCCGGGCTGAAATGGTGGCTCTGCGTAAAACACTTAATGCTCAAGCAGAGGCACACCGTGAGGCCGTGAGGGTGGAACAACAAGCCCTGCGATCTACTCTAACTGACCTACTGATGGATCAGAGTAGGCGGACAGAAGACAGGTTGGAACAGCTTGAATGAACCATATCGGCTGAACTCCATGCTAGCCGGGAGTCACTCCATTTGTCATGTGAGGCAATGCAAGCAGAACTCTGTCTCACACGTCAGTCCCTGCAGGAGGAAGCACGTGTGACACATGAGGTAATGCATGCTGACCTCAGTCTCATTGCCTGCCAGGACCTGGCTTACCAGACCCGTACATTTGCTGCCATTGAGGGGCAGGCGTGGCTAGGTGTGGTGAGTCAACTGCACCACGTCAACCTGTTTCAGATCCAGAGGGTGACGATGACAACCTATCTCCCACATAGGTCGGGCCGTGCAGGCGCTGAGCCTAGTGAGTTTTTTTTTTAACCTCAACATATACACATGTGGATGTTGAGGTGCACCCTGTACCTCCCCCTCCTGGGTGCCCCCCCTACCCTCCGGGTCATATATGGCAATTTTTGATTTTTTTTCTGCACTTTTTTTTTTCCAGCAGTTTTTATTCTGAAAATATTTTTGATTTTTCATCCTAATTGTATAGTTTTTGGTAAGTATGTTATCATTTTATTTTCATTTTTCATTTTATTTAATTTTTCTGTTATTTTGTTGTTCTTTTTCAATGATTTCACTTTGCTTTTTTTGTTATGTTTTTTTCTGGTTTTCTTCTATTTTATTGACTTTGCTTTTGTTAATTTCATTACTCTTTTCATTGTTTATTTCAATTGATTATTTGATTCAATTTGTATTTTCTTTAGAATTCTTTTTTTTTTCAACTTTCTTTTGTCTATTGTGCATACATGTGAAAGTGTGGTGCTTTGAGGAAACGGAAGGCATCCACTGTGTGTTCCTGCTGGGCCCATTCAGGTTTGTCTTGTGTATGTGTTTTGCTTGGGGTCCTGACACATATGCTACTCCTGCTTCCCTTTTCCATGGGCTCGCAAGGATGGCTCAGTGTAACAGCATATCACACATGGGCATTGGGCTTCTGTCATATCTGTGGCCAACCTGCAGTTCTACTTGTGTGTACTCCCCTAGAGGGTATTCCAGAGGCGTTCTCCAATGCATGTCTGCACTTCGCTTTGGTGAGTATTAAGCTGACTGTGCATTTCATCATGTTGCTTGAGATGTTTATAATGTATTGACTTTCTATGTTGATGCACTTCCTGCTGTAGCTGGTACCATGCACCCTTTGGCTGCATACAACACACTGATGGTGGGAGGGGCCATGTGCTGAGAATGTTGAATTGGGACAGTTTTACCACAGTGATTTTGATATGCCACATGAAGGCTGCACGCTGAGTTACATCTGTCACCACGCATTTCAACAACCACCCATTCCTTGCTAGCACCACTTTGGACATTTCCCAGCCCTGGCTGGTGTTTGGATGTGACATCTGAGTTATGACTACATTGATTGTCATTTAAATTTTCTGTTTGTGTCCTGGACCTGCTCCCAGCCTCCCACTGTTTGCACTTGGCCCTTGTGCCAATCCGGACAACCAGGATGCTTGAGTCTGCCACCACTATCAAAAGCCCACTAAGGTGACCCTGTCAAGACCTGTCCACATGCCTTCTCAGTCACTTGAATACCCCCTGTCTCCCCTGCCCCTGTCAGTGTCCCTCTGTCTCCCCCCTTCATCATCACATCCCCTTCTCTCTTGCACCGTCAGGTTTTTCTCTGCCCTCTGTGTGTGATATTTTTCACCATCTTCCCCATTATTAATTTTGAGCTTGGCCCCCTCCTCCCTACTCTCCTCCCTCTCCCTCTCCACCACCCTTTGGCCTCCTCCTTGTACTCTGGCTGTCATTTTCAACCACTACCCCAATCGCCATTGGCCATGGTGATACGTAGGCGCTTGTTCTTTGCAGACATTTGCCCTTCTGCCTCCGTCCTTCCACACCCCACCTTCACCATTTTAAGTATTATTTTGACAGTTAATTTGATCATTAGTCCCTCCACCACTGATTACAGGTCATCTCTTCCCCCTTTCCCTTCTGTCTTTCTTCTCCGCCTCCCCAGCACTATGTTGATTCTTTGTAGACCGACCACAGTTTGTCACTTGTTTTTTTACTCTCCTCACCTCTTCCCTCCTCTTCCATCACTACCCTCCTTATGGGACTCCTGCGCTGCGACTATTCCCGTCAGGCATAGGAATAGTTGATGCTAGTTATGTCATCCGACATTCCCTCCCTAGACTCTCCCTTATTGGTCCAGGCAATAGTAATATGTACTTTGCTTTTCCAGTTCATTATCACACTGTGGACTATTTGAAGGACATGTAGTAATGTACTGTTCTTCTCCCTTATTCACTCCCTCATTGATGCGCTTTGATGAAGTTTGTGTGTTGGTCATATTATGGATTTCTATGAATCAGTAATGGGTCATTGTCTGCCATTGCCAATGTGGTGTATTCTGTAAATGATATGTTCTGCTGGTCAATGGCTGATGCAATGTAGTGATTTCTTTTGAGGTGTCAGGGGATGGGTGTGGTTTGAGAGGGGTCCATGGTGCTATGTTCATATGTGCTGTTTACGACACACTGTCATTCACTTCATTTCACATGCATGTATTCTAGGCATGTCCATATGTACAAATACACTTAGGTAACACCCCCCCAACTACATTGACACCATGCAAACGTGTGCACCCAGATTGCCGTCTCATGCATGCTGTGTCACAACAATCCATGTTCACTTCTGAGTCATTGATCATGTACATGCATGACAGAGTAATATCTGGTTGAATGCCATGTTTTGAAATGATGCAGAAGGGGTTTCACCAATGCAATGCACACTCACTGTGCTGTGTGGTGTGCAGTGTTTGATATGGCAATTTGCAATTGTCCAATGTGCATGGCAACAGGTTTTCTGACTTTTGTTGGTTGCACCACTGGTGGCATGCATTTGTGGCATCGTTTTCAAGGTGTGAGGTTTTGGTCACTTCTTTCCTCCGATTCCATGTGAGGTATAATTGTCTGGTGCCTATTTACATTTCTCATGTGGCACTTCATGGCTATTGTGTCATGTGTTGTGCATATGGTTGGATGTTTTGCCGTTGCATGCCATGGTATGGTGTAGCAGTCAGGGTTCAGGAGTGTTGGGCGGGTTTGGGAGGCATACCAGTCCTTTCATGCCCTGTCTAGCAAGGGGGGGGGATGCCTTGCATGTGTTCCCTTTGGTCACATGGGATTGGTTGTGTTTAAGTAGCTAGGGATGCACACAATGTGGCCCTTCCATGGAAACATTCTCAGGATGGTAAGGTAGTGACAGTTGACTGTCCCTTTGTCATCATCCATTGTGACCTGGTATGTGCCAGGCCTGTGTGCACTCCACAGGGGTTGGAGTTTAGGGGAAGAATGTGGCCACAAGCTGGGTACGGGCTGCCTCGCCACATGCCCTTTCCCCTCCCATGCGCAGCGACCGTGCATGTGGTTGGGGATGTGGGGGCACCACCATGTCCATCGGTACGCCGTGCCGTGTTGCAAGGTTATGCAGGACACATGCTGCCACAATGATCCTGCAAACTACTGGGGGTGCATATAGTAGCTGTCCACCAGAGCGGTCAAAGGAGCGGAAATGTGACTTGAGCACTCCGAATGCTGCGTTGTATCTTACCTGGGGTGGTGTGGTGGGGTTCCGTATGGGTGTCATCATGTAGGTGCTCAGAGGGTAGGCACTGTCCCCTGGTAAGGGGATAATGGTTGTCAATAGTTGGGCTTGTGTATTCGTCTGTGTGTGACATGTATGCATGTGCACAGGCATTTTAACTCACCTAGGAGCCATGTGTCGCCATGCTTCCCAGCTTCCAAGGCCCGGCTCAGGGCGGACTTTCTGAATATGAAACTATCTTGGGTGGACCCGGGATAGTTTGCATAGACAGAGGTGATGATTCCCTTGGCATCGCATTCCACCTGCACATTGATGGAATGCCAGTGCTTGCTGTTTCGATAGATGTCCTCAGTGGCCCTTGGTGGACGTAGGGCCACATGGGTGCAATCTATGTCACTGAGCACCTTGGGGAAGTGTGCCACCCTGTAGAAGTCCAGGACCACAGCCTGCCTTTCTGCAGGTGTTCTGGGCATGTATATGTGCCTGCGGACTGAGGGGCGTGCAGTGAAGATTGCCAACACCTGGAGTAGGCAGCGTGACTGCGTGGCCTGTGAGACACCCCCACCATGGCAGTTGTCCGCTGAAATGACCCAGTGGCCAAAGAATGCAGTACATTGAGCACCTTCTCCAAGGGGCTCAATGCTTGGGAGCACAGGGTGGGTGATGTGAGTTCATCCTCCCACTCCCTAACCAGGTCTAGGATGATATGAGGTGGAAACCTATACCTACCATAGACCTGGTCATCAGGCATCACAAAAAGGCTGGTCCTGGGCAAAAAACTGAAGCGGCTGGCTATTCTCCTCCTCCTGCGGTATCCCATAATCACTGCTGCGAGGAACGGGACATTCATCGTAGCTGTATATGCTAGTTTGTTGTTTGCGCACACTATTATGCTGAGCGGGGGCGCTTCCGCCTGCTTTCGTGTGGCGGACGTAATTGTGCATGTGTGTGTGTTTTGACGTGCGCAGGTTTTCCCTATTTTATTCCATGAATACGTGTAGTTCGCATGCGTGTGGGCGTTCCGTGTACTTCCCCAGTTACGCCCTTATTTTCACGCGTTTTTCACCATTCCGCGTGTTCCGGCCCTTGTTCCGCCCCCTTTTTGATGTGTGCGCTGATGTTGTGCGCTTTTGCTGTGCACGTCGCACACGGCGTTCGGGATGTGGGAATGATGCGTGTGCCGGTGTGCGCCACGCGTGGATTTGGCACACATCCTGGAAAATACACACGCAGGGCCTTCCATGAATCGTACGCGTGTGATTCGCATGCATGCACTGACTTTTTCACGCTTGCGCCAGCTTGCGGCACTGATTTCGGCGCACATTTATTCCATGAATTACCCCCTTAGAGTTGAACCCTTTCTGAATAATGAGCATCAGGTTCCAAGAGAAGCAGTCTCTGGCCTCTATGTAGCCTACTGCTAATGTCAGAAACTCTTTTGAGTAAAAACTGATCTGCATTTTGAAAACAAAATTTGGGCAGACTGGTAGCCAGATGAGCAGGTATTAGGAGTGTTTTAACTCAAAGCCAGTAGGGGTCCCGTGTGGTGATCGCTTTTGCATTAAAGCCTTTGTGAGGAACAGAACAAAATCATTCCACTATTAATAGAGAGGTATTTATGCTTTTTGGGTAATTAGGAGTTTCTGTCCTCTAATCCTGGGTGTACCAATACAACTGTGCATAGATCACAAACCCCCTGGTTCACATGTTCACCACCAGGGGTTTGGCAACCACATCTTCTTGAACCAGCATGTGGTTGCTGCAGCTTTTGTCTTGCAACATATCTGTGTAATATGTCCCAGACAACAAGATTAATGAGGCAGCTGGTTTATCCAGGCTGGTTGGAGAGGAAGTGGAAGTCAGAGAGACTACTGCACCACCTGGAAGTGATGAGTTTAGCAAGGCAAAGGAGATAGTGGTGGCAAGCAGACATGAATGGAGTAAAGTCAAAAGGAGCAAGAAGCCTGCTGGATCAGGAAGAGCCCCTGAGAAAGTTTGGCATCAGTGAGTCGTCAACTGGATGAACCTCAGTTCTCCTGCACGTTCAATTTTTCCTTCATCAGCACTTCCTCTAGTGCCTTTAAAGGATGTAGATAATATACTGAGCCCTCTACGCACTTTTTGTTCTTCCTTTGTTTGTCTAGTGTTCCTTAAGTATTATGGAATATGGAACCGTGTTACCCCTAAGATCCAAACCTGTCAGTTGGTCTGGAGTGCAGCTAATAAATTGGCAGTGTTTAACACTAAGCCTCGCCCAACCACTGCCAACACAACAGAGAGTATAGCTAACAGTGTCAAGCTGGAAGATGGACAGAAAATGGAAATGTTACTCATCATAGCAACTACTGTAGTCCTAGTTCATAGTGTCCTTTCCTCTATACTGATAGGATACAGAAGCTGCTTTAGCCATTGCCATATGTGCATGGAGACCTCTTGGAGGCGACAGGTTCTACCATTTGTATGATTTTACAATGCACAATATTATCCACCTTGCTAGTAAAGTTGTGAAAGCCTGCTTACCTGCATAAGGGGCCCCATAGCTGTCAAAGAGTCTCTCAGAAGAATTGACCCCGTTCATCATCTGCAAAAAAACATAGAGAGCCCTACGAACATCAAGACAATGTAAGGTCCTCTCTGTATCTGACTGAAGAAGGTGGGAAGACAGATTTCTTGGTTGATCTGAAAGCCAATACCTATTTTAGGGAGAAAAGAACACCGGGTAGGAAATACCACTTTTGAGGAAACCGATATAAGGTTCCCTGTCAGATAGAGGCTCCAACTCACAGATTCTTCTGGTAGGCATGATTGTCACAAGGAATGTTGTTTTCCGGGACACTAAATATATTTTGAGCAAAGCCTTAGGCTCAAATGGTCTGTGGGCAAGGGTACTCAGGGACCCACATTAAAATCCCAGGAAGGGTATGGAGGACTAACCATCGAATAGTCTCAAGAGACCTTCAAAATGCCTTTTGATTATAGGGTTGGCAAAGGAAAGATCTAAGTTGCTTGAATTAAGATATACAGCAAGAGCTGCAAAGTGAGTTCTGCAAGAATCTTATTTGATACCAAACTGTGCCAGGTCCTCATTAAAAGACAAAACTAGATCTAGAGTAATCTCAAAAGGGCTCATGTTCTATAAAAACATAATTTGGTGGCGGGGACCTGTTACATTTGCACAGTAACATAAGCAGATCCTGCTGCCAAAATGTTGTGCAAATGTAAATAGCAAAAGGCGTTGTACACGCGTGTACGCAATCTTTTGTCTTTCACATTTGCACTCCACAGTGCAAAGTGAGTAAATGTCACCTGGCATGCTGGCAGCGTTTACCTTTTATTGTGAGCAACGCTTGCCATGTTGGCATGGCAAGCGGTGCTCTCAACTGAAATTAAACCTTCCCTGACGTGCTTCGGTTTCATTTAAATTGTACACCCTGTCTACGGGGTCCGCCTGTATTTTTCTGGTGCATAAAGCAGGCGGACCCCATGGGGATCGCTATCATTTGTGCCGGCATGAAAATCCATGCCACAGCAGATGCTGGGGCATTTGTATGGCCGAGAGGAAGGGAGTGGCGGAAACGCAAGTTGCATTCCGCCCCTCCTCTGTGCCAAACAAATGAATGAAAACGACCTGTGGCATGAATGCAACATGTTAAAGCCTTGCTCAAGGCTTTTATGTGTTGCCTTTATCCCACACCTCTATGGAACATGAGCCCCAAAAGGATTCAGATGGCATTCCAAGGACCATTGAGAAAACCTAAGCTATTTTCTATGATACCGAGATCTAGTGGAATCTAGAACGCCTAGATGACCCAGTACTAACTTCTAAGGTACCAGGCTGCCAAGTTCAGCGATTATGGAAAGGAATGAAACACCCTGCACTTCTGTTGAGACAGAAGGTGAGTAATGGTGGGGAGCAACTGATGGGTGGCTGCCAGCTTCGTGAGTTTTGAGAACCATAACTTTGTAGGCCAGTAAGAGGCTATCAGTATCAAGCAACACTGGCCCGAATACTTCAAGTTCTTAAGGATTTTGTAGACCAATGGAATGGGGGAAAGGCATAAGGTGAGCAGTAGTCTCCACCCAGATCCATGGCATCCCCCACTGAGTTTACTCTGGTGCCATTGATGAGGCACAGGGTCCACATTTGCTGCTCGTATGGGTTGTGGACAGATCTGTGGCTGAGACCTCACAGCTCTGAAATATCAGAAAAAGGATGAATTATGTCAATTGTCACTTGTGGGATTGGCAATGAAGACAGCTGAGTTTGTCTGCTAGTATGTTGCTCTCTCCAGGAAGATGGGCAGCTTGGAGTAAAATGCCATGAAGTGAAGCCCACTGCCACAGCTCTAGGGCTACAATTCATAGCTGAATGGACTTCGTCCCCCTTGCTTGTTTATATAAAACATAGTCGCTGTGTTGTTCGCCTCTCCTGTCTTTCACTAAAGAGAGGGGCGCTCTCACGGGCAGACATATGACCATCAGCTCCAGGACATTTATGTGACAGTCTATCTCTTCCAGACTCCAAAGGTCGTGAATAAAATGACCGACCCTCAAGGTAGGCTACCTTACCAAAGATGGGGCAATCTGTACCCATTGTGGAACGTAATGCTCAGAAGCAGATTCTGCTCCGTAGTCCACCAAGCCACTTTGTGCTTCACTGTTGACGGAATGTCAATCATTCTAGTCTAAGAATAGATTTTGACCCCAAACACCGAACAGGTATAGTTGAGTACACCTCAGGTGAAGTCTTGACAGTGGGACCACAGCCCTCGAGGAGGCAATCAGGTCCAAAAACCTCTGGGACACCCCTATGAAACCTGAAGTCTTTATAGGAAAAGCTGGGCTGTCTGGCTGATGCCGATATTTTATTAATGGGGAACACCTTGACCTGAGCTGGGCCCAAAACATAGCCGATGTAAGTCAATCTATAATTAGGATTCAACAGAGAGTTCTTCTGACGTTTTACAGAAACCGAGAGTGAGTAGAAGATCCACTAATAAGTGAGCAAAGGAAATATTCTCTTCCAACTCATTGATCGGACAAGCCAGTCATTCAAATAGGGATACCCATTCAAACAATAAAGTCTGAGAATCGAGGTCACAGCTGTCATTAATTTGGGGAAGAGCCTCAAACTGCTTCAGTCAAAAGGGAAGAACTGAAACTGGTGGGGACCCAGAGAAACCCAGAGGAACATACAGTGAGGAGGCCAATTGGAGACATACAAATAAGCATCTCTTAGCTCAACTGCACATACCAAATCCCCTTGAGATAGGGAAGATTTTATGTGTGCTGGCGTGATCATCTTGAATGTTAGAAGGGGCAGAGACAAGTTGAGGAGAGAAAGGTCCAGAATTGTTCTCAGTCCAACATGGTTCTTCTTCTGTATGCTGAACACCCTAGAGAAAAATCTGAATCCCCTCAGGAAGAACTTCCATCTTAGCCCTCGTGTAAAAGAGACAGGAAATCTCCTCACACAAGATTGTGCTGCCCATTTGTGCTGGAGGAGGATGGGGAGGTGAGGAAAACAGAAATGGAAATCAAAAACCTATGGGTGCTACAGAGAGAATCCAAGGATATCTGAGCCATCCTCTCCAAATCAGGGACTTTAGGGACAAACAGCCTACCACAGGTGTGCAGTGTTTCCAGACCTTCACATGATTGTTTTGATTTATGTCAGAGGAAGACTGACTCACAAAACCTCTTGACTCGGTTTGTTGCTGTTTTACTCTGTGCTGGTTAGAGGTCCTTTCTCGGTCTCTAGGCTTTCTGACCTGGAAGCCCTGAAGCCCAGCAAAAGATATAAAATCTATTTTTTCTAGGGGTGTACCGAATAGTATATTTAGTATTCGGCCAAAGATTGAATAATTTGTCACTTATTCGGCTGTAGCCAAATATGAAGCTGGGCAGTTGTTTTATTTAATAAATCATGTTCCAAACTTGAAAAAAACACTTATAACAAAGCACTATTTTAAATGTGTTTCTGTACTTCATTAATTGCACTCTTTATTTTAATCAATGTAGCCTCCTTATTTATAGCATATAAGCCAGAAAATAGCAGATTCAACAAAAACACAGGGACCAAATTTACGAAAGGTTGTTGCATACACAAAACCAGGCCAGTTAAAGTGGGAGGCTTCACAAATGCAAAAGGGCAAGGTTGCAATGATCAAAATGGATACTGAAATTTGCAATTGCCTTTGTGAATCACACGCATTGCATTCACTTACAAGTTGCAAGGTCGTTGAGGTAGTTTGCAGTTCACATAGAAATGTATAAATGGTTTTCTGCTCATGCAGGACACAAGTCAAGAGGAAATCTGAAGTGAGTGGACTCAGTCTCTTAACTATTCTCCCCCCCTCATAGGCCAAGCAAGGGAGTGAACTCTCCCAGAAAGGCTGTTGGTGTTTGGCGAAAAGGGAAGCACCAGTTCAACTATTGCATATTGCACATTCATTCATTGGGCCTCATTACAAGTTTGGCGGTAGCCTTGCCAGTAAAACCGGCACGCTGCTGCCAAATTTGCATTGTTTCCAACACGTGCGAATGGGCAATTACCGCGTCATTACGACTTTGCTGGACCCGGTAATTGCCCTTTCGCGGGCGCCGGAATGAAATGCTCCCCATTCCCATTTGAGCCAATAGGGCTCAATGGGAATGGGGAGCACGGTAGCACCGTCTGTGGGCGGGTGCCGTTCTGCCCGCCAGCTCAGACCTGGCAGGCGGGAGGGCACCCGTCCACAGAACCCGTAGTTTGCCGGTCCGGGAATTATGGTACCAGCAAGCTTACCAGTACTGTAGTTCCTGCACCGGCAAACTTGTAATGACCCCCATTGCATTTAAAAAAGTTTACGAAAATATAACAAGTCCTGATCATATTTAGGGGAATCGTTGATTTGTTTATGTAACTCGATGGCTGCCAAAGCCATCAAACAAATGTTAGCATCGCAAAAATATACATTAACTTTTACGTCAAACTGGTTCAAAATATAGTCCTATGCGAAACAATAGATTTTCTGCAGTTTTCTGCTAAATTAGCTGTTGCTTTTGTCTATTTCCTCTTTTTTTCCTGTGTAGTGCCGTTTTTATTGTGCTTTGATTTCTTTGGGCAGTAAAGAAAGCTGCTTGGATAGTTTGGTTTGTTAAAGCAGCTGTGACCCTAAATGTATCTAAGCAGCCTTCAGGTGGCACATGATTCAGCCTTTCAACCTTCTAAGGATAATTTCAAAAGCTCTGCATTTTACTACAAAGCAATATATATATAAAACATAGACAAGTGTGCCAAAGTGTAAGTAAATCTGTCCCATGTAATAAACTGAAGACCTCTGACAGAGGCGAATTTAGCGGTTGCCAGGCAGACAAATGACGAGTGGGCCCCTGTGCCCGGTCCCGCCCCTTCCCAGTCTGTCTCTGAGACACACAGCACACAGGGTCTTTTCTGCTGTGACTCCACTCCAGTTCAGCTGAGCCTGAGCTGAGTTCATATCATTATGGTGAATTAATCAATGATTCCTTCATTCTCCACACATCACCATTTGAACGATGGGTAATTAGTCTAAGTCTGGGGTGTCCAACATATGGCCAACGGGCCAAATGCATCCCTCCATTCAGCGAAATGCAGCCCGGCAAGAGTGTTTACTTTTGTAATGGGAAACAGCCACTTCAAGCAGTGGGCTGCATTTCATTACATACGTAAACAGTTTGCCAGTGACCATTGCTGGGGTCACCTATTAACCTTAATGTTATCTCCATTATAATGTTTGACCCCCTTCCTTTGCTTAGAACGGAAAGCAATCTGAGGCAACCAGGGGGGTGGGGGATACATTATAATGGAGATAAAGGTAAGGTTAATAGCCGCCAATTATAAAGAGAAAGCGAGTCAGCTGTTGCTTACAAAGAAGGATTCATTGCTACTCAGCGGAGAGCTGAAACACTGAATGCCTGCTGTGTCACGGTTTATTACACAGTCAAACTCAACTCAGGGAGTTCCTTTCCCCCCCAATGAATGTGGCGCACGATAAAACACTATAATTTTGAATCGGTTCAGTTTGGCAAGGCCTCCAACCCCTCTCGCACCCAACCCCAACAAGTACCCGCTGCCACAATGTACTAGGAGCCAGGCCGGTGTGTATTAAGAATATATATTTATTAATTTATTTAAACCAAATTGGACAAAAAGACTAAAATCAGCCACCAATGCTGTGGCAACACAAGAACAAACATGACTTCTGTACAGGCACCAACACAGAGATAATATTAAGATATGCAGTCACAATGTCTATTCAAATCACCCACCAATACAGAAAAAGAACAATTCAAGACACACAGTGATTGCTGATTTGGTTATAATACTTTTCTCTCAGCAACCCCCACCCTCCATCCATCAATTAGACTTGACCCCTCGGAATGATAGGCCGGTGGCAGAGAGTGGAAACACAATGGGAAAATCTTTTTGGGATTCAAATAAAATGCACTCTTTGGAAACAGGGATTCAAGGGAAATTTGTGTTGCCACACCTAAAAAGAACAGGAAGGGCTTTGTGGTTCTATTCAGAGCACAGTGGGAACAAGGGGGCAATATAATTTTGCACCCTGCCCATCAAGGGCACTATGAGGCTTCACACTACTGATTTGAAATGAAGTAGGTCAATGAGGAATTTTGTTTCGCACCCTGCACACTCACGCGGAAATAGGGTTTTGGGATTCATTCTTTTGGCAAATCTTTATGTCTATACCAGCTCAAAAACACACTAGGAATAGCTTGTTGGTTTTGAATGCCAATAAGAGCCATCCCGCGATCTCTATAGGGAAATTCATTGATTTAATTTATTTAAGTGTGCTAAGGATCTATAGAAACAAACAGGATATTATGCTATGGGGAAATAACTAGAACAATACTTGAAAAATGCATGGCCTACACAAACTATGTCTTTGGGATAGTTTTATTTACAGGAGAGGCCATGGAATGGGCATCAGGGAACAGCAGGGCACCACTGGGACAGCAAAGGATGTCAGTCAAGGATAGTCTCCTCTGAAAAAGGGTCCCAGTCAGCTTCTATGTCTCTTGGTTCCTGTCTCCGATGCAAGATCCGGGCCTTTCTGCTGGGATGTTTCTCGCAACAGTTCAGCAGCAGGTTGGCTCCCAGAATAAGTGAAAAAGCCCAGTTCTAATGCAAACTAGTTTACTTATAGGGCAAATGACATCACAAACTTGTCTTGATTCCTGCAAAAAGGATTGGTTGTTTTTCCCTACCTGCTTCCCACCTGTGTGCTAATAGTACAAGGAGATCAGGGGTGTGAGTTAGGACAGGTGTGGGAGGAGAATGCTTCATCATTCCAACTTGACAGTGGGCACTGCATGTTTAAGACTCAAAAAGCTATCAACATGGAAAGTATGCTACATTTTCAAATTTTTACATGTATTAACATATTTATAGAAGCAAACTAGTTTTTAAGGAATTTGGGGTTGGTCACCCTAAGTTACCTGGGGGCAACCAGACGTGGACTCCCTGCTCACTGTGCTTAGAGAGGCACAGCTTCACCTCACTGATGATGCCCAACAATGCTGAAACACGTGTATGGGGTTGCTGGTGGTACTCTTGTTCAGAGAGGAATTGCCATAGCATTTCGGTGCTGAACTGCCTATGTGGGCGGAACAAAGACTGATATGCAAATATATATTTCCCATCTGTGAAAGCTACAGTGAGCAAAAAGCGTGTGCTGCAAACTCTCATCTCAGAACAGGTTATCATGCCTTGTTCTTTCTGGAGAGGAGCGCCTGCTAGCCTTTTTTTAAAATAGTTTGTAAATATTTTTAAGAACTACATTTTAAGGCAAATCAGATTATGCTAATCTGAAATCGGGATGCCCATCCTTTGCAGGTTTTCTTCATTTACTCAGGAGCCATATCAGTGAAAAATATGCCACTTTATAGTTCTCATGTTAATTATTTCTTTCACCCTCACACCAACTTTCAAATCTCTCAGAATCAAGGTAAGGCCCAAATCAAATTTTCATTAATAACTTTATTATGGTCCAAAGGGGGTTACTGTCACCTTTAATAAAAGTCTGGAATGACCGTTGTGGCATCTAAGCTGCCCCTCTTATGCAATAATATGTATCTTCCTATTAATTCAACTGCCGCCTTTCCCTTTGTTCTTCTTAAGTTGCATTTACCCTTAGGTACATGGCCAGGCAGAGGCTGGCTCATGTTTATGTCCACCTCCCCCTCCCAGGCCTGTGAGGCCCTGATAGCAACTCTAATGGGCATCTTTGTGGGAATTGTGACATCAAGGTCACTTCTGCTGAAAGAACATGCATGGGTTTATCCGTCCTTACCGTGGTTTACATCTAAATAGTGTATTTCTTTCTATATTTTTAAGTAATGGCCCTGATTGATTATTGACAACCAGGCCCTTCTCTTCAGGGCAGCAGAGGAAAGGTCTTGGAGGTTAAGTTTCATCTCTGGAGAAATGACCGGCTCATGTACCCTGCAAACAATGGCCCTTTAAACTCACACACAATGCAATTTACATGACATCTTATAAGGCACCATGTTTCTTTAATTTCACAGTTTCAAAATACATGAGTATCACTTCTGGATTGTCCATGTGCATAGGGAGAAAACTATGTTCAAACTTTAAAGGTCTAGTGAGCACTTTTCTTAGCATACTGTCATTTGGATGAGTGAAAAACAAAAAGGAAACTCTTTTATTTCTTGTAAATTGCAAGGAACTTGATTTCAATTATGATGACTGGAGCACCACATGGTATTACATTGAAGATAATGTATGCCCTGCTGTCTCTTTAAGACAAGTGCAGCTCTCCATGTGCAGAGGAGGTCCCAAATAAAGCCTGCACTCCAGTCGCCCATTTTGAAGTACCAGGAACGTTCACACCGAGATATGTGACGTCTGATGAGAAAATAAACGAGCAGAGAGCTGCAGTATGGCTCTGCCAAGTGCCTATCAGGAGAACAACACTTGTTGAAGCACCGATACCTAGAAAACCATGGACAGTAAGGTATCCATTGAGAAAACCCTACCAGCAAGTAAGATGAAATGAAGATAGACTAAATACCGTCCCGAAAGAAACCACAAAGGCCTTAATTGAAGACGAATTGTGACGTCACAAAGGCCCGGGCAGACTTGCAGATAGAAGATAAGACGACCCAAAGATGACACAAGAGGCGAAATGTCATGAATAAGGATATCATGAACCTAGAAGAAGAAACGATGTTGAAATATAAAGAAACTTAAGCTGTAAAGCAAGATGAAGTAATTCAAACCAGCTAACGCCTGTATATATGCTTGTAACCGCAAGAAAGCTGAGAAAACAGTGCGGCTTGCTATGCTTAGTAGAAGATAGACCACGGCAAGTACCACCCATACATATATACCTCAATGAAGCACACTATACAAGTGCAAGTCCACTTTAGACAAAAGCAGATTTAACTCACGTTACTAGAGGTCAAACAGGACAGGATTCGTATTCCAGCTAAAACGAGAAGAGATGGCTGAATTGAAACTGAGCAGAGGCAACGTGAGCCAGGAAGAGCAAAGGTCAGACCAATAGAAGGATCGAACAGTAGCTTCGTGGGATCGAAACTTAAGAACAGACTAGCCTATCTCAGGAAGGCCGAGATAAGGAGGTATAGGCAGGTGGCAAGCCAAATAAGAATTAAATGCACACATTAAAGGAAACTAGGCAGATTCACGGTGTGAGCAGCATGTGACCATCCGAGCAAGAAGAAGCAGGGGTTCACACCTACGCCTGGCTGTCGCCCAGACAGAGATATCATAACTTTCTCTGACAAGAAGATACAGTTTCGAGGCCAACCACAGCCAACTAATTGACACATAGCCACTAAAGTAATGATTGATTGAAGGGAGGCCGGGTGAATCATGGGGCACTCTGCACCTGGCTGACCATTCTGTGTGCTGCTAAGTAAAGTGGAGATTTATGCATGGGGTTGAAGCCAGCCCAATCGCACCAAATAATCTAGGGTCCTATAGATAGTAGAACCAATGGGACGTCGTACTCTTAGTGAAGTCTACAAGAGTAATGTTAGAAGGAAGGGCTTAGACACCCACATGATAGTGTTTATCCAATCCCCTCACTCCGTTACCATATACAGATATAGTACCTATAGTAAAGTTACCTTTTCCTAACCAACAGGATTGCATGTGAACTTTTGAGTGTTACACGTCAATGATGACGGGTTTTGGGTATAAATGTTACTGTTTGTATGAAGTTTTCGGGAGTTGAAGAGAGACGGACTATTCCATCACTGTTGATTTTCATGTTTCCCCATTTTTTGTACTTGTCATTAAACAGACTCCCCTTTGCCAAACCATTGAGTTGTCCTTATTGATTGGTGTTGGAGTAATAAATCTGCACCCCCATCCATCTCAAGGTGCAGCTATCTTGTCTTAAAGTACTTCGGAGCAAACCTCGACTCTATGGGCCGGCCGGGGGTCTCCCAAGTACATTTGGTAGCAGACATTTGATGGTTATCGAATATCGATTACTTGACTAAAGTAAGACACCTATTGACCGTCGACATAAAGTAACTCTAGGTCTTCAGCAATATCGCGAGTCCTTTGCCATTCGGCTGAGTAGACCGTGAAGCTCCCCGTAGACAATGCTAGTGTAAGCAAGAGTCTGCAGAAAGGGCCTGAAGGGACCCGTTTTCCCACACTTCCCATTCCTACGGGCAGCTGAGCGAGCGAAAAGCTGAAGAAGGTGGTAACAAAGGCGGTGATCCCGAGGGTCCAGAGACGAACCATGCGAACGGTGAGTTAAGCAAAAACTTGAATGCTTTGGCAAACAGTGTATGCCTTAGAACAAGTAAAGGGAAAAGGTAACATAGGGAGGAGGGAAAACAAAATATAGTTAGAAGTAGAGAAGACTGTATATATATATATATATATATATATATATATATATATATATATATATATATATATATATATATATGGGGATAATGACTCGAGAGTAATAAAAGAGAGATGTTACCGGGGTAGACACCCGAGAAGAGAGAGGTTTCCGGGGTAGTCACCCGCGAAGAGAGAGGATTCGCCTTATTCCTTTGCTTTAATATAGCGGCTAGAAGAAACGTGTACCCAAAGTCCGACATAACGGGGTACGACTAGGCTACCACAACATTTAAAGACGTTGTGAAAGGCGTACGTTTACACTCCATGAAGGGATAATGATTAGAGGCAGAGATATTTGTGTCCAGCTGGTGTCCGTCTAGTCTGTTAAGTGTCTGTCTTATATGTTTCTCTATTGTGACGTCACACATATGACATTTTTTTCAGATAACTGATTTAAAAATGTAATGCGATTTGATAGCTGAGACAGGATCGCACATTAATTGATGTTTTTTGAACAAATCAGTAGCATACATTTTTTTGTGGAAAGTTGGGTTGGAGCTCACAATATTTGGTGCTCACTCATATTATTAGAAGCTGTTTAAACCACACAAAAGCATTGACAGATTTAAGCATGGAAGATATAACTACATTGGCACACTTATGCAAACAATTGCCAAAACACGCACCCAAGCTAAAGAAATATAGTACCGAGTGGGTTAAAGGTACCGCCCACAAGATGTTTATGCCATGGCCACAAAATGGGTCTTTAGGCAAAGCCGTTTTACAGCCACATATACAGGAAAGAAGTTAGAAAAATGCCTTGCTGTTCTCGAGTTGTGGAAAATGTACGAACAGGTAAAGGAGGAAGAACCGCCAACAGATTGGATACTTAATGTATGCACAGAGGGGGGTGAGATGCCTACTACGCCACCAGCCCTGCCCGAAACGAAAATCGAAGAAAGTAAGGACGAGGGATTATACCCGTTAAGGGAACTTAAAGCAGCCATGGGGTACAGCAACCCTGCATATGAGTCACCTACACATAGTAGTGACGAAAATCAAGGGGAAGATAAGGAAAAAAATATTACCTCTGTAGTCCCAAGGGACAAGGACAGACGTGATGACAAAAGAAGAGATCAGGCACAGACAAGTTCATCTCTCCACAAGGAGAGAGAAGGGAAGAGATGGAAGGGAAGCGAAGGTAGAACTGATGAGATAGCATTCGCAAAAAACAAATGGATGGGAGGACAAATCTTATTGAAATTTGATGGCAAAGGCATTGATGCCGCAAGACAAAAGGAGAGGTTAGATGAGACACAGAGAAAGGGGAAGGAGAAGGAGTTAAGAGACGAAAGACTAAAGGAAAGACAGACAAAGGCGAGAACAGCTATATCGCGAAGAGCAAGATAGACAGCTCAATCGCAACCCAAGAGCAGCCAATGATTAAGACAGACAGAAACAGCAAAGGTTAGAAGAAGAGCAGAGGATATGTGAGAAAAGAATAAGGAGATGAAGAGATGAGGAAATTAGAAGGGCAGATGAACGTAGAAACGAAAAGAGAAAGGAAGAAGATAGGGTCAGAGAAGAGGCGAGGAAGCGCAAAGAATTTGATGATGATATCGAACGTAAGCAAAGACAGAGAGCACGCGATCTTGAGTATTTGGAGAGGAAGGTTGAAAAACCTGATACAGTTGTAGACTGGGAAGACATTGAAGAATTATTTCCTGCGTACGATTCAGTACCAGGCACGTCTAGGGCAAATATTGAAGATGACTTCGACACCAGAAGCATCGGAGAAACGATCGATAGAATATATGATGAAATGGGGTTAGAACAAACACCCCAAGGGGAAGGGGAAGATGAGCGCCTGGAGAGCACTCAGCTGTATGACACTGAGGATGTCACCCGAAGTAGTGGGAATAGGAGCTATCACTGAAAAGATTAGAAATAAGCAGGAACAAGGAGGATACGAGAAGTTGCGTGAATTGGGGATAGACAATGTCTGACTCCAAAAGGGAAGAGCGGGAAGAAAACGAAGAAGGGAGGCGAAGCGAAAGGCGACTCCCAAGGGAAAAGGAAACAAGATGGTCAGATGCTAGTGAGTCTGCACCGAGGGCATCAGAGTCTGCCACGCAGCCTGACCGATATGAAGAAGCATCTCACAGTCAGAGTGGGGTGTCTTCACCGCCCTATGTAGACAGACTAAGGACATTGCCAGGTAGACTGACATGCAAGAATATTACCCCTGCAATAGACAGAAGAACAATGAGAGAAGATCAAGAGGGCTACGCATTCCAATTTCCGCTACTAGAGAAGGGGAGAATAAGACCACAATATATTCCATGGCCACACATGGATCGAGAAAACTTGAAAAACAAGCTTCCAGTGCTGACATCGGGAGCCGGAAAATGGATACACAAGTTAGAAAAAATGACAGGAGGCAACACGCTAGCTATAGGGGACATCAAAGGTCTCCTGATCGCCATACTTGGTGACAAAGCAGACGATGTGTGGGCACGAGCAGGCTACCCTGGTGTAACCATAATTAATACCACGCATGACGGAGCTCCATTTAACAATTGTAGAGCCACACTATGGAAAGCGTTACGAGTGCTGTATCCAGATACTTCTGATATGGGAGCTTTAATGACTCGAAAAATGAAGGATTCTGAGGATCCATTAATGTATATACAGTATTTCCAAGACGCATGGGTACTTGAGACTCATGAATCGTGGACAAAATCAATACCTGTGTTTTACCATATATTGTGCCAAGGATTGCCAGAACCCGTGCAGAAACAACTCAAGAAATTGGTAGGAGTTGAGGCTAAACCTTGGGCTGAAATACAGTTGACTATCGCACATTATTGTAGACTGCTGCAAGAAAAGAATCGCAAAAAGGAATCAACTCGAAAGGGTGAGGAAGCAAAATTTGTGCAGAAGAAATTATCAAAGTATGCCCTTGAAGGAGCCATGATAACTAGCGCAGCTGAATCAAGCATGCAGCAGGTGCCTAGTCCACAACAAAATAATCAGGGTAACGTAGGGTTTTACCCACGGGGAAGAGGATTTAGGGGAAGAGGATGGCAGAGCAATCAGGGAGGTTTCCAAAATAATCAAGGAGGCTTTCAAAATATGCAAAATGGTAACCAACATATGTCAAATTGGCAAATGATCCGACCACCGCCAGTTTGTTGGCTGTGTGGATTGACAGGGCATTTGGCGCCACACATGCAGAAGTCAAGGCATGATGCAGAATGGCCAAGGAATAGGAGCAGGCATGACAAATCCACCTGCAGGTTTGCAGCAGAGTTGTACACAGAATCACACGGTGCAACAACAAGCACAAGGTGCGCAGCAAGGGGTGCAACCACAAAGCATGGGGAATTTTCTACAAGGACAATCCCAATAGGCACCGCTGCAACTATCATACACCATGAACCCTGGAATGGTAGGTAACAATGGGAATGGGGGAAACCCACCAGCACACGTCAGGCCGAAGTTATATATAAGTTAGGACATCTCACTGGGAAACCTGATGTGCTCTATCCTATCAGTGACACCAGACCTTCACAGGGAACCTAGGGTGGATGTCGTTATAGGGGGTAAAGAATATTCCTTCCTAGTGGACACGGGTGCAACACACTCGTGCATACGTGAAGGCAAGTTTTCCTTGCCCGGCGAGGCCATAGATACTCAGAGTTTTACAGGAGCTCACAGTCGAGTTCCCTTTACAAACACACTCCCAGTTTCCATAGGAGAGTGCGAAATTAATGTACCTTTATTATATTCACGTTAGACCCCAGTAAATACTTTGGGTCGAGACTTATTGACAAAGTTGAACATGACAATTTCATTCACGGAGGAGGGCATAGTATGCTCCACTCCAGAAATGCACTATTCAAATGTATGCGAAATGGTTACAGCATACTCAGGACACATAGCCATGAGGGCCATACCGTTAGAGCCAGAAATCTTCACATATGGCATGTGTGTGCTTATGGCAGGATTGCCAGGTCTTGCAGACAGGATCATGAGAACCCCTGATGAGTTTTTATTCAGACCGAGAATACCTATGCACGAAGAGGAGGGACAAGTATTTCCCTTGATGACACACACAGCTGCAGCACAAGGGAAAGTGGTCTTGGTTGATAGTTCCAATGATGAAGGCAGACAATGGTGCGCGATAATTGCCATTGAAGAGGGATATCGAGTGACTGACGTCACTGATGATGATCTTTTTTGAAGAACAAGCAGAAATGGGAGAGACAATGGTGGAAGTGAGTCTCACCTTTTGGGTAAAGATGATTAAAAGAGAAGTACCTCAGAGAATGATGTTGGCACTAAAAAGTCCTGAATATTTTGATGATGATAAAACTAAAGTGCCTGTCTCAGTGTGGACAACCGGACCCTATGAAGTGGGTCTCTTGAACGGGGTTAGAGAAGTAAGGATTAAACTGAAACCAGGAGCAATTCTACCAAGAGCCCGACAATATCCCATGTCCAGAGAGGCAGATGAGGGGATTTTTAAGACAATGGGCCTCATTCCGAGTATGGAGGTAATCATGGTGCTATTTGCGCCATGACTACCTCCAATACCGTTACCGAGTGCGCCCTGGTTCAAAGGGGACATACCGGTCTATTCCGACCTTTGGGGGACCGGTAAGTCCCCATTGAAAAAGCCATTCCCCATTCCCATTTGAGCCCCCATAGGGCTCAATGGGAAGGTGCTAATAACGGTACCGCAAATTGCAGTACCGTTATTAGCTCTAAAGTCCCTTAACGGGTCCCGTCCATAACGCCTGGTAAAACCAGGTGTTAAGGAAGGGACCCACTAAGGAAACTTGGAATAGGGCACAAAGGGATTACCAGCACCGGTGTCCTTAACGGTGCCCGGTATCCCTTTGCGCCCATCTCGTAATGAGGCCCAATTTCTGCCATGATGGACCAGGGCATCTTGGTGATGTCAGAGTCACCATATAATACATCAGTGTATCCTGTCAAAAAAACAAAGGGAGGGTCTTGGCGTTTAATTCAGGATTCACTCCCCAATAAATGATATTGCTGAGGCCGAGTTCCCTTTAGTCCCTAACCCGGCTACAATTCTATGTAATATACCTGTTGAGGCAAAATATTTCACGGTGATTGACTTGAAAAATTGATTTTTCTCAATCCCGTTGCACCGTGACTCACAAGATCTGACGTCATTCACATTCAGACAAATGTGTCTGAAAAGCACGAGACTGCCACAGGGGTACTGTGAGTCCCGTTCTATTATCAACAGAGTCCTGCAGAAGGACTTAAGCAATATTGCAGTAAAAAGTGTCATATTGCAGTATGTGGATGACATCCTAATCTGCAGCACAACAGAAGAGCAATGCAGGCACGATTCTGTTCAGCTACTGACTATACTGGATGAGAAAGGATATAAGGTTGACAAGGAAAAATTACAATATTCTCAACAGGAAGTGCTGTACATAGGCCAGCTGATCTCACATGAAGGAAAGAAGGTAACCCCAGAAAGGGTTGAAGCCATATTGAGCACGGCTAAGCCGCACAGGATAAAGCAGATGTAGAGTTTTTGTCATGATGCCTACCCCCGGAGCACCAGGCCCGGCCCAGCACCCCCGGAAGCAGGCATCATGCCCTCGGGTAAAAGCCCAGCGGCCCCTTATATATAGGCGCCAGGCTCATAAAGGGAGGTGTTTTGTGCACTTACCTGATGCAGACCATGCTGCACGCTTCAGGCCTCCCTGAGACCTGAAAGGGACTATTTTTCATAGGGACTATTTTTTCACTCGGGCGTGGCCAGGGAAGGATTCATACCTAGTTGGGGAAGGATACATAACTGGGACTTCTTTGGAGGCTATTTAAGCCACGCCCAGACAGCAGCTCATGCTTCGCGTTCTGCTTCCTGCAGCTTAACGCTCACCGTGTCTGCTCCTGCTCCTGGACTCCAGCCACGCCCGCCTCGAACCTGGAAGACCTGCAAGGAAGGAAGAGAAGAGAAAGGTGAAAACCAAGGACTATTTCAAACTTCTTACCTGCATCCGGAATCGTCTCGCCAGCATCCCTGAAGAAAGACTTCCATTTAAAAGCATTGCGTTGCTCGCTGCAGCGCCACGCTTCACTCACCTGTCCTCGAGACATCTCCCGGCTCCATCGCAGCTGTCAGCATCGGATGCCACATCTCTGCACCTAGGGGAGAGAGGAAGAAACAAAAGGTGAGCAGAAGGAACACAGAAGGAAAGCCTGATTAACAGCCATAATACTTACCGGCTTTTCTTCCACATTTCGGGTCGGCGCCGCCCCGTTGGCAGGTACCGTACCCCAGCCCCTATGGGGAAAGGACAAGAGACATTTCTGGGGAATGATAAGGACATTTAGAGGGATCGCCCTCATCACTACTCACCTCGGCAGTTTAACCCCTCAACGCATCGCCTTCATTCTGCACCTGAAATAAAGGACAGATCCCCGGTTAGAAAGACAACATAAAGGGGGCCTCACTTGAACTTTGAACTTTCATACTTATGGCGCATCGCTCAGGAAAGTCAAGTGGATTTTGCCAGCGCCATTCTGAAAACCAGTGAAGTAACTGGACGAACACGCGCCACTGCACCAGAAGCAGGATGGAGAGTTCATCCTTCCAAACCATAAGGTGAGCTTAAACCGGGGTTTTGAGGAAGTTAGAGAGGAACGAAGGGGGAAGGGGAAAAGGGGGGAGCTAGCACACTATTCTGCAGACTGTTAATCCCCTTTCTCATCTGCAGAAGGATATTCCTACGGGCCAGGCAAGCACGATTTGGAGGTCCTGTCCAATCGGTGTTCCGGGTCCTGCGCATCACGCTAGAAGAGGCCACAGCAATCCAGACTAGACCAGCGCCCCCGTGGGAATCAGGTGAGCGTTACAGCTTATTAGGCCTGTGAAACTATGTTAGGGCATGGGTCTTTGACTACAGCTCTTATACTAAGCCTTTACTTCAGGCCCTGAAGAAGGCCCACGTGATGAAAGAAAAGAACGAATGGTCTGAGGCCATGGAGAAAGGGTTTGCCGAACTCAAAAGAGCTATTTGCACAGCTCCAGTTCTAGGGATCCCCAATTATGCAGAGGAATTTTACATGTTTTCACACACAAATGCATAGTCATGACAGCAGTGCTCGCTCAAAGAACCTCGTTGGGGTACAATCCCCTGTCTTCTTACAGTGGGAATCTGGACCCAGTAATGAGAGGCCACTTCCATTGCAAACAAAGTTTAGCTGCCGCAGCGTTCGCCATAGAGAAGGCGATAACCATTGTAATGGGATGCTCAATGGCATTGTACATCGAGCACTCATTATTTGCCATTCTAGAGAAACCAAAAGGCACATTGACATCTCAGAGAGCTTCTGCCTATGAAATGATCATATCAAACCCATCGATTAAAATAGTCAGATGTAAGATAGTAAACCCAGCTATGTTCATCGCAGAGCCAGTCACTGAGGGAGAGTCGATACATGACTGCGCGAATTATGAAGAACTCTATGATGATATTCCCAGGGTGAGAGAAAATGCCTTGGCAGGAAGAGAGATTGACTTCATTGACGGGTCTTCGAGAATCGATCAAAATGACGGTCAGAGACATACAGGCGTTGCTGTGATAAAGCACACAGCGAATGGAGAGTTTCAAGTGTTTCTTAGTGCTCGAATACCATCTCATTATTTTGCACGGGCTGCAGAATTATTGGTGTCGATACTCGCCATTGAGAATCACAAAGACCAGGAAGTAACGGTGAACAGTGACTCCAGCTATGTGACATCAACAGTGCACACAGGCTTAGCGCACTGGAAAAGGAGGGTTTACTTTCGAGCAGACAGCATGCCAGTGCAGCATGCAGCCTTATTGGACATGCTGATTAAGGCACTACAGCTCCCAGTGGGCATAGCAGCCGTGAGGGGACCAAGGGAACAGATTTTATCTCACACAGAAATCAAGCAGCAGACACAGAAGCCAGGTGTATGGCATCCAAAAGTGAGACAATTATGGAAGTGGAAGTTGCCTGTGCCAATGAAAGAATGTTGGTTGCACGAACAACACCTGAAGCCTATAACAATCATGGGCAAACGCAGCTAATGGAACTCAAAGGGAACGCACCACAGGAAGAGAAAAACCTGTGGAAACGTCAAGGCTGTTCTTTAAACCCCTCTGACAGCTTGTGGCGACAAGACAGCACTGGTAAACCAGTAATGCCTGTAGCCCTACTAAAAATAGTGCTGGAGCAATTACATTACCCGGCGCATATGACAAAGGAGAATCTAGCAGCAACGCTCGCGGAAGACTGGTTCATACCGAATTTAGCTGAGCATGTTGCATTCTTTATGGTGAACTGCATAATCTGCCAGCAATGCACCGCTGGGCACACATTAAAAGTTATGAAAGGAGTCATCCCTAGGCCAAATGGGCCTTTTCAGCACTTGCATGTAGATTACGTCGACATGATTCAAGTATGCAACGGGTACAGATACTTAATTGTTGTGGTGTGTCCATTCTCTAGATCGATAGAGGCAGGTCCATGTACACACCCAAACGCTGCCTGTGCGGCAACATTTTTAGTGAGGAAGTGT
The DNA here is from genome assembly GCF_040938575.1 of Ambystoma mexicanum. Lineage (NCBI taxonomy): Eukaryota > Metazoa > Chordata > Amphibia > Caudata > Ambystomatidae > Ambystoma > Ambystoma mexicanum. Next base: position 986,275,947 of record NC_090921.1, read on the forward strand.
TCCCAAGGTGGGGGGTATGCAAAGTCATGAAATCAGATAATGGCCCTCACTTTGTTAATTAAGTATTTGAGAAGATTAACTTGCTGCTTGGTATAAAGCACAAGTTCTCGTCGGCTTATCATCCACAAGGTAATGGAATCTGTGAGAAGCTCAACGGCTTGTTGAAGGAGAGAATAGCCAAGTTGAAGCTTACTCTAAAGAAGGGATGGTTGCACTGCCTTCAACTGGCACTGTATGCACTTTGGAACCAACCAGGCTCTGACCATCATCTTATGCCACACGAGATAGCCACAGGAAGAAGAATGAGAACTCCCCTAATACCCTGGAATAGAGCTAGATGTAATGCCCAGTGAACAGGAGAGGTTTTAGGGTCTGAAATGCAAAACTATCTGAACTGCATGACATCTTGCCTTACTGTAATTTCAGACTAGCTGTAGCGACGACGAAAAGGGTGCAGCACAGCACAGAACACAGAAGAAGACACTACATCAGACACAGTTCAAGGTCTACGTGTTCCACTCGTCTTCCCTCAAGACGTTGTCTTTGTGAGAAGCCATACTAGGAAAAAGTGGGACGAGCCAAGATTCAATGGTCCTTTTATTGTAGAGGACTGCACTCCATCTGCTGCGAAGCTACAGGGCAGGAGAGCATGGATTTTTCTCGGTGATATCAAACCCTACATCGGAGAAGGCTCCCTGCCTGCACCCCAACGAGAGGAATCGACGAGCGTCGGGGAAGAACCACAGCACGTGCAGATGAGATCCATGACGAGGAAGAAGGACGCATGACCAGCAAAACAAAGACAAGGAACTTTGCAAGTTGTGGCTTAACTTGGGCACTTCCTCTAAGCAAAAAAGGGGATAAGGACATCAAAACGGACACTCTGTGCATCCTAGTTGCAGGGTGAAAAAGGAACTTGCGCGTATAAGCCACAACATATTCTGTTGATTTGAACTTTGAACGGAGGCACACTTAAGCCTTGATGAGAAAAGGACTAAGACAAATTTTGCCGGAGGATATTTACATTGGAAACAAATACAGTATCCTGATTCATTCAGTACCGAGACCCTATTTGGAATCACTTAGGGTGTCCCACATTAGAGACATCGCAAAGGACCTAGTCAACTATTTCAACTTAGTACTGAGGTCATACCCGTCACTGGTAGGGAGGCTCCCCAGTGTCACAGACTTTTTACAAGATCCTGAAAACAAAAAAATAATAAGACAACTGCTCACTGTCATTGCCGAAAAAACTCATCCTACTCCCTGAGTACAGTGAGAAAGAATCAAATGCTCCCAACGCAGGCAAAAATAAATTAACTTGTCAACACACTGTTCTTTCGCATAATCGAAGATTGTCCAACTCTTATTGGAAGAACGACAGACACACTCACATTTCTTCGAGACCCAGCAAACACTGAACATTTAAGCCATCTTTTAAATAAGATCGTCATTTTGGTCGCGCTACACGCGACCGGACAGTGCACACATTGTTTACATCAAGGAAAAAACATATAATCCTGAACCCAGAAAGACAGGACAGATGTCCCTTTCACCAGAAGACAGCAGATTGGCGCACAATGTCCTTTTTTGCCTAGTCACTGACTTTCCAGAGCTGGTGGGAAGACCTATCGGGGTTGACGTCCTCACCTTCATCAGAGATCCAGCTAATTTCGCACAGATGGGAATGCTCCTGCATGGAATCATACTCCAAATGTAACTTTCCAATCATCAGAGAGATTATCTGAGGAGATTCTAAGAAAACTTTCCGCTGAGGGACAGATCAAAGGAGCAGATTCAAGAACTTCACTTGTTATACTTGTTATTTTTTCCCTATTTCTTCATACTGATCAGTGTCCAACATGTCCTCAGGACTGAAGCAGATTCGAGGGGTGGACTGGGAGCTTACCTACTTTGAACATGCACACTAGTGGGACTCACTGAAGTATTACTTAATTTGATTTTTCACATAGTCTAGTAAAAGAACTGTATCCTGAAATAAAAAAACAATTGTCACTCGCAAGAGGGGGGACACCTTTGGAGCACCAGACACTTTTGCCACACAACTCGAAAGACGATATTGATTGAGAGAATATAATAAATTTGACATTTTGGCAAATGATCAAGATGGGGGTCCAGAGCAGTAACCTGGTCCTCCCACAAGCAGAGAGGCACCCTCGCTTCTCTGGACGAAAATGCTGCTGCCTAACATACAAAACTGTCATGTACCTATGTATCATATCTATCATTATTTTACTGTCATTAATGATCAGAACTGCATTCTTCATTGGTGCACGAAGCATTCCAATTTCAGTGCACCCACCTGATGATACACGCATGAAACCCACAAAAGCACCCAGACCTTATATAGTCATTCCAGTCCCTAGAAAATCTGATGGTAGAGTAAATGAACTTGAAATGAACGTGATTAACAGTGATATACACACCCTTATGGTAACGAATGAGCAGGAAAGCCGGAGACAGGGTCAGCATGAAATGAATGAAGAAAAAACACTGACAACTACACGCACACACACACACACTGAATGCACACGGAACAGGCCTAGTGTCAATGACCGCAGAACCACAAACGAAAGCAGCAGAGAAGATGAGACTGCCGGCCATAAAAACCTTCACAGAAGATAGTGTGAGAAAACAAGAAGAACTAAGAGAAAGACCAACAGAAGCAGTCAGATCAGAAACTCTTGAGAAAACAAAAGCCAACTTGGAAAAACTCTCTGCACGTATACAAATGATAGTAGACTCATTATTTCCATAAATAGCCAGAGCGAGGAAAATAAAAGAAGAAATGAAGAACAAAACAGCAGAGACTGTATTGACAAGCACACATGTTCTAACACAAGGGACAAGTACCAGGTCTACAATACAACCATACACCAGACCAGTGTCAGGCTGGTTGTCATGGGCATTTGCATGCAGTAGAGAAAAGATGCATGAGGACCAGGAAAGAGCTGCCAGACTCTTGTCCACGCAAATGGCGCAGATGAGGAGACCTGCACCACGGACCGGGATACCTGAAGAGATACTCCAGCAAGAAAAAGCCATACAGAGGCATTCAGAGGTAGTAGTTATAGCGAACTACAGGAAAACCTTAAGAATCAAGGGAAGCATGCATGAAGATGACAATGAACTAAACGACTACCTAGTCAGCAGAGCACATCTGGGAAACAACATTTGGTACCAGCAAATGAATGAAGTTGGATGACGAAATTCAGAAGGAGAATGCTTTGTTTGTGCACTTAAAGCGTACAGCATGGGGAAGTCCAAGATCTTCGTAGCTGTAGAAATTGATGTCCCGACAGCACACTGTCTCTCCCACGTAGCAATGTGCAAGAACAGAGGCCAGTTCATGGGAAGTGACGCCTCTTTGATATGGGCAACTGAAACTGCTTATCCCGATGAAGATTATTATGTCCAGGACATTAAAACAAGAAACAGAGCTCACACTAGGAATCATGTGATCAGATAAGAGAAACCTGAGGTTAAAGGAGCAGGAATAAGATGAGAAGTGAACCCGAGAATGAACGTCCAAGGGAAAACTCCAGAAGAAGATCAAATTTGGAAAAACAGAGGCCAAATGTAGATTTGGGGAACAGTACTTTCACCAAACGGATGGGAAGAAGGATTAATGATATGCAGAGCATGGATGGTCCTCGGAGCCTGCAAGGAGGCAATTGAAAACTCACAAAGACTGTGCAAACCACTATGGCCTAAACTTACACAATTACTCACATGGGTCGAAGACAGAGGAGGACCCTTGCAGATAGTGCCACTAGAAAGTCTTAAATTGTGCTTCAGGAACAATGGCACAAGAAAGATGGGAGAGAATCAGAACTGTGGACACATTTTTGATGCTCCAGGAATGGATCACAGAATTGCAGTGATCATGGATCATTATTGGGCATGTGGACCCAAAGCATACATCAGACTGCCGAAAAACTGGGGAGGCATATGCACAATAGTGAATGTCCACGTTCCAGCACTGGTGACCCCAAAAAGTGACCTAAATATTGACAGTTTCCCAGAAGCAGATGCTCACCTGAGGAAGAGGAGATCTGTGGAACTAATAACTCGAATTAAGAGAGAGAATTACTTCTCTGCCAAATCAGAAGAAGCATTTCATGCAATCCCATATGAACACAGGCTGTTCAGCCTCAGCTCATCAGTGTTCACAACAATTTTTATGCCACGAATCCAAGTTGGAGTAAACACTAAATGGTTGCAGATAACCAGACTATAAAAGGTTTCAATGCAATCAAGGAAGAGTTAAGAGCAATCTGACTGATGACTCTCCAGAACAGATATGTGCTTGACATGATCACAGCTATGGATGGAGGAGTTTGTGCAAAAATTGGAGAATCATGTTGCAGGTTTATACCTTCTCATGATGTGGAAAATGGAACTTTAACAGATGCTATAAGTATGCTGATAAACCTGCAGAACCAGATGATCAATGAAACTGACGAAGTTGATGATGACAGCTGGTTTGGATCACTGTTTTCATGGGTTCCACAATGGATGGTGGATGCATTCAAATTCTTGGGAGCCCTGCTAGTGATGATATTACTAGGATTTTGTGTCATCAAGATAATAATCTCGCAATGACATAAAACTGCGAAGAAAGCCATAGGGATGAAGATCATGATTGATCTCAATCCAGGATGGGAGCCTGGAGATCTAACTGATGATGAAATTAGAGACTTTGTGAAGGCCAGCAAGCATGTACCAGAAGGTACAAAGTTTTTTTATCCCAGCAAACGCAGAAATTATGAAGGAAAATGGATTTACTGCAGCCCAAATGGACAATGTCAGCTGATGACATGGAACAAAGATAAACATGTAAGGACAGCGGGAAGCCTGAGAGGAGTGATAAAAATATGGACTCCAAAGAGACACTTCTTCAAACCATCATGTACAAACCCAGAAGATGAAGAAGGAATGAACCCAGAAGATGAAGTGAAGATGAATACAGAAGAACCAAGTAAAATGAATCCAAAAGAGGAAGCGGAAATGGTCGATGAATCGACCAGAGGGGGGGTGTAGAGGAGGTCCCAAATAAAGCCTGCACTCCAGTCGCCCATTTTGAAGTACCAGGAACGTTCACACCGAGATATGTGACATATGGTGAGCAAATAAACCAGCAGAGAGCTGCAGTAGGGCTCTGCCCAGTGCCTATTAGGAGAACAACACCTGTTGAAGCACCAATACCTAGAAAACCATGGAAAGTAAGGTATCCATTGAGAAAACCCTACCAGCAAGTAAGACGAAATGAAGATAGCCTAAATACCGTCCCGGAAGAAACCACAAAGGCCTTAATTGAAGACAAATGGTGACGTAACGAAGGCCCGGACAGACTTGCAGATAGAAGATAAGACGACCCAAAGATGACACAAGAGGCGAAATGTCATGAATAAGGATTTCATGAACCCAGAAGAAGAAACAATGTTGAAATGTAAAGAAACTTAAGCTGTAAAGCAGGATGAAGTCATTCAAACCAGCTAACAACTGTAAATATGCTTGTATCGGCAAGAAAGCTGAGAAAACAGTGCTGGTTGCTTTGCTTAATGGAAGATAGACCGCGGTAAGCGCCACCCATACATATCTACCTCAACGAAGCACACTACACAAGTGCGAGTCCACTTTACACAAAATCAGAAATAACTCAGGTTACTAGAGGTCAAACAGGACAGGATTCGTTTTCCAGCTAAAACGAGAAGAGATGACTGAATCGAAACTCAGCAGAGGCAACGTGAGCCAGGAAGAGCCAAGGTAAGACCAATAGAAGGAGCAAACAGTAGCTTCGCGGAATCAAAACTTAAGAACAAAATAGCCTATCTCAGGAAAGCCGAGATAAGGAGGCGTAGGCAGGTGGCAAGCCGAATAAGAATTACATTCACAAATTGAAGAAAAATAGGCAGATTCACGGTGTGAGCAGCACGTGATCATCCGAGCAAGAAGAAGCACAGGTTCACACGTATGCCTGGCTGTCGCCCAGACAGAGATATCATAACTTTCTCTGACAAGAAGATACAGTTTCGAGGCCAACCGCAGCCAACTAAGTGACACATAGCCACTAAAGTAATGATTGATTGAAGGGAGGCTGGGTGAATCTCCCTTCACTCCGTTACCATATACAGATATAGTACCTATAGTAAAGTTACCTTTTCCAAACCAATAGAATTGCACGTTAACTTTTGAGTCTTACAAGTCAATGATGACGAGTTTTGGGTATAAATGTTACTGTTTGTATGAAGTTCGCGGGAGTTGAAGCGAAACGGACTATCACATCACTGTTGATTTCCATGTTTCCCCGGTTTTTGTACTTGTCATTAAACAGACTCCCCTTTGCCAAACCATTGAGTTGTCCTTATTGATTGGTGTTGGAGTAATAAATCTGCACCCCCATCCATCTCGGACACCCCCTTGCCAAACCATTGAGTTGTCCTTATTGATTGGTGTTGGAGTAATAAATCTGCACCCCTATCCATCTCAAGGTGCAGCTATCTTGTCTTAAAGTACTTCGGAGAGAACCCCGACTATATAGGCCGGCCGGGGGTCTCCCCCGTACACATGGATTGAATAAAATGGCATTTTCAGTCCAATGTCTTTCTTTTCCTTGCTGAAATGCATTGCGCATATCTTTGCACTTTTAAACTTCAACCCACTTTCTTTCCTTAGGCCTGTTTTTGGTTCATTAGGCCTCATGTCTGAGATCACCATTTCTGTGTTGGCCTCAGATTTCAATGGGCATTTACAAATCAATCTGGCCTCTTTAATTCAACCCACAGCTGAGTAGAAAGGAATCCTTCTTTGTAAGCAAGTGGCTGATGTGGAGGAACCAGTGTTGAAAGGCAAAGAGGTGACACTTCTGTTTTCCCCAACATAAGTGACAGCTGGATGTGCTCAGCCAACGCAGCTTCAGTAATGCTCTGCCCCCTGTCATCAAGGCTATTTAATTGTTGTAATTATTAAAGACTGGGCTTACACTCTACCTGCTATTATGTGAATGAGCACCTTGGAACGCCTTTTTAGCCCTCCTAGTTGCCCAGCCTGCCCTATCCCGATGAGAAATTACTGTTCCAAATGTATCTATATTGTAATCATGTATTTACAGCCCAATTACCTTAATGTACAGCACGTTTTAGTCTCACTGTCACCAGACTTCCCCTTTCATGCACCATCGTATTACTGCTAAACTACCCAACTCACCCTCGCCAAGATAATCAATTACGCTGTACAAAGGCACACTGTGAAGGAAATGCATTAACTGTCATAGCCACAGGCCCCAGAACACAAAAACCACACCATCTAGTGATGGGGGCAATGGGTCACTTGACTCCTCCCTTATGTCCCTTTGGGACCCATAAACACAAGGGCCCTGGCTGGACTCAGTCCTGGCGCCTTTGGCGCCAGGCTCATATAGAGATGTGAGCAGGAACACTTTATTTCAGTGCAGGAGTGCTTTTAATTTATTTCAGTGCAGGGGTGCTTTTATTTTACAAGAACTTTCCAGGAGCTGAAAGCCTTTATTCCAGAGAACATCCTCATGTGCTGACCAATCGGGTGTGGCTCCCTAGGCCTGGTCTTCATATGCAGACTCATCGGGTGTGGCATGGTGTGGCAGGCAGGCTAAACCTGGTGGGCGTAGCTTCAGAAGCTCAGCTATATAAGCTGCTCCATCCTTAAGGCCGGTGCTTCGCATTACTGTGCACTCGCGTGCAACGTGACGCTCACCACTGCTTGGACCAGTTTACTTACCTTTGAAACCAGGCGTTCTCCTGCATACTCACCTCCAGGAAACCGGTGCTTCATCACTTCATCTGCAGACACATCTCCTGACATCCAGTGATCTTGATCCCGACGCCGCAGCACCGCGCTCCACATCCATGAACTCGGACCCTGTGAAGAAGAAGAAAGACAAGGTTAGAGCATCTGTCCTAGGGGCGCGCTGCATTTGAATCCCGTGCGTCCCCATCTACTGTACCGCTGCAACTTCGTTACTCGTTCCCTCCGGCTGCGGCCTCGAGCTCCGCAGCTTCTGCCGGGGAAGAAAGCAAAAGAGCAAACATCAAAAGCGGAACGGGACAGCAATACAAGACAACAAACTTTAAAATACAACAAAAACAGACGAGGAAAGACAAAGACCAACAGGAACACTTACCTGAAGTATAGTGAATTAGTCGCAGCAGGACTGGACTACCACGTGCAAGGGACCAATGAAGGAACTCGGTCCAAATCATACATGCGCCCCTGCCAGAAGCAGCAGGACGGAGTGCTCACCGAAACTAATCAACAAGTGAGCTTTCCAGGAACAGCGCATCCCACGGGTACCACGGTTTGGGAGAAGGGGTCTGGAAGGGGATCAGGCGCACAAGCTGGCATACTCACGCCCCCTATTCTCCACGCAGGAGCAGGTCCGAGCAGCATCAACTATTACCACCAGTCACCACATAAGTGCAGAGGGCGCTTTTGGTCCCCAGTAATTATTTCCAGGGCTTCTTTTAGTTCCCAGTCCACCCTTGCTCAGGGGGGTCCCCAGCAACTGCCCCAATACTGTGGCCTCTGTGATTTGTGTAGAGATATATGGTTTGAATAAAGAGAATCTAAAGGTGACAGCCTGGTCCTCCCCGAGCGACCTCACCCCCGGGAGGGCTGCAACCGTGCCCCAATGCCTCCGCAGAGACCATTTGAGCATAACATTAACTAGCTGTACATTTGATTGTATGGTACTTATGATAGAAGTGTCAAACCATCCAACCAAAGAAACACAAACAAAAACACAAGCCCTCAAGTCCTCATGCAATACAGGCAACAGTGAAACAATGCTTTCCATGATCGTACATATGAAGAACATCATTAGCATGATGATTGGGGTGACCAGAAAGGTCTAGGCTGTCACCTTTAGATTCTCTTTATTCAAACCATATATCTCTACACAAATCACAGAGGCCACAGTATTGGGGCAGTTGCTGGGGACCCCCCTGAGCAAGGGTGGACTGGGAACCAAAAGAAGCCCTGGAAATAATTACTGGGGACCAAAAGAGGCCCTGGAAATAATTGTCAAAGTGGCCCCATATGACACATTTTCAGCAAGCCCAATGCTTTTCCTATGTGAACATTTGGAAATGTCACACAAAAGCGGCCCAGGGTGCAGAGGCCCACTGGGAAATCTCCAGAGTTCTCTATAGGCCAGTCCACCCATGCCCCTGAGGCTTGAGGCCCCTCTTATTTGAAAGGCACAGGGGCCGACCCTGTCTGTGCTGATAAAGGACCTTTACCCTAGCAACAGATGATCTTTGTTTATGTTCCGAAGTCATTTTTGGCACATGGCAGTCAGTGACGAACCGATTCATAATGTTTTGGCAATAAAAGCACAAACATTTCTTGCCATTTGCGGAATATATAGTGATACATTAGAGCAACTTCCCGGATAGCATTTCTTTGTTCCTTGGTCATATACAATTGCTTTTTGCGTTACATTAATTTATGTATTTAATTTGTTGCATGAACCTATTTTACTGCACTTGCTGTTAGACTTGCACTCATGCCGATGCATGAGTAGGTTTATGTTTGCTTGCATGGCAATAGTTCCTTTTTTTGGGTCATTCATAAAGTAATGACCCATGAGGCCTGGGTGTCAGGTGTCTGGGAAAAGGTTTCACCAATGTATTATGCCACTTTAAATTGTGCCGTCAGGCACAAAGCTCCCAGACTCTGTCTGCATAGCAGAGATGGCCGGTTGAAGGGAGGAGCAGTCTTGAAGTGGTAGTCCAAAGCAGACCAGCCATGCAGGACAGTACAGCCCGGGAGTGTGTGCATGAACCGTGGCAGACCTGCCACATGTGGGAGCACTCAATGGGGAGAAAATTGAGGACTGCAAGGGGGTGCAGGTGGCACCGAGAGGTAGAGGGGAACAAGCTCCTGGAGTGTTGCCGTTAATGACGGGCCGGTTGTTAGCATCCTGGGCTGCTCGCGGGACCCGCTAAGGACGCCTGGTAAAACCAGGGTCCCGCGAGCAGACCTTGTAATGGGGCGGTAAGGGATTAACGTCTCCGGCAGCTTTACCGGCGCCCTTAACCCCTTACCGCCCTCCTCATAAAGAGGCCCTAAGCCTTTTCACCAAGTGTCATACCTTATTGGGGACTGGTAACAGAAAGTCTGCCTCTAGCATTGGCAGGTCCTAGAGAAAAACAATAGCCGTGCTTTTGAAAAAACAGCACTGGGCATTATATTTTCAAAAACACGAGTAACCAACCGTAATGGCTACAGTCCCTGCCTGAACCAACACTGCCTTCTCTAACTGCGGCCTGCACGTTTGCACCAATGCAAGTAGCAAATCATCAGCAATTTGGCACCCACTTATTCTATAAATGTGACAGGAGGCTGAGAGCAGGCTGGACGGCCACCTTAGCACCTGTCAGTCAAGCTCCACCAACTGCTGATCCCAATAGCACGGCTTTTGAGGAGCAGCAGTGACTTTCCTCCTCTATAGGAAAAAGTGTCATGTAAGTCACAAAAGCGGGAAAGTAAACACGTATTGCAGTGTGGCCCGACGATTATGTCCCTTCATTGTGGACTAAAAGCCAGAGAGAATCATGTGTGCTCACATGTCTACACAAAGCTAAGAGTTAAAATGGGTTACAGTTGACAGAAGCAGAAATTAAGAACTGTAGAACAATGACAACAAAGTAGTAATTCCCATTAGAACATTTCACCAATTTGTATAATCCTGGGCGCATCCCGGCCTTACCGCCTGTTCCTCATTTCGCTGTTCTGACAAAGCATACAATCCTAGTTCTCAGGATAGACCCATGTCAGGTGGGTGCAGTTCATCCAGTACTGCTTTTTCTATTGCAAGCCTGAATTTATAATGGAAAAAATGAAATCTACAATTACCAGAATGCAAAAGATAAAAACAGGACTGGATAAACTCCACACGCCGACATGGTAATAGATCAGAATTATGGGCAGCGCTTCTCCAGTCTCCACTTTTTTAATTTCTCCCTTCCATCCATTCCTGTGCCAGTGAAGTCAGGTAACGAGACCTGTCTAAGTCACGTGCTGCTGTGTTACATGCGGGTGCCCACACGAGGAGGAAGAAGGAGCCGCCATTGCCTGGGCCTAGCTATATGTAGCAGGGTGCTACGTGCTGGCGAGTACAGTCGCGCAGTGTTTGCTGTCTGCTCGGGTGCTGCTGCCAACTAAACGATGAGTAATCTGAATTCGTTTGTTTTGTTTCAAGGGCAGTGTGGATTACTTTATGCTAGTTCTGCGTGCCTCCACGTGTCTTGTTGGGGTGGACAACGATCCCCGGCTATGGCTACTATCTCATTGTTGGGTGCAAGCTTCTTCATGCGTCATAGCAGCTCTGACGTTGCACAAAGTCACGTCTGTGCAAGACCAAGACAGTGACGGTGTCTTATGTGGGATCTTAAATAGCAACTCCTTTCTCATACAAATGTACAGTGTGATAAGTAATCTATTAAGCTGCACTCTGCAGCTGATCATATGTACACATGTATGCACACTTGTCTTTCCTACAGCATTGGAGAGACCCGTGCCCAGGCACCATCACAGACACTCTTTTTAAACTATGACTTGTAGGACTCTTATTAAGGAGATCGATTACTTTAATGAGTGTGGACAGTATTGACCTCTGTGGGGGTATTTTTTATTTGAGAGGCAGTTTCATAGCATGGTGTGTGTAGCATCGCGCGACGTCACCTTAAAGGGACGTGCCGATCCGTGAGTTGGGTCACATGGCCAATGAGGATGTGCGCGCACACATAAAGTTAGTTTCCATTCACCCTCCATGGTGTCTGGGTGTCTTATGTGTATGCTGTGTATAACTCTGGCCCAGCGTGCCCTCCCTCACATAGCGAATACGCTACACTGACGACGAGCGTGGGATAACCGAAACCTCTCCACAGCAACGTACTACTCGCTACACGCGATCCAGCTAGAAAAATCAGCGGAAGCGAAACAGAGGGTGGAAAAAAACCAGCAAGACATGTAGGCCCACAGGTGAGTGCGGAGTGCACCAACATCACCCCCATCCACGCCCCAAAATACCCCACAGACGCCCAGGGTGCGTACAGAGGAGCTGAACTTAGGGTCAACACCAGGGGCAGCACTCCTCAACATGCTGTTAATGGGCATGAAGATTGCAAGAACCTGCCAGAACTTTAAAAAGGAGTGACACTCAACCAAGTGACACAGACAAGGTGGGGCAGGCCAGTGTACACAGCAGGGCACCATGTCTGACCAGGATCAGAATCAGGCTGCACCTTCCCGCGCTCAAGACCATAAAAGGAGAGAAGCATTCCCTTTGCCTTCAATACTGCCTTTTGACACAGTAGAAACCACCAGTCCACGATGGGCCAGGTGGATGAAGGAGTTTGACACGTACCTGAATGCAGTAGGGCTTCAAGAGGACAAACGTATCTCGGTTTACTCACTGCCACTGCAGGTCCTGAAGTACGTGATATAATTTTTGAGTTGCTCGAGGACATAGAGTACAAGTATGATCAGCTAAAGAAAATACTGAGAGAGCACTTTGCCACGCATCGAAACGTTGACTATGAAAGGCACATATTTCACATAACCACACAGCTCCAAGAGGAGAGCATGGATAAATTTGTCACAAGACTAAGGGCCAGTGTAAAACACTGCGAATTCCACTTATACAACAACGAAGAAGCTATAAAATCCCAAGTAATCGCAGGCTTTGAGTCACTCATTTTAAAAAAGCAGCTTACCTCAGGTGCCACACTCACTGGCAGAAATACTTGTGCTGGCGAGGACATCGTCGGCCCTGGGCCTACACATTTCCACATTAGGGAAGACACACATCACGACGCCTGTCATCAAGGAAGAGGGTATAAACAAGATGATGTCACAACCGACAGCATCACACAACACCAGGCAAGAAAAACGTCAATGCTTTCGATGCAGACACAACCTCCCTCATGATGGATCATGCCCAGCCATCGGTCAGATATGCTCGGCCTGCGGTGGAGAGGATCACTATCGAGCGATGTGCCGAAATCCAAAAGCAATGAGGGCCACCTCCACAGATCAAGGACTGCACAGACATCGGTCCCTGCCCAGGTACCACAAGGAAGAAAGAACAAAAGGAACAGAAAGAATATGCAACAAGGAAAGATGCCACCAAGAGGAAAACACTTGCAATCCCCGACTATAAACATCCACACCATCCACCATCGAATCAGTGTCACAATCCAGCACGGACAGATGTAAAAAGAGATACCTATATGCTCTGGGGAATACAATCGCATCAGAGCATAGTCCCACTCTGACATTGACCATGCAAAACCAGGAATTCAAATTCCTTGTTAATTCCGGAGCAACAATCAATGCCATGCCAAAGTCAGAATACCTGAAACTCAAATGCAAACCAAGACTATGCAAAGCACAAGTGGACATCTACTCTTAAGGTGCCAAAGAACCCCTGCCATGTTTGGGTGCATTCAGAACATCATGTCACCACAAAGACAAGAAGGATCAAATAACAGTGCACGTCTTGGCAACTGAGGTGGAAAGCGGCTGCATATTAAGTTTCAAATCAGCGGTCCAAATGGGCCTCATACACATCTTATACCGATTGATGGCAGGGAAATACATGACTCCGGCGGCCAAAGTGGCAGCAAACTTTCCACGTCTTTTCAAGGGTATTGGAAAACTCAAAGGGCGAGAAATAAAACTACACATCGACCCAACAATTAAGCCCATCGCACAACACTTTAGAGGGATCCCATTCAACATTTAGCATCAAGTCTAAAAAGAACTGCTATCATTACTGGAAGGAGATATTATAAAACATGCAAGTGGACCCACACCATGTGTCTTGCCCGCCGTCCCAGTGCCGAGGGAGAGTACAGATGGCCAAATAAGGTTATGCGTTGACATGAGTGCACCGAACCAGGCGATCCTGCAAGAACACCACCAATCGCCCTGCATTACCGATATGATGCACCTCCTTAATGGCACCACAATATTTTCCAACCTTGATCTAAACAAGGCATACCACCAAATACAGCTCAGCAAGGAATCACGCTACATAAGAACATTCACGATGCATGTAGGAAGGACTCTTTCGATATAAATGCCTGAGTTTTGGGATTTCATCAGCGGCCGAAATATTTTGAGAGGAAATATGCAAACTCATTCAACATCTACCGCATTGCATCAACTATAGTGATGACATTCTAGTATTTGGACACTCACAGGAAATACATGATGCCACGTTGATGAAGGTGTGCGCAGCGCTGAATGACACGAATCTCAAACTGAACAAAGAAAAATGTGACTTTAAAAAAAGCACCCTCAAATTCTTCTGACATATTTTATCTCAAAAAGGAACCCAACCTGACCCCGACAAAAATAATAGCTCTGACCGAAGCTCCTAGACCCAGAACAGTGGAGCAGGTACGATCCTTCCTGGGTCTGGTGAGTTATTGCACCAGATATCTCCCAGATTTCGCCACCACCAGTGCTCTCCTGCGAGCGCTTATGAAACAGAATGCCAAATTCAGGTGGGGACTGGTACAACAGGAAAGCTTTGATGCAATACGGAGGTACATGGCGGTAGCCGTATGTATGTCCTACTTTGATCACAACTTACACACAGAGCTCACTGTGGACACTAGCCCCGTCGGACTAGGGGTGATCTTAGCACAATACTCGCAGAGTGAACACACCAAAAGAAAGATAGTGTCCTATGCCAGTATGAGCCTGATGGAAACAGAGCAGAGATATTTGCAGGCTGAAAAAGAGGCCCTAGTGGTCGCATGGGCTTGTGAGCACCTCCATTTGTTCTTGGATGGCAAGCCATTCATGATAATCACGGACCAACCAGCACTTGTTACGATCTACAGAAAACTGACGGCACAGATGCCGCAGAGAATAGTGAGATGGGGACACTGTCTCCAGGAATACAAACACTCAATACTCCACAAACCAGGGAAAGACGAAAATCCAGCAGACTTTGAATCTCGACCTCCACTAGCAGGAGGAACAACCTCCTGAGACTGGGCAGATGGGTCCATCAATTATATAATCCACAAGGCGATTCCAACTACCATCACCTTGGCAGAACTGGCAACACACACAGCCGAGGATGCCACGCTAGCACTGGTAGCATCCTGCATCGGAAACGGAAGATGGAGATCTGCGGGAGAGGCACTTCAGACAAGTCCTGCGCTGGTTGAACGGCTGTTCAAAACACTGGCGAAGTATAAAGAGGAACTATCCATGTCACCATCATCCCTACTACTAAAGGGTGACAGGAAAATCATACCAGAAATACTCCATCAGAAGATAATAGATATAGCACACAAAGGGCATCGTGGAATCGTCTCCACAAAAAGCATGCTGTGAAGCAAGGTATGGTTCCCAGGAATGGACAGACTAATCAAGAAAATGCTAAAATCCTGCCACACGGCCTGAGTTTACAAAGCACAGTCTTCCCAGAACCATTACATAGGGCAGAACTCCCAAATGGAGTATGGGAGGAAGTGGCCATTGAGATTTTGGGCCTCTAAGATCAGGGAAATACGTGCTGATAGCACTAGACGAGCACTCCCGCTACCCAGAAACCGAAATAGTGGCCTCCAAAGCCGCCACAGCACTGATACCAGCACCACTAGATTGCATATTTTCAGCATTTGGAGTACCGAAGGTGGTCAAATCGGACAATGGCCCGCCGCTCACCAGCAGGGACTGCTGAGATTTTGCAAACTACCTGGGATTCCGGCACAAGAAAATCACACCCCTCTGGTGCCAGGCAAATGGCGAATGGTGGAGCGCTTCATGGCCGACATCAAAAGGGCAGTCCGCATCGCAGCCATCATGCACATGGTCGAGAGTACCACAGGAGGACCAGGAAGTGGTAGTGAGTGAAGAGATGGAAAAAACAAGTACTGGTACGACAAGTACAGGTCCACAAGGACATGCCACCAATCGATCCACGGCCCATGAAAGATTCCCACGTCAAGGGCTCCATGATCACAGCAGAAAGAGATGGATGGGTCATAACAAGAAACAGCAAATTCTTCAGAAAAGCAGGAGAGGACACCAGTCGGACAAATGAACAATGGAGTGAGGAAGAAGAAGAAGAAACACAAAGGGGATCCGGATACTCTGCGGACAAAGATTAGTTGGAAAGAGAGAAGCACTGCAGTCTGGGGGAAAATCCTGTCGAGACATTCGTGTCGTCCCGAAAAGGGAGGCCCTTCCGCATTATTCGAAAGCCTTGATGGTGGACTAAGGAAATGGGGTAGGACTATAGTTATGACCAATGAGCAAGTGCGCGTGCAAAGCACGCCAATAAAGTTAGTTTTCATTCACCCTCCATGGTGTCCGGGTGTCTTATGTGTATGCTGCGTATGCCTCTGGCCCAGCGCGCTCTCCCTCACATAGCGAATACCCTAAAATGTATATTTTTCCTAGGATGTTCGTGGACTTCGTGACTGGACTTGTGGGGTAGATGGGCCTCTGTCAAACGTGACTCACCGCCCTAACACGCTGTTCAAAGTTAATAGGTGTACAAGGGCATCATGCGCATAGTGCAGTAGTTGCTACCCTAGGTTGCTGCTTGTAACCCACCCACCCCAATGTAGCATAATCAGGAGGACACTGATTAACTAAAGAGAAGACTGCTTTTGGCTTTTTTCAAATTTTACTGTCCGCGGTCAATAAAGTTGAAAGTCATTCATTTCAGCTTCAGGAGGGGGCAGAGAAAGATTCAAAGTGCTTAAAGGTAAAGCTTGACTGGAGCATAACTGACCCAATATCATCAAAGCAAAACATTGCCTACTGACCATGGGGGGGTGGGCTGGGAGGGCTGTTATTCCATGGTGTTTGGTCTTTGTGTGTACAGGGGTGGCGCAAAGGTGTGCGTGTGCAGTGCATGCTTTGAGGAAGCAGTGCTTGCAGGATTGCTAGTTTGCACATTGTATGTGTGCACAACAGTATGTGTGGTGCATGCACTGTAACTTGAGACATGCCTGTGCTCAGATGTGTATGCATGACCAGAAAGGGGGTGAATGGTTGGTATTTTGCGATGCTGCTGTCACTGGGTTAAACTGCCTCTGTGGGCTAATTGTATGCATGGGAGAGAGAGAGAGAGAGAGAGAGAGAGAGAGAGAGAGAGAGAGAGAGAGAGTGTGTGTGTGTGTGTATAAGCTTGTGCAATGTGCAGGGTTTGGGGGCATTGTGGTAGCAGGGGCTCAACTCCTGAGACAGATGACTTCATGGCTACATAGGACCCCTTGGTCCCCTAGCTCTGAGACCCCAGTAGAGCCCAGGGCTGGCCATTCCATTGCCCTCCCCGCCCATCTGTGGTGGAGCCACATGGGGTCAGGAATCTGCCCCATATGCTGGGGCTGCCACTGCCAGGTGAGTTCACCTTCCCGGCCTCCGTCGAGGTAACATAAGTCAGGGCCCCGTCTCCAAATCCTGACACATCTGTCTGCAGAAGGCGCATTGTCAGCCTTGGCCTCCTAGGTCTGACTCTGCACCCGGGAGGCGGCGGCGGGCCGAGCTGGAACTTGCCTCTTCCTCTCCTTCCCGGGCTCCATTTCTGCACCCCCTGCCTGAAGCTGCAGCCTGCAAACCAAACCAGCAGCACCTTTCCAGGCCAACCAAGGAGAAACACAGGTGGCAGTCACAAAATGCCCGATGATGTGGGAAACTAAGACAGAATAGTTTTCAAAATATGCATGTGTGGTGTGTTTGGTTTCCTTTATTCTAATAAATGTGCATTACTCCAGCCCTGTAAGATGCAAATCCAGGTCATCTTCCTACACTACAGTCCTGTTTTTATTTTTCCAGCAGCACTGTGTAGGCCCAGACTTCTGTTTCCATTCTAATCATTTACCTACTGGCAAGGTCGGAGTTCGTCAAAAAATACTTTTGGCGTAACAACAGAAAAAAGCAGGCCAACAACCCGTTTTTCACAGCAAAATTGTTTGAGTACTACAAAGGGGCCAATTATTTGGGGGAAATTGTGTGCGAATTGGTGCATTATAGACTGACATTTGTTGAAGCAATCAGCTCTACTATACAATCAGTGAATAACGTGTCCCATATTGGCCATCAACAACCGTTCTTGCTTTGATGGCAGTGTCTCGCCTTTCCATTTCCGCACTAGAGCAACCCTTGCCGCTTACATTAGATTGTGCCCGATGTGGTCTAATGGCTAGTAGAGCCCCTCTTCCTCCATCCCAATGGTACCCAAAGACCACATCTGCACCACAACACTCAGGCCAACTAACATAGAAGACTGAAAAGCTCTCCTAATCAACATCAAGCTCAAAGACCAAGCACACTTACTGTTCGTCCTGATCTACAGACCGCCACCCTACAACCTGAATTTTACAGCAAAACTCACTGACTCCATTGCCAACCTTTTCTCTTTTCATAAGATAATTGTCTAGGGAGATTTCAACATCCATTTCGAAAGAGAGAATGAATCCACAATAAACTCCCTCAGTAACCTACTGCAAACACTCCACTTCAAACAAATAGTGAATGGAAACACCCATGGTGCTTGGTACACCTTGGGCACAATTTTCTGCAGAGATGGACTCTCGACCACCAACCCACTGGTGTCTGTCATATGGAGTGATCACCACCTGATCCCATTCACCATCAAACTTCCAAACCGCATATTGCACAAGTAGCATAACTCAATGGCAACGACCTCATCTTCCAAGTAAGACGATGCAGAGCAACACAGGTTCGAATCCCGGTTCCGCGCTTAGAAACCTCTTCGGTATTAAGCATGTTATAAAAAAACAATTATAAAAAACAATTAATATTGCCTGGAAAAACAATACTGCACACAACCAACAAAAGAAACTGGAGGGTCTTGAAATGGAATCCCTAATAGAACTGATGGAATCAACCAAATCGAACATCACTTAGCTAAACAGAATGACTACAGATTTAGTGGCAAAAAAAATAGATGCCTGGATTACAGAGGCCTTAAACCAAATAGCACCAGCAAAACCCTTCAAAGCCACTGCAAAAAAATGGCAGCAAGATGTTTCACAGAAGAACTGAAGGAACTCAGAAAATCTAACCGCAAATTGTAAAAACTATGGAGAAACCATTACAATCAATCGGACAAACTAAAATACCAAGAACAACTCAGAATGCACAAATCAGCAGTCCTTAAAGCAAAAAACGCATACTATGCCACAAGAATCCAATCGGCAACAAACCCACAAAAAGTCAAAATCATCAAAGAAATCAAAAACCTGACATCTTGCAACAAAGGCATCATACGTCACAATCGCTACATGACAGCATCCCTAACTACCTAAGAATAAAAAAAGAAACAATTCAAAAATCCATTGACGCAAACAAATAAACGCACCTACGGAACCACCAATAACCAGCATACCCCCAACCGTAACTACACTAGACCATTTCAAACCCATAGATGAAGACGTTTTCTACACTAATAAAAGACACCAACTTCGCTGGATCCCCTGGTGACCCATGCCTAACAAGCATCTTATCTTCAAAAAAATCCTCAACAACAGAATCCCAGCATCATACTTCCATCTTCTGATGAACCTATCCCTAATCACAGGAATAGTACCTAAAACCTTCAAATCAGCATACATCAAGCCCCTCCTAAAAAAACAAAACAGAAACTGCGGAAGACCCTACCAACTAAAGACCGATATTGAACCTACCCTGACCGAAACTATTGGAGAACCACGTCTACAAAATCCTACTCAGCTACGTAGAAACCAACAGAATACTCAACCACTTCCAAGTCGGCCTCAGAACAATGAGAGGAAGTGAATCAGCCCTCCTATCAATATTGGACAACCAAAAAATAAACGCAGATGACAGCACCCTATCAGTCCTCATAATATTGGACATATCGGCTGCCTTCTACACAATCAGAACTGCGGCGTAAAAGACTCTGCCCTACAATGACTAAACTCCTTCCTCACTAACCAAACCGAAAGAACTTACCTACCACCTTTTACTTCTAACACCAAAAACATCTCCTGAAGCGTCGCACAAGGCTCTAGCCTCTCCCCACTTCTTTTTTAACATATACATGACCCCGCCCCCAGTGAACTGTTTCGAACCCACGGACTGACCCCCTTCAACTACGCAGATGATACCCAACGCGCCTTCAAAATAACCTCAACCGAAGACCCCAACAACACCCTCAACAAATACCTCATGGACATATACAACTGGATGACCACCAACAATCTCAAACTAAACCTGACCAAAACAGAAATAATGATCTCCCCCCCTCCTCTAGGTCAATGCTACAGACATACTACTGAACTGGCCTCCAGACATGGGAACCCAACCAGAAGCATCTGCTGTAATAAAAAACCTGGGAATATTCATGGACAACAGACTCTTACTTTAACCACAAGTCAACACAATAGCAAAGAAATGCTTCTTCCTCCTGTGACTAATTAGAGGGATCCTCCCCACCTCTCCTTCCCACACAGTGCCCTCACTATCATCTTCTTAGTATTATCAAGAATTAACTGCACGAACAGCCTCTACCCAGGAATGCCAGAATGTCTCACAAAAAAACTGCAACACATCCAAAATACTGCAGCAAGGATACTCTAAAACTAAACAGAAGATGCTACATCACACCAGCACTGAGAAGTCTACACTGGCTCCCAGTTAAAAAAACGCATTAAGTTAAAAATCTTCTGTATCGCCCACAAATCACTACACAGACAAGTAGCCGAATTCCTCTAAGCCAAAATCAACCGCTACCAACCACTCATACTTCACACACTCTTACAGGCCAGTCCTACGACACACAACACTCAACCCACACATCTGCCAAAAGAACAAACTGCCAAAAATAAACAACCAAGACACTGGACATTATCCCTCCGGACACAAATACCCCAGTGTGTGCAAACCAACCACACTTAGAAAGCCAAACCGCACTGCCACCAGTTTCTCCTGTTCTGCAAGCACCAAAAGAAGAGCACAACCTCAATCCTTATCCATCTTCCCTCACTAACCTACCCTACCTACTTTTTTTACAGAGCCACGTGAGTGCCTGGAGACAATGCAAATGGTAATGGTGCACAGTATAAGTCAACTTAACATAAAATAAATGGATGTTGTGCTAAAGCTCAGTACCAGAATAAATCTTAGTATTTCACCAGAACAGGGAAAGTTGAAAAGCTAACCTAAGCAAATACATCATGGTGTCCCTAAATGGTGATATCCTGGAAAAGACAGAACTATGTTGAAGAAATGGGTAATAAAGGGCTTATTTCAGCCCCCAAAATATTGAAACTGTCAAAAATTTGAATTTGGAAAAATAGACAAAGTACCAATTTTTGCCCTATGAGAAGTTTTCTGTCTCAGGGTGAAGGCATTTGAAAGCTGGTTGCAGCTTGTTTCCAAGGCAGTTCAGCATTGTAATTTACCTTTGCCTCCAAATTATTGAAGCAAGCATTAAAAATCAGAATTTGGGGGGGGGCGCTGTTGCGCGATAATGTGTGCAGGATGCGTGGCCTGGTTAGTCCGCTCCGACTGGTGAAATACAGGGCCATTCCGGTGCATAAGTGATCGCTGTATAGCAGGATCATGGAGCGGAAGGTTGACGGCAGGCAATGGCGGCGGGTCAAGGCACAGGACCTGAGTTTACCAGAAGAAGCGAAAGAGAGGTGCCGGCAGCCAAAGCGGGAACAAGATGGCTGCCGGCAGGAGGCCGTCATGGTAGAATGGGGCAGCAGGGCTGGATATGGGCCTACTGCAGAACAGCCTCCAGAAGATCTCTGGCAGGGTAGGGGAGGCCGAACAAAAAAGGATCTCAGACTTGGAAGATGCCACAACTCCATTACAGACAGAAGAGCAAGTCCTGGCTTGGAAAACACAGCAATTGGAGGCGAGGATGGACGACGCTGAGGGGAGGGCGCAAAGAAATAACATTTGCATTAATGGCCTGCCAGAGAATATTGAGGGCCCCTCCATGGAACTATACCTGGGAGGCTGGATCAAAGAATGGGTCGGTCCGAGTGGTCTGTCCAACAGGTGATCGCACAGCTGTTAAATTATTTCATTCTGCAGGCTGCCAGGAAGAAAGGGGTGATGAAGGTGAATGGCACGAGGGTGGCGATCTGTCTAGACTTTACCAGAGCTGTTCAGAAGGCCAGATAATCTTATGATGCAGTCAAAAGGCAGCTGAGAGCGAAAGGTGTCAACTACTCCATGAACCTCCTGGCGACCTGGGCGGTGCTTTTTTCAGGAACCCTGCAGACGCATGGGACCGGGTCGAGGCGGTGTGTCCAATGGGGGACTGGGCACCGGACCCTCAGCTTCAGCATGCGCAGCATGCAAGACTCTTGGGTGACACACAGAGGGTGGCCACAGTACAGGCTGTTGCAAAGGTGCAGGGCGGATAAAGTTGAGCGTCACTGAAGGATGCTGCCCTGGGAGTGGACAGCGGTAACAGAAGAGTGTGGTTGTAATGTCCGTGTTGGCTCAGGGTGGCGCGATCAGCGGAGTGCACCTTCATACTAAGCCTGGCACGTGCCACTTTACCGCAGGAGGCTGGGCTCCTGTTGACTGGGGTCGAAAGATGCTTCAAGTTTGGAGGGGAGTATATGGTGGGGGTAGGGGAAATTGGGGGGGTTGTTTGTTACGATGTTTGGTTGAATGGCAGAACATCCAATTGGGAATTGTGTCATGGCCACTGGACAGAAACCCCAGTTCACGTCCCCTTTTTCCCCTGGACTCGTGTCATTCCATCTCACATCAGTCAACCACTTGTATCTGGGCCGGCGTGCCATAGGAATCAATTAAGCTGCACGTGCAGCATCATTTGGGAGTGGCAGGGTGGAATCATCTAGCAGAGCAAGGGGGTGTGGCCAGGACCAGACTATTTAAGCCTGCCTCACCCGCAGGCCTAGGCTTCCCGTTATTCTGCCTAAGCAGCGTAACGCTCACCGCCGCCTGAGAAGCATCTTACCTGTTTTCCAGCACAACCATCTCGGAGAAGCCTCTTACCTGTCTCCCAGCAAACCATCTCAGAGGAACATCTTACCTGTCGTCCAGCGAAACCATCGCAGGGAAGCAGCTTACCTGTCGTCCAGTGAAACCATCGCAGAGAAGCATCTTACCTGCATAGCCAGCCAAACCATCGCAGAGGCGCTAATTACCCGTTTTCTCCATCAGAACCAGCTGAATCATCGCTGAAGCGTCTCTTACCTGCCCGCAGTGAACCCATCCGCGATCGTCCAGGGCGCACTTACCTGGCCCGTGGAATAAAACCACCGACTGCACGCCTTACCTGACCTTCAGCTCGGACACCATCTCCGAAGTTCTACATGGCCAGCTTCGTCTCGGTTTGCTGGCACTGTTCACCGGCTGCCAGTACCGCGCACCGCAACTCTTCTCCAGACCACACCTGCAGGAGGAAAGAACAAATAAGGTTAGCAACCTAATAGAGACATCCGCTAAGGTTGCGCGCCATCGCATCTAGTGCCTACCTTGGGATTCCAACTGGTCATCTTCTTGGGAACACTTCAAAGTCCTCCACTGGCGCAACAGTTCCGCTGGGCTGCCATCACCTATAAGGGAGAAAGAGACACGAGTAAGAGTACAAACTTAAATCATGTGACAAGACATTAATACTTATATGAACAATAATCATCAGAAAGACTCCTACCTTCAAAGTGGTTCTGTCACAGCCGGCCTGTGCCACCACATCTACGGATCAGTGACGCAACTGGGTCTTCTTGAAGCGCCCCTGCTGATGAGAAGCAGGGCGGAGAGCTCAACCTAACTATATGTCTGGTGAGCCTATATGGGTAAATGCTTACTTACCTCAGTTTGGCACGAAAGGTCCGAGGGGAGTCACGATACTTCCACACCCTCCTCATTGACTCTCGTGTTCCCACAAGGGCAGTACCACCATCCAGAACAGCATACTTGGCAGAAGCTGGGGGGTGAGAACCGATTCCAGGGAGCCGAATCCAGGGAAGGCTCCAACCGTGCCCCAACGTCCCCGCAGAGACCAGGTGAGCGTAACAAATTGCTGCTTGGACTAATGTACAGTGGGGATCGCCGAGGTGAGGGCAGCCCTCAGAGGGTCAATTTATGATAGCATGGGAGGTAATGGAGGGTGATCAGAGAAGGGCAATCAAATGCCTTACATGAAATGGTAATGGCTTCGTACAAGATCAAAAGGGGGCTGGTACTGAAGTAGATGAGCAGGCACAACATAGATATTGCCCTGCTGCAATAGACCCATCTGATGGGCACTTCCTGCGGTTTCCTGGGACGGGTCCAATATGCAGTCATTGAACATGCTGGGTACTATAGAGGGTACAGAGGAGTGGCCATTATGGTACGGCGATCCCTTCATCTGGAGGTGAAGATAGTCCAACGGGACACGGGTGGGCACTATGTGTTGGTGGGGGGAGTTATGAGGGGAAAGCTTAACTATTCTGTGCGCACCCTCATCCCCCACATTGGACTTCCTAGCTGTCCTACAGGACCTGCTAGCGCAACAGGGGGTGGTCATCTCCCTACTGGGGGTGGGTAGGAGAGATTTTTATGATGTAATGAGCAGAGAAAGGGACAAGACAGCTCGGGGCGGGGGTGGAGTGCAGTGGCTCTGCACCAAGCACAGGGCTGGCAACGTTTGCTGTGGTGAGCAGCTTGGTAGATGTCTGGAGGGACATGCATCAAGGGGATAGTGGAGTTTTCCCTTTATTCCAAGTTTCACGCCACACTTTCCCACATTGATTACTTTTTTACCCCTTCCACAGGGGCCAGGAGGGTGGCGGAGGTAGAGTACTTGCAATGGAGGATTTCTGAACACGCCCCGTTGACCATTATAGTGAGGGGGAAGGAACCTATGGGGCTTGGGGATTGGAGACTCAATGCCTATTTCCTGGCCTCTGGGTACAAGTTCTGTAAAATCTGAGCAAGCCCTGTTAACAGAAAGCTCTTCTAAGGCATTGCAGGATGAACACCCTCCTTACTCCCTAAGGTATAATGTCAAAGGATCTGACAAAAGCACCTTAAGTCAAATGTCTTCCTCTGTAACCACACATTATAAGAGTCCATGTCTGAATGATTATAAGGGGAATACATCTACCCTTAAAAGCAATTCAATACTTAAAAGAAGTAGCTTTGTTGAAGGGGACTACACCTGCTTGTTCTGAGAGGGTCCTGTTCCCCCAAACTCTGAAGTACAGAGCTGCGCAGCGGATGGCGTGCAGAGAGGCTGTCTTCTCCCATTTGTGCCTGATTGCCATGGTTGGCTTGTTGAGAGTTTGCCAGAGACTGAGGCGAGGAGCAGTTGTCAAGCTGTGGGTCTCAGGAGCGAGAGGGGCTCCTTAAATTCAACTGTTATTTAATTCCTAGTCGCAAGTCCTCGGGGTGGACTCCGGTTTCCCTGCTTTCTTTGAACATCTCCAGCATGGGTTCAGCTATTATCTCATTGAGCCTTTTCCAAAATTCTAGGGGAAAGCCATTGGCCCCCCAGAGTTTTCCTGGCCTGAACCTGCCTGATTGCACACTCAACCTCTTCTACTGAGATCTCTTGGTCCAGTTATTCCCTTTCCAGAATTGTTGTCTCCATCACTTTTCCTGGCCAGTTAATCTGTGTACTTACCACGTTTTCTGTGACGAGTAATTTCATAGTGTTATTTCTAAGCCTCAATTCTCAAGGCATGCTGTGAGAATTAGTTGTAGGAATACTGTCTAGCTGATTATACCAGGCACCGTTTTAGGAGATTGTCTCCAGTCCGTCCTTTCTACTTTTCTACCTGCACTTGTACATTCTCGATGCTCAATGGTCTAAGAAAAAATATGTATACATTTAGAATCATTGCATATAAATGTATCTCCTGAATATTAACGAGGAGTGTCCTGAACATCCGACATGTTTCCATGCCTTATGTTATCTGGACATGTGTGCTAACCCATTGTGGGCTTCCTAGCACTGTGCACTGTCTCGAAGTGTGTTACTGCGTGCATCTTGATTTCGGTATGCCATGGCAAGCAGTTACAGAGTGCATTATGATATTACCCAACAGTCACAAAGACAGAGGGCCTCATTATGACTGTGCCGGTCTGGAAACACCAGTGCCGGTAAGCCTACCAGCACTGGTGTTACAGACACAGTATGACTCTGCAGGCGGGTGCCGTCCGACCCACCAGGGTCAGACCTGCCGGGCGCAACAGCACCAGCCCACAGAGTTTCACGGAAGCACCAGCACCGTTGTAAACCCAATGGGGACTTACAAATTTACCGGCGCCTGACTTTCTGGTGGCCAGGGTCGGCATAACCTGGTGTTACGGTGAAGTCAGGCGCTGGTAAAATTTGCAAGTCCGGCTGCAACCTACCCGTTTTACCGTCACAGTTCCCACCGGACTTGTGACAAGGCCCATAGAAACCCAAGTACTTTGACATGTCTGAGGCAAATGGAATTTATGGGAATGGGACAAGATAGGAGTGATAGCAATGAGGTCAATTGAGCAAAAACAGTACAAGACAGCAGTAATAGCATAACAATGCATCCTATAACAGACACAGAGGAAGCAGTGTCCAGAAGTTAGCATGTTCTCTTAGGCAGGTGCTATGTGTGGGGCTTGCATGTACAGTACATTTCTTTACTGTTGTACGGCATTCATACCTGTACTCGCAGTGTCTCAATGAAGTTAGTGCCATAGGCCCGCCGTGTGAAGTCAGACAGGTTAAATTGTATTTGATTCCAGCCATCATCCAGCCGCATTGGCATGCTGCAATTGAAGGGTTTCACCCTTGTCGTACTCTGGTAGTTGCTTGCTCTGAATCGTCGACGCATGTCTTTGTCATCCAGTACCTGTTCGGGGAAAAAAGAGGTGAGGACCACAAAGGCATTTTGGTATGGAATGGACTTGCAAAATGCATATTTTGGAGGTCAAAGTGAGTGAAGAGTGAACAGAAAGGGAAGCAGTGTTGGATAGGGAGTAAGTGATATTTGACAGGAAAGAAATACTAGGGGTATTTGGAGGATTAGTTGGGTGGTATCAGTTACACCAGAAGCATTTGACAAAAACCGCCGATTTTACAGACTGCCCAATTATAGCTTGGATGAAATCTCCAGAAATCCACCAGTGGAAAGTACATCAGCAATATTCCACAAATACAGCCACATGTGTCAATATTTATGAATTTCGACCACCGACAAAATCCGCCCTACTACAGAATCGTCCTAAAATCTACACAAAACATGTCCAAAAAATATCTCCAGCCAAAAGGAGGTGGTGAAGATAGCCAGAGCACAAATAATGTGGACAACTGGCTGTCAATTCTTTGCAGTCACCCTATGCTTGTATAAACCATGAAATAAATTAAAGTAAAGGTGGAGGGCCCCTGTCACCCTCTGCCCCACCATACCCCAAACAAACAATGAAGTATTACATAGGCAATGCCCAATAAACCATTACCAAATGTCAGCATCAGGCCAGCAGAAGGAAAACACATGCACCTGAGCAGCATACCCCATGAACACCCACAGGTGTAGCCAATCCCTGCATGACTACCAAATGCCCACAGGAGGCTGAAGCACACCACAGGTCAGCTTGCTGGGTTAATCAGTGCTAAATCAACAAGTGAGAGTGTCACATGCAGTTCAAACGAGCCAGGTAGCACAACAGACAGTGTGAGAGGATAAGTGCCCCACTGAGAATGTGCTGGGGGTTGACCAGTGTAGCCGGGACAACACTCTCATCCAGGTGCACTAAAGCATGACACCATGACTGGGACAGTATCATTGACCCAATGGAGCATACAGGGGCAGTGGCAACTCCTGATGGCATAGACCAAACTAATAGTACTTCGGGAGGGCCATGGGGGCACATATGGCTAGAAGATCGTGAAACCTAGGCAAGTTCATGTCTCCGACATGATGTTCCCTCTTCTCAGAACACCTTACCCCAATATCGAGCCAATAACAAAATATCGCCATCACTTCTGTCCCACTGACCACCTGAAGTGAGACTCCCATCGCTTTATTACTAGACTGAGTCAATGGGCCTCATTACAAGTGGGGCGGCCATGGAATGAAAGGTGCCGGTAAGGGACCGGCACCGTTCATTCCGGGCCGCCACATTACGAGGTCTACAGCGGGTCCTGCTCTGGACGCCTGGCCAGACCAGACGTGCAGAGCGGGACCCGCTAGCAGACCAGGATGCTAACAATGGGCCCGTCATTAATGGGCCCCGTTGTTAGCATCCTCCCCATTCCCATTGAGCCCTACAGGGGCTCAAATGGGAATGGGGATGTACCGCGTCCGGGTCCCGAGAATGGGAATTACCGGGCCCGCTAAAGTCGGCATGGCCCGGTAATTCCCTATTTTTGGGACCCGGACCCGGTACCCAGTTTGGGGGTAGCCATACCGCTAAGAACGGTATGGTTACCTCCAAACTCCTAATGAGGCCCAATGAGTTCTTGTCACAAGGGGCACTGCAGTACAAATCTCACCATTGCCCCTCCCACGCCCTCACTGGACTTGCAGTGTTGATTCACTTCAAAAGAAATATATGGATCAAATAAATGGCACATGCCAGAAAACAACATGGCACATTGGGGTGTTGCTGCTGATATTGAGGCATCTGAGGACAGAAGCCAAAACCCTTTCAAAGGTGATCCTACAAATGGAGAATCAGCAGACAAGTACAGTGACACAACTGTGCAGACCTGACAAGACTCAACGAGATTATTTGCCACTGCTTGCCACCCAGCACATGGCTCAGCTGTCCATTAGCAATATCAGCAAAATATACTGCAGAGCTCAACATCAAGTATGCCAATGACATCAGCCAGCAATGGTGGATGTGCAGGACACATTACCTGCATGGAGTACTTTTACCTAAACCATTCAGAGCTATTGGCAACATATGGCAATTTACATGAATAACACTTCTACATATGGCAATTTACATGAATAACACTGCTATGTCTCGCCTGCCTATTGTGCCAAACCACAGGAAGATAGACAGTCAACAGTGATTACAAAAACACCCCTGAAAGCACACCTAGGGCCTTAATGGCACATATACCTCCAACCCCCAGTCCAATACCCTTTAAAACACACCCCTGGCCCAAGTGTCACATTCTACCTCTCCCTAGCCCAGCACCTTTGAAAACACACCCTTGGGCCTAGTGGCATATCCTATCCTTGCCCAAGCCCACAACCCATGAAAAAAAACCAAGTGAGTCCCCTTGGAGAATTACGACTTTCACCCACCTCTTTGATTGGTCTCAGGAAGAAGGGAGTTATGTATCAGCAGCCATGGTTGGGCGATGGTGTGGCTTGTGGGATGGTGTAGTATTGGTGGTGGTGGTAGATGACGACCGCTCCCCCCTGCATCTGCCCCATTGACACCAAGCACTCAAGCTACTCTAGGTAGAGACCAGGTTGAACCCCTGCAACATTGTGTCTGTTGCCTCCCTGGTCCATTGGACCTGGACTGTGATTGCTGTACAGGCTACTGCCTGCATGCAGCAGAGATGACTGAGGTACATTGCAAACTTCCTTCCATTCCTCTGCTGAGTTTTCTGGAGGCTTGCAAGAACCTACACCAGGCTGGTCACTATCTGCTCCTGGACCACCTTCTGCCTTTTCATGTCCTGCAGGCAGCCCAGGACCTGGCTATTTTGAAATACCAGGGGAGCCTTTCTGGGCCGAACCTCCAGGTATGGACCTAGAGGATGGTTCCACAAGTGGTGCTGGTTAGAGAGGGGGGTGCACTAGTTTGGTGAGATCCGAATGAGAGCCTCAATGTTCATCACCAGTACCAGTGTCCGGGTCATACTGATGCTAACCTGGGAGGGGCTCACAAAGGCCAGCACTCTCAGCAACAGTGGTGTCTTCCTCCTCCTGTTCCTTCATTTCACACAGCACCAGCTCAACCGTTGTAGGAGGCGAAGCAACCCATCACTGATTGCATTAGGACAGCTATGTGTGCAGCAACAGCAGCAGGTGGGGTTGTGTAGAGGGTAGGAATGTAACCTAATTTGGAAACATTTTGATTGTCAGCCCAGCAGGGTGTACTGTTTATGCTTATGCTGATAAGACTACGATTATGAGGATAGGTCAAGGAAGGAAAAAAGATAGTAGGATCCTTATTTGGCACTTAGGCACAAGTAAGATGGCAGCAATGTTCACCTACCTAGTAATGCCTCCATCTAAGCTTTGTTAAAACAGAAGGTAATAGCACTTGGTGACTCAGGCTAGGGTTTCAAATAGAACATTTGGGAAATGTTCATTTTTCCCAATGATTACATTTTAAAAATCCAAAACTGGATTTGATTGAATCCAGAAGCTATTCCTTGGAAATGTTTTGAAGGCAGATGTTGGCAGAGAGTGCTTAACTTACCAGTGGGGCTACTCATTTCTGTAACAGGATATGAGCTGGGGTTGCTGTCTCTAAAAGCTTTTGTGAATTGGAGAATTTTGTTGCTTTTTAGTAAGGTTTTCCTGACAAAAGATGGTGCTCTGTTCAACCATTTCCACCATGAAATTATAAATGGTTCAGTTAAGAGTTTGAAGATGTGGTCTGCAAGCTGCATGAACCTATTAGCTGAACTAAATGAAACTATGACCAACCTTATAGAGAACCAAGAACGGGTGAAAATTAAGGTACGGATACATGACTGGATTACTACAATTGAAGAATGCATGAAGTACAAGCTGATTAGCCAGGTAGTGATGGATGCAAAATCTTGGAACACCATCCCAGCATATCTTTGTAAATTCCCCAATGCTGGGATAAGGATCCACTTTCAACAGTTTCATTTAAACTTGGTACATACAAATGAGATTCTTGGTGCCCGAAATGGGGTTCCCTAGAATCTCAGACCTCAGCAACTTGAATCTCTGAAGCGTGTTGTTGTTGAATGTGCAGGATTGACTCACCTTAGAGAATTATTTTGTGACAGGTTTTTAAGAAAGTATAGAGTAGTTACGTGTGATGAGTGGTGGAAGCAATTAATGATGAGTACTAAAACTTCATTAGCATTGGCAGCAATTACATGTTTAAATACTGTTTTCATGTAATTCAAAAAGAAGGCTTCAGCCGTATATTAATTAATACGTTCTTACATTTATGTTGATTAATATCTTCTTATATCTTAATGTTCACAATTTTTAAAATAATTTTAAGTTAGATCCGATAAAATGTTCTCACCAATTTAACCGTTTTACCCTGTAATTTGTTGAAAAGAGACGTTGGTGCTGCTAGACTTTATATCGTTATGTGGTTTTATGGATGATATATATAACTGTTATTTATGCTGATTCATGTGATGTAATAACTGTTTGTGAAAGGTTCTTTGAACCATAGCACAATAAATAAATACATGTATGATTCTGCCCTGATGCCTGAAGGTTTGGCGCTGCTATAAATACTAAATAAAATTACAAAAATAAAAAACTCCTGTTCTCCAGCAATTGTATCTTTCATAGATTCGCATGCTATGAATATTCCCTGTCGTCATGCTCGGAATCATCGGTTACCTTTTGAAAGGGTGAGCAGCTGATTTTCCTTTCCGAGGCCCGTGCATCGCTTCTGTTTTAACACCTCATGCTGCTCTGGTAAGCCTGCTGCTTACTCCTTTCTTAGGTGTGTCCCCCACGAACCTTAGTGCAATTAATGAAAATAAATGTGGCTAAAAGCAAAAGTGAAATCTCTGAAAGAAAAGGAAGTTTATTGTGGCAGATGAATTTCAAACTCATACAAACCCCAGAACCAGCATGTTCTGAATTCAGCATCTTGTGTGAAATGCACATTTGCGATCACGTGTTTTCTGACCTGCACGGAGCTGTGTTTGCTACTGTTCTTGGGCAACTTATGCGTTTTACCATTGCCTCTACCAGCCTGAAACCCATTTCAAAGATGGCTGCCTGATTGCATTGCAGCTTGTATTGTTTGCCCCCTGCCCATTCATTGGCTGCCTGGACAGTGGTCTTCCTATCACAGGGACCGAGAGGCGGGAGCCGGCCTGTTGTTCGAAGGTCCACTTCTAAGGCCCCTGTCAGCTTCCCTGTTCGCTTACCGGGACGCATGATGCCTCTACTACATCAACCTGTCCCTTTCCCTGCGCCGACGTCATCTCTCTCAGCTATAAAACTGGACTACCAATGAGACTCCTATTCTTCACTCCTGGGCTCTGCACCCTCTTCCTCTTGCCTACCCTTTTCCTGTACTTTTACATCATTACACTTACCTTTGTTACCCCAAAGTATTCCACGAATTGACAAATTTGGACGTTTTTTGTAAGCAAATTTTGGTTGTGTTCAGAAAGTCAAATTTTGATTGTGTTTTTGTAAGCAAATTTGGGGTATGTTCTGAAATTCAAAGTTGGGTGTGTTTTCGTAAGCAAATTTGAGGTATGTTCTGAAAGTCAAATCTGGGTGTGTTTTTGTAAGCAGATTTTGGTTGTGTTCAGAACCTAAAAAATGTGGGTGTGTTTTTGTAAGCAAATTTGCGGTATGTTGTGAAAGTCAAGTCTGGGTGTGTTTTTGTAAGCAAATTTGGGGTGTGTTTAGAAAGTCAGATCTGGGTGTGTTTTTTTGTAAGCAAATTTTGGGTGTGTTCTGAAAGTCAAATTTTGATTGTGTTTTTGTAAGCAAATTTGGGTGTGTTCAGAAAGCCAAATCTGGGTGTGTTTTTGTAAGCAAATTTGGGTGTGTTCAGAAAGTCAAATTTGGGTGTGTTTTTGTAAGCAAATTTGGGGTGTGTTCTGAAAGTCAAATCTGGGTGTCTTTTTGTAAGCAAATTTGGAGTGTGTTCAGAAAGTCAAATTTGGGTGTGTTTTTCACTTTTGACTTCATCTCATCTGGGACCTAAACTGTAACCTACTAGCCCAGTGACTGCTCCCTACTGTTGTTTCCTGTATTCTTCTCCCACTGCCCCCTCTCTTACCTGACCATGGCACTATCTATCTCTCCTATCTACTCAAACTGTTACATTATAAACTATCCTTCCCTTCTCACTAAGTCTGGTAAAAAGAAGTTCATAAAGGATATCCTGGCCTCCAACCCAGGACTCCCCATTGCTGATACCTATTCCAGCCCTTCTGCCAGACAAACCCTTACCGACATCCTCTTTGTCGCTCCTTCACCAGATCTATGGACCCCTCATATGATCTCTGTACTCTGTCCTGTCTCCTCCTCTCCCATTAATGGTGGCACCCTTTGGGAAGTGCGTATGGATTCCTTCAACTCCTCCAGAGTCATCATAAATGTCTACCTAAATGGCACTGTCATGGCGCAAGGCCCTCAGGCTAATCTCTGTCTCTTTGATAGGCAGTTCCCTCGCCTCATCAACTTCCTCTCATCTCCTGCTGTACCCTACTCGTCTCCCTTGGCTACCTTGCCCTTTTCCGCTTCCTCCACTGCCCCTTCTCATACTCCTTCCACACCTCAGCAGGGCATACCTCTAATATGTACCCCTCCCCGGAAGGTCTTTAAGGCTGGCAACCTTCTTCATCTTGCCAACCTCAATCCTCGCTCTGCTGTCAAACACGCCTCTGACATCTGCCACCTCCCTGAAGAACTTGACCTAAGAAGTCCTTGGTCTTACCGAGACATGGTTCACGGCCAGCTCTGTCACAAGTTTTGACACTCTCCTCCCTGATGGCTACAAGATCCACTCCGCCCCCAGATCGACCCGGCCTGGAGATGGTGTAGCCCTGATCTTCCCTGAGTGGATTCCTGCCTCTATCATCCCCACTCAGACCTACTCCTCTTTCGAATGCCTTGTCTGTAGGCTCTCACTCTCTCCGAGCTACTCCCTTACTGTTGCTACACTCTACCGGCCACCGGGTCAATTCACCTCTTATCTCTCCGGGTGGGCTGATCTCTCCTCCGCCTTCCTGGCCTCTACTTCTCAACTCATCCTGCTTGGTGACCTTAACATCCACCTGGATTCCCTTTGTTCCTCTTCTGTGCTCTTTCGTGACCTCTGCGATTCACTCTCCCTTTCTATCCTCCCCTCTGGCCCGACTCACTCTGCTGGCCACACACTTGATGTCATGATCTCCTCTGGCCTCCCCCTAACTACTCCCCTCATAACTCCACTTTCCTGGAGCGATCACTGCCTTCTCTCCTCTCATCTTCCCATATGCTCCCCACAAGCCAAGCCTACCCCAAGATTGCCACCCACCTTCTCGGACATCCGACCCATGAAACGCGTGTCAGTCGAGGCTTTTTCTGCCACCTTCTCACCCCCTCCACTCTTGGCTGACTCACACCCTGACACAGCCCTGTCTCTCCTCTAATCCTCTATTTCTGGTACTCTTGATGCTCTTGCCCCTGTCATGAGGATCCGTTTGAAGCTGAAAACCAAATGTAATTTGTGGTTTGACGCCGACCTAGCTACAATCAAACCTAAGTGTAGGGCGGTCGAGAGGAAATGAAGGGTCTCTTGCTCATCCTCTGACAAACTGGCCTGCCGCCTGCTCCAATGGCAATACCGCCTCTCTGTACGTACCAAGAAGCTAGTCCATCACTCTGCAGCATCTAACAACTCGGCCAAACTCTTTAAAATCTGCAAAAGCGGGCCAATCCTGATGCAGTATCCACCCCTCCCCTTGCCTCTCAGGCTCTTTGCAATGATCTTGCCTCACACTTTATCTCTAAAACCCAGGACATCTTGCCCTCACTCTCCTCCTCACCCGCTCCTCTCCCCTCTCCCTGTCTGCTTGTTGAGCCACCCCCAACTATCCCTCCTCCTCTTTCTCTACCTTTCTTCTTTTCTCCCCTGATGAGGTCGCTAGACAAGTCCGATCTATGAAAGCCTCCTCTAGACAGGTCCATCCCTACTCCTCCAAAATTATTAAGGACCACATTGATACCCTTGCTCCAGCCCTTGCTGACTTCTGCAATCTCTCCTTTGCCTCTGGCTCTTTCCCCTCCCCTCTGAAGCACCCCCTTGTGCATCCTCTCCTCAAGAAACCCACTGCTGATCCCTCTTGTCTGGAAAACTATCACCCAATCTCCATTACTCCCTTTTTGGGTAAGCTCCTGGAAAAGCTTGCCATTTCTGAACTCAACCTTCACTCTGACTCAGTTGGCTCTCTCCATGACCACCAATCCGGCTTCAGGGCTGCCAGAAGTACGGAAACTGCTCTCCTGAACATCCGTGAAGACCTGCTCTCCAAACTTGACTCTAACATTCCCTCTGTCCTCATCCTACTTGATCTCTCCTCTGCTTTCGACACGGTCAACCATACCACCCTGCTAAATCGTCTCCTTGACAAACTGGGTATCACTGATCAGGCTCTGGCCTGACTGACCTCTTTTCTTTCTGATCGACCCTCCCATGTCCAACTTGGGTCCTTCCTATCCTCTATCTACCTCTCTACCTGCAGTGTTCCCCAGGGGTCAAACCTCTCACCCTGGCTTTTCAATCAATGCCTTGCAACTCTCGCCTACTGCATTTCCATTTTCTGCTCAAATTTCCAGTGCTATGCTGATGACACCCAACTCATTTTCAGGCTTCCCTCAGCCACCTCCTCTTCCACCCTCATCTTTGACTGCCTAATCGCCATTCAAAATTGGTGTGCCGCAAATGATCTTTGTTTAAACGCCAACAAGACTGAGATCATCCTCATTGGTACACCCATTCCATCACCCACTCCATCCTTTCCCCTCACTCTCTGGCCGGCCTCCCTTGGCCCTCCTCTTGCCCCCACCAGCGAAGCTAAGAACCTTTGGGTTATCTTTGACTCCACACTTTCCTTCTCTGCACACATCTCTGATGTCTCCAAAAAGTATAACTTCATACTACACCTCCTTAAAGGCACTCTTCCTTTCCTCTCCTTCCCTCAGAAGCTCCTTGTCTCCCAAGCTATGATTCTCTCTAGGTTGGACTACTTTAACAGCCTCTTTCTAAATCTACCTGCCTCCACTCTCCGCCCTCTACAACTAATCCAGAACAGAACTGCGAGACTTGTCCTTTGACTCAAGCCCTGGGATCGCATCTCTCCAGCTCTGAAATCCCTTCATTGGCTCCCTGTGGCTGCATTTAAAAACCTTTGCATTGTCCACAAGGCTTTCTGGGGGCTAGGTCCACATTACCTTCAACTATCCCTCCATAAATACCTCCTCTCTAGAGCCCTTTGCTCCTCTACCTCCAACTCCCTCAGGGTCAGTCGTTTTTCTAAGAAACGAGCTGGTGGTAGATCTTTGTCTTCTGCGGGGGCTTCCCTCTGGAACTGCCTACCCGCCACTTTGAAACTTGAGGAGAACCATCTACGGTTCTGGAAGCTCCTCAAGACCTTCCTCTTCACCTCTTCACCTCTGCCTTTGCCCCTCCCCTCCCCTGCTGATCTGCTTTCTTGCTCAGCAATGCCAAACCTGGCCAACCTCTGCTGTTTGGGCCCAGGTACCTGCTCACACTTTCTCCCTCCTGCACTGCCCCTTGGCACCCCTTGCACTGGGGCCTGTATCTGTACCCATACAGGTCCCCCCACTCTTTGTCTACACTTATCAGCTACTCCCTATTCTGACTAACCTTGCACTTGGCCCTCATAGGCTGCACTACCACTGTTTTCAATTCACCGTATTAATTCATTTATCCACTTACTATTTATCTTGTCCTCTCTTATGTTCTGCACTTTCCAATTCCTCCCCCTTCCCATGCACTTTCCCCCTTTTCCCTTCCCCATGCACTTGCGCGTTCTCAATGTCACTGGGCCTAGTAAGATCATTGTATGTTTCTCTCCGCTGTTCCCCTCCCTTTGCCTGGTCGCGCTCTGAAACACCTGTGTATGAGCGCGATATGAATAAAATATCATATCATATCATGTTCCCCTTGCTAGAAGCAAGAAGAGCCTAAAATGTGTAGCCTAACACCTTTGTTATGGATGGTTTTGGTCACCACCAATGGGACATTGAGTAGCCAGAGGCTAGTCCCTCCTCTTCCTATTCCCTTCAGATTCTGACCCTGTGGTGAAAGGCGCCCAAAGAGCGTACATGGTTTTACCTGAGTGGGCAGAAGGAGGGCGCATGTGAATCTATGAAAGATGCCAATGCTGGAGAACAGGAGTTACAGGTAAGAAACATTATCCTTCTCCAGCATTGGATCTTTCATAGATTCACATGCTATGAATAGATAGCAAAGCAGTATACAGTAGATGGAGGTGCATAAAGGTATAAACCAATACATTTTCACTCAGTAAACCCATAGGGGCGTACCTTATTGGAACAGGTGTTGCAGGACTGCCCTCCCTGCTTGCATATCCGCGGCGTGCTGCTTCTCCAGGCAGTGGTGCCTCATTAAAGTATGTGGCACTGACCAGGTAGCTGCCTGGCAGATGTCTATGATCAGGAGTCACGACCATCACCCTGCCGAGGCCAACCTTGTTCTTGTGGAATGTGCATGTGGGGCCGCCAGGAGGGGCTTCCCCACTGATTGGGGACAGAATGCGATGGTAGAGGAAATCCACCTCGCTATGCTTTGCTTCGAGAGTGCATTGCCTTTATTATAAGCTGTGTTGAATTCCGGAAGGATCGGGTCCGATCAATGTAGCATTTCAACACTGCAACGCTACTTCCACTGGGAATGTTGGCTTGTTGAAGACTGACAAGGTGATTGTTGAGTTTTTGTGGAAGTCCGAGACGACTTTGGGAATAAACTGTGGATTCGTCCTTATGAGTACTTTGTCTTTTTGAAAACGCAGGTAGTGCTCGTTGACTTCGAGGGCCTGCATCTCAGATACCCTCCTGGCCGATGATACCACCACCAGAAACACTACCTTCCACAACAGATATTTCAGTGATGCAGTGGCCATCGGCTCAAATGGTTTCTTCATGAGCCCTGAGAGTACTGTGTTAAGACTCCACTCCGGTGATAACAGTTTGACTGGTGGGAAAGTCCTTAACAAGCGTAAGAGGAAGTGCTTGATTAGTCTGTAGCCGTAGAGGGGAATACATTTCCCCCCATCTAGTGTATCTAGAGATGGCTGCCAAATGTACTCTTATGGAGCTGTGGGCGAGGCTCTGCTGGCTAGTCCCAGTAGGTATGGCAGTATGTCTTTCAGTATTACCTAAAATGTGTTAAGCCTCTCTTGGTTTTTCCCACATTGGGTCTCGGAGCACCTGCAAAACCGCTTCCACATCAGGCCGTATGACTTGTTAGAAAAGGGGGACTCTGCTGCCACTAAAATGACTCTGCATTCTTGTGATATAGTCAACATTCCCAACCTTGCAAAGTCAGGAGCAATGTTCCGTCTAAGATATGCGCATGTGCGCCTGCCCAGCTTCTTCCTGGGTGCCACTCAGAAGAGTTTTAGTAGCACACATAGACAATTCCCACCTATTGAAAAAGATTTGATAGGGCACAAGCCACAGCATTTACCTAACATTTAGGTTATCTCAAAATAAAACAAAATTATACTAACTAGTCATGATATTCTGGTGAAGCCTATTTACATTAGCCTACTATGCAAGCGTGACCTTACAAACCCTAAGATACACCCACAAGAGGTTAAAAACGAATAAGAAAAATTGGCACCACGAACAGAAGATCTAAGCTATGCCTGCACACATTAACCAAATTGCCTTCCGTCCCCATCCATGACTCCTATACTTGACTCTACCACACTTATACCTTATGACGCTAACATTCCCCCAAAGCCACATTGAGATATTTGCAGACCACCTTGAAACTGCGATACCATGGCTGTACGAAATGTTATCAGACTTGTAACTACATCTGCTTGTGTTATGTTTGGTGTATTATGCATAACGTTCAAGCACCAAAACCTCTGTTACTCACGGTGCCTTAGCAAAAGTGTCAGCCACACTATGTACCCACTATGTAATCAGCTCAAATATGGAATATGGACTGTAAGTAAGCCGGCTGCTTGGATGTGTAACCTCAAACCATGGCTCCTATTCTTTGAACATATGTCGCATAAGCACTTTGAAGTGGTCCCTTTGCAAGTTGTTGCATTATAAAACTCAAACATTAATTTTCTCTCTAAGGATTTTGAGTAGGCAAATGTCATGCTCAGTGTCTCCTAATTTAGCTTTGCTAACATTACCCTATACGTGGAGAGCAACATTGAAATATTGTTTACGTGGCATGCAAGGGAAAATGGGTATGGATTATACCTAGAATTATTAGTATATAGTTTTAGGGCAACGGATATTCAGACAACTAGAATGCTTTCCACACAATCTGCATCCTTTCCAGGTTTTCAGAGTTCCATTGGGCATAGACCGTAACATATTATATCGTAACTCGCTGCTATACAAAAAATAATTCACTGAGCACTTGTATAATTCTACCCAACAATATATGGGTGGGGTATGTTACAAACAATCTTGTATACACTGCAAACTAATTGTGCACATGCAGGTTCATGACCTCTTCTTAAAAGGCACATAATATCATGGTGAAGCTTTAAATATGTTTTTGCCTGCAAAGTATTGTGATTTTACCAGGTTACTCACCGTAGTGACCACCTTACTCCTAGTCCATAGTCCCCTTTCCTCCATACTTATGGGACATCTCTCTGTCCTGTGGGACGGGACCGGAGCACTTTGTAAAAAGCATCCACATTTTTTCCAAAAATGTGTCCTTCCTCTCTTTCTTGCACGGGGCCCGGCACGTGGCCGTAACCCCGCCCATCTTGGCTCCGCCCCGCGCATTGCACATCAGTCCTTTTCTATCGCCAGGTCAAAGACCGATTAGCAATAAAAGAGGAACCTTATTAGAGGGGACGGCGGGCGGGCGTATGGAGGAAAGGGGACTGTGGACTAGGAGTAAGGTGGTCACTACGGTGAGTAACCTGGTAATACTCCTACGTCCCGTCCCCTTTCCTCCATACTTATGGGAGATTCCCAAGCACTCCTTACAGGAACTACAGGTTGATGGAAATACCCCTCACTGAAACAGGTTCTTCAGCACAGCCTGACCAAACTGAGCGTCAGCCCTTGAGCTCATGTCGAGACAATAATGCTTACAGAAAGCAGATGGGGAGGCCCAAGTAGCTGCCCTAGGGATGGACTCCCAGGGGACATATTTCTGAAAAGCAACCGCGGCTGCCTTGCCCCGCACCAGGTGTGCATGAATACCCTTAGGAGGTTTCAACCCTTG
Source organism: Ambystoma mexicanum (assembly GCF_040938575.1). Classification (NCBI taxonomy): domain Eukaryota; kingdom Metazoa; phylum Chordata; class Amphibia; order Caudata; family Ambystomatidae; genus Ambystoma; species Ambystoma mexicanum. The sequence goes on from NC_090921.1 coordinate 986,316,120, forward strand.
GACGGTGAAAGACTCCGTGATGCAGGCGGCGATCCACCGAGAAAGCGTTGCCTTAGATGCCTGCTTGCCCTGAGGGTTACCGAAGGTCACAAAAAGTTGAGAAGAACTCCTAAGCTCGGAAGTCCTGTCCAGGTAGAACTTGAGAGCTCTTTGGACATCAAGACAGTGTAGAACCCTCTCAGCCTCAGAGGCAGGGTTCAGAAAAAAGACTGGTAGGGAAATAACCCAAAGAAAGGATGCTCCACCGACAATGCCTGGAGCTCACTCACTCTCCTTGCTGACGTAACTGCGACCAAAAAGGACACTTTCCAGGACAAGTACATGAGGTCCACAGTAGCCATTGGTTCAAAGGGTCTATGGCACAGCGCCATCAGGACCACATTTAGGTCCCACGGCGGGTGCGGATTACGAACCGGAGGGTAGAGGCGTGTCAAGCCAGCAAAATGCCTCTTCACCACTGGGTTAGTCAGGGAATAAGAACACTGGTCTGTAGAAAGATAAGCGGAAACCGCTGAGAGATAAATCTTGCATGCCAGAACATGAACCCCTGACTCTGCTAGGGAGGACACGAAGGACAGCACCGTGTCAATCGTGGCCACCCTTGGATCCAACTTCTTCTCCAAACACCAATGACAGAACCTGAGCCATTTACTCCTGTATTGGGATCTGGTCGAGGGTTTCCTGGCTGCCTGGATAATACGCATGTTATCCGTAGACAAATTCAGATGCTCTAAAGACTTGAACTCAGGCACCATGCTGCCAAGCTGAGCGATTGAGGGGAGGGGTGCCACAGCTGCTGTTCTCCTTGGTGAAGAAGATCGGGAGTTACTGGTAACCTGATCGGGGGATACACCAACAGGTGTTGAAACTCTGTGAACCAAATCCTGGATGGCCACAACGGGGCTATGAGCAGAAGGGAACAGTTCACCGAATTCTTCAACTTCCAAAGTGCCCGGTGAACCAGAAGCAGAGGCGGGAAGGCGTAAACTGTCATGTTGTGCCATGGAATCTCGAGAGCATCCCCCACAGAGGAGGCTCCCAGGCCCCCTCTGGAGGCATACTGAGGAAGCTTCTTGTTTACCGCCGACACGAAGAAGTCCACCTCCAGTGTGCCCCAACGCGAGAAAATCCATGAGAGGACCTCCGCCTTCAACTCCCAGTCAGAGCTGACCACTGTCCGCCGGCTGAGGACATCCACTGTGACATTCAGCTGGCCCGGGATGTGTACTGCAAGCAGCCAGACACCATGAAGCACGGCCCACTGCCATATCTGGATAGACAGGTCCACGAGGGGGGGAGACTTTGATCCCCCTTGTTTGTTGATCTAATACATTGACACCACATTGTCCGTGCGTATGCGGACCACCTTGTTGGCAATGAGCGGTCTGAACGCCTTGAGCGCCAGAAAGATCGCCAGAAGCTCCAAATGATTTATGTGCAGGAGCTTGTCCTGAGGCGACTAGAGGTCCAAGACCTGAAGAAGATCTAACGTCACACCCTACCCCAAAAGGGAGGAGTCCGTCGTGATCGTCACCATGGGGGCCGGGTCCTGAAACCCTGCGCCCACCAACAGGTTGCTGAGAGATGACCACCAGTCCAGGTCCACTCTCATGGAATCCGGAATCATTATCCGCTTGGAATCCGGGTCCACAGACTGACGCCAGGAACTCCGAAGAGCCATCTGGGTCCGTCTCATCTTGAGACGAGCAAGAGGAAGAGCCAAAACGCACAAGGCCATGAGGCCCAGAAGCCTCTGGAACCACCAGGCCGACATGCTCTCCGACTGCACAAACATCTGACACGTGGCTAACAGATCTGCCATTCTGTCCCCGGTCAGGTACACTCTGCAGTCGATCGTGTTCCAGCGAAAACCCAGGAAAATCAGGTCCTGCAAGACCATCATGGAAGATTTCCGCCAGTTCACCGACAGCCCAAGATGGAACAGGAGCTGAAGGAGAGACTGGAGATTGCCCGCTGCTGCTAGCGGATAAGGGCTGCGTAAGAGCCAGTCGTCCAAATACGGATACACATGGATACCCTGGAGATGAAGATAGGCGGCAATCACCGACATCATCTTCGTAAAGACATGCAGCGCTGAGCTGAGGCCAAAAGGAAGCACTCGAAACTGGAAGTGCTCCTCTCCCAAAGAGAAGCAGAGATATCTCCTGTGTGGGTTCCAAATCAGGATATGCATGTATGCGTCCTGAAGGTCCACAACGCTGAGCCAGTCGCCCACCTGCAAGAAGGAGCGTATCTGGCTGGTCGTAATCATCTTGAATTTCTATTGGGGTAGGAAAGGATTGAACTGGGAAAGGTCTAGGATGGTGCGCAGGCCAGCCTGGTTGGGTTTGGGCACCATAAACAGCCGGGAGTAGAAGCCCTCCACTCGCTCCCCGAGGGGGAACGGGTTCCACAGCTCTGAGGTCCAGAAGTTTCTGAACCTCGGCTTTGAGGGAGGGTGAGCCCGACAGCTGAAAAGGAGGGTTGCGGGGTGGGGTAGGAGGTAGAGGGAAGCGGGAGCTCGCTCGAGCGACTGACAAGACCCCTCTGTCTTCTGTGATGGTCTGCCACGCCTCCCAATGAGACGCAATGCGGCCTCCCACCGGGGTCTCGTGCGAGCACGGAAAACCCTCAATTAGTAGGTTTATCGGTGGCGGTGCCACCTGAACCTGAAGAGGAGGCTGAAGAGTGGGAGAAAAAACGCGTCCGTTGTTGCCTACGGCGGTTATTCCCCGCAGGGGAATCCACTCTGTGAGATTTGCTGTCGAGGAAGCCCCTAAGCCAGAGGAGGGTCGACTTTGTGACAACGGTCTCTGGGTTTTGAAAGGAGCCTTAACCAGGACAGACAATGACTTAGCTGTCTGCGTGCTATCCTTCGTCTTGGTGAGCTCTACATCTGTTGTAGAATGAAAGAGCCCCTTACCACCGAACGGAAGGTCGAACACCTTGTCCTGCACTTCTTTTGAAAATCTAGTTGCATGCAGCCATTCCTGCCGTGAGGTATCAACCCCCAGCATAAGACCCCGAGCCGAGGTGTCTACATGATGAGCTGCAGCCTCCAGGAGATCCTGGGCCAAGACCTGGCGTCGGATAGGCCACCCTTGAAGTCTTCCAACTTCTCGACCGGGATGTGCTCCTCAAACTCCGACAGACCTTACCACATCCGCATGTTAGCTCCCGCTAATATCAACTCAGCATTGGCCTACCTGAGCTGCAAGGCCGAGTTGGCAAAGATTTTCCTCCCTAGTGAGTCAAGGAGCTTGTCCTCCTTACCCAGGACCTGAGTAGCCGTCGTGGAAGAGGATGCTGCAGGTCTGGATTGCAAAGTGGCCGCAGCCACCACTGTGGAGGAGGGAGGTGGACAAGACGACAGGGCCACCTCTTCCGAAGAATGTAGCCTGTACCTCGCGTCAATCTTCTTATTGACAAAAAGTCCCGAGTGTGGCTTTTCCCAGACTCTTCGGACCTCAGCCAGAACATCCTTCTACAGGAACAGGCCAGTACGCTCCAAGGGAGACATGGTGAACGCCCCAGAAAGCACGCCCTCCTGCAGAGCGGGTGCCTCGGGCACCGGAACATCTAAGAAACTCATCATGTCCAGTACTCGGTCATGAAAAGCTCTGATAGAGCGGGGAAGGTCCTCGTTGTCCTGATCGCCTTGAGGGTCATCTGACAGGTCAGGATCCTGCTGAGCCGTGTCAGGCACTGCCTTGTCCACTGGGGACTATGGAGGCAAAGGCGGAAGAGCCGGGGGAGGCACCACGGGCAAGGGAGGCCCCGGCGGAACCACCGTAGGAACGGGTGGAGCCGAAGGCGTAGGTGGATATATCTCCCTGAAAAGCCCTTTGAAATATTCCCTCATGGGGTCTGTGCGCATAAGCGCTTGAAATTTACCGAAAAAGGCTTCCTCCGGAGACTGTTTCAGAACCTGAGGAGGCCTCTCATGAGGTGGACAAATCCAAGGACGTAGTGGGGAAGGGTGCCACACCGGCCCCTCCACCGACGTATCCACATAAATCAAAGGTGCTGCCCCCGCGGGCAACGAAACATTGTGCGGAAGAGGCATCCCGGCGTTCCAATCATAAACCGGCCAGTAAGGATGCGCGCAAGGGACCTTAGGTTCACCCAAGGGACCAAGCCCTACACCAGAGGCCGATGGCGTAGTTGTAGGGGTAGCACCTAAAATGGCTGCCGCAGTCGTGAGGGGGACTGCAGCATGTGAGGTAGTGAGGCAGGGGTCCCCGTCGTTGGATCAGGGGTCTTAATCTTAGCCTTGACATAAGGAACCTCGGCAGAGACGGTACTATGAGGCCTGGAATGTTTTGTGACATACCAACTGCCAACTGAGCCTTCGAAGGAAGGACCTCGGCACTGCCGGTAAAAAAAGAACTTTGCTTCTTTGCCGCCTCAACAGGTCTGGTGTCACCACAAGAGCAGGAACGGTGAGCAACAGCTTTCACCGACAAAGCCTTGACCGGCTTGACCGGAAAGGTGTCCCCTGGCCGGGGTGCTCTGAAAAGTAAAGAACTTACTGGGCGTTTCTTCTTCTCATCGATGAACGCCTGAAAATGTGAAGGAGGAGTACGTCGGAACACCTCCTCCAACCGCTCTAACCGACGTTGAAGTGCCGGACCGAAAGGGAGTCACAGTAAAAACAGGAGTCCCAATGGTGATCCGGACCCAAACACTCTAAACAAAGAGGATGGGGATCCGCCCTCGCGAAGCGACGGTGACAGGGTGAACAATCAGGAAGGTCTAGCTTGAACGACATAGAGAGACCAGTAAACGAACACTAGCGAGAGCCATAGAGGATGCAAGTGCGTCTGGCCCCAATCGAGCGGAGAAAAGAACTGATGGGCGATGCGCTGGGCGGAGCCAAGATGGGCGGGGTTACGGCCGCGTGCCGGGGCCCGCGCAAGAAAGAGAGGAAGGACAAATTTTGGGAAAAAATGTGGATGCTTTTTACAAAGTGCTCCGGTCCCGTCCCACAGGACGGAGAGATGTCCCATAAGTATGGAGGAAAGGGGACGGGGCGTAGGAGTAATGTAAATATCCCAGTGAGTGTCATTTCTACAATCCCTCACTTTTTACAGAGCCCTATCAACTAGTATTGGAGGCTAGCACAGGAGCCTGGGGTGCACGTGTTGGGGGAGGGCATAGGAGAACACTTGTTCGGGGTGAAGAACAAATCAGCAACTTCCAAAAGCCAAGTCAGATGTTTTGTCAGTACAGGACAATGAAGGAAATGTTTGCTTGCTAAAGGATAAGAAACTCTAGTAACAGCCTAGGAAACTGTACATTCTGTTTCTTTCTATGCTCAGCTGCTGAGGGCTTTTCAATATAATAATGCGTTCTGCGTCTATTGCCTCTTGCATCCCCATGCATTTGGTTTAACTGATAATAGTGATTTTCAGAAGCGGGCTCTCTTGTTAAAGATGGCACTCAACCTGTTGTACCTCTGAGCATTGATGCTATTAACTTAAAAGGCAAATATATGTGATTTTCTTGTTAAGGTTGCCTCTTGTTGAATTTGTTCTAGGCTGTGGTGAGGAAGACTGGGAAAATTATAAGCTGTATTATGTGTCCTCTCATTTCACTTCCTATGTCAGGGTTACAAGCAGGGCTCTGATAAGATTTTACTCCTTACTTGGAATCAAATGATTTTTTAGGTATTCAAAAAGTAATTAGCTTTGCCAGTTGGGATACGGCATGCATATTTAAAGATGTATCCCCTTAAAATTCCTCTTGAAATGGGCAGTAATATTATTACAGTTCTTTCCTATACCACTGCTCAGCTGGTCACTGATTCAGAAAAATATCAGCGTAACTTTGTGGGTGTAAGCAGAGGGTAGGCTCCTATGTGTACATTATGTCTCGTTTTTGTGGGTACAGTTTCCTGTTTTTAAGTAGTGACAATGGATGATGTATATTCCCCTTAGCTGTTAGGCTGGTTTTGTATATGTGTTATCATAACCTCGCAGGACAACATAACGTGGATACTATGAGGAGGCCCAACACTTCCGATAATCATAAAATGTGTTGCAGTTATTTTGATCAAATTATTATCCTTACATAAATTATGAAGCATGTTCTCCTGGCCCTTGAATTACTTTATTAAAGTGGCTCATGAGCTTCTATTGGCATGTTTTTGATGCATTCCTTTTAGTTGCCATTATTCAATCTGCTAATATTGGATCGAGTCTGAATATTTTGACAGCCACATCATTGATAAGCAACATTTGTTTTTTGCAATCCACAAGTGTTTTACCCAATGACATAACACTTTCTGCATTGTCGCTGAGTTGTGTCAACAAATGAATAGCCGTAACTAAACATAATGTTTATACTTAACATTCAATGGCCCTCATTACAACTCAGGCGGTAAGGGGTTTACGGCGCCGTAAACAGCGCTGACCCTTACCGCCTGAGTACGAGGTCCCTTAGCGCCATGGCGGATTTAACACCTGCTTTTAGCAGGTGTTAAAATCCATGGCGCTAAGGGACCATGGAGTTAATTACGCCACCGTAATTTACGGTGGCGTAATTAACGCCTTCCCCACTCCCATTATGCCCTATGGGGCAAAAATGGGAATGGGGAAGGGTAAATGGGGATTGGGGACTTACCGCCCCCGCCAAGGTCGGAATGGGGCGGTAAGTCCGCCAACCACCATGGCGTAAACGTAGTTTACGCCATGGTGGTAAAGTCACGGCCCAGGCGGTAACTTACCGCCTGGGTCGTAATGAGGGCCAATGTTTTTTTGTGCATACAATTTTTGCATACACGTTTTTTGCTCTTTTAGTAGATACTGTGGCAGATTTTGAAGTCTTGAACTGGTTGATGAGCTCTCTAAATGATCACCTATGAAATATTTGTTTTTTTAGCCTATATGTTTAGAAAAAGAGTTGTAACATGCACCTTTTACACTGATTTGTAAACAATTGCAGTGTTTGCCAAGGGGAAATTCCGTTCCTATCTATTCAGAGATGGTACCTCACTAACAACTCATGCTCACAATGTGTCTCATCTCGTCGGTTGTGCACATGGAAAATAATGTGCACACGAAAGCCATCCATTTCTTCACTTAGTGAAAAATAATTAGAGGGAACATTGATCAGGAGTCACGCTGTCAGGCGGAGCGATTGCTGGTCGTAACGTATTATCTTCCCTTGGCTTTGGGTGATGAGGTCTGGGCGATCGCAGAGCAGGGCAGGGTTGTCCCTGGAGAGTTGGACCAGGTCGGCATACCAGGTCTGGTGCAGTCAATTCGGTGCAATGAGGATTACTTTGCAGGGGTGCAACTTGATCAGCTGTATTGTTCTGCGCATGATTAGAAACGGAGGGAAAGCGTTTGCGAAAAGGCCGTCCCATGGAAAAGCAAACACATTTCCCATTGAGCCTCTTTCGGCCGTCCTGCTGGCATACCTGGCACACTTTTTGTTGTGGACAGTGGCAAATAGATCTACTGCTGGTTCCCCCAGCACCAGATTAGTGTTGATGATTTGAGCTCCCATTCATGGCTTTGCGATGCTCTCCTGCTGAGGCTGTCCGCAGTCTGGTTCTATAATCCTGGAAAGTGGAGGAACGCTTTTATGCTGATAACGTAGGCAATGGCCCAATGCCAGGTCAGCTGGGCTTCCTTGGACAGTGTCTTGGATCTCATCCCCCCTGCTTCCGCAAGTCATTGTGGTGGTATTGCCTGTTAGGACTGGCCTTTCAGTATTGGGAGAAACAATGTGAGCGCCCACTGAACTGCTCTGAGCTCCAGCACATTTATATGAAGGGATGCTTCTTGGGGGGTCAATAACCCTCTGACATGCAGCTGACCACATGCGTGCCCCACCCTAGCAGGGAGGCGTCTGTTATCAGTGGTTTGTTGGTCGTCGGTTCCTGAAACATCTTCCCTTTGCAGTCATTGGCCTTGTTGGCCCACCATTGGGGTCGCAAGCACAGTTGGAGGGGATTTGAACCTTGTACCCAATGACCCGGTTATCTGGGACCAGTTCGCTGCTAGGAATTCTTGCAGCGGCCTCATGTGAAGCCTGCGGTGCGGACTAGGGTTATGCATAGGATTTCCAATTGTCGGTAAAATCCGTTAATTGACCTCCAGGATTGTTATTTCCTTCCTGGGGGAGGGGGGGCATGGGGCGGCAACTGACGTGATACTATGCAACATACGCATAGCATGGAATAGTAGACATATTCATGAAAATTCCATGAAACTTTTATTTCATTTCAATAACATGCTTCAAATAATTGGTTCAAAGTACGCCGCCTACTTTAGTAGGCTCTTTTATTTTCATTGAAGCAGGTCGGAGCTGGCAAAAGAGTGAGTCTTGTCTGCAGGAGCACAGATTCCTAAAAACATATTTTACCTGTGTTTCTTAACACTCATCTGTTCTGTGTCTCATCACAGACATGTGGGGTCACTGCACGTTGCAGTCTCCTGGCAGCAAGACACGTTCTGGACTACACAGCGCCCAGCAAAATACTAGCAGTATCAGTGCTGGGGGCGCTCCCTTTCATAACTGTGTGTGGAGGGTGGTTGAGGGCAACAGTTGCTTGTCCCCAGCCTCACACTGCGCTGTTCAAAAGTCACACACAACACTTCCATTTTGTCCAACCCTAGTCACTGCCTCTCTAACTCCATCCACACGTATTGTCATTTATTCAATGCTTACCCTTTATCTCAATTAGTTTACAGTGCTGTCTCTGCCTATAAACCACAGGATGTCCTTATTCTGCCCCTCTGATTATTTTTCCAGGTTGATTCATTTTTTTGGGAAGGCAAATGCTAATTTGTCTTGTGCACTTTCTTCTAAGGCAGGGAGGGGTCTGCAACCTTTGGATCTCCAAATGTTGTGGACTACAAATCCCAACAGTCCTAGCCAGCATAGTCAGTGGTGAGGGATCATGGGAGTTGTAGTCCAAAGCATCTAGAGAGCTGCAGGTTGCAGACCCCTGTTCTAAGGGGAAAGGTAATTGAACTCAATTTGTATGTGTCACTTTAAGATAAGTTCACTTACTGTGCATATATTAATGGGAGGCAGCTTTTGATTTTTGCTTCGGTTGCAGAGATTACCACACTGAGTGACGCGAGGGAGCTAGACCCATCCAGGTCACACACACACACACACCCATCATCACTGCTATAATGTGTTTGACAGATCAGTCACCCGACACAAATATAACCAGATTGGTCATGTGGCTCATACGCAGGAACAACGATTTTAACGTGAAAAGATTCATAACATCTTGCGCTGTGAGATATTACCCTACTTATGTACGCAGTGAAAAAATGAAAGAATATTTCTGTGTTTACACTGGAAAAAACAGTTAACCGTGATTTTTTGAAAGGGGCAAACGGGCAAACCCTGATAAACACAGATTCTGAAAAATGTTTAAAACACCGTTCATATCTTGTTTGGTGTGAACGTTTTCAATAGTGCAGAGAGGGCGTTTACTCTGTCCTGTGAGGAGTACACTCTGTGTTCCTAGGTCGAGGTCTCCGCTCCAAGAAATATTCATTTCTTCAATGGCTGCTAGTGTCGTGGTGCTGCATTGCTTCTATTATGTGCTGTAACGTGACCATGATAAACGTTTGGTGCTTGATATACCTGTTTAGCCTCCGCAAGTCTAGAATGGGCCTCCATTTTCCATCCGGTTTGCGGACGATGAAGTACCAGAAGAATACTCCCTTTCCCCTGAGGTCCCTGGGGACGTTTTCTATGGCCCTTTTCTGCAGCATGAGCTGCACGTCTCTGAGAAGCGTGTTCTTGTATGCTTCAGGTCGGGGATCTGGAGGCATGGGAGGAGGTGTTTCTTTGAACTCTAGCAGATGCCCGTATGATACCAGATCCAGCACCCATTTGTCTGTCATTACTTTTCTCCAGTTCCGGGCAAACCTGAAGATCCTCCCTCATAAGTCACTGTTGGGCTTCACCCTGCCGTCCTCTTTGGGATCCGGAGGGTTACTTGCAGCGCTGGCACTGCCTATAGTCTTTGGACTTCTGATACCATTGGTACGCCCTCTTGTGCCCCTGGGAATAATATGCAGACCCCCTAGGGTATTGTCTTCCTCTGTTCAACGACGACGTGGATGTTTAGCCCACGGCTCCCATGAACGGACAAAAAAGCTGGCGGTTATGCAAGAACGTTAAGAATCTGACCGTGTCCGTTTTTACGGCTTTGAGAGCCTTGTCAATCTTCGGGCCAAAAAGCTTGTCGCCCTCGAAAGGCATGCCCACCACCCAGGAAGATGCAGATAGATGAACAAATTACTTACCCCTGGTAATGTTCTTTCGACTGGATGTTGCTCTCACATATTCCTCATCTTTGATAACTCCTTCCAGGGCCAGCTACTTCGGAAATGTTTTTCTCTCAGTAGAGAAGTCCACCCTTGAGTATGACGTCACTGTCTGTATATATAGCCTGCACTGCGCCCGTTACTTCAGTTCTAGTTTGTCCTCTCATGAAAAGCACAGACATTCGCAAGGTCAAAAAGACCAGACAGTAAACGAGAGGAAGGTGTAATGCACAGAAATTCTACTGAGGTGCAGACTGGGAGGCGCGATGAGGAATACGTGGGAGGAAGATCCAGTCGAAATAACATTACCAGGGGTAATTTGTTCTTCAAATGGATTGTGGCCTCCCACGTATTCCTCATCTTTGATACACTTCTAAAGCAGTCTTTTTTTTTTAAAAAAAACTTTATTTATTACACCTGGTGAACAGAACGCAAAAGGGTACAGTGACATCTCATCTTCAGATTGCAATACAGTCAGAGCGGCACATGGAGTGCAGTAACAACATGCAGCAAATACTTCCCCAACACTCTCACGCTCTTGCCACAAGACAGGCAGTAGATGTTAGCAAGGCTCGCCGTCAGCTGGTCTAGCCAGGTAGTGATGAAAGTCTTGCCAAATGTCTTTAGGGCGCTGCGTGGCTGACAAGGAAGTTACATACAGTTCCTTATTAGTATTGGCCCACATTACGTCATGCAGCCAATCCACCATTGTAGGAGTTTTTTTCCATACCCAATGCCTCAAAATACCCCTTTTAGCAAGTAATAAACACAAGATTAACAGTCTGCACTGTACATTAGGCATTTTCCCAGTTTACCCCAGTATGCACTCTAGATGCGAGAGGTGCAGTTGCCACCCCAATATGTCGTCTGACGTGAGCCTAACCTCTTTCCAGTACCCAGCCAATTCAGGGCACTCCCATATCATATCCAACATATGAGCGCCCGGGGACTTGAGTTGCACCTCGGACACATTCGTACGTTTGTGGGACTCAACCTCGATACCCTGGCTGGAGTGACTTTAAAGTGAATAAGACGATATCTCAAATTATTGGACACCACTTTTGTCAGCTGACAGATGTGCTCCCACTGCTGCTCAGGTATTTCGATTCGTAAGTCGGCCTCCTACTTCCTTCTATTGTCCGGGCCCTTCCAGACACCCATCCCCTGTGCCAATTTGTACAGCATAGAGATGGATTTCCTGCCCTCCTGATGTGACAAAATATACTTCAAACAGGGATATAAGTCTGGTTCAGACGGAAGTACCGGCCAGTGTGCTTCCACTGCCATTCTGATCCGCTGATACTGAAATCACTGGAGGGGTGTGTCCCCCAAATTCTGTTTTACCACATCCCGCCTACAAACTGTCTGGCCACAAACAAATCCCCTAATACTCGAAAGCCTGCCCCCACCAAGTTCTCGCTATCAACCTGTAAAAGGAAGGGGTTAACACTTTAATTCCCCAAATCAATAGCTTCCTATTGTAAAAGGCCAAAGTCACAATCCGCTTATTCAATCTAACCCTGCCGTCCCGCATCGCACACACCGGATCCAAGTCATGTGTTCCATGGTATGTGCTATGTAACAGAGGCATTGGAGAGGACCCGACCTGCAACCTCTCAAGTCAGACTTGAGGGATCTCTGCATGTTCCTCAACCCAATATACAGCGAAACGTACCTGTGCCATCAAATAATATAGTTCAAACTCTGTAGCGCACAGGACCCCGAGCCTATAGGGTTGAGCAAGGCGTGCCCATTTCATCCGCACCAAGCACCCGGCCCACAAAAAGGACGAACACAACCCAGTTAATTCCGAGAAGAACAAAGAACACCCGTCCCGGCCACATTGGAATGTTATGGAATAGATACAGGAGTTTAGGTAGGACTATCGTCTTGATCACAGCCAATCTCCCTGCTAGAAATAGCTGAATTCGACCCCACCTCTGCAATTTAATTCTTAGACCCGCCAAATAGCATCCATAGTTCAAGTCGTATGTCGGGGATATTGAGCGAACCACTCTAATCCCGAGGTACCGAAACTCAGACTCAACCCAATCGAGGCCCGCCACATTCATCGGCCGTCGCGTGACCGCTGTCAATGGAAACATTTCAGGTTTAGTGGTGTCAAAGTGTAGGCTGGAGTATTTACCAAAGTCTAAAACCGCTCCCAGCACCCCAGACAGGTGTATCCCAGGGTCTCTAATATACAACAGTATGTCATCTGTGTATAGGGAAATTATTTCGGGCCTCCCTCCCATTGATAATCCTGCGCTCCTGAACCAATAACAGACTATGTCGACCAGGGGCTCTATCACCAGAGCGAACAATAACGGCGACAAGGGGCAGCCCTGCCTTGTACCGCCCTCCAAAGCAAGAGTTGGAGACAGCAGCCCATTAGTGCATACCCGAGCAAACGGCTGTGAGTACAGTAGCCTCACCCCAGCTATGAAATGAGGACCAAACCCATAATTAACCAAAACATGATACAGGAAAGCCCAGGAGACTGTATCAAAAGCCTTGTGCATGTCCGAAGCCACTGCAACTGCCTGGCTATACTGAGGGACCCTCGCAAGTATATTATAGAATCTGCGTATATTGCATGCCATCAATCGGCCGGGTACAAAGTCTGACTGATCTGTATGTACCATATAAGGCATCAATGGGGATAGCCGAGTTGCAAGTATGAGTGACAGGGATCTGTATGACCCACACTCATTCGCTGGCTAGTCGAGTTTCAAAAAAAGAAGAATTGTCTCCTGCATAGTTTCGGGTAGTACCCCCGCCTCTAATGCATCGGACCAAACCCTGTGCAAGTATGGGGCCAGTTCATCACGGAACTCTTTATAAAATTCGGTGCTGAAGCCGTCCGACCCAGTGGCCTTACCCTTAGGAAGGCCCACCATGGCTGCCTTCATTTCCTCGAGTGATATTGGTACCTCAAGTGAGCCGCTAGCCTCCCCCGACAGAAAAGTTGTTGGTATCTCGGCCAAGTAGCCGCCAATGTCCGCCTCAGAGGCAGTGCTCTTAGGTGTGTCTATAATGAGGTGTAAAACCAGTGGAAAACCATGTTTATTCCCTGATCTGTATGTACAGTGTTACCCCTGCGATCTACTACACAAGGTATATGCGTAGTCCCGCTCTGTTTCCTAGTAGTATGGGAAAATAGTCTGCCTGGCCTGTCAGCTTCTACCTAGCGTCTCGCCGCCACTGGCCTGTCCAAGTATTGCACCTCCCTATTGGCGGCTGCCTGAAATGCATCCAGGCTATCCATCATATCACGTCTCAGCAAGAGGGTGGGATCTAGAGCATACTGCCTCTGATATCGAGTTAGTTCAGCCTTGCACCGTTTAATCGTATTCCTAATGTTTTTGAGTACCCCAAATTCGGTTGACAGAATAATACCCTGTATGTGCGCTTTAAATGCCTGCCACAGCATAGCAGCGGACTCAAAAGAACCCGTATTAGTCTCAAAATAAAGTACGTGTTTGCGCAAATTAGCAGTGAAAACTGAAACCCTCAGCGCAGCAGTATTAAAGCGCCACAGCCCTCATCCCATGCTTCCTACTGCCAAGTGCATTGACAACAGAATAGGAGAGTGATCCCACAGAGTGCGTGGGAGAATCACACAATCTTTTATATCTCTGGTACTAAGGATTCGGACACCAACCACACGTCTATCCGGGAGTGCATGTCGTGTTCCATCGAGGAGTATGTGTATCCGCTCCTTGTGGTATATAATGCCCTCCAAACATGAAGCAATTCCAGGTCAGACATATAGGAACAGATATTACTAGCCACTTTGGTAAGATCCCTTGGTGTGTCTGAAGTGCGGTTGAGTTTCGTACATAAAATAGTATTCAAGTCACCACTGCATTTCACAGAGGCCATCTGGTAGCCTGAACAAAAACCAAAGAACCCCTCATAAAATTCTGTATCATCTACATTAGGCCCATGTACATTCAGCAGGAGTACTTCCTGACTGCATAAAACACTGTGAACCAACAGGTCGCGCCCAGCAGTATCCAACTTGGTATCTAAATGTACAAATTGCAAAGAGCGATGAACCAGGATCATCACACCCCTATGTTACGCTCACCTGGCTCCCACAGGGGCGTCGATCTGAACTGGACAGCTGCGGCCTCCACCAATGTGACGCGTAGTGCCGAGATGACGGACTAGACTGGCCCACCTAGCTTCGTTTGCTTGGCCCGTAGGAATATTCTTCTGCAAATGGAGCAAGGGAATTAACCACCCGTGGAGTTGAGCGTTAACCCTCCCCCACTCCCGCTGTTCTCCCCACTGATCACCTTTGATGTCCCCTCTTATAGTCTCACCTGATGGTTTGGAAAGATGAGCTCTCCATCCTGCATTGAGCGCAGGGGCGCATAGATAACCAGTTGCTTCACTGGCTCGAAGGAATTGGTGAGTTCCAGAACAATATTGACTCTAAGATTCCCGGCAAGACGCCGTAAGTATGCAGTTCGTAAGAGTTCAAATGTCTGACTTTCACTCTTGTCCGATTCCTTGCAGGTTGCAGCTTGACCCTAGCAAAGAGTTCCTCGTGGCAACCGGTAATATTTGGGTAAAGATTTGTATTATCCAACACAGTTCGATAAAATAATGTCAATATGTAACCTGTTGCTTTCTCCCTTATTCAGGCGCTGAGAGAAAGTATGAAGTCTCAGGGAATAATGCCTCCGGCGGTAAAATCAGGTAAGTCTATTGTGGTGAGGAGGTTTCCCCTTGTTTGTCCCTTTGTTTCACCTTGCTGTCCTTTTGTTTCCCCTTAGGGGCCGGGGTACGGCAAGGATGCAGTGGAAGCTGCGCCGACCCGTGAAGAGGTATAGTACCCCCCGGTGGTAAAATCAGGTAAGTCTATGGGGGGTAACTAATATTGCCTCTGTGTATTCCCTTGGCTCATCTTGCTGTTCTTGTCTTCCCCTTAGGTGCTGGAGTGCAGCGGGAACATGCAGAAGGATGCGGTGGAATGTGAAGATGCTGCGAAGGCCGGTGAGTTCAGCGCGGCGCTGCAGCAGGCGAGGCGACGCGCATAAAATAACTTCTTTCTTCCAGCTCGAAGGCGCGATGGATCGGGAATTCAGGCAAGGATCAAAAGGTATTGCTCTTGTTCTAACCTTTTCTCCTTCTTTCTCCCTTTTTCTAAGAGCTCCAGACTCAAGGCGGGCGTGGCAGAAGACTGGATGCAGACTTGCAGGCACGGTGAGCGTTACGCTGCTGGATGCAGAGTAACAAGAAGCGTGTGCTGCTCTTCGGGCGTGGTTTAAATAGCCGCCAAAGTAGTCCCAGGTAAGTATTCCTCCCCAGCCCCACCCAAGTAAAAAATAGTCCCTAGGTAAAGTAGTCCCTTCCAAGCCTTTTTTGGCTTAGAGCTCTTGCAGCATGGTCTGCATCAGGTAAGTTTGCAGCATGGTCTGCATCATTCCCCAGACCACGAACATTCCAACTGAGCAGAGGAACATTCGGCTCAACCCTTATGTATGTGCCATAACTGCATCATTAAGCCAACAGTTCCCGCCACGTCAATAGTTTGCTCCCCAAACCCCTGCAGTCCATCACCAAGTGCTCTTTTCCATTAACCCCACAATCAAAATCCATCGAAGACCCCAAACCCACCTGCAGAGCCCCCCCAAACTTTGCTCGGGATATATCTCTCCCCCCACGCCCCAACAATCAACAATCAGCACTTGCTTGGGAAGCAGCCATTGCCGTGCAGGGTGGGCACGTAGAGAGACCCAGTAAGTCCAGGATACCCATATTTTGCCCTCCGACCGACAGTACAATACCATCTACTTGCATGACAAACAGTGGACAGTAACATCAAACAACTGTTATAATCAGGTGGTGTCCACCGCTTGCCATACTGGGAGAGGAATCTGTGCTTCAATAAAGGACTCCACCTCCTCCGGCACTGTGAAGAAGAAGGACATATCCTTGAGCTGAATCTTGTGGCGTGCCAAGTACAGCATGACATAAGGTGTATTCCTCTCACAAAGTAACTTACCCCCCGCCCCCACGAAGGTGCAGGTTCCCGTTGCACTGCAACTGTGTAGTCTGGGTAGATGTGCACAACATTGGAGCCCAGTTGAAGCTTCTTATTTTCTCTCACTGCACGCAAGATCAAGTCCCTATACCTGTAGTTCAGTATGCAAGCTATAATTGGGTGAGAGTAGTTCCCCGGCTTGGGCTTAGCCGCCAGAGCTCTATGTGCACGTTCCACTATACAGTGCGGTGAGCACCCTGGATCGCCCAGCAACTTCTCCACTGCAGTCTCCATGTTGCCTCAGAGTGCGTCCTCAGGCATCCCGATAATGCGCACATTATTCCTCCGAGACCTGGATTCCAGGTCTTCACATTTGTCTTTGACTTGCTGCATCTCTCTTGTGAGGGTGGAAACCGCAGTCTGCAATGCTGCCACATTATCCTCAGTAGTGCTGATCTGCCCCACGGCTTCTGCGATACGCTGCATTTCTTTTTTCAGCTGGGCTCTTATAGACAAGACATTGCCTGTGATACCATCAAGCTTAACGTTTACTGAGGCGAAACCCTGTTGCATCATCTCCAGCATATGGTGTAGTTCAAGCGTGGCCTCAGGCTTTGTGGGCTTCATAGGACCTGAAAGTTGAGAAGGAATGCCAGAATTACCAGTAGCCCTTTGGGTGTGGGTGGCAAAACGATCCATAGCTTCCCTTTCTTTGCCCCGGCTCCCCTAGTCATCTTGCCACTGACACCAAAGCGAAGCCTGTTGGATGAATTCACCACAGCCAGGGGGAGTCAACGTGGATCAACCCTCCTCCCTGCTAAGTAGCACTGGCTGTGCCCCACTGAAGACTGGCAAGCATAGGAGTCAAGCTGCAGGCCCACCACTGCTGCAGCAGAAGTCCAAAACAGCTTGCAGTGTCACAGGGCCATGTATATTGAAAGCTGAGCCTTGCTAGTGCCCAGGAGACCCACCAGTAGTTCACACTGTAGGTGATAGGTCTAGACAAAACACTTAGGTGCCCAGAAGCCCTCTGTGCCATATATCGCCAACACGCAGCTCACTGCTGGACGCTCCCGCCACTACGGCTCACAGCTGCACTGGGGACCTTCCACACTCCTGTCGGGATCCGCCTATATTGCATTGTGGGCCATGCCCACGCTCCTCCTCTGTAGTCCCCGGCAGCCCAGCCCCGTCAAACCGCTGCTCAGTGCCCCAGCAGCCGGTGTCGTCCAACACCTCACTACAACACAATCGCAAGGGGAGTCCGCCCGCGCTCTTCACCCGTGGAGGCACCGTCCTCACTCCAAAATGCCGTCCTCAGTTCTCCGCTGACACAGACAATCCGCTCAGTCTGCCAATCCACAAACACCCCCGGCAGGGCTGCTTGGCGTCGTCTGATTCCCCCGCGCCCTCTACTCCTCACAGGGAAGGCCTCAGGCAGCCACGGGGGGGGGGGGGCGCATGTCCATATCTTTGGTGCCCGGTATATGCCACAAGCCACCAGCAGCTCTGCAAATGCCTAATCACATTGGCAATGTGAATGTGGGCAAATAAATCAAGAATGTGGATCTTGGTCGGAGAACAATGTAGATTTCGGCCCACTCTGCACAGAGCTTAGGAGAGATCTGCCATCCTGACTCGCCACTCAACAGCGCCCCACTTCCAAAACAGTATGATGTAGGAGGTGGAAACAAGAATTTATTTCTCATTAACACTGTGTAAAACAGCCTTCCCAAATGTTGTGCCCTGTCCTGACACAAAGTCTAGGCAATAATATTTTGTAAACGTATGTAAAGAAGACCAAGTGGGAGCAGCACAGATGTCCTGTACCGGTAATCTTCTTTTTAAGGCTGATGAAGTGGCCACACCCTTAGTTCAGTGCGCTCATGAGCCAGTAGGAACATCTTTACCCGCTAAATTGTAGCATTCTGATACACATAGTATATAACCCAAGGGACATGGTTTGCTTGATCAAAGCTAGTCCTAATCTATGGCCCGTGTAAACCACAAAAGGTTGGTTGTCTTGTATCAGTTAAGCCAACCTGGAGATGTAAAAACTCAAGGCCCTCCTAGGATGAAGACGGTGTAGCTTCTCTTCCTCCTTGGAGGGATGCAGTGGTGGATAGAAAGCAGGAAGTACAATTTTTTGAGTTAGGTGAAATTCAGAAACTAACTTAGGTAGAAACGTGGGATGGATCCACAAAACAACCTTCTCCTTGTAAAAGGTGGTAAAAGGGGACTTACATGAGAGAGCCTGTAATTCACTGACTCTACATGCCGATTTAATGGCCGTTAAGAAAAACTGTTTTAAGGGTTAACAACCTTAGAGGACATGTAATGGCTCAAAAGGAGCACCCATGAGGAACTTCAGTACAAGGTTCAGGTCCCACACTGGTACAATGAAAGGAACCTGTGGGAACACATTAGTAAGTTCCTTCAAAAATTGTACTACAATTGGGATCTTAAAATAGTATCCTTGCTCCTGTGAGCACATAATAATAGATAGCACCCCTATATAGCCTTTTACAGTGGCAACTTGAAGTCCCTGATGGGCTAAACAAGCAAAAAGAACAACACCACTGGTGTATCACAAGCAAAAGGATTCACATTCTTAGCTCTGAACTAGCTGCAAAATGTATTCCAACGGCAGCAGTACAGAGACTTTGTTACAGGTCTTGTAGCCGAAAGTAACACTTCCATATCGTCTTCCAGAAGGTCCCAATCCTTGTATCTCAACCTTTCAGAAATCAGGAGTGAAGGTTGAGTGTCCTGATCTCTAGATGGAGAATGCGACCTCCCTCTTGGGGGAAGACAAATTGGAGGGCAGAGGGACATGTTCAGAAGGTCTGGGTACCATGTCCTCCTAGCCCAATCCGGAGCAATCAGGATCATGGTTTTCCTGAACGGCCTCAACCTCCTAATGATTTGAGGAATGACAGGGACTGGAGGAAATACATACAGGAGTGGAAATTCCATGGTACAGAAAATGTTGCACTCCCTGTTAACACTGGAAAGCGAACAGGTGCACTTGAGGGGTTCCCCAAAGGGCGAAGATCTCTTGAAAAACATTCTGATCTAGTTCTCACTCGGGGGAGACTGTGCTCTGCCTCCTCAGAGCGTCCGCCTTCATGTTCTCCTCTCTGGCAAGGTGAACTGCTGATACAGATATTCCTTCTTGTATTGCCCAGAACCAGAGCTCCATTGCCTCTATGCACAGTGGTAGTGTGACCCTACACCTCCTCTCTTGTTGAGGTAGTACATGGCCACTGTGTTGTCCATCAGGACATTCTTTCCCTGTACAGAGGGCAGAAAAGCCTTAAGCTCATGTCTGATTGCTCTCAGCTCCAAAAGGTTGATGTGCAGTTTGGAATCCGATGGAGAACAACGACCGCTGATTGTCAGATCATTGGCGTGGACTACCCACCCTGTGAGTGAGGCGTCCGTCATTACAGTTATCTCTGGCCATGTTTTCCAAAAAGGGTCTCCCTTCAGAATGTTGTCCTCAACTCTGTTTGGAACCTGAAGTAGGTCTGACATGTTGCCGGTGAACTGAGACCATTGTGTCCTGAGAGCCCATTGGGGGGATCTCATTCTCAGGCGAGTCTCGGGCACCAGGAAAATGCATGATGCCTTGAGTCCAAGCAACCTCAAAAACTCGAAGGCTGGGAGACGCTGGGCACCCAGAAATTTGGTGACCATCTGCAGACTGTGCTGAGCCCTCACCTCGGGGGCGAGATATTTCCCAAAGGATGTATCAAATACAGCCCCGATGAATTGGAGCTTTTGAGATGGTATCATGTGGGACTTCTTGTAATTGAGGGAAAAGCCCAATCTGTGGAGAGAGTGGCAGGTCACGCTGAGATGACGCAGGACTTGTTCAGGAGAACGCACCCTGATCAGCCAATTGTCCAGGTAGGGGTAGACATGAATCCCCCGTTTCCTGAGACTCGCTGCCACCACCGCCATCAGTTTGGTGAAACCCTTGGGGGCAGAGGTCAGCCCAAATGGCAGAACTCAAAACTGATCATGAGAACCGCCAACGTCGAACCTCAGGTACTTTCTGTGCTTGAGATGGATTGGCACATGAAAATGAGCATCCTGAAGGTCCAATGACACCATCCAATCCTGGAGCTGGAGGGCCTGAAGGATCTGAGAAAGTGTGACCATCTTGAACTTGTCCTTCCTGAGGAACTTGTTCAAGTATCTCAAGTCCAAGATGGGTCTCAGCCCTCCGTCCTTTGTTCCTCTCCGTTAGAGGTACTGGCTCAATAGCACCTTTCACTAGCAGGGTTAACATTTCCTGCACAAGGAACAGATCTGGAACCTTCAAAGAATGGCTCCGCGGTGGATGGTTCTGAGGTCTCTGAATGAAGGGGAGGTAGTAACCTTGGGCTAAGGTTTGTAGTGCCCAAGCATCCAAAGTAATGTCTCACCATTCTTTCAGATGCTTAGCCCCTCTGCCTCCCACTGGTGCGTCATGAGTGAAGACCTCAGAGGTTTTGAGGCGGCTGAAGCAGTGGCTGTTGGTAAAGATGCAGCTGCTTGGCAGACTTTGCACCTCTCCCTCCTCCACCACGAGGGAATCTTCTTTGGCCTCTTTGACCAGCCATTCCTCTCGCTCTTCCGACTGAGGAGTAGCAGCAAAAGGATCTTCCCCTCCAAGACGTTCCACTGCAGTGAAAAGGCTGAGGCTGCCTAATAATGGCACCTAGAGACTTGGCTTCCGCCTTCGAGGTCTACAGCTTTACAAGGCTTGCGTCAGCCGTGCGGCCAAAAAGATGAGACAGTCAAAAGGCATATTAAGGAGTCTAGACTGTACGTCCAGTGCAAATCCAGACTTCCTTAACCATGCAAACCTGCGTATCACAGTCAGCAGAATCCAAACCCGAATGAAGAGACTCACACATGGCCTCTTTGCCATCCTTTTCAATGGCCAAGAAACCGTCTCTTTTCTCCACTTCGGAAATATGCTCAGAAGCCATGGAAATACAGTCCCATGGGGTGTAAGTGAATTTCGCAAGGGCACATGTGGAGTTGGCTAATTTGAGAGCCATGCTCCCAGAAGAAATGACTTTCCTTGAGCAGGCATCTATACATTTATCATCCCGATTTGGTGGGATGGTCGGATAAGCCACCTGCTTGGATGTAGAGGCAGCTGCCTGCACCACCCGACTTTCAGGTGTAGGATGTTTCGACACGTACGTAGCAGGGGTCACTACTTGACGGTCAGTATTTTTTGGTTAAATTCTTATTAACTGACAGAGTTGATTCTGGTGATTCCCAATTAGCACCTACTCTCTTCTGTAGGGTGACATGAAAGAGTAGGATAGGATCCCTTTGAGCACCTTTGTCTATGAGGTCATCCTGTTCAAATGGGAGGGCAGGCCTGCTCCATCTCAGATAATCCACTACCTTGGTCATTAACTGCATGTAAGAGGCATCAGCATGCTCGTCTGACTCTGGCCTTCCAAACTTCAACTCTGGTGAAGTGTCCACTCCACTGGCTGTCTGTAAATTTTCATGCTGTTCCCATAACCTGGATTCTTCTGATATGAAGCTATCAGGGACATTTAGAGTGCCATACTGCAATCCAAAGGGTACATCATTATCATCAGAAGGCTCATTGGCCTCATAAATGGAAGTGAGTGACTTAAAGAACTCCTTCCTAGCTAAAGGAGTGAAGGTCTTTTGTATTCCTGGCAAAGGCGTTGATGGCTTCAAAGATTTTGAGCCAGATGCCCATAGAGTCGTTGTGGTCTTTGATGAAGACGTCCTCGATGTCGATGACACCAGTGGCGTTGATGGCATCGATGGCGTCGACGACTTCGACAATGACTTGTCCTTGGTTTTTGTCTGTGATGGACTTCGATAGCTTGAAGGATTCCTCGATGATTTTTCATCGTGCCGTGGCCTCGATGGCTCTCGATTAGGAATCTGGCCTTCGTCCCAGGCTTGAGGGTGTGCAGGATTTGGCTTGAGCCCTTTCCTTACGGGCTTCAGAAGGCGTGGTAGGAGCATGGCCTACTTGCTTCGAGGATTTTTGGCACCTGAAAATGTTAAGCATTTCCTGCCTGATTGATTCCCACTCAGCCGGAGTAGAATCCTTAGTGGGGCAAGATATAGTTCTCTCTGAGGAGGTGTCGGACGAGGATGTCGAAGTAGGTGACTTGTGGTGCCTTTTCTTCAATTTCCTCAACGACGACGGGGAACTCCCCGTCGTTGTTGAGGAAATCGAAGAAAAGCCACTCCACGACCTGGACCTTTTTGTCTTCTTCCGTCGAGGAGAGTCGCCTCTCGCTTCATCAGAGGAATGTTTTTTCGATGGGGTACTGGAAGGGGATTTTTGGGGAGTCCACCTACCGCCAATTTCCCCTTACGTTCCTTCAGAGCTTTTCCGGTCATCGACTGACACTTTTGACAGGTCGAGGTCTTGTGCTCCACACTGAGACACCACAAGCATACTCGATGCATGTCCATCAGCAACATCTTGGCGTCGCAGTCTTGACATTTTTTAAACAAGGTCTTCAGGGTTGTTTGAGCCGAGGATGAAGGCATATAGATCATTTCTCAAAGAAATATGTGTAGCGCGCCGTAGTTCACGAAGCAAAAGCTTACTCGGAAAAACGGAACTGAAGCCAACGGGTGCTGCGCATGCTCTGTATACCTTTAATGACATCATCCTCGAGACGAAGGCCCTTGAGGGACATCGAGTCGACCGCATCGATGCACAACGCCCTCTGCCAAAGGTTTTTTGCTGAAGCTGGATATTGGAGATATCAAAAGATGAGGAATCCGTGGGAGGACACAATCCATTAGAAGAACAAATTACTTAACCCGGGTAATGTTATTTCGAAAGGATCCGTGGGAGGACACAATCCATTAGAAGAACAAATTACTTACCCCAGATAATGTTATTTCGAATTCATTGTGTCCTCCTACGTTTTCCTCATCTTAGATAGACTCCAATAGCGGTTTTGTAGATGGTGGTGCGAGAAGTGGATTTTTGTACAATTTTGATTATCACGTAATATTGTGCAGAACTGCTCTTCCAAAGTGAGTGCCCTGACCCGACAGTGGGCCTCATCACGAATGGGCGGTATCACGGTTGTAAATCCGCCGGGATACCGCCTAACGCAAATAGCATTACTGCAACTCGGTTGGCACTATTACTGCCGGATCCCAAGTTGGAGTGGGGTGGTAAGTCGCCATTCATATTGGTTCCATTGCACTCAATGGGCCATTTTTGGCGCTAGCGCTACAGTAATAGCGCCGAAAATTGGCAGAAAGTGGGCAGATTTACCTCCAGTTGAAAGCTGGAGGTAAATCTCAAACTTTACACCCAACTCGTAGTTGGGCAGAGCAGTAATGTAGCAGTAATAGCGCTACCGCCGCATTTCTATCGCTCTGCCCAACTTGTGATGGGGCCCAGTGTGTCTAAGCAGTAATGTTTTGAAGAAGTGTGGAGTGAGGACAAAGTTGCGACATTGCACACCTCTTGGGAGAGCCGACATGGTTGTCACTCCCCTGTGGGAATGGGCTCTTAGATTTTCAAGGACATTTTTCCAGCAATGGAGTAGCACTCCAAAATGTATAGGATGATCCAATGTGATAGAGATTGTTTGGTCACGGCTTGACCTAACAGATCTGGGTTGTCTACCTGCAAATGTTTTGTTCACGGGTGGACTGCTCGGGCCCCCATTTTGACCGTTAATTAAAAACAGGTGCCTGAGCAATTTTTGGCCCTGCCGCCAATGTTAAGGATGCGGGGGACACCACTGCTCCCCCGAATCCCCAAAATACCGAACATGGGAGCTGGTGGACACCCTCGCAGCCCCGCTCCTTGTGTTCAGTATTTTTGTCCGCGACCAAAACTGTAGCCCCCAAATCAAACAAAAAATCCACACGGACAGTTTTTTTAATTAAATTGGGTGTTACCAGCCTAACTTGTGGCCTGTGTAGCCATTATTGAAATGTAAAAGCTAAGAGCCCTTTTCGGGTCAAGCCTGTGTAACCTCTCTTCGTCCTTACAAGGGTGAGGAGGTGGATAAAAAGCTGGTAGTGTGACCTTCTGTGTCAGATGAAATTTAGACGACACCAGGAAGGAGGGATGAACCCTCAGAACTACCTTCTCCTTGGAGAATACAGTAAATGGTGGTTTGCATGACAAGGCTTGTAGCTCACTCACTCTGCAAGAAGAAGTGATGGCTACTAAAAAGATAGTATTCAAGGTTAATAACCTGGGGGACAAGAATGGAGAGGTTTAAATGGAGCTCCCATTAAAAAAGTTAGAACCAGATTCAAATCCCAGGAAGGAACCAGAAAAGGACCGGTGGGAATGTATTTGTCAGTTCTTTCAAGAGTTGTATACCAATTTTGCATCTTAAAGTAAGTGCCTTGCTCTGGCGTTCGTTCAAAATAGATAACGCTGCCAATTAACCCTTAACGGTAGCCACCTGCAGCCCTTGGTAAGCTAGGTGTAATAGAAAATAAAGCACTGCCAGTGTATTGCAAGAGAAAAGATCTATATCCTGTGTGGGAGCGAGGGGCCAATGGGCCCCTCTCTGCCATAACTTCTCAGTACAAAACTCGGACCAAGTGCCTCTAGTGGTGGGTACGCCACTCGCCCTTACGCGATGTTAACTTTGGGTTACATTCGCGTAGATGGGACCACCGAGCAGGACACGGGGCATCCATTTTTTGTACACCCTTTCGACTCCATCTTGGTGACCAGGCCTCACTGCAATAGTACAAAATGCCTCTCTCCCTTTTCCCAGCCGCAGCAGCTCGGAGCACATGGCCCCCACCCTCGTTCCCACTCCAACTGGAAAACTCTGCAGCTCCATTCTCACGCTGAAGCCGGAGCTGCTTGCAACAAATAATAAATGTAACACATCTCTATTCCTCTGAGATCACTGTCCTGCATGTGAACCAACATGAGCCAAGCACATAGCTCGTCCATCTCCACAAAAATGTCCTTGCCCTCTTACCCTCGCCAGTTGAAACTTATTACCATTCTAACCCTGTGTCCTTGCAAGGCATTCCTTTCATGTGCCAGACTGCCAACCATGCTATGAAGCCCACCTAACAAACCCTCAACTAACATTAGACCCCTGCTGCAGTATATCGTGCCCTATACTAACAAATGCCACATACCTGAGTTTCTTGTGAGACTAACCCTACAGTTCAATGACAGTATTATAGTGGTAAATGCCCGTAAGCCTGTGACCTGTATAACCCAAATGTTATAGATGATATAAACCCTTGAGTGATTTGTACAATGACATGATACACTACTGAGGGTCTTTTTGATCAACCATTATTTAGTGCATGCATTATTCAGAATTAATTTTCTTAGCTTAGATAGTGACCACCGTGTTTCACAGCGACCTGACCTTCACCCATCCGGAGCACAGATGTCTGACGTCAATCCTCCCGCCAACCAAGCAACCAGCCCAGAGGAAGAGATGATGCCCACACCTAAGACACCACCCCGGCTGACCAATCCAGGTCCAACGTAGCATCCTATGTTAAAATTGTCAATGTCCTATATAAATGTGTTGTAACCTTGATGTGGTCAGAGCGCTCTCAGAGATCTAGATAAACCTTTCCTTGAACTCACGCAGCCTGCTCTTTTGTGCCTTATTCCCTGTCCAGGGAGTGTCTGTATTATTCATTTTTACACGTAGAGTCGGGGAGGGCACAAACATTTGGTGACCCCCTGCGACGTGATCGGAGAGGTGCCTCGAGGCCGGCGCCGTGCGGCTAGATCCGGGACGCCCCCCAGCAAAAACATCGCCTCCGCAGCCGACCAGCCTGTGCGATCTACGAAGAAGGGTCAATGGTTCCCGGTTGACGAATACCCGACTGAAAAGCTGCTCACTGAGGCGGGCCACGGCTTGGTTGGGGTGCGAGCCTGACTGGGGTCGGACTGCGAGCGGCGACCCTCGAGTCACCTGACTGAACACGTGAGTGCCGGTTGCGAAGGTTACGAAGGAAAGGTAAGGGGGAATTAGGGGGGACAGGTGGTAATGGGTTATAGGGAAGAGTAGGGCCTGTGTGAGTGATGATGAGGCTTTTCTGCTCTGTCCTTTATATGGCCATTAGGTTTTTGTAAGAAGTGAAGAGAAAAAAGAGAAGTGGTGTCCTAGCCCGAACAGGGTAGAAGGCGGCACTGCGTAGCATTGTCTCGTCCAGTGCAGAATAAATAAGTGAAGATACAGCAAAAATAGTAGGAGTCTCGTATATTGAGTAGACTCGGAGTAGTTATTTAGAACATTCTTTTTCTGGGTATGAAAGGATTCTTGGAAAAGAGTAAGAGGGTGTAAGAGGTGAGGAGTGAATGAGAAGAGTAGGCGAAACGGGGAAGGGTGGTAAAAAGAACAAAACTGGGAGAAAAAGCGCACAGGTAGTGCATGTGCATGATAAGTGTTATATGTGCTTTTGTGTTCTGTCCATTTTTGTCAAGGATATCCAAATACTGTGATTGATTTGTGGATAAAAGTGGCAAAATATGCAAAAATGAACTGTTGAATTTGAACATGCAACCAGTATAAGGGTACCATTGAAAATTGATATATATATATATATATTGATACATATATGTGCATACAAACTACAAGTAACTGAGAAGATTCGTGGTGTATTGTCCAGCTAGAAGGAAAGAAAGACCAGTGAGGAAGTGATTAAAGGGAAAGAGAGGTTGAAGGGCAAGTACAGACAAAGGGAAAGAAGAAAAAATCTCGTCATGGGGGGAATAACACCACTAGCACATATTTGTTAGCACCTTCCGCTATACAGTGAGAAAATACAAAAATACCACGATCAATGGTTGACGGAGATAAAAGGAGACAGTGTGACGCCAATTTGGCCAGAAGGTGGGTCATTCGATAAAAGGGTGTTAGATTTAGTATCCACCCACTTGTTAGCAAGGTATAAGGGGACACAACTACAGAATAGAAGAGAAGAACAAGTTACTTCTTACCTTGTAACGTTCTTTCGATGGGATGTTCCTCCGACGTATTCCTTTTCTTTGATAGATCATCTCCCAGCTTGCTGGCCTCTGAATTTTTTTTTCAGTAGAGGGTGCTGCGCGACGACGTCCCTCGAGCCGATGTCCCTCGACGGCCTCGGTATCGGCGTCGACGTCACCACGCGTATAAATAGACTTGCGCAGCGTCCGTTGCTCAGTTCCGTTTTGACGTTAACAGTTGTTTTACATGAATTGGTTATTGACCTTGAAGGAGCGTAAACTGCAACCACAAGGGAAGTATTACTGCGGGGATGGATGGGATGGGCGATAAGGAATACGTCGGAGGAACATCCCATCGAAAGAACGTTACGAGGTAAGAAGTAACTTGTTCTTCGAAGGGATTGTGTCCTCCGACGTATTCCTTATCTTTGATAGACTCCCATAGCAGCGGTGTGCAATTGGAGGTGGGAGTAAAATGCCATGTTTCCTTTTAGGAATGAACCAAATGTAATACGGCTTTGACAAACCTAGTCTCTTGACTAGAGGAGGAATCCAGGTTGTAAAATCTTGTGAAGGTATGTGCGGACGACCATGTGCCAGCCGCACATATGTCTCGAACCGGAACCCCTCTTTGGAGGGCTGAGGAGGCTGCGATACCCCTGGTTGAATGAGCACTAAGATTTTGAGGAGGCTCTTTCCCTGCCAGTTTGTAACATTCCAGGATGGCCAAAATAATCCATCTGGAAATGGTTTGTTTTGTTATTGGTAGTCCCAACTTGTGCCCTGAGTAACCCACGAACAGTTGGTCTGCTTGCCTAATCCTAGCAAGTCTGCTGATGTAAAAGTTTAAAGCCCGCCTTGGGTCCAGCCTATGTAGCCTTTCTTCCTCTTTCCCCGGATGGGGAGGCGGATAGAATGAAGGTAAAGTAATTTTCTGAGTGATGTGAAATTCAGAAACCACCTTTGGGAGAAAATTAGGCTTCACCTGTAGGACAACCTTGTCTTTATGAAAAATTGTATGAGGGGGTTTACAAGATAGAGCTTGTAATTCGCTCACCCTTCTAGCAGATCTTAAAGCCACTAATAAAACAGTTTAAAGGGTGAGAAATCGTAGCGAACAAGAGTGGAGTGGTTCGAAAGGAGACTCTCCTTCTCTTGATTTTGTAAAAGATGGATATCTTTTATTTAAACAACTTAATTGTACTCTTTATGTTGCCCTTTATGATTACACGTGTTTCGACGAACACATCGTCTTTTTCAAATCAGGGCTGATTGATAGAAAAATTCCAAGACACATAAACAATTAACAAATTTCAAACATAAACCAAAACATGTACGGTCAAGTACAAATTAAATGACAAAAAAATATAATAAACCATTTTTTGACATGGGGTATAAGCAAAACATTTTTTCATTACAATAAACATTCAATGGGATGGCCATTTTGGGAGGGGTGAAGGGTCGGAATGTTGGGGGTTATGAAAAAACATACAAAACATAACATAAACACAGAGAGAGAAATGTTTGCAAAAAAATATTAGTTAGTTACCACTTTCATGTTGTTCATAGAGTGTAAGAAAGTTTTAGGTTTTAAATTTTGGTAAGTGTGAGTATTGATTTACATCTTCTTACCTAATGCTTCCTGTTCGATACTCATATTGCTTTAGTCTGTCTCTGTTGTTGATAACGGGTTTGTCATGGGTTAAATCCCTGTAAATTAAAATACACTACATGTAACACCAGGGTTTATACTTTTCATTTGTTTACTCAATAGTGTTTGGAAATTGAATCCAAATGTAGCCCGAAATTGATTTAAACGTGCTCATGAGTTCTTGACTAATATGAATAAAATGAAGCTCGCTGTGGTTAATTCTGCTTAAAGAGGTCCTTATGTGCCGCACTGTATACTTAAAAAATAATAATAAATCACTTTCTCTAATTTGCCGTTTAGTTTCTGCAAATCCATGCAGACTCACGTGTCCACATTGAAAATAATGCAGCCCCCTCGGGGGACCCTCTTGCACGCTTACCTGTGGCCGCGTGTCCTGTTCGAAGTGGTCCTAGTGTTTCTGTCTCGTCTCCCTGTTTACATTAGTTAATGTCGGTTTGTGGGATAGCGAGTCCCACAACTATGTCTACTGCGGTCGCCATATTGATTCACTTAGCTAACGTACTGGTCCTAATAATAATACAAGTCCTGTTGTGTGTACTCTATATTGAAAAATAGTATCAATCGCATGTGTGCATATTTGAAACAATGAAAATATCGAATTAACGCCCAATTTTAAATCAAAAATAATGATCCAAAATTCACTCCGTCTTCAACAAAATATTCATGTTAATCCTTCGGTATTTGGAATATTATTTCCTTTTAGTGTTTTGAGCCCTCGTGTGCCAGTTTCTTTTGTACTGTTTGTGATTACTACTTCCCTTTCGGTTTATCCTTCTTTTGTTTCCATGCCTGCGGCCATCTTTTGGGCAAACGGCATTGAAATGTTAAAGTTCTATAATGATGTGCACTTTGAAAGCACTTTGTTTAATACAAATGGATTTTAATAGAAAACTAATAGGTGGCCCCATTGCTATGAAGCAAGAAAAAAAAATGTTATTTAATTTTTTTTTTAGGGGTTTCAATGCTGCTCTCAAAAAACCCATACCAAGGGAAAAAAACGAATGGTTATAATTTCTATCAACTGTGTTAGAATCCAATTCTAAAATACTAATTTCCTTTAAGTAACAGTCCTACAGCGTCTACATTCCCTTTTTCATGTAAATTACAAATATTGGTTAATTTTTTAACCGAAATGTATTGATTCCCATATATTAAAAATTGGAAAGGATAAAATTCATAATTAAGACCCCTTTCAACTGTACGGAATTTACAAATTAATTTCGCTTCCTCTTGTCTAAGTTTGGCTTCTTGATCACCTCCTCTTGGTCCTAGAGTCACTTTCTTAAGGCCCATGAATTTGAGTTCATGTTTGTCTGTTAGTTGGTGATTTCTTTGCCAATGTTGTGCAAGGGGTAAATTTGTGTCTTGGCTTCCAATGGTTGACAAATGCTCCCTTATCCTGGTCCTGAGTTCTCTAATTGTGCTCCCTATGTAGATTTTCTTGCAGTGGCAAATAATCGCATAGACCACAAACTTGGTTTTACAATTAATGGAGTCTACAATTTTTTCACTTATGCCATGTGTGTCCTTGAAAGTCATTGTGTTGATTGATGCATGTCTGCACATCGAACATGTGCCACATTTTCGAAAAACCTGTTGGTGGTGGTGGAAGCCACGTAATGGGGTTTTCTTTTTTATCTTATGGAAGGAAAGAGGGACTCAAAGTGTTTTTGATGGTTTTCGCACATCTGTAGATCAACGTAGGATCTGTTCCTATGTATTTTTTCACATTTGGGTCCAGTTGTACCAATTGCCAATTTTTTTTGTAAAATATTTCTCAGTATCTTGTTGTTGGCACAGTAATTTGTGATGAAGTTAATTTTTTCTTCTTCTTTTCTCACTGGTTTAGGGT
The DNA here is from genome assembly GCF_040938575.1 of Ambystoma mexicanum. Taxonomy (NCBI): domain Eukaryota; kingdom Metazoa; phylum Chordata; class Amphibia; order Caudata; family Ambystomatidae; genus Ambystoma; species Ambystoma mexicanum. Next base: position 986,346,915 of record NC_090921.1, read on the forward strand.
CTGTCATTTTGAGGGTACTTTCTCAGTTTAATTTGGATGCTTTCTCCTGTGCTTGTAATATCGTCTTGTTTCCATAGCCTCTTGCTCTGAATCTACTTGTTAATAATTTACATTCATCGTCAAAAACTTTCTGTTCACTGCAGTTTCTACGTGCTCTTATAAACTCACCCTTCGGTATATTCTTGATCACAGAGTTATAGTGGCAGCTTGTTGAAAATAAAGTTGAATTTGCCTCGGTCGGCTTCCTAAAGGTTCTAGTGTTGAGATGGTTTTGTGCAACATATATGTTTAGATCTAAAAAGTTTATCTCTTCTTTGCTTGCCAATCCTGTGGATTCAATCCCCATTGGGTTCTGATTCGCTCTTAATCTGAACTCTTCCAGTCCTTTCTCTTCCCCTTTCCAAATGATCAAAACATCATCTATGTATCTTGTCCATAGAATTACATTGGATTAATAAGCTTTGTCTGTATAAATGTGCTTGTCTTCGTACATTGCCATAGTCAGATTTGCAAGTGCTGGGGCATATTTAATTCCCATCGCTACTCCTCTTGTTTGTTTGAAGAATTGACCATTGAATATGAACATTTTGTTCTGTAGTGTCAATAATAACATTTCTTTTAGCATACTGACTGATTGATAATTTGATGCTGTTTCTTGCAAAAAGGTGTAATACATTGTTTCTATTGCAGTGTCGTGCCTTATTGATGTGTACAATGCTCTTACATCCCAAGTTGCTAATAGAACATTTTTCTGCCATTCAATTGCACCTAGTTTGTTTATCGCTGCAGTTGTATCTCTCAAGTAAGATTTCTTTTTCATGGCCAAAGGTTTGATGATGTTATCTATATAATGTGCCATACTCATAGTCGCCCAGCCTATACCGCTTAGAATCGGCCTTCCTTCCGGAATTTTGTCATATTCCTTATGTATCTTTGGTAAAAAGTATACTGTTGGAATAATAGGTTGTTTAATTTGCAAGAAATGTTTTTCATCATCAGTGATGAGTCCTTGTCTATGCCAAGATGTAATGGCTTCTTTTAGTTCCAATACTATCTCCAATTTTGGATTAGATTTCAATTTGGTGTAACAGCATGGTGTATTGATATGGTTCATTGCCATTTGTACGTAATCTTCTCTGTTCATTACAACTATTCTTCCACCTTTATCCGCTCCTTTGATTACCAAATTCTTGTCTTGTTTCAGTTCAAAAAGTGCTTGTCTTTCCTTGTTTGTTAAATTGTCAAAGTTTTTGATTCAGATCTGTTTTTCCTCATTGAATCATTGTGATTATTTAAATCTTTCGTCACTGCTTTATGAATAGTATACACTAGGTTATCAGGCATCAAATGGGGAGTAAATTTAGATTTTTGTTTCAATTCTTTGACGGAAAGACTTGTTTGATTTATTCGAAGTTCATGTAATGTCTCATGTATTGGTCTGTCTTCTGTTTCTTGTATAGCTCTCAATGTGTGTATTGTAAAACCAAGTTTGTGGTCTATGCGATTATTTGCCACTGCAAGAAAATCTACATAGGGAGCACAATTAGAGAACTCAGGACCAGGATAAGGGAGCATTTGTCAACCATTGGAAGCCAAGACACAAATTTACCCCTTGCACAACATTGGCAAAGAAATCACCAACTAATAGACAAACATGAACTCAAATTCATAGGCCTTAAGAAAGTGACTCTAGGACCAAGAGGAGATGATCAAGAAGCCAAACTTAGACAAGAGGAAGCGAAATTAATTTGTAAATTCCATACAGTTGAAAGGGGTCTTAATTCAGACCATGAAATCGCCTCTTTTCTATGAATTTTATCCTTTCCAATTTTTAATATATGGGAATCAATACATTTCGGTTAAAAAATTAACCAATATTTGTAATTTACATGAAAAAGGGAATGTAGACGCTGTAGTACTGTTACTTAAAGGAAATTAGTATTTTCGAATTGGATTCTAACACAGTTGATAGAAATTATAACCATTTGTTTTTTTTCCCTTGGTATGGCTTTTTTGAGAGCAGCATTGAAACCCCTAAAAAAAACTTTTTAAATAAAAATTGTTTTTCTTGCTTCGTAGCAATGGGGCCACCAATTCGTTTTCAATTACAATCCATTTGTATTAAACAAAGTCAATTACTTTCAAAGTGCACATCATTATAGAACTTTAACATTTCAATGCCGTTTGCCCAAAAGATGGCCACAGGCATGGAAACAAAAGAAGGATAAACCGAAAGGGAAGTAGTAATCACAAATAGTACAAAAGAAACTGGCACACGAGGGCTCAAAACACTAAAAGGAAATAATATTCCAAATACCAAAGGATTAACATGAATATTTTGTTGAAGACGGAGTGAATTTTGGATCATTATTTTTGATTTAAAATTGGGCGTTAAATCGATATTTTCATTGTTTCAAATATGCACACATGCGATTGATACTATTTTTCAATATAGAGTACACACAACAGGACTTGTATTATTATTAGGACCAGTACGTTAGCTAAGTGAATCAACATGGCGACCGCAGTAGACATAGTTGTGGGACTCGCTATCCTACAAACCGACATGAAGTAATGTAAACAGGGAGACGAGACAGAAACACTAGGACCACTTGGAACAGGACACGCGGCCACAGGTAAGCGTGCAAGAGGGTCCCCCGAGGGGGCTGCATTATTTTCAATGTGGACACGTGAGTCCGCATGGAGTTGCGGAAACTAAACGGCAAATTAGAGAAAGTGATTTATTATTATTTTTTGAAGTATACCGTGCGGCACATAAGGACCTCTTTAAGCAGAATTAACCACAGCGAGCTTCATTTTATTCATATTAGTCAAGAACTCATGAGCACGTTTAAATAAATTTCGGGCTACATTTGGATTCAATTTCCAAACACTATTGAGTAAACAAATGAAAAGTATAAACCCTGGTGTTACATGTAGTGTATTTTAATTTACAGGGATTTAACCCATGACAAACCCGTTATCAACAATAGAGACAGACTAAAGCAATATGAGTATCGAACAGGAAGCATTAGGTAAGAAGATGTAAATCAATACTCACATTTACCAAAATTTAAAACCTAAAACTTTCTTACACTCTATGAACAACATGAAAGTGGTAACTAACTAATATTTTTTTGCAAACATTTGTCTCTCTGTGTTTATGTTATGTTTTGTGTGTTTTTTCATAACCCCCAACATTCCGACCCTTCAACCCTCCCAAAATGACCATCCCATTGAATGTTTATTGTAATGAAAAAATGTTTTGCTTATACCCAATGTCAAAAAATAGTTTATTATATTTTTTTGTCATTTAATTTGTACTTGACCGTACATGTTTTGGTTTATGTTTGAAATTTGTTAATTGTTTATGTGTCTTGGAATTTTTCTATAAATCAGCTCTGATTTGAAAAAGACGATGTGTTCGTCGAAACACGTGTAATCATAAAGGGCAACATAAAAAGTACAATTAAGTTGTTTAAATAAAAGATATCCATCTTTTACAAAATCAAGAGAAGGAGAGTCTGGTGGATTTTTTCTTCTCAAAGCATAAGGGCGCATGAGAGAAGCAGTAACCAAAAGTTTGCTTTTGTGTCATAATCAAAACGGAGTTGAGGAACCGGAACTCCGTGGTTACAATCACATGCGACCACGAAAAAGCGAAAAGTCCTAACAAAACAGTGTAGTATCTGGAAACTGTCAAGGCGCTGAGGTTGTTCAAAGGGAAGCCCAAACAAATAAGGTTCCTCGAAAAGTATTTTCTGGTTCGAAAGGAGTACCCATCAGGAAATTTAAGACTAAATTTAAGTCCCATAAAGGAACCTGTAAAGGTCTTGGAGGGTAGACATTAGTTAATCCCTTTAGAAATTGTATTACTAAGGGTAATTTGAAATACGAAGGCTCCTCCGCAGTGCGCTTGAAGATCGATAGCGCTGCGAGATAGCCCTTGATAGTGCCAACCTGAAGGCCTGAATTTGCCAAGTAGAATAGAAAGGATAACACAGTTGGTGTACCACATGAAAAGGGGTGATATTCTCTTCTCTACACCAGCTGCAAAATTTGTTCCAAGGGCAGCGGTATAAAGACTTTGTTGCTGGCCTTCTGGCTGAAAGCAACACTTCCATGACGTAATAATGGCAGTCCCAATCCTTGTATCTCAACCTTTCAGAAGTCAGGCGTGAAGGTTGAGGGTTCTGATGTCTGGATGGAGAACCTGACCTCCCTTCGGTGAGAGAAGATTCTCCTTGAGTGGAAGACGAATTGGAGGGCAGATGGACATGTCCAGAAGGTCCGGGTACCACGCTCTCCTGGCCCAGTCTGGGGCAATTAGGATCATGGTTCTCCGGAATCTTCTCAACCTCCTGATCATTTGAGGAATGACAGGGACTGGTGGAAATGCGTACAGGAGTGGAAACTCCTAGTCCACTACGAACGCGTCCCCTAGAGCTCCTCTCAGGGGAAATTCCCATGAACAAAACAGATCGCACTTTCTGTTGGTACTGGTGGCAAACAGATCCACTTGAGGGGTTCCCCAAAGGGCGAAGATCTCCTGAAGGACTTCCTGAGCTAGTTCCCACTTGTGGGAGACTGTGCCCTGCCTGCTCAGAGCGTCCGCCTTCAAGTTCTTCTCTCCGGCTAGGTGAACTGCCGATAGAAAGATTCCTTCTTGAATTGCCCAAAGCCAGAGCTGCATTGCCTCTCTGCACAGTGGCAGTGATCCCACGCCTCCTCTTTTGTTGAGGTAGTGCATGGCCACTGTGTTGTCCGTCATTATCAGGACATGTTTCCCCAGTACAGATGGCAGAAAAGCTTTCAGCGCTAGTCTGATTGCTCTCAGCTCCAACAGGTTGATATGTAGTCTGGACTCCGATGGAGACCAATGACCGCTGATGGTCAAGTCGTTGGTATGGGCTCCCCACCCCGTGAGTGAGGCATCTGTGACTACTGTTATCTCCGGCCATGGTTGCCAAATCAGTTCCCCCTTCAAGATGCTTTTCTGGCAGGCCCACCACTGAAGGTCTTGAGCGACCTTGTCCGGAATCTGAAGGACTTCTGTCATTCTCCCTGAGAATTGCGACCACTGAGTTATCAGTGCCCACTGAAGAGATCTCATTCTCAGGCGAGCCTCTGGCACAAGGAAGATGCAGGATGCCATGAGGCCTAGCAACCTCAAAAATTCGAAGGCTGGGAGACGTTGGGCATTTTGAAACTTGGTGACCATCTGCAGAATATCTTGAGCCCTCACCTCTGGTGGCAAGGCTTTTCCCAGGGAAGTGTCCAGGACCGCTCCAATGAAGTGGAGTCTCTGTGATGGTATCATCTGTGACTTCTTTAAATTGAGGGAGAAGCCCAGTTTGTGAAGGAAGTGGCAGACATAACCTAGCTGGATCTGAGCTTGTTCCGAAGATACAGCTCTGATCAGCCAATCGTCCAGGTAGGGGTAGACATGGATCCCTTCCCTCCTTAGACTTGCAGTCACTACCGACATTAGCTTGGTGAAGACCCTCGGGGCGGAGGTCAGCCCAAATGGCAGAACTCGAAATTGATAATGAGAGCTGCCAATTGCGAACCTCAGGTATTTCCTGTGTTTGAGATGGATTGGCACATGGAAATAAGCATCCTGGAGGTCCAGAGATACCAGCCAGTCCTCAGTCCTGAAGCTGGAGGGCCTGAAGGATCTGAGAGAGAGTTACCATCTTGAACTTGTCCTTCCTGAGGAACTTGTTCAATTTTCTTCAGTCCAAGATAGGTCTCAGTCCTCTGTCTTTCTTCGGTATGAGAAAGTAGGGGGAGTACCAGCCCTTGTTCCTCTCCGCTACAGGTACCGGTTATATGGCATCTTTTTCTAGCAGGTCTACAATTTCCTGCAAGAGCAGCGAATCTGGAACTTTCAGTGTCTCCAATGCCCAAGCATATGACGTAATAGCCTGCCATTCCGTCAGATGTTGAGTTAACCTGCCCCCTACTGGTGTTTTGTGAAGAGAGTCCTCAGAGTGGTTGAGAGGCAGCTGATGCAGATGCCGAGAGTAAAGAGGCACCTGCTGCTGCTGCGGCTTTTGTGTTTTTACCCCATCCACCTCGGGTGAATTTCTTCTGACCCCTTTGAACCGGCTGTCCTCTGCCCTTTCCGAATGCAGAATAGAAGTGAAAGGACTTACCTCTCCAAGAGGTTCCTGAGGGGCGATATGGTGTCTGACGGATTGCAGCTCCTAAGGATTTTGCTGCTGCCTTTGATGTTTGTAGTTTTCTAAACTGTCATCTGCCTTCTTACCAAACAAAGAAGAGCCGTCAAAGGGCATATTCAAGAGTCTGCTTTGCACATCTGGAGCAAAACCAGACTTTCGCAACCAAGCAAATCTCCTGGTTGTTGTAGTTACCACCATGGCCCTGCTGATACTGTCAGCAGAATCGATGCCAGTCTGAAGGGATTCGCACATTGCGTCCTTACCATCCTTAATGATGTTGAGAAACGGTTCCCTTTCTTCTCCCTCCAGGAGGCAGTCAGCCGCTGATGAAGGACACTCCCAAAGTGTGTGGCTGAACCATGCGAGAGTACAAGTAGCATTGATGGATTTCAATGCCATGCTACATGCGGAAAAGACTTTTTTGGCCATAGAGTCATATCTCTTATCATCCCTGTTCTGTGGGACAGTAGGGTAAGCCGATTTACTACCTGCTGAAGTAGCTGCCTGAACAACCAGACTCTCCGGAGTTGGGTGTTTGGATAAATATTCAGGGTCAGCAGAAGACACCCGATATTTAGCTGATAATTTTTTGTTAACTGCTGGGATTACCTCAGGTGTTTCCCAGTTTGCCAATATTCTCCTTTGTAATGCCGCATGAAATGGCACCACAGGATCCTCCTGTGGACCTTTGACCAAGATGTCTGTGAGGCCGTCTTGCTGAAAAGCAGGTGAGGGTGTGGACCATCCCATAAACTCTATTATCCTTGCCATCAAGGTTCTATAAGGGGTTTCAGCATGTTCCCCTGGGTCTGGTGTGGCAAATTCCACTTCTGGGGAAGTGTCCAAACCGCTTGATTCCTGTAGGGTTTCATGGAGGTCTTTCAACCTACCTTCCTCAGAGGTAAATTCCTCTGGTGCAGGAGTTGCAGATCCCTGCAACTCAAAAGGTCTTTCCTGATCCGAATCCTCCCCTTCTTCATAAATAGAAGATAAGACCCTGGAGTGATCAGGTCTTGAAAATGGTATAAATCCCATTTCCAGAGCAGAAGGAGCCACATTTGTCTTGATTGGCTAAGAAAATGTTGACGTCGTCGATGCAGACGTTAAAGGCTTCGAAGCCATTGAAGCCATCGAAAAAGGCGTTGAGAAAGGTGGTAGAAGCCTCGATGAACTCAAGAGTATCGGGATTCTACTCAAGGTTGTCGACGACATTCTCGTGCTCGAGGCTCTGGGTATGGCCACTGGCTGTGAGGTGGCCGTGGGTTTATCCTGTGCGTCGAAGAACCCTCCGATAACGGCATCGACGACGCCGATCTGAGTCGAAGGGATCTTCGACGATGGCGTCGAAGACGCAACTGTGCCTTTACTTGAGGGTTTGTGACGCTCTCAAGTGGCTTCTTTCGCCGGGTACTGCGACTCGCAGCTTTTTGATTTTTCGGGTCTTTCACCCAGGGTATCACCCTCAGCAGTCTTCGAGGGGGTCGAGGCTGCTTTCTCGAAGACGCTTAGCATCTTTTTCCTGAATTCCTCCCACTCAGCCTGAGAGCTATGTTTTGTGGGGCAGGAGACCCTTTTTGGGGAAACGGAAGAAGACGAAGACGAGGAAGGGGATCTTCGACGTCTCTTTTTTGAATGCTTAGATCTCAAAGAGTGATGGTAACTGCTTCGAGACCTAGAACGAGAATGTCTTTTGTGATGGCGAGGAGACAAATGTCTCGACTCCGCCGAGGAAACTTTCGAAGAAGTTTTAACTGCCTTACCTCTCTCGAGCTTCCCCTTACACTCCTTCAAGGCTTTCGCCGTCATGGACATGCAGTCCTCACACTCCGAACAATGGTGCTCGATTCCTAGGCACCACAAACAGATCCTGTGAGGATCTGTCAACCACATTTTCTTTCCACAGTCTCGACATTTTTTGAAGCCGGACCGTGGAGTCGTCGGTTCGGGTGAGGAAGCCATCGAGTACGAGTCGATATTCACGAGGAATATATTGATATATCTGACTGAAGAACTGAGCAACGATATTCCGAGGCCCCACGAAGCGCGGAAAAACAGAACTGAGCAACGGACACTGCGCGAGTCTATTTATACACCTGGTGACGTCGACGCCGATACAGAGACCGTCGAGGGACAACGGCTCGAGGGACGTCGACGCGCAGCGCCCTGTACTGAACATTTTTTTCCCAGGCCAGCAAGCTGGGAGATGATCTATCAAAGATAAGGAATACGTCGGAGGACACAATCTCTTTGAAATACTAGACTTGTGGCAAATGTTTGAAGAAGTTACGCTTACAGCAGAGGTAAATAAAGAAAGAACGAACGAAACACAGAAAACGCAGGAAGAGGTAAGCGGAACGCCAAAGGGCGAGTGCACAACCACTACAGCTGAAAGCGATACAACCAAAATATATCCTTTAATGTCAAGGCCAGCAGTAGGATACAGTGAGCCCCTGTACATACCAGTATGTCCCACCCCCGCACCCGCAACCGGAGCAGTTGCCACGGCACCGCCACCCTATGATAACAGAGGTTTGTAAGGCCCAACAAGTGCACCCCCCGTGAATTTGGCACACTTCACTGGAGAATTAGACCGCCAGCTAGCGCATGCACAGATGGAAATAACGCGGCTAAGAGCATTGTGCAATAGAGGCCAAATGCTGCCAGGGGGAGGAGAGGTGCCACCATTATCCATGGCGGATCTAACGCCAACATTGAGCACAGCAGGGAAGTGGCGCAAGCAATCTCAGAGCCAGCGCGATCAGTATCATCACAAGGAACACGCATACGACAAGGGCAAGAGAAAGAGTGTCGGTCAGGGGAGTTCCTGTTTCATCTAAATGACAAACCTGTGAGGATTATACGCCCACCCACCCCAGAAAGTGAGAGAGGGGAAAGATGTGAAGGGAACAATGAGCAAGAATCAGAAATAGAAGAGGTGTGGAGTGACTGAGATGAATATGAAGAGGCAGCTGCCGAGGCCGGGTCCCCACTGCCAAACCGCCGTTACCCAGACACACCATCGCCACCACTATGGCAGGGTAGACTAAGACAGCGAGGGGGAAATATGATGGTAAGTAAAATAAAGAAAGGTGCGGTAAGTAAGGTAGGAAAGAAACACAAGTTACAAATGCCATTGATACATAAAGGAGCAGGTAGGCCACACTACATTCCATGGGCTCAAATGGATAAAAACAACTTGCTAACGGTCCTCCCCCCACTATCGGGAGGGGCTGGGAAATGGATACACGCCTTTGAGAAAAACACAGCAGGAGTGCCGCTAGCGATAGGGGATGTGAAAAGCTTATTAGTGTCAGCAATTGGTGACCAAGCAGACGCAGTGTGGGAAAAGGCCGGATTCCCCGGAGTAACGATGAGTTGTAACCGCCACGATGGGTCGGCGTTCAATAACGTTCGAGCACAAGTATGGGATGCATTGAGGCGCACGTTTCCAGATATTCCAGATTTACATTTAGTGATGCAGTGCACAATGGAGGAGAACGAGGATCCTACGCAATTCATACTGCGGGTGCAGGATTTATGGAGAAGCGAAACTGGCACGGCGTGGAACCAGTCCACCGCCTTGTTTTACTTTATCATTAAAAAGGGGCTCCCGAAGGAGATGCAGAAGGCCTTGGACAAAATAGCTGGGATACAAGCCAAGGGCTGGCCTGAAATACAGAGCATAATTGTGCACCACTGCAGGAGGATCAAAGAGAGAGAAAAGGAGATACCACAAAAAAGGCTGGCAGACGAAGCAAAGCTGGTACAGAACAAATTAGTGAAGGTTGCCGCCGTCAACGCCAGCGTAGCCACAGACAGAGAAAACGAGGGGGATGAAGGAGCGGGAAACAGACCAGCAGCAATAGCAGCACTGCGGGCCACAGGAGGACAAGGACAGTGGAACGGAGAAGAGCAATACGGTGGACAACAGTGGGAAGAAAGACCAGCAAGAGCAAGAGGTGGATCCCGTGGCCAGAGAGGGGGGTTTGGAGGTATGGGGAATAGAGGATTTGGTGGTCAAGGAATGAGAGGCGGACCACAAGGGTCATGCTGGAATTGTGGGAGATGGGGACAGTACTCCAGAGATTGCAGAATGCGGCCTTCAGGGTATTTCCAGGGGCAACAGCCCATGGAGAACGAATAAGGTTGGGGGTGCCCACACCCAGGTAGCCCCTATGGATTACCGATGGGAGGAGGGAGAAAGCAAGACCAATGCTATAACGAACCTCAGATGCAGCAAGGACAGCAACCACCGCCACAACCTATGGCAAGACAAAACGCAGTAGGAAACGCAAACAATAATTGTTATGCAACAGCCGCAAACGGTGCGCCCGCACCATACCGTGGCGTGACCGTGGTTGGAGACAATGTCTTTTCAGTGCCAGGGCAAGAAAGACATTCAGATTAGGACAGCCCACAGGGAACACTTGCGTGTCCAGTCCTATCCACCACCCTATGTGCAGAAGAGGAACCACTAGTGGGGGCAGAGATAGGAAATAAGCAGTTTATCTTTATGGTAGACTCAGGAGCAGAGAAATCATGTCTTATGGAAGGGCGGTTTCCGCTCTCAGGCAGGAATTTAGAGATGCAGGGGTTCTCTGGGGCTATTTTAAAAGTTCCTTACACTAAAGATCTTGATATAACAGTGGGGGGAAAACCATGCGCGCACCCTTACTGTACCACAAAGACGCGCCGATCAATTTGCTGGGGAGAGATTTGCTAAGCAAATTAAATATGACCATCTCGTTTACAGAACGAGGAATAGTGTGTTCAACCCCAGGAGTATGCGCAGTACGAGCCATATTGATGATCAGCACAGTAATGAACAAAGTTGTGGTGCGAGGAATACCCATTGATATAAGTATGTTTATTTATGGCATCAAGGTATTAGCACGAGCGGTGCCAGAGATAACAAGAAAAGAATGGAGAACACCATCAGATTTCATATTCCGCCCAATTGCACACACAGACTTCGTGCCAGGCACGATAATGTCCATAGACATAGAGGCAGTTCAAGTATCCAGCAACCGTATTGTGGTCATAGGACTGGACGCGCATGGTTGCTAGTGGAGAACTGTGTAATGCTTAGACCCAAACATAATGCTACGAGATATAACAGACAAGGAATTATTCACTAATGGGGAAAATGATGGAGAAATAATAATGGAAATAAGCATACCATGTGATATTATGATCCAGTACAGAAAGGTACACAACCCACAGATGGCTAGCATTAATGCCCCACTGACTATGTTTGAGGAAGACATGGCAAAGGTAGCACCTGAAATTTGGACCACAGGGCCCCACGATGTAGGGCTACTGCCTGAGGTGACACCAATAAAAATAAAACTCAAGCCAGGTGCAATACTGCCGAGGGTAAAGCAATATCCCATATCAAGAGAAGCAGAGGAGGGAATTAGGGAAACCATAAATGCACTCCTAAAACAAGGCATCATAGTGCCATCAAACTCCCCATGTAATACAGCGATTTTCCCGATCAGAAAAGCAAAAGGAGGGGCGTGGAGGATGATCCAGGATCTCCGCCCACTCAATGACGACATTCAAAAAGAGTTCCCATTAGTGCCTAACCCGGCATCAATATTGTGCAGCATACCAAAAGAATCAACATGTTTCACTGTAATTGACTTGAACAATGCTTTCTTCTCCATACCACTCGACCCAGGATCCCAATACCTGACAGCATTCACATTAGGGAACAACAGGTATGAACATCGCAGACTCCCACAAGGGTATTGCGAAAGCCCCACCATTTTTAACAGGGTGTTACGTGAGGACATTGGAAACATAGATGTAGAGAGTACCATCATCCAATACGTAGACGATCTACTCGTCTGCAGCCATACAGAAGAAAAGTGCAGAGAAGACTCGATAGCACTACTGAATGTGCTAGCTACCAAGGGGTACAAGGTGGACAAAGGAAAATTGCAATACTGTCTCGCCGAGGTTGTATACCTCGGTCAGCTAATATCAAAAGATGGGAAGCGAATACTCCCAGACAGAGCAGCTGCTATACGCAAAATAATAATCCCAAAAACTGTGAAAGACATGCAAAAGTTTCTTGGCATTTGAACTATTGCCGAGCATGGATCCTTGATTATGCGGCATACACACGCCCCTTACTACAAGCGTTAAAAGAGGCGCAGAAAAATAGAGCCGCAATAAAGTGGACGCAGGAAATGATAACTCAGTATTTGAAACTAAAAGACCTCATTGCTGCTGCCCCAGTCCTTGCGAACCCAGATTATGAGAGGGAATTTTTCTTGTTTTCACACTGTAATGGAACACTGATGACAGCAGTACTGACACAAAAAATATCTTTAGGTCACAAACCATTGGCGTATTACAGTGGGACACTAGACCCAGTAATGCAAGGCCATTTCGCGTGCGAACAGGCTCTCGCAGCTGCGGCCTTCGCAATTAAAAAGAGCGCTACCAGTGTCATGGGATGTTCGGTAACGCTATATGCGGAGCATTCCCTATTCACCATCCTTGAGCGATCAAAATCAACACTAACGACACAAAGAGCAACAGCGTATGAAATAATAATTTCAAGCCCCAACGTACACGTTGTAAGGTACAAAACAGTAAACCGAGCAACATTTATTGCAGAGCCATGCACGACAGAGGAAATACAGGAACACGATTGTGCCACATATGAGGAGGAAGGTGATGACATCCCAAAAGCAAGTGAAAATGCCCTATAGGAGGGAGAAATATATTTCATAGATGGGTCAGCATCAATAAACCCTGAAACGGGAAAAACACATTGGAATGGCAGTAGTGCGCATGGAGGAAGATGACTATGAGACGATTGTGCAAAAGCGGCTCCCATCCCACTACTCAGCACAGGCAGCCGAACTAACTGCCCTGATCGAAGCACTGCACACAGCCAACGGCTGTGCAGTGACAATATATTCAGACTCGGCATATGGAACTACCACAGTGCACTCAGGGTTGTCACAGTGACGTAGACGGGGATTCAGGAGGGCAGACGGTTCTCCAGTACAGCATGCAACATTGTTGAATGAGTTAATAGATGCATTAGCAGTACATTCGGTAGTGGCAGTGGTGAAATGCCAAGCCCATACCAACAACACAGATGCAATCTCATTGGGAAATGCAGCAGCCGACGCAGTAGCGAAGGAGGCCTCGTAGTTCAATGTGACACCAACACTCGAATGCATTGTAAAAGCAACCACCAAAGACCCACTAGAAGAAGCATACAATAATACCCCAATAGCGCAGATAATAGAATTACAAAGAAGAGCACCACAGGAGGAGCAAGAACTGTGGAGCAAACGAGGATGTAAACAATCAGCCACAGATCTCATTTGGAGATGGGAGACAACAGGAAAGGTTGTAATGACCATGGAGTTATTAGAAATAGCATTCCAACAGCTGCATTTCCCCGGCCATGTAGCAAAACAACACATTGCCGCAGACATCCAGGAACACTGGTTCGTCCCCAATTTGCAAGAGCACCTGTCAAAATTCATTGTAGAATGCTGTGGAGTCATGCCTCGGGTGGTGCCGCGGCATGCACTCAGCCCGCACGAGTCCGGAGACGCTGGACTCCCTGGCGGCATGCCCGCCCTCCTATCCATGCCCGCCCTTCCCGTTGTAGCAAGGAAAGGGGAAGCCGCCGCGGACAGCCGTGCTGCTGGCGGCCGCGGCGACGCTGCGGAAGGAGCCGCTGTAGACAGCCGCGGCGAAGCCGCGAGAGAAGCCTCTGTGGACAGCCGCGGCGGGGCCGCGGAGCACTCACCTGGGTTCCACCCCGGCCCGGGGAACGGGGAACCCTGCTCACGGTGGTACCAAGACGCGGGAGAGCAACGACCGGATCGCCGCCCCTGTGCTCCTTCTGATGGTGCCAGGACTACATATGGCTGGAGAAGGACGCCCATCGTCCGGATGCGTCCTTACACCACGCGGCCACGGCCGCATGGCCAACGTGAACCCTCACCACCTCAAGGGAAACGGGAATGGCGACACCCCGGGGCGGCAACCTTTAAGGGAGGTGGGACAACGCCCCAGGAACCAATGAGAAGGGGGTTAGCCCAGGCTCCCAGTGATTGGAGGGGGTTTGAAACCTCCTGTTATGATAAAAGGGCGCCAAACCAGACTAATGGGTTGCTCTCATTCCACAGGACACGGAGAAGAGAGAGAGGGGAGAACCAGAGTGGTGGGCCTATCCGGACACCTCAAGATAAGACCAGACCAGGACTAACGTCGTTATACTTTGGAAGACCAAGACACCGGTGAAGTTAACCAGGAGGACTTGATTGTAATTCCCTTAAGCATAATGCTATCTTTCAACCAGTGATTAAATTATTGTTTCAGCATCCATCTGTCTCCGAGCTTAATTCCACACTGGCGACGAAGGTGGGATTTTGACAGCGCTATGGAGGCATTGATAAAGACCCTGACTGAGGATCAACAGCAATTGCAACAGATGGTGCAGCTGCAGTCACAACAAGCAGCTGCGGATCGGCAAGCCTTTCAACAGGCCATCCAGCTGCAGGGTACTATACAGACCACTGCGCAGGACAAACAGCATGAGACCATAACCCGTCTCACGGATGCAGTAGCCAATATGAGAAACCAACCACTGGTGCCCTCGGCACTCCTGACGAAGTATAGGGACGGGGAGGAACCTGCCTTTTTCTTTACCAGTTTCGAACGCATAGCCAGGAACGCGCAATGGCCTCCGGACCGGTGGGATCAGTATGTCGCCCCCCTTCTATCTGGGGTGATGCAGGGTGCCTACCAGGTGGTAAACCCCAACGGCAATACGCCGTATGGAGAGATCAAGGCCGCAGTGCTAGACCGCTTAGGCCTGGACGATGAAGCCTACCGGATCCAGCTAAGGGAAGCCAGACTCAGGGCTGGGGAAAGCCCACGCCAGCTGTATTATAGGATAAAAGACCTAGCCGAGAAGTGGTTGCTGGCTCCAAACCCCGCTAACCAACCCCTGCTCGATAAAATCATACTGGAACAGTTCATAGAAGCCCTGCCCGGGCAAAGGCAGAAATGGGTCAGGCAGCACCATCGGCCCACCCTAACCGAAGCAGTGGACATTGCGTCGGCATATCAGAAGGCAGGTCACTTCCGGCTACCACCCACAGGAGTATCAGCCCGCATTGCCATCCCGATTTCCGACCCCCATGTGATTAGGGGTAGCCGAGTCCTACCCATAAAATGGAAACCCTCAGACGAGAACACCAGGAGACCAGAGGACAAGAGACCAGGAAGCGAAGAGAAGGCCCCAATGGCGACACCTGGTTACAAGCAACCGCAGTGTTATGAGTGCAACGAGTGGGGCCACATAGCCCGGTTTTGTCCCAGGAGAAGACCGGTTGAACCCATGGACATCGGTTACCTGAACCCAATAGACGAGGAGGGCGTCCCGGGACCCTATGTGGTGGACATTTGTGTCGACGGCCGACCATCACGTGCACTCTTGGACAGCGGCAGCAGGCAGACGGCCATATCACCAACCGTGAGTAACTCTCCCTGCTTATCTAACGTAACGGTACCTATCCGATGCATTCACGGGGACACCAAGTGTTACCCAATGAAGGATGTAGTGATTGACTTAAATGAAACCTCCCCTCCCTTGAGGGTTGCCGTCCTACCTTGTCTCCCCACCCCGGTGGTAATTGGGACTGACCTTCCCCACTTCAAGCAGACCTTAAGGGACCTAAGGGAAGAGAAGTACCCGCACGAATCCGATGTTACGGGAACGGACCCTGTTTCCCGGGAACCCCTACCAGGGCGAAAGAGGCGGACCCGGATGGCATGGTGTCAGGCCAGTTATATGACCCGGCCCATCGACTGGAAGCTTGAAGATAACGAGGACACCATAAGGGGAGAGACCCTAACCGACCCGACCCTACGTGTGGCCAGGGAAAGGGCAGCCCGGGAAGGGGAACCCAACCTAGCCAGAGGCCCAGGGTTCCTTCTACGCCATGGTCTCCTATACCGGAGGTATAAGGGTGACGATGACGCCATAAAGGAACAATTGGTGTTACCGAAGAGTCACCGTCTCATAGTACTACAACTGGCCCACAACCATCCCTGTTGGGGTCACATGGCCTCCCTTAAGACCCATCAAAATCTTCTAAAGAGGTTTTACTGGCCCGGCATTTACGGGGAGGTAGCCCAACATTGCAAGAATTGTCCCACCTGCCAGCTTACCAGCGGGGTACTACCCGCCAAGGCACCACTACAGAAAATGCCCCTCATTTCGATCCCATTCCAGAGGATCGGCATGGACATAGTGGGACCTCTGGAACCAGCCAGCCGCGGTTATAAATACTTATTGGTCGTAGTCGACTACGCCACCCGCTACCCAGAGGCCTTTCCCCTAAAGGGAACATCGGCCCGGGTATTGTGCGACCAACTAATCCCGTTCTTTGCCCGAGTGGGGATACCCTCCGAGATAATCACCGACCAGGGCACTAACTTCATGTCAACCCTCCTAAAACAAATATGTGGACAGCTTCAGATCAAACAATTGAGAACCTCAGTATACCATCCCCAAACTGATGGGCTGGTAGAACGTTATAACCAGACAATCAAGAAAATGCTAAGAAGGGTGACGGGACCAACCGGGAAAAACTGGGATCGGGCGATTCCCCTGGTGTTAATGGTGTTAAGAGACACCCCCCAGTCTTCCACCGGTTTTTCTCCCTTCGAGCTCTTGTTTGGGAGACAACCTCGGACGATACTGGACCTGGTTAAGGAGGAGTGGGAATCCACGGAAGAAGTGTCCTTAACCGAGTATACAGAGGAATCAAAGGAACACCTAACCGCATTACGTACACTGGCCCAGATCAACCTTGGACATGCCCAAACAACTCAAGAAAGAAATTACAACAAGGGGAGCTGAATGAGAACCTTCAGCCCAGGGGACCAGGTATTGGTACTCCTGCCTACCAGCACCAACAAGCTCTTAGCCAGATGGAGAGGGCCCTACAAGATCATTGATGTGCTAAGCCCAGTGACCTACCGGGTACAACAACCCGATCGAACTACCCCAGAAAAGGTCTATCACATCAACCTTCTAAAAAAATGTAACGAGCCTCTTCTGGGCGCATTTATGAGCATCGAGGAACCCGAATCGGAAGAGATCCTGAACACCGTTCCCGATACCCTGGATTCAGTCAACTGGGGAGACACCCTTTCCCCCGAAATGAAGACGGACATTAGGAACAGGCTGTCCCCTTATGCTGACGCCTTTTCCTCCTTACCTGGACGAACCGATGTGCTTGAGCATGTAATCAAAACGTACCCCCGGACCACCCGTGAGGCTTAGACCGTACCGGATACCCAAAGCCAGGCGGAACATCATCAAATCCGAGGTGGATGAAATGTTATGGATGGATATCATCGAGCCGTCTGTCAGCGTTTGGTTGTCCCCCATAGTGCTCGTTCCTAAACCGGACGGTTCGGTCCGTTTCTGTATGGACTACAGACAATTGAATGCGGTGTCCCGATACGAAGCCTATCCAATGCCTCGTAAGGACGAACTACTGGAGGGCCTTGGAGCTGCCCATTTCTTAAGTACTCTGGATTTAACCAAGGGCTATTGGCAGATACCCCTACGCACCCAGGATAGGGAGAAAACTGCCTTTTCCACCCCACAAGGCTTATACCAATATAAGGTTCTACCCTTTGGACTCCATGGGGCCCCCGCCACATTCCAGAGGCTGATGGACATCATACTAAGACCGCATGCTGGATACGCTGCTGCTTACCTGGACGACATTGTCGTGTACAGCCAATCCTGGGGGTCGCATCTGGACCATCTGGAACTAGTAGTAGCTGATTTACAGAGGGCAGGGTTACATATCAACCCCAAGAAGACTACGATGGAAACCCACTAAACCAAATATCTGGGCCACATAGTGGGTGGGGGAGTGCTAAAACCTCAGTTGTCCAAAACCCAGGCTATACGCGATACTCCCACCAACAGGAAACAAATACGAGCGTTCCTGGGGTTGATCGGTTATTACCGGAGATTCATCCCTGACTTCTCCTCGGTGGCCACACCTTTGACAGACGCGTTAAGGCTCAAGGGAGATCCCAACCTGACCAACAACCCGAGTGCCTTGAACGCCATAGCGGACTTGAAGCGACGGATCACGTCAAACCCGGTCCTCTGCTGTCCGGACTTCCAGAAACATTTCTTTTTACAGACAGACGCCTCCAACCAGGGCCTAGGGGCTGTACTGTCGCAGGAGAACGGAGGGGATCTGCAACCGGTGTGCTTCATCAGTCGGAAGTTGTTGCCCCACGAGGCGGCTTACTCGACCATTGAGAAGGAGTGCTTGGCCATCAAGTGGGCCGTTGACTCACTCCGGTATTATCTGCTGGGTCGCCGGTTCACCCTGTATACCGACCATGCCCCCCTCCAGTGGCTGGCTCAGCATAAGGACACTGACCAGAGGGTTCTCCGCTGGTTTCTCTCCCTTCAGCCTTTCGACTTCATCATGTTGCACAGACCTGCCAGGTTCCAGCTGGTGGCGGACTATCTGTCTAGATGCTCACCCTGGCCCGAACGGCCTGGGATCGGGGTGGGGATGTGTGGAGTCATGCCTCGGGTGGTGCCGCGGCGTGCACTCAGCCCGCACGAGTCCGGAGACGCTGGACTCCCTGGCGGCATGCCCGCCCTCCTATCCATGCCCGCCCTTCCCGTTGTAGCAAGGAAAGGGGAAGCCGCCGCAGACAGCCGTGCTGCTGGCGGCCGCGGCAACGCTGCGGAAGGAGCCGCTGTAGACAGCCGCGGCGAAGCCGTGAGAGAAGCCTCTGTGGACAGCCGCGGCGGGGCCGCGGAGCACTCACCTGGGTTCCACCCCGGCCCGGGGAACCGTGCTCACGGTGGTACCAAGACGCGGGAGAGCAACGACCGGATCGCCGCCCCCGTGCTCCTTCTGATGGTGCCAGGACTACATATGGCTGGAGAAGGACACCCATCGTCCGGATGCGTCCTTACACCACACGGCCACGGCCGCATGGCCAACGTGAACCCTCACCACCTCAAGGGAAACGGGAATGGCGACACCCCGGGGCGGCAACCTTTAAGGGAGGCGGGACAACGCCCCAGGAACCAATGAGAAGGGGGTTAGCCCAGGCTCCCAGTGATTGGAGGGGGTTTGAAACCTCCTGTTATGATAAAAGGGCGCCAAACCAGACTAATGGGTTGCTCTCATTCCACAGGACACGGAGAAGAGAGAGAGGGGAGAACCAGAGTGGTGGGCCTATCCGGACACCTCAAGATAAGACCAGACCAGGACTAACGTCGTTATACTTTGGAAGACCAAGACACCGGTGAAGTTAACCAGGAGGACTTGATTGTAATTCCCTTAAGCATAATGCTATCTTTCAACCAGTGATTAAATTATTGTTTCAGCATCCATCTGTCTCCGAGCTTAATTCCACAAATGCATAACATGCCAAACATATAATTCAGGAATTACATTGAGAACACTGTGCGGTACCCTGCCCCGACCAACAGGACCATTTGGAGAGCTCCATATAGACTATGCTGATATGGGAGAGCGGTGTAATGGAGCAAGATATTTGATTGTGGTGGTGTGCTCCTTTTCAAGATGGGTTGAAGCGGGCCCATGTCCCCACCCAGACGCGAAGTGTGCGGCCAAGTTCCTTGTTCGGGAAGTGTTTTCCGGATGGGGAATATGCGATGTGGTAAGATCAGACAACGGTACGCACTTCGTGAATGACCTCTTTAAGGAAGTGACATCACTCTTGGGGGTAAAACACAAACTATGCTCAATTTATCATACGATGGCGAATGGGGTGGTAGAAAAGATCAATGGATTACTGAGGAGTAAATTATCTAAGCTGTGTAACACACTGAAGAAGAACTTGGTGTATTGCTTGCCCCCAGCACTGTTCCAACTCAGGACGCAACAATGTAAAGACCACCATCTGAGCCCCCACGAAATTGTGACTGGGAGGCGAATACACACGCCAGTATCCCCGACTAGAAGAGCATCGGATGCGCAAAGGGCTGCCACAGTGCTGGGGGAAGAGTTCAAGGAATACCTGACCCAGTTAACACGTGCAGTACGCAGCATAGCGCGACAAATAGCACCGCCTTTTACTGAAAATGTGGCGACTGATACTACCACACCGGCCACAGACAGTTCAAGCGGGCCACTGATGCCAGGAGCACATGTGTACGTCCGCAGCTTTGTGAGGAGGTGGAATTCACCTGGGTTTCATGGCCCTTAAGCGGTCATCTATAGTACACCCACTGCGGTGAAGGTGAAAGGATTGAAGTATTGGGTGCACTTATCAGATGTGAGGAGGGCACACGATAGTACAATCCCCCAGGAGGCGCAAGATGGTGCTACTGGTACCACAAATGAGGTTGAAAAAGGATAACCAAATTGTCAGTAAAGAGACATGCAGAGATAAAAGTTATGATATGTATTTTGTTCTGCACGACTTCTCTCCTACTTCCTTCTTTTCTAAGTTTTCCTCCTTTCCTCTTTGATTGATCGATATCCTCTCCATACACCTCAACTCACTCTCTCTATCTCCCACCTTCGTTTCGATTATTGTTCCACGCTTTTCTCCATCACTGTTTTACTATCATTCTCTCCATAGAAAAAGTACATGTGCAATAGAGTAAATGAACAAACATGACTAAGAATAACGATTAAACATGAAGTTGAACAAAAAATGTAAATACATGTATATACTGTGGTGACTTAACAAATTTATATCGCCCCTCCAGGCGACAAATGGCCCAACGACCTACAATCGCAGAGAACCAATTAATGCTAGATAGTGATAGGGACGCCATTAGGGCTAAAAGGTTCAGTAACGTTGAATGTGTTTTGAAATGTGCTGAAATTTTGATGTCAGTAATGTTGTTTTTCGCAGCTTGGTATTATACCCTTTTATCTTTTGTTAATGACATGCACAGGGGAGGAAGCGGGGCTAACATGATACGAGAAGGATCGCACATGATATGGACTGGGGTAAAGACTATATGGAAAGAGTCACATGAGATTAACGTCAACAATACAAATGTGATGCAACCCCCAGAATACATCACTGTAGGATCAACAAGTGTGTCAGTGTTACGTTTCAATATAAATATGAGTAATGCTTATGGATATAACGAATATGATGGAGATTATTATTGGCCAAATGATTTAATTAACACTAGTACTAATTCAAAGATAACCACACACCCTACCTCATACAACATTGCTGCTACTGATGACAATACACATACCATATTGAATAGCAATGATATAACCTGGGCTGGAATGTTTCCAATACATTATAAAAGGGTGAAAAACAATAACAAGGAAGGGAGGAGGAGGAGAAAAAGGGGGGCGGGAGGGAAAAGATACAACATTTATCATGACCTGGGGTTAGACGAAATAGAAGATCCCCGCCACCCTGATCAATCAAATAAATGGTATTCCGACGTGTGTGCCACGGCGAATCAAGCAACAAATGAAAGCTGATACGTCTGTTCACTCATTCCGCACGCATCAGGAACACCGAAAATGTTAGTACCGCAGGAAGTGCCCTTGTCGGAGGCCCAATGTTTAATTCATCTGGTTTTATGCAGAATAAAGAGCACGTTCCAAGCGCACACCGTCACATTGAAAAAACTGGAGAATGAGAAAACGTGCACAAGCAGATGCCAAGGAGTAATTTGCCTCAAGGAACCATTTCTTGTCATCAAGGGAACACGATATGCAGAAAATAAGTGGCACGAAGAAACTATTGAATGCAAAGCAGAAGCACTTCGAGGCCTACCCAGTGACACTTTCCAATGGATAAAGGAGGTATGTGACCCCATCTGGTCGCGACATATCACAAAGCTAACGTGGGTCATAGCATTAGAAAAGCCTATCAAAATACAGAAAGAGGTGCCACATGAGCTTTGTTTCCATGGGGAGGGAAGAGTGAACATGGGAGAGACAAGGAAATGTAACAAGACGGTCATAATACCTGACATGAAGAAAGGCACTACTGAACTGATGGACATGTACTGGATTTGCGGCAAACAAGCTTACCTGCACCTCTGTGCATCGTGGAAAGGAACTTGTGCTCTAGCCACCCTCCACACAGCCCTGATGGTAATACCAGAGAGCCACATCGAAGGGTCATCAGAGCAATCGGCTGGCATATCGGCAGCAGAGCAATCGGCTGGCATATCGGCAGCAGGGCAATCGGCTGAACCATCGACAGCGCCCCAGCTAATAATAACAGAAGCTCCAGCGTATGAACTATTGTCAGAATATGAACTAAAGAAAAGATTGACACGAAGTAAAAGATCCTCCAATTACATCTCATCCGAATCATCGAAACTCCTTGCTGAGATCCCGCAGAAATACAAGGTCTTTTCATCAGCAGAGACATTCTTCGCCTCACTTCTTGTCCCGGGACTGCAAGCACGAACGAACGCCAAATGGTTGCAGATAGTGCGCTGGGAGCTCATTCAACTGGCTAACGACACTGAAGAGGGGTTCAACGTGATAAAAATAGAGCTCCGGGCGCTGCGCTAATGACAATGCAAAACAGATATGTCCTAGATCTCCTCACGGCGATGGACGGTGGTGTTTGCCGAAAAATTGGGGTGCGTGTTGCACATTCGTGCCAACTGAAGATGCTGATAATGGGACACTCTCACATGTGATAACAGCAGTACACAATCTAGGAGAGAGAATGAGAACAGAAGTAGGAGCAGAAGAAAGCACATGGTTCGACAATTTGTTCCGTTGGATACTATCATGGGTAAATGTGGCAATGAAAATACTGATCCCCATCATCGTCTTTGTGCTCCTGTTCTTTTGTGTGTGCCAACTGGGACTAAGGTGTTGTGAGAAAAGCATGCCAACCTCAGCTATGATGATGGTAACAATGGGCCGACCGACAATGGTAGCGACCATGATAGATGCACAAATGCAAACTGGGGAGTACACTACACCACAATATAGGATGACAGCAATTTACAGGCAATATGGGGATATAGTTGATAATTTGCATCATACAACGATAAAAGAACCAAGGGAGTTGCAATGGTACCAAGAAGTATGGGTGGATCTAGATGGGGATGGAGGAATTTACTTAATGTGTACACCAGACGAATATGCCAGAAGAGGAAATAGCTTAAGAAGTATATGCAGAGCGTGGATGCCAATAAAATGCACCCCGCGTGGGATGAGGCTGTGGCGGAAGCTGAGTACTACCGAAGGGAGAATGAAAAGAATAAAAAATAGAAGTATTAGTTACTTTAGATGTAACGAAAGGGGGGAATGTGTGGGAACGAGGGCCAATGGGCCCCTCTCTGCCATCACTTCTTAGTACACAACTCGGACCAAGTGCCTCTAGTGGTGGGTACGCCCCTCGCCCTTACGCGATGTTAACTTTGGGTTACATTCACGTAGATGGGACCACCAAGCAGGACACGGGGCATCCATTTTTTGTACCGCCTTTCGACTCCATCTTGGTGACCAGGCCTCACTGCGATAGTACAAAATGCCTCTCTCCCTTTTCCCCACCGCAGCAGCTCGGAGCACATGGCCCCACCCTTGTTCCCACTCCAACTGGAAAACTCTGCAGCTCCATTCTCACGCTGAAGCCGGAGCTGCTTGCAACAAATAATAAATGTAACACATCTCTTTTCCTCTGAGATCACTGTCCTGCATGTGAACCAACATGAGCCAAGCACATAGCTCGTCCATCTCCACAAAAGTGTCCTTGCCCTCTTACCCTCGCCAGTTGAAACTTATTGCCATTCTAACCCTGTGTCCTTGCAAGGCATTCCTTTCATGTGCCAGACTGCCAACCATGCTATGAAGCCCACCTAACAAACCCTCAACTAACATTAGACCCCTGCTGCAGTATATCGTGCCCTATACTAACAAATGCCACATACCTGAGATTCTTGTGAGACTAACCCTACAGTTCAATGACAGTATTATAGTGGTCAAGGCCCGTAAACCTGTGACCTGTATAAGCCAAATGTTATAGATGATATAAACCCTTGAGTGATTTGTACAATGACATGATACACTACTGAGGGTCTTTTTGATCAACCATTATTTAGTGGATGCATTATTCAGAATGTATTTTCTTAGCTTAGATAGTGACCACCGTTTTTCACAGCGACCTGACCTTCTCCCATCCGGAGCATAGATGTCTGACGTCAATCCTCCCGTCAACCAAGCAACCAACCTGGAGGAAGAGATGATGCCCACACCGAAGACACCACCTCGGCTGACCAATCCAGGTCCAACGTAGCATCATATGTTAAACATGTCAATGTCCTATATAAATGTGTTGTAACCTTGATGTGGTCAGAGCGCTCTCAAAGATCTAGATAAACTTTTCCTTGAACTCTCGCAGCCTGCTCTTTTGTGCCTTATTCTCTGTCCAGGGAGTGTCTGTATTATTCATTTTTACACATAGAGTCGGGGAGGGCACAAACAATCTTTAGCTCTACACCATCTGCAAAACTTGTAACAACCGCAGTGGCATAGTACTTTTGTTGCTGGTCTTCTAGCCAAAAACAACACCTCTATAACGTCTTCTGGGAGGTCCCAATCATTGTATATCAGCCTCTCAGAAAGCAGGCGTGAAGATTCAGTATTCGGATTCCTGCGTGAAGAAGTTTGCCTTCCTCTTGCAAGAGTTGATCCACTCTCTGGGGAAGACGGAATGTAGGGCATATGGACATGTCTAGAAGGTCCGGTACCACGTCCTCCTGACCCATTCCCGACGAATCAGAATCATGGATTTCCCAAATTTCCTCAGCCTCCTGATGACATGAGGAATAACAGGGACTTGGGCGGACGCTTAAAGGAGTGGGAATTCCCAGTCCACTACAAATGCCTCCCCAGAGCTCCTCTATGAGGAAATTCCCTCGAGCAGAACAAATTGCACTTCTTGTTGATACTGGATGCAAACAGATCTACCTGAAGGCGAAGATCTCTAGAAGGACTTCCCAAGCAAACTCCCACTTGTGGGAGATCATGCTCTGCCTCCTCAGAGAGTCCATCATCGTATTCTCTTCCTCGACTAGGTGAACAGACGACAGAGAAATCCCATTTTGTAAATACCAGAACCAGATCTGCATTGCCTCCCTGCACAGTGGTATTGGCCCTACACCTCCTCTTTTGTTTAGGTAATGCATGGCCATGGTGTTGTCCGTCATTATCAGGACTTTCTTGCCCTGTTTGGAAGGCAAAAAGGCCATCAGCACCAGTCTGATCGCCCTCAACTCTCACAGGTTTATGTGTAGTCTCCATTCTGATGGGGACCAAAGTATGCTCATTGTCAGATCGCTCATGTGAGCGCCCCATCCCGCGAGGGAAGCATCCATGACTACAGTTATCTCCGGCCAGGGTTCACAAAAGGGGTCCCCTATCATCACATTCTCCTCGCAGGGCCACTACAGGAGGTCCTGCTCTACCATGCTTGGGACCTGAAGAAGACCTGTAATCTTGCATGAGAACTGTGACCATAGGGATCTGAGGGTCCACTGAAGGGGCCTCATCCTTAGGCAGGCTTCTGGCACCAGTAAAATGCAGGATGCCATGAGGTCCAGCAACCTCAGAAAGTCAAAAGCCATTAGATATTGGGCATTCTTGAATCTCGTTACCATCTGCAAGATATGTTGAGCCCTCAACTCAGCATGCAAAGCCTTCCCTGAGGAAGAGCCCAGGACCGGTCCAATGAATTGAAGCTTCTGAGAAGGTGTCATCTGGAACGTCTTAAAATTGAGGGCGAAGCATTGTTTGCGGAGGGAGTGGTAGGTGCTGTAGAGATGTTCCAGCGCGTGATAAGGCAGTCATCTAGTTACGGAAAGATGTGAATCTCTCCCCTCCTTAGATTTGCTGACAACACCCCCATTATCTTGGTGAAGACCCTAGGGTGGTGGTGAGCCTGAAAGGCAGTACTCTAAATTGATAGTGAGAACTGCCATTGTCGATCCTCAAGTACTTTCTGTGCTTGGGATGTATAGGCACATGAAAAGTAAGCATCCTGAAGATCGAGTGACACCATCCAGTCCTGCAGCAAAGGGGCCTGGAGGATCTGCAAAACAATGACCATATTGAATTTGTATTTCCGGTGGAACTTGTTCAAGCTACTCAGGTCCAGGATGGGTCACAGTCCTCCCTCTCTTTTGGGAACAAGGAACTAGGTGGAGTTCCAATCCTGGTAGTGTTCCGCTACACGTGTCACACTCACCTGTGTCTCTGTAGGAGCGATGGATGAGCCTCCCTTGACCCCCGAGTTCTCACTTCCCCTGCTTTCACCTGGAGGGATTCCTGTCAAATACAAGGTAAACACTCAGACCTGAATTCACCTGATTCCCCTGGGCCCTTCCTTTCACTTTAAGGTGTGCTGTGATGTTCCCTAAGGGCTTACCTTGATCTTTAGTAAGGTGTGCACTCCATCCTGCATCCACAGGGGCGCGATTTGCTCCTTTGAATGATGCCAATGTCTGTTGGCTGAGTTCAGATGCCACACAGTGTTATATGCCTTCACAGTGAGGCCGAGCGTTCAAGGCACCAGTTTCTTCACTGGCTAGGACGTCTTTTCCACAAGTGAACGTTGCACGGAGAATGTTTAGAGTCCTGAATTGTCCGTATTGTCTTTGTTTGCCAAGGTATTTTGCGGGTGAGTAGCGCTGCGTGTAGAAGTCAGCTGCTGGTAGGTAAGCGCAGCATCTTAACTTCGAGCGCGCCTGGAAATGTCTCTCCTTTTTCTTCCCTTGCATGAGCAGATTATGTGATATTAGCACCTCAAGTCCGGGTTTAGCACTACGAGAGACCTGGTGGTCATGTAAGTTTGCACAGAGGATTTGGTAAGTATGTACTGCGTTATGAGAGGGAGCGCAGTGCAATAGTCCCCGTGTTGTTAGGGCGAGCGCAATGACTAATGTCTCTTCTTTCTTTTGCAGGGGTTTGAGCGCTCGTACAACTGACCTGGATACCAGCGTTGCGGGAAGATTCGGTGAGTATGCGCAGTGTTATTGAAGTGTGCGTGCTAACGCTGTTCTTCTTTGTTCTTACAGGTGCCGGTGTTGAAGTCCCCTCTTGACCAGAGATAGCTGCGGCGTGGAGAAAGCACAGAGTACCTGTAATCAGAAGCAGAATGTTCCGGAGCAGGTAAGCAGAAGCGGGAGGATTCGGAGCAGGTAAACAAAAGTAGGATGTTCCGGAGCAGGTAAGCTGAAGCAGGATGATCCGGAGCAGGTAAACTGAAGCAGGATGATCCGGAGCAGGTAAGCAGAAGCTGGCTGATCCAGAGCACGGCAAGTGTGTTGCTGATTCAGCTCACAGTAAGCAACACGAAGCACTGGAAGAATCTTGGGTGTGGCTTATATAGCCAGCCACATCCAAACACTAGAGAGCTCATGGATTGTCATGCACTTCCTGTTTGACAACAGGAAGTGGTAACCAGAAAGTTACTACAAACACTGGGAAGGTAGTAAAGGAGGGATCTGCTATGGGTTCTTTGTATGTCTATGCCAGGCCTGCCAAGCCTCCACCCAGCTTGCCCCAACTATCTGCCTGATACTGATGACACACGTGCCTTCTCCACTGCACCTTTCTCCGAAAGGGAAATAATCTCTTGTAGGAGTGGATCTGGATCCCAAAGAGATTTTTTGCTCGGGGGACAATCCGGGGGTCTTTGCAGAAATGGGAGACAGTACCCTTGGGCCACTGTCTGTAAAGCCCATGCATCTGAAGTAATATGATGTCATTCTTGCAGATGCTGGGTCAACCTGCCTCCCACCTGGGTTCTGTGAGCAAAGTGCTCAGAGAGGTTTTGGGACTGTGGCTGTGGCAGAGGACAATGAGGAGGTTGTTGCCTGAGCAGTTTGTCCTCCACTGTCCCTGGGGGCACATATGAACTTCCTTTGTCCTTGTTTCTGGGTAGCTTGACCTCTCCCTCTTTGGCCAAAAGAGGAGTAATATCAAAAGGAACATCCTCTCCAAGCCTGCAAAGGTAGGTGTTGTTAGGGCTGATGATTGGCTTCCACCAAAGAATTTGCTGAAGCCTTTGAAGCTTGAAACATTTCTAGGCTCTCGTCCACCTTTGGCCCAAATAGGTTGGATACATCAGAGGGCATATCCAGGAGCCTTGACAGGACATTGGGTGCAAAGCCAGATTTACGCATCCAAGCAAATCTCCTGATTATCGCGCTAGATCCCATACATCAGCCGACACAGTCTGGCACATCTAGGCTTGACTGAAGGGATTGACAAGAGGCCTCTTTACCATCATTAATGAGGTTATTACTCATCTCACCTTCAGCAATGTTTTCTGCGGCTTGGGAATTTACATTCCACAACAAAAGGAAGTATTTTGCCAGAGCACAAGATGCATTAATGGCTTTTAATGTCATGCTTACAGCAGAGAATACCCTTTTTGCTAGTGCGTCATATTTTATATCGTCCCTATCTGGGGGGATGGTCGGATCAGCTTCTTCCTTTGAAGTTGAGGTAGCCACCCATACCACCAAACTCTCTAGTGTTGGGTGCCTGAAAGTCAGGGTCCACAGAAGCTCTGTACTTTTTCACAACTCCTACTCCCTCCTTCTTCCCTTTACTCTGGCCTCCCTCCTTGGGCTCTCCCCCTGCTCCTTCTTCTGAAGCCAGAAACCTTGGAGTCATCTTCGACTCCTCTCTCTCTCTCTTTCCTCCCTCACACGCAGGACCTGAGCTCTGGTTCTCTCTAGGCTTGACTATTGCAACAGCCTCCTCCTGAATCTACCTTCTTCCACACTGCGACCCCTCCAGCTAATCCAGAATAGGGCAGAGAGACTTATCCTTGGTTTTAAACCCAGGGACCACATCTCTCCTGCCCTAAAAGGCCTTCATTGGCACCCGGTTGTTGCAGAGATTAAATTCAAATCCCTATGCATCATCCACAAGGCTGTCTGGGCCCGGGGACCACACTATCTCCAACTTTATCTTACTAAATACTCTCCCTCTAGACCACTTTGTTCCTCTGGCACCAACACTTTGTGTTTAAAGCACTTTGCTAAACAGAGGGTAGGTGGTCGATCGCTTTCCTCAG
Source organism: Ambystoma mexicanum (assembly GCF_040938575.1). Lineage (NCBI taxonomy): Eukaryota > Metazoa > Chordata > Amphibia > Caudata > Ambystomatidae > Ambystoma > Ambystoma mexicanum. Next base: position 986,376,212 of record NC_090921.1, read on the forward strand.
CTGGTTCCCTTCTATGGAACAGCCTCCCCCTACCTCTATGCCTTGAACAGGACTTTCTTAAATTCCAGAAGCTCCGCAAGACCTACCTCTTCACCTCCTCCTTCCCTTCTTCTCTTCTCTGCTAATCCCACAGTTGCTGTGATTGGTGTCTGGGGCCCGTATGCATCCTCAGGGCCCCTGACCTCCCACACCCAATCTGCCCAGCTCTTGTCTACCCTCAGCACTTGCCTTGGCACACCCTGCGCCTCAGAGGTTCGCACTTACTCCTAACATGGCCCCTGGCCTTGTAAAATTCCTCAACCCAAGCACTTCATCTGTGACTCACCCATGAGCCCGGACTCCCCAGCAGGTATGCCCTCTGCCCCTTTCCTTGCTGCACTTGCACGTTCTGAATACTCACAAGGCATAATAGGTTTGTCCTTCCTGCTTTTTTCCTCCACTGCTTTTATTAATTATTGTGTTTTGTATTTCACTCCCTTCTTCCCTTCCCTCGCCCTGTCGGGAGGGAAGAAACAGTATTTTACTTGCTGTATACGCGCCTAACAAGCAAACAATAAATAAATAAGAGCGTTGTCTGGTTTTTGCCAGGTTTCCACATTTAATTTTTTAGTGCTGTGTGGAAGGGACGCACAGGCTCTTTAGGAGGGCTTCTATCTAAGATGTCGGTGAGATCATGCTAAGTAATGTCCTATGCAGGACACCCCAACCCAAATATTCAATCATCCTGTTCATGACCATTCTATAGGCCACATTTGGGTGAGAATGGACCTCTGGCAAGTCAAATTCAACCTCAGGGGAGGTACACCGACCACTGGCTTTCTTTAGACAAGTAGCTAAGTCTTCTAGGCGGGATTGATCTGAGATCAATTCTTCTGTGACATTAGGAGTTCCAAAACGTTCATATCCAAAAGGTATGATGCCGTCTGCTCCATCTCTTCTTCGAAGATGGACCCAAAGGATTTGAAAATATCTGTCGTATATTGGGGACTCTGAGGATGAAATTTAAGGGCCTTTCGACTCCTTCAAGGAGGAAGCCAAAGAAGCTTTTGGCTTCAATGTTGTCTCAGTAGTCGGCACTGTTGACGCTACTTGAGTCAACATCCCTGAGGTCTTCAGACTAAGGCTTTTGGGAACATGGGCCAAAGCCTTACTCGATTCCCTGCCAGCCGTGTAAGACGCGGTGGGATCAATAGCCAATTTTGGCTCCTTCAAGGGACCAGGAGGGAACACCTTCGAGAATACTTCCATCATTTTTTCACGGAGTGTTTCCCATTCGGTCACTGAGGCAGTCTTTTGGGGATAATTTACCAGACGCTTGTCAGGCGAGGAGTCTGAAGATGACGAACGATGTTTTTGTGAAAACGAAGAAGAATGACGGAAATCATTCCTGGATCTCGATCGATTGGAATGCTTAAAGCGTTTTTTGGGCCCTTCTGGAGACTTGTCTCTGCTCTGATGGAACTTCTACCTTTGGAAGATTTTCTCTTCAAAGTTGTGGAAGACAGAGGGCCTCATTACACGTTGTGCACTAAAAATCTCAAATTACCGGCATGGCGCTCTTAACGTGTCCGCCCTCGCAAGAGGGCTCTAATAGCGTACCATTACGAGTACGCGGACACGAGCATAGCGCCATGCCGGTAATGACCCTACCGCCATGCCGCTAAAGACCCCAAAAAGTCTCTTACCGCCTTCAACAAAAGTGCAGATAGCACCTCCGCCCTCACGCTGCATGCAAATAGCGGTCACCGCTATTAGCGGTGACCGTTAAATTGCGGAACCGGAAATAGCGTCATCGCACAGGAACGGGAAAGAGCACGGCGGCCATCTTTAAAAACACAATCCATTGCCATCCTCTGCCCCCTGGACCTGTTTGGAGTAGCTTGCAGTTGGAAATCATCTGGGACACCCTCAACATGCCCAAGGCATTGACAAAAACCACTGACCGGCAGCGGAAAGAAAAATTTACCTCAGAGGAGCTAATAATGCTGACCCAGACCCTAGCTGACAATGCCACCATGGTCTTTGCCAGCGACATGCGGCGGGAGACACTCCTGAAAAAAAAGGCAATCTGGGCTGACGTTGCATTGAAAGTCAGTGCTGTGGGCACCACCACCCGCAATGTGCGTAAGTGCCGAAAGAGGTGGGATGACCTGAGACTCCGGGTGAGAAGCATCCTTGCCGAAAACCACAACATTGCCACAGCAGGTGGATCTGGGTCACCCACAAAACTTAAAGAATGGGAGGAGACATGGGCCAACCTCATTGGAGTGGAATGCATAGAGGGAGTCGGCACGATGGAGCATGGCGTGGCAACCACTTCAGATGGAGGTGAGTGTACACATGAAAGCATGCAATGTGAATCTACTGGTCCCCCCAAATGTGAGCCCAGAATCACCTCATGGATGGCCAAACATCCACACATGCATCACACCCTGGCCATGTCAGTGTCAGACCCAAACACACACACATGCACACATCACCAGAGACAAGTGCCACACACAACCTTGCATGGATGAGCCACTGAACTGACACATCACCTGCATCCTTTACAATGTAGTAAAAATGGCCACAACTGCATTATTGATGTTTACTGCATTAAGTACATCGAACCGTAACCAAGGACATCCCCCTTCTTGTCCCCGACAGGCTCACATACAGACAGTGAGGATGCTGGCAATGCATCACAGGCACCCCCTGCTCATAAGAAACAAAGGGCTTTGGACACAGAGGACACCCCCACAACATCAAGGGGCAAAGGCAGAAGGGTCCAGATGCAGAGAGCGAAACATCGGTGGAGCGCCACTTCCAAGACACAAGTTGCCACACCACCAACAACTGGCCCACCTCCGGAGGTTAACCCACCACCACCGATCCCAGCCACAGAGGGCCCACCCTCAACTCCAGCTAGTTCTGCAGGAGAGGCGGCAGCCACTGCCCCGCTATCAGATGTGGAGGACCCAACTGACTTCCACATGTAGATGCACACCCCAACCCCCCCTGGATCCCCCGAGCCATCACCACAGCACACACCTGGGTCCAATGTCACTGGCGATGAGAACATGGGAGCTTTTAGTAGCCCCCCGGTGGCTTCATCTGTTGACCTGGTACCATCACAGGCCACAGCAGCCACACCACCAGAACCCAACACTGCCCTCGACCTGGCCAGCATCAGCCAGCGGCAACAAGAAGAACAAGTTACTTCTTACCTTGTAACGTTCTTTCGATGGGATGTTCCTCCAACGTATTCCTTATCTTAGATATCTCTTTCCAGCTTTGCTGGCCTCGGAAAACAATTTCTCTAGAGGGCGCTGCGTGTCGACGTCCGCCGAGTCGATGTCCCTCGACAGCCGCTGTATCGACGTCGACGTCATCCTGCCTATAAAGGCCGCGCGCAGCGTCCGTTGCTCAGTTACGTTTTGTAGCCCACAATAATTCTTTCTGGACTAGACTAATCACCCTGAAGGAGCGTAAGCTGCAACAACAAGGGAAGTAGTACTGCAGGGATGGATGGGAGGGTCAATAAGGAATACGTCGGAGGAACATCCCATCAAAAGAACATTACAAGGTAAGAAGTAACTTGTTCTTCGAAGGGATTGTGTCCTCCGACGTATTCCTTATCTTAGATAGGCTCCCATAGCAGTATTCTGTTATTGGAGGTGGGAGTACTGACTTCATGCTTCCTCTTATTGATGAATAGAGTGCAATACTGCCCTTCCAAACCTAGTCTCTTGACTGGAGGAGGAATCCAAGTTGTAAAACCGTGTAAAGGTATGGATGGTCGACCATGTGGCAGCCGCACATATGTCTCTAACCGGCACTCCTCTTTTGAGGGCCGATGAAGCTGCAATACCTCTGGTCGAATGAGCCCTAAGATTTTGAGGGGGCTCTTTTCCTAACAGTTTATAACATTCCAAAATGGCTAAAATGATCCATCTGGAAATGGTCTGCTTAGTTATTGGTAACCCCAGCTTGTGACCTGCGTAGCCTACAAACAGCTGGTCTGCTTGTCTTATCCTAGCCAGTCTACTGATGTAAAAACTTAAAGCCCTTCTTGGGTCCAGCCTGTGTAACCTCTCTTCCTCTTTCCCCGGATGAGGAGGAGGATAGAAAGATGGAAGGGTAATCTTCTGAGTGATATGAAATTCAGAAACCACCTTTGGGAGGAAATTAGGCTTCACTTGCAGAACAACTTTGTCTTTGTGAAAGGTTGTATGAGGGGGTTTACAAGAAAGAGCTTGTAACTCGCTCACCCTTCTAGCAGATGTAAGTGCTATTAATAAAACAGTCTTAAGGGTAAGAAATCTTAACGAACAAGAGTGGAGTGGTTCAAAAGGTGTGCCCATCAGGAAAGTTAGGACTAAGTTTAAATCCCATAGGGGAACCTGGAATGGTCTTGGGGGATAAACGTTAGTTAACCCCTTTAGAAACTGTATTACCAAGGGTAACTCGAAATAGGATGGTTCTTCCGCAGTGCGCTTAAAGATGGATAGCGCTGCGAGATAGCCCTTGATGGTGCCAACTTGAAGGCCTGAATTCGCTAAATAGAGTAGGAAGGACAAAACCATTGGTGTACCACATGAAAAGGGGTCGATATTCTTTTCTCTACACCAGCTGCAAAATCTGTTCCAACGGCAGCGGTATAAAGATTTTGTTGCTGGCCTTCTTGCCGAAAGCAACACCTCCATAACATCATCAAGGAGGTCCCAATCCTTGTACCTCAGCCTTTCAGAAGCCAAGCGTGAAGGTTGAAGGTTTTGATGTCTGGATGGAGAACCTGACCTCCCTTCTGTGAGAGCAGATTCTTTCTGAGTGGAAGTCGAATTGGAGGGCAGATGGACAAGTCTAGAAGGTCCGGGTACCACGTTCTCCTGGCCCAATCCGGGGCAATTAGGATCATGGTTTTCCGGAATCTTCTCAACCTCCTGATCATTTGAGGAATGACAGGGACCGGTGGAAACGCGTACAGAAGCGGAAACTCCCAGTCCACTATGAACGTGTCTCCCAGAGCTCCGCTCGGGGGAAATCCCCTTGAACAGAACAGATCGCACTTCCTGTTGACACTGGTGGCGAACAGATCCACCTGAGGGGTTCCCCAAAGGGCGAAGATCTCTTGAAGGACTTCCTGAGCTAGTTCTCACTCGTGGGAGACTGTGCTCTGCCTGCTCAGAGTGTCCGGTGTCAAGTTCTTCTCTCCGGCTAGGTGAACTGCCGATAGAGAGATTCCTTCTTGGATTGCCCAAAACCAGAGCTGCATCGCCTCTCTGCACAGAGGTAGTGATCCTACGCCTCCTCTTTTGTTGAGGTAATGCATGGCCACTGTGTTGTCCGTCATTGTCATGATGCCTACCTCCAAGGAGCCAGGTCCGACCCAGCAACCCCAGAGGCAGGCATTATTTCCCCCAGGGGAGTGCCAGCAGGCCCAAGCTGGGGCCCTTTGGACGCACTTACCTGATGCAGACCATGCTGCCACATCCAGGCCCTCTTGAGGCCTGAATGGAACTACTTTACCTGTGGGATTACTTTCCACCCGGGTGTGGTCGGGGAAGGATACATACCTGATCGGAGGAAGGATACACACTTGGAACTTCTTCCAAAGCTATTTAAACCACACCCGATCAGCAACTCACGCTTCGCGTTGTTCTGCTCCTCGCAGCTGGACGCTCACCGTGTCAGCTCCTGCATCTGGACCTCAGCCACGCCTGTCAGTATCCTGGGTCACCTGCAAAGGGAGACAAAAGACCTTACCTGCTAAATCAGCACCACAGAGAAATCACACCGACGATCCTGAAAAGGAAGACATCATTTTAAAAGCATTTTGCTACGATCGCTGCAGCGCTGCATTTCACTCACCTTTCCTGGACGCCACCATCTTCAGCAGCGATCATCCGGATCCACAGCCACTTCCCAGAACCTAGAGAGAAAGACAAGAACAAGGTGAGAGAAGGAAGGGAATAGGAAAAGCTCAGTTTCCTTCTAAGTCTTACCTATTGGGTCATTCCCATTTCATTTCGGGTCTTGCCGCTTCCAGGCATCCGGACCCCGGCCCCTATGGGGGAAAAAAGACAAAGACATTGAATGAGCGAATGCAAAGACATTACCCGAGCGCTCATCCAGAACTTACCTGTCATTTACTGGAACTGCACGTGTCACTTCGGGTCGGCGCCATATCTCCGGCATTCCGAACCCCGGCCCCTAAGGGGAAAAAGACAATGAACATTATTATTAAGCTTGGACTTTTGAACTTGCAACAGAACTTTTACAGAGCCTTACCTGAATAGTCAAGCTTACCTGAACTCCCATAATCCTCAATCCAGTGAAGTAACTGGGTTTCAACGCGCCCCTGCATCAGAAGCAGGATGGAGAGCTCATCCTTCCTGACCCTAAGGTGAGACTTCACGGGGAATCGTGGAAGGGTATCATGGAGGGTTGGAAGAGAGTGGGAGGCTTGAGCATAACTCAGTCAGTAGGTAATACTCCCTTTTCACGCACAGGGGAATATTCCTGCGAGCCGGAGAAGCCAGAGTAGAGGGGCCCTTCCTGTCCATCTTCAGAGTCCTGCGCTTCACCATTGAAGAAGCATCAGCACTCGAAGCCAGACCTGCGCCTCCGTGGGAATCAGTTGAGCGTTACAGAACGCGAAGCCTACCCACAATTTCCCACCCGGGCGCTATGGAGACTTCCGAGACTGACCAGCTGGCCCAGCTTTTGGGGGAATTACGGGCGGAGGTGCACTCAGCCCGCCAGGAGACTAACGCTCTCAAAAGAGAACTGATCTTATCCAAGGAAAGAACAGATGACCTAGCCAAAAGGTTATTACAGGCCCAGGCAGGACATACTCCTTTACCTAATTCCGGAGACTTTTCCACATCAATGGGTTTGAGTAACCCGGTACAAATTAATCTACCTGGACACATGCCTTTGGCCCCGCCTGAACGTTTTGCGGGGGATCCCAAGAAATATGCCGTCTTTATGAACCAATGTCGTTTACACTTTCTGTGCAGACCCGGAGCCTTCCCTAACAATCAGACCAAGGTAGCCTTTATACTATCTTACCTCAGTGGCAGTGCTGCTGATTGGTCTATTCCATTGGTAAATCAGGATGATCCCATTCTCCAGGATTTTCAGGGCTTCCAGGCCAGCATGGAAAGATTGTTCGCTCGACACTCTCAAGGACAGGCCCTTGATAATGAACTGCTATCCTTACGACAAGGTAATCAGGATCTTCTGTCCTACATTGCCACCTTTAACAGACTGGTTGTGGAAACTGGATGGCCAGAAAACAAAAGGATCACATTGTTTCATAGAGGCCTGCGCGGAGAGCTAAAGGATGTTCTAGCTCAGATAGTAAACCCACCCCAGGTCTGCGCAGACTACATAGACTTGGTGGTTCAACTTGATCACAGACTTCAAAATAGAAAAGCAGATCGGTTCAAGTATGAAAACCGAGTACCGATCAAAACCCACGCTAACTCCAAGAGTACCGACGTATCTGAACCTATGCAAATCGGTGGCGTTAAAGGACCATTAACGCAGAAAGAACGAGAGAGAAGGCGGCAAATGCAACTTTGTCTGTATTGCGGGACTTCCGGTCACTTTCTTCAAAATTGTCCAGTTAAACCACTTAAGAAGGTGGTTGGAGCTACTGATAACAAATTATTGACACCTGATTCGGGAAACGACCTAGCCCGACAAGCGTAGGGGTCCGCTTGCCGAGCTTGAAAACTAACTCTTTGACCTCGCATTTTGTCATGCCAATGGTGCTCGTGAACCCAAAACAGCCTCAGCAGTTGCATGCTATAAAAGCATACATCGACAGTGGAGCTATTGGAAATTACATAGACCGTGAATTGGCTTCCAGGATCAAGCTTCCTCTCCGCCCGAAAGTAACCCAAGATGTCATTACTACAGTAGATGGAACCGAAATAGCCTCAGGGCCAGTAACGCATTCCACTGTTGAAGTGACTCTGGTGGGTCAGGATGAACATCGGGAAGCAATCGTGTTTGATGTGATCAAGGCCCCACAATTTCAAGTAATTCTTGGAATTCCTTGGTTAGAAACACATAATCCCAGAATTGACTGGCGAGCAAAGAAGGTATGTTTTCCTGATTGTGAACCAACTTGTTATTCAAGAAATCCAGCTATGGGTCTAGCCTCAGCAACTTCCACCCCTGTACAGCTACCGTCAGAATACCAAGAATTCCAAGACGTTTTTCAGAAAGAACAGGCTAACACGTTACCTCCCCATCGGTCTTATGATTGCCAAATCGATCTGGTACCCAATGCTCAACTACCTTGTAGTAGGATTTATGCTCTTACGGAACCTGAGAACCTGCATTTGCGTCAGTATTTAGATCAGTACCTAGCCAATGGTTTTATTCGCCCGTCCAAGTCTCCTGTCTCTTCAGCTCTGTTCTTCGTGCCGAAAAAAGAAGGCGACCTTAGAACGTGTATAGACTATCGCACCCTAAATCAAATAACGATTAAGAATCGTTATCCTCTGCCCTTGATCCCTGAGCTTATCGACCAGGTGAAAGACGCTTGTGTGTACACCAAGTTAGATCTCCGAGGAGCTTATCACCTGGTGCGCATAAAAGAAGGCGACGAATGGAAGACTGCATTCCGCACCAAATTTGGGCTCTTCGAGTATCAGGTGATGCCCTTCGGGTTGTGCAATGCACCTGCCGCCTTTCAGTACTTTATGAATGATGTTCTTCGGGAACTTATCGATGTCTGTGTCATTGTTTACATTGACAAAGCAAAAACAAAGAGGTGATGGCTGGAAGGTTTAGAATGAATCTTAACCACTGGCATTGCTCTGGGCAACCCTCCAGACCACCGTTCTTCGCCTGCCAAGCCATTACAGAAGGGAAAGTCCATATGCAAATCAGGCTTGGCCCCACCCCAAAAGGGGCAGTCCAGCCCGAACTGCTAGGCCACATCCCTTCTGCACGAGACCACAAGCATCCCCAAACATGTTTCGCCCTTGTTGGGGCTCATCAGTGAGGAGTAGCTTGAGTCTCTAGGCCCAGCAGGCACGGGACCCACGTCTGGGCATACCCGTCCCACTCGGGGTGACAAAGCAAAAACAAAGAGGTGATGGCTGGAAGGTTTAGAATGAATCTTAACCACTGGCATTGCTCTGGGCAACCCTCCAGACCACCGTTCTTCGCCTGCCAAGCCATTACAGAAGGGAAAGTCCATATGCAAATCAGGCTTGGCCCCACCCCAAAAGGGGCAGTCCAGCCCGAACTGCTAGGCCACATCCCTTCTGCACGAGACCACAAGCATCCCCAAACATGTTTCGCCCTTGTTGGGGCTCATCAGTGAGGAGTAGCTTGAGTCTCTAGGCCCAGCAGGCACGGGACCCACGTCTGGGCATACCCGTCCCACTCGGGGTGACAAAGCAAAAACAAAGAGGTGATGGCTGGAAGGTTTAGAATGAATCTTAACCACTGGCATTGCTCTGGGCAACCCTCCAGACCACCGTTCTTCGCCTGCCAAGCCATTACAGAAGGGAAAGTCCATATGCAAATCAGGCTTGGCCCCACCCCAAAAGGGGCAGTCCAGCCCGAACTGCTAGGCCACATCCCTTCTGCACGAGACCACAAGCATCCCCAAACATGTTTCGCCCTTGTTGGGGCTCATCAGTGAGGAGTAGCTTGAGTCTCTAGGCCCAGCAGGCACGGGACCCACGTCTGGGCATACCCGTCCCACTCGGGGTGACAAAGCAAAAACAAAGAGGTGATGGCTGGAAGGTTTAGAATGAATCTTAACCACTGGCATTGCTCTGGGCAACCCTCCAGACCACCGTTCTTCGCCTGCCAAGCCATTACAGAAGGGAAAGTCCATATGCAAATCAGGCTTGGCCCCACCCCAAAAGGGGCAGTCCAGCCCGAACTGCTAGGCCACATCCCTTCTGCACGAGACCACAAGCATCCCCAAACATGTTTCGCCCTTGTTGGGGCTCATCAGTGAGGAGTAGCTTGAGTCTCTAGGCCCAGCAGGCACGGGACCCACGTCTGGGCATACCCGTCCCACTCGGGGTGACAAAGCAAAAACAAAGAGGTGATGGCTGGAAGGTTTAGAATGAATCTTAACCACTGGCATTGCTCTGGGCAACCCTCCAGACCACCGTTCTTCGCCTGCCAAGCCATTACAGAAGGGAAAGTCCATATGCAAATCAGGCTTGGCCCCACCCCAAAAGGGGCAGTCCAGCCCGAACTGCTAGGCCACATCCCTTCTGCACGAGACCACAAGCATCCCCAAACATGTTTCGCCCTTGTTGGGGCTCATCAGTGAGGAGTAGCTTGAGTCTCTAGGCCCAGCAGGCACGGGACCCACGTCTGGGCATACCCGTCCCACTCGGGGTGACAAAGCAAAAACAAAGAGGTGATGGCTGGAAGGTTTAGAATGAATCTTAACCACTGGCATTGCTCTGGGCAACCCTCCAGACCACCGTTCTTCGCCTGCCAAGCCATTACAGAAGGGAAAGTCCATATGCAAATCAGGCTTGGCCCCACCCCAAAAGGGGCAGTCCAGCCCGAACTGCTAGGCCACATCCCTTCTGCACGAGACCACAAGCATCCCCAAACATGTTTCGCCCTTGTTGGGGCTCATCAGTGAGGAGTAGCTTGAGTCTCTAGGCCCAGCAGGCACGGGACCCACGTCTGGGCATACCCGTCCCACTCGGGGTGACAAAGCAAAAACAAAGAGGTGATGGCTGGAAGGTTTAGAATGAATCTTAACCACTGGCATTGCTCTGGGCAACCCTCCAGACCACCGTTCTTCGCCTGCCAAGCCATTACAGAAGGGAAAGTCCATATGCAAATCAGGCTTGGCCCCACCCCAAAAGGGGCAGTCCAGCCCGAACTGCTAGGCCACATCCCTTCTGCACGAGACCACAAGCATCCCCAAACATGTTTCGCCCTTGTTGGGGCTCATCAGTGAGGAGTAGCTTGAGTCTCTAGGCCCAGCAGGCACGGGACCCACGTCTGGGCATACCCGTCCCACTCGGGGTGACAAAGCAAAAACAAAGAGGTGATGGCTGGAAGGTTTAGAATGAATCTTAACCACTGGCATTGCTCTGGGCAACCCTCCAGACCACCGTTCTTCGCCTGCCAAGCCATTACAGAAGGGAAAGTCCATATGCAAATCAGGCTTGGCCCCACCCCAAAAGGGGCAGTCCAGCCCGAACTGCTAGGCCACATCCCTTCTGCACGAGACCACAAGCATCCCCAAACATGTTTCGCCCTTGTTGGGGCTCATCAGTGAGGAGTAGCTTGAGTCTCTAGGCCCAGCAGGCACGGGACCCACGTCTGGGCATACCCGTCCCACTCGGGGTGACAAAGCAAAAACAAAGAGGTGATGGCTGGAAGGTTTAGAATGAATCTTAACCACTGGCATTGCTCTGGGCAACCCTCCAGACCACCGTTCTTCGCCTGCCAAGCCATTACAGAAGGGAAAGTCCATATGCAAATCAGGCTTGGCCCCACCCCAAAAGGGGCAGTCCAGCCCGAACTGCTAGGCCACATCCCTTCTGCACGAGACCACAAGCATCCCCAAACATGTTTCGCCCTTGTTGGGGCTCATCAGTGAGGAGTAGCTTGAGTCTCTAGGCCCAGCAGGCACGGGACCCACGTCTGGGCATACCCGTCCCACTCGGGGTGACAAAGCAAAAACAAAGAGGTGATGGCTGGAAGGTTTAGAATGAATCTTAACCACTGGCATTGCTCTGGGCAACCCTCCAGACCACCGTTCTTCGCCTGCCAAGCCATTACAGAAGGGAAAGTCCATATGCAAATCAGGCTTGGCCCCACCCCAAAAGGGGCAGTCCAGCCCGAACTGCTAGGCCACATCCCTTCTGCACGAGACCACAAGCATCCCCAAACATGTTTCGCCCTTGTTGGGGCTCATCAGTGAGGAGTAGCTTGAGTCTCTAGGCCCAGCAGGCACGGGACCCACGTCTGGGCATACCCGTCCCACTCGGGGTGACAAAGCAAAAACAAAGAGGTGATGGCTGGAAGGTTTAGAATGAATCTTAACCACTGGCATTGCTCTGGGCAACCCTCCAGACCACCGTTCTTCGCCTGCCAAGCCATTACAGAAGGGAAAGTCCATATGCAAATCAGGCTTGGCCCCACCCCAAAAGGGGCAGTCCAGCCCGAACTGCTAGGCCACATCCCTTCTGCACGAGACCACAAGCATCCCCAAACATGTTTCGCCCTTGTTGGGGCTCATCAGTGAGGAGTAGCTTGAGTCTCTAGGCCCAGCAGGCACGGGACCCACGTCTGGGCATACCCGTCCCACTCGGGGTGACAAAGCAAAAACAAAGAGGTGATGGCTGGAAGGTTTAGAATGAATCTTAACCACTGGCATTGCTCTGGGCAACCCTCCAGACCACCGTTCTTCGCCTGCCAAGCCATTACAGAAGGGAAAGTCCATATGCAAATCAGGCTTGGCCCCACCCCAAAAGGGGCAGTCCAGCCCGAACTGCTAGGCCACATCCCTTCTGCACGAGACCACAAGCATCCCCAAACATGTTTCGCCCTTGTTGGGGCTCATCAGTGAGGAGTAGCTTGAGTCTCTAGGCCCAGCAGGCACGGGACCCACGTCTGGGCATACCCGTCCCACTCGGGGTGACAAAGCAAAAACAAAGAGGTGATGGCTGGAAGGTTTAGAATGAATCTTAACCACTGGCATTGCTCTGGGCAACCCTCCAGACCACCGTTCTTCGCCTGCCAAGCCATTACAGAAGGGAAAGTCCATATGCAAATCAGGCTTGGCCCCAGACGTGGACCCCTTGCTCACTACTCTTAGAGAGTCACAGATCCACCCTACTGATGAGGTCCAACCAGACCGAAACACGTGTCTGGGGTTTCTGTTGGTACTCTTGTTCAGAGGAGAATTGCCTAGCATTTCGGTGCTGGACTGCCCCAGGGCAGGACAAAGACTGATATGTTTGGGATATTTCTTCTCTGTGAAAGATAGTGAGCTAAAGACTCTGGGTAAGTCTCTCGTAACCAGGACTAATGTCTGGCAGAGGGACTCCCAGGACCCCCCTTGTTAATTTGCATTGTTTACATTGACGACATCCTGGTGTACTCTTCTTCAGAATCTGATCACAGAAAACATGTTAGGGCAGTTCTTGAGAAATTGCGCCAGCACAGACTATTTGCAAAACTCGAAAAATGCGTTTTTCATACCACAGAAGTTGAGTTTCTCGGATTCATCCTGACACCTCAAGGAGTCCGAATGGACTCGCGAAAGGTGGACGCCATCCTCAAATGGCCATCTCCTAGCTCGGTGAAGGGAGTTCAGAGCATGCTCGGCTTTGCCAATTTCTATCGAAGATTCATCCCGGAATTTTCCCGAACAGTCCAACCCATCACCGCTCTCCTAAAGAAAAACAAACGCTTCGAATGGACTCTTGAAGCCGAACAAGCCTTCCAGGACCTGAAAACCAAATTCACCTCTGCACCTGTACTGAAACACCCGCACCCAGATCTCCCGTACATAGTGGAAACCGATGCATCCAGTTCGGCCATGGGAGCTGTCCTGTCGCAAAGAGACCCAAAAACTAACCAACTACACCCAGTGGCCTTTTGGTCCAGAAAATTTTCTCCTCCTGAAATCAACTACGCAATTACCGATAAAGAGTTACTGGCCATAAAATATGCTTTCAAGGCTTAGCGTTACTATCTTCTCGGGGCAAGACACACCATTACCCTAATTACGGACCACAGAAACTTACAGTATTTAAAGACGGCCAAAGCTCAATCTTCACGACAACTCCGATGGGCTCTATTCTTTGCGGAATTTGATTTTGTAATTACCTATCGCCCTGGCTGCAACAATGGAAAAGCGGACGCCTTATCCCGGATTGGCATGGAAGAACCTAAATCGAGCTTAGAACCTGTGCCCATCATACCTGAGCAAAGAATCTTAGGCTTAACTTCATTGCACACTATTGAGGACATCCAAACGCAAGTAAAACAACTTCTAGACTCTTCAACCTTACTGGAATGGAGTCAGAAGGGTCCTCATTACACCGTTAAGGATGACTTACCCTACTTCCAGGAGCGGTTGTTTCTGCCAAGTAAAGAATTGCAAGAACTTGTTATTGCCCATCATCATGAATCTTTAATGGAAGGACATCCTGGTATCGCTAAAGCGGAGGAAAAAATTAAACGTCACTTCTGGTGGCCTTCTTTGAGAAAAGACATAAAATCTTTTGTTCTGTCTTGCGGAATTTGCACCCAAAACAAGGCTCAAAAGAAAAGGCCAGCCGGCCTACTTCAACCCTTGGATATTCCACCGGCACCATGGCACACCCTGTCAATGGATTTTATAACCGACCTGCCTCCTTGTGCTGGTTACAACACAATCCTTGTAATTGTGGACCTATTCACTAAAATGGCCCACTTTATCCCTTTAAAGGGTTTGCCTTCTGCTTCCACCTTGGCCAAGGAATTCCTGGAGAATGTAGTTCGCATACATGGTTTCCCTTCCATATTAGTCTCGGATCGTGGAAGTCAATTTATCTCCCATTTTTGGAAGAAGTGTTCCCAACTAGCACAAATAGATGTGCGGTTTTCCACCAGCCACCACCCCCAGACCGACGGACAAACCGAGAGAACCAATCAGACTCTCGAGCAATATCTTCGGTGCATGTTACACCAATCCGAGTTAAATTGGAAAGACATCCTTTGGATCGCAGAATATGCATACAACAATTCAGTGCATTCTGGAACCGGACAAACCCCCTTTTATACTTTGTATGGTCACCATCCTCGGACCTCTGACCTAGATCCACCTCTGACTCTGGAAATGCCCGCAGTAAATCATCTGCATTCCACAATAACCCGAGCCTTCAAAGAAGCTGCAACTCATTTACAGCAAGCCAAGAAAAAGTATAAAGAAAACGCAGATTTGCACCGAAGTAAAACTCCTCCTTACCAAGTAGGAGACCAGGTATGGCTAGCAACTAAACACTTATCCCTCAAGGGCCCGCGAACCTTCAATCCCAGATTCATAGGACCTTATCCCATCAAGGCTATAATCAACCCAGTGGCCTTTAAACTGGATCTACCGTCCAACATGCGTATACATCCAGTTTTTCATGCATCACTTTTGAAGCCCGTACAACCAGGAACCCGATTGTCCAAACCTCCAGATCCAGTTCAAATTGAAGGGGAATTAGAATTCGAAGTTAAAGACATTTTAGACTCCAAGGTGGTAAAGTCGAAACTCTTCTATCTTGTTGACTGGAAGGGATATGGACCTCAGGAGAGATCGTGGGAGCCTAGTAACCATGTCCACGCACCTCGATTAGTACAAAGGTTTCACCGGAGATTTCCGAACAAGCCAAAACCCCCAGAGGGAAGAACCTTGGGAGGGGCCTTGAGGGGGGGGGTACTGTCATGATGCCTACCTCCAAGGAGCCAGGTCCGACCCAGCAACCCCAGAGGCAGGCATTATTTCCCCCAGGGGAGTGCCAGCGGGCCCAAGCTGGGGCCCTTTGGACGCAGTCCTGGCGGCTTAGACGCCAGGCTCATGTTGGACTCCTGTCCTGGCGCCTTAGGCGCCAGGCTCATAAAGCTAGACATGTGTTCAAGTGTTTTAATGTGCACTTATTTGATGCAGACCATGCTGCCACATCCAGGCCCTCTTGAGGCCTGAATGGAACTACTTTACCTGTGGGATTACTTTCCACCCGGGTGTGGTCGGGGAAGGATACATACCTGATCGGAGGAAGGATACACACTTGGAACTTCTTCCAAAGCTATTTAAACCACACCCGATCAGCAACTCACGCTTCGCGTTGTTCTGCTCCTCGCAGCTGGATGCTCACCGTGTCAGCTCCTGCATCTGGACCTCAGCCACGCCTGTCAGTATCCTGGGTCACCTGCAAAGGGAGAAAAAAGACCTTACCTGCTAAATCAGCACCACAGAGAAATCACACCGACGATCCTGAAAAGGAAGACATCATTTTAAAAGCATTTCGCTACGATCGCTGCAGCGCTGCATTTCACTCCCCTTTCCTGGACGCCACCATCTTCAGCAGCGATCATCCGGATCCACAGCCACTTCCCAGAACCTAGAGAGAAAGACAAGAGCAAGGTGAGAGAAGGAAGGGAATAGGAAAAGCTCAGTTTCCTTCTAAGTCTTACCTGTTGGGTCATTCCCATTTCATTTCGGGTCTTGCCGCTTCCAGGCATCCGGACCCCGGCCCCTATGGGGAAAAAAGACAAAGACATTGAATGAGCGAATGCAAAGACATTACCCGAGCGCTCATCCAGAACTTACCTGTCATTTACTGGAACTGCATGTATCACTTCGGGTCGGCGCCATATCTCCGGCATTCCGAACCCCGGCCCCTAAGGGGAAAAAGACAATGAACATTATTATTAAGCTTGGACTCTTGAACTTGCAACAGAACTTTTACAGAGCCTTACCTGAATAGTCAAGCTTACCTGAACTCCCATAATCCTCAATCCAGTGAAGTAACTGGGTTTCAACGCGCCCCTGCATCAGAAGCAGGATGGAGAGCTCATCCTTCCTGACCCTAAGGTGAGACTTCACGGGGAATCGTGGAAGGGTATCATGGAGGGTTGGAAGAGAGTGGGAGGCTTGAGCATAACTCAGTCAGTAGGTAATACTCCCTTTTCACGCACAGGGGAATATTCCTGCGAGCCGGAGAAGCCAGAGTAGAGGGGCCCTTCCTGTCCATCTTCAGAGTCCTGCGCTTCACCATTGAAGAAGCATCAGCACTCGAAGCCAGACCTGCGCCTCCGTGGGAATCAGGTGAGCGTTACAGTCATTATCAGGACATTCTTTCCTTGTACAGATGGCAGAAAAGCCTTCAGCGCAAGTCTGATGGCCCTCAGCTCTAACAGGTTGATATGTAGTCTGGACTCCGATGGAGACCAACGACCGCTGATGGTCAAGTCGTTGGCATGGGCTCCCCACCCCGTGAGTGAGGCATCCGTGACTACTGTTATCTCCGGCCAGGGTTGCCAAAACTGTTCTCCTTTCAGAATGTTCTCCTGACAGGCCCACCACTGAAGGTCTCGAGCCACCCTGTCGGGAACCTGAAGAAGATCTGTCATTCTCCCTGAGAATTGTGACCACTGAGTTCTCAGTGCCCACTGGAGGGATCTCATTCTCAGGCGAGCCTCTGGCACTAGGAAAATGCAGGATGCCATGAGGCCTAGCAACCTCAAAAAGTCGAAGGCTGGGAGACGTTGGGCATTTTGAAACTTGGTAACCATCTGTAGAATATCTTGAGCCCTCACCTCTGGTGGCGAGGCTTTTCCCAGGGAAGTGTCCAGGATCGCTCTGATGAACTGGAGTCTCTGCGATGGTATCATTTGTGACTTCTTTAAATTGAGGGAGAAGCCCAGTCTGTGAAGGGAGTGGCAAACGTGATTTAGCTGGATCTGAGCTTGTTCCGAAGATACAGCCCTGATCAACCAATCGTCCAGGTAGGGGTAGACGTGAATCCCTTCCCTCCTTAGACTTGCAGCCACTACCGACACTAACTTGGTGAAGACCCTCGGGCGGAGGTCAGCCCAAATGGCAGCACTCGAAATTGATAATGAGAGTTGCCAATTGCGAACCTCAGGTATTTCCTGTGTTTGAGATGGATTGGCACATGGAAATAAGCGCCCTGAAGGTCCAGAGATACCAACCAGTCCTGGAACTGAAGGGCCTGGAGGATCTGAGAAAGAGTTACCATCTTGAATGTGTCTTTCCTGAGGAATTTGTTCGATTCTCGCAAGTCCAAGATGGGTCTCAGTCCTCCGTTTTTCTTTGGAATGAGAAAGTAAGGGGAGTACCAGCCCCTGTTCCTCTCCGCTACAGGTACCGTTTCTATGGCACCTTTCTCTAGCAGGTCTAAAATTTCCTGCAAGAGGAGTGGATCTGGAGCTTTTTGAGAGCTGATCCCCGGTGGATGACTCTGAGGTATGCGTAGGAGAGGCAGGCAGTAACCTTGTGCAACTGTCTCCAATGCCCAAGCATCTGACGTGATAGCCTGCCATTCCGCCAGATGTTGAGTTAACCTGCCTCCTACAGGTGTCTTGTGAGGGAAGTCCTCAGAGTGGTTTTGGGGCGTCTGATGCAGATGCCGATGGTAAAGAGGCACCTGCTGTTGCTGCGGCTTTTGAATATCTACCCCGTCCACCTCGGGTAGTTCTTCTTTGTCCCCTTTGAGCCGGTCGTCCTCTACCTCTTCCGAATGCGGAGTAGAAGCAAAAGGACTTGCCTCTCGCAGAGGATCCTGTGGGACGAAAAGGTGTCTGACGGATTGCAGCGCCTAGGGATTTTGCTGCTGCCTTTGATGTTTGCAGTTTTTCTAAACTGTCATCCGCCTTTTTCCCAAACAAAGAAGAGCCATCGAATGGCATGTTCAAGAGCCTGGCTTGCACATCTGGGGCAAAACCAGACTTTCTCAACCAAGCGAATCTCCTGGTTGTTGTACTTGCCGCCATTGCTCTGCTGATACTGTCAGCCGAATCAATGCCCGTCTGGAGGGATTCGCACATAGCATCTTTACCGTCCTGTATGATATTTAGGAACGCCTCCCTTTCTTCTCCCTCCGGGATGCAGTCAGCTGCTGTAGAAGCACACTCCCAAAGTGTATGGCTGAATCTAGCAAGGGTGCAAGTAGCATTAATAGATTTTAACACCATGCTACATGCCGAAAAAACTTTCTTAGCCATAGCATCATATTTTTTGTCGTCCCTGTCCTGTGGGACGGTAGGGTAAGCAGTCTTGATGTCAGTAGAAGATGCTGCCTGTACCATCAGACTTTCTGGGGATGGGTGTTTGGACAAAAACTCCGGGTCTGCAGAAGATACCCTGTATTTAGTAGACAGTTTTTTATTTACTGCCGGGACGACATCTGGGGTTTCCCAGTTCGTCATGATTTTCCTTTGGAGAGCTTTATGAAAAGGTACTACAGGATCCTCCTGTGGACCTTTATCAAGAATATCCGTGAGGTCATCTTGTTGGAAAGCCTGTGAAGGTGTTGACCACCCCATATATTCTGTGATCCTGACCGTTAAGGCTCTATAGGGGGTTTCAGCATGCTCCCACGGGTCTGGCCTAGCGAACTCCACCTCAGGGGAAGTGTCTAAACCACTTGCCTCATGTAAAGAATCATGGAGTTCCTTTAATCTGCGTTCCTCTGAGGATAACTCCTCTTGAACTGGGGTTGCAGATCCCTGCAACTCAAATGTCTCTTCTTGGTCAGATAGTTCTCCCTCTTCCATAATTGAGGACATTGTTCTCAATTGGTCTGAACTCACAAAGGGTGTGAAACCCATCTCCAAGGCAGAGGGTGCCAAACGTGTTGTAATCGGCCTCGAAAACGTCGATGTCGTTGATGCCGAAGGCTTCGAACGTGGCGTCGAAAACAAAGGCGGAGGCCTCGAGGTCCTCGATAGAATTGGGATTCTGCTTGAGGATGTCGACAATCTCGACGACATTGTCATCGAAGACCTGGGGATAACCACTGGGTGCGCCGCAACCGTGACTTTCATTGGCGTTGACGCCGGTGTAGAAGATGGCGTCGAGTCGACAGACCCGTGTGTCGAAGGTCCCTTCGACAACGGCGTCGAAGACACCGACCTCAGCGTCGACGGAACCTTCGTCGACGGCGTCGACGGAACCTTCGAAGAAGGATTCGAGGTCTTAGCTTTACTCGAGGGTTTGTGACGCGCTTGAGAAGCTTCCTTCGCCAGGTACTGCGACTCGTGGCGTTTTGGGCCTTCGGGTCTTTCGACCAGAGCATCGCTCTCGGCAGTCTTCGAGGGGGTCGAGGCCGCTTTCTCGAAGACGCTCATCATATTTTTGCGGAATTCCTCCCATTCAGCCCGGGAACTATGTTTCGTGGGGCAAGGGATTCTCTTAGGTGAAACAGAGGAAGAGGAGGACGAAGAAGGGGATCTTCGACGTCTCCTCTTGGAGTGCTTCGATCTCGAGGAGTGATGGGACCCGCTTCGAGACCTGGAGCGCGAATGGTGACGAGGAGACGAATGTCTCGACTTCGTCGAGGAAGAAGAAGCTTTAAAAGTCTTACCTTTTTCCAGCTTCCCCCAACGCTCCTTCAGGGCCTTAGCTGTCATGGACATACAGTCCTTGCACTCCGAACAATGGTGTTCAGCTCCCAAACACCACAGACAAACTCTGTGAGGGTCAGTCAGCGACATCTTTTTCCCACAGTCTCTGCATTTTTTAAATCCAGACCGAGGGGTCGTCGGTTCCGACGAGGAAGCCATCGAGTATGGATCGAATATCTCAAGGAAATTGGATTAATTCTCTACGAAAACTGAGCAACGATATTCCGAGGCACTGAGTAAGCGCGGAAAAACGGAACTGAGCAACGGACGCTGCGCGCGGCCTTTATAGGCAGGATGACGTCGACGTCGATACGGCGGCTGTCGAGGGACATCGACTCGGCGGACGTCGACGCACAGCGCCCTCTAGAGAAAAATGTTTCCGAGGCCAGCAAAGCTGGAAAGAGATATCTAAGATAAGGAATACGTCGGAGGACACAATCCCTTCAAAATAACTGTGCTGGTTGGGCAGCATGTGGAGGAGGCTGCCCATCTCAGGGCAGAGATTACGGAGACATCAAGGCACTCCAGGGAGGGGATGGAGGCATGTACAGACAGGCTGTGTGGGGAGATCATCCGAGTCAGGGAGGTCCTCACACGGATAGCGGACGCATTGGACCGCCAATTCTCACCACCAGGACAGTCTGCCACATCCTCATCCGCCAGTTCGAGGCAGACAAGCCCCCTCCGCCGCTCCTTACGCACCACCAGGCGCACGTTTACGCAGCCTCCCAATGCTGGTGTTGGCAATGGCCAATAGGGAGTGCATGGTGAAGCCTCTGCGTGCATGGCTGGAGAGAAACATTGTGGCAGACACATGTGGAACTGTTGTGGGGGGTGGGGGGAAGGGTGTTATGGGACTGTTGTGGGGGGTGGGGGGAAGGGTGTTATGGGACTATTGGAGGGGGTGGGGGGAAGGGTGTTATGGGACTGTTGTGGGGCTGGGGGGAAGGGTGGTGGGATGTTTGGGGACATGCATATTTTCTTCTTTACGTTCCTTAATACACTGGTGTTTGAACAAAACACAGGCTTGGACTTATTCATTGTGTATGTGTACTTTATTGACGCCATGGTCCATTGTGCGCTTCCAAACAGACACCAGTGCATTACTACCCATATCCATGTGACAGTACAAAACCATGTTACTCAGAATATTTGGTTGATCAGATGCTGTCTCACAGCACGTCCCTCCTGGCCATCCCCTCTTGCATGACCTGCATCCCCTTCACCTCCGTCCTCATCACCATCATCATCAGGTGCTTCTATTTCAACGTCAGGGGGCAGTGGCACATTCCGTCTGATACACATATTGTGCAGCATGACACATGCCATGGTGGTCTTGGCCACCTTCTCATGGCCATACAACAGAGCGCCACCAGACCTGCTAATGCACCTAAACCGTGTCTTCAAAAGGCCAAAAGTCTGCTCGATCACAATGCGGGTAAGGATATGTGCACGATTGTATTCCTCTTCGTGCCTGTTCTGTGGGTTCCGTACAGGGGTGAGGAGTCACCTCTTCAGGGGATAGCCGGCATCACCTGTATGGGGGGATCAATGGGGTCCTGTTACTGTTCACCTCAAGAGCGGCCTGTTCATATCACACAAATTGACTTTGCATTGTGATTGAAGTACACAATTAACAGCATACATGCAGATGGTCTGTGTGACTGCAATGTGCAAAGGTGAGCTTGACCCTGCAAGTAGACATGCCCCATTAATGCCTCCAACAGTAATTGACATGTCCTGGGTGAGGTCAGGTCTTAGGTGTCCCTGGGCCCAGGCAGATTTGGTACCACACTGCTGGTGTTATGCCATTCCAACATTGATGTTCCCATGCTGAGAGGCATCACTTCAGTGGTGCTATAGGTACGTGGTGCAATGCTATGGCTAGGGGTGATCCCTTTGCATGCTTTCAAGGGCACATTGCATTATTGTTGTTGTGCTGGACTAATTCTGTATGACTATCTTGACGGCATGCATGACATTTGTGTATTTTGTGGCGTGGAATGTTGTGCAATGTGGATGTGGATGGATGTTTAAGGTTTCTAGACCTGGATTGTCATCTATGTTGTGTAGCTTATACTTACATGTCCGTTCATCTCAAGTACGTTGCGGGCTTCATAGAGGGACATTGGCGTACATCTGTATGTGCATTCATCTGACGGACGACAAGCTACACCCATTTCGAGTATGGATCCCCCCCCCCAATCACACCCAGTTGGAGTATGTATCTCCCCCCCCCATCACACTGCCCTGTGCTTGCCCTGCAACTCACCAAGTAGCCACGAACGTTGTCCGGCTTGTCGCTCCATGTAGCGTGGGATAGTTGAGTTCCGCAGGACCATGGAATCATGGGTTGATCTGGGGAAACGGGCACAACAATGTGTGATTACCTTGTTGGCGTCACATACCATTTGGACATTGATGGAGTGGAATTGCTTCCTGTTTCGGTAGACTACTTCATTGTGATGTGGTACAACCAATTCCACATGGGTACAGTCGATGGCCCCGATGCAACTTGGGATGCCTGCCAGTGAATAGAAGCCAACTTTGATGTTTGCAATCTCCTGGGCAGTCCGTGGCATGAATATGTGTTCAGGTGCATGCTTCAGGAGGGCATCAAGTACCTGGTTCAGCGTGCGTGAGAATACTGGTTGTGAGATGCCATGCATCTGGCCCACTGTATTCTGGTAGGTGCCTTTGGCCAGGAAGTGGAGCACAGTCACCACCTTGAGTAGAGGAGGGATGGCAGTTCGGATGTCTATGAGGCTCACAATGTCGTTGTGTATCATGTCCACGATGCTGGTGATGGTATCCCGGTCCAGACGGTACAGGGTGTGTATCTGCTCTGGGGTTAGGTTAAATGGACTGGCTCTGATCATGGGGATTGGTGGGTGCCTCTGTGGTATGATTAGGTGCCGTGGTGGTGCTTGCTGTGCCTGTCTTGCCCTCCTCCTCCTCCTCCTGCGTCTCCTCTGTGCTGCCTGTTGTTGTTGCTGCTGCGCTGCAATCATGTCCTACAGCCCATGTAATGCTGCAAGTATTGGAACCATCTTGGTGTGGAAAGGGGTGTGGAAAGGGGTGTGGTGTGCTCCTTTTGAGCTGCCACAGTCTCCATTGCCTCCACCTGTGCTGATTGTGTCCACCTGTGGCAGGTGGGAACACTGCTCAGTTCTCTTAACGGGTGGTTCGCGATGTCGGTATTAGCGCCATGGCGGTAAGGGGTTTTGGGGGCTTTACCATGCCGCTATTGGCATGTCCGCTCGCCTTGTGATGCTGTGCTATTAGCGGCATGGCGTTATTTACGGGATGGAGGGTCGCGCGCACGCGGACTGCCCGCTATTAGTGGCACCGTACTTAGCGGTGCCGCTAATAGCGGTGAGCCGGGTCGTAATTAGCATGGGGATTTAACGTTACCGGTATTCTATTACCGGTAACGTTAAATCCCTACCGCCTACCGTGTAATGAGGTCCAGAGACTTTGAAACCGACCAACCTAGGGGGAGCTTCGACCTTCTCTCCTTCAAGGCCTTACTGGTCATCGATTGGCAGGAGCCACATTCGATGACTTCATATTCTTCGCCAACGAACCAGAACCAAATCAGTGATCGACATCTTCGTGTCACAGTACGTACAACTCTTAAAGCCTGATTTCGGCATAGACAGAGAGGAAAATCACAAAAAGAATGACGTTAGTCGAAGTGAATTGCTGCGGCGAGTCGAACTGTTCTTAGAGCCTTCTGTGGATGTGGAAAAACAGAAATGTAGCAATGGGCTATTTATACAGTCATCGACATCACGTCCGGGCATGGTAATGGTAACTGTCGAGAGACATCGACGATGATGCCCACAGCGCCCCCTGCGGCTGAAATGTTTCCGAGACTGCAAAGCAGGATATGAATATATCTAAAATGAGGTATATGTGGGAGGACACAATCCATTAGTAGTTCCCAAACTTACCTCACATTCCAAGCGCGGGAAGAGAAGCAGTCAGAAGGAGATAGACAAGCAAAAACGCACAGGAAAGCTTCCAAGATGGTGACAACATTGCATACCCCCTCAGAAGCCATGGTACAAACAGGTGAGAGAAATGTACTATTACCAGCCACAAAGAGACTCAATTACTGTAATGTAAAGCTCTGCTAGGAGTCACCCAATTGCAAGCCATTAGACAAAGGTATAATAGACCCTACCAATCAGCAGGGTTGATAAAGCAAATGCGCTCTTAAAAAGGGCAGGGTAAGTCCAGTCAGGGTGACAGGTGGAGTAGAGCCCACAGAAGCAGAGGAACAGGAGGACATGTTCATTGCCATTTCCTGCAGAAGCAGGGACAGCACCTCTTATTACAGAGGGGTAACTTTGCTGGAGGATTTGCTGAACACATGAACCCTGATACAAATGTCTGCCAAAAGTCCAGAAGGAGACTTGCCTGTGTGAATGCTGATAATCCAGGCTGGGGCAAGACCTTTCAAAGGGAACACTGATAATACAGGACATAGTAAGAGTTGTCCCAGTGAAAGTTAGAAGATCAGATCACGGTGCGACCTGGTCAAGTGCATACTGAAACCAGAGGCCATGGAAAGATCTGAACCAGGGAAACCCTGTGGTCTGGAGGAAAAAACCTGTATGATGTGAATGTGAAGCTTGGAAGAGGCCTATTTCGCTGCGTATCAGAGGGTGAGGATGACCCAGACAAGTGAGGGAGAGAGGCTGGTGAAACAAACTGAAAGATAAAGAGGTTAAAGTAGATCCTGAAGAGAAGTCAGAGAAGCCATGCATTTGGGAAAGAACTGAAGGACAAAAGTGAAAGCAACACAAATCTGGGCTTTGAGTAACCCTGGAAGAGTTACTGGGGCTAGGCATTACAAATAGAGTTTTTAAAACTATTTTCTTGTGCCAAGAATTAGAACATCTGTGTTTTAGCTTAGGGACTAACCTGAAGGCTTAGGACATTTTAAGTATAGGTTTGAAACGCACTGTTGGACAAATCTTTTGGGTAATCTGTTTGGACAAGGAGCCCTGGAGGAAAATGAAGTTGAAAGATTAGGTTAAACTTTATGATTTGGAACAAAGCCACTTGCAGTGGTAGACAAAGGAGAATACCCCACTTTATCTTGAACCATTCCTAGCACTCTTACCATCATAACCAACCAAAAAGCGAAGGAACCTCCCGAGGTACTGGTTGCAGGCTTGTAGAACAAAATCTACAATCTAAATTTGTATATATTTGTTCACGGTAGAAAGTACTCTACAGTTCTTCTTTATCATAAATGATCGCTTTATTGATGTCTTCACGTCTCTTTTTCAGCACAAAACGAGGCTGACAGTACTTCATTTCGGACAAAAGACCTAAGTAGTGATTCCTTCAATGACGTTAACGTTGTGATTCACAAGTAATAAAAGATATTTACAGGTTTGGTTGCTCTCTCATAAAGCCAACAATTTAATTATGGTCTCCTGTTAACAAATGGTGTATCAAGCTGGTGCTTAGATCTGTCAGTGTAGGTGGTGTCCAATGCGTATTGAAAGATAGTCATTGAGTATTTTGCACTGTTGGGCAATTCGCTGTGTTAGGTGTCTGCCCCGTTCTGCATGGTAAGCTGTTACCGTCAGAAACATCATTTTCATTTGTAGAGATTCCCCGATTTCCTGAAGCTGTTTGGTCACATAGCTACCTTGAGACATACATTAAAAAAACACTTGTTTGAACCACACTTTATTGGTGTTGATTGTCATTGCACGACCTCCCCACACATGGTGTTAGGGGTGGTATTACTGAGCGTTGATGCATTTGAATGAACCCACATTTGAATGTCAGGACCTGTTGTTGCGTCAAGTTCAAACTGATCCCTACAGTTTAACCTGGTTTGAGGACACACCACATCCTACAGAGAACCCCAGGTCGTGTGCATGAATTTGAGCACTCAATCAGCTGAGACAAATCTAGTTTTGCACCCAATTGTTCCAGGAAAAAAATCTGATAGACCACTGGAGGGAGTGCCATACAGAAGAACAAGTTACTTACCCCTGGTAACGTTTTTTTTCTATTGGATGTTCCTCCCACGTATTCCTCATCTTATGAGAATTATCCTTCCAGCTTCAGCTGCTTTTTAAACAATTTTCAACAGGGGGCGCTGTGTGCTGTCTTGTCGAGTCGATGTCCTTCGAGGGCCTCCGTTCGACTGTCTACGTCATCATCAGTATAAAATTGCGCACACAGCGCCGGTTGGCGTAACATAGACCGTAGGCTTCAAGAAAGCGTAAAGTGTAAGAACATGTAAATTCTACAGTGGGATAGGCTGGGAGGGGCGATGAGGAGTACGTGGGAGGAACATCAAATCGAAAGAACGTTTCCAGTGGTAAGTAACTTGTTCTTCGAATGGATTGTGTCCTCCCACGTATTCCTCTTCTTATGATAGACTCCCAAAGCAGTAATAATTTGGTGGTGGGGGTACGAATTATATTTTGTTTTAACTGTTGTCATAACTGAATGAAGGACCGCCTTTCCAAATTGTCCTTCCTGACTGGAAGATGAATCCAGGCAGTAATGTTTCACAAACATGTGAATAGATGACCAAGTGGCTGCTGAACAAATGTCTTTAATTGGGACACCTCTCTGAAGAGCAGCAGAGGTTGCCATGCCCCTTGTGGAATGAGCTCTCAAGCCTTCCGGCAGGTCTTTAACCACTAACCTGTAACATTCCCTAATACCCAGGATGATCCATCTGAATAGGTTCTGTGTTGTAACAGCTAAACTCAATTTAGGGCCCGTATATACAATGAATAATTGGTAATTTAAACGAAATTAGCCATTCTTGACAGCCCTTTTTGGGTTCAGCCTATGTAATCTTTCCTCCTCCTTTCCAGGATGAGGAGGTGGATAGAAAGTTACAAAATGATCTTTTGCAACAAGTGGAAGTCAGAGACTACTTTAGGTAGAAAAGAAGGATTCACCCTGAGAACAACCTTGTCTTTATAGAAAACTGTATGTATGGGTTTACAGGAAAGTGCCTGCAACTCGCTTAACCTGTGGGCTGACGTTATTGCAATTAGCAAAACATTTTTCAAGGTTAACAGTCTTAATGGGCATGGGTGTATAGGCGCAAAAGGAATGCATGTTAGAAATGTTAACACCAGGTTAAAATCTCATACAAGGACTTTAAATGGAACTGGTGGAAATACATTAGTAAGACCCTTTAGGAATTGAACAATCACCTCCTCTGAAGACCGCTTCAAAATAGATAGCGCCGCCAGGTAACCTTTAATTGCTCTAATCTGGAGCCCCAGATTCGCCAAATGTAACAAAGAAGAAAGCACCATAGGTGTGTCTCATAGAAAGGGATCCACATTCTTATCCCTGCACCAACTGCTGAGCTGCGGTACAAACATTTTGTTGCTGGCCTTCTGGGCGAAAGCAAGATATCCATTACATCATCCGGGACGTCCCAATCCTTGGATCTCAACCTCTCAGAAACCATGCATGAAGGTTGAGAGTCTTGACCTCTGGATGGAGGGACTGACCCTCCTCTCGCGAGAGAAGGTCCTCTCTATGTGGAAGACGCATTGGAGGGCAGATGGACATGTCCAGAAGGTCCGGGTACCACGTCCTCCTGGCCCAACACAGAGCAATTAGGATCATGGATTTCCCGAACTTTATCAACATCCTGATCACATGAGGAATGACGGGGACTGGAGGAAACGAGTACAGGAGTGGAAACTCCCAGTCCACTACGAACGCGTCTCCTAGAGCTCCTCCTAGGGGAAATTCCCTGGAGCAGAACAGTTCGCATTTCTGGGTTGACACTTGTCATGAACAGATCCACTTGCGGGGTTCCCCAAATGGTGAAGATCTCTAGAAGGACTTCCTGAGCTAGTTCCCACTCATGGGAGACTGTGCTCTGCCTGCTCAGAGCATCTGCTGCTGTGTTCTCCTCTCCGGCTAGGTGAACTGCTTATAGAGGGATTCCTTCCTGAATTGCCCAGAGCTGCATTGCTTCTCTGTACAGTGCTAGTGACCCCACTACTCCTTTATTGTTGAGATAGTACATGGCCACTGTGTTGTCTGTCATTATCAAGACATTCTTTCCCGTACAGAGGGCAGAAAGGCCTTCAGTGCTATTCTGATTGCCCTCAGCTCCAAAAGGTTGATGTGTAGTTTGGACTCGGATGGAGATCAAAGACTGCTGATTGTCAGCTCGTTGGCGTGGGCCCCCCCCCCCCCGCGTGAATGAGGCATCCGTCACTACAGTTATCTCCAGCCATGGTTGCCAAAAAGATTCTCCCTTGAGAATGTTGTCCTTGCAAGCCCACCACAGAAGGTACTGAGAGACTCTGCTCTGAACTTTCAGGTGGTCTGACATTCTGCCTGAGAATTGGGACCATTTAGTCCTGAGAGCCCATTAGAGGGATCTCATTCTGAGGCGAGCCTCTGGCACCAGAACAATGTAGGATGCCATGAGACCGAGCAACCTCAAATAATCGTACGCCGGAAGATGCTGGGCACTCTGAAATTTGGTGACCATCTGCAGAATATGTTGAGCTCTCACCTCGGGTGATGAGGCTTTCCCTGAGGAAGCATCCAGGACTGTTCCAATACATTGGAGTCTTTGAGATGGTATAATGTGGGACTTCTTGTAATTGAGGGAGAAGCCCAGTCTGTGGAGAGAGTGGCAGGTTACGCAGAGATGTTTCCGGCCTTGTTCGGGTAAACGTGCCCTGATCAGCAAGGTAGGGATAGAAGTGAATCCCCCCCTCCTGAGACCCGATGCCACCATTGTCATTAACTTGGTGAAAACCCTTGGGGGGGAGGTCAGCCCGAATGGCAGAACTCAAAATTGTTCATGAGAATCGCCAACTGCGAACCTCAGGTTCTTTCTGTGCTTGAGATGGATAGGCACATGAAAGTAAGCATCCTGAAGGTCCAATGACACCATCCAGTCTTGGAGCTGAAGAGCCTGAAGGATTTGGGAAAGGGTAACCATCTTGAACTTGTCCTTCCTGAGGAACTTGTTCAAGTTTCTTAAGTCCAAAATGGGTCTCAATCCTCCATCCTTTTTGGGAATTAGAAAGTATGGGGAGTACCAACCCTTGTTCCTTTCCACTATAGATACTGGTTCTATAGCACCTTTCTCTAGCAGGGTTAACATTTCCTGAACAGGGAGTGGATCCGGAACTTTAAAAGAGTTGTTCCCTGGTGGATGATCCTGAGGCCTTTTTTGAAACGGAAGGCAGTAACCTTGGGCTACAGTTTCCAGTGCCCAAGCATCTGAAGTAATGCCCTGTCATTATTTCAGATACTGAGTAAGTCTGCTTCCCACCGGGGTCTTGTAAGTGAAGGCCTCAGAGTGGTTTTGAGGTGGCTGAAGCGGCGGCTGATGATAAAACTTAAGCTGCTTGGGCTGGCTTAGCACCTCTCCCTCATACACCACGAGGGAATCTTTTCTGACCTCTTTGACTAGCTTGTCCTCTTCCTCTTCCAATTGAGGAGTAGAATCGAAAGGATTTACCCCTCCAAGAAGATGCACCAGAGTAGGGGTGTTGAGGCTGTTTAATGGCGCGCTAACGGATTTAGCCGCCGCTTTCGAGGTCTGCCGCTTTTCCAAACTCTCATCAGTCTTGCTGCCAAACAGCCTCGAGCCGTCAAAGGGCATATTGAGGAGTCTAGACTGCATAGCTGGTGCAAATCTGGACTTCCTCAATCACGCAAATCGGCGCAACACTGTGCTAGTTGCAATGGATCTGCTGATGCTGTCAGCAGTATCCAACCCTGACTGAAGGCATTCACCCATTGCCTCCTTACCATCCATGATGATTGCCAGGAAGACGTCTGTTTCTTCACCTTCCTGGATGTGGTCAGCTGCCATAGCCACAAAGTCCCACAGGGTAAGCGTAAAGCTTGACAAGGTACAAGTTGCGTTAGTCGACTTTAATGCCGTACTACCAGCAGTACATATTTTTCTCACCCAGGCAGCCTCTGTTTTATCATCCCTATCAGGAGGGATAGAGGGGTATGCTGATTGCTTAGTAAATGTAGTAGCTTGAACATTTTATTCACTGAAGCCGCAGTCTCTGGTGTCTCCCAATTTGCTGAGACCCTTTTTTATAGTGCAATGTGAAAAGGCAAAATTGGATCTTTTTGGGGACCCTTATCCAAAATATAAATCATGTCATCCTGCTCAAAAGAAGGAGCAGGCCTGCTCCAACCTAAAAACCACCTTGCTCCACAGTTTCCCAAATGAGGAGTCAGCATGGTCAGTAGGATCTGGTTTCTCAAATTCCAGTTCGAGAGAGGTATCTAAACCACTGGTTGACTGAAGGTTATCATGCAAGTCTTTTAACCTAGACTCTTCTGAGATGAATTCCTCTGGCACATTAGGGGTGCCATATTATAACCCAAATGGTGGTGTGTTATTATCTGAAGGTTCATTATCTTCATGGATATAGGTTAAAGACTTTAAAATGTCTTTCTATGCAAGGGTTTGAAAACCTTTTCCTGTGTTACTGTTGGCTTTGACAACTTCGGAGTAATAGTTGAAAACGACTTCGAAGTCGGAGTCGCCTTCGACACTGGCGCCAACCGCTCTGACGGCGATGGTGTTAGCGAAGGCGTCGGCATTGTCGACTTTTTATGCTTTTTCAAAGGAACCCTCGATGGACTGAATTCCTGACTTGTTGAAGCCCTCAACCATTTCTCGTCAGATCGAAATTTTTCTCAATGCTCTACCGGCTTATGGCTCGGTTACGAAGATTTCGTCTTCGACTTCCCTTTGTTGTCTTTATGCAGAATGACAGGGGCATGGGCTTTCTGCTTATTTTTCAAGGGGGTCAGGCCGCATTCTACAAGATTTTAAGCATTTCTTTATGAAATGCATCCCATTTTGCTGGGTAGTCCGACTTAGTTGGACATTTGATTACCTCGGCCAAGGAATCACTAGAGGTCGATGGTGACCTGTGACGCTGTTTCTTGGCCTTCTTCGAAGAAGACAAAGAATGGCGCAATCGACTTCTCGATGGAGATCTTTTAGATCTTTTCCATTGAGGAGAACCCCTCGACTCATCGGTCTTTCTTTTTGAGCTCTTCGAAGGAGACTTTGAAGGCAACTTCCCCACCGCCAATTGACCTTTACGCTCCCTGAGAGCCTTTTCAGTCATCGCCGGATAGGAGTTACAGTACAGTGACCGGTACCAAGACACCACAGACATCTGCGGTGGGGGTCGGTGATCGACATGCTCGATCCACAGTCCTGGCATTTCTTGAAGCCCATTTTAGGCGTTGATGGAGCTGACGGGGAAGACATTTTCGATGTATGAAAATAGCTGACAGAGTTCACTGAAGAACCGAAGCATGCCGTAATTCTTCAAAGCGTTATCTCAAAAAAACAGAATTGAAGTCAACGGGCGATGGATGCACTATTTATAGTGAGTTGAACAGAGGCCCTCGAGGAACATCGACTCGACGAGACGGCACACAGCGCCCCTGTCGAAAATAAATTACGATGAGGAATACGTGAGAGGACACAATCCATTGGAAAGCAAAGATGAGTTGACTGAACTCCCCATGTTACTATGAGAGAAGGGGCCAGCTGTGAGGTACTCGGTAGGTTTGAGGCACCCAATATGCCATACAGAGAGCATGAAGACTGGCATCCCCCAGGCTTGCCACCCCCACCAAGGCAGTGCATGAAACCATCAAGGGTGTTTGGAAATCCTCAGTCAGGACTTCCAGAAACCTGCCATCAGAATTACCCAACCCCTCAAAAGTCTGATCATCTGGGAATGGCAAAGTCATATTGTCAAAGGTATTTAAACCCTCACCATCAGAAGTCTCACACTCCCTAACATTATAAGTGTGTAAAACTAAAACATTGAAACAAGTCGTTCAGAGAAGGATTCTGCCATGCTTTGAACAAATAAGCTTTGATCAGAAACGAACCACAGCTAACTATACAACCACAGAGTTCACAGAAGTTGGAGATAGAAGTTCTCAAATATACCTGCTGTTTGGAACAAGGAGGTGGAGTGACCAAGGGGGTGAGAATGAGATAATGCAGAGAGCCGCGCACCAACTACCCACAGACACGGAACACAACCGACAAGTAAAGACTCACAGGAAAGCTTCCACATTTGTGGCAAATTTGGCTACCGCCTCTGAAGTCTTTAAACAAACAAATGAGAAGTTTACTAATAACCAACTGGCGAGAGCTCCATTAGAGTAATTCAAAGTTCTGTTAGGGGACACCCAATCCTGAGTCTTTAGACAATACTATAATGAACTCTAACAACCAGCAGAGCTGACAAAGAGAAGGATAACCTTTAAGCACTATAAAAAGGGATGGGTAAGCCAAGTCACTGAGGCCAGAGTAAAACCCACAGCACACAGAGAGAACAGTAGGATGTGTTCCTCGCCACTTCTGGCAGAAGAAGGGAGAACGTCACGTGGTACAGGGGGTATCTTTGCTGGAAGAATTATTGTATACCAGACCGAGATACAAATATGTGATATTTTCTAAAGGTCTAAAAGCAGACCTGCGTAAGGCAATGCTTGGCAGTGAGACCTGTCCAAGGGAGCGCTGACAATCCAGGTTGTGATGAGCTCTGTCCTAGTAACAGTTAGAAGATAAGGTTCTGGTGGGACCTGTTCGAGTGTATGCTGAAAGCCAATGGTCATGGAGAGACTTGAACCAGGGAAATCCTGTGGTTTGAAGGGAAAACCTGAGGTTTAGGTTTCAGAGATTGGAGACGATTCTGACAAGTCAGTGAGAAAAGTTGATACATCAAGATGGAAAATAAAGAGGCTAAAGCAGAGCATTAAGAAAAGTCTCAGATGCTATTGACCTGGGGAAGGCCCGAAGGACGACAATGGAATCATGAAGATCATGAAGGGTCCAGTCTGTGAGTAAACCCTGGAAGAGCCTTTCCAAGAGAAGCTTCTTTTTTGTGTTTGAGCCTAGGGCTGGACCGTATAGAATAGGATTTGTGATCTCTTCTGTTAGCCAAAACCTAGCACATTTGTTTTTGGTTTAGTCTGGAGGCTTTGAACATGATATGTATAGGTTTGAACATTTCTGTTGGCTAAATCCTTTGGGCACTGTCTTTAGACTAGGGAGTCATATGAAGGGCCAGGACTTGCAAGATTAGGCTAATCTTTATGACTTGGCACAATGCCAATGGAATTGGTAGACACTGGAAGAGTACCCCATTTTTTGTTCAACCATTAGAAACTTCATTTTCATTTGCAAAGAACCCGCAGGTTCCTACAGGCATTTGGTCCAACACAAACCTTGAGACACGCCTTATGTGAGAAACCTGAAGGTGTCCGTAAGGAACTCATGGTGCCAACAGTAAAGACAGACAACAGTGATCACAGTTTAAGGGTGTTTGTTGAACTTTATAATGGGTGAGATAAACTCCTAATCTAAACCTAAATCTAAGGTGGGAGCAAGCTACGACCATCAAATAATAATAAGGCAGTCCTAGTGGTGTCTTGTCAAATAAAAAGGCCCAAAACTATTAAAAAAATATTGCCAATCCTTTGTCACGATACTTGTCCCCAGACATCAGGAACAGACCAACCTGCCCAGGGTACTGGCACCCATGGGGACCTTTAAGGCCCCAAAGGATTCCATAAGGGCTTAATGGACTTGGTCCTGGCCCCGTTGGCGCCAGGCTCATGCTGCCATCACAAATAAGGCAGACCAGTCTGAGGCAAGCTGAAGGGACTACTTTACCTGAGGAACTACTTGCTAGGGTGTGGTTGGAGGGACTACTTTACATGGGAACTACTTCTTGAAAGCTATATAAACCACGCCCTCAGAACAGAACACGCTTCGCGTGATTCTGCACTTCTGCAGCTTAACGCTCACCGTGTCTGTTAACTTGAGGCCTGTCTTCAGCCACCCCCGTCTAGTTCTTCACGAGGTACCTGCAAAGGAAGGAAGAGAGAGGAAAAAAGAAAACAAGGCTCTTACCTGATGCTCCATCTCGATCGCTCTGGAGTTTCCATTCTGCTGAGCTGAAAAGGAAAAGACATCAGGTTAGCCGCGCAGACCACGTAAACTACATTGCTATCCTGCACAACGCTAATACTCACCAGAGGGCTGCTCATCCCAGCGATCCATCGAAGCACCATCACTTGATCGCCACCATCACTCGATCGCCGCTCCGGAGCTGCCACACCTGTTGAACACAAAGAAAACATCAGGTTAGCTGCGCATTGGGGAAAGGCCTCATTGGACATTTGACTCTTACGCAGCGCTACGACTCACCTGAAGGCTGCATTTCCTAGTGGTCCTGCAAAGCACCACCACGCGATCTCCGCCCCTGAGATACAGCACCTGCAGAATACAAAAGAAACAGCAGGTTAGTTACGCAGAAGAACAATACCGCATGTAAAGACTTTATCGCATAACGCTGGTGTGAAACTTACCTTGGAATGCAGCTCAACGTTCCTGGGAAGAAGTCTGCTTCATCTTTTCGCACCAAGGGGAAACCTGTAAGAAAGAGGCACAGAAGTGAACTTTTAGCAACTTGAACTCTAAAGCAATCCATACCATTGTTATAAAGACTTACCCGATTGAGTCACTGTTGTCTGGAACTCTGCAGGATCAGTGAAGTAACTAGATCCTTGAACTATTACGTCCTATCTAAACCAATCAAGCTTCGCCGGCAGGCGAGAGCCGGCCCTTGAAGTAAGGCCATTGAAAGAAGGCTCCCTGCTGACGGAGCTGACCGAGCGTGCCGTGCTGCAGTCTGCACCTGGTCCCTAAGCCCTGCAACCTGCCTCCCATTTGGACTTGCTACAGGTACTAGTAACGCTGTACCACAAGACTATATTGTTTCAGTTTCACCCCCATGCACTCCTACTACGGCCAGTCACCACCTACACCCGTGAGCCACCATGTTTGTTTGCTGTGCTATGTGAAGCATCTACCCCAGCTAGGCTACTAGACCCCATTGCTACCCTACTGCTTGACTGTAATGTATTGGCCTGCCATACTGCATATCATGACACTAGCATACTGAGTTGGTAGTCAACAAAATGTACTTATGAAGTAATGTTGCCCTGTTCTAGTAAATTGCATCTAGGTATTTGTTCTCTAGCAAGTCTGGTTCCCATTGCTAAATTTCAATTTAGATATGCTCTGTCTATGCTTTTGAATTAGCGCCATTTTGGCTCTCTTTTCTAAATTCGAATATAGGTATGCTTTGTTTACACTTTTGAAGTAGCTCTGCTTATGATCTTGAATTAACACCATTTTGGCTCTCTTTGCTAAATTCGAATCTAGGTATGCTTTGTTTATACTTTTGAAGTAGCTCTGCTTATGCTCTTGAATTAGCGCCATTTTGGCTCTCTTTGCTAAATTCGAATCTAGGTATGCTTTGTTTACACTTTTGAAGTAGCTCTGCTTATGATCTTGAATTAACGCCATTTTGGCTCTCTTCGCTAAATTTGAATCTAGGTGTGCTCTGTTTACACTCCTGAATTAACCCAAACTGCTGATTAAGCCCTAGCCGATTTGCACCTACTCCTTGCACTTTAGCATAGCCTAACCTAGCGGCATATCTGCGCTTAACGCCTAACTGCTATCTATGGTAACAGCTGACTGCATGTTGATTATGCCCCATTTGCTAATTTTCGAATCTAGGCTGCAGTATATTTGTGCCTTGTAAATTACCCAGCAGCAGTAAGATCACGTTAAAGCTGCCCTTTATCACAACAGAATGCAGGCACTGCTAACTTTGACTATGTTCCCATTCTGTATTATACCATCTGCCACCCCCTGCACTAGAGGTCATTACTTTAAGTTTGATGATGGGTTAGGTAGACTGAGATGTCCTCGTCACCACCCTATCCCCTGCCCTACACCATTCCTTCCCACACTACCCCCTTTTCCTACACTAATCTCAACCAAACTACATCCAGCCTCCACTTTGTGCACCTCACATGACAAGTTGCCCCCTGTGCCTATAGCCTCAACCACCTCCCCTCCTGACACCTCTAAGCGTAACGAGAGACTAACCAGTAGACTACCGTCCAGCAGGCACTCAGCAATGGAATTTACACAAAAGCTCATACGCTCAGATCGCCCTGGATGCACTGACAATGATCGCATGCGAAAAAAGAAAAGGTGTACAGCCCCACTGAACAACCCAGGGGACATTAGCCCCAGTCTACCAACGAAGGACCCACAAACACAACCTACTAAGGGAGCATTACTGAATGTCAGGTCATTGGTAGCACATGCAACTGAGATTGCCGACATTATTGAGAACAATAACCTTTATTTCCTTGTAATGACAGAAACCTGGCTGCATGAAGCAGCAGGCCCTTCTATCGCCCTAGCCGTCCCAGATAATTACTCCATTCTCCGTGTAGACAGACCCACTGCTCGCGGAGGAGGAATAGCCATTATCTTTAAAGACACCCTCAATATAAGACTAGTCACCCCTACGTTGCTGACATCATGTGAACTCCTCTCAATTAAATTCCAAACCTCACCTAACAGCACTATCACACTACACATCATTTACAGGCCTCCAGGACCCCCTGGATCCTTTGAAGAAGATATCACAGCCCTAGCAGCCGACACCACCAAACCCACAGCGCAAAATATCATCTTAGGGGATTTCAACCTTGGTTATAAGGACACTAGCGACCCACACACCATCTCTCTAGCCTTTGCACTACTAGACCAAGGCTATACTCAAGTTAGCACCAAACCCACCCACGAAAAAGGAAGGATACTTGACTGGGTTGTGGCTCTCAATTGCACCATCACCCTACTAGATCCGACTCCACTAGTATGGTCAGACCACCATCTTATCACCTTTGAACGGCATATCAACAACCTAGAAAAGAAAAAGTCCATTATTGCTCCCCCCTGCCTCACAAAGAACAAATGTAACATCACAGCAGATGCTCTAGTTCCTTTGGTAGCCCCCCTACTCAATGCCCTACCGGACACCAATGATCCCAACACTCTAATTAACATCTACAATGAGACCATGACTAAAGCCATTGATGCTATTGCTCCGCTAAAGTTACGTAAAAGTAAACCCATAGCCCATCTTAACTCGTGGTTCACTCCAGAGCTAAAAACACTCCGTACTGAAAAAAGAAAATGGGAATCACGTTGGAAATCATCCCCTACACCTGAAAATAAAACTAACCTTGCCATCATCACTGCTACCTACAAAAATAAAATAATCCAGGCCAAAAAAGAAATTTATGATGACAGAATAGCCCAAGCCAGCTCTAGTACTAAAGAATTATTCAACATCCTAAGAGAACTAGAGAACCCCAACCCACCGCCAGATACATGCACTAAGGATAAAGCCTGGTGCACCAGCATCCAAAATGCCCTCTCCAATAAAATTAAAGGACTGCAGACCAAAATAGCTGACAAAAGATCCCAACTAACAGTCATTACACCAGCACCTACACCCACCCCTCACACCAACTCAGGTTTCACATTAAAAAAAGTCACCATTCCTGAAGTCCACAAAATCATTGCGTTTCTTAAATCATCTAACTTTAAGGGCGATTGCTGCCCAGCTCAGATTATAAAAGATGCAGCTAGAGACCTTGCCCCATTCATTACTAAACTTGTAAACTCCTCCTTCTCTAACAACTCCGTTCCAAGTAACCTTAAACAGTCCTGGGTCCTACCACTACTGAAAAAATAGACCCTTGACCCGGCTATACCCACTAACTACAGACCAATTACGACAGTCCCCTTTCTACTGAAAATTCTGGACAGAATAGCCTACTTGCAAATACAAGATTATCTTGAAGCTCACAAATTACTCGGTACGTGCGATCTGGCTTCAGACCCCAGCATGGAACTGAAACCGCACTTGTCGACCTCAAAAGCCAGATCGATGAATTGAAAGACAAAGTAAAGATGGCCATCCTACTTCTACTCGACCTCTCTGCGGCTTTTGATCTGGTGGATCACTCCATACTTTGTAACCACCTATCCTCTGTGGCCTATTTCTCTAGTTCTGCAGTTGCCTGGATCCAATCTTTCCTCGCTAACAGAACTATGCGTGTGTTCTCACCGTCAGCAGCTGCTGACCCCATCCCCATCACCTGCGGAGTCCCCCAAGGATCCTGCGTCTCGCCCACTTTGTACAACATTTTTACAAAGCCACTATTCGACAAACTGGACAGTCTGGGTGTCACCTACACAAACTATGCAGATGACACCCAGATACTCCTACCCCTCACAGGGACCTATGATATAGACGTCGCGCGGATTAACGAAGTCTACATCATCATTCAGGCATGGATGGCCACACATGGCCTCTGCCTGAATGATGATAAAACACAACTACTCCTAGTCGGATCATCTAATAACCTTCTCAAACTAAGTTCTCACTACACAAATATCGTCATTGATGGGAACAGTATACCCATGGCCAAACATGTAAACACGTTAGGTTTCTACCTTGATGCCCAGTCTAACTTAACTAAGCAGATCAACATGACCTCCTCGGCCACAGCTTACACTGGCAAGTTGATCAGAGCCTGTAGACCTGTACTATCCCCCACCAGCTGCCTTACTCTGGCGAGAGCGCTCATACAATCCAAATTGGATTATTGCAACAGCCTTTATCTAGGAGCAAACAAAACCATCTTAAATAAACTACAGATCATGCAAAACAACGCGCTTAGAGCAGCGTTGAACATTCCCAAAAGAGAGCACATATCAGAAACTAGAAAGCACTACAGGTGGCTCTCTATACATGACAAAATTGCCCTAAAAACTATCTGTCTCACGCACAAAGCGCTCATTTACCAAGCCCCCCCCCTATCTCACAGACAAGTTCACATGGAAGGTATCCAATAGAGTCACTAGATCATCCAACACACCCTGTCTGGCGGTGCCCAGATACAATCTAAAAAGAGCCGGAGGTTCTAGCTTCCCGGTATTAGCCGCCCAGCTTTGGAACACTCTCCCTCAGAACATTCAAACTATTCAAACCTTCAACAAATTCAGAAGCCATGTTATCACATGGATTCTTAACAAAACATAAATAACAGCTCTTGATACCACTACCGCTAGGTGGTCGGCTCAACTAGTATACATGTCATCTATCCTTTACTACTACTATGACCTAATGTATAATATGTATAATGTTTAAAGTATATATGTACCACTGTAATTTTACAAACTGTATTAATGTTCACAATTGTCTATAAATTGCCATGTAACCATTACTATCCTCAAGCGCCCAATTACCTCCGGGTCAGGTGCGCGATATAAATAAAATAAACAAACAAACAAACCCCTGCATAAAGTTGCAGGATGGAGAGTCTGCCATTCATAACGCTAAGGTGAGACATAGCAGAGGGGTGCACAAGAAGGCCACGGGAGGCGGGAGTTGGCCCCCCTCCATATGGTTGGGTAACATTTTGTTTAACCTTTTAGGCAAACCTGTTTTAATGACGGAAGAGAGAATCAGAGGGGGCACGAGGAGCCATTCAACATCGGACCGTCCAGTTCCGTTCAGCGCCCCTGAGGATACCAGTTGAGTGTAACATCGTTACTACTAAATTACAAAAAGAGTGTGGGATAATGTTCACCAGCAAAGAAAGAAGTGTTCACAAAATGATAAGTCAGGATGGTATGGCTGGGCCTCCCTTCCCGACATTTGAACCCAGGGACAAGGTGGGACTCTCGAGCACAGCACACTCCTTGGCCTCGTCAGCACAAGGTTCACAGTTCAATTCAACATTATCAAAAACCGTCAGAGGCTAAGTCTCTTTCCTGGAAAAGCCTCTTGGCATTGAAGGCGTGTTGATTCAAAGTAACAAACAAATAAACAAAAGGTTCATTTGATACTCTTGTACCTTGGGCGATTGCTCATCGCCCCTTGGAGCTCCCTCCGCCAGGCTTGGATCCTCCTTGCAAAAATGGGCATCCCTTCTTCTGGTTCACTACAGCCTTTTTTTAACGCAGTCCATGTATTTCTTTTTAACACAGTTCATGAGTTGGCTCATTTTCATCAGAAAGCAGGGTTTTCCTTCTCCTAGCTTTCTTTCGGCATCCCTCTGTCGGGATCACACTTGCCTTATTGATCAAATCGGAAATTACACTTTTCTATCCACCCTGGACTTAACCAAAGGGTACTGGCAGGTCCCAGTATATGGGCCTGATAAGGAAAGGACAGCTTTCTCAACGCCCTTAGGACTATTCAAGCTCAAAGTCCTCCCTTTTGGGTTAAACGGCGCTCCAGCCACTTTCCAACGCCTCGTGGATAACATATTGCAACCCAACTCCAATTTCTGTGGAGCTTATATTGACTATATCATCATTTATAGTAAAACCTGGGAGGACCACCTTTTCCATCTTTTTACTATAATGAGAGTCCTCAGAGAAGCCGGTCTAACTGCGAATCCATCAAAATGCAGACTGGCCCAGTCAGCCGTGAAATACCTCGGCTTCTTTGTAGGGAATGGTAATGTACAACCTCAACATGAGAAAGTGAAAGCCATCTTAGATACCCCTACATCTAAAACTAAAAGAGACCTCAGAGCCTTTCAAGAGTTAACTGGGTATTACCGTAGGTTTATCCCAAACTTTCCGGAGAAAACAGCTAGGCTGACAG
The DNA here is from genome assembly GCF_040938575.1 of Ambystoma mexicanum. NCBI lineage: Eukaryota > Metazoa > Chordata > Amphibia > Caudata > Ambystomatidae > Ambystoma > Ambystoma mexicanum. The sequence goes on from NC_090921.1 coordinate 986,416,945, forward strand.
ATAAACTTAAGAAAGCTGAACACCAGAAACTTCATTGGACTGACAAGAATGATATATTTTACAACACCTTAAAACAAACCCTGTGCCAGAACCCAATTTTAAAGGTAGTAGCTTTCTCAAAGGAATTTGTATTGCAAACGGACACCTCCCTTACAGGGTTAGGAGCAGCCCTATCACAAGTCTGTGGTGGTTTAGAACATCCAATCTTGTTCACGAGTTGCAAACCTTTCCCACATGAAAATAATTACTCTGTGCTGAAATTAGAGGCCCTTGCCATCAAGTGGGCCATTATCCACCTCAGGTACTACCTTTTGGGAAGAAAGTTCACACTCGTCACAGACTTTTCTCCACTAGTGTGGATTAGCCAACAAAAAGACTCCAACCCTCGTGTCATGCGATGTTTCCTAGACCTGCAGTCCTACTGTTTCACTGTAGAACACCGAAATGGTAAAGACCAAGGGAATGTAGATTTCCTATCCCGGTTCCCCTGTGAAACAGATGTGGCTACATCACATGGAGGAAGGGTATGTGAGAAACCTGAAGGTGTCCTTTGGGATCTGTCATCCAGGTGGCCAAGACACGGCCATCGCTATTGGTTCCAGTTCCTGGGGGTGAACTAGTGTGGGAGGATCACCTGGATGGGGGGGTCTTCGGGGAGTGGAAGTAGAACAACAAAGGGTGAGACACGTTATCCCCTTACTTATGGTGCTTTTTCCCCATCCTACCAGGTAAGATATCTAAAAGCTCACCCCCACCCCCTTTCCGACACAAACACTTTCTAACGGGCAGTTAATTGTGAGCGACAACAGACTAACACCAGAGCTGTATACCTGACATGTCCCAACACAAGGGTCAGGAAGAGTCAGGCAATTACGGATAACTACACACACCGGACTCCAATTACACTTCCCCACACGGATAAAAGGCAGAGCATGAAAGCACCTCAGGGTTCGGTGCGCTGTACAAATAAACTGGACTAAAAACTAAACACTCTGAGCAAGGCAAAATGCACGAGAAAGGTAGCGAGATCAGAGAGGACGGCAAGGAGGGAATTACCCTTGCCCTTTCCAACACAGAACTGCAACATTAAAGAAGCCTCAAGGAAAAGAAACATAAAACCGGGGATTGCAGCTGATGAACGGTGTAGCATGTGTGAAAGGTACACGTGACCCCCCGCATTGATATCCAAGGCAGGGAGAAGCGATTGCCACCATGGTACTGTCCTTGACTCCGACAGCAAAGTAACGCCAACAAGTTCAGCACAGCCGGTGAGTTGGAGAAACTAACAGCAGACCCGGCAGTTTTATACTCAAGGTTGCAAGCAGCAACATTTTATGAAGAAAGAGAACTTGAATACAATTGAACTTTGTGAAACCAAGATAGGTACCAGATACAGAGTGGTCCAGCGCCGCGAGGGTGCTCACTCGAAGGTTTGTTTGGCCCCCCCCCCCTTCTGAGCGGGTAAGAATTGTTGAACTGTAAAATCAAAGTAGGCCTGCACTTTCGAACGTCTTCGATTGTCTGTAAACTGAAGTTGGTCTGAACCCAGCTAAGGGGGACTCATGTAGAAAAGGGGTCTGAGCCCAGAAGAGGGGGATCCTGGGTGAACAGTAACGCACCTGTGAAGATTGTTGTGGCAAATGTGAACCCGACTGAGGGATGCCTAAAAATTGAAGTTGGTCGGAACCCAACTGAGGGAGGCTAATGGTGAAAGAAGGATCGGAGCCCGTCTGAGGGGGATCCAGGGTGAAGAGTAAATCGCTCAACGTTAATATTGAGAAAGGAACTTTTCTTTGTGATTTTAATGTGACCTTGTGCCAAAGAAACCCAGGAGTGTGCTGTGCTTGAGTGACCCGCTTTGTCCTGGGCTAAAAACTTGGGGAAGGGAGTCCCAAGGCCTATCATCCTGACTTATTATTTTGTGAACACTTCTTTCTTTTTGTGCACATTATCCCACACATTTTGTAGCATAGCAGTAAGGATTGGCAATCTTTTTTTTAGCATAGGCCCTTTTTATTTGACTAGACTTCACTAGTACTGTATTATTATTATTTGATGGTTGTAGCTTGCTCCCATCTTAGATTTCGGTCTAGATAGGCATTTTTCACACCCCTGATAACGGTTAATAAACACCCTTGAACTGTGATCACTTGTGTCCGTTTACTTTGAAGCATGCCTTCCTTACCCTTAATACAACAACTTGTTTGAACAACACGTTGCTGATATCACATGCCATTGCTCGACCTCCCCACAGCTGGTAGAAACAGACGTTTGTTGGTTTCGTCCTGTGGTCATGGTATTCAGAATACCATTACCGCCATCATGGAGAGAAAGCCGTAATCGGGTTGGTGGACAGCAAATACACTGGGGTGGGTGGTATTTGAGATGTGCAGTCTTTTGGGTCTGGATACGGCCCAACTTGTGTTGAGGACCTATGGCGCAAAGCCAGGGCTGTGAGGGCAGAAACATGAAACATGTTAATTAAGCCACAATGGTGAAAGTTGCAGGTCGAATCGGGTAGTAATGGCCCGCTGCCCACTCAAAATGGCGGCACACAGTGAGGGACATTAAGGGTGGTGGTCGATCGATTCCAACTGTTGCTGAGTCTGGCAAACCGGCCATTAGGGCTTTTAGCATCCCATCCTAAGGGGGGATTAATGGCTTCTTTTTTGTGTGGGAAAAAATGGGAACTAGTGAGTGTGTGACCCATGTTTTTGTGCCCAAAAACAAATATGGCCACCATACAAATGGTGGACGGGTGCTCCATGTGGAGCCTGTCTTCCATTATCAAGGCGTCTGTACATGTGAATGTGTAAAAGGGCAGCGGAAAAAAGTCAGGTAAATGTGGGCAGGGAGAGGTGGCAGAGCAGGCTAAGAGTTTGGGCAGTGAAGGCTTGTGGAAACAACAATGGGTAAAGCTGGTGTTAGGTCAGGGAGGGAGGCCAGGGAAAGTGGGGTGAGATGCTGAGCAACTGTCTGGGCAACTCGCAAAAGGGTATGTACTGATTGTAATACCCGCAATCTAAGCGATGGGATTACCTGCTCAGCCAGTGCCAGGTGCTAAAAGGTATTTCAAGAGCCAGGGGCCAAGACTCAATAGAAAAGTAGGTCACAAAAGATACCATGAAGACAGTGGGAGTAAAGGGCAGACAAGCCAAAAACAAAGTTAGCTTGTGTGTTTACACAGAATAAGTGCAGTACATGGAAGAGATGAAGGTCAAAGAAGGCACAGAGGGGTTGAAAACAGGAGATAGGACAGTTACTGAGTGAATATACTGTAAGGAGAAGCACACATAAGTGGACAAAGAGAAGGCCTCAAGGAACAGTAGGTTGCCATGGGAACTAGCGAGATGGGTGCGAGAAAAGACTGCACATAAGGTAGGGACACATTAAAAGCTGTAAAAAGAGAATATTATAAATTGGTACAAAGTAGAAATTAATTGAAAAGCATGCAAGGGAAGAACACGGAGAGCTACCAGACTCAAAGATTAACACCTTAAGTGCCAAGGACTTTTTGCATAGACGTGCATAATAGCCTGCCATTTTGAGAGCAGTATAGAGCGGGACAGGCTAATGTGGACACAAAGCTGAGTCTTAGAAACAGGAGGCAAAACAAAGGAACATAGATGGCTTCAGAAGGAAGAAGGATGAAACAAGAACACTGTGTGCCCTTTGAGAAAAATGTCTTGCTCAGTTAGTTAGACCGTACTTGATTAGAGAAGAGAAGGAGGTTAAGAATATTACAGTTTTGTGGGACGAGCAGGAGCATAAGATTAGAACCGGGTCACAGATGAAAGAGGGAAACAGGAGAAGCACAATTCCAACTATTCCTGCTCACCTGCACCTCAAAGGTGAAGTACTTTTTCAAGTTTTTGATGATCATGACCAGAAATGGAAGCTTGATGCCCAGTGTCTTCTTAGGGTCTGCAGGACAGGTAATGTATGTGGTGCTATTGGCAGGAAAGGAGAGAGAAAAACACTTGTACAGTTTTATGTAGAAACCAGAACTACATCAGTCGCATCTCGCTGCAATAAAAGAGGCACGCTACATGATGCATAGACTCTACTGGATACCATGTATCAGGAGTCAGCAGCTCTCCAGATGTTTTGGACTATGGCTCCCAGGATCCTTCAACATTGAGTATGCTGGATGGATCTGGCGGGAATTATATATATTTATAATCCAAACCCTCTGGCAAACAAAGGTTTGCAGACCCCTACCATGCATGTAACAACTTGGCAAGTATGTACAAACACTGAGGAACAGTGGGAAAATGTATTCCAAAAATAGTATTATCAAGTAATCTGCCTCTTCCTAGAGTTCTCCAATAGTTTGAATATACCCATGCCTTGTGCTGGTAATCCATTGGAAATAAAAACATTTACAAGCAAAAGAACAAATTACTTACCTCTGGAAATGTTCTTTCGACTGGATGTTCCTCCCAAGTATTCATCATCTTTCATCTTTGATATATATTCCATCCAGCGTCAGCTGCTGCTCCAGAAATATTTTCAAAGCAGAGGGTGCTGTGCGTTGTCACATCGTGGATCTCGTGTCCCTCTGCGGCTCCGTCTATGCGCGAGTATGACGTTGGCATCAGTATATATAGTACATACCATGCCCGTTATCTCAGTTCTTAGTCTTTCCCCTCTCATATGCACAGACGTGTCTAAGGCCATAAGACCTGACGTTGGAAGAGAGGAAGGTGTAAAACAAAGAAATTCACTTGAAGGTAGAGGGGCAGATTGGGAGGGTGATGAGGAATACATGGGAGGAACATCCAGTCAACAAAAACATTAACAGGGGTAAGTAATTTGTTCTTCAAATGGATTGTGTCCTCCCACATATTCCTCATATTTGATAGACTCCCATAGCCGTGTGTTGTAGGAGGTGGGAACAGAGAATTTCCTTTTCATTAATGCTGTGAAAAACAGCTTTTCCAAACTTCGCCTTCTGACCCGATGCACAATACAGGCAATAATGCTTTGTGAAAGTATGAAGAGAAGACCAGGTTTCACCACTACATATGTCCTGCACTGGTACCCCTGTTGCAAAGCCGGAGAAGTAGCCATACCCCTGGTAGAGTGAGCTCATAAACCGACAATGACATCCTTGCCAGCCATGTTATAACATTCAGAAATGCATAGAATAATCCATCGGGATAAAGTTTGCTTGGTTACAGCCTGACCCAGCTTGTAACCAGCATATCCCACAAAAAGCTAATCGTCCTGTCTGAGTTTTGCCAGTCTGTTTATGTAGAAACTCAACGCCTTTTTTGGATTTAGGCGATGAAGCCTCTCCTCCTCTTTGGAAGGATGCAGAGGTGGGTAAAATGTAGGAAGCACAATCTTCTGCCCCAAATGAAAATTCAGAAACCACCGTCAGTAGAAAAGAAGGACAGACCCTCAATACAACCTTTTCCTTGTAAAAAGTGCAGAGGATTAAAAGATAAGGCTTGCAACTCACTAACTCTATGAGCTGAGGTAATAGCTGTTAAAAAGAAAGTTTTATGGGTCTGCGACCGTAATGGACAGGTATGGAGAGGGTCAAATGGAGTTGCAATGAGAAACTTTAGCACCAGATTTAGATCCCAGACCGGTACAATGATTGGGACAGGGGGGAAAATGTTAGTTAACCCCTTTAAAAACTGGATCATGATAGGGACCTTAAAATACGATCCCTGCTCTGGCGAGGGCTTAAAGATAGACAACACTGCCAAATATCTCTTTGCAGTCGTATCTTGCAGCCCCTGATGGATTTAATGAGGCAAAAAGGAGTGCACCACAGGTGTGCCACAAGAGAAAGGGTCACTATTCTTATCTCTGCACCAGCTGCAAAACCTGTTCCAACGCCAGTGGCACAGAGACTTTGTTGCTGGTGTTCTGGACAAAAGCAACACCTCCATTATGTCTTCCAGGAGGTCCCAATCTTTGTATTTTTTTTTAATTCTTTTTTTAATTTAAGCATTCAGTGTAAAATACATACAAACTTTTGCTTTAGATTTCCCACCCTGAACCACATAGCCAAGCCGAGCAAGCCTTATGGAGTCTCATTTTCTGATTTGTCACTTCCGGACACTTAGATACATCAGTGTTTCTCCATTAGTGCACTGAAATAGACTTGCTGTGAGCTTGTGCTCTAATTGTCTTCTGATTTGGATCCCCATACACGGATTCCCTCCAAAAATTGGCATCAAGGTCACAGGCAGGGCTTAATATCTTGTATAGCAATTTTGATCTTTCCATTTTTTATTCTTGGCAGAACAGAATTAAGTGTCGTAACGATTCTTCATCTTGATTGCATAGGTGGCAAATGTTGTCCTTCACCAGCCCATATTTCATTAGATTCTGTTTCGTATGTAGGATGTTAGTCTGAATCGTAAGATTAAATCCCTATGTTTTGAATTTACCCTCTTTCTAAGGTTTGTTGGCATGATTCCTGGATGGATGTTTAAGTTTGTAGATAAAGTGTGAGACTTAGACATCAATTGTGCAGCTTCCGATTGTGCCCTATCTACAAATAAAAGCAGCCTTTTTACCTGGCTCAGGTTCTTACAAAGAGTAACTGTATTCACCCATAGATTTTGCAAGATCTCAATGCATTTCTTTCTCCACTCGCTTAAAGGCCAGGAAGGGATTTTCTCTCTTCATAATTTTATATTGAAGCGGAGAGTCTGGAAGCTCCACTTTCCTGTATGAAAAAAAAAAGAGTGCTTTCCAAACTACATGTGCATGCAATGAATGAAGGCCCAGTTCATGGTGAATCACACCCATGGGACTGTATTTGGTGTTCTGAAAGCTGTCCTCCAAAACCTTGCATCTAGTTTGTCCCATGTTTCCCACAGGATTCTCAAACCTGTATCCCCTGCATAGATTATTGCGGGCGTTACTTTTGCATTGTAAAAGTCCACTAGTGGTTTCATCGTGAATTTACAAAATTTGTTCTTAAGTATTAGTGCCTGCGCCGTCAACTGGTCTGTTTTAGTTGCAGGTGATCAATCCATGGTTTGTCTCCCAAGTCAGCACTAATTGTGGTTCCTAAGTATTTTGTGCTTTTCATTATTGGGATAGGATTATTTCCAAGAGAACATGTGAAGGTGTTTTTCACTTTCGCTTGCGTTTTTTTGATTATTAGGATTTCCGACTTCTCGGCATTTACTTTTTGTTTGTTTTCTTCTATGTATTTCTCAAGTGCTTCGTGTTTTCGTTGAAGGCCTACTGCAGTTTTGTGTGGCACAATGAGGTCATCAGCATATAATAAGTGACCTATGGCGTTCCCAGCTAATCGCGCCAAGCATGCTCTCGGTGGCTGAAGCCTATCTTTAATGTCCAAAATATAAAAGTTATACAGGACTGACGCCAGCGGGCACCCTTGTTTTAGGCCTTTTGTCGTGATTATGTCCTGACTTAGGGTGCTCTTTTTGTATGTTTGTATAAGGGGCGAAGGTGACGTAACTCAGACTACTTTTCCACACAGACTATTTGTAATCATAGTCAGTAAGCCTGCCGATGGTCTCCCATTTTGTCCCTTATAGGCTTTATTCAGGAAACACGTGAATTCATCCAGGGCCGGTGTCTCCTGTAACCAGCATTCCTGTAAACATATAATGTCTGATGCCAACAGCTCTTGATATATGTTTTCAAATAAATGGTTAAATCCACAATTGTTCCAAGAGGAGATCCGGAAGCTGTGTGTCAAGTTCAGACATTCGGTCTAGTTTTTTTCCAGATGGCGCTAATGTCTCCGCCTGCCAATCCCATGATTTTTCAGTATCAATTCTTGTCACCACTGGGGCAACATTCCCTGGTTTTGTGCCTAGGTTTTCATCATATCTGCCTTTTATGATCATTCGTAGGGCATTAGGGCCCCGCAAGATGGTAGGGGAGAATCTGATTGGTTTGCATTTTAATTTGTCCTGCACTTGGTCCTCTAATGTTAATCCTATGTTCCGGTGCTATTTTTATTTCTATATACAACTTTTTGCCCACTTCCGTTGACTCACTAGAGCCGGATTTAAGGTGAAATCCTAGGATTCTCAGTTCATCTGTGGCAGATTGTAATAGATTCATGACTGACTTTGTCGCTAGATGTACACAGATACAATCTGTTTCTGATTCTTTTCCAAAAGTGACTATCTTAATGTGCTTCGGAACAACCACTCGTAGGTGAGGGACGTTATGTAGTCGTCTCATGAGATTAGCTTGGTTCATAATCAGTCCGTCTTTAACTTTGAAGACTCTCTCCAGGAAAAGCTTGCTGGGACCGATGATGGTTATTTGGACACTTCTCCTGTTTTATACCATCCTGTTTAGACTGATCAATCATTGCCTTGAGTAAGAGAGTTTTCGTGTTTGCTTGTTTGTTTTTTGTCTCTATAAGTTCCTGTTTATCTTCCTGTTTATAAAGTGAAACGCCTTTGAGGCTGGATCTTCTTGTTCAGCCTGGGATTCCTGCTCTTCGTGGCTCTCTTCATTTATTTTTTGGCTTTTTGGTTCAGTATAACTGTCGTTTTCATAGACTGATAGTAGCAATAAAGCTTCTTCGTCTATTTCGACCGAGTCTCTCATCTCAACCTTCATTGTAGTGGTCGTTTTTATGAATTACCTTTCGCCTTAGTGAAGCCTTTTTGTGGGCTCTTCTGCCGGGGACTTGTCAATGGGCACCATTTGTCAATTTCCCGTGCCATGCTCTCCAAATGGTTTAAGGTTGCGAATAAAACTTTGCGTTCCCCCACTTGTTGTTGATTTTAATTTCGGTTCATTTATGTGTTGTTTTGTTTTGAGGCTCTGGCATTTTCTTTCTTGTCCCCACTTAATTGCCATTTGTTTCATTCTTGATCTCTGTCCCAAAATTTCGGGAATAGTTCCTTATTTTGTTTTGGCATTGGTTTCCCCTCCATATGCCCTGTCGAAGGATTGATGATGTTACTTTGCATCGGTTTATGATGCTCTAGGATCCGAGCTTGATTTATTTCCGATATCTGCTGATTGTGTGCATTCACTGCCAAATCTTCCTTGCTGGTTGAAATCTTTTTTGGTTGGGGCTCACTGGCTTCTTTTTCACTTTCATTTATCTCGAGTCGTATCTGTAGCTGTGCATTGATTTCTGTGGAAGTGCTTTTATCTTTTGTGATGGAAGCTTTTTAATTTGGTTCCATTTTTAACAGATTGACAGTGTCACTAAACCAACTCAGAAAGGCTGTTTTATCTTCACGGGCGTCCTCCATTAGATCATTTAATGTTTTGCAGATGACATTTTCAGAGTCTTTCTCCCTGGCCCTTCTTTCCTTTGTTGCTTCGATGTATGCTTCGACAAATATCCATTTTGACTGCATTAAAGTCAGCAAAGTGGTCTGGTCTTTATAGTTCTCGTAGAGAACTTCATATAGTTTGAGGAACGGTGCCAACGTTGTTGTTACCATTGACCCCACAGCTGGTTGAATGTTAGCACATTGCTCAGCATACGATGCAGAGTGCTCATGTTTTGTGGCTTCCGATCTTTTGTCCGGTCGTTTCTGGAGTTGGGCATCTTGCTTCCTGGGGATTTCTTCTTTCTCACGTTCTGTGTCTACCGACAGATCGGTATCACAAAGTTCCAGTCCTTGCTTCTGTTTTTCTCTGACTGAGTGGTGTCTTGCAAAGGCTTGCCTTTTAATTGTAGATCGTCTACTCTCATTTATTTGCGATGTTTGGCAAGCTATTTGATCACACGATTTTGCTTTTTTTTCCGGTGCCATTTGTATTGTGGACTTACTGGTTTCCAATTCTGCTATGGCGCGTTTGACTCTCTTAGGTTGCGGAGTAGAGGTTTTGGACAGTAGTTGGGCAAATGCTCGATACTACTCTTCTGGTTCACTCTCTTTGTGATTTGAATCTCGTATGCTGTTTTCAATTAGAGTTCCATTTTGCTTGGCAGTCACGCTCTGATCTATGTCATATCCCATGACATCTTACACTTTTATCTTTTGCGGGTTCTTTACAGAACTGGTGTTTTGTCTGTCAGGCATTTGAAAAGGGCCAATTTTGCTTGCAGGGGATGCCGGGTCACAGCGTCCCGATACCAATAATAGTGCGTTGTCAGAGACTTCCTGCAGCGCTTGATAATCAGCGTGCCCATTTATGTGATTTCCTTGGTTTATTGTCACATTATTAAGTTGTTGTATGATTGTCTCTTTTGTTTTAAAATGCCACCTTATTGATTTTGTTTCCGTTAAAGATTTAGTTTGATTTCTTAGTTTTTGACTGTATGTTTTCTTTTGTATCTCCAGCGCCTTGTTCAATGTGTTTTCATTTGTGATAGGAGGTAGTTTAGTTAATGCATCTTTTGTATTCTGATTAAGAGAAGTTTTCACTCCTGGAACGCGGGTGGCAACTGTGTCTTGGCTTAAACAAGTTGACATTTTCAATGCTTGACAGGTTGGGGGTTTGGATGGCACTTGCCCCAGATTATTTGCCAGGCGCGTTTCCAACAGATCGTCCAAGGCATCCACATAGAGAGGCTAGTCAAGAGGCTACCTATACGCTCATAGTTGTTTTCCTGCTCCCTTGGAATCTTTTGGATGCCTTTTAGCAGTCTGAAGGTAGCTTCCTCGGAGGGCACACAAAACACCTCTCCTGCGTCCTCTACGGTGGATTCCAATCCAATTTCCTCTCCCTCATCTTCTCTCTCCCTTACGCCCCATCTCTCTGGCTGCAGGTCACAATCAACGGCTGCTATTCCCGGGCATGGCTCACTATGCGCATGCGCTGGCTCCACCACCAAAGCCTGCCGCAAGCAGCACACGGAGCCTGCGGGGACCTCGCAGGCGCCGCACAAAGCAGGTAGGAGAGGTGGACACACGCGGGGGGAGCTGGTTGCACGTGCCTTTTTCATTAGTTCTAGGAACGTCCTCACACTTTTCGAATTTCGAATCAAATTGTTTGCCTATGTGTTCGCCTCTGTGTTGTTGTCACTTAAGTCTGAGGCTTCCATACTTGTTGATTGGGGTGGGAGGGGACGCGCACAGGTGCGCAGGAGCTGTTTCTTGTCACCCACTGCATTGGTTACGCTGCTTTCACAGCTGATGCCAGGTTGCTTTGTGCGGCTCTGTGTTCTGGGGGCCTGGTTTGATGGGCTCACTTCCATGTCGGCCCCTCAGCTCCCCTTCTGCGAACATTCCGCGGACGCTCTGCATCTGGAGTGTGGGTTTTGAGCACAGTGTCCACGACAGGGTCCGCCTACAGCGATAGAGCTAGTAGAGTTACTGGGTTCCAACAGGTACTACAACACTCTGCTAACACTCTGCGGATGCTCCGCGTCTGGAGTGTGGGTTTTGAGCACAGTGTCCACCACAGGGTCCACCTTCAGCAATAGAGCTAGTAGAGTTACTGGGTTCCAACAGGTACTGCAACACTCTGCTAACATTCCGCGGATGCTCTGCGTCTGGAGTGTGGGTTTTGAGCACAGTGTCCACGTCAGGGTCCGCCTTCAGCAATAGAGCTAGCAGAGTTACTGGGTTCCAACAGGTACTGCAAAACTCTGCTAACACTCCACGGACGCTATGCGTCTGGAGTGTGGGTTTTGAGCACAGTGTCCACCACAGGGTCCGCCTTCAGCAATAGAGTTAGTAGAGTTACTGGGTTCAAACAGGTACTGCAACACTCTGCTAACACTCTTTGTATTTTAACCTCTCAGAAACTAGGGGTAAAGGTTCAGGGTCCTGCTTTCTGGGTGAAGAATATGACCCTCTCTTTGGGGAAGACAAGTTGGAGGGCAGATAGAAATGTCCAGACGGTGCGGGTACCACGTTCTCCTCACCCAATCCGGGGCAATGAGGATCATGGGCTTCCCGAACTTCCTCAACCTCCTGATGACATGAGAAATGACGGGGACTGGTGGACAGCGTACAGGAGTGGAAATTCCCTGTCCACTACAAACGCATCTTCCAGAGCTCCTCTCTGAGGAAATTCCCTGGAGCAGAACAGGTTGCAGGTCAGACCTGCTAGGCGCAATAGCTCCCACCCGTAGAGTTGTACTGTGGCGGTTGGGAAATGGGTGCCGGTATGGTGCGACCGGCACCCATAATTCCGGACTGCCACACTTGTAATGAGGCCTATGGTCTCTTCTTATGCTATGTCTATATTTTGGTTGTCCTGTGTTTTCCCCATCTTCTTTTGAATGCCCTATTCCCCTTGCTCACTTTTGCTGGTTGTAGGTCCGCCCCCCTAAATGGTGCTGATTCAGTACCTTAAATACATTCCCCCTTCAATCGATCTTCCGATCAATATCTCTTTCCCACTCATTTCCTTACCTTTTTCCTTGCGCACCGACACCCGTGTAACCCTGCTCATGTCCCCTTCCTTTTCATACCCTTCTACATATTTCCCCCAAAACTTTTTTTTCTCGCCATCGGTGAGCATTCACCCCACAGGGCCTCATAGTTTTCTAACTCTTGTGGGGTGCTGTATGAATTATCTCAATTTCATCCTCACTTCTATTCACACCTGGGTGTCCCCCACCTAACACATTATTGAGCCCTATTTTATTGGCATTCATTATATTCCCAGTCCTTTTTTGGTGGCAATTGCACCAGCCGATGACACACCAGCCGATGCAGATAGTGACGAATATTACAACGAGGGGGACAATTATTTTGAACATTGGTGCCAACCAGTCCGGTACCCATGCAAATAGGCTCTCCAACCAGGTGTTTTACATAACGCCCTGTGTTTCCTTTGTCATTCTTTTGTGTATTGTTCGTATCTCCTCGACAGCCTCTGTGAGTGTTCCATTTGCTGCATCATTTGTGATTATGGCGGTGCAGCATGTTCTGCCAATCATGTGGCACACACGCCCTTCCATTGCTGTCATTAGGTCAAGAATGACTCTGTTTTGGATGGTCATTAGACGCAAAGCTCGAAGCTCCTCTCGGACTGCATTTAGTCCCTTTTCAGTTGCATTAGCCAAATGAAGCAACTCGTATCTGGATCTATTTTGCATTAGTGGCGGTTTGCACCCGGGGCAGCAGGAGGGAGGTGAAGAACAGAGATGCCTTGCTGAAGAGTCTAAAATGTGGTGGGATAGCATTCAGACTTTGGGTGGACTCGTCTCAGATGTAGTTGCTGGCTCTCTTCCACCTTATTGTCTTGGGCCGCTCCTCTTGCGTCTTGCGAGATCAGTATCCTCCTTCTTTCTTTTTTGTGTCAACACGTTACCAAATAGTTCCCAATCTGCGCAAGGCACCACCAATGCAGGGATTTGTAAGGTCACCAGTGCACACACTCTGCCCCAATCAGGTGGCAGCTGGGCATATGCTTTCATTCCACAGGCTCACCAGATGTGCATCTATGCAGCGGCCCCTCTCTCCAATGCTGTGACGCTCATCGTCCTCTCACAGCCGGTGAATCATCGCCAGCGTCACTGCTCTGTTTGCTCTGTAACATAAATTATACTGTGTGAGTGGTTTTATATTAACAGGGTGGTGATTTTCATCTATCCAGCTTAAGGCATGTACTTTGCTGTTCCATATCTCCCCACACTCTGCATTTACCCTCTTCACAACCCTTTCTTCAAACCCCACCAATCCCTCTGCACGACATTGGACCATCCCTCTTTCCCACTTTTCGTTGTGATACACCAACCTCTTATTTGCATGACGGGTCTTGTGTGGCACCACAGTATATCGTGCCCTGCTGTTATTTTGCACAGTATTCTCTTGTGGGTAGCTGGTAACTGTTTTTCCTTTCTGGGGTCCTTCTGTTTTATATTCTGTTATTGTATGTTTCGATGCTTCACCCCGGGCCATGCTTTCAAGTTGTATGAAGTTATCTTCAAAAAAGTCTTTCCCTTCATCAATCGATTTTACATCTACTTTGTGTCCCTAGAATAGCCCCATTGTTTTGCATAGAGACAAATGCAGCAGACATCCCCCTTCTTTTACGGTCACTTCTTGCGCAACATTTTGTTGGCGTCTCTGCTAGATGTGGGATGAGTGAGCACACCTAGCAGGTGCCATTAGTGCTCCCCCGCCCCACCCTCTTCATCTCCCCAGACCATGTGTTTTGGGAGCCAGGTCCTCTACTTCCCCAATTGCATTATATAATTCTTCTATTTTGGATATACTCTTTTCAGTGTGTCTCTCTCCTTCACCATGAGCAGGTGTACTCATACTTCCTCTTTGTAATAAGAACCAGAAGGAAAGGAGAAGAAGAAGACAGAAAGCAAATGCACGCAGTATTCCAATCCCCATTGTATTTATAGTGATCCACCTCTTTCCCCTATCTTCCCTAGTACTCTCCTGCCCATCTCCTTGTCCATTGGTGGACCTCTGATACCATCTAAGTGCAGTACAAAATGTCCAAGATATCTCATCAGGTGACGCTTGATGGTTCCATTGTGCTGCTGTTGTCTTTGCGAACGTCAGACAAATGGATCCATCCCCGTCTCTCTTTGATCTTCCCTGCCATTGGTGTTGCATATATCACTTTGTAAGGGCCGCAGAATATCGATGCCTTCCATTTTAGAACTACGTTGCAGGTGAGTACCTGGTCACCAGGGTAGAGGGGCTGTGCTTCCGGAAAGCCTTTCCCCTGATGAGCGCGTGGCTATTTTTCAATGTTGGCCGACTGACAGATAGGTTGTTGAGTCTGGCGGGAGATGTAGCGGAGAGCTTTAGTAATTTTGGTCCTATATGCTTTCATTTAATCTCCAGGGAGTTCTGAGCTAGGATTAGCGTCTGAAATTGAAAATGTAGGAGGTACAGGCGCATGCATCCTCCGACCTGTTACAATTTCGTGCAAATGGCGATCCGCACTGGGTGAGTTGCGTAAAGCAAAAAGGGCAAGGGGAGGCAAAAAAGCCAATTTTGGCATAGAGTTCAGGTTAGCTTAGCCAAAAGTTATTTTAGTAAGATATGATATGATATATGATATGATATGATATGGCATTTATCACGCACCTATACACAAGTGTTTCAAGATGCGACGAGGCAAGGGAGGGGAAACAGGGGGAAGACAGACAGCGATCCTACTAGGCCAGGTGACATTGAGATTGCACAAGTGCAGGGGGGAGGGGAAGGGGAAAAGTGCAGGGGCATGGGGAGGAAGCAGTGCAGTACATAGGATAACAGTAAAATAAATAAAATAATAATTAAAAGTGCAGCCAGCTGGTGGCAAGTGCAATGGTAAGAGCAGACATCAGGGGTCATGTGCTAGTAGGGATACAGAAACAGTCCCAAGTGCAAGGGTTTCCAGGGGGCAGTGCAGGTGTGCAAATGGCAGGGAGGGGACCTGGGCCCAGGATAAGAGGTAGCCAGGTAACCTGTGCAGTTTCAGATTCAGCCAAGAGATCAGCAGGGGAGAGGAGGAGAGAAAGCAGAAGCAAAGAGGAAGGTTGTGAGGTGCTTCCGGAATCAGAGATGGTTCTCCTCAAGTTTCAGATAGGCAGGGAGGCTGTTCCAGAGGGAGGCCCCAGCAGAAGAAAGAGATGTACCACCAACTCACTGCTTGGAGAAGCGACCGCCCCTGAGAGAGTTGGAGGCGGATGAGTGAAGAGTTTGGAAGGGAAGATATTTAGGAAGAGAGAGTTGAAGGTATTGAGGTCCCAGGCCCCAGAAGGCCTTGTGGACAATGCAGAGGGTTTTGTGCCTCTCTACAATCCTGTTTGCTTGCAGCCGGTACAGTGTGTAAAGTCTGTGTTTTATTCCCATGAGGCGCACAATGTCCTCAAAGGGGTAATTGGCAAAGTGCTGGCCATTATACCACTGTATTTCTTCGCATATACCCCATCTTGGGAATACCTCCCTCAGCAAGAACTTTGCTGGGCTCTGTGTCATTCTTTGCACAGGGTCTAGCCTTGAGCCAACATGAGAAGGGACAGACAGTTATCATGTACCGATAGGAGGCACACCTTTCTTGCATGTCAACATAGTAGATATGCAAGTGCCGGAAATGCCCTTTCGGGCGAGGTCTTGTTCCCTGCACCATCTTCAGAGTATGGCCACACAAAAACTCTTGACATTTCACACAATTCCCCACAAACTCTCCCACTCTCTCATGCAAATTAGACTGGTACCATCCTCATTTATTTTGGCTGCTATACTTTCTTTGAATGAATGGGTGGGGTAGTGTAGCTGCTCTAATGCTCCACTTAGCAATTTCAGGGGCATTACAGGTTTCCCAGTGCTATTCTGCCTCCATATCAAATCGGTTGGAGAAAAGTAACACTCACACTGTATCCAAAGATCTTTTTCCTCTTTTCGTACTGCTCTGTGCAGCTCAATGATTTGGACCGTTGGTATTGAATTGAATTTCTCCTCTCATTCTTCCTTTCTTCCTGCCTCCCTTTCTATCGCCATTAGTAGTGTTCTTTCTTTTGAACCTGTGTGCCTACCTGCACTTCCTTAAGGTAAATAGGCTGCTTCTTTTGCTGCTCCGTATGCCCTTTTGTTCCCCAATGATATTCTGTCTTGTCTACCCTTGTGCGCAGCGCATTTTATAATTTTCACCTCCACTGGTACTTTTAGGGCCTCAATCAGCTGGTTGAGCATGTTGCACAGGGGTCCCATCGCTTCTTCTCCTCTCCCATCATGCTAATCCTAAATGTATTGTTGAGGTGACATAGGGCGAATCAGAAAAGATGTTGGCGGCATGCCCTTCCATCATGTTTAACGCACTGATCATTGCCACCAATGCTGCCGCTTGTGCCGTTTAGTGCGTAATCGCAGTTGGGATCCTATTGCATTTTACCCATTTATAGTACACACTACTGCTGCTCCAGTATGTCTCCTTCCCGTCTCGGGGTCTATACTTGACAACCCGTCAATCTAAACCATATCTGCCCCCGCTATCTCTTCTTCTTTTACCTGTATGTTCCCTTCGAGTCTGTCCATGTGTGCCGCACCATCATGTATGTATTCCCCTTCCTCTATGGTCTCTGCTATGAAGGTAGCTGGGTTTACCACTCGGCACCTCACTACCTTGTAGCCAGATGTCCTCTGTGTGGTTAGTGTGCTCTTGGATTTCTCGAGGATAGCAAATAGTGCGTGCTTCACATATAGTACTATCGGACACCCCATTGTAATTGTTGACACCTTTTCTATGGCAAAATCTGCAGCCGCAAGTGCTTGTTCGCAGGGGAAGTGTCCTTGCATTACTGGATCTAAGGTGCCACTACAGTAAGCTACTGGTTTGTGTCCCTGTGGTTTCTTTTGTGTGAGGACCGGTGTCATCACTGAGCCATCCCAGTGTGAGAACAGATAACATTTCTCTTTGTAGTTTGGAGTTGCCAGCACTGGCGCGTGAGCCAATGCATCTTTTAGTTCTGTGAAACTCTCATTCATTTCTGCTGTCCATTTGAGTTTCATCTTCTCTTTTTGTGCTTCTTTTAGGCCCTGTGATAGTGGCTTTGTGTATGTGTAGTACTCGAAAACCCATGCCCTGCAATAGTTGCACAACCCCAGGCACCTTTGCATCTCTTTTATTGCGGGCGGGCATGTGGTGGAGTGTATTGCCTATACCCTTTCTGGCGTTACCTTGCGCCCGTCAATGGATATTATTTGTCCTAGGTATGCAACCTCTTCCTGGCAATACTGTAGCTTTGCTTTGTCCGCCTTGTATCCCTTGTCTGCTAGCAAGGTCAGAAGATGCACTCAATCTGCTCTACACTCTTCCTCTGTCTCTCTGCATATCAGTACATCATCAACATACTGGATAACTGTTCTTGGCTTGTGCACATTGTTCAGATCCATCTGGATCACTCTGTTAAAGATGCAGGGTGACTCACAGTACCCCGGGAGAGCCGAGTATGCTCAAATCTGGTCCTGCAATACATAGATGTGGTCAAGTATGGGATGGAAAAGAAGGCATTCTTCAAGTCGATGACTGTGAAGTACTTCTCCTTTGTTGGGATGTTACACAAGATTGTGGCGGGGTTTGGAACCAAGGGAAACTCTGCTTCAACCACATCATTCAGGGGGCATAAATCCTGGATGAAAGGCTATGGCCTACCCTTTGATTTTTATATCCGGTATATTGCTCTGTTACATGGTGATGGAGGGCTGGATGATGCCCTGCTGCCAAAGTGCATGTAGGGTAGAGTAAATTCCCTCATCTGCTTCTCGGTATACTGGGTATTGCTTTGCCCGGGGTTGCAGTGCTCCCTCCCTAATTTTATTTAGGTCCATAATATCTCCGGCACTTTCTTTAGATCTTCGTCTCTGTGTCTGTTCCCTCACTTTTCTAACTGCATTAGTATTGGTATCAGTTTCTCCTTTACTTGCACTGGACAAGGCATATGTATCTGAAACAGCATCTCTATCTCCGCCTCCTCATCAGAGAACAATTGTTCATCCGTTACTCCTGTAAATGTCAGTGTTGGGTCGATGCAAAGCACTGTATGCCAGTCCATGCTGTCATGGTCTGTTCCACACAGGACCACCATATCTTTGTGCACTACCACCTCTTATAGTTGCAGCACAAGTGTGGTTTATTTTATGTCATCTTTCTGGCACTGTGGTCTGAACAGGAATTCTGAAGCCTTCCGGACACCTTCCCCTGTATCCATGGGACCCATCCTAACAGAATCTCGACCCCGCACAAGCACATGCTTGGATACAAGGGCTTTGCTCGCAATCTGCTTTGGCCGTGCGCTTCCAGGAGGAGTGTGCTACGTGTGTTTAATATATGCATGGCGTGGTACACACCATCCCTTTCTACGTGAAGGAGATTGTTGCATTTAACTTGCTGAGCAAATCCCTTCCCAGTATATCATAGGTGTGTCTTCGGAGTGAAGTAGGGGCATCACAAGATGCTGCATCCCTATTGTTAGGGGTAAATCCTTTGCAACGGGAACCATGACCACCGCCCCAGAGAATCCGTGAGTATCCATGACTTTGCTTGATGGAACAATTTACTTACCAGTAACTGTTGTTCTCCAGCATGGATCTGGCATGGATTCACATGCTCATGGATATTCCCCGTCGTCAGGGTGGGAATCCTCGGTAAAAGAAAAAATCAGTTTCAGTTCCGTTTCTGAACTGTCTTTCCCCTAAAATCCAATCACTGAGCTCTGGGTCATACTGCCCCAAGCCAGTAACTGCCCTCTACCTAAGCCCCTCCTCTGGCAGCTACATTCAGATTTGGTAGCACGGGTAGCACGTAAAGAGGCAGTAGGGCCAAGAAAAGAGCCACAGAGGGGCAAGTGGGAGGGTTCGCATGTGAATCCATGCCCGACCCATACTGGAGAACAACAGTTACAGGTAAGTAACTCACATCACAAAGCTACACATGACAGGATGCCACAGTGTGCCCGTACACACCTTGCCAAATGAGACACACAACCAATACTACCACAAGCCCATACAACTGGAGCCACTCAATACATCCAACCACACTATGCACCACTGCCCCCCAATGCACATGATGCCTGCACATGAGACATCCTGCATTGACCACATCATCACAGTCAATTGATTGACTCCGCCATGTGTGTACATCACTGCACAATGCCCTACTTACCAAACATATTGTCCGCAAGGGCAACTACATATGCACAGCAATTCGTTGGTCAATGTCCAAATGCCAACGTCGACAACAATGACCCAGGAATGGTAATCACCCACCGGTCCGACCACTGCTTGGCACATATGGATGGCTGAATGATGACACAAGATTGCACTGCATCTGATCAAGACATGATACCACAAACACTGACATGTCCCCCACATTTACATCCCATGTAGGTGATGCTGGATATGCACTCACGCCATGGCTGATGATGCCTGTACTGAGGCCAAGGAACAGGCATGAGGAGGCGTACAACAGGGCACACGTCCGCACATGGCATCATTGAGCGGACATTTGGCCTACTGAAGGCCAGGTTCCGCTGCTTGAGCAGATCTGGCGGATCACTGCTCTACAGCCCAGTGAAGACGGGTAAAATTGTGCTTGTGTGTGCCATGCTGCACAATCTGTGCATGCACAGGAACATTACGCTGCCCCCAGACACAGAGGATGATGATGGAGGTGAAGATGGGGATGGGGTGGCTTCACACACTCCCCGGGGTGCACAAGATGGCCAACGAGCATGGGATACACTCATTTGCATTTACTTTTGAGAGACTGCACATTGACAGCATTGCATGGATATGACAATGCCGGTGAATAAATGGATTGTCTGCAAATGAAAAGGCGGATGTCCACTCATTATGTTTTTTTTCAAAGGTGTTGTATTATAAACAAATCAGGAAAGAAGGTGCATTGGGTAGGGAAGCTGTACACCCGTGCCCACCCACCACCCAAACGTGCCCACCCCCAACAAGGCCCCAAACAACTAACACCCTAATGAACCTCCCCCACCACTCAAACCTACCCACTCCCAAACAGACCCCAAACAACTAACCCCCTAATGGACCTCCCCCACCACCCAAACGTACCCAACCCACTACACCCATTGTGTCCCCGAATGTCATGTCTATTGCCATCCCCACATGGCACTATTTGCGGGGGCGCTTATGCGCAGGAGTGTCCTTGCTGGTGGGTCCAGTCAGCCGACTAGAGCACCTCCATGGGCTGCCAGTGGCAGAGCTGGATGGGGTGGTGCTGGCTGAGGTGACTGTTGGTGTGACTAATGGCACATGTCCTTGAAACGCCTGCTGGGCAACCAACATTGACTCAGCTATGCTGGATTGCACACTGTTCCCTTCCCTGACATGGCGTGCCAGGGTGACAATGGTGGTCGCAAATCGTCCAATGGACCTTGAGAGCCGACGCACCGACGTTGCATTGCTCTCATGCTGCAGCCTGGGCACCTCCCGCTGATGCATATCCTCCTCCCGCTGCAGCCTGGCCTCTTCACGCTGCAGCCTGGCCTCCTCCAGCTATCTTTCCATGAGCTGCGTCAGGGTGGCCTGTTGTTTCTCAATGTGCTGCAAGCAAGTACTGAGTTCAGCCATGAAGGGCATTGGGGAGCGCATGGGGCTGTTCAGTTCTTGGGGGCTGAACTGTAGGCCATGGATGGGTGACAGCTCATCCATGTTGTCCCCCTCACCCTGCTGTACAACTTCGGCCTGCATGCCCGGGGCACTGTCATCACTCGATGCAGCCTCCTCAGCAGTGTAGATGGGCTGTAAGATGGCATCTGGGGCCATGGTGGGTGCCTGCATGGGGATGGTGGCGTCCGCTGGTGTGCCCGATGCAGCTGGTGTGCCCGATGCAGCTAGTGCTTTTGTGCCGGAGCAGCTAGCATCGTCCTCCTGGGCAGGAGTGCTGCGTTGGGCGTGTGCAGGTGGCCGCTGTGTGGCCTCTTGGCCGTCGTCGCTGTCCCTTGACACGGCTGTTGGGATACGGAGGGCATGCTGTTAGTTGTGTGATGTTACTTGATGTGTCCATCACATGCATCAAACTGAACGATCCATGACCACTTGCATGTACCCACTTGTGACTATTGATGCAGGGGTCAGGCATTGGGGATGTGTTACTTGTCATCTGGGTGGTTAGTGGGTCCATTGGGTCACTCCTCCCCTGCCTGGGGGGGTGTGAGTGGGTCCATTGAGTCACTCCTGCCCTGGCTGGGGGGATGTGAGTGGGTCCATTGTGTCACTCCTGCCCTGGCTCGGGGGGGGGCAGGTGTGAGTGGGTCCATTGGGTCACTCCTGCCCTGGCTGGGGGGTGTGAGTGGGTCCATTGGGTCACTCCTGCCCTGGCTGGGGGAGGGGGGTGTGAGTGGGACCATTGGGTCACTCCTGCCCTGGCTGGGGGAGAGTGGGTCCATTGGGTCACTCCTGCCCTGGCTGGGTGTGAGTGGGTCCATTGGGTCACTCCTGGGGTGCATTCACACTTATGGCTTTGTACTTTGTGCACTTACCGGCATCTTCAGGTGGGCTCACTCCTGCCTCTGCGTCTCCGATGCCGTGGATGCCCTCGAGGTGCAGGACACTGCTGCACCGCTCTTCCCACGATTGCAACTTGAGAGGGGATGCAGGGCCTCCACCGGTGCCGGTGCTGTGTTGGCGGCGTGCAGCAATGAGGTTGCGCACCCGGAGCCTGAGGTCATCCCACCTCTTATGGCAGACCTTCAGAGTGCGTGTGGTCACACCGACCGCTCTGCACTTGCGTGCTGCCTCCGCCCACACCTCCTTGCAGCGTTGCTGGGTAGCGCGCCGCTGGTCTGCGCTAAAGAGTATTTCCGCATGCTCGACAATGTGCTCCACCAGTACTGTGAGCTCAGCCTCACTGAAGCGCTGCTTTCGCTGTCCGCGTGCTGGGATCCTGGATGCCATGATGGTGTTAGATGTGTTCTCAGTCTCAGGGAGGTGCTCTGACCTGTGGTGTCTGAGGATGGCAGTGGTTTGTGCTTTATATAATGGCCGCCTCTCTGTTTCCGTTTTTTTTCCGCTGTCATGGTATTTTCGCTTTCGGTGATTCCGTGTCCGTGACGGCAGGGGCGGACACGGGTTTTGCACCGTTTTTGTGGCATTATGTCTGTGTGGGTGTTTACGTGACAGCAGTGATACCCTTTCCACCTCGGTGTGTTGCACGCCACCCACGTGCAGTAACCGGCCGTTCATTCCGCAACCTTGCGGTCGTGGAAACAGTGTCACCGTCGTCACGGAATCACCGCATTCCGGCACGGCGGACTCATAATGAGGCCCTTTGTCTCCATGAGGGTCCTTATAATATTAGTGTAGAAGGTTAGCCAGGAGACTTACAGATAATCTAAGCAAATCATTGGGAAATTCACCCTCTTTTTCATCTATCCTTTTTGGAGCCACTTGAGGAGCTTTAAAGTTGTCTTACATATTGTTCGTAATTAAGATTGATGGAGAAGAACAAGTTACTTTCGACTGGATGTTCCTCCCACATATTCCTCATCTTTGACTGGCGTCGCGTTGATGTCCCTCGAAGGCCTCCGTCAAGGGTGATGTAATCGAAGGCATTTATATAGCATGCACTGCACCTGTTGGCCTCAGTTCCATTTTTCCCTCCTCTTGCAGCAGAGAAACCCGTAAAGCACAGCAATTACCGTACTCAGCCTTGATGGCACGGAAGCTGGAATAGCATGGGAAATTCTACTGAGGGGCAGGGGTGAGAGGGCGATGAGGAATACGTGGTAGGAACATCCAGTCGAAAGAAGGTTACCAGGCGTAAGTAACTTGTTCTTCGAATGGAATGTGTCCTCAAACATATTCCTCATCTTTGATAGACTCCCAAAGCAGTGCTATGTTTTGGCGGAGGGAGTAGAATTGAATTTATAAATTTTCATGGATAGAATTAAGGACAGCCTTGCCAAAAGAATCATACTGGCTAAGGGAATAATCCAGTTCATAAGTTTAGTGAATGTGTGCATGGAAGACCAGGTTGCAGCTTCACAAATTCTTTTAATTGGTACGCCCCTTTGAAGGCTCGTAGATGTAGCCATGCCCCCGGTAAAATTAGCCTTTAAACATTCAGGAGGGTCTTTTCCTGCTAGCCTGGAGCATTCTGATATTGCGAGAATTATCCATCTAGATACGGTCTGTTTGGAAACAGCCTGACCTAACTTGTGTCCGGTGTATCCTATGAAGAGTTGATCATCAATTCGTAATTTTGACATTATGGAGATGTAAAAGCTTAACGTTCTCAAGGGTCAAACCTATGGAGTCTTTCCTCTTCCTTACCAGGATGAGGTGGAGAATAGAAGGAAGGCAGAACAATTTTCTGACTCATATGAAAGTCCGAAATGATCTTGGGCAAAAAGGAGAGCTTGGCCCTTAAAACCACCCTCTCCTTGTAGAAGATGGTAATGGGTGGCTTGGATGAAAGTACCTGCCTCTCGCTCACTCTATGGGCTGATGTCAGAGCTATCCATAAGATTGTCTTAAAGGTTAACAACCTTAGCGGACATGTGTGCAGAGGTTCAAATGGAGCACACATCAGGAATTTCAAAACCAGATTGAGGTCCCAAACCGGAACCTGGAAAGGAGATGGAGGGAACACATCAGTGAGCCCCTTTAGAAATGGAAAGGTATGTGGAAATAATGACCTCCCGAGAAAAAAAAAAAGAAATGGAGTCACCAGTGGTATTTTGAAATAGGAGCATTCCTCTGACGAGCGCTTAAAGATTGACAGTGCTGCCAAGTAGCCCTTAATGGTACATATCTGAAGGCCCATATTAGCCAAATATAGAAGAAAGGATAGAACATCCAGGGTTTTACACAGAAAAGGATTAACATTATTTTCTTTGCACCAGTTACAAAACATATTCCAATGCCAATGGTACAAAGATTTTGTTACTGGTCTTCTGGTCGAAAGCAACAACTCCATTATGTCACCCGGGAGGTCCCAATCCTTGTATCTCAGCCTTTCAGAAACTTCTCTCTCTCTCTCTCTCTCTCTCTCTCTCTCTCCCCTCTCTTTGTGGAAGACGCATCAGAGGACAGATGGACATGTCTAGAAGGCCTGGGTACCACTGTTATGTATTAGCCATCGATTACCATATAAATACACTGGAGCCTTTCTGTGAATACTTATTCCTTTAATCTTTAACTCTAACTACCCTGCATACATTCCTACGTTCTAGATCCCCCGAAACCCACTCCACATTCCATTGTGACATTCTATATTAATTTCTATGAATGTTACATATAACAACACCTAATAAACGTATAACAATATATAACAACCCCCCCTTGCTTATCATTTAACTGCATACTTACCTTTCAATAACTTTACTACTTATAGGTGTCTAAATATCATGTACATTTGTACTTACAGATTTATGAATTCACAACTACATTTGTTTAATTAATCGATCTGGCTTACAAACCACCCTATAAGGACGGCTTCTCTTGATCATGTCTCTTGAATTAGAGTTCTCACAACCAATTAGCTCACCAGAACTGGAACTCACAGAAACATCACCAGAATTACTGGAATTTGAACTAACAGAAACAGTATCCCCACACACAAGTTCAGACTGTCCACCAGCAACTGGAACATCTTCCGAATCCATATGGACATCATCCAGGACTGAATTATCGATTGGTTCAACACCAGGTCTTTCATCATTAGCAGAGTCATTATTGGGATCCTCTTGAAACATTCTCCTAAAGAATGAAGCATTTCTCGTGATATTATAGTTGTCTTCTCCAACCGCTGTAACCATTGGTCCTTTTAATCTTTTTACTCTTAAAATTATGGGTTTATATCTTGAATCCAATTTTGTGCACTTCCTTTGTTGCACTAATACAGAATCCCCCATTCCAAGTTGGTTATCTTTGGCCTTCCTTTTCCGATCGGTAAACTCTTTGATTCTTCTCCCTTTCACTCAGTCACGCTCCCTAATCTCATCATCCTCCTCTAAGGTATAGTCCTCGAGTTGAGGAAGTCTAGTTCTAGGCTTATACCAAATCATTAACTCTGATGGCGAGTATCCAGTTACTTCATGCGGGGTGCTCCGGTAACTCTGTAGCATCTGTGAAACAGCTTGTGGCAATGACATATTGTCCAGAATTGCCTTCTGTCGAGCCCTTTTCAAGTTGAGCATAAACCTCTCACCTAGGCTCACTGTGACTTTTATGGCCACGTTTCCATCTGACATGTTATATATTAGTCTTAGATACTCTTTGCTGTACCTGTCATATTCTGGGTATTCTTTAGTCATACACATATTCATGCCATCTTCTTCTAGTGGTGGGTTCTCATATGGATCTCCATACGACATCCCTTCCTGACTTTGATCTTGGTAAAATTTTGTGGTTTGAATTTGTTACTGCTCCACTTGTCTTACTTCATCCACTTGCATGTTATCCAGAGCCCTAACCAATCCTGGTTGTTGAATCTGCTGACCTGAGTTCGCTCTTCGATTCCTGCTTGACCTTGCCACTTCCTTCTCAGGGTATGCTCTTCCATTGAAGTTCCTCTGAATGTCATATCTTTGACTTGGGAATGTTTGTATATTTGATTTATATGGAGGCATCAATGGTATTCGTTCTCTGCACATTATCTGAAAATGGTTTTCTTGACCACAACGCAGGCACATTTGGCCTAAGGCAGGACACTAAACTTTATGTGGGAACTCAAACCCACACCTGTAGCACTGTCTTTCCATTGGGTTTCTACGATTGTTGTTCCATACTTCTTGATGCGGTATTATACCAGCCGACACATTGGGATATCTTCTTTGCCACTGTGCATCTGGAACTTGATTCATGGCAGCAATGTTGTCTAATCTTTTTGGGTTTTCCATATTTGCCGCTTGCGTGTTGACTCTCTCGTAAACTCTTGCCAATTCCAATACCTCTTTTAATGGAAGGGATTTTTTTTGTAAATGCTTTCTAAACTGAGATGATACACAACCTTCAATATTTTTTAATCTGATTGCCTCATCATTATTGAAATGTGTAAAATCACAATATGTTGCTTTTCGCTGGAGGTGCAGCGCAAATTGCGCTATGGTTTCATGTGGGCTTTGTGTGCACTGGTTAAAGATATATCTCTCATAGTCCCGATTTGGCAGAACTATAATCTGGCTATTTATTTATTTATTTTTTAAATTCAGTTTTTACAAACCTTTAAAAAAGAGAAAGAAAAAGAAAACAGCATACAGAAGAAAAACAGTTTAGGAGTCCGCCACCTCTTTCCCAGTTCATCGTCTGGTTCACAGCCTTCGTCGTAAAAGTGCGGATAATAGTGTAACTACAGGTTAGTCACAGGCTTAGCGTCTAAAGTCTCTTTTAAAGTACACAAGAAGGTGGTCAGTGCGCATAAGACCGATCTGTTGGAGCCATCAAACAGCGCTCTCCACCAGTCCTCTTTAGCAAGGAACTGGAATTTGTTTGTGGCTGGCACAAAAATGGTGTTTCTTTGCTGCTCCAGTCCAGGACATGACATTGTCAAGTGTTTAAGGGTTTCATCTTTTGCACCACAAAGTCGACACGATAGGTCCGAATCGTCGGACTGGGACCAAAAGTTTACACGCTCCTTAGTGGGCAACACATTAAGCCTAAACTGCATGTATAACGTTATCGAGCGTTGGTCCGGGAAGCACGCTAGGTATACCGGTAACTGGCCATAAGCTCTTGCATCTCCGGGAATGTCTCTCATTGTCCGTGAATCAGATCTCAGTTTACATGTGTTAATCCAGTCGGTTCTCCACATCTTCAGTTTCGCTGAATCTGGGTTTTCAATCAGAGTTTTGCACTGAGTTGTCATATGTGTCCAACACTTCTAGGCACAGCGCATTCCATTGGTACAAAATTGTCTGAGTCTTTTCAGTCTCTGGGTTGTGAAGTATTTCAATTTGCTGTGGTGGATTCATTTGCACTGTTTTCCTAAATAAATTTAGGAGGTTCCAAGCGACTCTGGCTTGGATTGAGATGTATCCAAGTTCGTATCTTATACAGGCCATTGCAATTCCTCTAGGCAGGTGTAGAACTTTCGACCAGAAGATGTTTTCTAGCGAGTTCCATACATCGTACCCGCAGCCAAAAACATTTTCACCACCATATATCAAGGCTGGTACCACTTTTTGCTCGAAGAAAATCACAGTCGGTTTTAAGGAGAATTTGCCAAATTTATTGTTAATCAATGACGCCTGACATGCCAGCTGTCGGCATTTGCTTTTTGTTAGCTCCACCCATGGTGCGTCATTTCTACTAGCACTAATTCTCAACCCTAGATAAGTGGTATTCTTTACGATCCTGATCCGCTCCTTATCAAGATGCCAATTGAAATTTTTCTTGTTTCCGCTGTTACCTGTTAATTTCTCAAATATCAGGATTTCACATTTCCCCTTGTTGATAATAAGGCCATTCAACGTTAGATATTTTTCCACAGCACAAAGTTTGCGTTGAAGGCCTATGGGTGTCGAATCCAAGAGGATAAAATCATCCGCGTAAACAAGATAGTCAATGTGAGTGCCATGTATTTTAGGAGGGAACGTATTCAACTCCTTAAAGATCTCTTTGATGTCAGATATAAACAAGTTGAAAATGCTGGCTGCTAGGGGGCACCCTTGTTTCACTCCCCTGAACGTATGAATTGGTGCTAATAAATTTCCCTTACTCTGATTGAAGTATTTGTGTGTAATTCACGAATGGCTGCCAATAAGCTAGGAGGACAGTTCCATGCACTCAGCTTTCTCCAAAGCAGATCTCTATTTATGCTGTTGAACGTGTGATAGGTCCATTAGAGCTAAATAGACCTTTGAGTTCGATCGATGCGCTTCCATCTTCACAAGATTCAACAACAGGAGGTTGACACCACAGCCCACCCCTTTGACGAAGCCAGTTTGTCTTGGATCGACCCGGTTGCGTTCAGTAGACCACTTCTGAAGTTGATGTTGCAACAGGGTGGCATACACTTTCCCTAACACGTCCAACAGTGCAATGGGTCTATAGTTCTTAGGGTTTCGTCTGTCTCCTTTTTTGAAGATAGGCACAATTACAGCAGATTTCCAAGATTTTGGAGTTTTGCAGGATTCGACAACTCTGTTAAACAGGGTTGTACAAAAGTCTGACCACTCTTCCGGATGGCGTCTAATGGAAAAATTTGTGAGACCGTCAGGGGCAGGTGCTCTACAATCATGCACATTCTTAATAATTTGCAAGATATTTTCTTTATCAAATGCAATCTCCCAATGCGTTAGAAGGGGGGTTTACCATTCTTCAATTAGTGCATCTTTACGGAAGAGGTCAGAATAGAACGATATCCACTCCGCCTCTAGTACCAAGTTTGCCTGCAGAGCGTGTTGAGGCGAAAGATTGTTATTTATTAGTCTCCAGTAATCTGCTGAGTTGCGACTCGCCTTTTTAGACATCATGAACTCAGCGTCATTTTGTAACATGATGGCTTTGTGCGACTTAAGCCAGTTCTTATAGGCTTGTTTAAGCTTTCTTCTCTTTTCGCACTTGTTTGAAGTAGAGATTTTTGGCACCTTTCTCAAAAGCTGTCGCAAGGTTCTTTTCTGTTGGGAGATTTCTAAATCATATTTCTGTTTGGGTGTAAACTCAGCATGTCTTAAGTTATTTTTCCTTTTGACCTATTGGGACAAGAGGTGATTATATTCCAAAGATTCGGAATTCAATTGAAATTTGGCTGAAATGAGAGTTACGTCCTTGTTATCAAGATTTAGACAAATTCTGCCCCCTCCCGTTCTCACAACGTGGGCCCATCGCTCTTGTTTGTGATAAGTAGAAGAGTTGAATTTCAGGGTCACCATGTCATGGTCACTATGAGTCATTTTTATGACTTCGAAAGTGTTTGATCTCATATGGATGTTTCCACCTGGCTATTTATTGCTGCCACCAGAAGTTATGTTCCTTTTTCGTCCGCAGGGATTGTTTTGATAATGGTTTTCATTTCTTTCCCCACTAAGTTTATAAAAATATCCAATTTATTGACAGCATTTTGGTTTCCAACTGCTCTTAAGAATTCCTCAAATTCATCCAGCCATTCTTGCCATCTCTGTCCTTGATCTTCCTCTGGTTCCAAGTTGAATGGATTTGGTCTGCGTAAATAATTAGTTGGATTTGCAGACATAGCTGTTTCCAAGATGACCTGAGGTGAACTCATGTCCCCACTTGCATTTTCAGAAGACATGTTAGATAATTGTTTGTGTGGTTATTTTAGTGACTGTACTCTTTTCCTGCTCTGGTTTTATTTTTCCAGTTTATATTTCCTTATCGTGTGACACTTCTCTTCAACTGTTCTCAGGTGGTTTTATGACTTTATTGTTGTTTCAGATTTTTTATTGTAATTCTACTGTTGCAAACACTTGTTTACTACTATTATTTAATTACTGTTCTTAGTTTTGTGATTTCCTTATTGCTTCAGTCTTGTAATTGAAATTTTATTGTTGCACTTTCTTATTTGTCACTGCTGTTTAATTACTCTATTTCCCTTTTATTTTCCTTTCCTTATGTCTTTCTTACACATGACAGCTTTGCTTTTATTCTCTGCAGCACCTTTGTTATTTATTTTCTATTATATTACTTGTAAGTTCAGTTTCAGTTTCTTTATCACTTCGTTTGGTTCTCTTCACATGTAACAGGTTGCCATGCCAGTGTCTTTCTTTCAATATATTTGTTTATAAATATGGAAGCACGTTTTCCTGACATCTTTAGGTCCTTTCCTCTAACGCTGCTTCTTACTTCCTATTTCATGCATACGGATGCATTGATGCGTACTACAGACGTATGTCTCCTTTCACTCAGATCAGCGCTCGCGCCACATTAATAAGTCCGTTGGCACTTCCTTTCAAATAATGCAGTGCCCTTTGTATGTTATTTTCATGCACGCATTGTCCTCTATTATTTGAATTAATTGATCCGCTCCGACACCAATCACCTCACTTTTATGCCTTACCGTTTCCTTTTCTTGTTTTTTAGTATTTCATTCATCAATGTCTGCTTTTCCGTATAATTTTATCGTTCGTTTAGTGTCTCTCCTTATCGTTGCCGCTTATTTCTTGTTCCATTTCTTTATTTCACTGGTTGCGTTCCCCTCATCGCCATTGTTATGTATTAGCTATTGATTACCATATAAATACACCAGACCCTTTCCTGTGAATACTTATTCCTTTAATCTCCAACTCTAACTGCCCTACATACATTCCTACGTTCTAGATCCCCCTAAATCCACTCCACATTCCATTGTGACATTCTATATTAATTTCGATGAATGTTACATATAACAACACCTAATAAACGTATAACAACCACGTCCTCCTGGCCCAATCCAGGGCAATTAGGA
The DNA here is from genome assembly GCF_040938575.1 of Ambystoma mexicanum. Lineage (NCBI taxonomy): Eukaryota > Metazoa > Chordata > Amphibia > Caudata > Ambystomatidae > Ambystoma > Ambystoma mexicanum. The sequence goes on from NC_090921.1 coordinate 986,447,653, forward strand.
TCATGTGTTTCCCAAACTTTCTCAACCTCCTGATTACATGAGGAATGACGGGGACCGGAGGAAATGTGTACAGGAGTGAAAACTGCCATTTCATCATGAACGCATCTCCTTTTGGAGGAAATTCCCTGGAGCAGTACAGTTCGCACTTCCAGTTGACACCAGTCGCAAACAGATCCACTTGAAGGGTTCCCCAAATGGTGAAGATCTCTTGAAGGATTTCCTGAGCTAGTTCCCACTTGTGGGAGACTGTGCTCTGCCTGCTCAGAGCGTCCGTCACTGTGTTCTCTTCTCCGGCTAAGTGAACTGGCGTTAGAAAGATTCCCTCTTGAATTGCCCAGTAGCAGAGCTGCATCGCTTCTCTGCACAGTGGTAGTTACCCTACTCCTCCTCTTTTGTTGAGGTGGTACATGGCCACTGTGTTTTCCATCATTATCAGGATATTCTTTCCCAGTACAGAGGGCAGAAAAGCTTTCAGCGCTAGTCTGATTGCTCTCAGCTCCAAAAGATTGATTTGTAGTTTGGACTCCGATGGAGACCAACGACCGCTGATTGCCAGATCATTGGCGTGGGCTCCCCACCCAGTGAGTGACGCGTCTGTCACTACTCTAATCACCGTCCATTGTTGCCAAAAGTGTTCCCCCTTCAGAATATTGTCCTTGCAGGCCTGCCAAAGAAGATCCTGTGAGACCCTGGTTGGAATCTGAAGACGGTCCGACATCTTTCCTGAGAACTGGGACCATTGTATCCTTAGAGCCCATTGAAGGGATCTCATTCTCAGATGGGCTTCCGGCACCAGAAAAATGACGGATGCCATGAGGCTGAGCAACCTCAAAAATTCGAAGGCTGGCAGATTCTGGGCACACTGAAATTTGGTAACCATCTGAAGAATGTCTTGAGCCCTCACCTTGGGTGGGGAGCTCTTTCCCAAGGATGTGTCTAGCACTGCTCTGATGTACTGGAGCTTTTGGGAAGGTGTCATGTTTGACTTATTGTAATTGATGGAGAAGCCCAATCTGTGAAGAGAGTGGCAGGTGACTTTGAGATGATCCAGCGCTTGCTCTGGAGAATGCGCCCTGATCAGCCAATCGTCAAGGTAGGGGTAGAAGTGAACCCCCCTCTCGTGAGATTCGCTGCCACCACCGCCATCAGTTTGGTGAAAACCCTCGGGCGGAGGTCAGCCCGAATGGCAGAACTCGGAAATGATAATGAGAACCGCCAACTGCGAACCTCAGGTATTTTCTGTGCTTGAGATGGATTGGCACATGAAAATAAGCAGCTGAAGGTCAAATGACAGCAACCAGTCCTGGAGTTGGGGGGCTTGAAGGATCTGAGAAAGTGTGACCATCTTGAACTTGTCCTTCTTGAGGAACTTGTTCAAGTATCTCAAGTCCAAGATGGGTCTCAGTCCTCCGTCCTTTTTGGGAATAAAAAAATATGGGGAATACCATCCCTCGTTCCTCTCCGTTACAGGTACCGGTTCTATAGTACCTTTCTCTAGCAAGGTTAAAATTTCCTGCACAAGGAGCGGGCCCGGAACCCTCAAAGTGTGGTTCCCTGGTGGATTGTTCTCAGGTCTTCTTATAAAAGGTAGGCAATAACCGTGGGCTACGGTTTTGAAAGCCCAAGCATCCAAAGTAATGTCTCGCCATTCTTGCAGATGCTGAGCCAGTCTGCCCCCCACTGGTGAATTGTGGCTCAAGTCCTCAGAGTGGTTTTGTGGCGGCTGCTGCAGAGGCCGATGGTAAGAAGGCTGCTGCTTGAGCTGGCTTTGCACCTTTACCTCGTGCACCACTAGGAAATCTTCTCTGGTCTCTTTGACTGTCCATTCCTCTCGCCCGTCCAACAGAGGAGTAGTAGCCAAAAAGATCTACCCCTCCAAGGTTGCCCACTAGGACGAAAAGGCTGAGGTTGCCTAATAGCTGCGCCTAAAGATTTGGCTGCCGCCTTTGAGGTCTGCAACTTCTCAAGGCTCTTTTCATCCTTGTTGCCAAAAAGATGAGACCTGTCAAAAGGCATATTGAGAAGCCTAGATTGCACATCCGGTGCAAAACCCGACTTCCTCAACCACGCAAATCTGCGCATAACGCTGCTTGTAGCAATGGATCTGCTGATGCTAGCTGCAGAATCCAATCCTGACTAAAAAGATTCACACATGGCCTCTTTGCCGTCCTTAACAATAGCTTAGAAGTCGTCCCTTACGTCCCCTTTGGGAATGTGCTCTGCCACCATGGAGAAACAGTCCCATAGATCATATGAAAAATTTGCGAGGGCACAAGTGCAGTTGGCTGATTTCAGTGGCATGCTCCCTGCAGAAAATACCTTCCTCCCCCATCCATCTACGCGCTTTTCGTCCCTATCAGGAGGGATGGTAGGGTACGCTGCCTGTTTAGAAGCAGCCGTAGCTGCCTGCACCACCAGACTCTCCGGAGTAGAGTGTTTCGACAGGTAGTCGGGGTTGCTACTGTATTTTTACAGTATTATTTTGTCAAGTTCTTGTCAACTGCCGGATTAGACTCTGGAGTCTCCCAGTACCTAGCCACCCTTTTTTGGTGTGCCACATGAAAAGGCAAAATACGATCAGTCTGAGGACCCTTGTCCAGAATGTCTGTGAGGTCATCTTGGTCATAGGGTAAAGGAGGCCTACTCCAACCTTAAATACTCAACCACTTTTGACGTAAGCTGTCTATAGGAAGATTCAGCATGTTCCCCTTGTTCAGGCTTTCCAAATTCAAGTTCTGGGGAGGTATCAACCCAACTTGCTGATTGCAAGTTTTCATACAAATCCCGCATTATGCTTTCCTCAGAGATAAAGCTCTCGGGTACATTGGGTGTCTCATATTGTAACCCAATTGGTGCTTTCTCATTATCAGAATGCTGCTCCTCTTCAGAAATAGAAGTAAAGGACTTGAAGAAGTTTTTCTTTGGGAGTGGAGCATAAATCGTGTCTGGTTTTGTAACCACAGGCTTCAACATCATCGAAGTTGTCGACATTTTCTTTGTCAATGCCGCTTTTGGAGGGGCGCTAGGCACAGACGGCGTAGCTGGCAATTGTGGCGCAGCTGGCATCGAAGACTTCGGCGCCGATGTCGGCGTCAACATCGAGGACTTAAGAGATGTTGAGGGCCTGGCAGACGTCGAAGACAGCGTCGGCGTCAAAGGTGTCGATGGCATCGACGACCTCGACATTTCACCATGTCTCTTGTGATCGTTAGATTTTTCAGATCGGGGCCTCGAGGCCTCCCAAAGCGGATCGGGCCTTTCGGGCTCAAGGGCGTGCAGGTTTTCAACCGAGACCTCTCCTTTCCAGCTTCATCCGAAGGCTCGGTCGGAGCATGGCTTTGTTTGTCAAATATTTTCAATATTTGTACCCTGAAGGCTTCCCATTCAGCCGGTGTTGGTTTTTTTGAAGGGCATGCAACCCTTTCAGGGGAATCGTCAGATGAATAAGACGATGAAGGTGAACTTCGGTGCCTCCTTTTTGACTTTTTTGAAGATGAATGAAGTAGAGTGGTGGGAACCACTCTTTGACCTCGAACGCTTGGTCTTCTCTCTCTGAAGAGAGTCGTCTCTCGACTCGCCAGTCGAAGGCCTAGCGGATCATGTAGGTGACTTTTTGGGGATTTTTCCTACCTTAAGTTTCCCCTTCCGTTCCCTCAAGGCTTTTCCCCTCATGGATTGGCACTTGGAATAATCAATGGTGTCGTGGCTCTCTCCAGGGCACCACAGGCAGATGCGATGTGGGTCAGTGAGTGACATTTTTGACCCACAATCTCTGCATTTCTTAAAACCGGACTTCGACATCGACGGTGTCGAAGAAGAAGACATGTTATCGATGAATTTGTAATATACGTCACAAGATGAGGCGCGCCGTATTTCACTCGAAGCAAACGCTAATGAAGAAAAACAGAACTGAGGATAACGAGCACTGCATGTGCTATATATATATGCCTTCGATGACATCACCCTCGACGGAGGCCTTCGATGGACATGACTCGATGCCATTGACGCCCAGCGTCCTCTGGTGAAAAAGAAAATTCAGAGGTAGCTGAAGGTGGACAACAAGTGTCAAAGTTGAGGAATACGTGGGAGGACACAATCCATTCGAAAAGAATTAGCATGTTGCAGACATTCAAAAGTATATTGGAACTCTTGGAAGGATGATTCAGGTATCCTGTTATCTGTTTCCAAGGTTATCCAGTGGGAGAAATTAACTAAATGACCAGATGACCAAATGGCCTGGATCCCTTGGAATATAACTCCACTTGGTATGCTGTGGTTACAACAACCTTTACTTGGACATTGTATTTTTGGTCACCATTTATTGGTTGAACTGATCACATACATATATAAATATATACATATTTCTGGGTTTAGGGTTGTTAAGTGGTGGGGGAGCGGAGGGGTGGGGAGAGATGGAGTGGTGGGGAGCAGGTTGGGGATGGAAGGAGGCATAGGGTAACCCTCCATATAAAAGAAAAGGGGGGTGACCAACATCGATGAAAAAGTGGCAAACACAACGACCAAGTAAAGGTTGTTGTAACCACGAAGATCCCACTAACTCATTCTGCTCTGAACCTGTCATTCTTTTTTACATATTTTTTATTTTTATTAAGCACAAAGAACAAATTACTTACCCATGGTAACGTTCATTCGACTGGATGTTCCTCCCACGTATTCCTCATCTCATATTTCCATTTCCTGCTTCAGCTGCTTCGGAAATTGTTTCCAAAAGAGGGCGCTGTGCGTCGATGCCTGTCGACCAAATGTCCCTCGGAGGCCTCCGTCTCGATGTCTAAGTCATCGATGGTATAAAGCACGCGCAGCGACCGTGGGCTTCAGTTCTGTTTTTTACATGTATAGGATATCCTACACCCGACAGTTACTCCTACTGAAAGAGCGACGATTGCAATCACATGGAAAATTCTACTGCGTGGCAGGTTGGGAGGGGCAATGAGGAATAAGTGGGATGAACATCCAGTTGAAAGAACGTTACCATGGGTAAGTAACTTTTTCTTCGAATGGATTGTGTCCTGCCCTGTATTCCTCATCATATGATAAACTCCCAAAGCAGTGTATGTATTCCTGGAGGAGGGAGTCAGAATTTTCAGACTCATGATAATTTAGGAGTTCCTTTATAGGTCTGTGTGCACAGAATTTCCAAATAAACCTTCCCGGCTTGAGGAAGATTCCAGATTATAGTGTTTGGTAAAAGTGTGGGCGGACGCCCATGTGACTCCTCTGTAAGGCATAGGAGGTAGCTATACCCTGGTCGAATGAGCTCTAAGACCCTCTCGAGGAGCCTTTCCAGCTAATCTGTAGCATTCAGATATTCCTAAAATGATCCATCTTGATAAAGTTTGTTTCGAGATTGCCATACCCAACTTGTGGCCTGTGTAGCCTACAAAACATTGGTCATCCTCTCTTAGTTTAGACATCCTGGAGATGTAGAAACTAAGTGCACACCTTGGATCAAGCCCATGTAATCTCTCCTCTTCCTTCCCAGGATGAGGAGGAGGATAAAATGTAGGTAGAATTATTTTCTGAGTTAAATGAAACTCAGACACAATCTTAGGTAAGAAGGTAGGTTTAACTTCTGTCCTTATAGAAGATTGTGTAGGACAAGGCCTAAAGTTTACTCACCCTTCAGGCTGATGTAATGGCCACTAAAAGGATGGTCTTTAAAGTCCAGGAATGGGTAGGCTCAAAAGGAGCACACATTAGGAATTTCAACACCAAGTTGAGGTCCCAAATTGAGACTTCAAATGGGACCAGAGGAAATGTATTTGTCAGTCCTTTTAAGAATTGTATAACTAGTGGGATCTTGAAGAAAGATGCCTCTTCAGAGGAGCACTTAAAAATAGAGAGCACTTCCAGGTACCCCTTAATTGTACCAATCTGGATCCCCAGATTGGCCAGGTGCAATAAGAATGATAACACCATAGAAGTACTGCATGTAAAAGGATCCACATTTATATCCCTGCACCAGCTGCAGAATTTCTTCCAACGGCAGCAGTACAAGGATTTTGTTGCTGGCCTTCTGGCCGAAAGCAACATCTCCATTATGTCGTCTGGGAGGTCCCAATCCTTGTATCTCAACCTCTCAGAAACCATGCGTGAAGGTTGAGGTTCTTGACCTTTGGATGGAGAACCCGACCCTCCTATCTCTCTCTCACTCTCTCTCTCTCTCTCTCTCTCTCTCTCTCTCTGTCTCTCTCTCTCTCTCTCTCTCGCTGTTTCTCTCTCTCTCTCTCACGCTGTTTCTCTCTCTCTCTCTCTCTCTCTCTCTCTCTCCAGAGAAGGTCCTCTCTTGGTGGAAGACGTATTGGAGGCCAGATGATATGATATGATATGATAGTATATTTATATAGCGCCTATACACAAATGTGTTTCAAAGCGCTTTAAGGCAAGGGAGGGAACAAGGGAAAATACAATGACATTCTTACAGGTCATGAACAGTAAGGATGCGAAATTAACTATCTTACTGAGCCTAATGACATTTCAGATAGTGCAAAAGCTAAGACATAGATAAGGAAGGGAGGGGGAGAGTGGGAAGGAAATGGAAACAGACAGGCGACTACCATAGTAGGCCTGATGACATTTCCGGCAGAGCCGGAGAAAAACAAAAGGTGAGGGAGAGGGGTGCAGAAAGGGAGAGGAAGAACAAAACAAGCGACTATCGTACTAGGCCTGACGACATTTCAGATAGTGCTGGAGTGGAGGGAGTGTTTGACAAGTAAGGGGAGGTGGGAGGAGACAGACAAGGTTGCAATTTATTTATTTATTTATTGCATTTGTATAGCGCACAGGCAGCCCCAAGGCATCACCGAGCTGTTACATGTAGTTTAACTTAGTTACAGTACAATCCAGGCATCATACTAGGTCCAGGGACAATTCTGATAGAGTAAGTGCATAGAAGAAAGTAAGAGGATGAGGGGAGGAGATAGGAAAAGGGAGAGGAGGAGAGAACATAGAATAAGCAGTCAAAAAGAGTGGAGAAGCAAGAGGGGAGAGCGAATACAATTGCAGAAGTCAGTAGTAACACATAATGTTGCAAGCCAGAATACAAGATGAAGATGGGAACAGCATGATTCAGGGCCACCATGAGTACAATATGCAAAGGAAGTCCAGCATGAGAGTTGAGAAAGGGTGAGGCACCATGAATCAATGAAGTCCATAAGAGTAAAATCCAGCATTGGCCAAAAGACGGTGATGGTGAAACCAGAATGTATCAGGACAGACTCCTGCAGAAGTAGGCTGGAGGGTGAGGGAGGGGGAGCAGGGTAGAAGAATCAAGCAAAACAGGCAACACCTGTGTGCGAGAAGGGGGAGGGGGGCACAAGGGAACATCACGGTGGGACCAGAGGGGGTGGGGGTGGACAGAGGGAGTAAATACATGTTGGTGCATTCTTACCTGCTGTCTGAGCAGGTGGTCAAGCCCTGGGTCCTCCTTGTCCGAACAGGTCCAAACAGGAATTGCCCTTTTTTTTGACTGCCCTTCGCTTCTGACGCCTGGGTGAGAGATGTCCTTGATCTAAGAGTTAAGAGCAGGAAGCAAGAGGCAGGGCTAATAAGGTAGGCGGGGCTTAAACCAGGTGACCCAGATCCACTTGCACCTGCTCCCCATCTGCAAAGGAAAAGAGGCTGGAGGGCTCCTTAAGTAGGGAAAAGGAGCGGTAACCAGGAAGGCACCAGGTGGGCAGGGCTTGCTAAGTGGGGAAAAGAGCGGTAACCAGGAAGGCACCAGGTGGCACCATGGACATGTTCAGAAGGTCCGGGTACCACGTCCTCCTGGCCCAATCCGGAGCAATGAGGATCAAGGATTTCCTGAACCTCCTCAACCTCCTGATGACTTGAGGAATGACGGGGACTGGAGGAAACACATACAGGAGTGGAAACTCCCAGTCCACTTTGAACGTGTCCCCTAGAGCTCCTCTTGGGGGAAATTCCCTTGAGGAGTACCGCTCGCAATTTCGGTTGATATTAGTCGCGAACAGATCTCTTGATGGACTTCCTGACCTAGTTACCACTTGTGGGAGACTGTGCTCTGCCTGCTCAGAGCGTGCGCCCCTGTATTCTCCACTCCGGCTAGGTGAACTGCTGATAGTGAGATTCCTTCTTGAATTGCCCAGAACCAGTGCTGCATTGCCTCTCTGCACAGTGGAAGTGACCCCACGCCTCCTTTCTTGTTAAGGTAGTACATGGCCACTGTGTTGTACATGATTATCAGGACATTCTTCCCCCGCACAAAGCGCAGAAAGGCCTTCAGCGTTAGTTTGATTGCCCTGAGCTCCAAAAGGTTAATATGTAGTTTGGGCTCCGACGGAGACTAACGACTGCTGATTGTCAGATCGTTGGAATGTGCTCCCCACCCTGTCAAGGAGGCGTCCATTACTACCGTTATCTCCGGCCATGGCTGCCAAAAGGTTCACCCTTCTGAATGTTGTCCTTGCAGGCCCACCACCAGAGTTCCTATGCGACCCTGCTTGGAACCTGAAGGAGATCTTGCATCCTGCCTGAGAATTGAGACCATTGAGTCCTGAGAGCCCACTGGAGAGATCTCATTCTCAGGCACAACTATGGCACCAGGAAAATGCAGTGTGCCACGAGACTGAGCAATCTCAGAAGGTCGAAGTCCCGGAGACGCTGGGCACTTTGTAATTTGGTGACCATCTGCAGAATGTCTTGAGCCCTAACTTCTGGTGGCGAGACGTTTCCCAGGGATGGATACAGGACTGCTCCAATGAATTGGAGCCTTTGAGATGGTGTCATGTGGGACTTCTTGAAGTTTAGGGAGAAGCCCAGTCCGTGCAGCAAATAACAGGTGTAGCTGAGATGCTCCAGGGCCTGTTCGGGGGGGACTGGCCCTGATCAGCCAATGATCTAGGTAGGGGTAGACATAAACCCCCCTCTCCTGAGACTCGCTGCCACCACCGCCATCAATTTGGTGAAAACCCATGGGGCGGAGGTCATCTCGAATGGCAGAACTAGAAACTGATAATAAGGACGGTTTATAGTGATTTGGTAGAAAACAAAAATGTCGAAAGTCAAAATGTCGAAAAAAAAATATCGAAAAAAAAAGTCAAATTTCTTTTTCAATACGTTTTTTTTCAAAATGGGTGGTTCCCCCCCAAACCCACCTTTTTTTCTATTTTTTTATTTTACCCCTTTTTTTTACTTACCAAACCCAAAAAAAACATAAATAAAAAAATAATTTCGACATTTTGACTGACCACCAATAAGGACAGCCAACTACGAACCTCAGGTACTGTCTGTGCTTGCCATGGATTGGCACATGAGAATAAGCATTCTGAAGGTCCAATGATACCATCCAGTCCAGAAGCCATACCATCTGGAGGGCCAGAAGGATCTGAGAAAGGAAAACCATCTTGAACTTGCCCTTCCTGAGGAATTTGTTTGTCTCTGAAGTTCAAAATGGGTCTCAATCCTCCATCCTTTTTGGGAATTAGGAAGTAGGGGGAGTACCAACCCTTGTTCCTCTCCGCTACAGTTGCTGGTTCTATAGCACCTTTCTCTAACAGGGTCTAGATTTCCTGCATAAGAAGCAGATCCGGAACTTTGAAAGAGCTGATCCCCGGTGGATGACACTGAGGCTTTTTTTTAGAAAGGGAAGGCAGTAACCCTGGGCAACTGTTTCCAATGCCCATATATCTGAAGTAATGCCTCGCCATTCTTTCAGATGCAGTGAAAGTCTGTCTTTCACGGGGTCTTGTGAACTAAGGCCTCAGAGGTTTTGAGGCGGCTAAAGCAGTGGTTGATGGTAAAGTAGCCACTGCCAGGGCGGTTTAAGCACCTCTTCCCTGTCCACCATGGAGGAATCTTTTTTGACCTCTTTGATTTGACAGTCCTCTCCCCTTCCAACTGAGGAGTAAAAGCAAATGGACCTACCCTTCTAAGTTGTCCCAGTGGGGCGGTTTTGTGGCTGTCTAATAGCAGCACCAAGAGATTTGGCTGCTGCTTTGGAGGTCTGCAGCTTCTCCAGGTTTGCTACCAAATAAATGTGTGCCGTCAAAGGGCATGTTAAGAAGCCTGGACTGCACATCTGGAGCAAAACTGGACTTTCTTAAACACGCAAATCTGCGCATTACTGTACTAGCCGTTGAGACCTGTCTGGAGGGATTCTCACATTGCGTCCTTCCCATCCTTAACTAGATTAAAAAATCTGTCTCTTTCCTCCCCTTCAGGGATATGTTCAGCTGCCATTGCTATACATTCCCAAATTGTGAAAGTGAACCTGTCCAACGTGCACGTAGCATTCACCCATTTCAGGGCCATACTCCCCGCAGGGAAAACATTCTTGGCCAGAGCGTTGTAAATCTTGTCATCTTTGACTGGGGGAATAGTTGGGTACGCATTTTGTTTTGAGGTGGACGTGGCAGCCTACACTACAAAGCTTTCAGGAGTCGGGTGTTTCATAAGATAACCAGGGTCACTACTGGACGCCCTGCATTTAGATGTTAGCTTTTTATTTACTGCCGGAATTAACTCTGGCGTCTCCCAATTGGCATTTACCCGCCTTTGCAGAGCCACATGAAAGGGAATAATAGGATCCCTGTTGCGAAGTGACTTGCAGGCTTACTTGAGTTGCTTATAAGGTTTATTGCAGGAACTTAAGACACAGTTACAAAAGTATAAATATGTGAGAGTATCGACTATAAACAGCACTGGCCCCATCACCCAGGCAGGGGAGCTCTAACTGCCTGCCTCAGTATGGAACCCTCAGATAAACATTCCATCATCCACACAGTAACATTCCATGTGACATCACAGACTCACAGCATAGCAGCATGACACAGACAGCCACTACACAACACATCTCCTTCCCTTACCAGACACACACACACAGACACACACACACACACAGAAGGTCACTACACAACACATCTCCTTCCCTTACCAGACACACACACACACACACACACAGAAGGCAAAAACAATACAGCATTACTCACAAACTCAAACGCCAAATAGACTCAGCCTATCAGGTGCAACTAATTTAGCCAATACAAATACCACAGATAACCATGAGACACTGGCCATACATCCCACGTTCATCTGCGTACCCGGCATTTGACTACTGACGACCCAATGGCAGCCTTACAAGAGTCTACCATGCCAAACCCACTGTCTGGAGAAAGCACAGTCTTTGGTACAACAACATATAGGAAAAAACTCACATACGAAGGCGCCACCTCCTTTAAATAATTGTGGAAACAATCCAACGTGGTACTAATCCACTCTGATACAAGCACTACTTCATCCTGGCAGAGGCGCTACCTCTCGCACATCACAATGTTCCACAAACCGGAGGCGCTACCTCCCTCAAGTACACTTGCGTCCATGTACACCAGAGGCGCTACCTCTCTCCAATACAATTTTTCGCAACAACCGGAGGCGCTACCTCCCTCAAATACCCTGGTGACACGCACAATCAGAGGCGTTACCTCTCTCAAGTACCAATTGTGCCACACAGACTGGAGGTGCTACCTTCCTCACATACACTCGCATCATACACACCAGAGGCGCTACCTCTATCATGATGCATACATCGGAGGGCGCTACCTCTCTCCAATACAATTTTTCGCAATAACCGGAGGCGCTACCTCCCTGAAATACCCTGGTGACACGCACAATCAGAGGTGCTACCTCGCTCAAGTACCAATTGCGCCACACAGACCGGAGGCGCTACCTCGCTCACATACACTCGCATCATACACACCAGAGGGGCTACCTCTCTCTATCAGGATACATACATCGGAGGCACTACCTCCCACAAAATATACTAATGACACAGTTATGAGAGGCGCTACCTCACTCAAATGCCACAAGTGCAACCCAAACCAGAGGCGCTACCTCTCACCACGACCTAGCGACAGTCACACCAGAGGCACTACCTCTTTTAATTACAATTGTGAGACACACACACCAGAGTCACTATTTCTTACTACTACCTCAGTGTCACCCCACACCAGAGGCGCTACCTCTGCAGTGACAACCAGACTCATACCATATCTCATACCAATCCTTGTGCAACCGATTCACATCCAACCTCAATATAGTCAGGCACATTAACATATTTGCATTTACACAGCAAAAATAGCAATGTTATAACTGCAGTATACTAAAACATTTTATAATTTCGCCCTAAAAGTCCATGGTCATCTTTTGACCATATGACATAACTTTGCTCCTAAAAGTCCATGTTGCAATAGCAACCAAACTCCTGAAAATCCTCAAAAGGTTATACTATTTCATCCGTCCCTAGACACATCTTTTCATAGCAACGCAGGCAAACTTCAAACACTTCACCTGTAATGCACATACTTCAGTCTGCATTTTGATATAACACTACTTTTCCAAACGTTAAGGGGTGAACACCCTTAAGCTGCAAACCTTTCCTTTGTTACCTCAATTTAATAATCACTTGCACCATATCATCAAATGGAGAGAAAAGAAAAATAAATATTTCACCATGACACGGATTGAGTTAGTTCAAAGGATACACAGCTTCTTTAAAAAAAAACATATCTCACCATGACACGGATTGATTTAGTTCAAAAGAATACACAGCTACTTCAAAAAAATATTTCACCATGACACAGATTGAGTTAGTTCAAAGGATACACAGCTTCTTCTGCGACGAAATGGACCAGTTCACCCATATACCTTTTCTTTCTTTCAACGTCATCACCCGCCAATGTTTTTCCTTGCTGCAAAGTTTGGTGGGTGAACCCCTTCCGAGTTTATCTGGATCGAGTATCTCCAATGCTAGCTTACTTATTGGCCACTGCAGAACGCCCCTGGGTGAGGCGGAGCGGCTTCCTCTCTCCCGCACAATATATTTAATGCCATGCCTTCCCGGATACTGCATGTTGCTACTAGATTACTTTTTCTATGACATCCGGATACTGCCACACAATCCTGTACGTCTCCTTCACTTTTCCAATTGTTTCCGGATACCGTCACGTGACAACGTCACATCATGTACTTTTTTGAACGGGTACTTTACTCCAAGCCTGTATCAATTCCCGTCTCGCTGCAACATTGCCACGTATCATCCGCTCTCTATATTCACAATCTTGGGCAACTGCTGTAAGACACACACGGAACGTTGGAGACCTCGTTCCATTTTCTTCGCCAGTACTCACTGAGGCTTGGGTGACGTCACCAGTCGCTTCCATACAACAGAGCAATGCTGAGCTCCTGCTCACCACGGTCATCTGAACAGTAAGACCTGATTACAGCACCGCTACTCTGTATAAACTCACTTTCTCCCTATACTTATTTTCTGCAGTCTTGATCTCGATCTGGGCGTACTCTTATGCATGCTTTAGTATTTAAACTTCCCTTCTTATAAAGACAGCTTCCCTTATAACCTCTGTCAGGGAGACAGCTCTGAGACATAAACCTTAAATATTCCTCCCACATCTGCAGTCTTATTACACCCCGACTGAGGTTTTCTTCTTAACGCTAAGTGCCAGATTCATTTTCCAAACTTCCCTCTGTGGCCTTGCTTCTTCCTTCAACCCGTAGGTGTAACTCCCCTTCCAACTTGAGGGCGGCTGATCCCTCAGGCAATGGGACTTTCTTACTCCTCCCCTCCTTAACCCTGGGTGATGGGTATTGTCTTACTTGTATCTTTGGGGGCAGTGCTGACCACCACTGTGTCCACCTCTCTCCTGCACCCCCCGCAGCAGGTTCCTTCAGACATCAGCTTCTTTCAGCTCCTTCACCATGTGCGCACATTCTTCTTTAGAGACCAACTCGTCGCCAATGTTGCGTAGTGACTTGCAGGCGCACTTGAGTTACTTATAAGGTTTATTGCAGGAACTTAAGACACTGTTACAAAAGGATAAATATATGAGAGTATGGACTATAAACAGCACTGGCCCCATCACCCAGCCAGGGGAGCTCTAACTGCCTGCCTCAGTATGGAACCCTCAGATAAACATTCCATCATCCACACAGTAACATTCCATGTGACATCACAGACTCACAGCATGACACAGACAGCCACTACATAACACACCCCCTGGGGTCCTTTATCCAGAATATCTGTAAGATCATCCTGCTCATATATTGGTGCAGGTCTTTTCCACCCCATGTATTCAACCACCCTGGACATTAAATGTCTGTAAGACCCATCTGCATGGTCAGGATCAGGTCTCCCAAATTCTAATTCTGGGGAGGTATCTAGTCCACCTGCATTTTGCAGGGACTCCTGCAGATTTGTTATCCTTGATTCCTCTGAGATCAAGGGTTCAGGGACCCCAGATGTTCAATATTGTAGGCTAAAGTGACGTGAATAATAAGAGGAATGTTCTACATCCTCATAAATAGAAGAAAGTGATTAAAAAAAAAATCCTTTTTTGGTAGTAGCGTGTATGATTTTTCAGTAATCCTCGATGGTGGCTTTTCTTCGAACGCCGGAAAGATGACGAGTGGTGAGAACCACTGCTTGATCGTTATCTTTTTGTCTTCTTTTGAAGAGGAGAAACATTTCTCGATTCGTCTGAAGATTGTTTTTTTGACAGAGTCATCGATGAGGATTTAGACCTACCTGCTGCTACGTTTCCTCTTCACTCTTTATGGGCTTTCGCCGTCATCGATAGGCAGGCCTTAAAGTCAAAGGTAGCATGAGAGGAACCCAGGCACCACAGACACAACTGATCGGGGTCTATAAGGGAAATTTTCACCCTAAAGTCCTGGCACTTCTTAAACCCCAATCTCGGAGTTGATGATGCCGATGATGATGCCATTTGTAAGATAGAAGATTCTCGTAGGGAATCGAAGCGCACCGTATCCGAAGCAATAGCTTTCGCAACCAATCACTATGCACCCGAAAATTTTGCATTTTATATGCCACATTTTGCAGCATACATATATGTGGAGGAGTGTGTTAGGGTGATAATAAATGTGGGGGAGTATCGGAGGGACTGCGGGGGGGTCTCCCCCGCATATATATGTGGCAAAATGGGTTTAAAGAAAAGAAAAGTCAAAATGTTCCGCTGCTCAGTGTTTGAGTCGTAGTAATCACATAGATCCCTTAGAGAAATCAAAGTACAGTCCAGAATCACAACACGACTAAATGCAGGCAGAATTCAGGAAAACTGATCAAATAAAATACTGCAGTTCAAGGTTTTTTAGAGTCATAAAACACAACAATCATCAGGCGTCTTGAACAAAGGGCTAACAGAGCTAAAGGTAGGAGACTATGGGCCTCATCACGAGTGGGCGGTATACCGGCGGTAAATTCGCCAGGATACCACCCTACGCAAGTAGTGTTACCACAGTAAATACCCATTTCTGTTTGATCCCATGGGACTCAATGGGGAATTTTTTACTGCAATTGCTGCAGCAGTAATTGCGCCACGATAATTGCGCCGAAAATGGGGGGAAAGTCGGCACATTCACGTCCAGCTTATAGATGAAGGTAAATGCGCTGAGGTTCCCCCAAACTCTGGATTGGGAAGAGCGGTAATGTGGCGGTAATAGCATTACCGCCACATTTTTACTGCTCTGCCCAACTCTGATGAGGCCCAATATATTTCTGTTTATCGTTCTCTTCCCTTGTTAGCCATGTTTGCTAATCAGTGTCACAAACATGACACAACCACAGCACACAATACAAATACAACTCATAACAAACCACAGAACACAGCTCCACTAAGACAACAGTTCACATACACATGCATCCTACTCAACTCCCCCTCTGCACCAGCACACACTCATGAAATCAACAATCTCACTGCTACACACACACCTATCATCTGACACATCTCCTTCAAATTCCCTTATGCACCACAGTGAGCGCCCTCACAAAACAGATTTTGGCATTGCGATCATATGCAAAGCCTCATTCACACTTGCCAGCCCCACTCATATACCACACATATCCTTAAAAGCAATCTTATCTCAGCTGCTCTCCATCACACTCACAACCCACATTCATCAACCTCATTTGCTGCTCTCCATCAAACAATCCCATCTTCCACAGTAGCTAGTCCAACTAAAAAAAATAATAAACTTCACTGCAACCAACCACAGCTCACCCTGCCCCAACATCTAATTTGGCGATGTAACCCAGGTAGTTCCAGACAACAGCCCTGCACTAAACAGCATCCTCACACCACTTTCCCCGTACAACCTCACCCAACAGATTGCCTTCCCCATATACATAGCTGGCAACACACTCATCCTCCTGATTTCTTGCAAAATTTCGGTTTCTGTGCAAAATCGAAACTGGGGTCAGGGTCTGAAGAGTTTGCCCCCACTTTTACGTTTACTCTCCCACACAACATCATCCCACCCGCCACACATCCCCGCCTAACAGTCTGGCATACCAAATGTATCACAAACACAGCTCTTGCACCATTCTTACCATCCACCCAACCCTCACACCATGATACTCCTGAACAATTAAACAACCACCATAATGGAATCACTCAACCAAATAGCCGTTCTCAAAAAACAGAAACCCCACAACCACCAACACAGGCCATGGTTCAATAACTCCTTTCTCACCATTAAACAGGAAGCCAGACACCTAGAAAGGGCATGATAAAAGAACCCATGCCCCTTCACCAGACAACCCTGAACAAACTGCTGCTCCAGTTACAAGATGGCCATAACCAGTGACCAAGCCGCCCACTAGCTCCAAGAAGTTCAATCCACGGCCAATAGGCACTTCATAACCATCAGGTCACTCTCAAAATGACCATCCACCTATATAATGTCCCCATCCACCTCAGTATGCACTTCCTTCATGGACCACTTCAACTCCTAAACTAACAATATTAGACCAGCCCGCTACAAACCTGCTCCCACTCCCAAACCATCCAGCAAATGGGGCACATTCCACTGCCTTGACCAATACACCCTCATTACCCTCTGTAATGAGTCAGGAATGATACGCAGACACATGTTAGACATGATTTTGGCTAAAGAATTTCATTAGAACATAAAAGGGGCCGGGGAAAGAAAGGCCTTTCTGTCCCTGCACTAGCAGCGTTCCCCTACCTACAACTCAAAACTAAAGGTCTGTTGGTGTCAGAATGTCCAAATCAAAACCATCCTGTGTGCAAAGTACTATTCTGACCCTCACACTCTAAACAAATGAATTCTAAGGAGAAAAGGATAATGTTTTTGGCCTTGCATGCTTTGTACATTTTCAAAAAAGGAAAGAAACATCTATAACTCCAACAAAGACTCTTTCAAAGATAGGTTTCCCTGCTCCAGGGGGTTCTTCACTTCCCCTGGATTCTTCGTCACTTTCTTGGGTTACAAATAGTTCTTGGTGTTGCTTTGGGTGACAAAAAAAGTTATCTGCATACATGTTCTCAAGTATCTTGGCTTTAAAGGATGGTTTCCTTTCCCCTGGATTTTTCCCTCCCTTGTGAATGACAACTTCACTGCATACAAAAGGAGGTTTCTATTTTCATCAAAACAGAAGGTCTCTTAGGGTTAGAAGGTTTGATCTCAGAGGGTGGTTGCTTTCTCTTCCCAAACTTTTCTTGTATAACGCAGCATGTGAATAGTCCTGATATATCCTTCTCAGGACTTCCTTTTACTGTTCTTCACCTACCACCACTGGTCATTCACAAAACTATTTGGTCTTTTAACTAATATCTTCTTCTGTCAGGTTTTGGGTTCCTCAGCTTCTTACCCCAACACAGCCTGCTGATTATTTCTTGTATTTTATTTACTTCCAACTTGCCTGGTGTATTTCCCTACCAGGATTTCCTTTATACATTTGAAACTGCCTGGTATACTCTCCTGCCAGGCTTTCTGGGCTCACACTTTTACAATTGCCTGGAATACTCTCCTGCCAGGGCGTTCTGTGATCATGTGCTTGTAACTGCCTGGTGTACTCTCCTGCCAGGGTTTTCTGTAATCACGTGCTTGTAACTGCCTGGTGTACTCTCCTGTCAGGGCTTTTTCATGTGTGAGCTACTGCTCACTCTCCCACCTTTGATGGTTCCACTGTTTAGCCTTATTGGCTAATATTTTTGGTTTCTTATAAATGGCCTCTTTAGTGTCTCTCTTGCAACATGCATTGACAAACTTGAAAGTCTCCTCTTAGAAAACTGCTCTTTCAGTCTCTCTCTTCGGTATAATAAACTGCTCATTTTCTCCCTCTCTCTTGGTTTCAATATGTATAACTATCTCAGTTTGCCGTGGCCTCCAATGCACCCTGGTGTTCCCTCTGTCCCTTTGTGGACTCACTGTTTCTTGATGGCGTTTCTCGTTTCTTCTGCAGTCCAACAGTGACGGTCTCCTGCTGCTTTCTGCTTTGCAACCTTTTCTCTGTTTCTACTTCCTGAGGCTTCTGCTGTACTCGTCTGCTTCGCATGCGATTTCGGTGAGCAAAGCACTGTTCTCCATTGCTGGTGAATGCCCAGGAGCCCTTCGCTGGCTTCTGGCGTTCTGGCCGCATGTCGTCTCCTTCCAGCAGCCTTCTCTCTTCAGGTTCCCAAGCCGGTTGGCTCTACAGACTTTCTTCCATGCGTTCCTTCGCACAGAGAGGAGCAACCCACTTCTGCCAGCAGCTTGCCTGCGTTCCTTGCTTCAGTGATTTAAATGTCCCAGGCACAGGTTTGTGCTCGCTTCCACTAGCCTGTGCTTGTGGATTCCCGTGCTCCTCTTTCGCGTTCCAGTGTTGTGGGGATTGTGGGTATAGCAGTCCCTTCTGGAAAAAAACTGTATACACGTTTGCAATGGGTTTTAAAGGCAAACTAGGTTTGGAAGAAGAGTATGTGGAATTGGGAAAATTGTCTTCCATAATATTACAAGGTCGGTTAGATTTTGAGAGTTGGCCTTTGGAGTGTAGCAAAAGATTTTCACTACTCTCCATGGATGGAAGAGGGGAGGTATTACAATAGGCTATTAGGGCTATTGGGGAATCAGAGGTGTATCTTCTGAAAGGAAAGGGCGATACCATATCTCATCCGATTAAGTCATGATATCTCCCCGGAGGCCATCTTCTCCCATGTGATCCTCCCCCATGTAGCCGCCCCCATGGTCAGGAACAGGAAGCAGCTGCCATACCCTGGCCACAGGGGAGGAGACTACCACGGGAGAAACAGTGATGAATCCATCGGATTCATCACACCTAACAGCCAAAACAAAATCGGCACGTTTCCTGGATAACGCATGCCCAGCTCAGGCATCATGTAAATGCATCGCCACCCTCGCTCCGCACTAGAACAACATTATCAACTCCTGTTTCTCACACAGCACCATATTCCCCCACACTCGAAACAAGACAAACCTCTCCCCTCTGAAATAAATCATCCCTCGATGCCACACTGTATGAACACAACCGTCCCATCACCATCCTGTTGTACCATGACAGAATCACAGAACACTTTGTCACAAGCCAACTCAAACAGCACACCAACACAAACAACCTCCTCTACCTGTTCCATTCAGGTTTCCCCCCAGCACCGAGACTGCAACCCTTCATATTCTGGAGGACCTCCACAACATCATAGACAAATGACACACAACCCTACTAGTACTAAGCGACCTCTCTGTAGCTTTCAACACCATTTACCACACCATCCCCCTAAACATCCTGCCCCAAAGGATGGAACTATCGGGCACTGTCTCAACTGAGCTATCTCCTTCCTCAGTGACTGAGCATACATTATTTGTCTCCATGCCCCCTATGGATCAAACCCCCCCCCAAACAAGTACCACAGGAACCACAAGGTTTTTCCCAATTTCCCCTCCTGTTAACGCTATACGTTACATTCTTTGAAGAAAGCCTTCATTGTCACAACATCCACTTTGAATTAATACACAGATAACAGACACATATACTTCAAAATCTCCTCCTCCTTCAAACTCCACACCTTCAGAAACTGTCTCTCCGCCAACACCACCTGGATGGCCACACACTTTCAAAACCTCAACCCATCCAAAGCAGAATACCTCCTCACACCCATGAACAAACCAGACCTCACACACTGGATCAAAGTACTCACCACGGACAACTCAAACATCTCCCTCTTTACACCAGCCAAATGTCTAGGTCTTACTATCGACCACCCACTATCCTTCAGAGACCATGTAGCTGCTGTTACCAAAGCATGCAACCGATAGCTACATGTCCTATGCAAGATAAGGCACATTTTTCCCCTTGATGACTTTCCCTACAATGGTCCAGGCTCTAGTTCTCTCCAGGCTGGACTATGGAAATGCAATCCTCATTCAAATCCCCAACAAAACCCTTGTACCCCAACCTCTCTAAGCCACACAGCATCAAGTCTCATTCTGCACTTACCAAACACTCTTACATCACCTCAGTTCTCTCCCAGCTCCAATGGCTCCCTATACTCCAGAAAATAGCTTCAAAGGACTATGCATTATATTCAAAGCCATCCGCCTCAAAACCCCATCCTCCCATCACAACAATCTGAAACATGTTACCGACACAAACACCAGACAAGCTAACCAAAATCCTCTGCACATTCCGCTCTGCAAGGTAACCGGCACACAAAAATAGGCCTTCATCCATGGGGCACCCAGAGCCTGGAACATCCTCCCACCCCACATTCGTACCTCCCCTTCCATAATCGACTTCCACAAAATCCTAAAAACTGACCTCTTTTCCCCAACTAATCCGGCCAAACCAACTGCCCCATCTATCCTTTATCTAACCTGATCTTCCTAGTCTGTTTTGCAAAACATTGCAACCTCTTTTAATCTCCCCTCGTTGAACTATGTAAAGTGCTTCGAGACCCTCAGGATAAGGCCAGTACTGCATACAAAAAAAGTAATCAGTTTCAGTGCATATGAACATGTAAATCAGAATACAGCACTGCTGAGGATTGAGAAGGTGTGCAGTCAAAATATCGAGAAAATAAAATGTCGAATGACAAAAATGTCAAAAAAATAAAAAAAGTCGAAAAAAAAAGTCGAATAATTTATTTTTTTATTTCTTGTTATTTTTTGGCTCTCGTATGTAAAAAAAAGGTAAAATCAAAAAAAAAAGGGGGGGTTGGGGGGAACCCCCCATTTCGAATAAAAAAAAAAAATTTGACTTTTTTTTTTCAACCTTTTTTTCGATATTTTGACTTTCGACATTTTGATTTTCGAGGTTTTGACTATGAACCGATTGATAACCCCTAGCCAGGAGCTTCTACAAATACTACACTTTAAACAACAACCGAACAACACTAGGCACTATGTACAAAGGGAGAAGAGAGGCATGGGGACACAGGACAGGTAGTGATGAAGCATGTTAAGGTAGCTGCAGGGAGGGATAAGGTATACTACACATCATGAAATGCTGATCATCTTGACTCCTACTTATGCGTACAGCCTTTTCTTTCCAAGTAAACCGCCTCCCTAACAGCCAATTAAGAAGCAGGATCCTCTATCAAGACCACCGGCAAGCACCTCCTGTCACTTTTCCACACTTACACAGTCTTGTTTATAGCCATATGTAATGCCCTATGTAACCATTTTCAAGCCCCGGTAAAGTTCTTCATTGTGTGTAAAAACACCAAAAAGGAAATGCAGAGGGTCAATAGGCAGACTGTAATTTTAGACCAACTAAAAACTGGACCCTAACTCTCTCAAGTCCCCAGAGACTATTTCAAATTCACAGAGCATGTGCACCAGGCTACCTTTCTTCCTGGTACACCCCAGCACACATCTGTACATAATGACCCACGCGTGTGTATTTTCACGGTTGACCAATAGATCTTGTACAGGGCCTTCTGTTGGAGCCGTCTCAGGTGTAGGTCAAGCTCAGGGGAGTTGCTAGGTCTGGAAAAGACCCGGGGCTAAGCTGATGTCGGAACTGTTGGGACTGGGGGCTAGCTAGTCTTTTGGCTGTAGCTCCTGAGATTCTATCCGGGGCTACAACCAAAAGATCAGGGGCTATAGCCCCCTCAGCCCCCCCCTAGCAACGCCCCTGGTCAAGCTCCTTGTTTGTTGGGCTGGAACAAGCCTCTAACCATGCCACTACAGGGATTGAGATATGAAGGTCCTCTCCTGCGCAACTGATGAGAATCACACAGAACCTCTGGGCTCCTAGAGAGTTGTGGCCCAGAGTGCCTGAGGAACACTGCAAGAGAGGTACAGGCGCTTCGTGAGAGGTTACGTGTATGGTCTCTGGGACTGTGAGGCCCGGGAACAGGGACATGAACCTTTCATATTTACTAACTTAGATTTACATCGGTCAGACAAACACATTTTCAAAGCTGTGCACGGCATGCCATGCCCTCTTCTAGTAGACCTGCATGTTTCCTTAGCATATGTGATCTGCTGGAAGAAGTGAACTATGATATATATGTCATTAAATCTACTGCCACTCCACTTTGCCCACTCTGTGTATACATTTGAAAAAGCCAATATTCCATGCGGACCCGCCTTCTCAAGGGTTGACCGCAGCGATCATTAACTGATGACCAACATTTACCTTACATTGGTCCCTTCGATTTCGAGCACCAGCGACTGGATGTTGTTGTCAGTGATTCGCTTTATATGGCCGTTTCTTACCTGCAAAGTGGAGAAAAAACAGTTGTATAAATAAAAGAGCTACTGGAGAAAAAAAACATCATACTCGGACTGCAGTTCCAGGAACCCAGGAGAAAATACGAATGTTGCCTATAATGCACACATGTGCACATATATGTAATTCAATGTTTATATTTTATTAAA
The DNA here is from genome assembly GCF_040938575.1 of Ambystoma mexicanum. Classification (NCBI taxonomy): domain Eukaryota; kingdom Metazoa; phylum Chordata; class Amphibia; order Caudata; family Ambystomatidae; genus Ambystoma; species Ambystoma mexicanum. The sequence goes on from NC_090921.1 coordinate 986,470,345, forward strand.
GAATCATTAGACTTCCAGAGGCAAAACCCACAAGCAAAAGCGAATGTAAAAAGTTTATTAGATTGTGTCGTAAGAATGTCACTGTTGCCTGCAGTGATACTGTACAGTAAACAAAACATTTTTTTTATTGTGGACATGTTAATTTATTCTTTCAGAATGTAAAGTAAGGACATGTAAAACATTTAACAGGCACGTTTTAAGTCACAGTGTGCCACACTTAGATTGTCAAGTTATACAATATGAGTCAGACTTTGTGGATGATTAGAAAATGCATAGGTCATTTATTTCACACTGTCGTGAGCTATATTTCCATTTGTTGGACTCCTTTCAATCACACAATAACCAGACGGAGCCAGCGCTGCCGTGAACCTTCTTTATTCACGCCTATCCATTTTCTGTCCTTCCGCCCCTCCAGCCCCCTTCCCTTCCTCCTACCTCCCGCCCTTTCCCTGTGGTCCTTCTTAAAGGGGCTGTGTCCCTTTTGTACAATGTACAACACCTCCCCCGTACTTAACATGTGAGCCCAGTTACATCTGTTAGATGAGCCTCACTGGTCTCTTTACTGTTCGAGGGGGTCTCCCTGGGGATTCTCGGCTTTCGCCGGTTGGCTCCACTGGGGGTTCTGCTTCTTCTTCTTCACTGAAGTTCTCGTCGGGTGCCTCTTGTGTTTGGGGCTCCTCTAGATATAGCTTCTTGAAGAAGGAGGAGTTGCGAGTGATGTCTCCCAGTTCTCCTGTCGCTGTGATCATGGGCCCCTTGATGGCTGTGATAATTCGCGACTCGGGGCTGTATCGGGTGTCCGTCTTCTTGCGTTGAGTTTGTTGCACTAGGACCATTTGCCCCATCTCCAGTTGTTGTTCTTTCGCTCTCTGTTTGGTGTCGGCCCATTGTTTGGCCCTTCTCTTCTTTTCGGCATTTCGTTCTCTGATGACTAGGTCTTCTTCAGGGGTGTAGTCCTCCCATCGGGGAATGCGTGTCCTGGGTTGGTACCTCACCATGAGCTCAGCTGGTGGCTTTCCCGTGGCATCGTGTGGTGTATTTCGGTAGCTCCGAAGCATGCTGCAGATGGCTTTTGGGTGGGGTGTCTGTTCCGCTGCTGCTTTTTGTCTGGTTAGCTTGATTGTGGCCATAAATCTTTCCACCATCCCGTTGGCTTGGGGCCAGAGAGGTGTAATCTTTTGGTGGTGAAATCCTAGGTGACTTGCGAAGTTTGCAAATTCTCTTCCTTGAAATGGGGAACCGCTGTCAGTCTTGACGACGTTGGGGATGCCCCACTCGCTGAATAGTTCGTCCACTATGGGTGCGGTTTCCATCAAGGATGTTGATGGCGTTTGCTTGACAAAAGGGAATCTCGAATATTCATCCATTACTACTAATAGATAGCCTCCTTTTTCTAAAGGTCCATTGCGACCTTTTGCCAGGGTCTTGTCGGGAGTGTGGTTAGTTGCAGAGGGTTTGGGTTTGGTCCTTTCGCTGCCAGTTGACATGGCCTGCAGTGTCTGAGCATGTCTTCTACTATCACATCCATGTAGGGGAACCAGACATAGTTCCTGAGAAATCGTTTAGTGTTGTCTATTCCCCTGTGGCCCTCATGTGCCAGCGTTGCTATGGTCTTCCTTAGGTCCCTTGGTGCTACTAGCCTCCTCCCCCGTAGCAAGAGTCCTTGGTCAGTGGCTACGAGTTCGTCGTGTATCTTGGCCAGCCGGTCCAGTTCCTTCTGGTCTATATCCTCCCCTCCGGTTTCCTTTGTGTGATGTTCCCTCCATTTGTTGGACCGAGTGAGAAAGACAGCAGCTCTGAGTGTTGGGTCGGCTTTGCTCCTTTCTTCAAACGTTGCGGTCGAGATGGTCGGTGGCATGGCATTTGATGACAGGTATGAGATGTATTCTGTGGCTTCCTGGGCTAGGGTGCCGTCCTTGTCCAGTAGAGGGTGTCTGGATAGTAGTCTGCTGGGTTGGCGTCTCCTCCTGGTTTGTGGATGATGCAATAATCGTATTCTTGCAATCTTATCCCCCACTGTTCTATGCGAGGTGGCATTTTCGTTTTGGGGTTCCCAAAGATTGATATTAGAGCTTGGTGGTCCGTTACTAGGGTGAACCTCTGGCCAATGATAAAGTGGTGGTATTTCTCGCATGCCCAGACTGCAGCCAGGCTTTCCCTTTCTGCCTGGGAGTAGGCCTTTTCCGTGTGTGACAAGGCTCGGCTGGCATATGCAACTATCGCGTGATGAGAGTTGTCTGCGGTGTCGGTCTGGTCAAGGATGGCTCCTAGTCCCACTGGACTTGCATCAACCGTAATGATGGTGTGCCAGTCCGGACGAACGTACGCCAGTTGTCGGTTGTTGGTGAGACCTTCTTTTATCGTTAGGAATGCTTCCTGACAGGGTGCATCCCATACGAATGGTGTATTCTTCTTTAGGAGGTTGCGGAGTGGGTCAGTTGTTGTGGCGTAGTTCGGGAGGTAACGTGCACAGTATCCTGCCATGCCTAGTAGGGAGCGCAGGTATGCCGTGGTCGTAGGTGCTTGGAGATCGGTAATGGCTTTAATCTTGTCCGGGTCGGCCGTTATCCCTTTGCTTGAGAATATGTGGCCGAAGAATTTAAGGCTAGTCTTGTTGATGACACTTGTCTTCGTTGAGGGTCAGTCCCGCGTCTTGTAGGATGGAGCCGATGGTTCTTAGGGCTCTGTCGTGTTGTTCCTGATCTCTTCCAAATATTAGGATGTCGTCACTATAGTTTAGTGCATTCATCTCTGATGCTACGAGGCGTCTGATGGTCTCTTGAAAGATTTCTGCGGCAGATGATATACCGAAGTTGAGCCTTTTGTATCGAAACAGGCCGTCGTGCGTTGCAAACGTGGTGATGGGTCGTGATTCTGGGTCCAGGACCAGTTGGTGGTAGCCCTGGTTGAGGTCAAGCTTTGAGAAGAACCTCGCTTGGTTTAACCTAATCAACATGTCCTCCAGGCTCGGGCCTGGGTGCCTTTCTCTCTGAATGGCCGTGTTCGGGATGCGCATGTCAACGCATATGCAGAGACGACCATTGTCCTTGGGAACAATTACTATCGGCGATACCCATGGTGTTGGCCCTTCTGCTTTCTCTATGATGTCGTTGAGAAGGAGAAGTCGGATTTCCTTTGACACTTGTTCTTGGAGGTGGAAACCCACTTTGCGCGGGTGTTGCGGTACTGGCCTGATGGTATTGTCTATATGTAGTTTGATGCATGATCCTTTTAGCATACCAACTCCTTCAAATAACTTGGGGAATTGGCTCTTGAGGTCTCCCTTCGCCAGAGGCCTGTCGATCATTGCTCTGACACATTTGTGTGATACTGGCAGTCCCTCTATTACTTCTGACTGGTTGTAGTGTAGGTCAATTAAGGCGAGGGCGCTGGCTGTGCGGTAGCTGAGGAGGCAGCGGCCGATGTATGGGCTCTTTATGACGTGCATCGTGGCAGTTACCGTGATGTCCCTGTGCCGTAGATCACATTGAAATTTTCCTTTGGAGGTCATTGGTTGCGCCGCTCCCCATTGAAAAATGTGAGTCCTGGATTCTTGTAGTGGGTATGAGGAGGCTATTTCCCTGTAGATATCTTCATTCATGACGTTTACCGTTGCTCCTGTGTCGACGATGAATCTGTTTCTGGTACTTCCCAACTGTATTGTTACTCTGGGAGCTGAGGTGTCTTCAGTTTCAGCACTGAGGAGGTATACGTACTCTCTGTCGTAGCCATCTTGTAGGTATCGGGCTGGTTCATTTCCTCCCGGCTGGTGTTGTGGTGGGGAGTCGAGATATGGGTCTCTTCCTTGTTCGAAAAAGCTTGGGGTTTCTGCCTTGTAGGTCGTCCTGTGTTCCAGGTTTTGCATGAAGTCACTCTGGTGGATGTCATATAGTTCATGGTCTTTCCTATCTGGTTCAATCTGAAGCCCCTCAAGGGCTCTTACGGTGTTTGGACGTTGATAAGCATTCGTGGGCAATGTCGTACTTCTGTCTGCCTGGCGGAGTTGTTCCGTGTGTGTCTCCGTCATGCGGGTGTTGGGTCGTGGCCGTGTCGAGCTCCCTTCTGGTAGTAGTCCCTTGCACATCACCTGGAAATGGTTTTCCATACCGCATCTCATGCAGCGTTGGCCGATGGCAGGGCACGGACCTCTGTGTGGATACTCGAAACCACAGCGATAGCATTGGCGGTCGCTTGGTGTTCGTTGTGTCGGATATCTTGGGCTTATCCTTGTCTGTGGAGCTGTGTGTCGGGTATATGGGTGCATTGCTGCTATAACTTCTCCTTTTTTGGGGTTCTCAAAGGCTGCTGCCTGGATGTCCACTCACTCATAAACTCTTGCTAGGTCCAAAACTTCTTTTAGGGATAAGGGTTTCTTTAGGAGGTGTTTCCGGAACATAGAGGATGCACACCCTTCTATGATGCGTAGCCTTATGGCTTCTTCGTCATTAAAGTTGGTGAAATCGCACTTCGATATTTTCCTTTGAAGGCGAATGACGAATTCTCCTATTGATTCGTGAGGCAATTGACCACATTGGTTGAAAGTGTATCTCTCATAGTCACGATTGGGTGAGATAACAATCTTTTCATTTATGGCTTGTCGGAGTTTCGCGTATGTGGTGCGGTCCTGTAGGGGAATCGTACGGATGATATTTTTGATTTCTCTCCCTGCGACATTTGCAAAGATGCTTAGTATGTTGGGTGGTTCTTGTGTGCCAATTGCACCCACAAAGTCTTCGAATTCCTCCATCCACTCTTCCCATCGTTGGCCCTGGTTGTGGTGTGGGTTCAGTGTGAACGGGGCAGGTCTTCTCATTAGGCTTGCATAGGAGGAGGGTGCTCCTGGTGATGTTGGTTGGGCATTGGGATCTGCTGCATCCTGGGCTGACATGATGGCGCAGCTTGGTGTTCTGTAGTTAGTTCAGTAGTGCGTGGGCGTTGATTACGATGGACTCTTGGTGCTGTGTCTTCCTGTGTCCACGTGGCCCTTGTTGTCCGGGTGTGGTGTAGTGATCTGCGGTGAAGTTTTTTTTTTTTTAGTGTCACTTGTGGGGGACACAAGTTTTCTTTCCTTAGTGCGGCCTTTGTGGCGTGACGTCACGTGGGGAGACACAGGTTTTCTTTTGCCGTGACTTCTTTCACCCTTTAATGTTTTTATGGTAATGTCACGTGCGGGGGACACGGGGTTCCCTTCTTTGCAGTTAGATTGCGTTAATGTCACATGGGGAGACGCAGGGATTCCCTTGTGCCGTGTTGTGAGTTCTTCACTTTTTTCTTTTTTCCTTTTCTTTTTTTTTTTTCTTGCGTGTCACTCGTGGGAGACCCGGGGTTTCCCTCTTTTATGTGGCCTCCTTGGTATGTGATAGATGTCACGTGGGGAGGACACGGGGTTTTCTTTTGCTGTGACTACGTTCGCCTTTAATGTGTTTGTGGTGCTGTCACGTGCAGGAGACACGGGGTTCCCCTCATTGTATTTGTCCCACCCGGCACCTTACTTGTGGTTGGCGCCGCGGGCCTGCGGGTCGTCTTCGGTCTTTTGCGACGACGGACGGGCCTCTTCCGGCTCCTCAGGCTTCCGCGTCGCTGGCTCTGCAGGCTTCGGTGGGCACACGGGCTGCGGCTCCTTGATGTGCTGGCCTTCTCCTCTGGGCGCACGGGCCCTCACAATTTCTTCTGGGCGCTCGGGCCCTCTCGAACTTCTCTGGGCACACGGGCCCTCCAGCAGGACGTACGGGTCGCTGCAGTCCCCTCTGGGCACACGGGCCCTCTCCATCACTTCCGGGCACACGGGCCCCCCCAGCAGGGCGCTCGGGCCGCTGCTCTCTCTTCTGGGCACACGGGCCCTCTCGATCACTTCTCGAATTTCTCTGGGCACACGGGCCCTCCAGCAGGGCGCACGGGCCGCTGCTCTCTCCTCTGGGCGCACGGGCCCTCTCGATCACTTCCTGGCTCACGGGTCCTCCAGCAGAGCGCTCGGGCCGCTGCTCTCTCCTCTGGGCACACAGGCCCTCTCAATCACTTCTGGGCACACCAGACGGAGCCAGCGCTGCCGTGAACCTTCTTTATTCACGCCTATCCATTTTCTGTCCTTCCGCCCCTCCAGCCCTCTCCCCTTCCTTCTACATCCCGCCCTTTCCCTGTGGTCCTTCTTAAAGGGGTTGCGTCCCTTTTGTACAATGTACAACACCATTTACGTGCATGCTCATTTTTTACCATATTTTATTAACTTTGTATATCATTACAGGCAGTCTAAAAAAAACAGGAAACATTTCTTCCGTTAATATGAGAAAATGAACATTCAAAAAATGAACATTCAAGTTCATCCGGAGGCGCGGCCTGGAGCAGTAAGGTCGCGTCGGAAAATACCTGACATATTCACTCAGCTGGCCGGCTGACGTGCGGAAGTTACTCTGGTTAACGCAAGGAAGCGTGTTTCTCAGACAACAAAGGCTCACACTCTAAATTAAAGTTACAGCAACGTATCTAGCACTCTCAAGCTTATACTTGCCAGGAAAATTACTTATTTAAATATATTTATCCACAATTTAAGCTGGCTCACAATGTTTGACTGCAAATGGTGATAAAAAAAAAACTTTAAGAAATGCTCCCTTTGGCTAATATCACTCAAAGTATGACTCATGTTTGTAAACCTTTAAACATGAAGGAGTTCCTTATGGCTTTTGCCAAATATTTTTAGCAAAGAAATTTGGTACTCTGTCTGTTTGGATGTCTGGAGTGGAATTAGCTGACGCAGCTTCTTCATTTTCATGGTACACATGAACTCCTAAGCATGGATACTTAAAATTAAGTCCTTTTTGGCTCACAGAGTATGAAAACCTACGCATAAAAAAGGCTGTACCACTGTTGATTAGTATATGAATGTGCTCATGGCAAAGAATACTTAAAGGAAAATTCCCTCAAACAAGTGATACCCTTCACTTCAATTTTTAAGAGGCGTGTTTCTCATCATGAATTAAGCTCTATACACCCTTAATATTACGCATACAGTCTTAGCATGGCCTCAAAGAAAGGACTTTCCAAGGATCTGCCATCAACGTCTGCTAGCAATGCTCCCATGAGACAAAAAATGGACTCTTCCATGCCGAAGGATGACGCCCAAAACCCAGTAATGCAGGCTATTTTGGATTAAATAAAATCACTGACGCCTTTTATGGAAGCTATAACAGCTAAACTGCAATTGCTTGATGACAAATGGTCCTCATTTGAATCAAGAATTAATGAGATGGAAAGAAGGGTCAGTAATGCCAAAGATGTTGCTGGAAAAGTGATGTCGCTTGAAAACGCAGTTACTTCCCTAAAGAAACAAGCAGACAATCTAGAAAATAGAAATAGGAGGAACAATATACAAATTGTTGGCCTTCCAGAAACTATTGAAAAAGACAACTCTACTCAATTCCTATATTACATGCTTCCTCTGCTTCTGGATCTTCCTGCATCATTGCAGCTTAATATCCAAAGAGCCCATTGTGTTGGACCTAAAATAACATCTAGGAATGCTCCAAGAACTCTAATCTTCGCTGTACTTGACTATACACACATCCTATTAATCGTGTACAAAGCAAAACAGAAAAAGCTACTCACGTGGGAAGGCACTAAAATCTTCATAACTCAGGATGTCTCCAATGCCACGACAGCAAGAAGAAAGGAGTTATTGGCGTTTTGACCAGCACTAAGGCAACTCAATGCCAGATATGGAATTATCCACCCAGCTTCCCTAAAGGTCACTCTCAATGGTCAAACATTTACCTTTCAGAACCCAATTGACTTGCGCAATTTTATCAAGAGACAAGAAGAGACAAGATGGACACCACCAGTCCACTACCTACATAAAGTGAACATACGCACAACATGTTCTCCATAACATGATACTCTTGATGGAATGAGACGCAGGACGCGCACTTCTGGATCTTATCCAGCCCTGCCCTTTGTTGACTTTTTGTGGGCATGGTTTGGAGTGGCTGTATCCCGTTAGCCACTACTTTCTCCTGCACCAGTTGGTTTGTATGGAAATCGCAAAATTCCATGTTCTTCTTGTTTGTCGTTTCCTGTTTCTTTCCCATCTGTGTATCATCTTACCAGTGCTTTACTATTGACTACAAGTTTGTATATACTTTTGCCACCATTATCCATGACACTTAATATTGCCACATGGAATGTCAAATGGCTACATAATCCTGTTAGACGGCAGAAAATCCTCTCACATCTTCATAGAGCTAAACCATCGATTGCATGCCTACAAGAACCGCACCTCTCACAAGCGGAAGCTAACAAATTGAAACGCTTGCGGGTAGGTCAAGTCTTATCGAGTGCAACAGACAGAGGAAGAATGGTGTTATTATTCTTATTAATAAACATCTTCAATGCAAGTTCCTATCTACATAATCAGATGATGTAGAAAGATGGATCATGGTTAAACTCATTATTGATTTCATAGAATATTCTATTTTAAATGTTTATGGTCCCACTAATTCTGACCCTACTTTCTGGACTCAGTTAAGAAACCACATTCGCAAATCCTATCCTAATAACCTCATTGTATGTGGTGATTGTAATGAGGTTATAGATCCTCTCCTTGATAAAAAAAAGTCCAATGTGCGTTTTAAATCTACTAAATCCCATTTACAATTTGGTAACTTTGTCTCTGAACTAGGCCTCATTGATACATTGCATATTACCCATTCCTCAGACTTGGATTATATCTTCTACTCCCCTCCTCATATCTCCATTTCAAGAATTGATTATGTTTTTGTTTCTAAATCCTTGACTAATAGTTTATTAGATGCCAAGATAGAGAGTATTACTCTGTCAGATCACACTTCTGTTCATAACAAGCTATTACATGCACAAACTATACATCAACATAACAGATGGAGATTTAATTAAGCTCTTTTGAAAGATGAACAATTTGTGAAATGTATCCATCAACAACATAGCCACTTTTTTTTGCTGAAAACGCTTCTGCTGATACATCTGTACATAATAACTGTGACTGCTATAAAGCGATATTAAGAGGACACATTATATCCTATAATGTCACCAAAAAGAACAAACTGAAAAAGGAATCAGAAGATATTCTTAAACTTATCAAATCCCTGCAATTAGAACACACACTCTGACTAATTCCGCTCCTATTCTTCAAAAAATCATTAAACTTAGAATACAATATAATAACTTAGTGACTGAGTACTCATGTGCTAATCTTTTAAAGTATAAATCCAAGATTTATCAGTTTTCAAATAAATCCGGAAAATCATTAGCATCATATCTCAAAACAAAAAAAGACAAAGCAAATATTCCTGTTATTAAGGATCATGATGGTAATAGAGTCATGACTGATAAGGATATTCTACATGTTTTCTCAAACATTTATCAAAAATGATACTTCTCTGAAGCACTGCCCAACAACACTCATGCTACTGATTTTCTTAAGCATATAAATCGTAATTATTATTTAAATCCCAACCTCCAATCATTAGAAACTCCCATTTCCTCAAAGGAAGTATATAAAGCTATTAATGAACTTAAAAAAGGAAAAGCCCTTGGCCCAGATGTTTTTTCAACTGATTACTTTGCCCATTTTAAAGACATATTGGTTCCTAAACTTAACAAATTATATACCTCCTTCATTGCTCACGGGAGAGCTCTTGGATCTTTCTCTGAAGCAATGCTTATTGTATTCCTTAAATCCAACAAAGACCCTGAATTGGTTCAAAATTATAGGCCCATATCGTTAATTAATACCGACTTTAAAGTTTTGGGCAAAATATTAGCTAATAGACTTATCCCATTCCTTTCAAACTTAATTAAAAATGATCAGGTGGCCTATGTCAAAGGTAGATTATCCTCAGCTAATATTAGACTCATTACCAACATTCTTAACATCATTCAAAATTCCCCTAATCCATATGCGGCAATAGCACTAGATGCCGAAAAAGCCTTTGACAGAGTAGAATGGAACTTCATGTTTGAATCTCTTACTTGGCATGGTATTCCCAATCCATTTATATCCATGATCAAAATACTCTACTCTAATCCCACAACATCAGTTTTTTATAAATAATGATTTGTCTCAATTTTTTCCTCTCCATAGAGGCACTCGCCAAGGTTGTCCTCTTTCTCCCTTCTGTTTATTCTGGCATTGGAACCCTTTCTAGAAGCAATAATACAAGATGACAACATACTTAGTATTCAGTATAAGGCTATCAAGATTAGAACGGCTGCCAATGCAGATGATGTTCTACTTTTATTGAATATTTCAGATACTTGTCCACACCATCTGACTCATACCATTGCACAATTCTCTCTGACATCAGGTTATAAACTCAAAACAGACAAATCAGAGATTCTACCACTTAACATACATTGCACCAAACACCACATTTTAAGTTCTGGAATGACATGGTGCCCAGCAGGTATTAAATGCCTAGGTATTCATATAACCCCCTCAATTAAGAATATTATTAAACAAAATACAGCTCCTATTCTAATTAGGGTAAGGGAACTTACAAATACATGATCCCCTCTTTTCTTATCTTAGTGGGGTAGACTTGAAGCTGTTAAAATGATGATTTCACCTATTATACTCTATTATTTATACATGCTCCCTATTCATTTTCCTGCTTCTTTCTTTAAATCATTGGACTCCTGTATCCTCAAATTTCTCTGTGCAAAAAAGAAAAGAATTTCACTATGTAAATTCAAGAAGCTCAGAACAGAGGGAGGTGTTGGTCTCCCGGATTATAAAAAAAATACCACTTGGCCTTTGTTCTACGACAAGCTCAGTTGTGGTTCTTCCCCACCAATCCTAACATGCCCAACTGGTATGTTATAGAGAGAGCGATGGTCTCCCCTCATGTTCTTATGGACTGTCCTTACATCAAAAATAATAACAAATGTTTCGCTAGTACTAGTATTAATGTTTCTATTATGTACCTTCGTTCATACTTGTTCTCGTTTATTTCAAAAAGATCGCAGTTGGTATTACGGCCTATTTGGATGAATCCCCTGATAAAAATTAACAAACTAACTGTATGTTGGAGACCATGGCTATCACTTTGCATTAAATATGTGGATCAGATGTTTGTCCAGGATATTCCCCTCACCTTTGATGAGTTCATAACTACATTTCACTCGCCTGTGTCTTTTCTACAGCAATATGTATGTTTATTAGATGCTATTATGGAAAATAATATATGTTAATTTGTAATGAAAATAATTACCTAGCACAAAGATTACTTCATTTATCTAACCCTAATGTCACAGCGTCTATGTTATACAAAGCCAGTTCCTCCTCGTCAACTGATGGAGTTTTATTCAAATGCCTGGAGGCTTGGAACCAAGACTGCTCTCTAAATGACTCCCAAAAGATATGGCCCTGTGTGTGGACTAATACATCTAAGATGATTGTCTCAACAAGTCTACTTCAAACATTGTATTTCTTCCATCATAGGACCTACATCACTCCACTAATGCTTTTTAACATCCTTATTCATAGATTCATTCGAAAGGCCAATTGGCATATTGTTTCTCAAAATTGAGTGGTTTTAATTCTTCATGCAAAAACACAGCCGACACATGTTTTGCGCTCCGGTCGTTCTCAAGGCTGTACCGAATTTCACATACATTTAGTACATAAATTTTGTATAAGTATTTTTAAAAAAACCATACCATATAGTGTCACATGTCAGGTCAGGATGATGGGAAAGTCACGCCATATTCAAGAAATTAAATTCCAATTACAAAGAAAAAAACATAAATTGAAACCATAAATTAGTGTCTCAATCCAAAACATTTTGATCCATGAAAATAAAGTGTTTTTCTATTTTCCACATTAGTGCCTACTAATATATATACTACGGAATTAAACAAAGTCAAAATGTGGTCAATTAGACTTCACTAAATAAACTTCATGCGTGGTAATTACCACTATATTTAAGTTTTAGGCCCACACACCTTGTGAAACCATTCCAACACAACCAGAATGTGAGTTACCAATTAAAGATTGAGAGTGTGTTTAAAATGTCTTATTGGTGCTCAATTAGACAAAAAGTTTATAGAAAAATATGGGATTTGTGCTTACCCCATATACACTTCCTATATATTTTTTATTTTTAGATCTCAATATCAGTTGATCTTGCTTTAAAATCTCTTTCAATCCTGCATAGAAAAAAACCCTAATTTGTTATATATTGTTATGCATAATATCTGGTGTCCCATAAGTTGAAAACATGAATAATTAAAAAAGGGGGCTCACCCACCTGTAGGGACGAGTATATTAGATCAGATATTAGGTGAGTATTGTAAGATCCCGTAAACTTATATTTGTGGGTTTTAGGTTCCAAGATTCAAAAAACACCTACAAAGTAATGATCTCGACTTAGAAAAAATGTTTATGAATTATCTCAAACAAAGATTATATATAGCATGTTCATCTTTTTCTAGTAACAAAGGTTCCCCATCTCCATTAAGCCTTTTGTTATATCCAATTATCAAAAACCTTTTTCTTTTTAATTAGTAGATGGGGACACAATAAGCAAACCCTGTCCCTTTAAATTTTAGCATGGATATGCACTTACCATTTAGTGGGCTAGATCCCAGGCTCTAATCTTGAAAATGCTCCAAAGGGGATCCCACGAGTCTGTACTTCCTTATAAAGCGCCAGAAAAAAGATCAAAAATGCGGCCCGCATCACGGTGACGTCACGCATTGTGCACGCGATGAAGTCACACGCACGTCGTCGCAATGACGTCACGCCTACGCGCACCCAATGATGTCACGCGCGCACCCGTTGTAAACAGGAAACTACGCTCTAAATGTCATTGTATGCCGTTTAAAACTTGTTAATCACAGACTACAGTTGGTTTTCTATTGTCTCGTAGCACAATTATAATAACCTTGTTTCAAAAATATATCCATGCACATTATGCATTTAACTCGCATTTTCCTCCTTATTCAGGTGTTTCGCCTTTCTTATGAAGGGTCGTATAGCCCTAGACATTTCTCTCAGGTGTTCTACCTTAAATGTGTCTTAATGTATAATATATAGATCAATATAACAAAGTTATGTTCGATAATAATACCTTTTTATATTGTTGTGCATATATGTATTGATGCACTACCCCTCAGAAATGGCACAAAACCTAATATATAACCAAATATGGCATAATATGAATAATATAGATCAATATGCCAAAATCACATTCTACAATAATGTCTTTTTATATATTATTGTACATGTATGGATTAATGCAATACCCCTCAAATGTAACACAAATCAATGTTTGGGTACATTACTATATTTCTGAACAGAGTTGTGATGTTGCGCCCCCATATGTCATCTTTTACTAAGATTTAGATGAAATTTGACATAAAGTTATTATATCTCACTTCATTCTGGTAGGGCTAGAATGGCCTCACAAGTGATAATTATGTCAATCCTTGCCAGAAAATACTATTGATCTTAAAAATATTTTATAAAAGTACATGCATCTCATGGTCCTGATTTAGTCCAACTATGGTACTCTTCAAATAACAAATTAGCTTGCATTCCTGTTGCCTAAATTTAAGCCTAAGGTTACCACCTTGTTTCCCCAACTTTATTTGCATAAATCCAATAAATCTCAAATCTTCTTGATTGTCAAGCTGATGTTGTTGTTGCCAATGTATGGCCAATGGTGACTTTGGGTCGACATTCCTTAAACTGGCCAAATGTTCCCTTATTCGAATTCTCAATTGTCGTATAGTGCTACCAATGTACAGTTTACCACATTTACAAATAATAGCATAAACAACATAACACGTTTTACAGTTAATGAACTCATTAATCTCAATTGTCATTCCATTAGCATCAGTAATAGAATCTCAGTTGGCATGGGCTTATTTGCAATGGTTACAGTTAGCACATTTAAAAAATCCCTTTTTTCCTTTTACCTAAGTCTCTTTAGTATTGTCTTCTTTAACATTCAGAAAAGAAGGACTCAATTTTTGTTTAATAGTATTTGCTCTCGTGAAAGTAAACTTTGGTTTCTCAGTCAAGAAAGGAAGCAGATCCTTATCTAATCCTAGAATGTCCCAGTATTTGGACACCATTTTGTAGAGTAAAGAGGAATCCTGTGAGAACTGTGTTATTATGGAAATATGATCCTTCCCTGTTCTTTCTTTAGCATGGTCAAATAAAAGTTGCGCTTGACTGCACTCTTTGTACTTATCCGCCGCTTTCTTTATACATCTAAGATTGTACCCTCTCTTTTTGAATCTATCTATAAGCAAATCGGACTCCCTGGAATAGTCCACATCTAAGCTGCAGTTTCTTCTGGCTCGATAAAATTGTCCAGGTGGGATGTTGTCTATTGTAGATCTTTGGTGACTGCACTGTCATAAAGTACAGAGTTAACCTCTGTTGGCTTCCGGTATGTTTTGGTTTCAATCTGCCCATTCTTAACAAAGATATGTAAATCTAGAAAGTCAACACTCTGTGAACTCGCTGAGCCAGTAAAGTTAATCCCAAATTTGTTATTGTTAGCATGTAATACAAAGCTTTCAAATGATGCAAGCGACCCTTTCCATACAACTAAGACATCATCAATAAATCTTCTCCATGCGATTAGATTAGTTTTAAAGATTTCATGATCATAAATATGTGTTTCTTCATATTGGGCCATGAATAGGTTGGCCAGGGATGGCGCAAATTTGGCACCCATGGCTACCCCTTTGGCCTGTGCATAGTATCGATCATTAAAGATGAATACATTATTGTCCAAAGTGAATTTGAGAAAAGTCTTAAGCATATATGTGTGTTGCATATAAGAAGCAGATGAGTCCCCAAAGGTGTAGTCTATTGTTTGAACTGCTAGATCATGGTCTATGCTAGTGTAAAGCACTGAAACATCTAGAGTAGCCAAAAGATAGTCTGACTCCCATTTCAAATTCTTGAAAAATTGCAAAACATGTACGCTGTCTCTAATGTAGGACTTCATTTTAAGAACATGAGGTTTCAATGCTTGATCTAAGTACTGGGGCATGCCCTCTGTGACCTACCCTATACCATTCATAATGGGTCTGACTGATAGTCATTACGAGGTAGGAGGTAGCCATGGTGTTATTAGCACCATGGCTACCCCCTTACTGCATTCCGGGTCCGGGTTCTCAAAATAGAGACTTACCGGGTCATTCCAACCTTGGAGGACCCGGTAAATCCCCATTCTGAGAACCATTCCCCATTCCCATTCATGCCCCCGTAGGGCTCAATGGGAATGGGGATGGAGCTAATAACGGGCCCGCTAATAGCGGGCCCGTTATTAGCTCCCTGGTCCCTTAGCGGCTCCCGTTAATGGCGATAGCAGGACCCGCTAAGGGACCTCGGAATAGGGCGGTAAGGGTTTACCGGCACCAGTCTCCTTACCGGTGCCCGTTAACCCTTACAGCCCACCTCGTAATGAGGCCCATTAACTCTCCAACCACTCCAATCGGTAATCTGAACTTCAGTCTTTTCTTAATAATGATGTCCACTCTATCCATAACCTACCTACCCACACCAGAGGTAACTCTCTGGATCTCTTATTCATCTCAACCTCTCTCTTAGCCACTATACTACTGTCACGCCACCCCTCTCTGATCACTCCATTGTTTCCACCACCACCTCTGTTCCACCCTCGTACATCTCCTCACCACTTGAATCACCTATTACTAAAAGGAAAGGAACAAGTTACTTACCTGTAACTGTTGTTTTCCCAGCATGGGTCTGGCATGGATTCACATGCTCATGAATATTCCCCGCCGTCAGGCTGGAAATCCTTGGTAAAGAAAAAATCAATTTCAGTTTCGTTTCTGAACTGTCTTCCTACTAATAACCAATCACTGGTATGAGGGTCATACTGCCCCCAGCCAATGACTGCCCTCTACCTAAGCCCCTCCTCTGGCAGCCATCTTCAGATTTGGTAGCTCGTAAAGTGGCAGTAGCACCAAGAGACGAGCCACAGAGGGAATCCATGCCAGACCCATGCTGGAGAACAACAGTTATAAGTAAGTCACTTGTTCCTTCTCCAGCATGGGGTCTGGCATGGATTCACCTGCTCATGAATACAAGGATACATAGCAGTACACACATGCACAACCACGGGAGGTGGCAAGGCTCAACATCAAGCATTTCAACAACTCAACATTAAGCATCTCTTAGCTCCTCACCTGGCTCACCTTCAAGCGAACAGGTTGCGCAGCACTGCTTGGCTGACTCTGGACTCCTCCCTGGAATCCCGGTCGACGCAGTAGAATTTCGTGAAGGTGTGCGTCGACCTCTACGTAGCTGCCCTGCAGATGTCCAGCAGGAGCACACCAGACAGGAACGCCGTAGTAGCAGCGGTCACTCTGGCCGAATGGGCTCTCGGACGGCCTGGCAAGGGTCGGTTTGCCAACCGGTGACAGTGCATGATGCAGACGGAGAGCTATCTGGAAATGGAAGCCTTGGAGAGGGCCTTCCCTTGGTTCACAGGGCCAAAGTTCACAAACAGCTGTGATGTCTTCCAAAAACTCTTTGTGCAGTCCACGTAGAACTTCAGCGCTCTAGCCACATCCAGCAAGTGCAGAGTCCTTTCAGCCGGCGACAAAGGCGACGGGAAGAAAACAGGCAACACCAAGAGCTTGTTGAAATGGAAGTCCAACGGCACCTTGGGCATGAAGGAGGGGTGTGTCCTCAGCACTACCCTTGTCTGGTGGAATGTCAGGTATGGAGGCTTACAGGAGAGGGTGTGGATCTCTCCCACTTGTCGTGCGGAGGTGATGGCCACAAGAAAAGCCGTTTTCCACGATAGGAATTTCAGCAGCGCCGAATGCAAAGGCTCAAATGGCGGGCCCATGAGCCTGGTCAGCACCACATTGAGCTCCCACGCCGGGGCCGGAGCCTTCACCGGCGAGAACGATCAGAACAGTCCTTTCATGAACTCTTTCACCAGGCGGTGAGACCACAGTGACGACCGCCCCGGAGTTCTGGGTGCTAGCGGGAGATAGCAGCCAGATGAATTTTGATGGAGGCATGCGACAGAAAGTACGGCAGCACTTGGGGGGCTGTAATCCGTAGAGGGTTGATCTTCTGTGCACGGCAGCAGACAGAGAACCACTTCCATTTATGTCCATAGCACTTAAGAGTCGAGGAAGCCTTTGCCTTGGCAAGTACCTCCTTGCAGTCCGCCGGGATGTCGTAGCCTCCGAACTCTAGTGCTGCAGCAGCCAGGCCTGTAGGTTCAGAGATCCTGGGTCGTGATGCAGGATCGCGCCTCCTTCCCTGGTGAGAAGATCCGTGTCCGTCGGTAGCTTGACTGGAGGGGACGCTGACATGTCCAGAAGGTCTGGGAACCATATCTGCCTCGGCCATGCCGGTGTGACGGGGATCATCCTGCACCGGGACCGTCTGAGTTGACTGATGAGCCGCAGGAGTAACAGCAACGGTGGGAACGCATAGAGGAACAGGCCGTCCCAGGGGAAGGAGAATGCATCCCCCATACTCCCCGGCTGGGGAAACCTGCTGGCGAACCTCCGCACTTGGTGTTCGTCGCTGTCGCGAACAGATCGATCTGGGGATTGCCCCATCGTTGGAACAGGAGATCTACTTGATCTTGCCGAAGCTCCCTGCTGAGTGAGTTGGTGACGGTGTTCTTTACACCTGCCAGGTGAAAGGGTACCAGGAACATCCCCTGGGCGATGGCCCAGTGCCACAGATCCTGCGCTTCCTTGGAAAGAGCTGGGGATCTGCTGCCCCCCTGCTTCTGGATGTAGAACATTGTGGTGGTGTTGTCGGTGAAGACTCTTACCACTTTGCCCTTGAGGGATGGAAGGAAGGACCTGAGGGCCCAGAACACGGCCTGAAGCTCCAGGACGTTGATGTGCAGTGACCTCTCCTCCGGGAGCCAAAAGCCTCTTGCGTGGAGATCTCCGGTGTGGGTGCCCCATCCCTCCAGGGAAGCGTCCGTCGTCACCATCTCCTGATGCGCTGGGGTCTGGAAGTCCATGCCCGCCGCGAGATGCGCACGGGTGACCCACCACTGGATTGCTTGACGGAAAGTCCTGTTAAGGGAGATCTTGTCTTCGAAGCTTCCCGCCACTTGTATCCACCGGGCATCGAGAAACTCCTGCAGTGGCCGCATCCGCAACCTGCACAGCCGCACGAGGTAGATGCATGACGACATCATGCCGAGCAGGGACTTCATGGACCTCACCCTGGCTACTTCCATGGTCAACAGCCGTTGTACCTTGCCCAGGATGGCCTTTATCCTCTCCTCCGACAGTGAAGCCAGCCGCGTCACCGTGTTGAGCCTGGCTCCCAGGAACAGGGCGTCCTGCGATGGCACCAAGCAGGACTTCGCAAAGTTTATCGAGAACCCCAGTTCCGTGAGCAGGTCCTCACTGTGTGGTCGACAGCAAGTTCCCTTGACTTCACTCGGATGAACCAATCGTCCAGACAGTGTTAGACGTGGATCTCCTGCAGGCGCAGCCGCACCGCCACCGGTGCCAGGCACTTGGTGAAGACCCTTGGTGCCGACTTCAAACCGAAGGGCAGTGCCGTGAACTAATAGTACTGCCCCTGGACCACGAAGCGTAGAAACCTTCGATGTCCTTTGTGTATGGGGATGTGGAAGTATGCATCCTCCAGGTTCAGCAACAACAGGAAGCCCCCTTCTTCCAGCTATCCCAGCATGTGCTGAAGGATGACCAACCAGAATTTTTGGGATCTTATGTATTTGTTGAGGCGGTGGAGGCCCACGATAGGCCGCCAGCCGCTGGTCTTCTTTCAGACGAGGAAGTACCGCGAGTACATTCCGGAGCCCCTGAGTCTCTTCGGGACGAGCTCTATCGTGCCCTCTTTTTTAGCATCGCTCGTACCTCCAGAAGTAGCTGTGGGATGCGATTTTCTTTCCTGACCACCAGTGGAAAGTGTGGGTACTTCCTTTGGAACTGTCATGATGCCCGCTCCCGGGGAGCCGGTTCAAGCCCTGCGTCCCCGAAAGCGGACATCCAGTCCCCAAGGAAGGACCCAGCAACCCCATATAGGGGCCCTTTGGACAGTGTCCTGGCGCCTATGGCGCCAGGCTCATTATGGGAGTTCTTGGGTGCACTTACCTGATGCAGACCATGCTGCAGGATCCCGGCCACCTTGAGGCCTGAAAGGAACTACTTTACCTGTGGGACTAATTTACCATCCGGGCGTGGTCGGGGAAGGATACATACCTGGAACTTCTTCCAAGGCTATTTAAACCCCACCCGAACAGCCACACGTGCTTCGCGTTGTTCTGCATCTAGCAGCTGGACGCTCACCGTGTCTGCTCCTGCATCCTGACTTCTGCCACGCCTGCCAGCATCCTGGATCACCTGCAAAGGAAGAGAAGAAGAGAACAGAAGAAGGAAAAGTCCTTACCTGCTAAATCTGCATCCCGGAGACATCTCGCCGACAATCCTGAAAAGGAAGACTTTTATTTAAAAGCTCATCGCGTCGATCGCTGCAGCGCCGCATTCCACTCACCTTTACAGGGCGCCTCCATGTTCAGCAGCAATCATCCGGATTCGCAGTCACGCCCCAGTGCCTACGGAGAAAAAGACCAGAACAAAAGGTGAGAGAGAGAAGGGAATAAGGAAAGCTAAATCTCCATGTTAAGACTTACCTGTTGATTCATTCCCTCTTCATTTCGGATCCGCGCCGCATCCTGGCATTTCCGGACCCCGGCCCCTAAGGGGAAAAAGAGACATCAGCGTTAATGAGCGAATGAAAAGACATTACCAAAAAACGCTCATTAAAGACTTACCTGATTTCTACAAGGATTTCACCTCTCATCTCGGGTCGGTGCCTGTTCCCCGGCATTCCGTACCCCGGCCCCTATGGGGAAAAAGACACTAGCATTAGTACATTAATGCATGGACACAAGGGGAACCTCTTATCAAAAAACTTACCTGGAAGCCAAGCAAGTTTGGTTCTCACCAATCCGAAAATCCAGTGAAGTAACTGGATACCAACGCGCCCCTGCATCAGAAGCAGGATGGAGAGCTCGTCCTTCCAGACCCTAAGGTGAGACGCTACGAGGAATCACAGAAGGGTTTCGAGGAGGGTGAGAGGGGAAAGTGGGAGGCCGATTGCATTACCCCGCAGACAGTTAATCCCCTATTTTCGCCTACAGAAGGATACTTCTGCGAGCCAGACAAACCAGATTTGGGGGCCCGGTCCAGTCCGTCTTCCGAACCCTGAGCATCACCTTAGAAGAGGTCACAGCAGCGCGAACCAGGCCAGCGCCTGCGTGGGAGTTAGGTGAGCGTAACAGGAACTCCAGAGTGTGCCCGTGGGCTAGGGCATCCAGCACCCAACGATCGGTGGAGATTGATTTCCACACGTTGATGAAGTTCGCCAGCCGGCCTCCCACCAGGGTGCTCAGGTGGGCGCCCGACGTCACAGCCGGTTCAATCCTGCTTCGCCGAAGCCCTGCCACCTTGGGCACCTTGGCGACGACGCCAATGTCCACCGGCCTTGCTGTGGCCTCTGTAGGCTTCCTGCGACGAAGAGCGGGCCGCTTGACGGTACGATGAAGAGCTGCGGCCGAATCCTTTGGAGGCACCCTGAGACTTGCCTCTGGAGGTCCGAAAGGATGGCCATCGCTGATGAAGCGTACCCAAAGCACGGGCCGTCTCGGTGTCTGCCTTCATGGCCTGCAGTGACTCGTCCACTGCCTTACCGAACAGGTTGTTCCCGTTGAAGGGCATGTCCAGTACCCTGGTCCGTACATCCTGACGGAAGTCAGTGGCCCTGAGCCAACCGTGCGGGCGAAGGCAAACGCTGTTGCCCATCTGGCGAAACCCAGTGTTGGCGATGTCCGTGGCTACCGTGATGGCGTGGTCCGAAGCCACCTCGCCCTCTTGTAGGATTTCAAGGGCTTGCACCCTCTTGTCGTCTGGAAAGAAGTCCAGGAGGGGGGCGATTTTAAACCACAGCTGCCTACCGTAGCGGGCCACGATAGCGAGAGCGTTGGGCGCCTTGATGGTCGTCGCTGCCGACAAGATGACCCGACATCCCATGGCGTCTAGCTTCTTCCCCTCGCCGTCCGGCGGGGGAGTGGATGTCGATGCCGTCGCCCCTGATGCTTTCTTCTTAGCCGCAGCAGAGACCACTGAGTCCGGGGACGGCTGCACCCTGAGGCACATAGGAGCAGAGTCTGGGACCCGGTACTTCTTCTCGTACTGGTCTCCCTTCGCAGGGGCCATGGACGGGTTCTTCAGAAGGGACAGTCCTTCGTCCCAAATGTCGTCCAACAGAGGGACTGAGAGTACGGTCTTCTTCTTGGCCTCCCGTCGTTGATAAAAGAGTCCCTCCTTCTTCTGCTCTACGGGCATAGCTGGAAAAGCTCTGAGGCCCTGGCGATCATGGCGTAAAATGAGCCAATTTCGTCGGGAGGGGAAGCGCGGGGAGAAGGCGATGGGAGATCTGTTCCATCGTCTCCGCCGTCATCCGTCCCCGTCGTCGCCGTCTCAGTGTCCGTCTCATCCCTCGGCAGAGGGAATGGAGGTGAAGGATGGAAAGGTGGGGGTGGATGGACTCGCCTCCGCTTGGAGGGCTGCCCAATGGTCTAGGCGCCGCTGGATCGTCCGCCAGCGGTAAGGGCAACCTTGTCCTTATCTTTGTGCACAGGGTGTGCAGTGCCAGCAAGATGTCTTTCGACCTGTCCGACTGTGGTGGCATCGGTTGCGACGGGAGCGTTGGCAGAAGCTCCTCTGGTTCCTCGTCAACCTTGCGTTCTTCGTCGGCTCCACCCTCGCTCTCCACGTCCGCCTTGTCGGGATCCTTCCCGCAGGCCCTGACCTCGTCAAACCTCTTGTCCAGGACTCCTTGATGACAGACAGCTCGTCCTCAGAGGAGGTATCTCAGCCCGCTAGGAGTACCGCACCCCCCGAAGCTTACCCGGGTTCTCCGACTTCCTTTTCACCAAGCCGCAGCATTGGCTCATGGTTGATGGTGTCAGTGACATTGCGCCTGGCCGGGCAGCTGAGAAGCCCGAACCAACGGCGCTCCCGGTGTCCGTGGACTCGCAGTGCTTTGCCTCCTGTTGGGCCCCCGTCGCCGGAGCGCCCTCAAAGGTCTTAGAAGACCGCTCAGATAACTTTGTCTCACCTGCTGCCGGGCTCGTCGCCTCCAGCCAGTCAGCGAGTCGTTTACGATGGTC
Source organism: Ambystoma mexicanum (assembly GCF_040938575.1). NCBI lineage: Eukaryota > Metazoa > Chordata > Amphibia > Caudata > Ambystomatidae > Ambystoma > Ambystoma mexicanum. The sequence continues at coordinate 986,492,550 of NC_090921.1, forward strand.
CTTCATGGTCGGGACGGACATGTTCTTGCAGAACGCACAGTCCTCCTCCACGTGCGACTTGTCGGAGTGCAGGCAGTAGAGACACCGGGAGTGCTCATCTTCCTTGCAGACGTTCTGTAGTCCACATCCTGGGCAGATCCTAAACAGTTTGGATCCAACGGGCGTTGAGTCTCCTTCGTCTTGAGCCATGACCATGCGGGGTAGGCCTCAAAGATCTTCCGGAATCATCCAAGAAGTGAAATTCGATGAAAAATTGCCCTTGAGGGGCGTATACATTTCCGAAACGGGTCCCAGTTAAATAAGAAGAAGAATCGGTGGAGCTTGAGGCTTGAATTGACCGGAAAATGAGAGTAAACTCTTTGAAAAAACGCGACACGCAGTAAAAGCTCGAGAGCTAAGCACGAGGACTCCAAACTCTTGAACATGCAGTAAAAATCTGAAGATGGCTGCCAGAGGAGGGACTTAGGTAGAGGGAAGTCACTGGCTGGGGGCAGTATGATCCAGATACCAGTGATTGGTTATTAGTAGAAAGACAGTTCAGAAATGAAACTGAAACAGATTTTTTCTTTACTGAGGATTCCCAGCTTGATGACAGTGGATATTCATGAGCATGTGAATCCATGCCAGACCCCATGCTGGAGAATGTAAACTTTCTGCCATTCCTCCCTTTCACTCGGACTTACAGTTCTCACTCTCTTCCTTCACACCCGATTCCTCTTCCACTAACCCTGCCATCTCCAGCTTCCAATCCTTCTATATGACTCATTCTCCTCCCACTTCCCAGTGCTAACTTTCACCCCTAAGTCTCAGCACCCTCAAACATAGGTCATCCCATTAATACGCTGTCCCTGCACAGATATGCAAGTGGAGGCGTACCCACTTGCAAAAGAACTTGAAACTCTACCACTATGTCCAGAACTCACTCAAGTCCTCTATTAATATGATGTAGCATTTATAACGCACCTGTATGCAAGTGTTTCTCGGCTATTGATAGAGCAAAAATGGAATTTGACCTCACCCTCATTTACTCTCACTCCATCCATTCTCGCCTGATACAAGTGTGAGAAACCTGAAGGTGTCGCACTTGCTAGTCCCTGGGGATCTGTCATCCAGGTGGCCAGGACACGGCCATCGCTATTGGATCCAGTTCTTGGGTGTGGACCAGTGTGGCAGGATCACCTGGATGGGGGATCCTCGGGGAGTGGAAGTGGGACGCCGACGGGTGAGACACGATATCCCCCTTCTTATAAACACCTTTTCCGCATCATACCACATAGGATACTCAAACACTCTACCCCCCTTTTCCGACATGAACACCTTCAAACACGAAAGACGACAGGCAAACACCAGAGCCGTTTACCTGACAGGGCTCAGACAAAGCCAGGCAGTTGACCAGAATCACACACAGCTGACGGCCCTTTCCCTTCCCCACAGGGATAAAAGGTGGAACACTAAAACACAATACAAGCAAAGCAGACCGTACAACGAGAGAGCTAGCCCAGCACAGCAGTTCAAGAAGAGTAAAAAGGTGGCCAGAACCAAAAGGGTGACCAGAAGAGACACGACGTTGCCCTTTCCAACACAGGTCTGCGCAACCTCCGTGGAAGGAATCGTAAGACCGCAAACAATAGCTGACGTGTGTTGCAGCAGATGTCAACGGTACACTGGGGCCTCCTCCACTGATAACCAAGCCGGAGAGAGACGCTTGTCACCGGGGTACTGTCATTGACTCCAGAGACAAGAAAAGCGGTTCCTCACAGCTGGTGAGTCGAGGGGACAAAGAACTGTTAATACGAGAGGGGAAAACCAGCTACATAGGAGTCAGGCACCACGTGGGTGCTGTGAGAAACCTGAAGGTCTCTCCATAGCTAATCCCTGGGAAACTGTCATCCAGGTGGCCAGGACACGGCCATCACTATTAGATCCAGTTCCTGTGGGGTGGACCAGTGAGGGAGGATCACCTGGATGGGGGGTCCTTGGGGAGTGGGACACCGACGGGTGAGACGCGGTATTCCTCTTCTTTCAAAACCTTTTCCCCATCCTACCACGTAGGATATTCCAAAACACTACCCCCCCTTTTCCGACACAAACACTTTCGCACAACATGAAACACAACAGACTAACACCATAGCCGTTTACCTAACATGTCCCAATACAAGGGTAAGGCAAAGACAGGCAATTGACCAGAATCAGACACACCTGACGACCCTTTCCCTTCCCCACAGGGATAAAAGGTGGAGCACGAGAGCACAGGACGAGCAAGGCAGACTGCACAACGTGAGAGCTAACTCAGCACAGCAGCTCAAAAGGAGGTGAAAGACGGCGCATATGAAGGGGGTGACAAGGAGAGATGCAACCTTGCCCTTTCCGACCAAGGCCTGTAAAAACTCTGCAGATGGAAACCTAAGAGTGAGAACAATAGCCAGCATGTATTGCAACCAATGTCTACGGTAAAAAAGACTCTCCTCCACTGATAACCAAGCCGGGGAGAGACGCTGGTCTCTGTGGTACCAACCTTGACTCGAAGGAGAAGAAAACCAAGCAGTTCATCACAGCCGGTGAGTCGAGGGGAAAGTCGAAAAAGGAACTGAAATGTGTTGAACAAAAAGTAGCAAGCAGCTAAATTTGAGATTTGAAATGTTGAAAGGACCTGTTGAGAAAGTGGGGGAAAACCTGCAACAGAGGCATCCGGCACCACATGGGTGCTCACTCAGGAAACTTTGGGCAATTACCCGATGATAAGAGACTACCATAACCAGAAGGCCTTGGGAAGAGGGGAAGAGAAGTCAAAGTAGTCATACAGGGGTCTTGTAAAATCCTCTGTGCCATCAAAAGTCTTTGACCGACAGAAGATTGTTAAAGAAAGGTAAATGAATCCTGCATGGTGAAAACTAGTACATGAACTATTTGTGTAAAAGTTGGCGAGAGTGAACCCAGCAGAGGGAAGCAGACAATCAGGGTTGAAGCCTGAAGAACTGTTTAAAAAGACATTAAGACTCCTGAAGGTAGGAAGCATTGGAAGGCCAGGGGAAGTGAATGGTCCCCCTTGTCAAGTGGGTTCGAACCCGGTCGAGGGAGATCCAGAAGTGAAAAGTCCTCACCCAAAGTTCATTGAGAAAGGAACATTTTGTTTGTTTGTCTGTGGTTGTATACATCAAGCCCTTGAAGGCAAGAAACCTTTTAATGAAAGAGACTTAACCATTGGAAAACCTGATAGCTGGACAGAACTGTTGGCTCGTGCTGCAAAAGCTCAAGCATGTGCTGTGCTCCAAGTTTCCACCTTGTACCGTGCTGAAAACGTGGGGAAGGGTCTTCCTGGCAATCACATCATGACTTTTTATTTATGAACACTTCTTTCTTTATTGAACCCTTATCCCACACTCTTTTTGTAATTAGTTGTAAGGAATTTGCAATAGGTTTTTCTTAGCATAGGCCCTTTTATTTGACAAGACTCCACTAGGACTGCCTTATTCTTCATTTGATGGTCGAAGCTTGCTTACATCTTAGATTTAGGTTTAGGATACGCGTTCTTCCACCCTGCATTTACATTTTAATAAACACCCTTGATCACTTGCGTCTGTCTTCACTGTTGCCACCATGAGTTCCTTACACAGGGCACTCTAAACTCACTCCTCCTAAACCTGTGACTAATAACCTAGCTGAATACTTTGCGGCAAGAATTTCCAAAATTAGAGACTCTCTCCTGACCTTCTTCACACTGCCTCCTCCTACAATCTGCCTACCCTACCATCATCCTATGCCTCTTTCTCCCACTTTATTCACACTAATACTGAAGAAGTCCTATCTCGACTGATTCAGGCAAACGCCTCTTGTTTCCATCAGACCCTCTTCACCCCAGCCAGTCAAGCCTATTGCGCCTTTAGTGGCCTCTCCCCTCGGTGAACTCTTCAAGCTCTGCTGTGACTCCACTTGCTTTCCCTCTAATTTCAAAACATCCAGGGCTATCGCGCTTATAAAAAAATCAAGGGTCTGACCCGAACCTACCGGCTACCTTTTACCCTATGTCTCTCCTTCTGCACTACTTTAAAGTGCTTGAAAGGGTTGTGTTCAACCGTCTTACAAATTTCGTAGACATCCACAACCTTTGAGACCCCCTGCAAGCAGGTTTCCGCTCCTGTCACTCCACGGAAACTGCTCTCATGAATGCCTCCATCTTCATCGCCTCTGCTACACACTCCAACCTATTCTCTATCCTAATTGTCCTTGGCTTGTCCGCTGCCTTTGACACTGTCAATCACTCTGATCTCCTGAATAGTCTCTCTTTTCTTGGGATTCGCCATCAAGCACTTGTCTGGATTGAATCCTACCTGGCACAGCGTCAATTCTCTGTCTCTTGCAACAACACCACGCAAATCACTCCTCTAATTGTTGGCCTTCCACAAGGCTCTATTGTGGGTCCTCCCCTCTGTACACTCTACACCTCTGCTCTTGGGACACTAATCTCCTCCTTTGGGTTCTCGTACCAACTCTTCGCAGATGACACAATCTTCTTGTTTCCTGGACTCTCCTCTGATCTCTCTATCAAAATGTTCTACTGTCTCTCTGCCATTAAATATTGGATGGCTTTGGTTAATGGTCTTTCCATCGAATTTTTTGCATCGAGGGACATTTCCATCTAATTTTTTGCATCGAAAAAATGGGCATCGAATACATTTTTGTTTTGTTAATGGGGTCCCCAACCCCGTTTTTACCCTTTAAAACCCCCAAAAACAATAAACCCTTTACCCTTTAAAAACATGCATTAGATGCATATTTTTTCGATGCAATTCCCTCAATGCAAATGAATTTGATGTGAAGTCCATCGATGGATTTACTGGATAACGATGGGTTTGAACTCTTTTTTTTTTTTTAAACTCTTTATTGATGGTTTTAGCAGATACAACTTTTTGCACATTACACCGTACAGTACATACATAACTCATGTTAATAGACATTTGTTTACAAAATACTTTTACATTTACATGGGTGTTTCATCATCTGACGCCAATTCACATAGGTACATCCGGAACGGAGCCCATATGTCTTTTGGGTGGCTAGTTATTGATACGGTCAATGTGTATTGTTCTTCACATTCGTTGACATATGTTAAGTCTCGGAGAAAGTTTGAACTCTCTGATGTTAAACTCTACCAAAACATAGGTGCTCTTCTAACCTGCCAAATACTCTCATCTCTTTCCCTGCCTATCCAGTTCCCACCTGACACTCTTCCCTATTCTTCTTCAGCTAGAAACCTCAGAGTCATCAATGACCCTTCCCACGCCTTCTCTACTTCGCTCTCCAAAACTGCAAGGGCGGCTCGCCTCAACCTCCTAAATATTAGGAAAATCAGGCACCTCTGTCCTTTCAACACCGCCAAGCATCTCTTAACCACTCTTGCCTTCTCTAAACTGAACTACTATGCCGGCATCCTCTTTGGTCTAGCCAACTATGCTTTCTATCCTCTCAACAACATCATTAACTTTGCTACCAGGACTCTCTTTGAACTCCCTCACTTCACACCTACTCTTACCTTCACCAGGCTGGATGGTGAATACTGGAAAACAGAGGCAGATTTAGATTTAGTTTCCTGGTTCATAAATCTATCTACGGTAAGGCACCACCGTATCTATCCTAATACCCAACACTACAAGCCTTCTCTGAACTTTTGAGAAAGTGGGTGAAAGCCTGCAACAGAGGCGTCCTGCACCACGTGGGTGCTGACACAGAAATATCTGCCCGATTACCGGAAGGTAGAGACTACCACAACCAGAAGACCTTGAGAAGAGGCAAAAATAGGTCAAAGTGGTCATACAGGGGTCTTGTAAAATCCTCTGTTACCGTTGAAAGTCCTTGACCGATAGATGATTGTGAAGAAGGGGAATGAATCCTGCACGGTGAAATCAGTAATGAACTGTGTTTCGTAAAGTTGGCAAGAGTGAACCCGGTGGGGGGATGCTAACGAGAAGGGGCGAAGTTTAAAGTCCAACAGTGAACTGTTTGGTAAACTTTGGCGAAAGCAAACCCGGCAGAGGGAATCCGACAACCAAGGGCAAAGCCAGATGAACTGTTTAAAAAGACATTGAAACTCGTGAATGCAAGAAAAGCCACAGTGAATCCGAAGGAGGGAGGCGAACATCTACAGGGGTCTGAGCCCGAAAGAGGGAGATCCAGGAGAAAGTTGGCACCCAAAGTGCATTGAAAAGGAACTGTTAAATCGATTTGTTGAATACGATTTGGTGAGGGATCTACGCCCGGAACAGGGGAGACCCAGGGATGAAGCCATCACTCAAGGTATACGTGAAGCAGACATTGTTGTTTGTTTGTTGGATACTTGAGGCCTCGAAGGCAAGAGACTTTTGATTGAAAAGAGACTCAACCGTCGAAGAACCTGATAGCGGATACGGAACTGTTGTGAAAAGAGACTCAACCGTCGAAGAACCTGATAGCTGATACGGAACTGTTGGCTTGTGCTGAGAGGGCTCGAGCGTGTGCTGTGCCGCAAGGTCCCACCTTGTCCCGTGCTGAAAACAGGGGGAAGGGACACCCCTGGCAATCACATCCTGATTTATTATCTGTGAAAACGTATTTCTTTATTGAACCCTTATCCCACACCCTTTGTGTAATTAGTTGTAAAGAATTGGCAATAGGTTTTTCTTAGTATATGCCCTTTTATTTTGACACAATACCACAAGGACTGCCTTATTTTCCTTTTGATGGTCAACGCTTGCTCCCATATTAGTTTTAGGTTTAGATTAGGCGTTTTTGCACCCTGCATTTACAGTTTGATGAACACCCTTGTCCAATCACCAGTTACTGTAAACCGAATGTATTCAATGTAATAAATACTAGATTTGATTGTCCCAAAAGCATGAAATCAGAGAGTCCAAACAACGAACTTTACATGAGTTACTAACAATATATTTGATAGTGACTCCATAGCTCTTTGAAATGAATTCTGTTAAATAATACTGCCCTCAAATGACTGCAAATTACCACAGTCATCAATCACTGACATTGACACACATTATCAAAAGGAGAGCAAGTCAAAATAATATCTTCATTTACCATCTGAGGAGATGCATTTCAGGCTGATCTCTTCTAAATTGGATTCACAAACTGGTGTGACAGTTAGTGTAAGTGTGTTCTCAGAATTACCATGATTACATGAGTGGCTATCTTTGTTTAACCAGATTAGGAAACTGCCCAAAAACACATTTTCATTTTTGCATTTCCAATCTTGCTTTTAAACTGTGTCCCTGTACATGTCATTGTAGTGCAGCAGCTACTCCCCCCTAGATGTGTATAATGTGGTCAACCGGTAGTCTCAGTAGCATTAGTGCACCAGACGGTACATTAATGTACAAAAAAACTCTGAAAAATGCACAGTGGGACCAAAGGACATGGGTCCAATAAAATGGTGCCTTTTTGTGAAGAAATGCCATTATTTTTCATATGGGTGTGCTGCCTGCTGGCAACTGATTTCTAGCTTTGCTGCTCACTTTCACAGTTAATTGCAGTTGCAATCTTTGTGTGGGTATGGCTGGTCTGTGCATTTAGCCATCCCTTAAAATTAAACACTATTGCTGTCACGATATTGGATCTTACATAGCCAGGCCATTTCCTTGGATTCTTGGTGGTTGGAAAACTGCACAAGATGGGTTGGAATGGAATTTGCAGTGTTGGGAATTTAGTAGGAGTACAGCAGGTTTTCTGTTGCTCTGGTGTTGGTCCGTTCAGATACGAAGACAACAGGGTCTGCATTTGGAAACATTTCTAGGGGCCTCATTTAAAAAAAAATGGTAATTGTCCAGGAGGGGACCAAGTCCGTTTGCACTTTTGTGCAAAAGATCCCCTTGTTATCAACTCTAACATTCTGTTTCCTATTTCTCTGAGGCCTTGCGCGAGGAGTGGTCTGGCTGGCGCCAAGCAAGGTCACAATGCTGTGGAATGCGTGCTCGACCTGCCTCAGGCGATGGGGGTCGGAGTGAGTAACAAGACTCTTAAGGACTTTCCCCTCTCTTCCTGACGTACCTTATATGGAACCTTGTTCACGCGCACAATATAATTGGCGGGGAATGAGTCAGCCCATCCATCTGTATATAAGGATGGACACGCCTGCAGCGAAGTAGAGCAGTCCTCCCAGGTGTTTGGCTTCTGCTTAAATTATATTTATTTATTTATTACTTATACATTTATATCAGTGCGCAAAGGGTGTGGGCATCTAGGTGTCAATTACAGTGGTTAGTGTACGGAGGGAAACAGTGCAATAGTTAGTTGAACATGTGCATTTTCAATTTCTTTCTGAATAGCGGGTAGGATGGTCCAGCACGCAAGTCAGGAGGAGGTTATTCCAGAGGCTAGACACGCAGATTGGGAAGCTGGAGCCTCCTGCCCTTTTGCGTTTGAATCATGGTATTGTCAGGCAATGTTTGTAGGCAGATCGCTGCAACTCCAAGGGGGCTTGTCTTTTAAGCTTCTGGGTGAGGTATGTCAATGTGTGGTTAGATAAGGAGCGGTGGGTCATGGAGAGCTTCTTGAATTTGATTCTCTCTGATCAGGGGCCAAAGAACACCTGTCCTAGCTTTGGAGATATGGGCGTGTTTCCCCAAGTCCATACTTGCCCACAGGGAATTATTCTGTGTGACTTGTAGTTTGTTTAAGTTTCTTTTCTGAGGTGCAACTGAGTAGGGAATTACAAAAGTCCAACTTAGAACCGATGATTGCTCGGGCGATAGTGAGGCGATTTTCTGTGGAGAGGAACGGTTTACTCGCATAAATCAGCTTTGTAGCGTAAGCTGAGGTTGAAGCAATGTGGTTGGTGTGCCTTGACATGTTGAGGGTGGCATGCAGGTAGATGCCCAATGTTTTTTACCGCAGAGGCAACCAGGTTTTTGTGGCAATCAATAGTGAATGATTTGAATGAGTTGTCTAGTTTTGCTAAGCAGGCCGGGGAGCCGATGAGCAGTAGCTCTGTTTTTTCATCATTCAAGTAGAGGCTATGCAGGGCTTTCCATGAATGAATGATTTTGTAAATGGTGTTTACCTTGATAGTGTCTTGAGTGTAGTAGCCAGACAGTCGGATGAGAATTTCTGGGTCATCGGCATAGTTTGTATATGATGTACCAAGTGAGTCGTGGAGGTTGAATAAGGCCTTTGTATAGATTTTGTAGATGGTGGGGGAGACACAGAGATAGGTGTGGGTGCGGCCATTGCATTGCCTGCGAAGACACTAGAGGTTCTGTCGGATAGAAAGGAAGAGATCGATTTGGCGGCGTTGGGAGAGAAAGGCGCAAAGGACATGAGGTGGTGGCATTGGTCGACGAGGTTGAAGGCCAGCGACAGGTCATGGAGGAGTAGGAGGGAAAGCTTTCCAGCGTCTATTGCATCATCCAGCAGTTTTTTTAGGTCCAGAAGGGCTGTCTCAGTCCCATGTCTAGGGCGGAAGCCTGATTGCCGGTGCGAGTATGTGGTAAGATTCAAGGAAGTCCCGAATTTGGAGGTAGGCCACTGTCAATTTTCAGAAGGAAGGAAGGAAGGTGGCACTGGTTATAGGCTTGTAGTTGGTGGGAATCGTTGGGACTAGGGCAGGTTTTTTTAGCAATATATTTTTTTAAATGTTCTTTTTTTTTAGTGTCTTCCAGTTCAAGACATGTTTTACACTTTAATGGTACAACCAATACAAAACAATACAACACAGCACTTCAGCAGCAGCATAACCATTAATACAGACACCACAGGGTCAGATAACACTTTACAGATACTCCTATTTCTCAATCATCCCAAATTTTCCACCAGTCTTCTTCATCTCGCTGTTCAATCAGTTTCAATTTTACAAAAATTAATTCCAATAATTTACACAATGCTAGAATCAATGATTGATTGTTCGATGTCATTAGTCTGTCCCATAACAGGACTGTAACGACCGATTCTGTGGAATGAACAAAAGAGCCCAGTAGTCTAGTGCGATCCACCAGAAATAGAAATACCAGTCATTTTAGCACCAAATGAAATACGGATTCCGTTTCTGTGTTGTCACAGGCTCTACAGCCACACAAGGATCTTGGAAGTTCCAATTTAGGCCCAATAACTTCTATAGAGGGCAGTGCATTCAATCTAAGTTTAAAATACCATGTCCTGTATTTCTGTGAGGGAACTTAAGTATGTATAGTCTTAGAGTAGATTTCGATATGTAGTAAGTTTGTTTGCCTCTGAACAGCTTTAATCTTTCCAAATCTAGGACATCATTACTCTTGTCCCATTGTCTCACCTTATTTTTACTAACATAATCAGAGTCTGACATAGCTATAAGCGTATGGTCTTGGAAAAGAGTGCACCTTTGCTGGATTTTTTTCAAATATGGGAATTCCTTCCAACTGCTTATAAAACCCTCACTCAGGCAAAACCCCAAATGTGGCTCTTCTGCCCATAATAGCTTGTAGAACAATGTCAGACTACTTTTCATGTATTGTGCCCACCACGAATTAAGGCCCAACTCCAACCATATTGCACTCATCATGTGGACTTTGGCAGTCCCAAAACTGCCTTCCAAATATTGCCTTAAAGGAAGTCCAAAAACCCTCGATTTTTAAAGACCTTTAATTCACATCCATATTGCAGCATTGCTGTTATTTTAAGTTTGTAGAGTTCAATTAGTGGTACAAAAGAGAATATATACAGTTTCCTCTTTGCTACTTTCATCAGAGAAATACAGGACATTTTCTCCTTCATTTTGCCCTTTTGTGTTTTGACTAAGTCTTTAGAGGAGATCAATAGACCTAGGTAACTTATATTAGTTACTCTGGTGACAGGTTGATTGTTTAACCTCCAAGTGAAAGGTGTAGTATTCCACTTTTTCGTAAAGGACATAATGCACGATTTTGTGGGATTTATCTTTAATTGATTTTCATGCAGAAAGCTTTCCACACCCAGCAGGAGTGTAGTCTATCAGCACCAAATCGACAGCATAGGCCAGAATGATAACCTTGAGATCTTTACATTTGGCAACTAGACTTTTGGAGCAATGGGGAGCTCTAAGATTCCTTGAGGGCAGTAGGGACAGAGCAAGAAGCAAAGGAGGAGTTGGTGATGGCAGCGATAAGAGGGAGCAGAGGGTCAATGCAGTCTTCTACTAGTGCTGCAGGGCAGATGTCACCTTTGCATCGGAATGGTTTAAGTCTATTGATTATGATGGCCAAGTCATGGACTGAGATGGGATGGAATTGGAAGAAGGGGGTATTTGTAGACGTTCCGGGTTGGGGAGGAAGTGGCAGGACGGCTGTCATGCCGGAGCGCTAAGTGGTAATTTTAGTTTGGAGCTGCATAATTTTCCCACTTAAAGTGTCTTGGGCATTGCCACACCAGGTGTTGTCTTGTACAAGTAGGGATGGAGTAGTGATGGAGGGTTCTAGCTCATAAAGGATTACATAGTTCTTGTGCGCTGGACATGATGTAGGCAATTCTATTGTTGTAGGTATTGGATTTGGCTGTGTGAATACTTTGCTTATATTTTAAGGCACTGTCTGAGAAACTGGCTTTATTTGTGGTGGCAGGTTCCTTCTGCCACGCGGCTTCAGCTACCCTTTTTTGTGTGCGTAAGGCACAGAGGTTGGTAGTGAACCAAGTGTTGTGGTGTCTGGTGTTTTGGGGTTTGCAGGCTTTGAAGGGGGCCAAGGAGTCGACTGCGTTGCCTAAGACTGTAATATAGTGATCCACCAGGGCATCAGCGTACTGGACGTATCTAAGACTGTATTATAGTGATCCACCAGGGCATCAGCGTACTGGACGATGGGCATGGGATGCCTGAGCAAGGGGAGGATGCACGCACTGGTGAGGTTGGGGGTACTACATGATGGATTAGGGGCTAGAGGGGGCAATTTTTGTGTAGGACATGGGCTGCTTATTCGGGATGGGGATGGAGAAAGTGATTATGTGGTGTTCTGACCATGGGCAGGGGATAATTGAGTGGATGGATAGGTTACACCCATGGTGCAACAGCCAGTCAAGAGTGTGTCCTTGGGCGTGCGTGGGGTTGAGGATGTGTCGGGCATAGCCTAAGGCAGAAGTAAGGCTTCTGTGTCAGCCAGGTCGTTTAAGCCGAGGTTAAAATCCCCGAGGCTAATGAGCTGGATTGTGTGCTTGAGGATCGTAGATATGAGTTGGGAGAGGTCATTTTCAAAAGTTAGGATTCGGGCTCGAGGGCAGCAGATAAGGTGATAGCAGAGTTGGGAGAGCAGTTGAGTTTAAGAGAGATGGATTGACAGTTGGGGAGCTTGGTGGTGCTGATGTGGCGGAGTGGGAGACTATCCTTGTAGATGAAGGCTACTCCTTTTCTGCGTGCCCTATCAGGGCATAGGATGGCATAACCTGCAAGCACTGCAATGAGGTCCAAGATGTCAGGCACATGGGCTGCTAGGGATCTGGCATTGAACAGGATACATCTAAGGGGTGGTGCTAGTGTATTGTTACCTTTGGCATGAGTGTTATCTGGTGTGTTAGTTATAACTGGAGGGACAGCCCTTGTAATGGACAGGATATAGTGGGCTGAGGTTTCAAAATATATGTATACAGTGGGTGGTCCTGTCCGCTAAAGTTGAGGGTACTGCACGTGTTTAGTGGGCAGTAAATTCTTTAAAACCTTCCTGGGTTTCTTATATCAGGCTCAGTAGATCCCTAACATAAGGTGAGAAAACAACCTTAGACAGTTAAATAGGTTTTAGTAAAGGTAGCCTTTTTTATTTTTTAAGTGGCTTGTTTTGCAATTTTTTCCAAACATATAGAGAAGACATTTCAACTCAAAGATTCGAAAAGAAATCATATAGAGAAGACATTTCAACTCAAAGATTCGAAAGAAAATAGGCATGTCAAGGCGCAGGAGTGCGCAATGGGGAAACAGGATTTAGCATTTTCATATTTCAATCTACATGCCTCTTAGTAGCATCATGTTTAGAATACAATTTCTTAACATACAATACTTTTTTTCAAATTAATTGACATTTTCTGTATGAAAAAGATACAAAAGTGATAGTGATGGCCAGCTAGTGCTGATCCGAGACCGAGAGAGACTGGTCCGACGTCTGTTAATCAAATAAAGAAAGTTCTGTGTGTTCCTGAGCTGTGGTCTTACAACAAGCTGCCCTTAGGAGCACTGACGTTTCGATTGATAAAAGGTTACAATCTTCATCTGGGGCCTTAGTATATTCAGGTCTCCCTGGGGGAAGAAAAGAAAGAGAGAAAGCCCACTTAAGGGTAGGGTACCAGAATATTTCTGTAACTCTCACATGGTGTAGAAGGAAGTATAGTTAAAAGGCACTGCAGTAGTGCTGTTAAAAACATATTTCTATGAAGGGCTGGAGGCCCTAGCAGTCTAGCAACTGACCTGTTCCCTGCACCCTGGAGCAGTGTGGAACCTCCTGTGGCTCCAGAGGTGAGTGGGGGTCCAATGAACCTCGTGAGAGTTCTGGGGGTCCAGTGTAAATGCTGGTTTTAGTGGGCAGCCTCGAAATGATCCGGGTGCCTGGAGGTGTACCCTGCGGTAGAGGGGTATAACAAAAATGGTATAAAAAATGGTGGCCACCAGTTAAGATGTGTGGGTGGCTAAAAGTTTACAGAGGGCGGACATGAAGGGATTCATGTTGTAACCCGGGGAAGGGGCTATATAGTCTGGAGGAGGCCAGCCTGGGTTTGAAGGAGGGTCCTCATGAAGTCTCACCTGTGTGGTTTGGGGTCAATGCACGGTTCGACTGCGTATGCCGTGCTCGTGTTGTCTGGGCTGTAGTCCGCAGAACACTGAAGCGAAGCTGTGTAGGGTAGTTATAGCTACGCGTGCGCGGACAGTAAGTGCTGGCTGTACTGCGCATGTGTGAAGCCTTGCCGCTATAGTGTGTCACTTAGGCGCATGCGCACAAAAATCGGCAACCAGGATGGAGCGTCCTTAGTGACCAGGTGCGGTACGCCGTTTGTGTATGGTTAACGCAGGCATGGCGACCAAAGGTATCTAACAGGTGGGGGCTGGGCCTTTAAACATATGTGCTCTGTGAATGTGTGGTCTGTTAGTAAAAATAATGTACATTGTATTTGGGTCAGAGTGACCGGCGCAAGCGCACATGTGTGGCCCTAGGTTCCCAGGAGCGGTGCGGGGACTGCTCTTGTGTGCCACTACAATGGGTGTGCCGGTGATGTTACAATGGTCCATGGCAGTGTGAACTGAGAATATAATCTCAAGGATGTTCACATACTGTTTTGGTAGTCCATGGGGGAAGCTTCGTTGAGCCCTGCGGTGATGGTTTTAAGTTTAAATATCCACCAGGATTCTTTGTATCGACGGAAAACCACAAGATCAACACTGTGGAACATGAGAGAAATCAAAGGGCACCATCCATGTGGTACTTGCCAGGCTTGCAACCAAACTAAGAAAATGAAATCCTTTCAAATAGGAGACAAGGAATGGGAGCTCCGTCAGTTTACCAACTGCAAAACTACCAACGTGATTTATCTGATAGAATGCACCTGCAAACTCAGATATGTCGGCCAAACATCCAGACCAGTTCACAAAAGAATCAGTGAACATAAATCCAGGATCAGGTGCAAAACACACTCTGCACCCCTGGTATCCCATTTTTTGGAACTTCAACATTCACCTGACTCCTTCAAATGGTGGGCTATAGACCGGGTCATAGGCACTACCAACATTGCCAATTCATTAAATTACAAAGAATCCTGGTGGATATTTAAACTTAAAACCATCACCGCAGGGCTCAACGAAGCTTCCCCCATGGACTACCAAAACAGTATGTGAACATCCTTGAGATTATATTCTCAGTTCACACTGCCATGGACCATTGTAACATCACCGGCACACCCATTGTAGTGGCACACAAGAGCAGTCCCCGCACCGCTCCTGGGAACCTAGGGCCACACATGTGCGCTTGCGCCGGTCACTCTGACCCAAATACAATGTACATTATTTTTACTAACAGACCACACATTCACAGAGCACATATGTTTAAAGGCCCAGCCCCCACCTGTTAGATACCTTTGGTCGCCATGCCTGCGTTAACCATACACAAACGGCGTACCGCACCTGGTCACTAAGGACGCTCCATCCTGGTTGCCGATTTTTGTGCGCATGCGCCTAAGTGACACACTATAGCGGCAAGGCTTCACACATGCGCAGTACAGCCAGCACTTACTGTCCGCGCACGCGTAGCTATAACTACCCTACACAGCTTCGCTTCAGTGTTCTGCGGACTACAGCCCAGACAACACGAGCACGGCATACGCAGTCGAACCGTGCATTGACCCCAAACCACACAGGTGAGACTTCATGAGGACCCTCCTTCAAACCCAGGCTGGCCTCCTCCAGACTATATAGCCCCTTCCCCGGGTTACAACATGAATCCCTTCATGTCCGCCCTCTGTAAACTTTTAGCCACCCACACATCTTAACTGGTGGCCACCATTTTTTATACCATTTTTGTTATACCCCTCTACCGCAGGGTACACCTCCAGGCACCCGGATCATTTCGAGGCTGCCCACTAAAACCAGCATTTACACTGGACCCCCAGAACTCTCACGAGGTTCATTGGACCCCCACTCACCTCTGGAGCCACAGGAGGTTCCACACTGCTCCAGGGTGCAGGGAACAGGTCAGTTGCTAGACTGCTAGGGCCTCCAGCCCTTCATAGAAATATGTTTTTAACAGCACTACTGCAGTGCCTTTTAACTATACTTCCTTCTACACCATGTGAGAGTTACAGAAATATTCTGGTACCCTACCCTTAAGTGGGCTTTCTCTCTTTCTTTTCTTCCCCCAGGGAGACCTGAATATACTAAGGCCCCAGATGAAGATTGTAACCTTTTATCAATCGAAACGTCAGTGCTCCTAAGGGCAGCTTGTTGTAAGACCACAGCTCAGGAACACACAGAACTTTCTTTATTTGATTAACAGACGTCGGACCAGTCTCTCTCGGTCTCGGATCAGCACTAGCTGGCCATCACTATCACTTTTGTATCTTTTTCATACAGAAAATGTCAATTAATTTGAAAAAAAGTATTGTATGTTAAGAAATTGTATTCTAAACATGATGCTACTAAGAGGCATGTAGATTGAAATATGAAAATGCTAAATCCTGTTTCCCCATTGCGCACTCCTGCGCCTTGACATGCCTATTTTCTTTCGAATCTTTGAGTTGAAATGTCTTCTCAATATGATTTCTTTTCGAATCTTTGAGTTGAAATGTCTTCTCTATATGTTTGGAAAAAATTGCAAAACAAGCCACTTAAAAAATAAAAAAGGCTACCTTTACTAAAACCTATTTAACTGTCTAAGGTTGTTTTCTCACCTTATGTTAGGGATCTACTGAGCCTGATATAAGAAACCCAGGAAGGTTTTAAAGAATTTACTGCCCACTAAACACGTGCAGTACCCTCAACTTTAGCGGACAGGACCACCCACTGTATACATATATTTTGAAACCTCAGCCCACTATATCCTGTCCATTACAAGGGCTGTCCCTCCAGTTATAAGTATTCCAGATATAGCCCAGCTATAATAGGGACCATTTACAACTTGTCTTTTTCTTTTTACTACATAAATAGGATTTATTTCCTTTTCTAGTGACTGACTGCCTGCTTACCCAGCCAGTGAGTCCCCACAGTCTAGCCCCCTTGACCCCGTCGCCACCATGGAGCACACCTTGAGTTTTTCAGAGGAACAAATAAATGACATCATACATGGCCCCACTTTATTTAACATGGAAGGTGCACAAGCTCATTTGGATTCCACAGCCACAGGCGATGATCTTCTAAATCTAAAAAAGAAATGCTTTAGAACAGAAGTACATGGCCACTTCCTTCGGGAATACCTGAGAGTAAATATGGTACCTGCAGGACTATTAATTCGAAACGAGCCGGCACTATTTTTGGAAGACAAATTATATATGACAGACTTTAGTAAAATCGCTACCAAGTGCAGCCGTGATCTTATGGCGTTGACAATCACCACAGCCAAAAGAATTCATACCCAAATGCTCACAGATTTGAAAATGGAGGAAACCAAATTCATCTCAGACGACACTATAGCCAACGCAAGAGAGAAATTGAAAGAAATCGATAAAACATTCGAGACCTTTATGGCCTCTACCCTAGAGAAAAAACATAAAAAATTATCTAAAGACATAAAGAACTTCAAACTGGAAGCAGTCTACCCATATCTTTCTGAGGAATACAAAGAGAAAAAAGAAAAAGAAAGAACAGCCAAACAGGGAGGCCTTTACAGAAACCGCCGGAAGGGAGTTGCATTCTCAGGAGCCTCGAGCTCTGACTCATCATCTGATGATCAGCAACAACCTAGAGGAAGGAATCCCCACGCAGGCCAATTCCAACCACCACCTTCAATGATGCCTTTTTTAGGACAAGGGGGCCCCAGAGGAGGCTATTGGGGACCCCCACCACCACAAATGCCAATGCCATTCTACGGATACCCGCAGTGGAACCGCCCCAGCAGGGGCAGGAGAGGCAACAGGAGACGATGAACACTATTCCCATCTTTAACCTATCAGGCTGCCCATTGACTAAAGATGAAAACACATTATTAGCGAAAGGATTATCATTTGTACCCACCAGCAATACAGATTGGTTTAAAACTGACAGGGAATTTCAAAACTTTTTCAGGTCCATCAGGAGAAAGATCTACTTCATGGATCAAGATGCCATTCAAACTATAGAAGATACCGGTCTCAGACTCAAGTCCAATTTCAATCCTAGAGACAATCAGATACCCCCTTCCATCCTTACGTTTGAAAAATGTATCACCTCAGAAATCAGGAAACTTCAGAATATACAACAACATCAGAGAAAGAACCTCACGAATGGAGAACACCTAGCTCTCAAAACCCTTGCCGCCAATGAGAATCTGGTGATAAAAGCCGCAGACAAAGGGGGAGGCATAGTGATCCAAACCCTAGAGCAATACAACACCATGGTGAAGGCACTTCTAGACGATGGCAACAACTACAGAAAATTGCAGAAAGATCCGACGAATATGATCAAAACCAAAATACAGGAAATAACCAAATTCGCCTTCGAAAGAGACTGGATCACGGAAAAAGAGGAGGCGTTTCTCAACACGACAGAAGGCAGAATCCCAGCCTTCTACGCACTCCCCAAGATTCATAAAAACAGCACTATGCCACCCGGGAGACCCATAGTCTCAGGCTGTGGTTCCATTCTGGAGCCCATTTGTCAGTTTATAGATCATTTCCTCAAACCACTCTGTCAACAAACTGCGTCCTACCTCAAAGACACCATGACCACCATCACAACCTTTGAAAACCAACCCTTTGACGACAACAGAAACCAACTAGTCACGATGGACATCAAAAGTCTCTACACAAGCATACCACAAAACCAAGCTATTGAATGCATCAGAAGACATCTGACCCTGCACATGACACAAAGGAGAGTACCCATAAATTTCATTGTGGAACTATTAGAGCTAGCACTCACCAACAATTTCTTCAGCTTCGATGAAACATTCTACCTACAAATCTGCGGCACCGCCATGGGTGCAGCATTTGCTCCAAGCATGGCCATTATATTTATGGCCGAGTATGAACTCAGCTTCATCTTTAACACCAACAATCCATTTAAAGAAAATATCGTTCTATGGCGCAGATACATAGATGACATCATCTTCATCTGGGAAGGAGAGAATAATGAATTATTAAACTTCTTCACATGGATAAACAACTGCTCAGAGGACATACAACTTACCATGGAACATAACAACACGAGTATTCATTTTTTGGATCTCAAAATTAGTGTTGATAGCAATCACCTTAAGTGCTCCATGTTCAAAAAAGAAACAGACAGGAACACCATTCTTCATTACAACAGTCACCACCCGAAAAACCTACGTCAAAATCTGCCTTACGGACAATTTCTGAGAATCCGAAGAAACTGCACTAGTACAGAAGAATTCAAACTTCATGCCAACCTGCTCATACAGAAATTGGAGACAAGAGGCTACCCCAAAAAACTGCTCAAAAACACAATGAAAAGGGCCCTCTACACGCCGAGGGAGGCATTACTCACTCCCAAAATACACAACCCAGGGACAGAAAAAATTATGGCCTGTATTTCAACCTTTGGAGCCAACACTTCGCAATTCAGAAATATGATTAAGAAATACTGGCCCATTGTCCAACTCAGCCTACCTGCCGAACCATTACCCAGAATGGCCCTCAAAAGGAATAAAAACCTGAAAGACTTCCTAACGCATGCAAGAACTCGACGGAAAACCACAAGATCAACACTGTGGAACATGAGAGAAATCAAAGGGCACCATCCATGTGGTACTTGCCAGGCTTGCAACCAAACTAAGAAAATGAAATCCTTTCAAATAGGAGACAAGGAATGGGAGCTCCGTCAGTTTACCAACTGCAAAACTACCAACGTGATTTATCTGATAGAATGCACCTGCAAACTCAGATATGTCGGCCAAACATCCAGACCAGTTCACAAAAGAATCAGTGAACATAAATCCAGGATCAGGTGCAAAACACACTCTGCACCCCTGGTATCCCATTTTTTGGAACTTCAACATTCACCTGACTCCTTCAAATGGTGGGCTATAGACCGGGTCATAGGCACTACCAACATTGCCAATTCATTAAATTACAAAGAATCCTGGTGGATATTTAAACTTAAAACCATCACCGCAGGGCTCAACGAAGCTTCCCCCATGGACTACCAAAACAGTATGTGAACATCCTTGAGATTATATTCTCAGTTCACACTGCCATGGACCATTGTAACATCACCGGCACACCCATTGTAGTGGCACACAAGAGCAGTCCCCGCACCGCTCCTGGGAACCTAGGGCCACACATGTGCGCTTGCGCCGGTCACTCTGACCCAAATACAATGTACATTATTTTTACTAACAGACCACACATTCACAGAGCACATATGTTTAAAGGCCCAGCCCCCACCTGTTAGATACCTTTGGTCGCCATGCCTGCGTTAACCATACACAAACGGCGTACCGCACCTGGTCACTAAGGACGCTCCATCCTGGTTGCCGATTTTTGTGCGCATGCGCCTAAGTGACACACTATAGCGGCAAGGCTTCACACATGCGCAGTACAGCCAGCACTTACTGTCCGCGCACGCGTAGCTATAACTACCCTACACAGCTTCGCTTCAGTGTTCTGCGGACTACAGCCCAGACAACACGAGCACGGCATACGCAGTCGAACCGTGCATTGACCCCAAACCACACAGGTGAGACTTCATGAGGACCCTCCTTCAAACCCAGGCTGGCCTCCTCCAGACTATATAGCCCCTTCCCCGGGTTACAACATGAATCCCTTCATGTCCGCCCTCTGTAAACTTTTAGCCACCCACACATCTTAACTGGTGGCCACCATTTTTTATACCATTTTTGTTATACCCCTCTACCGCAGGGTACACCTCCAGGCACCCGGATCATTTCGAGGCTGCCCACTAAAACCAGCATTTACACTGGACCCCCAGAACTCTCACGAGGTTCATTGGACCCCCACTCACCTCTGGAGCCACAGGAGGTTCCACACTGCTCCAGGGTGCAGGGAACAGGTCAGTTGCTAGACTGCTAGGGCCTCCAGCCCTTCATAGAAATATGTTTTTAACAGCACTACTGCAGTGCCTTTTAACTATACTTCCTTCTACACCATGTGAGAGTTACAGAAATATTCTGGTACCCTACCCTTAAGTGGGCTTTCTCTCTTTCTTTTCTTCCCCCAGGGAGACCTGAATATACTAAGGCCCCAGATGAAGATTGTAACCTTTTATCAATCGAAACGTCAGTGCTCCTAAGGGCAGCTTGTTGTAAGACCACAGCTCAGGAACACACAGAACTTTCTTTATTTGATTAACAGACGTCGGACCAGTCTCTCTCGGTCTCGGATCAGCACTAGCTGGCCATCACTATCACTTTTGTATCTTTTTCATACAGAAAATGTCAATTAATTTGAAAAAAAGTATTGTATGTTAAGAAATTGTATTCTAAACATGATGCTACTAAGAGGCATGTAGATTGAAATATGAAAATGCTAAATCCTGTTTCCCCATTGCGCACTCCTGCGCCTTGACATGCCTATTTTCTTTCGAATCTTTGAGTTGAAATGTCTTCTCTATATGATTTCTTTTCGAATCTTTGAGTTGAAATGTCTTCTCTATATGTTTGGAAAAAATTGCAAAACAAGCCACTTAAAAAATAAAAAAGGCTACCTTTACTAAAACCTATTTAACTGTCTAAGGTTGTTTTCTCACCTTATGTTAGGGATCTACTGAGCCTGATATAAGAAACCCAGGAAGGTTTTAAAGAATTTACTGCCCACTAAACACGTGCAGTACCCTCAACTTTAGCGGACAGGACCACCCACTGTATACATATCTGGTGTGTTAGGACAGGCTGTGGAGCGGTGCCATGGCTGAGGTTTGAATTCCGTGTCTCAGTTGTAGGGGGGAGCGATCCCAGTGTGGCTGGGTAGTAGGTAAGTTATCAAGGAGTTTTGGAAGAAAGCATGGAGCGAGAGAGGAGGCTTGGCTGAGTCAGTGGCACTTAGGACTCAGTCTGGTTGCAAGGGGAGCAGAGAGGTGTTGGTTGTGCTGCGGGTCAGCCATAATCTCACTTTGATGGCATGGTTAAGTGTAGAGATTTACTTGCAGGTGATAGCACAGATAGTGCCAGTGTGTTAGGGAGTGTTTGTTGTTTGGATTGTAGGCAAGAGGAGGGAGGCTTCGGCATCGGGCACGATCATAGGTAAGGCAGACCTGCAGGACTGTCTGGAGCCAGAATTCCACCTGCTGGGGTGGCATTATGTTCCTTATTACTGGGATGCACTGTGCTTGGGCATGCAAGTGGTGCTTCCTGGGAAGAGGGCTTCCATGAAGCAGAGTGGACACTAATCAGAGTGGGTTGAGGAAAAGGCCTGGACTTGGTAAGGGGATGAGGTGAACGCCGGTGGACAGAGAGGCGGCCCGTGTCAGACAAGGCACATGTAAATCCTGATGCACTGGCAGGTAGAGCGTGTTCAGGCTTGCCTTTCCCATTGATTTGTGGAACGGGTAGGCAGCAAGAGGGTGTAGGGTGCACTTCTTGGGTGCGCTTGCAGCTTGGGGTAGCGCTATCTTCCTCAGCACTCCGGGTCAACATCTTATAGCGGTCTGTGGATATAGGTAGGGGAGAAGTCTCACATAGTGATGCAGAGTGGGTAGGCATCGGGCGGAGTGGGGGAAGAAAAAGGCTTGGGCTTGGTGGGGGAATAAAGTGAGCACAGACAATGCGGGCTGAGCGACGGCACATAATAGGCAATGGACCTGGTAATACTGATGCATTAGAAAGTTGCAGGTGTGCAAGCTTATATTCAACAATTCTGCAAGGAACGGGAGGCGGTGTAGTTGCATAGTGGTCACTAATGGGATGGTGTTGTGGAGATCATGGCGGAGATGAGCAGAGACGATCTGCTGTGGCTTTAATAGATGGCCTTGCTGAATGGCCAGCGTCACCTCCCGGCTCATTGGGGAGGGCTGTGGAAAACCACGCTGTGGCCAATTGGCTACACTTCTTTACTTCTGGACTCCGGTGTCATTATTTGGTGTCAGGAGCATTGGTATCGTGGGGAGCAAGAAGGACCGGTAACAGATTGGTTCCGAAACCCAGGAGCTCCCCTTTCTACTGAGCAGTTTGGAGGTACACCAAGAGGTAAGTGAAAAGTATGTTTTTCGCTGTACCTACTACGTGTTGCGCCCTGGGGCGCGCACTTGACCGGGGGACTTTGGATCCCATTGGGACTCCAAGACCAGACAGACGTACCGCCTGTTAGGGAAATCTGCATCAGAGTACTATAAACAGTACAGGGTGGTAAGGGCAATTACAGAGCTGGGGTTGAATCAGAGCACAAACTAAGCACCTGTGGTACAGTCAGAGCGCCGGTCGCAAGGTAAAAGTGTGGAGTCAAAGCTGTATTGACACAGAGTAGGAATGTGGGGTTGGAAGCTTCAGTTGTGGTAGGGTCTGTGCAGGGACAGCTTTCAAATGGCGGACGTCGGTCCACTGACCAGATGGGAAGAGGAGGCAAAAGAGGTTATTGAAGAATATTTGAAGAAAAACAAAGGCATGTGTGTCTGGCAGAACATAGAACCCCCCCCCCCCCCCAGAACACTAGATGACTTGATACAGGAACTGCTTTACACCACAGGAAAGAAATATAATTGCAAGAATAAGACCCACGTTTATATAACAGGTTTGTGGAAGATGTATAGAGTGGCAAATGGAGAGCGAGATAGTATGGAACAACAGAATACTCTGCTATGCAATATAAGGGATGAATTGCTATATGCTAGGCAGATGGCAAAAGCGCAGTGCAGTACATGCAAATGTCATCCACAATACTGCTTAAAGCACAGGAACGTGAGGACATTAGACATCAGCTAAGCGATTTCCAAGAGTAACGTGGAGTGCACAAAAATGCATTTGAGGCCTACAGGCAACAGCACTCAGACAAAGAGGACTGGGCATATCCAGTACTGCCCGTGAAGTCAGCTCCTCCCCACGAGGGGTACATAAGTCAGCCGCCACACAACAAAAATGTGCCGGTGGTGCTGAAGAGCGAGGGGTTGTTCCAAGTTGTGGGGCCTGAAAATACACCAACAGTACAGGAATTAAAAGATGAACTAGCCTAGACAGAGTCACATATAATACCATAACCAAGGTCATGCTGGACAAAATAAGAGACGTCATGGAAAAATGTGATGTCATCCACCACATAGCTCAGAAGAATAGGGAGAAGGCAAAATATCAGGAGATGGAGCTCAATAGAGAGCTGGCGGGGGATGAGAGAGAAAAGCAACAGGTAAAGCCACAAGACATTTTGAAAATGGTAGCACTCCTGAAGGAGATGCCTCAGTATGGAGGGACTTCTATGATGGAATGTTGACAGCCTTACATACAACACATAAAACATACAGTTTTCCACCACGGAGTGGAAAAATAAAATGTAACGTACAAACATCACATCACTTTTCCACTACATTTGTGGAAAAGCGTAAAGGCCTCCTGTAATTAATAATTGCGGGAGCCATTTGCAAAGGATTAACCACTTAGTCCGCCTGCTTTTAGCAGGTGGTAAAGTCCGGCAGATTTGTTAGGAATCTATTGGTTTTATACCCACATGAACATACATGCTTATGGAAAACCAGGTGGGTTTGGCAGCCGGAGAGATCAGAGGTGGACGACTTGTTAAGTGCTCTCCGTTCTCCAAATACACCTGTGAAATTAAACAAAATCCAAGTGTTTTTGGGTATGGTGTACGCAAAACCCAGCATAGGTGGACCCTGGGATGGGTATGTTTGTTATCAAATGTGGGTTTGTGTATGGACCTAGCCGGTCTAGAGTGTTTGGCATGCAGCGTTTCATTGTTATGACGGGGAAGAGGGATGTGGTGTCGTTTGGGGTGGGTGGCTGGAACGTTAGTTGGTAGTTAGTATTGGATTTGGGCGAGGCTATGTCACGGCGTGGATTCGATTTATCAGGTTCATTGATGGGACTGTTGGTATACCGATGCTCCCACAGGTAAACTTGGCTTTCGCTATCTAATAGACAACCCTTCACTGGTACATGTCCTCAGGCCAGTGTTGCAGTTGAACTGAGCTAGTTTGTGATGTGCTGTATGGTCGGCTATGTCAGTGACTAGTGCACTGTGAATGGAGTGTCCCCTTATATGAAGCCGAGTGGCACTGTAAGATGTCAGTGGGTAGCCGGAAGGGAGGCCTAGTCAAATGGCTGCAAATTGGGGGCCGTGAGTTTGTGCCATAGCATGACCTGGCAGTGTACCAATATAATAATGGCATTTTAAGGCATAATACGGGATAACTTGTCCTCTTACCCACATTTCTCATCCTGATCTCTGCAAATAGGACTCATTTTCAGTCTTTAACTTTGGCCATGTCCTCTTCCGTTCTCTCTTTCAGTGACTCTATACAGTGTAAAACAAGGATCAAGGAATGCAGACACATGGACACCTCCATTGCCTAACAGATGTGCCAGGGGGCTGAGCAACATGAAAAGTTTGGTTTGAGAGAAACAGCTCACTGAAATATGAAAGACACAGGTCCCCACTTCTACTGTTTAGCATGCTGTGTGACAGGCTATGAACCACCTCAGACCTCCCCTACTTGCACAGGAGGAGCGCCCAGTTATATCTACAAATATGTTGGGCCGATGGGTAACGAATGGCGTTTAACAGGCCTTTGTGAGGCGATATAGGCTGGTGCCAGAATGCCTTCTTTGACACAGAAATGTTCTTGCATGTCTCCCAACAGGGCTGAAGCACACATAATGTTCCCTGTGCACAAATAAACATCCCTTTTTTATAGCACACACAGCCAAAGGGACACATTACCTCTCCCTTTTCCAAGGTGCCTCCACTCTATAGGTGTCGAAGCAGTACCATACCTTCACGGACTGGTCTTCAGTTTCTGCGCAATGGTAAAACAACTATGGACACAAACAGCTGTTTAGCTCTTGCAACCAAGAAGTTCCAGTTGGGACTTCAGTGAATTAAAGTTCAAAGAAAGGCGATGTCAGATTAACAGAAACAATGTGGGGCACAGGATTTTGAAAAGGGTAGAATGTTTGCCAAAAGTGGGGAATTGGCAATCCCAAACACTAAAATCTTGCATTTGGGATTTCTTCAGTACCTTAATATATATCTCTCACAGAACTCACCAGAAACATCTGCTTAAGAGGAAACAAATGAATACTGCCACAAGTCTTAGTGAGCACCTAGCCAACCATTAATGAAGATTCTTAAAAGTGGGGTACCTGTCAGTAAGTACATTTATATGGCGTGCTAGTTAACACATATGTGTGTATGACCTGTTCTCTAACTTGCTTCCAGGTATCGTGGCACCTCTAATAAAGTAATCCGGCTGTGCTCTGACCCGCGCAGCCTGAGAGGTCAAAACCCCTGATCCTCCATCTTGTGATCAGCCACCCGCTTTATAGCAGCCAGCCGATCCTGCATTCTTAATCGAAAGGCTGGGAGTAATGTTTGTATGCGGTCAATCTTTTCACAGACCTAGTATTCTTGGTCTCTGTTCTGTTCCTCACTACAGCATGTTTCTTTTGAAGCCCTATTTGCGGGCTTGTGCATCTGAGGGGCTCTTGGTATTGGACCCGGAATTAGTGACACATTTCCCACTTAAGTTGTGCGAATGGTTAAACTCTCTAAGGGGCTGATTTTTTCTGGCTCCTCGCCTCAACCTGGTTCCCCACAGATTATAAGACTTTTAGGCCTTTTTCCCCACCGTTCATGAGATATATGTACTGGCCGCACCAAGCTATGAAGTGGTGACTGTCCGACAGTTGAGAACCCATGGAGAACATTGCCAAATTTCCATTATGCGGTTTGCCATTCACTATCACACCTGAGGAAGCACATCCACAGAACAGAATTATAAAGCATGGGGACAAATCGACTTCCTGGTGGACAGGCTCTGAGATGGCAGCATAGACCCAAGGCTCTCCTTTACCAACATACAACAGAGCTTTTTTGTCCAGCAAACCTCTACCCGCATCCCCCTCATTCACCAAGAAACAGATGTTAGCCATGACAGCCTGCTGAAACCCCCCCCCCGTCCCCCAAGCCTGCTGGGATCGTTTGGGAGTCCACGGAAGAACATCATTCCGAGGTTGGAGGTAATGGACAGACGATGTTGGTAAAGGATTAACAGCATCGCTTACCGCTACGGGCTATTCTGACCAACCAGACCGCTATTTACGGTACCGTAAAGTACGATGCCATAAATAGCGGTCTAGGGTCATGCGCGCAAAACACCATGCCGATATTAGCAGCATGCCGTAAACCGGTGCTGATCCCAAGTAATGCGGACATGCAAATAACGGCCTCCTGAAGCCTGAAAAGTACCTTACCGGCATGGAGTAAATACCGGCATCTCTGAGAAGGTGTTAAGAACCCAGAGCAGTGTTTCCAAGAGCCACATGTGCACACAATCAGCACAGGTGGAGGCAATGGAGTCTGGAACAGCACAAAAGGAGCACACCCACACACCACACCCCCTCCCACACCAAGATGATACCAATAGTAGTAGCATTACTGGAGCTGGAGGCCCTGCTTGCAAGGCAGCAACATCAACAACAACCACAGCCCCCACCACAGAGTATACATAGGAGGAGAAGGAGGGTGAGACAGGCCAGCATGCCCCACCAGTGCAGCCACCGTTACCACACCGGCAGCCCCCAATCCCTCGCATCACAGCCACCCCCTTCAACTTAACACCAGAGCAGATCCACACCCTGTACCGGCATGACCGTGACACCATCACCACCATAGTGGA
Source organism: Ambystoma mexicanum (assembly GCF_040938575.1). Classification (NCBI taxonomy): domain Eukaryota; kingdom Metazoa; phylum Chordata; class Amphibia; order Caudata; family Ambystomatidae; genus Ambystoma; species Ambystoma mexicanum. Next base: position 986,519,953 of record NC_090921.1, read on the forward strand.
CCTGATACATGACGACATAGTGAGCTTCATAGAAATACGCACCGCCATCCCCCCTCCACTGAAGGTAGTGTCTGTGCTCCACTTCCTTGCCACAGGCACCTACCAGCACACAGTGGGGCACATGCATGGCATATCACAACCCTTATTTTCCCGGATACCGAACCAAGTGCTGGATACCCTCCTCAAGCACACAAGGGACTACATATCCCTACCACGGACTCCCCAGGAGATATGCGATACAAAAGTTTCCTTCCATGCACTTGCAGGCATGCCAAATTGTATCGGTGCCCTTGACTGCACCCACGTGCAGTTGGTGGTCCTGCATGCCATGGAGGTGGCGTATCGCAACCGCAAGCAATACCACTCCATCAACGTGCAGATGGTATGCAACGCAAGCAAGATCATCACACATCGCTGTGCCCGTTATCCAGGATCAACTCATGACTCTTTGGTCCTGCAGAACACCACGCTACCAGGCTACATGGAGCGACATGCTGGACGACGTGCCTGGCTGCTGGGTGAGTTGCCTGACTGGCCCATGGCAGTGCATCAGGGTTATGAGGTGGGTGTCTGCATACTCCAGCTGGGTGGGAAGGGGGGGGAGATGCATACTCCACCTGGGTGGAAATGATGACACCAGTGCACGATGAGCGCCTCACCGAACACTGTTCCCCAGAGCCAGTGAAACGGCACATGACTACCAAATCCCACAGTGATGAAATAAGGCCGACACCTAACACTACATGACCAACAGGTGACCAGGCCACATCCCACAACACATGCACCACTCATCGGCGGCCCTCGCACACCATAAGGGCATCTAGCAATATGCACTGCATATGCACTATGTCGCTGCCTCCAGCATATCACCACACCGGAGAGTCATCCCTGGGAGTGCATTGAACTGAGCCTAACAGGGATACCACAGCATGGTATGAATGTGCTACTGACAACAGCCAACACTCCCTAATACCAAATCTCACAGAACACAACACAGCAATGATCACACTCCAACACTGCTGCATGCATATATGATGCACGTGCAACAAGATGTGGGTGCACACCATAAACCATCCTGAGGATGCTACCCACTCCATCATCCCATTGCACAGGACACATAGCGGGGTCAGAAATGGGGCCAATGCATCCAGGGACATGTGCGTATGGCCAGACATTACCTGCTGCCATGTAAGACTAGTACAGTTGTCCGCCATGAATGTACAAACATTTACCTTCATACCCCTCTTATGCAGGTGATGGTGGCTATCCCTTGAAGGCGTGGCTCATGACCCCTGTCCGAAACCCACAGAACAGGCACGAGGAGGACTACAATCGTTCCCATACCCGTACACGTGTGGTGATTGAGCAGACCTCTGGCCTGTTGAAGGCACGATTTTGTTGCCTCAGCCGGTCGGGTGGGGCACTTATGTACAGCCATGAGAAGGTGGCCAAGATCACCATGGCATGGGTAATGCTGCACAATGGGGGTCATTCCGAATGTGCATCCGTCGGAATGTACCCCTGACCCCTGAAATGGAGCTGCAACCACCTGATGATGATGAAGGGGAGGAGGAGGAAGAAGTGGCAGGACAGCATCACGGTGCTGATGCACAGGAGGGACGTGCCATGCGGCAATCATTGATTGGACAATATTTCTGACACACAAGTCAGCAGAGGGTGTGATGATGTCAGGACATCGGGCACAGGGTGTGGGGATACATGTACACTCTGCACTGTGAAACATTAAATGACACATGCGCAATGATGAATGTCCACTCTTGTTTTTTTTATGAACAACCGGTGTATTGAATTAGTGGGTTCAAACGTGAAAAACAAACCCTTCACCACCCTCGCCCCCTCCCCCTTGCCCCACAACTCCCAAACACACCCTCACCCCCTCACCCTCCCCCCATAACTCCCAAACACACCCTCACCCCACAACTCCCAAACACACCTTCACCCCCCACCACTCTCCCCACAACAACCCCACACTAGTCCCATAAGGACAACATAGGCCACATGTGTATGCCAGCATTGTCAATGTGCGCTCCCAGAGCCAGGGGGATCCATGTCATGGCGGCGCAATGTACGCTGTGAACGACGGAGCGCGCTGGTCTGGGTGGAGGAGCTTTGAGAATGTGTGTCCTCCTGCTGGGGCTGTCGTGCAGGAGGTGCAGCCTCCAGGGCGTCTGCAATCCGGCCAAGGTCCTCGCAGAGCCGGTTCGTGCTGCTTGTGATGACCTCACCCAGTGCCCTGAGTTCATTGCGCCACTCCTCCCTGGACTCCCGATTGTCTCGGATGAACTCATTAATGAGGCCTGTGAGCTGCTCCGAGCGCTCTGCATCCATGGCTAATGTGGCAGATGTGGTTGGCCCGCTGGGAATTGGGCTTGCATGGATTGCCGTTGCTTCAGTAAGGGAAGTGGATACAGGACTGGCATGTTCCAGTGTGGCTCCTTGTCCTGTATGCCCTGGTGTATCGCTCTCACCGGAGTCGCGGTATGACGCCTGGGGATTGGATTGGGCGTCAGGGGTGTGGACATTCACATCAGTGTCCTCCTCAGTAGCTACGCATACAGATGAGGGGCTGTCAGGGACATCAAGTGGGCCCGTGGCTGCAACCTCCCCAGCCACACTGGTCTCCTCAGTGTGCAGCGTGGGGCATGTGTCCTGCGCCAGTGCAGGGTGGGGTAGGGGTGGGCGTTGTGCACCCTCCATGGGCCCTGCAGGAGCCGGTGGTGTGGCTTGCGGTTTCTTCCTGCTTGCAGGTAGAAGGAGGGCCCTGGCTTGGTCCCTGGAGGTACTGGGCCAGTTGGCTGCCTGGTCCTCGCTGTCATGCTCGCTGCCTGTGGGGGTGGAAGAGAGAGACGGCATGAGTGATGACTTTAGATTCTGCATTTGGACATACGTACAATATCACAATGGGATTCTAGTGGGTTGTCTCCATTTGGGTGGTGAGCGGCACATTGATCCATGCTTGGATGGTAAATGCATGCATATGTCTGGGTCACTCACATTGGCCGGGTACTGTGCTGGCTCACATGCACAATGTTTACATCACCTGCCCTGTGTGCCTCACGGAATAGGCATCTTCGTGTGGTATGTGCCATATGGGTTACAGCCCTGCACCTGGCATTTGCCTGGGTCTCACTTGTTTCGGCATTATTGAAAGGGGGGGGATTTGGCCAACCATGACGTGACACCTTGGCCAGCCCTTGGCAGTACAGACTTACATTACAAATGCGTTGTCAGTATTGACTTTGGACACTCACCTCCATCGACGGATGACGTTGCCCGCACTCCATGTCACCAAACCCCTTCAATGGCTTCTGGGCCAATCATGGCCGCACACGTTTCCTCCCACGGCATCAATTTGATGGGGGAACATGGCTCTCCTCCTGTCTCCAGGGCCTGGCTTCTGTTGGCAGAGAGGATGCTCCGCACCCTCAGCCGTAGGCCGTCCCACCGTTTTCGGCAGTCCTTGGTGGTGCGGGGGGTGTTGCCCACAGCGCTCACCTTCTGTGCTACCATGGCCCAGATCTCCTTCTTATTTACAATCGTCACCCTCCGCATGTCACCGCTAAAAACGGTGTCCAAATGCTCGTGGAGAGTGTCCACCATAATCTGGAGCTCATCCGGGGTAAAGCGCTCCTTCCTGAGGCAGGCAGCTCCCTTTAATGGTGCTTTCGGCATGATGGTGGTGTTGATGGTAGATGTCTGTATTCACTGAATGGCTCCGGGTCCTGTGTGGTGAGGATGGCAATGGATTGTGTTTTTAAAGATGGCCGCCGTGCACCTTCCAGTTCCTGTGCGATGACGCTGTTTCCGGTTCCGCTATTTAACGGTGACCGTAAATAGCGGTGATCGCTGATTACGGTCACCGCTATTGCCGCTTTGCTCTATGGCGGTAGTGTTATGTACGGTGCGTTTGATGCCGGTAAGGGCTTTTTGGGGCCCTTTTGCAGCATGCCGCTTGGTATGTGTTACCGGTATGGCGCAAAGCTCGAGCCCGTGAAGTCGTAATAGGCCGCATTTAGCAGTCTATTGCCAGCTCGGACACGCTATTTGCACCATGCCGGTAATAACCGGTACTTACCTCCAACCTCGGAATGACCCCAAGGGAGTTAAGAGGCACACATGGCAGGGAATGGCCTGCTCTATGCATAAACGGATTGCCAGCCTCACAGCTGAGCTTTAAGTCACTACGAGTACCTTGATAAGTGGGCAGCCTGATACTACAACACCCAGCACTGAAACAAGGCACCCCCGAGAGTGAAGACCTCTTGACATGCACCATCATGTTATGGCAGAACACACACACAGTCATTTCAGGGCCACACTGGCAAACAATGGCAGACAGACCATCAGCGGCTAAACAGATTGGTCCATAATTATCGCTCCATTGTTTTCTTCATATCCCTCATCTGGACATACATGACAGATAGGTCAGTTTGCTCTCCACTGCTGGACACTCAGGATAAACCCACAGTTCAATAGATACACCTCAGCTGGGTCTTTGGCTTGTTACCCCAGATTTTGGCTCATACTGTGACTGCAGAAATATCAGCCTAGCCACTACACATAGAGCACACTATTTTTAAACTTTGCTTTAGCGCCCTCCATCACATGTACTTAATGTATTTGTATTTATTTATATTTTATATAGCGCCTTAAGCAAAGGCACTGTACAGAGAGACAGATAGTGGTACAATAAAGATTAATAAGGATAAACAATAAAAAACAATCAATCAAACATGCTGGAGAAAATGAGATTTGAACGACTTACGAAATAGAGGATAGGCAGGAATAGAATGGATAAAGTAGGGGGGTGCAATCCAGCGCAGAGGAGCTAAAAGAGCGCAAGTACGAAAGCGAGTTTGAGCACATGGGGGTGAGGGGCCACCAGGAGAAATTGAGAAGAGGAGCGAAGAGAATGAGTATAAAAGGAAACCAAGCCAGAAAGATAGTCAGGAGAAAGTCCATAGAGGGACTTGAAGACGAGACATACGACATTAAATTTGAGTTGAGTGATAAGATAACCAACCAAGAGTAGCAAGGGATGGTGAGATGGAATCCCGGAAAATGAGAATATAGAGAAGACGAACAGATGAGTTGAAGACAGATTTTAGAGGGCCAAGATGGTAAATTGGGAGCTCAAAAAGAGCAGAAGAGCAGTAGAAGAGTCGGGAAAAAATCAAGGAAGAGATCAACAGTTTTGAAGCTTGAAAAGTAAGAAATGGGTGAGCTTTACTAATGTTATGCAGGTGGAAGCGGCAGGTGCGTGATGTTAGAGAAATGTGGTGAGAGAAGGATAGGGTAGAGTCAAGACAAAGCACAGAATTTTGAGCCGTAGTAGAAATTGGAAGCTGGGACGGGGCAAAAGAAATAAAGGAGGCAGGAAGAGAAGCGGTAAGAGTGTTAGCAGGGGAAAAAGAGAACCTCTGTTTTCCCAGTATTAAGTGTGAGATAGTGAGAAGACATCCAAGATTTGATGGCTAAGAGACAGGCAGAAAGCTTGTGGTGAATGTCAGCGGAAAAAGAAGAGAAAGAAAGAAAAAGTTGAGTATCATCAGCATAAAATTGCAAAGGAGGAAATACACGGAGCAAGAGGGGAAGTGCAGAGGGAGAACAGAAAAGGGCACAGAACAGACCATTGCGGAACGCCATGGGCACGCAGAACAGATTTAGAAGATTTGCCGGCCCACGAGACAGAAAAGGTTCTATGAGACAGATATGATTGAAACCATGAAAGGACAGAACCCGAGAAACCGAAGGAAGAGAGGGACACCAATTGAAGGGAGTGATCAACGGCATCAACGCAGCGGAAAGATCCAGAAGAATAAGAAGCGATGAGTGTTTGGAATAAAGGAATTAGAAACTAAAGTAGAAACTTGAGAGTAAACCAGCCGTTTGAGTAATTTTGAGAGATAGGATAACAAGGAGATAGGATAAAAATTTGAGACGACCAATGGGTCAGCAGTAGGTTTCTTTAAAATTGGAATGATGGGCGCATGCTTAAAGGATGAAGGAAAAGTTGAGGTCGAGAGACAGATATTAAAGAAGTGAGGTAAGACACCAAAGAGGGATAGACTTTGAGAATGGAGGCCCTTATCGCCCCATTACGAGTATGCTCGCGGAAACACGCTAAGGACGCCTGGTACCAGTCATCCTTAGCGGTTCCCGCGAGCAAACCAGGATGCTAACAACGGGCCCATTATCAACGGGCCCGTTGTTAGCATGCTCCCCATTCCCATTGAGCCCTATCGGGGCTCAAATGGGAATGGGGATGGGTTCCTTGAATGAGGAATTATCGGGCCCTCCAAGGTCGGAATGTCCGGGTAATTCCTCATTCAAGGAACCCGGACCCGGTACCTGGTATGGGGGTAGCCATTCTGCTAATAGCGGCATGTTTACCTCCATACCCGGAATGACCCCCAATGAGTGCAGAAGGAATTGGATCAATGGGGGAAGCAGTGAGGTGGGCTTTAGCCAGTAGAAGAGAAGTGTCTGCATTGGAAGTTGGTTGAAAGCAGTAAATAGAGGTAGAGGAAGCAGAAGGGAAAGAAGTTGAGGGTGCAGGTGAGATAGAAGCTTCAGCATCAGAGCGGAGGGAAGCTACTTTAGACGAAAAGAATTGAGCGAAGTCAGAGGCTGAAAGAGTAGAGCTAACTGAATAGTCAGAGGTGGGAAGAGACAGAAGACGAGAAAGAATTTGAAAAAGACACTTAGGGTGGGCGGACTGTGTGTGTAGGTGATCAGAGAAATATAAGCGTTTAGCAGAGAGTAAACAATCATAGAAAGCATGATAGGTAAAGTATGAGGAGTAATCCGCTGTAGATTTGGTCTTGAGCCAGTGTCTTTCAAGACAATGGAGAAAGAAACACATAGAACATAGGTGAGAATAGAGCCATGGTTCAGAAGGTTTACGAGTAGGAAGGAAAGGCGATGAGGGGTACAGTGAATCAAAAGATGAGAAAGGAAAAGAAAGGGTCGAGGTAGCCTCAGCAGCAGGTAGAGTTGCAAAAGAGCAGTAGAGTGGAAGAGCTCAAATACAGGTAGAATTAAAAAGTGAGGAGTTAAAGTTGCGTAAGTCACGCCGATAGAAAGATGACACAGAAGAGAAGACATGAGAACTTAAAGAAGCTTGAGGAAAAAGTGACACAGAAAGAAGATAGTGATCAGAAAGATAAACTGGAAGTGAAGAAACAGAAGAGGCAGAAAAGGAAGAGATAAAAATAAGATCTAGACAAGAACCAGAACTGTGAGATGGAGGAGTAGGTATGGGGGAAAGGAAATGGGAGTCAAGAATTGAGGGAAAATGAAGAGTGGAGTGTGTCGGCAAGGGGTGAAGATTGAAGTCACCCAGCAGTATAAGAGGGGTGGGAGAAGAAAGGATATAGGAGAGAAGATGATCGATATCATCGCAGAAGGAACCAATGGGGCCAGGAGATCGACAGACAAGCAGAAAGGACATAGGATAGGTTTTAGAAAAGATGCTGTAAGAAAATTCAAAGGAAGAATAGGTAGGAAGAGCCAAAGGCAAAGAGATAAGTGAGAAAGAGGATTGGTAGCGAATGCCAATACCCCCCTCTCCGAGCAATGGGACGTGGGGTATGACAAAAAGGGGTCTGTGAGATGGACAGAGAGGCAGTGACAGTGATGTTGCACAGAGGAAGTCATGTTTCTATGATATAAAGAAAGTGTAAATTGTGTCTTAGAAAAAGATTCAGCACAGCAGAAGATTTATTGCAGACCAATCTTGAATTCTATAGTCAAAGGTCAATAACTGCAGCATTGGGAATAAATGTAGGATGGATAAGATTGGCATAGTTTTGAGTGGAAGTAAGTCGAGGAGTTGAAGAATTGCTTTCTAGAGGCATAACGTTAAAAACAGGAAAGAACAAGAAATATGTTACCAGCATCAGTGTGGAATAGGTCGCTGAACCAGAAATTTGCAATGAGGGTTGTGCCGGCGTACAGAAGGCAGGTGGAGCTGTCATGACCTTTCTAGACAGTGACCGAGTAACACGCCTAAAAGCTGATGGAGTCGCTGTATGTGGAGTCTCATCCGCAGACAGCCGCAGACAGCGAGGTCCGACTTGACCCGACTTCGGCTGGGCTTGGCCCAGGCTGGATGTTATCAGGCAGTTAGAGCCGGGCGAGTCCGAGGCTGGGGGAGTGTTCTCGAGCATTGCCTGGCAACAGGAATGCCAGTAGTCACACCGGAGGAGTGGGCGGGTTAAGCAGAGTGAAGGCTGTACTCCAATACATCAGCTGGGAAACAAAGTGCTGCACACACCTCACAACCGGGCTGGTGGAATCCGGACTCCCTTCATTCTGCTGCAGGGCCCCGCCGCACACTGCACTGGAATCAATGGGATGCGGCATGTAGAGATAACAAAATATGGGGAGAGCGGAGCCACACTGCAACATGTATGCAACATATCCTTGGATTTTTAAAAGGTATCCAGGTTCTCAAGGCTCTGCACATCAAAATTATATCTGTGGGTGTGCCACCATCCCCCAGAATTATATCCATACTGGGGCATACAACACATATAACTGAATAAAGTGGGCATCGCATAGCCTCTTCATAGCCTACAAGTGCTACACTCAAGGTTATTGTTACATTTTCAGGAAATTTAACATGGTCTCCCCCAAATCAGCAAGGACAAAGATTTCATCTTTAATGGTTTCTGGGGTAAAGACGACATTGGATCCCTCCAAGCTTGCATCCAAACCAAAGTTGCGGGAGAATATAGCAAAACTTGTATCCATAGAACCCATTATGGCTCTGACAAACTTAACTTTTGAATCAAATTACAAAGATTTAACAGACATTAAAGCTGGTATACAATAAATGAGACCCACTCATGTGCTCATCACCCAAACGTTATGTGTCTATTACTTTGTTGATAACATATGGTTGTTACAAAATAATTTTACAATTTTTCTTTTAGTTTTAATTGTGTACTAACATGAATAGAATCATTTTGTGAATCTCTTGGAAAGGATTGTGGATGGCACATTGTCCTCATATGTATTGTTTATATTTGTTATTATTCTTCACTAAGACTGACTTCCATGTGTTTTTGAGACTCAAACAGTAACCTGCAATCCAATGTGTCACATTGCCAGGAAAAAGACCACTTCATGGTCATCATGGCACAAATGGAAGAGGAATTATCTGCGCGGCTTCCTAACACCTTCAAGATGGCGTTTGGTGTCCTGCATGCTTTTGAACTGCAAAGTGCTCTCTAGTGGTTTCCAAGATGGCACTGACGGGACGGAATAAGACGCCAGTGGGACGATTGACGAATGATGTGTCGATTTGTACGGCTGAGTTGGTGGCGATTGCATTGGCGATTGATAGGGTGTGCGAGTTGGGGTTAGAGAAGGTGGTGATGTTTTCAGATTCATTGAGTGGGTTGCAGGCAATTGTGGCAGGGGATGGTGATAGGAAGGATGTGATTATGGACATCAGAAGGAAGATTGATCGGTATGTGCATGGGGGAATGGATTTGGAGTTGGCGTGGGTTCCCAGTCACAGTGGCATTTTGGGTAATGCGTTGGTGGATCGGGCGGCGGGTGAGGGTATGAGAAGGGGAGCAATTGATGTGAGGCTGCCTTTGAGTGTGGATGAGGTAAATGCTGTGGTGGTGAGACGGGTCATGGAAGAGTGGGAGAGGTGGGAGTGTGGGGTGAAGGGCAGGTGGATGTTCGGTGTTCGTGGGAAAGTGTCGGTGAAGGTGGATGCGGGGAGCCTGGAATGGAGGAGGGGGGAGGAGGTGATGCTGAATCGGTTGAGGATAGGACATGTGGGGCTGAATGACTGTCTGTTTCGAGTAGGGAAGCGTGAGTCGAGGGATTGTGCGGTGTGTGGGGTGCCTGAGACTGTGGGACATTTTCTCCTTAGGTGTGAGAGACATGTTGAGGAGAGAGAATTGATGAGGGTTCGGTTGTCTGCGCTGGGTGTGGCTGAGCTGAGTGGGAAGGCTTTGCTGGGAGGTGACGGGGTGAGAGGCAGGAGAAGGAACAGTGTGATGTTGGATTTTGTGAGGCAGACTGGGAGGTGGGAGGAGTTGTGAGTTTATGTGAGCTAAGTTCTGATTGGTGGGTCTCGTGCACATCATCCTTTAGGGGGGAAGCGCCTGCGTGGGTCCGCCCACGCATCTGATAATTAAGAAGAAGAAGATTTAATTGGAAACAGCGCTAATAGCCGCGTGTTGCTTCATCCTGGCAAGCAATGCCGCTGCTTGGCGCTCCTTCTCTTATTCCTTTGCTCTTCTGCTCCTCCTGTATTCGGCCTTCTTCACGCTCCTGCATATGCTGAGGCGCTGCTTCTTCCTGTTCTTCATTCTCCGTTCCTCTGAGGCCTGGATCCCAGTCTTCTTCATCCTGCTACTTGCCAGTCTTCATCAGTGGCAGAGTATCAGTGGTTCCAAGTCAGCGGATTCCACGCAAGGGTGTTTTAACCCAAGAGGGTTTCCCATGATTGTATCCTAGAGTTTACACGAAGGCCAGCTTTTTCGGATGCTCTATGGGCTGCGGTCTTTAGCATCAACCGTTCTTGGCGCTGTTCAGATCAGTGCTTGCTTACACTGTGATACATATTTAAACTTGTTGGCTTCATAATTCCTATACTCTATTGCCAGGTGCATAAATTATGATATGATATAGATTGCAAAAAGGAAAGAAAATAGTCTGCCCCAAGGACTTGACAATTACGTTGATGGTTTAGCTGTCTCCTGCTTCAAAATATGACCACTCAGCAAGATGAGCTGGAGAGATGAGCTGGAGAGATGTGTGGGCCTCACTGAAAACACTCTTCCATGCAGAAAATACATTAGAGACCCCCAAAAAACAGCTAGAATAATCTTGATTAAAATATGCCTTTGACATCCAGACAAGCCACAGATTAGGCACAGAAACGCTGCAATGATCCTAAAGTCAAACTAAGGGGTCATTATTGTTTACCTCCTGAAAATCATGCAGGTGGTGAAATCCTTAATTCAGCAAAAAAATCAGGCCCAAACAAAATCAGTGTGGTAGCACTCTATATATAAATAAAAAAAAGAAAAATGCTTTCTAGCCATCCACCTCATTCTGAGAAACATGATTAAATATGGCATTTACAGCCACGCAAAAATGCAGATGATGAACAATAGATCTTTTTTTTCAATATTTATTTTCATTTTATTCAGAAAAAGACATTGCAAAGATAAAACCAAAGAAGGATACAGTGACATAAGAGCAATGGAACCTTTAGGATAACAGTGCTAAGCTATACAAATAAATCCTAAAATATGTACAAAACAAAAACCAAACCCCCCTGCCCCACCAAACAACCATATCAGCAAGACATCATGTCCTATTAGTAAAACATTGTAAACAATTAACCTAGGTCCTAAATACATATAATTCAAAACACCCCTCCCTCCCCCCACCAGCCAGCAATCTCATCAAGACATAGTGAAACTGGTACAAGTCTAAAAACGTCACCCATTATTAATCTTCTTTTCCTTCCTGTAAATTGCCCGTTCCATGTCAACGACTTTATTCATTTCACTGATTTAGTCACTAATAGATGGTGAGACCTTAGATTTCAACCCATGTAAAATAATGTTCTTACCAATTATAGCACTTCTAAGAAGCCAATTTTTTTAGCGAAATTATCAAATCTTCCAACCACTCATCCCTCCCTAGTATCATCGTCTTAAAATCAAAATCAATCCTCTCACCAAGCACCTCCTCACATATTGTACAAATATCCAGCCAAAAATCATGCACTCTCATGCAATTCCACATCTTGGGCCTCATTACGAGTATAGAGGTAGGCATGCCGCTTTTAGCGGCATGGCTACCCCCACACAGGGTACCGGGTCTGGGTTCTAGGAATGAGGAATTACCGGGCCATTCCGACTTTGGAGGGCTCGGTAATTCCCTTTCCTGGGACCCGGACCCGGTACATCCCCATTCCCGTTAATGACGGGCCAGTTGTTAACATCCTGGTCTGCTAGCTGGTCCCGCTAAGGACACCCAGTGCCTTAAGTGGCACTACAAATCGAGCCGGGGCCCATCGAGGGGGCGTGGCCTAACAACAGGGGTCTTGATGGGCCGTTAGGCCACGCCCCCTTGACGAGCCCCGGCTCAATGGGCTACTGGCACCCCTGCCAGGCAGCCTTTTGTAGAGATTAGCACCCTCTCCCCTTTGGGGGAGAGGGTGCTGATCTCTGCATTTCTATTCTATAGGCTTGCCTGGCAGGGGACAGCGCCTCTCCTATTCAGCCTTAATGGTGGCGCTGCCCCTCGCCAGCTGGGGAGGGGCAGCGTCACTATTAAGACTGAAAGGGTGAGGCCACTGGAAGCAGAGGCCTTTTTCCTAAAGACTGAAACTCCCGAGAATCCACGGGAGCTTCAGTATTTAGAAAGCAAGGCCTCTGCTTCCAGCGGCCACACGTTTTCTCCATAATGGTGGCGCCGGCCCACGTGCATCCCTTGATTAAAGGGATGCCTCGCAGGTGCGGCGCCACCATTATGGCTGAAAGGCATTTTTTTCTGAAGCCCGAAGCTCTCGCATACGAGCGAGAGCTTCAGGCTGTAGAAAAAAATGCTTTTTCCTGTAGTGGCCGGGGCTGACAGGGGAGATTAGTGGGCCCCGGCAGGGCCCCGCCTCAAAACGAAATTTCAGAGACTGCCGGGGCCCAGCCCCGGCAGGCCCCGGCCCACTTAAAGCCCTGAGGACACCTGGTTTTACCAGACGTCCTTAGTGGAACCCGCGAGCAGACCTCGTAATGAGGCGGTTGAGGGTTAACGTCGCAGGCAGCTCTACCGGCGCCGTTAACCCTCTACCGCCTTCCTCCTAATGAGGCCCCCATATGTTCCAAAGTACCGACTTAGTGGACACAGCCCCAACATCAGAGGCGTAGACAGAGTAGGGCCTGAGCGGGCAAGGCCCACCCAAAATCTGTAAATTCCCACTCAGAAGCACTGTGATGGCATTTAGATATGCAATGTCTCTATGGTGGGCCCAACTACATTAGCTTCAGGCCCCACTTGTTGGAGAATCCTGGCTCCGCCTCTGCCCAACATTCATCAGAATCAGCTAGACCTGTTTTGTACAAGCGTTCAGGACTCCAATAGACCCTGTTTTAAGATTTTTATGTGCCTAGATCTTTCACCCAGATTAATCCAACAAAGATTAAAATGTGTTCACATTCTCTGACAAAGTTCAGTAGAAATATCACCACCAAGTCTCTTACCCCATTCTTCCCATAAATTGTCATCCTCTTTATATCTTGCAGCAATCTATTTATAAATCGTGTTGGCCAGCCCTCCTTCTCCTTTTTTGGGGTTAATAGTAGAGGGATCCATACCCAGGCCCTTTGTCCAATCCACCTTACCAATGGCTTTTTTCAACCGACTATGATCCATGTTCGAGAAGCCTGGAATATCCAATTTTCCTTTCACCTCTGCATCCTGAAGCCACTTTCCATCTTTTTCATGATCTCCGATCCATCTGACCCCACTCAAAAACCATTCTGACCAGAATAGCGTCTTGACATTGTCTTTAATCCCAGCATTAAACCAGATAGAGGCATCCGGGGCCTTCAAGGCATCAACCCCCAGTAGGCCTAGTAAATCTCTCCAAGCACTTCTCAAAAATTCAATAGTGGGAATGTTTTTACCTCCTGGAACTGTCATTGTGGAAAGTATCGCTCTGGGTGTCAACAGACCCGCAAAGGCTGCCTCTGCAATTGACCAGTCATCTGGATTGTCATTGAGAAATGGGACAAAAAATGTAACTGAAAACACCAAGTGATAAGCCTGAAAATTAGGACCCCCAAGGCCACCTTTATCCAGTGGTAATTGAAGCTTGCAAAGTTTTGTCTCAGAGGTTTGCGATCCCAGATAAAGTTCTGCATCAACGTATCCAGCTCCTTCCAGTAATGTGGGCCAACCCTCAGTGATAGCATTCCAAGTACATAATAGACTTTCGGCACAGAGGTCATTTTTAGAGCATTTACTTTCCCCCATAATGACAAGTTTAATATGAATGAACAATAGATCTATGTAATTCGAAGACCCAAAAGAACTTCAAGACTTCATTAATGCAAAACCTCATGAACCGGTGGAGACACTGACGGAGCAACCGCTGAGAGGAGGGTCAAGATTTGAAAGGCCAAGTGTAGAGAAAACGCCCCAAAAGCCACAACCATGCAAACGGAAGAAAGGAGTAACAGGCTGACATGAAGTTTTAAAACAGGTGTCTTGGAATAGAATCACTAAATCATTTTCGGGATCAGGCCCGCAGCAACATATTTATAACAGGCATGCCAAAGTCACACAGAAACACTTTTGATCTGCCTTTAGTTATCAGCACAGAGAGCTCTGAAAAACAGGAGAACCGTTTGCTTATATCAGCGTTTAGTGGAATTAAAGTGAGTGTATTGGGACCAAGGAGGTGACAGCATACACAGCATTGAGAAACTAGAAATCATTACAAAAATAGTGTGGGCTCAAGGATATTGTTCTTGGAAAACAGAACACACCGTACGATTAGGCAAAAAACTAGAAAAATTAATTGCAAATAGCTGCACTTGTGGTTTTCCCCCGTGTCAAGACATGTTATATGTGCATGACTAGTGGTGCCTTTTTTCATCCTCTGTGTGTTCCTCTGACTGTGAGAGTTGTCAAGAGGCCTATTAATCTGATCAAGAGGGGCCTAAAACTCAGGATCCTACACAGGGAACCCATGTAGAGGGTCTTACAAATTGTTCTGCCAATCTACTCACAGAATTATGAAATGCTTAGCACTTTACATGTTCAATGTGTTAATGTTATGCATGCTGATATTTCTGTTGTTTTGCATGTTCATACGAGATGCTCAATGTTTGTTTACTCCAATCCCAAACCCTATTGCTTCCTCTTGGGTCCAATTATAGGACACAAACCGGGACCACTTTAGTGAAAAGGATCTGGATTATTATTAACCAGCAGGCAGGGGCAGAGTTGAATTCTTCCCCGTCCCTAGAGGTGACCCTAGTACACATCTCTCAGGAGTCTGAATTGCTGTTATAAACTGGGCAATGCATGCACAGAACAATAGGTCACACACCCTGCCAATCTTATGTTTACCATTCACCCACAGTGTAAATTATAAGTCAATCCTTAATAGATTCAAATTGGACTGCTTCCATTTTTTTAATTTCGCATTTACAATAGCGTACAAAGCCCTGGATCACAAAGCCCTGGGGCATCTAGGCGCTGTATCATATCATGATATTAGGCATTAGTATCATGTAACGTCTAATGTCTGAGAGGTCCTTTTAAATGGGCTAAAGTACTTACAGTTTTACCAACAATGAAGTGCAACTTTGCGCTTATTAAAGGAAAGACTCATCCATATGATTAAAATAACCAAGCTCAGACGTGATTGTGTTTCACTGGTAACTGGAGGCCTGACACCTGCGGCAGAAAGTGTGGAGTAGACATACTAATAGACAAAGCTTGAATGTCACTCTTCTGGAGACATGGGACGATGGTGAAGGAAGGTCGATGGTCACCCACCATGAAATTGAGAGCAAATCTAAGCAGCCACCTAGCAAAGTCTATTATCCCGGATGCCAAGTTCTCTCATCCTAGCGTGGTGGCCAATCCTTGTAGGCTAACTTGATGTGGGCTTTCCTGTGTCTTGTGCCCATGGCTTTCTAACATCACAACTCTTCCACTAGTCCAGGCGATTATCGTCTCCTTAACTCTTCTCCTTGATTTGACATTGCGTCACCTCCAGCAGCTATAGATACAACTCGAGCTGGAGTTGGAGCCAAGCAGTTCCAACTACCAGCCTCTAGTCCCCAGGCCCACTTTCCACGTTCCGGGCTGTAGCCCAGGAGCGCCTTTGTCTTCACCTCTCTGGTCTGACAGTAATCTTCCTATTCATATCTCATTCCTTTTCCAGGTACTAACTAGCGCCAACCTGGCCTGTCCAAACCTTCCTAGAATTGCTGCCTTCTTCACCACCTCCTGCAGCTGTAACAATCTCATTGGGTTCAATGCCCTGTCTGGTCACTACCACCTCCTCCAGACTCTTGTCACCTCATTCTGCTGTCACTGCCACCTCCAAGTCGTCACCCTCCTTCCTTCTTTTGTTACCACCTCCTCCAGGCTCTTATCATCTCTTCCTATGACTACCACCTTCCTTTATTCCTTTATTTTGGCATACCTGGCATAAAAGGTGGACAGTACAAAAAGAAAACAACAATAATCATAATACAAAAATCATGCATCTTGAGACAGTGGTTAACAAAAACCTTAACCCTCGACTTTCCCAAGCACTCAGGTAGACTAAAAACGTATCTAAACAGTAACATTCTCTTGTTAAAAACAGAACTTAAAAAGGATGAAACTGCTAACACAGATGCAGGAGAAGTGTCACATTTTAAAGCTCTAAGGGCAGACAGCATTGAAGGCGAGTCTAGCTGACTCCAGACTGGAATGAGCCAACGAACCCTTGCCCGGCAGTGAGCCTCGTCTTCACGCCCCCTGCCACAAAAATGGGCATACAAATGCCGAACGAGACTCCTTCTTCCACTTGGCAGACAAGTAGGCCAATGGGAGAATGCCCAATCGGAACTTTGCAAACCAGCTTTTTAGTTTCACAGACATTTGGTGGTCCAATTATACCTCCGGACCCCAGACGTCCTTGAGCGGTAAGTAAGCCCTAGCTTTTTTCCACAACAGGCAATTATCAATATCCTGCTCCACGCCCACTCTTTGTGTTTATTTTTAACCACTGCTTTATAGCCTCCACCTAGACTAAGGGGGTCACCGCATAAGTCCCCTAACCCAAAGTAAAAAAGCATGTTTCTTACATACCTAAACCAAGGAAGCTTCCTACCACCTGGTAATAAATGCAGCTCCTACAAACCTACCCTAAACAGGGATAAAACGTTGTTGTTCCAGATCCTCAGCTAGTATAACACTGGCTGTATCATAATGGCATATCGGATCTCTATTTGGCCAAATTCACATGCCACCGGCGTGGACGGGGCACTCAAGGGTAAACCAAGCAAAGATTTCGGTAATCTATTTTCAGCAATCTAAATGGTGGTACAATCATTTGCACCCCACAACTCGGCCCATATGTTACTCCCGGGATTGTCTGAGCCTGATAAATCTTGAGGGGTACAGTAAGAACCTTGCCATCAAGGCGTGTTACTAGATACCTGATAAGCCCACACTGGCGCAAATGCAATAGCAAGCTCTTCTCTACCTGATTATGCCATTTCAGTTTGTTCGAAAGAAATCAACCCCAAATCCGTCTAGGAGTCCACAGAATCAAACAGCTGGTTGTTTAAATGAAAATTCTCCCAGCGCAAGCACACCGCGTGGTTTTAGTTTTAGAAAAGTTAATGCAGAGGCCTTTAGCGGTACTTAACTTATTAAAAACATCCAGCTGATTCTGCAGGCCCACCAGGGTTTTCACAGCAGAACTGCATCATCTGCAAATAACAATAGGCTCCACTTTATGTTCCCCAATCTTGGGGTGTCCCTTGCAGCTTCTAAAAATGCAGGCCCTTTACTATTGATGTATAATAAAAATAACAATGGGGCTGCGAAACAACCCTGCCTAACCCCAATACCAATAGGTACAAGAGGGGTAAGCTCTCCAAACGGCCCCCAACCTATCTGTGACGAGTTGCCAGAGTATAAAACAAAGTAACGGTGTAACTCTCCTCTCCAAAGATGATTAAAATGGGGAAAGAGGGTGGTCTCACCCCCTTAAATGGGCAATCTTCTACAGCAGAATGGTTCCCTTCTAGCCTCTGGTAAGGGGTCCAATTCTGGCTGCTGTTTCTGAATCTTCTGCTGCGTTGGGTGTCAGTAGACTGTCTCCCCAGAGTAACATGTTTGAACTATATTTTTTTAGCAGGAAGCACTATCAAAGTGAGATTTAATTTGTAGATCTCACTTTCAGAGATAGAATTACCAGCATCATTTTACATTAAAAAACAAAAAAGCTCAGGCTGTTCTGCCCACACAGATGTCATGCTGTCACACCAGAGTCGAACGCTGAGTGAAGAGTAGGGACCTTGTCTAGGTCAGACCATTCTTTCTTATGGGGTGCATACATAAGTTCTAGATTCTAGGGCTTTTTCTTCCTCAAAGGTCAGGGGTGAAATTCCTCTATGGTTTCAGAGAATGAATCAGGTTCAGCTTGAATATAATCTGACAGGACTGACACAGTTTTCGTCTGTGGCTTTAGCCGCATCCATGCATACTTACACTACAGAATTGAGTGTCTATGTTGAGCATCATAAAGTTGACATTAAAGCAAGCTAACAGGAAGTGGCCCGTATCAAACCCGACATTATGTTGGCAGTGGGAGCACCAGGAACCTAATTATAGACTTGCCCATTTGCATTCTTCCTCCCCTTAACAGGAGAGCCCAAAGCCAAAAATAGAACAAGAAGCTAAATATTGTGCAATTATTATTGGTTCTCAAGTACGGCAGGGATGTCATTTGGGGGTTGCCAGGGGTCGCAGTTACGACCCCTTAGGTCTCCCTTGCTACCCCTAGAAAAAAAACATTTTTAAAAAAAACTTTTTAAAAAATAAAATGTAAGCTCCTGAGCTGTGGCCAGTGTCATGCGGCTCTTTAATTTCTGAAGTAGCTGGCTTTCTTGTTCAGGCCTCTTAAAAAAAACAGGGGG
This sequence comes from Ambystoma mexicanum, assembly GCF_040938575.1. Taxonomy (NCBI): domain Eukaryota; kingdom Metazoa; phylum Chordata; class Amphibia; order Caudata; family Ambystomatidae; genus Ambystoma; species Ambystoma mexicanum. The sequence continues at coordinate 986,538,669 of NC_090921.1, forward strand.
TTCCACAAGTGTAACACTTTGAGCAGTGACCCTAAATAAGAAAGAATAGGAATACAAAAATAATGGGCCTCATTACGACCCTGGCGGTATGGGGTAAACGGCGCCGTAAAAGGTGCCGGTGCCGTTTACCCCGTACCGCCTCATTACGAGGTCCCCTCGCGGGACCCAGGAAGCAACGCCTGGTCAAACCAGGCGTGCTTACCGGGTCCCGCGAGGGGAAGAGGGAGCAAACAACGGGCCAACTCGTAATGGCCCGTTGTTTGCTCCCATTCCCATTCAGCCCTATGGGGGCTGAAATGGGAATGGGAAGGACCGGGTCCGGGTCCTTGGAGGGAGGAATTACCGGGCCTTCCGACCTCGGAATGGCCCGGTAATTCCTCATTCTGGGGACCCGGGCGCGATTTCGGCGGCAGCCATGCCGCCAATAGCGGCATGGATACCGGCAAGGTCGTAATGAGGCCCAATGTGTCATTCCAGGCACACTTCAGGGGGTGAGTCACTGATTTAGCCTATTCTTAAACACCTCAACTCAGCCTTTCACCCTTCTGAGGTCGATAAATGAGTACCAACACAGGTTGGGTGATATTTTATATTTGTTCTATATAAAGCGCTTAAGCGTAAGTGCTATATAATACCATATCATTATCATGTGGCCTTGGACGTTTGCTTGCATTCACAGTAATTTGGTAATATGGGCCTTTACACACTGATATTAACGATATATATGGTGATCAATTCTTGTATGAAATGTATACAACATTATAGTGATATCGCAACCATATTTTTCGTTGTGTACTTAGGACCAATATGGGATGTCACTGCCTGTTTTGTGAAGGGGTGAAAGGTTGTGTTCCATCGCTTCCCTTGATGTCACTTCGGGGGAGGGGGCGTGGGGGGGTGAGGGTCAAATGACATTACTTCCTGTGATGTCATCGGAGGTAATAATTCATGTGATGTCACTTCCGTTACCCCTGGCATTTTGGTGAAATGACATCCCTGAAGGAGGGCAGTGAGAGCATTTTAGATATGTAACGTGCATGTTTATTTGTAAATCTTGATATATTTTAAGGCCATTGACCTTAATTTTACAGCAAGAAAAAACATTTAGAACAAGTGGAGGTAACTGCTACAGTTTTGTGGTGCTATTCTTCACCTCAAGACCGTGGTAAGAACTTTATTTCTTTTAAAACACGCGGCAATAAGGAAGTTTGTTTCTGTTTCACTTTCACTAGCCTTTTGGGAGGACAAAAAGATACACAGCCGCGAGCAACTTTGCAGTTTTGTCTCACTGTTTTCAACTAACTGTTATGGCTGGTGAGGCTCTTTGATCTTGTCTGCTGTTATGTCGGGGCCTAATTCTTTCAAGCCCGTCAAAAGCAGCTATGAGCTAAGAAGTGCTGCGACAACAGGCAAGGCCCAGAGCCACCGTGTGACTCTGCTGGACGCTTCAGCAGCCCTTTGGTTTTCTCTTCCTCACTTGACTTTGCGCAGGAGCCTGTGATTGGTACGTTAGAGTCTCATATCGGCTGCGCACGACCTGCAAGTACAACTTCAAACAACACTGAAATAGATCAAGCGCGTGACGGACCCTGCAAAACGGCGTTCATCAGTTCTTATTTTAATTTGGTTTCCATATCACTTAACACAAATAACTCTCAGCACAGTATTTATTTATTTACTGAGCATTTATATGGCGCCTATACATCACAGTGTTTCCAGGCGCCACAAGATAAGGGGGGAAATAACAGTAACAGTCCTACTAGACTTCGTGACATTCAGATCGTACAAGTGCAGTACATCGGGGCTCAATGTGGTGGCTCTGCATTAATACCTCTTTCTCTAGCTAAAATGCAATCTCAAACTATAGTTACCGACTGTAGTGTGTCTCTTTAAGATACTGCACTTAGCAGTCAGGTGCGTTCTGCTCTGGTAAGAGACCACCTCAGTGTCCGTGTCTTTGTTCCTCGCTCTGGGGCCTGACCTGGACCAGGGCCCACACCAAACCGACTTGGAACTTTAAACCATTCCCAACGCTCAGGTTTCTCGGCATGAGATACATAAGGTGTCAGGAGACTTGTACTTGAATATGACACCAATTTTCTCTGATGCATTTCAGTCAGACCCTGATTCCTCAGTCACCTCCTACGTTTCTACACATGGAAGTCCCAGCCAAGTCCTGCAGAGTCGATTATCAACCACGATTTGTCAACTGGACTGTACCAATGAGCAGTCCATTTGACAAATCGTGGTTGATAATCGACTCTGCAGGACTTGGCTGGGACTTCCAGGTGTAGAAAGCCTATTCCTGTACAGTTATAATTGTTCTTTTAGATTGGTTTCTAAGCGCGGGATCGGATTCGAACCTGTGTTGCGTTGCTGCGTTGTCTTGCTTCCAAGCTAAATAAATTGCCCCTGAGCTGTCCCCCCTCTTCAAGAAATAACCCAAATCCTTTGTGCCTTACTTGATTTATTTGAAGCAATCCAAAAGGAGACTAGGATTCACTCAGTGATATTGGACTCTATGCACGTCAAATTGAAAGAGTTCTTTCAATCAACACAAAAAGTCTACGCACTCCATGTCCCTCCCTCAACTTCGATACAGAAGAAGGCAGTGGAAAAATACTATTTACGAACAGATCCTGTCACTTTACCCCCCCCCCCCCAATTGTAATAAACAAGCCTCTTGTCCGGTTGATTCTATATCAGCTTGTTGTTTAACAACAGAGGAGTTGCCCTCAGTGATCATGGTGAACAAAGAAGCCCTTACCCTGTAAGGTAATAAGGGGGCAATACAAAATCCAAGGGCCAACAGGGGGAAAACTGAAAAACATGAAAGGAAAGAAGGTAAAGAGGGTTGGCTCCAGAACATTTCTGAAGTCACTCAATTTGCCTTGCAGCCACGAGATGAAAATTATGGACTTTGTGTCAAAATCTCGCACTGTGGATCTTGACAGTTCCAAGTTGGAGGACGCAGAGGAGCGAAGCCCTGTGTCCCCAACTTTTGCTTTGGCAGGGCATAAGAAAGTGAATTATTTAATGCAAACTGATGCATTTCTAGGTTCTGTTCCTCTTCTAACTCGTTTAGAGTTAAATACAGTCGGTCAGAGTAATGTTAATTGTGGCGAATGACTGAACAAGCTGAGTACTTTTGGGTCTCAGTTGACTATGGCTCGGGGTGGCTTAAACGGTCCCACTACCTCAAGCAAAGGAAATATTTTGATGTCTTCCCGATTGATTTGCTCGGACGTAAATGTAAACTACCCAATGCCTTATCCAGGCTTAATTGGCAGCTTGCAGCCTCAGGGAACTGTTCTACCACCAAGGGGAAACTATGATTAGTCAATGGTTGCGGCTGAGTTGAAAGTCTTGCCCTCATGGGTGGCTCAACCTTCATTAAGCTATGCACTGCGAGAGGGATCTGGTCATGACATCACGAAATATAACTAATCCATAGGGGGTGCACAGCGTAATGAGGGTTAGCCATAGGCCTGCAATTAGTGGTTAAAAATGGAAGTAGTGGTTAAAAATTGGAAGACACCTGGCAGCTCTGGGCACTTTAACACGTCTGTCCTCCGTACGCTTTAGTAAAAAAGCCCTATCAGGAGCCTCTTCAAACCTCTTGTTGGAACTTGACAGTAGAATGTATTTTGCTGGAAAACAGATATATTGTATTGAAAAGGTCATGCAAAGGATTTAGATCGAGTGGACTTTACTGATCCAACAAGACCAGATTTAGCAGTCGTAGAGATAGGTTCTACAATAGTGTACAACTCGATCATCAGGGAGTTCCATCCTTTATGTCAGCTGGGATATAGTATGGCTCATAAGGAAGAGCAGCCCTATCAACGAAATCAGCAGGTACGCTCATCTATTGCACGATCGCCACTAAAAGCTATGATAGTTTGTATTCCTGCTGATTCCTCAAGTAGAAGGCAAGTTAATTGGGCCACGTCTGGGGCCCATGCAGGTCCGGTTGAGGTGGATTGGGCTTTGCTCGTAGGAGCACTAAAGAAATAGTATTACAATAGGATGGGCCAAGCACAACATCCTCTTTAGTGATTGGTGTAATCTTCGTGTGCTATCATGGAACTCATATGGTAACTCTAATCTCGCCACAAATCATTCCTTGGGTTGCACTCTGAGTGAGTTTAATATTCTTTTCTTTCAAGAAACTTGTTTTACACAATGTCCACTGCTTGAGGGTTATTATATGGTATTTCAATCAGCATTACAAGGGAAGCTGCGGGGACCCTCTTGATCCTAGTTAAATCTATGGTGGGTATTGCGTTGGAAAACTCCTTCTACATAATGAAAGGGGTGATAGCCGTCCGGGTTTCTTTCTTCATAAGGGGAGTGAAGTATACTTAACATATACTGGGACAATCTCAAGGGTACTATATATGAGCTTCTTGACCACTTAACTGTCTTTATCAGTGATTGGATGATTTTAATTCTTCTTGTATTGAATGTGATGTTTTAGAAGGGTTCCCCATGTCTAAAGTGGTTTCAAAAAAAGGTCCAATGGAAAAAAGTGGATGAGCTGTCTTGAGGGACTGGGCTAGCTTACGTCAAACAAGAAAGTGGGCCTCATTACGAGCATGGAGGTAATGAAAATAGGAAGGCGGAATGGTATTACTGTCATCGTTAACGGGCCCGGGCCATTACAACCCGCCAATCCCGCCACCGCCCGTTCGGTGCCTCTTCATACCGGCATGCGTGCGTACACGCGTCCCTTCGCGGCACCAATACCGGGATGCCGCTAATAGGAGGACATCACAAGTTACGCGGGCATGCACTTAACGGCATCCCAAAGGCGGTAATTAGGGCCTGCACGACAGCGGCAACAAAGGCATCGCGGACCACCCGTAAATAGCAACCTGCAGTGTAGGCAACTACCACAGGTGCACACAATCACCACAGGTGGAGTCAATGGAGCCTGTCCCAGTACAAAAGGAGTACACCCACACACCACACCCCTTCCCACACCAAAATGATACCACTAGCTGTTGCAATCATGGGGCTGGAGGACATGCCTGTAATGCTACAACTACAGCAACAACAGCAACAACAACTACAGCTACAACAACAGGCAGCACAGAGGAGACGCAGGAGGAGAAGGAGGGTGAGACAGGCCCAGCAAGTTCCACCAGTGCAGCCAGTGGTACCACGTAGGCAGCCACCAATCCCTCGCATCAGGCCCAGTCCATTCAATCTAACCCCAGAGCAGATCCACACCCTGTGCCGGTTGGACTGGGACACCATCACCACCATAGTAGACATGATACACAACGACATTGTTAGCCTCATAGAAATACGCACTGCCATCCCCCCGCTACTGAAGGTGGTGTCTGTGCTCCACTTCCTGGCCACAGGCACCTACCAGCACACACTGGGCCAGCTGCATAGCATATCACAACCACACTTTTCACGCATGCTGACCCAAGTGCTGGATGCCCTCCTGAAGCACGCTAGCACCAAAATACCCCTACCACGGACTGCCCAGGAGCTCGCAGACACTAAAGTAGGCATGCCCAATTGAGTCAGTGCCCTCGACTGCATCCAGGTAGAATTGGTCGTCCCTCATGCAACATAGGCAGTGTACCGCAATCGCAAGCAATACCACTCCATCAATGCGCAGATGGTATGTGACTCCAGCAAGATCATTACACATTGTTGCGCCCGATATCCCGGGTCTACACATGATGCCATGGTGCTGCACGCTACCCCGCCACATGGAGCGACATGCTGGACGACGTGCCTGGCTGCTTGGTGAGTTGCCTGACTGGCCCATGTCAGTGCATCTGAGTTGTGAGGTGGGGGGATGCATACTCCACCTGGGTGGGAATGGGGGGGATGCATACTCCACCTGAGTGGGAATGGGGGGATGCATACTCCACCTGGGTGGGATGGGCAGTGAGTGGACAATGCACTCAGAGCTAAACACTTCTGACCCAAACCTCCCAACACGAACATGACACATCAATGCCATACATAAGACCAATACCGTACATCAATGACAACATGCAAGACGTACAAGCAGGCCACAATGGGTATGTCAAGCGATGCATGACTAAACATGATTACAACTGTGCCAATGTTGCCAGTGTGATTAGGCACAGAGTAGCATACACTGCAATTATGGGAGGCAAGACATCGTTCCGCATCCACAGTACACCCGCATCAGCATGCAAGTGAACACCCCGCATCATCTGTACAACGCAATCCACATTAGCAGACCATATTGCAGTACACAATGCATCCAATGAATCTGTGTGCATACGTACAGGGACATGTGCATGTCAACACCAAATAGCTGCGGCCATGGCCGTTAATCCTAAAGGTGGCAGCTCAGAATGACTCAAACATACCTCTTTGTGCTCCCATGCAGGTGATGGAGGCTATCCCTTGAAGCTGTGGCTACTTACCCCTGTGCGGAACCCACGTAACAGGCACGAAGAGGAGTACAATCGGGTTCATACCTGTACCCGTGTCGTGATTGAGCAGACCTTTGGACTGTTGAAGGCGCGGTTCCGCTGCCTAAGCAGGTCTGGTGGACCACTCCTTTATGGCCCTGAGAAGGTGGCAAAGATCACCATGGCCTGTGTCATGCTGCACAACATGTGCATCCGGAGAAATGTACCACTGCTACCTGACACTGACATGCATGCACCGGGTGAGGATGATGAGGATGATGATGATGGAGGAGTAGCAGCACCCCTGCCAGTACGTGATGCACAAGATGGCTGTGCTGTACGCCAATCACTGATTGAGGAATACTTCTGAACCACAGGGACGTTGGTGGATATGTGTCAGTTCTACACTGAGCACTGGGTCCATGTGGACATGCACACAGGGTATGTGGGGAGTTTCGCACTGTGTACTGTCATGAATAGAATGAACACAAACGAAATTAACAATGTCCAGGCATTAAATGATTTTGCACACAATGGGTGTATTAATGAAAATTACAGAAAAGTGCTTCCTCCCTCCACCACTCACACGTCCCCCTCCTCCCCCCAAAAAACCCAACACCCCATTCCCCCAATGAACACCCCATGCCCCCAATGAACACCCCCTTAATCCACTATACACCACGAACACCACCCCCCTCACCATTGTCAGTCCACACTATTTGCGTGCTTTTTTGTGTCCGTGGGGAGCATTTCGGTCTGCCTTGCACTCCGCTTTGTCATCCGCACAGGGCTGGAGAGTGAGGAGGATGCAGGTGTGGAGGATGGGGTGGGTGCAGTTGGGATTGGCACGACCGGTGCAGGTTGTTGGCACTGCATGTGTTGTAGCATGCTGGTCAGGACCTGCATGACGGCCCCCAAACTGTCACGGATCATGACTGCACAGGCATTAATGGCGGCAGTGTTCCCAGCAATGGCCTGACGGATCTCTCCCCGTGTCTCCTCGCCATCAGCCACATATTGGCACACAAGGTCAATCATGGAGTCCTGCCTTGCCTCCACCCTTAACAGCCGTGCCTCCAAGTCAGTGGGAGCAGCAGAGGTTGAGGGTGCTGCGGCTGGGTGTGCCATTGAGGGCTGGCCTCTGGGGTGGTACTGAGGTCGGAAATGTGCTCCAGCATGGGGCTGGAGAGTGTGCCCTGAGTGGCATGTTGGGGGGGTGGACGGGGGGCTTGGGGTGTGTGGACATTCCACATGGATTGTTCCATCTAGGTCCACATACTCCTCTGCTCCTACATCAACGTCACTGAGTGGGGCTGTGGCTGCTGCCTCACCCAATGAGCTTGTGATGTGTTACGTACAAATGGTCCCTGTGTGTTGGGTGTCTGTTGGTTATGGGATTGGCACATAGCATGCATTTCAGTGTGTCAGGGTTTGGGCCTCCATCTGGACATGGGTCTGTAAATATGTGTACGATGGGCCATGCATTGCCTTGGCTCGGCTCACTTTCACATCAGTTGTGCTATGTCATGGTTTGGCCTACTGGGGTTTGCAGGTTCACTCACCTCCTTCTCCAGATGTTGCGGTACCTGTCTCCATTTCCCCAAAGCCCTCTATCGACTCCATCTGGATGGTTGTGCTGCAGGTTTACTCCCAGCGCATGAGTTTCACTGGTGAGTGCGCACCCCCGACGGTGGCCCTGGCCTCCCTCCGATTGCTGGCCAGGATGTTCTAGACCCCGAGATGGAGGTTGTCCCATCTTTTTTTGTAGTCTTTGACTGCCCAGGAGTGGTGCCTACAGCAGACACCTTGCGTGCTACCTCCTCCCAAATGTACTTCTTCCTCAGCTGCACCTCCCTTTTGAGGCTATTCGTGAATACCTCATTGGCATGGGCAGCAAGGGTATCTGCAAACATATTTAATTCCTCATCTGAGAAGTGCTTCTTGCGCAGGCGGGGGTGGTTTTACAGGTTGCCTTGGACATGATGTACACAATGGCCCTGGTCTCTCCTCTGCAGCAGTGGTGGTTTGGGAGGATTCAAATGGATTGTGTTTTTAAAGATGGCCGCCGGTGGATTTCCCTTTCAGACGCGATGACGTTACTTCCGGGTCCGGTATTACGAGCCCGGTATTAGCATGTTGTTATTACCGGGTCGTTATTAAGGGGTTGCTCCTTGGCAGAGGCTGTATCGGCGGGTCCCGTGATGGCGCTATCGGGGGGTTGGAGGCCCTTTAGCGGCATGGCGGTATGGCCATTACCAGCATGGGGTTCGCGCGTGCTTGCACACTCGTAATCAGCCGCTATTAGTGGGGTCAAAGGAGCACGGACCTGCTACTTCCTCCATGCCGGTAATGACCCTGTTTTTAGCAAGATTCTCGTAATGAGGCCCAGTGTCTGGGGACATTCCGTGTAAGTATACTTGGTCAAGCAATGATAAAAACAATCAATCCTAGGTTACATCTTTGTGGATGAATTTGATTTCCTTCTGTACAAATCTTTTAGTTGTCTCAAATGATTGAAGTGACCATGGTTGACTGTAGTAAAATCCTCCACCCTTAGTAATTTGATGGAGAACCCTGGTAAAAACTGGATCAGGTGGAATCAGTGTAAAGCCTCTAATACGAATAATAGGCTAGCAGGAATAATGGCAACCACATAATGGGAGTAGAAAATCAAGAGATTAAATTTGAATAATTTTTTGAAAGAGCAGTTGAGTAGGATCCCATCTAAAATCTATCAGCCACAAAGGAAACACATCCATAGCTAGGATCCCATGGTGGTTCAGGAAAGGAGAAGAAATGCAGGCCAGATTAAGGTTGACCAAAAGGTCCTAAGGAGTGGGCAATGAAAAGGCCGATAGCATGATCAAAAAATAAAGCAGACTTCTCAAAGTTGGCAAGAAATTCACTGGGCGCAATTACTTCAGCAGGATGCAGAATTCATTCAGAAGTTGCTTGCTAATAAAGACACCAATTCTTTTTGGATGGTGGTAAATGAAGTGGGGTACGCTCAATTGGATAAGCAACTAAACCCAGTTGATGAACTACCTTGTGTGAATCCTTTTACTGTAGTCTTTGGAAAGTTAGATTCAGATGAGTTTGAAGTATCCCCCACATGCCCACAGGTTCCTGGTAATTGGCAACTTGTTGCCGATTACGAAGTAATATATAACAACTTGTGTTGGATTAGCAGTTAAAGAGCACCTGGCCCGAATGGGCTCTGGGACTTTGGCCAATAATTCTGACGAAGTTATTCAAACAGATTATAGTCACTGAGGCATCACCTGTTTCTTGGCAAACCGCATTTATTATTCCAATTCATAAAATGGGGGACCGCACCGACTCAACAAATTATAGGCCAATCTCGATATTAGATGCAGATAGCAAGGTTTTTTCAGCCCTGTTATCACAGCATTTAGAGAAATGGGCACTAGAAAATGGCTGTATTCAAAAATGGCAAACCGATTTTAGACCAAACCATGGTACCAATTTGAATAGTTCAATTCAAAGACAGGCTTGGAGTAGGAATCTGCCCCACCCCCTGATTGGGCTTTGAGCCCTTTTAAGAATATTATCCCCAGGGCGGCCTCTGCCCGGGCAGCCCATCGGCTAAGGGCCCAAGACAAACGGAAGCTCCTGGAAATGCGGCTCCAGTCAATGCTTGCCCGTGTTCGCCTGGAAGTATCTTAAATCTGGGTGTTTCTCTATTTACTGCTGTGTCTCAAATTTAGGTGTGGCTCCATTTGGTATTGAAACTCAAATGTAGGTGTTTTTCTCCCACTGCAGAAGTATCTCAAATCTAGGCGTTTCCCCATTTACTGTTGAATCTGAGGTTTAGGTGTTTTGTCCCACTGCTCAATTATCTCAGATCTCGGTGTTTCTCCATTTACTGGTGAGCCTCATGTTTAGCCGTTTTCTCCCACTGCACACATGTCTAAAATCTAGGTGCTTCTCCATTTGGTTTTTGAATCTCAAATGTATGCGTTTTCTCCCACTGCATAAGTATCTCAGATCTAAGTGTTTTTCCATCTACTGTTGAGTGTAAAATGTAGGCGTTTTGTCCCACTGCATAAGTATCTCAAATCTAGGTTTTTCTCCATCTGGGGTTGAATCTCAAACGTATGTGTTTTCTCCCCCTGCACATGTATCTCAAATCTAGGTGTTTCTCCATTTGATGTTGAATCTCAAATTTAGGCATTTTCTCCCACTGATAAAGTATCTCAAATCTAGGTGTTTCTGCATTTACTGTTGAATCTCAAATGTAGGCATTTTATCCCACTGCTCAGGTGTCTCAGGTCTGGGTCTTTCTCCATTTACTGTTGAATCTCAAATTTAGGCATTTCTCCTACTGCACAAGTATCTAAAATCTAGGTGTTTCTCCATTTGCTGTTGAATCTCAAATATAGGCATTTTCTTCCAGTGCTCAGGGGTCTTGGGTCTGTGTGTTTCTCCATTTACTGTTGAATCTCAAATTTAGGCATGTCTCCCACTACACAAGTATCTCAATCTAGGTGTTTCTCCATTTACTGCTGTTTGTTGGATTTAGGTGTTTCCCCATTTGCTGCCATCTATCAAATATGAGTGTTTCTCCATTTGCTGCTGTGTCTCAAATGTAGGCATTTCTCCATTATCCCTCCCACTGCCATACCTAAATCTAGGTGTTTCAATTATAGTACCAAAGTTGATTTCTGAGGGTGCAAAAATTCAAAGTAATTTCTGAGGGTTCACATTGCCTTTGCCAGGGTGTGATCTAGGCCTTTACCTCTCGCTACCATGCTTAATATCTAGGTGGTTTCTACAGCAGCGCCAAAGTTAATTGTTGAGTGTGTCCGTTGCTGTGTCAAAGTCGATTCTGAGTGTTTATGTTGCTGTTGCCAGGGTTGGATCTATGCCTTTTCCCTCTCGCTGAAATAATTGAATCTGGGTGTATATACGGTAGGCATCCCTCGCTCTGCCACTGTTAAATCCAGGGGCTACCAGGATAGAACCAAAGTTAATTTATAAGCGTGTCCACTGCTGTGGAGAAGTCAATTCTGTGGGATGTCCGTTACTGTTACCAAAGTGCAGTACCATGGTCTATTCTTGGTGAATCTACCTCCTCATTGCCTGGCCATGATGGCCCAGGACATACCACCACCTGCCCCTCTGCCCCCCTTTCTTCGCCCCTATCGGCACCTCTCTCTTAGCCCCCCGCGCTCATTGGAGCCATTTCTCCACCCTAAAGGTGACTCAGGTAGCCCACTGGCGTGCCACTCGCTACAACCCCCTCAATACCCTCACAGACCTTTATCCCTTATCGCTCCCCACCCATCCAAACACCCCAAACCCCATCTTTACAGCCCTCTGTGCATCTCGCACTATAAACCTCCCACCCCCGCTGAACCCCCTTCACTCGCTACCGTGTCAATGATGCACAGCGCCTCGACTTCTAACTCACCGCCCCACCCCACTTCACCCCAACAAACACCTAACTCACACTCCTCCTCCCTCAGTGCAGCACGCGCCACCCTGGCCAACACAAACCTTGTCTGCAAACCCTCCTACCCTCCAGGACACCTCTGTTCCCCTCAAGCGCGCCACAAACCGCTCAGACCAGACTGTGGGTAAACTGCCAGCTATGCACTGCTATCCCCATCTCCTCCCCAAGCTACCTCCCTTACTCCAACCCTACTCTCTTCAGCCTCCCTTGCCTACATCCAACCCAGTCCTAGTCTCCCCAAAACACCCCTGACTGATTAATATCTCCCTAAACATACCACCTTCTCAACCTCCCAAAATACACTCATAAAAGCCATGCTCCACCCAACCCCACGCTCAACCGGCTCCCTCCCCCAACATTTCTGACCTCATATCGACTGAAAACCCAGACTTCCTATTCATCACTGAAATCTGGCTCTCAGATGATTTGAACCACATTGCACACAAGGCCTTTCCTCCCGGCTACTCCCTGCTCGTTCACAACAGGCCCCGCTGACTGGGTGGGGGGGTAGCATAGCCATCCTCCAGAAACAACATCTGTCAGTAAGTTCCACTGAGAGCCTTCCTGGCAACACCAAATGTGAATCCTATCTCACAAAATGCTGCCTCTGCTCTTCAGTCACCTACAGCTTCCTACTCCTATATAGGCAACCCGGCTACAACCAACACTTTGCTGGCTCTCTCTAACCCACTCTAAAGCAGCACCCTGCACTCACGATGTTAGGAGATTTCAACATCTTTTTGAGGTCTCTGTCAAAACCATGACCCGCTCCCTCACTGACAATCTGGAAGCTCTTTACCTGCCCCAATTGATCTCACACTCAACCCACATTGCAGGACACACCCTAGATGCACTGTTCTGCACATCTGGCCAAGTCTCACCACTCACGCCTCGTCCACTCATCTGGACTGATCGCCACGCTATGCCTTTCTCACTTCAATACCTTCCCCCCCACCACTGCCACCGATCAATCCCTCATCTAGCCCTCTAGCCCTCCCACTTTGGAATAAAATCATCATCAAGCCAGAGCTGGCCAATTCCCCACTTCATACTTATCCAGATCTCTCTTACAAAGAAGGACACCCCTCCATTGATCTCTTTGATCTATGGCTCTGCAAAGTTATGACCCACCTCACACCATCCCATCGCCCCTCCCGATGATCGACCCCACACCAAAGTGGTAAACCCAGTCCCTAAAAGTGCTCAAAACCCTCAAGCATCACCTCGAGCATGCCTGGAGGGCCACCTCTTCTCCTGCTAACAAAATGGCCCTTGCAAGACAGAACAGGGCCTACTTGTATGAAATCAAGAAAGCAAAAAAGAAAGCATTATGGGAACAGAATCTCCAACTCCAAAAATCCATGCAGGGAACTCCACAAAATCCTAGGGGAATTCAATTCCCCCAGCTGCCTAACCCCCCATCCCCGAACTCATGAGCTCTCTGAGATGAACTTTCCTGCCACTTTCATAACGTTGCGGTTGAAAGACACCATACCATAGCCACAAAACTAGCTCTGATCCTGCCATCGACTATCGGACTCTGCACAAACCTGAACCCTTACTCGCCCTCCTGACCCACTCTCACTTCTTTTACCCCTCTTTCCCAGGCCAATTTCGACGACCTACTAGCACTTAGGTAACTCTCTGGCTTGCCTGGAGACCCTTGCCCACCGCCCCTGCTGAAAATGATCTTCACCTCCACCTGTGCTGGCAGCATAGCATGCTCCATTATAAATAACCTGCTTGCATCAGGTCCTTTCCCGGAGGTCTTCAAAACCTCTCATGTAAAACCACTTCTCAAAAAATCCAACCTCGACCCTTCGACCCTTTCTCTTCATTGTCAAACTAATTGACCGTGCGGCATATAAGCATCTTGGTCTCTTCACAGAAGCCAATAGTCTCCTCAACTAGGCCCAATCAGGGTTCCGATCCCTCTCTGGAATGGAATCTTCCCTGGACTCCATCTGGAACGACCTAAAAAGAACTGCCAACTCAGACCGGTGTGCCGCACTCATCCTCCTGGATCTTTCTGCAGCCTTTGATACAATCGACCACACAATACTTAAGAACAGGCTCCTCACCCTAGGCATCAAATACTCTGCCCTTAATTGGATCAGTTCCTTTATTTTCAACCTCTCACAAATCATTCTCTTTTCCCCTTTCTCCTCCCTCCGTCCAATCACAAAAAGGGGTGCAGCAAGGAGTGTCCCTTTGACCACTCCTCTTCAACCTCTACCTAGGCCCACTGTCAGCTCTCATCCACTCACATAACCTTACCTGCTACAACTATGCAGACGATCTGCAGATCATTTTCAAAATCCCCAAGATCCAAGCCTCGCCAACGCCTGACCTCACCTCTTGTCTCTCGGACATCGACCATTGGATGACTAAAGACCACCTAATCCTCACCCTGTGCAAATCAGAGATCCTAATATGTTGCAAAACTGCTCTGATTCCCCCAACCTTTACCATGGATGGCTGCCCCTTTCGAGCCCTACCTGCCACCCCACCTCCGTCAAAAATCTTGATGCACCATGGACACAGACCTATCCGTCTCCAAACACATCAACTCTTTATCCAGAACCTACCACTTCCTTATTTCTCTTACCCCGAAAGAGTTTCTGCAATACTGGCCATTATCATCTCCCGCTTGGACTATGCCAACTCTTGATGTCCCAGCACGCTAGCTTATGAAACTTCAACGTATCCAAAATGCAGCAGCAAGACTGCTCCTCACCCTCCTGCCCTGAGAACACATCACTGCTGCACTCAGAATTCTGCACTGTTTGCCAGTTAGCCTAAGAGCAGGCTTCAAAAACATGTGCATCACACACCTAGGACTCCATCATACAGGACCTGAGTTCCTTCAGAACAAAATCATCCACTACCAGCCCCCCAGAAACCTCTGATCGGGCTCAGCTCTCCTCCTGGCTATTCCACTGCACCACTCCGCCAGGCTTGGCGGCTTGGCTTTCTCTATTCTAGCGTCCACCATCTGGAACACTCTTCCTCTGCACATCCGCTGCACTGAAAACTACCTCTCCTTCAAAAAAGCCCTCAAAACCTGGCTTTTTACCACATTATCCTAAAAACCACATAAATCAATAGTATATGAACTGTCTCCCCAGGCAGTGCCGGCTGCGTCCGTGGTGCCACCAGCCTTTTCGAACCACCTGATGGTACCGGCTATGTTTGCGGCAGCCTGGACCAAACACGTACTCATACACCTATCATGACCCTGCCTACCTTCAAGCGCCACTATCTGATTCACAGCACTCACATATGTAATGTCACAGGATTGATGAATGGCTGCACTAGGCATGTACAGAAAGCGGGCAAATCACAACAATAGTAGTAGAAGCAGAGTGGTGATATAGAACCAGTGCCTCCACCACCCCAATCGTACACCCAACCCATCTAGAATAATCTGGAAGCACAACCAATGCACCGCCTGTAGCTTAGTTGGAGCATGGAGCATTGTAGCTGCTAACTGTTTTTATCACAGCTGCAAGAACCAACAGAAGAAGCCAAATACCTGAACGGGTGCCCTAACATCAAAGCGCCACAAATGGCAGCAGGATACATATAATACACCACTCCACTGGCTGCAAAGATGGCTAACCAAGCACATCACTATACAGCAAGGACTACAACAAAAATGTGGGTGTGCTGTTTACATAAATTCTCTGCCTACTTGCACCTGACTATGCCTCAACACCTGTGACAGCAGAATGCAGCACAGACCTACGATAAATTCATGCACGCTGAACACATAGCGAGTCTCTAGCACTGACGCCAACCCCTACTCTTCTCAGCACCCATCCACATGCCTGACCACATGGGTTACTTCTCTACCCAAGCCTGGCCAGCCCTGCTAAGCCTTTTTGGCAAAATGCACACATGCATCATTTATTTTAAAGTGTTTTTATTGGCATTTGTATATAAGTACTTGTGCAGATATCAAATGTTTCAATCTTATTAATGCAGTTTGCTCACATACATGTTTAAGTGTATGCCTTTTAATAACAAGTTAACACATTAACAAACACAAACTTTCTTCACGTATCAAGCAACATATATTACTCAACAGCGTTCCGCCTTTCGGAGATGATCAGGGGTATTGTGTGTGACACCAGTTTTGATCTGTCGAGGCTCTGCACCTGGAGCTGTACTATTGACATATTACCCATCATTTACATCAGGTTTCAGAACCTATTAGTGACGTGTAGTCATTCATGGGGGTTTGTCATCTGAGGGATGGAACATGTCCCAGACCAGCGTCTTCCAAGCTTCGTAAGTATCACTTACACTTTCCCCAGTTCTAGCAGTCACCCCGCTCCACACCCTAGTCTCTGCTTCTGCCCAGTGCTCAAATTCCTTATACCAGCATGCATATTGCGGGTCCCTCTGCAATTTCCAGGTCATCGCTATGCATCTTTTGGCCAGTATGCATGCCATGTCCATGAATTTTACCACATGTTTGAACTTGCTGTCTCTAGGGTATGCACCAAGTACACATTCCTCCGGGGTCCAGCCATACCGAACTATCCATGCTCTCCTGCAGGCCTTTTCTATTTGTGTCCAGAACCATTGTATGTGCACGCATCCCCAGACCATGTGTATTAGTCTCGCTTCTGCCCCGCCGCACCAGGGGCACAATGGTTGTGTGGTGCTGTTCAATTTGGCTATCTTTTGTGGTGTCATGTAGGTACGGTACAGTACATTCAGCTGGATTAGTCTGAAGCGGGAGTTCCTGGACACTTCCCAGCGGTATACCAGTATTCATTCCCAGTCCTTTTCTGTTATGTCTCCTCCAAGTCCCCCTACCAACCTTCTTTCAGCACTGTACTTTTAGGGTTGGGTCTATCTATCAATAGACCATATATTCTGGACACTGGTTTCCAGCCATCACTCAAGGTGTGCAGCAGGATCACCAGGTGGTTTATTACCAGTTCCTCAGACAATTCCGCCCTCCCCCCTCTTGCCGTCTTTCTAACCTTCTGGTACCACAAAAACTGCCAGTTGGGCAGCCCCTCCAGCTCAAGCAAAGACCAAAACTCCCTGAATACCCCTTCTACATACATATCCCCACAGGTGTAGATACCCCATCTCTCCCAGTGTTTCGCCGCCGCTGGATCTGTTCTGTTCTTGCATACGTCTGCTGAAATTGTGGGCGTGTCACCCAGGCAATCTAGTGACAACCATAGTATTTCCTTCAAGCGTGCCGGAGCTACCAGTCGCTGTAGCAACGCTGATTAGGAGGTGGCCTCATCCGAGAGCCACTTGGCTAGGTAACTAAGCTGGCCTGCCAAATAGTATCTTTCCAGATCTGGCAATTGTGTCCCCCCCCCCTCCCTGTAAGGTAGGCAGAGTGTTGCCAGTGCTAGTTTATGTCGAGCCGCACCCCACAAAAATGCCCGTAACAGCACTTTTAGCAAGTGGAAGAAGGGGGACTTGATATAGTATATAGTATATTGATATAGTAATGGACATTATTGAAGTAGTACATTATTGAAGTGTACTATTGAAGTAGTACAAAAATCTCAGCAAGATTATCATTTTGGTTATTGCAATCCTAACTTGGACCAGAATGTTATGGACTTTCGTAAACCCTTCACCACATTTGCTGTGTTACCCTCATGCATTCTCTCAGGTGTGTGCCCTATATGCACCTCTAAGTATCGAAAATGATTCCAGCTGCCATGAAAGCCCCACACCCGGCAATTCCTCCACCCACTTCCTTCTCAAACCTGCCAGCGGGAATATACAGGACTTCACTCTGCTGAAGCAGATTCCAGATACCTTAGCATAATTATCTAGTACCTCCAGTATCAGCGGTGCGTTGAGGTGTGGTTCCTTCAGGTATAATAGTACATCATCCGCATATAGCTAAACCACAAGGCCAACTCCACCTACCCATAAACCCGCCTCCAGGAACTGCTTCCAAAGATGGATTGCTATTAGCTCAAGCCCTAGAACATATAGCATGGGTGACAGCGGGCACCCTTGCCTGGTGCCCCTTTGTATATCCCAGGCCGACAACACCAATCTCCCAGACTTAACCCTTGCCACTGGTGCAGTGTATAGTATCTTTATCCATTTAATGAACTGTTCACCGAACCCAAACTCTCTCAACACTGCAAGCAGCCACTCACAATACAATGAATCAAAAGCTTTTATCACGTCTAACGAGATTATTGCATATTGTTCCTGTGAGTCAGCTGCCTGTGCTATAACGTGCTGTTGATGGCGCAAGTTCCTGGCTTTACTGCGACCAGGTATGAAGCCATTCTGGTCCCCATGTATCAAATCACCAATCACCCTGGACAGCCGCTTAGCCAATATTGGCGTCAATATCTTAATGTTGTAGTTTAACATTGCCAGTTGACAATATGAGTCCCATTTGTCAGTGGGTTTCCCTAGCTTGGGGATCGGAATCACTAGGGTTTCTCTCATGCTTGGCAGAAGCACTACTTTTTCATAAACCTCTTTGCACACTTTGTGTAAAACTGGGGTCAACACTGGTGTGTATGCTTTGTAGAACTCCGGAGGGAGCCCATCACTCCCAGGAGTCTTGCTAGTGGCCAGCGATTGAATTGCTTCGCCTATTTCTTCGGCTGATATGTCTTGTTCTAATGCAGGGAACCCCAACGTGGAGCTCGGGAGCAACATGTTGCTCGTGGCACCCTAAAATTTTGCTCGCCAGTTGCTCTTGGCCATGATGTGGAGGCCTAGAATGGATGAGACCTCAGTAGCACTGTAGTCAGGACAGAGTCCTGGACTGTGAAAGAATGTTGGCCAATGAGCCGCTGTGTTTCCAGCTGGCTTATTTTTATAAATGCAAGATTTGTGTTTGGTGCCACCATGCACATCATTTTTCAGTAAATGCCCTTATTTGTTATGGTAGTGACATTGCTAAAACCGTGTCCTCTCCAGTTACTTTGCCCAACTGACAAATGTATTAATGAGTACAATATTTGAACCATGTTTGTGTCATGGAGAAAATTGGCATATTCTGTTCCTTGGTACAGGTAGTATGAGCACAATGGACAAGGAGGTGGTATGCATACCCAACTTTCCTTTATTAAATAATGTGCATGCCCACTTTCTGTACAAGTGAGGTTTGTGTCTGTTGCCACCATGCATATTTATCGACAATATTCATTTTGGTGCCACCTCTATTTATTATTACATAGTGTCCTAGCACAAAAATGGTCATCGATTGATACTCTGCCCATCTGGCACATGGTTAATGGGCAGAAACGGTAAATGCATGCCACATTTTTCATAATTAATTTGCCCTATATTCCAATCCAATTAAGTTATTGTTAATAGGTTTAAACTAACAAGCCAATTAATTGATTCAAATACTTTGTGAACACCACCACACCCCTCTATAAAGTGGTCATCAAATGCTCAAAGGTCTGACCAATGTTTGTCACTAAGTCTTGTGTGAAATCTCTTTTGGGCAGATAAAATTGGCTCCAAATAATTAAGAAAGTTATTATTTTTATTCCTAATCATTTTTCACCAATGCAACAGCCTTCTGGAGCTTTAAAACACATTTGCCATAACATTCCCATAAAATTCTCAGGAGGTAACCTCCAAAGGCCCAATGAGGTGATCTTTAAAGCCTACCATGTAATGACCTGAAGTACTAATTAATATTTAATCATATTTCTCCATTAAGTCAGCAACATTTAAAAACATGTTTCATATTTTTCATACACAAGCCCAAAATAGAAAAGCAACTTTAACATATTCAAACCTGCTATATATAAAAGCCTAATCATTACAATTAATTGTATATAACATAGCTCCGATGTAGTCCACGCTTATGCAAAACAGAGAAACAACGGCAAATTAACAGAAAATGAACCAAATCTTTGACTCCTATTTTGAAGGCGCACTTTGTGCTTCCTCCTGCACACTTTCTTAATTTATTGAGGAGTGGGTAAATTTTAACGTACCATTACCACCAGCCTCCTGCATTCTGGGTATCTTATTTCACAGATTACTCCTTGCCATCTTATAGGTGTATGTAAGTCTGTATATAAGGCTAAAGTGGGCAGCCTATGTATATTTTGGACATCTGACTCTTTTTCCATCGGACAAGCTCTTGCTTTTGCAGCTATTTTGAGGTGACTTAAGGCGCCAAATACAGTTATATCCCATCCCTATCCAAATGGACAGTGCCTTACAACCACCCATAACCACAGTATTTTTCTTCACCAGGGGAGGCTACAATCGCACTTGCACTGAAATTCACTTTATGATTAGCAGAAAATCCCAGATGTGCTTTTAAAAAATAAGGAACATTCTTAACTGGCTTGGCACTTTCAAATTGAACACCCCCAATTCAGCTCACAAGACACTAGCAGGTGTATCTGTGGGGAGACCTGCTATTTGGCACAGGAATTTATTTTGCAACCCCTCCAGGAAATGACCGTTCTAACCACCCTAGATTTTGCAGCCTTAAAATCATGGATCAGACATTTGTCTTATATACCTCCAGTCACTTCTCCAATCAGAATGCCGCAAACTTGAAAGTACAACGTACAAAGCCATTTAATCACTAATGATGCCTTTTCAGCTATCTTCTTTAAATGACTGACGCAAGCACAGCTCTTTCAGAAGAGTAGGCTGAAATAAAAAAGAGACTGACCCCTCATCTCTGCATTCATTTAAAAACTAGCTACAAGGTTTCATCCTTTGCCTGAATACCATCATTTTAGTTTTTATTATATTTCATTTCAAACTGTAATTCTCAAAATAGTAACTTGTGTTTAGCAGGCCCAAGTCCAAAATAGCTGTGTCTTCTGCATAAGGAAGCATGCTTCAAAATGAACCCTTCAGGCGGAGGGTGGATTAACTTTCCTAAGAGAAGTACTAGAAACGACATCCAAAAGGAATACATTGGGACCAACTGACATCCCTGCTTGTCACATTTATTGGTGTTGGAAAACAATGTATAATTCGTAATCTTGTATATTGGACTGATGCTGAGATGTCTGCATATCACGTTGGAAAAGACTTTTAAAAAAAACAATAGTCACCTGTAGGAATGTAGGAGTAGTACTCAGACACAGTGAGCTCATGTTGATTGACATATACTTTTATTGAAAGTAAAATGGTGGGGGACTGGGGAAACGCCTCCATTTCCCTAAAGCTAAGAGGGTTTCCGTTCCTCAACAAAAACTAAGGAAACTGTCAGGATGTCTTGTCTAAAGTAAATAGTCCACTGTCACAAGTCCGAAGCCTATTTCCATCTCTCACACTATTGACTAACTTATAAAAAACCAAAGGTCTTCTTAATTCAGAAGAATAGGTTGTAGATCGAATCAAAGAGTTCCAAGTAACAAAGGTTCCAAACCCAAATTTCTTAAATGTAAAATAAAGTTCCATACAGTTCTTAGATATTTCTCCATTGCACAAACTTCGCAACAACCAGGGGCAATGACTCCCTTGTCCTGGTTCCTTCTCTTAGAAACTCTCTATGTATTGGACCACAACCAGGGGCAATGACTCATTTGCCCTGCTTCCTTCTCCTGTAGGTCCCAGATCTCTGCTTCTCTCTCTTTCCGCTTGGGCCAACTTAGTTCACTTCCCTGCCAAGTATGGTCCTTAGTAAATTACTCTGTGGTTTCCCTTCTTCTCATGGGATTGGCCCCCAGACCTCTCTTTATGTTCGGGAACTGGGAGCCCTCTTCTCCCAAGTACCACCACGAGGAAGAGGACCTGTGGGTTTCTCGTGTAGTGGGTCCCAAACCTCCCTTCTTTGCGTGATTGTATTGGAGCTCTCTGATCCCATGTACCACCACGAGGAAGATGACTTGTGTGGTTCTCGTGTAGTGGGTCCCAGACACCTCTTCTTTGTGTTTGGGTGCTTAGAGCCCTTTCCTCACAAGTACCGCCACAAGGAAGAGGACTCATGTTGCTTTCTTTTGGTGGGTACCAGACCCTTAAGTTTCTCTTGTTGGGGGACAGACATGGCTCATATGCCTGCCAGGTACTGTGACTATTAAGATGCTGACTACACCGTCTTAGTTTCCCACCAGCCAGTCTGAGTGCTCCCCTTTTGTGCTTCCCTGTCTGTATGAACATCGGGAGCTTCTCTCTTCCAGCTCACCTTCTGGTCCTTCCACTGTGGACTGGCCCTTGTCCTTCCAGCTCCCCTCTTGGCATCCTGGTGTGCTTCCTTGAACCTTCCTGCACCATGCTGGCTCCTGCAGCTCCTTCATGGAGGATTAGACAACTTCTTCCTGAGTCCCTCTTCATTTTCTACTCTGCATTGGCCAATGAGCAGCCAGCAACAACTAGACTGCTCATTGTGGTTCTTAGGAAAACTCTTCATGCCTCCGCTCCTCCTTTTCATCCCAATACTTATTCCAAGTAGACCAGAATGCTCATGTTGGTTATGCGGAACACTCTACATTCCTCCATGCATCTTCTTTGTCTCAGTGGTTGTCAATAGCATATCTTTCAACTCTTCCCCATTCTTCCTTGTCTCAGTATTTCTACCCTTGCTCTCCCTTGGGTCGGTTGTGCTCTTCATAGTCCCAGTACTTATCTAGGGAAATGGCAGGGCGACTATAGCTCATGAGCCTATTAGGGAAGGGGTTGTTTTTTGGGTTATAGGAAGGGGGGGGGGGGGGTCGAGGGTCTGGTGATTGATGAGGAACTGCGTTCTCAGGGTAGTGTCGTTCTTAGTCCCATGAGGGGTTTCCTCTCCCATGTGATCCTCTCCCTGTGCACCACCCTCAGAGGAACTATTGTACCCAGTACGTACCGTCCTGGCCCCATGGGAATGGTCTCTCCCATAGGGGAAAAGGGACAGCATCCACAGATTTGTCACAGACTCCAATAAAATGTAAATTACGCCACATTATGTTTCTATCAATCAAATACTGACGAAATCCACTGTGGAGTTCTACGGACTCCATAATAGGGGACTAACACCACCAAACCACCACTTGGAATCTAGCAGTGATACCACTGGAACAAGTGGCAGTAACAGTATCATTGAGATGCCACCAAACTCGTAATGAGCCCCAATGTCCAGTAAGGGAATTGGCCTATAAACGTGAGGGGCTGGTGGTCCAAGAAATACTTATCTAAGGGGATGGCATAATGCCAGTCTTAACAACAGCAATAAACATAAAACGGTTTGGTGTCCTTCAAAAAAGCTCCCATTGTTTCTCAAATTCTTTTTTTGTCTTAAGGCAATTCTTTTTGCCATTTTGAAACTATAAATCTGACCAGCAGTGTACACACCCCTCATTAAATCGAACCATGGTGCATCCCTTTCTATAAACTGGAACTCCTGAACTTGGGGGCACGGTTTGCCAATAGTTCCGCCCTGGATAGTTTCTCCTAAAGACTCAAACAAACTGACGCTTTCCTTTGTGGCATCTGAACTGGTTAACAGTTTTAAGAGAATATCTTAATTTCTTGTGAATTAGTAATTCTTTCCAATGCCTCCTTTTCAAGCGTAGGCATCGCCAACCAGCCTCTCTGGCTGTCAGATATCTTCTTCGTGGTGCCTACCCTGGCCATTGGAAAATGAACTCAAGAGGATTGTGTTTACTCTTTGATCAATAAGAAATGTACCATTTCATAACATTCCCCGAGAAAAAAACATCCACAAGACAGTCATCAATGACTGTGTAACAGTATTGCCGATCTTGCATGCTTAGGAATGCACCATTTGCCATTAAAGATCCCATAAAATCCTAGGCGGAATCTCAGTAGACCTGAAAAATAAGTGGTCCATTTGTGGCCATTTTTACTGTCCATACATTTGCACTAATATTTTGCCCGGGAACCTGAAACCCTTGGTAATGTTTGTTTACTCCTACTCTATTTTTGAACATCTGGACTGGTCCTATATGTCTAAAAATGTACTACTGACCACTCAATTTCCTCAACATTTCTTGTAGACAACCACTTAACATCAAATGAAGCTAAAGGCCTTGCACATATCCTTGACTACACTAACACGTGGTCTAGATAACTATTAAGTACTGCAAATTAAATGTTCTATACACAGTTTTAACTTTGCTACATTTCTAATTTGTGTTGCAATCATTTTTCCGCCAACTGTGCGCCGATATGTTACATCAAAAAATGGATGTTGCTCACCATTTAATTTGATATGCCAATTTTGCTCATTGAGCACAAAAGGTTGGGGACCCCTGTTCTAATGCGTCGCATTGTGCACTACCAAGCCTAGGCAACCCTATTTCCTCTAGAGTGCCCAATATATCATCTTGGGGTACTACGTTTTCATGCGTACATAGATGGGAATAGAATTCGGCAAAGGTATTGTTAATTGCCTGTTGTGATGTATGTGTATTGTCCTCATCATCTATAAGTTCTGTGGTTAAGTGCCACAGATGTTCTCTCTTGCACAGCCACGACAATAGTCTACTTGGCTTATCTCCCTTCACATGCGCCTTAGTAGTTTTAACCATGTAGTCGAATTTAGATAGTCTCTCCCAGGCATCTTGACAGCATCTTCTGGGTTCGGCCAGGTTTATCTCCTCATCTCGGTTCCCCTGTGCTCAAGACTCCATGTGCCTAATATTTTCTTCCCTTTTCCACAGTTCCTCCCTTAGTGTCTTCTGTATACCCACCGCACTGGCAATGACATCCTCCCTCACCACCACTTTCATTGCTTCCCACACTGTGCTCCAGTCCTTCACACTGCCAACATTTCGCTCCAAGTATTCCTCCAGTTTCACTTTGAGCTCGTCCCTAAAAATTTGGGCCGTCAAGGCGTCCATGGGCATTCGTCACAATGGCATGGGGGGCCTTGGAGCCAGCAATTTCCACTCCAGCAGTAGAGTTAAGTGGTCTGAAATTGTCCTGCTGTCACACTCACCTGTGTCTCTGCAGGAGCGATGGATGAGCCTCCCTTGACCCCGAGTTCTCACTTCCCCTGTTTCACCCGGAGGGATACCTGTCAAATACAAGGTGTACACTTAGGCCTGAATTCACCTGATTCCCCTGGGCCCTTCCCTTCTCTTAACTGTGTGCTGTGCTGTCCCCTAAGGGCTTACCTTGATCTTTAGTAGGGTGTGCACTCCATCCTGCATTCGCAGGGGCGCGATTCACTCATGTGATTGATGCCAATGTCTGTAGGCTGAGTTCAGATGCCACACGCTATTTTATGCCTTCACAGCGGGCCGAGTGTTCAAGGCGCCAGTTTCTTCACTGGCCAGAAAGTCCTTCCCACAAGTGAACGTTGTGCGGAATATGTTGAGTGTCCAAAGTTGTCGTTAATGTCTTTGTTTGCTGGTGTTTTTGTGGGTGAGTTGCGCTGCGTGCAGAAGCTAGCTGCTGGTAGGTATGCGCAGCGCCTTCAATTCGAGCGCGCCTGGTAATGTCTCTCTTTTTCCCTTGAAAGAGAAATGATGTGGTAGTAGCGCCTCAAGTCCGGATTCAAATCTACTGGAGACTTGGTCGTCTGGTAAGTATGCACGGAGGCTTTGGTAATTATGCACCGCGTTGAGAGAGAGAGTAGCGAAATAAGTGTAGCGTTATTGGGGCGAGCGCAATTAATAATGTCTCTTCTTTCTTTTGCAGGGGTTTGTGTGCTCGTACAACTGACCTGGATTCCAGCATCGCGAGAAGATTCGGTGAGTATGCGCAGCGTTACTGATGTGTGCGTGTTAACCCAGTTCTTCTTTTTTCTTACAGGTGCCAGTTTAGAAGTCCCCTCTTGACTGGAGATTGCTGCGACGTGGAGTAAGAACGGAGGTTCCTGCGGAGCAGGTAAGCAGAAGCAGAATGATCCGGAGCGGGTAAGCAGAAGTAGGATGGTCCGGAGCAGGTAAGCAAAAGCAGGATGATTCAGCAGGATGATCCGGAGCAGGTAAGCAGAAGCAGGATGATCCGGAGCAGGTAAGCAGAAGTAGGATGGTCCGGAGCAGGTAAGCAAAAGCAGGATGATTCAGCAGGATGATCCGGAGCAGGTAAGCAGAAGTAGATGATCCAGAGCAGGTAAGCAGAGCTGGCTGATCCAGAGCATGGCAAGTGTGTTGCTGATACAGCTCACAGTAAGCAACACAAAGCACTGGAAGAGTCTTGGGTGTGGCTTATATAGCCAGCCACACCCAAACACTAGAGAGCTCATGAATTGTCATGCACTTCCAGTTTGGCAACAGGAAGTGGTAACCAGGAAGTTACTAAAAACACTAGGAAGGAATCGAAGGAGAGATCTGCTATGGGTTCTTTGTGTGCCTATGCCAGGCCTGCCAAGCCTCCACCCAGCTTGCCCCAACTACCTGCCTGATACCCATGACACCTGCCCAGGTATTGTACTGATTCTATTTCCGCCAGATGGGTTCTACCCACAAACAGATAATTTATCCTGGTGTACAGGCGATGGGGTGGAGCGAAATAGGAGTAGCACCTATCATTAGGGTGCAATTCCCTCCATACATCCACCAGGTCCAAGTTTTGTAGAATTGCATTGAGTGCAGCGGGAGCCGGCCTCACGCGGTTCACGAGCTGCAGAGACCTATCTAAGTTTAGGTCCCTAACGCAATTGAGATCACCCCCCCCACAGTTTTCCCCAAACCGCACAACTCATGCACATCCGCCCCCACAACCAGCCACAGTATCCCCAACCACCCCCTTCCATCCGCCATCTCTAATGACCATTCCCCTTCTGATACTTTTGTACATGAAGAACATAAAACAGTCCCAACAACAAACAGAACAAAACATTTGCACCCTGCTGCTGCTTCTTTCGTGCAGCGCTCAGATGCCCCCGCACTTTCATGACCCATCCAGGCCTTTGTGTGCGAGCTGAACTGTGTCGGCAACAGGCCAGCACCAACCTATGTGTGGGTTAGACCTATGAGCCCAAGGTAGGAGGCCAGGCACGGCCCCCGTCCACTCTGCGTTCAATTGACGTGATTTGGTTTAGAGTCTGTTCCGTTTCAGCAACCAATAACAACCAACTTAGTAAACATCAGAGTTTCCCCACACCCATCGCCTCCTTAAATCGGTCTGCCGCTCATGTGACGGTTTCTTCTCCTCAGTCCAAGCTGTTATGTTCAAGCCACATAGCGGCTGCAGCAGGGTTTCAAGGGAGACAGACCGGCCTTTGTAGTTCACCTTGAGCATAAATGGATACATCAGCATCATTTGATGTTCAATTGTCAGAGTCTGACTTTGATCAGCACAAAGGAGTTCCTAGCCCTTTGAACTGCAGGCGTGTAATCAGGTTATACAGCTATTATTGCGTTGTCTCATCGTATCACTCCCGTTAATATTTTAGTATGACTTAACTGGCTTGAAAGTTCCACATTTTTTGCGATCATCGGTCGAGGGTGCGACCCTGGTGGGGGTCTTTTCTGTAAGGACCTGTGGGCTCTTTCCACCACAAATCCCTGTGAAAGGTTACCTGCAATAACCTCTTGTAGTAGTAGGGTCTCTACGAATCCCCCTCGGGAATTCCCAGCAATCTCACATTCGCTGGGCCCGTCCCTCAGCGTCTTCAGAACGTGACTCCAACACGGCATTCCTCTTCTCCATCTCTTTCAGTCTTGTTTCCATATCTTTCGTGGTCTCACTGGTGTCCTTTAGGCCTGCCTCCACTGTTGTTACTCTCTCTGCTAGGTTTCGTACATCTTGCCTCACCAGCTGGATGTCGACTTTAACCTCATCGAACCTCATCTCGATAGACGCCTTTAGTGCTGCTATTGCCACTAGCACCTGATCATCTCTGCTACTGACATCCGGCGCACCTGCTACATTTTGTGCCGCAGCATTGCCCTGCATTTGTTGACGAGACTTGGCTGCATTATTAAAGGAATCCATGATTGTGCTCTTGTTCCTTCCTTTAGGTGGGGACATATCTGTGTCTATTGTGGTGGGGGTAGGTTTCTGACAGTGGCTCAATGCGAGACCTCTTTTTGCCTTTTTTGTTTTTTGTTACTGTGCAGTACTTTCTTGTACACAGCATCAATGGGTGCTGTCTGTACTTGGTTGTGCTCGTGGCTGCAGTTAGCCAGGCTGCTCTGCTACACCTCTGGTGGGACTCCTGTGTGTCTGCCCGAACTTTTGTCACACCCGTCCCTAGGGCAGCAGCAATATCACCTGCTAGAGTCCGTAACCGTTGGGTCTGGGTGCCGTTCTGCACCTCGTTCCTCTCTCACTGCTCTCCCCATCCGGTTGCCCGCTTCAGCGGTCCCCAGACAGTCTCCACTGCTTCCCCGGCATATGATAAGACGGCCTTCCCGCACAGTGGCTTCCTAATGCTACGTTAGCCTATGTGCACCAGGGTTCAGGGACCCACTCGTTCCTCATGACCGCGCACAAAGCTGGTCAGAAGTCCATATAGTAGTGGTGCGGCACACCCACCACTGGATTCACTAGTACGCCTCTTCTCCCCACAGTCACAGCGGGCCCCTTAATCACTCACCCGTGTAGTTTTGCAGACTCTGCCGCAAGTTAATGATCGCCAACTTTTGCTCGCAGCATGTCTTTCCCGTTGATGTCGTGGGATTGCCAGATCGTTTACTTGCCCTTATTCGGCCTCACCGTATCTTTATCAACACTGCCCTTGTTCTTCCAGACAGTGTCAGCCAAACAGCACTGTCCACCAGTGAGCCATCTCCTCTTGCCGGGCACTCCCGTGCCCCCAGTCAGTGTTTACCACTATGTATCGCCTGAAGTGAGATGGGGCTGTCTCACGCACAATGTCCCGTAGTTCCAGCCTTCTTTATTATGTTCCCCCCATCTCACACACCTCAGTTTCTACCGTGGTCTGCTGCGGCTTGCTGCAAGATTCACTCCTTAGTCATACGATGCCCAGTTCTCACTATAGCAGGCCGTAGACTTCTCATCCGTGACGTTGCCCTGGGCGTGCTCGATCAAAAGAGCTCCCGCAGCACCATACACTTCTCTTCTCAGTACCATCTCTCTGTTTCACAGCAGAGCCCCCAGTCGCCCCTGCACCTCACTGTGCGTGTGTTCGAGTCTGTCGCCCTGACACCCGCTGTTCCTGGAGCTCATCCAGCTGCCTACATCCCTCGTTCTTTTCCGCTTCAATGAGCTGCCGCCACAACACAGAACTAGTCTGCGTGTGCGTTTAAAACGCCCGTCGTTCTCCTCCACTTGGTTGTTGGTCCAGGCAGTGCCACATCGGGCCAGCAGCGTCGGGCAGCCGCCCAGGTCAGTAGTTGCTGTCCTCCTCACTCCATGCGCTCAGGCCACGCCTCCATGCACAGATGCATCATAATCGTGCTGCAGAACCTCCAACACTCTGGACCTCAGTCCTCCAAGGACGTTCCTACTATCAGCGCATTGAGACTATAATAATGGTAGAATTCACACTATGCAAATGACAAGTATAATACAATACAAGAAAGTGGTGGCAGCCTATCTATAGATCTCTCTGCAGCATTTGACAAAGTTAACAGAATTATTCTTTAGTCAAAGCTTTCGAGCTGGGGTTTTCCAGCAGGTCTTTTACGGTTAATCATTGGTTTACACAATCAATCTAATATTTGGGTCATATTAGACCACCAAGGCTCTCTGTCAAGAAAGATCCTCTCACACAGAGCATTTAGACCGGGGTGTGTGTTGGCCCTGTTTTTTCTTTTATTCATATTTCTTTGATGTGCGTGAGGATCTGGAAAAAGTGGCCTTTGCTTTCCCCAAATTGGGAAAACTCAGAATGAATTGGCTTTCATATGGAAATTATTTTTTGATATTCGATTTGATACCCATAGGCCTACAGAGATTAGTTATTTCATTTGTTGGTTATGCAAAGCAAAACTGTTTATTGATTAACTCAAAAAAAATAAAGTGATGCAGTGTTCTGCCGGTGTTAAGAGGATACAACTCCAGTGGCGGAACAGTAACGAAAAATTGGAAAAGGTTGACCATTTTGTTTATTTGGGATTTGTTGTATTTGATAAACCATTTGTAACAAGGACTAAAGACTGGTTACGTTCAAAAACTGTTGGATTGGCTAAGCAAGCTTGTAAACTGAATGGCCAATTCTGAAAATGTTCCATTAGCCGAGCCTTAAATTATTATGAAGGAAAGATAGTTCCAAAACAGTCTATGGTTCTGAATTATTAGATCCTTGGGCTTTTAAACATTTGTCTTGTATGGAAGCCTTAATTTGGAAAAGGAATTTTAAATTGCCTAATTAATTTCCACTGCCGGCGATTATGTATGAACTGGGTATTTGTTTGTTAATAAGTCTTACTATGTGGAACTGTTCAAACTTTTTTAGTAACATTTTCAATCCTATGGCTTGGTCATTATATGAAAATCTTTCAAGTATTTTGAGCTCAATGAGACTCCCTTTTGTTCACCATAGGTTGTACTAGATGTTCTGACTTGAGTGTCGTGTAGACCGATGAGACCTCCGTCCCCAAGTGACG
The DNA here is from genome assembly GCF_040938575.1 of Ambystoma mexicanum. Classification (NCBI taxonomy): domain Eukaryota; kingdom Metazoa; phylum Chordata; class Amphibia; order Caudata; family Ambystomatidae; genus Ambystoma; species Ambystoma mexicanum. Next base: position 986,568,968 of record NC_090921.1, read on the forward strand.
CACAGGGGAACAAATAGAAACCCGCTGTGCGACCCTTGAGGCCACAGGTGAGAGATGACTTCCCAGATCCACGGAACCTCTGGAACACCGATGCTGCTGTCAAAAGGGAACGAGGTTAAGTATCAGGCAATCACAGTACAGTCAGTTATACCAAAGAATCTAAAAGGTCTTACCTATCTGGTGTCAGAATAACCCAGGAAACCTAGGAGAGGTTCGAGACTCAGATGATGCGACGGTCCCCGGAATAGTAGAACCGTGAGTTAGCGTGGACGTGGGATCTGCCACCTGTAGGCGTGGAGGCGTGATTCGAATCCCCGGGAGGAGAATGGCGTAGAAGTACAGCAAGGTACCAAAAGGGCAGTTCCAAAGAGAAGTCAGGTTACAGTCCAAAATCCGGCAACAGGTAAACAGTTCCAAGCAAAGGTACAAAGGGGTATCCAAAGGAGTCCGAGGCAGAGTTCCGTGATCACAGGCAACAGTGGAGCAAGGTGTAACGCCAAACAGGGTCTGAAGACAGCTGAGAAGCAATGAGTGGTTCTGTCCCTCAGGCCTTTATACTGCGTGTCTCTGGATCATGTGACGTCTCTGGGTCATGTGACGTCCAACAAGTCACGTGAGGAACGCCACGCTGGATCACGTGATCGACGTGGAGACGTAACAGCGCCCCTTCTGCTATACGCTCTCCAAGGCAATTGCCAATGCAGAAAGGGTTGCAGTCGAGCCCGTACACCAAAGCTGGTACGGAGTAGTCGGTTCTCTGGGTTCATCGCATCACTTGAGCCTCGAAGCGTGGGTGGGGACGTTGGGGGTATGTGAGCAGTGTTGTGTTGTTTGTCGGACTGGTGTGCAGGGGATCGCCTAACATAGCCCCCCCCCAATGGCCCACGACCCCGTGGGCAGGACGGATGATCCCTATGGAAGCGGGCCACCAACCGAGGGGCGTTCAGGTCCAAAGCGGAAACCCATGAACGCTCCTCCGGACCGTAACCCTTCCAATCCACCAGATATTGGAGCCTACCCCTAAACCATCTGGACCCCAAAATGGCCGACACCTCAAAGACATCGGGAGAGGACAGAGACACCGGCGCAACAGGGGTCCGAAGATGGACGGAATCGGAACAAGGTTTGAGGAGGGAGACGTGGAACACAGGATGGATGCGCCAAGAACCAGGAAGCACCAGACGAAAAGCCACCGGGTTGACAACCTGAGATACCACATACGGCCCGACAAAACGAGGCAGCAATTTCCTGCAACCCACTAGGTGAAGATGACGTGAAGACAACCAGACCCGAGAACCCACCACCAGAGGAGGAGCAGCCAGACGTTTGCCATCCACACGGGCCTTCATAGAAGCCTTTGCTTCCGTGAGATGAACCACTGTACTAGCATGCACAGCAGACAGATCCCTAAGACATGCCGTGGCCGCAGGATTCGAAGAACTGGAAACATCAGGGATCGGCAGGACCTTGGGATGTTGGCCGTAGAGGGCGTAGATAGGAGAATACCCAGTAGCTGAATGAGCCGCATTATTGTACGCGAACTCCGCAAGTCGTAAAACGGCCAACCAAGATGTCTGATGTTGCATTATAAGGCAACGAAGATACTGCTCCATGGTTTGATTCGTCCTTTCGGTCTGCCCATCGGTCTCAGGATGATAGGCCGAAGAATACCTGGTATCAACGCCCAACAATTTAGTCAACGATTTCCAAAACCGAGAGGTGAACTGTGATCCTCGATCGGATATAATGACCGAGGGGAGGCCAAAAAACATGAACACATGTTCAAAAAACAAATCCGCCAAGACGGGGGCCGAAGGAATCCCCTTACAAGGAACAAAACGAGCCATTTTTGTGAACGTATCCACCACTACCCAGATGGAATCATAACCTTTCGTTTTGGGGAGGTCGGTAACGAAGTCCATGGTCAACGTGTGCCAAGGCCTGGGAGGTACCGGAAGCGGAAGTAGCAACCCAACCGGTCGGCCTCTCCGATGTTTGGCCTGAGCACATACTGCGCACGAGTTGACATAACATTCTACATCGCGCTTCATAGAGGGCCACCAACACCAGCGTTTGAGAAGATCTAGGGTGCGTTCTTGACCGGGATGGGCATTAAAAGGAGCATCATGAGACCACTCGAGGGCCAGGTTACGAGTGTCAGGTGTGGGGAGGAACAGACGTTCATGCACGAAAGGCAAACCATCAGAATACACGGGATCCCATTCTCGCAACAGGTCGGAATGACTGCTAGTCCAGGATCGGACCGAATCTAATAATGACAATGAGGGTGTACAGAGACAAATCACATGAGTCTTTCCGAGGACAGTGTCGGGGAAGGTTGGCAACTCGACCCCCCCTGGGGAACGTGACAAGGCGTCTGCTTTACCATGTGCAGTACCAGGGCGATGCATAATACGAAAATCAAAAGAGGAAAAGAAAAGATGCCATCGGTCTGCTATTAATGCACTTCAATGAAGCCAGATCCTGTAAATTCCGATGGTCTGAGTATACAGTGATGGGGTGTTTAGCCCCCAGAAGATGATGACGCCAAACCCGAAAGGCATCCATGACAGCCAAGAGTTCCTTCTCCGTAACTGTGTAATGAGTCTCAGTACTGGAAAACTTACGGGAATGGAATGCCACTGGGTGTAATTTGCCTGTTGTAGGACAAGTTTGAGACAATACCGCGCCGAGAGCAAAGGAAGAGGCGTCTGCTTCAACTATGAACGGGAGATCAGGATTGGGGTGCTGGAGCACCGGTGCGGTAGTGAAAGCAGTTTTCAAAGCCTCAAAAGCCTCTTGGTGTTCTCTCTGCCAACGATAGGGTACCTGAGGACTGGTCAGGGCCGTGAGCGGAGCAACTATTGTGGAAAAGGAAGAAATGAAACGTCTATAAAAGTTGGCGAAGCCCAAAAAGGCTTGCAAGGATTTGAGTGTTTGAGGTACTGGCCAATCTAAGACTGCTTTGACCTTGGATTCATTCATGGATAACGCCCCAGGGGTAATGTGGAATCCCAGGAACTCAACAGACGTTTTATGGAACTGACATTTCTCAGGTTTGGCGAATAAGGAATGTTTTCTCAGTCGGGATAGTACTTCACGGACATGCCGTACATGGTCCTCAAGATTACGAGAAAAGATTAAGATGTCGTCCAAGTATACAACCATATATACATCCAGAATATCCCTGAATATGTCATTCATAAATCGTTGGAAAGTGGCTGGGGCATTACATAGGCCGAAGGGCATGACTAGATATTCATACAAGCCGTACCGAGTACAGAAAGCTGTTTTCCACTCATCACCATCGCGAACGCGCACCAAATTGTATGCGCCGCGCAGATCAAGCTTGGTGAATATAGAAGCATGTGATAAGTGGTCCATAAGGGGTGTGATTAACGGGTTTGGGTATCTATCCTTTTTTGTGATAGCGTTAAGACGCCGATAATCCACACAAGGACGTAAATCTCCCTCTTTCTTAGGTACAAAGAAGATAGGGCTTGCCGCTGGTGACTTAGAGGGACGAATATGCCCCAAACGAAGGGCGTTCTGTACATACTCTTTCAATGCTTGTTCCTCCGAGGGAGACAAGGAATATATCCTACCCAAAGGAATAGTGGAATCAGGGAGTAATTCGATTGGACAGTCATATGGCCTATGTGGAGGGAGTACTTCAGAAGAGCCACGGTCGAAAACCAATGCGAAAGCATTGTACTCAGATGGAATCCCAGACACCAAGGCCCCAATAGTATGAGAATGCACAACCTCTGATTCATCAACAGTCAGCGTGAGTTGAGCTAAGGCTCCCAAGACCCGAGAAGGGGTGTCAGTTGGTTGATGGATCGGGAGACAATAGTTCTGACAGATCTCGGACTCGAAGAGCACAGTGCCTAATTGCCAATTGATCAGCGGATTGTGTTCGCGTAACCATGGTATCCCCAATATGATGCCGAATTGGGGCGTGGTAATCAAATCAAAACTTAAGGTCTCGGTGTGGATTTCTTGTATGGTCAACAAGAGAGGTGCAGTTTGGTGTCTAACAGGACCAGAAACTAACGCAGAGCCGTCTACGGCTTGAACAGGTTCAGGTCGGGGTTTTACCACTAAAGGTAGATTGAGGGAATGGGCTAAATCAATGTCTATGTAATTTCCGGTAGCACCTGAATCAATGATGATTGTGACTGTATGCAGAAGGCCTGTAGAGGGACATAGAGTAGCCTTAACCGAGATGGGTTGAACACGAGCAAAGGCAAGAGGGGTACCCGGAGATGATGATGGAACACTCGACCTGCTCTCCGGATCTAAGGTCGAGCTGTCCGAAAAACCTGGTTCTTCTTGGGACGTCGAGGACACTCCTTCACAAAATGTCCCGTGGTGCCACAATAAAAGCATGCATTATCCACCCTTCTACGTTCCCTCTCAGTTGTTGTTACAGGACTACGTAAACCTCCCACTTGCATAGGTTCTTCTGTACTGGAAGCAGGAGTACTGGCAAGAGAAAGATGGGAAGAAACCCCCAACTCGGCTCTACGCTCCGATCGCCGTGCATCAACCTGCAGGGCCAGATCAACCAGTTCCAGAAACTGAGTGGGCATGGAAGGGATCGCTGCTAAAGCATCTTTCATGGTGTTACTCAACCCCCTATAAAAGACAACCGCCCGCTTGCTTTCTGGCCATGATGTCTCTGCAACTAACTGATTGAACTGGGTGATGTAGTCTATCAAAGACCTTCTACTCTGGGTTAATTCTAACAACTCCAAATCTCTAGACTGTGCCCTGTATCGGGTGTCAAACACTCGAGATAGTTCTAGAACCAACAAATCAAAGTCATAAAGGACTGGGCTGTTATTCTCCAACAGGGGATTTGCCCAAGCGGCAGCTGTCCCGGCTAGATGGGAAAGGGCGAAGGCGGCCTTAGCAGTGGAAGTAGGAAAGGCCAGAGGTCTGCACAAGAAATGTAACTTGCACTGGTTAACAAAGGTTCTGAATTTCTTGGGGTCACCTTGGTAACGTTCGGGTGCAGCCAGGGGGAAGGGGTTGGGAGGACCACCGGAGTTGGGACCGTAATATTAGCCAAGGGAGGAGGTGTAGTAGGGGGACTAGTATCTCCGAACTCAGGGTCTGCCGGAAGGGAATGCTGAACACTCTGTATGGAATCTAACCTTTGGTGGATCACCGCATTCGCGGCGGCCATATCCGCCCTTAATACTGTAATCGCCTGAACTAGAGCAGCTATGGGTTCTTCCGTGGATCCCTGCATCGTCAAACACGACTATACGGCTTCTCAGTCTGTTCTGACTTGAGTGTCGTGTAGACCGATGAGACCTCCGTCCCCAAGTGACGCACAGGGGAACAAATAGAAACCCGCTGTGCGACCCTTGAGGCCACAGGTGAGAGATGACTTCCCAGATCCACGGAACCTCTGGAACACCGATGCTGCTGTCAAAAGGGAACGAGGTTAAGTATCAGGCAATCACAGTACCGTCAGTTATACCAAAGAATCTAAAAGGTCTTACCTATCTGGTGTCAGAATAACCCAGGAAACCTAGGAGAGGTTCGAGACTCAGATGATGCGACGGTCCCCGGAATAGTAGAACCGTGAGTTAGCGTGGACGTGGGATCTGCCACCTGTAGGCGTGGAGGCGTGATTCGAATCCCCGGGAGGGGAATGGCGTAGAAGTACAGCAAGGTACCAAAAGGGCAGTTCCAAAGAGAAGTCAGGTTACAGTCCAAAATCCGGCAACAGGTAAACAGTTCCAAGCAAAGGTACAAAGGGGTATCCAAAGGAGTCCGAGGCAGAGTTCCGTGATCACAGGCAACAGTGGAGCAAGGTGTAACGCCAAACAGGGTCTGAAGACAGCTGAGAAGCAATGAGTGGTTCTGTCCCTCAGGCCTTTATACTGTGTGTCTCTGGATCATGTGACGTCTCTGGGTCATGTGACGTCCAACAAGGTCACGTGAGGAACGCCACGCTGGATCACGTGATCGACGTGGAGACGTAACAGCGCCCCTTCTGCTATACGCTCTCCAAGGCAATTGCCAATGCAGAAAGGGTTGCAGTCGAGCCCGTACACCAAAGCTGGTACGGAGTAGTCGGTTCTCTGGGTTCACCGCATCACTTGAGCCTCGAAGCGTGGGTGGGGACGTTGGGGGTATGGGAGCAGTGTTGTGTTGTTTGTCGGACTGGTGTGCAGGGGATCGCCTAACACTAGATAAGATCTAATTGTAAGGCCTGTTTACATCAAAAGCTCACTATACAATTAGGATTGGAGGATGACATTGGAAGATCTGCACAGTTACCGCTCCCTTAATCACTTACAGTTTCATTATAAGAAGTTGGGGGTACTTGCACCATTTTTAGCTCGACACCCAAATCAGTTTGTAAGAAATACGTTCTTGAGATATAGATGGAATTTATTACCCACACCACAAATCATGGTCAGATATAAGCAGATTGAACTGGAACATGCCCAATGGAGGTTCTGTGGGTGTTTGAATGAAATTGAAACCTTGGAACATCTTTTTTTAAACTGCCCAATCCATCATGCTAGTTGGATTAAGTACTTTAGTCACTTTGTTGATTAATTAGCCTACATCGATGTAGATCACTTTTGGAAGAGATATCCGTCGGGTAATTCCACCTCTGATGTCATTGTGGTTGTGGGTTTTGTTAAAATTTTAAAACTTGAAGAAAGTTATTCCTCTTAATTTTTCATTTTTATTTATTTGTGATGATTTTATAAGAAAGAACTTTCATGTATAGGAGAATTGTTTTATTGTTTTCCTTTATATCAATTTTATTGACAGCATAATTTTTATGTGTAATTGTAATTTTTGAGGTAAGATTTGTATTTATTGTATTTTTCCGTTCTTTTAGAATATGTTAAAGGTTATATTTAACCAATAACAATAAAATATATATATTTTTTAAAACAGGTTGTTACTTTGGAGAATGTTATGTTATGTTATAAGGCAAGTGAAATGTTTCCTCGCACAAAGAAAAATGCGCCACATGGAAAATGCACCGTTAATGTGCATATTTTCCCGTGCTCGTGCTCAATAACGAACTTTGTCAACCTTACATAAGTTTTAAAATGTATAGAATTACATACAAGTAATCTATTAGTAAAGGGGGTATGCAGAAAGTGCAATTTCAAAATATTTCAGCCTAAAAAACTGACCTATCAAAAAATCCAACATATCAAAAAATCAGGCAGCTTCTCATCTTTTTAAAGGGGTAAATCCCTATCTCAGGTAGAAAAATGCTCAAAACGACCAGGGCGTTCGCCATTGATATATTGGTTTCCCTATTACTGTCCCAGTTGGAATTCCTTCAGCATTTGGATTTGCTGTGCAAAATAGATGCCCATGGATATGTATTGCTTAACAAATATGATCTGTAGGTGTTCATGGATTATGTATTTGTAGCAGATGGTAGACTATTATGAGGTTCAAAACACATTTGTCTATCAAATTGGGATGTACCAAATAGGTGCCCATGGATATGTATTGCTTAACAAGTATGAACTGTTTGTGTTAATACATTTAGTGATTGTATCAGATGCTAAACTATTATAAGGTTCAAAACACACTCGTCTGCCAAATGGAGGTTTCCTGCTCGAATGAGTAGTGTGTTATTCGACGAGTATGAACTGTACATATGGTCTGTGGTTGTGTCTGATGCTACCCAGATACAGATTTCTGAATACATTCATATAAACAATAAATAAAAATATGATTCAAGGTACTCTGTTCAGTATTGACCCAAAGAATATGTAACCACACATATGGAAAATAAAGAATAAGAGTTTGATTCAATACACCCAGTTCCACAATGACATAGAAGCTGTGAAACCACACATTGGATAATCCAGACAAGTTATGTTTCATGGTTTTCATAAAAAGTGCACCATTTCATTGTCCTTATCTAATCCAAATTCAATTGCACGAAATGTGCACATCAGGCGTGCTTCTGCTTGGCGTAACATGGCTTCCCTGTTTCCTCCTCTTTTTCCTAGTACAAATTTCTGGATCCCCAAAAATCTTAGGTTTTGCTTTTGTTCCAATTGATGGTTTTGAAGCCAATGTTGAGCTAGTGGTAATGATGCACCCTGGCTTCCAATTGCTGTGAAATGATAACAAATTCTGGTCCTTAATTCTCTAATGGTGCTCACAATATATATGCGTTGACATGTGCAAAAGATACCATAGACAACGTATTTGGTTCTGCAGTTAATGTTACTCATGATTTTCATTTTCATTCCTCTTGTGTCCTGAAAGATTTGTGTGCATTCACGTGCAAATTTGCATAACCTACATATTCCGCATTTTCTGAAACCTGATGTGTGGATGGTAACCAAGTTCCAGTGGCTTTTATTGGTAGATAGGGGAGTAGTGACAGACTCAAATTCATTTTAAGTGTTTTAGCTTTTCTGAAAATAATTTTAGCTTGGTCATCAATATATTTTTCCAGATGCTGGTCAAGTTTAAGAAGATACCAGTTTTTAGAAAGAATTTTCTTGATTTCATAATTGTTGTCACAAAATATGATTATGAAACGTACTTGTTTGTTTCCTTTGGCTGGGTGTGATTGTTTTTTCTCTTGTCATCTGCTTGCTTTCATGTAGGCTTCTTGGATACATCTGTGATTATAGCCTCTTTGTTTGAACCTTCTCTTTAGTAATTCGCATTCTTGGAGAAATACATGATTATCTTCACAATTACTCCGTGCCCAAATGAACTCTCCCTTTGGGTATGTTTTGTTTGACTGACTGGTAGTGACAACTACTGGCGTGAAGTGTTGCGTTTGTTTCCGTTACTTTCCGATAGGTTTTGGTTCGAAAGTGGTCTCCTTCCACATAGATTGTAAGATCCAAAAAATCAATACTTGTGCTGTTTACTTGTCCCGTGAAATGTATCCCTTGGTCATTCACATTCATTCTGTGTTGAAAATCTGCCAAATCTTGTTCATGACCGTTCCAAATTAGAAGCACATCATCGATAAACCTGGCCCAAAGTACAACCTTGTCTGAAAATGAGGGTTCCTTGTAGGCAAATTGGTCTTCAAACATACCCATTAAGAGCTTTGCAAGGGCAGGGGCATATTTCAGGGCAGAGCGCGGGTCACCACGTATGTGCAGGACTGGGTAGTGCACCGGTGTTCCCACGCATACACAGTTTTTAAACAAGGAAACATGGACCTGATCCCCAATATTAGTACATTCTGGCACCTTGCTGCTGATTCACTTTGTCCGGAAATAACCCAGCAGACCTTGTTCCGTAGAGGGCTGAAAGAAGATCACACAGACAAGCTCGTTCACATTTCTGAGCCTGATAATCTGCAAAGTCTTATCGACCAATTAATCAGGATAGACCATAGGCTGTCAGAGCGATAAGGAGAATGGCACCGTGATGAATACTATCAACCTCTCGCTTGTCCAGGACCCTCAGTCGTACCAGTCAGCAGTGGTGAAAATAAACCTGAACCTATTGAATTATGGGCCATATGTGGTCCCTTATCAGAAGCAGAAAGGAAGCGACGCAGAGTGAACCGTTCGTATCTGTATTGCAGCACAGTTGGACACTGCCTGGCTTTCTGTCCCCAACGCCAACGAAAGCCTGTGTGAAACTAACAGGCTTGCAGCAGCGGAAGGAGGCCGCGAGCTGACCACTTTGTACCCCTTCCATCTGGGATTGATATGAATGCCACGAATCGTATCTCATCACAGACCTGGCACTGGACTGGTTGACCTCCTTCCTCTCTGACTGACCATGCCAGGTTCAACTGTGCCTTTTATCTCCTTCTTTCTCTCCTCCATCACACTCTCCTTCTGCAGCGTCTCCATGGGCTCTACCTCTCGCCGTGGCTCTTCAACATCTACCTTGCTCCCTCTCGCCCATTTGATTTCCACCTTCTCTCCTCACTTTAAGTGTTATGTGAGCCACACGGAGCTCTCCTTCAAGCTTCCCTCCACTACCTGCTCTTCTTCCCCTCTCATTCTTGACTCTTTGGCTGCTATTCAGGCATGGTGTGCTGCGAACGATCTCTGCCTTAATGTCAGTAAGACGGAGATCATTCTCATTGGGGCCCCAGCTACCTCCTTCCCTCCTACTCTCTGGACGGTCTCCATGGGCTCCCTACCCTCACCCTCTTGTGAGGCAAAATAAACCTTGGTGTCATCTTTGACTCCTCACTCTCCTTCTCTCCTCACATCGCGGATCTTGCCAAGAAGGCCCATTTTCTGCGGCACCTCCTCAGAGGCATTCTCCCTTTCCTCACCTTGCCTCATAAACTTAATGTCTCCAGGGCTCTGGTCCTCTCTAGGCTGGACTACTGCAACAGCCTCTTCCTCAATCTGCCTATATCCTCCCTTCGCCCCCTTCAACTAATCCAGGATAGGACTGCAAGACTGAACCTTGGCCTCAAGCCCAGGGACGCTTCTCTCCAGCCCTAAAATCTCTCCACTGGCTCCCAGTTGTTGAGAGGATCAAGTTCAAGACCCTCTGCATCATCCACAAGGCTTTCTGGGGCCTGGGATCCCACTACATCCAACCCTCCCTCCCTAAATACCTCCCTGTTAGAGCCCTTCAGTCTTCAAGCTCCAAATCTTCGCAGATCAGAGAGTAGGGGGGTAAATCTCTCTCTTCCACAGGAGCCTCCCTCTGGAATGGCCTCGCTGGCCCTCTCAGGCTTGAGTCAGAACTCCTTAAGTTCCGGAAGCTTCTCAAGACGCTTCTTTATCTTCTTCCTTCCCTCCCTGCTAATGTCCCCCTCTGCCGCATAATGACTGGCTACCTGGTTCCTTCTGCTTTATACAAAGCACCAGGCCCTCCTTGCCCAGTCTACCCCAGCACCTAAGTCACCCTTTACCCCCTCCCTCAAAGCTGCACTTGCCCTACTGGGCTCCCCCACCTCTTTACTAGCCTAGTGGGGCCTGCACCCCTACTGAGCCCATCCAGCCACGCCCTTGCACTTAGCAGGTGGTCTTAATTCCCTGCACTCCCCTATCACTTGTCCACTTGGCCTCCCCTTAGCACTCACCTAGCCCAGGGGCCCTCCTCCTAGCACTTGTGCGCTCTCCACTCCGATCTGCACTTCCTTTCTCTCCTTAGCATTAGCACATTCCGCTCTGACTGGCACTTTCCCCCACCTCCACACTCCCCTGCACTTCTTGTTACTGCACTTGCACGATCCAAATGACACACAGTCTAGTAGGATCATTTTTGTTATTCTTCATCCCTGTCCCCCCTACCCTCTTTTTTTTCTTGTTGCGCCTTGAAACACCATTTGCTGTATAGGTGCATTATAAATACCCCAATAAATAAATAAATAAATGGCAAGCCCATGCCATCTGCTGTGTTCTTTGTGATACAAGTCTCTCTACGGTGGAGTCAGGAAAACTACACCCTTTCCATGGTTGCCTTGGTTGACTACAGGGCTTCAGGGATATGTCGATGTGGTGCTCACTAACAAACAAGCACTTCCTTTGCGCACCAGAGTGGAGATGGTTCAAGAAGCTGTTATCAATGGAACACTGCTAGCTTCATGACCCATCACCCAATGCGCTGCACCCCTGGAAGACTCCATTAATCAGCATTGAGAAACCCTGGCCTTTGATGTTATACATACCCAATCCTTTCATGTTGTGTTAGGTCTACCATGGTTAATGCATCACAATCCGCACATCAATGGGGCCACACGCACCGTGGTTTTTGGATCAGACCTATGCACTTCATATTGTTGTCAAGAATCTGATTCCTGTGCTCTGTTCACCGCCATTGATCAACAGGCGCCAACACAACAGATCAACAGCTGCTCGTCGATGCCTACAGAGTACCATCATTTTCACAGCCTCTTTGATGAGCCCGGGGAAACACCAGTCCCACCTCATCGCACTCATGGCTGCGAGATCAATTTACTCCCAGACAAGCCCATACCCCATGGACGGATCAATTCTCGGACCATCCAGGAAAGAGAGGAGTTGCAGAGGTACTCTGACGAGTGCTTGGATAAAAGGTATATTGTTCCATCAAAATCACCTGTGGGAGCCCCTTTGTTGTTCGTGCCTAAGAAGGAAGGCACCTTGAGACTGTGCATGGACTACCGTGCCCTTAATGAAATCACACGGAAAGACAGATACCCTCTTTCAATGATCAATGAAATCATGGAATCACTGCATTCGGCTACTATCTTTTCTAAACTGGACCCTCATGGCACATACCACCTTGTTCGGATCAAGGCGTGTCAGAAGTTCTCCAAAGTCTTAAGGACAATCATTTGTTCGCCAAAACTGAGCAGTGTCAGTTCCATCAGAAGCAAATCGAATTCCTAGAATATGTCACCGGCAAAACAGGTATCCCTATGGACCCTTAGAAAATCCAGACAATAATCCAGTGGTAAAGTTCCCAAGATGTAAAGGGCGTTCAATGGTACCTAGGATTCGCCAACTACTACAGGCAATTTATTCCTGACTTCGCCGATCGGTCAGTGGATATAACGCGATTGCTGAACACCAAGCAAGCGTTCACATGGGACGACCGAGCTGAACCCGCCTTTTTTGGCCTTGAAAAAAGAATTCCTCACTAATCCCATATTACAACACCCCAATGATCTTCAACTGTGTATTGTGGAAGCCGATGCTTTGGCCTTTGCAATTAGGGAGAAGGTCGGTGCTGATAGCACTGAACACTCTATTGCCAGCTATCCACGAAAACTAACTACATGCGAACGCAATTATGCAGTGATAGAAAAAGAGCTTGTGTCCATTAAAGAGGCTCTCAAAGAATGGAGACACCATTTACAAGGGGCCGGTTCCCAGTCGAGATACGTACAGATGATTGAAACCTACAACACCTACGCACCTTGACCTGCAAAAACAGAAGGCAGGCTAGATGGGTGTTCTTTTTCACCCAGTATGATTTTACTATCACGTAAATACCAGGATCTCTGAACAAACGTGCGGACGCCTTATCCCGGTCTTTTCACAGTCCTACAGAAATTCCATCCGAGTTACCTCTCGTGTTGTCCTCAAGGCATTTCCTGAGTTGCTTTGCCCCATATCTGCTACGCAGTGAAGCGGAGACCAGCGCGGACCGAGCCTATGATTCCCTTCCTCCTCAAGACACTATCATAGAGAGAGACAGCTTGTTGTACCAGCAAGACTCTGTATACATCACTCTGACAGCCATACAGGACCAGCTGATGCGTACCTTCCATGATTATCTCATAGCTGGTCCCATAGCAGCCACTTCTGAACTGTAATGGCAGTTTTAGAGGCCGGGGGTACCTGCCCAAAAACATGGCTATGTCGCTTCTTGCCAAGTCTGCGCACAAGCCTAAAGAGACCATCAAGACCTGCAGATCTTCAAGTCATTGGCGATTGCTCACTTCATTCTTGACCCTAAGCTACCTACTGCTACTCAGATGACGGCTATGTTTTTTCAGCATGAATACAATTCCACGGTCTATCGGAGAAGATAATATCAGACAGCGGGACACAGTTTGTATTGCACTTCTGGATGCAGCTTTGTTCACATCTATGTAGTAATAGGGCTCGCAGTTCTGGCTATCACAAACCAATGGCCAGACCGAGTGTACCAATCAAACCCCGGAACAATACCTGCAATATTACTCCAATGCTCTGCAAACCAACTTAGCCGACAATCTCATCCTGGCCGAAGTAGCCTTCAACAATTTTCTCTGCACATCTTTGGGATAAAGTCCATTTTCTGTAGCTATGGGTTCCACCCGAAGATGTTCCCTGAAGGAACCCCCACTGCCAGTAACACCTCTGATGCAGATAACATATACAGGATGTCCATCACTTGGGCTCTTATATGATAGCCAGGAAAGACAAAGGAGACAAGCGGATAAAAGACGTCGCCTAGAACCAGTATTTAATGTAGCTTTGGCTGTCCACTCATAATCTGCATATATGGAACTTGCCTACCAAATTACAAGGGTCCTTTTCGTATCCTGCAGAGGATGTCATGTGTGGCCTTCCGGTTGCAATTGCCTCCTACCTGAAAAATGCATCCTGTGTTCCACGTCTCCCTGTCGAAACCCATCATCTCGGATACACGCGGGAGAAGGCTCAGAGCCCCTGGTCCCATGTTTGTGGATGGTCAGCCCAAATACAAGGTACAGAAGATCTGTGATGCTCGGTATAAGAGTGGTGTTCTATACTTCTTTGTGAACTGGAAGGGCTTTCTCTCCACCACACCGGGCCACATGGATGGGTGGCCGCCCAGCTCGCCAACCACAACAAAGGATGCATGCCACCAGCATTGCCGGGAGGTAGGAGCACTCTGAGCGTCCCCATGGCAATGGTGACGGCAGAAGCCGGCAGCCCTTACCCCTTTGCCTGTGGCATTTCGCTATAAAAACGGTTCACATCATTCAATCAGAGCGTCTCAACACTCGTGGTTAGGCAGCTTGCTTCGTTGCCATCGGTCTGTTTCCTCCTTGTTTTTGCCTTGCTTCTTGCTACCTTTTGACCCTGTTTCCTTGTTCCTTCTGCTGGCTCTTACTCCTACCTCTGCCCATCCTGATCTTCTGTTACCTGCTCTCAGCTCCCGGTCTCTTTGCTTCTTGGGTACCTCCTCTCCCTGGACCCTTGTCTCTTCCATTGCCTGACACCCTGTATTCCTCTCTGGGTGTCTCCTCTTGCCCTCAATTCCTGATCTGCAAAACCATCATTGGGAGTGATATCCAGTGCCCCTCTTCAGTGTCTGCACTGTTCCTGCGTCACACTCAATCACGGTCTATAGAGAAAGTAATTTTTCAACACACATTTTTAATATATATAAACATTTCATCAGGCCAATATAGCAGTAAAATTGTTGTTCAGTATGTCCATGATTCTTTCCAAAATCAAAGAGAATAATCACTTATTCACTCCCAACAATTAAAACACGATACAAAGTGTGTAAATGAAAGCTGAAAAAACACACATAAGGCATTTTACATTAAATAATGCCAGTGTACTTGGAGTTTTCTAGTGCTCTATCTGCAAACCAGTGTATGAATATTTAATGGCCACTAGGGTGCCAGCAACTAGAAGAATCCAAACACTTGTACCGATAACACACGATGCTTAGATTGCAAAGGCACCTTAATGGAAGTGTCCTTGTTAACATCTAAAAGCTTGTATAGACATAAGACACAGTATAGTATCAAAAAATGTAACACCGTCTATGTGAACAATTCTATACACTGATCTAAAAAAGCACATGAGACCAGCTCATGCTGTATCAAAGTCGACCGGTTTCATAACCACATCTTATTCGGGTCATCTTCATCAGGACTTTATTTAATGAGGTCTTGACTCCCTGTCTGGGATCGCTGTCTTGCACCCTTGCGTGTGTTTTTCTATTCCTAAGGGAAGCAGAAAGTGGAATAATCACATGGTGTTCCTTCCACACTACTACTGGTGTATACTACTAAGCCTATATTGCTTATCATAGGTGTATCTAAAGATATCACTAGGCTTACTTACTAAAGTGAACAAATTAATGTGTCCAAAGTTGTGCCTAATATTACATAAAACAATGGGGAGACAGAGGTGAGTGGGGAGAGGGGGTAGGGGGGGGCTTGTGAAAAATAGGGACGGGAATGGTGGTGTACATGCATGCACAGAAACACTCCAGGGACTAAACCACTGTGTTTGCTAGTTTAAAATAGGAGGAATAACCTTATAGCCCCCTAAAGACTGTGCGTGATATTACCGCACCGTACACGGAAACACTCCAGGGACTAAACCACCGTGCTTGCTGGTTTAAAAAAAAGGGGGTGGGATAACCTTATAGCCCCTTACAAACTGTGCGTGATCTTACCGCACTGTGCTGAAAAACGTAACTGCTCAGAAATATCTGAGAACAGAGCGCACCCGAGCGCTGTAGATACTAGATGTCACGCTATCAGTTTAAGCGTTGGCTGATATCAAATCTGAAAACAATGGAGAAGCCAGCTGTTTAAAATAATGCGAGTGAGTCAAAGGGCGTTCATAGTTGCTACGAACGCAGCACTAAATTTTATAAGGCTGTATTTACAGCTAGAACACAGCTCTTACCTCGCTTGCTGTAATCGTACATTGTAGAGGGCGTCAATGCGTCTGCGCGGTGCCTGCAAGTCTGGAAAATGCATGCACACTAAGCGCCAGCCCGCTATGATGCCTCTATGTAGAAATTCATACACAATGCTCCGAAAACAAACTCTATGGTTTGTCGGCCATCTTAGCTATGGTGACGTATTTCAGCCATCTTGGATAAGGCTGCATATGTGTGTATTATATATTCAGTAAACACACAATGGGCAGTTCAGCATTAGAGAGAGAGGTGCATATTTTGTAAAACCCACATGAAAAACTGACGAAGTATTTATATATACTAATGTATACATGATTATCAAAATACCACTTCCACGAAGGCTATCTTTGCCATCCACTGCAACGTTGTGTTTGATAATGACACTACATATCATACAAAGTTATTCCACAGTAACAGATGGCAAGGCTGTATTATATCAACGACATGAGGTAGCCCAGGCTGAATAAAAAACTTAGGCTAGATGGAACGTCATGATCCTAAACAAATACATACATGCGTTGTATTTCATCTATTAAGGTCATAACTAAGGTGCATCCCCTTCCCCTTATTGCTGTGTATAACCTCAATTCAGGAACAAATTACAGGAAAAAATTACTGGAAAAAATTCCTAGAAAAAATTAATTACAGGAAGGGGTTGCTAGGGCTTATACACATGTACAAAAAGGTACATATATGGGTTAGTCCCCTAGTTCTATCACACTACAATGAGCATGTGCCCTATATGGTGTTGTTAGGTGGGCAGAACAGCTAACTCATTCCATTGAATAAGTTCATTAAGCCCTTTCTTGTGTGTATTGAGCCTAAATATCCAGTTTTGTTCTCTCCTAAAGAGCATATTCTGAAAATTGCCACCTCGTTTAGGAATGTTAATTTTTTCAATTATTGTCCATTTGAATGTTTCTGGACTATGTCCTTTCATAATGAAATGGTTTACCATGGGTGCTGTCAACTTTTTTGTCCTTAGACACGAACGATGTTCTATCATCCGTTTCTTGATGGGTCTCATGGTCATCCCTACATATTTGAGGTTGCAAGGGCATATTATGAGATAGATCACTCCTGCAGTGTTACAGTTGGTAAACTGCCGTTGTATCCAAGGAGTACGAAGCCCCAAATCTATTTCTTTAGTGCGTTCAGTTTGTGAGCACATGGAGCAAGATCCACATGGTGAGTGTCCTGTTGGAGCAGTACTCTGCCAAATAGTAGCAGGGTTTTTGTCTCTTTTTTCTCTAAAAGTTTTGACTAGCTTGTCCCGGATATTACTCCTCCTTTTGATGGCAAATTTAGGCTCCTCCAGGTGGTGTTGACCAGTATTTAGAATCGGCCATAGACTTTTTATTTCCCTTTTCAACTTATTCAGCATGGGGGAGTAACTCATAACTGCTATTATATTGTCTTGAGCAGGTGGTTTCGGGTGTTGTTGCAGAGTAACACTTCTAGGAATATTTCGGGCTCTCCTGTATGTGGAATCGATGATCCTCTTCGGATACCCTCTATGAGCCAATTGTTTCTTGAGCGCTTTTCCTTGTTCTTCATAATCTGAAGTCTGGGTGCAAATTCTTCTGTATCGAAGGAATTGCCCGAATGGGAGATTGTCTTTCAATGCCTGTGGGTGATAACTCGAGTATGTCAGGAGAGAATTCCTGTCGGTGGCTTTCTTGTATACTCTTGAACAAAGTTTATCTTGTACCACCATGATGTTAAGATCCAGAAAGTGTATAGCTTTTTTATCGTGATCCAAGGTAAATTTCAGAAAAGGATTTAACGAATTCAGCCATGTGTGGAATGTATGTATTTCTGCTTCGGTGCCTCTGAAGATCATGAAAACATCATCTATGTACCTCTTCCAAAGTATTATTTGGTCCAGGAAGGGATTCGAGGAAGGGTAGATAGCATCACATTCAAAAGCATTGACAAAAAGATTGGCCAAGCTCGGAGCAAAAGTCGCCCCCATAGCAGTCCCAGATATCTGCTGGTAGAAGGTATCGTTACAGATGAAATAGTTTCTTGTAAGAGCTATTTCAGCGAGTTGTATGATCAAACCAGATGGGGTATTGTGAAGATCAATGCCTGATTCCAAGAGATGTTGCACCATGGAGAGTGTGGCTTGTTGTGGGATTTTCGTGTACAATGACTCTATGTCCATGGTAACTAGCCATTCTGTCTCTTGATTGAAGGTAATGGAATCCAAAAGATTGAGCATTGCTGTAGAGTCTTTTATATATGCGCGCATCTTCTGAACTTCATCTTTAATGAAAAAATCAACAAATTGTGAGAGAGGTTCTAGAACTGACTGAATGCCCGATACTATGGGTCTGCCAGGAGGTGGAATTATGCCTTTATGGATTTTCGGAGTGGCATAGAAGGCTGGTATTCGGGGGTGCGATGGTGTTAGGAAGGCTGCTTCTTTAGCGCTTATATATCCCTCTGCCTCTGCTTCTTCAATTATAGTGTTGATTTGATTCTGCAGTTGGTTGGTAGGATTGCCCGGAAGAATGCGATAGCTGGAACGGTCTTGTAAAAGCTCCTGAACCATATTATCATAATCTACCTTGTCCATCACGACAGTTGCTCCTCCCTTATCCGCCGGCTTAATGACAATGGATTCATTATCTGCCAGAGTTTTTAATGCTGCTGTTTGTTCTTTCGTACAATTAGAGTGTGTGAAGGGAATATTTTCTTCTAATTTACTGATTCTCTTGAGCAAGGCTTGTTCGAAAGTCATGGACTCAACTGTGTTGGAGGCATAAGGAGGATAGAATTGAGATGGTGGCTTCAAGCCTGTAGCATCTGGTATGCCTGATGTATTTTCATCAAAAAATTGTTTCAATCTGATCTTTCTCATCAGTTGATTGACCTCTATTCTTGTTTGAAGCGGAGACCAGCGCGGACCGAGCCTATGATTCCCTTCCTCCTCAAGACACTATCATAGAGAGAGACAGCTTGTTGTACCAGCAAGACTCTGTATACATCACTCTGACAGCCATACAGGACCAGCTGATGCGTACCTTCCATGATTATCTCATAGCTGGTCCCATAGCAGCCACTTCTGAACTGTAATGGCAGTTTTAGAGGCCGGGGGTACCTGCCCAAAAACATGGCTATGTCGCTTCTTGCCAAGTCTGCGCACAAGCCTAAAGAGACCATCAAGACCTGCAGATCTTCAAGTCATTGGCGATTGCTCACTTCATTCTTGACCCTAAGCTACCTACTGCTACTCAGATGACGGCTATGTTTTTTCAGCATGAATACAATTCCACGGTCTATCGGAGAAGATAATATCAGACAGCGGGACACAGTTTGTATTGCACTTCTGGATGCAGCTTTGTTCACATCTATGTAGTCATAGGGCTCGCAGTTCTGGCTATCACAAACCAATGGCCAGACCGAGTGTACCAATCAAACCCCGGAACAATACCTGCAATATTACTCCAATGCTCTGCAAACCAACTTAGCCGACAATCTCATTCTGGCCGAAGTAGCCTTCAACAATTTTCTCTGCACATCTTTGGGATAAAGTCCATTTTCTGTAGCTATGGGTTCCACCCGAAGATGTTCCCTGAAGGAACCCCCACTGCCAGTAACACCTCTGATGCAGATAACATATACAGGATGTCCATCACTTGGGCTCTTATATGATAGCCAGGAAAGACAAAGGAGACAAGCGGATAAAAGACGTCGCCTAGAACCAGTATTTAATGTAGCTTTGGCTGTCCACTCATAATCTGCATATATGGAACTTGCCTACCAAATTACAAGGGTCCTTTTCGTATCCTGCAGAGGATGTCATGTGTGGCCTTCCGGTTGCAATTGCCTCCTACCTGAAAAATGCATCCTGTGTTCCACGTCTCCCTGTCGAAACCCATCATCTCGGATACACGCGGGAGAAGGCTCAGAGCCCCTGGTCCCATGTTTGTGGATGGTCAGCCCAAATACAAGGTACAGAAGAACTGTGATGCTCGGTATAAGAGTGGTGTTCTATACTTCTTTGTGAACTGGAAGGGCTTTCTCTCCACCACACCGGGCCACATGGATGGGTGGCCGCCCAGCTCGCCAACCACAACAAAGGATGCATGCCACCAGCATTGCCGGGAGGTAGGAGCACTCTGAGCGTCCCCATGGCAATGGTGACGGCAGAAGCCGGCAGCCCTTACCCCTTTGCCTGTGGCATTTCGCTATAAAAGCGGTTCACATCATTCAATCAGAGCGTCTCAACACTCGTGGTTAGGCAGCTTGCTTCGTTGCCATCGGTCTGTTTCCTCCTTGTTTTTGCCTTGCTTCTTGCTACCTTTTGACCCTGTTTCCTTGTTCCTTCTGCTGGCTCTTACTCCTACCTCTGCCCATCCTGATCTTCTGTTACCTGCTCTCAGCTCCCGGTCTCTTTGCTTCTTGGGTACCTCCTCTCCCTGGACCCTTGTCTCTTCCATTGCCTGACACCCTGTATTCCTCTCTGGGTGTCTCCTCTTGCCCTCAATTCCTGATCTGCAAAACCATCATTGGGAGTGATATCCAGTGCCCCTCTTCAGTGTCTGCACTGTTCCTGCGTCACACTCAATCACGGTCTATAGAGAAAGTAATTTTTCAACACACATTTTTAATATATATAAACATTTCATCAGGCCAATATAGCAGTAAAATTGTTGTTCAGTATGTCCATGATTCTTTCCAAAATCAAAGAGAATAATCACTTATTCACTCCCAACAATTAAAACACGATACAAAGTGTGTAAATGAAAGCTGAAAAAACACACATAAGGCATTTTACATTAAATAATGCCAGTGTACTTGGAGTTTTCTAGTGCTCTATCTGCAAACCAGTGTATGAATATTTAATGGCCACTAGGGTGCCAGCAACTAGAAGAATCCAAACACTTGTACCGATAACACACGATGCTTAGATTGCAAAGGCACCTTAATGGAAGTGTCCTTGTTAACATCTAAAAGCTTGTATAGACATAAGACACAGTATAGTATCAAAAAATGTAACACCGTCTATGTGAACAATTCTATACACTGATCTAAAAAAGCACATGAGACCAGCTCATGCTGTATCAAAGTCGACCGGTTTCATAACCACATCTTATTCGGGTCATCTTCATCAGGACTTTATTTAATGAGGTCTTGACTCCCTGTCTGGGATCGCTGTCTTGCACCCTTGCGTGTGTTTTTCTATTCCTAAGGGAAGCAGAAAGTGGAATAATCACATGGTGTTCCTTCCACACTACTACTGGTGTATACTACTAAGCCTATATTGCTTATCATAGGTGTATCTAAAGATATCACTAGGCTTACTTACTAAAGTGAACAAATTAATGTGTCCAAAGTTGTGCCTAATATTACATAAAACAATGGGGAGACAGAGGTGAGTGGGGAGAGGGGGTGGGGGGGGGGGCTTGTGAAAAATAGGGACGGGAATGGTGGTGTACATGCATGCACAGAAACACTCCAGGGACTAAACCACTGTGTTTGCTAGTTTAAAATAGGAGGAATAACCTTATAGCCCCCTAAAGACTGTGCGTGATATTACCGCACCGTACACGGAAACACTCCAGGGACTAAACCACCTTGCTTGCTGGTTTAAAAAAAGGGGGTGGGATAACCTTATAGCCCCTTACAAACTGTGCGTGATCTTACCGCACTGTGCTGAAAAACGTAACTGCTCAGAAATATCTGAGAACAGAGCGCACCCGAGCGCTGTAGATACTAGATGTCACGCTATCAGTTTAAGCGTTGGCTGATATCAAATCTGAAAACAATGGAGAAGCCAGCTGTTTAAAATAATGCGAGTGAGTCAAAGGGCGTTCATAGTTGCTACGAACGCAGCACTAAATTTTATAAGGCTGTATTTACAGCTAGAACACAGCTCTTACCTCGCTTGCTGTAATCGTACATTGGAGAGGGCGTCAATGCGTCTGCGCGGTGCCTGCAAGTCTGGAAAATGCATGCACACTAAGCGCCAGCCCGCTATGATGCCTCTATGTAGAAATTCATACACGATGCTCCGAAAACAAACTCTATGGTTTGTCGGCCATCTTAGCTATGGTGACGTATTTCAGCCATCTTGGATAAGGCTGCATATGTGTGTATTATATATTCAGTAAACACACAATGGGCAGTTCAGCATTAGAGAGAGAGGTGCATATTTTGTAAAACCCACATGAAAAACTGACGAAGTATTTATATATACTAATGTATACATGATTATCAAAATACCACTTCCACGAAGGCTATCTTTGCCATCCACTGCAACGTTGTGTTTGATAATGACACTACATATCATACAAAGTTATTCCACAGTAGCAGATGGCAAGGCTGTATTATATCAACGACATGAGGTAGCCCAGGCTGAATAAAAAACTTAGGCTAGATGGAACGTCATGATCCTAAACAAATACATACATGCGTTGTATTTCATCTATTAAGGTCATAACTAAGGTGCATCCCCTTCCCCTTATTGCTGTGTATAACCTCAATTCAGGAACAAATTACAGGAAAAAATTACTGGAAAAAATTCCTAGAAAAAATTAATTACAGGAAGGGGTTGCTAGGGCTTATACACATGTACAAAAAGGTACATATATGGGTTAGTCCCCTAGTTCTATCACACTACAATGAGCATGTGCCCTATATGGTGTTGTTAGGTGGGCAGAACAGCTAACTCATTCCATTGAATAAGTTCATTAAGCCCTTTCTTGTGTGTATTGAGCCTAAATATCCAGTTTTGTTCTCTCCTAAAGAGCATATTCTGAAAATTGCCACCTCGTTTAGGAATGTTAATTTTTTCAATTATTGTCCATTTGAATGTTTCTGGACTATGTCCTTTCATAATGAAATGGTTTACCATGGGTGCTGTCAACTTTTTTGTCCTTAGACACGAACGATGTTCTATCATCCGTTTCTTGATGGGTCTCATGGTCATCCCTACATATTTGAGGTTGCAAGGGCATATTATGAGATAGATCACTCCTGCAGTGTTACAGTTGGTAAGCTGCCGTTGTATCCAAGGAGTACGAAGCCCCAAATCTATTTCTTTAGTGCGTTCAGTTTGTGAGCACATGGAGCAAGATCCACATGGTGAGTGTCCTGTTGGAGCAGTACTCTGCCAAATAGTAGCAGGGTTTTTGTCTCTTTTTTCTCTAAAAGTTTTGACTAGCTTGTCCCGGATATTACTCCTCCTTTTGATGGCAAATTTAGGCTCCTCCAGGTGGTGTTGACCAGTATTTAGAATCGGCCATAGACTTTTTATTTCCCTTTTCAACTTATTCAGCATGGGGGAGTAACTCATAACTGCTATTATATTGTCTTGAGCAGGTGGTTTCGGGTGTTGTTGCAGAGTAACACTTCTAGGAATATTTCGGGCTCTCCTGTATGTGGAATCGATGATCCTCTTCGGATACCCTCACTGAGCCAATTGTTTCTTGAGCGCTTTTCCTTGTTCTTCATAATCTGAAGTCTGGGTGCAAATTCTTCTGTATCGAAGGAATTGCCCGAATGGGAGATTGTCTTTCAATGCCTGTGGGTGATAACTCGAGTATGTCAGGAGAGAATTCCTGTCGGTGGCTTTCTTGTATACTCTTGAACAAAGTTTATCTTGTACCACCATGATGTTAAGATCCAGAAAGTGTATAGCTTTTTTATCGTGATCCAAGGTAAATTTCAGAAAAGGATTTAACGAATTCAGCCATGTGTGGAATGTATGTATTTCTGCTTCGGTGCCTCTGAAGATCATGAAAACATCATCTATGTACCTCTTCCAAAGTATTATTTGGTCCAGGAAGGGATTCGAGGAAGGGTAGATAGCATCACATTCAAAAGCATTGACAAAAAGATTGGCCAAGCTCGGAGCAAAAGTCGCCCCCATAGCAGTCCCAGATATCTGCTGGTAGAAGGTATCGTTACAGATGAAATAGTTTCTTGTAAGAGCTATTTCAGCGAGTTGTATGATCAAACCAGATGGGGTATTGTGAAGATCAATGCCTGATTCCAAGAGATGTTGCACCATGGAGAGTGTGGCTTGTTGTGGGATTTTCGTGTACAATGACTCTATGTCCATGGTAACTAGCCATTCTGTCTCTTGATTGAAGGTAATGGAATCCAAAAGATTGAGCATTGCTGTAGAGTCTTTTATATATGCGCGCATCTTCTGAACTTCATCTTTAATGAAAAAATCAACAAATTGTGAGAGAGGTTCTAGAACTGACTGAATGCCCGATACTATGGGTCTGCCAGGAGGTGGAATTATGCCTTTATGGATTTTCGGAGTGGCATAGAAGGCTGGTATTCGGGGGTGCGATGGTGTTAGGAAGGCTGCTTCTTTAGCGCTTATATATCCCTCTGCCTCTGCTTCTTCAATTATAGTGTTGATTTGATTCTGCAGTTGGTTGGTAGGATTGCCCGGAAGAATGCGATAGCTGGAACGGTCTTGTAAAAGCTCCTGAACCATATTATCATAATCTACCTTGTCCATCACGACAGTTGCTCCTCCCTTATCCGCCGGCTTAATGACAATGGATTCATTATCTGCCAGAGTTTTTAATGCTGCTGTTTGTTCTTTCGTACAATTAGAGTGTGTGAAGGGAATATTTTCTTCTAATTTACTGATTCTCTTGAGCAAGGCTTGTTCGAAAGTCATGGACTCAACTGTGTTGGAGGCATAAGGAGGATAGAATTGAGATGGTGGCTTCAAGCCTGTAGCATCTGGTATGCCTGATGTATTTTCATCAAAAAATTGTTTCAATCTGATCTTTCTCATCAGTTGATTGACCTCTATTCTTGTTTGGAATGGGTCATAATATGCTGTTGGTACGAAGGACAGGCCTTTTTGCAAGACCTCTTCTTCTGGTTTCGTAAGTGTGTATTGAGATAAGTTTACCACTAACGAGACATTGGCTGTGGAAGGCCTCTTCCTCTGCTGCGGGTGACTACCGTAGGTTGTCCTTGCCACCATGTCTCGTTAGTGGTAAACCCATTCCAAACAAGAATAGAGGTCAATCAACTGATGAGAAAGATCAGATTGAAACAATTTTTTGATGAAAATACATCAGGCATACCAGATGCTACAGGCTTGAAGCCACCATCTCAATTCTATCCTCCTTATGCCTCCAACACAGTTGAGTCCATGACTTTCGAACAAGCCTTGCTCAAGAGAATCAGTAAATTAGAAGAAAATATTCCCTTCACACACTCTAATTGTACGAAAGAACAAACAGCAGCATTAAAAACTCTGGCAGATAATGAATCCATTGTCATTAAGCCGGCGGATAAGGGAGGAGCAACTGTCGTGATGGACAAGGTAGATTATGATAATATGGTTCAGGAGCTTTTACAAGACCGTTCCAGCTATCGCATTCTTCCGGGCAATCCTACCAACCAACTGCAGAATCAAATCAACACTATAATTGAAGAAGCAGAGGCAGAGGGATATATAAGCGCTAAAGAAGCAGCCTTCCTAACACCATCGCACCCCCGAATACCAGCCTTCTATGCCACTCCGAAAATCCATAAAGGCATAATTCCACCTCCTGGCAGACCCATAGTATCGGGCATTCAGTCAGTTCTAGAACCTCTCTCACAATTTGTTGATTTTTTCATTAAAGATGAAGTTCAGAAGATGCGCGCATATATAAAAGACTCTACAGCAATGCTCAATCTTTTGGATTCCATTACCTTCAATCAAGAGACAGAATGGCTAGTTACCATGGACATAGAGTCATTGTACACGAAAATCCCACAACAAGCCACACTCTCCATGGTGCAACATCTCTTGGAATCAGGCATTGATCTTCACAATACCCCATCTGGTTTGATCATACAACTCGCTGAAATAGCTCTTACAAGAAACTATTTCATCTGTAACGATACCTTCTACCAGCAGATATCTGGGACTGCTATGGGGGCGACTTTTGCTCCGAGCTTGGCCAATCTTTTTGTCAATGCTTTTGAATGTGATGCTATCTACCCTTCCTCGAATCCCTTCCTGGACCAAATAATACTTTGGAAGAGGTACATAGATGATGTTTTCATGATCTTCAGAGGCACCGAAGCAGAAATACATACATTCCACACATGGCTGAATTCGTTAAATCCTTTTCTGAAATTTACCTTGGATCACGATAAAAAAGCTATACACTTTCTGGATCTTAACATCATGGTGGTACAAGATAAACTTTGTTCAAGAGTATACAAGAAAGCCACCGACAGGAATTCTCTCCTGACATACTCGAGTTATCACCCACAGGCATTGAAAGACAATCTCCCATTCGGGCAATTCCTTCGATACAGAAGAATTTGCACCCAGACTTCAGATTATGAAGAACAAGGAAAAGCGCTCAAGAAACAATTGGCTCATAGAGGGTATCCGAAGAGGATCATCGATTCCACATACAGGAGAGCCCGAAATATTCCTAGAAGTGTTACTCTGCAACAACACCCGAAACCACCTGCTCAAGACAATATAATAGCAGTTATGAGTTACTCCCCCATGCTGAATAAGTTGAAAAGGGAAATAAAAAGTCTATGGCCGATTCTAAATACTGGTCAACACCACCTGGAGGAGCCTAAATTTGCCATCAAAAGGAGGAGTAATATCCGGGACAAGCTAGTCAAAACTTTTAGAGAAAAAAGAGACAAAAACCCTGCTACTATTTGGCAGAGTACTGCTCCAACAGGACACTCACCATGTGGATCTTGCTCCATGTGCTCACAAACTGAACGCACTAAAGAAATAGATTTGGGGCTTCGTACTCCTTGGATACAACGGCAGCTTACCAACTGTAACACTGCAGGAGTGATCTATCTCATAATATGCCCTTGCAACCTCAAATATGTAGGGATGACCATGAGACCCATCAAGAAACGGATGATAGAACATCGTTCGTGTCTAAGGACAAAAAAGTTGACAGCACCCATGGTAAACCATTTCATTATGAAAGGACATAGTCCAGAAACATTCAAATGGACAATAATTGAAAAAATTAACATTCCTAAACGAGGTGGCAATTTTCAGAATATGCTCTTTAGGAGAGAACAAAACTGGATATTTAGGCTCAATACACACAAGAAAGGGCTTAATGAACTTATTCAATGGAATGAGTTAGCTGTTCTGCCCACCTAACAACACCATATAGGGCACATGCTCATTGTAGTGTGATAGAACTAGGGGACTAACCCATATATGTACCTTTTTGTACATGTGTATAAGCCCTAGCAACCCCTTCCTGTAATTAATTTTTTCTAGGAATTTTTTCCAGTAATTTTTTCCTGTAATTTTTTCCTGAATTGAGGTTATACACAGCAATAAGGGGAAGGGGATGCACCTTAGTTATGACCTTAATAGATGAAATACAACGCATGTATGTATTTGTTTAGGATCATGACGTTCCATCTAGCCTAAGTTTTTTATTCAGCCTGGGCTACCTCATGTCGTTGATATAATACAGCCTTGCCATCTGCTACTGTGGAATAACTTTGTATGATATGTAGTGTCATTATCAAACACAACGTTGCAGTGGATGGCAAAGATAGCCTTCGTGGAAGTGGTATTTTGATAATCATGTATACATTAGTATATATAAATACTTCGTCAGTTTTTCATGTGGGTTTTACAAAATATGCACCTCTCTCTCTAATGCTGAACTGCCCATTGTGTGTTTACTGAATATATAATACACACATATGCAGCCTTATCCAAGATGGCTGAAATACGTCACCATAGCTAAGATGGCCGACAAACCATAGAGTTTGTTTTCGGAGCATCGTGTATGAATTTCTACATAGAGGCATCATAGCGGGCTGGCGCTTAGTGTGCATGCATTTTCCAGACTTGCAGGCACCGCGCAGACGCATTGACGCCCTCTCCAATGTACGATTACAGCAAGCGAGGTAAGAGCTGTGTTCTAGCTGTAAATACAGCCTTATAAAATTTAGTGCTGCGTTCGTAGCAACTATGAACGCCCTTTGACTCACTCGCATTATTTTAAACAGCTGGCTTGTCCATTGTTTTCAGATTTGATATCAGCCAACGCTTAAACTGATAGCGTGACATCTAGTATCTACAGCGCTCGGGTGCGCTCTGTTCTCAGATATTTCTGAGCAGTTACGTTTTTCAGCACAGTGCGGTAAGATCATGCACAGTTTGTAAGGGGCTATAAGGTTATCCCACCCCCTTTTTTTAAACCAGCAAGCACGGTGGTTTAGTCCCTGGAGTGTTTCCGTGTACGGTGCGGTAATATCACGCACAGTCTTTAGGGGGCTATAAGGTTATTCCTCCTATTTTAAACTAGCAAACACAGTGGTTTAGTCCCTGGAGTGTTTCTGTGCATGCATGTACACCACCATTCCCGTCCCTATTTTTCACAAGCCCCCCCCCTACCCCCTCTCCCCACTCACCTCTGTCTCCCCATTGTTTTATGTAATATTAGGCACAACTTTGGACACATTAATTTGTTCACTTTAGTAAGTAAGCCTAGTGATATCTTTAGCTACACCTATGATAAGCAATAGAGGTTTAGTAGTATACACCAGTAGTAGTGTGGAAGGAACACCATGTGATTATTCCACTTTCTGCTTCCCTTAGGAATAGAAAAACACACGCAAGGGTGCAAGACAGCGATCCCAGACAGGGAGTCAAGACCTCATTAAATAAAGTCCTGATGAAGATGACCCGAATAAGATGTGGTTATGAAACCGGTCGACTTTGATACAGCATGAGCTGGTCTCATGTGCTTTTTTAGATCAGTGTATAGAATTGTTCACATAGACGGTGTTACATTTTTTGATACTATACTGTGTCTTATGTCTATACAAGCTTTTAGATGTTAACAAGGACACTTCCATTAAGGTGCCTTTGCAATCTAAGCATCGTGTGTTATCGGTACAAGTGTTTGGATTCTTCTAGTTGCTGGCACCCTAGTGGCCATTAAATATTCATACACTGGTTTGCAGATAGAGCACTAGAAAACTCCAAGTACACTGGCATTATTTAATGTAAAATGCCTTATGTGTGTTTTTTCAGCTTTCATTTACACACTTTGTATCGTGTTTTAATTGTTGGGAGTGAATAAGTGATTATTCTCTTTGATTTTGGAAAGAATCATGGACATACTGAACAACAATTTTACTGCTATATTGGCCTGATGAAATGTTTATATATATTAAAAATGTGTGTTGAAAAATTACTTTCTCTATAGACCGTGATTGAGTGTGACGATGATTTTGTAATTCTCGGTAAGAATTGAAATTTAACCTTGTTTAAGGTTCAAGTAGATTTACCCCTAGTGTTCTTGCACTGTTCCTGCACCATGTAAACAGCGGGGTTCTGCATACTGTGGTGCAGGGAGTTTGCTCACTCTGCAGCGTGGTGTTGTCCTCCCAAATCATTGAGGGGTCACTCCCTGCATCACAAAGCGTATCAGAAAGGAGTCAGCAGAGAGGTCATCGTGGACATCCGTGAAGGATCAGGTAAGCAGTGCAAGTGGGACGAATTGCTTGACACTCGGGAAGAGTCTTTTCCGGTACGCCGCACACAGGCCCACCGGCATTTCAAGGGACAGCTGACCTCAGAGCTTCCCTATTTCGACTCATGTAGTCTGTAGCATTGACAAGCAGGAGAGCAGCCACTCAGCGGGAAAAGCACGGGTTGGTCTATTAAGGGTGGTATCTTCTCATCTGGAACTTGCCGGCTCTTATTCAGAGCCGGAGTTTTGGTCCAACCCAAGGGACTGTGTGTGCTGTTGGTGCCTGCCACAGTGCTCCGGTCCGGTTTTCACCATCATCCTCAGCCTCACTCATGGTGGTCTGCGTCCTCAAGGAAATACAAGGTTCCTTGCACTATCAGTAGACAACATGGTCCTTTCCCTATGATAATGTCCAGAAGGAGGAGCAGTCAAGTACAAGACTCACCTTTACTGGAAAATATACCTGGTCTTTTGCATTCTTATTCCACTCGAGCTACAGTGGGTAAACAAGCATTGTCCTTCCTGCAAGTACTTCCTGCAAGTACATCATTCAATATGGACACCACCTTATACCTTTTTGTTATTTTCCATGGAAGGGGTGGAGTGAGCACTTTAGAGTAACTTCCTGTGACAGGGTTCTTCCTGCCCTAAGTACTATACAAAGGGGGAAGATTATGGGGGATTTGCATTTCTAGTGCAC
Source organism: Ambystoma mexicanum (assembly GCF_040938575.1). Lineage (NCBI taxonomy): Eukaryota > Metazoa > Chordata > Amphibia > Caudata > Ambystomatidae > Ambystoma > Ambystoma mexicanum. The sequence goes on from NC_090921.1 coordinate 986,599,229, forward strand.
ACTCAGTGTGGTTTGATGTGTTTGCTTTTACTTTTCTACAGAGGTTTTTCATCTCAAAGTATTTTAATCTGCCTGAAAGTTTTCCTCTTCTCTCAAGATACCTTGTGGTTCCTGTCTCCCTCTGCCAATCCCAGTCCTTCTGGCTGGAGCTTGCAGAAGTGACCCTGGTTCCTTGTTCATCCAGAATCCTGACAAGTACAGCACGACCAATCCAGTTCACTGTCTGTTGAAGCAGAGAACTGGTAAAACAAGCCCTTGAAACGAGATTGCTTTAAAGCCTGTCAAAACACAAATAAACTTGCCCCGGACGAATGTCCTTTGCCAGCAGCAGGATACATGAGGCTTTTAGCAGCAGAATTAAGTATAATTGGTTATTTATAACAGGTTTAATACCCAGAGGTTTCTAAGCGCGGATCCGGGGATCGAACCAATGTTGCTCCGCGTCATCTTGCTTCCCAGGTGAGCGCGTTGCCCCATGGTTATCCTCCCTAGAAGTAGCAGCAGTTTTGAAGAAATCCCTTTAAAACCCAGGTGGGATTGCATTAAAACCTGTCAAAACTTAAATGAATTTGCTCCAAAGCCGACTCAGACATAGGCCTAGAAAAAAAACAGGCACAACCGCATTCCAGGTTTAAAGTAAAATGGTAAACACCTTAATGCCAAACTGAAGTAAGAGGACATTATTTGAAAAACGAAACCATCAACATTAGTGCTGCTTGACTTCTAAAAAAAAGATAAAAGATGTCAACTCCTGTTGCCGATCATTGCTCCAAAAGATTAAATACATATCTGGCCAAATACACTGATAAAGCAAGGACTGATGACATAGACTCGGCACTAGCCCATCTTGGTACACTAAAGAAATTTAATGAGTATGTCAGACAATCCTTTGATAGAGACAGTCTCAGGTTGTACCTGATAAGGAAGCAATACCCAATAATGACCAGGTTTATCCTGTCAGTCAGGCTTCAAACAATCAAGGTGCTGGAAAATACGGGTGCATGGAATGGTATCCCGCGACCACATAGGCTCTGCAAACTCTGTGGAAGAACCATTGCGTCTGCTAGACATTTGCTAACACAGTGTGATGAACTAGAAGTAGTTTATAAGCGGGCATATGCGAAATTCAGCAAACCGACCTCTGACACATTTTGGAGCAATATGTTTGAAGCCAAGTCATCAGTTCTTAGTACAGCGGCATTGCACATGTGGGAGGTGGCAAGTAAAATGATAACAAAGGTCGACGGGGACAGTTTTTAAGTTATTTTAAGATTATCCCTCATGGAGGACACTTGTATGAATTGCATGTATTTATTAATATGAATGTATTTTAAATATGTATATTATGTATTTTCTCTGATTATGTCAGTGCGAAAGGGATGCAAGTCATAGAATAACGCACTATAATAAATAAAATACTTTTTGTTATTTAATACATGCATGCTGCAACACAACGGGTTTACGTTTTGCTAAGATTATCAACAGATGGTGTGAACTCGCATGAAAAGCAAAAAGCTTGGTGTTACATCTAGATAGATTGAAGCTATTATTCTTTAATACATTATTAATGTAGAAGCAGATAACTCTCTTACTGACGATCAGATCATCAAAGGCTCTATCATCTTCTAACAGCAATCATTAAATTATTGTGCATCTCCAAAAGAATATGGCCATGAACTTAAAACCCATAACTTCTTGTTTCCCACCACAGACCTACCTTCTTGTCCCAAATCTGTAGTGGCTTACTCCCAATGCTATACAGAATGGAAAGAAAGCCGCTCTGGAAAGTGTTCTTAAACATGGCTATCCCTTTCCGTCAGGTCAGCCGTTTACTGTCCCTTCAGCCACGTTTTTCGGTCTGCAACAGGTAGCTTCCCAAAAATATTTGCGAGAGAGGAGTGCAGAAATGGTCCTTGGTGCTCTACAGAGGATGAGCCGAATCAGCATGCAAGGGAGGCAGTCCAACAAAACAGGAGCACTTTTTTTTTATTAGGAGTTTATGCTTATTTCAATCCTTCCTTCGTTGCTCCATAGGCATATTAAGCACTGTTCTCTGTTCTTAAACTGGTATGACAATATTATTTTAATGGAAACATATTCCCCCTCCTGTATTAAAGGTGATAGATGACTGGTTTCATGTTAATATTGGTAGTTGGAGCTCTACTTCCTACTGCCCAAGCGAACATGGGCTTCTAATATACAATTTATTATTCAAAGGTTCTGCCTAATGCATCAATTTTCGGTTATATGGTTTGAGTTTTGTGTCTTACTGCCTTCTTTCCTGCTGGATTATATTACAAAATATGATGTAAAAGAAATCCTATTTTAATGTCCACCAAATGCTATTTGTTTTGCATTCTCTGGAGATGAAATATGCTATTGCTGTTTACCATATGCTTTTTCTCTAACGATTCTTCAGATACAGCATGAAAAATATTTTTATCGTTATAACAGTAAAGTCCACAAATGCTGGCACCTGTCTATCAGATTGACAGTTATTTCACTTGTAAACGCTGTGTCCAGCCCCTCAGCCCCTGCACTGTGCACTATAGAGTTGCAAATTACTTTGAAATCGGTCGTCTGCCGTTTCCAGGTACACGACTTTTAATATTATTTCAAAGATAAACAACAGTTACTCGTCTTTCTCTAGTCTCAATGCTGTGGCGAGATACTGCTTTGGGATTAGGAACTGTAAGGGGGAGGGCGTTTTTTAGGGGAGATCGGCTGTTTCCCTATAGCCTTTCATGTGCGTATAACGTAGGCCTTGCTAGAGCATATTCTACATGAAACCCCTTGAGGTTGATGTCTAAACAAATGTCAGGACACTCTTGATTGGAGATTTTATATTCCTAGCATAAATAACACCTTCTCATTCCTAATTCTAAATAATAACGTATTAAATCCGGCAATCCGGAATTTAAATGTTTATGGAAATATCGCTCGGACACGGCGTAATTTTTCAACAGTTTCCTACAACTACCATTCACACTACTCGGCCCAACTGTCTTCTTGGAATATCCTGTTCAACAAACCATAGCCGCTAGTTCGAATTAGAGGAAGGGACTTAGCAACGTGTCGCAATGATGAGAGTTACACGTTACGTTCAATTCAACATATTCCTTACAATCCCTAATCACTTACATTATACGATATATGATAAATAAGGCGACAGACCGGACCTTGTGTCGCAGAACTGATGTACATCCGTGGTTGAGTGGCAAACAGGACATTGATTGGGACATGCGTTCTTTTGCTGAGTGATCTCATTTGGGCCATGAAAAATGCAGTAGTGGTGCGAGTCGAGCGTGGCGTGCAACACGTTCACGGCGAGACATAAAGCTATGGCACGGATAATCAGTCACTTATTTTCAAAAGCTAGTCTGTATAGGAGAGTTACTGGTGAATTTTACAGCAAACTTTTTGTTAACAGTTGAGCAAAAGTGATACAATTGCAATTGGTGGGGGTACCACATGAAAAAAGTAAAACACTTACCAGGTAACCAAAGGCCACAGGACCATTTCATAAGGACTTTGTCCACAATTATATATGCCAGCATTTTCATTGTAAAACACACTTTATGATGCCTGTGCCCATTAGATAAGCCAGCATTGCCAGTGTAAAACAATTCCATTATGTCTCTGACCTCACTAAATGGTAGTATTTTGCCACTCTGAGAAAACATTGCCCTGCTCACTGTGCCTAGTATGCTGATATTACCACTGTACCCATATACTCAAACAAGGTGCAAATAATGCCATTACACTTTTAGGTTATGTTTTGGGATTTACTGTGGTTTGCTGCCTTTTGCATGGTGCATTGGTGGATCTGAGATGGGTGGGTTAAGTAAGAGAGGAGACAGGAAAATACAAGACAGATTTGCTGATGTGTGCAGTTTGGAAGTACTCCAATTTCTACATGTGGGTCAGTTTCAGGGTGTTCTGTGTCGATAGTACATATGAATTTGTGTCTGAGGGGAGACGTTTGTGCCCACGGTGGTAGGATGCATTGAGTCGTGGCTCTGGTATGTACGTTGGTTGTAGAGGTGTTGTGTTCTGATGTTTGATGTCTGTTGGGAGGAGTGTTCAATTACCATGTGCGGGTGACTTAATTGATATGCCTATTGTGTATGCAACATAGAATTCCAAGTTTGTTAGTGCCTGGAGCTTTCGGAGACATTGTAGGTAGGTTGGCGAAGGGTGGAGTCATAGCAACACATGAAAAGGTCTTACTAGGCAAAACAACCTGTGGTCCTCCTTGGGGTCCTAAAACGGGCATCTTGCAGACGGGTAGTAAATAATATATAGTAAGCACCACCTTATGTGCCAATTCTATAAGATCAACATATTAATTTTATGTCAAGACCCGGAGGCTCGCATTATGCTTTCTCTTATTTATTGAAAGCTCAAGCAGCATTTTTAACAACAAAACTTTCAACCCTATTTCAAGAAAATAACTATTTTCTATGACAGTGTAGTTTTTTAACTTTGAAAACTCTATCTCTCAGGCATATCACATGTAACAGTCCACCAATCACAGCGCTCCTGTCCGATCACTTCACAAGGCCTCATAACTTCCTCTTTTTTTGCTGCTCGAGCAGCAGATAAGTACTCCTTATTATTCCTGCGAGCGTGGTTGTATGAAGTAGCACAAGCGTTTAGGCTGCGCAGCGACACTAGATAGTGCGCATAGCTAGAAGGTATGTGCTGATGCAAATTTTGCTGACAATTTAAAAAACACCGCTCAAGTACTCTTGCTAGGGGATTTCAACTTGGGATTCAATGACCACAAAGACCAGCAAGCTACTGCAATCACCAATGTTCTTACTGAACTTGGCCTCGTCCAAAGAGTGACACTACCAACTCATGACAAAGGGAGAACACTTGAATGGGTGGCAGATTTCAACTGCAATGCCTCAATCACTGCCATAACTCCACAGTTATGGACAGACCACTATCTTGTAGCATTCGCACTAGATGCTGAAAGTCTAACATCACAAATAACCTCTTTGCTCCTCCCACCCTAACGAGGAATAAAAAGAACATCACAGCAGATAAGCTCCTACTCCTAATATTACCGCCCTTTAACGCATGACCAGATCCTACTGATCCTACTACCCTAGTAAATGAATACAATAAAACCATGACAAAAGCCTTGGATGCCATTGCCCCTCTGAAAATGAGGAAAAGTAAACCTAGAGCACATTTGAACTCTTGGTTCACTCCGCACCTCAAAACAGTGAGAGCGAAAAAAATAAAATGTGAAGTCACATGGAGGCATTTACCCTCTGAGGAAAACAGATCTAACCTTATCAATGCCTCATCCCTCTATAATAAAGAAATACTTCTTACTAAGCAATAAACGTACAATAATAGGATCCTTCAAGCTAACTCAAGCACAAAGGAACTCTTTGTAATCCTTAAAGAGCTCGAATCCCCGGTTCCTGTGTCAGACAACTGTGTGAAGGACAAAATCGGGTGATCTAACATACAGAAGGCCTTAACCAACAAAGTCGCTACGCTTCAGCATAAGATTGCCGACAAAAAAACAAACCTAATTAATATTGACACACCGGCCAGCACTCCTACGTGTTCCCATAAACCCTTACAAAGTTTTAGTTTCAGAAGAGTCTCAATTCTCGAGGTTGAAAAAATCATCCTCTCCTTCAAACCCTCAAACTGCCAGGGAGATAAATGCCCAGCCCAAATCATTATAGATGCTGCAAGAGACCTTGCACCCTTTATAACTAAGTTAATTAATGCATCGTTCTCTACAGGTACCATCCCTAGCAACTTAAAGGAGTCCTAGGTACTCCCTCTCCTCAAAAAACAGTCATTAGGCCCAACCATACCTTCCAACTATAGGCCTATTACTACAGTGCCATTCTTACTTAACATTTTAGACAGGGTAGCCTATTTCCAGATACAGGAGTACTTAGAGCTTAACCAGCATTTAGGAGTCCGCCAATCGGGCTTTAGGCCTCAACACGGTACCAAAACTGCGCTGATTGATCTTAAGGCCCAGACTGACGAGCTTAGGGACAAGAGAAAATCAGCCTTACTACTCCTCCTAGATCTCTCGGCTGTGTTCGACTTGCTGGACCAAAAGGTCCCATGCAATCACCTTGACTCAGCAGCTCACTTTTCTCAGGAGGCCATCGTTTGGATCCAATCCTTCCTGAGCAACAGGACTTTGAGAGTCTTCTAGCCATCAGCAGCAGCAGACCCCATTCCGATTACATGTAGAGTGCCACAGGGTTCCTGTGTCTCACCCACAATGTACAATATATTTACTAAGCCCCTTTTCGATGATCTTGACCATTTGGGTACCACCTACACCAACTACGCAGATGATACCCAGATTTTCACACCACTTACTGGGGATTACGACAAGGATTTGGTCTTAGTAAACAAAATCTATCTCATCATCCAGGCATGGATGGCTGTCCACGGTCTATGCCTGAATGATGAAAAAACTGAGCTCATCATATTATGAACTACCTCAAACTTCAATAAACTTGGCCACAAATATACCTCCTTTAATATCGATGGCCACATTATGAAAGTTGCTAAAGAGGTAAAAACCTTAGGCTTTTACCTCGACTCCACCATCACCTTTGCCAAACAGGTTAATTCCCTGACCTCTGCCTGCGCATATACATGTAAGCTGTTTAGAGCCGGAAAACCGTTCCTTTCTAAGAATAGCTGTACCATTCTGGCCAGAGCTTTAATGTTGTCCAAATTGGACTATTGTAACTCCCTATACCTGGGTGCCAGCAAGTACATCATCAACAAAATTAAAATTCTACAGAATAATGTCCTTCGAGGGGCATTGGGCATAGCTAGAAAAGAGCACATCTCAGAGTTAAGGAGACAGAGTAATTGGCTTTCCACCACTGACAAAATTCTGCTGAAAACCGCCTTGTTAATACACAAGTGCCTAACTCCCTTATGGAGAGAATCAATAGAAAATCCTCCAATCCTCCCACCAGCACTGCAAACACAAACTGTCCAATTGTACCTAGGTTCAAATTGACTAAAGCCGGAGGGAACAGTTTCCCTGTCAAAGCTGCGCAGCTATGGAATTCCCATCCCTCCTTCCTGAGGGTTGACCAAACCTTTCTAAACTTGAGACATAACATCATTAACTGGCTCAGAGAAAGGGACCACTAATGTACTCTAGTTACTGTCCTATTGTCTCTTCTCTCCCTTGCACCACTCATTATCTTGTACTGTAAATATATACCACAAAGCCTATTTATGCTGAACCGCTATCTTGTAAATTATATATTGATGTTTTTATCATTCTTATTGTACGTATACACTTGTCAATTTGCCTACTGATTATATCCTCTTCGTAAATGCTTGTTTTCCTTCTATACAACTATGTAACCTAAGCTTAAAGTATTCATGCATCTACCTGCTCCTCTGCGCCCTGATACCTCTGGGTCTGGTGCGCAGTACAAATAAATAAACAAACAAACAAACGTGCACTTGCGTGTCTGGGGAAGCGAAATGCTGACGCGCATGGAACTCTCAGTTAGTTCCGGATGTCGTACATTTGGCTTCCCGCGTTCAGTGATGGTCCGATACAGTCGATGAGCTGCCGCTGGTGCATCGCTTCTCCGAGCGGAGCTCACCACGCCTCAGATGAACTGGTCAGGCAGTGCCACCGAGTGGTGGTGGATGCACACCGCGGCTCCAGTGTGTTTGCCAGGGTGCGCAGTGGGCAAAGCCCATAACCGTGCAATTTGAGAGCATCCAGCGGCACATAGGCAGTAATCCCTACGCTGACAGCGTACACATAAAGGGGCAGACCCAAGATCTCTTGGTACCAACAGCATATACTGACACAGCCCCCATGAGTTTACACTGCCACGTGTGAGAGTCCAAATTAACTATTTGATGGGGACAGGCCCCAGGTAAGCCTGGAAGTCACCTTAGAGCATACCAACCTGTACTCAGTGCACCAGATAATATGGCCTTTACGAGAAGAGAATCCTTTGGGAGTGATTCTGGCAGAAAAGGGCCTTCTAACCTACTGAGTGACCCCATTCCAGGGCAGCTGATAGAGTAAGCAGTGTGGGAAGGGCTAGGGCCTTTATCTAGCAAATTGGATTTCCTGCAGGACTGGGTGGCCTTCTCTCAAGGCCACAGAGTGGTCAGGCCCAGGTCCCACAAAAGACAGTGGCAGGAAGAGCACAACGCCCGGACTGAGCCACAGTCCATACCGCACATGAGATATGCAATAAACAAGCCTGCTAAGGGGAAAGCGCGGCAGAGACGGCAAGGTGACAGACCCTCTAGCCCAGATGAAGACCATAAGGGCACAGACTCATTGAGTCAAACAGAATCAAGCAACGAGGATGAGACTTTGCACGTCTCGCTGAGTTCGGACTCTCCGCAAGACGGCGAACCACGCAAGAAGTCAGATATGAAGACCCAAGAGAGTTCCCCGTAAGACACATTCAACCCAGATTATCTACTCCGCCTGAGATTCTTGGAGTGGGAGCCACCACTGAAGATAGCTAACTACTTGTGCAAGCACCTGTGCACTCCTCTGAATAAGAAGACCAGAAGCAAATTGAGGGCACAGTGTCCCAGACCTTCATTGCCGGATAGAGTGGCGTAGACCCCAGAGGTGGACCCCCGCATGTTGAGGTTCACAGCAAAGTACACCAAAACCTAAATAAGGGCATCAATAGCACATGGAGAGCATGTCAGGACAAGCTCCTGGATGCGGTGGGTCCATTGGCCAAGATCCTCCAAATGGTGGAAGAGGCCAAAGACGATGAGCTCATCGATCCGCAGGTCTTAGCGGGTTGGGCACAAAGGGCAGTATGTCTTTTAGGCAATGCCAATTGTGCGATCTCTGCACATGGTCCATATTGGTGAAAAGCGAGTAATTGGCATCCTGGAAAGCCACAACGGCGAGAATTTCGTCAAAGATGTGTTCAGATTTGTAAGCACCTTTGCTGCTCTGGACAAAGCCCAGACATCCTTGAAGAGAGTCTTGAATAGAGTCTTCCCAGCCCAGGTTTTCACCAGGGCTGGAAGAGGCCGCTCAGCCAGCCGCAGAGGAAGTCAGAGGCCCTGTAGAGGAAACAGCTGGCAACAGGAGGACAGTAGGCCCAAACCTTTCTTCCCTTCCTGCAGAGGGGGCAGAGGCTGGTGCGGCGGGAGCAGGAAGCAAGACGCAAACACAAGTGAGAGTGCAGTCACACGCGCCCAGCACAGCAGCATGCAGCGCAATCCCAGAAAGAGCTTACTGCGGACTCATGGGTCTTAAAGACCATGTAGGGGTTTTGTCTCAAATTCTTTCAGGAGTCCTTACAAGTGAAGCCATCACTCCTGCGCACAATATCAGAAGTAGATCAAGCCCTCAAGGACAAGGAAATGGGAGAGCTTCTAAAGAAAACAGCGATATGGCCGGCCGTGCAAAACGCTTCTCAGACTGATAGTAGCGAGGTAACGCGAACTAGGATCGAGGATGATCATATAGCTAGGAATGAGGAGTCTGCCCCTGATGAAGGTAAATGACATAAAGAAAGAAATAAGATCAGTCTTAGCCAGGGTCCAGATTTCCCTGAGGGAGCTGGCAAGGATAGTGTGGCGGCTGGCCTCTTCTGTCCAAGTGATCTTTCCCGGAACTAACTCTACACTATCACACCCTCCAATGCCTCAAAATTCAATTCCTCAGACATGGGTGGTCGTACGAGCACACAGTGCTGATATCAGAAGAGGCCAGGACTGAGCTGGCCTGGTGGCACTGACACATGGAAGCATGAAACGGGAGAGCCATCTTCGGCTCCACTCCAGACCTAGTGATAGTCGGACTCTAGCCACAATGGCTGGTGTGCCTGCTGCGGAGAGCTGATGACCCGGGGCGATGGTCCTTGAAAGAGTCCAGGCTTCACATCAATTGCTTGGAACTGCTAGCAGGCTCCTTTGCAATCAGGTGTCTGATGCGGTACAAGGTGCAATCCTGCATTCTGCTGAAAATGGACAACATCAACTGCCTAGGATTTTTGGTATTTCTGCTTGGAGATGGGCCTGAGTGTCGCAGCAGAATACCTTCCGAGAGTCTCCAACCCAGTAGCGGACTGGAACGCCAGACACCTCAAGGATTCCAGCAACCGGAAATTGAACAGCTCAGTTTTCTGAGTTCTCATGCAGAGAACGGGTCCTTGCCAGAGAGACCTTTTTGTGTCCGGGTTGAACCGCCGGCTAGAACGGTTCTTCAGCTGGAGGCCGGATCCGAGGGCAGCAGCCACGTATGCCTTCCTGCAGCAATGGGATCCGCACAGAAAGTATGCCTCCCCTTTGCCATGATCACAAGGACTCTGGCGTACGTGAGACAGTAGCAGGTAAGACTAGTGCTGGTGACTCCAGCCTGGAAGAGTCAGGCTTGGTTTAGAGACTTGATGGAACTCATCAGCGACACCTCTATTATGCTGCCGGACATACTGGACATCCTTTCAGATCTGAAAGGGCTCCAGCAGCCCCTGGACCCTACAACTGGTAGCCTGTGTGATTTAAGGGGTACCTGGCGAAAGCCAGGTCTATCGGGAGAAGCTAAACGCTTCATCAGAGAGTCCTGGGCTCCCAAGACTGCCAAATCCTACAAGTCGGCTTGGAACAGATGGCGCAGCTGGTGTCTGGCTAGGAACGTGCATCCCACTACAGTGGATGTGATTCATGCGGAAAACGTTCTAGCAAGCCTCGCAAGTCAAAGCCTACCAGATGGTAAAAACATTTAGGTCAGCCATCTCAGTGAGGCACGAGCAAGTTAACAGTGTTCCAATCGGTGAGCATGCCCTGGTAGTTAGGCTGCTCAAGGGGGTGAGAACTAGCCGGCCTCCAGTGCCAAAATATTCACATCTGTAGGATGTCTACGACGTACTCTGGCTTTTTCTGAGTTGGCCGGACAACGATATCCTGACCAAGAATTCCCTTTCGGATAAACTAACAATTCTTTTCTGCTTGGTAGCCTGCAAGAGAGTGTCAGATGTGGGAGCGCTAGAAATAGACAGCAAATCTTTATCTTCAGAGAGAGTTACATTTCATGTTAGAATGAGGACAAAAACCTCCATCAAGGTGGCTACTTTTCTGGCTTTTCTGGAGCAGCCAAAGCTCTGTCCGGTTAGAGGTCTGAAAGTGTATGAGAAGAAGACTGTGCATGTTATGTTTGGCCTGCGTGGGAGTATATAGTATTCATCACACTCCATAAGGTTTTCAGAGCAGTATCCACCAACACCCTAGCCAGGTGGGTGAGATGGATTATGCAAGAAGCAGGCATAAACATCTCTTTCTTTGCAGCGCATTCTGCATGAGGGCCCATGGCGGCTAAACCTTTTGCAAGCAGGGCTCAATTACAAGACATCCTCAAGGCTACAGACTGGACGAGTGAGTCTACTTTAACGTTTTACTTCAAGCCTGTCGAGCAGGTTGCTTCGTTGGTGGTAAGTAATCTTTAAACAAGCATAATACAAGCCTTCGGGTCAGATTTTCCATACTAACGTTCAGGAAAGTCATAATTCTATTAAAGAGGCAAAGTATTATCCCACTCGTTCAATCACTCAGATCTGCGCAGGCAGGGTGCAGTGAGGCAAGAGGCAGGGCGACTTCAAGCACGAGAGGCGCAACCAGGCAGCAACGCAGCTCAGCAGTAGCGGTGATTGCCCACACACAGTTATCCTGGATATTATTGTGGCTCTTTTATTCTATCTGTACAGACACAGATAGGCTTCTGGGGGCCCCCGGGGATGAAAAAACACAGCTGAGGCAGAGCTCCACGTGATCCGGAAGCGGTAGTTCATTCTGAGTTCAGTTCTTCGTTCTGCCAGAAGTTAACTGAAACTACTGATTTAGAGGCTGCAATGAGTCAGCGAAAGAAAAGAGGAAGTTATGAGGAGGACTTGTGAAGTGATGGGACAGGAGTGCTGTGATTGGTGGACTGTTACACGTGATATGCCTGGGAGCATAGAGCTTTCAAAGTTCAAAGACTACATTATCATAGAAAATGCTAGTTCTTTTCTTGAAATGGCATTGAAGGTTTTATTGTTAAAAATGCTGCTCGAGCTTTCAGTAAAGAAGAGAAAGCTTAATACTTTGCCTCTGTGTCTTTAATAGAATTATGACTTTCCTGAATTGTTATTTAGTGCTAGCCAGTAACTCATCAGTGCACACAAATGGTTAACACAACTTGAGAGAAAGAAAGGCAAAAGAAGTTGTCCTCAATGCTGCCTACATCTTAATATTAAACACAACATACATTTCAATAAAAAGTACATCAATTACTGAAATTTTTTAAATCAAATGCAGTTTGTATTTTCATCATATTCTCGAGTGATAACATCTTCAATTCGTCAACAAGCAGACACTAAGTGGCTAATGCATTTTGGATAGTCCCCATCACATTGGAGGGAAGCATACTCGCGGTTCCCCAAGGAAGCAGAATGCTCACATTGGGAGGAAGGTTTCCTTGCGTTACTCATTGTGTGCTGAGGGTGCAGGTGCCCTCCATCAAGTTACAAGCCAAGTTCGCAGGGAGTGCCCTGCTCACCACACTCTATTTGGGGAGACGACCGTGCTACTGGATTGGCATAGCACAAGGGCCGGGTTTTGTTTTTGAGTTTATGGCCCCCTCAAGGGACTGTTTTGGACTTTTTTTGGGACTTCCGTAGCAGCTTCGGGTTTGAACTTGGTTTTAAATTGGGCTAAGCTGGTGTGGATAAACAAAACACTGTTCCTACTACAGCCTGCTGATTTTTGTGCGTTTTTGCTAGTCCTAGGGTCAGTCCTGCATATAAGATTTTGAACTGGGAGTATATTACTCCCTATTTTTTAAAGTTGTAAATAAAATGATATTTTAGGGAGCAAAAAAGTAAGTCCCTTTCACAATGTGAGTATTTTAAAGGTGAGTAAAAGTAAGTTTGAACTATAAAACAGATGCAGTAGCAGGCTGTTTCTGGAGGTAGGTGCACAGCCCACTAACACGGCACCTCCTGGGGACTATACTTGCATTATGGAGTGAATAGTGAAAGCTTTTTGGATCGCTTCATGGTGTTTGTGTAAATTGCAAATTAACCGTGCATTGCAATCGCGCTGACTCCGCAGTCCCGGACTACCATTGATTTGCATGCTACTTGGGTGTTGAAGCGTGTAGCCTTATTTTTGCCTGCCTTATTGCCCTCACTATGCAGTGCTTCAAAGATGCCCGCTCTGGTGCATCCTTCACCTGAGGCAGGGGCAGTGTGCTGCATCCCTCTGTCCTGTCACGCCATTGGCTGCCGCTTGTCTTTTTAATAACCAACTGGGGAGCGGCAAGCTTTAGCCGGCCCCATCATCAAAGGCCCACTTCTAAGGCCCCTGTCTTCTCCCTGTCCGCTACCAGTACGCTACATGAGGCTACTATCATAACCTGACCCACCCTGGCGCTTCCAGTTCACTCAACCATAATTCTGGACTACTAAGACTCTTGAACCTCCCTCTCCATGGGTTAGTTTCCCTCCTTCTGCTCACCCTCTCCTTTTCCCCTCATTGGAACCTTACTCTTCCCTCTGTTTATTCCAGCTGGTCTCCTAGTTGTTCTCAAACATCCTCGTCTCAGCACATGCCTCTAACTCATACCTCATTCCCTTCACCTATGTTCCCCTAGTACTGCCTTTGTAAGTCAAATCTGGGTGTGTGTTAAAAGTCAAATCTGGGTGTTTCTGTAACTGAAATTCTGGGTGTGTTTTGAAAGTTCAAATTTGGGTTGTTTTGTAATTCAAATTTGGATTGTTTGTCTCATTACCTAGACCTGCTAGCCAAGTGACTGTTCTTACCGCTGTACTTGCATACTTTCTCCTACTGCCTCCTCTCTTTTCTTGCTCATGGCACTATCTGTTTCTCCTATTTACTCTAACTGCTTCTGAATGAACTATCCTTCTGTTCTCACCAAGTCTGTAAAGAAGAAATTCAAAAAGGATCTCTTGGCTTCCAATCCAGGCCTACACATCGCTGATACCTATTCCAGCATATCTGCCAGACAAACCCTCACTGACATTCTCTTTTTCGTTCCTTCACTGGATCTATGGACCCCTAATATAATCTCTGTGCTCTGTCCTGTCGCCTCCTCTCCCATTAATGGTGGCACACGCTGGGAAGTCCTTGTGGCTTTCTTTGACTCTTCCAGAGTCATCATTAATGTCTACCTGAATGGCACTGTCAGGGTGCAAGGCCCTCAGGCAAAGCTCCTCCTCTCCGACAGACTGTTCCCCCACCTCATCAACTTCCTCTCATCTCCTGCTGTCCCTTACCCTCCTTCCTTGGCTACCTTGCCCTCCTCTCCTTCCGCCCCATCTCAAGCTCCCTGGACACCTCTACAGGGCGTACCCCTGATTTGCACCCCTCCCCGGAAGGTTTTTAAGGCTGGAAACCTTCTTCATCTTGCCACTCTCAACTCCCGTTCTGCTGTCAAAGACTCCTCTGACATCTGCCACCTCCTTGAAGAACGTGACCTTGATGTCTTTGGTCTTACCGAGACTGGTTCATGGCCAGCTCTGCCACAAGTTTTGATACTCTCCTCCCTGATGGCTACAAGATACTCTATGCCCCCAGATCCAACCAGCCTGGAGGGGGTGTAGCCCTGATCTTCCCTGAGTGGGTTCCTGCCTCTGTCATTCCCACTCAGACGTACTCTTCTTTCTATGTAGACTTTCGAATGCCTTGTCTGCAGGCTCTCTCTCCCACCTAGCCACTCTCTCACTGTTGCTTGCGGCATTCAACAACTCAGCTGAACTCTTTAAAATCTGCAAGGAACTGGCAACCCTGCTGCAGTCTCCACATCCCCTCTTGCCTCTCAGGCTCTTTGCAACTCTCTTGTCTCTCACTTCAATTCCAAAACTCAGGACACCTTTTCCTCCCTCTTCCCCCACCCCCTTCCTCTCCCCTCTCCTTCCCTCTCCTTCCCAGCATGCTGACCCTCCCCCTGACACCCCTCCCCCTTTTTTTCCCCTGGTGAGGTTGCTAGACAAGTCCGATCTATGAAAGCCTCATCAAAACAGGTTCATCTCTGTTCCACTAAAACCATTAAGGACCACATTGATACCCTTGCTCCGGCCCCTGCCGACTTCTGTAACCATTCCTTTGCCTCTGGATCTTTTCCCTCCCCTCTCAAGCACTCACTTGTGCATCCTCTCCTCAAGAAACCTACAGCTGATCCCTCCTGCCTGGCTAACAATCGCCCAATTTCCATTACTCCCTTTTTGGAAAAGCTCCTGGAAAAGCTGGCCATCTCACAGGTTAATCTTCATTCTGACTCTGTTGGCTCTCTCCATGACCACCAATCTGGTTTCAGAGCTGCCAGAAGCACGGAAACTGCTCTCCTGAACATCTGTGAAGACCTGCACTCCAACCTTGACTCTTAACATTCCCTCTGTCCTTATCCTACTTGATCTCTCCTCTGCTTTCGACACGGTCAATCATACCATCCTGCTCAGCCGTCTCCGTCACAACCGGGGTATCACCAATCAGGCACTGGCCTGGCTGACCTCTTTCCTTTCTGATCGACCTTCCCAGGTACAACATGGGTATTTCCTTTCCTCCATCTCACTCTCTACCTCCGGTGTTTCCCAGGAGTCTACCCTCTCGCCTTGGCTTTTCAACCAATACCTGGCTACTCTGGCCTCCTGCATTTCCATTTTCTGCTCAAACTTCCAGTGCTATGCTGATGACACCCAATTCATTTTCAGGCTTCCCTCTGACACCGCCTCTCCCTCCCTCATCTCCGATTGCCTAATCGCCATTCAAAATTGGTGTGCCGCCAACGATCTTCGTCTAAATGCCAACATGACTGAGATCCTCCTCATTGGCACACCTTCACCATCCTTTCCCCTCACTCTCTGGCCGGCCTCCCTTGGCCCTCCTCCTACCCCTACCTGCGAGGCTAAGAATCTCGGTGTCATCTCCGACTCCACACTTTCCTTCTCCGCACACATCTTTGATGTCTCTAAAAAGTCAAACTTCTTACTGCACCTCCTTAGAGGTACTCTGCCTTTCTTCTTCCCCCCAGAAGCTCACTGTCTCCCAATCTCTGGTTCTCTTTAGGTTGGATTACTTTAACAGCCTCTTTCTAAATCTACCTGCCTCCACTCTCCGCCCTCTACACTTAATCCTGAGCCACCTCTTGCACTGGGATCTGTTTCTGTACCCATACAGTGCCCCATTTCTCTTCTGCACTTATCAGATATACTCTATCTGACAAAATTATGCACTTGCCTTTGCCTGTATTTATTTTATTTATTTATTGCATTTGTTATTTATTCTGTTCTCTCCTTTGTACCACACTCTCCCCCTTTTACCTTTTCCATGCACTTACATGCTCTTAATGTCACTGGGCCTAGTAAGATTGTTGTTTTTATTCTCAGTTGCTCCCTTCCCTTTGCTGGGTCATGCTCTGAAACACTTGTGTATGAGCGCAATATAAATAAAATGTCATATCATATCAATGCTTTGTAATGAATATTTCTTTGCACCTAGTTATTCATGCACATTAAAAGTTGAATGTTTACCTCTTCTGATCAGACAGTACCAATAGTAGTTTCTTCCTGTGGCGCTACTGGTCCAAACATATCCATGGAGCTGTGTGGGAAAGCAGGGGGATAAGCTTCTACGTTTTTTATTTTTTGTTTGGAGTATTTTTACTCCCTATTTTTCTTTTTATGTTAGTATTTGCCAATTTGTATGGAGTAAAAGTGGCTGATACACCCCTTATCTGTAGGGCTGCTTAGGGTTTTATTCAATGCTAGCTCCTCACTGTAGGGTGTAGGCATGCGGGCGGGTATGTTTTATGTGCTACTGATACCCTATGTTTGGGGTTATGTGGTTAGGGATTGCACGCTATGTGCCTCATTACAAATTTAGCAGTATTTCGATAGTAAATCTGCTGGAATACCTCCAAACGGAATTACTGTAACCTCCACCTGGCCCCCCAGATTAACCGCGGGATTGCAAGTGGTGGTAGGCGGTAAGTCCCTATTTGCTGGAGCGTATGGGATTTCGGCAGAATTACCGCTGGCGTTAATTCTGCATATTTTTGGCAGTAAAGTGGAGGAATTACCTCCAGCATTTTTCTGGAGAAAATCCTCCACTAGAACACCAAAGTTGTAGTATGGCGGTGCAGTAATGCGGTGGTAATGCAGTTCTAGCAGAGTTGCCACTGCATTACCTCAATTTGTTCCTGAGACCATATTTTTAGCATAACCACAGTGGGATTTTGGGGTCATGCATTGCCTAATTTAGTTGGGGTTTGAAATCCAAACCTATATATTGGCAGTAGGCGTAGTGGGTATATTGGTAAAGAATGGTGTTCAGATAATAAGGTAATGAAAAATGTAAGCGTACACTTCTGCCTGAATGCTTTGAGATTGCTCCGGCAGTGTTTAGTTTGTTCTGGTTTTGATCTGGTGTCCACTTGGTCGCAGGTGTGTGTATTGATTTGTGTGAATTAGTTTATTATTATTATTTAAATTTTTGTTCAGCGCTGGCCCTACCCAGAAAATCACAGAGTGCTGTGAAAAGTTCAAAGGGTGGGACGTGAACCTGAAGTTGCAAAATATTTGGATAGGATTGCAAAATTTGGATAGACAAGTGGCAGCATGGGAGGTGGAGCGGCACGGTTATGTGTGGGGAAACAAGTATGTTTTTAGACTATTTCTGAAAGTGGTGATGGAGAGTGCAGTGCGGATGTGAAGAGGTAGGGTGTTTTAGGCTCTGGGTGCCCACTGGGGCAGGAATGAATGTTTAGGGGATGCTGGCATGCTTGTCAGTGTTTGTGTGGATGATGGGTTTAAGTTTGTTGTGAAGGTAGGATGGGGTTTTGTGGTGGATGGCTTTCAAAACAACGCAGAGTCCTTTGAAGGCAATTCTGTGCGGGTTCGGGCAGCCAGTGGAGCTGGGCAAGAGCTTAGCTGATGTGTGAATGTTTCGGTAGGTGGAAGATGAGTCTGGCTGCTGCTCTTTGTATGGCTTGCAAAGGGGCAAGGGTGCTGTTGGAGAGCCCAATGAGGAGAGCATTGTTGTAGTCCAGCTTGGAGGGAACCACTGCTTGGACTGCAGTGTGAAAGTCGTCAGGTGAAAGGATGTGTCTGAACTTGCATAGGAGGTGTAGTTGTAGGTGCCATGTTTTGGTGACAGCAGCTATGTGGTGTGTGAAGGAAAGAAGGGGGTCAATGGTGAAGCCAAGGGATTTGACAGATGTGGAGAAGGGCATGTGTGGGTTGTCCATCCCAAGTTCTTTGATCCTTTGGGTGAGTTTAGGTTTGTGTCTAGGGGGCAGGAGGAGGTCTACTGTTTTGGAAGGTTTGTGCTTGAGGAAGTGGGTGGCCATCCAGGTGGTGATAGTGGAGTTACAGCTTCTGAGGGTGTGGAGTTGTAAGGGGGAGGAGATTTGGAAGTATATTTGTGTGTCGTCTGCGTTTTGGTGGAAATGGATGTTGTTCTTGTTAAGGTTCTGTCCAAGGGAATCAACATATAGGTTGAAGAGAAGTGGATATAAGGGGGAGCCTGCAGTACATTGTTCTTTACCGGGGTGGGGTTGGCTCAAAAAGAGTGCATGGAAACAATGTGTGTCCTGTTAGTAAAGAAGGAGGTGAACTAGTCCAGGACTGTGCCTGAGAGTTTCATCCTGTGGGCTAGGAGGTCGAGTAAAATGGTGTGGTTGATGGTGGCAAAAACTGCAGAGAGTTTCATGAGGATGAGTAGTGCTGTGTGTCCTGGTGTTGTGGAGGTTATCAAGGATGTGAAGTGTAGCAGTCTCAGTACTCTGTCCAACTCAAAATCCAGATTGGAAGGAACTATTGTAGGTTGTTTGTATTGATGTGTTGTTGCAGTTAGGTAGTGAAAAAGCATTCCATGATTCTGCAAGGTATG
This sequence comes from Ambystoma mexicanum, assembly GCF_040938575.1. Lineage (NCBI taxonomy): Eukaryota > Metazoa > Chordata > Amphibia > Caudata > Ambystomatidae > Ambystoma > Ambystoma mexicanum. The sequence goes on from NC_090921.1 coordinate 986,618,141, forward strand.
CCATGATAATGATGGAGCGGTACATTTGGAGGAGCTTGGGTCCGAGAGATGGTTTTTGAGGACAGCGAGATTTGTCCCGTTGTGAGTACAGAGGGGATAGTGCCATGAGAGATACATGGTTTGATGATGTCGAACAAGTGAGGAGAGAGAGCGGTGATGCAGTTGGATGCGGCTTGAGGTGGGCATGCATCATCTAGGAAGTGTGCAGGGTTTTTTTCGCAGTAGGGGTGATGAGGGTGTCTTTGTTGATGGGGTGGAAGGTGTTTCATGTGTTGGTATGTTTGGTAGCGAGGGTGAGAGAGCAAAGGGGAGGACTTGCATGATGTGCATTTTGGAGTTGAAGTAGTTCATGATGGAGTTGTCTGCTGCAGTGGATGGGGGTGTGGACGGGTGGATAGTGATATAGTGATTTGGAGAAGGGTTTGCCACTGTTGAAGAGTTTCTCTGTATGATTAGTGGTGGATTGGAGTTCTTAGAGGTAATGGATGGCAGATTTGGCTTTGTTAATGACTGTTTTGTATTTGTTAGTATTTGAGTGATGTTTTGGTGGAAGGGCCTGGGTTCGTTTGCCAGGCTCTTACTGGGCGTCTGACTTCCTACTTCATAGAGATCAGGGAACTGTTGAACCATGGTTGATGGTTGAATGATATGTGGTAGGGAGATTTTGTGGTTGAGTGATCTGTTAGGAAGGAAGATGTTGTGACTAGCTGAATGTTGCCCTGTTCTGCTGGCCATTCATGAATGATACTGGAATGCTGTTACAAGTTTGTACGTTTTTTTAAACAGTTTCCATCTTTTCGTTTTTGGTCTCCTCCTTCCAACATGCCAGAATGACTCTAGCAGAATATCTACTCTTCCCCAAACCTCCTGGTTTATTTTCTGGTCCCTTATGTTAGGTGGGGGAAAGGATGGCACTTGGATTCAGCTGCAAACATAGATTGCTTACATACAGTAAATTAATGAATGCAAGGCAACTGAGTAGTGTGCAATGCAACTGAGCCAGGCCCTGCATAGAGGTTGGCTGTCTTTTCTTTTTTTTTGTAACTTTAATATATTGGCAGACATGCACCGTAGAACACATATTCTTATTGATGAGTGAGTACATCACATGAACATCGGTTTTCCGTAGCAGTTTCAGAAGTCGAATAACACAACATTAAGTAGTATACATTATCACATATTTTACTGTTCCTCGTTTGTTTTCAGTAGGTATTCTGGGAACAGGCCCCAAATGTCCTTTGGTCTGCATCTGTGTACAGGCATTAAAATATAGTCTTTCTCCCTCTCGTTAGCATAAGTTAGTTCCTTAAGCCATTCAGTTACGTTGTAGGTTGTTCTGGTTTCCAATATTTCAGTATACATTTTTTGGCGATCAAGCAGCCCATATTGAAGAGTCTACAGATTTGTACTGTTACCTTCCTAATATCCCCAGCAGGTATTTAGGGGGTGAGAGTATAGGGGGTATATTCAGTGATGTCGAATAGGACATCTGCCACTTCTTGCTAGAACTCGGTAATCGGTGGGCAGTTCCAGTACATATGGAGGGAATCCGCAGCAGCTGCACCGCACTTCATGCACTCATCACTCACATTTGCTGTAAATCTCGAGATACGTGTAGGTGTGTAGTATAGTTGGTTAGGTATTTTAAATAGTTTTAGCCTAAATCGTACATTTAGGGAGACCTCCTTTGGCAGGGAAAACAAGTGTAGGCATTGCTCATCTTGTATTGTTATGCCCTGGCCATTTCCCCATTTCCTTTTGGCTCCATTGATGTACATTTGATTGGCTTGACTTACTTTATATAGTCTGGACACAAGTCTCCTGGGGTCTCCGCTGCCTACTACCATTTCTACTGGCTCACAAATATTTGGTTCTTGTGGGAATGAGGGCCATCAGCGGTGGACCGCCGACCTCATTCTGAAATATTGAAATAATCTCATTGGGTTGTTGCCCAGCTTGGCCACAAATTCCTCGAGTGTGACAAATGTCCCATCGGGGAACAAGTCATGTAAAGTCAACTCTTACGCAGCGCCCCACATGTTTTTGATGTCCTTGTCGTATGTCGGGGGAGCCCTTGGCAGTTCCATAGAGGAACCGATCCACAGTATGGTGCCGCCACACCTAGTCTCTTAAAAAGTCTTGACCAGGCGTTAACCGCTGTGCGGACTGGGTCAAACGAGCATGAATCCTTGTGTTGGTCAGCTAGAATAATTGACTTTAGGTTTGTAGGCGAAGCACTATATGACTCCAGGGCTTGATGCATTGGGGTATCATTGGTGGAGTACCAGTGCCCTGCGTATTGTGCCTGTGAGACGATATAATAGAGCTTAAAGTCAGGCGCCGCTAGGCCACCTTGTTCAAATGGTTCAGCCATTCCCTCCCCTTTCATTCGTGGAATGCCCATACCACATGTATATTTAATTGCTAGAGAGCAAAGTTTATCAAAGAATGCTCGTCCAGGCCACACCGGAACATTGCAGAAATAGTATAGTAGTTTGGGAACTACTACCATTTTAAGTAATGAGAGTCTGCCATATAATGATATAGGAAACTTTGCCCATAGTTGTAATTTGGTTGCCAGTATGTCTAAGTAAATTTCTTGATTGTCTGCGAGCAAGAAGCGTTGTGAACAGTATATCAGTATGCCCAGATATTTGAATTTATGTGGGACCCATCTAAATCCCATCAAGTCTGTCGGGATATGTGTGATGTCGGTCAATGGGAATAGTTCTGATTTTGCACCATTGATTCGATATCCGGAATGTGTTGCAAATCTATGAACCTCCTCCATTTCTGGGACCATATTCTGTTCCGGGTTGCAGATATATAAAAGTGTGTCATCGGCATATAGGGATATAATCTGTGGTGGACCCGCTATATGAAGATCCTTATGTCTTTGTATATCCTGCATTATTCGAGCAAGAGGTTAAATGGTCAATGCAAAAAGCAATGGGGACAATGGGCAACCCTGCCTTGTACCGCATTCCATGTAGAAGGTGGGTAAGAGCATGCTGTTGGTACGGACTCTAGCAGATGGGTTAATGTATAATAATCGTATGAATTCTATTATATGACCTCCTAGTTGCATCTAGTGGAGGACTGCAAAGAGGAACTGCCAAGAAATAGAGTTGAAAGCTTTTTCTTCGTCAACTGAGTCCGATACAGCCCTGGCCTTGGGGTTTAATTAGGACATAATGCAGAAAAGTCTACATAGATAAGCGCTGTAGTGCGCCCGGGGATGAATCCAGATTGGTCTGGATGTACCAATGCCAACATGCACAGCAGAAGGCGGATGGATATGATTTTGCTGAGAATCTTTGTGTTAGTATTGATCAATGATAACGGTCTATACGAGGCCATTTCAGACGCTCGTCTGTTAGGTTTTAGGACTACTGTAATCACAGCCTCACAGAGCGTGGGTGGTAATTCACCAACTTGCAGGGACTCTTCTCAGACCTTCAGCAATTTAGGTGCTAGGATTTGTCGAAGTTCCTTATACATTTCAATTCCTATCCCATCTGGGCCTGGGGCCTTTCCGGATGAAAGGGCCATTATTGCATCTGCAAATACTTCAAGTGTGAGCGGCTGGTTGAGTATTGATTGTGTCTCTGGAGGTAGGGATGGGAGAGAAATCTTGTCGAATTAGCATGATAGGTCAGCGTTGGTGAACTCATCAGCATTAGCATATAGGGTTTTATAGTATTGGTGGAATTTGCCATTAATCTCTTTGTGTGTAGTTCATATGTTGCCTGCCTGCCCTTTAATCCCAGTGATGTGTTGTATCCCTTTTTCTCCCCGGATCACGCCCACAGGAAACAGCCCGGTCTATCTTCTACCCCGTATCACTGTGCCTGAGTGGGTTGATTCATCAGATGGACCTATCTATCAGCCAGACCCCTACATATCAGCATGTTCGCTTTAATAAGTCCCAGCAGTGCTCTGTTATGTGTAATGCTGTATTCATTTTCAAGTTGCCTCAAGTCTATTTCTATCATTCCTAGTTCTCCTCATTTCTTTCAGGCTCATTTCTTGAAATCATCTCTCGCCTCAGCCATACCTTGAATGTTTCCCAGACAGTAGCGTAATGGGGTACAGATCCTTTGTTTCTTTGGAAAAAGCCCGTAATCCCGTCCTGCAGTGTCTCAAGGTATTTTGCATTGAGTAGTAATGAGGGTGGCATTCTCCACGGCGGGCAGGGGACACCAGGACCTTCCCATAGTATCAACAGTGAGACCAGTGAGTGACCAGAAATGGTTGTAGGATATATCATACACTGCCGCACTTGCGGCATCAGTCCCTCAGAGACCAACCAGTAATCAATCCTGGACTGTGCATCATGGACCGACGAATAATAAGTATATTCACGTGCATCAGGGTTACGGTCTCTCCATGCATCCACCAATTCCATTTGCTGCATAATTTGCCTTACCTTGTGACCCATGTTTGTTAGGTCACGATGGGTATCTCTCGAACGGTCCAGTACACAATCCAGGATTGTATTAAAGTCACCTCCCCAGATAATCAGGGAGTGGTGTCCCCCAAGTAGGATCTCCATTATCTGCCCATAGAACTCAGGGTCATCGAGATTGGGGCCATATGTGTTGACTAACAGTATATTTACACTAGAGATCGTCCCGCATAAAATCACATACCTCCCCTGAGGTTCTATACGCCACCTATTTTCCCGAAGGCACAATGAACAATGTATCAGAGTCATCACCCCCCTGGCCTGAGTTGAATAATCAATACAGCCCCGTTGGTTCCCCCAACCAGATGCAAATCCCTTACTCAGTGAGTCTTGGCCCTGGGTTTCCTGTAGCAGTACTACCTTAGGGCAATGGCGGTTTATAGACGCTAGTACTTTCCTTGCCTTAATAGGGTTATTCAGACCACAGACATTCCATGTTAGGAAGGATATCTTGTCACCCATAGTGTCCCATTTGTTTCACATAATGAACACATCTCACATATATATATTGCAGAGATTTTATTACTGTGTTTACTAGGTAACGCATCTGCACTTCTTTAAAACATGTTAACACTACTTCACACCCTTTCAACTCCCCAACATTTGATAACCATATCCATCATCAACCCCCAACTTGATGGACATCATCCCCCCTCCCTCATCATCACCCCCAACTTGAGGTTGTAGCCCAAAGAAAACTGCGGGAACTTCCTGGGGTGCGCTGTGAACAGTGGTTGTAATCGTACAGCTAGTTGCAGTGTGGGCAACCGGTCCCAGTTATACCTGTATTGTACACCAATGTGTATACTTATGGCAGGAGGGCTTAGGTCATTGTCAGTGCTGGTCAGTTGTTGACTACGGCTTCCACCTCATTATTGTGTGGATGAGGGCTGCGGTTCCGATCATGGTCTCGCCTAGGGAGCAGGATTGATGCTTCCACATATGCGGTGGCATCAGATGGATTCTCAAAGATGTGCACACAGTCTCCATGTTGGATCCTTAGCTTGGCCGTAAACATTAAGGCATATGGTACCTGTCTGATTCGTAATAACCTCTTGACCGGGTCATATGATTTCTGTAAAGTCCAGGTAAATATGAATATCGTAAGCCTCATAGCGGAGCGTGCCTTGCTCTCTGGATGTTCACAATATGAGATCTTTGTCTCAGTAATTAAGCAATCTTGCTAGGATGCTAGGGGGAGGAACCCATGGTTTAGGGACAGGAGCCAGTACACGATGAGCACGTTCCACCAAGAATTGCGGGGAGAACTTCGTGGGATCGAACAGTGTTTTAAGCAAGTCTCCGACGAATGTTTCCATGGATCCTTTGCATGCTTCTTCGGGTATTTTGATTATACAAACATTATTTCACCTCAAGCGCGACTCTAGTTCATCACATTTGTTGCAGATTTTGTTGCCTTTCAGCTTCAATTGTGTTATATCTGTCGACTTTGTCTTTTGTTTTGCCAATCCTCGTTTCTGCCTCATTTATGCAGCCACTTTCTTTCTCCAGTTTGGATTTTAGTTAGCCGATGGTGGAGACAATGTAATCTAGCTTCATATTCACTGCCATAAAGCCGCTTTGCATTGCCGCTGGTAGATGATCTTCGCTGGTATCTCCGGAGGTTGAGGCATGCTTGTCGTTGGTTACCAGACCTGCAGATACCGAGGCCTTGGCGGGGTTGCTGGTGAATGAGTCCATGGGCCCCTTCTTTTTCCCTCCTGCCCCTTTCGTCATGCTTGCCACCTTTATCGTTGTTATGATTGGTGCCCTGGGATCTCGCCTGGCAAGTAGATCCGGTATTCTTGTCTACAGAGGTGTCTGAATTGGGTGGAAAGCATTGTTAGGGATCTGCAATTGAGATAGTTGCCCAATGCGCCAATCATGTAACCTCATCCCAGGCCACCACCACATGCTTGAAAGTTGAGGATTCGGGCCAGCACCTTCTGTGGCCAGAAAGTATTGAGCACAATTGCGGCATCTGCACTCGGGCCTGGAGAGTCAGCCGCTGGATAGCAACCTTATTTAGATTGTTGCCTGCTCATGGAGGTTGTTTAGATCATGGACATGTGTCCAAGGGTTGACCAGAGTCATGTAGTCAGGGGTGTTGCTAGGTCTGGAAAAGATCTGGGGCTACACTAATGTCGGGATTGCCAGGACCCGGGGCTAGCTATCCTTTTGGCTGTAGACCCTGAGATTCTATCCGGGGCTACAGCCAAAAGACCAGGGGCTATAGCCCCCTAAGCCCCCCCCTAGCAACGCCTCTGCATGTAGTTGCATTTTGCACAGCGTTGGGGTCAGCACAGTTCGAATTTGTGCACAGGTCAAGCAGTCTTTCTTCAAGCGGCGCCATGGCGTCTAGGCACTAGGCAGGTGTGTCCCATGATCCACCTTACTGGAGAATATGTCCTAGTCAATTAGTGTCAGTATGTGTGGCTCAGTAAGTTTAAGGGTAGCAGTCTCCGTGGGTGACCCGGGCTAGTGGTCGCAATGTACAACAAAGCTGCACTCTTCACCAGCCTCAGAGGGCTATACTATAGAACACAATGTGTCACGGCACATGCCGTTCCCCTCTTAGGTCTGCTGCGTTCCGGATAGTGAGTTACTTTCATTGATGCAGCAGGGGTCCCAGTCCAGGCATCACACCACATGGGGCATCCCGGGAAATAAGTATTATCACAGCCCCGGGTAGGTGTATTCAGTAGTCTACTCTCTTGTAATTGCTGATCTAGTCAGTGGATGATAGCATGTATATCTCCGTGGGGCTAATGGGCGCAGTCTTCGGAGGCATCTCGAGGCAGCATTAATGAGGGTGAAAGCCAGACCATATTCTCCCAAGGTCACTCTCTGGTGCCTAGCCGAGCCTCACATGGGTTTGCCAGGTGTTTAGTAGTGCATTAAATGTTTGTGTGCTACAGGCAGTGAACCCGTCAACGGGACGTCGTGGTGTCGCTGCTGTCAGACATAGCCTGAGGGTTTTCCTGGATTGCTCCGTCTCATGAGGTGCCGGTCGCGCATACTTAGCTGTGTACCTTCAATGTGCAGGTGGGTGCTGTGTGTACAGGTCTTGCAGGCTTATCACGTTGTGTCCAGTTGACGGTGCACTGCTAGTGGTATGGCGGTTCATGCTCTGGCCCCCTATCCCGCTTACCATTTTAGGCGCAAAGTGTTTACAGCCAGCTCTCACAGCCAGGTCGCACAGCTCACCACTTCAGCGCACCTGGAAATGCCAACCAACCTGTGCTCCTCCTCTCACCACCTTGTTTATCCGTGGCACACAGCTCAGCCCTCACAGTGCGGTTCTGCTTGATCTTTGAGCCGTAGGTTCCCCAATCTGTCCAATGTGTAAAGAGACCATCCGGAGGTGATCTGGTGGTGTAAAACAGGATTTATGACTAAACAGGATCTTATGTACCGGAGCTTTCAACTCAAGCCACAATCTTCTTAGCTGCCCCCAGCACCACCCTAGAGGTCGGCTTTCTGCCTGCATCAACTCATGTGTATGTCGAATTTCAACAATGCTACATGCATGTCCTGTGCAGCAGCATAGGCCCACCTAACATCCCTTACAAAAATAGCTCCATCATCAGCCTGTGCATCCAGAACGTCCTCTTCATTGTCATTCAGCTCTTCCTTGATCACTTTGAACTGACTGGAGTTGCCGGAGATATAGGTTGCCCCATTGATGATAGTCACTATTGTTACTTTGGATGCTTCAACCTCCCATGGCCTCGATTTAAATGGCATACTCAGTTTACTGTGGGCCAACTATGCTTGACAAGAACCCAGTCTCCAACATTGATGTAACGAGGCTTGCTCCCTTTATGGCGAGACACCCAACTCTGGATGGGTGATCAGGGATGCTGTCCTGGATGGGGTGCTTCATACATGCTTCTGCAGGTGGCCTGGTCATGGGCATTTCCAAATTTATTTTTCAATATACACATAAAATGCTCCATGTCTCAGCCAGCACATGGATAGGCACCTGTTAATCACCAACTCTTGAAACTTTCTTTCCTGAAAGGAAGGACCATATTCAGATCAGACGGACGCAAGTATTTCATGTGTTACAAATATCTTCCACAGAAACAAAATGATGACCGACGCTGCCATGGGCCATGATCTCTACTTCAGGATGTTGAGAGTGTGCATAATCAATGACCACGAAGTGTTGACCCGCTGTTAGGGTTCCAAACTCCATGATCACCCTTTACCGCAGTGGTGTAGCTTCATAGGGGAGTAGCAATGGGTGGCAGATTATTAAGACCTCTAGTTGCTTGGCACATGAGGCCTCTTCCTGCCATGTACTCCCCTTTTTTTCAAAGAGGGAACCACATTTTTCACTTAGCCTGGTTTTCAGTTTGGCCATGTCCCAGTGTGTGGTATGATCTGAGCCTATTACTCTCCCTGGCAAAGTTCCTGGTAGAACAATTCTTGCTGCTCGTTGCATAAACACTTCTGATGTAATGGACACTTATGCTCTGACTCTAAACTATCATCTTGAGCTCGCTCATTCCATTTGATTGCACAACCGTGAAGTGTCTCCATTTGCCTGAAATTACAGCTGTCTATGCCAGCTGGAAAAGTCCACCAGGGTGTTGGAGCTGGGCTGGTACTACAACTGCACATCAGGTTCCTGGAGTTGTATGAGCCACCTCTCAATTACGGCTGGAGTTTGGGGTGCCAACCTGGCCATGAGGGGAAAGCGTGGCTTTTGGTCTGTGAGTATTCTGGCCAAATATGTTCACGTGGATGTGACTGCATTCCCATAGCCGAGCGAACGCCTCACTCTCTGTGACCACCATTGTTCTGTGTCTGTTAGGGAAACCATTTCTTTCTGAGCATTTCCATCTGCTTCAATGGAACCCCCAGCATATTTGCTGAGTGTTGGCACTGACCTGAGTTTTAAGAGTGAAATCTTTTTAAACCACACGTTCTAACTGTAATTATTTAGTTGTGGTGACACTAATCAGTCCTCAAGGCTACCAGAGTAGGGGGACTCCATTTATATATATAGTAGCACTCGTTCTATCTCAAAATACCTTTTCGTAAAAAAGCAAACAAAAAAAAACGATTTAGAAAGACCACTCTGTGACAACACAGAGTGGTCTTTCTAAGTCAAACTGTCAGCCCCTGCGACACACACAACTGCGCACGGGCTGACAGGCACGCCAGGACACGGAAGAGGCCACGAGGGAGAATGGGTACGTTCATGTGTGTTGGGTGTATGTGCTTGTGTGTGTTTTTGTGTGCGTAATGGGGGGTCTTGGAAGCAGAGGGAAGCAGTGGGGGTTGAGGGCAGTGGCGTCGCTGGGGGGAAGGGGGGCCAGGACCCCCCCTGTGAAACTCTGTGCCCCCCTTTTGCTCCCCCCTACCTAAGACGAGCAGTGATCATGCTCTCCCCCTACTTTTGTCTGTGCCCCCCAACTTTTGTCTTTCGCCCCCTCTGTGCCCCTCCTAGATTTGATTCCTGGTGACACCACTGGTTGAGGGAGGGCAGTTTGGGGGGGGTGAAACCCCCTGATTTTAGCAAATGGGGCAAGAGAGGGTGGACGGTGGTGATGGGCGCAAGGAAATGTCCTTAATTCTATTTTTGTAGGCTGCCTTAAATGGGCCAACAAAAATCAGTTAGGCGACCTTCAAAAATAAAAAAATGACATAGAACCATAACACTACTACCTCCCTTGTAAGAGTGGTGCAGGGAACTCTATTCTAATCCAACTCTCCATCCGTTCTTATCCTTCTGGATCTGTCCTCTGCCTTCAACACAGTCAATCATTCCACCCTGATAAATCATCTCCATGACACCGTTGCATCATGGGCTTGGCTCTGGACTGGTTGACATCATTCCTCTCTGACCGATCTTCGCAGTTTCAACTTGGCCCTTTTCTTTTCCCCATCTCACTTTTCACCTGTGGCGTACCTCAAGGCTCTACCCTCTCGCCATGGCTCTTTAATATCTACCTTGCTCTTCTGGCCCACCTGATCTCCTCTTTCTCTCCTCACTTCCAGTGCCATACAGATGTCATGCAGCTCTCCTTCAAGCATCTCTCTACTTGCTCCTCTCTCATCCCTGACTGTTATACTTTTATTAAGGCCTGGTGTGCTTCCAATGATCTCTGCCTTAATGCCAGTAACACTGAGATCCTTCTCATTGTGACCCCAACTCACTCCTTTCCTCCTACCCTCTGTCTGCCCTCTATCGGTCCCCTCCCCACACACTCTTGTGAGGCAAAAAACCTTGGTGTCATCTTTGTCTCCTCCCTCTCCTTCTCTCATCACATTGCGGACCTTGCCAAGAAGGCCCACCATCAGCTGGCATTCTCCCTTTCCTCACCTTCCGCCAGAAACTCAATGTCTGCAGAGCTCTGGTCCTCTCTAGGTTGGACTACTGCAAAAGCCTCTTCCTCAATCTTCCTTTATCCTCCCTTCGCCACCTCCAGCTAATCCAGAATAGGGCTTCAAGACTTCTCCTTGGCCTCAAGCAATGGGCCACATCTCTCCAGCCCTTAAACCTCTCCAATGGCTCCTGATTGCTGCTAAGATCAAGTTCAAGACCCTCAGCATCACCCACAAGGCTTTCTGGGGCCTGGGACCCCGCTACATCCAACTCGCTCTGCCTAGTCCTTCGGTCCTCTAGCTCCAACTATCTGCATATCAGACATTTCCCTAAGCTGAGAGTGGGGGTAGACCTCTCTTCTCCACAGGAGCCTCCCTCTGAAAGGGTCTCCCTGCCCCTCTCAGGCATGAGCAGGTTCTATTTAAGTTTCGGAAGCTCCTCAAGACCCTCCTTTTCTCTTCTTCCTTCTCTCTCCCCCTCCCGTGCTAACACTCCTGTGTGCTGCAGTGACTGGCTGTCTGGTTCCCTATGAGATTTACTGGGCACCAGGCCCCACCCTCCTCCGTCTAGTCCACCCCTCTCTTCGCACTTAGCAATGGGACCCACATCCCTTGCAATTCCGGGACACTCTCCTAGCCCCTTGGTTCTCTTCCCCCCTCCTCCATCCCTCCCTTGTACTTGTACTCCCTCCTCTTACCCTGCACCTCCCTTCCCACCCTAGCACTTTGCACACCCCCTCTCCCTCGCACTTCTTGTTACTGCGCTTGTACGATCCGAATGTCACAAGGCCTAGTAGGACCGTTATTGTTATATTTCTTCCGTGTTCCCCCCATCCTCCTGATTTTTGACTTGTGGCGCCTTGAATCACTATTTGTTGTAAAGGCGCCTTACAAATATCCAATAAATAAATAAATACATAATTTTTGGACAACGTTTTTTCCTACATTAAGAAAATCCCAGGCAGGCTAGCGGCAATAGTACCTTTGTTTTTCCCTTTTTAACGCACACCAGGGCATCTCTATTTTTCACTACCTGGCAGACCTTTGTGCACTACAGTGCTCAAAATGGCTGGCCATATTGTTTCAAGTCCAGTCTTTGTGCTTCATTGCCCTTTTAGCCAGTTAAGCACAAAGGCAGAACTTGAAACTACATGGCCATCCATTTTGAGCAGTGTATTTATTTATTTATTGTGTATTTATAAAGTGCCTATGCTTCAAATTGTGTTTCAAGTCAACACAAGACAAAAAGGGGTGCAGGGGGGAGGAAGAAAACAATAATAACGGTCTTACTAAGCCTTGTGTCATTCGGATCGTACAAGTGTGGTAACAAGAAGTACAGGGGAGTGGGGAGGGATAATGCTAGGGTGGGAGGGTGTGTCTGTTGGCTGTACGTGTTTGTGTGTGTAATGGGGGTCTTGGGAGGGAAGGGAGGCGGCAGGGCTTGAGGGATGGTGGTTGGGGGGGTGAGTAGCAGCATACAAGTGTAAGAGGGAGGAGGAGGGGAAGAGGAGGGCCCTTGGGGCTAGGCAAGTGCTAAGGGAAGGCCAGATGGGCAAGTGCCAGGGGATGCAGGGAGTGCATGGAGTGAGGATCACACCAAAAAATGGCAGATGGGGGGGCATTAGCAGGGATGGGGAGAGGGAAGGAAAAAGAGAAAAGGAAGGTCTTGAGAAGCTTCAAAAAAGGCAATCCGGCTCAAGCCTGAGAGGAGCAGGGATGCCATTTCAGAGGGAGGCTCCTGCCGAAGAGAGAGCTCTACCCCCACTCTCTGCTTGGAAAAGTGTCTGATCTGCAGAGAGTTGGAGCTAGAAGACCAAAGGTTTCTAGCAGGGAGGTATTCAGGGAGAGAGTTGGATGTAGCAGCGTCCCAGGCCTCAGAAATCCTTGTGGAAGAGATTTTAGGACTGGAGAGTCCAGCAGTCCTTGGGCTTGATGCGAAGGATAAGTCTTGCAGTGCTAGTCTGGATTAATTGAAGGGGGCGGAGGGAGGATGAAGGTAGATTGAGGAAGAGGCGGTTGCAGTACTCCAGCTTGGAAAGGACCAGGGCTCTGGAGACATTGAGTTTCTGGGGAAAGGTGAGGAAGTGGAGAATGCCTCTGAGGAGGTGCAACTGAAAGTGGGCATTCTTGGCATGGTCAGCCATGTGAGGAGAGAAGGAGAGAGAGGAGTCGAAGATGGCACCAAGGTTTTTAGCCTCACAAGAGGGTGATGGGAGGGGTCCCATGGAGGGCAGCCTGAGAGTAGGAGGGAGAAGGGGACCCAATGAGAAGAATCTCAGTCTTTCTGGCATTAAGGCAGAGATCGTTAGCAGCGCACCATGTCTGAATAGCAATCAGTCAGGAATGAGAGAGGAAGAAGAGGAAGTGGAGGAAAGCTTGAAAGAGATCTGCATGTCATCCGCATAACACTGGAAGTGCGGAGAGAAGAGGAGATCAGGCGGGCAGAGGGGCAAGGTAGATGTTGAAGAGCCATGGCAAGAGGATAGAGCGTGGAGGGATGCCGCAGGTGGAGAGTGTGGTAGCGGAGAGGAAAGGGCCCAGTTGATCCTGAGAAGGTGCACTGCACAAATGCCCTCTGGGCTGTATTCTTGCTTGCCAGGGGCAGGATGTAGCCATATATGGGCAGCTTCTTTGTGGCCCCTGCTCAGATCCAGTGAAGAAGCATCATCGTATGCAAGGTACTGCTTTGGACTGAGTTAGGGGCTGCAGAGTACACATTCCAAAATGTGTGCGAGTCATGGCTGTACCTGAGCTGGCTGTCATGTTTGGACAGCAGCCCAGATGTTTGAATGTATCAGGTTCCTAATAGGTGGGCTGCTCCTCCTTCAGAACCTAGCATTTCACATATCACAGGATGTGGAGTCATATTTCAGTCGACCACTGAAACCAATGATTCAAAGTACACAATTGTGCCGGAGGGCTGCTTCTGAAAACATTATTGGTGAAGCCAACCACCAAATGGTGAAGCTCTACTTTTTACACAATAGGGTGGACATTCCACCCTTCCTCTCTCCCTTCAACTGGTGGCCTAACCTTTTCCTAGTCCTGCATTACCAAAATCGTCTTCCTGGAGATCTGAGGGGTTCTGGTCCTGTAGTGCAGCATAGGACATGGGTTCTTCTCCAGTTGTTGAGAATCCTGTGCAGCTTTGTGCTGTAAACTGGGGATACAAACAGTATGGTGCCTTCAGCCCCAGTCTGTTTTTTATTCTTTTAAAATTTCTGTTTCATAGTGAATTGCACATATTTTTTTCCTATTAGGCTACAGGCTTCTACCCGGTGCTGCGGCACATGATTGGGCGCCTCCTCTACCTGCATACATTTTAAATTGTATAATATTTATTTTACCTTCTTATTTTAATTTTTGATTTCCTTGTAAGGCCAGGCCCTCTGGCTGAGGGTCCCTGGTCTCGGGGGCACTCCGAGGCTTGGCTCGGGGCTAGCTAGAGCTCATCTTTTCAGACTGCAGTCTGGTTTCACTTTATAACTTTCTAGCCAGCTGTTTGGCTACTGAGGAGCTTTAGTCTCCTGGGTCTGATTACCATGCTGGATACAAACGGTATGGCGCCTTTAGCCCCCGTCTGTTTTCATTCTTTAAAAATGTCTGTTTCATAGCAAATTGCACATTTTCTTTTCTTTTAGGCTACAGGCTTCTATCCGGTGCAGCGGCATGTGACCGGGCGTCTACTCTACCTGCATACATTTTAAATTGTATAACATTTATTTTACCATCCTATTTTAATTTTTTATTTCCTTTTAAGGCCAGACCCTCTGGCTGAGGGTGTCTGGCCTCAAGGTACTCTGAGGCTTGGCTCGGGTCTTACCAGAGCTTTTCTTTTCAGACTGCATGCACAGGCTCACTGCCGTCTGGGTTTACTTTCTATCATTCTAGCCAGCAAATTGGTTAAGGTAATATCATGTACCATATAACAAGAATCATAAAAGAACACGATAATCAGGGTGACTGAAACCACATACAGTAATGATATTACTTGTACAGGAAAAAAGACATTAATCTGTAGTACTGTGCGGGCCAAAAGGTAGTGTTTTGCCCCCAGGCTTTTTAATGCACAATTAGTATCTAATCTTCAGAATGGTTTTTCAAAAAACAGGTCACACTTTACTTGTAAAATTATGTACGTAATACACAAGAGTACAATACAGTCCAGTTTGTGGGATATATTTACCGAATCAGCTGTACTCCCTTCCATAACCAAGCTGCACTTCAGCAGAAGCAGCAAAATGGTTGCACTGGCTCCTGTGAGCACCACTGCCCCCACACCAAAACTGCATTTCCAGCTACAAAATGATGACTTCACCATCTTGCCAAGCACATATTGGGCAGGATGGAACAAGGGGGCACGCTGAGAAAGCCTGCCAGTGTGTTCTTACATGTACAAAGGAAGGGGAGTGAAAAAGCAGCGCTGCTTTGCTGCAAGCCCAAAGTTCCCATTGAGAAAGGGAAATATTTACATTTAAAAATGATGCCGCTTTGATGCTCTTTTTTCTCTGTTCCTCATCACAATACTTTTAGTGAGGAGACCTTGCCCTGCTTATCCACCTTCACATTGTGCTCCAGCAGGCAAGAGCAATATTCCTGAATGATAGGCTGTTGTTCAGATCTGAAGAAATCAAAATAAGCTGTACTTCGGCTACACAGGAAACGCTTTACTTTTTGGCTACAAAATGTCAAGGATCAATGCGTCAAAAAGGCCCTGGCTTTCTGGGCCTATGTCAATTTCAGTGCATCTGTGTTTTAACCCATTGCTGCATACACAAAGCTAACTCTGGCTGGCTAAATAACAAAGTGGGAATTCAGAGGGAAGAGAAAAACTGGATTTGCAAGAAAAATGTCAGCAGTCACCACACGTGTAACATGTACCTTTGCAAACTAAGAGAAATACTTGTTTAAAGGTGTATGTTGGATAAGGCCCTGCCACTATTTAGCAATGTGAAGGGGTTTGTGCTGTGAAACATATATGGGGGATTTTATTCAACATTTAAATTGCGTTGGCTACATGGGGGAAGTCAGCCCCAAACAGGTTTCTGCTTGGGGGGTGCCAGCAACAGAAGGCGCCCACAGTAGATGCTAGAACACACTAGTTCTAATTGCTACCTTGGCAGACTTCCGTCTGGGCTGTGGCCTCTTACAATGGAATTTCTGGGACACCAATCTGTGAAGTGGAAGCAGCTATAAAACCTTCAGTCAAACTGGGAAACCCCCATCCCCACTGGGCTGAAGTGACAGTTGGTGGTAGCTGAAGAGAAAGAAAGGGTCCCAGTGAAGTACAAAGGAGGCCCATTTGTTTCAAAGGACTCTTATTCAGAAACTTTTAAGGACGATTATTTTTGCAACAGAAATACGCAGAGGAATGTAAAAAGGTAACAGTTTAATGTAATATGGGTTTTAATTTAAGATTTTGTAGCCTTCACTGCCACCTTGGGAACAGAAATGGCAGAGAATCGGGTATTCCACGGAAAGTGTACATGATGCCAATGTTAAAATCAATACTGATATGCCTGATGATAATCCATACACACGAGTAAAGTTATAGAATTTTAGGCTGACTATTTCATACTAAAAATGACTAAAAATGATCAGAAGGGCGAAACAATAGGCCTTATTACGAGTCTGGTGGTAACCGTGCCGGAAATTCCGGCAGGTTACCGCTGGACTCGTATTACCATTCCGCCTCCGTGACTGCCGGAATCACCGGGGCATTACAACCCCAGTGACCTGGTAATTCCAGAGACGGAATTCTGTTAATCCCCATTCCCATGCAGTCCAATGCTGTAATGGTGCCGGTGTTTCCATGTCCGCCTGCAGGCAGGTGGTGTTAAACCCGCCAGGTCAGACCTGGCGGGAGTGACACCTCTCATCTGCAGGACTCTTAATCAGCCGGTCCGGAAAGAACAGTGGTGGCGGATTTACCACCACCGTTCTTTCCGGACCGGCTGACTTGTAATGAGGCCCAATGTTTTACAAACTGGAGAGTTGGAGTAGCATGTTCTGCAGAAAATATGTAACCTATTTATGTAATTTGTTAAGATGCCCCAACTGTACAAATGTGCCATTTATGTGGGAGGCTCTAGACATTGTAAAACTCACATCATAAATCTGACATCATGCCCTTAAAACCCAAACAGCTGGGGGGAAAGCGGTAACTATCTCCCCTGACCAATCCAGTTGTTTAGAGGCATGCTTAGCTAAGCCTGCCCTCCCGTATAATTCTATGATGTCACCATGCTCTATAAAAAGGGTGGCTGACAAAACTCTAGAGAGACTCTTTCCTGAATTTCCTGCGCCTGCGTTCCTGATTTCTACAATAATGTTGACAGATTCCAGATCCCACTGCAAGGCATAAGCATAGCAGATTCCAGATCCCACTGCAAAGGCAAAGCATAGCTGATTCCAAATCCCACTGCAAAGCCAAAGCATAGCTGATTCCAGACTCCACTGCAAGGCCAAAACATTTCTGACCATCTCAGCAAGGCTTCAATCTAGAGATCCCACTAATAAAAATCCCAATAACCAAAGGGAAAAGCTGTGGTGTTCTGTTGGGAGGCATCCTGAAACCAGACTGGCTTTTTGGCCACTAAGTGCATGACCGCTGCAACCCTGCCATCCAGCTGTCCTGATTATCCAGTGATCAGACAGGCCCAGCTGTTGTTCTGCTAGGAGAGTCTGCCGCTACCTGGTGACCCAAGCCCTGAAGTCCAGAACCTAGTTGACTGTTCCTAATCCCAAATTTCAGAGTGGACTGTGAGTATCCCCCATACGATAACATATACTCTACCCCATCTTGACTTTTGTCTTTGTTCCAATTCCTAAGCAACCCTATATATACCCTGATAACTTGTCTACACTGTTTTAATTCTCTGTGCACCTTGTTCTTGTTTCCTAGTGTTAGCGCAACTCTTTTATTCACCTCACCTTGTAATTTATTAGTGATATATGGAGTAATCAATTAATTCCCACATAGATCAGAACACGGCGGGAAAAGGTTGATGTTGTGAATCAATCTTTGAATGTACCGTTGCTTTCTTTAACAATAAAGTCTAAATAATTTAGTTTAAGTAACATTTTCTTTCATTTTTTGAAACCAATTTCCTCTTTTTCACTGCTCTATTTTCCAAAAAACTAACCTTATTCTAATCTTCCAAATCCCTCTGAATTCTCCAGCTATAGCCCTCCTTTCACTTCCATATTGGCCCTGTGCTGTGCCTCTATCCCCCTGCCCAAAAACCGCATTCCGATTCAGTGTTTTTCACCCATTTTTGGAAAAAATGTGTTTGCATTTAAAACTGCAAACCACAAAAAAATTCAACTTTTCCATGTGTGAATTGAGCTGCACTGGGTTTTCCTTTTCAATCTGTTTTGTGAACTGTGTGCTTTTGTGATACCTTGCCTGATGGTTGATAGTGAGATAACATCCCTAATACTGTGATAAAACATATGTATATCATTATTTAACACACATATAATTAATTATTTTAAAACATCGGAGTGTCCTTTTAGGCCTTTACAAAGGCTAAAGTGTCCTGGTCCAGTGTTGGAATCCTTAACAAGTCACACTGACTGGAATTGAGTGAAGAGCATGTTTCATCCCTTAAAATGGCTGACCATTTTGGCCCAAACACAGTAGTGTTGACTACCCTCTCTTTTGTTCACCAGTTTCTACTATCAACACTGTCAACTGTGTACTGTGATGTATATTGTATTCATGTTATCTGTAAACTGAATTCCCTAGATATTTTAACGGATGAAACATGCTCATCTTCACTCAACTCCAGTCAGAGTGACTGGACTGTATTGTACTCTTGTGTATTACGTACATAATTTTACAAGTGAAGTGTGTTCTGTTTTTTGAAAAACCAATCTGAAGATTAGATACTAATTGTGCATTAAAAAGCCTGGGGGCAAAACACTACCTTTTGGCCAGCACAGTACTACAGATTAATGTTGTTTTTCCTATGGGGTAATATCATTAATGTATGTGGTTTCAGCCACCCTGATAATCGTGTTCTTGTATGATTGAGTACCCAGCTGGGTAGATCAGGGTCAAGCCAGGGGCCCTTTTTTCCATATAACAAGAATCAAGCACCAACAGCTCTGCGGTCGGGTGCAGCGGGAACACATATCCCGCGCCAAAGCCAAGGACGTCCTGGCTAAGGACGGCCCGGACGGGCTGACCAGTCACTTTTAGCTGAATCTGGCACCGGCAGACACCATATTTCCCAGCAACTTTGATCGTGCTGGGAAGATGCTGCCACCTACGCCCATCCCTGTGAGTTCTCATCTGAATCTCCATCTCCTCAATACCTGATCATTAACAGCTTATACAGCTTTTATTCACAAGCTACAATCTGATCGAGCACCCGATGTATTGTGCCTGACAGAAACTTGGCTTTCTTAAGCCTCGGCCTACACACTTAATGCTGCACTGCCATCTGATTATAGCATTGTTCATCTAGATAGGGTAGCACCACTTCCTGAAGGGGACTTTGCCATTACCACCCTTGGTTCTCACTCAAATCCCCATAATGCATGCTATTAAGATGAAAGCCCTTCTGGTATGCTTAAAAGGTCCTGGAACCCATGTGCTCCATCTTTTCACTGTGTACCGCCCACCAGGCACCCACTCTGATTTTATGGATCCGTTCCTGGATTACATTGCTGCCCTCCAATTAAAGTTCCCCAAACTATTGATTGTTGCGCTCACCTGGTATCCACGGGGATGCCACCCAGCCAGTTGGTCTTTGTTGCCCTTCCCAATGATTCCCTGGTGTGGTCTCGGTGTCGATGGGATTCCCCCTGGAAATTAAGAATATATTAGGACTGGGCGACCAAGGTAAGTTTTCCCCCACCTCCCTTGTGTTTCCAGCCCCTCCAGGTTCTCTTCTCACCTGGTTGGCTCTCCGCCCTGCTCTCTGGGCAGGGGCGCGTTGTCTTTTGTGTGCGCGGGCGGTCCAGTTACTTCACTGACTGCTGCCCTTGTAGTGTCTTTCAGGTAGGTCTTATTGCGATGGATGGCATCGTAATTCTTGCATGCCTTTTCTCTGTTCTAAATGTCTCTTTTTTTATCTCCCTAGGAGCGCGGAGTGTCCGCTTGGAGAACTGGATATACTGGTTCTCACCGGGAGATGATGGCGCGCTATAGCGCTATGATGCGGTAAGGAGGCGCTTTGCGTAGCGCAGCGATGTCTTGTCCTCACTGACCTGTGCTTTTCTCTTTTCGTAGGTCGCAGTGAGTTCCCAGCGCAGATGGAGTCCGGAGCTATGCCGGCCGAAAAGCAACCAACCAGGTAAGTCTTTAAGCGCTTTGTGGTTGAAATGTCTCCACTACCTCCTTTAATGATGTCTTTCTCCTTTTCTCAGGTCCTTTGATCCGGGCAGTGAACTCCACCAACAGAGCTGCTCAGGAGATGCGAGTAGTGAAGGATGATAAATGCAGGTAAGATTCTACTGCTAACGATGTTCAAAGTTTTTCTGAAGGTCCGGAATTCACCAGGCTTGTGCGAAAGCTGGACACGGTGAGCGTCACTTTGCTAGAAGCAAACTAACGCGAAGTGTGTTGTCTTGTTCTAGTGTGGTTTAAATAGCCACTGTAAACTAGTCCAGGTAAAGTAGTCCCTAGGCCACCACACCCAAAACACTAGACCGCATAGCTTGGTTCTAGGAACCAAGCTATGTGGATGCCTCCATGTTGGCTGAAAGCCTAACTAAAGTAGTTCCTCAAGCAGATGTCTTTCCTTACTGATGAGCCGACTGGCCCCAAGAGGGCCTGAGAAGTGGATGCCAGGCCTCATTAGTGATCCGAGCCATGATTCCACCTGGCCAATGAGCTTGCCAGTGGGGATCAGGGCTGAGGGTCGTGACAGCACTCCTCCCTACCCCCCCAAGGTGAGTCTCCTGCCTGGTCCAGGTTTAGTTGGGAAGTTCTGATGAAACTTCTTGATTAGACGTGGTGCATGGATGTCCTCACTGGGTTCCCAGGATCTATCTTGAGGCCCAAACTCCTTCCAGTCGACGAGATAGTACAACTTGGCTCTAGAGTACTTAGAGTCCAGGATGCCCTTGACTTCGAATTCATCTATTAGTATAGGTTGAGGTGGTGTCTTGATTCGTGTACCGGGTTGCATTGGTTTTAAGAGGGACACATGGAATACCGGATGGATTTGTAGATTAGGTGGTAAATCCAATTTGACGGCTGCTGGGTTGATAATTGCCTAGATGGTATAGGGTCCCGAATATCAAGGATGGAAGGTCCGGGTCCCTTTGATGGGTACGTATTTGGCGGCTAACCAAACCTCGTCTCCTACTTGATAGTCTGGGGCCTTTTTCTGATGCTGGTCGGCAAAGTGCTTTTGTTTTTCTTTAGCATGAATAAGATGTTCCTTCGCCTTTCTGAACACCTGAGTGATGGTTGTATGAAGAGTCTTTACTGCAGGCATTTCCAAGCTGGCAGGAAGTTCAAGTTCTGATGTACGTGGATGTCTGCCATACAAGGTGTAAAAAGGTTTTTGGCCCATGCTAGAATGTACGGAGTTGTTATATGCGTACTCGGCTATCCACAGTAAGTCCTTCCAATCTCTCAATTCATGGTGCAGCATGCACCGTAAATACTGTTAGAGGGTCTGGTTGGTCCTCTCGGTTTGACCGTCTGTCTGGGAGTGGTGACTGATGGATAGCCGGACGTCAATCTGTGCCATTGCGCAACATTTTCTCCAAAAATTGGATACAAATTGGCTGCCTCGATCGGAGACCAGAACTGATGGAAAAGCCATGCAGCTTGACAATGTTTTCCAGAAATACTTCTGCTAGGGTGGATGCGTCCAGGAGGCCCTTGAGAGGAATAAAATGTGCCATCTTTGAGAAGAACAAATCCACGATTACAAGAATGGTGTTAGAGCCTTGACTTGGTGGCAGATCAGTGATAAAGCCGAGGGAAAGAGTGTGCCATGGAGCGGGAGGGATGTCCAGTGGTTGTAGGAGACCCGATGGTTTCTGTTTCTGTGATTTATTCTGTGCACAGATGCCGCAGGACTGAACATACTGGACAATCTCCTTACGCCAGGTAGGCCACCAAAAGTTCTTTTTTACCTTGGCTAAAGTTTGAGCGATTCCAGGGTGTCTTTCGATCAGAGAGTCATGATAACCTGAAATGATATGTTGTTGTAACTCCTTCTCTGGTACATATAGCCGTTCCCTAAAATAAGGTAACTGATCCTTGATGCAATATTGTTCTCCTTGAGTTTGCCATGCGAGGAAAGCATCCGGGTTCATTGACTGTTGAATTTTGTTTCGTAATTCGGCTTGTGATAACACTGTTGTGATACCCAAGAGTTTGTCTTCAGGTATGATGGGTACCGGGTCTGGAGTTGTATACACCGTTTCATCGATGCCCATTCGAGATAAGGTGTCAGCTTTCCCATTCTTGACCCCTGGTCGAAAGGTGATCCAGTAGTCATATTCGGCGAAGAAGAGGGTCCACCGTAACTGCCGTGAAGACTGGGGTTTGGCTGTTTTGAGATATTGCAGGTTCCGGTGGTTTGTGATCACTGTAATGGTGTGTCTAGCTCCCAGAAGATAGTGTCGCCACGCCTTGAAAGCGGACTTGATGGCTGTTCTTTGTCCGTGATAGCGGAATTAATTTCCGGGGGTGAGAATTTTTTTGACCAAAAGGCCACAGGATGCAGCTGGCCAGTTTCTGGGTCCCTCTGTGAAAGGACCGCTCCCATTGCCATACTGGAAGCATCAGTTTCTACGACATAAGGGAGGTCTGGACGCGGGTGCCGCAGGATTGGAGCGGAGTTCAACCTTTGTTTCAGTTCCTGAAAGGCTCTTTCTGCTTCCTCAGTCCAAGCGAACTTTTTATTGCTTTTTCGTAGCAGTACTGTGATCGGGTGCACAACCTGAGAGAAGTCTGGGATAAGCCGGCGGTAAAAGTTCGCAAAGCCTGGCATGCTCTGTATCCCCTTCAGAGATGTTGGTGATGACCATTTTAGAATAGCGTCAACCTTATGTACGTCCATTCTGATGCCTTTCGGCGAAAGGATCAAACCAAGGAATTCTACTTCGGTGACGTGAAAAAAACATTTCTCCAGCTTTGCATACAAACGATGTTGGCGGAGCTTGGTGAGGACTGAACGAACATGCCTGATATGATCTTACTTTGAGGCTGAGTAGACCAAGATGTCATCAATGTACACTAAGGCGCAAACGTCAATCAGTTCTCTCAAGTCATCTTTCATGAAATATTGAAACGCTGCGGGAGTGTTAAATAAGCCAAAAGGCATGACTTGATATTCAAACAAGCCATATTTGGTACAGAAAGCGGTTTTCCACTCATCTCCGCTTCTGACCCGGACCAGGTGGTATGCTCCCCGAAGGTCTGATTTGGTATAGATCTGGGCATCTTTGACTTGCTCTAGCATTTCCGGGATAAGAGGCAGGGGTAGCGGTTCTTAACGGTTATCTGGTTTATTGCGCGGTAATCAATACAGGTCCTCAGGTCCCCTTCCTTTTTCGGTACGAAGAACAAAGGACTGGCTGCTGGGGACTTAGATGGGCGGATAAATCCGTTTGCAAGGTACTGGTCCAAATAGGATTTCAGGTGAAGGTTTTCTGGTTCGGTAAGAGCGTAGATCCTGCCGCAAGGGATTTGTGCCCCAGGTATAAAGTCAATTTGACAATCATAAGGCCTATGCAGCGGCAATGTGTTAGCCTGGTTTTTTTGGAATACGCCCTGAAAGTCACGATATTCATCTGGCAAAGTATTAGTTACTCCCAGAGTAGAGGATCTAGTATTGGAAGTCTTGGAGACACAGGAGTCGGGTTCCAGGTCAGGGGAGTAGCAAGTCAGGGAACAGTTGCTGGAGAAGGTTAATTTCCATGCCTGCCAGTCTATCAAAGGGTTGTTAGCAACCAACAATGGCATCCCTAGTATCAACCGGAACTGAGGTGCCTTTATAAGATCGAACAAAATACACTCCCGATGTCCATCCTGGCACAGCAAGGTTACTACTGCTGTGCACTGGGTTACTGGTCTGGAGGCGATTTCTGTCCCAACCACGGTAGTCACCTTGTCCCTGGTAGACTTAGAACACAAAGGGAGCCCCATCTCTGCTGCCAACTCTTGATCTATATAGTTCCCAACTGCTCCACTGTCGATGTACGCTTCTACGGCATGCATCTTTGAGGATTGTTGGTGATTTATTAAGATCACGGGTATCGCAAAGTGTGAGGGCAGTGGCTCTTTCTCATCACTCGACAAACTGACCTCTACGGTTGCTGAGCTTGATAGTTTTCCGATTCCTTAACCTCATCCTTTTCTGTGGCCCCGACTGTCCTCCTTGGGGTTTTTATTGGGCAGTCTTTCATAAAATGTCCTGGTTTTCCACAATACAAACAAAGTTGCTGTTGTCTTCTTTTATCCCGCTCTTGTTTTGTTAATGGAGGTTGTATCCCTCCGATCTGCATGGGTTCTACGGCGTTGTCTGGCCCCCATGGCGCATTGTCTTTAGGCTGAACATAAACTACTCGAGAGTCAGCTTTGGACCGGTCTGCTTTTCGGTCCTGCAACCGATGGTCTAGCTGCACGACTAGATTTATGAATTCGGTACTGTCTCTGGGGGGATCAACTACCTGGGCCAAGATGTCCTTTAATTTGCCTCGTAAGCCTTGATGGAATAATGCGGTTCTTTTGTTTTCTGGCCAACTGGCTTCAGCAACCAGTCTATTGAAAGTAGCAATGTATGTTAACAAGTCTTGGTTCCCCTGCCGGAGGAATAAAAGTTTGTTATCCACTGCTTGTTCCTGGGTATGGCGAGCAAACAGTTTTTTCATTTCTCTCTGGAACCCCCCATAGTCCTGTAACAACGGATCATTATGGGTCACCAACGGCACCGACCAATCCGCTGCACTTCCACTCGAGTATGATAGGATGAAAGCTACCCGAGCTTGGTCATTTGGAAATGCCCCAGGGCGACAAAGGAAGTGAAGGCGACACTGATTTATAAATGCTGCATACTTCAGTGGGTCGCCCAAAAACCTATCTGGTGGTGCCAGGGGAACTGTTCCAGGCAGCGTGATCTGTACTGGTGTGGGGGTATAAGATGGTGAGATAGGATTTTGCATCAGTGGATTTCCTCCAGGCAGAGGAGTCTGCCCTGCCTGCGATTGCAAGAATGGTCTGCTGATTTCGTCGGTGCGCTCCTTGGTCACTATTACTGAAACCACATACAGTAATGATATTACCCGTACAGGAAAAAAGACATTAATCTGTAGTACTGTGCGGGCCAAAAGGTAGTGTTTTGCCCCCAGGCTTTTTAATGCACAATTAGTATCTAATCTTCAGAATGGTTTTTCAAAAAACAGGTCACACTTTACTTGTAAAATTATGTACGTAATACACAAGAGTACAATACAGTCCAGTCTGTGGGATATATTTACCGAATCGGTCTCTCCAGAGTGCATTAGTCTCTTGTCGGGCTGAATGAACCTCAGCACGAAGGTCCTCCAACAATTGGGCCAATTGGTCGATTTCTGATGTTTCCATGGCGCCCAGGTGGATTATTTATGTGAGGCTTCGCGTTCTGTTACGCTCACCTGGTATCCACGGGGACGCCACCCAGCCAGTTAGTCGTTGGTGCCCTTCCCAATGATTCCCTGGTGTGGTCTCGGTGTCGATGGGATTTCGCCTGGAAATAAAGACTATGGGCCTCATCACGAGTTGGGCAGTAACGCCAGCGGTAATACCGCCGCCGGTATTAGCCCTACCGCCAAACCCCCCGGCGATATTAGCGCCGGATCACGGGTTTGGCGGTAATGGAATTCCCCATTCCCCACTGAGCCCATTCGGGAATGCCCCATTCCCCATTGGGCTCAATGGGGAATTTTCGCGCTCTTACCGCCGGCAGATTTCCCGCCGGTGGTAATAGCGTGAATTTTCGGCGGATTTCCCCCCAGCTCAGAGCTGGGGAGAAATCCACCAAAGCCCTGATTAGGCGGACCCTTAAATCCGGCGGTAATAGCGCGACCGCCGGATTTAAGGGTTACCGCCAAACTCGTGATGAGGCCCTATATTAGGACTGGGCGACCAAGGTAAGTTTTCCCCCACCTCCCTTGTGTTTCCAGCCCCTCCAGATTCTCTTCTCACCTGGTTGTCGGAATCGGTGGGCTCTCCGTCCTGCTCTCTGGGCAGGGGTGTGTTGTCTTTTGTGGTTTGTGGTTGTAATGTCTCCACTACCTCCTTTAATGATGTCTTTCTCCTTTTCTCAGGTCCTTCGATCCGGGCGGTGAACTCCACCAACAGAGCTGCCAAGGAGCTGTGAGCAGTGAAGGATGATAAATGCAGGTAAGATTCTGCTGCTAGCGATGTTCTTGGTTTTTCTGCAGGTCCGGAATTCACCAGGCTCGTGCGAAAGATGGACACGGTGAGCGTCACGTTGCTAGAAGCAAAGTAACGCAAAGCGTATTGTCTTGTTCGGGTGTGGTTTAAAAAGCCACTGTAAAGTAGTCCAGGTAAAGTAGTCCCTAGGCCACCACACCCAAAACACTAGACCGCATAGCTTGGTTCCAGGAACCAAGCTATGTGGATGCCTCCATTTTGGCTGAAAGCCTAAATAAAGTAGTTCCTCAAGCGAATGTCTTTCCTTACTGATGAGCCTGGCGCCAAAGGAGCCAGGACTGGCCCCAAGAGGGCCTGAGAAGTGGATGCCAGGCCTTATTAGTGATCAGAGCCCTGATTCCACCTGGCCAATGAGCTTGCCAGTGGGGATCAGGGCTGAGGGTCGTGACATTGATTTTGGGGGACTTTAATATCAGGCTTAATCATCCCCTATCCTCCGATCCTGTTTAGTTTTCTGATTCCATGGCTGACTTGGGGCTAAATCAGCTTGTCCTAGCGCCCACCCATATACATGGTGGCATACTTGACCTCATATTCACAGCTGATCACAGTGTCCAAATGAATCGCCCTAGTCCAGTGACTTAGTCCAATCATTTTCATATATACTTTTGTATTATGGATGCTATATGCCCTTTGACACCTTGCCCAACTGCCATTATATGCTGTGACTGGTGGCGAGCTGATCAGAAGGTGATTGTGGCATCCATTACTGAAAAGTGTAAATCTACCCCCTTGCTTGATTTGCACTTCCTGTTCCACACTCCCCAACAAGTAGCAGACATAGTTGCCCCCCTTAAGCTCAACCACCCACAGAAACGCCCCTCCACAACCTGGTTCTCGTCAGAGCTGAGAGCAGCCCGCCTTGAGCTAAGGCAGGTGGAACGGAAGTGGTGTAGGATTTATGGTAGAATGGAGAAAATCTCCTTTCAGAAACTTACCCACAGCTATCATATCATACGGCTATTAAGTTGGCTAAATAAACATTTTTCATGGGCAGAGTGTTGTCAGATCTTAATCAGTCAAAAGAGCTGTTCTTGGTTGTCAAATCTCTTAACTCCACTGCTTTAATTACACCTAAGATAGTCCATTCTCAGATTATGTGTGATTCCCTGGCGGAAATGTATATAACTAAGGTCATGGATATGCGTGCACAGATTCACATGAACTCTAAGAATGCATGTATTAGTATAGGTAAGACTGATACTGTACCGCTGCGCTCTTGGTCCTTCCTGAGTTCTCCACACAATGATGTGCTCAATGCGAACACCAAATGGAAACCTGTGGCCCCGTTTGACCCCTTTCCGGTCACAATTCTGAAGGAAATCCTCCCCGAGGTAATTACCTGGGTAACAACCACTGTAAATGGCTCCTGTCAGCAGGGTATTATCCCTGAGAGCTTAAACAGGCCATGGTTCTTCCACTTCTAAAAAAAAGCCCTCACTTGATCCTGCGGGTCTTGCTAACTATCAGCCCATCTCACTCCTTCCTTTCCTTATGAAGCTGTTAGAATCTCTGGTGGCTCTTCTTCCATCTTCCTTTCTTGAACACTCGAAAGGTCTTGATCCTTTTCAGTCTGGTTTCCGGCCAGGGAGGAGTACCAAGAGTGTCCTGGTGATGGATGATCTAACCATGCTGTCAGATCAGGATGGAGTGGGTGCCTTGATACTGCTAGATCTCTCTGCGGCTTTCAAAACTGTTGTCCACTCCAACCTGTTGTTTCGGCTAGCTACAGCAGACCTCTCGGGAACCATCCTGGCTTGGTTCTCCTCTTTTGGGTCAGGCCATGGTCAGTAACTCTCTCTTCCCCCTTTCTATTCAGTGTCTCAAATGCTATCCTGTGCTATCCCGTAGGGGTCCGCCTTGTCCCCACTTCTCTTTAATAGCTATGTTCAGCCGCTGGATGACCTCATCCGCTCTCCAGGCTTTGGGTGCTAAGTCTATGCGGACACCCAGATTTTGGTGCGGTTGGATCTCGGCCAATCTGAGGTGTCGTCGAGTCTGTGCTAGTGCCCGTCAGCTGTGAAGGGCTGGATGGATAGCAACTGGCTCAAGCTGAACGGGGACAAGACAGAGGTGATGGTGGTGGGTTCTCCATCTACGGCCTCTCTCTGGACCCCTTCCTTCTGGCCACCTGGTCTGCGGATCCCCTCACCCCAGTGTCGTCAGTCAAGGACCTAGGTGTCTGTCTCTCATCTACGCTATCTTTGGCCTTGCAGGTGAGCACTGTATGTAAGATGGGCTTTGTCTTTTTGAAGCTTCTTTGTAAGTAAGATACTTGCCTTCTTACTGGGGGCTTTACACCCTCAGGTAGTTTCATCCCATGTTACTAGCCATATTGATTATTGCAATGCGCTGTATCTGGCTCAGACGAAGAGCCTGATCCAGCAGCTCCAACGCTTAAAGAACATGGCGGCAAGGGTCGGCACAGGTTCTCGGTATGGAGCCCATATCAGTCCAGTGATCCGTGCTCTTCATTGGCTTCCGGTGGCAAAGAGTATCCAGTTTAAGGCCCTCTGCCTAGTCCATCGCGCCTACTACCACCTTGGTGCCGAATTCCTACAGGACAAATTTGTGCCCTATATCCCGGCTTGGGCTCTCAGCTCCGAAGCAGCCAACTTAGTCATTATCCTGAAATGTCAGCGTGCCCAGCTGAGCAGCCGCAACGTCTCTGTTGCAGCGGGAACACTTTGGTATGAGCTGCCCACAGCAATGCGAAATTTGAAGAATCATCTTCAATGCCGGTGCTCTCTTACTGTAGCCCGCCATCTGTATTCTAGCGCCAATGTGCCTCTTTGGTATGTGTGCTGTAAAAATTTTATTAACATAACATAAACTGTGCAGCATATTATCCCCAAGCACCTGGCATATCGCTTCTCTACTGCTGCTCTCTACTAAGAAGAAAATCCCTGGTGGAGCCTGGGTTCTGTGGTCCTTCATCAGTTTGCCTAAAGACACTGTGCAGGGTCACTAGAATTGTTTGGCATGCCAGAAGTGTCCTATGAGTCCTACAGTGTCATGGGTGTCATCACAGAGATCCTCCTTTAGCTACAACCAAGTCCAACAAGTGGTGATCCAAATCTGAGAGATCGCTAACAGAGACCAGAACTGCCAAGTAGTTGGATCCAGCTGTCATCTGAAGACCACTCAAGCCCTGGATCTCCAGCACCAGAAGTGACAGAGCAGTTTCCCCAATGGCCCTAACTTGCCTGGGGTCCTTGTTTATTTTAATTAGGGTTCAAGATACTGGGTTGCTTTCCTATTTTGGTGCCCTCCCTATTCATTCAAGCCCTTACCTGCAGGTACCTGGACTTGGCTTTTGCTAGTGGAACCTGAGTCTTGGTATCAAGCCTGGAGTCTCCATTCATAGCTGAGATTTACTAGCTACACCTTTATCAAAAGGAAAACCTGATTTTGTCATCCTACGAAATATTGCACTAGCCCTAGTAACATAGGTATATTGAGCCCCATTGCTTCCTTTAGAATGGTGAGCAACTTTGTAAGCACCCTCTAAGTAGCTATGCCCTTGTTATTTACCTTGAACATTGGTGAACTCCGTATTTTGGATAGGGCCTGGACTATTTAAATTTAGTATTGAGTGTTGCTGTAGCCTTCTCACATTTTAAGGTCTGGGGTAACATCTTCCCCATCCCACTTTAAGCCATTGAAATAGTATTGATATTGAAACCTGATATGATTAGTGTGTTATTTGAGACTTGTTATTTGTGGTTGTCTATAAATTACTTCACTTATTTAGTGCTTTGACCGAATGCCTTGATCTTGATAATAAGTAGCTGTATTTGTATGCATACTTATGTAGCAAATCTATTACTTGACAACCTTGTGTGTATGCTAAACATACTTAAAACCAAACTCCTGATCTCTTTGTGTCTAAGCCTGACTGCTAAGCCTCGTTACCAAGTGAGGGTTTGGTTTAGCCATTAGTGTGAAACCTTTGCAGTACCAAAATGTTTAACTTTCCAGAACCCTGCATCAGTAGCGGGTTTGAAAAACCTATTAACCGTGTACATTAATACTTTGTCCATCCGCTTGTAGCAGCACTGCTCTCCACCCACAGAGCCATGTTAGTGTCATTAGCCAAGTCTACTTGTTTTTTTAAGTAGAACTTCCAGTAGATCTGACTGTCCTTTAGGGCATCTTATGTAATGGTGGAGGAGCCTAGTGCAGGGGTCTGAAAACTTTGGCTATCCAGATGTTTTGGACTACAGCTCCCATCAGCCCCAGCCATCGTAGTAAATGGTGAGGGATCATGGGAGTTGTGGTTTAAAACATTTGGAGAGCCACAGATTGCAGATCCTTGGTGTACTACTTCAGTCAACGTGGCTGGTTTGGCAATTAATTTCTAGTTCACAATCCCCAGGAAGTTTTTTGCTTATGCAGGATTAAACGCAAAACAAAGCTGACACAAAGGAAGTTTTCAGGAACAGAAGATAGTTTTTTCTGATAAGTGCAACAGCAAAACGAGGGTTAGTGAGTAATGTCTTTGTCAAAACCAATAAGTGCTGGCTCTTACAACAGTTTAGCAATGGGGTCTGTCCCTACTGGGTTGAGTGACAAAGTGATTACACTCGTCTTCGGACGGCAGGTTTGTGGGGTTCCCCAACTATCATCGATTGAGTATGAGAGGGGGGGGGGCATCTTCTGTGGCCAGTAGGCTCTGGATCAGTTGATCGGTCTCCAGCAGGCCAAGACAATGGGGTTGCTTTGCCAGATAGGCCCACTTTGCCAGGATCTCGGATTCAGGTCTGGGGTGTTCCTGGTTAGTTAACCACCTTGTTGCACAAGAGTCCCTGTCCCCAAATCCCCCCCAGCCCCTCACAGTGTAAGCTACCAGGTCCGTGGTGAGATTGCAACATCTCGTACCTCTTGCCACTTCCTGCAGGTTCTCCCCTGACCCACATGGTCCCTGCAACCTTCCTTGCTCAAAGGGTTGCCTGGTGTGCACACACCTCCTTGGCTATAGTCACTGTATTGCTACCGTGTAGCTCATTTCTCTCAGCCACATTATTTAAGGGATTTTACCTCCTTCCCCCCCTAATTTATTTCCTGCGGCATCCCCTTTCTAAAACCCAAAAACGCTCTCTCTATTCTTCTCAGTGTGTGCCTCCTTTGCTCCCCAATAACTCTTTCCCTCCTTTTTCTCCTGATAGTAACTTTCATCTTCTCCAACCTGTTCAGTCTTTTTGTCGTGTTCGTTGCCCTGAGAGCTCCTCATACTCACCTGCAGCACTCTACATCTACTGCTCTTTCCCGCAAACCGGGCCCCGTATTGGGCAGACAAGCGACCATCTGCAGGTTGCTGTATTACTGGGAATCTTTCTTAATAGTAGTAGTCTTTTTTTCGTGTTTGTTGCCCTGAGAGTTCCTCCTACTCAACTGCAGCACTCTACATCTACTGCTCCTACCCGCGAAGCAGTGTGCGAAGTAGGCATACAAATGACAGTCTGCAGGTTGCTGTATTGCTGTTATTCTTTCTTCATTGGAGCAGTCTTTTTTCTTGTTTGTTGCCCTGAGAGCTCCTCCTACTCACCTGCAGCACTCTACACCTACTGCTCTTTCCTGCAAAGTGGGCATTGAATTGGGCAGACAAGTTTAGTTCATTTGTAGAGCTTGCCAAGCCCGTAAGCATCTGGGCGCTATGCTCACAGGTTACAAGAAATATAGCATTTATCTTACATAAGGACATTACATATATGCATCAAGATGTGACAGGCGCACTAGGGCAAATGTAGATAATGTGTACAGTACAATAGCAGAGAAATGAGGTACAGGAAATGCACAGGTAGACAAAAGATCACAATAAAGAACATCACATGATAGTTATGTGCTATAACTATTGTGGTTACAGTGTCAAATTCTGACTATGCCAAGGGTCGGGTTATGAGACAAAACTGAGATCTTTCTCCTGTAGCCATAGCTTGACATTTTTCCTGAATAACAGGTAGGAGGGTTCGGCTCTTAGTGTTACGGGAAGGGCATTCCAATTTTTTGCTGCTAGGACCAGGAAGCTGACTCCTCCTGCTCTTTGTTGCTTGAACCGTGGGATCTTGATGCAGTGGGTCTGAGCGTTTCTAGTTGGCCGGGTTGAGGTGTTACAAATTATACTATTGGACAGGTATTTTGGTGCCTAGTTGGATAAGCACTTGTGGGTGAGGGACAATATTTTAATTGTGATTCTTTGCTTGATGTTAAGCCAATTTAGGCTGTGTCTAGTTTCATAGATGTGTCGTTTCCTCGAGATGTTCAAAGCTGCCCTAATGGCGTTATTTTGAATAATTTTCATCTTATAAAGGTTCCGTTATGTGGTGCCTAAATAAAGTGTGTTACAATAGTCAAGTTTGGAGATGACTAAGGCTCTTGCTATTGTGATACAGTTAGACGGGGTCAAGAATGGTCTGCAGGCCATGATAAGCTTGCAAGTGTAGGCAGAAGAAGAGGCCATCGCGTTGGTCTGTCTCATTAATGATAAAGCACAGTCAATGTATATGCCTAAAGTTTTTACATCCTTCAAGATTTTGATTATATTTCCGTCAATGTTAAAGGAGGTAAATTGGACATCGTTTGTTCAGGTTAGCAGATGATCCTATAAGGAGCAGCTCTGTCTTATCATCGTTAAGACAGAGGCCGTGCTTAGCCATCCAAGCTTGTATAATGAGGTAAATGGCATTAATAGTTTTACTGTCTGTAGCGTAGTCACCGGTGATGGGGATAAGTATTTGGGTGTCATCTCATTTACGTAACTGGTGTAGGTGACACCCAAATAGTCAAGATCGTCAAATAATACTTGGTGAATACATTATAGAGAGTGGGAGACACACAGGACCCTTGGGGGACCCCACAGGTGACAGGAGTGGGTTCTGCAGAAGCCGAGGGTGCAAAGACCCTCATGGATCTGGTGTTAAGGAAAGACTGGATCCAAGCGTTAGCTTGATCTGAAAAATGCACAGCAGATATTAGATGTTTGCATAGGACTTTGTGGTGCACCAAGTCAAATGCAGCTGATAAGTCGAGTAGGAGAAGCAGGGCCAGTTTACCTTTGTCTTTAAGGATTTGGATATGTGTCTTGAGGTCAATCAGCGCTGTTTCAGTCCCGTGTCTGGGTCTGAATCCTGATTGACTGAGATTCAGCAATTTATTGGATTCAAGGTATTGCTGTATCAGCAGATAGGCTGCACGGTCCAAGATTTTCAGCAGAAAAGGTACCGTTGTGATGGGTCTATAGTTGGAGGGATTATTTGGGTCTAATGTTGGCTTTTTTAGGAGCAAACGTACTCGGTCATCTTTTAGATTATTGGGTACTGTACTAGATTTAAATGAGGCATTAACAAAGGAGGTGGTGAAGGGGGCAAGTTCCTTCACAGCCTCTTTCACAATAGGAGCGGGACATGTATCTCCCCGACAGCGCGGGGGTTTTAATTTCATGACAATAGCCTCAACCTCTTTGATAGAGAGGGGAGTGAAGTTAAATTGGTTGTGGGTATTCCTGGTAAGAGTAGGTGGGTTAGGATTGGAATCAGCATTGGAAATATTAAGTTTTTTAGTTTCTATTTTGTTTTGAAGCATAGTGATTGTATCTTGTAGTGCGTTCTGGATGTTAGTGCACCACAAGATATCTTTAGTGCAAATGTCTTGTGGTGGGGCAGGTGATTCTAATTCTTTCAAGATATTGAAGAGTTCCTTAGTGCTGGACTTGGCTTTAGTAATACGGTCGTTATAGTTGTCTTTTTTAGCTTGGACAATGGCTTCTTTATAGTTGAGGGAGGCTAATGAAACGTTGTCCTGGTTAGCTAATGACAGGGTACTTTTCCAAAGGGCCTCTGAATTTTTTTTCAATTTCCATAAGGATTTGAGGTGCAGGGTATACCATGAATTAAGGTGTGCACGTAGTTTGGATTTACGTAGTTTAAGTGTTGCTAATGTGTTGATGGCCTTAAGGATTGTATGATTGTAGAGGTCAACTAGGGCCGTTGGATCTGAAAGAGTCGTAATGGAGTTGATGATTGGCTGAAGTAGAGGCAGTATTTTCTCCATAGTTCAATTACGTTTGTTTCTAGTCAACATAGCTGCTGCCTGGTTTTGTTGAATAGGTGAAGAGACTTATTTTATGATGAACGAAATGAAGTGATGGTCGGACCAAGCACAGGGTGTGTTGGCTTGGATATTTATGTTGCAATTGAGGTCAGCTAACCAATCTAAGGTTGTGCCTTTATTGTGTGTTGGTTCAGTTATGCGGTGTGAGAATCCTAGTTCAGGGATGGCATCCGTAAGGGCACATACTTTAAGGTCTCTAGGGCCTTGAAAGCCCAAGTTAAAGTCTCCTAGGAGGATGACTTGTGATTTAGTTTTAGTGTTGGTCGAGAGGAGGAGTGCAATATCATCTTCGAGGGTGGTAGTCGTCCCTAGGGGTCGATAGATTAGGTGGATGGTGATAGTCCGTGAAGGTGAGGTAGGTAGTTTGATGGATAATAACTCTGCTGAAGGCATGGTTTGGTTGTTACTACTTCTTAGGCCAAGAGAATTGTTATAGATAAATGCAATACCCCCCCTTTGGAGAGGTTTGAATCTCGGTCATGTCCGAGGTGGAATAATTGTCTGGGGTAGCAAGGGCAAGAGCTGGTCCTGCTGCAACAATGAGCCAAGTCTTTGTAATGGCTATAATGTTGCGGTCATGTGAAGTTATATAATCAGCAATATCTAAAGCGTGGCTGGCAATGATCTGGCATTAATACGGGCCCCTTTAATTTGGGAGGGGGGCTCTCTCATTTGCAGTTAGAGTGTGTGGAGCTATGCTTAGATACATGGGTAGTGGAGGCTGTCTTTACAGAGGAATTGGCTGATGAAGCGGTGCGTTTAGAAATGGAGGCAGTGTGCAGCAATGGGAATCTAGAGCCTAGTCTGCAATTCCTGTGGTTAGTGGAGCATGACGTTGTGGACAATGGTATTAGTGTAGTTTGATGGGGTGACAAGATATGTGAGATGCAGATAGGATTAACTGTGTGTGGTAGTGCAGTGTGAGGGAGTACTATGGTCGTCTGTGGAGCATTAAGTTCCGAATGCATGCATGGAGGTAGTAGCCTTGGAGCCTTGAACGACTGTGGAAAAATAGGTTCAGTATGCAGGCATGCTGGTAGGAACCTTGAGGGTGGTATAAGGTCAGATTGTGGTAGGCTGAGTGCCATAGACATACAGGTGTAGGACACTCTGGAAGTATGGTTAAGGCCCGTAAGTACATGCTAATAATGCAGATTGTAAAATAGGCGGTGGCATGGTATGATAAAGGCATGGCTATGCCCGATCTATGATATGCTGTGGTTGACAAGTGACAGTCTGCAGGTTGCTGTATTGCTGGGATTTTTTCTTCATTGGAGTAGTCTATTTTTTGTGTTTGTTGCCCTGAGAGCTCCTCCTACTCACCTGCAGCACTCTACATCTACTGCTCTTTGCCGCAAAGTGGGCAGACAAGTGACAGTCCACAGGTTGCTGTATTTGCTGGGAATTTTTCTTCATTGGAGCAGTCTTTTTTCGTGTTTGTTGCCCTGAGAGCTCTTCCTACTCACCTGCAGCAGACTACATCTACTGCTCTTTCCGGCAAAGCAGGCAGACAAGTGACAGTCCGCAGGTTGCTGTATTTGCTGGGAATCTTTCTTCATTGGAGCAGTCCTTTTTCGTGTTTGTTGCCCTGAGAGCTCCTCCTACTCACCTGCAGCTCTCTACATCTACTGCTCTTTCCCGCGAAGCCAGTTGCTGAGTGGGCAGACAAGTGACAGTCTGCAGTGCGCGCGGCCCGCGCAAGGCGCGAGTCTGGGCTTGGTTGGGCCAGCCTTGTGTGAATTAACATTAAGCCTTCAGCTGTGCAGTGTCACAGTAAGGACTTTCAATCCCATTTGAATTCCAGTTCGGAACTATTCCATCCCAAAACATCTAACACTTACATTGCTTTTAGAGCAGAAGAGCTGCTTTAATTACCTCTAACTCCTTGTGAGTGCTTCTTGTGGGCAGATACTGTGGGAGGTTTTCCTTTGATCTGCTTAGTGAATGTACTGAACATGCCGCTTCTTGTTCTGGATCTGATTTGATGGCTCTTAGTGTGCCATTCGGCCTAAGACTGCTGGGAGTTTTCCCTTTGATCTGCCTGTACATGAGAATAAGAAAGATAAAGGCACTGCCACACTCGTTACCGCTTTCAACTGCTTTCCTTATTGTAAGCTTTTAGAGCGTGCACTATGGAGAGACTCTGTGGACAGATTTTTTTCTTTTCCTTTTTTTTTTGCTCTTCTGCTCTGTTGGCTTCAAGAGCCTAGTTGTCTCTCCCCTGATTTAACGTGGTATAAGACCCTAGAGACTGTAGGGCAACTGTCCTTTGTTCTAGTGGTATCTATTTTTTTGCACACTGCCTGGAATTTGGCTTTATTCATATAAACTTACCTAATTAATTGATTAATAATTTTGGATCAACAGAACATATTTTAGAAAATAAGATTATTGAAATAACACCTTTTATTTGGGCTTCATCATGGGTTGGGCTGAGCGGTAAAAATGCAGCGGTAATGCTATTGCTGCAACATTACCACTCTGCCCAATCCTGAGTTTGGGTGGAAAGTTGGAGATTTACTGCCAGCTTTGAAGTGGAGGTAAATCTGGCCACTTTCCGCTAATTTACAGCGCTATTATTGCGGCAACATTAGCGCCACAGTATAGCACCTAAAATGCCCCATTGGGGCCAAAGGACCCAATGGGAATGGGGACTTACCGCGCCCATCACAACTTGGGACCCAGCGCTAATAGCACCTGACCGAGTTGCGGCAACGCTATTTGCGTTGGGCAGTATCCCGGCGAATTTACTGCTGGGATACCGCCCACTCTTCATAGAGCCCATTGTATGTATTCCATTTATTGAATTTTAAAATTGTTGGAGATTTGGTCTCCTTTTTTTTCCTGTGTTCTAAACTCCCTTCTCTTTTTACTGAAAA
The DNA here is from genome assembly GCF_040938575.1 of Ambystoma mexicanum. Taxonomy (NCBI): domain Eukaryota; kingdom Metazoa; phylum Chordata; class Amphibia; order Caudata; family Ambystomatidae; genus Ambystoma; species Ambystoma mexicanum. The sequence continues at coordinate 986,655,348 of NC_090921.1, forward strand.
TATAGTTGTTCCTTTGACCAAGAAAAATAATAGTCATTCTGTACTGCAGGAGGACTTAATCGTGGCAGCACTTATACATAATTGGGGGGAGGAACTTTTTTTAGCCTACCTGTAGCTGGTTCTGTTGACCAAACGTATCATTGTGGCCCACAAAAAGAAGAAATTCGAAAACACTCATAAAATCCACACAGCATTCTTGTATGTTATCCCTATTGCGGGGCAAAGAATCACAGAGTTATTTTCTAAAAGAACTGGAACAAGTACAGAAATGTAATCAATAATACCAGTTAAGGGTATTACCATGTTAGACCACTCCCTGATGACTGAGAGGAATGCTCTATCTGTCGGGGGTCAATTGCATGACCTGAGCATAATTGAGTTGACTGACTTATCTCTTATTAATAATGGGAGTCTAGATCCCAATTTTGTGGTTGAGAGCATGGTACAACAAACCTGCGATGTATCCTTTGCAGGCTCTCCTACAGAGCCAACAGATTCTATTGATAATTATACAGCAAACCAACAGAGAATTAGGTCAAATTTACTTGAAACCTCATATGAACCAGTGGAAGAGTAAGAAGAGGCTGCAGTACACCACACTTTGAGGGAGGTGGATGACAGAATACAATTGACCCAACCCACAGTTTCTGCGCTTAACATGGTTCTTAGCTCCTTCGTCAATTTGTATGACAATATTTTAAGGATTTCAATCGGGCGATACACACCTTGGTCTCAGCCTAGTATGTAGTTAACCTTCTCCTAGAACATATATAAAGCACAAGTGAATAGCAGCACTTTTTGAATTAGGATAGATAGCACCCAAAGGTAAGGATTCCCCCTGCAACGTTCCCTCAACCCCAATTAACCAGATTCTGTGTGGATAGAAAGAAGCAACAGGTAGTTAGGAATAAGGGGCAGAAAACAGAATCAAAATCAGACCTTCCCTCATATAAATCCTTTGCAAAGGCATGAAATGACATTCGGAAATGGACAAATAATTAATGTGTGGTTAAATGTGTGAGGCAAATATGATTTCTGCCAACAACAGGAATGCAGAAACACTAGCAATCACAATGCAACGGATCAACAAGAAGCATGCAATTCGAAAATGAATGGAAAGTTAGAGCAGCCGAATGACACGTTGGAAAGTTGCAATTCACTCAATTCCCATTTAAAATGACCCAAACGGTTTGTTATAAAAACGGGTGAAATACTGAAATTCGCAATGCGGTTTTTGGTCTGGGGGACAGATGTTTATCACAGGGGCAATATCAAAGTGAAAGGATGGTAGTAGCTGAAGATTTGGATGAGATTTTCGGGGTAGAATGGGGTTCAGTTTTAGGAAAAATAGAGCAGTTAAAATGGAAACTTCGGTTTTGAAAGGCAAATGTTACTTAAACTAAATTATCTAGACTATATTGTTAAAGAGGAACACAGTAAGCCCCAAGGGTGATTCTCAAGGTCAACCTTAACACCCCAGTGCTCAACCTTAACTGGAAATTAGCTTGATTACTCAAAATATAACTAAGGGCTTAGGATTTACACCAGACATAAATGAAAAGAGAGATGGCGCTAGCACTTAGAATTTTCTGTGCACCTGGTCTTGATTTCCGACAGGTTTAGCAAGTTACCAGGGTATAAATGGGATTGCTTAGAGTGTAATACAGACAAAAGGGTCAGGATATGGAGACTATGTGTTTCTCTGTGATGGGGAGATACTCACATTCCATACTTAGGTTTTGAATTATGGAACAGCCAACTGGGTCTGGTCACCACACGGCGGGCGCGCCTTACAGCAAACAGCTGGGCAATTCTGGTCACCAGATGGCAAGGACAGCTGGATGGCAGGGTTGCAGCGGGCATGCAGTTACTGGGCAGCAAGCCGGTCTGATTTCAGGATGCAAAAGGTACCACAGCTTTTCCCTTTCTTAATGGGATTTTAGTGGGGGGTTTTTCTGGATCAATGGCCTTGCTGGGACAGGATCAGCAATGCGTTGGCCTTGTAGTGAAATCTGGAATCAGCAAGATGAATGGAGCAGATTAGGAACGCAGCTGCAGGAAATTCAGGAGTGTGTGTGTCTGGCCCTCTGTCAACCACTTTTATTTATAGGGCATGGTGACATCACAGAAGTGTTGGTGGGCAGAACTGAGCTAGGCCTACCTCCAAGAAGCAGATAGGACAATCAATGTTGGATGCCTCCTCGAGGAGGAGTCCCAGTTTATGAGGTTGCATTTTATGAGGTAAAAAGCCACCCCACAGTCCTTTTTTGTAAAAAATCAGTCAACCTAATTTACACATTTGTGGCACTTTAACAAACCACATGGGCAAATTACATATTGTATGTAGAGCATAGCAGTACCATCCTCACGGTTGTGGGACCTTGTTTCGCCCTTCCACCGGTTTTTCGCGCTTTTCAGTGAGAAATATATTACTTAAAAGTCTATAACTTCATACACAGGTGTGGATTATCCTTAGGCATGTAATTATTAAAATTTGCAATGGCATCATGGATACTTTCCTTATAATACCCAATTCTCTGCCATTTCTATTCCCCATGTGTCAGTGAAGTCTATGACGTCTTAAATGAAAACCCATAAAATCCCATTTAAAATGTTAACTTTTTCTTTGAAGCTTCTTGTAGAAGTAACAGGGAGGTGTGATTTTCTTTTTTGCACATCTGTGTCCTAGAAGTTCCATTGTAAAATGGCCCAGCCCAGACCCAAGTCTGATTAGTATGTGAAGTTTCTTTGTCCTGGTCAGTCAAAGTTTTCCAACCTAGCAATTATCAGCCAGGTGTCCTGGAAGTTTACGGTGGTTCCCTTTTGGGGAAAGCCTTAGCTCTGACCAACTGGACTAACCTGTTTTGGGAGCTTGCAAAATCCAGCCAACGCAGTTTAACAGTTTTCTTTTCTTTTATTTTGTCCTGAATCAAAACAAGCCTGTTGAATAAAACAGCCAATTTATGTTTCCCCACCAATAAACCCCTTTACATTATAAGGCATGGACAAGCTTTCATTCAACATTGTACTTTTTAAAACAGGTATTTTTTTTCTCTGGTTTGTAAAAGCCCATTCTTACACATGTGGTGAAAGCTGGCATATGCCTTTCAAATTCGGTTTTGCTCTTCGATCTTGATTCCCACATGGTCTTGCAGCTGTAATCAGCTTGTTTTACACAACAGTCTGTAAAAGGCAAAAGCCTTCATGAAATTGACATGGGTACAGAAAGCTATGATTTTCTTTTCAAGCAGTGATTTTTGACATTTTGTAGCAACATTTAAGCATTTCCCATGGAGCTGAAGGAAAGCTTTTGTTGATTTTTTCAGGTTTGGCTGCCACAGCCTTTTCTGATGGAGCACAATGTGAATATGGCTGGGCATGACGGGGTCTTTTCAATAAAGGTAGCGTGATGTAGAACAGGGACAAATAGCATCAGAGCTGCATCATTTTAAAGGTGAAATATTCCCTTTTTCAATGGGAATTTTGGGCTTGCAGCAAAACAACGCTGCTTTTTCACTACATTTCTTTAAGACAAACAAGAACACACCCTAGTAGCCTTTCTTTCTCGGGGTGCTTCCTGTTCCATCTTGCCCAATGGCGCTTGGCAAAACAGTGCAGCCCTCCTTTTGTTGCTGGAAAACACAGTTTTGGTGTTAGGCAGTGATGCTCAAAGGAGCCAGCGCAGCTATTTTGCTATTTCTGCTGAAATACAGCTTTGTTGATGTGGGGAAGTACTGCTGAGTGGGTAAATATATCCCACAAATCCTACCAGACTCTTCTGAGATTCCTTGTCAAGGGAGCGTAGGGGAAAGTGGGATTCATCGGGTGGGCAAAACGTGGCTCATCAGGTGGAGTCCTTCCATCATCAGGTAGCGGTACTTCCACGATCCTCCCGTTGTCTCACGTTGTAGTGCGGAGCGACACCCGCAGCTTCCCCTTAGGTTTTTCTTTATGGTGTGGAACAACACCCTCGCTCTTTCTTTATTATTTCCTTTCCTGGTTCCCGGGGAGGTCCTCCTTGTTGATGAATGGTCGGAACCAGTACGAATCTATGAAATAAACACAAACCGGTTACATTTTCCCACTAACTGCCCTCCACGAAGGTTGACAGCAGTGGGACACACATGCATTCAATAGTGACAGTATTTTATACAATAAAGACAAATGATGAACAATACTCCCTGTTAAATAATTATCACTATAAACCTATCTGACCCCTTCTGGTTCTTCTTTTTCTTATTCTTATTCGTTAGATATCTCCTCTATTTGATTTTCTCTTGGCTCCTCAATAAGTTGCAAAGTGTGCCTAGAGTGACAACTTTTTAACTGATTAATATGGACCCATTTCTTTTCTGTCAGTTCTCCTTTGGGGATTCGGATTGTGTAGGCGACAGGTGAAATTTTATCTACAATTTCAAAAGGACCCTGTCAGTTTGGCAAAAATGTACGTTCTTTAGTTAGGTTCATTTGGAAATTGTACAAGTAGACCCTGTCTCCTACTTGGTATTCCTTTTTGGTTGTTTTTAAATCATATTGAGTCTTCATACCCTCTGCAGATCTTTCCAGATTCCGTTGAGAGTACGCAAAAGCATGTTGAAGGTGTTTTCTTAGATTCTCAACATACTCATGCATTGTGGAGGCGTTTATCAGTGTTCTATAAAGCAGATGCTGAGGTAGCACCATCCTTCATCCAGGCATCAGCTCAAATGGAGACATTACAGTTGCAGAAGAAGGTGTAGATCTGATGGCCATCAGAACAAGCAGTAATCGGTTGTCCCAACTTGGCCCAGAATCTGCCACAAACGTTTTTAGAATGCTCACAATTGTTTTATTGTACCTCTCAACTCCACCACTAGAAGACAGCGGTATGCAATGTGAAGTTTCCTTTTTACCCCAAGTATCTCCCAAATCTTTGTCATCACTTCGCTGTTGAAGTGACTACCTCGATCTGACTCAATCCTTTGGGGAAGGCCGAAACGCAAGAAGATGTGGTTGATCATCAGGGCAGCTGCTGTTTCTGCCTTGCAATTTGGGGCCGGGAGACATTCCACCCATTTGGTAAACAAGCATGTTACGGTTAACATGTACTTGTTCCACCTAGAGGAGTGAATCACAGGCTCGATGAAATCTACTTGTAAATCTGACCATGGCAGCGTCATCCCCCTCTTCTGGAGGGGAGCTCGGTGTGAGTGAAGTTGGCTGAAATTGTGCACACACAAGACACCCCTTCAAATATTAGTCGAGGTCCTGCCCCATGTTTGGCCAGTATGCAACCTCCCGAAAGACTTCCAAGTAGTGTGAAACCCCAGATGACCAGCTGTGGGCGCATCATGGGCGTGACTTAGCATCCGGCTTCGGATTCGTATCTCCTTACCAACAAACCGTCTTGGATTCGTAACATTTTTGGGCACTTCATCAACACTCTGAGGTCCTCTTTCCCAATGTAATCGGTATCCGTCAGGGGAAAGTTCTCAGGATCCTCAATGTATTGATAACATTTACCAATAATCGGATCCCCTTTTTGTGCTGTGATTAAATCAGCATCTGGGGTCTCCTTACTCCACTGGGCAGTTGAGAGTTCATTGTGAGCATTTGTCTGGGACCTAGTGATAGCAGTGGCCTGGATTTCCCCCAACAGGGACTCAATCTCAAGGAGATCCCCCTGGATGGCTCTGGTTTTGGCCAGCTGATCAGCTAGGTCGTTTCCAGTTTTGTCAGGCCCCTCTATTCTGGAATGACCCTTGATATTCTTCAAATAGATGGTCATACCACTGGAGGTGACCAGATCATCAATATTTTGGATTAGCTTGCCATGTTTAAGTGGTTTGTTATTAGCACATAGCATGCCTCTGGTGCTCCACGAACCCGTTCCGGACATAATCTGAGTTGGTGATTATGACCAGTTTGTGAAGTTGGTGATGGACGGCCGTTCGGATGGCCTGATGAACTGCCATCAACTCTGCCACCTGACTACTATGGGGAACGATTTTGTACCCAGTAGAGGGCTCTGGGGCATCATTCACCGAGGCATTCCCAACGCCAGCCACCAGTTACTTTTCCCTGTTGTCAATATGGTAGGAGCACCCGTCCACATAAACTGTGGCCATTCTCTCGCACTTGTCTTCTTCATAGACTTTGTGTGGGGAATTCAGGTACACCTCCATGTTGTCCTGGAAATTAAGACTTTCGTCCCGAGACAGTTTTCTCTGGCACAATCATGCAAGTCAGCCAGACCTTGCGCGAGGGGACTCTTCTTGTTTTGGCCATATCTGACCTCCACAGGAAAGCCTTGCATTGACAGAATCCAGGAAGTAATTCTGGAATTACTCACATTTCCGGCCCAGATTCTGTCACTTTGGAGGTATTGCAAAGGCTGGTGTGGAGTCTCCACTATGATGTGTCCCCTGGATGAACGGGTGGTAATTTTTCAATGCCCACACCGTTGCCAGGAGTGCCTTATCACAATGATTGAATTTTTCCTCCACAGAGGATAAAGTCTTACTTGTATAGGAAAAGACTTTATTGACATTGTCATGCTTTTGCTATAATACTACTGTCAAGCATGTATTCGAGAACCCTGTCTCCAAGAAGAACTCTTTGTTTTTGAAAGGTTAAGCTAGAAAAGGAGCTTGTGAGAGGCTTCTTTTGAGCTGCTTTACTGCCTCAGCTTGTTCTGGACCCCACTCCCAGTGGACCCCCTCTTTCAACAGATGGATCGGGAGTCTTGTGATCTCTGCGTAATCCTCAATGACCTTCCTACTGTAATTAGTCAGTCCAAGGAGGCTTCTTAGCTCACGCAGAGTTGTGGGGTCTTTCAGTTTTAGGAGTGCTTCCACTTTCTTCTCCTGGGGACATATACCCTCAGGAGCCATCTCGTGCCCCAGGAAGTGGACATGGGTCCTGCACCACTGTACCTTTTGGAAGGATAGTTTTGCTCTGGCAACCCTCAACTGGGTCAGAACATAACGGATTTCCACTATGTGTTCCTCCACAGTTGAGCTTTTTATCAGGACATCATTCACATAGGCCAGGTTACCCCTTTCCCCCCCAAATTGGGCATGGCCTAATGTAGGGAGATGTTGAATATGTTGCCCGAGTTGATGTATCCGAAGGCAGTCTGGGTCCACGTGTACTGCTGCCCCCCGAAGGTAAAGGCCAGCTTGTATTGGTCCTCCCTACTGACAGGCACGGTCCAGTATCCATTGTTCAGGTCAATGGCATTGTATACCTTTGACCCATGGATCTGGGCCAGTCCTTGATCAATGTATGGGAGAGGCCATCGGGACATGTGGACCCATTTATTTAGCTCCCTTAGGTCGGCACAGAGTCTCCACTGGCTGTTCAGCTTTAAAATCCCCAGCACCGGATTATTAAAGGTGCTGTGGACTAGACAAATTATCCCACGGTACTCAAGGTTTTTGATCATTTCTGTCAGGGACTCCATGGATACGAGAGGCAAGCGATATTGCGTCACACACACTTGAGTCATTCCAGGGTCCATGGGAATCGTTGTATGGATTTCGGTGCAACCACAGTTGTACGAGTCCACTGCAAAGAGATCTTGAAAATCTAAGAATACCTGTTTCAACTTTTGCTTTTGCTCGGAGTCTCACAGGCATCAGCTAGGTCGACCCGCTCTTCAACCATTCGCCTGAAGCCTGGAAAGACTTCCGGTTTTGCTATTTTAGCAGCCTCCTCCAGCTGGGTGGAATGGTCTCTGGTTAGAGTATTGAACTGGACAGAGGGTTTCAGGTAGGAGAGGCAGTCCTTGTTGACCGGGAAAATCACCTCATCCTGCCTGATGTCACAGGTCACCTCCTCCTCACTGTAAGGGCAGGAAGAATACACCAGGAAATTCCCCCCCCCCTTACCGGGTGAAGATCCTGTCTGGTGATAAGTCATTGTCACTGTCATTGTCAAAACAGTCATTGGGGATTGATCCCATCAGTTCATTTCTTAGATCCATGGAAAAATGTCAGTCATCAACCGCCATTCCAATAATGGTGCCTGCGCCCAGAGTGATACTCCTGAGGTCGCTGTTATCCACCAATATTGGAATGGTGTTGTGTTCTGTATTTACTATGGGGTTGGGTTTAACCCCAGCCCCTGCTGTTGGAGATGGGCATTGAGGTGTACATATGTTTCAGGATTTTGCAGTTTCTGTCCTCTTTTAATTTTTAATTCAAGTGGGAATAGTCGTGTCCTTCCTGGGATGGTGGCCACCTCTCCAATTTGAACTTCAACTGCATACAACAGCAATTGGGCTGACCGAAATGCTTTTTCTGAATCATCAAAGTCCATAGGATTTCCCCCTATTCGGGACCAGGCTTTGTAACTGATCAGGTCCAAATTAATGGCAAACTGATTGAGAATGTCACTGCCTAAATAGAATGCAGCAGGGACATCTCGCACAAGCCAACCCTTATGTTCTATGCTTTTGTTACCTATATAAATGTTGAGCATACACCAGACTCATTTCCCACTTATCGATCAATTTAAATGTGGGGGTGGCTGGATCTTTTGGGAACTTTCGGAACATGGCTTCGCTGATGAAGCTCTTACCGTTGTTCACCCACACTCAGGCGAGAACAGACTCCTTCCCCTCATTTAACTGTATAGGGATGAACAACTGTTCTCTAATTTTCTGAATATCAGCTAAACCTTGAGCTGGTTTCTCAACACTTTTGACTATAGAATTAGGATTTTCATATTGTGAATTGGTATAGAATTTCAAAGTATTTCCTTCCAGTGTGGAATGCCACTTGAAACTGGAAGGAAGGTGATTTTCAGGAATGGAGAGGAGTTCCCATCACCAGTTTGTTGTCCTACAGCAACTACTGTCATATCAGGTATTTGATTGTTCTGGAAATGAAACTCAATATGATCAGGTTTTTGTTCAACCATGTGGCCTGTGCCACTTAAACTAATATGGTTGACACTCTGTTTTAATATTATTGGCCTGTTAGTCTGAGTCCAGAGGACCTTGTTCATACAGTCTATTAGAGGGGACAACCTACACAAGATGTCATTCCCTAGTAGACAGGGTGTGCCCTCTGGAGTCACGACTATGACCAGTGTTTCACTTTGTGTCGCCCAATTTTTATTTCCAAATCTGCAATCCCCTCGACAGGAATTTCATTCCCATCGAAGTTCTGGAGTTGTCCAGGAAGAGGGGGGAGAGGGATTTGGTATCTCTCCCCCCTTCCTGAATTTAGCTGCTCAAAGGCCCTTTTTGACAGAAGAGTGGCTTGGGATCCAGTGTCCACCAGCGCTGCAAATGTACTTTGCTCTTGCACTTGGACCTGGGCATACAATCTACCCTACTTCTCCTCAAGTGGGCAAAGGTAATGTGCATTTTGGGCAAGCTTGGTGGTCAATTTCCATATTTTGGACTCCGACACAGGGGTAGTTTGGGCATAATTTGTGTTGGAGTTTGGGCATCTGAAAGCAGAATTTGAGATTCTGATATCTGGGGAGTTTCGGGCTCCCCTTTTTCTGATTCTGGGTTGCCCCCACCTTTTTGGAGGCAGTCATGTCATGATGCCTACCCCCAGGCATCCGGACCAAGCCCATCAGCCCCGGGAGCAGGCATCTAGACATTTAGTAAAACCTCAGCAGCCCCGGCTAGGGGCTATCTGGGTTCAGTCCTGGCGCCTTGGGCGCCAGGCTCATAGTAGAAATCAGTCCTGGCACTTAAGGCGCCTGGCTCATAGTCATTACTTACCTCAGGCAGACCATGCTGCAAAGGACTCCAATCCAACATGAAGCCTGAAAGGGACTATTTTTCTACAGGGACTATTTTTTACTCGGGTGTGGTTCTAGGGACTTCTTACCTGGGACTACTTTTGAGGCTATTTAAACCACGCCCGACCAGCAACACACGCTTCACGTTATCCTGCATCCAGCAGCGTAACACTCTCCGTGCCTGCAGCCTGCATCCAGTCTTCTGCCACGCCCACCTCGAATCCGGAGCGCCTAAAACAAAGAGGAAATAAAGGGACAAGGTTAGAAAACAAACTTATTTCTATTCCACACCTGATTCTGGATCCATCTCGTCTCCGGACCTGTAAAGAACATCATTTCTGCACGCGCCGCACCTCCAGCTGCAGCGCCACGCCATACTCACCAGTCTTCACAGCATCCTTGGGGTCGGCGCTGCCTCCATCATTTCTTCGCCGAACTTCGGCACCTAGGAGACAAAAGAAAACCACAAGGTGAGCCGAGGGAACCAACAAATATAATTCTTACCACCATAGACTTACCTGATTTACCACTGGAGGCATCCTTTTGTGACTCTCCATATTTTCACATGCCGCATCTGTAAAGAGAGACAAAACAACACGTTTTCCACGTGCAACATTTACCGGACAGTGCCGGGTAATACAGACTCTTACCTGAGCGCCACCAGCTGCCACAAGAGCCTCTTTTCACGAGCCAGCTACAAGACAAGAAAGGAAGGGGGGAACAAGAGTGAACATCGGACATATGGAACTCTATGAACTTAATACTTACTGGTCCTCACCAGGAACCTCAGAGTCAATACTCTCCGGAACTCTCCCGAGCCTTCAAACCAGTGAAGTAACTGGAATCGACGCACCCCTGAAAATCCACGCAGGATGGAGAGCTCATCTTTCAAGAATATAAGGTCAGATTTCTGTGAGGGCATTTCGGAGGTGATTAGTTGGGGAGGACTGTGGGGGTGCCATCACTTGAATCCACAAGTGGCTAAATCCATCTCTCCACTTGCAGGAGAATATTTCTACAGGTTAAGCAGACAAGATTAGGAGGGCAGATCCAGTCAGTCATCGCTGCACTACGCATCACGTGGGTGGAGACCGCAGCTGTCCGGGTCCAACCGACGCCCTTGTGGGAGCCAGGTGAGCGTAACAGTCACCAGAATTGATTTGGGAATCCTCTTTTAATACTTGGTTCCCTGGATGCTCATTCTTGGGTTCAAGGATGGGCAATTCTGAATCAGTCCCCACACCCGTCCAGTCTTCATTAAGATCTCTTGGGACCCATTTTTCTTTGTGAGGAGTTCTCCCCGTCCCTGAAGGAGAAGATCTTTTTCCCAGAATCCGCCAAAGATTTTTCCCCTTCAAACTGGAGGACACTAACTTCCTCCACAAAATGAGCCTTTTTAAGGTCTTTATTTCTCCTACCCACCCTCTGTTCCCTGGGTTTCAGATTTTCAGGGGCAAAAGATTTTTGTTCCTGTTCCTGGGTGTCCAGGAGTTTTTCACAAGTGAGGAAGGAAGCTTCCTCTAGGGCTTTACACCCTCCTCCCTCTGTGCTTGCTCCTCTGGAACCGGTGAGTTGTCAGGGTTCTCTCCCCGTCATTGTTCTGGGGTGCCAGACCCTTGGTTTGTGAGGTTCTGTGCCGCCATGGTCATCTGAGGGTTCTGTTGAGTTGGGACACTTGTTCCGGCTGGTACAGGGTTTCTGTTGAAATCTAGGTGGATCACGGGAAGGGTAACTATCCCTTCTCCCGTAGTACCCTGGATATTGTGAATTTTGGTAACCCTCCACCCTTGGCCTCTCCTCTCCTGGATTGGGTTGTCTGGTTTCCTGAAAGCGGGGAAAGAAAGGAGGGTTTTCCTTCAGGTTGGGGTTTTGTGGGTACCGGGGAAAGAAACTTAACCCAGCATTTGGGGGATTACTGCCCTCCTGGGGGAGGTTAGGAGGGAAATTTCCTGGTTTCCCTGATTGGATTCCCCCCTTGGGCTGGGGGACTCCATACATACCCCAAGATTGGTTGGTTTCCCTTGTATCTGGGACATATATAATCAGGGGAGTTAGGGGTCCCATTGGTGGGATTACCTCCCTGACCGCCACCTGTTTGTGATAGGCCTGAAGGCCTTCTGGATCTCTGATTTTGCTGATTTTGTGTAGGTACATTTTTAGGCTCCCCCATCTCTAAGTCTAAAATGGGGGCAACCTTCACCTGTGCTACCTTAGCAGCAGCAGGGGTGTTGGCTGGCTTGAGGTTTTTGGTCTTATTTTTGTTTTCTGCAGGTTTATGGACTTCATAAATGTGGGTGGCCTGCTCTATGGCCCAGTCCAGAGATCTTTTATTGTGGAAATCCCTCACCAGCTGAGTCATGATATACTTTGGGAGCGCATGAAAGAAGGTAGTTATAAACTCCCTGATATCTGTGCGCACACACCCTCTTAGTGGTTTGTGCAAAGGTGCGTTTGAGCTCCTGCACAAATTCTCGTGGGGCCTGATCTTCCCTGCACTGCAAATTGTAGGCCGCTTTGCGAGCCTCCAGGGGTTTTCTGTGGGGGGAAAAGTGTTTCAAGATGGCCGCCCTATAGGTGGACCATCTTGAATGGTTCTGGTCCTCCAGTCCTGAAAAGAAGTTGGAGTACTCTGGAGAGAAGGTCCATTTAACATACTCTATGCTGTTCTGATTGTCTTTAAGATGAAGTGTCCATCATCTGCCCATAGAGTTTCAAGTGTTACCAGACAGAATGTTTTTGTGGTATGGGGTTATGAAACTCCTAATGGCCTTAATCTGCTTAATGGAGACCTTTGTCTTAACTCTCTTGAGTTTATTTGCCTTCTTTGGCTTAGTCACCCGAGTCCACTCACCCTCAGACTCAGAGGCGCTGCTACTTGAGGTCCCCTCAAGATCATCTAGGCGCTCCCTGATTCTGTGAGCTTGAGAGGGGCTTTCAGAATGGTGGGGCCTAGTTTCTTCACTCCTGTAGGGCGCACAGGAGAGTAGTCTTCTGACTTCTCCCTGCTCTCAGGGTTGGCAGAGTATCCCCCACCCCCACTGCCCTGATTGCGTGGTGGTCTTCAGGATGCACTTATGGGGCTTCTTTTTCTGTTGTTCCTGAACAAATTGAACTAACTGGTCCCTTTGGAGGTAGTGCTCCTGCAGGTCTGATTCCCTGACTCTCTCCTCATAGAAGGCTTCCTGGTCAGAGACATCAGCCTTTATATTTTTGTACCTGCATGGGGACACCCTTCTATCAATTTCTGGGGGGCGCTGACCTGTCAGCTCCATTATGCTTGGCCTATTCAATTCCAATGGCCTCATGGTTTCCGGCTCATGTGAACTGATAGCCATGAAGTCAGCAGTGCACAAAGGATTAAATGGGTGAGTCCCTTAGTATAGAGGTCATCATACTATGATCAGGAAATGACCTGTCCCTCTACACCTGTTCGGGGTCCCTCCAGTTTGTATTAGATCTAGGATAATCCTTCTGCAACCTCGCTAGTTTTTCTTTCTCATCCCCCATCTCTTGATAATAGGCAAAGGTCTGAGCCTTTGGTTCGGCTATCAGGGTTTTACTAGCCTCTATGACCCGCTCTTGCACTGCCACTTGTTTGTGGAGCCCATCATTCTCTTCACAGAGGGCCTCATTATCTCTTTGTGCTGCCTGTATAGTTTGGGCACCCCGAGCCAATTTTTGTTGCAGGCGACTCACCTCCTGAGTTTGTGCATTTTTGGTTTGGGTATTCTCTTCCAGAGCACCACCTATCCATTTGGCATGCTCCAGTAGATTCCCATATTCTGTTTTGAGTTCATTTAGTTTCTGGAGGCCTAATTCACTTCCCTGCAACTCTGTTTTTAAATTGCTTATTTCCTGGCATAGTGCGTCTTTCTCCCGATTTAGGGTGCCCCTCTGTTCAGCCAGGTCATCCCTTTGTTTCTTGATGGTATTTCATTTTTGGCACTCTTGATCGAATTCTGCTTGGGAGTGGAGTTCTTAAATAATGTATTTGCTATTCTTCTCTTCCAAAATTTTGACCTGATCTTGCAGCATGGTTATTTGTCCTGAGCAGCTCCCGTTATACATAGAGATCCAAGTCCTCTTTTAGTTTTAGAATGTAATTTCCATATTCTACTTCCAAATCATGGCTTTTTTGTCATTTTTGTTCTGCTAATTTTAGTTCTGTCTGGATTTTATTTAATAATTCAGATTGATTCTGCGCAAGAGTTGTGTTTTCCTCATGCTTCTCCCGCATCACTCCCATGTGGAGATACATGTAGACCGTGATTCGGACTATTTTAATTAGCTCCTCTTTAATTTTTTGGGTCATATATAACTCACTCAGTGCTTGGTGTTATAGGCCACCGTCCTGCCACATATCCAGGTTCATGGCGGTGACCTGTTGTGTTATTTCTTCTAGCCAGACTTTTTCCATCTTGTTCCAGCCATTCACCTCTGACAAATAACTTGTGCAGAAGGTGCTCCCTAGCCATATTGATCTCTACTGAAACAGTCATTTTGGAAATGTTCTTTCTTTATTAATTTATTTATGTAAGGGTAACTTGTATTCTGTTGCTTTCTGTCTATTTTGGGGTTGATTTAGCTTTAATTTTATACACAGGCCTGGTACTTAGAGTTTTTGTTTTGGGGAGGCGCTTGTACAGTGTAACAGTATTCCAACCGCACAAAGTATCACTACCTTGGAGGTTAGTCTGCTGTGTTACACTGCCACGGGTGGCAACAAAACCTAATCCTGGCTACGAACCCCCAAATTTGTTAGGGATTTCAATCGGGCGACACACATTATGGTCTCAGCCTAGTATGTAGCGCACAACTGAGATGCCTTTCTCTTTATTTTATGCGGATTCAATTTGAGATGGTACACAACTCGTCTCACACCTCCTTTTTAAAATACCCTGTGTCACAATGGACCATGAACCAGGCTGGTTGGTGAAAATGCAATATTTTATTTACTTTAAGATTCAAAGGAAATCATAAAATTTTAATATGGGGCAGCAATCACCAATGGATAGAAAGAAGCAGCAGGTAGTCAGGAATAAGGGGCAGAAAACAGAATCAAAATCAGACCTTTAAATCCTTTACAAAGGCATGAAATGACACTCGGAAATGGACAAATAAATAATGAATGTGCGGTTAAATGTGTGAGGCAAATATGATTTCTCCCAACAACAGGAATGCAGAAACACTAGCAATCACAATGCAATGGATCAACAAGAAGCATACAATTCGAAATTGAGTGGAACTTTAGAACATGCTGCAGACGAATGACACGTTGGAAAGTTGCAATTTTCTCAATTCCTGATTAAAATGACCTAAACGTTTTTTTGTAAAAGCTGGTGAAATACTGAAAATTGCAATGCGGTTTTTGGTGTGGGGGACAGATGTATATCACAGGGCCAATATCAAAGTGAAAGGATGGTAGTAGCTGAAGATTGGGGTGAGAGGGGTGGAATGGGGTTCCGTTTTAGGAAAAATAGAGTAGTTAAAATGAAAACTTCAATTTTGAAAGAAAGGCAAATGTTACTTAAACTAAATTTTCTAGACTATATCGTTAAAGAGGAACAGAGTACGCTCCAAGGTTTATTCGCAAGGCCAACCTTATTCACCCCAGTGCTCAACTTTACCTGGAAATTAGTTTGATTACTCAAAATATAACTAAGGGCTTAGGATATAAACCAGACAGAAATGAAAAGAGAGATGGCGCTAGCACTTAGAAATCAAGGACAGGGTGCACAGAAAATTCTAACAGTTTTAACAAGTTACCAGGGTATAAATAGGATTGCTTAGAGAGTGTAATACAGACAAAAGGGTCACGATGGGGAGACTGTTTCTCTGTGATGGGGAGATACTCACATTCCATGCTTAGGTTTGGAATTATGGAACAGCCAAATGGGTCTGGTCACCACACGGTGGATGCACCTTACAGCAAAAAGCTGGGCAATTCTGGTCACCGGATGGCAAGGACAGCTGGATGGCAGGGCTGCAGCAGGCATGTAGTTAGTGGGCAGCAAGCCAGTCTGATTTCAGGATGCAAAAGGTGCCACAGCTTTTCCCTTTCTTAATGGGATTTTAGTGGGGGGGGGGGTTCTGGATCAATGGCCTTGCTGGGACAGGATCAGCAATGCTTTGACCTTGCTGGAGTAGGGTCAGCAATGCTTTGGCCTTGCAGTGAAATCTGGAATCAGCAAGATGAAGGGAGTAGATCAGGAATGCAGCCGCAGGAAATTCAGGAGTGTGTGTGTCTGGAGCTCCGTCAATCACCCTTATTTATAGGGCATGGTGACATCACAGAAGTATTGGTGGCTAGAACTGAGCTAGGTCTACCTTCAAGAAGCGGATAGGACAATCAATGTTGGTTGCCCCCTCGAGGAGGAGTCCCAGTTAATGAGGTTGCATTTTATGAGGTTAAAAGCATTCTCACAGTCCTTTCTGCCAAAAATCAGTCATAACCTAATTTAAACATTTATATATTTGTGGCACTTAAACAAATCACATGGGCAGATTACATATTGTTTGTAGAACATAGCAGTCCAATCCTCACGGTTGTGGGACCTTGTTTTGCCCTTCTACCAGTTTATCAATTCTATAACTTTATACATGGGTGTGGATTATCATTAGGCATGTAAGTATTAAAATTAGCAATGGCATCATGGATACTTTCCTTATAATACCCAATTCTCTGCCATTTCTATTCCCCATGCGTCAGTGAAGTCTATGACTTCTTAAATGAAAGCCCATAAAATCACATTTAAATTTAACTTTTCACATTTTTGCAAAGTCCTGTGGCAAAGATAAAAGTGTTACAAGTTTAATTTATAAAATAG
Source organism: Ambystoma mexicanum (assembly GCF_040938575.1). Lineage (NCBI taxonomy): Eukaryota > Metazoa > Chordata > Amphibia > Caudata > Ambystomatidae > Ambystoma > Ambystoma mexicanum. The sequence continues at coordinate 986,671,919 of NC_090921.1, forward strand.
TCTTGGGAAACAAATGTTCAGTATTGTTCCCCATATACGGACATAGCTTCCAAGCTACCCCCCTAAGTCCAGGGTTTGTCATGGAGTTTTTCTTTGAAGCTTCTTGTAGAAGTCACAGAGAGGTGCGATTTTCTTTTTCGCACATCCGTGTCCTAGAAGTTCCATTCTAAGATGACTCAGCCCAGACCCAAGTCTGATTAGTATGTGAAGTGTCTTTGTCCTGGTCAGTCAAAGTTTTCCAACCTAGCAATTATCATCCAGCTGTCCTGGAAGTTTATGGTGGTTCCCTTTTTGGGGCAGCCTTAGCTCTGACCAACTGGAATAACCTGTTTTGGGAGCTTGCAAAATCCAGCCAATGCAGTTTAACAGTTTTATTTACTTTTATTTTGTCCTGAATCAAAACAAGCCTGTTGAATAAAACAGCCCATATATGTTTCCCCAGCAACAACCCCCTTTACATTGCTTGGCGGCACAAACAAGCTTTCATTCAACATGGTGCTTTTTAAAACAGGCATTTTTTTCCTCTGGTTTGTAAAAGTCCATTCTGACACATGTGGTGAAAGCTGGCATATTCCTTTCAAATTCGGTTTTGCTCTTCCATCTGGATTCCCACATGGTTTTGTAGCTGTAGTCAGCTTGTTTTACCCGACAGTCTGTACAAGGTAAAAGTCTTCATGAAATTGACATGTGCAAAGAAAGCTATGATTTTCTTTTCAAGCAGTGATTTTTGATGTTTTGTAGCAACATGTAAGCGTTTTCCGTGTAGCTGAAGGAAAGCTTTTGTTGATTTTCACAGGTTTGGCTGGCACAGCCTGTCTTTCAGGAATAAGGCTCTTTTCTGATGGAGCACAATATGAATATGGCTGGGCATGACAGGGTCTTTTTGATAAAGGTAGTGTGATGAAAAACAGGGACAAATAGCATCAGAGCAGCATCATTTTAAAGGTGAAATATTCCCTTTTTCAATGGGAATTTTGGGCTTGCAGCAAAACAGTGCTGCTTTTTCACTCCATTTCTTTAAGATAAACAAGAACACACCCTAGTAGCCTTTCTCCGGGTGCTTCCTGTTCCATCCTGCCCAATGGCACTTGGCAAAACAGTGCAGCCATCCTTTTGTTGCTGCAAAACGCAGTTTTGGTGTGAGGCAGTGGTGCTTAAAGGAGCCAGTGCAGCCATTTTGTTATTTATGCTGAAATGCAGCTTTGTTGATGTGGGGAAGTACTGCTGAGTGGGTAAATATATCCCACATTTGGAGTGAAGTCAAGGCACATACTTGGATTTTAAGTGAAATGCACATCAAATTAGAGGGGATGGAAATGGATTATGGAGCTATACAGGAATACTTGGATGGGGATAATACAGCAATTGGGGATGCCCAGAGGCAGAGATTCCCAACTAATGTGGAATTAGAAACCTTGGTGGTAGAGGTGTTGGGTATATCTCCGTTGTTCAAAGAGGGTGGGTAAAGATTTGTGAAATTTGCATGGAGGGAAATCGTCTAGTATAGGTTGAATATTATTGACCTTACTTCTCTACATGAGGGGGCGGAAGAACATACAAAAACAAAATGAATTAAAGGGTCCTGCCTATAGATTGAAGAAATAAAGAAATACTTCTTCATGAAAGTTTCTCTGCAATTTAACCATAGCGGAATCCATGAATAGAGCGTGAATACTAAGAGAAAAGCTTCCGATGTTATGACCACTGGTCCTAGAAGGGAATATGCACATTGGGGATAGTACCCAAGTGGCTAATTGTGTAGACTTCCAATCTTGTCTACAAGAAGATTCAAATAACTTCACCTCATAAGTTCAGAGAGATGGAAAAGGGGAAATCCAGTTTAAGGTTAGATGTGGGGGTATAAACAGACATTATTATTGGTATGACAGTTTAAGGAGGGCCAATCAGCCAGAAATTGGCAGAGATGACGAATGTACCCAATTATTCAATGGGGCAAAAATGGTGAATGTACAAGGACTGGCAATACCAATTGAACTGGTTCCAGTCCAAGTGGGATCTATAGAATGTATTACCGCTAATTTACTCCCTACTTGTTCTTATGGGGATAACTTTTTGAAAGAAACTGTATTTTCCAGAGCCCACAAAGGTACATTGTTTTGGCACGGCTCTCAAAGGGGGCAATCATCAAACCGAGATTACGTCCTCCGAATTGATTGAATGCACCAATTAGAAGGTTCTTGCTCCCTCAGTCTTAAGAGCATGTGAAGGAAGTGATGGCTTACTAAATAAGATGTATGTACTGAATATTGTGAAGAATATGGGTTTAAAAGTGAATTCACAGGGAAATGGAATCAGTAAACCATTTAGCTTACTAAGGCAGGCTAGGGGCAGTGATGCGTTGGTAGACGCACTACAGGTGTGTCATAATATGGGGAAATCAAATGCCCAGGGTTTTGGTAACAACAAACCATTCAGCATCTTGAGATAGTCTAGGGAAAGTGATGTGTGAGTGGATGTACCACTTGCCGGTACTAATGCAGGAAAACAAAACTCTTACAATGCGATTAGGAATGACAATCTTAGGGAAAAAAAGTCTTCTCATATTCTGCAATTGGCAAGCTTATTAGGTGTGAATTCACCTGTGTGCTTGAACCAGGGTAATGTGCCTATGATTTTCTCTCAGATTTAAAGTCTGAGTTTACTGACCTCTTGATTTGGACAGAGACATCTTCCCAGACTGAAGACAAATGGATAAGTGTAAACTCCATTTTACCTCACAATTGGTGATGGAGTTGGTCTATTCAGAGAGACCTAAATTAAATAATCTAGGTTTTAACATTGAAATACCCACTGAACAGGGTACTCCCAATATTTGCAACATTGTTGGTAGTTTAAAAATGTTTATTAAATACAGAGGGTTCATGTCGGAGACAGATATGGGAACACTCCGATCACCAATATCAAAATGAGGTCGACTGGGCTTCCATTACATCTACTCTGTGGAGAAGACCAGCACCATGAATGTCAGAGGATAGTGATTTGGTGAAGGGGTATATGTAGCACTTAAAATCCTGTCTTGGAATTCGAGGGGAAGTGCTCATCTTTTTACAAACTTGGATGCAGTATCTATATGCTCAATGACTCCCATTGTATTCTCCTCCAAGAAACATGGTTAGTAGATTCCCCTGTGATTGATGGTTTTCAGGTTTTTCTCCAGCCGGCTAAGCCCAGTTGGGCAGGGCTTCAAGAGGGTTGGTGATTGCTATTAATTCAATTTTAGGGATGACAGCTATACCCATTTCAGACCTCCCTTTTTGGTCCTGCCGATAGCATTTTCATCATTAGAAGCTTGTTTTGAACTCCTGTTAGTTAACATCTATTTGCACAAAGGGGTGTCCGAGCTGGATTCCCTTTTAGAGATCACTGAAGCAATTCAGTGTTGGCAGAATACAGTTCCTAATGGTAGGGTTATCCTTGCGGGTGACCTTAATGCAAACTTCTGTACCCTTGATTCAGATGATGATCCGTGGGATGTTTTGCCTGACATGGTCTCTCTGAATTTCAAAAACCGTTCAGGTAGAAAATGGAATTTGTCTCTGCCCTCTATTGGCTTTAGTTTGAATGGGGTAGTAAAAGGGGATGAACTAACCAAACCAACCTGGTACAGAGGGAACAGCAAATCAACACTTGATTACATCTTTGTGGAGACTCTTCTGTTGGATTGTTGTTTGGGACTCGAAATAACGAAAAACAACTGGAGTGATCACTGCATGTTAAAAGCAGACTTTGGCATAACTATGAATATTAGAGTTTGGGGAAGGGCAATGAATTTGAAAAAGACTGGGGGGGTAATGCTATTCGCTGGACTGCTTATAACATAGGGTTGCAGAATTCGGAATTTGACAGAATGATGGAATCTAGCAATCTGGAATGGAAGATGGAAATGTTTAACGTTCATCACTTTGATTCGTTTTTAGGTAATTTGGTGGAAACAGTCCAATGTAATTCTAGGTTTAGAGTAATTGAGCAGAGACCCAAACACCAAAACATGTGTATGATAAACAACTTACAAAAGAAAAATGTGTGATGCATAGTAATACCAGGAAAATAAAATCAGCATATTTGGAACAATCTACCAAAACAAATCAAATTAAGAGAGTAAAACAAAAATATTAAAAAAAGGTGGTAAATCACGGCAGGCAATTTTGTTACAAAATGATGCTAAAGTTATGTTGCACACTTTACTCAAAAGGGAGGTTAGGGCTTTCTGGGCCTTGGTTAATGCCCAAGATGCACTTCATACAACATCTCAATTGAATGCAGTATTAGAAGGGTAAGGTTCTTTATGGACTAGTAATGTCGACTCCATGGATAGGGGGCATCAACACCTTAGAGAGAAGTTGTCTTGAGACTGTGGGGCACATACATATTGAGTTTGACAGTCTTTAAATTGAAAAAGAAGTCTAAAATATCACATGCGTCCGGACCTAATGGGTTAAGTAATAACACCTTTTAAAGCAGACCTGATTAATTGGTCTAATGCCTTGACCACGTTGTTTAAGCATAGTCCATTTAGGAGGGGCGTGGCTACAGGGCCATGTAGGGAGACGCGTTCCTAGAGGAGTTCCGGGAGATGCTGAACTGATCCGAAATAAAAGTGCATACAAAGAAGCACACGGCGGACGAAAACAGAGTCAGGCATGCAAACATATGGAGCCCCTTCCCAGCATGTCGGGAACCCATGGAATGCACCAGGGCAGTGGTTCTGAACATAACTGAGGATGCAGTGGCCTGCAATGTCCGGACCCAAAATGGCGGCCATGTAAGAACAACAAAGGAGCCCAACACGAAGAAACATTTCCGGGCCCGTGATGCGGAGTAACAAAGCCGGGAGAGTGACAGAGGAGGGTAAACAGAGCTGCAACTTCAATAGGCAGCGTGGGTCTGCTGTTGTGTCACTACCGAAATACAGTGCGTGGCACTGAGCGGAGTAGCAAAAGTGCTCTGGCGTGTCTTGCGGATCGTTCGCTCATCCGACCCCACAATCACACACCGGCGCATACGGAGGAGCGCTGCAGCAGTCTGCATTATACCATGGCAGGCTGCTAACAGACAGGCGGATTGAATACACGGCACCCGCGTCTGGAAGCCTTTGGAGGAGCCACAGTGAAACGTCGAACATCGGGAGCACAAGCAGAGCGCCTGATGAGTGTTACTAAGGATACTTAGTAGCTGGAGGTGTTGCCGGGAACAGAGCGCAACATAGTGATAGCGCGGTCCGGGCAACAGAGGGAAAGGACGGTGGGCCCTGCATGTGACCACATCTGTAGCTTCACCAGATGACATGCAGTAGGGAAATTAAGTGAATGGCGAATGCAATTTCAGATACACTGATCACGCTGGGCTAACATGGCCAGCACACCCCGGCAGCGGATGCAAGCTGATCACAACAGTGACCCACATCTGCAGGAACATTAATAGCAAGGACCATAAAAGAAATTGTGCTGGACCCCGACAGAACACGCTCCAAATTGCCACAAGCGGATGCCACCTGAAAGCACAGAAGCCCCAGAAGCCACACCACCAAGTCACACTGGGTGGCTGACAGAGGCAGCGAGAGCACGCTGCTAGCATTAGCCTGGGGGCACAGAACTTCATGACGTGAAGCACGAGGGCACACCACCAAAGGCTGGCACCCACATACATCAGAGGTATGGGCTGGGACGTGTAAACCACGTCGGACAGCGCAGCAGACACGCCTAAGAGCGCAAACAACTTAAACGAGACAGCCACAGCCTCACCTCAAAAGAAGCAGCCGAGGACATACTGCTGCACCGCAACCCTGAACGTGTGCACTGGGCACAAAGTGGGTGGCAGCTGCAGGAGTGGCTTGAAAGGCTCAGGCGCATTGAAGGATAACCTTATGGGCATTGCAAGCCACATAAAAGTGTAAACCCATGCTGCAAGCCATGTGAAAATCTACCATAGCACCGAAACAGGCCCTTCAGGAGCAGACAACGGCATGACCTAACAAGGGCTGAGATACAAAGACAATAAGGAATAGCAGTGACCGCAGACGTGGGAGGACACAACCCATCCGAGAAATAGCGCTAACAGAATACGAACACTTCCACCACAACGTCCCTGAAGCACCATAGCTGGAGACGGACTAGCCCTGAGGTGCCGGGGACCACACCCCCGAGGGCCCGAAGGAAAGCATACGGCAACATCAAGATGGCGAATAAACAGGTCAAGGCAAAGGGCAAACAACCCACGCTAGAAGAATATGCGAGATCACCGCAGATGGCCGAAGGAGCAAGAAGCGAGGAGAAAACTCCCACCCCGGAAACCGTCACAGCGAACAAAGATCAGCAGATCCTGGAAGCAATTGCAGACCTGAAATTAGCGTGGGAAACCAAATTGGAATCGGCCATGGTCGAACTGAAGGCAGCACTGGAACTTAAAGTTGGTGCAGTACAGGAAGAGGTGAATCTACTCAGGCAAGATATGAGAACACTAGCAGAACGTACAGGCGAACTGGAAAAGGAAATGGCCCCGAACACAGCAGCAACTGTGTCCCACAAATCGGAGATCCATATCTTGGAACAACGCGTGAGCAATTTGGAAAACAGTGCCGAAGAAGCGGAGGGACGTGCCCGGAGAAACAATGTACGCATCGTGGGACTCCTGGAAGGAGCGCAGGGATTGAATCCCATGGAATATATTGAAACGATGCTGCTACAGGACCTAACAGGAGGGGTGCTAACCCAAGAATTTGTGGTGGAACGAGCGCATAGGGCCCTGACAAGGAGGCCACCACCAGGCACTCGCCCCCCACCTCACACCCCCCTGAGACCAATAATCGCCAAAATCCTGAACTACTGCGACAGGGAAAAAACACTAGAATACTTCCAGAAAGTAGGCACGATACAAAAGGCATCCGCGAACATCACGGCATACCCGGACTATACACTGTTGGTACAAAGACGCTGTATGAACCATGGAGCAGTGAAAAGAAGATTGCGGGAAGCAGGCTACAAGTACATGTTGATATACCCGGCCAAACTGAAGGTGTACCACAGAAATAGAGCTGTGTTCTTCGACACCCCAGAGGATGCCTCGGAGTGGCTGGACACACAGAATTGCCAATTGGAATCTGGTATCCAGAAGGAAGACGGCGCAGATAAGTAACAATAGAGGCTGTGGCACCTTTGGGACGGCAGCCTCAAACACTGGGACTAGAATATAAGACAGGGCTAAGACACTTGGGTGATATGCAACATGGACTGCATAGATAAAAACGCTCAAGCACGAAGGTATAGTGCAATAAGGTAGGAGTTTCGTGGAACAAGCTCTCACATCCCCAAGATTAGATTAGTTAGGTTACTGTTAGATTGGTAACACCCTGCTGGGCTCCTGATTTCGGCATTCCGAGCCAAATGCGGGAGAGCCTGAGATCCAGGGATGGAGCTGGGCATCAGTTGGGGACGGGTAGGGAGGAGGGAGGGGTGGGACTGTGTGCAGTGAATTTAGTTGGGGAAGATGGGGTAGCTGAAGTTGGGGAGTTATTGTTCATAAGGGAAGGTGAACGAGCCCATACTTATGCCAAATAAGGCCAGAGGGAGGTATAAAAAGGAAGGAAGGAGGGAAGAAGCACTGACAACAATGGGAGGTCTCAGAATAATAACATGGAATGTGAGAGGCCTCAATAGTTACCTGAAGAGAAACAAAGTAATGATGTATATAAGAAGGCAAAAAGTGGATATAGCATTACTGCAGGAAACCCACCTCACCAAAGCGAGACTAGAGATGGTCAAGAAAAAGTGGAGAGGTACCATCATGGCAGCGACATATTCGGCTTATGCTAGGGGGGTGATCACCTGGGTGGCACCTCATGTGCCATTCGAGCTGCGCCAAGCCACGGTAGAGCCAGATGGGAGGATGATAATAATGATACGAGGGCTGCTGGAGAGCAGAGAATTGAATATCATAAATACGTATGCACCCAACCATGAAACAGCAGCCTACTTTAGGACACTATATAGCAAAATCAGCCCCCTTATGGGAGATGCGATCATATGGGGAGGAGACTTCAACTGTACGCTATGCCCTAAAATGGATAGGTCAGATACAAAATTAGATAAACCCACCCCCGCTGCAAAAGCACTACTGGCCCTGCTGAGAGACTTTGGGCTAGAGGATATATGGAGACAGCAACACCCGATTGGCATGCATTATTAACACTGGTTCTACGTTATTTCGTCGACCACTTTTTCATCGTGGGACTTTTCATCGCCGACCCTTTCATCGCCAACATTTTTATTTTTTTTTATTTAGGGGGGGCTGCGCCCCCCCAATCCTCTCTTACTTAAATAATCATACCCCAACCCGCACAAACACCCCCCCTAAAAAAAAAATGTTTTAAAAAAAAAAAATGTTGGCGATGAAAGGGTCGGCGATGAAAAGTCCCACGATGAAAAAGTGGTCGACGAAATGTGTGTATACCATTAACACTATGCCACCCCACACAACCTGTATACAAGATTAGATTATCTATTTGTCACCTCAGATCTCGTTGGGGAAATGACGAGCGCAGAATACAAGGCTAGAACACTATCGGATCACTCCCCCCTGCTCATTGACTGGAGACACCAACCCCTCAGAGCAAGAATTCTGACATGGAGGCTCAGAGCGGAGGCCATGCAAGACTTGGTTTTCCGGGAGGACCCAAGGGAGGAGATCATCGGGTATTTTGATATTAACACAGGGAGTGTGAAGTCAGAGGAAACCCTGTGGGAGGCATTTAAGGTGGTAGTGAGGGGGGCGGCCATATCCAAATCCAGAGGGCTACTAGAAGGCATAGAGCGAGAGCTACAAGAGACAGAGAAGAGATTAGAAGAAATAATGCACAGGGGAGGCACCTCACAGGACGACACCCAAGAGGGGGTGAACGAAGGGTTCCTTAGGTTACACAAAAGTCTCTATGAAGACACAGGAGAGGTAGCAGAACGGGAAATTCAGGAGACGCTGGAGGACATAGGCTTACCCAAATTAAATGAGGAAGAAAAGGATGACCTGGAGGCCCCAATCATGATAGAAGAACTAGAGACTGTAGTACAACACCCACTAGTAAAGCCCCGGGGTCAGATGGGCTCCCCAGTGAATTCTACAAAACGTATAAGCAAGAAGTGCTCCCCCCCACTGCTGGCCATGTTAAATGAGGCATTCGAAAGAGGAAGGCTGCCAGAATCCCTAAAGGAGGCTGTGATTAATCCGCTACTCAAACCCAGCAAGCCCAGCAGACTGTGGGTCATACCGACCCCTATCTATGTTAAACCAAGATAGCAAAATTCTCACAGCGGTGCTGGCAAATAGACTCAAAAGGGTAATTAACAAACTCATACACCCCGACCAGACTGGCTTTGTCCCGGGCAGGAATATAACCGACAACCACAGGAGACTCCATCACATCATAGAACAGACGAGGGCAACCTTAGCGAAATGGCGATACTCTCGCTGGAAGCAATAAAAGCCTTTGACTGCATGAGATGGCCTTGGTTGTTGGTGACCTTGTAAGAATACGGGATGGGACCAGAGTATCTGAGGTGGGTGAAGATGGTATATAGTTCCCCAATGGCCGGAGTCAAAACGGGTGCAATCATTTCTGACAAATGGCAACTCAGAAGGGGCACAAGACAAGGTTGCCCCTGGTCCACCATGCTATATATCCTTACATTAGAACCACTAGCGATCTGTCTCAGACAGCAATACGGGGAGATAGGGATCCACACGAAGGGGGGACCGCACCTGATATCATTATACGCTGATGATATGCTGCTGTGCCTGTGCTTCCCGGAGGAAAACCTGCGGTATGTTCTGGAAGTGATCGAGCAGTATGCGACCCTCTCGGGCATAGCAGTAAACTCCAAAAAGTCAGGCATGTTCCCCCTGGGGAGATATCGAGGGGTCCCACTGGGGAACCTACCCATCCTGCAGATACCCTGGCAGACTAGTACGATTAGATACTTGGGGATTAACGTATATCACACGATTGCAGATGAAAATAAATACAACACGGAGAGGGCGGTGGAAGGAATTAAGAACAGCATAGGGTTCTGGGCGAAACTCCCCCTGGCCATGGTGGGTAGGGCAGCTTCGCCCAAGATGGTGGTTCTGCCCAGGCTGTTGCACTTCTTCACAAATATCCCATACATGCTCCCCACACGTTTTTTCCCAAAACTCCAGAGTTTATGCAGGGGCTTTATATGGCATAATACCAGAAACAAGGTGGCCCTATGGAAACTGCAGAACCCGTATGATAAGGGGGCATACATCTGGTGAACTTTGAGATGTACCACTTAGCGGGGCAGCTCCAGTACGTAGCCAGATGGTTATCAGAAGTAGAAACAGCAGAAGCCAGATTGCTAAACAGAGACTGTGCCCCATTCTTCTTGAGAGAAATGACATGGCTACCCAAACCACAGATACAAGGACGAGCGAAATTGCTGGAACTAGGTTGTAATACTTTGCGCAAAGCGTGGCAAGCAGTGGGAAACCCGATCCCATGCTCCTCGCAGATACCACTGGTGGCGCTATGCGGGAGGACAAGCAATTGATAAGGGTGATCCGCAAATTCTGGGAACCGGTGGGCCTCGCGACCCTGGGAGACATATGGCAAGAAGGGGAGGCATTGGACTTTCAAAGGATAATGGAGGAAACCGGAGTACACATAGGACAATACATCACATACGCCAGAATCATCAAACGAGGGGGGGGGAGTGGTCTGAGATAGCACTGACAGAGCAACCCGACACAGCCATTGAAACGATGTACGATATCTCGGAGGGCGGGCATGAAATATCCCAAATTTACAAACTATTGATGTCCAGAGTGGGCAGAGAGTTGCTCCAACTGAGAAGGGATTGGGAGGAGGAGGCGGGTGAACTTATGTAGGACGGACAATGGGAGAGAGCCCAAAGATATCACAAGAAGGTGTCCCGCAATGCGAGGCAGCAACAGATCAAGTTATATGTTACTCACAGGGCGTACATGACCCCCAACAAAATTGCTAAGTTTAGAAATACAGTAACACAGAAATGCCCTAAGTGCGGGGAGGTAGATGCAGGGATGATCCACATGTTTTGGGCATGACGGGAGGTGGGAAGATTCTGGGAAGAAGTCAAACAACGCCTGTCCCAAAAGGGGATCAAGCTAAGGGTGGACTCAATATGGGCATGCATGCTGGGGCTGGGGGAGGGATTTACAACCTGAAGCATATCAGTAAACTGAAAGACCTGGCCTACATCTTGGCCAAACGGAGAATTGCTATGAGCTGGAAAGCGGCCCAAAGACCTAGACTAGAGGTGTGGTGGAGTGACCTGTTGAAATGGCAGAAGCAGAGACAGTGGCATGGTACGAAGCAGTCAGCAGGGGAGGGGAAGAGGATGTGGGTCTCCTGATAGCATGGAAACAAATGGTGGCTAAGATGTTGGGAATCTCCCATGACGGACCTAGTGAAGGCGATACGTCTGGTAACAGTGAAGGTGATAAACTCTAAGTAACGAATCCAGCGGCATTGAAGTGGGCGCGCAAGTTAATGGGGAGGGAGGGGGGGAGGACTGTAACGTGTAACATGTTGAAGTAATATTAATAAGAAAGTATATGGAAATGTCCTATATGTTGGTTAAGTTTGGTGTGATGTTATAAAAATAATAAAAATAATAATTAAAAAAAAAGCATAGTCCATTTAGGGGTATTCTGTCTTGGCAAACTGCCCATGTTGTACCTATTTGTAAGAGGGGGGCAAGAAACGAGCCTATAAATTACCGCCCAATCTCGTTGATAGACGAAGATTGTAAAATGTTTGCATCTCTACTTCTTATTCACCTTGATCACTGGGCTGCTACCACTCAACGATTGAAGAAATTACAAGCAGGTTTCCAGAAGGTCCACTCAACAAATAATGGTTTCGTTTTGAGGGCCATCCAGGAATCACGATGGGGTGATTGCTCGAGTTGTGCATATGTGGCGTTGATAGATCTCTCTGCGGCCTCCGATAGGGTAAACCGTAACAGGTTATGGTCAAAGTTGGCCAATTGGGAACTGCCGGAGGGCTTCCTGATCCTCATTATTGCTCTCTATAAGAACTCGAGAGATTGTATAAGCCTAAACTATGAAGGGGCTATGTCACGGAGAATAGTTCCAAAGGTAGGTTTGAGGCAGGGGTGCGTTCTTGCCCCCTGCCTCTTTAAACTATACGTTTCTGATGTCGAGGAATACCCATTAGATTCGGGTCCAATTTCTCCTAAATTAGGAACTTATCGAGTATCGTGGATAGCCTATGCAGATGATTTCCTGCTCTTTGACAGTACTCGGGTTGGTTTGCCGCAGTTACCCTCTACCCTTTCCAAATATGCGAAGGAGAATGATGTAATTATTAACCCTAGTAAAACCTGGATTATGGTGTTGTCACGGGGCAGGAAGCACCTTGCTGAGGGTTGCACCATGGAGAATTGACTGATTATGAACACTAGAAGCATTCTCTATCTGGGCTTCCCCTTCACAGCCCAGCCGTCTTTGCTCTGTATTCAAATTACTTTGGTGCAAAAGGCTACAGTTTTGCCAAATCAAATGAGAAAGTTGGATCAGAAATTCAGACGCTTTTCCATCAAACCAGCACTCAATTATTATGAGGGTAAGGTTGTCCCAAATATCATTTATGTAATGGAACTGTATTATAACGTGATTGGTAAATGATGGGAGTCTATTGAATCTGTGTTTTGGAGACGCATCTTGAAAGTGCCTAATGCAATTCCGATCTCAGCCATTAGATCCATTAGAAATAAGCTGGGAATCCTTTCTTAGGGTGCCCGGGTAGGTTGGAGACATCTCTATTCCGGAACATGATTAACCCGGTCCATAATTCTTTGAAAGAAGAGATGGGCGACCACTTCGACCCACTCCTCTATTATGGTTGAACAAATACGTTTTGGTGAAAATGGGAGGGAAATGTGAATCGATATTGACTGATCCGTCTTTGGATAGACAGACACTTATCGGGAATCCAGATAAAGCGAAAAGGGCACTATTTGACAGAGATTGGATCGAGACCATCAATAGATGTCATGCTTTTCCCTCCGTGGTCCACTTATACCATTAACACAAAAAACAAGGGGTAATTTCAGGTCTTCTGCTACAGCTCCCAAATAGATACCAGGCTGTTTTACTGAAATTACAATGGAAACTACTACTGACGGGAAGTGTTATTGAGAAGAGTAATCGCAGTAGTGGATGCTGGGTGTAGATTCGGTCATGAACCAGACCAAATTGAACCATCTAATACTGTACTGTAGGGTATTGGACCCCCAGGAAATGTTTTAATGGCAAAGTTTTTATGTTCGATAAATTGGTTAAATGAACAATCCCCATTGTTTCAGTGTTCAAACATACAGAATACTTCTGACAGATTAGCAGTTGCTGCATTTGTGAAAACACTGAATGTATATCTTTGATGGGAAATGACTAGGCACATGTTATATGGATGATTTTAGTTGCATTTCTTTTTTGGAATATGAGAGTATTTTGCCCAACAGTCTGCTGACCCCTCACAGTAGACAGTCTTTTGTCCCATGAGGAATCCTTTTTCTGCCCCTCCCAAGAAGGACCGATTTGAAAAGAAGCAGAAAGCTCCAAAGTGTCTATGGACACCACCCTGTCCACACTCAGTATTGTCTGCTGCAGCCCAAACGTGTTCAGTAAATCCATTCTCTTCAGGCTCAGTTCCGCCGGACAAGGAGGGCAAGCAGATTGACTCCTTCGGAAAACGTATCATCTCCACTGCCATGACCAACATTAAGATGTCTAATGCTTTGGCTATCCTATCCAGCTATGACATGGAATTCGGGAATAAAATGGGCCCTGTATTGGATTTTCTTCCAGATGACGTGAGTGGGCTGTAAAGACTGGAGGGGGGTATCTGTACTCCTGCTTCCTATATGGCAGAGTATAGGCACAGAGCACCCCAGCCAAGATTCTCTATTGTTGGTAGCAATGGATGAGCAATCAAGGCTTGGCTCTCAGGAGGTGATGCAGGCTGTTTAAGTACAGTGTAGTCCCAAGCACCCACAAAGGAATGTCCACACACCATGTTGGTGAAAACACAGTCTTTATATAAATAGGCTCAAGTTATGTGCACAATCACAATAACACACTTTGTGCTCAAGATAATCTAAAATGGTAAATATATACCGTTTCTATGTGGTACCACAATTTCTTGTTGATTCCATTAAAATGCATCAACTGTACTCAGTTCAAATGTCATACAAATCAGTTAATAAAGTGAACCAACAATAGACATAGGAAGAAAGCAGGTTAGTTAAAACAATAAGCAGAATACTGGCTGTGTTACCTAGACACAGTTCTGTGTGAGGATCCACCCATCTGGGCAACCTGTAAATAAATATGTAACAAGCCCAGTCCATATATTGTCTCATTTCCCTCTAGAAAGGTTCTACCACCCCAATGTACCTGGAATAGAGGAGTTTTATGTCGGGTCGTCAACTGATCGTTCTTGAGTGGCTCCCTTTAAGGCTGGATCCACGGATCATCGAGATCCCACAAGGACATGGTGAACAAAGGCGTGGAGGGAGCAGCTTCGGTCCTGGGCATTGCCTGTCGACGATCAGCCGTGGACATCCAGCAAAGATGAGGCGTGCGGTGTACCTCGATGATAGTTCATTGCCACAAAGAGTTACTGAAGAACTTTGGCCCAGCAAGGGTGTTGAGTCGTCGGCGTCTGTGGTCTTTGTGTGGTGGGAAACCCACAGGTGGATTCTTCTCAGCACGTCGACAGCCTTGACTTTCTCCGGCGGGACAAATCGGTCATCAGTGAGGAGCGAGGGAGTGCTTCATTCAAAGTGTTCTTAGGCAAAGGAGCACTGCGGCTCCGGTCGGCGACGGCAGTCGTCAACGGTGATGGACTTCAATGTCTGGGCGCTTTGCTTTGTGATTCCGCGGCAGTCCTCATCTCCTTCAGGTAGCCTTTCGAGGACTAACTTCCAGGGCACTTCAGCGAAGGTCAGCTGGTTCAGGATGGT
The DNA here is from genome assembly GCF_040938575.1 of Ambystoma mexicanum. Classification (NCBI taxonomy): domain Eukaryota; kingdom Metazoa; phylum Chordata; class Amphibia; order Caudata; family Ambystomatidae; genus Ambystoma; species Ambystoma mexicanum. The sequence goes on from NC_090921.1 coordinate 986,686,975, forward strand.
CTCCCATAGCTCGGGGAGAGGTCTCCTAGCCAGGTCCTCTTTTGGATCAGTTCCTTGAAGGCAGAGCAGCTTTCAGATTGGCAAAGGACAGCAGCAGCAATTCTTCTTGCAGTGGGCTTCAAGGTTAAGCATCAAGTTTCAACTACAGCTTCTGAACAATTTCTAGCAGTGAGAGGCCCCCGGATATACTGTTCTGTCTCTCATTCACTCTGCTGGGTCACACTCGGGCAACAGATCTCTCAGGACATTCATGCAGGGAGACAGCCAATCAGACTCTCAGTGAATTCAGGCCATTCGCCTCCCTCCAGACACTCGCAACAAGAAATGTGTATTGGGACAAGTACCCAGCTATTCAGCATTCCACACTGCATTCATACCAGTTTCGGGCATGGCTGTCTCAGTTGTTGCGTCACATACCAGAAACCAGACAACCATAACAAGAAGTGCATATTGGTCACACACTCCATTCACCCAGGTCCCACCCCAAGGGTGTACACACAACATACAGTCACTGGGAAGGTTCCAGCCAGTCTGGCCTGGACTTCCCCACAATACGATATATGGAACTTCCACCCAACAGCCAGTCAGGGGGAAGGGACAGAGTCAGGACTTCCCAGGACTTTGGGAAAAGCAAGGTAACAGGCAATAGAAAGCAAGAGGCCACAGGGGCCATCTTGTCTCCTATCAGGAATCAACTGATTCCAATGGCAGGGCCTGGGTATCCCAAAATGGAGGCTGCCCATAGCCCCTGTCAAGTTCAGCATGGAGCTGCCACCATCCCATGCCCTGCTCTTTGGGCCACACACAGGTGCCAAAAAATATACACAAGGGGTACAGTGTTGTACCCCCACCCATTGGTGCCATAAGGGTATCCCAAGAGTTAGTACACCAATCAAAAAAGAGGAAGACCTGCACTGCCAGGATTCCCGCATGGACTCCTGGGCAGAAAACAATACAGAACATGTATGAAAAAGGACTACAGGACAAGGACAGGGACAAACAAGCTATAGACAATTGGGCAGAGACCCAACGGAAGTTATAAAACAACTGATAGTACCTATTTTGGAAGAAGCCCTAGCAGAGGGCCACATCAGCACGAAAGAATATGAATTTTTTAACCAGAAGACACCAAAAAGACCAGCTTTCTACGCCCTACCAAAAGTACACAAGGGAGTCACACCGATTCCCGGAAGACCCAAAGTCTCGGGCATAGGCTCCATTTTAGAACCCTTATCAGAGTTCATTGACTATTTTTTGAGACCTAAAGTGAGCAGAATGAACTCTTACCTAAAATATACTACTGCAGTCCTCCACCTACTTAAAGATCTATCTTTTGACACAGAAGGCCAGTTACTTGTTACCCTGGACACTGAGTCGCTATATACCAAGATCCCATAGATGGCGACCCTACAAGTTATAGAAAAGGCCCCGAGAGATGCAGTTCCCCCTCTTCAAACTCCAATTAATTTGATTATGCAACTCGCTGAGATCATCTTAACAAAGAACTACTTTATGTACGAAACTTTATTTTTCGAACAAATATCAGGCACAGCGATGGGTGCTACTTTTGCACCAAGTCTGGCAAATGTATGTGTGGCGGACTTTGAAGAAAAAACTATCTACCATAACAACCACCCGTGGACAGCACATATAAAACTCTGGACCAGATACATTGACTACGTCCTTATGATCTTCCAAGGCAACGAACAAGAACTAAGAACCTTTATAATCTGGCTCAATGAACATAACACTTTTCTTACTTTTTCTGAAAACCATAGCAAGACATCCATTCACTTCCTAGACCTACATTTGGAAATACGAAACAATCAAGTAACCACCAAGGTATACAATAAAATCACAGACAGAAACTCTTCTAAATTACACAAGTTACCATCCCTCGAGCCTGAGGAACAATTTACCGTTTGGACAATTCCTTAGGTACCGAAGGAATTGCTCAACCCTTTGGGACTATGAACAACAATCAGGACAACTTGCTTGCAAACTTCGGGATCGTGGTTACCCCAAACGCACAATAAGACAGGCCAGAAAAAGAGCAAAAAACATTCCAAGAGACACTACCTTGGAACAACATACTAAACAAAGGGAACACAAAGAAAAAATCACTGCTATTTTCAGCTTCTCACCACTAATGAACAAGATCAAGAAGGAAGTGATAAAACTCTGGCCACTCCTAAATGTAGGTGACTCGAATCTAGAAAAACCCAGATTCGCGATTAAGAGAGGAAAGAATCTACGAGACTCCCTCATCCATACTTACAAGGAACCAAGGGATCCTATCACAGACAGCTTGTGGAACCAGACAAAACCCACAGGACATGCGCCATGTGGGACATGTAGTGCATGCATCGGAACAACTAGAACTACATCAATCGACATCGGATGGCACTACCCATGGCTCCAAAAAACTTTCACGAACTGCAATAGTAAGAATGTCATATACTTGATTACCTGCCCTTGTGAAATGCGATATGTGGGAATGACTACTCGACCCATTAAAACCAGATTGGCTGAACATCGATCGTGCATCCGCACCAAAAAACTGACTGCCCCAATGGTAACCCACTTTTTAGAACACTGACATGGCGCTACCGATTTCAAATGGACAATTATTGGAAAAAATCAATATTCTGAAAAGAGGAGGAAATATGCATAACCTACTTTTCATAAGAGAGCAACTTTGGATCTTCTGCCTAAAAACAGAGAACAGGCTTGAATGAACCAACCAGCGGGCAGACCCTGGCAACTTTATGAATGGAACCTCTATGAATGTTATTTCACCTTGTTCTATTTTACACTATGACCATTACTGGTGTTGCATTGAGATTTCAATTGTTTTTACCATGTTCACTGTGATATGATATGCCATGATGTGTCTCAAAAATTCTATAACTACACATGCATATCCTTTGAACACCTGCCCATGTGCACATACAACTGTGTCTCTCACACTTTACACCTCACACATTATATCTCCACTCTAAATATAGGGCATGCTGTACTAGTGAATACACTTAGTAAGAGTCGCTGGCCTGCCAGGACATTTCTGACAAGTCTGTCAACCATCATGACTCGGGACTTTTTCCACCTATAATATGATTTATGTATTAATATGAGGGGTTAATATTTACGCATAATTAATCCTTATTTAGGTCTGGCCCCATCATTCCCAGATCGTCATAGATTGATTGATTTACACAGTCTGTCTTTTGGTTCCTGAAACCACTTCTGGGCTTGGGCACAGTTGACCACCTTGGGAGACATGCCCCCAAGACTGGCGGCAGCACCCCCGGCTGTCCTGGAGCTCTGGCTGTGCCAGGTTACAGCTTTTGTGTACGGGGAGGGACAAGGAACCCACCAGGGCACCTCATGCCGCCACCGGGCTGGAGGCAGTTGGCCCAAGGCCAGGGGCAGCACCCCCAGCCTCCCTGAAGCTCTGGCTGTGCTGTGTTACAGCTTTTCCCATCAGGGAGGGACAGGGACCCTTGCAGGGGCTCTTCGGGATCACAGCTGGGCTTGTGGACAGTCAACCCTTTTTCTTTTCCACCAGGTAAGCACATCCACACAGGTGAGGTTTGGTTTTCATTGGGAGATCTGTGTGAACGTGGGATGGTGGCACGTGGTGTTTTGCAAGTGTTTTGGCCGTTTCCCAGTAGTGTGAAAATAGTGCATTTTTTACAAGTTTGCATTGCATTCTGGATAATACATTGAAGTGTGATTCACGCAAGTGAGACCTCTTTGGATTCCCATAGGTGTCTTCTTATCAGAAATGCATGGGGTTCCCCGTTTTCCTTGGTGGCAGTGACACCCCAGGCCCAAATCTGTGGGTTGTCATCAAGGCCAAATCCACTATGCATTTGTTCGTACCAGTGGTTTAGCCTTTTCCCTTTGCGCCTAGGTCAGTACACCCAAGTACCATTTTCATCAGGACATCTGTGGGAGCCTGGGAAGGTAGGACATGTGTTGTTGCCTGCATGTTTTCGGTGGTTTCCTGGTCGCAAACATCTCAGAATTGTGTTTTTTACCCTACATTTTTGGACTTTGCTGGGCATTCTAGATAATAAATTGTAGGGCGATCAGCGCAAGTGAGACCTCTTTGTATTCCCATGGATGTCTTCTTTTCAGAAATGCAACACCTCAGGCTCAAATCTGTGGATTGTTGTGAGAAACTGAGGGTGTCCTCACATCTACTCTCCTTGGATTCTCTTCTCAGGTGGCCAGGGAAAGGCCATCACTCTGATTCAGACCTTGGGGTTGGAGACGCAAGGGAGTATCATCTGGGTGGAGGGTCCTTGGGGATTGGGCAACCTTGAGGGAGACGCAATATTTTCCCTTTCCATTCATAATAGACCCATAGTCCCAGAAACCTTTGTAGGTGGTTGTCCCATTTCCTGTGGTCAGAGTAGCGTCAGGAGGAATGATTAGTCTCGAAGACGCAGAAGGAAAGTGAGAGAGCGGGGTGCACCCCGGTTGAGTCATGGTATCCCCCTTTTCCTATTGACGACCAACCTAACCTTTTCCCAACCTTTATGGGTTATTGTAAGTCATCTCCCCTCATGTGACACTTGACAGTACTGAGACGAGGAAGAGGCAGCTGAGCATAATGAACACTAACATTTCACGACTTCCATACTGGGACGAAGGTGATGCCTGCAAGGTGTTGTGAAGTTTAGGCATGTCAACTTAATCAGAGTCAGTCAAGCTTAATTGGGAAAGCACACCTGCAACCTGTTAAGTATAAAATGATAGCGAGAAAGCAACACAGAGAGAAGCAGCAGGGAACCTTGTGTGACCAGCAGGGAACCTTGTTTGGGGAGAGGCAAGCCGCTGGAGGGAACTGCTGTGAGTTAGTCTGCTGTGTGCAGTAGTTGGACCCGTGACAGCCAAAGCTGAAGTATGTGTACTCCACATTGCAGTGAAAGCCATCAATGAAGACCAATGAGTTTGTCAGATGAGAAACCTGGTATAAATTGGTGTGTGAGTTCCTGAACATTTCCATTGTTGAAGTATACTTTGTATCAGAGTGGTTGCATGTCTCAGAGAGTGTGTTTTTCAAAGTCTCTGGTTAAGAACATTTCCATTGTTGATTGATAAATCAGAAGAAGGAATACTTTGTATCAGAGTTGAAGAGGAAGTGCCAAGCACGAGTCACACTCCTACTGCCCCATTCGAAGTACCAGGAACATTCACACCAAAATATGTGACGTATGATGAGCAAATAAACCAGCAGAGAGCCACAGTTGGGCTCTGTCCAATACCTATTAGAATAACAGCACCTATTGAAGTACTAAAAAAACCTAAGAAAACCTGGACAGTAAGGTACCCATTGAGAAAACCATATCGACAAGTGAGACAGAATAACGATTGTCATAATGTAATACCCAAAGAAGCTAAAAAGGTACTGAAGGAAGACGAATAGTGAAGTCATTAGAACCCAGACTGACTCACATATACAAGATACAATGACCTGAGAATGACGACAAAAGGGATGAAATACTGTGGATAAGTGACATCTTGAGCCTGAGGTGAAACAGTTGATGTTAAGATGAAGAAACTTAGGCGATATGCATGATGAAGATATTCAGTTAGGTTAAACGTGTACAGATGCAAGAAACCGCAAGAAGCACACAAATCATGAATCTTGCTTATGCTTAGTAGTAAGATAGATTGTGGCAAGCGCAACCTATACATATATCTACCTCAAAAAAGCACTTTATATAAGCATACTTCCACTACGCACAAGAGCAGAATCAACCAAAGGTTACCAAAGGTCTCAAGGAGAGTTTCGCAACAAACAAATTGAGAATGAAAGACGAAGAGAAACTCAGATGAAGGTAACCATGACAAGAAGCCAAGGTCGTATCAGCTGGAATACGCCAACAGTGGATACAATTAAAGAGAAGAAGATCAGAGTATCCTGTTCAGGAAAGGTCAAGATAAGCCATAGATGGCAGACGACTAGCAGAATTAAATCAAATACACAAAATTGCATGAAGGAAAGGCCGATTTCACGGTGTCGGAATCACGTGACAAGGCAAGCAGAAAGGGATGAAACGTTCACACCTATGCATGGACCATCGCCATATCCAGACACCTTAACTTTCCCAGACCAAGAAGCACACTCGAGGCCAACTACAAAGAAATAATTGACACAGGACCACTGAGGTGATGATTGATTGTAACAATAATTGGAGGGATGGTGGGGTGCAGACTAACTCCTTGCACCTGGCCGGCTATTCTGTACGCTGCTAAGTGCAAGTGGAAAAGGAAAAGTATGAGTGGGGTTGATGCCAACCCAATCATAGTAGACCGTGTAATCTAGGGTCCTATAGTTAGTAGAACCAATGAGACGTTGTACTTTTAGTGACGTTTACAGTAGTCATTTTGAAGGAAGGGCTTAGTTGCCCCACCTGACATTGTTTATCCAATCCCCTCTCCCCGTTACCATATACAGATATAGCACATATACTAAAGTTACCTTCCTAGAACCAATCAAGTTGCATGCTAAGTTTTAAGAGTTACACGTCAGTGATGAGTTTTTGGTATAAATGTTATGTTTTTTCTGAAATTAATTGGAGTTGAAGCGAGAATGGAAGATCGAGCGATTGCTGATATTCATTGTTTTTTGTACTCGTCATTAAACGGACTCCCTTTGCCAAACTATTGAGTTGTCATTATTGATTTGGTGCAAGAGTACAAATCTGCATCCCCATCCATCAAGGGTGCTGCTGCTCATCTTAAAGTGCTGTTTGGAAACCCCCAGTCCTATGGGCCGGCTGTGGTCCTTCCTGTACACTTGGTAGCAGAGGATGGTTCGATTAGATAGGACACCCATTGGCCGTCGACATAAGTAACTCCGGGTCCTCGGCAATATCATGAGTCCTTTGCCATCTGGCTGAGTAGAACGAGAAGCTTCCCGTAGATAGTGGTTAATCGAAGTAAAAACCCTGTAGGTTAGGTCTCAAGGAACCTTTGATTTCACCCAAGAATCCCTTCCCACTTCTACAAGCAGCCGATCAGACGAACATCACAGAGAGGCGGTAATGAAGGCGGTGATCCCGAGCGTCCGGAGAGAAAAAAATGCCAACGGTGAGTAAAAAAGACAATGCTTCGCCAAAAAAGTGCATGCCTTAAAATATGTACAGGAAGGTAACGGAGGGAGGTGGGACAAAAATAACGACAGAGTAAGAGTATAATTATATATAAGGGGAAACTATTGACTCAAGGGTGGCTGAGCAATAGAGGGAGATACCGGGAGAATAACTAACTGAGGATACACCCAGATACCTAGGTTTTAATAGAGCCTGAATTAATAGGACGATATAGGCGACCAGAATCGATTAAAGACTTTCTGAAAGAAATGGGCTTACATTCCATGTCGGAATAACTATAGGGGCAAAATATATCTGAGGAAGCAGATGGCATTAGATTTAAGTAGCCGGCCGGAGCCTGTCTGGTCTGTTTTGTGGTGTTCTTTTTTCTGACGTCACGAGGTAAGAAAATTTTTGGAGGAAATAGCATGAAAATTGTGCGATTGAACAGACAAAATGTTGTGTGGCATGGAATGATGGTGGTTGTTTGAAAAAAATAAAAGAATTTTTTTTGTGAAAAAACAGGATTGGAGCTTGTGACGATTGGTGCTCGCTCATATTGTTGATTTTGTTTTTGAAACGTAAAGCATAACAAAGTGCTATATAGGGAGAGGATACACAAGTTTAAGCATGGAAGACGTTACCCCCATTGGTACACTTGTGCAAACAGTTGCCAAAATGTTTATGCCATGGCCCCAAGGTGGCTCACTATCTAAAACGGTCCTGCGGCACATGACGACATATTTGCACGCCACGTATACTGGCAAAAAGTTAGATAAACTCCTTTTCCTCTTGGTACATCTTCCAAAGCTCTAAACTAGCTAGGCGGAGGCGGCGCCTGTAGATTAGATACTTGACATATGCACAGAAGGGGGTGAAACGCCTTCTGTACCACCTGCCCCGTCTGAAACAAAAAGCAAAGCCAGTAAAGACGAAGGATTATACCCGTTGAGGGAGCTTAAAGCAGCCACGGTATATAGTAACCCGTCATATGAGTCACCTACGCAAAGTAGTGATGAAAGCCCAGAGAAAAACAGAGAAAGATATTGCCTCCAAAATACCGAAGGACAAGGAGAGACGCGAAAAGGAAAAAGGGGACCAAACACAAGCAAGTACATCTCTATATACGGGTAGAGATGGAATGGAGATGAGGACAGGACTGATGAGATGGCATTCACACAGAATGAATGGGAGGCCAGATTTTATTAAAACTCGATGGCAAAGGCATGGAGGACATGAGATAAAAGGGAGAGCCAGATGAGTCAAAAAGGAAAGAGAATGAAAAGGAAAAATGATTGAGAGACAAAGGAACTAAGAAAAAGGATAGACGGAAACGAGAGCAGTTATATCGTGAGGAGCAAGAAAGAAAACGTGATGATAAGCAGAGATCAGCTTATGATCAGGACAGGCAGGAACAAAGGAGAATAGAAGAACAAAAAATACGGGAGAAAAGAATAAAAAGACGAAGGGATGAGGAAATACGAAGGGCAAACTAATGAAGAGATGACAGGAAGAAGCTAGGGTCACAGAGGAAGCATGGAAGTGCAGAGAATTTGATGACATACAACGTAAGCGACGACAGAGTGCGGGATCTCGAATACCTGGAAAGAAGTTAAAAAACCAAATCCAGTAGTAGACTGGGAAGGTATAGAAGAATTCTTTCCTGAGTACGATTTAGGCACGTCTAGGGCAAATATGGAAGATGGCTTCGACACCAGAAGCATCGGAGAGACAATCAATAGAATATATGATGAGATGGGGCTAGAAAAGGTACCACAAGGGAAAGGACAGGACGAGCATCTTTAGAGCACTCAGTTGTACAACACTGAGGATGTCTCCCAAAGTAGCAGAAATAGAGAGCTGTCCCTAGATAGGTTGACGCTAACCAGAAATGAGGATGAGAGAAGTTGCACGAGTTGGGCACAGACAATATTGGACGCAGACAGAGGAATGTGAAGAAAGAGAAGACACAAATAATGCTTCTCTAGAGGAAAGGGAATAAGATGGTCAGATTCTAGTGGATCTGCACGAAAGACATCAGAGTCAGACACACAATCAGACCGACACGGAGTATCTTACGGTCAGAGGGGAGTGTCTCCACCACCCTATGTGAGCAGACTAAGGACATTGCCAAGTAGACAGCGATGCAGGAATATTACCGCTGCAGTGGATACAAAAATGATGAGGAAAAAGAGTGCCATGTGTTACAATTCCCGTTACTCGAAAAGGGAGGAACGAGACCACAATATATACCATGGCCACACATGGATCAGGAAAATCTGAAAAATAAGCTTCCAATGTTGACATCAGAGCCATAAAATGGATTAATGAGTTAGAAAAAATGACAGGAGGGAACACGTTAGCTATCAAGGATATTAAGCGTCTTTTAATCGCCATACTTGGTGATAGAGCCGACGACGTGTGGGCATGTGCAGGTTACCCTGGTGTGACTACAGTTAATACTGCGCATGATGGAGCGTTAACAGTTGCAGAACCGCAGTATGGAAAGCATTACGAGTGCTATACCCGGATACTTCAGACATGGGAGGTATAATGACAGGTAAAATGAAGGAGTTGGAGGATCCTTTGCTTTACATCCAGAATTTCCAAGACGCCTTTGTGCTGGAAACCCGTGAATCTTGGGGGAAATCCATACCCGTGTTTTACCATATATTATGCCAAGGGTTGCCAGATCAAGTACAGAGGCAGCTCAAGAAATTGATAGGAATTGAGGCCAAACCGTGGTCTGAGATACAGTTGACCATAGTGCATTATTGCAGGCTGCTGAAAGAGAAGAATCGCAAAAAAGAGGCTGCCCGAAAAGGTGAAGAGGCAAAATTAGTGCAGAAGAAATTGTCAAAATATGCCATTGAAGGGGCAATGATAACTAGCACAGACGGATCAAACATACAGCAGATCAATAATCGAAGACAGGTTGATCAAGGAAATAACTGGTTTTACCCAAGAGGGAGAGGCTTTTGAGGAAGAGGATGGCAGAGTAATCAGGGAGGTTTCCAAAACATGAAAAACGGCAATCAGGATATATCAAACGGGCAAATAATCAGACCACTGCAAATATGTTGGACGTGTGGGACGACAGGGCATCTAGCACACACATGCAGATGTCAAGGCATGGTGCAAAACGACCAAGGAACAAGAGTAGGGATGGTGAATCGACCTGTTATTGGAGCAGGGTGGAAATGAAGTTGCACAAAATCACATGGTGCAGCAGCAAGCGCCTGGAGCACAGCAAAGATTGCAACCTCAGAATATGACATTTTCTGCAAGGACAGTCAAAACAGTCGACGATGCAACTGTTACAAACAACAAGTATAGGGCAGGTACTGAATTCTGGAATAAGAAATAACACTGCTGATGGAGGAACTCCATTCACTCAACATGGGACAAGGCTATATATGGATTAGGACAGCTCACTGGGAAACCTGATGTGTTCTATCCTATCGGTGACACTGAACCCTCATGAGGAACCAAGGGTAGATGTCCTTATAGGGGATAAAGAGTATTCTTTCTTAGTTGACACGGGTGCAACACGCTTGTGTATACGTGAAGGCAAGTTTTCTTTGTCCGGCGATGCCATAAATACTCGGGGCTTCACAGGAGCAACAAGTTGTGTTCCTTTTACAAAAGAATTTCCAGTTTCCATACGAGAAAGTGACATGAATGTGCCACTGCTGTACTCAAAACAAACCCCAGTGAATATATTGGGACGAGACACAATGACTAAATTAAACATGACAATCTTGTTCACGGAGAAGAGCACAATATGTTCAACTCCAGGAATGCATTATTTGAACGTATGCGAAATAATCAGAGCATATGCAGGACAAACGGCTATGAGAGCTGTTCCATTGGAACCAGAAATATTCGCGTATGGAGCACGCATATTAATGTCATGGCTACCAGGCCGTACAGACAAACCATTGAGAACCCCAGATGAGTTTCTATTTAGGCCAAGAATACCTATGCATGAGGAAAAGGGACAAGTGTTTCCCTTGGTAATACACACAGCCATAGTGCAAGGAAAAATGGCAGTGATCGATGGATGTGATGATGAAGGCAGACAATGGGGCACAGTAATCGCGACTGAGGAAGGGTACACATTGACTGACTTCACTGATGACGATCTGTTTGAAGAACAAACAGGTGTAGATGAAATTACAGTTGAGGTTAATCTCATTTATTGGGTGAAAAATGATCAAAAAAGAAGAACCCCAGAGAATGCTGCTGGCACAAAAACGTCCTGAATATTTTGATGACGACATGGTAAAAGTGCCTTTCCCAGTATGGACTACAGGCCCGTATGACGTAGATTTATTGAAAGGAGTCGGAGAAGTGAAGATTAAATTGAAACCAGGAGCAATTTTACCAAAAGCACGAAAGTATCCCATCTCTAGGGAAGTAGATGAAGGGATTTTCAAAACAATTTCTGCTATGATGGTGAAGGGCATTTTGGTGACGTCAGAGTCATCATGTAATACTGCAGTTTACCCAATCAAAAAAATCAAAGGGAGGGTCTTCGCATTTAATCCAAGATCTACGCACAATAAATGATGTTGTAGAGGCTGAGTTCCCTCTAGTGCCTAACCCGTCCACAATCCTATGTAATATCCCCGTTGAGGCAAAGTATTTCACGGTGATTGACTTGAAAAATGCATTTTTCTCAATCCCATTGCACAAAGACTCCAGATTTGACATCCTTCACGTTCAGACAAGTGCGTCTGAAAAGTACAAGGTTACCTCAGGGGTACTACGAGTCTCCTTCGATTTTCAACAGAGTCCTGCAGATGGATTTAAGCAATATTGAATTAGAGAGTGTTGTCTTGCAATATGTGGATGACATCTTAATTTGCAGCATGACAGAGGAAAAGTGCAGACGCGATTCTATTCAGCTATTGACTGTATTGACTGAGAAAGGATATAAAGTTGACAAAGAAGTTACAGTATTGTCAACAAGAAGTGCTGTACATAGGCCAGCTAATCTCACATGAGGGGGAAAAGGGTTACCCCTGAAAGGGCTGAAGCCATATTAAAACACAGTCAAGCCACACACGATAAAACAAATTCAGTTTTTTCTAGGATTATACAATTATGTCAGGCATGGGTCTTTGACTACAGCTCTTATACCAAGCCCTTGTTACAAGCCCTAAAGAAGGCACAGGTGACGAAAGAAAAAATGGTGGTGCCGAGATCATGGAAGAAGGATTTGTTGAACTAAAAAAGGCCATTTGCACAGCACCAGTTTTAGGGATTCCCAGTTATGCAAAGGAATTCTACCTGTTTTCATACACGAATGGCAGTGTTATGACAGCAGTACTCACACAGAGAACCACGTTTGGGTACAAGCCCCTGGCACACCAGAGTGGGGATTTGGACCCAGTGATGAGGGGTCACTTCCCGTGCGAACAAAGTTTAGCTGCCACAGCGTTCGCCATAGAGAAAGCTACAACCATTGTGATGGGATGCTCAATGACATTTGTCGAGCATGCATTATTTGCCATTCTAGAGAAACCGAAAGGCACATTGACATCACAGAGAGCCTCGGCATATGAAGTAATCATATCAAATCCATCAATTAAAATAATTCGATGTAAGATGGCAGAGTCAGTCACTGAAGGAGAACCAATCCATGACTGTGCGAACTAAGAATTCTATGATTAGATTCCCAGAGTGAAAGAAAATACATTGGCAGAAGGAGAAATCGTCTTCGTTGACGGTTCTTCGAGAATCAAAGTGATGGGCAGAGATATACAGGCACCGTTGTGATGAAGCACACAGCAAATGGAGAATTTCGAGTACTTGGAGTGGCTCCCACAGCCTTCAGCCTAGACGCACCTCGAATTGCCTCGGCACCCTGGACTCCACAAGGGTGAGGCTTCTACTGGCTGGACTGATCCAGCAATCTTTTCGGTACGCGCCTTGAGCATACCTAACTTCGGATTCTGTCTGTGATCCGAAACGCACCGCTTTGCAGGCACCGCCTGACCCCTTCACTATCTTCCGCCTGATTCCAAGATGGCGGGCGCATCGCGGCACCAGAGCGAGGCTCTGGCCGCGTGGCTAAGCAACTGAAGCTTTTTTCATCCATGCTACTTCCGCCGGCAGGCGGAAACGCCGCCCATCGACGAAGGCCCGCACAAAGGCCCCTGTTTGCCCCCTGCATCCTCAGTCGAGTCGCAGCACACCACGGAGGAGGGCAGGAGCCCAGCCTCCCGAGAGCCTTGGAGTGGCTCCCACAGCCTTCAGCCTAGCCGCACCTCGAATTGCCTCGGCACCCTGGACTCCACAAGGGTGAGGCTTCTACTGGCTGGACTGATCCAGCAATCTTTTCGGTACGCGCCTTGAGCATACCTAACTTCGGATTCTGCCTGCGATCCAAAACGCACCGCTTTGCAGGCACCGCCTGACCCCTTCACTATCTTCCGCCTGATTCCAAGATGGCGGGCGCATCGCGGCACCAGAGCGAGGCTCTGGCCGCGTGGCTTCGTTGCTAAGCAACTGAAGCTTTTTTCATCCCACTACTTCCGCCAGCAGGCGGAAACGGCGGCCATCAACGAAGGCCCGCACAAAGGCCCCTGTTTGCCCCCTGTTCGCTCCATGGCGCTTCAGGTAACATATTAGGGGCAACGATCCACTTTGTTCTCCTACCTGTGGATACACTAGTGCAAGGCACTACATCTCATAAGGTAACTTGATTGATGGTTACTCTCCAACTCTTGGCGAACATTATTGTTAATAATTACAAAGACTTTGTCTACTCTTGTTATAATTAACATACAATATCTACAGCTTCAATTTCACGTGCCGAGCATGCATTAGATCTGACCCGCCTGTTAATCTGTATCTCTTCCCCACTATTAAATTTGTTTCAGAGTTGCACTTTGCTCTCTTGCTATCCTGCCAGATCTACACCTATTGTTGTATTGCTCATCTAGCCTCTAACACGCTCAAATCTATATGTATCTAGACATGCTGCCTGTCCCCTAGTCATACCTAGCTATACTGCTCAATTTCGAATCTAAATGCTGCTTGATCCCGATTTGAGTTGTATCTAGACATGCTGCCTGTCCCCTAGTCATACCTAGCTATACTGCTCAATTTCGAATCTAAATGCCGCTTGATCCTGATTTTAGTTGTATCTAGACATGCTGCCTGTCCCCTAGTCATACCTAGCTATACTGCTCAATTTCGAATCTAAATGCCGCTTGATCCTGATTTTAGTTGTATCTAGACATGCTGCCTGTTCGCAAATCCAGTCTTATTTAGCCATACTGTTCAAATTTGCTTCTAGATGTCTTCAGCCAACTAGCGCCTACTTAGTCAAGACATTACCTTCAATACTATTCAGAATGCGTCTACCTATTACAAGTTTACACGCCTCTGTCCTCATCTTCCTGAACATTACTTTACACACTTACTGTAAAATGGCACCACAATTGCCCAATATGCCCCTTTCTTCCATGCCCACCGACCAGATTCCACCCCATACAGACCTAGCCAACCCTCAACTACTACCTAGTCTCCCCTCGCACTACCATAGACAGGAACCTAGGACTCAGAGCTAGATTAGCCAAAATCTACGAGCCATTGGCCCGCTCGCTGCATACCTCACAAAAATCCTTAAAGCAGCTGCCTCAACTTAACCCTAACATTAAAACTTCTAATTCACATCACAACCTCACCTCTAGCCCCATACTCATCCACCCTGGTCAGAGTACACCTGGACAAACTCAAGATAAACGCCATACAAGCACTACTGAAAACACAACTACCACCATAAAGACAGCCAGCCCTAAAATCAAGGGAGCCCTAATCAACGCTAGATCCTTAGTAGCACATGCTACAGAAATAGCAGATCTGATCCTCAAAGACGACCTAGACTTCCTCGCTATCACCGAGACCTGGTTACACCCAGCAGCAGGCCCCATGATTATGCTAGCAGTGCCAGACAAGTACACCATCCTGAGGCAAGATCGCCCAAGTCCAGAGGAGGGGGTGTTGCCATTATACATAAACTTAGCCTACCCATGAGATTCGCTACACCCTCCAATGTCCAATCCTGCGAAAACTTATCAGTCAAAGTCCCACTCACTAATACCCAAACCCTCACCATCCACTTGATTTACCGCCCACCAGGACCCATCGGTACTTTTGATGAAGACCTTAACGCCATCCTAACTAGCAATCTTAAAACCTCATCTCAAGTCCTCACCTTGGGGGACTTTAACCTAGGCTATAATGATCCAGCAGACCCAATATCTAACTCTATAGGCACCACCCTTGCTGAATTAGGGTTCGCACAAAGAAGCATGGCCCCTACTCATTCAAAAGGTAGAATACTTAATTGGGTGGCTGATCACAACTGCGTAGCAAACATCACCAATATCTCACCTCTAATCTGGACCGACCACCACCTAGTCTCGTTCTGGTTAACCACCGACAGACCTACACCTCCGCCTATCACAACAGCCTCACCTATTCTCACCAGAAATAAGAAAAACATTACAGCAGAAAGACTCATCCCGAACCTACTCCCCAAACTTGACACACTCTCGGACAACGCGGACCTAGAGATCCTAGTTGAGGAATATAATAAAGCAATGGCCACAGCACTGGACCTCATCGCCCCTCTCAAACTCAAACCGAGCAAACAGAAATCACACCTTAACAAATGGTACACACCATTCCTCAAAAACCTGAGGCAACAAAAGAGAAATTGTGAAGCTACTTGGAAAAAATGTCCCTCAGCTGCTAACAAACTTAATCTATCTAAAATAACTGCACTCTACAAAAAAGAAATATATATGGCCAAACAAACGTCCTATGACTCTCGCATATCGTCAGCCAAATCCAACATGAAAGAACTCTTTTCCATTCTCAAAGAAGTTGAAACTCCCATACTACCCCTTGATACCTGCACCAAAGATAAAAACTGGTGCTCAGAAATTCAGAATGCCCTGGCCAATAAGATCAAGACCCTTCAAACCAAAATCTCCAGCAAAAAAGCGACCTTAAAAGACATGCCCGCCTCCAAAAAACCGGACAAGTGCACAACCACAGACCCCACCCGCTTCAAGTTTTCTAAAGTCAATACACTCGATGTGGAAAAAATCATCTTGTCCCTGAAACCATCTAACTGCCAGGGAGACCTTTGCCCAGCACAGCTCATCAAAGACGCTGCTCGCGATCTTTCACCCTTCATCACGAAATTGATCAATGCCTCTTTCACCACCGGCTCCATCCCCAGCAATCTAAAACAATCTTGGGTACTTCCCTTACTAAAAAAACCTACCCTTGACCCATAACTACTGTTCCCTTCCTACTAAAAATCCTAGATAAGGTAGCTTACGTTCAAATACAGAAGCACCTGGAAGAACACCACCTCTTAGGATCTAGACAATCAGGGTTCCGCCCTCAACACGGGACTGAGACTGCACTCATCGACCTGAAAGCTCAGATTGATACACTCAGGGACAAAGGACAAGTTGCCTTGCTCCTTCTCCTTGACCTCTCTGCAGCTTTCGATTTGGTCGACCACTCTGTCCTATGTTCACACCTCCACACAGAAGCAGATTTCTCTCCCGAGGCCATCTCATGGATCACCTCATTCCTTAACGGAAGAACTATGAGGGTATTTCCGCCTACAGCTGCAGCAGACCCCATATCTATCACCTGTGGTGTACCACAGGGCTCCTGCGTCTCCCCCACATTGTACAACATATTCACCAAGCCCATTTTCGATGATTTGGATCATCTCGGTATCACCTACACTAATTATGCAGATGATACTCAGATCCTCCTTCCGCTTTCTGGAGATTATGGAAAGGATTTGGCCTTGCTGAATAGGGTGTACAGCATCATCCAGGCATGGATGGCCACTCATGGACTATGCCTGAATGATGAGAAAACGGAGCTCATCATCTTGGGAACGACGCATAGTCTAAGGAAACTCAGCCCGGCCTACAACTCTTTCATGATAGATGGGAACAACATCAAAGTTGGACAGGAGGTCAAAACACTGGGCTTCTACTTGGATTCTAACCTCTCCTTCAAAAGACAACTGAGCTCACTGGCATCCTCATCTGCATATACGTGCAAATTAATCCGCTCAGCTAAACCATTTCTGTCAGACACTGGCTGCCTTACACTCGCTAGAGCCCTTATTCTATCCCGGCTCGACTACTGTAACGCCCTCTACCTGGGAACCTCCAAGGCTACCGCCAGCAAGCTACAAACTCTCCAGAATAACGCCCTGAGAGCAGCCCTAGGCATCCCCAGAAGAGAGCACATCTCAGGATTCAGCCAACAGAACTGGCTCTCTACTAGAGATAACATTCTCCTAAAAATGGCTTCACTTACCTACAAATCCCTTAACAATGCTGCCCCGATCTACTTGACTAACAGATTCCATAGACAAGCCTCCGCAAGACCCCTCAGAACTGCTTACAAAGATTGCCTCTCTGTCCCAAACTACAAACTTGCCACCATAGGAGGTAACAGTTTCTCGGTAAAGGCAGCCAAACTATGGAACTCTTTGCCTCCCAACCTCAGAGTAGACATGCCCTACCTGAATTTCCGTTCTAAGGTAATCTCATGGCTGAAACTGAAGGACAGCCAAGATAGATAAGTGCTAAGGCCATCCTTCATGCGATCCGCACACTGTGTAACCTCGTGTGCCACCTTTTTAATTTTGTATATACTGTATATATTGTGTGCTTTCCTCTGTTGCTCTGTACATTCCCCTATGCTAATTTGTACTTTGTACACTTTGGAACCAAGCTTCGCATATTCTTGTAAATGCTGCGCCTTGATACCCTTGGGTAAAATTGTGCATTATAAATAATAAAACATAACATAACTCATTAGTACATGATTACCATCTCATTATTCAGCACAAGCTGCAGAATTATTGGCGTTGATACTCTCACTCGAGAATCATGCAGACCAGGAAGTGACGGTGTACAGTGACTCCGCCTATGTGACTGACATTGCACACAGGCCTAGCGTGCTGGAAGAGGAGGGGCTACCTCAGAGCAGACGGCACGCCAGTGTAACACGCAGCCTTACTGGACAGGCTCATTAAGGCACTACAACTCCCAGTGGGCATAGCGGTCGTGAAATGCACCGCCCACACGAAAGGGACAGATTTTATCTCCCGTGGAAATCAAGCAGCAGACACGGAAGCCAAGTGTGTGGCGACCAAAGACAAAATAATAATGAATATGGAAATAACCGATGTGCATGAGAGAAAGATTGTTGCACGAAGTGAACCTGAAGGTTACAGTAATATGGAAAAAACCCAGTTAATGGAACTCCAAGGGGAGGCACCACAGGAAGAGAAAACCCTCTGGAAGCGACTAGGGTGTTCTTTAAACCTCCACGAAAGCTTGTGGTGACAAGACAGCACTGGTAAACCGGTGATGTCTAGAGCCTTAATGAAAATAGCACTGGAACAGTTACACTATCCAGCGCACATGACAAAAGAGAATCTAGCAGCGACAATTGCCAAAGACTTATTTATACCGAACTTGGCATAACACGTTGCATTTTTTATGGTGAAATGTATAATCTGCCAACAGTTCACGGCTGGGCATACACTACGTGTAATTAGAGGAGTCGTCCCAAGGCCCAATGGACCTTTTCACCACTTACATGTCAATTATGTCGATATGATTCAAGTATGTAACGGGTATAGGAACCTAATTGTTGTGGTGTGTCCATTCTCTAGATGGATAGAAGCAGGTCCATGTTCACACCCAGACTATACCCGTGCGGCCAAATTTCTGGTGAGGGAGGTATTTCCCAGATGGGGAGTATGTGAGGTCAGACAAAGGACCTCACTTTGTTAATGCAGTATTTGAACAGATTAGCTTGTTGCTTGGCATAAAGCACAAGTTTTCATCGGCGTATCATCCTCAAGAAAATGGGATGTGCGAGAAGCTCAACGTCTTGTTAAAGGAAAGCATAGCCAAGTTGAAGCTTACACTAAAGAAGGGATGGCTACACTGGGCATCATTACGACGTAGGCGGCTGCAGAATGAACAGTGCTGGTAAGGGACTGGCACCGTTCATTCTGGGCCGCCACATTACGAGGTCTGCAGCAGGTCCCATTCTGGACGCCTGGCCAGACCAGACATGCAGAGTGGGACCCGCTAGCATCCTCCCCATTCCCATTGAGCCCTATGGGGGCTCAAATGGGAATAGGGTTGTACCAAGTTTGGGTCCAACAAAAGGGAATTACTGGGCCTCCAAGGTCAGAATTGCCCAGTAAGTCCCCTTTTGCGGGACCCGGAACACAGTTTGGGGGTAGCCATGCCACTAAAAACAGCATGGCTACCTCCAAACTCGTAATGAGGCCCACTGCCTTCCACTGGCACTGTATGCGCTCAGAAACCAGCCTGGTTCTGACCACCATCTCACATTGCATGAAATCGTGACAGGCAGAAGGATGCACATGCCATTAACACCCTGAGATAGAGCTAGATTGGATGCTCAGCCAACAGGGTAAGTGTTAGGATCAGAAATGGAAAATTACTTGAATTGCATGACATCTTGTCTTACTGTAATTTCAGGACAGCTGCAGCGACGACAAGAAGGGTGCAGGGCAGCAAAGAACACAGGAGATGATACTACAACAGACCAAGTTCAGGGTTTACTTGTACCACAGTTGTTCCCTGGGGACACGGTCCTGGTGAGAAATCACACAAGAAAAAAGTGGGACGAGCCAAGATTCAACGGCCCCTTCAGAGTGGAGGACGTCTCTCCCTCTGCAGTCAAGTTACATGGAAGAAGAGCTTGGATCTTTTTGGGTGACATCAAGCCATACATCGGAGAAGACCCTCTGCCCTCACCCCATTGCGTAGAGACTACAGACAATGGGGAACAACCATAGCATGTGCAGACGAGATCCATGACGAGGAAGGACGACGCATGACCAGCAAAGCAAAGGCAAAAGAACCTTTGTGCAAAGTTGTGCTTAATTTTGGACATTTCCTCTGAGCAAAATAGAGGGATAAGGACATAAATACGGACACTCTGTGCATCCTATTTTCAGGGTGAAGAAGAAAATTGCACGTATAAGCCACAACATAGTTTGTTGACTGTGAACTTTGGACTGAGGCTCACTGAAGCCTTGATAAGAGAAGATATGCCAAATTTTGATTGATGACACAAATTGGAAGAGAATACAGTATCCTGACTCTTAACACAGAAGCCTTATTTGGACTCACTTATGGTGTCACGCAGTAGTGACATCACTAAGGACGTTTTGATCTATTTCGAGTTAGTATTGAGATCATACCCATCGCTAGTGGGAAGGCTCACTAACATCACTGAATTTCTTCAAGGTCCTGTAAAATGAAAAGACAATAAGGAGGCTGCTCATCATGATTGCTGAGTAGTTCCTTTTGCTTCCGGAGTACAGGGAAGACAAGACAAATGCCCCCGTCCCTAGAAGATAGCAGACTAGCAAGCAACGTGTTTTTTCACCTAATTGAGGACTTCACAGAGCCTGTGGGGAGACCTGCCAGTGTTGATGTCCTCAATTTCATCAGAGATCCAGCAAATTCTACACAGATGAGCATGCTCCTGTATGGTATTATAATGCAGGTCGAACTTTCTAATCATCATCAGAATTACCGGAGAAGATTGTAAACTTTCCGTTGAGGGACAGATCGGAAAAAGTATTGCCAGAGGACTTCACTCCTGTTTATGCTGACAAGGAAACAACATGTCGTCTGGAGTGAAACAGATAAGAGGCATTGACTGGCAGCTTGTTTATTTTGAACACGCAAATTAAAGACTTGCTGAACTCATTACCTTATTTCACATTTTCGCATATGGAAAAGAGTACTGTTTCCATAGACAAGAGATAATTATTCAGACAAAGAGGATAATCGTTCCAGTATCTGTAACCTGAAAACAGAGACAGTAGAATTCAGATAACACTATCTAGAATGTATTAAAGAGTTCATTTTTTCCTTTAGATGATCGAAATGGCCAGCCAAAATATTAATATTGTCCTCCCTCAGGAGGAGAGACACCCATATTGGCCCAGAAATAAGTGCTGTAAATTGACCTACAGAGGGATAATATACCTATGCGTAGTGTTCATTGTATTATTGTCACTGACGATTCGAACTGCATTTTTTATAGGAGCACAAAGCGTTCAGATTCCAGTCCAGCCACCTAATGATGTACTCATGAAACCCACAAAGGTGCCCAGACCTTACATAGTCATTGCAGTCCCTAGAAGGTCTGATAGAGGAGTGAGTGAACTTGAGATGGATGTGATTAGCAATAACACACACACACTTGTGGGAACAAGTACATTGAACCGCCGGAGACAGGATCGGCAAAGCAAACATGAGAAGGGGTCAATGAAAACCACACACATGCAAATGATTAGTTCATATACACCTTGTCTAGTGTCAATAACTGCAGAACCACATTCCAAAGAATCTGGGAAGTTTGGACATCCAACAATAAGATGTTCCACACCAAGAGAAGCCAAAGGACAAATGGAGAAAGCTGAACTTTCTCCATTTGAAACAAAAGGAGTTGGAGAATAAAAGAACAGAGACAGCATTGACAAGCACACCTGATCCAGCGATGGAAGAGTCAATCTGGAGTCCTGCAATACAGCCACATGCTGGAACAGTAGCAGAATATGGACATTCATAACCAGAGCAAACAAGATACAAGAGGACAAGGAAAGAATTACCAGACTTTCTCCCACTCAAATGGTACAGATGAAAATGCATGGACGATTGATGGAGATACCCGAGAATCCTTCAGCAAGAAGAAGCTATATGGATGTGGTTATAGCAAACTACAGAAAAACCCTAAGAATCAGAAGAAACACACAAGAAGACAATAACGAACTAAATGACTACCTGGACAGCACAGTACACTTGGAAAATAACATATGGTACCAATATATGAAAGAAATTGGAAGACGAACTTCAGAGGAAGAATGCTTTGTTTGTGCACTCTTACCATACAGCATGGGGAAGTCGAAAATCTTTGTAGCTGTGGAAATAGATGTCACAACAGCGCACTGTCAATCACACATAGCAATGTGCAAGTCCAGAGGCCGGTTCATGGGAAGTGATGCTTCACTCAAATGGGCAACTGAAGCAACTGAACCAAATGAAGACTATTATGTCCAGGACATAAAGACGAGAAACAATGGAAAAACAAAGAACATTGTAATCAGATATGAGAAGCCTGAAGTTAAAGGAACAGAGATCAGAAGAGAGACAAACAAAAGACTGAACATCCAAAGGAAAACTACAGAAGAAGCTCACAGATGGAAAGAAAGAGGCCAAATGAAAATTTGGGGAACAGTGCTTTCTCCAGACGAATGGTAGAAAGGAGTAGTAATCTGTAGAGCATGGATGGTCATTGGATCCTAGAGACTTGCAAGACTGCTAACATGGGTCGAAGACAGAGGAGGACCCTTACAGTTAGTGCCATTGGAGAATTCCAAATTGTGCTTCAGAAACAATGGTACAAGAAAAATGGGAGAAAATCAGAACTGTGGACACATCTTTGATGCTGCAGGAATAAGGCATGGAACGGCAGTGATCATAGATCATTATTGGGCGTGTGGATCTAAAGCATATATCAGACTACCGAAGAATTGGGAAGGTAAATGTACATTAGTAAATGTCCATGTTCCAGCATTGGCGATTCCAAAAAGTGATCTGAATATTGACAGTTTCCCGAAAGCAGATGCTCACCTGAGAAAGAAGAGATCTGTGGAACTAATGAGCCAAAGGAAGAGAGAGAATTACTTTTCTGCCAAATCAGAAGAAGCCTTTCATGCGAATCCGTATGAACACAGGTTGTTCAGCCTAACCTCATCAGTGTTCACGGCAATACTGATGCCAAGGATTCAAATTGGAGCAAATACTAAATGGTTGCAGATAACCAGATGGGAGTTACTGCAGACCATCAACACGACCATAAAAGGATTCAATGCAATCAAGGAAGAGTAAAGGGCGGCTCGACTAATGACTCTCCTGAACAGATATGTCCTTGACATGATCACAGCTATGGATGGAGGTGTCTATGCAAAAATTGGAGAATCATGTTGCACCTTCATACCTTCGCACAATGACAAAAATGGAACTTTAACAGAAGCCATAGGTATGCTGACAAACCTACAGAATCAGATGATAGATGAAGTTGACGAAGTTGACGACAGTTTGGATCACTGTTCTCATGGGTTCCACAATGGATGGCAGATGCATTCAAATTCCTAGGAGCCCTGCTAGTGATGATAATGCTCGGATTCTGTGTTATCAAGATAATAATATCTCAGTGCCAGAAAACTGCAAAAAAGGCCATATGGATGAAGATCATGATTGATGTCAAGTAAGGATGCAAGCCCGAGGACCTGACTGATGAAGAAATAAGAGACTTTGTGAAAGCCAGCGTTTATGCACCAGAAGGAACAAAGTTTTGGTATCCATGGAAATAAAGAAATTATGTGGTAAAATGGATCTATTGCAATCCAAGTGGAGAATGTCAACTAATGACATGGAATAAAGACTAGCATGTAAGAACAGCAGGATGCTTGAAGGGAGTCATAAAGATATGGACCCCAAAGAGACATTTCTTCAGACCTCTATGTCTCGATCCGGAGGATAAAATAAAGGTGGATACAAAGGAAGAAGTGAAAGTTGTCGAATCGGCCAGAGGGGGGAGTGAAGAGAAAGTGCCAAGCACGATTTGCACTCCTGCCGCCCCTTTCAAAGTATCAGGAACATTCACGCCAAAATGTGTGACGTATGATGAGCAAGTAAACCAGCAGAGAGCTGCAGTTGGGCTCTGTCCATTAGCTATCAGAATAACAGCACCTATTGAAGTACCGACACCTAAGAAAACCTGGACAGTAAGGTACCCATTGAGAAAACCATATCGGCAAGTGAGACAGAATGACAATTGTCAGAATGTAATACCCAAAGAAGCTAAAAAGGTACTGAAGGAAGACGAATGGTGACGTCATAAGAACCCAGACTGACATATAGAAGATCCAACGACCTGAGAATGATGACAAAAGAGACGAAATACCATGGATAAGTGACATCTTGAGCCTAAGGTCAAACAGTTGATGTCAAGATGAAGAAACTTAGGCCATATGCATGATGAAGGTATTCAATTAGGTTAAACGTGTAGAGATGCAAGAAACAGCAAGAAGCACACAAATTGTGAGTCTTGCTTATGCTTATTAGTTAGATTGTGGCAAGTGCCACCTATACTTATATCTACCGCAAAAAAGCACTTTATATAAGTATACTTCAGCTACGCAAAAGAGCAGAATCAACCAAAGGTTACTAAAGGTCTCAAGGATAGTTTTGCATCACGTGACAAGGCAAGCAGAAAAGGATGACATTTTCACACATACGCATGGACCTTCGCCATACATAGGCGACTTAACTTTCCCAGACCAAGAAGCAGACTCAAGGCCAACTACAAAGAAATTATTAACACATGACCACTGAGGTGATGATTGATTGTAACAATAATTGGAGGGAAGCTGGGGTGCAGACAAACTCCTTGCACCTGGCCGGCTATTCTGCACGCTGCTAAGCGCAAGTGGAAAAGTATGAGTGGGGTTGATGCCAACCGAATCATATTGGACAGTGTAATCTAGAGTTCTATAGTTAGAACCAATGAGACGTTGTAGTTTTAGTGATGTTTACAGTAGTCATTTTGAAGGAAGGGCTTAGTTGCCACACCTGACATTGCTTATCCAATCCCCTCTCCCCGTTACCATATACAGATATAGCACCTATATTAAAGTTATCTTCCTAGAACCAATCAAGTTGCATGCTAAGTTTTAAGAGTTACACGTCAGTGATGACTAGTTTTTGGTATAAATGTTATGTTTTTTCTGAAATTAATTGGAGATGAAGCGGGAAGGTCGAGCAATTGCTTATATTCATTGAACTCCCTGTTTTTTGTACTGTCATTAAACGGACTCCCTTTGCCAAACTATTGAGTTGTCATTATTGATTTGGTGCAAGAGTACACATCTGCATCCCCATCCATCTCAAGGGTGCTGCTGCTCATCTTAAAGTGCTGTTTGGAAACCCCCAGTCCTATGGGTCGGCTGGGGTCCATCCTGCACAGACTGGTCGCGTGTCTCGGGAAGACCGTTTTCGAAAGTCTGAGTGCTGAGAATTTTAGTTGAAGTAACACGAATGAATACTGTACACCAGACTGTATGGAAATTGAACCTTAAGCCAAACTAATGCACATTGAACACTGAACTCAATACAAACTTTACAATTAAGCAAAGTCACGACATGCTGAATTCTGAGCTGAATTGAACTTTAAAAATTAAGCAAAATAAAGGTGCATTGAAGACTGAATTGAATAGAGCATTAAAGAAAAGCATACTGAATGAAAGCTTCAAACGGCATGAATGCATACGGAGAGCAGAATTAAAAGAAACCCTGAAGTTAAACATATTTTATAAAGAAAGAAAATAAAGCTTTATGGGCCAAGGAACTAAAGAGATCACCCAAGATGCCCACATGAAAACATTTGTGGAAAAGGGCACATTTATGACAGAGTCATAAGCAGGCAAGGACATTGTGATGGTGACGGTAAAGCATTGGGGAAGGGAACCCTGAGATTTGAGGAACTAAACTTGTTTAGAGGATGGAGGCTCAAGACCCTTTTCTGTTTGAACTGTGTTGCTTGTAGAGTCTTAAAACCCTTTTGTATTTGAACAGTGTTACTAGTGAAGAGGAAGTGTCGAGTATAGTCCCCACTCCAGTTGCCCCCCCCCTCATTACCTATTGAGTTCACACCAAAGTATGTGACGTATGATGAACAGTTAAATCAGCAGAGAACAGCACATGGGCTCTGCCCAGTACCTATCAGGATGACAGCACCCGTTAATATAGTGACACCCAAGAAAACCTGGACAGCAAGGTATCCATTAAAAAAGCCATATCTACATCCTAAACAATATGACGGTTGTTTGAATAAAATACCTGAAGAAGCAAAGAAGATAATGAAGGAAGCTGAATGGTGATGTCATAAGAAATCGGACTGACACACATATAGAAGATATACTGACAAGAGACGAAATACCATGGATAAATGACATCTTGGGCCTAAGGTGAAGAAGTGGATGTCAAGATGAAGACACTTATGCCACATACATGATGAAGATATTTAGTTAGTTTAAAGATGTACAAATGCAAGTAACTGCAAGAGGCAAAGAAATTGTGAATCTTGCTTATGCGAAATAGTCGATAGATTGCGGCAAGTATATACCTCAACAAGCACTTTATGTATAAATGCAAATCCACTATGTATATGAGCAGAAATGAACAAAGGTTTACAGAAGGCCTCAGATGGAGTGTGTCGCAGTAAGAAAATCAAGAATCAAGACAGATCAAAACTCAGCTAAGGATGACCATGCCAAGAAGCCGAGGTCTTATCTGGCTGGAATAAGCCAACATTGGATACAATTAAAGAGAGGAGTACAGAGGATCCTGTTCAGAAAGATCAAGATAAGCCACAGACGTCAGAGAACTGGTAGAATTAAATCAAATATACCAAAAGACAGAAAAGCCGATTTCACTGTGTCCAGTCACATGACAAAGGCAGGCTGGAAGGGCGAAACTATCACACCTACGCATGGATCCCTGCCATGCCCACACTCCTTGAAAGTTCTCAGAGTGCAGAACTGACACAAAGCCAAATTACAAAGCAGTAATTGACACATGACCACTGAGGTGATGATTGATTGTAGCATAATTGGTGGGAAGCTGAGGTGCAGAAGAGCTTCTCTGCACCTGGATGTTCCTTCTGCGTGCTGCTAGACGTAGGTGGAAAAGTATGAGTAGGGTTGATGCCAACCCAATCATAGAGGACCATGTAATCTAAGGTCCTATAGTGAGTAGAGCCAATGGGACGTCGTACTTTTAGTGACGTTCATAGTGGCCATTTTGAAGGGAGGGCATAGTTGCCCCACCTGACGTTTATTATCCAATTCCCCTCTCCCCGTTACAATATACAGATATAGTACCCATGTTAAGTTACCTTCCTATAACGAATCACATTGAATGTTAGGATTTTAAGATTGCCACATAGGATGACGTTTGTACGGACGCAGGTTGTACGTCAGCAATGATGAGTTTTTGTTATAAATATTGTGGTTTTTTTTAAAAGTAGAGTGAGAGAGAAGATCGAGCGGTTGCTGATGTTCGTTGTACTCCCCGTTTGATGAACTTGTCATTAAACGGATCCCCTATGCCAAACTATTGACTTGTCTTAATTATTTGATGCAGGAGTACGAATCTGCATCCCCATCTATCTCCACGGTACTGCTATTCATCTTAAAGGGCTGTTTGGAAATCATCCAGTTCACTTGGTAGCAGAGATTAGATAAAGATACCCATCGACATAAGTAACTTTGGGTCCTCGGCAATATCACACGTCCTTTGCCATCCGGCTGATAGAATGAGAAGCTCCCTGTATATAGTGGATAGATTAATTTTAAAAAAACCTGCAGGTTAGGTTTGACGGGTTCCTTGCTTTCTCCCCAAAATCCCTCCCACTTCTACGAGTAACGGATCTGACGAGCGGCACGGAGAAGCAGTAACGAAGGCAGTGATCCCGAGCGTCTGTAGATGAAAGACATAAGAACGGTGAGTGAAAAAGACTGAATGTTTTGGCAAAGCATGCATGGCTTAGAAAACAAGTTAAGGGAAGGTAAAAGGAGGGAGGCGGGATACAATATAACATCAGAATAACATTGTAATATATATCTAAGGGGAAAGAAATTGACTCGAGTGTGGCCGAGCAATATAAAGAGTTATCGTGAGTGTGACCGCGATAAAGAGTATACGCCGAGTTCCTAGATTTTAAAGAATGCTAGCAGAAGCCCTTATCTAAGGTCCTGATTAATAGGATGACGTAGGAGACCAGATAGATTAAAGACGATCTGAAAGAGATAGGCTTGAATTCCATGTCGGAATAAACATAGGGGTAAGATGCGTCTAAGAGAGCAGACGGCATAAGGCTCATGTGGCTGGCCAGAGTTTGTCTGTTTGTTTTATGTGTTTGAGTAAACTCGTGACGTCACAATCGAAAACTGTTTTTGTGAAAAAAGAGCATGAAAATTACTGTTGCTAAAAAAAAACAACTATCAATCCATGTCATGCAATAATTTCCTTCTACAATTGTGCAAAGTAAAAAATATTGTTGAAATAATGGGATTGGAGCTTGCAACGATTGGTGCTCGCTCATATTGTTCATTGTTGAAACACAATTGAAATAAAGTGTGAAGTGAAAAAATAAGCAAGTGCTATATGAATAAGGGATAAAGGAGTTAAGCATGGAAGACATTACTCAATTAATACACATGTGCAGACAATTGCGGAATGGGTTAAAGGGACCACAGACAAAATGTTTGTGCCATGGCCCCAGTACAGATCGCCATCTAAAACGGTCCTACAGTACATGACGACATATTTAAATGCTACATACACTGGTACAAAGTTAGACAAGCGCCTGGCTAGTTTAGAACTTTGGAAGATGTACCAGGAAGAAAGGGAGGAGCCGCCATTAGATTGGATACTGAATATATGCAAAGAGGCGGGGTGAAGAGCCTTCTGCGCCACCCGCCCCATCTGAAATAAAAAACAGAACTAGTAAAGACGAAGGATTGCACCCACTAAGAGAACTTAAAGCAGCAACAGGATATAGCAAACCGCCATATGAGTCACCTACGTAAAGTAGTGACGAACGCCCAGAGCAAGACAAGGAAAGAAATATTACCTTCAAAGTCCTGAGGGACAAAGAGATGCAAAAAGGAAAAAGGTGATCAAACGCAAGCAAGTACATCTCTAGCTACAGGAAGAGAGGTAAAGAGATAGAAAGGAGATGAGGATAGAACTGATGAGATGGCATTCACACAGAGCGAATGGATGGGAGGTCAGATTTTATTCAAACTCGATGGTAAAGGCGTTGAGGAGAGGAGACAACGGGGAGAACGTGATGAACAAGAAAAAAGGGATAAGGAAAAGGCAGGACGATTGAGGGATGAAGGAGCGAGAAAAAAGGATAGGCAGAAACCAGAGCAGTTATAGCATGATGAACAGGCTAGAAAACAGGAAAAGGCAGAAGAACAAAGAAAACATGATAAGCAAAGAATAGCTGATGATCAGGAAAGAATAGAACAAAGAGAATAGAAGAAAAGATACGAGAAGAGAATAAAAAGATAGAAAGATGAGGAAATCCAAAGGGCAAATGAACGAAGAGATACTAGAAAAAAAAGAGGAAGATAGGGTTAGAGAGGAATCGAGGAAACAGAGTTTGATGATGACATAGAACGCAAGCGAAGACAGAACACGTGATCTCAAATATCTGGAAAGGGAGGTTAGAAAACCTGATCCAGTGGTAGAAAGGGAAGATATAGAAGAATTATTTCGTGAGTACGATTCAGTACCACGCACGTCTAGGGTAAATCTAGAAGATGACTTTGACACTAGAAGTATCGGAGAGACAATCGATAAGATATACGAGATGGGACTAGAAAAAATACCCCAAGGAAAAGGAAAGGATGAGCGCCTTTAAAGCACTCAGTTGTACGACACTGAGGACGCTTCAGGCAGCAGCAGACAGAGAGCTGTCTTTAGATCGGATAACACTAAATAGAAAGGAGGAAGATGAGAGAAGCTGCACGAGTTGGGCACAGGCAATATCAGACGAAAAAAGGGAAGTCTGTGAAAGAAAAGAAAGAAGAGAGAGAGAGTGAGGTTGCAAGAAATGTTTCTCTAGGGGAAAGGGAATAAGATGGTCGGATTCAACCGCGTCCACATCTAAAGTGCCAGAGTCAGTGACACAGTCAGACCGGCATGAAGGACTGCCACACAGTCAGAGGGAGGTGTCTCCTCCGCTATACGTAAGCAGGTTAAGGACATTGCCAGGCAGACGGCGATGTGGGAATATTACCCCTGCGGTAGACAGACAAATGATGAAAGAAAAGGAGTTTAGTGCGTCACAGTTTCCCTTATTAGATAAGGGAGGGACAAGGCCACAGTATATACCATGGCCACAAATGGATAGAGAATCTAAAAAACAAGCCCTCAATGTTGACATCTGGAGCTGGGAAATGGATACACGAGTTAGAAAAAATTATGGGAGGTAACACATTGGCTATAGGAGATCAAGGGTCTTTTGATCACCATACTTGGTGACAGAGCGGACGATGTTTGGACACATGCAGGTTGTGTGCAGGTTACTGCACATGATGGAGCGCCATTTAACAATTGCAGAACCACGGTATGGAAAGCGCTTCGAGTGCTATACCCGGACACTTCTGACATGGGAGCTATAATGAGGCGTAAAACAAAAGAGGGAGACGATTTGTTGATTTACATTTCAGAATTTCCAAGACGCATGGGTGCTGGAAACTCGTGAATCTTGGGGGAAATCTTTATCCGTGTTTTACCATATATTGTGCCAATGGCTGCCAGAACAGGTGCAGAAGCAACTCAAGAAGTTGGTAGGAATTGAAGCTAAGCCATGGTCTGAAATACAACTGACCATTGCACATTATTTGCAGGCTGCTGCAAGAGAAAAATCGCAAGTGGAATGACGCAAGAAAAGGCGAAGAAGCCAAATTAGTGCAGAAAAAATTGTCCAAATATGCCATTGAAGGGGCAATGTTAACTAGCACAGATGGATCCAATGCGCAGCAGGTTAATAACCAAAGGCAGTTCGATCAAAGCAATAATGGATTCAGCCCAAGAGGAAGAGGCTACTGATCAAGGGGATGGCAGAATAATCAGGGAGGTTTTCAGAATATGCAAGGCGGAAATCAAAATATGCAAAATGGGAAAATGATCAGACCACCCCCAACGTGTCGGACATCTGGGATGACAGGGCATCTAGCGCATATGTGCAGAAGTCCAGGGATAGTACAAAATGGCCAATTTACAAGAGTGGGGATGATGAATCCACCTGCGTTTTCGCAGCAGGGTGTAGATGGATTTGTGCAGAATCAAACTGTACAGCAGCAAGCGCCAAGAGTGCAGCAAAGCTTACAGCCACAACAGACTGTGACCAATTTCCCACAAGGGCAGTCTCAACAGTCCCCGATGCAACTTCTACAGACAACAGGCACAGGACAGGTATTGAATTCTAGATTCGGTTGATGGAGGAAATCCATTCACTAACTGTGGGACGAAATTGTACATGGACTAGGACAGCTCACTGGGAGACCTGATGTGTTCCATCCTATCAGTGACACCAAACTCTAACGAGGAACCATGGGTAGATGTCACTATAGGAGATAAAGATTAGTTGTTCCTAGTGGACATGGGTGCGACATGCTCCTGTATACCTGAAGGCAAGTTTTCTTTATCTGGCGACGCCATGAATACCCAAGGTTTTACAGGAGCCACAAGCTGTGTTCCTTTCACAAAAGAACTTCCAGTTTCTATAGGAGAATGTGACATGAAAGTGCCACTATTATAGTTGAGACGGACGCCCGTCAATATATTGGGACGAGATTTGATGACAAAGCTAAATATGACAATCTCGTTCACTGAGGAAGGCATTGCGTGTTCAACTCCAGGAATACATTATTTAAACATGTGCGAAATTATCGGAGCATGCACAGGACGAGTGGCTATGAGAGCTATTCCATTAGCAACTGAGATATTTGCATATGGAGTGCGCTTATTAATGTCATGGCTGCCAGGCCTTGCAGACAGAACAATGAGAACACCAATGAGTTTCTGTTCAGACCAAGAATACCTATGCATGAGGAAAAGGGAAGAGCGTTTTCCTTGACAATTCATGCAGCCATAGTGCGAGGAGAGATGGCTTTGGTTGATGGCTGTGATGATGAAGGCAGACAATGGTGTGCTATAATCGCCATTGGGGAAGGTTACAGATTGACTGACGTCACAGAGGACAATCTATTTGAAGAACAAATGAGTGAGGATGAGATGACATTTGAGGTTAATTTCATTTATTGGGTGAAAATAATTAAAAGAAAGGTACCCCAGAGGATGATGCTGGCACAAAAACGTCCTGAATATTTTGATGACATGGCAAAGGTGCCTGTCTCAGTATGGACTACAGGTCCTCATGACGTAGGCCTACTAAAGGGAGTTGGAGAAGTGAAGATTAAATTGAAACCTTGAGCAATTTTACCAAGAGCACGACAATATCCCATGTCTAGGAAAGCAGATGAAGGGATCAAGGTATCTTAGTGACATCAGAGTCGTCATGTAATACTTTTGTTTATCCGCTCAAAAAAATCAAAGGGAGGGTCTTGGCGTTTAATACAAGATTTAAGACTGATAAACCAGATAGTAGAGGCAGAGTTCCCTCTAGTCCCTAACTCATCTACAATCCTATGTAACATACCTGTTGAGGCACGTTATTTCACAGTGAAGGACTTAAAAACTGCATTTTTCTCAATCCCATTGCACAAGGACTCACAAGATTTGACATCTTTCACGTTCAGGCAAGTTCGTCTGAAAAGCATAAGGTTGCCCAGAGGTTACTGTGAGTCTCCTATTTTCAATAGAGTCCTGCAAATGGACTTAAGCAACAATGCATTAGAGAGTGTTGTTTTGCAATACGTGGATGACATTTTAGTCTGCAGTACAACAGAAGAGTGCAGACGCGGTTCCATTCAGTTAATGACAATACTTGCTGAGAAAGGATATAAAGTTGACCAGGAGAAGTTACAGTATTGTCAACAAGAGGTTGTACATAGGCCAATTGATTTCACATGAGGGAAAAAAGGTTACTCCTGCAAGAGCTGAAGCTATTTCTAGAACAGCTAAACCGCACACGGTAAAACAAATGCAAAGTTTTCTCGGATTATGTAATCATGTCAGGGCATGGGTCTTTGACTACAGCTCTTATACCAGGCTCTTATTACAAGCCTTAAAGAAAGCACAAGCAACGAAAGAAAAAAATGTGTGTACTAAGGTCATGGAGGAAGGGTTTGATGAACTAAAAAAGGCCATTTGCAAGGCACCAGTTTTAGGGATTCCAAATTATGCAGAGGAATTGTACCTGTTTTCCCACACAGATGGTACGTTTATGACAGCAGTCCCTACACAGGAAGCCATGTTGGGGTACAAGCACATGGCATACTACAATGGGATTTTAGACCTATTAATGAGAGGTAATTTCCCATGCAAACAAAGTTTGGCTGCCGCTGCATTCGCCATAGAGAAAGCTACAACCATTGTAATGGGATGCCCAATGACGTTATTCGTTGAGCACGCATTATTTGCCATTTTAGAGAAACCAAAAGGTACATTGACATCACAAAGAGCTTCTGCTTATGAAGTGGTCATATCAAATCTAGCGATTAAAATAATTTGATGCAGAATAGTGAACCCAGCTATGTTTATAGCAGAGCTAGTTACTGAAGGAGAGCCAATACATGATTGCGCGAACTATGAAGAATTCTATGATGATATCCCAAGAGTAAAGGAAAATGCATTGGCAGAAGGAGAAATCGTCTACATTGACGGTTCTTCAAGGATCGATCAAAACGACAGACAGAGATATACAGGTGCTGCTGCAGTAAAGCACACAGCAAATGGGGAATTTCGAGTACTTATTAGTGCACGTTTACCCTCCCATTATTCAGCACAGGCTGCAGAATTATAGGTGTTGATACTCGCGCTTGAGAATCACGCAGACCAGGTAGTAACGGCGTACAGTGACTCTGCCTATGTGACGTCGACAGTGCACACAGGCTTAGCGCACTGGAAAAGGAGGGGCTACCTCCGAGCCGACGGCATGCCAGTGCAACACGCCGCCTTATTGGACAGGCTTATTAAGGCACTACAACTCCCAGTGGGCACAGCAGTCGTGAAATGCACAGCTCACACGAAAGGGACACATTTTATTGCACGAGGAAATCAAGCAGCAGACACTGAAGCCAAGGGTATGGCAACTGAAGATGAAATGATGAATGTGGAAATATCTGATATATATGAGAAAATTATTGTTGAGAAATGAGCCGGAGGGCTACAGTAATATGTTGAATACTCAGTTAATGGAGCTCCAATGGGAGGCACCGTAGGAAGAAAAGAACCTTTGGAAGCAAAGAGGGTGTTCTTTAAACCCCTCTGAGACTTTATGGTGACAGGACAGCACCGGTAAACTGGTAATACCTATAGCCTTACTGAAAACAGCACTGGAACAGTTACACTATCCAGCGCATATAACAAGAGAATCTAGCAGCAACCATTGCCGTAGAGTGGTTTGTACCAAACCTAGCGGAGCATGTTGCATTTTCTATGATAAATTGCATAATCTGTCAGATATTTACAGCTGGGCATACATTGCGTGTGATCAGAGGAGTCATCCCAAGGCCTAATGGTCCTTTTCAGCACTTGCACATCGACTGTCGATATGATTCAAGTATGAAACGGGTACAGGTATCTAATTGTTGTGGTGTGTCCATTCTCTAGATGGATAGAAGCAGGTCCATGTACACACCCAGACTCTACCTGTGCGGCCAAATTCTTGGTGAGGGAGGTATTTCCCAGATGGGGAGTTTGTGAAGTGACAAGGTCAGATAACGGTCTTCATTTTGTTAACGCAGTATTTGAACAGATCAGCTTGTTGCTTGGTATAAAGCACAAGTTTTCATCGGCGTATCATCCGCAAGGGAATGGGATATGCAAGAAGCTCAACGGCTTGTTAAAAGAAATGATAGCCAAGTTGAAGCTTACTCTGAAGAAAGGATGGTTGCAGTGCCTTCCACTGGCATTGTATGCACTCAGAAACCAGCCTGGTTCTAACCACCATCTTACACCATATGAAATTGTGACGGGCAGAAGAATGCGGACGCCGTTAATGATTCGAACTAGAGCTAGATGTGATGCTCAGCCAACAGGAGAAGTGCTAGGATTGGAAATGCAAAGCTACCTGAACTGTTTGACTTCCAGTTTTTCTGTAATTTCAGGACAGCTGTAGCGGCGACAAGGAGGGTGTAGGGCAGTACAGAACACAGAAGGAGTTACTACAGCTGACAAGGTTCCGGAGTTACATGTACCTGAACTATACCCTGGGGATACTGTTCTAGTTCGGAATCACACAAGGGAAAGGTGGGACGAGCCAAGGTTCCACGGCCTTTTCATTGTAGAGGATATTACACCATCTGAAGTCAAGTTACAGGGAAGAAGAGCTTGCATCTTCCTTGGTGACATCAAGCCATATATCGGAGAGACCCCTCTGCCTGCACACCAATCCGGAGAAACGACAAACAGGGAAGAACCACAGCACGTGCAGACGAGATCTATGACGAGGAAGGACGCATGACCAGTCAAGTGAAAAAAGCAAGGAAACCTTATTGATAAGGTTGTAGCCCAGTTATAAGACATTTCCTTTGAGCAAAATAAAGGAAAAAAGGACACAAATACAAACACTCTGTGCATCATAGTTGCAGGGTAAGAAAAGAAGAATTGCATTTATTGAGCCACAAGTAGCTTGTTGACTATGGCCTGAGGCACACTAAAGCCTTGATAAGAAAATCTATGCCAAATTTTGATCAAGGATATATTAAACTGGAAAAGAATACAATATCCTGAGTCCTTCCACACAGAGTCTTTGTTTGGACTTACCTATGGTGTCACACAATAGTGACCTCACCAGGCACATACTGACCTATTTTGAATTGGTATTGAGGTCCTATCCGTCGTTGGTGGGGAGACTTACAAGCATAACAGAGTTTTTGCAAGAACTTGATAACGAAAAGACAATAATAAGACTGCTCACAGTGATTGCAGAACAGTTTTTTACTTCCAGAGTACAGCGAGGACAAGACAAATGTCCCCATCATCAGAGAATCAGACTGGCAAATGCAGAATTTTTTCGTTTAATTGAAGACTTTCCAGACCTTGTTGGGAGACTGCCAATGTTGATGTGCTCACATTCATCCGTGATCCAGCCAACACTACTAACTTGAGTATGCTTCTACATAGCATAATACAGGTGGCACCTTCTTCTCATCAAAATCACAGAACAGTGTAGAGACTTTCATTCGAGGGACAGATCGTGGAAGTATTGATAAAAAAAATACACTTTTGCTAACAGGGAAGCAAGACAGTCCCTTATCCAGAATCAGAGGACAACTGGTCCAGAACTAGCAGGGACAGCAGAATCCAGAAAAAAGTGATAATAAAAATGTATTAAAGAACCAGTTTTTACTTCCGCATGCATTGTTTATGCATGCATTATATTCATAATCGTATTACTGTCATTAACGATCAGAACTGCATTTTTTATAGGTGCACAAAGTGTTGTTCCCAGGCACCCACTTGAGAATGTACGCTTGATACCCACAAGAGCACCCAGACCTCATAAAGTCATTCCTGTTCCAAGACAAAATGACAGAGAGACTGAGCTTGAAAAGGATGTGGTAAGCAATGACACACACAACACTTGTTTTAGCAAGTGAGTTGAAACGCCGGAGACAGGGTCGGCAAAGTAAACCAGACAAGGGATTGATGGAAGTTATACCTATACAGATGATGAGTACAAACACACCTGGTCTAGTGTCAAGGAGTTCAGAATCACATTCCAGAGAATGGGGGAATCTTGGACAAACAACGATGAGAAGTTATACACCAAGAAAGCTGATCTTTTAAGGAGACAAAAGGCTTTAGAAAATAAGCAAAGAGCAACAACACCTGCGAGCACACCTGATCCTGCGAGACATGTTAGCAGGGCAGTGCCTGGGGGGAAAGACACAAACAAATAAGAGAAATGTTCATGCCTAGTTGGTATATTGAAATGATGAAGCAAATTGCACAACCTCCTAATCGAACAGTACAAATGGAAATGACCGGATCACTGATGGAGATGCCTGAGAATCCTCCAGCAAGAAGGAGCTATACAGAAGTATTACGTGACATGCTTGTGAAAGTTCATATCAAAAGAATAGGAGCCAAAAGAAGCATACAAGACGACAATAATTAATTGAATGGTTACCTGGATAGCAGAGCACATTTGGGAAACATATGGTACCAACATATGAAGGAAGTTGGAAGACTAACTTCGGATGAGGAATGCTTTGTATGTGCACTTCTGCCCTTCAGTATGGGAAAGTCAAAAATCTTTGTAGCTATCGAGATGTGCAGACAGCACACTGTCAAATATAGCAATGTGCAAAACCAGAGGTCAGTTCATGGGAAGTGATGCTGCTCTCAAATGGGAGACTGAAAAAACAGATCCAGATAAAGATGATTATGTCCAAGAAATGAAGACAAGAAACCATGCCAAAACGAAGAATGTTGTGATCAGATATGAAAAACCTGTAATAAAGGAGCAGAGATCAGAAGAGAAGTGAACAAGAAATTAGAAACTACAGGGAAGACTTCAGAATAATCTCGCAGATGGAAGAACAGGGGTCAAATGCAAATCTGGGGAACCTTGCTTTCACCAGACGTGTGAGAAAAAGGAGTAGTGATCTGCAGAGCATGGGTAGTAATCGGTTGTTACTAGGCTACCATTGGCATAGTGCAAAATGGATGAAAGCCATTATCGCCAAAGCTTGCTAAATTACTGACATGGGTCGAGGACAGTGGAGGACCCTTGTAGATAATACCATTGGAGAGCCCAAAATTCTGTGTCACAAATAATGGCACAAGAAAAATGGGAGACAATCGCAATTGTAGTCGAGTCTGACGTTCCAGGAATGGTGCATGGTACTGCAGTGATGATGGATCACTATTGGGCGTGTGGATCCCAGGCATACGTGAGATTGCCAAAAAACTAGGGAGGCATATGTACATTGGGGAATGTCCATGTTCCAATGTTGGCTATTCCAAAAAATGGTGTGAACGTTGACAGTTTCTTGAAAGCAGATGCTCACCTGAGAAAGAAGAGATCTCTGGAGCTTATGAGATCAAAGAGGGAAAATTATTTCTCTGCGAAATCCGGAGAAGCTTTTGATGCTATCCCATACTAACACAGGTTGTTCAGCCTGACCTCATTAGTGTTTACGACGATCCTGATGCCAAGAATTCAAGTTGGAGCAAATACTAAATGGTTGCAGATAACCAGATGGGAGTTACTGCAGACTTTCAACACAACCATAAAAGGATTCAATGCAATCAGAGAAGAGTTGAGAGCAATCAGACTGATGACACACGGTGGGTGGCCTGAGCAAAATGTCTGAGAATTGTCTTCATTTCCAGCCAATTTCAGAGACATTTCCCTGTGTCCACTCACCAAAACACATCGCCAACAACAGATGTCATACCTTCTCGCGTTCCCACAGATCTCCCGACGAAAAAGGTACCTCACATGTGTGGGTGCACCTACTGGGGGCGCAAAAGGAAAAGGGTAACCCGCTGGTAACCCCAAGCCTTTTGCCACAGCACAATTTGTTCATGTGGGCAACCTACAGATTTGGGCCTAGGGTGTCGAAGCCAGCATGGAAAAGAGGGAACCCCATGCATTTCCCAAAAGAATTCACCCGTGGGAAATCACAGCGGTCTGACTTGCGCAAATCAGCCCAGAATCTACTACCCAGGACCCCTGGCAAATTCCAAATTTGGGGGTAAAAAACACAATTTCCAGACATTTCCCTCTGCTCAACCACCGAAACACGCTGCCAACAACAGATGTCATACCTTTCCGCATTTCCACAGGTGTCCCAACAAAAACGGTACCTCACATGTGTGGGTTCACCAATCTAGACGCAAAGGGAAAAGGCTAACCTACTGATAACCACAAAAAGGTTTGGGGAGATAACCTACAGATTTGGGCATAAGGTGTCCAAGCCACCAAGGAAAACTGGGAACCCTATGCATTTCTGAAAAGAGGGCACCAGTAGGAATCCACAGAGGTCCAACTTGCGCAAAGCGAACCAGAATGTTTTATCCAGAACCCCCGACAAAGTGAAAAATGTGGGTTTTTTGGCACATTTCAGACTTTGCCGGGGCTTCTGGGTAATAAATTCTGGGCCGATTTGCGCAAATCATACCTCTGCGGATTCCCACGGGTATCCTATTTTCGGAAAGGCATGGGGTTCCCTGTTTTCCTTGGTGGCTTGGACACCCGAGGCCCATATCTGTATGTTGTGCTTGTCTGGAGAAAGTGTGAAATTCAGGTGTCAAAACAGACTTGGGGTTACCTGTGCTTTAAGCTTTCCCCTTGACGCCCAGGTGGGTGCACCCACACATGTGAGGTACTGTTTTGATCGGGACACCTGTGGAAACGAGGGAAGGTAGGCCATGTGTTGTTGGCAGTGTTTTTCCATGGGTGAGCCGAGTGAAATGTGCGGAAAATGCGTTTTTTCCCCCCACATTTCGGACTTTGCGGGGGTGTCTGGGTGATAAATTCTGGGCCGATTTGCGCAAATTATACCTCTGCGGATTCCTACGGGTGTCCTCTTTTCGGAAATGCAAGGGGTTCCCTGTTTTCCTTGGTGTCTTGGACACCCGAGGCCCATATCTGTATGTTGTGCTTGTCTGGAGAAAGTGTGAAATTCAGGTGTCAAAACAGACTTGGGGTTACCTGTGTTTCAGGCTTTACCCTTGGCGCCCAGGTAGGTGCACCCACACATGTGAGGTACAGTTTTCCTCGGGACGCCTGTGGGAACGCAGGAAGGCATAACATTTGTTGTGTTTGTGGTTTTCATAACGTTTCGACCCATTTGCTGGTGCCCTTTGTCACACAACCCTTTCCTTTCCCAAATGTGACCTACATTTAGTCGCTGCTTTAGGCACCATACACTTTTGTAACCTGCACAAGTCACCTACCCTTGAAAAGGTCTGCCTGTGCTCTTTCAAAAAATGTATGCTTGCCATTCCTCACCACATTGATTTTCCCGATTTACACATGCTAAGTGCGTCTGTTCAGGCCGTGAGCATAAAACTCCTGTGTACCATGGCTCAGTGTTTGGCTTGTGGTATTGCTTGTTTTGTAAAACACTACAAAAAATGTGTGCTTTCCTAACTGCAAGAGTCGGGGGAATGTAGCGGAGCATTGCTTTTCTCAAAATTCATAGAAGCCATTGCCGTACCAAGCCAACCATGTCCAACACACCCTTTTTTTCGGTCATTTTCCCGCTTTTCCCCCAATCTATGGTATTTTCCCCTACCTAGTTGTTACCTGACCTATGCAAATCACCCCTTCCTAAACATGGAATTGTGTCTACTTTTCAGAAATATATGCCTTTCTGTCCTCCAATTCGGCTTTCCTACCCTTTTCTTCCATTCCGTCCATGCATGTCCAATTGGCAAAAATGGCCAAAATCGCCTACCTCTCACAAAACAGTTGATAACCACATTAAAATATATTTTTTTTCGTTTCCACTCAACCTGTTCTTGAAAGCCAGGAAATTGGGGAATTCAGCACAGCAAAGCATTTGTTCCTATTTCTTACAAGGAAAAAAAACACAGGCTTCTTTGTACATCATTTTATTGGCATTTTTTGAAAAACCCAAAATGTTTGCCCTTTTTGCTTATTTTCTCTCACCCCCTCTACAGCAACCTGGGATTCCTGGGTGGCGTTACGACCGCCTACATGTGGGTAAAAAGGAGCCAAATTTGGCCGAGATATCTCATGTAACAAAAAAGTTACAAGGCTTTGAATGGCCACATACGGAAATCACCAAAAAAAGGCCTTGGCACTGGGGGGAAATACCCATGGCAGTTAAAGGGTTAAATCAGCAGAGAACAGCACATGGGCTCTGCCCAGTACCTATCAGGATGACAGCACCCGTTAATATACCGACACCTAAGAAAACCTGGACAGTAAGGTACCCATTAATAAAGCTACATCTACATCCTAAACAATATGACGGTTGTTTGAATAAAATACCTGAACAAGCAAAGAAGATAATGAAGGAAGCTGAATGATGACATCATAAGAAATCAGAGTGACGCACATATAGAAGATATGACCTGAGAATACTGACAATAGATGAAATACCATGAAAAAGTGACATGTTGAGCCTTAGGTGAAGAGGTTGATGTCAAGATGAAGAAACTTATGCCACATAAATGAAGATATTTAGTTAGTTTAAACGTGTACAGATGCAAGTAACTGCAAGAGGCAAAGAAATCGTGAAGCTTGCTTATGCTAAATAGTTGATAGATTGCGGCAATCACCTACGTTTTTAAGTATATACCTCAAGAAGCACTTTTTGTATGAATGCAAGTCCACTATGTATATGAGCAGAATTGAACAAAGGTTACAAAAGGCCTCAGATGGAGTGTGTCGCAGTAAGAAAATCAAGAATCAAGACAGAGCAAAACTCAGCTAAGGATGACCATGCCAAGAAGCCGAGGTCTTATCTGGCAGGAATAAGCAAACATTGGATACAATTAAGGAGAGAAGAGAACCGGGGATCCTGTTCAGAAAGGTCAAGATAAGCCACAGACGTCAGAGAACTGGTAGAATTAAATCAAATATACGAAAAGACACTGAGAAAAGCCTATTTCAAGGTGTCCAGTCACGTGACAAAGGCAGGCTGGAAGGGTGAAACTATCACACCTATGCATGGATCCTTGCCATGCCCATACTCCTTGAAAGTTCTCAAAGTGCAGAACAGCCACAAGGCCAAACTACAAAGCAGTAATTGACACATGACCACTGAGGTGATGATTGATTGTAGCATAATTGGTGGGAAGCTGGGGTGCCGACGAGCTTCTCTGTACCTGTATGTTCTTTCTGCGTGCTGCTAAACATAGGTGGAAAAGTATGAGTGGGATTGATGCCATCCCAATCACAGAGGACCATGCAATCCAAGGTCCTATAGTGAGTAGAGCCAATAGGACATTGTACTTTTAGTGATGGTCATAGTGTCCATTTTGAAGGGAGGGCATAGTTGCTCCACCTGACATTTATTATCCAATCTCCTCTCCCCGTTACCATATACAGATATAGTACCTATGTTAAGTTACCTTCCTATAACCAATCACATTGCATTTTAGGTTTTTAAGATTGCCAAGTAGGATGTTTGTGCGTGCACAGGTTGTACATCAGCAATGACAAGTTTTTGTTATAAATATTGTGTTTTTTTTAAAAGTGGAGAGAACGAGAAGATCGAGCATTTGCTGATGTTTGTTGTACTGCTCATTTTATGAGCTTGTCATTAAAAAGATTCCCTTTGCCAAACTATTGAGTTGTCTTAATTATTTGATGCACGAGTATGAATATGCATCCCCATCTATCTCGAGGGTACTGCTACTCATCTTAAAGGGCTGTTTGGAGATCATCCCGTTCACTTGGAACTTGGGGAAGGGGACCCAGAGGATTATTTAAAACTGTATCACCTTAAACCTAAGAAAGGTAATTTTGAGACTTTTTGTGGAACTCTTATGCTTGGGGAAGGGAGT
Source organism: Ambystoma mexicanum (assembly GCF_040938575.1). Taxonomy (NCBI): domain Eukaryota; kingdom Metazoa; phylum Chordata; class Amphibia; order Caudata; family Ambystomatidae; genus Ambystoma; species Ambystoma mexicanum. The sequence goes on from NC_090921.1 coordinate 986,729,474, forward strand.
TGAAAGAAAGCTGCGAGCCGGAAGAAGCTCAGAACTTTATTTTGAACACAGTTTCTTTGGTTGCGGACATTCCTACATATTGCAGAGATCTTGTTGTGAGGGCAAGTATAGGGTTTGGACACAGACAGACATAAGTTTAACTTTTTGACCCAGACTTTTCTTAGTTTCATTTAGGTAGGGAAATCTCAACTTTTTCCATCCTGACATTTAAGTTAATAAACTGTTTTATTTAAAATTTGAATCTGTTGTCGGTGTCTTGCTTGATGATGCCTTCACATTGTCCACAAGGCAAAATGGAGTATGGATTTGTTCTTCCCAGGGTGTTTGGTGTACCTGTGCTTTAGCCTTTTCCCTTTGCACCCAGATCAGTGCACCCACACATGAGGTACCGTTTTCATCAGGACACAGGTGGGAACATGCGATGGTTGGACATGTGGTGTTGCCCACGTCTTTCTGTGGTTTCCTTGTTTCAAATATGTCAAACCTGTGTTTTTTTCACTATATTTCAGACTTTGCTGGGCATTCTGGGTAATAAATCTTTGAGCGAGTCATGAAAGTGAGACCTCATGTATTCCCACGGGCATGTCCTTTTCTAAAATGTATGTGGTTCCTTGTTTACTTTTGTGGGATTATTGCTCCCAGCCCTAAATCTATAGACTTCCCACAAGACTCAATACACTCTTTTCCGAAGAGTTTGCCACACCCGTGGTTTAGCAATTTACTTTTAGGCCATGGACAATGCACCCACACATGTGCATGTACTGTTTTCATTGGGACACTTGTGGGAATGTAGGATATTCATCATTTTATCTTGATTGTGATGAGGTGTTCATACATTTCCTCCTGTGCTTTGTTACACAACCCTTTCATTTCTCAAAAGCGCTCTACACTCAGTTGCTGCTTCAGGAACATCACGCTTTTGTGAGCTGCGCAAGCTACCTATACTTCAAAAGGCCAGCCTGTGTTCTTTCAAAAACTGTATGCTTGGCATTCATCACCACATTGGTTTTCGTTAGTTTCATATGCTAAGTAGGTCCTTTACGCCGTCAGCATACAATTACTGTGTGTACCATGGCTTGGTTGTTTTTTGAAGCATTACGAAAAATATTTGATTTCCCAACTAGAAGAGTCGGTGGAATGTAGCAGTGAATTGCTTTTCTGAATATGCATGGAAGATAACTTTTTTCCAGTGGAAACGTGTCCAGCACATACTTTTTTCAGTCATTTTCGCAATTGTTTGTCAAATTACAGGAATTATGGGTAAATGGCTCTTGCCTGATCTCTGCAAATGGCCCCTTCCTGAATTTTGAGTTGTATCTTCTTTTCAGAAACGTATGCTTTTCTGTGTTCTCATTCAGCTTTTCTACCCTTTTCCATTCCGGGCAAGTATGTCCTATTAAAAAAATGGGATAAATCGGCTACCTCTCACAAAACTGGAGGTACACTTTTGAAATATATGCGTTTTCCTTTCCACTCAACCTGTTCTTAAAAATTTGGAAAATTGGAATTTCGAACTGCAAACCTTTTGTTCCTAGCTCTTGCAAGAAAGAAACCACAGGCTTCTTTGTACATCATTGTATTGCTATTTGAAAAAACACACCATTGTGTCACTTTTTTGTTATTTTATCACACATCCCTACAGCAAACCATGAATCCTTGGTGGTGTTACAACCAGCTACATGTGGGAATAAAAGCATGCACATTTGGACAATTGGTGAAAAGGTTACAAGGGATTGAATGCCAACATAGCGAAATGTCCAAAAATGGCCTCAGCACTGGGAGGAAAAACCCTCAGCAGTTAAGGAGTTACGGATCCAAATGGGATCTCTTCTCCATCTGTGCTGCAGACACCCGAGTGCCTTTCAGTGAAAAATTCAGGGGAGAACAATATATATATTGTTCTATTGGAATTTCAGATATGACGAACAATAACTTAATCCAAACAACCCCCCAAACAATGCCCTACATCCCCGCCACCCAGTCCAGCATGGTACAAGTTATACAATCAGCACAATAAGGCTGAAGAACTAAACTCAAACAATTACCAGAATGCGAAGATGTCGCGGGCAATATCGGATATTATAGTCATTATGTAAAAACCTCAGCCCTTCCGCCCAGTCTTGTGCAAATTTCAAGTGATCGCCCTGAATAAAGTAATTCATCCACTCGAGAGGTACAAAGTTTCAGATTTTAGAAAACCAGTCAGCCAGGTTTGGTGGATCTTTATATTTCTATTTTGGTGCGATACAGAGTACAGCAGACAGTTGCAAAATAGCAAATGTTTTACATTTTTGTTCTGAAAACAGTTTCAACTGTATCTTAGGAATCAATAAAAAGGTTAGACTTCATAGTCTTTTGTCCCATAGCCCCAATTATTTGTACTTTACAATCCTTGATCTGTGCTCAATACCCCTTCAATTCAGGACATGTCCACCAGATGTGCCCCCAGACCCCAAGTAGACCACAAGGACTCCAGCATTGCGGAGAGATGGTAGGTTTTATTTTGTACAATCGAACTGGGGTATAATGCCAGCGCACCATCAATTTGTACCAGAAATCCCTTATCTGGATTGAGCAAATGTACTTGGGGATGTCTTTACACAGCCCCTCCCACTCAAAGAGCAAAATTTGTTCTCCCAAGGTTTGATGCCAGTGGGTTTTATAATATTGCAAGGATAGAGCGGGGATGCCTCTGTCAGTATTTTATATAAGTTTGATATAATGCCTTATTCCTGGGGTTAGAGCTAGCAAATTTCTCAAATATAGTAAGCTCCCTTGTAGCCTCTGGTTTATTAAGGGGGGGGGGCAATATCCAATGGCGGATCTGAAAATATTGGAAACAAGCAGATTCATTCAAGCCCAGTTCTATTTTACATTGAGTGAAGGACTTGATCCATTTCCCTATATACATCGCAATGTTTCGTGCATCCTGCCTGCTTCCATTTATTAAATGCCGTAGATTCCAGTCCTGGTGTAAATTCAGGATTAGAAAATAATGGCGTTAGGGGGTGGGAAATCTAGTGAAGTGGTATTTTTTACTGCAATATAATATCCCAAACATTCTCAACCAAGCTTGTAATTGCACTCCAGTGGCTATTTTGTCGACAGTCCTTTTTAAGAAGCCAAGGATTGACCCCAAAGTGGGGCCCTGCCACCGATCGCTCCATTCGACCTCTTCTCTGAGTCTTTATCCCACCAGTCCTTTATTACGTGAAGTTGTGATTCCTGATAGAATTTTTGCATATTAGGGAGGTCTAGTCCGCCCCAATACATAGGAGTAGAGAGGACTTCCAATGACACCCTGGAAGGTTTGTCATTCCACACAAATGTCGAGATCCTGCTTCGTAATTTTTTTAAATAAGAAGCTGTGATCCGGATCGGCAAAGCTTGAAGATAATAGGGGAGTTTTGGAAGAATTACCATTTTAATAGTGTTAATGCGACCCAACCATGATATCGTAAACGGGCCCCATTTCCGCAGCTGCCCTGTCAGATCGCAAAACAATGGGGGATAGTTAGCCATAAATAACCCTGTTAATTTAGGAGTCACTGTTACCCCAAAAGTCAAATTTTATCCTGGGCCCAGCCGAATTGAGTTAGCAACTGCAAAGCTTGCACTTCTTCCGGGGGAATGAATACATGCAAGATCTCAGATTATGTACGATTTATTTTTAACCCTGCCACTGCCCTATATTGTTTTAATTCCCTAGCTATTGCTGCCAGCGTATTTACTGAAACTGATGTAAACATGTCATCTGCGCATGCCATTATTTTGTGCCTGATCCCCCTGTATTTGATTTGTTTGCCGAATTTTAGCAAGAAATGGCTTGAGAAAGAGGGAGAGATAGCATACAGCAACGGTGGCATAGGGCATCCCTGTTTAGTCCCTCTTTGCAGTGCAATCAGCTCGGATAGCTGTCCATTGATCAAAAGCCGAGCCATCAGATTCTTATAATTCACCTTTATCTTTCCACAATTTTTGGGCCAAAGCCCATCTTTGTTAGCATTAAATAAAGAAAAGGACCACTCAACTCGGTAAACAGCCTTTTCGGGCGTCAAGCGAAAGAGGAGCCGCAGATGAGCCCTTCTTTGGTACTTTTCCAAAATATGACATGTACGCCTAATGTTATCGTGGGCCTGCCTATTTTTTATAAAACCCGACCGATACGGATGTATTGTTGAGGGGAGCAAGTTCTCTAATCTATTGGCCAACATTTTTTAGTAGATTTTTGCATCTAAATTTATAAGGGCGATGGGGCGGTATGAGCCACACCCGGTTGGATCTTTCCCTGGTTTTAAAATGTAAACTATTTTTGCCTCTTCCATAGTAGTGGAAATATGCCCTGATTGTGGAAATTAATGAAATAGAGATACACGTGGTGGGATCCACACTTTCCGAAAAGTTTTATAGAACTGGGCAGAGAAACCATCTGGACCCGGGGATTTGTTCAGGGGGAGAGAGTTTATAACACGTAATACTTCCTCAGCAGTAATAGCTCCCTCGAGGGTTTCTCATTCATGTTATTCCGGGGAGAGTAACCAATGCCAAGTAGAGCTCCTGTATATGGCGCTCTGGGTATTCTGACCCATATAGGTTTGAATAGAAATTAAAAAATTGCATAATAATTTGGGGTGTTTCTGTAAGTGAGTCTCCAGAAGAGGTTTGTATTGATTGAATGGTTTGGGGAGGAATATTTTTGACATAGCAAATTAGCCAGCAAGCGATCTGCCCTGTTAGCTTTTACATCAAATTTTTGTCTGAGGCATAATAAAGACCTTTCAGCTTTTTTGGCATGGAGTAAATTTATTTTCCCAGCGACTGCTCTGTATGCCCTTTGAATAGACTGATTTGTTTTCGTTTCCATTTTACCCATTATTACTTTGAACTCTTGCTCCAATTCTATTTCCAAAGCAAGTTTCTGCTGATGTCTAAACGCCATTTTGGATCGTTGCTTTAAAAACATCACACGTATTATTTGCTGTTGCTGTTTGAGGCGGATTGAGCTCAAAGTACCTCACTATCTTAGCCTCTATCTTTTTTACTACAATGACATCACCCAAAGTTTCATATGGAAATCGCCAGTCCAATGCCAGATCCATTATGAGGGGAGCATGATCTGATAATGACATCACAAGGCAAGAAATGTAGGTTACCATACCCAATAGCGGTTTTGTTACCCAAATGAAATCTTTGCGAGAAAAGGACCGATGGGCTTGGGAGTAAAAAGTATAGCCCTGATCCTCCGCTTTGATATTAGGCCAGACATTCACCAGGGAGAGATCCGCTACTTTCTGTTTGAGAGCAGTCGATAGCCCCAGGTGTGCCGGGTAGGTAGTGGAACTACGGTCCCTAGATGGGTCCCAAGCTAAATTTAAACCCCCCAATAGTACTATCTGCCCCTCTCCGAAAGCTTTTAATAGTGTCAAGGTGAAAATCAGGAACCCCTTCTGACCTGTATTAGGAGCATAAATAGAGGCCACTGTGAATTTCCTTGGACCCATAGCAATAACAAATAGTGGCCCTCCCGGTGTATCTTTGTGCGGAGTACCTCTATATGTGAGGCGGCTTTCATCGCTATTAAAGCCTCAGCAAACTTGTTAGTAGTGTTAGACACCACCAGCCCAGGGTAGTGCCTCAAATTCAATTTCGATCTATCGTTTTGGCAGATGTGCATCTCTTGGAGGGCCACCAAGTCCGGTTGGTGACGGCCCAATAGGGCATCCAGTTATCTGCGTTTCACTGGGCCATTTAGGCCTGAAGTCGATATATAAAGAAGCGAAAATACCCACAAAGGAAATTCTCTGTTCCAACACAATTATACCTGTTACAACTCCTGTTCGGCCCCATAGGCCGCCCAAAACTATGATTCCTATGCTCTGGAAACGGCATGCTGCGCCCCGTTTCTCCGGTGCTGGAAGCTGCAATGGAAGAGAGCAGCAAACGTCGGAGGTCGGTTGCCGTGGTAACGCTGGTAACACCATTGGGGGTGCAAGATCAGCTGACTGCTGTTGTCGGCCCCGCCTCCACCTACGCTTTAAAAGCGTAACTAATTAGAAGCTTGCTGCTTCTGATTGTAGCGACTTTCCGAATTCGCCGTGTTCTTGGTCTAAACTCCTTATAGCTGACCCGGCTTGCCCTACGGACTGGTCCTGTCTTTGGCACTTATTGGTACGTTAATCACAGACTGCTCGACTTCCTTCGAGGTTTGATCTCGGCTAGCTTCCTGCTCCAGACACCACCTAAGGTACGCTCCAATTACCTTCCGGAAGTCCCCCGTGCTTGACTCCTGGTTACCTGCCTTTCTAGGCTGGTTTTGAGGTACGCTCCTTCTTACCTCTGTCCTGATCAATTGCTGCATATCTGTGTTGCAAACTCGGCTCCAGCCACAGATTGCATACCCCTCTGGCCCCAGCAGTTTGGCGACTTGGTTTAGACTCTCCTACAAAGCTTCCCAGAGTCTTCCTTGACTCCTCCCTCGACTAGCTTCCTTGCTATTGTCAGCACCATAAATCATCATTGTCTGCTTCTTTTGATCATTCTGCAATATCGGCCTTCATACTAGGAACCGCAGCATTTGCCTACCCCTCTCTGAGCACTTATCTGGACACATAATCTTTAACCTCCTCAAACTTTAAAGGACTTGTTTGCAACAGATTCCTGTGCACATCTAGGATGCTCTGCATGGCCATTCTGTGCACGAACCGGGCTCTAGTGTGGCCCTCGTGCCGCTCGGGCATGGTTTCCCATACTAACATTCCTGGTTTGTTATTTTATCCCAGTCGTTTTGGGATTCTCTTCATTTACTCATCAACTCCTCCTTCAGTCAATCAATACCTGGTAAGGAAGAGCGCCTCATTCTTACGCATATACTTTCTATCCTTGTCAGTGGTTATATTGTCACTATTGTCAATTTAGGTCCTGAAGGGGAGGCAGTCCTGACACGCCTCGCACCCAGGTATTCATTGCATAGGAATTGTGTCCAGAGAATATTACACTACCAATACATTGAGTGATGATCATTGTGCTTTTCCTTGCAGCTTTGGTTACTGGCAGTGTGTTCTTCCCACTCTTTTGTGTAATGTATCCCTTTGGCGGGTTACTAGTTCTACTGCAGAGGGGTGTATCATGAAAAAAAGTTCTTCCCTCAAGAGAGGCAGCCTGTGTTAAGTTATAACCGAGGCTCTTCAATCAAGACCATCCTTTCCCATAATTGGCCATCACTTCTGCTTCTCCGGAGCCCTTAGTTCGGTGAATAATAATGCCATGCTGAACACCACCCCCTACTTGCGGGTGCCCTCCCCTTCCCCTCCCACCACACCCTAACCCCAATTTCCCCCTCTACAACCCCTAAAATACTCCCCTGGAGTGAGCCGCGGTTGCTAACCATTCCCAAGGCACGGGCCCCGGCCAAGAGTTAACTTTAACCCCAAGATGGCCTGCGGGCATCCTTGAACCCTCATCTACTACCTGAACAGATTGATCCCGAGAAGATATGTTCCGAGACCTTGGCTAAAACTGGCTTTATATCCAGTCATAGGCACATTTAGTTTCTTCGTATCTACTTCCCAGATTGTGCACCACTTCCTTCTGATGATTCCATTGATGGTTTAGGAACGGTGCCAAGAAGTCGACTTTTCCAGTCTTTTTGTTGTTGCGCCCCGTCATTCCCCCCGCCCCCCCAACGAGTTGCCATTGACCATTCCCAAGGTTTGTTTTGTTGAGAAGTACACTTGTCCAGTCTCCAGAGCAGAGTCCAGTTCTTAATCTTCAATTTGAAGCAGAGCCAGCCCAGCTTCTCGAGAGGTAATTCTGTATTGTATGCCCTGCATAGTAAAGAGCAGACCGAAAGGAAATGTCCACTTATACTTAATCCCTCTAGATTGGAGTGTTTTTACCACTGACTGCATCTCAAGGCCTTTTTGGGGGGGGGGGGCTACTTGCGACAAATCTTTAAACAACTGGATCTCAGTTCAGTTATACGTGATAGTAGGCGTTTCTCTTGCTTTCCTGAGGATCAGCTCTTTATGGGGATAAGAAGAACATGCAGACATGACGTCCCGTGGGCGAGCCCCCGGATCCGATTCTGGGACCTGTTCTATGAAGGCGGTCTAACAAAATCGCTGGTGTCATCTTCTGCCGTCAGACATGTGAAGATAGGAGTTACTGATTCTCTCAGGTCCGCTTCTGTGATTGATTCTGGCAAATTTCTGATACGTATGTTAGAGCGGCGTGATCTGTTCTGTTCTCCAAATCGCCACACTGCACCTGAAGGTTGTGTGTCGCTCCGGCGAGCTCTTCCAAAGCATTATCAGATTGCATGGACTCCTGCGACAGTTCTTGGATCGCCCTTTCATTGCTATCAACACGTTCCCCTAAAGAGACTTTCTCTTTACCAAACTCCGAAAGTGACTGTCTGATCTCTGTGGTGAACGAGGTGAACTGTTGCTGGAAAGAGGCCAGAAATCTATCCTGGAATTCCTGGAAGCCTGCAGCAAAGTCATCATTCGAAGCAGCCATCCCCTTGTCTAGGTTATGGAGTTCTGCTGAAGAAGCCTGAGCATATTTCCCGGCAAAGAGGGGTGTCTGGCCCGATGCCCAGAGTTTCTGTAGGGGATTCAATTTAGATTGCATGTCCTTAGTGGGTCCCGCTTCGCAATGTATCTTTTTCCCCCTCAGCATAGGATAAGGTACAACCCGACTTAATGTAATATGTCTAGTGAAGCTCAGCCAACCTAGAGGGAGCCCCACTTAGCTCACTTGCGCAGGAATTTGCTGACTGGTGCTTCACATTCCAAATGATATTACTGGGCATGACTCAAACGTATATACCCTCTGTTTGCTTTATCCCACTACATTCTGTACAGCTCCACCTTCATGAGTGTGTGTGTGAAGATGCCAATGCAGCTCCCGAGGCAATATTGAAGACACCAAGCTGTATATCTGGCCTGTCATTCCATGCAGTGCAAAAAGAAATGTCCAACTCTCTGTAGGAAGCGCAATATGGCCTTTTTATATGGCACTGGAGACTAGGACTATGGCTCAATAATAAAAAGAGAGAGAGACCAACCTATTATGCCGTCGTGGCTGCAGCCATTTTACTTGCAGCAGGCAAGCTGGAGCGATAATAAGCCTCCAGGCAATGCCCCTCAGGTGCAAATGCTCTGTTCCTTCCCAGGCCTGTGTCCCTGAATGCAGGCTCCCTCCAGGGAGCTCCTACCGGTATGATTCATTCAACCTAGGAGGCGCAACCCTGCTATCCCTCAATTTAGCACCAGAGTCCCACTCTGCAGAGTCACATCAACCGAGCCACATCCCGTTCAAGATACAAAGCTGGCGCTCCCCCAAACAGATACAATGCTAGGATCCGCTCTTAGCCACTGTCACTAACAACAGCTCCAGAACTCAGGGAATCACACTCTGCCAGGCATTCTGCACACAAGACTGGATCCGTAATGCTAATTATTCAGGGCTCATCGGAGCTCGCTGCACGCACGTCCTCAGGGTGCGGCGGCCATCTTGGAATCGAGAATACTTTACCAAGGTGTTTGGCCTTGATCAGTTTGGTCTTTATAGGGGCCACATAATCAATAATCCTGCTGATCTGGATGTTAAAATGGTCCACTAGAGACTCAGTGCTGGACCCACTGTAAGTTACTTGCCAAGTAACAAAAGGGTTCATCGGGAAAACTAGCAGTAAGCTTATGTTTATCCCGAAATGTTATAGCCATTTGTGAGACATCTGCAGCCGATTCCTCTGATATTTGAGGTATACCGAAAAGAATGGCCAAAATGATCAGACCACTGTACAGGAATAACAAAGGGACTGGTAGTCTAATATTCCATATGACATGACCCATTCTAAGGTGCGACCGCGATTAAAGGTGAGAGGAGCTTGCATAACAAGGAAATCTACAAATGTGTTCTATACGTCTGAAAATCTTTATCATTAAAATCCAAGTTAAAAAAAAATGAAAAAGTCCACTCCAAAAGACGTTTACATGATGGAAGGTGATAAACTATAAAATACCTGCGGCCTGTGAGGAATTAGACCATCTGCACGATGGGTGTGTGCTCGCCTAGGTTTTTTTGAAATTGTAAATGAAATTGAATGATGGTAGATCAACCTCCGGAAAATGTGTGAACCTAATCCACGCATATTTTCCTATGCTCACCGCACAACATACACATAGACCTGTGTAATCTGGGTGGACACAGACTACAGGCGCCGTCCACCACCATCATATTTAGTTGGAATATGACAGCCAAGAGTACATCAAGGCATCTCAGAAGGGGGAAGGCAAAACCTTCCTCCTGCCATGGCCAGCCTAATTAACTAACAAAGGGTGCCATGGATCCACCCTATCCAGGGCTCAAGTCGAGGGAACACGCAGGGGGGCGGAGTCCCCCCACTTTATTCAGAAGGTGGACTCAGTCCCCCAGCTAAAATGAGAAACATTGAATGTGCTCTTTGAATTTAAGCCAAACTCGGGGATCAAACCGCAGTAGTCGGGTTTATAGGCCAGGCACTTCACCACTGCACTATGTAACCTGATGAAGAATAACAAACAACTAAAGGTGAAATGTCCCATTACGGTACTGCAAGTCCCACGGAAAAACGTTTATATTGGTTCTTGGAGTTTAAAACATTCACACCTTTTAACGTTTTCAAAAACACTATTAGAAGAAAATATCCTCTCTTGGTTTTCTGTGTGTGTTGATGTTTTGAAAGGCAAATGCCATTCCTCCTGTGCAATTTGGATGGTTATGCAAAACCAATTTAGTGAAATGGGCATATTTTACCTTGATATGATAATTTCTGGCTACGTCACATCCCATTCGTTTGTTGAGTCCCCCCACTTTAATTTTTAGGACTTGACCCCTGACCCTATCCTTTGTTAGCTGCTATTGGCAGCTTTGCATAATAATCAGAGTTAATTCAAACAGGCCCACAGGAGGTATGGTTGCAGGACTAAAAGGACAGGAAAACCCCAACAACCTTTGGTCTGCAGTGTCAACCTGAAGCCAGCTCCTGTCTCTCAGTATCAAGGGCATTGTCCTGTCATGTTTGGGACTAGGTATTTACAGAAATCATTCCTGCAGGAGGACCCCATTCAGAAGGTATAAGTATGTGGTTTGGCGGCGACAAAAGTCTGCTCTTACCACAGCTTCAAGGGGGCCCTGCCGCTTTAATTGGGAACCACAGAGAGCTCAATAAACCAGAGAGATCCTTTGATCCACAACAAACAGGAAGATGGGTGGGACTTAGTATTACATGTTTATCACTCTTACCTTTTGTCATGATGCCTACCCCCGGAGCACCAGGCCAAGCCCAGCACCCCCGGAAGCAGGCATCATGCCCTCGGGTAAAAGCCCAGCGGCCCCTTATAGGGGCTCTTTGGTCTCAGTCCTGGCGCCTTTGGCGCCAGGCTCATGTTGGACATCAGTCCTGGCGCCATAGGCGCCAGGCTCATAAAGGGAGGTGTTTTGTGCACTTACCTGATGCAGACCATGCTGCACGCTTCAGGCCTCCCTGAGACCTGAAAGGGACTATTTTTTCATAGGGACTATTTTTTCGCTCGGGCGTGGCCAGGGAAGGATACATACCTAGTTGGGGAAGGATACATACCCGGGACTTCTTTGGAGGCTATTTAAGCCACGCCCAGACAGCAGCTCATGCTTCGCGTTGTTCTGCTTCCTGCAGCTTAACGCTCACCGTGTCTGCTCCTGGACTCCAGCCACGCCCGCCTCGAACCTGGAAGACCTGCAAGGAAGGAAGAGAAGAGAAAGGTGAAAACCAAGGACTATTTCAAACTTCTTACCTGCACCCGGAATCTTCTTGCCATGCAGTGCAAAAAGAAATGTCCAACTCTCTGTAGGAAGCGCAATATGGCCTTTTTATATGGCACTGGAGACTAGGACTATGGCTCAATAATAAAAAGAGAGAGAGACCAACCTATTATGCCGTCGTGGCTGCAGCCATTTTACTTGCAGCAGGCAAGCTGGAGCGATAATAAGCCTCCAGGCAATGCCCCTCAGGTGCAAATGCTCTGTTCCTTCCCAGGCCTGTGTCCCTGAATGCAGGCTCCCTCCAGGGAGCTCCTACCGGTATGATTCATTCAACCTAGGAGGCGCAACCCTGCTATCCCTCAATTTAGCACCAGAGTCCCACTCTGCAGAGTCACATCAACCGAGCCACATCCCGTTCAAGATACAAAGCTGGCGCTCCCCCAAACAGATACAATGCTAGGATCCGCTCTTAGCCACTGTCACTAACAACAGCTCCAGAACTCAGGGAATCACACTCTGCCAGGCATTCTGCACACAAGACTGGATCCGTAATGCTAATTATTCAGGGCTCATCGGAGCTCGCTGCACGCACGTCCTCAGGGTGCGGCGGCCATCTTGGAATCGAGAATACTTTACCAAGGTGTTTGGCCTTGATCAGTTTGGTCTTTATAGGGGCCACATAATCAATAATCCTGCTGATCTGGATGTTAAAATGGTCCACTAGAGACTCAGTGCTGGACCCACTGTAAGTTACTTGCCAAGTAACAAAAGGGTTCATCGGGAAAACTAGCAGTAAGCTTATGTTTATCCCGAAATGTTATAGCCATTTGTGAGACATCTGCAGCCGATTCCTCTGATATTTGAGGTATACCGAAAAGAATGGCCAAAATGATCAGACCACTGTACAGGAATAACAAAGGGACTGGTAGTCTAATATTCCATATGACATGACCCATTCTAAGGTGCGACCGCGATTAAAGGTGAGAGGAGCTTGCATAACAAGGAAATCTACAAATGTGTTCTATACGTCTGAAAATCTTTATCATTAAAATCCAAGTTAAAAAAAAATGAAAAAGTCCACTCCAAAAGACGTTTACATGATGGAAGGTGATAAACTATAAAATACCTGCGGCCTGTGAGGAATTAGACCATCTGCACGATGGGTGTGTGCTCGCCTAGGTTTTTTTGAAATTGTAAATGAAATTGAATGATGGTAGATCAACCTCCGGAAAATGTGTGAACCTAATCCACGCATATTTTCCTATGCTCACCGCACAACATACACATAGACCTGTGTAATCTGGGTGGACACAGACTACAGGCGCCGTCCACCACCATCATATTTAGTTGGAATATGACAGCCAAGAGTACATCAAGGCATCTCAGAAGGGGGAAGGCAAAACCTTCCTCCTGCCATGGCCAGCCTAATTAACTAACAAAGGGTGCCATGGATCCACCCTATCCAGGGCTCAAGTCGAGGGAACACGCAGGGGGGCGGAGTCCCCCCACTTTATTCAGAAGGTGGACTCAGTCCCCCAGCTAAAATGAGAAACATTGAATGTGCTCTTTGAATTTAAGCCAAACTCGGGGATCAAACCGCAGTAGTCGGGTTTATAGGCCAGGCACTTCACCACTGCACTATGTAACCTGATGAAGAATAACAAACAACTAAAGGTGAAATGTCCCATTACGGTACTGCAAGTCCCACGGAAAAACGTTTATATTGGTTCTTGGAGTTTAAAACATTCACACCTTTTAACGTTTTCAAAAACACTATTAGAAGAAAATATCCTCTCTTGGTTTTCTGTGTGTGTTGATGTTTTGAAAGGCAAATGCCATTCCTCCTGTGCAATTTGGATGGTTATGCAAAACCAATTTAGTGAAATGGGCATATTTTACCTTGATATGATAATTTCTGGCTACGTCACATCCCATTCGTTTGTTGAGTCCCCCCACTTTAATTTTTAGGACTTGACCCCTGACCCTATCCTTTGTTAGCTGCTATTGGCAGCTTTGCATAATAATCAGAGTTAATTCAAACAGGCCCACAGGAGGTATGGTTGCAGGACTAAAAGGACAGGAAAACCCCAACAACCTTTGGTCTGCAGTGTCAACCTGAAGCCAGCTCCTGTCTCTCAGTATCAAGGGCATTGTCCTGTCATGTTTGGGACTAGGTATTTACAGAAATCATTCCTGCAGGAGGACCCCATTCAGAAGGTATAAGTATGTGGTTTGGCGGCGACAAAAGTCTGCTCTTACCACAGCTTCAAGGGGGCCCTGCCGCTTTAATTGGGAACCACAGAGAGCTCAATAAACCAGAGAGATCCTTTGATCCACAACAAACAGGAAGATGGGTGGCACTTAGTATTACATGTTTATCACTCTTACCTTTTGTCATGATGCCTACCCCCGGAGCACCAGGCCAAGCCCAGCACCCCCGGAAGCAGGCATCATGCCCTCGGGTAAAAGCCCAGCGGCCCCTTATAGGGGCTCTTTGGTCTCAGTCCTGGCGCCTTTGGCGCCAGGCTCATGTTGGACATCAGTCCTGGCGCCATAGGCGCCAGGCTCATAAAGGGAGGTGTTTTGTGCACTTACCTGATGCAGACCATGCTGCACGCTTCAGGCCTCCCTGAGACCTGAAAGGGACTATTTTTTCATAGGGACTATTTTTTCGCTCGGGCGTGGCCAGGGAAGGATACATACCTAGTTGGGGAAGGATACATACCCGGGACTTCTTTGGAGGCTATTTAAGCCACGCCCAGACAGCAGCTCATGCTTCGCGTTGTTCTGCTTCCTGCAGCTTAACGCTCACCGTGTCTGCTCCTGGACTCCAGCCACGCCCGCCTCGAACCTGGAAGACCTGCAAGGAAGGAAGAGAAGAGAAAGGTGAAAACCAAGGACTATTTCAAACTTCTTACCTGCACCCGGAATCTTCTTGCCAGCATCCCTGAAGAAAGACTTCCATTTAAAAGCATTGCGTTGCTCGCTGCAGCGCCACGCTTCACTCACCTGTCCTCGAGACATCTCCCGGCTCCATTGCGGCTGTCAGCATCGGACCCCACATCTCTGCACCTAGGGGAGAGAGGAAGAAACAAAAGGTGAGCAGAAGGAACACAGAAGGAAAGCCTGATTAACAGCCATAATACTTACCGGCTTTTCTTCCACATTTTGGGTCGGCGCCGCCCCGTTGGCAGGTACCGTACCCCGGCCCCTATGGGGAAAGGACAAGAGACATTTCTGGGGAATGATAAGGACATTTAGAGGGATCGCCCTCATCACTACTCACCTCGGCAGTTTAACCCCTCGACGCATCGCCTTCATTCTGCACCTGAAATAAAGGACAGATCACAGGTTAGAAAGACAACATAAAGGGGGCCTCACTTGAACTTTGAACTTTCATACTTACGGCGCATCGCTCAGGAAAGTCAAGTGGATTTTGCCAGCGCCATTCTGAAAACCAGTGAAGTAACTGGACGAACACGCGCCCCTGATCCAGAAGCAGGATGGAGAGTTCATCCTTCCAAACCATAAGGTGAGCTTCAACCGGGGTTTGGAGGAAGTTAGAGAGGAACGAAGGGGAAAGGGGGGAGCTAGCACACTATTCTGCAGACTGTTAATCCCCTTTCTCATCTGCAGAAGGATATTCCTACGGGCCAGGCAAGCACGATTTGGAGGTCCTGTCCAATCGGTGTTCCGGGTCCTGCGCATCACGCTAGAAGAGGCCACAGCAATCCAGACTAGACCAGCGCCCCCGTGGGAACCAGGTGAGCTTTACACCTTTTCTGTTGCAAAGCACTCTGGTTAGGACCTCAAGCATACAGGAGATTGTTGGTGGGACCCAGGATTGGTTCATTAAGCTAGGCTTAGCCTATACCAATAACTGTGGCCCATTCGACCATCTGAAGGCTTCACCAGAAGCAGCAAAGAAGAACTCAGCATTGAACCCTGACTGAAGGTACCGTCTGCCTTACATCTTCCATCCAGTGAAGGAAGCCCAGGACATGCAAGAGGGAAGCAAGATCCCTCCCTAAACATCTTCCAGGGAACAGAGGTAGATACTGAAACCAGAGGAAGCTCCAGAACCACTACCCAGCCAGCACAGTGTGCCCACGTAGGCTCTGCAGCAAGCTTTCTAGGTGGGAAGTGCCTGAAAGTCTCTGAACCAAACCAAGGACAAGGTAGTTGCCTGCAACAGTCTCCTCAACTTTGGGCCATCCACCTTAAAGGATGACAAGCCCAGTGAAGAAGCTAGGAGTGCATTGACAAGTGTCTACCAACGTCCGCCTTAACAGACATTTTCAAAATAGTTGAGCCCCTCAAGCTGTAATCAACTGCACTGTTGACTGTTACACCACATTCGCTACCGCCATCCGAGATCCCTCAACCAGTGCTTCCGACACGCCGACCAGCACCGAGACAACGATTCCTGACCCTGAGCCGCTGTGTAGGCCAGCCTGCAGCAGTCTGTCCAGCTTCGCTCGCCGAACTCTCTGCCGCTTGATACCGAAAGCTGTCTCCCATCTTCACCTCTTGTTGCAGAAGCTGCAAGGCACCCTGAAACCGACTCGACACTGTCTAGTACCAAGAACATCTTCAGCACAAGGTAACTGTGGTTGTCCCCCTGGTCCTTCCCAAAGCCCCATAGTGACATTTTACAACCCATTGCTCCCTTTGTGTTAAAACCAAGTATCCTTTAACTATTGCGATTCATTACTTTACCGACTACCCTCCTGTCAGTATACAGAGTGCACCCCTTTTCCTTCTTGAAACTGTGTCCTCTGCATTCCTTTACAGGATGGGTTGTATTTTGTAGTGTGCTAGAGCGGTCTGTTGTGGTAATAATAACAGATATTTGTATACAACCTTGACTGGACAGTCCCTTTTATCATTGGGTAATAATTGTATTTTGGCTGTGTTGCAAACAACCAGCGATCCACGACCTTGCAGAGATGAGCCTGCCGTTCCATCCACGTTACCAAAATTGGACAAGGAGGTTAATAATTTGCTTGTTTCTCCAATCTTTTCGGATCCCTTCTGGTGTATTAGAGGTGTGGGGCTGATTGATGGTTTAGAAACCGATAATCATCTTTGGACCACTGGTGCCCCGGAAGTCGATTCATCACACTGACATTAGTGTTTCACAGCCACTAAGCGTCTTTCATGGGACAAAGATGGGCTTGAAGTTATTTTTAAAGATTATTGCCTCTCCTCTGCCATTCCCAGAATTTCTATGGGTGGCCAGAGTAGAATAATTATCAGGAAAAGCTACAGCAATTGAAGGCCCAGAATAGTATTTCAGCCATGTTTCAGAAACCACTTAAAAGTCTATATTATAATGTAAAATGAAGTTGTGGACTTCAGCAATGTGGCAAGGAATACAGCTTACATTAAGAAGTGCCCATTGATTTAGAGGAAGGGAGAAGCTTGATAGTTGGAATACTCAGAGTAGAGTTATGTAACAGAGGTGTCATGTAAATCCGGACTGGGGAACTGTGGAACACTGGGTTGAAATAAGGTCCAAGAGCCAATGGGTTCTGGCAGTTTAGGATAAAGAGCTAAATATTGAATCCGTGCTAGAGGACAGGAAGAGTGAACTAGTAAGGCAGAATCTATTTTTCTAGAAGAGCACTCAGGATGGATATTGCAGACAATCCCTTCCCTCGGCAGAAGGAACTACATCCTTTACATAGTACTCTAGGTACTTGGATCCAATAGAATTATGTAGTCTCGACAAGGCCGAAGTAAGGGGAAGTTCTACTGCTTGTGTAAAACGAGCTGAGCAGGGAAGTGCAACAAATGAGAACCGGATCAAACACAATGTTGCCTTTAGTGGAACGGCAAGCTAGCTCCCAATTCCTGGAAAATTGCCACACCAACAGGTAATGACGGCCTTCGCCGCCACATAGCGCTGCGCAATAAACGCACACAGAAACATGCTTCACACCAGTGCGAGCCTTTTAAGCTCAAACGTGTGGGGAGGACGGAAAAACGTGGGTGCCCTGCAACGCCAATCAAGGGAGCTTGGAGGCTGTAGTAAGAGGAAATTCAATATTCTAAAGTGCAATGTGCGGGCAAAACCAATTTATATAAAAGCAACCAGCTAGTCAAAGTTTAGCATTTATCGAGTAAAACAGCTCTGGAAAATCATTTCAACAGTCTAAAATCAAAGTGTTGTCACACATTAAAGCAAATTCAATCAATAGGACACTTAAGTGACAGCAGTTTTAAAATGTAAATGCGAACCCCTAAAGTTAATGAGGATTTATAGTCGGACGACGGCGATATGCAAACAGCATGTGAATCCATGAAAGCTCCAGAAATGTTGGAGAAATGTATATAATGTAGATGTATAAATTTGAAATGGGATACATTTTCCTATTTTTAGATTTCATCCTCAAATTCTTTTATTTCAGCTATCGGCCATAAAAGTGAGAAATAAATAACATTTATACATTAAAACTGTTTGGATCTCACTTAACAGTTACACATGTATAAAACACCACAGATGAGTATTGGTAATTCCTAAAATTGTGTTTCGTCCCAATAATTGCCTCTTCAAATTCAGTTATGAGACAGCTCCCCTAATGGCTAAGGGAAGATCATAAATGCTTCCTTCTCTACTGCTAGTGACCAAGTGCGGATGAGTCCCTCTATACGATGACATCCCAGCTTAATAAGTATGATCAAATGTGCCAACATACATGTCTAATCCCAAGGTCCCTATATGTTCGCTAAGCTTATACAGCATTTCGATTTCTGTCACATGGCAGCATAAGGACAGATTTCTTTCAACAATCAATCTTGTGTAACAGCATAAGTACACACATTATTTTCGAAATCACAGTTCCAAGTTAGGTTACAAATAATTGGCTGCATACAGTTGCTCATCATATTAAGCTTAATGTTAATGCATTGCATTCGATGATCTTATGCAATTAGCAATGGTCCATTGCAAGAACTTTCTTCCTGATCAACCATGCTTTGTGTATGTATTTAGATACTGCACATAAGACAAGTTAGCTTTCGATCGGTTTGCATAATATGTGTCGGATACCAAAATGTATCGCAGAGGTTTTAAATAAGTGGTTCTTATGTCCTTATACCTATGGCACAGAAACAGGAAATGTTCTCCATTTTCCCTGTTCTCTGCGCACACTGGTCACATATCAGAATCATTTATTTTCCATGTATTTCCAGGTATTTCTCTTGCCAAAATAGCTTCTCGATTACCCAGTATGCATCCCACTATCTAGAGACTGTGATGTCAGTTGACCCTTGTTCCTCTCTACGTGCAATGTGGGCCATCTTAATTTCTGTCATATTGCCATCCCAGAACCCATCCTCAAGACCCTCCCTGCAGAAGCTTTCCTTCCCTACTTGGGAGATCAACAGCTCCCTAACTCAAGGCACCTTGCCATCGACCCTAAAAACAAGATAAATCTTCCCTCTACTAAAGAAACCCACTTTGGATCCCGACAACCTAGGTAACGGTCGCCCATCACCAATCTTCCCTTCCTAGGTAAGATCATTGAGAAAGCGTTAGTCGCACAAGTACAGTAACAACTCAACAATCTCCTCCAAACCTACCAATCCAGGTACACACCCAGATTCAGCACTGAGACAACCATATAGGTGGTCGATGACACCCTCAACATCCTTGATAATGCCACCCCTCCCTCCTGGTTCTACTCAATCTCTCGGCCGCTTTTGACACAGTAGATCACCAGGCGCTTACAGACAACTTACATCGACGCACAGAGATCAGTAACCTTGTCCTATGCTGGTTCAAGTCCTACCTCCCCAACCCCCAGCAGTTTGTTCAACTGGACTCTTCTGGATCGCCAATGCTACCCGTCACCTGTGGAGCCCCGCAGGATTCCATCCTCTCCCCATTGATCTTCAATCTATGCATGGAGCCGCTAGGAGCCTTCCTAGCCACACACAACATCCACCAATACGCTGACGACACACCGCTATACCTCAGAATCAACTCCATCTAGGACATCCATAGACACAAAACCTGCCTCTCGCTCATCCAGTCTTGGAGGACCAGTGCATATTTGAATCTCAAGACCGAATTCCTACTCCTCACCAACAACACAGACATACTGACCTTGCTATCAACCATGAACTCTGAAGGATTCACACCTGAGCTCACCTCCTGCGCTAAGTCCATCGGGTTCCACAACGACAAACACTTCTCCTTCAAGACAAACATAGCTAAGAAAACTCAGCTCTCACTCCTGCAAAATGTCAAGCCCTTCCTCCCTCCGGACAGCTTTAAACCCCACCATTCAAGCACTGGTCCTATCCCACCCGGATGGGGGCAATGCACTCCTCAAAGGCCTCCTGTCGTCTTCCCTTGTGCCACTGAGAATTTGAGTGAAGACCATTTTTCTTGCAGCCTTTGTAAAACCTTGCCAACTGCTTTTTTTCAGCTCTGCTGGGTATAGCAAAATTAAAACTATCATCTCTGAATAAAGGTAATTGAATTTTATCTGTGAATACAAGTAATTGAATTTTATCGCAGCCCAGTGTTGGAGCATCTGACTGTATTGTTTTAGCATATCAATCATCAAATTTATCAAAATAAAGAACAGCATTGGGGCAAGGAAACATCCTTCTCCCACACCCTTTGGACTTGGAACGGTGGTGTTGTTTCACTGTTAAGGTTCCATCACACTTTTGCTGTATTGTTTGTTTAAAGGCGTATGACATTGTTGAGCTCTTCACTTCGGTCAGTGGTTTGTATAGTTTATTCCTAGGAACCCATTCAAAAGCAGATTTTAAGTCTACAAAGATAGTATATAAACACATTCTCTTCAATTTTACCTATTTTTGTATTAGTAAGAAGAGTGTGACTGCCTTGTCAATTGTGCGAAGACTAGGCTGTAAACCAGCTTTGATGTGTCAGTCTAACAGATGTATCAATATAGAACTTGCAAAGATCTCACCACCGCATCCAGCAGCAAAATCAGTTTATAGCTAGCAGAGTCCTCTCTCCCCCCTTTTTATTGTACATTGGAGCGATTTCTGCTGCAGAGAAGGAATGACATCTAGCTGAAGTGGGTAAACCTAGATCCTCGACAAAAGGTTGAACTTTGCTCCCTTGTTTTCTCTCTGGTATGACCACCTCCCCATCTTCCTCATGGGGCCGAAAATCTGAATCCTTTTGCAAAATAATATCCAGAAGCTCCACCAATTCTACAAGAGCAAATCTCACTAGGTCCTGTGTAGTGGATGGGGACCCTGTTGACATGGATACCGCTAATGAGGTAGTATCGGTAGTTTATGCGGAGTAAATGCACTTTCTCCACAGAAGCAGATGACCTTTTCTAATCAGCTTGCTTATCAGGCGATGTTCGCATGGCAACAGAGGCTAAAGCATCCTTGGCAAACTCCTAACCTGAAGACTGCAGTATGTGTCAACGATGAGTATGCTCGTCCTTTTTGCATAGACTTCCATTATAGCCTGGCAGTTAAGGGTTTATTTAGGAAAACCAGTAGCCATATCTCCCCATCAAGAAAATAAACATTGGACCTAGGCACAAATGAGGTTAGAGTATTTCATAAACATACAAATTTTATAATTTTTCAAAACCAAAACTAATTTCACTTACATATAGAAAATTAATTCTACCCCAACATATTTAACATCATATTTCTTCTCATCAGTCTCTATTCTCTCATGCTTTCACACATACTATCAAATGTTTTAACAAAAGTGCGTAGACAAAGTGTCGTTACACAAAAAACACAAAGAACAATGAACAATCCTGTTAGTGTCAGTACTGTTTCTTAACATATATGTATTCATTTCTTGTTCATAGAACAACTGCAACCGTTATCTCTATGATCTACATATGTTTCGGTCTAGTTATGACTGTTGAGTCCACTGTTTTTTCGACCTTCCTCAGGATCTAGGAACCCCAGTTTCTGGTTCCCACAGTAACTGATGTCTTCTGGAATATAACTTGCTGACCAAAGCTGTGTCAAGGGTAGTGTAGATGCCGGTAATCAATCCACCAGATCTCTGCTTTTGATTTGCTGTGGGGATGATGCTTCACCTCGGCTCCAAAGGGGAGCTGCTCCTTTTTCTTTTCCTTTTTTCTCACTGGGTCCCAATGACCACCTGTATATGATTTTATAGTTTAGACCATGTAGTGCCGTGTGCCAGATACTCAAAGCACTCTTATTCTTCTTATCTAATCCAACGGTTCAATTAATCTTGCGTATACCGTATGGATGAAAGGACCGCATCGGTCACAATTGGGACCCGGTGAGAACAAGGGAAATGAAAAAGAGCAGCTCCCCTTTGGAGCCGAGGTGAAGCATCATCTCCACAGCAAAAATACAACTCATGTGTCTGCAAATCAATAGAGATCTGGTGGATTGATTACCGGCATCTACACTACCATTGACACAGCTTTGGTCAGCGAGCAATATTCCAGAAGACATTATTATCAGTTACTGTGGGAACCAGAAACTGTGGTTCCTAGATCCTGAGGAAGGTCAAAAAAACTGTGGACCCAACAGTCCTAACTAGACCGAAACGTATGCAGATCATAGAGAGAACAATTACAGTTGTTCTATGAACAAGAAAATAATACATATATGTTAAGAAACAGTACTGACGGGGGGGCGTGGCTTCGAGCGCCACGGATGCGGTCGCTCCCTTGAAGCCGCCCGTGGGTGACCCGCCGCTGCGAATTTCATGCAGTTCCAATGAAGGTACGCGATCACCAATGCCACTCAAGGTGATCGGAACCATTGGGGCACAACGAGGTCGAAGATGACCGACTAACGCGTGTGCGTTTCTCCCGAATTTGGCCGCCAAACCCTGCATCCGGGGCCCTTCACAAAAAACAAGATGGCGGACGCCCGGGGGCCCCAGCGAAGCAAATGATCCCTGAGCCAGGGGGCATGTGGAGACCTAAGAAAACAGAGAGGAGGGGCGCACTGACACCCGACAGCACAAGCAGCCACATACCCAGCTGCAGAAGCAAAAGCCTCCCGCGACTCTCACTCAGGCCCCGCGGCATTCCCGGATTTCTGCCGGGGGCGGGCGGCGAGAGAGGGACTGCTCCGCCAGACTCGTCGGGGCCTTGGTGGGAGGCCTGCGCTACGGGGAGCTGCGGAGGCCTCCCGCTTCCAAGAGAGGCCCAGGCGCCTTTGCCCAATGGACACATCAGCGGCCACTCCAGGTACAGCAGGATCGGGGAGGTGAGGCGTCGGATGGGAGCCCCCCCCACACGCACCAACGGAACTGAGCCCCAAGAAGCTTCAGAGGCAACACCAACCGCAGCGTAATAACCAGGGGCCCTACAGCACAGCACCCCCGGAGGAGATCTCCCCTCCACCCCCTCCCAAGAAATGAAGCACGCCAGGAGCAAGTCCACGCCAGCCTGGCCCAACGCAACACGCGGCACATGGAAGTCCCTCCAGCTAAGGCCCAGTGTAATACGGACTCCCACCCGCTACGTCTTTCCTGGGGCGCCCCGGCCCACATACCCACCCAGTGCGTGGACCCAGCCCAGATCAATGCAACAGACCTTCGGCTTCCGCTTTGGTTAATGGACACACTCAACCAACCAGTTCAGCAACATGCAAAATCCGCAGGACCGGATCCGTTGGGGTGCCCACTTGGAGAGTTCCCCTACAAGGCCTCCTCCACATTCTGAGTGCCCCCCGGTGAACACCGAGACCTCCCTGATGCGGCCCCCTCACCTAGCCACCATGACTAAACAAACAAAGGCCAGTAAAGCCGCGGACATAACCACTATGTTTGCAGTAGCGGACAAAGGCAAAAAGCATGATCCTCCCAAACTGACCCCACAGAAACATCTAGAGGAAAAGGATGCTCTCGCTACTAGAGGGGACCTAGTGGCCTTCGTGGCAGACATCAAGTCCAAATTCCGCTCCTGCCTATCAGAACTCACCTCCAAAGTAGAGCAGACGGACCAGAGGGTAACAGAGGTTGAACAGAGGCTTGGAGGGATCGAAGACCGCTCACAAGTCCACACTACCTCCCTGGAGGAAATCCAGCGGTCCATCAACACCCTAAAAGATAAATATGAGATCCTGGAGTTTAAACAAGAGGACCTTGAAAACAGGGCATGTCGCAATAACCTCCAGATCCGAGGGGTTCATCCTCTGTCCCCGACAACAAGCTAACGGAATACATAGGGGACTTCTTCCAGGCCCTGCTCCCGGATCTGGACAAATCCCAACTACTGCTAGACCGAACGCACAGACTGCGCCCACGCCAGGGAGTGGAGTCAGACCCTCCCCCAGATGTGATCACCAGGGTTCACTTCTTCACGACTAAAGAGGCCATCTCAGCGATTAGCAGAACGGGAGACAACCTCTTGTTTCAGGGCACCTCACTGCAGATTTATCAAGATCTCTCGTTATTCACTCTACAGAAAAGAAGGGCACTCCGCCCCTTGGCACTCTTTCTCCAAGACCAACGGGTGCAGTACAGATAGTTATTTCCAACGGCGCTTCAGTTCTCATATAAAGGCACTGTTCGGCGAATCAGCCACTTGGAAGACGCAAACAAAATCATGCATCCAACCTCACCCGAGGAGATCCCCCCCCTCCCCACTGAATCTGGAGGGGGCTGGGGAAGCTAAACTACCCCCAGCCCCAAAGCCCAGGCGATCATCATGGTCGAAGGTACAGCGAAACCACAGGAGGAGGTAGGCTGGGACGGTGCATGCCTCATGGATCTGGGCGACATCGGCCTCAGCTTGACAGCCCTCACCTACTATGGAACCACCAGCTCACTCCCAGATAAATAGATCTCTTAGACGGTGGCAGCGGGCCACACCCATGGTTCATACCCACTCCAAGGAAAGTTCCAACACTGAATCCTTGGAAACCCACGGTACTGTATACCTTGATTCGTTCATTGGCCCAGTTGGCCAAAGGTGCGTCCGCACACACAATGTCGGCCCACCCGTTGGTTAAGGTTATGCCCCCCCCTTTTGGGGTCGCGTGTTAAAACCCCAAGTGCAGGATGATACACTCCTAACTCTCAAAAGTAATGGCAGTTGATCCACCCCCGTTCGACCTCCCCCCAACCCAACACAGAGTGACCTAGCGGCAGACCACCAAACCCTAAGGCGCCTCTCCCTAAACGTCAATGGGCTGAGCTCTCCTGCTAAGCGAAAAGCAATCCTACTAAAACTTCGGGATGAAGAGGCGGCAGCAGCCATGCTCCAAGAGACGCACCTTCTACAAACAGATGTGGGCCGGCTCCGTTCCCAATGGTACCCCCTCCAATTCTTCGCCCCAGGAGGAACTAAAAAAGGGGGCACCGCGATCCTCTTCAGGAAGGACCTAAACCCACAGATATTGGAAACAAAAAGTGTTCGGAAGGCCGGTTTGTAGCTGTCAAATGCCTTCTGCTGGGAGATAGTATACGCCCCGACGTCAGACAATCACATTTTTACGGCTCACTGGATTCCTCCCTCTCACGCTTCAAAGAGGGCCAAACGATAATCGGAGGAGACTTCAATGGCGTTCCAGACCCCACAAGAGACAAATCACACCCCCCTCCTCCGACTCCAAGCGACTTCACCCAGGCGCTGAGCCTCCTTCAGATGTTCCGATCTTTAGAGATGGTGGACGCTTGGCGGGTGCTCCAGCCCACCGAAAAAGACTTCTTCTATTCATACGTCCACCGGACCTTCGAGGATCGACTTCCTCCTAACCTCCCCCCAAACTCTGGCTTTCGTCAAGGAGGTATCCATTGGCACGAGAGCCCTATCTGACCATGCCCCAGTGATCCTGGAGATCCGGGCACAGAACCCTAAATCCGACAGCCCACGCAGATGGACTTTATACGACCCTATCCTCCATGATATGGCAACAAGGGACAAGATCGTGAAATCCATCAAGAACTTCTTTGAAGAAAACCCAGCTTCCGATACCTCAGTGGCAAACAATTGGGATGCTATGAAAGCAGTAATCAGAGGCACTCTGATCGCCCATGGAGCGGCCTACCATAGGAACAGGTGACAGACCCGGATAGCCTTGGAGGAAGAACCAGGGGCCGCAGAGGAAGCTCATAAGAAAAAAGGCTGGTCCCCTAAGACACAGAGAGCTATGCGTACAGCCAGGAAGAAATTGGAAGCCCACTATGCGGAACAAACCGCCCTACTCATGGCTAAGGCTGAACAATCATACTATGCGAAGAACAATAAGGCCAATAAAATCCTAGTGGCCAAACTAAGATGAACCAATATGATCGTAGGCCTGCGTGACCCCAAAGGAGTTGTCCAATATTCAGAACCCAAAAAACAACAACTGGCGGTGGACCACCTCACCAAGGTCATGACGGCCACCCCATCGAACCAACCGCAACAATGGGAATACTTGCGTAAAGCTCGACTTCCCGACACAACAAGAGAGGAGCTGGACGCACCCATCACAGAGGAGGAGATTGGAGACGCCATTAAATCACTCAAAACACAAGCCCCGGGCGCAGACTGATTCTCGGCCAGGTTCTATAAATTATTTAGACCACAGCCGATTCCCCCCCTGGTGACACTTTTCAACTCCTTCAGGGAAACAGGGTCGGTAACCCCCTCGATGCAGGAATCGACCACCATCCTCCTGCCCAAACCTGGGAAAGACCCGAGGGACCTGGCCTCATACAGGCCGATTGCACTACTGAACATTGACGCAAACCTATACTCTAAAATTCTGGTGAACCGCCTTGGTCGCGTCCTTCTGAGATCACTCAACCAGACCAGGCAGGTTTCATTCTGCACCGGGCGGCAGGAGATAACATCCGGAGGACCCTAAACCTAGTGGACCTTGCTACCCGGAACTCCCAGAAACTGGTCTTAATAGCCCTAGATGCGACCCAGGCATTCGACAGGGTGGATTGGACATTTATGAAATACACCTTGGGGGCCTTCGGCTTTGGGACAGCATTCCAAACAATGGTCCTGGCTAACTATACAGCCCCGAAGACACTCCTGAGGATCAACAGACATAACTCGGCCCCGATCCCCCTGACTTGCGGGACTAGACAGGGCTGTCTGCTGTCACCACTGCTCTTCGCCCTGACCATGGAGCCCTTCGCCCAAAGAATTAGGCAAAACAACAGATCAAAGGCCCGCAGGTCGGCCCTTCGCAACATAAAATCGCCCTATACGCCGATGATGACCTACTCATGCTTTCAAAAGCCAGCTCCTCCCTGCGACACGTGCTAGACGAAATAACCAGCTATGGAGAGATATCCGGCTTCTCAGTAAACTTCGCCAAATCAGCTGCCCTAAGCATCAGCCTCACCCCAGGAGACCGGGAAACACTGGCTAAGATGTGTCCAATCACGTGGGAAAAAAGGGCGATCCCCTACGTGGGGGTCTATATCCCAGCAGACCCGAAAGATGCATACAAAGCAAACTTTCCCTGGCTATTCGGAGAACTGGAAGGAGACCTGAAACGCTGGCCGGCGCAAGAGATTTCGTTGCTGGGACGCATAACAGCATGCAAGATGAACCTCCTCCCGAGGTTCCTTTATGCCTGTGCTTCCCTCCCGGTGGCGATCCCCACTCCAGCCCTCCGAGACCTACAGAGGAAGATGCTGAAATTTATCTGGAGAGGTAAGAAGGCGAGAATCCCCCTAAAGAGGCTACTGGGGGGCTCCAAACGGGGGGGGACTGGGAGTCCCGGGCCTACAGGCCTACTGGGTGGCTGCCCAATTAGCACAGGTCCACGCATGGCAAACAATTACAAACCGCCCCAGATGGGTGGAGCTGGGACAGTCACGAATGCCCCTTCCCTTGCGATTCTTGCCACACATCCCACCCACCCTCAGAACGCACTGGGGAGACCTTCTACTGGCAACCATACACACTCTAAATTCCTGGGATTGGGCACTGAAACGAAAGGGGGGTTCCGAGAGGTCTGAGCCCACAATCCCCGATCTTTCATAACCCAGCGTTTTCGCCTGGAGCGAACCCCTGCATGTTCCAAAATTGGATAAACGGCGGCCTTGAAACCATAGACCAGCTATATGTGGGAGAGACACCCCTCACATTTGAACAATGTAAAGAAAAGTTTCAACTCCAAGAAAGGGACAGGTACACTTACATTCAATTGCGCCACTGGTGTGCTCACCCCCTAACCCAGCAGGCAGCAACGCGTCCTCCCACTGCCCTGGAACTGACACTCAGGGACCTCCCGGCCCGTGGGAGGGTATCCACCCACTACAGGCGATTTTTGGGCAACTTCCTGAGCATGAGAACGCGCTGCATGGCCCAATGGGAAGCGGACCTAGGTCACTCGATAGAAGAGCAGACCTGGGTAGACATCTGGACCCGGACACACGCCTCATCCACCTGCATCACCAACAGGGAAAGTGCATACAAAATCATACTACGGTGGTATTACCTGCCGCTGAGACTCCATCACATGAACCCCCAAGTGGACTACTCCTGCTGGAGAGGGTGCGGCCACCCAGGCTCCTTTTTCCACATGTGGTGGACTTGTCCAAAGATCCAGCAATTCTGGAAGGCATGCCTGGGGACCATCGCACAAATCACCGGGTCAGCGATCCCGCTAGAACCGTAGCCTGTCCTGTTGGGAGCGCCAATCCCCACGATCTACCGACGTGCCGGAAATAGAGCAAAGCTGCTGACCCAATGCCTACTAGCCGGGAAAACTGTGCTGGCCCACGCTTGGAAGTCCCCAGAAGGCCCCCTCATGGCCCAGTGGTGGACGAAACTTTGGGACATACCGATTGCGGAAAAGGTAACGGCAGCAAAGGCGGGTGCGCTCCACAGATTCCAGAAGAAAACCCCGAAAAGGACACAGATGGCGGGGCGCGAGGCATTTGGCTCTAGGAGGAGGAATCCGGGCCTGGGAGTTGGGGGGAGGAGGGGAAGAGTAAGAAAATGTCTGTGGGTTAACATGCTTAAATGATTGCACAAGTTGTTATGTAATTGTCATCCTGCCTTGATTTAAAATAAGCAAAGTTAAAAAAAAAAAAAGAAAGTACTGACACTAAGGGGATTGTTTATTGTTCTTTGTGTAACGACTTTGTCTCCGCACTTTTGTTCAAACATTTGAGACAGTGATGGTATGTGTGAAAGTATGAGAATAGAGACTGATGAGAAGAAATATATGATGTTCAATATGTTGGGGTAGAAATATTTAGAAATTGTTTTTCCATATGTAAGTGAAATTGGTTTTGTTTTTCAAAAATTCTAAAATGTGTACATTTTTGAAATACTCTCTTAGCCTCATTTGTGCTTAGGTCCATTGTTTATTTTCTTGATATACAAGTTTACCTGGAGGGCCTATGGTATTTACAGGTACCCTTTTATTTAACTGCCATATCTCCCTATCCAGAAGAGTACATGTAAAGCCATGCAGATTTTGCTCAGCTCTGGCTTGTAAGCTGGGTGGGGGCAGGATATATATGCAGAAATGATAGGTTACTCACCGCAGTGACTAAAGTACTTCTAATCCATAGTCCCCTTTCCTCCATACTGTATGGGTGTCCCTCGCTAGGGACAGGAGACAGAGCAATTTTTTACCAGAAAAAAATGTTCCTTTAAAATTTAGAGGCGCAGCCCTGGGAGCATGTGCTCCCCTCACGCCGCCCACCGGCTTCCACTTCTCTGTCCACATTAGACAATGGTTATATTGTCGAAGCGTCAATGAAACTAGTTTTATTAGGGGGGGGAGGGTGGTGGGACGTATGGAGGACAGGGGTCTATGGACTAGGAGTAAGTTAGTCACTGCAGTGAGTAACTTATAATTACTCCTACATCCCGTCCCCTTTCCTCCATACTGTATGGGCGATTACAATTGAATATAGCCCCAGAGTGGAGAGGTGACCCTCCTTAAGAAAACAAATTCTTTAATACTGCCTGCCCAAATGCTGCGTCTGACCTGGAGCCGGCATCCAAACAGTTGTGCTTGCAGAAGGCCGAAGGAGTGGCCCACGTGGGCGACCAGCCGATGACCTGCCATGGAAAGTGCCTCTGGAACACAACTGCTGTGGCCTTGGCTCTAATGGCGTGGGCATGCAAGTTTGTGCAGCCCTTTATAAGCTTCCTTGATGGCCGAAACCCTCCAGCTTGCTATAGAGGCCTTGGAAGCCTGATATCCTGACCTTGACCTGCTGAAGGTAACAAAGAGCCTCAGATTTGCAGAAGCTCTTAGTCCTGTCCAGATAGAATTTCAGCGTGCGCCTTACAACTAGACAGCGCAAGACCAGCTGAGCATCGTTCTTGGGGCCCGCCAAGAAAGTAGACACCACCATCTCCTTAGATGAAACAAAGAGACTACCTTAGGCAAGAACGCATTCTAAGGACCACGTTGTCTCCATGTAAGGTTCTAAAGCCACTAGTGCCTGGATTTTGGTGAGACCACGTGCAGCTGTAAGACCCACCAATAGGGCTGTGTCAATGGTGACTAGCTTGATGTCAGCCGACGCCATTGGCTCAAAAGGTTTGTGTGCCAAGGCACCCAACACTACATTCAGGCCCCACACGGGGTGTGGCTTCTTGATAGGAGGGTAGAGCCTGGCGAGGCCCGGAAGATGTCTCTTAACCACTGGGTTGGAGGATGAGAAAACTTCCACTTCGGAGTACCTGTAGGCTCCGATGGCAGCCAGATAGGTGCGGCATGTGTCTATCTGCACACCCGAGTGTGCGAGGTGTGCCGAGAAGGCTAGCACGTCGTCCAACATGCAAGTAAGAGGATCAACCTCCTTTAATTCTGCCCAGTGGCAAACCTAGTCCATTTGCTCTTGTACTGGCTCATAGCAGCAGAGGTTTTAGCGCCCTGTATGATGTCTAGGTTAGCCTGTGAAAGACACCGATGCTTTAGTGTGACCTGCTCAGGAACCACGCTGCAAGGGCTAACTTCTGCGGGGCTGGTGGATGACCCTGCCTCCTTGCTGCTTTGATACATGAGCTAGATCAAGCGGCCAAGCGGAAGGTGAATCAGCAGCTGGTCCGAGAGGCTGAGCAGCTCTGGGAACCATGGTCAAGTAGGCCACCACAGAGCTATCAGAATGATGCTGAGGTGTCGCGACTTCCTTATCTTGCAGATCACCTTGTGGACCGGGGGTGGGAGGAAATGCATACGAGTTCATGCTGTTCCACTAACTGTAAGGCATCGCCCAGAGAGCCTAGGTTCTGTCCCTGCCAGGACACGAACAGAGAGCACTTCCTGTTGGGCCAGGTGGCAAGGGATCCACCTGGGGCTGCCCCCACTGCTGAAGATCCCCTGAAGGACCTGATCATTCGCAATTGTCGGCACCCAGCATGCTGAGACTGTCCGCCTCCAAGTTGACTCCCCCAGGAGGTGGATCACCGTCAAGTGTATGCTGTTCGGCAGAGACCATTCCCAAATGCTGACTGCCAATGGGCATAGAGGAGGAGACCTGATGCCACCCTACTTGTTGATGTAATATATGCTGGTGGAGTTGTCTGTTTGAATGAGGATCGTCTTGATGCTGATGAATGCTAGGAAGGCTTTGAGAGCCAGCCAGATGGTTTTCAGCTTTAGTCAATTGATATGGGCCTCCTGTTCCTGAAGAGACCAAACTCCGTGGACGCGGTGGTTGTCCAGTGTAGCTCCCCAGCCCTCCAGAGTAGAGTCCGTGGTGGTGGTAACTTGTGGTGCTGGTTGACGGAGGCGGTCTGCCTACCCTCAAATTGCGGTTTGTGCTCCAGACAAGGTCCTGGTGGAGAAAGGGAGGAATGCTGGCGAGTTCCAACTGGGAACCCTGCTCCTGACTCCACGAGGCTGCGAAGTGCAGCTGTAATCTTCTCATTTTGAGGCTTGTGTAAGGCACTGCCAATAAACATGCTGCCATGATACCCAGGAGGTGCTGGTACCACCATACTGAGGTCACCACTCTGTTGAGAAAATTACTCGTGGCCCTCTTAGTAGCTGTGATCTTGTCCTCTGAGGGGAAAAACTCTCGGAGCTCGTGTCCCAGATGAGGCACAGGAACGCCAGACTCTGCGTCGGCTGCAGCTGCAATCCCAATTCGTGTAGTGTATTCATGAAGGCAGAGGAGGTGTGAAGGACTGCCTCCAGGGTGCTCACCCTGATCCAGTCGTCAAGGTACAGGTAGACATGGTGGCCTTGAGCCCTGAGGAGGGCTGCCACCGCATTCATCAGCCTGGTAAAGACCCTGGGGGCTGAACTGAGACCAAAATGAAGAACCTTGTATTGGAAATGGAAGCCCATGATCCTGAACCTCAGAAAGGACCGATGAGGCTGCCGAACCGGGATGTGTAGGTATGCGTCCTTCAGATCGAGGGAGCTCAGCCAGTCTCCCCTGCACAGTGTCTCCGCAATAAGTGCTGGCGTAACCATCTTGAACTTTTGAAGAGGGAGGGAAAGGTTCAGGGTGGAAAGGTCCAACTCCTCTCAGGCCAGCCTGGTTATTCTTGTGTGTGGTGAAAATCCTGGAGTAGAAGCCCATGCCCCGCTGGGGGGCTGGTACTTCTTCCATTGCCTGGTTCTCTACGAGTAATAATTTCCACCAACAGAGTTTTTGTCCAAATCTGTGGGAGTGCAGGGAAGGAGAGGAGAGGGAAGAACCGGTAGGCGGTAACCCGTGGACACTACGGATAGGATCCAGGGGTCCTCGAACGTCATTCGCCAATGATGTGCGTGAAGGGCAAGCCTGCCCCCCACCAGAGACATGTGGACCCGGAGGGGAATGTCATGCCTTCTTTCCCTATGAGGCTGCGGCTGAGGGGGACTAAAATAATCCTTTATTCCCCGCTTTGTTTTGTTTGCGGTGGTGCTGACTCAGAGCGGTCCGGCTATGTCTATGTCTATGTCTATGTGTTTGTAACGCGCCGACAGCCCGCGGGCATCAGGGCGCGGAGAACATCTGAGAGAAGAGTCTTGTAGATCGCCATAAGAAAAAAACAGTTCGGGGAAAGAACAGGTGGTCGTCTAGATACTAGTGGGAGGTCCTGACATATCTGGAGGTTATTGGAAGAGGTATGTTTTCAGAAGTTTCCTGAAGTTACCATAATTACCTTCTAATCTAAGAATCCCTGGGAGGTTGTTCCAAAATTTGGCTGCTATGAATGGGAAGGCACGGCCCCCCCCTGCTGCTCGTTTCACCCTGGGGATAACCAGGAGGCCTGAGTCGGCTGATCTCAGGTTTCTTCTAGGTGTATAAAGTGCGAATTTCTCTTTGAGGTATCCTGGCACCGTGCCATATAGGCATCTGTGCACGATCGTCATGGCCTTAAAATGGACTCTTTCTTCGATTCTGAGCCAGTGAAGATCTTTCCTTGCAGCCGATATGTGGTTTCCAAATTTAATTTCCTTAACAATACGGACTGCCTCATTTTGCATGACCTGGCAGCGATGCAGCTCTTTCTTGGTGGCCCCCACCAATAGTGCATTGCCATAATCGAGACGGGATAGTATGATCGCTCTTGCGATGTTAGCCGCGTTTGCTTCACTTATGTAGGGTCTTATGGCTCTCAGCAAGCGCAGGTAGTAAATGTTGTTTTTGTGTAAATGGTTTACTTGCGCTTCGGCCCCTACTGGGGCTTCTACCAACATCCCAAGTGTTTTAACTTGGGGTAGGACTGGAATTTTGGCATCTTTTATACTGAAAACCTTGTATTGATCGCCTAGTTTGGTTCTGGCATGCTGAGCTCCAAAGATCATGAGCTCAGTCTTGCTGTTGTTGAGGCACATCCAATGCTTCTGCATCCAGAGATCGATGGTTTTATATACCTCTTCTACTTTCGCACTATCTAGTGTGTAGTCTCCCGTCATTTCAATGACCAGCTGCGTATCATCGGCATAGTTGGTGAAAAACACACCGATGTTTTCCAATAATTCACACAAACTACGCATGTAGACGTTGAAAAGCAGAGGGGACAGACTGGCTCCCTGTGGTACTCCACATAGGATGAGAGCTGCTTCTGAGAAAGTGTCTCCCCAATGAATGCGTGCCCTCCTGTCACTTAAGAAGGAAACTATCCAGGCCAGTGCTGTTGGAGAGCAGCCTATGATTTTATCTAGGGCCTTTTGTAGTAGTTGATGGTCCACTAAGTCGAACGCTGCACTAAGATCTAGTAGCATGAGCATCCCAGACTTGCCCCGTTCTATCAGCTCTAACATGTGGGTTTGTAGGTCAAGCATAGCTGACTCTGTACTGTGGGCTGTTCTAAAGCCCGATTGCTGTGTGTGTAACATCACCTGTGCTTCCACGTGTTGTTGTAGCTGATTAGTGGCGATTTTGTCCAGAATCTTCAAAACAAAATTGGAGTTTGTTATTGGCCGTAAATTGCTAGGATCTTTTGGATCTAAGCCCGGTTTTTTGACCAGAGGGGTTATTGTAACTTTTTTAATGCTGTTGGGAATTTTCCCTTCGGAAAACGAGGTGTTCATTATTTTAGTGAGAGTTGGTGCAAATATTTCTTTATTATCCAGAATAATTTTTGTGGGCAGGATGTTCTCAGCACATGATGTAGGTTTCATTTTAGCTAGTACCTGGCAGAAATCTTCCTCTGTTATGGCTTTGAACTGGAAACTGTCCCTATTACCTGGTTTAGGCTCTGCTGTGGAGCAAATTTCAATACTAGCGGATTCCCTTGCTTGAATTATATTAGTTCTGGCTTTTAGAATTTTAGCTGCAAAGGCTTCTTGTACTTTCTCACAATCTTCTTTAGATGGATTATGTGGTACTGAGAGTGCTTTTGGCTTTTCAATTGACTTAAGGATATCGAAAAGTTTACTCGTTGAGTTAACGGCTGACTCTATTTCTCTGTTGTAATAGTTGAGTTTGGCATTTTTTACTGCCTTTCTGTACGCTAGGTCCTTGCGTTTCCAGTCAATTCTATTCTCTAGTGATTGGTTCTGCAGCCATGTTCTTTCTTTGGCCCGTTTCTTTGGCTGCCTGGGCCTGCACTCCTGGAAGCCCGGGAACCCGCCAAAGGCCCGCCTCTTGTCGGAACATTGATGCGTCTGGTTGTATGTCTTGGGCGTGGACTTCATGAGGATAGATAAGGACTTTGCAGTTTGGGAACTGTTTTTCTTCTTATCCAGCTCCTCATCAGTGGTGGAATGAAAGAGGTCACCACCCTCGAATGGACAGTCCAATATGCAATCCTGGATGTCCGGGTTGAACTTGGTCGCCCGTAGCCAGGCCATCCTTCTCATGTCCATGGCGATGCAGATGGCACGGCCTGAGGTGTCTATATGTGCAACGGTGGACTCCATGATATCCTGCGCCACCATTTTAGCTTCTGCCAGCCCCGACTGTGCACCAGAAGTTTTGGAAGGAAGTCAGCGATTTCCTGCCAAAGCCTCTGATTAACTGCTACGAGCATGCCGTCTGCATTAGACTGACAAAGGTGCAGTGAAGCACTGGAATAAACCTTCTTTCCATAAGCCTCCAAGATATTCTCCTTGCCTAGAAGCACCGAAGACAAGGTAGCTGAGGACTGAGGCTTAGAGTAGAGTGAGTCCGCAGCAATTACCAAGGAGTGAGGTTGAGGGTGTGCTGACAGCAAGAGTGGATCCCCTCCAATTGCCTGTACCTCACGTCGAAGCACCGATTGGTACGCTGCAGCAAATTGGGTTTAAGCCATCCATTTATGGCCAAAGTGACTACGTCCTTTTGCATTGGGATCCCCCTTCTGGCCCTGGAGCGTAGAGTGAGGACCTCGGCCAGGACCCCTGCCTCAGGTTGTTCCACCTCGGATTGTGGAAGGCCCAAGTATTCATTCGGCCAAACCTGCAAGACATTCGTGGAAGGCCTTGGCTGAAGATGGCATGTTGGGGTCCTCGTCGTCGGTGTCCACCAGGGTGTCTGGCTGGTCTGGAGCCGGAGGAGGAGTGCTGGGCGCCGAAGGCTGAGGTGTGGAGACCGCAGCCTGGGCAGAACCGCCTGAACTGTAGGAGGAAGGGAAGCCGAATCAAAGGACCTGGCATGGGCAGCTGGGGGTGTGCTGGGGCCTGAGGGGCTTGAGCCATAGGAGGAATGACTATAGGCGCTGGGACTGGAGGCAGCATGTCCCTGATCACATCACGAAGGATGGTGCCCATCTGAGAAGACCTCATAAGCATTAAGAATTTCTCAGAAAAACCTGTCCTCACAGGTTAGTAGGGTGGCAGGTGGCATTTACAGAGTAGCGGGCGGCTGCTGAGGCCTGTGCGTACTCTGCCTGGCTGGTTGCGAGATATATCTGCCCTGCGACGTTGAAGGATAAGCTGTAGGCCACATACCTGGCGAAGAAGAGTCCCTGAACAGGGGTGGTGTTGTACGAGTGGCCATTTTGTCAGGCTGCATGCCATGTGCCTGCGTCGTGGTGCTTGCCTCGCCGGACCCAGGCTCCTCCTGGACTATCTGCGGTAGAGCTTGAGGCCTACCCTGCACCTCAGGGCAAGGCCTGGTAGGCGTGAAGCCCTCAGCTGTGTTGCCGGTAGTGCTGTGTACAGGCACCCCCTCAGACATTTGCCCGGTACTAGGGCATAGCCCCTCGGGTGGACACCCGGTAAAAGAACCCTGGTGTCCCTCGGCACTGTCTCCGGAAGGATCTAGTGACCCCTCGGCCAGGAGGCCGGTAGCTGAATGAGTCGCAGTACCTGTGCTGGTGTGAGAACCTGAATGGTCCCTTTCTACATTCTTTAAGTCCTCTGGCGGCGCCTTCTCAAACAGCTCCCTCCACCGAGCTAACCTGTTCTTCAGAGCGTGCGGTGTAAGCGTGTCACATGCAATACAACCCTCCCAATTGTGTTTGGGGACAAGGCAGCAGAGGCAAAGAGCATGGGGGTCAGACGTAGAGAAGAGCCCCTCGCAGGCTGGCCACCTGCTG
The DNA here is from genome assembly GCF_040938575.1 of Ambystoma mexicanum. NCBI lineage: Eukaryota > Metazoa > Chordata > Amphibia > Caudata > Ambystomatidae > Ambystoma > Ambystoma mexicanum. The sequence goes on from NC_090921.1 coordinate 986,766,103, forward strand.
AAGCCTGATGTCGTCAACATGCACCGGGGAGGAGCGTGGCACAGAGGACAGAGTACCTGATTAAAGAGAAATATCTTCCCCGGAGAGTATCCAGGGAAGAGCGCATGGAATTACAAGACCAAAACCAGACCAAGCAGCGCATGTGAAAGTGGTCTGCTCCAGTAGATGCGGAAAAGAGGACTGAGGAGTGGTGCTGGTGGGAGGAGTTAGGGGAGCACATGCTCCCAGGGTCACACGCCTCGACATTTAAAGGAGGAGAAGATTCTTTCTGGTGGAAACGTTTCAGTCCCCTGTTCCTAGCGAAGGACATACAGTATGGAGGAAAGGGCACAGGACGTAGGGGTATGTGGGACCTTGAGGAAAATATTTCTGACATTTGTTATGGGCACGTATGTTCATCCTGAAATCCCATAAGGAATCATTGTAGGCTCTGCCCACCCCAACAGTTAAGTGGTTAAATAAAGACTTTCATCTTTGGGCCATCCCACTCACACCTTCCTCTCACAGAAGTCCTCAAAGGCTTACTGGCATGGAATAAAGCTGTGAAGTTTAAATATTTTGCAGCTAAAGATATGGGGCTGTTGCTCTAGCGAACTCTATAAAAGATGCAATACTGGAGAACTATACAAACAAATGAACTATTTTAAACATCAACAAGGGTTACATGTGTTAGAATGACCATGCAGTGTCTCTAAATCCTCTGAAAACACGCGAAACCGTTATGGCAATTTGAGTTTTCTGCAGTGCTAATCGCCATTTGCAGGAAACGCATTGGGGACGTTCATGTCATATTCTCAGCACTGGGAAGGTATTGTCAGAAATGTGATATACACTTTCTTAGCAGAGCAGGCGGTTTAACAGGTTTGACAGATTTGCAGGCAATGCAAATCTGCCATTATTTGGGCGAAAGTGAATCTGGGAGGCAATTTGGAAATTGGTGAGACAATGGGGAAACTGCACGTCTGTGACAGGGAGTAAAATCCAGGCATTTTTGTGGACACCATGTTTTTAAGATGCAAACACTTGTAGGAATATCAAGTGGTTAACAGAGCCCGGAAATATTTCTGAAACACTCATACATTAGATTCTCCCTGAAAATACCAGTGCACACTGGCACATACTTGCAGCATCCTTGTTTTGCAATGTCGTCTACACTTTATTTTGCGGCTGTTGGCACTTGAATTTTAGACTGAATATCCAGCACAGGATCAACAATGCACACCATGTGTTCCAGCAGCAATCCAAACTGGTGTCATTTCAGCTTGTACTTGATTACAATCTTAGTTTCCTCTGAAAATTCTTTATATCTCGTGAACTAGGCCAGGATCCATTTCTGGCTCACCATTTGAAACATATTCAGGGGCAGGATGCCACTCATGTTGCAGGTTACTGCACACGTGTTATGTAACAAGGGGCAGCCATTACAGCCCCCTTGAGAATAACTGGCACAACCCACACGCTATAGTTCCTTGTATATATCTTGTCCCAGCAAGTAACAGTTCTAATCTGCAGAACAAAACAAAGCATAAATCAGAATCAACATAACCCCAAAAACTGAAATCTTTGCTTCTAATGAATGCACTGTCAGTGGCACACAAGACCTTTTGCGAATGTCCCCCATCCTCGTACATGTGATCCACATCCAATTTACGCAAAGACCATTGGTGCAATGGCAAATTAGTTGAGACCATGAACTTTCAGATTCCACTCTCCTGCAAAGTTGAAAGCTTGCACTGGGATGGACTTGGTCAAAACCACATAAGGGTCTCGGCAGAGACCGATTGATTGCTGCCACCACTGTGGACATACTGCATGGTGGTACTAGCCAGGATGATCAATCCCGCCCTCCCCAACATCCGAGGCAGGAAAGCTTGCTAAATTGACCTGAAGGCACCGCACGTCAGCAAATGTGCAGAGTATTGAATTGCTCTTTGCTCATCCAACCTTTTTTGTCTACCATATTCCGCCATTGACTCGTCAAAACGGTATCCACGACCAAGGTTACCAGAAAATGAAAGATACTTGCATGTATTTCTAGTTCTTAGCTAGGGTATCCTCATCAAATTAATAAAACAGTAGCCCCACCTACACGCATGCAGGATCCTGGAAAACTAATAGTAGACAAACCTCTTAAAATAAAGGATATTTTCTCTCTCCTGGGGCTTTATCATTTTACTTTTTTAATCAATTACACTCCCAAATAGTACATCAGTGCTAATTTTCAGTAGTTTACCAGCATCAGATTAAACAGGGGAAAAGAAAACAGACAGGCCTGCCTGCTACACATGTAAAGTGAACTCTTCCTCCTAAAGTTACTGAAGCTTCTTATCATGTACTACACAGTCCCTTTATTAGGTTGCACTTTGCTGAGCAAGAATCTTTCTATTCTCTGTCTCATATCCTGGGATCTCCATTAGGACGGATGAGTTGTTAATGAATTGAATGAAGAGATCCATGATGGAGAACTAGGATTACATCTAAGCAACTTTTACTTCTCCATAATGTTATAGTCATTAATATTCAAGAACACTGAATAGAACAATCCCATCCCTTACCACAGGCAGGCACAGGAAAAACACTGGCTAAAGAAAAATAACATTTTTTAAATGATTCATTTAAGTATTGCCCACGATGGGTATCTGTTTTAGTTTCAGAGCCTGAAAAGGTCTGCCTGTTCCACACATGGTGCAACTCCCATTTTACCACTTTCTCAGTTTAAGAACACAAGGTTTATATCCAAGAAGACGGGCAGTAGCGTTTTCCCATAGAGGGGCTCTTCACGTGCCAGTCGATTGTTTTCTGGTAACTTACCTCAATGCATGAAAACTATGCATACATCCATGTACTGTTTTGAAGCAGGTAAAGAACAACTATAATTTGAGTCTTCGACTACCTTTCAAAGTAGCAACAGGAAGATTACTTTGATATTAAAGGCACGAGGAGACATTTATGTAGAGTAGGTGGGATTGGAAAGAAACAATCGAAGGTAAATATGGCACTACATTCTGAAGAAAAGGTCACACAAGGTCGAAGAATAAGACGGATTTTGCAAATTGCACACATTCTACTAGCATTTTGACATAACACACAATGCTTGTATGGGCCATTCGGGCAAACTCCTACATTTTTTAAACTGTACATTGGAACATCCAGCTGCAAGTACGCTCCCCAACCTACCATAGATGCATCCAATACTGTGGTGGTGTCTGTGAACACGCTAACTACTCGGTTCGGCAACTGGGGCATGAAAGACTTCAGCGCCCAGAACACTGCGTGCAGCACTAGAACATTGATGTGTAGAGCCTTTGATTCAGGGAACTACAGGCCTGACATGGAATTTGTCTGTGTGAGTTAACCAGCCCTGCAGTGAGGCATCTGTGGTGACATCGATATGTTGAGCTGGGAGGCAAAAGGGAGCACCCTGAGTGAAGTTGAGCTGACGACTCCACCATTGGAGTGTGTTCCGAATGGATTGCATAAGGTGAAGTTTGTCCTCCAAAAGACCCTAATATTTGTTGCCAACGGTCTTCCAGGAACTCCTGTCGTGGGCTCATTCAGAGTTTGCAGCGCTGAATAAATGGAATGTAGGAGGACATCATGCCTAGGAGGGACTTTAGGGAACGGACAGAAAAATCGGCAGGCGTGACAGCTGCTGGACTTTCTTCAGGATGGCTTTCACCCTGTCCCCTGAAGACGTGGCAACACGTGAGTGTTGAGGCACGAGCCCAAGAACAGCAAGTTCTGGGCAGGACTTAAGCAAGACTTTGCAAAGTTTACTGAGAACCCCAGTGACATTCCACATAGGATCGTCTCCTTGGTGTGCTGAGTCGTTAGTTGAAGCAATGAGGCGCGCACTTACCAGTTGTCCAGATACAGCGGGTAGGCGTGAATTCCTAAATGCCTGAGGTGGGCTGCAACTGGGCAAAAATAAAGGTGATGGATGGAAGGTTTAGAATGAATCTTAACCTCTGGCATTGCTCTGGGTAACTCTCCAGACAATCGTTCTTCGCCTGCCAAGCCATTACAGAAGGGAAAAGACCATATGCAAATCAACTTGGTCCCACCCCAAAAGGTCTGCTAGGTCACATCCCGTCTGCTGGAGACCACAAGCAACCCCAAGCATGCGAAACGTTTGAGACTTGAGGAATTTGCTGGGTGGTCTTAGGTCTATTATTGGTCTGCAGCCTCCTGACTTTCTTCACCAGAAAGTATCTGGAATATAGTCCGGTGACCCGCAGATGTGGTGGTACGACTTTGGTTGTCCCTTTTGTTACGAGGGACTGTATGTATTGCAGGAGTTGGAGGGAAAGGGCACAATGAACTCCAAGGTATGGTCATGCTGAATGATGGAGAACAACCATTTGTCATTTGTCAGTGGTGACAGACTTCTACTGTGCACCAAAGTTGGCAAGCCACCTCCCTACTGTGATGTTGAAGTGGGGGTGTCTGGGCCAGAGCAAGGTCAAGTCTGCTTCAGCACTTGGATTATGGAAGAAACGCATCATTGTCGCTGGTTGTGATCTCCGTTTGGAACCCGCTCGGGTGCTACCGGTGCGGGACGTCTACTGACGGTAGGATGATCTATAATCCCTCAAAGCCACTGACCATCTTTATTTCCCAGAGCAAAAGGACTAGTGTGGCAATTGTACCCAACAAATGAGTGGTTTCGGTATCGGCCTGGATGGCCGGCAAGATTTCATCCACCTTTTTGCCAAATAAATCATTGCTGTCAAACGGCATGTCGACTACCTTGGACTGGACTTCCAGCCTGAAGTTGGTGGCCTTAAGCCAACTCTGACATCGTAGCACCGCTCTGTTAACCATCTGGCAGAATCCTGTGTCCGTGATGTCCACAGCAATAGAGATGGCATGATCTGACGCTGCTTTCCCGAAGTGCAAATGCCTCATCTATCTTATCCTCAGGCAGAAAATAAAGTATTTTCCCCAGCTTGAAACAGAGCTCCCGGTCGTAGCACGAGAGGATTGCCAACGAGTTAGCCGCTTTGATGGTTGTAGTGGCCGTAGAGATGAAAATCTAGCCAAAAGCATCCACTTGTTTTCCTTCCTTGTCTAGACACACCTGAAAAGGGGACGAGGGGTTGGTAGAGCGCTTATGGTTGGCTGCAGAATCGACCAACTCCGGGCAGGTTTGTGTGCAGGGGCATTTGGATGCTGAATCCGGGGCCTTGTACTTCTCAAAGCCGCCTTTCCTGGGTGGCGCAGAGAACGGATTTCACATGATCAGAAGGCTGTCCTCCCACAAATCTTCCATGACTGGAATGGCTACCACTGATTTTCTAGCAGATTCCGCATTTGATAATGGAACCCCTCCTGTTTCTGCTCCTCTGAGAGAAGATCAAATAGCTTTGCTGCTTGCGACATGAGAGCATGAAAGAAGCACATTTTGTCTGGACGGGAGTCTCTTGGGAGGTAGATCTGCTGGCTCACCATCAGCTGGCACCAGATCCTCACACTCTTTCATAGAGTTAGTACGTGGAGAATATCCGTCTGATAGTCGTTGACGTCCATTTCCATGCGAGCGGCTGTTGGCGAAAGTGTGGTCCCTGAGGATAGTCCAGAGGATGACAGAGGTACCAAACTTTTCACAGGAAAAGCACAGGGCTGTGACGGAGAAGGCAACAGTGGAGCTGGGACCCGTTGCTGACAAGATATCCATACACGTCCCATGAGAGTGAGCAGGACCTTGCTTAGGTGGAGCCATTTGTGGCATACTAGCAAGAGGACTACAATCCCCAGCAACCCCTTGTGTCGCGTACCCGTGCTGTCATCGGGACGTGACACAGGCTATAAATGAAGCCGGTTTTAGCCCATTAATGCCTGGTCTCCGGTCGGCAGGAAATGCTGTCGGTTGCAGCCCACGTTTGGTAAGTTCTTTTCAAGGTGGCTGTTCCACTCTATTCAACTCTAGTAATATAAGGGATACGCCTATCTAGGCTATACACAATGAACCGTCTCGCTTATAACAGTGTTGAGTTGAAACAACTGGACAACTCCCATGGTTCCATTACCTTAAGAGCATTAAACAAAATCAGGAATGCACAAATATTTAAACCCCTTACGCGAACCTGCCAAGCTAATGCTGAAAGGACAGATCGCTATCAAGCAGCACTACTAAACGCCAGATCGGCTGGGGCACACACCACAGAAATCGCTGAACTTATCCTTTCTTATGATCTAGATATACTCCTAGTCACTGAAACGTGGTTCACTAATTCTTCCCCTAGTATATTTCAGGAGCTGGTCCCAGACGGCTACCTGATTAAACATATTAATAGGACCCTGAAAAAGGGAGGCGGCATTGCCATTATCCATAAAGCCACGTTAGTCATCTCACATCTAAACACTTTAGACTGGGGTGATGGCTCGAAAGTGGGACAATTGACCTTTCAAATCTCCCCAAAAGCCACTATTCATATAATACAGGCCTACAGACCCCCTGGTCCCCGTCAACAATTTCTAGGAAATCTGGATGCTTTTCTTAGCATTGAGGGGACAAAATATAAGGAATTGATCCTTGTGGGCGATTGGAATATATGGCTTGATGACAGAACTAAACCAGATTCCATGGAACTCTGGGAGTTATCGAATGTCCATGATATCCACCCGCTGGGAGTTCAACCATCCCATATAAAGGGTCACTGCTTAGATGTAATTATATCACTAGGTGGATGCACCACCCTGAAGGAGATTGTGCCAATCCACTGGTCAGATCATTTCTTAAAATTCTTTACGTTGAGTATACCCACTCGGGTCAAAGCCAGCATTAAAACTAGACAGGCCCCCCATTCTGGGAAAGCCAGAGATCTAGATAAAATCATTGGCACAGAAACTTCTAGGCTTCTGGCGTCCATGGACCCCACAGCATTTTGTGAGGACTTTTTTTCAACAGGTTTCTCAGCTTTAAGCACTATTTGTAATGAAATAGCTCCACTAAAACCAAAGGCTAAGAAGATCTCCCAACCTTGGTTTTCCGCTGATCTGCAACACCTACGCAAATCAGTCGGTAAGTCCAATCAGACTTGGCTTAAGAGGCCAACCTGGGAGAATAAAATTCTGGCCAAGAATGCTTTGTCAGAATATAAGCTGGCCATTTTCTTGGCCAAGAAAGATTTCTTGGGAAAAAATTACAATCTGCTAACAATCAACCGAGAGAATTATTCTCCATCATATCAAGGTTATGTAATCCTACCTGCAAAAATACAGTGTCCGATTCTTCTGAAGCACGAGCTAATCTTTTCAATTCCTTTTCCATAGATTGAACGAATAAGGGTAGAAATTGAACAAACCGCATCTAAAAATCCATCTGCATACGTCAGACCACAAGTGACTGAAGTAAACAACTCGCAAAATCAGATCTTACCATCTGTTTTTGATTTTCATCCAGTCACTGAAGAAGATATTTTCCCACTTATTAGTGCTCTTAAAGCCACAATCTCTCTCCCTTGCCAGCTTATGTAGCAAAGAAACTGGCACATGATCTCACCCCATTTATTACCACTTTTGTTAATAAGTCATTATGGAAAGGTATTGTTCCAGAGAGTTTGAAACTTTCAATTGTCTCACCTCTACTGAAAGAGCCTTCATTAGATGTTGAAGTACTACAAAACTATCGTCCCATTGCAGGACTGCCATGGCCAGCCAAGGTCCTCGAAAAGGTTGTAACCAACCAGCTCCAGGACTGAAATGTATCCAACAATAATTCTTGTTCGACAATATGGTTTCCATCCAAAATATGGAATTGAAACTGCCCTGTTAGTAGTACAAGATGAATTGTTAAAGGCCACGGACCAAGGGGAGCTCACACTCCTGGTCATGTTAGACTTGTCCGCGGCCTTTGACACAGTAACACATCACATTCTCTTGGAACGACTACAGGAGGCAGGAAGAGTATGTGACTCAGCATTGAATTGGTTCAGGTCTTTTCTGACCAACCGTCAACAGCGGGTGAGAATGGAGGGAGTTCCTGTCGGACCTTATCTGCTTGAACTGTGGGGTTCTGAAGGGATCCTCCCTGTCTCCACTACTGTGGAATTTTTATATTCGGCCACTACTTAAAATCCTGAGATGCTATGGGCTGAATTTCCACCGATATGCTGATGACACCCAGATTTTCATATGAACTGCCAATTTCCAGGAAGCGTTTAGCAAACTGGGGCTTTGCCTGGAAGAAATAGTCAACTGGATGTCGAAGAATTATTTGCAAATCAATGCTGCTAAAACCGAACTTATTTTATTCGGACCTAAAAATCTGCTGTCAGCAGCCAAGAAGCTGCCTATTCCATCACTTTTGGGCAAGAGTCCCAAATTTGTATCCAAAGTACAAAATCTGGGTTGTATGTGGCAAGAAGACCTGGGCCGTGAAGGCCAGGTAGGAGCTAAGACTAAAGCCGTACATTTTGCCCTCTGAATGCTAAGTCAAGCACTCCCCTATATACCAACCAAAGATCATGCATCTGTGGTAGGAGCACTAACGAGTGCCCACTTAGACTATTGCAATAGTCAACTGTAGGGTATTCCTGCCAAACAGCTTCAGCGGCTTCAGAAGGAACAAAATGCAGCTGTTAGAGGAAAACTGACCATGTATCGCCTTTCCGCCGGAAGTTGCATTGGCCATCAGTCGACGATCGCATCAAACTTAAGACAGCTTGTATTGTCTACAAATGTATCAATGGCATGACTCCCTGTATCTGCAAGAGCTAATACAGCCATATCATCCCACGAGACAATTGCGATCATGCGACAGACATCTCTTGATTTTCCCGCACTCGGTTTTTATAACTAAAGGTGACATGAGATTCTCCTTTTTTGGTCCCAGGTTGTGGAATTCTTTGCCGCTACCGTTAAGAACTAAGAGCTCACTTCTTCAATTTCACCAGACACTGAAGATCTTCCTTTTCAGGTAGACGGCCCTATGTCATCTGGGAGCCTGTCTCGATTTTCCTTGTCTACCTTCAGTTGTGTCATCTGCGCCAAAAATCAAAAAAGAGGAGGCACACTTCATTCGTGGTTAGAGAATACTCCTTCTGGTATGCCTATGTAAGAATCGGCACCCACTGTAGCAGTTGGTCAGGAGGGGCCATGGTGGGACAGGGGACTGCAGGCGGTGCATATGGCGCCAGTGAGAACAGTGGCTGGGCACGAGTTGGCCTGGGGATGTAAGACAGCGCTGATGGAACCTCCCTGTCCACTGCAACTCCTTTTGCAAAGGATGAAATCAAGGGCTTGTGAACAGGCTTCATCACGGAGGACGTGCTTGTCGACGAGTGGGTCCAAGCTGGCAACTAGGTAGTTGGTGTAGTCAACTTAGACAAGGTTGACTTGGTAGCCGACGAGGACTGATGAGGTGGTAGACAGAACAGACGTAACTGATTTGGTCAAAAACAAGACCTTGGCTAAAGAGCCAGCGGTGTGGGCTGCACTCCCAAAAACCACATAGTGGTGTGTAGTTTTCTTAATTTAAAAGATAATTTCATCAGTAGTCAGCAGATGCATGTCAGAGCCAGTGCCTACGCATTTCAGACATTAATGTCCTTCATCAGGGCCAGTGCTGTCTATTCATTAGGTCAGATAATTATAACTGATAACCAAACCATATTTGTTTATATGATCCACATTGTTAGCGCTCGAATTAACAATTTGGTGCACAGTACATTTTCACACCAAAAATGTACCATTTATATGAAAGAGTGCCTGCATGCATTTTTTATAACATGGTTAAAAATTAATACACATGTAAAGTAGCATTGCACAATTGCGTTAACTGAAGCTAAAGGCTGTATGTTGTTATTCTATATACAGACTAGTAACGTTATGAACCGACCAGATGGCGATCATAACAGCGACGTCTCTGCAAAATGATGACAATCAGTGTCAGTCTGATATTAGCGCGCAGCATTGTACAAATGTGGGTGTTCGACATCTACATTAGTCTCTTACCTGTTTCTTGCTCAACTCGCGATAAGAGATCGGGCCTCATTACAACTCAGGCGGTAAGGGGTTTACGGCAGCGTTAACAGCGCCGACCCTTACCGCCTGAGTACGAGGTCCCCTAGCGCCATGGTGCTTTTAACACCTGCTTTTAGCAGGTGTTAAAATCCATGGCGCTAAGGGACCATGGAGTTAATTACGCCACCGTAATTTACGGTGGCGTAATTAACGCCTTCCCCACTCCCATTATGCCCTATGGGGCAAAAATGGGAATGGGGAAGGGTAAATGGGGATTGGGGACTTACCGCCCCGCCTAGGTCGGAATGGGGCGGTAAGTCCGCCAACCACCATGGCGTAAACGTAGTTTACGCCATGGTGGTAAAGTCACGGCCCAGGCGGTAACTTACCGCCTGGGTCGTAATGAGGCCCATATTGTGTTGAAAATGTGGCGTTCCTCGTGTTTGCATGGCCCCTTACTGTGGCGAAGTCACGGTTTAATAATGCGAATCGAGTGGTCAAACTTGAGTGATGATGTTAAAAAGAACAACATTGTGCTCATGTCTTATAACTTATCATCTGTCATGCTTCTTACCAGGGAAAGTGATCTGTGTGTCCTCGAACGCAGCAGGGACGCGTTGTACAAAGGGATGGTTAATCTAAGCTACGAAGCGTTACCAGGGTGACTAGAATGCTTGTGAATGCCACATGCAGTTGGCCATCTTCAAATGGTCCGAACCAGGCTCCAATTCATATTGAGTTTCACAAAAAGGAGATATCTACTATGTTATTTAACCCCAACATCTATAGTCTTCTGTTAATATGTATAAACAAATTCATATCTACTCCGTACATAACTGTATCGTGCTACTGGCATCACTCGCGAATCTAAATGAGTGATGTATAGTAGTACTAAGGCTTAAATGCTCAGTGCAAGTGGGTGTCAGTAATGCGTGCACAACGCCGCGCCATTGGTCTAGTGTAATGGACGGCAGTCCTTGTGGGTATGTCTGTGATAGACACAGAAACATTGTAATGTGTGCTTAATAGTAACCTCTGTTGTACATAAGTCGTTGTCATGTTATGATGGTGCATGGTGTAAAGTGGTGCAGGTTCTGTGCGAGCAATTCTTGACTGTCGATGTGAGGAGCATAAAACAATATTGATGTCACTTCACGGGAGCTAATTATATTATGATCATAGTTGTTACGCTATTAGGGTGTAGATGAATGATTACTGACAAAACACGTGTCTAGATGCTAGATCTCTTCGCGTGGCTTATTCTTGACAGCTGCATATCTCATTGTGCATAGATAGTTTCATAGAAAACAACTCCACTCAAATTCCTCATTAATTCACATCGAGTCAAGAACTGCTCGCAAAAAACCTGCACCACTTCACACCATGCACCATCATAACAGGTCGCCAACTGATTTGAATACAGTTATGACCATATAATGATCAAGCATATGGCATAAACACTAAGAATTCACCTTACACTTTATTATAACACATATGCCAAAGCTACCTTTTACTAGTGTTCAGAAGACTGACAGCAACTTATGTACAGACAGGTTACAATTAAGCACAAATTACAATGTTTCTGTGTCTATCACAGACATACCCACAAGGACGGCCGTCCATTACACTAGACCAGTGGTCTTCAAACATTTTTGGCCAGGGCCCCCCTGAGCAAAGTTTGGGCAGGCCGGGCCCCCCCAAAAGTGCCAGATTGGCAGTATGTAGAAATCGCTATGAACTTGTGTGCCGTCACCGCACCCTACTCCCAGTAGGGACCTTGGGTTCTCCCCACCCTATTCCCACCACTATCCCAGTGCTGCAGCCCATCCTGCTCCCACCACACTCCCATAACACAAGCATACACATTAAAATAAAAAATAAATCACCATAAACGTACCTTCTGCAGGGGCCTCCGCGTGGTTGCTAAAATGCCCCACTACAGGTTGCTCTGCCCATATGTGTGAGGAGGCGCAGGAGCATCCCCTCGCATATACATACATACAGTGCCCCAGCCAGCATTTCCAATTAGCTATGCAAGGCTGGCAAAGCAAAACACCCCCAGCGTTGCATGGCTCAGTGAGCATGTGCGGCTGGGGAAATGAACTGTCAAAGGCAAACAGTGTTTCCCTTTGACAGTTCAGCCAGCCCAGGAGCACTCCCTCAGCTGGAAAAAGCAGCTGAGGGTGTGCTCAGTGTTTCACTGGGCTGGCTCCTCGGCTCCGCCATAATGGGTGAGGTGGCCAGTGGGTGGACGCCCCTCGCCCATTATGGATGAGCCGGCAGGCTTGGACTGGCGTATAGGGCAATAGGGCGATGACCGTACCAAAAACACAAAATGGGAGTGTAGGCCAGTCAAAATAGGCCACTATTTTGGCCAATGTGGGCCAGTTTGAGGAGTTACTTCACTATGCACCTAGTAGTTTTGACCATTGTTGCTGAATAAATATTCTTTAAATATCACAATTTGTTTACATTTGAACAAAAAACAACCCCTTGGATACTATTCAAACAGTCTGTGACTAAAGGACTGAATATCCATTTGCAACTACTGGGCATTTTTTCATTGGTGGCTAAGACCATTTTATGGTCCAGTCTGACCATGTGAGATGCCCCTTCCCATTTCCTCCAATCTAAAAAAAAGAAAACAAAGATTATTCTTTTTTTTAAACATTTTTTTTTAACACATTCATGCTGGGCTCTGGCGCCCCCCTGGGGGCTGACACCCACTTGCACTGAGCATTTAAGCCTTAGTACAACTAGACATGATTATTTAGATTCTCGAGTGATTACAGTAGCACGATACACTTCTGTACGGACCACCGACATACACTATCGTGGCAGTCAGAGTAGATATGAATTTGTTTATACATATTAACAATGACTATAGATTTTAGGGTTTAAAAAAAACATAGTAGACATCTCCTTTTTGTGAAACTCAATATGGATTAGAGGCGCATTGGGACCATTCCAAGATGGCTGACCGCACGCGGCATTCACAAGCATTCTAGTCACCATGGTAACACTTTGTAGTTTAGATTAACCACCGCTTCGTACAACGCGTCCCTGCAGCTTTCGAAGAGAATACATGGATCACTCACCCAGGTAACAAGCATGACAGATCATAACAGTTATGTGACATGAGCACAATTTTGTTGATCTTTTTAACATTATCACATGTGTTTTGACCACTCGATTCACATTTTTAAACAGCGACTTCGCCACAATAAGGTTCTGTGCAAACACTAGGAACACCACATTTTCAACACGATCTCTTATAATCGGGAGTTGAGCAAGAAAAAGGTAAGAGACTTATGTAGATGTCAAACACCCACATTTGTAGAATGCTGCGTGCTTATATATCAGAGTGACACTATGATTATTATAATTTTGCAGAGACTTTGCTCTTATGATAACCATCTGGTCACTTCATAACATTACTAGTCTGTATACAGAATAACGCCATACAGCCTTTAGCTTCAGTTAACACAATTGTGTTTTTCTTTCTTTCCACCAATGCTACTTTACGTACACATTTTTAACAATGTTACATGTTTGTCTCAATTGTCTTATTTCAAACAAATGCATGCTGGCACTCTTTCATATAAATGGTATATTATTGGTGTGAAAATGTACTGTGCACCAAATTATTAATTTTGGCGCCAACAATGTGGATCATATAAACAAATATGCTTTGGTTATCAATTATAATTATCTGACCTAATGAATATACAGCACTGGCCCAGATGAAGGACATTACTGTCCGAAATGCATAGGCACTGGCTCTGACATGCATCTGCTGACTACTGATGCAATTATCTTCTAAGATGAATTGTAAATAAAAGAATATTGAAGAATCAGATTCTTGGAACTTATATATTTTTCTTTTAAATTAATTAAGAATACTACACACCACTATGTGGTTTTTGGGAGTGCAGCCCACACCGCTGGCGCAGTAGCCACGGTCTTGTTTTTGCTTGTATTTGGAGTGCTTTTCACAGAGGCACCTTTTCAGTGGGTTTGCACCCCACGCAGAATAAATAATTGAATCTAAAAACTTTAACGAAAGTGAACAGAAAAATAGAGGTTGTGCACACTCACCACTCTTCAGTAATTGATTTGGTCGTCAATTTAGTTGTTCTGTTAGTTGACGGGGTGATAGTTGAAGAGGACATGGGCCGTCCGTGGGTTGACAAGATGGTGCATGCAGTCAGGCTGTAGGCGTGGATGAAGACAACAAAAACGTCGACGAAGGGGCAGCCGGAACGTGTGACCCCCATCTCTCTTTTTTGCCCTCTTCCCAAGGGAAGATGCTTCTTGGGACCTAGACTACTTTGATGAGGGAGTGCACTTGAGGGGTCTGCTTTGCCTGGCAGAAGCGTAACTGAGGAGAAGCAGAGTCAGAATCCCCAGCTCCATTGTTCAACCAAGCCACTAACCTCATGTGTTTATCTTTGGGGCTGGGGGAAGATGAAGGGGTTTGGACAAGAACAACTGGCACATGATACAGTTCAAGTCATGGTCCGGACACAGAGGCATTCTTCATAAAGATCCTCGATGTACACACTCTTAAGGTGACAAGTCGAGCAGGCCTTAAAACAGGCTTTTCTTCCTCATGTCCGTCATATCATCAACAGACTCTTGCAGGACTCAAATGGAACGGAGGTAGTACAGCAAACCCTGAGGCGACAGAATGTGCTGAACGTTCACACCATCCCGCAAGAAGCCTGTGGACAGTATGACACAGAAAGACTAACAGAGCACTAAAGTGACAAGCAGTTTAAGAAATGCAAAAGGTAAACTGCTTGAATGTTTGAGGATTCACAGCCTGACGACTGGGAACATTCAAACAGCATGTGAATCTATGAAATATCCAATGCTGGAGAAGAATGAGCTGTAAGCATGTCTCGTAGGACTATGAGTTGAAGAAATGCATGCTGTAGGAGCATGTTGTGTAGTAAGCGTGTGTGCTTGTCATCAGAACATGTATTAAAGGAGTGTGTTGTAGGTGCGCATGTTATAGCAGCGCATGTCAAAGTGTGCGTAAAGTTTGTGTTGTAGGAGTGTCATAAGAGGGTGCGTGGTAGGAGCAGGTGTGCTAGTTGCATGTAAGAGCACTTGTATGTCTACATGTTATGTGTAGTAAGTGCATGCATTAGGTGTGCGTGTCATAGGAGCACCTTATTAGTATTCTTATACCCAATGTTAATAATATCACAAATGCACGTGTAGGCTTTTAATATAAAATGTAAATGCATTCGGCTCATGCATTGTATGCCGCCTAAAGTGTTCATTTTCATATGAAAAGTGTACATTTATTCCATCACTTTAAAAGTGACAAAAGTCAGCTGTGAATGGTCTTTTATGCGAGTTTTTAGGAGATGTTATGTAACGTACCAACTGTAACCCATACGCTTTGCATACACAGTTGCTGTTACGCTCACCTGGCTCCCACAGGGGCGTCTGTCGGACCCGGACTGCTGCGGCCTCCACCCACGTGATGCATAGTGCAGCGATGACTGACTGGATCTGCCCTCCTAATCTTGTCTGCTTGACCCGTAGAAATATTCTCCTACAAGTGGAGGGATGGGTTTAGCAACTTGTGGATTCAAGTGATAGCACCCCCACTGTCCTCCCCACTAATCACCTCTGAAGCGCCCTCTCAGCAATC
This sequence comes from Ambystoma mexicanum, assembly GCF_040938575.1. Lineage (NCBI taxonomy): Eukaryota > Metazoa > Chordata > Amphibia > Caudata > Ambystomatidae > Ambystoma > Ambystoma mexicanum. The sequence continues at coordinate 986,781,737 of NC_090921.1, forward strand.
TCACCTTATATTCTTAAAGGATGAGCCCTCCATCCTGCGAAGCTCGCAGGGGCGCGTTGATGACCAGTTACTTCACTGGCCTGAAGACATTAGAAGAGTTGTAGACGAATCCTGACTCCAAAAGGTCCTGGCGAAGAGCCGCAAGTATATAGTTTGTAAGAGTTCAAAATGTCTGGAATTCACTCATGTCCAATTCCTCTTTTTATCTTGCAGCTTTGACCCAATAAGAAGTTTGACAGCTGAAAGCGCTCCGGTAAAAGTCTGTGTTACCCAACACTGTCCGGTAAATAATGCCAAGGGTTAAACTTGCTGCTTTCTCCTTATTTTACAGGTGCGGCATAAGAAGATGTGGCGTGCTGATGAATACTACCTCCGGTGGTAAAATCAGGTAAGCATATGGCGGCTAAAGAGATTGTCTCTGTCTGTTCTCTCTGCTCACCTTGTTGTTTCTTGTCCCCCTTAGGTGCCGGGATTCGGCGATGTTAAGATGGACAGTGCCGGATCGAAGAGATGCTGCGTGGAACGGCGAGTATGGCACGGCGCTGCTGCTGGCGATGTGACGCGTTCAAAACAAAGACTTTGGTTTGAAGATGCGATGAATCCGGAATCAGATAAGAAATCGGTTAATACTCTTGTTCTAACCTTTGCTTCTTTCCTTCTTTCTAGGTGCTCCAGGTTCGAGGCGGGCGTGGCAGAAGGCTGGATGCTGCTGCTGGCACGGTGAACGTTACGCTGCTGGATACAGAAGAACGCGAAGCGTGTGCTGCTCTTCGGGCATGGTTTAAATAGCCTCCAAAGTAGTCCCAGGTAGGTATTCCTCCCCGACCACTTCCGAGTAACAAAGTAGTCCCTAAAGTAAAGCAGTCCCTTCCAGGCCTCACATGGGCTTGGATTTTCTTGCAGCATGGTCTGCATCAGGTAAGTGTGCACCTATGAGCCGGACTGATATCCCATATGAGCCTGGCGCCATAGGCGCCAGGACGGATACCAGACAGCCCCTAGCAGGGGTTGCTGGGTTTTCTCAAGGCAACTTGATGCCTGCTCCCGGGGCTGATGGACGTGGTCTGGATGCCCGGGGGTATGCATCATGACAGTTGCAGCTCATGTTGTAGGTGCCTGTGTGTTAGGAGTATGTCTTGTAAGAATGTGTGTTGTAGCACCATATGTTTTAGAAGCATGTTATGTGTGGTGGGTGTGCTTGCCATTGGAACAACCATGGTGTGTTATAGCAGCTTGGTTCATAGAAGTGTGTGGTATGAGTGTGTGGTATGTGCAGGTGACATAGGTGTAGGTGTCCTAGGTGCATATGAGAGCACTTCTACATGTTATGTGCAGTAAACTTGTATTAGGTACACGTTGGGTAGGAGCACGTTAGTGTTCATATACAAAATAAGTAGGGTTTTTATATAAAATGTGCCTTCATTCTGTTCATGCATTCTATGCCTCCTAAAGTGTCAATTTTTGTACGAAAAGCATCCATTTATTCCATCACTTTAAAACGGACATCAAAGTCAACTGAGGCGTGCTGCCTTTGATGTGTACATTTTCATATGAAAAGTGTACATTTATTCCATCATTTAAAAATTGACAAAGTGAGCTGATTTGCCTTTCATGTTTTTTAAAAATGTTTGTGAAATGTAAAACTCATACACTGTGTACAGTTCGCATGAAAGGTGTACATTTATTCAATCACCTTAAAAATGACATCAAAGTCAAGACTTGCCTTTGATGTGAGATGTTATGTAATGTACAGTTAATTGCATAATGTATAAACTGTAAAACTCCTTCGCTGTGTAGTTTGTATGAAATATGCGCATTCACCCTCATATAGATACATTTCAAACGTTAATGCCTCAAAACTAGCCATTTAGATTTTCAAATGTTTGTCAGTGCACCACTTCCACATAAAATATAGGTATCTGCCAAAAAAATGGATATATTTGGACCAAGAAATATTTTTTCCCTATGGAAAACCCCATGTTAAAAGCTGTTCAAAACACAAAGTAAATATTTTTTAAACTATGAAGACTTTAATTTAGGAATCTGATATTTTGATTGCCCTAGCAGCTGCCTTAAAATATTACTGTGGAATATTTTCTGATTTTTTAATGCAAGCATTCAAAAGTTGAGAAAAGTAATCATCTAAAATGCCATAGACTTCATCTTAACCTAAACTATGCATTGAGCTAGCGTAAAGGCATACTATACGACAAACATTCCACACCTGAAATCCGCTATCTGATGCTTGTATCCAGAGCAGGACATTTAGCCGTGGCAGATTCAGCGCGGGAGGTTTCAGCGCAGTGGTTTTGCCGCGAGTGCCGTTTCGGCATGGCCTTTTGGCTGCAGCCATCAGGGCGTGGGAACAATTTGGCGCAGGGATGTTTGGGTGTGGAAAAGGCCAACATTAAAAACATTATGAACCTGTAACATGAAGGAGTTGCAGGTGCACACCCTGCACAAAAATTAGCACATTATATACATTAAATAAAAACAAAAATACAGTCTTGATCCCTGCTCTCGCAGGGATAAAGACCTAGCCCTTAACCACTAGGCCAAAGAAGAGGCATAGTTTCTATATGACCAAAATTCATTCTTTTTCCCAACTTTACATAATCAATTACAGGTCAATATGAACCTTGTCAACAATGAACCCACTGCTCTCTTTAGCCTAGTGGTTAGGTGCCGGGTTTTCAACTCTGCCACCAGGGTTCAAGACTACCTGATGGTCTATCATATTGACGTGCTAGCAGCCTTTCTGAGCTGGTGCGGTGCTGTGGCATAAACATTATTTGAGCACTACCGAAAAGGTCCATTTACTCCTATTAAATGCACATTGGGCAGTTGAAAGACTGCACTGCCGTAGAGCTGTTCTCTCCTACAAGTGGTATAGCAGCCCCGCCAAGTGATGATGGCTTTGTTGCATTAGAATTGTGGCAGCTCTTTTGAAGGGAGATTACAGCAAGCACCGTCCTAATATAATAAAGACTACCTTCCCAATTATAGTCCAGTCACCTTGTTGAAGAGGATGCGTACTGTCTAGTATGAAATACCCCATCTGAGCTGGCATGTCAGCATAGTTCTATTGAAGACATTGCATCCCTGTCGAGAAGCGGAAAGCTGTCAGTGCAGCAAGCATTCAGCAATGAGAACTGCAGTTCACACATCTCTGCAGCAGGTGCATTGACCTTCCAAACCATTTTACCCACATTGGTGAAATTTTGAACATTGATTCTCTGCTGCGGATGCTGTAATTAACTTAGATATATGTCCCGCAGTGCTTCTGAAAAAGTGAAAGGCCTGGGCCAGTATCTGAACATACAAGGCATACCAAACATATATATGGCTGTTCTGTCACATTCTCAGCAAGGATCATTCTACTAGGAAATCATGAGTACTGAAAACCGGCTGGTCGGGGTTGTGCAATTTAAGTCCCATGTAAAGTATGGGAAAGAGGGCGGTCATCAAAGGTGCCAGAATCAGAGCCCTGAGGCTTCAAGCCTCTCTAATACCCTACACTAATACGGCTATACTACACCGCCAGCCAATGTGCATAATCCTTGCTCATCAGTCCCATAGGGGAGTCGAGTCCATATACAGCCCAACATTTCATGGCCTCTCTGCTGAGATTGGCAACCATTGCTGGTACTTTAAACGAATAGACACTCTTCTGAGACACGAGTGCCAGCGTGCGGGTTGTAGAGGCCACGAAACGTGCTGTGCTGGGAGCTCTCTGCCTTTAGGTACCACAACAGCAGCGAAAGCCTCTCCAACTGCTTCCAGGCTGCATCATAATTGTTATTGAGTGCACTCCAAACACTGTGCCCGTAAGGTGCCATCAAGCGTATAACAGCTCATCTATGAAGTGCAGGCACTGTCCCCTTAAGGTATACATGGTACAACACAAGCATGGCACAACACTAACATTACACCTGCCTGAGGTTACGGTCACATTGCATGGCGGGTCTACTCGCACAGGCTGGCACAGTGCTTACGATAGTCGCAGCCCTTCTGTGAAGGGCAGCTACTGTGCCATAAAACGACTATTGCAGCACTACTGATGAACCGCGTTAGTGCACAATGAAAGGCATGCGACGGTATGGCAGCCATGATGTTAGCCAGTCACATGCAGGCTTGGACTGGCCGATAAAGCAATGTCTGAACCCAAAAAGCAAAATACTAGTGTGGGCCCGTTTTATTAGGTCAAAGTGGCCAAATTGGATGAGTTACTTCACTCTGCGACTAGTATTTTTGACCAGTGTTACTGAATAAATATTCGTTAACATGCACAATTTGCTTCATATTGTATCAGAAAACACGTCCTTGGGTACTACTCAAACCGTCTGTCGCAAAAGGAATGAATTGCCATTTGGAACTGTGGCCCACTTCGTAATTGGTACCCGAGACAATGGTATGCCCCAGTCTGACCCGGGTCACATGACGCACCAAGGTACCATATACTAGAAAGTTAAAAGTGGAGATCACACTTCATGCACAGCAAATCCTTGCCCTCTTTACTTACCTCATCAAGTACCTGTACCCTTTGCACACATGGTGGAACACACCTTAAGATTTTCGGAATATATTTAAATAAGATGGCTTTGTAACTGCTGGATATGGGTGGCTGAGTCCTAAGAATCATTTGCCGTAGACCCCTCCTTTAGCCCCCAGAAACTGCCATTAGGTCAAGTTGAAACATGTCCCGATTTTGCAGCAAGAAAAATAAGCATTGATCTGAATGAGAAAATAATTCGCGGTGGTTTATTCTATGTACTCGGCTTAATGAAAGCTGCAAACGCAACACGTTAACAGGCACAGTAACGGTCATCGGTTCCATGTCATTTCATTGTAGGCTTTTTTACCCTCAAATTGTTTATTTTTGTATTTTTGGGGGGTTCCCCCATAGTCCCCCATCCCTTTTAATTTTGTATATATCCCCGAACACCTACACCCAACATATATATTTTTTCAAACCCTGAAAAAAAAAAATAATTTTTTCAGGAAAAAAAAAATTGCGTAAAAACATCCTGTGTTGAAAGGACGGCGTTCCCCGGTCAACGTGCCGCATTTGCAAAGAATGATGCTTTTGAATTTGGTGCGAGGGCGTTTAGACATGGTTGCAATGCCAGCCACGTCCAAACGTCCCTTGGGATGGCGCCAAAAAGGCTAATGCGCCAAAACGGCTGCTGCAGCAAACTAGCTGCACCGAAACAGCTGAGCCAAAAGAGGGTGTATGGCTTGTATCTGTTTAGATTCACATGCTTTCCATACGCCATCTAGTGGTTGGTGCAGAGTATTACAGGATTTATTTTTGAATTTGAAAATAGGACGTCACAGGGTGTTCCTGTAATACTACCCCTTCTGTGATGTGTACAGTACTCATGATTCTTCATGTGCCGAGGTCCTCATATTATTGTTCTGACCTGAGGTTGTCTCAAGAGTATAGTGGAATATGAATGCAAATAATTGTGTAGAAAATCTCACATATCACTTGTTATCTATGATACGATCTACTCCCAAGGAGGGGAGAATGAGCAGGCGCATGTGAATCTAACCAGATACAAGCAAGACGTTTACATGTATGTAATGCTGTCTTCCGAGTCTTGTGGATCTGTTTAGAATCCCATGCTTTACACAGAATAGCAAGCAGTAATTTAAGGCAATGGGTTGATAGAAGGAACAGACAAATATGTTTAAACATGGCCTGTCCAACCAGCAAATCATTTCTGGCTTGTGTATCAACACAATAACGCACTGTGAAAGTGTTGCATCCCTGGAACATGTGCTTGGAGATGTATCCCTATGTAGAGACTCCATTTCCAGATATTTTGTGCTAGTCTGGATAGACATTAAGAGCGATTCTGGTTTGTTGATGTAAAACATGGCTGTTATGCAGTCTGTTAAAATGAGCACATTCTTTCCCATCAAGTGATGTTGGAATGCTTCAAGAGCCTTGTAAACTGCGAGCAAATCCAGAACATTTATGTGTTGCATTGAAAGTGGCTTAGACCACGTTCTCTGCGCTGTAAGGTGTAGACAGTGGGCACCCATCCTACGAATGTTGCATCTGTTGTGATTGTGAGGTGTGTTGGTGGATGGACAGTTTTCCTAGTAACATTTTCTGTTTTGGCCACCATTGTAGGGCTCACACCACTGTTTGCGAAACTTCCACTAGATTGTCCCAATTGCCCTTTGCCAGTAAACATTGTTTAGCTAACCACTCTTGCACTGAACACATGTAACCTTGCGCAACGTTCAATGGAGATGCATGATGCTGAGCAGGCGCATACCTTTCTTACTTATCTGTCGACCAGCAGTATAACCAGATATTAGCTTCAGTAGGTTTTCGACTGTCTCGCTGGAGAGAAATACAAAGGTTATCTTTTGTATGAATCACTGCTTCTAAGAACTGTTCACTGGCTGGTGATTATTTTATTTACTTGCATTTGTAAAGCACACAACTGCCCTCGGGCATCGTGGCGCTGTTAAGAAGGCTTACTTAGTTACATAGTGCGTGTGACATCTTGGATACAAAAGTGCTGGCACAGATATCCAGTTTGCGTGGCCTGCCTTTTGAGGGCAGCATTTGATCACAGAGTGCAGAAGGTCAGAACGTGTGGCACAGACATGATGCACAGCACCATAATGAGGGTGGCATCAGCATACAATGCAGAGCGTAAATATATGTAGCACAGATATGATGCGCAGCCCCATCTTGAAGGGTGGCATCAGCATACAATGCAGAAAGTCAATATATGTAGCAGAGATATGATGCGCAGCCCCATCTGAAGGGTGGCATCAGCATACTGTGCCGAAAGTCCATATATGTGGCACAGGGGGGCTCATGCACACAGGTGACCAGCAGGAGGGGGGGGAGGCAAGAAGGTAGCAGGGTGGCGTACCATGGAGGACAGGGGTAGACCTAGCTTTACTCACAGGCCTTAGAAGGCAGGCCGGCATTCACCTGTCGGCTAGCCTGATTGGTTCAAATGTAGAACAGCAGGGCCAATCATGGGCGGGCAGGCTCGAGGCAGAGAGCCAGCTTGGGACACAGAAACAAAGAAGGCGGCCATGTTGGAAGGCCAGGAAGCATGTAGCAAGGTGGAATAAGGCTGCAATAATGTTACCAGGAGCGGTGGTGGAGGCGCACAACACAGTGCATTTCTTCTATGCAAAAAAACCTTTTTTAATGCAGTCTTGAACGAAAAACAAGTGCTCAGTGTGTAACGTCGATCGGCCCAGTGAAGCCCATAAGGCTTCCTTAATTGCACAGCTCCAGCTTGAGAGTGGTCCCAAGGCTGGACTTCTTTTCATTGATAGAAAAATTCAGAGGATGCAGAAGATCTATTGTCTTCAACACCATGGTAGGCTACGGTCGGGTAAAGGGGGCTCCCATTGAAACATTGCCATCCATCAGCAACCAGCTAATATCGGGCAGAAGAAACGCCGGTATGGTGATCCTCTCCGACTGAGACCCAGTCTCCTGATCCCAATTGGCTGCCAGGTCGAGCTGGAGGCACCTCATCTTGAGGCGGGTGTGCGTGCTGTACAGTGAGCACGCAGGAGGTCTTCAGGCCCAGAATGTGCTACCACCACCATGCCAAGGTGGTCGTGGTGGCCAGAAAGTGCCCCACCGCCTTGCGGAGGGACAGAAGCCTCTCGGGCATAGGAAACACCAGCTGAACTGTAGTATTCTAATGCACCCCTAGGAAGAACAATTTCTGATATGGACACAACTGTAACTTCCCCCGGTTGAGGGAAAACCCCAGCTGAAGACTATCCGACAGTCTCTGGCAAAAGTACACCACCCATTTGGGTGAACCCGCCCTCAACCAGCCAGTCACGCAGTATAGATGATGGCCCTACAAGCGGAGAAGGTCAACCACTGCGTTCATCAACTTCGTGAAGACAGAATGGACAGAGTTCAAGCCGAAGGGCAGCACCTTGTACTGAAAGTCGTATGACAATCGTTAACCGCAGAAACCTCTGATGCAGTTGATATATGGGTACATTCAGGTACGCATCCTTGAGGTCCATGGAACACACCCAGTCCACTGCACACAGAGACTCGGCTATGTGCGTGGGAGTAAACATCTTGAAGCGTTCCAGAGGTAAAGACAGATTGAGAATTGACAGGTCCAGGACTACCCTCAGACCAGCCTGGTTGTTCTTTGGTACCACAGAAATCCTGGATTAGTAACCGAAGCCCCCGTGTACAAGAGGAACAGGTTCTATCACCTGCATCTCAAAGAGTGAAAGGACCTACTGTAAAAGAGCCGGTGACCCTATCTGACGAGGAGGAGGAGAGGATGGAAGAGACACTACTGAAGCCTGTGGAGAGGACCCATGGGTTGCTGAAGAGACGCTTCCAGGTGTCCTGGAACTGAGCCAAACTGTCCTGCACAGGCGAGCTGGGTTCCCCGACCTTGACCCCAATGCTTGTTGGCATCAAAGGCAGGGGAGCGGAAAAACTCACACAGTGTCCCTCTGCCGCTTCCTCCTGTTTTCGCTGGGCGACCCGACAAGCCTCCATGTACCGTGGTCTCGGAAACCCTTTAAGCCAGAGAAAGTTCAGGGTTTGAACACAGTCCTATCCTGGAATTGAGGGAAGGATTTCTGACCCGGTTTTGTGAGGATGGCCAAGAACCTGGCTGTTTGAGTGGTGGTTTTCTTTGTCAATTCATCATCGGTACATGTATGAAAAGGATCCACACCCTCAAAGGGCAGATACAGTATCTGTTCCTGCACGTCAGATGAAACCTTTGTGGCATGCATCCATGCCATCCTGATCATCTTGACCCCAAGGCACAGCCCTCTGCTGGCTGTGTCGATGGGGGGGGGGGGGGGGGGGGGAGAGGACCGAAGACTCCATGAGGTCCTGCGCAATGGCTCAGGTATTTGCCAGATGGGCCTTGAAGGAGGCTTGCTTGTCCGAAGGGAGGTCGGGCAGAAATTCCCCAAGCTCCCGCCACAGCTTCTGGTTGGCCGCAGCCAAGAGGGTGTCCAGGTTGGCTTGCCGCAGATCCAGTCCTGAGATTGAGTAACATCGCTTTCCTAATGACTTAAGGCAACTGGGAGGTGGCTCCCGTGAAGGAAGACGATGAAGATGGTTTAGAATACGAGGCCATAGCCACCAGAGAGCAATGGGGCTGTGGGTGCCTAAACCTGCTGTGCATCTGGGTGTTGGCCCTGGGCTTCTCCCAGACCCTTTGTGCCACCTGTCAGACATCCTTCTGGAGGGGGATGCCAGACCAGATTGTGGTGCGTTTCCCCAAGACCTCTGCTAGCGCCCCAACTCCTGGGGGGCTTTCTCAGGAAGAGGGACCCCCAAGTACACTGCCAAACCCTGGAGGCAGTCATGAAAGGCTTTAACTGATGCAGATGGCTCATCGTCCTGGCGGTCACCCCCCATCCCACATTTCACAGGCCGAGTGTTGTGAAGTTATATGTCACTCTGTTCCACATGGAACAACAGAATGTTCTCCCCTCCCCGTTCTACTTGGAATACCGTTCGCATTTTCCCCTCCGACTGCCCCTGCCTCCAGGGGCCGTTGAATAAAGCTCCTCTCGCTTACCTACCTCGCCTCGGTATTTATTTCATTTGGCAACGAGGCCCCACGAGCAAGCGACATCCGGCCCCCGGAGCTCCCCGCCAGCATCCCTGCCATTCTCCGGTACGACAGCGGACCCGGCAGCTCCTCTGCGGCCTCTCCCACCGCCGCCCCCCACCCCGCTGCCCCAAAGGGGGGGGGAGCAAGGAGCAGAGCCGCCAACAGCACAGATGCAGGGATGCTGACAGAGGTACGATCCCTCTACATTCATTTTCGGCCAAAACCCCCACACGCCATTACTGAGCATTGCGCGAGCGCGCATCATTCGAAACGCTGATCAACGACAATTAGAGGAAAGAACCTCTATAGGTGCGTACGTGCACCCATTTTGGCAGGTCCGATCATTGTTTCCACGGCGACGACGCCGTAATCAGTCATCAGCTGTGTTCGGCGGCCCCGACACAGTAATAGATAAACATAATTCACAACGTCATGCACTGCTTCAAATTAAAGGGGGCACCAAGTAAAGATTACAAATCAACACAAGTAATCAACTAGGACTACATTAAAAACCAGCATTCAAGTGGTGCTATGGTGAAACTGTGACACCAGGCACAGTGCACATTCCCTGGACTGAACATGCATCCAATATTTACACTCAAGTGACATTGTGAATCAACTGTGACCACGAGCAACAGTGCACAGCCCCCAAGACATCCAGGATTGAAAGTGTACCAGAAATTACACACCTCATCACACCGTCAGCCATCCACAGTGCCATGACGGAGCACACCACTATGAACACTGCCTGAGAAAGTTCACCAAGCGCCATAACGCACATTGCATCAATGCCCCCTTGTCTTCCTTCACTGGCAGCGCAATTTGAACCGCAGAACTTCCACCATCCATACCAACCAACCATGCAGAACATGCCACACCCCACTAAGTTTCTTCCCTGCCCTGGAACCCCAACCTGCCCTTGGGAGCAATGGCTTGACAGCTTCCAGATATATCTCAGGGCCATCGGAGCAAGTAAATTCAATGATGACCTCAAGGAAGCAACCCTCTTAAACTGCATAGGAACCGAGGGCCTGAGAATATTTAGAGCGCTTCCAGACCCAGATGGTGCAGGGGGAGATGGCAATGGAAAGTTTGAGAGTGCCTTGGCCAAACTCACTAAGCACTTCGGCAGAAAAACAAATGTGGTGCTAGAACGGTACAAGTTCTTTTCTCGAAAGCAAACCAAGGGCGAGTCAGTTGAAGAATACCTTGCTTCACTTAGAGTACTGATGTCCACGTGTGAATTCACAGGTGTCAGCGGCGAGTATTTGAGGGATCAACTAGTGCTCAACGTAGCTGATCCCCGCATACAGCAAAAACTATGGCAGACAAAGAATCCCTCACTAGATCAAGCCACTGAAATAGTGAGAAGTATGGAATTTGGGGACCGTTGCATGAAGGAGAGGCTGGTCCTGAAAGAAGGTGTTGAGGTGAAGTCTGTGGAAGGTGGTTTTGACCACGACCGGGATGGGGCGTTAGTAGCGGCTGTAAGAAGTGCTCCTCAAAATACAAGAGGAAACTCCAGAAGGGGAAGAGCATCAGCCTACGACAACCAAAAACCCACGCGCTGCCAGAAGTGTGGATGGTATAAACGCCACGACGCTGGGAAAACGTGCCCAGCTAATAATGTTGAATGTTACAAGTGTGGCCAGTTGGGCCACTTTGCCAAAGTCTGTCGAAACACCCGAGGGGGACCATGTAGATCTGGCAACAACAACAGACGACCTGTCAACAGATATGGGTCAGTGAAAACAGTGGACTATGACCAAATGTCAGACAGCATGCTGTCTGTGAATGAGACATGCCCACGAGTACAAATCCTCATAGTCACCTCCTTCCAAGAATCGAGTGGCCCATGGGTAGACATGTATATCAACGACATACCTTTGAAAGTGATGGTGGACACAGGGTCCCCCTATACTATGGTGGATCTCGAAACCTTCGTGAAAGTGCTTTCGGGCAAGGTCCACGATATACGAAGTTCTTTGGTGAGAGCCACAGGGTATGGAAAGACACCCATTGACATCATGGGGTACACGTGGATCAAACTCAAGTTTCATGACAGACAAACTTACTGCAAATTGTTTGTAGCCACAAATGGGTCCTCGGTAGTAGGATGGGAAGAGCAAGCAGCCCTCCAAGTAAGAAGTCACCCCGGGGAGGATATCCCCATACTGAGTGTGTTCAAAAACACTACTAACATCAAAGCTAGCTTGGCTGAACTTTTTTCCAAAGTGTTCCGCAATGAAATAGGATTGCTTAAAGGCTTCCAACACAGAATCATATTGAAAAGAGGTGCTGTATCTGTGGTCCATCGAGTGCGTGGAGTACCTTTTGGGACCAAAGCAGCACTTAAGGACGAACTCACACGTATGTGTAAGGAGAATATCTTAAAAGCCATAGAGAGTTCTGAATGGCTTGCCCCCATTGTCCTAGTAAAGAAACCCGACAATTCCATACGAATGTGTGTTGACCTAAGAGATCTAAACAAAAACATATGGGTCGACAGACACCCACTTCCTAACATATCCGAACTTCTCTCGACCATGGAACCGGCAAGTTTTTTTTAGCACCTTAGATCTCTCATCAGCATACCACCAGATTGCCTTAGACGACAGCTCGAAAGCCCTCACGTCCTTTGTTACACCGCTGGGAGCATACATGTTCAACAGAATGCCATTTGGACTTGCTTCGGCCGCAGCAGTGTTCCAGAGACTCATGTCACATCTTTTCGGAGGTCTCAAAGGAGTACAATGTTTCCAAGATGACATTCTCATATCAGCTAAAACTGAGGAAGAACACGATGCCAAGCTAATGGGCTTCTATCTTGGCCATTACATCGACGCTAGAGGCATCCATCCCAAAAAAAAACTCCTGGGCACAATACTGAGTTTAACCGAACCCACCAACAAGGACCAATTGAAAAGTTTTTTTTAGGGATGACGGAGTACTAGTACTACTCCAAATTTGTGAGCAATTATGCCAACAGGACGGAAAACATGAGGAAACTCATGAAAAAAATCCAACAGATTTGAGTGGTCCACAGAATGCAAAAATGAATTTCAAAACCTCAAGTCCAATATCAACCAAGCTCCAGCCCGAAGCATGTTCGATTATAAAGCCAAAACAATGGTGTCATTAGATGTCAGCAAGATCGGCCTTGGTGCAGTACTAGAACATCAACAGAATGGCAATATTGTGACCATCGCATTTGCATCGAGAGTACTTAGGAGTGCTGAACTGAACTATTCCACCATCGAAAGGGAGGCTTTAGCTGTCAAGTGGGCCTTACAACATTTCAGGAACCTGATCTGGGGCCTACCCATCCTCCTAAAGACTGATCACAAACCTCTTGTCAACATCTTGCAATCGAAAACGCCGCACCTTATATCGCAGAGAATAAGGCGCTGGTTCCTAGACATTATGCAATACAATCTTCAAGTCTGTTACACTCCTGGCCCACCGAACCAAGTAGCTCATTGCCTCTCCAGGTTACCCACTATCCAAGACAAACAAGACATTGAAAACGAGGATCTATATGAAGAGATCATAGCCACCATAAACCCTGCGATCCCCTCCGATGAATGGGCATGCATCACCAAGGCCGACACAGAACAACAAGAAATCAGAAGAGCTGTGATGAACGACTGGGTTGATGTTAGTGAAGAATTGGCAAACTTTTCAACTTTTAAAGATGAAATATCCATGAACGAAAATCACATCTTTAGGGGAAATAAGAGTAATTCCAGCCGTTGCACTCAGAAGGAAACTGCTTGAACTAGCCCATGAAGGGCATCTGGGAAGGAGTTTGACGAAGAATAGACTGAGAAACAACTACTGGTGGCCCAACATGTGGAAAGAGGCGGAAGAGACAGTCAAAAACTGCTATGCCTGCGCTTCCAGTGACAAATCTAAAAGCTTAAGGAAAACACCACTTCAGCCAGTGGAAACCCCTGAACATGTATGGTCAAAGTTGGCAATAGACATCATGGGCCCCTTCGAAAAGCTAGAGGCAGTAAAAATATTCATCATCGTAATTGTTGACTACACATCCAAATGGACCGAATGGGGTGTGGTGGAAGGCAATTTAACCACTAAGAACGTCATCGACTTTCTCACCATAATATTCAACAGGGAAGGTGACCCCAGAGATATTGTATCAGACAACGGGTCCCAGTTCACTTCGTCAGAATTCAAAGAGTTCCTAAAAAACAAAACTATCAATCACATCACCACATCACTGTACCATCCGATGTCCAATGGATTGGTAGAAAGAATGAATAGACTGATAAAAAGTGTCATCCAACTAGCTACAGCGAATGCTCTACCATGGATAGAAACCCTCAAGGAAGCTATATACACATATAGAACACCACCACACTCCACCACCAAATTAGAGCCCTTCACCTTAATGCGGGGCAGAACCGCAACCAACCAATTAAGACCAGCATGGTTCTTCTTAGATACCGGTGAGGGAAGAATGAAATCGAAACCAAGAGTAGATATGGAATAAGTCCACAAAACCATAAAGGAGAAACAAAAGAAGTATAAAACATACTACGACCAGAAGAACGGGGCAAAACAAATGATCCTCCAAGAAGGAGATTGGGTTTGTGTCAGAGAACCCAAGAAAATACTCAAGGGTGAATCCAAATTCAGACCTCCACAAAAAGTCATACACTGCCACCAAAAATCTGTCACATTAGATGATGGAAAGAGATGGTCCCACGATGATCTCGTGAAAATAACCAACGACACATGCAGACCCAGTACTTCCACAAACTCACATGATGGTGCAGGGCCAAGAAACGAACTCAATCCTAAAGGGACATACCACACCAAAAATACAAGAGGCAGTGAACACCGTCCCGATAATAAAGACATTTCCGCTAGCAGCCTGTTGAAGAGGAATCGCAGGATCATCCGGAATTTCAGCAACAATTTCGTCTACTATTGACCAACCACTGCCAACCTGCCAAGCCCTCTAACCAACATTCCCGCTCCATCTTCCCTGTTTCTCCCTCACGCTTCCCAACCCCTCTTTTCCCATAGATAAGGAGATGTTGTGAAGTTATATGTCACTCTGTTCCACATGGAACAACAGAATGTTCTCCCCTCCCCGTTCCACTTGGAACACCGTTCGCATTTTTCCCTCCGACTGCCCCTGCCTCCGGGGGCTGTTGAATAAAGCTCCTCTCGCTTACCTACCTCGCCTCAGTATTTATTTCACCGAGGGGAATCCAGGCCCTGGGACACAGGTGCCAGAGGGGCGCCTCCTCCAGGTCCCGAGCCACAGAGAGGTCCAACAGCTGTTGAGGGGGAGGCATTGGTGGCACAGGAGGAGGAGGGGGGGGGGTCAGTGTGACCGGTAGGGCTGAACTAGTGGAGGGACCGGCACCGGAAGCGCAGGAGGAAGAGACAGGAGTACCCAGAGGAGGGGGCCGGTGCGACACCACATTGGGGATGACCTTTACAATGTCCTTCAGGAGCCGGTTCATGTGGTGAACGCATGATGAGGAAGGACTTGAAGTGGTCCTCATTAGCTGCCGGGGCCCTGCTCTACAAGGTGCTAGGCCTACGCTCCTGGTCAATGCGCCAAGGCATCTGGTGCTTGTAGCCATATGACTGACTGGTAGATGTACCCGAGGGGACTAAAACCCTGCACCATAGGATCCGCTACCGCGGCCAGAGGTAAGGGGGCTGGGATCATCCTGCAAAGCCCACTCGAATGAAAGTATTGGTGGGCACTGAGCCGGGTCCAAGATGGCCACCTGCCTGGCAGGCCACGTGCCGCTCCACCATTTTGAAGCCTTGCGCCACAACCTGGTTGGAAGGGCATGGAGGCCCTGAGCCAAGAGAGGCCTCAGACATGAGGATACAGCGTGGGTCTTGCACCGGAAGCAGAGGCATCGCCCTCCGAGATACCTCTGGTATGCACTGAGCCCTCAGCCGGATGCCCGGTAGTCGTAATGCCCTGATTCAGAGTCTCTGAACAAGCTCTGGTAGGTCAGGAGCCATGGTGTATCTAGCCGAGGACAGACTCTTGGAGGTGGCACTCGCCGAACCCTTAGCCCGTGCAGTAGAAGAGGACGAGTCTAATCGTCCTTCCGAGGACATTCCAGTAGGGCCCCGAGCCCCTCAGCTTGGGAGACGGTAGCCTAGAAGGCATCAGGTCTGTCCCCGGACAACCCAGAAGAGCCCCCGGGCCCTTCCACTTGGAAGCCGGTAGCCTCGAGGCCTTGGGGCTGCCAGAACCTGAATCTGATCCGTGGGAACACCAGGGAAGGAGTCACTGCACTGTGGAGCCATGCTGAACAGGGGGCCTACCTTTCTTGCCGAGAAAGTCCTTAAGGTGGGGGAGAAGTGTGAAAGATCTGGGAATCCCAGCTGTGGACAGGCTCCAAACACTGAAGACAGAGTGCATGGGGGTTGGAGGCCAGGAACGACCGGTGGCATGAGGCACCTCTTGTGAATCCTGCTGCGGCCGGCATGCGCCAGGTGAGGCACCGAAGGGAAGTGAAATAAGAATTGGAGAAAAAACGGGGAGCAAGCGGAAAGCTAAAAAGTCCCTGTGGTGGCTGCCACGTCTGACACCATCGGTGCAGAAAAAGGAACTTAGGTGAGGCGCCGGGCCTCAGCGGGGCATTCCCACGCCTGAGGCCACGCCCTGCATGCTATACTAAATTTAAAGGGGAAGCTCAATTTTTTGCTGCCAAAGGTTCCAGACCGTCCCCATGTTGGGGGGCGCCCACAAGGATGGAGCAAAGGGGACAGAACAAATAAGTATGAAAGTATGCATCTTTCATGGCCAGTGCTGCCATGAAGTCTCCCTCTTTGAACAGAGGGTTAACTTTCTGCAAAGTTGTCATTCTGAATTTTTGTGGTTTTACATAGGTTTTTGCTGGCATTTTGCTGAGTCTTTCTTTGGAACAAAGAATTACACAGAATAAATACATTTGTTTACCTCTGATGGTGGCACAAGCTCTATGGTTTCCTTTTGTGGCAGCGTTTCTACCTCAACTTATAGAATCCGTTGATACTCTAAAGTGACAGCAGTTATACCATACTTTTTCACGTTTTGCTCCTCAATCATGAACAAGTACTTTATAAATCACACTTAACTGTTGATACCCACCTGAGAAAATGTATATTTAAGACGATGCATGTAATACAGTTGACATGCGGGCCAATTCCAGGGAGCCAGCTTGAAGTCAAATTAGGGAATGGTTGAGAGTTGACAGAGAGCTCTATATTCAAATACAGGCTTGTATTGCCTGATAATTATGCATATTTATCTTGTGCAAGTTATTTCCCCTAATCAAATAGGGTGCTGCAACGGTGTCAATCGATACAGCAGCATAAATGAGCATTTGGTTGCATTATGGAATGCAAATATTTATTAAGGTGAATTCGAGCTAAATCAAATTAGGTATATTTTGGGCCCTCACCCAATAGTAAAACATTAAGTTATATGTAGGTGGTTTCAAATTGGCAAACACCTATATCAGAATACCTCGGTCAAATGGTAATTTAATTTCACAAAAAAAGTCAGGGAATACAACCCAAAGGCATGATACTTAGTGTACCAGCTTGTGGCAAATTAAATCCGGCATACTCCGGGTCTTTCTTTAATAACAATTAGCAGGTACCATGGGCGGTTTGAAATTGGCACATATTTATATCAGGTTACCACATTTAAACGGCACTTCCATTTCACCTTAAAATCAATGAATTTAACTTTAATGTATGATTTTATGGTTAACACTCCGTGCAAAGATGGCGCACTGCACAAACGTATTTTTAACTTCTGGCCTATGATCACGTTCGAGTTTAATTACCAGAGCTGTCACGGTCCGGAATGTTGCAGCGAGAGCACAAGCCGAAAGGCTTGCTCGTACAGGTAAGGAACGGAGTGTTTCATTACTCTGCCTGTATTTTGGAGGCGCATATGGACTTCAGGGACAATTGCACCTTAAGCAATTTATAACGCTGTATAAATTGTTTTTTTCTACATTACAGTTAGCCAATCCACATTGGCGGCATCATATGTAGCCACCAGGTATTTATATTTAATAATTTCACCTTGATATTAATCAGGTGGTCCTTGGGGGGGGGGGGGGGATTACCTTTATACATAGGATTGGTAAATCCATGGGCTCACTCACATTTTTTATATATTTGTTTGAATTTTTTCAGAATTGCAGCACAGAAACAGGAAACCTTGCTTGATTACCTATGGTCTAAATGTAGATTTTGAACCAGAATTGGTACTTTTCATTGGGACCATAACGGTGTATTATATAGTGTTTAATATAGGTATTTCTACCATTTAGGTTTCCGCAAATTGGAGCCTAGGGCACTGAATCTGTTCAACTTCTATAAAACGGTAGGCACTGTTATGTGAATCTTGCTGGGATATGTCATTCTCAGTTTGAGATATATATATATATATATATACATACATACACCAATTGGGGCTCTAAAGAACGTTTCACAAAATGGGGAATCCATAACTGGAAAAGGCTCACGATATATTCACATGGAATTCCCCATTTAGAATAGTGGTGATAATCTTTTTAGGCACCCGAAGGCGTTAGATGTACACTCGATTACTCAGCATGCAAATGTATGAACACGAAGGGCGTGGCAATGGCCCAGGTGGCATCAATGATTTGGATTTAGTTATGATCTGTATTTCAGTAGTAATGGTGTTCTTTGTGTCTCTCTATATTTTTTTGTTCCTCCCCTTTTTGTTTGGGTTTTAATCTGTTCCTTTGTCCTTCATATATTACTTTTACATTTTAATCTTTGCCCTGTGGGCTAATATTTATCCCATAAATATTCACTTTACATTTTTGCCTCATCCTTGAAATGCAACTGAATTTATGCCCCGTGTTATATTGAAATTACCCAATATGATTTTTTAAAAAAAGTGTTTTTATTTGTAATGGCATGATTATGTATACCCGTGGGCTAAACTGGTTTACATTGTAATTATTGATGGACACAAACTTGTATATTTTGGCCTCATGTGTTTTGACGGTATATTCAACCCGGAAGACCTTGTAGGTCGAAACACATGTCAGCTGTTTTGATTAAATTCTCTGTTCAATCAGCGCAGTGTGATAGTGCAGGATTTAAATTCAAGTTGTCTACAGGATCCCTTTGGGCACAGGGACCCAACTGGCTCCATCACCTGCAGACAAATTGGTTTGCAATTTTGAAAAATAGTATTTATGTATTGAATTAACAAGCGCAGTAGTTTCTATTTCGGAGTGCCCTCTCTTGACACTGTTTTAACACTGCCTGTCCAACCTGCGAGTCATTTCTGGCTTGTGTATCAGCACTATAATGCAGTGTGAAAGTGTTACATCCCTGGAACATGTGCTTGGAGATTAATCCCTCTGTAGAGACTCCATTTCAAGATATTTTGTGCTAGACTGGATACTTTAAAAGTGAATCCCACCCAGTTTGCTGACGTAAAACATGGCTGCTATGCGGTCTGTTATGATGAACACTGATCAGGTGATGTTAGAATGCTTCAAGCGCCTTGTAAAATGCTAGCAATTCTAGAACATCTGTGTGTTGCATCGAAAGTGGCTGAGACCACGTTCTCTGCACCGTAAGGTGTAGACAAGGGGCTCCCCATCCTAAGAGTGATGCATCTGTTGTGATTGTGAGGTGTTGGAGGATTGGCAAACAGTTTTCCTTGTAACATGTTCTGTCCACCATTGTAGGGCTAACACTACTGTTTGCGAAACTTTCGCTAGATTGTCCCAATTGCCCTTTGCCTATAAACATTGTTTAGCTAACCACTCTTGCAATGAACACATATGTAACCTTGCGCGACATACACTGGAGTTGCATGATGCTGAGCAGGCACATTACCTTTCATACTTATCTGTCGACCAGCAGTATAACAAGAGATAGCTTCAGTAGGTTTTCAACTGTCTCTGAGGGCAAAACAAAGGTATCTTTGTATGAATCACTGCTAAGAACTGTTCACTGGCTGGGGATTAGACTGTAGTTCTTTTCATTGATAGAAAAATTCAGACGGTGCAGAAGATCTATTGTCTTTTGCGTATTCTTTTGACATATTTCTGGTGTTTTTCCTGTTACTAGCCAGTCAATTCAGATAAGGGTATACTGGAATGCTTTCCCTGCGTATATGTGCTGCTACCACTGCTAGCGCCTTTGTAAATACACATGGGTCTGATGCGATCCCGTAGAGAAGCACCTTGAATTGGTAATGCGCAGGACCCATCTTGAACCTTTAATATTGTTACTGCGCTGGCAGCATTGAAATATGAAAGTGTGCATCTTTCATAGCCAGGACTGCCATGAAGTCTCCCTTTTTGAGCAGAGGGCTAACTTTCGGCAAAGCTGGAATTCAGAATTTTTGTGGTTTGACATAGGTGTTTGCTGGCAGTTTTGTTTGGTCTTTCTTTGGATCACGAATTACACAGAATAAATACCTTTGTTGACCTCTGATGCTGGAACGAGTTATATGGCTTCCTTTTGTAGCAGCATTTCTACTTCAGCTTATAGAATACGTTGGTGTTCCAACTGTATTCTCCTGCGTCTTCGAGGAAGATTGCGAGGTTGTTCTACAAATTCCACATAATACGCCACCTTTACTGTTGACAATCCGCACTTGTCTAACGGGACCCCCTACTGGGGTGACATGCAAGAGGACCTGAAATGGGGGGGGCAAGGGTGTGGCCAAACCTCTAGTGGCTTGGCCTTTACCCCTACTATGCCCTCTTCTAAATTGTCTACGAAAGGACGACAGATGTTGACTACTGTCCTGGTTGGTAAACTACATACTGTAACTTGAACCAGAGGTATAGCCAAGTCTGCTCTGAGGACCTTGGGAAGCTTTGGCCACAAACTACAGAGGTTGGAAAATGAACCGCTATGCTGGTATGGTTTATTCGTAATTTGTCACAATGTTTTAAGTGCTTCATGCTCTTTTTTGCAGTTTCCAGAGCATCATTCACTGCTGTTCTAAACAAGATAGTGTCTTCTATGATTAACAGTGTAGCACGAGTCTCCGGTCAAAGACCAGAGCTTGTTGGCCATGAAGTCCTTTTAATTAAAGAGTGCCTTCTGCAACTATCCTAACAGCAGTCTATGCAGCATCAAGTGTGTTCTTGATGACGGTGTTAACTGTTTGCATCCCTCTCTGCTAACGCTTTAAGCATCTCTAACTTTAGGGGTTCATGTACACTATTAGTGAGATCTTCTACGCAATCCCACTTTGCTCATCTAAAGCTGGCCATAAGAGCCATGTTATTGTTGATGTGCATTTCATAAGCTGCCGATGTTGCCACCTTCATTCTAAGGCCATAAATCTAAACTACTCGCCTTGTTAGGAGGTACAACCGACGTGGCTACAGGTGTCCCAGCTCTTTTACAGGTCATAGTAACTACCAGAAATTCCAATTTCAGATGCCTGCTGATGAATGGAAGATCTCTGGGTGTGGGCCTAAACCGCTGTTGGACGCAAGGATTAACCACTATTGTTAGATGTGGAGTAGAAGGGGATGGTGTTACTCTCCTCCTGACAGATTGTAAAAGAGGAATTTACTGTCCCACTTGGTTTTCTTTTTCATTGAGGATATCAACGAAGGCAGGGTCTTCCTCAGACCTTTCAGTTTCAATCTTGAAGTCTGCAGGCTTTTTAAGGAGGTTGTCATAAAATGTGCTCATCTATAGGTGATGATGTGGGGAGGTCTATGTTTGGGGATGGGACAGGTATGTCATCTGTCTCAGTGACTGGAACTTCCTCAACAGGCTCCTCATCGGAATACAGCTCAATTTCAATGGGCTACTCATAAGCAAGTCTAGGTTCTACTGTTTTTGAAGTGCCTCTTCCTGTGTAATGTGTATGTTTTATTGGATGCTTGTCCAAAATCTCAATAAAGGAGGCCATTTTATCTAATATTTTATCAAACCCTTTTTGTCCTTGCACCACTAGAAGGTGTGCTTTGCATTGGGAAACAACCTCTTCAACTTTACCTGCCAGGCCTTCCATATGAGCCTGTTTCTTTTTCTTTAATGTACCTGCTTAAGGGCAAACAGTACCCGTCTAAACCGATTTGTGTGTTTCAGCCGTTGTCAAAACTGTTTTTGGGTAAATGCACTAATCTCTGGTGTGGAACCAGTTACATTGGGCATTTGTGAAGTCTAAACATACGTCGAGAGAGAATGACTTGCCGCAGAGGTTCTCTTATCCGCCGAACTGCTTGTTACTGAGGTTAACTGTTCCACCGAAGACGTTTACCCTTTTGACGAATGTGTCAAAAACGGCGTAGTAGGCCTGTTATTGCAAAGTGATAGGATTTGTTTTTTTTCAGGGTCCTGTACTGTGTCCAAAACTAGTCCCATAAGAATGTTTTATGTTTGGTTTTGTCGCCAGGTGAAGCCTCCATAACTGAGTGAGATGCTTGGTGTTCGGAGGTGGTGAGTGGCACTCGGGAACCTTCAGTTTCCTGATCAGAAATCTCATCTGCATCACTAATGAAACCGAGACTTCCTGCTCGGTTTTGGATTCCTCCGGGTCAGCGGAGTATATCGTAGATGCTTCAGCTTGCATTGCGTAGGCCGCCCAGTGTTTCCATGGTCAATCTTAAATCTTCTGTCTGAAGAGCTTACACACACAACATTTATTTTTATTTGCATGGTCTCTTGAAAGACAATAGCACACTTTGTGCGTATCCTTCCAGGGACATTATCTGTTACATGTGGGACACCATTTAAATGCGTATTCTCTATGGCGACCCAGTTGGTGAACAGTGAGGCTGTCCTCATTAAGGGGAAACTATATGGAGACATTCTCCTTTATGTAGTTAAAAGTATCCCGGCCTCCGCCTTTCCCTACTGGGTAGGCCGAAGCCTGAAATGTTGTAGGCAGTCAAACGTAGAACCTCCAAAACCGTCAAGAACTGAGTGAAATGGTCTATTTGGCAGGTAGCAGGCTCTGTCGAGCGGTGTCAGCAGAAAAAGTAGTATTAAATAATATTTACATCAGAAATTGTTACTTTGTTACTTGTTGGGACCCTCTGGACATTAGTGGCTACATGTCATTTGGACACCCGCAACCCTTCCCCGGATTTCAACCCCTTCACATGAGACGGTTGCCTGAAATCAGTAAAACATCAATGTGGTCGTACAAGGACTGAACAAATCTCATTGTAAGCGCCTCAAAGCGAGGAACAAAACTCGAAGGCCTTGAATAAAGTTTCAAGGCTCTAGACCACAACTTTTCAAAGATATTTGCACTGCAACGTTCCAGGGAGGGGGGGACAGGTGGGTAGAGTGCACAGAAAGTCCCAATATGTTGCAGCATGCCTACTCTTGCCTCACCTCCACATCTGCTCTGGGGTATGTCAGCCAGCTACGCACGTCCATTCTCAGTGTAGTCGAGCAATAAGCGACTCAGCAGCGACATACAGGATCATTGATTTTCAACAATTGATGTGTTATGTCCGTATACAAAACCAGTGCGAAGTACAGGTACTTCTTGTTTGTAGTAACTAAAGAACACTCAATCACGAGCAACGATCTACGATTTTGAGGAACTCCACAAAGTGTGGCCAAGCCGATGGGGGAAACAAAAACAATCTGAGGACCTCGACACGTGAAGTATAATGGGTAGTGCACACGCCATACCAGGGATAGTGTTAGAGGAATGCCCTGTCGACATCCTATTTTCGAATTCGATAAGAAATCATGTAATACTTTGCACCATCCACTAGATGTCGGCCTATGGAAAGCATGGGATTCTAAGCAGATCCACAAACCTCAGAAATATAAAGGCACATCAGCCCCATGACCTTAGTTCAACCCAACTTCCTTAGCACTCTGATGCGGGGGACTGCAGAACCAAGGTGTACTGGCTATCCACCAAATGGGGCAGCTAGGGAGGGCGATGAGGAATCTGTGAGAGGACCATCCATCAGAAAGAACATTGAGAATCCAAGCAGTAATGCTTTTCAAACGTTAGCAAAGAAACCCACATAGCCACCAGGCAAACATCTAGTACAAGGACTCAACATTGCAAAGCTAAAGTGGCAGCCATCCCACTGTTGGAATGTTCCCCGAGGCCCGCATGTACATCCTTACCAGCCAGATCATAACTTTCCGAGATATAGAGGATGACGCATTTTGACAGGGTCTGTTTAGGCACAGTCCTACCAGCATAACTAAGGAAAAGCTGGTCGTCGTGCCTGGCTTCTCTCGGACGAGATCTAGTAGCTGCGGGGCCACACTGGGTCTAGCCGATGGAATTGTTCCTCTGCCTTAGAAAGGGGCTGGGGCAAACAGAACTTTTGAGAGACAGAGAAATCAGAGACCACTTGCGGAAGGAAGGTCTTACTCTAAGCTGCACTTTCCCCTTGGAAAGAAAACAAGTATAGAGGTTTAACTGACAACTGAAGCAAACTCTAGCGGAAGTGATGGCAACCAGGAAAATCACATTACGGGTTAGTAATCTTAAAAAAGAATGTAGGAGCTCCAACGGAGCACCCATAGCAGAAATTAATACTAAACTCAAATCCCACACCAGAATAACAAACTGGCGTGAGGGAAACTAAATGCACAGACCGCGTAGGGATTGCATGGCCACCGGGATCATGACACAAGAGCCCTGCTCCAGGGTTCACTTGCAAACTAAAATGGCTTTCAATTGGTACTTCCCTGAATGGATTCCTGCCTCTGTCATTCCTGTGCAGGTCTACTCCTCTTTCGAATGGCTTGTTTGCAGGCTCTCTATCTCCTGGCTACTCTCGTACTGTGGCTACTATCTATCGGCCACCTGGTCAGATCACCTCCTTCCTCTCCGAGTGGGAGGACCTCTCCTCCTCCCTCCTGGCCTTCACCACTCAACTCCTCCTTCTTCGAGACTAACATCCACCTGGATGCTTCCTGTCCCTCCTCTGGACTCTTTTGCGACTTTTGTGACTCTCCCTTTCTATTCTCCCCTCTGGTCCAACTCACTTTGCAGGGCACACTCTGGATGTTCTGATCTCCTCAAACATCGCCCTCAACACCCCTCTCCTAGAGTGATCACTTTCTCTTTTCCTCCCATCTCTCCCTCTCTACCCCTCAGGCCAAGCCAACTCCAGCACTGCCACCTACCTTCTGGGTCATCCAACCCATTAAGCGCGTGTCAGTTGAGGCTTTCGCCGCCACTTTCTCTCCTCCTCATCCTCCTGCGGCTGACTCAGATCCTGACACAGCCCTTTCCATGCCCCACTCTTCAATCTCTGATACTCTTGATGTTCTTGCCCCCGTCATGAGGATCTGCTTGAAGCCCAATGTGAAGCGCAACTCCTGGTATGCTTCCATTTGTGAGTTCGCTTTGAGATTGCAAATAGGTTGCAAAACTTTTTAAACAACTCCTGGGATAACTCTGATCTAGTCACCCTTAAACACAAGTGCAGGGTGGCTGAGAGGAAATGGCTACCTTATTGTGCATCCTCTCACAAACTGGCCTGCCGCCTGCTCCAAAAGCAAAATCTGCTCTTTGCCCGCACTAAGAGAGCCCACATCCAAGCCTGTGTCTCTGCGGCATATAACAACTCGGCCGAACTCTTTAAAGTCTGCAAGGAGCTGGCCAATCCTGCTGCAGTCTCTACCTCTCCTGTCCCCTCCCAGGCCCTCTGCACGGCCCTGCCTTCTAAATTTATCTCTAAAACCCAGGACATCCTGTCCACCCTCTCTCCACCACCTCCCGAACCCCTTGGCCTCCTCTGCTCCACCTTTCTCTTCCTTTTAGTGCTATGCGGATGACATCAGGCTCCCCTCTGCCACCTCTTCTCCTATCTGACTGTCTGCTATCCAGGAGTGATGTGCAGCCAGCAATCTCTGCCTTAATGCCAGTAAGACTGAGTTTCTCATCAGCACACCTGCACCCTCCTTTCCTGTCACTCTCTGGCCGGCCTCCCTTTGCCCTCTTCCTGCTCCCACCCGAGAAGACAAGAACCTCTGGGTCATCTTAGACTCCACAATCATTTTCTCCTCACATCTCTGACGACTCCAAGTCAAACTACCAACTGCACCTCCTCAGAGGTATTCTTCCTTTCCTCTCCTTCCCCCAGAAGCTCACCGTCTATAGAGCTCTGGTTCTCTCTAGGCTGGACTACTGCAACAGCCTCTTTCTAAATCTGCCTGCTTCTACTCTCCACCCTCTGCAACTCATCCAGCACCGGACTGCAAGACTTGTCCTTTGCCTCAAGCCCAGGGATCGTAACTCTCCAGCCCTGAAATCTCTGCATTGGCTCTCAGTTGCTGCTAGGATTATGTTCAAGACCGTCGATATTGTCCACAAGGCCTTCTGGGGCCTGGGTCCTCAATACCTCCAACTCACTCTTCGTAAATACCTTCCTACTCGAGCTCTTCAACTCCTCCACCTCCCTAAGGGTCAGTTGCTTCTCCAAGCAACGAGTTGATGGTAGATCTATTTCTTCGGCTGGGGCCTTCCTCTGGAACACCCTCCCTGCCTCTCAAATTTGAGGAGAACCACCTCCGGTTGCGGAAGCACCTCAAGATGTTCCTCTTTGCTTCAGCCTTCTCTCTCCCTCTCCCCTGCTGATACTGCACTGGTCACCTGGCTACCCTCTGATTTCAGGCTCAGGTCCCTGCCCGCCCAGCAACCCTTGCACTTGGGTCTGTATCTGCAACCCTACAGTCTCCCTACCCACACTTTTGGACACCTGCTGTATGCACTTAGCATTGCACCTGCCACCTGCACTTCTTATTGTTCTGATCCCATGTACAGCACTGCCCCCTCCCCTTTCCCATGGCACTTTTCCCCTCACCCCCTCCCCTGCACTTGCACAATCTCAATGTCACCTGGTTTAGTAAGATCGTTCTCCGTCCTCCCTGTTCCCCTTTCCTTGCCACATTGCACCTTAAACACTTGTGTATAGGCGTGTTACAAATGCCATGTGTCATATTTTGAATGCATAGAAACAAAAGAAATGTCCACTTGTCCCTCAGAGCTCCTTGCCGAGGAAATTTCCTCGAGCAGAACCACCTGCACTTCCTGTTCACACTGGAATCAAAGAGGTCCACACTTGAGGGGTCCCAATGGGACAACAGCTCCTCCAGAACCTCTTGATAGAGCTCCCTCGTGGGAGGTCAATGTATGCTTAGGGCATCCACCAACACGTTCTCTTTGCCGGCATGAGCAGCCTTCAGAAACCTGCTGCTTTTCAGAGGGCAGAAACACAACAGCATTGCTTCTCTTTACAGAGGCAAGGAGCCCATGCAAACTCGCTTGATGAGGTTGTGCATAGACACTGTGTTGTCCATCAGGACCAACACAGTCTTGTCACATACGGACAGGAGAAAAGTGGAAAAGTGACCAGAGCCAGACTGATCGCTCGCAAATCCAGCAAATTGATGTGTTGCTGGCACTCCAGTGGACACCAAAGGTCTTTCACCGTCTGATTTTGGAGGTGAGCACCCTAGTCCTCCTGGGACGTGTCCGTGACTAAAGTCGGTTGTGGCCAGGGTTGTTGAACAATGCACCTCTCAGCAGGTTGTCCATTGCAGGTGCAGAAAAGCTGCAACAGGAACCTTTTCGTGCAATTGGAAGACATGCACCATCTTGGAGATGTTCGCTACTCTGTCCTCAGACGGGAAGGTCAGGCACAGGCAGTGCCCAAAATCACACCAATGAATAAAAACTTGGGAGGCGCCATTATGCCTGTGTTAATTTCAGCCATTAAAGTCTGAGAGAGTAGCCAAGACCCTGGCATTCACCCATGTCTAAATGGAGTGTGTACGGGCACAGCAGAGGTAAAAGAGGGGAGGGGGCTTGTGTTTAAGGAGAGAGTTATGTCGGAAGCTAGTTTGAATCTTTTGTTGTTAAAAGTAACTTCATTCTTAAGGCAGAGGTGATGTGCAATAGTGTTTGTGTAGCATGTGTGTGGAGTGAGACTGTGCCTTCCACTTAGTTGCGAAGACCTGGTGTGCAACGGGAGACATGTGTTAGCTGTACAAACAACAATGTCTATTTCCTGGGTTCTATCTATGTACAAGGAGCAGTGCTGCAAATTCACAGGCCACCTAAGTGCTTGATTAGTGATGAATACCCACCCTTGGAGGGTTCTTAGAGTGAAAGATTGCCCCCGCTAGCTCCTTCTAGTGCACAAACAGTACTTTAATTACCTGCTGTGCCATACCCAAGCGAGTGGTCCGAGGTGCTTGGTTGTCTTCCTATGGGACTATTAGCGTGATTTTTCCAAGGTGCAATGCATTGCCCCCCCATCTCCAAGCCCATACGGGTGCAATACCGGAATCACTGTCAGAATTCATTCTAGGTGCGAGTTGCTGGAGTGACTACGCAATACCTCAATGTGTGCTTGGCATCCCACAACGAGGGTTGGATGGGAGAGTGAAGTTGTTGAAAGGAAAGAGAAGAGGCAAGTAGATAACAGATAGGCACGAGGCGCAATTGTGCGTGGGGGAACAGGGTGTAAGGGGAGGACAACTGCTGGATGAAGTGCGTGCGATAGGCGGGGAGTGGGCACAGGGAGACCGGGGGGGGGAGGGGGAACTCATGAAGTCAGGGGAACAGCCAGTTTTTTAGGGCTTTCCGGAAGGTCAGGTGATCCTCTATGAAGCAGAGCGCGAGGGGGGTGGGGAAATCCAGGAGGCGGGTGTGAGTACAGAGGAACAAGCACCTACTAATCTGGAAAACTTGAAGGGGGGCGACTACCAGGTGTGCGGAGAATGATCTGAGAATTCAGGTGGGGTGGCAGCGAGTGAGCTTGTGTTGGAGGAATTCCGGGCCTTTGTGGATTGCGTGGTGGCCAGAGTGCAGGGGATGTGTTCCCTGAGGGAGAGCCTTGCTGCAAATTTTTTCCCATTGGATCTTTCTCAGTTGGTATGTAGGGCAAAACCTAGGTAGAGTGAGTTTAAGTAGTATAGACGCTAGAGGATGATGCCCATGATTGCAGAAACTATGGGTTAGGAGAGCTAAGGAAAGCTCTGCTTGAGGATGCAGAGGTGGCAGGTGCATGATCTGGTGACTGCACTGATGTGACGAGAGAGGGTCAGGTCTGAGCTAAAAGTACATCCTAGGTTTTTGACTGAGGGTGATGCAGTGGGAGCGGGTCCTAATGACTGCAGCCAAGGGATAGGTTGGGGAAGGAGAGCCGTTTTGCTGCAGTTTAGGATTACTATTATTCTGGGATTGAGGTGCAGGCGATGTTTCATCATCCAGAGGTCAATGTCTGAGAGGCAGGATGCGAGGTCTAGGTGGGGTGAGGGGGGGAGAGTTGGGAATCATAAGGATGATCTGGGTGTCGTCAGAATAGTTCCAACAGGTGAGATTGTGGATATATTAAATTCATAGCAACCAATGACGACAATCCTGATTCTTATATTCATAGCGGACTGTAAAATGGAGCATTCATAACATTACACTGTTTCTGATTTTCTCTTAAGAGGGTTCAGGGGGAGTTTGGGGGGCATACAGAAGATTATATAAAATCGACATTTACCTGAACGTAAACAACTATTTTATGGAAGTCACCATGTATCACATTTTATTTTCTGCATTTCATTCCCATAGTCCCCTTTCCTCCATACTGTATGGCCCATACTGTATGGCCGTCCCTTCCAAGGGACGAGAGACAGAACCTTTTTCACTCGAAAAAACCTTCCCCTTTAAATTTAGAGGCACGTGGGGGCGCAGCCCAGGGAGCATGCGCTGCCCAGACTCCGCCCTGCGGCACCACGCCTCAGTCCTCATTGACGCGTCGACAATAGATTTAACATTGCCTAATGACACCAGTATTATTTGGGGGGGTTGGTGGGACTTATGGAGGAAAGGGGACTAAGAGTACATTAGTCACTATGGTGAGTAACTTATAATTACTGTTACGTCCCGTCCCCTTTCCTCCATACTGTATGGGCGATTACAACTGATTGTAGCCCCAAGGTGGAAAGGAGACCCTCGTTAAGCAAATAGGCTCCTGAGAACCGCCTGTCCGAAAGCCGCATCAGATCTACAGCTGGCATCCAAACAGTAATGCTTGCAGAAAGCCGAGGGAGAGGCCCAAGTGGCTGCCCTGCTTATGATCTGCCAAGGAATGTGGCGCTGGGAGGCGATGGCCGTTGCCTTGGCCCTGACTGCGTGGGCATGCATGTTGGCCGGGAGCGACTTGTGCTGGCCCTCATACGCTTCCTTGATGGCAGAGACCATCCAGCGGGATATGGAGGCCTTAGAGGCCCGATAGCCTGGTCTCAAGCATCCAAACGTGACAAACGGAGCATCCGACTTGCCGAAGCCCTTGGTCCTGTTCAAGTAGAATTTTAGGGCACGTCTGACATCCAGGCAGTGCAGCACTCAGTGCTTCGTCCTTGGGATCGGGAAAGAACGTAGGAAGGACTATTTCTTCGTTCAAATGAAATGCAGATGGAACCTTGGGCAGAAATGCCAGGTGCGTCCGCATGACTACCTTGTCCTTGTGAAAGGTGTTATATGGTTCAGAGGCGACCAGCGCCTGGATCTCGCTGAATCTGCGAGCCAAGGTAAGACCGACTAGCAAGGCTGTCTTGATGGTGACCAGCTTAATGTCCATG
The DNA here is from genome assembly GCF_040938575.1 of Ambystoma mexicanum. Taxonomy (NCBI): domain Eukaryota; kingdom Metazoa; phylum Chordata; class Amphibia; order Caudata; family Ambystomatidae; genus Ambystoma; species Ambystoma mexicanum. The sequence goes on from NC_090921.1 coordinate 986,811,949, forward strand.
GAAGACATTGGCTCTAATGGTTTGTGCGCCAGGGCGCCCAACACTATTTTAAGGTCTCACACAGGGTGTGTTCTATTGACAAGCGGGTAGGGCCTAGCAAGATCAGTCAGATGTTTGACGATAGGGTTGGGGGAGGAAAAAATGCCTTCCTCCGAGTTCCTGTAAGCCCCAATGGCTGCAAGGTATGTACGACAGGTGTTCACCTGTACGTCCAAATGAGCGAGGTGCGCCGAAAAGGAGAGCACGTCATCCAAATTGCAGGCCAAGGGGCCAATTCCCTTGGAGTCTGTCCAGTGGCAGTACCTGGTCCATTAGCTTTTGTACTGGGCCCTGGTGGCTTTGCTCCTGGCACCCTGTATGGTCTCCAGATTGGCCTGTGAGAGGCTAAGGTGCCGAAGCGTTACCTGCTCAGGTACCACGCTGTGAGGGCCCGTTTCCCTGGCGCAGGGTGGATGATTCTGCCCCCCTGCTGCACCAGATGATGTGCTGGGCCCGTCGGAAGGTGTATCTGGGGCCCCTCAGAGAGGCGGAGTAGTTCCGAAAACCATGCCTGGCCAGCCACCATGGGGCTATCAGAATGATGAGGAGTCGGTGAGACTCTTTGATCTTGCAAATTACCCAGTGGATCAGGGGAGTAGGAGGAAAGGCGTAGGCCTTCATGCCGATCCACTGGAGGTGAAATGCGTTGCCCAGAAAGCCGGGGCCCTGACCCTGCCAGGATGCGAACTGAGGACACTTCTTGTTGTGCCAGGTGGCAACGAGATCCACTTGGGGATGAACCCACCTGCCGAAGATCTCTTGAATAACAAGTTCGTTTAGCTGCCACTCATAATTGTCCGCTCCCAGCCTGCTGAGCCTGTCCGCCTCCAGGTTGGATTCCCTCGGGAGGTGGACTGCCAAGAGGCAAATGTCGTTTCCAGGGAACATTTCCACATGCTGATCGCCAGTCTGCACAGAGGAGGGGATCTGGTGCCTCCCTGCTTGTTGACGTAGTACATGCTGGTCGAGTTGTCCGTCTGGATGAGGAAAACCTCTCTCTTGAGAAGTGTTAGGAATGCTCTGAGTGCTAGCCAGATGGCGTTCAGCTCCAACCAATTGGTGTGGTATTCCTGCTCCTGTCGGGTCTAGGTGCCGTGGACCGAGATCATCCAGGGTGGCTCCCCAGCCCTCGAGCGAGGAGTCTGTTGCGATGGTGGCCTGCGGAGAGGGCGGCCGAAAGGACTTGCCCGTCCGTACGTTGCAGTCCATGGACCACCAAGTTAGGTCCGGGTGGAAAGATGGAGCAACGTTGATCTCGGATTGCGAGCCGCGCTTCTGATTCCATGAGGCCGCGAAGTGCAGCTGAATCCTTTTCATCCTTAGTCTCCTGTGCAGAACGGCTAACAGGACCGCCGCCAGTAGACCCAGGAGATGTTGCTACCACCATGCAGAGTTCCCCTCTCTGCTGAGGAAGTGAGCGGTGGCCATCTTGATGGCCGAGATTTTGTCCTCCGATGGGAAAACCCTCTCGGAGCACGTGTCCCAAATGAGTCCCAGGAATGTCAGAGTCTGCTTAGGCTGCAGCTGTGACTTCTTGAGGTTGAACGAGAAGCCCAGGTCGTACTTCCGGAGATGTAGCCCTGACGAGCCAGTCGTCGAGGTATGGTTAGATGTGGAGGCCCTGCGCTCTGAGGAGGGCCGCCAGAGCGTTCATGAGTCTGGTAAAGACCCTGGGGGCCGAATTGAGGCCAAATGGAAGGACTTTGTATTGGAAATGGTAGCCCATGATCCTGAACCGTAGGCAAGAACAATGGGGATGCCAAATCGGGACGTGTAGGTATGCGTCCTTCAGGTCCAGGGAGCACATCCAGTCTCTCCTGTCCAATGTCTCCGCTATAAAAGTTGGCGTAACCATCTTGAATCTTTGCAGGGGTAGGGAGAGGTTGAAGGTGGAAAGGTCCAGCACAACTCTCAGGACTGCCTGGTTCTTCTTCTGAATGGCGAAAATCCTGGAGTAGAAGCCAAAGCCTTGCTGGGAGGCTGGGACTTCCTCCACTGCCTGGCTCTCTACGAGCAAGCGGATCTCCGCCAAAAGAGTTGCTGTCCCAACCTGTGGGAGTGGAGGGGGAAAACGGAGGAGAGGCTGGGCTAGGAAGGCGGTACCCTGTGGATACTACAGAGAGGATCCAGGGGTCCGCGAAATTTTGGCACCAGAATTGTGCACGGAGAGCAAGCCTGCCCGCCCCCCACCGGAGACACGTGGATTCGAAGGAGCGTGTCATGCCTTCTTTCCCTCGAAGGCTGACGCTGAGGAAGGGGACTGGAAAAAAGCCCTTACTCCCCTCCCTCCCTTTTGTTGTTTGCGCCGGTTCTGAGACGGCGAGCGGTCCGGCTGCCTGATTCTGCGTTCCTGGAAGCCGCGGAACCCTCCATATGTACGATCCTTTGCTGAGATTGGGTGTACGATTTGGGCGTGGTCTTTGTAAGAATGGATAAAGACTTCGCCGTTTGTGAGCTGCTGTTCTTGTCCAGCTCTTCATCCGTAGAGGAGTGGAAGAGCTCCCCAACCCCCAAACGGTAGATCTAGAATGCACTCCTGGACATCTGGGTTGAATTTTGTTGCCCGGAGCCAGGCTGTTCTCATGTCCGTGGCGATAAGGTTGGCACGGCCTGAGGCATCGATATGAGCCTCTGTGGATTCCATGAGGTCATGCGCCACAAGCTCGTCTTCCGCTAGCCTCGCCTTAAAGTATGATTGGCACTGGGTGGGGAGTTCCGGGAGTAAGTCTGCAATTTCCCACCATAACCGTTGGTTGGCGGCAGCCAGCATGGCATCTGCGTTGGCCTGACGCAGGTTCAAGGAGGCGTTGAGTAGATCTTGCCGTACGCCTCCAAGATCTTCTCCTTGCCTAGCAGCGCCGCAGAGGCAGCTGAGGACGACTGATGCTTGGAGTATAGTGATGCCGCAGCAATCATGGAGGAGTGTGGCTGAGGATGGGTCGAGAGCAAGACTGTATCCCCCTCTATCTGCCTGTACTTGGCGTCAGGCGTCTATTGTCTGGCTGGACCGAGATGGGTTTGAGCCAACCCTTCTTGGCCAGGGAGACTAGATCGGTTTGCAGTGGAATCCTTGTGTTGGCAGAGGGGCGTTTCGTGAGGACTTCAGCCAGAACCCCCTCTGCCAGCTGTTCGACCTCGGTTTCGGGGAGGCCCAGGTATTCCGCCAGGCCAGCAAGACGTTCATGGAGGGCCCTGGCTGAGGATGGCGTGTCCATATCCTCCTCCTCGTCCGTATCCTGCGGATCTGGTGGAGGAGGAGGAGGATGATGAGTAGATGGTGCCGGAGGCTGGGATAAGGGACCGCAGTCGGAGACTGAGGAGGCGGCAGAGATTGCAGGGTTGGTTGGGGAGCCGGAGGAGGTGGCTGCACCAGGGCCTGGGGGCCCGATGGAGGCATCTGTGGTGCTGTTAGCATGGCAGGGAGGACTTCCCTGACTGCATCCTTGATGATAACCCCCATCTGAGGAGACCTCATGAGGCCTAGGAATTTCTCAAAGAGCTCCTCCTCACTGGCCAAAGAGGTGGCAGGGGTTACAGACGGGGTAGCGGGGGGACTGCTGGAGCCGCTGCATACCCCGTCCATATGGACGCAAAGGAAAGTTGCCCTGTGCAAATGAAGGGTAGACGGTAGGCCACCAATCTGGTTGAGGCTAGTCCCACCTTGACACTTGTTCTTCGCCAAATTCGTGGAATGGCGTCGGACGGGTGCCCCTTTCTGCCGTACGGCCATTTTATCGAGCTGCCTGCCATGTGTTGCTCAGCCCGCTGGGCCCGGCCTCGTCCAAGCCTCTTACGTGTGGATCAAGAGGGCTACCTTGCTCCTCGGCCCGGTAGGTGCGAGTCCCTCAACCCAGGGGTTAGTAGAGCTGCCATTAGGCTCCCCCTCAGACGTATTGCCGGTATTAGGGCAGAGCCCCTCAGACGTATTACCGGTGTTAAGGCATAGCCCCTGGGGTGTAGAACCGGTACAAGAACCTTCCGGTCCCTCAACACTGCATCCAGGAGGATCTGAGGATCCCTCGACCCGAAGGCCGGTAGCTGTAGCAGCCTCAGTGCACGTGCTGGTAGAAGGACCTGGCCGGTCTCTCCCACGCGGGAGAGTCCCTGGAAAGGAGTCTAACTTGCGGGGTGCACTGGAAAATATCGGCCCTACCTTGGGCCTGGTTCGATGCTTCACGAAGTTCTTGAGATCCTCAGGAGGCGACCTCTGGAAGAGCTCCCTCCACCTGTCTAGTCTGTTCTTCAGCGCCTTCGAGGACCGAGAGTCACACGCCGATCATGATTGCCTACATTGCCGTGGCCCAGACCACGGTTGGCAAAGGGGTCTGAAGTTGGGAAGAGCCTGTTGCAGGATGGACAGTTGCTGAACCCTGTAGAAGTCGACATGCGCGGGGGAGGAGCACCGAGTACCTAAATGATAGATGAGACAAAAAAGACGAAGTATCTGCGCATGGAATTACATGGCCGAAGCCAAACCTAGGAGCGCTGGTGAATTCGGCCCGTTTCCATCGACGCGGAAAAGGGGACTGGGGTGTGGCGCCGGAGGGCAGAGTCAGGGCAGCGCATGCTCCCTGGGCCACGCCTCTAAATTTAAAGGAGAAGGTTTTTTCTGGTGAAAAAGGTTCTGTCTCCCATCCCTTGGAAGGGACGCCCATACAGTATGGAGGAAAGGGGACGGGACGAAAGAGTAAAAACTATTACATAATGTATTATTGTCCCCATTGTTTATGTTTGTTATTGCCATCTTCACGAAAACAATGATTTTTTTAAAATAAGAAAATAAAAAGGAGTTGGTGCATTGCGCCCTGGAAGTGCCTGTCGAAGCCTGGAGTGTGCCGACTGAGCTGCTTTGGAAATACATGCAGCTTCATTTTTCCATCACAGTGTGTTTTCAACTGCTTGTAGTGGCCAGCAATTGCTGCCGTCTACGTCCATTGGACTTTGAACTGTGTTTTAAATGATCACATACTGTAATTTTTCTATCTTTACAGTGAGCTTCATTGTTTCATTGCCCAACTCCTCGCTATCGTGTGACCGTTTCCTATATATTTCACAGGCACACACGCGCCCGCAGAAGTGCCTGTCTGGCTGTGGGCGGTTTGTTAAGAATCAATAATGGCAAGTTTACATTTTCATTAGTAAGCGGTTAGCTGGCTTTTTTCCCATATGTGTGCCCATTAAGTAGAAATTACCAACTAATTGTTTACTTCACTGCCTCTCTTTGCCGTTCAATCGACAGTACAATGTAATGCACGTTTACCACGTAGCTTACTTAAGTTTATCCATCTGACCTAGTTGTGCCAACTGCTGATTTTGGCTAAAAGTTACTTAGTCTAATTACAGAATTACCAACACATGTTGAGCGTTTATCGCACTGTGTAGGCAATTACTAGAAGCTTTCACGATAAAACGCAAGGTACCTCAGAAGTGTTCATACGTACGTTCTGTTTGGTTTCTATTGACTACAATCGCACTGACAATTAAAATGTGGAGTCAGTCTAGCATTTTACACTTGGTAACCGACAGTTGCAAGGGCCTTGAAGCTGTGCCATTTCATTTGTCACATATCTTTAATCATTTTCATTTGAGTGGTCTGAATGTGATTTATGTTGCCAAGTAAGATTGTGCAGCTCTAGTGAGAGCTAAATGAACTGGTAGTGCAGTTAACAACGAGGATTAGTTATACTTACGTCTTCCTAATAGATCTGAATAAAAACGCAATTAGGGTGCTTTTATTTATTCATAACAATGTAACTTTTTTTCACAAAATCAACCAGTAAGAATATTCTTTTTGTTGAAGAATCCTCAAAACTGATACATTTTTATTCATTATATTTTTTTGAAAGTTGGGATGGGATCAATTCGGAAACGGTTGCTGGTCTTCGTAGTGGTAAATGCCTGGGCAAACAACCTGCCCCCCCCATCCAATTAAATTCATCGATTCCTATTCAATTTCACAAATAATTTTCTGTAAATGAAAACATCTCTGCTTGATTGTTAGGAGGCAGTGAACATCCAATGGATTCACATACAACACAATACAGTATGCAATCCATGGCTGTGGAACCCAACGCTGATGGTGATCCTCTTTACCCTTCGATGTGTCCACAACTGTTACATATGCCTTCTCATCCCAGACACATTCAAGTTCTTTCTTTGGGCTTGAGGCTACTCTTCAGTCAGCGCCACAACCCTGGTTTCCTATTACAATTCCTAATTTGAAAGCTGGTGTTCGTTTCGATTATCCTGAACGGTTTGACAATCAGATTTCAGATGTATCAATTTTGGCCCCATCGTTAGGAGTCAAAGGGGCAAAGCGAATAAGTTTCTCTCAGCTAGTCCTCTCCAGCCTCAGTGCTTCCATCTGAGGAAGATGGTATTTGCCTCCATAATCCTCAAGGCCAGTTTGATCATCATTATTATTATTATCACAATTATTATTATCATGTTCAGCAAAAAATGGCATCCTTGTGCCAATGGTGACCAACGCAATCGGCCATCTACCAGTTCACCAACATCTCCCAAGGAGTTTGGTAAGAGCAACCTTTCCTCTATAAATCCCCAGAATCATGAGGCATTTCTATTTCCACCTATTACTGACCAATGTCACGAGGGTCCTGATCGTGAAAATCACACAGCCTTTTTCAGGCCACCCCTAAACCTTGTGAATTATTTGTTTCCCCGATTCCACCTTTCCAGTCATCACCAGGATACTCAACCTATTAGATAAAGGCCACAAACGTACACACCTGGAATTACGTGATATAAAGAATGCTGTCGGATATCATGTGTAAATTGCATAGAGTTGATGGTTTTATGATCGCTAATCAACATGCACAAGCTCAGAAATTGGAAACATTAGACAAAATGATTGTTAGGCTTAATGCTAACATTCAACAAGTAATATTGTCAAAAAGTACACAAACCGCCACATCCAACATGCCAATGAACTTGATGAGTAAATCCTATGTGAATGTGGTATGAGACGTCCCTATAGAAATTGAATATACGAAAGATAACTGCATTGCTATTTTATTTGAAGGGGTAAAATCCAACTCTGATGTGTTTCGCTATCTACTCACAAACAATGGCCCTTTTGATGAGGGGCTACGGCCTCCCACTCTTACTCATGCAGACAACTATACATCTTAAATATCACTTGATGGCCCTGATAGTCCTTCGCCACTTATAGTTGCCATGGAAATAACGCAAAATGTAAATGAAGCTGAATTGCCGAAGGAGATCATTTCCATCAAGCAGGTGGTCCATCAGAATTCCTCTCTACCACTCTTGTAAGATGAAACTAGTGCATGCCAGAGCGATGAAACACAGCTCTAATATTATAAAAAAACAAGCCAATGCCACCAAAAAAACAAAAAATGAGAAATATTTAAAGATGGTCACAATTCAAACAAATTTGTAACCCATCTAATGATGATATCGATTTAAATCAATTGAACGCGGAATCTAAGTCTCTTCTTAATATTGAACAGCACTCCCCTAAAAGTGCAATGAGAACTGGATCTATAGCACCTAAAGAACTGACAAAGGCTGAAGTTAATTCCACCAGTTCACAAGCTTCGAGTGGAGTTTAAGATTGTTGAGACCATTCCTCAAATTAGTGGAAACACTTATTTGCCACCAACTTCGGCCTCATCTGACAAGAAAGGCAATCTAGTTCAATTTTTTCCAGTCATCAACCACAAACAGATTAGAATCTGTAAATCTGACTCCTGTACAATAATTCCAGATAGGACAGCTCACAACGAAGTTTGTATTGAAGCTAAACATGAATTAAAATCTCAAGTGCAATTGCAAGTGGCACTGAACTCTGTATTTGACACAACATTTAGTTTAGGAACAAAGACCAATGTCCTCCCATCCAATACTGAAAATTGTCAGGCTAGTGACACACATGCTCATCTTAATTCATGTCTCTCTCTTGGAAGCTGCTTAACCTCTTTCTCTCTCTTCTGTCGGTGTATCTAACACTGAAATTATTGAAGCTTCACTAACTGAGACAACTCCGAACATTATTGGATGGTCTAGTAATCCGGATATTAATGGAAAGCAGAGATTACATTGTTCTTTCATGTTCAATATCTTTAAATGAATCCCCACTCTTAGACGCTTGAATCTCAGGACATAGACTGGTTAACTCTTTCAAACCACAACAATTATTGAATGATCTGTGGGCTTCATTCCCGGATTAGAACTAAACTTTTGTGGGATCACAGATCAGATTTTGCCTTGTGGGGGCTCCAACTGCATTTATTTGAGTCCCTCGAACTGGCTAAGGAGTTTGTAGAAGCGCAACTTATTAATGTGCACCTAAGAACTGACAATATGAAGACTCATCCTAACATGAATGTCTTGGCTCAACTGATGTCACTAGCTGGTTCCCTTAAGAATCCTCAGTGGCTCACTCCCCTTCTGGGGAGTATTTCTGAAATAGCAAAACCGGCTAATCAACTATAGCTCAACAGCACTTAACATAGTGTAATGGACCTGCTGTGGATTTACTAACTTATTTCGTTGGATTTATTCTCGTCTTCCACCGCAGAAACCGACTCTCTTGATTTGTCAAGAATCTATGATTTCGACCTCTTTCTTTAGAGATGGGTATACTATGTACTCATAGCCAGCCACCATGGGTCTGGCTGGTAGACCAGTGGGTGGGCTGGCTATTCTTGTAAACAACCATTCTAATGCTTGTTCAATATTGATAGCAAGTTCCAATTAAATATTGGCCATAGAATAGTCCTCTCAAGACACCATAAGTATTGTTTTTTTTATCATATGCATCTATTTTAATCCGATAAAACACACTATAGATTCCTTGTTTAGGTCTCTGGATATGATTTTAGAAGAAGCCTTTTTACACAATTCGCAATATATCATATCATTCTTGGAGGAGACTTCAATTCCACCTGTTCCTCGTTTTCAAAAACTCAAGCATCACATTCTAATTAAAAGTATCCTTTTTATTCGGCTCAGAGTGGTTGTCATTGGGTTGAATATCTCCATCAATGGGATTTACATTTGGTTGAGCATGAAAAGGCACCTCATACAGAAACTTGGAAGAGAGGTACCTCTTCATCTTATATCGATTATTTTTTTCGTATCAGCCAATCTATGTTCGTTAGTTGATTTTGTTTGTATATATACTGTCCACATTGGTGACCATTGTCCCATTTCAATTAAAGTGCAATCCAGAATACAATCTCTTCCAACTAACTCATCTCTTTCACTTATACAACTGCACAGGCTTCATTTATCTTATGTAGGGATTTGACATACAGGGTAAACTTGGGACACTCACAAATACCTTCATTCTCACTTACCTACTATAAACTTAGAGAACATCGAGCAGTGGAACATCAAGGTAATTCAATATCATTTAAATTAAATAGCAATAAGTGTAACTACTTCCAAGGGTCTACACATCAATCCACATAATTTGGAAATAGAACAATTTAAGCGTAGGAAAAACACCAACATAAAAGCAGTATGTAGATTACATGTGTCGTACTACAAGAGTCAAGTCCTTCAACATCGAATAAGAAACTTATAGAAATAAAATCAAATTTCTTAATCAACAACAGCATTTAAAAGAGAACCAAATATCGGTTATGTAACACAGATACCAGAAATATTTGGGCACACCTCAGAGGACTGTCCATGACTATCCGTAATGATTTAGGCTGGTCTATTTCGGCAGACAGATGGCAAGTGTATATATCGAAAAAGTTTGTTACCGATAAACTTTCAATTAGGTACATTTGTTTCAATTAATTCAAATCTCACTAATTTAGCATTTTCCATTGACGACATTATTGCAGCCATTGACTGAAGTATTCTGAAGCAGTCGGCCCGGACGGCATCCCATCTTGTATCTTGAAGTCAGATCCGCACTTCTGGGCAACTATCTTGTATGGAACAAGTTACTTACCTGGAACTGTTGTTCTCCAGCATGGGTCTGGCATGGATTCACATGCTCATGAATATTCCCCGTCGTCAGGCTGGGAATCCTCGGTAAATAAAAATAAAATCAGTATCAGTTTCGTTTCTGATCTATCTTTTGTAGTAGTAACCAATCACTGATCTCTGCGTCATACTGACCACAGCCAATGACTGCCCTCTCCCTAAGCCCCGCCTCTGGCAGCCATCCTAAGATTTGGTAGCACGTGAAGTGGCAGTATGACCGAGTGAAGAGCCGCAGAGGGGTAGGCGGGAGGGTTCGCATGTGAATCCATGCCAGACCCATGCTCGAGAACAACAGTTACAGGTAAGTAACTTGTTCCTTCTCCAGCATGGGGTCTGGCATGGATTAACATGCTCATGAATAAAAGAATACATAGCCGCACACACATGCACAACCACGGCAAGTGGCAACAGGCTCAAGATTAAGCAATAAAACAACTCAACATTAAGCATCTCTTACCTCATCACCAGGCTCATCTTAAGCGAACAGGTTGCGCAGCACTGCCTGGCCGACACTGGACTCCTCCCTGGAATCCCTGTCGACGCAGTAGAATTTCGTGAAGGTGTGCGTCGACCTCCACGTAGCAGCCCTGCAGATATCCAGCAGGGGCACACCAGATAGGAACGCCGTGGTAGCTGCGATCGCTCTGGTGGAATGGGCTCTCGGACGGCCGGGCAGCGGTCAGTTTGCCAACCGATGACAGTACATGATACAGCCGGAGAGCCATCTGGAAATGGAAGCCTTTGAGAGAGCCTTCCCCTGATTGACAGGTCCAAAGTTCACAAACAGTTGCGACATGTTCCGTAAACTCTTTGTGCGGTCCACGTATAACTTCAGCGCTCTAGCCACATCCAGCGAGTGCAAAGTCCTTTCAGCCGGCGACGAAGGCGATGGGAAGAAAACAGGCAACACCAAGGGTTCGTTGAGGTGGAAGTCCGACGGCACCTTGGGCATGAAGGAGGGGTGCGTCCTGAGCACTACCCTCGTGTCGTGAAAAGTCAAGTATGGGGGCTTGCAGGAAAGGGCCTGGATCTATCCCACCCGTCGTGCGGAGGTGATGGCCACAAGAAACGCGGTTTTCCACGACAAGAACTTCAACGGAACTGAGTGCAGAGGCTCGAACGGAGGTCCCATGAGCTTGGTCAGCACCACGTTGAGCTCCCACGCCGGGGCCGGAGCCTTCACCGGCGGGAACGATCTGAACAGTCCCTTCATGAATTCTTTCACCAGACGAGACCACAAAGACGTCCGTCCTGTGGTTCTGGTGTATCGGGAGATCGCAGCAAGATGAATCTTGATGGAAGCGTGCGCAAGTCCAGCCTTGGCCAGCGTCAGTAGGTACGGCAGTACTTGAGGAGTGCTAATCCGTAGAGGGTTAATCTTCTGTGCGTGGCACCAGACAGAGAACCTCTTCCATTTGTGTCCGTAGCATTTAAGAGTTGAGGACGCCCTGGCCATTGCAAGAACCTCTCTGCAGTCGGCCGGTATGTCGTAACCTCCAAACTCTAGCGCTGCAGGAGCCAGGCCTGCAAGTTCAGCGACTTCGGGTCGTGATGGAAGATGGCGCCTCCATCCCTGGAGAGAAGATCCGCGTCCACTGGCAGCTTGATTGACGGGGACGCTGACAAGTCCAGAAGGTCCGGGAACCATATCTGCCTCGGCCACGCAGGTGCGACGAGCATCATCCTGCACCGTGACCTCTTGAGCTGGTTGATGAGCTGGATCAGCAACGGCAATGGAGGGAACGCGTATAGAAACAGGCCCTCCCAGGGGAAAGAGAAAGCATCGCCCATGCTCCTCGGCTGGGGAAACCTGCTGGCGAACCTCCGGCACTTGGAGTTCGTCGCCGCGCGAACAGATCGATCTGGGGTGTGTCCCACCGTCGGAAGAGGCGGTCCACTAGATCCTGTCGTAGTTCCCACTCGTGGCACGAGCGCAGCTCTCTGCTGAGCGAGTCGGCGATGGTGTTTTTTATTCCTGCCAGATGAAACGGCACCAGAAACATCCCTTGGGCGACGGCCCAATGCCACAGATCCTGCGCACCCTTGGACAGGGCTGGGGATCTGGTACCGCCCTGCTTCCTGATATAGAACATGGTGGTGGTGTTGTCGGTGAAGATCCTCACCACCTTGCCCTTGAGGGACGGAAGAAAGGACCTGAGGGCCCAAAACACTGCACGGCGCTCCAGGACGTTGATATGGAGGGACTTCTACGTCGGAAGCCAAAGGCCTCTTGCGTGCAGATTTTCGGTGTGCACTCCCCACCCTTCCAGGGAGCCATCCGTGGTCACTGTCTTCTGGTGGCTCGGGGTCTGGAAGTCCATGCCCGCCGTCAGATGCGCCCGGGTACCCCACCACCGGATTGCTCGTCAGAAACTCTCGTCGAGTGTGATCCTGTCCTCGAAGCTGCCCGTCGTCTGGATCCAGCGAGCGTCCAGGAACTCCTGTAACAGGCGCATCTGAAGCCTGCACAGGCGGATGAGATAAATGCAAGAAGAAATCATTCCGAGGAGGGATTTGATGGACCTCACCCTGGCCGCGTCCGTAACCAGCATCCGCTGCACCTTGCCCAAGATGGCCCTCGTCCTTTCCTCCGACGGCGAGGCCAGAAGCGCCACTGTGTCGAGTTTCGCTCCCAGAAACAGTGCGTCTTGCTCGGGCACCAGGTGGGACTTGACGTAGTTTATGGAGAATCCCAGGTCCGTGAGTAGTTGGACGGTCCTCACCGTGAGCTCCGAAGCAAGCTCCCTTGTCTTTGCTCGGATGAGCCAGTCGTCCAGGTAGGGGTAGACGTGGATCCCCTCCAGGCGCAGCCGCACCGCCACCGGTGCGAGGCACTTGGTGAACACCCTGGGTGCCGACCTCAATCTGAAGGGAAGGGCTCTGAACTGTAGTGACGCCCTTGGACCACGAATCTGAGAAACTTTCGGTGTCCCTTTAGGATGGGGATATGGAAGTAAGCATCCTCCAAATCCAACGACGACAAGAAATCGCCCTCCTCCAGCTGACCCAGGACGTGCTGGAGGGTGACCATCCAGAACTTCTGTGCCTTGATGAATTTGTTCAGTCGTCGTAGGTCCACACGAGGAAGTATCTTGAGTAAACTCCGGAGCCCCGAAGCCTCTTTGGGACGAGCTCGATGGCGCCTTTCTTGAGCATCGCCTTTACCACCAAGAGAAGTTGAGGGACGTGATGTTCCTTCCTGGCCACGGGGGGGACGCGCGGGCACTTCTTTAGAAACTCGAGCGCGTGACCCTGGGCAGGGCATCAGTGGAGATGGACTCCCACACGCTGACAAAGTTCGCCAGCCGGCCTCCCACCGGGGTGCGGCCAGTTCAGTCCTGCTTCGACGAGGCTTTGCCGCCTTGTCCTCCCTGGCGACGACGGCGGTGTCCGCCCGACTTGCCTCGTCCCCTGTAGGCTTCCTGTGACGACGAACAGGCCGCTTGACGGTAGGTGGAATATCTGGAACCTTTGGAGGCACCCGGCTTGCCTCTGGCACTCCGAAAGGGCGGCCGTCGCTGCTGGAGAACACCAAGAGCCCGGGCCGTCTCCGTGTCCATCTTGATGGCTTGCAGGGAATCGTCCACTGTTTTCCCAAACAGGTTGCTCCTGTCGAACGGCATGTCCAAAACTCTGGTCTGCACGTCCTGCCGGAAGTCCGTTGCCTTGAGCCATCCACGCCGTCTAAGGCACACGCCATTGCCCAACTGGCGAAACCCAGTGTCAGCGATGTCCGTTGCTATCGTAATGGAATGGTCCGACGCCACTTCTCCTTCCTGCAAGATCTCTAGGGCCTCCGCCCTCTTGTCGTCCGGTAGGAAGTCCAGCAGGGGGGCGATCTTGTACCACAACTCCCTGTCGTAGTGGGCTACGATAGCCAAGGCATTGGCAGCCTTAATTGTCGTCGCTGCCGATGAGATGACTCTGCGTCCCATCGTGTCCAATTTCTTTCCCTCGCCGTCCGGGGGGGGGGGGAGGTTGACGTAGAGGCCGATGCGCCCCCCCCGCTTTCTTCCTGGCCGCCGCGGAGACGACCGAGTCGGGGGCCGCGTCCGGGACCCGGTACTTCTTCTCGTACCGATCCCTTCTCGCAGGCGTTGTGGATGGGTTCTAGAGGAGGGCGAGACCCTCATCCCAAATATCGTCCAGTAGAGGTACAGCGGGGACCGTCTTCCTCTTGGTCTCGCGCCGTTGATAAAGGAAACATTCCTTCTTCTCTTCCGGGCAGAGCTGGAAAAGCTCGGATGCCCTGGCGATCATGGCATGAAACGATCCAATCTCGTCGGGCGGGGAAGCCCAGGGAGGAGGTGACGACGGAAGATCCTCGTCGTAAACTTCGTCGTCTGTACCCGTCGCGGCCGTGTCTGTCCCCGTATCATCCCCACGGGTAGTGGACGGGGAGGAGGGCTGAGCAGGGCGCGATGGTTGAAAAGGAGGTGGAGGATGAGTCCTTCTCTTAGGAGGAGGGCTCCCAGAAGGGCCTGGCTCCGAGTCCCCCGTCAGGAGCGGTTCCTCCGTTGGTGGTAACGGCAATCTCGTCCTTATCTCCGAGCATAAGGACTGTATAGCCAACAAAATGGCCGCCGAGTTGTCTTGCGGCACTGGTTGAGGGGATTCCGACGGGCGGTCAGGAACCTCGTCGGAACCCTTGACGGTCTCGTCATCTCCTTCGTCGGGGTCCCTCCCGACAGGCTTGTCTTCTTCCACGCCAATGCAGTGGCTTAAGACTTCAATCAGCTCCTCTTCAGAGGTTGAGTCCGAATCCACAACGGCCTCCTGCCCCCCCTTTTTTTCTCCGGAGGTTTCACGGGGGTCCTGTCGATGGGCTTTAAAGAGGACTCCCTCTGTGGTGGCAGGGAGACTCTGGGCCCCGAGGTCGCCTCCACTGGTGTAGCCTCCACAGGCTGAGCCAGGGCCGCCGCAACTGTCTCGATAGAGGCCTTGGCAGGGTGGATCAAGGCTTTCACCACCTTAGTTGCGCTCACCGCCTTCTCCTTGGGGGGAGGGTCACCGCCTCGCTCCCCCTCTGATGGGGCCTTCGAGCTCGACCGGGGCCTCTCCAGAAGCTTCGCCTGGTGCTCGGACTTCCTCTTACCCGAGTCAGAGCGTTGGCTCGTGGTTGATGGCGCTGGGGAGGTTGCGCCCTGCCTGGCAACCGAAGAGCCCGACCGTTCGGCGCTCCGGGTGCCAGCGGACTCGTGGTGCTTGGCCTCCTGTTGGGCCCCCGTCGCCGGGGCGCCCTCAAAGGTCTTAGAAGACCGCTCGGACTTCTTTTTCTCGTCTGACCGGCTCTTCCCTTCTAGCCAGTTGGCGAGACGTAGATGGCGGTCCTTCATGGTCCGCTCCGACATGTTCCCGCAAAACGCACAGTCCTTCTCCACGTGCGTCTTGTCCTCATGCAGGCAGTAGAGGCAAAGGGAGTGTTCGTCGTCCTTGAAGACATTCTGAAGCTGGCATCCAGGGCAGACCCTGAACAGCTTTCCGGGCGTCGAGCTTCCCTTCTCCTGGGCCATGTCCGAGATGGGCCCCGAGAAACTTCTGGAATCCTCCAAAAGGGTGGCCCGACGAAATCGTCACCCTTGAGGGGCGTAGAAGAATCCGACACGGGTCCCCGTTGATCGGATGAAGAAGCTGTGGAGCTTGAGGCTCTTTTGACCGAAAAAAGAGAGAATTTTCCTATGAAAAAGCGCGAAAACGCACTAAAGCTCGAGAGCAATAGCACGAGGATCCCAACACTTGAACGTGCGGTAAAAATCTGAGGATGGCTGCCAGAGGCGGGGCTTAGGGAGAGGGCAGTCATTGGCTGTGGGCAGTATGATGCAGAGATCAGTGATTGGTTACTACTACGAAAGACAGATCAGAAACGAAACTGATACTGATTTTTCTTACCGAGGATTCCCAGCCTGACAACGGGGAATATTCATGAGCATGTGAATCCATGCCAGACCCATGCTGGAGAAAGTACATTTCTATACATAATGCGGGCTAATAAAATTCCTGTCTCATGGCTGAACGCCATTATCATGCCATATATAAGAAGGGCAATCCTCAAGATCCTGGCAACTATCGACCTATTGCCCTTACGGATGCGGCCGCAATGGTCTTTGCGATTTTAATTCTTAAACATCTTGAAACTTTCATTTTGGATAATGACATCTATTCTAAATTCCAGGTGGGATTCTGTAAAGGAATGGGTACGCCCTGAATGGTGCAATCATAGCTCACTTGTTAGCCAATTCCAGATTGTCCAACTCTGGCCCAATATATATGGCCGCGTTGGACTCATCGCCCGCCTTTGACTGTGTCATAAGGGATTTGCTGTGGGCAAAAATTATTAGATTAGGCTTTGCATCTAACCTAGTTCATCTTATTGCCATGTTACATGAAGATAACATGTTCCAGATCCACACCAACCAAGGAGCCTTCACACCCCCTATTCCAATGGCCATTGGTGTTAAGCAGGGTTGCAATCTCCACCATTTTCGACCTATATCTGTGCGACCTGGATGAAGTGTGGAGTTTGCATATCTCTTGTCCCGCCAGACTGGGATCTCTTCAATTGCATTGGATGGCATATGATGTTATAATGTTTGATAGGCCCCCTTATGGCCTCCATCATTAACTAGACCTGTTTTCTACATATGCAAGCAATCGTAATGCTAACTCAACCAAGCCGCAAGTAATCATCTTTGCGCATAAGAAAAAGTTGAAATCATTTCGTTGGTCACTTTGACACTTTTCTCCAACGCTCCTACTCTTTACGTTACCTGGGGTATACATTAACTGGTGAGTCTTCTATATTATTTTGGACTAACCAACTTAACACCAAGGCTAGACCACTAATTTCCCAAATGAAGATTAGTTGCAAAAAATTCAGCAAATTTTCATTGCTCCCGTTAATTAACTTTTACATCTTCAAAGTCAAGCCGACTTTATTATATATCTTAGATACCTGTCTGTTAGATGTCCATCCCTTGCTCGACAAAATCCAAGGGAAAATATGGAAAGAAACCTCAGGTCTATTTATGGCAGTACCTAATTCCATAACATGCCACAAATTAAGTCTCATTTCCTTCTCAGCCAAGTTTCAATGGCGTATGCTTTCAATGTACTCTAAAATTGTGTCTCCTCCATGTAATTCTTTATTTTCAGGATTTTAACATACTTTTAGTCAATGGGAACGTTCCGTCCATTAGTAAATTTAAGAAATATGTGAACCAAATTTTAGCAACCATTTCCGCTACCACTGAAGACCTCAAGTAAAGTTTGCCTAATGTGAAAATAAAGTTATATAAACTTGACTAGGCGAAAACAATTGACACATCGAGCACGTACAAGACCTATACTAAATATGCCTTGTTTTCCAGGAAAATAGAAGGGAGGTCACTGTACATTCATTTGTTTCCATGTGAAAGAGCACAGCAAATTTATGTACGTTTTATGCTTAACCAATTTCCTACGAAGGAACGTACCAAACGTTGGTCTAAATCTAGTTGCATGGATGATTATTATTGTCCGTTTTGCTTACAACATAATGAGCCAGAAACAATTGAACACATTGTGGTATGTCCTCATTTTGATCTGATTAGAGCACTGTCATTCGGCGTTTTCAACACTGACACAAATCTGATGTCGAGACAAATGTTTTGGGAGCGATGTAAGTGAGGTACTAATCTTGCATTGGTTTTACCTCTAGCTAAATTTTTGTTCAAAATCGAAAACTCTTTAAACACCTTTATTGCTAAACAACATGTATGTTATACCAGGTGTAATATTGTTTATTACAAATATGTTATTTTGCTCTTTTTGATTGTTATATAAGTATTTTTTTTTACTTCTTTAAAAAGAAAAAACTAAGGACAAATGAGACGCATATTTTATCAGATCACTGTAAATAAGACGTCATATTATGTTGCATCGTATTGCTTATTCTTTTTCATTCCAAAGTTGTATGTAAAATGAAGAAAAAGTTTTACTACGAAATTAACTGTTGAAGAAATTGTGATCAACTAAATAATTTCTTTTTTTTTTTAAAAAAGGGGTGGTGCAGCCATAACACTGGTGACAGTTAACATTCAGAGACACGGATGTGTCGGGTCACAATGTGCCAGGATATAGGATTTCCTTCTCCTGGCCTTTTTATGCAGGTTGCGACCTCCAAGCGGATGACCCCAGAAGTGTCATGGAGCACTCTAAGGAAGTGGCCAGTTTACATACAAGGTGGCGTCTCAATTTCCTTCATCCGCCTATATGGAAAAAAATTTGAAAAATATGACATTTCTTACTGGCAAGGGAAAAGTGGAGATGTAGAATGACAGTATTACAATCTACTTCACCTGTGAAGACCTACTCTCTAACCTGGACTCTAACACTCCCCCTGTTCTGAACTTCCTCTATCTTTCTTCTGCTTTCGACACAGACAACCACTCTATCGTCAAACAGTCTCCATGATACCCTAGGCATCACAGCCTGGGCTCTGGCGTGGCTGACCATCTTCCTTTCAAACATACCTTCTTAAGTCAAAATTGGTCCTTTTCTCTCCTCCACCTCACTTTACTTGTGGCATCCGTCAGGGCTCTATCCTATCGCCATGGCTCTTCAACATCTACCTTACCCCTCTGATCTCCACTTTCTCCCCCCCCATTTTCAGTTAAGCAGACACACAGCTCTCTTTCAAGCTGCCTTCCCCTACATACTCCTCCTCATACCAGACTGCTACTCAGGCATGGTGCTCTGCCAATTATCTCTGTCTTACTATGCCATGCCAGTAAGAGATATCCTTTTCATTGGGACACCTGCTCCTTGTTTCCCCTCCACACTCTCTGGACTAACTCCCTGTGACCTCACCCACCTGTGAGAAAAAAACCTTGGCATCATCTCGGACGCCTCTCTTTCTCTCCACACATCATGGACTTTGCCAAGAAGTCCAATTTTCAGTTGCATCTCTTCAGGGGCATTCTACCTTTCCTCACCTTACCCAAGAAGCTCAACATGTGGAGAGCCCTGGTTCTCTCTAGGCTAGACTGCTGCAACAGCCTCTTTCCCCCATCCAACCCCTTCAACTAATCCAGAATAGGACTGCAAGACTTACCACGCAAGGATAAAATTCAAGATCCTTTGCATTACCCAGAAGGCTGTCTGAGGCCTGGGACCTCTTTACATCCAGCTTTCCTTCCCGGCAAGAGTCGTATGGTTTTCTGGCTCCAACTCTCAGCAGGTCCAACGTTTTTCCAAGCAGAGCGCTGGGGGTAGATACCTTTCCATGGCTGGTTCCTCCCTCATGACCCCCCCCCTTTCAGACTTATGCCAGATCTTACATTCCGGAAACTTCTCAAGAATTTCCTTTTCTCCTCTTCATTCCCTCTCCCCCTCCCGTGCTAACTCTCCTACTGCCGCTGGGGCCTGGTCCCTTCAGAGTCATAATACAGGGGCCGGACTACCCTCCATCAGTCCCCCCAGCATCCTTTGCCAGCACTTGCCCCCAGGCTCCCTCTCCTGGACTAGCCCAACTGGTCCTCCCTGTCCACCACAATCATCCTCCCCCACCCACCCACTATTCCCCTGGAACTTGCCAACTTTGCCTGCCCAGCACTTGCCCGTCCCCACCCCTGAACTTCTCTCTATACCCCCTCCCCTTGCACTTACCACCTTGTCATGGACTTGCGCAGTAGGATTGTCACAAGGCCAATATAACAGTCTTTATTGTGCTACTTTTTTGATTCCCATGTGTCACCCTCCACCCCCCCAATCTTGTGGCGCCTGTAAACACCGGTGTATAGACCACATACAAATGTCCAATAAATAAAAATAAAATACTCTTGAGCACAGCTAACAGAAAGAGCCACAATGGGAAAAAGTCAAACATGACTTATCTAAAGTAGAAGGAAAAAAAAGAAATCAAACTACCTAAAAAAAAACTGGATCCAAATCCAAAAAGATTAAGTTAAAAGTGGTGAATTTTAGACTAAGCACAAGAATCCTCACTCCTCGAAGAAAAAAAAGCAAAATGACTGTCACTGTGGTACATGACGAGAGGTTGCAATAACCCAGCTACCTTAAAGAAGCAAAGTTCTTTTCACATGTTTAACACACATGCCCGTTTCCTGTTTAGTTTTATTTGATGCTGGTTAACAGCTGTAATTAACAGTGGATGATTTTTGGGAGTGGCAATTGATATGGTAAAAAAAGAAAAGTGAGCTAGGCAAGATTGTATCTTTAATTATGAAAAAAGTATTCCAGGGTCCTCCCACATGGAGGGGGAGGTATTCAGTATTTATGAATATTAATAGATATCACAATTAAGGGAAAAGGAAGGATCTTGTACCATCACATTCTCGGCCTTTGATCACCCTTTGAGGGCATATGGTATTGCAGTGGTGATCACCAAAGATACAAAAGTCATGCTGTCAATGGTCTCTGCAGAGATCCCATTACCACATCCTCAGTCTTGCCTGCAGAACTATTATAACACATGATGTCACCATTTCTAGAAAAAAACATTGCTTTTAATTTATAGGGCTGGTAAAAGTGGACCTATTATCACTGCAGTTCGAAATCAACCTGAAAGCAGAAAAGCCTTTACCAGCAAGTTGTCCCTTGAATACATTAACTGGATTTGTATGCGTGGTATTAGAATTGACAGTCATGCTGGAAGAAAAGCCTAGCGTTTTTCCACATGTGTAGGAAAAATAGCATCCATTAGACTTGCAAACATCCAAAGACCGTACTAGGTCTGGATTTTTAAAAAATATTCACAAGCATGCTTTACTTTATTCCCAAACCTTTCTTTGAAATTTCATCTTGAAATGCACCTCAACTATTTTGTCAGAAACTGGAGGAAAACCCTGATGTCCTATGCCAATCATGTGTCCTCAGAGTCACTTAAGTAGCAATGGACTATGCCACGCAAAGCAACCCTGAATGGGATTTTTTGGAACCACTGGAAACAACTTGACACAATGATCATGCTTGTACTGTAGCATATATCAAAGATTAATATCCCTCCAAGTCGGTTGCATCATTCATAAACTGCAAAGATTACCAACAAGCCTGAATACAATTTTGGTGGTAATTGAGACTGTTTCCCCTTTGAATTTGCAGCGTTTACCAGTAGTCTCAGCAGTTGGACTAAAAGAAACATAGGACGGGTCGACTTTTAGGGGCCTTTTACTCGGATAAAGATTTCTATTCTTAACATGTACGATTGGTCCTTAAAGCACCACAAATAACAAAACGATGTTCTCCTACAGCAGCTTGGGTCTCGTGCAATAAATAAGCCAACTTTATCATGGAATCTGGCAGCAGGGCTGTCCTGCAGGTTCTATCTCAAGTGTGCTTGCCACCATTTTAGCAAAACCACTTCAGAAGAAAACGAATGTACATGATGGGGACGAGATCATGAAGCACTGTCTGCAGATCAGTAGATCAGAATCTGCCACCTTCTCAAGACTCTTCTAAACATGTGAGCGCCTGACCTCACCCCCCCAATAACCTGCAGCCTACACCCACTCCCAGCACTTGCCGTTTGGCCACCACTGGCCTGAGCCATATCACAGGCCTGCACATTGCTTTCGTCAGCTGAACACTCTTACAAGTGATCTTTGTCTGGCACTTAACAGTTGCTTGCAACTTATTCTCTAGCACTTCCCTCTTGGCACTCCTAGCACCTACCCCATCACCCTCTTTATCCCCCCTCTCTCTCTCAGCACTTGCACATTCTGAATGCACACAAGGCAAAGTAGGACCACCTCTTTCTTTCTTATAGTTATTATAACTGCCTTTCGATCCCATGTCCCCTCCCCGTTGCCCTGTGGGCGCTTTTAAACACAATTTATTTGATGTATAAGCACCTTACAAATGCACAATAAGACAATGCATTACTTACCGTAAAAGCATTTCTGATGGTTGTATCTGCTTAGATTCACATGCTGTGCATAGGTCCGACATCCAGTGGTCACTGCGGAGTATTGCATTTTGTTTTTCGTAGTCGAAAAGGGGACGTCGACAAGGCGTGTCTGTAACACTATCCCTATAGTGACGTGCGTTGTACCCACAATCCCTCACGCGTCGAGGTCCCTCTGTTTGTATTTTTCTGCCCCGAGGGAGCCTTCTAGACGTGAGTGAGTACAGAAAAGAGAAATATAGAAAGAAGTCTATGTTCCTTCCATCCAAGCGGGGAGGAAGGGTGGGCGCATGTGAATCTAAGCAGATCCAACCATCAGAAATGCTTTTACGGTAAGTAATGCATTGTCTTCTGATGTTTGTTAATCTGCTTAGAATCACATGCTGTGCATAGACTAGCGAGCAGTACCCGGAGTTGGCGGTGGGTTATGAGAAGGAACAGTAGAGAAAAGATGTCTTAATACTGCTTGTCCCACCTGGGAGTCAGATCTAGAGTGTGTATCTAGACAGTAGTGTTTTGTAAAGGTGTGCACAGAACTCCAGGTAGCCGCTTTGCAGATGGACTCAAGGGGAACATTTGCAATGAATGCTATGGACGCCCCCGTGCCTCGAGTAGAATGTGCTCTTGGCCGAAAGGGCAGTTCTCTCTTAGCAAGAGTATAGCAGAGAGTGATGCATTGAACAATCCATCTAGAAATAGTGGACTTTGAAACTGCATCCCCTTCTCTTCCTGCTGCCACCGAGACGAAGAACTGATTAGTCTTCCTCAGTGGTCTGGTTCTTTCCATGTAGAACATGGCCGCCCTGCGGACATCTAGTGTGTGCAGAGTCCTCTCTCCCAAGTTGGAAGGATTTTGAAAGAACGCTGGTAGTTCTATAGACTGGTTTACGTGGAATTTTGAGATGAATTTTGGAGCAAACCTTGGGTGAGTGCGTAGAACCACTTTATCTTTGTGAACTGTAACAAAGGGGTCTAGAACAGAAAGAGCCTGTAGTTCACTTACTCTCCTGATGGAGGTGATAGCTATTAGAAAAGCAGTCTTAAGAGTGAGGTCTTTAAGAGATGCTTTGTGCATGGGTTCAAATGGTGAGCCCATGAGTTTGGTAAGTACCACGTTAAGGTCCCATCCGGGAGCTGGGTCAGCTATCGGGGGTGTATTCTCTTTATTCCCTCCATGAAGGCCTTTATAACAGGGATCTTCCACCACGACACTTTGAGTTGGGAAGTGGTGTATGCAGAAAGTGCCGCTAGGTGGACTTTAATGGAATTGAACACTAGACCTGAATCCAATAAGTGGGTCAGGTATAGAATAATATGTGTGGGAGAGCAGTCAATTGGGTTGATGCTCTTTCCTCTGCACCAAATGACAAATCTCTTCCATTTCTTAGAATAGCAGTGGCGAGTGTTAGGTTTTCTGGCCTCCCCGAGGATGTCCATGCATCTCTGCGGGAGCTGTAGATGTCCAAATTCTATGATCTCAGGAGCCAGGCTGCTAAGTTCATGTTCTGGGGGCATGGATGCAGAGTCCTGCCCCTGTCTTGTGACAGCATGTTGTATGGGCAGGGGAGTTTCACTGGGGGAGAGAGAGACATCTCCATCAAGTGAGCGAACCATGGCTGCCGGGCCCACATTGGAGCCACCAGTATCATGGTTACTTGTTCCTGGTGCATCTTGTGCACTACCTTGTTGAGAAGGGGAGTCGGGGGGAAAAGCGTAAACAAATCTCCCTGACCATTGAATCGACAGACCGTTCCCCTTGGATTGGTTCTGGGGGTACCTGGAGGCGTAACTTTGGCATTGTGAGTTCTCCAGGGTTGCGAACAGGTCTATTTCTGGGAACCCCCATTGCGTGATTACGTCGAAGACGATGTCTTCGTGCAGTCGCCATTCGTACTCTTCGGGCAGGGGGGAAATCTCTGCTGAGTTTGTCTGCCAGCAGATTGAGTTCCCCTGGTACATGTTGTGATAGAAGGAACATATTCTGTTTGAGAGCCCACTTCCATATGTTTTGGGCCAGTTTGGACAGTCCTGGAGAGTGGGTTCCCCCCTGTTTGTTGATGTAATGCATGGCTGTGGTGCTGTCTGTAAGGACCATCACTGTCCTGCCCTGTAGGTGTTCCTTGAAGGCTTTTAGCGCCTTGAACACCGCTAGTAGCTCCAGAAGATTGATGTGTTTGGATGCTACGTTCGGAGTCCACTCCCCGTGAGCAGTTTGATGGGATAGGTGAGCCCCCCATCCTGTGAGGGATGCGTCTGTGGTTAGAGTGGCTTCCGCCGCGGGTGTGGCAAAGGGTTTCCCTTTTTCTAGGTTTTCTTTTGTCCACCACCATAGCGAGAGAACTAAGGCCTGCGAGACCACTACTAGGTCGTCCCATAGTCCGCTGGCCTGACACCACTGGCTGTTGAGCCACTCCTGCATTGGGCGCGGGCGCGGGCGCAGGCGCGCGTGAGGTACCAAATAAATACACGACGCCATCATGCCTAGCAAGCGCATTGCTTTGCGTACCGTCACCTCTCGACCGGTCACATACTGAGGGATCTGAAACAACATGTTTTGGACCCTCTCTTTGGAGGGGAAGACGAGGCCCTCCTTTGTTTGAATTAGAGCCCCTAGGAATTGTTTGATTTGGCTGGGGTCTAGGCTGGATTTCTTTTCGTTGATGGAGAAGCCCAACTGGAACAAAAGGTCTACAGTCTTCTGGGTATTGGAGAAGCATGTTTCGTAAGAATCCCCTGTTATGAGCCAGTCGTCGAGGTAAGGCTAAACTGGGATGGACAACCTGCGCAGGTGGGCCGCTGCCACTGCCAGTACCTTCGTGAATACCCTCGGTGCTGATGCTATCCCGAAGGGT
Source organism: Ambystoma mexicanum (assembly GCF_040938575.1). Taxonomy (NCBI): domain Eukaryota; kingdom Metazoa; phylum Chordata; class Amphibia; order Caudata; family Ambystomatidae; genus Ambystoma; species Ambystoma mexicanum. The sequence goes on from NC_090921.1 coordinate 986,836,729, forward strand.
AGCACTCTGAACTGGTAGTGTTTGCCCTCTATCATGAACCGGAGGTATTTTCTGTGCGCTGGCAACATTAAAATATGAAAGTATGCATCTTTCATGTCCAATGTCATGTAATCTCCCTGTGATAGCAGTGGGATTACTTCCTGTAGGGTCACCATACGAAACTTTTGGGGTTTGATGAACTTGTTCGCTGGGCGCAGATCTAATACAGGGCGCATGGTTAGATCCTTTTTGGGTACAAGGAAGTACACTGAATAAATACCTTCCGTTACCTGAGATAGAGGCACGACCTCTATGGCTCCTTTTTCCAGCAGTAGTTGTACTTCTTGTAGAAGTATGGCAAGATGTTCTGGTGACATGCGTCGTCCCCTCGGGGGTTTGTATGTTGGGGAACTGTTGAATTCGATGCAGTATCCGTGGGCTACGGTGGAAAGTACCCAGCGGTCTGACGTTATACCCTCCCATGCTGGAAGAAAGGATGTTATCCGGCCCCCGACCGGTGTTGCATGGGAGGGGACGCGAATCTTCGCGTCACTTGGTGTTGTTAGGGGCTTGGGAACCTCTGGGGTGGACCCTCGCCCTCTTCCTTTGCCCCGGCGCTGTCCTCTTTGGCTGTACTGGCCACTATTGGCCTGGAAATTGGTGGCAGGGTACTGTTGCTGCTGGTTTTGTTGTTGGCGTTGGCCACGAAAAAAGCGTTTATTGCCATAGCCGCGCCTGGTAGCGGGCTTAGAGATTTGGTCAAGAGTTTTGATCGTATCGAACTCTTTTTTAGCCATCTCCAGAGCCTCATCCACCGCTTTCCCGAAGAGGTTTGAGTCTTCAACAGGTTTATTTATTAAAGACGCATGTGTCTCCGGTTTGAACCCTGAGTTGCGCAGCCATACGTGTCGTTTTAGGACTATTCCCTGAACTAGGGAACGTCCCGCAGTTTCTGCCGCATCCAGAGAGCTCTTTACAATACTCTGGTTGACCTGGGTTCCTTCGCCAATAGTTGAAAGCAGGCGTGTACGTAATGGTTCCGGCGCTTCTTCGGCGTCTTTGCGCAGTTTGGCCCACTGCGCGTCTGCATAGCTAGCAAGCAAAGAATTGTTGTTGGCAATTCTTGCCGAAAAGGCGGCCGAGGATGTAATTCTTTTTGCAAGGGCATATAACCGCTTGCCCTCCTTGTCAGGTGGCGCCTCACTGGTGGAAAGTGGTACCCCTGCCCTCTTTCTTGTGTTGGTTACTACCAGGGAATCCGGAATGGAATGTCCCCTGATGTACAGTGGGTTTGAGGGTGAAGGAGTGAAAAGTTTTTCAATTCTAGGATTGACCCCTCTGATTAGTGCGGGTGTGGACAGCGAAGGGATGATTCTTCTCTTCACCGAAGCGAGGAGGGGAATTGTCTGACTGACCGGGGGTTTCTCCTTAATTACCCTTTCTACAAAGTCTAATTCAGGGGAGAGCTCCCCAGTGTCCAGTTCGAAGTGTGCTGCTGCTCTGCGCAACAGGGCATTAAATGTGGGTTGATCGTCAATGGGAGACGTATTTCTGACAGGTGAAATGTCAGGAGGATTTAGGTTTAGGACATCAGTGTCGGAATATATTGATGGTGATTGCCAGGGGTGAGAAGGTCCTTCTTCTGGATTTTCTCCGAAGCCTTCTCCTACCAAGTCTGGGCTGTCTTCCAGACCTTCCTCCTGGTTCTGTCCGTCTTCCTCGTCCATAAAATCATCCTCTTCCTCAAAATAATGTTCTTCCCCAGTGAGGTCATACACACTGTGGAAGTCTGAGGCTGTGTCCTGGTGGGGATTGACTAATCTTGGAATTTTGGCCCTGGGGTCCCCCTGAGGCCCTTCTCTTATTCTCTTTGGAGTGGGAGGGTTTTGGGCATTCATAAACCTCTCCATTCTTTCCATGGTTTCATGGGGTACCCCTGAGCGGTCTAGTGGGGGAAAATTGGTGTCTTGTAGCTGACAACGACTCGACCTCTCCCATAACGTCGAGGAAAGTGTCCCGTCGCCCTCCGAAAAGCCTTCAGGTGTGCTAGGAATCCCTTCGACTGAAGGAGATCGTCCCTGTGTTTTCGGCGTGTCTTTCGACCTTTGCGTAGCGCTCGACGTGTCTTTCGGCGTACGCTTGTGGGCGTCTGCTACCACGATCCTCGCCAAGCTCTCAGCGACTCGTTTGTCAGCGGGCAACTGTGGTTTCGACGTTATGGGTGTCGAACGCTCTACGGCGGCATGCGCTTTCTGCTGATGCGCTCTGGCCGATGATTTGGGGGCGGCGCCCTTATTTGCCGAAAGCCCAGGCTTCGAACCCGAACGGTCCGAGGAGGCCGCTGGTGAAACCTGCGTCTCCTTGGGCGCTGATGCTCTCTTTGCCTTCGGCAAAGAAGAGCCATGGGTTGTGTGCTTATGTGTGGTCTTGTGTGCGTCAGTGTCGCCGGGGTGTTCATCCCCATAAGCAGGGCGTGAGCCGAGCCCGTCGGGGCCGGGGACAGACGACGAAGCACGTGTGCGCTCTCTAGGGGGGTTTACGACTTCCGTAGCGGAGGTCGTGGTATCACGTTCCTCGTCACTGTCGGAGGTAGCGACGGTGGGTGGAACGTCGGCCTTCGACATAGCGTAGGCCGCCCACCTTTTGACCCTACGGTCTTTTAGAGTCTTCGGCTTAAGAAGCCGACAAGCCGTGCAACCTTCCTCCTTGTGATTGAGGGGCAAGCAGCGGTTACACCGTGAATGCTTGTCCTTCCAAGTAAACTTGCCCTTGCAAAGCGGGCAAAACCTAAAGGGTGTCCTCTCCATAGCCGAGGCAATAAAACGTGATAACCACCCCAAGGGAAAGGAAGGGGAAAAGGAAAGGCATTCTCAGAAAAGAATTAGAGATGTCCCACGACCCCCACTCTCCCTACTGTATATGGCCTGCGAGGCCAGGCCACGTGTTCGGCAACGCCAGAGGATCTCCTCCGCTCGTCCCCTCCGTCGAAGATCTTGCTCGGCGGAGCCAGCTTCACAACAGCGTCAAGGGGGGGGATCGATATGTTCTATATTAATATAGGAAAACGACCAAAGGTCGAGGAGATGAAATCTGCAATGTCTCTCGAGGAGCTCCGCGTAAAGGCGACCAGTAGCTGGGTGGAAAAAAAACAATCTGAGGGACCTCGACGCGTGAGGGATTGTGGGTACAACGCACGTCACTACAGGGATAGTGTTACAGACACGCCTTGTCGACGTCCCCTTTTCGACTACGAAAAACAAAATGCAATACTCCGCAGTGACCACTGGATGTCGGACCTATGCACAGCATGTGATTCTAAGCAGATTAACAAACATCAGAAATAAAATTAATAGTTTACAATTACCCAATCACCTACATCAAAATAACCTCGATTGACCATCAAAGCAGCTCCAACCAGTATCTCCTATAGACTGTTTCAAAACTGCATTTTCCATCTCGATTGAAAGGCTGAATTCTTTACATCAAACCCTTTCAGAATCCACATCATTGTGGTCTCTGCAGCAAAGTTACGTACCGTAGTGACTAGAATACTCCTAGTCCATAGTCCCATTTCCTCCATCCTTGTGGGCGTCCCCCAACACAAACTTTGGCAGCCAAAAATTGAGATTTCCTTTTAAATTTAGTACAGCACACGGTCCGGGCGTGGGAATGCCGTGCTGAGTCGGTATTACCCAAATTGTTCGAATGAACAATTGACCGAATTTAAAGGGTCACAAATATATATATATATATATATATATATATATATATATATATATATATATATATATATATATACACACACACACATATATCTATATCTCTATCTCTATCTCTATACACATATATACATGTTTTGGGGGTTTGGCGATGGGTGGGGAGCTGTGGGGGGAGTTTCCCCCCACATATATGTTACAATTGACCTTCACAATTCGGTCAATTGTGAAAAGGTCAATTGTAATTCGAACAGTTGTAAAACGAACAATTCGTATACAACCGCTGAGTCCCCGCCGTGTGGCACCTCCTATCAGTCCACTTTGAACACATTGGACACTTAGATACCAGGCTACGCCTATTACATATTAGCCCATGGCATGCTAGCAGGGGATGGTGGGTGTGATGTATGGAGGAAAAAGAACAATGGACTATGTGCACTTGTCACTACGGTGAGTAACTTAATTACTCATATGTCCCCCTCCCCTTTTATCCATCCCTATGGGTGATTCCACCGAACAAGACCATAGGGTGGAGCTGTGACAAGCTGCCTCATATCTAGGATGAAGCAAAACGTTTCTTCAGAAACGCCTGACCAAGCTCAGCATCACGCCTGGAGCTGGTGTCCAAGGAATAGTGCTTACAGAAGACCGGAGAGGCACAAGTCGCCGCCTTGCTGATGACATCCCAAGATGCATGCCTCTGAAAAGCGACTGCCGTGGCTTTGTTCTGACCGCATGGGCGTGAATCCCCTCAGGAACTGGTTTGCCCATGGCTTTATACGCCTCAGAAATGGTAGAACCATCCAACGGGCGATGGAAGCCTTGGAAGCCCATCAGCCGGGGAAGGAGCCCACGAAAGTCAAACTATGCCTCAAACTTCCTGAAGGATTTCACCCGAGGTAAAACTTGAGGACCCTCTTGAGGTTCAAGTAACACCGGGCTCTTTCTGCCTACGACTGCGGGTTTGTAAAGAACACCGTCAGGCAGATCTCTTTATTCAGATGAAAATGATAAGTTACTCACCGTAGGGACTAGTCCCCTTTCCTCCGTACTGCATGGGTGTCCCTTCCAAGGGATGGGAGATGGAAAATATTTCACCAGAAAAAAACTTTAAATTTAGAGGCATACGCTGCCCTGACTCAGACCTCCGGCGCCACACCTCAGTCCTCATTGACGCGTAAACAAAAGATTTAACATTGCCCAATGACACCAGTATTATTAGGGGGGGGAGGATGGTGGGACATATGAAGGGGACTAGTCATTATGGTGAGTAACATATCATTGCTCTTACGTCCCGCACCCCTTTCCGCCATACTGCATGGGCGATTACAACTGAATGTAACCCCAGGGTGGAGAGGAGACCCTCCTTAAGCAAATCGGTTCCCAAGAACCGCCTGTCCAAAAGCCGCATCAGATCTAGAGTCGTTATCCAAACAATAATGCTTGCAGAAAGCCAAAGGAGTGGCCCAAGAGGACACCCTGCTTATGACTTGCCAAGGAACATGTCGCTGTAATGCGATGACCGTTGCCTCGGATTGAGAGCCACACTCCTGGTTCCATGAGGCCGCAAAGTGCAGCTGAATCCTCCTCAATCTCATGTGTGGGACTGCTAATAGGACCGCTGCCAAGAGACCAAAGAGAAGCTGGTACTACCATGCCGAGGTCACCTCTCTGCTGAGGAAGTGGGCGGTGGCCCTCTAGAGGGCCGAGATCTTGTCCTCCGACGGAAATACCTTCTCGGAGCACGTGTCCCAGATGAGGCCAAGAATGTCAGTCTGCGTGGGTTGCAGCTGCGACTTGACATTGAGCGATAAGCACAGATCGTGCCGTGTGTTCATAAGAGCATGGGAAGAGTGTCAAACCTCTTCTGGAAATGTAGCCCTGACGAGTCAGTTGTCGGGGTATGGATTGATGTGGAGGCCCTGCGCTCGGAGGAGGGCAGTCAGCGTATTCATGAGCCTGGTAAAGACCCTGGGGGCCGAATTGAGGCCAAAAGGTAGGACTTTGTATAGGAAATTGTAGCCCATGATCCTGAACTTTAGGAAAGAACGATGGAGCTGCCGAATCGGGACGTGTAGGTACGCATCCTTCAGATCCAGGGAGCACATCCAGTCTCCCTGGCACAATGTCTCAGCTATAAAAGTTGACGTAACCATCTTGAATTTTTGTAGAGGTATGGAGAGGTTAAGGGTGGAAAGGTTCGCCTGAGACTTCATCCAATGCCTGGCTCTCTACGAGCAACTGGATCGCCGCCAGAAGAGTTGCTGTCCTAACTTGAGGGAGTGGAGGGGAGGAGGGAGGAGAGGCTGGGATGGGTTGGCGGTACCCCATGGATATTACGGAGGATCCAGGGGTCTGCGAAATTCGGGTGCCAGAAGTGTGCATGGGGAGCAAGCCTGCCCCCCACTGGAGACACGTGGACCCGGAGGGTCATGTCATGCCTTCTTTCCCTCTGTGGCTGTCGCAGAGCAGGGGGACTGGAAAAAGACCTTACCCCCACCCTTTTGTTGATTGTGCCAGTTTTGAGGCAGCGAGCGATCAGGCTGCCTGGATCTCCGTTCCTGGAAGCCGCAGAAGCCTCCGTACATACGCCCCCTGTCGGAGCGCTGCTGTGACTGGGTGTACGACTTGGGCATGGTCTTTGTCAGATGGATAAAGACTTGGCCGTTTGTGAGCTGCTTTTCTTTTTGTCCAGCTCCTAGTCTGTGGTGGATTGGAAGAGGCCCCCCCCCCCCTCGAACTGCAGATCTAATCTGCGTTCCTGGACGTCTGGCCCGGTAGGTGAGACACCCTCAGCTCGTCGGCCGGTAGAGCTGTGTTTGGGCGTCCCCTCTACAGTACTGTTGGTAAAAGGGCAGAGCCCCGGTCAAAGAACCTTCCAGTCCCTCAGCACTGTCACCGGGAGGATCCAAAAATCCCTCGGCCAGTAGGCCGTTAGCTGGAGCAGCCTCGGTGCGCGTGCTGTAACAAGGACCAGAGCGGTCCCTCCTGTGCATGCGAGTCCTTGGGAAGGAGTCTCCCTTGCATTGTGCGATGGAAAATAGAGGCCCTACCTTAGACCTGGCTCGATGTTTCACGAAGTTCTTGAGGTCCTTTGGAGGCGACTTCTACAAGAGCTCCCCACCTGCCTAGTCTGTTCCTCAGCGATTTCGATGACAGGGCGTTGCACGCTGTACAAGCTTGCCAACCGTGGTCTGGGCCAAGGCAACGTAGGCAGACGGCATGGCGATCTGAAGTTGGGAAGAGCCCATTGCAGGATGGACACCTGCTGAACCCTGTGGAAGTCGACATGCGCCGGGGAGGACCGTGACGCCTGAGGACCGAGTACATGAATGATAAGAAAGACAAAGAGAATAAGTATCCGTGCGTGGAATTACATGGCCGGAACCAAGCCCAGGAGCGCTGGTGAATTCAGCCCGTTCCCGTTAGTGTGGAAAAGGGGTCTGGGGTGTGGCCCCGGAGTCAGGGCAGCGCATGCTCCTAGGGCCGCACCCCACGCGCCTTTAAATTTAAAGGGGAAGAAGGTTTGTTCTGGTGAAAAAGGTTCCATCTCCTGTCCCTTCCAAGCAGTATAGAGGAAAGGGGACAGAACGTAAGAGTATGGAGAGACCAAAACCTCTTCTAACACTCCCGACTCTTGGTTGGAGGGGGATGGGGGGGCGACTACTCTAACAGGCCCAGATGGCCGTCATGAAAGGCCTTAACGAAAACCAATGGTTTGTCGTCCTGGGCGTTATTGTGTCACCCCCCCCCCCATTTTTAGAGACTGAGGGGAGTCCGGGCTCTGGGACACAGGTGCCGACGGGGTCCTCCCTAAGTCTGGAGCCGAAGACCATTCCAATGGCTGTTGAGGGAAAGACGTTCGTGGTACAGGAAGAGGTCTGAACAACCGGTAGGGCCTGGACAGGGGGGAAGGACCAGCACCGGAACTGGTTGTGCTGGATGAACGGGACTAGGACCCAGAGGAGGGGGGCTGGGGAGGCACCACCTCCTTCACTACATCCTTCAGGAGCCATCTGAGGGGAACGCATGAGGAGTTAACGCTCAAAGAAGCAGTCCTCACTAGCCGCCGGTGCACGGCCCTCCGAGGCACTGGGTTTCCGCTCCTGGTCAAAGCGCCAGAGGTGTGTAGCCGTAAGGCTGCGATGGGTAGATTTACCGCTTAGGAGACCAGATGCCCGTACCATACAATCAGATGCTGCTTCCCCAGAGAAGGGGACTGGGATCTTCCTGCAAAGCTCATTCAATGGGCGAATGCACGGGCGGGCCCCGAGTTGAATCCAAGATGGCCACCAGGATGGCAGGCTCCGTCTAGTGCCTCGCTGCCATTTTGAAGCCTTGCACCACACACCCTGGCCGGGAGGGCGCAAAGGCTTTAAGCCATGAGAGGCTTCACACATGGGAAGATACAGCTTGGATCTTGCACCCGAAGCGTCAACGTCAGATATCACTCAGGTAGGCGATGAGCCGCCGGCTGGCAGGTAGTCATAATGCCCCGACTCTCAACCTCGGAGCGAGCTCCGATAGGCTGGGTGGCCCCGACACCTGTGCCAGAAGTTGTAATGGATTGTGCCGAGGACTGAATCTTGGAGGTGGCAGCCGATGATCCCTTAACCCCTTGGTGTCGAAGAGGATGACAAACTTGATTGCCTTCTGAGGACACCACAGTAGGGCTGCTGAGCCCCTTGGCTTGGGAGCCAGTAGCCTGGACCGCCTCAGACCTGCCCCTGAAGAGCCCTCGGGTCGATCGGCTTTGGAGCCAGTAGCCTTAGAGGCCTCAGGCCTGTCAGAACCTGAATCCGAGGAACCCTGGTCTGTGGGATCCTGGGGAAGGAGTCACGGCGCTGAACAGAGTGCCTCCCATCACCCCCAACAACTGATTCTCAATGCCCTGTGACCGAGAGCACTGCAAGTCGAACACGGGCCCCAGCGGTGGTCGGGCCCCAGACTCTCCAGACAAGAGTGCATAGGGGTCCGAAGCTGGAAATGACTGGTCGCATGATGGACATGTCGTGAATCCTGCTGCAGCTGACATTTCCCGCAAGGGAAGGCGAGGCACCGAAGGAAGGTTAAATAAGATTGAAAAAAAAAGGGGAGCAAGCGGGAAGTTAAAACAATCTCTGCACTGGCTGCTAAGTCCGGTACCATCCGTGCAGGGAAAAAGGGACTGGGTGAGGTGCTGGAGGGCAGGGCCTCGGTGGGGCTTTCCCATGACCGAGGCCGCACCCTTGTGCGCTGTACTAAATTTCAAGGAGAAGCTCAATTTTTCCCTGGCAAATGTTCTGGTACCGTCCCCATGTGGGGGGATGCCCACAAGGATGAAGGCAAGGGGACAGGACATACGAGTACATCAAGCTCCTTATGTATTCTAGTGATCCTCCCCAATCCAAAGACGGCCAGCTAGCACCTCAATCAGAAATGTACAAGAGCTTCCACTGTGATCAGGAGTTGCACCGATCCCTTCAGCAACACCACTCTATCTGCTTTTTGGTAGTAGTGCGATGGGAGTTGGCATAATCTGCTGCTTCAAATCTTAAAATAGTAGATTAGATTTCCTATCCAAAAGGCCTCCAAATGCAATGCCACTGCAACCAACAGCTGCCAATACTGAAGATGGGCACCCTACAATCTATAACTGTGTCCTTAATGGGGAGCATCCTGCAAAGGAATCCTGGAGCAATCCTGAGATTTACATTTCCTCTTTCACTAGAATGTGCCTAGAAGATCTCGATTAGCGTCACCCTTTAACTTTTGCCTCAACCCTGAGTGTTTGCATGCTGTGTGCTTTGGGTTGAGATCACTCACACACTACCTGTTGCTCTTTTTGCCTAGCAGTCCACATTGCTGGACAATGTTGTTCATCCATGTTGTTCAGTCTTTACAAACTCTGGTGGCTCTGGTTCCTAACGTGACAGCATGATCTACTACAACAAGCTGCGTGTGTTGCTGGCCTGTCCACTGGCGTGTTTGAATTATGTGTTTTAGCGTCTGCTAATCCTCATGCAAGTGTTTTGATCAGCTCTTTTCATTTTTCCTCAAGAGTGCAGGTTGGGTGAGGTTTGAAAAAACATTTCATAAAAATCTGCATGCCTGTTTTTTTCTTCTTTTAAATAACGATAGGAACACCTTATTTAAGTTGTTATTCTTGGAGTAAGGACATGCTCCCATATAAGTTTACTTGGGCTGTCCAGTGCTGCAATCCCAATGCCCTGGAAAAGGAACTCTTCCTTTTCCAATGCCCTATCTAAATCCCTGCAGAGTGGACTACAACCTATGAAAGTTGGCCTACCATGGGACAACTGTAAAAACTGAGGATTGTGAGCTAACTAGAGGCGGTACATGGAGGGAGCTGCAAAATCCCTGCACTGTTCGAAGAGATGCAGTTCTAGATCAAAAGGCTCAACGTATGGAGATGTGCCATTGTGCTGAACTCAAAATGCTATTCCCAGTTCATACATCCACACCAAGGAAGGGGACATTTAAAAGATCATGGGAACGGTGAACACTCAAGGCCTGGTTATCCAGGCCATGCAGGGCCCAATAGTCAAAGGGAGACCCTCTCAGAACTTGGTCATTGCTAAGAGGTAGACCACAATTTGGAGGTCTGGGCCCAGGGAATGAATAGTGCATGATTCGGTAGGCCATAAATGATCCCTGCATGAAAATGCTAAACTGGCCACAAATTCAAAGCCGGAACAAAAAGCAATGTAAGGTGCAATGCGCAGCCGTGGGCCCTGTATGCCAACAGGGAATCCCTGTGGCATCATGAGAAATGTATACCATCAGTGAAGGCTCCAGCGTGTGCAATGTTACGGGCAAGGCAGGACTTTCATCTGGAGTCAAATTGCCTGACGAGTCGCAAGTATGCTTTGCAAGCTGCGGACACATAGAAGCTGGGGCAAATCACATGTTTAAGCAACCAGACCATTCTGAAAGCTACAACCAACGTGGCAATATTTAAGAGGAAACATCGCAAGTAGAGGCCAATAACAGGCCAGAGCAGAATAAGGAAGGAGAATCAGTCCCCTGGAATCCAGTGGAACAAAGGAGAGAGAGAGAGGCAGACAGACTCCAGGACCACAGCATGGATACCTTCATCCGGACCACAGATGCAGACTGAGCCAAAATAAAACTTGGCAGGCTGGTCAAGCTGCTGACGCTAAAGGAGCTAAAGGGCCTTAAGACCTGGGAGGATTGAAATGCCTGAAGAGGCAGTCTGATAACAAGTGAGAGTGGAACTAAATCCTTTGGTAGTGAGCAAAGCACTATATCCCTTAATAGTGAGCAAAGCACTATACCCACTGATGGGAAAAGACCTATATCTGCAATAGTGAGATGAGTTCTGAATCCCTGTGAGTGGGCACTATATCTAAGGAAAAGGAAGTAGTCCAGGCATTATCCCCAAAACTGGATTGCAAATGAGTTGGGCGATACATCCATGTGGAGATAAATTGCAGCAGAGAAGCAGCTGAGCGCTATATCGCTCCGACTGTAAACTTAGTGATGGAGCATCAAGGTGTAATTTACTTGCGCATGCTTGAGAATAAAGAGGCGGCTGGGTGCTATATCCGTGGGACGGATACTGAGAAAAACCAGTGCTCTGGGCTATAGCCTTGCGACTGTGTTAAGGACAGAATCTGAGGGGTGACCAGTATCTCCACTAAAGTGAAGACCCCCGTTACTTTATTGCTCAGCCTATCCTAGAAAATGATGCTTAGATCTTTCCCAGAGAGGAACACATTGCATAGTTGTAAAATCCCCAGTCCCAGTAGGCGTTATGCCAACCACCTCCAGATCATTCAAGGTTAATACCCTACTTCTTGTTGTTCTGCCGAAAATTGGAAATCTATATGTCTATATGTGCCTTCACTTACATAAGCATAGTGTGACACCTGTGCACCACCATGTGACATACGAAGCTCCGCCGGTACATAGTTCCATCCTCCAAAGTGTGACCAATATTCAGGTGCCACTTCGCCAGCCAGACTATTTCAAGAGAAAAAAATGCAGAGGAAATCGCATTAGAACCCACCTGCTTGCTCAAAAACTCTGGATCAAACATCCCAACCCGTTTCAAAACTCACCACTGTTTCCAATATGTTCTTACTCCAGCTTCCATCCCTCCCAATGCCCCACAACAAACCAGTCCCGAGAAACATACACATCACACACATATGAAGACAGGTAAGAGATACAAGGTTTATATACACATAGTAACAGTAGCACCACTTCCATAAGGCTGAAGAGACAAATATACAACGGCAGGCAGGAAGGAGGTGTGCTGCTTAGAAAGAGGTATTTTTAACACGCTTTTGAGGAGCTGGGAGACCGCCTTACTTCAGAGGTAGCTTCAGAGCACAAATGCGCTGTATGAGGGCGTGCTGCATTTAAAACAAAAGAATAAATACAAAAAAACAGCAAAATACCCTTCCAGGTTCTACCCACAAAAGTGAAGTTCCTAAAAATGATGTGCTTTGGGACAGCTGTGCAGAGAATAAAGAAGCACAATGGGATTTTTACCTTACATCAACTGGCTTCAAACACTCCTCCAACCCCCACCAACCCTCCAGAGATGCATTGTGGTTTCAATGTGGACAGCAGGAGATTAGACCATTATGGTTTAAATAAACAAAACTAAAGAATTTACTTACATAGCCCAAAAATACTGCAAAGGTTAAACTCTAAAACCTTTCAAAATGTTTGCTTTGCTTAAAAAAAAAGATAATCTACAGTACAACTCTAAAAAATATTTAATAATTTAACAGATTTTTCTTCCACTGGCACCAAAACCGTGACCAGTGTGCCATGTTGGAGAAAACTGAGTTAGGCACTCCAATAACAGAAGAGTAACATGACCATAAATGTGCTGCAATGACCCTATAGAAGTGCTCACTCAAAGCCAGATTGGAGACCTGTATACTATACTATAAAAAGACTGCCTTCTGTGCTACTGACATTGTTTAGCTGTGAATGTCACAGAATGCTCTGACAATTCTAACTCCCCTTCCTTAATTGTGCAGACTGCCACTGACCATCCAGTTAAAACCACACCAGGTAAACCACATTGGCACAAGTACAGGCCATCATGTCGACGAGACGCCATTTTCATGGACACATACAGACATAGGTACACAAATCTGCACAATCAAGATCTTATTTCAATAAATAAAAAATTGAAGGGAATTCAGGCACTAGAAGACAGATTAGGGATTGAGCTATAAAGGGCTAGGTCAGATCACTCCAGGCCTCACTGTGCATAATCACGAGAATGAAGCTAATGGATTAAGTAAGGAAAGAAGCGTTGGACACTAGGAAAGACTGGCTTCCGCCTCAAGACTGGATATATGTCATTGTTTTCTGAAAGCACGGGTGCCATTGTAAGTGGCTTTGTCACAAGATAACCAAAAAGCCCAGACTGCATCTACATGACAAACCTAACAGATTCCAGTCTGTCGCAAGTCCTCCATTTCCCTGAGTCTACAATCCATGGGATTCAACAGCACATGGGAGCATGGGTACCAGAGTGCTCTTCTATAGAGCATGTTACTGTCCCACAGGTAAAAACTCATGGCAATTAATGCTGCAGCCAACATAAATCCTCTTTGCTCTTGGCCACAACAAAGGACACATTGTTTTCAAAGGCAGCAGCTGATCAGCAGACAGTGGGGCTGGTGTTGGGATTGAATGCATCAACAGCAAACATCACAGAGGAAGGCTAAAGCCACTCAGTGCAAAATGGATCAAAATTAATATGAAAGGCCTGTCATATTCAATATTTCACGTGACTTGTAAAATGATACTGTGCCCTACAGGCCCCTTTTTAATAGAATGGTTGATTGATTTTGCTGTGCCATCACCCCATTCCCACCGGCCATCAGTGGAATACGTTAAAGAACCCAAAAGGAAAAAGAGTTGCCAACAAAGGCTAATTTAGAAGGGACAACGGTGTAACATAGTGATAACGCTCCCAGCATGCTTAACTGCAGTGGATCAAAGGGGTAGGGGGAACGCAACACTCTCCACATTTCTTTTAAAACTTTTATTCAATAATATATATTCTTCCCCCTCTCCTTCCTTTCTGTTTAAACTATAATATAACTGTCCGTCATGCTATATAGACGACCTCTCCCCCGGTCTGAAGTTTCTGAGCAGCTAAATAACACTTTACAATGGAGAACAGGTGTGGAGGGGGAGGTTGGGAGAGGGCGCAGCACTAGGGAGAAGAAGCAACATTAGTCAACAACCGTTTTTTGCATACCCTTCACATTTCTCCCATGCTTTTCCAGGTCAGGAAGAGGTCAAAAGGAAGTCAAAGGTATTTTATGAAAACCTTTTACATTCAGAAGAAAAATGTTTTGGGGTTTGTCTGTTTGTTTAGGAAACATTTGGAGTTCCACCCTGGTGCTGCCAGCATGGGGGCCTTGTGGTGGCATTCTGCGTCGCCTCACTGCTTCGATCCTTTGACACTCCATCTCTGTACACGCACACACATAGGTTTGGTTCTGTTTGTGGAAAACTTTAACAGCAGCATCAGACCTAATGTGAGGGAAAACAAGAAAATTAGAATAGGAAAAACTACATAGACCTCCTACATGTCCCATAATTCAATATATGCTCAGTAAGTATCGTTACCTATACTTTGCTAGTCACTTATGGCGCTAAACAGACCACAACCCCACCCTATTCGATATCCCCTGCACTGTAAGCAGTAGAATGCCCACCAAAGCTGCGGCTACTCTAGCCAGAAGTGCCAAAAAACTCACAGCAGCTAATATCAGTGCACTACTCAACGTGCCCTGTCTAAAGCCCCCTTTCTCATCAGACCCTAATACACTTGCTGAAATATTTAAAGACTATCACAAGGGCAGTCAACACTGCCGCCCCCTTAGAAAGCAAAAAAAGAGAAAAAATCCTTCCACTCCAACTCTTGGTTCTCAGAGGATCTCCAAGCAATGCGCACAGACAAACGCCAAGCGCTCAAGAACTGGCAACGTAATCCCTGACACAACACAAAAGATATAGCCAAAAAATACAAAGAGGTCATCTTCCGAGCAAATTCCGAAGCCTACAACCAACACATCACGGTGGCCAACTCTCAATCTAAAGAGCTATTCTGTAACTTTAAAGAACTAACCATACCGCCCACCTGCCCAGACGAGATCATCAAGGACGAGGCCTGGTGCACAGGCATACAAACAGCCATGCTAGAAAAAATAAACCTCCTCCAAAAAAAGATATCACACCACTACAACTCCTTACCTAAGCAAAGTTCACACGCACACATGAAACAGTGTCAAAGCCAACAACATACCCAAGTTCACTTTCACCGAAAATCACCAAAACTGAGGTCATCAACATCCTCAAACATCTCAAACCCTCACTCTGTAAGGGTGACAAATGTCCCCCAAAAATCATCAAAGAATGTGCTGAGCAGCTCGCTCCTCTCCTCACTGCATTCATCAACGCATCATTTAGGTCAGGCATAGTCCCAGACACCCTCAAAGAGGCCTGGGTGCGCCCCCTCCTAAAAAACAACAAAAAAAAAAAACACACGACCCCCGCAAACCCTAACAACTATCGCCCCATAACCACAGTCCCATTCCTTCTAAAATTACTTGACAAAGCCGCACATATACAGATCCAACACTACCTAGAATCCAACGCAATTCTAGGCAAAAGGCAATCTGGATTCCGTAAGGGACACGGAACTGAAACCGCCCTTCTAGACCTAAAAAATGAAATTACTAACATTCTCGACAAGGGCAAGCCTGCCCTCCTCCTCCTCCTCGACGTATCAGCAGCATTTGACCTAGTAGATCACGACACTCTCACCAATCATCTAACACAAGCAGCACACTTTTCTAAGGACGCAGCCTCATGGGTAACTTCCTTCCTACAAGGCAGAGCTATGACAGTCTTCTCCAACACAGCTCATGCTGCGCCATCCATCATCCACTGTGGGGTTCCTCAAGGCTCCTGCACGGCCCCTACGCTATACAACCTCTTTACTAAGCCCCTATTCGACAAACTGGACGCTATGGGGATCACTTACACGAACTACACTGACGACACGCAGATACTCCTGCCCCTGACTGGTAACTATCATCAAGACTCCACCTCCCTCCAACTAATCAACTCCACCACACAAGCCTGGATGACCACCAACGGACTCTGCTTGAATGGGGACAAAACTGAAATCCTCATCTTAGGTCAGAAGCCCACCCTTGCCAACCTTAACCCACTTTACACTAACTTTAGCATAGACAACTGCACTATCCCAGTCCTATCATCAGTTAAAACACTAGGAGTTCACATAGATGCCACCCCATCTATGGATAAACAAGTAAGCGCAATCGTCTCGGCATTGAGCACTAAACTCATCAATGCTATAAAACCGTTCCTAACAAAAGAAAACTGCCTGTCCATCGCAAGAGCCACAATTGGAGCCAAACTGGACTACTGCAACGCGCTCCAAGAACAACCTAGCAAGGCTCCAAACCACCCAAAATAATGCTCTTAGAGCAGCACTCAGCAAAACTAAAAGAGAGCACATCACCCTAGCCAGGAAAGCCGTCCATAGGCTCCCAGTCAAGGATAGGATTGCTTTCAAAGTCCTCACCACAACGCATAAATGCATCAACCTCACAGCACCATCCTACCTAGCTGACACACTGTCTAGATCCCAATCCACAAGACCAACCAGATCCACATACGCCAACCGTCTCACCATACCACACATCAATAGAGCCAAGGCAGGAGGTATAGGCTTCCCATACCTGGCACCAAAGCTTTGGAACGCACTGCCCACCAACCTCAGAGCAGAATCATCCCTCCTCTCCTTTTGGAAACAATTTAAAACTGCTCTCTTCAACTAACTTGTGCACCTGACCACCTCTGTGTTCTCTATGTACATATACTTAAGCATATCCATTGTGTCCTCTATGTACATATACTTAAGCATAACCATTGCCCAATGTAACCAAGGGTACAACTGTGTGTAACTAAGTTTAAGAAACACTGTAACCAGCGCCACGATGCCTTTGGTGCGCACAAATGTGAATAAATAAATAAACAAAATTGGCAATGGAGCTATTCTTCATTTTGGAGTTGGTCCTTAAGAACAAATGACTTATCTCCTAGTAATGTTCTGATGAATGTTCCTCCCACAGATTCCTCACCTTTGATATCTAACTCCCAGCGCAGCTGCTCTTCACAAACGTTTCTGCTGCCAGGGGGCGCAGAACGGCTCTGCCCGACACCTCCAAGCATCATGCATGACATCAGGGCAAGTATATATAGAGGTGCTGTGCCCCGTGACCACAGCTTCACCTTTGTTCCCTAGCACTCTGATGCTGAGGTACCACAAAACCAAGCTAACTGCCAAGAGGGGCAGGTATGGACGGCGATGAGGAATCCGTGAAAGGACCATCCATCAGAAAGAACTTGACCAATGGGTAAGTAATTTGTTCTTCTAATGGACTCCTTCACCCAAACATCACAGATTCTGCATCAAAGCAGTACAATGATCAGGAGGAGAGAGGGTAGCAAGGAAACTACTGAAAACCAGAAAACTCAGAAGCACTGCCCTACCAAAATGAGCATCCTGACCAGACATTGCCCAAGTAGTAATGCTTAACAAATGTGGCAAATATCCAGAACAGGGACTTTGCGCTGCAGAGCCGAGGTGGTGGCAAACCCCCTAGTGTAGAGCCCCAAGACCCTATGGGACCTCCTTGCCTGCAAGATCTTAGCATTCCAAGAACAAGAGAATGATCCATCGAGACCTGGTCTGTTTCGTCACAGCCCCGCTAGCTCGGGCAACAGCATAAGCAATGAAAAGTTGTTGATCAGTTCTGGCCTCCCTTCTCCGAGAGACACAGAACTTGAGGTCCAGCAGATGGGAACGTTCCTCAGTCTTGGAAGAATGAGGGAGAGGGAAAAAAAAAAAAAAAAAGACATGAAGATTGATCAATTATAAGAGGTGGAAGCCTTAAACCACCTACGGAAGAAAGGAGGGTCCAACACTCAGTCGCCTTTCCCTGGGAGAAAACCAAGTAGGGATGTTCAACCGACAACGTCTGGGACTCACTCACCCATCTAGCAGAAGTGATGGCAACCAGGAAAATCACCTTAAGGGTGTGCAACCTTGATGAACAAGAATGAAGGTGGTCAAATGGAGTGACTATTAAAAATGTTAACACCAAATTCAAATACCACAAAGGGACGACAAAATGGCCACAAGATACCCTTTCTCCGTACCTATCTGCAGGCCTGTTGGGGAAAAAAAGAAGAAAATCTATTACAGAGGATGTGGAGCAAGTAAAGGGGGTCCAGATAACGCACCCGGCACCAAGCCAAAAACCTACACCACCTTCAGGCATAGATGGACTTTGCGGTGGATCTTCTAGCAGAGAGTAGCACATCTAGAACATTCTCTGACAGATCCTATTTAATATACCTTAGCCTTTCAGGAGTCATGTTTGAAGGTTCAGGCTGCAGAGGGGCTGCACCCCTAGGTCCTACTCTAGGGGTGTGGGTGCAGGACCCACACCCCTAGAGTAGAAGAAGAGCAGCATCCTGTGCGTCAGACAGGGAAGATAGCCATGTCAAGCAGCTTCAGGTACCACGTTCTCCAGGTCCAGCCCCGAGCAATCAAGATAATCGTGGACCCGAATAAGCACCGTCTCCTGAGAACCAGCGGTATGACTGGGATCAGCGGGAACACAGAGAAGGTCGGTCAAAGTCCCAGTAGACTGTCAGGGTGTTCCGCAGAGCTCTAGGACAAGGGAACTCCCTGGCGCAGAACGACCTGCACTTCCTGTTCACACTGGAAGTGGAGAGGTCCACCTGAGGAGCACCCCAATGGGATAAAATCTCCAACAGAACATCATGGCACAGCTCCCACTGATGGAGGTTGAAGACTGCCTGGCTCAGTGCACCCACCAGCACGCACACTCCTTTATGGCCAGGTGGGCCACAGTCCGACTGTTTTCTGGAGCCCAGAACCACAATTGCATTGCTTCTCCGCACAAAGGACCACAGGGAGTGTTAGTGGCAATGCGAGCCGTGAGATTCTGCAGCAGCTGAAGGCGGTGAAGAAGGTAAAGAGGTTGAGCCAAGAACAAAGAGTTGCAGTAGTCAAGACAGCTTAAGATAAGGGAAGAAACCAGAAGCGGGCAGAGTCGATCAGGAGGAAAAGGCACAACGTTCCGGATAACCCTTAGCTGAAAGTGGCCAGCTTTACAAATAGCGCTAACCTGAGATGCGACTCGGAGAAAATGAACCCCAAATTCCTCGCCCGAGTCACAGGTAAGGGGCATGGGCCAAGCTCTGGGGGCCACCAAGTGGCTGACCAGAATGAAGAAACAAGTAGAGAGCCATGGCAGCGACAAGAAGGGGAACCCACCACCAAGACCTCTGTCTTGTACCCATTCAGCTTAAGTCAATTGCCGCTGTGAGAAACCTGAAGGTGTCTCACTTACTAGTTCCTAGGGATATGTCATCCAGGTGGCCAGGACACGGCCATCGCTATTGGATCCAGTTCCTGGGGATGGACTAGTGAGGGAGGATCACCTAGTTGGGGGGTCCTCGGTGAGTGGAAGTGGAATACTGATGGGTGAGACATGGTATCCCCCTTCTTACAACACCTTTTCCCCATCCTACCATGCGGGATACTCAAACAGCCCTCCCCTCTTTCTGACAGGAACACTTTCGCACACCACGAAAGACAACTAACACCAGAGCAGTTTATCTGACATGTCTTAAAACAAGGGTCAGGCAAAGTCAGGCAATTGACCAGAATCAGACGCACCTGATGGCCCTTTCCCTTCCCCACAGGGATAAAAGGTGGAGCACGCGAGCACATGATGAGCAAGGCAGACCACACAACGAGGCAGCTATCCAAGTACGGCAGTTCAAGAAGAGGAGAAAGGCAGCGAGAATCGAGAGGGTGACGAGGAGACAAGTGACTTTGCCCTTTCTGACCCAGACCTGCAAAGCCTCTGTAGGAGGAATTGTATGATCGCGAACAATAGCCAACCTGTGTTGCAGCAGATGTCAAAAGGTACACAGAGCATGCTTACGCCAATAAGCAGGATAGAGAGAGACGCCGGCTACCGTCCTTGACTGCAGATACAAGAACAGCCAAGCGGTTCATCACAGCCGGGGAGAGCCAATAAGAAACCAAACTCTGTTGAAGGAAAGTGGCAAAGTAGGGGAACACCAAAGAACTGTTGACATTGAGGAAAACCAGCTGCAGAGGGGTCCGGCATCACGTGGTTGCTCACCTGAGAGACACTGGCTGATCCAGAGTTTGTTGAAATTACTGATACCAGAAGGCCTTGGGAGAGCAGCAAGGAAAAGGTCAAAGTGGCCATACAGGGGTCTAGCAAAATCCTCTGTACATTCGAAAGTCTTTGATGTGGCCTGCTTAGTGAGAAAGGAGAAGGAACTGTGTGGTTGGCAAGAGTGAACACGACGGAGGGGTGACAGGAAGGGGCGAAGCATGATGCCCTCATGCAAAGGTAGACTTATGGCACCACAAGGATGCAGGAGAGGCTAGCCAGTGTAGAAAAGCGGAGGCTGGAACCTTTGTCTGTGGCTGGAAAACGTGCAGATGTTGGTGCCACTCCTCAGATGGGAATCCCTAGCCCAGGCAAGTGTCCAAAATCGCACTGATAAATCAGCGAGATTGGGACGGTGAATCCAAAGACTTCTAGAAGTTCAGGGAGAAGCACAAACTATGCAATAGGCTGCACATCCACTACAGGTATGCCAACGCTAGCTCTGGTTTGCAAGCTCGGACGTGCCAGTTCAGATAGGGAAAGACATGAGTGCCTTCCCTTCTGAGGCGAGCCACCACTACTGCTTGCTGCAAGAAAGACAGAATGGTAGGATCTTGAACTGGTAGTTCCCTACTTTGAATCTCAGGTACTTCCTGTGGACATCCACATGAAATTAAGCATTCTGGGTAAGCAGGGAGACTAGCCAGTCATTCATGTCCAGGGCCTGGACGATCTGATCTATGCTAGAGCAACCATTCTTGAGGTTGTTCAGAAGCTGCAGATCCAGGTTGGTCTCAGACCGCAGTCCTTCCTCGACACCGGAAAGTAGTTTGAGTATAACCCTGGCACCATACCGAACAGGCGACCAGTTCTATGGCCCCTTTTGCTAGAAGCGGAGTGATCTCCAACAGGAGAGGTTCCAGGAGTAACGGTTGGTGGCATAGGGGGTGATCCGGAGGGCGAACAGCAAAAGGGAGACAGCGTCCCTGCTGAATGGCCTGTAAGGCCTAGGCGCCCAAGGTGGTAACATTCCATTCCTTGCCAAACCGGGATATCCTGCCTCCCGCAGGGACTGGTGGAGGAAGTCTACTTCAGGGAGACTTCGTACCTGGGGTCACGGAGGGCACAGTGGAGTTGGAAGCACCCCATTGGGTGCACCTTGGCCCGTAGCCCTGCAGCGATGATGCTGCCTTTGTTTGCCACACAGTGCTTGGCCTCTACCTCTTTGGGCATAAGTGGCAAAGGGACAAAAAACCCTCCTCCTGCCATCAGGGCCGACGGGAAGCTGCTGCTGGACTGCCAGCACCAGCGTTACTGGTAGCTTGAGAGGCTTGGAACTTCTGCAAGGATTAATTGGCCGTAATACTGAGTAAGTTCATGCCATCGAAGGGAATATTCAGACGTTTCCCTTGGATGCAAGTAGCAAACCCGGAAGTCCTCACTCAACAAAATCTCTGCAAGACCATGCATCATGGCCATCGTTCTTGCTATGCAGTTTGCAGTATCCAGACCAGACTACAGCATTTGACGAGAAACTTCCTTGCCGTCTTTGATAAGGGCTTCAAAACCTTCCGGCATCTCCCCTACAGTGATGTGCTGCGATGCATTTGCCAAGACTGATCCCAGGCCAAAGGAGAACTTGGCCAGGGCACAAGAGGTGTTGACACACCGGAGACCAAGGCTCGAAGAGCTGAAAATCTTCCTACACAATGCGTCCAGTCTCTCGATCTCCCGGTCGGGGCCAAAAACGTGAAAGATGTGGTTTTAAGGTTCGCTGTAGCAGCCTCGACTAACAAGCTTTCCAGGGAAGCATGGTTAGAAAGGAACATGGTGTCGGGTACCAGCCAGTGCTCCCCTGCCCTCAGATTGCAGTCCACCATGAGAACTGTAGCCTACTCCAGCACTGGCCCCTCTACTGCCTGATTGAAAGGCTTAGTGTCCTTTTTAGGATCCTCATCAGGATTACATTCAAGCCATCCTGCACCTTCGGACATGAAGAGGCTGACAGTCATTCATTGTTGACCACCTTTGTCATCAGATGCTGGTAAGCAACCTGTAGCTTGCCAGGGTAGCAGCAGAGAGCATGTCGACCTCTGGAAAGTTGTCCTGGCCACTTGCCTCCTGCAAATCGGCTGCCCGGTCCAAGTGTCCTTGTTCCCTGTAAAATTGATCTCAGGAAGTCTCTTATTTCCCTAGGTTGGGAAATAAGAGACTTCCTGAGGAAATAAGGAAATAAGGCTCCAGCCCGAAAGAGACAGCTTCGCCTTCCTGGTCATAAATGTCCTCCAAATGGGACATGTATGCTCTCCTGGGGAGCTGGAGTAATTCTCTAGCGACGCCAGCGTCAGTTGGTGCTGTGGAGGAGGGACCCAAGGTCAAGGGACCGACTTCCAGAAACAGAAGTGTTCCCCTTAGACACACATGTGTCATGTCTGTTTGCAGCGTTCCTGCCGGCTCGTCGAAGCGCTGTGGGAATGCATCGGAGGCCAGAGCAACCAGGGCCTTGGTGAGAGTGTCGCCATCATCAATCTGAACGACTCCAAATCCTCTGGGGCAGATGACTGAGTGGGGAAAAGGTACCTGCAGTGCCTCATCCTCTTGGGAGTGGTTGCTCCTCCTCTTTGATGACAAATAAGAAAAATACCATAAAGAACCGCAAGGCGATCTCAATCACTTGCAGTGTATTTACTTCTTTTTGTCCTTCTGGACTGGGGTCCGGTCCTCTGTGCATTATAGAATGGGTCTGCTTATCCCCTTTCTCCTATGGAGGAATGCAAAAAACGTTGCTTCACGTTCTCGAAGCGCATTCAGGTGCATCAATTGGCACAACTCACAGTCCTGCACGTCGTGACCTTCACAAGTCATTAATCGACTCAGGGTTTGAACCCAGAAAGACAGATTTTGCATTGGGACAAATTCCAAGAACGTAGGAGAAATATTAGATAAAATTAATATGGCTTTAGAGCAGTGTTGCTAAAGTGAGCAGAGTGCACAGAAACAATGAAATGAGGTGACGGGCCAGGCAGCGCTGCTTTTTTTATACTGGCCCTGACATGTCCGACGTAGCGCATGGAGAGGGGTCAGGCAGAGCCGACGCAGAGCTGCACTGTGCCCCCTGGCGGTGGAAACATTTTCTAAGAGCAGCGGCTCTTGGAGATAACTATCAAAGATGAGGAATCTGTGAGATGAAGTAGTCCATTAGAAGGTCCCCTGTAAATGAATTTGGGACAAGTGAGGTGCACTGATTTGGACAATATGCTTGAACTTTGAACTGGATATACTGAATTCCCATGACCCATACATATTCTGCACCCATAAAACCCCAATAGCAGATATTTCATTTTCGTTAACCGCTATAAAGGAAGATGGATAATGATCTTATAGCTCTACTATTCGGAAGAGGAGACATTTTCAAAGAATGTTAACAATGATGGCCAGAGAGGGGCTCGACATCCTTGCTGGATGGGACTGTGCGCTCTACCAGCAGAGTTAAAGTAACAGAAAAAAAGGACAGACCTTTTTCTGTTCAGAAGGGTGTTCACAGTGCTCTACTTCAAGCATTCGAATATATTATTAGTATTCAGGTACTCCTTTAGTAAACATTCACAAATATCCAGTACATATGACATCCCCACACAAATCCCACTGTAAATAGACAACGCCACAATAACAGTGCACACACAATACCTCATATAGCCTATGGACTGCAATCTGAACATTCGGCTAAACTGATGGCCAATAAGTAGCAAAGGGAAAACAAAAATATGAATTTTGGACAAATGAAAATTGCACAGGCGATACTTTAAAGTTGAGGAAAAACCAAATGACTTCATGAACCAAAATGATTGTCTAGGCATTAGGTTAACGTGGGTACCATACTAACAGCCACTGACAAAGCTAGGGGATCTGGCTTTTTTTTAAAGATAAAGGGTTTCATTTTTCTGTACCGTTAAGTACCACAATCTTGTGCCCCACATTTACAACACCAGACTTCTTGACCAGGTCAATACTTGTTGGAAGGTGGATATAAGAAGATGTCTGGTGAACACTTTGGAAGAGACTAAAGTAAGAGGAACCAGGTACGTCATTCCTGAATAAGACGCAGGTAACTCTGGTATGTAAAGAGACAAAATGGAATGCCAGCATTGTCCTGGAAGAAAGAAAAGCCATGACTTGAAAATAGGAACACATATCAAATGCAGTGAAATCTGATCTTGTGTGGGAGTACCGGAGGCTAGAATTTACACAGAGTACAGAATTGGACATTGGGAATGTAGTCTCTAGTTATCTGGCATCATGCACCTCCTTTATAAGGTCATTGGGTGAGCAGTAGAAATTATCTTAGAAAGCTTATAACGAGATGCTTTTCACACAAAATGAATGTTAGGACTGATTTTCTATACTATGACCTGGTGGACCGATGTATAGAAGGCCTTCCCTTATGGCCAAATAACAGTGAACAATGACTACCAACAATTAGTATCACTCAATGCTAAAAATTAGATACATATATGGGATACATTACTAACCGTAATCGTATTTCCGATGCTTGTATCTGCTTAGATTCACATGCTCTGCATAGTCCGACATCTATTGGTAGTTGCAGAGTATTACAAGATTTGTTCTCGAAACTCAAAAACAAACATCAACAGGGCGTGTTAGTAATACTATCCCTAGAGTGATGTGTACTGTACCCATGGCCCTTCACACGTCAAGGTCCCGCAGATGAACAAGTTAATTCTTACCTTGTAACGTTCTTTCGACGGGATGTTCTTCCGACGTATTCCTCATCTTAGATATCACCTTCCAGCTCTGCTGGCCTCGGAAATTTTTTTCTCTAGAGGGCGCTGCGTGTCGACGTCCTCCAAGTCAATGTCCCTCGACAGCCGCCGTATTGACGTCGACGTCATCCTGCCTACAAAGGCCGCGCGCCGCGTCCGTTGCTCAGTTCCGTTTTGTAGCCCACAATAATTCTTTCTGGACTAGACTAATCACCCTGAAGGAGCGTAAGCTGCAACAACAAGGGAAGTAAAACTGCAGGGATGGATGGGAGGGACGATGAGGAATACGTCGGAGGAACAGCCCGTCGAAAGAACGTTCCAAGGTAAGAAGTAACTTGTTCTTCGAAGGGATTGTGTCCTCCGACGTATTCCTCATCTTAGATAGGCTCCCATAGCAGTATTCTATTATTGGAGGAGGGAGTACTGACTTCACGCTGTCTTCTACTGATGAATAGAATGTAGTACAGCCCTTCCAAACCTAGTCTCTTGACTGGAGGAGGAATCCAAGTTGTAAAATCGTGTAAAGGTATGGACAGACGACCATGTAGCGGCCGCACAGATGTCTTTAACCGGCACACCTCTTTTGAGGGCCGATGAAGCTGCAATACCTCTGGTCGAATGAGCCCCAAGGTTTTGAGGGGGCTCTTTCCCTGCCAGTTTCCAACATTCCAGAATGGCCAGAATGATCCATCTGGAAATGGTCTGCTTAGTTATTGGTAACCCCAGCTTGTGACCTGTGTAACCTACAAACAGCTGGTCTGCCCGTCTTATCCTGGCTAGTCTACTGATGTAAAAACTTAAAGCCCTTCTAGGGTCTAGCCCGTGTAACCTCTCTTTCCCCGGATGAGGAGGAGGATAGAAAGATGGTAGGGTAATCTTCTGAGTGATATGGAATTTAGAAACCACCTTTGGGAGGAAATTAGGCTTCACTTGCAGGACAACTTTGTCTTTGTGAAAGATTGTGTGAGGAGGTTTACAAAAAAGAGCTTGTAATTCGCTCACCCTTCTAGCAGATGTAAGTGCTATTAATAAAACAGTTTTAAAGGTAAGGAATCTTAACAAACAAGAATGGAGTGGTTCGAAAGGTGTGCCCATCAGAAAAGTTAGGACTAAGTTTAAATCCCATAGGGGAACTTGGAATGGTCTTGGGGGATAAACATTGGTTAACCCCTTTAGAAACTATTACCAAGGGTAACTTGAAATAGGATGGTTCTTCCGCAGTGCGTTTAAAGATGGATAGCGCTGCGAGATAGCCCTTAATGGTGCCAACTTGAAGGCCTGAATTCGCCAAATATAGTAGGAAGGACAAAAACCATTGGTGTACCACATGAAAAAGGGTCGATATTCAGTTCTCTACACCAGCTGCAAAATCTGTTCCAACGGCAGCGGTATAAAGACTTTGTTGCTGGCCTCCTTGCCGAAAGCAACACCTCCATAACATCATAAGGGAGGTCCCAATCCTTGTACCTCAGCCTTTCAGAAGCCAAGCATGAAGGTTGAGGGTTTTGATGTCTGGATGGAGAACCTGACCTCCCTTCTGTGAGAGTAGGTTCTCTCTGAGTGGAAGTCGAATTGGAGGGCAGAGGGACAAGTCTAGAAGGTCCGGGTACCACGTTCTCCTGAATCTTCTCAACCTCCTGATCATTTGAGGAATGACAGGGACCGGTGGGAACGCGTACAGAAGCGGAAACTCCTAGTCCACTATGAACGCGTCTCCCAGAGCTCCTCTCGGGGGAAATTCCCTTGAGCAGAACAGATTGCATTTTCTGTTGATGCTGGTGGCGAACAGATCCACCTGAGGGGTTCCCCAAAGGGCGAAGATCTCTTGAAGGACTTCCTGAGATAGCTCCCACTCGTGGGAGACTGTGCTCTGCCTGCTCAGAGCGTCCGCTGTCAAGTTCTTCTCTCCGGCTAAGTGAACTGCCGATAGAGAGATTCCTTCTTGGATTGCCCAAAGCCAGAGCTGCATGGCCTCTCTGCACAGGGGTAGTCATCCTACGCCTCCTCTTTTGTTGAGGTAATGCATGGCCACCGTGTTCTCCGTCATTATCAGGACGTTTTTCCCTTGTAAAGCTGGCAGGAACGCCTTCAGCGCAAGTCTGATGGCTCTCGGCTCTAACAGGTTGATATGTAGTCTGGACTCCGATGGAGACCAACGACCGCTGATGGTCAAGTCGTTGGCGTGGGCTCCCCACCCCGTGAGTGAGGCATCCGTGACTACTGTGATCTCCGGCCAGGGTTGCCAAAAATGTTCTCCTTTCAGAATGTTCTCCTGACAGGCCCACCACTGAAGGTCTCGAGCCACCCTGTCGGGAACCTGAAGAAGATCTGTCATTCTCCCTGAGAATTGTGACCACTGAGTCCTCAGTGCTCACTGGAGGGATCTCATTCTCAGGCGAGCCTCTGGCACTAGGAAAATGCAGGATGCCATGAGGCCTAGCAACCTCAAACAGTCGAAGGCTGGGAGACATTGGGCATCTTGGAACTTGGTAACCATCTGTAGAATATCTTGAGCCCTCACCTCTGGTGGCGAGGCTTTTCCCAGGGAAGTGTCCAGGATCGCTCCTATGAACTGGAGTCTCTGCGATGGTATCATTTGTGACTTCTTTAAATTGAGGGAGAAGCCCAGTTTGTGAAGGAAGTGGCACACGTGATTTAGCTGGATCTGAGCTTGTTCCGAAGAAACAGCCCTGATCAACCAATCGTCCAGATAGGGGTAGACGTGAATCCCTTCCCTCCTTAGATTTGCCGCCACTACCGACATTAACTTGGTGAAGACCCTCGGGCGGAGGTCATCCCAAATGGCAGCACTCGAAATTGATAGTGAGAGTTGCCAATTGCGAACCTCAGGTATTTCCTGTGTTTGAGATGGATAGGCACATGGAAATAAGCATCCTGAAGGTCCAGAGATACCAACCAGTCCTGGAGGATCTGAGAAAGATTGACCATCTTGAATTTGTCTTTCCTGAGGAATTTGTTCAATTCTCGCAAGTCCAAGATGGGTCTCAGTCCTCCGTCTTTCTTTGGAATGAGAAAGTAAAGGGAGTACCAGCCCTTGTTCCTCTCCGCTACAGGTACCGGATCTATGGCACCTTTCTCTAGCAGGTCCAAAATTTCCTGCAAGAGGAGCGGATCTGGAGCTTTCTGAGAGCTGATCCCCGGTGGATGACTGAGGTATGCGTAGGAAAGGCAGGCAGTAACCTTGGGCAACTGTTTCCAATGCCCAAGCATCTGACGTGATAGCCTGCCATACCGCCAGATGTTGAGTCAACCTGCCTCCTACAGGTGTCCTGTGGTTTTGGGGCGGCTGATGCAGATGCCGATGGTAAAGAGGCACCTGCTGTTGCTGCGGCTTTTGAATATCTACCCTGTCCACCGCGGGTAGTTCTTCTTTGTCCCCTTTGAGCCGGTCGTCCTCTACCTCTTCCGAATGCGGAGTAGAAGCGAAAGGACTTACCCCTCGCAGAAGTTCCTGTGGGACGAAAAGGTGTCTGACGGATTGCAGCGCTTAGGGATTTTGCTGCTGCTTTTGAAGTTTGCAGTTTCTCTAAACTGTCAACCGCCTTTTTCCCGAACAAAGAAGAGCCATCGAATGGCATGTTCAAGAGCCTGGCCTGCACATCTGGGGCAAAACCAGACTTTCTCAACCAAGCGAATCTCCTGGTTGTTGTACTTGCCGCCATTGCTCTGCTGATACTGTCAGCCGAATCAATGCCCGTCTGGAGGGATTCACACATAGCGTCTTAACCGTCCTGTATGATATTCAGGAACGCCTCCCTTTCTTCTCCCTCCGGGATGCAGTCAGCCGCTGTAGAAGCACACTCCCAAAGTGTATGGCTGAATCTAGCAAGGGTGCAAGTAGCATTAACAGATTTTAACGCCATGCTACATTCCGAAAAAACTTTCTTTGCCATAGCATCATATTTTTTATCGTCCCTGTCCTGCGGGACGGTAGGATAAGCCGTTTTGACATCGGTAGAAGATGCTGCCTGTACCACCAGACTTTCTGGGGATGGGTGTTTTGACAAAAACTCCAGGTCTGTAGAGGACCCTGTATTTTGTAGACAATTTTTTATTTACTGCCGGGACGACATCTGGGGTTTCCCAGTTCGTCATAATCTTCCTCTGAAGAGCTTTATGAAAAGGCACCACAGGGTCCTCCTGTGGGCCTTTGTCAAGAATATCGGTGAGGTCATCTTGTTGGAAAGATTGTGAAGGTGCAGACCACCCCATCAACTCTGTGATCCTGGCCATTAAGGCTCTATAGGGGGTTTCAGCATGCTCCCCCGGGTCTGGCCTAGCAAACTCCACCTCAGGGGAAGTGTCTAACCCACTTGCCTCATGTAAGGAATCATGAAGATCCTTTAATCTGCGTTCTTCAGAGGAAATTTCTCTAATTGGGGTTACAGGTCCCTGGAACTCAAATGTGTCTTCCTGTTCAGACAATTCACCCTCTTCCATAATTGAGGACATAGGTCTCAATTGTTCTGAACTCATAAAGGGTGTAAACCCCATTTCCAAGGCAGAGGGTGCCGAACTTGTCATAATCGGCCTCGAAAACGATGTCGTCGACGTCGAAGGCTTCGAGCGTGGCGTTGAAAAGAAAGGCGGAGGCCTCGACGACCTCGACAGAATTGGGATTCTGCTCGACAATCTCGAAGCCATCGTCATCGAGGACCTAGGGATAGTCACTGGGTGTGTCGTAACCGTGACTTTTCTTGGCGTCGACGCCGGTGTCGAGTCGACAGACCCGTGTGTCGAAGGTCCCTTCGACAACGGCGTCGAAGACACCGACCTCGGCGTCGACGGAACCTTCGTCAACGGCATCGACGGAACCTTCAAAGAAGGTTTGGAGGTCATAATCCTACTCGAGGGTTCGGGACGCGCTCGAGAGGTTTCCTTCGCCGGGTACTGCGACTTGCAGCGTTTTTGACCTTCGGGTCTTTCGACCAGAGCATTGCTCTCGGCAGTCTTCGAGGGGGTAGAGGCCGCTTTCTCGAAGACGCTCATCATATTTTTGCGGAATTCCTCCCATTCAGCCCGGGAACTATGTTTCGTGGGGCAAGGGATTCTCTTTGGCGAAACAGAGGAAGAGGAAGACGGAGAAGGGGATCTTCGACGTCTCCTCTTCGAGTGCTTCGATCTCGAGTGATGGGACCCACTTCGAGACCTGGAGCGCGAATGGTGACGAGGAGACGAATGTCACGACTTCGTCGACGAAGAAGAAGCTTTAAAAGTCTTACCTTTCTCCAGCTTCCCCCTACGCTCCTTCAGGGCCTTAGCTGTCATGGACATACAGTCCTCTTACTCCGAACAATGGTGTTCAGCTCCCAAACACCATAGACAAACTCTGAGGGTCAGTCCGGATCGAGGAGTTGTCGGTTCCGACGAAGAAGCCATCGAGTACGGATCGAATAACTCGAGGTAAATAGGTAAAACCTGACAAAACTGAGCAACGGTATTCCGAGGCACTGAGTAAGCGCGGAAAAACGGAACTGACCAATGGACGCTGCGCGCGGCCTTTATAGGCAGGATGACGTCGATACGGCGGCTGTCGAGGGACATCGACTCGGAGGACGTCGACGCGCAGCGCCCTCTAGAGAAATAATTTTCCGGGGCCAGCAGAGCTGGAAGGAGATATCTAAAATGAGGAATACGTCGGAGGACACAATCCTTTCGAATGATTGTTTCTGACATGAGGTTGCATGAAGTGTAGCTTGAGTACAGATGTGATAAAGCAGAAACAGTGATAAACCAGAAAACATCTATGAGCCTTCGACTTCCGCAGGGGAGGAAGGGTGGGCGCATGTGAATCTAAGCAGATCCAATCAGAAATACGATTACGGTGAGTAATGTATCCCCTTCTGAGGCTTGTGGATCTGCTTAGGTAACATACTCTGCATAGATTAGCAAGCAGTATATGGAGGAGGTGGGATGTGAAGGCACAGCGGCAAATGGATGTTTTAGAACCGCTTGTCCCACCTGTGAATCTGCTTTAGAGTGAGTGTCAATGCAATAATGCTGTGTGAAAGTATGAATAGAAATCCATGTAGCTGCTTTGCAAATGGCGTCTAGAAGGATGCTTGCAATGAAGGCCAAGGTAGCTCTGGTAGAGTGGGCCCTGGGAGTGAAAGGTAAAACTCTTATTGATAGGGAATAGCAGAGCTGTATGCAATTGACTATCCATTTGGAGAGGACATTTTATGATCTATGATCGCCTTCGCTTCCAGGTGGTATGGAAACAGAGTTGGACTGTTTTCCTTAGGGGTTTAGTTTTGTTCATATAGTACATCAAGTGTATGGAGGCTTCTTTCAGGGGAGCTGGATGGATTTTGAAAGAATGTAGGAAGCTCTACGGATTGATTAACATGGAACTTTGAAATTAACTTGAGTGAAAACCGAGGATGTGTTCTGGAGACAACCTTGTCTTTGTGGATTATGAGGAAAGGGTCTTGCACAGACAAAGCTTGTAGCGCACTGACTCGTCTTATAGAGGTGAAGGCTACTAGGAATGCAGTTTTGTAAGTCAAATGTTTTAGGCTGGCTTTGTGCACATGCTCAAAGGGCGTACCCATGAGTTCGGAGAGCACGACATTAAGATCCCAATGTAGTGGAGGGTATAGCCGCTTTACCCCTTCCATGAATGCTTTAATGACAGGAACTTTCCACCAGGACAATTTGATCTTTGAAGTGCTGTAAGCTGACAGAGCCGCCGTGTGTATAGGCTGGAGGCTAGTAGGTAAAGCATGTAATGTAGAATGTTAGCTGGTGAACATTCGATTGGGTTTAAGGTTTGTGACATGCACCATATCACAGATCTCTTCCACTTGTTAAAATAGGAGCGTCTGGTGTTGGGTTTCCGTGACTCCTTTAGGATATCCATACACCTTTGTGGAAGATTTAAGTGGTCGAATTCTAGGACTTCAGGAGCCAGGCTGTCAAGTTCATAGATTGCGGCCGAGGGTGGAGGGATTCTCCCTTTGTTGTGTTAGCATGTTATATGAGCACGGGAGCTTGATTGGGTCACACATCGCCAGTTTGAGCAGATGTGGAAACCAAGATGGTCTCGCGCACATAGGAGCAACCAGGATTAGAGTAACTTGTTCCTGGTGCATCTTGTGCACTATCCTGCTCAGGAGTGGTGTCGGGGAGGGGATGGGAGCATAAGCAAATATCCCCGATCAGTTCATCCACAGGCCGTTCCACTTGGACGTGAAGTCTGGACATTGCGTGTTTAGGCTTGTGGTGAACCAGTTTATTGAAGGGATGACCTCATTGGGAAAATATTCCATCTAGGATATCTTTGTAGAGTTACCCCTTGTGTTTTTCTGGTAGAGGGCATCTGCTTAGAGTGTCTGCCAGAGAACTGAGTTCCCCTGGAATGTGTTGAGAGGTTAGAACATGTTCCCCTTCAGTGCCCACTTCCATATTCTTTGGCTTAGTTTGGACAGACTAAGAGTGTGTGTGCCTCCCTGGTGCTGTATGTAATGACTTGCACTTTTTGACCTGTAAGATGTAGCTGAAAGGCTTGAACAGCTTTGGGAACGGCCGAAAGTTCCAGGAAGTTGATGCTTCTTTGGGCCACTGGCCGTAGGGTGGAGGAAGTGAGCTCCCCCCATCCGGCGAGTGAGGCGTCTGTAGTTAGGATCGCTTGTGCTGGTGGAATACGGAAGAGTTTTCCTTATAGCAGGTTGTCCATGGCTCACCAGCGAAGAGCCTGTACCAGGGTTAGCGAAACCACCACTAAATCGTCCCACTGAACACTTCCCTGAGACCATTGTTTTCACCAACCATTCCTGCATTGGGCGCAGGCGCACGTGTGGAACCAAGTGAATGCACAAGGCCATCATCTGAAGCAAACTCATTTCTTTGCGTACAGTTATCAGGCAACCGGCCTTGCAGTGAGGCACCTGCAACAGCATGTTTAGTACTCTCTCGCTTGATGGGAAAGCCAGCTCCTCTTGTGTTTAGAATTGCTCCCAGAAATTGTTTTATTTGGCTTGGGACTAGACTTGATTTATTTTCGTTGAAGGAGATGCCCAAATTGAAAAGATCTTTTGTCCTTTGTTTGCAAATTTGAGGAGATTCCCTGGTGATTAGCCAGTTGCTCAGATAAGAGTAGACAGGGATTGAGACTCTGCGCAGGAGGTGTGCTGCCACTACTGCGGGCACCTTTGTGAATACTCTTGGCGCTGAGGTGAGGCCAAAGGGGAGTACCTTGAACTGGTAGTAAACTCCCGCTATCTTGAACCGCAGATATTTCCTGTGCGCAGGGAGCATTGAAATACGAAAGTATGCATCTTTCAATGTTGCCATGTAGTCACACCGTTTTAAGGAGGGGGATTACCTCTTGAAGCGTGGTCATGTGAAACTTTTGGGGCTTGACCTATTTGTTTGTAGGGTGCAGATCTAGTACTGGGTGCATGGAAAGGTTTTTCATTATCACAAGGCAGTCCACTGAATAAATACACTTGTTTACCTGTTGCTGTGACGAACTCTATGGCGTGCCTTTCCAACAGGGTCTTTACTTCTTCTAACAGTATGTGCCGCTCTTCTGGTGTCCTTTTCATGTGTCTTGGCAGGCGGTTGGGTGGCTTTTCCAATAGTTCAATGCAATACCCACCTGCCATGGTGGACAACAACCTTGTCTGACGTTATCCCCTGCCATGCGTGGGTGAAGTGTTAAATTCAACCTCCTACTGGGGTTGAATGGGACGGGACCTGTAGCCGTGTGTCATTGTTTGGGAGGGGTGGAGCCTCGCCCCGGTGAGGTTCTGCCTCTTCCTCTGGATTTCCTCTTTGAAAGCCAGAAGAGTAAGATTGTCCTTGCGATGGGCATCAAGTTAAAGACCGTCTGCCCCGAGTGTGTGAACATTGACCCCGAAACAATCTTGAGTTTGAGGAGCCCCGTTGTACGTAGGGCTTGTTTGTTAATTGGCAGAGGGATTTAAGAGTGTCATACTCCTCCTTTGAGCTCGTTATGGCGTCTTAGACAGCCTTACTGAAAAAGTACATAAGGTTCCACCGGCATGGTAAGGAGGGTGGCCTGAGTTTCTAACTTAAAACCAGACTGCCTGACCCAGGCGTGGGGCTTTTTGAGTGTGCCTTCCGCAATGACGCGGCCTGCATGGTCTGCTGCATCAAGATTATTTTTGAGGATGAGATTGGTACCTGCTTGCCCTCTGCGATGGTGCTTAATTGAAATTGTAGGGGTTCTGGAACTGCTTCCACCTGGTGTTCCAAGTCATCCCACTTATGGCAGCCATAACTAGCCAGGAGTGTAGTGTTATTTGCAATTCTAGCTTGATATGCCGATGAGTAGGCAACCTTCCTTCCAAAAGTGTATATCTTTTTACTTTCTTTGTCTGGCTGGGTTTCAGCCGACACCAGAGGAGTGGTCACCTTCTTTCTGGTAGCGGTGAAGACCAGTGAATCAGGTGGGCGCTGGCCTGAATAATCTTTCGATTCTAGGGTTAACCGCCCTTGTGAGGTTAGGTTCCAGTAAGGGCAGCTGTATACGTCTTTGTATAGACTAACCGTAGAATCAACTGAGCAGGGGACTTCCTGTCGCCAAGAATGTCCTCGACAAAGTTCTTGTCTACTTGCGGCTTTTGGGTGTCAATACTAAAGTGTTTGGCAGCCTTCATCAGCAGTTCATTGTCTACAGGAGAATCTGCTACAGGCTGATCTTGGTGGTCTGGCGACTGGATGACATATCATGGTCATCGTAGTATTGGTCCTGACTGTATAGGTCCCCTTGGGAGCCGGGGTCTTGCGACCCGGAGAGATCCACATCGTACATGTCCTTAGAGGGGTCTTGGTAGGTTCAGGCTGGGGGTCCTAGGGCAGAAGTGCTTGGCTGTGGGCCAAGACCAGGCTTTTTGGCAGGAGGTTGATGTTTTGCAGCCCCTTGGTGTGAGGCGTCTCTAAGGAACATCAGTTCTTCTGGATGCTGGTCTATGAAGTCAACAAAGCAGGACATCCTTTTTATAATTCTGTTAAATTGTTCTGGGGTATAGTCACATGAGGGTGGGAAGCCTGAAAGCGTAAGGGTGGCTTCGGAGGGTGCTTGGTCCTTGTGATGCATAGCCCCTGAGAGTTTATATACAGGGGAGGAAGAATCCATAGCCTGAGTGCTTTTGGAGGTCTTTAACATGGTTGCAGGGACTTATTTAATTTCCAGAAGGGCCCTTCAAGTGCTGTTGGGCTGCATATGCTGTGGACCCTTGCCTCTCAGAAGATTTTCTTTCGTTTAGTCTCCATGCGTGAGAGGAAGTTTGTCATCTGAAGACACAGCGAAAGTTGTAGAAACTCCACCTACCAGAATACACTGCGAGCTTGCCACAACCCCGGCCTTCCTCAAGCCTTGCATAAATACACGGGTGCACGCGCATCCGGAAGTGCCCCGCAAGTGCTGTTGGGCTGCATATGCTGCATTTGCTGTGGACCCTTGCCTCAGAAGATTTTCTTTAGTTTTACCCTCCATGCGTGAGAGGAAGTTTGTCATCTGAAGACACAGCGAAACTGTGCTGTAGAAACTCCACCTACCAGAGTAATTATTCAGACTTCGTATTGACTTTACTTGATGGCAGTGTTTTTGAACTTATGCCACTGACCGCGTTCGCTACTAGCGCTCGCTGTATCGTTTGATGTGTGACGTGACTTGTCTTCGAACTCACAAGTGTACATAACTTGGTAACTCACGTTATCTGCTTCTCTTTCTGCAGATACACTGCACGTTTTTTATTGAACAAGCTGTGTGATACATTGTATTTGCTTGTGTATCTTGTGTGATACATTGTATTTGCTTGTGTATCTTGTGCAAAATACTGTGGTTATACTTAAACTACCCGGGTACTCCATAAACATTGTTCACCTTGACTTTTGAGCTGCTCTCTTCTGTGGCAGGATATCTACACCCATGCCAACAGCATGAGGAGAAACAAGCGCGAGATATACACATACAAGAGCACTGTACCACTGACGAGGAGAGAATCCAGGGCAGGGGTCGGGCCTTTTGACGATATTTTGTCTGCGCCCTTGGTATTTACTCCTATTAAAGGCACTATGAGCAGGGCCTGTAAGTTAACCCTGCCCCAATAGCCTACTTCCCCTGTGGAAAAGGCTGTTTTGAATCTAGATGAGGGTGGGTGTGTTGCGGATAAATCTATCTTGCTAATTGATTCAGGGGAAGTTATCAAGATTGCCGAAGATGCCACTCAACCGGAAGAAACCCCTTTTCCGGTTCGGAATGAGAATGAACATAGCCCTGAAATGAAAAACAGCTCCTCTTTGGCACCGTTTCAGTATCCATTGGGGAAGGAGGCAGAATGGGAGCTCACTTCGGCACAACCATTGGGTAGGGAGGTCCCAGGGGGGACAGCACAAGAAGATCCCACTAATGGTCTGCTATTGAATGAACTCTTACTCCATACCATCCTACTGAAGCAGTTTATCGCTGCTGTCGAGAGACAGAGCTGCTCCGTTGGTAGTTGTGAATGGCCAACCTGAATCTGTTGGATCCAGTGGAGGCCCCGCAGGGGCAGTCAATCATACTGCCTCACCTAAGGTGAAGATGACCACACCAGCGGGACCCCTGGGAGAATCAGATGTGGTAATGAATGAGGACCCTAAGAATGGCGGTTCTAGTAAAAAGAACAAAGGTAGTCTCCCGAGGCAGAAATGAATGAATCAAAATAAAAACAAAAATAATAGAAAATAATTCTGCAGACTAGAAAGAATACTTTGGGATATAAACGGAAGCATGATAAAGTCGCTAGGAACAATTGGCGCTGGCTCTTAAGAGGCGAAGTAGAAGTCCTGGAATCTGATACTAATGAAGCAGATGAGGGAGCGGATGTGCTATTGTGCAGAGGGTTGGCGGTACTGCTGCCCTGGACTTGCTATCTGAGAACTTAAAAAATAAGGGCACTAAGCGCATAATGAGAGGTCTTTCTAGAGGTCTTTTTAGTGATATTGGGGACTTTGTGCTGCCTGAACCAAATATGCAGGGGAGCCTCCTAAATCTTTTCCCTAAAAAAATAAAGCGGACGGATCCTACTATGGCTGCCCCCGAATCCAATATGCTGAATCCTCCAGATAAAGATGTTATTACCCAAATGACAACTGGGGAATTCCATGATCACCTGAGGAATTCCTTTAGGGAACGGGGGCTACAGAGGTGGGGGTGGGGGGGGTTGGGCTGTTCCAGTTGTAGTAAATGCACCAGTTATAGGCCACCCGGTACCAAGTGGTGAAAACTCACAACCCATGCATTCCGCAAGTGATCCGAAGGCTTCGGGTCTGTATTTTCAGTCCAATGAAACAGGGCGCAATAGATGTCTGAAACCCCAGTCTAAATGTGCCAACTCCCTAAGGTTTGCTAAGGATTGCTAAGGGGTGCGGAAACTAGGGAAGCAAAACCAGATGCAAACCCCTCGGAAGGTGGCCCGATGATGGAACGGGTCATTTCAAGGGTTATAAAACTAATGCTTGGCGGACATGAGAATGTCAAGAAGTCCAAAGTGATATTGCCCCTAAAGAAATCCCACTTCCAAGACAGGTAAATAGTCTTGCTGTAAATGAAGAATGTCAAAATCAGAATTCAAAGACATTAAATACAACTCAGGGTCTATTGATTAATGATGAGCAATCTGAAGTGGATGGGAATAGAGGAACAAATGAGACAGAGCCATCGGTGACAGATTGGGCCCAGACTGCCAGGTCACTGGACTTCGACCAGCCTTGCCTACATTGGGCCATTTAGATACACGGCCAGTGGCGATCAATTATCGTCTCTTTAAATGTGCTGAATCTCCAAGCATACTCTTACATGATCTATTTAATAAGGGAGGTCCTTTGTCGTTGAATAGACCAACAGTTTTGACACTTTGGGGAGATTCCAGGCCTTTCCCTCATCACTACGGGGGTACATCAAGCTGGTGGATTTTGTGCACTCTGTAAGATATGACTATGTGAGGGTCGTGTTTCACACTAACATTACCACTGAGGCAGTCTTGAAAGAGAGTAGCACATTTCATAAACTGGGATATGACCTGGAGAGGGTGGTGATGGATAGGGGAAATACTGCTCAGGAGGGGGGAACAGAATGTGGATGAGAATGTATGCATTAGTGTCAATAAAACTGGCAGCAGCTTTGGTGATCCTAAACTCAGCTGGCTGGCTTTAACATTAAGAGATTCCATTTCACAACTCCAGGGATTGAAGCCCAATAGTTAGTACCCTGTCCCTGGTAAGATGGAACTCCAGGGGGAACTGGTCACTGAGGAACTCTGTTGAAATGTGTGCCTTACTTAAGGAGTGTATCATCATAGGTTTACAGGAAACTTGGTTTACCTCCGATTTTATTCTAGATGGTTTTATTGTCCATTCCAGTGTGGCTAAAGAGCGTCCAGCACGTAGGCCAGCAGGAGGCTTACTTATCGCAGTATCGTTGGGATCTAAAGTCAAAAAAACATAAGAACCTTGATTGGTGCCTTCTATTGTTATTATGTTTTGATTCCAGCATATGTATTGGGGAATGCAACCTCTTGATTGTCGACATTTACTGGAACCTGAAACTGGATATTGATAATGAGCTCATAAAACTGGGGGACTTGATGAAATGCCAAGAAATATCTACTAATTTGGTGGTAATAATTGCAGGGGATTTCAATGTCAAAATACCCAACGACTCCACCTCTTTTAAGGGTGAGGACGTAGGTACTCCACTATGGACCCATGGTAAAAAAAAGCATTGCAGGGGCTTCACTGGAGGGTTTTCCTGATTTATGGGGTCTGTCCAATGCTATGGGCCTATGGAGAAGTAAAGAACCTTATTCAGCTTGGTTTAGATGGTCCCAAACAAGCGCAATGGACTACATATTCCCCACTTATTGGTCTGGTGAAGGAATTTAAGCTGCTGAAGACGAAATGTAGCAACCATAAAATGTTGCATTTTGAGGGGAGTGGAGACTTGGGCGGCGGTTACTTGAGCCTAGCGAACCTAGAAACGAACCTGGCAAAAAATAGAATTGTGTGGCATAGGGCTAATGTGGAGAAAACAAACGCGGTCTTTCTAACTGATTTCAACTCCTCTAGCCTGGGGAAAAAGCCCTTAATGTATACTAAAGACTCCTAATATTATGTGGGAAATGTGATTTCACAAACGGCAGTCGCTCTTTAGCC
Source organism: Ambystoma mexicanum (assembly GCF_040938575.1). Classification (NCBI taxonomy): domain Eukaryota; kingdom Metazoa; phylum Chordata; class Amphibia; order Caudata; family Ambystomatidae; genus Ambystoma; species Ambystoma mexicanum. The sequence goes on from NC_090921.1 coordinate 986,875,675, forward strand.
TGGTCGGCCTAGGATCATTCACATTGCTATGATCTTGTTATTAGAACATATAAGAAATCGGAGACATAGGGACCTGAGGCTGTTGGCTAAAACGACACTCCCTTTGGCAGTGAAATTGGCTTCAAAGAAACGGATTGCCAATCTCTGAAAAGGGAAGATCAAGGAACGCAGAGCTATGTTGTACAAGATAGATGGGGAAAACATTCTCTGCACGCTGAAGGACAATACATCTAGATCTTTCTGGGCACTGGTTAATAACAAAGCTGCCTTCAATAGTATGGCCCTCTCTACTGCTATCTCAGAGCATCAGTGGGGTGGGCACTTTGGCAACCTTTAACAAACGAGACAGTGAACTCAGCAAACTCCATTGAGTCTGCATGATATTGATGGAATATAGAGGTTAGCCAGGAGGACATTGGTATTCTGATAAATAGGGCCCCCATGTCCAGGGCGCGGGTCCAAATAGATTGGCTAACGTTATTTTTAAGGAAAATAAACAGCTGTGGACTAAAATATTGTATGTGCTGTTTAAAGACATCCTTTTGTCTCGCATTATTCCTACTACCTGGCATATTTCATATGTGATACCCATATATAAAAAGGGTGACCGATCTAATCCTCTTAACTATAGGCCAATCGCCTTATTGGATGCAGATTCGAAAATCTTTTCAGGGCTCATCCTAAATCACATCCATCGTTGGATTAATATAAATAGCATCCTGTCTAGTTTTCAATATGGTTTCAGGAAAAACGTGGGGACAGATGTGGGGGGACTCCTGTTAACTGTTATGCAGGATAAGGCATGGAGAAAGGAGGCTGCACCGATTTATATTTCATCCATTGACTTGTCAATGGCGTTGGATAAAGTGGATCGAACATTGCTTTGGGGAAAGTTGAAACACCTGGGTATGCCATCTGCCCTTCTCTCAATCTTAATACAGCTACATGAGGGATCCCAAATGCAGGTCTGACTTAATAACGAGGGTAGTCTCTCTACTTTAATTGATGCCCTGAATGGTCTGCGTCAGGGGTGCGTGTTTGCGCCTGCCATATTTAATTTGTATGTGTCAGACGCAAAGGAGGGGCTGGTAGAGGCTGCCTTTGCATCTCCGGTGGTCGAGGGAACTAAAATCTGTTGGTCTGCATATGCAGATGACTTCATGCTTTTTGACCACACTCTCATAGGACTACAGCGCCTGCTGTGCAGATTTCGAGACTATACTGAAGTAAATAATTTTACGATCAATGAAAACAAAACAGTTATTCACCTAGATCTGCGCCCTTAATGTAAAACAATATTGCTGGTTTTTGAACCACATAAAATTGGTGGTAAGGCCTAACTTACAATACCTGGGCTCTCCCACCTTTGGAAACAAACAGAAGAACAAGTTACTTCTTACCTGGTAACGTTCTTTCGATGGGATGTTCCTCCGACATATTCCTTATCTTGATAGATCATCTCCAGCTTGCTGGCCTCGGAATCTTTTTTTTCAGTAGAGGGCGCTGCGCGTCGATGTCCCTCGAGCCTATGTCCCTCGACAGCCTCCGTATCGGCGCTGACATCATCATGCGTATAGACTTGCGCAGCGTCCGTTGCTCAGTTCCGTTCTGACGTTTAACAGTTGCTTTACATGAATTGGTTATTGACCCTGAAGGAGCGTAAACTGTAACCACAAGGGACGTTTTACTGAGGGGATGGATGGGGGGGGGGCGATAAGGAATACGTTGGAGGAACATCCGATCGAAAGAACGTTACCAGGTAAGAAGTAACTTGTTCTTCGAAGGGATTGTGTCCTCCGACGTATTCCTTATCTTGAGACTCCCATAGCAGTGGTGTGTAACTGGAAGTGGAAGTAAAATTGCCATGTTTCCCTTCAATAATGAACAGAGTGCAACACAGCTTTGCCAAATCTAGTCCCTTGGCTAGAGGAGGAATCCAGGTTGTAAAATTTTGTGAAGGTCTGTGCAGACAACCATGTGGCAGCCGCACATACATCTCAAATCGGTACCCCTCTTTGGAGGGCCGAAGAGGCTGCGATACCCCTGGTTGAATGAGCCCTAAGATTTTGAGGAGGCTCTTTCCCTGCCAGTTTGTAACATTCCAGAATGGCCAAAATAATCCATCTGGAAATGGTCTGTTTTGTTATCGGTAATCCCAATTTGTGCCTTGAGTAACCTACGAACAGTTGGTCTGCTTGCCTAATCCTAGCAAGTCTGCTGATGTAAAAGTTCAAAGCACGCCTTGGGTCCAGCCCATGTAGCCTTTCTTCCTCTTTCCCCGGATGGGGGGGGGGGGATAGAATGAAGGTAAGGTAATCTGAGTGATGTGGAATTCAGAAACCACCTTTGGGAGGAAATTAGGCTTTACTTGTAGGACAACTTTGTCTTTATGAGAAATTGTAGGAGGGGGTTTACAAGATAGAGCTTGTGATTCGCTCACCCTCCTAGCCGATGTCAATGCCACTAATAAGACCGTTTTAAGGCTGAGAAATCTTAGCGAACAAGAGTGGAGTGGTTCAAAAGGAGTACCCATCAGGAAATCTAAGACTAAATTTAAGTCCCATAAGGGAACTTGGAATGGTCTTGGAGGATAGACATTGGTTAATCCTTTCAGAAATTGTATTACTAAGGGTAACTTGAAATACGATGGTTCCTCTGCAGTGCGCTTGAAGATAGATAGCGCTGCGAGATAGCCCTTGATAGTGTCAACCTGAAGGCCCGAATTTGCCAAATAGAGTAGAAAAGATAACACCGTTGGTGTACCACATGAAAAGGGATCGATATTCTTTTCTCTACACCAGCTGCAAAATTTGCTCCAACGGCAGAGGTATAAAGTCTTTGTTGCTGGCCTTCTGGCCGAAAGCAACACCTCCATGACATCATCTGGGAGGTCCCAATCCTTTTATCTCAACTTTTCAGATAGCAAGCGTGAAGGTTGAGGGTTCTGATGTCTGGATGGAAAACCTGACCTCCCTTCTGCGAGAGAAGATTCTCCTTGAGTGGAAGACGAATTGGAGGGCAGATGGACATGTCCAGAAGGTCCAGGTACCACGTTCTCCTGGCCCAGTCAAGGGGCAATGAGGATCATGGCTTTCCGGAACCTTCTCAACCTCCTGATCATTTGAGGAATGACAGGGACTGGAGGAAACGCGTACAGAAGTGGAAACTCCCAGTCCACTACGAACACGTCCCCTAGAGCTCCTCTAGGGGGAAATTCCCTTGAACAAAACTGATCGCACTTTCTGTTGATGCTGGTGGCGAACAGATCCACTTGAGGGGTTCCTCAAAGGGTGAAGATCTGTTGGAGGACTTCCTGAGCTAGTTCCCACTCATGGGAGACTGTACTCTGCCTGCTCAGAGCGTCCGCTGTCAAGTTTTTCACTCCGGCTAAGTGAACTGCCGATAGAGAGATTCCTTCTTGGATTGCCCAAAACCAGAGCTGCATCGCCTCTCTGCACAGAGGCAGTGATCCTACGCCGCCTCTTTTGTTGAGGTAGTGCATGGCCACTGTGTTGTCTGTCATTATCAGGACATTTTTCCCCTGTACAGATGGCAGAAAAGCCTTCAGCGCTAGTCTGATTGCTCTCAGCTCTAACAGGTTTATATTTAGTCTGGACTCCGTTGGAGACCAACGACTGCTGATGGTCAAGTCGTTGGCATGGGCTCCCCACCCCGTGGGTGAGGCATCTGTGACTACTGTGATCTCCGGCCATGGTTGCCAAAACAGTTCTTCTTTCAAAATGTTCTCCTGACAGGCCCACCACTGAAGGTCTCGAGCCACCTTGTCCGGAACCTGAAGGAGATCTGTCATTCTCCCTGAGAATTGTGACCACTGAGTTCTTAGTGCCCACTGAAGAGATCTCATTCTCAGGCGAGCCTCTGGCACAAGGAAGATGCAGGATGCCATGAGGCCTAGAAACCGCAAAAAGTCTAAGGCTGGGAGACGTTGGGCATTTTGAAACTTGGTGAACATGTGCAGAATATCTTGAGCCCTCACCTCTGGTGGCAAGACTTTTCCCAGTGAAGTGTCCAGGACCGCTCCAATGAACTGGAGTCTCTGTGATGGTATCATCTGTGACTTCTTTAAATTGAGGGAGAAGCCCAGTTTGTGAAGGAAGTGGCAGACATAATCTAGCTGGATCTGAGCTTGTTCCGGCGATACAGCTCTGATCAGCCAATCGTCCAGGTAGGGGTAGACGTGAATCCCTTCCCTCCTTAGACTTGCAGCCACTACCGACATTAGCTTGGTGAAGACCCTCAGGGCGGAGGTCAGCCCAAATGGCAGAACTCGAAATTGATAATGAGAGCGGCCAATTGGGAACCTCGGGTATTTCCTGTGTTTGAGATAGATTGGCACATGGAAATAAGCATCCTGAAGGTCCACAGATACCAGCCAGTCCTGGAGCTGGAGGGCCTGAAGGATCTGAGAGAGAGTTACTATCTTGAACTTGTCCTTCCTGAGGAACTTGTTCAATTCTCGTAAGTCCAAGATAAGTCTTAGTCCTCCGTCCTTCGGTATTAGGAAGTAGGGGGAGTACCAGCCCTTGTTCCTCTCCGCTACAGGTACCGGTACCGGTTCTATGGCACCTTTCTCCAGCAGGTCTACAATTTCCTGCTAGAGGAGCGGATCTGGAACTTTCCAAGAGCTGTTCCCCGGTGGATGACTGAGGAATGCGTAGAAAAGGCAGGCAGTAACCTTGGGCAACTGTCTCCAATGCCCAAGCATCTGACGTAATAGCCTGCCATTCCGTCAGATGTTGAGTTAGCCTGCCCCCTACTGGTGTCTTGTGAGGAGAGTCATTAGAGTGATTTAGAGGCAGCTGATGCAGATGCTGAGGGTAAAGAGGCACCTGCTGCGGCTTTTGTATTTTTACCCCGTCCACCTTGGGTGAATCTTTTTTGACCCCTTTGAACCGACTGTCCTCTGCCTTTTCTGAATGCGGAATAAAAGCGAAAGGACTTACCTCTCCAAGAGGTTCCTGAGGGGCGATATGGCGTTTGACGGATTCCAGCTCCCAAGGATTTTGCTGCTGCAACTTTTCTAGGCTGTCATCTGCCTTCTTACCAAACAAAGAAGAGCCGTCAAAGGGCATATTTAAAAGTCTGGCTTGTACATCTGAAGCAAACCCAGACTCGCAACCAAGCAAATCTGCGGGTTGTAGTACTTGCCGCCATGGCCCTACTGATACTGTCAGCAGAATCAATGCCAGTTTGAAGGGATTCGCACATTGCGTCTTTACCATCCTTAATGATGTTTAGAAACGCTTCCCTTTCTTCTCCCTCTGGGAGGCAGTCAGCCGCTGATGAAGCACACTCCCAAAGTGTATGGCTGAGCCTTGCGAGCGTACAAGTAGCGTTAATAGATTTCAACGCCATGCTACATGCAGAAAAGACTTTTAGCCATAGAGTAGTATCTTTTGTCATCCCTGTCCTGTGGAACAGTAGGGTATGCCGATCTACTGCCTGATGCAGTTGCTGCTTGAACAACCAGACTCTCTGGAGTTGGATTATTAGACAAAAATTCGGGGTCAGTAGCAGATACCCTATATTTGGCTGATAACTTCCTTGTTAACTGCCGGGATAACCTCAGGAGTTTCCCAGTTAGCCAATATTTTTCTTTGTAATGCAGCATGAAATGGAACCACAGGATCCTCCTGTGGGCCTTTAACTAAAATGTCTGTAAGGTCATCCTGTTGGAATGCAGGTGAAGGTGTAGACCAACCCATGAATTCTATAATCCTTGCCATTAAAATTTTGTAAGGGGTCTCGGCATGTTCCCCTGGGTCTGGTTTGGCAAATTCTATTTCTGGGGAAGTATCTAACCCACTTGCCTCATGTAAGGATTCTCGAAGGTCCTTTAACCTATTTTCCTCAGAGGTAAATTCCTCTGGTTTGGGTGTTGTAGTTCTCTGCAACCCAAAGGGTCTTTCTTGATCCGAATCCTCCCCTTCTTCATAAATTGAAGACAAAGGTCTGAAATGGTCAGACCTTGGAAATGGCTTAAATGCCATTTCCAGAGCAGAAGGGGCCAAATTTGTCACAATTGGTTGAGAAAACGTTGACGTCGTTGACGCGGACATTAAAGCTTCGAAAACACCGAAAAAGGCGTCGAGAAGATTGGAAGAGGCCTCGAAGAGCTCGAGAGGATCGGAATCCTACTTGAGGTTGTCGATGACATTCTCGAAGTCGTGTTCGAGGCCCTGGGTATGACCACTGGCTGTGAGGTAGTGACTGCCGTGGGTTTGTTCTTTTTCGGCGTCGAAGACGGCGTCGATTCGATCGACCTATGCGTCGATGAGCCCTTCGATAATGGTGTCGATGACGCAGATTTATGCGAAGGGAATTTCGACGATTGCGTCGATGGCACAGTGCCTTTGCTCGAGGGTTTGTGACGCTCTCTAGTAGTTTTTCGCCGGGTGCAACGACTCGCGGTGTTTCGATTTTTCGGGTCTTTCACCCAGGGTATCACCCTCAGCTGTGTTCGAGGAGGTCGAGGCCGCTTTCTCGAAGACGCTAAGCATCCTTTTCCGGAATTCCTCCCACTCAGCCTGAGAGCTATGATTTGTGGGGCAGCTTTCCGGGGAAACAGAAGACGACGAGGAAGGGGATCTTCGACGTCTCTTACTCGAATGCTTGGATCTCGAAGAGTGGTGGGAACTGCTTCGAGACCTAGAACAAGAATGTAGGAGACAAATGTCTCGATTCTGCCGATGAAACTTTCGAAGGAGTTTTAACTGTCTCACGCTCCTTCAAGGCTTTCGCCGTCATGGACATGCAGTCCTCGCACTCCGAACATTGGTGCTCCGATCCCAGGCACCACAAACAGATCCTGTGAGGATCTGTCAATGACATTTTCTTTCCACAGTCTCGACATTTTTTGAAGCCAGACCGTGGAGTTGTCGGTTCTAATGAGGAAGCCATCGAGTAAGAGTTGGTATATTCCAGGAATAATGAAGAATATATCTGACTAACAAACTGAGCAACGCGATTCCGAGGCCCACGAAGCACGGAAAAACAGAACTGAGCAACGGACGCTGCGCAAGTCTACTTATACGCATGACGACGTCGGTGCCGATACGGAGGCTGTGGAGGGACATCAGCTCGAGGGACGTCGACGCGCAGCATCCTCTACTGAAAAAAAAATTCGAGGCCAGCAAGCTGGAGAAGATCTATAAAGATAAGGAATACGTCGGAGGACACAATCCCTTCGAAATCTCATTATAGACAACATATGGATTCCAAAATTAAACCTCTAATGCTCAAATTAAAAGAAATCGATAGCAAATATAGCAAGTTTTCAATCATACCCACCTTACGTTTTTACAAGCAAAAACTTTTTTCCTAGATGGTTTATGGATGAACTGTGTAAATATGAGGGACGTCTATTAAGGACAATTTTTCTGTCTCTACTGAAGTGTATCCCGCTGGCAGTGTTACACTATGAATTAGGTCTAAATTCTCTGATGTGTATGATAATGTGGAAAAAAACTCACTCCTCAGGAAACTGGTTACAACCGCTAGAGGAACTCTATATGATCTCTTGGGTTCGGTTATGAGAAGTAGTAACATCACCTCTGTCTATATAGTCGAACTAAAGGTAGAATGTATGAAATATCTTGAACTTCTGGGTCCTTCACTGGAATGTCTAATGTTTAACCCGAACACAATTAAAAAACGCCTGGAATGGGGGGATTGGGACAATACAATGAGTGTTGTTGGGGCTACAAGGTTCCAACAATACATGGTAACACTACAAAAAACTGGGAAGCGTGGATCCATACCTAATCTTGTTCCCCGACAAATCGGCCAGGCACTTGTTTCTGCAATTCAGGTGTAATGTTCTTCCCACAAGAGAAATCCTTTATGCTCGGAGTACCGAGCCGGTACGGGACCAAAGATGTAGATTTTGTGAAGAATCTGGAGTAGTTGAGACTTTAGAGTATTATTGAGATTGCATCGGATACAGTACTTCAGCAAATTTGTTGCGCCCATGGGTCTAATCAACCTGGACTACCTCTGGTAGAAAATGCTGCGTGGAAAAGATAAATCGCTACAAATGGCTCATGTGGGTTACTTGAGAAATGTATCTAAATTGGGGACACAAAGGGAATAAGATTGGAAAGGCTGAGCAAACAAGTGCATAAGTAGAAGGTTCCATCTGTTCTTTTTGAACTATGCCTTAGGTATTGTGATTAAGATATGTTTTTTTACTCCCTTGGTACTGTACTGATTGATATGATTTTAAGCTATGAATAGGCTTATTCTTTTAGGTAATGATGACTAGTTGTATTTATGTTCTTATTGTTCTATTTGATACATTTTGATCTGTTATTCTTCTAAGCTTTTGTAAAGGTTATTAATAACCATTTGCAAATAAATAAAATAATTTAATTTGTTCTTGCATTTTCGGCGTATGTTTATGGGACGCTGATGCGGCTTTCGCCGCCTATTTTTCGGCACACGAGAGGAGGGCCTTTTTGTGCATGGTGTCTGAACCGACTTTGGGGGCCGGTTTCGGAGGCCTGCCGTGAGGTGTAAGCGATGGCTCAGAGGACAAGAAAGATCGAGGCTTTTTCCGCGGACACCGCGTGAGCCTTGATGCGCAACGATTTCATTGAGCGTCGGCCGTGGGCTATGTGCTTAATGTTCTGGGACGTGTGTGTGTGCTATGGCTGCCGGGTGTCATCTCCGTCACAGTGCCTCCGGCCTGCTTATTGAAGTTGGGGGCCCACTCATGGGGTTCCGACGAAACCTGGTGGCCTTCGGCGTTCCAAAGGACACCTATTATACTGCCCTCGCTGGAGTCCTGCGTCCCGTCGATGGAGGCTCCGAGGCTCTGAGTTTTCTGGCGGAAAAGTTTGCAGGACTTGCAAAGCTTTTCGGGTTGATCCCTAGGGTGACAGTAATTGCACACTCGGTGCATGTCTTTCCATAGGAATTATCTATGGCAGGTAGGGCAACATTTAAAAGGTGTTTTATCTATTATAAATGGAACGTGCAGTTAGGCGAGGAAAAGGGAAAAGTAGTGGCAGAATATGCATTCCCTAAAAGAAGAAAAACCTCGCCTCTCTCTCCCTATTGTAAGGGCCGTAGCCCCAAAGATGCCTGTGAAGGCAGCGTCTGGTGGTCTATTCAGTCAAGTTGAAGGAGTTGCCCGTTGAAGGCCGCCGAGCAGTTGGATGACGCTGCAGCAAAGGTGGGCGATAAAGAAAGAGAAGTCTACGAATAAACGTTAAAGTAGTCAAAGGCATCAGCGTGGACAGGAACTTGGCAACTTGCTCCTGACCATGATGGCAGAAAGAAACAACCTGAGGGATCTCGACGCGTGAAGGACCATGGGTACAGTATACATGTCACACTAGTGATAGTATTAACATGCCCTGTTGACGTCCATTTTCAAGTTACGAAAACAAAACGTGTAATACTCTGCGACTACCACTAGATGTCGGACTATGCAGAGCATGTGATCGAAGGAGATCCACAAGCCCCAGAAATAGAATTACTGGAGGATGGGCAAATTATATATCAAACCCCTTAAAAAGAAGGTGCAGGTTAGTATTAGCACTACTACTCCAGAGAGATTCAATCCTAACATCAGAAGAACATCCCCAACATGCATGAGGCCCTGTGCCAAAAAGTTCTGCAAAGTTCTACATAGTTTTGTGAAGCTGGAAAAAAGGAACGTAGGGTCTCTGGGGTCCAGTGAACAGTTCCAAGTTCCAGGGGATGAGTAACTAGCTAACAAACATGTTCCCAACATGCAAGGTGCTTGTGTGAACAAGCAATGGCAAAGCCAAAAACAACGTTTCTAGGTTCTAAATTACCAAACTTTTAAAAAGGAGTTTAGTGGTTGGGTAGGTATTGCTACAACTCACCCCCGTACTCGGATTCTTCACAGGAATTGGCAGGTCGATTGAATAAGGTCCAATGTCGCTTTTCCCGCCGTCTGTCTCAGCCCTTGATTCCCAGGGGTTGCCGGCTCAAGCAGCTCTCCGGTCGGTGTCTAATGCTGGTGTAAGGTCTCCCAGTTGAAGAATGCAGCAGAACTCGATGCAGTGCCCCTCTCAGGTCAGGAGTGGATGCAGTTAAGCAGTTTCAGACGATGGCCACCGATGCACTGCGACGCAAAGGGATTCACTTGCCACAGTCCGACTTTCCCTCCCATATCGGGTGACAGTTGATGCTAGGACCACGAAATTTCACAGAGGTACGTCTTGTCGCTCAAGCTGAGGATACCCCAAGTTCAAGGCCTCAACTCGGAACACGGACATCTGCAGCACGGTAGCCCAAACTCAGAGCTGCTCAGCCACAGGGCGGTCCTGGGGCCCTTCCAAAGGCTCTTCTTTGTAGGACTCCCAGCTGACGTTGAGAATGGATGTTCCTTCCACTCCAAGGGCTACAGCACCTTCACAGGACTGCTGGAGATCTTCCACAGGACAGGGCTCTACCAGGGCAGCAGAAGTTGGTCACTAAGCCTTCCTCCGATGGGTCCACGGTCTCCTTGTAAGTCTTGTAACTGGACAGGACTCTTGGCTCTTTCATTTTCTTCCAGGATCTCTCTAGAGTGGGTGCAGGGGTCCTCTTATGTTTATTTATTTGTATGGCGCACCCTGGAGTATCTGGGCGCCTTTCACACAGAAGGCAACAAGAATACTTTCAGCTTGGTTATAGTAGAAGCAAGAATAACAAGGATGCAGTATGTTATGTGATAAGGGTAAGTACGTGTATACAAATGTAGAGATAGAGGAGTTACTTGAAAAATAGGTAAGTATATTCAAGAGAACAAATACAAATTACATATTATATACAAAGAGTACAAATAATAACTTGGTGGTCAGAGAGATTACTTGATTAAATCAAGCACAGTTGTATGGCATGGTCAATGAAGTTAGACAGGTCAGAGGTCCTTGTGTAAGCTGGGCTGGTGCTAACCATTTAAGTCATTTGTAACAAGCTAGTTGATGGTATTGCACCGGAACGTGAAAAAGGTTAGTTGGTTCTCAATGCAGGTGGTAGGGTATTCCATGCGTGCGCTGCCAGAACAGGGAAGCTAGTTCACCCTGCTTTTTTTTAAGCTCGAATGAATTTGGGCACAACCAAGCATGCTCAACTTGCTGTCCTAGTAGGGCGGAAAGAGGACTTTTTCATGATTCTCTCAGAAAGGTAGATGGGGGGCTGCTTGGTTGAGGCATTTATGTGCAAGTGATAAGGTTTTGAGCATAGTTTTGTCCTTGGTGGAGAGCCATTTGACCCGTATCCTCAGGTGAGAGATATGGTCTCTCCTTGATATGCCAGGGGCTGCTCCATGTGCGTTATTTTGCAAGATTTTGATTTTGTTGATGTATTTGCTTTCCCCCAGGTACAAAGCATTACAATAATCCAGCTTGGAGAGGATAAGTGCTCTAGCTCCCAAAAGACAGGCAAGAGCAGCAACTCTCACTAGCCAATGAGAGATCTGCCCCACGGACATACACCCCAGTAGTGGTCCAATCAGGACCTCTCGCATACCCCTCAGACACACTGGCACCAGTTTGTGGATTGGGACCACACAGTCCCAGCCCACTTCCTGGCAGCAAACACACATAGCCATCCAGTAGCCCGCCAAATGTGTCTGCTTTCCCAGGCATTGGAATTCCATATAAGGATTTTCCTGGCCTCATAGTCTATGAAGAAGGCTAAAACACAAGATGCCCAAAGGATAAGCAAAAATTCTTGTGGCATGGCCATGTTTGACGACTAGCCAGTCAGTAGTCAAACGCAGTAAGGCTAAAACAAAATGCACCAACAAATTGTAAAAAGTGATTGCTGCCACCAGCTTGTCCATTTAGCACACCTAGAGTAACGAAAAAATCTGCTGAGTCTTCGTCCAGGGCAAAACAAAAGGTGTACCCCATTGTACTGCATTGCAAGATGCATTGTACAATAAGTTACCACAAGTGGTAACAAGATACTAAAAGTAGTAACCAAGTAACTAAACGAAGGGAAACAATGTTTCTCAGTACTGACAGCCTGAAAGACATGTCAGTTTCCGCATAACAAATGTGAAAAAGCCAGAGTAGTGAAGCATACGGCTTCACTGCACTGAAAAAAAGAACAGGTCAGATACAACAATAAAAGTAACACTTTTGGGGGTTCATAGAAATGGAAGGAAAGTCGCCGTAAAAGGAATCTTTCCCAACAATGAACCAGATGGATTCAAATTCAACCCCTGAAAACAAAGGCAATGCTTTGTGGAGCACCAAAGTAATTCTTAATGCTGATCATGCGCAAAATAGATTTCAGTTGCAGGGCCCTCCTCTCTAGTCCCTTGCCCCTCACCAGCTTTACAGGTTTACAACTGAGTGTTTCACTTGCTACATAGCTGCAGCAAATGAAGCAAGTTAGCTAGGTACCCGATGCATGCTTTTTCCATCTCTGCGCTGTGTGCAATTTCTTGAATGTGTCTTTCTCACACCCAAAATAACGAGTTAATGCTTTTGTTTCAAGCATACCATTTCTGTAGTGAATTGTATGTATGAGTTACCAAGACAACACTGCATAAATTACAGTTGGTGCAGAATGCAGACAGCTCCTCCGCCGGGAACATGGACTATATTTAGCCTGTGCTACATATCCTTAATTGGGTTCTCTTATAAGAGCTAAGGTACATGTTATGGCACTGTACCCGGTTAACAAAGCCGCCGAATTCAGGCCTTTTTTTCCCCGAAAAAGCATTAGATCTAACATTAGCCAGACCGACATCTCAGATCAGAAAATTCAAGACAGCTGGTGATTTAAACATGCAAATATTCAACTAGGGCAGCATACCATTTATAGTACAAGGGGCCACATTTTGCTACATCCCACTGACAGAGCACAGAAATACTGTCGATTATTTAACGTTGCGCCACAGATTAAATACCCATTGTAATGTCAATCTTTGGTAGTTTCATTTCGTTGTATTGGCTAGTGCTCCAAGTGCCAGGATACCTCAATAAAGTGAAAAATTAACTATAACAAAAGGAATACCACACCATGCCAGAGAATAGCATGCCACAGGTAGCTTGAAAGCTCTAACTGAGTTTGTATTTATTTTAGCACCTTCAGTAGAGGCATCAGCCAATCAGGTAGCCCGGAACACTGGTTAAATCCGGCAATGCAAGAACACATTCCATCCTGGCCATTAATTAATCTTTTTTGTAATGCGCTAATTACCGGAACCAAGTCTCTAAGGGCGGGAGGGAGGGACTCAAACCTGCGTTGTCCTGCTTCCAAGATGAACACATTGCGGCTGAGCTATCCTCCCAGCCTTCTTTTGCGTGTCACCATCTTATGTTCGACCCCATCACTAAGCCCCCGCCCCCCGGTCCACCACCCCCAGATGCCCACAACTTTCCCACCAGCTCTTGAAGCACCAATTACCTGCCCTTGCGTGATCTCTACTCTGCTCCCTCTTGGCCAACTTAGTCTACCCTTCGTGTGTCATGCTAGCTGCTAATTGTAAAGGGACTCTGCACAAGGTCCCTTTATTATTTCCAGGGGTAATGAGGTTTTCTTTTAATTTAAGAAACACTGGCACACGCTGTATTCGTGAAGCAGATTTCCCCAAAAAGAAAAACAGGGTTACCACCCCAGATGTTTGCCCAAGGTGCTAAACATTTTAATGCTGGGGTAGCACGTTTATAGGCTCGGAAATGTCCCTAAACACTTGTGATGCAGGCCCTTGCTTCGTTCAAGCCTATCACCTTAGGCAAGCAGGCCATTATCGGCATGCTGCCCATCTCCTGGGGTTTAACGCAACAATAAAAAAGGATAATTAAAAAATATTCAAGGGGTGAAGTATCAATAATTGATCATCATACAACTTACAAGGAAAACTAAGTTCTCTACCGCTGAACTATTTAGCCTTCGATAGCAGCCTGCTCTATTAAGTGGTATATTTCTTGAAATTTAGCTTTCTGTTCAGTTCAGAATTGATCAATCGTGCTGATCTTTTCAGACAAAGTTCATGTAAGACATGTTTGAAACATGATTCAAAGTATTTGACATACATCTATTAACTATTCAAAAGTAAAGATGCACAAGTACCAGACAGTTCTACACTCAGCCCTTGGGTCCCAGGTAGGGTAAGCCAAACAAAATAGTGGTTTGCTTCAATCTACTTCAGGCACTCAAGTGCTTTGAGTGAAAATATGAAGGGGCTTAGGAGGTAAGGATGCTTGGGTTTATGTCCCTAATGGAAGCTCAGCTAGCTCCTAACGCAGAGCAGCAAACAATTTTGTTTAAAGGTTTAAAGCAACGCTGCCTTATCTCAGCAGTTGACACTTGACCGACTGAGCTATGTTAACAGCTGGATTGAAAATTGAAGTGTTTCTTTAAGAGCGGTATTACATCAGGGACGCCATTTCACCAAAATACCATGGGTAGCGGAAGTGTCATCACATGACATTTGACCCACAGAAAGTGATGTCATTTGACCCCCGTCCCAAGTGACATCACGGGAAGTGATGTCAAATGACCTTCAGAGTTTTCAGATACGTCTAGCACCCGTGTTTCCAGACACTCATTTTAGCCAGATATAAGAACTGAGGCAACAAAGGGAGGCGCGATTTGTCCACAATCACACATTTGGGGAATGCCATTTTCCATATTCAACATAGGGTCTATATGTAAAACATACATAATTCAGTACCTGTAACAGGGTAACTGAAATCTGTAACGCAGGCTAGAGCTAGTCTATGAAACATCTATTGATCAATGGACACAGAAGTACTCGTTATCTGTGGCGTTGCTGTGTTAAACAAGCCAAAAAAGTACCGACCTGAGGAGGCGTGCACTGCTTTTTACCCAGGTGCAAAATGCTGCACGAGCAAGGCCTGAAAAATAAATCACGGACCAGGATTTAGTATCAACAAAGTTCCCTGGTTATAAATGCATCGATGAGTAAGCTACCACTACGATAGAAGAAACCTATTAGACTTGTATGCGTGCACACTTGGGAGTGAACCTGACAATGTTATCTTTGCTGGAGTATAATACCTGGGAAAGGTTCTTTCAATATACCCAAGCCCCCCCCATAGTTTTTATTATCTAAGCGTAATACTGGGTGCCAGAGGAATTAAGCCTCCACCATTTAATACCATTGCTGCACATAAATCCGTGGCACCGCCCAGTTGTTTTAAATTGAAAACACCCACGAGTTGCTTCTCAACCGGGGACTCACTGGGAGACTTCAAGGCGCGCACTACACCTTTGTCAGACAATGGCATAGCCCCAAATTTGCCCTCCCAAGAACTTAAAGAACAGGGCCGGACCATGCACTACTGCAAGTGAAAGTAAGTATGTTTTTTAATCAAAGCTTTAATGATTTATGTAGCGTAGAAAGAAGGGGGCGGTGCCTGGTCCACAAACATACCAGCCACCAGCGGTGGCTGGTGAGTTATTTTGTTGGAGGGTGTTAATATTTGTCACAAATATGCGATTGCAACCGAGCTCAGCGAGCGAGTCCAAACTAACAAATGGGTTTGGAGGGGGTGGGGGGATTTCTCCCCCCTCCTCTGAGAAAATGTTTTGAATAATGGTTTAAATGGCGGATTACAAAGCATACTTTGTGAAAATGTGGGTAAAAGGCCAACAATTTGGGCAGAAGGCGAACAATCTGTTTTGTAGAGTGTACGGTAAAAAAAATGGAATAGATGTAAGTCAACAAAAGTGCACAGGGCATCTCCCAATGCATTATCATGCTGGCCCCTGCAATATATGCCAGTATAAACAACATGTTCATGCTGGCTGTGCCCATACATGTCTATGCTGGCTACACCAACATATGCTAGTATTCCCGTATAAGACGATACTCATGTTCGCTTAAGATGTTCTTTTATAGTATCATCAGTGGTATTGTGAACAAAACTACTGGCTGTCAATACATGCCAGTACTCCTATGTAAGAACATACTCCTGTTGGTTTAGCCATTAAAAGTGACGGGTCACAGTATGATAACCTGTCCAAACTGGTTCCAATGTATGCCAGTCTAGACCCATTGAAACATTTATCATGCTGGATACATCATAGATGCTCAGTTAATACAAAGTCATGCTACAACAGACAATATACAGGCCGCTACACCAAAACATCAGTCTAGTGAGGTCACACTACTTATGCTTGCTTTTTTAAAGATGCTGAGCAATAAAGATCATACCACAGTAAGCAATGGCTACCCTGACTGCACCAAAATGCCAGTCTAGCCAGATAATGACACTCATGAACTTGGCTTTGCCCGAAAATACCAGTAAAACATACCAAGTCAAAGGATGTGTCAGAAATGCTCTAGTGATCCCTATCTTCCAGGGCCTTACACACACATGCATCCCCCTTTCACCCACCGGTCACTCACCTATAATCCCCTCTCATTTACACACTACATTCACCACTCAGGCACACAACACAAAATTTAAACACACACTACTGCATTCATACTCATTCACCCACCGGTAACTCACTCGCACCTTTCCCTTACATCCACTCATTGCATTCTCTACACAGGCACACACCCACCCACCCAGAACATTCAAAAACACACATCACTTCCCATTCATCCACCATTCACATCCATAAATCTGACATGCACTTCACACATGCAGAAAAACAGTTATTTTTTAAAGTCGTCTTACCTTTTTCTTGCAGCTTCGGACCGTCCCTTCCAGGCCACCCTCGGCTCCTCCATGCTGCTCACATACAGGAACCAGGAAGCTGCGAGAGCTTCCTGGTACCTGTATGTGAGCTGCGAAGAAGCTGCAGGAGAAGGGTTTGGAGCTGAACGTGGCATATAACATATGCCAAGGTCAGCTCCAACTCCAACCCTTACTGATCGCGTCCCCAGCCCAGCCTTCACCCTGATGGGTGAGGACTGTGCTGGGGACCCCTCAGACCTGGTGTTGTGGGGCTTCCATTTATTTTTTGTTAACTTTTTTTGTAATCTTTAAAATCATTGGGGTCGCGAGGGAGTCCCCATGTGTCACAGTTGCAATCTCTGGAGACCACCAAATGACGTCCCTGTATTACATGAGCCTTTGAGATGCGAGTTAAAGAGCATCACAGCATCCTATAGGCTTACTCTTGTGGTCTCAAATCTTCTGTGGCTGTGACTCAAGCTAGGCTGCTTCATCTAAAATAAAACATTAGCCCCCAGCATTGCTTGAGTTTGCAAAAGAAGATGGAGTGCAGAGAAACCTTGTCATCTTGCCCAGGGCCCTTGAGAGAGCAATGTGACAGGGCCAAGGATATAAGATGGAGAGTATAGGCAAGTTCAGAGGAGGGCAATCAATGTGCCGGATTTCAAATGGAGCAACATTTCCTTGGAAGGAGAACCAGTCAATCGTGTTGTGCACAATGTCCACTATGCCATTTCCTAGTGATTGAAGAGCAGAGCCACAGAACACACATTTTTATTTAGTTATATAGCCATTTCTTTCTTTTCCAATGTTCTGCTGGCAGGGAAAGAAAGAACGGATAGAAGATGCAGCACCCCAAGCGTCAGTGTGTCAATCCTATGTATCCAAAAGACGGATTCAAGTTTGTTGCCTTGCACCTCCAGATAAGCCTGTCACATACACACATCTCAGATGTAGGGTTATCTGAGAAAAATAGCATCAATATAAAAAAAACAATAGTAAAGTGTGAAATTGCCGTTGTGTTTAAGTAGAGGAAGAATCCAGACAACCAACAGTTTTCCCTCGTAGATTCAAACTGAGGAACACTTTGGAATATAATTGCCAAATCTGAACTCATGGGGCAAAGGGAAAAACAAAACAAGGAAACAGGCTACCTCCATGGGAACACTTGTTTAAAACATCAACAATATATAAAGTATCCAATGTAATGCATTAACTAACGGGTGAGCCTTGAAATTAACAAGATGTTTCTCTTAACCTGCAGGCGGTTTGGGTCTAAGAGACATCCAACGGCAGCCAGAGCTCAGAAAGGAAAACAGGACTAGAGTGAAGCGGATGGAAAAGCCTCAGCAGCTGATGCATCAAGAGTAGACCTATAGGTACAAAAGCCAAGAAACTGCTGACGAATCGTGATGCAAAGTGGCATTGCTTGGGAAAAGATAACCTGCCAATGCCTTCCAGGACAGGTGCTACTGAGTGCCTGAAGGGGCCCATGCAAGACAGACTACCAAGAAGGATCCCGAAACGTAGAAAACAGTACATCGACGACAGACTGACCGCAAGGAGCAAGAAACCAAACAGTTGCTAAGTTTCAGAGACCTAACTGATAATACTTAAAATAGTCATTACTAGAAGATCGGGAATGCTACTCCACCACAGATCCCTATGTAGCTGTTGCAGTCAAAATAAGGCTTTGTAGCTGTGCTGTCCATCCCTATATACCTTATGCTTGCCTCTGTATACCTTATTCCAAATCTTTCAGTCCTGCATTGTGCACACTCCAGGGACCAGATTTTTAAACATTTGCACCAGCGCTAAAAATTGAGCAATTGCTTAGATAATATGGAATGGAGAAAACAGATTGCAGCATTTCCGGAGTTTGTTGTGCTCTGCGTAACATTTTGCCAATGGAACCTTGTGGCAATATTAAGATGGCTGCAGTCCAATTGTAGTGCTTGTGCAAGCTTGGATTGTCAATCCTATTCCATCCGGCTTTGCGATTGGTTTGTGTAGTGCCTTTCTGGCCGATTGGGAACCGGCAGGCTTTGGCCGGCACCCCTCACTAAGACCCAGAGACCTGAATCAATTCATCACACATCTGCCTAATGGAGCGGAAGGTCCACCATCCCTCCCTCCCTTGCCAGCTGCATTCTCTGAGCGGAGGTCGTTCCAGGCTTTTTCGCAGCCTTCCATCAGGTAAGTGCATTACCCAGACCAACTGCACCACCTGAGCAAAAACTCAAGAAGAATCCACAAACGTTTTGGCAAAAATAGAAAAACTATAAAAATGAGCTGCAATAACACTTTGCATTGCGCATTACCAACGCGCTGTTTGGGATATTCCTACTTGCCCACAAGCTGCCTCTTGCAGCATTTCCTGAGTTAGTTGTGCTCTGCTTTAACTTTTTGCCAATGCCAATGGAACCTTGCAGCAACTTTAAGATGGCTGCCGTCTTATTGGAGTGCTTGTGCAAGCTTGGATTCTCCATCATATCCCATCCTGCTTTGTGATTGGTTGGCACATTGCCTTTCTGGCCAATTTGGGACGGCAGGCTTTAGCCGGCCACACTCACCGAAAGGCCCCTGTGTGCTCCCTGTCGGCTACCGGAACGCTACTTGGGTCCACTCCCGAGCACCTTTACTTACAATGATGCTGCCACCTCACTCCTGGTCAAATCACTTAACTTTGGGTCTTTCCCTCCTAGTGGACTCTCTCCTACCACGTTGGTCTTTCACTATTCTTTTCTTAATCATATCTTCACCCATGTTGTCTTTCTGATTCGTATTGCCTTTTTTTTTTTACCCTTTTTGCCTACATCTGAACCCAATTGGAAAGTCAAACTTTGCTGTTTTTGCTTTTGCCTTGAAAGTAAAATTTTGCTCTCCATTGCCAACTTCTCTGTACTTTGCTTGTAAATAGTTGCTTCTCTGTAACTTGCCGGCCCAGTGACTTCACTGCTCTCTTTTGTTCCACACATCTGCCTTACGCCCCCCCTGCTTCCCCTTCCCTCCCACTCCCATGGCACTTTGTTTCTCCCATCTTTTCCAACGGCTTCTTCATTGACTATTCTTCCTTTCTCACAAAGTCTGGTAGGAAGAAGTTTAAAAAGGATATCTTGGCCTCCAACCCCGGTCTTCCCATCGGTGACACCTACTCCAATGCTTCCTCCAGACAGACCCTCACTGACATCCTCTTTGTTGTCCCTTCGCCAGATCTATGGACTTTTCATATGATCTCTGTGCTCTGTCCCGTCTCCTCCTCTCCCATAAATGGTGGCACCCGCTGGGAAGCTCTCATGGCATCCTTCGACGCCTCTAAAATCATCATAAATGTCTACCTAAATGGTGCTGTCATGGTCCAAGGCCCTCATGCCAATCTCCTCCTGTTTGATAGGTGTTTCCCTCACCTCATCAATTTCCTTTCATCTCCGGCTGTCCCCTCCTCTCCCCCCCTTGGCTACCTTGCCCTCTCTTTCCTCCTCGGGTTCCTTCTCCGCAGGACGTAACTCTGATTTGTACCCCTCCTCAGAAGGTCTTTAAGGCTGGCAACCTTCATCTTACCACTCAACTCGCTGTGCTGTCAAACACTCATCTGACATCTGCCACCTCCTTGAAGAACTTGACCTTGAGGTCCTCGGTCTTACCGAGACATGGTTCACTGCCAGCTCAGTCACTAGCTTTGACACTCTCCTCCCTGATGGCTACACAATCCTCTCCGCATCTGGATCCGCTCGGACCAAAGGGGGTGTAGCCCTGATCTTTCCTGAGTGGATTCCAGCCTCTATCATTCCCACTCAGATTTACTTGTCTTTTGAATGCCTTATCTGTAGGCTTGCTCTCTCTCTTAGCCACCATCTTACTACCGGCCCCCCAGGTCAAATCACCTCTTTTCTCTCCGAGTGGGCTGACCTCTCCTCTTCCCTCCTGACCTCAACCACTCAACTTCTCCTCCTTGGTGACCTCAACATTCACCTGGACTCCCTTTGTTTATCCTCTTTACTGTTCCGTGAACTCTGCAACTCTCTCTCCTGCTCTTTTCTCCCCGCTGGCCACACTCACTCTGCAGGTCACACACTTGATGTCTTGATCTCCTCTGACCTCCCCCTCTCCATCCCTCCCACCACTCCTCTCTCCTGGAGTGATCACTCCCTCCTTTCATCTCATCTCTCCCTCTCTTCAACCCAGGCCAAGCCTACCCAAACACTGCCACCTACCTTCTCGGACATCCGGCCCATGAAGCGTGCATCACTGGAGGCTTTTGCTGCCACCTTCTCCCCCAGTCCTTCCCCCTCCGGATGACTTGCATCCGGACACAGCCTGTCTCTGCTCTACTCTACTCTTCTTTTTTTTCCAATAAGTTTTTATTAACATATGTCAATGAAACAGGTACATCAACTCCCCTTTCCCTCAACCATTCCCCCCATCCCTCCATCCCCACCCCACCCCACAGATCCAAGAGGTCTGATAATATCGTCACATCTCCCGCTAAGAGGAGAAAAGGATGGGCAAGGAGCTTAATGCTTGCTAAATCGGCAAGTATTCTCGAGCGGGGCAGTCTATTAGGTACACAAACCGGCATTACCAAAGGGTGGCTGTGACAACAGTCCCAAGTCTTCACAGGTACGATTCGTCCTGCGGGGTAATGATGCCCAAAGGTTTCACTGCCTTGGGACACCAGGCCCGGCAGGCTCCATCTTTTAAATATGTTATAAAATTGGTCCAATCTGACGTGAATCACATGTGTAACCCCTGGAGTGAGTAGGTGAGCCATTCCACTGCCGCCAATGACCAGAGCTTAGCGACCCACTTGTGTTCCGGGTGGTGGGTCCCTCGATTTCCACCTCCTGGCCAGGACCAGCGCTGCGCCAACATCATTATCGCATAAAGTTTGCGGTTTGCTCTCGAGGCCAGGCATCCCATTGAGACCCAATAAGTCCAGGCCCCTATTTTGACCTGGCATAACTTCCAGCACCCTGGCTACTGCAGCATGGACCTGGGACCAGAAGGGGTGTCCATTTTTGGACACTCCCACCAGACAAGGGCCCAGGAGCCCACTGCTCCACAGTCCCTCCAACACAACCGT
Source organism: Ambystoma mexicanum (assembly GCF_040938575.1). Taxonomy (NCBI): domain Eukaryota; kingdom Metazoa; phylum Chordata; class Amphibia; order Caudata; family Ambystomatidae; genus Ambystoma; species Ambystoma mexicanum. The sequence continues at coordinate 986,897,407 of NC_090921.1, forward strand.
GATACATTGGGGTATATCTTATTTAACCTAGTTGGGGTTAGGTGCCACGTCAGCATCAGTTTCAGCCACATCTCTCGGATTTGAATGGAGCTCGTTAGTTTCGGGATCTGAGACCACAGTGCAATCCACTCCGGCTCCTCAATGTCCGTCCCTACATCCCTCGCCTATTTGACTGTATAGTTCCTAGTCTGTACAGTTTCTTCCCGCTTGATGATTTTGTAAATGGACGACACCACTCCCTTGTCCCCCGAGTCAGTGTCCAAGTACTTTTCAAACTGGGTGAGGGAGCGCAAGCCCGCTTGTTTGAGTGCTTGCTGGGAGACCCAGTGACTAATCTGGAGGTAGGAAAATCTCTGCTTCTCGCCCAAGGTAAAGTCCTTCTTGCACTGTTCGAATTGTTTCACCTCGCCCCCCGCCATCATATCCCGCACCATCCTGCAGCCCCCCTGGAACCAAGATTCAAAGGCCAACTCGTTGGCGAGTGCTGGAGTGAATTGAGGATTCCCATGCAGGGGCTTATATGGGGAGGGGAAGTGGTAATGTGTGCACTATTAATAGCTTGATCCCAAGCATCGCCTGTGGTTGCCGTTATCTCACCAAGATACATACAGGATGGCCTATCGTGCCTCGGTAACCATAGTACCCCCTCCAGGTCTCTTCCCACCACTGCTCTATCCATCTGCCTCCACAACTTTCCCACATTGTTTCTTTGCCAGTCTCTGATAACTCGAATCTGTGCTGCAAGGTAGTATAACCTAAAATCCGGCTCCCCCATCCCTCCCCTGTCGGACAGAACTTTCATAAGGGAGGCCGCCACTCTGGGGCGCTTTCAGTTCCAAATAAATCGACCACTTATTTTTTGTAGGGTCCTAAAGAAAGTCGCCGGGACCCAAACAGGAAGGGCATTAAAGTGATAGAGCAGCAGGGGCAGGATTGTCATCTCTAGGGCAATGACTCTACCCAGCCATGAGATTTCAAGGGGGCCCCAGTCAACCTGTTTTGATTTCACCTTTTGGAGGAGTGGAGGGAAGTTTGCCAGGTATAGATCTCCCATGGTCTTGGTCAGGCGAATTCCCAGATATTGTAGTGAGGAGGCCACCCATCTATAGTTATATGCCATTCTAAGATACTGAACCGCGCAAGCCGACAGGGTAAGAGGGAGCGCTTCCGATTTGTGGGCATTTATTTTTAGACCTGCCACTTGGCCGAACCTGTTCAATTCCCTCCCCACTGCTAAAAAGGAGTTGATTGGTTGAGTCAGTGAAAGTATCATGTGGTCTGTGAAGGCGGCAATCTTGTGATCCACCACACCAAACGGGATTCCCACTATATCCTCTGCCGCTCTCACCGTCTCCAAGAACGGTTCCGGGTGTAGAGGAACAGTGACATCGGGCAGCCTTGCTTAGTGCCCCTTCCTACCTGAACCGGGGCCGATATCTGGCCGTTTACTGCGAGCGGATTAATGGCAGTCGATAATTAGCCTCTATTCTCTTACTGAAACCCGGACCAAACCCCATTGCGCCCATAGGCGCAAACAGAAACCCCCATTCAACCCGATCAAAAGCCTTCTCGGCATCTATTGTTCTTGTGTGTCTTTTCGATCAGGTGCACCAGTCTTCTAACATTGTCCGATGTCTGCCTGCCCTTAATGAAGCCCGACTGGTCACTGTGCATTCGTTTGGGGAGGAGTGATTCAAAGCGATTAGTCAGGACCTTGGTGTGGATTTTGGCATCTACATTAAAGCTATTGGCCGGTAGGATGCGCAGTCAGTCGGGTCTTTGCCCTTCTTGTGTATTAGGATGACTTTAGCTTCGTTCATCGAGTTGGGGAGGTTTCCGGTGGCCCCTATGCAGTTGAACAGTCTTGTAAGAGTGGGGATTAAGATTTCTGTGTGTGTCTTATAAAATTCGGAACTAAATCCATCTGGGCCAGGGGCCTTGCTGGACGGTAGTGTGATAATCACCCTTCTTACTTCGTCTGTAGTGATCTCCCCCTCCAGGGCCTCCCTATCTTTCCGAGTGATCCGACGGCATCTCGCTTGAGACAGATACGGCTCCTGATCTGCACTTGTCGGTTCGCTAGACCGATAGAGATCTGAGCAAAATTTACAGAATTCCCCCTCTATGTCGGGATTCTTAGTAAGGGGGCGGTCCATCGTCCCCCCTTTATTTTTAGGGTTGTTTTGTCCCTTGCCCCTCTCGAGCTTTTTGGCCAACAAACGATCCGCCTGGTTCCCTTTAATATAGTACTTTTGACAGAGCCTGAGTAAATTACACTCTGCCGCTCTCGTTTAAATAAGGTTCAGCTGACCTCTTACTGCCCTATATTCCCTTTAAGTGGCTGCTGGCACCCTACCACCCATGCGAGCCATGACTTCCTTGAGTCTGGCTTCTAATCGTTGCTCCTCCAGCCTCAGCTCCCTTTCCCTTCTGGCCTTGAGAGCTATTATTTCGAAGGGATTGTGTCCTCCGACGTATTCCTCATTTTAGATATCTCCTTCCAGCTCTGCTGGCCTCGGAATTTATTTTCTTTAGAGGGCGCTGCGCGTCGACGTCCTCCGAGTCGATGTCCCTCGACAGCCGCCGTATCGACGTCGATGTCATCCTGCCTATAAAGGCCGTGCGCAGCGCCCGTTGCTCAGTTCCGTTTTTCCGCGCTTACTCAGTGCCTCGGAATACCGTTGCTCAGTTGTGTCAGGTTTTATCTATTTACCTCGAGTTATTCGATCCGTACTCGATGGCTTCTTCGTCGGAACCGACAAGACCTCGATCCGGCTTCAAAAAATGCCGAGATTGTGGGAAAAAGATGTCGCTGACTGACCCTCACAGAGTTTGTCTGTGGTGTTTGGGAGCTGAACACCATTGTTCGGAGTGCGAGGACTGTATGTCCATGACAGCTAAGGCCCTGAAGGAGAGTAGGGGGAAGCTGGAGAAAGGTAAGACTTTTAAAGCTTCTTCTTCGTTGACGAAGTCGAGACATTCGTCTCCTCGTCTCCATTCGCGCTCCAGGTCTCGAAGTGGGTCCCATCACTCGAGATCGAAGCACTCGAAGAGGAGACGTCGAAGATCCCCTTCTCCGTCTTCCTCTGTTTCGCCAAAGAGAATCCCTTGCCCCACGAAACATAGTTCCCAGGCTGAATGGGAGGAATTCCGCAAATATATGATGAGCGTCTTCGAGAAAGCGGCCTCGACCCCCTCGAAGACTGCCGAGAGCGATGCTCTGGTCGAAAGACCCGAAGGTCAAAAACGCAGCGAGTCGCAGTACCCGGCGACGGAAACCTCTCAAGCGCGTCCCGAACCCTCGAGTAGGATTATGACCTCCAAACCTTCCTCGAAGGTTCCGTCAACGCCGTCGACGAAGGTTCCGTCGACGCCGAGGTCGGTGTCTTCGACGCCGTTGTCGAAGGGACCTTCGACACACGGGTCTGTCGACTCGACGCCAGCTTCGACACCGGCGTCGACACCAAGAAAAGTCACGGTTACGACACACCCAGTGACTATCCCCAGGTCCTCGATGACGATGGCTTCGAGATTGTCGAGCAGAATCCCAATTCTGTCGAGGTCATCGAGGCCTCCACCTTTGTTTTCGACGCCACGCTCAAAGCCTTCGACGTCGGCGACATCGACGTTTTCGAGGCCGATTATGACAAGTTCGGCACCCTCTGCCTTGGAAATGGGGTTTACAGCCTTTATGAGTTCAGAACAATTGAGAACTATGCCCTCAATTATGGAAGAGGGTGAATTGTCTGAACAGGAAGACACATTTGAGTTCCAGGGACCTGTAACCCCAATTAGAGAAATTTCCTCTGAAGAACGCAGATTAAAGGATCTTCATGATTCCTTACATGAGGCAAGTGGGTTAGACACTTCCCCTGAGGTGGAGTTTGCTAGGCCAGACCCGGGGGAGCATGCTGAAACCCCCTATAGAGCCTTAATGGCCAGGATCACAGAGTTGATGGGGTGGTCTGCACCTTCACAATCTTTCCAACAAGATGACCTCACCGATATTCTTGACAAAGGCCCACAGGAGGACCGTGTGGTGCCTTTTCATAAAGCTCTTCAGAGGAAGATTATGAAGAACTGGGTGTCATGATCTCTGCTTCCAAAAGGTCAGGGTTTTCCCAACTCCCTTGGAAGCAGATCCATAACCCAGGTTCCGAGGGCCAACCAGTCCCAATTGGGACCTTTTGGACCCAGTCCTGGCGCCAGTGGCACCAGGCTCATAAATGTGTCCAGTCCCAGCGCTGGAAGCGCCGGGCTCATAATGCTTGGGTAGACTTACCTGCAGCAGACCATGCTGCTTACTTGCCTGCCAGCTGAGCCTCTGATCCTCTTCTGTTTGGAACTACTTTTCCTGTTGGGTGGGGCAGGAGCCACTCCCTAGATTCAGAACACTGGAACTCTTCTGGAAAGCAGGAACTCTTTTCTTACCTAGGCGTGGCTGTGGAAGGAGACACCTAAGCACTACAGGAGGCTATTTAAACCACACCCGGTGGATGAATCTTGCTTTGCGTTATTCTGCATCCTCTGCAGCAGAACGCTCATCGTGTCTTCTGCATCGGATCCTGGGCCTAAGGAAAAAGGCTTACCATCCTGAATCCAGTCTTCAGCAACACCTATAAAGACAAGAAAGAACAGGTTAGCATTCCGGCATCTGAAAGACAAAGGCTTACCTACTCTTCGTGCGCTCCGGAGGTCTTCACACTGCATTCCGGCATCTGAAAGACAAAAGCTTACCGACTCTTCACACTCTCCGGAGGCCTTCGGCGCTGCATCCTGCATCTGAAAGACAAAACAAGGTGCGTTTAAAGACATTGGGGAACTTTAATACTCACGTGCCATTACTCCTTTCCACATCAACCCCAGTCGGTATTCCGGCACCCTGCAGCCGCTCCGAACTCGTACCTGCAAAATAAAAGACAGTTAGAGCGCTTCGTGAAGCAGGCAACAAGCGCTTACTTACGTGCTTCCAGGCGCTTCTATTCATCATACGGACTCCATCTTCAACTCACTTCAGCCCGTCATCCGCCATCGCCGGAACCTGCAAAATAAGAGACATCATTGCTAAAGACTTTAAAGACAATAGAATTACTCGAAACTTACCGTTCGTGCAGTAAACGACGGACAGCAGTCCTCTGAAGTCAAGAGGCCTGCGCTACCGATCCAGTGAAGAAACTGATTACAGCACCCTGCCCCGAGGCAGATGGAGAGCTCGGCATTCACTTACCTAAGGTGAGAGCGTTAACCTTTGGGGGTCTACAGGAGAGCAAAAAGGGAAGAGATAGGGACACCCCCAATAACCCCAGTTCATTAATCCCATATTTTCTGTCTGCAGACATCTTACTCTTGAAGTCAGGCATACAGTGCACAGAGGTCCAGCCCAAAGAGCCAACCGGGTGCTACACATCACCTTTGAAGATACGGTAGTCGCCCAGTCAAGACCGGCGCCTCTGCGAGAATCAGGTGAGCGTTACACTGGGAAACCCCAGATGTCGTCCCGGCAGTAAATAAAAAACTGTCTACAAAATACAGGGTATCCTCTACAGACCCGGAGTTTTTGTCAAAACACCCATCCCCAGAAAGTCTGGTGGTACAGGCAGCATCTTCTACCGATGTCAAGACGGCTTATCCTACTGTCCCGCAGGACAGGGACGATAAAAAATATGATGCTATGGCAAAGAAAGTTTTTTCGGCATGTAGCATGGCGTTAAAATCTGTTAATGCTACTTGCATCCTTGCTAGATTCAGCCATACACTTTGGGAGTGTGCTTCTACAGCAGCTGACTGCATCCCGGAGGCAGAAGAAAGGGAGGCGTTCCTGAATATCATACAGGACGGTAAAGACGCTATGTGCGAATCCCTCCAGACGGGCATTGATTCGGCTGACAGTATCAGCAGAGCAATGGCGGCAAGTACAACAACCAGGAGATTCGCTTGGTTGAGAAAGTCTGGTTTTGCCCCAGATGTGCAGGCCAGGCTCTTGAACATGCCATTCGATGGCTCTTCTTTGTTCGGGAAAAAGGCGGATGACAGTTTAGAGAAACTGCAAACTTCAAAAGCAGCAGCAAAATCCCTAAGCGCTGCAATCCGTCAGACACCTTTTCGTCCCACAGGAACCTCTGCGAGGGGCAAGTCCTTTTGCTTCTACTCCGCATTCGGAAGAGGTAGAGGACGACCGGCTCAAAGGGGACAAAGAAGAACTACCCGAGGTGGACGGGGTAGATATTCAAAAGCCGCAGCAACAGCAGGTGCCTCTTTACCATCGGCATCTGCATCAGCCGCCCCAAAACCACTCTGAGGACTTCCCTCACAGGACACCTGTAGGAGGCAGGTTGACTCTACATCTGGCGGTATGGCAGGCTATCACATCAGATGCTTGGGCATTGGAAACAGTTGCCCAAGGTTACTGCCTGCCTTTCCTACGCATACCTCAGAGTCATCCACCGGGGATCAGCTCTCAGAAAGCTCCAGATCCGCTCCTCTTGCAGGAAATTTTAGACCTGCTAGAGAAAGGTGCCATAGAACCGGGACCTGTAGCAGAGAGGAACAAGGGCTGGTACTCCCCTAACTTTCTCATTCCAAAGAAAAACGGAGGACTGAGACCCATCTTGGACTTGCGAGAATTGAACAAATTCCCCAGGAAAGACAAATTCAAGATGGTCACTCTTTCTCAGACCCTCCAGGCCCTTCAGTTCCAGGACTGGTTGGTATCTCTGGACCTTCAGGATGCTTATTTCCATGTGCCTATCCATCTCAAACACAGGAAATACCTGAGGTTCGCAATTGGCAACTCTCACTATCAATTTCGAGTGCTGCCATTTGGGCTGACCTCCGCCCGAGGGTCTTCACCAAGTTAATGTCGGTAGTGGCGGCAAGTCTAAGGAGGGAAGGGATTCACATCTAACCCCTATCTGGACGATTGGTTGATCAGGGCTGTTTCTTCGGAACAAGCTCAGATCCAGCTAAATCACGTATGCCACTTCCTTCACAAACTGGGCTTCTCCCTCAATTTAAAGAAGTCACAAATGATACCATCGCAGAGACTCCAGCTCATAGGAGCGATCCTGGACACTTCCCTGGGAAAAGCCTCGCCAACAGAGGTGAGGGCTCAAGATATTCTACAGATAGTTACCAAGTTCCAAGATGCCCAACGTCTCCCAGCCTTCGACTTTTTGAGGTTGCTAGGCCTCATGGCATCCTGCATTTTCCTAGTGCCAGAGGCTCGCCTGAGAATGAGATCCCTCCAGTGGGCACTGAGGACTCCGTGGTCACAATTCTCAGGGAGAATGACAGATCTTCAGGTTCCCGACAGGGTGGCTCGAGACCTTCAGTGGTGGGCCTGTCAGGAGAACATTCTGAAAGGAGAACATTTTTGGCAACCCTGGCCGGAGATAACAGTAGTCACGGATGCCTCACTCACGGGGTGGGGAGCCCACGCCAACGACTTGACCATCAGCGGTCGTTGGTCTCCATCGGAGTCCAGACTACATATCAACCTGTTAGAGCTGAGAGCCATCAGACTTGCGCTGAAGGCGTTCCTGCCAGCTGTACAAGGGAAAAACGTCCTGATAATGACGGACAACACGGTGGCCATGCATTACCTCAACAAAAGAGGAGGCGTAGGATCACTACCCCTGTGCAGAGAGGCCATGCAGCTCTGGTTTTGGGCAATCCAAGAAGGAATCTCTCTATCGGCAGTTCACCTAGCCGGAGAGAAGAACTTGACAGCGGACGCTCTGAGCAGGCAGAGCACAGTTTCCCACGAGTGGGAGCTAGCTCAGGAAGTCCTTCAAGAGATCTTTGCCCTTTGGGGAACCCCTCAGGTGGATCGGTTCGCCACCAGCCTCAACAGAAAATGCGATCTGTTCTGCTCAAGGGAATTTCCCCCCGAGAGGAGCTCTGGGAGACGCGTTCATAGTGGACTGGGAGTTTCCGCTTCTGTAAGCTTTCCCACCGGTCCCTGTCATTCCTCAAATGATCAGGAGGTTGAGAAGATTCCGGAGAACCATGATCCTAATTGCCCCGGATTGGGCCAGGAGAACTTGGTACCTGGACCTTCTAGACTTGTCCATCTGCCCTCCAATTCGACTTCCACTCAGAGAACTGAGTAGGTTCTCCATCCAGACATCAAAACCCTCAACCTTCACGCTTGGCTTCTGAAAGGCTGAGGTACAAGGATTGGGACCTCCCTGATGATGTTATGGAGGTGTTGCTTTCGGCAAAGAGGCCAGCAACAAAGTCTTTATACCGCTGCCGTTGGAACAGATTTTGCAGCTGGTGTAGAGAACTGAATATGGACCCTTTTTCATGTGATACACCAATGGTTTTGTCCTTCCTACTATATTTGGCAAATTCAGGCCTTCAAGTTGGCACCATTAAGGGCTATCTCGCAGCGCTATCCATCTTTAAACGCACTGCGGAAGAACCATCCTATTTCAAGTTACCCTTGGTAATACAGTTTCTAAAGGGGTTAACCAATGTTTATCCCCCAAGACCATCTCTTTCTTGTAAACCCCCTCACAAAATCTTCCACAAAGACAAAGTTGTCCTGGAAGTGAAGCCTAATTTCCTCCCAAAGGTGGTTTCTGAATTCCATATCACTCAGAAGATTACCCTACCATCTTTCTATCCTCCTCCTCATCCGGGGAAAGAGGAAGAGAGGTTACACATGCTAGACCCTAGAAGGGCTTTAAGTTTTTACATCAGTAGACTAGCCAGGATAAGACAGGCAGACCAGCTGTTTGTAGGTTACACAGGTCACAAGCTGGGGTTACCAATAACTAAGCAGACCATTTCCAGATGGATCATTCTGGCCATTCTGGAATGTTATAAACTGGCAGGGAAAGAGCCCCCTCAAAACCTTAGGGCTCATTCGACCAGAGGTATTGCAGCTTCATCGGCCCTCAAAAGAGGTGTGCCGGTTAAAGACATCTGTGCGGCCGCTACATGGTCTGTCCATACCTTTACACGATTTTACAACTTGGATTCCTCCTCCAGTCAAGAGACTAGGTTTGGAAGGGCTGTACTACATTCTATTCAACAGAAGAAGACAGCGTGAAGTCAGTACTCCCTCCTCCAATAATAGAATACTGCTATGGGAGCCTATCTAAGATGAGGAATACGTCGGAGGACACAATCCCTTCGAAGAACAAGTTACTTCTTACCTTGTAACGTTCTTTCGACAGGATGTTCCTCCGACGTATTCCTCATCGACCCTCCCATCCATCCCCGCAGTTCTACTTCCCTTGTTGTTGCAGCTTATGCTCCTTCAGGGTGATTAGTCTAGTCCAGAAAGAATTATTGTGGGCTACAAAACGGAACTGAGCAACGGACGCTGCGCGCGGCCTTTATAGGCAGGATGACGTCGACACGGCGGCTGTCGAGGGACATCACTCGGAGGACGTCGACGCGCAGCGCCCTCTGAAGAAAAAATGTTCGAGGCCAGCAGAGCTGGAAGGAGATATCTAAGATGAGGAATACGTCGGAGGAACATCCCGTCGAAAGAACGTTACAAGGTAAGAAGTAACTTGTTCTTTACCTCTAATCGTTGCTTTGAGGGCGTCCCACCAGATTTGCAGGGTCGTATCCTCCCAGTTGTTGTGGATGGTGTATTCAAGTACCTCATCCTCTACTTTGACCAAGATTGGGTCCCTGAACAGTGCAGCCGGGTATCTCCATTTCCAAATGCCGGGTGGCCTCTTTGGTCTAGCTATCGTGAAGGTAAGGGGGGCATGGTCCCCCAGGGTAATTGCCCCCACTTCTAAAGCTAACGCTCTAACCAACAGTGTTTTAGATATCCACGTATAGTCTATCCGTGAGGGTGACCTATGTGCGTGTGAGTAGAAGGTGTACCCCACTGTATCGCCATAAAGTTTGCGCCACACATCTACCAGGGCCAGATCGCGCATTTTCTTCACCAGGTCCCCCGATGGTCCCCTCTGTGCATCCCAAGAGGCAGAACTCCTGTCTTTGGTGGGGTCCCAGGCTAAGTTAAAGTCTCCCACTAGGAGGATATTGGCTTTGGCAAACTTTCCCAAGCGGGTGACAATATTTTGAATATAGGAGTCTTGGGCCTGATTTGGAGCATAAAAAGAAGCAACAGCGAAGGCCTCTGCTTTTCCCTCGAGTATTACCGCTAAGTATCTGCCTTGGTTATCCTTCTGCATGTCTCTGATAGTCAGATCAAGCCCATCTCTCAGGGCGATTAAGACTCCCCCTTTCTTGCTCGCTTGTGTAGCCTGTACCACCCGAGAGTAGCCCCTGAATCGTATTCTATGGGAATCCATGGTGCACACGTGGGTCTCTTGCAGCGCTACTACGTGGGGGTGTTCCCGCTTGAGGAACCTCTCCACTTTGATCCTCTTAATCTGGGAATTGAGGCCGTTCACATTTAATGAACGCACCTTCAAAGCTTCTGGGATAGCCATGTGAATCGATTGTGCAAGAGGTACTCAACCCCTTTGTAGCCCCCGAGCCCCTTGCCGTACCCATTGTGATGTGTGCACTGCATTTGTGGGCCGCCGAATGGGCCCTCTAGACCTGAACCTTGGATCTTCCCTTCGCCCCCACCCCCTCTACCCCCCAGCCCCTCCCCCCTTCAAGGCGAATCCCGCTGGCACCCAGCCCCCCTCAATCCAACTACGAGAGCCGAATTCAATAAACCTAGAAACTCCCAACGTGGGATTTGTGGGAACCTTCCTTCCCATTCCAGGATGTCGGATCCCTCCCTCTGACCCATTGGCTCCCGCCCTTGTGTAAGTGCTGAATTCCGATAGCAACATACACACGCTGAATAGCTCTTCTGTGTGTCCTCCCCAGGGTTGGTAAAGTAGTATGGATCGTGGACCTTAATTTTCTGTAGGCCACTCTTCCTAGGTTGGTCTCCCTGCTCCGACGCATGGTCCAGTGACTGGGCTCTGCGCTGGTCTCATTTAAGCTCCCTTCTTGAATTCTTTTGACTCACTTCTGACCATTCCCAAGGCTTCCGGGAGACCTCTCGCCCAGCCGGGGACGCTCGAGGCGGTGGCGTGTCATCTTCAAGGCTCAGTATAGCCATTCCCTGATCACAGGTGGTAATTCTATGGTTCTTCCCCTGCCACTGAAGGATGAGGGTGAATGGATGGAGCCACCTGTAACAAACTTGTTTTCCTCTTAAATGCACCAGTATCGGGGCCATACGCCGTCTTCTAATCAAGGTAGTTTGAGATAAATCTTGATACAGCTGAATTTCTGTACCATTGTGTGTTATCTGGCCCGACTTCCTGGCTGCTTGAAGGACCCTCTCTTTCTGTGGGTAGCTATGAAACGCCACCAAAACATCCTGTGGCCTCGCTCCCGGTTCCAGGCGCTTCGGCCCCGCCCCGAGGATCCTGTCAAACTTAATATCGCAGCTCTGGTTGGTTTCCATGAGGACTCCGAAAATCGATTTCATTGTTTCGGCCAGATAGTGATCCTGGACAGCTTCTGGCAGGGATTTAACCCATATATTGGACCTTCTGGATCTATTCTCCAAGTTGTGAGTTGCTGCAGCTAGGGTTTCCAATAAAGAGTCCGTTTTTCGTGCGTCCTCCGTCAGCTCCTGTATGGCCCTCTCATTAGTGTCCACCCTCTCTTCCATTTTGTTGAGGTCCCTTTTTATGTCTTGTAGACCCTGGGCCAGGTCTTCCCTTAGCGCGTCCATCTGTTTCTGGCCTGCTTCTGTGATCTTCTCTACGATTTCACTCAGGAGGGTCCCAAGCAGTGACTGGGTAACAGGCTGGTCTTGAGGTTCTTGGTTGGCGACCGGGGCTGACTGCTCGGTCCCGTCAATGGAGTCCTGGGGTCTCTGCTCACCAAGGTCCCTGGACCAAAACTGGGCTAGTGGCCACTCTTGGGGCTTTTTCACATCCTAGAGGACGCTGGGGTCTCCTTGGATTTGCTTCTGGACATCTTCTTGCGGCCTGGGGAGCCTCCAGGAAGGCCCATCTTCTCTCTGCTCTACTGAAAGAGTTGCAGCGTTGGATACCCTTGTACTGTCTCGCTTTAGTTTTGGAGTCGGCGGATGCTTCTGCCAAGCCACCTAGCCCAGCGCTGGCTAGTCTGGGCCTTTCCACACTTCCCTGTAAGGTCCACGTTGATATGAGGGAACCTCGCCGGCTCCCCGCAACCAAGATGGCCTCTGTTGATTAGGGTGGGGTGCCAGGTCCCGGGGCACTCCACCAGTCCCCCCCTGTGAGGAGGGATCCACTACCCCAAGGACTGATCGGGGGGTCAGCAAGCACCGGCTGCGTGGAGAGGGGGCGCACAGGGGGCCCCCCCGCTCTCTAGTGCACGGCGTGGCCCCCCCACCATCCCTCCCGCTAACTTGGAAGCTGGACCTGACGCGCCGGTCAATTAGCAGACCCCGACCCCCGGGTGGGTGGGGGGGGGATATCTTCTGGCTGGGGTTGCCTGCTCCACAGCCGCTCCGGACGCAGTCCTTGGCCGCGGCTCCTCTGGCGCTCGCCGCCCGACTCGCCTTCCCGGCTCCGAGCACTCAGGGTCGCGGCAGCCGCCCGCCCGGGGAGTGTCCACCGCGGCCCCCCCAGTCCCGCACCTCTGTTCTCCTGGTGCGGCGGCCGCAGTTCAGCAACTTCGCCCAGGGGGGCACTGAATGCTCCGGATCTGCTTTGGCCGGCAGCCTGGAGCCCGTTGTGGTGGCCACAGCAGGGCTATTTTCGTGGCCTTGTGCCTTCCGGAAGATTGCTGCCCACCAGACGGCTCCCGGGGAGGGCTTCTTCACCATCGTGGCCGATTCTGCGCGTACTTACTGCTTGCGGTGCAGGAGCCCAGGGCGACACGTCTTCAGTCGCACGCCACCATCTTGGAATCCTGCTCTACTCTTCTATTTCTGCTAATCTTGACGCTCTAGAACTTGTCATGAGGATCCTTTTTAAGTCCAAAGCCAAGTGCAATTCCTGGTATGACTCTGACCTAGCTACACTTAAACATAAGTGTAGGGCGGCTAAGAGGAAATGGAGGGCTTCCTGCTCATCCTCTGACAAACTGGCCTGTCGTCTGCTCCAAAACCAATACCGACTGTCCACTCATAGAAGAGACCACATTCAAGCCTGTATCTCTGCAGCATCTAACAACTCAGCCAAACTCTTTAAAATATGCAAGGAGCTGGCCAACCCTGCTGCAGTCTGTACCCCTCCGGTCACCTCACAGGCTCTTTGCAATGCCCTTCCCTCTCACTTCATCTCAAAAACCCAGGACATCCGGTCCACCCTCTCCTCCTGTGAACGCTGGTCCTACTTCATATACCCTCCCACCCCCTTTCTCATCCTTTCCTCGCCACATTGATACCCTCGCACAGGCCCTTCCTGACTACTGCAACCTCTCCTTTGCCTCTGGTGCCTTCCCCTACCTTCTGAAACACTCTTGTGCATCCTCTTCTTAAGAAACCCACAGCAGATCATTCCTGCCTGGCTAACTATCGGCCAATTTCCATTACTCTTTTTCTGGGTATCCTCTTAAAAAGTGGGCAATCTCTCAGCTTAACTTTCATTCTGATTCTGTCGGCTGTCTCCACGTCCATTAGTCTGGCTTTAGAGCTGCCAGAAGCACGTAAACTTTTCTCCTGAACACCCGTGAAGATCTGCTTATCTGAACTTAGACTCTAACATTGCCTCTGTCCTCATCCTACTCGATCTCTCTTCTGCCTTCGACACGGTCAACCATACCATCATATCTAACCATCTCTGACAACCTGAGTATCACAGATCAGGCTCTGAACTTGCCGACATCTTTCCTTTCTGATCGACCCTCCCAGGTCCAACTTGGGTTCTTCCTTTCATCTATCGCCTGTTCTACCTGTGATGTTCCCCAGGGGTCTAACATCTCACCCTGGCTTTTCAACCAATACATCGCCCACTGTGTTGCCATCTTCTGCTCCAATTTCCAGTGCTATGCAGATGACAACTCATTTTCAGGCTTCCCTCGGCCACCTCATCTCTGATTGCCTAATTGCCATCCACGATTGGTGTGCCGCCAAAGATCTTTGCCTGAATGCCATTAAGACCGAGATCCTCCTCATCGGCACACCCTCAGCCTCCTTTCCCCTCACTCTTTGGCCTGCCTCCCTTGGCCCTCCCCCTAACCGCACCTGTGAGGCCAAGCAGCTTGTGTCATCTTTGATTCCACGCTTTCCTTCTCTGACCATATGTCAGATATCTCAAAAAAAAAAAAAATCCTACTGCACCTCTTCAGAGGTACTTTCCCTTTCCTCTCCTTCCCCCCAGAAGCTCACTGTCTCCCAAGCCCTGGTTCTCTTTGGGTGGGACTATTGTAACAGCCCCTTTCTAAATCTACCTGCCTCTACTCTCCGCCCTTTGCAACTAATCCAGAACAGGACTGCAAGTCTTGTGCTTGGTCTCAAGCCCTGGGATCGTATCTCTCCAGCCCTGAAATCTCTCCACTGGCTTCCAGTGGATGCAAAGATTAAACTCAAAACCCTCTGCTTTGCCCACAAGGCTTTCTCTGGCCTGGGTCCAAAATGCCTTCAGCTATGCCTCTGTAAACACATCCCCTCTCGAGCTCTTCGCTCCTTCACCTCTAACTCGCTTAGGGTCAGTCGTTTTTCAAAGCAACTAGCTGCGGGTAGATCTCGATCTTCAGCTGGGGCCTCCCTCTAGAACAGCCTCACCTCCACTCTGAAACTTATGGAGAACCAGCTTTGGTTCCGGACGCACCTCAAGGCCTTCCCTTGTTGCTTCTGCCTTCACCCCTCCTCTCCCCTGCTGATCTCTCTGCACTGTGCACCTGGCCCAGCCTCTGGCTCCCGGGCCCAGGTACCTGCTCACCCTGCCACCCACCCGCACTGCCTCTGGGCCATCCCTTGCACTGGGGTCTGTATCTGTAACCATATAGTGCCTCCCCCTTTTTTTTGCACTTATCAGAAATACCCTGTCTGCTGCCTTATACCCTGAACTTGCTGGCTGCACTTTTTTTTTAACCTTTATTTTTTATTATTAATCTGTCATTTTTTTCCCTTTGCTCCGCACTGTTCACTTCTCCCCTCTTCCACGCACTTTTCCCCTTTCCTATGCACTTGCACGTTCTCAATGTCACTGGGCCTACCAAGATAGTTGTTTTTGTTCTCCCTTGCCTTGTCGCGCTCTGAAACACTTGTGTACAAGCGAATACAAATAAAATATCAATATCCTTATTTCCTTCACAAGTGTACAAAATGATTTTGAAAGAGGTCTGTTGCATAACCTAAACAATGTGTTTACTACATTGCATTCATGTTATGCAGCAGAAATATATATATTTTTTAAAACAGTCAGTTTCATTTTTGCCTAAGAAAATCACTTTGGGATAATATTCATTGAGGCTAAACCGGTTGTTCCTTGCTGTATTATTCAAGCATCAAATTTGGTGCTAAGATTATTGTGCTCCATTTTTGGCACAAGGGCAAAGTATGAATCATCTGGTTCTAGCTAGGCTGTTTTGTACTAGGTTTGCTGCATAAAATAAGTCAATGTTATGCTGAAATGTCCAAGAGAAAAGCCAATAAATGACTATTACCATGAAATTTACGAAGAAACTTAAAATGAACTCAATGTCGATATTCATGTTTTGCTGGATATCACTGCCAGCTTTAAGTGTTCAAAGCTATCCAACAGGCGAGAAATAGATATAAGAACTGGGTTAAGGGATGGAAGTGCGCAGTGGCAGTGTTACCTAGGGCAACTGGAACCAGGGACACTAGAAAGGTGTGGACATGATTAGGGAAGTTTAATTCTCCAAAAGCCAAATAGGTTACAAGTGGTATTGGGGAGAGATAATGGGTGAGCTATTGGCGAGATGCTTAATTATTTTGATACACTAACATCGGAAGACATTTGCATTAAGGAAAGATTTAGCATTTCCTCTGACCAGGAGGATATTGAAATAAAGATCCACAGACTGAAGAATTCTAGAGCCCACGGACCTAATGGTCTTTCGAACTCGGTTCAGAAGAGTTTGCCCGAGAACTGGGCTAACCTTTGTATATCTTGTATACAGAGGTCTGCAAAGAGGGGAAATACCATCCTCCTGGAGAAAATCCATATGAATCCCCATTTACAAAAGGTAGCTGCCGGAGAATTTCGGGCTATTGACAATGCTGGATGTTTCCGGAAAAATCATTGCGTCTTTGGTACTAGAACTGAAGAAGCGGGCTTACTCTGTAAACCTGTTGGGAAAATGCCAAATGGGTTTTAGAGTGACTGGCTTGCATGTAGCAAGGATCGACTTTTGGTCCACGTTCGATACAATAGATAGGGAAAAACTGTGGGAAAAGATGGATGTGCAGGGTTGTCCAAAAGACCCATTGTCTGCTGTGCGTGGACTGCACGAGAAAACCACAGACCAGGTCAGGCTGGACAGCGAAGGGGGGGTGGGGGATTGCAGCCCATAGTAACACAGAGGTGGCTAAGCAGGGCTGCGTCCTTGCACCAATGCTCTTCAACTTTTATCTGGCTGATTTAGCACAATATTTGAAATGTGTAGACATCTGCCCCCGAACATCGCTAGTGAGAAAGTGCCATGTCTGTGCTACGCTGATGACTGGTGCTGTGCGACATACATTCTCGGGACTCAAAAGATCATTAATGAAATTTCAAAATTACCCGGACATACATGGCTTAACAATAAATGTGAAAACTAAGCTAATGTACTTTGCCCACAGAAAAAACATCAATCCCTAGTATGGTGGTGGCTGGCAACTATATTGAGCATGTTACCCGCTTTAAGTACCTGGGCCTAAAATTTACAAGCAGCTGCGATTATTCAGCAATTATTCAGGGGAAAAAGCATAAGGCTGTAGCCTTGACAAACAGTATTGCTAAATGCATAATAGAGACATCAGGATATAGCCTATTAGGCATGTCAATGATAATAAACAGTGTGTCTGTGCGTCAATATTATATGGGCTGGAGGCTCTGTGCATGAAGGACTTGTCTTGGTTAAAGAGCATCGAGGGCAAATTCTGGAGAAGAATTCCCAAACTAGGTCCAAGCGTACCTATAGAAATTATTAGGCTGGAAATGGGTCTCGTATCACTGGTCGCTTTGGCACTGAAAAGGCGAGGCCTTATGTATATATAATTTGGATTATCCAAGTCTTGCCCATTACTTCAATTGTTGGGAAGATATATCACTGCCCACGCCCGCAGTAAGTACACCATTCTGGCCAATAAGACCTTTGCTGAAATTGAACGGGAACCGAATTAAGGAGGACATTTATTGCATAATTGGAAAGATGGGCTTATTTGGAGAGTGCGAAAAGTGTCCATAAAGTGATGGAGACACTGTCCCACAGCATTAAAATCCCAGAGAGCCATTTAAAAATATGTCCATCTTCGGCCTTGCGTAAATTCCTCCTTTTGCTCTGCATAAACAAATTGCCAGCATTGGCATGTATTGGATCATAATTAGCTATCGTCAAGGAAGAAAGGATTTGTTGTCTTTGTGGTATTGCTGAAAAGATTGAAACGGCGCACCACGTACTTTAGGAATGCATTTGTTCCCTGTATATGACATTGCTAGGCCCTTTTGTAATGCAAATTAATATCCCAGGCGACGCTTTTTGGCGTTATTGCCTAAATGCAGACAATAAATCGCTGCATATAGCTCTATATCGTGTATGGCCTGCTGTACTAGCCACAGGGAAACTTGTAAAATAGCGAAGTAAAGTTAGTATAGCATTGCGAGACGAGAATGGTTAGGTTTCATATTATAAGTGTTACTAACTTTTATGTATTGCGTTTTGTGTGTGGACGATCATTTTTATATTGCAATTGTCATCTATGTTTTATGTGAAAGTTCGTATGAAGTATATACATAACAGAAAAAATATATAAAATATCTACACAATATTTAAAAATATGGTTTGGCTTTGCCCATCATGTTTAAATGAAAGGTAACATTCTGTTTTGCTGCCACAAATCATTTCTCCTCTATTCCTCGTTTAATTGTTTTGTACAGAACAGACTGCAAAATCACGTTTTAGCAGGAATTTGTACTTTTCTTTTTACAGTTATTCCTTTAAATCAGGTTATATTTCACATATATTATTTGAAAATGGAAGAGTGTGCAAGCCATGGTTAGTGATGTGCGATAAAGACCAACATTCTTTACCTCAGTGTTCGTTCTGTGGCTTATATCCGCTTTGAATCAGACGCTATGCATAGGCTGCCATCCAGTGGTTGGGTCAGAGAATTGCATCTTTTTTTAAATTTATTTGGTTGATAAAATCAACCTTTCAAATTTTACAAAAAATACAAAACAATACAATATAATGGGTTTAGATAATGTAAAATTATCTTACATGCTATATACATGAATATCCTGACCACACAACAGAGTAAAGAATAACATACATTAAATACGTTAAAAGCCGGATAAATTGATGTTAAATGATATTGAAAGGCAGAATACAGTACTACTGTGAATCAGGAAAAATTGCATCCAGAAATTGTACTGTGGCTTTTGCATTCTTTGCATCTTTTTTTAATCAATGAATTCAAACAGGTGGCGTCGACGGCATTCTTGTCACGCTATCCCTAGTCTAAGTGTACATGATCCGCTCATATGCCTACGTCCTCAGATTGATCGTTTTTTTGACATGACGTGAACTAGCTTGAATGTATTGTTGGATACTACAGAAAATCTACATTTGTTTTATGTTCCTTCGCTCCCTAGTGGTGAGATTGGGTGGGTGCATGCGATTGTAAGCAGATACAAGCCACAGAAAAATAATCACTGGGTAAGTCATGTTTGTGTTCACAGGCTTGTGAATCTACCTTGGATACATTAGCTAGCAGTACCCTGTGGAAGGTGGAGTGTGAACTCCAGGAACAGTAGTGAATACATGTTTTAACACTGCATGTTCCACTTGTAAATATATGTTGTTTGCATGTCTACACCATAACAGAACTCACTGTAGCCGCTTTGGAAATCACGTCTAGAGGTACATTAGCGATGAAAGCGCAAGTAGCTCCTATACTAGGTGTTGAATGTGCTTTAGGAGTAAATGGCAGGGATTCATTTACTACATGTTAACAGAGTTGAATACACCCAACTACCCATCTTACAATGGTTGCTTTTAGAACCGGATCACCTTCCCTCACAGTAGCCACAGGAACAAAGATGGTCCGTCTTTCTTAATTCTTTAGTTCCAATGAGGCAATACATAACCGCCCTACAAACGTAAAGTGTATGGAACAAATTACTCACCTGTAACTGTTCTCCAGCATGGGTCTGGCATGGATTCACATGCTCATGAATATTCCCCGCCGTCCGGCTGGGAATTCTCAGTAAAAGAAAAGTTTGTTTTGTTTCTAAACTGTCTTTCTCCTATAAACCAACCACCGAGCTCTGGGTCATACTGCCCCCAGCCAATGATTGCCCCCCTACCTAAGCCCCTCCTCTGTCAGCCATCTTCAGATTTGGTAGCACGTACAGTGGCAGCGACCAAGAGAAGAGCCGCAGACTGGCAGGCAGGAGGGTTTGCATGTGAATCCATGCCAGACCCATGCTGGAAAACAACAGTAGGAAAGAAAATAAAAGGCGCCTGGCGGGGTCCTGATATGCCCAGGTGGGTACATAGATTGATAACACAAATAATCAGGATGCGAGAGCCTCGCAAAAATCCACAGTTTTTGGACATATTTATTTAAATCTCAAAAACCAGTGTCTTAAATTATTACAAACTTTCGCTAAGCACGAAAGCGATACCGGACAGATTTCCATAACATAGGGAAGTGCAGTTGTGCACCCTCATCGGGATGTAGAGAATGAGTACCCTAGTGACAAGCACATATGAGTATACGAAGTAGGTGACACAAGTAACTCAGATCGGTGCTGCCCGAGGCTGTTCTTCAACCCGGGTGTGGTTTTTAAACAAAAACAGTGTACACAACACGAAATTAGAAACATACAACAAAGTGGATTTTCACAGTTGTGCCACAAATGATCGACAGTTGTGTTTCGGCCACAATGGCTTAGTAGAAGCTTGTAGTTGTGGTGGCCTTCATTAGGAGAGACTACTTGAGGAGTCTGTCCGTGGGTAAGATCTGACGGAGGGAGGAGAACTATGAGGATCTCAAAAAGTACATAATGAATTAAGGGTTAGTAAATAACATTGGAGAGCGCAGTTTACCGTCTGTCCGGAGTGAGGCGGTATGCTGTCAAAAAAACTTCTATTAGAAATAAATATGTCCAAAAACTGGATTTTTGTGAGGATCTCGCATCCTGATTGTGTTATCAATATATGGAAAACAACAGTTACAGGTAAGCTCATGAAGAATAGATAGCAGTACACACATGCACAACCACGTGAGGTGGCAAGGCTCAACAGAAGCAATCTCTTACCTTCTCACCAGGCTCACCTTCAAACAAACAGGTGGCGCAGCACTGCTTGGTCGACTCTGGACTCTTCCCTGGAATCCATGTCACTGCAGTAGAATTTTGTGTAGCTGCAGATGTCCAGCAGGGGCACACCAGACAGGAATGCCGTTGTAGCAGTGATTGCTCTGGTAGAATGGGCTTTCAAGACAGCCAGGCAACGATTGGTTTGCTAACCAGTGACAGTAAGTGATACAGCATGAGAGCCACCTGGAAAGGGAAGCGTTGGACAGGGCCTTCCCATGGTTCACAGGATCAAGCTCACAAAAAGATGAGCTGTACTCTGGAAACTTCTTGCGGGCCACATAAAACATACGCGCAATAGCCACATCCAGCAAGCCAAAGTCCTTTCAGCCGGCAATGAAGGCGTCGGGGAAAAAACACAGGTAACACCAAGGGCTCATTGAGATGAAATTGGGAAAAACCTCGGGCATGAAGAAGGAGGAGGGGTGCTTCCGCAGCACCACCCTAGTCTCGTGAAAAGTCAAGTAAGGCCACTTGCATGACAGGGCCTGGATCTCACCTACTAGTCTTGCAGAGGTGATGTCACGAGGAACTCTGTCTTCCACGACAGAAACTAGTCCGTACCACATTGAATTCCCACGCCGGGGCCAGAGCCTTCACCGGCGGGAACGAGTGGAACAGTCAACTAGACAGTGCGACCACAGTGAAGACCGTTAGGCGATCTGGTGTAGCGGGAGATAGCCGCCAGATGTACCTTGATGGAGGTCTGAGCCAAATCCGATTTACTCAATGACAGTAAATATGGAAGTACTTGAGGGGCCGTGACCCTCAGAGGGTTGATCTTCTGCGAATGGCACCAAGTCGCAAAGTGCTTTCATTTGTGTCCGTAGCACTTCAAAGTAGATGACGCCCTGGCGAGTACCTCTCCTTGCAGTCCACCGGAAGATTGTAGCCACCAAACTCTAATGCTGCAGGAACCAGGCCTTCAGGTTCAACGACACTGGGTCGTGGTGCAGAATTGCGCCTCCTTACCTGGCCAGAAGAACCGCAACCAATGGCAGCTTGACTGGAGGGGACGCTGACATGCTGAGAAGGCCCGGATTCCAGATCTGCCTCGGCCACTCTGGTGCGACGAGGATCATCCTGCACCGGTACCGTCTGAGTTGATGGAGGACGTGAAGTAGTAACGGCAATGGAGGGAACGCATACAGAAACAGACCTCCCCATGGGTATGAGAATGTGTCCCCCATGCTCCCCGGCAAGGGCAATCTGCTGGCAAACCTCCGGCACTTGGTGTTCGTCGCAAACAGACTGATCTGGGGACTGCCCCATTTGAGGAAAAGGTTGTCCACTTGGTCTTCGTGACAAGAGCGCAGCTCCCTGC
Source organism: Ambystoma mexicanum (assembly GCF_040938575.1). NCBI lineage: Eukaryota > Metazoa > Chordata > Amphibia > Caudata > Ambystomatidae > Ambystoma > Ambystoma mexicanum. The sequence goes on from NC_090921.1 coordinate 986,919,166, forward strand.
TGAGAGAGTCGGTAACAGTGTTCTTTACTTTTGCCAGGTGAAACGGAAAGAGGAACATCCCCTGGGTGACGGCCCAGTGCCATAAGGAACAAGTTACTTACCTGTAACTGTTGTTCTCCAGCATGGGTCTGGCATGGATTCACATGCTCATGAATATTCCCCGTCGTCAGGCTGGGAATCCTCGGTAAAGAAAAAACCAGTATCAGTTTCGTTTCTGATCTGTCTTTCGTAGTAATAACCAATCCCTGGTCTCTGCGTCATACTGACCACAGCCAATGACTGCCCTCTACCTAAGCACCGCCTCTGGCAGCCATCTTCAGATTTGGAAGCACGTAAAGTGGCAGTATGACCAAGTGAAGAGCCGCAGAGGGGTAGGCGGGAGGGTTCGCATGTGAATCCATGCCAGACCCATGCTGGAGAACAACAGTTACAGGTAAGTAACTTGTTCCTTCTCCAGCATGGGGTCTGGCATGGATTCACATGCTCATGAATAAAGAATACATAGCAGTACACACATGCACAACCACGGGAGGTGGCAAAGGCTCAACATTAAGCATTACATCAAACTCAACATTAAGCATCTTACCTCCTCACCAGGCTCACCTCAGGCGAACAGGTTGCGCAGCACTGCTTGGCCGACCCTGGACTCCTCCCTGGAATCCCGGTCGACGCAGTAGAATTTCGTGAAGGTGTGCGTCGACCTCCACGTAGCAGCCCTGCATATGTCCAGCAGGGGCACACCAGAAAGGAACGCCGTGGTAGCTGCGATCGCTCTGGTGGAATGGGCTCTCGGACGGCCAGGCAGCGGTCGGTTTGCCAACCGATGACAGTACATGATACAGCCGGAGAGCCATCTGGAAATGGAAGCCTTCGAGAGAGCCTTCCCCTGATTGACAGGTCCAAAGTTCACAAAGAGTTGTGACGTCTTCCGAAAACACTTTGTGCGGTCCACGTAGAACTTCAGCGCTCTAGCCACATCCAGCGAGTGCAAAGTCCTCTCAGCCGGCGATGAAGGCGACGGGAACAACACAGGCAACACCAAGGGTTCGTTGAGATGGAAGTCCGACGGTACCTTGGGCATGAAGGAGGGGTGCGTCCTGAGCACTACCCTCGTGTCGTGGAAAGTCAAGTACGGGGCCTTGCAGGAAAGGGCCTGGATCTCTCCCACTCGTCGTGCGGAGGTGATGGCCACAAGAAAAGCTGTTTTCCACGATAGAAACTTCAACGGGGCCGAGTGCAGAGGCTCGAACGGAGGTCCCATGAGCTTGGTCAGCACCACGTTGAGCTCCCACGCCGGGGCCGGAGCCTTCACCGGCGGGAACGATCTGAACAGTCCCTTCATGAACTCTTTCACCAGACGATGAGACCACAAGGACGTCCGCCCCGTGGTTCTGGTGTATCGGGAGATCGCAGCAAGATGAATCTTGATGGACGCGTGTGCCAGACCAGCTTTGGCCAGCGTCAGCAGGTACGGCAGTACTTGGGGAGCCGTAATCCGTAGAGGGTTAATCTTCTGTGCGTGGCACCAGACAGAGAACCTCTTCCATTTGTGTCCGTAGCATTTAAGAGTCGAGGACGCCCTGGCCTTTGCAAGAACCTCTCTGCAATCGGCCGGTATGTCGTATCCTCCAAACTCTAGCGCTGCAGGAGCCAGGCCTGCAAGTTCAGCGACTTCGGGTCGTGGTGGAGGATGGCGCCTCCTTCCCTGGAGAGTAGATCCGCGTCCGCCGGCAGCTTGATCGGCGGGGACGCTGACAAGTCCAGCAAGTCCGGGAACCATATCTGCCTCGGCCACGCAGGTGCGACGAGGATCATCCTGCACCGTGACCTCTTGAGCTGGTTGACGAGCCGGATTAGCAGAGGCAAGGGAGGGAACGCGTAGAGGAACAGGCCCTCCCAGGGGAACGAGAAAGCATCGCCCATGCTCCTCGTCTGGGGAAACCTGCTGGCGAACCTCCGGCACTTGGTGTTCGTCGCCGTCGCAAACAGGTCGATCTGGGGTGTGCCCCACCGTCGGAAGAGGCGATCCACCAGATCCTGCCGTAGTTCCCACTCGTGGCACGAGCGCAGCTCCCTACTGAGTGAGTCGGCGATGGTGTTTTTTATCCCTGCCAGATGAAACGGCACCAGAAAAATCCCTTGGGCGACGGCCCAATGCCACAGGTCCTGCGCCTCCTTGGACAGCGCTGGGGACCTGGTTCCGCCCTGTTTCCTGATGTAAAACATGGTGGTGGTGTTGTCGGTGAAGATCCTCACCACCTTGCCCTTGAGGGACGGAAGGAAGGACCTGAGGGCCCAAAACACTGCACGGAGCTCCAGGACGTTGATATGCAGGGACTTCTCCGTCGGGAGCCAGAGTCCCCTTGCGTGCAGATTTTCGGTGTGCGCTCCCCACCCTTCCAGGGAGGCATCCGTGGTCACAGTCTCCTGGTGGGCTGGGGTCTGGAAGTCCATGCCCGCCGTCAGATGCGCGCGGGTGCCCCACCACCGTATCGCTCGTCGGAAACTCTCGTCGAGCTTGATCCTTTCCTCGAAGCTGCCCGTCGTCTGGATCCAGCGCGCATCCAGGAATTCTTGCAACGGGCGCATCCGGAGCCTGCACATGGGAATGAGGTAGATGCAGGAAGACATCATCCCGAGGAGGGACTTGATGGACCTCACTTTGGCCGCGTCGGCCACCAACATCCGTTGCACCTTGCCCAAGATGGTCCTGGTCCTCTCCTCCGACGGGGAGGCCAGAAGGGACACTGTCGAGCCTCGCTCCCAGAAACAGTGCGACTTGCGCGGGCACCATGTGGGATTTGGCGTAGTTCACGGAGAATCCCAGGTCCGTGAGGAGTTGGACGGTCCTTGCCGTGTGGACCACGGCGAGCTCCCTCGTCTTGGCGCTGATGAGCCAGTCGTCCAGGTAGGGGTAGACGTGAATCCCCTTGCGGCGCAGCTGCGCCGCCACCGGTGCGAGGCACTTGGTGAATACCCTGGGTGCCGACCGTAGTCCGAAGGGAAGGGCTTTGAACTGGTAATGACGCCCCTGGACCACGAACCTGAGGAATTTTCGGTGCCCCTTTAGGATGGGAATGTGGAAGTAGGCATCCTCCAAATCCAACGACGATAGGAAGTCTCCTTCCTCCAGCTGACCCAGGACGTGCTGGAGGGTGACCATCCGGAACTTCTGCGCCTTGATGAACTTGTTCAGACGTCGCAGGTCTAGGATGGGGCGCCATCCTCCCGTCTTCTTCTTCACGAGGAAGTATCTCGAGTAGACTCCGGAGCCCCGAAGCCTCTTTGGGACGAGTTCGATGGCGCCCTTTCTGAGCATCGCCTTTACCTCCAGGAGAAGTTGAGGGACGTGAAGTTCTTTCCTGGCCACGGGGGGGACGCGCGGGCACCTTCTTTGAAACTCGAGCGCGTGGCCCCGGGCCAGGGCGTCCAGCACCCAACGGTCGGTGGAGATGGACTCCCACACGCTGACGAAGCCCGCCAGCCGGCCTCCCACCGGGGTGCTTCGGTGGGGGCCCGACCCCACGGCCGGTTCAATCCTGCTTGGACGCGGCCTTGCCGCCTTGACCTCCTTGGCGACGACAGCGGGGTCCGCTAGACTTGCCTCGTCCTCTGTAGGCCTCTTGCGACGACGAGCGGGCCGCTTGACGGTAGGAAGCGAAACCGCCGCCGGAACCTTTGGAGGCGCCCTTGCCTCCGCCGCTCCGAAAGGGCGTCCGTCGTTGCTGCAGAACTCCAAGGGCCCGGGCAGTCTCAGTATCCGCCTTGATGGCCTGAAGGGAATCGTCCACTGTCTTCCCAAACAGGTTGTTCCCGTCGAAGGGCATGTCCAGGACTCTGGTCTGGACGTCCTGCCGGAAGTCCGTAGCTTTGAGCCATCCACGACGTCGAAGGCAAACGCCGTTGCCCAGCTGGCGGAACCCAGTGTCGGCGATGTCCGTCGCCACGGTGATGGCGTGGTCCGAGGCCACCTCACCTTCCTGCAGGATCTCCAGGGCCTCCGCCCTCTTGTCGTCCGGCAGAAAATCCAGCAGGGGAGCTATCTTGTACCACAGCTCCCTGTCGTAGCGAGCCACGATAGCCAAGGCGTTGGCCGCTTTAATCGTCGTCGCTGCCGACGAGATGACTCTACGTCCCATAGCATCCAATTTCTTTCCCTCGCCGTCCGGCGGGGAAGTCGATGTGGAGGCCGCACCCCCCCCCCCCGCTTTCTTCCTGGCTGCCGCGGAGACGACGGAATCCGGGGTAGGCTGCGCCCGGAGGCATAGGGGGGCCGTGTCCGGGACCCGGTACTTTTTCTCGTACCGGTCTCTTCTAGCTGGCGTCGTGGAAGGGTTCTTGAGGAGGGAAAGGCCCTCATCCCAAATGTCGTCCAACAGAGGCACTGCGAGGACCGTCTTCCTCTTGGCCTCGCGCCGCTGATAAAGGAAGCCTTCCTTTTTCTTCTCCTCAGGGCAGAGTTGGAAAAGCTCGGAAGCCCTGGAGATCATGGAGTGGAAAGATCCGATCTCGTCGGGCGGAGAAGCCCTGGTGGGAGGCGACGACGGAATATCCTCGTCGTATGCCTCGTCGTCCGTACCCGTCGCTGCCGTGTCAGTCCCCGTATCATCCCCTCGGGTGGACGGGGAGGAGGGCTGGACGGGGCGCGACGGTTGAAAAGGAGGTGGTGGATGGATCCTTCTTTTCTTGGTAGGGGGAACACCAGAAGGTCCCGGTTCTGGATCCCCCGACGGGAGAGGTTCCTCCGTCGGTAACGGTAGCCTCGTCCTTATCTCGGAGCATAAGGACTGTATGGCCAACAAAATGGCCGCCGAGTTGTCTTGCGGCGCTGGCAGAGGGGAATCCGACGGGCGAGCAGGGGCCCCGTCGGTACCCTCGACGATGTCGTCGTCGTCACCTGCGTCGGGGTCCATTCCGACGGGCTGGCCTTCTTCCACGCCTAGGCCGTGGCTTAAGACCTCGATCAGCTCCTCTTCTGAGGTTGAGGCCGAATCTACGACGACGCCCTGCCCCCCCTTCTTCTTCCCCACGGAGGGTTTCACGGGGGTCCTATCGATAGGCACAAAAGAAGACTCCCTCCGAGGAGGCAGGGAGATTCTGGGCCCTGAGGTCGCCACCACTGGTGCAGCCTCCACAGGCTGAGCCAGGGCCGCCGCGACCGTTTCGATAGAGGGCTTGGTCGGATGGATCAAGGCCTTCACCACCTTAGGTGCGCTCACCGCCTTATCCTTGAGGGAGGGGGCACTGCCACGCTCCTCCTCTGCCTTAGAGCTCGACCGGGGCCTCTCCAGGAGCTTCGCCGGGTGCTCGGCCTTCCTCTTACCCGACCCAGAGCGTTGGCTCGTGGTTGATGGTGCCGGGGAGGGTGCGCCCTGCCTGGCGCCCGTAGAGCCCGACCGTTCGGCGCTCCCGGTGCCAGCGGACTCGCGGTGCTTGGCCTTATGTTGGGCCCCCGTCGCCGGGGCGCCCTCAAAGGTCTTAGAAGACCGCTCGGATTTCTTCTTCTTCTCGCCAGACGGGCTCTTACCCTCCAGCCAGTTGGCGAGACGTTGATGGCGGTCCTTCATGGTCCGTTCCGACATGTTGCCGCAAAACGCACAGTCCTTCTCCACGTGCGTCTTGTCCTCATGAAGGCAGTAAAGGCAGAAAGAGTGTTCGTCCTCCTTAAAGACGTTCTGCAGCTGGCATCCAGGGCAGACCCTGAACAGCTTTCCGGGCGTCGAGCTTCCCTTCTCCTGGGCCATCTCCGAGACCGGGCCTGAGAAGCTTCTGGAGTCCTCCGAAGTGTAGCTCGACGAAATTTTCACCCTTGAGGGGCGCAGACGAATCCGACACGGGTCCCCGTTGATCGGATGTAGGATCGGTGGAGCTTGAGGCTCTTTTGACCGAAAGAATCGAAGTTTTTGTGAAAAAAGCGCGAAAAATAGCACTAACGCTCGAGAGCAATAGCACGAGGATCCCAACACATGAACGTGTGGTAAAAATCTGAAGATGGCTGCCAGAGGCGGTGCTTAGGTAGAGGGCAGTCATTGGCTGTGGTCAGTATGACGCAGAGACCAGTGATTGGTTATTACTACGAAAGACAGATCAGAAACGAAACTGATACTGGTTTTTTCTTTACCGAGGATTCCCAGCCTGACGACGGGGAATATTCATGAGCATGTGAATCCATGCCAGACCCCATGCTGGAGAAGTCCTGTGCCTCTTTGGAGAGCGCTGGGGATATGGTTCCCCCGTTTCCATATGTAAAACATTGTGGTGGTATTGTCCGTGAAGACCCTCACCACTTTGCCCTTGAGGGACGGCAGAAACAACTTGAGGGCCCAAAACACTGCCCGTAATTCCAGTATGGTGATGTGTAGCGTCTTCTCCTCCGGCAGCCAAATGCCTGTGAGGTGAAGATGTCCGGTGTGGGCGTCCATCATGACCATCTCCTGGTAGGGGGAGGGGAGCTCTGGAAATCCGTGCCTCTGACGATAATGGAGAGCACGCCCCATCACCTTATCGCTTGACGGAACTCCTTGTCGAGCCCGATTCTGTCCAGGAAGCCTCCAGACACATTGACCAAGCGGGCCGCGAGGAACTCCTGCAGAGGGAGCATCCGCAACCTGCAGAGTCCAAATCAGGTATATGCTTGACGACATCATGCCGAGTAGAGACCTGATGGTCCTCACCATGGTGATACTCAGTGCCAACAGCCGTTGCATTTTGCCTAAGATGGCCGATATCCTCTCCTCCGACGGTAATGCAAGGCAGGACACCGTGCCAAGCCTGGATCCCAGGATCATCATGTCCTGCAATGGAGTCAAGCAGGACTTTGCATAATTCACGAGAACCCCAGTTCCATCAGCAGGCGGACGATCTTCGCTGTGCGGTCAACGGCGATGCCCCTTGATCTGGCCCAGCTGAGCCAGTCGTCCAGGTAAGGGTGCACGTGGCTCCTTTACAGTCGTAGATGGGCCACCACCGTAGCCAGGCACTTGGTGAAGACTCTGGGCGCCGACTTCAGTCTAAAGGGAAGAGCCTAGAACTGGTAATGCTTCCCTTGAATGACGAAGCACAGGAACTTGCAGTGTCCTTTGTGTATCGGAACGTGGATGAACGCGTCCTCAAGATCCAACGACGACAAAGTCCCCCTCCTCCAGTTGACCAAGCACGTGCTGCAGCATTACCACCCTGAACTTCAGGGAATGTATGTACTTGTTGAGCTGTCCGTAGGTCGAGAATGGGCCTACTGCCCCCGGTCTAGTACCTTGAGTAGATTCCGGAGCCCCTGAGTCGCTTTGGAACCAGCTCTATCGCTCTTTTTTTTAACATGGCCCGAACTTCCAGCAGCAGCCGAGGTATGCGATGTTCCTGTCGGGCCACTGATGGTATTTCGCAGACACTTCCGCTGGAACTCTAAAAGTTGTCTGTGGGCGTCCAGCACCCATCGGTCAGTGGAGATGGTCTCTCACACGCTGACTAAGTTCGCCAGCCTGCCTCCCACCGTGGTGCAGGGGTGGGGGCCCCGACATCCTGGATGGTTCAGTCCTGCTTGGCGGTCGGTGCACCACCCTGGCAACCTTGTCGACGACGGCGGCGGCCTTGGTGCGACCCCTGTTGGCTTCCTGCGTCGAGGAGCGGGAGGGTTGGAGGTAAGAGGGTGAGCCCCCACCAAAACCCTTTGAAGACCTGCTAGACTTCCCCACCGGATGAACGAAAGGACGGCCAGTGTGCTGCAGTGCCCCCAAGGCACGGGCCATCTCTGTGTCGGTCTTGATGGACTGGAAGGATTCATCGACGGACTTCCCGAACAAGTTGTCTGTCGACCGGCATGCCCAGGACCCACGTATGGACCTCCTGCCTGAAGTTGGTGGCTTTGAGCCAGCCACGACGGCAAACCCTGTTGCCCATCTGGCGGAAACCTGTGGGTGCAATGTCCAGTGCCAAAGTGATGGCGTGGTCCGACGCCACCTCGCCTTCCTGGAGGATCTCCAAAGCCTCATACCGCTTGTTATCGGGGGAGGAAATCCAGGAGCGGAGCCATCTTGTATCAATGCTCCCGGTCGTATTTGGCCACAGTCACCAAGGCGCTGGCCGCTTTTACCGTTGTCGCCGGGTAGATTACCTTTCTACCAATGGAATCCAATTTCTTCCCCTCATTGTCCAGGGGTACAGTATAAGAAGACTATGAACTTGATGACTTCTTCCTGGCGGCCGCCGAGACCACCGAGTCCCGCGACGGTTGAGACCGCAGGCACTTGGGCGCAGACTCCGGCACACGGTACTTCTTCTCAAGCCGGTCTCTCTTCACTGGGGCTGAAGCAGGGTTCTCCGTTGTCTAGGAGCGGTACCGACAGGATAGACTTCCTCTTCGCCTCCCGGCGTTGGTACAGGAAGCCGCCGTCGTCCTCCGGGGTGAGCTGGAAAAACTGACGCCCGGGCAATCATGGAATGAAAAGTTCCCACTTTGTCTGGTGGAGAGGCTCTCCGCGCTGGCGATGTAGGGTTTCCCCCAGTCCTGCGTCATCGTCCGTATCTGTCGTCGCTGTCTCCGTCCCCCTTAGGGGGTGGGAGGGCAGTGAGAGTTGGAACAGAGGTGTAGGTTGTATCCTCCTTTTCTTCGCTGGTGACTGCCCCGGTGTCAACAGGGTCACCGATGGCGCTGCTGGAGCTAGTTCAGCCATCGGCAATCTCCTCTGAATCGCCAACACCAGCGTGTGTGGAGTGTTGAGAGGATATCCTGCGACAAATCTCTAGGGGGAACCGGGTCACTGGGCCCAGTGCCCATGTCATCGTCCTAGTCGACAGTATCAATGTCGTAGCCTCCGACTGGCATCTCCTTGACATTCCCATCGTCGTCACCACCATGGATGGTGTGGACAGAGTATCTCCTCCCTGTCAGACAAAGAAATGTCCGTGCCCTGAGCCCCCCCATTCAGGTCCTGAAAAGTCAGTCTCAGGTTGAGGTCTGGCACCCTCTTCTCCGGGTTCTTTTACAGCGGCTTCAATGAAGACTCTCTCCTGGCTGGGAGAGAGACTCTGGCTGCTGCCAGTGCACCCTGGACGGGCTCAGCCCCTTTTGCCTTCAAAAGGGAGGCCACCACCATCTCGATCGAGGAGGATGATTTGGCCTGGACCACCGGGCCTTCACAGGCAGGTTGGCCATCTTGGCCGCCTCCTTCACGGGCGGTTCGGACACCTTACCCTGTTTCGCCTTATCCGGCGTTTCCCGCAGCTTCCCTAGGATGCCCAACTTCCTCTTGTATGAAAAGCTGGAGCGGTGGCTGGAGATCGAGGCAGATGGAGACGAACGCGCCCTGACCGTCGCTGGAGCGGCGACCTCGACAGAAGCAGACTCGCAGTGCTTGGCCTTGTGTTGGGCCCCAACGGATGGAGCGCCCTCAAAAGGACTTAGAAGCCCACTCAGGGTGGCTGGATCTGGAATAGGCATGCCCCTGAGAATCATCTGGGGTAGAGGCCCTGGGCTTTGAGCCACACCACCAACCGGACTTGTCGATCCTTCAATGTGCACTTGGTGAAGGCACAGCGGATCTCCCAATCTTCTTTATGCACCGGGTTTAGACAATAGAGGCACTGGGAATGCTCGTCACCGGAAAAAAACATTTCACAAACCGCAGCTGGTGCACAACTTGAGAGAAGCTCCGCCCTTCTTCTCCGACATGATACGGCGTGGTGTAGGCCTGGAGACTTTTGGAAGCTTCCAAGAAGAACACTCCATTTCTGCCCATGAAGGGCGATGAAAGATGCTGAAAAACAGGTCCCCGTTAATCAGAAGACTAAGCGATGGAGCACACAGGCTCGATTGACCGAAAAATAGAATTTGCCTATTACAAAAGCGAAAAAACACAAAAAAGCTCGAAGAGCAAAACGCGAGGACTCCCAACACTTGAACGTGTGATAAAAATCTGAAGATGGCTGCCAGAGGAGGGGCTTAGGTAAAGGCCAGTCATTGGCTGGGGGCAGTATGACCCAGCGCTCAGTGATTGGTGTATAGGAGAAACAGTTGAGAAACGAAACTGAAATAGTTTTTTCTTTTACTGAGAATTCCCAGCCTGACTACGGGGAATACTCATGAGCATGTGAATCCATGCCAGACCCCCACGCCGAAAAGTAATGTTCTTTCTCCCGGTGCTAGGGTTTAGAAGAATTCTAGCAGTTTAATGGATCAACATGCGATTTTGAAATGTATAGGAGAGAACTGTGGGTTTTCTCTTAATACCACTTTTGGTTTGTGTACAGAGACAAGTGGTCTTATTAGACAAAGCCTGCAATGTTCTTTTTCTTCCGATAGAGGCGACAGCAATGGGAAATGCAATCTTGTAGAAGAACAAGGTACTTCTTATTCTGTAACATTTTTCGATGGGATGTTCCTCCGACATATTCCTCATCTTGATAGATAACATTCCAGCTTGCTGGCCTCGGAAATTTTTTCAGTAGAGGGCACTGCGCGTCGACGTCCCTCGAGATGGTGTCCCTCGACAGCCTCCGTCAAGTTATGTGCAGACTACCATGTGGCAGCCGCACATATGTCCCTAATCGGTACCCCTCTTTGGAGAGCCGAAGAGGCTGCGATACCCCTGGTTGAATGAGCCCTAAGGTGTTGAGGGGGCTCTTTCCCTGCCAATTTGTATCATTCTAGAATGGCTAAAATAATCCATCTCGAAATGGTCTGTTTTGTGATTGGCAATCCCAATTTGTGTCCTGCATAACCTACAAACAGTTTGTCTGCTTTTCCTTATTCTAGCAAGTCTGTTGATATAAAAACTCAAGGCACACCTTGGATCCAGCCTATGTAGCCTCTCTTCCTCTTTCCCTGGATGGGGAGGAGGGTAGAATGAAGGTAAGGTTATTTTCTGAGTGATGTGGAACTCAGATCACCTTTGGAAGGAAATTAGGCTTCACTTGTAAAACAACTTTGTCTTTGTGAAAAATTGTATGAGGAGGTTTGCAAGACAGCTTGTAATTCGCTCACTCTTCTGGCAGATGTTAGAGCCACTAGGAAGACTGTTTTAAGGGTGAGAAATCTTAATGAACAAGAATGGAGTGGTTCAAAAGGATTACCCATCAGAAAATTTAAGACTAGATTTAAGTCCCACAAGGGAACTTGGAACGGCCTTAGGGGATAGACATTAGTTAACCCTTTCAGAAATTGGATTACTAGGGGTAATTTGAAATAAGATGGCTCCTCCGCAGTGCGCTTAAAGATTGACAGCACTGCGAGGTAGCCCTTGATCTTATCAACTTGAAGACCTGAATTCGCCAAATAGAGCAAAAAAGATGACACCATTGGTGTACTGCATGAAAAGGGTTTGGTATTCTTTTTTCTACACCAGCTGCAAAATCTGTTCCAACGCCAGCGGTATAAAGTCTTTGTTGCTGGCTTTGCTGACAGCAACACCTCCATGACGTCATCCGGGAGGTCCCAATCCTTGTATCTCAACCTTTGAGAAGCCAAGCGTGAAGGTTGAGGGTTCCGATGTCTGGATGGAGAACCTGACCTCCCTTCTGCGAGAGAAGATCCTCGCTTTGCGGAAGACGAATCGGAGGGCAGATGGACATGTCCAGAAGGTCTGGGTTCCACGTTCGCCTGGCCCAATCCGGGGCAATTAGGATCATATTCTTCTGGAATCTTCTCAACCTCCTGATCATCTGAGGAATGACAGGGACTGGAGGAAACGCGTATAGAGGTGGAAACTCCCAGTCTACTACGCACGCGTCCCCTAAAGCTCCTCTTGGGGGAAATTCCCTTGAACAAAACTGATCGCACTTCCATTTGATACTGGTGGCGAACAGATCCACTTGAGGGGTTCCCCAAAGGGTGAAGATTTCTTGAAGGACTTCCTGCACTAGCTCCCACTCGTGGGAGACTGCTGCCTGCTCAGAGCGTCCACTGTCAAGTTTTTCTCTCCAGCTAAGTGAACTGCCGATAGAGAGATTCCTTCTTGAATTGCCCAAAACCAGAGCTGCATCACCTCTCTGCACAGTGGCAGTGATCCTATGCCTCCTCTTGTTGAGGTAGTTCATGGCCACTGTGTTGGCCATCATTATTAGGACATTCTTCCCCTGTACAGATGGCAGAAATGCCTTCAGCGCTAGTCTGATTGCTCTCAGCTCCAACAGGTTGATGTGTAGTCTGGACTCTGATGGAGACCAACGACCGCTGATGGTCAAGTCGTTGGCATGGGCTGCCCACCCTGTTAGTGGGGCATCCGTGACTACTGTTATCTCCGTCCATGGTTGCCAAAAGTGTTCTTTCAAGATGTTCTCCCGAGAGGCCCACCACTGAAGGTCTCGAGCCACTCTGTCTGGGACTTGAAAGAGATCTGACATTTTTCCTGAGAATTGCGACCATTGGGTTCTTAGTGCCCACTGGAGGGATCTCATTCTCAGGCGAGCCTCTGGCACTAGGAAGATGCAGGATGTCTTGAGGCCTAGCAACCTCAAAAAGTTGAAGGCTGGTAGACGTTGGGCATTTTGAAACTTGGTGCCCAGGGAAGTGTCCAGGACTGCTCCAATGAACTGGAGTCTCTGTGATGGTATCATCTGAGACTTATTTAAGTTGAGGGAGAAGCCCAGCTTGTGAAGGAAGTGGCAGACATAATCTAGCTGAATCTGAGCTTGTTCCGAAGATACTGCTCTGATCAACCAATCGTCCAGGTAGGGGTAGACGTGGATGCCGTCCCTCCTTAGACTTGCAGCCACTACAGACATTAGCTTGGTGAAGACCCTTGGGCGGAGGTCAGCCCAAATGGCAGAACTCAAAATTGATATTGAGAGTTGCCAATTGTGAACCTCAGGTATTTCCTGTGTTTGAGATGGATTGGCACATGCAAATAAGCATCTTGAAGGTCCAGAGATACCAACCAGTCCTGAAGCTGGAGGATATGAGAAAGGGTTACCATCTTGAACTTGTCCTTCCTGAGGAATTTGTTCAATTCCCTCAAGTCCAAGATGGGTCTCAGTCCTCCATCCTTCATCCTTCTTTGGTACTAGGAAGTAGGGAGAATACCAACCCTTGTTCCTCTCTGCTACAGGTACCGGTTCTATGGCACCTTTCTCTAGCAGGAGCGGGTCTGGAAACTTCAAAGAGTTGTTCCCCGGTGGATGACTGAGGGGTGTGTAGGAAGGGCAGGCAGTAACCTTGATCAACTGTTTCCAATGCCCAAGCATCTGAGTAATAGCCTGCCATTCTGCCAGATGTTGAGTTAACCTGCCCCCTACTAGTGTCTTGTGAGGCGAGACCTCAGAGGGGTTTAGAAGCGGCTGACGCAGATGCCGAGGGTAAAGCGGCACCTGCTGCTGTGGTTTTTTGTACCTTTTCCCCATCCACCATGGGTGAATCGTTTCTGGCCCCTATAAGCTGGCTGTCTTCTGCCTTTTCCGAATACAGAGTAAAAGCGAAAGGACCTACCCCTCCAGGAGGTTCCTGAGGGGCGATTCAGAGTCTGTCGGATTGCAGCCCCTAGAGATTTCACTGCTGCCTTGGATGTTTATAACTTTTCCAGGCTGTCATCAGCCTTCTTATCAAATGAAGTGCCGTCAAAGGGCATGCTCAAAAGTCTGGCTTGTACATCTGGAGCAAAACCAGACTTCCGCAACTACGCAAATCTGCGGATTGTGGTACTTGCCGCCATGGCCCTGCTGATACTGTCAGCAGAATCAATGCCAGTTTGAAGGGACTCGCACATTGCATCGTTCCCATCTTTGATGTTTAAAAATGCTTCCCTTTCCTCTCCTTCCGGGAGACAGTGAGCCGCAGATGAAGCACACTCCCAAAGTGTATGGCTGAATCTTGCAAGCGTGCAAGTGGCGTTAATCGATTGAAGCGCCATGCTACATGCCGAAAAGACTTTTTTGACATAGCATCAAACCTTTTTATTGTCCCTGTCCTGTGGAATAGTAGGGTAGCAGATCTACTATTTGATGAAGTTTCTGCTTGTGCAACCAAACTCTCTGGAGTTGTATGTTTGCTCAAGTATTCAGGATGTGTAGCAGATACCCTGTATTTGGCAGATAGTTTCTTGTTAACTGCAGGGATAACTTCAGGGGTTTCCCAATTAGCAGAGATCTTTCTTTGCAGAGCAGTATGAAAAGGAACAAGATCTTCCTGTGGACGTTTAACTAAAATGTCAGTAAGGTAATCCTGCTGAAATCCTGCTGAAAAGAAGGTGTAGGTGTACACAACCCCATGAATTCTATTATTCTAGCCATCAGAACCCTATAAGGTTTCTCAGCATGCTCCTCAGGGTTTGGTTTAGCAAACTCTACTTCTGGAGAAGTATCTAAACCACTTGCTTCATGTAAAGAATCTTGAAGATCTTTTAACCTGTTCTCTTCAGAGATAAATTCCTCTGGTATAGGAGTTGTGGTCCTTTGTAAACCAAAAGGTCTCTCATGGTCGGAATCCTCCCCTTCCTCATATTTCTAGAGCAGAGGGGGCCAAATTAGTTGTCACCGGTTGAGAAAACGTCAAAGTTGTCGACATGGAAGTTAAAGGCTTCGACAAACCCGAAAAGGGCGTCAAAAAAGTTAGAAGATGCCTCGAAGTACTTGAGAGGATCAGAATCCTACTCGGAGTCGTCAAGGTTATCGACGGCATCCTCGAGGTAATGGTCGAGGTCCTCGACACCTCTACTGTATGAGATGTAGTGACAGCTGTAGGTCTGTCTTTTATCGGCGTCAACATAGGCGTCGAAGACGGTGTCGATGCAACCGATTTATACGTCGACGGACCCTTCGACGACGGCGTCGATGATGCAGATTTACTGCCTTTACTCGAGGTTTCATGACGCTCTCGGGTAGTTTCTTTCGCCGGGTGCAATGACTCGCGGCGTTTTGATTTTTCGGGTCTTTCACCCAGGGTATCACCTTTAGCCGTCTCCGAGGGGGTCGAGGCCGCTTTCTCGAAGATGCTATGCATTTTCTTACGGAATTCCTCCCACTTAGCTGGAGAGCTGTGTTTCGTGGGGCAGGTGACCCTTTCCGGGGAGAAAGAAGACGAAGAAGAGGGAGATCTACGACGCCTCTTCTTAGATTGTTTCGATCTTGAAGACTGATGGGAACCGCTTGAGACCTTGAACGGGAATGTTTCCTGCGACGGCGAAGAGACGAATGTCTCGACTCTGCCGAAGAAACTTTCGAGGGAGTAGAAGTTTTAAGAGTCTTACCTCTTTCAAGCTTCCCCTTACACTCCTTCAAGGCTTTCGTCGTCATGGACATACAGTCCTCACATTCCGAACAGTGATGCTCCGATCCCAGGCACCATAAACAGATCCCGTGAGGATCATTCAATGACATTTTCTTCCCACAATCACGACACTTTTTGAAGCCGTACCGTGGGGTCGACGGTTCGGATGAGGAAGCCATCGAATAAATATATCTTCGAAGCATACGTTGAATAATCTTGAAGAAAGAACTGAGCAACACGATTACGAGGCCCAAGAAGCACGGAAAAACAGAACTGAGCAACGGCCGCTGCGTGAGTATTTATATGCAGAATGACGTCGGCGCCGAGATGGAGGCTGTCGAGAGACACCAGCTCGAGGGACGTCGACGCGCAGCGCCCTCTACTGAAAAAATGTCCGAGGCCAGCAAGCTGGAATGTCATCTATCAAGATAAGGAATACGTCGGAGGATACAATCCCTTTGAAAATGCCCTTTAAGGGAGCTTTGTGCATTGGCTTAAAACGGGGGCACCTTAGTTTACATAGGACTGTATTCGGATCCCATCCAGGCAGATGGTATGCTCCTGATGGATACATGCTTTTTACACCCACCATAAGTGACTTGACCATAGGCACCTTCCACCATGAGATAGTCTGTTGTGATGCTGTGTTTGCAGATGCATTTTGAGAGACTGTGTATACTAGCCCAAAGCCAATTGGGGGTAGGTTACAATGCTTTGTGTGGAGCAATTAATGGGGCTGATGTGTTTCTGGCTGCATCAACAACAAAACACTTCCATTTATTGTAATAATGCCTTGTACTTGGTTTCCTAGCTTCAAGCACAATATCCGTGCATTGAGTGGTCATCTGTAAATGTCTGAATTTGATGACCTCAGGAACCAATCTGCCAAGTTGGTATTTTAAGGGTTTGGATCTGTTCTTTCTTATAATTGTTGTGTTAGGAGATTGCGCAATGGTTTAAATCTGATAGGGGGCACAGAGACCGGTTTAGAAGATATAAATTACTCACCATAGTGACTCCCGTTTCCTCCATACTGCATGGGCGTCCCCCCAAAGGACAGGAGACCGAACCTTTTTCACCAGAAAAAAGCTTCTTCCCATTTAAATTTAGAGACAAGCAGGGGTGCAGCCTGGGAGCATGTGCTGCCCCGACTCCGCCCTCCGGCACCACACCTCTGTCCCCATAGACGTGTTGACAATAGATCAACATTGCCTATGACACCAGTTTTATTAGAGGGGAGGATGGTGGGACTAAGGGGTGAGTAATTTATAATTACTCTTACATCCTGTCCCCTTTCCTCCATACTGCAGCAGTGATTTAAACTGAATGTAGCCCCAGGGTGGAGAGGAAACCCTCCCTAAGCAAAAAGGTTTCTAAGAACCGCCTGTTCGAAAGCCGCGTCTGATCTAGAGCTGGCATCCAAACAGTAGTGCTTGCAGGAAGCCGAAGGGGTGGCCCATATGGCCACCCTGCTTATGAACTGCCAGGGGACATGCCGCTGGAATGTGATGGCCATTGCCTTGGCTCTGACTGCGTGGGTGTGCATATTGGCCAACAGTGGCTTATGCAGTCCCTCGTACGCTTCCTTGACGGCTGAGACCATCCAACGGGCTATGGAGGCCTGGGGAGGCCTGGGGAGGCCTGGGGAGGCCTGATATCCCTGTCTTGCTGCGCCGAAGGTGACAAAAAGTGCGTCCGACTTGCGAAAGCACTTGGTCCTGTCTAAGTAGAATTTCAGGGCGCGCCTGACATCCAGGCAGTGCAGAACTTTGTGCCTCGTCCTTGGGCTCAGCACAAAACATAGGCAGCACTATTTCTTCAGATGGAATGCGGAAGGCACCTTAGGAAGGAATGCTGGGTGTGTCCGCAGGACTACCTTAGCCCTGTGAAACGTAGCATAGGGCTCTGAGACGTCCAGCGCCTGGAGTTCACTTATCCTGCGAGCCGAGGTGAGGCTGACTAGCAAGGCTGTCTTAATGGGGACCAGCCTGATGTCAGCGGACGCCAATGGCTCAAATGGTTTGTGCGCCAGGGCAACCAACACTAATATTGAGGTCCCACACAGGGTGTGGCCTCTTGATGGGTGGGTACAGTCTGGAGAGACCCGTCAGATGCTTCTTGACAATCGGGTTTTAAGAGGAAAAGACCCCTTCCTCTGAGTTTCTTTAGGCTCCAATGGCTGCCAAGTAAGTGCAGCAAGTGTCTACCTGCACGTCCGAGTGGGCGAGGTGCGCCGAGAAGAGCACGTCGTCTAATGTATATGCAAGGGGGTAGATATCCTTGGAGTCTGCCCAGTGGCAGAACCTGGTCCACTTGCTCTTATACTGGGCCCTGGTAGCTTTGCTCCTAGCGCCCTGTATGATCTCTAGATTAGCCTGAGACAAGCTAAAGTGTCCTAGCGTGATCTGCTCAGGAACCACGCTGTGAAGGCTAGTTTCTGTGGCACTGGGTGAATGACCCTGCCCTCTTGCTGAGCCAGAAGATTTTTTGGGCCTGTCGGATGGTGAATGGGAGGTCTCTGAGAGGCTGAGCATCTCCAAGAACCAAGGCCTGGCTGGCCACCATGGAGTTATCAGAATGACGCTGTGTTGGCGAGACTCCTTGATCTTGCAGATCACCTAGAGTATCAGCGGCGTGGGCGGGAAGGCAAATGCTGTCATGTCGTTCCACTGAATCTGAAATGCATCGCCCAGGGAGCGGGTGCCCGGCCGCTGTCAGGAGGCGAAATGGTGGCACTTCCCGTTGTCCCAGGAGGCAAAGAGGTCCACCTGGGGGTGTCCCCATCTGCTGAAGATCTTCTGCAGTACGAGGTAGTTTAGCTGCCACTCGTAATTGTCGGCTCCCAGCCTGCCGAGCCTGTCTGCTACCAGGTTGTATTCCCCCCGGGAGGTGGACGGCCGTGAGGTAGATGTTTTTCTCCAGGGCCCATTTCCACACGCTGGCTGCCAGTCTGCAAAGTGGAGGAGACCTGGTAGTCCCCGCTTGTTGACATAGAAC
The DNA here is from genome assembly GCF_040938575.1 of Ambystoma mexicanum. Taxonomy (NCBI): domain Eukaryota; kingdom Metazoa; phylum Chordata; class Amphibia; order Caudata; family Ambystomatidae; genus Ambystoma; species Ambystoma mexicanum. Next base: position 986,937,356 of record NC_090921.1, read on the forward strand.
ATGCTGGTCGAGTTGTCTGTCTGAATGAGTACTACCTTGCCCTCGATAACCGGAAGGAAGGTGAGCGTTAGCCAGATGACCTTCAGTTCCAGCCAATTGATGTGGTACTCCTGCTGGGTCCAGATGCCATGGACGCAGTGGTTGTCCAGGGTGGCCCCCCCATCCCTCTAGAGGGGAGTCAGTAGTGATGGTGACCTGCGGGGTAGGTTGCCGGAAGGGCTTGCCTGTCCAGAGGTTGCAGTCCCTGGATCACCAAGTGAGGTCCGGGTGAAGGAAGGAACAATGATCATCTCCCCCTGAGAGCCCCGTTCCTGGTTCCACAATGCCGCAAAGTGCAGCTGTATCCTCCTCATCCTGAGTCTTGTGTGGGGGACGGCCAATAGGACTGCTGCCATGAGACCCAGTAGGTGTTGGTACCACCAGGCCGAGGTCACTTCTCTGCTGAGGAAGTGTGCAGAGGCCCTCTTGATGGCCGTGATCTTGTCCTCCGAAGGAAAAACTCTCGGAACTGTATGGGAGGATAGGTCCAAGAGACCCCCCCCTCCCCTGCAGCCCCCCTCCCTTGTGGAGTCCATGGCTCGTCGGGGGTCCCCCCCTGCCACCAGGGCCCAGGTGGCGGGTGGACCACTGGCTGAAACATTGACCAAACGTGCTGTATTAAGCTAGGCCCTGGAAACCATTTTGTGAAACCAGAATGACATGAGCCCATGTGCGCCGCAGCGCGGCGCCCACCCTTGGAGAGTTCTCACTTGTCCCTGCGGCCACAGCTCCCTGGCAGATCCGCTGAGAGCCCGTTCCCACGAACAGGCGGACATGAGCTAGTGCTAGAAACAAACACTAACATTCAACTTCCGCAGTGTATCACTGTCCACAGTATGACCCGGCCAGAAGGGCGAGGGTGGAAAAGAACTGTAAAATGGTCCCCCGACAAAAGCAGAGACCCTAAATACCAATATGCAAACTGCCTGTGATAAAACCCGTTTCTCCACGACCTTTTTGATTAAATATGTAAACTCCATGAAGATGGCAGAATGTGTGTTCATATGGCATTCTGGTTAAAACACCTATATCCCCGTAGTTATGCGCAAATGGTAGAAGTGTCCCGGGTTTTATGTTATATGTTTCTTTGAGAAGAATGTACTCCAAGGCCCTATGCCATAACTGAACTAATGCTGCTAGAGTGCAACGGAAAACAAGTGCAACCGCATTGGGAGCTCATGTAAATCGTGTAAGAAAACCCATAGAATGTATTCGAATGTTCAAGCTCACCATGTGTCATTACCATTAGTCTCATTGGCCAGTTGTTCCTGCGTGCTCCGCTTACCTTAATACTAACTCGCTTATCGTGCATGCATAGAATGTAACAAAATGTTGTGTTTGTTAAATACTTAAACACATAGTTAACAATAGCAACATTGGTATAGGTAACACATATGAAATGGCCATGTAAAGGCACTAACAATGTAGGCATTTAAGCTTTGAAGAAAAAGCTCAACGAGTATTGTAAAGTATATGAATTCTCATGTATTTTTGTATAACCTGCAAACACACGAGGAAAATACCATTGTGGGCATATCCAAGGCCAATTCCCCTCTCTCACCAGTGAAGCCTGCCAGATGAAAGGCAGAGGCCCGGGCTGCTCTGCCTCACCTCCCCCAATTCGGCTGGAGCCGCTTCAAGCATTCACGTTCCCCCGCAGCTCCCATGGCCACGACCAGCCACCTGAATTATTTACAACCCAGCAGTAAACCCCGGCCATAAACGCAGGCCAAAAGGTGCCCTTTTCTTAGGCTCCATGACCCACCAGCTCACCCCAGGTTAATGGCCCCTGTAAAATTAGGACACCCAATATTATAGCAACACTGTAGGAACACATTCATAATGACTTCTAACGAGACATGATAACTTGGACAGCTCACCCCTTACCCTGAGACCCAACCTCGTGACCTATGATACCCAGCAAACAGGATGATGGTAACCATGTATTGATGTATTATCAAAGGACCCCACTCTAGGTGCATTCCTCCTGTGTTGCATTAACCTGTAGAATAACCTATTGTAGGATTTACAGGGAAAGCTAATATTGCAGTATTGAATGAATGGGGTGTGCGTGGCCCTTAGGGCAGAAAGCCAAGGAAGACCTTCATCAATGAGAGTGGCCACGCCTGGCACAACAGCACCGCCCGGATGAGCCCAGCTGACCTGCCCGGCCCACGTTGGCAACCAGTGACGTCCACCAACCACGACGCACCACATCACAGCTGCACCTATAGTTAGTCATCGCCACCAAATCCCCACGAACATGTGCCCCCTATAGTGTGTAGATTCTTATGACGCATTTTGTAAATATATACGCCTGTCTTTGCTAGTGTTAGACAGAGCGCTCTGGGAGTTTGCAGAGTCCTTTGCATGCCCTATTTTTGACTTATATAAACTCCCATTAAGCTCACCCGCACTTTGTCTTAGCCTTATTCCCATCTTGGGAGAGTCCTTTACTGCCTCTCATTGTGGGGAGGGTTGTTCTATCTGGGGACGCTCGCCTTCAGAACCTGTGTCCCAGATGAGCCCCAAGAAAGTCAGTCTGCGTAGGCTGCAGCTGTGACTTGAGATTGAGCAAAAAGCCCAGACCGTGAAGTGTTCATGAGGGCGTAAGAGATGCAGTGCACCGCTTCTGGAGATGAAAGCCTGACGAGCCAGTCGTCAAGGTACGGATAGATGTGGTGGCCCTGAGCCCTGAGGAGGGCCACAACAGTATTCATCAGCCTGGTAAAGATCCTGGGGGCTAAGTTGAGGCCAAAGGGAAGCACCTTGTATTGGAAATGGTAGCCCATGATCCTGAATCGTAGAAAAGAACAATGAGGCTGCCAGATAGGGAGGTGCAAGTATGCGTCCTTCAGATCCAGGGAGCACATCCAGAATCCCCTGCACAATGTCTCTGCTATTAAAGCTGGCATAACCATCTTGAATTTTTGGTAGAGGTAGGGAGAGGTTGAGGGTGGAACGGTCCAGCACAACTCTCAGGCCCGCCTGGTTCTTTTTCTGAATGGCAAAAATCCTGGAGTAGAAGCCCAAGCCTCTCTGGGAGGCTGGGACTTCCTCCACCGCCTGGCTCTCGACGCGCAACCGGATCTCCGCCAATCGAGTTCCTGTCCCAACCTGTGGGAGTGGAGGGGAAGAGGGAGGAGAGGCTCGGATGGGTAGGTGGTACCCCGTGGATACCACAGAGGGGTTCCAGGGGTCTGCGAAATTTGGTGCCAGAACTGACGGAGAGCAAGCCTGCCCCCCCACTGGCAACATGTGGAGCAAGAGGGGCGTGTCATGCCTTCTTTCCTTCTGAGGCTGTTGTGGAGGCGGGAGGCTGGAAAAAGCCCATACACTCCACCCCCTTTTTGTTGTTTGTGCCAATGTTGGGTCGGTGAACGGTCAGGCTGCCTGGACCTCTGCTCTTGGAAGCCACAGAATCCTCCATATGTACGCCCCTTGTCAAAGCGCTGCTGTGACTGGGTGTACATTTTGGGCGTGGTCTTTGTAAGGATGGATAAAGACCTTGCAGTTTATGAGCTCTTCTTTTTGTCCAGCTCCTCGTCCGTGGTGGAGTGGAAGAGGTCACCCCCTTCGGACACAAGGTCTAATATGAGTTCCTGGACATCCGGGTTGAATTTAGTAGCACAGAGACCGGCTGTTCTTCTCATGTCCGTGGCAATGGAGATGGTCCGGCCAGAGGTGCCAATGTGGGCCACGGTGGTCTCCATGATGTCTTGTGCCACCATCTTGGCCTCTGCCAATCCCGCCCTGAATCGTGATTAGGTCTGTGCCGGAAGCTCTGGGAGGAAATCGGCAAATTCCCGGCAAAGCCTCTGGTTAACGGCTGCATACATGGCATCCCGTTGGGTTGCCGAAGATGCAGGGACGCGTTGGAATACAGCATCTTCCCGTACGCCGCCAAGGTCTTCTCCTCCTTGCCTAGCAGCGTCGCGGAGGAAGAGGCCGAGGACGACTGAGGCTTGGAGTATAGTGATGCCGCAGCGATCACCGAAGAGTGCAACCGAGGTTGGCCCGATAGCAAGAGTGTATCCCCCTCCATCTGCCTGTACTTGGCGTCAAGTGACCGGCTGGACCGAGTGGGGCTTCAGCCAGCCCTATTTGGCCAAGGCGACAATGTCCTCCTGCATAGGGATCCCTGTCCTCGCTGCGGGATGTAGTGTGAGGACATGGGCGAGGGCCCCCTCTGATGGTTGCTCTACCTCGGGTTGAGGAAGGACCAAGTACTCTGCCAGCCCCGCAAGACGTTCATGGAAGGCCTCAGCTAATGACGGCGTGTCAGTGTCCTCCTCCTCATCTGTGTCCAACTGAGGGTCCGGTTGGTCCGGTACCGGTGGAGGGATGTTGAAAGCCGAAGACTGGGGAGTGGAGACTGGAGCCGGAGGCTGCAGCGGAGGCTGTTACGGAACCGCCTGTACTATCGGTTGGAGGGCCGGAGGAGGCTGAACAGGGGCCAGGGGCGCCTGTACTGGGGCCTGCGAAACCAGAGCGATTGGCGGAAGCACGTCCCTGATGGAGTCCCTAAGGATGACCCCCCCATCCGAGGAGATTTCATGAGCCGGAGGAACCTTTCAAAAAAACTGTCCTCACAGGCCGGAGGGGTGGTAGGCGATACTGACGGGGTAGCGGGTGGCTCCTGGAGCTGTTGCATACCCTGCCAATAAGGACACAGCGGAAACCTGCCCTGCGCAAAGCAAGTGTAGGCTGTAGGCCACGTACCGGGTTGACACAAGTCCCACCTTGACACATGTCCCTCCACCTGCTCCATGTCTTGGTGCGGTCTCGAGTGGATGTCTGAAACGTCTGGCACGGCGGCCATTTTGCTGAGCTGCCTTGCCTGTGTCATGTTGCTTGGCTCATTGTGCCCAGCCCCACCCAGGACTCTTGAGTGTGGATCATGAGTCCTACCCTGTTCCTCAGGCCGAGGCCTGGTAGGCGTTTCGCCCCCTCGCCTGATCTGCCAGTAGAACTGCGTAAAGGTGCCCCTTCAGACATGTTGGCGGTACTATGGCGTTGCCCCTCAGTTAAGAACCCAGTAAAAGAACATTCCGGTCCCTCAACACTGTCACCGGAAGGATCAACTGACCGCTCGGCCTGCCAGCCGGTAGCTGATATAGCCTCGGTACTCTGCTGTTATGAGGACCCGAGCGGTCCCTCCCACGCAGGTGAGTCCTTGGGAAGGCGTCATCTTTGCGAGAGGCGGTGGAAAAGAGCGGCCCTTCCTTGGGCTTGGATCGAAGATAGACGAAGTCCTTTAGGTCCTCTGGGGGCGATCTCTGGAAGAGTTCCATCCACCTGGCTAGCCTTTTCTTTAGGGACCTCGAGGAGAGCGCATCGCACGCAGTACAAGCATGCCAGCCGTGGTCTGGGCCAAGGCTACGTAGGCAGAGGACGTGGGGCTCTTTAGTTGGAAAGAGACGGTCGCAGGATGGACACCTGCTGAACCCTGTAGAAGTCGACATGCGCCGGGGAGGAGCGCGACGCCTGGGAACCGAGTACCTGAATGATAGACAAAAAGACAGAAGAGAAGACGTATCCGCGTGAGGAATTACATGGCCGAAGTCAAACACAGGAGCGCTTGTGAATTCGGCCCGTTCCCGTCGAGGCAGAAAAGGGGACTGAGGTGCGGCGCCGGAGGGCAGAGTCATGGGCGCACCCCGCGCGCCTCTATATCTAAAGGGGAAGGTGGTTTTTTCTGGTCAAAAAGGTTGTCTCCCGTCCCTTGGAAGGGACGTCCATGCAGTAAGGAGGAAAGGGGACGGGATGTAAGAGTAGGGAGTATACCAGTTGTCTTGCCCACATTGGCACAATGAGTATTATTGTTAGGTGTAGCTTGGTACCACTTTGCAAGTCAGTGGTTCTGGGGAAAAGAGTATGTAAATGTCCCAGACCAACTCACCTATAGTGCACTGCTTAGGGACCTATGCTCTGGGTACTTGGATGTGAAGCTTGAGCACTTTTCTGTTGCAAATTGGTCCACTTTTGGTTGACACTGTTGCAAAAATCGTTTTAAAATGTTTTGGTGTTAAGTTCCCACTTGTGTTCTTTTACCAGGAATCTACTTAATCAAGATAACTGTTCTCCTGGAACATGTTGTGTTTGAATATAAAGGTTCCTTTGAAGACATCAGTGCCAAATGTTTTGTGCGAACTAAGACAATTGCCATTGAGTGCGTTCACCCCCTGCTTCTTGATTTAAAAATATAGCTGCAGTATTGTCTGTATTGATAAAAATGCTTTTCCCAGCAAGGATGTTTTGAAATGAGCTAAGTGGCGTTTTGGTTGCTAGGAGCTCCAACAAATTTATTTACCATTTGGCTTGTTCAATAACACAGAGCAGTGAGGTGCAGGCAATGTGCCCCCAACTGGTCAGTGACAACTGATTTAATGGTTACTTGTACTGGTGAATTGACGAAAAGTATTCCTTTTATCATGTTCTTTTTTTACCACCATTGAAGAGCTTTTACAACTCTTTGTGAGACCACCAATAGATTGCCCCATTCGCCCGTTTCTTGACACCATTGCCCAGTCAGCCACCACTGTATTGGACGCATGCCGAGACGAGCATGAGGCATTACAGAGATACATGACACCATCATGCCTAGGCAATTCATTACTTTCCTGACTTATCTGGCGACTGGCTATGTAACAAGGGGTTTGAGCTTGCAACGCTTGACCCTTTAGAGATATGGTTGAGCTATTGCTTTGCGATTGTCTGGAAAGGCTCAGAGAAGCATTTTATTTTGGCTTGGAGCAAGACTTCAACCAGGGAATCTGGTGCCAAATTACCTTTAACAGTGTGGGCCACTGAATGCTGGTTTGTACTTGTTTCTATCAGGAGATTGACTGGTTTAAAAAGGATTGTATGAATGAGAGTTGGGCTAACTCTTTTCAATAGACATTAGAAGGGGTATGGACTGGTAGTTGGCATTCTTCAATGAAATTGGTTTCCTCATCTGATTCATGGGTTTGAATGCCAAATTGGTCTTACTTTTTTTAGTAGGACAGGATATAAACACTGATCCTCAGTAGGCGGCAAGTTAAGGTGGTTCTACTATGCCTGAGGAAAGTAAGTGGTACTTATCCGGGTCAATATCATCCTCGTCATCAAATACGCCATTCTCTGTATATGCATCATCCTGCTGTACATATTCTCCCCTCTTGAATAGGCAGCTCTAATATTTTATTTTTAAACAATGTAATTGTTTTGTCTTCTGGGAAGAACAAATCACTTACCTCCCGGTAATGTTCATTTGGATGGATGTTCCTCCCACGGATTCCTCATTTTTGAAGTCCATCTCCCAGTGCAGCTGCTCTTCAGAAACCATTGTCACCAGGGGGCAGAGCGCAGCTCCACATGACGCCTATGCGGAGACATGACAGAGCCAGTATATGTAGCGGTGCCGTGCCCCATGACTGTTTTTTTTCTACACAATCTGCTTGCTTTCGGAACACCGCTCTTACAGTTTTCCATTTTTGGAATCTTTCGCTTCCATTCGTCATATTCGACACAATGTCAAAAACCAAAGTCCTCGGGTTTCAAACCCTGCATGGACGGCAGGCATCTAATGTCGGTTTTGAAAACCTGCATTGCATTTGCCTTGAACGGTGTTGGTGAAGGCCATGATATGCATAAATGCGTGCAGTGTCAATCGATGCACCCGAAGGAGCTTGGAGAACAAGAGGCAACACTTTTTACCTGGTTCCACAAGGGAAGCGGCAACAAACTGACCTGTTCAAGGGCACCAGGTGCAGACTGAGGAACGGTCCCCAGTCCAAAAAGGACAAGAATTAAACACTGCAAGAGGTCAAGGGCGTCTACCGTTGTCTAAGAACAGGAGCCACCACTCCATGGGTGGCCGGGAAGAAAAAGTACCCCAGGTGCTTTTTCTCACCCAGTCTTCAACTCCTGATGGGAGGCATTCAGGATGAAGAGGCATGGCATCTTTGGCCAAGCGAGTGAATCCCACGGTGCACTGGCAAGCTGACAGGGAATTCACAAGCAGATGCGACACGGTCACATCCAAAGGGCCACACTGTTCCGTCTCTGGATGTCGGTGCTCTGACCTCCAGTCCCCTCTTCTGTGGTGCCGACTGATGCAAGAATCGCAAGGGAATTTTCCCCACTCCCCAGGAGACCATAGATGTCCCATCTGGAAGACATTTCTGACGAGGAGGGGAATCAGTCCCTTTCGTACTGGAGCTCTAACACCCCAGAGAAGTCAAGGACTTCCCGAGGGAGTTTTGTGGGGAACAAGGAGACTTGGTGGAGCTTGCAGGACTTTTCAGACTGCATGGCATATGCGGGCCATCACTTTGTTTGGCGCTCCTTTAGTGTTTTCAGTTTGAAAAGCAGACATGTTCGGCATTGAAACGCATTGTGATGGTATTACCCAAATTGACCTTTTACAATTGACATTTTGTTTTAATTGTCCTAATTATAGTGGTCCTAATTGACCTTCTGCATAATTGACCTTTATATTATTTTAGTTATTTTATGTATATATTGGGTTGGTGTTGGTTTTGGATTATAAATAAAGTAAGGGGATTGGGTGGAGGTTGCGGGGGGTTTTGGATTGTGTGGGAGGTTGCGGGGGTCCCCCCTCCGCATATATGTCCTAATTGACCTTTTAAATTGGGTCAATTAGTATACATCTACTGGGATCCCTTGTAATGCAGCTATTGCACACATGGTGTGTGTCTCTTTCCAAGGGAACATTGTATTACAAGACGGGTAGAATTTAAAAGTGGTATTCTCCATGGGAGCCTAATGGGGGGCGAACAAGCTATTAAAAGGGTAAATATGGCGGCATTGAAGCACTCTATAAGAGCCATGTGTATGGAAAACTACAAATTACTCCCATTCCTCTTACTTTGCGTCTTTAGATGCATTGTGGTGGAGCACACATCTTTATTCCACAGCTACTTCTGATGCTAGGAAAGTTGAACGCCTTAGGCCTAGACTATCCATTGAACATAAGCGACCAACCCAATGGTACAAGAAAAGCCATCTGAGGAAGTCAAGGGTGAGGGATCATGGGTACATGTACACATAGAATAGAAAAAGTGTGACAAAGGCCCCGGCTGACGCCCACTTTCCGAATTCAAAAAGGCAAACAAGATGCAATACTCTGCACCGACCACTACATAGTTGCCCATGTAAAGCACGCAAATCAGATTCACAAGCCTCAAACATGGTCACTGCAAGTGTGATTTTTTTCCCCCCGGAATAGTGGGATTATATACACACACCCATTTGTGCTGAAAAACAATCTCAGTACAATACATGAAAAAGAAAAATCACAAATGGCATGCTATCAGTTGTGTTCAACTGTTTCAAGATGGTTTCAGTGAAAATATTCTAGTGTGTGAAATTACTGGGGGCCATCTAGCTCCTGCTTCTACCCTAGAAGAGCCTGCTTAACTAAAAACCAACAAATATCAGGAGCTACTTAAGTTTTCCCAGACCAACTTGTGCCTTACAAACATGCATATGTGACATTATCTTTTAGTGTTTGTAAATCAAGGAAAATACATATTTAAATCTGATATCATATGATCGGTTATTCATAACACGCTTAATACCCAGAGGTTTCTAAGCGCAGACCCGGGGATCAAACCTGTGGTGCTCCGTGACATCTTGCTTCCAAGACGAGTACATTGCCCCTTAGCTATCCTCCCGAGAATATAATGTATCAAGCATAAAGTGCAAAAGGTTAACAAGTGCATCTCATGTGGAAGTTAGATTTGTAGTGCGCTGTGGACTTGCTCCTGTTACCATAGAGGTAGCTCCTGCCTACATGGTAATGTCCGACGTCCAGGAGCTAGTTTTAGCTCCTACTCACATCTTAATTTCGTGCCTTGCTCTACATCATGGAACAGTCGATTACGTATATAAACCAGCAATAGCTTTGGCAGGGGGCTCCAGAACTCTACAGCTACAGCTGTAAAATGCACTTAACACATTAAAAAGCAATTCTGGAACAGTCCGAAGGGATGATGTTAGTTTGAAGGATGAGCTGGCTTCCGTCTCAAAATGAGAACCATCCTTTAAAAAAAAAATGGCATGTTTGTCCGTAGGGAATTCTCAGCACTCCAACCCAGCCAAAAGAGACACGGAAGATGTGGAGGAAGCCCATCGGGCCAGGGAAACCAAACATAGAAATGCAGATCAATGTTACAGCTGAACAAACAAAACTACATCGCTCTTGGTAATACTTTGATGAAATTATTCCTTCCTCCCAGATTCCTCATCCTTTATCTTTTCAAGGTTAAGCTGTCAATCTTTTTCAGCCACTAGGGGGCGCTGTGCAGCTCCGATCGGCATACATAACCCCAGATGTGATTTCAAAGGCAGTTTATATGGGCAACATAGAAGAGGGAAGGCAGGGTTTTTGGAATGAATCAACCATCACTGGCAAAGCTCTGGGCAACTCTGCATACCAGTTTATCTGCCTCATGCCATTACAGAAGGGTGAAGACCATATGCAAATCAGACTTGGTCATACTCCAAAAGGTAAAGTGCAATTTGAACTACTGGGTCACTTCAGTGTCTAGGACCAATGAGACAGAAACATGTCTCTGGTCTTGTGCAGAGGGGATATTACCTAGCAGGCAAGAGTTGTTTTTGTCATTGAGAACCCTATATCCATTACGCTCTTCTGCTGCATTATGGTTGGCTGTATACACATACGGCAACCACATACCAGGTAGCTAAACTACATAAATATTGCCTATATAGACACACACAACAGGTTGTATATTGGTAATTCAATTACAATTGCTTTCTTTTTTTACCACTAGTCTATCTCTCCAACCAATGTCAACTAGTCCTGAGACCCTAATTCCCTAGCCGACGCTGGTGGGTCACCTATCTAGGGTGAAAGGATATGGAGAAGACACTGGCCCCACCTAAATACTTCCAATATGTTAAAAAAGCCAACAAAAAAGAGAAAGAGCCTGAATTAGTGTGAATGGAACAGAGCAATTAGAAACGTCTTAATGCTCAATTCTCATCTGCTCATGAAGTAAATATTTTTAAAAACATGAAAAAATAGATGGGCACCCCATTACTATTCGGTTAGCCCTTAAAAACACACTTAAGGGATGCCCTAATAGCTGAGAATGGAGCTTTAAAATCCCAGGGCTAGTTAGCATTGGTTGGAGTTATAGACTAGTGTAAAAAAGAAATGGAAGAGACTGCATTTTTAATAGAATATACAATGCGTGTGCCATCATGTATGGTATCAACAGCACCCCAAGACCCAAGTTCGGCCCTTGTCCCTAGCACTCAGTAACTGAGACCACAGAACAGCTAGAAGTGAATAAACTACCCGTCATGAGGAGATGGTTTGGAGACTGAAAAGGAATCTGAGATTGAAGACTAATCTAACAAAAAAAACTAAGTTAAGTAATTCCTTCTTGTAATGGATTTGTTACTCCCACAGATCTCCCATGTTCGGCATCTGGCCCTAAAACAATGGAACTGCTACGACCAGACAAAGAAAGCCAGGAAATGCTTTGCAAAGGTGTGCAATTAAGCCCATGTAGAAACCTTATAAATGTCCAAAACGTACTCCCCTCTGCAAGGCAAACTGCTAGGCCTCGGGAAGAATAGGCCCTTCCTTCACTGCCACATCACCGCATTCTGAAATATAGAGTCTGAGTCACCTGGACATGGTCTGCCTATTAATATCCAAGCACAAACAAGCTGCTGAATAACCAACAAAGAACTAGTCATCCTTCACGATGTCCCTTGGCGAAGAAACAGTGGCAGAGAGCCCTCTTGGAGTCTTAGATAGGTGAGATGGAGAATAGGAAGAGTAATCTTCTGCGCAAGATGAAAATCTGACACAAAGTTGATAAAGGTAGTCGTAGGAACTGCAGCGGCAGGAGCTGGCTGCAAGCAAATTTACAGAGAAAAAGAGAAGGCAAACAAATATACTGGGTGACAAGGATTTATCAGAATAGGGGGTGTACTGGAATTTAAGGGCTCCCCAGGGAGATTAGAGAAAGCCCTATGGATCAATATCATCATATTACTCTTAACGGTCTTTAAGCAGGCATAGTTTGGACGTGCTGAAGACACTGTTGTACTCAGTGTAAGGGTAAAACTGGAGACCATTCACCGAGAAATGTTAGACTCCAACTGACTAGTCTGAGGCAAAAGAAGTCTCCCCCAAGGCAGTTTTCAAAAATTGATTAGCAGAGTTTGCTAATTAAATGTTTCATGATTAGTAAACAAACCCATTTGATTAGCAATTTTGTACTAATGTTTTTAATGCCACCAGAAGATACTTGTACCCAAGATAGAAAATGAACAACAATTTAGCAGTTTTGTATACCGCTGAAGTAAGACATTAGTGAGATAAATCAGGCCTTGCAAATTCTCTCTGTAAAATGGTGCATGTCACCAGAAACCCACTTTAGTTTGGCACGCTGCTGCCACCCAGAGGCCAGCCATGCACAGTGAAACCTTTATTTGACATTTGCTGCAAACAAAGTCAAGTTTAAATAAAGGTTTCCAACATCCCCTGCAAATAGTACTGCCCTTCTTAAAATCTACTCGACTATGCGAGTAGGCAAAAATGCTTTGCGAGCCCCGGATGAGTGTCTGTAAAAAGGTTAGCTACATAAACTGACACAAATAAATAGATACAATAAAAAGGCTGTGAAAACAGTTTGGCCAGCTCTCTCTACTGCAGGTGCAAATATATGATGCAATCACAATCATAGAGCGAAGTGAGCTCTCGAGGCCAACTATAGTGTACAGTTTTGCAGTAGGTCTGTAGATGTTCAGACTGGATGAAACTATTGATCGCTACTTTAAGTAAATATCAAGTTAGCTTTGTGTAGTCATTATGTAAAAGACTAAGCAGAGTGGAGAACTGGGCAAACGAGGCAGAATATTGTAGCTTGCGGCCATCTCATTTTCATGGTAGGGGTATAAACCAACATGGTAAAATAGAATGTCAAGGAGTATGGGATCAGCTCATGGGTTGAGCACCAGTTGCAAGCTGTACGTAACCAGCAGGCCACAGGACTAGGTTTGCTATCAAAGCATTTGGCCGCATGGTCATATACATTTTTGAAAGTGTCCACTCGTCAATATGATGCATCTTTCCCAACAAAATGAAATCTAGTTGACACAGATTTAGATACACCTCATTGTAAAGCATGGAGACAATGCAGTGTTTTGCAGTAGCAATACTGTATTTATGTATTATGTAACCTATTGCATTTTTAAAACAGGAATTGAAAGCCTTTTTTTTTTTTACTAAAACACACACTAGTCTTTGGCAGACAGGATACCGTTACCTTAACAGCATTATCCCGATTATTTCTGGTCTGCATTCATTTTAAAAATAAAGATAAAATGTGCGTAGCACTCCCACACAGGCCATTTGGCACATGAGTGAAGGCTAGGATTACTGCTGCACCCTCTCTATTAGACCCTTTGAACTTGCAGTGAACAGAGAAAAGAGGGTGGCGAGAGCTCTGAAGGCAAGAGAGGAATGCAGGGTGAGCTGTGCTTTCATTGAACAGGGTAACGTAAATAGCCAACTTTGCTACACAAGTGCCAATTTAATTAGCAAACCTACATAATTGCATAGCAAATTGCTCTGCAAGACTGCTTATTTCATGGCCTTGCTCCCCTATCGTAATGGAGACCAGGGTTCACGCTATATAGCGATCCAGAGCTGAGGCACAACAGTGGACCAATTTGCAACGAAGGCAGAACAGAAGTAGAAGGCAGTGAATAGAAATAATTAGGTAAAGGATAGGCAGAGAAAATGAGCAAAGAGCAGATGCCGAAGCTAAGGACTGAAGCTATACAAGCATCAACTTAGAAGGCACATGGGAATGCCGGTACAGTGAAAATCATGGGCCAAGAACAACAAGAGGGATTAGTAGGGAAACAGGCAAGAAAGGCGGCCACACAAACTTTGAAACATAACATTCTAGGAATATCAGGAAATACAAAGCACTGTTCACAGACACGGCAGTAAATCCCAGCAAACTCAGAGAATATGGTCAGATCAATAAAGAGCAGGCACTTAACTATGGACTGAAGTCTGGTAAAAAGCACAAAAAGAGGAAAGCATAATACATCAGGTTGCTTCTAGTTCAGCAAACGTGTGTTAGGAAGTTTTGCAAAAGTCCACCAAAGGCAGGACTTCAGAAGACTCACTTGGGGTACAGGGCGCCAACTCTTAGTATAGGCCTGAATCACACAATTATGTTGGTAGCAATGGCTGATCAGCCAGGATCATCTTAGGAGGGAGGAAGGAAGGGCTGTAGGAAGGTACAGCAAACATATATACACACATAGTCAAAGACACACTGACACAATAAAAGTTACATAAAAGTAATGGTTTATTTTATATATACACCAAGGTAAAGGCGATTCTTTAGAAAGGTAAGTACTATAACACACAACGAGCAACTTAAAAAAACTAATGCAATATTCACAGTAAGTAAATCACTTTTGCAATACTTGTAAAATGGCAGTAAGCAATTGAAAGGTAGGGAAGGCTGCCTGAAGGCCCACAGACATTGAGCCTGGGCGAACGTGAATGGGCGATCACCCAAACACACAAACCGCCACTCCAGTAATGCAGGAGCAGCAAAGCAACTCTAGGCACGTTGTACTAAGAGTCTTACAGTACCTTAAACATGAAGAAGAGGATGCAGCACAATGCTCCTGTGATGCAGCAGACCCAGTGACCAGATTCTTTGTCAGGCAGACTAAAGAAGGGGCAATGCAATGGATCACGCAGCAGCAGTGTTTTGAGGAGCCTCCAGGGAAAGGGTGGTTCTGTGGTTTTGGCACCCTTTTCAAATAACTAGTGAAGAAGGGTAACCGCCCAGTCGATTTGTCTCACTTTCTCAGTCCAGCACTCTAGTGAGGAGACTTCAAGAAGTGGAATCTTGCCTTTGGAGGTCCAGAAGGAGTCCAAAGAAATTTCAGGAGAATTCATTTGTTCTTCTGAAGGCGCAGCCATGCACAATGCCACAGGTCGCAGGGTATTGGTAGTGTGCAAACGGTGAAGGTCACAGCTCGTTGTGGGATGGCTAGAAATGCAGGTCGTCTTGAGACGGATTGGTCCCACCAGTCTAAGGGAGAGAGTCCTTTTCGGGGATCTCCTGATGCTTGGAAGGAGGGGACAGATAGCAGCTGTTACTCAAAAGGCATCTCTGGTTGTCTGGAAGTGGTTGCAGGCGTCTCTCCTCTTCTTCCTCATCGGTTGTTCAGTTCCAGTAGTCTGCGGTCCTTCAGCCTCAGGATCCTTGCCTTTTATGCAGGAACACAGCCTATCAGCATACCCGTTTCATTCAAACTCTAGGTGGTGGCTGTCCTTTCAGGACAGACAGCCTTTGCAGTTGAAACTGGTTCACAGCAGGCACAGCAGAAGACAAAGACCAGCAGAGTTTCAGAGTGCTCCCCTGTTTCCTGCCTTCACAGACACACCGGTACCATGGCAGGCTTCACAAAAGAATCCTGCAGAAGACCAAAGTCAAGCAAGGATCTCCCCCCCCCCCCCCACCCTGCACGGCAGAATGACAACCAAGAAAGGAAAAGATATCTTGAATTTGCGAAAAAATAAAACGGTCACCATTTTGGATCAATGGTGACCCTTCTGGGCATTACCACGGCTGTGAGAACAGTCTGCAAGTAAGGATTGCACAGAAGTAGGATAAAACCACTGCCACCAGCCATTCAGATTAATTTGTCACTATAACCAAAGAGTTACAGGAGCAGCAAGAAAGGGGATACGGTGTAGCCCTGCAGCACTGAAGATAAGGTGCTCACAATAGAAAAATATAAGGATACACATATGCCCCTGCCCTTGGAACATGTTGTCCCATAAGGAAAACAGCAAATCAAAAGTGAAGCCTAAATGGCTCCCAGCAACACTGAATGTGGTGTGGTGCTAAAGTCAAAGACAGATGCCACAAAACATGGAGGAAAGCATATCTTCAGGCAAAAGGGATAAAAGGAAATGCTCTTCGGGATCCTTTTGTGCGAGTGTGGAAAAAGGTTACCACTCAGGAGAACTGACAAAAAAATCCATTTGTCCAGCAAAAAGTGCTGGTGGACTCACAGGCGAAGGGGATTTCACACAAAAACTGAAAATCTACCCAACAACGTGGCATTGGACAACAGTGGAAAACAACAAAGCAAGAAACTGACTGCATGGAAAAAAAGGTGACATTTGAAGAAACAAGAGGATTCTGTGAGGAAGGAATACTCATAGTAAAAAAAGGGTGATTGAATATAGACAGAAATGCAGCACCATTACCGGCAGAGAACAAGTTGGCTTTAACAGCCAACAGGACAGGAGCTGCACAAAGCAGCTACAACAGGCACGATTCAGTAGAAAAAGCAGGATTGCAAGGAATGACTCGAGGACTGGTCACATAAGTACAAAGCAGCAACTCCCACTGAAGGCAGCTGATAGAACAACTGCTACTGGTGAAAGTGAATTTATGACAGTTCTGCAATCTCAAAACCACACAGATTGGAGCAGGCAGCATCCCGAGGCAGCTGTGCTCAATCGAGCTCACTCCATCCTCTGCAGCATGCAGCAGCTGAAAATTAAGTGCTCTCTGGATCTGGGCAGCATGTGGCAGGTGAAGGCAAATAATGTCATTTCCCCTGGCCCTTTGCTTCTTGGGAGAGCATACACCTACCGAAATGCTCATGCTGGATTAAACCAAAACTCAGAACAAAACCAACTACGTTTCGTCCAAAACTGTAGCAGTAAAGCAGGGGACTGAATGCAGAAGCAGTTTGGAGGTTGTCAGAAGGCAGCTCCCTGCCTGCAGACTGATAGCACTTTAGGGAGAATTTTCAGTTTAGTGTTACATTTTGCCCACCTTAGAGACCCCCTCACCCCAAAAGCTCTCTTGCTGAACTTTGGGACTTTGTACTTTTAATTCTATGTGTTTTGTTTCTTTTGGTTGTGGGGTCTGACAAACTCCATAGGCATCTTTTACATTGTGTCACACAGCACCTTCAGTGCAGTGGAGAAGTCTTTCAGATTTCCCAAAGGTTTAAATACCTTTGCTTGGATAAACTACTGTTTTCAAGAGCAGTAAACTGAAATTGACTTTACGTACATTTTAACTTTCTAGACTCAGCACACACCATTTTACAATAGGGTGCTGGAGGGGTTAGTATCCCCTTTGTCTAGCTTCTCATGTAACAATTTTATGTTACCCTT
The DNA here is from genome assembly GCF_040938575.1 of Ambystoma mexicanum. NCBI lineage: Eukaryota > Metazoa > Chordata > Amphibia > Caudata > Ambystomatidae > Ambystoma > Ambystoma mexicanum. The sequence continues at coordinate 986,954,625 of NC_090921.1, forward strand.
GCCTCGACGAATGGCTGGTGGCAGTGGTTTACTATTAACTACTGTGGTGTACTTTTACCGTAGACTGTGTTCGCAGCTGCAGTAAAGCACCCAAGTGTGTCATTTTTGTCAAAATGGCCTGGTCTTTTTTCCCCCCCATTTCTTTGTGGAAAGGTCCTTCTTGAGATTTACTCTGTGCACCAAACCAGGTTTGGTCCTTTTGAATGTTTTGTCTTTGGCGAGATTCACGAGTGAAGCCCGCCTCTGGCTCCAGGGTGTCTGGCAGGGGCAGGAAGCGAGGGAGGTGCCCCGAAACTCCCTGTGCTTAGTCTCCTAGGAGACAGGAATGCACTCTTATTTGATTGCCTGGCATGCTGTCCAGCAAGGACAGCCACCCTGCTGGGTGACCGACAGCTGGGCTGGAATGAATGGGAGAAACCTGCATAAAAAGGTGAGGCTTTTTGGATTGGAAGGCAGAGTCGACCGCTGGACGAAGGAATCCGAAGAAGAACTTGGAAGAGATGCCTGATGCAACTCTTGGACCGTTGGTTTGCCTGGTGAAGCCCTGCTGCTGTGCTGAAGCTCTGGATTCTCATCGACCGAGAAGCCCCGAAAGGGCGACTTCTCCCTTTGAGTTGGTGGGACCAATCAACTCCAAAGTAAGCCACCTGGACATCCTCTTGAAGCTGGTTGAATTTCCATTTCAGTCGCTGCTGGAACTGAATATCAAGGAAGAGGAACACCAGATCGTGTGCGGTGTTTTTTAGCTTGCCAAGAGCTCCAGGAAGATTCTCTGGACTCCCAGGAAGCAGGACTGACCGAGCCTGAGTCACCTCAACAGAGTGCTGGATACCCAATGCAAGGAAAGCCCATCTCGACAGTGAGGAACCATGGTGTTGCCATTTGCGGTAGATGCGAGGAGCTGAAACACGGAAGTGCCACTTGTTTGAAGATGGCTGGCTGCAGTCGGTGACCATCCCATTGCAGGAGTCGCCAGAAGTCCTCCCTCTTGTTCCCACGACTGAGGCACAGGAACACCAGGACCTGCAGAGCTGCACAGGAACAAACACCATCTGCTGCACTTTCCTTCAACCTAAAGGTACTGTACAGTCTAAGAGAACTTACCTCTTGTTGTGCCACCTTGCTTGATCTAATTTGACACTTGTCTCGGTTGCTCTTGTAGAGTTGCTTGCATCTTCTACTACTCACAGGCCTAACAGCTTGTGACCCTACATTTGATTCTACTTTTGCTACAAAGATTTATAAAATATTGTGCAAGACTTACTTACCTGCAAGAAGTGCTTCAGTTCACCTCGACTTTTGATCTTAACATTGGCTGGCCTGGCTCCCTGAATGACACTTCTCTCCTCTGCTTATGTATTTTTGCCGCCTTCCTTAACGGAAAGAGCTAACTGACTTTGCATTTTTATTTTTTAAAGTACTTACCTGGTTAAGAATAATTGTGTGAATACTTGTCTTATTCTGAAACCTCTTTTCTTTGGCACTCCTCTCAAGTATATTCTAAAGGCAACAGTGATACATTAATGTCCACCACACCCTAGCTATTGAAGTCACCTGAGGTTGTAGGTAGTGTCTGAGAGCCACTCCAAATGGGTATTTGCTGATTTAGAAAACTAAGTGTGTTTTTTCGAAGTGTATTTGTGTGTTGCTTTATATTACTCTTTACTGAAGAAGGCTTACTCAAACTGACTGTTAAATAAATTAATTGTTTAATCAAGAAAACGCGTGTAAGAGTTTATTTGAATACTTGTCACTGTGAATCTCTATGCAACTCCCCTAGAGCCGACATTGACCCCTCTTGAGAAAAGCCTGGCTACTCGACCACACTACCAACCTGTGTACTACATACCTTTACCAAAGGCTGGGATCCGATTGCCAGGAGGCCAGGGCTGTTGTAGTGCACCCAAAGGGTACTGTATACAATCTTGCCTAACAGCACTTCACTTTGCCCAAAATAAACCACCCAGATAGTGTTTGTTTCGTTCTGGCCAGACCTTTATGCCTAGAGAATAGGCCAGGAAGAGTTGATCAGAATTTTGAAATTCAGATGTCCTTGGGATGTAGAAATTCAGGGTCCTTTTGGGATCTAGTCGATGGAAACGCTCCTCTTCCTTAGAAGGGTGCGGAGGTGGGTAGAAGACTGGCAGGTCTATGGCCCGAAAGATGAAATTTCGGACACCACTTTCGGTAGAAATCCCAGCCTTACTTTAAGTGAGACCTTCTCTCGAAAGAACTGCAGAAAGGGCGGTTTGCAACAAAGGCCTGTAATTCACTAACCCGCCTAGTGGATGTTATTGCCACTAAGAAAGCGGTCTTCAAAGGAAGTAGCCGTAAAGAACAGATATGCACGGGCTCAAAGGGAGCCACCATCAGGAAGGTTAGAACCAGATTAAGATCCCAATCTGGGACAACAAAGGGAATTAGCGGAAACTTATTTACAAGGCCCTTCAGGAATTAAGCCATCACTGGGAATGTAAAATATGAACCTTGATCTGGGGACCTCTTAAACACAGACAAGGCCGCCAAACATCCTGTGACTGTGGTGACCTTAAGGCCAGCGACAGAAGGAACTCCATCACTGAAGTGGTGGGGCAAGAGATGGGGTCAATCTCTCATTCCCTTTAGCATGCCTCAAATCTTCTCCACCAGCACACGTACAGAGATCCTGTAGACTGTCTGCGTGCAGTCAGCAACACCTCAAGCATCTCCTGAGAGAGGTCTCAGTCATATCTCATCCTCTCAAGAACCACGTATGTAGGTTGAGGGATTCTGGGTTCGGGTGAAGCACCAGACCCTCCGACTGGGTTAGTAGATCCAGGCACCAAGGCAAACAGAGGTGGGCAGGTGGTCAGATCCAAAAGGTTGGAGTACCCCGTCGTCCTCTCCCAGTCCGGGACAATCAAGATGATGGCTGCTCAAAACCTCTTGGGCACCTTGAAAACACAAGGAATGACTGGAATTGGTGGGAAGCAGTACTGTAGAGGGAAGGTTCAATCCACCAGAAACGCATCCCCTAGTGCACCGTTCGATGGGAATTCCCTTGACCAAAAATGTCTGCACTTCCTGTTGGACTCCGTGGCAAACCGGTCCACTGATGGTGAACCCCACCAAGAGAATATCTCCTCTGACTTCCAAGCACACTTCCCACTCGTGCGAGACCGTGCACTGCCTGCTCGGAGCATCCGCCAAACTGTTCTCTGTCCCTGCCAGATGAACTGCTGAGACCAAGATCTGGTACTCCAATAGCCAAAGCTGCATCGTCTCTTTGCAGAGGAGGAGGGAGCGCACGTCACCTTGCTTGTTCATATAGTGCATGGCCACCGTATTGTCCGTCAGAATACTTCACCCCTTCAATGCTAACCTCATGGCTCGCAACTCCAGCCTGTTGATGTGCCACCTGGCTTCCATTACTGACCAAAGAGTGTTCACTTGCAAGTCCTCACAGTGAGCGCTCCAACCCTTCAGAAACGCATCCTTGACCACTCGGGCCTGAGGCAACCAAGGCCAGAAGGGTTCCCCTGCCATGAGATTGCTGCTGTCGGCCCAACAATCAAGGTCAACCACTGCCCTGGATACCTTGAGGGAGTACTAAAGGGCTCGAGGTCCTGGGACCACTGACTACCTAGAGCCATTGAAGCTGCTATTAAGGCGGCATGGTTCCGGAACTGGTTTACCATCTGCGCAATGCTGTTGACTCTCCTCGGAGGGAAAGGCCTCCCCCCCAACCCTACATGTCTAAGACTGCTCGGATGAACTGCAACCTTTGGACTGGCGTCACATGGAACTTCAAGTTAAGGGAGAAGACCAGCCTGAGCAGTAGTGAGCAGGTGTCCTCTAGGTGAGACAAATCCCGCTCTGCTGATTTCTCCCAGACGAGCCAGTGTTCCAGGTACGGAATACATGGACTCCGGATCTCCTGAGGAGCCACAACTACTGCCATGAGCTTGGTGAAGACCCAAAGGGAAGCACCTTGAACTGATAGTGCGTGTCCCCTATGCGGAACCTCTGGAACATCCTGTGCTTTCGATGTATTGGTACATGGAAATAAGCGGCCTGCAGATCTAGAGACACCAGCCAGTCCTGCAATTCGAAAGCGTGGAGAATTTCTCTCAAAGCCACCATCTTGAATTTGTCTTTTCTCAGGAACTTGTTCAAGGGCCTGAGGTCCAAAATCGGACGAATACCTCCTCCGTTCTTGGGCACTAGGGAATACTGGGCATACCAGCCCGATCCTCTGATCGGGTGGTACTTCTTCCACACCATCCTTCAACAGGGCCCTCAGCTCTTCCTGGAGCACCTGTCCCGGTTGGCTTGGAGGTGTTGGGGGTCTGTCCGGAGGTTTCCTTAAGAAGGGCAGAGAGCACGAGCTTGAGGGCCCAGGTGTCAGATGTAATCTCCAACCATTGGAGCTAATGCTCTGCCAGCCGTCCACCAACTGGTAAATTGTGGGAGGGGAAAATCAAAGTGGCTTAGAGGGTGGAGCCGCCCCTGTCAGGACGCGAGAAAAGTTTCTGCCCTTACCTGGCTTGCGGGAGCTGCGCCTTCCTACTGTAAGGCACATAACACCTATAGCCTCTGCCCCTGGAGGCAGGTTTGGCCAGCAGCGTAGCTAGGCCCTGCAGTCAGCGATCTTTGACTCGTTAGATTTCTTGAAGGAATCATCCGCCTTCTAGCCGAAAAGAAGTTTGCTCTCTAAGGGCATGTCCAGCAGTTTGTTTTGGACATTAGGCGAAAAGCCTGAAGATCTCAAATAGGCCTGCCTCCTAAATGCGATCACCGATGCCATCGACCGGCCCATGCAGTCAGCCATGTCCAGGCCAGTTTACAGAGATTGCCTGGCCACGTCTTTCCCATCCTCCACTAGCCGTATGAAGCATCGCATTTCTCCCTCAGGGAAATACTGTGTAGCATTTTCTACTGCCTTCCAGAGGCCGATGGAGTACTTTGCAAAACCACTAGCCACGTTTGTAGCTTTTAGAGCCCTGCTGACTGATGTAAAAACTTATTTGGCCATGGCGTCAATTCTTTTGCCTTCTCCGTCAGGGGTAGATATAAGTTGAAGATGCTGGTCTGGTGGAGACACTGGCAGCCTGTAAAACTAGACCTCCAGGGGAAGGGTGAGAAGACAGAAATGATAGGTCTCCTCTTGTCGGCCTATACTTTCCGGTCATGGTGGAGATGACAGCAGGGATGCTGCCACAGAGGCTACAGGGTTGGCAATCGCCGGATTCAGAGGCATGTTCCGTTCTGCACTCGGACCCTCGTCCAGCATATCTGTTATCTCGTACTCTTGGACTGGCCCAGCTGAAGCCTGCAGTCCCAAGGTGTCAATCACCCTCTCTATCAGTGCCCTAAACTTGGCAAGGGTATAGGGTTGGCCTTGCCTGAATTCCATGTCAGGTGAAGTGTCTAGCCCGCTGGCATCGTAAAGCCCCTGTGCCAGCTCTAAATGTTGAGCTTGGTCATCAAAATAGTCAACGCCGCGTTGACCCATGAACATGGGATCGACTCATCCCAGGTCATCCGCGCCGAAAATGGATGACCGTGCCGAGGACTTGCCCTTCGGCGCTCAGACCTTGATTTGCGTGGGAAGGCCCCAGCATCAAAGGTTTTGGTGCCTTCTTCAGTGTGGAGCCCGAAGGCTTTTCCGACGCCAATGGCATCAGCACTGGGGATTGTAAAGGGTCGGTATTTACAAGCGTCACTGTTGCCTTTGAGGCCTATTGCTTGGGGCGGAGGGAGCACCTGCGCCTGCAGCAGCATGTTTATGGAACATTTAAAGAATGGAGGTCTTGAAATCCTCCCACTCTTGAGGAGTGGTCGGCCCAACCAACGACTTTCCTCATTCCGTCAACGAATCAGAGTTTGGACTGTGATGGTGGTGCCTCTTCTTCTTACGTGATGGCGAGGAAGCAGCTGACTCGCGCACCAATTTCAGGTGCAATTTAGTGCACGACACACACCCCTCCGTGTCATGACCCGTGCCAAGGCACCATAGGCATAACTCATGGGGGTTGGTAAGACATGCATTACTTACCGTAAATGCATTTCTGATTCTATCTGCTTTGATTCACATGTTGTGCATATAGTCTGACATCCAGTGGTCACCGCAGAGTACTGCATCTCGTCTTTCGAGAATCGAAAGGGGACGCCGACATGGCTGTGCCTGTAACACTATCTCTAACGTGATGTGTAGTGTACCCAAAATCCTATGACTATCGTGAGGGAGTACAGAAAAGAGAAAGTAGTAAGTCGTCTATGTTCCTTCCATCAGAGCAGGGAGGAAGGGTGGGCGCATGTGAATCTAAGCAGATACAATCATCAGAAATGCTTTTACGGTAAGTAATGCATGGCTTCTGATGCTTGTTAATTTGCTAAGAATCACATGATGTGCATAGACTAGCGAGCAGTACCCGGAGGTGGGATGTGAGAAGGAAAAGTAGAGAAAAGATATCTTGGTACTGCTTGTCCCACTTGATAATCAGACCTTGAACAAGTGTCTAGGCAATAGTGTTTTGTAAAGGTGTGTACAGAACTCCAGGTTGCCGCTTTGCAAATGGACTCTAGGGGAACATTTTCAGTGAATGCTATGGAAGCCCCAGTGCCTAGAGTAGAATGTGCTCTAGGCTTGAAGGGCAGTTCTCTCTTAGCAAGAGTATAACAGAGTGTGATGCATCTGACAATCGATTTAGAGATAGTAGATTTGGAGACAGGGTCTCCGTCTCTACATGCTGCCATGAAAAACTGATTTGTTTTTCTTAGTGGTTGAGTTCTTTCCATGTAAAACATGACTGCTCTGCGTACATCCAGTGTGTGCAGGCTTCTTTCTCCCATGTTTGAGAGGTTTTGAAAGAACATTGGTAGTTCTATGGATTGGTTCACATGGAACTTTGAAATGAATTTAGGCAGAAACCTAGGGTGAGTGTGCAGAACCACCTCATCTTTGTGAACTGTTACAAAGGGGTCTAGAACTTTGAGCGCTTGTAGTTCACCGACTCTCCTAATGGAAGTAATGGCTATTAAAAGGCAGTTTTATAGGTGAGATCTTTGCTTTATGCATGGGCTCGAAAGGAGACCCCATAAATCTAGTCAACACAATGTTTAGATCCCATCAGCGAGCTGGGTTAGAAATGAGAGGGTGAATTCTTTTTACTTCCTCCATAAAAACCTTAATAACTGGTATCTTCCACCACAACACCTTTTGTTGTGATGTAGTGTAGGCTGAAAGAGCAGCTAAGTTAACATTAAGCGAGTTAAAGACTAGGCCTGAGTCAAGTAAATGAGTCGGGTACATAACGATATGTGTAGGAGAGCAGTCAATTGGGTTGATGCTCTTAGAGTTGCAACAGATAACAAAACGTTTCCAATTACTGGAATAGCAATATCGTGTGTTAGGTTTGTTTTCTTGCTTCCCTGAGTATGTCCATACATCTCTGAGGGAGTTTCAGGTGCCCGAACTCTATGAACTCAGGAGCCAGGCCGCTAAATTCAATGTTTGCGGGCATTGGTGAAGTGTCTCCCCCTTGTCTTGCGACAACATGTTGTACGGGCAAGGCAGTTTCATTGGAGGAGATGGGGACATCTCCATCAGATGAGCAAACCAGGGTCGGTGGGCCCACATAGGGGCCACCAATATCATTGTGACTGATTCCTGGTGCATCTTGTGCACTATCTTGTTAAGTAGGGGATTCGATGGAGGAGGGCGGGGGGGGGGTCGGGAGTTTGGCTGGAGGGGGGGTAGCGTAAAAAATGTCCCTGACCATGTCATCTAGAGTCCATTCCCATTGGAACGGTTCTGGGCGTACCTGGAGGCGTAATCTTGGCATTGAGAGTTCTCCAGGGTTGCAAACAAGTCGGTCTCTGGGAAGCCCCATTCTGCGAAAACGTTGGAGACGAGGTATTTGTGTAATCGCCATTCGCATTCCATGGGTAGTGGGAAATCTCTGCTGAGTACCTCTGCCAGAAGATTGAGTTCCCCTGGAACATGTGACAACAGGAACATGTGTTTGAGAGCCCATTTCCAAATGTTCTGGGACAGTTTTGACAGCCCTGGAAAGTGAGTGCCCTTTTGTTTGCTCAGATAGTACATGGCCGTGGTGCTGTCTGTGAGGATCAGGACCGTCTTTCCCTGCAGTTGTGTTTGGAAAGCTTTCAGTGCTTTGAATACTGCTAATAGTTCCAACAGGTTTATGTGGTTGGATGCTATGTCTGACGACCAAATGTGCGCTGTCTGTTGAAGCAGGCGAGGTCCCCACCCTGTGGAGAGATGCGTCTGTAGTTAGAGTTGCCTCCACTGCGGGGGTGGTAAAGGATTTCCCCTTCAAGAGGTTCTCCCTCGACCATCACCATAGCAAGAGTACGAGGGCTGGCGATACAACCACTAGATTGTCCCATTGTCTGCTGGCCTGACACCACTGGCTGTTGAGCCACTCCTGCATTGGATGCAAGCACGCGCGAGGAACCAAATAAATGCATGACGCCATCATTCGCAACAGTCGCATAGCTTTGCGTACCTTCACCTCTCGACTGGCTACATATTGCGGGATTACAAACAGCATGTTTTGGACCATGTCGTTGGAGGGGAAGACGAGGCAACCCTTTGTTCGAATTAGGGCCCCTAGGAACTGTTTGACCTGGCTGGGGTCTAGGCTGGATTTCTTTTCGTTGATAGAGAATCCTAGACTGAATAAAAGATCTATAATTCTTTCGGTATTTGACAGGCAGATTTCGTAGGAATCCCCTGTTATGAGCCAGTCATCGAGATAAGGATAAACTGGGAAGGATTGCCTGCGCAGGTGTGCTGCTGCCACTGCCAGTACCTTTGTAAATACCGTTGGCGCAGAAGGTATGCCGAAGGGTAGTACTTTGAACTGATATTGCTCGTCTTGAATCATGAATCAGGTATTTTCTGTGCACCGGCAACATTGAAATATGAAAGTATGCATCTTTCATGTCCAATGTTGCCATGTAATCCCCCCTGTGTGAGCAGGGGAATTACTTCTTGAAGAGTGACCATACGAAATATTTGGGGCTTCACAAATGTGTTAGTTGGGCGCATATCTAGTATAGGGCGCATGGTGAGATCCTTTTTGGGTACAAGGGAGTACACTGAATAAATACCCTTGTTTACCTGTAGAAGAGGTACAACCTCTATGGCGCCCTTTTGCCCTTATCCTGCAGGGTCTCCGACTATTTGTAGTAGGATTCGCAGATGTTCTAGCGTGAGGCGTCTTGCTAGTGGCGGTCTGAACTGTGGGATCCGGCTGAATTCCATACAGTACCCATGGGCGATGGTCTTTAGCACCCACTGGTCTGTAGTTATTCCCTCCCATGCTCGAAAAAACGATGTTAGCCAGCCCCGACCGGGGATGCATGGGCGGGGACCCGGAACTGCAGGTCATTTCTGGCCTGAGGCCGGGGAGCCTCGAGGGTTAGAGTTCTGGCCCCTTCCTTTACCGCGTTGTTGACCCATTGTGGGGTATAGGGTGTTGTAGCTGCTGGTTCCCTGGGGAAGAGGACCAGTTATTCCACAAGCTGTATTGATTTTTAGGGAATCGTTGCCCATGAAAGGAACGTCTATTCCCATTCCCCCATCTTTGTGAAGGTTTCTGGATGATCTGATCCAGATTCTAAAAGGGTGTCGTGCTCCCTTTTTGCAGTTTCGAGGGCTTCATCCACTGCCTTCCCAAATAAATTAGTATCCTCCACTGGTTTATTTATAAGTGAAGCTTGTGTCTCTGGCTTGAACCCAGAGTTTCTTAGCCATGCGTGCCTTTTCAGAAGGGTACCTTGAGCCAAAGACCTTCCGGCCGTTTCTTCTGCACCCAAATTATCTTTTTAGCATACTTTGGTTAACTTGCTTGCTCTCTGTCACTGTTGAGAGCAGACGGGGTCGTAGTGGCACAGGGACTTCTTGAGTCTTTAAGTCTCCTACATTCCCTGTCATGAGGTGCCTCCCCAGTGGATAGGAGAACCCCCTGCTCTTTTCCTGGTAGTTGCAACAACCAATGAATCTGGAGTAGAATGACCCCTGATGTACAGGGGGGCAGAGGGGGAGGGTCAAAAAAGCTTCTCTACCCTCGGATTCACTGCTCTAGTAAGTGCAGGTGTTAATAAAGAAAGGACAATCTCTTTTTAATTGAATTTAGTAGAGGAATAGCTTGGCTGGCAGGAGGTTTTTCTTTGAAAATTTCCTCCACAAAGTCAGCCTCTGGAACAGCTTCCCAAATAGCAATGTTGAAGTATTCCACTGCTTTCCTCAATATGGCATTGAAAGCTATTTGATCGTCCACCGGGGAGGCCTGTCTAGTGGGGGTGGTTGGAGGGGAGTCCAGGCACAAGGCATCAAGTTGGAGTAGGTGACTGCCAAAGGCGAGGATCAATGGAGTCCGGGTCTACTCCCTAACCCTCAGTGGGGCCTAAATGGACCTCCTCAGAGTCAATAAAGGGATCTTCATTTTGAGCCTCCTCCTCAGTGAGGTCATACATTTATTCCTCCTCTTCCTCATCTTGAGTAGGGTCAAAGACCCTTTGCAGCTTAGCCACAGGGAGGGGGGGGGGGGGATTTCCTCCCAAGAGCACTTGGGTGTGGACTTCCACAAATCGCTCTAGCCTATCCATACATCCTTCACATTTTTCTCTGGTCCAAACAGATGAACCAGAGACGGCCAGGGGTGGAAAGGGCTCGTCAGGTGGGTCTTCCATCTGCAAACATCGAGATTTTCTCTACAACGCTGAAGAAATCCCTTCAGGAGCATTCAGAAAGTCTTTTCGGGGTTCTGATGGTGGACGCGTGTCCCTTTGTCTGTCTGTAGGCCTCTCCGTAGGTTCCCGTAAATTGTTCGGCCTATCCTTGGGTTTCTACAAATCCTTGTGCTTGTCCTTGGGCTTCGATGAATCCTTGGACCTTTGTTTATGAGAATCCGCCGAAATGATCCTGGCGGTGCACTCTGTAATCACTTCATCATTGGGAGGTTCTGAAGTCCGGGCCTCTGGTTGCGTGACTACTTTCGGCGGAACCGGGGCCTTTTTCGGCCGTGGACGTCTTCTTCCGATGCCCCTCGACAGGATGGTGGTTATTGGGGTCAGAGCCCTTTGATTTAGTAGGCCCAGTCGCAAGGCGCACCTGCGGTTGCGGGGAGGGCTGCCGACCCAGACGGTCGGCGGGCAAGGCTGAAGCTTTCAGTGTGCCAGTTGGCGCTATGGACCGATTCGATTGTTTAGTCGAAGACGTCCCTCGGGTTGTGTTTTTAGTGTGGGGAACATGTGTGTCTATGTCGCTGGGGTGTACATTCCCCACAGCAGGACCTAGGTCTTGCCTAGTGGGGACGGGTACAGACGACGCAGAGGGAGAATGCTCCACCGAGAGGTCAATCGCCTCTGAATCGGAGGCTAGTTCGTCACTCAACCCCTTGTCACAATCGGCGGTTGTGGCAGCGGGAGAACTTCACTTGGCCTATGACATTCCGTAGGCTGCCCACCGCTTAACACTGCGCTCCTTCAAAGTTTTCGGACGCAGGAACTTGCAAGCCTGACCAACCGACTTGTCGTGATTGAGGGGTAACCACTGGTTAGACTTAGTGTTAATCTTTCCAAGGAAATTTGGCCCTGCAAATAAGGACAAAATCTAAATGGAGTCCCCTCCGCAGCTGAGGAAATAAACTGACTAATAGACCCAGGGAACAATGAGAGTGGAAAGGGAAAGGCATTCTCAGAAAGGGAATGTCCACCCCAACCCCACTCTCCCTACTGTGTAGGCCGGCTAGAAGGCCCGGCCACATGGTCTGCAGCGCCGTCGGACCCCGTCCGTCGAAGATCCATGGACCATCTTCGGCAGAGAACTGGAACATCCATCGATGGAAGGGACGGTAGGGTAATATCGTGATATATGGGATACATTACTCACCGTAATCGTATTTCTGATGCTTATATCTGCTTAGATTCACATGCTGTGCATAGGCCGACATCTAGTGGAAGCTGCGGAGTATTACAGTTTGTTTTTCGAAACTCGAAAATGGGCATCGACACAGGGCGTGCCAGTAATACTATCCCTAGTGTGACGTCCACTGTACCCAAGATCCCTCACGCGTCTAGGATCCTCAGATTGTATTTTTTCTGACATGAGGTAGCATGAGGAGTAGCGCGAGTACAGGTAATCCAAGCAGATAGATAGAAAGGTAAGACTACAAGCAACCATGCGCCTTCTCGCAGAGGGGAGGAAGCGTGGGTCGCATGTGAATCTAAGCAGATACAAGCATCAGAAATACAATTACGGTGAGTAATGTATCCCTTCTGAGGCTTGTGGAATCTGCTTAGATCACATGCTGTGCATAGATTAGCTAGCAGTACCTGAAGGAGGTGGGATGTGAGAAGGGTCATGAGCAAATAAGTGTCTTAGAACCGCTTGTCCCACTTGTGTATCTGCCTTGGAATGGGTGTCAATGCAGTAATGCTGAGTAAAAGTGTGAATAGAGCTCCAAGTAGCTGCTTTGCAAATGGTGTCAAGGGGTACATTTGCAACGAAAGCCAGAGTGGCCCCAATGCCTCTAGTAGAGTGGGCTCTTGGCGTGAAAGGCAGAGTTCTTTCAGAGAGTGAGTAACACAGCTGGATACAGATAATAATCCACTTCGAGATGGCACCTTTAGAGACGCGATCCCCTCTCTGCCTGTAGCTACGGCGACAAACAGTTGATCTGTTTTCCTTAGCGGTCTGGTTTTATTTACATAGTAGAGGACCGCCCTACGCACATCTAGGGTGTGTAGTTTCACCTCAGCCGAGCTTTGTGGGTCCTGGAAGAAAGCTGGAAGCTCGATGGACTGGTTTACATGGAATTTAGATATAAACTTAGGTGAGAACCTAGGGTGTGTGCATAAAACCAGTTTGTCTTTATGGACAGTAAAGAAGGGATCCTGCACTGACAAGAGCCTGAATATCACTGACCCTTCTTATAGAAGTAATAGCTAATAAGAAGGCCGTTTTATAAGTCAGGTGTTTGAGACTGCTTTTATGCATAGGTTCGAAAGGGGGGCCCATGAGCTTGGCTAGCTCCACATTAAGGTCCCACCCTGGTGGTGGGTTTGAAATAGGAGGGTGAAGTCTCTTTACTCCTTCCATGAAGGCTTTAACTACTGGTACTTTCCACCACGAAACCTTGCTATGGGAAGTGGTGTAAGCCGACAGGGCTGCCAGGTGTACTTTCAGTGAGTGTAAAACCAATCCTGCATCTAAGCAGGTGGAGCATGTATGCAACAATAGTGGAAGGAGTGCAATCAACCGGGTTGATTTGTCTACTCTGGCACCAGATAACAAAACTCTTCCACTTGTCAAAGTAACAGTGCCTTGTGTTTGGTTTCCTAGATTCCTTTAGGATGTCCATACACCTCTGTGGTAAATTGAGATGTCCAAACTCTATGACCTCAGGAGCCATGCTGCCAAGTTCATTGAGTTGGGTTGCTGGTGCACTGTTTGACCTTGGTGCTGGGACAGTAGGTTGTACCAGGCTGGAAGCTTGATGGGCTCGCACACCGCCAGCCTGCGTAGGTGTGGGAACCACGGTTGTCTTGCCCACATGGGAGCAACTAGGACGAGCGTCATCGACTCTCTGTTCATCTTGTTCACCACTTTCCTGATGAGGAGTTGGTGGAAAAGCGTACGCAAACATCCCTGACCAGTTCATCCACAGGACGTTCCCCTGGGCGTCTGGTTGGGGGAACCTGGATGCAAATCCTGGGCATTGTCTGTTTTCGCTTGTGGCGAATAAGTCTATAGTGGGGGAACCCCACTGAGAGAAGATGTCTTCTACGACCTCTCTGTGTAGAACCCATTCGTGTTCCTCTGGGAGGCAGTCTCTGCTCAGAGCATCCGCTAGGGAATTGAGCTCCCCTGGAACATGTTGTGATGACAGGAAGATGTTCCGTCTGAGTGCCCATCTCCAAATTTTCTGGGCAAGCTTGGACAGATTTGGCGAGCGAGTCCCTCCTTGCTTGTTCAGGTAGAACATGGCTGTCGTGCTGTCTGTCCGGATTTGCACCGACAGGTTTAGTAGGTGGGGCTCGAACGCCTGAAGTACTCTGAATACTGCCAGACGCTCTAGCAGGTTGATGTGGTTCTTGGCCACTGGGTGAGACCAGAGACCCTGAGCTGTGTGGTGGAGATGGTGAGCTCCCCACCCCGTCAGACATGCATCTGTAGTGACTACTGCCTGTACTTCGGGATCGTAAAAGGGTTTTCCCTGTGCGAGATTCTCTATTGCCCACCAGTGAAGGCTTTGTACCAGTGTTGGTGAAACGACCACTAGATCGTCCCACTGACCACTTGCCTGAGACCACTGTTTCGCCAACCATTCCTGCATGGGACGCATGCGCAGGCGCGCGTGGGGGACCAGATAAATACATGAGGCCATCATACCCAGTAAACGCATTGCTTTGCGTACCGTTATTTGTTGACCGGACTGATAATGCGGAATTTGCAGTAGTATATTCCGAATTTGTTCTGAAGGAAAGGTCAACCCCTCTCGAGTATCTAGGATTGCTCCTAGGAATTTTTTGGAGGTGCTTGGCACCAGGCTTGACTTTCTCGTTGATTGAGAAGCCTAACTCGTGGAGGAGGTCGATAGTCCTTTGAATGTTTATCCTGCAAATTCCTGGGGTTTCCCCCGTTATGAGCCAGTCGTCCAGATAAGGGTACACTGGGATTGCCTCCCTGCGTAGGTGTGCAGCCGCCACCGCCAGTACCTTGATGAATACCCTTGGTGCCGAAGCTATCCCGAAGGGCAGTACCTTGAATTGGTAGTGTCGACTGTCCACCTTGAAGCGCAAATACATTCTGTGCGCTGGGAACATGGAAATATGAAAATAAGCATCTTTCATATCCAAGGTTGCCATGTAATCTCCCTTTTTTAGGAGGGGGATTACCTCTTGTAGCGTGGACATACAAAACTTTTGGGGCTTGACATACTTGTTGGCAGGCCGTAAGTCCAATACTGGGCGCATTGTCAAATCTTTCTTTGGCACAAGGAAGTAAGTTGAATAAATACCCTTGTTTACCTGGTGTCCCGGGACGAGTTCCATCGCGTCCCTTTCTAGCAGAATGGCGATCTCCTCGAGGAGAATCTTCCGATGTTCTAAAGAGTGTACTCTTTGTCGTGGAGGAGGGTTCCGGGGACCCTACAGTAGTTCTATAGAATATCCTGTGGATACTGTTGACAGCACCCATCTGTCTGATGTGATCCCTTCCCAAGCCTGGGTGAAGTTGGAAATGCGTCCCCCTACTGGGGTTGCGTGAGAAGGGACCCTGAACTGAGCGTCACTGCTTTGGTGGAGGCGTGCCGCCTCCCTTGTTGGGGCTGCCTCTGCCTTTACCACGACCTCTCCTATTACCCCTGCCATAACCCTGGGTAGACTGTTGGTTGTTGTTCCACTGTGTACCCTGCCCCTGGGAATAGGTAGATCCTCTCTGGGAATTTTGGCCGCGTGGGCGACGAAAATTACTATTCCCTCTCTGGTTAGGGGGTTTATTGGTTAATTGGCCAAGGGACTTGAGTGTTTCGTATTCGTCCTTGGCATTCTTCAGTGTGTCTTCGACCGCCTTACCAAACAACAGATCGGTTTCCACCGGTTTGTCCAACAATGATGCCTGGGTTTCTGCCTTAAAACCAGACTTCCGTAACCACGCATGTCTTTTGATAACAGTGCCTTCCGCTATCAATCTGCCTGCGTTGTCCACGGTGTCGAAGGTTGCTTTCAAAATGCAACCAGACACGGCTCTACCCTCTGCGGAAATCCGAGCTAACTGGCCCTTTAAAGGTTCAGGAGCAGAGGCTATGAGTGCCGCAACTTCTTCCCACTGATGGCAGTTGTAGCTGGCCAACAGGGTGGTGGAGTTTGCAATCCTTGCTTGATAGGCAGACGTTGAGGCTACTTTCCTGCCGAAACCGTATAGTTTTTTACTCTCCTTGTCGGGAGGAGCTTCGGACAATGACAAGGGTGTTCCAGCCCTCTTAAGAGTGTTGGTGACAACTAGGGAGTCTGGCTTCAGATGTCCTCTTATATAGAGAGGGTCAGACTGGGCCGCCCTGAAAAGTTTTTCAACCCTGGGATTGAAAGCTCTGGTGAGGTTCGGGTTCACCAGGGACGGATCTATTCTCCGCTGAATGGACTAAGGATAGGGATGGTCTGGGCAACAGGCCTCCTTTCTCCCACCAACTCTTCTGCGAAGTCCCTTTCCTCCTGGACACCGTGGGTGTCAATGTGGAAATGTTCTGCTGCGCGTGCGAGAACCTCGTTTAGGAGGGGTTCGTTATCGACCCGGGAGTCGGTAACCGGGGCTTCGTTCTCTACCGGGGAATCTACTCTGTATGTTTCCGGATCCTCCTCTTCCTGGTCCTCATCATCCCCATAGTAGCCCGTCCCGGTTTGCTCTTCTATCATACCAAATTCTTGGTCCTCACAAAAGGAAGCCTCTCCTTGAAACAGTGAGTATGGTCTTGCGTATGGTTGTACCTCGAAGGGTTCTGACCTCATCGGAGTTTCAAACCGGGGCTTCTTACTCGGGGGGATAGGATCAGTAGAGCCTGAGGGAGTTGCCCCTTGTGGATCATACAAGAGGAAATGTTCTGGATTTTTATCATAAAAATCTGCCAAAGACGACATTCTCGACATGACCCTATCTATGTCTTCACTGGACCATTTTTTGGAACTGGGGATGAATCTCTCAGCAAGTCTATGGGATTTATCTTGAGTAGCTTTGCTGGTTTTAGCTATATCAGCAGACCTGGTCTTGTCTGTTTGAAACACACCACTCCCGCTAAACACAGGCGTGGAAGAGTGCAAAGGGTGTTTCTTTGCTGTTTTCCCCCCTCCCCGTGAGTGGAAAAATGTTTTCCCTGTCCTTTAGTGGCTCCAGAGGTTTTTGACGCCTGGCGTCGAGGATCGGGGGTGGTGTCCCTGTCTTTCGAGCGTGGGGCCTCGCTGGTTTTAACTGCGGGCTCCGACTCCTGGAGCGCGGCCTGGGGGTGGAAGTCGTCTTCGTCTTCCGACGATCGAACTTCTGTTAGCCTAGGGAGCGAGGCACTTTTGGCAAGAGTGGATGATTGCCTGGAGTCATGCGGCGATCTTGATCGAGAGCGCCCAGAGGGCACCGAATCGGACCGTTCTGTTTGTGCCTCTTTCCGAGAACTCAGTCGTCGAGTCTCGGTTGGACTTCGTGTGTTTAGTGTGTGTAGGATGTGAAGCGCTTGTCGCCGGGGGTCTTCCCCATAGCCGCCCTGCCGGACGACCTTCCGAGGTCTGGGACCTGCGCTCGGCTGTCTTTCGACGCCGTAATGCCCTCGCCGTCCAAAAATACGGCGTCGCTGCCGTTGCTGAAGGCGCCCTCCGCTGCCATGGCCGCCTGCCTGGCGTGGTGGTCCCAACGCTTCATCGAAAGGTCCTTAAGTGTCTTAGGTTTAAACCTACTACACGCTCTGCAGTTCGCTTCGGGGTGGTCCCTCGGCAAGCAGAGATTGCACGTGGCGTGCCCGTCGACCCAAGGGTATTTGCAATTGCACTTGGGGCAGAATTGAAAAGGGGTACCCTCCATGCGCACCTTTGAGGCAGCGGGCTGTTAGGTGTAGGAAATGTATAAGGTGTACCTATATACCAAGAGTGTAGAGTATGTTCCACCCCCCAGTCTCTGTACTTGCAGGGCAGAGGCCTTCCAAGGCCCAGTCCGAGGCCAGCGGCCTACCAAGGCCCAAGTCCGTCGTGCAGTAGCCGACAGTCGATTTCTTCTCCAGCCGGCGTCGAGTGTCGAAGTTGGGGTGGGGAAGGATGTCAATAGATTATTAAATTAAATTTTTAGCAAAAGTATGGCTAAGGCCAGGGGACTCTGCAAAATGCTTCCGAGCAGTATGGCGGAAAAAAACAATCTGAGGATCCTAGAAGCGTGAGGGATCTTGGGTACCGTGGACATCACACTAGGGATAGTATTACTGGCACGCCCTGTGTCGACGCCCATTTTCGAGTTTCGAAAAACAAACTAATACTCCGCAGCTTCCACTAGATGTCGGCCTATGCACAGCATGTGATCTAAGCAGATTCCACAAGCCTCAGAAGTAACGATATAGGCTTATATGAAACAGCATGGCAGGATCCTTCCCCTTTTAGACAAGCCATGAAGCTAAACTGGGACAATGTGTTATATATGCTGGCCTTGAAGCAGTTCGATTGATTCATGTGCATTGGAATCGTTTGGTGGTTCATTCTGCTCCATTTGAATTAAGCGTTTGAGGAGTGGCAGTTGGTGATGCAAGTGACCAGTTTGCTGTTGGGAGGTGATATAAAATGTAGCTGCATTGAGGAGTCATTGAGGAATGTTGGCACTTTCCCAGGTCTCTCAAAAGGTTCTCTTAAGCGTTGTAAATTAAGGTTAGAATTGATGTGTACCTGGGTATTTACATCCTGAATGAAGTTAAAAGGGCATGTATGTGGCCGTATGTGGCGGCAGGGACACTCGACTGCTACTTTGGACTATATGTTGCGACTTTTCCTTTTTCATCCTGCTGCTCCTCTCTAACTGTATGGCATAACGATCGTAATGACCGCTCAGCTGTTTGCCTCAGTTGCATTGCAAAGGAAGTGGAGGGTTTTAGATCCTGTTGAAACAAGATCACGATTGTGAACCACAGAGGTAATCGCATTTCATAGATATTTACTTCAATAAACTGCTGGCTACAAAGCTTAAAAGCTGTGATGACTTCAATTTATGGGCTCAAGACAATCATAATAAAGTTACTGGCATTTTTGTGGATTTCCTGAAATGCGTTAACACGAAAAACCCAAATGTACAAATACAAAACCACTGGTTTGCTAAGCAATTCTAGGAAACAAAGGCAATTGAGGCGGGAGATAAAAGGGCTTGGTTGCCTACCTATCAAGGTAGTAGTGAGTCGGAAGAAGTGCCTTACTTTGAGATATGAAAACTGTTGGACGATAAAAATTCCAGCTTGTACAGAACGACTCAGAACTAATGTTACATATTCTGTTGGCAAATCAATCTGATAATTTCTGGAAGATTATTGATATGGATTCCGGAGATGAACAAGTTACTTACCAAACTGGTAACGTTCTTTCGATTGGATGTTCCTTCAACGTATTCTGGATGTTATAAATAGGACGCATGCCGCCCGTAGCCTCAGTTTGTTTTTTTCCTCCATAACTTGTGACCTGCACATATCCAACGCCTGCTTGACTGCACATAGCCTTGCGGAAACGCAAGATGCAATCGCACAGAAAATTCTCCAGAGGAGCAGGCTGGGAGGGCGATGTGGAATACGTTGGAGGAACATCCAATCGAAAGAACGTTACCAGTTTGGTAAGTAACGAATGGATTGTGTCCTCCAACGTATTCCACATCTTTGTCAGACTCCCAAAGCAGTACCAGAAAATGGAGGGAAAAGAATTTTGAGTACCCAATCAGATGGCAGAATAAAGAACCGCCTTTCCAAAGGCCACATCTGGACCATGGAGCATATCCAGGCAGTAATGTTTTACAAAGATGTGGATAGAAGCCCATGTGGCTGCATCACAGATATTAGGAACTCCCCGCTGTAGGGCTGTGGAAGTAGCCACACCCCTAGTGGAAAAAGCTCTCAACCCTTCCGGAGGATCCTTACCCGCCAAACGTTAACATTCAGAACTGGTGAGGATAATCCACCTGGACAAGGTCTGTTTTGTCACAGCCTGGCCCAATCGGTGACCAGCATACCCCACAAAGAGTTGATCGTCCACTCTAACCCTGGACATCCTAGAAATATAAAAGCCAAGAGCTCTCCTAAGGTTTAATCTATGGAGCCGCTCCTCTTCCTTACCAGGATTAGGAGGATTGAAAGGAGGAAGAACCACTTTCTGGCTTAAATGAAATTCTGAAACTACCTTATGTAGAAAGGAAGGACGTATCCTCAGTACAACCCTATCCTTGTGGAACACAGTAAAGGGCGGCTTAGTTGAAAGTGCCTGCAATTCACCGACTCTGCGTGCTGAAGTAACCGCAACCAAGAACACGGTCTTGAAGGAAAAGGATCTCAAAAGACAAGAGTGCAAAGGTTCAAATGGAGCACCCATTAGAAATTTCAAAAACAAATTCAAATCCCAAACCGGCACCTGGAACGGGGGCGGCAGGAACACATTAGTCAGTCCTTTAAGAAATTGAGAAATCGAAGGAATCTTAAAGAACATTCTTCAGACAAGCGCTTAAATAAAGACCGCACCGCCAGGTAACCTTTAATGGTACCCACTTAAGGCCCCCGTGGGCCAAAGAAAGAAAGACAAAACCATAGGAATGGAACACTGAAAAGGATCAACATTTTGTCCTCTGAACCAGTCGCAAAACTTACGCTAACGGTACATGGATTTTGTTGCTGGCCTTCTGACCAAAAGCAATACCTCCATCACCTCATCCGGGAGGTCCCAATCCTTGTACCTCAAACTTTCAGATACCAAGCGTGAAGATTGAGAGTCCCGACCTCTGAATGGAGAACCTAACCCCCCCCCGCCCCTCTCACGAGAGCAGATCCTCTCGGTAGGGAAGACGGCCTGAAGGGCAGATGGACATTTCTAGAAGGTCCAGGTACCACGCTCTCCTGGCCCAATCCGGAGCAATGAGGATCATGTAGGATGCGAACCTCTGTAACCTCCTTAACACTTGAGGAATGACAGGGACTGGAGGAAATGCGTACAGCAGTGGGAATGACTAATCCACTACGAATGCGTCTACTAAGGCTCCTCTCGGAGGAAATTCCCTTGAGCAGAATCTCTCACCCTTCCGGTTGGCACTGGTGGCGAAGAAATCCACTTGCGGGGTTCCCCAAAGGTTGAAGATTTCCAGAAGGACTTCCTGGGCCAACTCCCGCTCGTGACAGATCATGCTCTGCCTGCTCAGAGCGTCCACCGCCACATTTTCGTCTCTGGCCAGATGAACTGCTGAGAGTGATATTCCTTGCTCGATTGCCCAGAACCAGAGCTGCATTGCCTCTCTGCACAACTTTTTTGTTGAAGTAATGCATGGCCACTGTGTTGTCCGTCATGATTAGGCCACTCCCTCCCCCCTCTCCCCTCCCCCCTCCCGCAAAGACGGCAGAAAGGCCTTCAGGGCTAGCCTGATGGCCCTCAGCTCTAACAGGTTGATGTGGAGTTTGGACTCTGGCAGAGACCAATGACCCTGGCGGTCAAGCCGTCGGCATGAGCACCCCACCCTGTGAGGGAAGCACCCGTCACTAGTCACCTCCGGCCATGGTTGCCAAACCTGCTCCCCCTTTATCAGGTTCCCTTCATAGGCCCACCACAGAAGATCCTGGCTGACCGAGATTGGAATCTGAACGGGATCCGCCATCTTGCCTGAGAATAGCAACCACTGCATCTTGAGGACCCATTGCAGGGATCTAATCCTGGAGGACTTGAGAAAGAGTAACCATCTTGTACTTGTCCTTCCTGACAAGTTTGTTCAACCAACGCAAGTCCAGGATGGGTCTCAATCCCCAGTCTTTCTTTGGGATCAATAAATATGGGCAATACAATCCCTTGTTCCTCTCTGCTACAGGCACCAGTTCTATTGCGCCTTTCTCTAGCGGGGTCAAGATTTCCTGCACAAGGAGCGGACCGGAAGCTTCAAAGAGAGATTCCCTGGTGGATTGTCGTGAGCCCGCTTTAGAAAGGGAAGGCAGTAGGCATGGGCTATTGTATCCAGAACCCACGCATCCGAAGTAATGGCTCGCCATTCTTCGAGATGCTGAGACAGTCTGCGCCCAACCGGCGAACCATGGGACATGGACTCATGACTGTTCTGGAGCGGTTGCGGCAGTGCCTGGAAGCAAATAGGCAGCTCCCTGAGCGGCTTTGGCACCTCTATTTCCCCGACCACCACAAGTACTTTTTCGCTGACCCTTTGACCAGACTTCCGCAACCACGCAACTCTGCGTATAATGGTGCTCGCAGCCATGGACCGGCTAACACTGTCGGCCGTGTCCAAACCCGACTGAAGGGATTCACACATGGCATCCTTGCCATCTTGCACGAGAACAAGGAGCCCATCCCTTTCTTCCCCCTCGGGAATATGCTCAGCCGCAAGAGAAACAGTTCCACAGTGTGTGTGAAAATCTTGCCAAGGCACGTGGAGTTGGCAGATTTTAGCACCATACTCCCCGCAGAAAACACCTTGCGTGCCCAACCGTCGAAGCTGCTTGAACCACCAAACTCTCAGGAGTAGGGCGAGATAAAAGATAGCTGGGGACGCTACCAGAAGGGCAGTATTTCTTAGTTAACGATTTGTTAATTGCAGGAAGAGATTCCAGGGTCTGCCAAGCAGCCGCCACCCTTTTCTGCAAGGTTAAATGAAATGGCAACACCAGGTCAGAGGACAGACCTTGATCCAAAATGTCTGTTAAGTCATCCTGAATAAAAGCTTCGGGAGGACTGGACCAAGGTATTCAGTTACTCTAGCCATAATTCTCCAGTATGACGAATAAGCATGAGCCCCAGGCACAGTAGGAGAAGAAGGCAGGTTAAAACCGTAAAGTCAAAGTTAACAAGGCCGGACCCACTTTAAGAGGCTCTGGTCGAAATGTGTCCAAGGTCACACGGTTCAAAGTGACCAAAAGTCTCGAAATCAGTTCAGAAAGAGTTGGACCAAAAGAAAGGGATCAGTTAGATGGTCAAGGCGGCCAGCCCAGTCCAGAAGGTTAAGGGATTATTATTACCTTGTAGCAATCTTTAGAAAGGGAGGCCTGGCGGACACGGTAACTTAAAGTGGTGAGACTACTCCAGCGGGGGCAGATGTTCCTGGCAGCGGATGCAAGTCAGTGCTTCGTCCGGGGGAAGAGAGGATCTCGTCGGGGAGGAAGACAGGAGTCCATTGCACTGCCAGGGAAGAAACCAGCCGCGGAGTTCTCAGTTAAAAGGAGAGGTCCTTTTATTCGCTGTCCAGTGGTAAGTGGCTATCCGGTTGCCGGGGTGCTTGGCACGGGCAATTCGACCACAAGACGTCCTGGGTTGCGAGAAAAAAAAGGTAAACCGGTTGTGCCCACCAGTCAGGGGAAGAAGACTCTCCAGCCGGGAGATCTTCTCTGTCGTCGGGAAGTGGCGAGTCGGTTCCGCAGGGCTCCACCGTTGGTGTCGTCATAGCAGGTTGGCTCAGCTTCTCCCTCGTCAGATTCTCAGGTCCTGTGGCAATTTCTAAAGTTCCAGTCACAAAAGCCCTGCTTTTATGCAGAACACCCCCATTCATCAGTCCTAGCTGTCACTCAAACATGCTAAGTGGTGAGCCGGGCGGCTCACCACTGGGCCAATCACACCAGAGTGCGACTTGAGTTGCCAAGGCAACTCAGTCCAGGGTGCCTAAACCCCCTCCCGCACCCCCTGTGGTACCCAGACAGAGTGGCACCACATTTGGAGGCTTCTGTGGAGAAGCCAGCCAAAAAGTGGAAGAAAGGGCTCGACTTGGTTTGGAACCGAGTTTCGGCAAAAAATACCAACCAGTGAATTTATATTAATTTAATAAACCGGCGGTATGTTCGAGGCTATATTAAAAAGTGATAGCCTCGAACAATGGGAAAATCCCATAGGAATATATTTGCGGTCAAATATAAAAAGTAGTATCCACTGCCACCAGCCAAAACTCGGTCGGGGGGGGCTAGACAGTGCCCCCTCGAACAACAGACCCCAGGGCAATTGAATTGCCCCGACCAGTACGTCCACAATATGATGGTTTTTACTGGTTCTGTTCACAATTTAAGACTAGTAAAGCCAATGGTGACTTTACATGCCCTGGGAGACAGTAGTCAGTCCCAGGGTATGGAGTTTATGTTTGGGGGTCGGTACGACACCCCTGGGTTACTGCACAGAGGGTGCTGTGTAACCCACATACCAAAAACACATGAAGCCCTATGGGGTAAAGGAACCCAAAGCCCATAAAACACATACAAAGTCAAAGGAACACCTCAAATCATGTCTAAGAGTGGAAGAAAGAGAGTCTCACTCTTAGCAGGAGAAAAAAATAAACCCAAAAAATCCAGCAAAGCTGCTGGGGGACTCACTAGGTTTGGGGAATTAGCCTTTACAGAGAATTCTCCCTAACATTATTTGAACAAATACCTTCTGGCTCTACTCCTCTCATATGGAAGACTTCTCACCTGGTTCCAATTTTTAAAAAGTCCTAAACCGCTGCTCGACGGATCGAGCAAACATTTTTCTGTACTTATATTGAGACACATGTCTGGGCCAAAAATAGTGGACAGTTTGATCTGAGACAGTCTGGACTCAGAAAAGGGCTGGGTTCTGCCTTTAACGGAGTTATACTCTATTCTGCAAGAAAGAAAAAAGGCAATCACTATTGCTTAGCCTTTATTGACCAGACAATGGCACTGGACAGGGTCAGTCGAAATAGGCTACAGGATAAACATTTAAGCTGGGGGTGTTCTAATGCACTGGTATCTCTGTTGCAGTACTTACTGATACAAACGTACAGGTTCGTCCAAAAATGGACATGAACATGTCATCTCAAATAGAAGCCCCTAGACAATGCTATGTTGTGGCGTCATTTATATTTTATATATTTCAGCCTAATGAAGATGCTTTTCGGGAGACTAAATCTTTTCCTCCTTCGCAATTTCATTGTTGGTTATCTTTATACTGCGGTCATATTGCGCTGCAGCGACAGTTGAGGGATTTTCAAAGTTCTATAAATATCGATGACCTGGAAATCAATTAGACCAAATCCAAAATCTTACTTTTTACTAAATCCAAGAAAAGATATTTTTTCTTGGTTTTTAAACAATGAGAGATTGGAGGTTGTTGATGGGATGACCTACTTGGACTGGCCTTTTATCAATACCTCCAATTCTCTCTTCCTAAATGCGTTCCTTCTCAAGCTCTTCGCTCATTCGCCTCCAACTCCCTCAGGGTCAGTCGCTTCTTCAAGCAACGAGTTGGTGGGAGGTAGATCACTTTTTTCGGCTGGGGCCTCACTCTGGAACAGCCTCCCTGAAACTTGGGGAGAACCATCTACGGTTCCGGCAGCAGCTCAAGACTTTCCTCTTTGCTTCTGCTTTCTCTCCTACTCTACCCTGCCGAACTCCTGACTGAAACTGCACTGGCCACCTGGCTACCCTCTGATCTCAGGTCAAGGTTCCATCCCTCGCCAGCTGCACACCTGCACTGCCTCCCGGGCAACCCCTGCACTTGGGGGCTGTTTCTGTATCCCTACAGTCCCCACCAGCTCTGGACACGATGTCCGCACTCCCCCCCCCCCCTGCACTTGCCACCAGCTGGCCCCCCTTAGCTATTTACTCTATTTTTGTTGATCCTATGTACTGCACTGCCCCTTCCCTCTCCCCCATGGACACCCGTTCCCCTGCACAACCTCAATGTCAGCTGGCCTAGTAAGATCATGGTCTATCTTACCTCTGTTCCCCCTCCCTTGCCTTGTCGTGCCTTGAAACACTTGTGTATAGGCGTTTTATAAATGCCATAACATATCTTTGGAGGCCTTGGTCACATGGACGATTTTGTCCTTTGCGAGACAGGATTTTATGAAGAGACACAGATTCAAGGTTGTTTGTTTTAAAACCTTTATTTACTAAGGTTCCTGGGTTGGTGTAATGCCGGACTGGCCCCAACTCTAAAGGGATGGTTCCCTTAAGTGACGTTTCCAATGGTCATTGCTGTCTAATAGTCCAAAATAAAAGTATGTCTTTGTCTAAACCTAGGTTTGCCCTCACTATTCCAAAAAATGTGTTAGGGGGTCTTTTGTCAAAAATGAAAAGTAGTATTTCAACAGAAAAATAGGAAACCAGGGTTGATTTCCAGTGGCCGCCTTGCCAGGCGTGGTTTGGTCAAGATCACAAAATTAGTTCAATCAACAATGTTGTTCATAAGGCCTTCTCCACAGGGTCCTTGCAGTGATGAGTTACTTGGGGTTCCCTTCCCCAAGCATCAATTTACTCAAGTGCCAAACACCACAAAAGAAATCTAACAGTTCCTTTTGTAACTTCTCAGGGTTCCCTTCCACCACGCTTCACTCCTTTCAACACTATTACGACAACCAATAAGTGTCCAACTTTGTTGGGCCTCTCAGGGTTCCCTTCCCCAAGTTCAGGCCTTTCCAGCTTTCCAACACAAAACCAATAATTCTCCAGCTTGGTGGGGCCTATTAGGGTTGCTTTCCCCAAACTCAGGCCCTTCCAGCTTTCAAACACAAAATCAGTTTTATCAGGATGCAGTTTGATTCCTTTGGTAGGCCTCTCAGAGTTCCCTACCCCAAGATCAGGCACCTATCCAGCTTCAAGCAAAAATCCAATAGCTCAGTTCAAGTTGTCAGGATGAACCTTGCTTTTTTCAATACAGTTTTGTACATATAATTCGCTTATAGGGTGAAGTAAGACTTTTGAAAAAGCCATGGTGTTGATTCCTCCTCAGCGTGACCACTGCGACCTATGCCCCCTCTCTGTATTTCTTCTCTTTGTCTTCTTCAGGTGCTTCCTGTACCCCTTTACTTTTCCTATTCTATGTGCACACATACTTTCCTTTTTATCGTGCCCCCAGCACTTCTCCTTTACTCTTCTCATGCTACCTTCCACCCCTTGTCCTGTTACGCGTCACTCACACCCTTGTGCATGCTTGCACTATTGCTTTTCTTTATTTTCACTCACTTTCCGCTCCGATGGGTCTTTTGCTTGCTTTCTACTCAGATATGCCCTTTGCTTTACTTTCTGCTCCGTTCTGTCAACTTTGCACTTTCTGCTTCGCACTTGATTTCAGCTGCGCTTCCAGCTTTTCCACACCATCCTTTCAATTCCGTGCCACTTTTACTGTTCACGCCTTTCTCCCGCTTCGCTCTCATCTAAACCCACACTGCAGAGTTTCTCACATTCTTCACGAAACTCACCAGGCAGTGTTGCGCTGAGAGGCGGCATGCCCAGGATATGAGGGGTTGAGGTCAGAGTCAGACACCCCTGGGGTCGGCACAGGGAACAAGCAATTACACGACACCGCCAGCAGGGTCCCAGCTGCCTCGCTCCGATTCTCAGGAGACACGGCTCCCCAGCCCCGCTGCAGCACCTCTCAAGCACCAGGTCAGCGTTGCAGCACGCTGTTCTCCGCTGGATCTTTCCTCCTGCAGCTCCCAGCTTCGTGACTTCTCTGGTGCAGTATGCCTCCACAGCTCATTCCCCATCTGTGCAAGACCACACCTTTTATAGCGAAAAACCCAGCCAAGTGGAGCCAAGTATGAATGGTCACTATTAAATGCCATACCCTGCCGGACTATTAGTGGGACAACTTGAGTTATTTCAAGGGGAGGTTTCCCTTATTTTCCCCATGATTTATCCTATGGGTAATCTTTACTAATCTTAGTTGCCTCTTCCTCGTTGCTGTGTTAGTTGGGAAGGGGAGTTCAAATGTTAGTCGGATTTCTTTATTGAAACAATGACAGGTGACTGACGTGGGATATAGGGAAGCCCTCTAGCTTGAGTTTTGTTTGGCGGAGTAGTTTTCCCTCTCAGTATGTCACCTTGTATTCCTGACCTAGTAGCATACACAAGTGGGACTTGATAATATTCCCTTTGGTCTAGAGTAGGGAGAGATAAAGGGATAATTCCCTTAAGACCACATCTTTGTCTTACTTGTCTCTTGTTCTTCCTTGGCTTGCTTTTAGGGAGGTTTTGGTCAGAGATGATGGAAGTAACATAACCCACAATGGCTTCTGCTGCCCTTCTCTTGTTGGGATACCCCATCTCGCCTAGGGTACTCTCTCGAGTGCAAACCCGGAATCTTCTACCCAGGTGATCCTCCCACACTGGTCCACTCCTATGGTTGGAATAGCCAAGAGCAATGGCCCTCCCCATACCACCTGAATAGAGGACTCCTGGGATCTTAATGGGAGAATACCCCTAGGTTTCTCACACCTTGTACAGGGAAATCCTGGATCCTCCGTGTGAGTTTAAATTTATCACAGGACTCCTCTAACCTGCCATTTAAAAACTGGAAGAAATTCTGTGAAGAACTGTGGATTACATTAAATTCACAAGGACCAAAGTTTAGTTAGTAATCCGAATGCACAAAAGAAGAAATTATGGTTAAATGACCGGGTTAAATGACTGGTGCAATGCCTGAAATACAAGCTTTTAAAATAATTTTCTTCCACTGAAAAACTTCATAGTTAAAGTGACCAGTGTCCTAAGAGGAGACAAATATTTTAGCATTTTAGACTGAAAATTCCTCCCGCAAAAGGTGGTTTGGGAATCAGGGCTAAATTAATGAAATCAGAGATGATTTGCAACCGCAAGACCGAGAGTGAATCAAGACATCTTGTGAGAGGCCATCCCTAGTGCTTCTGTATGTGAGATGCTTCTTACATTTCACAAAGTATTTCAATTGTCAAACTGCTGATGATGTTTGGATTAGGATTGTAGAAGGGAATGTGTCCCTAATCATAACCGTTAAACGATTTTTACAAATCATTTTTCCTACTGTGTTTAAAAATTAAAAATGAATCGTCTAATTAAATGTTAATATAAAGCTTTCTAAAGTGTAAGTGTAATGTAATAGATGTACTAGATACACGTATTGTACACCTATAAGATTGCACAATCTCTTTGCACAAGCTTTCTTAAATCATTGCTATCCATACTAGAGATCATTTTATTGTATTTGTAAAAAAATAAAAACATGTATGAATGTGAAAGATTTATTTACAAGCAATAGCACAGGAAGGATAAATAAATATATAATTCACAGAATCAGCCCTGGTGGAAGGTTTCTGGGCGGCTACCCTATTTATGGTAAACAGGGAAGACACCGAGAGGTGGGCCAAACCTAATGAAGTTGAGTTAGCAGATCAGTCAAGGCTTAGTCTCAGGAAGGGTGCGAGAGTGGTCTAGGGCTACAATGAGCCCACAGAGAGCAACATCAGTAATTCAAGTTAGACATTAATCATGAAAATACAATTATTTATTTGGCCTTTAGTTTACACACCAAGTCAATAAAAATCATAGCAAATACTCACACCAAACCTTATAAAACATATATGCAAATTCACACTTGGGAGAAACAAAATTGCAAATTAAACAATTAACAGTGCAATACAGGCGAGTGGTCAGATGCAAATAAACCGGCACAGTCTTTCGCTTCCCTCAACCATAGAAGTCTAAACATAAGATAGTTTGGGGCCTTGCGGCCAAAGGTCACTAGTTCTATGGCATATACTACTTCAGCTAACTTACTGTAAGAACAGTAGTTCAAGTGGTTATGGTTAATCTAAGAGTTGCAAAGTTAGGTGAAAGCTAAAGTGAGGTGAGTACTCCACTCAATCCAGCACACAAGGATAGGCCTAGTGAAGGATCCTTAACAAGTGAAAAAGCCAATGACAAGGCAATTTTAGGGTTCTAGCCACCTTAAGTAGCCATTTGTGGTAAATGCACAAGTGCACAAGCACAAACAAGAGCGGTTGTCTTCTGGCTCATCTGAGGAGTGGAATCACCATGGATCGGTCCCACAATAGAGCAGAGACCATCACGTACAAATGGATGGATGCACTATATGCATTGATCCCGAACAAGGTCAGTATGCCCTCTGCAGTTGAACTGACAGGGCCCACTTTTGATGAATGTCGGCATGGTAGGGTTCCAGCATTGAAGCAGAGCACTGAGGATGCCCATAAAAGCTGTTCTGGGTGATGTATGCAAATTATAGACTTGCAAGCTCCTTCAGCACAGGAATACAGATGTAGGTCAAAAGCAGAAGAGCCGCTTGATTAAGTCCACCAGTCAAACGGAGCAGAGCCTTACAAAGGTCTCCACTGTCAAGTAGGTTGGGGTCTGAAGGGCAAGGGTGTTGGCTGAGCCAATGGAGATTCCTGCAGCAGTCCTCCAGCATCCCTCATTGTAGTCTCCCTCGGATCTCTTCAGGTTCCAGTGGTCTACTGAATTCCTGGGTGCAGCTCCCTTCATATCTAGCAATGAGGCTGGGGTTTAGCCCAGTCCTCCAATAAGGGACTTTAAAACATTTAAACTTGAAGGTGGCTGTCCAATACTGGACAGCAAGCCTCCTAGAATCTGGCCAGCAACAGCCACACCAATGGAGACCTTTTTATTGAGGGCAGACAGCCCTTATGCCCACCCTCTCCCTCCCCCAGCTGACACAGGTAATCCCCAGAGGAAAACCATCGCATATCTGGAAAGGCAGAGACTGCCAACTAGTGTCATGCCATCTTAAATGGGAAAATGAGTATTCATTGTGTGTAAATGGTCCTCCTAAGTGCATTAACACAGTGAACAGGGCAACAAGTTACCTTAAATGGGGGGCGGGGGGTTATTAACTGCCACCAGCCTGTTGGGGAGGGGCATGGAAAGTAACTAAAGCGCCACCCCCAACAGCAGTCTATGAAAGATTGTGTGCTATAAAAAGGGGATGACATCCCCTGCACTGGTAGACACATGAGCTACACAGTGCACCTCACACTATCTACAAAATTGGGTCCCAAGGCCCTTTGGCAGAAATCCACATAAGGTGAGAGGGCTGCCATAGAAAAACAGTTGCCAGAACAAAGACCAAGGTCTCCCAGCAGTGATAACCCAAAAAGGTTAACCAGTGACTCCCAAACAAAATAATAAATGCATCTGGAGGGTGAGGTTAAGAAATGCCACTCACCTTCAAAGTCAATGATCAATACAAAAAACCTAGCAGTAGTGCTGGTTGGCACAAACCAAGCAGCGGGGAAGATTGCACAAAGAATTTCCCGAAATGTCCCTCTAAGCAACAAACAAAAGATCCAGTGGAGGCAACAGGATACAGTGCTCAAATCCGGACTCAAGCAGCATACGAGAGTCTGAGGTTGGATGACCATGGATCCAGCTGTCCACTAGGGAAAGTAGCATCCATACAAGATTGCTTCTAGTGGTCAGTGAGGCAGAGCTTCAGAGTCAGGTTTCTTGGTGCCCGAAACATGCCATTGCATAGTTTTCCACCTCCTTGTCCTCAGGTCAGTCATTTCTCTGGATGCTTCACAATCAAATGATTTTAAATTACTCACTGTAGTGACTAACATACTTCTAGTCCATAGTCCCCTTTCCTCCATACGGTATGGCATCCCTCGTTAGGGACGAGAGATAGAACCTTTTTCACCAGAAAAAAACCTTCCCCTTTAACTTTAGAGGTGCGTGGCTCAGCGAGCATGCGCTGCCCTGACTCCACTCTCCGGCGCCACACCTCAGTCCCCATTGACGCGTCGACAATAGATTTTTTTTTTACTTTATTTAATTGTTTAAAAAAAAAAAGACATTTTTTACAAGATTGCTCCTGAGGATTAATCGTTCAGTCCTTAAAAGAATAGAAAAGTCCCAATCGTACCAGCCTCTGCTACTTGAAGAGGGAAGAAAGCGGCGAGGAGGAGGGAGAGTTTGATCGCCTCAAATTATGCAGTCTGTTTTGTCCAATTCCAGGCGTTTCAGTAGCCCGAGGCTTTCATAAAAGCCCGTCACTGCAATGGTCCATTTGATGTTCTCTCCACTCAAATTATTCAATTTCCCCTCTCCGTCCAAGAAATCGTATTTGCCAAATAGGTGTCCCAGATGGAGAGTGCGGGCCTCGTCCACCCCTCTGCAAGTGAGGAGCAGATGTTTAAGAGTTTCAACTGCGTCCGATTGGCAACAGAATCGGCAAAGGCTGGTGTTCACTTGTTTTCGCCTCGCTATTATCTCATTTGTTTATAAGATATTCAGGCGAATGCGTATGAAATTTTCACGAAGCTTCTTGGAGGGGCACTTCAATAGACAGGCTCTCGTTTCATTGATTTTAGCTGGGTTGTCCAGCCCGTTCTTCATGGATTTTACTAGTTGTACTTCGTCTATTGTTTGTATCCAGTCCCTCTCCATCACTCGCCTCTTTGATTTTCCTGGATTACAAATGAGGTCATCTTGGGAGCAGCTTGCCCAGTCAAGGCGTTGGTTGATTTTTTCCTCCCATCGTTGGAGAGGAGACCCGTCCGAAAGCTGCATCAGATATAGAGCCGGCATCCAAACAGTAATGCTTGCAGAAAGCCAAGGGAGAGGCCCAAGTGGCCACCTGCATAGGACTTGCCTAGGGACATGGCGCTGGAAGGCAATAGCCGTTGCCTTGGCCGTGACTGCGTGGGCATGCATGTTGGCCGGGAGCGGCTTGTGCTGGCCCTCTTACGCTTCCTTGATGGCAGAGACCATCCAGTGGGATATGGAGGCCTTAGATGCCCGATGGCCTGGCTTCGAGCCTCCGAAAGTGACAGAGCGTCCGACTTGCGGAAGCCCTTGGTCCTTTCGATGTAGAATTTTAGGGCACGCCTGATATCCAGGCCGTGCAGCACTCAATGTGCTTCATCCTTGGGATCGGGAAAGAAAGTAGAAAGGACTATTTCATTGTTCAAGTGAAATGCAGATGGAACCTTGGGCAGAAATGCTGGGTGCGTCCGCATGACTACCTTGTCTTTGTGAAAGGTGGTATATGGTTCAGAGGCGACCAACGCCTGGATCTAGCTGCCTCTGCGAGCCAAGGTAAGACCAACTAGTAAGGCCATCTTGATGGTGACCAGCCTAATGTCCATGGACGCCATTGGCTCGAATGGTTTGTGCGCCAGCGAGCCCACGACAATGTTAAGGTCCTACATTGGGTGCAGTCTCTTGACGGCGGGTAGAGCCTAGCGAGACCAGTCAGATGTTTCTTGACGATAGGGTTGGAGGAGGAAATATGCCTTCCTCAGAGTTCCTGTAAGCCCCAATGGCTGCGAGGTATGTACAGCAGGTGTCCACCTGTATGCCCGAATGAGCGAGGTGCGCCGAAAAGGAGAGCATGTCGTCCAAATTGCAGGCCAAGGGGTCAATTCCCCTGGAGTCTGCCCAATGGCAGAATCTAGTCCATTTGCTTTTGTACTGGGCCCTGGTGGCTTTCCTCCTGGCGTCCTGTATGGTCTCCAGATTGGCCTGCGAGAGGCTAAGGTACCCAAGCGTTACCTGCTCAGGAACCACGCTGTGAGGGCTAGTTTCCCTAGTACGGGGTGGATGATGCTAGCACCCTGGGCCCGTCGGAAGGTGTATCAGGGGCACAATGAGAGGCTGAGTAGTTCCAAAAAACCATGGTCTGGCCAACCACCATGGAGCTATAAGAATGATGAGTCGGTGAGACTCTTTGATCTTGCAAATTACCTTGTGGATCAGGGGAGTAGGCGGAAAGGCATAGGCCTTCGTGCCGGTCCACTGGAGGTGAAATGCACTGCGCAGAGAGGGCCCTGAACCGGCCAGGATGCGAACTTGGGACATACCTTGTTGTGCCAGGTGGCAAAGAGATCCATTTGGGGATGACCCCACCTGTTTAAGATCTCCAGAATAAGTAGGTCATTTAGCTGCCACTTGTAATTGTCAGTTCCCAGCCTGCTGAGCCTGTCCGCCTCCAGGTTGGATTGCCCCAGGAGGTGGACTGCAGAGGTAAATGTCATTTTCCAAGGCCCATTCCCACATGCTGATCGCCAGTGTGCACAGAGGAGGGGATCTTGTGCCTCCCTGCTTGTTAACGTAGTACATGCTGGTTGAGTTGTCTGTCTGGATGAGGGCAACCTTTCCCTTGAGAAGTGGTAGTCTTGCAAAGTCTTGCAAATTCCTCCGAGTTCCTGTAAGCCCCGATGGCTGCAAGGTACGTGCAGCAGGTGTCCACCTGTATGCCCGAATGAGCGGGGAGCGCCGAAAAAGGAGAGCACGTCATCGAAACTGCAGGATAAGGTGTCAATTCCCTTGGAGTCAGCCCAGTGGCAGAATCTAGTCTGTTTGCTTTTGTACTGGGCCCTGGTGGCCTTGCTCCTGGCGCCCTGTATGGTCTCCAGATTGGCCTGTGAAAGGTTAAGGTGCTGAATCGTTACCTGCTCAGGTAACACGCTGTGAGGGTTAGTTTCCCTGGCGCGGGGTGGATGATTCTGCCCCCTGCTGCGCCAGAAGATGTGCTGGGCCTGTCAGAAGGTGTATGGGGGCCACCTCCGAGAGGCTGAGCAGTTCCAAAAAAACCATGGTCTGGCTGGCCACCATGGAGCTATTAGAATGAGTCGGTGAGACTTCTTGATCTTGCAAATTACTCTCTGGATCACGAGGGTAGGCGGAACAACATAGGCTTTCATGCCGGTCCACTAGAGGTGAAATGCATCGCCCAGAGGCCCTGACCCTGCCAGGATGCGAACCGGGGACACTTCGTGTTGTGCCAGGTGGCAAAGAGATCCACTTGGGGGTGACCCAACTTGTTGAAGATCTCCTGAATAACAAGGTTGTTTAGCTGCCACTCATAATTGTCCGATCTCAGCCTGCTGAGCATGTCCGCCTCCAGGTTTGATTCCTGCGGGAGGTGGACTGCCGAGAGGTAAATTTCGTTTTCCAAGGCCCATTTCCACATGCCGATCGCCAGTCTGCACAGAGGAGGGGATCTGGTGCCTCCCTGCTTGTTGACGTAGTACATGCTTGTTGAGTTGTCTGTCTGGATGAGGACAACCTTTCCCTTGAGAAGTGGTAGGAATGCTCGGAGCGCTAGCCAGATGGTGTTCAGCTCCAACCAATTGATGTGGTATTCCTGCTCCTGTCTAGTCCAGGTGCCGTGGACCGAGAGATCGTCAAGGGTGGTTCCCCAGCCCTCGAGCGAGGAGTCTGTTGTGATGGTGGACTGCGGAGAGGGCGGCCAAAAGGGCTTGCCCGTCCGTAGGTTGTAGTCCATGGACCACCAAGTAAGGTCCAGGTGGAGAGATGGAGGAATGTTGATCATCTCGGATTGCGAGCCCCGATCCTGATTCCATAAGGCTGCAAAGTGCCACTGAATCCTTCGCATCCTTAGTTTCCTGTGCGGCACGGCTAACAGGATTGCCGCCAGTAGACCCAGGAGAAGTTGGTACCACCATGCCAAGGTCCCCTCTCTGCTAAGGAAGTGGTCGGTGGCCCTCTTGATGGCTGATATTTTGTCCTCCAACGGGAAAACCCTCTTGGAACACGTGTCCCAAATGAGTCCCAGGAATGTCAGTCTGCGTAGGCTGCATCTGTGACTTCTTGAGGTTGAGCGAGAAGCCCAGGTCCTGCAGTGTGTTCATAAGGGCATGGGAAGAGTGGCGATCTACTTCCGGAGATGTAGCCCTGACGAGCCAGTCGTCGAGGTATGGGTAGATGTGGAGGCCCTGCGATCTGAAGAGGGCCGCCACAGCGTTCATGAGTCTGGTAGAGACCCTGGGGGCCGAGATGAGGCCAAATGGAAGGACTTTGTATTGGAAATGGTAGCCCATGATCCTGAACCGTAGAAAAGAACGATGGGGCTGCCAAATCGGGACATGTAGGTACGTGTCCTTCAGGTCCAGGGAGCACATCCAGTCTCCCCTGTCCAATGTCTCTGCTATAAAAGCTGGCGTAACCATCTTGAATTTTTGTAGAGGTAGGGAGAGGTTGAGGTTGGAAAGGTCCAGCACAACTCTCAGGCCCGCCTGGTTCTTCCTCTGAATGGCGAAAATCCTGGAGTAGAAGCCAAAGCCTCACTGGGAGGCTGGGACTCTCTCCACTGCCTGGCACTCTATGAGCGACCGGATCTCTGCCAAAAGAGTTGCTGTCCCATCCTGTGGGAGGAGGAGAGGCTGGGATAGGAAGGCGGTACCCCGTGGATACTACGCAGACGGTCCAGGGGTCTGCAAAATGCTGGCACCAGAATTATGCATGGAGAGCAAGCCTGCCCCGCACCGGAGACACGTGGACCCGAAGGGGCGTGTCATGCCTTCTTTAGCTCGGAGGCTGACGCTGAGGAGGGGGACTGGAAAAAGTCCTTACTCCCCCACTCCCCTTTTTAGTTTGCGCCGGTTCTGAGACAGCGAGCGGTCCGGCTGCCTGGATCTGCGTTCCTGGAAGCCCCGGAACCCTCCATATGTACGACCCTTTTCCGAGCACTGCTGAGATTGGGTGTACGATTTGGGTGTGGTCTTTGTAAGAATGGATAAAGACTTCGTTGTTTGTGAGCTGTTCTTATCCAGCTTCTCGTCCGTAGAAGAGTGGAAGAGGGTTCCCCCCTCGAACAATAGATCTAGAATGCACTCCTGGACATCCAGGTTGAATTTCGTTTCCCGGAGCCAGGCTTTTCTCCTCCTGTCTGTGGCGATATAGATAGCACGGCCTGAGGTATCGATATGAGCCAATGTGGATTCCATGACGTCATGCGCCACGAGATCCGCTTCCGCTAGTCCAGCCTTAAAGCGTGATTGGCACTGGGTGGAGAGTTCCAGGAGGAAGTCTGCAATTTCCCACCATAACCGTTGGTTGCAGGCAGCCAGCATGGCATCTGCGTTGGCCTGACGCAGGTGCAAGGAGGCGTTGGAGTAGATCATCTTGTCGTACGCTTCCAGGATGTTTTCCTCCTTGCTTAGCAGCGTCGCAGAGGAGGCGGCTGAGGACAAATGAGGCTTGGAGTATAGTGAAGCCGCAGCGATCACCGAGGAGTATGGCCGAGGATGGGTCGAGAGCAAGACTGTATCCCCCTCCATCTGCTTGTGCTTGGCGTCCGGGCGTCGATTGACCGGCTGGACCGAGTGGGGCTTCAGCCAACCCTTCTTGGCCAGGAAGACTACATCAGTTTGCAGTGGATTCCCTGTGTTGGCAGAGGGGCGTTTCCTGAGGACTTCAGCCAGAACCCCCTCTGCCGGCTGTTCGACCTCGGGCTGGGGGAGCCCCAGGTAATCCGCCAGGCCAGCAAGACATTCATGGAAGGCCCTGGCTGAGGATGGCGTGTCTGAATCCTCCTCCTCGTCCGTATCCTGCAGATCTGGAGGATCTTGTGGAGGAGGAGGAGCTGGCGTCGGAGGCTCGGGTACAGGGACCGCAGCCAGAGGCTGCGGAGCCGGCAACACTGGGGCCTGGGGCCCCAAAGAAGGCGTCTGATGTCATTAGCATGGCAGGGAGGACTTCCCAGACTTTCTTTGATGATAACCCCATCTGTGGAGACCTCATGAGGCCGAGGAATTTCTCTAAGAGCACCTCCTTACTGGCCAAAGAGGTTGCAGGGGTACCAACGGGGTAGCTTGAGCCGATGCGTACCCTGTCCATATGGACGCAAAGGAAAGTTGCCCTGCGCAAATGAAGGGTAAACTGTAGGCCACGTAACTGGTTGAGGCCCGTCCCACATTGCCACTCGTTCTTTGCCGAATTTGTGGAATGGCGTCGGACGGGTGCCCCTTTCTGGCGCAGCGGCCATTTTGTCGAGCTGCCTGCCACATGTTGCACAGCCAGCTGGGCCCAGCCTCGTCCAAGACTCTTGCGTGTGGATCATGAGGCCTACCCTGCTCCTCGGGCCGGTAGGTGTGACACCCTCGAACCAAGGGTCGGTAAAGCTGCATTTAGCCACACCCTCGGACGTATTGCAGATATTAGGGCGCAGCCCCTCGGACATATTGCTGGTTTTAGGGCGTAGCGCCTCAGCCATTGTGCCAGTAAAAGGGCGTAACCCCTCGGGTGTAGACCCGGTACAAGAACCTTCCGGTCCCTCAACACCGCACCCTGAAGAATCCGAGGATCCCTCGATCCGAAGGCCGGTAGCTGTAGCGGCGTCGGTGCATGTGCTGGTCGAAGGACCTAGCCGGTCCCTCCCGCGCGGGAGAGTCCCTGGGAAGGAGCCTTCCTTGCGGGGTGCGCTGGAAAATATCGGCCCTACCTTGGGCCTGGTTCGATGCTTCACAAAGTTCTTGAGATCCCACCTGGCTAGTCTGTTCTTCAGCACCTTCGAGGACAGCGAGTCACACGCCGAACATGATTGCCAACCGTGGTCTGGGCCAAGGCAACATAGGCAGAGGGCGTGGGGGTATGAAGTTGGGAAGACCCCGTTGCAGGATGGACACCACCTGAACCCTGTAGAAGTCGACATGCGCCGGGAATGAGCGCAACGCCTGAGGACCGTGTACCTAAATGATACATAAAACAAAAAAGACAGAAAAAGAATCTGCGTATGGCCACCTGCTGAACACTGTATAAGTCGACACGTGCTGGGGAGGAGCGTGATGCCTGAGGACCGAGTACCTGAATGATAAAAAGACAGAAAAGAAGTATCCACACGTGGAATTACATGGCCGAAATCAAACCCAGGAGCGCTTGTGAATCCTGCCCGTCCCCGTCGATGCGGAAAAGGGGACTGAGGTGTGGCGCCGGAGGGCGGAGTCAGGGCAGCACATGCTCCCTGGGCCGTGCACCTCTAAATTTTAAGGCGAAGAAGGATTTTTCTGGTGAAAAAGGTTCCGTCTCCCGTCCCTT
The DNA here is from genome assembly GCF_040938575.1 of Ambystoma mexicanum. Lineage (NCBI taxonomy): Eukaryota > Metazoa > Chordata > Amphibia > Caudata > Ambystomatidae > Ambystoma > Ambystoma mexicanum. Next base: position 986,992,916 of record NC_090921.1, read on the forward strand.
GGAAGGGACGCCCATACAGTATGGAGGAAAGGGGACGGGACGAAAGAGTAGGGGCAGTACATGAAAAACTAGGAGTTGACAGAGGCTAAGGTGGCTTTTCCCAGCCCAGTATGAGCACAGAACGGTCTGGGACTCAACCCGTAAGCAGGAAAGCATCGGAGGAAATCTTCCTCGGCACAGCGGTAACGATGAAACTACTGGCCTCCAGAGAAGGGTCTGAAACCCCAACAGTGAAAAAGAACTTGATCAAGTATTACCAGGAGAAGGGAGTCCTTCTCCTGGTATCGTACAAAACTGTGATGAAGACATCAGGGGAAGGGAGTTATCCCCCGTGGCTATATTGTGAACTGAACCAAGCAACGCCAGGGAAAGGGAGCCATTCTCCTGGTGCAGGCCCAGCACTTGTATTAAGGATGCATGGGGAAGGGAGTCTATTCCCTCTGGACTTGTGGTGAACTGAGTGAGCTATGAGTTGTACTGGAGACACAAGGGGAAGGGAGTCATTCCCCCTGGTTCTATTGGGAACTACATAAGTGTACACCAGGAGAAGGAAGTCATTCTCCTGGAGATTGGATAACGACAATAGTCAGAAAGCAACCTGACTTGGTCGGGAGAACATTTGTTTAGCAGACAAAAGGTTGCAACAGTCTGCACCTTCTACCTCACTTAACTTGGTCCACGGGTCATGCATGCTACATGATATTCCATTAAAAACACCTGGACAAGTGAATTTCCACACATTTTGCGGAAGATCACTGCCATTTTTACAAACCTGCAAAAGTTATGCAAGAGAGCCAAAGCTCAAGCAGAGCTAAACATAGTTTCCATCTACCACAAAAGTAAATTTGACTGGGGAAATCAATACCACACAGGACGTTGACAACTCGCTTGGCAACCCCCGAATCGGAAAGAATTAGAGATCTTTACCCGTGTTGTGTTTTGTTTCCAGTTTTCATCGTGCTGCTGTCAAACTGCTGGAGAGCACAGCATTGTCTGAGGTTGGCTGAGATTGCTCCTTCACTACCGGATCTGTAAAACATCAAACAGAAGAGGTCAGAAACATAATTAATTTTCCATTCAACATGCAACACAAAGCAGTCAATCCATTCCGGCAAAGGTAAAACTGTTTCCAAAGGCACAAGTAACATACACATGTTTTGCAGCACTAGCCAAGGCAGGTAGCATTCTGAAATCGGTATGTATTTTTTTTTTAGGGCACGGTGAACATACCATACTCCAAGACACAAACTGCATTCCAGCAGTGGACATTTTCCATTCTGTGGAAAGTAAAGAGGGGGGGGGGGGGGGGGGGCAAGGATGGTGGTGGAATCACGGATCAGGCTCTGGCGTGGTTAACCTCTTCTCTCCGATCGCTGATCCCATGTGGAACTGAGCGTTTCTCTCGACTATAGCTCTCTCAACCTGTGGCGTTCCTCAGGGATCTAACCTATCGCCCTGGTTCTTCAACGTCTATATGGCTGCCCTGGTGCATGTAATCGCCACATTCACCTCCAACTTCCAGTGGCACGTGGACAACACGCAACTTTCTTTCAGGCTACCCTCAGCTGTCGCCACCCCCTCCTTGCTCATATCTCAATGCCTGTCTGCTATTCCGTCCTGGTGTGCTGCAAACAACCTCTGCCTCAATGCCAGTAAGACTGAGATTGTTCGCATTGGGACCTCGGCACCCGCTTTCCCACTTTCACTCTTGCTGGCCGGTCTCCCTTGGCCCTGCCCCCACACCCACCTGGGAGGCAAGAAACCTTGGGGTCATTTTTTAATCCACTCTCTCCTGCTCCTCTCACATTTCAGACATCTCTAAAAAGTCTAATTACCAGCTACACCTCCTCAGAGGTACGCTACCTTGTCTCACGTTCCTCCAATGGCTCACTGTCTCCAGAGTCATGGATCTCTCTAGGCTGGACTATTGCAGCAGCCTCTTCCTCAACCTCCCTTCTTCTGCCCTGCGCCCTCAGCAACTCATCCAGAACAGAACCACAAGACCTATTCTTGGCCTCAAGCCCAGAGACCACATCTCTTCGACGCTGAAATCTCTTCGCTGGCTCCCTGTGGCTGCAAGGATCAAGTTTGGCTCCCTGTGGCTGCAAGGATCAAGTTTAAGACCCTCTGCATTATTCACAAGGCTTTCTGAAGCCTGGGACCTAAATACCTGCAACTCTACCCATCTAAATACTGTCCCTCACAAGCCCTCCGCTCATCTACCTCCAACCTTCTGTGAGTGAGCTGGCTCTGCAAGCAGAGATATGGAGGGAGATCCCTATCCTCAGCAGGAGCCTCCCTCTGGAATAGGCTCCCTGCCTGCCTCCGTCTTGAGCCTGCTCTTCTTAAGTTCCAGAAACTCAAGGACCTTCCTCTTCTCTTCCTTCTCTCTCCCTCTACCCTGCTAACCTAGCCCTCTGCTCTTTCCCTTCCCCCTCCCTTTCATACAGCTTGCCGACTGGTGTACCACAAGAGTCCCACAGGCCCCTAGCACCCCTGCCAGTCCTCTTTTGCACTTGCCTCAGGGCCCTTCATCCCACCCACTGCACTAGAGAATTAACCCATGAAAGCGTCTCTCTCTGCACTTACCCCAGTCTTCACCGCCCGGGTGCACTTGAACACCCCCACTCCCCGTGACCGTGTGCACTTGTACGATCCGTATGCACAATGCCTGTAGATTGTCTGTTCTCCCTTGACTTCACCCCTTAATTTGCACTGGTAGAACTGCAGAATCGCTATCAGGCCTATTTGCTGTATCTCCAACTGTTAAATGTATTTTACGCATTTACTCTGCCTGCACAAACTATTATCGTCTCAGAATATCAAGGGCTCTGAGCGACTGTTTTCCCCCCCTGTTCCCACCCTCCTTGATCACTTTGAAACACTTGCCTGTGTAGAGGCGCTTTATAAATAAACAATACCATACAATCTCACTCACATTCTGCATTCACACCCACTGTACACTAAGGTTCCAGTGAGGGGAGACCTTTCAGCTTTCTTTGGCAACCATGGATGTTCGACAACAGAATCACCCCCACCCCACCCTATGTGGCCGTAGGTCCCCTTTTACAATGTTGTTTTGGGTTCACTGGGTAGCCCATGTGTCTACCAGTGCAGCAGTAGTCAACTCCTTTTTATGACTTGTGTTCTTACCTTGCAGCACGCATGGAGCGATGTGGGACACTGTCCCGTTTGCTACTTCCCAGACATCTTATGAACAGGCTGGTGGCAGTCATTACATTTTGACCCTTTTTGTGGGTGCCCTATCACGTGCTACCTTTTTGGCCTTGATAATGTATTTAAGAGTACCATATAATCAAAATGGACTCTCCATATGTTTTAAATCCTGTTCAAGATAGCCTGTACATTGTTGGCCATCTTATCTAGCCAGGTGGGAACGGTACACTTTCTTAATGCAGCTGGGCAGGCTATTTTCAGAAAGCCTCAAAGGTTCTTCTCTGTGTGTTTGAGCTTGCAGAAGTGGGGAGGTGAACGGTCTGCCTGCAATCCATATTCCCCCAGGGGATGGTCGTTGCTGATATAGGATTTGGCATAACGCGCCTATACATAAGTGTTTCAAGGGCAGGGTAATGGCTGGGCCGATTCTGGGAGCAGCTACACCCACGTCTGAATATTGAAGTGTCTTTATTGGAGGGCAGGGATTGCTCCCAGCCTGAATTATGGAAGGAGATGAGCTGGACCCACAACCAAAGTCTAGCACTGGAGCTAAGATGACTTGATGACGACCAAGGGATCCTGGAGGCAGGGATGTCAATTCAACAAAATGACAAGGGTAGCACAAGTGACATCACACACGGGTGACATCACAGGAAGTGATACCATTCAACCTTTGACTCAGATGAAACCACATTGAACTCGTGTGTCCAACACAAGCCCTTTAAAACAAGGTAACAATACTTTCAGACAGATGGGGATGCAGAATATACTCCAACATCAATAATAAAACAGACTCAGGAAGTTGGCAAAGTATGTCTGTTTTAATATCAATCTAAAACAGGGAGTTACAACGAACAAACTAACTCGCTCGATCTCCTCACTCAACACATTTCATAAGAAATGTAGTTTATATACTAAAAACCCATCGACTTCAATCTACGTAGCAAACTGCAAAAACCTACTTGGGAAAGTGATTAGCTTACAGGGAACATCTAGGTATACGTTCCATACTTGTCAGGTAAGGTGATTGGGTCTACTGTCAGGTGGGGCAGCCAAGCCCCCCTCTAGTGCCGGCTTCTACAAACGTCAAATACACAACGCCCTATTGGTTATACAAACCATAGGGCTCTTCTAATACATTGCCCTCTATAATTGGTTGGCACACTCGTACCCCTCTAATATTCCACATACGCAAGCAGCACGCATGCTGGCATCCAGGTGCTGGTGGTCTGGTCATAACCATAGCTTCCCACCAATTACCCTGTCATCTATCATCACTCTTGCCTTCTGCCAGTCAATTAAGGCTTTGAACTTGGCCTTGGAAATGTTCTCCGCTCTGGAGAATGAGAGGGCGTATCGGCTTACTCTGGCTCTTGGTTTCGAAACAGCTAATCCCAGTCGGCTTATTCTGGCTCTTGGTTTCGAAACAGCTCATCCCAGTATCTATTTTCATCCATCCACGTGACTGCAGACCATGTTTTAGAGTCTTTCTACATTTAAAATACTATAAAATGATGAACCTCTGACGTCTTCAATATTCTTGCTCCTCACCCAAGACAGGAGTTTTGTTATTTTCACACGTTCTGTTAACCACTGCACGAATATTAAGGCTCACAGTGGCCTTGACTTCCTGGTGCTGGGCCAGCCAAGGCTTTCTTCGATCCACCTTTGTAATTCAATTGCTTCCAACTGCGACACACTGAAAAGCCTTTCTGCACACGGGGTCCAGCTCTGCTAAGTGCGTTGTGGAATCATCCATAGTCCATACATTCCTATGCATATACGTTGGCACATTGCCGCAATCTATTCACTATGTAAAGCCTTTAAGAATACATTGGCCTACTTGCGTTACTGCATCTGTACAATTGTAAAATGAAACGATATCTTCATTATTTCTGTAGCATGAGCATCTTCATCTCAAGGCCAAAATTTTGCTCATCTTTGACAACTCTTTAGAGCCTATAGAATGTCTATAATCGTCAGCTTCTTGTCTCTTTTCTAGGTGCGTCGGCTCTGCTTTTCATGACGTCACCAATCTTCTGTTTTGCTCAGTTTTCACACTTCCTTCAGGATTTCATTCAACTGTCCATCATATTGTCGTGAATGCATGTATGGCTTCCTCAATGGGAAACTTACTGCCAACATTCTTTTCGGTATAGGCATTTTCACTGGTACTGCACGTGTCTCACACTCTGGCTCCCAACATATAGGCATCATGGGGGAGGAGCTTTGGGTGGGGGTACTTGGCTCCGCCTCTACTCTCCCCCCTCTGGGCGATTCATCGACACTCTCTCATCATCCTTCACATCTAGACATCCTCATTTGAAGAAATGCTTCTTTGGGACCCATATCTTTATGGCTCCCTTCAGGCATCCTGCTGACTTCACATGCGCATCCTTATTCCAGGACATAAGCATGCATTGTCCACTTGGACTGCAGTAGATCCATTTCCCCACATACTTCTTGTGGTTCTTTGGGTACAGGAACTTCGTTCCTTTAGGTGCATGAATGCTGGCCTTCACAGTCTCCGATTTCTCCATCTGTTAGCTCTTTAGTTTTCCATCCTGATTCGACATCAATCATGATCTTTATCCCTGCAGCTCTCTTTGCAGTCTTCTTGCATTGTGAGATTATTATCCTGATCACATAAAATCCAAGCAATACCATGACTATCAGGGCTCCAAGGAATTTGAACATATCTGCCATCCATTGTGGAACCATGAGAATATTGATGCAAACCAACTCACCAGCAAGATCTTCCACTTCGTCCATCTTGACATGTAACTTCGGCAGCATCGTTATGGCCTCTGTCAAGGTGCCATTTTCGTCATCATGAGAAGGTATGAATGTGCAATATGATTCTTCAATTTTAAAGCAAACACCTCTATCCATCGCTGTAATCGTGTCCAGGACATATCTGTTCCGTAGAGTCATCAGACGTATGGCTCTCAGTTCCTCCTTGATAGCATTGAATACCTTTAAATTAGTGTTGATCGTCCGTCTGCAACAATTCTCATCTGGTTAACTGTAACCACTTGGGTGTTTGCATCCATCTGGATACTGGGCATGAAACAGATCTCTCTTTCCTCAGGTGAGCATCTGCTTTTGGAATGTCACTTATGTTCAAGTCACTTTTAGGAATCACCAATGCTGGAACATGGAAGTTCACCATATAACCTAGTCCTCCCCAATCTCTGGGCAGCTTCATATAAGCTCTGGATCCACAAGCCCAGTAGTTATCCATTATCACTACTGTCCCAGTGCTCATTCCAGGCACGTCAAAGATTCAACTGCAATTCTGATTCTCTCCAACTTTTCTTTTGCCATAGTTTCTGAAACATAGCTTTGCACTATCCAGAGGCCGATCTGCAAGGGCCCTCCTTTATCTTCACCCATTTTAGTAGTTTGGCCGGCCTCGGCCATTAAGGTTTGCATCCATTTTCCACAATGGTTTGTTTGTAGCATCCAATTACTACTCATGCTCTGCAGATGACCACTCCTTTTTGCCATCCATCTGGAGAAAGTACTCTGCAGTTGGCCTCTATTCTTCCATCTTTGGATTTCCTCTTCAGATGTTCCTGGGCTCTCAAGCCTTCTATTTATTTCCCATCTAATTGCAGCCCCTTTCACTCCAGGCTGTTCGCATTTTATCACATCATTTATGGTGTATGCTCTTGTCTTGGTATCTTGAACATACTCATCGGGAGCTGTCCATTCTGTTAACCATACCAAAGAAGCTGTTCTGCCCATGAACTGACCTCTGGCTCGGCAGCGTGCAATGTGAGATAGACAGTGTGCTGTCTGGACATTTATTTCAATGGCTATGAATATCTTAGACTTTTCCATACTAAAAAGGCAGGAGTGCACATACATAACATTACTCCTCCGAGGTTCTCCTTCCTACCTCTTTCATGTGATGATACCAGTTGTTAACCAAGTGTGCTGTACTGTCTAGTCAGTCATTTAATTCATGATCATCCTCCCTTGCACTTCTCTTAGGTCTCTTTCTGGCCTCATGAGTTTTTATGATCATCTCATGAAGTATAACAGCAAAATTCCTTCTCACTGGGGGAATCATAGGGACATTTGTTAGTGAAATCGGTGTCTTTACATGTACTACTGCTGTAGGAACAATCACAAATCCTTGGCTGCCTTATAATTGCCATATCTGTACCTTCCTGCTGCATAGGAAGATATACAGGAACTACTGCCCTCTTTGGATCTACATAACAGACAGTACGTATTGTGAGAGAGAAGAATGACAATGAACATTATGCATGTATATATTATTTACCAATATGTCCCTTTTAAACATGAATAGCTTTTTGCAAATCGTGGTGCTCTCTCGTTGTTTGCTACATTGTTACTATCATTGTTACTATCAAAATTACCTGATCAACACCTCATATTCCCCATCGAGGAAATACTTCTCGAACTAAAAACTTGGCAGTACAAGTGGTGTCTGGGTGTGTGCATGGACCAGCTTTGATCCAACTAGAAATGGGGCACACCACCACTATCCAATATCTACAACCCATACAGACCTGCAGCATATTAACAGTCAATATGTAAATGCTGAAAAGGACCAGTCGGTCAAGGTATAACTCCTGACTGTTCGCAGCGTGTGACCAGCAGTAGACTTGATATACAATGCAATGCAGTTTACTACATAAAAAGCAACGTGTTCTAACAAATTGCGTACAAACCAGTCATCTGCAATAGTTGCTACGAGGCTCTCCCTAGTGACATGCGCAGGATAGTGTAGCTGTTCCAACGCCTCCCTTAATAAGGCTACAGGCATCACTGGTTTACCAGTGCTTTCTTGTCCCCACAATGCCTCAAAAGGGGATGAATAACACCCCTCCGTGTCCACAGGTCTTTCTCATCCTGTGGAGCTCCACCTTAAACTTCGATAATTTATTAAAGCTTTCATTTACCATCATAATCACCACCATTCTTTCATTCACATCAGGCATATCAAAACTCATAATATCAGGTGAATATGCAACTCTTTGCTTCGTCTGCGGCTTGGTTTCCACGCGAAAAAGTCTGCTCTCCTAGTCTACACTGCGCACTTAACTATCGCGATGGCTACTGGTAGTTGCAGTGCTTTAATAAGTCTGTCCAATAAAGAAGTGTGTTGCACTGGAGTGTTGTCTGCTCGTAGGTAGCCCCTCTTTTTCCAATGTGCTATCCCTGCGTGCACTGTTGACATCCCATAGGCAGAGTCACTATACACGGTTACTTCCTGGTCTGCGTTTTTCTCAAGCACGACAATCCGCACCACCAATTCTGCAGCCTGTGCTGAAAAGTGAGACGGTAGGTCTTGCACTTATAATTACTTCAAATTCCCCATCAGCTCTTTGCCTTACTACAGCGGCACCTGAATGCCTTTGGTCTTCAAGGATCGATAAAACTGATGGGCAATCAATAAAAAGAAACTTCCCAGCTGCCAAAGCATTTTCTTTCACCCTCGACATCTCATCATAGAATTCCTCATAGTTTGAGCACTTATGTGCTTGCTCGCCCTCTTCCAGTGGTCCAGCTACAAACGTGGCAGGGTTCACCATTTTACATCTTACTATTTTAAATCGCTGGATTAGATATAACCACCTCATAAGCAGAAGCTCTTGAGAGGTCAGTGTACCTTTAGGTTTTGCCAAAACAGCAAATAATGCATTTTCAACAAACAACGTCATGGAACACCCAATCACTATGCTAGCAGACTTCTCAGTGGCGAACGCGGCGACTGCCAAAAATTGTTCGCAAGGGAAGTGACCTCATTACTGGGTCCAAATGTGCTATGCTAAAGGCTTGTACCCCAATGCAGTCCTCTGAGCACTGAGGTCAGTACTGTTCCATTCATGTATGAAAATAATAATTCCACAGAATGATTGGGAATTCCTAAAACTGGAGCTGTACAAATTGCCTTTTTTAATTCCTCAAACCCTTCCTCCATTTCCTCAGTCCATACGATATTTTCCTGATTCGCTTGAGCCTTTTTCAGGGCCTGCAACAATGGCCTTGTGTATGAACTATAATCAAATACCCATGCCCTTACATAATTGCATAGTCCTAAAAACTGTTGCATGTGCTTTATGTTGTGTGGCTTCGCAGTTTTCAAAATTGCCTCAGCCCTTTCAGGTGTGAATTCTTCTTATCGTGAAATTAACTGACCTATGTATAACTTCTTGGCAATACTGCAATTTTTCTTTTTCCACTTTGTATCCTTTCTCGGCTAAAATAATAATTAGCTGAACTGATTCACATCTGCACTCGTCTTCTGATGCACCGCAGACCAAAATATTATCTACGTATTGCAACACGACACTTGGCAAATCAATATTGCTTAAGTCCATCTGCAGGAATCGATTGAAAATTGATGGGCACAGAAATACCCTTGAAGTAATCTTGTGCTTTTTAACTCAGTCTGACGAAAAGTAAATGACGTCAGATCCTGAGAATCTTTATGCAACGGGATTGAGAAAAACACAGTAAAATATTGCGCCTCAGCAGGGTTACAACATAATATTGTCACCGGTTAGGAACTAGAGGAAACTCGGCCTCTACAATCTGATTAATTGGGTGCATTTCTTGCACTAAACGCCACAACCCCTCGCCCCTTTCGATTTTTGGACCGGATACAATGCAGTATTTCATGGTGACTGACGCAACTAAAATGTTTTGAACTATCATGGTGGATATCGTCTTAATGCCCTTGTCTGCCTCTGGAGACATGGGATATTATTGAGCTCAAGGTAAAATTGCTCCTGGCTTCAATTTAATCTTAACTTCTCCAAACACCTTTAATAGGCCTACGTCATAAGGGCCGGTAGTCCATAGTTAAACTGGCCCTTTCTCCATATCTTAACAAAAGACATTCTCTGTGGAACCTCGCGTCTTTCTGCCCTAAAATATGTGATGCACATTTCGAACACCACTTTGTCATCAGATGTGTCATTTTTAAATATGCCCCTCAGTGAATTCATTTAATCTGTAACCCTCTCCAATAGCAATTAATGTGCTCCATGATCTGCCGTTATAATCAAATTCTATGCTCATGGCCAGGACCCCTCGTACTACAGCTGCTTGTAACTAAGGGAAAAATCTGTCACTCCTCTTCGTCCATAGGAATCTCAGGCCTAAAGAGAAAATCATCAGGTATTCTCATGGTCTTGCATACAATACCAGGTAGTCATGTTAAAATGTGTAGCCCATAATGAAATACTTCTGGTTCTAACAATACCCCTCGTTTGACTATTTGTCCTGTAAATGCCATAATGAATTTGCTAACATTTAAATAATGTACTCCTGACGTTGAACACACTATGCCTTCATCAGTAAAAGAAATCGTCATGTTCAGCTTCGTCATTAGATCTCGATCCAGTATATTAACTGGTGTCTGTTTTGAATACAACAATGGAACAGACATATTGCATTCTCCTATAGAGACTGCCAATTTTTCAGTAAAAGAAACTACTTGAAGCTCCAGTGAAACCTTTGAAACTTAACCAGTACAAACCATCATACTGTGGAAGTACTGGTAGGGGCAATTAGATTGCCCCTGGGTCTGTTGTCGAGGGGGTACTGTCCCGTCCCCCCTCGCCGAGTTTCTGGCTGGTGGCAGTGGATACCACGGAAATATTCCACCGGAATATTTCCCAATGGGATTTCCCATTGATTTTAATGCACCACTTTTTGGTGCAATATTAAAGATACCGCTGGTTTATTTAATTAATATAAATTCACCCGTTGGGATTTTTTGCCAGAACTCGTCGCCAAAATGGCGTCTAGGTTCACTTCAGTAACCCTGAACCCGAGTCGAGCCTTTGTTCCACTTTTGGCGGGCTTCTGCACAGAAGCCCTCCAAAGTGGTGCCATTCTGTCTGGGTACCACAGGGGGTGTGGGAGGGGGTTTAGGCACCCTGGACTGAGTTGCCTTGCCAACTCATGCCGCACTCTGGTGTGATTGGCCCAAGTGGTGAGCCGCCCCGCTCACCACTTCGCATGTTTGAGTGACAGCTAGGCTGTATGAATGGGGGTTTGCTGCATAAAAGCAGGGTTTTTGGGACTGGTTCTTCAGAAGTCGCCAAAGGACCTAAGAAGCCGAAGAGGGAGAAGCCGAGCCGATCTGCCAAGACGACACCACCGGTGGAGCCCTGCGGAACCGTCGCACCACTTTTCCCAACGATAGAGGAGATCTCCCGCCTGGAGAGTCTTCTTCCCTTGACTGGTGGGGACAACCAGTTTCTGACTTCTTTTCGCCGCCCTGAAGCATCTCGTGGCCGCCTTGCCTGTGCCAAGCACCCCGGCAACTGGGATACCACTTTTTACCTCAACCGCGAAAGAGGGGTAACATCCTTTAAAAACTCCACGGCTGGTTTCTTCCCTGGTAGTGCAACGACCTTCAGCTTTCCTCCACGATGAGATCTTCTCCTCCTCTGGACGACGCCACGACTTGCACCCACTACCAGGAACAACTGCCACCGCTGGAGGATCCTTTCCATTGTAAAAGGTACCGTGTTCCGCCCGGCTTCCCTTGCCACCGATTGTACGGGGTAGATTTAGCCCTCGGCTCTCGACCCTGGGTAAGCCTGGGACACACTAACTAAACTTTTCTAAACTTGGTAAAACCTTTTCTACTCACCTGTAAAGACATGTGACATTGTGTGATCTTGGGCATCTTTTCGCCTGGCTTTCCCTAGAGTGGGCCTGGCAACCGAACTTCCTTGCTCCTCAATAGACAGCCTTTCTAAACTCACTGTGCATCTCTGAAAAGTGTTTTGCCTTGCTGTTTCCACTTCTTTTGCCTTTTCCCTCCCTTTTTAACTAACTTGTTGGAGTGTCATCTAACGTTAAGCGCTCACCTCTGTTTGGAAATAAGTGGTGTTAACTTAGACTTGTCCAACAAATAACTAGGGATGTACATATAAGTAATAGTGACTGTGTTTTGACTTACTTACCTTTTCTGTGCTAGTATAATTTATGAGTGTCTTTTAAATAAATAATTATATACTTTTACACCTAGCTCTGGTCAGTGTTTGCTTGTACTACTGTGCCTCTGTACCTATTATGTATGCTCTGTATACTGTAACTCTTCTTGAGGGAAGTCTGACTGCTCAGCCACAGCTACCAGGTAAATCATGCTGGTACAGACTGCTACCAAGTGGGTTTACTGCCAAACACCTGTAGTCTTAAATCTTTTGCAGTGGTCCCAGAGGGGACTGCACAGGTTTCTGCCTAACAGTGATATGCAAGATCAAGAAGTCTCGCCACCTCAGCCTCATCTTAATCGCTCCATGGTGGCCAGCCAGGCCATGGTTCTCTGAGCTGCTCCGCCCAAAATGAGTCCGTAGTGATAGTGACCTGTGGGGTAGGCTGCCGGAAAGGTTTGCCCATCCGCAGGTTGCAGTCCCTGGACCACTATGTGAGGTCCAGGTGAAGAGAAGGAGGAACGTTGATCATCTCCGCCCGAGAGCCCAGCTCCTGGTTCCATGATGCTGCGAAGTGCAGCTGTATCCTCATCCTGAGTCTCGTGTGGGGGGGATGGCCAGTAGGACCGCTGCCATGAGACCCAGTAGGTGTTGGTACCACGAGGCCGATGTCACTTCTCTGTTGAGGAAGTGCGCCATGGCCCACTTGATGGCCGCAATCTTGTCCTCCGAAGGAAATACCCTCTCGGAGCACGTGTCCCAGATGAGCCCCAAGAAGGTCAGACTCTGCGTGGGCTGTAGCTGCGACTTCTTGAGACTGAGCGAAAAGTCCAGATTGTGCAGTGTGTTCATAAGAGCGTGGGAAGTGCGGTGCACCGCTTCCAGAGATGATGCCCTGGCGAGCCAGTCATCGAAGTACGGGTATATGTGGTATCCCTGCACCCTTAGGAGGGCTGCCACTGTATTCATTAGCCTTGTAAAGACCCTGGGGGCCGAGTTGAGGCTGAAGGGAAGCACCTTGTAATGGAAATGGTAGACCATGATCCTGAATCGTAGAAAAGAACGATGAGGGTGCCAAATCGGGACATGTAAGAATGTGTCTTTCAGATCCAGGTAGCACATCCAGTCTCCCCTGCATAATGTCTCCACTATTAAAGCTGGCATAACCATCTTGAATTTTTGTAGAGGTAGGAAAAGTCCAGCACAACTCTCAGGCCCGCCTGGTTCCTTCTAATGGCGAAAATCCTGGAGTAGAAGCCCAAGCCTCGTTCGTATGCTGGGGCTTCCTCTACTGCCCGGCTCTCGACGAGTGACCGGATCTCCGCCAGAAGAGTTGCTGTCCCAAACTGTGGGAGTGGAGGGAAAGAGGGAGCAGAGGCTGGGATGGGTAGGCGGTACCCTGTGGATACTAGAGAGTATCTAGGGGCCCTTCTTGGTTGCGCCGATGCTGGGTCGGCGAGCGGTTCGGTTGCCTGGACCTCCGCTCTTGGAAGCCGCAGAAACCTCCGTATGTACGCCCCTTGTCCGAGCGCTGCTGTGACTAGGTGTATGCTTTGGGCGTTGTCTTTGTAAGGATGGATAAAGACTTTGCCGTTTCAGAGCCGTTTTTCTTTTTATCCAGCTCGTCGTCTGTAGTGGAGTGGAAGAGGTCACCCCCTTTGAACGGCAGGCCTAAGATGCGTTCCTGGACATCCAGGTTGAACTTTGTAGCACAGAGCCAGGCAGTTCTTCACATGTCTGTGGCAATGCAGATGGCCCAGCCAGAGGTGTCAATGTGGGCCACAGTGGACTCCATGATGTTTTGTGCCGCCATCTTTGCCTCTGCCAGTCCCTCCTTGAATCGTGATTGGCTCTGCGCCGGAAGCTCTGGGAGGAAATCAGCAATTTCCGCCCAAAGGCTCTGGTGAACAGCTGCCAGCATCGCATTCGCATTGGGTTGACAAAGATGCAGGGACGTGTTGGAATACAGCTTCTTCCCGTATGCCTCCAGGATCTTCTCCTTGCCTAGCAGCGCTGTGGACGGGGAGGCAGAGGACGACTGCGGCTTGGAGTATAGTGATACTGCAACAATCACAGAGGAGTGTGGCTGAGGGTGGGCCAAGTGTATCCCCCTCCATCTGCCTGTACTTGGCGTCCAGGAGTCGACTGATGGGCTGGACTGAGTGGGGCTTGAGCCAGCCCTTTTTGGCCAAGGCGACAACGTCCTTCTGCATCGGGATCCCAGGTCTGGCTGCGGGACGTAGCGTGAGGACTCGGGCGAGGACCCCCTCTGATGGTCGCTCGACCTCAGGTTGAGGAAGGCCCAAGTACTCTGCCAGCCCTGCAAGACGTTACTGGAAGGCCTTGGCTGACGGTGTGTCTGTGTCCTCCTCCTCATCATCATCATCATCATCCTCCTCCTCCTCCTCCTCCTCCTCCTCCTCATCATCATCTGTGTCCACCTGGGCGTCCTGTTGGTCCGGCAACAGTGGAGGGGTGCTTGGAGCCGAAGGCTGAGGTGTGGCGACTGGAGCCGGAGGCTGCAGCGGAGGCTGCACAGGGGCCTTGGGCGCCTGTACTGGGGCCTGCAGCGGAGGAGCACGTCCCTGATGGCTTCCCTGAGGATGACCCCCATCCGAGGAGATTTCATAAGCCCAAGGAACCTTTTCGAAGATTCTGTCCTCACAGGCCAAAGGGGTGGTAGGTGATCTTGAATGGGTCTCGGGCGGCTGCTGGAGCCGTTGCGTGCCCTGCCCATACGGATGCAGGGGGAACCTGCTGTATGGAAAATGAAGGATAGACTGTAGGCCACGTACCTGGTTGACACCAGTCCCACCTTGACACTCGTTCCTCCATCTGCCCCCTACCTTGCGGTATCGGGCGGGTGCCTAATGTCTGGCACGGAGGCCATCTTGTTGAGCTGCCTTCCACGTGCCTGGGTCATGTTGCTTGGCTCACTGGGTGCAGCCTCGTCCAGGACTCTAGTAGGCGTTATGCCCTCTGCCGGTAATACTGTGTATAGGCATCCTTCGGACATGTTGCTGGTATTAGGTAGAGGCCCCTCGGGTGAAGACCCGGTAAAAGAACCTTCTGGTCCCTCAGCACTGTCACCGGAAGGATCCACTGACCCCCTCGGCCTGCTGGCCGTTAGCTGATTTAGTCTCGGTACTCGTGCTGGGATGAGAACCTGAGCGGTTCCTCCCACGCGGGGAAGTTACTGGAAAGGAGTCTCCCTTGCAGGGTGCGCTGGAAAAGAGCAGCCCTAACTTGGGCAAGGACTGATTGACGAAGTCCTTCAGGTTCTCTGGAGGCGATCTCTGGAAGAGCTCCCTCCACCTGGCTAGTCTGTTCTTCAGAGACCTTGAGGAAAGTGTGTCGCACGCGGTACAAGCTTTCCAGCCATGGTCTGGATGTTCGGCAGAAACCTGTGCAGTTCCCTTAGGGACCACTGCAAAAGATTTAAGACTACAGGTGTTGGCAGTAAACCCACTTGGTAGCAGTCTGCACCACCCAGATTTACCTGGTAGCTGTGGCTGAGCAGTCAGACTTCCCTCAAGAAGAGTTAGGCAGTATGCAAAGTATACACAATAGGTACCCAGATACAGTAATACAAGCAAACACTGACCAGAGCTTTGGTATCAAAGTATATAATTATTTAAAAACACACAGTTGAAACACTCCAGCACTCTTATTGTAAAATATTCTAAACAGTTACTATTGTAATATATACACCCCTTTTTCCTTATCAGATAAGTCACAGTAAAACACCACTTATTTTCATACAGAGGTGAGCGCTTAACTAGATTGCACTCTGATAAGTTTGTGAGAAAGGGAGGGAAAAAGACAGAATATGGAAAGGTACACCACTCTAAGATTCAGGAACACTGATAGCAAGGCAGAAGAGCAAAAGCCACTGGTGAGCCAAAGTCCAAAGGCTGAGCCCCCTCTTAGAGAGAGCAGAGCACAAATGCGCCCAAGATATCACAGTTACGCTAGGCTTAGAAAGTCTTGCAGAGGGCTCAAAAAGAGTTTAGAGAGGCTTAGGAAAGTTTAGCCCGGGTGTCCCAGGCTAACCCAGGTTCAAAAGCCGGGGGCTAAATCTACCCCGTACAGTCGGTAGCAAGGGAAGCCAGGCGGGAAACGGTACCTTAAGTGGGAAGGATCCTCCAGCGGTGGCAGTTGTTCCTGGTAGTGGGTGCAAGTTGCGTCGTCGTCCAGGGGAAGAGAAGATCTCGACTTGGAGGAAAGATGAAGGTCGTTGCACTACCAAGGAAGAAACCAGCCGCGGAGTCTTCCGGTTAAAGGTGGTACCTTTGATTTGCGGTTGTGGTAAAACGTGGTATCCCGGTTGCCGGGGTGCTTGGCACAGGCAAGGCGGCCACGAGGTACGTCGGGAAGGTGAAAAGACGGTGAAACTGGTTATCCCCACCTGTCAAAGGAAGAAGACTCTCCGGCGGGAGATCTCCTCTGTCGTTGGGAAAGTGGTGAGACAGTCCAGCAGGGCACCACCGGTGGTGGTGTCGTGGCAGGTCGGCTCCGCTTCTCCCTCGTCGGATTCTTAGGTCCTGTGGCAACTTCTGAAGTTCCAGTCCCCAAAGCCCTGCTTTTATGCAGCAAACCCCATTCACTCAGCCTAGCTGTCACTCAAACATGCTAAGTGGTGAGCCGGCCGGCTCACCACTTGGGCCAATCAGGATGGAGTGTGACTTGAGTTGCCTAGGCAACTCAGTCCAGGGTGCCTAAATTCCCCTCCACCCCTCCTAAGTACCCCAGACAGAGTGGCACCACTTTGGAGGGCTTCTGTGGAGAAGCCCGCCAACAAGTGGAACAAAGGGCTCGACTTGGGTTGGAGTCACAGAAGAGAACACAAACGCCATTTTAGAATCAAGTTTTGGCAAAAAATACCAACCAGAGAATTAATATTAATTAAATAAATCGGCGGTATGTTCGAGGCTACCGTAAATAATTAAATAAATATAGTAGCCTAAAACAATGGGAAATCCCATAGGAAAATATTTGTGGTTGAATATAAAAAGTAGTATCCACTGCCACCAGCCAAAACTCGATCAGGGGGGACGGAGATGTGCCCCCTCGACTAACAGACCCCGGGGCAATTGAATTGCCCAAGCCAGTACGTCCACAATATGATGGTTTGTACTGGTTCTGTTCAGAATTTAAGACTAGTAAAGTCAATGGTGACTTTACATGCCCTGGGAGACAGTAGTCAGTCCCAGGGTATGGAGTCTATACTGGGGGGTCACTATGACACCCCTGTGTCACTGCAC
This sequence comes from Ambystoma mexicanum, assembly GCF_040938575.1. Taxonomy (NCBI): domain Eukaryota; kingdom Metazoa; phylum Chordata; class Amphibia; order Caudata; family Ambystomatidae; genus Ambystoma; species Ambystoma mexicanum. The sequence continues at coordinate 987,010,290 of NC_090921.1, forward strand.
TGAGGGTGCTGTGTAACACATCACAAAAACACATGAAGCCCTATGGAGTAAAAGACCCCATAGCCCATTAAACACATCTAGATTCAAAGAAACACACTCAGATCATGCCCAAGAGTGAGGGTAAGAGAGTCTCACTCTTGGCAGGAGAAAAAAATAAACCCCAAAAAAATCCAGCAAAGCTGCTGGGGGACTCACTAGGTTAGGAAATTCAGCCTACACAGAGAATTCTCCCAAACACTGGGCCAAGGCAACGTAGGCAGAGGGCTTGGGGGTCTGAAGTTGGAAAGAGCTTGTTGCAGGGTGGCCACCTGCTGAAAACTGTATAAGTCGACACGTGCTGGGGAGGAGCGTGATGCCTGAGGACTGAGTACCTGAATGATAAAAAGACAGAAAAGAAGTATCCACACATGGAATTACATGGCCAAAGCCAAACCCAGGAGCGCTGGTGAATTCGGCGCGTTCCCGTCGACGCGGAAAAGGGGACTGAGGTGTGGCACCCGAGGGCGCAGTCAGGGCAGCCCATGCCCCCAGGGCCACACCACTCTATATTTAAAGGGGAAGAAGGTTTTTTCTTGGAAGGGAGGCCCATGCAGTATGGAGGAAAGGGGCCGTGACGTAAGAGTACATTGTGTATAGGCGCGTTATAAATGCCATATCATATTGACAAAAACTAACAGCAAAACATTTCCGTTTAATGGATTCCCATTGCGAAAAATCTTCACATCCAAAAATAATATTACAGAAGCTGAAATCCTACTGCAGGCAGTTTTACTGGAATTGGCCTGTTTTTCCCACAGGTTCAAGTCTCAGGGCAGCAGATTCTGCAGGCTTGGGAATTCAAACACACGGTAGGCATAATGGCAAGCAAAGTGGCTTACCAAACAAACGCTAAGCACCGGGATCCCTCCTAATTGGTGTTTTTAAAGGCAGGATAATTACATAACTACACAAATTACTGGTCTCTAACCTGTCGTGAACCCAACTGTGGCCATTTTAGGTGCCTTCTTATTGGCAGCTTGGTGGCCATCTTAACACATCTCTTAGACACCATAACATTCCATGTTTTAAAAGACTATAGCAATGTGTGAGGCAGTGCGTGAATGATACAGGGTGTCTAGGGAAATGTGGATACTGGCCAAATCCCTGGGCAATGCTTAAAGCACCTTTGGATAGTGACAATCTGTATGCCTAGTGGTAGCCTTCTACCCCCTAGGACAGGGCCAAAGGCTGCAAACTGGCCATTTCCGGCCTCGAGGTAGCCCAGGGCATGGTCAAAGGCCATGGTTTAAGCATAGTGGTCACTGGGCATGTCTTTAGACTATCCTCAATGAGCCCTTAAAAGTGATCAGGGAAGGGTTGAAAGCTGCATTGTGACTTCTCGGCATTGCCAGAGGCCAAACCCAGTGGCACATGGGTTACTCGGGGGTGTGTGAGCCATGGCATAAGGTCATGACTCGGGTAAAGAGCCAAAAACATAGGAGCATGAAAGTGAAGCCAAGTTTTGTACAACCCTCTGCTGAGGAATTTACAACCACAGATCTTAATAGGGGTGATAAGGGAAGCCAAGTCACTCAAAGCTAGGTAAGGTGGACAGAGATATTAGGCTTAATTCACAAATTCACAGGCAGGTGTAGCAGGCTGACAAAAAGATACAATTAGTCCACACACTTATCTCTAGAAAGTACACCACACATACTGAAAAAGGCATTCTTTTATTATGTAATAAACACATTTGTCAGGTCAAAATGTACTTAGCACATACTATTAAAGAATACACATTATATTATATTATGAAACCAGGGCATTACTTGTAGGACTCCCCTCACTCCACTTCCTATATGTGGGCTCAGTAACAGCATGGCACACAACATAAAATGAAAGGGGGTGGGAGAACAGGGGATGCAGATAGCCTGACAAAGTAGGTACAATCCCCAAGGCCTGCAAACAATAGTACAGTGTCCTAATAACGCAACACACCCTGGGTATGTGATATATAATAGGACTTAGACGAGGTTATCAGCACCCAACACACATAGGCAATGGGAAGACGGGAACTGAACACAGGACAAATACTGCCAAAGACCCAAAAGGACAACACCAAAAAATCTACATTAATTCTGGATCTTTAGGGAACAGTATTAAAGTAACCAGGATACTGGGCTGAAGATTATTTCTAAATAGAGCACAATGCCTCAGAGAAACCAGGATACATTTCAGCAACAATTAACTTACAGTCCACTCCCAGGAAAATGTATCAGTTACCACAATTAGTGTAGCAGGCTAATTACCTGCTAATTAATAAATTGAACTACACACACTTTTTCAGAAGACAGATACTAGTGCAGAAAGATTCTTGCACATTTGCCTGATGTACGAAGGTCAGTAAGGTTTAATGTGGACAGAATCAAGTTATCGAGAAAAAAGCTAGGTTTTCATGCCCCTTTGCCACAGGGTAAGCGGGAAATTCTGTAAGTAAAGCTAGCATAGGACGATTGAGTGAGTGATGCACCCAGGATTTATGCGTTCTTGTGCACAAGACTCTACTCGGGAAACAGGCAATATTCTGGGCTTTATGGTCCACACATCTGTAAAGGAGGTAAATGGACATCCGTACAATCATTCAAACACAGACTATTGTGCAGTAGGGATGTAACGGTATTACGGTATACCGTTAAAGATACCGTGAACCACTTAATTGAACAATAATAACCGTCACATTGTTTATACCGGTATACCGTTCATACCGTTAAGTGTGCTTTTCAATCTGATTTGGAAAGGCTGCAGTAAGCAAGTGCTGTGCAGTCTTGGTCTTGCACTGTTGGATGTGCGGTCTGCCAAGTAGTTTCAGTTGGAGCAGTTTTTAATGCCATTCCATAAACCACACATGCCTGACACAAAATCAATATGTTAACAATAGGAAGAATAAATACAGTGCCAAGAAGGAAAAGGGTTTACTTTGGGTTGGCGGTTTATATATTTATAATGGATAATGTTTTCTAAACATATGACAATGGGGGATTTCCCTCGTTCCATCATTGAATTTACATATAATAAGTCACAGTGCGAAATTTACTCATCTCTGTGGGTATTCCCTGCTGCCATACCAAAGTGTAACATGTCCGTGATTACTGAACACCTTTTGGCCCTCAAGTAAACTAAAGGCTGTAACGTAAAGAGAGTGCGTGTGTGCGTATGCGCACAAGCTTATACTACCATCAGACTCCATTGATCTGTGGCATGCAGGTTATCAAGATGGCAACATGTTCATCTTCACCAGTAGCCAGTGGGGGGGCTAAAAGCTGAAATGACCACTTAAGAAAAGCCATTCAGTTTGCTTTGCCAGGCGCAGCAGGGCTCCCCCCCCACCCCTCCTCCTCTCCGCACCTGTGTTTGTGTTTGGTGGAAGCAAGGGGTGGCATTTCAGTGGAAAGTATGTTGAAAAGCCCAATTCTGGCCCTGGGTGCCTGGTTTTGTTTGTGATGATAAATCTGACAATTTATGACCTTTTAGAAAATATTTGTTAAGATTAGTTAACTCCACCTGCTATACCGCGATAACCATGATATACCGTCATTTGGCAAGAAGGTTATTGAACCGTCATAAAACTAATACCGTGACACCCCTATTGTGCAGATAAACAGACAAGAGCAGATGCTCCTGGGATCAGGCAGTTTGTCTTGCATGCTTCCTGTACACACACCACCGGTAAAACATACTGCTTGCTAGTCCTTCTGGTACTTGTATCGGTTAAAATTCATATGCACTCACCCACTTCCCAACAAAGTGGACAGAAAAACTTCACAAGGGAGAATACTGTAGGCAAACATGCAGTGCTCTCATTAATGTCACTGAAAACAATCTGAGGGCGTAGGGACCAAGGGGCAGTATAGGTACCTGCACATGTAGAGTAGGGATAGTGACAGGATTGCCCCTACTGATGCCTACTTTTGAAGTAAACAACCAGCAATACTCTGGAACTACCACTAGAAGAGGGAGCATGGATAACATGTGACTAAGTGGATACAAAGACTACTGTGTAAGTAACATTGGTCATATATGTGTCCTGCAACCATAACGTCTCTTTAACAAAGCCCCCAATTCACCAGTTATGCTTCCCAAAGCAACCATTAAAACGCGGGTACAGCCGCGCTAACATCATTGTAATGAATAAGTTACTTAACTGTAACTCCTGTTCGCCAGCATTGGTATCTTTCAAACAATCACATGCTGCAACTATCATATCATCTTTATCAAGAAAAATGTTTTTTTTCCGATGACACATCGACAACCATCGCAGGCGGCGACGGTGCGGAATCCATGCACTGCCCATTCATCTCACTTTGAATGATACACAATGAACTGTTTTGCTCCTCATGTTATGTAGAAAAGATAGGTACGTTAGTCTTTTTTGTTGGAATTTCTGTGGTCATGAGCAGTGCAGTTATGGTTGCTTTAAGCACCATAATTGGTGAATTTGTGGTTGTGTTGCGCTGCAATCATAATGTCACTTAAGGAATGGTTCTTTACAGAAGTTCATCATTGTTAAATAATATATACTATGAAATCTACAGTACCCATGGATTATGGCGCTGGCAATACCCGCTTGGTAGGAAAGATTTTTTGCGGCTTTCCCTCCACTGACATAAATTAAGAAAACACCTTTTTACTTTGATTTCATTCCTGCCCTGACTTTTGGAGTTAAGTAAAGCCTTTTTGCTTTACATCCCGTGCTTAGCTCAACTCTTTTGGGGCCCTGGTCAGTTCCGAAGGCTACCAGTTCAAGTGAACCATGTTCCCATGGGCAAGATCCCTCGTTTTATGCAGCTTACATCACCTGGCAGTGATTTGCTGCAGTGAATTTACACTTTTCTTTTATTAACATTGCTGTTGCTTTTCTGATGAGTCAAAGATGGGCCGGTGGCAGTTGACATTTTTTCCTACTGTTATTTTTGTTCTTCTAGTGTGCACGTTCGGATTTTACTGCACACTGCCCTTTCAAGTACCATATACTTAAAACGTCCGAGCCACTGTTTTTAACCCTGTCCTTTGGTCCTCTCTCTACTTTGGCCATCTTCCTATCCTCTGAGGTAAAGGAATTCCATATCAGGTAAGCTTTTTTTTTGGACAAAACCTTGGGTTTCCCTGAGGAAAGCAGCAGTGTGAACATCTGAGTGGATATCGGGGGCTGGGACGGTCTAGTCCCAATCCATACTCCTGCCAGGTGTCTGTCTATTGCCGTCAGATGTGCGGTGCAGCAAGAGGGTGCACTTGATTGGACAGCCCTTGCCAGTTTTAATGGTGCAAATCCATAACATTGGTGGACTGGAGCAGACCATGGCTCACATTTGGCAAAAAAGGGGGGGGACTCCTGCAGCCGTTCTTCAAATTGTTAGAACCAAGAACCCCAATGAGCAGTTGCTGCTCGCTGTAATCCCGAGAAAAACCAAATAAGAAATCCAGAATTGCCCTGAGTTAAGCCCTGTGTCTCTGGATCAATTTCCTTGAACACTTTTTTTGATGCTTCAACTGTGGGGCTTATGGGACCAACCTATCGGGACCCATGCACGGAGATCCTGCCCGAGAACTTTTTAGACGTATCCCAGAACCATCTTGTGGGATGAACAGCATCATTCAAGGCATCTCTGGTGCATTCGCCCCGTTCCGAACTTTGGCTTGGAACTTTGCCAGCTTGTGACCCAAGACCCGTCCTGCAGCAACAGCTCTGCATCACGTAGAGGCGCCTTTCTGGAATCTTTGTCATCTCCATGAGTCCTCTGCTGCCCTGATTCTGGCGTTCTTTGCTGTTGCCAATCTGTCATGACCCGAGGGTCTCCTGTTGTCATGAAGCCTGCAGTGGTCGTCTTGAGGTGCCTGAAACATCCACCTTCAAGGTACTAGGCACCGTCTCATTGGAGTGCGGCAACGCCGCCTTGCTGGACCCAATCTAGCCAACCAAAATTACCACAGCACCCGGGTCCCTTGGAACACTTGCATCGGAGCCAACAACTGAAGTAAGCAGGTCCAGTGAATCTGGAAACCGTAGGGTTGGTTGCTGGTAGATCCACAGTAAAAAGAGGGTGGAGGGAGGAGGTTGAAGCTTCCATACCGATTTCCATCCCCCTCCCAGACATACAGTTGTACAGTCACAAAGTCATCACCCTACCTCTTCCTTGTCTGGTCGTCATAGGTGGCGTTCCAGTCAAGGATCTCCCCTGGGCTTCACCTATAGTGTTGAGATTAAGAGAGGATCCCTAATCTTTTGAACACACCTTTTGTTTCCTTCATACTGGAAAATTTTACCTACTTGTTGGTTTTTGCAATACTTGTTTTTCTCCCAACTCCCTGCAACAAATACTTAACTGGGACTGTTGAGTGTGGCACTCGGCCTACTTACCGTAACAGGGAAGAACTTTGCAAGTGAAATGGGCCTCATTTTCAAAGGCAGGGTAACTCGTTCCCATTGATTTTCATTGCTTTGAAACTGATTTTGATTCTCTTTACTGCCTACAGTTTCAAGCTTCATTGCTGGATTATTTTCAATTGTTTTAAAAGTAAAGTTCAGCTGATCTCTAGGGAGACCAATAACTTTGGATGTATATGCTGTAGAGCAGGGTGCAAAATGCGTACTCACCACTAGCCATTGGCTATTCATATTTTACTCTTCGCGAGTAAGAAATTATGTGCATGTATAAAATGGAGGTGGGGAGTGACTTATGGCTGTCTAGTAGTTTGCAACTTGAATGTTTGCCTCCTGTTAATAGTTTTGGATTAGTCATACTAGCTGCGATTTTATTTGCTTAGAGTGTTGTCTGTGTTTGTCTAACACTACGCTCCTTAAAGTCCAGGCCTTACTGCTCAGCTACACTACACCTTGACTCAAGTTTGGATAGACCAAAGCGACTTTAACCCTGTTCAGTAAATAGGGTGGCCTCAGAACTCTACCCCAAAGATTGGTTTTAAAAATAATACATATTAATATGATTGTTGAGACAGAATTCCTATTTTTGTGGATTCTAGGGCCACTTCTTCAGTTCCCTTTCCCCTTTGTCCTTTAATTCTTTAATCACCAACCTTTTTTTGGTGGTCAGAGGGACCTGCCCTCCAGTCCCCCTGCCATTGCAACCCTTTTTGCCTCATTTGAGGCAAATGATATTGGCTCGCCCTTTAGGTGCCCAGTTCAAGGCACCCCATTGATGTTCAGGATGATATTACCCTACATTGGCTTTAGGGAGTAGGTTGGTAGCAGCTGTACTTGAGTTTTGACTGCACAAGGGGTGGGGTGCAACTAATTTTTTCTTTGGTAGCCCAATGTACATTGGCCGTTTTGAAGAGGGCTCTGCTTTTGTTGTCAGCTTCTGCTATGGTTTTCTAATCATAGGAGGCCTTGGCTGTGTCGATTAGTTGCCGGCATGTTGGCCGAAAATTCATTGATGAGCGCACTCCTTGAGCAGCACCAGGTTTTCTCTGGGGACCTGATGACACTTTCTGAGGTGGAGTTGTTGTGTGTACCAGGGTGCTGACTTTCGGTTTGCAGGTGCATTGTTTCAGAGCTGCGAGTCGGTCGATGGAGGCTGAGAGAGCGGGGTTGATTGCTTCCAGTAGAGAGTCACAGTTCGGTTGGGGGTGTTCAGTCCATGTGAGATGAAGGTTGACGAAATCTTCCATGAGGGCTTCCACCAAGAAGTTCTTGAAGGAGCTGAAGGTTTGTCTAATTGGTTTCTGCTGGGAGTGCTTGACTGGGGTGGTGTGCAGGATGTTGAAAGGCACGGCTCGGTGGTCAGATCAGCCAGGCGGGAAAGGAGAGCTGTAGTGGAGGTAAGGCAGTTCAGCGATGATTAGGTTGAGGATATTGTACGAAAAAAGGCTAGGTGTAAATACCAAGCCACACTGTCGCTAGCACCAACATTATTTACGGAATTAAGTGTCCCTGCAGAAAATATTATGTGGGACAATCAACCAGAGCAGCCAAAACACGCTGGAATGAGCACCGTTCATGTATCCGCAATGAGAACACAAACTCTTCAATAGCCCGCCATTGGGCCAAAGAAGGACAATCTCACACAAATAAGGTCTAATAAGTTCTTAAAAGAAACAATCAGCATGAAGACTTGGGCTCATGCCTAAATAGAAGAGAAACCTACTGGATCAATAAATTGGGGAGTTTAGCTCCCAATGGTCTCAATGAAGAGATTAATTCCACTGTTTTATTTGATTTTGAACAAAAGGTTTAACACAAACTGTTCTCAGTTGAACAAATGTAGATTTGTAAACACAAAGTTCGTACAGGGGGCTCCCCCAACACGATTTTCTAGACATTTTTTGAAATTGGCATTTGAATTACAGAATTGTTTGGCTTAATACAATTTGTTTCTTTTAGACAGGTTGAAGAAATGTGGTTCAGTTACCAATGCAATATGTAGACACATGTAAACACATTAAAAGGTGCACAGTGGGTCCTCCCACAGATTTTTGTCTATGAGGGAATTGGCATTAGAATGACAGCATTGTTCACATTGCAGCCAGGTAACTATGCACTTCTGCGACCGCTTCCCGGACCGCACAGTCTGGGACCCAAGGTGCGGCCATTTGCGACACCACCACGGCCTCAGGGTGCTTTATTAGCACTTATTTGATAATTTAAGACATATTTAATATAGCCATGACAGTTGTACGTTATCCACATGTTTGTAGTATTTTTTCTATTTCTGGTTTTTAACTTACTTTTTTCGTAATTGTGATTATTATTTTCTCCGACCTTGAATATTTACACATCTATTTTACAGCGATTATTTTGGTATCTAGACATACATCTCAACATTTACTCACAGTAGTTTACAAGCACTCTTTTGTAGTTTGCGGCGCGCCAGCGAGGAAAGCTGGGCGTGCACGCATAATTTTCTTTGTTACCATGACAACGCACTCCCACAACCATGACACGTACATATCCAGTAGCATTTAGCACCGCGCTCATTCTTTTGCGACATCGCACTACCACCTCCGTTGACCCGACAACGGCTGACAACAGAACTCGGAAACATCCGCGCGTGCCGTCCAGCTGCAGCACATGGCAGACCCTAGCTTTTCTATCAGGTTGGTTTTGCATCCTATACTTTTATTTTTTCGATTGACACACACAGTACGCCACATGAATCGAAGTTGTTTTAATTCATCTCCAATAATTTTTGGGCAAGCGGTATTTCCCGCCGCATGCTACATCGTATTACAATAGTACAAAGGACAGACTTCTTCAGATGGATACAAGGAATATCTGAACACGGAAATCTTCACATGCGCTCCCTAGCCATGGTGAAGGAAAGAAACCAGCCTCTAGCGCAGGTTGGTCTCACTTTTAACACTTTTCAGTTACATTTCAGTTACTCATTGTTTCAGGTATTATCATTTATATTTACATGCAGTCTATTAAATTTAACAGAGTCCATCTCATAGAGGCACACTGTGCCGCCAGCTACAGCGAAATAGAAAAGTGCAGACCTAGGTGCCTTAGGCTTCTACAGGTCCTGATTAAACAGTCAACTACAACAATAGGTAACCAGTTGTTTATTTTTACGTAATAGTTCAGTTTTATTTATTTAGTTTTATTCATTTATTTTTTATTTTAACCCTCCACTAATTGCATTTTTGTATCATTTCTTTTCATTGGCAAGCATCAATTTCCGGGTTGTGGACGATAAGGTGGCGATGATGGGCTTGAGACTGATGTAGGTGAGGTTGCTGCATTGCGGAGTCCATGCCTTGAAGGAGGGGCAATGTCGCTGGCGTTGCCTAATGTTGTGGAGGGCCTGTGGGAGAGAAAACATGACGGCGCATGCTTACCTGAGCAGAGGTTCAGGCGCTGGGTCCGAACAGAAATTGCTGATTTCTTCGTCTGTCTGGGGCGGGAGACACCCTTGATCTAAGCGTTAAGAGCAGAAAGGAACAGACAGGGTGTTAAGGAGATTTATCATTGTTATGCTTCATCTCCTCGCCTAGTGAGGACCCCCCTCACCCCAGCACTTTTTGCTGGACACCTGGACCTTTATCTTTAATCCTGAATGAGGGGAGCCTTTTTCCACTCCTCCTTCTTATGGGCCCTTTCTTTTGGAACATTGTTCTTTGTGTTTTACTGTTTTATGGAGTCTACTTTCCTCCTTATCTCTTTTAAGGCGCATGTATTTTTACTATTGCAGCACACAGCTCCTTATTGGCAGTGCTACTGGGGACCCAGTGGGTCCTCCTTTGAGATTTGGTTTCTATATCCTAAAGTAACTCCAGTTCTTAAGGATAGGGCGATACCTAGTATCTCTCCTAAAATGTTATAGTCTGAGAGATTGGCAGACACACCACCTTATGTGGAGTGCCAAGGGGATACTTCATATCCCCCTTCTCGCTGATCCTGTGATTTTTTATTTTTTATCACGTAGACCACCTTCTAGTTATGGCTGGTGGCAGTGGACGTGTTCTACCAACTATTGTGTGAATATTCTACCACAGGCTATGTCCATAGCCCCGGTTGAGCACAATAGGGCCACCCAAGTACTAACTGGTTGGCTTTTCTCTTTTGTTTTGCCATTACTAGCGTGGGTGTACTTTGGCAGCCCTTCTACTGTCCTGGGAGGGGATGGTCTGTGTGTGCGTTTTGCCTTTGGCAGGAACCCTTGGGTGCCCCGCCTAGGCTCCAGTTTGTCTCGGTAGGCAGGAAGTGGGGGAGGAGTTATTCACTGCCCTGCCCTTTGTCTGCCTGAGTGCCTGAATGGAACCAGGTCACACTGCGCGGTCTGGCTGTCCTAATTCAACAGCCACCTGCCACCTTCTGTAAATTGCTGAGGGAAGGCAGAGGAGTGTATGTTGAAACAGTATAAAAGGTGAAGCTCCTGAGATGAAAGGCAAGTCAACCATTGGAAATTGAACTAACCCGAAGAAGATGACCAGAGACGTCTGAAGACCCCTTGCAACACTGAAGCGACCACTGTTGTCCTGACCCCGTTTTCTGTGTGACAAACTCTGAAGAGGACCCCTTCCCTTTGACTGGTGAGAATCACCAGTCCCACGACAAACTTTAATCCGAGCTATCTTCAGAGGTGCTGTACCTCTCTAGAGCTGCAAACCCCAATACCAGGAGACCTCGACCCAATTGAAGTAAATCGTTGTGGAAAAGCTGAATCTGTCCATGTCTTTGCTGATCTCCAGAGACACAATCCGATGCATCCAAGTCCACCTCTACAGCGTGCAGGACTAAAGGAACCAAAGAAGATTGTCCAGGCGAATCGCATCCTTTGTTGTTGCTACAGAACAGGCGCCAAAACCACAGTGACCAGAGAAGTTGCTGAAAGCCATGCCAGAGGTTATTCCTCGAGACTGCTGCTGTGAGATCCCCGTCCATTGTCCTGCCTTATGTCATCAGACTAAGGAATCCGGAGGTCGGGTCCAGTGCTGCTACATCAAGGAGAATCCAGCCACAATCTTTTCTTCAAACCTAAGGTACTGTAGGGAAAAAATGTATTGCTTAACTTGATCCGTGAAGTCGCTCCAGACCTTTGGAGTGCACCCAGAGGTGTCCAGGGTACCCCACCTCTTACCCCGGACGCAAGCTGCTGCTTGTGTTGCTTCATTGAGTCCTTACCAGGGTTGCCAACGTTGGTAAAATCCTTCTACATCCTAAATATCCACAGTAACCTTTTGTATTCTGCTGCTCGTCGAACTCTCCATTTGAGTGTTTCTTTGATGTGCTTTACTACCTAGATTCAGTGTACTTGCCTACAGCTCATATCTTCCTCTTTTAAGCCTGACTGCTCTGCCACTAACAAGGTTCCATGAGTAGTACAAACTGATACTAAGAATCTTTGGCAAACGGTACCGGAAACTTTGGCAGCGAAAAATCGAGCTTCCCCTTTAAATTTAGTTTAGCGCAACCTCGGGTGTGGGAATGCCACGCTGAGGCCCCGACAATCGGCACCTCACCTCAGTCGCCTTTGTACACATCGGATGCTTAGGTACCTGGCTACGTATACTACATATTAGCTCTTGGCATACTAGCAGTGGAAGGTGGGTGGGACTCTAGTCACTATAATGATTAACTTTAATTACACATACGTCCAGTCCCCTTTCCTCCATCCTTGTGGGTGATTCCACCAAACAAGACCATAGGGTGGAGATGTGACAACCTGCCTCATATCTAGGACAAAGCAAAAAGATTCTTCAGAACCGCCCGACTGAACTCAGCATCACACCTAAAGCTGGTATCCAGGGAATAGTGCTTACAGAAGGCAGACAGTGGCTCAAGTAGCCACCTTGCTGATTTAATTTGTTGGTCATTTATGTGACATGAAATACTTACCGTAATAGCATTTCTGATGATTGTATCTGCTTAGATACACATGCTGTGCATATGGTCCGACATCCAGTGGAAACCGCGGAGTATGGCATCTGGTCTTTCGGGGACCGAAAGGGGACGTCGGAATAGGCGTGTTTAACACTATGCCTATCGTGACGTGTGTAGTACCCAAAATCCCTCATGCACTGAGGTCCCTCTGATTGTATTTTTTCTGCCATGAGGGAGAAAAAGGCTATAGTGAGTGAGTACATAAAGAGAGAAAGTAGTAAGACATCTATGTTCCTTCCACCCCGAGCGGGGAGGTAGGGAGAGCGCATCTGAATCTAAGCAGATACAATCATCAGATATGCTATTACGGTAAGTAATGCATGTCTTCTGATGATTGTTAATCTGCTTAGAATCACATGCTGTGCATAGACTAGCGAGCAGTACCCGGACTTGGAGGTGGGTTGTGGGAAGGAACAGTAGAGAAAAGATGTCTTAATACTGCTTGTCCCAATTGAGAATCAGAGAAAGAAAGAGTGTCCACGCAATAGTGTTTTGTAAAGGTGTGTACAGAACTCCAGGTTGCCGCTTTGCAAATGGACTCAAGAGGAACATTTGCAATGAATGCTATGGATGCCCCAGTGCCTCGAGTAGAGTGTGCTCTATGCTTGAAGGGCAGTTCTCTCTTCACAAGAGTGTAACAGTGTGATGCATTTGACAATCCACCTTGAAATCGCTGATTCAGAGACAGGATCCCCTTCTCTACCAGCTGCCACTGAGACAAAGAATTGTTTAGTCTTCCTTAGTGGTTTAGTTTTTTCCAGATAAAACATGACTGCCCCGCGCATGTCTAGTGCGTGAAGGCTTCTTTCGGCCATGTTAGTGGGGTTCTGGAAGAAAGTGGGTAATTCAATTGACTGGTTCACATGGAACTTTGAAATAAATTAAGGCGCAAACCTGGGATGTGTGCGCAGAACTACCTTATCTTTGTGGACTGTAACAAAGGGGTCTAATACAGACAGGGCCTGTAGTTCATTAACTCTTCTGATAGAAGTGATAGCCACTAGGAAGGCCATTTTATAAGTCAGATCTTTCAGACTTGCTTTATGCATAGGCTCGAAGAGCGCTCCCATGAGCCTGATCAAAACCACATTCAGGTCCCACCCAGGGGCCGGGTGAGAGATGGGAGGATAAATCCTCTTATCCCCTTCCATAAAGGCTTTAATTACTGGTATTTTCCACAATACTTTTTGTTCTGATGTGGTGTAGGCTGACAGAGCAGACAGATGAACCTTTAGGGAATTGAAGACTAACCCAGAGTCCAGCAGGTGGGTTAGATACAACACAATGTGTGAGGGTGAGCAATCGATGGGATTGACGGCCTTGGAATTGAACCAGATGACAAAACGTTTCTATTTGCTGGCATAGCAATAACGTGCGTTAGGCTTTCTCGCTTCCCCGAGTATGTCAATGCATCTCTGAGGGAGTTGCAGGTGTCCAAACTCTATGATCTCAGGACCAGGCTGCTAAGTTCAGAGTTTGTGGGCATGGGTGTAGGGTCTTTCCCCTGTCCTGAGACAACATGTTGTATGGGTAGGGCAGCTTGACTGGTGGGGAGAGGGACATTTCCATCAGGTGAGCGAACCAGGGTTGGCGGGCCCCCATGGGGCCACCAGTATCATGGTGACTGGTTCCTGGTGCATCTTTTGCACTATCTTGTTGAGAATGGGAGTCAGGGGGAATAGCGTAGACAAATTTCCCCAACCAAGTTATCCAAATACCGTTCCCCTTGGATCGGTTCTGGGGGTACCTGGAGGCGTAGTCTTGGCTTTGGGCGTTCTCCTGAGTAGTGAACAGGTCGATATCTGGGAAACCCCATTCTGCGAAGACATTGGACACAATGTCTTTGTGCAGTCACCATTCGTATTCTTCTGGCAAAGGAAAATCTCTGCCAGAAGATGGAGTTCCCCTGGAACATGTTGGGACAACAAAAACATCTTGTGTTTGAGAGCCCATATCCAAAAGTTTTTGGGACAGCTTGGATAGCCCTGGAGAGAGAGTGCCCCCTGTTTGTTCAGGTAATACATTGCTGTAGTGCTGTCTGTTAGGATCAGTACTGTCTTGCCCTGCAGGTGCACGTGAAAGGCTTTCAATGCTTTGAACACCACTAGTAGTTCCAGTAAGTTTATATGGTTGGACGCTACTTGAAGGGACCACACTCCGTGTGCTGTCTGCTGAAGCAGGTGAGCTCCCCCACCCCGTGAGATGCTATTGTCGTGAGAGTGGCTTCCACTGCAGGGGTGGTGAAGGTTTTCCCCTTCAAGAGGTTTTCTCTTGACCACCACTGCTGAGAGAGAACGAGGGCTGGCGAGACAACTAGCAGATCTTCCCATTGTCCGATGGCCTGATACCACTGGCTGTTGAGCCACTCTTGCATGGGACACATGCGCAGCCGCGCGTGGGGATCCAAGTACATACACGACGCCATCATCCCGAGCAAACGCATCGCTTTATGTACCTTCACCTCCCGACTGGCTACATATTGAGGAATCTTAGAGAGCATGTTCTGAACCCTCTCGCTGGAGGGGAAGACAAGGCCGTCTTCCGTCCGAATTAGCGCTCCCAGAAATTGTTTTACTTGGCTGGGGACTAAGCTGGATTTCTTCTCGTTGATTGAAAAACCCAGGCTGAAGAGGAGATCTACTGTTTTTTGGGTGTTCCAAAAACAAGCGTTAAACGAGTCCTCCGTAATGAGCCAGTTGTTGATCTAATGGTAAACTGGGACTGATGCAGGTGTGCTGCTGCCACTGCCAGGACTTTGATAAACACCCTTGCCGCCGAGGCGATGCCGAAGGGGAGTACTTTGAACTGGTAGTGTTTCTTCTGGATCATGAACCTTAGGTATTTTCTGTGCGCTGGCAACATTGAAATATGAAAGTATGCATCTTTCATATCCAATGTTGCCATGAAGTCCCCCTGTTTCAGCAATGGGATCACCTCCTGCAGTGTTTCCTTTTTGGGTACAAGGAAGTACACTGAATAGATACCCTTGTTTATCTGAGGAATTGGGACGGCTTCTATGGCGTCCTTTCCCAGCAGTGCTTCCACCTCTTGGATCAGGATCTCCAGATGGTCCGGTGAAAGGCGCCGTGAGCGTGGCGGTCTGAACTGTGGAGGTTGGTCGAATTCTACGCAATAACTGAGCGACTGTCTTTAAGACCCACTGGTCAGAAGTTATCCCCTCCCAAGCCTTGAGGAAAGATGTTAATCGCCCCCCGACCGGGGTGACGTGGGAGGGGACCTGGACTTGGCGGTCATTTCTGACCAGAGGCTGTGGCTCCTATGGGATTGGGGCCTCTGCCTCTTCCTTTGCCGCGTTTCTGACCCCTTGAGGAGTAGTAAAGTAGGGCTTCCGGATGCTTGATTCGTGTTGAAGTTACCCGTGCCGTAGTTGTTCTGACCTGCACGGGCTTGTCCTCGAAAGGACCGCCAGGAATTGTTAACCCTCTGGGAGGAAGGTTTTTGTGTAATTTGGTGCAAAGACTTAATAGTCTCGTGCTCCTTCTTGGCCGTCTCCAACGCTTCATCAACTGCTTTCCCGAAAAGCTTAGTCTCCTCAATGGGTTTATTAATGAGGGAGGCCTGAGTTTCAGGTCTGAAGCCCGATGTACACAGCCATGCGTGTCTTTTCAGAAGAGTACCTTGTGCAAGAGACCTGCCTGCTGTTTCTGCAGTGTCCAGTGTGTTCTTAACCACATTCTGGTTAACTAGTTTTCCCTCCGAAACAATGGCAAGAAGCTTTGTTTTGGTGGGTTCAGGAACCTCCTGGAGGCCTTCTTGAAGTAAGTTCCATTGGGCATCAGCATAGCTTGCTAATAACGTAGTATTATTAGCAACCCGAATGGTATATGCAGCTGCTGATGTGACGTTTGCCCAGGGCATACAACCTTTTAGACTCCTTGTACAGTGCTGATTCTCCCATGGCCAGGGGTACCCCTGCCCTCTTTCGTGTGGTAGTCACTACCAGTGAGTCCTGGATGGCGTGCCCTTTCAAATACAGAGGGTCGGTAAATAATTTTTCGACTCTCGGGTTCACTGTCCGTGTCTGAGCAGGTGTGACCAAAGAAGGAGCCACCAGTCTTGTAACAGATTTAAGAAGGGGGATGGATTGACTCGCTGGAGGTTTTTCTTTAACAATATTCTCCACAAATCCTGCTCCGGTACCACCTCGAGTGGCTATTTTGAAGAAATTCTGCTGCTTTCTGGAGTTGAAAACCTCATGGTCATCCACAGGGGAGGCCAGGCAAGCAGGGGTGGACGGAGGAGAATCTAGGCACAAAATATCAGAGTCCTGATCTTGTTATGTCCAAGGGTTTTCACCTTCCTGCTGGGTTACCTCCCAGTTGTCAGTCGTATCTTGTTGATCCTCCACATAGTTTGAGAAAGGAAGCTTCCTCTTCTTCATTATAGACATCTCTATAAGTATCCATATGGATCATGTCTTCTTGTTGGAAAACCTGAGACTGATCTACTTGAATTTGTGTGTTAGGGTCTACCTGAGCCCTTTTTTGGGGGCGGATGATCAGAAGAATTGATAATCTGCTCCAACCGATCCATACAACCCTGAAATTTTTCTGTAGTCCATTTAGAGGACCCAAACGGGCCTACGCGAGGAGAAGTGACGTTCTCTGCGCTGTGGTGTCGACGGGAACCTCCAAGGGTGTCGGAGAAAGGCTCTTGTCCATCTACGTACGCCTCATCAGAATCGGGAATCTCATCCGCCGAAAACTTTTCCGCGGATTGACCCATAACCTTAGGCGGAACCGGAATAAGGCCCACCGCTGCTGCGATTCTTCTGATGCTTCGTTGGATAGTAACCAAATCGTTGTGAGACAAAAGCTCTGATTTGTCGGCAGTAGAAATACTGTCCACGCCACCAGGAGGCTTAGCGGTCGGGTTTCCGGGTAGAGGCCTAGCCGCAGTTTTCGGGTCTACCGAGACCTTGGCAATAGTTGACACGTCGGGTTCCCGACTTTCGACGCGTGTAGGTTTTGGAGTAGCGCCCTTGGTTGGTTTAGATTGCCCAGTCGCAATACGCTGCTGCGGATGCGGGAAAGGCTTTGGATCAGACCGATCCGGGGGAACCGGCAAAGACTTCGGCAGCCCCGTTGGCGCTTTCGTTTTCGATAAAGGCTTCGAAATTGGCATAGGGGTTGTGTGCTTAGTGTGATGCGCTTGTACGCCCATGTCGCCGGGTGTGGTCCCTGTAGCAAGACCAGAGTCGAGCCTGGAACGGTCGGGACGGGCGTGGCGGCTCTAGAAGTGTTCCGCCTCAAGGTCTATAACATCCGCGTTGGACGTTTGGTCATCCGAAGTACCCACGTCACTTTTGGCTGGTGGGGGACCCGAGCCTCCATGCGTGACATTCCGTATGCAGGCCACCGCTTTACACGGCGGTCCTTAAGGGTCTTAGGCCGAAGGAGTTTGCATGCCGCACACCGCTTCTCTTCCTGCTCTAGGGGGAGACAGGAGTTACACGTCCTGTGCTCGTCCTTCCAAGGATATCTGACCCTACACTTAGGGCAGAATATAAAAGGAGTCCTTTCCATAGCAAAAGGGAAGGATGACCAGACCGAAAGGGAAAAGAGGGGAAAGGAGGAAAGACATACTAAACAACCCCGACCCCACTCTCCCTTCTGTATAGGTCGGCCAGAGAGCCTGACGACGTGGACAATCAGGCCGCCGGATCTTAGGCGCCGAAATCCACAGCCGTAGGCGATTCCCCCGAAGATGTAGTTATTGGAGAAGTGACTTCACAGGGAATAAAACGACAATTCGGTAAAGATAAACAATATCTCTAGTAAGAGCTCCGCTATAGGGCAACCAGTTAGCTGGGCGGAAAAAACAATCTGAGGGACCTCAGCGCGTGAGGGATTTTGGGTACTACACATGTCACGATAGGGATAGTGTTACAGACATGCCTATGCAGACGTCCCCTTTCGGTCCTGAAAGACTATATGCAATACTCTGCGGTTACCACTGGATGTCGGACCATTTGCACAGCATGTGATTCTAAGCAGATTAACAAGCATCAGAAAGCACCTATACACTTTACCAAGCATTTCAAAGCGATCCAACGCATGGGAGGGTAAAAGGTTACAACAAATTACAAGGATTAACATTCTTACTAACCATAGGGATATTCGGAAGGGGCAAGTGCAATGCGTTTAGAGGTACAACAATATACAGGAGTAATATAATACTGTTACAACATATGACAAGAATAATGCCCGTGCCTGACGGCTGTTACAAAATGCAAGAGCTAAACATGGAGAAAGCAGAGAGAGGTGGAGGTGGGTTAAGTGGCACAAACAAAAAGAAGTGCAAGCTATATAAAGACGGAGAGGAGAGGGGGTGAGAGGGAGAGCCACACTCAACACATTCACGCACAGAAAAAGGCTGTAGATGCAAGATGCCTAAATTTGATTTTCAAGCAGAGCACACTTAAACACATGGATCAACAGTGGCTGCAGATATCAAAGTCACAGTGATGCAATAACAGATGTGTTGGTTACTCACAGGGAGAAATTTTAAGTTACTCACCGTAGTGTCTAACATACTCTTAGTCCATAGTCCCCTTTCCTCTATACTGTACGGGCGTCCCTTCCAAGGGACGTGATACGGAACCCTTTCCACCAGAAAGAAAACCTTCCCCTTTAAATTTAGAGGCGCTGCACTGACTCCACCCTCCAGAGCCACACCCCAGTCCCCATTGACACGTCGACAATAGATTTAACATTGCATAATGACACCAGTATTATTAGGGGGGAGGTTGGTGGGACGTATGGAAAAAAGGGGACTATGGACTAAGTACGTTAGTCACTACAGTGAGTAACACAATTACTCTTACGTACCGTCCCCTTTCCTCCATACTCTATGGGCGATTTCAACCGATTGTAGCCCCAGGGTGAAAAGGAGACCCTCCTTAAACAAATAGGTTCCTGAGAAGCACCTGTCCGAAAGCCGCATCAGATCTAGAGCCAGCATCCAAACAGTAATGCTTGCAGAAAGCCGAGGGAGAGGCCGAAGTGGCCGCCATGCTTATGACTTGCCAAGGGACATGGCGCTGGAATGCGATGGCCGTTGCCTTGGCCCTGACTGTGTGGGAATGCATGTTGGCTGAGAGCGGCTTGTGCTGGCCCATGTACGCTTCTTTGATGGCAGAGACCATCCAGCGGGATATGGAAGCCTTAGAGGCCTGATCGCCCGGTCTTGAGCCTCTGAAAGTGACAAACAGGGCGTCCGATTTGCGGAAGCACTTGGTCCTGTCCAAGTAGAATTTCAGGGCACGCCCGACATCCAGGCAGTGCAGCACTCTGTGCTTCGCCCTTGGGATCGGGGAAAAACGTAGGAAGGAATATTTCCTCGTTCAAGTGGAAAGCAGACGGAACCTTGGGCAGACATGCCGGGTGCATCTGCAGGACTACCTTGTCCTTGTGAAAGATGGTATATGGCTCAGAGCCGACCAGCGCCTGGATCTCACCGACTCTACGAGCCGAGGTAAGGCCGACTAGTAAGGCCGTCTTGATGGTGACCAGCCTGATGTCCACGGACGCCATTGGCTAGACCGGTTTGTGCGCCCAAGACTATCCTAAAGTCCAACACCGGGTGCGGTCTCTTGACTGGCGGGTAGAGCCCTTGCGAGACCAGTCAGATGTTTGACGATAGGGTTGGAGGAGGAGAAAATGCCCTCCTCTGAGTTCTTGTAAGCACCTATGGCAGGTGTCAACCTGTACACCTGAATGAGCGAGGCGAGCCGAAAAGGAGAGCACGTCATCTAAAGTGCACACCAAGGGGTCGATTCCCTTGGAGTATGCCCAATGGCAGAATCTGGTCCATTTGCTTTTGTACTTGCTCCCGGCGCCTTGTATGATCTCCAGATTAGCCTGTGAGAGGCTAAGGTGCCGAAGCATTACCTGCTCAGGTACCATGCTGTGAGGGCTAGTTTGCCTGGCGCAGGGTGGATGACTATGCCCCCCCTGCTGTGCAAGATGATGTGCTGGGCCCGTCGGGAAGTGAATCGGGGGCACCTCCTAGAGGCTGAGTCGCTCTGAAAACCATGGCCTGGCTGGCGAGACTCCTTGATTTTGCAAATTACCCTGTGGATCAGGGGAGAGGGCGGAAAGGCGTAGGCTTTCATGCCGGTCCACTGGAGGTGAAATGCGTCACCCAGAGAGCCAGGGCCCTGACCAAAGTGGGGACACTTTGTGTTGTGCCAGGTGCGCTTCCAGGTTGGGTTCCCCCGGGAGGTGGACTGCCGTAAGGTAAGAAATGCATTACTTATCGAAATAGCATTTCTGATCATTGTATCTGCTTAGATTCACATGCTGTGCATATGGTCCGACATCCAGTGGTAACCGCAGAGTATTGCATCTCGTCTTTCGGGGACCGAAAGGGGGGGATCGGCACAGGCGTGTCTAACACTATCCCTATCGTGACGTGTGTAGTACCCAAAATCCCTCACGCGCTGAGGTCCCTCCGATTGTATTTTTTCTGCCATGAGGGAGCCCAATGCTATAGTGAGGGAGTACATAAAGAGAGAAAGTAGTAAGAAGGTTATGTTCCTTCCACCCCGAGTGGGGCGGTAGGGAGGGCGCATGTGAAGCACATACAATCATCAGAAATGCTATTACGGTAAGTAATGCATGTCTTCTGATGCTTGTTAATCTGCTTAGAATCACATGCTGTGCATAGACTAGCGAGCAGTACCCGGAGTTGGAGGTGCGTTGTGAGAAGGAACAGTAGAGAAAAGATGTGTTAGTACTGCTTGTCCCACTTAAGAATCAGACCTAGAATGAGTGTCCACGCAATAGTGTTTTGTAAAGGTGTGTACAGAACTCCAGGTTGCCGCTTTGCGAATGGACTCAAGAGGAACATTTGCAATGAAAGCTATGGATGCCCCAGTGCCTCGAGTAGAATGTGCTCTAGGCTTGAAGGGCAGTTCTCTCTTCGCAAGAGTGTAAGATAGTGCGATGCATTTGACAATCCACCTTGAGATAGCTGATTTAGAGACAGGATCCCCTTCTCTACCAGCTACCACTGAAACGAAGAATTGTTTAGTCTTTCTTAGTGTTTTACTTTTCTCCAGGTAAAACATGACTGCCCTGCGCATGTCTAATGTGTGAAGGCTTCTTTCGGCCATGTTAGTAGGGTTCTGGAAAAAAGTGGGTAGTTCGATTGACTGGTTCACATGGAACTTCGAAATAAATTTAGGCGCAAACCTGGGATGTGTGCGCAGAACTACCTTATCTTTGTGGACTGTAACAAAGGGGTCTAAAACAGAAAGAGCCTGTAGTTTGCTAACCCTTCTGATAGAAGCAATAGCCACCAGGAAGGCTGTCTTATAAGTCCGGTCTTTCAGACTTGCATTATGCATAGGCTCGAAGGGAGCTCCCGTGAGCCTTGTTAAAACCACATTCAGATCCCATCCAGGGGCTAGGTGAGAGATGGGAGGATAAATCCACTTAACCCCTTCACCATAAAGGCTTTAATCACCGGTATCTTCCACCATGATACCTTTTGCTGTGATGTGGTGTGGTGTAGGCTGACAAAGCAGCCAGATGAACCTTTAGGGAATTAAAGACTAACCCAGAGTCCAACAGGTGGGTTAGATACAACACAATGTGTGAGGGTGAGCAATCAATAGGATTGACACCCTTGGAATTGCACCAGATGACAAAACATTTCCACTTGCTAGCATAGCAATAAGGTGCATTAGGTTTCCTCGCTTCCCTGAGTATGTCCATGCACCTCCGAGGGAGTTGCAGGTGTCCAAACTCTATGATCTCAGGAGCCAGGCTGCTAAGTTCAGGGTTTGTGGGCACGGGTGTAGGGTTTCCAACTAGTATCATGGTAACTGGTTCCTGGTGCATCTTGTGCACTATCTTGTTGAAAAGGGGAGTCAGGGGGGAAAGCGTAGACAAATTCCCCCGACCAAATTATCCAGAGACCGTTCCCCCTTGGACGGGTTCTGGGGGTACCTAGAGGCGTAGTCTTGGCATTGGGCGTTCTACTGAGTAGCGAACAGGTCGATCTCTGGGAACCCCCATTCTGCGAAGACACTGGATACAATGTCTTTGTGCAGTCGTCATTCGTATTCTTCTGGCAGAGGAAAATCTCTGCTGAGTACATCTGCTAGGACATTGAGTTCCCCTGGAACATGTTGGGACAAAATAAAAACCATCTTGTGTTTGAGAGCCCATATCAAAATGTTTTGGGACAGCTTGGATAGCCCTGGAGAGTGAGTGCCCCCCCTGTTTGTTCAGGTAATACATTGCTGTAGTCTGTTGGTTAAGATCAGCGCCGTCTTCCTTTGCATTTGTACCTGAAAGGCTTTCAATGCTTTGAACACTGCTAATAGCTCCAGTAAGTTTATATGATTGGACGCTACTTGCGCTGTCTGCTGAAGCAGGTGAGCTCCCCCCCTACCCTGTGAGAGATTTGTCTGTCGTGAGAGTGGCTTCCACCGTAGGGGTGGTGAAGGTTTTCCCCTTCAGGAGGTTTTCCCTCGACCACCACTGCAGAGAGAGGACGAGGGCTGGCGAGACAACTACCAGATCTTCCCATTGTCCACTGGCCTGACACCACTGGCTGTTCAGCCACTCTTGCATGGGACGCATGCGCAGCCGCGCGTGGGGAAATCAAGTATATACATGACCCCATCATCCCTGGCAACCGCATGGCTTTGCGTACCGTCACCTCTCAACTGGCTACATATTGAGGACTCAGAGAGCATGTTCTGAACCCTCTTGCTGGATGGGAAGACAAGACGGTCTTCCGTCCGAATTAGTGCCCCCAGAAATTGTTTTACTTGGCTGTGGACTAGGCTGGACTTTTCGTTGATTGAAAAGCCCAGGCTGAAGAGGAGAGAGATCTACTGTTTTTTGGGTATTCGAAAAACAAGCGTCGAACGAGTCCCCCGTAATGAGCCAGTGGTCGAGGTAAGGGTAAACTGGCACTGATAGTCTGCACAGCTGCCACTGCCAGGACGTTGGTATACACCCTTGGCGCCGAGGCGATGCCGAAGGGGAGTACTTTGAACTGGTAGTGTTTGTCCTGGATCATGAACCTTAGGTATTTCCTGTGCGCTGGCAACATTGAAATATGAAAGTATGCATCCTTCATATCCAATGTTGCCATGAAGTCCCCCCCGTTTCAGCAATGGGATCACTTCTTGTAGTGTTACCATGCGAAACTTCTGGGGTTTTATGAACTTGTTCGCTGGGCGCAGATCTAGAACAGGTCGCATGCGGAGATCCTTTTTGGGTACAAGGAAGTACACTGAATAAATACCCTGGTTTACCTGAAGAATAGGGATGGCTTCTATGGTGTCCTTTCCCAGCAGTGCTTCCACCTCTTGAATCGGGATGTTTAGATGGTCCGGTGAAAGGTGCCGTGAACGCGGCGGTCTGAACTGTGGAGGTCGGGAGAATTAAACGCAATAACCGTGGGCGACCGTCTTTAAGACCCACTGGTCGGAAGTTATCCCCTCCCATGCCTTGAGGAAAGATGTTAATCGCCCCTCGACCGGGAAGGCATGGGAGGGGACCTGGACTTGGTGGTCATTTCTGACCCGAGGCTGTGGCTCCTCTGGGATTGGGGCCTCTGCCTCTACCCTTGCCCCGTGTCTGACCTCTTGAGGGATAGTAAGAGGGGCTTCCAGATGTTTGGTTATTGTTGAAGCTGCCCGTGCCGTAGTTTTGACCAGCACAAGCTTGTCCTCGAAGAGGACCGCCGAGAGTTATTACCCCTCTGGGAAGAGGGTTTTTGTGTAATTTGTTGCAGAGACTTTAAGGTCTCATGCTGCTTCTTGGCTGTCTCCAACGCTTCAACTTCTTTCCCAAAGTGGTTTGACTCTTCGATGGGCATATTAATGAGGGAGGCCCGAGTTTCAGGTCTAAATCCTGATGTACGCAGCCATGGGTGTCTCTTCAGAAGAGTCCCTTGTACAAGGGATCTGCCAGATGTTTCCGCAGTATCCAGGACGTTTTTAACCACATTCTGGTTAACCAGTTTTCCTTCCGCAACAATGGCGAGAAGCTTGGTCCTGGCCGGTTCTGGGACCTCCTGAAGGCCTTCTTGGAGCAGGTTCCATTGGGCATCGGCATAGCTTGCTAATAGTGTAGTGTTATTAGCAACCCGAATGGTATATGCAGCTGCTGAAGTGACACGTTTGCCTAGGGCATACAATCTTTTAGACTCCTTGTCCAGAGGTGATTCTCCAGTGGCAAGGGGTAACCCTGCCCTCTTACGAGTAGTGGTCACCACCAGTGAGTCCGGGATGGCATGCCCTTTGATATATAGAGGGTCGGAAAGAGAAGGCCGAAATAATTTTTCGACTCTCGGGTTCACGGCCCTTGTCTGGGCAGGTGTGACTAAAGATAGAGCTATCCGCCTCTTAACAGAGTTAAGGAGGGGAATGGATTAACTTGCCGGAGGTTTTTCCTTAATGTCCTCCACAACATCCTGCTCAGGCAAAGCCACCCTCGAGAAATTTGTTCTAAGGGACATTCAAAGTGAGTAAAAACAACTCCAAACGTCAGAATTTGACCAAGAAAGAAAGAATGGCTCTGAAACAACTAGCAGAGAATAAAGACATTGTGATCAAACCGGCAGACAAGGGGGGTGGTATTGTGTTGACGACCAATGAACAACACTCCCATATGGTCATGGACCTACTCAAGGACCAGACAAGCTACCGTTTACTCAAAAAAGACCCCACCCAAGAAATAAAAGCAGAGATTGCAGAAATGGTGGCTTTTGCTTCGGACCGAGATTGGGTCTCACCCAAAGAAGCGTCCTTCCTTACATCCTCCCAAGAACGAATTCCATGCCTGTACGCCCTTCCTAAGATTCACAAAAATATCCAGAACCCACCGGGACGACCCATTGTGTCAGGATGCGGGTCGATATTGGAACCCATCTGTAGATTCATCGATTGGTTTCTGAAACCCATAAGCACTGAAACCAGATCGTATTTACGTGACAACTCACACTATCCAGATTTTGGAAGGCCTCCCGTTTGATCCTGAATCCCAATATCTAGTAACTCTGGATATTAAATCACTGTATACCTCTATCCCTCAAGAAGCAGCCATAGACTGCGTCTATGCACACCTCACTCACAACAGCACACAGTCCTGAGGTCCATCTGAATTTATCATAGAACTCATTACACTAGCTCTATGCAAAAAAGTTTACACATTTAACAAATAGTTCTTCCTGCAAGTCAAAGGGACGGCGATGGGGGCTACCTTCGCCCCGAGTCTGGCCATTCTATTTATGGCCTTCTTCGAAGACAAATGTGTACAACCAAACCAACCCATGGCTTGCAAACATACAAAACTGGCACAGGCATATCAATGATATTATCTTCCTGTGGTCAGGGGATGAAATATCCCTTGAGAATTTCCTACTCTGGCTCAACTTCTGTGATGATAATATCCAATTTACGATGGAGTATGACCGCAAGACTATCCATTTCTTGGACCTAGAAATATCTCATACAGAAGACAAACTCATGTAATTTATACATAAAACCTACAGATCGCAATACCCTTCTACACTTCAGGAGTGATCACCCACATCATGTCCAACAGAACCTCCTGTATGGACAATTCCTGCGAATCAGAACAAACTGTACATCACTAACTGACTTCTACGCCAATTCTGATATTTTGGCGGACAGACTCCGAGAGCGGGGTTATCCCAAGAAACTTGTACCTAGTGCCCAGAAAAGGGCAAGATTCACCAATCGGGACAATCTCCTGGCACCTGAACCATCACAGGACCAGATGACCCGCGAGAGGACCACATGTGTTACCACACATGGTCCCAACTCATTTCAAATCAAGAAAACGATTCAAACATTTTGGCCAATAGTAAGGCTACAATTACCAAGGGAACCACTCCCCAGATTTGCCTTTGAGAGAGGCAGGAACATTATAGAACATCTAGTTCACTTGATGTACATAAGAGACACTCCCGCCACTGGACTTTGGAACCTACGCAAAACAACAGGACACTACCCTTGTGGGCCTTGTTCAGTATGCAATTTTACCATAAAAAACAAGTCTTTCCACATCAATGAAAGACCATGGACTTTGAAACACCACACGAACTGCAAAAGCAGTCAGGTGATCTACTGTATTCAGTGCCCATGCGGCTCCCGTTATGTAGGCCAGACCATGCGCAAGGTGGAAACTCGGATCTCCGAACACCGGTCCAGGATCCGTTGCAAAGAAATGACATCGCCAATGGTAATGCACTACATAGAGAACCTCCACACACCCGATGACCTGGTATGGTGGGTGTTAGAAAAAGTTGAGTCAGGCCCTAACATCCAAACCGGACTCCTGAATCTTGAAAGCAGATGGATCCATAGATTGGACACTTTCAAGCATGGCATGAATGAATTACATAATTCCCAGCTTTAGCAACACATTGGTTGTCCTGCGCTATCCAATCCATGCTACCATCTGCCCCCGCGCTGGAGTCCGCAACACCGGGCCATGTTGACTCCCTCCATGTGCTCTTGCACCGGTCATATACATACCTAAACCCACTCCCCTTCCTCCCCCGCCCCCACAAATTAGTGAGTCACCCTGAGATACATACTCTCTGCCACTGGCCTTTACACAGGCACCAGAGTTATACAACTCTGCCCCTCCAGGTAAGACAGGATCCACTGTCTTTCGAGCCGGTCTGAGTGGCTATCTTCACATAGGCCCCGCCTGTTCCCAACATGTCAAGAGCACCTATCTACACGCGGGCCACCCCTCCGGTTGTCCTTCATCCGGAGTATATCGGTGCACACTTTATTATTCATTTTTCAATTGCCCCGGGTACTATTCACTAATATATTTTTCAGCCGTACACCACCCGTGGAGACAGCCCATGTACTCCTTCAAGTTCTCAGAGTCACCTGAGGCGACGGGCTCCTGCTTCCGCCCCGTCCCCCCCCCACACATCTGACACTAGGATTTTCCTAGCATTCACATCACAATCCTACCGTAGCATGACTCGGCACAATGAGCGTGCATCCGTCCATTGAAGCCGCGGGTGCATCGCGATCAGCCTATGGGCGCCGAACACGTTTCAGACCCCGCCCTCTACTATAAAACCATTGCACAACAAAGGTGAGCTTCGCTTCGTCCAGAGATAAGGTTCATTTATCTTATATCCCGCATTCGTTAGTAATGCCTCTTTCTCTTTGGCTCTCATAATGACCAGGTCCAGCTCTGCTGACAGCCACGTTTGAGCTGCAGCCGGCTGCAGAGACTACCTAGGAAATGTGTTCTGGACAGTAATTCCATTACTTGGGGAGATTTTTTTTACACACCATCCCCTCGTCACTGGACATCTTCCGGACTTCACTGATAGTGGCTAATCCACTCTGCTGGATTCACCGTAGACTACCTAATACGCAGGTAATTACGGAATACGTTAATTCAAGAGTTACACTTTCCTCTCAACACACCCCAGCACCTCTCGCCAGCCATTATGTGCATCCTGACAGCATCTTCCACTTTCTGTTGTGTTTTGTCAGCTCATGTACACAGCCACTACCTATGTGACAAGTGCTAACCACGGCCGAAGTCGGTGCTGGATTCCATTTCCCGACTACCTCTACCTGCAGAGCGGGGGCAGATCACTTGAGGCCATACAATTGCTTCATTCCACGGATACTCTGCCCAGGGATCATCAAGGTAGAGAGACTGAACTTAAGGCAGTCTCACTATTACTTCCTCACACTTTCTATGGCAACCCAGTGCCACGGGGAACTCTGAGGAAAGACACAGCATGTTTGAGCACCGGTTAATGGGAGTATTGGGATAGAATTAGCGCACCCTCTTTTTTCTATCTACTTTCACTGCTGACCAGGCAGCCACGGTAGAAAGCCTTGCATGAACTATGCATTGAATAAGAAACTCCAGTGGAGAACTCTACCTTCTCTCTTTAGTTCATCTTTTTAACAACTTTAATACTAACCCTCACTTATCTATCAGGATACCAGCCCTAGAGGTAATCATTGCCTTGTGCACCCAATCTCAACAAAGTTCTTTCTTTATAAAATGTTTATTCCTTTCCTTTTTTCATTTCTGCAGAAATTTAACAATCACTGCCCTGATGAAGGCGGAACACTTCACTACTTTTTACTTTCTTTGTGACCAGTAACCGCCGAAACGCAAGAACTGTGAGGGGAGTGTGGGTGTTACTCCCTCTACCCACACATCTTGACACCCTCTCCAAATTAGGATCCCCCACTGCGTTGGCAAACTCCTACTTCAGAAAAGGACGATATACCTGAGAAGTAATATCAGGTTTTTCTGTTTGCATTTTCCTCTCCAGACCTCCTATTGGGAACAAGGAGTCACTTCTGAATCATAGCAGCACAAACTACATTGACCGCATTGATTTGTTCTTAATTTTTAGGCAGGACAGGCAGGCACACTCCTGTCCTAACTTTGCTGCTACTGTCCACTACATGCTTCTTTTCCCTTACTTCTGCCTATCATTCTTCTCCCTATTTTTTCTGCATGTCTGTCCTTTCTTCTGACACCACCACTGAGAGCCAGACATATTTTCTCCGTAATTAGAGAACAGGAAAATATTGGGTGTGTGTCACAACATAACAAGTTGTTTCTCTATTATCACATTTTATGTTTCTTGATTTACATTACAGATATTAGTTGCAACTTTTCCATGTCTGGTGGACTACCACCAGCCAAACAGTGATCCTCAAATTGTTGATACAACCAAATACAGAACTGTTTTACTTTAACTGAGACTTGTGTTTTATTATTGTTCATTTTTCGCATTATATTGTACATACATATTGTTTATGATATTTGCCTCTTTCTGGTGCTCCACCCGTCTTGTCAAGAGGATTAGACTTAAATGGATATCCCAGCATTTATTGCATTTGGGTTGACAAGGGGAGTTTCAGGTATACTATTAACCCCATTCTGTTCTGAATACCCAAGGCACAGCGACAACCTCCATTTTATGATTTAAAGCCTCTTGAGTGGCAATTTTGAAGAATTCTGCTGCTTTTTTCAACATGGTGTTGAAAGCCATTTGGTCATCCACAGGGGAGGCCTGTCGATGCACAAAATATCAGAGTCCTGATCTTAATGTGACCAAGGATCCTGTCGTTGCTGGGTTTCCTCCCAGTTCTCCATCGTCTCCTGTTGATCTTCTTAATTTTCGAGAAAAGAGGATTCCTCTTCTTCAGTATAGATGTCCCTATATGTGTCCATGTGGGCCACGTATTCCCGTTGGAAAACCTGAGGCTGAACATCTTGTAATAGAAAGTTAGGGCCTATCCAAGCCTTTTTCGGCAGAGGCTGGTCAGCAGAACTGATCATCTGCTCCAGCCGATCCATACATCCCTCAAACTTTTCAGTAGTCCATTTCGAGGAACCAAAAGGGCCTAGGTGGGGAGAAACATTGTTCTCCGCCTTTTGGCGTCGAGAGGAAATTCTTAGGGTGTCAGAGAGGCTCTTGACTATCCACGTAAGAGTCATCGGAATCGCGGCCCAAGTCCGGCGAAAATGTTTCCACAGCCTGGCCCATAACTTTCTGCGGGACCGGGATAAGGCCCACCACCGCTGCGATCCTACCCATGCTCTTCCGGATAGTAACCGAATTGTCGTGAGACAAAGCCTCCAATGATGCATCTGTAGCCGAAACGCCGTCCGCAGACCCAGAAGGCCCAGCGGTCGGAGTGCCGGGTAGAGGCCCAGTCGTAACTTTCGGGCCTATTTAGGCCTTGGAAATCGTCGAAGTTTTGTACTCCAAAACTTCGGCGCATGTAGATTGAGGAGTAGTGCCCTTATTAATTTTCGTTTGCCCAGTCATGCGCTGTTGCGGATGCAGGGAAGGCTTTGGATCTACACGATTGGAGGGAACTGTCGAAATTTGATGGACCCGTTGGCGCTTTCGCCTTTTTTCGACGACGGCGTCGAAGATGACGCAGGGTTTGTGTGTTTAGTGCAATGTTTATGTACGCCCTTGTCGCCGGGTGTAGTCCCTGTAGCAAGACCAGAGTCGAGCCTGGAAGGGTCGGGGACGGGCGGGGCGGACCTAGAAGTGTCCACCTTAAGGTCTATAACATCCGCATTGGACGTTTGGTCATCCGAAGTACTCCCGTCACTTTCGGCTGGTGTTGCGGTAGGGGAGGGAGGCTCCATGCGTGACATGCCGTACGTGGCCCACCGCTTTACATGGCGATCCTTAAGGGTTTTAGGCTTAAGGAGCTTGCACGCCGAACACCGCTTTTCGTCATGCTCTAGGGGAAGACAGGCGTTCCACGTTCTGTGCTCGTCCTTCCAAGGATATCTGACCCTACACTTAGGGCAGAATCTAAAAGGAGTCCTTTCCATAGCAAAAGGGAAGGATGACCAGACCGAAAGGGAAAGAAGTGGAAAGGAGGAAAGACATTAACAATATAGCCACCCCGAACCCACTCTCCCTACTGTATAGGTCGGCCAGAGGGCCCGACCATGTGGAAATCCGGCTGCCGGATCTTAGGCGCCGAGACCACAGCCGTAGACGATTCCTCCGTAGTCTTCGTCGAAGATGTTCTTATTAGGCAAAGCGACTTAACGGGGCATAAACCGAAAATTCGGTAAAGATAAACAATGTCTCTAGTAAGAGCTCCGCTGTAGGGCGACCAGTTATTTGGGCGGAAAAAAACAATCTGAGGAACCTCAGCGCGTGAGGGATTTTGGGTACTACACACGTCACGATAGGGATAGTGTTACAGACACGCCTATGCAAGCGTGCCCTTTCAGTCCCTGAAAGACAAGATGCAATACTCTGCGGTTACCACTGGATGTCGGACCATATGCACAGTGTGTGATTCTAAGCAGATTAACAAGCATCAGAAATATAGTTTGAGGGCCCACTCACACATGCTGATCGCCAGTCTGCACAGAGGAGGGGATCTGGTGCCTCCCTGCTTGTTGACGTAGTCATGCTTGTTGAGTTGTCCGTCTGGATTAGGACAACCTTGCCCCTGAGAAGTGGTAGGAATGCCCTGAGCGCCTGTAACGCTCACCTGATTCCCACGGAGGCGCGGGTCTTGGCAGGAAGCTGTCTGTGACTCGAAAAGTGATGTGCAGGACTCCATTGGCTTCTGGGGTCGAACCTCTTCGCACTGTGTGTCGGACTCGAAGAGTGAGGTTTCTGCAGGTGAAAGAATATGGGGGTTAATGGTCTGGGTTGTTGAATGTCCCTCTCTCCCTCTCTCTCTTCCCAGCTTTTACGTAGAGCCCCCAGGTCAATGTGCTCACCTTATATAGGTGAATGCTGGGCTCTCCATCTGCGTCTGGTGCAGGGTGCCGTTGCCAGTTCCTTCACTGGTGAAACACAGGCCTCTTGAATTCAGAGGATGGTTACCGTCGTTATCTGCACGAGCGGTGAGTTTCTGGACACCTTTTGTCTTTATAGTCTTTACATGCGTGGCACGTTTATATGCAGACTCTGTATAATGCCTTTCCCTTATGTATTGCAGGGCTCTTGAGATGAAAGATGAAGTGAAGCGTCTGGAAGTTCGTAAGTATGGCAAGCGCTCTAACTGCCTCTTTCCTTGCAGCTTAGTTCGTGTTAAAGAGACGCTGGAGAATTTGCAGGCGTTTTATTGCGACGAGCGTGATGGACGTAAGTAAAATACCTGCTTAATGTCTTTTCTTTTGCCTTTCAGATGTCGGGTTGCAGGGCCGGAGTCTGCGGAATGCCAGTAAGTTGTTAACGATACTTTGTCTTCACAGGCGGCAATGCAGAACGAAGAAATCCGGAATTCACAGCGTGCCGGTAAGTATGGCAATGCTTTTGTTCTTGCAGGTGGAGATGCGGCGTGAAGAAACGGCCGCAGCAGATGGATCAGGTAAGTAAGCACTGGTGTGAAGTTCGCCTTGCTAACCTGTTTCTGTTCTTTGCAGGTGCTGATGATGTCTGGATACTGAAATGGTAAGTAGGATTCTTGCAGGTCCAGGATCGGAAGAAGAAAGGCTGGAGCAGACTCGGTGAGCGTTCTGCTGCAGATGCAGAATAACGCAAAGCACGCTTCATCTATCGGGTGTGGTTTAAATAGCCTTGGAGTGATGAGGCGTCTTCTTCCACGGCCCCGCCTAGGTAAGAAAAGAGTTCCAGTTTCCAGAAGAGTTCCAGTGCTGTATCCAGGGAGTGGAGCTGCCCCACCCAGGTAAGAAAGTAGTTCCTGTTCTCAGATGGCTTCTAAGTGGCTGGTAAGTAAGCAGCATGGTCTGCTGCAGGTAAGTCCACCCAAGCATCTTCACACCTATTATGAGCCCGGCGCTTCCAGTGCCGGGACCAATGGTTTTGATGAGCCTGGTGCCACCGGCACCAGGACAAGGTCCAAAAGGTCCCAGTGGGGACCGGCTGGTGCTTAGGATTAGGGTTAGGGGCCTGCTTCCAAGGACGTTGGGCTGGTCCTGACTCCTTGGAAGCAGTGATCATGACAGCGCCAGCCAGATGGTGTTCAGCTCTAGCCAATTGATGTATTCCTGCTCCTGTCGAGTCAAGGTGCCATGGACACAGATCGTCCAGGGTGACTCCCCAGCCCTCGAGCAAGGAATCTGTGGTGATGCTGGCCTGCGGAGTGGGCAGCCGGAAGGGCTTGCCCGTCCGCAGGTTGCAGTATCTGGACCACCACGTCATGTCCAGGTGGAGAGTTGGCAGAACGTTGATCATCTCAGATTGAGAACCCTGCTCCTGGTTCCATGAGGCCGTAAAGTGCAGCTGAATCCTCCTCATCCTTAGTCTCGTGTGCGCAATGGCTAAAAGACGGCTGCCAGAAGATCCAGGAGATGTTGGTAACACCATGCCGAGGTCACTTCTCTGCTGAGGAAGTGGGCGGTGGCCCTCTTGATGGCCGAGATTTTGTCCTCGGAAGGAAATACCTTCTCGGAGCACGTGTCCCAGATGAAGCTCAGGAATGTCAGTTTGTGCAGGCTGCAGCTGTAGCTGTGACCTCCTGAGAGAGAAAAGTCCAGATTGTGCAGTGTGTTCATAAGGGCATGGGAAGAGTGGTGAACCGCTTCCAGAGATGTAGCCCTGACTAGCCAGTCGTCTAGGTATGGGTAGATGTGGAGGCCCTGCGCTCTGAGGAGGGCCGCCACTGCATTCATGAGTGTGGTAAAGATCCTGGGGGCCGAGTTGATGCCACAAGGAAGGACCTTGTATTGAAAATGGTAGCTCATGATCCTGAACCGTAGGAAAGAACGATGGGGCTGCCAAATCGGGACGTGTAGGTATACGTCCTTCAGATCCAGGGAGCCCATCCAGTCTCCCTTATCCAATGTACCTGCTATAAAAGCTGGCGTAACCATCTTGAATTTTTGCAGGGGTAAGGAGGAGAGGTTGAGGGTGGACGGTTCCAGCAGAACTCTCAGGCCCGCCTGTTCTTCTGAATGGTGAAAATCCTTGAGTAAAAGCCAAAACCAGGCTGGGAGGCTGGGACTTCCTCCACTGCCCGACTCTCTACGAGCGACCGGATCTCCACCAAAAGAGTTGCTGCCCCAACCTGTGGGAGTGGAGAGGAGATAGGAGAGGCTGGGATAAGAAGGCGGTACCCCGTGGTTACTACGGATAGGATGCAGGTGTCAGTGAAATTCTGGCACCAGAAATGTGCATGAGAGCAAGCCTGCCCCCCACCAGAGACATGTGGACCTGAAGGAGCATGTCATGCCTTCTTTCCCTCGGAGGGTGTCGCTGAGAAGGGGGACTGGATAAAGTCCCTTCCATAACCTTTGGTTGGCAGCTGCCAGCATGGCATCAGCGTTGACTTGACATAAATGTAAAGAGGCGTTGGAATAGAGTTTCTTGCCATACGCCTCCAAGATTTTCTCCTCCTTGCCTAGCAGCGCTGCAGAGGAAGAGGCTGAGGACGACTGGGGCTCCGAGTATAGTGATGCTGCTGCGATCACCGAAGAGTGTGGCTGGGGATGGGCCGAAAGCAAGAGTGCATCCCCCTCGACCTGCCTGTACTTGGCATCCAGGCGTCTATTGACTGGCTGGGCCGAGTGGGGGTTTGAACCAGCCCTTCTTGGCCAGGGAGACTACATCGGTCTGCATAGGAATCCCCGATTTGGCAGAGGGGTGTCGCGTGAGGACTTCAGCCAGAACCCCTCTGCCGGCTGCTCGACCTCGGGTTGGGGAGGCCCAGGTACTCCGCCAGACCAGCAAGACGTTCGTGGAAGGCCCTAGCTGAGGATGGCATGTCTGGATCCTCCTCCTCCTCCTCCTCCTCCTCCTCCTCCTAATCCGTATCCTGTGGATCTGGAGGATCCTGTGGAGGAGGAGGAGTGGTTGGCGCCGGAGGATCGGGGGGGAAAGGGCCCGCGGCCGGTGGCTGAGGAGACGGCAGAGGCTGGTACGGAGCCCCCTGTGGAGTAAGCTGGGTGGAGGCGGTGGCTGCGCCGGGGCCTGGGGCATCGGCAGAGGCATCTGTGGTGCCACTAGCATTGCGGGAAGGACTTCCCTGATAACCCTCATCTGTGGTGATTTCATGAGGCCGAGGAACTTCTCGATGAGCACCTCCTCACTGGCCAAAGAGGTGGCAGGGGGTGCAGTCGGGGTAGAAGGGAGCTGCTGGAGCCGCTGCGTACCCTGTCCATATGGATGCAAATGAAAGCTGCCCTGAGCAAATGAGGGGTAGACTGTAGGACACGTACCTGGTTGAGGCCAGTCCCACCTTGACACTCGTTCTTTGCCGAATTCCTGGAATGGTGTCAGACGGGTGCCTCTTTCTGGCGCAGCAGTCATTTTGTCGAGCTGCCTGCAACATGTTGCTCAGCCCGCTGGGCCCGGGATCCTCCAAGACTCTTGCATGTGGATCACAAGGCCTATCCTGCTCCTCGGGCCTAGGCCCGGTAGGTGTGACAATCGACCCGGGTTTGGTAGAGCTGCGTTTAGGCGCCCCCTGAGACGTATTGCCGGTATTAGGGCATAGCCCCTCGGCCATGGTGCTGATAAAAAGGTGAGCCCCAGTAAAAGAACCTTCCAGTCCCTCAACACTGCGACTGGGAGGATCCCTCGACCCAAAGGCTGGTAGCTGAAGCAGCCTCAGTGCACATGCTGGTACAAGGACCTGACCGGTCGCTCCCGCGCGGGCGAGGCCCTTGGAAGGAGTCTCCCTTGCGGGGTGCGATGGAGAATATCGGCCCTACCTTTGGCCTGGTTCGATGCTTCACGAAGTTCTTGAGATCCTCTGGAGGCGACCTCTGGAAGAGCTCTCTCCACCTGACTAGTCTGTTCTTCAGCGCCTTCGAGGACAGAGTCATAGCCGAACATGATTGCCAACTGTGGTCTTGGCCAATGCAACATAGGCAGAGGGCGTGCGGGACTGAAGTTGGGAAGAGCCCATTGCAAGATGGACACTTGCTGAACCCTGTAAAAGTCGGCATGCGCCGGGGAGGAGCATGACGTCCGAGGACCGAGTACCTGAAGACAAACCAGAAGTATCCACGCGTGGAATTTTATGGCCGAAGCCAAACCCAGGAGCGCTGGTGAATTCGACCTGTTCCTGTCGATGTGCAAAAGGGGACAGGGGTGTGGTGCCGGAGGGCAGAGTCAGGGCAGCGAATGCTCCCTGGGCCACACCCCTGCACGCCTCTTAATTTAAAGGGGAAGGTGTTTTTTTTCTGGTGAAAAATGCAGTCTCCCGTCCCTTGGAAGGGACCCCCGTACAATATGGAGGAAAGGATACAGGATTTGAGAGTATGCCGGTGTGCCATGCATCCAGGCAGGCAAGGGAGGTCTCATCAACCCCGAGTCCAGATGTTTTAGCTTGGATCTGCTGGAGTGGAGATGGAGGGGAAAAAAGGGGGGCCAACCAGACTAGCTAGGCACAGACCGGGGCCTTAGATCGTGGGCCTTCGATGACATCCCAAGAAGCAGGTCTCTGAAATGCAACCGCCGTGGCTTTCGCTCTGACCATATGGTTGTGAATCCCATTAGGAACTGGTTTGCCCATGGCCATATACGCCTCAGAAATGGCCTGAAGCATCCAACAGGCGATGGAAGCCTTGGAAACATGAGAACAAGAGAAGGAGCCCCCAAAAGTGACAAACAATGCCTCAGATTTCCTGAAGGATTTCGTCTGAGAGAGGTAAAATTTAAGGACCCTCTTGAGGTCCAAGTAATGTAGAGACCTTTCAGCCTCTGTGGTTCTGGAAGTAAACCGGCAGGCAGATCTCTTGATTCAGATGAAATGAAGACCACCTTGGGCAAGACGATTGGATGAGTGCGCAATTTGTCCTTGTCGTCGTGAAAAGTGGTGACAGACTCACACAGACAATTCTGGGGAGATGCGTACAAGTCCAGGAACCCCCAACGCTGGAA
The DNA here is from genome assembly GCF_040938575.1 of Ambystoma mexicanum. Taxonomy (NCBI): domain Eukaryota; kingdom Metazoa; phylum Chordata; class Amphibia; order Caudata; family Ambystomatidae; genus Ambystoma; species Ambystoma mexicanum. The sequence goes on from NC_090921.1 coordinate 987,047,035, forward strand.
CAAGGGCCACAAGAAGTCTGTGTGCAACTCCCACTCGTAGGTGTTGAATGCTAAGCGGCTCAGCTGGTCCACCTCTGCATTGCTGTTCCCCGGAAGGTGGACTGCAGAATTCCAAATCCGCTCAGTCAGGGCCCATTCCCAGATCAATCCTGCCTCCATGCATAGGAGGGGGGGGGGGGGGGGAACGGGTGCCACCCTGCTTGTTCAGGTATAACATCGTAGTAGAGTGGTCTGTCCTGACAAGAACAGACCTGTCCTTGAGGGTCAGAAATGCCTTGAGGGCCAGGCCCACTACTCAGAGTATAAGCAGATTGATATGCAGGATGGCTTCCACCCTGGACCCATGAATGCCCCATGAATCAAGTAGCCCTCCAGAGTAGCCCACACCCTGAAAGAGATGAGACCATCGTCACCACCAGGGTAGGCTAGAGCCGGGTGAAAGGGGCTCCCACTGAAACATTGCCGTCCATTATCCACCAGCAAAGATCAGGCAGGAGGAGCAGGGGTATTGGATCCTTTCCGACCAGGATCCAATCTTCCGATGGCTGCCAGGTTGAGCTGGAAGCGCCTCATCTTGAGGCGTGCTGTACAGCGAGTACGTAGGAAGCTATCAGGCCCAGACAGTGCTGAGATCACAATGCTGAGGTGGTCGAGTTGGCCACAAAGTGCCCTATCGCCTTGCGAAGGGAGCGGATCCTCTCAGGGAACACCCGCTGAACTGCAGTGTTCCAACACACCCCTAGGAAGACCAAATCTTGGGAGGGTCCCAACTGACTTCCTGGCTGAGGGAGAACCCCAGCGGATGAGGAATATCCACCAATCTCTGGCAGGAGTGCACCACCCTTTCAGGTGACCCCCACCAACCAATCATCCAGATCGGGGTATAGGTGATGGCCCTCCAAGCGGAGAAGACCCACCACTGCATTCTTGAAGACAAAGACCCAAGTTCAGTCCAAAAGGCAGCACCTTGTACTGAAAGTGAAAAAAATGGTCCGTCGACGCCCCTCTGCGAGAACGAACACGGCTAAATGACCTGTTCTTTGGGAAGGTACCCACTCCACACTTTTGCTCACTGTTTCTTGGCGTCCGAGGTGGGGGAGCGGACAAACCAAAGTCCTCTGCTGCTTCCTCCTGTTGTCGCTGGGAGACCCGTCGGGCCTCCACGTACTGCAATTCCGGAAACCCTTGAAGCCGATGAAAGCGCAGGGTTTGAATTCGGTCCTGCCCCGAGACTGAGGGAAGGACCTCTGCCCTGGCTTTGTCAGGGTGGCCAAGGATTTGCCGGTTTGAGTGGAGGTGTTCTTTGTCAACTTGTCATCTGTTGACAAATTAAAGAGGTCCACACCATCGAAGGGCAGAGCCAGGATCTGCTCCTGCACTTCATATGAAAACTTACTGGCATGCATCCATGCTGTTCATCTCATCTCGACACCAAGGAACAGCCCTCTTGCTGGCTGTGTCGATTTGGGAGACCGAAGACCCCATGAGGTCCTGCGCAATGGCCGGGCATCCGCCAGACCGGCCTTGAATAAGGCACGCCTTTCAAAAGGGAAGTCGGGCAGAAACTCCCTGAGCTCCCACCACAGCTTCTGGTTAGCCACGGCCAAAAGGACATCGGCTTGCTGTAGATGCAGCCCGGAGATGGCATAACCGCGTTTCCCCAAGTACTCAAGGACTGTGTCCTCTTTGGAAAGACAACTGGAGGTGGCTCCCATGGAGGAAGACTATGGTTTAGAATATAGTGAGGCCTCAGCCACCACTGAAGAATGTGGCTGCGGGTAGGAGGCCAGGAGGATTGGCTCTGCGTCCATCAGCCGGAACCTGCTGTCCAACTTCTTTCATCTAAGGGATGGCCCTGGGCTTCTCCCAGACCTTTCTCGCCACCTGCAGGACATCCTTCTGGAGAGTGATGCCAGCCCGGATCATGGTGCGCTTTCCTGAAAACTCAGCTAGCACTCCCGACTCCAGGGTGGCTTCCTCGGGCAAAGGGACCTCCAAGAACTTTGCCAGCCCCTGAAGGCGTTCATGAAAGGCCTTAACGGATGCCGAGGGTTTGTCGTCCTGGGCATAATCGTCCCTACCCCTTTCTTACAGAGGGGCATCTGGGCCCTGGGACACGGGTGCCAACAGGGTTCCCCCCCCCCCACCCCCTAAATCCGGAGCGGAAGACCGGTCCAGCGGTTGTTGAGGGGGAGGGGTTGGTGGTACAGGAGGAGTGGAGGGTCGGAACAACCTGTAGGGCGTGGACCAGGGGAGGGACCAGCACTGGAATCAGCAGCATCTGAGGGGAAAGGAGGAGGAAACGCTAGAAAAAGTGGTCCTCGCTAGCTGCCGGAGCCCTAGTGGCCCGGTCCTCTGCTCTTGGTCAAAGCGGCAAGGTGCCTGAGCCGTGTAGCCTTAAGGCTGCAATGGGTAGATGTACCTCTGAGGAGTCCAGATGCCTGTACCATACAATCCACTGCAGTTTGCAGAGGGAAGTCGACTGGGATCTTCCTGCAAAGCCCACTCAATGGGCGAGAGCACCAGCGGTCCCAGAGTTGAATCCAAGCTGGCCGCCAGCCTGGCAGGCTACGCCATGTGACTCTGCCATTATGAAGCCGTACGCCATGCCGTGGGCAGGAGGACGCGAAGGCCCCGTGTTAGGGAGAATTCTCTGTTCAGGCTAATTTCCCAAACCTAGTGAGTCCCCCAGCAGCTTTGCTGGATTTTTTGGGTTTATTTTTTTCTCCTACTAAGAGTGAGACTCTTTCTCCCACTCTTAGACATGATTTGAGATATCCTTCGACTTTGTAATGTGTTTTATTGGCTATAGGGTCTTTTACACCATAGGGTTTCATGTGGTTTTGGTAAGTGTGTTACACAGTGCAGTAACACAGTGGTGTCATAGTGATGCCCATACAGTCTCCATACCCTGGGACTGACTACTGTCTCCCAGGGCATGTAAAGTCACCATTGACTTTACTAGTCTTAAATTGTGAATAGAACCAGTACAAACCATCATATTGTGGAAGTACTGGTAGGGGTAATTAGATTGCCCCTGGGTCTGTTTTTCAAAGGGCACTGTGCAGTCCCCCCTCGTCGAGTTTCTGGCTGGTGGCAGTGGTTACCACGCGAAATATTCCACTGGAATATTTCCTAAGGGATTTTCCCATTCATTTTTAACGCACCACTTTTTTGGTGCTATGTTAAAGATACTGCTGTGTTATTTCTTTATTTATTCCCCGGTTGGGTCTTTTTGCCAGGACTCAAAGGTTTTAAAATGGCGTTTGTGTTCGCCTCTAACTCCAACCCAAGTTGAGCCCTTTGTTCCACTTTTTGGCGGGCTTCTGCACAGAAGCCTCCAAAAGTGGTGCCACTCTGTCTGGATCTACAGGATGTGTGGGAGGGGGGGGTTTAGGCACCCTGGACTGAGTTGCCTCGGCAACTCAAGTCGCACTCGTGTGATTGGCCCAGTGGTGAGCCGCCCGGCTCACCACTTAGCATGTTTGAGTGAAAACTAGGACTGATGAATGGGGGTTTTCTGCATAAAAGCAGGGCTTTGGGGACTAGAACTTGAAGTCGCCACAGGACCAAAGAATCCGAAGAGGGAGAAGCTGAGCCGACCTGCAACGACGACACCACCGGTGGAGGCCTGCTGAACCGTCTCACCACTTCCCAACGACAGAGAAGATCTTCATCCCGGAGAGTCTTCTTCCTCTGAACTGGTGGGGATAACCAGTTCGCCCTCCTTTCGACCTTACTGGATCATCTCGTGAGCGAATCGCCCGTGCCAGGCACCCCGGCAGCCGGATAGTCACGCTTCACCACTACCGCGAATAAAAGGGTAGTACCTTTTAACCGGGAAACTCCGTGGCTGGTTTCTTCCCTGGCAGTGCAACAACCTCCAGCTTTCCTCCACGTCGAGATCTTCTCTTCCCCTGGACGAAGCACCGACTTGCACCCCGCTGCCAGGAACCACTGCCCCCGCTGGAGCTTTCTCACCATTTCAGGTACTGTGTCCCGCCTGGTCTCCCTTGCAACAGACTGTTCAAGGTGTCCCGTAAATCCTTGACTCTCTATCCTGGGGTGACTTAGGAGCTGCTAACTAACTTTCTGAACTGATCCAACCCTTTTTGAACTATCTGCAAAGACTTTTTAAAGTATTATTCAACTGTGTGATCGTGGACACATTCCGCCTTGCGCTCTCCCAGAGTGGGCCTGACCTATGAACTTTCTTGCTCTACCAGTAGACTCGGCCTTTCTAATTTGCTGTGGTTCTTTTTAAAGTGTTGGTATTGTGTACTTTCCTAATTCTGCCTTTTTCCTCTCCCTTTTTAACTAACTTACTGGAGTGCCATCTTAGGTTAAGCGCTCACCTCTGTCTGCAAATAAGTGGTGTTTTAACTAAGACGTGTTCAATAAGTAATCAGGGATGTATATACATATTGATAGTGACTGTGTTTGAACTTGCTTGCCATATTAGTGTTAGTATATTTTACAAGTGTGCTTTTAAATAAATAATTATATACTTTTATACCCAAGCTCTGGTCAGTGTTTGCTTGTGCTACTGTATCTCTGTACCTATTTTGTATACTCTATATACTGTCTAACTCTTCTTGAGAGAAGTCTGGCTGCTCGGCCACAGCTACCAGGTAAATCTGGGTGGTACAGACTGCTACCAATTGGGTTTACTGCCAACACCTGTAGTCCTAAGCCTTTTGCAGTGGTCCCTAAGGGAACTGCACAGGTTTCTGCCTAACACCCTGAGCCACGAGAGTCCTTAGACATGGGAGAATACAGCTTGGGTCTTGTACATGAAGCAGAAGCGTCAACCCCAGAGATCACTCTGGTAGGCGTTGAGCCCGCGCCCGGCTGGCTGTTAGTCATAATGCCCCGACTCACGACCTCAGAGCGAGCTCTGGTAGGCTGGGTGCCCTCTGCACCTGTGCCGGCAGTTGTGCTGGATAGTGCCGAGGACGGACTTTTTTTTCCACTTATTTCTTATTGAACATTTTAATCCAACAAACCAGAAACCCACAGCAATGATAAACAAATTCAAAGAAACAAGGAACAATCCCCCACACCCCCTTCCCAACCTTGCTCCCCCGCTCAGAATTAGTTGGGGCCAAATGGGCCTTAAAGAGTCAGAAAACCGAAGGACAGGAACCATTCAATTTCAGAAAACAAATAGGCTGACATCTTGGGCTCGCGTCTACACAAACAGTACTCCAGATTTGGGCTGCCATAACAGAAGAGAATACACTCAGATGGTCCTTGGGCAAGAGTTTCAAAGTCTCATTGAAGCACAATCTTCATGCAGGAGCACCACTGTCCAGTCCCGCAGGAAAGCACCCATAGGATTGTGTACAAGGGCTGTTAGCTTTTCATAAGTAAAAATGATGGAGCTTCATCAGCCAATCCGCTTTGGACGGGGCTTCTCTGCTTCTCCATTTCTGTGCTAGGGCTTGCCTCCCCACTCTAAGCATAGCTTGAACTACCCTCGGGTAGGCATTCAACTCCAAGGCCGGAGAGGGGAACCCAAACAAGATGTCCAAGGAGCACAATGGAATCGTAAGGCCCACTATGTCTTTAATCAGGACTGACTCTTTGAGGTGGCACCAGACTATCCCTTACACCTTGGGGCCGAAGAGGACAGATTTGATAGCCCGGTAGGGGCCCTGAGCCCCTTGGGCCTGGGAGCCAATAGCTGGACAGCCTCAGGTCTTCCCCCAGAGCCCCCGTAAGAGCCCCCCGGTCCCTCAGCTTGGGAGGGTGCAGCCTTATAGGCCTTGGGCCTGACAGAACCTGAATCCGAGGGACCCTTGTCCGGAGTCAACATGCTGAGCAGCTATGCTGAACAGAGGGCCTACCTTGTCTTGACGAGAGGTCCTGGAGAAAAAGTCCTTAAGGTGGGGTGCAGGAGAAGTGTGGAAGACCTCCCTCCACCACGACAACCGATTCTTCAATGCCCCGTGTCCGAGAGCGCGGCAGGCCGAACAGTGGTTGGGCACGAGACACTCAAGACAGTGTGCATGGGGTCAGAGGCTGGGAACAAACGGTCGCATGAGGCACATATCGTGAATCCTCCTGCAGCCGACATGCGCTGAGGGAGGGGAGGTGAGGCACCTGAGGTTAAAGAAGATTGAAAAAAACAAACAGGAAGCAAGCGGAAAGTCTCTGCACTGTCTGTCAGGTCCGACACCATCCGTGCTTAAAAAGGGATTGAGGTGAGGCACAGGGGGTGTGGCGTACCAAAGCCCACGCCCCAGTGCACTGTACTAAATTGAAAGGGGAAACTTAATTTTTCGCTGCCAAAGGTTCCGGTACAATCCCTATGTTGGGGGGACGCCCACAAGGATGGAGGAAAGGGTATCGACATTAGTATTTAGTGATATCCCCTGCTCGCCCGGCATCAGCTGAGTGCAAGCTTGTACTGTGGCATTCCCCTAATAAAGGAAGTTTTTTGAGCCACTTCTTGCATAAGGACTAGTACCCCTCTTTGGGTAATCCGGGTTTCTATAACCTTCCTGATAAGGGAGGCACAAGGGCAAGACAGCATCAGGTCATCCTCAGCAGGTGCCTGGTCATATCTAGCAGTGGGGAAGTAGGAACACAAGGACAGTGGGATTTATGTTGAGGAATGCTATGAGGGTGAGGGTGGTGGGCTCTGCTTACCATATTGAGCATGATGCCCATATACAAGTCTCTGGTTCTGATAGCACCTTGGCCCTAACTTTTAAATGGGCTCTAGAGAAGATGGTGGATGGACAGTACACTCCTCAACCTGCAGTCAAGGAGAACAATAAGCCAGTCCAGCACATAACTCCATGGAGGTATGGTTCTACTCACTCTGCCGCAAGTGCCTCGTTAGGCAAGCCCACTTCTAAAGAGACCCTGGGCAGTCTGTTGGTGCTACTGAATGGACTGGAAAAGGTCATTCCAGGGGTCAGTAACTAAGCCTAGGAGTGACCTCTGGGCTCAGATATAGCCGTAAGACCTCCCCAATATTGCATCCACACTTAGGAAACACACAGCTACTTTATTGTAAAAGATGCCCTGCCCGGTCCAAGACCCTTAGCCCTGCAGATAATACAGGTGCATTTTGCTGCCAAAGGAAACCCAATCCAGAAGAGATGAACCAGCAGTCTACTTCAGATGTTGCAGATAATGAAGGTGGCTCCTAAGAGGAGTAGCACGACCATAAACAAAGGAAACTATCAGTGTCCACAGCACTGGTCAACGCCAGCAAAGCACAATCTGTAAAGATTGCACATGTTCGACCCCTGACACGACCCATAATCCTTGGTCACCTGAATGGTTTCTGTTGCCCTGGGTGGTGGAGTATGAAAGAGTTGTGAAAGATTCGGTCTTAAGATTGGCCTCAATCAACATCCTTGTCCAAAATGCCCTAGGCCATCATGGTTAGGCACAAAGTGGCAACTATCCCAGAACTAGATATGAAGAGTCTGAACTTTGTTTCTATCAGGACAAATTATTAGACCTCTCATTCTAATGGACTCCTTTCCTCCCACTGATTCCTCATCTCTATAATATCAATCTCCCAGCACCAGCTGCTCTTCGGAAAGTCTGCGCCAGGGGGCACAGCGTGGCTCTGCGCAACGTCTCCAAGTGCCCGCCCGGAAATACCGTCAAGGCCAATTTATATATAGAGGGGCTGCGCCCTGTGACTGAAGTTCTTTTTTTCTGCGCTCTCTGCTCACTACTAGGAACACCACGCTTTGCTTATTTCATTACCGGATGTGTTGCTACGTCTCTCGAATTCTTCGCAATGCCAAATCTGATGAGGTCTTCTGGGGTTCAAACCCTGAGTGGAATCCGGCCGTCAGATTTCCAGGTCAGCCCTGCACCGCATATGCCTTTACTGTCTTGGTGAAGGCCACAACGTGCAGGACAGCGCGTAATGCTAATTGATGCACCTGAAGGCGCCTCAGACTGAAGCAAAAGAGAAAGGTGATAATTAAATCTGTTTCAGTGCCCGGACCATTGCACCAAGGAACGGTCCTGTGTCCCACAGGACAAAATGAAGCACTGCAAGAAGTCTAGATCACCAGGCCATTCTTCGTGGCATCGCTCTTCTATGGCGAGGAGGAGGAGCCAACACTCCACACAGGGCCATAAAGGAAGAGGCCCTGTAGGTATATTTTCCTACCCAATCCTCTATTTCAGAGAAATGGGAGGGGTTCCGAATGAAGATGCTAGATATCTTCCCCAAGGCCCCGATGCCAGAAGTCACAGCATTGGCACAATCCGCTTAGGCCCCACTGACTTTGGCGCCATCTGCTGCACCCAGAGCGGGGATTGCTTCGGACAAACTGATCCCATTGCTTAGTGGAGCCGGCAAGGAGTTTGCAGTAAGACGCAGCAAAGAGGCAAACCGTTCAGTCTCTGGTTGTTGGCCTATTTCTTAATTCCTGCTATCAAACATTTTGTATTTTAGCTCTTCCCTTGTTCTAAGCAACCATGAAGTAGGCTCCAAATAGCTGTTCTGGCCATGTGGCCTCTTTGTGAGCACACCAGACAGCCTCAATATTATATCTAACTGGTTTGGACTAGCGTCGGTCCCTCGGGTCCCCCCCTCACTTTCTGTAGAAGTAGTCTGGACTGAGAGACAGTCCAACTGACCAACCAGTATAGATTGTCATGACCCCGTTGTCCCTCTAGTGATTGGCAGACTTGTCTTTGGCCAACCCCTTTTGTAATGGTACTCGCGGCCTTGCCTAGTCCCTGCTCTCTCTTGTTCTGAAACTCAGAAGAAGCAGCTAAGCCAACCTTCAGAAGGACTTTTCCTGCCAATTTTCACTGGTTTGGAAATGTTCTATTCTCACTTAGCCATACTGCTGGGTGCAGCGGTTTACCCAGTTTGGAATTCCATCATTTGAGTCCAGTCCAGGTTTAGTGCATGCTCCTGCTTTCTCTCCATGTCTGCTGGATGAGTCGCCCATGCAGGGACCGTTTTCCGGGCCATTCACTGTCAGGTTTTATTACCTTGGTGGTGGCTGCCACCTGGACCGGTGTTGGGACACCAACACCTGGCCACATCTGCTTCTTGGGATGTCCAGAGCATCCACAAAAATTATCTCCATTCTGGGATCACTTTCTGCTTGGCAACCACCCTTTGGCCACTGAGACACTGGCATCCATCTTCACTGGTTTTTTCATCTTAGAGTCTTGCTCGTAGGATTTTTCACTACGGGCTTGAAGGTTGTCGTCGTGGGGAGATTTTGTCTTCTTTCCATTGTGGGAGTCTTCGATGGCTGAAACTGCAATCCCCTGGGCACAGTATACTGTAAACCATTCAAAGGAAAGTAACCTCTAATGACCTGGGTTGTTTTGCCATGCTGGAACTGTTTTTGCCTAAACTGCTGCTGTGAATACTTACCTCTGAGTTCTTGAGTTGGTGATTATTTTTGATACTTGTCCTAAGGGGTCCCTGTGTTCCGGGGGTCGAGATTCTTTGGAGGAGCCCCTCAATTAACCTTCAAAGGGGATATTCCTCTTTTTAAGTGTACAGCCCCTTACTTTGTCCCACTCACGCCTATGGTAATTTCTATCTCCCCTTTGAGATGTACCTACATACCCCTGGACATTTTTCATAAGGCCCACAAGGGGTTTCAGTAAGTTCTAGGCAAGGAACTCTATGCTTCGTAATGATCAGGAGTTTTTAATGTACTCCCTGCCCACCTGCCGACTCGCCTATTCGCTGTTTCGCCATGAGCCTGGTACCTATGTGGTTCTCAGTGGCCGAGGACCAGAGCAGCTTGTCAGAAGTATGAAAGCGCAGTGCCAGGAAAGGAGAGAACACTCTTCTTTAATAAAGCATGCAGAAGCCCTTGGTTGAGGATCTGGGCTGTTTTCTTTTATGACCAATGTATGAGTGATCAGGGTTTATATTCTTTTTCTCCTGCAACACGTATTACACAACATTCTGTGTGGAGTCTTGCCTAGAAAAAGGAGGATTTGGTTAAATGTTTGGCAGAGGACTTGGAACTGCCAGTGACTTGGCCGTTTGAGCTCAAGTTTTTCTCATGTTCAACTCTTCATCCGTTGAGGAAGATAAGAATTCAATGGCTGTCGAAAGGCATATTCACAATCCTGTCATGCACCATGTGAGAACTTTATGGATTGCATTCATGTCAAGGGCCATAACCTGACTATTTAGCATAATGGTGTGTATCCAAACTGTCTGGCGCTATCTGCATGGCCTCAAGAGGGCCAGACTTGAACGCCATCCTTCTTTTCACCCCAAAATAAAAGATTGAAAAAAATCCCTCCAGTACCTTCAGAGTAAGTCCCTGCTGCCAGGTGGGCATCTCCCTTTGGTGGAGTGAGGCGTGAGAATATACTTTAAGAACATATGCCTACAAGAGTTAATCCTCATTAATGAGAGGCGCTATATAAGGGGGAGCACTGGATCCTGTGGATTAGTATCAAGAGAGGCAGTGGCTACCACTAAGGAATGAGGTTGAGGGTGAGAATACACGGAGACTTTATGCCATAGGTCTATAGTACAGCTCACATTTTGGTATCTGTGAGAGGATGAAAATTAGTTATCTGCCATAGCTTTGCTGCCCTGCCTAGCATATCCTTCTACATAGCCATGCCTGATTTGTGAATGGCACTGAACACTAACATTTCAGAGAGCACAAATTATCTCTCTGGGGGTGGTTCTGGGGTAGAGACCACCCCAAAAATCAACAATTCCCAACATACCGTCATGGGATGCCCAAAACAAGCAGCGAATTGTGTCTGCTCTCCTCCTCTATAGTATACTTGTCCAGCTCAAGAAACTGACTTAGCAGATTTGCTTTTTGCTTTTGTTTTTTGGGGCTGAGGGATACCCTTGGTCTTTACTCAGCTGATAAGCATATGGGCAGGAGGCGTACGGCGCTGAGAAGAGGCGGTTGAAGCAAATGCTAAGGGGCGTACCAGCGGCTGAATTGGAGTAGGCGTTGGGGCTGGCATCCTCCGAGTCAGAGGTTGCAGGTGGCAGAGGTGACGACGCCAGAGGCATCAGATCTCTAAGGCCTTTCAAGTAATCTGCCATTGCCTGGGACTTCCTTGGACTGAAATCTGTTGATGAATTGATTTTCTGTGGTACTTAGACTGATGAGATGCTGAGGGTATTGGCATCCACCGAGATGTTGAAGTATGTACTATAACTGCTGCATATGCAGTGGCTCCCGATAACCAAGAAAGTTAGGAGAGCCAGATACACCTTAGGCCACTCCAAATGATGCCAGGCAGGACGGGAAACTAAAGCCTCACACGGTAATGGTGGGAAGAAAGGGGCAGGGAGATCATATATCTTGTGCACTCAACCACTTCTCCATCTTCGCAGGGGACGAGCTTGCCAGAGATAGGTGCTCAGTGCCCCCCCCCCCCATCCCATTCCCCTGCCGTCCTGTTGTGAATAAGACTTTGGAATAGCATCATACTTCTTGTCCGCCGCCATGTGCAAAGCAATCCAACCAGTCTTTTTAGGAAAGAAGAGACTTATGTCTCGGCGTGGAACCACAATCTACAGGTTCCCAGAAGACCCTCCAGAAGTAACACCATACCAGGGGCTGAAAGACCCTTAGTCATTAACCCGGCAGGTAATGATAATGTATCCTCTGGGATCTTGTCCCCAGTAGTTCCTGGCACCTCAGGCAGGTTCCTCACCACAGACCCGATTGGACCCTTTGTGCAAGTACCAGTCAGCCACAACAGCCTCAGGGGAAAAAGCCAAACCTGTGGGGGGTGCCTGTGAAAATTAGAACTTCTTTTTCTGCAATTGCTTCTTCCGGTGTCCTTTCCTGGGCATGTCTTAATCTTGAATATAACCTGGAGAGAGCTACAAAAAAGCTTCTTCTACTGCCAGAGCCTATGTTCCAATAATCGTGTGTTCAGAAAGTCAACCCCACCTGTGCTTTGGCTGTAGTAAAGCTGGGGTATCCACCACAGAGACGCTCCTGTCACAGTATGATGTCCCTTCTCACTGACACATGCCAGCACAATGGTCTGCTGGATTGTGCATGGAGCCAATTAAAGAGAAATATCAGAAAAGAAACCAATCCTAAAGTACCAAGGTGAACCAGCACGAACATGCAGGTAAAGGAGGAGGCAAGCAGTCAAAATGCCTGGAGATGTGCTAGCACATAAAGCATGCAGGATGACTGAATAGGTCAAGAAAGGACGACCCGCAGATAGAAATGCCCATCTGAGATCAGCCCAGGACACGGTTTAGCCACCGTGGCCAAACCTGCTCCTAACATAAATGCAGCAACTGCAGGACAATGGAGAGAACAGACACACACACACACATGCTAAAAACAGAGTTAGGCGGCCAACCAACCTGGTTGGCCTCTAATTCTACCACTTAACACCCCACAGGATGCAATATGGCCGGTCCGGAGTCAGAACAGGTATATCCCAGATCAAACCACTATAGAGTGCATGGCTGGGCTCACAAAGAACCCATACGTGCACAACTGACATTTTAGCCTGCCTTTATGTTCCCTTGGAAAAGGAAGCCCTAAAACAGAACGTCTGAGTGTAGGACTTTAAAGAAAATATCTTGGTTTCCCCAATGGACACCAAAAAGGTACACTGGGCTTCCAATGTGGTAAATATGCTTCCAACCCTGGTGAAGGCAATGCAGACTAACTGGTGCACCATATTACCTCCTAAAATCAATGTACGGTGATATTAACACCCAGGGGCACAATGGAGTACTTACAAAGCACCCCTGGGCCTGGGAACTTTATTTGCAATCCAGGATGTACTTCTAAGTAGTCAAAAAGGGTTGCAATGGCAGGAGGACTTCAGTGGAAGTCCCGCTGACCACCAAAAATAGATCAGTGATCCAAACTGGAGAAACGGAAACAAAAAGTAAAAGGGACCTTAAAAAGGTTCTACAGATTTCTAAAAAAGGAAATTTGCCTTGGTAAGCTTTCCAGTGTCTGCTATAGGTGCTTTTTTTTTTTTAACTGCCAACTGGCAACTGACTGTTGGACTATTTGCTTTTGTCTGACAGTCTGGAGCAGTTTAGTTGGGTATATTTTTTTGCGATCTGTGGGGCCGAAAATCTGTTTCAGTCCCAAATTCACTGTTTTTGGTCTAACGCCAGTGATTGTGCGTTCCTATATACATCGCAAGATGTCTGCGGCCTGTCAAAGGCCATTTGAGACTGCCTATAATTTCATGGCAATTTATTTGGGGGGAGGCTGGGGGTATGTTTCCCAGGAGAACTCTGGGGTCAATGTGACGGACCAATAATCTGCACTGAATGGGCTGCTCTAGAACCAGTCAAAAGAATATTTCTTGGCAATCACCTTCAGGCTTGAATAGTCCGACATCTAGTGGTAATCACAGAGTATTGCATCTTGTATTTCGAGGATTGAAAGGAAACGTCAACATGGGCGTGCATGTAACACTATCCCTAACGTGACGCGACCTAAAATCCCTCACATGTCGAGGTCCCTCCGATTGTATTTCTTCTGCCGTGAGGGAGCCTTATGACTATCGTGAGCAAGTATAGAGAGAGAGAAGAAGTAGTAAGATATCTGTGTTCCTTCCACCGAGTGGGTTAGGAACGGTGGGCGCATGTGAATCTAAGCAGATAAAATCATCAGAAATGCTATTACGATAAGTATTGCATGTCTTCTGATGCTTGTGAATCTGCTTATAATCACATACTGTGCATAGACTAGCGAGCAGTACCCAGAGTTGGTGGTGGGATGTGAGAAGGAACAGTAGTGAAAAGATGCCTTAGTACTGCTTGTCCCACCTGGGAATCGGACCTAGAGTGAGTGTCTAGGCAATAGTGTTTTTTAAAAGGTGTGTACAGAACTACAGACTGCCGCTTTGCAAATGGATTTGAGGGGAACATTTGCAATTAAAGCTATGGAGGCCCCAGTGCCCTGAGTAGAGTGTGCTCTAGGCTTAAAGGGCAGATCTCCCTTGGCAAGACTGTAGCAGCGTGTGATGCAATTGGCAATCCACCTTGAGATGGCTGATTTAGAGACAGGGTCCCCTTCTCTACCAGCCACCACTGAAACGAAAAACCAGTTTGTTTTTCTTAGTGGTTTAGTTCTTTCCAGATAATACATGACTGCCCTGCCCACATCAAGTGTGTGTAGGCTTCTTTCTGCCACGTTAGTGGGGTTCTGGAAGAATGTGGGTAGTTCCATTGATTGGGCGCAAACCGTGGGCGAGTATGCAGAACCACCTTGTCTCTGAATTGTGACAAATGGGTATAGAACTTAAAAGGGCATGTAGTTCACCAACTCTCCTTATTGAAGTGACTGCCACTAGGAAGGCGGTCTTGTAAGTGAGTGCCTTAACGCTAGCCTTATGCACAGGTTCAAAAGGGGATCCCATTTGTCTAGTTAATACCACATTTAGGTCCCATCCGGGAGCTGGGTATGAAATAGGGGGATTAATTCTTTTAACCCCTCCCATGAAAGCTTCAATTACTGGGATCTTCTACCATGGCACCTTTCTCTGGGACGTGGTACAGGCTGAAAGTGCAGCTAAGTGAAACTTTAGGGAATTAAAAAGCCAGACCAGAGTCCAGTAGGCGTGTCAGGTATAGTACAATATTAGTAGGTGAGCAGTCTATGGGATTGATGCTCTTGGAATTGCACCAGATGACATAGCGTTTCCACTTATTGGAATAGCAATGTCTGGTGTTAGGCTTTCTTGCTTCTCTAAGTATGTCCATGTATCTCTGAGAAAGTTGGAGGTGCCCGAACTCGAGGACTTCAGGAGCCAGGCCTCTAGGTTGCGAGATTGCGGGCATGGATGAAGTGTTTCCCCCCTTGTCCGACGATAGCATATTGTATCTCCAAGGTAGTTTCATCGGAGGGGAGATTGACATCTCCATCAGATGGGAGAACCAGGGCTGGCTGGCCCACATCGGGGCCATCAATATCATGGCGACTGGTGCATCTTGTACACTATCTTGTATCTGTAGTAGGGGAGTCGGAGGGGGGGCCAGGTGGCAAGGGGGAGCGTTTCCCTGACCATGTTAACTAGAGACTGTTCCCCTTGGAACGGTTCCGAGGGTACCAGGAGGCGTAACATGGGAATTGAGAGTTCTCCAGAGTTGCGAACCAATCGATCTTTGGGAAGTCCCATTCTGCGAAAACATTGGAGACATTGACTTTGTGTAGTCGCCATTCGTTTTCTGTGGGTAGTGGGAAGTCTCTGATGAGTATGTCTACAGAAGATTGAGTTCCCCTGGAACATGTTGAGATAGGAGGAACATCTTGTGTCTGAGAGCCTGCTTCCATGTGTTTTGGGACAGTTTGGATAACCCTGGAAAGTGAGTGCCCCCTTGCTTGTTCAGGTAATACATGGCCGATGTACTGTCTGTGAGTACTAGTATAGTCTTCCCCTGTAACTGTGTCTGAAAGGCCTTGAGGGCTTTGAACACTGCCAACAGCTTCAACAGGTTTATGTGGTTGGATGCTACTGCTGGGGACCAAACGCTGTGTGCCGTCTGCTGAAGGAGGTGAGCCCCCCCGCCCCCCAATCCCTGTGAGAGATGCGTCCGTAGTGAGAGTGGCTTGAACTGCGGGCGCGGTGAGGGCTTTCCCCTTCAAGAGGTTTTCCCTCGACCACTACTGCAGAGAGAGAACGAGGGCTGCCGAGACAACCACTAGATCGTCCATTGTCCGCTGGCCTGACAATTGGCTGTTGGGCCACACTCTTGTATGGGGAGCATGTGTGGGACTAAATAACTGCAGGAGGCCATCATTCATACCAGTCGCATGGCTTTGCGTATCGTCACCCCTCACTGGCTAGATATTGAGGAACCTGAAACAGCATGTTTTTAACCCTTTCGTTGGAGGGAAAGGCGAGGCAGCCTTCTGTCCGAATCAGCGCCCTCAGAAATTGTTGGACTTGGCTGGGGTCTAGACTGGACGACTTCTCATTTATTGAGAATCCCAGACGGAAGAGTAGATCTGTCGTCTTCTGGGTGTTTGAAAGGCATGTCCTGTATGAATCCCCTGTTCGTCAGTCGTCGAGGTAAGGATAAACGGGGATGGATTGCCTGCGCAGGTGAGCCACCGCTACTGCCAGCACCTTTGTAAATACCCTTAGGGCCGAGGCAATGCCGAAGGGAAGGACCTTGAACTGATAGTGTTTGCCCTCTATCATGAACCTTCGGTATTTTGTGTGAGCTGGCAACAATGAAATATCAAAGTATGCATCTTTCATGCCCAATGTTGCCATGTAATCATACTGCGTTAATAGAGGGATTAGCTCTTGTAGCGTGATCATTCAAAACCTTTGTGGTTTGACAAATTTGTTCGCTGGGCGAAAGTCTAGCACAGGGCATATGGTGAGATGCTTTTTGGGTACAAAGCAGTACACGGAATAAATACCCTTGTTTCCCTGTAGAACGGGGACAACTTCTATTGTGCCCTTTTCCTGCAGGATTCAACCTCTTGCAGTACGATTTTCAGATGTTCTGGTGACAAACGCCTGGTCTTCGGTGGTCGGTATCGAAACAGTAACCGTGGGTGACGGTCTTGAGCACCCACTAGTCAGTAGCAATTCCCTTCCATGCGTGGAAGAATGTTATCCGTCCCCCTGACTGGGGAGGTATGGGAGGGGACCCGGATCTGCGAGCCATTTCTGATAGGAGGCCGGGGAGCGTCTAGGGGTGGTGCTTCTACCCCTTCCTTAGCAACGGCGCTTTGCACTAGGCGGATATTGGTTTGAGGCAGCTGACCCCTGCCCTGAGGACCATGTGTTTCCCGTTCCGTACTTCTTGTGTGGGGAACGCGGGAAAGATTGTCAGCGAAAGGAGCGGCGAGAGCTTCCACCTTGCTGATGAAAGGGCCTTTGAGTTATCTGGTTTAATGACTTCAAAGTCTTATGTTCCTTCTTCGCAGTCTCTAGCGCCTCATCTACCACTTCACCAAATAGGTTGGATTCCTCTACCGGTTTGTTAATGAGGGGCGTCTGTGTTTCTGGTTTGAATCCCGAATGTTTCACCCATGCATGCCTCTTGAAAAGTGTACCTTAGGCCAGAGTTCTCCCTGCTGTCTCTGCAGCATCTCAGGTGTTCTTAAGATTATGATTCACAAGCCTCTCTTCCGACACAACCGCCAGTAGGCGTGACCGTGCTGGTTTAGGGCCCTCTTGCAGGCCTTCCTGGAGCAGATTACACTGAACGTTGCTGTAGCTCGCCAACAACATAGTATTGTTGGCAATTTTGGTGGAATAGGCTGCCACAGTAGTGACACGCTTCCCTGGGGCATACAACTTCCTGCAGTCCTTGTCAGGTGGTGCCTCACCCGTGGACAAGGGTACTCCTGCTCTTTTCCTAGTTTTAGTCACTACTAGGGAATCTGGGGTGGCATGTCCCCGAATGTAGAGAGGGTCCTCTGAAGGATCTGAGTGCTTAGACTGTCGAGTTTATCTGATAGGGTCTTAGCCATGGGTTGGGGACCTTCTGCATAGTCGTCCTGCCTTTCTCGGCGTGTGTACGTGTCCCTCGACCTGTCTTTGGGCTTATTTGCCACCAAAATTATGTTCGTGAGGCTCTCGCGGATGTTTGGCATGTCTGGGAGGGGTTTCGGCTGTTTTAGCACCTTCGCAGTAGTTTTTGATGTTGCCAGAACTTTCTGGGTCAGCACGCTCTTAAGAGGCGTCTACGTTCTTATGAATCTTGGTGCCGACGGCCCTGTCAATGGAGTGCCCGGACGCATGCCGCCTATGCGGTTGCGAGGAGGGCTGCCAACCCTGTGGATCGGTGGGTTCCTTCAAAGAAATCGGAGTACCCGTTGGTGTCTGTGACCGTTGAGTAGTGTGTGCGTCCCTGTCGCCAGGGTGTAGACTCCCCAAAGCAGGACCGGTGGCCTGCCTGCTGGGGCCGGGGATGAACGACTCGGAGCGAGGCCGCTCGAAGATAGGTTGTTGGCATCCATGTCAGAGCCACAGCTGTCGCTCAATTCCTCGTCACTCTCGGCACCTGCGGCGGCGGGGGAGCTACCCCCGGCCTGCCTGCCTCATGGCACAGGGCGCCCACTGTTTAACTCGCCATTCTTTTATCGTCTTAGGACGCACAAGCTGGCAAGACAGACAGGACACCTTGCGGTGATCGAGGGAGACACTTATTGCACCTCTGGTGCGTGCCCTTCCAGGGCTACTTGCCTTTACAAGAAGAGCAACATTTTAAAAAGGTGTCTTGTCCATGTTTCAGGTTTATAGCGACAGCAGAACCAGAAGGGAAGAGAGGGGAGAAGGAAATACATTATTGAAAAGAAATAGAGCCCTGGATCCCACTCTCCCTACTATGTAGGCCTGGACGGAGGGCCAAAGCCACTTGCTTGACAGCATCGACTGGAGCACTAGCCGTCGAAGTCTGCAGTTGTCGGCTGCGGTGGTAGTCAGGTAATCGTCGAAGGGGACGAATATAAAAAGAGACCGCAGGTCGTGGACAAAGATATTAGTTAGCAATTTTACGAGTTCCGCATAAGGTGACCAGCAAACGGGCTGGAAAAAAAAACAATCTGAGGGACCTAAACACCCGAGGGATTTTGGGTACAGTACACATCACGTTAGGGATAGTGTTACAGGCACGCCCATGTCGATGTCCCCTTTCGATCCTCGAAAGACAAGATGCAATACTCTGATTACCACTAGATTTCGGACTATATGCACAGCACGTGATTCTAAGCAGATTCACAAGCATCATAAACTTATTTTTAGTTATGGCCCCCTGGAAAACAATCCATCAAACGGAACCTGTGATTACGGGTAGTGCAACCCCAAACAACAAGACAACAAAGACACGTGAGCATCTTACCCAACATTTCCCTTCATTCTTCTCAATAAAAATCCCTCAAAGCCAATGGCAAAAAATCAATTACAAGATCAATCTCTGCATCAAAGGTACTTTAAATAGTTTTCTGTTTGCTGCTCTTCAACTCTGTCAGCGAACCAGCAGAGCACAAACGAGGGAATCAACAAGCTAGAGCATTGCAGATAGCATGTACATGTCATATACAGATATTATTTCTGATCTGACTTTGACGTCATTCTAAAAGCTTAATAAATTAAGTGCACTACTCCTGTCCAATCACTGGATGGAAGAGCATGCAAACCTTAAAGAGATTAGCAAACGGCAAAAAAGATATGCACTTCTACAGCAAATTAATAATGTGCCTTTGACAGTGAATGCCCACAAAAAAGAATGAACTCTAGACCATGTTACAGCTCTCTGATTAACAGACTTAAACTTACAGAAATAAGGGTGATCCATTGCCTCTTTGGCAGTTAACCTTAGTTGATGGTCATATCTCAGCAGCTTATCCAGCATATCCAGGGCTTCTGGGCTTACTAGATGCCTGTTCTCACTGTGAACAAAGTTCTCCCAGCGTTTCCGAGAGTGCCTAAGACAAAGACAGAAGAATTATAGAACCCCCTTCACTATAAGCCTCCCTTAAAGAAACACCAAACCACAGAGGCCGCGGAACAGTACATTCTCACTGGCCATAAATCCTAACCCACGTCGTGTTGCCTTGCACTTTTCTGCTTTGATTTCCCCCACTAGATTATGGATATTCCCAGATTTTTTACTCACTGTCCCAAGATGTCATTGAAGTGTGGGTCCAGTTCTATATGGTATTTCTTCAGGTACCCATACAATTCATCCGTACCAAGAACCTTGGCGATTCGAACCAGCTGGAAACAAAACCACACAGGGCAGCAGTTAATTTGGGCATGGCATGAATCCAATGGTGCATGTTGCTTCCACAAGGCTTGGAGGATTGGGAAGTACTTCTAATAACTGCCCATTGGCAAGATAAAACAACTGACAACAACTGAACAAACTTGGGCAAATGATAGTGCTAGGATATAACGACAATGATCTTTAATACTTCACCTGACCTGATCATAATTGTCTTGACCGTGGAAGAAGGGTTCCTTTCGGAAGATCATACTGGCCAGCATGCATCCTAGACTCCACATGTCCAGGCTGTAATCATACATCTGAAAAAGGTGAAGAAACAAGATGAAAAATTCGTAATTTATTTTCCTGTGCATACCTTTTGTCTGCATTATGCTTAGAGCTTTAATGAATACTTTCTAATGGGTTGCATTTTCATGGCTGGTCTGGTCAGTGAAGAATGTTGATTCAATTGTCAATAAAGCTCATACATATAAATAAAAAATCACTATTTGCCAAGCAGTGCCATACGAGTACTTAGTGGCCATATAAAGGAAATAGCTGGGAAATGGTGTGCATATGCCAACATATGGTTGCAGTGCCTGCCTGGGAAATGCCTATGCAAGAGACAGACTATTGGCTTTGTCAATGCTAGTTTTTAATAGGAACTTGGCCCAAGGCACAGAAGGACACAGCTTATAAATTAAGTGGCAAAGGGCTGACTTGATTAAATCATTATTACATTAGAAACTGCACTTAAGCCATTACCTTTCAGAAGACAGCATAGAAATACTTATGAATAACATTGGCATCCCCTTAAACCCAAAGAGGTGCTAGAGGGCAGGGTTTGGGTACGGAGGGGAAATGATTTGGAATGGAAATGGGAAATACCATGTGTAAGGCAAGACTGTATGCAGTAACCCTGTGGGAGACTACACCAGTCTTGTCCTCTTGGTATTAGGTAACCCACCTATTCGTATAGCCAGACTTCTCAAAAGGGGTAAATGTGAGCTGTAGAGCTGTAGCATAGAAATCCACACATACAAGTATCCAAATAACACCTACACAAGGTTTTCTAGTAAAATAATGATTTATTTAACGGTCAGTTTGAAATAAGCCTTCTTTAAACAGGGCAACGTGCAACAATAAAAATACACTTCATAACACGTTCTCAGAATCAATATAAGTATGTAGATACTCTTGAGATGCTGCATACACACTTCCTACAGCCTGAGGCAATTCAATTACTAGGATAGTATTGGCATTTGTATATCACTTTTTGCATTTCGTAACATTCTGAGGATGTGGAAAGGAAAGGGAAGAAAAAGAAGTGAACAGGTTCTCAGAGCATGTGAGCACTTTTCAATCTCCCAATGAAGTCTAGATAAAACCTTGTCCAGCAATACTAGTTAAAACAATGTACCACCTATGAGGGACAGTTAGAATCAAAGTCAATTGGTTCAGAAGAGCCTGCAGGGAGCCAGGACAGTCAATTTGAACAATGTATATGGAGCTGAGGCACTTCTTAGATAGCACAAAAGTATTGCACAAAGTTAGAGAGTTTGTAGAAAATCACTGTTGGGTCACAAGCTGTTAGACTTGTGAAAGTCAGAGCTGGGATCAACTCTTCAAAAAACCATCTAATGCAAGTCCTCAGTGAGATATGCAAGCTACAGACAAAAGAGGTAAGTACCCCTTAGTCAGCACAGTACCTTAGGTTAGAAGAGGAGGATCCAACACAATCACATAATTAATCCACTCTTCCACTATTGGTTTTTTCCTGGATTTCCACACCTTCAAGATCTGCTTTATCGCTAGTACTAAAACATTATCTATCCAACCTCCATACATGCGAGCTTTCAAGCTTCGCCCACTCTTCGCCAACAACAAAACTTGAAATGGCTTTCTCGGGAATGAGATTGACAAAGTAATGTCCAACATATCCAATACTTCACGCCAAAAGGTCAACACTCTTGGACAATACAACAACATATGGACTAATGTCCCCCTTTCACTTCCACATCCCCAACAGACATAAGTTACTAAACTCAAAGCCAACATCTGCACCGGAGTCCAATATAACCTCCCCAAAACCTCCTGATGATTAAGCCGCAATTTAAGGTCCATCTTGCTGCTGTATCCAACCCTCCATACATATTTCCAAGCATCATCAATTACAGTCCAAATATAATTCCCATTTCTCTTTCAAATTTTCCCAAGACTCCTTTACCGCATCTCGTTCCCTCATAAATTCTAAATATGTAGACACATTACGTATTGACAAGGTAAACATATTCCAACCTGCCGGTTCCTTCTCCAATGGCATAGACAACATATTGAATACTTGAATTAACAGACTTTCCAATTCCTTATATCTATTCAACTCTCTTCCACTTAAATGGAACACTGCTTGAAGATCTGCAAAGGTCAGCAAGCGCCCATCCTGCAATAAATCATTCAATGACAACACATCTTTTGAGATCCAACTCCTCCAATAGAGAAATCTGTTCCCCATCTGCACAGCCGGATTATACCAAATGGATGACTTAAGATTCATAAAAACATTTTCATTAAAATTAAGTATCCACCACAACATCAAGTCTTTAGTCGCCCTAATAGTCGGTAATTTAGCAGACCCTTTAGGCAATTTTCCCCATTGAAAAGACATTCCTTAAACGAAATGGTAACAAAGCTTCCCTTTCTATAGTTATCCAGACTGGTTCCGTCACCCCTTCTTCATTCGCATATAAGGCTGCTTTCTTCAAAATAACGCCCCTATAATACCTCTCCAAATCTGGATATCCAAACCCCCGCCCTTCTTTTGCATCCCGTAGCAAAATAAATCTAGGAATCTTAGGAGCCTTCCCTTCTCCCCACAGAAAGTTTTGAAAAACCCCATCAAGGTCTTTAAGCAACATTTTAGGAAAAAAGTAGAGTAATCGATTGCATAATATATAAAACTTTAGGCAACAGGAACATTTTAATTGTATTAATCTTCGCCCAAATCCCTAAATCCAATCTTGACCATCTACTAAAATCTCTCTTAAGGGTATCTAACAATTTAGCTACATTAAATTGAACAATTTTTCGCATATCTCTGATCAGAAAAATCCCCAAATATTTCACACGAACTTCAGATCATGTACAATTCCATCCTACAAAATCTCCTCTCCTAACTGCAGTTGAAAGCGGGAACACCTCAGTTTTATCCCAATTGATTTTGTAACCTGAATATTTGCCCACTCTTTCAAGCACCTCCTTAGGAATCACACTACTCCTCTCCGGATTCGAAATTACAACCACCATATCATCCGCATAAGAAAGAACTATCACTTCCTTTTTCCCAAAGTTCAAGCCATTTATTCTCTGTTCATTCCGTATCAAAGCTACTAAGGGCTCAAATGTAATGTTAAACAAAAAAGGTGATAAAGGACATCCCTGTCGTGTCCCTCTACTGAGTTTAAAGGGTTCAGACATCATATTATTAACCCAAACACGCCCCGATGCAGAATTCTGAAGACAACAAATCACTCCAGTATGCCTATGCCCGAATCCCATTTTCTCCATAGTAAAATCTAGAAAGTCCCAATTCACTGTGGAATGCTTTCTCAGCGTCCATAAAAACCAAGACAGCATCAACACGATTATTACTATGAAGGCTTATGTCAATTAATGTCCGAATGTGATCATAACCAGATCTACCCTTCATAAACCCTACTTGAGATTCATTAATGATATTCCCAATGCAACCACTTAATCTATTAGCCACTATTTTAGTTAAAAGTTTGGCATCTACATTTAATAAAGAAATTGGTCTATAGTTCTTACATTTCTTGCCATCTCTTCCCTCTTTTGGTATTACAGTAATCATAGCTTCAGTCATTGATAGACATAGATCTTCCCCCATTTAAAAACAAATTAAACAAGTCACACAAAATTGGAGCTAGAAAAGAGTCAAATTTTCTATAGAACTCAATGGACAGTCCATTGTTGTCTGAATTTGAATGGATTATGTTTCGAAAGCAAGACAAGGAAGAAAACCATTGGTCTTTGTGGAAATCTTTCCTTGATTTGTATGTTAATGGATTGCGTAACGATGGTCAGGATTCTCGAGTTGCTTTAATAGGTCTGGTAATGTCAATGGTAGGGTATTTTTTTTGTCCTGTTTTTTGTTCTGTCCTTTCGTCTAAATGTTGAGATGTATAGATAAATCTTGTACATAAAATTATGCTGACAAGGCTGAAATGTAATATTGTGATGATTATGATTTTGTTTTATTGTACTCACTTCTTTGTATTTCTGAATTATTTGTACCTGTTAAAATCAAAATAAAGATATTAAAAAAAAAATTCTAAAAAGAGGATCCAGGTGGCTTCTGTTCTGGTCGCAGAGCCTGGGTTCCTGGGCCTCAGTCGTGGGGACAAGAGGGGGGACGTTTGGAGGATTCCTGCACTGCAGTTGGAAGGTAGTCAGCGGCTATGGGCTCTTTCAATTCAGCGACACTTCGCAGTTTCAGCTACTGGCAAATAGCACCACCGCGGATCTTGGACACTTGATGGGCTTCCTCCACTCCTTGAGTCCAGCAGTCTGGTGAGGTGACTAGATCATGGGTTGTCCTGTTTCGGGAGGGTCCTCAGGATCTTCCTGGAGCTTCAGTCCGGCTTAAAGACATTGCATTAGACTACGGATTTCTCGACCCCTGGCACTCTGTTCCAGCAACAGCAAAGCAGTTCAGCCAGTTGGGGAAGGTCTTCCAGCAAAGTTAGTCTTGGGGTTATAGCTGGTCCCACCAACCCAAAGGAAGAAGTCGTCCTTTCCGGAGATTCTCTAGTCAATTCGGAAAAGCAGTTTCAGCGCAGCAGCAGTGCTTCACCAGGCAGTTCAACGGTCCAGACGATGCAGCAAGCTTCTCTTCAGGATTAATTCGTCGGATGTTTCGTCGAGTGTTTGACTGCCTTCAGTTCAAGAAGCCTTGCCTTTTATGCAGGTTTCTCTGATTCATGCACAGCCCAGCTGTCACTCTCACAGCATCCAATCACGACTGGGTGCATTCAGGTTACCATGGAGACCAAGGACAGGGAGTTGCAGGCACCTCCCTCGTATCCTGCCCTGCCAGACACACTGGAGCCAGAGGTGGATTTCAGTACTGAAGCCTGCCAAAGGTAAAACTGACAAAAGGGTTAAACCTTGTTTGGCAAGCAGAGTAAAACCCAAGAAAGACCTCACAAACAAGAAATGGCAAAAAAAGAAGACCTGGCCATTTTGACACAATGGTCACCAATGGGTGCTATACCGAAAGCTGAGGATTCAGCCTGCTGTAGAAAAGCACAATGGTAGGAAAATGAAACTACTGCCACCAGCCATTTACAGTTGCGAGGATAAACATTTCTACGAGTAAGTAGGAAAAGGGGCTACTCATTTATTTTTATTTATTTGAATTTGTATAGCACACATCTGCCCGAGGACATCGTGGTGCTGAAAGTAGACTTACTTGGTTCATAGCATACATGGTGCATAGATTACAGGAGGTAAATAGTAGAGGGTGTTACTTAAAAACATTGGGTACAGTACTTTTGTGAGGACATATCATACATACAGTTGCCATATACAGTCGAAGAGGAGGAGGGTGGAGAGGGTTAGTTGAACAGAGTGGTTTTGAGTAGTCTGCGGAAAGCATGGTATGATTTTTCGTTCCTTAGTGTAGTAGGGAGTGTGTTCCAGTTTTTTGGTGCTAGATGTTGGAAGCTGGACCCTCTGGCTTTGCTTCTTTTGAATATGGGTACATAGGTCTGGTTAGTCCGGTGCGACCTGGTGGGTCTGGTGGATGTATTGAGGGTGATTCTTTCGGAAAGATAGGGTGGAGCGTCGGCAGAGAGGCATCTGTGGGTGATGCCATGGATTTGAATAGGATACATTCTTTTATTGGTAGCCAGTGGGCCTCTTTTCTGGCATGGTTACTAAGTAACCCCCCTGCACTCCACATAAGATGGGGTGTGCTGGACCTACAGAGGAAAAAGGTAAGTGAAGTCACTTTACTACTCTTGGGAACAGTAGTTCACCCAAGAGAAGCTGTTTAAATCATAAGAGAAATCTAAAAGATTTCTCTGACACTGCACTGAAGGTTACAATTCAAGTCCTAAAGTCCAGCAAAAGAGCTGGAGGTATCTCCAAGGTGAGAGGAATATAGCATTAAAATGAAAATTCTCCCATATACCATGGCCATGGGTGATCAATGATTAGTTAAGAATCAAACCCCCACTCAGGCTGTGTCCCCTTCTTCACATCACATCTTCCCCCAATCTTCACTTTGTAAGCCAAAAGTTTAGGTTTATAGGAAGCACAGCACCACCTAATAGCCAAAACTAAAAAGAAGAAAAGGACAAACACATACAGTGCGGCATATATTGTAGTGATTAAGATTACACATATTCCATAATTCATAATTCATAAATAACATTGATTAAAATAAAAAGAGGCTGAGTACTTTACATTATCCAAAGATTAAAGATCCGTTTTATAGTGAATCAATCTGCTGAAATAAAGTGCCCTTTGCATACCAATATTAATAAATAATACATAAGTGGAATCTCAAACTCGATCAATACTTCATCAAATTAGCATTACAAATTACGTGCCCTGCTTGATCATGTGTAGCAAAACACTCCCACTTCTTTGTGAAGGTAGGATGCCACTGAACGACGGAGGAGAAAAAAAATGATTATCAAACACATTTTTCAAGCATGCCTGACCCATTTAGAAGACAGCCTTAACAAAAGTCGAATCAGTAATGTGCTCCAAAAGTTTAAACCATGTGGCAGTTTGCACATTTAAAAAATTGTGATATTTCACAGATGTCCAGCCGTATCCACCAACCTGGTGGTTCAATGGGCACTGCTTACACAGGATAGTGCTTAAGCTTAGATAGCATAATCTAAGTGAAGATACTGTTCAGCTTCCCAAATATTGTTCAGAAGCACGATGATCGGTTTCACCAATCCGTAATTGAAAAATAATGGCTTAGATTTCCCTTTGTCATCTGCAGAAAATACTTTAACATTCTCTTTACGTGTATGAAAAGCTCTCTACAGTAGAGGGGTTTTGGAACAAGGCAGGTGTTAGGGAGATTGGTGAGGGTTTAGAAAGAACAATCTTTATCGTTAATCATGAATTCTATAAATTAATCCAGACTCCCTCAGTGATATATGTGGCAGAGTAGTCGCACTTCAATCTCAGGAGAGGTGAGGGGTAAAAATACAACTAACACAGAAAGGTCCACAGAGAAGATTACTGAAAATATACTGTTTATACATTTGTGCATAAACAAAATATCCACAATGCAAATAATTACTAAAAAATAGAAAGAAGGTATAACAATATTAATGTATCCTGTTCCATGTCGGTCTCTATGAACCCATAGACAAGTGAGGTATACATGTGACAGGAAGGGGCTCGGCAGTTAAGAGTAAAGGGCTGAAGTAAAGAGATTGTTGAAGAAGAAGCTCTGTGTTTGGCATTTGATTTATTAAATCTGTCGGTTGAACATTATCAAGCCGACACTTACATGGTCTGTACGTGTAGACAATTGAAACAATTTTACATGTAGGTTTTTCCATTGGTAAAGTTTGGAGTCAGTAGAAATGTTGTGTATAGGTTAACAGGACAAGTC
Organism: Ambystoma mexicanum; assembly: GCF_040938575.1. NCBI lineage: Eukaryota > Metazoa > Chordata > Amphibia > Caudata > Ambystomatidae > Ambystoma > Ambystoma mexicanum. Next base: position 987,074,370 of record NC_090921.1, read on the forward strand.
AATAGGCAGCTCCGGATTGAAGCAAACAGTAAAGCACAAGCTACTATGGTCGAGGTGGAGCAGCAGAAGTAGCAATCTTCAGTCTGGCGACTAAGACATCACCACGGAGAGACAGACCCAGGTTGCACAACAAGATGCCCTTGGAAGGAAGATTGTAGAGATGGCTACAGAAATTGGAGTCAGACAAAGTTGCAGAGGCACCACCATAGAAGAAAGCTTGCAGGCAGTGGAGTCATAATAAGGTATGGGACAAGTTGCAGAAAGCTAAAGGAAAGGGCCAGGAGATGAGGCAGAAAAGGGCAGTATAGAAATGTGATTTTCTGTAGGTTGATGTCTCGGTTACAGGTACAAGCACCACAGTCAGTCACTGGAGATTGAAGGATGCATCCAGCGATGCAGAAAAGAAATCGGAGGACACACAAAGATGATAACCCTCACGTGTCGACTGCATAACAGCAGCAGTCCTGTATCTGAATACTGACCCAGGACGGTCAGTAGATGCTCGGGGTGGGACTCCAAACTTCAGGGCAAGACAAAGGAGGCTTCCTCAAAGATGGAGAGCAGTCAGAGGTAAGATTTTCATTTTAGTGCTAAATCTCCCTCACATGAGACCCTCCCTCCCCCCAGAACACTTTGCTGGACTGGTGGTTTATTTTTCCTTATACCTCAGTGAGTGGGAACCTTTTCCTACACTAGCAGCTTATTGGACTCATTACGGGTGTCATCCTTAGGACTCTACAGCGTATCTTGGATTTTATCCCCTTTGACAACATTTTGGCAAATACCTTTTATTGTTGCTGGGTTGCTCTTTGGGCTCCCCTTTAATTTTCTCTGGCTACCCTTGTGAGAACTACAGTTCTTAAAGATGGAAAGGATATTTTATCCTCTTGAAACTTTATTTTGGTGAGACCAACACACCCTACCTTATGTGGAATACTGGGAAGGTGCAGTGTATCCCCTTTCTCATCCTCACTAACATTTCTGTTACAGGGACAAGCAATGGCTGGTGACAGTGAACCTTTTTTTTACTAATTCAGTGCACCTTTATGCGGGCGGTTTGCACATTTGCAGTAAAGGCACCCACGGGTGCCCATATTACCAAAAATGGCCCAGTCTTCTTTTTTTGCTATTTTTGAGTTTGTCCTTTCTTGGTCCTTTTCCCTACTCTTCAGGATGGGAAATTCCTTTGTGTGGTTTTGTCTTTGACGGGAGACCTTGGGCAAGCCCACCCAGGCTCCATAGTGTCTGGGACGGCAGAAAGCGAGGGAGTCCAAACCTCTGCAGTCCTTGGTCTTCCAGCCCGCCTGCTGAAATCCAGTTCCAACTGGGAGGTTGGCTGTCCTGAAAGGACTGCCACTCCCTCAGGTTTGAGTGTTGCATGCCTGTCTGATTTGCTGGGTTCCTGTATAAAAGGTCTGACCCTGGAAGCTGAAGAGGTAGTCAACCACTGGAAACAAAACAGAAGAGCAAGATGAAGAAAAGGAGGCTGAGACGGTTTTCAGCGACCTGAAAGCCTGCTGTGTAACCAGAGCCTGCCGTTACTCATCCTTCCAAGCAACCTGGGAATCCAAAAAAGGACGACCCGATCCTTGTGGGACCCACTAGACTCAAGAAGACCATTTTGAGGCATCCCACGTCATTCTGCAACCGTGCAGGGCCGGAATACCCCAATACCCCAGGACCGCGAGAATCTTTCTGAAGCTTTGGTGGCATACAGCTGGACCTGCAGAGACAATAATTTGAAGTGTCCTCACCAGAGTGCTGGACCAGATTAGTGACGAGAATCGGGCCAACGATATTCAGTCTTGTCCTGGCTCCTGAAAAGGGTACCAAAATCATTGAGCTGCATCCAGCCGCGAAGTAACTCTTGCTTAGAGCATTCCCCATTGATCCCTGCTGCAAAATCCTTTCCAGTGTCCAGTCTTCAGTCTTTGTGACAAGGAATTCATCAACCAGGTTTTTGGCTGCAGATCCTGAAGATGTCCTGCTGCAAACTCTTCTTCTGTGCTGACATACTTTGTTCACCGGGGTATTACTTACCTTAAGCTGTGTGTGATTTCGGTGTAGCTTTTGGGGTGTTTCATGTGACTGGGAATCTTCTCATCCAGTTCACCCAGACCCACTGCTCGAATCCTCCTAGGGAGTCTTCTATGAAGTCCCTGGTCCCTAACTAACTCTAAAGTGAATTACTTGTTTTTAAAGAGACTTCCCACAGGAACTCTGACTTTTCCTAAATCTGTGCCTATCCTGACCAGTCTACTGGACACTAGAGTACTAGTGACCCCCTCCCTCCTGACACTGAACACACTCCTGCTTCAAGAATAGGGATAGACCTATACAGTTAGGGCCTTTTGAGTAAGAAATGTAATACGCGTTTAAAAGTACTTGTTAAAGAGTTGGTTTGGTAATTGACCCTCTGAAAAATGAATAGTTATAAAAGTTCTTACTAGCCTCTGAATGTGTTTTGCCATTCTGAAAAGTACTACAATTTTTTATAAATGTATAAGTTCACCAACTGAGTCTTGCTTCCCATGACCGGCTGTTTAGCCTGTCTAGAATAAGACTACATAGGGTTTTACTGACCTTGGTCTGCCTTGTGTCATCCCAAAATAAGTGAGAGAGTTTTTGCTTACCTTAGGCAGTGTTCCACTGATCTGAAAATGTTAAAGGTATTTATACTGCGCACCGTCACCAAAGGAATTGGTCCCCAGGCGGATCTGGAAACAAAAAGGCGGGCGGGTTAGGTTAGTCGGGAAGTGGTGTGCTGTTGGTGGCTTCAGTTCGGTTTCCACTGTGCGCTGAGCTTTTGTGCGAATATCGGACCGATGCGAGACCTTGTGTGCTGTCGATGCAGTTTGTTCTTATTGCGGTGTGGTGAAGTGGGTGCAGTTTGCAGGCCAAGAAATTGTTTTGTGGATTTTCGTGTGAATTAGGTATGCAGAGATTTGATCTTGGGTTAGTAGATTATATATCCTAGTCCTTGCAGTTCTTGATCTATTTAACTAGCATTCCTGTAGGTAAGCTTAATTGCCACTTTCCTTTCTTGTCCATCTAATTGTTGCGAGTTATGAAAAGCTGGTAACTTACTTACAACATTAGGTTTTACTCACCTGGGTTAACAGTTATCCTGAATGTAGTTCGAGGTTTATACTGTTCCATGAATTTGTGTTTCACTATTCAGAAAAGTATCCTGATAACAGGGTTTGTTCACTAAATAATTCCTTAACAGAGTCACTGTATGACTGGCAGGGTCTACTATCCTTGACTTACTGTAAAGTAATCTAAAAGTAAATTGTGGTTTTACTCCCCCGAATGGGTGTGCTCTATTCCAAATGTGTATGATTAAATCTGACTTGCCTAGAAATATAGTTAGTTATTCCGAACAAGGTCTATGCGTTGGTCTGTGTACCTTAAAGCATTGTGTTTTTATATTGCGTTTAGGACTATGACAAAATACTATTTGTATTTATAATAAACCTTTAGTTTTTATTATATTTCTGGGTGTTCATGTTTCTTTTGGACCATTTGTATGCTACAAGTTCTTTGTACTTTCCTACAGCCCTCTCACCCTCCTAAGATAAGTCTGGCTTCTCTGTCTATGCTACCAAATACTCAGGTGTTACAGCCTTATAGTAAGAGTGGAGTTTTGTACTGTTTCAGTTGTACTGTTTTGCTAAGCCCTTAGTTAAGCTTCAGAAAAACTGCCCTAACATCAGTCTTTTTCTTAAATAGTATTGTGACGGAGCAGTGCAGAAGGACAGTAGCACCAATAGGTTCCAGGCTTCAATAGGCCCTCACACTTCTGCTCCAGTGATATACATGGTCCAGGAGCTTCTAGGAATGTTTTACTACAAGAGGTAGTAGGAAGATAGAAAAAGTGGGAGTGTAAAGGGTGAGTATTAAAGAGAGAGGAGTACTAGTTGGGGATGGTTAGAGGGGGTAAGTCAGTAGAGTTAAGTAGTAGCTAGAGAAGAGGAATGTGATAAGACCAGAGGGACAAAAGGCGAGAGAGAGAGGAGTAAGGGAGGCAGTGTGGAGATTGGCGTGAGTAGGAGAAAAGGAGGAGTCTTGGGAGAGAAGGAGAGTGAGCTGAGAGGGAGTAATAGGGCGAGAATAAGGAGGTATAAGGTCGGGGAGAGAAGAGAGAAAGGAGAGAGAAAAGACGGGCATCATTTTGAAAACAACGAATACCAACCCTTTCCCACTAGGAGGGAGTTAGACAAGTCCTTGGCCTTTAGGTTCTCTGATAGAAGTTAGGTTAGAGAGTAGGGATCACCAACCTCTGGCATCCACACAAATCCTGGGTGATGGGGACGTCTGGATTAGGGTGGATGGAGCCCACAGGAAATAGAGGACCAGTAAGAAAAATCATTTTGTCAAAACCGCAGTCTTATAATCAAGGAGGCATTAAGTCTTAATATTCGGTTAATAAAGGCAATTAGTGATAGACCATACTATAAAGTATGGTATGACAGTTTGGGAATACTATTATAGGTAAGTAACAATTTTCTTTTGCAGTCTGTAGATTTATTTCAAATTCACATGCAATGCATAGATTAACAAACATTTCTTATCTCCTAGCAGAGGTTGCGTGTTAGGAACAGTGTTAAAATGCATTTCTTACTAATGCTTGTCCTACTTATGAATGTGCTCAGATTTGCAAGTTTATGTAGTAGCTCTTTGAGAAAGTATGCACTGAACTCCATGGATTAGCCTTGCAAATAGTACAGAGTGGTACATTTGACAGAAAAACATTTGTAACTCCCACTGCTCCTGCTGAATGAGCCCATGGTTTTTCAAGTAGCTGCTTGTTTGCAAGCCGATAGCAATCGCAGATCAACTCTACTATCTACCTTCTATTCCTCTCCGTCTAACCGATTGGGATATCTCATAGTACAATCCCTAATGGCACAAATAATTGGCGAGTCTTCCAAATGAGGCTTGCTTTAGCCATGTAAAACATGACCCAAGTAGGGTTAAAGAGAGTCAGCGTGTGCAATGGTCATCTTTGACTCCACACTCTTTCTCTGCCCACATCTCAGATGTCTCTAAAAAGTCAAACTTCCTACTGCACCTCCTCAGAGGTAGTCTGCCTTTCCTCTCCTTCCCCCAGAAGCTCATGGTCTCCCAAGCTCTGGTTCTCTCTAGGTTGGACTATTGTAACAGCCTCTTTCTAAATCTACTTGCCTCTAGTCTCCGCCCCCTGCAAATAACCCAGGACTGCGAGACTTGTCCTTGGCCTGAAGCCCTGGGAACGGATCTCTCCAGCTCGGAAATTCCTCCATTGGCTCCCAGTGGATGCAAGGATTACATTCAAAACCCTCTGCATTGACCACAAGGCTTTCGGGGGCCTAGGTCCAAAATACATAGAGCTATCCTTCTGCAAATACCTACCCTCTCGAGCTCTTTGCTCATCTACCTCCAACACCCTCAGGGTCAGTTGTTTTTCAAAGAAATGATCTGGGAGTAGATCTAGGTCTTCGGCTGGGGCCTCCCTCTGGAACAGCCTCCCTGCCATTCTAAAACTTTGCTCCCCCTCTCCCCTGCTGATCTGTTCTCTCTTGGCACAGTGCACCTGGCCACCCTCTGTCCTCCGGTCCCAGGTACCTGCTACCCCTGCCACCCTCCCGCACTGCCTCCGGGCCACCCCTTGCACTGGGGTCTGCATCTGTACCCCTACAGCCCCCCCTGTTTCTTCCTGCACTTATCAGACCTACCCTGTCTGCTGCCTTAAACCTAGCACTTGCCAATTGGTGGCTGCACTACCACCATTTGTTGCCTTTATTATTAATCTGTTTCTCCTTTGCTTTGCACGGTTCACTTCTCCCCCTTCCATTCTCAATGTCACTGAGCCTAGTAAGATAGTTTGTTTATTTGGTATTGCGCGCCAAACCCATTGGGTAGCCGGGCGCAGTAGAGGTCAAGACAACTTAAGCTTAGTTACAGAATGTGTACAGAGAAGCATATAATATACAAAACAGTTGGAAAAATAGATGCTGCCAGGATAGTTAGTGGCAGACGGAAGGAATCACGGTAAGAGGCATGCAGCAGAGACAGGAGTGTAAGGTACCGACAAGGTAAGCTAACCGTCATTCGTTCGTAGCCATTTAATTACATTGAGTCTAAATTTAGGATATGGTTGTTCCTTTCTGAGGTCATGCGGTAATGCATTCCAAGTTTGTGCTGCAATAACTGGGAAGCTAGATCCTCCAACTGTACCACGTTTAAATCTAGGAGTTTCAAGTGTATAGGCATTGGCTACTCTCGTTGGACGTGTGGATGATCTTCTATTTATCCTTTCAGCAAGGTATGGTGGGGCTAAGTTGTGTAAGCATTTGTGGGTAAGGGAGGCTGTTTTTAGGAGTATCCTGTCGGATATTTTTAGCCAGTGAACAGAGGTTCTAGCATCTGAAATGTGTTCTCTCCTAGGGATATTCAGGGCTGCTCTTAGGGCATTATTTTGCATTCTTTGTATTTTGTCGATGATATTTTTTTGGCGCCTGAGTAGAGAGCGTTGCATTAGTCGAATCCCGACAATACGAGGGCATTGGCCAGGGTGATGCAGCTCGAGGTAGAGCGGAATGGTCTACATGCTCGGCTAAGATTACAGGCATAAGCTGTGGAGGATGCGAGTGAGTTGACTTGTTTCTTAACCGAGAGAGTGGCATCAAGATAGAAGCCTAGTGTTTTGACCACTGGCATCACCTTGATGAGATTGTTGTCAATAATGAAGGCGGTATAGGTAGGGCTACATTTTTTTATGTTAGTTTCGGAGCATAGGAATAGTATCTCAGTTTTATTGTCATTCAGGCAGAGGCCATGAGATGCCATCCATGCCTGAATGAGGAGGTAACCTCTGTTTACTAAGGCTGTGTCCTCCAAAAAAGTTGCCCAAAAGGGGAATGAGGATCTGGGCATCATCTGCATAATTTGTGTAGGTGATACCCAGTCTGTCCAATTTGCCGAACAAAGGCTTAGTAAAGATGTTGTACATAGTGGGTGAGAGACAGGATCCTTGGGGTACTCCACAGGAGATTTGAGTTGGGTCAGCAGCCATTAGTGGAGAGAAGACTCGCATTGTCCTGTTGGCCAGGAAGGATTGGACCCAGGCTATGGCTTCCCCTGAAAAGTGCGCCGCCGACCTAAGATGATTGCATAAGACTGCGTGATCCACTAGGTCGAACGCTGCAGGGAGGTCCAGGAGAAGTAGCATAGCTGTGTGTCCCTTGTCGTTCAAGTCGTCAATTTGAGTCTTAAGGTCTAGCAAGGCCGTTTCCGTACCGTGGAGTGGGCAGAAGCCAGACTGTTGTGATCCTAGCAGGTGATTAGCTTCTAGACATTCCTGAATTTGAATATAGGCTACTCTGTCAATTTTAAGTAGAAAGGGGACAGTAGTAATCGGTCTATAGTTAGTGGGGATGGTGGGGTCTAGTGATTGTTTTTTAAGCAAGGGGAGGACCCAGGATTCTTTGAGTTTATTCGGTACTGTATTGGTTTTAAAGGAAGCGTTTATGAGCTTGGAGATAAATGGGGCAAGGTCTCTAGCTGCATCCTTTATAATTTGTGCCGGGCAGCTGTCGCCCTTGCAGTTAGATGGTTTTAGCGAGAGAATGCTTTTTTTCCGTATCAAGAATAGAGATTTCTTTAACGGTAAACAGTGTGGTTGTTATGCCCTGTGCCAGGGGATAGTTGTTGCTCAGAGGGGGGCAGAGAGGCTTTTTAATTGCTATTTTCTGTTGGAGAGTAGTAGTTTTGTTTAGGAGTGCTTTTTGAATTGCAGTACACCATGGCTTGTCCTTAGGGACAGTGTCTGCCGGTGGAGTTGGGGCTTCCATTTTGCGGAGGATAGAGGACAGTTCCTTAGTATTGGAACTAGCTTTTGCAATTCTATCATTGAATATATATTTTTTTGTATTGGTTATTTATTTTTTTTGAGTGTTTTTAGAGTTCTGTTAATTTAGCCTTATTGACAGTCGCGGAGTGGCGCCAGATAGTTTGCAGTTTTCTTTTCTGTAGTCTTAACTCTTTAAGTTGAGGTGTGAACCATGCATTGAGGTGGGATTTTTGTCTGGCTTTGTGCATTTTTAGAGGGGCGGTGGAGTCCAGGGCTTGGGACATGGCAGTATTGAAGATTTCCACTAAAGATTTAGGGTCAGCGTTATTGCTAACGTTGTTCAGAGAAGGGAGGAGGTGGAGGAGTCATTTTTCTGCTGCGATGTCCTTTTTACTTCTTGTGGGAAGTGGGGGTGCCATCTCAATGGTTTTAGGACTAAGGAGGTAGAGTGTGGCTGAGAAAGTAATGAGGTGATGGTCGGACCATAGTTGTGGTACATTATCTGTAATAGTAATGTTACAGTTCAGGTCAGCCACCCTGTCCAGAGTTCTGCCTTTGATGTGGGTAGGGGATAGGACTTTCTGTGAGAGTCCATGATCTGAGAAGTGCAGCTATGGCTTGGGTAGGTTTGTTTCCATCCTCATTGAAGTCGAGGTTGAAATCCCCCAGTAGCAGGGTTTGTGAGTGGTTTTTAGTGTTACTAGTTATGATATCTGTAAGTTCCTCCTCAAAGGTTTCTAGTGGGCCAGGAGGTCTGTATATCAAGTGGATCGTTAAAGTACGGTTGTTGGATAAGGGAAGTTTGGCCGTGAGCACTTCGTATGAGGGACATGTAGTTGGAGTGGCAAGTCTAAGAGAGGTTAGTTTTGGCGATGATGGCTAAGCCACCACCGCGAGAGTTAGGCCTATCCACTCCGACTATCTGGTAGCCCTCGGGTATTGCTTTCATAAGGACAGGATCGTGGTTTTGTTCTCCCCCGTTTCCCCTCCCTTGCCCTGTCGAGCTCTGAAATACTTGTGTATGAGCGCAATAGAAAAATATCAATATCAATAAAACTGAAAGAACACATTGTTTGCGTTACATGAAATGTTAAGATTAGTTTTGGTGAGCATCTCCGATGTGTCCTAAAGATCACTGTATTTTCATCTATTAAGGTAAAAGTTTCTTCCACATATAGGGTCAGTAATTCAAATATTGTTATTTATATTTTTTTTAGTTCCTATTTCTGGAGCCCAGTTATAGCAATTGCTTAGTGTACGATTTCTCTTAGTTATTCACTCTGACTCTACAAGCAGTAACATGATTAGGAGGGAAGGCAAAATCTGAAAAGAGGACGGTTAAACGGTACAACACTTTCAAGATAAACAATAAGTGAAGCATGCCAATACATTTATGAAAATATGGATTCTTTATAGAATAGCTTTGCAAAGAACAGATCTACATACATGCAGTTAACAGTAACTTTTTAGAAATACAAAACATTCAGAAATGTGATGAAACATAGAAACTTCCAATAGTCCAGAAAAGTCCAACAGGGCATTTTCATGAGACAGCCCCCTTTAGAATGTACTCCCCTCCTCCAACCGCAATACAAAGTTTCTCTTTAGAATAGAGCTGAATTCGGATGGTTCCCAGTGTTGTGGGCCAATGTTTTTTTCGGCGTAAGAAAGAGCTGGCAGATGGAAAACCCCATACAGGGGAGAGCATAAAGTAGACTGGGAAGAGAAGAAGGGGACCCCCAAAGGTGAAGGCTTGTGTGAAGATGGCTCAACTCGGTGCTATTTTGAAAATTAGAGCTTTGACGTCATCAAGAAGAGTCGCTGTTCAAGACAGGATGGTTAGGGGACAGATCAAAGCAAATGTCTGCCAAACATTGCTGACAAGACAAGGCATCACAGCAGCATATTGAATTAGAGTACAAATGTGACCTTAGCTAGAGGCACAGCTCACAGCGGGGACAGAGATAAAGGACAAGCTGCTGGAGGTTCCCACACTGTAAAAATGGTACTAGAGCCCGAATTCCGAGACAAAAGCATTCAGCAGCAACAGTGACACCAGATCTCTGGAGGATATGGTGCTCTTACTTCTGAGACAGGAAACACATTTAGCCCCTAGGACCTCCAGAGAAGAACCAAATGTCATGCAGAGGTATGATCCAACTGGATTAAGGGCAAGGGGTGCCGCACAGGGTCACTGGGTAGGCAGAGTTTTGCTGTTAGTTTTTCAGTCCAAGAGATGCTGATGCAGAGCTTGAGTCGCCGTCCATGAGCAAGTTCTTCCTAGCCCTTTGGGATTCATTCCCAGTATTGGACCAAGTAAAGGTGTTGTGTCGCAGCCTTCATCCGTAAATTGAAGGCTTGGGTTGACCCCATGTCATATGAGCAATATTCAAACATTTGGGGTGCCGGGAGGAGGCAGCCAGTAATTGATGGTATACACATACTAACTTGCATGCATTTGCACAGGCAGACTAAGGAAACACTAACTCCTGAATACTTACGACTCGTCCACCCACCCCCATCCCACCCTCAGTGAACACCCATGCAAGTCCTGTTGCAATTTCCAGGGTAGAGCGCACGTCAGGATATCTCCCCCTATACCCCGACCTACACAGACCAACCAAGTTAGAGATGCCAGGCTACTGGATTTAAACAATCTAGAGCCACCATTTTAGAGCTTTTTAGGAGCAAGAAAGGCTTCCTTTGAGGAACTATAGTCACACATGTATAGCCAAAACAGAAGGTTATACTACCATCAACCAGAACCTCTGCAAACTATCGGGGAGATGGTACTCATCCAGTGAAACTAAGCAGCACCTCAACAGTTGGGATGAAAGATAGCTCAGAGGCAACATGTTTGTCTTGGAAGCAAGACAACAAAGCACAACAGGTTCAAATCCTGAAACCACTCGCTGGTATTAAGCGTGTTATAAAAACAAAAAGTCCCCAATTTAGGGGCCTAAGAAACACATGCATTACATATCTGCAACCACAGTGAGATCTGAACGGCACTCACTTAGGAAAAAGGGTCAGGAGCATCACAATAATCAACCTGGTCCAAGAGTCTAACAGCAAGGGTAAAAGAGGGATGTCTTCTTACACCTTCCCTTCTTACGGATGGGATAGCCACCAAGTAAGCCGGGTAGCATCGTACTGAAATGCCACCAAGGAATTGGTTTCTACATGGGTGGATGTCATCCACCCCTTCCACAAAAGCTTTTACCATCTGGACTTTCCACCATGTTATCTCATGATGCAGGGTTTGAAACTGCCAGGAGCTGGAGGATATTTAGGTTTTGCTTGCAGCCTACAAGAGGCTGGTAAACTTGACTCCAACACATACCTAGAGCAACATTCAAATCCCCAGGCTATCTGGTGCCACACAAATACATGAACTGTTTTTTGGGGAACATGTGTACAAAAAGACCATCACCACATTTGCAGCATACATTAATACATACTAGGACCTATGTGAGGGACTGAAAGGTTGTAGTGTCCATCTCATGTGCATTTTAGACTTGAAAATCACTATGTAGTAACGCCTCATTTCCCCCCGCAAAAGGACAATTATAGTTCCTGTTCAACTGGTGATGCCCGACACCCAGGAGCTTCTTTTAGCACCTTTAAGAATCCCTGAGTTGTAATGTGAGATAAGCTGCTAAGATCTATAGATCAGCCTTCAGTGAATGTTACGCTAGTCCACAATCTAGCAGATATTATTAGACATGGAAACGTTGCTTACCTGTAATCTTAGTTCCCATCACAAACATCTTGACTAATATTCATAAACTTTTTAATAGCTTATGCATCTTGGAACACTCATTAAAAAAGGTTTGTGTAATGTTTCACATATGCCTACCAATTTGACTATGTTTAACAATTTAGATCCACAGCAGATTATTCAATTTTTTTTTATAACTTTTTTTTAATTTGAAAACCTCCATAAACATGCACTTACTGTTTTTCATCCTTGCAAAAAAAATGTAACTCTGCTGCACTGTGAAAAATAGATGAGAACACACATAGGCACTGCAGAGGGTCTAATGCACAGTCTTACCCTGGGAAAAAAAATGCAAGATGACATGGAGCCTAGTAGCAAAGATACCAGTCTCGCTGTATGTTGGGATGAGATCTTCATAGCTTCAAATTTCCTGGAAAGTGATGAAAGACCCTTCCAAAGGAAACACTTCCCTCACAGTCAAAAACTGCTTTTATCTTTTATAAGTTCAGAAGGAATCCCAGTTCTTTGAGGACTAAGCAAGACTCTTACAAGTCTTCATTTGATTTGCTTGGAGTATAGACCTTGACTAGCCAAGCCAATCAGCGAGGTATGGATGAACACAACTTTCTGACTTTCCTTAGGTAAGGTGGCACTGCCAACCTGCATTTTGAGAAAAACCTGTGGGGACGATTTGAGACTGAATGGTAGTACCTTGTACTGAGAGTTTGGTTTCTTTACCATAAACCGGATGACCTTTTGGTGTTTTGCAATCAGGATGCATCCTGGACGTCTAAGGAGTAGAGCCAAACTCCTTTCTAGTGCACCCGGAAGATCCGATTTAAGGCCAGCAATCAATTTCTCCTCCCCCTATTTGTTTGCAACTCTGATCTGTTCTCAGTCTGAATTGTTGTGAATCCTTTTGAACGCGGAAGTACCTTGCTTGCTGTGATTGGTTTACTTTTTCCACCACATTCTTCGCCAATGGGTTGTTTTTCTGAATTAGCCAATTTTGCTGTTACAAGAAGGTTTTCTAGGGTGGGATGTTGGGCAGAGAGGAGAATCCGATTCTGTGTCCATGCTTGACAATGTTTAACATCTATTGGTCTATGGAGAATTGTTGACAGGCAACAAGATGTGAAATGCTTAGGGGTGAGAAGCGGGTAAAATAGGAGAGGGATCTTATTGCTTGCAGGGTTTGGGACAGGTTTCCTTGCTAGTTCATGTGCATATTGCGATCCACTATCTATTCCTTCTTTGATACTTTTTTTGAGAGGTAAAATAATCTGAGGCTCTTGTTTGAACTGATTGATCGCTATGGGGAGTTAAACCCTCTAATAGCCTAGTGTGATGAACCTGATGTCATCACTCCTTTTCCTGGGGGTAGCCTCTTCTCATCTGGCCAGGGGATGGAAGCTGCTGATTCTGACCCTGGGGGTGACTATATCAGGGAAGACTAAATGGGGGGTGCAGGTTGGTTACCCACAGTGGGGTGGCGGTGACCACCACGGTGATAACATGGCGTCATCAGAACCAGTCACATACCAACTATTCCATTTAAGGGATGGTCCCTCTCTTCCTCATGCCTTGATGGCATACAGTAAGGAACAAGTTACTTACCTGTAACTGTTGTTCTCCAGCATGGGTCTGGCATGGATTCACATGCTCATGAATATTCCCCGTCAGGCTGGGAATCCTCGGTAAAGAAAAAACCAGTATCAGTTTCGTTTCTGATCTGTCTTTCGTAGTAATAACCAATCACTGGTCTCTGCGTCATACTGACCACAGCCAATGACTGCCCTCTACCTAAGCACCGCCTCTGGCAGCCATCTTCAGATTTGGAAGCACGTGAAGTGGCAGTATGACCAAGTGAAGAGCCGCAGAGGGGTAGGCGGGAGGGTTCGCATGTGAATCCATGCCAGACCCATGCTGGAGAACAACAGTTACAGGTAAGTAACTTGTTCCTTCTCCAGCATGGGGTCTGGCATGGATTCACATGCTCATGAATAAAGAATACATAGCAGTACACACATGCACAACCACGGGAGGTGGCAAAGGCTCAACATTAAGCATCACATCAACTCAACATTAAGCATCTTACCTCCTCACCAGGCTCACCTCAGGCGAACAGGTTGCGCAGCACTGCTTGGCCGACCCTGGACTCCTCCCTGGAATCCCGGTCGACGCAGTAGAATTTCGTGAAGGTGTGCGTCGACCTCCACGTAGCAGCCCTGCATATGTCCAGCAGGGGCACACCAGATAGGAACGCCGTGGTAGCTGCGATCGCTCCGGTGGAATGGGCTCTCGGACGGCCAGGCAGCGGTCGGTTTGCCAACCGGTGACAGCACATGATACAGCCGGAGAGCCATCTGGAGATGGAAGCCTTCGAGAGAGCCTTCCCCTGATTGACAGGTCCAAAGTTCACAAAGAGTTGTGACGTCTTCCGAAAACCCTTCGTACGGTCCACGTAGAACTTCAGCGCTCTAGCTACATCCAGCGAGTGCAAAGTCCTCTCAGCCGGCGACGAAGGCGACGGGAAGAACACAGGTAACACCAAGGGTTCGTTGAGATGGAAGTCCGACGGTACCTTGGGCATGAAGGAGGGGTGCGTCCTGAGCACTACCCTCGTGACGTGGAAAGTCAAGTACGGGGCCTTGCAGGAAAGGGCCTGGATCTCTCCCACTCGTCGTGCGGAGGTGATGGCCACAAGAAAAGCTGTTTTCCACGATAGAAACTTCAACGGGGCCGAGTGCAGAGGCTCGAACGGAGGTCCCATGAGCTTGGTCAGCACCACGTTGAGCTCCCACGCCGGGGCCGGAGCCTTCACCGGCGGGAACGATCTGAACAGTCCCTTCATGAACTCTTTCACCAGACGATGAGACCACAAGGACGTCCGCCCCGTGGTTCTGGTGTATCGGGAGATCGCAGCAAGATGAATCTTGATGGACGCGTGTGCCAGACCAGCTTTGGCCAGCGTCAGCAGGTACGGCAGTACTTGGGGAGCCGCAATCCGTAGAGGGTTAATCTTCTGTGCGTGGCACCAGACAGAGAACCTCTTCCATTTGTGTCCGTAGCATTTAAGAGTCGAGGACGCCCTGGCCTTTGCAAGAACCTCTCTGCAATCGGCCGGTATGTCGTATCCTCCAAACTCTAGCGCTGCAGGAGCCAGGCCTGCAAGTTCAGCGACTTCGGGTCGTGGTGGAGGATGGCGCCTCCTTCCCTGGAGAGTAGATCCGCGTCCGCCGGCAGCTTGATCGGCGGGGACGCTGACAAGTCCAGAAGGTCCGGGAACCATATCTGCCTCGGCCACGCAGGTGCGACGAGGATCATCCTGCACCGTGACCTCTTGAGCTGGTTGACGAGCCGGATTAGCAGAGGCAAGGGAGGGAACGCGTAGAGGAACAGGCCCTCCCAGGGGAACGAGAAAGCATCGCCCATGCTCCTCGTCTGGGGAAACCTGCTGGCGAACCTCCGGCACTTGGTGTTCGTCGCCGTCGCGAACAGGTCGATCTGGGGTGTGCCCCACCGTCGGAAGAGGCGATCCACCAGATCCTGCCGTAGTTCCCACTCGTGGCACGAGCGCAGCTCCCTGCTGAGTGAGTCGGCGATGGTGTTTTTTATCCCTGCCAGATGAAACGGCACCAGAAAAATCCCTTGGGCGACGGCCCAATGCCACAGGTCCTGCGCCTCCTTGGACAGCGCTGGGGACCTGGTTCCGCCCGGTTTCCTGATGTAAAACATGGTGGTGGTGTTGTCGGTGAAGATCCTCACCACCTTGCCCTTGAGGGACGGAAGGAAGGACCTGAGGGCCCAAAACACTGCACGGAGCTCCAGGACGTTGATATGCAGGGACTTCTCCGTCGGGAGCCAGAGTCCCCTTGCGTGCAGATTTTCGGTGTGCGCTCCCCACCCTTCCAGGGAGGCATCCGTGGTCACAGTCTCCTGGTGGGCTGGGGTCTGGAAGTCCATGCCCGCCGTCAGATGCGCGCGGGTGCCCCACCACCGTATCGCTCGTCGGAAACTCTCGTCGAGCTTGATCCTTTCCTCGAAGCTGCCCGTCGTCTGGATCCAGCGCGCATCCAGGAATTCTTGCAACGGGCGCATCCGGAGCCTGCACATGGGAATGAGGTAGATGCAGGAAGACATCATCCCGAGGAGGGACTTGATGGACCTCACTTTGGCCGCGTCGGCCACCAACATCCGTTGCACCTTGCCCAAGATGGTCCTGGTCCTCTCCTCCGACGGGGAGGCCAGAAGGGACACTGTGTCGAGCCTCGCTCCCAGAAACAGTGCGACTTGCGCGGGCACCAGGTGGGATTTGGCGTAGTTCACGGAGAATCCCAGGTCCGTGAGGAGTTGGACGGTCCTTGCCGTGTGGACCACGGCGAGCTCCCTCGTCTTGGCGCGGATGAGCCAGTCGTCCAGGTAGGGGTAGACGTGAATCCCCTCGCGGCGCAGCTGCGCCGCCACCGGTGCGAGGCACTTGGTGAATACCCTGGGTGCCGACCGTAGTCCGAAGGGAAGGGCTTTGAACTGGTAATGACGCCCTTGGACCACGAATCTGAGGAATTTGCGGTGCCCCTTTAGGATGGGAATGTGGAAGTAGGCATCCTCCAAATCCAACGACGATAGGAAGTCTCCTTCCTCCAGCTGACCCAGGACGTGCTGGAGGGTGACCATCCGGAACTTCTGCGCCTTGATGAACTTGTTCAGACGTCGCAGGTCTAGGATGGGGCGCCATCCTCCCGTCTTCTTCCTCACGAGGAAGTATCTCGAGTAGACTCCGGAGCCCCGAAGCCTCTTTGGGACGAGTTCGATGGCGCCCTTTCTGAGCATCGCCTTTACCTCCAGGAGAAGTTGAGGGACGTGAAGTTCTTTCCTGGCCACGGGGGGGACGCGCGGGCACCTTCTTTGAAACTCGAGCGCGTGGCCCCGGGCCAGGGCGTCCAGCACCCAACGGTCGGTTGAGATGGACTCCCACACGCTGACGAAGCCCGCCAGCCGGCCTCCCACCGGGGTGCTTCGGTGGGGGCCCGACCCCACGGCCGGTTCAATCCTGCTTGGACGCGGCCTTGCCGCCTTGACCTCCTTGGCGACGACGGCGGGGTCCGCTAGACTTGCCTCGTCCTCTGTAGGCCTCTTGCGACGACGAGCGGGCCGCTTGACGGTAGGAAGCGAAACCGCCGCCGGAACCTTTGGAGGCGCCCTTGCCTCCGCCGCTCCGAAAGGGCGTCCGTCGTTGCAGGACTCCAAGGGCCCGGGCCGTCTCAGTATCCGCCTTGATGGCCTGAAGGGAATCGTCCACTGTCTTCCCAAACAGGTTGTTCCCGTCGAAGGGCATGTCCAGGACTCTGGTCTGGACGTCCTGCCGGAAGTCCGTAGCTTTGAGCCATCCACGACGTTGAAGGCAAACGCCGTTGCCCAGCTGGCGGAACCCAGTGTCGGCGATGTCCGTCGCCACGGTGATGGCGTGGTCCGAGGCCACCTCACCTTCCTGCAGGATCTCAAGGGCCTCCGCCCTCTTGTCGTCCGGCAGAAAATCCAGCAGGGGAGCTATCTTGTACCAGAGCTCCCTGTCGTAGCGGGCCACGATAGCCAAGGCGTTGGCCGCTTTAATCGTCGTCGCTGCCGACGAGATGTCTCTACGTCCCATAGTATCCAATTTCTTTCCCTCGCCGTCCGGCGGGGAAGTCGATGTGGAGGCCGCACCCCCCCCCCCCGCTTTCTTCCTGGCTGCCGCGGAGACGACGGAGTCCGGGGTAGGCTGCGCCCGGAGGCATAGGGGGGCCGTGTCCGGGACCCGGTACTTTTTCTCGTACCGGTCTCTTCTAGCTGGCGTCGTGGAAGGGTTCTTGAGGAGGGAAAGGCCCTCATCCCAAATGTCGTCCAACAGAGTTGGAAAAGCTCGGAAGCCCTGGAGATCATGGAGTGGAAAGATCCGATCTCGTCGGGCGGAGAGGCCCTGGTGGGAGGCGACGACGGAAAATCCTCGTCGTATGCCTCGTCGTCCGTACCCGTCGCTGCCGTGTCAGTCCCCGTATCATCCCCTCGGGTGGACGGGGAGGAGGGCTGGAAGGGGCGCGACGGTTGAAAAGGAGGTGGTGGATGGATCCTTCTTTTCTTGGTAGGGGGAACACCAGAAGGTCCCGGTTCTGGATCCCCCGACGGGAGAGGTTCCTCCGTCGGTAACGGTAGCCTCGTCCTTATCTCGGAGCATAAGGACTGTATGGCCAACAAAATGGCCGCCGAGTTGTCTTGCGGCGCTGGCAGAGGGGATTCCGACGGGCGAGCAGGGGCCCCGTCGGTATCCTCGACGATGTCGTCGTCGTCACCTGCGTCGGGGTCCATTCCGACGGGCTGGCCTTCTTCCACGCCTAGGCCGTGGCTTAAGACCTCGATCAGCTCCTCCTCTGAGGTTGAGGCCGACTCTACGACGACGCCCTGCCCCCCCTTCTTCTTCCCCACGGAGGGTTTCACGGGGGTCCTATCGATGGGCACAAAGGAAGACTCCCTCCGAGGAGGCAGGGAGATTCTGGGCCCTGAGGTCGCCACCACTGGTGCAGCCACCACAGGCTGAGCCAGGGCCGCCGCGACCGTTTCGATAGAGGGCTTGGTCGGATGGATCAAGGCCTTCACCACCTTAGGTGCCCTCACCGCCTTATCCTTGAGGGAGGGGGCACTGCCACGCTCCTCCTCTGCCTTAGAGCTCGACCGGGGTCTCTCCAGGAGCTTCGCCGGGTGCTCGGCCTTCCTCTTACCCGACCCAGAGCGTTGGCTCGTGGTTGATGGTGCCGGGGAGGGTGCGCCCTGCCTGGCGCCCGTAGAGCCCGACCGTTCGGCGCTCCCGGTGCCAGCGGACTCGCGGTGCTTGGCCTTAGGTTGGGCCCCCGTCGCCGGGGCGCCCTCAAAGGTCTTAGAAGACCGCTCGGATTTCTTCTTCTTCTCGCCAGACGGGCTCTTACCCTCCAGCCAGTTGGCGAGACGTTGATGGCGGTCCTTCATGGTCCGTTCCGACATGTTGCCGCAAAACACACAGTCCTTCTCCACGTGCGTCTTGTCCTCATGAAGGCAGTAAAGGCAGAAAGAGTGTTCGTCCTCCTTGAAGACGTTCTGCAGCTGGCATCCAGGGCAGACCCTGAACAGCTTTCCGGGCGTCGAGCTTCCCTTCTCCTGGGCCATCTCCGAGACCGGGCCTGAGAAGCTTCTGGAGTCCTCCGAAGTGTAGCTCGACGAAATCTTCACCCTTGAGGGGCACAGATGAATCCGACACGGGTCCCCGTTGATCGGATGTAGGATCGGTGGAGCTTGAGGCTCTTTTGACCGAAAGAATCGAAGTTTTTTGTGAAAAAGCGCGAAAAAAAAGCACTAACGCTCGAGAGCAATTGCACGAGGATCCCAACACATGAACGTGCGGTAAAAATCTGAAGATGGCTGCCAGAGGCGGTGCTTAGGTAGAGGGCAGTCATTGGCTGTGGTCAGTATGACGCAGAGACCAGTGATTGGTTATTACTACGAAAGACAGATCAGAAACGAAACTGATACTGGTTTTTTCTTTACCGAGGATTCCCAGCCTGACGACGGGGAATATTCATGAGCATGTGAATCCATGCCAGACCCCATGCTGGAGAACATGCTTCCCGAAACATTAACCAAGTCTATTCCACAGTATCCCCTTAAAGACTGTTTTTTAAACTAAGACGAGGAAGAAGTGGGGAGCAATGAGGATTACTCCCAATGAAGTTCAATGTCACCTTTCTCAACATTAATCAGAAACAATACTTGAGACAAAGGCGGGGGGTGCTGATGATCACTCCCCACGAGAAGTAGTCTAGTTGCTGGGAAAAGTCCATTGGCCCAACATGGTTTATTTATTTTTTTATTTATTGTGCATTTGTAACGCGCTTATACATCAAGAGGAGCATGGTGTTCTCCAGCTAATGGCAGAGTAAGGTACCGGCAGCAGCGTATGAGTCCAGACAGCCACAAGGTGCGAGATGGCAGCCTTATGAGCAGCACGCTTTAGAGAGGCAAACGGGACGCAAAACGAAGCAGGAGGCAGCAAGTCATGCTTTCTGAAAGCTGCAGAGGCTGGGACGCCATCCAGAGTGCAGAGGGTTATCGAAGATGCTGAAAGAAAATGGAAGAGCCGCAGGAGCCGGAGAAACACCTGCCTTGGAGTTGGGAACGCCAAGAAGCCACAAACAAAGCCAGAGCGCCCAAAGAAAGGGTTGGGACGCTGAAACAGTGTTGGGCAGTGTCACAAAGGCACAAGGCAGTGGTACTGGGGTCTGGCATCCTCAATACAAACATGGGGACTACCAAGAAGGAAAACCATAGAGACATTGTAAGTTGAACCATGATAAAAAGGTCCATAGAACTTTTGTAAAATAAGATGAACGGATGAAAAGTAGTGAACATACATTAATGATAATAGGAGCATATGAGAAACACATACGCAGTGCTGAAAGCAAATGCATACAAGTCCTGGCAGGAGAGTAAATCAGGCAAAACTAACTATATGAAAAGCAGTGAAAGAGACTATATCCAAGACCTGGCAGGACAATACACCAGGCATAGTCCAGTATGTGGGATAAACTGCTGTAGAAGGAAAATCCCTAAGGAATAATCAAACACATGAGATCTCAAGCTGTTGTAAATCTTGAAAATAACCTGGCAGGGGAGTATACCAGATGACATGCAAGTCCAAGACCCACACCCAATGCGTGAAACAATAAAAGGAGAATTCTAAGCAGGACTCGTACCCTTAGAATTATAACCCGATTGGACGGCAAAGAGAAACCTGGGTTTGGGAGCCATTTCCCCGGGAGTGAATTGCAGTATCTAAAAGAGAACTTTATCATTTTGAACTGTAAGAAACTTGTTTATTCTCAGTTTGAACATTTTGATACTGGTAAAAGGAACCTGGTGAATGTAGCCATCCCCTGGAACTGTGAACATTGGTCATTTGGAACGTTTTGGTTTGGATGTTTATCTTTTGTGTTGGATTGGAACATTTGCACGTGCAGTACGCTTACGCACCAAACCCCAGAAGGCAGCACGCTTCCCCCAGATGACAGCACGTGCGCGCACACACCAACCCAGCCCCCAGATGACAGCATGCATGCACCCCGCCGAGGGCAGTACACATGCACCGTCACCCCCTCCCCTGATGACAGCATGGGTGCATGACACACATCAACCCTCCTACGCCAGATGGCAGCACGTGCACTGCAACCCGGACACAGAAATCCCAGGGTGCAACACACACACACACCCCTGTTAACCCACCCCTGTTGACGTGCCACTGCTTAACACTCCCCACCAAGCACAATCAGCACAGATACTACAGACCTTGAGCTCAAGAGGACTCAATCATGCTGGACACAACAGGACACAATTTATGTAGATCAACATAGTACACAGCTAGCAGCTAGTCTCTTCCCCCCAACCGCATTTGGAGCACACCTAATCACCTCTATAAAGTGGTTCTGCAAACTCTTCAGGTTTATTAATTATTCTGTTCCAACGTTCTTTAAGAAGACATTTTATCAAATATTTTGAGGATGCGCAAGAGAGAAGGTAGAGGAAGGGGGTCATTCTGAATCAACCCCAAAATGTTTTGAACTCCTTTCATGTTTTCCTAAAGTTACAACCCAATGCACTTTCATATAGCTTGCTTATTCATTAAGCACCCCAACATTTAAAAACAAATAATCATGTGTTGATCAGCACACAGTCATTAAAATTTAGCATTTTACTATTGGAATAAGAGGGGCTGCCACTGCCAATTGTCAAACAGTCTCTGTGATATACCAAACAAAACCATTTGTCTCCAAAGAAAACATTTGTGGGAAAGATTGTGCTCTGGCCCATTGTTTTATTTATGGAACAAGAGGGTGCTCTTTGACCTGAAAACACTGCACAAAACAAAAGACTGAATCCATGCAATATAGGGCACTTTACAAAGAGCTTAGTGAACGATTACTCTCCACTGGGTTGTGAAGGCGAATGTGCAGGTGGGCCTATTGAATGGAGAAAACAATATAAAAACGACCAATTTACTCCTAGTCCATAGTTCCCTTTCCTCCATACTGTATGGTTGTCCCGAGCTAGGGACAGGAGACTGAACCTTTTTCACCAGAAAAAAAATGTTCCCTTTTAAATTAGGAGGCACGGCCCTGGGAGCATGCGCTCCCCTGACTCCACCCACTGGCACCACTCCTCAATCCCCACTGACGCGCCGACAATATTCCCATTGCCTAATGACACCAGTTTTATTAAGGGGGAGGATGGTGGGACGTATGGAGGAAAGGGGACTATGGACTTGGACAACTTAAGTCACTACGGTGAGTAACTTATAATTACTCCTACGTCCCGACCACTTTCCTCCATACTGTATGGGCGATTACAACTGGATGTGACCCCAGGGTGTAGAGGTGACCCTCTTTAAGAAAACAAGTTCCTTAATACTGCCTGCCCAAATGCTGTGTCTGACCTGGAGCCGGCATCCAACCAGCGCTTGCCGAAGGAGTGGCACATTTGGCCGTCCTGCTGATGACCTGCCACGGAACGTGCCTCTGGAACGCCACTGGTGTGGCCTTAGCTCTGATAGCAGGGGCATGCATGTTTGCCAGATGCGGTTTGTGCTGCCCCTCATAGGCCTCGTTGATGGCCAAAATCGTCCATCTTGCTATGGAGGCCTTAGAAGCCTGCTATCCTGGCTTTGACCCTCCCCCGAAGGTGACAAAGCCTCAGATCTGCGGAAGCTTTTGGTTCTATCCAAGTAGAATTTTAGAGCACGCCCAACATCTAGACAGTGCAGGACCCTCTGATCATCGTCCTTAGTGTCCGCGAAAAACGTGGGTAGCACTATCTCTTCATTTAGGAGAAACAAAAACTACTTTAGGCAAGAACCCAGGATGAGATCTAAGGACCACCTTGTCCCTGTCAAACGTAATGTAAGCATGATGTCTGCAGACACCATTGGCTCAAAGGGTTTATATGCACCAAGACGCCCAACATTATGTTGAGGTCCCACACGAGGTGTGGCTTCTTGATAGGCTGGTAGAGCCTGGTGAGGTTCGCCAAATGTCTTAACCACTGGTTTGGAGGGTGACAAAACTTCCTCAGAGTTCCGGTAGGCTTCGATGGCCGCCAGATAGGTGCGGCAGGTGTCTACTTGCACTCCCGAGTGAGTGAGGTGCGCACAGAAGGATAGTGCATCGTCCAACGTGCAAGTAAGAGGATCGAACTCCTTGGACTCAACCCAGTGGTAAAACCTAGACCACTTGCTTTTGTACTGGCTCCTAGTAGCATTGCTCCTAGCACCCTGTATGAGGTCTAGGTTAGCCTGCGAAAGACGCAGATGCTTCAATGTGACCTGTTCAAGAACCACGCTGAAAGGGCCAACTTCTGAGGCACGGGGTGGATGACCATGCACTTGTGTTGCGATAGTAGATGAGCTGGGCCCAATGGAAGGTGAATCTGAGGCTGATCCGACAGTCTGAGGAGCTCTGAGAACCATTATCTTGCCAGCCACCACAGAGCTATCAGAACGATAATGAAGTGTCAGGACTCCCTTATCTTGCAGCTCACCCTGTGTACCAGGGGAGTGGGACGAAATGCATAGGGGTTCATGCTGTTCCACTGTAACTAACGCATCACCCAGGGAGCCTAGACCCTGTCCCTGGCAGGACGCAAACTGAGGGCACTTCTTGTTGTACCATACCTGGGTATGCCCCCCCCCCATCTGTTGAAGGTCCCCAGAAGGACCGGATCGTTCAATTGCCATTCCTAATTGTCCGCACCCAGCCTGCCCGCCTCCAGGTTGGACTCCCCCGGGAGGTGGATAGCCCTCAAGTGAACGTTCTCCAGAGCCCACTCCCAAATGCTGACTGCCAGACTGCATAAGGTAAGAGACCTTGTGCCACCCTACTTGTTGATATAATAGATCATGGTGGAGTTGTCCGTTTCAATGAGGATCATCTTGCCACTGATAAGCGGCAGGAAGCCATTGAGAGCGAACCAGATCGCCTTCAGCTCTAGCCAATTGATATGGGCCTCCTGTTCCCAAAGAGACCAAACTCCATGGACGCTGTGGTTGTCCAAGGTAGCCCCCACAGCCCTCCAAGGAAGAATCCATGGTAATGGCAAGCTGTGGTGCCAATTGCCGGAAGGGCCCGTCTATCCTCAGGTTGCAGTCAGTGCTCCACCAGATAAGGTCCTGGTGGAGAAAAGGAGTAATGCCGACTAGTTCCGCCTGGGAGCCCCGCTCCTGACTCGATGAGGCTGCAAAGTGCAGCTGTAATCTTCTCATTTTAAGCCTTGTGTATGGTACTGCCAGTATGCATGCTGCCATGATACCCAAAAGGTGCTGCTACCACTATGCCGAGGTTGCCGCTCTGCTGAGAAAATGACCCATGGCCCTCTTTATTGATGGCTGTGATCTTGTCCAACTCTTGAGCTTGTGTCCCAGATGAGGCCCAGGAACGCCAGACTCGGCATCGGCTACAGCTGGGACTTCTTGAGATTGATGGAGAATCCCAAATCATGTCGTGTATATGCATGAGGGCGGAGGCGGTGTGAGGATCCGCCTGCGAGGATCTCGCCCTGACGAGCCAGTCTACGTATGGATAGACATGGTGACCCTGGGCTCAGAGAAGGGCTGCAACTGCATTCATAAGCCTGGTGAAGCACTGGGGTCTGAATTGAGTCCAAAGGGTAGAACCTTGCATTGCAAATGGAAGCCCATGATCCTGAACCTCAGTAAGGACTAATGAGACTGCCAAATCGGGACATGTAGGTATGCATCCTTCAGATCCAGGGAGCACATCCAGTCTCCCTTGAACAGTGTCTCCACAATAAGCGCTGGGGTAACCATCTTGAACTTTTGAAGAGGGGAGGGGAAGATTGGGGGTGGAAAGGACCAACACAACTCAGGCCAGCCTGGTTTTTCTTGTGTATGGTGAAAATCCTGGAATAGAAGCCCATACCCCACTGGAAGGCTGGGACTTCTTCCACTGCCTGGCTCTCTACGAGCGTTTGAATTTCCGCCAACAGAGTTATTGTCCCAATCTGTGGGAGGATAGGAGAGGGAGGAACTGGTAGGCGGCAGCCCATGGACACTACTGACAGGATCCAGTGGTCTGAGAACCTCGCGCACCAACAATGTGGCGCACCCCCATTGCGGAGTATGCTTTGTATGCCACCATGGGAAGCCACGCCCCCCGCCGCCCACTGTAGACACCTGGACCCGGAGGGGAGTGTTGTCCCTTTTTTCCCTCCGAGGCTGGGGCTGAGGAGGGCGACAAACAAGCCCTTACTCTCTGCCTTGTGTTTGCGGCGGTGCAGACTTGGAGACCGGTCCGGCTGCCTGAAGAGAAGTCCCGGAACCTGCTGCAGACCCGCCCCTTGTCGGAACGCTGGTGCGTCTGGCTGTACGTCTTGGGCTAGGACTTCGTGAGGATGGATAAGGATTTCGCAGTCTGGGAACTGTTCATATCTATCTCCTCATCGGTGGTAGAATGAAAGGGGTCACCACCCTTGAATGGAAGGTCCAATATGTGCTTCTGGACATCCGGGCTGAATTTGGGAGCCCGCAGCCAGGCCGCCCTTCATGTCCGGGGCGATGCAGATGGCACAGCCTGAGGTGTCTATATGCGCCACTGTGGACTCCCATGTCATCTTGGGCAACCAACGTTGATTCTGCCAGCCCCGCCTTGAAGCGCGCCTGACTGCACCAAAGTTCCAGCATGAAGTCGGCTATTTCCCACCAAAGCCTCTGGGGTAACTGCTGCGGCGAGCATGGCGTCTGCATTAAACTGACAACGGTGCAGAGAGACATTGGAGTAGACCACCTTTCCATATGTTGCCAAGATCTTCTCCTTGCCTAGCAGGGCAGACGACGAGGTGACCGAGGAAGACTGAGGCTTAGAATAGATGATGCCGCAGCAATCACTGAAGAGTGCGGTTGAGGGTGTGCTGACAGCAAGAGCATCACCCTCCAATTGCCTGTACTTGGGGTCAAGGCGCCGATTGGCGGGCTGCGCCAAATAGGGTTTAAGCAATCCTTTCTTGTCCAAGGCAACAACGTCCTGCATTGGAATCCCAGTTCTCGCTGTGGGGTATAGAATGAGGACTGCGGCCAGGACCCCTGCCTTTGGTTGTTCAACCTCTGGTTGTGGAAGCCCCAAGTATTTGGCCAGACCTGCAAGTCAATCATGGAATGTCTTGGCTGAAGTTAGCGTGTCTGGGTCCTCTTATTCGTCGGTGTCCACCATGGTGTGCGGTTGGTCAGGGACAGTTGGAGGAGTACTGGGCACCGCAGGCTGAGGTGTGGCGACTGAAGCCGGAGGCTGGTATGGAACCGCCTGGGGTGCAGGAGGCAGAGGAGCCAGAACCACGGAGTTCGGCACAGGCAGATGAGGCTGCACGGGGGCCAGAGGCGCTGGAGCCATAGGAGAAGAAATGACTAGGTGCGCAGGTGGCAGGACAGGAGGTAGCATGTCCCTGATCACATCCCGAAGGATGGTGCCCATCTGAGGGGATCTCATAAGCGTGAGGAATTTCTCGAAGCATCGGTCCTCACAGGCCGGTGGGGCACTAGGTGGCGCAGGAGTAGGGCTCTGAGGTTGCTGAGATCTGGGCGTATTCTGCTTTGTTGCCTGCAGAGTGTATCTTCCCTACAACATTGAAGGATATGCAGTGGGCCACGTACCTGGTGAAGACCAGTCCCACCTTGAAACTCGTTATCCCACCTGCTCCGCACCATGGGGCGGTCTCGGATGAGCGGCCATTTTGTCTAGCGCGGCAGCCATCTTGTCTGGCTGCATGCCACATGCCTGCACAATGGTGCTTGCCGCACTGGGCCCGGCCCCCTCCAGGACTCTTGGTGGTGAAGCTTGAGGCCTCCCCTGCATCTCAGAACGAGGCCTGGTAGGCGTTGTGCCCTTGTCTGTGCTACATACAGGCTTCCCCTCAGACATTTGTCCGGTAGTAGGGCGTAGCCCCTCAGGTGGACACCTGGTAAAAGAACCTTTCGGTCCCTCAGCAACGACCCTGGTAAGATCTAGTGACCCCCTCGGCCTGGAGGCTGGTAGCTGAAGCAGCCTCGGTATCCGTGTTTGTTGTAGAACCTGAATGGTCCCTCCCGCTCGGACGTCTCCTTAGGAAGGAGTCGTCTTTACGGGGTGAAGATATAAACAATGTCCCTACCTTGGGCCTAGACTTGTGTTTGACAAAGTTCTTCAAGTCCTCTGGAGGCGATCGTTCGAAGAGCTCCCTTCACCAAACTAACCTGTTCTTCAGAGCGTGCAGTGTAAGCGTGTCACACGCGGTACAACCCTCCCAGCCGTGATCGGGGCCAAGGCAGCAGAGGCAAAGAGCGTGGGGTCGAACGTAGGGAAGAGCCCTTCGCAGGATGGACACTTGCTGAAGCCCAAAGACATCGACATGCACCGTGGAGGAGCGTGGCACCAGCGGACCAAGTACCTGATTAAAGACAAAAGACTGAATACTAAAGACAAAAGACAGTATCCGGTGAAGAGTGTGTGGAATTACAAGGCTGAATCCAAACCCAGGGGCGCTGGTGAAAGCGGTCCAAAGCCGTCGATGAAGAAAAGAGGACTGGGGAGTGGCGCCGGTGGGCGGAGTTGATTGCATGCTCCCAGGGCCACACCTCTAAATTTAAAGGGGGAGATTTTTTCTGGTGCAAAAGGTTCCGTCTCCCCGTCCCTAGCGAGGGACGCTCATACAGTATAGAGGAAAGGGGACGGGACGGAGTAATTAAGTTACATACATTATACATAGAGACAGATAATACATACACGGAGTACCATTACATACATTTGAGTTCCATTAGGGAGAGGTTTCAATTGTCCTCTGGTGAGGGCTTACAAAAAACAACCTGTACTTCGAGGCAGGGGACCGCCAAATCAGACCACACACTTACTTTTTATGGCTGGCCAATAGCTTGCAACTTGACCCGAACACAGCTTAGGTACAACTATAATAAACAAGGCAAGGGTTGTCTGCACAGAGATTCTCAACACCTCTGGAGTCAGAAGAACAATGGATAAATACAACGCTATCTACTTTATAGGACTTCTAGTGAAGGGCAGAGATTTCTACACAGAAATGTCACTTTCAGGCTAGATGGGTATCAGAAAGCTCACAATTACTTCAAAACAATAGATGAGCCTTATCCAACAAATCAAAATTACTTTCAAAGTAAGCAGGAAAATATTACACCGGTTCGAATAATTTGGAACTACATTAATAGGCTCTAAAAGAGTGAAAAACAGTGATTTATCTGTATTTGTAGTTTTATATAGCACAACCCTAACTAGAAAGCAATAGAGCACCGTACAGGTCAATGAATTTAACATATGAGGTAAGGAGGGAAGAGATACAACGTGGCATGGGATTGACCAACATGAGGGTGAGTTTTGATGTGGAAATGCGAGGAACCGACGCAGTGCTTAGGTATTGACTGAAGAGTAAGGCCTCTAGTTCCTTCCTGAATTGCAAGAGTGCAGTGCAGTATTAACTGCAACCAGCATGGTGCTCCAGAGCGCAAGGGAGTAGCAACAGATGGCGTTTTTCCAGTTTTCCCTTGTGCCTAGTTTCATCTTGAACCTTGCAATGGCATGGGTCCTGGAAGGATATGGTCCACCTGAGCTACAATGCTTTGCAGCTAGTTAGGCCACAGTATGAGCAGTGTTTGTCTTATAGGTATGCAGGCAGTCAGAGTATTATGGCTAGGATGAGAAGCCAGTGCAGCCACCTTAGGATGGGAGACATGCAGTTAAAGTTCCCGTTCCCCATTAAAGGTTGTGCTGCGTATTGGGCGGGCCCAAGTAGGGCTAGATGCATTGCCTTAACTCAAGTGAGAAGGGCATTTCCCCCACTGATGTGCACATTAACTCGATTGTGGTTCTGAAGTGAACGGGCAGAAGGAAGGGTTTAGCTTCCGAAGAAAGGTTAGCTGGTAGCAGACAGTTTGGGCCTTTTTGTTCATATGTTGTTGGAGGGAGAGTTCCATCTATAGTGAACCAGAGTGAGTTGGCCGTCGGGCCAGGCGAGAAATGAAGCAGTCATGGTGCATGTCGTTTAGCTACTCTTGAATAGTATGCTGATTAGATGGGGGACCGAGTGGGATCTTGCATCTTGGTGGGATTTTGATTCAGATGTGCGCTCGAGTAGACTTGGGTAGAGACTAGGCCATGTTCGAGGCACAAAATGTCCTTGGTACCGCTGACTTCGGTTTAATTGGGTATCATTGGCGTATTGGTGGAGTTGGATTCTACAGGTGACATGGTCTGAAGTGAAGTTGGTCACCCGGATGCGTTGGTGCCCGTCTTAGATGTAAAGATGGGAACCAGTTGGGAACCAATTGAGAACTGTGCCCGAGAAGCCTATTCAATTTGTGAATAAGCTGGTCAGTGTGAGTTGGCAGACCATGTCCTTCGCAGCAGAGATCAAGGAGGATCAGGAGCTATGAGACATCTTTTTTCCATGGTTCCGAGGTCATCATCCAAGGCCTGGATCTTTTAGTTCTACATTTTGGTCTGAACCCAGATTAATGATCGTGGAGCAGGTGATGTTGGTTAATCTGAGCAGGCACATGTAGAGCATTTCCATTGGAAAATCATACATTCAAAAGTCAGAGGTACTCTGCTCCCACCTGGAAACAGCAGCCCACTTCTCCACACATGCCATTGCATGGATCAAATCATTCTTAAGTGGCAGAACTATGAGGGTTTTCTCTGACTCTGCAGCAGCTGACCCAGTACCCATAACATGTGGTGTTCCCCAGGGATCCTGCGTCTCCCCTACTATGTATAACATTTTCACAAAGCCCCTGTTTGATGATCTGGACCTTCTGGGTGTCACCTACACCAACTATGCAGATGACACTCAGATTCTCATCCCACTTTCGGGGATTATGAACAGGATTTGGCCTTGGTGAATAAGATATACCTCATCATCCAGGCATGGAGTGCCCGTCACGGTCTATAACGCCATTAGAGCTGCCTTAGGAATCCCACAAAGAGAGCACATCTCAGATATCAGAAGACAATCGAACTGGCTCTCCACAGTGGACAAAATTAAACTTAAAATATTATCGCTAACATTCAAAAGTATTAACAATCTAGCCCCCAAATACCTAACAGAAAGGTTCATTAGAAGAACATCCAATAGACCCATTAGAGAAGCATATACCAACCAGCTAATTGTTCCCCCATTTAAACTGAGCACTGCCGGAGGCAACAGCTTCCCAGTCAAAGCAGCCCAATTGTGGAACTCCATCCCTTCCTCTCCAAGGTCTGACCAATCCTATCCACACTTCAGACTCTACTGTATCAAATGGCTTAAAGAAAACGACATATAACTATCTGACCTCAAGACCACTTGCGCCTCTCGCCACCAGATTTTTGACTGTCAATGTATACTGCGTATACACCTATGTTGTACAAATACCTGTGTATAGAACTCTGTATATTATCTCATAGACATACTTGTAGGGCAATCACTTCCTTGCTGCCAATGTATACTGTATTTACTTGAAATGTGTAACTGTAACTTGTAAGCTTAAAGTATTCTTGCACACACGCCCGGTTACCTTCGGGTCTGGTGCGCGCTACAAACAAATAAGTACATAATCATACAAACTTGGGTCAATGTTTTAACTGGCAACCCATACCTGTGGACTTAATCTAATGATCTGTAGTTCGTTATACACATGTCATACATGATTTCTTCAATGTTAATATATTTAATTTGGCTAAATAATTAATCAGTATTTTACAAAAATATATGCACAACTGTTAGTTGCATGAGCCATATGTAAAGTAAACTATGGTGAATGTGTGGACAATTAAATAAAAACGCACCAAACGAAGTGCAAGAAATGATTAACCTAATCTAACAAATAATGACTGCTTCAAAAAGACACTCATTTTCTTGCATCAATTCCTGTGTAGTGAGCAATTACTCCTCTTCTAATTTTCAATGTAGTGAACAAATTCACATCTACTAGTAGTCAATTTACATTTGTAGCTTTTCTAATGGTCGGTCAAATTCAATTATTGGGTCTTCTAGTGGTAGAAGTATCTTATAGTGGAGCCTATACACTGAATCTTCTATGAATTGCTCATACGTTTCAGCGAGAACCCTTAGTGCAACTGCCTTCATTAGGACTGTCACTGACTAAGGACCCTACAAAGATCAAATGGGAAACGCCTAGGAGTTCTATGTATGGAAGTTGCCAAGACTAAGTGATACAGGTTGTGTGAAAAATTGCTTACCAAAATAAATTGCTGACAGGAGGTGCTTGGCGTGGAGCTGGGGGCAGAAATTGCTGGAAGGCTATAGCTCAAAAGCTCAGTACACCCTATAACCAAATAAACAATATGTATTTAAAATATGTTGAAATTGCTGAACACTAATATTCTTGATAAAAATAATTGTATAACCACAAACCACTTTGAAAGGCACTGAGTGGGAATTGAAGGGAATAAAACAGTCCTTCAGTCAGCAGAAATCTTTGGACATTAAATGTTGGTTCCAAATGGAAGACTGGGAACAGAACATTAAAACCCTTGTGCATTAGCACTTTTTGGGTGTTTCTATGCGCAGAATGGATTACCATAACAAATAATGTTGGAACCAAATAACCAGACAGGCTCAAAGAATATGGCAAAATACTACTTTATTATCAGTTCAATAAATCAGAGAAACCTGCCGAACAAAAAGTTTTAGTCCCCCCACACGGTTACATTTCAGGTACACAAAGGATTTATACCTTTATGTGCATCAACTATGTCATCCTACGTGGCAAATAAAACCTTATAGGTTAAGTGTTAATAACATTATTGGCTGGCATTTGTCTGGTAGGAATGCCATGAACTTCTCTCCAACTACGTACAATACAGATTATAGCAGCATAACACCAGCGGAGTGGCTTCTGCAACACAGTGTATGGTCCACCATCACATAGGCCCTCGTTAGCAGCACATAAGCAAAACAAAACCCAGGCGCAGAGAACAGCGTCCGACTACTGCCCACTTACCCAATTAGTCTACCATCTCATCAGCCAAGCTTTCAGCCAGGGCTTCTCCTTTGTACTTGACCTTGCTGGATGTTCGCTTCTCCAGAACTTTAAGGGAGTTAAGGTACATCGTTATCTTCATCTGAAGCTCTTGACTAGGCCTCGTTTTTCCTGATCTAGCCTTTTATTTAGTGCTATTTGATTCAATTATCCTGGGTGTCATGACTCTCTTCGGCCTCTGGAGACTTGGTTGTTCTGTCTCACATATGCTTTTCTGCATCTTTATTCGTCAATACTTAGTATTCACAAATGTTCACTCATTTACCTAATCTAAGAGAAATATGTCATGTGTACATTGCTTATTCTCATTGACTCCCCTTGTACTCTTCAGTAGCTTCTCGCTGTGGCATCCTTGATCTCTGGCCAACAGCTATTTGTTCATGCACAAATGTGTATGTCCAGCCTCTGTTAGCTCTGCAGTTCTGATCTCTTTCCTTAAAGCCTTTAACTTACTATTATTCAAAGACAGCGTGCATCTTTCCAACATGGCAACTTCAACCATGTTATGTTTTCTACTGCAGAGGGGGGCGTGGCTAACCGCCACGTGAGTAAGACATGCTTCTGGTGTACTCCGCCTGATGTGCCCATCATAAGCTGACCTAACAAGGCTTAAACATTACTCTAATCTTTGGGATTCCCAGCACCGGCTCTGGATGCTATCTGGCCCTTTTTGCTGTGCCGGGGGCGCCTGATGACCCCGTAACGCTGCCGCCGCGCATCAGCATGAGGGAACAAGATGGCAGCTTGGGCGCGCTGATCCCCCTCGCTGGGCCGGGGCGATCGAGCACTGCAAGCGCCCTTGCCTGACACCAACTGCAGACTTCATCGGAGGAAGCCGAGTCGGCGCTGGAGTGCCGGGCCGGCTCCCCTGCCCGGGAGCCGGTGTGGGGGGCCCCTTGAGCCAAGAGCCGTGCAGGCTTTGGCGGGTTGAACGCACCGCCAGGCGGCGAAGAGGTGGCGCTGCGTCCCTAGACCGCTCCGTGTGTGCTGACTGGGCGCTCCTGAGCCGGAGGACCAGCGGGGGAGCGGCGGTCCCATCTGTGGATACCAGACCGGCTGTTGTGAAGCCTGGCACGGCTCGGTGCCGGAGAGGTGAGCGGGAGGAAGGGGAGTCAGACGAGAGGCCTGCGGTCATTGCAGGGCACGAGCGGCCCGTACGTGAGTCCCCCCAACCCCTCCCAGGACACCGCGGAGGTCTGCCTGTGCGGGCGGGCCCCTCCTGCTTAACTTACAATCCTACAACCCCTGGGAGAGACCCGTGCAACGCGCGTTCACAGCAGGGAGCGCCTGACCAGATTGTGCTGCCGCATACTCGCAGGCCCCACCTCCCCAAGTCTCCCTTATCATCCAAGCAAGCGAGGGGACGCGGTGGACAGCTCAGCTGAGCTGAGCTGATACACGAGGAGAGCCTGGAAAGCCTGCTCCCCCCCCCCCCTTCCTCCCCTTTTTTTACCACCACTGTATAAGGGGCACAATCAAGCAATTGGACTGCCGGCTGTTGTCCCCTTAGTGCCTCACACCTGAGATCTGAAGGACGGACTCCCTTGATCTTCCTACCTTGCTGCACTGGAAGCACTGCGCACGCAGTTGCAGGCCTACAGTCTGGTCTGAGGGACTCTCCGGTGCACCATAGCACCCGCACCTGGCAAGACGACACACACGAGAAAGGAAGGCATAAGTACGCTCCCCAGGCGGGACAGACCGCAGATCGCACAATCAGCTATCCTAAACCAATCTACTCCGCTGCCGGACACCTGAGTAGGTGATGGAATGTGAAGCACCTGAGACCTAGGTGCCCCCCTGCAAGTGCCTCGCAGCTATCCGCTGGATCCCACATACCAATCTAGCCCGGCACAAGAGCCACCAAAACCAGGACGGCTACGCTGCGCCAACTCATTCGCTTAAGACCCCTGGACCACGCAACTGGCCTCCTGGGTGAGGAGGCGCCCGCACCTGCCAAGATGTCTGTAAAGAGAGCATGGTCCAAGCAGCGCCAGACTACCATCGACACCTTCACGGCTAGTGGTCCCGTGAACCCTGAGCACTCCACTGCGGAAACCACACATTCTAGCCCTACTGAAGCGGATACTGAACCCAGCAACACCCGGATTCTTGAAGCTAAATAAAATAGATGCTGTCGCCACCGACCTGGGCCTCCTCCGCCAAGATGTCCGCTCCCTGGCCAGCAGAACTGAAACATTGGAAACCCAGGTCCGAGAAAATGTAGAAGCCAAAACCCAACTCCTCCACAATGTCGACGAACTCCAACAAAGTTACGAATCTAGAGGATTGAGCTGAGGCGGCAGAAGGGTGGGCTCGCCGTAACAACATTTGTCTCCTGGGATTACCGGAGGGTATTGAAGGCCCTGATCTCACGAACTACGTCGAGAACCTCCTCCTACAGGAAATCTGTGCGGACAAGTTTTCCAACGGCTCTACCATCGAAAGAACCCATAGATCCCTTGCAAGAAGACTGCCACTGGGCGCCCCGACCAGGCCAATGATAGCAAAGGTACTCAACTACAGAGATCGAGAGGTCATCTTGGCTTTCTCACGATCAGGGGGTCAGATCAAAAGAAACTCTGCAAACAACGCCATCTACCCAGACTATACCATCTAGGTCCAAATGAAAAGAGCGCAATTCATATATACAAAAGCCAGACTGAAGGCAGCGGGATTGCGATACATGTTGCTATACCCTTCTAGATTGAAAGTCATACACAATAACAAAGCCCACCTGTTCGACACACCGGCACATCCGTGATTGGATGGATGGACAGCAACTTCCGGACATCGAATACAAGACACGGAGGCCATGCTAAATCCCTATTTACCAAGCTGAAGCAAATCCTTTCACCCACAACAGCCCAATTGTAGAATGATGAAGCCTAGTACAGCTAGAATGATCCTCTCTAAGGAGGCACCGGACACAATCGTCCCTCTACCCCCCAGTTGTTCCTTTAGGGTACACTTACCCGCCCGTAGGGCACCCAAAGACCAATGAATGGACCGTAAACGGGATAGTCATAACGGGGGAAATCCCGCTGGACCTGTTCAAAGTTTGGGGAGTTTATTGAGGGGTGGGAAATGGGTTGTTGGTATTAAAGTTGAGACATTGAAACGGGAAACACCAAGACCAGCGAAATTTCACACACAGCGAGCCAGTTGCTATACCTCAAATACCGCCGAGAGCCGGCGCCAGGCCCGCTCATGCCCATGGCTGACAAAATCAAAGTGATAACGTGGAACGTCAGGGGTATGAATAGCTTCGTCAAGCAGCGCCGCATCCACGCATATGTAAGGCGGTGTAGGGTTGGGATCGCTATGCTCCAAGAGACGCATCTAACCTGGAATAAACTGGAAACCTTAGCCAAGACTTGGCGGGGCACCTTGATCGGATCATCTTACTCTTCATATGCCAGGGGGGTTCTGATATGGATCGACCCGTCCATCCCCTTCAGGCTGATAGGCACCAAAACTGAAGACGAGGGCAGGATGGCGCTCATACACGGCTCCATTGAAAACAGAACTATGCCTAATCAGCACCTACGTACGTAACCATGACGCAACAGCTTTTTTCCATTACCTATACCCACGGCTCACTCCATAGAGACAACATCATGATCTGGGGAGGTGACCACAACTGCACCCTCGAAACCCTAAAGGACCGATCAGATAACAAGCATACCCGCCCATCCCCTCCTGCCAAAATACTAATTAAACTTACTCAACAGCTGCTGCTTTTGGATATATGGAGGGAATTGCAACCGGAACAGCGAGAATATTCCTTCTATTCCCCGCCCCATTCTGTTCACACTAGGCTTGATTATTTCTTTGCAAGCCAAGAGCAACATGCTATGTTTAGTGACGCACAATACCTGCCGAGTGCTGTCAGACCACTCCCCGCTGATGGTCACCTGGGAAGTGTTCCCACCTAGACCCCCGGTGCCTACCTGGAGGCTTAGAGCTGAAGACCTGCTAGATACAGCCTTTCGGGAGTACATAAGAGACTACACCAAGGAATACTGGCAGAGGAACTTGAATAGCGTGGACCACATGAGTACTGGCGTACAAAGTGGTCATGAGGGGAGAGATGATTGCGGCTATAGGTGGAGCCCAAAGATCCTTCGTAACTTCGCTAGAAAGCTCAGAGAGGGAGCTGGGAGAACTGGAGAACAGAGCTGACATCCCCAGAATGTCTGCAGAAAATAGTCAGGCTGAAACAAATCTGCCTAACACACTGGGAATCCCTGGGTAAGACAATGCATTACTTCCCGTAAAAGCATTTCTGATGGTTGTATCTGCTTAGATTCACATGCTGTGCATAGGTCCGACATCCAGTGGTCACTGCGGAGTATTGCATTTTGTTTTTCGTAGTCGAAAAGGGGACGTCGACAAGGCGTGTCTGTAACACTATCCCTATAGTGACGTGTGTTGTACCCACAATCCCTCACGCGTCGAGGTCCCTCTGTTTGTATTTTTTCTGCCCTGAGGGAGCCTTCTAGACGTGAATGAGTACAGAAAAGAGAGAAATATAGAAAGATGTCTATGTTCCTTCCATCCGAGCGGGGAGGAAGGGTGGGCGCATGTGAATCTAAGCAGATACAACCATCAGAAATGCTTTTACGGTAAGTAATGCATTGTCTTCTGATGTTTGTTAATCTGCTTAGAATCACAAGCTGTGCATAGACTAGCGAGCAGTACCCAGAGTTGGCGGTGGGTTATGAGAAGGAACAGTAGAGAAAAGATGTCTTGATACTGCCTGTCCCACCTGGGAGTCAGATCTAGAGTGTGCATCTAGACAGTAGTGTTTTGTAAAGGTGTGCACAGAACTCCAGGTAGCCGCTTTGCAGATGGACTCAAGGGGAACATTTGCAATGAATGCCATGGACGCCCCCGTGCCTCGAGTAGAATGTGCGCTTGGCCTAAAGGGCAGTTCTCTCTTAGCAAGAGTATAGCAGAGAGTGATGCATTGGACAATCCATCTAGAAATAGTGGACTTTGAAACTGCATCCCCTTCTCTTCCTGCTGCCACCGAGACGAAGAACTGATTAGTCTTCCTCAGTGATCTGGTTCTTTCCATGTAGAACATGACCGCTCTGCGCACATCTAGTGTGTGCAGAGTCCTTTCTCCCAAGTTGGAAGGATTTTGAAAGAACGCTGGTAGTTCTATAGACTGGTTTACATGGAATTTTGAGATGAATTTTGGAGCAAACCTTGGGTGAGTGCGTAGAACCACTTTATCTTTGTGAACTGTAACAAAGGGGTCTAGAACAGAAAGAGCCTGTAGTTCACTTACTCTCCTGATGGAGGTGATAGCTATTAGGAAAGCAGTCTTGAGAGTGAGGTCTTTAAGAGTTGCTTTGTGCATGGGTTCAAAAGGTGATCCCATGAGTTTTGTAAGTACCACGTTAAGGTCCCATCCGGGAGCTGGGTCAGCTATCGGGGGGGTGTATTCTTTTTACTCCCTCCATGAAGGCCTTTATAACAGGGATCTTCCACCACGACACTTTGAGTTGGGAAGTGGTGTATGCAGAAAGTGCCGCTAGGTGGACTTTAATGGAATTGAACACTAGACCTGAATCTAATAAATGGGTCAGATATAGAACAATATGTGTGGGAGAGCAGTCAATTGGGTTGATGCTCTTTCCTCTGCACCAGATGACAAATCTCTTCCATTTGCTAGAATAGCAGTGGCGAGTGTTAGGTTTTCTGGCTCCCCTGAGGATGTCCATGCGTCTCTGCGGGAGCTGTAGGTGTCCAAATTCTACGACCTCAGGAGCCAGGCTGCTAAGTTCATGTTCTGGGGGCATGGATGCAGCGTCCTGCCCCTGTCTTGTGACAGCATGTTGTACGGGCAGGGGCGTTTCACTGGGGGAGATAGAGACATCTCCAAGTGAGCGAACCATGGCTGTCGGGCCCACATTGGGGCCACCAGTATCATGGTTACTTGTTCCTGGTGCATCTTGTGCACCACCTTGTTGAGAAGGGGAGTCGGGGGAAAAGCGTAAACAAATTTCCCTGACCATCGAATCGACAGACCGTTCCCCTTGGATTGGTTTTGGGGGTACCTGGAGGCGTAGCTTTGGCATTGTGAGTTCTCCAGGGTTGCGAACAGGTCTATTTCTGGGAATCCCCATTGCGTGAAGACGTCGAAGACTATGTCTTCGTGCAGTCGCCATTCGTACTCTTCGGGCAGGGGGAAATCTCTGCTGAGTTTGTCTGCCAGCAGATTGAGTTCCCCTGGTACATGTTGTGACAGGAGGAACATATTCTGTTTGAGAGCCCACTTCCATATGTTCTGGGCCAGTTTGGACAGACCTGGAGAGTGGGTTCCCCCCTGCTTGTTGATGTAATACATGGCTGTGGTGCTGTCTGTAAGGACCATCACTGTCTTGCCTTGTAGGTGTTCCTGGAAGGCTTTTAGCGCCTTGAACACCGCTAGTAGCTCCAGAAGATTGATGTGTTTGGATGCTACGCTCGGAGTCCACTCTCCGTGAGCGGTCTGATGGGATAGGTGAGCCCCCCATCCTGTGAGGGATGCGTCTGTGGTTAGAGTGGCTTCCGCCGCGGGTGTGGCAAAGGGTTTCCCTTTTTCTAGGTTTTCTTTTGTCCACCACCGTAGCGAGAGAACTAAGGCCTGCGAGACCACTAATAGATCG
Source organism: Ambystoma mexicanum (assembly GCF_040938575.1). Lineage (NCBI taxonomy): Eukaryota > Metazoa > Chordata > Amphibia > Caudata > Ambystomatidae > Ambystoma > Ambystoma mexicanum. The sequence goes on from NC_090921.1 coordinate 987,112,694, forward strand.
TCCCATAGTCCGCTGGCCTGACACCACTGGCTGTTGAGCCACTCTTGCATAGGGCGCAGGCGCGCCTGAGGTACCAAATAAATACACAACGCCATCATGCCTAGCAAGCGCATTGCTTTGCGTACCGTCACCTCTCGACCGGACACATATTGAGGGATCTGAAACAACATGTTTTGGACCCTCTCTTTGGAGGGGAAGACGAGGCCGTCCTTTCTTTGAATTAGAGCCCCTAGGAATTGTTTGATTTGGCTGGGGTCTAGGCTGGACTTCTTTTCGTTGATGGAGAAGCCCAACTGGAACAAAAGGTCTACCGTCTTTTGGGTATTGGAGAAGCATGTTTCGTAAGAATCCCCTGTTATGAGCCAGTCGTCGAGGTAAGGGTAAACTGGGATGGACAACCTGCGCAGGTGGGTCGCTGCCACTGCCAGTACCTTCGTGAATACCCTCGGTGCTGATGCTATGCCGAAGAGTAGCACTCTGAACTGGTAGTGTTTGCCCTCTATCATGAACCGGAGGTACTTTCTGTGCGCTGGCAACATTAAAATATGAAAGTATGCATCTTTCATGTCCAATGTTGTCATGTAATCTCCCTGTGATAGCAGTGGGATCACTTCCTGTAGGGTCACCATACGAAACTTTTGGGGTTTGATAAACTTATTCGCTGGGCGCAGATCTAATACAGGGCGCATGGTTAGATCCTTTTTGGGTACAAGGAAGTACACTGAATAAATACCTTCCGTTACCTGAGATAGAGGCACAACCTCTATGGCTCCCTTTTCCAGCAGTTGCTGTACTTCTTGTAGAAGGATGGCAAGATGTTCCGGTGACATGTGTCGTCCCCTCGGGGGTCTGTATGTTGGGGAACTGTTGAATTCGATGCAGTATCCGTGGGCTACGGTGGAAAGTACCCAGCGGTCTGACGTTATACCCTCCCATGCTGGTAGAAAGGATGTTATCCGGCCCCCGACCGGCGTTGCATGGGAGGGGACGCGAATCTTCGCGTCACTTGGTGTTGTTAGGGGCTTGGGAACCTCTGGGGGTGGACCCTCGCCCTCTTCTTTTGCCCCGACGCTGTCCTCTTTGACTGTACTGGCCACTACTGGTCTGGAAGTTGGTGGCAGGGTATTGTTGCTGCTGGTTTTGTTGTTGGCGTTGGCCACGAAAAAAGCGTTTATTGCCATATCCGCGCCTGGTAGCGGGCTTAGAGATTTGGTCAAGAGTTTTGATTGTATCGAACTCTTTTTTAGCCATCTCCAGAGCCTCATCCACCGCCTTCCCGAAGAGGTTGGAGTCTTCAACAGGTTTATTTATTAAAGACGCCTGTGTCTCCGGTTTGAACCCTGAGTTGCGCAGCCATACGTGACGTTTAAGGACTATTCCCTGAACTAGGGAACGTCCCACAGTTTCTGCCGCATCCAGAGAGCTCTTCACAATACTCTGGTTGACCTGGGTTCCTTCGCCAATAGTTGAAAGCAGGCGTGTACGTAATGGTTCCGGCGCTTCTTCGGCGTCTTTGCGCAGTTTAGCCCACTGCGCGTCCGCATAGCTCGCGAGCAAAGAATTGTTGGCAATTCTTGCCGAAAAGGCGGCCGAGGATGTAATTCTTTTAGCAAGGGCATATAACCGCTTGCCCTCCTTGTCAGGTGGTGCCTCACTGGTGGAAAGTGGTACCCCTGCCCTCTTTCTTGTGTTGGTTACTACCAGGGAATCCGGAATGGAATGTCCCCTGATGTATAGCGGGTCTGAGGGTAAAGGAGTGAAAAGTTTTTCAATTCTAGGATTGACCCCTCTGATTAGTGAGGGTGTGGACAGCGAAGGGATGATTCTTCTCCTCACCGAAGCGAGGAGGGGAATTGTCTGACTGACCGGGGGTTTCTCCTTAATTACCCTTTCTACAAAGTCTAATTCAGGAGAGAGCTCCCCAGTGTCTAGTTCGAAGTGTGCTGCTGCTCTGCGCAACAGGGCATTAAATGTGGGTTGATCGTCAATGGGAGACGTGTTCCTAACCGGTGAAATGTCAGGAGGATTTAGATTCAGGACATCAGTGTCGGAATATATTGATGGTGATTGCCAGGGGTGAGAAGGTACTTCTCACAACAGCGTCGAGGGGAGGATCGATATGTTCTATATTAATATAGGAAAACGACCAAAGGTCGAGGAGATGAAATCTGCAATGTCTCTCGAGGAGCTCCGCGTAAAGGCGACCAGTATCTGGGCGGAAAAAAACAATCTGAGGGACCTCGACGCGTGAGGGATTGTGGGTACAACACACGTCACTATAGGGATAGTGTTACAGACACGCCTTGTCGACGTCCCCTTTTCGACTACGAAAAACAAAATGCAATACTCCGCAGTGACCACTGGATGTCGGACCTATGCACAGCAAGTGATTCTAAGCAGATTAACAAACATCAGAAATTAAGTTATGCTAAGCACGTCAAAAGGACCCATGCCCTGGGAGACAAACCTGGGAAACTCTTAGCCTGGCTTTACAAAAGGGAGACACCCCGTACCCCCATTTCCCAAATACTCAAATCCGATGGCACCACAACACATACCCAAGAGGAAATTAACGCCGTCTTCTCCGAGTTTTATCGCAACCTGTATTCTGAGACCTCTCCCCCTATTAACACTGAAATTGAAGACGTCCTAGACGTCATCGAGCTACCTAAACTTGACACACAGTTGGCGGAGGACCTTAATGAACCCATTACCCAGATGAAGTAATAGTTGTCATCACATCCCTACCATCTGGGAAAACCCCAGGCATGGATGGCCTCCCTGGAGAGTTTTATAAGTCATATGAGGAGACCCTGGACCCCCTGCTGACCAAGGTGTTTAATGAGGCATATGAACGCGGTATTCCCCCTGAATCCATGAGTGAGGCCGTGGTCATCCCCCTGCTGAAACCCGGTAAGGATGGAGCCTACTGTGGCTCATACAGACAAACGTGGACAGTAAAATCTTAACAGCCCTATTGGCGAACAGACTGCGCAGGGTGATTCCCCGACTAATTCATCAAGACCAGACAGGTTACGTCCCCGGGCGCTCCATCACTGAGAACCTGCGTAGGCTACACCATGTCATTTACAGCACAGAGTTAAGACCTCAAAAATATGCAGTCTCATCTTTAGACGCTGCCAAAGCTTTCGATTCAGTGCAGTGGAGGTGGCTGTATGCCACCATGGTTAAACTGGGGATAGGACCAGTCTTTTTGAAATGGACCCAGCTAGTCTATACAAACCCAACTGTCAGGGTCCACACGAATAAGACATTCCAGCAAATGGTCCCTCCATAGATGCACCAGACAGGGATGCCCACTTTCCCCCATGTTATATGTCATAGCCACCGAACCCGTGGAAGCCTACCTCAGACAGGAATACGCTGAGTTAGGTATCGAAATAGACGGTGTGACCCACCTCGTCTCCATGTATGCCGACGATACACTACTGTACCTACATAATCCTGAACACCTCCTACCGTATATCCTTGAGACCCTAGACGGATTCCACAAATGTATCGGAATCCAAATCAACAAGGACAAGCCCTGTCTCTACCCCCCTCGTAGCACTATATAGTGAAGACTACAGGTCCCTACCCTCACTGGACCTCGAATGGCAAATGACATCCTTCATATACCTGGGAATCACCATACACCGAAACCCGCACATGGAGCATATCCTCAACACGGTCAGGGCTAAGGACTCCCTCGAGAAATCCATGGAGTTTTGGAGTAGACTTCCGCTCTCAGTGGCCGGAAGGGCAGGCCTCCTCAAGATGGTGGCACTCCCCCGCCTTTTACGTTACTTCACTAAAGTCCCCTTTAACCCCCCTCTCCCCCTCATTCTTCAAAAACATTAATAAACTTTGCAGGAGATTCCTATGGCAGAGCGGTAGGCACAGAGTAGCGTTAGAAACACTCCAAAGACCCAACGAGAGGAGGAATGAAAGTCCCCAACTTCGAGCTATACTACCATGCCAGCCAGCTTAGGCACGTGATGCAATGGATGGCCGACGAGAGTACAGTAGACACCCGCCTCCTCCAACCCGGCCTGTCTCACCTGCTACTCAGATCTGCTCTGGACTGAAGTGAGCACTACGCGACACTGCCCATACATGGCCAAGCTGGGAATCCGGCTTGGGAAACGAGTCTGCAAAGCAGTCGAAGCAATAGACCCATACTCACCACAAATTCCCATAGCAGTGATTATGACAAAACGAGCATGGGGACACATAGAAGTTCGTACCCAATGGGAACCCTACGGGGTAGCTACGCTGGGAGACTTGGTTCATGAACAAGAGATCTTAATGTTTCCCGAATTAAGTGAGGCCACAGGGCTACCTTCAGGACAGTTCTTGCTCCATAGGGCAGTAATGCTGGCCATGCAGGGCAGATGGCCTGAAGCCACTAAACCCGTTATAGAACACAAGACTGAAGGAGGCCACGAAACTTCACACCTCTTCGAGGCCTTGATGCAAAGTACGACCAGAAATTAACTCAAATGCAAGGTTAAATGGGAAAGCGAATTGGGACTGGAATTTGGAGATAAGGAATGGGAAGAGATAACCCACTACCACAAGAAGATCTCCAGGAATGCCCGCCTAGAACTCATCCAATTATACATTAATAGGGCCTATCTCACGCCAGAAGCCATTTCAAAGTTCAAGGGCACAAAAACCCAAGTGTGCCCCAAATGCAACGAGCCCAAGGCCGGAATGACTCACATGTTCTGGGGCTGCCCAGTAATATTAGATTTCTGGACCCGAATAAGAGTTGCTGAGGCGGACATTGAAGTGGAAGTACACAAGCCAGCGGCTTGTACATTGGGCAATTACAGACGCAGCAGGAGAAACACGCCTCTCAATAGACTTAAAGACCTAATGTATATCACAGCAAAAAGACATAGCCATGGGATGGAAAAGCCCAAAATGCACAGGTGAAACACAATGGTGGGGAGATCTTAGTAAGTGGATAACAGCTGAGACTGGAGCTTGGGAAACGGCAATCCAAGAACAAAGACTTGACTCTAGTGAAGAATTACAGCGTTAGGTAGCGCTGACGGTACCGTTGCTACACCCCAGAGCACCTGATAGCGTCTCAGACAGAAGCAACAGCCCCAGCTCGTAAGCCGATATGAAGGTCACCAATGCTTTTCCCGTGGTCTTGGGGGAGGGCGGGGTGGGAGTAAGGGGAAGAACAGACAACAGATATACAATTGTGAATGTCTTGATTATGATGGGTCTTGTTTATTTTCTTCAAAACCAATAAAATAATTTAAAAAAAAATGTTTTCTACTGCAGCAAGCTTCGATGCGACTCATCTACCTTGGGTTTCTACATACATAGATTCACTATTAATCTCACTATTCTTCCGATTACTTATCTTCTTTGTATGTATGGTGTCTTCTTACTCGTATATATGTTCTTTGTTTCTTCACTTACATCTTCATTCTTTAAATATTCTTCTATCATTTTGGTGCGTCATTGTATCTTCTCCTAATGATGTCACTCTGCACCCATCAGATTGTCTTTACAGCTCTTCGATATTCAAGGGTGTCTGCAAATCTCCTGCTACCACTTCAGTTAGAGGATACATTCGGTACGGCTGAGTGCATAACGTGTCTCATACAGTCGATGCAGTATTGGAATTGTACCAGGTGCCTTGCAGTGGCTTCTTGTTATTCATCCAATAGGTCAGAGGTGAGGGGGTGGGGTCTGTCGGTGACGTACACGTCCGCTGCTCTACATTCCCACCCTCTGGTGAAGTCCTTGACCACTGCCTCTTCCTTAATATTCTTAATTTTTCTACAGAATGATCTCTTAGGGATCCATATCTTGGCCTGCCCCCTCGAGTCACCTGCATTCTTGATGTTTTAGGCCATGCTCCAGGTCATATGGCAGTACTCCACATGTGGTTGACAGAACACCCAACAACATGCATAGTTCTTATGATCCTTAGAGTAACAGAACTCCATTCCTGAGGGTGCCAGCGGACTTTCTTTCAGGTGCTTGCAGGTGTTTTTCTCTTTGTGTGTGATCGTCAGTCACAGCATTCACATCAATCATTATCTTCATCCCAATTGCTTTCTTTGCTGGCTTCTTGCACTGTCCTATGAATATTCTTATAAAACAGAATCCCAGCAATACTAACACTAGTATTGTTCCAAGTAGTTTGAAGGCATTTGCCAACCAGGTTGGAACCCATAAGAACAGGGGTGAAAACCAATCTTCACCCTTGGTCTCATCCACTTCATCTACCATCTTCGTATGCAAGGTTGACAGCATAGTTATTGCTTCTGTCAGGGTTCAATTTTCTCCACCATGGGCATCTTTGTATGTACAGCAAGATGGACCGATCTTGGCGCAGAAGCCTCCTTGCATTGCTGTAATTAAGTCCAGGTCATACCGTTCTGGGGAGAGGGGTTGTAAGTCCGATGGCCCACCGTTCTTCTCTGATCGCATTAAATCCTCTTATTGTCGTGTTGATTGATTTTAGCAGCTCCCGCCGAGTGATATGTAACCACTTGGCATTTACTGCAGTCTGAATTCCTGGCATGAATATAGCTGTAAATATCACTGCGGTTCTGCTCAACAATTTAAGCTCATCTGGACTGTCATGATAGGCTTCTATCGATTTTGCTGAATTCTCCCTCTTTCGTTGTGATGTTAGGCAATCTCTTTTTCCTCAGGCATGCATCCATCTTCAGGAAGGTGTCAATATTGAGATCTCTTTGAGAAATCACCAATGCAGGAACATATAAAATCACCAAAGAACATGTTCCTCCCCAATTCTTAGGCATACAAGTGTTGGATCCAAAAGCCGAAAAATGATCCATCAGCACAGTAGTTCCTCCATCCATTCCTGGTACATCAATTATTTGATTTCATCCCACATTTTCTCCAACTGGAAACAGACCTCTGTTTCTGAAACACAATGTTGCATTCTTCATTGGTAGTAAGAATACTGGTCCTGCTTCATTTTCAACTCCTGTCAGTAATTTCAAATACCTGGCCCATGACTTCAGGTAATTTTTCATTACATTTTTCAAGGTTTTATTCGGTAAAAGAAAGCATACCATAAAAAATAAGAGCAAACGTAACAATCAACATTACAACATTTTTTAAATAACCTTCATTAGGCCCAACAACCATAAAAAGACTTCAAGACTTCCATCTCATTCATCATGCCTAGGTGGTCGCTGTCCCCTACATCAGCCCCCGAGACCGCTAGGAGGAGGAATCACTTCCCTGAGCAGCATGCACAACAGGTAATGGTTTACGGAACTGCATGTGCCTGAAATTACTTTCAATTCAAATTTATTTTTCTGCATGCGAGTGGCGCTGCAATTGCCTTCAAAGTGAATCTGAAAGAGAATCTACCATTCCAACATCTCTCTTGGGGTTTGCCCATCAGAAACACTTGCAGCAAGTGTGTTCAGGGTTTGGTTTGCCCTTCCAGAGCCATTTCATCACCCCTACGCCACACACTTTGATCATGGAAACCACCATCACCATTTGCTATGCTGCTCCTCGCCTGCCCGTCCAACTGTTATGTGGATTGGCTTAACCCCTCTGCAAATAGCCAAACCGGTTGCCAGGAAAGATGAGCCTGCCTCCGACAAAGGCCCTGACTTAAGGCCGATTTCCTGTAAGTCCTTTTCCGGCATAGGAGGGCTCTGAAGGCCCCCCTCTCTTTTTCCACCCTACAAGCATGGAGCCGCTGACAGACGGACAGCCTGTTACAACATAAACTCAGGGTGCAATTCATCACACCCTGCAGATTACCTGTGAGTAATGACTGAGCAATGGGGATTTCCACACCACTAATCCCTAACAGCCGTTGAACCGCGTTGTGCCTACAAGACTCCACCTTCCCTGTCTACTTACTATCATTCATTCCTACAAACACAATTTATCCTTTGAAAAGTTGTGCTGCCAATTTCGTTTTTGTGTGTGTTTTCCAGTACCATGTATCAAAATCGAATTTAGGCTCCCTACAAATACTTTGTGTGCTTTGATTGCTATACCAGTTAATCCGTTTCTTGCTTCAATCGGCTACTAGGCTACCTAGTGAGTTGTGCTTGTACTGTGCTCTGCAGCCCTCTTACTCCCCCCTTTCCCCTACCACTATGGTACACACATCTCTCCCATCTTTTCTAACTGCTATACTATCACCTATGCTCTCTCTTACAAAGTCTGAAAGAAAAAAAGCATTAGATAAAAGACATCCTGGCCACCAACCCTGATCTACCTATTGCAGACACCTATGTCAGCGCAAGTTCCAGACAGATCTTACTGATATCCTCTGTTCGGTCCCCTCTCCAGATCTATGGACTCCTCGTCTTACCTCTACACTCTCTCCTCACCCATTAATGGTGGCACCAAATAGGAAGTCCTCCTGGCAGGATTTGCATAATTCAGGTGCATCATTAATTTCCATCACACTGGCACAATCTTGGTTCTTACCGAGACATGGTTCAAGGCCTGCTCAGTCACTGCTTTTGACTGCCTTCTCCCTTATTTATGTATTGGTAATTTATATAGCACCCATACACTTAAGCATTACAAAGCGCTACAATGCAGGGAGGGTGAGTAGTTAAGCAACAGCAGAATTGACATTCTTAAAAGGCATTGGAACATTCAGCTTGTGCAAGTGCTATGCATTTAGAGGTACAACACAGAACAAAGGAATACGGACTGATTGCAACATATGAACAAAATTATTGTAGATGCCCGATGGTCGTTTCAACAATGCAAGAGCTATACAAGGAGTAGGGTAATGGTAGGATAAGAACAGACAAAACAATGAGACTATCGTACATGCAAGAGAGTTTGAGTGCAAGAGACTTGTAGGAGGGGGGGAGAAGGGAGAAAGTGGGAAGGTTATAAGTAGGAAAGAAGGCAGGGCTAGATAATGACAGGGGAGGGAAAGGGTCGTGGAGGGAGGTTGAACACACCATAGTGCAAAAGTCCAGGAGCACACACAAACAATGCAGCAATGGGGATGCATAGATGTAAAATCACCATAGTGCGAAAGTCCAGGAAAAAACACACACACACACACAAAGCGAATTAAGGTAAAACTACCACCAGGCATGTAGTGAGATAACGGGTGCGCGTTGCCATGAGAGCGAGGAGAGTTCAGGGGGGGTGGGGCAAATGGCGTGAGGTGGGGGGGCTAAAGGTCACCCGGATTAGAACGTGGCTGATGGCTAAGGTGAACATGTGGCCCTCTTTCCACAGGCTGCTCGGGGGGGGGGGGGAGAGACGATGTGTGGAGCAGTCCCTGATCAGCCGATGATGCCAGAGTTGAAGATGGTTGACGGGTCCTCCCAGTCCCGGACAGGGTCAGACAGGGAGCGCTACAGCCCTTAGATGTGGCCCTTTGAGGGGGGCCAGCGGGCACCTGCCGGCTACAGATCGGCTAATGTTGATGAAGTAGAGGGTGGCCAATCATGGAAGGCCTCCCCCGAAGTCCGGGAGAACAAAGAACAGCTGATCAGGCTGCCACACGGGGCGGCCATAGTTGAAGGTCCCTCGGCAGCCTGGTTTCTGTGGTGGGTGCACCTCAGTGTGCAGATAAAGGAGGGTGGGAGAAGCAGAGGGAGTAGGGATAAGATCATCTCCAAGCCTGGCCCTAACCGTGCAGGCGGTGGGGGTGCACTTATCTTCCCTGAATGGGTCCGTTCTTCCCACATACCCACCAAGCCTTGCTCTTCCTTTGAGAGCATGAATTGTAAGTTTGTCATCCCTCCCACCTCCTCTTTGACCATGGCCACCATATCTACAGGCCTGCTGGCTCTACCACGCTGTTCCTCTCTGAATGGGCCGATTTCCCCTCCTCTATCCTCACAATCAACACTAAACTCCTTCTCATGGACGATTATAACATCCACCTTGACTCCTCATCCACTCTCGTCCATAACATCTGCACCTCCCTCTCCCTCTCCCTCTCAATTCTCATTCTGGTCCAACCCACTCAGCTGGACACCCTCTTGATGCCTTCATCCACACAAATCTGTCACTCTCCTCCTCATTAATCACCCCACTCTCCTGGTCAGAACACTCTCCTCTCACCAGAGTTCTCAGTCCTCTGACCCCCTCGCCCTCCAAGCCATGCCAACCTCGTTCACGAACATCCGTCCAATGAAATGAGCATCATTGGTGGCCTTTGCATCTACCTTAATCCCCCCCCCTCTCTCCCCACTCCAGACCCTACATCTGACTACTCTCAGCATCTTCCATCATGCCATTATTAATAACGTTGACATTCTTGCCCCAGTCATGAGGATCCACCTGAAACATGCTTCTAAGCGTAACACCTGGTATGACTCCGAACTTGCTCCCATGAAACGAAAGTGCAGTGCAGCAGAACGGAAGTGGCAGACTTCATGCTCACCCTCTGACAAACTGATCAAAAAGCAATACAGATACTCCTGTACCAAGAAAAGGGCCCACATCCAGGCTTGCATCTCTGATGCATCCAACAACACGGTTGAACTCTGAAATCTGCAGGGAACTAGCCAACCCCTCTGCAGTCTCCTCACCTTTTTCCTCCCAGGCCCTTTGCAATGCAATGGCCACAGACTTCACTGCAAATACTCAGGACATCCTGAGCACCCTTTCGTCCCTCTCCCCGCATTCCGCCACCCCCTTGCATCATATGGTCACCTCCCATCCTCCCTCTGCTTCTCTCTCCTATCTTACCACACCTGAGGAGGACCCCAGAGTTGTCTGCTCTATGACGGTCTCCTTCAAACAGGTTTCCACCTGCTCCTACCAGAACCATTAAGGACATCGGCTCCCTTGCCCCTACACTCGCTGATTTCTGCAACCACTCTTGCTACTGGATCTTTCCCCTGTTTCATTCAAGCACTCCTTTATGCGCCCCCTCCTGAAAAAAACTTCTGCAGACCTGCCTAGTCCAGCCAACTACCGCCCTATATCTATCACCCCCTTCCTTGGGAAACTCTTGAGAAACTGGTCTTCCCCACCTGACCCAGCACACAATTTGTGGGTTGCTTTCATGACAATCTGGATTCCGAGCATGGAAAATGCTTTTCTGAACACCTGTGAGGAACTGCTCACATCTCTGCACTCCAGGACTCCTGCTGTTCTCATTGTACTTGATCTCTACTCTGCATTTGATATGGTCAACCATTCCATCCTCATAAAACTGCTTCACGATACCCTACGTATCTCTGAGCGGGGACTGGACTAGCTAAACTCCTTCCTCAGTGACTGACTGTCCCCGGTTATTCTGGGCTCTTACTCCTCCCCCTCCATCTCCACTTGCAGCATCCCTCAGGGCTCCAACCTTTCTCCCTGGTTCTTAAAGAATTGCCTTGCTCCACTTGCATACCTCATCTCTGTCTTCTCCCCAAACTTAGTGTTATGCGGATGACAAACAACTCTTCTTCAAACTTTCCTCTGATCGATCATTCATTCATTCATTCATTCATTCATTCCCAACTGCCTATCTGCCATCCAGTCCTGGTGTACCTACAATGGTCTCTGCCACAATGCCAGAATGACTGGGATCCTACGTATTGGGACTCTTGCTCCTTTCTGTTCCTCACTCTGGCCATCCTCTATGGGCTCTGCCTCATCTCCTTCATCGGAAGGTAGAAACGCTGGAGTCATGTTAGACTCCCTGGTTTCCTTCACCCCACATATTCAAGACCTTGCCAAGAAGTCCCACTTTCAACTCCACCTCCTCAAAGTAATTTTTCCTTTCCTCACTTTCCACCAGAAGCTTAATGTGTCCAAAGCTCTGGATCGCTCTAGGCTAGACTACTGCAATAGCCTCTTCCTTAATCTACCCTCCTTTTCTCTACGACGCCTCCAGCTAATCCCAAATAGGGCTGCAAGACTTATCCTTGGCCTCAAGCCCAGGGACCGCATATCTCCAGCCCTAAAAACTCCACTGGCTCCCAGGTGCTGCAAGGAGCAAATTCAAATCCCTCAGCATCATCCACAAGGATGTGTGGGGCCAGGGACCACTATCTACAACTTGCTCTTACTAAATACTCTCCCTCCAGATCTTTACGCTCCGCCGGCACCAACTGTGTAAAGCTTTTGCTAAACCACAAGCTGGTGGGCGATCTTTCCTCAGCAGGCTCTCTCCTATGGAACAGCCTCCCTTTTCCTTCTCAAATTCCAGAAGCTCCTCAAGACTCCTTTTCACCACATCCTCCCATCTCTGCTAAATCACACAGTTGCCGATATTGGTGACCAGGGCCCTTGTGCGTCTTCCTGGGTACTGGCCTCCCACACCCAATAGCCTACAGCCTCCACCCCTTTGCCTTGGTACTCACTGGCATATGTCATCATATATATATATATATATCTACATCTCTCTCTCTGGAATTCTCACAAGGCCCAGTAGGTCCACCGCTGTCTTCCATGGTTATATTTGCTTTATTTCCCATGCTCACTCCCTGCTGCTCCGTGGGCACTTTGAAACAATGTACTTGATGTATAAGCACCTTGCAAATGCACAATAAATAAATCTTAAAAAGATTCTCTCCAAAACAGAGCATGTTAAAAAAAAAAAAAGTCAAGTCAATACAGCCCAGCCCACTTGTACAGAATACAACTGCAGCAAATAATACAATGCAATCTCATAACGAAAGCCCTAACCCAACAATGTAGGTTTCAGAGTATGTGCTCTAATGATTGAAAAAGATGGACAAAATAAAGTGTACCAAGTCCTCACAAAGCAAACACTATTGGTTCAAAACCCCATTGAGCCTTGCCGCCACCACAGCGTCATTTATAATGCGCCTGTACACAAGTGTTTCTAGCCGCGACAAGACAAGGAAGGGCATACAGATGGAGGACAAAAGAAATGATCTTACTAGGCCTTGTGTCATTTAGATCGTGCAAGTGCTAGGGAGAGGGAAGAGGAGAAGTGCCAGGGGAGAGTGCAGTGGCAAGCAGAGGGTAAGTGTTGACAGGGGAATGGCTTACTATGTGCAGACGGGTAGGGGACTGTAAGGTTGCAGTGGATGGGAGGTCCGGAGGCAGTGCAGGAGCCTGGTGCTGAGAGGTTCAGTGGGCGGCCAGGTAACCAGTTAGCAAAGCAGACAGGAGCATCAGCAAGGGAGGGAGTGGGAGAGTGGGAGAGTGGGAGAGGGGGAGAGGGGGAGAGAGAGAGAGAGAAAGCAGAAGCAAAAAGGAAGGTCTTGAATTGCTTCCGGAACCTTAGGTGGTCCTGCTCAAGTTTGAGAGAGGCAGGGAGGCTTTTCCAGAGGGAGGCCTCAGCTGAGGACAGATCTACCCCCAATCTCTGCATGGAAAAGCGTCAGATCCTTAGAGAATTGGAGATGGCTGAGCGAAGGGCTCGAGGAGGAAGATATAAAATAAAATAAAAAATAAAAAAAATAGAGTTGGATGTAGTGTGGTCCCCAGCACCAGAAAGCCTTGTGGACGATGCAGAGGGTCTTCAACTTGATCCTTGCAGCAACCGGGTGCCAGTGGAGAGATTTCAGGGCTGGAAAGATACAATATCTGTGCTTGAGGTCAAGGACAAGTCTTACCAGTCCTGTTCTGAATTAGTTGCAAAGTGCAAAGAGTAGAGGCAGATTTAGAAAGAGGCTGTTGCAGTAGTCCAGCCCATAGAGAACTAGGGCTCTGGAGACAGCAAGCATCTGGGAGAAGTGAGAAAAAGGAAGAATACCTCTGAGGAGGTGCAGCTGGTAGTGTGACTTGTTAGAGATTACCGAGATGTGAGAAGAGAAGGCGAGGGTGGAGTCTAAGATGACCAAGGGTTTTAGCCTTGCAGGAAGGTGGAGGGCCCAGGGTGGGCGACCAGAGTGCAAGAGGGAAAGCGGGAGCAGGGGTCCCAATGAGAAGGATCTCAGTCTTACTGGAATTAAGGCAGATCTCGTTGGAGGCACACCATTCCTGAATTGCGGACACAGTCAGGAATGAGCGACAGATAAGGAGGCGGCTGAGGGGAGCCTGAAGGAGAGCCGAGTGTCATAGGTAGAGATGTGGTGAGCCATAGGAACCAAGTAATGGTTGAAGAGCCAAAGTAAGAAGTTATAGCTCTGGGGAACACCACAAGTAGAGAAAAATGTGTGAGAGAGAAAGGACCCAAGTTGGACCTGGGAGGGTCAATTGGAGAGAAAGGAGGTCAGAGGATAGATCAAGGAGAATGAGGACAGAAGGAAGGTTAGAGTCGAGATAAGAGAGCAGGTCTCCACAGGTGTTCAGGAGAGCAGTTTCGGTGCTGCTGGCTTTTCTAAAGCCAGACTGGTGGTCGTGGAGACCGCCAACAGATTCAGTATGGAGAGTAAACTGGGAGATGGCCAGCTTTTCCAGGTGTTTCCCTAGGAAAGGAGTGATAGAGATTAGGTGGCAGTTTGCCGGAGATGTAGGATCGGCAGAGGGCTTCTTGAAGAGGGGGTGCACAAGGGAGTGCTTAAGGTGGGTTAGGCAAGGTTCCAGTGGCAAAAGAGTGATAGCAGAAATCGTTCAAGGATGCAGCAAGGATGTCTATGTGGTCCTTGATGGTTCGGGAGGAGCAGGGGAGCATCTGCTTTGACAAGACTTTCATAGATCAGACTTGAAGAGAAACATTGTTGGGGGTGAACACATGGGAGGACAAAGGAGGAGAGATGGCCGAAGGGGGGCCAGTAGAGGAAGAGGAGAGAGTGGACAGTATGTCTTGAGTTTTAGTGGTGCAGTGAGAAGCCAGTGCTGTGCAGAGGGCCTGGTACGGAACAGCGGAGGTGGAGACTCCAGAAAAATTGTCCAGATCCTTGCAGATTTTGACAAGTTCGGCTGAGTTGTTAGAGGCCTCAGAGACGCAGGCTTGGACAGGACAGAGTCTATAATGCCTTTGGAGCAGGCGGCAGACCAGTTTGTTGGGGGATGAGTTACACCCCTCACTTTCTCGCAGCCACCGAACACTTGCGTTTAATCATACCAAGAATTGCACTTGGATGTGTGTTTCAGACGGATCCAAAGACAGGGGCAAGAACATCAAGAGTGTTAGAGATTGAGAGATGCAACTCAGCCGAAGGTGAAGGAGGAGGGGAGAAGGTACAGGCGAGCGCCTAAACAAACGCTTCATGGTCGGGATGAACAAGCAGTGCTGGGGTCGACTTCGACTGGAGGACAGTGTGACAGGTGAGAGGAGAGAAGAGAGAAGAAAGTGGTCAGTCGAGAAGAGAGGAGTGGTTCGAGGGGGATGTCTGAGGAGATAAGAACATCTAGGGTGTGCCCAGCAGAGTGTGTCTGGCCAGAGGGAAGGCTAGAGAGTCACAGAGATTGCAAAAGAGCACAGAGGAGGGGTTAGAGGCATCCAAGTGGATGTTGAGGTCTCAGAGGAGAAGTTGAGATGTTGGGGCAAGGAGGGAGGAGCGGTCAGCCCACTCTGAGAGGAAGAGGGCAACAGGACCAGGTGGCCTGTAGAAGGTGGCCAAAGAGGCCAGGAGAGATCGAGAGCCTGCAAACTGGGCATTCAAACGAGGAGTAGGCCTGCGTATGAATGACAGGAGTGTTCCACTCAGGGAAGATCAGGGCTACTCCACCTCCTGGATGGTTGGTTCTGGGTTTGGATAGGATCTTGTAGCCATCAGGGAGGAGAGTATCAAAACTCGTGACAGAGCTGGCCGTAAACCATGTCTCTGTGAGACCGAGGACATCCAGATCAAGTTCTTCAAGATGTTGGCAAATGTTAGGAGTGTTTGACAGAAGAGCAAGACCGAGGGTAGCGAGGTGGAGCAGATTGCTACATTTGAAACACTTCCGTGGAGGGGTACAGGCATGAGGTAGGCCATGCAAAGGTGTTAGAGGTGCCCTAGGGTGGGAAGAGTAGGAGGAGATGGCAGACTAGTCCGAGAGAAACAAGGGGGTGCCAGAGAGGTGGCAGAGGCAGGAGGAGGCAGAGAAGCAGAGGAGGGTGCCAGAGAGGTGGCAGAAGACAAAGATGGCAGAGGAGCCAGAGGGGAGTTGGTAGTATTAGCAGGAGAAGGAAGTAAGTTGACAAGACGTGGGAAGCATCTATTGAAAAAGAGGAGATGGGCTGAGGGCCCTGGACTAAGACAGTGCCATTCAGATTGACATTAATGATGGTCTTGGAGGAGTGGAAGTGGGCCAGGAGGACCTCCCACCAAGTGCCACCATTAATGGGAGAGTAAAACAGGGACAATATGAGGGGTCCATAGGCCTGGAGAGGGAACAACAGAGGGTGTTGGTGAGGGTCCTCGAGGAAGCACTGGTGTAGGCATCAGTGATAGGGAGGCCTGGGTTGGAAACCAGTATGCCCCTTTTGAGCTACCAGACCAAGTGAGAGGAGGAGGATAGGAGATGGGGGAGACAGAGCACCATAGAAGGGTGTGAGGGGGAGAGCAGGTGAAGACAGCCAAGCAGGAGGGGGTGAGAGGGTCACACACACACTAGGGGCACACAAAATAGGGGACAGGGGGAGGCAAGCAGAGAATGGGTACAGTGAGCACAGAGAACCGAAACAACAATGCACGCAGTAAGGGGGGAGGGAGACCCTAAAGAGAAGACAGTGCAATAAGGTGAAAAATTCAAAATACAATAGCAACCACTGGTGGGGGGTGGGGGGGGTTGAACAGGGAAATGCAATACAATACAGTCAAATAAGCGTAACCAATAAAGAGCTGATCATGCACTCTGACGTGAAATGTAGAAACTTAAAGCTCTCCTAGGATCCAGATTATGGAGCCTCTCCTCTTCCTTACCAGGATGTGGAGGAGGCTAAAATGCTGGAAGAATAACCTTCTGGCTTAAATTAAATTCCGACACCACCTTCGGAAGAAAGGAAGGACGAACTCCAAGGGCAACCCTGAGTGAAGGGTGGCTTAACTGAAAGTGCCTGTAACTCACTCACTCTGCGAGCGGAAGTGACCGCAACTAAAAATACAGTTTGAAGGGATAACAGTCTCAAAGGACAAGAATGTAAAGGCTCAAATGTTCCACCCATTAGAAACTTGAGAACAAGGTTCAAATCCCAACCGGGCACCTGGAAAGGTGACGGGGGGAACACATTAGTAAGCCCTTTCAGAAACTGAAAAATTAAAGGAATTTTAAAGTAGAACACTGTTCAGACGAGCGCTTAAAGATAAGCAGCGCCGCCAGGTAACCTTTAATGGTACCCACTTGCAGGCACTGGTGGGCCAAGGAAAGCAAAAAAAGACAGAACCACAGGAATGTCACATGAAAAAGGATCCACATTCTTTACCCTGCACCAGTCGCAGAACTTTCTCCAGCGGCAACGGTACAGGGACTTTGTTGCAGGCCGCCTAACCGGAAGCAACACCTCCATCACGTCTTCAGGAAGGTCCCAATCCTTATACCTCAACCGTTCAAAAGCCAAGCGTGAAGGTTGAGGGATTTGACCTCTGGATGAAGAACCTGACCCCCCTCCCGTGAGAGCAGATCGTCTCGGTAGGGAAGACGGTGTGGAGGGCAGATGGACAAGTCGAGAAGGTCCGGGTACCGCGTCCCCCGGGCCCAAGCCAGAGCAATGAGGATCATTGGGAACCGAACCTCCGTAGCTTCCGCAACACTTGCGGAATGACGGGGACTGGAGGAAACGCGTACAGCAGTGGGAAGGACCACTCCACTACGAACGCGTCCCCTAAAGCTCCTCTAGGAGGAAATTCCTGCAAGCAGAACCTTTTGCAATTCCGGTTGACACTGGTGGCGAAGAGATCCACTAGTGGGGTCCCCCAAAGGTCAAAGATCTCCAGGAGAATCTCCTGAGCCAGCTCCCACTCGTGAGAGATCGTGCTCTGCCTGCTTAGAGCGTCCGCCGTCTTGTTTTCGTCTCCGGCCAGATGAACTGCCGAGATCAAAATTTCCTGCTGGATGGCCCAGAACCAGAGCTGCATCGCATCTCTGCATAGAGGAAGTGACCCTGCCCTCCCTTTTTGTTTAGGTAGTGCATGGCCACTGTGTTGTCCGTCAGAATCAGGACATTCTTTCCCCGCACAGTCGGCGGAAAACCTTCAGAGCTAGCCTGACGGCCCTCAGCTACAACAAATTGATATGGAGTCCGGCTTCCGACGGAGACCAACGACCGCTGACTGTCAGCTCGTTGGCATGAGCTCCCCATCCCGTGAGGAATGTGTCCGTCACGATCGTCACCTCCGGCCAGGGAAGCCAAAATGGAGCCCCTTTCATCAGATTGCCTTCAATGGGCCACCACAGAAGATCCTGGGCGACCGAGGGTGGCACCTGTACAGGGTCCGACATCCTGCCGGAGGACTGGGACCATTGCATCTTGAGAGCCCACTGTAAAGATCTCATCTGCAGTCGAGCCCCTGGCACCAGAAGAATGCAGGATGCCATGAGGCCGAGCAACATCAAGAACTCGAATGGCGGGAGCGCCTGGGCAAGTTGAAACTTGTGCACCATCTGCTGAATGTGAAGAGCCCTCACCTGGGGAGGGAAACACTGCCCCAGGGATGTGTCGAGCACTGCTCCGATGTATTGAAGCCGCTGTGTTGGCGTCAAGTGGGACTTCTTTAAGTTGAGGGAGAAGCCCAGCTTGTGAAGGGAGCGGCAGGTGACTGACAGATGATCCAGGACCTGCTCGGGTGAGCGCGCCCTGATCAACCAATCGTCCAGGAAGGGGTAGACGTGAATGCCCCCTTTCCTGGGATACGCTGCCACCACCACCATGAGCTTGGTGAAGACCCTCGGGGCGGAGGTCAATCCGAACGGCAGGACCCGAAACTGAAGGTGCGAGTCGCCAACCGCTAACCTCAGGAATTTGTGCTCTAGAGGGATCAGCACATGAAAAAAAGCATCCTTGAGGTCGAGAGACACCAACCAGTCCTAAAGTTGAAAGGCCTGGAGGACTTGAGAAAGAGTAACCATCTTGAACTTGTCCTTCCTGAGGAGTTTGTTCAAACCGCTTAAGTCCATGATGGGTCTCAATCCCCCATCTTTCTTCGAAATCAAAAAATAAGGAGACTACCCATTCCTTATTCCTCTCCGCTACAGGCACTAGTTCTATGGCGCCTTTCTCCAGCAGGGATTGAATTTCCTGCGCAAGGAGCGGATCCGGACTCTTCAAAGAGATTCCCTGGTTGATTGTCGTGAGGCCTCTGCCGGAAAGGAAGACAGTAGCCGTGGGCTATGATCTCCAGGACCCACACATCTGAAGTAATGGCACGCCATTCTACAAGATGCTGTGCCAGCCTTCCCCCAACGGGCGAACCATGGGACATGGCCTCATGTCTGAGCTGAAGCGGCTGTGGCATTGCCTGAGGGCAAAGAGGCAACTGCCCGAGCGGCCTTGGCACCTTGAGTACCTTGTTTTCCACCTCTGGCACTCCTACGGTGGCCCGTTTGACTTGCAGCTCCTCTCGATCTACTAAAGGAGTAATATCGAAAGGAACCTCCCCCTCCATTCCTGTCCCCTAGGACGAAAAGGCGGAGGTTGGCAAACTACTTCGCTGCAGCTTTTTTGAGGTTTGCAACCTCTCAAGGCTCTCGTCAGTCTTGCTGCCAAAAAGATGTTCACCATCAAAGGGCATGTTGAGGTGCCGGGCTTGCACATCAGGAGCAAACCCAGACTTCCGCAACCAGGCAAACCTGCATATTATGGTGCTCGCCGCCATGGACCGGCTGACACAATCTGCCATGTCCAGACCTGACTGAACAGACTCCCACATGGCATCCTTGCCATCCTTCACCATAGCAAGGAAACCATCCCGTTCCTCCCCTTCAGGAATATGATCAGCCGCTAATGAAATACAGTGCCACAGAGTGTGTGAAACGCGACAAGGCACACACTGAGTTTGCTGCCTGTAAAGCCATAACCCCTGAAGAAAACACTTTCTTCGCCCAGCCATCAAAACGCTTGTTGTCCCCATCAGGAGGGATGGTAGGATACGATGACTGCTTCGCTGGGGACGTAGCCGCCTGCATTACAAACTCTCCGGAGTGGGGTGCGTGGTCAAGTAGCAGGGTTCGCTACTGGCTGGATGGTATTTTCGTGGAAAAGACTTGCTCACTGCCGGAGACTCTCCGGGGCAGTCCAGGCCGCTGCCATCCTTCTGTGCAAGGCCATATGGAATGGCAGTACCGGGTCAGTTGGTGCACCTTGGTCGAGGATATCCATCAGGTCATCCTGCAGAAAATCCACTGGTGGCGCAGACCACTCCAAGTATTCCGTGACCCTTGACATAAGGTGCCGGTACGAGGACTCGGCATGGGTTCCAGGCTCAGGCCTACAGAACTCCACCTCCATAGAGGTGTCCAGACCACTGGCATCGTGCAACGACTGACGCAGGTCTTCCATCTGGCTATGACCAGAGAAAAGCTTGTCTGGTACCGTATCAGGAACAAACCCTTCTTCAGAACCCTCATCCACCTCAGAAATATAATCCAGATGCTGGAATGTGGACACAGAATAAGGGATAAAGACATTCTTAGCCTTGGCCAGAGCCTTTCTAGGGAGTTCCACCGTGCCACGGGGTACCTCTGACAAAACAGCCTCGAAAGGCATTGATGGAATCGGCGTCGAGCGTGGCACCGACAGCTTTGACACAGTCATCGAGGGCGGAGCCCCGAGCGTGTCCTTTGACAGCCTGGGCGCCGATGGCGCCGACATCCTCGGAGGCGGAGCCTCAGGAGAGTCCCTCGATGAACTTGGTGCCTAAGCCGTCGATGTCTTCTTCGAAGACTTCACAGGCTCCAACGGTCTCGAGGGTGTCGAGGACCGGGACCTGGAACGGGCATGACTAGAACGATTCCCCTTGTACGAGCGGGACCTCTCCACGAATCATGACGACCACCCAAGCCTGAAGGCGTTTGAGTGGTGCTCTAGTACGGACATGGCCGACTCCTCTCGGAGGCACAGACGGACCGGAGCCCTGCGATTCAAAAATCATCAACATCTCCTTACGGAAGGAAGCCCATTCCGCAAGAGTCGAATGCTTGGTGGGACAAGCAACCCGCCGACGGGCAGTGTACTCAGACGAGGACCGGGAAGGCGACCGATGACTGCGCTTCCGTGAGTGCCTCGAAGAAGCAGAGGAATGGCAGGACCTACTCCGGGACCGAGACCTCCCGGACCGATGACGATGCAGAGAGTCGCCCCTTGAATCGTCAGTCGAAAGCCCAGAGGACCTCGGCTTATGAGGCTTGGTCACCTTACCAAAAGAAAGCTTCTTACGCTCCCGCAAGGCCTTTGACGTGAGCGACTGGCAGTCTATACAATCATCCGTGTCGTGGTCCTCACCGAGGCACCAGAGGCAGGCGTCGGAAGAGTCAGTCAACGACATCTTGGACCTGCAGACCCGACAATTATTCCCGGCCGCGGGGTGGAAGACGACGAAGACATCATGAAATCTTCACAAACAAACAGGTTCGAAGAACCGAAAGAACAGTAACTCAGAAGAAACGAGGTGCGCCGAGATCTCCGAAGCCAACACGTTCGCGGAAAAAACGGAACTGAGGCTACGGGCGTCGTGCGTCCTACTTATAACATCCGGTGACGTCGGCCCGACGGAGGCCCTCGAGAACAGCGTATCGACGCAGTAATTATTCCGGAGCAGCATAGCTGTGGTGATTACCGGTCATAGATATGGAATACGTCGGAGGACCCAATCCCCTCGAACAATACAATATGCCCAAAGAACTAGTAGCCCTGGGGGACCTAGAGGAGAGGAGGAGAATGCACACAATTCAACAGGTATACAAACTAGTCACAGCTGGGAGACCAGAATGGGAGGGAAGAGAGTGGAGAAAGGAATACAACTTGTAAAAATACAGTTAAAATGTGCCCTATAAATAAGAATACTTTGAAACGGATGCTGAGCACAGCTCAACTACTTCTGCAGGCCAAGAGACAAAATGATCAAATGTTTCCTATTGGCAGGCTTCATATTCTCCAAAGAGGCATTCATCATTCACTATTTTTACTGGTGCGGTCATCACTAAATGTGCACTGCATATTACCATTCCTTCTTCCCATCCTGTACTGGTGGCAGCCCGTCCATACACCAATAGCTGAGGTCTCTACCAGCATCCTGGTATTTACTATATATCTGCACAATTCAACCTTTCTTGTTCGGCAATCCTCATTTGTTCTCAAGTCAGGGATGAATATAGGAGCATTCTACTAGTCCAACCTATGTCGACCATTGGAACCAATAATGAAGAGGAAGAATTTGCAGGCTGAAACCATTTCCAGCGACCGGTGTGCCTGCTGTAGCCCTTCCTTCCAATCAACTTGGGGACTCCGAAAACGAGGACTCCGACCCAGAGTCTGGCGAGACTCACTAGACTCAAGAAGACCTATATTTTGATCCATCCCATGTCCTGCTTCTACAATGCAGGACTGCAATACCCAAATACCCTGGGACCTCGAGCCATTGTACGGTGCCCGGTCTTGCAAATTCTGAATCTCGCTGAAACTTCGTGGGCATCCTGCTGGATCGCCCAAGGCACTATTTACAAATCAAAAAATCCCCCCACCAGAGTGCTGGACTTAGCAAACAAAGAATTCAACCAGCGATACTCAGTCTTCTTCTGTACTCCTGAAAAGGCGCCAAATCCACAGAGCCGCATCCAGCCCCGAGGAAAACCCTTCCCCTTTGATCCTTGATGCAAAGTCCCTTCCAAGGTCCTGTTTTCAGTCACCACGACAAGGAATCCACCGACCGGGGTTTTGGCTGCAGATCCTGAAGACCTCCCACTGAAAATTCTTATGTGCTGAGGTACTGTGCTGGCTTGGTTATTTACTTACCTTAAGTCTCTGGTGATTTATGTGTAGTTTTGGGGTGTTTTCTGTGATTAGGAGACCTATCGCCCAGAGCACCCAGGTCCCTTCTGGAATCCTCCTAGGTGTTTTCTGTGAAGCCCTTGGATCCACAACTAACTCTAAAATAAACTACTCAATTTGTTAAGCAGAATCATCTGCAGTGCCCTTAGGGAACACTACAGACAATTAAGACTACAAGTGATAGTACAATTTCACCTTTGGTACAAGCCTGTACTACACAGTAAAGTGGTGGCGATGGCTGAGCAGCCAGATTTATCTCAAAAGCAAATGAGCAGTAGTAGAGATTACACAAAGGACTACAATTACTGTGACTCAAGCAAACACTGACTCAAGGTTTCTGGTTAAAAAATATAAGTACATTTATTTTTAAACCATCTGTTCACAAAACACAACTTCTATTAGATAAGACCACACTCTAAATATACTACACACAACCAATTCCTCTTCTTTAGGTCAATTCAAGATAAGTACATTAGGATTTGACAGACAAGTGTTTCGAAACAAAGACATTACTGCGGGTTAATATGCAATCACTTTTTGACAGTAATGACAGCTCTGTCTTACGAAAGAAAAGCATACCCGCGGGAAGAAATGCAACCGTAGTCAAACACACTTAGCACATAGAATAAAACAAGGGAATGGTGGATAAAAATCATAGGCAATGCTTTTGTCAAGGCAATAGAACCAGAGGACGTGTTCTAAGAGGCAGATAAAAGTCAATAGGGCTGCGCCAGTGTCAAATGGAGTATGGGCTCTGTTGAGGATCATATGGTGAGAACAGTTCAAGATTTCAAGATAACTGTTCTCCATCATGGGTCTGGCATGGATTCACATGCTCATGAATATTCCCCATCGTCATGCCGGGAATCCTCGGTATAGAAAAAATCAGTATCAGTTTCGTTTCTGATCTGTCTTTCTCAGTAGTAACCAATCACTGGTCTCTGGGTCATATTGCCCCCAGCCAATGACTGTCCTCTCTCTAAGCCCCACCCCTGGCAGCCATCCTCAGATTTGGTAGCACGTGAAGTGGCAGTATGACCAAGTGAAGAGCCGCAGAGGGGAAGGCGGGAGGGTTCGCATGTGAATCCATGCTGGAGAACAACAGTTACAGATAACTAACTTGTTCCTTCTCCAGCATGGGGTCTGGCATGGATTCACATGCTCATGAATATAAGAATACATAGCAGTATACACATGCACAACCACGGGAGGAGGCAAAAGGCTCATTGTCAAGCAATACAACAACTCAACATTAAGCAACTCTTACCTCCTCATCAGGCTCACCTTAGGCAAACAAGTTGCGCAGCACTGCCTGGCCGACACTGGACACCTCCCTGGAATCCCGGTCGACGCAGTAGAATCTCGTGAAGGTGTGCGTCGACCTCCACGTAGCAGCCCTGCAGATGTCGAGCAGGGGCACACCAGACAGGAACGCCGCAGTAGCAGCGATCGCTCTGGTCGAATGGGCCATTGGACGGCGTGGCAACGGTCGGTTTGCCAACCAGTGACAGTGCATGATGCAGCCGGAGAGCCATCTGGAAATGGAAGTCTTCGAGAGAGCCTTCCCTTGATTCACAGGTCCAAAGTTCACAAACAGCTGTGAGGTCTTCCGAAAACTCTTTGTGCGGTCCACGTAGAACTTCAGCGCTCTAGCTACCTCCAGCGAGTGCAGAGTCCTCTCAGCCGGCGACGAAGGCGATGGGAAGAAAACTGGCAACACCAAGGGCTCGTTGAGGTGGAAGTCCGACGGCACCTTGGGCATGAAGGAGGGGTGCATCCTCAGCACCATCCTCGTGTCGTGAAAAGTCAAGTATGGAGGCTTGAAAGACAGGGCCTGGATCTCTCCCACTCGTCGT
Source organism: Ambystoma mexicanum (assembly GCF_040938575.1). Classification (NCBI taxonomy): domain Eukaryota; kingdom Metazoa; phylum Chordata; class Amphibia; order Caudata; family Ambystomatidae; genus Ambystoma; species Ambystoma mexicanum. Next base: position 987,137,330 of record NC_090921.1, read on the forward strand.
GCAGAGGTGATGGCCACAGGGAATGCTGTCTTCCACGACAGAAACTTCAACGGCACTGAATGCATAGGCTCGAATGGGGTCCCCCATGAGCGTAGTCAGCACCACGTTGAGCTCCCACGCCAGGGCAGGGGCCTTCACCGGCGGGAATTATCGGAACAGTCCTTTCATAAATTTCTTCACCAGTCGATGAGACCACAAGGACGCCCGTCCTGTAGTTCTGGTGTAACGTGAGACGGCAGCCAGATGTACCTTGATGGAAGCGTGAGATAGGCCAGCCTTGGCCAAGGACAATAGGTACGGCAATACTTCGACCATAATCCGCAGAGGGTTAATCTTCTGTGCACGGCACCAGACAGAGAACCTCTTCAATTTGTGGCCGTAGCACTTGAGAGTTGAGGATGCCCTGGCCTTCGCGAGAACCTCTCTGCAGTCGGCCGGGATGTTGTATCCTCCAAACTCTAGTGCTGCAGGAGCCAGGCCTGCAAGTTCAGCGACTCTGGTTCGTGAGGAAGAATGGCGCCTCCTTCTCTGGAGAGAAGATCCACGTCCGTCGGCAGCTTGACTGTTGTGGACGCTGACAAGTCCAGAAGGTCCGGGAACCAGATCTGCCTCGGCCACGCCGGTGCGACGATGATCATCCTGCACCGGGACCTCTTGAGCTGGTTGACGAGACCGAGTAGCAACAGCAACGGCGGGAATGCATAAAGGAACAGGCCGTCCCAGGTGAACGAGAAAGCATCGCCCATGCTCCTCGATTGAGGAAACCTGCTGGCGAACCTCCGGCACTAGGAGTTCGCCGCCGTCGCGAAGAGATCGATCTGGGGTTCGTCCCATCGTCGGAAGAGTCGGTCCACTTGATCCTGGCGCAGTTCCCACTCGTGGCACGAGCGCAGCTCTCTGCTGAGGGAGTCGGCAATGGTGTTTTTTATCCCAGCCAGATGAAAGGGTACCAGAAACATCCCTTGGGCGACGGCCCAATGCCACAGATCCTGGGCTTCCTTGGATAGGGCAGGGGATCTGGTTCCGCCCTGCTTCCAAATGTAAAACATTGTGGTGATGTTGTCGATGAAGATCCTCACCACCTTGCCCTTGAGGGACGGACGGAAGGACCCGAGGGCCCAGAACACTGCACGGAGCTCCAAGATGTTGATGTGGCGAGTCTTCTCCTCCGGTAGCCAAAGGCCTCTCGCGTGGAGACCCCCGGTGTGTGCTCCCCAACCTTCCAGGGAGGCATCCGTCGTCACCGTCACCTGGTGGGCCGGGGCTAGGAAACCTGTTCCCGCCGTCAGATGAGAGCGGACACCCCACCATCGTATCGCCTGACGGAACGCTTCGTCGAGCGGGATCCTGTCCTCGAAGCTGCCCGTCGTCTGGATCCAGTGGGCATCAAGGAATTCTTGCAAGGGCTGCATCCGAAGTCTGCAGTGGCGCACCAGATAAATGTAGGAGGACATCATTCCGAGGAGGGACTTGATAGACCTCACTGTGGCCACGTCCGTGGCCAGCAGACGTTGCACCTTTCCTAGGATGGTCCTCATCCTTTCCTCCGACGGTGAGGCCCGCCGCGTCACTGTCGAGCTGTGCTCCCAGAAACAGGGCGACTTGCGACGGGACCAGGTGGGATTTAGGAAAGTTGATCGAGAACCCCAGGTCCGTGAGCAGCTGACCTGTCTTCGCAGTGTGTTCCACGGCAAGCTCCCTTTTCCTTGCCCATATGAGCCAGTCGTCCAGGTAGCGGTAGACGTGGGTCCCCTGCAGGCGCAGCCGCACCGCCACCGGTGCTAGGCACTTGGTGAACACCCTGGGTGCCGATTTTAATCCGAACGGGAGGGCCTTGAACTGGTAGTGCCGCCCTTTGACCACGAACCTGAAGAACTTTCGGTGTCTCTTTAGAATAGGGATGTGGAAGTATGCATCCTCCAAGTCCAACGATGACAGAAAATCGCCCTCCTCCAGCTGTCCCAGCACGTGCTGGAGGGTGACCATCCAGAACTTCTGTGCCTTGATGCATTTATTCAGTCATCGCAGGTCCAGGATGGGACGCCATCCTCCCGTCTTCTTTACAAGGAAGTATCTTGAGTAAACTCCGGAACCCCAAAGCCTCTTTGGGACGAGCTTGAAGGCACCTTTCCTGAGCATCGCCCTTACTTCCAACAGCAGTTGAGGGACGTGATTTTCCTTCCTGGCCACGGGAGGAATGCAGGGGCACCTCTTCTGGAACTCGAGGGCGTGCCCCAGGGCCAGGGCGTCCAGCACCCAACAGTCGGTGGAGATGGACTCCCACACGCCAACCAACTTCGTCAGCCGGCCTCCCACCGGGGTGCTTCGGCGGGGGCCCGACCCGATGGTCGGTTCAATCTTGCTTGGAGGCCGCTTTGCCTCCTTGACCACCTTGGCGACGACGGCGGGATCCACCTGACTTGTCGCGTCCCCTGTAGGCCTCCTGCGACGAAGATCTTGCCGCTTGACGGTACGTAGAGGAGCTGCTGTCGGCTCCCTTGGAGGCACCCTGTCTGCCTCCGAGCTCCGAAAGGACGGCCGTCGCTGTTGGAGCACACCCAGTGCACGGGCCGTCTGTGTCCGTCTTGATCGCCTGAAGGGATTCATCAACCGGCTTGCCAAAAAGGGTGTTCCCATCGAAGGGCATGTCCAAAACCTTGGTCTGTACGTCCTGGCGGAAATCCGTCGCCTTGAGCCATCCTCGTCGTCTCATGCAAGCGCCGTTGCCCAACTGACGGAAACCGGTGTCGGCGATGTCCGTAGCCACCGTAATGGCGTGGTCTGAGGCCTTCCTGTAAGATTTCCAAGGCCTCAGCCCTCTTGACGTCCGGAAGGAAGTCCAACAGAGGGGCGATCTTGAACCACAACTCCCCGTCGTAGTGGGCTGCGATGGCCAGGGCGTTGGCCGCCTTGATGGTCGTCGCTGCAGATGAGATGATCCGTCGTCCCATCGCATCCAGCTTCCTACCCTCGCCGTCCGGCGGGGAGGTTGAAGTCGAGGCCGATGCCGCCCCCCCCCCCCCCACTTTCTTCTTGGCTGCCGCCGAAACGCCCGAATCTGGGGTAGGATGGGCTGTAAGGCACAAGGGGTCAGCGTCGGGGACCCGGTACTACTTCTCGTACCGGTCCCTCTTCGCAAGAGCCGTGGCAGGGTTCTTGAGGAGGGCCAGCCCCTCATCCCAGATGTCATCAAGAAGCGGTACGGCGAGGACCGTCTTCCTTTTAGCCTCGCGCCGTTGTTAAAGGAACCCTTCCTTCTTCTGGTCTTCGGGGCAGAGCTGGAAGAGCTCAGATGCCCTGGAAATCATAGCAAGGGAGGATCCAATCTCGTCGGGCTGGGACGCCCGGGCAGGAGGCAACGGGGGACACGTCCCGTCGTCGCCTCAGTCGTCATCCATACCCGTCGTAGTCGTGTCCATGCCTGTATCATCCCCGTGGGTAGTGGACCGGGGGGAAGGCAGAGAAGGTCGCAGAGGCGGGAGAGGAGGCCTAGGATGCGTCGTCCTCCTCTTAAGTGGTGGGCTCTCTGAAGGTCCTGGCTCCGGTTCCCCGTCGGGTATGACTCAGGTACCTCCATCGGGGGAAGGGGCAACCTAGTCCTTATCTCCGAGCATAAGGACTGGATGGCTGACAAAATGGCCGCCGAGGTGTCCTGCGGCGCCAGAGACGACGGGAGTGAGGGCTCTTGAGGAGCCTAGTCTGCGACACCGTCGCCCTCGTCGGGGTCCCTCCCGATGGGCTGGGCCTCCTCCACGACTTGGATGAGCTCCTCTTCAGAAGTCGTGTCCGTATCCACGAGGGCCACCAGCCCCTCCCCCATCCTTTCAAACGAGGACTTTGTGGGGGGTCTTCTAGATGGGCCGGAAAGACGACTCCCTCCACGGTGGCAGGGAGACTCTGGTACCTGAGGGCGCCTCCACTGGTGTAGCCTCCACAGGCTGAGCCAGGGCCGTGGCGACATCCTCAATCGAGGTCTTAGCAGGGTGAATTAAGGCCAACGTCACCTTCTGTACGCCTGGGGCCTTCACCTTGGGGGGAGGGTCCGAGCCTCGCTCCCCCTCTGCCGGAATCTTCGAGATCCACCGGGGCCTCTCCAGAAGCTTCGCCGGGTTCTCTGACTTCCTCTTACCCGAGCCAGAGCATTGGCTCGTGGTTGATGGCGCCGGGAAGGATGTGCCCTGCCTGGCAGCCAGGGAGCCCGACCGGTGCCCGCGGACTCGCGGTGCTTAGCCTTTTGTTGGGCCCTCGTCGCCGGGGCACCCTCACAGGACTTAGAAGACTGCTCGGACTTCTTTTTCTTCTTCTCGCCTGGCGGGCTCTTACCTTCCGGCCAGTTGGCGAGACGGAGGTGGCAATCCTTCATGGTCCGCTCCGACATGTTCCCACAAAACGTGCAGTCCTTTTCCTTGTGCATCTTGTCCTCATGGAGACAGTAGAGGCATAACGAATGCTCGTCCTCCTTGAAAACGTTCTGAAGCTGGCATCCAGGGCAGGTCCTGAACAGCTTCCCGGGCGTCGAGCTCCCTTTCTCCTGGGCCATGTCCGGGTAGGCCTTGGAACATCTGGAATCCTCCAAAAGCGTAACCCGACGAAATCTTCACCCTCGAGGGGCGTAGAAACTCCAAAACGGATCCCGTTGATCGGATGTAGAAACGGTGGAGCTTGAGGCTCTATTTAACCGAAAAAAATGAGAAAATCTCCTGAAAAAAGCGTGAAAACGCAGCAAAAGCTTGAGAGCTACAGCACGAGGACTCCCAACACTTGAACGTGCGGTAAAAATCTGAGGATGGCTGCCAGGGGCAAGGGCAGAGGGAGAGGGCAGTCATTGGCTGGGGGCAGTATGACCCAGAGACCAGTGATTGGTTACTACTGAGAAAGACAGATCAGAAACGAAACCGATACTGATTTTTTCTATACCGAGGATTCCCGGCCTGACGACGGGAATATTCATGAGCATGTGAATCCATGCCAGACCCCATGCTGGAGAATAAGGGAAAAACTTTTAAAGGATTGGGCCTTTTGCCTAAAAAAGAGAATACATGTTTAAAATATACTTGCAAAAGAAGTTGGTTGGTAACTAACTCTCGAGAGTGAACAGTTACAAAAGTTATTACTTACCTTAGAAATGTCCTGCCATCCTGTACATATAAGATTGGTTTACTTACCTGTGAATTGGTTGTGCTTCTTCACCAAAAGTAATCGCATTTCGGTGTGCCTTTATCCTGCTTTGCATTTGTCTGTTAGTGTAAAAATCACATCTAGCTGTGCCTTCATCCTTCATTGTTTTGTCATACTGTGTATCAGGTTCAGAACTGTGCATTGCAGCACTCTCAACCCTACCCCCCGCCCCCCTGTTTAATTTTCCTCTGGCTCTCACTACCTCCTCTAGTTCCGAGATGACACTCCATCTCCCCCAATCTACTCGAACTGCTACATCATCACCTTTTCTCCTTCTCTCAAAATGTGGACGGAAAAAACATAAAAAGGACATCCTTGCTGCAAACCCAGGCCTCCCAATGGCAGACACCTATGTCAGTGCATCCTCAAGAGAAATCTTTACAAACATCCTATTCTCCATCCCATCTCCTGACCTCTCACCTCACTGCCACCCTGTAAAGCACCGGAGGGGGGTTATATATACTCCTGCTCTCTATATGGCAGAGTCGAAGCACAGAGCACCCCAGCCAAGATTCTCAATTGTTGATAAAACTTGGCAAGCAATCAAGCTTTAGCTCTCAGGAGGTGATGCTGTCTGGTTCTTAAGTACAGTGTAGTCCCCAAGCACCCACAAAGGAATGTCCACACACTGTTAGTGAAAACACTGTCTTTATATAAATAAGGTTCAAGGTTATATACACAATCCCAATAACACACATACTCTGGCAATACTTTAATGGCAAACAATTCAAGTGGTATGAGCCAAGTCGAAATCTCAGATCAGCAAAGGCTTACACCAGGCCATGCAAACCAAAAAAACAAAGGGCCTTGGCCGAGCCTTCTCGGCCACAACAATAGTTAAATGGAACACACTACCAGAGACTCTTAGAAACAAAACCTAATCTCAATTGTTTTAAAAAGATACTGAACACCTTGCTCTTCAAATAAAACACTTATGCAAATCATAGACCATAATTTCTCATGCCTATATGTTGTCCCATCACTACTGCCCTTGTCTACATGTAACATGCACTGATGGCTGCAGCGCGATACAAACAAATTAAAAATAAAAATACACATGTCTATGTGGTACCATCTTTCTATCGATTCCTTTGAATTGCAACCACGGCTAACAGCCCCATATAGCATACAAATCAGATTGTAAGATGAATCAACGATAGACACAGAAAGAAAGCAAGTCAAATCAAGCAATGGCAGAAAGGTCCCCAGTCTACCTAGAGACAGTTCGGTGCGAGGATCCCCTCATCTGGGCAACCTGTAAATAAAGTGTATTGACAAGCCCAGTCCAATTATGCTCAATATAGTCTGGATTCCTTCTAAAGGTTCTACGACCACATAGTACCTGATTTCGTAGAGTTCTTCAGTGAGACATTGACGGGCCCTTCTTGAGTGCACTCCATTTAAAAAGGCAGGAGCCACGGGTCGTCGAGATTTGGTGAAGAAAAGGGTGAACACTGTTGTTGCGGCAGCAGCTTCGGTTCTTGCGGTGCTCGTTGACAATTGACCAAAAATGTCCTGCAAGCTGAGGCGTGCGGTGCACCTTGACAAGTGTTGGTGGCCACAAAAAGTTAATGAATAACTTTGGCCCAGCAAGGATGTGGGGTCGTCGGCGTCTGATCTTCGAGTGGCGGGAAACCCACCGGCAGTTTCTCCTCGGTCATCTGCGGCCTCTACTTTCTCCAGCAGGACGAAAGTTCTCGACGATGATGAGCAAGGGAATCCTTGGATCAAATGTCTTAGGCAAAGGAGCACTGCGGCACCGGTCGGCGACGGTGATGAACTTCAATGTCCGGGCGCTTTGCGATTCCACGGTGGTCCCAGTCTCCGGTCGGCAGTCTTTCGAGGGTCTGACATCCAGGGAGCTTTGGCAAAGATCAGCTGGTGCAGAATGGTCTCTCGTAGCACAGGGAGAGGTCTCGTAGCCAGGTCCTCTCTTGGATCAGTTCCTTGACAGTCACGCAGCTTTCAGATTAGCGAAGGACAGCAGCAGCAGCAATTCTTCTTCCAGCGGGCTTCAAGGTAAAGCATCAAGTATCAACTTCAGCTTCTGAAGGATTTCAACCAGTGAGAGGCCCCCAGATATACTGTTGATCTCGCATTCACTCTGCTGGGTTACACTCAGGCAACCAATCATTCAGAAGGGCAGTCAGGCAGCCAATCGGGCTCCCAGTGCATTCAGGCCATACTTCTCCATCCACACACTCACAACACGGAATGTAGATTCGGACAAGCACTCTGCCATTCAGCACGCCACACTGCATTCATCCCAGTTTCGGGCAAAGCTGTCTCAGCCATTGTGTCAAATAGTGACCACCTTACTCCTAGTCCATAGTCCCCTTTCCTCTATACTTATGGGATATTCCTCCGTCCTGTGGGACAGGACCGGAGCACTTTGTAAAAAGCATTCAAAATGTTTGCAAACATTTTTAGTCCTTCCTCTTTCTGCGCAGAGCCCGGCACGGCTGTAATCGCGCCGATCTCGGCTCCGCCCCGCGCATCGCCCTTCAGTCCTTTTCTATGGCCAGGTCAGAGACCCATTAGCAACAACAGAGGAACCTTATTAGAGGGGACGGCGGGCGGGCATATGGAGGAAAGGGGACTACGGACTGGGAGTAAGGTGGTCACTACGGTGATTAACTTGGTTATACTCCTACGTCCCGTCCCCTTTCCTCCATACTTATGGGAGATTCCCAAGCACTCCTTACAGGAACTATGGGTGGATGGAAAAACCCCTTACTGAAAAGGTTCTTCTGCACAGCTTGACCAAACTGAGCATCAGATCTTGAACTCATATCTAAACAATAATGCTTACAAAAAGCAGATGGGGAGGCACAAAGTAGCCACCTTCGCGATGGTCTCCCAGGGGACATTTCTGAAAGGCAACCGCGGCTGCCTTGCCCCGCACCAGGTGTGCGTGAATACCTTTAGGAGGCTTCAGCCCTTGGACGGTGTACGACTCCGTAATGCAGGCCGCGATCCATCGAGAGATAAACGCCTTAGAGGCCTGCTTACCTTGCGGATTACCAAAGGTCACAAAAAGTTGAGAAGAACTCCTAAACTCGGATGTTCTGTCCAGATAGAACTTAAGAGCCCTTCTAACATCCAGGCAATGCAGAACCCTTCCTGCCTCTGAGGCGGGGTTCGGGAAAAGGACCAGCAGGTAGATTGACCGGTTCAGATGGAACTCAGAGAACACCTTCGGCAGGAAAGCAGGATTTGTCCATAGGGCCACCTTATCCTTGTGAAAGACTAGGAAGGGATGATCCACCGACAAAGCCTGAAGCTCACTCACGCGCCTTGCTGAAGTAACGGCGACTAAAAAGGACACCTTCCACGACAGGTGCTTGGAAGTCCACCGTGGCCATTGGTTCGAAAGATTTATGGCACAACGCCGTCAGGACCACACTTAGATCACATGCCAGGTGCGGACTAAGAATCGGAGGATAAAGGCGCATTAAGCCTGCAAAATGCCTCTTAACCCCTGGGTTAGACAGAGAGTAAGAGCATTGGTCCGTAGATAGGTAAGCGGAAACCGCTGAAAGAGAAGTTCTGCATGACAGAATGTGAACACCCGACTCTGCTAAGTGGGATACAAAGGACAGTACTGTGTCAATTGTAGCCCCCCCTTGGGTCCAACTGCTTGTTTAAACACCAATGACAGAACCTGAGCCATTTGTGACCTAGTCGAGGGTTTCCTGGCTGCCTGGATAATAGGCATATTATCCGCAGACAGGCTAAGATGTTCTAAAGACTTGAACTCGGGCACCATGCCGCCAATTGAGCGATTGTGGGAAGGTGTGCCACAGCTGCTGTTCCCCCTGGTGAACATGATCGGGGGTCACCGGTAACCTGATCGGCGGATACACAGACAGGTCTTGAAGTTCTGAGAACCAAAACCTGGCCGGCCACCAAGGGGCTATGAGTAGAAGAGAACAGTTCACCAAGTTCCTCAATTTGCAAATCATCCGGTGAACTAGGGGCGGGAAGACATAAGCCCTCATGTTGTGCCATGGAATCTCTAAAGCATCCCCCATAGAGGAGGCTCCAAGCCCGCTTCTGGAGGCATACAGAGGCAGCTTCTTGTTTGCCGTCGTAGCGAAGGTCCACTGCCGGTGTGCCCCAACACAGGAAAATCCATGAGAGGACCTCCGCCCTCAACTCCCACTCGTAGCTGACCATCGTCCGCCAGCTGAGGGCGTCTGCTGTGCCATTCAGCTGGCCCGGGATGTGTAGACAAGACACCATGAAGAACCGCCCACTCCCAAATTTGGATGGACCGGTCCACAAGGGGGGGGGGGGGCGTGGGAGACTTGGTTCCCCCTTGCTTGTTGATGTAATACATCGACACCTCATTGTCCGTGCGGATACGGACCACTTTGTTGGCAATGATCGGTCGGAACTCCTTGAGCGCTAGGAAAATTGCCAGAAACTCCAGATTTATGTGAAGGAGCTTGTCCGGAGGCGACCAAAGATCTGAGACCTGACGAAGTTCCAACGTCCCCAGAAGGGAGAAGTCTGTAGTGACCACTACCATCAGGGTTGGGTCCTGAAACACTGCCCCTACTGACAGGCTTTTGTGGCTTTTCCCAGACAATATGGACCTCGGCCAAAACGTCCTTCTGCAAGAACAGACTGGTACGCTCCAAAGGAGACAGGGTGAACGCCCCAGAAAGCACACCCTCCTGCAGAGGGTGGTACATCCAAAAAGCTCATCATGTCCTGTACCCGGTCATGAAAACCTCTAATGGAGCGGGGCAAATCCTTGTTGTCCTGATCGCCCTGCGCATCATCCGACAGGTCAGGATCCTGCTGAACTGTGTCAGGAGCTGCCTTGTCCACAGGGGACAACGGCGGAAGGGTCGGGGGAGGCACCGTAGGCAAGGGCGGCACCGGCAGAGCCACCCGAGGAGCGGGTGGAGCCGGAGGCGCAGGAGGGCAGATCTCCCTAAAAAGATCCTTGAAATATTCCCTCGTGGGGTCGGTACGCATGAGCGTCTGAAATTTGCCAAAAAAAGCGTCCTCCGGAGATGGTTTCGGAGCTATCGGAGGAGGCCTCTCATGAGAATGATGGGATGCAAAGGGGAGGGTTGCCACAAAGGCCCATCCCCCAAAGTGTCCACAAAAATCAAAGGTGCCGACCCCACAGGCAACAAAACATTATGCGGAAGGGGCATCCGAGCGTTCCAGTCGTAAACTGGGAAAAACGGATGCGCACAAGGAATTTTATGTTCACCCACAGAACCAAGCGCTCTACACCTGAGGCCGATGGTGCAGTTGTAGGGGAAGCACCCAAAATGGCTGCCGTGGTCGTGGCGGGAACAGCCACCATTTTGCCATTACCCGAGGGAAACTGCGGCACGTGAAGAAGTGTGGCAGGGGTCCCAGTCTATGGATCGGGGGTCTTGACTTTAGCCTTTACGCGAGGAACTTGGGCCGAGCCGGTACTATGAGGCCTGGAATGCTTCTGCGACATACCAATAGCCAAATTAGCCTTCTCAGGAAGTACCTCGGCACTGCCGGTAAAGGAAGAACTTTCCTTCTTTGCCCCCTCAACAGTTCTGGCGTCGCCACAAGAGCAGGAATGGTGAGAAACAACTTTCACCGATGAGGCCTTGACAGGCCTCTCAGAAATGTTGGTAACTTTTGCCTCTGTACGAGGGCCCTCGGACACAGGTCCGGTAACAGCCTTAAACACGGGCCTCGAACATCAGTTCGGTAATACCAAGCCCAACCAAGGCCTCAGGGTGCACCCCAGTACTTTTGAGGGAAGCTGATAAAGAGGCCTCTGAGCAAGCTCCGGTACCCCACGACTCAGTAGAGCTGGGTCTACAAGCGGCCCCACAGGAGGGGGCTCAGAGTGTACTCCGCTATCCACAGGCCCCTTACGGAGACCCTCTGAGAAAACTCTGGTACAATTATTAGGCCCAGAAGGCACCTCAGGGCGATCCCCGGTGACAGAGCAGCTAACGCTCTTCCCGGCTCGGGGAGAGCCCGGAAAGGTATCTCCTGGCCAGGGTGCTCTAAAAAGTAATTAATTTACTGGGCGTCTCTTTTCTTTTCGTCGATAAAAGCTTGAAAATGCAAAGGAGGAGTACGTCGAAACAACTCCTCCCAGCGCTCCAACCGACGTTGAAGTGCCCGGACCGAAAGGGAATCACAGTAAACACAGGAGTCCCAACGGTGGTCCGGACCCAAACACGCGAGACAAAGAGGATGAGGGACCGCCCTCGCGAAGCGACGATGACACAATCAACAATCTGGAAAGTCTAGTTTGAATGACAGACTAGTACACGATCGCTAGCAAGAGCCAGAGAGGAGAAAAGGGAAGAAAATCTTCCGCGGATGCAAGTGCGTCCAGTCCCGAACGAGCGGAGAAAAGGGCTGATGGGCGATGCAAAGCCGAGATAGGCTGTGTTACGGCCACGTGCCGGGCCCCGCACAGAAAGATAGGAAGGACTAAAAATGTTTGCAACATTTTTGGATGCTTTTTACAAAGTGCTCTAGTCCCGTCCCACAGGACGGAGGAATGTCCTCTAAGTATGGAGGAAAGGGGACAGGACGTAGGAGTACACCAGATACTAGACACCCATAGCATGAAATGCGTATTCGTTGCACACTCCATTCACCCAGGTCCCACCCCACGGGCGTACCCACAACATACAGTCATTGGGAAGGCTCCAGCCGCTCTGTCCTGGACTTCCCCACAATACCATATGTGCAACTTCCTTCCAACAGCCAGTCAGGGGGAAGGGACAGAGTCAGGGCTTCCCGGGACTTAAGGAATACAAGCTAACAGGCAACAGAAAGCAAGAGGCCACAGGGGCCATCTTGTTTCCTATCAGGAATCAACTGATTCCAATGGCAGGGCCTGGGTATCCCAAAATCGAGGACACTCCGAGCACCTGTCAAATTCAGCATGGAGCTGCCAGCAGCCCATACCCTGCTTACGGCCTTCTTCTCATCTCGCTGTTGCATCAATGTCCATCACTCGGGCACAGTCCTGGTCCAAGGCCCTCAGGCCAACCTTCTCCTCTGACCGAATCCTACCATCCCTCATCAATTTCCTTCCATCCCCTGCCCCCCCTTCTATCCTCTCTGCTCCACCACTTCTGACAGAAGGCCCACATCCCAACTCTCCCACTCAAAAAACCTTCAAAAAGGCATCTATCGTCTCCACCTGGCGACCCTAAACGCACACTCAGCCATCAAACACTCTGCTGACATCAGCCTACTGCTTGAAGACACGGTCCTGGACATACTTGCACTCACTGAGACTTGGTTCAATGCCACCTCAGTGACTTCCTTTGACCCACTCCTAGCAGACAGCTTTAAGATCACCCCAAAGCCTCGACCTCACCGTACTGGCGGAGGGGTTGCCTTAATCTTCCCTGAGTGGATTCCTTCTTTCATCCTACCCACTCAGCCCTATTCCTCCTTTGACAGCCTAGTATGCAAACTGGCCATCTCTCCTTCCACCGCCTTTACCTTTGCTTCCATCTACTGGCCTCCAGCCACCACCTCAGTTTCTTTCTGAGTGGGGGGACTTCTGTTCCTCCCTGCACTACACCTCCCGACCTACTACTACTAGGGGACTTCAATTTCAACCTAGACTCCCCTTGCACAGCAACCACGCTCTTTACTGACCTCTGCGCCTCCCTATTCCTCTCCATTCTTCCCTCCGGCCCTTCCCATTCTGCTGGACACACGCTAGACCATCATCCACTCCAATCTCACTCTCGTCGAACCTGGTCACCCCTCTCTCCTGGTCCGACCACTCTCTCCTCACCCCTCATCTGGGTCCCTATGGCCATGCGACAACTCCTCAAAGCTCAGCCAACCTTGTTCACGAACATCCGTAAAATGAAACTAGTGTCAGCAGCTACCTTCTCTTCCACCTTCATTCTCCCTTGCCCATCCAACCCAGACTCTTCCACTGTTTCTGCCCTCAGCAACCTCTATCTGTCCATTACCAACACCCTTGGACGTCTTTGCCCCAGTAATGAGGATCCGCCTGAAACCTGCCTCCAAGTGGAACACCTGGTACGACTCAACTTGCAGACCACGTAAGTGCAGAGCTGCTGAACGTATGTGGCACACTTCAGACTCACCCTCTGACAAACTGGCCTGCCGACTGATCCAGTGACACTGCAGACTCTCCATCCATGCCAAATGGAGAGCCCACATTCAGGCACAGGAGTCCAATCACTAACACCACGGCTGAACTCTTCAAAATCTGCAGGAAACTTGCCAACCCATCCGCAGTATCCTCTGTCCCTACCCCTTCCTTCCCAAGCCCATTGCAATGCACTTGCCTCTTATTTCATTTAAAAAACCCAGGCCATACTGAACAGCCGTGCCACGCACTCTTCCAACCCAACCTTCCCCCTCTGCCCCCTCCTACCACACACCCTCATCCTTCCTCCTTCGCTCCTGTCTCCCCTGAAGAAGTCACCAAAGTTGTAAACTCCATGAAGGTCTCCTCCAAACAGGTTGCCCCATGCTCTTCCAGAACCATTAAGACAATATCTACTCTCTCGCCCCTACTCTTGCTGAGCTCTCCAACCAGTCCTTTACTCTTTCCCATCCTCCCTCAAGCAATCTCTGGTGCGCCCCCTCCTTAAAAAACCCTCTGCAGAACAATCCTGCCCAGCCAACTACCACCCATTTCCATCAGCCCCTTCCTGGGGAAACTGCTTGAGAAGTTGGTCCTCCCGAACTCCATTCTCACACCAAACTTGTTGGAGGTCTACACTACCACCAGTCTGTGAGCATCCAGAGGCGCAGAAACTGCTAGCATCCCTGGATTCCAATACTCCTGCTCTCGTCGTCATCCTTGATCTCAATTCTGCATTTGATACAGTGACCCATTCCGTCCTCATAAAAAGGCTCCATGACACCCTTGGTATTCTCCTCCCCTACTTCCTCCTCCACCTGTGGCGTCCCCCGGGGCTCCATTCTTTCACCCTGGCTCTTATCTTTTACTGCTGGCACACCTCATTTCTTCCTTCTCCCCCAACTTCCAGTGCTATGCTGACAACCAAATCTTCTTCAAACTTCCTACTGACGCCCTTGCACTCTCCTTCATCCCCGTCTGCCTCACTGCCATCCAGGCCTGATGCACTGCTAATGACCTGCCTCAATGCCAGCAAAACCGAGATTATCCCTATTGGGTCCCCTGCACCCTACTTCTTCCCTTCACTCTGGCCTTCCTCCTTTGGCTGCCCCCACCACTGAAGCCATGAATCTCCAAGTCATCTTCGACTCCTCCCTATCCTTCATACCTCATATTCAGGACATCGCCAAGAAGTCACACTTTCAGCTCTTCCTTCTCAAAGGAACTCTACCCTTCGTCACCTTCCCCCAGAGACTCAATGTTACCCGTGCTAGTGTCCTCTCAAGGCTAAACTATTTCAATAGCCTCTTCCTCAATCTTCCTTCGTCCACCCTGCGACCCATCCAGCTAACCCAGAATAGGGCATCAAGACTTATCCTTGGCCTCAAGCCCAAGGACCGCATCTCTCCTGCCCTACAAAGCCTTCAATGGCTCCCGGTCTCAGCAAGAACTTAATTCATATACCTCTATCATCCACAAGGCTATCTGTGGCTGGGGATTATCATCTTCAACGCTTCCTGACCATATACTCCCCTTCTAGACCCCTGCGTTCCTCTGGCACCAACTCCCTTACTGTGAAGCAGTTTGCTAAACAGAGAGCTGGTGGTCGTTCACTTTCCTCGGCGGGCTCCCATCTGTGGAATAGCTTCCCTCTCGAGCAGGACCACCTCAAGTTCCTAAGACGCCTCAAGACCTTTCTCCTTACTTCTTACTTCTACCCTCTTCCCTGCTAATCATACAGTAGCGTGACTGATGTGCAGGCCCTTATGTATCCTCTGGGCCCTGACCCCACACACCCTTCATCCCGGCTGTCTATTCTTACTGCACTTAAAGTTAGGCTCCCACATGAGTTTGCACTTACATTGTGCTTCTCTTCTTAAGCACTTCACCCCAAGCACTTCTCCATGAGCACCACATCACCTATCCCTGACCCGCCCCCCACTGCAATTGTACGTTCTGAACACTCAAAAGGCATAGTAGGTTTGTCTACCCTGCCTTTTATTCCCATTGTTTGTAATATTAATTCAATTATTTATTTATCTCTGTTGTAATTGTCCACCTCAATGTCCCTTCCCTGTTGCCCTGTGGGCGCTTTGAAATAGGCGTTTATACAATTAGCAAAAACTAACAAATGACCAATAAATAAATATCTATTTTTCCATCATGTATGGGTATTTCTCTTGCAATTAATGTTCTGGCTGTGCTCATGGCATATGGGATATGGGATGAGTGAGCATACAAAGCAGTTCTCAAACGACACTTCTTTCATGTCTTGATACCACATGTTATTCTGTAAATGGGCCGAGTTTAAATGTGCTGAGTGATCAAGATATGAATTTATACCTTCATTATCTTCCTTAACATCTCTTTTAGATCGGGCAATATGTTCGAATTAACAGAAAAAATCACTTGTAGCTTTATCGGGGATAGAAAGAGATGTCTCATTGTCCGGTATTTCATTTGAATTGTAAAACAATAACCCGTGAAATGTGAAGAGCATAAGAAAATAGAGACAGCACACAAGGAAAAATGTAGTTGGAAGAAGTGTTGGCATAGTATTCAAATGCAACATTATCTCTTTTGGCGTAGCTTGTCTTCTTGTTAACAGTGTGTGTTTTATAAAAATGGAAAATTCCCATTTTTAAAATTTTCACCTTCAATTTGGTTTACAAAATGTGCACTTGTTATAACAGAAACTGAATAATAATGGCTATAATAATTCTGCAAATGATACAAATTTTTAGGATTTCCAAAAAATGTAACAACGTCCACATTTCATCGCACTAGAGCTGGATATGTTCGAAGTATGTATACAAAAACAGCATGCAAAAAATGTGTGCAATGTATCAGGAAACAGAATGTGTCGTACAATCTTCGTATCACATTTTCAATACGTCCCGTTTTAGTTCAACTGAAAAAGTTCTGGAACTGCAGCAAGTCCATTCATTCCCTTTTAGACTTAGGAAATGCCAATTGTTTTCAAGAGTATTTTTAATCCATTGATTTTTGTCCTTTCTCTTGGTAGCCAATCCATAGTCAGCATGTGCTCAACTTCTTCTCTTGCATTACTGTCAACGGGTGCCGAAGGGGTTGGGGTCTCTCCTGTGTACAGCTTCACGTCGTTCAGGTGCAGCCAGGCTCTTCTTCCTTGGAATGTTACTGCTATGGGAGTGACCTCCCTCTACTAGGTATGGTCCCTCAAAACGGGGTTTGTTCCAAGTTCTAACAAAGCTCTTAAGGATCAGTTGATTCCCTGGATACAAACTAGGCTGTTTGAGTGAGCCAATAACACTAGTTGTTATTCCGATTGTTGATCTGTTGAGAAATAAAAAACACTAGCAGTCATACTTAAACAATCATGCATCTCATCACAAATGTTTTTGCTACACTATGTGCATCAGTTTTTACTCTAGTGGGAGGAGCAAGCTAGTTTCTTAGAGCAAATAAATCAAGGGATAGGTAATGTAGCCATCCCTTTTTCAGTCATTTTTATTTTTGCTATCCTTTCTTTGAGAAATCAGTTTAGCCTCTCACAGGCACCATTGGGCCTAGTGATTACTCCTCACTGTCCACAAGGTCTGCCCTACCATATTTCTGGCACACAATGCTATTTACAATAAACTGCCACATGTTCGAAAAAATATGGTGTGAACCAGTCTTCTGCGATCGTTTCAGAGAGACTCTGGTGGTGTGCGCAGGGTAGTGAAGCTGCTCCAGCGCCACATTCAATAATGCTAGAGGAATTTTGGCTTTCCAGTGTAAAGAAAACCCACGTTTTCTCGACAAATCCTTCTCTTCCTGTGGAGCTCGACCTTGTAGCTCAATTAACTGTACAGAGAATAACAAATTAAATCCTTACTGCATAAGCATACATCGGTCTGATCCTTGCTTAACATGCTACAATTATATTGGGAAAATATGCTTCTCTTTCAGTTTCCACATCTGCGGCTTTGTTACCGCGAGTAAGTAAGTCTGCTCCATTAGTATGGGCTGTGCACTTCACCGCAGCGATAGCCAGTGGCAGCTTTAGTATTTAATTAGCTATCCCAATATGGACGCATGTTGCAATAGAGTGTTTTCTGCGTGGAGGAAAACCCTCCTTTCCCAATGTGGCAACCCTGCAAGTACGGTTGTCGGCACGTAGGTGAAGTCAGATATACATGGTCACTTCCTCACCTTCAAATCTTTCAAGCGCTGCGATGAGCGTCACTACTTCTGCAGCCTGCGCTAAACAATGTGAATGCAATCTCGCACTCGTCACTACTTAACTACGTCACCTTTTTTTATTTCACTACTGCCGTCCCAGTATGCCTTTCACCAGTCGTTTGGTCAATTTGCGTAGAAACCATCAATAAAGAGTACTCCCCGTCCCCTCGAGAGCATTTTCTCCAACATGAGGGTTGTCATCATAGAATTCAGTATATGTTGTACAGTCGTTTATATAGTCATCCTTTTCTACTGGTTCTGCTATAAATGTCGCTGGATTCACTATTCTACATCTAAGAATTTTGATTGCTGGATTCGAAATAATCACTTCGTATACAGACGCTCTTTGTGTAGTCAATGTACTTTTAGGTTTCTCCAAAATAGCAAAAAGGGAGTGCTCGACAAATAATGTTATTGAGCATTCCATTGTAATACTGGTGGCTTTCTCAACTGCAAAAGCAGCAGCTGCTAGCGCTCGTTCGCAAAGGTAATGTCCTTTCATTACTGGGTCTAAAAATCCCACTATAATAGGCTAACGGTTTGTGTCCATGTTCTAATGTCGTCTTGTGCAAGTGCTGCCGTCTGTCACGACCCTCGCCCAAAATCCCCTCTGGCAACCCCATTGGCCTGGTGGAGTCAGGACTCGGGCCTCTAGAGCCTGGCATCCTCTTCAAAAGCCCTCATGGGGCCAGTCCTGGCGCCTATTGCGCCAGGCTCATACACCATGAAAAACAATGTGTTTGGGAACTACTTTATTATATTGTCAGCCAACATGGAGGCATCCACATAGCTTGGTTCCTAAGAACCAAGCTATGGGGTCTAGTGCTTTGGGTGTGGTAGCCTAGGGACTACTTTACCTGGACTATTTTGTTGGGGCTATATAAACCACACCCGAGCAAGACAACACGCTTCGCGTTACTTTGCAGCTTGCAACGTGACGCTCACCATGTCCGGCTATTCCCTCGGAGAAGCAGAACCTGCAAGGCGACAAAAGGAACATCATTAGCAGCAGCATCTTACCTGCAGTCTTTATCTTTAGCCACTCGCAGCTCCTGAGAACAGCTTCCTCGAATCTGCATGCCTCCCGGACAGAACGACCTGAAAGAGGAAGATAGAGGCAACATTAAAGAAAGCAGTAGAGACATTTACAAATTACGAACTGCTCAAAAGGCTTACCTGGCTGGTCGCCTCTCGGCTGGCACCACTCCGGACATTCCACTCGCGCTGAAGAACACTGCGACCTACAAGGAAGGAAAACACGGGCTAGCAAAGGCAAGACTTTGCAGCGCTCCGCATAGCGCTTACTTACCACATCATAGCGCTCTTAATGCGCCATCATTTACCAGCGGGGCTCAACCAAGCCAGTTCGCCGCACTGAAGCTCTGCATACCTAAGTGGGAAAAAAAGACATTTTAAACAAAGAAAGGCATGCAGGATAGCAACAAAACTAAAGAACAGCAATAAGACCTACCTGAACAATTTCAAACGGGCCGGCGTCAGTGAAGTAACTGGACTGCACTCGCCCATGAAAGACAACGTGCCCCTGCAAAGAAGGCAGGACGGAGAGCATGCCTAATTCTACCACAAGGTGAGGAGTGAGAGCCAGAGGGACTGAAATCATATGGGTCTGGAGGGAGGATACTTACCCCAGTCGGTCAGTCTTGAACACAGTCCTCCTGTATTTTCAGGCAGAACCTTCCCCGCAGATCACATCAGGGCAAAGCTGAGTAGCATACCAGCGAGTAACCCGGCTGGGTGGTATCCCTGTGGATACCAGGTGAGCGTAACACTCATTACTTCTCTATTTGAATGTGAGAATAGGTCAAATTCTTCACTGTAGTCTGCTATTCCTAACACAGGGCCTGTGCTAATCGCCCTTTTGAATTCTTCGAATCCTTCAGTCATGTCATCTGTCCATGTTATCTTATTTTTGTTCATCAGTGCTTCCTTGAGTCCTTTTAAAAGTGGTTGAATATATGTACTTTAGTCAAAAACCCAGCCTTACAATATTTACATAGGCCTAAAACAGTTGCATTTCCCTCACTGTCTTAGGTTTTGGAGTTTTCATAACGGCTTCTGCTCAGGTGTCACTTTTCTCCCCTCTCGAGAGATGAGCTGTCCTATTGTACAGGACCTCTTCCTGACAATATTGTAGCTTCTCTGTCTGCTTTGTAACCTTTCTCTGCAAGTATTATGATTAGTCGAACTGAGCCTTCCCTGCAACTTCCCTCTCACTGCACACTAATATGTCGTACACATCCTGAATTATCATGCTCTCGAGTTGCACATTACCCAAGTCCATCTGAAGGACTATTAAAGATTGATGGGGACTCATAGTACCCCTGAGGCAGTCTTAAGTGTTTTAGTGGCTGATTTCTATACGAAAAGGACCTCAAATCATTTGAGTCTTCATGAAGGGTGATTGAAAAGAAGGCCTTTAAATCTACGACTACAATATTTGGCTTTAGCTGGGATGTAACATAATATTGTAGCAGGGTTCGGAACCAGTTACGCTCACCTGGTCTTCACGGGGGCGTTGTACGCTGCTGAGCTATGAATGACTGCACGTGTCTTCTCTGTCTCCTTGCTTCTTCATGAGTGGGCGTTTGCCTTAGGTGTTTTAATGGTGGACTCTCCGTCCTGCGACTGAATGCAGGGGCGCGTTAATGTTCATAGACCTCTACTGGATCTAGTTGCGTCACTGATCCTGCGGGTTGTAGCGGAGTGCTGAACAACTGTGACTCGGTATAGAGACTTACCTACGAATAGATTCTTGGTATCAGTTTTGATTAAATGTTCTTTGTTGCCAAAGTTCTCACTATTGCGCTTATTCCTTCTCAGGCACGGTTTTGCGGGTGCCAGGCGAAGGAGGACTCCTCTCTGCGGCGCTGAGCAGTATCCCTGCAGGTGAGTATTGACTCAAGAGCGCGGCGTCGAAATGTCTTTAGAAACGGACCCTTTCCATGCGCGCGACTAACCTGATGCTTTCTTTTGTTCTGCAGGTGTGTCGTGACTCCGGAGCGGCGACCGCATGAACCGCTTCGATGGATTACTGGAGGAGAGCAGCCTTCGGGTGAGTATTGGCTGTTTCTGCTTGTGTTTCTCCTTTTACAGATGCAATGGTTCCTAAGAGCGGCAGAAGGGAAGGGCTTTCGGATGGTTGCTTCTCAGGTAAGATTTCCACTGCTGTTCTACTTGTTCTCCCTCCCCTTCTTTTTCTCCAGCAGGTGCCAATGGTTCATGGTATCCTAGGCGGGCGTGGCTGAAGACCGGGTAGACGGGAGCCGAGCAGAAACGGTGAGCATTACGCTGAAGGAGTGGAGAATAACGCAAAGCGTTTTCTGTCCTTAGGGTATGGTTTATAGAGTCTTGCACAAGTATTCCCAGGTAAAGTAGTACCTCCAGCCACACCCTGGAAACTAGACTGTATGGCTCAGTTCTACCAGACTGGACCATGTGTGCTTCCATGTTCCCTGCAAGCGGACTTACTGTAACGCTCACCTGATTCCCGTAGAGGCGCCGGTCTTGACTGGGCGTATACCGTATCTTCAAAGGTGATGTGTAACACACGGCTGGCTCTTTGGGCTGGACCTCTGTGCACTGTATGTCTGACTCGAAGGGTAAGATGTCTGCAGATAGAAAATATGGGATTAAGGAACTGGGTTATTGAATGTCTCTCTTCTTCCCTTTCTCTTCTCCTGTAGAACCCCAAAGGTTAACGCTCCCACCTTAGGTAAGTGAACGCCGTGCTCTCCATCTGCCTCGGGGCAGGGTGCTGTAACCAGTTTCTTCACTGGATAAGGGGAGCAGGCCTCTTGACTTCAGAGGACTGCTGTCCGTCGTTTACTGCACGAACGGTAAGTTTTGAGTAATTCTAATGTCTTTAAAGTCTTTAGTAATGATGTTTCTTGTTTTGCAGGGTTCCGGCGATGGCGGATGACGGGCTGAAGTGAGTTGAAGATGGAGCCCGTGTGATGAATAGAAGCGCCTGGAAGCACGTAAGTAAGCACTTGTTGCCTGCTTCACGATGCACTCTAACTGTCTTTTTATTTTGCAGGTACAAGTTCGGAGCGGCTGCAGGGTGCCGGAATACCCACTGGGTTAGATGTGGAAAGGAGTAATGGCACGTGAGTATTAAAGTTCCCCAATGTCTTTAAATGCACCTTGTTTTGTCTTTCAGATGCGGGATGCAGCGCCGAAGGCCTCCGGAGCGTGCGAAGAGTTGGTAAGCTTTTGTCTTTCAGATGCCGGAATGCAGTGTGAAGACCTCCGGAGCGCACGAAGAGTAGGTAAGCCTTTGTCTTTCAGATGCCGGAATGCAGCGCGAGGCGTTGGTGACAGCCGATGGACCAGGTAAGTGAAGAGCTGTCACTGAAGACCGTAATGCTAACCTGTTCTTTCTTGTCTTTATAGGTGTTGCTGAAGACTGGATTCAGGATGGTAAGCCTTTTTCCTTAGGCCCAGGATCAGATGCAGAAGACACGATGAGCGTTCTGCTGCAGAGGATGCAGAATAACGCAAAGCAAGATTCATCCATCGGGTGTGGTTTAAATAGCCTCCTGTAGTGCTTAGGTGTCTCCTTCCACAGCCACGCCTAGGTAAGAAAAGAGTTCCTGCTTTCCAGAAGAGTTCCAGTGTTCTGAATCTAGGGAGTGGCTCCTGCCCCACCCAACAGGAAAAGTAGTTCCAAACAGAAGAGGATCAGAGGCTCAACTGGCAGGCAAGTAAGCAGCATGGTCTGCTGCAGGTAAGTCCACCCAAGCATTATGAGCCCGGCGCTTCCAGCACTGGGACTGGGTCCAAAAGGTCCCAATTGGGACTGGTTGGCACTCAGAACCTGGGTTATGGATCTGCTTCCAAGGGAGTTGGGAAAACCCTGACCTTTTGGAAGCAGAGATCATGACACTTACATGATAGAAATAAATTAGCCTGGCTCCAGGAAGCCTTGAAGCAATGTTTTGGGTCCTTAACGGTCCCCATGTGTGCCTGCAACTGGGGTAGGCTGATCTGCCCCTGGTGCCTGGGGGCATGCACCATGACAGGACCAGAGAAAACTCTGGTTCAACAATATTGTTTGAGGGGCAGAGATCCTGAATATATCTCCATGACCCCACCTGTTGATTTCTTCACTGGTTACAAAGCCGTGTTACATGGGGATTCTGAGGGCATTAATATTCCGTGCTTTATTCAAGCGGAAATGGTCTCAAATATGCCTTCATCTGCTTCTCGGGACATAGGATACTGTTTTGCATGTTTGCTCCTGGCTTAAGCTTAATTTCAACTGCTCCTGCTCCACTCAATAGACCCACGTCTCATGGACTGTTGATCCATAAGACACTTGGCACCTTTTCTAAATCTTCCTGGAAAAATGACAGTTTCTTTTTTACCAATGCTATTCTCGGTGGCATTTCTCTGTTCTCAATTTTCATCCAATAAGTGGGACTTCTGAAAAATACTAATTCATTGTCTGCATATTCATGTCTGAACAAATCTTCATATGTCAAATTGGTCAGCCTAGATCCTTTTTTAAGAGCCATTACTGTTCGCCATGCTCTTCGCTCCTCTGTCCCATGACCAACCACCCTTTCTCGATTTACCACTGCTGCCTCTTGCTCTATGGGAATGAACCGTTACTCTTAATAGTCTATAGGTATTTCTGCTGTAAACAAAAAAAAAATCAGGTATTCTCAATATTGTCCCCGTCAGCCAGGAAGCATGTCAACAAAATATTTATTCCATACAAAAATATTTCCGGGTCTAAAGGGACCCCTTAGTGTTTTGTAAAAGCTAATAATTCCCATACATCCATATATTGTATCCCTGGAGTCGAGCACTCTATCCCTTTGTCAGCAAAAGAAAATCATATTTAATCTTGTCATCAAGTCACATCCTAATATGCTAACTGGTGTCTGCCAAGAATACAATAGTGGCATTGAAATGTCATGTTCACCTATTGAAAGTGGTAATTTTCCTCTGCAAAAACATTACTTCAAACCTTGGTTTTATCCCAGTTGTACTATTGCTGCTCACTTTAGGTTGTTCCTCCTACATTTGTTCTTCTGTTACGGTCCCTTCTTCATTCTGCAGTGCACATTCTTTTTCTTCTCCCTCCATCTTCCCACATTTCTGTATTTTTGGCTTGCCTTAAGTGGCGAATAACAAGCAGGCACCTGTCAGTCACGCTCCTATAATAATTAGTTATAAACTGAACTCATGCTCTAATCGATGCAGCACTGTACACCACAGAATTCAGTTTGTAATTCAATTATTATACAAAGTGTATTCATGGTGACCCAATTAATGTGGCCACTATGTCACTAAAATAACATCTACACTGGACCTCTGATCGGATACAAATTCAGATGCATATAAAACAGAGCCAGTCATACAACAATTCAAGTGTCAAAAAGTGCTTGTGCATTAAGTACAAAAATATCGGTGCAATTTTTGCAACATATAAATGAGTAACGTACAGACTGTCAAACAAAATACATACAATACATATATACCACAGTTCAATTAATGTCAACACACAAATGATGATGCAATGTTAAACTTCTTCTGAATTATTAATCTTCAGAACAGTGTTAAGAAAGGTTCTACGGTAGACTGACTTTATAATTGCTACCAGGTGCACACCACTTCCAAACCTCTGAGAACGACCAGGGTCTGTGTCCTACTTCACATATGCCTACGTCCCCTCCCAATGTTCATGCACTACAAAAGTATTCCCAACTTCACTAGAAATCGAGCAGATTAGCAGAGCTTCTTCCTTGGGGTGTTTCGGCGGAACATATATTAAAAAAGTCTTCTCCAAACTTCATAGCCACGTCAGCTACCGCTCACAGTCAATGGGCAAATATATGAAATTAGCCCCTTCACACTGGCTCAGTTATTAAACAAAGTGGACAGCAAACATCTCTCCCAGATTAAGGCTTCAAAATGCAGATGAATCTGCAGTAAACTCACTGTCATGGTGGCCTGGTTCAATTGAGAGAAACTTTCATGTAAAGCGGCTACCAGTTCAGCAGCTCAGTGAATTGCACGTTCTTTGTTTGGTCTTTAAATCTATTCACTCGCTGGTTCCTCCTCATTTCATGTGCTACGATAATCATCCGTCACGTAATATTCATTCTGCATCTCAGTTTCTTCTCTGTTCACTCTCCCTCTCCTCCTTGCGCTGCTTCTCATTTTCATTCTTTTCATTTACTTGTGCTCCCAAACTCTGCAACTCTTCACCTCTGGACAGCCTTTATTGTTCTAATATTTTACAATTTAAAAAAATGCAAAAAAATCCATCTCCTTTATCTTTCATTCCCTGAATTATGTTTTAAATGCATTCAGTGATTCATTTTTTGTCATTTCTTCCATTTGAGGTACCGTTATTAATGGAATGCTGCTTGACCCAGCAGGAACAACTGGATCCTCCAGCCCTGCATAATCCCCTGCTGCTTTATGGAACCATGATACCCACCAGGACTAAAGTTGGAGCTCCTGCTGATTACTGCAAGATGAATGCTATTGTTTATACTGCTCAAACCAACCTGCTTCTTTGTGGGTCACCCTAGCTTGAACTCTTGCAGCTGCTCCTCCTCCTCCTCGTGGACACCTCAACATGCCGCCCCCAGGCCCTTTATCTTCACTGGTGTCACATTGGAATTCAGAAGTCACCATTGTGTTTTCGTGCAGTGACCATCAGGCCTCTGCTTGGTGTGTCATCCATCATTGACTGTTTTTCACCCAACCACCTGTAAGTCGCTCTAATTACAGTTCCTACAACAGCAACTGCGACCAAAACTGAATCCAGATAGGAATATTACCTTCTGACCCACAACTCCTGGTCTGCATAGACCTCTTCTAGCAGCTTGGGTCAAATTGCTGGGTGGGTCTGGCCTTCTCAATTTGCACTGTAAAAGTCTATAAAGCACATTTAAGACTGCGGAAATGAACTCTAAGAAGCTAACAGTTCACGTGCCTGTCAAACTGTGCCGAATACTGCTTAGATGATGTTTGAGATTGTTAGGAAAACTGCTAATTTGAAGCTATATACGTTGTACTTTTGAAGTGCTTGTTTGCTGTTAAACATTTCAACTCTTAATATAGGTTAACATTTTACTGACCTGTACGGTTGTGCACCGAGTCATAAATGTGTTATGCTTTTTAAAATACATGCAACTATATTTATTTCCCTTGCACTGTAGATATCTTAATGCTGACCTTCCTTTATTTTGTGGCTGGCAGCAAAATTGGATTTGCCTAAAGAGGACCACTGATCAGGGAGGGAGAGCTAAACATACCGGGCAACGATGGTAACGGAATGAGAGACCTGAGCAGCATCCTGACCTATCCCAGCAGTGAGACGGGTGTTGTGCTACACGGTGGAACAGAGGCTCTCCTGGTACAACACTGAAGTGTAAGCACACCACCCCCCAGATATGAACGCAAATTAAACTGGAGAGCAGACACATCCTTAAGTGTGGAAGCAACAATATTCTTCCCGTTAATGGTTTGTAGTGTTGACTTACGAGGAATGCCTGCCAGTTTGTTGTGTAACAGTAAGGGTCTGCCACGGACAAAGTTAATAGTGCAAGCCCTGTCTGATGGTTCAAACCACACCCGGTGATAAGGCCTCAATTGAGGTGTATGTAAAAGCAGAACTATAGGAAAGGGTCAAATTTACACGAAGGACAGTGAAAAGTGTGGAATTCTATCAACCATAACTGCTGGGTGACTCCCCACCACCCTGAAAATTTAACTACGTAAGCAGCAGGTGTTCTAGCAGCCGCAATGCTACATTGGAAGGGGGCTGCAGGCAGGGCCCTCCATGGATAAGACATTTTCCTGGTGGGAAAATGACATGCGAGACAGCAGTTATTCTACAGGGACAATTCACCAACCAGCCTCAGATAGTCTAACACAAGGGCAACCAGTCTAACATAATGGTTGGTTCACGATGCGAGGCCTCTGGACCACCAGCAATCAACACGGCCTTCTGCTGTGTCATCTAGAACTGCCACTGATATTTCATACTTGATGTGAGCCATTAGGTGCGCCCGAAACACATTTGTAATCTTGTCAGCAACTGCCAACAAAAACGTGCAGTAATACAGTCGCATGTCGTCACTTGGAATTTGGATGAACACATCAATGCCTAACCCTGCTTTGGTGTATATAGGGAGGGGAGCACAGACTGGATGCAGCAGTGTGCAGTTCTCAAGCAAGAGGCTCATTACAAACCTTCAGTTCAGAGCTGCAAAGACATGAAAAATGTGTTCGTGTTAACACCACTTGTGTTCTACGGGTAGTTGAACGTTTCTGCTTAGAACATCTACAAGAAGATTGTGTTCCCCTGGAACATGATGCAACAGGAGGAACATGTGTTTGAGGGCCTACTTCCAAACGCTTTGTGCCAGTTTGGACAGCCCTGGAGAGGGAGTTTCTTCCTGCTCATTTAAAACATGGTTGTGGTGCTGGTTTAGGACTAGAACAATCTTCCCATGCAGTTTTTGTTGAAAAACCTAAGGCTTTTAACACTGCTAGTCGCTCCAACAGGTTGATGAGTTTGTTTGCTACAGATTGTGATCACGTGCTGTGCTCTGTCTGGTGGAGAAGATGAGCTCCCCACCCTCACAGGGCTGCGCCTGTCGTGAGACTGGCCTCTACTGCGGGGGTGGGAACGATTTCCCTTTTATAAGGTTCTCCCTTGTCCACCACTGCAGCGATAGAAGGGGGGCTTTCGAGACAACCACTAAATCTTCCTTCTGACCGCTTGCTTGACACCATTGGCTCGAGAGCCACTCTTGCATAGGACGCATGCGCAGACAGGCATGTGGCACCAGAAAAATGCAGGAAGCCATCATTTGTATTAGCCGCATGGCTTTCCGCCTGGAAGGATTTGGAACAACCAGCTTTTAACTCTCTCGTTGAAAATAAGCACAAGGCTGTCTTCTATCTGAATTAGTGCTCCCAGAAACTTTGACATGGCTGGGGACAAGGCTTGACTTCTTTTCATTGTTATGGGAACCCCAGCTGAAAGAGTAGGTCTACAATCTTTAGGCTGTTCTTCAGACATGTCTGATGTGCGTCTCCTGTTAAGAGTCAGTCGTCTAGATAAAGTTACACCAGAACGACCGTCTGTGTAAGTGAGCTGCTGCCACTGCCAGATCCTAGGTAAAAATCCTTGGGGCAGAGGAAATGCCGAAGGGAAGCATAGTGGGTGTTCGCTATTGTGCATAGGCAACCTTGAAATGTGAAAGTATGTATCTTTCATATCGACGGTTAACATTTAATGGCCATGCTTCAGCAGTGGAATTACCTCCTGCAGAGTTAGTCATCCTGAACCTTTGAGGTTTGACATACTTGTTTGCAGGACACAGATCTAATACAATTTGCACGGTTAGAACCTTTTTGGGTACAAGGAAGGATTTTGAATAGATAACATTGTTTACCTGGTGAGCCAGGATAGTTTCTATTGCTCCCTTTTGTAGCAGGGCCTCCACTTCTGCTTGAAGAATAAGGAGATGGTCTGGAGACACTCCTCTTGTTTTTTAGCAGGTGGCACCGAGGTGTCTGGAGAAACTATTCAATACCCCCGTCCTCTACTGTCTTGAGCAACCACTTGTCTGAAGGAATTCGCTCCCACGCATGGGTGAAGTAGGGGAATCTGTACCAGAGAGTCATTTGTTGGCAGGAATAAGGGAGCCTCTGGCGGATGCATTCCTACACCTTCCTTCGCAACACAGGAAGCCTTGCTGTTGAGGGGATTGGCAGGCGTTTGATGATCTTTGATTGGAGTACCCGGGTGAACTTCCTGTGGCATATGATATGATCGGTTATTTAGACCGTGCCTAATACCCAGAGGTTTCTAAGCGCGGACCCAGGGATCGAACCTGTGTTGCTCCGTGTCTTGCTTCCAAGGCGAGCAAGTTGCCCCTCAGCTATCCTCCCAAGAGCTCATTACAAACCTTCATTTCAGAGCTGCAAAGACGTTGTGCAAAATGTGTATGTGTTAACACCACTCGTGTTCGACGGGTAGTTGAATGTTTCTGCTTAGCACGTCTGCAAGAAGATTGTGAGATTTGTGTGGGCCTAGAAAATTATTTCACTCAATTGGAGCAGCAGGTATTAAAACCCCTGCTCTGTAGGTACGGCTTGCTTGGTTTAAGGACTTTAGAGTCTAGAGCTCTTTTTTTGACATGTCGAGGGCATCATCGACTGCCTTCCCAAACAAGGCAGACTCCTCTATTGGTTTGGTAACAAGGGAAGCCTGCGCCTCAGGTTTGAACCCCGAGTTCCATAACCAAGCGTGGCACTTTAAAAGAGCTCCTACAGCTAACACGCCCAGCTGTCTCAGCAGAGTGCAAAATGTTCTTCAAAATATTTCGGGAGACTTGCCCGCCCTCATGAACAATAGCACGCAGCTGTGACTTGGCTGGCTCAGGAACACTTTCCAGGCCCTTCTTGTACTAGACCCCACTGAACGTCACTAAAGCTGGCAAGCAAAGTAGTGTTGTTGGCAATGCGGGCAGTATAGGCTGCTTAAGTTGGAATCCTTTTGCCTGAGGTATACCATTTTATACATTCCTTGACGGGAGCAGCTTTAGCTGAAGACAAAGGAACTCATGTACACTTCCTGGTCATGGTGACCACCAGAGAATCAGGAACAGTGTGTCCCCGGATGTAAAGGGGATATGAGGGAGCAGGCCTGAGCATCTTCTCAACTTGCGGGTTAATTGCTCGTGTTGGAAAGGGCGTGGGAGACCAGCTGCAATCTGCTACTTTATAGAATTAAGCAGGAGAATGAACTGAATGAGGCTTTTTTTCTTTAAGGATAGCCTACACAAAGTCAGGCACTGTCTCCTGGCTGTGCATTTTAAAATGTTCTGCTGCTTTTTTAGATTACTATTAAATATCAGCTGGTCATCAATAGGGGAAGAGTCTTGGGGCTAAACAACAGGTGAGGAGTCTGCAAAAATATTCTGCCTCACAAGTGGGTATAGTAGGCCAAGGCCCCTGGTCAGCAGTGACATCGAACCATGTGTCTGGGTCCTGGGAAATAGGATCCTGGCGTTCATCTCCCTGGTCTCAGGTATAATATAACTCCTCATCCTTATCATGTAGATCATCCTGAAATATATCCGCTGAAATATCAGTCTCTTTAGAGGTAGTGCGAAAAACTGGGGACTGAAGCATAGCAAACTTGAAGGGTTTAGGGTCCTCATCTAAGGGAACAGATCTTTTAGGGAACCTGTCTGAGAAAGAAAAAAAACTGACCTTATCCATAAACTCCTCAAAACTTTCCCTTGTCCAGGTCCCTGTAGTTGGAGTTTCAGGGAGTGGAAAAAGTACATCCTTTTGAACAGGACCTTTATGACCACGTAAAGACTGAGCCATGGGGGAGCCATGGTGCTCCAACAAAGGGAATCTGGTTAAGTGTTGGACAATTCTTCCCTTAATTTAGGGTGAATTTTAACTGTCGATGCGGGTTTTGCTCTGCTCGCTGGGCCCAGCCTCCTCCAAGACTCTTGAGTGTGGATCACGAGGCCTACCCTGCTCCTCGGGCCTAGACCCGCCAGTGGGTGTGACACCAAGAGCTGCATTTAGGCACCCCCCTCTGACGTATTGCCAGTACTAGGGCGTGGCCCCTCGGACATAATGCTGGTACAAGTGCAGAGCCACGAGGGTGGAGACCCAGTACAAGAACCTTCCAGGTCCCTCAACACTGTCACCGGGAGGATCCCTCGGCCTTTAGGCCGGTAGCTGAAGCACCCTCGGTGCACATGCTGGTACGAGAACCTGAGTGGTCCCTCCCACGCGGGTGAGCCCTTGGGAAGGAGTCTCCCTTGCAGGGTGCAATGGAAAATAGAGGCCCCACCTTTGGCCTGGATCGATATTTCACAAAGTCCTTGAGGTCCTGTGGAGGCGACTTCTGGAAGAGCTCCCTCCACCTGACTAGTCTGTTTTTCAGAGACCTTGATAACAGGGCGTTGCACGCTCGACAAGCTTGCCAACTGTGGTCTGTGCCAAGGCAACGTAGGCAGAGGGTGTGGGGGTCTGAAGTTGGGAAGAGCATGCCGCTGGATGGACACCTGCTGAACCCTGTGGAAGTCGACATGCGCCGGGGAGGAGTGTGACGCCTGAGGACCGAGTACCTGTATGATCAAAAAAAGAAATATCTAAAGGGCACCTGGCGAGTCCCTATATGCCCAGGAGGGTATATGTATCAATATCAAAAATTATCAGGATGTGAGACCCTAGAACAGTTAAAACAGTATTGGACACATTTATTTAAATCTCAAAAACAGCCTTGGATCAGCTCCGAGTTGCACCGAGTCGTGACCGCAGCATGATCGTGAGCAACTCGGCAACGAGTCGTGACCGCAGCATGATCGTGAGCAATTCGGAGCTGATCCAAGGATAATAAGCCCAGTGCCCTCTGGAACACTAGATCCTGGCACTGCAGGTCTACCTCCCACGGTGTACTCATCACACCTCGATTCCCAGGATCAATACCAGGAACGATAACCGCACAGCTACTACGCCTTACTTCTGTTTGATGAGAACACCCACGGACAGGCATACTTGACAAGTCTCTCCTGATGAAAGCCACCACATGTACAAGCTCGAATCAACCCCCTGTGGCCGAAACAACAAAGTGTCGATAATCTGAGACAACTGTCGAAACTCCTTTTTTTGTATGTCTCGATATAGTGTTGTGTACACTATTCTTATGTATACCCGGACCGAATAGCAATCTCGGGCAGCACTTGCTCCAGTTATCTTTCACCCAATCATTGTACTCACTTGTTCAATTTGTTACAGAACTTTTCTTCCACCCTTCTGAGGGATGGTATATAGTTGTACTTCCCCTTGTTTGTATAAAATCTGTCCGTGTCACTTTCGTGCTTAGCGAAAGCAGTGTACATTTCTAAAAACTGTTTTTGAGATTTAAATAAATGTGTCCAAAACGGTTTTAACTGTTCTAGGGTCTCACATCCTGATAATTTTTGATATCGATACCTGTATGATAAAAAGACAAAAAGACAGAAGAAGTATCCGCGCATGGAATTACATGGCCGAAGCCAAACCCATGAGCAGTGGTGAATTCGGCCTATTCTTATCGACGCAGAAAAGGGGACTGGGGTGTGGCGCTGGAGGGCGGAGTCAGGGCAGCGCATACTCCGAGGGTCGCACCCCAGCATGCCTCTAAATTTATAGGGGAAGAAGTTTTTTCTGGTGAAAAAGGTTCTGTCTCCCGTCCCTTAGAAGGGATGCCCATGCAGTATGGAGGAAAGGACTACACTAACCCCATTCAAAAGCCACAGTGACCTGAAAAGGGAAAAGCAGAGTTAAGAAGGGTTTTGTTAGCCCGAGAAACCATAGCAACACAAACCACCAGAAGGTTCATAGGCACCCACAAGAGTTAAGAGGGCATATAGTTGCCCCCAGAAAGGGTCACAGGGACCCATGAGAACTAAGAACACCAGAAGTTGTCATAAACTTCAGATGGGTCAAAGGGACCCACAAGCGCTAAGAGAGCCAGACAGAGTGATCATCAAAACACCAGAGTTAAGCGAGACATTGGGACAGACTGACCCAAAAGAGCTACAGATGCCCAATAAGCAAAGTAAAGAGCAGATAAAAGGGGTGCACCGAGGCACCCAACAGCTAATTGAAGTGGGGAGATTTCAACTAAAGTGGTAGAGCGGGATCAGAGAAATATGCCTGCATATTTTTGAGGCACCTTTATAGTCCACCAAGAACTGTTTCTTTGAGCGAAGCTGGTATTACCTAATGACTGTTTAATCAAGACCCAGGAGGGATTCTTGGGACACCATTCTTGGGACGCCAGAGAGATATTAGTGAAAACTTCAAAGTGCAGGGCACTCAACATATTTTTCCTGTACATTTTTTTCTAACTGGTAGGACTAGTTTAGGGAATAGATTTGGACCGAGGACTACTTTATTTTGGACTTTCGAATAGCACCTTAGTTGATTGTTTCTTTTAGGAAGGGAACTCCCTAAGAACATGGTTAGTGAATAGTTTTCTATTTAAAAAAACTTACGTGTAAACTATGTCCTCTGGTACAAGTCCTCCTTATGGTTTGCCACAGAAGGCATTTTCTTCATCCAAGGTTAAGACCATGGGTACTTTCGGTTTAATAATATGAATGATATATTTTATTGTTCATGTTTATAAATAAGAAAAGACAGTTTTAAAAGGAATGTTAACGGTATGCGTGTGGCTCCAGTTTGTATGCTTAGTTGTAGCACATCTGCATATAAACTTCTGCTAGACCTTCTGTACCTGGGTCTTTGCCATTGGGTGGGGCCTTGATGATGGATTTGATTTCCACTATTGTGAGTACTGTGTTGCATGCCTCTCCCTCGTCTTGTTACGTTCTATGCAGCCCAGTCCCACCATCACAGCACGCTAAACATGATCGCTGTTACCTGGTAGTCAACAAGCAGTTCTGGCCTTTTGAATTATCTGGATGCCACTGAAAGGATAAAGTTTGAAGAAATGGCAAATAATCTGATATTCTTCCCCTCTTCCCCCCTCCCGACCCCAACTGAGTAGAGGCATCTGGAAAGGCTGTCCACTCTCCCCACCACTGAACACATAACCCGCTTCCTGGCAGACTGCTCCACAAACAAGGGGACAAATATGTGACCCTCCAAGAAAATATCACTATGCACCGACACCATGCTATTTTTTGTGAACAATTTTCATTTACACAAAATGTTGTGCACAAAACACATTAAATTCATCCACAAAGTTAACATGTAAAACTGTTACAGCAACAGTTTAAAAAATTCACTCACTTTGATTCATTTACAACATGTTACAAAGGACCATTCATGGCTAATATCAAGGTAGGCTTCATCACTGCTTAATAAACTACTAGGTGAGCTAAGGTGAGGCTTTCCCTCTGGACTGCCATTTTAAGCCTTTGCTTCGTGAACATTTTACCTTGCTGCTAGTAACTTGGTGCTAATGTTGATATATTTGTTTTAACTCCTGCTGTTTTAATAGTGTGTTTGATTTTACTTAGAGGCCGCATTGCGGACAAGTCCTCTCTCTAGCTCTGAAGTGGGTGGATTCTCTGCCTCACTTCCCGATTCCTCCGGCCTCTTAATGTGCTGGGGATATTGCCCGCGCAGCGGATGGGCGCAGATGGCACGCCGCCAGCGCACTAAAGGCGCGCTTAAGACAAGCCCGTCTATGCTCGGACAGCACAGGAAAGTCTGAACCTGCCCCTGTTCGATCCTGCAATTAAGAATATTAACCTGTCACAGAACTCCTTGATAGTTCTGGCCCCCAGCTCCACCAGATGGCCTAAGGGATTTCTTAAATGCTTTAAGTCCCAGAAAATAACTGGCAACAAACTCCACTATGGGCTACTAAATACTCTCATTGCATATCCTATGGCATGCCACCACCTAATATCCAACGTGGAAATTTGATTTTTTATTCCTTACTGAGACCTAGCTGAATGAGGCATCCCAACTAGGATCTCATACATGCTGACCGGAAGGCTACTCATCCTGGTGGCGGTCTGGCAATCATTTATAACACTAAATGTAAAGTTAGCTATGTTATTCCCAATCACACCCTCAAAATGGAATGTCTTCTTGCCCGCATTCAGGTTTCTCCTACATCTACACTCTTAATGCTGCTTATATACCGGCCCCCTCGGGTGGACAGGACGTTCTGTGCCGATTTTCTGGCGCTGACACTGGAATTGCAGATTCAATACCCCAATCTTCTAGTTATGGGCGATTTTAATCTATCCAACAACCCTCCCACTAGGGGGCAGGTGGAACAATTCCTGGACATGAGGGATTTAGGCCTTATGATATGATATGACATCCATTACTTCACGTAATACCATTTTTGATGATTGTATCTGCTTAGATTCACATGCTGTGCATATGGTCCG
This sequence comes from Ambystoma mexicanum, assembly GCF_040938575.1. NCBI lineage: Eukaryota > Metazoa > Chordata > Amphibia > Caudata > Ambystomatidae > Ambystoma > Ambystoma mexicanum. The sequence goes on from NC_090921.1 coordinate 987,171,770, forward strand.
ACATCCAGTGGTAACCGCGGAGTATTGCATCTCGTCTTTCGGGGTCCGAAAGGGGACATCGGCATAGGCGGGTCTAACACTATCCTTATCGTGACGTGTGTAGTACCCAAAATCCCTCACGCGCCGAAGTCCCTCTGATTGCATTTTTTCTGCCATGAGGGAGCCCAAGGCTATAGTGAGTGTGTACATAAAGAGAGAAAGTAGTAATAAATCTATGTTCCTACCACCCCGAGCGGGTCGGTAGGGAGGGCGCATGTGAATCTAAGCAGATACAATCATCAGAAATGCTATTACGGTAAGTAATGCATGTCTTCTGATGCTTGTTAATCTGCTTAGAATCACATGCTGTGCATAGACTAGCGAGCAGTACCCGGAGTTGGAGGTGGGTTGTGAGAAGGAACAGTAGACAAAAGATGTCTTAATGCTGCTTGTCCCACCTGAGAATCAGACCTAGAATGAGTGTCTAAGGCAATAGTGTTTTGTAAAGTTGTGTACAAAACTCCAGGTTGCCGCTTTGCAAATGGACTCAAGAGGAACATTTGCAATAAATGCTATGGATGCCCCAGTGCCTCGAGTAGAATGTGCTCTAGGGTTGAAGGGCAGTTCTCTCTTCACAAGAGTAACAGTGTGATGCATTTGACAATCCACCTTGAGTTGGCTGATTTAGAGACAGGATCCCCTTCTCTACCAGCTGCCACTGAAATGAAGAATTGTTTAGTCTTTCTTAGTGGTTTAGTTTTCTCCAGGTAAAACATTACTGCCCTGCGCACGTCTAGTGTGTGAAAGCTTCTTTCGGCCATGTTAGTAGGGTTCTAGAAGAAAGTGGGTAGTTCGATTGACTGATTCACATGGAACTTCGAAATAAATTTAGGCGCAAACCTGGGATGTGTGCGCAGAACTACCATATCTTTGTGGACTGTAACAAAGGGGTCTAAAACAGAAAGAGCCTGTAGTTCGCTCTTTCTGTTTTAGACCCCTGTTTTATAAGTCAGGTCTTTCAGACTTGCTTCATGCATAGGCTCGAAGGGAGCTCCCATGAGCCTGGTTAAAACCACATTCAGGTCCCATCCAGGGGCTGGGTGAGAGATGGGAGGATAAATCCTCTTAACTCCTTCCATAAAGGCTATAAACACCGGTATTTTCCACCACGATACCTTTTGCTGTGATGTAGGCTGACAAAGCAGACAGATGAACCTTTAGGGAATTAAAGACTAACCCAGAGTCCAACAGGTGTGTTAGATACAACACAATGTGTGAGAGTGAGCAATCGATAGGATGGACCCATTGGAATTGCACCAGATGAGGAAACGTTTCCACTTGCTAGCGTAGCAATAACGTGCATTAGGTTTCCTCGCTTCCCTGAGTATGTCCATGCACCTCTGAGGGAGTTGCAAGTGTCCAAACTCTATGATCTCAGGAGCCAGGCTGCTAAATTCAGGGTTTGGGGGCACGGGTGTAAGGTTTCCCCCTGTCCCGAGACATGTTGTACGGGCAGGGAAGTTTGACTGGTGGGGAGCGGGACGTTTCCATCAGGTGAGCAAACCAGGGTTGGCGGGCCCACATGGGGGCCACTAGTATCATGGTAACTGGTTCCTGGTGCATCTTGTGCACTATCTTGTTGAGAAGGGGAGTCAGGGGAAAAGCGTAGACAAATTTCCTCGACCAAGTTATCCAGAAACCGTTCCTCTTGGACCGGTTCTGGGGGTACCTGGAGGCATAGTCTTGGCATTGGACGTTCTCCTGAGTAGCCAACAGGTCGATCTCTGGGAACCCCCATTCTGCGAAGACGCTGGATACAATGTCTTTGTGCAGTCGCCATTCGTATTCTTCAGGCAGAGGAAAATATCTGCTGAGTACATCTGCTAGAAGATAGAGTTCCCCTGGAACATGTTGGGAGAACAAAAACATCTTGTGTTTGATAGCCCATATCCAAACGTTTTGGGACAGCTTGGATAGCCCTGGAGAGTGAGTGCCCCCCTGTTTGTTCAGGTAATACATTGCTGTAGTGCTGTCGGTTAAGATCAGCACCGTCTTCCCTTAGAGTTGTATCTGAAAGGCTTTCAATGCTTTGAACACTGCTAATAGCTCCAGTAAGTTTATATGAAGGGTGGCTACTTGATGGGACCACACTATGTGCTGTCTGCTGAAGCAGGTGAGCCCCCCCCACCCCGTGAGAGATGTGTCTGTCGTGAGAGTGACTTCCATTGCAGGGGTGGTGAAGGTTTTCCCTCTACCACCACTGCAGAGAGAGAACGAGGGCTGGCGAGACAACTAGCAGATCTTCCCATTGCCTGCTGGCCTGACACCACTGGTTGATGAGCCACTCTTGCATGGGACGCATGCGCAGCCCCGTGTGGGGAACCAAGTATATACATTTCGCCATCATCCCTAGCAATCGCATGGCTTTGCGTACCGTCACCTCTCGACTGGCTACATATTGAGGAATCTGAGAGGGCATGTTCTGAACCCTCTCACTGGAGGGGAAGACAAGACTGTCTTCCATCTGAATTAGTGCCCCCAGAAATTGTTTTACTTGGCTGGGGACGAGGCTGGTGGTCTTTTCGTTGATTGAAAAGCCCAGGCTTAAGAGGAGATCTAATGTTTTTTGGGTGTTTGAAAAACAAGCGAACGATTCCCCCGTAATAAGCCAGTCGTCGAGTTAAGGGAAAAACGGGACTGATAGTCTGCGCAGGTGTGCTGCTGCCACTGCCAGGACTTTGGTAAACACCCTTGGCGTCAAGGCATGCCGAAGGGGAGTACTTTGAACTGGTAGGGTTTGTCCTGGATCATGAACCTTAGGTATTTTCGTCTCAGCGCTTCCTGGGTAATCTGAGAAGCCTAGTTCTGGACCTCATCTGGTTGGGAAAACCCGCAAGGGTGGCATACTCATCCCTCGTACTTCCTGTTACTAGGGGTGGCCTAGCTCTACCCGATCTAGAACGATACTCCTGGGCTGCACAAGCCCAGTTTCGCAGTCACTGGTATATCCCCCAATTCGTAAGACCGCACGCTCAGGTCGAACGGGCACTAGCCTCAGCCAACCTGCTAAGGGCCGCGATTATCAGCAAACAGGCTGTGCCACACACCACGCTCAACATAGTGCAATCCACCCACACAATATGGCGGAAAATAGCCCAAAAGTACAAGATTCAGCTTAGATACTCTCCTCTTCTACCCGCAAACTTTATTCACGGGATCCCACTCGCCGCTGAGAAAGTGTATCTGAACTGGGCGGACAAGTGTAAAATAAATACATTTGGTGACCTCTTCATACAAGACACCTTCATAACACCGCAACAAGCGAAGGAGAAAGATAGCACCTCCTCTCTTGATAGCTTTTTGTACTTCAGAGTGCGGTACACCCTGCAGGCCCTCATCCCATCGTTCCCACAACCACCACCCACCTGGCAGCTGCTGCACAGAGCCATTCAGGCACGAGGGGAGGGCAGACTGGTCTCTTCTATCTACAAAGCCCTGCTCATGGACACTCTTCCCTCGAACCCCAAAATGAAAGCAAGATGGGGAACCACGCTTCAAACCCCCATTCTAGATGAAGACTGGAACCATATCTTACAACAGACTCAAAAAGTGGCACTCAACTCCTGCTTCAAACAAATGCACTTTAACTTTCTGCACCAAACATATTATACCCCTAAAAAGAGAAACAGACATCACCCAGGGTCAAATGCATCCTCCAACAGGTGTGGGTCCTCTGATGCTGACTTCTTGCACCTAGCGTGGAGCTGCCCAACAGTGTCTAAATTCTGGTCAGATGTGCTCGATGAAACTAACGCAATAATCGGCGAGAGGGTGGGGCACTCCCCACTAGTGGCACTCCTTGGCCTAACGAGACCCCTGTCCTCACACGTTAGAAAACTGGCAAGTATGCTACTGGTTCTGGCACGTAGAAGAGTGGCCATGGCGTGGGGACGCGGCACACCCCCCACTCTTGCAAACTGGAGGAGAGACATTACATACTGCCAAGAAACGGAATCAGAATTTATAAAGACTCTACCCCACCACGCGAGACCCCCAGATATTTGGGGCCTATATATCTCTCACCTCCTCTCCAGCGAAGCACCAACCGAGACATCTGATCAGCCACCACAGACTTCACCTGTGTAAATCAAATGCGATAGCTCCTTGTTGGGCGATGGGAAGGTCGGAGGGTGAGGGGGGGGGGTGGGCGTGAGGGGGGCAATGGTGACATGTTAGTAGCCCACTGTTTGGGCTTGTTGGTACACATGTTTATTAAAATGCAAAAATAAAGCTTAAAAAAAATAAACAAAATTTGAACCTTCAGGATAAGTTAATCGTTTTTTCAGCCAAGCTATTGCAATGTTCTAGATTGACAGTCCCTTGCATATCAATAACTGTCTCTGAATGTGAAGCAAATGCTAATAACCAATCTTTAGCTTCCGAACATTAATAAATGGTTAATGCTGTTAAAAAAAAAAAAATGAACCTTAGTTATTTTCTGGTTGCCATGAAGTCCCCTTGTTTCAGCAATGGGATCACCTCCTGCAGTGTTACCATGCAAAACCTCTGGGGTTTTATAAACTTGGTCGCTTGGTGCAGATCTAGTACAGGACGCATGCTGAGATCCTTTTTGGGTACAAGGAAGTACACTGAATAAAAACCCCAGTTTACCTGAAGAATAGGGACGGCTTCTATGGCGTCCTTTCCCAGCAGCGCTTCCACCTCTTGAATCAGGATGTTTAGATGGTCCGGTGAAAGGCGCCATGAGCGCGGCGGTCTGAACTGTGGCAGTCGGCAGAATTCCACGCAATAACCGTGGGCGACCGTCTTTAAGACCCACTGGTCGGAAGTTATCCCCTCCCATGCCTTGAGGAAAGATGTTAATCGCCCCCCGACCAGGGAGGCATGGGAGGGGACCTGGACTTGGTGATCATTTCTGACTTGAGGATGTGGCTCCTCTGGGATTGGGGCCTCTGCCTCTACCCATGCCGCGTTTCTGACCCCTTAAGGGATAGTAAGCGGGGCTTTCAGATGTTTGGTTATTGTTGAAGCTGACCGTGCCGTAGTAGTTTTGACCGGCACAAGCTTGCCCTCGAAAGGACCGCCGAGAATGGTTACCCCCTCTGGGAAGAGGGTTTTTGTTTAATTTGTTGCAGAGACTTGAAGGTCTCATGCTGCTTCTTGGCTGTCTCCAACGCTTCATCAACTGCTTTCCCAAAGAGGTTGGACTCTTCAATGGGCATATTAATGAGGGAGGCCTGAGTTTCAGGTCTAAACCCCGATGTACGCAGCCATGCGTGTCTCTTCAGAAGAGTCCCTTGTACAAGGGATCTGCCAGATGTTTCTGCAGTATCCAGGATGTTTTTAACCACATTCTGGTTAACCAGTTTTCCTTCCGCAACAATGGCGAGAAGCTTGATCCTGGCCGGTTCCGGGACCTCCTGAAGGCCTTCTTGGAGCAGGTTCCATTGGGCATTGGCATAGCTTGCTAAAAGCGTAGTATTATTAGCAACCCGAATGGTATATGCAGTTGCTGACGTGACACGTTTGCCTAGGGCATACAATCTTTTAGACTCCTTGTCCAGAGGTGATTCTCCAGTGGCAAGGGGTACCCCTGCCCTCTTACAAGTAGTGGTCACCACCAGTGAGTCCGGGATGGCATGCCCCTTGATATATAGAGAGTAGGAAGGAGAAGGCCGAAATAATTTTTTGACTCTCGGGTTCACGGCCCTTGTCTGGGCAGGTGTGACTAAAGATGGAGGTATCCGCCTCTTAACAGAGTTAAGGAGGGGAATGGATTGACTTGTTGATCTTCTCCATAATTATCCAGAAAAGAGGATTCCTCTTCTTCAGTATAAATGTCCCAGTATGTGTGCATGTGGGCCACGTCTTCCTGTTGGGAAAACCTGAGACTGAACATCTTGTAGTTGAAGATTAGGGTCTACCCAAGCCTTTTTTGGCAGAGGCTTGTCACCAGAACTGATAATCTGCTCCAGCCGATCCATGCATCCCTCAAACTTTTCAGTAGTCCATTTCGAGGACCTAAAAGGGCCTAGATGGGGAGTAACAACGTTCCCCCTGCCCTTTAGCGTCGAGAGGAACTTCTCAGGGTGTCAGAGAGGCTCTTGACTATCCACTTAAGAGTCATCGGAATCGCGGCCCAAGTCCGTCGAAAATTTTTCCGCAGCCTGGCCCATAACTTTCTGCGGGACCGCGGTAAGGCCCACCGCCGCTGCGATCCTACCGATGCTCTTCCGGATAGTAACCGAATCGTCGAGGGACAAAGCCTCCGACGATGTAGCAGTAGTTGAAATGCCATCAGCGGCACCAGACGGCCCAGCGGTCGGAGTGCCGGGTAGAGGCCTAGTCGTAACTTTCGGGCCTATTGAGGCCTTGTAAATCGTCGAAGTTTCGGATTCCAAAACTTTGGCGCATGTAGACTGGGAGTAGCGCCCTTATTCATTTTAGTTTGCCCAGTCATGCGCTGTTGCAGATGCGGGGAAGGCTTTGGATCTACACGATTCGAGGGAACCGTCGAAATCTTTGACGTACCCGTTGGCGCTTTCGCCTTTTTCGACGAAGGCATCGAAGATGGCGTAGGGGTTGTGTTTTTAGTGCGATGTTTATGTACGCCCTTGTCACCGGGTGTAGTCTCTGTAGCAAGACCAGAGTCGAGCCTGGAAGGGTCTGGCGTGGCGGACCTAGAAGTGTCCACCTAAAGGTCTGTAATACCCACATTGGACGTTTGGTCATCCGAAGTACCCCCGTTACTTTCGGCTGGTGTTGCGGTAGGGGAGGGAGGCTCCATGCGTGACATGCCGTGCGCGTCCCACCGCTTTACACAGCGATCCTTGAGGGTTTTAGGCTTAAGGAGCTTGCACGCCGAACACCGCTTTTCGTCGTGCTCTAGGGGGATACAGGGGTTACACGTCCTGTGCTCGTCCTTCCAAGGATATCTGACCCTACACTTAGGGCAGAATCTAAAAGGAGTACTTTCTATAGCCAAAGGGAAGGATAACCGGACCGAAAGGGAAAGAAGCGGGAAGGAGGAAAGACATAACAATATGGCCACCACAAACCCACTCTCCCTCCTGTAGAGGTTGGCCAGAGGGCCCGACCACGTGGAAATCCAGCCGCCGGATCTTAGGCACCGAGACCACAGCCGTAGACGATTCCTCCGTAGTCTTCGTCGAAGATGTTCTTATTAGGCAAAGTGACTTAACGGGGCATAAACCGAAAATTCGGTAAAGATAAACAATGTCTCTAGTAAGAGCTCCGCTGTAGGGCGACCAGTTATCTGGGTGGAAAAAAACAATCTGCAAGACCTCGGTGCGCAAGGGATTTTGGGTACTACACAAGTCACGATAGGGATAGTGTTACAGACGCCTATGCCGACGTCCCCTTTCGGTCCCCGAAAGACAAGATGCAATACTCGGCGGTTACCACTGGATGTCGGACCATATACACAGCATGTGATTCTAAGCAAATTAACAAGCATCAGAAATGTTATTTATATCGCGCTCGTACACAGGTGTTTCAGAGCACGACCAGGCAAAGGGAGGGGAGCAGAGGAGAAGCAAAAAACAACAATCTTACTAGGCCCGGTGACATTGAGAATTCGCAAGTGTATGGGCAAGGGAAAAATAAAGGGGGGGGAGGAGAGCAGTGGATGAGGACCTGTATGGGTACAGATACAGGCCCTAGTGCAAGGGGTGGCCCGAGGCAGTGCGGAAGGATGGCAGGGTGAGCAGGTACCTGGACCGGAAGGACAGAAGGTGGCCAAGTGCACAGCGCTGAGGGAGAAGGCAGATCAGCAGGGGAGAAGCGGGTCAAAGGCAGAAGCGAAGAGGAAGGTCTTGAGGATCTTCTGGAACCGTAGATGGTTCTCCTCAAGTTTCAAGGTGACAGGGAGGCAGTTCCAAAGGGAGGCCCCGCCGAAGACAGATTTACCTCCAGCTCGTTTCTTTGAAAAACGACTGACCCTGAGGAGATACAGGAGAGAAGGGCTCGAGAGGGGAGGTATTTACAGAGGGATAGTTGAATGTATTTTGGACCCCGGCCCCAGAAAGCCTTGTGGACAATGCAAAGGGTTTTAAATTTAATCCTTGCATCCAATGATGGGATTTCAGAGCTGAAGAGATACGATCCAAGGGCTTGAGGCCAAGGGCAAGTCTCGCAGTCCTGTTCCGGATTAGTTGTAAAGGGCAGAGAGTGGAGGCAGGTAGATTTAGAAAGAGGTGTTACAGTAGTACAACCTAGAGAGAATCAGAGCTTCTGGGGGAAGGTGAGGAAAGTATGAGTACCTCTAAGGAGGTGCAGTAAGAAGTTTGACTTTTTAGAGACATCAGAGATGTGTGGGGAGAAGGAAAGTGTGGAGTCAAAGATGACCCCGAGGTTCTTAGCTTTGCAGGTAGGGGCAGGAGGGCGGCCAAGGGAGGCTGGCCAGAGAGTGAGGGGAAAGGATGGAGGGTCTACCAATGAGGAGGATCTCAGTCTTGTTGGCATTTAAACAGAGATCGTTGGTGGCACACCAATTTTGAATGGCGATGAGACAGTCAGATGACGGAAGGAGAGGAGGTGGCTGAAGGAAGCCTGAAAATGAGTTGGATGGCATCAGTGTCACACTGGAAATTTGAGCAGCAGGTGGAAATGCAGTATGCAAGAGTTGCCAGGTATTGGTTGAAAATCCAGGGCGAGAGGTTAGACCCCTGGGTAACACCACAGGTGGGGAGGGGGATTGAAGATGGGAAGGACCCAGTTTGTACCCGGGAGGGTCGATCAGAGAGAAAAGCGGTCAGCTAGGCCAGAGCCTGATCAGTGATACTCAGGTTGACATGGAGATGATTGAGCAGGGTGGTATGGTTGACTGTCGAAAGCAGAGGAGAGATCAAGTAGGATGAGGACAGAGGGAATGTTAGTGTCAAGGTTGGAGAGCAAGTCTTCACAGATGTTCAGGAGAGCAGTTTCCGTGCTTTGGGCAGATCTGAAGCCATATTGGTGGTCGTGGAGAGAGCCAGAGTCAGAATGAAGTTGGCGCTCTATTCAATGGGTTGCTAAACCTACCCATGAATGGGGGCAATAACCTTGATCTAGTCTTTGCATCCGAAATGTTGATTGCCGCGTCTCCACACCCATTATCTAGTCCCATCACGGTTTGGTACCTTTTTCCATCTTTCAACCCACTCCCATCTGTCTGCAACCTAGGCCAGTGATTTTGAAACGTAGCCGGCATAGGGTACTCAATCTTCTAATAACTACTACCCTACTAACTCAGTGCGGACATTCTGCCCAGTGTTCTCTCCCTGTGCTCGAGTACGTCTTTACTACCACTGTAGACTTGCTGGCTCCTCTTCGGATGTGTAAGCACATCTTGCCTTTCTGAACCGTGGTACACCGATCAGCTTAAGGCTGAGAAGTTACGGTGTAGACAAGCCGAGCAAAAATGGAAGGTCGACTACTCTGCTGAGACTAAATCTGCCTTTCGTCATGCTCTTACAGTTTATCACAAGCTGGTCATCGAGGCAAAGAAAGCTTGGTCTCCAAATTTGAGGGTGCCCTTAACCAGCCTACGGCTCTTTTTCAGCTTGTCCAATCATTCCACACTCCCGCAATGTCCAGTTCTCAGCCTACCCAGTCTCAAGATCTTTGTGATTCCCTCTCTGCTGTCTTTGTATCTAAGATCTCCTCTTTTCGTACTAATATTAATACTGGAGCTAAACTTCTGTCGGCTGCCTATGGCTCCACTGAGACCATGGTCTCTCCCTTACAGTCTACATTTCTTGAATCTTCTGCTTATTTTGATTCTTTTCTATCGGGTTTTCGAACGGGCAGGGGCACTGAATCTGTCCTCAACTCAGTGCCGAACGACCTGGCTCGCCTGATGGATCAGGGGGGTGTTGGTGCAGTTGTGTTATTAGATCTGTCAGCTGCGTTCGACACAGTGGAACATCCCACCCTGATCTCCAGGCTGTCCTCGGCCAGGCTGTCTGGTAAAGTTCTTGACTGGTTCTTATCCTTCCCTGCCGACCGCTCACAATCTGTGTCCCTTCCACCTTTTCGTTCGAGTCCAGGCCCACTCTCCTGTGGTGTGCCACAGGGATCTGCTCTCTCCCCTATTTTATTCAATCTCTATATTAGGCACCTTTTGTCCTTCATTCTGCGCCATGGCTTCCGTTATTATTCTTACACTGACGACACAAATCTTGGTTCGGATTGACTTAAATCAAGCTGAGACGGCCACTCGGTTTAGGTGTTGTCTTCAGAGGTTGTGGAATGGATGACATCCAATTGGTTGAAACTTCACGGCACTAAGACTGAGGTGTTGGTGGTAGGTACCAGCGCTGCCCTCCTTTACTGGACTAATGACTGCTGGCACACCGCACTTCGCCCGACTTCCGGTACCTGTGGTATCTGGAAAGCATCTGGGCGTGACTCTTCCTCTCTTACCATGGATGGTCAGGTTCCGGCAGTATGCAAAAGCGGCCATTTTAAACTTTGCATACTTAGGAAAGTCCTTCCTTTTGTGCCTGAAAAACGCCAGGCACTGGTGGTAGCCGCACTGGTCATGAGTGGCTTAGACTACTGCAACTCGTACTTAGCTCAGCCACGCTATCTGGTTAACCGCCTTCAGCTGCTGCAGAATGCTGCTGCTAGAGCTGTTCTATGGCCTTCTTTTGGCACCGACATGACCCCTTTACTGCGGCAGCTCCATTGGCTCTCGGAAGAAAGGTAGATCTTGTTTAAATCTTTGTGTATGGTACACTGGGCATTCAACGGCGTGGGAACTGAATACATGCAGGACAAATTCCTGCACTACATTCCCACACAATGTCTCCACTCACAATCCGCATTTCTCACAGTTACCGCCGCTAAGGCCTGGAACGCTCTCCCCTTGCTGCTGCGCGAGACCACAGATCATCTAGTCTTTCGACGCCTACTAAAGACATCAGTATTCCAAGTCCTCGCTGTTAGGTTTCTTGTTCACATTCTTAGCACCTTCGGGCGTTTGTGCACTCTACAAATCTACATAACATACTAAAAACAAACAGTTTTTGCTAGATCCAACAAATCCAAAAGTAAATACAGATGACATAATCGTGTAACATGATGCAAATGAGTCTCTTCCAATTTTAAGGAGTCCAAAAAAACAGTCACTGTCCATACTATTGTCGTGGTTCTTCCTGTGAGGCAATATTGCCACATAATTTCTCCGTCATCTGCAGAGAACAAATCAGCATACGTTCGAAAGCAATTCCACCCCCCCCCCCCCCCCACAGCCCCATGTGGCAACACATGCTGTTAAAGATGTCTTAATGTCTCCTTATACTGTTCTCCCTCACAGAAACCGCGACCTTGATCTCGGGACAGTAGCCCATATTGAATCAATTTCTTTGGTAGAAATTAAGTTCCAGCCGAAAAGCAAGAAACCTCTTCTTACTTCCCCATCTGGATAAATTGAGATACACAGAGCCGGAGTTCGCAGATTTTTGTAATCCCATGTCAGAAGACTGATCGGAAGTAGTGCATGGAATCCACCGTATCGGACCAATCATGTAGGTACAACTACTTCTCAACTTTTCATAGATTACCAACCAGGTCCGCCACTGAGGATCCCACCATCAAAAGTTGCAAAAGACAAAAAGGATGAATAGATGTTTATATACCTGTCCCCCAGAGTTTCCAGAGTGGCTTTCAGATCAAGAAACAGTGCTTGGTGGGGCAGATGATTTTTCTGTACAAACAGATACCTCCAACATTCCCTAGCTTAAGGATGAAATTCTGAGCGCATAACTAATGGCACACTGTTAATAACCTGAAGAATCTTCCTCCACACCAATCCCTCAAGGACAGGCAAGTAATCCAGAAGTCTGTCAACTCAATCCCGTACTGGGGTTTGAGAACAATCTTCCCTTCAAAAAACTTCAGTACAGGATACAAGTATTTGCCATATTTAAAATCAATACAACGCAACAGATTTAATAATGCACTCATACAAATCTTGTTCTTTAGTGAGCTGCTGATGTGTTTTTTTCTGGATGGGAAAACCTAAATAAATAAAGCGGTCAACCAGTTCAATGGCCTATGAATCAAAATTCCAACTAAATCTAGGGGCACATTTCCGTATACTACATAGACTTTATATGACGCTCACCTGACTCCCATGGAGGTGCTGGCCTGGTTCGCGCTGCTGTGACCTCTTCTAAGGTGATGCGCAGGGTTCGGAAGACGGACTGGACCGGGCCCCCAAATCTGGTTGTCTGGCTCGCAGAAGTATCCTTCTGTAGGCGAAAATAGGCGATTAACTGTCTGCGGGGTAATGCAATCAGCCTCCCACTTTCCCCTCTCACCCTCCTCGAAACCCTTCTGTGATTCCTCGTAGCAGCTCACCTTAGGGTCTGGAAGGACGAGCTCTCCATCCTGCTTCTGATGTAGGGGCGCGTAGGTATCCAGTTACTTCACTGGATTTTCGGATTGGTAAGAACCAAACTTGCTTGGCTTCCAGGTAAGTTTTTTGATAAGAGGTTCCCCTTGTGTCCATGCATTAATGTACTAATGCTAGTGTCTTTTTCCCCATAGGGGCCGGGGTACGGAATGCCGGGGAACAGGCACCGACCCGAGATGAGAGGTGAAATCCTTGTAGAAATCAGTTAAGTCTTTAATGAGCTTTTTTGGTAATGTCTTTTCATTCGCTCATTAACGCTGATGTCTCTTTTTCCCCTTAGGGGCCGGGATCCGGAAATGCCAGGATGCGGCGCGGACCCGAAATGAAGAGGGAATGAATCAACAGGTAAGTCTTAACATGGAGATTTAGCTTTCCTTATTCCCTTCTCTCTCTCACCTTTTGTTCTGGTCTTTTTCTCCCTAGGCGCTGGGGCGTGACTGCAAATCCGGATGATCGCTGCTGAACATGGAGGCGTCCAGTAAAGGTGAGTGGAATGCGGCGCTGCAGCGATCGATGCGATGAGCTTTTAAATAAAAGTCTTCCTTTTCAGGATTGTCGGCGAGATGTCTCCGGGATGCGGATTTAGCAGGTAAGGACTTTTCCTTCTTCTGTTCTCTTCTTCTCTTCCTTTGCAGGTGATCCAGGATGCTGGCAGGCGTGGCAGAAGTCAGGATGCAGGAGCAGACACGGTGAGCGTCCAGCTGCTAGATGCAGAACAACGCGAAGCACATGTGGCTGTTCCGGTGGGGTTTAAATAGCCTTGGAAGAAGTTCCAGGTATGTATCCTTCCTCCAATCAGGTATGTATCCTTCCCCGACCACGCCCAGATGGTAAATTAGTCCCACAGGTAAAGTAGTTCCTTTCAGGCCTGAAGGGGGTCGGGATCCTGCAGCATGGTCTGCATCAGGTAAGTGCACCCAAGCACATCCATAATGAGCCTGGCGCCTATGGTGCCAGGACTGATGTCTTATGAGCCTGGCGCCATAGGCGCCAGGACACTGTCCAAAGGGCCCCTATATGGGGTTGCTGGGTCCTTCCTTGGGGACTGGATGTCCGCTTTTGGGGACGCAGGGCTTGAACCGGCTCCCCGGGAGCGGGCATCATGACTTTTTAGTCTTTGACGGATTGACTTTCAAACAGTGTGCCCTTTCAAAATTAGAAAAGGCATTGAGCAAGCTCTGTAAGCTTTAGTGTGTGCATTCAAATAGGAGGTAGTCTTTGGCGTAAGCAAGCCACATCACTAAGATTTCCAATGTTGGGGCATGCAAACGCAGATAAACACTCTCCCACATCAGACAAACACAATTTAAAGAGGCAGGGTGCTATCACACAAACCTGTCTCACCCAATGAGAGGTATCTATGCGTCGGGAGAGGAGCCATTGATGATTCAAACGAATATGCACATTTGACCCTCGATAAAGACCAGAAATTAGTCGTAGCACTCCTTCAGGAATGCCCCATCTGTGTAGTTTAGCCCAAAGGAGCTATCTATTGACAGTGTCAAACGCTGCAGACAGATCAATGCTTGCAAGAAAAATATCATATTTAGCCAATAACTTTATTAAAGCCTAATAACCTCTAACACAACAAACCCTCTCTGGCTAGGTCAGAGGCAGACCTAGCATATACGTATATAAGAGCAGAAAGGGAATTCCAACCTGATTCTATGTATAGCAAATGTGCTGATGTATACTAACACTGGGTTAGAGAGAGAGAGAGGACTCTTTAAACCGATAGTCTTGAAAAAATAGACTCAGTACAGGTCGAATATTTTCAAAAAGGTTTTTTATAAAACAATATTTAATAGAAAGTTACTCATTAAGAAATTATTTACATAAAACATGTTTTAGACCCAAACATTACATACATGATGAACAAAAACAAATACACAAAAAAGGACTACACTCAGAATATGGACAACAGAAACAACCAAATGACGTAGTACAACAAATACATTCATTGAGTATATCACTCAAATGACATAAAACAATCCCGACATCTTTCAGTTCTTCCAGGCTGACATTGCATGAACTTTCTTCAGGGGAGAAGACTATTTTCTTGATAAACACCATGCATTCCAGGGCCACATGGAATGATTCAGTTCTAGTGGGGTTTACTTCAGAGCAGGAGAATCAAACCACATACCCATTTTTTCCGGCTACACATTGATTGAGTTCATTATCAGAATACATATGGGATACATTACTCACATAATCGTATTTCTGATGCTTGTATCTGCTTAGATTCACATGCTGTGCATAGGCCGACATCTAGTGGAAGCTGCGGAGTATTACAGTTTGTTTTTCGAAACTCGAAAATGGGCGTCGACACAGGGCGTGCCAGTAATACTATCCCTAGTGTGACATCCACTGTACCCATGATCCCTCATGCGTGTAGGACCCTCAGATTGTATTTTTTCTGACATGAGGTAGCATGAGGAGTAGCGCGAGTACAGGTTATCCAAGCAGATAGATAAGACTACAAGCATCCATGCGCCTTCTCTCAGAGGGGAGGAAGGGTGGGTCGCATGTGAATCTAAGCAGATACAAGCATCAGAAATACAATTACGGTGAGTAATCTATCCCTTCGGAGGCTTGTGGAATCTGCTTAGATCACATGCTTTGCATAGATTAGCGAGCAGTGTTAGAAGAAGGAGGTGGGATGTGAGAAGGGTCATGAGCAAACAGGTGTCTCTGTCTTAGAATGAGTGTCAATGCAGTAGTGCTGAGTAAAAGTGTGAATAGAGCTTCATGTAGTTGCTATGCAAATGGTGTCATGGGGTACATTTGCAATGAAAGCCAAAGTGGCCCCAATGCCTCTTGTAGAGGCAGTGTCTTTTCTAAAAGGGAGTAGCACAGCTGGATACATTTAGCTATCCATTTAGAGATGGCACCTTTAGAGATGCAATCTCCTTCTCTGCCTGTAGCTACGGAGACAAACAGTTGATCTGTCTTTGTTAGCGGTCTGGTCTTCTCTACGTAGTAGAGTACCTCTCCTCACATCTAGTGTGTGTACTTTCACCTC
This sequence comes from Ambystoma mexicanum, assembly GCF_040938575.1. NCBI lineage: Eukaryota > Metazoa > Chordata > Amphibia > Caudata > Ambystomatidae > Ambystoma > Ambystoma mexicanum. The sequence goes on from NC_090921.1 coordinate 987,187,216, forward strand.
AGCAGAGCTTTTGGGTTCTTGGAAGAAGGCCGGAAGCTCAATGGACTGGTTAACGTGGAATTTAGAAATGTACTTGGGTGAGAACCTAGGGTGTGTTCGTAGAACCACTTTATCCTTATGAACAGTAAAGAAAGGATCCTGCACTGACAGAGCCTGAATTTCACTGACCCTTCCTATGGATGTAATGGCTACTAAGAAGGCAGTTTTATAGGTCAGGTGTTTGAGACTGGCTTTATGCATGGGTTCAAAGGGTGGACCCATGAGCTTAGCACGCACCACATTAAGGTCCCATCCAGGTTGTGGGTTTGAAATTGGAGGGTGAAGTCCCTTTACCCCTTCCATGAAAGCTTTAACCACTGGTACTTTCCACCACAAAACTCTTATGGGAGGTGGTGTAGGCTGACAGCGCCGCCAGGTGTACCTTGAGTGAATTAAATATCAACCCTGCATCCAGCAGGTGGAGCATGTAGGTGACAATATTGGAAGGAGTGCAATCAACCAGGTTGATTTGCTCATTCTGGCACCAGATAACAAATCTCTTCCATTTATCAAAATAACAGTGCCTCATGTTTGGTTTCCTAGATTCCTTTAGGAAGTCCATGCACCTCTGTGGTAAGTTGAGATGTCCAAACTCTGACTTCAGGAGCCATGCAGCCAAGTTCATTGAGCCGGGTTGAGGGTGCACTGTTTGACCTTGGTGCTGGGATAGTAGGTTGTGCCAGCACGGGAGTCTGATGGGTTTGCACGCTGCTAGTCTGCGCAGGTGTGGGAACCACGGTTGTCTCGCCCACATGGGAGCAACTAGGATGAGCGTCATCGATTACCTGTGCATCTTGTTGACCACTTTCCTCATGAGAGGAGTTGGTGGAAAAGCGTAGGCAAACATCCCTGACCAGTTCATCCACAGGGCGTTCCACTTGGAGTCTGGCTGGGGGAACCTGGAAGCGAATCCTGGGCATTGTCTGCTTTCGCTTGTGGCGAATAGGTCTATAGTGGGGAAACCCCACTGTGAGAATAGATCTTCTACGATTTCTCTGTGCAGACACCATTCGTGTTCTTCTGGGAGGGGATCTCTGCTCAAAGCGTCCCCTGGAACATGTTGAGATGACAGGTAGATGTTCCGTCTGAGTGCCCATGTCCAAATTTTCTGGGCAAGCCTGGACAGATTTGGCGAACGAGTCCCTCCCTGTTTGTTTATGTAAAACATCTCTGTTGTACTGTTCGTTAAGATCTGTACCGACAGGTTCAACAGGTGGGGTTCGAGCGCTCTGAAGACTGCCAGAAGCTCTAGCAGATTGATATGATTCTTGGCCACTGTGTGAGACCATAGACTCTGAGTTGTGTGGTGAAGGAGGTGTGCACCCCACCGCGACAGGGACGCGTCTGTAGTGACTACAGCTTGCATCTCCGGATCATAAAAGGGTTTCCCCTTTGACAGGTTCTCTCTTGTCCACCAGAGAAGACTTTGTACAAGTGTTGGCGAAACGACCACTAGATCGTCTCACTGACCACTTGCCTGAGACCACTGTTTCGCCAACCATTCTTGCATGGGTGGAATGCGCAGGCGCGCGTGGGGACCCAGGTAAATACATGACCCCAACATGCCTAGCAAACGCATCGATTTGCGCAACCTTATCTGGAGACCGGACTGATTTTGAGGAATTTGCAGTAGTATATTCCGAATTCTTTCCTCTGATGGAAAGGCCAACCCCTCGAGTGTTTAGGACAGCTCCTAGTGACTGTTTGGAGGTGCTTGGCACCAGGCTTGATTTTTTCTTGTTGATCGAGAAACCCAATTCGAAGAGGAGGTCGATCGTTCTTTGGATGTTGGATCTGTAAATTATGGGGGTTTCTCCCGTGACGAGCCAGTCGTCCAGGTAAGGGTACATTGGGATTGCCTCCCTGTGTAGGTGAGCCGCCGCCACCACCACCTTGGTGAATATCCTTGGAGCCAAGGCTATACCGAAGGGCAGCACCTTGTACTGTTAGTGCCGACTGTCCACCTTAAAGTGCAAGAATCTTCTGTGCGCTGGGTACCTGGAAATATGAAAATAGGCATCTTTCATGTCCAATGTTGCCAAGTAATCCCCTCATTTTAGGAGTGGGATTACCTCTTCTAGAATAGTCATGCGAAATTTCTGGGGCTTAACATACTTGTTTGCAGGGCGTAAGTCTAATACTGGGCACATTGTCAAATTATTTTTTGACACAAGGAAGTACGTTGAATAGATACCCTCGTTTACCCCGGTTGCCCAGGACGAGTTCTATCGCGTCCTTTGCGAGAAGATTGATTTCCTCGAGGAGGATCTTCTGGTGGTCCAGGGAATGTATTTTTTGTCGTGGAGGGTGGTTGCGGGAGCGCTATAGCAGTTTGATGCTGCATCCTGCGGACACTGTGGACAGCACCCATCTGTCTGATGTGATCCCTTCCCATGCTTGCATGAAGTTGGAAATGCGCCCCCCTACTGGGGATGCGTGGGAAGGGACCCTGAGTGGAACGTCACTGCTTTGCGGGAGGCGTACCGCCTCTGCCGAGGCTGCCTCTACCAAGGCCCCTCTTGTTACCTCTGCCGTAACTCTGGGTAGTCTGCTGGTTTCCACCCCATGTTGTACCCTGTCCCTGTGTGTAATTGGAGCCCCGTTGTGAATTTTGGCCACGTGAGCGACGAAAATTACCATTCCCTCTTTGATTAGTGGGCTTATTCGTCAATTGTCCCTGGGATTTTAGAGTATCATACTCGTCTTTGGCAGTTTTTAGTGCGCCCTCTACCGCTTTGCCAAACAAGACATTCGGTTCGACCGGAATGTCAATAAGGGTCGCCTGTGTTTTGGGTTGAAACTCTGACCGTCTTAGCCAGGCGTGCCTTTTAATGACAGTGCACCCTTTGACGCCGCATTATTTGCGGCGTCAAAGGTTGTCTTGAGGATACAACCTGACATGGCTCTACCCTCTGACGCGATCTGGGCCAACTGACCATTTAGTGGTTCCGGTGCGGAGTCAATGAGAGCAGCTACCTGCTCCCACTGGTGGCAATTATAGCTTGCCAGCAGAGTGGTGGTGTTGACGATTCACGCTTGGTAAGCGGAAGTGGAGGCTACCTTCCTTCATAACCTATAAATTCTCTTGCTCTCCTTGTCTGGGGGAGCCGCAGATGATCACGGTTTCCCCGCTCTCTTTCTGGTGTTAGTAATTACTAAGGAGTCAGGCTTCAGTTGACCCCTTATGTAAAGAGGGTCTGACTGGGCGGCCCTCAACATTTTCTCAATTCTGGGGTTTATAGCCCTGGTGAGATTTGGATCAAGAAGGGAAGGATCAATTCTACGTTGGATTGATTTGAGAATAGGAATGGCTTGAGCAATGGGTTTCTTGTCTCCCACTAGCTCTTCTGCGAAGTCCCTCTCTTGTGCCCCCTGAGTGTCGATGCAGAAGTGCTCTGCCGCTTTAGCCACAACCTCATTTAGCAGGGGCTGGTTATCTACTGGAGAGTCGGTAACCTGAGGTTCTTTGTGAACAGGAGAGTCTATATTGTAGACCTCTAACGTCTTCCTCCTCTCCATCCTGGCCCTCGTCATTTCCATAATAATCTACCCCCGTTTGGTCTTCCAACAATTGGAAGTCTGTATCCTCAGTATATTGTTGTGGATCCTCACTATACTGTTGATAAGGTTGTATATAGTAAGGGTCTGAAATCAGGCCCCGAGTTGGAGTCTGAAACCGGGGTTTTTTACTAGGGGGCTGAGGGTCCCTGGATCCTGAAGGAGTAGCTCTGGAGTGTAAGTGAGGAAATGTTCTGGGTTTTTAAGAGTAGAAATCAGCCAGGGAAGACATTCTCCTCATTACCCCGTCTATATCTACAGTGCTCCATTCTCTGGAGCTGGGGATGACGACCTCTTGTGACAGTTCCCCTCCTATTTCCCTAATGTGAGGACTGGGAGGAATAGGTTTGGCCTTAGGGGCAGAGACAGGGGTCTTGGAACTTCCTTTATCTGGAGACTTAAGTGTCTGTGGTGTAGAAGTAGAGTGCACTGACTTTTTTCTGCTGTTTACCCCCTTCCCCTTGAGTAGAAGAGTGTTTTCCTGAAGTTTTTACCTTTTCTAAGCTTTTCAACGCCTGGCGTCGAGATTTGGGGTTACTCTCTCTCTCTTTCGAGTGTGCACGTCAGGACTAGGAAGCAGATGCCGAACGGGCTGCCAGAGCAGACTTCTGGTGTGCGGCCTGGGGGTGGAGGTCAGATTAGTCTTCTGACAAACGTACCTCCGTGACTTGGGGAAGCGTGGCACTCTTGGCAACTTGGATGGTTTCCTCATGTCTCGACTTGGAACGCCCAGAGGACACAGACTCCGTGGACCGCTCTCTCCGTGCCTCTTTTTTCCCCGAGAACTCGACATACGTGTCGCAGTTGGACTACCGTACAATCCTCTGAGGTCGGGGACTAGCGCTTGGGCGTCTTTGGACACCTCTGCGCCCTCACCGTCTGAAAATACGGCATCGCTGCCATCACTGAAGGCACCTACCGCTTCCATGGCCTCCAGTTGCCTGGCGTGGTGGGCCCAATGTTTAGTGGAGTGGTCCTTTAGTGTTTTCGCCTTAAACAGGCTACACACTCTGCAATTAGCCTCGGGGTGATCCCTCGGCAAGCAGAGGTTACAGGTTGTGTGTTCGTGAACCCAAGGCTACTTGCGGTTGCACTTGGGGCAAAATTTAAATGGAGTACTCACCATATGCACCTAGTGGCAGCGGATGTGTGTGTGTAGGAAATAATGAGTGTAGAGTATGTTACCACCCCCCACTCTCCCTACTTGCAGGGCTGAGGCCAGAGGCCTTCCGAGGCACAAAGTCCATCGTGCAGCTCTCGACGTTTGTTCTTCGGACCGGCGTCGATCTTCGATGTCTCGACGTGGGAATGAAAGAACAGGGAAATTAATATTGTTTTTTTGCAAAATGGCTGAAATCCAGGGAACTCCATGCAATGCTTCTGACAAGTATGGCGTAAAAAAACAATCTGAGGGTCCTACACATGTGAGGGATCATGGGTACAGTGGGCTTCACACTAGGGATAGTATTACTGGCACGCCCTGTGTCAACGCCCGTTTTCGAGTTTCGAAACATCAACTAATACTCCGCAGCTTCCACTAGATGTCGGCCTATGCAAAGCATGTGATCTAAGCAGATTCCACAAGCCTCAGAAATTTAGATTCCCACAACCAAGGTGCCAATAAATGTTACCAAGATGTCACAGTTTGACCCAATTAATGGCCTGACATGATTGGCTATATAACCAAACGAGTGGTTTACCTTCTCTATGATTTTAAATGACTGACTCGATTTTACTAGGGTCATTAGCCCATCCGATGGACGACCACCCTGAAGGCCCCCGGGAAGTTCCATTAACCAGATTTCTTGTAAATATATGAGCATTTTAGACTTTAAAAAGGCACCTAATACCGGTTTAGTGAAGAGATGTATCTTACCATGGGTGTTGCCCAGCATGACAAATTAACAAAGTTACTCACCGTAGTGACTACCTTACTCCTAATCCTCAGTCCACTTTCCTCCATACTTGTGGGACATTCCGTCCTTTGGGACTGGACCGGAGCACTTTTCAAAAAGCATCAAACATTACATTTTTGTCCTTTAATTTTTACGTTGGGTACCGCACATGGCCGTATCCCCGCCCCCCTGAGCTCTGCCCCGCGCATTGCCCTTCAGTCCTTTCCGATCGCCAGGTCTAACCATTTAAGCAATAATAGAGGATACTTATTAAAGGGGAAGGCGGGCGTGCTTATTGGAGGAAAGGAGACTATTGACTTGGAGTAAGGTAGTGACTATGGTGAGTAACTTTCGTTATACTCCTACGTCCCAGCCTCTTTTCTCCATACATGAGGGAGATCCCCAAGCACACACCATAGGTAGTACGGGTGGATAGAAAAACCCCTTTACAGGAATAAGTTCTTAAGAACAGCCTGGCCAAATTGGGCATCAGCCTTGGAGCTCAGGTAAAGCTGATGGCTCCCCAGGCTGAGTCCATCGCCCACAAAGCTGCCTTGGCGATGGACTCCCAAGGGACATACTTTGGAAGGCAATAGCTGTCATTTTGCCATAGACCAGATGTGCATGGATACTCTTCGTTGGATGAAGGCATTGAATTCTTTAGACTACTGAAAAACATGAGGCAATCCAGCGGGGAATAGTTGCTTTGGAAGCTGGTTTCCCCTTCAGGTCTCCGAATGTGATAGGAAAGGAGAGATTGGTTCAAATGAAAATCGGCAACCCCCTTAGGCAGGAAGAAAGGATGAGAGCAAACAACCTCATCCCTGTGAAAATTGAGGAACAGATGCTTCACGGAAAGAGCTTGAAGCTCACTTACTCACCTTACCGATGTTACTGCTATCAGAAGGCAACCTTCCACGAAAGGTACTCAAGATCGATAGTGGCCATGGATTCAAATGGCTTATAGTAAAATGCCCCGGCCGGAAGAGATGAAGAGACCCGCAAAATGCCTTTGATTACTGGATTAGTCAATGAAAAGGAATAGCTGTCCGTGGTGGACAGATAGGCCGCAATAGCGGATAAGTAAGTTCTGCATATCAGAACATGGATGCCTCAAACGGCCAGATGAGACACAAAAGATAGAACAGTGTCGACCAAAGCTTGCCCAGGATTGAGCCGTTTCGCTAAACACCAATGGCAAAACCAGAGTAATTTGCTCCTGTACTAAGCTCTCGTAGAGGGCTGCCTGGCCGCTTGGATAATGCGCACATTGTCCTCAGACAGATCGAACTGTGTTAACGATCTGAACTCAGGCCCCAGGCCCCCAAGTGGAACGATTGTGGGGAGGGGTGCCACATCTGGCGAATGATCTGGTGAAGCAGGTCGGGAGTCTGCAGCAATCTGATCAGGAGGTACCGACAGATGCTGTAGCACCGAAAACCAGAATCTGACTGGCCACCAAGGAGCCTTGCACAGGAGATTGCAGTTCAATGTGCTCCTGAGCTTACAGAGCGACAGATGGATCAGAGGCAATGAAGGGAAAGCATAAGCTTACATGTTGACCCACGTGATCTAGAGGGCATCTCCCAGGGAGTATGCTCTAAACCTGTCCCTGGACGCATAAAGAGGCAGTGTCTTGTTTGAAGAAGTTGCAAAGAGGTTCACCTCTGGAGTGTCCCATTGATGGAAAATGTTGGAGAGGACATTGCTGTTCATCTCCCATTTTTAACAGATGCCGACTGGGGACTGAGTGAATCTGCGGCCACATTGAGGTGACCTAAGATGTGTAAAGCCTGGAGCCAAACAATGTGCTCGATGGCCCAGTCCAAATTTGTATGGCAAGATCTACAAGGAGAGGAGACTTCGTGCCGCCCGGCTTGTTGATGTAAAACATCACCACCGAATTGTCCGTGCGAACACAAACTATACTGTTGCTGCAAGGTAGATATTCAAAATGGCTGCCGTGGTTCAGGGAGGTTGGGCCACCATTAACACCTGGGGTGAAATGCGTCACAGGAACAAGTGAGGCAATAGTCTCCTCAGGGGTGTCTGGGGCCTTGCTTGCCATCTTTGCCTTGAAACAAGGAGCCTCGGCAGAGCCGGTACTGGCAGATCTAGGGTGTTTTTACGCGACACGTTAGAGGCTGCCCCAGAATTAGCCTCTAGTGGAGGATCCTCGGCAGAGCCGGTACTGGAAGGCCTGTGGTGCGTGACCGCCTTCGTTTGCGCCCCCAACAGAACTGTTATCACCACTGCTGTGCACGTGGGAAGGCTGAGGGATATACCTTACAGCCGCCATGACCCTAGATGAGGGCCCTCAATTCTGTTGGGGTCCAATTTAGCCCCAAGAAGGGGAACCTCAGGTTAACCTCGGCCCATATAGCTACCTCGAGAGGGGCCTCAGGCCAAGACTCGATACAGATGCAGAATCCTCAGGGTAAACCCTGGTACCCAGAGCCACAGCAGAACTAGACTCAACTTAGCCCCAAACGGGGAACCTCGGAAGATCTGGTTTTAGCAGAACCGCTGGGGGGCCTTCGGAGGAGTCTCTGGTGCGTCTCGCTGAGCTGAGACCAAAAGGAGTACTCAAATCTGAAAGTATTCTGCTCCCACAGAGAACCGCGGATATTTCCCATGGGGGGGTCCAAATCAAAATGTGCATGTATGCATCCTGGAGGTCCACGACACAGCCAATAGCCCTTCCGAAGAGAGGACTTTATTTGGCAGGGTGTGATCATCTTGAATTTCTCATAGGGAAGAGATAGATTGAACTGGGAAAGAGCAAGGATATTGCGCAAGCCAGCCTGGTTGGGCACTGTGAACCAGATAGGAGTAATAGTCCCCCCCCCTTGCTCCTTGAGGGGAACAGGTTCCACCACTGAGTTCTATAAGTGCTGTACGTCGGCTCTGAGGAAGGGCGTCCCAATCTGTTGGAAAGGAGGTTTGAAGGTAGGGGTATGGGGAAAGGGCAAGCGAAAGCCCGCCTGAGCGATGGACAAGACCCACCAGTCTTCGGTGATGGTCTGTCAAGCCTCCAGATGAGACGAGATTCGTCCTCCCACCGAAGTCTCGTGCAACTGACAAAAAATATAATTTGGATAATTTGTCAGCAGTAAGACTACTTTTTCCTGAAGAGGAGGCTGATGGCTGAGAGAAAAACCAACCACTTTGCCACGGCTGCTTTCGGCGGGGCTACCAACCAGAGCTTCAGATCGGCACGCACAGCGACCCTGAAACCCACTGAATCCAGAGAAGGACCGAGTCTGGGAACCTGACCACTGTGTATAAAGGGCCTTAGCTGAAGCTTCCGCCACGACCGATAAACAGGTTATTGTTGTCCACATAGCGTGGAAAGGCTGCTCAGCCCCAAAAGAAAAGCTCCCAGCACCAGACGTCATGAACATTGGTGTAAGGGAGGTATCCAAAATGGCAGCCGTGGACCAAGAATATTGAACCGCCATTTTGTCAACACCTGAGAAGAATGCGTCATTGGAGAAAGTGAGGCAGCTGTCTCCTCAGGGGAGTCATGGGACTCGAGTAATACTTTAGCCTTGAAACAAGGATCCCTGGCCGAGCCGGTGGTGGCAGATATAGAATATTTACTGGACATCATAGGAACTGTCCCAGAATTAGCCTCCAGTGGAGGAACCTCAGCAGAGCCCGTACTGGAATGCCTGTGGTGCTTGACCGCCTCCTTTGCCCCCTCGACAGAAATGGTAACATCACGACCCTGAGCGTGGGACGGTTGAGGAACATACCACCCTACCGACAGGACCCTCAGAGGATCCCTACACTCTGTCGGTGCTGTATTTAGCCCCAAGAAGAACCACCTCAGGTTTTAACCCAGGATGAATAGCTCCCTCAAGAGAAGCCTCGAGTCATGCCTCGGTGTGAAAAACTCCAGAAACAAACCTCAGGGCGTACCCCGGTATCAGTGTGGAAAGCTCCAGAAAAGGAGACCTCAGGGCGAACCCCGGGATCCAGAGCCACAGACTAGATGGCCTTAACCTTAGCACCCAAATGGTTAACCTCAGAACAATGTCTGGTACTGGCCGGTCTGCGGCAGGAACCCTCGGAGAAGCCTCTGGTACGCCTATTAGGCCCCTGGGGCACCTCAGGGGAACTCCTGGTGACAGAGCTACACGAGCCCCTCCCGGTCCTAGAAGAACCCGGGAAGGAGTCTGATGGCCGGAGCGCCGTGAAAACTAAAGAACTTACTGGGCGTTTCTTATGAAAAGCTGGAAATGAGGTGGAGTAACGCACTGAAACACTTCCTTCCACCGAAGAGGACTACGTTGGAGTGCCCCAAGGAAGGGGGAGGAGTCGCAGTAGAAGCACGAATCTCAGCGATGCTCTGGGCCTAGACACGCCACAAAGAGTGGGGATTCGCCCTCGCGAAACAACGTTTGCATGAATAACAGGACACGAATCTCAGACGCTCCAGCATAGACTGAGGACTGATGCTAGTGCGTCCAGCTGCGGAGCTCAGGAGGGCGGGGTCCACGTGCGGTACCCCGCAGAAAAATAAAAGGACAAAAATTACATTTTTGATGCTTTTTGACAAAAGTGCTCTAGTCCCGTCCCGAATGACGGACTGTCCCACAAATATGGAGGAAAGGGGACAGGACGTAGGAGTAATGCAATTTGTACTGCTATTAGGAGGAATGGGAAACAGAATCCCTTTGTTCTTTCCTGTTCAAGGTACCCACAAGCCATGACCAGTCACTGGATTGAGCCTCATTCATCCACCCATTCTCATAGCTCTGCGCCCGACGGTCCTGGCTGCGATCCAAAGCAGGGGTGACCACAATTTCTTTTGGCGTCAACACCATCCCCCCAATCCATTCCGACAAATACCCCATCATTATAGGGTCCAAGGTCAAAACCAAATGTACGGATGGTGTTAAGTTCATTCATCACTGCATCGAAAACCGTTCTTTATCTCAAAACAACCTCCAACCTGTCAGTATGGAAATTATCAAAGAAGAGTATTTTCTCAAACTCTCGTGTTGAAATGGGGATCTACGATAAAATAATGCAGGCCAACGCAGCAGATTACGCAGAGGCAAAATGCCTCGAAAAACTAGAACGTCGAATACCTTCATGTTCACAATCGATCGACTTTGTTCGCATTACTTTTATCCCAAAAAAAGCATAAATCCGAAGCACAAGGTCGCACAACTACGTTTATTTACTAATTCCATGGTGCACAGTCGATCCGTAGTGTTTCTTCGATCGTTTGGCTCTTCATTCAACCTGCCTACAGTAAATCACAGGGGGGTGTGTTGGGGTCGGCTGGTGGCTGCCAGACCTATGCTCCATCCAGGGAGGAAAATGTATCCCTTTTTTTGTGTCACTGGCCAAAAGATCTGCGCTTCAGTCTTCAATATCAATCCGTGTGATTTCCTGAGTGAGTGACACACGAGAAAGCTACTGCAATAGATGAATTCCCGCACGTTACGAGTGGGAAACCAGGAGGCTAATGTAAGTCTTCCTCACACACTTTGTTATAAAAAAAATATCAAATGAAACACATTATACCGAACATGGCGAGAGGGGGGCATACCCACAGACCCTGTTTGGTATAATGTCATCTGTCATTTTTGGTCTTGGCGAATGTGCCGTAAAAGCGCATTCTGAACATTTTGTTCAATATTTTGGGGCAATACCTTGAAATGGTACTGAGAGAGGGTATGGCGTGCATTAATCGAAGGATGTTTGTACGATTCAAAATTATATGTTTGTTTGCGTGTAAGACGCTCTCCGAGCACACTTTGAGATCATCTGGTACCATTTCCCCCAGAGAACAAAAATGTTTTTGAGAACTTTGTTCATATGTTCTTACTGAGACTTGTGGGAACGCTTATCTTTGTCATTCGCAGTATCTCTGCCATTAGAGCCCTTCAGAACACTGTCACAAATTGAGGTTTCAGAAGTGCCACTTTTCTCTCATTATTTAACCAGTTTGACTCGAACAGGGAAATAAATTGCCGATTATCCACCACAACAGAAGTTCGAAAAGCCATATTCTTACTGTGTGGAGTTTCCTTTGGGCTGGGAACAAAAGGATTAGTACACTGGTTGGAGGAGCAGTCACCTTAGTAACCACTACCTCACTTACTAAAGGGTTAGAGTAACCCAATGCCCGTACAGCAGAAGTAACAGAAGTCCGCAGATCCTCAACAGTCACAGAGTCAGATGATCGCACCCCACTACATGTGGAAGTCTGATCCCTGTTCCGAGGTTGGAGGGGAAGAGACACCTCCACAAACTCTGGTGCAAGGTTACTAATACAACTTGGAACTAAAATCAATCATTCCCACTTTCATTCAAAGTCCCTGCAATTCCAGCATTCTTAGTCACCTCCCCAGTAATAATTGCACTTGCATCTGGTTCTCTATTAAAAGTGGACTGTTTTAATAAACAGTTCAGGAATTTCTTGGTGGTTTGCTTATTGAGTGGCATGCTTTTAGCTTTCTTAACCAGTTTGCCACCCAGCTTGGAGAAAATCCTTCTTGAGCCACTGATTGGGGATGACTTTCCAGAGCAAGTTCCACCTCCAACCGGCCTCCCCAGGTGAACCTGAAATGACTTGCACAGATGCAAGATCCTGTGGTGTTGGTCGTTCTGGAGAAACATTTCTGCCCATCCTTTTATCATTCCCTATAGGTGACGACCCCTTAAGATTAACCCACTCTACGGTCTCTTGGCGAAGTTCCAAGCAACATGTAGATACTTTGGTAGTGGGACCAGCAATGTACCCAGCATCGATTGTCAAAAGGGCTACGTTTCACGCATCACCGCCCTTGTAGTGTTAGTACAATCCAGTAATGGGGCTATGATTTTTTCAGACATGTCCTTAGATAAAACACCAGGATTTAACAAATGGTCCCTTTGATTAAGTAAAAACGCTTAATTCGTTTAGACATGCACGTTTTCAAATTTAAATAAAAATGGATTCCAACATAATAGAATGCGATTGAGTTTCTGTTTTTAAAGTCTCATAAAGATGCTAATACACAGAGCACTTGGTTTGTTTCTGTCAATATCTCAGAGTATGAACCATTCATTTTGTTATTGAGGGCTGTGTGTAGAGATAACATTCGACATGACTGTTCAGAATTCAATGAGAATGAAGGGGAGGGGCACACATCATTCGAAGTTTGTTTGAAAAGAAGGTTTGGAGGCGAATCCAGCATAAAGCTATCCTCATTATGTATGCAAGCCTCCACTGGTACCAGGATATGTTCAGGAATAGCCAAAGCGTCCTGAGCAGCCTCGTTAGCTGGGGCAACCACTTGTGAAACTGGAGTTAAAACGAATGAAAATAGTAATTTTACTGGGCACAATGTTGGTTTTTGTACCTTTGGCTGTGACACCATCACACCAACAGTCTGCTCTCCGATTTATGCCCAGTTAATAAGGCTCCTCACTCTGAGCTGGGGCATGGGATAAGTTGTTACGGGTGAAGTGACTTGAACAGTTTTCAATTGGAGAGGGAGGCAGACATAAAACAGAGCTTGAAGAATATCATAGCCAGAAATGTGAGCAGATTTAAAGTGGGCTGAAGCATACCTTTCCCACTATGAAGAAAGTACATGGTGTTGAAAAAAAAAAAAAGCAGTAGCAGCAGATAAAGTTATTCAAGTGTCTTGTGAGTTAGCTACACGCTTCTGGCAGTTAGAGAGTATATTCCAGAGTAGCAGGTGGCAAGAAAAGTCCAATGTAATTTAGAACAGAGACAAAGACCACCTTACCACCTAACTGTCCAACTGTCCCAACACTCAGCCACACTCAGCCACACTCGAGATCACGCACGCTATCGCGCTGAGTGTGTGCTCTTGTAATGTTACAAGAGACAGACTAAGCTAGTCGAGCGGAATGCTCACAGGCATGCCTAGTCAAATGTAGATTAATTCAGCAAAAGCACTGTGCAATACTGATTCGAAGGATATCTTGCGTGCGTCTCCTCCCGATTCACCATGTTGAGGTACAAGAACAAAAGAGACCTGCCCAACTGTACCAACACTCACCCGCACTCAAGATTTTATGTCAAATACCGGAGTACAACTTAGCTTAGATAGAGGAAAATATGAAGACCTACAGTGAGCTAGGACGATAAGCTATCAACTGGGGAAAATCAGAGCATGTTTTATTAACACTAGTTACCTGTGTAATAGAAGTATGAATTCGGCATTATGGGGAAAGTAGACTATGTAAAAACCCTGGGTGCCCTTGAAGTGAAAACTCAAAGACAAATGTTAATGACTACTAATTATTACATTTTATAGGCAAAAATGGTCATACATTTTCTTAAATACCCACATTACTCCTCCAAGGGCATACTTTGCATCAACAAAAATTATGAAACTTGTATAGGCGACTAAGCAAACCAGGATTACATGCAATACCTTGGTCACAATGCAGAATGACGGCAGTCTCAAAGTCCCTGACTTGTGTTACACTTTCACATCACTCAGGCCCAATATGCACTCCTACAGGGAAACCAACACTTGCGAGTACCAATGTGACATGATAGAAAGAGCTGCAACACATCCTTACTAACATCTCTATTATACTGGTAACAACCAAATGCCCCAAGTACGATAATCCAACCCAGTTGCACTGAACAGCGTGACCTGATGAAAGGGTTTGAGAAGTCATTTCTTTATGGTTATTCCTATACTCTGTATGGAATATACATCACATTTGACTAACAAGTTTAAGATTGCTTCCATGGACTAGGCATAATGACACCGTAGGGTATATACAGCAATAGGCAATAAAACAACTTTTTTTGGGAAAGGTATATTGGAGAAAAAAAAGCAAAGGGAAAGGTGACATGGTGTTAGGCAAAGTTTGAATGCACTACCCTCTGGGAACACTACAAGCAACTATGACTACAGGTATAGGCAACCCAACCTTTGGTATAAGCTTGTACTACACAGTTTTGGTAGCATGTTGAGCAGCCAGGGTTATCTCAAGAGGGGAAATGTGAGCAGTAGTGGAGTTACACAAAGATTCACAGTTACTAGTATTCAAATAAACTCTTACACTCAAGGTTTCTTGCATAAACAATTAATTTATCAGTCAGTTATAAAACTTTCTTTAGAAGGAAGCAAAATAATAGTAACACAAAAATACACTTCAATACTGTATGCTCAGTTTCCGAATTAGACAAGACCCTTTTCAGATGGCTACAGACAACCTACACCCACAGGTGGCTTCAATAACAAGGGTGCTGGGGACATTAATATCTTACTGTTGGCATTCGAACACTTTTAAAAGTTGGTAAAATGCAAAGGTTATTAGAACACAAGAGATCACCAATATTCTTAAGCAGAGCAAATACTTTCAGATCCTCTTAGAAGAGTCATACAATTCAATAGGCTAAGCCAAAGTCAACAGGCAAAATTCTTGTATAGGATGAAGCACTTCTGGTAAGTAAATGGAAAAGTCTTTGCACAAGTTCTTAGGAGTCTTTGCTAAAAAGAAGAATCAAATGTAGGGCCACAAGCTGATTAGACTTGTGAGTTGCAGAAGTTACAAGCACTTCCGCAGTAAGAGGCAAGTTCTCTTTACGTTAGCAATGAAGAAAAGATGCAGCTGACTACTTCTGTTCCGGTGCAGCTCTGCAGATCTCCCTGTTCCTGGGCCTCAGTCCGGGGGGGGGGACTCCTGCACTGGGACGGTCAAAACTTGCAACCGGCAAACTTCACTTTCAGTGGCTGTTTCGCGTTTCAGCTTCTCACAGCTACCGCAAGTAGCAACAACGCGGTTCCTGGCTGTCGAGGTGGGCTTTCCTTGCTTCTGGGGTCCCGCACTCTGGTGAGGGGGCTCAGGCTTGGTCAGTCCTGCTTCTTGGGAGTCCTGAGGATCTTCCGAAAGCTCTAAGCCAGTTTAAAAGCAAAGCACACAATCTGGTGTTCCTCACCCTGGCTATACGGTTTCCAGCAGCAACTCTGTGGAAATTCAACCAGCTCCGAGATGGATGTCCAGGTGGTTAACTTTGGAGTTGATTGGTCCCACCAAATCAAAGGGAGAAGTCGTCCTTGCAGGGGCTTCTCTGTCGAGACGAACTTGGCGTTTCGGCACTGCAGCAGGACTTCACCGGGCAAACCAACAGTCCAGGAGTGTCATGATGCCTGCCCCCTGGAAACCAGACCAGGCCCAGCAGCCCCAGAAGCAGGCATCACGCCATTTGGAGCATGCCCAAAAGCCCCAGTTAGGGGCTGTTTGGGTGCAGTCCTGGCGCCTTTGGCGCCAGGCTCATAAGAACAAGGTCAGTCCTGGCGCCATAGGCCCCAGGCTCATTTATGAGAACTTACCTAAAGCAGACCATGCTGCTTACTCACCTGATGCAGACCATGCTGCGTGAAGACCTAAGCCAAATGAGGCTTAGGAGGGACTATTTTAATGCAGGGACTATTGTCTTACCTGGGTGGGGCAGTGGAAGAATACTTACCTGGGACTTCTTCCAAAGCTATTTAAGCCACGCCCGGACAGCCACACGTACTTCGCGTTATTCTGCAGTAGCAGCGTAACGCTCACCGTGCCTGTAGCAGCTTCCAGTCTTCTGCCACGCCCGTCTACACTCCAGAGCTCCTGAACCCTGCAAGGAAAACAGAAGGAAAGGTTAGAGCAAGAGTTTATTCATACTCACCTGAATCCTGCATCTTCCCGACTAGACCTGGAAGAAAGAATCCATTAGCCGCTCTTGCCACGCCTCCTGCAACGCCGCGCTGAACTCACCTGTTGCCATTTTCAGCATTCCATCACGCTCATCTTCAGTCCGCGGCCGCTCTTCATCACCTATGGACATAAAAACAATAAGGTGAGCAACAGAGTTATCTAAGGCAACAAAGGCAAATATTAAGACTTACTTGAGAACACCAGGGATACTCACCTAATCTCGGGTCGGCGCGACCTTTTCCGCATATCCGCCGCACTCCGGCCCCTATGGGGAAAAATTCTGCTACAGACTTACCCGGTTGCGTTAAACGCTTCTATCCACGGATCTTCCTCCAAATGGATGCCTGAAAAGGAAAAAGACCACAGATTAGAGCAAGCTTCCCTCTTTATTCCGAACAGCTTTAATAAACACTTACTTGCGTATCCCTGGTTGCCACGTGAATTCTTTCCAGATCCATAAGGGCAACCTAGGGGAATTGGACAGAGTGAATTCCAGACGTTTTGAACTCTTATAACTATTACCTCGACGGAGTGAACTCTGTCTGCAACTCGCCAACTTCCCACACCAGTGAGGCAACTGGTCATCTACGCGCCCCTGCACTTGAAGCAGGATGGAGAGTTCATCTTTCCAGATTATCAGCTGAGAATCCAAAGGAGTTCCAAAGTAATTCATGGGGAGAAGGTGGGGTTAAGCTTAAACCTCACAGGTGGTTAATTCCCCTTTCTGCATTACAGAAGAGTATTCATACGAGCCACACAGACCAAGCTGGGTGGCCCGGTCCACTCCGTCATCTCGGTGCTCCGAATATCGCTGGAAGAAATATCATCAGGCCGGTCCAGATCAACGCCCCTGTGGATACCAGGTGAGCGTAACAAGGAGTTGCAGCAGGCGTCCTCTTCAAGCTCTTCTTCGGTTCCTTCATCTAGTGGTCGACTCTGCCTTCCAAGCCAAAAGACTCACCTTTTATTCCATTCTCTCCCATTCATTGCAGTCTAGCTGTCACTCACCCAGCAGGGTGGCTGTCCTTGCCGGACAGCCAGCCAGCCAATCACCACAGAGTGCATTTGGGTCGCCTAGGAGACTAAGCACAGGGAGTTTCGGGTACCGCCCTCACTTCCTACCTACCCCACACACTCTGGAGCCAGAGGCAGGCTTCAATCCTGAATCCCGCCAAAGGCGAAATTAACAAAGACACCAAACCTGGTTTGGCGCGCAGAGAAAATCTCAAGAAGGACCTTTCCACAAAGACATGGCGAAAAAAGAAGACTGGGGACCATTTTGTCAAAGATGGCTCTGCGCCATTTTGAAAAAGATGGCTCCTGTGGTTCCTTTACCAGAGCTGCAAACAGTCACGGTAAATGCAAACCATGGTAGTTCGAAACAAATCCACTGCCACCAGCCATTCAGTGAGGAAATGATAACATAAAACATGTTACATAAGAAGCTAGACAAAGGGGATACTAAGTAACCCCTCCAGCACTCTATTGGAAGATAGGGTGTGCTGGGTCTAGAAAGTTACAATGGTAAGTAGAGTCAATTTCAATGTACTGCTCTGGGAAACAGTAGTTTATCCCAGAGAATGGTATTTAAACCTTGGGGGAATCTGGGAGACTTCCCTGTGCCACTGGAATTTGGAAGATGCATTATTTTATCCAAAAGCCATGACCTTGAACTGGTACAAGTCTTCTGGGGTTGTGAATGCCGTTTTCTCCATGGACTGGTCAGTCATGGCAATCTGCGAATAACCACTTCTCAGGTCAAAAGTACTGAGGAATTTTGCTGAGCCCAGTTTATCCAACAGTTCATCTCTCCTTGGCAAGGGATGGCATCAGTCTTGGTAACTGCATTTAATGCCCTGTAGTCCACACAGAATCTAAGTTCCTTAGTTCCTAACTTTGGTACTAACACAACTGGGCTAGCACATGGACTTGTGAAATGTTTAATCACTCCAAGGTCAAACATCTTGTTGAACTCTTCCTTTATGCGATTTCTCACATTATCTGACATCCTGTTGCCCCTGCTTTTAACATGTACACTATCACCGGTGTCAATGTCATGTTGGCCCTAAGGGGTCAAGCCTGGTGTAAATGAGAAAAGAGGGGCAAAGTGAGTTAACACAACGTTAACACTCATGCTGTTACTGACTTGTCAGATTAGTAGAGAGTTCTAACCCTTCTACTGAGCCATCTAAAGGGTGCCCACTTAGAAGATCTGGGAGTGGTTCACTCCCTCCTTCTTGATCAGAAGCTAAGAGCAAAGCTCCTATCTGGAAACATAAGCCATCCAACGTTTGGAATGAAAGACTGAGGAGCCGCCTTGGGGTTGTCCAAGTCTTCCAAGTAACTGACCTCTCCAAGTTTTCCCACAACTTTCAAGGGTCCTGTCCATGTGTCCTGTATGACCCTCTGCCTGACTGGAACCTTGATGAGAACTTGTTGGTCCGGAGTAAACTCCCCCATGTTAACCTTCTGGTCATGCCAATGCAGGACCAGCTTTCAAATTCTCATAAGCCTCTGATCATCTGTGCCATCCTCGGTCTGAGGCCTAGCACATAGTCAGTAACCCTTACTGGCTTGAGGGGAGGAGGACTCTCCAGACCCTCCTTAATCAGGGCCAAATGGCCTTTGACAGGATGACCATAAAGTAACTCAAAGGGGCTAAAGCCAACTCCAGCTAGAGGAACTTCTCTGTAGGCAAAACTAAGGAATTGCAGAAGGTGGTCCCATTTTGGTTCTTCCGAAGCTCCAATCCTGCTCTTCATTGTTCTATTAAACTGCTCTACCAACCCATTTGTCAGAGGGTGGTAGGCAGTTGAGAACTTGTAGGTGTCCCCACAAGTTTTCCACATGGCCTGCATGTAGTGGAGAACACACAACTCGACCCCCTGTCAAATACCACCTCCTTAGGAAATACTACTCTGGTAAAAATACAAAGTAGGGCCTTAGCCACTGCCCAACTAGTAACAGTTCTCATTGGAATAGTTTCAGGGTACCTAGTGGCAAGGTCCACCACAGTCAATATATATTGGTTGTCTGAAGAAGTTGGAGGGTCTAGGGGACCAACAATGTCAATCCCCACCCTCTCAAAAGGAACTCCCACAACTGGGAGGGGCACTAAAGGTGCCACATTCTTGGCTCCACGTTGACTAGGTAACTGGCAAGTGTGGCAACTCCTACAAAGTTTCTGAATTTCTGCACCCATCTTGGGCTTTAAGACATGCATTACTCACTGTAATAGTATTTCTGATGATTGTATCTGCTTAGATTTACATTCTGTGCATATGGTCCGACATCCAGTGGTAACCGCGGAGCATCTCGTCTTTCGAGGCCGGAAAGGGGACGTGGGCATAGGCGTGTCTGTAACATTACAACACTATCCCTATCATGACGTGTAGTGCAACCAAAATCCCTCCTATGTGCCGAGGTCCCTCCAATTGTATTTTTTCTGCCATGAGGGACCCAAGGCTATTTGTGAGCAAGTACATAAAAGAGAGAAAGTAGTAAGACGTCTATGTTCCTTCAAACCGAGCAAGGAGGCTGGGTGGGCGCATGTGAATCTAAGCAGATACAATCATCAGAAATGCTATTACGGTGAGTAATGCATGTCTTCTGATGCTTCTTAATCTGCTTAGAATCACATGCTGTGCATAGACTAGCGACCAGTACACAGAGTTGGAGGTGGGTTGTGAGAAGAAACAGTAGTGAAAAGATGTCTTAGTACTCCTTGTCCCACCTGAGAATCAGATCTAGAATGAGTGTCTAGGCAATAGTGTTTTGTAAAGGTGAGTACAGAACTGCAGGTTACCACTTTGCAAATGGACTCAAGAGGAACATTTGCAATGAATGCTATGGAAGCCCCAGTGCCCCGACTAGAGTGTGCTCTAGGCTTGAAGGGCAGTTCTCTCTTAGCAAGCGTGTAGCATAGTGTGATGCATTTGACAATCCACCTAGAAATTGCTGATTTAGAGACATGATCCCCTTCTATACCAGCTGCCACTGCAAAGAAAAAACTGTTTTGTCTTCCTCAGTAGTCTAGTTCTTTCCAGGTAGAACATGACTGCCCTGCGCACATCTAGTGTGTGTAGGCTTCTTTCGGCCACGTTAGTGGGATTCTGGAAGAAAGTAGGTAGTTCAATTGATTGGTTCACATGGAAATTCGAAATGAATTTAGGCACAAATCGGGGAGGAGTGTGCAGAACCACCTCATCTCTGTGGACTGTAACAAAAGGGCCTAGCACCATAAAGGCCTGTAGTTCACTAACCCTTCTGATAGAAGTGATAGACACTAGAAAGGCTGTCTTATAAGTAAGGTCTTTGATACTTGCCTTATGCATAGGCTCAAAGGGAGACCCCATAAGTCTGATCAGAACCACATTTAGGTCCATCCAGGAGCTGGGTTTGAAATGGGGGGTGAGGGGGTGAATTCTTTTAACCACTTCCATGAAAGCCTTAACAGGTATTTTCCACCACAACACTTTTTGTTGTGAAGTAGTGTAGGCTGAGAGAGCAGCTAGGTGAACTTTTAGATAATTAAAAACCAGTCCTGAGTCCAATAAGTGGGTCAGATACAACCCAATGTGGGTAGGAGAGCAGTCAATCGGGTTGATGCTCTTGGTATTGCACCAGATGACAAAGCGTTTCCACTTACTGAAATAGCAATACTGGGTGTTGGTTTTCCTAGCTTCCCTAAGTATGTCCATGATCTCTGAGGGAGTTGAAGGTGACCGAACTCTATGACCTCAGGAGCCTGCCCGCTAAGTTCAGTGTTTGTGGGCATGGGTGTAGTGTTTCCCCTCTGTCCTGAGACATGTTGTATGGGCTGGGCAACGTCATAGGAGGGGAGAGGGACATCATCAGGTAAGAGAACCAGGGTTGGCGGGCCAACATGGGGGCCACCAATATCATGGTGACTGGTTACTGGTGCATCTTGTGCACCACCTTGTTGAGTAGGGTCCATTCCCCTTGGAGCTGTTCTGGGCGTATCTGGAGGCGTAGTCTTGGCATTGGGCTTTCTCCCAAGTGGCAAACAAGTTGATCTCTGGGAAGCCCCATTCTGCGAAGACGTTGGAGACGATGTCTTCGTGTAGACTCCATTCGTACTCTGTGGGCAGTGGGAAATCTCTGCTTAGCACGTCAGCTAGAAGGTTGAGTTCGCCGGGAACGTGTTGGGACAGCAGGAACATCTTGTGTTTGAAAGCCCACATCCAAATGTTCTGGGACAGCTTGGATAGCCCTGGAGAGTATGTGCCACCCTGTTTGTTTAGGTACTACATGGCTGTAGTGCTGTCTGTCAAGACCAGACCTGTCTTCCCCTGTAGCTGTGTCTGAGAGGCCTTCAGTGCTTTGAATACAGCCAATAGCTCCAACAGGTTTATGTGGTTGGACGCTACTTGTGGGGACCACACTCCATGCGCTGTCTGCTGTTGCAGGAGCCTCCCCCACCCCGTGAGAGATGCGTCTGTCTTGAGAGTGGCTTCTACTGCAGGGGTGGTGAATGTCTTCCCCTTCAAGAGGTATTCCCTCGACCACCACTGCAGAGAGAGAAGAGGGCTGGCGACATCTACCATATCTTCCCATTGTCCGCTGGCCTGACACCACTGGCTGTTTAGCCACTCTTGCATGGGACGCATGTGCAGCCGCACGTGAGAAACTAAATAAATTCATGACGCCATCATTCCGAGCAATCGCATGGCCTTGCGAACAGTCACTTCCTGACTGGCTACATATTGAGGGATCTGAAAAAGCATGTTTTGAACCCTCTCGGAGGGAAAACGAGGCCATCTTTGGTCCAAATTAGAGCCCCTGGAAACTGTTTGAGCTGACTGGGGTCTAAGATGGATTTATTCTCGATGGAGAATCCCAGACTGAACAAGAGGTCTATTGTCTTCGGAGTGTTGAATAGGCATTTTTCGAAGAGTCCCCTGTTATGAGCCAGTCGTCGAGGTAAGGGTAAACTGTGATGGATAGTCTGCGCAGGTGTGCTGCCGCTACTGCCAGGACCTTTGTAAACACCCGTGGCGCCGAGGCAATGCCGAAGCGGAGTACCGTGAACTGGTAGTGCTTTTCCTCTATCATGAACTTTAGGTATTTTCTGTGCACTGGCAACATTGAAATATGAAAGTAAGCATCTTTCATCTCTAGTGTTGCCATGGGTATCGTACAAAAATGTCACCCTTATTTGTGCACCCCCGCCGTCATTGCGACTTTGGAGGCGCACAAAATGATAGTTACATTTACTGCGTCCAAGCAGAGCGGGGGTTGCAGGGGTCACCCCCGCTCTTCCTGGGCGCAGTAATGGGGTCGGGGGTGTCCCCGGCTTACCATTTTGGAAAGCGGGGGACAGTCAAAAAAATAAAAACGTTAGTGGGAGGAGCTGACACCGCAGGGATCGTAGAGTGCGGGCAGCACACGCACAAGTGCGTCACCCAGTGTGTTTGTGTTGGGGTTGGGGGGAGGGGTGGAAGGGGGCACAGTGATCTATTTGATCACTGTGCCATGCCGTAACTGCCATCGGCATTTTCGGCGTCGCAGTTGCGGGCGGCGCTGTGATCATATAGATCCTTGCCATGTAATCAACAGCGGGATAACCACCTGCAGAGTTACCATACAAAACTTTTGAGGTTTGACAAATTTGTTCGCTGGGCGCAAGTCTAGTACAGGGCGCATGGTGAGGTCCTTTTTGGGTACAAGGATGTACACTGAATAAATACCCTTGTTTACCTGAAGAATAGGGATGGCTTCTATAGCTTCTTTTTCCAGAAGTGCTTCCACCTCTTGTATGGTGGAACTAATGAGGGAGCTAATCTCCTCAATGGAATTAAGAAGAGGAATGGCTTGGCTGGGTGGGGCTATTCTTTGAGGATATCATCCAAAAAATCCTGTTCAGACAAGGCCTCAGTGGGTGGCAAGTTGAAAATGGACAGCTGCTTTTCTCAAGATTGCGTTGAACGCAATCTGGTTGTCCACTTGGGAAGCCTGGCGGGCCAAATGGAGGGAAGTGAATCCAAACATAGGACATCATGATCCTGGTCGTGAGAAGGGAGCATCCAGGGTCAGCCTCAACCCGGTTGTTATCCTCCCAGTTGTTTGTAGGATCCGCCTGTTCATCCACAGTGTAGTCTTCTAAGAAGGTAGAGTCCTCCTCCTGTCCCGATACGTGTTCATGTTGGTCTCGTCCTCAGAGAAGATGCAAGTGTAATCTTCCTGAGTGGGTTCTAAAGTTCTTTGAAACTTAGAACCAGGTACAGAAGGAGGGTTCTCCTGAGGTCTCCTGGGGTTAGGATTCTCTGAAAGAGACAAATTTCTCTAATCTATCCATACACCCTTCCAATTTTTCTCTGGTCCATGTAGATAAACCAGAAGGGTGGAAAATCTTAATTTTCTTCCCTATGGTGTCTAAATGTGTTGCCAATAGAGCTTGACAACGGCACAGGGCTCTCTACGTAGTCCACATGAGCATCGGGCCGCTGTGGTGCTTCCTTCAGCACGTCCGCAGGCTGCTCTTTATACTTTGAAACCGGGAAAGGGGTTGTGCGTTTAGTGCTGCGATCTTGTACGCCCATGTCGCCAGGTGTTTTCCCCATAGCGTGACTTGCGTCAGGCCTGTCGGGGATGGGCGTGGCGGACCTTGAAGCGTCCGCCATAAGGTCAATGGCATCCAACATGGATGCCTGGTCATTGCTGGTCACCCCCCCCCCCCCCCCATCATCATTTGAAGAGGATCCAGCCCGTGACATTCTGTATGCCGCCCACAGCTTAACACGGCGCTCGTTAAGCTTCTTCGGGCGCTGGAGTTTACAGGCCGCGCACCATGCTTCCTCGTGGTCTTAGAGTGCTCGTCCTTCCAAGGGTATCTGGCCCTGCAAGAGGAGCAAAACCTAAATGGTGTTTCCATAGCGAAAGGCAAAAAAGGTGATGACCAAACCTAGAGAGCAAAGAGGGGGAAAGAGGAGAGACATAAAGAATATGGCCACCCCAACCCCACTCTCCCTACTGTGTAGGCCAGCCAGAGGGTCCGGCCACGTGGACGGCTCCGCCACCGTATCGTAGGCGTCGAAAGTCCACCGCAGTCTTCGGCGTAGTACAGGAAGCACTGTCGAAAGGACTTTCAAGGGGATTATCAACAAAGTTGATGAACAAGGTAATAACAATAACAATGTCTTATGAAAGAGCTCTGCAAAACGGCAACCAGTTATCTGGGCGGAAAAAACCAATCTGAGGGACCTTGGCGCGTGAGGGATTTTGGGTACACTACACGATAGGGATAGTGTTACAGACACGCCTATGCCGACGTCCCCTTTCGAGCCTCGAAAGACCGGATGCAATACTCTGTGGTTACCATGTAGATAAACCAGAAGGGTGGAAAATCTTAATTTTCTTCCCTATGGTGTCTAAATGTGTTGCCAATAGAGCTTGACAACGGCACAGGGCTCTCTACGTAGTCCACATGAGCATCGGGCCGCTGTGGTGCTTCCTTCAGCACGTCCGCAGGCTGCTCTTTATACTTTGAAACCGGGAAAGGGGTTGTGCGTTTAGTGCTGCGATCTTGTACGCCCATGTCGCCAGGTGTTTTCCCCATAGCGTGACTTGCGTCAGGCCTGTCGGGGATGGGCGTGGCGGACCTTGAAGCGTCCGCCATAAGGTCAATGGCATCCAACATGGATGCCTGGTCATTGCTGGTCACCCCCCCCCCCCCCCCATCATCATTTGAAGAGGATCCAGCCCGTGACATTCTGTATGCCGCCCACAGCTTAACACGGCGCTCGTTAAGCTTCTTCGGGCGCTGGAGTTTACAGGCCGCGCACCATGCTTCCTCGTGGTCTTAGAGTGCTCGTCCTTCCAAGGGTATCTGGCCCTGCAAGAGGAGCAAAACCTAAATGGTGTTTCCATAGCGAAAGGCAAAAAAGGTGATGACCAAACCTAGAGAGCAAAGAGGGGGAAAGAGGAGAGACATAAAGAATATGGCCACCCCAACCCCACTCTCCCTACTGTGTAGGCCAGCCAGAGGGTCCGGCCACGTGGACGGCTCCGCCACCGTATCGTAGGCGTCGAAAGTCCACCGCAGTCTTCGGCGTAGTACAGGAAGCACTGTCGAAAGGACTTTCAAGGGGATTATCAACAAAGTTGATGAACAAGGTAATAACAATAACAATGTCTTATGAAAGAGCTCTGCAAAACGGCAACCAGTTATCTGGGCGGAAAAAACCAATCTGAGGGACCTTGGCGCGTGAGGGATTTTGGGTACACTACACGATAGGGATAGTGTTACAGACACGCCTATGCCGACGTCCCCTTTCGAGCCTCGAAAGACCGGATGCAATACTCTGTGGTTACCACTGGATGTCAGACCATATGCACAGCATGTGATTCTAAGCAGATTAACAAGCATCGGAAAAGTACAATATCCTCTCCTTGGTCCTCTTAAAACGTACGTGTCCAGGCAGGTGGCCTTCATGCACCAACTGTAGGAATCTGGATCTCAATTCTTGGGGAACCACCAGTCTGAGGTCTCCTGGAATAGACTCCATTGGCTCAGTGTAGAGGTGTTCGGGAGAATTCTCAAAATGTGCCAATTCCTCTCTACCTTAGAGCCCTCCAGCTCTTTTGCTAAACTTTGGGGCTTTGAACTTTTTCCATTCTGTTTGTTTTCTGTGTTTATTTCTATTTACTTATTTATTTGCATTTGTATAGCGCACTTGCAGCCCGGGGGCATTGAGGCGCTGTTACAAGAATTTCGTAGGAGGTTTTGATTCAAATGTTAGTGGGCAACCAAAGGTCTCTTGGTTACAAATACAGACTGAATGAAATACAGATATGATCAGAGTTACATACAGATAATTAGTACAATGACGTCATTTTACTTTCAGACAAAAAACTTGGTTTTGATTGCTTTGCGGAATGCTTGGCGGGACTCGATCATTCTTAGGTGAGTGGGGAGTGCATTCCAATGGGTGGCAGCCAGTGTAGGAAAACTGGAGCCCCCCCCTGCGCAGACTTTCAGTTTTAGGCGCGAGAATCAAGTTGAGTAGCCCTTCCACAGAGGTCTTGTGGCGGTGTGCTTGGTGATTCTTTGAGCCAAATACCGGGGTGCAAGTTCATGGAGGCATTTGTGAGTGAGGGCAAGGGTTTTGAAGAGAATTCTCTCTTTGACCGGGAGCCAGTGGGCCTGCCTTCTCACTTCGGAAATGTGTTTTTTCTTGAGGATCCTGTGGCCGCCCCGAGGGCGTGGTTTTGAATCAGTTGGAGTTTGGCCAGATTTTTGCAAGAGGTCCCTGCGAGGAGGGCATTACAATAATCCAGCCTCAATCCAATTAATGCCCTAGCAATGGTGAGGAAATTCTGGCGTGATGGACGGGACTGGCTGCGTTGAGAACTTTAGAATAATAGGCTGACGAGGAGACGATGGCATTAACCTGTCTATCCATGGTCAGATCCAAGTCTAAGTAGACTCCAAGTGTCTTAACGAGACATTGATGGGAATATTATCAATGGTAAAGGATATGTACTGCTGATCGAGGTTGCCCAGGGTGGTGGGTGACCCTATAAGCAGAAGTTCAGTTTTTCCACCGTTGAGGCGAAGCCAGTTGTCTGCCATCCAGGATTGGATAGTAGAGTAAATGATGGTGAGCGTGTTCATATCTGCTTCATAGTCCCCAGTGAGTGGGATAAGCACCTGTGCGTCATCCGCATAATTTGTATACGATATGCACAAGGAGTCAAGGATGCTGAACAAAGGCCTTGTGAAGAGGTTGTATAGAGTGGGCACGATACAGGAGCACTGTGGAACACCACATGTAATGTGGCTAGGGATAGCACAGGCAGAGTCAGAGAAGACTTTCATGGCCCCCTCTCGGAGAAAGGAGGTTTTCCAGTCACAAGCTTTAGGGAAGAAGTTGGCCTCAGTTACTAGATGGAGGCACAGAATGTTGTGATCCACCAGGTGAAAGGCTGCGGATAGGTCCAAGAGCAGAAGGAGCGCAGGTTTGCCTGTGTCTCTCAGATCGTCCATTTGATTCTTTGAGTCTAGGAGAGCCGCTTCGATGCCATGTCATGGGCAGAAGCCAGATTGCCGCAGGCCGAGGAGACGGTTAGCTTCCAAGAATCTATGGACTTGCAGGTAGGCTACTTTGTCCAGGATTTTTAGTAAGAATGGGATGGTGGTAATGGGCCTATAGTTCCCTGGGACCGCTGGGACCAGGGACGGTCTTTTAAGGAGTGGGCGTACCCACGCTTCCTTAAGTCCAGTTGGAACGTGGCCAGCCTGGAAGGATGAGTTAATGAATGCGGTTAGGAAGGTTGCTAGGATATGTGCCGAGTCTGTTATGAGTTGGGCTGGGCAAGCATCCCCCTTGAAGTTATAAGGTTTGATGGATTTCAGCAGGGTGATAACTTCCAGCTCTGTCATATCTTTAAAGTCAAAAGGTGGGGAGGATTTAGTCTTGGTGGGCGTGGGTGTTTTCCTGTGCAGGATGGCTATGAGAACTTTAAGAGATTTTTGATGGCCGCAGATTTTGATTTGTACAGAATTCAGCTTGTCTCGCATGGCAGACTGAATACTGTTGCACCAGCTTTCGAACTTGAGGAGAGAGGGAGGAGTGGTGGATGGTTTTTCCAACTCCCTAAAGATGGCGAAGATTTCTTTGGACCCCAATTTGGCGTCATTAATCCTTGAATTGAAGGATGCGGCTTTGGCTAGGGTGATGTTGGCTTTGTATGCAATGGAAATGGCTTTGAAGGCGCTTCTAGTGCCTTCAGAGGGGTTGGCTTTCCATGCGGAGAGGGCAAGCCTCTTCTGAGAACGCTGGTTAAGCAGTTCCTTTGAGAACCATGCGTTAGAATGTTTGGCTTTTTTGGCTTTTTTTAAGGTTGAGTGGAGCAATGGTGTCAACTGCTTGGGCGACTATCTGTTTAAAAGGGTTTTGCTACGGTTTCTGGGTTTTTTGAAAATGGGGCCTGCAGAGCAGGCACACGTAGAAACAGTGCTATGTTTTCAGCTGTCAATTGGCGTGAGCTCCTTGCGAAGGCTGCTGGACATGGGGTGATGGGCCTAGAGGGCCTTTTTTCCAGTTGAGGTTGAATTGAATATAGTGGTGGTCAGACCATTGGCAGGGATTTTTATGGAACAGTGGCTAGGTTGGGAGATTGCTTGCGAGAGCCCAAGGTGGATAGGGCTTTGAGGGTTTTGACGTGGGAATCCTTGGTGTCATTGAGCCCTAGGTTTAGATTGCCCAGGAGTATGACTTCGGACGTCTTTTTAATGTTGTCAGACAATGAGAGAATGAGGGTGTCCTGAAAATCTGTGATGGGACCAGGAGGTCTATAAACAATATGCAAAGTAATGGTGCAATTGTGGGAGACAATGATTTTTAGTGGGAGGTAGTCACAATTGTGACCAAGTTGCCCTTCAGCTTCTCTGATAGCAAGGGTTTCCCTGGCAATGAGGGCCACTCCCCCACCTCTCTGAGAGGTACGGTCTTATTAGAAGGTCGAGGTTATCCTTGATGTGGTTATTTATGTCAAGGGCATGGGCAGGTACCGAGCGTGCGTTGACTAGAGTACTGCTAAGAGTGTGGATCATTAGGGGTGTGGAGGCAGGTAACAGGGTGGGTGTGGTATATGGCCCCGGCAGGGAATTATCACTACAAGCGGACAGTGAAGTGATGGGCGTCTCAGAAGGCTCAGGCATAGAATACAGTGCAGTATCAACATTTGGCATGGGCGCCACAAGCACAGAATGGCATTGTAATTATTTGGCAGGGGTGCCTCAGGAGGCGCAGGCATGATGTGCACGATATTTCCAACACAGGTGGCCAGTGATTGCATGGGTATAATAGGTTGCACATATAGGATGAACATGGGGCAGACAGTGATTAGATTCGAATGCTGTGGCCCATACAATGTCGCAGGTGTGGGCAGAGACCATGCTTCAGCTGCGTGGGCAGACGTGCATGCTGCTGGGGGGGCATGCATAGATGACCAAGTGCTGATTCATTGATGCCAGCCGTGGATTACCCCAGTCGGTAATCCTGCATTTTTAAAGTAGTGTGAGTGTCAATGTTGTTGCTGGGGGTATCCTGTAACAGTGTCTGAGTCTTGGAATTTCCAGGCTCCAGGGCCCGAACTACAGATAGATGATTATTGTGGGGGGGCAGAATGAGATGAGTGGAGATCTGAGACAGACCCTCGAATTACGGTCAGCCGGGCTCGGGAAGTAAGTGATCGGCATGGAAGGACGGGTGCGCGACCGGAGTCGTGCGTTTCTGGAGCGGCAAGGGGGGGTTGCAAGCATCATACTTTCCCTGTTGTGGGCTGTTACGCTCTTGCAGAAGCTTGTGGCCTTACGTTGTGTAAGATAGCTTGCTACCGTCGAGCAGCGGAGAGCTGCAGAGAGAGGCTCCAGCCTTATCCCTTGGCCTTCGCCCTGATGCCGCTTCGCCTGGCAGTCGCCTGTCTTCCTATTTATGCCGGAAGAGGTGGGAATGGCACGGCGATGCAGCTTATCGGGCTGTTCTGTGTATTTGCTGGTCGTCATGGTGATGGTCGCCTCCATTTTGTTCCGAAATTCGATCGCTCTTCGTGGCATGGCACTTGGGGGTACGATGCAGCTTATACGAGGTCTGTGGCGGTGTGCAGCTTCATGGAGATTGCCGCGCAGATGCTCCTGTAGTTGATTCTGGGGCCGTGTGGATGTTCCTCGCAGCAGAGCTGCATAGAGAGGCTCCGGCCTCATCCTTTGGCCTTCGCCCTGATGCGGCTTCACCTGGTGGTCGACTGGCGGTCGCCTGTCTTCCTATTTGGTTATGGAGTTTTAAACAACTCCATTGGCATCTTTTGTATTTGTGTCGCACAGCACCCTCAGTGCAGTGACACAGGGATGTCTTTTAGACTTCCAAAAGGTTTAAAAACCTTCTCTCGGATAAACTACTGTTTCCCAGAGAACACAAGGTTAAATTGACTTTACTAGTCTTTTTAAATTCCTAGACCCAGCACACATTATCTTCCTATAGAGTGCTAGACGGGTTACTTGGTATCCCCTGTGTCTAGAAACTCATGAAGCAGTCAAATGCTACCCTTTCCTATCGAAATGGTTGGTGGCAGTGGTTTTACAACGAACTACCATGATTTTTCCGGACTGCTAACACCGGTAGCTAAAAATCGCGGTAGCCATGTTTTCAAGATGGCGCCTTAAGCCCCTTTGTTTAAACAGGTCACAGTTTTTTTTGCCGTTTCTTTTTGGAAAGGTCCTTCTAGAGTTTGTCTCTGCGCGCCAAACCAGGTTTGGTCCCTTTGTTCGTACGCCTTTTGCGGGCTTCAGGACTGAAGACCGCCTCTGGCGCCTGAGTGTCTGGGGTGGGCAGGAAGTGAGGGAGGTGCCCAAAACTCCCTGTGCTTAGTTCACTAGGAGACCCAAATGCACTCTGGTGTGATTGGCTGACTGGCTGACTGACAAGGACAGCCACCCTGCTGGGTGAGTGGCAGCTAGGCTGGAATGAATGGGAGAAAACTGTTTAAAAGGTGAGTCTCTTGGACTGGAAAGCAGACCACTGGAACGAAAGAACCGAAGACAAGCTGGAAGAGGACGGCTGCTGCAACTCCTGGACCGTTGGTTTGCCCAGTGATGCCCTGCTGTAGGTCCGAATTGCCAAGTTCATCTCGACAAAGAAGCCCCTTCAAGGACTACTTCTTCCTTTGAGTTGGTGGGACCAATCAACTCCTAAGCCACCTTGATACCATTCTCGGAGCTGGTTAGGACTAACCAAGGGGAAGGACACCAGCTTGTATGCTTGATGGCAGCTACTTGAACCGAATATGTTCAATTTTTCCAGCTTGTTTGACCCTGTCCCTGTGCAGTGGAGGAGTCCCCCGAAGTCCTTCCTCTTGTCCCCACGACTTAGGCTCAGGAACAATGCAATCTGCAGGAACTGCCAGGAACCAACGTCTTCAGCTGCATCTTTTTCTTCATACTAAGGCATTGAGAGAATTTACCTCTCGCGGTGAAAGTTTGTGAAACTTTCCCAACTTGCAGGCCTAATCCGCTTGTGGCCCCAACATATGATTCTTTTTCGTACAAACTACTTCTGAGAACATTGGCAAAGACTTTACCGTTTACTACAAGAACTGCTCTTTCCTATCCAAGACACTAGCCCATCGACTTTGGCCTAGGCCTATTGAACTGAATCGAGTCCTCTAGTGAACTGAAACTATTTGCACTGCCTAAGCAAGTATTTGTGATCTGTTCTATTAACTGTGCCTTTTTACTCTCATTCAAAGTAACAAATGCCATTTTGCTCCTATTTCAGGGGAGCCTAATTTACTCAGCAACTTTTGGTTTGGTATTGAAGTGTATTTGTGTATAATATTAAGTTGCCTCCTCCTACGGAATGTTTTCTAAATGACTGTATAATAAACGAATACGTATTTTACCAGGAAACCTGGAGTATAAGTGTCTACTTGAACCACTGTGATTTTAAGACCACTGTGTAACATCCTTGTACTTCTCACATTTCCCTTGAGATAAGCCTGGCTGCTCGGCTCGCTACCACAAACTGTAGTACAGACTTATACCAAATGTTGGTTTTGCATACAACTGTAGTCCTAATTTTATGTGGTGGTCCCTGAGGATACTGCATGCAATTCTGCCGATCAGGTGTTAATCCTCCCAGTACAGCCTATGCTTCCCATGGTCTTGCCCATCACTCTGGGAAGATTCCTGCTGACGATGACCTTCTAGAGAGGGATCCTCTCTCTGTTCCCTACTGAAGTCCGTCCTTGAGGGTTCATCTTCAGCAAGCAAAGTCTGCAGCTCAGGATGGTCTCTTGGATCCAGATTTTACGTATAGCGTTGAATCTCCTCCACCCCTAATTCCTCTGGGGATTCTTGCACCAATTCAGCCTCAGCTGGTGGTGGGGTCACGGGTCTGGCCTCTAGATTTCTACAGGAACCTTTTTTCTTGAGGAAGGTGTGGTCTTGGGGCCCTTTTTTCCTTTGGAGACTATGGGTTTCCCCTTGGTCTCAGTGGGAAGGTCTCTTAAGGTGACCTCCCTTGCTTTCATTGTTATCTCTCTTTTCTTAGAAAGGGACTTTGGGGTGCTGGAAACTACATCCAGGGCCTTCAGGTCACTGCCCAAGAGTACCCCACCGGGCACTTCAGACTAAACACTCACAGCCATCTTAACAGTCATGTCATTACATTTAATGATAGCTGGCAGTATGGGACACATTTGGACTGGACCTCTCGCTAAGTTGGTAAGCATTTTGGGAGCCTTGGAAACTTCCTCAGGTTGAAAGAAACTTTCATCTACCACAGTTGTACTGCCCGGTGTCTCAAATGGCAGGGGTGTCCTGACCATTGACAAGTACACTGTCTTTATAGTACTCTTTAGTACGATCAGGAATGGAATTATAGACAATGTTCTGTTCCCACAGCCCCAGAGATACATAAAATACGCTAGCTTAAACACCAATGGGTTCTTTAGCTTGAGGGTGAAAGATAGCTTCCGTAATTGGTATATCCACATCATGAATGAATACTAAGGTGATAGAGGGAATCCCTGAAGGTTTACCCTTACATCTGGGATCTCCTTTCACATGGTCATCAGACCCACAAAAACACACATTTCCCCAATGGTCTTTTGGAATGGGAGTTTCTGATAATACCCCTCTGGTTTGGGCCCAGAGTTTTCGCTAGGCCTACAAGGTTGTTTAGGGGGATATCTACCCTTGTTATGTTTGTGGTCCTCTTTTGGTGGGGGACTTTTGGAATGATCCTTCTCACGCTTCTTCCCATCCTCTTTGTGAGGAGCCCCAGAATCCTTTTGAGTAGCTATGTTGGCCACCCACAAGTCAGCAGCTACTGCGAGCTTCTTGGGGTCCAGTTCCTTTGAGTCAGCAAGGTGCTTTCACAGCTCTGGGGAACAGGCATCAAAAATACGTTCCAGCAAGAAAAAACATCTCATGCCTTCATAAGTGTTCACCTTGTAGCCCTTAATCCACCCATCTAGGTTTCTTCAGGCTTTCACACACCCAAGTGGCCCACAAGTTACCAACTCTTTTCTTGTGATCCCTAAACCTTTTTAAGTATTGGGAAGGGGTCTTCCCAAATCTGGCTATATGAGCAGTTGTTCCCCCAACTGGTAACACCTTGTCTATCAACATCATTCAACTCCATCACAGCCATTCTGGGGGAACCTAGAGATTACCAGTTAAGGAGAATTGTCATTCCTGTGCTAATTCACTTGTGCTAATTCACTTGTGTATAGGTGCGTTATAAATGCCATATCAAATATCATAATTCCCTTCAACCTTAGAGACCCCTAGCTCTTTTGCTGAACTGTGGAGAGAGTGAGCCCTTTTTCTCATCCTCATGTATTTTACTCTGATTTGGATTATGTGTTTCCTTTGTTTTGAGTCTGAAAAACTCCATAGGCATCTACTTTTTGTATGGTGACACCGCACAGCACCTTCAGTGCAGTGTCACAGAGAAATCCTTTAGATTTCTCTGAAGGTTTAAAAACCCTTTCTTGTGAGAACTACTGTTCCCAAGAATAGTAAAGTGAAATTGACTTTACTTACCTTTTCTCTCTGTAGATCCAGCACACCCCATTTTATGTGGAGTGCTTGAGGATTACTTCGAAGCCCCTTTTTCTACTTACTCATAACATTTTTTATGTTACCCTCCCTACTTTAAATGGCTGGTGGCAGTGGTTTAATGTTCTTACCATTGTGCTTTTCAACCACAGGTTGAATCCTCACCTGCATTAGAGTACCCATGGGTGACCATTCTGTCAAAATAGCCATGCTCTATTTTTTTCGCCAACTCTTGTGAGGTCTTTCTTGGGTTTTCCTCTGTGTGCCAAACCAGGTTTAAGCCCTTTGTTAGTTTGGCCTTTTGCGTGCTTCAATACTGAAACCCGGCTCGGGTGCCAGTGTGTCTGGCAGGGCATGAAATGAGGGAGGTGCCCAAACTCCCATCTCCTTAGTCTCCTTGGTAACCTCAATGCACCCAGTCCTGATGGCTGGCTGTCCTTGTAGGACAGCCCCCCTGCTGTGTGAGTGACAACAAGGCAGTGCATGAATGGGAGTAATTACTCTAGGATACAGAAAAGAATCTCAAAACTTGCAAATATAAGACTATGTTGAGCCTAACAAACTACTTGGATCACGACAATCTGGCTTTAGATCGCAACATGGAACAGAAGCTGCCCTTGTTGACCTCAAAAGCCAGATTGACGAACTAAAAGATAAAAAGGTAGCGTGGCCATCCTACTCCTCCTTGACTAGTCGGCTGCTTTTGACTTGGTCGACCACAAGGTACTTTGTGACCACTTTGCATCGGCAGCTCACTTTGAGCTCTGCTATCGCGTGGATTCAATCATTCCTTAAGAACAGGACCATGCGTGTCTTCTCACCCACGGCAGCTGCTGACCTCATTCCGATCACCTGCGGCGTACCACAAGGTTCATGTGTCTCGCCTACTTTGTACAATATCTTTACAAAGCCCCTATTTGATAAAGTGGACCGCTGCAAATTCTAAACTAAACACGTAAATATGACTGATTCAGCTACCGCCTACACAGGCAAGTTGATCAGGGTGTGCAGACACCTACTGTCACCCCAGCAGTTGTCTTATACTAGCCAGAGCACTTCTACAATCCAAACTGAACTACTGCAACGGTCTCTACCTAGGCGCCAACAAGTCCATTCTGAACAAACTGCAGATATTGCAAAATAATGCTCTCAGAGCCGCCCTAAACATACCCAGAAGAGAGCACATATCAGCAACTAGAAAACACTGCAAATGGCTCCCCATACAAGATAAAATCAACTTGAAAACTCTTTGCCTCACCCACAAAGCACTGAACCACCGAGCTCCACCCCATCTCTGATAAATTCACCGTGAGATCCTCTAACACTTCCTGCCTATTGGTACCAAGATACAACCTCAAAAGAGCAGGCGGCTCCAGCTTCCCGGTCCTGCCGCCCAACTATGGAACACTCCCACAGGACATACAAACTATCCAAGTATTCGATAAATTCAGAAGCTGTGCCACCACCTAGCTACTTAATAAAAACTAACCCTCCTTTCTTAGCCTCCTGCACCCAGTCTGCCTACATAGGCCCCCCTTGTTCATGTATGACTGTGCGTATGCTTGTACTACTGCACGGATTGAATTTAATGCCATGTATCTTATGTCCTTTGTACTATCCTGCATGATCTGTAATAAGTGACCTCTGCATGTATGTACTATCATGTATGATCTATATTGAGTGACCTCTACACTTTTAAAATGACTAACTTGTATTAAGGGACCTTTGTACCTTTCTAAAGGACTAACCTGGAACCATTCTCTTATCTACTAGCGCCCAGATACCCATGGGTCAGGCGCGCTATATAAATAAAATAAACAAACGAGGACCCCAAGGGTCCCCAGCAACACTACCCATAAGGAGCTGTGTGCTGCAATAGTAAAATACAAATGCATTTAACAGTTTATGGAGGAAAATAGACCCCATAGGATAGGTACAATACAAAGAATAGAGTTTCAAAACACAGAGCCCATAAGAATGAATGAGGGCAGAAAGGCTCCGCTCATTCAGGATTTCAGAAAAAGGTCCAGCAAAAAGTGCTGGGGGTTTCACTAGGACAGGGGATGAAGCATACAAATGCTACATCTAACAGGTTCATAGAAACTATAAAGGAAAAGTTGCAAAAACGAGAAATCTTTCCTGAAACATTGTAATGTTCTTTCTGATGGATGTTCCTTAGACGGATTCCTCCTCGCCCTCCCTAGTTATCCCTCTTTGGCGGATAGCTAGTACACAATCAGTTACACGGTCAATAGGCATCAGAGTGTTATGTAAAAAGGGTGGAACTGAGGTCATGGGGTGCGGTGCCTCAAATACTGAACCCGACATGTCCGGCGAGGGGCATATAGAGGCATAGGGCATGGTTGTGTTGAGTCCCCTGGTGGCAGAAAAGTTTCTGAAGAACAACTACGCTGCGGATAAGCGATCATAGATGAGGAATCTGTGGGAGGTACATCCATCAGAAAAATTACTAAGTTCAGTAATTTGTTGTCCAGAGTAGCACCCTAGGCCTGTAATGAAGCAGCACTATGGGAAAAGAAGGGTAAAGACTTCAAGACAAGCAAAACGATCAGGGGACTGATGTCAGAGCCACAGATGGGAACTTTCGACATGTCAAGTAACCCTGATCGGAACAATGGTTCATATGTCCTTATCAATGTACTTGAAACGAAAGCAGTGCTTGTAACCCAATGGCACAACTCAAATATACAACTCATATTTGTTTACCATCTCAATGGTAAAAGCACAAATTCAAACCTTTACCCATAATGTGTCCCACAGCATTCTACACAAGAACCATTCTTACCTGGTAGTCCACTAGTAGTTCTGGCCCTTTGAAGTACCTGGATGCCACACGGACATTGTACTCTTGGGCTGGGTGGTAAAACTCTGCTAAACCCCAGTCTATAAGCCGCAGCTGTTAGGAGAAGGGAGAACGTAGATTAAGTTGCAGCATAACAGATCATGAAAATAAAACTTGCTCCCTGTAGGTTTAAGCTCCAATTTAGCCATGCCACGTGGGAACAAATGGTTACATCTATTGATAGAGAGGGAATAGCTCTTAAGATAGCATCTCACACCATGCCTACTGGAAGCAATAGAAACCGGTCAACCCTCAATCTAGACTTCAGCACTCCTATTCCAGGGCCAAGACCACAATCCGCTACGCCAATGAACCATTGTGTCAACACACTGACTCATTTTCTTATGGAGTGCTTGGCAATGACATAGCTCCATAGAGAATTTACAGTGTAAATAATTCCCGATTAGGGCGGCTAGTTCAGGGGCAAGGCTTTTGTCTTGGAAGCAAGACAACGCAGAGCAAAACACGTCCAAACCCCGGTCCCCGCGCTTATAGACTGGTCGCTGATATTTACTGTGCTATAAAAGAATTTAATCACAAACCTTTGCAGATTATTATCAGGGTGCACAATTTGAACAGGTAATACAAGGAAGCAGCAGTGCCATAGTGGCCCAAGGAGCCATCTGTACCAAAGGTTGAGCCAGAATGCGTTAAATCATTCATAATCTACCTTCAGATTTTCAACTTCCACTGCCCTCATTCCTCAGATAGCAGGGCTCTTGCTGGATCAATCTTACAGCAGTTTTGCATATATTAAAAACCGATCTTGAAGAATCAAGTTCTTCGGACAGTCTCCATCCCTAAATTGCATAATGACATAGACCCAGCACATCAGATCTATGCCAAGGCTAATGTAACAAATGTTACCAGTATTTTCCCCAACATTTTAAAATCCATTTTTAATCAGTTTATAATTTCCACTGAAAAATTGTTAATTCTTTAGTGTTTCAGAAAAAAAATATTTTATAGTAGAAAGAAAGCAAAAAGGGCGAGGACCAAGGAAAAATAGCAAAGTGGAAAAAAAGCGGGAGGAAAGCAAGGGGGCAAAAATGAAAATGGTGGAGAGGCCAGGACAAATGAAAAATAGAGGAAAAGAAAGTAAAAGAGGAAAAGAAAGCTACAGATGAGCAAAGAAAGCAAGTGATAGGAAAAAGGGAAACGGAACGCAAGGGGGAGGTAACTTCTTCATAAGCAATCACATTATTAAAAATATCATTGAAAGCGACAATGTATAGTTTCAAACATGATGTAAAAATATTAAACAAAGCAAACTACTCTAGTGAGCACACCAGTGTTCTCGCTTGTGGGAGATCTATTTTTTTAAAGTCTAAACTGTTCATGTAATCCAAAATATTTCCAATGCAGCTAAGTAGAAGAAATTAAACTTGTATTAAGATATGATGGTGTAAAAGACTATGAATGTGTGGGAACCATGAGCAATTCAATTGAAGACTAGTAAGAAGAGTGAGGAGTTACTAATTCTCAGCATGTGTACTCTATGGATGCCCAGCAAAAGCCACAAATCTTGAGCAGTGTTGCTGTAAGTTTATACTTGGCATTTCTCTGCAAATGTGCGTTTTTTTATATGGAACAGTTACTACACTTTATTTACACATTTGGTGCCGTTTACCAG
The DNA here is from genome assembly GCF_040938575.1 of Ambystoma mexicanum. Taxonomy (NCBI): domain Eukaryota; kingdom Metazoa; phylum Chordata; class Amphibia; order Caudata; family Ambystomatidae; genus Ambystoma; species Ambystoma mexicanum. The sequence goes on from NC_090921.1 coordinate 987,225,483, forward strand.
GACTGCTATGCAATATGACATTGGTACAGTACTGTCACTTATTTAAAGTTTCAGAACCAAGTCCATACACCGAATGGGAGTACAGAAAGGGAGGAATGGCAAATGAAGGGTCACACAGCCTCTAGGTGTTTGGTTATGTGCCTACCCCACTGACTGCCCATGGCCATGCTATTCCGTATGGCCATCTCACCCAAAACACATCCTCATGGGAACTATTAGAGCTTGTTTTAATCAAGCCTTAACATCAAATTTTGCACTCAAGTGCCTGCCAGTGTTTTGTCAAAGCTGTTTTCTGAAAGTGAATGACTTAATTGGAGTTGTAACCCTGCTACTGTGTAATAAAAATGTTTTACCATGTTTGCCTTCAGCCACTCGCTTTATGAGCACTATGCGTGTCCTTCACTGAAGCCATGTTTAAAAATAAGGTTTGGCAAAGTCAATAGTCTTTGGCTTGTGTATAATTATAAGCATTTGCCAGGCACTGCTATTAGATGCCCCGGTACTCACACCATGTTGCGCCTGCTACGATCAATGGCCCGTTAATTCCACTACGGCTTTGCCTGGCAAGTGCCTTTACCATGCCTACACAAAAGTCTAAACTGTTGGCATTGCCAATGCTCATTAAATTTGAACCAGTGTGAAGCAAGCACACTATCTGGTGTGCACACCACTTTTCACAAGTACAGTGCTGGGAGGAGCATTGCAAGCTTCTCTCAAGCACACAAAAGGGGCAGTACATGCAGTAAAAGTAAAGATGCACTTTCATGCGAAATGATTCCCTTATAAAAACAGGACCAGTCAAAGCTTGAATGCAGCACTACAAAGTATGGATGGTCTTTGGACGTATGATCGAGCTACTGAAGGTGGATGGGTGGTAAGTAAGTGAAGGAATAAACAAATGACTTGGAAATTGGTTGGGACCCACTCCCCCCACAAATTTTGACGCATTCCCGAATTTTATTTTTGATGGAGACCCCCCCCCCCACCTCCCCCGCATCCAACCGTGGCAGTCCACACCGCTGGCTGGATTCTATCAAAGCGTTCCTCGAGGACCTCAAGTCTGGTCTGACGTCAGATCCATTTGTGGTCTGGGGATAAATCCAGTGGTTTGTTTTAAATCTTCTGGGTAAGTTCCAACTGTTTGCTGATCAACATGGCCATTTTAAGGGATATGCCATTTGCAGTTCTCGCACATGAAAAAGTCAACCAATTATAGGATTGCTAACCAGATTGGCTTGATGCCAAGAAATGTCATTTTGATTTACTGTATCTGCAGGACACATTTCCTGACCCCAGGCAGGCGAGTGGTGTCCCCCGACCTCCATTTGGCCCAATTTGTCTAAAAAAAAATTTCTACAGGCCCACCCCGCGCACGCATCTCCCCCAAGTGCCTCCCGCTTCCCTCGCCTCCCATCCAGCCCACCGCCCGTGATTGGTGGCTCTCCACCGTGGTGAAAACTGACCTCTCTAGGGCAGCCCGTGCGGCTAAGGGCCCAAGGCAAAGGGCGGCTCCAGATCGTGTCTGCCGGTGTCCGCAGGGGAAGCCAGCAACCATCAGCAACCATCAAAGTAATTGTGGCATGGGTGGGGAGTAGAGCAATTACTCTACTCAGGAAAACCAAGCCACTCAACAGTACCTTAACCTCTGAATTGTGAATTTTGGCAATGCTGCACTTAGTTAGAATTGTGAACATCGGCCTGCGTCACATCTGAATAGGCTTGTTGTGATTGTTGGCAATGCTGCACGTCATTAGAATTATGAACATTGGCCTGCGCCAGACCCGGACAGGATTGTGAATTTAACAATGCTGCACCTAAGTGGACACTGGCCTGCGTCACAGCTAGACTGGATGGTAGGTGTCGGCAAGTGCCACACTTGGAGAGAACAAATATCAGTAACTTCAACCTAGAAATCGCTCCTGCTGCATTGGTTCATAAATCCATGCAAACACTCCTAGCATTATGCTTACTCTCTACTCTACACCATCACACAATTAGAATGCAGCTATACCCCTGATACATTCAGCTGAGCCATTTACATACAAACATTAACACATGAAATACATCACTCTATAAAACGCAGCTATCCCATAATAATCCGGCCTCACGCATCCAGAACCCAGCTTCAGTGTCCATCCACCAGACTGTACACATTCAACTGATATCTTCACTGCCACACCCGAGCGCTAGGATGCCATTACCATCTAGCAATTACATAAGCTGCACACACACCATACAACATCTTCTCTCGCTACTGACCTGGACTGCGGTCCCCAAGGGTGTTCAACCTACCAGCGCTTTGAGATCATACCAGTGATATATAGAGCGCTATATAAATGCCAAATAAAATAACATACAGTACATTCCTTTTAAAAAGGGTATAACGCAGCCCTTCGGGCTTCCCACAAACCGTAGGCAATGTCATTTGGACATTTGTTCCCAAAAAAGAAAATACTCAGACCAGTGTTGGCCCTCAATAATCCATTTGAACTGGAATGCTTTGTTTTTTCACAACTTTCCCTAAGAAAAATATATTCTATAGACCTGAATCAGTAATTTATACGCAGGAAATCTTGCACAGTAAAAACTGAAAGGCAACCTTACATTAAGAGAGAAAAGCTGCAACTGCTACTTTGGAGACAGCAACTCCTGGATGCGTTAATCAAAAACTGCATTGGCAGTTGGTAGCAATATTTATGTTATGTTATTTTGCATTTATATAGCGCTTTTTATACCAATGGTATGGTCTGAAGGCGCTGGTAGGTTGAATGCCCTTGGGAACCGAAGTTCAGGTCAGTAGAGAGTCAAAGGTGCATGTGAGCACCAGGTATGTGTGCAGCTGGTGCGGTATTCGTGTAATAGCTGCATGTTAGCCGTAGGTGTGGTGGTTGAGAGATCAGGAGTATGTGTTCGTTCTGGCAGGATTTATCCAGACCGAATGTGGCTGCGTTAGGCCTGAGAACGCCTGGCTGGGGGGCGTGTGTAACCAGCAGTGCTTACTTAGAATGATGGGGAGTGAGCGGCGGATGTTGGTATGAGAACAGTTATACCGAATGGTGTCATAGTATCTCTGTGTTCTAGTTGAGTGGTGGAGTGAAGAGGAGAGTAAGCGTGGTGGTGTGATATGATGGGTTATATGCTCTTTCAAACGTTCCCTGCATTCCAACCATACTATGCATGTCACGAATTCTACGTGCTCTAGTCCATTCCATGCACTCTTATTCATTCCATGCACCCAGTCTGCTCGACACACTCATGCACTCCAGTCCATCCCACATACTCCCCTCTGCCCCGCGCATGCGCTCCCCTCTGCCCCGCACTCGTCCGCTCCCCGCACTCGTCCGCTCCACGAATTCAACAGCAATATGCGCTCGTCAGCCCTATAAAGTAATTCGCTAATACGCAGTAATCCTGCTCGGTACACTCATCCGCTCTATACATTCGCCAGCTCTGCACATTCATCTGCTCCAGCGCTCTACATACTCGTCCGCTCTACATACTCGTCCGCTCTACATACATCTGTTCTACGTACTCATGCGTTGTACTCGCTTCTCTGTATTTACGCACTCATCCGTTCTACGCGCTCGTCCGCACTGCACACTCATCCGCTTAACATGTTCATCCATTTTAAACCTTGATTCGATCTACATACTCATTCGAATCACATACTCATTCAATCTATATAGTCATCTGTTCTTCCACTCATGCATTCTAAATGCAACTTTCACAGAGTTGCTATTGGGAACACTTCTAAATGCAACTTTCACAGAGTGGCTATTGGGCACACTTCTAAATTCACAGAGAGGCTAGTGGGCGCACTTACAGGCCAATCAGAGCGGGTGGGCGGCGGGATGGGAGAAAGGAGGGAGGAAGGGTCGGGTCGCAATCGGGAAGTGAGGCTGGGAGGAACCTCGAGTACACAGGAGTTAACACCAGGACAGGGGCCCACTAAAGGGAAAACACAATAGTTTTGCCCAATATTACACAGTTCTGGAAGCGCCACTCACCTCACTCCGGATGATAAGATCCACACAACCTTAAAGAGTCAAAAAGAATCTGGCATTCACAACAGTGCATACAAATTCTTCCTCACACTAAAGCCTACTTACCTGCTTTCAACTCAACTACCAGAACCACCAACAGTGGTGTACACAACAGATAAAAGCCTTCACCACAAAACTAATCAAAACATGAATTAACCACAACTATGGAGATGAGAGATGAGATAGCTTCTCTTCAAGAGGACTACTAGCACTAACAATTCCATCAATGAAAGCCTGAATGAGAAACATCTGGATGACCATCAGCAACCTAAACCAAACTAAAGAACCAAAATACTTCTACCAATGGCAACCGGGAATGATAGAAAGACCAGAAACATCAAGAGTAGAATTTTTTTTTTAAAATGTGTTATACTCAAGAACAGTGGACTCACACTGGAACGAGAGGTCAACAATAGTACGCATCTACCAGCAACGCTCAATTAAATGCATCTTTCCATACCCTAGCTTCACATGGTGAACTCTGACCCGAATCTCAGATTATGCAAACAGCCAACAACTAGGAATGACCAACTTTTTTTTATTATAAAAAAATCAACCCAGCCAAAACACTGTGGAAAGACTTTCATTCAGAACAAGAGAACACATCACTGCAGCCTTGACAAACCTACACTGGTTACCCGTGGAGAAAGAATCCACTAAAAAGCACTGCATTGCTCAGAGTACTCCATGGACAGGGAGCAGAATTCCTCCAGTTTAATAAAATAAAGTACAGATGTACTGCCTGCTCTATCCTCATACAGAAACTCTGGAACCCAATTCCAGAAGACCAGCTGACATTTCGGAAAAGTTTCAAAATATTGCTATGCAACACACCAGGATAGAGAATGATCGATAACTCTAAACCAAGACAGACTGCCCCAACGCTGCCACTATAGCATGACCGGACACATTCTCAGCTAATCACACGGCCCCCAAGGTACAACACTACGTAACCAGACACCTTCCTCAACAAACTCCTCAAAATTAAAAATTACCAAAATATACTCTAAGGTACAACGCAACCAGACACTTTCAATCAAAACGATCACAAAAGGAAGACCAAAACAAACATTATCTTGGCCATCAGTGCAGGGATGAGTTTCGAACTGTCCCACAACATGTCAGCCCCAATGGGCTCAAAAAAACTACCTACACATTTTCTTCCAGTCCTTACCTCAGACTTACTACATTTGAAAAACAAAGCCCCTCCCCCCTGATATTTCTGCTATTGGCAGAGTGCTCCGAACAATGCCCATAAGTATTCAAAACTCGGCCACCGCATCATCCTAGGATGAAAAGGGTGCATAGATTGTTAAACAAGCTAACCAAAAACCAAAAGAAATTAACAAATTATCAGCTATTGTAACTGCCAGCCTAATTGATTTCCATAATGCCCATTTGTGCAGGTGGTGACACGCAGCGTAAAAGCCAAACATACAGTTTGTGGAGCTCACTTGGAACTCCAATAGTTAAGGCACAGAAGGATAAAATGTGCCCAGGATCACACACGTTACATGGTGAAGCTGGCATGTGTGGCTAGCCTACATTTTTGTCTAGTTAGTAGAAATATGCTCAATGGACACATTTCTGAAAACTATTTTAAAGAGATATACTTGAAAAGTATACAGTTAATCATTATAAACCAGCGTGACAAATATGTAAACCCCTACAGAAAATACTGAACAAAAAGTAGAATTGTATGTTTCTTTAGTCTCCCATCTTTCAAGAAACACAACTAGCAGAATGCAATGGAATGATTACCGGCACCAACACTACTCTAGGGGTGGGGGTGAAGGCAGGGACATCTCGTCTGGGTAATACAGCCTTCATTTAAGTCACCGACCCCCATATGCTGCATACTATACGGATAACTTCTCTACCAGTGTTCAGGTAGAGAGTGAGGACAGTAGGGTAGAGTGCTTGGTGCAACAGGTTCTAATCCTAGGAGATCAAAGCAGGATTCTTTTTCTCCCTCCCAAACCAAACTTTCTCCCGTCCCAGTTGGTAAGGACAAGTTAGGATTCAATTAGGGGCAACCCTCTGATGGCACAACAGAAACGTCTTTCACTGTGCCTGCCTCGGAGAAAGACATCTCCAGGTCCATCTCGAAATTACGCAGCTGAGCCCAGTAGACTTGCTTTTTGCACAGTTAGCGAATGCACACAAAATGCACAACCGACTCACATGTACAATTCACTCATGCACAAGCACGTTCTTCCCCCACATGCAACACGACTCACGTGCACACCCCAGTTATTGAAGAACTCACATTTAATTCTGAAGACTTTTTACCATGTACCTTTCTTGGTAGAACTGCTCCCTCGCTCCCCTTCAGATCAGAATGCCAGAAGAGCAAGAGAGGAGATTCAAAAGGGGCGGGTGACGGCATGGTACTGACGTGAGAGCTGTGCCTAGTTGTGCTGCACACAGCAGCCATTTAAGCACCTTCTCAGGAGAAGAGTTTGGTAGAGAGGCAAAGTAGTAACTGAAAGGCATACCCTTCCCAGTTAAAAACAAAGCCATCCAATGAAGCCACCTACATTCCATAAAAATCTGACAAGGCAATCCCGCACTGGCTGTTACTGACATAGGGTACATGAAATCACATTTTGCTTTTCCCGATGCATCCCCAGTTACCATGCCAGCCAGACCTTGTGTTTCCTAACAGCATTCCCTACTCTTTGTTGCAATGGTATTGGCATACATGCTGGCTTGCACCACAAAATAGCCTCCAATACTTAGCACTCGTTATTGTGTAGATTAGATGACAAGTTAAAGTAAATGACTCAAATGTGCTGAAACAGATTATTTTGGGTAGTAAGGTTGTTGTGGGGCACACAGGTAATGGAACTTGGGTCAAGGCGCAGGAAGTAGTTTTACAGAAAACGTGGAGCAAATCTGTCAAGAAGACCCATCTTGACAGGGTTTGCTAAAAATAGTGTCTCAGGAATGAGGCATAAGTAGACGAGCAATGTTACGTAGTACTTAGTGACTATTACGAGGGAAAGGATATAACAATATTACCCAACTCCTCCACCTTTACTTACTCACCTGATTTGTCTGGCTACTTAGGTATGGCTCATAGACGTCGTCATTTACTGTATCCTTTGGATGCATGGAACCATTTTGAACTGAAACTGCTCCACAGTGGTTATGCAGAATTCAACATCAACATGATCCCCATCACCATGCTTTCGCCTCCTGGTTGTACAGGGAAGGTGGGTGGGCCGTTTACAAATTTTGAGATGGACAACTAGGATAACAAACAAATAACTTTCCCACTATCATTAGATCTTCCTTGATAATCACACAAACAGAATGGAATAATAGTCCACTGTGTGAGAAGGGTGTGAAGGAAAACCGCAAATAGGTGAAGTCCTATACACAAACTTCAGCTAAACTAATTCCATAAGGATGTTTGCCTGACTTGAGCATAAGCTATTGCATCAGAGTCCAGATGTGGTGGTGTACACCAATAGGGATGACAGACAAGGGTACTCTTAACACAAGTAATTTTGCCAACTGAAGCATTGCGTTTGTGTTTAATTGTTTTTGTTTACATAGAAAGTTTACTAGCATGTGGCAGATTTTTATTTGGTTGCACCGTGGTGTGGCTGTTTTACTGCCCAGGTAGCCACTGGTTCTGTGAAAGCAAAATGGATTTCTAATATTTTTAAATTCTGCCCTCAGGTGTATACACTCAGTGCTTGGCAAGACTCATTCTCAATGCTGGCTATAGAGTTGCTTGATACATAAATCCAAACCACCTGTGCTAAAATGGCCTAGCCAATCTGGTTTAAAAAAAAGATCCGACTCTGGGCAATGTTGCTGCATAAATTATTTCTATACATTGCGAGAGAGAGTATTTTTCCCCTAGTCCTGGAAAACATGCCATATTGGAACCACCAGGAAACCAGCAACTACCACCCTATTGCTGTTCTCTTGGAAGCTTCATCCAAGATTTTTGCCTCAGTTATAGCAGGACTTGAATGACTGGGCCAAACCCCTCAGCAGACCTAATGTTCTCCAGACAGGTTTCTGCCAAAAATGCAGCACCTCACTGAATATTTTGATCCTCCATCTGCTACAAGAACAATATCGATGGAAGGATCCGTCCCCCCATTCTTATGGCATGCACAGATCTCCAGTGCATGTGACTGCATGGACCTGTGTAGATTATGTCCATAAATAGGATCCTCATCTATCCCCAGACTACTTTATGACGATGACATCATCTGCTTGATAGAACTCCAATTGGGTTGCCCTAAACTATATGCTTATCACAGCAAAAATAACTTTAGCCAGAGTGCACGAAATCAGCAATTTTAATCAGGAGGCAATTCAAAATCCAGCGAGATTATAAACGGCATATAAATAATGTCACTTTTAAAGTGCTGGATATGCTGATCAATTTGGGTTTTCCTGTTTTCTCCAAGATATCCAATAAGGATCTTTGCGATAGATTACAAACGAAATTGGCTCAGTTATATGCCCAAACACCCTAATGATTTTTTGATATGTGATGAATAAAATAAACTAATTTTTTACTTTCCCTGACTTGGCTTATTTCCTCCCCTATGCTCATGATTTAAGTCATGTTCATTTCCTTTTTTTTCAACATAGAAATGTTATTTATTGTCAAAGAAAAGAAACAGACAGTTAACATCAGTATTAGCAAAAGCATCAAATATAGCACAGTTCATTCTTTGCAGCATCTGGCACTAGAACTGGGGGACCAGCAGTGGAGAAATCTGCCTGGAGAAAGTGCTTCATCTTGTGACTCAATCCAGCCAGCGGGTGGTTGTTTTTTCTGGAAAGCGTTCTGCGTAGGCCATGAATGGAGCCCATGTGTTTCGGAAGGGGTTTAGATTGCCCATGCGAAGTGCTGTAACGTTTTCCTCTGTGACAAAGTCCCAGCACTTAGCCCACCATAGCGGCATAGAGGGTCCTTCAGGGGGCTTCCAAAGTCGGACGAGGGCAATCTTGGCTGCTGTTAACAATTGTGTGCACAAGCGGGCCATATTCCCCGATAGTGGCATGTCCCCGTCTCCAGTGTCCCCCAGCAGAATAATTCTGCGGTCCCAGGGAATGGAGAGGCCCGTGATTGTCCGGATGTGATTCAGCACTCTTTTCCAATAGTGTGCTGCTTTTGGGCATTCCCAGAGAAGATGGAATAGCGATCCCTCTGGGAGACAGCTTCTCCAGCAGTTCGGTGAGGGGCTGGTGCCAGATTTGTACAGTTGGGTTGGCGTGATATATATCTGTAGCATACCTTATATCCACCTTCCCTATTGGTATCACATTGGGTGCTTTTGTGAAGCCATGTCCATATTCTGCTCCATGCCTCTGGCTCCAGGGGGCGCCCTAGGTCTCTCTCCCAATTTGCCGTATATCTTTCCTTTGCCTGTGGGTTTGTCTTTTCCAGGAGTTTGTAGAGAGCGGATATCTTACCCCTCGGAGGGGAGGATGTTAATGTGAGTTCCAGGGGTGTTAGGTCTCTAGCGCCACGCTCTTTGATGATGCGCTGAGCGATCCAGTGGCGGATTTGTGAGTAGCGGAATCTTTCGTCCTCTGGGATGTTGAACCTCGCCTTGCAATCCTTGAACGAGGGGGGTCGGCCCCCCTCCAGGAAGTCCGAGATCCTATGGAGACCGCCCGCCTTCCACTTGGCGAAGCTGCGGTCGCAGAAGCCTGGGGAGAATCCCGGGTTATCCCAGATCGGGGTCAGTGGGCCCAATGAACTCATAATTCCCCATTTCCTGGCCGCAGCTCTCCAGCTGTCCACCGTGTTGCACGTTGCTGGTAGTGGGTTCAGGGTGGGGGGAGCTTTCCAGGACTGGATATGTGGCAAGTCGGACAGGGGTGGCTTGCACCATGCTTCCTCTAGTTGCAGCCAGCATGGGCCAACCTCGGTGCGAGTCCAGGCGAAGGCGTGTGACAGTTGGGCCGCTCGCTTGTATCTGGAAATATCCGGGGCACCCAGTCCACCCAGATGGCGACTCCGGGTCATTATTTTCTTTGCAATACAAGGTCACCCCCCCCCATCCCCAGATATAATTCATGATTTCCCGCTGCAGGGAGATGAGGTCCTCCTCTGGGATATGGGTTGGGAGTGCTAGGCAGTGATACAGCACTCTGGGAAGCTCATTTTTACTGCCGCTACTCGGCCCAGCCAGATCATCTCCTGCTTATTCTACCGCTTTAAGTCCGCTCGGAGCTCTTTAAATAATGGTGGGAAGTTGTGTTTATAGATCCGGGCGCTGGCTCTAGGAATCTGGACCCCCAGGTATTCCAGCGTGGCATTGGCCAATGGAATGGGGAGTTCGGGGCTAAGGATGTCTCTATCACTTTGGTAAGTTGATCAGCAAGTCTGAGGATTAAACCCGGAGACTGCCCCAAATGCCTCCAGTTCTTCTAGCAGGGGGTGCAGCGATGTGTCCGGGTCAGTGATGGTTAGGAGGACATCGTTCGCATAGAGTGCCACTTTATGCTCTATCCCGCCGATGGTGATCCCCCTGATGCTCGGGATCTGTCGAATCCTCTCAGTGAACGGCTCCATGGACAGGGCAAACACCAGGGGGGACAGCGGGCAGCCTTGGCGGGTGCCTCTGGATATGAGGATAGTATCCAATTTTGTACCGTTGATTCGAAGCTATGTAGATGGGGTCACATAGTTTGCCATAGTCCAGATTATGAAGTTACGGCCCAGTCCCATGCTAGTTAGGGTGCTTCGAATGTAATCCCAGTTGACTAGATCAAACTATTTGTGTGCGTCGAGGGAGATTATCAGTAGTGCAGTCCCCATTCTATTCGCAGATTCAATAATGTCTAATGTTCGTCTGATATCATGTAAGTCGGACAGGGGTGGCTTGCACCATGCTTCCTCTAGCTGCAGCCAGCATGGGCCAACCTCGGTGCGAGTCCTCTTCCCGGGATAAAACCAGTTTGATCTTTATGTAATAACTCAGGGAGGATCCTACCCAGTCTAGCTGCTAGCACCTTGGAATAGATTTTCCCCTCAGTGTTCATTAATGTTATTGGTCTATAGAGGCCGCCTGTTCAGGGTCCTTCCTTGGTTTCTGGAGAAGTATAGTGGTTGATTCGGCCATAGATTGTGTTACTTTCTCGGTGATCAGAAAGGAATTAAATAGTAGTGTTAGTTGGGGAGTTAGGACGCGTGCAAATGTTTTATAAAACTTGGTTGTCAGCCCATCCGGACCTGGGGCGGCATTCTATAATGATTTTATGGCATCTAGGATCTCCTCTGAGGAGATCGGGGCTTCTAAGGAGTTGAGGGGGGGTAGTGACAGCTGGAGCACGGAATGGTAGTAGGTAGTGTTGCTGCTTAGCAATTTCTTCCACAGAAGAAGGCAGCCCTTACATAATCGACCTGTGATGGCGGTCTAAAATCTCTATTGTGTCCGGAGTGGTGTATTTGTTTTTCGCATCCGGCCCTTTGAGGCTTATATTATTCCTACTGTGTGTCTTCTGTAGTTTGTATGCCAGTATTCGGTTTGCCTCATTTTTATGATAGTAAAATTGCTTTGTATACGCCAAAGACTTTGCGGTGCGGTCGGCCCAGTGCATCTCTAGAGCCCTTCTGGCCTTTTTTCATTCCCTGTCCGCCATTCTGGAGTGTTGGGCCTTTAGTTCCTTTTCTAGTGTGGAGACCTTGGATTCCAGGGCCAGCGTGTGGAGCTTGGAGATTCTGAATTTCTCAGCGGCTGCGCTAATAAATACTCCCCTTATTACTGGTTTCATAGCCTCCCACAATAACCCTATTGTGACTTCGGGGTTCTTGTTCTCCTTCAAGAAATTAACCAAGGCATCTTCCGCCTCTCCCCTGATCACCTGGTCCAGCAGAAGGGAATTATTGCGCTTCCAGTCTCTAGGAGGTGGGTTAGGACCTCCCTGGATCGAGAGGTCCGCCGAGACTGGTGTGTGATCAGATACCATGCGTGTGTGGATTTCGATCCTGCTAAAGCAGGGAATAATGTACTAGTGGCTAATAAGAGGTCGATTCGGGAGTGTCCCCCATGTGCGTTTGAGTAGGAAGTGTAGTCGCGGGTCTCTGGGTTAGCCACTCTCCATATATCCACCGTGCCTGACTCTCTTAACCTAGCTCGGACTACGTCTAAGTTAGACAGAGGTAGTGATTTCTCCCTTACAGGGTCCGGGACTGCGTTGAAGCCCCCCCCAATGAGAAGGTATCCCGTGGTGAAAGTTAACAGTGTTGGAAGTAGTTCCAATATAAACTTATCCTGATTTGTATTGGGGGCATAGATCCCTGCGACTGTAATTGGCTGTTCGGCGATACGTCCTCGTAGCAGGAGATATCTGCCTGCTGGGCCTTTTTTGACTGAGGGGTCGGTCAGAGGGAATTTATCGCTTAGTAGAATCGCCATCCCCTGTTTTTTCTCACCGCTGGAGGCGAAAAAAAACCCTGTTTGAAGCGCTTAAATTTGATTCGGTGCTCATCGGCTGGCAGGAGGTGAGTTTCCTGGGGAATTACCATGTCCCCGTTTAGTGCCATTTGTCTATTCTCCACTGATATACGCTTCCTAGGAGAGTTAAGACCTTGCACGTTCCAGGTCAAGATGCGGACATCTCGAACGTTGTCCGGGCCTATTGGTTATAGGAGATCGCCTGGTTCTATGCGGATAGCCCTGTGCGGTAGAAGGGGGGCCTTGAAAGGGTTCCCGTGCGTGTGTGTCGATGTGCCGCAATTACTGATGTCTGCGTGTGAAACTAACTGTTAACCGAGGCAACTGGGATTCTGAACTATTCCCAGGCCCCTTAAATACCCCTCCTAACCCCCCCAGAAACTGTTGGGATGAGACCATAAAGCTCATCTGCGGGGTTTCTAGCCAACCCCGCCATCAGTAATTGCAGTTTGCAAATAACGGAGGGCATCTTCAATGCCCCGGCAGCGGCGTGAGATGAATTGCTCGCTATCCATGGCTCAGGAAGAGTACGGTTGGAGATAAGTTTGGTATTATGCTCCTAGCTGCACATGTGGGAGTACATCCATGGGTGTTAGAGCCCCCTTCCCACACAGTGATGAAAATAGGGCCCAAAGCGGGGGGTGCTCGTCCATCCTAAGGGTGTGCAGAGAGGTGTGGCACTAACCTTCCGCATCGGCTCCGGGTAGACCGCTGCGACCTGCCGAGTCAGTTCGGGCCATGCCGTTTCCGAGGGCCCCCGGGGCTTGCAGCGTCTGCCGGCTTGTGACCAATGGCCGGATGATGGCGACTCGAGTTGTGACTAGGAACGTGCGTCTGGCTCGGAGTCCTCGACGATGGATCCTTTCCTCAGAAAATGGTCTGCCTCTTGGGTTGCGAATCTGCCTGCGGGTTCCTTCCCATTCGAAGTTTAGGGCTGCTGAGTGGCTCCAGCGATATTGCACTTTCTGTTCTTGCAGCCATTCCGTTAGGTTTCGGAGGGCCCTGCGTTTCTGGAGAGTTATACTTGCTAGGTCCTGGTATAGCGCAATGGTAGCTCCTCTAAAGGAGCTTTGCTTAGAGGATCTAGCCTTTCTCATCTCCTCCTTGACTCTAAAGAAGTGGATTTGGGGGAGGACGTCTGGTGGGGAAGTTGATGCTTGTCTCGGTGCCGTGCGGTGGACTGCATCAATTTCTAGGGGGGCACTGTCCGGTAGTGTTATTATAAACCTGAACAGGTCTTTCGTGAAGCCCTCGAGCTCAGCGTTGGTTATTGTGGTGGGGATCCAGCGGATACGGATGTTGTTACGGCGGGATCGATTCCCTGGGTCCTCCTGCTTGGTTTTGAGTGCATTGCATCTGGCCTCCAAGGTCACTATTCTGATTAGACCACGCTCCAATTCAAATGTGTAGTCACAGGCTGTTCTCAACCTCCTCGGTGCATTTTTCCACTTCCACTACTCTTCTGTCCAGCGAGACGATCATCTTGGTGACCTCGCCTGTGCCCTTCTGGATCTTCTTGGTAAGCACCAGTAGAAGATCTTTTAGATCTGATTTGGTAGCAAATTGGTCAGCCTGAGATTCCTCTGTTGTGTGGGTGCCCCCAGGTGTTACACCCACTGCTTGGTCGGGCTTTCCTATTTTACTCTGGTTGGAGTTCATCATTGCCGCAATCTCTGCTTGTTTTGCCGCTTTTTGCCATAGTGCCGCCGGTTGGGAGGTGGAGATGGCCGTGACAAGGCTTCCCCTGTGGGCTCAAAGCTCTGAGGCGCCTCAGCGAGGCGTATGCCTGGGCACTGCTAGGTGTGCCCCGTGCGGAGGGGCACTCGCCCCCTTGGTGCTGCTACGGCTGGCCCGATGTGAGGCATGGGGGCTGCTGTGAGTGTTGGATCCGTTCGGCTTTTGCCCGGAGTGGGTGCTGTTCCCTGTGCATGCTGACTGGCCCCTGCGGTTCCTGGCCAAGAGCAGTTTCTAGTGGAGGTTGCTTGCGTTGTATGTTGCTACTTGGTGCTGTGGGTTAGTGTTGGTGCTATGCCCCCCGGTGAAGTCTTCGTCTGCGGCGCTGCCAGTGTGGCTCCGCAGCGCACCAGTCTTTGGTACCCCCAATTTCTTCTTGGTTCTGCCGGGTGTGGGCTCCTTTTCCTCTGACCCAATTGCGGGTAGGTGGTGCAGGACCCCGTGCCTCAGGTGCGGTTGAGATATGGTGTTACGTCGCAGTCCTCTGCGCGCGAACCGGGAGGCATCGCCAGCCAACCCCCCCCCCCGGGCACGTCACAGGAGCTCGGAGTCTGAAGCCGGGGTTGCGGGTGCGGGGGGGGGGTTCCCCAGTCCCCCCCTTGGCAGTGCTGAGTTTAATCCAAAGGATGACGTGATGGTGGTGGCATCAGAAAGAGTTCCAAACATAGAACCACCCTGGCCTAAGGTAGCATGCTGGCCAAAGGCTGGAGTACTGGTCTGCCCAAAGAGGGTCCCGCCTGCGCTGGGGCCAGTGGAGGGCTATCCAAAAGAGAAAAAGCCTGCCCTGCTTGTGCTAGGGGAAGCCCCAAAAAAGCAGCTGCTGCCAGACACTGCCGTAGATACAGGCTGTCCAAGCGATGGTACTGCCCGAAATGCAGACTGTCCAAAGGAGAAGCAGTACGTTGGGCTGCTAGCTGGTTGCCCAAAGGATGGAGTCTGGCCAAAGGATGGCTGGGTAAATCCATCAGTCGCTGCACTTCCAAACAGAGGAATTCCAAATGCAGATTCAGTGGTGGCTGGGGATGTGGCAGTGGTAGTTGCTGTAATGGTGTTGGCAAGTGCCTGTCCAAAGACAGAGGGTGCTGTATTGGCTGCCACTTGTCCCCAAACTGGCACTACATTTGAGGTAGTTGCAGGGGGATCCAATGAGGGAGTGCTCGAGTCCGATATAGGGGTGAAGACGCTGGGTACTGGGCAGTGCCCAACAGTGGCCCCTCCAGGCGTGTGGAAATGCCCGCTTCAGGTGAGGAGCTCAGGCCAGACCTCCAGAAGTGCCCCTCCCCGGGCATGGCGTGCACAGGGGTCCTCCACAAACCGGCCCTCCAGGCGGTGCAGCCGGTCCCATCAGTCCGGGGATAGAAGGAAGCTACTCGGGCCCTGCCCCCGTAATTACTCCACTCCGGCGATCCGGAGCCCAGGGTGCCGTGTCCGCACATGGCACAGATCAGCTAGGGAGTATGCCACCTCACAAGGTCCCCCACAGCAGCACCGGAGCTCCAGAATGGCCCAACCTGTCAACCACCGGGTCCGGGACTCCTCCCCCCTGCCCCCCCTCACGGCCTGCTGCTCCGGCCAGGCGGCTCAGTGTAAGCTCGGGCTGCCCAGGATGGTGTGGCCCCCTCAACCTATGTGGCTGCGAGAGCTCCAGGTGCCCGCTCGCCATCTTGCCTTTCTTCCCGCAGGCTGGTCTCGGTATTCAGGGCCAAGTCAAGTTACAGGGGTCAGCCTACTCGGCTCAGCAAGGTTGGAGGCAGCGGATGTTCATGCCTCGGCTGGTGTGTTTATAGGGCTCAGTGATGTCTCCAAGCTGTTAGAATTCCCTCCGACGGCGGGATTGACGAGGAGCATTCATGGAGCCATGCAGTTCGGTCGGCTCCCGGCCACGCCCCCGTTCATTTCCTTTTAAGTCTGGTTCTCAGTTCCATGTGACCCACCCCCTCCTAGGTTGTTCATTTTGGTTGTGTTGTCTCCCCGGGTCCACATTGTAGGGGTTGGCCATCCTTGGTTCTATATTAGATTGTAAATTGGCAAAGTGCTTCCCTCAATACTTTATGGTCTAGTGATTAGTGACCTTGACTGATGTAGAATAGAAATAATTGAAAGGATGTTTTGGAAGAAATGATTAGGCTTTTCTTTGGCCTTACATCATGTGCTAAAACACGAGTTGGGAATCTTATCCTCGAGATGAACAAGTTACTTTCTTACCTGGTAACATTCTTTCGATGGGATGGTCCGACGACATATTCCATATCTATGACATGTAATCACCACAGCTGTGCTGCTTCGGAAACGCCCGTAGCCTCAGTTGTAGTTTTGTCCCCCAGAACGTGTGACACTAGTCAACTGCCAGTCAGACACAAAGCCTTGCGGAACGTAAGCTGCAATCGCAAAAGAATTTCTGCAGCGGGGAAGGCAGGGCGGGAGCGATATGGAATACGTCGTCGGACCATCCCATCGAAAGAACGTTACCAGGTAAGTAAGTAACTTGTTCTTCGAGGGGATTGGGTCCTCCGACGTATTCCATATCTATGACAGACTCCCAAAGCAGTACCAGAGCAAGGAGGAGGGAAAGAATTTAGAATCAAAATTTAGAATAGCCAATCAAATAGCAGAACAAAGGACCGCCTTGCCAAAGGCCAGATCCTGTGCTCGGATGGAATCGAGGGAATAGTGACGTACAAATGTATGTACTGAAGCCCAGGTGGCTGCATCACAGATGTTGCGAATAGGAACACCCCTCTGCAGGGCAGTAGACGCAGCCATACCCCTGGTAGAATGGGCCCGCAAGCCAGCCGGTGGGTCCTTACCCGCCAAGCGGTA
Organism: Ambystoma mexicanum; assembly: GCF_040938575.1. Taxonomy (NCBI): domain Eukaryota; kingdom Metazoa; phylum Chordata; class Amphibia; order Caudata; family Ambystomatidae; genus Ambystoma; species Ambystoma mexicanum. The sequence continues at coordinate 987,242,524 of NC_090921.1, forward strand.
GCACTCCGAGATGGCCAAAATAATCCAGCGAGACAAAGTCTGTTTCGTCACAGCTTGCCCCAAACGCTTTCCAGCGTAACCAATAAAGAGTTGATCGTCCACTCTGACCCGGGACATGCGTGAAACATAAAAGCTTAAAGCACTCCTAGGATCAAGCCTATGGAGCCACTCCTCTTCCTTACCAGGATGCGGAGGAGGATAGAATGCCGGAAGAACAACCTTCTGGGCCAAATGAAATTCCGTCACTACCTTCGGAAGAAAAGAAGGACGAACTCTAAGGACAACCCTGTCCTTGTGAAATACAGTGAAGGGTGGCTTAACTGAAAGTGCCTGCAACTCACTCACTCTGCGAGCGGAAGTAACCGCAACTAAAAACACAGTTTTCAGAGTTAACAGCCTCAAAGGGCAAGAATGTAAAGGCTCAAACGGAGCACCCATAAGAAACTTAAGAACAAGGTTTAAATCCCAACCGGACACCAGGAAAGGTGACTGAGGGAACACATTAGTGAGCCCTTTCAGAAACTGTGAAATTAAAAGGGATTTTAAAGTAAGAACACTCTTCAGACGAGCGCTTAAAGATGGACAGCGCCGCCAGGTAACCTTTATTGGTACCCAATTGCAAGCCCCTGTGGGCCAAAGAAAGTAAAAAGGACAGAACCATGGGGATGTCACATGCAAAAGGATCCACATTCTGAACTCTGCACCAGTCGCAGAACTTACACCAACGGCAACGGTACAGAGACTTTGTTGCTGGCCTTCGGGCCGAAAGCAACACCTCCATCACGTCTTCAGGGAAGTCCTAATCCCTATACCTCAACCTTTCAGAAGCCAAGCGTGAAGGTTGAGGGATCTGACCTCTGGATGGAGAACCTGACCCCCCCCCTCCCGTGAGAGCAGATCGTCTCGGTAGGGAAGACGACGTGGAGGGCAAATGGACAAGTCAAGGTGGTCCGGGTACCACGTCCTTCGAGCCCACGCCGGAGCAATGAGGATCATCCGGGGACCGAACTTCCATAACCTCCGCAGCACTTGCAGGATGACGGGGACTGGAGGAAACGCGTACAGCAGCGGGAATGACCACTCCACCACGAACGCGTCTCCTAAGGCTCCTTTTGGAGGAAATTCCCACAAGCAAAACCTTTCGCACTTCCGGTTGACACTGGAGGCGAAGAGATCCACTTGAGGGGTCCCCCAAAGGGCGAAGATCTCCAGGAGAATCTCCTGAGCCAACTCCCACTCGTGAGAGATCGTGCTCTACCTGCTCAGAGCGTCCGCCGTCACGTTTTCGTCTCCAGCCAGATGAACTGCCGAGATCGAAACTTCCTGCTGGATGGCCCAGAACTCGAGCTGCATCGCCTCCCTGCACACAGGAAGTGACCCTGCCCCCCCCCCTTTTTGTTGAGGTAGTGCATGGCCATTGTGTTGTCCGTCAGGATCAGGACACTCTTTCCTCGCACAGTCGGCAGAAAAGCCTTCAGGGCTAGCCTGACGGCCCTCAGCTCCAACAGATTGATATGGAGTCTGGACTCCGAAGGAGACCAATGACCGCTGACTGTCAGCCCGTTGGCATGAGCTCCCTAACCCGTGAGGGATGCATCCGTCACGATCGTCACCTCCGGCCAGGGAAGCCAAAATGGAGCCCCCCTTCATCAAGTTGCCTTCGGCGGCCCACCACAGACGGTCCCGGGCGACCGAGGGCGGCACCTGAACTGGGTCCGACATCCTGCCGGAGGACTGCGACCATTGCGTCTTGAGCGCCCACTGCAAAGATCTCATCCGCAGGTGAGCCTCTGGCACCAGAAGAATGCAGGATGCCATGAGGCCGAGCAACCTCAAGAACTCGAACGCTGGGAGCGTCTGGGCATGCTGAAACTTGTGCACCATCTGCTGAATGTGAAGAGCCCTCACCTGGGGAGGAAAACACTGCCCCAGGGAAGTGTCGAGCACTGCTTCGATGTACTGGAGCCGCTGTGTTGGCGTCAAATGGGACTTCTTTAAATTGAGGGAGAAGCCCAGCCTGTGAAGGGAGTGGCAGGTGACGGACAGATGATCCAGGACTTGCTCGGGAGAGCTCCCCCTGATCAACCAATCGTCCAGGTAGGGGTAGACGTGAATCTCCACTTGCCTGAGATGCGCTGCCACCACCACCATGAGCTTGGTGAAAACCCTCGGGGCGGAGGTCAATCCGAACGGCAGGACCCGAAACTGAAAGTGCGAGTCGCCAACGGCGAACCTCAGGTACTTCTTGTGCTTGGGATGGATCGGCACATGGAAGTAAGCATCCTTGAGGTCGAGTGACACCAACCAGTCCTGAAGCTGAAGGGCCTGGAGGACTTGAGAGAGAGTAACCATCTTGAACTTGTCCTTCCTGAGGAGTTTGTTCAAACCGCGCAAGTCCATGATGGGTCTCAATCCCCCGTCTGTCTTCGAAATCAAAAAATAAGGGGAATACCATCCCTTGTTCCTCTCCGCTACAGGCACCAGTTCTATGGCGCCTTTCTCCAGCAGGGCTTGAAGTTCCTGCGCAAGGAGCGGATCTGGACTCTACAAAGAGAGGTTCCCCGGTGGATTGTCGCGAGGCCTGTGCCGAAAGGGAAGACAGTAGCCGTGGGTTATGATCTCCAGAACCCACACATCTGAAGTAATGGCTAGCCACTCTACAAGATGCTGCGCCAGCCTTCCCCCAACCGGCGAACCATGGGACATGGCCTCATGACTGAATGGGAGCGGCTGCGGCGTTACCTGAGGGCAAAAGGCAACCGCCCGAGCGGCCTTGGCACCACGGGTACCCTGTCGTCCACCTCTGGTACCCCTGCGTTGGCCTCTTTGACTGCCAGCTCCTCTCGCTTTACTGAAGGAGTAATAGCGAAAGGAACCACCCCTCCACTGCTGTCCCCTAGGACGAAAAGGCAGAGGTTGGCGAACTGCAGCGCCCAACGTCTTTGCTGCAGCTTTTGAGGTCTGCAACCTCTCAAGGCTCTCGTCAGCCTTGCTGCCAAAAAGGTGTTCACCGTCAAAGGGCATGTTGAGGAGCCGGGACTGCACATCAGGAGCAAACCCCGACTTCCGCAACCAGGCAAACCTGCGTATTACGGTGCTCGCCGCCATGGACCTACTGACGCATTCAGCTAAGTCCAAACCCGACTGATCGGACTCACACATGGCTTCCTTACCATCCTGGACCATAGCAAGGAAACCATCCCGTTCGTCCCCTTCGGGAATATGTTCAGCCGCTAATGCAACACAGTTCCACAGAGTGTGTGTGAAACGAGACAAGGCACAAATGGAGTTGGCCGCCTGAAGCGCCATACCACCAGAAGAAAACACTTTCTTCGCCCAGCCATCAAAACGTTTGTCGTCCCTATCAGGAGGGATGGTAGGGTACGACGCCTGCTTTGCCGGGGCCGTGGCCGCCTGCACCACCAAACTCTCCGGAATGGGGTGCCTGGTCAAGTAGCAGGGGTCGCTACTGGCTGGACGGTGTTTTCGCGACAAGGATCTGCCCACCGCCGGGAGACTCTCCGGAGCAGTCCAAGCCGCCGCCACCCTTCTCTGTAAAGCCATATGGAACGGCAGTACCGGATCAGTTGGGGGACCAACATCAAGGATGTCCGTCAGATCATCCTGCACAAACTCCCCTGGGGGAGCAGACCATGCCAAGTACTCAGAAACGCTAGCCATAAGGCGCCGGTACGAGGAATCGGCATGAGAGCCAGGCTCAGGCCTACAAAACTCGACCTCCGGAGTGGTGTCCAGTCCACTGGCATCATGCAGTGACTGTCTCAAATCGTCAAACTGACTATGGCCCGAGACAATTTCATCTGGAATCTGACTAGGAACCAGGCCATCAGAATCCTCATCCGCCTCTGAAATATAGTCCAGGCGGCGAAAAGAAGGCACCCGAGAGTGCTTGCTCTTAACCAGAGCCTTCCTAGGGGGTTCTCCCGTGTCACGGGGTACCTCTGACACGAAAGGCGTCGATGGCGTCGAGCGAATCGGCGCCGGCGTCGAGAGAACCGGCATCGGCACGAGAGGATCGGCGTCGAGGAAATCGGCGTCGACGTCAGATGCAGCGCCTCCAGCATCGGCGGCGTCGACGCAGCCCTCGAAGCCAGAGCCCCGAGCGTGTCCCTCGACGACCCGAGCGTCGACGGCTTCGACGACTTCCTCGGAGCCGGAGCCTCGAGAAAGCCTGTCTACGCCCCTGACGCCTCAGACGTCGATGTCTTCCTCGAAGACCTCACAGGTGCATGCGGTCTCGAACGTGTCGAGGACCGGGACCTGGAACGGGCGAGAACGAGTCTCCTTGTCCGAACGGGACCTCTCCCGTGACTCGTGCCGACCACTCTTGCGAGCGGTGTCTCTCGACCTCTCACGACCGACCCCACTCAGGGGCGCGGACGGCTTAGTACCCTGCGACTCAAGAATCGCCAGCATTTTCTTCCCGAAAGAAGCCCATTCCTCCGGCGTTGCATGGCTGGTGGGGTAAGCGACGTGCCGGGCAGAGTCCTCCGAAGAGGACCTGGAAGACGACCGGTGTCGGCGCTTCCGAGAATGCCTCGAAGAGTCTGAGGAGTGGCGAGACCGACTCCTAGAAGGAGACCCACAAGACTTCCGACGATGACGCGGAGAGTCACCCCTCGAATCATCCGTCGAAAGCCCCGCAGACTTCGACTTCCTGGGCTTGGACACCCGACCTACCGACAACAACTTCTTACGCGTAAGGCTTTGGACGTGAGCGACTGGCAGTCGATAGTCATCCGTGTCGTGGGCCTCCCCGAGGCACCAGAGGCAGGCGTCGTGCGAGTCCGTCACCGACATCTTGGACCCACACTCCCCGCACTTCTTGAAACCCGGACGCGGGGTCGAAGACGAAGTAGAAGACATCTTCACACGAAGGATTTTCACAAAACGAACAGGTTCGAAGAACCGAGAAGAACAGAACTCCAAAGAGTCAAGGCGTTAACCGAGAATCACGAAGCAACACGTTCGCGGAAAAAACGGAACTGAGGCTACGGGCGTCGTGCGCCCTACTTATCACATCGGATGACGTCGGAGGAGGTCCTCGACGACGGCGCATCTTAAGGCTCTCGTCAGCTTTGCTGCCAAAAAGATGTTCACCATCAGAGAGCATGTTGAGGAGCCGGGCTTGCACATCAGAAGCAAACCCTGACTTCCGCAACCACGCAAACCTGTGTATCACCGTGCTTGCTGCCATGGACCGGCTGACGCAATCAACCATGTCCAGACCAGACTGAACTGACTCACACATGGCATCCTTGCCATCCTGCACAATAGCAAGGAAACCATCCCGTTCCTCCACCTTCAGGAATATGATCAGCCGCTAGGGAAATACAGTTCCACAGAGTGTGCGTGAAACAAGACAAGGCACAAACGGAGTTGGCAGCCTGACGCAACATACCCCCAGAAGAAAATACCTTCTTTGCCCAGCCGTCAAAACGTTTGTTGTCCCTATCACCACCCTTCTCTGCAAGGCCATATGGAATGGCAGCACCGGGTCAGTCAGAGGACCTTGGTCCAAGATATCAGTCAGGTCATTCTGCTGAAAATCCCCAGGGGGGGGCAGACCACCCCAGGTAATCCGTGATCCTCGACATAAGGCGCCGGTATGAGGATTCGGTATGCGTGCCAGGCTCCGGCAGACCAAACTCCACCTCCGGAGAGGTGTCTAGACCACTAGCGTCGTGCAGCGACTGACGCAGGTCCTCAAGTTGACAATGACCAGACACAATGTCATCAGGAACCTCTGCAGGAACCTCACCTTCCTCAGACCCCTCATCCACCTCAGAAATATAATCCAAAGGCTGGAAAGAGGGAACTGAAAAAGGAACAGACATGTTTTGCCTTAGCCAGAGTCTTTCTGGGGGTTTACCCCGTACCACGAGGCATCTCTGACAAAGGCGCCTCGAAAAGCGTCGATGGAATCGACGTCTAGCGCGGCGCCGACAGCTTCGACGGCGTCGACACAGGCTTCGAGGGCGGAGCCCCGAGCGTGTCTCTCGACAGCCTGGGCGCCGATAGCGTCAACGGTTTCCTCGGAGGCGGGGCCTAGAGAGAGTCTGTCGACGACCTCGGAGCCGCGGGCGTCGATGTCTTCCTCAAAGAAATCACAGGTTCTCGCGGTCTCAAGGGCGACGAGGACCAGGGCCTGGAACGGGCATGTCTAGAGTGACCATCCTTGTCCGACCGGGACCTCGAAAGCACCCGGTGGTCGCGACAACTGCTCGAGCCCAAAGGCGGTGTCTCAAGCACAGCCACGACTGGCGTCCTCAGACGGCGCATACGGACCGGAGCCCTGCGATTGAAAAATCGCCAACATCTCCTCACGGAATGAAGCCCATTCCTCAGAAGTGGAATGCTTGTTGGGACAAGCAACCCGCCGACGGGCGGAATCCTCGGAAGAGACCGGGGAAGGTGACCTGTGACGGCGCTTCCTGGAGTGCCTCGAAGAGGCAAAGGAATGGCGGGACCGACTCCCAGACTCACAACGACGATGCAGAGAGTCACCCCTCGAATCGTCCGTCGAAAGACCAGTGGAACGCAACTTCCGGGGCTTGACCACCTTACCGACCAACAGCTTCTTCTTACGCTCCCGCAAGGCCTTCGATGTGAGCGATTGGCAGTCGACACAGTCGTCCGAAACTAGGATATTGTTGCCACCTATTTCAAAGACCTAACATGCATCCATGTTTTCTTTCCTATGAGGTGTGCTAATGACCAACAGCTAAGTTTTCTTGTCAGTGAGGGCAAGAGAGTTCAGAGCCATCCACTTCTGCATCATAGATTTCATTTATAGTAGCCAGATCATCTTTATAGACCCCAGACAGTTTGACAACTATCTGGTTGTCATCGGCATAGTTGGCAAATTGTATGCCCATAGATTTTAGTAGGTTGCATCGACATTTAATATACATGTTGAAAAGTAAGGGGGACAGGCACAATCCCTGAGGGACACCACGTGTGACGGGAACTTTCAGAGACTGAGAATCCCTTAGCAACACAGGCACTCCTAGGGCCAAGAAATGATTCTGGGGAGCATAGGCCCATCTTCTGAAGTCTTCCTGCTAGAGGTTTATGGTCGATCAAGTCGAATCGCAGAGGAAAAGTCCAACAGGAGAGGGAGAGCAGCATTTCCTTCCTCGATGATTTCTGTTATGCTGGCCTTTAGCTCCAACAGTGCCATCTTGGTTCCATGATTAGTTATGAAACCGGACTGTTCCTTAGCCAAGATGAAGGTTTCAACAAAATTCTGTAGCTGTATATAGGCCATCTTTTCCAGGATTTTAAGTATAAATGGAACGTTGGTAATGAGACGATAATTTTCAGGCATCAGGGGATCAAGATTATCCTTCTGTAGCAGTGGGGTAATCCATGCCTCCTTTATGCCGATAGGAACAACCGCCTCATCAAAGGAGTGATTAACAAGTTCTGTTACCCATGGTGTAAGGGTGTTTGAAGATATACGCCCCTTACATGATGTGGGTTTAAGCCCTTCAATGATCACCAAAACCTCTTCCTCCGTCATCATTCTTTTGAATGAAAAAGGTTTTATCGCTTGATCTGGTAGCTCCAGAAGAGGAGGTGAAGATGCCTTGGTTAGGCATTGAGACTCAATCTTTTCCCTGATGCGGTCTTGGTGAAGCCGGGTCTTCTGACAAACTATCAAGTATGTTCTGACACCAGTCATCGTTTATAATGAACCTATGTTCAGTGATGGGGCCTTTGAGCTCGTTGAGAACTGAGAAGAGTTCTTTAGATTTTATCGAGGCCTTTTCAATTCTGTCATTGAGGGACAGTTGTTTTGCCTCCAGAGTAAGATGTTTGTACTCTTTGACCGCTGTTTTATAGGTCAATAGAGTAGAAGCGAAGGATTGGTTTCACATTGACATTCGCATTTCCTTTTATTTTTCCGAGCAGCGATTATATCGGGAGAGAAACAGTTAAAATCCTTTTTGTTTCTCATTTTTTTCCTGGCAGAGAAGAGCAATGATATCAAAAGCTTTATTAGTAACGTTCTAAAGGCAGTGGTAAATTCTTCCAAGGGTAGTTTAATAGTTTACCACGCAAGGGTGGTAGTAGCGGTTGTATAGTGGATTTGAATGCATAAGCTGTAGTATTTTGTTATATCGCGCGTTTCAGTTGCAATGATTGTTTTCTTAGGGACAGGGTTGAATTTCAGTGGTAGTACAAAGTGCACCATGAAGTGATCGGACATGGGGCAGGAATCTACATTTTTTAAAAGAGGTCCAATATTCTTTGTATGAATCCAATCAAGTATACCAGCTTTATGAGTTGGTCTATCCACCAATTATGAAAAGCCAAGACAGAATAAGGTTTGTAGTAAGGATTGGACTTCCATATCCTGGAGGTTGTTAGCCCAGAGATTAAAATCTCCAAAAATGGCAACAGCTGTGTTCACTTTACATGTGCCTCTTACGAGTGCCAGTAATTGCTCTTCAAAAAGGGGAGTTTCTCGTGGAGGTCTATATATGATTATTAGGCTCAGTAAGTGTGTTGCGTCTGTATTAAGTTTAAGTTGTATTGTTTCACATGAGTCTAGTTGAGGGGAGGTGGGGATATAGAAATCAACTGTGAATCTTAATATAATTGCAACCCCTCCTCCTCGGCCAGACTTACGATCAGCATGTAGGCACTTGTAACCTTCAGGTGTAGCAAGAGCTAAAGCGTGCAGTGCAGCATCGTGTAGCAATGTTTTGAGATTGCATTATTCTGTGATAGGATGCTAGCAGACGCCACTGTTAGGTAAGATTTTCATATCCATGATAAATCTTCCTGACCTGTGTCAACCCAAAAACATTTTGCTTTTACTGATGGATTATTTTTCCTTTCACCTCTACGAGTGGGGACATTCTCCCACACTCCCAGAATCTTTTACTCTTTAATGGGTGTCATTTTTAAGACTTTCTATAGTTCCTTTTAAAAGTTATCCTCTGATAACCTTTTGGCAATAAGTGCCTATTGTTAAAGGATCTTTGCCCCCTTTTAAATTTTATTAGGCGAGACCAGCAACCCCCACCTTATGTGGAGTGTGTGGAGATACTGAGTACCCCTATCTCATTTTAAATGTAAAATGTATGTTACAAGGACAGACTTACCTTTAATGGCTGGTGGCAGTGAAACCCTTTATTAGTTAGTTGCAACTTTACCACCAGCTGTTTGCACAGACCCGGTAAAGGCACCCATGTGTGCTCATCTTAACAAAATGGCCCCCGTTTTGTCATTTTAGTCTTCCTTGTTCTTTCCCCAGACATCCAGGGCGGGAAATTCCATTGTGAGATTTTTATCTTCAGCTTGAGTCCTGTGGACTACATGCCCAAGCTCCAGAGTGAGTCCAGAGAGGCAGGAAACGAGGGAGTTGTTCAGAACTCTGCAGCCCTGTGTCTTCCAGCTTGAGTGCGACATTCCAGTGCAAACAGGGAAGCTGGCAGTCCTGAAAGGATTGCCTCCCCCCCCCCTCAAGTTTGTATGTTGCAAGGCTGTTTAATTGGCTGAGTCCCTGTTTAAAAGACCGAACCTGGATGCTGAAGACAGTCGACCACTGGAACCAAAACCGAAGAGGATGAAGAAAACGCAGCTGAAAATGATTTCCAGCCACAAGAGAGCCTGGTTAAGTGGCACAGCGAGTAGAGCGCCCGCTTTGACACCCGTGCAGAGCCTGTTAACGCAGGTTCGAATCCCGGCGGGGCCAAACTCAGCCTTTCATCCTTCCGAGGTCGATAAATGAGCACCACACACCGTGGGTAATAATAAGCAGCGCTCAGATACCTGAGGGTTTGTAGCGCTATATAAAAGCCTAATTATTATTATTAACCAGAGGCTGCTTATAGCCCTTCCTTCCAATCGACCTGGGGACTCCAAAACAACCACCCAGAGCCTGGTGAAATTCACTAGACTCGAGAAGACCTGCATTTTGACATGCTGCTACCTTGCAGGGCTGCAATACCCCAACACCCTGGGACCTCGAGACATTGTGTGGTTCATGGTTTTACGAAACCCGAATCTCTGAAACTTTATGGGCATCCTGCTGGATCTCCAGAGGCACGATTCCGTCCGAAAAGTCCCCTCACCAGAGTGCTGGAATTTCCAAACTATGAGAATCCAACGAGCGATATTCGTTGTTCTGTGCTCCTGAAAAAGGTTCCAAATCCACAGAGCCACATCCAGGCATGAGGAAAACCTTGCCTAGAGCCTTCCCTGTGAGCCTTGCTGCAAGAGTCCTACCAATGTCCTTGTCTTCTGTCTTCTTAATGAAGGAATTCAACGACCAGGTCTTTGGCTGGAGATCCTGAAGTCCCACTGCTGCAAAATCGTCTGTGCTGAGGTACTGTGCTGGCTTGGGTATTTACTTACCTTAAGTCTCTTGTGATTCCTGTGTAGTATTGGGGTGTTTTCTGTTATTGGAGGAATCTCGTCAAGTACACCCAGGCCCACTGCAGGAATACTCATCGGGTGTCTTTTTTTGTGAACCCCATGGACCCTCAACTAAATCTAAAGTAAAGTACTTATTTGTTCTAGCAGTCTTCCTTAGGAACTCTGACTTGTGCTACTTAAGAACCTATCCTGACCTGCCCACTGGACACTCGGCCCTAGTGACCCCTCCCACCCCCCCGCCCCTCTGTCACTGAGAACACTCATGCTCCAAGAATAAGAGAAAGACTTCTAAGGATTGGGCCATTTGTCCACAAAAGAGAATACATTTTTAAAAGTGACTTACTTGCAAAAGAAGTTGGTTGGTTACTGTAACTCAGAGTGATCAGACACAAAAGTTATTACTTACCTTAGAAATGTTCTGCCATTCTGAAAAGTATATGCAAGGTTATTTTACTTACCTCGGAAACTGGTTTTGCCATTCTAACAGAAAGCTCATTTAAGGTTATATTATTCACCTGTGATTTGGTTGTGCCTCTTCCCAAAAGTAATGCTTTTGGTTTCACTTCTATATTGCTGTAAGGACAAATGTATGAGTGTCCCCAACTGGGTCTTGTTTCCCCTGACTTGCCGTAAGCCTGTCCAGAATAAGTCTGCCTTAGGTTTTACCTACCTAGAATAACCTTGAGTCATTCGTAGAGTGTAACATTGGGTTTTGCTTTACCTGGCTGTTGTAGACAGACCAAAAACAGTCTTAGGTTTATACCTGCCTTTAAGTTGCTTATAGTTCAAGTAAAAAGTGTATACGTTTTAACTGTTATCCTAGAATAAGTTAAAATATATTGCTTCCCTCAGTCTGTGAACTGAAAAGCAACTGTAATTGAATATTCAACTCCCGTAGATTAACTTATCCTGAATCAGAGTTCTAGGTTTACACTGTTCCTAGTATCTGTGTTTCACTAGATCAAACAAGTATATTGTCCAATTGATATTACTATGTGATTTCTTGCTGAGCATCATGGTAGAACTGATAGTGTCTACAACCCTGGTATTACTGAAATGAATCAAAAAACTAACTATTGGTTTGACTCCCCTAAAACTCCCGTTAGGTGTTCCAAATTAGGTTATGTGCTTTGTTCTGTGTGCCTTCAAGCAAAGTCTTGTGTTTTTCTATAATGTGTTTATATGATCTGTGATAGTACATATTTCCCACACCCCCCAAAGCTTTACCTCGGCCTACTTTTACTTAAACACTTTATCTTTACAATACATAGAGTTTGTGTTTCTTTGGACCATTTGTATTACATTTTCATTTGTACTGAAATCCACAGACCTCTCTCCCCCCTAAAATAAGCTTGGCAGCTCTGTCTACGCTACCCTTAACTTGGGTGGTACAGCCATATGCTAAGAGTAGAGTCTTGTACTGCCTCAATTAAATGATTTTACTAAGCCCTTAGGTGAACTTCAGAAAAACTGTCCTAACATGAACATCCTTGGATCACGGCTACTTAAAGATCTGTTATGGATGCTAATTATGCTGCAGACAGGTCTCCCACCTACACAACACTGGTATGGAACAAGTTACTTACCTGTAACTGTTGTTCTCCAGCATGGGTCTGGCATGGATTCACATGCTCATGAATATTCCCCGTCGTCAGGATGGGAATCCTCGGTAAGGAAAAAATCAGTATCAGTTTCGTTTCTGATCTGTCTTTCGTAGTAGTAACCAATCACTGGTCTCTGGGTCATGCTGCCCCCAGCCAAAGACTGCCCTCTCCCTAAGCCCCGCCCCTGGCAGCCATCCTCAGATTTGGTAGCACGTAAAGTGGCAGTATGACCAAGTGAAGAGCAGCAGAGGGGTAGGAGGGAGGGTTCACATGTTCTCCAGCATGGGTCTGGCATGGATTCACATGCTCATGAATATAAGAATACATAGCAGTACACACATGCACAACCACGGGAGGTGGCAATGCTCAACATTAAGCATTATATAAAACTCAACATTAAGCATCTCTTTCCTCCTCACCAGGCTCACCTTAAGAGAACAGGTTGCACTGCCTGGCCGACTCTGGACTCCTCCCTGGAATTCCGGGCGACGCAGGGTGCGTCGACCTCCACGTAGCAGCCCTGCAGATGTCCAGCAAGGGCACACCAGACAAGAACGCCGTGGTATCAGCGATCGCTCTGGTCGAATGGGCTCTCGGACGGCCGGGCAACGGTCGATTTTCCAACCGAGGACAGCGCATGATGCAGCCGGAGAGCCATCTGGAAATGGAAGCCTTCGAGAGAGCCTTCCCTTGGTTCACAGGTCAAAAGTTCACAAACAGTTGTGATGTCTTCCGAAACTTCATTCGGTCCACGTAGAACTTCAGCGCTCTAGCTACATCCAGCGAGTGCAAAGTCCTCTCGGCCGGCGACGAAGGCGACGGGAAAAAGACTGGTAACACCAAGGGCTCGTTGAGATGGAAGTCTGACGGCACCTTGGGCATGAAGGAGGGGTGCGTCCTCAGCACCACCCTCGTCTCGTGGAAAGTAAAGTATGGAGGCTTGCAGGAAAGGGCCTGAATCTCTCACACGCGTCGTGCAGAGGTGATGGCCACAAGGAACGCTGTCTTCCATGACAGGAACTTCAACGGACCCGAATGCAAGGGCTCAAATGGTGGCCTCATGAGCCTGGTCAGCACCACTTTGAGCTCCCATGCCGGGGCTGGAGCCTTCACCGGCGCGAACGAACGGAACAGTCCTTTCATAAACTCCTTCAACAGGCAATGAGACCACAGGGACGACCGTCCTGCAGTTCTGGTGTATCGGGAAATCGCTGCCAGATGTATCTTGATTTTAGTGTGCGCTAGTCCAGCTTTGGCCAGCGACAGTAAGTACGGTAGCACTTTAGGAGATGTAATCCGTAGAGGGTTGATCTTCTGTGCACAGCACCAAACAGAGAACATCTTCCACTTGTGTCCGTAGCCCTGGCCTTTGCAAGAAACTCTCTGCAGTCAGCCAGGATATCGTACCCTCCAAACTCTAGTGCTGCAGGAGCCAGGCCTGCAAGTTCAGCGACTCCGGGTCGTGATGAAGAAAGGCACCACCTCCTCTGGAGGTGTAACGCTCACCTGATTCTCGCAGAGGCGCCGGTCTTGACTGGGCGACTACCGTATCTCCAAAGGTGATGTGTAGCACCCGGTTGGCTCTTGGGCTGGACCTCTGTGCACTGTATGCCTGACGTGTAGAGTAAGATGTCTGCAGATAGAAAATATGGGGTTAATGAACTGGGGTTATTGGGGTGTCCCTATCTCTTTCCTCTTCTCCTCTCCTGTAGACCCCAAAGGTTAACGCTCTCACCTTAGGTAAGTGAATGCCGAGCTCTCCATCTGCCTCGGGGCAGGGTGCTGTAACCAGTTTCTTCACTGGATAGGTAGCGCAGGCCTCTTGACTTCAGAGAACTGCTGTCCGTCGTTTACTGCACGAACGGTAAGTTTTGAGTCATTCAAATGTCTTTAAAGTCTTTAGTAATGATGTCTCTTGTTTTGCAGGGTTCCGACGATGGCGGATGACGGGCTGAAGTGAGTTGAAGATGGAGCCCGTGTGATGAATAGAAGCGCCTGGAAGCACGTAAGTAAGCGCTTGTTGCCTGCTTCACGATGCGCTCTAACTGTCTTTTTATTTTGCAGGTACGAGTTCTGAGCGGCTGCAGGGTGCCGGAATACCCACTGGATTAGATGTGGAAAGGAGTAATGGCACGTGAGTATTAAAGTTCCCCAATGTCTTTAAACGCACCTTGTTTTGTCTTTCAGATGCGGAATGCAGCGCCGAAGGCCTCCGGAGCGTGCGAAGAGTTGGTAAGCTTTTGTCTTTCAGATGCCGGAATGCAGTGTGAAGACCTCCGGAGCGCACGAAGAGTAGGTAAGCCTTTGCCTTTCAGATGCCGGAATGCTAACCTGTTCTTTCTTGTCTTTATAGGTGTTGCTGAAGACTGGATTCAGGATGGTAAGCCTTTGCCTTTCAGATGCCGGAATGCTAACCTGTTCTTTCTTGTCTTTATAGGTGTTGCTGAAGACTGGATTCAGGATGGTAAGCCTTTTTCCTTAGGCCCAGGACCGGATGCAGAAGACACGATGAGCGTTCTGCTGCAGAGGTTGCAGAATAACGCAAAGCAAGATTCATCCATCGGGTGTGGTTTAAATAGCCTCCTGTAGTGCTTAGGTGTCTCCTTCCACAGCCAAGCCTAGTAAGAAAAGAGTTCCTGCTTTCCCGAAGAGTTCCAGTGTTCTGAATCTAGGGAGTGGCTCCTGCCCCACCCAACAGGAAAAGTAGTTCCAAACAGAAGAGGATCGGAGGCTCAACTGGCAGGCAAGTAAGCAGCATGGTCTGCTGCAGGTAAGTCCACCCAAGCATTATGAGCCCAGCGCGTCCAGCGCTGGGACTGGGCATATTTATGAGCCTGGTGCCACTGGCGCCAGGACTGGGTCCAAAAGGTCCCAATTGGGACTGGTTGGCACTCGGAACCTGGGTTATGGATCTGCTTCCAAGGGAGTTGGGAAAACCCTGACCTTTTGGAAGCAGAGATCATGACAGGAGGGAAGATCTGTGTCCGTCGACAGTTTGACTGGTGGGGACGCTGACAAGTCAGAAGGTCCGGGAATCATATCGGTCTCGGCCACCTTGGGGCGACGAGGATCATCCTGCACCGGGACCTCTTGAGTTGGTTGATGAGCCCGAGCAGCAACGGCAACGGCGGGAACGCATACAGGAACAGGCCGTCCCAGGGGGACGAGAAAGCATCGCCCATGCTCCTCGGCTGGGGGAACCTGTTGGCGAACCTCTGGCACTTGGAGTTCGTCACCTTCGCAAACAGGTCGATTTGGGGTTTGCCCCATCGTCGGAAGAGATGATCCACTTGATCCTGGTGTAGTTCCCACTCGTGGCACGAGCGCAGTTCCCTGCTGAGTGAGTCGGCGATGGTGTATTTTTATCCCTGCCAGATGGAAAGGTACCAGAAACATCCCCTGGGCAACGGCCCAGTGCCACAGATCATGGGCTTCCTTGGACAGGGCTGGGGATCTGGTTCCTCCCTGCTTCCGGATGTAGAACATTGTGGTGGTGTTGTCGGTGAAGATCCTCACCACCTTGCCCTTGAGGGATGGGAGGAATTACTTGAGGGCCCAGAACACTGTTCGGAGCTCCGGTATGTTGATGTTGAGCGGTCTCTCCTCTGGGAGCGACAGGCCTCTTGCGTGAAGATCTCCGGTGTGCGCTCCCCATCCCTCCAGGGAGGCATCCGTCGTCACCGTCACCTGGTATGCTGGAGTCTGGAAATCTGTGCCCGCGGCGAGATGCGCGCGGGTGCCCCACCATCGAAATGCATGGCGGATGGCTGCCAGGGGCAGGGTTTAGGGAGAGGGCAGTCATTGGCTGGGGGCAGTATGACCCAGAGACCAGTGATTGGTTACTACTAAGAAAGACAGATCGGAAACGAAACTGATACTGATTCCTTCCTTTCCGAGGATTCCCAGCCTGACGGGGAATATTCATGAGCATGTGAATCCATGCCAGACCCATGCTGGAGTACCTTGTTTACCGCTATTATGGTTGAAGGACCAGACGGTATATGGATGGGACCCTTCAGATTTCACAGGGTGGATCAGGAATCTCCTGTTTTGCAACCAGAACAAATAGACATAGTTCAATTACTCATCCAATATGACACTCTCGAAAAACATGTGTCTGCCCCATTTGGTGGGAGCAACTCAAGCTATGGGATGACAAAGCTGCAGAGGACGATACTGCTAAAAACCCCATAGATGTGAAGAATTCAAAAGTGTGGTTGAACTTTAAGACTGTTATAGGGGATTAGGACAAGTGGGCATAGGGTTTTCAGTCAATGTAATATGTATGGCGGGACGCTGTAGGTATTCGTGCTTCAAGTGCTAACGTGAAGAGGGTGAACAGTGTTGACCAGTTTATGGCGCTGCCTCGAATACCCAAATGGTGCCATGCAAGTGCTTTGTGACAATTGTGCCTGCTATTTATCTACAAATTAATTATTTTCTTAGGCTCAACTGTTACAATGCACTTTGCCATGTATTACATTTGCCAAATAATATTGTCCATGTGGCCACTATATTAATGATTATGAATTAATTAGATTAATAAGTTACTTACCAACTGGTAACGTTCTTTCAACTGGATGTTCCTCAAACGTATTCCACATCTTTGACATGTAATGTCCACAGCTGTGCTACTTCAGAAATGTTCCCGCAGAGGGCATCCTGCGTCGATGGCGTCTGGTCGATGTCCCTGGAAGGCGACGTCACTGGATGTTATAAATACGACACACGGTGCCGTAGCATCAGTTTATGTTTTTTCCTCCATAACGTGTGACCTGCTCGTACAAAATGCCTGCTTGACTGCACATAGCCTTGAGGGAACGCAAGCTGCAATAGCATAGGAAATTCTCCAGAGGTGCAGGCCGGGAGGGCGATGTGGAATACGTTGGAGGAACATCCAGTCGAAAGAACGTTAGCAGTTGGTAAATAACTTGTTCTTCAAATGGATTGTGTCCTCCAACGTATTCCACATCTTTGACAGACTCCCAAAGCAGTAGCAGAAAATGGAGGAGGGAGAAGAATTTAGAATACCCAATCAGGTGGCAGAATAAAGGAGTGCTTTACTAAAGGCCATATCTTGACCATGGAGCATATCCAGGGAGTAATCTTTGACAAAGGTGTGGATAGAAGCCCATGTAGCTGTGTCACAAATATTTCTAATACGAACTCCCCGCTGCAGGGCAGTGGAAGTAGCCACACCCCTAGTGGAGTGAGCCCGCAAACCCTCAGGAGGGTCCTTGCCTGCCAATCTAACATTCAGTAACGGTGAGGATAATCCACCTGGACAAGGTCTGTTTGGTAACAGCCTGGTCCAATCGGTGTCGAGCGTACCCCACAAAGAGTTGATCGTCCACTCTGACCCTAGACATCCTAGAAACTTAAAAGCTCAGAGCTCTCCTAGGGTCCAACCTATGGAGTCGCTCCTCTGCCTTACCGGGATGATGAGGATAGAAAGCAGGAAGTATCACTTTCTGGCTTAAATGAAACTCAGACACTAACTTAGGTAGAAAGGATGGACGTACCCTCAGTACAACCCTATCCTTGTGGAACACAGTAAAGGGTGGCTTAGATGAAAGTGCCTGCAATTCACTCACTCTGCGAGCGGATGTAACCGCAACCAGGAAACCGTCTTGAAAAAGAGTCTCAAAGGACAAGAGTGCAAAGGTTCAAACTGAGCACCCATCAAGAATTTCAAGACCAAATTCAAATCCCATAACGGCACCTGAAACGGGGACGGTGGGGAACACATTAGTGAGCCCCTTAAGAAAATGGTAAATCAAAGGAATGTGAAAATAAGAACATTCTTCAGACGAGCGCTTGAAGATAGACAGCGCAGACAGGTAACCTTTAATGGTACCTACTTGAAGACCCCTGTGGGCCAAAGAAAGCAAGAAAGACAGAACCATGGGAATGGAACACTGAAAAGGATTAACATTGTGTCCTCTGCACCAGTCGCACAACTTACGCCAATGGTACAGGGATTTGGTTGACGGCCACATGGCCGAAAGCAACACCTCACATCATCCGGGAGGTCCCAATCCTTGGATCTCAACCTTTCAGAAACCAAGCGTGAAGGTTGAGAGTCTTGACCTCTGGATGGAGAAACTACCCCCCCCCCCCGCACGTGAAGTTCCTCTCATTAAGGAAGACGGCGTGGAGGACAGATGAACATCTCTAGGAGGTCTGGGTACCACGCTCTCCTGGCCCAATCCGGAGCAATGAGGATCATGTGGGATCCAAACCTCTGCAACCGCCTTAGCAAATGAGGAATGACGGGGACCGGAGGAAACTCGTAGAGAAGTTGGAATGACCAATCCACGATGAATGAGTCCTTTAAGGCCCCTCTTTAAGGCCCTTTCCTTTAGCAGAATCTCTCGCACTTCCGGTTGACAGTGGTCAAACAGATACACTTGTGGGGTTCCCCAAAGGGCGAAGATCTCCAGAAGGACTTCCTGGGCCAACTCCCACTCGTGCGAGATCGTGCTCTGCCTGCTCAGAGCGTCCGCCGCCGCCCTCTCCTCTCCAGCCAGATGAACAGCCGAGAGTGAAATTCCTTGCTGGATTGCCCAAAACCAGAGCCGCATTGCCTCTCTGCACAACGGGAGTGACCCCTACCATCCCCCCCACCCCCTTTTTTGTTGAGGTAATGCATGGCCACTGTGTTCTCGGTCATCAGGACACTCTTCCCCCGCTCCAACAGGTTGATGTGGAGTTTGGACTCCGATGGAGACCAACGACCGCTGGCAGTCAGATCGTTGGCATGAGCCCCCCCATCCAGTGAGTGAAGGGTCCGTCACCACCGTCCCCTCCAGTCAAGGTTGCCAAAATGGCTCCCCCTTCATCAGATTCCCTTTGCTGGCCCACCACAGAAGATCTTGCGAGACAGAGTGGAATCTGAATGGTATCAGACATCTTGGCTGAGAAATGGGACCACTGCATCTTGAGGACCCATTGCAGGGATCTCATCCGCAGTCTGGCCTCTGGCACCAGAAAAATGCAGGATGCCATGAGGCCGAGCAACCTTAAGAATATGAAAGCTGGAAGACTCTGGGCATGTTGGAATTTGTCTAACATCTGTACAATGTGATGAGCCCTCACTTTGGGAGGCGAACACTTTCCCAATGACGTGTCCAACACAGCCCCGATGTACTGGAGCTGTTGGTGTCAGATGCGACTTCTTGAAATTGAGGGAGAAGCCCAGCTTGCGGAGGGAGCGGCAGGTGAGACAGATGATGCAGAGCTTGCTCTGGAGAACGTGCTCGGGTCAGCCAGTACGGGTAGGGATAGGCGGGATTCCACCCCCCGCATGAGATACGCTGCCACCACAACCATTAGCTTGGCGAAGACCCTTGGGGCGGAGGTCAGTCTGAACAGCAGGATCCGAAACAAAGTGCGAGCTGCCAGCCGCAAACCTCAGGTACTCTGTGCTTTGGATGAATCGGCACATGAAAGTAAGCATCCTGTAGGTCCAGCGACACCAACCAATCTTGAAGTCAAAGGGCCTAAAGGAGTCGAGAAAGAGTGACCATCTTGAACTTGTCCTTCTGTAGGAACTTGTTTAACCAACGCAAGTCCAAGATCGGTCTCAGTCTCCCCTCTTTCTTTGTAATCAGACATGGGGAATACCATCCCTTGTTCCTCTCCGCTACAGGCAGTAGTTCTGTAGCGCCTTTCTCCAGCAGGGTTAAGATTTCAGGGTTAAGGAGCGGATCCGGAAGCTTCAAAGAGACTCCCCAGTGGATTGTCGTGAGGCCAATGTATGAAGGACAGGCAGTAGTCGTGGGCCATTACCTCCAGAGCCCATGCATCCGAAGTAATGGCTCGCCATTCTTCAAGATGCTGAGCGTCTGCCCCAAACCGAAGAACAATGTAACATGGCCTCATAGTAGTTTTGGAGCGGCTGTGGCAGCGCCTGAAGGCAAAGAGGCTGCTGCTTGAGTGGCTTTGGCACCTCTATTTCCCCGACCACCACCAGTACTTTTTTTCATTGACCTCTTTGATTGCCGGCTCCTCTCGTCCTACCAAAAGAGGAGTAGTAACAAAAAGGAACCTCCCCTCACTGTTGTCCCCTAGGACGAAAAGGCGGAGGTTGACGCACTGCTGCACTCAAACATTTAGCAGCAGTTTTGGAGGTCTGCAACCTCTCAAGGCTCTAGTCAGCCTTGCTACCAAACAAATGAGAGCCATCGAAGGGCATGTAAAGAAGACAGGCCTGTACATCTGGAGCAAAACCCGACTTCCGCAACCACGCAAACCTGCGTATAACGGTACTCGCAGCCATGGACCGGCTAACACTGTCGGCCATGTCCAACCCAGACTGAAGGGATTCACACATGGCATCCTTGCCATCCTGCAGGAGAGGAAGGAACCCATCCCTTTCTTCCCCCTCGGGAATATGCTCAGCCGCTAAAGAGATGCAATTCCACAGAGAGTGTGAAAATCTTGCCAAGGCACAAGTGGAGTTGGCTGACTTCAGCACCATACTGCCCACAGAAAACACCTTGCGTGCCAACCATCGAAGCGATTGACGTTCCTATCAGGAGGGATGGTAGGGTACGCCGCCTGCCTCGAGGTGGCTGTAGCCGCCTGAATCACCAAACTCTCGTGAGTGGATAGGTAGCGGGGGTCGCTACTGGAAGGACGGTATTTTTTATTTAACGACTTGTTAAACGCCGGAAGAGACTCCGGGGTCTGCCAAGCAGCCGCCACTCTTTTTTGCAAAAGCAAATGAAGGCAACACTGGGTCAGTGGATGGACATTGATCCAAAATATCAGTCAAGTCATCCTGAACAAATTAATCCGGAGGACTAGACCAATCAAGATACTCATTAACCCTAGCCATCAGTCTCATATAAGAGGACTAAGCATGAGACCCAGATTCAGGCCTGCCAAACTCCACCTCAGGAGATGTGTCTAAGCCACTGGCATCATGTAGAGATTGACGCAACTCTTCCAAATGACTGTCCGCGCAAAAGATAGGAGCCACGTCAGGCTCAACAGGGTCAAATTCCAAATCTGAAATCTCCTAAATCCTCGTAGATCTCATCCGGAGGAAGAAAACTCCTGCCTAGGGACAGAAGTGGGTCTGGATTCCTTGGAGGATCCCCAGTACCAGAGACCTCCATCAGCAAATTCCGGCCAAAAGGCCCCTAAAGGTGGCAACGGCTTGGATGTCTACGTCGACAACGGCGCCGAGGGCTGGTGTGAAGGCAAACCATCGACCTCTGTATCTGCAGAACACAGCGCTGACAGAGTCTACGCCAACCTCAAGTCCTTACCAGATTTCTGCAGTTTCGCCGGGGACGAAGACCAAGAACTAGATCTAGCATGTCTCTGGCAATCAACCTGAACCATGTCCGAATGGGACCTCCACGGTTCCCAGAGAGTATCGCGCGGAGGACCCGGGCCCGAAGGCACGATCATTGGACCAAGACTGTTCCCTGCCGGCTTCTCCCTAAGGCGCGGACGGAACTGTGCCCTGGGATTGAAAAATCACCAGCATCTGCTCCCTGAAGGCCTCCCATTCCTCCGTCGAGGACTTAGTGGGACAAGCCATTTTCCGTGTGGCACTATCATCCGACTAGGACAGAGAAGGCTACTTCTGGGAGTTCCTAGACAAGGACGACTAGTGGCGGGACCCACTCTGGGATCAAGTTCCTCAGGACTCCTTCCGACGAGGAGAGTCACCCCTCGAATCGTCGGTGGACATCCCTTTTGCATATTTTCAGGAGTTACATGGTTTAGTACCCCGACCTACCTGTAACTTCCACTTACTCTCCCGCAAGGCCTTAGCAGTCAGCGACTGGCATTTCGAAAAATTGTCGGTGTCAGGACTCTCGCCCAGACACCACAAACAAATGCGGTGCAGGTCCGTAATCAACATCTTAGACTTACAGTCCCGGCAAGTCTTAAAGCCAAACCGCGGAGTCGAAGGGGTAGATGAAGACATTTCTGAAGAATACACCCGGCGCGCTGAGTTCTCGAAGCAAACACATTTGCGAAAAAACTGAGGCTAGGGTCACCGTGCGTCCTATTTATAACATTCGGTGACGTCGCCCTCGACAGAGGCCTTCGAGAGACATCGACCCAACACCATCGACGCAGGACGCCCTCTGCTGCAAAATTTCCGAAGTAGCATAGCTGTGGACATTACATGTCAAAGATGTGGAATACGTTGGAGGACACAATCCATTCAAAGTGTGTTTACTGCAGTGTACTCTACTGATGTACAAAACAGCAAAATCAACTTGATGAGGACCTTTGTGGACACTTGGCAAAGTGGATCTCAGCGCCCTGAAAGGAGGTTTTTTTTTTTTATAATTGTCGCATGCGTTACGCGACAGAGACACTAATTATGGTGAAAATGTTGTTTTATGAACTCGATATATAGACTATTTTTCTCATTTGGAAGGGGAATGACAAGTATTCAAACAACGTGCAAACCAAAATACTCTGGGAATCCAATTTACTGGAACATCCAGTAAATAGGAGGTTAACTTTTTGGATCTGACAATCTATGTTAAAGAAAATGAACTAATGACTAGGACCTATAGAAAACCAACAGAGGCGAACTATACCCTGTTCGCGACAAGATGTCATTTCAATGCGGTTATCAAAAATATTCCTAAAGGAGAATTCATAAGAGCACGCAGAAACTGTTCGGCAAAAGCAGCCTTTGATCAAGAATGTGAACTGATCTCATCTCGATTTCTAGCCAGAGGATATGGCATGAAACATATCATCAAAGCTCGTGCGCAAGCCTTGAAACTCAACAAACAGACACGGATGTCCAGAAAGCCAATTCAGAGCCAGTCAGAGAAAATTAGATTCATTAGATTCGAAAATGTAACTCCTGCATGATGTGCCAGTATGCAACGGGTAATACAGAACTTTTTCAAGATTCTTTTGGCATCAAATACAGAATTACGGCCTTCATCAATTGCAAAACGAAATTCGTGATTTATGCAATAATCTGTCAATGTAATAAGGTGTACATCGGAAGTACCATTAGGGAAATGAGAATTAGGATTCGGGAACACCTGGCAAGCATTGGAAGCCAGAATGTTAATTTACCATTGGCATCCCACTGGCAAAAAGAACACCAACTTAGCAACAAAAAAGACATCACATATGTAGGTTTAAAAAAAGTGACACTGGGACCGAGAGGAGGAGACCTTGAGAAGAAATTAAGACAAGAAGAAGCCAAACTAATAAGCCGTTTTCGTTCAGTAGAAAGAGGTCTGAACTCGGATAATGAAATGTCTTCATTTCCATGATACCTGTAAATTGATATGTATTGTGAACTATGAGCCAGACTCTAAAATGTAGCATGCAATTTATTTACTCTGCATTCTATTTAACAGCTCCAGCAAAGTAAGATTTACATTCAGAACCTAACGGGAACAAATCTGATTGCTAATGAAACATGATTAACGTGTAATGGGATAAAAAACGCCATTTAGATACACTTAGGGATCAATTATAGACTTAGGGTTACATAAGGACTTCATTTATGTATACATGTGGTGTTTAACCACGGCTATCTACCAACCAGTTAAACAAAATCAACAGTGTTTTGATGCACCTATAATGGAGGACTCTATGTCCTTTCTAATTTGAAGTTATATAATCCAACTATTACAATGCACTCCTAGAACCAGTCGATATTTACTGATTTACAAATTTAATTTCTAAGAAAAGCACTAATTCGAGCAAAGTATGGGCTCATAAGATAGAGACCAATATCTTAGCCTTCCGTAGCCCAAAAGATGGCGCTCATACTAGAAACTGTAGAAGGACTCTCGTGGTAACCAGGGCAACCGGTGTAAACAACTATTTAAAGCCTCCATTTTTGTTTGTCCTGTGAACGTGGACAGAATCGTACGGAGCTCTCTTTTTTGAATTGCAGAGATAAGACATACCAGTTCGTAGGGTTCTTTATTTAAAGTTTGCACGGCAGTCCTGCCTTACTAAGAGACCACCAGTAAATTAGATACAGATGTTAGTCTATCACGTAGTCTTTTGAGTCTTGAATGTCATATGTACATATACTAGGAAGTTTTTACGCACCAGTATCTGACATTTCACGAACGTATAGTATGAATTTAACTCTTACAACGGCCCCCCACCGGGATAAACCATAAAAAGAAGTGCAAATATAGAGATAGTAATTTAGTTACTTGGGACTTAATGAGAAGGACACCATACACGAATCCCTTACCTTTGAGCACACTTAAATTAAAATTCAGTGTAATTATCACTTTCTGAATTTATGACTTTAAGAAGGAACGGGTGTATCAATACCATATATATTACCACAAATTCATTTGACAGGTTGGGATTTAACCCGAGACTTTTCATTTCCATTCTTTTGCTGAAAAGCAACGTTCCACATTTGTATACAATACCATTAGGTATGCTTTGATTTTTGCTCAGATGCTACATATTTCTTTTTTTCATGTTTTTTAAAGAGAAATTAACTCATTGTGTTTTTCTGTTTTTTGCTCTCCCTTTCCCACTACCCTGTGGTTTTGTTTATTTGTTTTTTTCCATCACTATAAATGTTTGAATTTCGTTATGATTACGGATATTGTTTGATTCGTTTCGATGCTAATAATCTCTACCTTAAACAATCCTCCCCATCCCCCCTCCTTTTATGTCTGTGTTGCATTGGATACTTTTCTTGTGTGTCATAATGGTTATAATGTTTGTGCTACAATTGGACATTTTATTTGTATCCCCCCCTTTTTTTGCATTTAATAGCCCTGATTTGAGAAAGACGGCATAGTTCGTTGAAACACGTGTTATCACAAAGGGCACTCATCCTAATTAACTATTAAACCTCAATCACTATATTCCAATTGATTGGAGTTTCTTTTCTTTATTATAACTTGGCGCATGAAGGAATAAGCGCAACCACATTTTCTATACTCTACTGATGTATTTTTTTACTATCAAGTGGCCAAATCTGACAACGTTTTAAGTCTTCATTTTTAACTCCCTCCTACTGTTCACCCTTGAGCACAACCCCTTGCACTTTAGGAAGAAGCCGACATTGCAATAATAATAATATTTATTGTGTTATAGTTTAAGTTATAAACTTTACACAAATTTCACGTTACATACCATATAGTATTAAAACATGATCCAAAAACAATTTTAGGTACAAATGATTCAGAATCCAAGTACAATTTTAAATACAAATAATTCCTATCTTTTACCGAAAAAGTTAAAATAGAAGAATATATAATCTATATACTTATGTTTCATACAATCTATTTGGTATTTACCCGCATATAATGAGTATAGTCATCCATAGAGTTGTACCCAACCTAACTTCAATTTGCAGCCAGATAGTGTACAGGACTGTCAGTAAACGTATACTGTTAGAGTTGAGACAATGATGCCAAAACAAAGCTTCCCCAATATGCGTGGTTTCATGGACATAGCTGGCAAAAAGAGGGGAAAATATGCTGGCCATCTCTGGACATTCAGTCAATAGATGCTTTGCCGTCTCCAGCTGCTCTTGGATTTTACATAGTCAGCATATGCGCTTCTCAACAGCAATCATATCTTTTCTCCCTGTGGTCATAAGCGTAGGTAGTTGTTCCAGTCTGAGCAACAATATGAACCGTCTAAGTCTGACAGATGGACAGATATTCAGATATTTCTGGGCTTTCCTAAAGTCAAACAATCTATATTGCACAAA
Source organism: Ambystoma mexicanum (assembly GCF_040938575.1). Classification (NCBI taxonomy): domain Eukaryota; kingdom Metazoa; phylum Chordata; class Amphibia; order Caudata; family Ambystomatidae; genus Ambystoma; species Ambystoma mexicanum. Next base: position 987,268,249 of record NC_090921.1, read on the forward strand.
ATGGTAACTGCTCAGGCTCTTAATTCTCCAGCCAATCCCAGAGATCTACACGTTTGCTTAGTGCTCTATTTACTTCCTCTGAGTATTTACCATCTCTGGGTTGCCAGCCTATTTCGCGGAACAGATTATTCATCTGGTCGACAGTTGTAGAGATCAAACTTTCCTTTTCTAATTCCTGATGGACCGCTGTTAGTAGGCCATTACTTACATCTCGGGTCATTGCAATTGTTTTGGATCACTAATTGTGCCAGATAGCATCAGGGACATTAACAGCTCCGTACAAACGTCAGTAGCTGTCGGCTTCAGGTTCCCCTTCCATGTGCTCGGAAGCAGCTTTGAAGCATGTAGTAAAATAAAAACACTCAATAGAGAAGAAAATCCAAGTGTTCAAAAAGGTTTACACGAAAGCTAAAGCACTCTACCTGACTGACCTACAAACTATATTATACAGCCGTCGAGGAACTAGGCAAAGGCTATATTATGCAATGCTGAGGAGGGGTGTGGTGGGGAGGGTAGAGAAGCTAGAAGGCATTGGGGACAATAGTGCTTAGCAGAATACCCGTTTTAAAAGACTTAGTCGAATTGACCAATTACTTTTACATTTAAAACTATCTTTTTTATTAACATCTCAGAGTGGCTGCAACGTTGTCTACGTTCCTCTGGCGCGATAGAACTTCAATACCAGTCATAGGTGCTGTATAAATACACAGAAATGTATATGTGTGGGTAGCGGGGGCAAGTGGTAGGGAGGAGCACATTGCGCAAATAAAGTGCACAAATAAAAGGCAGCACTTCAAAGAAAAGGTATGTGCTCAGATGGTAGGTTCTTCCAAGAGCACATTTTTCTTAAAAATGGAAACAGTTTATTTGGAATTAAACTGGAACATCAGCATTTGCTTAACATTTTTCAGTTTAAACGGGCACACGTACAAACCTTAATGCCTCAAATAAGACTGATTTGCTTCATCACACATCCAAATCGAGGAATTAAGGAATGAGGTTTACTAATGGCAGCAAAAACAGTTCTACAACAATTAAAAACAGCATGAAATTGCATTGCCCCATCAACCGCTACAGGCGTACCTTCTTCTGTTGGTGATCGATCATAACATTATGTGGTTTAACATCTCTGTGCATGATTCCCATGCTGTGACAGTAATCCAAGGCCTATGGAGAGACAGCAAAAGCCAAAATTAGCACTTGCCCAACCCAAAGACCCATGCTGTCAACATCAATATGAGGATTCCCCGTCCAGTGAAGAAAAACCTGTAGACCTGATAACTGTAGTTTGGCAGAATTAGTATCTTATAGAGTAACATGCTTAAAGGAGTTTGTTAGGCTCATAATACTAGATTTGTTTTTAGCATGTCATTTCAACGAAAAAATGTATACTGGTAGCCTACCCATTTCCTTTGGGGCTTTTTGGCTACAGTTAATAAGGTATAGAGGGCTTAAACTGTGCTGCCTGTTGAGACAGATTTCTAGAATCTGGCATGGTGGACAGATTTTAGGAGGCCATCCTAATTATAGTGAACAGGGTACTCAGAGGTTAGCCAAAACCCAATCAATGCACATGGATGAGCAGATAAGACTCATTCCTAGAAGAGTGTGAGTGGGATCAGGGGCCCTCAATGAGTCCACCCAGTATGGCACACAATAATTCAGTTTAGACAGTTAACTATTAAAATACAGTTCTTCATTCTAGGCCTTATGAACACACTGGAAAATGAATCTAACAGATTATTGCACAACACTGATATACATACATATGTGATATGCATTACTGTAATAGCATATCTGATGATTGTATCTGCTTAGATTCACATGATGTGCATATAGCCGAAAATCTAGTGGTAATCATGGAGTATTGCATCTTAATTTCGATGATCAAAAGGGGAAAGGGGTAAGATGTCTATGTTCCTTCTACGCCAAGAGGGGAGGAAGGGTGGGCGCATGTGAATCTAAGCAGATACAATCAACACAAATGCTGTAACGGTTAAGTAATGCACGTCTGATGCTTGTTAATCTGCTTAGAATCGCATGCTGTGCATAGACTAGGGAGCAGTACCCAGAGATGGTGGTGGGATGTGTGAAGGAACAGTAGCAAAGAGATGTCTTAGCACCGCTTGTCCCACCCGAGTCTCAGACCTGGAGTGTGTATATAGGCAGTAAAGTTGAGTAAAGGTGTGTACAGAACTCCATGTTCCTGCTAACAGGCCTTAACAGAATTCCGCCTCCAGAATTACCGGGTCACCGGGCTTGTAATACTCCAGTGATTCTGGTAATCGTGGAATGGAATTACCGGTCCGGCAGCAGCCTGCCGGTTGTTCCAGCACGGCTACCGCCGGACTCATAATGACGTGTTGGTGAGCAGTCAATAGGATTGATGCTCTTGGTATTGCACCATATGATAAAGCGTTTCCATTTATTGGAGTACCAATGTCTGGTGTTAGGTTTTCGTGGTTCTCCAAGTATGTCCATGCATCTTTGAGGAAGTTGGAGGTGTCCGAACTCTATGACCTCAGGAGCCAGGCCGCTAAATTGATCGTTTGCAGGCATGGATTAAGTGTTTCCCCCCTGTCTTGTGACAGCATGTTGTACGGGTATGGCAGCTTCCTCCCAGGGGAGACTGACATTGCCATAACATGAGAACCAAAGTTGGCTGGCCTACATCGGAGCCACCAGAATCATCAGACTGGCTCCTGGTGCATCTTGTGCACTATCTTGTTGAGTAGGGGAGTCGGGGAAGAAAAGCATAGACTAATTTCCCTGACGTGTTATCCAGAGACCGTTCCCTTGGAGCGGTTCTGCAGGTACCTGGAGGCGTAATCTGGGCATTGTGCGCTCTCCAGAGTTGCAAACAAGTCGATCACTGGGAAGCCCCAGTCTGCAAAGACGTTGAAAACAATGTCTTTGTGTAATTGCCATTCGTACTCTATGGGTAGTGGGAAGTCTCTGCTGAGCACATCCAACAGAAGATTTGAGTTCCCCTGGAACGTGTTGCAACAGGAGGAACATCTTATGTTTGAGAGCCCATTTCCATATGTTCTGTGACAGTTTGGATAGCCCTGGAGAGTGTTTGCCCCCTTGCTTTTTCAGGTAATACATGGCTATGGTACTGTCCGTGAGGACTAGGACCGTCTCCCCTTGGCGGTCTGTTTGGAAGGCCTTCAGGGCTTTGACCACTGCTAGCAGTTCCAACAGGTGTATGTGGTTGGTTGCTACCGCTGGGGACCACACGCTGTGCGCGGTCTGAAGGAGGCGGTGAGCCCCCACCTTGTCAGAGAGGAGTCCATGGGAAGAGTGGCTTCCAAATCGGGGGTGGTGAAAGACTTCCCCTGCAAGAGGTTTTCCCTCGAACACCACTGCAGACTGACCATGGGCTGCCGAGACAACCACTAGATCATCCCATTGTCCGCTGGCCTGACAGCACTGGCTCGAGAGCCACTCTTGCATGGGGCGCATACGCAGACGTGCGTGAGGAACTAGGTAGATGCAGGAGGCCATCATCCCCAACAGTCAAATGGCTTTGCATACGGTCACCTCGTGATTGGCTACATAGTGAGGGATCTGGAACTGCATGTTTTGAACCCTCTCGGAGGGGAAGACAAGCCCATCTTTGGTCCGAATTAGAGGCCCCAAAAATTGTTTGACTTGGCTGGGGTCTAGGCTGGACTTTTTTTCGTTGATCGAGAATCCCAGAGTGAAGAGGAGATCTATTGTTTTCTGGGTATTTGATATGATAGTTTATTTATATAGCTCCTATACACAATGTGTTTCAAAGCCCTTCAAGGCAAGGGAGGGAACAAGGGAAATAACAATGACATTCTTACAGGCCATTAACAGTAAGGATGTGAAATGAACCATCGTACTCGGCCTGATGGCATTTCAGATAGTGCAAGAGCGAAGACAGATAAGAAAGGGAGGGGGAGAGTGGGAAGGAAATGGACAGACGACTAACATACTACGCCTGACGACATTTCAGGGGTGGGGACAATTAAGAGGAGAGGAGACAGGCGAGGTTGCCATCATACTAGGTCCAGGCACAATTCTGAGTAAGTGCATAGAAGAAAGTAAGGGGAGGAGATAGGAAAAGGGAGGGGAGGAGAGAACAGAGCGTAAGAAGTCAAAAAGAGTGGAGAAGCAAGAGGGGGAGCGAATAAAATTGCAGAAGTCAGTAGTAACACAAGAAGATTCAAGCAAGCCAGGCAACACCTGTGTGCGGGAAGGGAGGGCACAAGGGAACATCACAGGGGGTCCAGAGGGGGTGGGACTGCCTGTGGGGACAGAGGGAGTAAACAAATGTTGGTGCATGCTTACCTGCTGTCTGAGCAGGGGATCGGGCCCTGGGTCCTCCTGGTCCTAACAGGTCCAAACAGGAATTGCCCCTTTCTTCGTCTGCCCTTCACTGCGGACGCCCGGACGAGAGACGCCCTTGATCTAAGAGTTAAGAGTAGGAAGGAAGAGGCAGGGCTAAGAATGTGGGTGGTTCTTAGGCCTGGTGACCTAGATCCACTTGTACCTGCTCCCCATCTGCAAAGGAAAAGAGGCCGGATGGCGCCTTAAGTAGGGAAACATGATATGCATGTTCTGTATGAATCCCCTGTTATTAGCCCGTCGTGGAGGTAAGGATAGACTGGAATGGACTGCCAGCGCAGGTGAGCCGCTACTGCCGCTACTACCGCCAGTACCCCCGTGAACACCTTGGGGCTGAGGCAATGCCGAGAGGGAGAACCTTCAACAGTGCTGGTTCTCGATCATGAACCTTAGGTACTTTCTGTGCACTGGCAACATTGAAATATGAAAGTATGCATCTGTCATAGCCACTGTTGCCATGTAAAACCCCTGCAACAGAGGGATTACTTCCTGCATTGTCGACATTCTGAACTTTTGTGGCTTGACAAATTCTCTCGCTGGGCACAAGTTTAACACAGGGTGCATGGTGAGATAATTTTTGGGTACAAGTATGTACACTGAATAAACCTTGTTTATCTGATGAATGGTGACGACTTCTATGGCGCCCTTTTCCTGAAGGATCTACACCTCTTCCAGCAGAATCTGCAGGTGTGCTGGCGATAGGCGTCTGGTTCTTGGTGGACGGTATCGTGATGATGCCTACCCCCGGGGAACCAGACCAAGTCCAGCAACCCCGGAAGCAGGCATGTTATTTTGAGCAAGCCCAAAAACCCCTGCTAGGGGCGGTTTGGGTGCAGTCCTGGCGCCTTTGGCGCTAGGCTCATATGGAGAGTCAGTCCTGGCGCCATAGGCACCAGGCTCATAGAGTGGAACTTACCTGATGCAGACCATGTTGCAGAGCTCCAAGCCAAATGAGGCTTGGAAGGGACTATTTTACCTAGGGACTATTTTTTACTCGGCTGGGGAGGAATACTTATCTGGGACTACTTTGGGGGCTATTTAAACCACGCCCAAAGAGCAGCACATGCTTCGCGTTATTCTGCATCCAACAGCGTAACGCTCACTGTGTCTGCAAGCCTGCATCCGGTCTTCTGCCACACCCGCCTCGAGTCTGCAGCTCCTAGAAAAAGGAAGGAACAGAAGGAGAAAAGGTTCGATCCTTACCTGAATTCCAGACCCACCGCGCCTTCGAGCTGGAAGAAAGAAGCATTTTACGCACGCTGCCTCGCCTGCTGCAGCGCCGACCTGAACTCACCAGCCTTCGCAGCATCCTCACGATCCACTGCATCCTTCTGCACGTTTCCGCCACACTCTGGCACCTAAGGGGAACACAAGAACAGCAAAGGTGCGCCAAGGGAATAAACAGAGGCAATAGTAACTACCCACATAGACTTACTCGATTACCGCCGGGGGTACTATTCCTCTTCACGGGTCGGCGCAGTCTCCATTGCATCCTCACCGTACCCCAGCCCCTAAGGGAACAAAAGGACAACAAGGTGAGACAAAGGGACAAACAAGGGGAACTCTTCTCACCGCAATAGACTTACCTAATTTTACCGCCGGAGGCATTATTCCCCGAACTTCATATTTTCTCTCCACACCTGAATAAGGGAGCAAGCGACAGGTTACATTCTGGCCTTATTTTATTGGGCTGTGTAGGATAAGCCATATCCTTACCTGAACTTCGTCAGCTACCACGAGGAACTCTTCGCTGGGGTCAAACTGCAAGGAATCGGACAAGAGTGAAAGTCAGACATGTGAACTCTTACGAACTACATACTTTTCGGAGTCAATATTGTTCTGGAACTTACCAATTCCTTTGAGCCAGTGAAGCAACTGGTTATCAACGCGCCCCTGCGCTCAATGCAGGATGGAGAGCTCATCTTTTCAAACCATCAGGTGAGACTAAGAGGGGACATCAAAGGTGATCTGTGGGGAGAACAGCGGGGGTGGGAGGATTTACGCTCAACTCCACGGGTGGTTAATTCCTTTCTCAATTCGCAGTAGAATATTCCTTAGGGCCAAGCAAACGAAGCTAGGTGGGCCAGTCCAGTCCGTCATCTCGGCACTACGCGTCACATTGGTGGAGAACGCAGCTGTCCAGTTCAGATCGACGCCTCTGTGGGAGCCAAGTGCGCGTAACAGATATCCAAGTGGCCTGTGGAACTCTATACAATAACCGTGTGCGACAGTCTTGAGCACCCACTGGTCTGAAGTGACCCCCCCTCCCATGCATTAATAAAAGATGTTAAGCGTCCCCCGACCGGGACCCGGTCTGGTGAGTCATTTCTGAGCAGAGGTCGGGCAGCCTCTAGGGGTGGAGTTTCTACCCCTGCCTTTGCCTCTTGGCTGTCCACTCTGCAGATATTGGCTGCTGCCAGTTGCACCTTGTCCGGAGGACCATGGTGTACCTCCTGTGCCATACTGGTTGTGTGAATGGGAAAAAGACTGGCCGTGAACGGAACAAGAGGTGCCTCCCAGTTGTCGATAGGGTCTTGCAGTGATCTGATTCAGAGATTTGTTCTTTTTTCGCCATCTCTAAGGCATCATCCACAGCTTTTTCAAACAAATTTGCGTCTTCCACCGGGTTTGTTTATTAGGGATGCCTGGGTTTCTGGCTTAAACCCAGAGTTCTTGAGGCAGGAGTGCTTCTTGAGAAGAGTGCCCTGGGCTAGGGCCCGCCCCGCCATCTCTGCTATATCCAACATGTTTTTTACAATGTTGTGGGTTACCGGTTTCCCTTCTGAGACAATCGCCAGTATGCATGGTCGTACCTGTTCCGGGACTTCTTGGAGACCCTCCTGAAGTAGGTTCCACTGCACATCACTATAACTCGCAAGAAGGGTTGTATTATTAGTGATTCTTGACGAATATGCTGCTTAAGTGGTGATGCGTTTGCCGAGTGTGTACAACTTTTTCAGTCTTGGTCGATAGCGCTTCTGCAGTAGACAACGGTACACCGGCCCTCTTCCTGGTAGCAGTGACGACCAGGGAGTCTGGAGTGGCATGCCCCCGGATGTACAACAGGGGAGAGGGGCAAAACAGCTTTTCAACAAGGCCCTTGTAAGTGAAGGGGTAATCAAAGAAAGTGCAATGCGCTTCTTGGAGGTTTAGCAGCAGGATTGCTTGGCTTGTGATTTATTTTTTCCTTTAGGCTGTCCTCTACGAAGTCAGTGTCTTGTACAGCTTCCTGCGTGGGAAGTTGCAAATGGTCCACAGCCCTTTTCAGGATTGATTAAAGTCCATCTGATCATCAATAGGCGGAGATTGCCTCTGTGGGGCGAAGAGGTAGGATCCAGACAAATGGCACCTGGGTCATGGGTTGGAGAGGGGGAAGTCAAGGTGCTTCCTCTATAGGCTGATCTTGACCCCAATCTGGGCACTGGTCCGGTGTGTCCTGGCCAAATGGGTTGTCTTCATGACCATAGGGATCCTCGTAAACCTCTTAAGGTCCAGAGAATTCAAAAACATCTTCCTGGGGAATTTGACTTGAAAGCTTCTGTCCCTTTGGAAAACTAGGGCAGGAATCCTCCTCCCTAGGTTTCTTAGGGGTAATAAACTTTTCAGAAAAGTCTACAAACTGAGCTGGTTTCTCCATATGACTCAAACCTCACTCTGGTCCACAAGGATGAACCAGAGGGGTTAGAAGTGGAGAAGGCTCTCCAAGAGGACAGGGGTCCGTAGAAGGAAGGGATTTGTCAGTCTTAGAGAGGGGCTGGGAACCTTCTGAATACTCCCTTCGACGAGAGGATGTGCTTCTTGGCATATTCGCTGCCAAAACAATATTTGTGAGACTCGCACGTAGCTCCGGTGGGTGAGGGAGATTTCGACGCACCTACAGATGTCGTGGTTTTCATCTCCGCTGAAACCTTTGGGGATGACGCGTCGGTGCCCGAGTGTTTTTTCCATGAGGTGCCCTTATGGCTGAAATGCCCAGACCATGCCGCGATGGCAGATGCGGGGAGGGCAGCCGATTGCGAGGATCGATAGGCACCGTCGAAACTTTCAGTGGGGCCGCTGGCATCTGCTGCTTCCTCGACGTATCCATCGATGGAGCCTGTGGGTTGAATGCTTAGTCTTCGATGGTGTGGGAGTGCCTCTGTCATCGGGGCGTGATCTCCCCATAGCAGTGCCGACTGCATGCCTGTCGAGGCCGGGCAACTGGGAATCTGATGGTTCTGCGGAAAAGTCTATGGACTCCACATTGGAGCCATGGCTGCCGCTGGAGTCCTCGCTGTCAGCGCCTACAGGGGAACCACACTGCCGGCAGCCCGTAGGCCGCCCACCGCTTCGTCCACCTATCCTTTAGCGTCTTAAGACAGGAAGGTTTGCAAGACTTGCAGGATCGCTCGCCGTGATCACGAGGGAGACACTTGTTGCGCTTGCGATGTGTGTCTTTACACAGGTATTTTCCGTTACAGGACGGACAAAATTTAAATCGAGTCCTCTCCATTATAGAGGTAAAGGGCGGCAGCCAGACCACAAAGAAAGAGAGGGAAAAGGAAATGCATTCTCAGAGAATCAAACCCCGGGGTCCCACTCTCCCTACTGTATAGGCCTGGTCGGAGGGCCGAGGCCACGCAGTCGACAGCGTCGACCGATGCACCGGTCGCCAAAAGCCGCATACGTCCACAAAGAAGCAGACGATGAAAATTGAAGATTAATACGATCACTGGTCGTGGGACTAAGAAAATATCATTTAGCGAGATGAACTCCGCATAGTGTGACCAACTAGTTGGGTGGAAAAAAACAAGAGGATTTATATATGATACATTACTCACCGTTATCGTATTTCTGATGCTTGTATCTGCTTAGATTCACATGCTGTGTATAGGCCGACATCGGAAGCTGCGGAGTATTAGTTTGTTTTTCGAAATTCGAAAATGGGCGTCAACATAGGGTGTGCCAGTAATACTATCCCTAGTGTGACGTCCACTGTACCCATGATCCCTCACGCGTGTAGGACCCTCATTGCATTTTTTCTGACATGAGGTAGCATGAGGAATAGCGTGAGTACAGAGTATCCAAGCAGATATAAAGATAAGACTGCAAGCATCCATGTGCCTTCTCTCAGAGGGGAGGAAGGGCGGGCGCATGTGAATCTAAGCAGATACAAGCATCAGAAATACGATTACGGTGAGTAACGTATCCCTTCTGAGGCTTGTGGAATCTGCTTAGATCACATGCTGTGCATAGGTTAGCGAGCAGTGTTAGAAGGAGGTGGGATGTGAGAAGTGTCAAATAAATGTCTTAGAACCGCTTCTCCCACTGGAGTATCTGTCCTGGAATGAGTGTCAATGCAGTAGTGCTGAGTAAAGGTGTGAATAGAGCTCCATGTAGCTGCTTTGCAAATGGTGTAAAGGGGTAGATTTTCAATGAAAGCCAGAGTGGCCCCGGTGCCTCTTGTAGAGTGGGCCCTTGGCGTAAAAGGCAGAGTTTTATCTGAAAGGGAGTAACACAGCTGGATACATTTGACTATCCATTTGGAGATGGCACCTTGAGAGACGCGATCTCCTTCTCTGCGTGTAGCTACGGAGATGAACAGTTGATCTGTCTTTCTTAGCGGTCCGGTCTTGTCTACGTAGTAGACGACCGCTCCTCGCACATCTAGTGTGTGTAGTTTCACCTCAGCAGACCTCTTGGGTTCTTGGAAGGTCGGTAGCTCAATGGAGGTTGTAGGTCAAATGGTCAACAGGACAAATGGTCGACACCAAAAGGTTTTTTGTTTTTTCACAGGGAAGGTCCCCCGACAAATCCCTTTTTTTGTTGCTAAAAACGCCTTTTTTCCCTAAACGAAACCTAAAAAAATATATATAACTAAAAAAAAAAAAAATTAGATCGTTTGTCCTGTCGACCAAATTCTGTCGACCATTTGTCTAGACACCCTCAATGTACTGGTTAACATGGAATTTTGAAATGAATTTAGGTGAGAACCTTGGGTGAGTTCGTAGAACCAGTTTATCCTTATGAACAGTAAAGAAAGAATCCTGGACCGACAGAGCCTGAATTTCACTGACCCTTCTTATGGATGTAATAGCTACTAAGAAGGCAGTTTTATAGGTCAGGTGTTTGAGACTAGCTCTATGCATGGGTTCAAAGAGGGGCCCCATGAGTTTAGCAAGCACCACATTAAGGTCCCATCCTGGTGGTGGGTTTGAAATTGGAGGGTGGAGTCTCTTCACCCCTTTCATAAAGGCCTTTACTAGTACTTTCCACCACGACACCTTGTTATGGGAGGTGGTGTAGGCTGACAACGCCGCCAGGTGTACCTTGAGTGAATTAAATACCAACCCTGAGTCCAGCTGGTGGAGCATGTAGGTAACAATATTAGTATGAGTGCAATCAACCGTGTTGATTTGTTTATTCTGGCACCAAATAACGAATCTCTTCCATTTATCAAATAACAGTGTCTAGTGTTTGGTTTCCTTGATTCTTTTAGGATATCCATGCATCTCTGTGGTAGATTGAGATGGCAAAACTCTGACTTCAGGAGCCATGTTGCCAAGTTCATCGAGCTGGGTAGAGGATGCACTGTTTGTCCTTCGTGCTGGGATAGTAGGTTGTGCCAGCACGGGAGTGATGGGTTCGCACACTGCCATTTTGCGCAGGTGCGGGAACCACGGTTGTCTCACCCACATGGGAGCAACTAGGACGAGCGTCATCGATTCCCTGTGCATCTTGTTGACCACCTTCCTCATCAGAGCGGTTGGTGGAAAAGCATAGGCAAACATCCCCGACCAGTTCATCCATAGAGCTTTTCCCATGGAACCTGGCTGGGGGAACCTGGATGCAAATCCTGGGCATTGTCTGTTTTCGCTTGTGGCGAATAGGTCTATGGAACAAGTTACTTACCTGTAACTGTTGTTCTCCAGCATGGGTCTGGCATGGATTCACATGCTCATGAAGATTCCCTGTCGTCAGGCTGGGAATCCTCGGTAAAGAAAAAACCAGTATCAGTTTCGTTTCTGATCTGTCTTTCGTAGTAATAACCAATCACTGGTCTCTGCGTCATACTGACCACAGCCAATGACTGCCCTCTACCTAAGCACCGCCTCTGGCAGCCATCTTCAGATTTGGAAGCATGTGAAGTGGCAGTATGACCAAGTGAAGAGCCGCAGAGGGGTAGGCGGGAGGGTTCGCATGTGAATCCATGCCAGACCCATGCTGGAGAACAACAGTTACAGGTAAGTAACTTGTTCCTTCTCCAGCATGGGGTCTGGCATGGATTCACATGCTCATGAATAAAGAATACATAGCAGTACCCACATGCACAACCACGGGAGGTGGCAAAGGCTCAACATTAAGCATTGCATCAAACTCAACATTAAGCATCTTACCTCCTCACCAGGCTCACCTCAGGCGAACAGGTTGCGCAGCACTGCTTGGCCGACCCTGGACTCCTCCCTGGAATCCCGATCGACGCAGTAGAACTTCGTGAAGGTGTGCGTCGACCTCCACGTAGCAGCCCTGCATATGTCCAGCAGGGGCACACCAGAAAGGAACGCCGTGGTAGCTGCGATCGCTCTGGTGGAATGGGCTCTCGGACGGCCGGGCAGCGGTCGGTTCGCCAACCGATGACAGTACATGATACAGCCGGAGCGCCACCTGGAAATGGAAGCCTTCGAGAGAGCCTTCCCCTGATTGACAGGACCAAAGTTCACAAAGAGTTGTGACGTCTTCCGAAAACACTTCGTGCGGTCCACGTAGAACTTCAGCGCTCTAGCTACATCCAGCGAGTGCAAAGTCCTCTCAGCCGGCGACGAAGGCGACGGGAAGAATACAGGCAACACCAAGGGTTCGTTGAGATGGAAGTCCGACGGTACCTTGGGCATGAAGGAGGGGTGCGTCCTGAGCACTACCCTCGTGTCGTGAAAAGTCAAGTACGGAGCCTTGCAGGAAAGGGCCTGGATCTCTCCCACCCGTCGTGCGGAGGTGATGGCCACAAGAAACGCTGTTTTCCACGACAGAAACTTCAACGGGGCCGAGTGCAGAGGCTCGAACGGAGGTCCCATGAGCTTGGTCAGCACCACGTTGAGCTCCCACGCCGGGGCCGGAGCCTTCACCGGCGGGAACGATCTGAACAGTCCCTTCATGAACTCTTTCACCAGACGATGAGACCACAAGGACGTCCGTCCCGTGGTTCTGGTTTATCGGGAGATCGCAGCAAGATGAATCTTGATGGACGCGTGTGCCAGTCCAGCTTTAGCCAGCGTCAGCAGGTACGGCAGAACTTGGGGAGCCGTAATCCGTAGAGGGTTAATCTTCTGTGCGTGGCACCAGACAGAGAACCTCTTCCATTTGTGTCCGTAGCATTTAAGAGTCGAGGACGCCCTGGCCTTTGCAAGAACCTCTCTGCAGTCGGCCGGTATGTCGTATCCTCCAAACTCTAGCGCTGCAGGAGCCAGGCCTGCAAGTTCAGCGATTTCGGGTCGTGGTGGAGGATGGCGCCTCTTTCCCTGGAGAGCAGATCCGCGTCCACCGGCAGCTTGATTGGCGGGGACGCTGACAAGTCCAGAAGGTCCGGGAACCATATCTGCCTCGGCCACGCAGGTGCGACGAGGATCATCCTGCACCGTGACCTCTTGAGCTGGTTGACGAGCCGGATTAGCAGTGGCAAAGGAGGGAACGCGTAGAGGAACAGGCCCTCCCAGGGGAACGAGAAAGCATCGCCCATGCTCCTCGCCTGGGGAAACCTGCTGGCGAACCTCCGGCACTTGGAGTTCGTCGCCGTCGCGAACAGGTCGATCTGGGGTGTGCCCCACCGTCGGAAGAGGCGATCCACTAGATCCTGCCGTAGTTCCCACTCGTGGCACGAGCGCAGCTCCCTGCTGAGTGAGTCGGCGATGGTGTTTTTTATCCCTGCCAGATGAAACGGCACCAGAAACATCCCTTGGGCGACTGCCCAATGCCACAGGTCCTGCGCCTACTTGGACAGTGCTGGGGACCTGGTTCCACCCTGTTTTCTGATGTAAAACATGGTGGTGGTGTTGTCGGTGAAGATCCTCACCACCTTGCCCTTGAGGGACGGAAGGAAGGACCCGAGGGCCCAAAACACTGCACGGAGCTCCAGGACGTTGATATGTAAGGATTTCTCCGTCGGGAGCCAAAGGCCCCTTGCGTGCAGATTTTCGGTGTGCGCTCCCCACCCTTCCAGGGAGGCATCCGTGGTCACTGTCTCCTGGTGGGCTGGGGTCTGGAAGTCCATGCCCGCCGTCAGATGCGCGCGGGTGCCCCACCACCGGATCGCTCGTCGGAAACTCTCGTCGAGTGTGATCCTTTCCTCGAAGTTGCCCGTCGTTTGGATCCAGCGCGCGTCCAGGAACTCCTGCAACGGGCGCATCCGGAGCCTGCACATGGGAATGAGGTAGATGCAGGAAGACATCATTCCGAGGAGGGACTTGATGGACCTCACCTTGGCCGCGTCGGCCACCAACATGCGCTGCACCTTGCCCAGGATGGTCCTGGTCCTCTCCTCCGACGGGGAGGCCCGAAGGGACACTGTGTTGAGCCTCGCTCCCAGAAACAGAGTGTCTTGCGCGGGTACCAGGTGGGATTTGGCGTAGTTCACGGAGAATCCCAGGTCCGTGAGAAGTTGGACGGTCCTTGCCGTGTGGACCACGGCGAGCTCCCTTGTCTTGGCTCGGATGAGCCAGTCGTCCAGGTAGGGGTAGACGTGGATCCCTTTGCGGCGCAGCTGAGCCGCCACCGGTGCGAGGCACTTGGTGAACACCCTGGATGCCGACCGTAGACCGAAGGGGAGGGCTTTGAACTGGTAATGCCGCCCTTGGACCACAAACCTGAGGAATTTTCGGTGCCCCTTCAAGATGGGAATATGGAAGTAGGCATCCTCCAAATCCAACGACGACAGGAAGTCTCCTTCCTCCAGCTGACCCAGGACGTGCTGGAGGGTGACCATCCGGAACTTTTGCGCCTTGATGAACTTGTTCAGACGTCGCAGGTCCAGGATGGGGCGCCATCCCCCCGTCTTCTTCTTCACGAGGAAGTATCTCGAGTAGACTCCGGAGACCCGAAGCCTCTTTGGGACGAGTTCGATGGCGCCCTTCTTGAGCATCGCCTTCACCTGCAGGAGAAGTTGAGGGACGTGAAGTTCTTTCTTGGCCACGGGGGGGACGCGCGGACACTTTCTTTGAAACTCGAGCGCGTGGCCCCGGGCCAAGGCGTCCAGCACCCAACGGTCGGTGGAGATGGACTCCCACACGCTGACGAAGCTCGCCAGCCGGCCTCCCACCGGGGTGCTTCGGTGGGGGACCGACCCCCCGGCCGGTTCAATCCTGCTTCGACGAGGCTTTAGCGCCTTGTCCTTGGCGACGACGGCGGGGTCCGCCAGGCTTGCCTCGTCCTCTGTAGGCCTCCTGAGATGACGAGCGGGCCGCTTGACGGTAGGAGGAGAAACCGCCGCCGGAAACTTTGGAGGCGCCCTTGCCTCCGCTGTTCCGAAAGGGCATCCGTCGTTGTTGCAGAACTCCAAGGGCCCGGGCCGTCTTGGTGTCCGCTTTAATGGCCTGAAGGGAATCGTCCACCGTTTTCCCAAACAGGTTGTTCCCATCGAAGGGCATGTCTAGGACTCTGGTCTGAACGTCTTGACGGAAGTCCGTAGCCTTGAGCCATCCACGCCGCCTAAGGCAAACGCTGTTGCCCAACTGGCGGAACCCAGTGTCGGCGATGTCCGTCGCAACGGTAATGGCGTGGTCCGAAGCCACCTCACCTTCCTGCAGGATCTCCAGGGCCTCTGCCCTCTTGTCGTCCGGCAAGAAGTCCAGCAGGGGAGCCAGTTTGTACCAGAGCTCCCTGTCGTATCGGGCCACGATAGCCAAGGCGTTGGCAGCTTTAATCGTCGTCGCTGCAGACGAGATGACTCTGCGTCCCATAGCGTCCAATTTCTTTCCCTCGCCGTCCGGTGGGGAAGTCGATGTGGAGGCCGCACCCCCCCCCCCGCTTTTTTCCTGGCCGCCGCGGAGACGACAGAGTCCGGGGTAGGGTGCGCCCGGAGGCACAGGGGGGCCGTGTCCGGGACCCGGTACTTTTTCTCGTACCGGTCTCTTCTAGCTGGCGTCGTGGACGGGTTCTTGAGGAGGGTGAGGCCCTCATTCCAAATGTCGTCCAATAGAGGCACCGCGAGGACCGTCTTCCTCTTGGCCTCGCGCCGCTGATAAAGGAAACCTTCCTTCTTCTCCTCAGGGCAGAGTTGGAAAAGCTCGGATGCCCTGGCGATCATTGAGTGGAACGATCCAATCTCGTCGGGCGGAGAAGCCCTGGTGGGAGGCGACGACGGTACATCCTCGTCGTATACCTCGTCGTCCGTACCCGTCGCTGCCGTGTCAGTCCCCGTATCATCCCCTCGGGTGGACGGGGAGGAGGGCTGGAAGGGGCGCGACGGCTGAAAAGGAGGTGGAGGGTGGATCCTTCTTTTCTTGGTAGGGGGAACACCAGAAGGTCCCGGTTCTGGGTCCCCCGACGGGAGAGGTTCCGTCGGCAACGGTAGTCTCGTCCTTATCTCAGAGCATAAGGACTGTATAGCCAACAAAATGGCCGCCGAGTTGTCTCGCGGCGCTGGCAGAGAGTAATCCGACGGGCGATCAGGGGCCCCGTCGGTACCCTCGACGATGTCGTCGTCACCTGCGTCGGGATCCATCCCGACGGGCCGGTCTTCTTCCACGCCGAGGCCGTGGCTTAAGACCTCGACCAGCTCCTCCTCCGAGGTTGAGGCCGAATCTACGACGACGCCCTGCCCCCCTTTTTCTTCCCCACGGGGGATTTCACGGGGGTCCTATCGATGGGCACAAAAGAGGACTCCCTCCGAGGTGGCAGGGAGACTCTGAGCCCCGAGGTCGCCACCACTGGTGTAGCCTCCACAGGCCGAGCCAGGGCCGCCGCGACAGTTTCGATAGAGGGCTTGGCCGGATGGATTAAGGCCTTCACCACCTTAGGTGCGCTCACCGCCTTATCCTTGAGGGGGGCGGGGCACTGCCTCGCTCCCCCTCCGCCTTCGAGCTCGACCGGGGCCTCTCCAGGAGCTTCGCCGGGTGCTCGGCCTTCCTCTTACCCGACCCAGAGCGTTGGCTCGTGGTTGATGGTGCCGGGGAGGGTGCGCCCTGCCTGGTGCCCGTAGAGCCCGACCATTCGGCGCTCCCGGTGCCAGCGGACTCGCGGTGCTTGGCCTTATGTTGGACCCCCGTCGCCGGGGCGTCCTCAAAGGTCTTAGAAGACCGCTCGGATTTCTTCCTCTTCTTCTCGCCGGACGGGCTCTTCCCTTCTAGCCAGTTGGCGAGACGTTGATGGCGGTCCTTCATGGTCCGCTCCGACATGTTGCCGCAAAATGCAGTTATTCTCCACGTGCGTCTTGTCCTCATGTAGGCAGTAAAGACAAAAAGAGTGTTCGTCCTCCTTGAAGACGTTCTGCAGCTGGCATCCAGGGCAGACCCTGAACAGCTTTCCGGGCGTCGAGCTTCCCTTCTCCTGGGCCATGGCCGGGCCTGAGAAACTTCTGGAGTCCTCCAAAAGCGTAGCTCGACGAAATCTTCACCCTTGAGGGGCGCAGACGAATCCGAAACGGGTCCCCGTTGATCGGATGGAGAGTCGGTGGAGCTTGAGGCTCTTTTGACCGAAAAAACGAAGTTTTTGAGAAAAAACGTGAAAAAATAGCACTAACGCTCGAGAGCAATAGCACGAGGATCCCAACACATGAACGTGCAGTAAAAATCTGAAGATGGCTGCCAGAGGCGGTGCTTAGGTAGAGGGCAGTCATTGGCTGTGGTCAGTATGACGCAGAGACCAGTGATTGGTTATTACTACGAAAGACAGATCAGAAACGAAACTGATACTGGTTTTTTCTTTACCGAGGATTCCCAGCCTGACGACAGGGAATATTCATGAGCATGTGAATCCATGCCAGACCCCATGCTGGAGAAAGTAGGGAAACCCCACTGTGAGGAGAGGTCTCCTACGACCTTTGTGTAGACACCATTTGTGTTCTTCCGGGAGGGGGTCTCTGATCAAAGCGTCTGCTAGTGAATTGAGATCCCCGGGAACATGTTGAGATGACAGGTAAGTGTTCCATCTGAGTGCCCATATCCACATTTTCTGGGAAAGCTTGGACAGATTGGGCGAACGAGTGCCCCGTTTGTCTATGTAAAACATTGCTGTAGTGCTGTCAGTTAGGATCTGCACCGACAGGCTCGATGGGTGGGGTTCGAACACTCTGAGCACTCTGAAGACTGCCAGAAGCTTTAGCAGGTTGATGTGATTCTTGGCCACTGTGTGAGACCAGAGGCCTTGCGCTGTGTGGTGAAGGAGGTGTGCTCCCCATCTTGAGAGGGACACGTCTGTAGTGACTACAGCTTGTATTTCTAGATCGTAAAAGGGTTTCCCCTTTGAAAGATTCTCCCTTGTCCACCAGCGAAGACTCAGTACTAGTGTTGGCGAAACGACCACTAGATCGTCCCACTGACCACTTGCCTGAGACCACTGTTTTGCCAACCATTCCTGCATGGGTCGCAGGCACGCGTGGAGAACCAGGTAAATACATGACGCCATCATGCCTAGCAAACACATCGCTTTGCGAACCCTTATCTGACGACGGACTGATAGAGGAATTTGCAGTAATAGATTCCAAATTCTTTCCTCTGATGGAAAGGCCAATCCCTCTTGAGTGTTTAGGACAACTCCTAA
Source organism: Ambystoma mexicanum (assembly GCF_040938575.1). NCBI lineage: Eukaryota > Metazoa > Chordata > Amphibia > Caudata > Ambystomatidae > Ambystoma > Ambystoma mexicanum. The sequence goes on from NC_090921.1 coordinate 987,286,354, forward strand.
GAACTGTTTGGAGGTGCTTGGCGGTGCTTGGCACCAGGCTTGATTTTTTCTCGTCGATTGAGAAGCCCAATTCGAAGAGGAGGTTGATCTGCAAATTACTGGGGTTTCCCCCCGTGATGAGCCAGTCGTCCAGGTAAGGGTACACTGGGATTGCCTCCCTGTGTAGGTGCGCCGCCACCACCCCCAGTACCCTGATGAATTCCATTGGAGCTGAGGCTATACCGAAGGGCAGCACCTTGAACTGGTAGTGCAGACTGTCCACCTTGAAGCGCAAGAATCTTCTGTGCGCTGGGAACATGGAAATATGAAAATAGGCATCTTTCATGTCCAATGATGCCATGTAATCTTTTTTTAGTAGGGGGATTACTTCTTGGAGGGTAGTCATTCGAAATTTTTGAAGCTTGACATACTTGTTTGCAGGGCCCAAGTCTAATACTGGGTTCATTGTTAGATCTTTTTATGGCACAAGGAAGCACGTTGAATAAATACCCTTGTTTACCTGGTTGCCCTGGACGAGTTCTATTGCGCCCTTTACAAGAAGAATGACGATGTCCTTTGGTGCTCCAAGGAGTGTATTTTCTGTCTTGGAGGATGGTCGCAGGGGCACTCCAACAGTTCAATGCAGTATCCCGCGGACATCACCAATTTGTCCAATGTGATCCCCTCCCATGCGTGGTTGAAGCTGGAAATGCGCCCCCCTACTGGGGATGCATGGGAGGGGACCCGAAGCCGAACGTCACTGTTTACTAGGTGGAGTGCCAGCCCTGGCGGGGCTGCCTCTACCTCTAGTGCGGCCCCTGTGCTGGCCTCTGGGGAATCCCTGTGATGTTTGGAACTGATTATTGCCCCATGAGGTCCTTGATTTTGGTAGTAGTTGGAACTGCTCTGGGAGCTTTGGCCACAAAAGCGACGAAAAACGATTATTTCCCCTTTAACCTGGAAGTTTATTTGTGAGTGGTCAGAGATTTTACGGTCTCGTACTCATCTTAAGCTGTCTTTAGTGCCTCTTCTACTGCTTTGCCGACTAGAACGTTATGCCCTACCGGCATGTCTATAAGCGTGGCTTGGGTATCTGGTTTAAACCCTGACTGCCTGAACCAAGCGTGGCGCCTTATTACTGTGGCTTCTGCTATTAATCTTCCTGCATTATCTGCAGCATCGAAGTTTGATTTAAGGATGCAATCAAACACAGATCTTCCGTCTGATGCAATTTGGGCCAACTGGCTCTTTAGTGGTTCAGGTGCAGAGGCTACTAGAGCAGCTACTTGTTCCCATTGGTGGCAGTTATAGCTTGCTAACAGAGTGGTACTGTCAGCAATACGTGCCTGATAGGCTGACGTGGATGCAACTTTCCTCCCCAGAACATATATCCTCTTGCTCTGTTTATCGGGTGGTGCTTCTGAAGAAGCTAGTGGTGTGCCTGCCCTCTTTCTGGTGGTTGTTACTACCAGGGAGTTGGGTTTTAATTGACCCCTTATGTACATGGGATCGGAGGGAGCGGGCCGGAATAATTTTTCCATTCGTGGATTCACTGCACGAGTAAGGTTTTGGGTTACCAGCGAGGGATCAATTCTCCGCTGGATTGATTTTAATATGGGGATGGCTTGGGTAATTGTTCTCCTGTCCCCTAGGATTTCTTCTGCGAAACCTCTATCTTCCTGGACACCATGTGTGTCTATTTGAAAATGGGCTGCTGCTTTAGCTTGTACCTCATTGAGGAGTAGCTGATTATCAACCGGTGAGTCATTCAGCGGGGATTCCTTTGGAATAGGGGAGTGAAGATTGTAGGCTTTCACCTCAGCTTCCTGGTCCTCATGACCCCTGTAGTAAGCAACCCCTGTCTGGTCATCCAGCATCTGTGTTTTTGTCTCCTCACCATATGACTCTGTATAGTAAGTATCAATTAGCAAAGGGTCTGAAACCAATCCCTGCGCTGGAGTCTCAGAGCGGAGCCTTTTAGTAGGTGGTTGAGTGTCCTTGGACCCCGAAAGGACAGAGGGAGCTGGTGTATTAGCATAGCTGTGGAAATTAGGGTCTTTTTCGTAGAAGTCTACAAAAAGAGATCCTTCTCATTACCCTATCAATATCAGCTGAGTTCCACTCCTCGGAACTAGGAATAAACCTCTCTTGTTCTGGTTCCTCATCGATGTCCATATCATGAGGAGTGGGAGGGACAAGGAGTAGCGTCAGGGAACTTGGACTTTTCAGGGCCCTTCTGTTTTTCTTGATGGTGTTCTGAAGGTTTTTTTATGCGGTTTACCCCCTTCCTGTGACAAAAGGAATGTTTTCCAAAGGTTTTAGGGGATTCCAAGTGTTTCGACGGTTCGTGTCGAGATTCGGAGGTGGTAGAAGGGTGTCGAATCTCGGGAGTAGACACTACCCGCTTAGACTTGGGAGCCTCTACAAGTACTGGTAGTGCGGCACCTTTCCCAACCGTGGACGGGTGGTCCTTGTCATGCGGCGATCGCTAACGCCCAGAGGACACAATCATTAGACCGCTCTCTTGGTGCTTTCTGTTGCCGCTCGCTCGACACACGTGTCGAGTCACGGCTGGGGCGGATGTGCTTAGTTGGAGTGGTGTGGGTTGCGCTTTTGCCGTCGGGTGTTGTCCCCATAACTGGGCCGCTGGCTAGTCCTCCGAGATCAGGGGCTTGCGTGTGGGTGTCTACAGTCACCCTTCTGCCCTCGCCGTCTGATAAGTCGGCGTTGCTGCCATAAAGGACCCTTCGGCGTGCATGGCCTCTCGTTGCCTGGCGTAGTGGGCCCAGCGTTTGGTGGAGCGGTCTTTAAGTGTTTTGAGCTTGAAGAGCTTACAAGCTCAACAGGTAGCCTCAGGATGGTCTTGTGGGAGACACAAATTGCACGTACTGTGCTCATCTACCCAGGAGAACTTCCTGTTACACTTCGGGCAGAATTTGAAAGGAGTACACTCCATATGTATTGATTTGGCAGCAGGTGAGTATGTAGGAAATAAATGTGGGAGCCTGTATGACCACCCCCAACTCTTCCTACTTGTACAGGGCCAAGGCCAGCGGCCTTCCGAGGCCCAGAGTCCGTCGTGGATTTTCGACGGCTGTTCTCCTCGATCTTCACCAGCGTCGATCTTCGGCATAGGGTGGAAAGAACGGGGAATTTTTAACAATAATATGTATAATTGACTAATGCCAATGGAACTCCGCAATGTGTCCGATTGGAATGGCAGAAAAAAACTATGAGGGTCCTACACGTGTGAGGGATCATGGTACAGTGGACGTCACACTAGGGATAGTATTACTGGCACGCCCTATTTCGACACCCCTTTTAGAGTTTCGAAAAACAAACTGTAGTACTCCGCAGCTTCCACTAGAGGTCGGCCTATGCACAGCATGTGATCTAAGATTCCACAAGCCTCAGAAATATATGACATGCATTACTTACCGTAATAGCATTTCTGATGATTATATCTGCTTAGATTCACATGCTGTGCAGATGGTCCGACATCCAGTGGTAACCGCAGAGTACTACATCTTGTCTTTCGGGGACCAAAAGGGGAAGTCGACATAGGCGTGTCTGCAACACTATCCCTATCGTGACGTGTGTAGTACCCAAAATCTCTCACGCGCCGAAGTCCCTCCAATTGGATTTTTTCTGCCATGAGGGAGCCCAAGACTATAGTAAGGGAGTACATAAAGAGAGAAAGTAGTAAGACGTCTATGTTCCTTCCACCCCGAGCGGGGAGGTAGGGAGGGCGCATGTGAATCTAAGCAGATACAATCATCAGAAATGCTATTACGGTAAGTAATGCATGTCTTTTGATGCTTGTTAATCTGCTTAGAATCACATGCTGTGCATAGACTAGCGAGCAGTACTCGGAGTTGGTGGTGGGTTCTGAGAAGGAACAGTAGAGAAAAGATGTCTTGGTACTGCTTGTCCCACCTGAGAATCAGACCTAGAATGAGTGTCTAGGCAATAGTGTTTTGTAAAGGAGTACAGACCTCCAGGTTGCCGCTTTGCAAACGGACTCAAGAGGAACATTTGCAATGAATGCTATGGATGCACCAGTGCCTCGAGTAGAGTGTGCTCTAGGCTTGAAAGGCAGTTCTCTCTTAGCAAGAGTGTAAGTGTGATGCATTTGGCAATCCACCTTGAGATAGCCGATTTAGAGACAGGATCCCATTCTCTACCAGCTGCCATTGAAACGAAGAATTGTTTAGACTTCCTTAGTGGTTTAGTTTTTTCCAGGTAAAACATGACTGCCCTGCGCACGTCTAGTGTGTGAAGGCTTCTTTTGGCCATGTTGGTAGGGTTCTGGAAGAAGTGGGTAGTTCGATTGATTGGTTCATATGGAACTTCGAGATGAATTTAGGCGCAAACCTGAGATGTGTGCGCAGAACTACCTTATCTTTGTGGACTGTAACAAAGGGATCTAAAACAGAAATAGCCTGTAGTTCGCTAACCCTTCTGATAGAAGCGATAGCCACCAGGAAGGCTGTCTTATAAGTCAGTTCTTTCAGACTTCGATAGGCTCAAAGGGAACTCCCATGAGCCTGGTCAAAACCACATTCAGATCACATTGTATTAGGTTTCCTCGCTTCCCCGAGTATGTCCATGCACCTCTGAGGGAGTTGCAGGTGTCCAAACTCTGACCTCAGGAGCCAAGCTGCTAAGTTCAGAGTTTGTGGGCCGGGGTGTAGGGTCTCCCCCTGTCCTCAGACAACATGTTGTACGGGCAGGGTAGCTTGACTGGTGGGGAGAGGGACATTTCCATCAGGTGAGCGAACCAGGGTTGGCAGGCCCACATGGGGGCCACACGTATCATGGTACCTGGTGCATTTTGTGCACTATCTTGTTAAGAAGGTGAGTCAGGGGAAAAGCATAGACAAATATCCCTGACCAAGTTATCTAGAGACCGTTCCCCTTGGAGCTGTTGTGGGGGTACCTGGAGGCGTAGTCTTGGCATTGGGCGTTCTCCTGAGTAGCGAACAGGACGATCTCTGGGAAACCCCATTCTGCGAAGACGTTGGACATAATGTCTTCGTGCAGTTCTCATTCGTATTATTCTGGCAGAGGAAAATCTCTGCTGAGTACGTCTACCAGAAGATGGAGTTCCCCTGGAACATGTTGGGACAACAAAACCATCTTGTGTTTGAGAGCCCATATTCAAATGTTTTGGGTCAGCTTGGATAGCCCTGGAGAGTGAGTGCCCCCCTGTTTGTTCAGGTAATACATTACTGTAGTGCTGTCGGTTAGGATCAGTTCTGTCTTCCCTTGCAGTTGCATCTGAAAGGCTTTCAATGCTTTGAACACTGCTAATAGCTCCAGTAAGTTTATATAATTGGGCGCTACTTGAGGGAACCACACTCCGTGCGCTGTCTGCTGAAGCAGGTAAGCCACCCCCCCCCCCCCCCCCACCCTGTGAGAGATGCGTCGTCGTAAGAGTGGCTTCCACTGCAGGGGTGGTGAAGGTCGTCCCCTTCAAGAGGTTTTCTCTTGACCACCACTGCAGAGAGAGAACGGGGGCTGGTGAGACAACAGATCTTCCCATTGTCTGCTGGCCTGACACCACTGGCTGTTGAGCCACTCTTGCATGGGACACATGCGCAGCCGCGCGTGGGGATCCAAGTATATACATGACGCCATCATCCCGAGCAAACGCATGGCCTTGCGTACCGTCACCTCCCGACTGGCTACATATTGAGGAATCTGAGAGAGCATGTTCTGAACCCTCTAGCTGGAGGGGAAGACAAGACCGCCTGCTGCCCGAATTAGTGCTCCCAGAAATTGTTTTACTTGGCTGGGGACTAAGCTCGATTTCTTTTCGTTGATTGAAAAACCCAGGCTGAAGGAGATCTACTGTTTTTTGGGTGTTCGAAAAACAAGCGTCAAACGAGTCCAGCGTAATGAGCCAGTCGTCGAGGTAAGGGTAAACTGGGACTGATGGGTCTGCGCAGGTGTGCTGCTGCCACTCCCAGGACTTTGCTAAACACCCTTGGTGCTGAGGCGATTGCGAAGGGGAGTACCTTGAATTGGTATTGCCTGTCCTGGATGATGAACCTTCGATATTTCCTGTGCGCTGGCAACATTGAAATATGAAAGTATGCATTTTTCATGTCCAAGGTTGCCATGAAGTCCCCTTGTTTCAGCAATGGGATCACCTCCTGCAGTGTTACCATGCAAAACTTCTGGGGTTTTATAAACTTGGTCGCTGGGCGCAGATCTAGAACAGGGCGCATGGGGAGATCCTTTGTGGGTACAAGGAGGTACACTGAATAAATACCCTTGTTTACCTGAAGAATAGGGACGGTTTCTATGGCGTCCTTTCCCAGCAGTGCTTCTACCTCTTGGAACAGGATCTCCAGATCTGGTGAAAGGTGCTGTGAGAGCGGCAGTCTGAACTGTGGAGGTCGGGCAAATTCCACGCAATAACCGTGGCTGACCGTCTTTAAGACCCATTGGTCGGAAGTTATCCCCTCCCATGCCTTGAGGAAAGATGTTACTCGCCCCCCCCCGACTGGGGTGACATGGGAGGGGACCTGGAGGTCATTTCTGACCAGAGGCTGTGGCTCCTCTGGGATTGGGGCCTCTGTCTCTACCTTTGCCAAGTTTCTGACCCCTTGAGGGGTAGTAAGTGGGGCTTCCAGATGTTTGATTATTGTTGAAGTTACCCGTGCCATAGTAGTTTTGACCAGCACGGGCTTGCCCTCGAAAGGTCCGCCAAGAGTTATTACCCCTCTAGGAGGAGGGTTTCTGTGCAATTTGGTGCAGAGACCTTATAGTTTTATGCTCCTTCTTGGCTGTCTCCAACGCTTCATCCACTGCTTTCCCAAAGAGGTTAGTCTCCTCAATGGGTTTATTAATGGGGGAGGCTTGAGTCTCACGTCTAAATCCTGATGTCCGTAGCCATGCGTGTCTTTTCACTAGAGTCCCTTGTGCAAGAGACCTGCCTGCAGTTTCCGCAGTGTCCAGGGTATTCTTCACCACATTCTGGGTAAACAGTCTTCCCTCAGAAACAATGGCGAGAAGCTTTGACCTGGCGGGTTCAGGAACCTCTTGGGAGGCCTTCCTGAAGCAAATTCCATTGGACATCAGCATAGCTTGCTAATAGAGTAGTATTATTAGCAACCCGAATGGTGTATGCGGCTGCTGACGTTTGCCCAGGGCATAAGGCCGCTTAGACTCCTTGTCCGGTGGTGATTCTCCCGTGGCAAGGGGTACCCCTGCCCTCTTTCGAGTGGTAGTCACTACCAGTGAGTCTGGGATGGTGTGCCCTTTGATACATAGAGGGTCGGAAGGAGAAGGTTGAAATAATTTTGAGACTCCGCTTCACTGCCCGTGTCTAAGCAGGTGAGACCAATGTGGGAGCTACCCGTCTCTTAACAGAGTTAAGGAGGGGGATGGATTGACTCGCCGGAGGTTTTTCCTTAATATCCTCCATGAAATCCTGCTCAGGTACCGCCTCGAGTGGCAATTTTGAAGTATTCAGCTGCTTTCTTCAACATGGACTTGAAAGCCATTTGGTCATCCACAGGGGAGGCCAGGCACAAAACATCAGTGTCCTGATCTTGCTGTGTCCAAGGGTCTTGACCTTCCTGCTGCGTTTCCTTCCAGTTGTCCGTAGTATCCTGTTGATCTTCCTCATAGTTTGAGAAAAGAAGTTCTTCATTATAGATGTCTCTATATGTGTCCATCTAGACCACGTCGTCTTGTTGGAAAACAGGGGACTGATCTTCCTGATTTTGGAGGTTAGGGTCTACCCAAGCCCTTTTCGGGGAAGGATGATCAGAAGAACTGATAATCTGCTCCAGCCGATCCATACAACCCTCGAATTTTTTCTGTAGCCCATTCAGAGGACCCAAACGGGCCTACGCGAGGAGAAACGACGTTCTCCGCACTGCGGCGTCGAAAGGAACCTCTCAAGGTGTTGAAAAGAGGCTCTCGACTATCTTCGTAAGCCTCATCGGAATCGGGAACCCAATCCGACAAATAAAATTCCACGGCTTGGCCCATAACCTTAGGCGGAACCGGAGGGAGGCCCACCGCCGCTGCGATTCTTCCGGTGCTTCTTTCGATAGTTGCCGAATCATCGTGAGACAAAGGCTCAGATTATTTGTCGGCAGTTGTAATACCATCCGCGGCACTAGGGGGCCTAGCGGTCGGTTTTCCGGGTAGAGGCATAAATGTAGTTTTTGGGCCTACTGAGGCCTTGGAAACCGTTGGGCTCCCGCACTTCGATGCGTGTAGGTTTCGGAGTAGCGCCCTTAGTTTGTTTCGATTGCCCAGTCGCAAGACGCTGCTGTGGATGCGGGGAAGGCTTTGGATCTGAACGATCCGAAGGAACCGGCGAAGTTTTCGGCGGCCCCGTTGGCGCTTTTGCCTTTTTCGATGAAGGGGTTGGGTGCTTATTGTGATGCGCATGTACGCCCCTGTTGCCGGGTGTAGTCCCCGTAGCAAGACCAAAGTCGAGCCTAGAAGGGTCGGGGACGGGCGTTGCGGACCTAGATGCGTCCCCCTCAAGGTCTACAACATCCGCATTGGACGTTTGGTCATCCGAAGTACCCCCGTCACTCAGCTGGCGTGGCGGTGGGGGGCTCCACACATGACATACCATACACGGTCCAACGCTTTATACAGCGCTCCATAAGGTTCTTGGGCCGAAGGAGTTTGCACGCCGCACACCGCTTCTCGTCGTGCTCTAGGGGGAGACAGGCATTACACGTCCTGTGTTTGTCCTTCCAAGGATATCTGACCCTACACTTAGGGCAGAATCTAAAAAGGAGTCCTTTCCATAGCAAAAGGGAAGGATGACCAGACCAACAAGGAAAAGAGGGGAAAGGAGGAAAGACATACTAAACAATATGGCCACCCTGACCCCACTCTCCCTACTGTATAGGTCGGCGATAGGGCCCGACCACGTGGAAAATCCGGCCGCCGGATCTTAGGCACCGTAATGCACAGCCGTAGACGATTCCCCCGTAGTCTTCGTCGAAGATGTTCTTGTTGGGTGTAGTAACTTAACGGGGAATAAACCGACAATTCGGTAAAGATAAACAATGTCTCTAGTAAGAGCTCCGCTATAGGCTATATAGTTATCTGGGCAGAAAAACACAACCTGAGGGACCTCGGCACGTGAGGGATTTTGGGTACTACACACGTCATGATAGGGATAGTGTTACAGACACACCTATGCAGACATCCCCTTTCGGTCCCCGAAAGACAAGATGCAATACTCTGTGGTTACCACTGGATGTCAGACCATAAGCACAGCATGTGATTCTAAGCAGATTAACAAGCATCAGAAATATATATATATATATATATAGTCATCATAGGGTCAAAAACACAAAAAATCATCAAAGCAGGCAAGAAATTTAGATGCAGTAAGGAACAAGTTACTTACCTGTAACTGTTGTTCTCCAGCATGGGTCTGGCATGGATTCACATGCTCATGAATATTCCCCGTCGTCAGGCTGGGAATCCTCGGTAAAGAAAAAACCAGTATCAGTTTCGTTTCTGATCTGTCTTTCGTAGTAATAACCAATCACTGGTCTCTGCGTCATACTGACCACAGCCAATGACTGCCCTCTACCTAAGCACCGCCTCTGGCAGCCATCTTCAGATTTGGAAGCACGTAAAGTGGCAGTATGACCAAGTGAAGAGCCGCAGAGGGGTAGGCGGGAGGGTTCGCATGTGAATCCATGCCAGACCCATGCTGGAGAACAACAGTTACAGGTAAGTAACTTGTTCCTTCTCCAGCATGGGGTCTGGCATGGATTCACATGCTCATGAATAAAGAATACATAGCAGTACACACATGCACAACCACGGGAGGTGGCAAAGGCTCAACATTAAGCATTACATCAAACTCAACATTAAGCATCTTACCTCCTCACAAGGCTCACCTCAGGCGAACAGGTTGCGCAGCACTGCTTGGCCGACCCTGGACTCCTCCCTGGAATCCCGGTCGACGCAGTAGAATTTCGTGAAGGTGTGCGTCGACCTCCACGTAGCAGCCCTGCATATGTCCAGCAGGGGCACATCAGAAAGGAACGCCGTGGTAGCTGCGATCGCTCTGGTGGAATGGGCTCTCGGACAGCCAGGCAGCGGTCGGTTTGCCAACCGATGACAGTACATGATACAGCCGGAGAGCCATCTGGAAATGGAAGCCTTCGAGAGAGCCTTCCCCTGATTGACAGGTCCAAAGTTCACAAAGAGTTGTGACGTCTTCCGAAAACACTTCGCGCGGTCCACGTAGAACTTCAGCGCTCTAGCCACATCCAGCGAGTGCAAAGTCCTCTCAGCCGGCGACGAAGGCGACGGGAAGAACACAGGCAACACCAAGGGTTCGTTGAGATGGAAGTCCGACGGTACCTTGGGCATGAAGGAGGGGTGCGTCCTGAGCACTACCCTCGTGTCGTGGAAAGTCAAGTACGGGGCCTTGCAGGAAAGGGCCTGGATCTCTCCCACTCGTCGTGCGGAGGTGATGGCCACAAGAAAAGCTGTTTTCCACGATAGAAACTTCAACGGGGCCGAGTGCAGAGGCTCGAATGGAGGTCCCATGAGCTTGGTCAGCACCACGTTGAGCTCCCACGCCGGGGCCGGAGCCTTCACCGGCGGGAACGATCTGAACAGTCCCTTCATGAACTCTTTCACCAGACGATGAGACCACAAGGACGTCCGCCCCGTGGTTCTGGTGTATCGGGAGATCGCAGCAAGATGAATCTTGATGGACGCGTGTGCCAGACCAGCTTTGGCCAGCGTCAGCAGGTACGGCAGTACTTGGGGAGCCGTAATCCGTAGAGGGTTAATCTTCTGTGCGTGGCACCAGACAGAGAACCTCTTCCATTTGTGTCCGTACCATTTAAGAGTCGAGGACGCCCTGGCCTTTGCAAGAACCTCTCTGCAATCGGCCGGTATGTCGTATCCTCCAAACTCTAGCGCTGCAGGAGCCAGGCCTGCAAGTTCAGCGACTTCGGGTCGTGGTGGAGGATGGCGCCTCCTTCCCTGGAGAGTAGATCCGCGTCCGCCGGCAGCTTGATCGGCGGGGACGCTGACAAGTCCAGCAAGTCCGGGAACCATATCTGCCTCGGCCACGCAGGTGCGACGAGGATCATCCTGCACCGTGACCTCTTGAGCTGGTTGACGAGCCGGATTAGCAGAGGCAAGGGAGGGAACGCGTAGAGGAACAGGCCCTCCCAGGGGAACGAGAAAGCATCGCCCATGCTCCTCGTCTGGGGAAACCTGCTGGCGAACCTCCGGCACTTGGTGTTCGTCGCCGTCGCAAACAGGTCGATCTGGGGTGTGCCCCACCGTCGGAAGAGGCGATCCACCAGATCCTGCCGTAGTTCCCACTCGTGGCACGAGCGCAGCTCCCTGCTGAGTGAGTCGGCGATGGTGTTTTTTATCCCTGCCAGATGAAACGGCACCAGAAAAATCCCTTGGGCGACGGCCCAATGCCACAGGTCCTGCGCCTCCTTGGACAGCGCTGGGGACCTGGTTCCGCCCTGTTTCCTGATGTAAAACATGGTGGTGGTGTTGTCGGTGAAGATCCTCACCACCTTGCCCTTGAGGGACGGAAGGAAGGACCCGAGGGCCCAAAACACTGCACGGAGCTCCAGGACGTTGATATGCAGGGACTTCTCGGTCGGGAGCCAGAGTCCCCTTGCGTGCAGATTTTCGGTGTGCGCTCCCCACCCTTCCAAGGAGGCATCCGTGGTCACAGTCTCCTGGTGGGCTGGGGTCTGGAAGTCCATGCCCGCCGTCAGATGCGCGCGGGTGCCCCACCACCGTATCGCTCGTCGGAAACTCTCGTCGAGCTTGATCCTTTCCTCGAAGCTGCCCGTCGTCTGGATCCAGCGCGCATCCAGGAATTCTTGCAACGGGCGCATCCGGAGCCTGCACATGGGAATGAGGTAGATGCAGGAAGACATCATCCCGAGGAGGGACTTGATGGACCTCACTTTGGCCGCGTCGGCCACCAACATCCGTTGCACCTTGCCCAAGATGGTCCTGGTCCTCTCCTCCGACGGGGAGGCCAGAAGGGACACTGTGTCGAGCATCGCTCCCAGAAACAGTGCGACTTGCGCGGGCACCAGGTGGGATTTGGCGTAGTTCACGGAGAATCCCAGGTCCGTGAGGAGTTGGACGGTCCTTGCCGTGTGGACCACGGCGAGCTCCCTCGTCTTGGCGCGGATGAGCCAGTCGTCCAGGTAGGGGTAGACGTGAATCCCCTCACGGCGCAGCTGCGCCGCCACCGGTGCGAGGCACTTGGTGAATACCCTGGGTGCCGACCGTAGTCCGAAGGGAAGGGCTTTGAACTGGTAATGACGCCCCTGGACCACGAACCTGAGGAATTTTCGGTGCCCCTTTAGGATGGGAATGTGGAAGTAGGCATCCTCCAAATCCAACGACGATAGGAAGTCTCCTTCCTCCAGCTGACCCAGGACGTGCTGGAGGGTGACCATCCGGAACTTCTGCGCCTTGATGAACTTGTTCAGACGTCGCAGGTCTAGGATGGGGCGCCATCCTGCCGTCTTCTTCTTCACGAGGAAGTATCTCGAGTAGACTCCGGAGCCCCGAAGCCTCTTTGGGATGAGTTCGATGGCGCCCTTTCTGAGCATCGCCTTTACCTCCAGGAGAAGTTGAGGGACGTGAAGTTCTTTCCTGGCCACGGGGGGGACGCGCGGGCACCTTCTTTGAAACTCGAGCGCGTGGCCCCGGGCCAGGGCGTCCAGCACCCAACGGTCGGTGGAGATGGACTCCCACACGCTGACGAAGCCCGCCAGCCGGCCTCCCACCGGGGTGCTTCGGTGGGGGCCCGACCCCACGGCCGGTTCAATCCTGCTTGGACGCGGCCTTGCCGCCTTGACCTCCTTGGCGACGACGGCGGGGTCCGCTAGACTTGCCTCGTCCTCTGTAGGCCTCTTGCGACGACGAGCGGGCCGCTTGACGGTAGGAAGCGAAACCGCCGCCGGAACCTTTGGAGGCGCCCTTGCCTCCGCCGCTCCGAAAGGGCGTCCGTCGTTGCTGCAGAACTCCAAGGGCCCGGGCCGTCTCAGTATCCGCCTTGATGGCCTGAAGGGAATCGTCCACTGTCTTCCCAAACAGGTTGTTCCCGTCGAAGGGCATGTCCGGGACTCTGGTCTGGACGTCCTGCCGGAAGTCCGTAGCTTTGAGCCATCCACGACGTCGAAGGCAAACGCCGTTGCCCAGCTGGCGGAACCCAGTGTCGGCGATGTCCGTCGCCACGGTGATGGCGTGGTCCGAGGACACCTCACCTTCCTGCAGGATCTCCAGGGCCTCCGCCCTCTTGTCGTCCGGCAGAAAATCCAGCAGGGGAGCTATCTTGTACCACAGCTCCCTGTCGTAGCGAGCCACGATAGCCAAGGCGTTGGCCGCTTTAATCGTCGTCGCTGCCGACGAGATGACTCTACGTCCCATAGCATCCAATTTCTTTCCCTCGCCGTCCGGCGGGGAAGTCGATGTGGAGGCCGCACCTCCCCCCCGCTTTCTTCCTGGCTGCCGCGGAGACGACGGAATCCGGGGTAGGCTGCGCCCGGAGGCATAGGGGGGCCGTGTCCGGGACCCGGTACTTTTTCTCGTACCGGTCTCTTCTAGCTGGCGTCGTGGAAGGGTTCTTGAGGAGGGAAAGGCCCTCATCCCAAATGTCGTCCAACAGAGGCACTGCGAGGACCGTCTTCCTCTTGGCCTCGCGCCGCTGATAAAGGAAGCCTTCCTTTTTCTTCTCCTCAGGGCAGAGTTGGAAAAGCTCGGAAGCCCTGGAGATCATGGAGTGGAAAGATCCGATCTCGTCGGGCGGAGAAGCCCTGGTGGGAGGCGACGACGGAATATCCTCGTCGTATGCCTCGTCGTCCGTACCCGTCGCTGCCGTGTCAGTCCCCGTATCATCCCCTCGGGTGGACGGGGAGGAGGGCTGGACGGGGCGCGACGGTTGAAAAGGAGGTGGTGGATGGATCCTTCTTTTCTTGGTAGGGGGAACACCAGAAGGTCCCGGTTCTGGATCCCCCGACGGGAGAGGTTCCTCCGTCGGTAACGGTAGCCTCGTCCTTATCTCGGAGCATAAGGACTGTATGGCCAACAAAATGGCCGCCAAGTTGTCTTGCGGCGCTGGCAGAGGGGAATCCGACGGGCGAGCAGGGGCCCCGTCGGTATCCTCGACGATGTCGTCGTCGTCACCTGCGTCGGGGTCCATTCCGACGGGCTGGCCTTCTTCCACGCCTAGGCCGTGGCTTAAGACCTCGATCAGCTCCTCTTCTGAGGTTGAGGCCGAATCTACGACGACGCCCTGCCCCCCCTTCTTCTTCCCCACGGAGGGTTTCACGGGGGTCCTATCGATGGGCACAAAAGAAGACTCCCTCCGAGGAGGCAGGGAGATTCTGGGCCCTGAGGTCGCCACCACTGGTGCAGCCTCCACAGGCTGAGCCAGGGCCGCCGCGACCGTTTCGATAGAGGGCTTGGTCGGATGGATCAAGGCCTTCACCACCTTAGGTGCGCTCACCGCCTTATCCTTGAGGGAGGGGGCACTGCCACGCTCCTCCTCTGCCTTAGAGCTCGACCGGGGCCTCTCCAGGAGCTTCGCCGGGTGCTCGGCCTTCCTCTTACCCGACCCAGAGCGTTGGCTCGTGGTTGATGGGGCCGGGGAGGGTGCGCCCTGCCTGGCGCCCGTAGAGCCCGACCGTTCGGCGCTCCCGGTGCCAGCGGACTCGCGGTGCTTGGCCTTATGTTGGGCCCCCGTCGCCGGGGCGCCCTCAAAGGTCTTAGAAGACCGCTCGGATTTCTTCTTCTCGCCAGACGGGCTCTTACCCTCCAGCCAGTTGGCGAGACGTTGATGGCGGTCCTTCATGGTCCGTTCCGACATGTTGCCGCAAAACGCACAGTCCTTCTCCACGTGCGTCTTGTCCTCATGAAGGCAGTAAAGGCAGAAAGAGTGTTCGTCCTCCTTAAAGACGTTCTGCAGCTGGCATCCAGGGCAGACCCTGAACAGCTTTCCGGGCGTCGAGCTTCCCTTCTCCTGGGCCATCTCCGAGACCGGGCCTGAGAAGCTTCTGGAGTCCTCCGAAGTGTAGCTCGACGAAATCTTCACCCTTGAGGGGCGCAGACGAATCCGACACGGGTCCCCGTTGATCGGATGTAGGATCGGTGGAGCTTGAGGCTCTTTTGACCGAAAGAATCGAAGTTTTTGTGAAAAAAGCGCGAAAAATAGCACTAACGCTCGAGAGCAATAGCACGAGGATCCCAACACATGAACGTGCGGTAAAAATCTGAAGATGGCTGCCAGAGGCGGTGCTTAGGTAGAGGGCAGTCATTGGCTGTGGTCAGTATGACGCAGAGACCAGTGATTGGTTATTACTACGAAAGACAGATCAGAAACGAAACTGATACTGGTTTTTTCTTTACCGAGGATTCCCAGCCTGACGACGGGGAATATTCATGAGCATGTGAATCCATGCCAGACCCCATGCTGGAGAAATGATGGAACCAGATCACAAGACAAAGTCCTAACATAAGCAGTCCAAACACTAAGATGAATGGGGCCTTGTGCCCAAAAGTAACAGGAGCCACTAGGTTTCTCACCAGAATGTCATCTCTGTAGTTGGGATTCAAAAGGCATGTGTTGGTGAATGTTTCACAGTTCTACAACTATTTTACCAAAAAGTTAAGTGTTTTCCTTTCCTCCAGACCCAAGGATAACCAATGGGCAGGATAGTCTAGGTTCGAAGACTAAAAGGTGAGAGGAATAAAAGGGACTTGGTAAGGTTATCCTATGGCACACAGTGTTTACTATACTCCCCCAACCCCCGCCAACTCAGTTTTTCCCAATTACTTTGTGGATAGTCTCGGGGTCACCGGGGCCTCAATCTTCCACTGTGTGATCATTTGAGAGGTTCCCTTTTCACAGAAGAAATGCAGAATCCATTGATGCAGACGGCTTCAGGAAACTTCACATGCTGGAGAAAGGAGAGTTCCAGCAACGGTCTCCACACAGGCGACAAGCGTCCTCTTTCAATTTCAGCCTTGGCAGTTGCTCCAAGACAGGTTCTGTGAAGGTGTACAGCTGAAATTCCGGGAGAAGGCTAATAGTGGTACAAGCTGGCAAACACTGAAGTTCCAGACTCGAACACGAAACGGCAACGCTTCTGGCGAGGTAGCCCACGATAGAACTGGTCAGTCCACTCCACCAGGCAGTCCATAGACACATCCCAATGCTCGGTAGAGCAGAATCCTTCAGAAGGTGTCAAGACTGGTTGTTCCCACTAGTCCAAGGGAATTAAGCACCACTCAGGGTCTTCGGAGATTAGGAGCAGGGTTTCACCGGGCTGGCAACTGAAAGCGATTCTGGACCACTTCAGGAGTCTTGAGAAGGCTTCTCGGCTCCAACGATGATCTGAAGAAATGGCTGCAGAGGTCCTCTACTTATCCAAAAACTGAGCTGAAATCAAGTCCAAGCCCACCAATGGTAAGGATCTGCACCATTCAAACAGCCAGTAGTTGTCAAAGCAGGGACAACTACTGGTTTTGCATTTCAGGGCTGTGGACTGCAACTAGACTGTTCTCGCCCCCTTCCTGAACGGGTGCAGACACGGACACACGCTGACACACAGCTTTCCAGGGCAAGTGCATGACCTTATTTATTTATTCAGATTTGTAGAGCGCACGTCAGCCCGGGGGCATCGTGACGCTCGTTACAGACAATATCTTAGTTACATAAGATGCAATATTTACATACAAATGCAATATTTACAGTAGACATGTACGCATTAGCAATGCAGTATATTTACATGGATTCCTGAGTTTCCCCTATTATTTTGCAAGGAATGAGGTTTTCAGTTTCCTGCAAAAAATAGGGAGTGAGTTTTCCACTCTGTCTGCAGGATGAGCGTTCCAGGTCTTGGCTGCGATGTAGGGGAAACTTAGACCTCCGGCTCTGGCTTTTTTGATGCGTGGGATGCAGAGCAGGTTGGAGTATTGCGTCCTGGTGGGACGGGAGGAGGATGGTTTGAAGATGGTTTCTGATAGATAGGACGGGGCGGAGAGAGGCATGTGTGTGTGAGGGTGAGGATTTTGAGAGAGTGATCTGCTCTTTGACCGGGAGCCATTGGGCTGAGTGCCTGGCATGGGTGATATGCTCTCTTCTTGGGATACTAAGAGCGGGCCGGAGAGCATTGTTCTGCGTGACTTGTAGTCTTTTTAGGTCGATGTGCCTGCTAGGAGTGCATTATAGTAGTCCAGTTTGGCTCCAATAGTTGCTCTCGCTATAGAGAGGCAGTTGGGTTTGGAGAGGTAAGGCTTGATGGCGTTTATGAGTTTGGTGGTGTGCTCAGATGAGGAAGTGATTGCGCTGACTTATCTAATCATAGTGAGGAGTCAAGGTTTACTCCCAGTGTCTTTACGGCTGTGGAAATGGGGATGATGGAGTTGTCAATGGAGAAGTTAGCCTACAGTTTGTCTAGGGTATTCTGTTGACCTAATATCATGATTTCAGTATTGTCACCATTGAGGCAAAGGCCATTAACTGCCATCCATGCCTTGATGATGGAGCAGATTGTGTGGAGTTCCTTGGTGTCTTCGTTGTATGATCCTGAAAGGGGTAGAAATACCTCTGTGTCGTCCGCGTAGTTCGTGTATGTGATGCCGTATGAGTCGAGTTTGTCAAAGAGGGGCTTGTTGAATAAGTTGTAGAGTATGGGTGCAGTGCATGATCCTTGAGGGACCCCGCAGTGGATTGTCAGATCCACCAGGGCTGTTTCTGTGCCATGTTCTTTCCGGAAGCCTGATTGCCTAGTCTTGAGGATGGAGTGGGTTTCCAGAAAGTGTTGGATTCGGCAATGTGCAGCTTTGTCCAGTAATTTCAGGAGGAATGGCACCGTGGTTATTGGTCTGTAGTTTGGTTGTAAGGGGTCGAGAGTAGTTTTTTTGTTTTTTTTTTTGGAGAGGCCGGACACAGGCCTCTTTGAGGTTAGCTGGGATGATGCCGGTTTTAAAGGATGCATTGATGAATGCCGTAAAGAGCGGCGCAAAACAGTCTGCACAGTCTTTGATGGGTTTTGGTGGGCAAATATCGCCTTTACAGGGGGAGGGTTTGAGATTTTTTAGTAGGTTGATAACTTCTGATTCAGTGACGTCTCTGAAGGAGAAGTCAGGTATGGTGGGCCTAAACGAGGTGGGTGGGGTGTTGGTGGGTTTAGTTCCTGCCTGTTGAGGAAGTGCTTTGCAGTGGTCTTTGATTTTCTTTTGGAGAAGGTCAATTTTGTGTAGCATGGCAGCTTGAATGCTGGTGCACCAAGCTTCATCTTTGGTTATTTCGTCTGGTGTATTGGGAGGAGGGGGATGGGGGGGGGGAGAAGGTGAGCTCATTAACAATGGAGAAGATCTCCTTAGAGTGTGATTTGGCATTAGAGATTTGTGTGTTGAAAGCGTTGGCTTTGGCATTGGTGATAGCTATCTTGTATTGGTGGGAGATTAGATTGAAATTGTTTTTTGGTACTGGTGCAGGGGTCAGATTGCCAGTTTTATTTGTGCTGCTCTTTTGTGGGATCGCATTGATTGCAGTTCTTCGATAAACCAGGGGGTGGTGTGTAGAGATTTCTTTTCTTTTTTCCATTCGAGTGGTACTATTTCATTGATAGCTTTGGTGATGATATCTTTGTAGATGTCTGCTAGGATATTGGGGTCATTAGTGAACGGGGGAGCTAGCTCGGGGCTATTGAGGTATGAGCGCAGGTTATCCTTTGAGTTTTTTTGAGCTTCTGACTTGTGCAGCGCTAGCAGGGGTCAGAGTTTTGTGGTTTTTGGTGATAGGAATAGAGAACTCGATGCAGTTGTGGTCGGTCCAGAGCAATGAGGAGTTAAGAGGTGATAGTGGAGAGGCAGTTATGGTCTGCAATCCAATCAAGAATGCGGCCTTTGGCGCGAGTAGGACTTTCTACTTTTTGGGTGAAGCCCAGGTCATTAAGTTCCTTGGTGAGAGTGGCTGCAGATTTGTCGTTAGTATTGTTGAATCAGAGATTGAGGTCCCCCAGTAGAAGGGTTTTGGTGGAGCGTTTGATATTATTGCTGAGGATGTGAATGATGTTATCCTGGAAGTCTGGGTTGTTGCCTGGGGGGGTGGTATAGTAGGTGAATGTTGATGGTGCTGTTGGGTGACAGTGTGAGTTTGGTCGATAAGGTGAGAGTTGTTGGTTGAGGGGTGACTGACAGGTCGGAGCTGGAGGTTCTCCTTGTAGATGAGGGCTACTCCGCCTCCTATTCGATCTGGCCTGTCTTGTCTGAGTATGGTGAAGTCAGGTGGTAGTGCAAGTGCAACGGCTGGGCCTGATGCTTCATGTAACCATGTTTCAGTGATGGCTAATATGTCAATGTTATTGTTGGTTATGAGATCATTAATATCAGATGCATGAGTTGGGAGTGATCGGACATTGAGTAGGGCACATTTGATGTGAGGTGTTTGTGGTTTGAGGAAGTGTGAGTGGTGGTCATATCTGATATGTTAAGTGAGGTTGTATTGTGGGCTGTGGCGTGGTTAGTGGGTGGTGGACTGAGGGAGAGTGGGTTTCCCATGCGGGGGCAGCGTTTGGAAGTGGTGCGGGAGCTCAGTCTATGGTTTCTGTGTTCTGTGGGAAGGGGTAGTGTGCTAAATTCTGTGGTCTGTGTGCGAGCTCCAAGCCTTTCTAGTCTTTGCATAATTGCGACACAGGGTGTGCGAGGTGGCATGGTTTGTGTGGCATCCGGGGTAGCGAGATGCATGTGGTAGGGGAGTGGGCTTAGTGGTGTGAGCATGAGGGGATGGGTAAGAGTATAGAGTTGTGGAGCAGTGAGTGTTGCGAGGAGAGTGAGCAGCGTGGTGGTGCCAATAGTGGGCTTGCAGGACACTCTGGGCATGATTGTATGCTGGGCGTGGCTGTGTGTGGAGGAGGAGGACACAGTCAGGTTGGGTGGACCTAGCCTGAGGTAGGCAGGAGTGAGCGCCCATAAGGCACAACACAATTCAAATGTGGTCTGAAGGCGACCATAAGGCACAAGACAATTCAAATGTGGTCTGAAGGCGACCATAAGGCACAGCACAATTTAAATGTGCAACGATCAAATGCTACATTCAGAAAGACACAATAAGACTGAAATGCCAGGTGGGTAAAAAGTCATGGATGCAATGAGTGGGTGCCTTGATCTGAAAAAACACATTTGGGCTGGATAGTAACGTAACACCTATGGAAGCATTCAGGTACAGTAGGGGGCGCAAATAGTATAGTCACCAGGCAGAGCTGTTGTGGCAGCTCGGTGCTGATCCATTAATATATTGGGAGTGAGCATCAGAATGAAGTGAATCCGGGAGGATGCAGTACATGGAATCACGAGTACATTTGGCGACTGGGTGCTTAGAGACCAGGTGTACTGCATTAGTTGATAGACGTGTGCATATCAGCTAATATTAGAAGGGTTGGAGTGATAATGCAATAATGTCACAAGTGGTTGTAGTGTTACCTTAGCCGTGCATGTTGATTGGGCATGGGCAGGCAGGGGTTCTGGCTGACGGCAAGTGACAGGCTCGGGACAGGCACTGTGAGAGCCTTCGTTGAGGTGGGCCGGCACGAACTCGCGTGCCGGCTCGTGATTCGTGCACAAAAGCACCACGAGGGCCAATCAGGGCGCAGTCAAGCCGAAATGGAGGAGGATGCACTTCTCATCGTGCAGGCGGCCATCTTTGAGTAGCACAACTCGTGGTGCTTAATGGAGGCTGGTTTCAGATTTATACCTCAAACAAAACAAGGTGAATCTGGCTGGGTACAGGCCATGTGCAACTTAGCATTAAAGCTGCTGAAATATGCTGCAATAATACGGCGTTCTGCCGCGACTTCGGGGGAGGCTTTCCACAATAGCACAATTGTGCTCTTTAGC
Organism: Ambystoma mexicanum; assembly: GCF_040938575.1. Lineage (NCBI taxonomy): Eukaryota > Metazoa > Chordata > Amphibia > Caudata > Ambystomatidae > Ambystoma > Ambystoma mexicanum. Next base: position 987,307,243 of record NC_090921.1, read on the forward strand.
CGGAAGGCTTACCTTGCTGCTTATAAGGATTTGCCTGACCTGAGAAGGCAGGAAGTAGGCCACCAAACTACAATATGGGCAAAGAACAAGTGAAAATCTCATGGCACAGCCACTTTAGTAGCCAAATGCGGTAAACATGAATAGACACACCAAAAAAAAAATATATTGTAACTGCTGCACCTAGCTTGTCTTTAGGCACTTCTAAAATGTCCATGTGTAAAAAGCTAGGATGACACAAAAGTAGCCTCATTGCACTGTAAAGTGCAGTGTGCAAGTACGAGAATTCAAAAGGGAAACCGTTTCCCAGTACCAATAGTCGGAAGGACTGATCACTTCCCCATAACAACGAGCGAAAGACCAGGAAGGCTTTACTTCCCCTCAAAACTTCAAGGCAGGATAAAAACCGAGCGAAAGGTAGCAGTTCCCAAAAACCATTATCTGATGTGCAGGTTGCTTGTGAATCTATAGATGTTAATGTTAAAGGACATTTGTACCGCACACTATCACCACCGGAGTGGTCCCCTGGAGCTCTGCCGGCTCTGAAAGAGGGAAAGGGAGGGTGAGTTAGTGGGAGGAAGCTGGAAAAGTGCAAGAGAGCAGTGATGTGTTGTTGGCAGCCTCAGCCCGGTGGGTCCGTTGGCTGGGCCTGGGGTGTTTGAGGCCGGTAGTCTTCGTGTACTGTTGTGAGAGTCTACAAGTGTTTTTGTTTTGTTTCAATGTAGTGAAGTTTGTGCGGTTTGTTGTGCTGTAGGTTTGTGGTTGTGTTTGGTTTGGAGTTTGAGAGGTGTATGCAGATGGGAACATTGTTAGTGGATTGGTTAGTTGGCATTTCTGTCTCAAAGTGAGACGCTGGGTTTGCATAATCTCCCTAGATGGGGAGTGGGGGCATTTCTGCACCGCTGTCCTGATCTGTGCTTGTCCGGTATTCACACTGTCCCGTTCATATCTGGCCTCCATTTCCATTAACTTCCTTCATGAACCTTAACTGCCTTCCTTTTCCACTCATACGGCCAGCGTACCTGCTAAAGTCCAAGACTCAGAGTGTGGTGATTGTTAACCTAGAAAACTCTATAACAGTGTGGTACTTGTTAGCAATTATGGGGCCAGTGAGGAAGTTGGCTCGAGTTGGCTGGGGTTGTCGATTCTGTCTTAATGGGTGTTGCTTGTGTTTTATTTGACTTGGCATTACCCGTCTAGTTGTGGAGGCGGTTTTAGTCGGTTCTGGATGTTGTCAGTGTCCTATGTTTAGTCATTCTTTTTCCTTTCCGTTGTCTTGGTTTTCAATTTGCATCTGTGGTGTTGAAGAGCCAGGTGTTGTTCAAGGTTTTTGAGGCCAAGTGGTAGAAGGAGGTGCCTCCAAGTTTTTTCTTAAGGTATGGTTTTAGTTCCAGGCGGATTTCCTTGCTTGACCTGAGGAGTCTTGTTGGCTTGTAAATTGTTTTTTTTTTTTTCGGTAAGCATTGTGCTCCTTGTACACTGATTGCCCTGTGCGTCATGCACATTGTTTTGAAGGTGATGCGATGTTTGACTGGGAGCCAGTGTAGTGTTTTTAGGGCAGGAGAGATGTGGTCTCTTCTGGATAGTTTGAGGAGTATTCTGGCTGCTGTATTTTGGATCCGTTATAGTTTCTTCAAGAGGTATTCTGGTATTCCGAGGTAGAGGCTGTTTGCATAGTCGATTCTTGACATAAGGGCGACGATTGTGAGTGTTTTGTGCGTGAAGGAGAGGAAAGGTAGGATTCTTCCTGCCGTGTGGAGGAGGAAAAAGCATTAGACTATTGCATTTATTTGTGGTTCTAAGGTTAGAGTGTTGTCCATCAGGACTCCCAGATTTTTTACTACCTTAGATGGTGAGGTACCCATTTCCGTTGGCCACGGGATGGCCGTTTCATTCTCTTGGTCTTTGGATATGATCATGTTTTCTGTCTTTCGTGGGTTGATTTTCAGGTTGTTGGCATTCATCCAGTTGAATACTTCTTTTAGACACTCGATTAGGGTTGAGTGGTCGGCTTGGGTGTCTTCGATTTTGTGGAATCTCTCGAACTTTCTACATCAATCCTCTCCCTCCATGTTTTGTTTTGATGAAACTCCAATTAAGTTAGATATCTTGCAGTGTCCATGAAGACTTTCTTACTGGAGGTTCCCTACTGTACGAGCCAATCTGATCACTCTGTGCCACTTCCAGCCCCTGTATATTTCACCTCAGATAATCCGGTCTCAAATTTAGAGGCCACTCAGAAACTCCTCTTATGGGTGTAAAAGTCTACAACAAAACTGTCCTATTGCTTCCAACGGAAAGCCACTCCCCTTCAGCGGGTTTAGCACAGTCTCAAAGATGATGCCCAGCACCTTCGCTGTCCCCCATTTTAATTTGAAATTAACAAGGGCTCCCCATGTGCAGATGTCTCAACTCAATTTTCCGACTCTGATCAACTGCTGCGGTTCCAGTTACTCAAGGATTTACTCTTTAGCAGCAAGCTCTTCTTTATTATGAGCAAGTCAATGCTACTCACTTTTTTATGGATTAGACGCTGTGCTTGGAACAAGCATCGTCAGTTATGATGGGTGATCCTTTGCTGTGGAAGAACCTTAATCCATTGCCTTGTGTCCCACTAGTTTTAACCCACTAGCCCAAAGCATGTTAACAGCACCAAGACTTCTGTGCCCATGGGGACAGCAGATGCCACAGTTCTGCTCATTTGTGCCCCTGCTAGCCTGCTCTCCTTCCTTTCTCGAGGCACCTTATGATCACGATAACTGGGGTCAGGCGGCTCTCACCATCTTTGTTGGAACATTTTTGATCCCACTGCTTCAGGTCCACTATACATTTGTGTGGGTTGGCTCCTGTTTTTAGCTCTCGCCATCTAAACCGGCCACAGTGGGAGTTCAGGACCAGGTCACTGCCTTCAAAATGTACTCTGGTCTCCACACTGCACTTCTTTCTTCCTGAATGGCAAGGCATCCGCCATCTAATGTATGTAGAGCACACGGCCCGGCCACTCATTCTGCTTAATCGCAGATCGCCTAATAGGTGAGAACTCTCTCCAACGCCTTATCCGTATTGTATACGGCTTTTTAACCAAAATGGCCTATTCTACTCACAATTTATATGGAAATGTCTTTTCGTACATGTTAAACCCACCAGAATACTGATTGTAGTCTGAACATGTGACGAAGGGTACTTCTTCCCCTCTATTGCTACCACGAAATCCTCTTGCATTTCCAGAGGCAGAGCAAATGCAAAGAAAGTTAAATGCTACCACATGTAGTTATTATACACTAGGACAGCGCAGCTGTTAGCCTGCCTTAAATGCAGAGTATTTTTAGTAAAAATGTAACCAGTGACATGAGATTCCTAGCACTCCGGGCTGGAGGGCCCCTTCTGGCATTGAACCGAGCCAAATTTGCTTTTTAGTCTTTCCCCTTTTGTAACGGAACTGAAGGCTGAAAAACACTGGCCTGGAGGGTTTCCCAGAGCAATGGCAGAGGTTATGATTCCTTAAAAGCTTTCTAGCTATGCTAGCTATGATCTTTGTGTTGTGCTGAGTCGGACGGGTAGGACCAGCTGGGTGTTCCAAGCTTGTAAACCCCCTGCATCAACCTACATGTCGCATACAATGGGCATGAAACATGTATTTAGGTTCCTCATATCATGGAGAAGAGATGTGACCCAGCAGTTCAAGCTGGAGTCGCCCTTTTTGGGTGGGGCCAAGCCTGATTTGCATATGGTTTTTCCCCTACTGTAATGACAAGACAGTCTAAAAACCTATGGTCGGGGGGGTTTCCCAGAGAAATGACTTATTCCAAACCTTTCAGCCATCACCCTTTGTGTTTTGGTGAATGCATTAAGAGTTGATAATATCTCATCCTTATCTTTTGAAGCATCAGGGTCTATATCCACCTGCTGAGGCGGAGACCCCAATCCAGAGGCTTCTTGTCACTGACTAGATGTAAGCTAGAGCGGAGGAATAAGCAGTGCATACTGGTGATCGCATTGGTGTACAGACTGAAGTCACTGACATGAGCATCAGGAATTTGCTGCCTGATCGGTAATCTGAAGTATCATGTATGTGGTATGAAGTCACTAACTTGGCCAAGGTCCCTTCTAAGATGATCCCCACAGATACCACTGTAAAGACAGCACATTATATGAGCCCACACACCAAAGAAAAGGAGCGTCCTTCAAAGGAACTGAAGAAACAAAGGCAGTAAGGGGTGTCCATCAAGAACACCATCATTTCCATCTGTCGAGCCATGGCCCATACCAGAAGGATGTGGAAAACCCCATAGTCCTAGAAGCCACAGTAACAGGAATATCACCCAAGGCAGTGCAAGAATGGCATGTGAACATTAAAGAGCGATGCCTACTGATGCTCTGCCAGGCACAGGTACGCAAAGAGTATCTACTTCGGGTCAGTCTGGCATATGTAGTTCCATCGCTGGCCCAAGAGTAGTGTCATAGGTTCGGCCCCAAAACACTAGGAATACTCTTCTAGAAGACTATCGCGGAGCAAGCCACGTGCTAACTCTACCGATTTTCAACCAGGGAAATTAAGACACCCAGAACAGATAGCATAGAAGAGCAGCCCTCTGGACCGGGAGCCCTTGAGGGCATGGCTGATGCATGATGCTCCTCTTCAGGAGGTGCTTGCTGTATGGCCCAAGTGTCTTTACTCCATTTATGCAAACCCTATCTGCACAGTGTTAAAGTTACTGTAGAAAATAGGGAAGGAAAGGGGATGGACACTCAAGAAATTTAGGACAAATTTGGATTTCTCATTTTTAAGATAAAGCTAATAGTACGGACATCCAATTTTCCATTTAAAAAAAAAAATCCAATGGTGAGATATCGCAAAGGTTTCAAATGAGCAGACTCAAGTTTTCTGAAAAAGAGGACTGGAACCAGACTATTGCTTTAGTCAACGGAAGGGCTCCTGTGTTCACTGATGTACTTTTCTAAAATGCCAGAAATGTACATGTTTCACTAATGTAGAAAAGGAAGCACAAACATACTAGGTATGTTTTTCAGACGCCACCCGTCAGTAGCTAATTTGAAAATTGTGAAACAAGGTTCTCAGGAGTGCTCTACGCACTGCTGAAATCTAGACAATATGACTGGTTCATGGAGGTGTCAATCTCCGAAACCTATAGACTTTACAAAATATAAAAGAAACAGACTTGGGATTTTGGGAAAAGACCAGACCCAAAGTTGGGTAATCGCAAAAAGAAAGCACCAAACACAGAAGATCAGGAGACCAATAGAGCTATGTCACAAGACATGAACTGTGACCCTGGGCTCCCAATGCTGTTGACAATCCACTGGTTCATGACTTTTCACCATATTCATTTTTTGATGAAACAAGCATCAAAAGGGGCTAGTTTGATTAATATACACACACACAGACTGCAAGCCTTCCAGGGTGGGGTGCACAGAATGTGCCCAATTTCCCTGGGCAAGTACCAATGCTGTGTATCTGTACCCATACAGCCCCCCTCTTTTTTTATTCCTGCACTTATCAGACATACCCTGTCTGCTGCCTTAAACCTAGCACGTGCCAATTGCTGGCTGCACTTCCATTGTTTGTTGCCTTTATTATTATAATTTTTAATTATGTATCTGTTTCTCCTTTGCTCCGCACTTCCACTCCCCCCGCACCCTTCCATGCACTTTTCCCCTTTCCCTCTCCCATGTACTTTCACGTTCACAATGTCACAGGGCCTAGTAAAATTGTTGTTTTTGTCCTCCCTTGTTTCCCCTCCCTTGTCTTGTTGCGCTCTGAAACACTTGTGTATGAGCCGATTAAAATATCAAACGTGTGGTACACAGATTGAAAAACACCAGTGAGAGACACGTCAACAAAGTTAGACAGATAAGACAGACGTCGGTCTATGCTTAAAAAAAAAAAAAAGATTATAGACATGCAAGATAAGCAGCACATAATCCATAATTGCAGTACTACTGCAGAATAAAGTAACAAAATGTTCCTCCCATCCGCCATGAAGAATGCAAAATCACTACCCCCCCTAACCCACCCTCTCCCCTCCCCAATACTCACTTTGAGCAGCTCATACATATAAAACCGGATATCAAAGTCTGTCAGGACCTGGTACAGTTGCTGAAATAAAGTAAAAAGGTTTAGTGATGAAATTGCAACGTCAATATATTTCAATTTGTTAGTCATGAATTAAGGTGGGTGATACTGGTGAATCTTGGATTCTACAAGGGGAGTCTAGTTTGAAGGATTTAACAGGTTACTCACCGAAGTGACCACCTTACTCCTAGTCCATAGTCCCCTTTCCTCCATACTTGTGGGACATCTCTCCGTCCTGTGGGACGGGACCGGAGCACTTTGTAAAAAGCATCCATTTTTTTCAAAAATGTGTCCCTCTTTCCTGCGCGGGGCCCGGCACGCAGCCGTAACCCCGCCCATCTTGGCTCCGCCCCGCGCATCGCCCATCAGTCCTTTTCTATCGCAGGGTCCAAGACCCATTAGCAATAACAGAGGAACCTTATGAGAGGGGACGGCGGGCAGGCGTATGGAGGAAAGGGGACTATGGACTTGGAGTAAGGTGGTCACTACAGTGAGTAACCTGGTAATACTCCTACGTCCTGTCCCCTTTCCTCCATACTTGTGGGAGATTCCCAAGCACTCCTTACAGGAACTATGGGTGGATGGAAATAACCCTTACTGAAACAGGTTCTTTAGCACAGCCTGACCAAACTGAGCGTCAGCTCTAGAGCTCATATCGAGGCAGTAATGCTTACAGAAAGCAGATGGGGAGGCCCAAGTAGCTGCTTTAGTGATGGACTCCCAGGGAACATATTTCTGAAAGGCAACTGCGGCTGCCTTGCCCCGCACCAGGTGTGCATGGATATTTTTAGGAGGTTTCAGCTTTTGGACGGTGAAAGACTCTGCGATACAGGCGGGAATCCATCTGGAAATAGATGCCTTAGACGCCGGCCTGCCCCGAGTAGGGATGTAGCGGTATAACGGTATACCGTTAAAGATACCGTGAACCACTTAATTGAACAATAATAACCGTCACATTGTTTATACCGGTATACCGTTTATACCGTTAACTGTGCTTTTCAATCTGATTTGGAAAGGCTGCAGTAAGCAATTGCTGCGCAGTCTTGGTCTTGCACTATTGGATGTGCCATCTGCCAAGTAGTTTCAGTTGGAGCAGTTTTTAATGCCATTCCATAAACCACACGAGTCTGACCAGACACAAAATCAGTATGTTAGCAATAGGAAGAATAAATACAGTGCCAAGAAGGAAAAAGGGTTTACTTTGGGTTGGTGGCTTTGGGGTTTATATATTTATAATGGATAATGTTTGCTAAACATATGACAATGGGGGATTTCCCTGGTTCCATCATTGAATTTACATATAATAAGTCACACTGCGAAATTCACTTCTCTGTGGTTATTCCCTGCTGCCATACCAAAGGGTAAGATGTCCGTGATTACTGAACACCTTTTGGCCCGCAAGTAAACTAAAGGCTGCAACGTAAAGAGAGCGTGCATGTGTATGCACACAAGCGTATACTACCATCAGCACCCATTTATCTGTGGCATGCAGGTTATAAAGATGGCAACATGTTCATCTTCACCAGTAGGCAGTGGGGAGCTAAAAGCCTAAATGACCACTTAAGAAAAGCTATCCAGCAGCCCCCTCCTCCTCCTCTCCACACGTGTGTTTGTGTTTGGTGGAAGCAAGAGGTGGCATTTCAGTGCAAAGTATGTTGAAAAGCCCACTTCTGACCCTGGGTGCCTGGTTCTGTTTGGGATAATAAATCTGTCAATGTATGACCTTTTAGAAAATATTTGCTAAAATTGGTTAACTCCACCTGCTATACCGCGATAACCATGATATACCGTCATTTGGCAAGAAGGTTATCGTACCGCCATAAAACTAATACCATGACACCCCTAGCCCCGAGAGTTACCGAAAGTCACAAAAAGTTGAGAAGAACTCCGAAGCTCGGAAGTCCTGTCCAGGTAGAACTTAAGAGCTCTTCGGATGTCAAGACAGTGTAGAACCCTTTCAGCCTCCGAGGCAGGGTTCGGAAAAAAGACCTGAAGGGAGATCGACTGATTCAGATGGAATTCGGTCACTACCTTCGGTAGGAAAGCCGGGTTTGTCCGAAGGACTACCCTGTCCTTGTGAAAGGATACTCCACCGACAAAGCCTGGAGCTCATTCACTCTCCTCGCTGACGTAACGGCGACCAGAAAGGACACGTTCCAGGACACGTACCCGAGGTCAACGGTAGCCATTGGCTCAAAGGGTTTATGGCACAGCGCCGTCAGGACGACATTTAGATTCCAAGGCGGGTGCGGACTACGAACCGGAGGGAAGAGGCGTGTCAAGCCAGCAAAATGTCTCCTCACCACCGGGTTAGAGAATAAGAACACAGTTCTGTAGAAAGGTAAACGGAAACCGCTGAGAGATAAGTCCTGCAAGACAGAACATGAACCCCCGACTCTGCTAGGGAGGATACGAAGGACAGCACCGTGTTAATCGTTGCCACCCTCGGATCCAACTCTTTCTCCAAACACCAATGACAGAACCTGAGCCATTTACTCTTCTATTGAGATCTGGTCGAGGGTTTCCTGGCTGCCTGGATAATGCGCATGTTATCCGCAGACAAACTCAAATGTTCTAAAGACTTGAACTCAGGCACCATGCCGCCAACCTAAGTGATTGTGGGGAGGGGTGCCACATCTGCTGTTCCCCTTGGTGAAGAAGATCAGGAGTTACTAGTAACCTGATCGGCGGATACACCGACAGGTGTTAAAGTTCTGAGAACCAAAACCTGGCCGGTCACCACGGGGCTATCAGTAGAAGAGAACAGTTCACAGAGTTCTTCAACTTCCAAATTGCTCGATGAACTAGGGGCAGAGGCGGGAATGTTGTGCCATGGAATCTCGAGAGCATCCCCCAGAGAGGAGGCTTGCAGCCCCCCTATGGAGGCGTACTGAGGAAGCTTCTTGTTTACCGCCGTGGCGAAGAGGTCCACCTCCGGTGTGTGCCAACGCGAGAAAATCCATGCGAGGACCTCTGCCTTCAACTCCCACTCGTAGCTGACCACTGTCCGCCGGCTGAGGGCATCCGCTGTGACATTCATCTGGCCCGGGATGTGCACTGCAAGCAGCCAGACCCCATGAAGCACGGCCCACTCCCAAATCTGGATGGACAGGTCCACGAGGGGGGGGGAGACTTTGTTCCCCCTTGCTTGTTTAAGTAATACATTGATACCACATTGTCTGTTCTTATGCGGACCACCTTGTTGACAATGAGCCGTCTGAACGCCTTGAGCGCCAGAAAGATCGCCAGAAGCTCCAAATGATTTATGTGCAGGAGCTTGTCCTGAGGCGACCAGAGGTCCGAGACCTGAAGAAGATCTAACGTCGCACCCCACCCCAAAAGGGAGGAGTCAGTCGTGATCGTCACCATGGGGGCTGGGTCCTGAAACCCCGCGCCCACTGACAGGTTACTGATGGATGACCACCAGTCCAGGTCCACTCTCATGGAATCATTATCCGCTTGGAATCCGGGTCCACAGCCTGACACCAGGAACTCCGAAGAGCCATCTGGGTCCGTCTCATTTTGAGACGAGCAAGAGGAAGAGTCAGTACACACGAGGCCATGAGGCCCAGAAGCCTCTGGAACCACCAGGCCGACATGCTCTCCGACTGCGCAAACATCTGACACGTGGCCAACAGATCCGCCATTCTGTCCCCTGTCAGATACACTTGGCAGTCGATCGTGTTCCAACGAAAACCCAGGAAGATCAGGTCTTGAGACAGTCATGGAGGATTTCCGCCAGTTCACCGACAGCCCAAGATGGAACAGGAGCTGAAGGAGAGACTGGAGGTTGCCCGCTGCTGCCAACGTACAAGGGCTGCGTAAGAGCCAGTCGTCCAAATATGGATACACATTGATACCTTGGAGATGAAGATGGGCCTCAATCACTGACATCTTCGTGAAGACACGCGGCGCCGAGCAGAGGCCAAAAGGAAGCACCCGAAACTGGAAGTGCTCCTCTCCCAAAGAGAAGCAGAGATATCTCCTGTGTGGATTCCAAATCAGGATATGCATGTACGCATCCTGGAGATCCACCAGGCTGAGCCAATCGCCCATCTGCAAAGAGGAGCGAATCTGGCCGGGCGTGATCCTCTTGAATTTCTCTTGGGGTAGGAAAAGATTGAACTGGGAAAGGTCTAGGATGGTGCGCAGGCCAGCCTGGTTGTGTTTGGGCACCGTAAACAGCGGGAGTAAAAGCCCTCCCCTCGCTCCCCAAGGGGAACGGGTTCCACAACTCTGAGGTGCAGAAGTTTCTGAACCTCGACCTTGACGGAGGGTGAGCCTGACAGCTGAAAAGGAGGGTTGAGGGGTGCGGTAGGGGGTAAAGGTAAGAGGAAGCCCGCTCGAGCGATTGACTAGACCCACCTGTCTTCTGTGATGGTCTGCAACACCTCCCAATGAGACGCAATGCGTCCTCCCACTGGGGTCTCGGGCGAGCATGGAAAACCCTCATTTGGCAGGTTTATCGGTGGCAGTGCCACCTGAACCCGATGAGGAGGCTGAGGAGCGGGAGAAAATCCGCGTACGCTGCCATCTACGGAGGTTATTCCCCGCAGGAGTATCCACTCTGCGAGATTTGCGGTCGAGGAAGCCCCTAAAACCAGAGGAAGGTCGACTTTGCGACAACGGTCTCTGGGATTTGAAAGGAGCTTTAACCAGAACAGACCATGATTTAGCCGTCTGAGTGCTATCCTTGGTTTTGGTGAGCTCTACATCAGTAGAAGTGTGAAAAAGCTCCTCAACATCGAATGGAAGGTCCAGTACCTTGTCTTGCACTTCCTTCAAAAACTTAGTGGCATGCAGCCACGCTTGCCGCGAGGTATCAACCCCAAGCATCAGGCTCCGAGCTGCGGTGTCTACATGATGAGCCGCAGCCTCCAGGAGATCCTAGGCCAAGACCCTGGCATCAAAAAGGCCACCTCTGAAATCTTCCAACTTCTCGACCGGAATGTGCTCTTCAAACTCCGACAGACCTTTCCACATCCGCATGTTAGCTCCCGCCAAAATCAATTCTGCATTGGCCTGCCTGAGCTGCAAGGCCGAATTGGCAAAGATTTTCCTCCCTAGGGAGTCCAGGAGCTTGTCCTCCTTTCCCAAGACCTGAGTAGCCACCGCGGAAGAAGATGCTGCAGGTCTGGATTGCAACGTAGCCGCAGCCACCACTGTGGAGGAGGGAGGCGGACAAAACGACAAGGCCACTTCTTCCGAAGAATGAAGCCTGTACCTCGCGTCAATCTTTTTATTTACAATAAGTCCCGAGTGTGGCTTTTCCCAAACTCTTCGGACCTCTGCCAGAACGTCCTTCTGCAAGAACAGGCCGGTACGCTCCAAGGGAGACAAAGCAAGCCCCCCTGCAAAACCGAAAAAGGTGTCCTCAGGAGATTGTTTCGGAACCTGAGGAGGCCTCTCATGAGGTGGACAAATCCAGCGACGTAACAGAGAAGGGTGCCCCTCCACCAACGTATCCACATAAATCAAGGGAGCCGCCCCCGCTGGCAACGAAACATTGTGCGGAAGAGGCATCCGGGCATTCCAATCATAAACCGGCCAGTAAGGCTGTGCACAAGGGACCTTAGGTTCACCCAAAGGACCGAACCCTACACCAGGGGCCGATGGCATAGTTGTAGGGGTAGTACCCAAAATGGCCACCGTGGTCGTGGCGCGAACGGCTGCCATTTTGTCCTCATCTGAGGGGAACTGCGGCACGTGAGGAAGTGAGGCAGGGTCCCAGTCGATGGGTCAGGGGTCTTAATTTTAGCCTTAACGTAAGGAACCTAGGCAGAGCCGGTACTATGAGGCCTGGAATGTTTCTGCGACATACCAACCGCCAACTGAGCCTTCGAAGGAAGGGCCTCGGCACTGCCGGTAAAAGAAGAACCTTTCTTCTTTGCCCCCTCAACAGATCTGGTGTCACCACAAGAGCGGGAAAGGTGAGCAACTGCTTTCACCGACAGGGCCTTGCCTGGCCCCTCAGAACTGTTGGTGGCCTTAGCCTCTGTACGAGGGACCTCGGACCTAAGCCCGGTAAAAGCCTTATCGGCACGGGCCTCGAAAATCCGTTCGGTAACCACAAGCCCAGCCAAGGCCTTGGGGCGCACCCCGGTTTTGTTTTTGAGGGAAGCCGAAAGAGAGGCCTCAGAGCAAGCCTGGGACTCCGTAGAACTGGGCATACAAAGAGCTCAGTAGAACTGGGCCTACAAACAGCCCCCACCGGAGGAGCCGAGGAGCGTACTCCGGTGTACACAGGCCCCTTACGGAGACCCTCGGAGAAAACTCTGGTAGAATTATTAAGACCGAAAATAGAGAATCCCCTAAGAAAAGTGAGCAAACCCCATCCTCAAAGCTTAACTGCAGCATCGAGAAGAGCGAGAGGAGCCGCAAAATGGTCTGAGGATAACCTCCAAAATGAGAAGATTTTAGCAACAGGATGTTCAAAGAACCTTATGAACCCTATGAACACTTGAACTCTCAACATTTTTACTGTTTGCAACTGACAAGTTTATACTCTGCACTTTAGACTTTGCATTAAGCACTTTGTGCCATATACTTATGGGGGTTAAACCGGGGGTTAAGCCTGGGGTCACTGCGGCCTAGAGCTTTTGAACCCTTAGTTATCCCCTTTCTTTCTTGCTGGGGAGGGATAGTGGCGGTTTGCCATTGCCTCTGAGATATTCAGTGCACTAAATCTCTTAATAAATGGGTAAGCTAAAAGCAATCAATGCAAATGGTGCGTCTATTAAGAAACCTAGAAAGGGTGGTTCAGAAACAGCGACCAATACAGAGTCTTTTGGATTTATATCTACACGAAGTGACAAGAAAATTGGAAGAGTATTCTTGTGGTAGAGCAAGCACTTACTAAGAGATCTCCAATTAATGATATCAAAGACCCTAGAGGTTGCAGATGTAACAGTTCTGCACACATCACTAATAAATGGAGCCACTTCCCACTATGGATTCAGGGACTGTATGTGAAGGCTACTAATCAGAATTTCTCTGTAGTCCAGCAAAAAGTTTCATTTCTAAAGCCTACAAGCTTGAACAGTAACAATTTCACTCAAAATCGGTGGAACCCATTAGAAAACAATCCTAATGGTAGATGTGTTCGAATTTCGGCTATACAAAAATTCCGTACAGCCGAAAATTTCACAAACTACCATTTGCTGTGATTACAGTAAAAAAAGGGGAACTGGGGTGTCCCTCGCACCCTTGTTCACTGTAATCACATCAGGGGTTGCGGGGTGTCCCCCGTGACCTACAACAAAGCTAAAATACATAAATAAAAAGGGCCATGTAGTGCCGGTTCCCCTGCATGGAAGTGAAGGGAACCGGCATTGCAGAGGGATGGCGGAGGCAGCAGCATGGGGGGAGCGGATTGTCGGAAATGTCTGGAGACAAAACCGAAAGTTATTCTATAACAAATAACTTGTTTTTTTCTCCTTCGGACAGTTCGTCATGGAAAAAATGACAAATATTATAAATCGGTTATGGAGAAAATTCAATTCTCCAAGCATCTCCATTCAACTTCTGTGGAACTAAAAGAAAAAAATGCAATGAATCAGATTGTCCAACTAGTTTTAAAAAGTCTGTTTTTAACTCCATTTTAGTTATAGATGACCTTTTGAGGGGTTTAAATGAAAAAGCTATATCCAGTTCCTTTACTAACACCTGAACTTGTAATTTGACAGAACCGCAAACTATTTGTCATGCATCTGGTTCCACGCCAGCTGAACCTTTGCTGACTTCTAATGATATACCTGTGACAAAGGACCTTGGGCAAAAGTCGAGAACCAGCTAGGGTGATTGCAGATAGGCATGAGAGCTGGATTACTTCAAGATCCCTTTTTCACATTATGGTATTAGAGTAGAGGCATGCCACAATCATCATCATTGGCTGTCTTTCATTTCCCGCCAGTACACGGATGCATTGCAGGGGTTATTGTCGAGGTAGATATTTTACCAGCTGGATCTAAAGAGTCAACAATCTCCCTTATAAATAAGAATGCTCACTGGATTAATATGAAAAGGGAGGGGCCTAATGTTAATCCCCGACTGATCCTTATGGCCGGAAGAGTAGACTGGGTTGGGGACAAAATTAAATCTTTAAAGCAATATTGTTTTGTGTTGACCTTTTACAATCCTAACGCCAAGTACTTTTTATTAACTCAAATGTGGCAATGCACTCACCTAATAAACAGCTGAGAATGGTGCCCTTCTCATTTTTATTCCCCTGATTTTTGTTGTCCACCTAAGGGGCGTTGCCCACAAAGGGGACAGTACCTGCCAAATTACCCCAATGGTAAATATTCCCTAATCTCAAACTCCACTGTATCTTGGACTGCTAACAATCCCAGAGCAAGAGATGGTGTGCAGGGGCAGACTAGGACATTGGCAAAATCTGGTTCTATTCCTACTAAGAACAGATTTGACGGTCTGTCCGCCCTCTAGGAGTTGGACTGACTAAAAACTTAAGAGCTGTCCACAGGGTGAGGTAGATGCATCGCTTAATACTAATAAACCACCGATCCCCACCCAGCACATTGAGCAATAAGATACAAGATTCAATTTCTGCTGACCCCGCCCCCTTTAATTACACATGAACCTAGAATATTGCTGGGGAAGTTGAAACATTTGTGAACACAGATGATATAAGTTCTTGAACTTCTTAGAGGTTATTCTTTTACAAGCGACTTGGTTTATCAACAACCCAATGATACCAACGCCACCATCCTTGTAAATGTCATAACTGAGGCTGGTCTCACTCTCAGGAATAATGGACCCACTCACAAAAGGTCAGACTCTGGATTGGTTCGCAGACATCAACTGCAACCTTGCATAAGCACCACCGAACCTCGTCTTTAGAAAGATCACTACCTGATCTTGTTTACCATTAAAAACAGCCCACAAACCAACTCGGCAAATCCCCTGGCCCCACCATCCCTAACTAGATGCAAAAAGAACATTACAGTAGCCAACCTCTTACCTTTGATCCACCCTATAACCAACACCAGATACCTTCCGTCTGACCCAAAATACCTGGTTGATCTATTGAACAGCACAATCTACTCAGCCATTAACAAAACTGCAACGCTGAAACGTAGCAAAGAAAAACCTCTAGCTCACTTGAACTCGTGGTTTCCCCCTAGCCTGAAAGCCCTTCGCAATAAGAAAAGCCATGCTGAAACCAGCTGGAAACACAACTCCTCTGAGCAAAAAAAAACCTCACCTCCCTGGCAGAGAAGTATAAACAAATAAATCATCAATATCAAAAAAGAGACATTCAATGAAAGAATCAAAAAAGACAACTCAAGTACTAGGGAAATCTTCTCCATACTAAGAGAATTAGAATCCCCAGTCACTCCCATCGATTAGTGCATCAAAAACAAAATTTGGTGTACTGATATCCAAGATGCCCTCTGCAACAAAATATCCATGCTCCAAGACACGATTATAGCCAAAAAATTCACCCTATATAGGATTTCAGTAAAAACTCAAGAAGCCATCTTGCAAAAAATCACTAACGCCAAAATCTTGGAGCCAATTCAAATTCAACTCAGTCTCAACAAGTGAGGTCGAAAATATCTCTTCACTAACACCCTCCCGATGCCTGGCGGATACATGCCCAGCTCCAATCATTAAAGAAGCCGCAAAGGACCTTGCTCCTTTCATCACCGCCCTCATCAACTCCTCCTTGAAATCTTGCTCAGTCCCTACCAACCTAAAAGACGCTTGGGTACTACCATTATTAAAAATAATTTGGACTCTAGCATCCCCACCAACTACAGGCCAATCACGACAGTACTGTTTCTCCTTAAACTCCTGGACAGAGCTGCCTAACCCCCAGATTCAATCCTACCTGGAATTAAACAACTTACTACGCACCCGCCAATCAGGCTTTAGGCCAAGACATGGGACCGAGATGGCCCTTCTTGACCTTAAGAACAAATTGGATGACCGTAAAGACAAAAGGAGAAGTGTCCATTCTTCTCCTCCTGGACCTATCTGCTGCATTGGACTTGGTTGACCACAAAGTTCTGTGTAACCACCTGAAATCACCCACCCACTTTTCTAAGAATGCTACATCATGGATAAAGTCCTTCTTAGATAATAGATCTATTAGAGTATTCTCACCCTCTTCAGAAGCGGACCCAGTACCAATCACCTGCGGAGTACCACAGGGATCAGGTGTCTCCCATACTTTGTGTACTATATTTACAAAGCCCTTATTCGATATACTTGACAATCTGGGTGGCTCATACGCCAACTATGCTGACGACACCCAGATTCTCATCCCCTTCGAAGGAGATGACAAAGACGTTGATCTGGTCAACAAAATCTACTTAATTATACAGACCTGGATGGCCACCCAGGGATTATGTCTCAACAATGAAAAAACTGAGCTCTTAATCGTGGGATCCACCAATAAACTGAATAAACTCTCCCCTCAGTATACATCCATCACTATTGATGGTATCAAGATCAAAGTCGCTAATGAAGTAAAAACCTTAGGTTTCTACCTGGACTCGACACTCAACCTCAATAGGTAAGTAAATGCCACAGCCTCTGCCACCAGCTACACCTGCAAACTGATCCACGCATGTAAACCATTAGTGACCATTGAAAGCTGTACTACGATAGCACGTGCATTAGTATTATCCAAGTTGGATTACTACAATGCACTCTATCTGGTCGCCAGCAAACATTAAAAAACTACAGACACTCCTTAGGCATCCCTAAATCGCAGCATATCTCCCACGAGAGACATGCTATTGACTGGCTTTCTATAAATTACAGAATTAAGCTCAAATCACTAATCACCACCACACAAATGCCTTACCAACAAGACTCATTTACCTGACCGATAGATTCACCAAATACATGTCAGAACGCCCTATAAGAAAGGCACAATCAATAGCATTAGAATTCCCAACTTCAAACTAATCAAAACAGGAGGCACCAGTTAGGGCAGCCCAACTTTGGAATGTTATCCCCGATACCCTAAGAGCATTAACCTCTTTCCAACCCTTCAAGACTAACGCTAAGAGATGGTTACACTCTGACCGGTGATCTCGATATCTAGCCCCCCTAGATGTTCTAATACACTATCTATGACTGTGTAATTTACGATATGTATGTATGTATATTACTGTATATATATTCTGCTGCAACAAGTTTTATAAGTATGTAATGTCTGTATATATTTATCCAATGTCCGTATTTCCTGTAACCTGAGAGCTCTTTATAGCGCCCAAATGCCTGAGGGCCCAGTGCGCTCTATAAATAAACAATACAACTGTTTTGGCGAGATATTGCATTTTCCAAATTAAAGCTCTCAAGAAACATTGGGCATGGTTTTCTGGAGGTCTGGCTATTCTTGCCAAGAACTCTTGTAAAGTGTGTAAGGCAAAGTTTGTATGCAGTACCCTTTGTGACCACTACACACAACTAGGACTACAGATGTAAGCAAAACCAACCTTTGGTATAAGTCTGTACTATGCAGTTTTGTGGTAGCATTGCTGAGCAGCCAGGCTTATCTGAAGAGGGAATGTGAGCTGTAAGGATGTTACACAGGAGTCTACAATTACAAGTATTCAAATAGACTCTTATACTCAAGGTTTCTTGGTAAAACACTTATTCATTTATTTCACAGTCAGTAATAAAACATTCACTAGAAGAAAGCAATCTAGATCACACAAAAATATACTTCAAAATATCAGGTTCTGAGGCATTTAAACTACTATGAAGGAGGAGCAAAAAGGCGTAAGTTAATAAAACGAATATTTAAACAGTGCAAATAGTTTGAGATCCCCAAAGGAGTTGACTCAATGCAATAGGTTAGGCCAAAGTCAATGGGCCAAAGTCTTGTATAGGATAAAGCAGTTCTGGAAGTTAAACGGAAAAGTCTTTGCCAAAGTTCTCAGAAGTAGTTCGTAAAAGAAAGATTCATATGTTGGGTCACAAGCTGACTAGGCCTGCAAATTTCCAAAGTTTCAAGCACTTTTGCGGTGAGAGGTAAGTTCTCTCGGTCGGGTTTTCACAGTACCTTACAATGAAGAAAAAGATGCAGCTGAAGACTTCGGTTCCTGGCAGCTCCTGCAGATCTCGCTGTTCCTGAGCCTTAGTCGTGGGGAAAAGAGGGAGGACGTCGGGAGACTGCTGCGCTGCACTGGGACTGGTCAAAAAGCTGGAAAAGGCAAATCTTCAATTCCGGTAGCTGTAGTGAAGCACACAAACCGGTGTCCTTCTCCCTGGCTATTCGGTTTCCAGCAGCACTCTGAGGAAAATACAACCAGCTCTGAGAATGGTATTCAGGTGGCTTACGAGTTGATTGGTCCCACAAACTCAAAGGAAGAAGTCGTCCTTGAAGGGCTTCACTATCGAGATGAACTTGGCGATTCAGACCAGCAGCAGGGCTTCACCGGGCAAACCAACGGTCCAGGAGTTGCAGCAGCCGTCCTCTTCCAGCTCCTCTTTGTTTCTTTCATTCCAGTGGTCAACTCTGCCTTCCAAGCCAAGAGACTCGCCTTTTATCCAGTTTCCTCCCATTCATTACAGCCTAGCTGCCACTCAACCAGCAGGGTGGCTGTCCTTGGCGGACAGTCAGCCAATCACGCCAGAGTGCATTTGAGTCTCCTAGGAGACTAAGCACAGGGAGTTTCGGGCACCTCCCTCACTACCTGCCCAGACACTCGGGCGCCAGAGGCGGTCTTCAGTCCTGAAGCCCACCAAAGGCGTAGGAACAAAGGGACCAAACCTGGATTGTCGCACAGACAACTCTCGAAGGACCTTTCCAAAAAGAAATGGCGAAAAAAGAAGAACGGGACCTTTTTAAACAAAGGGGGCTCGCACGCCATCTTGAAAAACATGGCTCCTGCGATTTAACACTACTGGTGTTCGCGGTCGGGAAAAATCATGGTAGTTCGTTGTAAAACCACTGCCACCAGCCATTTCGAGAGAAAAGGGTAGCATTTGACTGCTACATTAGTTTCTATACATAGGGGATACTTAGTAGCCCCTCCAAAACTATGTTAAGATAGTGTGTGCTGGCTCTAGGAATTTGGACAGACTAATAAAGTCAATTTCATTTTACTTTCTCTGGGAAACAATTTATTCCAGAGATTGTATCTAAACATTGGGACAGTCTAAAAGGCTTCCCTGTGTCACTGCACTGAGGGTGCTGTGTGACACATGAAAATATGATGCCTATGGAGTTGTCTAAAACTCCACAATCAAAGAACACCAGAGTAAAACACACATCTAAATACATGAGAGAGTGGGAAAAAAAGGCTCCCACTCTCTCCAGAGTGTGAGCCTTTTTTCCCTCAAAATCCAGCAAAGTTTCTGGGGGTCCCTAAGGTGAAGGGAATTAGCACATTTATGAGAATGCACCCTAACACTGTGCACCACTTTCCTTGTTTTTGCTGAACCAATCTGTTTGCAAGTAGAATTATTTTCAGGCACAGCTGAAATCATAGTAATACATTTTTAGAATAGCCCTCAGAAAGTCAAATGATATGTGCAGTTGATCAATCCTTGTAAGTGTTTTATGGATTGTTTATTTTCTCAGTATACAAAGAGTAAGGTCTGGGTAATTGTTGGAGGGGACTTTATTTAAAAATCATGACAGCCCTCTCTCACTTTTTCAAGGAAAGCGAGGATTTGATATTGGGTATTCCAGAGCCTCGTATGACAAACCTCTGCATTTGTTATAATGGCCTTAAGTTTCCATTTCTGGCTAATGGAGTGAGGGGTGTGCTCTGTTTATTTGTGCAGTAATCAAGGACAACCCTGGGGAACTTCTCCACTGACTATTTCTCTGTCCGTGCCATTAAAATGGCCTTGCATTGATGAATTTTTTTCATTGAGTATGTTTGTAGTGACCATCATCCTAATGCTTTACAGCTGAAGTGGCATTGTGGCTTGACCATATCAACCAGCTGTACCCATATGGCACTTGCAGAAGTAATACCAATGTCTAAAAGAATAAAATGCATCAATTAAAATAACCAGGTTACTCACCGTAGTGACCACCTTACTCCTAAGTCCATAGTCCCCTTTCCTCCATACTTATGGGACATTTCTCCGTCCTGTGGGATGGGACCGGAGCGCTTTGTAAAAGCATCCAAAATTTCAAAAACAAAAACATTTTCTTTTGTCCTTACTCTCTTTCTACGCAGGGCCTGGCACGCGGCCGTAACCCCGCCCATCTCGGTTCCGCATCGCCCATCAGTCCTTTTCTATCGCCGGGTCAGAGACCCTTTAGCAATAACAGAGGAACCTTATTAGAGGGGACGGCGGGCGGGCATATGGAGGAAAGGTGACTATGGACTAGGAGTAAGGTGGTCACTACGGTGAGTAACCTGGTTTTATTCCTACGTCCCGTCCCCTTTCCTCCATACTTATGGGGGATTCCCAAGCACTCCTTACAGGAACTATGGGTGGATGGAAAAAAACCTTGCTGGAACAGGTTCTTCAGCACAGCCTGACCAAACTGGGCATCAGCTCTTGAACTCCGGTCTAGACAATGTTTACAAAAAGCCGACGGGGAGGCCCAAGTAGCCGCCTTTGCAATGGTCTCGCAGGGGACATATTTCTGAAAGGCAACTGCGGCTGCCTTGCCACGCACCAGATGTGCATGAATACCCTTAGGAGGCTTCAGCCCTTGAACGGTGTAAGACTCCGTAATGCAGGCCGCGATCCACCACGAGATGGTCGCCTTAGAAGCCTGCTTTCCTTGTGTATTACCAAAAGTGACAAACAGTTCAGAAGAGCTCCTAAGCTCGGAAGTCCTGTCAAGATAGAACTTAAGAGCCCTTCTAACATCCAGACAGTGTAGAACCCTTTCCGCGTCTGAAGCGGGGTTCGGAAAAAAGACCGGCAAGGTAATAGACTGGTTTAGATGAAATTCAGAAACCACCTTTGGTAAGAAAGCAGGGTTTGTCCTTAGGACCACCTTATCCTTGTGAAAAGCCAAGAAGGAATGTTCCAGCGACAAAGCTTGGAGTTCGCTCACGCGCCTTGCCGAAGTGATGGCCACCAAAAAGGACACCTTCCATGCAAGGTGCTTGAGGTCTACGTGGCCATTGGTTCAAAAGGCTTATGGCACAACGCCGTCAGGACCACATTAAAATCCCACGCCATGTGCGGACTGCGAATCGGAGGAAAGTGGCGCATCAAGCCTGCAAAATGTCCCTTAACCACTGGGTTAACCAGAGAGTAAGAACATTGGTTCGTAGATAAATAGGCGTAAACCGCCAAAAGTTAAGTTCTACATTATAAAACAGGAACTCCTGACTCTGCTAGGTATACAAAGGACAGTACCGTGTCAATTGTAGCCCGCCTTGGGTCCATCTGCTTGTCTAAACAGCAATGACAGAACCTAAGCCATTTGCTTGTACTGGGACCTAGTCAAAGGTTTTCTGGCTGCCTGGAAAATGCGCATGTTATCCGCAGACAGGCCAAGATGTTCTAAAGACCTGAACTCAGGCACCACACCACCAAGCGGAGTGATTGTGGGAAGGGGTGCCACAGTTGTTCCCCCTGGTGAAGATGATTGGGGGTCACCGGTAACCTGATCGGCGGATACACTGACAGGTGTTGAAGTTCTGAGAACCAAAACCTGGCCGGCCACCACAGGGCAATGAGCAGAAGAGAACAGTTCACTGAGTTCTTCAATTTGCAAATCGCCCAATGAACTAGAGGCAGAGGCGCAACGGCATAAGCCCTCATGTTGTGCCATGGAATTCCGAGAGCATTCCCCAGAGAGGAGGCTCCAAGTCCGTTTCTGGAGGCATACAGAGGAAGCTTCTCGTTTGCCGCTGTAGCGAAGAGGTCCACTTCCGGAGTGCCCGAGCGCAGGAAAATCCATGACAGGACCTCCGCCTTCAGTTCCCACTCATAGCTGACTATCGTCCACCGACTGAGGGCATCTGCAGTGACATTCAGCTGACCTGGGATGTGTACTGCAAGTAGCAAAACACCATGCTGAACCGCCCACTCCCAAATCTGGATGGACAGTTCCACGAGCGGGGGAGACGGTGTCCCCTTGCTTGTTGATGTAAAACATTGACACCGCATTGTCCGTGCGAATCCAGACCACCTTGTTGGCTATGATCGGTCTGAACGCCTTGAGCGCTAGGAAGATCGCCAGGAGCTCCAGATTTATGTGGAGGAGCTTGTCCTGAGGCGACCAAAGATCCGAGACCTGAAAAAGATCCAACATCGCACCACACCCCAGAAGGGTGGAGTCTGTCGAGACCGTTACCGTCGGAGCTGGGTCCTGTAACCCTGCCCCCCACAGACAGGTTGCTGAGAGACGACCACCAGTCCAGGTCGGCTCTCCTGGAAGCCGGAATGGTCATCAACTTGGAGTCCTGATCCACAGCCTGAAGCCAAGAACTCCGAAGAGCCATCTGAGTCCACCTCATCTTGAGGTGAGCAAGAGGAAGCACCAAAACACCACAAGGCCATGAGGCCGAGAAGCCTCTGGAACCACCAGGCCGACATGCTCTCCGACTGCGCAAACATCTGACACATGGCCAACTGATCCACCATTCTGTCCCCGGTCAGGTACACTCTGCAGTCGATCGTGTTCCAGCAAAAACCCAGGAAGATCAAGTCCTGAGAGACCGTCATGGAAGATTTCCGCCAGTTCACCGACAGCCCGAGGTGGAACAGGAGCTGGAGGAGAGACTGAAGATTGCAGGCAGCTTTCAGCAGACAAAGGCTGCGCAAGAGCCAGTCGTCCAAATACGGCTATACATGGATACCCTGCAGACGAAGATAGGCCGCGATCAACATGTTCGTAAAGACACGCAGTGCCGAACTTAGGCCAAAAGGAAGCACTCTAAACTGGAAATGCTCCTCTCCCACAGAGAAATAGCAAGATTTCTCCTGTGTGGACCCCAGATCAGGATATGCATGTAGGCATCCTGAAGATCCACCACATTGAGCCAATCGCCCATCTGCAGGGAAGACCGTATCTGGCCGGGTGTGATCATCTTGAATTTCTCTTGGGGTAGGAAAAGATTGAACTGGGAAAGGTCTAGGATGGTGCGCAGGCCAGCCTGGCTGGTTTTGGGCATCGTAAACAGCCGGGAGTAGAAGCCCTCCCCTCGCTCCTCAAGAGAAACGGGTTCCACAGCTCTGAGGTCCTGCAGCTTCTGCACCTCGGCTTTTATGGAGGGCGATCCAGACTGCTGGAAAGGAGGGTTGAAGGGTGGGTTAGGGGGTAGGGGAAAAGCAGAAGCCCGCCCGAGCGACTGACAAGACCCACCTGTACTCAGTGATGGTCTGCCACGCCTCCCAATGAGGCGCAATGCGTCCTCCCACCGGTGTCGCGTGCGAGCGAGGGAAACCCTCATTTGGCAGGCTTTTCAGTGGTGTTAACACCTAAACCTTAAGAGGAGGTTGAGGAGCGGGAGAAAAACCGAGTCCGTTGCTGCCTCCGGCAGTTATTAACCGAAGGAGTATCTACTCTGCAGGATTTCCGGTCTAGGAAGCCCCTAAAACCAGGAGGAGGGCCGGCTCTGTGACAGCGGTCTCTGGGTCCTGAAAGGAGTTTTAATCAGGACTGACAAGGACTTAGCTGTCTGGGTGCTGTCCTTTGTTTTGGTGAGCTCCACATCTTTTCTGGAATGAAAAAGCTCTTTACCATCAAACGGCAGGTCCAACACCTTGTCCTGTACCTCCTTCGACACCTTGGTGGCATGCAACCACGCCTGTCAAGGGGGGTCAACACCCAGCATAAGGCCCGAGCCGACGTGTCGATGTGATGAGCCACGGCCTCAAGCAGATCCTGAGCCAAGACTCTAGCGTCAGATAAACCCGCCTTAAAGTCTTCCAGCTTCTCGACCAGAATGAACTCCTCAAACTCAGAGACCTTTCCACATCTTCATGTTTGCCCCCGCTAACACCAGTTCCGCGTTGGCCTGCCGGAGCTGTAAGGCCGAGCTAGCGAAAATCTTCCTCCCAACGGAGTCCAGGAGTTTGTCCTCTTTGCCCAGAACCTGAGTCGCCGTTGTAGAAGAGGATGCTGCAGGCCTGGACTGCAAAGTGGCCACGGCCACCACTGTGGAGGAGGGGGCGCGGACAAGATGACAGGGCCACCTCTTCCGAAGAATGCAACCTGTAATGCGCGTCAATTTTCTTATTGACAAAAAGTCCAGCGTGTGGCTTTTCCCAGACCCTGCGGACCTCGGCAAAAACGTTCTTCTGCAAGAACAGGCCAGTATGCTCCGAAGGAGACAATGTGAACACCCCCGAAAGCAAACCCTCCTGCGGAGCGGGTGCCTCGTGCACTGGGACATCCAATAGGCACATCATGTCCAGGACCCGGTCATGAAAAGCTCTAATAGAGCGTGGCTGGTCTTCGCTGTCCTGCTCGCCCTGCACATCATCCGACAGGTCAGGATCCTGCTGAACCATGTCAAGCACCGTCTTGTCCACGGGGGAAAAAGAGGGCAAGGGTGGAAGCGTTGGTGGAGGCACCGTAGGCAAGGGCAGTGCCGGCAGAGCCACGGGTGGAGCCGGAGGCACGGGCGAGCAAATCTCCTGAAAAAGACCCTTGAAATACTCTCTCATGGAGTCGGTATGCATGAGCGTCTGAAATTTGCCGGAAAAGGGGTCCTCCGGAGACGGTTTTGGAGCCGCCGAAGGCGGCCTCTCATGAGCAGGATAATTCCAGGGACGCAGCGGGGACGGTTGCCACGTAGGCCCATACCTGAAGTTTCCACAAAAATCAAAAGGTGCCGAACCAACAGACATTGTGCGGGAGAGGCATCTGGGCGTTCCAATCAAACTGGACGAAACTGATGCTTACAAGGAATTTTGTGGTTACCCGCGGGACCAACTCCTACACCTGAGGCCGATGGCGTAGTTGTAGGTTGAGCGCCCAAAATGGCTGCCGTGGTTGTGGCGGGAACGGCTGCCATTTTGCCATCACCTACGGGGAACTGCGGCACGTGAGGAAGTGAGGCAGGGGTCCCCGTCGGTGGATCAGGGGTCTTAATCATAGCCTTTACATAAGGAACCTCGGCCGAGCCGATACTATGAGGCCTGGAATGTTTCTGCGACATACCAATAGCCAAACTAGCCTTCGCAGGAAGGACCTCGGCACTGCCGGTAAGGGAAGAACTTTCACTCCCTGCCCCCTCAACAGTTCTGGCGTCGCCACAAGAGCGGCAACGGTGAGGAAGTACCTTCACTGATAAGACCTTGTCAAGCCTCTCAGAAATGTTGGTCTCTTTAGCCTCTGCACGAGGGACCTCGGACCCAGGTCCGGTAACAGCCTTACTAGCACGGGCCTCGAACATCCGTTCGGTAACACCAAGCCCAACCAAAGCCTTGGGGCACACCCCGGTACTTTTGAGGGAAGCCGATAACGTGGCCTCAGAGCGAGCTCTGGTACCCCATGATTCATTAGAACAGAGTCTACAGGTAGCCCCCACAGGATGGGCCTCGGAACATGCTCCGGTATCCACAGGCCCCTTACGGAGACCCTCAGAGAAAACTCTGGTACAATTATTAGGCCCAGAAGGCCCCTCGGGGCAATACCCGGTGACAGAGCGATCAATGCTCCTCCCGGCGCGGGAAGAGCCCGGAAAGGTATCTCCCGGCTGGGGTGCTCTGAAAAGTAAAGAACTCACCGGGAGTTTTTTCTTTTCGTCGAGAAAACGCCTGAAAATGCGAAGGATGAGTACGCTGAAACACCTCCCACCGCTCCAACCGACGTTGAAGTGCCCGGACCGAAAGGGAGTCACAATAAAAACAGGAGTCCCAACAGTGATCCAGACCCAAACACTGTAAGCAAAGAGGATGGGGGTCCTCCCTCGCGAAGCGTCAGTGACACGAACAATCTGGAAAGTCCAGTTTGAATGACAGACAGACTAGTGAACGATCGCTAGCGAGAGCTCGAGAGGAAGAAAAAGGAAGAAGATCTTCCGAGGATGCAAGCGCGTCCAGTCCTGATCGAGCGGAGAAAAGGACTGATGGGCGATGCGTGGGGCGGACCCGAGATGGGAGGGGTTACGGCCGCATGCTGGACTCCGCGTAGAAAGAGAGGAAGGACAAAAGAATGTTTTCTTTTTGAAATTTTGGATGCTTTTACAAAGTGCTCTGGTCCCGTCCCACAGGACGGAGAGATGTCCCATAAGTATGGAGGAAAGGGGATGGGACGTAGGGGTAAATGTATAATAAAACATTTTCTCAAATATCTCTCTCAATTCAATAGTGGAGGACGACACATGACCCTACGGTAGTTACTATAAAGACAAATTGAGGTCTATTGTTTCGGATCTATTTTATTAAGAATGTCCCCCGCTGCAGAGAGTTCAAAAGTGTCAGGTTGGTTCAACAATGAGTGTAGGGTGGGCAAACGTTATGTGCGATCTATATTAAAATAAAAAAAGAAATCTGACTCCACTTAGAGAGAGGTATTTAGGCGAGAACTGTAGCCAGTTATAAGCTTGAACTAGATGCAGTATGGTTGAAACTAGAAGCTTCCTGAGAAAATATATCCAGGAAATGTTGGAATGTTGTAAAAAAATGGTCCATTTTATAGTTACCGCAAAAAAGGTTTGAAAAACAACGTAGAGAATCAGGATTTGGTTGATCATTTTTCTCTATAATATAAAGAATATACAATTGTCAGCACACAGGACATTTTGACATCTCAAGTCAGACCCAGTGCGAGTGATAGGCTAGAGAAGAACAGTACAACACCTTTGGAATTTTCCCTCAAGGAAACAGCTAATGTCATTTTTAAACAAGTGCCTAATAGATTTCTGTTAGAGAATTTTCCTAGACTCCACTTGTGGTAAGACTTCATAAACCTACCCCAATGGCCTACTAGTCCCCAACTCTTAGTATCAGTCTGTATTACTCATGGAACCTTGGTAGAGTGGCAGAGCAGTCAGGCCTATTATTAGAGAAAGATGCACGCCATTTTGATATTTTATTTATATAGCGCATTGGATTACTTGTAGATTTCTTTTCAAAGGCCACTGCTTAGTTTGTAATAGCTCGCAGTTACAACTGTTACAGCATTTGACACTAATGACAGTTCTACCGTATTATTGGTGCTAACGCACACTCGCGTGAGAGAAGAAATACAGTAATTACATTCAGTTAGCAAAACCAAATAATAAAGTATTTTGCGAGGAAAACAGTTCGTTTGTCAAACAGTAGCAGAGCTTAAGGTTTTAAAGACTGTTTCAGAGCATGCAAACCCTTTAAAGTCCAAATCCTGACCAGCAGCAAATGTTAGTTCGGAGAGGGCTCAAAGTATTAGGTAGCAGCAAAAGAGCAAAGGTTCCTTAGGATACTTCTAGTCTCTATTTCAAAGATGCGTGAAGACTAAACTAAAGTTACTCACTGTAGTGACTAGGTACCCATAGACCATAGTCCCCTTTCCTCCATACGCGTGTGCGTCCCAGAACATTGGGACGCTACAGGAAGCTTTGGCAGCAAAAAAAAATTGAGCTTCCCTTTAAATCAGTATAGCGCCTGGGGCGGCAGCCTCAGACCTCTTTGAACACATCAGGCACTTAGATACCTGGCTACTCTTAGTACTTATTAGCCCCTGGCAAAACAAGCCGGGGGGCGGGGGGGTTGGGGACGGACGTATGGAGGAAAGGGGACTATGGACTGCGAGTACCCAAGTTATAGTGAGTAACTTTAATTACTCATACATCCCCTTTCCTCCATTCCTTATGGGTGATTCCACCGAACAAGAACATAGGGTGGAGCTTTGGCCACCTCCCTCATATCTAGGATGAAGGAAAAAGATTCTTCAGAACCGCCTGACCAAACTCTGCATCGTGCATGGAGCTGGTGTCCGAGTAGTGCCTACAGAAGGCTGACAGTGGCCCAAGTAGCCGCCTTGCTGATGACATCCCAAGAAGCAGGTCTCTGACACGGGACGACCATGGCCTTATAGCGCTGATGGCATGGCTATGAATCCCCTCAGGAACAGGTTTGCCCATGGCCGTGTATGCCTCCGAAATGGCCTGAACCACCCACCAGGCGATGGAAGCCTTGAAGCCTGAGAGCCGGGGGAGGAGCCCCCCCACAAAGTTCAAACAATGCCTCAGACTTCCTGAAGGAAATTCGGCTGCGATAGATAATATAGGTACTCACCGTAGTGACTAGCTTACTCCCAAGTCCATAGACCCCCTTTCCTCTATACTTGTGGGACATTGTCCTTCAAGACGGGACAGGTTCACTTTTGTAAAAAGCATCAAGAAGGTATCCTTTTTTTATCACCAGGTATGAGACCATTTAAGCAATAATAGAGGATACTTTTAGAGGGGACAATGGGTGGGGGGGCTTATGGAGGAAAGGAGATTATGGACTAGGAATAAGGTAGTCACTACGGTGAGTAACTTTGTTATACTCCTACATCCCGTCCCCTTTGCTCCATACTTCTGGGAGATTCCCAAGCATGCACTGCAATTCGCTCGGGTGGATGCAAAACCCCCTTATTGGAATACATTAAGGACGGCTTGACCAAACTGGGCATCAGCCCTGGAACTCAGGTCCAAGCAGTAATGCTTACAAAAAGCTGATGTGGAAGCCCACATAGCCGCCTTGGCGATGGTTTCCCAAGGAACATACTTCTGGAAGGCAACAGAAGCTGCTTTGCCACGTTCAAGATGGGCATGGATGCCCTTCGGAGATTGAAGGCCGTGGATGCTATAAGCTTCTAAAATGCAGGAGGCAATCCATCGGGAGATGGTTGCCTTTGAAGCAGGTTTCCCTTTTCGGGTCTCCAAGCACTACAAAGAGTTGTGAGGAACCCCTGATTTCCCTCGTTCTATTGAGGTAAAACTTTAGGGCTCGCTTGACATCCAGGTTGTTTAAGACTCTCGGCAGCTAATGCCCTATTCAGAAAAAAGACAGGCAACGAGATTGATTGATCAAATGAAAATCGGTAACCACTTTGGGCAGGAAAGAAGGATGGGTGCGGAGCACAACCTTATCCTTATGTGAGGTGAGGATTGTGTTCAGGTGGAAAAAGATGTAATAGACCTGCACAATTCCTTTTAATGACTGGATTCATCAAAGAAAAAGAACAGCTGTCAGTGGACAGGTAGGCGGCAATAGCCGACAAGTAAGTCCTGCAAGACAAGACATGGATTCCGAACACCAGTGGAAAAAACTGAGCCACTTGCTCCTATATTGCAACCTCGTAGAAGGTTTTCTGGTGCTTGGATAATGCGCATATTGTCCTCGGACAAATTAAACTAATTCAGGCAACAGGGCGCCAAACTGAACAATTGTGGGGAGGGGTGCCGCATCTGATTATCGCACTGGTGAAGCAGGTCGGGAATCAACTGGTCTGATCGGAAGAAGGTAGTCAGATGGCTGAAGTTCCGAGAACCAGAATCTGGCTGGCCACCAACAAGCTATGAACAGTAGAGTGCAATTGGATGGGTTCCTGAGCTTGAAGAGTGACCGATGAATGAGAGGCAGTAGTGGGAAAGAATAGGCCTTCATCTTGTGCCACGGCATCTCAAGAGCGTCCCCTACGGATGAGCCCCAGAGACCGTTCCTAGAAGCATACAGAGGAACTTTTCTGTTTGTAAAAGTCACAAAGAGGTCCACATCGGGAGTTCCCCATTGGCGAAAAATGGGAGAGAATATTCGTGTTCAGTTGCCACTCGTAGCTGCCTGCTGTCTGGCAGCTGAGTCTGCAGTTAAATTGATGTGACCCAGAATGTGAACAGCCAGGAGCCAAATATTGTGCTGGATGGCCCATTCCCAAATCTGAATGGCAAGGGGAGGTGACTTGTTGCCACCCTGCTTGTTGATAAAAAAACATTGCTACAGTTGTCCCGTGGGGACACAGTTGTTCGTTATGGACGGTTGAAAAGCTTTTTACGCCAGCAAAAATAGCCAGGAGTTCCAGATGATTGATATAAAACTGCATGTCCTGAAGTGTCCATAGATCGAATAACTGGAGATGATCCTGCATTGCCCCCCACCCCAGAAGGGAGGAGTCCATGGTAATCATCACTTGTGGGCTGGGCTCCTGAAAGGAGGCCCCCACGGAAACATTGTTGGCCAAAGACCACCATAGTAGATCTGTCGTCATGCAGGATGGAACTGGAATCATCTTGGAATCCGAGTCCGAAGTCTGAGACCAAGAGCTCCGAAGAGTCAGCTGAATACGCCTCATTTTCAAGCATGCAAGAGGAAGGGCAAGCATGCAAGAGGAAGGGCAAGCATGCAAGAGGAAGGGCAAGCATGCAAGAGGAAGGGCAAGCATGCAAGAGGAAGGGCAAGCATGCAAGAGGAAGGGTAAGCACGGAAGGGGCCATGAGGCCCAGAAGTTTCTGAAAACACCAGGCCGTCATGTGTGATGACTGGAGGAAGAGCTGACACGTGGTGGGTAGATCCTCACAGCGGACATGATTGTGGATTACCCTGGAATTGATCGTATTCCAACAGAAACCCAGGAAAATCAGGTCTTGGGAGACCATCATGGAAGATTTATGCCTGTTCACAGACAGCCCAAGGTGGAACAGGAGCTGGAGGAGGGACTGGAGAATTTTCAATGCAGTCTGTGGACACGGGCTGCGTAGGAGCCAGTCGTCTAAATACGGATATACATGAACCCCCTGTAGCAGAAGGAAAGCTGCGACGGCCGACATCTTCGTAAAGACACGCGGAGCCGAGCTGAGATCAAAAGGGAGCACACTTACTGAAAATGTTCTCCTCCCAGAGAGAAATCATAAGTTACTCACCGTAGTGACGAACATACTCTTGGTCCATAGTCCCCTTCCCTCGATACTGCATGGGCATCCCTCGCGAGGGACGGGAGACGGAACCTTTCTCACCAGAAAAATCTTCTTCCCCTCTAAATTCAGAGGCACTGCACTGGGAGCAGGCGGTGCCCCGACTCCGCGCTCTGGCGCCACACCTCAGTCCCCAAAGATGCGTCGACAAGAGATATACCATTGCCTAATGACACCAGAT
Organism: Ambystoma mexicanum; assembly: GCF_040938575.1. Lineage (NCBI taxonomy): Eukaryota > Metazoa > Chordata > Amphibia > Caudata > Ambystomatidae > Ambystoma > Ambystoma mexicanum. Next base: position 987,338,309 of record NC_090921.1, read on the forward strand.
TATAAGGGGGGACCCTCCTTAAGCAAACACATTCCGAAGAACCGCCTGTCAATAAGCCGCGTCTCATCTAGAGCCGGTATCCAAACAGTAATTCTTGCAGAAAGCCGAGGGAGTGGCCCTTGTGGCCGCCCTGCTTATGATCTGCCAGGGGACATGGCGCTGAAATGCGATGGCCGTTGACTTGGCCCTGACCGCGTGGGCATGAATGTTCGCCGGAAGGGGTCTATGCTGGCCCTCGTATGCTTCCTTGATGGCTGAGACCATCGAGCGGGAGATGGAGGCTTTGGAGGCCTGATAGCCGAGCCTACCGCCTCCAAAGGTGATGAATAGGGCATCTGACTTGCAGAAGCCTTTGGTCCTGTCCAGGTAGAATTTCAGGGCACACCTGACCTCCAGGAAGTGCAGAACTCTGAGGCTAGTCCTTTGGGTCCGCAAAGAATGTAGGAAGGACAATCTTCTCATTTAAGTGAAAGGCTGATGGCACTTTAGGTAAAAATGCCGGATGGGTTGGAAGGACCACCTTGTCCTTGTGAAAGGTGGTGTACGGAGACTACGGCCTGGATCTCGCTGACCCTGCGCGCCGATGTGAGGCAGACTAGCAGGGCCATCTTGATGGTGACCAGCCTGATGTCCGCAGTCGCCATAGGCTGAAAAGGCTTGTGCGTGAGGGTGCCCAAGACTACATTCAAATCCCACACGGGGTGTGGCTTCCTGATGGGCGGGAAGAACCTAGCGAGCCCAGTCAAATGTCTCCTGAAGATTGGGTTGGAGGAGGAGAAGACCCCTTCATCCAAATTCCTGTAGGCCCCAAAGACAGGTATGTGCAGCAGGTGTCCACCTGCACGTCCAAATTGGCAAGGTGAGCTGAGAATGACAGCACGTCGTCCAATGAACAAGCAGCGGGTCGATATCCTTGGAGTGAGCCCAGTGGCAGAACCTGGTCCATTTACTCTTAAACTGGGCTGTGGTAGCCTTGCTCCTAACCCCTTGTATGATTTCCAGGTTGGCTTGAGGTGGCTTAGCGTCACCTGCTCAGGAACCACGCTGTGAGGGCCATCTTCTTGGGGTTGGGGGGGGGGTTGGGGTGGACGACCCTGCCCCCCTGCTGTGTCAGAAGATATGTTGGGCCCGTCGGGAGGTGGATTGGAGGGACCGCCGAGAGGCTGAGCAGCTCAGAGAACCATGGCCTGGCTGGCCACCACGGAGCTATCAGAATGGGGTTGAGCTGGTAAGACTCCTTGAATTTGCAAAGTACTCTGTGAATCAGTGGCTTGGGCAGGAAGGCGTAGGCTGACATGCCGTTCCACTGGATCCACAAGGTATCGCCCAGGGAGCCTAGGCGCTGCTCCTGCCAGGAGGCGAACTGGGAGCACTTCTTGTTGTGCCTGGTGGCAAAGAGATCCACCTGGGGGAGGCCCCAACAGTAGATCTCCTGTACAATGAGGTTGTTCAGCTGACACTTGTAGTTGTCTGCCCCCAACCTGCTGAGCCTGTCCGCTTCCAGGCTGGATACCCCAGAAGGTGCACTGCCGTGAGGTAGATGCCATTCTCCAAGACCCATTCCCACATGCTGATAGCCAGTCTGCACAGGGAAGGGGACCTGGTTCCCCCCCCCCCCCTTGCTTGTTGTCGTCGTACATACTGGTCGAGTTGTCTGTCTGGATGAGGGCAACCCTTCCCTTGAGAAGTGTGAGGAAGGCTCTGAGCGCTAACCATATGGCTTTCAGTTCGACAATTGATGTGGTATTCTTGCTCCTGATGGGTCCACGTGCCATGGACCGAGAGGTCCTCCAGGGTTGCTCCCCAGCCCTCGAGGGAGGAGTCTGTGGTAGTAATCACCTGTGGGACAGGGGGCCGGAAGGGCTTGCCCGTCCGCAGGTTGCAATCCCTGGACCACCATGTGAGGTCCGGGTGGAGAGAGATGGGGATCTTGAAAATTTCTGCCTGAGAGCCCCTCTCCTGGTTCCACAGTGCTGCGAAGTGGAGATGAATCCTCATCATGAGTGCAAAAAGGCCCAGCAATACTGGTACCACCAAGCCGAAGTAACGCCCAGGATGAGGAAGTGGGACGAGCCCTCCTGATGGCCGCGATCTTATCCTCCGAGTGGAAGATCCTCTCGGAGCGTGTGTCCCAGATGAGGCCCAGGAAGGTCAACGACTCTGTGGGCTACAGTTGTGACGACGAGAGTGAAAAGCCCAGGTCATGTAGCGTGTTCATCAGTGCATGGGAGGAGTTGTGAACTGCTTCTTGAGATGTCACCCTGATGAGCCAGTCATCTAGGTAGGGGTATATATGGAGGCCGAGCCCGGAGGAGGGCTGCCACCGCATTCATGAGTCTGGTAAAGACCCTCGGGGCTGAGTTGAAGCCAAAAGGGAGGACCTTGTACTGAAAATGGCAGCCCATGATCCTGAACCGGAGGAAAGAACAATGGGGTTGCCAGATCGGGAAGTGCAGATAGGTGTCCTTCAGATCCATGGGGGCACATCCAGTCTCCCCTGCATAATGTCTCCGCAATAAAAGCTGGCGTCACCATCTTGAACCTCTGGAGAGGTAAGGAGAGGTTGAGGGTGGAAAGGTCTAGTACAACTCTCAAGGCCTTCTGGTTCTTTTTCCCAATGGCGAAGATCCTGGAGTAGAAGCCCGATCCTCGCTGGGACATCCTCCATGGCCTGGCTCAGGATGAGCGACTGAATCTCCGCCAAAGGAGTTGCTGTCCTAACTTGCGTAAGAGGAGGAGAGGCAGTAATAGGTAGACGGTACCCAGAGGACACTACTGACAGGATCCAGGGGTCTGCAAATTTCTGTTGCCAAAGGTTTGCGTGAAGAGCAAGGAAGGCCCTGACCGATGTAGGCGTGTCAGGATCCTCATCATCATCATTAGTATCCTGAGGGTCTGGGGATCCTGTGGAGGAGGACAAGGAAGAGGAGGAGTATCCAGAGCCAGAGGCTGGGGCACAGGGACCGCTGCCAGAGGCTGAGGGAGAGGAGGAGGCTGGTATGGAACCGCCTGTGGAATAGGCTGAGGAGCCGGAGGAGGCAGCTGCGCCGGGGCCAAGGGCATCGGCGGAGGAGTCTGTGGTGCTGCTAGCATAGCGGGAAGGACTTCCCTGACTGCGTCCTTTATGCTAGCCCCCATATCTGGAGACTTCATGAGGCCGAGGAACCTCTCAAAGATCCGGTCCTCGCTGTCCGAAGAGGAGGAGGGCACTGACGGGGTAGCTAGAGGCAGCTGCCGACCCTGTACATACGGACGCAAGGGAAAACAGCCTTGCACATAAGAAGGGTAGGCCGTAGGCCACGTACCTGGTTGATGCCTGTCCCACCTCAGTACTCGTTCTTCGCCGAAGTCCTGCAGAGACGTCGAACGGGTGTCATTGTGTGGCAAGTCAGCCCTTTTTTTTTTTGAGCTGCCTACCACATGACTGCAACGAACCTCTGCCAAGTCTCTTATGTGAGCGGCGTGCGACTTGCCCTGCTCCTCGGGCCCTTGCCCGGTAGGTGTATCCACTTCGACCGGGGGGGTCATTAGATCTGTGCTCAGGCGCCCCCTCGGACATAATGCCGGTAACAGGACGTAGCCCCACGGGCACAAGCCCAGTAATAGAGCCTAACGGCCCCTCAACCTTGGCACTGGGAGGATCCGAGGACCCCTCAGCCCGAGGGCCAGTAGCTGTAACAGTCTCAGTGTGTGTGTTGGTATAAGGACAAGACCAGTCCCTCCGGCGTAGGAGTCTCCCTTGTGAGGTGCGGATGAAAATATAGGCCTTCCCTCGAGCCTGGAACGATGTCTCACAAAACTCTCGAGGTCCTCAGAAGGAGACCGCTGGAAGAGCTCCCTCCACCTGGCTAGTCTGTTCTTCAGCGCTTTTTTCGAGGACAGCGAGCCGCACGCCGAACAGGCTTGCCAACCGTGGTCTGGGCCAAGGCAACGTAGGCAGAGGGCGTGGGGGTCTGAAGTTTGGAAGGGCCCGTTGTAGGATAGGCACCTGCTGAACCCTGTCGAATTAGGCATGCGTCGGGGAGGAGCTGTGGTGTCTGAGGACAGAGTACCTATTGAAAAAAGACAAAAGAAGAAATAGAGGAAGAATCCGCATGTGGAATTACATGGTCGAAGCCAAACCCAGGTGAATTCGGCCTGTTCCCGTCAACGCGGAAAAGGGGAATGAGGTGTGGCGCCGCAGGGCGGAGTCAGGGCAGCGCATGCTCCCAGGGTCGCGCCTCTAAATTTAGAGGGGAAGAAGATTTTTCGGGTGAAAAAGGTTCCGTCTCCTGACCCTCGTGAGGGACACCCATGCAGTATGGAGGAAAGGGGACGGGACGAAAGAGTACAGCAGATATTTCCGATGTGGCCTCCATATCAGGATGTGCTTGTAAGCATCCTGCAGGTCCACTACACTGAGCCAGTCGCCCTTCTGAAAAGAGGACTTTATTTGGCAAGGTGTGGTCTTCTTTAATTTCTCTTGGGGGAGAGAAAGATTGAACTGGGACAGATAGAGGATGGTGCGCAGCCCAGCCTGGTTGGGTTTAGGCACTGAACAGACGAGAGTAGAAGCCCTCCCCTTGCTCCCAAAGGCGAACAGGCTCCACCGCCCTGAGGTCTAGAAGTTTCTGTACCTCTGCTCTGAGGGCTGAAGGGCGGGGTAGAGGGGAGGGGCAAGCGAAAGCCAGCCCAAGCGATGCACAAAACCCACCGGTCTTCGGTGATGGTCTGCCACGCCTCCAGGTGAGACGAGATTTGTCCTCCCACTGGAGTCTCGTGCGACTGACAAAAAATATTTTGCTGATCTGCAGGGAGACTACCTGCCCCTGGAGAAGAGGCTGATGGGCGAGAGAAAAACCGGCCACCTTGCCGTTGTTGGTTTCAGCAAGTCCCGCCAACCAGAGTTTAAGTTCGGTGCGCATTCGCAATACTGAAACCCCTTGAACCCAGAGAAGGATCAAGTGAGACCTTGATCTCTGTGTATAATGGGCCTTAGCGAGGACCGACAAAGATTTGGTGGTTGGGTACTCGCTGTATTCGAGTCCCTCATCCGTAGAAGAATGAAACAATTCCTTGACATCAAAAGGAAGGTCCAGAACTTTGTCTTGCACCTCCTTCGAAAGCTTAATCGGATGGAGCCACGCTTGGCGAGCGGTGTCAATCCCTACTATAAGGGATTCCAGCAGATCCTGTGCCAAGACTGTGGCATCCGACAAACCGGCTTTAAAGTCATCTAGCCTATCCGCAGGAATACACTCCAACTCTTTCCACAGCCACAGATTGGCTGCCACCAGGATGAGCTCTGTGTTCGCTTGACAAAGTTGGAGCGCCAAATTGGCAAAAACGTTCTTGCCCAGGAGTCCAGAATATTGTTTTCTTTGGACTGTATTTTAGCTGCAGCCGTCGAAGATGCAGGGGCTGGCTTAGATTGAAGAGTGGCCGAAGCTACCACCGTCGAGGATGGGAGCGGACAAGACGATAAGGCTATCTACTCGGAGGTGTGAAGCCTGCATCTAGCGTCAATTCTTTTGATGTGTAGCCTTGTGTGGAGCTTATCCCCAACCATACGGGCCTCAGGCAAGACGTCCTCCTGAAGGAACAGGCCGGTGCGCTCTTGAGGTGACAAGGTAAATGCTTCCGAAAGCACCCTCTCCTGCGGAGCGGGGACCTCAGGTACTGGAATATCAAGGAATGTCAGCATATCCAGGACCCGGTCATGGAATGGTCTCACAGAGCGGGGCTGCTCATCGCTATCCTGATCCGTTTGATGGTCATCCAGTGAAGTGGAAACTAAGGCTTGGTCTGCTACGTGCACTCTCTCAGGTTTTTAAGTGCTATCCTGCTCTGCCGGTGTCTTCTCTATGGGGGACAACGTGGAGGCAGAGGAGGACGAGGTGGAGGCTGGTCAAGGGGAAGAGGTGGAACCACCATCGGATGTGTAGGAACAGCCAGGCGGAACAGGAGGTTCAGGGTACCATTTCCTTGGAAAGCCCCTTAAAATGCTCCTTCATGGGGTCAGAGTGCATGAGCATCTGAAACTTCCCAAAAATGCATCCTCAGATGAAGGGTTTGGCGTTGAGGCAGGCAGAGGCCACTCACAAGGGGCATACCCCCATGAACGCAAGGAGGATAGTTGCCACCACCTGCCAGGTCCACATAAACTAGTAGAGCAGAAGCAGGAGCAAGCGAGTCTGAGGCAGCTGTGCCAAGCTCGCCCATCATAAGAAGGGCGGAAGATGTTTTTGTCATCCACATTGCATGGAAACAGCTCTTCAGCCCCAAAGAAATGCTCCCAGCACCAGACGGTGTGAACTTAGGTGTAAAGGAGGTGACCAAAATGGCCACCGTGGACCATGGTGGTTGGGCCGCCATTTTGTCGACACCTGAAGAGAACTGCGTCACATGTGTAGATGAGGCAATTGTCTCCTCAGGTGGGTCAGCGGACTTCAGCAACACCTTAGCTTTGACACAAGGATCCAGACGAGGAACCTCAGCCGAGCCGGTAGTGGAGGAGTGATAGTCTGTGACCGCCCCTTTTGTCCCCTCGAAATCCGGTATCACTGCGACCCAGAGCGTGGGAATGTTGAGGAATCCACCTCACAGACAATACCTTCAAAGCCGGACCTTAAAAATTTAAGAACTTACCGGGCGTTTCTTCTTTTCGTCAATCAAAAGCTGGAAATGAGGAGCAACGCGCTGAAACGCTTCCGTCAACCGAAGACGACGACGTTGGAGTGCCCAGACAGAGAGGGAGTCGCAGTAGAAACACGAGTCCCAACGATGGTCAGGGCCCAGACACTCCAAACAGAGGGAATGGGGATCTGCCCTAGCAAAGCGAAGTACAGATGAAGAACAAGGCACGAATCCCAGACGCTCCGGCACAGACAGATGGATGACCGCGGAACCAGAGCAGGAAGGAAGGAGGAAGGGAATAAAAACTTCCCGGTGATGCCAGTGCGTCCAGGCCCGACCGCGCAGAGAAAAGGACTGAAGGGCGATACGCAGGGTGGAGCTCAGGAGGGCAGGGTTACAGCCACGTGCGGTACCCTGAGAAAAAGAGTAGGACACACATTTTCAATTTATGATTTTTGCAAAAGTGCTATGGTCCTGTCCCGAAGGACGGAATGTCCCACAAGTATGTACGAAAGGGGACGGGACGTATGAGTACACAATATCAGAGACCCTGTTAAAAGACTCATAAAAAGGGACACAAGCAGCAGCTTGGGTCAGAGGTAAAAGTGGACACCCTGGAGACCTCGACATGCACTCCAACGCTCTGGAGCAACTTGTTGGTTTAAGGTAAGCAATACCTTTTCACCCCAAAGTACCTTAGGTTAGAAGGAATGTTCATGGCTAGATTTTCCTCTGTGCAGCAGCGATTGACCCGGTCTCCAGATTCTTTGGTCTGGTGACGAAAGGCATGACAATGAACAGGATGTCTCTGTTGCAGTCTCTCGAGAGAACCTCTGGCATGGATTTCTTCACTCTTCTGGTCAGTCTGCGGTGCCTTTTCTGCAGCACCAACAAAGGACGCGATTCACCCGGTAAAACATCTTCGATTCCTACTGAGGGGACTTGAATGAGTCGAATTGTGTCTCTGGAGGTTCAGCTGGAGCTCAGCAAAGACTTGGCAGGACTCTGCCTTTCTAAGGCGATGCACTTCAATTGGGATGGCTCAGATTGTGATTGTCTCAGGAGTGATTGTTCTCACCAGCCAAAGGGAAGGAGTCCTCTTCAGAGCTCATCTGTTGCATATAAAACAGGGTCAGGACAGCAGTGGTCGCTTCACAGTGTTGCCAACAGTCTGCAGGTGTCTCTGGTCATCTGTTACTTCAGTTTCCGGTGGTCAACTTGCCTTTCACCTCAGGAACTTCACCTTTTATTCAGTTTCACAACACACTCTGCAAACTCGCTCAGCAGTATATAGAAAGAGGCGGGTGTTTGTCCAATCAGGACAGCCAGACACCCAGTGGGAGCTAGTTCTATTCCGGCACTCTGGGAAAGAGCAGGGGCGTGCTAAAACTCCTCCACCACTTCCTCCCTGCCCGGACACACTTGAGCCTAGGCTGGAACACCCAAGGGTTCCAGCCAAAGGACGGACACACACACACATAGAAGGGCTAACAAAGAAAAATCACGCTAGAAAGGAACCACCATGTTAGTACATATGTGACCTTATTGTGCACAACCGAGACTGTGGATACAGTCTGCGGTAAAAAATTACACAGAAATTGGTAGAACACGTCCACTGCCACCAGCAATAACTAGAAGGTTGTCTATGTGACTAAAAAGTCACAGGTACAGAGAGAAGGGGGATAACCACGTATCCTATTAGCACTACACATAAGGTGGTGTGTGCCAATCTCTCATGGCATAATGTTTTAAGAGGGATGCAAAGGATCACTCTTATCCTTAAGAACTGTAGTTACTCAAGGATAAAGAATCTCAAAGGAGAACCCAAGTCAGGCAAGATGCCGCCTAATTGGAAACCTGCGCTGATCCATCCAATGCTTCCGACACTGAGCTTCTCGTGCTGAGGTCTGGAATAATTGGTCCAGACAAGTCCATGAGTAAGTACTGGCAGGTGTTTTCTAGGATTGATGAAAAAGCAGGACGACTGCACAATGAGACGGTTTGGCAATGCTAGTCGTTCGAAGCAGCAGTTATCCGGGTCTTCAGCACAGGCTCTTCTACAGGGTCTTGTCTCCATTGGACAATCTGAGAAACTGCTGCAGGGCTGAGTATACTGCAAATCTGGACTGGTGGCTGCTCTACCACACCAAGGACCAGCACCAAATTAAAAAGGTAACTACTGCCCAATCATCAACAGCCTCAAACTCCACATCTGTCTATTAGCAACAGACATTCTCCGGCATGGATATTGATTGGGACCAGTCCATCCCAACACCCATTTTTGCCAGGTGTGCGAGTGGCAGCAACGTGCCAGAGAATCCAAGCCAGATCATGCGAAAGTGACCTACCATTTTCCCAGAAATGAGAGGATAGGAATAAGGTCAAAGAATAAGACCAGGGCTCCACATGCAAGGCATGGCCATTTTGAGTATATGGATCTAGAAATGGGACTATGAAGTAAAAAAAGATTAAACAAATAAAAATATGGTGCACAGGAATGCACCGGAAAAGTGTACTAAACAATGTTTACTCTCACTAGCATCTAAAAGGCACATCCAAAAGCTAACAAAAATGTTACATAAAACAAAGGAAAGGGAGACAAAGCACCCGTGCAACACTTGTAAGATGATGTGTGCTACATTAAAAAACAAAGGAATCGTCAAAGGGGACACAGCCATATGGACTGGTAAGCATAAGGGCTGACCAGTGCCACCAAAATAAATGAGTTCAGCAAAGCAAGTGCAGCAAAAAGGCTATGCTTAACTCCAAAGTTAGGTTTACAATCAAAAGATCGAATACGAAATGTCAGAGGGAGAAAAAAACATGATATTTTACTGAGAATAACATTCGGTTCCGTCTCCCCCAGACATTTCTTGCAATCCGCTCCCACCAACCCCCTTATTGACCTTCCGGCGAACACGGGGAAGTGTGCTGCTGCCCCTGCCATCCCTCTGCAACGCTGGTTCCCTTCACGCACTTAAATGGGAACTGGGGCCACAGGGTCCCTCCCACCCCCACTTTGCTTGTACCCCAATTTCCTTTTAAGGAAGCGGGGTACACTTCTTCCAATGCCCCTTTTGCAACAAGTTATTTTATTTCTGCTAGCAGTAGCGGCTGGCTGTGTTGTATTGTTCTAGCCCTTCCTTTGTGGAAAAAGGCTTAGTTTTTCGTTTCTGCCCACAAGGATCTTCAGGCTTGTGGGGTGCCTGTTCTATTACAAACACCTGACTGCAAACGTTCTGAGAGACCAAGCAGCTTTTTTCCTTTTTGGCCCAGTCCAGCCTTTCTTTCAGCTGAGGGCTAAATAGATTTTAATTGGTCATGTGGCACGTTAATTATTCATACTCTAGTCTTGGATTTAGAGCCACCACCCTGAGTCAAGCATAACATTTTAATCTACTGCGCTATTGGTCAAATCAAGATGTCCGCTGAGGATCCAGATACATGGCCGTCTGATTCTATACTGCACTGACACATCCTGTATTATATGGCAAGATCTCGAGTGATATGGGGATCTTAATTGTTGCAAACCTGGGCAGCGTGTTTCACTAGAATATCCGTGCCTGCAATCAGCCACGTGAGTGTTCCCTGTAGCAAGGACCACCACTAACAGACAATCCTTGGATTCTAACTGCATACAAGTGAGACCGACAGTCCATTCCCCCTCAGAGGCTAAGTTGTGCCTTCCTGGAGCCGCAGGTCCTCCGACTACTCCAGACTCCCCTACCACCACAACTTGCTATCTCTTTTGGAATCCAGACGCAGAGTGTGCAAACACACAGGAGAAAAATGGGCGTGGGTCTGAAGGGCACTAAAATGGCGCAGGTGCCTGGCCCCGCAGCGGATGTCAGAGGATGCATGAGACGGCCCTTGGAGCAGCAAGGACTGTTAGGGAGAATTTTAATTTCTTTACAAATTCCCTTCAACCCTAGAGACCACCAGCTCTTGCTGGACTTGGGACTTTTTAACTTTAACCCTGGAGTCAAAGAGACCTTTTTCTCACCCTATCATGTGTTTTTACCCGATTTGGATTTTGTGTTTTCACTATTTTTGGAGTCTGACAAACCCCATAGGCATCTGCTTTTTGTATGGAGACAAACAGCACCATCAGTGCAGTATGGTTTAAATACCATTTCTTCGGTGAACTACAGTTCCCAAGAACAGTAAAGTGAAATTGACTTTACTTCCCTTTTCTCTTTGTGGGTCCAACAGACACCATTTTCTGTGGAGTGCTGGGGGGTTACTTAGTAGCCCCTTATCCCACCTTCTCATTTTTAGGTTACCCTCACGACTTTAAATAGCTGGTGGCAGTGGTTTATTGTTCCTGCCATTGTGCTAAAGTATGGCACCCATGGGTGACCATTTTGTCAAAATAGCATTGGATGTCTTTTTTTTGGCCATTTTCTGTTTGAGGTCTTTCTTGGATTTGATTCTGTACGTTGAGACAGATTTGAGCACTTTGTTTGTCTTGCCTTTGGCAGGCTTCAGCCCTGAAGCCCGCCCCTGGCACAAGTGTGTCTGGAAGGACAGGATGTGAGGGAGGGTCCCGAAAATCCTGTCCTTTGTCTCCAGGATTGCATTAATGAAACTAGTCACGATTGGCTGGCTCTCCTTTCAGGACAGCAACCCAGCGGTGTGATTGACAGCCTAGACTGTGCATGAATGGGAGAAACTTGCTTAAAAAGGCGAGGGTTTTGGGACTACAGGCAGAGTCGACCACTGGGAGAAACATCCGACGAAGAAACCATGAACGAAGCTTGCTGCAACCTCCTGGTCCTTTGAATTGGCCCGTGAAGCCCTGCTTCTGTGCTGACCTTTTTCACCTTGACAGAGAAGCTCAGGATGGAACGACTTCTCCCCTTGTATTAGTGGGACCAACTAACCTCGAGATGAACTCCACTGGACAACCATCCCTGACTTGCTGTGGCGCTCCGTTGCTGCGAGAACCCAATACCGGGGTCGTGTGTCCATAGCCAAGTGCAACGTCTGCCGCGGAACGAATCCGGCTAGAAGCTCCAGGAGCCGGACCTCCATACCCAGGGTCCCCTCACCAGAGTGCAGGACCGAGGGAGTGAAGGAAGTCCAACTGGTGTCTGATCTGCATCAGTGCTGTTAGTTTAGCGCTAAAACCGCGAAGTGCCACTGAACCGAAAAGAGCCCGTAGCTGCTGACAACCTTCCTGAGTACTGCTGCAGGAGCCCTCCAGACATCGTCCCTCTACTCCACACAAATGAGGCTCAGGAACCAGGGTCTGCATCGTTGTAGCAAGACGGAACGCAGCTGGACCACTTTTCTTCTGACCAGATGTACTGTTTAGGCTTGGGGCACTTACCTCATTACCTTTAGCCGCACTTTTCTCACTGAGGAATTGCATTGGCATACCTTTAACTCCCTTCTCACAAGTTCAACAGCTTGTGACCCTAGAAGTAATTTTTCTGAACTCAATAACTTTGTGCAAGACTTTTGTCTAAGAAGTGCATCAGAACCATAGACTATGTCCAAATGACTTTGGCTGTCCTGGCTCCCTAAAGGCACACTTCTAAAATCCATTGACTTTGATGCCGTTTGTCCCTCATATGTGGTAGCTTGTTGTATACTGGTACTGCTGGGAAAGACTTATCAAGGCTTCATTGGAGGATTCAGTTTTCCTCACAATTGCTCAGAAATTGTTCTAACCTTTTTACTTCCCTAACTCTTTCCTTTCTGCAACTCAGTCTACAAAAGTGTATTGGTGCAATATATAAATGCAAATACTATCCCTATGATTGAAGTAACCTCAGGATGTAGGAATAGTGTATGAAGCATATCCAAAGATTATCCTTTGGCTTTATTTGGCTATGAAAAGTAATTTTAAAGTGTATTTGAATTGTTACAACACATTGCCTTTTTAAAGAATGCTTATTTAAACTGTTAAATAAGGAACAAGTTACTTACCTGTAACTGTTGTTCTCCAGCATGGGTCTGGCATGGATTCACATGCTCATGAATATTCCCCATCAGGCTGGGAATCCTCGGTAAAGAAAAAAATCAGTATCAGTTTTGTTTCTGATCTGTCTTTCGTAGTAGTAACCAATCACTGGTCTCTGCGTCATACTGACCACAGCCAATGACTGCCATCTCCCTAAGCCCCGCCTCTGGCAGCCATCTTCAGATTTGGTAGCACGTGAAGTGGCAGTATGACCAAGTGAAGAGCCGCAGAGGGGTAGGCGGGAGGGTTCGCATGTGAATCCATGCCAGACCCATGCTGGAGAACAACAGTTACAGGTAAGTAACTTGTTCCTTCTCCAGCATGGGGACTGGCATGGATTCACATGCTCATGAATATAAGAATACATAGCAGTACACACATGCACAACCACGGGAGGTGGCAACAGGCTCAACATTAAACAATACAACAACTCAACATTAAGCGTCTCTTACCTCCTCACCAGGCTCACCTTAAACGAAGAGCTTGCGCAGCACTGCTTGGCCGACCCTGGACTCCTCCCTGGAATCCCGATCGACGCAGTAGAATCTCGTGAAGGTGTGCGTCGACCTCCACGTAGCAGCCCTGCAGATGTCCAGCAGGGGCACACCAGATAGGAACGCCGTAGTAGCAGCGATCGCTCTGGTCGAATGGGCTCTCAGACGGCCTGGCAGCGGTCGGTTAGCCAACCGGTTGCAGTGCATGATGCAGCCGGAGAGCCATCTGGAAACAGAAGACTTCGAGAGAGCCTTCCCTTGATTCACAGGTCCAAAGTACACAAACAGCTGTGATGTCCTCCGGAAACTCTTTGTGCGGTCCAATTAGAACGTCAACGCTCTAGCCACATCCAGCGAGTGCAAAGCCCCCTTGGCCGGCGACGAAGGAGACGGGAAGAAAACAGGTAACACCAGGGGCTCGTTAAGATGGAAGTCCAACGGCACCTTGGGCATAAAGGAGGGGTGCGTCCTAAGCACCACCCTCGAGGCACGGAAAGCCAAGTACGGTGCTTTGCAGGATAGGGCCTGGGTCTCTCCCACTCGTCGTGCAGAGGTAATGGCCACCAGGAATGCAGTCTTCCACGACACAAACTTCATCGGTGCGTAGTGCATCGGCTCGAATGGGGGCCCCATGAGCCTAGTCAGTACCATGTTAAGTTCCCACGCCGGGGCCGGGGCCTTCACCGGCGGGAACGACCGGAAAAGTCCTTTCATAAACTCTTTCAACAGTCGATGGGACCACAGGGACGTCCGCCCTGTGGTTCTGGTATATCTGGAGATCGCCGCCAGATGAATCTTAATGGAGGCATGGGCTAGCCCAGCCTTTGCCAGCGATAGCAGGTACGGCAGCACCTGAGGGGCCGTAATCCGTAGGGGGTTGATCTTCTGTGCTCGGCACCAGATAGAGAACCTCTTCCACTTGTGACCGTAGCGTTGGAGTCGAGGACGCCCTGGTCTTTGCAAGAACCTCTCTGCAGTCGGCCGGTATATCGTACCCTCCAAACTCTAGCGCTGCAGGAGCCAAGCCTGCAGGTTCAGCGACGCCGGGTTGTGGTGGAAGATGGCGCCTCCTTCTCTGGAGAGGAGATCCGCGTCCGCCGACAGCTTGATGGATGGGGACCTTGACAAGTCCAGAAGGTCCGGGAACCAGATCTGCCTCGGCCACGCCGGTGCGACGAGGATCATCCTGCACTGGGACCTCTTGAGCTGGTTGATGAGTCGAAGCAGCAACTGCAACGGAGGGAACGCATACAGGTATAGGCCGTCCCAAGGGAACGAGAACGCATCGCCTATGCTTCTCGGCTGGGGAAACCTGCTGGCGAACCTCTGGCACTTCGAGTTCGTCGCTGTTGCGAACAGGTCGATTTGGGGTTTGCCCCATCGTCGGAAGAGTTGATCCACCTGATCCTGGCGCAGCTCCCACTCGTGACACGCGCGCAGCTCCCTGCTGAGCGAGTCGGCAATGGTGTTTCTTTCTCCTGCCAGGTGGAAGGGAACCAGGGACATCCCCTGGGCGACCATCCAGTGCCACAGATCCTGTGCCTCCTTGGATAGGACTGGGGATCTGGTACCTCCCAGCTTCCGTATGTAAAACATTGTTGTGGTGTTGTCCGTGAAGATCCGCACCACCTTTCCCTTGAGCGACGGGAGGAACGATTTGAGAGCCCAGAACACGGCTCAGAGTTCCAGGATGTTGATGTGCAGGAGCATCTCCTCCGAGAGCCAGAGGCCTCTTGCGTGGAGATCTCCGGTGTGGGCGCCCCAACCTTCCAGGGAAGCGTCCGTCGTCACCGTCTCCTGGTACGCCGGCGTCTGGAAGTCCTTGCCCGCCGTGAGGTGCGCTCGAACGCCCCACCACTGAATCGCCCGCCGGAACACCTCGTTGAGGGGGACCCTGTCTTCGAAGGTGCCCGTCACCTGCATCCAACGGGCGTCGAGAAATTCTTGAAGAGGGCGCATCCGTAGTCTGCAAAGGCACACCAGGTAGATGCAAGAGGACATCATCCCCAGGAGGGACTTGATGGACCTCACCCTGGCCATGTCCGTGGCTAGCAGGCGCTGCACTTTGCCCAGAATGGTCTTCATCCGTCCTTCCGACGGTGCCGCCAGGCGCCTCACTGTATCGAGCTTCGCTCCCAGAAACAGGGCCACCTGCGACAGCACCAGGTGGGAGATTGGGTAATTTCTGGCGAATCCCAGGTCTGTGAGTAGCTGGACGGTCCTCGCAGTGTGTTCGACGGCGAGTTCCCTCGTCCTTGAGCGGATGAGCCAGTCGTCCAGGTAGGGGTAGACGTGAATCCCCTGCAGGTGCAGCTGCGCCGCCACAGGTGCCAGGCACTTGGTAAAGACCCTGGGGGCCGACTTCAATCCGAACGGCAGTGCTCTGAATTGGTAGTGGCGTCCCTGGACGTCGAACCTGAGGAACTGGAGGGTGACCATCCTGAACTTTTGTGACCTGATGTATTTGTTCAAACGACGAAGGTCCAGGATGGGGCGCCAGCTGCCCGTCTTCTTCCTAAAGAGGAAGTACCTTGAGTACACCCCGGAGCCCCGGAGCCTCTTCGGGACGGGCTCGATGGCGCCTTTCCTGAGCATCGCCCGTACTTCCAACAGCAGTTGCGGGACGTGATTTTCCTTCCTGGCCACAGGTGGAATGTGAGGGCACTTCTTCAGGAATTCAATAGTGTCTCCTCTTGCCAGGGTATCCAGCACCCAACGATCGGTGGAGATGGACTTCCACACGCCGACGAACTTCGTCAGCCGGCCTCCCACCGGGGTGCTTCGGTGGGGGCCCGAGGCCACGGCCGGTTCAGTCCTGCTTGGAGGTGGTGGCCTTGCTGCCCTGGCCACCTTGCCGACGGCGGCGAGGCGCTCCCTGCTTGCCGCGACCCCTGTAGGCCTCCTGAGACGAGGAGCGTGCCGCCTGGCGGTAGTACGACGAGCCACCGCTGGATCCCTTGGAGGCCCCCTGTCTGCCTCCGGAGCTCCGAAAGGGCCGTCGTTGCTGAACGGCTCCTAGGGCGTGGGCCGTCTCCGTGTCAGTCTTCATGGCTTGGAGGGATTCGTCCACCGCCTTCCCGAACAAGTTGATGCCGTCGAACGGCATGTCTAACACCCTGGTCTGGAGGTCCTGACAGAAGTCGGTCGCCCGGAGCCAACCCCGTCGTCGTAGGCAAACTCTGTTGCCCAGCTGGCGGAACCCGGAATCAGTAATATCGGTTTCCACCGTTATGGCGTGGTCCGACGCCACCTCGCCTTCTTGAAGTATTTCCAGGGCCTCGGACCTCGTCGGTATGAAGTCCAATATGGGGGCCAGCTTAAACCAGAGCTCCCTGTTGTAACGGGCCACGATCGCCGGGGCGTTGGCCGCTTTGATCGTCGTCGCCGCCGACGAAATGACCCGTCGCCCCATGGCGTCCAACTTCTTTCCCTCGCCGTCCGGAGGGGAATTCGACGTTGAGGCTCCTGACCCCGCCGCTTTCTTCTTCGCTGCCGCGACGACAACCGAGTCTGGCGTTGGCTGGGACCTGAGGCACAGGGGAGCGGTCTCGGGGACCCGGTACTTCTTCTCGTACCGGTCCCGTTTGGCTGGTGCCGTGGAGGGGTTCTTGAGTACCGAAAGGCCCTCCTCCCAGATGTCATCGATTAGAGGCACCGCGATGACAGTCTTCCTCTTGGCCTCCCGGCGCTGATAGAGGAAACCTTCCTTTTTCTGCTCCTCCGGGCAGAGCTGGAACAATTTGGCGATCATGGCGTGGAATGAGCCAATCTCGTCGGGCGGAGATGCCCGTGCGACGGGAGACCCGTTCCGTCGTCGCCCTCAGAACCTGTCGTCGAGCCCACCGCACCGTCATCTCCCGACTCGTGGGAGGATGAGGAGGGAACTGCAGGCCTTACGGGGCCGAGCAGAGGAGAGGGTTGGGTCCTCCGTCGTTTGTTCTGAGGACTTCCCGACGGGCCAGGTTGAGGGTCCTCCGGCCTGGGCCGTGGTAATCTCGTCCTTATCTCAGCATAAGGACTGGATCGCAGACAAAATGGCCGCCGAGCTATCCTGAGGCCTAGGTTCCGGCTGCGCCGGAAGGGAAGGCTGCTGTTCCTCGCCATCGTCTTCCTCGGTTATCTCCCGAGGATCTTCATTGCGGGACCGAACCCTCTCGAATTGTACTTCGAGATTCCTTGTGACCTCGGTCAGTTCCTCCTCCGAGGCTGACTCGGAGCTCGAGGAGGCTACCGTGCCCCCCCCCCTTGTTCCATCATGGTGGCCATGACGATGGGCTGAAAAGAGGATTCCCTCCTTTGCGGCAGGGAAACCCTAGTCCCGGAGGCAGTCTCCGCTGGCGGGGTCTCTGCCGGCTTGGCTAGAGTCACCGCAATCGCCTCGATAGAGGCCTTTGCCTGCTGGGTAGGGGCCTTCACCAGTTTAGGTGCGTCCTGGGCCTTTTCCTTAGGGGGAGGGGCGACGCCTCGCTCCCCCTCTCCCGAGATCGGAAGGGGCTTCTCCCGAAGCTTACCTGGGGTCTCGGACTTCCTCTTCCCCGAACCGGAGCACTGGCTCGTGGTTGACGGTCCCGGGGAAGGTGCGCCCTGCCTGGTGACCGAAGAGCCCGACCTTTCGGCGCTCCCGGAGCCAGCAGACTCACAGCGCTTGGCCTGGTGTTGTGCCCCCGTCGCCGGGGCGCCCGCACAGGACTTAGAAGCCCGCTCGGACCCTTTCTTCTTCTCACCCGTTGAGCCCTTCTCCAACCAGCCGGCGAGACGAGATAGACGGTCCCTCATGGTCCGCTCCGACAAGTTCTTGCAGAACTGGCAGTCCTTCTCTACATGAGTCTTGTCCCCATGAAGACAGTAGAGGCATCGCGAATGTTCGTCCTCCTTAAACACATTCTGCAGCCCGCATCCAGGGCAGCTCCGAACCAGCTTGGGTCCGGGTGACAAACTCGCGTCCTGGGCCATCTCGAAGTAGGCCGCAAATCTTCTGGAATCCTCCAAGAGGTTGATTCGACTAAATCTTCACCCTTGAGGGGTGTAGGAAAATCCTGCAACGGGTACCCGTTAACGGGAGTAGAAACGGTGGAGCTTGAGGCTCGATTAACCGAAAAAATGTGAAAATTCACGTGAAAAAGGGCGAAACACGCAGTAAAAGCTCGAGAGCTAAGCACGAGGACTCCCAACACTTGAACGTGTGGTAAAAATCTGAAGATGGCTGCCAGAGGCGGGGCTTAGGGAGATGGCAGTCATTGGCTCTGGTCAGTATGACGCAGAGATCAGTGATTGGTTACTACTACGAAAGACAGATCAGAAACGAAACGGATACTGATTTTTTCTTTACCAAGGATTCCCAGCCTGACGACGGGGAATATTCATGAGCATGTGAATCCATGCCAGACCCCATGCTGGAGAAATAAATTTATAACTGAAACTTTGAGTGCGAGTGTTACTTGGCTACCTGTATTTACAGATTTCAATTGTATAGCTCTACCGCTCACATTTACCCCTCTTGATATAGATAAGCCTGGCTGCTCAGTCACACTACCAACTTGTGTAGTACAGACCTACACCAAAAGGTGGGTTTCCTAATACCAAGCCTATAAGTGTTGTGTAGTCTCACCCAGTGTGACTGCACCAATTATTACCCAACACTGAAGGTTCGGTTGTTAGGCAAGAATTGATGTAACCCTGTGGGAGACTACACAACACTTGTCCTCTTGGTATTAGGTAACCCACTTTTTGGTATAGGCCTGTACTACACAAGTTGGTAATGTGAGTGAGCAGCCAGGCTTATCTCGAGAGGTAGGTGTGAGCTGTAGAGCTATAACAATGAAATCCACATATACAAGTATCCAAGTAGCACAAAGGTTTTTGTTATAAATAATTATTTAACAGCCGTTTTTAAATAAGCATTCTTTAAAAAGGGCAATATATGTAGCAATCAAATATACTTTTTTAAATACTTTTCCAGAATCGACACAAAGCTAGTAGATACTCTTTGGAGATGCTTCTCACACACTTCCTACACCCTGAGGTGACTTCACTAACTGGGACAGTAATGGGATTTATAGCACTAGTACACACTGTAGATTCTGAGGTTCGTAGAAAGGAAAGGTTAAGGGAAGGAAAAAGGTTAAACAGGTTCTCGGAGCATGTGAGCACTTAAATCTTCCAATGAACTTTCTGAGCAATAATAGTTAAAAAAACAAGTTATAACCAATTCCAATGAGGGACAGCAAGTATAAAGTCAAATGGACTAGAAGAGACTGCAGTGAGCCAGGACAGCCAATGTCAATTGGAGCACAGTCTATGGCGCCGAGGCACTTAGATAACGTCTTGCACAAAGTTAGATAGTTTGTTGAAGAAAAATCAGTGTAGGTCACAAGCTGTTACATTTGTGAAGGGTAGAGCTGAAATCAACTCTAGCAAAGTAGGTACTGCAAGTCTCAACTGAGAAGAACAAAGCTAAAGACACTGAGGTAAGTACCCCAAGTCAGAATAGTACATTTGGTTAGAAGAGTGGTCCAGCTGGCTTCTGTCCGGCTGCAGCAATGCAGATCCTGGGTTCCTGGGCCTCAGTCGTGGGGACAAGAGGGAGGACGTCTGGAGGTCACCTGCAGCAGCTACGGGCTCTTTACAGATCAGCAGCACTTTGCCGTTTCAGCGCTCGGTAAACAGCACCACCGTGGATCTTGGATACCGGATGGGCTTCCTTGAGTCCTGCACTTTGGTGAGGGGACTCAAGCTCTGGTCTTCCTGCTTCTAGAGGGTCCTGGGGAGACTCCTGGAGATGCTGACCAGATCACAGACGTTACACTAGACTACAGATTTCTCAACCCCTGGCGCTTGGTTCCTGCAGCAGCAAAGTAGTACAGCCAGTCAGGGAAGATGATTCAGTGCAGTTCGTCTCAGGGTTAGTTGGTACCACTAACCCAAGGGAAGATGTAATCCCTTCCAGAGCTTCTCTTGTCGATCAGAAAAAGGAGTTTCAGCACAGCAACAGGGCTTCACCGTGCAATTCAAAGGTCCAGGAGGATGCAGAAAGCTTTGTTCACGGTTTCTTAGCCGGGTTGGTCTTCCCAGTGGTCGACTGTCTTCAGTCCCAAAACCCTTGCCTTTTAAGCAGGTTTCTCCCATTCATGCACAACCTTGCGGTCACTCAAACAGCAGGGTTGCTGTCCTGAAAGGACAGCCAGCCAGCCAATCAGGACTGGGTTCATTCAGGCATTCCTAGAGACAAAAGACAGGGGAGTTTCGGGAACCTCCCAAACTTCTTGCCCTTCCAGAAACACTGGAGACAGAGGCGGGTTTCAGTACTGAAGCCCGTCCAAAGGAAAAATGAACAAAGGGGTCAAAACTGGCCTGGCGCATAGAGTAAAAGCCAAGACAGACCTCACAAATGGAAGACCGGGCCATTTTGACAAAATGGTTACCCATGGGTGCTATACTGCAGCTGAGGATACAGCCTGCGGCAGAAAAGCACAAGGGTAGCAAAATGAAACCACTGCCATCAGCCATTTAAAGCAGTGAGGGTAACAGAAAATGTTACACGAGTAGGTAGTAAAAGGGACCACTAAATAACCCCCAGCACTCCACATAAAATGGTGTGTGCGGGACCTACAAAGAGAAAAGTTAAGTAAAGTCAATTTCACTTTACTGTTCTTGGGGACAGTAGTTCACCCAACAAGAGGTATTTAAACCATATGAGGAATTAACATTTCTCTGTGACACTGCACTCAAGGTGCTGGGTGTGATCATACTAAAAGTAGATGCCTATGGATTTTGTCACACTCCAAAAACAAAGCAAACACAATCCAAATCAGGTCAAAAGACATGAGAGAGTGAGAAAAAGGGCTCGCTTACTACAGTGCTAAAATTAAAGAAGTCCAGCAAAAGAGCTGACAGTCTCTAAAAGTGAAGGGCGTTAGCACAGAAAAACAGGTTACCTACCACCCTTGGTAACGTTCTTTCAACTGGATGTACCTCCCACATATTCCTTATCTTTTGATATTTCCAATATCCTGCTTTGCTGCTTAGGGAAAATAATGTTTTAGCAGGGGGAGCTGTGATCTATGCCTGTCGACTAGATGTCCCTCAGAGGCCTCAGTCTCGATTTCGACGTCCCCGAAGGTATATGTAGCAAGTGCAGTTCCATTTTGACGAGTGAAGGATTTGTCTTATACCTCACGGTTATTCCTGAGAGAGCGCAGACTGTAATCGCAAAGGAAATTCGACTGCAAGGAAGGTTGGGAGGGGCGATTAGGAATACATGCGAGTAACATCCAGTCGAAAAGAATCTTACCCTGGGTAAGTAACTTGCTCTTCTAATGGATTGTGTCCTCCCACGTATTCCTTATCTTTTGACACACTCCCAAAGCAGCTTGTAGTTTTACTGAAGGAAGGAGTCCGAATTTTATATGACAATTTAGTCATTTTCAAGGGTCTGCGCACAGAATGCAACACTGCTTTACGAAATACAGTTTCCTGACCTAAGGAAGAGTCTAAACTATAATGTTTGGTGAAGGTATGTACAGACGACCATGTGGCAGCCGCACAGATTTCCTTTATTGGTACTCCCCTCTGCAAAGCAGAGTAAGTTGCCATGCCTCTGGTAGAATGAACCCCGTAGGCCTTCTGTAGGATCTTTTCAAGCCAGTCTGTAGCATTCTGATATTGCCAATATAATCCATCTGGATAATGTCTGCGTGGTGATCGGCATAAACAAATTGTGGCCCGAATAGCCCACGAATAACGGATCATCCTGTCTTAACATTGCCATTCTAGTGAGACGCTCAGTGCACGTTTAGGGTCAAGCCTGTGAAGCCTCTCCTCTTCCTTCCCAGGGTGAGGAGGATGGTAAAATCATGGTAAAGTTATCTTTTGTGTGAGATAAAACTCAGACAATTTTGGGTAGAAAGGTGCGTTTTACCATCAGCACCACCTGAATGATCCTTATAAACAATAGTGTAAGGAGGCTTGCAGGATAAAGCCTGAAGCTCACTCCACCTTCAGGCAGATGTAATAGCTAGTAAAAAGATGGTTTTGAGGGTTACTAGCCTGAGAGGACATGAGTGTAAAGTCTCAAAAGGAGAACACATCATAAACTTCAACACCAAGTTGAGATCCCAAACTGGGAGTAAAAGGGATTGGAGGGAAAACATTTGTCCGTCCCTTTAAAAATGGGATTATTAGGAGGTGTCTTAAAGTAAGAAACTTCTTCTGAAGTGCGCTTAAATATAGAAAGCGTTTATAGTGTACTATAATCTTGCATGTACTTGTTTGAAATTGATAAAGGAAAGAAAATATATAGAAAGTGTCGCCAGATATCCTTTAATGGTACCAATCTGGAGCCCCAGATTAGCTAAGTGTAACAAAAAGGATTACACCATTGGTGTATTACATGTAAATGGATCAACATTCTTACCTGCAGAACTTCCAACAGCAGTGGTACAAATATTTAGTTGCTGGCCTTCTGGCCAAAAGCAAAATCTCCATTACGTCATCCGGGATGTACCAATCTTTGTATCTCAGCCTCTTAGAAACTATGCGTCAAGGCTGAGCGTCCCGATATCCGGATGGAGAACCCAACTTCCTCTCGCAAGAGAAGGTCCTCTCTTTGTGGAAGACGTATCGGAGGGCAGATGGTTCCAGACTGTCTGGGTACCACATCCTCCTGGCCCAATCCAGAGCAACTAGGATCATGGATTTCCTGAACTTTCTCAACCTCCAGATTACGTGAGGAATAACTGGTCTGGACGAAATGCGTACAGGAGCAGAAAATCCCAGTTCACTACGAACGTGTTTCCTAGAGCTCCTCTTGGGGGAAATTCCCTTGAGCAGTACAGCTCGCACTTCGGTTTGGCACCAGTCACGAACAGATCCACTCGAGGGGTTGCCCAAAGGTTGAATATCTTGAAAGACTTCCTCAGCTAGTTCCCACTCACTCTGCCTCCTAAATCTGCCTGCCTCTACTCTCCGCCCTCTGCAACTCATCCAAAACAGGACTGCAAGACTTGTCCTTGGTCTCAAGCCCAGGGATCGGATCTCTTCAGGACTGAAATCTCTGCACTGGCAGCCAGTGGATGCAAGGATTAAGTTCAAAACCCTCTGCATTGTCCACAATTCCTTCTGGGGACTGGGGCTTCAATACCTTCAACTCGCTCTTCCTAAATATCTTCCTTCTCAATCTCTCTATATTTTTTGTGCTACAGATTTTTACTGCGAGCGTAAAGATAGGAGGCAGTGGTCAGTCCACAGCTGAGGTTTTACGCCTTGCAGTTAAACTCTGCCACCCAATCAAGAGTTCTGCCTTTATTGTGTGGGGATGAGGTCACTTTTTGGGTGAAGCCACGTTCCATGAGCACATTCGAGATGGCTGTAGCTTGCTGGTCATAGGGGTCATTGAAACCCAAGTTGAGATCCGCCAGCAGGAGTATTTGAGAGGAAGTTTTCAAGTTATCAGATAAAATTGTAGAAATGTCTTGTTTGAAAGCACCAATGGAGCCTTGAGGTCTATAGATGAGAAGAATTGTGGGCGTGTGAGCGTCAGAGATGGGTAATTTTAAAGTAAGTGATTCGCAGGATTAGATGTCTGGTGATGGTGCAAGTCTCAAGCCAAGTTAGATTTGGTTATGAGAGCTATGCCTCCTCCTTGTTAATTGACACGGTCTGCCCAGAGTATAGTATAGTTGTCAGGGACTGCAAGCATGAGGGCAGGGCCAGCAGCTGCATTTAACTAGGATTCTGTTATGGCTAGGAAGTCAGTCTTCAGCCTGCATTAAAATGGCTATCTGGGCTATCAACTATAAATAAAATCCAAGGAAGACATCCCACAACATACAAAGCTTACCAACTGAGAGAGGACTATGATAGGATGACACTAAAGAATGACTACATAGCTAGATCATTTCGGAAGGCCAAGGACAATTACCAGTAGTATCTTGGCCCCAAATTACACCAAACACCATCAGACTATCGTCAAATAGATAGTATGGGAATAGGAGTCGGCCAATCCACAGCACCAAATCAGAGGGGGCAGGGGCAAACCAGACAAACCCCTTCCCTACACTAGGTAAAATACAACACAGCCAGGAATGTGCTGTGCCATCGCACACAACAGTTAGATGGACAAAGGGAAAGCAGCAACTAAGCGGAACCACAGGAATACTAGTTATATAGGAAAGATCTGCAAGGATTAGGATATACAAACCACTAACCCTTCCTCAAATCTCTGCATATCTAATTCACCAGAAAACCTACACAACCATTTCTCGCCCAGCAAACCGCACACACTTCACAACAAAATACAAACACAAACCGCACCAACAGCACACAAGGTCTTGCTTCAGTCCGATACTCGCACCAAAGCTCAGCGCACAGTGATTACCAAACTGAAGCTGCCAACAGCACCCCACTTCTCTCACTTTCCTACTCCCTCTTCACCCGATTAACCCATCCCACCCGCCTTCTTGTTTTACAGATCCACCTGGGGACCAACTCCGTTGGCGACGGTGCACAATATAAATACCTTTAACATTTAACATAGGATACAAACTATCAAACTCCAGCCCTCCGCTTATCTTTCAATGGGCAAATGTCCGGTAAGATCAGCTTAGAACGAGGAACACAGGGCTGTCCTCTATCCCCCTTATTATATGCAATTTACTTAGAACCATTTCTGCAGCAGTATGAGAAGCACCTGTGGTTAAGGGGATCCATTTTGGGGTTTGGAACACAAACTAATGGCATTCGCCAATGTTTTGTTAGCTATTTTGGACCCCGTAGAATCTCTGAAGGCGATTTCTTCGGAACTGGCAATATTTGGGGCGGTCTCGGGACTGAAGGTTAATCCCCATAAACCTTTTGAAGGTGTCAGCAGGGGAAGCGACCACCCACCAACATAAACCATGCCTAAATGACCAACTAACCCTCTTTCCCTTAGTGGCACAACCAATTAGGCATTCTCTGCCCTTTCCACCGAACTCTAGCTCAACGCACTAAGCTCAAGAGAAGGAGCAGCAGTGCCCCTACCCAAGTCCCCAGGCCCAGTGTCACACACATCCCCCCCACAACAGCCAACAAGGAGGTGGTTGTAAAAGCATAATCCCAAACCAGCAGTAGCAGCCAGCTGCAGTGCCCAGACGTGCCATGCGGGCAACAGACTGCCATCAACCAGCATTAACGGACAAGGTAGGAACAATATACACAATTTTCACAGACATTAGATGAAACCAAAATCTCTCTCCCACTATAAAGGTCTCTCAAATCTAGATGTATCCCCCATCTCTGCCTACTGTATTGTGAAAACTACGGTACTGTGAAACCTAGGCCTCTCTCCCACTATACAGGGATCTCGAATCTAGGTGTATGTCCCATCTCTGGCTTGTTTTTTGCGAAACCTATGCCTCTCTCCCACTATACAGTGTCTCAAATCTAGGTATACCCCTCAAATCTCTGCATATTGTATTGTGAAACCTACTGTACTGTGAAACCTAGGCTCCTCTCCCACGGTACAGGACTTTCAAATCAAGGTCTGATCTCTCGCATACCCCAAATTGCACCGCTCTGTGATACCTAACCTCTCCTGAAGAACCCGCCCGACTGCCCGACCTTGTTCCATAGACCAGCCACCATGCCACATACTGGTCAGAGCAGCACAGACAATCTCTACCTCGGCCGACTACCCCACCTCTGCACACCTACAACTTACAACCCTCACACTTCACCTATCCACCCTCATCGCCAGACCACCCCACCCCGACCCGCTATCTCCCCCAGACAGATCCCGCTCTGCGCAATTAAGAACAGCAAGATGGAGAGAGGAAGCAGAGAACTTTGTCCCCCGGAACATACCGGATGACACAATGAGCCACATAAAACACCCATCATGCACCACCCCCGCCACCAACCAATCACCCCCCCTCCAAACACAGCACCTCCAACTGGCACTTCCCCAGCCTTAGCGTGGCAAGAGCAGCTCGGGCCAAAACCCCACAGCCCCTCCCAGTCTCTCCCACACTCCAAGGACCTTCCACATGTCTAGGAAAGGCAGAGATCAAAGGCACCCGATGCCCCTCCTAGCTTCACCCATCCTCCAAACGAGCATGCATACAATGCCAGCACACTATAGGACCCAAACCTCCACACCCATCCCATGCCTATCCCCATTCCCCTCTCCTACCCTTCACTCTACTCCCAACCCTGTTCCATTCTCCCCACACTCCACCAACACCCACCATGCTGCCTGTACGCACTTCGACCCCCACTTTCCCACTCAACCCTACCTGTCCAACACCCACAAGGACAACCCACCAAATATCCTTGAACCTCATCACCAGGTTAGCTTCCAAAAATAAATTCCACATCTCTGACCTCATCGCAGATGAAATCCCAGACATCCTTTTCATTACTGAGACTTGGTTTTCCGATGACTACGAGCCAGTCGTACACAAGACCATCACACCTGGCTACAACCTCACTGTCCGGAACATATCAAGAAGGGGGGGGGGGGCTCGCATTATTACACAAACACCAATACCAGCTGATAATCAGGACACCTCCACCAACATCACAGACTACGAATCTCTTGGTAAAACTAACTCTCTCCCTCCACCTCCCACAATTTCCTACTCATCTACAGACACACCCCCCAATCCCCCTCCCGCCCCCGGTTACAACGAAAACCTCACAAACACACTTGGCGAAGTTCTGACCTCATCCGACATCCAACACTTACCATCTTAGGGGATTTCAACATATGGTTCGACTCGCCCTCAAACCCTATGACCTCATCAATCACAGACAACCTAGAATCACTCAACCTGACAATACATCTCCACATCCACCCACCCACCCACACGACCAGCCACCCAACCCCCTATTACGGACTGATCACTCAGCAATTTACTTCTCCATACCTCTGAACCCAGCGACTTGAGTTCAAGGTCACAAACTACCACCGCCACCCCCCCCCCCTACCATTCCACTGTGGAACAAAGTCCTAATCACTCCAGATCTAGCACACTCACTCCAACTCTCTCCATACACTTTGCCTCCAGGTAGGAACTCCAGTGATCAAATCCTTCGACCTCTGGATTACAAACACCCTCACACCCCTCAGCCCAACAAAAGGTGGATCACAGTCAATCTCAAATCACTCAGAACTCTCAAGCACAGTCTGGAACGTACCTGGAAAGCTGATCCCTCAGCCCAGAACAAAACCGCCCGAGCAAGAACAACCAGGAAATACAGACGAAATCAAAAAAAAGCAAGAAAACATTCTTTGGTAAGAGAATCCTAAATGCTCGAAATGCGAGCAAGGAACTACATATAATCATAGCCAAAATCAAATGCCCTGCATGCTTGAGCAAGGCCCTGCCAATCTCCCAAGCCCTATGTGACCTTATCACTGCACTTCCACAATGCTGCTAATGAAAGACACTCAGCTATCATCTCTAAACTAAAAGAAATGCCCCCGCCACCAACCCGCCCACTGACTAACCTTCAAACCCCCATTACAAATCCTCGACTTTCTCTCCCATCACACACCTAGAGTTTCTTTTGCTCACAGAAGATAGCCGCCCTTCAGGCTCCCCTGTTGACCCCTGCCCACCCTCACTCCTCAAACATCCTAGCCTCCAATTGTGCAGTTAGTGTCGTACGGACAATCCTCAACCACTCACTCACGTCAGGATCTTCCCCGAAAGCCCTAATAAACTCCTACATCAAACCCATCCTGAAAATACCATCACTCGGCCCACTCCTCCCCCCAAACTACCACCATATATCCAACACACGCTTCATCACCAAACTCATGGACCGTGCAGCATACAAACAACTTGGACTCCTTGCCGAAGCCAACAACCTCCTAGACCATGCACAATCAGGCTTCAGGCCACTCAGGGGTACAGAATACTCCATAGTCTCCATCTGGGACAACCTAAAAAGAACAGCTGACGCAGAAGGCTCCGTAGTACTCATCCTGCTGGACCTCTTCACAGCTTTCGATACCATCCACCACGCCATCCTACTAGACAGGCTACAAACACCAGGAATAAGAAACACAGCCCTTTCATGGATCTCCTCTTATCTCAAATCGACCTCAAATCATGCACCTCAACCAGTTCACATCCACATCACGACAGTAAGGGAAAGTGTCCCACAAGGAGCATCCCTATCCCCCTTAATTTTCAACTTCTACCTAAAACCCCTACCCACAATCATCCGCTCATACAATCTTACCTGCACCAACTATGCAGATGACACCCAGATCATCCTCAAAAACCCCAAAACCTCAAGGCTCCAGCAGTCCGGACCTGTCTTCAGGCCTCTCGGATATTGACCACTGGATGACGACCAACCACGTAATGCTCAACCTGGGGAAAACTGCCCTCCTCGCCCAACCAATTCCGTGGCCTCAAGCCCTAGGACAAGCACCAGCAATCTCTAACGTGGAAAAGAACCTTGGATGCACATTGGACTCAGACTAATCCCTCACACAACACACCACTACTGCATCTAAAACCAGCTTCTTCCATCTATGGATTCTGAGGAATATCTTCCCTTACCTATCCCCACCGTTTTTCGGCCTTCAACTCCATCATCCTGTCCAATCTAGATTACGCAAACTGCCTCTAGCTAGGCGCTCCTGCATCTTAAATAGGGAAACTCCAAAGAAACCAAAACACGGCTGCACGTCGGCTCATTAACCTACCCGCCAGAGATCACATCAGCGCTACACATTAAGTCCTCCATTGGCTCCCGATTGCTCGACCCACTACCTTCAAAGCCATGTCCATCACCCACTGCGCTGTCCACAACACCGGACCAGAATTCCTTTGAGACAAAATCCTTCCTTTGCAGCCCTCAAGGAATCTCAGATCTCAAACAGCATTCTGACTAGTGGTCCCGCCTAACAACTCTCCAGGTTGGGCGGATCATCCTCTTCCATCAAAGCCCAATCATCTGGAACTCCCCAACTCTACACTTTCGCAACATTGAAAAAACACCTGAAATTCAAAAAGGCCCTAAAAAGAAAGGCTCTTCCCATAATATCCTGCTGAATCCTCCCCTCCACACTGAGGAGCTCAACACTCTCTTACACCAATTACAACACAGAGGCCGGCAGCATTCACAGTAGCTCACCTGACATACTGTCGCCCCATCCACAACAACTCTCCTACCTAACAAATACACCAGGGAAGCCAGCAGCTTTCACTGTGGCACACCGCAATACATTCTCTCACCCCCACTGCTCAGACCCTCGCACCAGAGAGACCATGACAATGAGACCACGCCATCCGCACTGGACAAAGATTGCTCCAGCCAAACAACTCAAAGCCTACGGTAGATACACCTCTCACCACCACTGTGGAGAAAGACCGCAGGCACGGCCAAACATCCACACACTGTAGAATGCAGCAAAGGCTATGCTTCATCCGATCTAGTAGCGCATATAGCCATCCACAGTGAAACACCGAACGTACCTCAACACCTCTGCCACTAGCATTCAATGACTAGCAACGAAAAGAAACTCTGTATAGCTGGCCACACATTGACTCGCTCAACAATAGCAATCTATCGCAAACCACCAACAGCGCCCACCAGCGTGCCTGATTTCTGGGCTGCATAGTCGAGCCTAGCCAGACCAGGGAAAATGCACACATGCATCTCCGAATGCATCTCCTAATGCAAAACTCTTAGAACTTCCAGCACATCGACTACGGTCACCGAGGGCGTTCCAACCGCAAAGCGCATTGAGGTCATAAAAATGGGGAAGAGTGCTATATAAAATAACTAAATACAATAATGGCAAATTACTCAACCTTACATTACCAAGGGACACAAAAGGAGGAAATATATGCGACTGTACCCAATTCTTGTGGGCAGAAGAGTAAATTAAATATTTAGGGGTCTATATGGCGAAGTCAGAGGCCAAATTATATAAGGCAAATTACCCTCGATTGCTCAAAACTAAGAGGATCTACAAAGGTGTAATCCTCTATACATATCATGGCTAGCACGTAGGGCTTCAATAAAAAAAATGGTGCCCTTACCGCTCTTATTTTATTATTTCCAGGCACTGCCGATATAGATTCCCAGGAGCTTTTTCAAAACGCTTAACCGCATCTTATCTGCCTTTATTTGGCATAATAAAAGACCCAAGCGAGGCATTACGAACCCCAATGGCTCCAAGAAATAGGGGCGGTATGGCCTTCCCTGACTTAATTTATTATTGGGCGGACCAGTTGAGAATCCTAAAACAATGGTTTCAGGAGATGAGAATAAACTTTGGGTAGACATGGATAGAGCAGTAGTGGGTGGCCTACTAGAGGAGGTGTCATGGTAACCATGACTGATCGCCCTATGAGCATGAAGGCCTCGTGAATAACTGCACTTGTAGGTGAGGTGTGGGATAAAGCACTACGACAAACGTACATATCAACTATTCCGGGGCCCTTCACACCAAAATGGGATAACCCTCAGTTTACTCCCCAGATGGGAAAACAAGCGTTTGGGAAATGGAGGGAAGCGGGTTGCATAGGTTTTAAGAATCTGATGCAGGATCAAAAAATCTAAACTTTTGAGCAAAGTAATCAGTCCTTTTCTCTTACGGAACATGATCTGCTTAGCTACCCCTATGATAAAATTCAGGCCAGCATACAATTCACGATGTTTGAGAAATATATCACGTCACATACAGGGGATAGGTAATAATACAGGGAGCCTGGCAAGGTCCGGATATGCCCAGGAGGGTGAACGTACATTCAAACAAAAAAACAGGATGGGAGAACCACACTTTTGAGATTCAGGATAATATTAGTTTAATCTCTGAATTTTGGTGATGATACATATAATATATCGATTGTTAGCATAACAGACAGACGGGCAGTTGTACATTTGATATGTAGGTGTACCACTAGGTACCACCCTCAGCAACCTCACCCCATGCATACTTGTACACACCTGTTGTGTTTTTTCCTATGACAATACCCATGGATCAACTGAGGTCCTGGGCTGCATTCACTCGTGTTGTTAACTGTGTATCCAAGAGATCTTGCACTATCAGAAGGCTAACACCCTCCACACTCTTGAGGGTGGTACCTAGTTGTACACCTACATATCGAAATGTACAACTGCCCGTCTGTCTGTTATGCTAACAATCAATATATTATATGTATCATCACCAAAATTCAGAGATTAAACTACTAATATCCTGAATCTCAAAAGTGTGGTTCTCCCATCCTGATTTTTTTTTTTTAATATACTTACAGGGGATATGCATTTAACCTCTGCATTTTACGATTTAGTTTCTGAAGAGACCCCGGGGAAAGTGGATTTACATGGACAAGCTAGAGGGCACGTTGGACCGCCATATAACTGATGAGGAATGGGAGAGGCACTGGCAAAATATTCCGAAGGAAACACGCTCCATTCAACTAAGAGAAACGTGGTATAAAAATCTCACACAATGGCATTATACACCGGCGAGACTTACTGTGATGTTTAAGGGGACCCCTCACAGGACTGCTGGCAGAAATGTAAAGGGCAGGGGGACTGGGTCCACGTTTGGTGGCCCTGCCCAGTCTTGATACCATTCTGGGGCCAAGTAAACCAGACACTACAGAAGGTGGTGGGGGCAAATATATCAACCGAAGCAGGTGATTCTGTCTGTGAAAAGATGATAACTGCTCCACGAGATCGAGCACACAAAAAACATTTATGGTATTATCCTCGACGGCCCTTTGATCACAAGAAAGTGGAAAAAGAAACAGCCCCATCCCATCATGAATGGTTTAATAAACTTTGGCATGTTTTGTCGATGGTATGGGTAACATACAATATACAAGGGGAAGACAAAAAATGTAGACAGGACTGGGGTGTGTTGTTGGACTACCTGAAGGATGATTATCGGATTCATCTTTGCCCCCAAAGTATTCAGATTTTGGACATTGCTTTATGCCTCTCTATGGTACTGCTAGTGAGTGGTGTGGGAGGGGGGAGTTTTAGGGTGGGGGGAAGGGGTGGAATGTTATGAAACATTTTGAAATGCAAATAAATACATTACAAATAGTTTTAAAAAACCAATGGTTGAAATGATTGGATTTCGGCTGTACCAAAATTAAACAGCCAAAAATGTCAACCATTTGGTTTTCATTATAGCGAACAAGGGAAGCAGGGGTGTCCCCTGCACCCTTGTTCACTATAATGTAATCTGGGGAGGCCGGGTTGTCCCCAGCATCCAAAATAACGTTAAAAGAAAAGGAAAAAAAGGACCCTGCAGCGCCGTTTCCCAACCATAGACAGAAGTTAAGGGGACTAATGCTGCAGGGCAGCTAAGTGTGCCGGCAAAGGGTAAGTAAGGAGGATGGGGGGTGGTAGTGCTTATTTCAAATACGAACAATTAGAATTCGACATTGTCTTCAAAATGTTTGTATTCGAAATAACTTCTATCCAAATAATTCCAATTATTACAGACATTTCAAGGGTTTTTTGAGGGCCTAGGGCCGTTCCTCTCTTTCTCTTGTCTGTATTTGACGGTCCTCCCTAACACAGGCACCTGTAAACCTTGGTAAGTGCAAGCAAATGCTGAGAATCCCTACTCAAGAACTGGCTTACGCTACAGATGATACTCTAAGACGCTGGCTATCTAACCTCCCTCACGAACTTCCAAACTGATCTTACTCTATCCACGGATTAGTCTTCTAATGGGCAGTTGAATAGTGCCTGGCACAAACTCTGGTCAAGTTACGCTATCCTTGCAAGTCCACTCAACTATCCATCTCTACTCTCACTATTTCCCAGTTACTCCTACCTTTCTGCTGTCCCTTCAAGGTTTCACCTCTCCTGATCTTACCTCCACCCTTTGATGTTACTTTTCCTTTGACTACTACTCCTCATCGCTATTACTCCTCTATACTATCCCCTTCCCTACCAACATTGCTCCTCCAATCAACCACTCAAACACCCTCCTTTCATCCTGTAATATTAATTTCACATTCACTGCTTACACTAATCTCTTAACTCACTCGTCACACAACAATGCACGCTCCCACTACAGAACCATTTGCATCCAGCCAATACCTCACCTGCACCATGAATCTGCTCCACAAACTGCTGTTCCCTCCTTCTGGTCTCATGGTCGTCCTCTACTTCCACGCCCGACCTCGCCCCAAAAAACCCACACTTCCAGCTTCCTGTCCCCCGCTTAAATCCCCCTTCTTCTGAGGAGTGTACAACTACCCCTGCCCAATATGGCCCTTTTCCCCCACCCAGGGCATGTATGTGCAAGAAAAGAAAATCATAAGAAGTGGGTTAAGCGCCACTCGTCATCTCCGCACATGCTTGCCACATACCAAATATCGTGGCATGGGAAGCTCAATTTCGTTTACCAGGACTCGTTCCCTTGGGGTATCCCAGTAAGTTTGGGTAACAGTTTCCCTTATGCTTTGAGGGAGGCATGGTAACACAAGTAGACACTGACAAGAGCTGCAAGTTTCAAAACCTTTATTGATGGTTTAAAAGCGTTTGGAAAACTATCTTTCCCGATAACCAAAATGGGAGTATTTTTGACCATCAAAAAAAAAAGAAAATACAGTTCTCGTCAGTCCTTATTCTAAATAAAATGACCTATATACAGGGACATGTTGTGGCCAGCGACACCGAAGAACTGTACATAGATTCAGTGATGGCCCCCTCTAAACCCAGAAATATATGGGCACGGTACAGGCAATATCTAGCAGATTTATCTGCCCTTGATGACTCAAATGAAATGCAAAACTAACCTGTATATGTTATATGCTCACTGAAATTGAATGTCGCAAATGTATCTGCTTCATCTGTGTGCAATGTTAAATAAGTTGTTAAAAAAATAAAAAATAAAATAACCTATACGAATACACTAATGCTGGCCCTCTTTCTAATACAATAAATGTGTAAAGGGAATGTGTAATGCAAAAAGGAAAAATCAGTGTTCAAAAGAAATGTCAGTATGGCCGAGTAAACTCCCTTCCCCACGTTTTGTAGCACGGGGTAAGGTGGTACACCTAGACCTTACGACACACTCTGGCTCTACAGACACAAGAATGTAGTTAGTTTTGTGGACTTGGGCCCACTTGGCCTTCCACGAAAAGCAACTAAAACAGTAAAAAAAAAAAAAAAAAGTGTTTCCTTCATGTTGCCACAATTCAATACAGGTTTCCCTCTGCCAGGCTCTAACCTTTCATTCACAATTTCGGAGGGGTTCCCTTCCCCTAAGCTTGCATCACACCTTCATAGGCTTCTCTCTGTCGGGCTCAAGCATCCAACACAAGGCCTCTTGGTAAATGTAGTTTCGAGTTCAATACTTATTTCAAAGTTGAAGATATCGGTCACATCCAGGTTTCCCTCTGCCAGAATCAAAAAACTGTTCAAATCTTGCATCTCAGTTTCCTTCTCTTCCCGCCACTTCTACAGCATCAGAAATTTCACAGAGACTTTTGATTGGGCAATCTTCTTTTGCCAGACCACTGTTACTTTGTATCTTTAATTTACATTTCTCTACAATGCTTTGCTTTCTCTTGCGTCTTATCGGCACATGCGCAACCTTGATTTGCCAGATATGGTTTCCATCAAGTTTCATTTAAAATAGACCGACTCATTGCTTTCATCAACTCACCGGCTGTGTTAATTCATTTTCATCGGTTGCAGCTTTGATCCTGAGATCAAGGCTGATACCACAACTGCTGCTGCACCTCCCAAACTCTGCCACTCACCCGAGAGGGTGGCTGGTATCCTTGAAACACAAAAGGGGTTAGTCTTTTCTCTTTGGCTGGGCTTCCTTGTGCAACTTTCAAGGCCCCTTCGGAGGTAACCATCTCTCGCCAGGATGTCCAAGGTTTCTCCGTACCTCAGTTCCGTCCCTCGACCAGAACTGCTCCTTCTCGTGCATCGCCTTGCTCAGTGTGTGTCTCTGTGTTCCACCTTTTTACCATGTGAGGAGTGCCAATAGATACCAGGTGTATGCAATTAAGATCAAGTGCCTGATCTTATTAGTGGGACATGTCCAATGTATTGCATGGGTGGTACTCCTTTTAGCCTCAGAACTCTTCCTCTGCTCAGTGTGTGTAGGAAAGGGGGTGGGGAGTCTGGGAAGTTGAAAGATCCTATAAAATAGGATGGGACAGGGGTATTTGGAAAGGGGGATACACCATGTCTCAGCATCGGGCATTCCTCACCCTACTCCCCAAGGACCCCTCACCCAGGTGATCCTCCCCCACGTATCCACCTGCAGGGTCTGGATCCAAAGGCGATGGCCGTGCCTTGTCCACCTAAGCAAGGGATCCCTGGGGTTTAGGCAGTGAAACGCCCCCAGGTTTTTCACAAAACCATGTTGTCCCTGGTCGTCTAAGGGACCTGTCATCAATTGCATAAGCTTGCTGGTCGAACATTGGCAGTCCTGAGAAGCAGATGTTTGTTTTGTATCTGTGCACAGCTGCAACTGGTGTCTCTCTTGGCAGAAAGCTGATGCAACCGGGTCTCTTTACAGCACTACCTTGCCCATTCTATTTAGACTTTCTTGGTTGGCACTCTCCAATTTTTTTTTTTTTAATTATTAAGCATTTAGCGTAAATCAATAGAACTTTTTAGCTTTAAAATCCCATCAATAGTCTTTCCCACCAAGCCAAACAAATGTAGCAAACTGTGGATCCTTTGCTTTCCAGGCCTTTTGCTATACAACATTACCATTCTGTCCTTTTTTGTCCTTGTCTTTTTTGTTTGGCCATGTTTTACCAGATATTGCTTATAGCTAGTTCGGTTTCCTGATACACTAGCTTGATCAAGTAGTCTTTTTTGCATCACTTCTAGTAACACGCCCAAAGCCCTTACCGTTCTTTTATTAAGGTGGACTTACAGTGCTTCCCACCATGGATCAGTGTCCAAGCCACATGTGAGCGGCAAAGCACATTGCAGTGTCATCTCTCTCTCTGCTTTCAATTCATTGCAAAACATGGCTACATTTTTTATAATGATTCTTCATCTTTGTTACATAAGTGGCACTTATCCATTGACACACCATATTTCTTCAAGTTCTGTTTTGTCCTTAGGATGTTAAGTCTAAAGTGAAGTATGGCGCCCCTGTACTTTGGATTTACACTCTTATTCAAATAATTGGGCAGGTTTTTCAGGTAGTTGACCAGTTTAGCAGAGAGTGTATGTGATTTGGAGCCTGCCCAGATAACTTCTGTTTGAGCCCAATCGATTGCTAGCAATGATAATTTTACTTTTTTTGGGTTGTTGTGTAAGGTTTCTACACCGATTCATAGGTTCTCCATAATTTATTTACATTTGGATCTCCACAGAATCTTCACTTTGGGACTTTATCACTTTGTATTGTGGCGGACATTCAATTAGTTTAATTTTTCTGTTGGTTTTAAGAGTTTTCCATATCACCTGAACATTAAGTGAATAGAGACCCAGTTCGTGCCTAATCACTCCACTTGGTATGGAGTTTGGTAGTCCGTGTTCTTTTGCAGAATCTGGATTCCAGTACATTCTTAGACAACACTCGCCCACTTAAGTAATTGCAGGTGTGACTTTATGATTATAAAAATCAACCAAGGACAGGATTGAGAATTTTCCCAATTTTATCTTCACAATCAGTGCTTGTGATCTAAGTTGGTCCAGTTCCAAGTTAGCAATCCATGGTTTTCTCCTCCGTCTGAGCTGAACTCGGCTCCCAAATATTTCGAGCTGTTGGACACTTTAATTGGAATGTCCTGTAGGCACCACTTGAATAGTTTATAGCTTTTCAAGTGAGATTTTCTGATAATTAAAGTTTTTTTTCCCAGCGTTGATTTGTTGTTTGTCAACGTCGACATAGGCGTGTAACGCGTTGAGTTTCTTTTGAAGCCCTATAGGAGTCAAGTCCACCAACACAAGGTCACCCGCGTACAACAAGCGACTTACAGGGGACCCATTTATACATGGCGAGCAAGATCTCTCTGGCTCCTGCCATTCATTGATGTCATGAATGTAGAAATTGTATAAGATTGAAGCGAACAGGCACCCTCGTTTCAGCCCTCTTGTAGTTCTTATGCTCTGACTGAGGGTTCCTTGCTGGTCAAGTTGCACTTTTAGTTAAGTATTGGAGTGTAAAGCTAGGATGGCAGCTAATAAGTCTTGTGGGCAACCCTTTTCCCTCCGTTTATGCCACAAATCTCTTGGTTTACTAATGAAAGCAGCAGCCATGTCTATGAATGCTAGATATAATTTTGGATTATCCATTGCTGTTTTTAGTTTCAATAGATTAAGTAACAAGAGATTTAGGCCGCAGTCCACTCTGTAGTAGCCATTCTTTTAATCTCTTCAGCAGGATTCCTGCATACAATTTTCTGAGGACATCCAATAACAAAATAGGGTGATAGTTTTCGGGTTTTAGTCAATCGCCTTTTTTGAAAATTGGTATGATGATTGCAGTCTTCCAGGATTCAGGAATTTGTCTGTTGATATTGATTCTGTTGAAGAGAACGTGCCACATATCCGACCATAAGTCCGGATTTTGTTTTAGGATAGAATTCATCAACCCGTCCGGTCGCACGTGATGCATTTGCGTTTTTGATCAGATTGAAAATTTCCTGCCTAGAAAAGATCATGTCCCATGAGTTTTTGCTTGACGAATTAGGTGCCTGAATAGATTTCAGTTTTGTTCGTAAATTTCACCAAAGTGTTGGAGCTATTGTGATTCCTGAATTGGGTTCAACTGATCTTGTCCTCTTGTATTTGTCTGACTTTTTATCAGAGACCAGAAAAAGTTCGCCTTTTTGTTTTCTGTCACTTGAATCATTTTTTCAGTCTTGTTAATATAATTGTGCTCGAAGAGCCTTTACCCAATTTCAATTTTTTGCTGTCACGCTCTTTGTCTCCAATTTTTTCGCTGTAGACTCAGTCTCATTTATTGCTCTCAGTGCTTTGAATAATTGTTTTTTTCTTTTTGGCTAGCACTTGGTCTTATTGATGGAATCTTATTTGACGATTCGTGCTCTGTGTGTCTGGTATTCTGAACAAGCTCAGACACAATTCATACTCGATATCTGCGTCAGTCTTGCCTATACATTTCTTTACTGTAAATTCTAACGGAGGTATCTCTTTGGGGGAGAGAGACGTAGTCTGTTTAGTCCATTGTTTATAGTCACATTGTGTGGCCATTTCAGTTTTTTGGTATCCTTTGCATCACTTGTTCGTGGCATTGTTTGAGCACAGGTGAGAATCAATTGGATGTGATCACTCTTTGTAGTGTTCCTGATTTTCATGGATGTTATTTGTTGATAACTAACGGTTTGTTTTGAGGCAATCACTGACCACATATATAAAAGCTTGCAGTATTGAATTCAGCTCTAAGCTCATCTATATATTTCATGACTGTCGGGAGAAAGTTGTCGCCATCTTTAGCTTTGCTGTTCCAATACAAATTGAAAAAGATCTGCATGGTTTTTGTATATGCTATCGGTTGATCTTCCTGCGTTATTACAATTCGTATAAGAGATGAGGGCAACCTAGTTTGAACGATTTCTCTCTTCAGACTGTTTTTTACAATAGTCAGACCGGCCGAGGGACTCCCCCTGACACCTTTATAGGCTTTAAGTAACCACGCGTCCATCTATAAAAAGGGGTAATTTGTAACCAACATTCCTGTATACATATTACATCCACGGACAAAAGTTCTATTTATTTTTCAAAATAGATGTTTAAAGCCTCTGGAGTGCCATGAGGCGACCCGTAGGGTTCCTGTTTGTGGTCGGTCTATTGTTTTTGCTAACTCGCAAGAGTTGTTGGTAACCAATCCCACGATGCTGTGCTATGTATTTTGGTAGCTATATTGGGATGATTTGTTGCTTTTGCCAGTTCATTATCGTTTTCGGTTCCTGTTACAATGATTCGTAGGGCTCCCGGACCACGCAATATTGTTGCTGAAAATCTAATGGGTTTACTGTTTATGTCATTTTCATTCTCTTCTGCTTCACCTAGTTTTGGGGACTCTGTCCAGATATTTGCTAGTTGAACATCTATCTGAGTCTGTCATCCTTTTGAGTCACTTTGAGGTCGAAACCCAGTATCCTGAGATCTTCCGTGGCTGCTCTTATTAAAGTCATAATTGTCTTGGAGGCGAGATGTATACATAGGAGGTGAGTGAGTTTTGATTGGGAATGCCACTACTTTGATATCTTTTGTCTCAATCACTCGAAGTTGTGGCACTTAGTGTATTAGCCTCAAATTGGCCCTGTTTAGTATCAATCCATCATTTGCCTTCAGGATGCGCTCAAACATGAATTTATGTACCTTCTTTGTTTGGGGGTCAATTTTAGGAGCTGGGCGCTTGGTCTTGTTATTATCTGGTTCCGGCTTGCTTGCTGACTTTCTATTGATGAAGCAGTCTGCTTTTGAGTGTACAATCATAGCATCCAAGACTTGTCTTTGTATTGACTCACGCTTCTGTTTATTTGCCAAGCGTTCTCTTTTGGCCTGTAGCGTTACAAACGGTGTTAGCTGTTGAGCTGAGAGCTTTAGGTCTTCAGATGGGTCAACCATCCATTGACTTTCATCCTGTGGTTCCTCATTCTCTACCTCTATGATGCTTTCGTCGTCATAAGTCGATACATCCAATAGCACATCTTCCGTTCTTTTGGTGGCTTTGTTTGCTCAAACTCATTATCTATGTTGTTATTTATTAAGTACCTCGTTTTTATATTCAGCTTTGGTTCCTCAGCCACTCGCTGTCTCCGGCATTTCTTAGATGATCAACCTTGCCTTCCCCAGTTACTTTTACTGGGTCAAATACGGGAAACAATTATTTTGCTGGCTGACCAAATCGTGCAAGTTCTCTCTCAGTGGTGCTTCGGTTAGTCGACTGATTTTGTAATGTTTTCTGTGGCAGAGGTTGTGTAGTAGCAATGGGTCCCTGCGATATCTGTGACAAGGGTTGAGTTGTTGGAAGCGATCCTGGGGTGTCTTGCATCCCCAAATCAAAAATGGGCGCACTTTTAGCACTTGTGGGAAGGTTTGTGCATTTGGGATTATGCCATCGACTAACCTTGCTGGTATTAGATTGTTGATGTTCTCTGTAGCTTCACACATCGTCCGACTCTCCTTGGAGCTTATAGTGCCCTGCTTAGCTTCTGGTTTTATTAGCTCCACTATGTTGCTGAAGCCCCTCAGGAAGGTTCTTTTATCCTAGCGGGCATCCTCCATCAGGTCAATTAGCGTCTTTAAGATGACGTTTTCGGACTCTTTCTCTGGATCTTTGCTCTTTTGTGGCTTTGATATATGACTCAATACATATTAATTTCGATTGCATGAGCGCAAGTAACGTAGTCTTATCTTTATAATTCTCGTGGAGCACTTCATATAATTTAAGAAAAGGCACCAACGTTATTGTTAACATTGATCCAACTGCAGTTTGCAATTGTGCATATTGGTCCGCCAATAATTGTGTTTGATCCTTTGTCACTTGTTTGATCATCCTGGCATTTTGTTGGATCTTTGTGGCTTTTGGGGGCTTGTTTAAATTTTTGGTTTCCCAGAGTCTGCTGCTTTTGGGAACCCTTATTTCTTGAATCTTCAGTGGAGGATGATGAGGAGTCTGTCTCACTCATATCAGTTTGAATTTTTTCTGTTGAATTATCTTCAAAACGTGCTTGATTAATTTGCACTGGGTGGCAGATTTCATTTTGGGCTGTGTTTCGAGCCATGGGGACCTTCATCGCGCCCGTTTTAACTTTTTTCTGGGGAGCCATTTGCATAGTGGATTTATTTAATTTCATTTCAGCAATGGCACGTTTTTCCTTTCGGCCCTGTGGCATTTTGCTAAAAGGGGCATGGATCAGGAATTTGAACCCTCGCGGCTGGGCCTGCCCTCAGGACTTGGGCTGGCTCTGGATTCCTCCTCATCCTTCTAAAGCCCCGAACAAGGGGATTCACACTCCCCCTCGATAAGGTTAGGCAACTGACGTTGTCCCAGTACACAGTTCCGAAAGGTCAGAGAAACTGAAGGAATCTAGGACATGAGTGAAACTATTGCTTTTACAGAAGATCTGCATTGAGGTGCGCAAAACGACAATAGTATTGGTTTCTGCATTCCTTGCTCGCTGCACTCCCACTGTGACATCAGCAGTAAACGGACTTGCTGCCCGTTTGCATGCCCAAGCGTCGTGGCTTATAGGAACTGTAGTTCCTATGAATGTAGAGATGCACTAGTCTCCAAGACAGCTTCCAGTGCCCAACACTAAGGCATAAAGAGCCACCGGACAGAATGTACCCAGGGAGCCCGATATGTACCGGTTTACTGAGCCATTTAAGGATACAGGGATCCCCAACGGATTTATCTATTGCACACTGTCAATACCTGCTGACGGAGATGTTTATAGGAGAAAGCAGGCCATGCCAAAGGGAGTGGTTGAAAGATGTAGTCGTAAGCAGAAGGACTTGTATGGCTTTTGTATCTGCAGATTAATGCAGATTTCAACTTTGACTCCACTGGGGTGACAATTAAGGTGCAACCCAGTTACACTTTGCAACTAAATCACAAGCATATATCTGTGTGCAGCAAGGGTCCCTTAGGACGACTGGCCCTTGGTAGGTGGTATGCTTGCTCCTGCCCCAGTGACAGCACCCATATTGTGCCTGAAGTGAATTGGAGCGCATATATCAAAATTTGAGGGAGACATAACGCAGATCGTAAGGTTTCTGCGTGATTTAACAGATATGACCTCAATAAATGGACGTTTGTAACCACACAAATACTCCCCATACACTGCAATCTCCCAAATATCTGGAAGTAAATCATTATTTTTATTGCAAACTGAGTCGCAGTCTTCCCACATTGCTTGTTTCATTTTCTACAAATAAAGGCTTTTGGGGAGTGTTTTACCAGTTTGTCCTGAGAGTATAGTAAAAGTGGATTGTTCAGCGAGTACCTTGGCTTAAGAGTGGGCTACTCCCATATTGTTGTTTACTATTAACACTACAATTCCTGCACTGATATGCGGCGGCCAGGGTTAGAGAAGTGTCAGGTGCCTTTGTTGAATTGTGCCATTTCTAGATTTTCCTACAGGCAAGATTATTCTTAAGCTATGCCAAATGTTGAAAGGGAGCTTAAGTGGCAGGAAGAAATGGATCAACTCACTAAGGGGGCACCATTGAGGAGAAATTCGCCATAGGGTAGCTCATATCGGCATGAATGGCCAAAGAGATGCAAGCTTTAAATTAAATACAGATTGCAAATCTCTGTAGAGGACAATAAACAACCTACATGTAATGCACTGCATTTTCCCATTTGCACCAATCTATGTAGCCAATACATTTTTACTGGTGCATGGACAAACTTAATACTGTACCTTTTCAACAGTCTGCTTCCTTCGTGAGAGTAAAGCACTGACTGCTACATCTCCGCTTGTCACCCCAGAAAAGTCAGGGGGTTTACTGAGGAGTCCAATGTATGACCAAGGCATGGATTGATATCCCTGAACCTAAAGCCTCAGTCTACGAAATTATTTTAACAGCTAGTCCACTCGAGTCCATGCAATTCAGAGATCATGTTGCCTGCAGCACTCTGCTATGCAGTCTAGTCATTCAGTAGTCTTGTTCAGATCTGCATGGAGAGGTACTTGTAGTCTTAACTCTCCTATCACAGTTGTTCTCTGGCCTTCTACTATGGCCAACAATCTTGGAAAAATGTGACAGATTACAAGTCCTTTAACACAACAAGCAGCACACAAGACATAGCACAGCACAATATATCCTACGGAGCACAAATATGTTTTATACTTTGCACCCCTGCAATTGCAAACTCAAGGGCGGAATAGAAGATCTAAGTGTAGAAGAACCAAAATTGTACAAATTATGTAGTTTAAATACAATACAGGTTCTAACACAAGGGTAAAGAGGAATGTCTGCAGCAATAAAACAATAAAAAGCATTGGATATTGCCCCCAAACTAGTCCCTCCTCCAACGTGCTACTACATATATGTAAATCTCAATTCTTACATACAGACAATCCCCACCTAGTCCCTGGCCTCAAAACACTAACGCTCTGACTCACCTTAAAATCGGTGTTGTTGATGAATTCAAACACTAGGGCTGGAGTCTTGGACTGCAAGAGGAAGCATGCATTAGAGAGGCTTCCCTTACAGAAACCGATCAGCATAAGGCGCA
The DNA here is from genome assembly GCF_040938575.1 of Ambystoma mexicanum. Classification (NCBI taxonomy): domain Eukaryota; kingdom Metazoa; phylum Chordata; class Amphibia; order Caudata; family Ambystomatidae; genus Ambystoma; species Ambystoma mexicanum. The sequence continues at coordinate 987,381,561 of NC_090921.1, forward strand.
AATAAAAAAAGCAAAAAACATCCTCCTCTTGTTATGTTTCAAATAAGCAATACATTATTTCAGCTCACAGACCCATTTTGTTGTGCTGTAAGCTTTCATTAACTCTGACTCCTGAAAACACTTGTCAATTAATTCAGTTTTAATTCACCCATGTTTAGGAATAGTCAAAGAGAACCTTCAAGGAGTTCCCCTGAAAGTGGATCATGTGTGTGAAGGGAGAGCATAGATTAGAGTGTACACATGGTTCTACTTCAAAAGGAAATCAACGGGATAGCCTCATTCTTGTGCAAGCATTGCTTGGTGGCTGAAAGGAGACTTCACGTCAAACAATTTCACCTTTACAATCAACCACATAACAGTGTTTGGACGGTTTTTCTGAAAGTAAAACCATTAAACGGAGGCAGTACAAGACTCCACTCTTCGTGTAAGGCTGTACCACCCGAGTTCAGGGTAGCGTAAACCGAGCAGCCAGGCTTATTTTAGGAGAGAGAGGGCTGTAGAATCAGTACAAACAAATTGTAATACAAATGGTCCAAAGAAACACTGAAACACTATGCATTGTAAAAATAAAATTGTTTATTTAAATACAAGTAGACCCAGATAAATCTTGGGGGAAATAAGTACTACCACAGATCATATGAACTCATTATGGAAAAACAACACTATGCTTGAAGGTACACAGACCAAAGCATATAACCTTATTTGGAACACCCAGCAGGAGTTCAAGGGAAGTCCAAACAAATAGTTACTTTAAGATTACTTTCAGGAATACCACGTAAGTAGACCCTCATCAGTCTTACCGCGAAAGAAATCACATATATAATATCAACTGGACAATATACTTTTCTGATCTAGTGAAGAACAAGTTACTTTCTTACCTGGTAACGTTCTTTCAATGGGATGGTCCGGCGACGTATTCCATATCTATGACAGGTAATGTCCACAGCTCTGCTGCTCCGGAAAATCTTTGGCGTCTGCGTCCTGCGTCGATGACGACGATGCGCCGTCCCCGAGGACCTCCTCCGACGTCACCCGATGTGATAAGTAGGATGAACGACGCCCATAGCCTCAGTTATAGTTTTTTCCCATAACGTGTGCCACCAGTTTTCTGCCTACCAGACACACAAGGCCTTGCGGAACGCAAGCTGCAATCGCAAAAGAAATTCTGCAGCGGGGAAGGCAGGGAGGGAGCGATATGGAATACGTCGTCGGACCATCCCATCGAAAGAACGTTACCAGGTAAGAAAGTAACTTGTTCTTCGAGGGGATTGGGTCCTCTGACGTATTCCATATCTATGACAGACTCCCAAAGCAGTACCAAGCAAGGAGGTGGGAAAGAATTTAGAATCCAAATTTTGCATGCCCAATCAAATTGCGGAATAGAGAACTGCCTTGCCAAAGGCCAGATCTTGCCCTCTGATGAAATCGAGGGAGTAGTGACGTACATAAGTATGTACTGAAGCCCAGGTGAATAGGAACCCCGCCTCTGCAGGGCAGTAGTCGCAGCCACTCCCCTGGTAGAATGGGCCCGCGAACCAGCCGGAGGATCCTTACCCGCCAAACGGTAACACTCCGAGATAGCTAAAATAATCCAACGAGACAAAGTCTGTTTCGTCACAGCTTGTCCCAAACGCTTTCCAGCGTAACCAATGAAAAGTTGATCGTCGATTCTGACCCGGGACATGCGCGAAATATAAAAGCTCAAAGCTCTCCTAGAATCAAGCCTATGGAGCCGCTCCTCTTCCTTACCAGGATGTGGAGGAGGATAGAACGCCGGAAGAACCACCTTCTGGCTCAAATGAAATTCCAAAAGCACCTTCGGAAGAAAAAAAGGACGAACTCTAAGGACAACCCTGTCCTTATGAAACACAGTGAAGGGTGGCTTAACTGAAAGTGCCTGTAACTCACTCACTCTGCGAGCTGAAGTAATCGCAACCAAAAACACAGTTTTCAGAGTTAACAGCCTCAATGGGCAAGAATGTAAAGGCTCAAACGGAGCACCCATAAGAAACTTAAGAACAAAGTTCAAATCCCAACCAAGCACCAGAAAAGGTGACGAAGGGAACACATTAGTGAGCCCTTTCAAAAACTGCAAAATTAAAGGAATCTTAAAATAGGAACACTCTTCAGACGAGCGCTTAAATATGGACAGCGCCGCCAGGTAACCTTTAATGGTCCCCCACTTGCAAGCCTCTGTGGGCCAAGGAAAGCAAAAAAGACAGAACCATGGAAATGTCACAATCAAAAGGATCCACGTTCTTAACTCTGCACCAGTCGCAGAAGTTTCTCCAACGGCAACGGTACAGAGACTTTGTTGCCGGCCGCCTGGCCGAGAGCAACACCTCCATCACGTCTTCAGGAAGATCCCAATACTTATACCTCAACCTTTCAGAAGCCAAGCGTGAAGGTTGAGGGATCTGACCTCTGGATGGAGAACCTGACCCACCCCCTCCCGTGAGAGCAGATCGTCTCGGTAGGGAAGACGATGTGGAGGGCATTTGGACAAGTCGAGAAGGTCCGGGTGCCACGTCCTCCAGGCCCACGCCGGAGCAATGAGGATCATCTGGGAACCAAACCTCTAACCTCTGCAGCACTTGCGGGATGACGGGGACTGGAGGAAACGCATACAGTAGTGGGAATGACCACTCCACCACGAATGCGTCTCCTAAGGCTCCTTTTGGAGGAAATTCCCACGAGCAAAACTTTTCGCACTTCCGGTTGACACTGGAGGCGAAGAGATCCACTTGAGGGGCTCCCCAAAGGGCGAAGATCTCCAGGAGAATCTCCTGAGCCAGCTCCCACTCGTGAGAGATCGTGCTCTGCCTGCTCAGAGCATCCGCCGTCTCGTTGTTGTCTCCAGCCAGATGAACAGCCGAGATCGAAACTTCCTGCTGGATGGCGCAGAACTCGAGCTGCATCACCTCCCTGCACAGCGGAAGTGACCCTGCCCCCCCCCCCTTTTTGTTGAGGTAGTGCATGGCCACCATCGGCAGAAAAGCCTTCAGGGCTAGCCTGACGGCCCTCAGCTCCAACAGATTGATATAGAGTCTGGACTCCGACGGAGACCAACGACCGCTGTCAACTAGTTGGCACAAGCTCCCCATCCCGTGAGGGATGCGTCCGTCACGATCGTCACCTCCGGCCAGGGCAGCCAAAATGGGGCCCCCTTCATCAGATTGCCCTCGACGGCTCACCACAGAAGATCCCGGGCTACCGAGGGCGGCACCTGAACAGGGTCCGACAGCCTGCCGGAGGACTGAGACCACTGGAGCTTGAGTGCCCACTGCAAAGATCTCATCCGCAGACGAGCCTCTGGCACCAGAAGAATGCAGGATGCCATAAGGCCGAGCAGTCTCAAGAACTCGGACGCTGGGAGATCCTGGGCAAATTGAAACTTGTTCACCATCAGCTGAATGTGAAGAGCCCTCACCTGAGGAGGAAAACACTGCCCCAGGGACGTGTCAAGCACTGCTCCAATGTACTGGAGCCGCTGCGTTGGTGTCAAATGGGACTTCTTTAAATTGAGGGAGAAGCCCAGCCTGTGAAGGGAGTGGCAGGCGAGGGACAGATGATCCTGGACTTTCTCGGGAGAGCTCCCCCTGATCAACCAATCGTCCAGGTAGGGGTAGACGTGAATCCCCCTTTCCTGAGATGTGCTGCCACCACCACCATGAGCTTGGTGAAAACCCTCGGGCGGAGGTCAATCCGAACGGCAGGACCCGAAACTGAAAGTGCGAGTCACCAACCGCAAACCTCAGGTACTTCTTGTGCTTGGGATGGATCGGCACATGGAAGTAAGCATCCTTGAGGTCGAGAGACACCAACCAGTCCTAAAGTTGAAGGGCCTGGAGGACTTGAGAAAGAGTCACCATCTTGAACTTGTCCTTCCTGAGGAGTTTGTTTAAACCGTGCAAGTCCATGATGGGTCTCAATCCCCCGTCTTTCTTCGAAATCAAAAAATAAGGGGAATACCATCCCTTGTTCCTCTCCGCTACAGGCACCAGTTCTATGGCGCCCTTCTCCAGCAGGACTTGAATTTCCTGCGCCAGGAGCAGATCCGGACACTTCAAAGAGAGGTTCCCTGGTGGATTGTCGTGAGGCCTCTGCCGAAAAGGAAGACAGTAGCCGTGGGTTATGATCTCCAGAACCCACACATCCGAAGTAATGGCTTGCCACTCTACAAGATGCTGCGCCAGCCTTCCCCCAACCGGCGAACCATGGGATCTGGCCTCATGACTGAGTGGTAGCGGCAGCGGCCTTGCCTGAAGGCAAAGAGGCAACTGCCCGAGCGGCCTTGGCACCTCGAGTACCTTTGTTTCCACCTCTGGCACTCTTACGATGGCCTCTGACTGCTATCTCCCCTTGCTTTATTGAAGGAGTAATAGCGAAAGAAGCCTCCCCCTCCATTGCTGTCCCCTAGGACGAAAAGGCGGAGGTTGGCGAACTGCAGCGCCCAATGACTTTGCTGCAGCTTTCGAGGTCTGCAACCTCTCAAGGCTCTCGTCAGCCTTGCTGCCAAAAAGATGTTCACCGTCAATGGGCATGTTGAGGAGCCGGGACTGCACATCAGGCGCGAATCCACACTTCTGCAACCACGCAAACCTGCGCATTACGGTGCTCGCCGCCATGGACCGGCTGACACAATCTGCCAAGTCCAAACCCGACTGAACGGCCTCACACATGGCATCCTTGCCATCCTGAACCATAGCAAGGAAACCATCCCGTTCGTCCCCTTCAGGAATATGTTCTGCCGCTAATGCAACAGTTCCACAGAGTGTGGGTGAAACGAGACAAAGCACATACGGAGTTGGCCGCCTGAAGCGCCATACCCCCGAAGAAAACACTTTCTTCGCCCAGCCGTCAAAACGTTTGTCGTCCCTATCCGGAGGGATGGTAGGATACGACGCCTGCTTTGCCGGGGCCGTAGCCGCCTGCACCACCAAACTCTCCAGAGTGGGGTGCCTGTACAAGTAGCAGGGGTCGCTACTGGCTGGACGATATTTTCGTGACAAAAACTTACCCACTGCCGGGAGACTCTCCGGAACAGTCCAAGCCGCCGCCACCCTTCTCTGCAGAGCCATATGAAACAGCAAAACCGGTTCAGTGGCGGGACCGAGATCAAGGATGTCCGTGAGATCATCCTGAACGAACTCCCCTGGGGGAGCTGACCGATCCAAATACTCGGTGACCCGAGACATAAAGCGCCGATATGAAGAATCGGCATGAGTGCCAGGCTCCGGCCTACAAAACTCCACCTCCGGAGAGGTGTCCAATCCACTGGCATCATGCAGTCACTGCCTCAGATCATCAAACTGGCTATTTCCCGAGATAAGCTCATCTGGAACCGTAACCAGAACCAAGCCGACATCAGAGCCTTCATCACCCTCTGAAATGTACTCCAGGCGTGAAGAGGAAGACCTCTGGGGACCAAAGCAGTGCCTTAACCTTAGCCAGAGCCTTTCTAGGGGCAAACCCCGTGCCACGGGGCCCATCCGACACCACCGCCTCGAAAGGCGTCGAAGGCGGCGAACGAGTCGGCGCCAGCGTCGACAGAAAAGGCGTCGACGTCGAGCGAATCGGCGTCGACGTCAGCTCCAGTGCCGCCAGCATCGGCGGCGTCGACAGAGGCCTCGAAGCCGGAGGTCCGAGCGTGTCTCTCGACGACCTAGGTGCCGACGGCATCGACAACCCCCTCGGAGGAGGAGCCTCGAGAGAAATAGTTGACGACCTCGGCACCACAGGCGTCGACGTCTTCGAAGACGTCACAGGATCACGCGGTCTCGAGTGCGTCGAGGACCGGGACCTGGAACGGGCATGGCGAGAACGGCTACCCTTGTCCGAGCGGGACCTCTCCCGCGAGCCGTGCCGACCACCCGATCCCAAAGGTGTACGAGCGCTGTCTCTCGACCGGTGCCGACCGACCCCACTCAAAGGTGCGGACGGACCGGTGCCCTGCGATTCAAGAATCGCCAACATCTGCTTCCCGAAGGAAGCCCATTCCTCCGGTGTCGCTTGCATGGAGGGATAAGCGACCCGCCGACGGGCGGAGTCCTCGGAAGAGGACGGGGAAGGCGACTTATGCCGGCGCTTCCGGGAATGCCTCGAAGAGGCGGGGGAGTGGCGAGACAGACTCCTGGAAGGAGACCCACTAGACTTCCGACGATGGCGCGGAGAGTCACCCCTCGAGTCATCTGTCGAAAGCCCCGCACACCTCGACTTCCGGGGCTTAGACACCCGGCCTACCGACAGCTTCTTGCGTTCCCGCAAGGCCTTTGCCGTGAGCGACTGGCAGTCGACACAGTCGTCCGTATTGTGGGCCTCCCTGAGGCACCAGAGGCAGGTGTCGTGCGAGTCCGTGACCGACATCTTGGACCCACAGTCCCCGCATTTCTTGAAGCCCGGACGCGGGGTTGAAGACGAAGTAGACATCGCCACGAACAGGTCTTCACAAAAAACCTAATAGGTGCAACGAACCGAGAATTCGAAAACAGCAAACTCCGACGAGTCGAGGCGTACAGAGATTAACGAAGTGAACACGTTTGCGGAAAAAACGGAACTGAGGCTATAGGCATCTTGCGGCCTACTTATCACATCGGGTGACGTCGGCCGTCGGAGGAGGTCCTCGGGGACGGCGCATTGACGTCATCGACGCAGGATGCAGACACCAAAGATTTTCCGGAGCAGCACAGCTGTGGACATTACCTGTCATAGATATGGAATACGTCGGAGGACCCAATCCCCTCGAAACACAGATTCTAGGAACAGTATAAACCGATAACTCTGATACAGGATAAGTTATTCTACGGGAGTTGAACCTTGGGGGGTGTAATATTCAATTACAGTTGATTTTCAGTTCACAGACCAAGGGAAGCAATAACTCTACCTTATTGTAGGAGAACAGTCATGCTAAAGGTGAGTAAAAACTATACACTTTTTACAGGAGCTGTCCACCACTTACAGGCAGGTGTAAACCGAAGACTGTCTAAAACAGGCCAGGGAAAGCAAAACCCAGTGTTATACTTTATGAATGAATCACGGTTATTCTAGGTAGGTAAAAATCCCAATACAGACTTCTTCTGGACAGGCTAACAGCAAATCAGGCGAAGCAAGACCCAGTTGGGGACACTCATAATTGGAATAGTGAATATAGTGAAGTGAAACCCACAGCATTACTTTTGGGAAGAGGTATAACCAAACCACAGGTGAGTAATATACCCTTGCATCTACTTTCCGTTAGAATGGCTAAACCGTTTCTAATGAAAGAACAAGGTTACATATACTTTTCAGAATGGCAGAATATTTCTAAGGTAAGTAATACCTTTTGTAACCGTTCACTCACAGAATTACAGTTACCAACCAACTTCTTTTGCAATTAAGTAACTTTCAAACATATTATCTTTTCTAGGCAAAAGGCACACTCCTTAAAAGTCTTTCCCTTATTCTTGGAGCACGAGTGTCCTCAGTGACAGAAGAGGGGGCGGGGGACACTAGGGTCTAGTGTCCAACAAGCAGGTAACAATAGGTTCTTAAGTAGCAAAAGTCAGAGTTCCTAAAGAAGACTCTTAAAACAAGTACATTACTTTATAGTTAGTTGAGGGTCCGGGGCTTCACAAAAGACATCCTATGAGGATTCCAGCAGGGGCCTGGGTGCACTGAACGAGAGGACTCCCAATCACAGAAAACAACACAGAACTACACAGAAATCACAAGAGACTTAAGGTAAGTAAATACCCAAGCCATCACAGTACCTGAGCACAGAAGATTTTGCAGCAGAAGGACTTTAGGATCTTCAGCCAAAAGCCTGGTCGTTGAATTCTTTCATCAAGAAGACGGGACACTAAGGACATTTGCAGCAAGGATCACAGGGAAGGTTCTAGGCAAGGTTTTCCTCACGGCTGGATGTGGCTCTGTGGAATTGGAACCTTTGTCAGGAGCAAAGACAATATTGCGGGTGGGATTCTCAAAATATGCAAGGTCCAGCACTCTGGTGAGGGGACTTTCGGACTGGCATTGTGCCTCTGGAGATCCAGTAGGATGCCCACGGGGATTCGGCGAGATTACGAATTCGGAAGACCGCGCACCGCACAATGGCTCGAGGTCCCAGGGTATTGGGGTTTTGCAGCCCTGCAACGTTGCAGTACAGAGTGGGCCGGCTCAAAATGCAGGTCTTCTTGAGTGTAGTGGGTATCACCAGGCTCTGGGTCAGGGTCGTTTTTGGAGTCCCCAGGTCGATTGGAGGAAGGGCTACAGCAGGCTTTGGTTACACAGCAGGCTATCTGGTCGCTGGAAATCATTTCAGCCGCAATTCTTAATCTTCCTCTTCGATTTTGGTTCCAGTGGTCGACTACCTCTTCAGCTTCCAGGATCAGACGTTCATGCAGGAACCAAGCCGATCAAACAGCCTTGCAACATTCAAACTTGGGGTGTTGGCAATCCTGTCAGAACAGCCAACCTCCCTCGCTTACTGCCTTCACAGACACTCTGGAGGCTGGGCGGGGAGTCCACAGAATCACAGAAAGGAATTTCCCACCCTGGATGTCCGGAAGGAAACAAGAAACACTAAAATCGCAAAAAAACAAAACAAGGCCATTTTGGTAAAATTAGCACCCATCAGTGCCTTTACCACGGTAAAGGTGCACCGAATTAATAAAACGTTTCACTGCCACCAGCCATTAAAGGTGATTTTTTCCTTGTAACATAAAATGTTACATTTAAAATTAGAAAGGAGATACCGGCACTCCACATAAGGGGGGGCAGGGGGGTGCTGGTCCCTACAAATCGTAAAAGGGATCCAAAGATGCTTCCTAGCCAGAGAAAATTAAAAGGGGAGCCCCTATGGCAACCAAGCAACAATTGGCACTTATTGTCAAAAAGGATAACTTAATACACTATGGAGAGTCCAGAGTGTGGAAAAAGATTCCCACTCACTGAGGTACAAGGAACAATAATCCACCGGTAAAAGCAAAAAGTTCTGGGGTTGACACAGGTCAGGAAGATTTGTACTGCTATGAAAATCTTATCCAACACAGCTGCAGCAAAATGAATAGCTGTTGGGAAATGTTAGGGTAACATTCCTTGTGAATTTCCTCGAAGTGCTTCCATACGATTACACAGAGTAAGAAAACAGACCAGCATTGTGCATCATGTTTTTAGGAACTCCAATAGTGTTGAACAGCATTGCTAGTGGAAGATGGAATAAGCCCAGCAGCATTCCAAATAGCAGATTTATTGTTTTCGAAACAACCAGTTTTCCATCCTGAGAGCCTACTGAATGTATCCGCTTGTGTACAGGGCATCTGAATATTGGACTGCGAGAAAACATTTAAATAGTGAAATACATTTCATTAAAAAGCCTACTTGGTTGAGATTGTAACTTTTTTTCAAATGTAAAGTTACATGTAAACTCCAGAAATATCAAATACATATTTAAGGAAACCAAAATGCCTCCAATTGTAAAAAGAAGAGGGCAGATAGGCTGACATATAAAAATGTAAGTAGAACACTGTCACTTTCAGTCAACCAGATAGCTCTGGCATCATGATGTATTACAGAAGCATATGGAACTCAGTTAATTAACACATAATGGCAAACAAACAGTCCCCTCGGTTGATAAATCATATTCCTTTTGGTGACCTACGAGGCAGGTGGGTAGTTGATTAATTAAATGACGATACCCATGAGAAAGAACTTGCATTATAGGCATCTTTCTTCTCCATTAAGATCTTCAATATTCATAAACATTGAACAGATGGGAGCCATGTTAATATTCATACACATGGAATAGAAAAGAAAAAAAGGAAAGGGGGAAAAGAGGAAAACATATAGGACAGCTACCCCACAAAGACTTAAAGGATGTTTGACCAAGGCAGCCATAAAAGCATGGCTTGATCTCCAAATGGCCTGGCAGCATTACACATTTTAGATACCAAGACATTTTTCAGGAATGCTGCAGTAGTTGCTTTTACTCTAGTTTCCCGAGATCTAGGTTTACCCACAAGAATTCCGTTAGCCTTTTGATAGGATAAAGTAATACAAAAAACTATTTGCCTACCTATGGATTTTTCAGCAGCAGGGAAACCTGCATGGATTACTTCATTAGAAAAGTTCAGAATTTCTACTGTGTTTAGTCTTTCATGAATATTTATCCGGTCCTTCTCTACATCCAATTTGAGAAGGGACCTTTCAGGAGCAGAATGGGGTCATGAAATAAGGTCCAGTTACTTACCCCTGGTAATGTTATTTCAACTGGATGTTCCTCCCACGTATTCCTCATCGTATGATAACTCCTTCCAGCGTCGGCTGCTTCAGAAACAGTTTTTGCGATAGCGGGCAATGTGCGTCATACTGAACTGCTCTGTCCCTCGACGGCGTCCATCGGCTCTCGAGGCCTACGACACCCATATTGTATATAGCATGCACCGCCCCTGTTACTTCAGTTCCTAGTTTTAACCCACTCTAGTATCAAACACTGCCATTCTCGAGGTCAAAATACCAGGCAGTTGCAAAAGAAAGGTGTAAAGCACAGACATTCTACCTAGGGGTAGGATGTTAAAAGGTATTTGGACCGCACACTGTCACCAATCGGAACTGGTCCCCAGGCAGATCTGCAAACGGGAAGGCGGGGTGGGTTAGAAGGGTGAAGAGGGAGTAGGATAGTGAGAGAAGTGATGTCCCGTTGGCAGCTTCAGTTCGGTTTTCACCGTGCACTGAGCTTGGGTGCGAGTCTCGGGTCGATGTCAGTCCTTGTGTGCTGTTGGTGTGGCTTATGTGTTTGTTGCGGTGTGGTGTGGTGAAGTGCATGCGGTTTGCTGTGCGAGAGGTGGTTGTGTGGGTTTTTGAGAGAGTTGGGTATGCAGAAACTTTAGCTTTTTGGTTAGTGGGTTATATGTCTCGCAACTAACATCGCAATGTGGCTCAACGCCTAGATTTGGGAGTCCTAGATAGTGGGAGGGGGCCCAGGCTTCACAATACAGGTGGTTTCAAATATAATATACAGAGAAAGAGGCTGCACCTAGATTTGAGAATCCTGTATAGTGGGAAAGAGGCCTAGGAAACACTACAGAAGGTTTCAAATATAGTATAAAAAGATGGCGGCTACACATAGATTTGCGAATCCAGCTACACCTAGGTTTGAAAGTCCTGTATAGTGGGAAAAGGCCTAGGTTTCAGAATGCAGCAGGTTTAGTATTGTAACAGACGCAAGATGGTTTGTTATACCTATATTTGAGAGTACATTTATAGTGGGAGATTGCTAGTGTTGAGTATTCCCTAAGAGAGTGATGCAGGTAACATTTGCAGTTCTGTCTTAGTAATCACAGTTCTGGCTCAATGTGGCAGCCTCTAGATTTAGCTCAAGGCAAAAGGAACAAGTTACTTACCTGTAACTGTTGTTCTCCAGCATGGGTCTGGCATGGATTCACATGCTCATGAATATTCCCCGTCGTCAGGCTGGGAATCCTCGGTAAAGAAAAAACCAGTATCAGTTTCGTTTCTGATCTGTCTTTCGTAGTAATAACCAATCACTGGTCTCTGCGTCATACTGCCCACAGCCAATGACTGCCCTCTACCTAAGCACCGCCTCTGGCAGCCATCTTCAGATTTGGAAGCACGTGAAGTGGCAGTATGACCAAGTGAAGAGCCGCAGAGGGGTAGGCGGGAGGGTTCGCATGTGAATCCATGCCAGACCCATGCTGGAGAACAACAGTTACAGGTAAGTAACTTGTTCCTTCTCCAGCATGGGGTCTGGCATGGATTCACATGCTCATGAATAAAAAATACATAGCAGTACACACATGCACAACCACGGGAGGTGGCAAAGGCTCAACATTAAGCATCACATCAAACTCAACATTAAGCATTTTACCTCCTCACGAGGCTCACCTTAGGCGAACAGGTTGCGCAACACTGCTTGGCCGACCCTGGACTCCTCCCTGGAATCCCGATCGACGCAGTAGAATTTCGTGAAGGTGTGCGTCGACCTCCACGTAGCAGCCCTACATATGTCCAGCAGGGGCACACCAGAAAGGAACGCCGTGGTAGCTGCGATCACACTGGTGGAATGGGCTCTCGGACTGCCAGGCAGCGGTCGGTTTGCCAACCGATGACAGTACATGATACAGCCGGAGAGCCATCTGGAAATGGAAGCCTTCGAGAGAGCCTTCCCCTGATTGACAGGTCCAAAGTTCACAAAGAGTTGTGACGTCTTCCGAAAACACTTTGTGCGGTCCACGTAGAACTTCAGCGCTCTAGCCACATCCAGCGAGTGCAAAGTCCTCTCAGCCGGCGACGAAGGCGACGGGAAGAACACAGGCAACACCAAGGGTTCGTTGAGATGGAATTCCGACGGCACCTTGGGCATGAAGGAGGGATGCGTCCTGAGCACTTCCCTCCTGTCGTGAAAAGTCAAGTACGGGGCCTTGCAGGAAAGGGCCTGGATCTCTCCCACCCGTCGTGCGGAGGTGATGGCCACAAGAAACGCCGTTTTCCACGACAGAAACTTCAACGGGGCCGAGTGCAGAGGCTCGAACGGAGGTCCCATGAGCTTGGTCAGCACCACGTTGAGCTCCCACGCCGGGGCCGGAGCCTTCACCGGCGGGAACGATCTGAACAGTCCCTTCATGAACTCTTTCACCAGACGATGAGACCACAAGGACGTCCGCCCCGTGGTTCTGGTGTATCAGGAGATCGCAGCCAGATGAATCTTGATGGACGCGTGTGCCAGACCAGCTTTGGCCAGCGTCAGCAGGTACGGCAGTACCTGAGGAGCCGTAATCCGTAGAGGGTTAATCTTCTGTGCGTGGCACCAGACAGAGAACCTCTTCCATTTGTGTCCGTAGCATTTAAGAGTCGAGGACGCCCTGGCCTTTGCAAGAACCTCTCTGCAGTCGGCCGGTATGTCGTATCCTCCAAACTCTAGCGCTGCAGGAGCCAGGCCTGCAAGTTCAGCGATTTCGGGTCGTGGTGGAGGATGGCGCCTCCTTCCCTGGAGAGTAGATCCGCGTCCACCGGCAGCTTGATTGGCGGGGACGCTGACAAGTCCAGAAGGTCCGGGAACCATATCTGCCTCGGCCACGCAGGTGCGACGAGGATCATCCTGCACCGTGACCTCTTGAGCTGGTTGACGAGCCGGATTAGCAGTGGCAAAGGAGGGAACGCGTAGAGGAACAGGCCCTCCCAGGGGAACGAGAAAGCATCGCCCATGCTCCTCGCCTGGGGAAACCTGCTGGCGAACCTCGGCACTTGGAGTTCGTCGCCGTCGCAAACAGGTCGATCTGGGGTGTGCCCCACTGTCGGAAGAGGCGATCCACTAGATCCTGCCGTAGTTCCCACTCGTGGCACGAGCGCATCTCCCTGCTGAGTGAGTCGGCGATGGTGTTTTTTATCCCTGCCAGATGAAACGGCACCAGAAACATCCTTTGGGCGACGGCCCAATGCCACAGGTCCTGCGCCTCCTTGGACAGTGCTGGGGACCTGGTTCCGCCCTGTTTCCTGATGTAAAACAAGGTGGTGGTGTTGTCGGTGAAGATCCTCACCACCTTGCCCTTGAGGGACGGAAGGAAGGACCTGAGGGCCCAGAACACTGCACGGAGCTCCAGGACGTTGATATGGAGGGACTTCTCCGTCGGGAGCCAAAGGCCTCTCGCGTGCAGTTTTTCGGTGTGCGCTCCCCACCCTTCCAGGGAGGCATCCGTGGTCACTGTCTCCTGGTGGTCTGGGGTCTGGAAGTCCATGCCCGCCCTCAGATGCGCGCGGGTGCCCCACCACCGGACCGCTCGGCGGAAACTCTCGTCGAGTGTGATCCTCTCCTCGAAGCCGCCCGTCGTTTGGATCCAGCGCGCGTCCGGGAACTCCTGCAACGGGCGCATCCGGAGCCTGCACATGGGAATGAGGTAGATGCAAGAAGACATCATTCCGAGGAGGGACTTGATGGACCTCACCTTGGCCACGTCGGAAGCCAACATCTGCTGTACCTTGCCCAGGATGGACCTGGTTCTTTCCTCCGACGGGGAGGCCAGAAGGGACACTGTGTCGAGCTTTGCTCCCAGAAACAGTGCGTTTTGCACGGGTACCAGGTGGGACTTGGCGTAGTTCACGGAGAATCCAAGGTCCGTGAGAAGTTGGACGGTCCTTGCCGTGTGCTCCACGGCGAGCTCCCTCGTCTTGGCTCGGATGAGCCAGTCGTCCAGGTAGGGGTAGACGTGGATCCCCTCGCGGCGCAGCTGCGCCGCCACCGGTGCAAGGCACTTGGTGAATACCCTGGGTGCCGACAGTAGTCCGAAGGGGAGGGCTTTGAACTGGTAGTGATGCCCTTGGACCACAAACCTGAGGAATTTTCGGTGCCCCTTCAAGATGGGAATATGGAAGTAGGCATCCTCCAATTCCAACGACGACAGGAAGTCTCCTTCCTCCAGCTGACCCAGGACGTGCTGGAGGGTGACCATCCGGAACTTCTGCGCCTTGATGAATTTGTTCAGACGTCGCAGGTCTAGGATGGGGCGCCATCCTCCCATCTTCTTCTTCACGAGGAAGTATCTCGAGTAAACTCCGGAGCCCCGAAGCCTCTTTGGGACGAGTTCGATGGCGCCCTTCCTGAGCATCGCCCTTACCTCCAGGAGAAGCTGAGGGACGTGAAGCTCTTTCCTGGCCACGGGGGGGACGCGCGGGCACCTTCTTTGAAACTCGAGCGCGTGGCCCCGGGCTAAGGCGTCCAGCACCCGGTGGAGATGGACTCCCACACGCTGACGAAGCTCGCCAGTCGGCCTCCCACCGGGGTGCATCGGTGGGGGCCCGACCCCACGGTCGGTTCAATCCTGTTTCGACGAGGCTTTGCCGCCTTGACCTCCTTGGCGACGACGGCGGGGTCCGCCAGACTTGCCTCGTCCTCTGTAGGCCTCCTGAGACGACGAGCGGGCCGCTTAACGGTAGGTGGAGAAACCGCCGCCGGAACCTTTGGAGGCGCCCTTGCCTCCGCTGCTCCGAAAGGGCGTCCGTCGTTGCTGCAGAACCCCAAGGGCCCAGGCCGTCTCAGTGTCCGCTTTAATGGCCTGAAGGGAATCGTCCACTGTTTTCCCAAGCAGGTTGTTCCCATCGAACGGCATGTCCAGGACTCTGGTCTGTACGTCTTAACGGAAGTCCGTAGCCTTGAGCCATCCACGCCGCCTAAGGCACACGCCGTTGCCCAACTGGCGAAACCCAGTGTCGGCGATGTCCGTCGCAATAGTGATGGCATGGTCCGACGCCACCTCACCTTCCTGTAGGATCTCCAGGGCATCCGCCCTCTTGTCGTCCGGTAGGAAGTCCAGCAGGGGAGCCAGTTTGTACCATAGCTCCCTGTCGTAGCGGGCCACGATAGCCAAGGCGTTGTCCGCTTTAATCGTCGTCGCTGCAGACGAGATGACCCTGCGTCCCATAGAGTCCAATTTCTTTCCCTCGCCGTCCGGTGGGGAAGTCTTCCTGGCCGCCGCAGAGACGACGGAGTCCGGGGAAGGCTGCGCCCGGAGGCACAGGGGGGCCGCGTCCGGGACCCGGTACTTCTTCTCGTACCGGTCTCTTCTAGCTGGCGTAGTGGAAGGGTTCTTGAGGAGGGCGAGGCCCTCATCCCAAATGTCGTCCAGTAGAGGCACCGCGAGGACCGTCTTCCTCTTGGCCTCGCGCCGTTGATAAAGGAATCCTTCCTTGTTGTTCTCCTCAGGGCAGAGTTGGAAAAGCTCGGATGCCCTGGCGATCATGGAGTGGAACGAACCAATCTCGTCGGGCGGAGTAACCCTGGTGGGAGGTGACGACGGTAGATCCTCGTCGTATACCTCGTCGTCCGTACCCGTCGCTGCCGTGTCAGTCCCCGTATCATCCCCTCGGGTGGACGGGGAGGAGGGCTGGATGGTGCGCGACGGCTGAAAAGGAGGTGGAGGGTGAATCCTCCTTTTCTTGAGCGGGGGAACACCAGAAGGTCCCGGCTCAGGATCCCCCGACGGGAGAGGTTCATCCGTCGGCAACGGCAGTCTCGTCCTTATCTCTGAGCATAAGGACTGTATAGCCAACAAAATGGCCGCCGAGCTGTCTTGCGGTGCTGGCAGAGGGGAATCCGACGGGCGATCAGGGGCCCCGTCGGCACCCTCGACGATGTCGTCGTCACCTGCGTCGGGATCCATCCCGACGGGCCGGTCTTCTTCCACGCCAAGGCCGTGGCTTAAGACCTCGATCAGCTCTTCCTCCGAGGTTGAAGCCGAATCTACGACGACGCCCTGCCCCCCCTTTTTCTTCGCCGCTGGGGATTTCACGGGGGTCCTATCGATGGGCACAAAAGAGGACTCCCTCTGAGGTGGCAGGGAGACTCTGAGCCCCGAGGTCGCCACCACTGGTGTAGCCTCCACAGGCTGAGCCAGGGTCGCCGCGACAGTATCGATAGAGGGCTTGGCCGGATGGATTAATGCCTTCACCACCTTAGGTGCGCTCACCGCCTTATCCTTGAGGGGGAGGGGGGACACTGCCTCGCTCCCCCTCCGATGGGGCCTTCGAGCTCGACCGGGGCCTCTCCAGGAGCTTTGCCGGGTGCTCGCCCTTCCTCTTACCCGACCCAGAGCGTTGGCTCGTGGCTGAAGGTGCCGGGGAGGGTGCGCCCTGCCTGGCGCCCGTAGAGCCCGACCGTTCGGCGCTCCCGGTGCCAGCGGACTCGCGGTGCTTGGCCTTGTGTTGGACCCCCGTCGCCGGGGCGTCCTCAAAGGTCTTAGAAGACCGCTCGGATTTTTTCCTCTTCTTCTCGCCTGACGGGCTCTTCCCTTCCAGCCAGTTGGCGAGACGTTGATGGCAGTCCTTCATGGTCCGCTCCGACATATTGCCGCAAAACGCACAGTCCTTCTCCACGTGCGTCTTGTCCTCATGTAAGCAGTAGAGACAAAAGGAGTGTTCGTCCTCAAAGACGTTCTGCAGCTGGCATCCAGGGCAGACCCTGAACAGCTTTCCGGGCGTCGAGCTTCCCTTCTCCTGGGCCATGTCCGGGCCTGAGAAGCTTCTGGAGTCCTCCAAAAGCGTAGCTCGACGAAATCTTCACCCTTGAGGGGCGCAGACGAATCCGACACGGGTCCCCGTTGATCGGATGGAGAGTCGGTGGAGCTTGAGGCTCTTTTGACCGAAAAAACGAAGTTTTTGAGCAAAAAACGTGAAAAAATAGCACTAACGCTCGAGAGCAATAGCACGAGGATCCCAACACATGAACGTGCGGTAAAAATCTGAAGATGGCTGCCAGAGGCGGTGCTTAGGTAGAGGGCAGTCGTCATTGGCTGTGGTCAGTATGACGCAGAGACCAGTGATTGGTTACTACTACGAAAGACAGATCAGAAACGAAACTGATACTGGTTTTTTTCTTTACCGAGGATTCCCAGCCTGACGACGGGGAATATTCATGAGCATGTGAATCCATGCCAGACCCCATGCTGGAGAACTAAAAGTTCCCAAAAGTGTGACGACGGCTAGTGTTCACAGTACTGTCCCCAGTGTAGCTCAGTTGATAATTCAGTAGCCTCACTGTAAAGACTGGTAGGGGGTGGTCTGTACTTCTGCTCTCTATATGGTAGAGGGGAGGCACAGAGGACCCCAGCCTAGATTCTCTATTCGGTAGCTATGGTCGAGCAATCAAGGCCTAGCTTCTCAGGTGGTGATGCAGGCTGGTTCCTAAGTACAGTGTAGTCCCCAAGCCCCCACAAAGGAATGTCCACACACTGTATTGGTTAGAACACAGTATTTATATAATCAATATTCAAGGTTATGTACACTTATCATAATAACTCACTTTGTACTGGAAAATCAACAATGGCAAATATATACAATTCTGAAGTGGTACCACCCTTTGTATTAGATCTCATTAAAGTGCATCAACAATACTGTAACAATGTCACACAAATCAATAGAGTGAAACCAGCAATAGAGAGAGGAGAGAAAATAAGATGGTTGAGCAATAGGCAGAAAACTGGCCCCTACCACTAGACAGTTCTGTGTGGAGATCCCCCCCCACCTGGGCAACCTGTAAAATAAAGATATAGCACAAGCCCAGTCCATATATTGTTCTTCAAGTCTTATTCCCTCCTATAATGTTTTTACCCCCCCAATGTACCTGGTGAAGTCGAGTTCTTCGAAGAGGCGTCGACACATCCTTCTTGAGCGACCCCCTTTCAAGCGGGCGTCACGGATCGTCGAGAGGCATCGAGAAGCGTCGAGGAACTCGGCGTTCGGCGGCGGGGAATCGACGGCCCTTCTTGAATGCCTTCCCTTTCAAGCGGGAGACACGGGGCGTCGAACGTCCGTCGAGGAACTCGGCGTTCGGCGTCGGGGAATCGACGGCCCTTCTTGAATGCCTTCCCTTTCAAGCGGGAGACACGGGGCGTTGAACGTCCGACAACAAACAGGGTAGAACGGCGTCGATGAGGTGGCAGCTTCGATCCAAGCGGTGCTCGTCGACGACGGAGCGTTGGCGTCCTGCAAGGCAGAGGCGTGCGGGGCACCTCGAAGACAATTGTTCTGGACCGCAAAGATTGTGGAGACGGGGGCCCAGCAAGGGCGTCGAGTCGTTCGAGTCTTTGTGGTCTTCGGGTGGCGGGAAACCCACCGGCAGGTTTCTCCTCGGCGCGTTGGTCGTCCTCGACTTTCTCCGGCAGGATAAAGCGATCGACGGTGCGGACGAGGGAGTCCTTCGATTCAAATGTTATTAGGCAAGGAGCGGACGGCTCCGGTCGTCGGCGGCACAGCGTCAAGTGGTTCCCACGGCTGGGCAACACAACTTCGACGGGCCTCCAGCGGTTACACAGACCTGCGAACCCTGGTCGACGGCAATGGACTTCGACGGCGGCAATGTCCGGGTGCTTCACTTCGATCTCCTCGGCAGTCCCGTCTCGGGTCGGCAGCCTTTCGATGGTCTGACTTCCAGGACGCTTCGGTGAAGATGTAGCGGTGCTCGATGATCCCTCGGAGCACGGGAAGAGGGCGCCTTACCAGGTCCTCTCTCGGGTCAGTCCTCGACGAATTCGGCAGCTTTCAGATCGGTCGAAGCAAGTGCATCAGCAAGTCTTCTTCTTCCAGCTGGGCGTCGAGGATCAGCAGTTCCAGTTACTCTTAGAGTGGAGACTCAGCTTCTGAACGCTTCTGAACAATTACCAGTGGTGAGAGGTCCCAGATATACTATTCTGTCTCTCATCCACACTGCTGGCACACACTCAGCAGCCAATCATACAGAAGGGCATTCATGCAGTCAGTCAGCCAATCAGGCACATAGTGCATTCAGGCCACACTCCTCCCTTTCAGACACTCACAACAAGGAAAGTGGATTGGGACAAGTACCCAGCCATTCAACACTACACACTGCATTCAGGCCAGTTTCGGGCAGGGCTGTCTCAGTCTTTGTCTCTCATGCCAGAAACCAGACAACCACAACAAGGAGTGTATATTGGTCACACACTCCATTCACCCAGGTCCCACCCACAGGAGGTACCCACAACATAGTCACTGGGAAGGCTCCAGTCAGTCTAGCTGGGCCTTCACAACAACACCATATATGGAACTTCCACCCAACAGCCAGTCAGGGGGAAGGCATAGAGTCAGGGCTTCCCAGGACTTTGGGAAAACAAGGTAACAGGCAATAGAAAGCAAGAGGCCACAGGGGCCATCTTGTTTCCTATCAGGAATCAACTGATCCCAATGGCAGGGCCTGGGTATCCCAAAATGGAGGACACCCAGAGCACCTGTCAAATTCAGCATGGAGCTGCCACCAGCCCATACCCTGCTCTGTGGGCCACCCACAGGTGCCCAAAAACATACACTAGGGGCACAGGGTTGTACCCCTACCCATGGGTGCCATAAGGGTATTCCATGGGTCTGTTCACCAAACCAAAAGAGAGCTGCACTGCCAGGAGTCCCACATGGACTCCTGGGCAGAAAACACGACAGAACACACGATAAAAACAGTAAAGGACAAGGATTCAGAGGCCCTGTCCCTCTGATGCATTTCCAGCATCACACTCACCCTTTGGAGAGTTGGTTAGTCATAGAAGCCTGGCAAACTATGTTCTGAGGTAAGGTAGAGTGGCAGGGCTTTCTGGTGTAGAGGTATTGCTCTACTCCCCGCCCATGCCACACTTAGCTTGGTAGTTGCTACTGGTTGATGGCTGGCCACTTGCTACACCTGCAGACACAGTTTGGAGCCGCCAAAGTAGGAGCCACCCTTTGCTTTGGGGCCCTTAGCTGCATAGGCAGCACGGGCTGAGGGCTGCCATGGAGTGGTCGGTTAAGGCTTTTGATTGAGCCAATACGGGCCAGAGGCGGAAGGTAACAGGGAAGTGGAAGCGCAATGGGAGCGGGTAGGTTACAGGTGCTCAAGGGGATTGGGGGCTCAGAGAAAGGCCGGATCAATGGGGGACCAGGAGGGTCTATATGCTGGTACAACTAACCTGCTTCGCCAGGGATCAAAGTGCAAATCAGGGAGCAAGGGCGCTCTGTACATGTGACACACAAGGCTCTGTAAACCAATCCGGGCCTGAGGACGGGCTGGGAGGTAGTTCTTTCGACTGGGAGTTTGTCTTCAGCGGCGTGATGTTTCGATGGCCAATGAAGTAAAGGATAGAAAGAATGAACTATCGATAATTGAAGTCAATGGCTTTACACCAAAAGAGGAACTCCGCTATCTGCGTACGTCTAGAATGGTGGAAAAAAACAATGAGGGACCTCGACGCGTGATGATACATTACTCACCATAATCGTATTTCTGATGCTTGTATCTGCTTAGATTCACATGCTGTGGCTGTGCATAGGCCGACATCTGGTGGATGCTGCAGAGTATTACAGTTGTTTTCGAAACTCAAAAAGGGACGTCGACAGGGCATGCCAGTAATAGTATCCCTAGTGTGACGTCCACTGTACCCATGGTCCTACACGCGTCAAAGTCACTCAGATAGTTATTTTTCCTGACATGAGGTAGCATAAAGTGTAGCGTGAGTAAAGTTGTATCCAAGCAGATACATATGAGACAAGCTCATAAGAATCCATGCGCCTTCTCTCCAAGGGGAGGAAGGGTGGGCGCATGTGAATCTAAGCAGATACAACCATAAGAAATACAATTACGGTGAGTAATGTATCCCTTCTGAGGCTTGTGGAATCTGCTTAGATCACATGCTGTGCATAGATTAGCGAGCAGTGTTCGGAGAAGGTGGTGGGATGTGAGAAGGTTCATGGGCGAACAGAGGTCTTAGAACTGCTTGTCCCACCTGTGTATCTGTCTTGGAATGAGTGTCAATGAAGTAATGCTGAGTGAAAGTGAGTATTGAGCTCCATGTAGCTGCTTTGCAAATGCCGTCTAGAGGGACATTTGCAATGAAAGCCAGAGTGGCTCCTGTACTCCTTGTGGAGGGAGCTCTAGGCATGAAAGGCAGTGTATTGTTTGGTAATGAATAACAATTGTATACATCTGACTATCCATCTGGAGATGGTATTCTTGGAAATGCGGTCTCCTTCTCTGCCTGGTCTATAGAGACAAACAGTTGGTCTGTTTTCCTTAGCAGTCTGGTCTACAAAGTAAAGTAGCGCCCTCCTCACAAGTAGTGTGTGGAGTTTTAGCTGAGCTCGTGGGGTTCTGAAAAAAAGCCGGTAGCTCAATAGACTGGTTCATCTAAAACTTAGAGATGAACGTAGGGGAGAACCTAGGGTGAGTAGGTAAAACCAGCTTGTCCTTGTGTAGGATAAAGAAAGGATCCTGCGCTGACAATGCTTGTATGCGCCAACTCTTCTTATGTAAGTAATAGCCACTAAGAAGGCAGTTTTCCAAGTCAGGTTTTTTAGACTTGACTTATGCATAGGCGCGAAAGGGGGTCCCATGAGCTTAGCGAGTACAACATTGAAATACCATCCAGGCGGCGGATTTGAAATCGGAGGGTGGAATCTCTTTACTACCTCCATAAATACTTTGATGACGGGCACCTTCCACCATGAGACCTTATTGTGGGAGGTGGTGTACGCTGACAAGGCCGCCAGGTGGACCTTTAAATAGTTGAATACTAACCCTGAGTGTAGGAAGTGGAGCAAACATTTTACCATGTGGGATGGGGTACATTCTATGGGGTTAATTTGTTTAGACCGGCACCAAATTACAAATCTTCTCCACAAGTCGAAATAACAGCGTCTAGTGTTAGACTTTCGTGCTTCCTTCAGGATGTCCATACACATCTGTGGCAGGTTAAGGTGTCAGAATTTTATGACTTCAGGAGTCATGCTGCCAAGTTCATGGAGTGTGGCTGAGGATGTACCGTTGTTCCCCCGTGTTGGGTTAACAGGTTGGTTAGGTACAGGAGCTTGATGGGATAGCACATCGCCAGGGTATCAGGTAATATCCCCATATATATGGTTGAGTAAATAATATCGCCGGGAAAAGGTTGTGGCGATATTATATCGGTGACCATATATACGGGGACAGGAAACAAAAAAGAAAAAATTGGGGGTTGCGTGGCTGTCCCCCGCATGTTCCATGCAATAATGTCGCCACAAAAAACGGCCATTTTTCGGCGAGACTTTTGTGGCGACATTATTACATGGAACCATCGCCAGATTGCTGGTTTGCTTTTGTAGCGAACAACGCTATTGTGGGATAACCCCATTGAGAGAATATGTATGTGGTCTACGACCCACGAGTATAGTTGCCACTCGTGTTCCTCTGGTAGGGGATCTCTGCTCAGCGAGTCTGCTAGAGTGTTGAGTAGCCCTGGAGCGTGTTGGGAGGATAGGGATATCCCCCGTTTGAGGGCCCACCTCCATATTCTTTGCGCCAACTTGGATAGACTTGTAGAGTGTGTGCCCCCCCCCCCCCCTGTTTGTTGATATAGAACATGGCAGTTGTGCTGTTACAATTAGAAACGACTGGTTTGTCAGTTGCATCCCGAATGCCTGAAGTGCTTTGAGTACTGCCACTAGTTCCAGCAGGTTGATATGGTTCTGTGTAGTGACCTGTGTCCACAGACCGTGTGCTCTGTGGTGAAGGTAATGAGCCCCCCACCCAGAAAGTGACGCGTCTGTCGTGACAACCGCTTGCGCCTCCGGATCGTGTAAGCGTTTTCCCTTAGACAGATTTTTTTCTTGGCCAACAGCGTAGGTTTTGTACCAGTGTTGGCGAAACGACCACTAGATCGTCCCACCGACCACTTGTCTGAGACCATTGTTTCACCAACCACTCCTGCATTGGTTGCATGCACAGTCTTGCGTGTGGGACTAGATAAATGCACAATGCCATCATGCCTAGTAATCGCATTGCTCTGTGTGCGCTTATCTAGAGACCAGCTTGATACTGGTGTATTTGCCGAAGCATGTGTTGCACTCTTTCCATGGACGGAAAGGCTAAGCCTGTTTGGGTATCTAATACAGCTCAAAGGAACTGTTTCGGTGTATTTGGGACAAGACTTGACTTTCTCATTTATCGAGAAGCCCAATTGGTAGAGAGGATTTAAGGTTCTTTGTGTGTTTAGTTTGCAAAGATGGGGAGTTTCTCCTGTGATCAACCAGTCGTCCAGGTAGGGGTACACTGGGATTGCCCCCATCCGCAGGTGCGCTGCCACCACTGCCACTACCTTGGTGAATACCCTTGGAGCCGAGGCTATTCCGAAGGGTAGCACCGTGAATTGGTAGTGCTGGTTTGCTACTTTGAACCGCAAGAGTCTTCTGTGCGCTGGGAGCACTGAAATAGGAAAATAAGCATCTTTCATATCCAATGTTCCCATGTAATCCCCCCGCTTTAGCAGAGGGATTATTTCTTGTAGCGTAGTCATGAAGAACTTTTGTGGCTTGACATTTGTTTGCAGAGCGCAAGTCTAACACTGGGCGCATTGTCAGATCTTTCTTTGCTTTGGTACAAGGAAGTATACTGAATAGATACCCTTGTTTACCTCGTTGGACGGCACGATCTCAATTGCGTCTTTGAGGAGTAGTGCGTTGACTACTTCTATCAAGATGAGTTGTTCCTCTCTTGGCGTCTTCCCCTGGCGCGGGGGGGGGGGGAGGTTTGATGGTGTTTCTAAGAGCTCCACGCAATACCTCCCGCTACTGTTGATAACACCCACTTGTCTGTGATTATGCCCTCCCATGCGTGGGTGAAGTTTGAAATCTGTCCCCGACTGGGAAGGCATGGAAGGAGACCTGTAGCGTAAGTTGGCCAAGGGACTTGAGTGTTTCATACTCATCCTTGGCTGACTTCAGGGCATCCTCCACTGCTTTGCCAAATAAAACATTACGTTCTATTGGCATATTGAGCAAGGTTGCCGGAGTCTCTAGTTTAAAACCGGACTGTCAAAGCCGGGCATGGCGCTTGACGATAGTGCCCTCTGTGATGACGCGACCAGCATTATCTGCAGAGTTAAGGTTGTTTTTAAGCAGACTGCTGGCAGTGGCTCTGCCTTCGGCTGCGACAAGGTCAAGTTTACATTTCAGATGTTCTGGAGCAGAGTCAGCTGGGGCAGTAACCTCGTCCCATTTAGTAGAGTCATAGCTTGCCAACAATGTGGAATTGTTGGCGATTCTTGCTTGGTAAACTGCGGAAGTAGCCACTTTCCTCCCCATGGTGCAGCGCTTCTTGCTCTTTCTGGTGGAGCTTCGGAGGAGGGCAAGGGTGTACCAGCTCTCTTCCGAGTAGTTGTGACCACCAGTGCGTCTGGCCTAAGCTGTCCTCTTATATACAGGGAATCAGACGGGGCCGGGTGGAATAGCTTCTCTATTCTTGGGTTAACTGCCCTTGTTTCATTGGGCGTTTCAAGTGAAGGTTGGATCCTTCTTTGAACAGACTTCAAAATGGGTATAAAGTGGGTGGCAGCTTTCTTGTTCCCCAGGATGTTCGACAAAATCCTTGTCCTGCTGAGTCTCTTGAGTCTCAATGCCGAAGTGCACAGCTGCATTGATCAAAATGTCATTAACAGGGGTGGATTATTCACTGGAGAATCAGTTAACAGGGAATCCTGTGGAACTGGAGAGTCCATAGCATAGAACTCCGCCTCATCGTCATTATTATCCCCCTCATCCTCATAGTATTGATCATCCTCTTGATATTCTTCTGTGTCTACATGTATATCAAAGATATGCAGGGGTGCGAGACTTTTTGGCAGTAGACATAACATAATGGTCAGAAGAGATGAGAGATCTCTTTCCTGATGACTGGCATTGATGGGGCTGAGAAGTAGAAGCCTGATCAGTGGGGGGTGTATTTTGTAAGATCTCAAAGACTTGAGGGTACTCTTCAAAGAAGTTAGCAAAGAGTCATTCTGGACATTACTCTATCGATGTACTCAGCTGACCATTTAGCCGAGCTGGGGATAATGCCAGGGTAAGAAACAGGAGGTGTAGGCAGGCCCTTATTACATAGGGCTTTACTTAACGGGCCCTCCCTATCCTCCTTTAGGGTTTCATCAATCTCCTGTACAGTGTCTCTGTCAGGGGTAGGCCCCTCACTACGATGTTTGTCCTTAAGGGACTTCTATTTGTCATTTTGCTCATCTCTATGTTCATAGCTCTTAGAGGACGATTTCTTTGAACTAGAAGTTGTTTTTGACGACAGGTTGAGTATCGGCACTAGGAAGGGCCTTGGCTGCGTCAGACGTTCGGCGGTCGGCAGGGGTTTCTGCCATGTCTTTCGACGTTCGGTAGACGAGAATTTATGGGTGGCGTCTTTAGTCTTATGGGGCCTGTCATCAGGCAACCGACTTTTGGAGTGCGCAGAGAATCCGCAAATCTGCCCCAAGATGCCGAATCTCGGCGTGTGCTTGACACATCGCCGCGGGGTATGTGTTTAGTGTGGGGAGATGGGGTGCTTTTGCCACCCGGTGTAGTCCCCACAACAGAGCCGCGTCTGTCTTCCAGGGTCGGGGCTAGCACTGGGGAACGTGGAAGTTCCCAGTCACCCTCGCTGTCCGAAAGGAGGGCGTCGCTGCCATCGCTGGAGGCACCCTCCACGTCCATGGCGGCCTTGACCTGCATGGCGTGATGGGCCCAGCGTTTCGTCCTATGGTCTTTAAGGGTCTTGGGTCGAAAGAGCTTGCAAGCCCGACAGTGGCCTTTGTCGTGGTCCCAATTAAGACACAGGTTACACACCTTGTGCTCATCGATCCAGAGAATTTTTTTATTACAGGATGGGAAAAATGTAAAAGGTGTCCTATCCATGGTTGGGGCAGGCAGCAGGACGACAAAGCAAAGGGGTGGAAAAATACATTGTGAAATTACCGCCTGCCACTCTCCCTATTGTAAGGGCCAAGGCCTGTTGGGCCTTCCAAGGCCGAAAGAAAACCGTTGAAGTTTATTCATCCAATGGTTCGTCTTGTCCTTCGATCATTGATTCTTCACCGCGTCGAGACACAGCGGTCAAAAAAGGTCAAGAAGAGTAACTGTTTTTAAACTTTGATAAAGTAAATGGCGATAGCTGAAAATGCACTCTGCGATAAGCGAACGCTCACAATAGTGGAAAAAAACAATCTGAGGTACGCCGACACATGTAGGACCATGGGTACAGTGAACATCACACTAGGGATATTATTACTGGCACTCCCTGTCGACATCCCTTTTCGAAAAAAACAACTAATACTCTGCAGCTTCCACTAGATGTCGGCCCAAGCATGTGATCTAAGCAAATTCCACAAGCCTCAGATATACGATACATACTCACCGTAATTGTATTTCTGATGCTTGTATCTGCTTAGATTCACATGCTGTGCATAGGCCGACATCTAGTGGAAGCTGGAGAGTATTACAGTAGTTTTCGAAACTCAAAAAGGGACGTCGACAGGGCGTGCCAGTAATACTATCCCTAGTGTTGCGTCCACTGTACCCATGATCCCTCACGCGTGTAGGACCCTCAGATTGTACTTTTTCTGGCATGAGGAGTAGCGCGGGTACAGAGTATCCAAGCAGATAAGATGGATAAGACTACAAGCATCCATGCGCCTTCTCTCAAAGGGGAGGAAGGGCGGGCACATGTGAATCTAAGCAGATAGAAGCATCAGAAATAAGATTACAGTGAGTAATGTATCCCTTCTGAGGCTTGTGGAATCTGCTAAGATCACATGCTGTGCATAGATTAGCGAGCAGTGTTAGAGGAAGGAGGTGGAATGTGAGAAGGGTCATGAGCAAATAAAATGTCTTAGAACCGCTTCTCCCACTTGAGTATCTGTCTTGGAATGAGTGTCAATGCAGTAGTGCTGAGTAAAGGTGTGAATAGAGCTCCATGTAGCTGCTTTGCAAATGGTATCAAGGGGTACATTTGCAATGGAAGCCAGAGTGGCTACAGTACCTCTTGTAGAGTGGGCCATCGGGTAAAAGGCAGTGTTTTATCTGAAAGGGAATAGCACAGTTGGATACATCCGACTATCTACCTAGAGATGGCATTCTTAGAGATGCGATCTCCCTCTCTGCCAGGAGCTATGGAGAAGAACAGTTGATCTGTCTTTCTTAAAGGCTTGGTCTTGTCTACATAGTAGAGGACAGCCCTCCTCACATCTAGTGTGTGGCGTTTCACCTCAGCAGAGCTTTTGGGTTCCTGGAAGAAGGCCGGTAGCTCAATAGACAGGTTAACATGGAATTTGGAGATTAACTTAGGTGAGAACCTACGGTGAGTGCGTAAAACTAGTTTATCCTTATGAACAGTAAAGAAAGCATCCTGCACTGACAAAGCTTGGATTTCATTAACCCTTCTTATGGATGTGATGGCTACTAAGAAGGCAGTCTTATAAGTAAAGTGTTTGAGACTAGATTAGTGCATGGGCTCAAAGGGGGGGGGTCCAATGAGCTTAGCAAGTACCACATTAAGGTCCCAACATGGTGGTGGGTTAGAAATTTGAGGGTGGAGTCTCTTCACCCCTTCCATAAATGATTTGACAACTGCCACTTTCCACCATGACATCTTGTTGTAGGACGTGGTGTAGGCTGATAAAGCTGCCAGGTGTACTTTAAGTGAAAAACACTAACCCTGCATCCAATAGGTGGAGCATATAGGTGACGACATTAGAAGGAGTACAATCAACTGGGTCGATTAGCTTATTCTTGCACCAAATAATGAATAGTTTCCATTTGTCATAGTAACAGTGCCTTGTGTTAGGTTTTCTTGACTCTTTCAAGATATCCATGCATCTCTGAGGTAAATTGAGATGTCCGAAATCTGACTTCAGGAGCCATGCTGCCAAGTTCGAGTTGGGCTGAGGATGCACTTAGTCCCTCGTGCTGGCAGAGTAGGTTGTACCGGCACAGAAGTTTGATGGGGTCACACACCGCCAATTTGCGTAGGTGTGGATACCACAGTTGTCTCGCCCGCATAGAAGCAACTAGGATGAGCGTCATCGGTTCCCTGTGGATCTTGTTGACCACCTTCCTCATCAGAGGGGTTGGTGGAAAAGCGTAGGCAAACATCCCTGACCAATTCATCCATAGGGTGTTCCCCTTGGAGCCTGGCTGGGGGAACCTGGATGCGATGTCTGGGCATTGTCTGTTTTCACTTGTGGCGAATAGATCTATAGTGGGGAAACCCCACTGAGAGAAGAGGTCTCCTACGACTTCTTCGTGTAGTGTCCACTCGTGTTCTTCTGGAAGGGGATCCCTGCTCAGAGCATCTGCTAGCGAGTTGATATCCCCTGGAAGATGTTGGGATGACAAGTAAAACTTCCGTTTGAGTGCCCATCTCCAAATTGTCTGGGCAAGCTTGGACAGATTTGGCGAATGAGTGCCCCCTTGTTTGTTGAAGTAAAACATCGCCGTTGTGCTGTCTGTTAGGATCTGCACTAACAAGTTGGATAGGAGGGGTTCCAATGCCCAAAGCGCTCTGAAGACTGCCAGAAGTTCTAGCAGATTGATTTGGTTCTGAGCCACTGTGTGAGACCAGAGACCCTGAGTTGTGTGGTGAAGGTAGTGAGCTCCCCACCCTGACAGATAGGCATATGTTGTGACGACGGCCTGCATCTCTGGATCGTAGAAGGTTTTCCCCTTCGTAAGATCCTCTCTTATACACCAGCGAAGACAAACTACCACTAGATCATCCCACTGACCACTTGCTTGAGACCACTGTTTCACCAACCAATCCTGCATGGATCGCAGGCGCGCGTGGGGAACCAGGTAAATGCAAGATGCCATCATGCCTAGCAAATGCATCGCTTTGCGCACCCTTATTTGACGACTGGACTGATAGAGGAATTTGCAGCAACAGATTTCGAATTCTTTCCTCTGATGGAAAGGCCAACCCCTCTTGGGTGTTTAGGACAGCTCCTAGGAACTGTTTTGGAGGTGCTTGACACCAGGCTCGATTTTTCCTCGTTGATTGAGAAGCCCAATTGGAAGAGGAGGTCGATTGTTCTTTGAACGTTTAATCTGCAAAACTAATCCAGATAATTATCACAGTTGGAAAAACTCATAAGATGCGAAATCTCAAACTCCATGCAACAACACTCGTGGAATACTATAAATCGCAAAAGATCCCGAGAGGATTGAGTTTATCTTAGACCTACTTTACGTAGTGAAAGCAAGGCATTCATAGCAAAGTGGGATCAGATCTTGAACAAGTGCTCGCTTGACTTAAATCTTACTCACAATTAAGGTGCTCTCAAAGTCTTTAAAAATTGACACAGACATTACTGCTTTGAAAACACAATTGTTGGAGTTTAAAACAGAACAAGAGCTGTCAGACCTTCTAGAGGAGGTGAATTCAAAACTCACAGGGTACAAGGGCGATATCGAGCAACGTAAATTACGGAAATTCAAAGGAGACACTTTTGACTATCTAAACGATATCGTGTGTAACTGGCAGGAATATTACCACCATCGAAACCTGAATAGAGGGAGACCACATAACTCTAACCCGACTATTTCCAACACTAGTAGTAGCAGCAACAGCAGCATTGGGGACCCCGTTGGTACTGAAGCACCACGCAGACCAAGAACTGAAGACCCTGATAATAACGAGGCTGTAGAGCCACGAGCAGTGAGCCCTTCAAAAGAATCGGAACCAGTAACATCAGGACCCTCAGGGGGGGCTTTTTTAGGCCTTTGAGAAAAATCAAAAGAAAAACAAGGCGGGGCAAACAAAAACCAAAGGGGGGAAAAAAACCAAATGAGCGAGAACCTAGTGGTTAATATATCGAGCAAGAAACTAACAGGAGGACAACTTGAGATGCTCAGAGGACTATCCTTTTTCCCCACAAGCAATACATCCTTGTTTGAAGAGAAGATTTGTCTGCACAGACTACACAGAAAAGTTCGACTCAAAATCTTCTTCGAAGTAGATTGCAACACAGAATCTTCACATTTGTCTGATGACAGGCTAGAACTTTGCCCAAAGAGTTACTTTGATCCTCCAACACAGAACTTGATTTTGGATATGTTCAAGAAAAACGTATTGACAGATCTTAAAAGGATCAATTACCAAAGAACTACACATCACATCATCAAAAACTGTCAATTAGACCACATTGAAGAACTGGCAAAGGATGAGAATATTACAATTAAACCGGAGGACAAAGGTGGCGCCATCGTGATTATGGACACCGATGATTACACCAAAAAATGTATGAGCCTGCTTAACGATGTAACCACCTACACTAAACTTGATGGTGACCCTATATATAGGATTAAGTCTACTATTGAAAAAAACAAACGAGGCACTTGATAATGAATGGATCAGCGAAAAAACGAGTAAGTTCCTCTTCAACCAACATCCCATAACACCCGTCTTCTACGGTCTTCCAAAGATCCATAAAAATCAAAATTCTCCAGCCCTCAGACCTATAGTAGCCGGAACAGACAGCATTTTTGATCCCCTTGCCATCTACATTGATCGATCGCTACAACCCTTGATACAAAGAATTCCCACCTACTTAAGGGACACCACCGACTTTCTAAATTGCATCAATGAAGTTAAAGCTATAGACTCCGACTGCATACTCTTTAGTATGGACATGTGCAGCTTGTACACGTCTATCCCCCACAGGGAAGGGATTGAGTCAGTTGAATGGCTTCTTCTCAACTCACCATCCCCCAGTGGCAATCCGGAACTTATTTTAGAATTCCATAATCTAATATTGAACAATAGCTATTTCAGATTCCAAAACACATTCTTTTTACAAACAACTGGGACATCTATGGGGTCATCCATGGCCCCTGTTTACGCCAATACATTTATGGATCGCTTCGAGATAAAATTTGTATTTAACCACCCTAGGTGGTCATCATTTATATTGATGTGGAAACGCTTTATAGATGATGTATTCGGCCTATGGTGTGGCCCACAGGAAGATCTTCCATCATTATTGGAATACCTCAACTCTTACTATGGAGGTGGGGAATCCATCACTTCATTTCTGGATGTAAATATTGAAATCAAGAACAATAGCTTATCTACAACAGTCTACCACAAACCGACAGATGCCAATAACCTCCTCCACTTCACAAGCTTTCACCCGAAAGCAATGCTAAAGAGTCTCCCGTTCAGCCAGATGTTAAGACTTAAAATGATCATATCAGACCCAGCGGGAATAGACACAATGTTCTAAACTCATTGATAAATTTGAGTCGAGAGGCTACCCATCATCAGTTTTGAGTGAGGCCAAGGAAAGGGCTGATCAAACAACTAAGGAACTAATGACTGAAAAATAAAGAGAAGGAACCACCACTGATGTATATATCCAAATTTTCTCGACAAAGCTTTCAAATTAGTAAAACAATTAGAAAACATTGGGGAATTCTCCAAAATGATCCAAATCTCCCCAAGCTATTCACGAAAGTGCCAATGATGGCATTCAAGAGAGGCCGCAACTTGCGGGACAAATTGGTAAAGGCAGAAAGACCACTTAATGAAAAAAGGCACATTTCCGTGTCTGACTTGTTCTCACTGTAACAACGTGGTGAAAGGTGACTTCATTAATCATCACCAATCCGGAAAAAGAATTAAACTAAAGGATTATGCGACATGCCTTATAACGGGAATAATCTACTCTATTAAATGTCCTTGTGGACATCTGTATGTAGGTCAAACAACCAGACCTGCCAAGGAAAGATGGACAGAACATAAATCAACCATCCGATGTAAGAACACTAAATCGCCACTTTCTGGAAAATCATCATTCCATAGCCCAATTAAAATTTCAAATCTTGGAAGTTGTGAAACGCCCGCACAGAGGAGGGGATTACCAGTCAATCATCTGAAGACGTGAGAAATACTGGATCCATTGCTTGGACACCCTAGACGCAAGGGGACTGAATGAAGAATTCTCTTTAAGATGTTTCATCTGAAGATGTATGGTCTCCTTAATTATTTCTCCACGGATGACGCATACAGATCTGAGAGACTTTGCAATACTTCTGAAAATATTTCCTTCTCACAAACACCCTAGTATTCATATACTATTTTTTTTTCTTTTTTCTTTTTTTTCTTTCAGGATCTGCATCTCTTTCTTGACCTCTAGAACACTCCCAGGGATGTTAGGGCATATCCTAGCGTGTCAGATACATGAGGTACTTGACACTCTTCCGCTAAGTGCGGTATGACACACTTGAAGTTTTTTTTTTCGTTAAATGATCAGTAAAGAGGGATAACAACGCTTGTTGATATATCTGCAGAGTTGAGTATTTGAGTATTTAGAATCTATTAGCAGATCACTACTATAAGGATGTGAAATTGTATTGCAATGATATTGTTTTGCTATGAGCCCAGGTCCAAAAGGGTCTAACAACCCTCCCCGCACCGGACCCTGCATTCACTGCAGGCGGCCGGCGCGAGGTAAGCAAGCCCATCTGGGCACCCCAAACTCTTTTTGGGAGCCAAACAGGCCCCAGGCCCACCGAGCGACCCGCTCCCCTCCTGCCTCCCAACCGGCCCAACCCTGCTCTGATTGGGCCATGAGCACTTCATCACTGATCCTCCCAGGGCAGCCCTCTGCCCGGCAGCCCCCTGCGTCTAAGGGCCCCAAGGCCAAGGGCGGCTCCAACAGAGGCGACTCCAGGTGGTGTCAGCAGGTGTCTGCAGGGGAAACCAGTGGCCAGCCATCAACCAGCAACTACAAGGACCAGTAAGGTAGGGTGGCTGTGGCTGGGGAGAGGTACAACTCTACCCTAGATACCTGACCACTAGGCAAAACCTATGTCGATCAATGTATTTACCGCCCATTGCCCCAAACTGCATTGATAGCAAAGCCTCCGTGCCCAAATAGCATTGTGTAATCCCAGACTGCATTGGTAGGCCTCTCTCCCACTATACAGGTGTCTCAAACTTAGCAGGGCCTCCGTGCCCAAATTGCATTTTGTGATCCCAGACTGCATTGTTGGCCCTCTCTCCCACTATACAGGTGTCCCAAACTTAGCGGGGCCTCTGTGCCCAAATTGCATTGTGTGATCCCAGACTGCATTGTTGGCCCTCTCTCCCACTATACAGGCGTCTCAAACTTAGCAGGGCCTCCGTGCCCAAATTGCATTGTGTAATCCCAAACTGCATTGATAGCTGGGCCTCTGTGCCCAAACTATTAGGTTTTGATCCCAAACTGCATTGATAGCAGGGCCTCTATGCCCAAATTGCATTAGGTCTAATCCCAAACTAGACTGTTAGGCCTCTCTCCCACTATACAGGTGTCTCAAATTTAGCAGGGCCCCGTGCCCAAGTAGCTTTGCGTAATCTCGTAGTCGCATGGCTGGGCCTCTCTCCCACAATACAGGTGTCTCAAACTTAGCAGGGCCCCGTGCCCAAGTAGCTTTGCGTAATCTCGTAGTCGCATGGCTGGGCCTCTCTCCCACAATACAGGTGTCTCAAACTTAGCAGGGCCTCTGTGCCCAAATTGCATTGTACAATCCCAAACTGCATTGATAGACCGCTTAGGGAGACGAACAGTAAGAAGAGCCACCGATAACACCCAGCTTGATAACCCTTACAACCCCCTTCCCCTCCTAGGACAGCGACTGAACGAGCGGTCAACTCCAGCCAGAATACCACCCATAGACGAAGCCAGACTAGTAGCGGACACCAGCCACTACACCACAAGACAAATGGTCCAAAGCAGGACCAACTGGACGTAACCAAAGAAGGACTAGACAATTCTCAATCCTACAATGCCGCGCAAACGTCCAATTCCGAGGAAAAGACGAAGAGACGAGGGAACAAACACGCCAGAACAGCAACCTAGAACAACCATAGACTGGTCCGCCACAGATAGGAACCCAAACCGAAGGAACTTTGAGAGAAGCGAAATCCCTCTACCTAACTCCATACCTCGCAGACACCTGCCCACCATGGCAATCCAACCCAACATCAGAAGCAGCAACATCAATCTAACACAAGCAAGTAGAAGAAGGATGACCAAAAAAAACAACATACAGACGACAGACCCAATAACCCCCTACATTACCAAAGCAAGAGGAACTTCCAATCAACAACCACAACCCCCGGAAGACGAACACGATGAAAACACAAAACCCAAGACCCAAGACAAAACCTAGAACTCATCTTCCAAGACGCTGACACCCCAAACCCTGCAGCCCAACAAGTGACTGACCAAGAAGGAAACCTCAACACCGAGCGGAAGACGACCTTGACAAAACCCAAACCAAACACCTCCAAACTTCACTGCAATCTAATAAACACAAGATCCATGTCAAAAAAACTCAGTGATCTTCGACCTACTCGACGACAACGGCATTGATATCCTGTTCATCACAGAAACATGGCTGGACGACAACTACAAAATCACACTCCAAAGCTGCCTTCCGACAGACTTCAAATGCCTACAAATAAACAGGAAAAACAAAAAAGGAGGAGGCATCGCTATAGCATTCAAAGAACACCTGAAAATAAAAACTGACGATCCACTCAGCATCCTCAACTGCAAAACCATGGTAATTCACGTAACAGCGAGCCCAAAAACCAACATCACATTCATTCTGGTATACAGACCACCAACATATGATGCAACATTTGTCGATAACTTCATAGAAGCCATCACCATCTTAGCCATCAACCACGAACACCTAATCATCCTGGCGGACTTCAACATCTGGTTTGAAGACAGCCACGCCAACTCCCAAAACTAACTAATTGAACAACTCAGCACCATGAAACTACGACAACTAGTCAAAGGAGCAACGCACTCGGCAGGACACACCCTAGACGCAATTTTCCCCAAAGAAAAACTCATCACCACGACACTTCCGATACAAATACTGTGGAGCGACCACCTCATCATCCCATTCGTGATCACTCTGCCTAACCAAACCTACATCCAACATCCAACATCCAACATCCAACATCCAACATCAACATCCGAAACTCACAACCACCACCAAAAGAAACTGGAAACGTGTCAAAGAAAGCAATCTATTTGAACAACTGGAATTAACGAAACCCTCAATTACAGAACTGGAACTAGCTGACCTAGACGGCAAAGTAGAAATACTGCACAAATGGATCGCAGATACGATAGACAAGATCGCCCCAGAAAAACCGTTCACCCCATCAAAAAAAAGAGCAATGGCAAAATGGTTCACCCCACTATTAAACGACATGAAAAAGGAAAACAGAAAGATGGAATTGGAATCGAGGAAAGAATACAACCCAGGGAAAAAAAACACTGTACCAGAAACAAATCCGTGCATACAAGAATGGAATTCAAAAGGCAAAGAAAAGACATTACGATGACAGAATCAACAATACCGCCAACACACAAAAAGAAATGTTTAGCATCATTAAAGAAATGAGAAACCCACCAGGCTGTGATAACACCCCAACCCCCTCAGAAAAACTATGCAACGACCTGGCAGATCAATTCAACAAAAAAAAGAAATTAACGACATCTGTCAAACCATACAAAAGTGACCAACCAACCACAACATACAACCCAACGAACCCAACTTGGAACTACAACAAAAACTGCGAAGCTTTCCTGATATATCAGCAGAGGCATTCGCAATGCTGGTTAAACGAAGCAAGAAAGCGGGATCACCCACGGACCCATGCCCCCCAGACATCTACAAATCAAACCTCGCGCAAGGATCGCCAGCAGAACACTACAGAAACCTTCTAAATCTATCACTATCAACAGGGACTGTACTGAAGATCTTCAAATCAGCATACATCAAGCCACTCTTAAACACAAGTGGTGACGTAGATGACCTTTCCAACTACATCCCTTACCCAGCAAAACTTCTAGAAACCTACGTATATAAACTAACCTAAGAACACGTAGAAAAACACCACCTGCTGGACCAAGCTCAAATCGGTTTCAGACCAGCGAGAGGAACGGAAACAGCACTACTATCCATCTGGGAGGACCTCAAAACTAACGCAGACTCAAACACTACTTCAGCCCTTATTCTGCTCGACCTCTCCGCAGCCTTTGGCACAGTTAGCCACGACACCCTGACCAAAAGACTAGAAAACATAGGCATAACAGACACAGCACTACGCTGGACCAAATCATTCCTAGCAGACAGAACAGGAACCATATGGATAAAACCTTTCAAATCCAAAAGTTAACGACTGTGGAGTACCACAAGGATCCTCACTATCTCCACTATAATTCAACATCTATCAGACTGCGGTCATCAGAATCTTCAAAAAATACAACATTACATGTTACAACTACGCAGATGACACTCAGATCATCTACAAAATCCAAGACACCAATGCCGACCATTCAACCCTAACCGACTGTCTAAAAGAAGTCTTCAACTGGATGGATTCCAACAACCTGAAAATCTACATAGGAAAGACCGAAATCATGATTGTATCCAAAGACCATGAGAACGAAACCACCATCCCATGGCCTACGGAAATGGGAAACGCACCAACACCATCAAAGGAAGTAAAAAATTTGGGAGTCCTAATAGACAACAACCTAACCCTGGAGCCACAAATAAGTGCAACAGTGAAGAAATGCTTTTTCCTCCTCCGGACGGCAAGAAGAATTCTACCTTTCCTCTCCTTCGCGCACAAAACACTCACCATCGTCGCCCTACCTCGGAATACCAGAATACGTCCTGAAGAAGACTACTCCTCAAACTATACAGAAGAGATTGCATCTCTCCAGCCATAAAAACCCTACACTGGCTCCCAGTTCAACATCGCATCACCTTCAAAACAATGTGCATAACACACAGGGCAATCAGTGGACAAGGGAATCAGTGGACAAGGAGCAGAATTCCTACAAAAGAAAATAACAGTCTACAAACCAACGAGACCCCTCCGATCGAGCAACGAAATCCGCCTGGAACTCAAACCATACCTCAAGAAAAAACTTGGAGGCACCTCCATCTACCACTTAGCCGCAAAAACCTGCAACAACATCCCAAAGGAAATAAACACTGAAGATCACCTAAAATTCAGGAAATCACTAAAAACCTGGTTCTACAACACCACACACTAAACCTGAAAAACGAAACTGGTAAAAAGGGATAACTAAACCGAAAAGTCACGGACATCCCTGACCGGGGAGAGTAAAGCCCACGGCAGCTGGACGGGTGACATCGGATAGACAGGCACACAGGCGGCACACAAGGAGATTGAGTCAACTGACACAGACAATCCCACCAACTCCTTCGCCCGCACCGTAATTTAATTACCGCCAAGTACCACGTTGGTGTGGAATTATAGAGACATTGACAATCCCCACACTATCCGAGAGGTTGGCATTAGCAGATGCACTGGCCACTAGAGTCTAAATGGAGGATAAGGGGAGCCACGAGAGAGCATGTTAGAGGTGGGGGCCAGAGGAGTAAGGAACCTGTAGACCAGTCAGACCCAGATCAGGACAGAGCCGCAACAGGGGAGACTACGCAAACCGAGCGCTTCTATTCAGGATAGAGATGCAAACTAACCAACCCTACTAACAACTTCCCTTTCTGCATACACCTCTCAAACACAAAACCAAACACAACCAAAACCTACAGCACAACAAACCGCACAAACTTCACTACATTGCAACAACAAAACAAAAACACACATAGCCCTGCACAACAGTACATGACTACCACCGGCCGCAAACACCCCAGGCCCAGCCAACGGACCCACCGGGCTGAGGCCGCCAACAGCACATCACTGCTCTCTTGCATTTTCCCTGCTTCCTCCCACTAACTCAACCCCCCCTCTCCCTTTTCAGAGCCGCCAGAGCGCCAAGGGACCACTACGGTGGTGATAGTGTACGGTACAAATGTCCTTTAAAATTAACATATGATACCAGCTAGCATTCCCACTGTTAGATGGTTTTTACGTAACACTATATAAAAAATTTAATACAAGTCACATCATCATTCAATGTAAAAAGGGCACCCGCTTCACACCATTTGAGAGCATTAGCTTGTATTAAGTAGACCTCAAGTTGATTTCAATCTCCGAGTATCGAGTCCAATATGGAACCCACTTTAGACACGTTCAACATCTAGTCCATTTTTAGTTTCCATGACGCTTCCAGTCATTCAATTGACCGATCCATCATGGCGGCCAACATACACGAGACTCACTGACTCGCATCACTGTGGCTACCGCCACGCTTTCCTGAGTGCAGTTTATCCAGACACGGCGCATACTGCCTACTTACAGGTACATGTTTTAATTAATATATAGTTCTCCAGAGGCACTTTACACGCGGATTATAGAGTATTTTACTCTTCCTTTTGTGTCATCTTAGACACAACACGAAACGAAAACCCACTGAATCAGAGCGTGTGTCTTACAAGAACAACAGCAAACTTCTCCCGATACTATGACTGACGCCTCCAGTTAACAGCACGGCAGCACACTAGACGTTCGGTGCCGGTGCACTTTGAGGGCAGTTCTGTCTTTTACAGGTACTTCACATTAAATGCTGATTTGGCTATTTTTTTCACAATCTTCTCGTTTGACATATATTTTAATAGGGTCCATGTAATTACCTATTTTCTTTAGAGTTTGCCTACATCAAGCCACTCATATGAGACTATATAAGTCCTCGGATACAAGGTTGATGACATCCTCCGGCCTCGTATTCCCGCTTTTCAGTCACACGAGTGAGTTTCACCTTACTGTTTTAGTATTGGCATAATCCACATATATAACATGTTCACGGTTTTCTATTAAAAAAAAACTGGTGACATTGATCCTGTCCCTAGTTTTAAACCGACAGACTGAGTGAGTCATATTGTGTCAAATTGAATGCAATTTCCTTGCATTTTCTACATTTCTAGGATTCGTCAACTTCAAGCAAAAAGGTAGACATTTTTGACTAGCCTTTTTTAACTATGTGTACTCACATTTAGCTTTGATGTCGCTATTATCAGCCTGATTAGCTATCAACCTAGAATATGTATGACTAGATTATCAGTCAGACTCAATGAACTACACTTTATTATTCACCATTTATTATTACACTTAATGCATCATGATCAAGCTCATCCAGGAACCTAGGAAACTAATGCTATGCCTAAATTGGTGCTCACTGGGTCCCCTTCAACCGCCTTTTAAACGAGGCATATGTGGAAAACACTGACATTTTTAATAACAGTATGATAGTGGACATTGCGATGATTGTCTAGAGAATTAATAGTAGGTCATAACAATCACCCAAGTATTCTGTACCTTTAGTAGTTGACCACCACTGCTATGATATGTCCCCCATTAAGTATCCTATAATGTTTGTTGGGAATAATTATGTTAAAACATTCTCATGGGATTTACTCTTGTTTTTCCCTCCACTTTTTATCTCTCCACTTGATCTCTCTCTATATCTTGCTTGAATGTGTCCTAGTGCTTTTGGGCTCAGGAAGAAGAGGAAAAAGACATCGAAACGTGTCAGCCAAGCACCCAGAATTTACGGATTCTTGTCCACTCTTTTCCCTTCTTGTGCACTTTATGCCAATATACTTACAATCAATTGTAGTACAAAAACATGTTTGCTTTGTTTTCTGCAATTAAATACCTATTCTGGTTCTAAAACTGAGATCATCATTGATTCTAATGAAACATTTTTCATATGTAAAGTTTCATAATGAACTATTTAATGTCTTTTTGACAACATTCCAAAGTGTGCAGGGGACGGGAGGGTTCCCAATCAGGATCCTCTTACTTTCCCTACTGTGTGCAATATTGGTTTTGTGCCAAGACCATCTTTTCTCCCCCGCACCTTAAAATTCCAGAAAACTGAAAAGTATCTTGAACAACTAGTGTGCACCGACAACCCAATTTCTCTTTTAGTTTCCCCTGTGATGAACCAGTCCAGGTAAGGGTACACTGGGATTGCCTCCCTGCGTAGGTGCGCCGCCACCACCGTACCTTGGTGAATACCCTTGGAGATGAGGCTATGACGAAGGGCAGCACCATGACCTGGTAGTGCTGGTTGTTTATTTTGAAACGCAAGGATATTCTGTGTGCTGGGAACATTGAAATATGAAAATAGGCATCTTTCATATCCAATGTTGCTATGTAATCCCCATTTTTAGTAAGGGGATTACCTCTTGGAGTGTAATCATGCAGAATTTTTGTGGCTCGACATACTTCTTTGCAGGGCGCAAATCTAATACTGGGCGCATTGTTAGATCTTTCTTTGGCACAAGGAAGTAGTTTGAATAAATACCCCTGTTTACCTGGTTGCCCGGGACGAGTTCTATGGCGTCCTTTGCAAGTAGAGTGGCGATTTCCTTGAGAAGGATTTTCCGATTCTCCAATGAGTGTACCTTCTGTCTTGGAGGATTGTCATGGGGGCGCACTAATAGTTCTATACAGTATCCTGCGGCCACTGTGGACAGCACCCATCTGTCCGAAGTGATCCCCTCTCATGCGTGGGTGAAGGTGGAAATGCGCACCCCTACTGGGGATGCATGGGAGGGGACCCGAAGCGGAACGTCACTTTTTACTAGGTGGCGTGCCACCTCTGGCAGGGCTGTCTCTACCCCTAGTGCGGCCCCTGCGCTGGCCTCTGTTGAATCCCTGTGATGTTTGGAACCAATTGTTGCCCCATGAAATTCCTTGATTTTGGTAGTACTTGGAACCCCTCTGGGAACTTTGGCCGTGAAAGCGGCGAACACTATTATTTCCCCTTTGACCTGGGGTTTATTTGTGAGTTGGCCGAGAGATTTCAGGGTCTCGTACTCATCTTTACCTGTCTTTAGTGCCTCTTCCACTGCCTTGCCGAATAGAACGTTCGGCTCTACCGGCATGTCTAAACGCGTGGCTTGAGTCTCAGATTTAAACACGGACTGCCTTAGCCAAGCGTGGCGCTTTATTACTATGCCTTCGGCTATTATCTGCTGCATCAAAATTGCTTTAAGGATGCACCCAGACACAGACGTTCCGTCTGCTGCAATTTGGGCCAACTGGCCTTTTAGTGGTTCAGATGCAGAGGATACTAGAGCAGCTACTTGTTCCCATTGGTAGCAGTTATATCTTGCTAAAAGAGTGGTACTGTCAGCAATACGTGCCTGATAGGCTGACGTGGAATCAACTTGCCTACCCAGAGCATATATCCTCTGGCTCTCTTTATCAGGAGGTGCTTCTGAAGAAGCTACTGGTGTGCCTGCCCGCTTTCTGGTGGTTGTTACTACCAGGGAGTCGGGTTTTAATTGACCCCTTATGTACATGGGATCAGAGGGTGCCGGCCGGAATAATTTTTCCACTCGTTGATTCACTGCAAGGGTAAGATTTGGGGTTACCAGCGAGGGATCAATTCTACCCTGGATTGATTTTAATATTGGGATGGTTTGGGTAATGGCTCTTTGGTCCCCTAGGATTTCTTCCACGAAATCCCTATCTTCTTGGACACCCTGTGTGTCTATTTGAAAATGAGCTGCTGCTTTAGCCAGTACCTCATTGATGAGTGGCTGATTATCGATCGGCGAGCCATGCACCGGGGGATCCTTGGGAATAGGGGAGTCAAGATTGTAGGCTTCTGCCTCATCTTCCTGTTCCTCTTCCTGGTCCTCCTCATCCCCATAATAAGCAACCCCTGTCTGGTCTTACAGCATCTGTGTGTCTGTCTCCTCACCATATGACTCTGGATGGTAAGGTTCAATTAGCAAAGGGTCTGAAACCAACCCCTGCGCCGGAGCCTCAGAGCAGAGCCTTTTAGTAGGGGGTGGAGAGTCCTTGGATCCCAAAGGGGCAGAGGTAGCTGGTGTGTTTGCATAGGGAACAAGTTACTTACCTGTAACTGTTGTTCTCCAGCATGGGTCTGGCATGGATTTACATGCTCATGAATATTCCCTGTCGTAAGGCCGGGAATCCTCGGTATAGAAAATAGAAGAAAAAAAAATCAGTATCAATTTCGTTTCCGATCTGTCTTTCTTAGTAGTAACCAATCACTGGTCTCTGGGTCATACTGCCCCCAGCCAATGACTGCCCTCTCCCTAAGCCCCGCCTCTAGCAGCCATCCTCAGATTTGGTAGCACGTAAAGTGGCTGTATGACCAAGTGAAGAGCCGTAGAGGGGTAGGCGGGAGGGTTCGCATGTGAATCCATGCCAGACCCATGCTGGAGAACAACAGTTACAGGTAAGTAACTTATTCCTTCTCCAGCATGGGGTCTGGCATAGATTCACATGCTCATGAATATAAGAATACATAGCAGTATACACATGCACAACCACGGGAGGTGGCAAAAGGCTCAATATCAAGCAATACAACAACTCAACATTAAGCAACTCTTACCTCCTCACCAGGCTCACCTTAGGCGAACAGGTTGTGCAGCACTGCCTGGCCGACTCTGCACTCCTCCCTGGAATCCCGGTTGACGCAGTAGAATCTCGTGAAGGTGTGCGTTGACCTCCACGTAGCAGCCCTGCAGATGTCGAGCAGGGGCACACCAGACAGGAACGCCGTAGTAGCAGCCATCGCTCTGGTCGAATGGGCTCTCGGACGGCCGGGCAGCGGTCGGTTAGCCAACCGGTGACAGTGCATGATGCAGCCGGAGAGACATCTGGAAATGGAAGTCTTCGAGAGAGCCTTCCCTTGATTCACAGGTCCAAAGTTCACAAACAGCTGTGATGTGTTCTGGAAACTCTTCGTGCGGTCCACGTAGAACTTCAGCGCTCTAGCTACATCTAGCAAGTGCAGAGTCCTCTCAGCCGGCGACGAAGGCGACAGGAAGAAAACTGGCAACACCAAGGGCTCGTTGAGGTGGAAGTCCGACGGCACCTTGGGCATGAGGGAGGGGTGCGTCCTCAGCACCACCCTCGTGTCGTGAAAAGTAAAGTATGGAGGCTTGCAAGGCAGGGCCTTGATCTCTCCCACTTGTCGTGCAGAGGTGATTGCCACGAGGAATGCTGTCTTCCATGACAAACTTCAACGGCACTGAATGCATAGGCTCGAATGGGGCCCCCCATGAGCCTAGTTAGTACCACGTTGAGCTCCCACGCCGGGGTAGGGGCCTTCCCCAGCGGGAATGATCGGAACAGTCCTTTCATAAATTCCTTCACCAGACGATGAGACCACAAGGAAACCCTTCCTGTAGTTCTGGTGTAACGCGAGACGGCAGCCAGATGTACCTTGATGGAAGCGTGAGATAGGCCAGCCTTGGCCAAAGACAGTAGGTACGGCAATACTTGAGGGGCCGAAATCTGCAGAGGGTTAATCTTCTGTGCCCGGCACCAGACAGAGAACCTCTTCCATTTGTGTCCGTAGCACGAGAGTTGAGGATGCCCTGGCCTTTGCAAGAACCTCTCTGCAGTCGGCCGAGATGTCATATCCTCCAAACTCTAGTGCTGCAGGAGCCAGGCCTGCAAGTTCAGCGACTCTGGTTCGTGATGAAGAATGGCGCATCCTTCTCTGGAGAGAAGATCCGCGTCCGTCGGCAGCTTGACTGGTGTGGAAGCTGACAAGTCCAGAAGGTCCGGAAACCAGATCTGCCTCGGCCACGCCAGTGCGACGAGGATCATCCTGCACCGGGACCTCTTGAGCTGGATGACGAGCCGGAGTAGCATCGGCAATGGCGGGAATGCATAAAGGAACATGCCGTCCCAGGGGAACGAGAAAGCATCGCCCATGCTCCTCAGTTGGGGAAACCTGCTGGCGAACCTCCGGCACTTTGATTTCGCCGCCGTCGCGAAGAGATCGATCTGGGGTTCGCCCCATCGTCGGAAGAGTCGGTCCACTTGATCCTGGCGCAGTTCCCACTCGTGGCACGAGCGCAGCTCCCTGCTGAGTGAGTCAGCGATGGTGTTTAACCCTGCCAGATGAAAGGGTACCAGAAACATCCCTTGGGCAATGGCCCAAAGCCACAGATCCTGGGCTTCCTTGGACAGGGCAGGGGATCTGGTTCCGCCCTGCTTCCGAATGTAAAACATTGTGGTG
The DNA here is from genome assembly GCF_040938575.1 of Ambystoma mexicanum. Lineage (NCBI taxonomy): Eukaryota > Metazoa > Chordata > Amphibia > Caudata > Ambystomatidae > Ambystoma > Ambystoma mexicanum. Next base: position 987,425,831 of record NC_090921.1, read on the forward strand.
GTGTTGTCGGTGAAGATCCTCACCACCTTGCCCTTGAGGGATGGAAGGAAGGACCTGAGGGCCCAGAACACTGCGCGGAGCTCCAAGATGTTGATGTGGAGAGTCTTCTCCTCCGAGCACCAAAGGCCTCTCGCGTGGAGACCCCCTTTGTGCGCTCCCCAACCTTCCAGGGAGGCATCCATCGTCACCGTGACCTGGTGGGCCGGGGCTAGGAAGCCAGTTCCCGCTGTCAGATGAGCGCGGACACCCCACCATCGTATCGCCTGACGGAACGTTTCGTCGAGCGAGATCCTGTCCTCGAAGCTGCCCGTCTGGATCCAGTGGGCGTCGAGGAATTCTTGCAAGGGCCGGATCCGAAGTCTGCAATGGGGCACCAGATAAATGCAGGTGGACATCATTCGGAGGAGGGACTTGATAGACCTCACTCTGGCCACGTCCGTGGCCAGTAGATGTTGCACCTTTCCTAGGATGGTCCTTATCCTTTCCTCCGACGGTGAGACCCGCCGCGCCACTGTGTCGAGCTGTGCTCCCAGAAACAGGGCGACTTGTGACGGGACCAGGTGGGATTTTGGAAAGTTGATGGAGAACCCCAGGTCCGTGAGCAGCTGGACGGACATTGCAGTGTGTTCCACGGCAAGCTCACTTGTTCTTGCCAGTATGAGCCAGTCGTCCAGGTAGGGGTAGACGTGGATCCCCTGCAGGCGCAGCCGCGCCACCACCAGTGCTAAGCACTTGGTGAACACCCTGGGCGCCGATTTTAATCCGAACGGGAGGGCCTTGAACTGGTAGTGCCGACCACAAACCTGAGGAACTTTCGGTGCCTCTTTAGAATAGGGATGTGGAAGTAAGCATCCTCCAAGTCCAACGACGACAGGAAATCGCCCTCCTCCAGCTGTCCCAGCACGTGCTGGAGGGTGACCATCCGGAACTTCTGTGCCTTGATCTATTTGTTTAGTTGTCGCAGGTCCAGGATGGGACGCATCCTCCTGTCTTCTTCCTCACGAGGAAGTATCTTGAGTAAACTCCAGAGCCCCGAGGCTTCTTCGGGACGAGCTCGATGGCACCTTTCCTGAGCATCGCCCGTACTTCCAACAGCAGTTGAGGGATGTGATTTTCCTTCCTGGCCACGGGAGGAATGCGGGGGCACCTCTTCTGGAACTCGAGGGCGTGCCCCAGGGCCAGGGCGTCCAGCACCCAACGGTCGGTGGAGATGGACTCCCACTCGCCGACGAGCTTCGTCAGCCGGCCTCCCACCGGGGTGCTTCGGTGGGGGCCCGACCCAACGGACGGTTCAATCTTGCTTGGAGGCCGCTTTGCCTCCTTGACCACTTTGGCGACGACGGCGGGATCCACCTGACTTGCAGGGTCCCCTGTAGGCCTCCTGCGACGAAGACCTTGCCGCTTGACGGTAAGTAGAGGAGCTGCTGCCGGCTCCCTTGGAGGCACCCTGTCTGCCTCCGGAGCTCCGAAAGGACGGCCGTCGCTGTTGGAGCACACCCAGTGCACGGGCCGTCTCCGTGTCCGTCTTGATCGCCTGAAGGGATTCATCAACCGCCTTGCCAAAAAGGTTGTTCCCATCGAAGGGCATGTCCAAAACCTTGGTCTGAACGTCCTGGCGGAAATCCGTCGCCCTGAGCCATCCTCGTCGTCTCAGGCGCATCGCATCCAGTTTCCTACCCTCGCCGTCCGGAGGGGAGGTTGAAGTCGAGGCCGATGCCTCCCCCGCTTTCTTCTTAACCGCCGCCGAAACGACCAAGTCCGGGGTAGGTTGCACCCTAAGGCACAAGGGGGCAGCATCGGGGACCCGGTACTTCTTCTCGTACCGGTCCCTCTTCGCAGGAGCCGTGGCAGGGTTCTTGAGGAGGGCGAGCCCCTCATCCCAGATGTCATCAGGAAGCGGTACGGGTGAGGACCGTCTTCCTTTTAGCCTCGCGCCACTTCTAAAGAAACCCCTTCTTTTCCTCGGGGCAGAGCTGGAAGAGCTCGGATGCCCTGGAGATCATTGCATGGAAGGATCCAATCTCGTCGGGCGGGGACGCCCGGGCTGGGGGCGACGGGGGACACGTCCCGTCGTCGCCTCCGTCGTCATCCGTACCTGTCGTAGTCGTGTCCATGCCTGTATCATCCCTGTGGGTACTGGACCGGGGGGAGGGCAGAGAAGGCCGCAGAGGTGGGAGAGGAGGCCTAGGATGCGTCGTCCTCCTCTTAAGCGGTGGGCTCCCCGAAGGTCCTGGCTCCGGATCCTCCGTCGGATCTGGCTCATGCTCCTCCGTCAGGGGAAGGGGCAACCTAGTCCTTATCTCCGAGCATAAGGACTGGATGGCTGACAAGAAGGACGCTGAGGTGTCCTGCGGCGCTGGAAACAACGAGAGCGAGGGCTCTTGAGGAGCCTCGTCTGCGTCACCGTCGCCCTCGTCGCAATCGTCGGGATCCCTCCCGATGGGCTGGGTCTCCTCCACGACTTGGATGAGCTCCTCTTCAGAGGTCGTGTCCGTATCCACGACGGCCACTACCCCCCCCTTTCCAACAAGGTCTTCATGGGGGTCTTCTCGATGGGCCTGAAAGACGACTCCCTCCACGGTGGCAGGGAGACTCCGGTACCCGAGGGCGCCTCCACTGGTGTAGTCTCCACAGCTGAGCCAGGGCCGCGGCGACATCCTCAATCGAGGTCCTAGCAGGGTGAATCACGGCCAACGTCACCTTCTGTACGCCTGGGGCCTTCACCCTCGGGGGAGGGTCCGAGCCTCGCTCCCCTTCTGCCGGAGTCTTCGAGATCGACCGGGGCCTCTCCAGAAGCTTCGCCGGGTTCTCGGACTTCCTCTTACCCGAGCCAGAGCGTTGGCTCGTGGTCGATGGTGCCGGGGAGGGTGCGCCCTACCTGGCAGCAAAGGAGCCCGACCGTTCGGCGCTCCCGGTGCCCACGGACTCGCTGTGCTTAGTCTTTTGTTGGGCCCCCGTCACCGGAGCACCCTCACAGGACTTAGAAGACCGCTTGGACTACTACTTCTCGCCTGGCGGGCTCTTACCTTCCAGCCAGTTGGCGAGACGGAGGTGGCGATCCTTCATGGTCCGCTCAGACAGGTTTCCACAAAACGCGCAGTCCTTTTCCTTGTGCGTCTTGTCCTCATGGAGACAGTAGAGGCATAACAAATGCTCGTCCTCCTTGAAAACGTTCTGAAGCTGGCATCCAGGGCAGGTCCTGAATAGCTTCCCGGGCGTCGAGCTCCCTTTCTACTGGGCCATGTCCGGGGTAGGCCTCGGAACTTCTGGAATCCTCAGAAAGCTTAACATGACGAAATCTTCACCCTTGAGGGGCGTAGAAAACTCCGAAACGGATCCCCGCTGATCGGAAGTAGCAACGGTGGAACTTGAGGCTCTTTTAACCAAAAAAATGAGAAAATCTGAAAAAAGCGCAAAAACAGCAAAATCTCGAGAGCTAAGCACAAGGTCTCCCAACACTTGAACGTGCGGTAAAAATCTGAGGATGGCTGCCAGGGGTGGGGCTTAGGGAGAGGGCAGTCATTGGTTCGGGGCAGTATGACCCAGAGGCCAGTGATTGCTTACTACTGAGAAGAACAAGTTACTTCTTACCTTGTAACGTTCTTTCGATGGAATGTTCCTCCGACGTATTCCCTATCTTAGATATCTCTTTCCAGCTTTGCTGGCCTCGGAAATTTTTTTCTATAGAGGCCGCTGCGCGTCGACGTCCACCGAGTCGATGTCCCTCGAAAGCCGACGTCGACGGCATCCTGCCTATAAAGGCCGCGCGCAGCGTCCGTTGCTCAGTTCCGTTTTGTAGCCCACAATAATTCTTTCTGGACTAGACTAATCACCCTGAAGGAGCGTAAGCTGCAACAACAAGTGAAGTAGTACTGCGGGGATGGATGGGAGGGTCGATTAGGAATACGTCGGAGGAATATCCCATCGAAAGACCGTTACAAGGTAAGAAGTAACTTGTTCTTCGAAGGGATTGTCTCCTCCGACGTATTCCTTATCTTAGATAGGCTCCCATAGCAGTATTCTGTTATTGGAGGTGGGAGTACTAACTTCATGCTTCCTCTTATTGATGAATAGAGTGCAATACTGCCCTTCCAAACCTAGTCTCTTGACTGGAGGAGGAATCCAAGTTGTAAAACCGTGTAAAGGTATGGACGGACAACCATGTGGCAGCCGCACATATGTCTTTAACCGGCACTCCTCTTTTGAGGGCCGATGAAGCTGCGATACCTCTGGTCGAATGAGCCCTAAGATTTTGAGGGGGCTCTTTTCTTGGCAGTTTATAACATTCCAAAATGGCTAAAATAATCCATCTGGAAATGGGCTGCTTAGTTATCGGTAACCCCAGCTTGTGACCTGCATAGCCTACAAACAGCTGATCTGCTTGTCTTATCCTAGCCAGTCTACTGATGTAAAAACAAAGCCCTTCTTGGGTCCAGCCTGTGTAACCTCTCTTCCTCTTTCCCCAGATGAGGAGGAGGATAGAAAGATGGAAGGGTAATCTTCTGATTGATATGAAATTCAGAAACCACCTTTGGGAGGAAATTAGGCTTCACTTGCATAACAACTTTGTCTTTGTGAAAGATTGTATGAGGGGGGTTTACAAGAAAGAGCTTGTAACTCGCTCACCCTTTGTTAGGGAGAATTCTCTGTTTAGGCTGAATTTCCTAACCTAGTGAGTCCTCCAGCAGCTTTGCTGGATTTTTGGGGTTTATTTTTTTCTCCTGCCAAGAGTGAGACTCTTTTACCCTCACTCTTGGGCATGACAAGAGTGTTTCTGTGACTTGCTATGTGCTTATGGGCTATGGGGTATTTTTTCCCCATAGGCTGTCATTGGTTTTTGAATGTGTGTTACACAGCACCCTCAGTGCAGTAACACAGGGGTGTCATAGAGACCCCCAAACAGACTCCTCACCCTGGGACTGACTACTGTCTCCCTGGGTCTGTAAAGTCACCATTGACTTTACTAGTCTTAACTTAGGAACTTAACCAGTACAAACCATCATACTGTGGAAGTACTGGTAGGGGCAATTAGATTGCCCCTGTGTCTGTTGTCGAGGGGGTACTGTCCCGTCCCCCCTCGCCGAGTTTCTGGCTGGTGGCAGTGGATACCACAGAAATATTCCACCGGAATATTTCCCAATGGGATTTCCCATTGATTTTAATGCACCACGTTTTGGTGCAATGTTAAAGATACCGCCAGTTTATTTATTTAATATAAATTCACCGGTTGGGATTTTTTGCCAGAACTCGCCGCCAAAATGGCGTCTAGGTTCACTTCAGTAACCCTGAACCCGAGTCGAGCCTTTGTTCCACTTTTGGCTGCCTTCTGCACAGAAGCCCTCCAAAATGGTGCCATTCTGTCTGGGTACCACAGGGGGTGTGGGAGGGGGTTTAGGCACCCTGGACTGAGTTGCCTTGCCAACTCATGTCGCACTCTGGTGTGATTGGCCCAAGTGGTGAGCTGCCCCGCTCACCACTTAGCATGTTTGAGTGACAGCTAGGCTGTATGAATGGGGGTTTGCTGCATAAAAGCAGGGTTTTTGGGACTGGTTCTTCAGAAGTCGCCACAGGACCTAAGAAGCCGAAGAGGGAGAAGCCGAGCCGACCTGCCAAGACGACACCACCGGTGGAGCCCTGCAGAACCGTCTCACCACTTTTCCCAACGACAAAGGAGATCTCCCGCCTGGAGAGTCTTCTTCCCTTGACTGGTGGGGACAACCAGTTTCTGCCTTCTTTTCGCCGCCCTGAAGCATCTCGTGGCCACCTTGCTTGTGCCAAGCACCCCGGCAACCGGGATACCACTTTTTACCTCAACCGCGAAAGAGGGGTAACATCCTTTTAACCGGAAAAACTCCACGGCTGGTTTCTTCCCTGGTAGTGCAACGACCTTCAGCTTTCCTCCACGACGAGATCTTCTCCTCCTCTGGACGACGCCGCGACTTGCACCCACTACCAGGAACAACTGCCACCGCTGGAGGATCCTTTCCATTTTAAAAAGGTACCGTGTTCCGCCCGGCTTCCCTTGCCACCGATTGTACGGGGTAGATTTAGCCCTCGGCTCTCGACCCTGGGTAAGCCTGGGACACCCTAACTAAACTTTTCTAAACTTGGTAAAACCTTTTCTACTCACGGCACGGAAAAGGCTGGAAGCCCATTACGCGGAACAAACCGCCCAACTAATGGCGAAGGTCAAACAGTCGTATTATGCGAAGGGCAACAAAGCGAACAGGTTCCTGGTGGCCAAATTAGCCAAGCAAAGACGCAGCATCGCGATCATGGGCCTGCGAGACACCAACGGGGTCATACTATACTCAGAACCCGAGAAGCAACGCCTCGCGATTGAGCACTTGGCCCAAACCGTGAAGGCAACCCCACGAAACCCAGCGCAACAGAAGGAATACCTTCGGCAGGCAGAGGTGCCCCAGCTCTCCGACGCAATGAGAGATGAACTGGAGGAGCCCATCACGGGGGAGGAAATTGTGGACGCCATCAAATCTCTCAAATCACGGGCCCCTGGCCCGGATGGCTTCTCAACCAGGTTTTACAAACTATTCAGGTCGCAACTGACCCCCCCATCTCACCACCCTATTCAACTCCTTCAGGGAAACGGGGGCGGTGACCCCATCGATGCAGGAATCGACCACCATCCTTCTGCCTAAACCTGGAAAAGACCCAAGAAGCATAACTTCTTATAGACCCATCGCACTCTTGAACATAGATGCGAACATTTACTCAAAAATTTTGGCTACCCGCTTGAATCGCATCCTGCCGAATATCATTCATCCAGACCAGGCTGGGTTTATCCGGCACCGGACCGCAGGCGATAATATCCGGAGAACCCTGAACCTGGTGGACCTCGCCTCCCGGAACTCCCAAAAACTAATCTTGGTGGCCCTCAATGCAGCTAAGGCGTTTGATAGGGTGGATTGGACGTTTATGGGACACACTTTAGGGGCCTTCGGCTTCGGACCGGCGTTCCGAACGATGGTGCTGGCCAACTATGATCGACCTACAACAAGCCTGAGGATCAACGGCCACTTCTCGGCTCCAATCCCCTTGTCATGCGGGACTCGGCAGGGCTGTCCGCTGTCGCCCTTGCTTTTTGCACTTACCATGGAGCCCTTCGCACAAAAAATTAGGCGGAATGACCAAATCAAGGGCATAACAAGCGGCCCTTCACATCATAAACTTGCCCTATATGCGGATGACATTTTACTTACGATCTCGGAGGCCCCCTCATCGCTTGAACATGCGATTCGCGAAATCACCAGCTATGGCGAAGTCTCGGGCCTCACCATAAACTTCGATAAATCTTCCGCCTTGGGCATTGGCCTCACCCCAGCAGAGCGAGAACCGCTGACTAGGATGTGCCCGATAATATGGGAAAGGAGCGCCATCCCCTATTTGGGGGTTTACATTCCGGCTGATCCAAAAGAGACTTACAAATCCAATTTTCCCCGATTTCTCAAGGAACTGGAGGGCGACTTGAAGCGATGGGGGACCCAGGAGATTTCGCTGCTTGGACGCATCACGGCATGCAAGATGAACCTTCTCCCGAGATTTCTATACATATGCGCCTCACTGCCAGTGGCAATCCCCACCCCGATTCTCCGAGGGATCCAGAGGAAAATGCTGAACTTTATCTGGAGAGGTAAGAAAGCGAGAATCCCTCTTAGAACTATGTTGGGGAGTCCCAAACTGGGGGGACTGGGGGTTCCAGACCTTCAGGCCTACAGAGTGGCAGCCCAACTGGCCCGGGTCCAGGCCTGGCAAAATACGACAGACTGCCCGAGATGGGTGGAGCTGGAACAGTCGCGGACCCCCCTGCCTCTGCGGTTTCTGCCACACATCCCGCCCCCCCTCAGGTCCCATGGGGGAGAGCTCCTGCTGTCGACCAAACACACCCTTAGCACTTGGGACTGGGCGCTGAAACGAAAGGAAGTGCCAAGAGGACTGAGCCCAGGCTCCCCGGTCTTTCTCAACCCAATGTTCGCACCGGGCATGCATCCCCGCAATTTCCAAAATTGGACCAAAGGTGGGCTAGAAACCATAGACCTGCTGTATACAGGGGAGAAACCGCTCACATTCGCCCAATGTAAGGAGAAGTTCCAACTTCGGGAATGTGACAGATTTACTTATATCCAACTACGCCACTGGTGCTCACACCCCCAAACCTTGCAAGCAGCGACCCGTCCTCCCACTGCCCTGGAACTCACCCTAGGAGACCCCCCGACTCGCGGCAGCGTATCCACCCTCTACAGACGCTTCTTAAGCGACTTCCTAACCACAAGAACCCGATGTATGGCCCAATGGGAAGCGGACATGGGACACCCGATAGAGGATCAAACCTGGGTGGACATATGGACCCGAACACATACCGCATCCACCTGCATCACCAACAGAGAATGCGCATACAAAATCATGCTGCGATGGTACTATTCGCCCCTCAGACTCCACCATATGAACCCCCAGATAGACCACGCTTGCTGGAGAGGATGCGGCCTCCCTAGCTCTTTCTTCCATATGTGGTGGGACTGCCCGAGGATCCGACCGTTCTGGAAAGCTGGTCTAGAGTCTATTTCGCTGATTACCGGAACAATGATTCCCTTGAAACCGGAGCCGATCCTGTTAGGAGCTCCAATTCCCGGGATCTACCCGCGCTCCGGACCCAGAGCGAAACTATTGACTCACTGCCTACTGGCAGGGAAAACGGTGGTGGCCCGAACATAGAAATCCCCGGAAGGCCCCCACATTGCTCAATGGTGGACCAAAGTATGGGACATTCTGATAGCGGAGAAGGTAACGGCAGCACGAGCAGGGATGCTACACCGCTTTCAGAACATCTGGGCCCCAGTCCTGGAATTCGACCAGCGCTTCCCCGCCCTGACCTATAGGCCCGCCAGAGCCCTCTGGATCTTGACGAACCAGGCGAGCCCGGAGGAAGACTCCTGACCACTGAGACTCCGGCCGGACCGCCCGGGCGGGAGGAGCCCGCTCGCAGAGCTTGTGGGACTGATAATCCAGGGAGGAGGATAGAGAGAGAAGACACAGGGGGGTCAACTTGCTGAGATAACCCTTGCATATAATGTCTGTATTTATCATTCTGCCTTGATTTAAAATAAACAAAGTTATAAAAAAAAAAAAAAACCTTTTCTACTCAACTGTAAAGACTTGTGACATTGTGTGATCTTGGGCATCTTTTTGCCTGGCTTTCCCTAGAGTGGGCCTGGCAAACTAACTTCCTTGCTCCTCAATAGACTGCCTTTCTACACTCACTGTGAATCTCTGAAAAGTGTTTTGCCTTGCTGTTTTTACTTCTTTTCCCTTTTCCCTCCCTTTTTAACTAACTTGTTGGAGTGCCATCTAACGTTAAGCGCTCACCTCTGTTTGGAAATAAGTGGTGTTAACTTAGACTTGTCCAACAAATAACTAGGGATGTACATATAAGTAATAGTGACTCTTGACTTACTTACCTTTTCTGTGCTAGTGTAATTTATGAGTGTGTCTTTTAAATAAATAATTATATACTTTTACACCTAGCTCTGGTCAGTGTTTGCTTGTACTACTGTGCCTCTGTACCCATTATGTATTCTCTGTATACTGCCTAACTCTTCTTGAGGGAAGTCTGACTGCTCAGCCACAGCTACCAGGTAAATCTGGGTGGTACAGATTGCTACCAAGTGGGTTTACTGCCAAAGGGAACTGCACAGGTTTCTGCCTAACACCCTTCTAGCAGATGTAAGTGCTATTAATAAAACAGTCTTAAGGGTAAGAAATCTTAACAAACAAGAGTGGAGTGGTTCGAAAGGTATGCCCGTCAGGAAAGTTAGGACTAAGTTTAAATCCCATAGGGGAACCTGGAATGGTCTTGCGGGATAAACGTTAGTTAACCCCTTTAGAAACTGTATTACCAAGGGTAACTTGAAATAAGATGGTTCTTCCGCAGTGCGCTTAAAGATGGATAGCGCTGCGAGATAGCCCTTGATGGTGCCAACTTGATGGCCTGAATTTGCTAAATAGAGTAGGAAGGACAAAACCATTGGTGTACCACATGAAAAGGGGTCGATATTCTTTTCTCTACACCAGCTGCAAAATCTGTTCCAACGGCAGCGGTATAAAGATTTTGTTGCTGGCCTTCTTGCCGAAAGCAACACCTCCATAACATCATCAGGGAGGTCCCACTCCTTGTACCTCAGCCTTTCAGAAGCCAAGCGTGAAGGTTGAGGGTTTTGATGTCTGGATGGAGAACCTGACCTCCCTTCTGTGAGAGCAGATTCTCTCTGAGTGGAAGTCGAATTGGAGGGCAGATGGACAAGTCTAGAAGGTACCACGTTCTCCTGGCCCAATCCGGGGCAATTAGAATCATGGTTTTCTGGAATCTTCTCAACCTCCTGATCCTTTGAGGAATGACAGGGACCGGTGGAAACGCGTACAGAAGCGGAAACTCCCAGTCCACTATGAACGCGTCTCCCAGAGCTCCTCTCGGGGGAAATTCCCTTTAACAGAACAGATCGCACTTCCAGTTGACACTGGTGGCGAACAGATCCACCTGAGGGGTTCCCCAAAGGGCGAAGAACTCTTGAAGGACTTCCTGAGCTAGTTCCCACTCGTGGGAGACTGCTCTGCCTGCTCAGAGCGTCCGCTGTCAAGTTCTTCTCTCCGGCTAGGTGAACTGCCGATAGAGAGATTCCTTCTTGGATTGCCCAAAACCAGAGCTGCATCGCCTCTCTGCACAGAGGTAGTGATACTATGCCTCCTCTTTTGTTGAGGTAATGCATGGCCACTGTGTTGTCCGTCATTATCAGGACATTCTTTCCTTGTACAGATGGCAGGAAAGCCTTCAGCGCAAGTCTGATGGCCCTCAGCTCTAACAGGTTGATATGTGGTCTGGACTCCGATGGAGACCAACGACCGCTGATGGTCAAGTCGTTGGCGTGGGCTCCCCACCCCCTGAGTGAGGCATCCGTGCCTACTGTTATCTCCGGCAAGGGTTGCCAAAACTGTTCTCCTTTCAGAATGTTCTCCTGACAGGCCCACCACTGAAGGTCTCGAGGCACCCTTTCGGGAATCTGAAGAAGATCTGTCATTCTCCCTGATAATTGTGACCACTGAGTTCTCAGTGCCCACTGGAGGGATCTCATTCTCCGGCGAGCCTCTTGCACTAGGAAAATGCAGGATGCCATGAGGCCTAGCAACCTCAAAAAGTCGAAGGCTGGGAGACTTTGGGCATTTTGGAACTTGGTAACCATCCTTTTCCCAGGGAAGTGTCCAGGATCGCTCCGATGAACTGGAGTCTCTGCGATGGTATCATTTGTGACTTCTTTAAATTGAGGGAGAAGCCCAGTCTGAAGGGAGTGGCAAACGTGATTTAGCTGGATCTGAGCTTGTCCCGAAGATACAGCCCTGATCAACGAATCGTCCAGGTAGGGGTAGACGTGAATCCCTTCCCTCCTTAGACTTGCAGCCACTAACGACATTAACTTGGTGAAGACCCTCAGGCGGAGGTCAGCCCAATGGCAGCATTCGAAATTGATAATGAGAGTTGCCAATTGCGAACCTCAGGTATTTCCTGTGTTTGAGATGGATTGGCACATGGAAATAAGCGTCCTGAAGGTCCGGAGATACCAACCAGATACCAACCAGTCCTGGAACTGAAGGGCCTGAAGGATCTGAGAGAGAGTTACCATCCAAGATGGGTCTCAGTCCTATGTCTTTCTTTGGAATGAGAAAGTAAGGGGAGTACCAGCCCTTGTTCCTCTCCGCTACAGGTACCGGTTCCATGGCACCTTTCTCTAGCAGGTCTAAAATTTCCTGCAATAGGAGCGGATCTGGAGCTTTTTGAGAGCTGATCCCTGGTGGATAACACTGAGGTATGCGTAGGAGAGGCAGGCAGTAACCTTGTGCAACTGTCTCCAATGCCCAAGCATCTGACGTGATAGCCTGCCATTCCGCCAGATGTTGAGTCAACCTGCCTCCTACAGGAGTCTTGTGAGGGAAGTCCTCAGAGTGGTTTTGGGGCGGCTGATGCAGACGCCGATGGTAAAGAGGCACCTGCTGTTGCTGCGGCTTTTGAATATCTACCCCGTCCACCTCGGGTAGTTCTTTGTCCCCTTTGAGCCGGTCGTCCTCTACCTCTTCCGAATGCGGAGTAGAAGTGAAAGGACTTGCCTCTCGCAGAGGATCCTGTGGAATGAAAAGGTGTCTGACGGATTTCAGCGCCTAGGGATTTTGCTGCTGCTTTTGATGTTTGCAGTTTTTCTAAACTGTGATCCGCCTTTTTCCCCAAAAAAAAAAGAGCCATCGAATGGCATGTTCAAGAGCCTGGCTTGCACATCTGGGGCAAAACCAGACTCTCAACCAAGCGAATCTCCTGGTTGTTGTACTTGCCGCCATTGCTCTGCTGATACTGTCAGCCGAATCAATGCCCCTCTGGAGGGATTCGCACATAGCGTCTTTACCGTCCTCTATGATATTTAGGAACGCCTCCCTTTCTTCTCCCTCCGGGATGCAGTCAGCCGCTGTAGAAGCACACTCCCAAAGTGTATGGCTAAATCTAGCAAGGGTGCAAGTAGCATTAATAGATTTTAACGTCATGCTACATGCCGAAAAAAACTTTCTTAGCCATAGCATCATATTTTTTATCGTCCCTGTCCTGTGGGACGGTAGGGTAAGCAGTCTTGATGTCAGAAGAAGATGCTGCCTGTACGGCCAGACTTTCTGGGGATGGGTGTTTGGACAAAAACTCAGGGTCTGCAGAAGATACCCTGTATTTAGTAGACAGTTTTTTTTTTACTGCCGGGACGACATCTGGGGTTTCCCAGTTCGTCATGATTTTCCTTTGAAGAGCTTTATGAAAAGGCACTACAGGATCCTCCTCAAGAATATCCGTGAGGTCATCTTGTTGGAATGCCTGTGAAGGTGTTGACCACCCCATAAATTCTGTTATCCTGGCCATTAAGGCTCTATAGGGGGTTTCAGCATGCTCCCCCGGGTCTGGCTTAGCGAACTCCACTTCAGGGGAAGTGTCTAAGCCACTTGCCTCATGTAAGGAATCATGGAGTTCCTTTAATCTGTGTTCCTCTGAGGATAACTCCTCTTGAACTGGGGTTGCAGATCCCTGCAACTCAAATGTCTCTTCTTGGTCAGATAGTTCTCCCTCTTCCATAATTGAGGACATAGTTCTCAATTGGTCTGAACTCACAAAGGGTGTGAAACCCATCTCCAAGGCAGAGGGTGCCAAACTTGTAATCGGCCTCGAAAACCATGTCGTTGACGCCGAAGGCTTCGAACATCGCGTCAAAAACAACGGCGGAGGCCTCAAGGTCCTCAATATGGCGTTGAGTCGACAGACCCGTGTGTCGAAGGTCCCTTCGACAACGGCGTCGAAGACACCGGCGTCGACGGAACCTTCCATGAAGGATTCGAGGTCTTAGCTTTACTCGAGGGTTCGTGACGCGCTCGAGAAGCTTCCTTTGCCGGGTACTGCGACTCGCGGCGTTTTGGACCTTCGGGTCTTTCGACCAGAGCATCGCTCTCGGCAGTCTTCGAGGGGGTCGAGGCCGCTTTCTCGAAGACGCTCATCATATTTTTGCGGAATTCCTCCCATTCAGCCCGGGAACTATGTTTTGTGGGGTAAGGGATTCTTTTAGGTGAAGCAGAGGAAGAGGACGAAGAAGGGGATCTTCGACGTCTCCTCTTCGAGTGCTTCGATCTCGACGAGTGATGGGATCCACTTTGAGACCTGGAGCGCGAATGGTGACGAGGAGACAAATGTCTCAACTTCGTCGAGGAAGAAGAAGCTTTAGAAGTCTTACCTTTTTCCAGCTTCCCCCTACGCTCCTTCAGGGCCTTAGCTGTCATGGACATACAGTCCTCGCACTCCGAACAATGGTGTTCAGCTCCCAAACACCACAGACAAACTCTGTGAGGGTCAGTCAGCGACCTTTTTCCCACAGTCTCGGCATTTTTTAAAGCCGGACCGAGGGGTCGTCGGATCCGACGAGGAAGCCATCGACTATGGATCGAATATCTCGAGGAAATTGGATTAATTCTCTACGAAAACTGAGCAACGATATTCCGAAGCACTGAGTAAGCGCGGAAAAACTGAACTGAGCAACGGACGCTGCGCGCAGCCTTTTATAGGCAGGATGACGTCGACACGGCGGCTGTCGAGGGACATCGACTCGGCGGACGTCGACGCGCAGCGCCCTCTACAGAAAAAAAATTTCCGAGGCCAGCAAAGCTATAAAGAGATATCCAAGATAAGGAATACGTCGGAGGACACAATCCCTTCGAAAGACAGTCAGAAACGAAACTGATACTGATTTTTTCTATATCGAGGATTCCCGGCCTGACGGGGAATATTCATGAGCATGTGAATCCATGCCAGACCCCATGCTGGAGAACTATGGAAATAATGAGGGTCTTTCTCGTAGAAGTCTAAAAAAATGACATTTTTCTCATTACCCTATCAATATTGGCTGAGTTCCATTCTTTGGAACTGGGAAGAAACCTCTCTTGCTCTGGTTCCTCATCCATGCCCATATCCTGAGGAGTGTGAGGGACAATTTTACCCTGAGTAGTGTCAGGGACCTTGGACTTTTCTATCACTATAGGGGGCTTCTGTTTTTCCTTATGGTGTTCTGAAGGTCTCTTGTACTGTTTATCCCCCTTCACGTGACTAGAGGAATGTTGAGGTGGTCTTTGATGCTTCGCGTCGAGATTCGGAGGTGGTAGAAGGAGGGTGTCGAATCTCGGGAGAAGAAGCTACACGTTTAGACTTGGGAGGATAGAGGTCAGAACAGTCTTCCGACGAAGGAGCCTCTACAACTATTGGTAGTGCAGCACCTTTTCCAACCGTGGACGGTTGGTCTTTGTCATGTGGTGAACGGGAACGCCCAGGACACAGAATCGTTAGACCGCTGTTTCTGTGCCTTCTGTTGATGATCGCTCGACACGCGTGTTGAGACAAGGCTGGGGCTGATGCTTAGTGGGAGTGGCGTGGGTTGCGCTTTTGGCGCCGGGTCTTGTCCCCATAACTGGACCGCTGGCCAGTCCTCTGAGGTCGGGGGCTTGCGCGTGGGTGTCTGAAGTCACCCTTCTGCCCTCTCCGTCTGATACGTCGGCATTGCTGCCATCGCTAAAGGTCCCTTCGGCGTCCATGGCCTCTCATTGCCTGGCGTAGTGGGCCCAGCGTTTAGTGGAGCGGTATTGAAGTGTTATCGGCTTGAAGAGTTTACAAGCGCGACAGGTAGCCTTGGGATGGTCTCGTGGGAGACACCAATGCACGAATAGTGCTCATCGACCCAGGGGAACTTCCCGTTACACTCTGGGCAGAATTTGAAAGGAGTACTCTCCATATCTATTAATTTGGCAGCGGGCGAGAATGACATGCATTACTTACCGTAATAGCATTTCTGATGATTGTATCTGCTTAGATTCACATTCTGTGCATATGGTCCGACATCCAGTGATAACCGCGGAGTATTGCATCTTGCCTTTCGGGGACCGAAAGGGGACGTCGGCATAGGCGTGTCTGTAACACTATCCCTATCGTGACGTGTAGTGTACCCAAAATCCCTCACGCGTTGAGGTCCCTCAGATTGTATTTTTTCTGCCATGAGGGAGCCCAAGGCTATAGTGAGTGAGTATATAAAGAGAGAAAGTAGTAAGACTTCTATGTTCCTTCCACCCCGAGCAGGGAGGTAGGGAGGGCGCAGGTGAATCTAAGCAGATACAATCATCAGAAATTCTATTACGGTAAGTAATGCATGTCTTCTGATGCTTGTTAATTTGCTTATAATAACATGCTGTGCAAAGACTAGCGAGCAGTAGCGGAGTTGGAGGTGGGTTGTGAGAAGCAACAGTAGAGAAAAGATGTCTTAGTACTGCTTGTCCCACTGGAGAATCAGACCTAGAATGAGTGTCTAGGCAATAGTGTTTTGTAAAGGTGTGTACAGAACTCCAGGTTGCCGCTTTGCAAATGGACTCAAGAGGAACATTTGCAATGAATGCTTTGGATGCCCCAGTGCCCAGAGTAGAATGTGCTCTAGGCTTGAAGGGCAGTTCTCTCTTTGCAAGAGAGAAACAGTGTGATGCATTTGACAATCCTCCTCGCGATAGTGGATTTAGAGACAGGGTCCCCTTCTCTACCAGCTGCCACAGAAACAAAGAATTGTTTTATTTTCCTCAGCGGTTTAGTTCTTTCCAGGTAGAACATGACAGCCCTGTGCACATCTAGTGTGTGTAGGCTTCTTTCGGGCATGTTAGTAGGGTTCTGGAAGAAAGTGTGTAGTTCGATTGATTGGTTCACATGGAACTTGATGAATTTAGGCGCAAATCTGGAATGTGTGCGCAGAACTACCTTATCTTTGTGGACTGTAAAAAAAGGGGTCTAGAACAGAAAGTGCCTGCAGTTTGCTAACCCTTCTGATAGAAGTGATAGCCACTAGGAAGACCGTTTTATAAGTCAGGTCTTTTAGATTTGCTTAATGTATAGGCTCAAAGGGAGCTCCCATGAGCTTGGTCAAAACCACATTTAGGTCCTATCCAGGGGCTAGGTGAGAAACGGGAGGATAAATCCTCTTAACCCCTTCCATAAAGGTATTTTCCACCACAACAATTTGTTGTGATGTGGTGTAGGCTGACGGAGCAGCCAGATGAACCTTTAGGGAACTGAAGACTAACCCAGTGTCCAACAGATGGGTTAGGTACAGCAAAATGTGTGTGGGTGAACAATCGATGGGATCAACGCCCTTGGAATTGCACCAGATGACAAAGTTTCCATTTGCTGGCATAGCAATAACGTGTATTCGGTTTCATAGCTTCCCTGAGTATGTCCATGCACCTCTGAGGGAGTTGCAGGTGTCCAAACTATAACCTCAGGAGCCAAGCTGCTAAGTTCAGAGTTTGTGGGCATGGGTGTAGGGTCTTCCTCCTGTCCTGAGACAACCTGTTGTACGGGCAGGGTAGTTTCACTGGTGGGGAGAGGGACATTTCCATCAGGTGAGCGAACCAGGGTTGGCGGACCCACATGGAGGCCACCAGTATCATGGTAACTGGTTCCTGGTGCATCTTATGCACTTTCATGTTGAGAAGGGGAGTCAAGGGGAGAGGGGGGGGGCGTAGACACATTTCCCTGACCATGTTATCCAGAGACCGTTCCCCCTTGATTCGGTTCTGGGGGTACCTGGAGGCGTAGTCTTGGAATTGGGCGTTCTCCTGAGTAGCGAACAGGTCGACTTCTGGGAAACCCCATTCTGCAAAGATGTTGGACACAATGTCTTTGTGTAGCCGCCATTCGTATTCTTCGGGCAGAGGGAAATCTCTGCCGAGTACGTCTGCCAGAAGATGGAGTTCCCCTGGAACATGTTGGGACAACAGAAACATCTTGTGTTTGAGAGCCCATATCCAAATGTTTTGGGACAGCTTGGATAGCCCTGGAGAGTGAGTTCCCCCCCCCCCCTGTTTGTTCAGGTAATACATGGCTGTAGGGCTGGCCGTTAGAATCAGCACTGTCTTCCCTTGTAGTTGCACCTGAAAGGCCTTCAAAGCCTTGAACACCGCTAATAGCTCCAGTACGTTTATATGGTTGGACACTACTTGAGGGGACCAAACTCTGTGCGCCGTCTGCTGAAGCAGGTGACGGCCACCCCTCCCCCACCCTGTAAGAGATCAGTCTGTCGTGAGTGGCTTCCAATGCAGGGGTAGTGAAGGTCTTCCCCTTCAAGAGGTTTACTCTTGACCACCACTGCAGAGAGAACGAGGGCTGGCAAGACAACTACCAGATCTTCCCATTGTCCGCTGGCCTGACACCACTGGCTGTTGAGCCACTCTTGCATGGGACGCATGCGCACCCGTGTGTGGGGAACCAAGTATATGCATGACACCATCATTCCTAGCAAGTGCATGGCCTTGCGCACCATCACCTCCCGACTGGCTAAATATTGAGGGATTTGAAAAAGCATGTTCTGAACATTCTCGTTGGAGGGGAAGATGAGACCGTCCTTCGTCCGAATTAGAGCTCCAAGAAATTGTTTTGTTTGACTGGGGACGGGGGACAAGACGATTTCTTTTTGTTGATTGAGAAACCCAGACTGAAGAAGAGATCTACTGTTTTTTGGGTGTTCGAAAAACATGCGTCGAATGAGTCACCCGTGATGAGCCAGTCATCGAGGTAAGGGTAAACTGGGACCGACAGTCTGCGCAAGTGTGCTGCAGCCACTGCCAGGACTTTGGTAAACACCCTTGGCGCTGAGGCTATGCAGAAGGGGAGTACCTTGAATGTGTAATGCCTGTCCTCGATCATGAACCTTAGATATTTCCTGTGCGCTGGCAACATTGAAATATGAAAGTATGCATCTTTCATGTCCAATGTTGCCAAGTAGTCCCCTTGTTTCAGCAATGGGATCACCTCTCGAGTGTTACCATGCAAAACTTCTGGGGGTTTTACAAACTTGTTCGCTGGGCGCAGGTCTAGAACAGGGCGCATGGTGAGATCCTTTTTGGGCACAAGGAAGTACACTGAATAAATACCCTTGTTTACCTGAAGAATAGGGACGACTTCTATGGCGTCCTTTCACAGCAGTGCTTCCACCTCTTGATTCAGGATCTCCAAATGGTCCGTTGAAAGGCGCCATGAGCGCGGCAGTCTGAATTGTGGAGGTCGGGCGAATTCCACGCAGTGCCCGTGGGCGACCGTCTTTATGACCCCACTGGTCTGAAGTTATCCCTTCCCATGCCATGAGGAAAGATGTTAACCGCCCCCCCCGACCAGGGTGACATGGGAAGGCACCTGGATTTGGTGGTCGTTTCTGATCAGAGGCTGCGGCTCCTCTGGGATTGGGGCCTCTGCCTTTGCAGCGTTTCTGACCCCTTGAAGGGTAGTATGCGGGACTTCCAGAAGTTTGTCCTGTGTTGAAGTTCCCAGTGCCGTAGTTGTTTTGACCAGCACGGGCTTGCCCTCGAAAGGACCACCGAGAGTTATTACCCCTCTGGGGGGACGGGTTCTGTGTGATCTGTTGCAGAGAATTCAGAGTTTCATGCTCCTACTTGGCTGTTTCCAAAGCCTCATCCACCGCTTTCTCGAAGAGGTTAGATTCCTCAATGGGATTATTGATGAGGGAGGTGTTAGAGAGAATTCTCTGTTTAGGCTGAAATTCCTAACCTAGTGAGTCCCCCCAGCAGCTTTGCTGGATTTTTGGGGTTTATTTTATTCTCCTTCCAAGAGCGAGACTCTTTTACCCTCACTCTTGGGCATTATTTGAGTGTGTTTCTTTGAATCTAGATGTGTTTAATGGGCTATGGGGTCTTTTACCCCATAGGGCTTAATGTGTTTTTGTGATGTGTGTTACACAGCACCCTCAGTGCAGTGACACAGGGGTGTCATAGTGACCCCTCAGTATAGACTCCATACCCTGGGACGGACTACTGTCTCCCAGGGCATATAAAGTCACTATTGACTTTACTAGTCTTAAATTCTGAACAGAACCAGTACAAACCATCATATTGTGGACCTACTGGCTGGGGCAATTCAATTGCCCCAGGGTCTGTTAGTCGAGGGGGCACGTCTCCGTCCCCCCCTGATCGAGTTTTGGCTGGTGGCAGTGGATACTACTTTTTATATTCAACCGCAAATATTTTCCTATGGGATTTCCCATTATTTTAGGCTACTATCTTTATTTAATTATTTACGGTAGCCTCGAACATACCGCCGGTTTATTTAATTAATATTAATTCTCTGGTTGGTATTTTTTGCCAAAACTTGATTCTAAAATGGCGTTTGTGTTCTCTTCTAAGACTCCAACCCAAGTCGAACCCTTTGTTCCACCTTTTGGCAGGCTTCTCCACAGAAGCCCTCCAAAGTGGTGCCACTCTGTCTGGGGTACTTAGGAGGAGTGGAGGGGAATTTAGGCACCCTGGACTGAGTTGCCTAGGCAACTCAAGACGCACTCCATCCTGATTGGCCCAAGTGGTGAGCCGGCCGGCTCACCACTTAGCATGTTTGAGTGACAGCTAGGCTGAGTGAATGGGGGTTTGCTGCATAAAAGCAGGGCTTTGGGGACTGGAACTTCAGAAGTCGCCACAGGACTTAAGAATCCAACGAGGGAGAAGCTGAGCCGACCTGCCACGACACCACCACCGGTGGAGCCCTGCTGGACTGCCTCACCACTTTTCCCAACGACAGGAGATCTCCCGCCGGAGAGTCTTCTTCCTTTGACTGGTGGGGATAACCAGTTTCACCATCTTTTCACGTTCCCGACGTACCTCGTGGCGGCCTTGCCCGTGCCAAGCACCCCGGCAACCGGGATACCACGTCTTACCACGACCGCAAAACCAAGGTACCACCTTTAACCGGAAAACTCTGCGGCCGGTTTCTTCCCTGGTAGTGCTACAACCTTAATCTTTCCTCCAAGTCGAGATCTTCTCTTCCCCTGGACGACGACGCAACTTGCACCCACTACTAGGAACAACTGCCACCGCTGGAGGATCCTTCCCACTTAAGGTACCGTGTCCCGCCTGGCTTCCCTTGCTACCGACTGTACGGGGTAGATTTAGCCCCCGGCTTTCGAACCTGGGTTAGCCTGAGACACCCTGGCTAAACTTTCTTAAAGCCTCTCTAAACCCTTTTTGAACCCTCTGCAAGACTCTAAGCATAGTGTAACTGTGTGATCTTGGGCACATTTGTGCTCTGCTCTCTCTAAGAGTGGGCCCAGCCTTTGGACTTTGGCTCACCAGTGACGTTTTTGCTCTTCTGCCTTGCTAACAGTGTTCCTGAATCTTAGAGTGGTGTACCTTTTCATATTCTGTCTTTTTCCCTCCCTTTCTCACAAACTTATTGGAGTGCAATCTAGTTAAGCTCTCACCTCTGTATGAAAATAAGTGGTGTTTTACTGTGATTTATCTGATAAGGGAAAAGGGGTGTATATATTACAATAGTGACAGTGTTTAGAACATTTTACAATAAGAGTGCTGGAGTGTTTCAACTGTGTGTTTTTAAATAAATAATTATATACTTTGATACCCAAGCTCTGGTCAGTGTTTGCTTGTATTATTGTATCTGAGTGCCCATTGTGCATACTTTGCATACTGCCTAACTCTTCTTGAGGGAAGTCTGACTGCTCAGCCACAGCTACCAGGTAAATCTGGGTGGTGCAGACTGCTACCAAGTGGGTTTACTGCCAACACCTGTAGTCTTAAATCTTTTGCAGTGGTCCCTAAGGGAACTGCACAGGTTTCTGCCTAACAGGAGGCTTGTGTTTCCGGTTTAAAACCTGGGGTACGCATCCAAGCGTGTTTTAAGTAGGGTCCCTTGGGCCAGAGACCTGCCTGTTGTTTCCGCAGTGTCCAGGGTGTTTTTTTATCACATGCTGGTTAACTTGTCTTCCCTCCATTACAATGGAGAGAAGCTTGGGTTTGGCGGGTACAGGAACCTCCTCGAGGCCTTCCTGGAGCAAGTTCCACTGAGCGTCAGTATAGCTTGCCAATAGTGTGGTATTATCAATCCGCGTAGTGTATGCGGCAGCCGAAGTGAGACTTTTCCCTAGAGCATACAGTCTTTTGGATTCCTTGTCCGGCGGCGATTCCAGACTAGATAGTCGGACATCTAGTGGTAGCCGCAGAGTATTGCATCAGGTCTTTCAAGGATCGAAAGGGATGTCAGCATAGGCGTGTCTAACACTATCCCTACTGTGACGTGTAGTGACCCAGAAATCCTCACGCGTCGAGGTCCCTCCGATTGTATTTTTCTGCCGTGAGGGAACCTTATGACTATCGTGAGCGAGTACAGAAAGAGAAAGTAGTAAGACGTCCATGTTCCTTCCATCCGAGCGGGGAAGAAGGGTGGGCGCATGTGAATCTAAGCAGATACAATCATCAGAAATGCTATTACGTTAAGTAATGCATGTAATCCAATGCTTGTTAATCTGTTTAGAATCACATGCTGTGCGTAGACTAGCAAGCAGCATCCGGAGGTGGGATGTGAGCAGGAAGAGTAGTGAAAAGATGTCTTCATAATGCTTGTCCCACCTGAGAAACAGACCTAGAGTGTGTCTAGGCAATAGCGTTTTGTAAAGGTGTGTACAGAAATCCAGGTCGCCGCTTTGAAAATGGACTCTAGAGGAACATTTGCAATGAATGCTATGGATTCCCCAATGGCCATAGTAGAATGTGCTCTAGGCTTGAGAGGCAGTTCTTTCTTGGCAAATTTGCAGCGGAGTGTGATGCAGTTGACAATCCATTTAGAGATGGCTGATTTAGAGGCAGGGTCCCCTTCTCTACCAGCAGCCACTGAAACGAAAAACTGGTTTGTTTTCCCTACTGGTTTAGTTCTTACCAGATAGAACATGACTGCCCTGCGCACATCTAGTGTGTGTAGGCTTTTTTCTGGCACGTTGGTATGGTTCTGGAAGAATGTAGGCAGTTCTATAGATGGTTCACATGGAACTTTGAAATGAATTTAGGCGCAAACCTTGGGTGAGTGCGGAGAACTACCTTATCTCTAAATTGTAACAAAAGGGTCTAGAATAGAAATGGCCTGTAGTTCACCAACTCTTCGTATGGAAGTGACTGCCACTAGGAAGGCTGTCTTGTAAGCGAGTGCTTTTAGGCTTGCTTTGTGCATAGGTTCAAAGGGAGACCCCATAGATCAGGTTAACACCACATTAAGGTCCCATCCGGGAGCCGGGTCGGAAATGGGAGGATACATTCTCTTAACCCCTTCCATAAAAGCTTTAATCACTGGGCTCTTCCACCAAGACATTTTCTGCTGGGGCGTAGTGTAGGCTGAAAGTGCAGCTAGGTGAACCTTCAGGGAATTGAAAACAAGAACGGAGTCCAGCAGGTGAGTCAGGTGTAGCACGATGTGTAGGGGAATATTCAATGGGATTAATGTCCTCGGTATTACACCATATGACAAAGCGTTTCCATTAATTGGAGTACCAATGTCTGGTGTTAGGTTTCCTGTATATCCATGCATCTCTCTCCCCCCATCCTCTTTTTTCTCTCAGCACTTACTTTTATTACCTGTCCCTTTGACCATTCATAATAGCCTGTCTGTCTCCCCCTGTACTATCTTGAACACTTGTCAACCTTTTCTAGATAGTCACTTATTTGTCCCTAACCTTAACTCTTCCTTTCCTATACCCCTACACCCCCCCTTCCCCCTTCCCCTCGTCACTCTTGCACTGCAACAATTGTCGTCAGGCATAATAATGCTACTGCTCGTATTCTCTTTTTTTCCTCCCCTACCTCTCCCTTATTGTTTCCATGCACTAGTACTATCTGTGATGATGGTTTATTTTTTCACATTCTCATCTGTTGCAAGGACTTATTTAGAATGTTTTGTTTTTCTCCCATGTTCCCTCCCTCCTTGAAGCGTTTAAAACAAAATGTGTATAGGCGCTATACAAATTAACAATCAATTCAAGCTGGAGATGCCCAAACTCTAGGATTTCAGGAGCCAGGCCACCAAGTTGAGAGTTGGCAGGCATGGATGGAGCATCCCCCCCCCCCATCCTGAGACAACATGCTGTAAGGGAAAGGCAGCATCATCGGATGGAAGAGAGACATTTCCATCAGATGGGAGAACCAGGGTTGGCGCGCCCATAATGGGGAAACCAAGATCATGGCCACTGGTTCTTGGTGCATCTTGTGCACAATCTGGTTAAGTAGGGGAGTTGGGGGGAGCGCAAACATATCTCCCTGAACATGTTATCCAGAGACTGTTGCCCTTGGACTGGTTCTGAGGGTACCTGGAGGTGTATTCTGGGCATTGTGAGTTTTCCAGAGTTGCGAACAAGTCTCTCTCTGGGAAACCCCATTCTGCAAAAACGTTGGAGACGATGTCTTCGTGTAGTCGCCAAGGGCAGTGGGACGTCTCGGCTGAGCAAGTCTGCCAGAAGATTGAGTTCCCCTGGAACGTTTTGAGTCAATAGAAACATCTTGTGTTTGAGAGCAAACTTCCAAATGTTGAGATAGTTTGGACTGCACTGGAGAATGAGTGCCCCCCTTGCTTGTTTAGGAAGTACATGGCTGTCGTGCTGTCAGTGAGGTCCAGTACTGTCTTTCCCTGTAGCTGCGTCTAAAAGGCTTTCAGTGCTTTGAACACTGCTAGTAATTCCAATAGGTTTATGTGGTTGGAAGCTACCATTGGGGGCCAAACCCAGTGCACTGTCTGATGAAGGTGAGCCCGCCCCACCCTGTGAGGGATGCGTCCATCGCGAGTGGCGCTTCTACTGCTGGGGTTGTGAAGGTCTTCCCATTCTCGACCATCACTTCAAAGAGAGAACGAGGGCTACCGAGACAACCACTAGATCGTCCCATAGTCCGCTGGACTGACCATTGGCTGTTTAGCCACTCTTGCATGGGGCGCATGCACAATCACACGTGAGGAACCAAGTAAATGCAGGACGCCATCATACCTAGCAGTCGCATGGCCTTGCGTACCGTCACCTTGCGACCGGCTACATACAGAGGGATTTGAAACAGCATGTTTTGAACCCTCTCACTGGAGGGGAAGACGAGCCCGTCTTCTGTCTGAATAAGAGCGCCTAGAAACTGCTCGACTTAACTGGGGTCGAGGCTAGATTTCTTCTCGTTTATGGAGAATCCCAGAATGAATAAAAGGTTGACGGTCCTTTGAGTTTTTGCTAGGCAGGTTTCGTAGGAGTCCCCTGTTATGAGCCAGTCGTCGAGGTAAGGACAAACTGGGATAGATTGCCCGCGCAGCTGAGCCACTGCCACTACCTTTGTAAATACCCTTGGGGTTGAGGCAATGCCAAAGGGAAGGACCTTGAACTGATGGTGCTTACCCTCTATCATGAACCTTAGGTACTTTGTCTGCCGACAACATTGAAATATGTAAGTATGCATCTTTCATGTCCAATGTTGCCATGTAATCCCCTTTCATGAGAAGAGGAATTACTTTTTGCAGCGTCACCACACAAAATTTTTGGGGTTTGACAAACTTGGTCGCTGGGCGCACGTCTAGCAGAGGGCGCATGGTTAAGATCCTTTTTGGGTACTAGGAACTACACTGAATAAATACACTTTACCTGTAGAACGGTGACGACTTCGATGGCACCCTTTACCTGCAGGATCGGACGTCTTGTAGCAGGATCTGGAGGTGTTCCGGTGTCAGGCGCCTGGATCTTGGGGGTCTGTACCTAGATGGCCGGCTGAACTCTATATAGTATCCGTGGGTGACTGTCTTGAGCACCCACTGGTCCAATGTGATCCCCTCTCACGCATGCAGGAAAGATAATAATCGTCCCACGTCCAGGGAAGCATGAGAGGGGACCTTGACGAGTCATTTTTTACCAGCGGCCAGGGAGCCTCCAAGGGTTGAGACCCTTTCCCAGACGTTGTCCTCTGGGAAGTAGTGGGGGTGTTAGAACCTTGTCCTGAAAACCACTGATTTCCTGAGCCATACTGATTATGGGGCGAACGTAGATAGGATTGGACGTGAGACCTACCCCCACTTTGCTGAAAAGGTCTTTGGGTAATTTGGTTCAAGGACTTGAGGGTCTTGTGTTCTTTTTTGGCGGTTTCCACTGCCTCGCCCACCGCTTTTCCAAACAGATTGGATTCTTCCATGGGTTTGTTAATCAAAGGTGCCCGAGTCTCAGATATAAACTGGGAATTTCTCAGCCAAGCATGGCGTTTAACAGGGTACCTTGTGCCAAAGGTTCAGCAGCATCCAAGGTATTCTTGAGAATGTTGTGATTAACTTATTTGTCCTCCGCTTCGATTGCTAGTAGGCGGGTGCGCACTGGTTATGCAACCTCCTGCAAGCCCTCTTGCAATACGTACCTCTGGACATCTGAATAACTAGCCAATAGGGTAGTATTATTGGCTATGCACGTGGAGTGAGCCGCAGCAGTGGACCCTCGCCCTCTTCCTCGTAGTCGTACCCACCACAGAGTCTGGAGTAGCATGACCTTTGATATATAGGGGATCGGTAGGAGAAGATCGAAATAGTTTCTCCACTTGGGATTAACAGCTCGAGACTGAGAGGGTGTTAAGAGGGGGCTACACGCCTCTTGATGGAATTGAGAAGGGGAAATAGCTTGGCTAGCCGGAGGCTTCTCTTTTAAAATGTCGTCCTCCTTTGTGGACATCTGGAAGTGCTCTGCCGCCTTCTTGAGAATGGCATTAAACGCCATTTGTCGTCCACAGGAGAAGCCTGACGCACAGGGGGAAGATTATGGAGAATCAAGGCCAATGGCACCCTGGTCTGGGGTTGGAGTCGGGGATAGCCATGGTGGGTTCTCACCAACAGGTTGATCCTCTCCTCAATTCGGGGGGTGATCACGAGGATCATCGAAAAGATCATCCCCCTGGGTGTAAGGGTCCTGAGCATAAGGGTCAGGAGGAACCATTAAAGGGCCTGAAGGATCAAAGGCATCCTCATGGAGGGGGGGTCTGAGGTCCTCTGGTATTTAGTTACTGAGGGTACAACATAAGGTATCTCTTCACAAGGCCTTTTTGGGGTAAACCTCTCTGAAAAATAGACAACTTTTTCTAGCCTGTTAACACACCCCTCACATGTCTCCCTTGTGCATTTAGATGACCCAGAAGTGTCTGAAGAGGGAAAAGAAACATGTAGTTTAGGACGTCAAGCTTTTTCACTGAGTGTCGTAGACAAAAACTTGGGACAAGTCCTGATGCTCTTTGGGGTGTTCTGGTGTCTCTTACGGCGTACTTTTAGGCCTATTGCAACGTTTGGATGAGTCTTTCAACGTATCCTAGCGTTTACCAGCCGCTGAAACAATCTTTGCAAGGCTTTCGCTGATACTCAGCATTACGGGATGGTGTTAAGGCTGAGAGGGCGGCTGCGTCAAAACTTTCGGCGTGACCGTAGTTTTCTTAAGCGTTGACGCACTCTTAGAAGGCGCGTCAATGGGGGATTTGCTGCTGGCGCCCTTAGTTACAAAATGCACGGAAGGCTGCCAATCCTGCGAATTGGCAGGTGTCATCAAGGAACCAAATGCACCCGTTGACCCCTTGGATCGTTTCGACTGATAGACCACGACAGTACCAGGGGTTGTGTGTTTAGTCCCATGTGATGTGGGTGCGTCCTCATCGACGGGGGTGTAACGTCCCCATAACAGGATTTGCGTCATGCTTATCGGGGCTGGGGACAGACGTCTTGGAGCGTGTCTGCTCTGTTGTCAGGTCAATGGCATCCACGTCAGAGCCATGGTCGTCGCTATGGGCCTCATCGCTTTCGGCGGGGGAGCTACCCTCAGCCTGCGGCATTGCATAGGCCACCCACCATTTTACAAGACGCTCCCTTATATTCCTAGGACAAAGGAGCTTACAGTGCCGACAGGACGCTTCAGCGTGGTTGAGGGGAAGACACTTGTTGCACCGAGGTTGCTAGTCTTTCCAGGGAAACTTTCCCTTACAAGGTCAAAATTTAAATGGAGTCTTGTCCATAGCGCAAGGTAACAGAAGTGACGACAATACCAAAGGGGCAGAGAGAGGGGAGAAGGAAAGACATTCTTAAAAGGAAAGGAACCCCCAGACCCCACTCTCCCGACTGTGTAGGCCGGCCAGAAGGCCCAGCAACGTGGTCGACGGCATCAACCGGGAACGCCAGCCGTCAAAGTCTGTTCTGTCTTCAGCGGTATTTCAGTAATCGAAGAGGGCACGAATGTTGTATAAATTACGAAAGGTCGTGATTTTTACAAATTGCAATTTTGCTATAGCTCTGCATAAGGCGACCAGCTAGCTGGGTGCAAAAAACAATCTGAGGAACTTCGACGCTTGGGGATTTCTGAGTACACTACACGTCGCGGTAGGGATAGTGTTACAGACACACCTATGCCGACGTCGCCTTTCGATCTTTGAAAGACGAGTTGCAATACTCTGCATTTGCCACTAGATGTCCGACTTTATACACAGCATGTGAATATAAGCAGATACAATCATCAGAAATGTTATTATGGTAAGTAAAGCATGTCATATCCTGCCCAAACCAAAAAAAAAAAAGATGGGCCCCATAAAGAGAGAGAAAAAAAAAAAAACACCTTTGTGCCACTGGCTAAATTGCCTGACTTCATGCATTGTGCCCGGGGCAAATAAGTGCCTATCCTGGGAGGATAGCTCAGTGGCAATGTGTTTGCCTTGGAAGCAAGACAACACGAAGCCACACAGGTTCGATCCCCGGGTCCACGCTTAGAAACCTCTGGGTATTTAAGCGCATTATAAATACATAACTAAGACAAAAAAAATGACAATTACACAACTAAAAAAAACAATTCCTGTTACAGCGCCTTGATGCCCACGGGCTGTCAGAGCGCTTTAAAAATGCAAATAAATAATTCCTCTACCAAGAGAAATACACTGTAAATTGTGTTCTAGAAGATCTAATACCAATTTCTGTTCCTGTACTATTGAATATCAAAACTCCTGCAGCACAAAGATATGAGTATTGTATTACTACAATCCGAAGTGTAATGTTTTTATAGATCTGTACGATGCTCGATATTCAACAGCACAGCTCAAAGTGCCAGTCAAACCATGCTGCTGCTAAATTATAGTTGAACTGCTCACATATAGCTGGATACTGCTCAGATATTGTAGGGCTGTTGCAATTTACAAAATGTTTCTTGAATATGTAATAGTTTCATATACCTATTGTTATGCTCATTAACCAGGAATACTGATGAAATATTTCAAACTCATAAGCTGCAGTGGTGCTGCTCAAGTTTGCCAAATGTTCTCAAAATTGCCACGGATCATGTTGGAGCATGCTATGATGTCAAAAGTGTACCAGGGATGCTAATCTACTCCATGGCATTATTTGTGGAAAAAACATTTGTTATATACATTCGACATCCTCAAATGGATAAATAGTATTTGACTGCCCCTGCATCATATTGAAAACTGAAACCAGCTTGAATTCAATCTGTTCGCAAACACTGGAGCACTAAAGTAGGACTGTAGGTCGCGTAGCAATGCCACATCCTACTGTGATCTTATCTGCCTGACAACAACATTTCTAACTGCTCGTACCTGATCCCTCAACTGTTACTGTCTGCATCCTCAAAATCACTTGTTATTCTTGAGCATATTCATTTGCAAAACCAGCATCCATGCCAAAACTTTCATGTTGCATTCTACGTTCCTTGCTTTCCCAGAGTCCCTGCAATAGTCCCCCACGTGATAGCTTGTCACTTGTTTCTGCATTTTCATCACTTTCAAGTTCTTACCACAGGGTCCTTGACAGTATCAACGAGCTTGATGATATTGGTCCCCCCTCGCAAATTCTCCAGAATCTTCACCTCTCTCTTAATCTTCTTTTTCTTCACTGGCTTAAAACACAAACAAAATAAAGTGAGTACCACATGGTCACAATTGTACTCACTCAAGCTCATTAGTAAATGCATTGGCATCAACGTCCATCCATACATAAATTCATTGGAAATAACCTACATTCTAGCAAGCCTTCATTCTTATATCAGGAAACCTGCTTGCATGCTCATCTTTTTATTGAAGGTCATGGAGGTGGGGTACACTGAACACATTTCTGTATCAACTAAAACCAATAGCCCAAGGGGAGAAAAAGGAAATGCAGTAAGTGTTTGTTACTATGCTTTAATACTGCACCATATCACTACCGCAGTAGTATCAAACCGACCAGGATTGTCCATAGAGTGAATTACTGAGACCCCACAAGGGTTATCCAGACCGTAGTCTGCTGGAAGAAAATGACCAGGTCGGGGTAAAGAGGACAGGAAAGCGGGCAGTATAACTACAAACACAAGGAGGGAGAGCTGTTTGGTGGGCTATGGTTCTGCAAAATGGGGCGGATATATACAAATGCGTTGTGATAATGGAGCTGTGCTTCTAAGGCAGATTTGTGGAATTGCAGGTTAGTAAACTATGCAATATTGGAAGCATGAGGGGCTCTGGCAATTCTGGAAGTTTGTTGCCTTATTTGCACTGCCTTCTACATTACTGAGTACTCCATGTCAAACTACAGAATGTTAATTCTGGGACTGACCAGAGTCAAGAATGCACCGTGTATAAAAGTGAATGTTGTTGGTAAGGGAATGGATTGGTCAAGCTCTTAAAATAAATTTTTTTTAAAAGACATGGCACCTAGCTGTCAAAAAGGTAATTAAGAGTTTGTTCCATGTCAAAATATTTTGCGAGAGACCGGGAGATGCCTCATTGAAAGTAGGATACGAAAGTTTGGAAACACTTAGCCTTCTAATAGTGAGAAAAGAGTGTGCAGTTTAGTATATGTTCATTAGACTTTGTGAAAGGCGGAGGTGGATGTGCAACCAGAGTAGATAGGGAGGGAAGGGTGAGAGGTCTGTCTTGCTGTATGCATAGAGAGATTGGCAGCCTTCTCTCATGTTATGTTAACATGCTTTGACTGTTACCATGAGGCTAGGAGAGTGAAAAAGAAATAGATATGCCCTACAACAGACTCAAAGCTAAGAGAAAGGTTGGTCAGGGCAGCTTGTACACCTCGAAAGTTTGTAGGTCAGAAATACAAAATTGCCATTTTCGCAACTCCCTTAAAATGTAGTTAAATTGCCTTTTTGTTACCCCTTTATATTCTGAAAGAAGAACAAGTTACTTCTTACCTGGTAACGTTCTTTTGATGGGATGTTCCTCCGATGTATTCCTTATCTTTGATAGATCATCTCCCAGCTTGCTGGCCTCGGAAATTTTTTTTCAGTAGAGGGCGCTGCGCGACTACGTCCCTCGAGCCGATGTCCCCCGACAGCCTCCGTATCTGCGCTGACGTCATCACACGTATAAATAGACTCGCGCAGCGTCCGTTGCTCAGTTCCGTTTTGACGTTAACAGTTGTTTTACATGAACTGGTTATTGACATTGAAGGATCGTAAGCTGCAACCACAAGGGAAGTATTACTGCGGGGATGGATGGGAGGGGCGATAAGGAATACATCGGAGGAACATCCCATCGAAAGAACGTTACCAGGTAAGAAGTAACTTGTTCTTCGAAGGGATTGTGTCCTCCGACGTATTCCTCATCTTTGATAGACTCCCATAGCAGTGGTGTGTAATTGGAGGTGGGAGTAAAGCACCATGTTTCCTTTTAGGAATGAACCGAATGTAATACGGCTTTGCCAAATCTAGTCTCTTGACTAGAGGAGGAATCCAGGTTGTAAAATCTTGTGAAGGTATGTGCGGAGGACCATGTGGCAGCCGCACATGTGTCTCGAACCGGAACCCCTCTTTGGAGGGCCGAGGAGGCTGCGATACCCCTGGTTGAATGAGCCCCAAAATTTTGAGGAGGCTCTTTCCCTGCCAGTTTGTAACATTCCAGAATGGCCAAAATAATCCATCTGGAAATGGTTTGTTTTGTTATCGGTAGTCCCAATTTGTGCCTTGAGTAACCTACGAACAGTTGGTCTGCTTGCCTAATCCTAGCAAGTCTGCTGATGTAAAAGCTTAAAGCCCGCCTTGGGTCCAGCCTATGTAGCCTGTAATTTTCTGAGTGATGTGGAATTCAGAAACCACCTTTGAGAGGAAATTAGGCTTCACCTGTAGGACAACTGTCTTTATGAAAAATTGTATGAGGGGGTTTACAAGATAGAGCTTGTAATTTGCTCACCCTTCTAGCAGATGTTAAAGCCACTAATCAGACAGTTTTTAAGGGGGAGAAATCTTAGCGAACAAGAGTGGAGTGGTTCGAAAGGAGTACCCATCAGGAAATTTAAGGCTAAATATAAGTCCCATAAAGGAACCTGGAACGGTCTTGGAGGATAGACATTAGTTAATCCCTTTAGAAATTGTACTACTAAGGGTAATTTGAAATACGATGGCTCCTCTGCAGTGCGCTTGAAGATCGATAGCGCTGCGAGATAGCCCTTGATAGTGCCAACTTAAAGGCCTGAATTTGCCAAGTAGAGTAGAAAGGATAACACCGTTGGTGTACCACATGAAAAGGGGTCGATATTCTCTTCTCTACACCAGCTGCAAAATGTGTACAAACGGCAGCGGTATAAAGACTTTGTTGCTGGCCTTCTGGCTGAAAGCAACACTTCGAGAACGTCATCAGGGAGGTCCCAATCCTTGGATCTCAACCTTTCAGAAGCCATGCGTGAAGGTTGAGGGTTCTGATGTCTGGATGGAGAACCTGACCTCCCTTCTGAGAGAGAAGATTCTCCTTGAGTGGAAGACGAATTGGAGGGCAGATGGACATGTCCAGAAGGTCCGGGTACCACGTTCTCCTGGCCCAGTCTGGGGCAATTAGGATCATGGTCCTCCGGAATCTTCTCAAACTCCTGATCATTTGAGGAATGACATGGACTGGTGGAAACGCGTACAGGAGTGGAAACTCCCAGTGCACTACGAACGCGTCCCCTAGAGCTCCTCTCGCGGGAAATTCCCTTGAACAAAACAGATCACACTTCCTGTTGGTACTGGTGGCGAACAGATCCACTTGAGGGGTTCCCCAAAGGGCAAAGATCTCCTGTAGGACTTCCTGAGCTAGTTCCCACTCGTGGGAGACTGTGCCCTGCCTGCTCAGAGCGTCCGCCGTCAATTTCTTCTCTCCGGGTAAGTGAACTGCCGATAGAGAGATTCCTGCTTGAATTGCCCAAAACCAGAGCTGCATTGCCTCTCTGCACAGTGGCAGTGATCCTACGCCTCCTCTTTTGTGGAGGTAGTGCATGGCCACTGTGTTGTCCATCATTATCAGGACATTTTTCCCCTGTATTTTCAGATGGCAGCAAAGCCTTCAGAGCTAGTCTGATTGCTCTCAGCTCGATATGTAGTCTGGACTCCGATGAAGACCAACGGGAGGCAGTCAGCCGCTGATGAAGCACACTCCCAAAGTGTGTGGCTGAACCTTGCGAGCGTACAAGTAGCATTGATGGATTTCAACGCCATGCTACATGCAGAAAAGACTTTTTGGCCACAGAGTCCTATGTCTTATCATCCCTGCCCTGTGGAACAGTAGGGTAAGCCGATTTACTACCTGATGAAGTAGCTGCCTGAACAACCAGACTCTCGAGAGTTGGGTGTTTGGGTAAATATTCAGGGTTAGCAGAAGACACCCTATATTTAGCTGATTTTTTATTTTAACTGCCGGGATTAGCTCACGCGTTTCCCAGTTTGCCAATATTCTCCTTTGTAATGCCGCATGAAATGGCACCACAGGATCCTCCTGTGGACCTTTGACCAAGATGTCTGTGAGGTCGACTTGCTGAAAAGCAGGTGAGGGTGTGGACCACCCCATAAACTCTATTATCTTTGCCATCAAGGTTCTATAAGGGGTTTCAGCATGTTCCCCTCGGTCTGGTCTGGCAAATTCCACTTCTGGGGAAGTGTCCAACCCACTTGCTTCCTGTATGGATTCTTGGAGGTCTTTCAACCTACCTTCCTCAGAGGTAAATTCCTCTGGTACAGGAGTTGCAGATCCCTGCAACTCAAAAGGTCTTTCCTGATCCAAATCCTCCCCTTCTTCATAAACAGATAAGACTTTGGAGTGATCAGGTCTTGAAAAATGGAATCAAATCCCATTTCCAGAGCAAAAGGGGCCAAATTCGTCATGATTGGCTGAGAAAACGTCAACGTCGTCGAAGCGGACGTTAAAGGCTTCAAAGCCATCGAAAAAGGCGTCGAGAAAGGTGGTAGAGGCCTCGAACTCTAGAGTATCGGAATTCTACTCAAAGTTGTTGACGACATTCTCGTGATCGAGGCTCTGGGTATGGCCACTGGCTGTGAGGTGGCCGTGGGTTTGTCCTTTCACGGCGTCGAAGACGGCGTCGACTTGACCGACCTGTGCGTCGAAGAACCCTTCGATAACAGCGATGACGCCGATCTATGCGTCGAAGGGATCTTTGACAACGGCGTCGAAGACGCAACTTTGCCTTTACTCGAGGGTTTGTGACGCTCTCGAGTGGCTTCTTTCACCGGGTGCTGCGACTGGCGGCGTTTTTATTTTTTTCGGGTCTTTCACCCAGGGTATCACCCTCAGCAGTCTTCGAGGGGGTCGAGGGTACTTTCTCGAAGACGCTAAGCATCTTTTTCCTGAATTCCTCCCACTCAGCCCGAGAGCTATGTTTTGTGGGGCAAGAGACCCTTTTCGGGGAAACGGAAGACGAGGAAGGGGATCTTCGATGTCTCTTTTTTGAATGCTTAGATCTCGAAGAGTGATGGGAACTGCTTCGAGACCTAGAACGAGAATCTCTTGTGATGGCGAGGAGACGAATGTCTCGACTCCGCCGAGGAAACTTTTCAGGTTTTAACTGCCTTACCTCTCTCGAGCTTCCCCTTACGCTCCTTCAAGGATTTCGCCGTCATTGACATGCATTCCTCGCACTCCGAACAATGGTGCTCGACTCCCAGGCACCACAAACAGATCCTGTGAGGATCCGTCAACAACATTTTCTTTCCACAGTCTCGACATTTTTTGAAGCCGGACCGCAGAGTTATCGAGTACGAGTCAGTATTCACGAGGAATAATGAAGTATATTTGACTGAAGAACTGAGCAACGATATTCCGAGGCCCCACGAAGCACGGAAAAACGGAACTGAGCAACGGACGCTGCGCAAGTCTATTTATACGCGTGATGCCGTCCGCGCCGATATGGAGGCTGTCGAGGGACGTCGACGCACATCGCCCTCTACTGAAACATTTTTCTGAGGCCAGCAAGCTGGGAGATGATCTATCAAAGATAAGGAATACGTCGGAGGACACAATCCCTTCGAAACAAAGATTTCATACTGCAGCAAGTCACCACCACAGACGTTTCAGAGCAACCTAGGCGTGACGTTTTTTGCTAAATGTTTAAGGACAAGACCGTCTTTGGCTAAGCAGTGGTCAAACCTTCAAGCTTTACATTGCCAGTGAGTCCATTATGAGCATGGGCATATTAAAACCATCCCTAAGAAAACAGAGGGCAAGCCACTTTAACTTACTACCCAGGACCTTGAACTGACAGTTTCTATACACAGGAAAGCTGGAGGGAAGGACAGGTTAATGAAGGTTTTCAACCATGGCTCCCCAAAGAGCAAAGCCCCAAAGTTTTTGAGGCACCAGGACAGGGATGTTTATAGCAGTATGTGAGAAAGGAATCCTCTGAGGCTGCGGCTCGTCTCCTATGGGAGTTCTACATAATCTAGTGCTTGTGAATCCTTCTCCACCTGTGCTGCATTTACCATGTCCAGTTAGTAGAGGGCAGTATTTGAAATTAGGTCAAAAGTGGGGTGTAGAGGTTACCAGATTAAATTTGCAGGTCTACTTTACAATCTTGCGTTTTTCATTTAATGTTGCGTTTCATGGAGTGCTACCTGCCACCTTAAAGCTTCTTCAAGGTGCTTGAGCATTAGACATTAATGGAAAAGGCATAATGAAACCTCACATAATATAACCAGAGACATGACCAAATGAGCTAGCATAAACAAACTGGCATATCACAAAAAAATTGGAAAAAGAAGGGTTGCATAAGTACATAAAAATGCAAGTGAAAAACAAGCAACACTCTGGCAGATTACAGTCAACATTCATTTAGGTGTGGGAACAAAACATACTGATCATAACAAACACTACAGAACACGTTCCTACAGCTTAAAAACGATACTACATGCATGAAGTTATAAAATATGTCAAAGAGGAACATAACCGTTACTTCTCTGTTATAACAATTACTGTGGTCGTAATACGTTATTTTCTTCCAATGTGTGAACACACAAAGGGTCCATGTAATGTCCACGGAAAAATGTCCCCAGACAAGAAAGTCGCTGTTTTTTGCAGAGACATTACTACATTGAACATTTTCTTTTTTTTTAATAATTGGGAGCAGGGGCCATCCCTGCAACCCATATCAATACATGTCGCCAATGGCTTTTCCCAGTGATATGTATGGGGACATTACCAGATAGCCACAAAACATATTAAAAAGGTAAAACCGGTAAATGCAGGACTTTGTTATGGCAGGTGTACTAAGAAAGCATAGAAACGATTGGGGTGATTATTTCACTGGGCTAGCAGAGATAAAGAATGAGTCGCTGTGAACAGTGGATCATTCAGAATTAAGACTACAGGAATCACTGCAATGGGAGGTTAACTTTCTGTAACATACAGTGCAACCTATAGTCTACTGAAACTTTTAAAAAATACCAAATTGGAAGATTACTTGATTCGAGATTGGGAAATCTGGATTAATTTGTTTTGAAAACTGACCGCAAGCAAAACACCACAAACCTGATGTATAACAAAATACAGCGGTATCAGATAATAAAATCGATAGAGGGAGATTTTGGTGTTTGTAGCTTTCAACAATACAGAAGCCCACTGCATACAATACACCACAGAGTACAATGACTCTAAAGAGCAAACAGCCTTAGTCCTATTCAGCAGACCCACAAATCTGCACCAGTAGCCACTGGCAAGTGATAATTGATTCTTGGAGTGTCAGAAATAGCCTGCTGTGAGTAGATGGAGAACTGAGGGGGCGACTATTTATGCCTGGCTAGTAACTTCACTCTTGAAATTTTTGCCTCTGCTACTCAGGAATAAAACGCCCATTGGGAAAGTAAAGTCTCCTTTGTGTCGCAGAAGGAAGATTTGGGAAAAACATTGGTAAACATTTTTGTGATTTATGTGGCAGTACAAAAGAACATTTGCTACAAAAGCTAGATGCCTAAAAGGACCACTTTCTTCTTGAAGACCATGTAAGGCTGTGAACCTCAAAGGGCCTGAAGTTCAAATGCAGAGGCAACTGCCAGTAAGAAAACAGTCGTCCATGATAACAAACTGATATCAACTGGCACCGTCTGAAAAGGCTTGTGAGTCAACACCGCCAGGATTACATTCAATTCCCACAAGATGTGAAGTGTTTTCCCCAGTGGAAATAGGTGAAGCAGACCCTCAAATTGTCTTCACAATAGGGCATAAGGAAAGTGAAATCTTGGTAAAGCTATTCTATATACCCCTACTATGTCATGTCAAGTAGGACACAAATCCACGGCTGATGAGAAACAAAAGGTGAACACAAAGTTACTAGATAGGAGATCAGGATTCCCCCATCGACACACCAGTGGCAAAAGTAGGACCACTCACTCCTAGACTGGTCTCAAGCAAACATTTGGCAACCACTAAGATATGCACGTTGTCTTCCAAAATGATCATACTCTAACTGTTCAGGGCCGAAGCCGATAAACTGGGGGATGGATGTAAAACTGCCCACTGGCTCTGGGAAAGGATCTTGATCATGTGTGGAAGGCAAATGGGAGGAACTGAAGACAGGCTCTTGAGGTTATGGAAGCAGAACCTAGAACTAAGAGGTTCATGGAAACCTAACCTAACTCCTGAAACCTACATCACTTGTTGATTGAGGGGGAATGGGGTTAAGCTTAAAAGGAACAGACCAGCATATGAAATGTCAAAGCTGTACTCGAGCGAGTTAGGGCCTTTCACCAGACGCAACGCGTTAAGTCGTGTTCATGTAAATTGTGAACAGGTGTATCGCAAAATGTCCCAGTTCCGAAAAACGGTCCCATGGAGATGCAGTTTCCTCTCACAATTCTGAAATGCCTCTTAACTGCTCTCGCCAGGCAGACATCCTGCAGCATACCATGAGAGTGTCCACTTCCAGAAGAGCCAGCTGTGACGATTGCATGCCCTTTGCTTATCGATGTAAACCATTGTGGTTGATGTTCGTCAACAGCTGGGCTACCCAAACTGAATTTTATTAGGAGGAAAGCTCTGCGTTAAAACCTGCCATTAATTACAATACATTGGCAAATTTATGACTGAGAAGACAGACACTCATTGTAGTCCTTCATACCATTCAGACTAGCCCCCCCCCTACCGTAGGTGGTGGAATCTGTCATTACTGTTGGCACTGGGCCTGACAAGGGAAATACCACCTGAAGGTTTGCCAGGCTACTCCACAGGAGACGCCCATGCAGATTGGGACTTAAAGGTCGGAAGCCAGATAGAAGAACAAGTTACTTACCAACTGGTAATGTTCTTTAGATTGGATGTTCCCCCAACGTATTCCACATATTTGACATGTAATGTCCACAGCTGTGTACTTCGGAATCTTTTTCGGCAGAAGGCGTCCTGTGTCGAGTTGATGTCCCTCAAAGGCCTCCGTCGAAGGAAGCATCACCGGATGTTATAAATAAGACGCACGGCGCCCGTAGCCTCAGTTTGTGTTTTTTTCCTCCATAACGTGTGGCACCTATCCAATGCCTGCTAAACTACACATAGCCTTTCGTAAATGTAAGCTGCAATCGCACAGGAAATTCTCCAGAGGGGCAGGCTGGGAGGACGATGTGGAATACGTTGGAGGAACATCCAATCGAAAGAACGTTACCAGTTTGCAAGTAACTTGTTCTTCGAATGGATTGTGTCCTGCAACGAATTCCACATCTTTGACAGACTTTAGAAAGAATTTAGAGTACCCAATCAGATGGCGAAATAAATAACTGCCTTACCAAAGGCCATGTCTTGACCAGGGATTGTATCCAGGGAATAATGTTTAACAAAGGTGTGGATAGAAGCCCATGTGGCTGCATCATAAGTATTCCTAATAGGAACTCCCCGTTGCAGGGCAGTAGCCACGCACCTAGTGGAATGAGCTCACAATACTTCAGGAGGGTCCTTACCCACCAATCGGTAATATTCAGTAATGGTGAGGATAATCCACCTGGACAAGGTCTGTTTGGTAACAGCCTGGCCCAAATGGTGTCCAGTATATCCCACAAAGAGTTGATCGTCCACTCTGACCCTGGACATCCTAGAAATATAAAAGCTCTGAGCTCTCCTAGGATCCAACCTATGGAGTCGCTCCTCTTCCTTACCGGGAGGAGGATAGAAAGTCAGAAATAACCACTTTCTGGCTCAAATGAAAATAGGCAGAAAGGAATGACGTACCCTCAGTAAAACCCTTTCCTTGTGAAACACAGTAAAGGGTGGCTTAGATTAAAGTGCCTGCAATTCACTCACTGTGCGAGTAGAAGTAACCGCAACCAAGTACACCGTCTTGAAAGACAACAGTCTCAAAGGACAAGATTGCAAAGGTTCAAACTGAGCACCCATCAGGAATTTCAAAAGCAAATTCAGATCCCAAACTGGCACCTGGAAAGGGGCAGTGGGAACACAGTGAGCCCTTTAAGAAATTAGGAAATCAAAGGAATGTTAAAGTAAGAACATTCTTCAGACGAGCGCTTAAAGATATACAGCGCCGCCAGGTAACCTTTAATGGTACCCACTTGAAAGCCCCTGTGGGCCAAAGAAAGCAAGAAAGACAAAACCACAGGACTGGAACACTGAAAAACAAACATTTGGTCCCTAGTGATGTCGTGCCCAAAGACAAAACTAAACAGATCTATCTACCACCCCTACTCATAGGTGCCGTAACGGTAGAGGATTCTCTATGGAACAGACTGCTAACAGGGGAGACCACAAGATGGACTGTGGCATTTGTCAAAATAATAGACCTAGCGCTAAAAAAGATCAACCAACTGACAGAAGATGGTTGTGACAAACTGGAGTGGTCCCTAGAGCTTGGTCTCCTCGACATCTTCTCGACGAACGAACTCCTTACAAAGAATCTCGTAAAAATATGTTTTATTAAATTCAAGTAATAAAAAATGTTTTCAAAAAAAGGTTTTGTCCCCTGCACCAGTCGCAAAACTTACACCAACGGTACAGGGATTTTGTTGCTGGCCTCCTGGCCGAAAGCAACACCTCCATCACATCATACGGGAGGTCCCAGTCCTTATACCTCAACCTTTCCAATACCAAGCGCGACGATGGAGTCTCCTGACCTCTGGATGGAGAACCTGACACCCCTCCCCCCCCACTATGTTCCCCCCTCCCACCCCTCCACTCACACAAGCAGATTCTCTTGTTGGGGAATACGGCGTGGAGGGCAGATGGACATTTCTAGAAGTTCTGGGTACCACGCTCTCCTGGCCCAATCCGGGGCAATGAGCATCATGTGGGAATCCGAACCTCCGCAACCTCCTTAACACTTGAGGAATAACGGCAACTGGAGGAAACGCGTACAGCAGTGGGAATGACCAATCCACTACGAATGCGTCTCCCAATGCTCGTCTCGGAGGAAATTCCCTTGAGCAGAATCGCTCACACTTCTGGTTGGCACTGGTGGCGAAGAGATCCACTTGCGGGGTTCCCCAAAGGGTGAAGATCTCCAGAAGGACTTCCTGAGCCAACTCCCACTCATGAGAGACCGTGCTCTACCTGCTCAGAGCGTCCGCCGCCGCATTTTCCTCCCCGGCCAGATGAACTGTCGAGGACGAAATTTCCTGCTAGATTGCCCAGAACCAGAGCTGCATTGCCTCTCTGCACAACAGGAGTGACCCTACCCTCACCCTTTTTTTTTGTTGAAGTAATGCATGGCCACTGTGTTGTCCATCATGATCAGGCCACTCTTCCCCCGCAGAGGGCAGAAAAGCTTTCAGAGCCAGCCTGATGGCCCTCAGCTCTAACAGGTTGATGTGGAGTTTGGACTTGAACAGAGACCAACGACCGCTGGCGGTCAAGTCTGCGGCATGAGCTCCCCATCCTTTGAGGGAATCATCTGTCCCTACAGTGACCTCCGGCCACTGTTGCCAAAACGCCTGCCCTTCATCAGGTTCCCCTCGTTGGCCCACCACAAAAGATCCTGGGAGACCAAGAGTGGAATCTGAACAAGATCCGACATCTTGCCTGAGAACTGCGACCACTGCATCTTGAGAACCCATTGCAGGGGATCTCATCCTCAGCCTGGCCTCTGGCACCAGAAAAATACAGGATGCCATGAGGACGAGCAACCTTTCGAAAGCCGGGATACTCTGGGTATGTTGAAACTTGTCCACCATCTGCACAATGTGATGAGCCCTCACCTTGGGAGGCGAGCACTTCCTCCAAGGACGTACTTGAGCTGTTGGGAAGGTGTCAGATGCGACTTCTTTTTGAGGGAGAAGCCCAGCCTGTGGAGGGAGTGGCAGGTGATACCAAGGTGATCCAATGGTTGCTCGGGAGAACGCGCACGGATCAGCCAGTCGTCCAGGTAGGGGTAGACGTGAATTCCCCCCTCACCTGAGATACGCTGCCGCCACCACCACCACCATTAGCTTGGTAAAGACCCTCAGGGCGGAGGTCAATCCGAATGGCAGGACCCGAAACAAAGTGCGAGTCGCCAGCCGCAAGCCTCAGGTACTTTCTGTGCTTGTCATGAATCGGCACAAGCAAGCATCCTGAAGGTCCAGAGACACCAATCAATCCTGAAGTTGAAGGGCCTGGAGGACTTGAGAAAGAGTGACCATCTTGAACTTGTCCTTCCTGAGAAGTTTGTTCAACCAACGCAAGTCCTGGATGGGTCTCAATCCCCAGTCTTTCTTTGGAATCAAAAAATAATACCATCCCTTGTTCCTCTCCGCTACAGGCACCAGTTCTATAGCACCTTTCTCTAGCAGGGTGAAGATTTCCTGCACAAGCAGCCTGCACAAGGAGCGGATCTCGAAGCTTCAAAGAGATTCCCCGGTGGATTGTAGTGAGGCGGCTTTAGGAAGGGAAGGCAGTTGCCGTGGGCTATGGTATTCAGAACCCACGCATCCGAAGTAATAGCTCACCTTTCTTCGAGATGCTGGGACAGTCTGCCCCCAACCAGCGAACCATGGGACATGGCCTCATGACTGTTGTGGAGCGGCTGCGGCAGTGCCTGAAGGCAAAGAGACCGCTAACTGAGCGGATTTAGCACCAAGATTTCCCCGACCACCACAGGTACTTTTACGTTGACCCCTTTGGCGGCTCCTCACGTTCTACCAAAGGAGGTGTAGTAACAAAAAACCTCCCCTCCACTGCTGTCCCCTAGGACGAAAAGGCAGAGGTTGACGGACAACTGCACTTAAAGATTTTGCTGCAGCTTTTGAGGTCTGCAACCTCTCAAGGCTTTCGTCAGCTTTGCTGCCAAACAAATGCGCACCATCAAAGGGCATGTTCAAAAGACAGGCTTGCACATCCTGGGCAAAACCCAATTCCGCAAACACGCAAATCTGCGTATAACGGTGCTCGC
This sequence comes from Ambystoma mexicanum, assembly GCF_040938575.1. Classification (NCBI taxonomy): domain Eukaryota; kingdom Metazoa; phylum Chordata; class Amphibia; order Caudata; family Ambystomatidae; genus Ambystoma; species Ambystoma mexicanum. The sequence goes on from NC_090921.1 coordinate 987,467,856, forward strand.
AGCCAGGGACTGGCTAACACTGTCGGCCGTGTCCAAACCTGACTGAAGGGATTCACACAAGGCATCCTTGCCATCTTCCACGAGAGCAAGGAACCCACCCCTTTCTTCCCCTTTGGGAATATGCTCAGCTACAAGAGAAACACTGTTCCACAGAGTGTGTGAAAATCTTGCCAAGGCATAAGTGGAGTTGGCTGATTTTAGCGCCATACTCACTGCAGAAAACACCTTGCGTGCCCAACCATTGAAGCGTTTGTCGTCCCCATCAGGAGGGATGGTAGGGTACGCCGCCTGCCTCGAGGTGGCCGTAGCCGCCTGAACAATCAAACTCTCTGGAGAGGGGTGAACGGAGAGGTAGCTGGGGTCGCTTTCGGAATGGTGGTATTTTTTAGTGAATGATTTGTTAACAGCCGGAAGAGATTCCGGTGACTGCCAAGCAGCCGCCACCCTTTTCTGTAATGTCAGATGAAAAGTTAACACCGGGTCAGAGGATGGCCTTGATCTAAAATATCCGTTAGATCATCCTGCACAAAAGCCTCAGGAGGACTAGACCAGCCGAGATACTCCGACACTAGCCATGCATGAGCACCAGGCTCAGGCTTGCCAAATTCCACTTCCGGAGAAGTGTCCAGGCCACTAGCATCATGAAGAATTGGCTATCCCCTGAAAAGACAGGAGCCCCATCAGGCTCAACACGGTCAAGATCAAAATCTGACCTCGCCTCCTCCTCATAGATGTCATCCCGAGGGAGGTAAAAGCCCTGTCTCGGAACAGCCGAGGGCCTGGAGTCCAGAACCGGCCTCACAGACTTGGAAGTAGCCTTCCTAGGAGGATCCACAGTAGCAGAGATCTCCGACGGTAAATTTTGGCCCAAAGGCCTCTAAGGCGTCGAGGGCGCTGATGGACACCGCCGGAGTCAATGCAGACCTCGAGCCCTTAGCCGGTTTCTGCAGTCTCGCTGAGGACGAGGACAGAGGCCTGGAAGCATGTCTTTTGCGACCATCCTGAGCCTTGTCCAAACGGGACCTCGAAGGTTCCCGATGAGGATCGTGCCGAGGACCCGAGCCCGAAGGCGTGCAAGCCACGGATCGAGACCAATCCTTGCTGGCTTCGTTAGAAGGGGCAGGTGGAACTGTGTCCTGCAATTGGAAAGTCACCAACATCTGCTTCTTAAAGGCAGCCTATTCCTCTGGAGTCGAGGATTTCGGGCAAGCCACTTTCCTCACAGTGCCATCCTCCGAGGACGTGGAAGATGACCGGTGACGACGCTTCCTAGAATGCCAGGACGAGGATGAATAGCAGGAACCACTCTGTGACCGAGACCCACCAGGACTCCTTCCGACGCAGAGTGTCACCCCTCAAATCGTTGGTGGACATAACCTTGGACTTACTGGGTTTCGAACCCCTACCAAACAAGCTTTCCCTTCCACTCCCGCAAGGCCTTAGCAGTCAGCAACTGGCATTTGGAACAGTCATCGGTGTGGTGACTCTAACCCAAGCACAACAAACAAATGCGATGCGGGTCGGTAATCGACATTTTCGACTTGCAGTCCTGGCAAGTCTTGAAGGCAGACCGCAGAGTCGGAGGGGTTGAAGAACAAGACATATCCACGAGGAATACACAAGGCGCACTGAGTCTCCGAAGCAAACATGTTTGCGGAAATAACAGAACTGCGACTACAGGCGCTGTGCTTCCTATTTATAAAATCCGGTGACGTCGCCCTCGACGGAGGCCTTCGAGGGACATCGACCCAACGCCATCGGCCCAGGACACCCTCTGCCGAAAAGGTTTCCGAAGTACACAGCTGTGGACATTACATGTCAAAGATGTGGAATACCTTGGAGGACAATTCATTCGAACAAGTGTTGCATGCAGCAACAAGAGCACAAGTGCCCTTGACACCCATCAGCCTCTGCAACCACCACACGCTCTTGTGATTCAGTAAAATCTTGCAAGTTGACAAAATGCCCTGGACAGACTAATACATAAGGAAAACTCCAGAAGCTTCAATATCACAGTGGAAACCAACACATGTCTAGCTCCTGGAAGCCATCATTGAAGGTTACCAGGGGTTTACCAAAATATCCAATTGAATCAGCCCCAGAGAATGCAACTCCTCCAGACTAGCATCCCGGACCAAGATGTCGTACAGACACGGGTGGCTTTGTACCCTTTGGAGCCTGGTAACTGCATTCAGGCCAAAGGGGAGAATCCTGTATTAGAACTGCCGGTTCCCAAAGAGAAACACAGGAAGTGGCAGGAAGGCTCTCCAATGGGAACAAGGAGGGAGGCACCCTACAGATCCACAAAACAGAGCCGGTCGCCCTGGTTGAGAGCAGACTGGAGTAATTCTAATTTTGAACATCTCTAAAGGAAGTAAAGTTACTCACCATAGTGACTACCTTACTCCTAGTCCATAGTCCCCTTTCCTCCATACTTTTGGGATATTTCGTCAATCGTGATGGGACAAGAGCACTTTAAGCATCAAAAATAACTTTACGTCCTTTACTTTTTTACATGGAGCCACCGCACGTGACCGTAGCCCCGCCTTCCTGAGCTCCGTCCTGCGCATCACCCTTCAGTCTTTTTCCAATCGCCAAAGTCATAGAGGAAACTTATTAGAGGGGACAGCAGGGTGGGCGTATGTAGGAAAGCGGACTATGGACTAGGAGTAACGTAGTCACTACAGTGATTAACTTTGTTATACTCCCAAGTCCCGCCCCTTTCCCCATACTTTTGGGAAATTCCCAAGCACTAACCAAAGATACGGGAGGATGGAAATTTCCCTTACTGGAACAGGTTCTTAAGAACTGCCTGGGAGATCTGGGCATCAACCCGGGAGCTCGGGGTCAAGACAATAGTGTCTGAAAAAAGCCAAGAAATAAGCCCACATAGCAGACTTTGCTATGGACCCCCAATGAACATATTTCTGGAAGGCAACAGCAGCCGTTTTGCCACAGACCAAATGTGGCCTTCAATTGTATCAGCCTCTGAGATCCATGAAGATCCAGCGTGAGATAAGGGTGTCACAGTATTAGTTTTATGATGGTACAATAACCTTATTGCCAAATGACGGTATATCATGGTTATCGCGGTATAGCAGGTGGAGTTAACTAATCTTAACAAATATTTTCTAAAAGGTCATAAATTGTCAGATTTATCATCACAAACAAAACCAGGCACCCAGGGTCAGAATTGGGCTTTTCAACATACTTTCCAATGTAATGCCACCCCGTGCTTCCACCAAGCACAAATGTGGAGAGGAGGAGGGGGTGGGGGGGGCAGCCCTGCTGCGACTGGCAAAGCAAACTGAATAGCTTTTCTTAAGTGGTCCTTTAGGCTTTTAGCTCCCCCACTGGCTACTGGTGAAGATGAACATGTTGCCATCTTGATAACCTGCATGCCACAGATCATTGGAGCCTGATGGTAGTATACGCTTGTGCGCGTGTACACACACACACACACACACACACACACACACGCGCACACACACACACACGCGCACACACACACACACACACGCGCGCACACACACACACACACACACACACGCGCACACTCACTCTCTCTTTACGTTACAGCCTTTAGTTTACTTGCGGGCCAAAAGGTGTTCAGTAATCACAGACATGTTACCCTTTGGTATGTCAGCAGGGAATACCCTCAGAGATGAGTAAACTTTTCAGTGTGACTTATTATATGTAAATTCAATGATAGAATCAGGGAAATCCCCCATTGTCATATGTTTAGAAAACATTATCCATTATAAATATTTAAACCCCAAAGCCGCCAACCCAAAGTAAACCCTTTTCCTTCTTGGCACTGTAATTATTCTTCCTATTGCTAACATATTGATTTTGTGTCAGGCACGTGTGGTTTATGGAATGGCATTAAAAACTGCTCCAACTGAAACTACTTGGCAGACGGCACATACAACGGTGCAAGACCAAGACTGCGCAGCACTTGCTCACTGCAGCCTTTCCAAATCAGATTGAAAAGCACACTTAACGGTATGAACGGTATACACGTATAAACAATGTGACGGTTATTATTCAATTAAGTGGTTCACGGTATCTTTAACGGTATACCGTAATACCGTTACATCCCTAGCGTAAGATTAATGCTTTTAAAGCCGGTTTCCCTTTTGGGGCACCGTAAGTAGCAAAGATTTGTGAGAAGCTTCTAAGTTCGCTTGTTCGGTCAAGGTAAAACTTTAGAGCTCTTCTGATATCCTTTTTATTTACAACCATTTCAGCATCCGAGACCGGGTTTGGAAAGAAAATCGGTATGGATATCAACGGATTTATGTGCAACTCCAAGACAATTTTTGGAAGGAAAGAAGGATGAAAGCGAAGCACAACCTAATCGCTGTGGAAAGTCAGGAACGGATGGATGTTCAACAGAGCTTGAAGCTTACTTATTCTTCTCACTGATGTTATTGCAACCAAGAAGCCACTTTCCAGGAGAGAAACATGAGCTCAGTAGCGGCCATTGGTACAAATGGCTTGTGGCACAAGGCGGTAAGGACAATGATCAGATGCCATTTCAGGTGAGAAGGCATAACCAGCGCAAAGATGTGAAGACCTGCGAAATGCCTCTTGATTACTGGGTTTGCCAGAGAAAAAGATCAAATATCTGTTCTGCATAAGACGTGAATACTAGAGGCCACAAGGTCAGATATGAAAGACAAGGACAATAGAAGCATGTTGAGGATCAAGCTGCTTAGCAACACACCAATGACAAAATGAAGCCATTTACTTTTGTACTGCGCTCTCTCAGAAGGCTTACGTGCCGCCTGGATTATGCGCATATTATCCTCCGAAAGGATAAACTGCGCCAAGGACATGAACTCGGGCACCAGGTCGCCAATTTGAACGATTGTGGGGAAGAGGTGCCACACCTGGTGATTACACTGGTTTAGGAGATCGGGGGGATCCGCGGTAACAGGATCTGGTTGCATATCGATAGGTGCTGAAGCTCCAAAAACCAGAACCTGGCTGGCCACCATGGACCTTTGAACAGGCGAGTGCAGTTGGAGGCACTCCTGACCTTCCAGAGAGACAGAAGAATCAACGGCAGAAGAGGGAAGGAATAAGCCTTCATGTTGTCTCACTGGATCTCGAGCGCATCCCACCCCCCTCCCCCGCCTCCCCAAGGAAGATGCTCAAAGACCGTCCCTTGGAGCATAGATTGGTAGTTTCATGTTGGTTAAAATCGCAAAAAGGTCCACCATTGGAGAACCCCATTGCTGGAAAAGCTTGAGAAGAACATTGCTGTTCATTTCCCACTTGTAATTCACCGCTGACTGGCGACTCAGGGAATCTGCCACAACGTTGATCTGACCTGGAATCTGCACGGCCTGTAGCCAGACATTTTGCTAGACTGCGCAATTCCAAACCTAGATAGCTAGATCCACCAGAGGAGGTGCCCCCGTTTGTTGATGTAGAACATAGCTACAGAGTTGTCCGTACGAATTCGCACCACACGGTGGATGATAGAAGGCTGGAAAGTTCTCAATGCCAGAAAAACTGCCAAGAGCTCTAGGTAGTTTGAGACATTTTGTCTTGGGGCGTCTACAGGTCGTAGACTTTGAGATGGCCCAAAATCGCTCCCCACCCTGGCAGGGAGGAGTCTGTTGTAACCATAACCTGTAATAACGGTTCCTGGAAGGAGGTTCCCACTGAAAGGTTGTTGGGGGTTGCCCACCATTAAAGATCCGTCATCATGGAAGATGGTATCGGAATCATTTTGGAGTCTGGATCCAAAGCGTAGGACGAGCAGCTCTGCAGCACGAGCTGTGTGCGCCTCATCTTCAGTCCTGCAAGAGGTAGGGCAAGAACACATGAAGCCATCAGGCCCAGGAGTCTCTGGAACCACCATGCTGACCTGCGGGAGGAGTTCAGAAAAAGAAGGTACGTGGTTGATAAATATGCAATTATGTCCTCCGTTGGGCAAATTCTGGCATTGACCATATCCCAAAGGAAACCTAGAAATATCAGGTCTTGAGCAATCGTCAGATTATTTCCGCCAGTTCACCGACAACCCAAGTTGAAACAGGAGCTGGAGGAGTGACTGAAGATTGGCTCTTGCGGCCTGTGGGCAAAGACTTTGCAGAAGCCAATGGTCCAAATATGGATAGACATTAAATCCCTGCAGTTTGAGGAACACTGCAATGACGGCCATCATCTTCATGAACACAAGAGGTTTCTGCACCTCGGCTCTGAGGGAGGGAGACAATCTCTTATGAAGAGGGAGAAATAGAGGGTAGGGTATGAGGGATGGGCAAGCAGAAGCCCACTTGGGCGACGGACAAAACCCATTGATCTTCTGTGATGGTCTGCCACGCCTCCAGATGAGACTATAAACATTCTTCCACCGGAGTCTTGCGTGACCGAGGGAAAACATCATTTGGGTGATTTATCGGGGGCAAGACCTCCTGTTGCAGAGGAGGAGGCTGATGACCGAGAGAAAAACCAGCCACTTTGCCTTTGCAGCGAAGTCCGCCAGAGCAACCTTCGGCTCGGCGTGCTCGACGCTCATGGAACTCTCTGATACCTGAGAAGGACCATGTTTGGGTCCCTGACCTCCGAGTATAGGCCGCTTTAGCTGGGGGTTGTTTTGCAAGGACAAAGATTTAGCGGTTAGTGTGCTTGCCTTTGTTTTGTTGAGCTCCTTATCGGTGGAGGAGTGGAACAGTTCTTTATCTTCGAAGGGGAAGTAGAGTACTTTGTCTTGGACCTCTTTCGAAAACTGGTCGGGTCAAGCCAAGCTTGACGGGAAATGTCGATTCCAACCATAAGGAGGAGGTCTAGGTAGAGGAGTGGGTAGAGGCCGCTCTGGAGGGGCATACCCCCAAAGACTGTAATAAGGCTGGTAACCAAGATGGTCCTCCTACAGCTGGATCCACATAAACTAAGGGAACGGACGCAAACAAGCAAGCAAGACCGTGTCTTGCAGCGGAAACCTTGCACCATGTTTCGCAGAAAATGCGGCTCGGTCCTAAAGGTAGGCCCCACTCTACCGGCCGTTGAGAATGTTGTTTTGGAAGGTCTCATGAAAAACTCAGACCGCGTGGGTTGAACACTGTTGTCGCTGCCTGAAGTGATTTGCGTCAAAGGTTTCAGTGAGGCCATTGTCACAACAGGGATTGCAGGGGCTTTTGGACTGGATTTAGCCCTCCGACAAGGAACCTCGGCAGAGTTGGTACTAGCAGACCTGAAGCACTTTTAAGCCCTTTTGGTTTCTGCAGAGAATTAGCCCTTAGCTCCTAAATAGAACTCCTTGATCGTGCTGGTCTTTGAAATGGCCCTTAACCTGGGATCCTCAGCCTTTACCCCAGTACTTTTAGTCACTGGACAAGACACCTTGACTGGGCTCGGTACGTTTAGTCCCAGACTGAGAAACCACAGGAATAATCCAGGTTGCAGCTGCCCCAGAAGCATTGGGCTTCGTCTTAACCCCCAGATGGGGAACCTCAGAGGAAAAACCTTTCTTTGTAGCCCCTTGACAGGGAGCCTCGGAGAAAACTCTGGAATCCCGATTAGATACTTTGTGACACCTCAGGGAGAACCCTGGTACAAGAGCCACTTGGACTCCTCACCGAATCAGAAAACCCCAGGAAGGATTTATTGGCTGCTGGGATGCCCTAAAAAGGAAGGAATTTACCGGACGCTTCTTTTCATCAATGAACTGCTGTAAATGTGAAGGAGGAAGCCGTTGTAACACCTCCTCCCACTTGACAAGCCTACAAGCCTACGCTGGAGTGTACGGACTGAGAGAGAGTTGCAGTAGATAAGCGTGCCACTGTTGTTCCGGGGCCAAGCACTCCAGACAGAGAATGGGGATCCGTCCTCACGAAACAACGTTCGCATGAAGAACAGGACACAAATCCCTGACTCTCCGGCATAGACAGACGAGAAGGAACCAGAGCAGGAAAGACCAGTGGGAAGAGAGACAAAATTCCACACGATGCAAGTGAATCCGACCGCGACTGCGCAGAGAAAAGAACTAAAAGGCGATACGCATGGCAGAGCGCAGGAAGGCAGGGCTGCTTTCACGTGTGGTGGCCCCAGGCAAAAATAAGAGGACAAAACATTTTGGATGTTTCGAAAGTGCTCCGGTCCCGTCCCGATGGTCTGAATGTCCCAAAAGTATAGAGGCAAGGATGTGGGATGTAGGAGTAAGTTTTCAGTGGGAAAGATTCAGGATGTTGTGCATGCTTGCTTGATGAATGAATAATCTGTAGAAGAAACCTTCTTTGCACCATCTTTATGTCCAACAGTATGTGAAGTTTCCTGCACTAAAGGCAGGGACTTGAAATGGCGGAGGCGCGGACAGGAGGGAGGAGGCAAGTGGTAGGCAGAAATCTCACGTCACCACAAAAGGAATCCAGAGGACCATGGAAACAGACCTTACATGACCGCAGATGGAGCAAAATCCCCCCATACCACAGAGAGAACCATCCTGTCATCATTCGATCTTAGGCTTGTTATGGTTTGGGGTATTATGGATATTATCACTGTGCCGTTGGTCAGCAGTTTGTTGAAGTAGGCCCGTTGCTAATGGGAACACCCAGAAGTTGTACCCGCTCCTTCATGTACACAATTAGAGTGTGTTGGGTGTTCCCAAATAAGCGCTGAGCACGGTGTTGTATTCGATGTTTTTTGTTAATGTTTTCTTATTTTTCTTTTTTTTGTCAGTTTTAGTTCAGTAATAAATCAAAGATATCCTCTAGTTATTAATTCCAAGAATTATACAACTTATAGAACAGATACTAGTACCATTACTATACATTTTTATTTTTCCCCATAATGCAACAATACAGCCCTAACAGAACAAGCCAGAGTATTCCGAGGCGGAATTACTCAAAAGAGAAAGATGTGCAAACGATGGGGCTTCGGACGACAGTTAGGAGGATGATTCAACAGATCAAGAGCCTAAGCCTAGTCGCATGGACAGCGTTTCCACCTCGCGTACCTGCAATCGGTGCACGGTAATGCCAACTGAGGAGGAGAGCTGCAGCTGCCAAGAAAACTCTGGATGCTTGTCCTACATATCGGAAGGCGAGAGACGGCCGCAATGCGTTTTGAGCTGCATGACTTCAGGGCAGCCTGCCTCACATGGTCGGTGTTGAGGATTATGATGGTGCTTATGCAATCCAAGTAACGTGTAGTGTACTCTAGTTGTGATGTCACTTAGGCCACTACCATTTAATGATTGTCTCCTATTTTGACGTAACTTTGATCTATCAATGCCAAACGAATGTAGACTTGCAATTCTATACATCACTCGCAATTTGGGGAAATCAGTAGTCTCTTATGTTTATTTCATGCACAACCATGAAGCAATATTACTTTGTGTCCCAAATTAAATGGAATGCATAGTCGTTCAATATTGTACAGTGTCTAAGTAACATTTGTACTGGCAACAATGCCATTGGATCAAGATTGTCAACTAAGGTTTACTACACTTATCTTGTTCATTTAAAAACAGCTTGTATCTTTCTCCTAGCTGGTACAGGCTGGTGGCCTATCATTCGTTTACATGACGGCTTCATGGGAGGCTTGGACACCGCGCTCGACGACGAGTAATACCCGCCTGTGTCGTTGGTGCCATTAGAGAAACTTTCCCCAGTGACAGCGGTCAGTACACAGGATTTTCCCACACTGTGCTGCAACCCGAAGTTTTTAATGTGTGGTACATTTGTGCCATCAAAATCAGCAACAAAATAAAACACAACAGAACTTTTATCAATCGTGGTTTCAATTTTTAAGTCAATCAAGTGTGTCTTCATTCAGCAGTGTTCCGGGCCTTGTCTGCACGCCTCAGTACCATCCATCCCCCCTCCATTATCAAAAGGCAGTTGGCACCAGTGGATGTGCGCTGCCAAAGGGGGCTGGCAGGGATGTGAACGGCCAAGGTGCCAAGTACCATGTACACTTCAAAAGGTATCTTGCGCGCAGGGGTCATTGTTCATATGCCCTCCACGGACCCGGTGTCTACAGGCAGGCTCCCCTTGAAGCAGGCCGCGCCCATGCAATCCACATAAGACCACGCCATATACACGTCATTCATTCACGTACACACCCACTTCTCTAATTCTTTATAAACCACCTGATATTTATCATGAGAACATCTTTGAGCACTGCAAGTCAACTCGAGAACGTGCTACCCGAGAACTTCTGTGACCACTGCTAGTCAGCTCGACATCATGCTACCTGTGAACATCTCCCCATTCTCCTGCTACTAATATCCTGCTTGCTGAATCGAACGGTTTGTTGGTTAAGGTAAGGACAGGTCACCTGATCATATCTCCTTGATCTTTACAAATTTCTATCTATTTCGAACGAACGTACCCGGTAGTGTAATGTTAATTCATCTCATTGCCATTGACTCGAGTTTAATTTGTTAGGTTATCGATATATATCAATTGTCATCAGTGTCAATTGGGATTGAATTTCATCCTTCCCGCACCGTGTCTATAAGCATGTTTCCTTTTGATGCCCGATAGTACATTCAAGGGACGAGTAACATGTTACGATTTGCGTCACATCAATGAATTGTGTATGAAAGTTAACCTATAATACAGCCGGCCACGCTACACAGGTTTTGCTTCGGTGACCAAATCATACAATGTATAGAAAAATGTATGACGAATCCCATCTTTCTCACGCTTTTATGCAAAGTACTTTTCTAATGTTTACTTTTTTTTTTTCTTTTTTTATAGAATGTCCAACAATGCTTGCATGCACGCTATACGGTTGCTGCTCTAAGACCCCTAACAAACCTAAAGGCACTACAATGCATGTATTCCCGAGGAATATAGATCTAATAAGAGAATGAGTCAGATATTGCTGATTTGCGCCGGAAGAGCTTGAAAGTAGAGCCCAAGAAGTTTTGAGGGACTCGAGGGGTGATCGATTCTGCATCTGCAGCCTGCACTATACCACAAATATGTACGGCCAATCGCAGTACACAAAGAAGCATCGACTCAGTCTCGTAAATTGCTTCCAAATGCAATTCCGGCTCTATTCATGCACACGCTGCCTCAGGTGAGTCACGGTTCCTGATTTAGCTGTAGACGTTGGGGTACTGAACAGGCAACTACATGGACGGATTGGTGTTTTAGGTGTAAATGTCCCTTATAATACTTTTTATATTCACAAGATTGTATTGCTTCATGACTAAACCACATTTTGCTTAACATCTGTCCTTGGTTTTAGGAGCATCATAGAAAACAATTTATGGGCACAGACAACTGTGCTATAGTGCCCTTGGAAATTAGCATAATCTTTTCGTAATCGGTTGCTTTACATGTCCATTTTTTAGGTTTATCATTTCTAAATCAAATCTAATTTTCCCTTTACAACTCCATGACAATGCACTGAATATGAAGGAGCAAGATTCTGTATCCATGTCTTTCCTGGAGTCAACAACTTCGAGCGCGCATCAGGTAGTTTTATTTAGCTATTCAGTTCCGGAAATATTTTGTGCATGGAATTTGAGATATCATCAAATTTATGTATCCTGTCGTTTGTTTACATCATTGTGTGTATTCAATTTCACTTTTTTTGATCCCTACTAACACGAGTACTGTTTTATAGGGTGATGCTGGTACTTCGATTACAATTACATCATCCTTCGGAGCTCATACAGAGCCAGAGGTATGCGTACTGACAGTTCCCTCAAATGAAAGAAAGTTGGTCCTAGATCTGATACCATTAGACAATGACATTATAAACAGGCATCTTTTGCAAATTGCTTCAGTGCAACATTTCAATCAGTGGGTTTCGCACAGTCCTCTTTGATCGAGTAAACTAGCCATCAATCAGGTGAAATTCGAAATGTATATTTTGACTAAGTGACATACACGGCGTACAAGGGTATCTGTGTAAGCCATGTGTGCGATGGAATAATTTGATTTCAAATACAAATTACCTATTTTTAATGGATACTCTTTTCTAGGGATGTATACAAGATTGGCATATAGAAGAGAAGGCACATGGATCAGAGTCGGTGGACCAGCTTGCTGGTGCAGTCGTTACAGTAAAGGAGGTTTCACAGAAAACCAAGAAAGCAACAGTAATTTACAATTTCATTTTCAAACAGTGTTTTGTGCTGGTGCCTTCATAACGTGTTTTAAAAAATCTAAAGTGCCATATACTGTATGTTGGATTTACACTGAACATGTTTTTCCAACCTGTTTTCTAGTTGCCCGATGGTGTACGAACTATACAGACACAGAGAGCTACAGAAATCAGAGATGCTGCTTGCCAAACTGATTTGACCATGGAGCAACTATTATTTGAGGCGCAGCGTGCTGAAATCAATAAGCACACTAATGTGACCAGCCAAGCCAGCAAAGTGTTGTTGGACCATTGCTACAATGTGAGAGCTCCACCAGATGAAGGGGAAACTGAATGTAATGAAGATGCTTTAGAATTAGATGCAGACCACTTGACACAATCGACACCCGCCAAAAAAAGGGCCATGCAAAAAACAATCGACATTGATGTTTTCTCCAATTTGTGTTCAAGTAACAGAAGCTGAAATAGAGACTGAAGCATCAACACAATTGACCGAGGAACTAGACAAAGATCTCAACTACAGTTTGTCCAGTTGGGCTGATATGTCAACCATAGATGGGTCAGAAAACACATTCATGCAGGATGATAGTCTAATAAAGGAGTCCAAATACATTGTATTCGACAGCTGCTTGGAGATTATAATGATGCTGAAATGTGTGAATCCAGTGAGAGGGGAAGTATGCAGGAAGCCATTGGTGAATGTGACTTGTGTATCACAAGCAAGTAACCTCAAAATCCAAGCCACCTTTGAAATGCTCCATGCTAAATTTTCATGGTCCACTCAACCGATGCTGGGGAAACTGCCAACTGGAAATCTACTGTGTGCATCTGCTTTACTTTTCAGTGGCTCTACTTTCAGTAAGTTGTTCAGTTTGTCAATTTGTGGGACTCCAGTTCCTTTCTAAAGCACAGTACTACAAATATCAACGTCAATATCTATTCCCTGCTATTAGTGAAGCTTGGAAAATTGAACAAATGTCTATTCAAAGTACATTATCCGAAAAACGGTTCAGGCTAGCTGGCGATGGACAGGGCGACAGCCCCAGATTTTCAGAAAAGTACTGCACATACCACTTTCAAGACATGGAAACTAAAACAATTACGAGTTTGGTGGTCATACAGTTTTCCGAATGTAAATCCTCAGTGGTCATGAAGAAACTTGGTTTTGTAAAATCCCTGGAAGATCTCCAATCGAGGGGAATGCAAATCGACCTCATAGCCACAGACAGACATGTTTCAACAGCCAAGACAATGAAAGAGTAGTTTCCAAATATTCACCATCAATTTGATGTATGGCACGTTGTCAAATCAATCCAAAAAAAATCTCAGCATCAGGAGAAAAAAAAATAAAAAATTAAAAAAAAAAAAAGGTTCTGAAAATATTATACAGCGGTCCCAGTCTTTCAGCAACCATCTTTGGTGGGGCTCCAAAATTTGTGATGGGCCTGTGGAAATTGTACTAGAAAAATGGCAGTCACTAATGCACCACTGTTCCAACGTTCACTCTTGGACAGAAAACCAACATTTCCACCAATGTGCACATGGCCCTTGGTCGCCAGAGCAGGAACGGAAGAAGTGGTCGATTCCATCTTCACCTCCACACAAAGCCCTTGAGAAGATTGTGTTTGATAAAACTATCAAGAGATCTGAAGGGACTCTCAGAATTCTGTCACATATGAGATTTGGAGGTGTTCCACAATATGTGCCTAAAGTACAGGCCCAAGAGATTGCATTTCGGCATAGACGGGATGCAATATAGGACATTACTACCGGTATTCGCGCATAACGAGAATGTAGAGTGTGAACAATTGAGGACTGTGGAAAACTTTGGGATGCTTCGCTACACAATGGCCTTTACAAAAAAAGACTAAAAATGGGTGGTCAAGCCAATATACGAGGAAATGGAATTCGATTTTGTGAAAGATCTTATTCTGACTGTCATAGACATACATACTCACGGAATTGCGCATGATTTTGTTCAGAGGGCACATACATTGCCACAAAACATTGCAAACGTGCCCCGTCCACCTAAAGCAGAGCTTGTGGAACAGTTCGCTTCCAGGTACAAATGATTACCATGTTTTTTTGTAATTTTTTTTTTATCAACAATGTTTATATGAAGTGTCCAAATAAAGCATCTAATTTGTCTTTTGAAATCCATCCTCTTTATCAATTTTATTTTCAACAAGTACCATTTTTACAAATGCCATACAATGTAACGCTGTGCTTTCACACTTCCAAGTTTCGTAGAGCTACTGTGGTACCTTCACTGATCGTGGGAGGACAAGATGGATAACAGCATAAAAGCAACTTTGGGGTTCTGCAGTTGCCTTACCAAGCAGTTGCCCAAATAGCTGAATAACTACTTGTCCCACAAAAGGAATGAGACCTAGGCTGGCTAGATAAGATACTCGGCACGCAAGAACTAGTGATTGTGAGCAAAACATGGCATCAAAGTGGGTTGTTGGAGAGAATGGAAATGCTGAATATTATTTAAGTTTTACTTTCAATGATTTTATAGACCAACGAGTGAATGGATCATTAGCTGACCGTTATTGCTGGCTTACATTTTACTGGGTTGTTCTTTGTGGCATATTGCAACGACACGCAAATAAAACCTGTGTGTACTTGTCTCTGTCCTGGGCATATGCGCAGTCCAGCATCAAGATGCATGTAGTCCTCCACTGGGTTCCCCCAGGTTCCACAAACGCCAAATTACACGCTAATATTTAGTTACAATGCTGTCCATGTGTTCTTCGAATTGTAACGTCAACATCCCATTTCGAGCTTAACATAATCCATAGCACTAACCTCTGAAGCAAATTGTAGACTACTTTCCACGTTGTTTTCTCTGTGTTCCCATTGTTTCACGTGTGTGTTCATCCTTAGTTTTAACACAGGCCAAATTAATGGGTAAAATGATAAATTGTAATAAAGATCGGCTACTGAGACACATTTCTGTTATGTTTTTCAAACAGCTACATCCTGCCTTTCTGCGATTGTCATCGATTGCAGATACCAACAGACTGGTTTTTTAACCGGCAGCTGCAGATACACTTGAATGGCTGGATCACAATGACGCTTTTTTGGTGTCAATTGCCACGGGCCGATATGCCCTTACACCGTACCAGCCATAAGGAGCAACCTGACATCGTTTACAGTGGCCTAGCGCCAAGCTGATGCCCGTACCAGCCATAAGGAGCAACCTGACATCGTTTACAGTGGCCTAGCGCCAAGCTGATGCCCAAGCCGATTCACGGTGCATCCAATGCGCTTCTTCTACCCAAAAGGAACACCGCGTGACTCACGATAAACATTTGTGGATCGAGAACAAAGAAAAAACTACCCATTTGCTTGAATATGGCAATCTCCGGATGTTCTCTGAGCTTTTATTGTGAAATAGTATTTTTACAAATTGTACAGTTTTGTCATTTTCTTTAAAAGTATAGTTTTATATTCAGAATTGGGACGCGCTGTGTTGTGAGATGTGTGTTGATATTCCGGGTTCTGCATCAATTAACATGTAGGTGATGACTGGGTGCGTTTGGCTACGCTGCCCAGTAACGTCATGGAGATAGGCAGAGAATATCACTAGGTTTGGTGATGTCAGCCTCAGAGGCTGGGGCTATAATTTAGTGCCGCCAGGGCAGTCCACCTTGGGCGATGCAGCAACAGATAAGATTATCAAAAGATGGCCACGCCCTGCTGACTCATTTCGCGGGTGTAAAAGAGGAAAACTACTGTAAGGTGCATGGGAAATGTTTGTATGATCAACGTATGCTTAAAAACACATGCTCGAACCCCCTTAACAATGGGAGATGCAGCAGTTCGCCAAATGTATATATAGCGTATATAGCAGCATTTCGCCACGAACCACTGTGTGTCTGCAGACTGAAGTTATTTTTCTTTCTTTCTGTGAGTGAAGGGGAATCTGTCAGGTTGACTTGCACGTCATTTTTGACTGCCCAGCCCCTACCCTCTTCTCACAGATCTTGCTCAAGCATTCTCTTGGGGGGGGGGGGGGGGGAGAGCTTTTGCTGAGGCTTGGCCAGTCCATTTTCCAAAGCTCCTCATCCAGAGTCTCGTTAAATAGGTCCACCCCATCAAACGGCATATCCAAAAATGTATTCAACATCCACATTTAACTTTGTCAGCCTCCTGCAGGGTGGTCTCCTGACATCGACCCCAATTAGCATGCCCAAGGCTGTGGTGTCAAGATGATCGATTGATGGGGACATTACCTGCTGTGCCTCAGATATTGGTACTGAAGTGGTCTCTCCTTGTAGAAGAAACTTCTCAAGTTCTACCACTACATTATGCCAATAGTGTCCAGCATCTTATTCTTCTTGCCCTACACTGAAGAGGCGAAACATTCTGGAGAGGATTACAGTAGATTGTGGTAGCATTCAAAACAAGAGAAAACGGTGGTTCGCATTAATGAAAATAGTCAGAAACACATACTTACTCTAAAGGTCCTGGTGGTTGTACATTATTTAGAGAATGGACATAGCAAAGTTCTGGTTTACAACTAAAAAAAAACGAATGAAAATCACACCTGCCACGACTTAAGCTATTAGGAACAACCGCAATATATAAACTTAAATCTCTGGAATGAGGACTAAAGCTTGAAGAATGGAATTTCATTAAAGAAGTCTCTTTCCGTGTATAAGAAAGAGTTCCTAAAGAAATCCTCAAAAAAGATGACTAAGTTACCATTTGAGAGTAATAAGTATATTATAATATAGCCTCCATGAATTGTTCGGTTTGTACCATCATTCTTGCAGTCGTTCTGTCTCGAATGCGAATGAAACTGGGACGGCAAGCGTAATTTGCAAGTAAACGTTTAGTTCAGCTTACATTTGAACAAGCAGTTAGTTTTCAGCTTGCCCCTGAAGCGGTACATTCATTTACCGCTTTACCATTCCATGACTACAGCTTTGACTTCCTGGTGACCCCATGTCTTTCATGCTCCAATAAGGAGAGTTTTCTGTTCGTCTGTATTCTTTGCAGTTAAATAATTTATATTGGCCTGACTGCTGAGCAATCGCATTTAGTCCGCTGAGATGTATTGATTTACACCTGAATGTGTTTGATGGCTCAATTTTTAGTAAATTAAGGCTTAGCAACCAATTTACCTCAAAAGGCATCCTTCTGCTACATTTTGAAATGCTGTATAATTTAAACCAATATATTTTGTAGTTCCAAGCCATTCTAAGTATCCTTGGGGTGAAGGTAGTCACTGACCCGGTGTGAAAATGTTTAAATAATTTGTATCATTTTCCCCCCACAACAGGCTGAACTAATTCATCATCCTATGCTAAGTAAACTATGTTTGCATATCGAGTATTTGAGCAGCACAAAGTAAATTAGAAAATAGAAAAATAGTTCTCATAGATCTGTTACTTTGATGAAGACGTGGCATTAATTGGCCATATACATCAAAACCGGTTGGTGTTTGGGTGTTAGAGAAGAAAAGATTGCTTCCAGGAAAAAAAACGAATAGCTGTAATGTGTACATCTGAATAACTATTTCAAATTAAAGAAATATGCATAAGCATATACATGTCATACATTCCTTATCATAATCTTATTTCTGATACTTGCATCTGCGTAGATTCACATGCTATACATAGCCCGACACGTTTTGTACGAAAAAAAATGCCACATGTGCATTTACTGCGCATTCGGCATGTGTAAAAAGAAGTCCAAAATGTCATACAAGGGAAGCGGGGGTGTCCCCTTGTTCGGCATTAGGGGCTTTAGGGGTTGCAAGGTGTGCCCTGCTTCGATGACATTGGAAGCAAGGACAGAATTTATTTTGATTAAAAAACCCGGAAAAAGGACCGTGCGGTGCCAGCTCTTACTCATGTTAGTGGGAGGAAACCTGATGCCACAGGGAACGAGGAGAGCCAGTGGCACACTTCTGTCTGTGTGCTGCTGGCAGGGTAGGGGGTTGTGGGATGCCAGGAAAGTGATCTGAGATCACTGCACAGCAATATTTTGGAATTCGATATTTTCGGATTCGCTATTTCGCGCTACGTAGTAATGCCGTAGATGCAGCCGAAATCTTGTGGTAGCAGCAGAGTATTACATGATTTGTTTTCAAAACTCAAAAAAGCGACGTTGGCGTGTTAGTAATGCTATCCCTAGTGTGGCGTCTACTGTAACCATGGTCCTTCACGCGTCGAGTTCCCTCAAATTGTTTCGTTTCGGACATAAGGTTGCAAGAAGTGTAGCGGGAGTAAAAAAAAAACAAAAAGTAAGCAGAAAGATGGATTGAGAAACATCTATGTACTTTCGACTCCAGGAGGGGAGGACGGGTGTGCACACATGAATCTAAGTAGATACAAGCATCAAATTACTACAGTGAGTAATGTATGCCTTCTGAGGCTTGTGGCTCTGCTTAGATCACATGCTATGCATAGATTAGTGAGCAGTACCTAGAGAAGGTGGGTTGTGAGAAGGTACAGCGGCAAATAGATGTTTTAGCACTGCTTGACCCACCTGTGAATCTGCTTTAGAGTGTGTCAATGCACTAATGCAGAGTAAAAGTATGGATAGAGCTCCAAGTAGCTGCCTTGCATCCAAGAGAAGTTTGGAATAAATGATAAAGTAGCTCCTGTACTTCTTGTAGTGTGAGCTCTTGATGTGAAAGGCAGTCTTTTTTGATAGACGAGTGCATACAGCTTTGCTACTCACTATCGATCTGGAGATAGCATTCTTTGAAATATGATCTCCTTCCCTACCGGTTGCTATGGAAACAAAGTTGATCTGTTTTCCTTAGAGGTTTAGATTTGTTTATGTAGTACAAAACCACCCTCCTTACATCTAGGGTATGAAGGCTAAGAGCCACCTTGTCTTTGTGTATGATAATGAAAGGGTCTTGTACTGAGTGCCTGTAGTTCACTGACTCGTATTATCGAGGTGACGGCTAACAGAACTGCTGTCTTGTAAGTCGAATGTTTCAGGCTGGCTTTGTGTGTAGGCTCAAAGGGGGGGACCCATGAGCTTTGTGGGGATAATGTTAAGGTCCCAACCGAGTGGAGGACTTTAAATGGGGGGTATAGTTTATTTACTACTTCCATAAATGAATTGCTAACTGGTACCTTGCACCAGGACACTGATTAGACCAGTCTGATAAAGCATATACTCAAGAAAGTTAGATGGTGAGCATATTTCAATTGGATTTATTCTTTGTGATCTGCACCAAATAACAAATCTCTTCCCTTTGTTAAAGTAGCAGTGTCTAGTGTTGGGTTTCTGGGCTACTTTGAGGATATCCATACACCTCTGAGGAAGATTTAAGTGCCCAAACTCTATGACTTTAGGAGCCAAGCTGCCAAGTTCATAGTTTGAGGGTATAGATGGAGTTGTACCCCCTTGTGCTGAGACAGCATGTTGAATGGCCACGGAAGTTTGATTAGCTTGCACATAGCTAGTTTGAGTAGGTGTGGAAACCATGGTTGTCATGGCCACATTGGAGCAATTAGGTTTAGAGTGAGTTATTCATGGTGCATCGTGTGCACTATTCTGTTAAAGAGTGGTGTAGGTGAAAAAAAAGCATAGGCAATTTTCCCTCACCAACTCATCCCCAGAGCGTTCCCCTTTGACCCTGGTTGGTGAAACCTCTCGATGCAAAATCTGGGCACTGTACGTTTAGGTTGGAATATGAACAAATCTAGAGGTGGATGCCCCCATTGAGTGCAGATATTGTTTAAAATATCTTTGTGAATTTGCCACTCATGTTCCTCGGGCAGTAGAGGCCCTCTGCTCAGAGTGTCTGCTAGAGCATTGAGTTCCCCTGGAATGTGTTACGAGACTAGGAACATGTTCCGCTTCA
Organism: Ambystoma mexicanum; assembly: GCF_040938575.1. Classification (NCBI taxonomy): domain Eukaryota; kingdom Metazoa; phylum Chordata; class Amphibia; order Caudata; family Ambystomatidae; genus Ambystoma; species Ambystoma mexicanum. The sequence goes on from NC_090921.1 coordinate 987,487,777, forward strand.
GCGCCCACTTCCAAATCTTTTGGTATATCCTGAACTGAGAGTGCCCCCACCCTTGCTTGTTCAAATAAAACATGGCAGTGGTGCTGTCTGTGAGGACTTGCACCGTTTGACCTGCTAAATGTTGCTGAAAAGCATGAAGTGTCTTGAGGACCAACTAAATTCCCAAATGAGAAATTGAGGAGTCCTAGGTTTCCGCCAAAATTACAGGCAAACAAATGGCGATTAAACATAGGAAATGTTTGTGATGATTTTGTGGGCTTTGTAGCGAAATGGATTCCTTATTCCACCTGTGTGCTAAGCAGAGTCATATGAAAGAGGCTATTTTAATCCATCTAGTATGAATTTTGAACCTTTGGATTCAACAGACTTTTGGAGGCAAACAGTTATAAGAAACCAAATATTTTTGATATTAGCAACTCTTCGCCTCATGTACTCGTTCTTAAATCAATCGACAGCTTTTATTGGGAGTTGCTGTGTGCATAACATTACAATATAGAACTAAGCTGTAAGTGCCAGTTAAAATACTAGTGTGGAATCTTTTTTGTAATACTGATAATCGCCAGATTTTTCATAAATGTTTAATCAATAAAACAATTCATTTTGGAGAAATATAATTTGAACTGTTGCACAATTTTTAAAAAACACACAATTTCTATGCGACACAACCAATAAGTATTACTACACCACACGACTTATCCAATAGTTTTTCTGTGGCTTTTATCTGCTTAGAATTACATGCTTTGCATGGGCCGGCATCTAGTGGTTGGTACAGAGCAGTACATTTTTTTTCAAATTCTAAAAGGGGCATCGACGGTGGCGTTCTTGTCACACTATCCCTATCCTAAGTGTACAACTGGTGCCAATGATGCTTCATGGGTTGAAACACAAGATTGTTTTTCTAACATGGCGCATGTGTGTGTGTATATACCGCCTGAGTGAATTTCTATTTTTAGTTATTTTTAGACTGTGGCGTGGGGAGGATGGGTGAGTGCATGTGATTCTAAGCAGATAAAAGCCACAGGAAGGATTACTCAGTAAGCAATGTTTGTCTTGACATGTGAATTTACATAGATTGACATGCTTTGCATAGGTTAACAAGCAGTACGTGACTGAGGTGGTGGGGGAGTTGATGGGATAATTTAGAACAACAAGTTACTTCTTACCTTGTAACATTCTTTCGATGGGATGTTCCTCCGACATATTCCTTATCTTTGATAGATCATCTCCCAGCTTGCTGGCCTCGGAATTTTTTTTTTCAGTAGAGGGCACTGCGCGTCAACGTCCCACGCATATAAATAGACTCGAGCAGCGTCCGTTTCTCAGTTCCGTTTCGACATTCAGTTGTTTTACATGAATTGCTCATTGACCTTGAAGGAGCGTAAGCAGCAACCACAAGGGAAGTATTACTGCAGGGATGGATGGGAGGGGCGATAAGGAATACGTCGGAGGAACATCCCATCGAACGAACGTTACAAGGTGAGAAGTAACTTGTTATTTGAAGGGATTGTGTCCGACGTATTCCTTATGTTTGATAGACTCCCATAGCAGTGGTGTGCAATTGGAAGTGGGAGTAAAAGTCATGTTTCCTTTTAGGAATGAACCGAATGTAATACGGCTTTGGCAAACCTACTCTCTTGACTAGAGGAGGAATCTAGGTTGTAAAATCTTGTGAAGGTATGTGCGGACGACCATGTGGCAGCCGCACATATGTCTCGAACCGGAACCCCTCTTTGGAGGGCCAAGGAGGCTGCGATACTCCTGGTTGAATGAGCCCTAAGATTTTGAGGAGGCTCTTTCCCTGCCAGTTTGTAACATTCCAGAATGACAAAAATAATCCATCTGGAAATGGTTTGTTTTGTTATCGGTAGTCCCAACTTGTGCCCTGAGTAACACGAACAAGTTTGTCTGCTTGCCTAATCCTAGCAAGTCTACTGATGTAAAAGTTTAAAGCTCGCCTTGGGTCCAGCCTATGTAGCCTTTCTTCCTCTTTCCCCGGATGGGGAGGCGGATAGAATGAAGGTAAAGTAATTTTCTGAGTGATGTGGAATTCAGAAACCACCTTTGGGAGGAAATTAGGCTTCACCTATAGGACAACCTTGTCTTTATGAAAAATTGCTTGAGGGGGTTTACAAGATAGAGCTTGTAATTCGCTCACCTTTCTGGTAGATGTTAAAGCCACTAATAAGACAGTTTTAAGGGTGAGAAATCTTAACGAACAAGAGTGGAGTGGTTCGAAAGGAGTACCCATCAGGAAATTTAAGACTAAATTTAAGTCCCATAAAGGAACCTGGAAAGGTCTTGGAGGGTAGACATTAGTTAATCCCTTTAGAAATTGTATTACTAAGGATAATTTGAAATACGAAGGCTCCTCCACAGTGCGCTTGAAGATCGATAGCGCTGCAAGATAGCCCTTGATAGTGCCAACTTGAAGATCTGAATTTGCCAAGTAGAGTAGAAAGGATAACACCGTTGGTGTACCACATGAAAAGGCGTCGATATTCTCTTCTCTACACCAGCTGAAAAACTTGTTTCAACGGCAGCGGTATAAATACTTTGTTGTTGGCCTTTTGGCCGAAAGCAACACTTCCATGACGTCACCAGGGAGGTCCCAATCCTTGTATCTCAACTTTTCAGAAGCCAGGCGTGAAGGTTGAGGGTTCCGATGTCTGGATGGAGAACCTGACCTCCCTTCTGTGAGAGAAGATTCTCCTTCAGTGGAAGACGAATTGGAGGGCAGATGGACATGTCCAGAAAGTCCGGGTACCACATTCTCCTGGCTCAGTCTGGGGCAATTAGGATCATGGTTCTCCGGAATCTTCTCAACCTCCTGATCTTTTGAGGAATGACAGGGACTGGTGGAAACGCGTACAGGAGTGGAAACTCCCAGTCCACTACGAACGTGTCCCCTAGAGCTCCTCTCGGGGGAAATTCCCTGGAACAAAACAGATCACACTTCCTGTTGGTACTGGTGGCGAACAGATCCACTTGAGGGGTTCCCCAAAGGGCAAAGATCTCCTGAAGGACTTCCTGAGCTAGTTCCCACTCGTGGGAGACTGTGCCCTGCCTGCTCAGAGTGTCCGCCGTCAAGTTCTTCTCTCCGGCTAGGTGAACTGCCGATAGAGCGAATTCTTCTTGAATTGCCCAAAACCAGAGCTGCATTGCCTCTCTGCACAGTGGAAGTGATCCTACGCCTCCTTTTGTTGAGGTAGTGCATGGCCACTGTGTTGTCCGTCATTATTAGGACATTTTTCCCTTGTACAGATGGCAGAAAAGCTTTCAGCGCTAGTCTGATTGCTCTCAGCTCTAACAGGTTGATATGTAGTCTGGACTCCGATGAGACCAACGACCGCTGATGGTCAAGTCGTTGGTATGGGCTCCCCACCCCGTGAGTGAGGCATCTGTGACTACTGTTATCTCCGGCCATGGTGGCCAAAACAGTTCCCCCTTCAAGATGTTTTTCTGGCAGGCCCACCACTGAAGGTCTCGAGCCACCTTGTCTGGAATCTGAAGGAGGTCTGTCATTCTTCCGAGAATTGCGACCACCGAGTTCTCAGTGCCCACTAAACAGATCTCATTCTCAGGCGAGCCTCTGGCACAAGGAAGATGCAGGATGCCATGAGGCCTAGCAACCTCAAAAAGTCGAAGGCTGGGAGACGTTGGGCATTTTGAAACTTGGTGACCATCTGCAGAATATCTTGAGCCCTCACCTCTGGTGGCGAGGCTTTTCCCAGGGAAGTGTCCAGGACCGCTCCAATGAACTGGAGTCTCTGTGATGGTATCATCTGTGACTTCTTTAAATTGAGGGAGAAGCCCAGTCTGTGAAGGAAGTGGCAGACATAATCTAGCTGGATCCGAGCTTGTTCCAAAGATACAGCTCTGATCAGCCAATCGTCCAGGTAGGGGTAGACGTGGATCCCTTCCCTCCTTAGACTTGCAGCCACTACCAACATTTGCTTGGTGAAGACCCTCGGGGCGGAGGTCAGCCCAAATGGCAGAACTCGAAATTGATAATGAGAGCCGCCAATTCTGAACCTAAGGTATTTCCTGTGTTTGAGATGGATTGGCACATGGAAATAAGCATCCTGGAGGTCCAGAGATACCAGCCAGTATCAAAGTTTGTGATCAAACTGGAGCTGGGGGGCCTGAAGGATCTGAGAAAGAGTTACCATCTTGAACTTGTCCTTCCTGAGGAACTTGTTCAATTCTCTTAAGTCCAAAATAGGTCTCAGTCCTCCGTCTACAGGTACCGGTTCTATGGCACCCTTCTCTAGCAGGTCTACAATTTCCTGCAAGAGGAGCGGATCTGGAACTTTCAGAGAGCTGTTCCCCGGTGGATGACTGAGGGATGCGTAGAAAAGGCAGGCAGTAACCTTGGGCAACTGTCTCCAATGCCCAAGCATCTGACGTAATAGCTTGCCATTCCGTCAGATGTTGAGTTAACCTGCCCCCTACTGGTGTTTTGTGAAGAGAGTCCTCAGAGCGGTTTGGAGGCGGCTGATGCAGATGCCGAGGGTAAAGAAGAACCTGCTGCTGCTGCGGCTTTTGTGTTTTTACCCCGTCCACCTCGGGTGAATTTCTTCTGACCCCTTTGAACCGGCTGTCCTCTGCCCTTTCCGAATGCAGAATAGAAACTAAAGGACTTACCTCTCCAAGAGGTTCCTGAGGGGCGATATGGTGTCTGACGGATTGCAGCTCCTAGGGATGTTGCTGCTGCCATTGATGTTTGTAGTTTTTTTAAACTGTCATCCGCCTTCTTACCAATCAAAGAAGAGCCGTCAAAGGGCATATTCAAAAGTCTGCTTTGCACATCTAGAGCAAAACCAGACTTCCGCAACCAAGCAAATCTCCTGGTTGTTGTACTTGCCGCCATGGTTCTGCTGATACGGTCAGCAGAATCAATGCCAGTCTGAAGGGATTCGCACATTGCGTCCTTACCATCCTTAATGATGTTGAGAAACGCTTCCCTTTCTTCTCAATCCGGGAGGCAGTCAGCCGCTGATGAAGCACACTCCCAAAGTGCGTGGCTATTCCTTGCGAGCGTACAAGTAGCATTGATGGATTTCAACACCATGCTACATGCGGCAAAGACTTTTTTAGCAATAGAGTCATATCTCTTATCATCCCTGTCCTGTGGAACAGTAGGGTAAGCCGATTTACTACCTGCTGAAGTAGCTGCCTGAACAACCAGACTCTCCGGAGTTGGGTGTTTGGATAAATATTCAGGGTCAGCAGAAGACACCCGATATTTAGCTGATAATTTTTTGTTAACTGTCGGGATTACCTCGGGTGTTTCCCAGTTTGCCAATATTCTCCTTTGTAATGCTGCGTGAAATGGCACCACAGGATCCTCCTGTGGACCTTTGACCAAGATGTCTGTTAGGTCGTCTTGCTGAAAAGCAGGTGAGGCTGTGGACCATCCCATAAACTCTTATCCTTGCCATCAAGGTTCTATAAGGGGTTTCAGCATGTTCCCCTGGATCAGGTGTCGCAAATTCCACTTCTGGGGAAGTGTCCAACCCACTTGCTTCCTGTAAGGTTTCATGGAGGTCTTTCAACCTACCTTCCTCAGAGGTAAATTCCTCTGGTGCAGGAGTTGCAGATCCCTGCAACTCAAAAGGTCTTTCCTGATCCAAATCCTCCATTCTTCATAAATAGAAGATAAGACCCTGGAGTGATCAGGTTTTGAAAATGGTATAAATCCAATTTCCAGAGCAGAAGGAGCCAAATTTGTCATGATTGGCTGAGAAAACGTCGACGACGTGGACGTTAAAGGCATCAAAGCCATCGAAAAAGGCATCGAGAAAGGTGGTAGAGGCCTCTATGAACTCGAGAGCATCGGGATTCTACTCTAGGTTGTAGACGACATTCTCATGCTCGAGGCTCTGGGTATGGCTATTGGCTGTGAAGTGGCCGTTGGTTTATCCTTTCTTGGCGTCGAAGAGGGCGTCGACTCGACTGACCTGTGCGTCGAAGAACCCTTCGATAACGGCGTCAACAACACCGATCTATGAGTTGAAGGGATCTTCGACGACGGCGAAGACGCAACTCTGCCATTACTCGAGGGTTTGTGACGCTCTCGAGTGGCTTCTTTCGCAGGGAGCTGCGACTCGCAGCTTTGATTTTTCTAGTCTTTCACCCAGGGTATCGCCTTCAGCAGTCTTCGAGGCCGCTTTTACGAAGACGCTTAGCATCTTTTTCCTGAATTCCTCCCACTCAGCCTGAGAGCTATGTTTTGTGGGGCAGGAGAACCTTTTTGGGAAACGGAAAACGACGAAGATGAGGAAGGGGATCTTCGACGTCTCTTTTTTGAATGCTTAGATCTCGAAGAGTGATGGGAACTGCTTCGAGACCTAGAACGAGAATGTCTTTTGTGATGGCGAGGAGACGAATATCTCCACTCCGCCGAGGAAACTTTCTTACCTCTCTCGAGCTTCCCCTTACGCTCCTTCAAGGCCTTCGCCGTCATGGACATGCAGCCCTCGCACTCCGAACAATGGTGCTCGATTCCCAGGCACCACAAACAGATCCTGTGAGGATCCGTCAACGACATTTTCTTTCCACAGTCTCGACATTTTTTGAAGCCGGACCGTGGAGTCGCCGGTTCGGGTGAGGAAGCCATCGAGTACGAGTTATTCTGGCTGAGAAAAACTCTCTGCTGAGTACGTCCGCCAGAAGATAGAGTTCCCCTGGAACATGTTGGGACAACAAAAACATCTTGTGTTTGAGAACCCATATCCAAATGTTTTGGGACAGCTTGGATAGCCCTGGAGAGCCACCCTGTTTCTTCAGGTAATGCATTGCTGTAGTGCTGTCGGTTAGGATCAGCACTGTCTTCCCTTGCAGTTGCATCTGAAAGGCTTTCAATGCTTTGAACACCACGAATAGCATCCAGTAAGTTTATATAATTGGGCGCTACTTGAGGGAACCACACTCCGTGCGCTGTCTGCTGAAGCAGGTAAGGCCCCCCGGCCCCCCCCCCCCCCCCCACCCCACCCCACCCCCTGAGAGATGCGTCTGTCGTGAGAGTGGCTTCCACTGCAGGGGTGGTGAAGGTCTTCCCCTTCAAGAGGTTTTCTCTTGACCACCTCTGCAGAGAGAGAACGAGGGCTGGCGAGACAACTAACAAATCTTCCCATTGTCCGCTGGCCTGACACCACTGGCTGTTGAGCCACTACTGCATAGGACGCATGCGCAGCCACGCGTGGGGAACAAAGTATATACATGACGCCATCATCCCTAGCCAACGCATGGCCTTGCGTACCGTCAACTCCCGACTGGCTAGATATTGAGGAATCAGAGAGCATGTACTGAACCCTCACGCTGGAGGGGAAGACAAGACCGCCTTCCGTCTGAATTAGCGCTCCCAGAAATTGTTTTACTTGGCTGGGGACTAAGCTGGATTTTTTTTCGTTGATTGAAAAACCCAGACTGAAGAGGAGATCCACTGTTTGTTGGGTGTTTGAAAAACAAGCATCGAACGAGTCCCCCCGTAATGCGCCAGTCGTCGAGGTAAGGGTAAACTGGGACTGATAGTTTGCACAGGTGTGCTGCTGCCACTTCCAGGACTTTGGTAAACACCCTTGGCGCCGAGGCGATGCCGAAGGGGAATACCTTGAATTGGTAGTGCCTGTCCTGGATCATGAACCTTAGAGATTTCCTGTGCGTTGGCAACATTGAAATATGAAAGTATGCACCTTTCATGTTCAACGTTGCCATGAAGTCCCCTTGTTTCAGCAATGGGATCACCTTCTTCAGTATTACCATGCAAAACTTCTGGGGTTTTATAAACTTGTTCGCTGGGCGCAGATCTAGAACAGGACGCAGAGTGAGATCCTTTTTGGGTACAAGAAAGTACACTGAATAAATACCCTTGTTTACCTAAAGAATAGGGACAGCCTCTATGGCGTCCTTTCCCAGTAGTGCTTCCACCTCTTGGATCAGCATCTCCAGATGTTCCGGTGAAAGGCGACATGAGCGCGGCGGTCTGAACTGTGGAGGTCGGGCAAATTCCACACAATAACCATGGGTGACCGTCTTTAAGACCCACTGGTCGGAAGTTATCCCGTCCCATGCCTTCAGGAAAGATGTTAATCGACACCCGACCGGGGTGACATGGGAGGGGACCTGGACTTGGTGGTCATTTCTGACCAGAGGCTGTGGCTCCTCTGGGATTGGGGCCTCTGCCTATACCTTTGCCGCGTTTCTGACCCCTTGAGGGGTATTAAGTGGGGCTTCCAGATGTTTGATTTGTGTTGAAGTTACCCGTGCCGTAGTAGTTTTGACCAGCACGGGTTTGCCCTCGAAAGGACCGCCGAGAGTTATTACCCCTCTGGGAGGAGGTTATCTGTGTAATTTGATGCAGAGACCTTATATTCTCATGCTCCTCCTTGGCTGTCTCCAATGCTTAATCCACTGCTTTCAAGAAGAGGTTAGTCTCCTCAATGGGTTTATTAATGAGGGAGGCCCGAGTCTCAGGTCTAAATCCTGATGTCCGCAGCCATGCGTGTCTTTTCAGTAGTCCCTTGTGAAAGAGACATGCCTGCAGTTTCCTCAGTGTCCAGGGTGTTCACCACATTCTGGTTAACCAGTCTTCCCTCCGAAACAATGGCGAGAAGCTATGATCTGGCAGGTTCAGGAACCCCTTTGAGGGCTTCCTGGAGCAAATTCCATTGGGCATCAGCATAGCTTGCTAATAGAGTAGTATTATTAGCAACCCGAATGGTGTATACGGCTGACATGACACGTTTGCACAGGGCATACAGCCACTTAGACTCCTTGTCCGGTGGTGATTCTCCCGTGGCAAGGGGTACCCCTGCCCTCTTTCGAGTGGTAGTCGCTACCAGCGAGTCTGGGATGGCGTGCCCTTTGATATATAGAGGGTCAGAAGGAGAAGGTCGAAATAGTTTTTCGACTCTCTGGTTCACTGCCCGTGTCTGAGCAGATGAGACCAATGAGGGAGCTACCTGTCTCTTAACAGAGTTAAGGAGGGTGATGGATTGACTCGCTGGAGGTTTTTACTTAATATCCTCCATGAAATCCTGCTCAGGTACCGCCTCTTGAGTGTCAATTTTGAAGTATTCAGCTGCTTTCTTCAACATGGAGTTGAAAGCCATTTGGTCATCCACAGGGGAGGTCTGGCGAGCCGGGGTGGACGTAGGAGAGTCATCTTGCTGTGTCCAAGGGTCTTGACCTTCCTGCTGGATTTCCTCACAGTTGTCCGTAGTATACTGTTGATCTTCCTCATAGTTTGAGAAAAGAAGCTTCTTCTTCATTATAGATGTCTCTAAGTGTCCATCTGGACCACGTCTTGTTGGAAAGCATGAGACTGATCTTCCTGAATTTGGAAGTTAGGGTCTACCGGAGCCCTTTTCAGGGGAAGGATGATCAGAAGAACTGATAATCTGATTCAGCCGATCCATACAACCCTCATTTTTCTGTAGTCCATTTAGAGGACCCAAACAGGCCTATGCGGGAAGAAACTACGTTCTCCGCACTGCAGCGTCGAAAGGAACCTCTCGGGGTGTTGGAAAGAGGCTCTAGACTATATTCATAAGCCTCATCGGAATCGGGAACCCAATCCGTTGAAACTTTTTCTGCGGCTTGGCCCATAACCTTACCGGAGTAAGGCCCACCGCCTCTGCGATTCTTCTGATGCTACTCGATAGTTGCCAAATCGTCGTGAGACAAAGGCTCAGATGATTTGTCAGCAGTTGTAATACCGTCCGCGGCACTAGGGGGCCTAGCGGTCGGTTTTCTGGGTAGAGGCCTAGCTGTAGTTTTTGGGCCTATTGAGGCCTTGGAAACCGTTGAAGCGTCGGGCTCCCGCACTTCGACGCGTGTAGGTTTCGGAGTAGCGCCCTTAGTTTGTTTCGCTTGCCCAGTCGCTAGACGCAGCTGCGGATGCAGGGAAGGCTTTGGATCTGAACGATCCGAGGGAACCGGCAAAGTTTTCTGCAGCCCCGTTGGCGCCTTCGCCTTTTTCGACAAAAGCGTTGAAATTGGCGTAGGGGTTGTGTGCTTAGTGCGATGCGCTTGTACGCCCCTGTCGCCGGGTGTAGTCCCTGTAGCAAGACCAGAGTCGAGCCAGGAAGGGTCAGGGACGGGCGTGGTGGATCTAGAAGCATCGGCCTCAAGGTCTATAACATCCGCATTGGACGTTTGGTCATCCGAAGTACCCCTGTCACTTTCAGCTGGCGTGGAGGTGGGGGAGCGACAGGGGTACACAGCCCACCGCTTTACACAGCGCTCCTTAAGGGTCTTGGGCCGAAGGAGTTTGCACGCCATACACCGCTTCTCGTCGTGCTCTAGGGGGAGACAGGCGTTACACGTCCTGTGCTCGTCCTTCCAAGGATATCTGACCCTACACTTAGGGCAGAATCTAAAAGGAGTCCTTTCCATACCAAAAGGGAAGGATGACCAGACCAACAGGGAAAAGAGGGGAAAGGAGGAAAGGAGGAAAGACCTAAACAATATGGCCACCCCAACCCCTCTCTCCCTACTGTATAGGTCGGCCAGAGGGCCCGACCACGTGGAAAATCCGGCCGCCGGATCTTAGGCGCCGAAATGCACAGCCGTAGACGATTCCCCCGTAGTCTTCGTCGAAGATGTTCTTGTTGGGCGAAGTGACTTAACGGGGAATAAACCGACAATTCAGTAAAGATGAACAACGTGTCTAGTAAGAGCTCCGCTATAGGGCAACCAGTTATCTGGGTGGAAAAAAACAATCTGAGGGACCTCGGCGCGTGAGGGATTTTGGGTACTACACACGTCATGATAGGGATAGTGTTACAAACACGCCTATGCCGACATCCCCTTTCGGCAAAGGTGGGGGAGTAGCCCTTATGCTCAAATAAAACCTAACAGCCAGACAAACCTTATCGCTTTCATGTGAGAACGTGGACTCCATCTCAGTCAAGCTCTCCATTTCGCCCAACATCACCATCCATCTTCACCAGGTCCTCTAGCTGACTTTCATGACAACCTAATCCACCTCGTGGGTGGTAACCTAAAAACGTCCACCAAAGCCATCCTTCTAGGTGATTTCAACTTGGGCCTCAATGATCCAAAAGATAAAAATGCCAAAGCCCTAGCCAAAGGCTTACTTGAACTAGGCTTCCAGCAAAATAAATCGACAATCCAACCCACTGTAAAGGGCGCCCCCTAGTTTGGTCATAACTGAGGTGTAAACATCTCCTTTAACGTTCCGTACCCATGGACTGATCACCACCTTATCCACTTTCTCATTCCCACCACCAATAAAGCTAAAGACACGCCGATGTCTGTCCCACCTGCTCTGGCTAGAAGCGCTCGCAACCTAACCAAAGACAGAATCCTCCCATACCTAGACAGCCCAGCCCTCCAGCTCCCACTCTCCTCAGACCCCGCTGTGCTAGGTGCTAGTGGAAATTTGCAACACCACTCTCAGCAAAGCTGTGGCTGCCATTGCCCTGCTGGAGACCAAGAAAGCGAAGGAACAAGTTACTTGCCTGTAACTGTTGTTCTCCAGCATGGGTCTGGTATGGATTCACATGCTTGTGAATATTCCCTGTCGTCAGGCCGGGAATCGTCGGTATAGAAAAAAAAAAATTCGTTATCAGTTTTGTTTCCGATCTGTCTTTCTTAGTAGTAACCAATCACTGGTCTCTGGGTCATACTGCCCCCAGCCAATGACTGCCCTCTCCCTAAGCCCCGCCTCTGGCAGCCATCCTCAGATTTGGTAGCACGTAAAGTGGCAGTATGACCAAGTGAAGAGCCGCAGAGGGGTAGGCGGGAGGGTTCGCATGTGAATCCATGCCAGACCCATGCTGGAGAACAACAGTTACAGGTAAGTAACTTGTTCCTTCTCCAGCATGGGGTCTGGCATGGATTCACATGCTCATGAATAAGAGAATACATAGCAGTACACACATGCACAACCACGGGAGGTGGCAACAGGCACAACATTAAGCATTACAACAACTCAACATTAAGCATCTCTTACCTCCTCATCAGGCTCACCTTAGGCGAAAAGGTTGCGCAGCACTGATTGGCCGACCCTGGACTCCTCCCTGGAGTCCCGATCGACACAGTAGAATCATGTGAAGGTGTGCGTCGACCTCCACGTCGCAGCCCTGCAGATGTCCAGCAGGGGCACACCAGACAGGAACGCCGGGGAAGCAGCAATCGCTCTGGTCGAATGGGCTCGGACGGCCGGGCAGCGGTCGGTTCACCAACCGGTGACAGTGCATGATGCAGTCGGAGAGCCATCTGGAAATGGAAGTCTTCGAGAGAGCCTTCCCTTGATTCACAGTCCCAAAGTTCACAAACAGCTGTGACGTCCTCCGAAAACTCTTTGTGCGGTCCACGTAGAACTTTAGCGCTCTAGTTACATCCAGCGAGTGCAAAGTCCTCTCGGCCGGCGACGAAGGCGACTGGAAGAAAACTGGCAACACCAAGGGCTTGTTGAGGTGGAAGTCCGACGGCACCTTGGGCATAAAGGAGGGGTGCGTCCTCAGCACCACCCTCGTGTCATGAAAAGTCAAGTATGGAGGCTTGCAAGATAGGGCCTGGATCTCTCCCACTCGTCGTGCGGAGGTGATGGCCACGAGGAAAGCGGTCTTCCATGACAGGAACATCAGAGGCGCCGAATGCATAGGCTCGAATGGGGCCCCCCCTGAGCCTGGTCAGCACCACATTAAGCTCCCACGCCGGGGCAGGAGCCTTGACCGGCGGAAATGAACGGAATAGTGTCTTTATGAATTCTTTCACCAGGCGATGCGACCACAAGGACGCCCGTCCCGTAGTCCTGGGATATTGCAGCCAGATGTATTTTGATGGAGGCGTGAGCCAGTCCAGCTTTGGCAAGCGACAGTAGGTACGGCAGTACTTGATGGGCCGTAATCCGCAGAGGGTTAATCTTCTGTGCACGGCACCAGACAGAGAACCTCTTCCATTTATGTCCGTAGCACTTGAGAGTTGAGGATGCCCTGGCCTTTGCAAGAACCTCTCTGCAGTCGGCCGGGATGTCGTACCCTCCAAACTCTAGTGCTGCAGGAGCCAGGCCTGCAAGTTCAGTGACTCCGGGTTGTGGTGAAGAATGGCGCCTCCGTCTCTGGAGAGAAGGTCTGCGTCCGTCGGCAGTTTCACTGGTGTGGACGTTGACAAGTCCAGAAGGTCTGGGAACCAGATCTGTCTCGGCCACGCCGGTGGGACAAGGATCATCCTGCACCAGGACCTCTTGAGCTGGTTGATGAGCTGGAGCAGCAACGGCAGCGGAGGGAATGCATAAAGAAATAGGCCATCCCAGGGGAACGAGAAAGCATTGCCCATGCTCCTCGGCTGGGGGAACCTGCTGGCGAACCTCCGGAATTCGTCGCCGTCGCAAAGAGATCAATTTGGGGTTCGCCCCATCGTCGGAAGAGTCGATCCACTTGATCCTGGCGTAGTTCCCACTCGTGGCACGAGCGCAGCTCCCTGCTGAGTGAGTCGGCGATCGTGTTTTTTATTCCTGCCCGATGAAGAGGCACCAGAAACATCCGTTGGGCGACGGCCCAATGCCACAGATCCTGGGCTTCCTTGGATAGGGCTGGGGACGTGGTTCCGCCCCGTTTCCGGATGTAGAACATCGTGGTGGTGTTGTCGGTGAAGATCCTCACCACCTTGCCCTTGAGGGACAGAAGAAAGGACTCGAGGGCCCAGAACACTGCGCGGAGCTCCAAAATGTTGATGTGGAGTGACTTCTCCGGGAGCCAAAGGCCTCTCGCGTGAAGGTCTCCGGAGTGCGCTCCCCAACCTTCCAGGGAGGCGTCCGTCGTCACCGTCACCTGGTGAGCTGGGATCTGAAAGTCCGTGCCCGCCGACAGATGGGAGCGGGTACCCCACCACCGGATCGCCCGACGGAACGTCTCGTTGAGAGGGATCCTGTCCTCGAAGCTGCCCGCCGACTGGACCCAGCCGGCGTCGAGGAACTCTTGTAAGGGGCGCATCCGAAGCCTGCAAAGGGGCACCAGATAAATGCAGGAGGACATCATCCCGAGGAGGGACTTGATAGATCTTACCCTGGCCATGTCCGTGGCCAGCAGACGCTGCACCTTGCCCAGAAAGGCCCTGGTCCTTTCCTCCGACGGTGAGGCCAGCCGCGTCACTGTGTCGAGCTTGGCTCCCAGAAACAGGGCGACTTGCGACGGAACCAGGTGGGATTTTGGAAAGTTGGAGAATCCCAGGTCCGTGAGCAGCTGGACGGTCTTCGCAGTGTGCTACACGGCGAGCTCCCTCGTCCTTGCCCGGATGAGCCAGTCGTCCAGGTAGGGGTAGACGTGGATCCCCTGAAGGCGCGGCCGCGCCGCCACCGGTGCGAGGCACTTGGTGAACACCCTGGGTGCCAACTTCAATCCGAACGAGAGGGCCTTGAACTGGTAGTGCAGCCCTTGGACCACGAACCTGAGGAACTTTCGGTGTCTTTTTAGAATGGGGATGTGAAAGTACGCATCTTCCAAGTCCAACGACGACAGGAAATCGCCCTCCTCCAGCTGTCCCAGCATGTGCTGGAGGGTGACCATACGGAACTTCTGCGCCTTGATGTACTTGTTCAGTCGTCGTAGGTCCAGGATGGGGCGCCATCCTCCTGTCTTCTTTTTTACGAGGAAGTACCTTGAGTAAACTCCGGAGCCCCGAAGCTTCTTTGGGACGAGCTCGATGGCACCCTTCTTGAGCATCGCCCTTACTTCCAACAGTAGTTGAGGGACGCGATTTTCCTTCCTGGCCACGGGTGGAACGCGAGGGCACTTCTTCTGAAACTCGAGGGCGTGCCCTTGGGCCAGGGCGTCCAGCACCCAACGGTCAGTGGAGATGGACTCCCACACGCTGACGAACCTCGCCAGCCGGCCTCCCACTGGGGTGCTTTGGCAGGGGCCCGACCCCACGGTCGGTTCAATCTTGTTTGGAGGCCGCTTTGACCTCCCAGTCGACGGGCACCACCTGGCTTGCCGAGTCCCCTGTAGGCTTCCTGGGACGAAGATCTTGCCGCTTGGCGGTACGTGGAGGAGCCACTGCCGGATCCCTTGGAGGCACCTTGTCTGCCTCCGGAGCTACGAAAGGACGGCCGTCGTCATTGGAGCACTCCCAGTGCCCGGGCAGTCTCTGTGTCTGTCTTGATGGCCTGAAGGGACTCATCAACCGCCTTCCCAAAAAGGTTGTTCCCGTCGAAGGACATGTCCAAAACCTTGGCTTGTACGTCCTGGCGGAAATCCGTGGCCTTGAGCCATCCTCGTCTCAAACAAACGCTGTTGCCCAACTAACGGAAACCAGTGTCGCCGATGTCCGTTGCCACCGTGATGACATGGTCCGAAGCAATCTCAGCCTCCTGTAGGATTTCAATGGCCTCAGCCCTTTTGGTGTCCGGAATGAAGTCTAACGGAGGGGCGATTTTGAACCACAACTCCCTGTCGTAGCAGGCTACGATAGCCAGGGCGTTGGCCGCCTTGGTAGTCGTTGCTGCGGATGAGATGATCCGTCTTCCCATCGTGTCCAACTTCCTGCCGTCTGGCGGGGAAGGGATGTCGAGGCCAATGCCCCCCCAGCTTTCTTCTTTGACGCCGCCGAGACGACCGAATCCGGGGTAGGTTGTGCCCAAAGGCACAAGGGGGCAACGTCGGGGACCCGGTACTTCTTCTCGTACCGGTCCCTGTTTGCCGGCGCAGTGGCAGGGTTCTTGAGGAAGGCGAACTCCTCATCCCAGATGTCATCAAGAAGCGGTACGGCGAGGACCGTCTTCCTTTTAGCCTTGCGCCGTTGGTAAAGGAACCCTTCTTTCTTCTTCTCTTCTGGGCAGAGCTGGAAAAGCTCAGATGCCCTGGAAATCATGGCATGAAAGGATCCAATCTCGTCGGGCGGGGACGCCCGAGCAGGGGGCGACGGGGGACACGACCAGTCGTCGCCTCCGTCGTCATCTGTATCTGTCGTAGCCGTGTCTGTGCCTGTCTCATCCCAGTGGGTAGTAGACCGGGGGGAAGGCAGAGCAGGCCGAAGAGTTGGGAGAGGTGGCGTAGGATGCGTCCTCTTATACGGTGGACTTTCCAAAGTTCCTGGCTCCGGTTCCCCCGTCGGGTCTGGCTCAGGTACCTCCGTCGGGCGAAGGGGCAACCTTGTCCTTATCTCCGAGCACAAGGACTGAATCGCTGACAAAATGGCTGCCGAAGTGTCCTGCGGCGCCGGAAACGACGGGCGCGAGGGCTCTTGAGGAGCCTGGTCGGCGACACCGTCGCTCTCGTCGTCGCCCTCGTCGGGATCCCTCCCGATGGGCTGGGCCTCTTCCACGACTTCGATGAGCTCCTCTTCAGAGGTTGTGTCCGGATCCACGATGTCCACCAGCCCCTCCCCCACCTTTTCCAACGAGGACTTTGTGGGGGTCTTCTCAATGGGCCTGAAAGACGACTCCCTCCGCGCTGGCAGGGAGACTCTGGGTCCTGAGGGTGCCTCCACTGGTGTAGCCTCCACAGGCTGAGCCAGGGCCGCGTTGACATCCTCAATCGAGGTCTTGGCAGGGTGAATTAAGGCCATTGTCACCTTCTGGACGCCTGGGGCCTTCACCTTGGGGGGAGGGTCCGAGCCTTGCTTCCCCTCTGCCGGAATCTTCGAGATCGACCGGGGCCTCTCCAGAAGCTTTGCCGGGTTCTCGGACTTCCTCTTACACGAGCCAGAGCGTTGGCTCGTGGTTGATGGCATTGGGGAGGATGCGCCCTGCCTGGCAAGTAAGGAGCCTGACCGTTCAGCGCTCCCGGTGCCCGCGGACTCGCAGTGCTTAGCCTTTTGTTGGGCCCCCGTCGCCAGGGCGCCCTCACAGGACTTAGACGACCACTCGGACTTCTTTTTCTTCTTCTCGCCTGAGGGGCTCTTCTCTTCCAGCCAGTTGGCGAGACGGAGGTGGCGATCCTTCATGGTACGCTCCGACATGTTCCCACAAAACGCACAGTCCTTCTCCGTGTGCGTCTTGTCCTCATGGACACAGTAGAGGCATAGCGAATGCCCGTCCTCCTTGAAAACATTCTAAAGCTGGCATCCAGTGCAGGTCCTGAACAGCTTCCCGGGCGTCGAGCTTCCTTTCTTCTTGGCCATGTTCGGGGTAAGCCTCGGAACTTCTGGAATCCTCCAAAAGTGCAACTCGACGAAAACTTCACCCTTGAGGGGCATAGAAAACTCCGAAACGGATCCCCCGTTGATCGGATGTGGAAACGGTGGAGCTTGAGGCTCTATCTAACCGAAAAATGAGAAAAAACTCAACACTTGAACGTGCTGTAAAAATGTGAGGATGGCTGCCAGAGGCGGGGCTTAGGGAGAGGGCAGTCATTGGCTGGGGGCAGTCTGACCCAGAGACCAGTGATTGGTTACTACTAAGAAAGACAGATCGGAAACAAAATTGATACTAATTTTTTTTTCTATACCAAGGATTCCCGGCCTGACGACGGGGAATATTCATGAGCATGTGAATCCATGCCAGACCCCATGCTGGAGAAAAATAACAAACACTCCAATTCCTGGTTCTCTGCCGAGCTCAAGGAACTTCGTTCCCGCAAACGATCTGCCTCAAGCAACTGGCAAAAGACACCACAGGCATCTACTCAAGACAACTATAAAAGCCTTGCAAATCAATAGAAAAAATATATTATTCTAGCTAAGTCGGCATCCTACAATGACAGGATTTCCAACGCCACCTCCGAATCTAAAGAGTTGTTCTCAATATTTCAAGAACTGGCCTCCCCGGTCACCAACACAACCAGTCAAAGACGAGTCCTGGTGCACCAATGTTCAAAAAGCAATGATTAGCAAAATTGAACTCCTGCAAAAGAAAATCAGCGACCACCACAACTACCTCTCCAAAATACAGATGTCCACCTGCTCTGCTTCCAGCACAGCCACTGCAGTAAAAAAAGTTATTCTTTAGGGAAGTAACAGTCAGAAGTTCTTGACATCATCCAGAAAATCAAACCCTCAAATTGTAAAGGTGATGCCTGCCCAGCCACTTTAGGTCAAAGATTGTGCGGATTCCCTAGCCCCCTTCTTGACATCCTTCATCAATGCCTCCTTCAAGACTAACAGTCTCTTCCTGCCTTAAAGAAGCTTGGGTTTGCCCATTATTAAAGAAGTCCGGTCTAGACCCTGAATATCCCAACAACTACAGAACTATCACCACAGTGCCATTCCTTCTAAACATTTTAGGTAAAGTTGCCCACACCCAAATACAACAGTTCCTTGAAGCAAACATCCTAGGCAGGAGGCAATCGGGCTTCCGACCCAGGCCACAGCAGCCAGTCCGCCCTATTGGATCTCAAGATCCGACTGTGTAACCTAGTTGACAAAGGCACCCCAGCACTTCTCTTACTGGATTTGTCGGCTGCCTTTGATCTTGCGGACCATGACAGCCTGTGCAAACACCGTACAAATGCTGCTTACTTCTCCACTGAAGCCACAGCATGGATCTCCTCCTTTCTCAAGGGGAGACTCATGAGGGTCTTCTCAGATCAGGCATGCGCAGCACCCACCACCTTACTCCCGCAAAGGTTCTTGCACAGCCCCCACACTCTACAATATTTTCACCCTTGAAGACTTGGATGATCATGGCATAGGCTACACAAACTATGCCGATGACACCCAAGTCCTACTATCCCTCACAGGCTCCTATGCACAAGATGCTGCCGCCCTGGACCACATTTATGCAGCCATACAGACATGGATGTCAGCTAATGGATTAAGTCTTAACGGGGACAAAACAGAGAGCCTCCTTGTAGGCTCTAAATAATTGCTTAACAAACCTGACCCGCAATATCAGACTTTCATCATTGACAACACACCTCTTAAGGTGTCCCCAGCAGTGAAAACCCTTGGGGTCTATTTTGACTTAACCCTATCCATGACATGCCATGACATGCCAGGCAAGTGCTATTGCCTCAGCATTCACCACCAAAATCATCAATGCCGTTAAACTCTACCTATCCAATACTAACCGATTAGCAATAGCTAGAGCCACAGCTGGGGCAAAACTTTGTAATGCATTACTCCTGGCTACCTCCTCCAAAAACCTCCATAGGTTACAAGTTACACAAAACAACACCCTCAGAGCTGCACTCAGCATCCCTAAAAAGGAACACCTCTCTCAAGCTAGGAGGGATGCACATTGGCTACCAGTTAAAGAACACATCCTTTTCAAAACCATGGCCATCATGCATAAATGCATCTCCCGCACTGCCCCACCCTACCTAGCAGAAAAGATCATTCCCCTCATTGCTGCCAGACCCATCCGGTCACACTGTGCCAACATGTGGTTTGTCCCCACCTTCAATAGAACTAAAGCAGGAGGAGCCAGCTTCCAACATCTAGCGCCAAAAAATTAGCATGCCTTGCCCACAGCCCTCAGAAATGAAGCATCTTACATCATCTTTTGCAAAGTTCTTAAAACCAAACTGTTTAATTTGCATAGGAAATTCATAAGCCCAGATTCAGTTCCAATGGAACCAAGGGACATACTGTATACCTCGCTTCCTGAAGCTTACCTATATTTTGTATTGTACCCTGCACTCAAATGTCTGCATTGTAATTTCTCTCTATTACCTCCGCAACTAAGTACGTTTTCTGCAACAGCGCTACGATGCCTAAGGGCCGATGTGCGCTTTACAAATAGAAATAAAGACATCGGTGGTAGCCTGGGGTTGGGGGCCGCTGGAGAACCCAGGAGGGGTCTGTGTTTTCAACTTAAGTTAAAAAATCCTTGGTTGGAGGGTTGAGGGGGTTTGCTGAGTTTCCTGCAGCGCTTGCTTCTGCAGGAAAAGGCAATCCGAGTCCATGATGAACGGACTATACTTGGCCAGTGTTCTGGGTCACGTGGGCAAGGCCCATGGGCAAATCCCAGTGCTGAGAGAGGGAAGGGGTGGCGGGCGCGATCAGGGGCTTTGGAGATTGGAGGGCTGGAAACGGAGCACGGGTGCGCTAAAGCCACAAAATAAAACTAATAAGAAAGTTACCAAGGTTAAGTAACTTGTTCCTCAAGCATTTTGCCATTTCCTGCAGAAGTACTTAATCGGTGTCTTTAAGAGTCTCGCCTCTCGGCCCTTGATTTCATTTTAGTTTTATTTTGTGGCTTTAGAGCACCCGTGCTCCGTTTCCAGCCCTCCACTCTGGAGCCCTAGTTTGGCTAAAGACAAGTATAAAACATCTGGTGTTTTACATAGAAAAGGTTCTACATTCTTTTCTCTGCACCAGTTGCAGAATTTATTCCAACAGCAACGGTACAAACACTTTGTTGCTGGCCTTCTTGCCGAAAGTAAAATCTCCATTACGTCATGCCAATCCCTTGTACCTCAGCATTTCAGACACCAAGCATGAAGGTTGAGCTTTTTAACCTCTAGTTGGACAACCCAACCCTCCTCTTGCGAGATAAAGTCCTCTTTGTGGAAGACGTATTGGAGGACAGAGGGACAATCCGGGGCAATTAGAATCATGTGTTTCCCGAACATTCCCAACCTCCTGGTCATGTGAGGAATGACAGGGACTGGAGGAAATTCATACAGGAGTGTAAATTCCCAGTCCATCAACAATGCGTAGAGCTCCTCTTGGGGGAAATTCCCTGGAGCAATACAGTTTGGAAGATCTCTTGAAGGACTTCCTGAGCTAGTTCCCCCACTCGTGGGAGACTGCTCTGCCTGCTCAGAGCGTCCGCCGCTGTGTTCCCCTCTCCGGGTAGTTGAACTGCCAATAGGGAGATTCCTTCTTGTATTGCCCAGCACAAGAGCTGCATTGCCTCTCTGCACAGTGGTAGTGACCCTACACCACCTCTCTTGATGAGTTAGTACATGGCCACTGTGCTGTGTCATCAGCACATTCTTCCCCCCGTACAGAGGGCAGAAAAGCCTTCAGCGCTAGTCTGATTGCCCTCGGCTCCAAAGGATTGATATGTAGCTTTGACTCCGATGGAGACCAACGACCGCTGACTGTCAGATCGTTGGTGTTGGCTCCCCACCCTGTGAGTGAGGCGTCCGTCACTACTTTTATCTCTGGCCTTGGTTGCCAAAAAGGTCCTCCCTTCAGAATGTTGTCCTCGCAGGCCCACCACAGAAGATCCTGTGCAACCCTGCTGGGAACCGGAGTAGGACCGACATCTTTCCTGAGAACGGGGACCATTGAGTTCTTAGAGCCCATTTAAGGGATCTCATGCTCAGGCGGGCGGGCCTCTGGCACCAGAATGCAGGATGCCATAAGGCTGAGCAACCTCAAAAAATAAAATCTAAGGCCGGGAGACACTGGGCACTTTGAAATTTGGTGACCATCTGAAGAACGTCACGAGCCCTCACCTCGGGTGGCAAGCTCTTACCCAAGGATGTATCCAGAACAGCTGAGACGAATTGGAGTTTCTAAGGGGTCATCATTGAGGGAGAAGCCCAGTCTGAAGAAAGTGGCAGGTGACGTTGAGATGATGCAGGACTTGTTCGGAAGAATGTTCCCTGATCAGACAATCATCCAGGTAGGGGTAGACGTGAATACCCCCCTTCTCCTGAAACTCGCTACCGTAAGTGGGTTGGTGAAAACGCTAGGGGCGGAGGTCAGCCCGAATGGCAGAACTCGAAATTGACCATGAGAACCGCCAACTGTGAACCTCAGGTATGTTCTGTGCTTGAGATGGATTAGCACATGAAAGTAAGCATCCTGAAGGTCCAGTGACCCCATCCAATCCTGGAGTTGGAGGGCTTGAAGGATCTGAGGAAGTGTGACCATCTTGAACTTGTCCTGTGTGAGGAACTTGTTCAAGTATCTCAAGTCCAAGATGGGTCTCAATCATCCGTCCTTCTTGGGTATTAGGAAATCAGGGGAATGCCAACCATTGTTCCTCTCCGCTACATGCACTGGTTCTATAGCGCCTTTCTCGAGCAGGGTTAAAATCTCCTGCTCAAGGAGCGGATCTGGAATCCTCAAAGAGTGGTTCCCCGGTGGATTGTTCCGAGGTCTCTGTATAAAAGGAAGGCAGTACCTGTGGGCTACAGTTTCCAAAGACCTAGCATCCGAGCAATGTCTCGCCATTCTTCTAGATGCGGAGACAGTCTGCCTCCTACTAGTGAATTGTGACTCAAGACCTCAGAGAGGTTTTGAGGTGGCTGATGCAGTGGCAGAAGGTAAAGATGACCCTGCTTGAGCTTGCTTTGCACGCCTTCCCCGTCCACCACAAGGAAATCATCTTTGGCCCCTTTGACTGGCCATTCCTCTTGCCCTTCCAAATAAGGAGTAGTAGTGAAAAGATCTACCCCTCCAAGGTTGTCCACAAGGTCGAAAAGGCAGAGGTTGCCTAATGGCAGCGCCTAAATATTTGTCTGCCGCATTCGAGGTCTGCAACTTCAAGACTCTCGTCAGCCGTGTTGCCAAAAAGGTGAGACCCGTCAAAGGGCATTTTGAGAAGTCTGGATTGCACATCCAGTGCAAAAACTGACTCCCGCAACCACACATATTTGAGCAGAATGGTGCTAGTAGCCATGGCTCTGCTGATGCTATCAGCAGAATCCAAACCGGACTGAAGAGACTCGCACATGGCTTCTTTGCAGTCTCTAACTATGGCTAAGAACCCATATCTTTCATCCCCTTCGGAATGTGCTCTGCCGCCATGGAAATGCAGTCTCACAGAGAGAACGTACATTTTGCAAGGGCACATGTGGAGTTGGCAGATTTGAGTGCCATACCCCCTGCGGAAAATACCTTCCTTGCCCATCCATCTACTCTTTTGTCGTCCCTATCTGGAAGGATGGTAGGGTAAGCCGCTTGCTTAGATGTTGCAGTAGCTGCCTGCATCACCTCTCTGGAGTGTGGTGTTTAGACAGGTAGTCTGGGTCACTAATGGAAGGGCGGTACTTATTGGTCAAGTTTTTATCTAAAGCCGGATTGGTTTCCGGTGTTTCCCAATTCGTCGCCACCATTTTCTGCAAAGTAATGTGAAACGGTAATATGGGATCCGACTGACGACCCTTATCTAAGATGTCTGTGAGATCATCTTGTTCAAATGTTAATGGAGGCCTACTCCACCCCATGTAGTCCACTACCTAAGACATGAGTTATCCGTAGGACACATTTGCATGCTCCCCAGCCTCTCGTCTCCCAAACTCCACCTCAGGTGAGGTATCCACCCCACTTGCAGTCTATAGGTGGTCATAGTGGTCTCTCAACCTGAACTCCTCTGCAATAAAACCTTCTGGTACATTTGGCGTGCCAAACTGGAGGCCAAAAGGAGCCTCCCCATCTGATGGTTCATTCTCTTCATTTATGGAAGAAAGACTTAAAATAGTCTTTTCTTGGTGGTGGCAAATAGGTTTTCTCCCGAATGAGAGGTTTTGTAAATAATGGGTTCGACGCTGGAACAGTCACCGAAACGTTCTTCATTGTGGCCATAGGTTTTACTTTGTTGCTCGGCGTAGATGGCGCAGCTGGAGTAGATGTCAAGGGTTTGGCTGGTGTTGATGGAGTCAATGACCTTGACTTATGCTTTCTGCTCAACTAATCCTTCAATGTTACTTCATCGCTTCGACGGCTCTAGAGGCAGATCGGGCCTTTGTCCCAGGCAAGCAGGATTTAGGTTGAGCCTTTTCCTTCCAGACTTCTTTCAAAAGGCACGGTAGGAGCATGGATTGGAGGCTTCTGTTTTTGAAATATTTGGAACATCACTGCTCCGAAAGCTTCCCATTTTGTTAGTTGGGCAAAAAACCCTCTCTGCGGAAGGGTCAGACAAAGCCGACCTATGGTGCCTTCTCTTAGACTTCGAGGACGAAGAGTGGTGCGAGCCACTCCTCGATCTCTGAGGAGACTCTCCTCTTGACTCGTCAGTCAAAAGGTATGTTGGCGGAGATTCAGAGTAGGGGATTCAGAGATTAGACCTACCTTCAACTTCCCCTTTCGTTCCTTCAAGGCCTTTACAGTCAGAGACTGGCACTTGGAGCAGTCTAAGGTTTCATGGTTCGTCCCGAGGCACCACAAACAGATTCGATGGGGATCTGTCTAAGATATTTTTGACCCACAATCAACACTTTTTGAACCCAGACTTCGGGGTTGTCTGTCTCTACGAAGAAGACATTTTCTCTCACGAAATAACCAAGTCATCATGAAAGTATAGAAGCGTGCTGTATTTCTCAAAGGTAAAGCGGTCGCGGAAAAACAGAACTGAAGCCAACGGGCCCTGAGCATGCTATATATGCCTTCGATGACATCCTCGAGGAGAAGGCCCTCATGGGACATCCAGTCGATGTCATCGACGCACAGCGCCGTCTGCCGAAAAAAACATTCCGAAGCAGCAGAAGCTGGATCTCTAATTCGCCTCCAACTCCCTCAGGGTCAGTCGCTTCTCCAAGCAACGAGTTGGTGGTAGATCTCTCTTTGGCTGGTGCCTCCCTTTGGAACAGTCTCCCTCCCTACCTTAAACCCGTGAACCATCTCAGGTTCCGGAAGCACTTCAAAACCTTTCTCTTTGCTTCTGCTTTTTCTCCTCCTCTCCTCTGCTGACCTCCTGGCTGTAACCGAACTGCACTGGCTACATGGACAGCTCCGATCTCGGGCCCAGTTCCTCCCCTGCCAGGGTCACACACCTGCACTGCCCACCAGGCTACCCACGCACCTGGGGACTGTTTCAGTATCCCCACAGTCCCCACCAGCCCTTGACACCCGATGTCCGCACTTACCCATGCACTTGCCACATGCTGACCGTTACTTTACTTGTTATCATTTTACCTTGTACTGCACTGTCCCTGCCCCCTTCCACGCACGCGCAATCTGAATGACCCCTGGCCTAGTAGGATCGTGGTCCGTCCTCCCTTTGTTCCCCACCCTCCCTTGCCTCGTCGCGCCTTGCAACACTTGTGTAAAGGCACGTTACAAATGCCATATCAGATCTCATAACGATGAGAAATAAGTTGGAGAACACAATCCATTCGAAACCCATATTTCCAAGGCGCAACGCAAAGTCTCTCCAAAGATTAGAAAGTATCACAAGAATGCAGCAAATGGACAAACTGGCACCTATCACGGCCATATGAGCCAAGATTGACAGCTTCAGAAAGACTACATTCCGTGATCAGACATACCAGCTGACAACCGTTGGTAGGCTCTAGAGGCAGCTTTCGTATCATTCAGTACATCCCCAGTAAACGAAACAAATAGCACATCCAGATAGGATGGTGGTGCTACGCTGCTACTCATAACTACTGCTTAGTGAGGTTTATTTGGAAACAACTGTTTCCATGTGGGGACACATTTTTTCATCAGTGTGCAACAAGCTGAATATCTGTTAACTAAAGCCAGGATATATGTGAGCACAATCAGCCATAACAAAGCTGGCATGCCCCCAGAAAGAATTCCAGACCCAAGCAGGCAATCACCGTCCCCCCGTTTAGATTTGAAGGGCCTAAACAAATGCTGCCTATGCTCCAAAAAATAGGAAGGCTTTGAACCTCCACCAACAATGCACCACAACTGAGTAGTTGAAGATCAGAAAACGCAATACGATACAACCAAGAGTGGTGTGGACAAACCTGACAACCTTGTACACCAAAATACCAGAAAGCAGATGTATAATCCAACAAAAGGCTACTCTATGAAATTGCGCAGGCTTGTGTTTTTCACCAGTCTGCACGAGAATACTGAATGCACAGCTGAACCACAAAATAAATAACATTGACTGCCTTCTATATGCCTGCACACGTCTGCCCATCAAAAAGTTTCACAAAAGCAAAACGTATGCATTGCTAAACGTGCCCAAGGATCGATGAGGAGAGGAGAATATGCCGGATTCGAAATGGATGAGAGCTGGGAGCCATTTGGCTCCTGCTTCTAGCATAGTAGAGCCTGGTTAGCTTGAAACCAACAGCTACCAGAAGCTACTTTTGGCTCCTAGAGCCAACTGGTGCTTTCCAAATATGTAAATGTGACATTAACTGAGTATTTGCGAATGTTTATAAAGAAGAATTAGAACACATCTAATGCACATTTAAACACATTCATACAAAATGGACTAAAAGTTAAAGGGGCATCTCTGATAGCGGCACCTCACCAACAAACACCCGTGAAAACTGCATGTAAGATTTATTTTGTTCCTTTACACCATAACAGCTTCTGATTTGTACAATGTTCCAAAACACAGAATTAGTCAGTACTTTGGAAAAACAGGTTGTTAGCAATTCAGGTTATGCAAACACGTTTAGAACTTCTAATAAATGGATCTATAGTAAAAGTTAAATTAAGATTTGTTTGAATAAAAGTTATACTTTCATCCAAAACCCACTGTGTTCTGGTGTCGAGGCATGGAGTACACTGTCATATCTGTTTTTATTCAGGTAGACCATGCCACTTAAATGCCATTTAATACCCCATTGGACTGCAGGACCTGTAAACACCATTTAGTTGCGTTTAGGTGCAAGTGAAACGCATGTCATCCTATATGCAAATCCTAAACAACTTTTAGCAGCAAAAACTGTACACGATACCAGGGTGGAGTTTTAAATACAAAGAGGCACATAAATGTCAGCTTATACGCAAGGCATAGATGGAGTAGCAAGGCTCATTTCAACAGCAGGAATATGCATTAGCACTTACAAAGCACAAAGGAGTGCCTAAAAGCAAACAATTTCACTGGTCACTCCATGTAAACACAGGACTAGCACTGAGCAGCGGGGACTGTACAAGGCAACTTCAAATGTCTAAAGCTTACAGGTAGGCATTAGAAGCATATTGAATGCATAAGATGTGGATGCATGTTGGATAATAGCTACAGCGGATATAGGAGACAGACAAGAGGACATTGAACAAATTACTTTATTAACCCCATTTAAAAAAAACATTCTAGGTCTTAATTTCTACAATGAATTTCCTATGCTAAAACAAACTTATGCGTGTCAAGGTGTCTTACAAACGTTTGTTACTTACCTGTAACTGTATTTCTCCAGCATTGTTATCTTTCATAGATTTAGATGCTTGAATATTCTCCGTCGTCAGACTGGGAATCCTTGGTGATAAAAATAATTACTACTTTTTTTTTTTAAATATACACACATTGCTACATAGCTATTGTGTAGTCCTTCCACCTCACTTTGGTCCTTTATGGCCCCAACCAATGAGGTGGCAGGGCTCAAGCTCCGCCCCTGGCAGACATCTTCAGATTTTGAACCGTAGAGACTACAGTATGATGGAGGCTAAGCATAGGAGCAGCCTCTCAGGGGAGGAGGGCGGGCGCATGTGAATCTATGAAGGATAGCAATGCTGGAGAAATACAGTTACAGGCAAGTAACAGCCTTTTCCAGCATTGGATCTTTCATAGATTCAGTTGCTTGAATAGAATACCAAGCAGTTAAAACATGCCACCATCATATACATATATGCATAAATACCGAAAAAAACATTACTGATCAAACCTTTACCATGCAGCAACACAACGGTTACATGTTGGTCCTACCTTATGCAAAGAGATGGCGGAGAACTGCCTGTCCACTGGAGTTTCTTTGTTGGTATCTTCAGCCAGGCAGTAGTGTTTTGCAAACGTGTGTGGAGTTCTCCACATGGCGGCTGTGCATATGTCCTTCAAGGCCACCACTGCATGGAATGCTGTTGATGCCGCCCTCCCTCTGGTGGATTGCGCTGATGGCGGTCTATTTAGAGGGTCGCCTTTCATCTGATGGCAGTGGGTGATGCAGGACGAAACCCAGCGTGCCAGACTGTTTAGAGATATGCTGGCACTTGGTACGGCCAGAGAAAGCAATGAACAGTCGGTTTGAGGAGCAGAACTCCTTGGTTCTCTGCAAGTAAAACTTCAAAACTCTCGCAACGTCCAGAGAATGTAATGTTCTTTCTGCTTCAGAAGCGTGATTCTGGAAAAAAGTTGGCAAAACAACGTGCTCAGTGAGTCATTTCCGACAGCACCTTGGGAAGGAACTTAGGATGTGGCCTTAAAATGACGCAGTTCTTCTGGAACTAAGTAAACAGAGGTTCAGACGACAAAGCTTGCAACTCACTGATCCTTCTGGCTGATGTAATAGCCATCAAAAAGGCTGTTTTCCAAAACAAGAACTTCACGTCTCATCTGTTTATGGGTTCGAAGGGAGGTTCCATAAGGGCTGTCAAGACTGTGTTCAGGCTCCATTTCGGGACTGGCGTGGGAGGATAAGTACGCATCAGCATCAGAAAGACTTTAACCGCCGGCAAAGAAGGCAAGGATTGCATCTCCGGAGTTGTTGTGTAGGCCGCTATGGCTGACAGATGGACCTTGACTGAGGACAATGAAAGCCCTGTCTTAGCTAGGCAGAATAAGTAGGGTAGAACTTGTCAACCGAAACAGTGAGAGGATCAAGGGCAGATCTCTCGCAACACTTGGAAAATCGAGTCCAATTCCGTGTCGTGTCGACGGGGCTCTCGCGGTCCTGATGATCTCAACATTCTGATGGCATCTTAAGATTAATCAGTTTATGCTGCTCAGGAACCATGCCTTAAGAGATAGGCTCCTCGGGTCATGGTGGAGGACCTTGCGGTTCTGTTGCGTCAACAGATATTGATACGCCTTGAGGCGAATCATGGGCCATCGGGATAAATGCTTCAGAGTCGAGTACCAGACTTGTTGCGCCCAATCCGGCACAATTAGGATCATTGAACAATTCTGTTCCTTCAGTCTGCGTAGTACCCTCGCAATGAGGAGAATGGGGGGAAAGGCATAAAGGAACTTTCCCATCCAAGCCACTGAGAAAGCATCTCCCAGTGATTGATACTCTGGGTACCTCGAGGCGAACCTTCAGCGCTTCTTGCGGTCTTTGGGGGCAAAAAGGTCGATCTCCGGATGGTCCCATAAGGCAAAAATCTGTTGGGTTTCCTTTTCGTGCAGCTCCCACTCGTGAGACGACGTGTATTCTCTGCTTAGTTTGTCCGCTAGGACATTGCCCAATCCCGGAAGATGCTCTGCCTTGATCTGCACTCCGTGGTGCAAGGCCCATGCCCATAGCTGTTGAGCTTCTTGTGACAGGAGCTCTGACCTCGTGCCTCCCTGCTTGTTTGTGTAGTGCATGGAGGTTGTGTTGTCCGTCTGGACTGTCAGTACCTGTTCAGCTACCACAGGCAGGAAAGCCTTCAGCGCCCACCTTATAGCCCCTTAGCTCTAACATATTGATGTGGAGTTGGGACTCTTGTGCCGACCAAGTGCCCTTGGTTTGGAGGTCCGCAATGTGAGCGACCCAGCCTGATAATGACTCGCCCATCCTCAGCAGAAGGGTCGATGTCGGTGCTTGAAACGGCATCCCTTGCAGAAGATCCGCTGAACATTCCACCATCGAAGAGCCTTGTGTAACGTCGATGGAATCTGGGCGACGTCCTCCTAACATCCGAGAGCTTGTTTCCATTGGTGGTCCAGGGCCTCCTGAACCGGTCTCATGCGAAGCCTGCAATATGGTATGAGGAATATGCATAAGGACATCATGCCCAGAAGGGATTTGTAAGAGCGTACAGGTGTAGTCTCTCTCTCCAGGAAGCACGAGGTTGAGCGTAGAATCGCTGCTACCCTTTCTGCCGATGTTTCACCCTGGTAATGCTGGTATCCTACTCGGCACCCAGGAAGAGAACTGTCTTGCTGGGATCGGGTCAGGACTTTGTGTTGTTTATGGAGAAACCTAACTCTTTTAGGCGGTTGATAGACCTTAAAATTGCTGAGCAAGCCCTTGCGGCGGAACATGCTTTTATCAACCAGTCGTCCAAGTATGGGAAGACTTCCGTTCCTGTCCTCCTGAGTTTTGCAGCTACTGGTGCCATGCATTTTGTGAAAACTCTCAGTGCAGATTTCAACCCGAACGGAGCACTCAAAACTGAAAATTAAGCTCTCCCACCGTGAACCTGAGTAACTGCCCGTGAGCTGGATGGATCGGTATATGGAAGTATGCGTCCTCCAAGTCTAAAGTGGCCAAGAAGTCGTGCTCGTTTAACCAAGGAAGCACTCCTTGCAATGCTACCATCTTGAATGTTATGCGTTCGATAGATTTGTTGAGTGCCCTCAGGTCCAAGATGGGTCTCCATTGACCGTTTTTCTTTTTGATGATGAAGAAGCGGGAGTAGAAACCCTTTCCCCTCTGTGGGTTCGGCACCGGCTCTACCGCTGCTTTCTGGAGCAGTTTTTGAACTTCGGACATGACCCGCCTTAACATATGCATCCAGCGCGAAGTTGGAGGTAGAGAAGGTGGTTGGTTTAGAAATTCTAAGGTGTGACCCTCTCGGATCACCTGCAACACCCATTTGTCTGATGTAATTGACTACCAGCGTTGGAAGAACTGGCTTAACCCCCCCCCCCACCGGGGTGTGACATTGAGGGGAAAGAATCGGATAATCAAGTTTTGTTTGCTTTGCGACTTCCCCTTGGCAGTGCCACGCCTGCCTCTATGGGAGTATCTGTTGGAGGATTGATACTTGTTCTCTTGGTACGTGCTACCTTGCGCCTTCTGACCATAAGCGGAGCGGCCGTACCCTCTGTACTTAGACGATGAGCCTCTAAAGGGGCGAAAAGACAGACGGTCCTTATCCTTGTCCTTCAAAGAAGTGATGGCTCGGGCTGTGTCCGATTTAATTCCCTTCAGGTGGTCGTCTATTTTCTTCCAAAGAGCTCTTGTCCATCATAGGCATGTCCAATATCTGAGCTTGGACTTCCGAGCTGAAATTAGTAGCCTTCATCCAGGCCTGTCTTCGGAGTACTGTGCCATGGGCCATCTGTCTGAAGCCTGATTCGGCAACATCAACTGCTGCGATCATATGATCGGAGGTTGGTTCACCATCAGCGAATATCGATCTAGCCTCTTCCTGGAGCTCTGGTGGTAACTGCTTAGCCAATTTGGACATGCGGAGCCAAAGCTTGCGATCAAATCTTGCAGTCATGGCCAGCGCATTACCCGCTCTGATAAGCGACGTCGAAGTGGATACCTTCCTGCCCATGGCTTCTAGCTTACATCCGTCCTTGTCCGGTGGTGCTGACAGCGGCAAAGCAGGATTGGCAAGCTTCTTCCTAGCTGTGGCTGTGATAACCGAGTCCGGTTTTGTATGACCTCTCAGACAAAGCGGTGCAGACTCGGGTGCTTTATAGTTCTTCTCTGGTCTGGAAATCAGAGCCGGCGTAGACAAGGACCTAGACAAGATCTTGGATATGGACTCCCAGATGGTGTCGAGGAGAGGAATGGTGGTCACCGCCCTCTTGCGTTTGTCTCTGTGCTCATAAAGCACGGATTTCTTTTCCTCTGATGTAATCTGAATATTGAACAATTCTGCATCCTTGCCTATTATGGTGAGAAAGAAACAAGATCATCCGGAGGTGAAGCATGGCCTGGGGAATCTCTCTTCCTGGGCTTCACGACGATGTACTCATCCCGCTCACTGGCTGCGTCAGGCTCCTGTGTAATCTCGCCTTCTTCTGGATCAGAGAATTCTCTAAAAGGATCCTCCTGCCAATCAGACTGAAACTGAGGACGGCACCATTGTTGGATCCCGATCCGGAGATCGAGGTCTATGCGGTGATGGTGGTGATGGGACCCTTGTTGGTGAAGAACTGAGTCCTGCTCCAAGACCTTCGAGCAGGCTCAGGTGATCGTGCTCTCTTTTGAGGTCCACCCCCGTGAGTTGAACTTCTTGATTTACCTGGAATCGGAGACGTGTCTCTCTGACAGGTTTCCGGTTGTATGGAACCAGCCAGCCTGCTCTACTCACTTTGACGCCTGTATAACTCATCCATGATCCTCTGTATGGACAACATCAGTATCGGGTCATGAGGATAGTCGGCCTCTTACGTAGAAGGCTGCAAAGGGGGACTGTGTTGCTTAGGAGAAGGACAAGGTTGTTCTTCCACCACTTCTGCATCTGACAATTCCTCCTGGAGAATTACATCATGAAGCTCTGCCATGTCCCAAGGAAAAACTTGTACTACCATTGGTTCAGCAGCTTCAGCAGCCTCAAGGCAACTGTCTTCAATGACAGATGTCACCCTGGCGTGAGCGGAAGGCGCCTCAGGCTCCAATTCCTCTGTAGATGCAGGAACTTATGGTGTCGCCGACGGTGTTGTGGTCGATGGCACCTTCGTCGCAGAGCGTCCCGCCGATAGTAGTTCCGTCGACTAATGTGTTTTGGATGGTCGCTCCCCGGTGGACGAGTGCCTCGTGGACGAATGGTGTGTTTCCTTCGTTGACGACTGTTTCGTGGACGATAAATCCGATGACGTGAATCTTGCTGTAGACTACGTCTTGTGTAATCATCAAGGAGGGTTTCGTCGACGATCTGGCCGATGACGGGCCTTTATCCATCCCATCGCTTGTGGACGGTTGCTCTGTCGAATGCAAAAGAGCGCGAAAGAGAGATCGCGAGAAAAAGAAAAAGAGCGCGAAAGAGATTGCGAGAAAAAGAAAAAGAGCCCGAAAGAGATCTCGAGAAAGAGAAAGAGAGCGCGAAAGAGATCTCGAGAAAGAGCCAGAAATGGAGATCGAGGGCAACGGGCGAAGGGCAAAGGGCAACGGGCGAAGGCGAGAATGACTAAGTCAAGGTTACTACCCCTTGGAATTAGTGGTGGCTAGTTTTCGGACCACTATCCACAATGTTTTTGCAGTTTCTTCCAGCTCCTGGTTTTGTAGACTGTTCACAAAGAAATCCAGTTTAAAAAAAAAAAAAAATATGTCTCTCATGTTTGGCTGACACAATGTCTGTATCGTATTCCAGAACGTGTCCCACGTATCCCTCCTTCAGGGATGTATTCTCCTGACTTGGGTAGATAGTTGTACATAACGAAAAAAAACAAGGTTTGCTTCATGTCGTTCGGGTATTGTGCAAAGTTCTAGCATTGAGTGGTATGTGGGACTACTCCACACTGCCTCCCTTTATTTCGTCTCTTGTCCTCTGGAGGGAGGGGGTATAATCTCAGCTCCAAGTGGCCTCAGATTTGACCTGCCCTGCTCCACACGATTAACCCTCCCGCCCCGTCCTGGTGTCTTCAGTTTCTCAGGCTATGGCCTCCTTCAGCCCTGCTTGGTATCCTTTTCTCAGCCCTCTAAACAGTCCCTCCCAGTAACCTCCTTTCTAGTGGCAGGACTCTGTCTCCGGCTCCTGCGGATCTATGCCCTCGTTTCCTCTTCGGTATGCACGGCCGTCTTTTCGGTTCTTCTTCCCATTCAGGACTTTGGCTTCTATGCATCGGACGCCAGTACTTCTGGGTGGTTCTCCGTTTGCTTCCTGCATCAGCAGTACCTGCCTGGTTGGAGTCCCCACCTTAATCGAAGCAGCAGTATTCCTAGCAAAGCCTTCAGTCTCTGCCACCAAGGTCCTGCATACTGCAACAGATTCTTCTTTCCCGGTCAGTTGCTTTCCTGCTGGTTTGAACTTCCTCCCTGGAGTAAAGAAGAGCAGTCCATTGATCAGTGGTTTCACCAGGTGATGGTAACAACCACAGGTCAGTAACCAAGCAAGGCACCTTAAAGGGGCCCTGTAAATTAATATCTTCAAATCCCATACACCCAACATTGGTGCCTCTGAATGGAAGGGCGTGGGATTGAACCCTGGGCGTGGGCAATACATGTCCCAAAGGGGAGTGGTTTGGGGGTGCGGGGGGTGGAAAGTTGATTAGTCACATTAACAAAGTTACTCACGGTAGAGACTACCTTACTCCTAGTCCATATTCCCCTTTCCTCCACACTTGTGGGACATTCCGTCCTTCAGGACAGGACCAGAGCACTTTGTTAAAAACCATCAAACATTTTGATTTTTATCCTTTTATTTTTACGCGGGGTACCACATGTGGCCGTTAAACCACACTCCTGAGCTCTGCATCGCCCTTCAGTCCTTTTCCATCGTCAGGTCTGAGACCATTTAAGCAATAAGAGCATACTTTTTAGAGGGGGCAGCGGGCGGGCGTATGGCAGAAAGGGGACTATGTACTAGGAGTAAGGTAGTCACTACGGTGAGTAACTGTTATACTCCTACGTCCGTCCCCTTTCCTCCATACTTGTGGGAGATTCCCAAGCACACACCAGTTATTTCGGGTGGATGGCAACAAATCCTTCACTGGAAAAACTTCTTAAGAACAGTCTGGCCAAGCGGTAATGTTCACAAAAAGCTGATGGGGTAGCCCAGGTAGCCGCCTTGGCGATGGTTTCCCAAGGGACATACTTTTGGAAGGCAACAGCAGCCGCTTTGCCGGGTACAAGATGAGCATGGATACCTTTCGGAGGTTGAAGGTCTTGAATACTATAGGCTTCTGAAATACAAGCAGCAATACATCGGGAGATAGTGGCTTTGGAAGCCGGTTTCCCTTTCGGGTCTCCCAATGTGACAGTTGGGAGGAGCCGCCCCCCCTGACCCTGCCCCCGCCCCCATTTCCCTCCCCCACCCCGAGTTCACTCGTAATAGAGGTAAATTTTCAGCGCTCGCCTGACATCCATATTGTGCAAGACTCTGGAAAAACCTTATCCTTATGGAAAGTGAGAAACTGATGTTCCACAGAAAGAGCTTGGAGCTCACTTAAACGCCTCACCGATGTCACTGCGATCAGAAAAGCAACCTTCGAAAACAGGTACTTTAGATTGATCGTGGCAATGGGTTCAATTGGTTTATGGCATAACGCTGTGAGGACCTCATTAAAATCCCATTTGGGATGAGAGGTGCGCACCGGCAGGAAGAGATGAAGACCTGCAAAATGTTTTTTAATGACAGGATTAGTCAATGAAAAGCAACAGCTGTCCGTGGAAAGATAGGCTGCAATGGCAGACAAGTCCTGCAAGACAAGACAAATGCCTCAAGCTGCGAGGTGAGACACGAAAGATTGTACAGTGTCAACTGTAGCGTGCCTGGGGTCAAGCTGTTTAGCTAAGCACCAGTGGCAAAAACAGCCATTTGATTGAGCCCTCGTAGATGGTTTTCTGGCCGCTGGATAATGTGCATGTTGTCCTGGGACAAATTAAACTGCACCAAAGATCTGCACTCGGGCATCAGGCTGCCAAGCTGAATGATTGAGGGGAGGGGTGCCACAGCTGGTGATTGATCTGGTGAAGAAGGTCGGGAAATCAGTGGCAATCTGATCGGACGAAGAACCAATAGATGCTGAAGTTCCAAAAGCCAGAATCTGGCTGGCCACCAAGAAGCTATGAAGAGCAGAGTGCAATTCGATGCATTCCTGAGCTTGCAGAGGGACCGATGAATCGGAGGCAGTAGAGGAAAGGTAAAAGCCTTTATGTTGTGCCACGGAATCTCAAGAGCATCTCCCAGGGAGGACACCCCGAGGCAGTCTCTGGATCCAGAACAAGGAAGTTTCCCCGTTTCCAAAAATTCACAAAGGAGGTCCACTTGAGTGCCCCATTGGCGAAAAATGTTGGAGAACATCATTGTTCATTCCCACCCGTAACTGGCTGCTGACTGAGTGAAACTGCAGTTACATTGATGTGACTCGGAATGTGTACAGCCAGGAGCCAAACCTTGTGCTCGATGGCCCATTCCCAAATCTGTATCGCTAGGTCCACAAGGAGAGGTGACTTGTTGCCATCCTGCTTGTTGATGTAAAACATTGCCACAGAAGAACAAGTTACTTACCAAACTGGTAACGTTCTTTTGATTGGATGTTCCTCCAACGTATTCCACATCTTTGAAATGTAATATCCACAGCTGCGTACTTTGGAAACCTTTTCGGCAGAGGGCGTCCTGCGTCAAATAGGTGTCCCTCAAAGGCCTCCGTCGAGGACAACGTCACCAAATGTTATAACTATGATGCACGGCGCCCGTAGCCTCAGTTTATGGGGCAGGCTGGGAGGGCGATGTGGAATACGTTGGCACAACATCCAATCGAAAGAAAGTTACCAGTTTGGTAAGTAACTTGTTGTTCGAATGGATTGTATCCTCCAACGTATTCCACATCTTTGATAGACTCCCAAAGCAGTACCAGAAAATGGAGAAGGAAAAATAATTTAGAGTACCCAATCAGATGGCATAATAAAGAACCGCCTTACCAAAGGCCATATCTTGACCATGGAGCGTATCCAGGGACTAATGTTTTACAAAGGTGTGGATAGAAGCACATGTGCCTGCATTACAAATATTCCTTATAGGAACTCCCCTCTGTAGGGCTGTGCAAGTAACCACACGCCCATAGTAGAATGAGCTTCCAATCCTTCCGGAGGGTCCTTACCCGCCAAACGGTAACATTCAGAAATGGTGAGGCTAAGCCACCTGGACATGGTCTGTTGTCACAGCCTGGCCCAATCGTTGATCAGCAAACCCCACAAAGAGTTGAGCGTCCACTCTGAGCCTAGACATCCTAGAAATATAAAAGCTCAGAGATCTACTAGGGTCCAATCTATGGAGCCGCTCCTCTTCCTTACCAGGATAAGGAGGATAGAAAGAAGGAAGAACCACTTTCTGGCTCAAATTAAATTCAGATACTACCTTAGGTAGAAAGGAAGACATACCCTTAGTACAACCCTGTCTTTGTGGAACACAGTAAAGGGCGGCTTAGATGAAAGTGCCTGAAATTCACTCACTCTGCGAGCGGAAGTAACCGCAACCAAGAACACTGTATTGAAGGACAACAATCTCAAAGGACAAGAGTGTAAAGGTTCAAACGCAGCACCCGTTAGAAATTTCAAAACCAAATTCAAATCCCAAACCGGCACCTGGAAAGGGGACTGCGGGAACACAGTCAGTCCTTTAAGAAATTGAGAAATCAAAGTAATCTTAAAGAAAAAACATTCTTCAGGCAAGCGCTTAAATATAGACAGCGCCGTCAGTTAACTTTTAATGGTACGCACTTGAAGGCCCCTGTGGGCCAAAGAAAGACCAAACCATAGGAATGGAACAATGAAAAGGATCAACATTTTGTCCTCTGCACCAGTCGAAATAATTTACAGCAACGGTACAGGGATTTTGTTGCTGGCCTTCTGGCCAAAAGCAACACCATCACATCATCCGGGAGGTCCCAATCCTTATACCACAACCTTTCAGATACCAAGCGTGAAGGTTGAGAGTCCTGACCTCTGGATGGAGAACCTAACCCCCCTCTTGCGAGAGCAGATCCTCTCGGTAGGGAAGACGGCATATAGGGCAGATGGACATTTCTTGAAGGTCCAGGTACCATGCTCTCCTGGCCCAATACAGAGCAATGAGGATCATGTGGGAGCCGAACCTCCATAACACTTGAGGCATGATGGGGATTGGAGGAAACGCAAACAGCAGTGGGAATGACCATTCCACTACGAATGTCTCTCCTAAGGCTCCTCTCGAAGGAAATTCCCTTGAGCAGAATCTCTCCCACTTTCAGTTGGCATTGGTGGCGAAGAGATCCACTAGCAGGATTACCCAAAGGGTGAAGACCTACAGAAGGACTTCCTGAGTCAACTCCCACCCGTGAGATTGTGCTCTGCCCGTCAAGAGCGTCCGCCTCTACATTTTCGTCTCTGGCCAGATAAACTGCAGAGAGCAAAATTCCCTGCTGTATTGTCCAGAATTACCAGGTTACTCACCGTAGTGACCACCTTACTCCTAGTCCATAGTCCCCTTTCCTCCATACTTATGGTACAGGACCGGAGCACTTTGTAAAAAGCATCCACATTGTTTTCTAAAATGTGTCACTCCTCTCTTTCCTGCGCGGGGCCCGGCATGCGGCCATAACCCCGCCCACCTTGGCTCTGCCCCGCGCATCGCCCATCAGTCCTTTTCTATCGCAGGGTCAAAGACCCATTAGGAATAACAGAGGAACCTTATTAGAGGGGACGGCGGGCAGCCGTATGGAGGAAAGGGGACTATAGACTAGGAGTAAGGTGGTCACTATGGTGAGTAACCTGGTAATTCTGGACAATACAGCAGGGAATTTTGCTCTCTGTAGTTTATCCCGTCCCCTTTCCTCCATACTGTCAGGCTGAGAGGTCCTGTGTCCGCAGAAGCTGCTGAACCCCCGACAATCCCCCTGAAATGTAATTCCCAGAACTAGATATTAATTCAGCTCTGCAAACTACACCCCAAAGGGAAAGGGGGAAGTGGATAACAAAACAACACCAGGCTGACTGCGTCAAGGCTAACCAAAGCTGAACCTGCAGAGGATATAAGAAAAGCGAATACAAATCCTTTTACTACTTACTTAACCTTTAGAGTTGGAAAGACTTTAAATCCTTAACTAATAATTAAGAATCATACCTGGTTCTTCTTTTGAAATTTCTTAGAGAAGCTTGTAAAGAAGCTGAAAATCTCTCTTACTTGAGACTCTTGAAATTCACAGCAACTTCTTATTTTGGGCAAACCTGGAAAGTTTTGCTCTTTGCCTTTTTTCCACAATTCACTAATTGTCCAGTTAAATTGTCTTTGATATTTTCTTTTTCTTTCAAACTTTTTAGTTTCCAAACTTTTTTACAATTCTATAGAGTTTGTGAGTTCTTGAAGATACACGTGCTAAACACACACGCAGATAATCTCAATACTGAAGATTTGCACGTTGAAAACTTCCTGCGTTGAAGAACACGCGCACTGTGAGAAAAGTCCATGCGCAGAAAACACACGCGCTTGTAAACACACGCGAAGCAGAATTCACGCGCAAACGGAATCTCGCGCAGATAACCCACGCGCTGATGAACTCCCGCGCCTATTCACACGCGCCTTATAGCCCACGCGCAAAGAGTTCACACGCGGTCGAGTTCACGCGTTAAGAAGCACACACGCTGGTAATCACACGTGCAATTGAGTTCTCGCGCGGCGAACAGATTCTCGTGCTAGGAAGCGCGCACACACACACGCTATAGAGTTCTCACGCGGCTAACAGATTCTCGCGCAAGGAAGCACACGCGCTGGAAAACACACGCGCAATGGAGTTCTCACGCGGCGAACAGATTCTCGCGCAAGGAAGCACACGTGCTGGAAAACACACGCGCAATGGAGTTCTCACGCGGCGAACAGATTCTCGCGCAAGGAAGCACACGTGCTGGAAAACATACGCGCAGTTGAATTCTCTCGCCTGGAAGTACACGCGCTGGAAAACACGCTAATGTCCCTCGCACGCGCAAAAGTTCAACGTTTAGTTTCAGATTACACGTAGTACGTGTTTAACAAATAGCGTTCACCCGTTAACCTCGCGCAAAACTTCAAGCGCACTCAAAAAGTTCAAAATAATTCAAAGATAACATTTTACGAGTTCTCACTTAAATGTCTTTAAGTGAAACAGAGCGGCAGTTAAACAAAGTCACTTATCTCCAGAACGATTTCTTAAAGATCTTCAGAGTTCCCTGTCTTCAAAACACATTCCTGACAGCTGAGAACTTCTCCTGAAACCCCAAAGAATGTAGCCGCTCAACTGCTAGCGCCTGAAGGATAAAATCCACCAGGCCCAAGTCCAAAGCAGGAGCAGCCACTACACACGTCCTCTCAGCTGGGGTTTAGATGAAAGGCAAAGAGTGACAGTTTAGAATGTTCATTGGTGTTCTGCAGTGTTTTCTAACCAATCAGAGCTGTCACTGTGAAACTCCATTTTGCCTTGGGTCAGAACCAGGATTCTGAATCAGGAAGTTAAGGCCAAACCAACTATAATAGAAAACTCCCCACCCACACAAGGCTAATCTAAAAAAGAATGATAAAAGAGAAATAATGGAAAGAAACTAGAATAAGGGAAAATAGCCTGAATAGGGGAAGGTAACCTGACAATAGCCTGAATAGGGGAAGGAAACCTGACACATACTTATGGGAGATTCCCAAGCACTCCTTACAGGAACTATGGGTGGATGGAAATACCCCTTACTGAAACAGGTTCTTCAGCACAGCCTGGCCGAACTGAGCGTCAGCTCTAGAGCGCATATCGAGGCAGTAATGCTTACAGAAAGCAGATTGGGAGGTCCAAGTAGCCGCTTTAGCGATGGACTCCCAGGGAACATACTTCTGAAAAGCAACCCCGGCTGCCTTGCCTCGCACCTGGTGTGCATGGATACCTTTAGGAGGTTTCAGCTTTTGGACGGTAAAAGATTCTGTGATACAGGCGGTAATCCATCTGGAAATAGATGCCTTAGACGCCGGCCTGCCCTGAGGCTTACCGAAGGTCAAAAACAGTTGGGAAGAGCTCTGAAGCTCGGAAGTCCTGTCCAGTTAGAACCTAAGAACTCTTCGGACATCCAGGCAGTGTAGAACCCTTTCCGCCTCCGAGGCAGGGTTCGGAAAAAAGACCGGAAGGGAAATCAACTGATTCAGATGGAATTCGGTCACTACCTTTGGTAGGAAAGCTGGGTTCGTCCGAAGAACTACCTTGTCCTTGTGAAAGAAAGAAAGGGTGCTCCACCGACAATGCCTGGAGCTCGCTCACTCTCCTCGCTGACGTAACGGCTACCAGAAAGGACACTTTCCAGGACACGTACTTGAGGTTAACCGTAGCCATTGGCTCAAAGGGTTTATGGCACAGCGCCGTCAGGACTACATTTAGGTCCCCAGGCGGGTGCGGACTACGAACCGGAGGGTAGAGGCCTGTCAAGCCTGCAAAATGCCTCTTAACCACTTGGTTACTCAGAGAATAAGAGAATTGGTCTATAGCAAGATAAGCGGAAACCGCTGAAAGGTAAGTTCTGCATGACAGAACGTAAACACCCGACTCTGCTAGGGAGGACACGAAGGACAGCCCTGTGTCAATCGTAGCCACCCTTGGATCCAACTGCTTTTCCAAACACCAACGACAGAACCTGAGCCATTTACTCCTGTATTGGGATCTGGTCAAGGGTT
This sequence comes from Ambystoma mexicanum, assembly GCF_040938575.1. Classification (NCBI taxonomy): domain Eukaryota; kingdom Metazoa; phylum Chordata; class Amphibia; order Caudata; family Ambystomatidae; genus Ambystoma; species Ambystoma mexicanum. The sequence goes on from NC_090921.1 coordinate 987,528,484, forward strand.
CCCTGGCAGCCTGGATAATACGCATGTTATCCGAGACAAGATAAAGTGCTCTAAGACTTGAACTCAGGCACCATGCCGCCAAGCTGAGCGATTGTGGGGAGGGGTGCCACATCTACTGTTCCCCTTGATGAAGAAGATCTGGGGTTAGTGGTAACCTGATCAGCGGAAACACAGACAGGTGTTGAAGTTCTGAGAACCAAAAAACTGGCCCGCCACCACGGGGCCATGAGCAGAAGGGAACAGTTCACAGAGTTCCTCCGCTTCCCAATTGCTCGATGAACTAGAGCAAGAGGCGGGAAGGCGTAAGCTCTCATGTTGTGCCATGGAATCTCGAGAGCATCCCCCAGAGAGGAGGCTCTCAGCCCCCCCTCTGGAGGCATACCGAGGAAGCTTCTTGTTTACCACCATAGCGAAGAGGTACACCTCCAGTGTGCCCCAACGCAAGAAAGTCCATGAGAGGACCTTCGCCTTCAACTCCCACTTATAGCTGACCACTGTCCGCCGGCTGAGGGCATCCGCTGTGACATTCAGCTGGCCCAGGATGTGCACCGCAAGCAGCCAGAAGCCATGAAGCATGGCCCACTCCTATATCTGGATGGACAGATCAACCAAGGGTGCCCACCACGCAGACAACAAAACATTGTGCAGAAGGGGTATTCAAGCATTCCGGTCATAAACTGATCGAAAAGGATGCGCACAAGGCCGAGAAACCAGCCCTACACCTGAGGCCGATGGCGAAGCTGTAGGGGTAGCGTTCAAAATGGCCACCGTGGTCGTGGCGGGAACGGGCGCCATCTTGTCATCACCTGAGGGGAACTGCGGCATGTGAGGCAGTGAGGCAAGGGTCCACGTCAATGGATCAGGGGTCTTAACTTTAGTCTTAACATAAGGAACCTCGGCAGAGCCGGTTCTATGAGGCCTGGAATGTTTCTGCGACATGCCAACTGCCAAATTAGCCTTCTCAGGAAGGACCTTGGCGCTGCCGGTAAAAGAAGAATTTCCCTTCTTTGCCCCCTCAACAGATCTGGTGTCGCCACAAGAGCAGGAACGGTGAGAAACAACCTTCACCGATAAGGCCTTGCCAGACCCTCAGAAATGTTGGTAACTTTAACCTCTGTACGAGGGACCTCGGACCCAGGTCCGGTAACAGCCTCACTAGTGCGGGCCTCGAACATCAGGTCGGTAGCACCAAGCCCCACCAAGGCCTCGGGGCGCACCCCGGCATAAGAGCCAGTCGTCCAAATACGGATACTCATGGATACCCTGGAGACGAAGTTAGGCCACAATCACCGACATCTTCGTGAAGACACGCAGCGCCGAGCTGAGGCCAAAAGGAAGCACTCGAAACTGGAAGTGCTCCTCTCCCAAAGAGAAGCGGAGAGATCTCCTTTGTGGGTTCCAAATCAGGATATGCATGTACGCGTCTTGAAGATCCACCACGCTGAGCCAATCACCTGCCTTGAATTTCTCTTGGGGTAGGGAAAGATTGAACTGGGAAAGGTCTAGGATGGTGCGCAGGCCAGCCTGGTTGGGTTTGGGCACCGTAATCAGCCGGAGTAGATGCCCTCCCTTCGCTCCCCAAGGGGAACGGGTTCCACAGCTCTGAGGAGCAGAGGTTTCTGAACCGCGGCCTTGAGGGAGGCTGAGCCCGACAGCTGAAAAGGAGGGTTGAGGGGTGGGTTAGGGGGTTAAAGGTAAGCAGGAGCCCCCTCGAGCGACTGACAAGACCCATCCATCTTCTCTGATGGCCTGCCACGCCTCCCAATGAGACGCAATGCGCCCTCCCACCGGGGTCTCGTGCGAGCGTGGAAAACCCTCATTTGGCAGGCTTATCGATGGTGGTGCTACCTTAACCTGATGAGGAGGCTGAGGAGCGGCAGAAAAACCGCATACGCCGTTGTCTACGGCGGTTATTCGACTAGAAGGATCCAGCCTGCGAGATTTGCGGTCGAGGAAGCCCCTAAAACCAGAGGAAGGTCGACCTTGCGACAACGGCCTTTGAGACTTGAAGGGAGCTTTAACCAGAACAGACAATGATTTAGCCATCTGAGTGCTATCTTGGGTTTTGGTGAGCTCTACATCAGTAGAAGAGTGAAAAAGCTCCTTACCATCAAATGGAAGGTCCAGAACCTTGTCTTGCACCTCCTTCGAGAACTTGGTGGCATGCAGCCATGCTTGCCGCAAGGTATCAACCCCATCAGACCCCGAGCCGAGGTGTCGAAGTGATGAGCCGCAGCCTCCAGGAGATCCTGGGCCAAGACCCTGGCATCGGAAAGGCCTCCTCTGAAATCCTCCAGCTTCTGGACCGGAATGTGCTCCTCAAACTCCAACAGACCTCTCCACATCCGTAATGTTAGCTCCCGCCAAAATCAATTCTGCATTGGCCTGCCTGAGCTGCAAGGCCGAATTGGCAAAGATTTTCCTCCCTAGGGAGTCCAGGAGCTTGTCCTCCTTTCCCAAGTCCTGCGTCGCCGTCGCGGAGGAGGAAGCTGCAGGTCTTGATTGCAACGTGGCCACAGCGACCACTGGAGGAGGGAGACGGAAAAGACGACAAGGCCACTTCTTCTGAGGAATGTAGCCTGTACCGCACGTCAATCTTTTTATTTACAAAAAGTCCTGAGTGTGGCTTTTCCCAAACTCTTCGGACCTCGGCCAGAACGTCCTTCTGCAAGAACAGGCCGGTACGCTCCAAAGGAGAGAAGGTGACAAGGTGAACGCCCCGGAAAGCACGCCCTCCTGCGGAGCAGGTGCCTCGGGCACCGGAACATCTAAGAAGCTCATCATGTCCAGTACCCGGTCATGGAAAGCTTTGGTAGAGCGGGACAGGTCCTCGTTGTCCTGATCGCCTTGAGGGTCATCTGACAGATCCGGAGCCTGCTGAGCCGTGTCAGGCACTGCCTTGTCCACTGGGGACAATGGTGGCACAGGCGGAAGCGCAGGGGGAGGCACCATGGGCAAGGGAGGAGCCGGCAGAACCACCGTCGGAACGGGTGGAGCCGGAGGCGCGGGTGGACATATCTCCTTGAAAAGCCCCTTGAAATATTCCCTCATGGGGTCGGTGCGCATAAGCGCTTGAAATTTACCGAAAAAAGCGTCCTCGGGAGATTGTTTCGGAACCTGAGGAGGCCCCTCATGAGGTGGACAAACAGGGAAGGGTGCCACACCGGCCCCTCTGCCGACGTATTCACATAAATCAAGGGAGCCGCCCCCGCGGGCAACGAACCATTGTGCGGAAGAGGCATCCGGGCGTTCCAATCATAATCCGGCCAGTAAGGATGCGCACAAGGGACCTTAGGTTCACCCGAAGGACCGAACCCTACACCAGGGGCCGATGGCACAGTTGTAGGGGTAGTACCTAAAATGGCCGCCGTGGTCGTGGTGGGAACGGCTGCCATTTTGTCCTCATCTGAGGGGGAACTGCGGCACGTGAGGAAGTGAGGCAGAGGTCCCCGTCGATGGATCAGGGGTCTTAATTTTAGCCTTAACGTAAGGAACCTCTGCCGAGCCTGTACTATGAGGCCTGGAATGTTTCTGCGACATACCAACCGCCAACTGAGCCTTCGAAGGAAGAGCCTCGGCACTGCCGGTAAAAGAAGAAACTTTCTTCTTTGCCCCCTCAACAGATCTGGTGTCACCACAAGAGAGGGAACGGTGTGCTGTCACCGACAGGGCCTTGCCCAGCCCCTCAGAACTGTTGGTATCCTTAGCCTCTGTACGAGGGACTTCGGACCTAGGCCCGGTAGAAGCCTTATCGGCACGGGCCTCGAACATCCGTTCGGTAACCTCAAGCCCAGCCAAGACCTCGGGGCGTACCCCGGTTTTGTTTGAGGGAACGCCGAAAGAGCAGCCTCAGAGCAAGCTCCGGTACCCCATGATTCAGTAGAACTGGGTCTACACACAGCCCCCACAGGAGGGATCTCGGAGTGTACTCCGGTGATCACAGGCCCCTTACGGAGACCCTTGGAGAAAACTCTGGTAGAATTATTGGTCCCCGACAGGCACCTCAGGGCGAACCCCGGTAACAGAGCGATCAACCCCCCTCCCGGCTCGAGAGGAACCCAGGAAGGTATCCCCCAGCCGGGGTTTTCTGAAAATTAAAGAACTTAGCGGGCGTTTATTCTTCTCGTCGATGAACGCCTGAAAATGAGAAGGAGGAGCCCGTCCGAACACCTCCTCCCACCGCTCCAACCGACAAAGTGCCCGGACCGAAAGGGAGTCGCAGTAAAAACAGGAGCCCCAACGGTGTTCCGGACCCAAACACTCTAAACAAAAGTGGATGGGGATACGCCCTCGCGAAGAGACGGTGACACGATGAACAGTCTGGAAAATGTAGTTTAAAAGACATAAAACAGACTAGTAAACGAACGCAAACGAGAGCCAGAGAGGGGAAAAAGGGAAGAAAATCTTCCGACTATGCAAGTGCGACTGGCCCCGATCGTGCAGAGAAAAGGACTGATGGGTGATGCGCGGGGCGGAGCCAAGGTGGGCGGGGTTACGGCCGCGTGCCGGGCCCCGCGCAGGAAAGAGAGGAGGGACACATTTTCGATAAAAATTTGGATGCTTTTTACAAAGTGCTCCGGTCCCGTCCCACAGGATGGAGAGATGTCCCATAAGTATGGAGGAAAGGGGACGGGACGTAGGAGTACCAGAGCTGTATTGCCTCTCTGCACAAGGGGAGGGACCCTGCGCCCCCCCCTTTTTGTTGAGGTATTGCATGAACACTGTTGTCCGTCATGATCAGGACACACTTCCACCACAGAGATGGCAGAAAAGCCTTCAGGGCTAGCCTGATGGCCCTCAGCTCCAACAGGTTGATGTGGAGTTTGGACTCCGACGAAGACCAACGACCGCTGTCGGTCAAGTCGTCGGCATTAGCGCCCCATCCTGTGAGGGAAGCATCCGTCACTACAGTCACCTCTGGCCATGGTTGCCAAAACAGCTACCCCTGCATCAGGCTCCCTTCGTTGGCCCATCACGGTCAGATTCCCAGAGTGGAATCTGACCGTGATCCGACATCTTACCTGAGAACTGCGACCACTGCATCTTGAGGACTGTCATGATGCCTACTCCCAGGAAGCCAGTTCAGGACCAGCGTCCCCGAAAGCAGACATGTCCCCAGGGAGGGACCCAGCAACCCCTTATAGGGGCTCTTTGGACATTGTCCTGGCGCCTTGGGCGCCAGGCTCATAGAAGGCATCAGTCTTGGCACCATAGGCGCCAGGGTCATTATGGGAGTGCTTGGATGGACTTACCTGATGCAGACCATGCTGCCGGATCCAGACCTCCTTGAGGTCTGAAAGGGACTATTTTACCTATGGGACTATTTTACCACTCGGGCGAGGCTGAGGAAGAATACTTACCTTGAACTACTTTGGGGGCTATTTAAACCAAGCCCAGACAGCAGCTCACGCTTCGCGTTATTCTGCATCTAGCAGCTGGACGCTCACTGTGTCTGCTCCTGCATCCTGGCTCCAGCCACGTCCGCCTGCAACCTGGAACACCTGAAAAGGAAGGAAAGGAGAGAAAGGTGAATAATTGAACTTTACCTACCTCCATCCGGAGTCCGGAACCATCACTCCGACGATCCTGAGAAAAGACATTATTTTTAGAAGCGCATCGCATCGCTCGCTGCAGCGCCTCGTTCCACTCACCTTCATGAGGCGCCTCGGGCTCTTCAGCGACCATTGGCACCATCCGTCGCCTTTCAGCGCCTAAGGAGAAAAAGAGACAATACAAAGGTGAACGAAGGAACAGATTGAGGAAGGCCTGGTTCTTCCACCTTAAGACTTACCTGATTATTGTTGGGACAATCTTTGCTCACCTCGGGTCGGCGCCGCTTCTTTGGCACTTCCGTACCCCGGCCCCTAAGGGGAAAAAGACACACGCATTAGTGGGTGAAAGCAAGATCACTAAGGGAACCATCCATCAAAAAGACTCACCAGAGTTTACCTTCGGCGAATCCATTCCTCAACGCGGATTCTTCATCCTGCATCTGAAATAGAGAAAAGGACAACGGACAATTAAGGCTTGAACTTTTGCAACTGAATACTTACGGCTTCTTATCGGAAAAGTCAAGCGGAGTTCAATACTCACCAAACCAGAGATCCAGTGAAGTAACTGGAAATCAACGCGCCCCTGCATGGGAAGCAGGATGGAGAGCTCGTCCATTCAGACTCTAAGGTGAGACTCTACGGGGAATCGCGGAGGGGGTTCGAGGAGTGTGAGAGGGGAAAGGGGGGAATCCGACACATTATCCAGCAGACAGTTAATCCCCTTTTCCATCTACAGAAGGATTCTTCTACGGGCCAGACAGGCGAGGTTTGGGGGTCCGGTCCAGTCCGTCTTCCGAGTCCTGCGCATCACCTTAGAAGAGGTCATAGCAGTCCAGAACAGGTCGGCGCCTCCGTGGGAATCAGGTGAGCGTTACAAGGACCCATTGCAGGTATCTCATCCTCAGCCTGGCCTCTGGTACCAGAAAAATGCATGAGGCCTAGCAACCTTAAGAATTCGAAAGCCGGGAGACTCTGGACATGTTGAAACTTGTCCACCATCTGCACAATGTGATGAGCCCTTACCTTGGGAGGCGAGCACTTTCCCCAAGGAAGTATCCAACACAGCCCCAATGTACTGGAGCTGTTGGGAAGGTGTCAGATGCGACTTCTTGAAATTGAAGGAGATGCCCAGCCTGTGGAGGGAGCGGCAGGCGAGAACGAGGTGATCCAATGCCTCCTCGGGAGAGCGTGCATGTATCAGCCAGTCATCCAGGTAGGGGTAGACTTGAATCCCCCCCCCCCCCTCAGGTACGCCGCCGCCACCACCACCACTATTAGCTTGGTGAAGACCCTCTGAGCAGAGGTCAATCCGAAATGGCAGGACCCGAAGCTGAAAGTGCGAGTCGCCAGCCGCAAACCTCGGGTAATTTCTGTGCTTAGGATGAATCAGCACATGAAAGTAAGCATCTTGTAGGTCCAGAAACACCAACCAATCCTGAAGTTGAAGGACCTGCAGGACTTGAGAAAGAGTAACCATCTTGAACTTGTCCTTCCTGAGAAGTTTGTTCAACCAACGCAAGTCCAGGATGGGTCTCAATCCCCAGTCTTTCTTTGGGATCAAAAAAATATGGGGAATACCATCCCTTGTTCCTCTCCACTACAGGCACCAGATCTATAGTGCCTTTCTCTATCAGGGTCAAGATTTCCCACACAAGGTTCCCACACAAGGAGTGTATTTCGGAAGCTTCAAAGAGATTCCCTGGTGGATTGTCGTGAGGCCGCTTTAGAAAGGGAAGGTAGTAGCCGCGGGCTATTGTATCCACCACCCAGGCATCCGAAGTAATGGCTCGCCATTCTTCGATATGCTGAGACAGTCTGCCCCCAACCGGCGCACCATGGAACATGGCCTCATGACTGTTTTGGTGTGGCAGCGCCTGAATGCAAAGAGGCAGCTGCCTGGGCGGCTTTGGCACCTCCATTTCCCCGACCACCATGCATACTTTTTCACTGATCCCTTTGACTGGCGGCACTTCTTGTCCTACCAAAGGAGGAGTAGTAACAAAAAGTGCCTCCCCTCCACTGCAGTCCCCTAGGACAAAAAGGGCAGAGGTTTACGCACAGCTGCGCTTAAAGATTTTGCCACAGCTTTGGAGGTCTGCAACCTCTCAAGGCTTTCGTCAGCCTTGCTGCCAAACAAATGCGTGCCATCAAAGGGCATGTTCAAAAGAAGGGCTTGCACATGCGGAGCAAAACCTGACTTCTGCAACCACGCAAATCTGCGTATAACGGTGCTCGCAGCCATGGACCGGCTAACACTGTAGGCCGTGTCCAAACCCGGTTGAAGGGATTCACAAAAGGCATCCTTGACATCTTGCACGAGAGCAAGGAACCCATCCCTTTCTTCCCCCTCGGGAATATGCTCAGCCGCAAGAGAAACAGTTCCACAGAGTGTGTGAGAATCTTGCCAAGGCGCAAGTAGAGTTTACTGATTTCAACGCCATACTCCCTGCAGAAAACATCTTGCGTGCCCAACCGTCGAAGCGTTCGTCGTGCCCAGGGATGGTAGGGTATGCTGCCTGCCTTGAGGTGGCCATAGCCGCTTGAACCACCAAACTCTCTGGAGTGGGGTGAGATGAAAGGTAGCTAGGGTCACTACTGGAAGGGCGGTATTTCTTAATTAGCGATTTGTTAACTGCCGGAAGAGATTCCGGGGTCTACCAAGCAGCCGCCACCCTTTTCTGCAAGGTTAAATGAAATGGCAACGCCGGATCAGAGGACAGACCTTGATCCGAAATGTCCGTTAAGTCATTCTGAATAAAAGCTTTAGGAGGACTGGACCAAAAAAGGTATTCTGTTACTCTAGCCATAAGTCTCCTCTATGACGACTCAGCATGAGCCCCAGGCCTGCCAAACTCCACCTCAGGCGAAGTGTCCAGGCCACTAGCGTCATGAAGAAATTGTCTCAAGTCTTCCAATTGGCTAGCCCCTGAAAAGAAAGGAGCCACATCAGACTCAACCTGGTCAAGATCTAAATCTGACATCTTCTCCTCCTCCTCATAGATGTCATCCAGAGGGAGGTAAAAGTCCTGTCTCGGAACAGCCGAGGGTCTGGAGTCCATAACAGGCCTTACAGACTTGGAAATAGCCTTCCTTGGAGGATGCACAATACCAGGTATTTCCAACGTTAAATTTCAGCCAAAAATCGCCAACATCTGCTCCCGGAAGGCAGCCCATTCCTCCACAGTTGAGGACTTTGTTGGACAAGCCACTTTCCACGCGGCTCCATCCTCCGAAGACGGGCAAGGCGACCGGTGACGGCGCTTCCTAGAATGCCGAGACAAGGAGGACGAATGTCGGGAACCATTTCGGGAACGAGACCCCCCCCCGGGACTCCTTCCGACACAGTCACCCCTCAAATCGCTGGTGGACATACCTTTGAACTTGTATTTAAGGGACGTACCGGGTTTAGAACCCGTACCTGAAGCTTTCCCTTACGCATCCGCAAGGCCTTAGCAGTTAGCGACTGGCATTTGGAACAGTCGTCTGTGTCGCGACTCTCACCCAAGCACCACAAACAAATGCGATGCAGGTCGGTAATCGACATTTTCGACTTGCAGTCCCGGCAAGTCTTGAAGCCAGACCACGGAGTGGGAGGGGTTGAAGACGTTCACAAGGAATACACGAGGCGCCCCGAGTCTCCGAGGCAAACTTGTTTGCGGAAAAATCGGAACTTGGGCTACGGGAGCTGTGCATCCTATTTATAACATCCGGTGATGTCGCCCTCGACAGAGGCCTTCGAGGGACATCGACCCGACACCATTGACGCAGGACGCCATCTGCCGAAAAAGTTTCTGAAGGACACAGCTGTGGACATTACATGTCAAAGATGTGGAAGACGTTGGAGGACACAATCCATTCGAATGGTCTGTGTGAATGCGGACTACCTTGCCCGTGATAGATGGTTGAAAAGCTTTGAGCGCCAGAAAAACAGTCAGGAGTTCCACCTAATTTATATGAAACTGCCTGTCCTGAAGTGTCCAAAAGGTCCACTACTTCGAGATGAGACAGCGTTGCACCCCACCCCAGAAGGGAGTCGTCTGTGGTAACTATCACTTGTGGGCAGGGCTCCTGGAAGGAGGCACCCACTGAAAGGATGTTGGTCGAAGACCAACAATGTATATCCGCCGTCATGCAGGATGGAACTGTGATTATCTTAGAATCCGGGTCCGAAGCCTCAGACCAAGAGCTCTGAAGAACCAGCTGAGCATGCCATCATGTTCAGATGTGCAAGAGGAAGGGCTAGCACGCTAGAATCACCAAGCAGTCATGTGCGAAGACTGGAGGAAGAGCTGGCACGTGGTTGATCGGTCCGCAATCCTGTCCGCCATTAGGAACACCTTGGCACTGACCGTATTCCAACAGAAACCCAGGATAATCAGGTCCAGGGACTGTCATGGAATATTTCTGCCAGTTCACCGATAGCCCATGGTGGAACAGGAGCTGCCGCCTGAGGAAAGCAGCGATGAGCGACATCTTCGTTAAGACACGCAGCGCTGAGCTGAGACCGAAATAGAGCACACAGAACTGAAAGTGTTCCTCTCCCAGGGAGAACAGCAGATATTTCCAATGCGGGCTCCATATCAGGATGTGCATGGATGCGACCTGAAGGTCCACTACATTGAGCCAGTGGCCCTTCTGAAGAGAGGACTTAATTTGGCAAGGCGTGATCTTGAATTTCTCCCTGGGAAGAAAAAGATTAAACTAATAAAGACAGAGGATAATGAGCAGGCCAGCCTGGTTGGGTTTGGGCACTGAACAGACGAAGTAGAAGCCCTCCCCTTGCTCCTGGGGGGGGGGGGGTACAGGCTCTGCCGCTCTGAGGTCTAGAAGTTTCTGTACATCGGTTCGGAGGGAGGGCGAACCTATCTGCTGGAAGGGAGCGTTGAAGGACGGGGCAGGGGGGAGGGGCAAGCAAAAGCCCACCCGAGCGATGGACAAAACCCACCGGTCTTCGGTGATTGTCTGCCACGCCTCCAGATGAGACGAGATTCGTCCTCCCACCGGAGTCTCGTGCAACGGACAAAATATGATTTAGAGGATTTCTCAGCAGGGAGACTACCTGTCCCTGGAGAGGAGGCTGATGGGCGAGAGAAAAGCCAGCCACCTTGCAATTGTTTCTTTCGGCGGAGCCCGCCAACCGGAGCTCCAGTTTGGCACACAAGGCGATCCTGAAACCCCCTAAATTCAGAGAAGTAACGAGTTTGGGACCCTGACCTTTGTATAATGGGCCTTAGCTGGAGCTTTCGCCAGGACCAATAAAGATTTGGTCGTTTTGGTACTCGCTTTAGTCCTCGAGTTCCTCATCAGTTGAAGAATGGAACAATTCCTTGCCATCAAATAACCAGGTTACTCACCGTAGTGACCACCTTACTCCTAGTCCATAGTCCCCTTTCCTCCATATTTCTGGGACATCCCTCCGTCCTGTGGGACGGGACCGAAGCGCTTTGTAAAAGCATCCAAAAATGTCAGAAAATGTTTTAGTCCGTCCTCTTTCTACATGGGGCCCGGCACACGGCCATAACCCCGTCCATCTCGGCTCCGCCCCGCGCATCGCCCATCAGTCCTTTTCTATCGTCAGGTCAGAGACCTTTTAGCAATAACAGAGGAACTTTATTAGAGGGGACGGCGGGCGGGTGTATGGAGGAAAGGGGACTATGGACTAGGAGTAAGGTGGTCACTACGGTGAGTAACCTGGTTATACTCCTACGTCCCGTCCCCTTTCCTCCATACTTATGGGAGATTCTCAAGCACTCCTTACAGGAACTATGGGTGGATGGAAAAAAAAACCTTACTGAAACAGGTTTTTCAGCAAAGCCTGACCAAACTGGGCATCAGCTCTTGAACTCAGGTCTAGACAATGTTTACAAAAAGCCGATGGGGAGGCCCAGGTAGCTGCCTTTGCGATGATCTCCCAGGGGACATATTTCTGAAAGGCAACTGCAGCTTCCTTGCCCCGCACCAGGTATATACCTTTAGGAGGCTTCAGCCCTTCGACGGTGTAAAACTCCGTAATGCAGGCCGCGATCCATCGGGAGATGGTCGCCTTAGAGGCCTGCCTATCTTGTGGATTACAAAGGTGACGAACAGTTGAGAAGCGCTCCCAAGTTCGGAAGTTCTGTCAAGATAGAACTTAAGAGCCCTTCTAACATTCAGACAGTGTAGAACCCTTTCCACCTCTGAAGCGGGGTTCGGGAAAAAGAACGGCAAGGAAATGGACTGGTTTAGATGGAACTCCGAAACCACCTTCGGCAAGAAAGCACGGTTTGTCCGCAGGACCACCTTATCCTTGTGAAAAGCCAAGAAGGGATGTTCCACAGACAAAGCTTGGCGTTCGCTCGCGCGCCTTGCCGAAGTGACGGCCACCAAAAGGGACACCTTCCATGAGAGGTGCTTGAGGTCCACCGTGGCCATTGGTTCGAAAGGCTTATGGCACATCGCCGTCAGGACCACATTTAGATCCCACGCTGGGTGCAGACTGCGAATCGGAGGATAAAGGTGTGTCAAGCCTGCAAAATGTCTCTTAACCACTGGATTAGACAGAGTAAGAACATTGGTCCGTAGATGGGTAGGCGGAAACCGCCGAAAGATAGGTTCTACATGACAGAACGTGAACTCCCGACACTGCTAGGTGGGATACAAAGGACTGTACCGTGTCAATTGTAGCCCGCCTTGGGTCCATCTGCTTGTCTAAACACCAATGACAGAATCTAAGCCATTTGCTTTTGTACTGGGACCTAATCGAAGGTTTTCTGGCTGCCTGAATAATGCACATGTTATCCACGGACAGGCCAAGATGTTCTAAAGACCTGAACTCAGGCACCACGCCAACAAGCTGAGTGATTGTGGGGAGGGGTGCCACAGTTGTTCCCCCTGGTGAAGAAGATTGGGGGTCACCAGTAACCCGATCGACGGATACACTGACAGGTGTTAAAGTTCTGAGAACCAAAACCTGGCCGGCCACCACGGGGCAATGAGCAGAAGAGAACAGTTCACCGAGTTCTTCAATTTGCAAATCGTCCGATGAACTAGAGGCAGCGGCGGGAAGGCATAAACCCTCATGTTGTGCCATTGAATTTCGAGAGCATCCCCCATAGAGGAGGCTCCCAGTCCGTTTCTGGAGGCATACAGAGGAAGCTTCTTGTTTGCAGCTGTAGCGAAGAGGTCCACTTCCGGAGTGCCCCAGCGCAGGAAAATCTACAAGAGGACCTCCGCCTTCAGTTCCCACTCGTAGCGGACTATCGTCCACGGACTGAGGGCATCTACCGTGACATTCAGCTGGCACGGAATGTGTACTGCAAGTAGCCAAACACCATGCTGAACCGCCCACTCCCAAATCTGGATGAACAGTTCCACAGGTGGGGAAGACTTGGTGCCCCCCTGCTTGTTGATTTAAAACATCGACACCGCATTGCGAATCCGGACCACCTTGTTGGCTATGATCGGTCTGAATGCCTTGAGCGCTAGGAAGATCACCAGGAGCTCCAGATGATTTATGTGGAGGAGCTTGTCCTGAGGTGACCAAAGATCCGAGACCTGAAGATTATTCAACGTCACAGCCCACCCCAGAAGGGAGGAGTCCGTTGTGACCGTTACCGTCGGACCTGGGTCCTGAAATCCCACCCCCACCGACAGGTTGCTGAGAAACGACCACCAGTCCAGGTCTGCTCTCATAGAAGCCGGAATCGTTATCAACTTGGGGTCCAGATCCACAGCCTGAAGCCAAGAACTCCGAAGAGCCATCCGAGTCTGCCTCATCTTGAGGCGAGCAAGAGGAAGTGCCAGAACGCATGAGGCCATGAGGCCCAGAAGCCTCTGGAACCACCAGGCCGACATGCTCTCCGACTGCGCAAACATCTGACAAGTGGCCAACAGATCCACCATTCTATCCCCGGTCAGGTACACTCTGCAGCCGATCGTGTTCCAGCGAAAACCCAGGAAGATCAAGTCCTGAGAGACCATAATGGAAGATTTCCACCAGTTCACCGACAGCCCAAGGTGGAACATGAGCTGGAAGAGACTGAAGATTGCAGGCAGCTTTCAGCGGACAAGGGCTGTGCAAGAGCCAGTCGTCCAAATCTGGATATACATGGATACCCTGCAGACGAAGATAGGCCGCGATCACCGACATCATCTTCGTAAAGACACGCGGTGCCGAACTTAGGCCAAAAGGAAGCACTTGAAACTGGAAATGCTCCTCTCCCACAGAGAAACAGATATCTCCTGAGGGGACCCCAGATCAGGATATGCATGTAGACATCCTGAAGATCCACCACTCTGAGCCAATCGCCCATCTGCAGGGAAGACCGTATCTGGCCGGGCGTGATCAATCTTTTCCTACCCCAAGGGAAATTCAAGATGAACTGGGAAAGGTCTAGGATGGTGCGCAGACCAGCTTGGTTGGGTTTGGGCACCGTAACAGCCGGGAGTAGAAGCCCTCCCCTCGCTCCCCAAGAGGAACGGGTCCCATAGCTCTGAGGTCCTGCAGTTTCTGCACCTCGGCTTTTAGGGAGGGCGATCCCGACTGCTGGAAAGGAGGGTTGAAGGGTGGGCCAGGGGTAAGCGGAAGCCCGCCTGAGCGACTGACAAGACCCACCTGTCCTCGGTGATGGTCTGCCACGCCTCCCAATGAGACGCAATGTGTTCTCCCACCGGGTCTCGTGCGAGCGAGGAAATGCCTCATTTGGCAGGCTTTTAGTGGCGTTACCACCTGAACCCGAGGAGGCGGCTGAGGAGCTGGAGAAAAATTGAATCCGTTGCTGCCTCCAGCGGTTATTACCCGAAGGAGTATCCACTCTGCGTGATTTCCGGTCTAGGAAGCCCCTGAAACCAGAGGAGGGCTGGTTCTGCGACAGCGGTCTCTGGGTCCTGAAAGGGGTTTAACCAGGTCTGACAAGAACTTAGCTGTCTGGGTGCTGTCCTTTGTTTTGGTGCGCTCCACATCCGTTGTGGAATGAAAAAGCTCCTTACCGTCAAACGGCAGGTCCAACACCTTGTTCTGTACCTCCTTCGAGAACTTGGTGGCATGCAACCATGCCTGTCGAGAGGTGTCAACACCCAGCATAAGGCCCCGAGCCGACATGACGACCCGCGGCCTCAAGCAGATCCTGGGCAAAGACTCTGGCGTCAGATAAACCCGCCTTAAAGTCTTCCAGCTTCTCGACCGGAATGAACTACTCGAACTCTGACAGACCTTTCCACATCTTCATGTTCGCCCCCGCTAACACCAGTTCCGCGTTGGCCTGCCGGAGCTGCAAGGCCAAGTTAGCGAAAATCTTCCTCTCAAGGGAGTCCAGGAGTCTGTCCACTTTCCCCAGAACCTGAGTCGCCGTCGTAGAAGAGGACGCTGCAGGCCTGGACTGCAAAGTGGCCGCGACCACCACTGTGGAGGAGGGGGGCGGACAAGATGACAGGGCCACCTCTCCCGAAGAATGCAGCCTGTAACGCGCGTCAATTTTCTTATTGACGAAAAGTCAAGAGTGTGGCTTTTCCCAGACCCTGCGGACCTTGGCCAAAACGGCCTTCTGCAAGAACAGGCAGGTACGCGCTGAAGGAGACAAGGTGAATGCCCCCGCAAGCACACCCTCCTGCAGAGCGGGTGCCTCGGGCACTGGAACATCCAATAGGCACATCATGTCCAGTACCCGGTCGTGAAAAGCTCTAAGAGCGGGGCTGGTCTTCGCTGTCCTGCTCGCCCTGCGCATCATCCGACAGGTCAGGATCCTGCTGAACCGTGTCAAGCACCGTCTTGTCCACAGGGGATAATGGAGGCAAGGGCGGAAGGGTCGGTGGAGGCACCGTAGGCAAGGGCGGCGCCGGCGGAACCACTGGTGGAACCGGAGGCGCAGGCGGGCATATCTCCCTAAAAAGACCCTTGAAATACTCTCTCATGGAGTCGGTACGCATGAGCGTCTGAAAATTGCTGAAAAAGGCATCCTCCGGAGGCGGTTTTGGAACTGCCGGAGAAGGCTTCTCATGAGGAGGATAATTCCAGGGACGCAAAGGGGAGGGTTGCCACACAGGCCCATCCCCCGAAGTGTCCACAAAAATCAAAGGTGCTGAACCCACAGGCAACAAGACGTGTGGAAGGAGCATCCGGGCGTTCCAATCGTAAACGGGACAAAACGGATGCGTACAAGGAATTTTATATTCACCCGCGGAACCAACTCTTACACCTGAGGCAGATGGCATAGTTGTAAGGTGAGCACTCAAAATGGCTGCCGTGGTCATGGCGGGAACGGCCGCCATTTTGCCATCACCTGAGGTGAACTGCGGCACGTATGGAAGTGAGGCAGGGGTCCCAGCCGGTGGGTCAGGGGTCTTAATTTTAGCCTTTACATAAGGAACCTCAGCCGAGCTGGTACTATGTGGCCTGGAATGTTTCTGCGACATACCAGTGGCCAAACTAGCCTCCACAGGAAGGACCTCGGCACTGCCGGTAAAGGAAGAACTTTCACTCCTTGCCCCCTCAACAGTTCTGGCGTCGCCACAAGAGCGGGAACGGTGAGGAACAACTTTCACCGATCAGGCCTTGGCAGGCCTCTCAGAAATGTTGGTCGCTTAAGCCTCTGCACGAGGGACCGAGGTCCAGTAACAACCTTACTAGCGTGGGCCTCGAACATAGTAACACCAACCCCAGCCGAGGCCTCGGGGAGCACCCCAGTACTTTTGAGGGAAGCCGATAGCAAGGCCTCAGAGTAAGCTCCGGTACCCCACGACTCAGTAGAACAGGGTCTACAGGCAGCCCCCATAGGAGGGGCGTCCGAGCGTGCTCCAGTATCCACAGGCCCCTTACGGAGACTTCAGAGAAAACTCTGGTACAATTATTAGGCCCAGAAGGCACCTCCAGGCAATCCCCGGTGACAGAGCGATCAACGCTCCTCCCGGCCAGGGTGCTCTGAAAAGTAAACTTACGGGGCGTTTCTTCTTTTCGTCCATAAAAGCCTGAAAATGCGAAGGAGGAGTACGTTGAAACACCACCTCCCACCGCTCCAACCGACGTTGAAGTGCCCGGACCGAAAGGGAGTCGCAATAAAAACAGGCGTCCCAACTGTGATCTGGACCCAAACACTCTAGACAAAGATGATGGGGATCCGCCCTCGCGAAGCGTCGGTGATACGAACAACCTGGAAAGTCTATTTTCAACGACAGAGACTAGTACACGATCGCTAGTGAGAGCCAGCGAGGAGGTAAAAAAAGGGAAGATGATCTTCCGAGGATGCAACGTGTCCAGTCCCGAACGAGCGGGGAAAAGGACGGATGGGAGATGCATGGGAGGAGCCAAGATGGGCGGAGTACGGCCGCAGGCCGGGCACCGCATAGAGAGAGGACGGACTAAAAAAGTTTGACAGTTTTGGATGCTTTTACAAAGCGCTCCGGTCCCATCCCACAGGACGGAGGGATGTCCAAGTATGGAGGAAAAGGGACTGGACGTAGGAGTAAGAAAGGTCCAGTACTTTGTCTTTCACTTCCTTTGAGAACTTTGTCACGTGGAGCCACGCCTGGCAAGAGATGTCAACCCCGACCATAAGGCTTTGACAGAGGTATCTACATGTTGCGCCGCAGCTTCCAGTAGATCCTGCGCTAACACTTTGGTGTCCGACAAACTGGCTTTAAAGTAGTCTAACCTATCTGCAGGAATACACTCCTGGAAATCAGCTAGCTTTCCTGCTGCTGCAAGGATGAGCTTGGCGTTAGCGTGAAAGTTAGAGCGCGGAATTGGAAAAGACTTTCTTGCAAAGGCGTCAAGGAGCTTATCCTCTTTGAAGAGGATTTGGGCTGCTGCCGTGGAAGATGCAGATGCCGGCTTGGACTGGAGGGTGGCTGCTGCCACCACTGTCTACGAAGGGAGCGGACAAGCCACTAAAGCCATCTCTTCCGAGGCGTGAAACTTGTATCAAGCGTCAATCCTGTTGAGATGCAGCCCGGTATGGGGATTATCCCAGACCTTACGGGCCCCAGCCAAGACGTCCTTCTGTAGGAACAGGCCAATGCGCTCCTGAGGTGACAGAGTAAAGGCTCCAGAAAGCACCCCTTCCTGTGGAGTGGGGGCCTCAGGTACTGGAATATCAAGCAGGGCCATCATATCCAGGTCATGGAATGTTCTAACAGAGCGGGGCTGCTTATCGCTGTCCTGAGCCGCTTGCGGCTCATCCAGAGAAGCAGGAACAGAAGACTGGTCCACTGCGCGTAGCGCCTCAGATTTTAAAGTGCTATCCCGTGTTGCTGGAGTCTTCTCTATGGGAGAAAGCAGGGGCAGAGGAGGGAATGATGGAAGAGGTTCGACAGGAAGAGGTGAAGGCATTGGCACCACCGGGACCTGCATAGGAACAGAAGGTGGGACAGGAGGTACAGGGTACATTTCCCTGAAAAGACCTTTAAAGAACGCCCACATAGGGTTAGAGTGCATGAGCGCCTGAAACTTCCCAAAACAACGCATCCTAAGACGAAGGTCTAGGCACTGGAAAAGGCAGAGGCCGCTCGTGAGGGACATACCCTCTCGTACACAATGAGGATGGTTGCCAGGAGGGCCCACCACCGGCCAGATCCAAATAGAACAAACAGTGGCACGGAACTAGGAGGGAGCGAGAATGTATGAGGCAGCGGTGTCCGAGCATGCCAATCGAATGAAGGGCGGAACAGGTTTTTGTTGTCCACATAGCGTGGAAAAGGCTGCTCAGTCCCAAAAAACATGCTCCCAGCACCAGACGTCGTGAACATTGGTGTCAGGGAGGTATCCAAAATGGCACCGGGGACCATGGAGGTTAGGCCGCCATTTTGTCGACACCTGAGGAGAACTGCGTCACAGTAGAAAGTGGAGGCAATTGTCTCCTCAGGGGAGTCAGGTGACTTAACACTTTAGCCTGGACACAAAGATCTGCGGCCAAGCCGGTGCTGACAGCCCTTAGATGTTTACTGGACATCTTAGGAACTGCCCAAGAATTAGCCTCCGATGGAGGAACCTCGGCAGAGCTGGTACTGGAAGGCATGTGGTCCGTGAACGCCTTCTTTCCCCCCTCGACAGAACCGGTAACACCACAACCCCGAGCATGGGACGGTTGCAGGACGCACCTCACTGACAAGACCCTCAAAGAGGATCCCTCGGATTCTGTCGGTGCTGACTTTAGCCCCAAGAAGAGGAACCTCAGGCTTTAACCCGGGAAGTATAGCTCCCTAAAGAGGAGCCGTGACTCGATGTGGAAAGCTCCAGAAACAGAGACCTCAGGGAGTACCCCAGTATCAGTGTGGAAAGCTCCAGAAATTGAGACCTCAGGGTGAACCCCGGTATCTAGAGCCACAGAAGAACTGGGCTGAACTTTAGCACCCAAACAGTGAACCTCGGATCGGAACAGCATCTGGTTTTGGCATATGTGCTGCAGGAACCCTCTAGGAATACTACAGTGCGCCTATTAGGCCCTTTATGGGGCGCCTCAGGGGAACCCCTGGTAACTAGACCCCGGGAAGTAGTCCTGTGGCGGGGGCGCCCTAAGACGTAAAGAACAAACCAGGCATTTCTTCTTTTCGTCGAAGAGCTAAAAATGTGGTAGAGTAACGCGCTGAAACACCTCCTCCCAACGAAGAAGTCGACGTCTGCCTGGACAGAGGGATTCGCAAAAGAAGCACTAGTCCCAGCGATGGTCCAGGCTTAGTCGCCAAGCAAAGAAAGTGGGGATCCGCCCTCGCGAAACTACGTTCGCATGAAGAACAGGACACGAATCCCAGGCGCTCCGGCATAGACTGAGGACTATATTACCATAAAACCAGAGCAGGAAGGAAGGACAAAGGGAATAAAAAAAAAAATTCCCGGTGATGCTAGTGCGTCCAGCCTCGACCGCGCGGAGAAAAAGACTGGAGGGTGATGCGCAGGGTAGAGCTCAGGAGGGCAGGGTTACGGCCACGTGCAGGACCCCGCACAAAAATACAACTGACACAAATCTAAATTTTTGATGCTGTTTTTTACAAAAGTGCTCCGGTCCCGTCCTGAAGGACGGAATGTCCCACAAGTATGGAGGAAAGGGGATGTAACGTAGGAGTAAGTACAATGACAAATAGCAATTTGTTCTGGATGCTGTGAAGAAAACTTTTTTTCATTTGGAAATCCTTTGTGCTCTCAGCTTGCAGGAACAAAGCCACCGCTCGTTGAATAAGTCAAAACAAACCATCAAAACATAGAAGCAGGACATTCTCACATTGCAAGGGTACAAGTGCACTTTTAAGTTTTGCACTACATAGTTTAATTAAAAAACACTTGCAGGCTTCAAAAGCGCAGACTTGCAAATTGGGCTATGATAAAATGAACGATGTCTATTTTGAATCAAGAATGGTTCAACTTGCTTTTATTTATTTAAATGTAGGAAAGAATACCTGATCGCCCAGGATAAGAGAATAATCTGTTCAGGGAGCACACAAACTTATAATACTAGCATAAGTACCCGTTCTCCGAACGGGTTCTGTAGATAGATATGATGTGCTTTGCACCCTGAAGTAGACTGCACTGGGAATGGGCGTGTATGGGTGGCTGACACACCCCAGAGCAGACGTTGCTGAGGCGAGAATTGGTGTGCTGCATACGGGGACCTTCTGTGCTCTTCTCCCCACCGGTCACCTCACACTGGTGTGGTGAAGTTCGTTGTTGTAAATATGTTGGAAACCATGCATCCTAGTGCCTGTGACTCAAGTTTTGTTCCTTGTGTCGTCCTACAAGCACATGGCGGTTTCACCGATTTCAGGCAGCCTTTTCATGTGTGAAGGTGCTGAAATCCAGGGAAAGGAGTGGGGTGTCCAAATGTCATGCAGCCAGTAATGTCCAGAAGGGCCTAACAGGCCACTGTGCAAAATGTGGTGCAGATTGGTGTAACAGTATGGAATTCCATAAGGAACAACTCTTTGCCATAAATCCCACCACAAATGTTCCTTTTATGTATGTAGATTAAAGATGAAGTATATATGTTTTTAAGTACATTCTCTGAGAAGAGACAGAATCCGTAGCCACTTAGCAGAGGAGACGTTCTGCCTAAGGTGTGTGCAGAGAATGACAGCAGGAACAGCAGATTAGAAGCTAGCAGCCGAAAAAGGTCCTGGAGAGAGCATGCCCAATTTTTTGTAATATGCCATGTTATGCCAATTGCACTCAAATTTTTGTAATATCCTTTTCTATTACAAGACAAGAGGCCTAGCATATGTTTCTGTTAATCCGGAATTGGGTAGATGCAGGGCTGATTCCGTTCAGTTTTGAAATAGCAGAATGAGAATGATGTTTTTGCAATAGGGTCCAAAGTAGTACAGGATAGTTTGTGTGCGCGTGGTGTTAAATGAGCTTGTTTAAAAGAAAGAGCAGCCGTTTTTGTTTTAAAGAGAAGATTCGGGCCCAATGTAATGTGAATTACAAGACCGGGGCTACTGCACACAAAACAGCAGACTAGCCTGAAACCTTAATGAGCTTATGTAAATAGATTTTGAAAAAAAAACTGTATTTAGAAGCAATTCTATGACTGAAGTTTTTATTTTTAGAACGATTGACAAGTGAGAATAGAATGTTGCTTTTAAAAATCCTATTTGATGTTATTGAACCTAGACACAACAAGCAGGACCGTTGCACATGGATTGAAATCATTAGAAATACAAACAGTTGAATTAATGTTTTGTATTTTTTTTAAACAATGAATGTTGAGATTTTAGTGCGAGGCGATGAAAGGATAAGATCATTGTTGTGAATTAAAAAGCATTGATGAATGTTTTTATGAATGGCGCGGATTAAGAACACCAACATGCAAATGATTGATTAAAACCCAAATGTTTTAATAAACACTTTAAATAGAAACCAATTGGTTATTCTTGGAACCTTAAGCCTCCAGTGGGTGATAAAGAGTTTAAGAGTATTTTCTGTTAAATCAATGTGCAACTGCAAATGTACACAACATTAACAGATTAAAAAACGCATTCCCCATTTACAAAAAGGGTTGCAGTAGATGTGAGCACAGTTTATTAATTGCTTGTTTTGGGGTAGAAGTTGCTTTTTCCATCACTGACTCTTATATTAACAAGATAGCAAGATTTTGCTTTTAACCCTTAAAATTACATCTTTCAAGCAAAAGATGTCAGAGAGGTTACTCAAAGTAAATCTGTCAAAATAAAAGCCCCAGGTAAAATGTGTGTCCTATCTTCACCCTGAGGGATGTCCCTTTCTTAACATCCCGAGTTCCAAAAATCACCTGGCAAAAAAAATACATGTCAGCACTACACAAGGTGTCTCTGTATCAAGAGTTCTCTGCGTTTATTGCCTTGGAATTTAGGTATGTTGGGACCCATATAACTTCATGTGAAAGGAGACAATTCAGAAGGGTGTCTAATTTATACACCATAATATGTCTGTGGCATACAATGTTCCACAATTCAGGATTAGGTGGTTATTTTATAACATAAGGTGTTAGCAACTTATCTTATGTGTCACTTTGTAGAAGTTGTGCCACTAATATAAATGACTTCTTATACGCTACGCGTCAACATCATTTATAGCTTTAATTCCAAAAACACTTGCAATGACTTTAAATCCATTTCTGCTGTCATGGAATGGAGTATTCTATAGAGGATATCGCTAGATTGGATCTCTCGGTTTTATTCAATTGGCATTTAGGTAGATGGGTTAACATGCCAAATTAATGTCAAATATTAACTTGGATTTCATAAGGGTGCCTTACTTCTAAATCATAATTGCTCTGGGACATAAAAAGTCCCAACACACAGCATTAGTTGGAAGATTACTCACACACGTTAAGGGTTGACAAACGCCTTCTTCCACTGTAATCAGATCTTGAGACTAGTAGTATCAACCCTCTTCCCCCACCCGCAATGTTCCCCATACATTTTGCACTGTTGTAAATTGGTGTATTTTCATTTTATGTCCATATATGCCGGCGAGTTATGTTCCCAGCTTTTTTCTTTACACTGCACGATGTGTACCATCCACCGTTACCAGTAAGGCACTTAGAAGGGTAACTTCTGCAGCTGCAAATAGGACCTCTTGTACAGTACTTAAAGGGATGGTCTAGTAAAAAATTTTATTTAAAAAATAGATGGGCAACATAAAAAAAATACTAGCATTCTCCGTTTTAAAACTTCCTATGTAAAATTTTGAGCTATTCAAGCTCAAGATTCGCAAAAAGCAAGCACATGGGCGCCGCATCCATTTTGTGAAATGGAGGCCCTCCTGTGCTGTTTTTTGCGGCACTAATGAAGGAAAAGCCAGCCAGCTGTAGTAAACAAAAGCTACCACTGGGTGGCTTTCCCTTCATTAGTGCTGTAGGCGGAGGACGGGGACCGGAGACCAGAGCAGGAAAGCTGCAGCTGAATCTCGGTAAGTGCTATTTATTTTTTTAAAAAATAAGCACTAGCTGCGTTTTTTTTTCTATGATTTCTGGGCTGGAGGAGCCCGGAAAACTTAGAAATAAAACCGCAGCTTTAAAAACGTTGTATTTATGTTTGCGGTCGCTTTTGAAGCGACCGCAAACATAAATACAACGTTATTGTGTTGGAAAACGCTGTGGTTTTTCTTTCCAAGTTTCTCAGGCTCCTCCGGCTCGGAGGAGCCTGAGAAACTCGGAAAGAAAAAACGCAGTGTTTTCCAACACAACCGCGTTGTTTCTGCCTGAATCTGCTTTCCCATTTGGGGTTCCCGGACTCTGGAAAACAACCGCGTTGTTTCTGCCTGAATCTGCTTTCCCATTTGGGGCTCTCGGGCTCCCCACGGGGAGCCCTAGAGCCCCAAATGGGAAATCAGCTGTAGGTAGAAATACTACGCGGCATGTAAACATAACCGCGTTGTGTTTCTGCCTGCCTTGGCTTTCACTTTGGGTCTCCGGTGCTCCACTCAGGCAGAAACAACGCGGTTGTGTTGGAAAACGCTGCAGTTTTTCTTTCCAAGTTTCTCAGGCTCCTCCGAGCCGGAGGAGCCTGAGAAACTTGGAAAGAAAAACCGCAGCGTTTTCCAGCGACCGCAAACATAAATACAACGTTTTTAAAGCTGCGGTTTTATTTCTAAGTTTTCCGGGCTCCTCCAGTCCGGAAAACTTAGAAAAAAAACGCAGCTAGGGCTTATTTTTTAAAACAAAAATAAATAGCACTTACCGAGATTCAGCTGTAGCTTTCCTGCTCTGGTCTCCGGTCCCTGTCCTCCGCCTACAGCACTAATGAAGGGAAAGCCACCCAGCGGTAGCTTTTGTTTACTACAGCTGGCTGGCTTTTCCTTCATTAGTGCCGCAAAAGCCAGCACAGGAGGGCCTCCATTTCACAAAATGGATGCTCCCATGTGCTTGCTTTTGCGAATTTTGAGCTTGAATAGCTCAAAATTTTACATAAGAAGTTTTAAAACAGAGAAAGCAAGTATTTTTTTTTATGTTGCCTATCTATTTTTTAAATAAACATTTTTAGTAGACCATGCCCAATAAATGCAAAAAAACAACATTTATTTAGTTTTCTCTCTAAAAAAGCACGGTCATGTTACTGGAACAAAAAGGGAGACTACCTTACCTTCAGAATTTTTACAACCACCCGCTCGTTGTTTGTGATGTTAATTGCCTCAAACACTTCGCTGTACTTCCCCCGTCCTAGCTTCCTCACCAGCTGGTAGTCATCCTGGTTCCTAAAGTGCAGAAAAGAAATAAGGAACCACACAGTGACCTAGGGCTCATATTTATTAATATTCAATTGGACAGCCAGCATATAATTTATAACAGAGAACTTGACTAGCTTAAAATATCCAATGACAGAGGGTGCTGTTACAATATGCAGTGGTTTTTGGGTAAGCCTGGTCATGGTGGGGTAGGTCGAACAAGGAATGTGAACAATGACAGACATACACAGGATAAACATGCAGGGCCATGTACCATTATCTAGGCTTAAGCAATATACATTTTAACATTACTGAGTGCTATCATTTTATGGCTGTTCTGGGTATCAGTTGAGAAGCAGCGCATAGGGGGTTACGCTACCAGGTGGTGTTTGAGTTTGGTTTTAAATTGTACTGTTGGTCAGGTTTTAAATGGCCAGAGGGAGGGGATTCAAGTTGAAGAGGGCAAGTAGGGAGAAAGAACTGCAACAGGTGGCAGCAGCAGCACAAGTAGACAGTGTGAAAAAACCAGTGGGTGTTTCACTGCCTAAACACCAGGGATCCCTTATTCAGGTGGCCAGGGCACGGCCATCGCCTTTGGATCCAGACCCTGGGGTGGACAAGTGCAGGAGGATCACCTGGGTGAGGGGTCCTTGGGGAGTGGCGGAGGACTGCGTGATGACGAGACATGGTATCCTCCCTTTCCAAATAACCCTGTCCCATCCGATTTGATAGGATATTCCAACTGCCTAGATTTCCTCCTCCATTTTCTAGACAAACTGAGCTGAGGAAGGGCTGGTCTGAGGCAAAAAAAAAAAAAAAAAAAAAAAAAAAAAAAAGTACCACCCATGCAATACATTGGACATTTACCACCAATAATGTCAGGCACTTCACCCTAATTACATACACCTGGGACATATTAGCCCTCCCAACATTATTACAATGTGGAACACAGACACACACACACACACACACACACACACACACACACACACACACACACACACTGAGCAAAGCGGTGCATGAAAAGGAGCAGTTCTTCCAGGCAGATGGTGAACCAGGTGGAGCAGAGCAACAGGCCGAGGGACGGAACCGAGGTACAGAGAAACCTCGGACACCCCAGCAAGAGATCGTTCCCTCCAAAGGGCCTTGAAAGTTGCACAAGTAAGCTGAGCCAGAGAAAAGAAACAAACCTTGTGTGTTTCAAGGATACCAGCCACCCTCCTGGGTGAACAGAGTCACGGATGTGCAGCAGCAGTTGTGAAATCAGCCTGGACTTCAGGATCAAAGCCGCGAAAGACGAAAATGAATTAACACAGTCGGTGAGTTGATGAAAGCCTGTTCCTTCTCCAGCATGGGGTCTGGAATGGATTTACATGCTCATGAATACAATAATACATAGCAGTCCACATATGCACAACCATGGGAGGTGACAAGGCTCAACAACTCAATATTAAGCATCTCTTACCTCCTCACCAGGCTCACCTTCAAGCGAACAGGTTGCCCAGCACTGCTTGGCCGACTCTGGACTCCTCCCTGGAATCCCGGTCGACACAGTAGAATTTTGTGACCGTGTGCGTCGACCGCCACATAGGGTTGATCTTCTGTGCACGGCACCAGACAGAGAACCTCTTCAATTTATGTCCATAGCACTTAAGAGTCGAGGAAGTCCTGGCCTTGGCAAGTACCTCCTTGCAGTCTGCCGGGATTTCGTAGCCTCCGAACTCTAGCGCTGCAGAAGCCAGGCCTACAGGTTCAGCGATCCTGGGTCGTGATGCAGGATTGCGTCTCTTTCCCTGGCGAGAAGATCCGCGTCCTTCGGTAGCTTGACCGGAGGGGACACCACCATGTCCAGAAGGTCCGGGAACCATATCTGCCTCGGCCACGCCGGTGCGACGAGGATCATCTTGCACCGGGACAGTCAGAGTTGACTGATGAGTCGCAGTAGCAGCGGCAATGGTGGGAATGCATAGAGAAACAGGCCGTCCCAGGGGAAGGAGAATGCATCCCCCATGCTCCCTGGCTGGGGAAACCTGCTGGCCAATCTCCGGCACTTGGTGTTCGCAAACAGATCGATCTGGAGACTGCCCCATCGTCGGAATAGAAGATCTACTTGATCCTGCCGAAGCTCCCGCTTCCGCTCCCACTCCCACTCCCACTCGTGGCAAGAGCGCAGCTCCCTGCTGAGTGAGTCGGTGACTGTTCTTCACTCATGCCAGGTGAAAGGGTACAAGGAACGTTCCCTGGGCGATGGCCCAGCACCACAGATCCTGCACTTCCTTGGATAGAGCTGCAGATCTGGTGCCCCCCTGCTTCCGGATGTACAACATCGTGGTGGCGTTGTCTGTGAAGATCCATACCACCTTGCCCTTGAGGGACGTTGATGTGCAGTGACCTCTCCCCCGGGAGCCAAAGGCCTCTTGCTTGGAGATCTCCGGTGTGCACGCCCCATTCCTCCAGGGTGGCGTCCGTCGTCAGTTTCCTGATGCGCTGGGGTCTGGAAGTCCATGCCGCCGCGAGATGCGCGCGGATGTCCCACCACCAGAACGCTTGACGGAAAGTCTCTTTAAGTGAGATCTTGGCTTCGAAGCTTCCCGCCACTTGTATCCAACGGGCGTCAAGGAACTCCTGCAGTGGCCGCATCCGCAACCTGCACAGACACACGAGGTAGATGCATGACATCATGCAAAGTAGGAATTTGATGGACCTCACCCTGGCTACTTCCATGGTCAACAGCCGACGGTGAACCTAGCCACGCCACTGTTTGCCCTGGCCCCTAGGAATAGGGCCTCCTGCAATGGCAACAAGCAGGACTTTGAGAATTTGATTGAGAACCCCAGTTCCGTGAGCAGGTGGACGGTCCTCGCTGTGTGGTTGACGGCGAGTTCCCTTGACTTCACTCGGATGAGCCAATCGTCCAGATAGGGGTAGACGTGGATCTCCTGCAGGCGGAGCCGCGCTGACACCGGTGCCAGGCACTTGGTAAAGACCCTTGGTGCATACTTCAAACCGAAGGGCAGTGCCCTGAACGGATAGTGCCGCCCCTGGAGCACAAAGCGGAGAAACTTCCGATGTCCTTTGTGTATGGGGATGTGGAAGTATGCATCCTCTAGGTCCGGCGATGACAAGCAGTCCCCTTCTTCCAGCTGTCCCAGCACGTACTGAAGGGTGACCATCCGGAATGTTGGGGATTTTATGTACCTGTTGAGGCGGCGGAGGTCCAGGATAGGCCGCCAACCCCCCGTCTTCTTTCAGACGAGGAAGTACTGTGAGTATACTCCGGAGCGCTCTTTGCCAGCATCGCCCGTACCTCCAGAAGTAGTTGTGGTATGTAGTTTTCTTTCATGGCCACTGGTGGAAAGTCTGGGCACTTTCTTTGGAACTCCAAAGTGTACCTGTGGGCCAGGGCACCCAGCACCCAACAGTCTGTGGAGATGGATTCCCACACGCAGACGGATTTCGCCAGCTGGCCTCCCACCAGGGTGCTCGGGTGGGGGCCCGACATCATGGCCAGTTCAATCCTGCATTGCCGAGGCCTTGCCCCCTTGGGACCCTTGACGACAGTGATCATGTCCACCAGCCTTGTTGCCGCCTCTGTAGGCTTGTTGCGACGAAGAATGGACCGCCTGGCAGTATGGCAAAGAGCTGCCGCTGAATCCTTTGGAGGCACCGTGGGACTTGCCTCCGGAGGTCCGAAAGGACGGCCGTCGCAGATGCAGCGTGCCCAGGGCACGGGCCGTCTCGGTGTCTGCCTTGATGGCCTGCAGTAACTCGTCCACTGCCTTACCGAACAGATTGTTCCCGTTGAAGGGCATGTCCAATACCCCGGTCTGTACGTCCTGATGGAAGTCAGTGGTCCTGAGCCAACCGAGCCAGTGAAGGCACACGCTGTTGCCCATCTAGCGAAACCCGGTGTCAGCGATGTCCGTGGATACCGTGATCAGAAGCCACCTCGACCTCCTGCAACATTTCAAGGGCCTCTGCTTTTTTGTCGTCCGGGAGGAAGTCCAGGAGTGGGGTGATTTTAAATCACAGCTCCCCATCATAGCGGGCCACGATTGAGAGCGTTGGCCGAATTAATGCTCGTTGCTGCCAACGAGATGAGCCGACGTCCCATGGCGTCCAGCTTCTGCCCCTCGCCGTCCGGCAGGGAAGTGGAAGTCGATGCCGTCGCCCCTGCCGATTTCTTCTTGGCTGCCGCTGAGACTACGGAGTCTGGGGACGGCTGCGCCTCGAGGCACACAGGAGCGGATCTGGGACCTGGTACTTCTTCGCGTACCGGTCTCTCTTTGCAGGGGCCGTGGACGGGTTCTTCAGAAGGGACAGTCCCTCGTCCCAGATGTCGTCCAACAGCGGGACAGAGTACGGTCTTCCTTTTGGTCTCTTGTCATTGATACAGGAATACCTCCGTCTGCTCTTCGGGGCATAGCTGGAACAGCTCCGAGGCCCTGGCGATCATGGCGTGAAACAAGCCAATTTCGTTGGGAGGGGAAGCCCAGGGAGGGGGCGATGGGAGATCTGTTCCGTCGTCTCTGCCGTCGTCTGTCATCGCCATCTCCGTCTCATCCCTCGGCAGAGGGGATGGAGGTGAATGAAAGGTGGGGGTGGAAGGACTCACCTCTGTTTGGCTGGAGGGCTCCCCGACGGTCCAGGTGCCGCTGGATCGTCCGCCGGCGGTAAGAGCAACCTTGTCCTTATTTCTGTGCACAAGGTGTGCAGTGCCAGAAAGATGTCTTCCGACCTGTCCGACGGTGCTGGCATCGGTAGAGACGGGAGCGTCGGTAGAGGCTCCTCCGGTTCCTCCTCAACCTGCCGTTCGTCAGCTCCACCCTCACTCTCTACGTCCGCCTCGTCGGGATCCTTCCCAAAGGCCCCGACCACCTTAAACCACTTGTCCAGTGCTGCCTTGATGACGGACAGCTCATCCTCAGAGGAGGTATTCGAGTCTGCTAGAGTACCTCGCCCACTCCCTCCTTCTCGACCCGGGGCTTCACGGGGGTCTTTTCGATCAGTTGGAAAGCCTATTCCCTCCAAGATGGCCGGGAAACTAGGCCTGGAGGCCGTCTCCACTGGGGTCGCCTCTGCAGGCTTCGCCACGACTCCCTCAATAGAGGCCTTAGCCGGGTGAACCCGGGCCTTCATGACCTTAGGTGCGTCAGAGGCCTTCACCGTGGGGGGAGGGTCACCACCCCGCTCGCCCTTGGCTTTCTCCATCGGGATCGGCCGAGGCTTCTCCCGAAGCTTAGCCAGGTTCTCAGACTTCCTTTTCACCGAGCCGGAGCGTTGGCTCGTGGTTGACCGTCAGTGATATTGTGCCCGGCCTGGCAGCCGAGGAGCCCGACCCAACAGCGCTCCCAGTGCCCACAGACAGGCAGTGCTTTCCTTCTGTTGGGCCCCCATCGCCGGAGCCCCCTCAAAGGTCTTAGAAGACCGCTCAGACTACTTCTCACCTGCTGCCGGGCTCTTCGCCTCCAGCCAGTCAGCGAGTTGTTTCCGACAGTCCTTCATGGTCCAGTCGGACATGTTCTTGCACAATGCACAGTCCTCCACCACGTGCGACTTGTCGGAGTGCAGGCAGTAGAGACATCGAGAGTGCTCATCCGCCTTGAAGACGTTCTCTAGTCCACATCCTGGGCAGTTTCTGAACAGCTTGGATCCAACGGGTGTCGAGACTCCTTTGTCGTGAGCCATGACCACACGGGGTAGGCCTCAAAGATCTTTGGGAATCCTCCAAGAAGTGAAATTCGACAAAATGGCCCTTCAGGGGCGTAGAAAATTCCGAAACGGGTCCCCGTTAATCGGAAGATGAATCGGTGGAGCTTGAGGCTCGAATTGACCAAAAAAATGAGAGTAAACTCTGTGACAAAAATGCAACTCACAGTAAATGCTCGAGAGCCAAGCACGAGGACTCCCAACACGAACGTGCGGTAAAAATCTGAAGATGGCTGCCAGAGGAGGGGCTTAGGTAGAGTGCAGTCATTGGCTGGGGGCAGTATGACCCAGAGACCAGTGATTGGTTATTAGTAGAAAGACAGTTCAGAAACGAAACTGAAACTGATTTTTTCTTTACGAGTATTCCCAGCCTGACGATGGGGAATATTCATGAGCATGTGAATCCATGCCAGACCCCATGCTGGAGATATGCATTTAGCAAGAGGCCTTGCAGAAAAAAAGTGATGTTTAAGGAAAGAAGGTTGAAGCGGCCATGTCGAGGTAAGAGCAAAAGCCTTGCAGTTTCCAAAGTATTCGACAGCAGAAGGGAAGTAAAAGGATGCTTGAGCCAGACAGAGGGGAGCCTATGAAGGTGTGATAGAAGCTTGGGGAAGGGAACCCCACAAATTGTGATTGAAAGGCTTGAGCCCGACTGAGGGGAGCCTATGTGAACTGTTGGAGGCTTGAGAACGACTGAGGGGAGCCAGCAAACTTGTGATTAAAGAGGACACATTGCAGACCTGAGCCAGACTAAGAAACTAGTGACTTTTTGTGGAAGGCCAAGTGGGCCCTGGTCCACGAAACAAACTATATCTTTGTGTCCGAAGCCAGAATGTGTCGCATGGTCCGAGTGTGCCACCTTACCCAGTGCTACAAAACGTGGTGAAGGGAGTTTACGCAACCATAGACATTTCTTTTGAACACTTTCCTTTTTGAATTGCATATTCCCATTACACATTTATTGTATTAGAAAGAGGGCAGGCATTAGGTTTATTAGTATAGGCCATTTTAATTTGACCACAGCCTGACTAAGACCTCATTTTCTTTTTGTTTCATGGTCGAGAATACACCCATCTTAGTTACCATCAGTGAAGATTTTGAAACATGCAGCTCGTGTCAGTGTCTACTTGTGATACCATACCTCCCTCACAAATGGCACAAAAAGGTTGAGGGGAGAGGAGACCCTCAGAGCAAGAGGGAGGGCGAAGAGATATTCAGCAAGGTAATGGGGGCGTCAGACCATTGACCGATTTGAAAACAGTAGAAACTGGAAGATGAACCGATTGTGCAGGGAAAGCCATACAGCATGGTGCATATAGGGGCTGGTGTGGGAGGTTCCAAATAGGTTAAGGTGTGTGCATGTGGAAACGCTTAGGAGTTTGCTCAGAGGGAAGAAGTAGGGGAGAAAGCTAGAGCAGTAGACCCGTTTTTTAGCACTACAGTAAAGACCGAGATTTCGATGTGATGGGTGAGGTGGGGCAGAATCATATTCAGGAGGATAATCCTAGATGTAGCGCTGATGGTAATAAATTGATGGAGTCTAAGTTCGCTGCTGATGAAGACCCCCCCCATGATTGAGGGACTCAGGGAAGGCCATGGGAGAGTGGGGGTTAGTATTGGGAACCAGGAGAACAATAACTTTAGGTTTAGATGAGTTTAGCATCAAGCAACCCCAACTTTTAGTTGTGCTCCTAAAAATGATGTTAAATTTGGGTCCATAATTGGTGAAGAGGCAATCCAGGAAGCAATAACAAAGTTACTCACCGTAGTGACTACCTTACTCCTGGTCCATAGTGATATGATATATGATATGGCATTTGTAACGCGCCTATACACAAGTGTTTCAAGGCGCGACAAGGCGGGGGGGAGGGGGGAGACAGACAACGATCCTACTAGGCCAGGTGTCATTCAGATCATGCAAGTGCAAGGGTAGAGGAGAAAGGGAAAAGTGCAAGGGGAAGGGGAGAGGGGAAAGTGCAGTACATGGTTAGTAGAATACAAGATAAATAATAGGGACACCTGGTGGCAAGTGCAAGGTAAGTGCTGGGAGGAGGGGCTGTAGGATACAGAGACAGTTCGGTAGTGCAGGTAGGCAGTGCAGGGAAGAGTGGCTGGGCCAAGGACCGAGATCGGCGAGTGGCCCAGTTGCAGATTCAGTGCAGGTTTGCCGATTTTAGCAGGGGAGGGAGAGAAAGCGGAGGCAAAGAGGAAGGTTTTGAGGTTCTTCCGGAACCGGAGATGGTTCTCCTCAAGTTTCAGGGAGGCAGGAAGGCTGTTCCAGAGGGAGGCCCCTGCTGCGGAGAGAGAGATCTACCCCCAACTCGTTGCTTGGAGAAGCGGCTGACCCTGAGGGAGTTGGAGGTGGATGAGCGAAGAGCTTGAGAAGGAAGATGTTTAGGAAGAGAGAGTTGAAGGTATTTTGGCCCAAGGCCCCAGAAGGCCTTGTGGACAATGCAGAGGGTTTTGAACTTAATCCTCGCAGCCAGGGGGAGCCAGTGTTGTGATTTCAGTCCTGGAAAGATACGGTCCCTGGGCTTGAGGCCAAGGACAAGTCTTGCAGTCCTGTTCTGGATGAGTTGCAAAGGGCGTAGAGTAGAGGTAGGAAGATTTAGATAGAGGCTGTTACAGTAGTCCAGCTTCGAGAGAACCAGGGCTCTAGAGACAGTGAGCTTCTGGGGAAGGAAAGGAAAGGAAGGATATCTCTGAGGTGGTGTAGCTGGTAGTGTGACTTCTTAGAGACGTCAGATATGTGTGGAGTCGAAGATGACCCCGGGGTTTTTTGCCTTGCAGGTAGGAGCAGGGAGAGGACCAAGGGAGGCCGGCCAGAGCTGCAGGGAAGGAGGGAGTGGGTGTGCTGATGAGTAGAATCTCAGTCTTATTGGCATTAAGGCAGAGGTCATTGGCGGCACACCATTCATGGTTAGCAGAAAGACAGTCAGAGATGAGGGAAAGGGAAGAGGAGGCCGAGGGTAGCCTGAAAATGAGCTGGGTATCATCCGTGTAGCACTGGAAGTTGGGACAGAGAGCGGCGATGCGGTGAGCAAGAAGTGCCAGATACTGGTTGAACAGCCAGGGGGAGAGGTTAGATCCCTGGGGGACACCACAGGTAGAGAAAAAGATGTCAGACGAAGGAGCCCAGTTGGACCTGGGAGGGTCAATTGGAGAGGAAGGAGGTCAGCCATGCCAGAGCCTGACCAGTGATACCCAGGTTATCATGGAGACGGTTGAGCAGGATGGTGTGGTTGACAGTGTCAAAGGCAGAAGAGAGATCAATCAAAATGAGAACACAAGGGGTGTTAAGAGTCAAGGTTTGAGAGCAGGTCCTCACGGATGTTCAGGAGAGCAGTTTCCGTGCTTCTGGCAGCTCTGAAGCCGGACTGATGGTCATGAAGACTACCAACAGATTCAGCATGGAGATTAAGCTGGGAGATGGCCAGTTTCTTCAGGAGCTTGCCCAGGAAGGGAGTGATCAAGATTGGGCAATAGTTAGCTGGGCAGGAGGGGTCGGAAGAGGGTTTAGGAAGGGGTGCACAAGGGAGTGCTTGAGGGGGAATGGGAAAGGAGTGATTGCGGAAGTCAGCCAGGGCAGGAGCCAAGGAGTCGATGTGGTCCTTGATAGTTTTGGAGGAACAGGGGTGGACCTGTTTTGACGAGACTTTCATAGATCGGACTTGTCTCGAAACCTCGTCAGCAGAAAAAAGGTGAAGGCAGACAAGGAGGGAGGAGGAGTGGCTGCAGAAGGGCCAGAGGAAGAGCAGGGAATAGAGGGGGGAGGTGATAGGAGGAGAGAGGACAGGATGTCCTGAGTTTTTTAAATTAAGTGAGAGGCCAGTGCCGTGGAGAGGGCCTAGGAGGGGACAGGAGAGGTAGAGACTGCAGCAGGGTTGGCCAGCTCCTTGCAGATTTTAAAGAGTTCGGCCGAATTGTTAGATGCTGCAGAGATACGTGCTTGGATAAGGGCTCTCTTCTTGGTGAGAACGGAGAGCCGGTATTGCCTTTGGAGCAGCCGGCAGGCCAGTTTGTCAGAGGATGAACATGAAGCACGCCATTTCTTCTCTGCTACCCTGCACTTGCATTTAAGGGTGACGAGATCCGAGTCATACCAGGAGTTACATTTGGCTTTAGGCTTCAGGCAGAGTCTCATGACGGGGGCAAGGATATCAAGAGTATCAGATATAGCAGAGTGGAGAGGGCTTTGTCAAGGTGGGGGTCAGCCGAAGGGGGAGATGGGGGCGAGAAGGTGGTAGCGAAAGCCTCAACTGACACGCGCTTCATGGGTAGGATGACCGCGAAGGTGGGTGGCAGTGATGAGGGTGGCCTTGCCTGTGGGGTAGGGAAGGTGAGGTGGGAGGATAGGAGAAAGTGATCACTCCAGGAGAGCGGAGTGGAGAGAGGGACAGAGAGGGGAAGGTCATGAGAGATCAGAGCATCAAGAGTGTGCCCTGCAGAATGGGTCGGCGCAGACGGGAGAATAGAGAGTGCGAAAGAGTCCAGAGGGAGGACAGGAGGCATCAAGGTGGATGTTGAAGTCTCCAAGATAGAGGAGTTGAGTGGTTGAGGACAGGAGTGAGGAGGAGAGGCTAGCCCACTCAGAGAGGAAGGAGGAAATTTGACCAGGTGGCCGATAGATAGTAGCCACGGTAAGGGAATGGCTAGGAGAGAGAGAGAGAGAGAGAGAGAGAGAGTCGGCAGACAAGGCATTCAAAGGAGGAGTAGGTCTGCGTAGGAGTGACAGTGGCAGGAATCCACCCTTTCCTCCGTACTTTTGGGACATTCAGTCCTTCGGGATGGGACCGGAGCACTTTTGTTCAAAAGCATCAAAAACGTTATTTGAATTTTAACGCAGGGTCACCGCACGTGGCCGTAACCCTGCCCTCCAGAGCTCTGCATCGCCCTTCAATCCTCTTCTATCGCCAGGTCTGAGACCATTTAAGCAACAATAAAGGATACTATTTAGAGGGGACGGCAGGCGGATGGGCGTATGGAGGAAAGGGGACTATGGACTAGGAGTAAGGTAGTCAATACGGTGAGTAACTGTTATATTCCTATGTCCCGTCTCCTTTCCCCCAGCATAACCATAGGTAGTACGGGTGGATGGAAAATACCTTTACTGGAATACGTTTCTGAGAACAGCCTGGCCAAATTGGGCATCAGCCCTGGAGCTCAGGCCTAAGCAGTAATGTTTGCAGAAAACTGATGGGGAGGCCCACGTGGCCGCCTTGGCGATGCACTCCCAAGGGACATACTTTTGGGAGACAACAGCAACTGATTTGTGCATGGATGCCCTTTGGTGGTTGAAGGCCTTGAATCTTATAGGACTCTGAAATACAGTAGGCAATCCAGTGGAAAATAGATGCTTTGGGAGCAGGCTTCCCTTTCAGATCTCCGCACGCAACTATGAGCTGTGAGGATCTTCAGAGTTCACGTGTTCTATCGAGAGAAAACCTCTGGGCTCGCCTGATGTCCAGGTTGTGTAAAACTCTCTGCATCAGATGCCGGATTAGGAAAAAAGGCAGGCAAGGAGATGGATTGGTTCAAATGAAAATCAGTAACTACCTTAGGCAGGAAGGAAGGAGGAGTGCGAAGCACAACCTTATCCCTGTGGAAAATGAGGAATGGATGTTCTACGGAGAGAGCTTGGAGCTTGCTTAGTGGCCTTGCTCATGTTATTGCGATCAGAAAAGCAACCTAACCTTCCAAGAGAGGTACTTAAGATCTATAGTGGCCATGGGTTCAAACGGTTTATGACATAATGCGGTGAGAGCCACATTTAGATTCCATTTGGGAGGAGTCCGCACCGGCGGGAAGAGATAAACCCACAAAATGCCTTTTAATGACTGGATTATATATGGGAAAAGGAGGCAAACCCTCGGCTTGCATCCACCAACCCCATATTTGAACTTCTAAGTCAAGTATTGGGCCAGGGCCGGCTGGCTGGCCCACCCAATGTTACTGTTCATGGTTCTGTACAGGTCTACTGTAAGACCACAGTTATGTTGTGGGAGTTGGCCCACAGGTTGAAAGTTATGGGGAAGGGACGCGCTCAAGGTGTGCAGGCATACTGACAATAGCGACCAAGGCCCCATGAGACCCTACGCTAGAAAACCCCACACACACACCTGTACAATGGCTAAACTTACTTTGGTGACTCTGAATATACAGGGACTAGGGCACCCCTATAAAAACGCAGACGTATGTCAAACTACAAGTGGATATCATATTTCTGCAGGAGACACATCTCAATAAAATAGAAGCAGAAAAACAAAGCACAAGGCTGGGGGGCGGCACAGCCGTATACTCACCAAGTCAAGGGAAACGGGGAGTATCCATTATTATACACAAGCGTGTCCCCTTCCAGATACAACACACATGCAACGGCAAAGAGGGCCGATTCATACTACTGCAGGGCCGGATCCAGCAACATCCAAATACTCTGCTAAACTTATATGTCCCCACAACGGACATCCCGGCATACTTCACCCGCACATTCTCAAAATGCGCCCAATAGTTGGGGTAACTCACCATAATAGGCAGAGACCTGAATTTAGCCTTAGACCCGGACCTCGATCGCCAGGGAGTAAAACATGTCAACTTACCCAACCTAAATAAGAGATGCACTCAAAACACTGATGACCGACCTACAACTGGTAGACATCAGGAGATACAACAGGACTTCACGGCCAGACTTAATGCCAGTCAACCAACACAGCCCACATGGCAACTGACTGCAAGATTAAGCCGATCACCATCAGACCATGCCCCGGTCACACTGCATCTTACACTCCCAGATGCGACCCGCAAACTCCCATTGTGGTGCCCGAACATCTGCACTCTACAGTTCCCCCGACATAGTAGAGGGTCAGTCAGACGACATCAATGGTTTTTGGGAAGATAACGAAAAACCGGAATACTCGCCCTATAAGTTCTGGGACACCTTCAAGAGTGCACGTTGCATATCGCGATGGGCACATAAGCGAAAAACCTGGGGACAAAGAGAGGCCCAACTGACAGAAGAGCTTAAGCATCTAGAGAAACAAGCAGCAGCTAAGGCCCCAGCTCCAAAAACTGAGTGCAGAGATCAAACAACTCACCACAGAATGGGCACAAAAATCATACACTAGTTGGTCAAACACATACTACCTGGAGAGCGATAGACCATACATATGATGGCACTTGCACAACAACAAGAGGCACAAATAATCTCAGCCATTAGCGACAACACAAACAACCTGGTGGTGGGGGATGAACAAATTAACGAGAGGTTCGCCGAGTTCTATCGAGAGCTATATACCGCAACCGATACAAACATGCCCTAAGCCACAGAAGCCTTCTTGGACACGGTACCCATCCCCCGAATCCCAGCAGAACAGAGAGACTACCTAGACACTCACATCACCGCCGCAGAAATCAGTAGTGCAATACTAGCTCTCTCCCAGGGAAAGGCAGCCGGCCCGGACAGGATCACAATAGATATGCATACGAATATAGTGGAAGGAATTGCACCAAAACTAGAGGCAGTCTTTAAAGAAGCGCTTACCCACAAACAATTACCAAAATTCATGCTAGCAGCCAACATCATAGTATTCCACAAGGGCGGGAGGGAACCAGAAGTCTGTGGCTTCTACAGACCAAATCTCATAAATAAACTCAGACACCAAAATGTTAGCGAAATGTCAAGCAAAAACAATAGAAAACACTCTTCTGCAACTAGTGCATAAAGACCAAACGGGCTTCATAAAAAGGTAGACACTCCAGCGATAACATCTGCAGGTTGCTACATATAGCTGAAGACGGAGACCCCCAAGACGCCATTCTGGCAGTAGACGCGGAAAAGGCATTCGACAAGATACAGTGGGAATTTATGTCCCATTTTCTGCCCAGATATGCTTTCTCCCCCATGCCCCCACAGCTAATCCAATCAATTAAGCTTCTGTACACAGGCTCTGTGGTCACTAATAGGGTAGCCTTCATAGAATTTGCCCTACAATCAGGTACGCGCCAGCGATGCCCACTATCGCCATTTAGTTTCAATTTAAACTTTTTTAGTGGTTACATATTGGTACGTAATCATAACAATGCAAGCAAAGGGGAGGGGAAAAAAAAAACCACACAATTGGAAGTCAGCAGTACCAGTTAAAGAGAAAACCGTTAAGGCTTCCTTTTCCGCCTCAAATTTTTGAAATATTATTTTAACCAACTCCAGCAAGGCGAATGTTAATGAAAGCCTGGTCCCTTGCAACAAAAGTAGCCAAATGTCCTCTTTAGATAACATTCGATTTCAAGCAAAATAATTCTGCACCAGGTTGAATCCGATATGATGCACTGCCGGGTAGCTCTTGATCAAATGGTACAAGGATTCAACTTTGTGATCACACAGTTTACAACCGTAGTCTCTGAGTTCCTTTAATTTCCTGACTTCAAGGAGCTCCATTGTGGGAAACAAGTTAAAACTCAGTCTTAGAAATTGGTACTGTAAAGTTGCAGAGGGAAACATACTCAGGAACAGTGGTATCAATCCTAGTCTGCTCGAAACTGCACAGTATTTCCCATAGAAAGACACTAGTAGACACTAGACCTAAAGTGTCAATCCAGTCTTGGTCGTACAGCCTACGTTTTACCTGGTCAGGATTTTCTATAAATAGTTTCTCCATGGCACAATTACCTTTAGTAAACCTTTGCATTTTCCACTCCATTCTTCTAGTATGCACTCCATTTTCGCCTTGTGTGCTTGTCCAAGTAGGGTGAATCCACCTTCCGAGGGAAGCTGAATGCATTTCTGGTAGAAGGATAACGAGCTTCCAAACAGTGACTGTGTAATGAAGCGAGACATCTCTTTTCGGATCACTGCTACAGGCATGCAGTTCGGCAACACGAGACCATATCTCCAGAATAGTCGCTCTAAAACTTGCCACACCTTCCAACTCAGTTGGATTGCAGATTCCGCTCCATAAGTCAGAATGGGGATTACTTTCATGCAGTAGAATGTTATAACTGGGACAAGGGAAAATTGACAGCATTTACCTTTGATGAATTTCGCCTGTGCTGATAGGATCTTCACTTTCCGTCTCAAGTCAGCTTCTCTGGGTGCGTCATTACTGCTGACATTTATTGATACCCCTAAGTATGTCATTTGGGTAGTCTCTGGTGTTCCTTCTCCATTTATGTACCAACCCTTGGACTTTGCGGCTTTGCCCACTGGCTTGCCAAATGTTAACACAGCGGATTTAGATGCATTTATCCTGAGGTCGTTGGCAGTTAAGAAACCAAGGCATCTAGTTGACGCTGAAGACCGATTAGTGTTTCATCTAGTATCACTACGTCGTCCTCGTACAATAGTCTGCTTACGGGGATGCCCAAAATAGAAGGTGGGAAACACCAAATCTCTTTAAAGGCCTCTTCCATGTCTGATGTATACAAATTAAAGATCGCAGGGGCAAGGCAACAGCCTAGTTTAAGCCCAGTTGTTTTTATGGGGTGTGTCAAGTCGCCCAATTTATTCAGCCCGATTTGAATCGTTGTACCGGAGTGCAGTGCATCAATGGCTTCTCGCAGGTTGGTAGGGCATCTCAAAGCTTTTAGCTTAAACTATAGGGTCTGTCTGTTAACTGAGTCAAAGGCTTGTGACAGATCCACTGAAGCCAAGTATAACTTTTTGCTGTTCTGTGTAGTTCTCAGTTTCATAAAGTTGATTAAGAATAGATTCAGGGCGGTGCCAGTGCCTTTCTCGAATCCTGCTTGAGTTCAGTCTCGATGGTTTGTTTTCCTGCTCCAGGCAACAAGATGTTCCAAAATCAGGGCTGCAAAGATTTTGCCAATAACGTCCAGAAGGGCAATAGGCCTATAATTTGATGGAAGTGACCCATCGCCCTTCTTAAAAATCAGGATGACAACTGAGGTAGTCTAAGAGGCCATTATTTTTCTCCTCAGTTTCATTCATGTTAACAGGTCGTACATGAACGATTCCCAATTCTCCAGATTCCTTTTGAGAATCAGGTTAGTCAGGACATCTGATCCGACCGCTCTCGAATTACTAGAGCTTTTGATTAGGGCGAGGATGTCTTCTCGGTCTGTTTCAAATAGCCATTTATGAGAGTTTGTTTCCTTGATTCTCTGTCGGACTAGAAAAGAGCTGTTAAGTATTCTGTCCACTCTCGTGGAATTGAATCTGTTAGAATACACTGCTGCGGAGCGTCCATTGAATTAAAAGATTTGCCACATCTGCCTGGAGTTTTTGGAGGCAACAAAGATTCAGCATGTTCTCAGCATTGTGATGACTTAAGGTGTATCTATGCTGTTTCAACCAGTTTTTGTATGTTGACTTACGTTTCTTGACCGTGTCCAAGGATAGTAATTAAGGTGGTTTTTTATTAGCTCTTATTAAGCAGTTCAATTATTTTTTCCTCAACCGGACTGCTAAGTCGAATTTGTGTCTGTGAATGAAGCACCACCTGGAGCTGTCGTTTGTGTATATGGACAGGTATTTTGTGTAGTTTAAGGCAACATGTTTTCGGACGCCATCCAAGATTGTCGTCAAGGCAGTGACATGGTCACGTGACAATCTCAGTCCGTTTCTCCTTGGTTGAATTTCTAAGCTTTACGTTCTCTTCTGCAGTTTTTTTGGTCACCTTGAGCGAAAGACGTAACTTCAGAATATTATGGTCACTTCGGTTAGTGTTAATGACCGTCATATCCATTAAGTTTGTGTGTAGGTTGTCTGAAAGAAATAGTCTGTATTTGGGTGTCTCCCCCCTCCCTGCTTCAAGGTAGAATTAGGCGGTCTGTCTCCCTCCACCGCTCCATTTTGCAGTAGGATGTTTGAGGACAGATCCTTTCTCCACAACATGCCTCTCAATTAGACTTCCTTCGAGGTGGTTGTTGGGCGCTCTACGAGTGCTAAGGCGCTGTTAAAGCATTGGATGTTTAGGTCACCACACAGTATGATGTTCAGATTCTGCCTAGAGATTC
Organism: Ambystoma mexicanum; assembly: GCF_040938575.1. Taxonomy (NCBI): domain Eukaryota; kingdom Metazoa; phylum Chordata; class Amphibia; order Caudata; family Ambystomatidae; genus Ambystoma; species Ambystoma mexicanum. The sequence continues at coordinate 987,569,314 of NC_090921.1, forward strand.
TGGCGTCATCAATCTCCTCCGTAACTTGTTCAATGAAGTGCTTAGATGTCGTTGTTTTAATGTTCCAGTACAAATTGCAGCATAGAATCGGCCCTGCGTTCGTGACCTTTAAACAATCAAATTCCTCTAGCATGACTTGAATGAGAGGGGAGATGTTCCTTTCCCATATTACTCTGAACCCACTGCTAACATTTACAATGGTTGGGAGGCCAGCCATGGGTCTTCCCGTCAGACCCTTTCTTGCCAGGTTTGGAAAGGTGGCAAACCCCTCAAGGAGAGATTGGTCTCTTAGCCAGGCCTCCTGGAGGCAAATCACGTCAAAATCTTTGAACTGTGTGGTCCCTTCCCCTAGCAAGTGCTTAAAAACCTTACGTGTTCCAGCAGCTCAGTGTGACTTGAGGCTGGGCGGCCTTCCTACCAAACATTTGGCGCTATGATTGAGAAGCTAAGGCACCCAACCAACCAATTCCAGCCTGTGTCATCCTTCCCCACCCGTTTGCCCTTTTTAGGGCAGTTTTTGTCCGTGGCTGAGTTTGGGTCGTCTACAACAATTTTGAATTTGCTGGGTTGACACAACCCGACTTCGCCCCGTTGGCCGCTTGTCATTCTGGTTCGCTGGATAGGTTTAGGCCCTGTAGAGTTGGGTTTGCTCCGAGAGTGCTTGCAAGCTTTCACAGGAGTGTGCGTTGGGAGTTTCAGCTCCTCTATTGCTCCCAGACTCAGAATTTGCTAGGTCTTTTAATGAAAACCCCATAATGTTCAGTTGGGGAGTTTCCTGCACCAGCAACTGCTTGATTTTGATAGAGAAGTAAATTACCACCATGTCTTTCCTTGACTCCTCTGGGAAATCAACCAGATGGAGATCGTTAGAGTTTATAGTTGAGAGCGATCTTATGCTGTGGAAGTGTCTAAGGATATTCGCTCTACTAAGAATGAGGTTGTCCTGTATGTGTAGGATTCTCTCCAATGGCACACGGATCATGTCATTTTCTCCTACTTCTAGTACTCTCTTCAATCAATTTGGTTTAACTGTCTTTTCTTGTCTGGGGACCTTGGACACTGGCTCTATCGGTCCAGTTAGCCTGCTTGTTGCGGAAACTTCAGGGCGAACCCGGTACCCAGAGCCACAGAAGAACTGGGCCCAACTTTAGCCCCCAAACTGGGAACCTCAGGAGATCTCGTTTTGGCAGGCCCGCTGTGGGAACCCTCTGAGGAAGCTCTGGTGCGTCTATTAGGCCCTTTGCGGGACACGTTAGGGATATCTCTGGTAGAAGAGTACTTGAGCCCCTCCCGGTCCTGGAGGAACCTGGGAAGGAGTCAGCTGGCCGGGGTGCCCTAAAAAGCAAAGAACTCACCGGACGCTTTTTCTTTTCCCAATCGATGAAGAGCTGCAAATGCGGTGGAGGAACGTGTTGAAACATCTCCCACCTGACGAGACAACGCTGGTTTGCACGGACAGAAAGGGAGTCGCATTAGAAACACGAGTCCCAACGGTGTTCCGGGCCTAAACACTCCAGGTAAAGAGTGGTGATCCGCACATGGGAAGCATTTGCAGGATGAACAGGACACAAATCCCAAGCGCTCCGGCATAGACTGAGGACAAGATGACTGTGGAACCAGAGCAGGAGGGAAGGGCAAAGGGAATAAAAAGAAAAATTCCTGTGTCCCCAAACCCGACCGCGCAGAGAAAAGGACTGTTGGCCGATGCGTGGGGCGGAGCTCAGGAGGGTGGGGTTATGGTCACGTGCGATGGCCCCGTGTAAAAAAATAAAAGGACAAACATTTAATGTTTGATGCTTTTTAACAAAAGTGCTCCGGTCCCGTCCCGTGGGACGGAATGTGCCACAAGTATGGAGGAAAGGGGACGGGACGAAGGAGTATGGGGTGTATCAATTAACGTGTTGTATCGTGTATGTGGTACTAGGGAGATTGGTCTTGGGGGAGGGGACAAGGCAATGGGTTACAGAAACAGGGGTGATACAACAGTGCCGCAGAACAGGCAGACATGGGCAACAGCTGATTACATTCATTACCATTTATTCATCTCTGCACATGCTGAGAGTGTTCTGAGATAATAGCTGGTCTTTGAAGCCTATCACTAAAAATAGAGTATACAGACAAAATAAAGGCCACCAGGTAATGCAATACCTCCCTACTCTGCCAATCAATGCCATATTCACTTGTCTAACCGATCTTCCAACTTCTACATTCTCTTGGAGGTGACAATGAGACCACACAAAGGTCAGCGGGACACTACAAACTATTTGGGAACATGCTGGTAAGTTATGTTGATTTTATGTAATCAGGCTTGCTAGAACACATTTGCTTTGCATCCTGGCAATTTGGGTCCTGCAAAGAAAAAGGTGGGCTTATAGGTGGATTAGTAGCAGCACAGCAGCTATGCGAGATTGGCAGGGCTGTATCCTTCCCTGTGGGTGGGCGTTCTTTGTGTGCAGTTCATTTTAAGGTCCTGCCGGGTGCTGGTTCAGTATGCTTGTGATAAAGCCAGAGTGCCTTTCTTTAAAAGAAAAGGTCCCACATTTTCTCACAATAGACCTCTTACCTCGTAAATGTGATTAAAGAAAAAGTATGCAGACAACGAAAAGCTTTTCTTAATAAACTTAATGAATAAGTGTTACATTCCAACAGGCCTATCCTTCAGGATAGGCCCCAGTATGTTGGCAGGAGAGCAGGAGTGCCATTAATGAGATTACACTGCCCCCACAGCCCATACTTATTAAACTGCACATATTCTGTAGAGTAGTTATGTGGCATCGAAAACCTGCTATAAGACCCCAGATTGTAATTGCACATTACACAAAGGAAGCAAATGGGTTTCAACAAGCACTATAAAAAAAGGTAGCCAAAAATGCCAGCCTTGCTCAAACAACTCGACTGTACCACACAGACAGCAGAAAGCCACTGCAAATTCCCCCATCACCAGTGATTTGACCGATGGGAGTTGTCTGGATAGGTTAGTTCCACTAATACTTAAAACGGGAAGAGAGAGAACGTGAAAAGTAAATGTAGATAATCCATGAAAAGATCTCTTCTACCAAACTATAACAAAGTGTCCTATTGGCATGTTGCACATTGATATTTAAGTTCGCCTTTTCGAGACCTACATGAGACAAGATAAAGAGATTCACATTCAAAAGAATTGCCTTGTTATCCTGCTGAAAGAGGAATCACCCCTTTTGTGTTCCACAAACTCCAAATGAATAGCACGCCGGTTGTTTACATTCTTAACAGCACCAAAGCAAATGATGAAAATTCAGTGGGCTTTATGACCATTATTTGCTAGTCACTTCAGACGTTTTTTAGCAGTGAATGACACATTTTCAATAGGCATTTTCAAATAGTTTTCACTCATTTTTAAAACAAAATATATGGATGAGCCAGAAAAGATACTAGCAAGGACAGATATGTTAATTCAAAAGTCACCCTGCTCCTTAATAACACTATAAATGAATAACTTTTTGAATAAAATCCTTCTTCCCCATGATTTCCTAAGCACACTAAACATGGTCAAAAAGAATATAGCAAGACAAATATGGGGTTCTCACCAAACAGGGGAAAGTGGTGGGAAGAAGAAGTGTGAGGCGAGGCGGAAGGTTAGTAGGGCGAGGTGTAGGAAAACCCTACTCAGCAAAGTTCCCTGAAACAACAATTTTATCTGCTTAGACAACTTCGTCTCCAAGGAATCTAGTTTCTGTAAATCAGACAACCAGGTCTCCTCACTGGGCCGCCACCTCAATCTACTTGGCCTCAATGTAACCAAGTCACTGCTCTATGGAGCTAGCTTGTTCCACCAATCCCTCTAAAAGAGGGCATCGAGCCCACAGTGACCGTCGGGGGGAAATCTTCAAAATCAGTGCCCAGAACCATTCCCACCTGCAGGACACTTGCCCTGGGAAACCTAGCATCTTTCTGCAATTCCCCAACACCTGCAGTAGAATCTTTGTCTGGTGTGGCACAGAACCAACATTTACTCCGATCCTTTGCGCCCAATTTAAAGATCTTAAACAGGGTCCAGTAAACTCTGCAGAGGGTCTTTTGCTGTAAAAAGGAAAAGCGGGTAATGCATTCATTTGACGAATAATCACTGGAATTTGTTATCGATTACAAGAAATGAAAGCGACTCAAGAGTTATAACAAAATGGGAGAGTGGGTTTCAAATCCGAATAGTACTTCGAATAACATTTTATCAAAAAAATTATTTGGAAAATAATCCCGAAAATACGCAAAGCGTCAATAAAAAAGTTAAGAGTGATTCTATCAACGAATTAAGCTATTGACACGCCCCATTTAAGTAGGATGTGTTAATGTGGCCTGCATTTGTGCCAGTGGCTTGGAGCCAGCAGTGTGTGTGTGGCCTTGTATGACCGGTTACTGACAGCCGAGGCAAAGGAGAAGACTGAAACAAACATTTTAGGCAGGAAGCATGTTTTTAGAATGATTGATCTAGGATGGCTCGGTGGACACGTATTCAATGTTCGTGGAGACACCAGGGAATTACAGGCTCTTGGGAAATGTGTATTTTGGGATTCTAATGATATTTTCTGATGGAAAAAAGGGCAATTTCCATAAAAGGGCCGATACATAACTACCAAGTCAGTATGGCCATTTTGCTGGCAGCCAATGCTGCCTACGAAGAGAGGTAATATGGTCCACAATGGCTATGGTGATCTGAAGCCGGTGCAGCACATCGGTTTAGGTTCCTGTGACAGAATGCCATCTGAGAAAGCGGAATAGCCTGAAATTTATTAATGAAAATGATGCAAGTAAATCTGTCCCTTAAAGTGAGGTCTGCTAATCAGACACCACTAACATAACATACCGCTTCATGTTGGAAAGAATACAGTACAGCAAACACGTAACTCTGCCAAGCCGATCTACTAATCCCTCAAACCAGCTACATTTGAGGATGGCAACATCGTAGTTACAAAGTAACATGTGCATTCCCACGAACAACTGATGGAACCCAAATTTCAAAGCAGCCAGGATCAACCTTTAACCATTTACCTGCTTCAGAGAGGGGTTTCCCTACATCAACAAAACTAATTAAACAGTCATTGTCAGAATGTCAAAAATAAAGTTCACCGCCCTATGTCAAAATCCTAACCCCCCCCCCTCCTGTCTACCCCCCCAGCTAAACTTAAGTAAATAAAAAGTGGCACTAGACTCAAGGGGTTGGCTCCCTTTACCAGAGTCTTTCCAAAGTTATTCAAGTTTGTTTCCTGGGGCAGAGCCAGCCTCCTAGGTACTGCCATAATGTAAAAGAGCTTAGTTATCTCTCCCAAGCTGTGCAAAGTTCCCTAAGGCTTGGGGTTTAATTCAGTTTCCCCAAAGCCTTTCTTGTATTCCACATGGTTTACTCTTTATGAGCAGAGGCCTGCAACAAGGTGAAAGATTGGCCATTTGTTCCAAGGTGTACTGCAATTACTGATCACTTCTTGTAGGTCCCAGACCACATTCACAATATCCCACTCTCTTACCAAGTAGGGTACACCAGATTCTCACTTGTTATGGGTCCCAGACCTCCTTCAGAGTACCCTTCCTCTTGACCCACTCCCCTGCCAAATGAGGTATACCATGCTCTTGATTCCCCAATCCAATCCTGTTGCTCTGGTTTCACTTGCACCCACAGCCTTGGGTTACTCTCCTGCCAAGATCTTTGAGTGTCAGTCACATAAGCAAACTTTGTATTCCTCTTTAATAGCACTTGGGGAGCACTTTCCCAATAAGGGTTCCAGACTCCCTTCTTTCGTCTGCTCGCAATGTCCATCATTCAATCGCTCTCTGTTCCACACCTAGATTACTCTCCTGCAAAGGTCTGTGAACATTATGTGTTTCCCCAAAGTTCATGTTCCCCTTACTGTTAGTCGGGGTATGCTGTTGCGATATGGATCCCAGGCCCTTTTCTCTAGGTTATTCTCAATGTTCTCGTGCTTTTGCTTAATTTCTGCCCACAGTCTTGGTTTGTTGTCCACTGCCAAGGTCTGTGTGTATCCCTTATTTCCGTCAGTCTGGATTTGTCCTTCTGAGGTGGGTCCCAGACCCCCTTTTCCTGGACTCTTTCCCTGCGAGAATTTCTCCTTTACTGTGTTTCCTACCCACATGCTCTCCGGGTCTCCCCAACCGCCAGCGCCAGACTAGTCACCCCGATACCTGTAGGGCCTTGGCTGTCTATCTCCAATGGTTTGCAAGTCTCCCAAGGGTTTCACTGGTATTTCGGTAGCAGCAGGCTCTCTCCCAGTCACTCACAGGCTTCCCCTGCAGTCTGCTGGTGCTTTGTGGACAGCACGGCAGCTCTGGTTCCCAGAGGGTAGGTTTTCTGCGGATTCGCTTACTGTGCCCTCCGTGGGTCTGCTTTGCTCTAGGACGAAGTTGGCTCCTCTTCCCTGTGGCTCTGTGCAGCTCCTGCCACGCTCTTGGTCCACATCAAGTGGAGAAGGTAGACGCCATTGTTCTGCTCACTCACTGTTTTTAAACGACAACTGGCCAATCACGTTACTGCAAGGGCTAGATCCTATGCCAGCGTTCAAGTTGGTGATACTCATTACTTGTTGCCTCCTTCTTGTCCCAGTGCGTTCTATCTGAGATGTCTTGCCAAAACACATGGGGATATTGGGTATTGGGGAATGGAAGGGGCTCGGAGGGAGGGTGGGTTGCTAATGGAGAACCTGGGTTCTCCCAGGTTGACTACTGCTCTCAATGGGGTCCCCTCCTCACCATAAAATCCTCCCTCTGAGCACCATGCCCAGGGGGAACCTCGGGCAGCAGCCTCACTCCCCTGGCCTCATGCAAGGGGCTCCCCCACCCGAAGCAGTGACAAAATCCCAGATTCATCACAGCTCCCAGAACCTGGTGGCAGATGAAACTAAATATAAGCCATGTATAATTTGGACATGGTAATCTCTGGGAATATACACTATATTGGCCAAAACTTATTGGTGTCATTTTTGTCAACATGGTGGCTAGTGACTCATCTTACTGAAAGGGACTTATGGGTATCCACTTGTAGGACTGGAGTTCAATCAAAACCACCATTTGGGTCCAGCCCACGAAATCCCTCTTTTGATCTCTCTGGGGAGGCTGGTCAATTTCTCCAGAGAACAGGAAATCTCCAGAGGGAGGCGGGGAGGGGGGAAGGAAGGGGGGTTATGGGAAACACTGCTTCAAGAGTCAGCTCTGTCATGACAATGGAGAGCCTACATGGGGTAGCAATCAACGGACTCTGAAGTAGTGCAGACAGGAAAATGGGTGAAATAAGTAGTTCGGAGAAAAGCACCAGTCCACAGAAGCGTCCTACCATCTTGGATTCTCCCAGGGCTCCCACACTTCCTGAGCCCAATCCCCAAATCATGCAGACGAATACTGGATCTCTTACAGAAGGCTCGAAAGGAACAAATCTGCTGTAGTGCATTTACTTTTAAAGGGGTCAGACAACCCCCTCCGTTGAAACATCTTTGCCCTACTGAAGAAAGATTACACCTGGAAATGTGTTGGGGTTACACCGTCTGCGCCAAAGTCCTCATCCATAAAGGTGGAGGCAAAAGCTCCAAGAAGGAAGAAAGCCCCTTGCCTCACCAATACCAGTTGAACATTTGGGATGACCTGCTGACTGGACAAGGCCTACTGCAATCTGAGACTACTGGTACCCATGAATCTGCTCAATATTACAATTATAATAGTTTTTTTTATAAAGTGCTTAATACCAAAGAGGTTTCCAGGCGCGGACCTGGGACTCAAACCCGTTTTGCTCTACATCGTCTTGCGCATAGCTACTGAACTATACTACCCTTGCCCTGATGCGACAGGCCTTGCAAGTGCATGCTAAAGAACTTGCCGACTGGGAATTTCAGAGCAAAGGCACCACATTGCCCTTGTGGTCAACGGATGCCGTCCTCCACCAACCAGAATTCAAGAACCAGCTCCAAGCACAGTTTGCTTCATTTTGCTTCTGAGCCGGCTTGACTGCTTTGAGTCACTTTGAACAGATAGAATCAATGAGCGCTGCCTTTGACATTTGCTGCTTTTCGATCATCTTGGTGCAAACCTGTTAGGGAGAATTCTCTGTTTAGGCTGAATTTCCTAACCTAATGAGTCCCCCAGCGGCTTTTCTGGATTTTTGGTGTTTATTTTTTTCTCCTGCCAAGAGTGAGACTCTTTTACCCTCACTCTTGGACATGATTTGAGTGTGTTCCTTTGACTCTAGATGTGTTTAATGGGGTATGGGGTCTTTTACTCCATAGGGCTTCATGTGTTTTTGTGATCTGTGTTACACAGCACCCTCAGTGCAGTAACACAGGGGTGTCATAGCGACCCCCCCAGTATTGACGCCATACCCTGGGACTGACTTGTCTCCCAGGGCATGTAAAGTCACCATTGACTTTACTAGTCTCGAATTCTGAACAGAGCCAGTACAAATCATCATATTGTGGACGTACTGGCTGGGGCAATTCGATTGCCCCGGGGTCCGTTAGTCGAGGGGGCACGTCTGCGTCCCCACTGGTCGAGTTTTGGCTGGTGGCAGTGGATACTACTTTTTATAGTCAACCGCGAATATTTCTCTATGAGATTTTCCCATTTTTCGAGGCTATCATCTTTATTTATTTAATTACGATAGCCTCAAACATACCGCCGGTTTATTTAATTATTATTAATTCTCTGGTTGGTATTTTTTTGCCAAAACTCGGTTCTAAAAGGGCGTTTGTGTTCTCTTCTGTGACTCCAAGTCGAGCCCTTTGTTCCACTTTTTGGCGGGCTTCTCCACAGAAGCCCTCCAAAGTGGTGCCACTCTGTCTGGGGTACTTAGGAGGAGTGGAGGGGAATTTAGGCACCCTGGACTGAGTTGCCTAGGCAACTCAAGTCGTACTCCATCCTGATTGGCCCAAGTGGTGAGCCGGCCTTAGCATGTTTGAGTCACAGCTAGGCTGAGTGAATGGGGGTTTTCTGCATAAAAGCAGGGCTTTGGGGACTGGAACTTCAGAAGTCGCCACAGGACCTAAGAATCCGACGAGGGAGAAGCTGAGCCTACCTACCACGACGACACCACCGGTGGAGTCCTGCTGGACCGTCTCACCACTTTTCCCAACGACAGAGGAGATCTACCGCCGGAGAGTCTTCTTCCTTTGACTGGTGGGGATAACCAGTTTCACCGTCTTTTTGCCTTCCCGACGCATCTCGTGGCCGACTTGCCTGTGCCAAGCACCCCGGCAACCGGAATACCACGTTTTACCACGACCGTGAAATAAAGGGTAATACCTTTAACCAGAAAACTCTGCGGCTGGTTTCTTCCTTGGCAGTGCAACGACCTTCAGCTTTCCTCCAAGTCGAGATCTTCTCTTCCCCTGGACGACGCCGAGACTTGCACCCGCTGCCAGAAACAACTGCCACCGCTGGAGGATCCTTCCCACTTAAGGTACCGTGTTCCGCCTGGCTTCCCTTGCCACCGACTGTACGGGGTAGATTTAGTGGATACTACTTTTTATAGTCAACCGCGAATATTTCTCTATGGGATTTTCCCATTTTTCGAGGCTACTATCTTTCGGCTTTCGAACCTGGGTTAGTCTGGGACACCCTAGCTAAACTTTTCTGAGCCTCTCTAAACTCATTTCGAACTCTCTGCAAGACTTTCAAAGCCTAGTGTAACTGTGTGATCTTGGGCGCATTTGTGCCCTGCTCTCTCTAAGAGTGGGCCCAGCCTATGGACTTCGGCTCACCAGTGACTTTTGCTCTTCTGCCTTGCTAAAAGTGTTCTTAAATCTTAGAGTGGTGTATCTTCACATATTCTGTCTTTTTCCCTCCCTTTTTCATGAACTTATTGGAGTGCCATCTATAGTTAAGCGCTCACCTCTGTCTGGAAATAAATGGTGTTAACTAAGACTTATCTGATAAGGAATAAGGGTTGTATATATTATAATAGCAACTGTGTTTAGAATATTTTACAATAAGAGTGCTGGAGTGTTTCAAACAGTGTTTTTAAATAAATAAGTATATACTTTGATACCAAAGCTCTGGTCAGTGTTTGCTTGTGTTATTGTATCCGAGTGCCTATTGTGTATACTTTGCATACTGCCTAACTCTTCTTGAGGGAAGTCTGACTGCACAGCTACCAGGTAAATGTGGGTGGTACAGACTGCTACCAAGTGGGTTTACTGCTAACACCTGTAGTCCTAAATCTTTTGCAGTGTTCCCAAAGGGAACTGCACAGGTTTCTGCCCAACACAACCCGACCCAACGGAAGCAACAGTCTCAACCAGGCTCGATGCGAACAGTGGAAACGCACCATAAAGCCTAGCACAATGCTGTCAAGCCCCAAGAATAAGGTTGCCTTGTCCTCCTACCCTGCCTTAAAGTACCCTATTGGCTTACAAGACCCCACTCTCTACCTTTTTAAAAGACATCTTCAGTGAATTGGGTATTGATGCCAAAATTATGCACGTCTGGCTTCAGACAGAGTGCTCCCTTTCACTAAAAAGTCTGTATAGTCCATCTTCTTATGTAGGGGTTGGTTACATTGTTTTGATCAGTGTGTTTGTATTATAAGTTTAATTAAAATCATCCTATTTTCATAGAGCCTGGATTATAGCTTTCACGCCCAGACTGTCAGGCTGGGACATGGGCTTTAAACGGCCCACCAGCCAGATCTTTGGTAGATCCGACCTGTGGGCCTTTAAAGCCAATGTCTGCGCCCCATCTCCGCCCCACGCCAGGGGATGCAAGCTATTCGCACCTCAGGATTTTTACCAGGGTGCGGATAGTTCTTTCTTTTGTCCAACTGGGAGGTCCAATGGGAAATCAGCTCACTGCAAGCCCATTTCCCGTCTGAGAAAAAAATGCTGTCGCCAATAAAATGGAAAAGGGACTATTGTCCTTTTGGGATGACTGCAGCCATGAAAAACATGTTCCGAAATGGTCGCCGTCATCCGAAAAGGGAACTAGCCCCATTTCTATTTTTAACAGCAGCAGTGCGGGCATGAAAGCACAATCGCAACTGGGAAAGGCAGATTGTGACTGGTCAATCTGTCTTTCCCAGGTGCGAATGGGCACTCCCTTATTTTGGTACCACAGTAAAAGTTTTATCCACTACTCATTCCTACATTCCTGTAGAGCAATAGTCGTTTTGTCACAGTGCCAGGCTGTATATAGTGCTTTTCTGTGACTATGCGCCCCTTTGGTGAGTGGGGTTTTCCCAACTCCCGCCCTAAGGAGTTACCATTTCCAGGCATTCTATGACAGAGATGTGTCTAGTTTTAATCGATCTTGTCTGCATGGATCCAGATGTGCAAATGAATAGTTTTGCGGCTACAATGGAATAAAACCAACTGATCTTGTGTCCAGCAGGATTATTAATGATGGCCCTTTTCAGACGGACCTGTGAGTGACCACAACCGCACCAACCACCACATCAATGCACAACAAATGTCCAAGAGTCTTCAGGCAGAGGCACAAAAACTCAGTAATAACTGCAAGCTGGTATCCATCACTGGAGGGTGCTGCCTTTCCTGATATGCAACAGCGCAAACAAATGACCGTTCTTCAGGCATACAATGTACACCTCAGATTCCAATCTTCTGTACACTTTACCCAGATTTCCATCCCTGTCCCTGTGACAGTGACAGTGACCTAAAATGTCAGCACTACACAACCTTTACTGCCATGACTGCCACGGTTAACCCTTTTTTTTTACATCTGAGAAATTAATCAATTCTCCTTTCATTGTAACGCTCGTAGCAACCCTGGTCCTTCGAAGGCTGAATTACCTACTGCTTTGCTCGTCTCCGCATGATAAAGAACTCTGCTCCATGCAGCCTCAATCTTGTTCAACCATGTGCAACTATTTTTAAGATGTATTTAATTTCTATTATGCAACCCCCTCTACCATTTACTTTTTCAGCTTGTTCCCCACCTCTGCCAGTTTAACGTATAAAGGACCATATCATGACTACATCAAACTGCAAAACAAACTCATCAGTAGGAACTAGAAAGTCGGAATTTCTTCTGGGCGAGTAAGGAATCGTGTGCATGTGAAGAGCTGGCAATCTATCCATGTGCTCAGTCTCCACATGTATAGTATGATTATGCATCCCTCATAACCCATTTTAGAAGACCAAATGTGGAGACAGGTCTGCAATTGTGCTGGCGCTTGTCATGCAAGGTCTCCTGTTGATCCCCACTCTCACTGGTTCTTCAGATGCCAGAACTATTGCATGCAGGAGATAGGAACACAGACCACATTTACTTTTTAAACCGAAGTGTAGGAGCCCTTCTACTGAGGACGATCATGGGTCAAATACCCGGTTTTAAGGAATTGATCCCACTCAGGAGAGTTTACAACCACATTTTAGCTCACTGCACCGTATCAGTCTGGTCCCACCCAAAAGGGCAGTCCAACACCGAAATGCTACGTAATTCTCCACCGAACAAGAATACCACCAGCAACCCCCTTGTGGATGCAGCTCCAATTGGTGGATTGGCTCCCGACAGGCAATTTAGGCAGCATGCCTCTGTATTGTATATTTTTGGTACATGGACTGTTCAATCAGGGATCGAAGTTAGGATTTGTAAACGAGGGGCAAAAACCAGCTCCTGGGCTTCAGGCATCATCCTTTATGTAGGCGCTACGTCTGGGGAACCAGGAAAATCTAATGTGTGTGCAAAATGCAAACTCTTTGTCCAGTATGTATTATCCAATATCCTTTAATTGTTTCTTAGGTGTGTCCTTTATTTTCTTTCATACACATTAACAAGCCTACAGAGTGAATATTACAAAGCTATATTTGTATGGCACCACGTGCTTGGGGAAGTTCCAATGTAGCTACTGGTAGCTCTTGGTTTCCGGCTCTCCTTGGCTATAACCAGGAGCTAAAAGGCTCCCAGCTCCTGACAATTTCGAACACTGGTTACATGTTGTGCTGGATGGCACACTCCCGAAATTTGAACTGCTAGAGAAATAAGTTGTCTCACTTGCATGCATCTTTGATTATAGAAAATGACAGTTGTCTGTTCTTGGCAAGGACTTTAGAGCCTGGTATATCACTTTAAATTCCAGAAAAATTGATGTCCTGATCCAGATCTTGCAGGGCCAGAGTGTCGGAAACCTGAAGAAGACCATGGTTGCTCACAGATTTAGGAGCGAAGAATCCGTGGTAATGCTATCTAAGGTGTGGAATTCGATAAAGGACTGCCCAGTAGTAGGTTTTGTGGGTCTGATCAACAAATCAAGTCCTCAATCAGCTCCCGAGGGAATCAGAATTGGTTTGTCCTGTGGAGCGGAAGCCAGAGTCATGTAATCTCCATCTGAAACTGAGCACGTTCAGTCTGGCCAGAGGCACTGCCTGGACACAAGAGCGATGAGACTCGGTAGCCTCTAAAACCACTACATGTTCCTACTAGAAGAATCTACGGCAGGCCTTGTGTGACCGTCAAGTACAACTTTCCCTGGTTTAAAGACAGTCGCAGATCAATGACCAGGTCCAGTAAGTATCCGAGTTGCTCCTCCGCCATCTGTCGAGACCGCACCCTCACCAGCCAATGATTCAAGTAAGAGGACACATGAAAACCCTGGAGGCAAGAGGAAGGCTGCAATGGCCAACAACATTTTTGTAAATGCCCTCAGTGCAGAATTCAGGCCCAAGAGAAGCACTCTTTACTGGAAGTGAAAACCTCGAGAAATGCAGAAAACTGCTCTGAAGGGACCAAATTGGAATGTGGAAAACCACATCTTTCAGATCCACAGAGTTCGAAATGATGGGGCACTGGGAGCCATTTAGCTCCTGCTTTTCGTCCTAGAAGAGCCTGGTTAGCAAAAAAGCAGCAGTTAACAGGGGCTACTTTGGCTCCCCAGGCCAACTGATGCCAAACAAACAACTATGTGAATTTAACTATTTGTGACAATCTAACATAAAGATTAGGACACTTCTATATGGCATTAACAGCAGAATGGGTCATAAATAATGGATAGAATGACATATTTGCATTTTATGTGGAAGTTAGATTTGCATAACACTATGTACTAGCTCCACGTTCCCCAGTTTTAACTTGTGGTGACTGGTTACTAGGGGTGTCACGGTATTAGTTTATGACGGTACGGTAACCTTCTTGCCAAATGACGGTATATCATGGTTATCGCGGTATAGCAGGTGGAGTTAACCAATCTTAACAAATATTTTCTAAAAGGTCATAAATTGTCAGATTTATCATCACAAACAAAACCAGGCACCCTAGCCCAGAATTGGGCTTTTCAACATAATTTCCACTGAAATGCCACCCCTTGCTTCCACCAAACACAAATGTGGGGAGGAGGGGGGGAGCCCTGCTGTGACTGGCAAAGCAAACTGAATAGCTTTTCTTAAGTGGTCATTTAGGCTTTTAGCTCCCTCACTGGCTACTGGTGAAGATGAACATGTTGCCATCTTTATAAACTGCATGCCACAGATCAATGAAGGCTGATGGTAGTATACGCTTGTGCGCATAAACACACGCATGCTCTCTTTACGTTACAGCCTTTAGTTTACTTGCGGGCCAAAAGGTGTTCAGTAATCACGGACATGTTACCCTTTGGTGTGGCAGCAGGGAATACCCACAGAGATGAGTGAAATTCGCAGTGTGACTTATTATATGTAAATTCAATGATAGAACCAGGGAAATCCCCCCCATTGTCATATGTTTAGCAAATATTATCCATTATAAATATAGAAACCCCAAAACCGCCAACCCAAAGTAAACCCTTTTCCTTCTTGGCACTGTATTTATTCTTCCTATTGCTAACATATTGATTTTGTGTCAGGCACGTGTGGTTTATGGAATGGCATTAAAAACTGCTCCAACTGAAACTACTTGGCAGATGGCACATTCAACAGTGCAAGACCAAGACTGCGCAGCACTTGCTCACTGCAGCCTTTCCAAATCAGATTGAAAAGCACACTTAACGGTATGAACGGTATACCGGTATAAACAATGTGACGGTTATTATTGTTCAATTGATTGGTTCACGGTATCTTTAACGGTATACCGTTATACCGTTACATCCCTACTGGTTACTGCTGAATGGCCAGAAGTTGAGTTTAGCTTCTGCTTAATCATCGAGCCCTCGATCCTCCATCACGCAGATCCATTCTTCCTGCTGAAGAACAGACGGAATCTGGGCCGGAGACATCTTGAATTTTTCTAGGGGCAGATGCAGGTTGAAATCTGCCAAATCGAATATGGTGCACAGGTCCGCCGTGTTCGATTTTGGCATTAACAGCCTGGAGTAAAACCCTATGCCTCTTTTTGGAACAAGTTGATTGCAGGCGACAAACAGGGCTGGGCCTTGGCTACTGTAAACATCATGCAATACATCATTAACTCAAAATGTTCCGTAGAAGCCTAGCCTTTAGCTGCCCGCCTATAGATCGCGCAAATATAGACCAGTCACAAGTCAGAGCTCCCTCCATGCAGGTTTTCACCGGCCCGCCAAGACATCAGACGAATCATTAACAGCTGTTCGCCTCGTCCCTCTTTGAGACCTGAGACCTTCCGGAAATCAGATACTAAACATTGGAGGGGAATTTCAGCTATTTATTCTTCGTTTTGTAAAAAAATCCGAAGGGATTAAACACAAAAAAAAAAAAAAAAAATAACACTCATCTCGACTAGTTGAGATTTCTTACCTCAAGTAAATTTGATCCAATTTGCGTTCAGGGCAAATGGGAATGTAGTTCACAAGGAAGGAAAGGGTTTGAAATTGAGCAGAGCTGGGTGCTATTTAGCTCCTACTTGTAGATAAAAAGAGCTGTGAGGGGCCAGTAATGCGAGGCAAACAACTGCATTTTACTAAAGAAAAAAGCTTCAAACAAGTCCTCGCTAATCCTACTCTATCAGGGAAATCCCTACCTAGTCTAAAGGCTAAGGGAATATCTTCTAACATATACAAAACTGGCCCTCACACTAAACATAACATTCAAAGTAATTCATAAACATAAAAGAACAATTAACCAGTATTCGGATGACCTTTCCCTGTCCTGGTTAAATCCCTTTCACATCCAAGGTCAACATCCCCAAAGGTTCAAAGGAAAAAGAAAAGTCGTGAACCACTTCTTGTAGGGTCCAACTAAAACAACAGTTAAAACACAAATCCACGGGTAACAGTTGTTCAGCTTTCAGCTCAAAAGATCCCCTTCAATTTCAGCCAACAGAACAGCACCAATGGTAATCCTGGTTATCCTCTTTCCAAGATGGTTTTGCCACAGTTCAAAGAATAGATTAATAACTTCTCCTTCAACAACCTCACAAGTGTTTATCCCCTCTGCAGTGTATTTGGTACAATTGTCAGGATGCTTCTTCTTGGGTTGTTGCTTTCCTCTCGACAACCACCCTTCCACTACTATTACTGTGGGAACGGACTCCTTTGTTCCACAGTATGCCACTACTTCAACCAACTTCAAAGTAACATCCACTGACCGAATTTTACACAACTATAGTTCTGGTATTTCTACTTCAACTTTCTACTTCTGAATGGTTAGGCATTTATTAAAGGCAAGTCTCTCTGACCTTTACAGGTAGGCAAGGCACTCCTCTTTCCTATAGGACAGCCTCTTTGCCTCTTCTGTCTGTTTTACTGCCACATGTGTAACCTGCTTCTGCATCAAGACTGAACGTCTCTCAACTTCAGCAGTCTCAGCATTACAGATTATTTGCTCAATCTTCTTACAAGCACCCAGCTCCCTTCCCCAGCTTTATGCACACCTTCTTGGTTCCAGTAGCTACACTGAACCTTTATTGGCACACTTCCAACTTCAGGTAACACTGTTACACTTGTATCGGAGGACACTGGACTTTTACAACTTTGCCAATCAGGCGGATATATTTAAACAGGGCTTGCTTAACCGTTTGCCTCTTGGCTTGGGTAATGCGCGTACTTCTCGTTAGTACAACTTCTAGGATTAAATAATGCTTGTTCTTAATGTTACAATGTTCAGTCTTCAAATGAGAAACAGATGTAGGTACACGCTAGCACTCCTTAAGGAAGATCTTTAACCTTAAATAACTGCAATTGCTTGTATTTCCTCATATCATGGAGATGCTTTCCAACTACGGTCGGGAATCTCAATTGCCCACACGCAACCTTCCTTTGATGCTGTAAATACTTGTAACAATTACGAAAGTAACAGTTAGGGTTTTTGGAATGTTTCTATCAAGCATTCTCTTATTAGGGACACGCTACCACTCTGGCAATGTTAATAGTTTAACAATAGCAAATTAGATGCTTTTCTTCTTACGAGAGCACTACAACTTTTACTGCAAGTCCACAAGATATATTTCCATTGTTAACAATATTTTTCACAACAACAAACAATTTATACTCTCTTCTACTCTTACGCGAGCCACTTTGAAGTTGGTAACAGTTACCGTAAAGGTTTTCAGAGTGAACCTGAACACCCAGCTTCATTCACTGGCATTAGGAACACTGCAGTTGCGGGCTTCCTCACCTTCCTGACTTTCTACTTGTATAACGACATTGGGTACACTTGGGACCCACACCCTTGCGCACCAGAGGTGTCTCTTACTGGCCACGCCAACTCGGAGTCTCCTTTGCTCCTCTGTCCCTCAGCTTGCTTTCTGCTGTGTACCTCGGGCTTCAGCAGTCCCGGCTTTACAATTATAGCCACTAGGTGCACATGGGAAACCCTTCACTCTGAGCCTGTCTTTCAGTGCAGCCACAGCAAGGCAGGGCTTGTGAACACAGAACCCCTCTCAGAACTTGCAGGTGAAATCTGCTGTCTCCAAGTACTGGAGTCCATTAGGTGATCACACTTCCTCATGAATTGCCAGCCTTGTGCCCTTTTACTTATGCTACTACTGCCAGACTTCCAGCTCCTTCCTTCCTCCTGCTGCAGCTTTTTATGACTCTTAAATGGGACCATTGATTTCAGGTGCAAACCATTATGCATTTGCTTGACCCTGGCAAAGGCTGTTCGGCCCAATTGCCCATCTTCTACAACTACACGCCTCTTCAGCCCTCTTCCTCAGTCCCTATGGGATTCTGGGGCATGTAGCTTACTTTCTCAAAGTCAGGTTTTTCCACTTCTGAAATTCAACAAAAAGCCATCAAAAGGGAAAGATCAGCGGGTCCTAGTGGCTTCCCGGTGGAAGTTTTGAAGATACTGGGGGAGGCAGTGGTTGGCCTGCTGCACAGGTGATTTCAACAGAGTAGGAGGGACTGTATGCTCCCAGACTATCTGTGGAAGGAACGCATAACAGTTCTTCCTCAAGTGGGCAAGCCGCCAGAATTCTGTTCCTCCTACAGGCCAATCTCGTTAATTAATGGTAAAGCCAAAGTCCTGGCACAGTCTTGGCAAACCTACAGAGGGTCATTGGCTGCCTGGTCCATCAGATCAGAAAGCACCTGCCTCTCCGTGGCCACAGGAGGAGGGTTTCAGACCAGGGTTCTGTGGAAAATACCTCCAGATTCTTCACAGAGCCTGGTTAGCTTGTCACCAGGAGCTACTTTTGGGCCCCCAGGCCAACTGATGGCAAACAAAAACACCCATCTGAATTTAACGACATGCATTTGGGACAATCACACATTAGGACACATTTATACAACATTTAAAGCAGAATGGGTCAGAACTAAAAGGACACCATCTTTTTGCATTTTATGTAGAAGACTTGCAGAACGCTGCATCCTCGTTCCTCAGTGGTAGAATCTTGTCACTGATTAAAGCCAGATAACGCAGAAGTTGTTTTTAGCCCCTGCTTATCCCTGAAGGGGCAACATTAAACCCCTGCTAGCAACTGAAATCACCCACAGGCCAGAGGTGATGGTCCACCCGGGCTTGATTTGAAAGAAAATTCTCCCACTCTCTTGAGTGCTTGCGGACCGACCCACACCATCATGTAGGGGCTGAGACAGAGAAAATCCTTTAAACTGAAGTATTCGCCAAGTCCTAAGAGAAAAAAACAGATCTGTCCTGTTGCTTAAACTTTACACTCTTGGAAAATACAAAAGTCTGAGTAAGAGCGTGATCAGAAATCTGCTCTAGACCTAGGGATTTTTTTTGTAGCTGGTTTAGTTTGCACCAGCAAGGATTTTGCTGTGAGGGTGCTCGCCGTTTTTTTTGTAAATTCCTAGTCATCAGTGTGATGGACCTATCAAACCGATCGAAGGGGAGATCAAGGACTTTATCCTGAAGCGCTTTTGTAAATTTGGTCGTGTACACCTGTCTGCACCTACGGCAACTCCACTACAGGTTTCAATGTGATGCACAGCAGCATACAGATCTTGCGCAATCCCTCCAGCGTCCCACTAACAACTTTTCAATTGTTCTAGATATCCTGCTGGAATATATTTTTAAGTCCGAAATACTTCCAGAGTCTTTGTCTTGCAGCTTCCAGTAGTGCGGGCAAGAGCATTAACCAGATCCTATTGCAGCACTGAATTGCCCCAAATCTTTTTCCCTAGAGCCTCAAGAGTAACGTCCTCTTTACTCAAAATATTATATACGCGATAATGTGGCAGCTACCACTACCAAGGAGGATCTTTGAGGACAGGATTTATAGTAGTTACTGAGTGAGGTTTCGTGTAGATCTTCCTCACTTCTGAGATGGTATTTATTTGTTTTTGCAATTCTACATCCGACCTCTCCATGGTTCTTATCGAGATGGGCTATGCAAGGACTTCAGTTTCTGGGGAAGATTCCATGAGTCTACAAGTTCATCGTGGAATGCCTAGCTGAAGCAGGAATGTCCTTGTGTCGTCTTCCTGTTCAATGGGGTTATTAGAAAGTCCATTAAAATCAGGTACTGGGGAGGGAGGAATTGGCGCTGGACGAGTTTATTATTTTGACAGGCTGAGGAGATGCTGGTATATTTTCAGCCTATTTCACTGGATCTTGTGCTTTCAGAAAAACAAATCCTTATAGTACTCTTAAGGGCTTAGAGTGCATGATAACCTGGAATTTGCAAAGAAAGTATCTTCTGATGTCTGGCTGATCCTACCTTCTCTGGGGTATCAGTGGCCTGGACCAAGATTAATCGGGGCGGGCTGTCATGTCAGCCTTGGCAACCACGGATTCACATAGTATAACGGAGGAGACGTGGAGGGATCATCTGCCTTGCTAATTGTGATGTTGGCCCCCCAAGAGTGGATCCTCGGGGCATGTCCCGCTATCCAGATGAATCCCTGAATGGGGATTTTTAGGACAAGCCTCAGTGACGCTACAGCCGGACCAACCCCTCCCGTGACTAGAGATCCCATGCCTGGGACGTACGGAAAAGATATTCACTTACAGGTAATTATCCTTTTTCAGTAATTAAATTTTGGAAAAGTTTTGTAGCTGGGAGGTGGAAAAGCTCTTCTCAGCATTGAAGTCGACCAGTTAAGAGGCAAGCTGAAAATACCTCAATAAAAACAAGCTTCCGATCATTACACTGGTCCCAAACACTAGATGGAGTGAATGAAGATCTGATGCCCGCAAGAAAGGCAGGCAACAGTGCCTTTATGTCCCAGCACTAGCAGTAGGAAAACAATTCCCAAGAACAGAGGAGAGAATGTTGTGTAATGGACAAAGAGATGTGTGGGGAAAACCGCCTATCAAACGCGTCTGATGCCCTCCACACATATAAAAGGACTGAAGGGCAAGGCCCGTTGTCGTGTATGCACAGGGGCCAGCGTAAACAAAAAAAGGGGGTGGGGGTAACAAAAACGCTCTGGCCCCGACACTAGGACGGAAAGGGGCCAGACTCTGGAAGTATATGTGATTGCCAAGAAATACTACATTTGTTTATTATGAAAACAATTTCTGCTTCTGTCAACGTAGCAAAGCTGTGGTGGTTACATCAATACTGAATGGGGATTCCAGGGGATCCCTCAAAACTACTGGTATTGTTACTTGAGGGAATAACTGAAGTGGTGAGGTATGGAAGTGAGAGAGGGGGCTTTCAGAGACCCCTTAGCTATTGACAGAGTGTGGTGAGTGTTTGCCCCCCTCTTGTGTAATCTCTATACCATTTTGCTACAATGAGGTAAGAGAGGCCACAGAGGCAAACGTACCATAGAATATTAGAAAAAAAGAGTGTTGCTTTCTTATGCTGCTGAAGCCGAAATATGGATGCTTATGTGAAATACATGAGTGGAACAGGTTATGTGGCAGATGGCTCAAGAAATAATCCAGGTCCCAGAGACGGTTAAACAGTTTTTTTTTTTTAAATTATCAGTTCTTTAGGGCCATTCGCATCTCTCTCGACTAAAAGTACCAATACATCCTAACCAAAGAATCCCTACTCCCTAGGTGCGTATATACCGCAGATTCCACCTTAGTGTCCAAGTTCTTACTAGTACTAACGAACAGTGAAGACTAAAAGGCTGCACGCCTCCTCCATCTAAACTCAGTCAGGGACTTCCTAGACTTAACCTACTCTATCCAGGGGTTAGTGGTCTAATAGGGTTATTGGATTGTGCCTTATACTCTGCCTGATGTGGTCTCCCTTTTATCACACCCTTACACCTCACATCCTGGTGTTCTCCCTCTCAACTCCACCCTCCTTCACTCCTACTGCTACTGCTTGCGCCTTACTCCTCCGTCCCTCCGATGTCTCCCACTCCTAAGCCTCGCCTTCACCCTTTGATATTACATTCTCCCTGGTACTACTACTCACTCTTCCACAATACTACTTGTAAGGTTATCGAAGAAGGAAGTGGACACAAAGATGGCATTGTGGTTGTTATAGACTTCTTTGTGCATAAAAAAGGATCTCACTATCCCCATCTTCTAAAAGGGAGTTTCCCTGACTCAAAACGAATACTAATGGGTCTGGCACATTGTCCATTAAAATAAACTCCACCGTCCTGTGTCACAACCTACTTCTATCCCTCACACTGCGACTTAAGGATAAACTAGCAAAGTTCCTTCTTCAAAAGAATGATTCCCTTCTCCTGCCGTTCAGATAGTATTAAAAAGAATATTCTCTTACAACAAAAATGCCAGGAGGAAGGACTCCCTTCCCAGGTCTTGCACGTTTCACACCCTTTTTTACAATTCCACGTCCAGGAGATTGGCTCGCTTCTCCTGGTGTAGATCTATACAGTTTCCAATAAAACCAGGTGGAAGGTCTCCTTTCCCCTGGTGTCTCCAGCATAACTCCCCGTTTAGTACCAAGAGAATGAATTTTGTGGCGGTGTGCCCTGCAGATATCGAGCAGGGGCACACCAGATAGGAATGGTCATTGCAGCGATAGCTCTGGTGGAGTGGGCTCTCGGGCAGCAGTCGGTTAGCCAACCGATGACAGTGTGTGATACAGCCGGAGAACCATCTTGAAATGGTAGCCTTGGACAAGGCCTTCCCCTGGTTCACAGGACCGAAGTTAAGTACAGCTGTGAAGTCTTCCAAAAACTCTTCATGTGTGTCACATAGAACTTCAGGGCACAAGAAACATCCAGCGAGTGCAAGGCCCTTTCCGCTGGAGATGAAGGTTTCGGGAAATAAAACAGGTAACAAAGGCTTGTTGAGGTGGAATTCTGACAGACCCTTTGGCATGAAGGAGGGGTGCGTACATAGCACCATGCTCTATTCGTGGAAAGTTGGTATGGTTGCTTGCAGGATAGGGCGTGGCTCTCACCTACTCTTCTGGCAGAGTTCATGACCACAAGGAACGCAGTTTTCCACGAGAGAAACTTGAGCGGGGCCCGATGCAGAGGCTCGCTTGGGAAAAAGATCCTCACCAGACGGCATACTGGACATTGTTAATTCTTCACATATATGCCGAGGGGGGGTGGGGGGGAAAGAAGCCTTCCCAAATGGGACCGACCAAAGGCTTGCACTCTAAATTGAACCCTTTACAGAAATTCTGGGAAACTAGCCAGACTACACCCCTGACCGTGAAAACGTTTACACCCTTCACTGAAGTGGACCTAGGCAGCCTCGACACGGAAATAGCGGCGTCGAAAGAGGACTGCTACAAGCTTCCAGGAGTTCCAGGACAAATTCTTGGCTTTGTTCCAGCAACAGATTACCTCCATCACTACAGAAGTCCAGATGCACTTTTGGGGCAACACCAACCGGACTTGGTGGCGCTACAAGAGACACGTTTCTGTCAAAAGGATAGAATGAAGTTCAGTTTGAGACGATACCCTGCATGGATACAGTACAATGCAATCAACAAGGTGGTTGGTGTTAATAGAGATGAGAGCAGCCTCACATATCAAGGTGCTTTGCACGAAGATGCATAAAGAAGGTTGTTTTGTGTTTATTGTTATCACTATGGGTCCAAAGGTGGCTTCCATCTACATTCCTAACAGGGGCCAGGAGGGGTTCTTGAAGTCCACCTTGACATTATTGGAACTCTTTGGTGAGGGGGAAATCGTTCTTTTGGGGGATCTAAATTTTGCTTGGGACCCATGTCTAGATCGTAGTGCCGCTACTTACTCGTTCCAATCGGGGCTATCGACATCTCTGAAACAAAAAGTAGCGAACCTTGCCTTAATGGATGTCTGTTCAACCATCTAAGGTGAGGAAAGGGGCTATGCCTTTTATGCACATGTCCATCGGACCTTTTCACGGATCGATTATGTTTGGGTTTCAAAGCCGCTTCTGGGAACTCAAATTTCTTGCATGGTGATGTCGCTCTCAGATCATGCTCCCCTCGTCATGGACTTGGAAATAGATGGGATGGTACAGAGGGTTTGGGTGTGGCGTTTTCCATCTGAAATATTGGGGGATGCTACAGTGGTAAATAAGATTGAGGGCAAGATAGTTGAGCTTTTCGAGTTTATCCACACACAAACCACCTCAGCAAATATAACGTGGGATGCTTTCACGGCTACCATCTGTGGGATATTCTTAGCCAAAATGACGTATAGACGCAAGAAAGAAAATGGCCCTAGAAACAGCATATGAGCAAGAATTAAAACAAATTATGGGCAAAATGGCAACCAAAATCACTCCGTCTATTCAAAGAGCGTATAGAGTGGTCGCTGGGGAATTAAACTTACTACACGCCAAGAAAGCTGAAAAGTCTTTACTATACCTTAGACAAAAGTTTTATGTCAAAGTCAACAGGGCAAACCGTTTGGCTAGACAAATTATTAGCCCCAAACAATGCCTCCCAAACTAGTCAATACAACCCACCACCCCTCAGGGAATCCGTTACAGAAACACCCCAGATTATCATGCAATTTTATAAAAACAAATGTAAAATCTGTATGGGTCTGAATACCCAGATTGCAGGAGACAAGACACACTTTGCATCGATTAATCTCCCCCGAATTACGCATGAGGAAAGGGGAAGTCTAGAGGGAGTAATCACTTCATAAGTAGTATTACGGGTCATAAATTCTCTCCCCTGAATAAATCTCTGGGCCCAGACTGTTTTTCTGACCAATTTTATAAAACATAGAAGGTGCTGACCCCATGACTTGTATCCTGCTTCAATTCATTCTCACAATCCGGGAATATCTCTCCGTCTATGGAAGAGGCAAAAATAGTTTTATTTTTAAAACCAGGAAAAGACCCACACGGTTGTGGATCATATTGCTCCATTGTCCTTATAAATTTAGATGCAAACATCCATTCAAAAATGTTGGCAAACAGATTAGAGAATTTGCTCCCCTCAATTATACATCCAGACCAGTCTGGTTTTATAATAAATAGGCAGGCTCAGGATAATACAAGACACACTTGACATAGCTTGCAAAAAATGTCGCAAGGAACGGCTCATCAGCGTTCCTTCTCTCTCGATGCCGAAAACGCTTTTGACCGTGGTCTTTTCTCTTTTTAAAGTTAACAAAGATGGGCTTTGGCCGGGAAATTATAGAGAAAATAAAGGTGAACTATAAAAACCTGCTTGCTCGCCTCTTGATCAATTGATAACTATCCAAACCTATAACACTTCTAAGAGGGACTAACCAGGGATGCCCTACGTCACCCCTACTTTATGCCATCTCTATGGAACCATTTAATGCGAAAATTAATCAAAGTATTGAAATACAGGGGATACTGTTTGGGGCAATTCAGCATAATATTATGGCATATGTAGATGACATGTTGTTCATAACAGACCCAGTATCTACGTTGACATCAGTAGGTGGCAGGGTTCAAAATTAACCATACAAAATCTTAATTCTGTCTCTTCCCCCTAGAAGAGGTGCAGACACTTCGATTGCAAACACAATTTGGCTGGGCACTGGACATTGTTGGACTTCTCGGCGTAATGGTAAATCCTAAATTAAACCGGGATGTATTCAGCTAATTAACAAATCACGCAATTCGAATGGGAAGGGCTGTGGAAAGATATCCCCAAGTATACTTGTTCGATTCGGGTAAGGGAATTCCGTTATAAGCCGATAGTTCAGTGGCATTATACCCTGGTACTATTGCACAAAATGAAACCAACAATCTCTAAGCAATGTTGGAGGCAGTGTGGTCTTCTTGGGGGCTGGGGGCACGTTTGGTGGACGTGTCCGAAATTGAAAGGGTTATTGGGTGGAAATTGAAGGTGCAAATATTTGGGGCTGTGGGGCATAGTACTTTGAAGTCTAACCTGTTCATCCCTGAGATAAAATAGAAACTGTTTGAAACAAAAATGTAAAACATTTGTCATTTTGCAACTGGCTGCTCTCTTGTGCATAACGCAAAAATGGAAATCTAAAAGATCCAAACATTACAGACTTGTTCTCTAAAATATGGAACATTGTTGCACTTGAGTGGATAACGTACTCTATTCAGGGTGATCAAACGAAATGTGCACAGGACTGAGCGGAAATAATGACTATAACATTCAATACTGCCTGCAACACCTCAGAATCCAGGGAATCAACTGAGTATAACTTTCTGTTCTGCTGTTGTGATCCTTTAATTTGTACCATGCTGGAATAAGGGGGTTATTGGGGCAAAATTATAGTTTGATGTATAAGAAATGCTAACAAAAATACATTTTAAAAGATGAGCTATGTAAAAGTTACATCTTTTATTTCTGTTTATAATACTTTTGGCCCCAGTGATATTAATCCAGGTTCTACATTAGAAAGTCACTCAGCTAGTCGTACGAATGGCGTTGCTGGAGATTGGGGTGCCTGGTGTTAGAGAGACACCATCTGGAGCAGACCAACACTGTAGGACCACGCAATCCAAGTCGGGTATAATACCTTAGGCTCCAACCTGGCAAACTGACAGATTGCCAGCCACTTCCAATACGAACCGTTGCAGAAACTCCAGTGACAAAAAAGGTATATAATCCTCACCAGGCGCCATGTGATGACTCAATGGGCTACAACATAAATCACCAGACACTTGAAAGCAATTTCCATTTAGGAACTACAAAGAGGCTCGAAGTACAAGGGCACCGGACCCTTAAGAGGATCAGTAAGAGGTTCCAGTTATTATATTGCTATACTAGTAGCACAATATCAGCAGCATAACAGTAATTAGAACACCACTGTGGTGTTTCCATGGACGTCATTGGTCAATCTGCAGACTATACCAACTGATATAGCCTGGAAAATAATTACTTTGCTTACCTCCACCGCCGAGGACAGCCTGGAAAAAGCTGCTGCCACATTTCTATTCTGCCCGAGTCACATTCAGCACCTGAAACAATTAGTAGTAAGTTGCCCTGCTAACGTAGGAGCGGGTCTCACGTGCCCACCCCCTCAAGGGAGCTTTGTGAATGAAAGCTTGTTGCTAAATATTCAAGCTCCTGCAAAAAAAATGAAGTCGCATTGCTGTGAAGTAACGCAGCTCAGCCCTAACAAAACAAAAGCATTGTAATCAACTTGTGCAACATTACCTGCCGTTTTGTCAGGCGAGTATACACAACATAGCTCAGCCCCCTCACGGAAACTAATATTAAAGCTTTCTTATTGACTCCGACAACATTTTATCCACAGAATTGCTGTGCAGGCATATTTGACGTGGCCCTGCCACCCTTAACAAAAACAAGTAAAGGAAACCTTTCTTTTGCGCTCCAGAATAGTGCAATACAAACGCTGCAAACAAGGAAACCGCAATATCTGCAAACAAAAGTAATCATTATCATATATACATATAAAACCTTAATTCGACCAAAAGTCCTCAGATTAAATTATAAAAGATAAAGTACATTAAAAATCACACAATCAATGATCCCAAATATAACAAAGTAAATATAGCTGGTGGGAAAAAAAAAGAACAAAAAGACGAACATAACTGCTAAAAACAGATTTTACAACACATGGCCTAAATGGACATACAAAAATGGCAATTAGCTATCCCAAAGGGACTACTGCGACAGCAGGAGAGACATACACGCAGCCTGTTGCCTAGTTAAAGTGCTACAGTTTTTCTCCTCAAAATCCATGCTCTAAGCAGAAAACAGGCCACAAGCACCCACCGTTGAGGGGATAATCGATTGAAATAGAAATTCCACTGTACTGCCCCATGACTTAATCCCTGCCTCCAGCAGGACAGGTCTCGGGTACGAGAACCTTAGCCGCTGGAAAGACTTACAAAATAACATGAGATGTGATTGTCTCCTCAGAAGCACCACACAGGGGGCATCTAGAAGAATCAAGGCCATTCCATTTAAAAGTAAAAGCGGTGATTGGCAATAGTCTTACCCTCATATATAGTGATCTTGCATGAGCAGGCCTGATCTGATCCAGATAGATTGGGCCGTACCTGGCGTTATGGGCCCTCATATCGTGTTAAAGGCCCTCACTACGCTCAGGCCTTCAGCTCAGTCTTCAGGGCCATAACTCCTGGTATGGGCCTCGCTACAGGTTTATAAAGCTATAATAACTGATCAAAACTAACTGATCACAACTAACTGACCCCCCCCCCCACCTTCACCCTCCACTACCCATCATAGCTCCATTAAGGGAGTCTCATACAGCTCCTGCCCTCTATAGGGGACGGCTGCCGGGCTCAATGCAGTAAAACACATTCAAATACTTAAACACAATGCCTGTTGCCGGTAAACCGAACTCTTCCCCCCACCAAACTACGCACAAAGGGACAAGAAGTGTAAATGATTTTAACATGCGTTGCAAGTGCGATGTGGAAAACAATCACTTACCAAAAGAAAGAAAAAAGCTTAGAGCTAGCAGCCAGTCAATCTTCCAGACAGTCTACAGGAGATCCAACATGCAAAATGGGAGGGTAGCAAGCAAGAGTAAGATCAAGAAAAACAAATCTATTCCAAAGGTTCAGAATAACAAGTAAAAATCTCCTGAAAATAACTACAGAAGAAACAAGATGGAATCGAGGAGCATAATGGGGAATATTGCATGAATGGATAGAGGCTGGAATATCTCAGCATATGCTCGAATCAACACTCTCCCACATAACCGAACCCTCACATTGAAACCTCCCTGCCTCTGAATAGTGCTAAGAGCCCTGGACCATGATGAATCCACTACATAAGTGTGCAGTCACCTTGTGAGTTATGAACTTAAACTTTAATAGAGTTCTACAAATTAGGGCAAGTGGAGGGGGTGGGGGGGTTCTGTACCGGGAAGGTGAATTGCTTAGAGCCAGGTGATTTGGCAAATGGAAAATTCTCATGTTTCAACTGCCAACATCATTAGGTCGGATTGTATGCCTCCTTGTTTCTTCAGGTAAAACATGGACACAGAATGATATGTCCGAAATTCTGCAGGAATGTGTTTAGGAGGAAACCAGGTTGGAAAACGTTCAAGGTTAAAAAAAACGATATGTGGTTGTCTTTTCTTGCTGGTTCAAAGAATGAAGACCTGTAGGTAACCCATGGTGGGTTCCCAAATAAGAGAGGAATACATTGTTATAGTAACCGAAGAGGAGGATCCGCAAAGTGTGCAACTAGTGCTAGGTTGGTTTGATCATACCACCAGAGTATGTGCGGTCTTCATCACATCTAATATCGGCCTTTGCTGGGACAGTGGGACCGTCACAAGAAATGTATCAGTGTCAGCAGAGTTCTGCGCATCGCAAGTCTAGCAAGCGGAACCACTGGCACACAAAGCCTCCATGCTGTCATGGAACATGCTTTGTTGAACAAATTGCAAGTCTTGTAAATATCCAGTAATCTCTCCACCACTGGATATACTCTGACTTGGGATGCGTACCAATGAAAGCATATTAAAAAATAAAAAAAGGGAAAAAAATAAAAGAATAAAATCAGGTCACGTCTGATCTTCATTCTCGATTTCCCTTTGTTCACAGATAGTCTCAACTGTAGAGCAGATACAGCAGTATTTTTAAGTGTGACGCCACTACTTCCGGAGAATGAGCTCTCTCCTGCCAATCAAAGAACAAGTTACTTCTTACCTTGTAACGTTCTTTCGACGGGATGTTCCTCCGACGTATTCCTCATCTTAGATTCTTAGATATATCCTTCCAGCTCTGCTGGCCTCGGAAAATTTTTTCTCTAGAGGGCGCTGCGCGTCGACGTCCCTCGAGTCGATGTCCCTCGACAGCCGCCGTATTGACGCTCGACATCATCCTGCCTATAAAGGCCGCGCGCAGCGTCCGTTGCTCAGTTCCGTTTTGTAGCCCACAGTATTACTGTCTGGACTAGACTAATCACCCTGAAGGAGCGTAAGCTGCAACAACAAAGGAAGTAGAACTGCGGGGATGGATGGGAGGGTCGATGAGAAATACGTCGGAGGAACATCCCGTCGAAAGAACGTTACAAGGTAAGAAGTAACTTGTTCTTCGAAGGGATTGTGTCCTCCGACGTATTCCTCATCTTAGATCGGCTCCCATAGCAGTATTCTATATTCGGAGGAGGGAGTACTGACTTCACGCTGTCTTCTATTGATGAATAGAATGCAGTACAGCCCTTCCAAACCTAGTCTCTTGACTGGAGGAGGAATCCAGATTGTAAAAACGTGTAAAGGTATGGACAGACGACCATGTAGCGGCCGCACATATGTCTTTAACCGGCACGCCTCTTTTGAGGGCCGATGAAGCTGCAATACCTCTGGTCGAATGAGCCCTAAGGTTTTGAGGGGGCTCTTTCCCTGCCCGTTTATAACATTCCAGAATGGCTAGAATGATCCATCTGGAAATGGTCTGCTTAGTTATTGGTAACCCCAGCTTGTGACCTGCGTAACCTACAAACAGCTGGTCTGCCTGTCTTATCCTGGCTAGTCTACTAATGTAAAAACTTAAAGCCCTCCTAGGGTCTAGTCTGTGTAACCGCTCTTCCTCTTTCCCCGGGTGAGGAGGAGGATATAACGATGGTAGGGTAATCTTCTGAGTGATATGGAATTCAGAAACCACCTTTGGGAGGAAATTAGGCTTCACTTGCAGGACAACTTTGTCTTTGTGAAAGATTGTATGAGGGGGTTTACAAGAAAGAGCTTGTAATTCGCTCACCCTTCTAGCAGATGTAAGTGCTATTAATAAAACAGTTTTAAGGGTAAGGAATCTTAACGAACAAGAATGGAGAGGTTCGAAAGGTGTACCCATCAGGAAAGTTAGTACTAATTTTAAATCCCATAGGGGAACTTGGAATGGTCTTGGGGGATAAACATTGGTTAACCCCTTTAGAAACTGTATTACCAAGGGTAATTTGAAATAGGATGGTTCTTCCGCAGTACGCTTAAAGATAGATAGCGGTGCGAGATAGCCCTTAATGGTGCCAACTTGAAGGCCTGAATTTGCCAAATATAATAGAAAGGACAAAACCATTGGTGTACCACATGAAAATGGGTCGATATTCTGTTCTCTACACCAGCTGCAAAATCTGTTCCAACGGCAGCGGTATAAAGACTTTGTTGCTGGCCTCCTTGCCGAAAGCAACACCTCCATAACATCATCAGGGAGGTCCCAATCCTTGTACCTCAGCCGTTCAGAAGCCAAGCGTGAAGGTTGAGGGTTTTGATGTCTGGATGGAGAACCTGACCTCCCTTCTGTGAGAGTAGGTTCTCTCTGAGAGGAAGTCGAATTGGAGGGCAGATGGACAAGTCTAGAAGGTCCGGGTACCACATTCTCCTGGCCCAATCCGGGGCAATTAGGATCATGGTTCGCCGGAATCTTCTCAACCTCCTGATCATTTGAGGAATGACAGGGACCGGTGGGAACGCGTACAGAAGCGGAAACTCCCAGTCCACTATGAACGCGTCTCCCAGAGCTCCTCTCGGAGGAAATTCCCTTGAGCAGAACAGGTTGCATTTCCTGTTTAGGCTGGTGGCGAACAGATCTACCTGAGGGGTTCCCCAAAGGGCGAAGATCTCTTGAAGGACTTCCTGAGCTAGCTCCCACTCGTGGGAGACTGTGTTCTGCCTGCTCAGAGCGTCCGCTGTCAAGTTCTTCTCTCCGGCTAGGTGAACTGCCGATAGAGAGATTCCTTCTTGGATTTCCCAAAACCAGAGCTGCATCGCCTCTCTGCACAGGGCTAGTGATCCTACGCCTCCTCTTTTGTTGAGGTAATGCATAGCCACCGTGTTGTCCGTCATTATCAGGACGTTCTTCCCTTGTACAGCTGGCAGGAATGCCTTCAACGCAAGTCTGATGGCTCTCAGCTCTAACAGGTTGATGTGTAGTCTGGACTCCGATGGAGACCAACGACCGCTGATGGTCAAGTCGTTGGCGTGGGCTCCCCACCCCGTGAGTGAGGCATCCGTGACTACTGTTATCTCCGGCCAGGGTTGCCAAAACTGTTCTCCTTTCAGAATGTTCTCCTGACAGGCCCACCAATGAAGGTCTCGAGCCACCCTGCCGGGAACCTGAAGAAGATCTGTCATTCTCCCTGAGAATTGTGACCACTGAGTCCTCAGTGCCCACTGGAGGGATCTCATTCTCAGGCGAGCCTCTGGCACAAGGAAAATGCAGGATGCCATGAGGCCTAGCAACCTCAAAAAGTCGAAGGCTGGGAGACGTTGGGCATGCTGGAACTTGGTAACCATCTGTAGAATATCTTGAGCCCTCACCTCTGGTGGCGAGGCTTTTCCCAGGGAAGTTTCCAGGATCGCTCCTATGAACTGGAGTCTCTGCGATGGTATCATTTGTGACTTCTTTAAATTGAGGGAGAAGCCCAGTCTGTGAAGGAAATGGCACACGTGATTTAGCTGGATCTGAGCTTGCTCCGGAGAAACAGCCCTGATCAGCCAATCGTCCAGGTAGGGCTAGACGTGAATCCCTTCCCTCCTTAGACTTGCAGCCACTACCGACATTAACTTGGTGCAGACCCTCGGGGCGGAGGTCAGCCCAAATGGCAGTACTCGAAATTGATAGTGAGAGTTGCCAATTGCGAACCTCAGGTATTTCCTGTGTTTGAGATGGATAGGCACATGGAAATAAGCGTCCTGAAGGTCCAGAGATACCAACCAGTCCTGAAACTGAAGGGCCTGGAGGATCTGAGAAAGAGTGACCATCTTGAATTTGTCTTTTCTGAGGAATTTGTTCAATTCTCGCAAGTCCAAGATGGGTCTCAGTCCTCTGTCTTTCTTCGGAATGAGAAAGTAAGGGGAGTACCAGCCCTTGTCCCTCTCCGCTACAGGTACCGGTTTTATGGCACCTTTCTCTAGCAGGTCCAAAATTTCCTGCAAGAGGAGCGGATCTGGAGCTTTCTGAGAGCTGATCCCCGGTGGATGACTGAGGTATACGTAGGAAAGGCAGGCAGTAACCTTGGGCGACTGTTTCTAATGCCCAAGCATCTGACGTGATAGCCTGCCATACCGTCAGATGTTGAGTCAACCTGCCTCCTACAGGTGTCCTGTGAGGGGAGTGGTTTTGGGGCAGCTGATGCAGATGCCGATGGTAAAGAGGCACCTGCTGTTGCTGCGGCTTTAGAATATCTGCCCCGCCCACCTCGGGTAGTTCTTCTTTGACCCCTTTGAGCCGGTCGTCCTCTACCTCTTCCGAATGCGGAGTAGAAGCGAAAGGACTTGCCCCTCGCAGAGGTTCCTGTGGGACGAAAAGGAGTTTGACGGATTGCAGCTCCTAGGGATTTTGCTGCAGCTTTTGAAGTTTGCAGTTTCTCTAAACTGTCATCCGCCTTTTTCCCGAACAAAGAAGAGCCATCGAATGGCATGTTCAAGAGCCTGGCTTGCACATCTGGGGCAAAACCCGACTTTCTCAACCAAGCGAATCTCCTGGTTGATGTACTTGCCGCCATTGCTCTGCTGATACGGTCAGCCGAATCAATGCCCGTCTGGAGGGATTCGCACATAGCGTCTTTACCGTCCTGTATAATATTCAGGAACGCATCCCTTTCTTCTCCCTCCGGGATGCAGTCAGCCGCTGTAGAAGCACACTCCCAAAGTGTATGGCTGAACCTAGCAAGGGTGCAAGTAGCATTAACAGACTTTAACGCCATGCTACATGCTGAAAAGACTTTGCCATAGCATCATATTTTTTATCGTCCCTGTCCTGTTGGACTGTAGGATAAGCCGTCTTGACATCGGTAGAGGATGCTGCTTGTACCACCAGACTTTCTGGGGATGGATGTTTAGACAAAAACTCTGGGTCTGTGGAAGATACCCTGTACTTTGCAGACAGTTTTTTATTTACTGCTGGTATTACATCTGGGGTTTCCCAGTTTGTCATGATCTTTCTCTGAAGAGCTTTATGAAAGGGCACCACAGGATCCTCTTGTGGGCCTTTGTCAAGAATATCCGTGAGGTCATCTTGCTGGAAAGATTGTGAAGGTGCAGACCACCCCATGAACTCTGTAATCCTGGCCATTAAGGCTCTGTAGGGGGTTTCAGCATGCTCCCCCGGGTCTGGCTTAGCAAAATCCACCTCAGGGGAAGTGTCTAACCCACTTGCCTCATGTAAAGAATCATGAAGATCCTTTAATCTGCGCTCTTCAGAGGAAAATTCCTCTCTAACTGGGGTTACAGGTCCCTGTAACTCAAATGTGTCTTGTTCAGACAAATCACCCTCTTATAAAATTGAGGATATAGTTCTCAATTGTTCTGAACTCATAAAGGGAGTAAATCCCATTTCCAAGGCAGAGGGTGCCGAACTTGTCATTATTGGCCTCGAAAACGTCAATGTCGTTGACGTCGAAGGCTTCGAGCGTGGCGTCGAAAACAGAGGTGGAGGCCTCGAGGACCTCGACAGAATTGGAATTCTACTCGACAATATCGACGCCATCGACGTCGAGGGCCTGGGGATAGTCACTGGATGTGTGGTCACCGTGACTTTTCTTGGCGTCGACGCCGGTGTCGAGGCCGGCGTCGAGTCGACAGACCCGTGTGTTGAAGGTCCCCTCGACAACGGCGCCGAAGAAATCGACCTCGACCTCTACGGGACCTTAGTCGACGGCGTCGACGGAACCGTCGAGGAAGGTTTGGAGGTAATAGTCCTGCTCGAGGGTTAGAAACGCGCTCGAGAGGTTTCTTTCGCCGGGTACTGCGACTCGCGGCGTTTTTGACCTTTGGGTCTTTCGACCAGAGCATTGCTCTCGGCAGTCTTCGAGGGGGTCGAGGCCGCTTTCTCGAAGACGCTCATCATATTCTTTCGGAATTCCTCCCATTCAGCCCGGGAACTATGTTTCGTGGGGCAAGGGATTCTTTTTGGCGAAACAGAGGAAGAGGAAGACGGAGAAGGGGGATCTTCGACGCCTCCTCATCGAGTGCTTCGATCTCGAGGAGTGATGAGACCCACTCCGAGACCTGGAGCGCGAATGGTGACGAGGAGACGAATGTCTCGACTTCGTCGACGAAGAAGAAGCTTTAAAAGTCTTACCTTTCTCCAGCTTCCCCCTACGCTCCTTCAGGGCCTTAGCTGTCATGGACATACAGTCCTCGCATTCCGAACAATGGTGTTCAGCTCCCAAGCACCACAGACAATTTCTGTGAGGATCGGTCAACGACATCGTCCCACAATCTCGACATTTTTTGAAGCCGGATCGAGGAGTTGTCAGTTCCGACGAGGAAGCCATCGAGTATGGATCGAATAACTCAAGGTAAATGGGATTAATCTGACTAAGAACTGAGCAACGGTATTCCGAGGCACCGAGTAAGCGCGGAAAAACGGAACTGAGCAACGGACGCTGCGCGCGGCCTTTATAGGCAGGATGACGTCGAGCGTCGATACAGCGGCTGTCGAGGGACATCGACTCGAGGGACGTCGACGCGCAGCGCCCTCTAGAGAAAAAACTTTCCGAGGCCAGCAGAGCTGGAAGGATATATATAAGAATCTAAAATGAGGAATACGTCGGAGGACACAATCCCTTCGAAATATGAATATAAAAGGGACTATGAAGGCCAGGAAAAACTGCAACTGGTGACCTCATATTTGTAAACACTTGGTGTGCCGAGTTGTGGCCGAACTGTAACACATCATACTGGAATTGAACCTTCCCCACTAAAAACCTTAACAATTTCCTTGAAGTGGCCATATTGGGATATTCAGGTATGCAGCCTTCAGAGCGACTGCACAGATCCAAAGTCCCAATTTTGAGAAGGAATTGATCATCTTGAATTTCGTTAATTTTGTAAGATGTATCCAAACTTGCCTGCAAGCATCCTAGCCAACGGCCACCTCCCTTGTAGAGAAACCTACATGGTGTGCCGCTGGCACTTGCAAGTCAAGACTTGTTGCGTCCACTAAATCGCCATTGAACAATTTGAGCCGCTCATGAGGAAAGTATAGCTCAAACTCGAAAGGCTCACTCCAAAGTATCTGGGTGGCCACCGCCAATAATGCCAGAGACGTTGCTTGACTAACCGGAAATACAGAATTAGGAAAGATTATTTTGCCCTTGGCCATCAGGGCTCTGTTCTTTGCTAAAGACTTTGTACTCGAGGAAGAAGAAGGCTTTGAATAAAGAGTTTCCCCCACAACCTACTTAGACGGCTGAGGACTTAGTTAAGCAGACCTACTCTTGAGTATTGCAGCCTAGGTCTATCTTTTTAATTATTAGTGGTTTGCACCAGATTGTTCTTGTATATTGTCTACAACTAAACATTTTAAGCTCTGCCCTGATCTATCAGTGCTCGCCTTCACAACGAGTCACTCCAATTTCCCCAATGGCCCAACATATGAATCAACCAAATGCTGATTTTTAATCCAAATTCAGTACAGACAAGGGAGATCTACAACCATCTCTACAACCACAGTCCACTCTCCTACTTGTATGCTCAAAATCCGGACTCCGATCATCTACTTTCTTACTTCATTCTTCTCCTGCCCTCTACCCCTTTTTATCATCCATCACTATCCCCTCTCACTGAGTATTTGCCAAATCTCACAGGAGTTAACACTGGGCCCCTTAGTTTTGTGTTGCTAATGTTAATAGGGTCTAGATTACACAGTTAAAGCAAAACATCTAAAACTTAAAAAGGGAAATTGTTCTATAAAAGGAATCTAAGCCAAAGAAAGCGCAATTAGGCCATAAAGTGCCAAGTGGATGGTTGGACTTGGCACTATGCTCCAAAGCTTCTGGAGGGTAACCCCCACCGCCCCCAACATAAACAAAAAAAGCAGCAGTGTCACTCGTACATAAAAAGACTAATTAAAATCTTGTCAAGCAAAAACTGGCATGAAAGGTCTATAGTGTCACTTTCAACAAGGATAAACCAAAGTAATGAACTTCTATGCTGCCAAAACAGATGTCCCCTATGTTGGCAAAACATGCGTAATACACCACATCCAATTCCAGATACGGCAGAATAATCGTTGCGGGAGGGAAGTCAACCTTCCCTAAGAACCAATACTAGAGAACCAAGCGCAACATAAATGAAGACCTCCATTTCCTCAAATGTTCTCCATAGCCTCTGTGCTAATATACATTTAGAAGACATCTGGTAGCACATAACCCAACTGGTCAAGAATTCACCTTCTTGTCCCATCCTCGCCAAAGCGTCTACAAAATCCATTTATAAACCAGCACTTCTTCTCATTAAAGCTGCACCAAGGAGTCAAGCGCATATCTAAAAATAATACATCACTCAGCAATTGTGCTTTCAACAAGATTACCCTTCCAGACAGAACCTGTGGAGAGCCAACAATGTCCTAACAGACACAGAACAGATATGCAGAAAAAATCTCGAAGTTGAAAAAAGCCTACAAATATTTTTCCAAGCAAACTTCTCTGTTAAAGAACTAGCCCGAAGGGTGTGGAATGCTTTGCAAGCACAAATTACATCAGACCTCAAAATAAGCACCAGTCACTAGCCATTGGTGAGTGAGAATGGACACTTGGCAAGTAAGAAACTGTTCTGCATGCACATGGCGAACCAAGGGGGGAGGGGACGTTACAGCTAGCTTGTAAATTGCAACTTTTACCCCAAATGTTCCCTTATCAATATCTTGCCCATAAAAACTAATATGAAAGAAGGAAGAACTGTCCTCCACGAAAATGTTATTAAGAACATAGAAACCAATCTAATAAGACTGAATATTCAACTCGACTCTTGCACAACTAAAAGCATTAAAATATACTATAGGATAATAAGCACTAACTAGCGCAGGCACTTCGCTGCAAATATAGAAAAGTAAATCGCTCTGCTTCGATTAAAAAAAGTCATGCTGTTTATTAGCCAATTACCGTAAGTTAAAAAAACGTTAGAGAACTACTGCTTTAATGATGAAAAGGGTAATTTCTTTACCAAGAATGCACAGTATTGAACAATTTTGAAATTTCTCCTGAAAATTACACACTCCATGATTCTCAGTTAACTGACAGCTGAAAACAAAAAGCAATTCCCACAATTGAAAATAAAGATCAATTTCACCTAGACTCTTCCATCAATACATAAATCCAGAATGTTAATAACTCTGCCCATTAACAAAACCCTTGGGCTAGATGGATTTACAGCGATGTTTTCCAAACAATTTGAAAATGTGCGCCACCTCTTAGACCTTAATTCAAACCTTTGCTTGGGTACATTACAGATACCAGCACCAAGGTCATCATAGTTGAAGTTCCTAAAGCTAGTGAAGGCCAATTTTAGGCCATCTCCATATAGAAGGAAAGAAACGCGACAAAATTCTAGCCAGTAGATTGCCTAAAAGATTGGACGGACGGACGAACGGATTTGAATTAATCTGTACCACTGGCATTGCTCTGGGCAACCTTCCACACCACCATTTAAAAAAAATTGTTTACTGCGCAATTGGTTTACAAAAAAACCTTTAAAACAGCAATCAACAAACATTCAAAAAATTCATCAGTTATGTATATATATGTATAAAAAACTCAAATAAAAGGGGAATTCATGCAAATTCCAATAGATTATCTAAAAATGATTCAATAAAGTGTTTCTACTCCATTAAAGTTAGATACATTTCATTTAACAACTTTAATTAAATTTTTTTTTAAAAAGACTAATGCATCCTTCATAGCTTTTTTCCAAACATAGAAGGCAGAAGCAGTAGCCACCATCGATTCTGCACATTATATTGTACTCCAGAATTGATCAGTGTATATATAATTCTTATTTACCACCAGGGAACCATAGAGACTCATATAAATGAAATTCCCACATGCAGTAAGTATAGGTCCTGATGTTTCAATATCAGCTTTGCAAAATCTGCAAAGTCTTTCCTTTTTAGGGATAGCCTTACAACTACCAATATATAACTGCCTGCATTAATTCAATAACTCTGAGGGGAGTTTAAACACAAACCATGTGTTGTAAATGAGGTATAATGTTTCTTTTGGTGCAGGTAGGAAAGGCTAGAGCCTAAATCCCATGTAATGGTTTTGGCTTTCAGATCTTTAGCACTGGTGGGAGAAGTAGTAGACCTTGCAGGGTAAGCCCCATCTCTGACTGATAATTAGCCACCGTTGCCTGAATATCAAAGAAAATAGAACAAGGTGAGTGTTTCAAGTATTGTCATGCAATGAGGACCATCTATTATGGTGACAATTAATCAAATAAAAAGAAAGTACAAATTTGCCTTGCTGCAATAGCCATAATGATCTAATAGAAGGAAGCTCAACCTCAGCGCCTGTACCGGCACAGACGAGGGTACTCCAACAATCTATCCTAATAGTTTACCTTCCAAGTGCTCCAACCACTTCATTTGGAAAACGTTTGGAGTCCGTGCCATATAATATGCCTGGGACAATACTGGTTTTATATATGGTGAGCAGCCTTTCAGTATTTTGTCCTCCTTTATGATTTATATATTACTTGAGAACATGCCATTTCCATAGAGCCTTCCCCGTAATATAGGCACCATGATCTGATTGATTCAAGTAGGTCCTCATTGGGGCCCCCAAGATACAAGTAGGAGTTTACAATTTCCAATGGAACTTCGTCGAGTTTCCAGACAAACGTGTTCTTTTTACTAATAGTATGGACAACGATTAAAACCTTGGTCTTGGACACATTAATCTTAAGGTTATTTTCTTTAGCATAATTGCACAGTGCGTCGATAGAACGCTGGCGGTCCATAGGGGTATGGTCGAGTAACAGTGTCGTCTGCATATCCCAGCTAGGGCACGTGCTCACCCCCCAATTTAGGAGGGAAGTTATACACTTCCCTCAGGGCCATTGCCATGGCTGATACATATAAGTTATAAAGCAGGGGCGCAAGAGTGCAGCCCTGCTTTAACCCCACATTAGTGGGGATGGGCAGTGTGGTGGTGCCCTCTTGATTCAGACAGACCAATGCTAGAGTATCAGTATAGAGCTTTTTGATGAAATATAGCAAGCATGGCTCTATTCCCCATTTCTGAAGCTTCTCCCATAACCTAAATCGGGAGACCGTGTCAAATGCCTTACTGAAGTCCATAAAGCAAAGAAAGTCTCTTTGCCTTGGGATGCACAACCTCAGACATCGGGCACTGGATGGTGCAGATGTTAAGGCTGGTATAATGCTCCTTATGGGCTTATTAAGTAAACCCTGTTATTCTGCCCATGTGTTGAGTTTCCTCAATAGCAGTATTGCAAAGATCTTCAAAACGCTATCCTTCATGGCCAGAAGCTTATAATTGTCCTGGCAGCCTCTGTCACCTGTCTTCATACAGGAATGAAGATCATCCTCCTCCAGCTCTCGGGTATGTTACCCAGCTCAATGATCTTATAAAAATAATTGTGACATGGTAATAGCCCAGAATGAAGTTTCCCAATAATGAGCCGCAAGTCATCTATAATCAAACGTCAGTATTGACTGCCTCCAGTGGAAGAGGCATCACCATATTATGTGTGATGCCAGGATAATAATACAGAACTCTAATAGCATTAGTCCACTTCGAACCTGAAACAGCATTATCTTCATGTGCAGTAAGCGGAGCGGAAACATTTAGTATTAGTGACCAAAACTTAATTAGAAGTGCTCCTGAAGAGTTTAAAAAGAAGCACACTGTTAGCATTGATCAACTAATCCTTATGGGCTTTAATCCAGTTTTTGTAGCGTGATGCCGGGTTTGATATGACACCAATTCCATCAATGGCAGAGATTGTGCTATCCCTCTTGATCGTAGCCCTGTCTCGGCAATATTCCCTTCTCTTGCTCTGAATAATAATATCAAAGGGACCATGTGCCGTGGCAGATGTAAGAATGTGTTTGTTAACTAGTCCAAGGTATTTGCCCAGTACGCTCATAAACCCATGGAAGTCACAATCATGACATTCCAACCAGACCAAAAGTGATAATTCCCTGTCAAGGACATATTTATGGATCTTGCCATGGTTCGATCCAGTCCAAATAAAACGATTCCCACGACGAATGATCTTGACCTGGCTACCAATACTTGCTGCTATATCTGATTTTATCCAAAGGGATAGTCCATTTCGGGACTGCATTATAGCTATATCCAGTATGATGAATGATCAGCTCACTACAAGCTACTGTTTACTAATCCATAAAAATGTAATCTACACTAGTTACTTTTACCATTTGTCCAAGTAGGACATGGGGTCCCTCCTACACCTCCACTTATTCAGACATGCCAAATCCTGAGATTCAATGAGTGTGCCCCAATCCAAACTTTGTGTTTTATCACTTATCCGTATACAGGGGTAGCTACACCAGTTATTTCTGGATGCCTGTAGAATAAGTATGGTAGGGGAATTAAAATCTCTACCCATAATCACTCTCCCCTTAGGACAGCGCTCAGCCCAAGAGAATAATTCTTCTACCACCTTTATTAAGTCTAGATTTCCTCCTCTATTCGGAGGAGCATATATGTTAATAAGCAAAATAGGCACCAATAAACAATGTGGTTCAGAGATAACTACAGACATACGGATTGGGTGTACCACAAATATAGGGTTTTAAAGTAAGACGAGCAGAAAGCCCAATTGCTAATCCTCCTGTAGTCCGACCCCTCAGATGACTAATCGCAGGGTGGCACAAAACTTGGAATCCTATATGGAAATCGCCAGTGAGCCAGGTCTCTTGTAGCTTGAATACCAGAGATTCCCTAATATAGTCCCGACCCCCTGGATGCATCAAAAAAGAGCTATGTCCCAGTGTGTTCCAACACAAAATCAATATTGGACTTAGCTTGATTACATCAATGGGTACCTAAACGCATCATGTCTGGTATCCATTGTGTTACCCGCACTTGGTCCCTCACTACATTTTTTGAGCAGTATTGTACTTTAGTGGGATTTGTAGGGCGCACAATAGACCAGAAGGCATCAAGGCGCGGGAGAGGAGAGGGGGCTACAGAGTCGGGTAATTGGAACAGAACAAGTTACTTACCAACTGGTAACTTTCCTTCGACTGGATGTTCCTCCAACGTATTCCACATCTTTGACATGTAATGTCCACAGCTGTGCTACTTTGGAAATTTTTCGGCAGAGGGCATCCTGCGTCGATGACGTCGGGTCGATGCCCCTCGAAGGCCTCCATTGAGGGTGACATCCCTGGAGGTTATAAATAGGACGCACAGCGCCCGTAGCTTCAGTTTATGTTTTTTCTCCATAATGCGTGATCTGCTGGTACACAATGCCTGCTTGACCGCAAATAGCCTTGGGGGAACGCAAGCTGCAATAGAATAGGAAATTCTCCAGAAGGCCAGGCCGGGAGGGCGATGCGGAATACGTTGGAGGAACATCCAGTCGAAAGAATGTTATAAGTTGGTAAGTAATTTGTTCTTCGAATGGATTGTGTCCTCCAACGTATTCCACATCTTTGACAGACTCCCAAAGCAGTAGCAGAAAATGGAGGAGGGTGAAGAATTTAGAATACCCAATCAGATGGCAGAATAAAGAACTGCTTTACCAAAGGCCATATCTCGACCATGGAGCCTATCCAGGGAGTAATGTTTGACAAAGGTGTAGATAGAAGACCATGTAGCTGCATCAAATATTCCTAATAGGAACTTCCCGCTGCAGGGCTGTGGAAGTAGCCACGCCCCTAGCGGAGTGAGCTCGCAAACCCTCAGGATGGTCCTTGCCCGCCAATCTGTAACATTCAGTAATGGTGAGGATAATCCACCTGGACAAAGACGGTTTGGTAACAGCCTTGACCCAATCGGTGTCCAGCGTACCCCACTCCACAAAGAGTTTATCAGCCACTCTGCCCGTGGACATCCTAGAAATATAAAAAGCTCAGAGCTCTCCTAGAGTCCAACCTATGGAGTCGCTCCTCTTCCTTACCAGGATGAGGAGGAGAATAGAAAGCATAAAGTACAACTTTCTGGCTTAAATGAAACTCAGACACTACCTTAGGTAGAAAGGATGAACGTACCCTCAGTACAACCCTATCCTTCTGGAACACAGTAAAGGGTGGCTTAGGAGGATAGATCAGGGGCAACCTGCTCTGCTTTGCTTTTAAACAAGATGACACGTAGCACCACAGGTTCAGTCCGCGCTTAGCAACCTCTGGGTATTAAGGGAGTTATAAATAGCCAAGCATATTATAAATAACCAAGCATATTAGATGAACGTGCCTGCAATTCACTCACTCTGCTAGCAAATGGAACCGCAACCAAGAAAACCGTCTTGAAAGACAACAGTCTCAAAGGACAAGAGTGCAAAGGTTCAAATCGAGCACCCATCAGGCATTTCAAGACCAAATTCAGATCCCATACCGGCACCTGAAACGGGAACAGTGGGAACACATTAGTGAGCCCTTTAAGAAATTGGGAAATCAAAGGAATCTTAAAGTAAAACATTCTTCAGACGAGCGCTTGAAGATAGACGGTGCTGCCAGCTAACATTTAATGGTACCTACTTGAAGACCCCTGTGGGCCAAAGAAAGCAAGAAAGACAGAACCATGGGAATGGAACACTGAAAAGGATAGACATCGTGTCCTTTGCACCAGTCGCAAAACGTACGGCAAAGGTACAGGGACTTGGTTGCTGGCTGCCTGGCCGAAAGCAACACCTCCATCACGTCATCCAGGAGGTCCCAATCCTTATAGCTCAACCTTTCTGAACCCAAGCGTGAATGCCGAGAGACTTGACCTCTGGGTGGAGAACCCGAAACCTCCCCTTCTCTTGCCCCCCCCCCCCATGCAAGTGATGATCCTCTCGGTAGGGAAGACGGCGTGGAGGACAGATGGACATCTCTAGAAGGTCCGGGTACCAAGCTCTCCTGGCCCAATCCGGAGCAATGAGGATCATGGAGGATCTGAACCTCCTTAACACTTGAGGAATGACGGGGACTGGAGGAAACGCGTACAGAAGTGGGAATGACCAATTCACAACTAATGTGTCTCCTAGAGCTCCTCTTGGAGGAAATTCCTTTGAGCAGAATCTCTCGTACTTACGGGTTGGCACTGGTCGCGAACAGATCCACTTGCGGGATTCCCCAAAGGGTGAAGATCTCCAGAAGGACTTCCTGAGCCAACTCCCACTCGTGAGAGATCATGCTCTGCCTGCTCAGAGCGTCCCCGGCGCATTCTCCTCTCCAGCCAGATGAACTGCAGAGAGTGAAATTCCTTGCTGGATTGCCCAGAACCAGAGCTGGATTGTCTCTCTGCACAACGGGAGTGACCCTACCCCCCTTTTTTGTTGAGGTAATGCATGGCCACTGTGTTGTCCGTCATGATCAGGACACTTCACCCGCACAGATGGCAGACAGGCCTTCAGGGCCAGCCTGATGGCTCTCAGCTCCAACAGGTTGATGTGGAGTTTAGACTCCAACAGAGACCAATGACCGGTGGCGCTCAGATCGTCGGTATGAGCTCCCCATCCTGTGAGGGAAACGTCTGTCACCTCCGGCTAAGATTGACAAAATGGCTCCGCTTCATCAGATTCCCTTCACTGGCCCACCACAGAAGATCTTGCAAGACCGAGAGTGGAACCTGAACGGGATCCGACATCTTGCCTGAGAATTGGGACCACTGCATCTTGAGGACCCATTGCAGGGATCTCATCCGCAGTTTGGCCTCTGGCACCAGAAAAATGCAGGATGCCATGAGGCTGAGCAACCTTAAGAATACGAAAGCCTCTGGCCATGTTAAAATTTGTCCACCATCTGTACAATGTGATTAGCCATCACCTTGGGAGGCAAACACTTTCCCAAGGACGTGTCCAACACAGCCCCGATGTACTGGAGCTCTAAAGAAGGTG
Source organism: Ambystoma mexicanum (assembly GCF_040938575.1). NCBI lineage: Eukaryota > Metazoa > Chordata > Amphibia > Caudata > Ambystomatidae > Ambystoma > Ambystoma mexicanum. Next base: position 987,613,691 of record NC_090921.1, read on the forward strand.
TCAGATGCGACTTCTTGAAATTGAGGGAGAAGCGCAGCTTGTGGAGGGTGCGGCAGGTGAGACCAAGATGATCTAGAGCTTGCTCAGGAGAATGTGCTTGGATCAGCCAGTCGTCCAGGTAGGGGTAGACCTGAATCACCCCTCGCCTGAGATACGCTGCCACCACCACCACCACCATTATATTTGTGAAGACCCTTGGGCGGAGGTCAATCCGAATGGCAGGACCTGAAAGAGCGAGCTGCCAGCCGCAAACCTCAGGTACTTTCTATCCTTTGAATGAATCTGCACATGAAAGTAAGCATCCTGTAGGTCCAGAGACACTAACCAATCCTGGAGCCGAAGAGCCTGAAGGATCTAAGAAAGAGTGACCATCTTGAACTTGTCTTTCCTGAGGAACTTGTTCAACCAATGCAAGTCCAAGATGGGTCTCAGTCACCCATCTTTCTTTGGAATAAAAAAATATGGGAAATACCATCCCTTGTTCCTCTCTGCTACAGGCACTAGTTCTATAGTGCCATTCTCCACCATGGTAAGGATTTCCTGCCCAACAAGTGGATCCGGAAGCTTCAAAGAAAGACACTCTGGTGGATTGTCGTGAGGCCGCTTTAGGAAGTGAAGGCAGTAGCCATGGGCTATTGTCTCCAGAACGCAAGCATCCGAAGTAATAGCTCGCCATTCTTCGAGATGGTGAGCCAGTCTGCCCCCAACCGGCGAACAATGGAACATGGCCTCATAACTGTTTTGGAGCACTGTTGCAGCACCTGAAGGCAAAGAGGCTGCTGATTGAGCGGCTTTGGCACCTCTATTTCCCCGACCACCACGGGTACTTTTTTTCATTGACCCCTTTTGATTGGCGGCTCCTCGAGTTCTACGAAAAAAGGAGTAGCAACGAAAGGAACCTCCACTCCATTGTTGTCCCCTAGGACGAAAAGGCAGAGGTTGACGCACTACTGCACTCAAAGATTAAGCAGCAGCTTTGGAGGTCTGCAACCTTCTCAAAGCTCTATTCAGCCTTGCTGCCAACCAAAGGGCATGTTCAGAAGACGGGCCCTGTCCATCCGGAGCAAAACCAGACTTCCGCAACCACGCAAACCTGCGTAGAACGGTGCTTGCAGCCAAGGACCGGCTAACACTGTCGGCCGTGTCCAACCCAGACTGAAGGGATTAACACATGGCCATGGCCTCCAGAATATGCTCAGTCGCTAGAGAGATGCAATTCCACAGAGTGAAAATCTTGCCAAGGCACAAGTGGAGTTAGCTGACTTCAGCGCCATATTCCCTGCAGAAAACACCTTGCGTGCCAAACGATCGAAGCGCTTGTCCTTATCAGGAGGGATGCTAGGATATGCCATCTGCCTCGAAGTGGCAGTAGCCGTGTGAACCACCAAACTCTCGGGAGTGGCGTGAGTGGATAGGTAGCTGGGGTCGCTACTGGCAGGGCAGTATTTTTTAGTTAATGAATTGTTAACCGCCGGAGGAGACTGGGGTCTGCCAAGCAGCCGTCACCCTTTTTTGCAAAGTCAAATGAAAATGCAACACAGAATCAGTGGACGGACCTTGATCCAAAATATCAGTCAAGTCATCCTGAAAAAATGCATCCCGAGGACTAGACCAACCAAGATACTCGGTAACCATAGCCATCAGTCTCCTATAAGAGGACTCAGCATGAGCCCAAGGCTCATGCTCAGACCTGCCAAACGTCACCTCAGGAAATGTGTCCAAGCCACTGGCTTCATGTAGTGATTGACTTAACTCTTCCAACTGACTGTCCCCGGAAAAGACAGGAGCCACATCAAACTCAACAGGGTCAAACTCCAAATTTGAAATCTCCTAAATCCTCGTAGATACCATCCAGAGGAAGAAAGAACTCCTGCATAGGGACAGAAGTGGGTCTGGAATCGTTAACAGGCTTCACAGACTTGGATGTAGCCTTCCTTGGAGGATCCACAGTACCAGGGACCTCAATTGGCAAATTCCGGCCAAATGGCCCCGAAGGTGACAATGGCGCTGAGGGCTGGAGCGAAGGCAAAGTATTGACCTCCGTATCCGATGGACACTGAGTCGACACCTACCTCGAGCCCTTAACAGATTTCTGTGGTTTGAAGACCGAGATCTGGACCTAGTACGTCTCTGGCGATCAACCTGAACCTTGTTCTAACGGGACCTGGACGGTTCCCGATGAGTATCGCACAGAGGACCCGGGTCCGAAGCGGCGCGAGCATCGAGACTGTTCCCTGCCGGTTTCTTCGGAAGGTGCGGACGGAACCTGGGATTGAAAAATCGCCAGTATCTGCTCCCGGAAGGCCTCCCATTCCTCAGGAGTCGAGGATTTTTTGGGACAATCCACTTTTCTTGCTGCGCCATCATCCGACGAGGACGGGAAGGCGACCGGTGACGCCGCTTCCGGGATTGCCTAGATGAGGACAAGTGGCGGGAGCCACCCGGGATCGAGATTCCCGGGACTCCTTCCGGCGAGGAGAGTTACCCCTCGAATCGTGGATGGACATCCCTTTCGCAGCTTTTCAGGACTTACTGGGTTTAGTAGCCCTACCTGTAACTTCCTCTTACGCTCCCGCAAGGCCTTAGCAGTCAGCGACTGGCATTTTGAACAGTCAGTGTCATGACTCTCGCCCAGAACCACAAACAAATGCAGTGCGGGTCCGTAATCAACATCTTTGACTTACAGTCCCGCCAAGTCTATAAGCCAGGCCGCGGAGTCGGAGGGGTAGACGAAGAAGACATTCTCGGAGAATACACATAGCGCGCCGAGTTCTCGAAGCAAACATGTTTGCGGAAAAAACAGAACTGAGGCTACGCGCGCCATGCGTCCTATTCATCTGATTGGGTATTCTAAATTCTTCACCCTCCTCCATTTTCTGGTACTGCTTTGGGAGTCTGTCAAAGATGTGTCCTCCAACGTATACCACAATCCATTCGAAGAACAAATTACTTACCAACTGTTAACTTTGTTTCGACTGGATGTTCCTCCAATGTATGCCACATCACCCTCCTAGCCTGCCCCTCTGGAGAATTTCCTATTCTATTGCAGCTTGCGTTCCCTCAAGGCTATTTGCAGTCAAGCAGGCATTGTGTATGAGCAGGTCACACGTTATGGAGGAAAAACTAAAGCTGCGGGCGCTGTGCGTCCTATTTATAACATCCGGTGAAGGCCCCCTCAACGGAGGCCTTCGAGGGACATCGACCCGACGCCATCGACGCAGGACACCCTCTGCTGAAAAATCTCCAAAGTAGCACAGCTGTGGACATTAGATGTAAAAGACGTGGAACACGTTAGAGGACACAATCCATTCAAAATGTTTTTAGCAGTTTCGAAAGTGGGTGAAGTCAGAAATATTACAAATCTGAGAAGGAAGGGCATTCCGCAGCGTAGGCGCAAGTACGGAGAATGACTTTCATCGAGCTCGGACCCGCTGAAATCGAGGCATGCTCAGCAATGATTGATTGGCAGAGCGGAGGAGTCTGCAGGGTTTGTACGATGCAAGTCTGGATTGACGAAACCCAGCCCTAGTGTTGTGGGTAGTATAGTGAAGAAGGCATACCATTTTTAATTCAACTCGGCTCCTAACAGGGAGCCAGTGAAGGCGGCGAAGGTGGTCATGGGAGTGAGCCAATCTGGGGGCATTCAGGGCAAGGTGAGCCGGTGAGTTTCGAAGTATCTGTAGACAAAGCAGGGACTTGGGTTGACCGAGATAGATACTGTTGCAGTGATCTATTGATCCCATAGTGAAGGCTGTCACAATTTTTGATCTAGAGTCAGCCGGAAGAAAAGGAAGAACCTTCTTAAGCACTTTAAGCTTCGCAAAGCCCGATTGGCAAATCGCTGCAATTTGAGCTTCACTGGAGCCTGAGGACATTTTCATTCCTAGGCTCTTAACTGAAGACGGCTCAGGGCAGGGACCAAAAGAGGTAGGCCAATAATCGGAGGTCCAGGACTGTCTTGCGTAACTGGGGCCAACCAGAAGAATCTGTTTTTTCTCCATTGAATTTCAGCCAGTTATTGGCCATCCAAACCCCAACTGCCGGGAGAGAGTCCTTCAGCTTCTGAGGAGGGGGGGCAGGCTGGGTCAGTCACAGGGACGTTGAGCTAAAGCAGACCTGCGTCATCGGCATACGAGAAGTGTACCCCCCATGGCTAGAGATCAGTTTGGCCAGCATATACAGATTAAACAGAAGGGGGAGAGCGCAGATCCCAGAGGGAACCCCCAGTCAAGGATATAGTGGGGGTGGGTGGTGTAAAAGTAGGAAGAGAAACCGTTCTATACTGGTTGGAGAGAAAGAAAGAACCACTTCAGGCCGATGCCTAAGATTCTAGCTTCAAGAAGACAATGAAAAAGCTTTTGATGGTCAACGGTGTGAAAGGCCGTGGAGAGGTCAAGGAGAATAAGCACGCCAAGCTCTGCGCTTTCCTGCGGTAGGGCAATGTCGTCAAGAGCCACCATAACGGATTCTGTTCCCATTCTGGGATGAAACCCAGCCTAAAAGGTGTGAAAAATGTAGTTGGTCTCAAGAAAAGCAGAGAGCTGAGGGGTGGCAATGGATTCAAGCACTTTCATAACAGGGAGGAGGGCTATAGGACGATAGTTTTCAGTGGCAGCAGGGTCATGGTGAGGTTTTCTCAGTAGGGGAGAAATTACACAGTGTTTAAGTGAATCAGGAATGTGTCCAGTAGAGAAGGAGTGCTGAAGTGCAGCAGTGAATAGAGGGGCAAGTTTGTGAGAAAGAGTGAAGAGTGCAGCATGGCATCGGGTCAGTAGGGGGAAGCAGATTTAAGCTTCATCAGGGCAGCTAAGACCATAGTGTCAGTTACTGTCATGAACATAAAGGCAATAGGAGGGTGTTCATTCAAGTGAAAAAAGGCATCAGGAGGACAATCAAACCAATGTTACTCAGCAACATATGAATTCCTTGTTTAATTGAAGATGTTACAATGTATATCATTTTCTGAGTATACCTCTGTACTTGTGGGGACAGTTTTTCAGCCCCATCTACTGCTAATATTTCTATATGCTATACGTTTTTGTTGTTGACAATATTTTCCCACACTATCAGGAAATAGTGTGTTAATTTAAATGTTTCTTAGTGAAACTGATATAAACAATACTACTTCTGTTTAAATTCTGTCTCGTCTCAGTGTTGTGATGCCTTGCTGGAGACGAGCAAATAGACAGATTCAAAACACCTTGATTAATAAATATATGATGTACTGAGTAAATGCTGATTGCATCGTAAGAATACTTACATTTCTGACTCTCGTGACCTAAAACCTCTCCGATAGGGAGTGGGATGAGACTCACGAGATTCTACAAAATAACATTGGGGACTGTGTCCCATTAAGAGTGCAGCATAGGGCTACCAGCTGGCAACGGCTGGTGTGTGTCTAGTGCTTCTTTTTTCTGAATCCCGAGTGGCCTCAAGATTCTCCCTGCTGCACCAGAAATTCAGGAAACATCTCTGAGAATTATGATTATGCCTCAACTTAATGGCCTAAACACGTATTATTGACAGTTGTGCCTTCCACCTCTGCACTTTGTTCTCTTTTCACTACGGTGGCCACAATCAGGAAGTACACGCATATTAACCAGATTTCATGAATATACAATCATCAAATTAGTTAATTTTTCACCGTACAACACAAGACCACGTCCTTTGCTAAAAGTGATACTACCACCAACAACAGAGCAGAGTTACTGGGCTTTAGCGAGGAAGAGGCCAAGAGGATTCTAGGCCTCATTAAGTCGGCAGGTGATGAACTGATCTCAGATAAACCGGAAGCGCTCATCAAGCAACTTGAGTGGAAGATACGTAGAGAAATAAACTTGAAGTTACACGCAACTACATTAGCACATTATTACAAAGCACAAAGAATCCCGAGAGGTTTGAGGGTGAATCTAGAGCCGACCCTATGTAAGGAAAATCCAAACTTTGTGAAGAAATGGAGACAAATTCTAAATAAGTGTTCATTGGATCTTATTTTACTGACGATCGAAGAACTCTTACAGTTTGACAACCCTTGACGAGGAGATTGATACCATCAAGGGAGCTCTCAGTAAAAGCTTTTCTGCAGACCAGCTTAAACAAGTGTTGGATGAAACTAATGGAAAACTAGCTAGATACAAACAAGAACTTGAGACCAAGAAGATATGTAAGTTCAGACGCGATACCCAGGATTATAAACTCGACATCGTCTACACCTGGCAGGAGTACTACGGCCAGAGGATTCCTAGACCTTTTCAACCACGCACCCCGAAAACAGGGCCTCCAAAACGCAGAGACCATCTTGTCAGAAGCATCTAGCGCGGAACTGGAGGTAATCTCTGACACAGGAAGACCAACATCCTCAGCCACAGGAGCCGAGGACAACGCTCCAAGGACGGCTGTTCCTTTTTTAGAAAAAGACCAACTAGACAGGGACAAGGGAAGAAAAAAAATCAGAGGGGAAGAAACAAACCGGAAAAAAGATATAGTAGTGAATATCTCATCATATCAGTTGTCACGCATGGAATTAAGAGTTCTACACAAAGGCCTCTCGTTTGTACCACAATATAACACTAATCTGAGAGAAAGGATTGATTTCTTTAAATTAATGAGGAAATTAAAATTGAAGGTCTTCTTCAATGAGCATGCAGAAGACGAAGACACCAGCGAACCCTCAAAATTTCTAGAACTTGCACCTAAGAGCATCTTCAATCCACCTATCAACAACCACGTCCTTACGGTTTTTGAGAGAACAGTGTTAGACCAATTCAAAAAGATTTCCTTTAGAACTAAAGAAAGAAGCAACTTCTCGAAGATTGAACGACAAACTTTGAAAAGGTTACTTGACAAAAGAGAGATCATCTTCAAACTCGCTGACAAGGGAGGAGCCCTTGTCCTTAGGAATAAGATCAAAATATATCGAAGAGATTGAACGTTAACTAGCGGATCGAGAGACTTATCACGAAGTGGATTTCAATCCAACTGAACTAGTTAGGAACCTGATAAAGGAAGTTCTGGAGGAGGCCAAAATGAGCAAAGTCCATTTCAGAAAAAAACACGCAAATTCTTGGAGACAACACACCCCATAACTCAGGTGATATACATCCTACCCAAGATTCACAAGAGACTCATAGACCCTCCATGGAGACCCATCGTAGCGGCAACCGACAGTATTCTGGAACCTCTGGCCAAATACTTGGACAAGATCCTCCAACCCCTCATACAGGAGACTCCGACCTACATCAAAGACACCACTCACTTCCTGAAAAAACTCAGAGATCGTGTTCGTGGAAGGAAGAGATATTTTGTTTACTATGGATGTGACATCACTGTACACCAATATCGTACATGAAGCGGGGCTAGACGCCGTGGAATGGTTATTGTTAAATTCTACCAACTGTCAGGGTGACAAGATATTTGTGTTGACACTGCTTAAATTGGTTCTAATGAATAACTTCTTTAGATTCCAAGACAGGTTCTTTCTGCAAGTTTCAGGAACTAGCATGGGAGCCGCAATGGTACCAGCGTATGTGAACACCTACATGTATTACCTGGAAACAAAACACGTCTTATCAGCGAGGTGGCTACGTCCTCCAACCATTTTTGTGAGATATATTGACGACGTGTTCGGTATCTGGTCAGGACCGGAAGAAGAGTTACAGGAGTTCTTTGGCACGATGAATGAAATGCACCCGAGGATTAAGTTTACAACTGTGACAAGCAAAACTACAATCAATTTCTTGGATGTAGAAGTGTATGCGAAGGAGGCAAACCTGGAGACACGTATCTTCACCAAAACCACAGACAGAAACAGCCTGCTATTGGCGACTAGTTTCAATCCTCGTAGGACAATTGACAGTGTCCCACTGAGTCAATTCTTACGATATCGCAGAAACATCTCAGAAGAGACAGAGTTTGTGAGACAGTCGGCATCTCTAAGTCACAGGTTTGTGGAAAGAGGATACAACCCCACTACCTTAACCCAGGTCGAGGAGGAAGTTGCTACCATAGAGAGAGAGAAACCTTATTGAAACCTAAAGAGCGGAATAAGGATGACTCTATGGTCTATGTTACCACATACTCAGCCCAAAGTAAAAAAATCAGGAACTTCATCCAAAGAAATTGGCCAATGCTGCAAATGGACCCCTCAGCACAAACACTCTTTCAACAATTACCAATCTTTGCTTACAGGAACAGCAATGCGCTAAGAAACAGTTTGGTCAGAGTGGACTTATCCCTGCCACTTGAGGCTCAGATTAGACACAAAGGTAATCTACCTTGTCACAACTGTCACCATTGTAGCAATATCCTTCCAGGTAACACAATCTCACACCCCTACACAGGGAAGCCCATAACATTGAAACATTCTTGTACCTGTGATTCTTCAAATGTGGTGTATGCCCCTGTGGGTTCTATTATGTTGGGATTACCATGAGAAAAGCGAAGCTGCATTGGACCGAGCATAAATCCAACATTAGGACAAAAAGTCTCAGATCCCCAGTATCAATGCACTTTTTGGAAGCAAGACATAGCATTGCTCAACTGAAGTGTATGATCTTAGAACAAGCAAAGATGGGACCGAGAGGGGGTAATGTTCACAAGAGATTGCTCCAGAGGGAGATTGCTTGGATTGACCTTCTGGATTGCTTGAGCCCAAGAGGAATGAACTGTGAATTTGACCTCATGTGTTTTCTTTAATGTTTTCTTTTGCAGTTTTAATTGTTTGTGCTATGTTGATTGCAGACTGTCATTATGAAAGTCATGGTAATGTTTCTCTCAAAAAACAATGTGCCCTAAAAATGTGCATCATAGTACCTAGTACAGAGTACTGATAGCTAGATCAGAAATATGAGTCCGGGTCAGGCATTGAATTCATTCGATGCCTACGAGTTTGGGGTCTGTTGAAAGTAAATCGATTTGTTTAATGGTGATGTGTACTTTGAGTTTAAAGATTGTGAATGGCGAAGACACTGGGAGTTCAATGTTTAGTTTATACCTTGTGAGCTATGCAACAGAATGTTAGTGGCAATTGTTCCGCAGGTTTGACACTGTGTACAGGTCAGGGTGCTTCAAATTTAGCGACCTCATTGAGGCCATTATACAAGATGTTTGGTTCAGATTGATGTGTAGTTCTCTTTGTTTGTGGTGACTCATGGGAGGGCAGATGTAAAGGGCTTTCTGTATCACACCATGCTTACATGAAGGTCTCCATCACTACCCTGTCGGAAGTTGGGGCCTGGGGCAGTATACTACTGCCGGGCGCCCCTCTTCCCGCCTTTGTATCACCATACTCTCCACTTATGGATCCTAAGTGATAGTGACAAATGGGGGCGCCTCGCGGCTGGTTACGGCCTAGATGTCCCCCCCTCCCGCCATGAAGGGTCAGGGGCGTGTCCCCCCACCATTCATGACTCTTGAATACCTTCACATCACTCCATGGTGTGTTCACACCATTAGTTACCACAACACTCAGTTTATTCACTATCCTCTCTAAGATCGTTACCTGTAGCACAGGCTAATACGATAACGTTTGCCGATTTGTATTGGTGAATAAGAGCACGTCTCTATGTTTGCGACCAGTAACAAAGTGCATGCACATAACTTAGATTGAATTAAATAATCTCTCTTCCCATTTTTCAACATCCAATTTATTTTTAACTCAACCTGAGCATTAATCTGGTATAGTGCTGACCAGATGCCTGTGGGAGGAGCACGCCGCGAGCCTTTGATTACGGGCGGCCAGTCCCACAACAAGATGGAAGTCAGGAGCGGACACGCGCGCCGACTCCATGACGACCATGTAAACAGAGCATTTTCGAGCAGCGCGTCTTGGCGACAGGCTGCTCGATCGTTCTCGGAGTTTCGTGGTCGCGAGAAAGTGAGTATCTTTGTTGATATACCCTGTGTCTTGTACGCACGGTGACCGGCACGGTCCCTGACATTTAGAGAGCATAGGTTTACGTCCCAAAACCCGATAGCTCGTGCCAGTGTGCATGTTACGCGAATGGATTTTTCTAGATACTTGCACGATTGGCGTATCCCGCTGCAATTACGAACATCAATTAGTGGTCATATTAACTCACAACGGCAGTACTTCATTTATACCCTTACATCCTTTATGACAAACAGTATCTACACTGCCAATAAATATATTCATACGGCATTAATGGCACACATCTGTTCTGTTTTTGCCTTCAGCCATTGCGCACGGGAAGTCACAGCCGATCACCATTCTTTCACCCGGGGAGAGATAGTTATCTTCCGTCCGGGTGAGTATGCCAAGAATGTATTTACATCAAGTTGACTCATGCTACAGAACAAATCCTGATTTTGCACGTTTGCACATTTATTACACAGGTTGACGCTGGTTTTTGACCATACACACAGGAATTAAGGTCAGTACTACACCTTCTCTTAAGAGTTACTGGTGAAATCCCTTTACTTTCCCATAAGGCTAACTAGTATATCCCTCCTTGTTGTAGGAGTTTATGGACACTCATGAAACTGTAACATACCCCGCCCTGAAGGATTGTTTAATCCGAAACACGTAGGACACATGATTGACAGGAGTGTGTTTAGAAAACACTGAGCGGAAAGAAACGTACTGCTCAGAAGGACAATCAAACCAATGTTACTGAGCAACATATGAATTCCTTGTTTAATTGAAGATGTTACAATGTATATAATTTTCTGAGTATACCTCTGTACTTGTGGGGATGGTTTTTCAGCCCCATCTACTGCCAATATTTCTATATGCTATACGTTTTTGTTGTTGACAATGTTTTCCCACACTATCAGGAAATAGTGTGTTAATTTAAATGTTTCTAGTAAAACTGATATAAACAATTCTGTCTCGTCTCAGTCTTGTGGTGCCTTGCTGGAGACGAGCTAATAGATTCAAAACACCTTGATTAATAAATATATGATGTACTGAGTAAATGCTGATTGCATCTTAAGAATACTTACATTTCTGACTCTCGTGACCTAAAATCTCTCCGATAGGGAGTGGGATGAGGCTCACGAGATTCTACAAAATAACATGGGGCACTGTGTCCCATTAAGAGTGCAGCATAGGGCTACCAGCTGGCAAAGGCTGGTGTGTGTCTAGTGCTTGTTTTTTCTGAATCTCGAGTGGCCTCGAGATTCTCCCTGCTGCGCCAGAAATTCAGGAAACATCTCTGAGAATTATGATTATACTTCAACTTAATGGCCTAAACACGTATTATTGACACAGTTGTGCCTTCCACCTCTGCACTTTGTTCTCTTTGCGTGTGTAGAGTCACAGGGGTACGGGGGGCGAACAGGGGTTTTCAGTTCTTTAGCCACCCAAAACAGCTATTTGGAGGAGCCGGATGCATTCAGAATACGATCTGCAAAGTGGTTGGCTTTTGCCTTTTTTAATGGAACTCTGGTAGCTATTGCGTGCCTGTACGTAGGTCAGTTTCGCAGAGGTTTCGAGAAGACTATGCCATCTCTGTTCGGCTTGTTGACATTTTTGTTTTAGCAGTCTCAGCTCAGGAGAGTACCATGGAGCAGGTGGTTTAGTATGAATGGTAGAAAGCCTGGAGGTGCCAGTGCCAGTGGTTAACTGCAAGGCCTCAATCGGGGTATTGCATGCGTTTTTTTCCACCACTGAGGCCCTGTTGGGTTAGAGTTTCAATTGAATTAAGAATTAATTCAGGGGGGACATTAGACCAGCAACGCTGAGATTTCATTTGGGGCTTCGGTCTAATTTTAAACTGTGCAAGGTGAAGGGAGTAAGGAAGCAGACAGTGGTCCGACCAAGGCACCGGCCAAGGCAGCAAGGAGTGAAGTTCATGAACATCAGAAAAAATAAGATTGAGCTGGTTGCCGCCCGAGTGGGTGGGGCTGTGATTACTTAAAAAGAAGCCATAATCAGATAGGGAGGAACCTAATTTGGTGGCTTGTAGATCAAGAGGGTTATTGGGGTGAAGGTTGAAAATCGCCAAGTATAATTTTAGGATAGGGGTAGTTGAGCCAACAGCTGCACAAAATAACACAAAAACAGGTTGCTAGCATAGCCAGGAGGGCGGTAGGTTATAAGAAAGTATGTAGAGTTTTCAGGAGAGACCTGAATCTTGATGAAAAGTAGCTCGCAAGTGTGTTAGTGATTAAGATCAATGATTTGGCAGCTAAGATTTCATGGACACAATGGCGACTCTACCTCCTGTTTTGGGGGGTGGGTCGATCTAATTGGAGAATGCCATAACGAGGAAGAAGCATTCGAATAATATCAGGTCCAGTGTTGGTATTGAACCAAGTTTCTGTAATGCACAGAACATCAGACCAATGGTTGTCTAAAACACTAAAAATATCAAGGTGGGCCACTGCAGACCTTGCATTAATGAGAAGGCATTTCAAGAGATAAGGTACTGCAGAGTTGTCCCCCATAGTAGTGGGGGGGGGCGAGTGGAGAAGCCCAGTGGCCAGCTCAAAGTAAGAGGAGCCACGGCAGTAAGTGTGTTGTGCGAGTAAGTAATGCGGACCGGAATAATGCAGTTAGTAATTTCAATCCCAGGCACCCAACACCCAGAACGGTGCCGGACTGGCACAGACAGGCTTGCCTTAAGCGTGCTTATGGCGCGCCCGCTGCGCAGATGTTCCCTCCGGAACATAGGGAAGAACAGCAGGGCATGGTGTAACACCGTTAATGGCGAGAGAAAGAGCACTCGCGTTGCGGCGAGTAGTTGGAGTCGGAAGGGGCCTAGATAAGAGGAGCAATAATCCAATGTAGGAAGCAGTAAGTGAGGCACGTAGACTCTCCCTCCCTCTCAGTAATTACTTTGGTAATAGAGACTGAGCTCACTCGATTAGACAATTTTTAAGTACTTTCTTGGTCAGGGGTGTAAATTGTAGGTTTCCTACATACTGTAAGAGTAAATCCCATCTTGTTTAAACATTACAAGTAGTCAACAATGTGGTGGCAACAGGTGAACAACTATCAAGGCCCAGTTAGTCAAGCTATATGGCGTAGGGAGTTCAATGTCTTCTGAGGCAATTACTCTCATTCTCTGTATTTTATTCCATAGTTCAAGGAGGAAAGCTCGATTGAGGTATGGGCTTGCATCAGTTGGATTAGATTCTTCCAGTTTAACCCATTTTCCCAAGGGAAGGGTAATTCTGGTTTACCATGAAGAGGAGCCTGATGGTTACCAGTTTCCACAGTCAAAGGGGTCCTTTCAGATGCCTCAATTATATCTGAATTTCCATGAGTATTTGGAGGTAAAGTTAGAGGGACTGTCCCCTCTTTAGCAAGTGTAAGTCTCAGTAGAATAGGAGACTTAGCGGTCAAATGACGAGACTCATTTCCCTATGGATGTTCTCATTAAGTCCTCTTAACATGCAAGTATAACAACAATTTTTCCCAGTATATATATTTCTGTTCACGAACATAATTGAAACAAGACTCCAATTTCGCCAAAAGCAGCTTGTGTAGGAGTCGAAACCACTAAAGTAAAAGCAGATGAAAGCATGGAGCTCTCGCCCGGGCTGTAAGAGTCGGATGAGTCAAGGACGTAGATATGAATCTCTGTAAATTCAGATCGACAGATAGCTGTGCGCCAATCAGGTATCCAGCCCAAACAAGGTAGTTGGTAAAGCAATTCCCCCTCCCAAAGACTGTTTCTGGAGACCGATCTTGAGGAGGGAGTGGTTAATATCTATGGTTGGCAAATCCAACAGAGTTCTTTCTGGGAGAGTCTCTGTTAATGGCCATGGTGGGGAGATAAATATCAGTAATTTCAGTCTGTCGTCATAATAGGTTGGGAAAAACTGAGATTTTACCTTGGGATTCCATTATATGATGTTGTCTGTCTTTCTTTGAAGCTGGTGTATCACGCGCCACATGCGCCATCCCCTTCCTCCGGTACTGGGCTGCGCGCTCTTTTAGCAGCGGCACGCAGGGACTAATGAACACTCTTCATGCTCTAGGAATGCCAGAAGATGTGCTAAACAAGGAACTCACCGACAACCTTACCTTGCTTTCATTGAGCCAAATGAATATCGGCTAAATCAATCGCTGCACTCCAGCCTCTAGTCAATGACAGAGCACCCAGTTAGGAATCGCGTTTCCAGCCGATGAAGACTAGCACCCAGGTAGCAACCAACGAAGACTAGAGGAGGGGCCAGTCAGCTAACAGCTCCTTCGATGAACTAGCAAGCTGGCTTCACACTGCCGCACACTGGGGGGAGGTCCCAAAAGAAAACTAGGTGTAGAGTTAATAGCACTTATAGACTGAGTTAGGTGGAAATAGTAAACTCACCATCTCGTCCACAGCTCCTCACAGCCCCCACACCAGACCATAGCAAGACCACTTTACCTCAACCACTTCCCGTGCCGCGGGGAGAACTAGTTTTTATCAGGTAGCATTAGGGCCAGTTCCAGTGAGACACTGCTCCAAAACATCAGCATGGATGAGGTATTCGAAAGTGGACCACAGCAAGACCACGTCACCTCGCCACTTCTCTGTGCCACCATTGTTTCGCCCGTCTGTGCCACTGCAAAAGGGGTCCAGCCATATGCAAATCAGTCAGGTACTGCCACCATTTGACTAAAAACTAATCAACGTGCGCTGGACAAACACGATAAATACCTCGTTTGAAGTGGCAATCTGGCCATCTAAAACACTTGGGGCTACTCTTTGCGGATGACTGCTTTGAAACTAAAGATCTGAACTCGTTCTTGAAAAATAGTCTTTAAAAGAGAAATGGTCACCTATATTCAGTACTTAGTGGGGGAGAACTGAAACCACCAAACCATTGCCATCTCCCATCAACTATAGCATCAACATGCACCCAATCGGACTGCAAAATCAGATGATAATGCATTACTTACCGTAAAAGCATTTCTGATGGTTGCATCTGCTTAGATTCACATGCTGTGCATAGTCAGACATCCAGAAGTCACCGCAAAATCTCTCTAAAAACTGCCCCACTTACCCACAAGTCCCTCAATAACGCGGTCCCCATTTACCTGATCAACAGATTTCACAGAATGACATCCTTGAGACCGACAAGGACAGCATACAGAGACTGCCGCTCTATTCCTAACTACAAACGCTCTACCATAGGAAGTAATAGCTTCCCAGTGAAAGCGGATAAACTGTGGAACTCCCTACCACCCACTCTTAGAATGGACTTGCCCTACCAAAACTTCTGTTCCAAGATTATGTCTTGGCTGAAGACAGCCATTGTCTAAACATACTGTGCCAGGTTTCCGCATCTCCCACCTGTCACTTGGACATACTGGATACACAACTGTTAACTGTATATACGTATATATTCCTGCTTACTTTCATTATTATTGTGTTCATGCCCTGAATATATTTTATTGTCTGTAACTAAGTTTTGCAAATTCCTGTATCTGCTGCACCCTGTTACCCTAGGGTATTTCGGCGCATTAAAAATAATAAACAAACAGCAGAGTACTGCATTTTGTTTTTCGTAGTCGAAAAGGGGACATCGACAAGGCGTGTCTGTAACACTATCCCTATAATGAAGTGCAGTGTACCCACAATCCCTCACGCGTCAAGGTCCCTCTGTTTGTATTTTTTCTGCCCTGAGGAAGCCTATTAGACGCGAGTGAGTACAGAAAAGAGATATAGAAGAAAGTCTATGTTCCTTCCATCCGAGCGTGAAGGAAGGGTGGGCGCATGTGAATCTAAGCAGATACAACCATCAGAAATGCTTTTACGGTAAGTAATGCATTGTCTTCTGATGCTTGTTAATCTGCTTAGAATCACATGCTGTGCATAGACTAGCGAGCAGTACCCGGAGTTGGAGGTGGGTTGTGAGAAGGAACAGTAGAGAAAAGATGTCTTCATACTGCTTGTCCCACCTGGGAATCAGATCTAGAGTGGGCATCTAGACAGTAGTGTTTTGTAAAGGTGTGAACAGAACTCCAGGTTGCTGCTTTGCAAATGGACTCGAAAGGGACATTTGCAATGAAAGCTATGGAAGCCCCGGTGCCTCGAGTGAAGTGTGCTCTTGGCTTGAAGGGTAGTTCTCTCTTAGCAAGAGAGAAACAGAGTGATGCATTGTACATTGTATTTCGAAACTGCATCTCCTCCTCTTCCTGCTGCCACCGAGACAAAGAACTGATTAGTCTTTCTCAATGGTCTAGTTCTTTCCATATAAAACATCACTGCTCTGCGAACATCCAGTGTATGCAGGCTCTTCTCACCTAAGTTTGAAGGATATTGAAAGAACGTTGGTAGTTCTACTGACTGGTTGACATGGAATTTAGAGATACATTTTGGTGCAAACCTAGGATGTGTGCGTAGAACCACCTTATCCTTGTGAACTGTAACAAAGGGGTCTAATACAGAGAGCGCTTGTAGTTCACTTACTCTCCTAATGGAGGTGATAGCGATTAGAAAATCAGTCTTAAGAGTGAGGTCTTTAAGTGTTGCTTTGTGCATGGGTTCAAAGGGAGACCCCATGAGCCTGGTTAGTACCACATTTAGGTCCCATCCGGGAGCGGGGTTATCTATGGGAGTGTGGCTCCTCTTCACTCCTTCCATGAAGGCTTTAATAACCGGGACTTTCCACCATGACACTAAGTTGGGAAGTGGTGTAGGCGGAAAGTGCAGCTAAATGGACTTTAATAGAGTTAAAACACCAAGCCTGAGTCTAGTAGGTGAGTCAGGTACAGAACAACTTGTGTGGGAGAGCATTCAACTGGGTTGATGCTCCTTCCCCCTACACCAGATGACAAATCTCTTCCATTTGCTAGAATAACAGTGACAAGTGTTAGGCTTTCTAGCATCCCTGAGAATGTCCATCATCTATGCGGGAGTTATAAATGTCCAAATTGTATGATCTCAGGAGCCAGGCTGCTAAATTCATGGCCTGAGGGCATGGATGTAGTGTCCTGCCCTTGTCCTGTGACAGCATGTTGTACAGGCAGGGAAGTTTCACTGGAGGAGATGGGGATATCTCCATGAAGTGAGCGAACCAAGGTTATCTGGCCAACATAGGGGCCACCAGTATCATGGTAACTTGTTCCTGGTGCATCTTTTTGAGAAGGGGAGTCGGGGGGTAGGTGGGTATGTGGGGGGGGGGGGAGCGTAAACACATTTCCCTGACCAGGACATCGATAGACCCTTCCCCTTGGATTGGTTCTGGGGGTACCTGGAGGCATAATCTTGGCATTGTGAGTTCTCCAGAGTTGCGAACAGATCTATTTCTGGGAATCCCCATTGTGTGAAGATGTCAAAGGCGATGTCTTAGTCTAACTGCCATTCGTACTCTGAGGGCAGAGGGAAGTCTCTCCTGAGTTCATCTGCTAGCAGATTGAGTTCCCCTGGTACATGTTGTGACAGTAGGAACATGTGTCTGAGAGCCCACTTCCAGATGTTCTGGGACAGCTTGGACAGTCCTGGAGAGCGAGTGCCCCCCTGCTTGTTGAGGTAGTACATGGCTGTGGTGCTGTCCGTGAGGACCATCACCGTCTTCCCTTGTAGGTGTGTCTGGAAGGCTTTCAGTGCCTTGAACACAGCTAGTAGCTCCAGTAAGTTTATGTGCTTGGATGCTACGCTCGGAGTCCAGACTCCGTGAGGAGTCATGGGATAGGTGAGCCCCCCATCCTGTGAGGGATGCGTCTGGTTTCCCTATTACCAGGTTTTCCTTCGACCACCACCTTAGCGAGAGAATCAAGCCCTGCGAGACCACCACTATAGATCGGCACATTGTCCGCTGGCCTGACACCACTGGATGTTGAGCCACTCTTGCATTGGGCGCAGGCGCACGTGAGGTACCAAATAAATACATGACCCCATTATTCCTAGTAAGCGCATTGCTTTGCGTACCGTCACCTCTCGACCGGCCACATATTGAGGGATTTTAAACAGCATGTTTTGGACCCTCTCGTTGGAGGGGAAGACGAGGCCGTCCTTTGTTCCTTGAGCCCCTAGGAATTGTTTGATTTGGCTGGGCTCTAAGCTGGACTTCTTCTCGTTAATGGAGAAGCCCAGTTGAAACAAACAGTCTTTTGGGTATTTGAGAAGCATGCTTCTTAAGAATCCCCTGTTATGAGCCAATCGTAGAGGTAAGGGTATACTGGGATGGACAACCTGCGCAGGTGGGCCGCTGCCACTGCCAGTACCTTCATGAATACTCTCGGCGCTGATGCTATGCCAAAGGGTAGCACTCTGAACTGGTAGTGTTTGCCCTCTATCATGAACCTGAGGTATTTCCTGTGTGCTGGCAACATTAAAATATAAAAGTATAAAAGTATGCATCTTTCATGTCCAGTGTTGTCATGTAATCTCCCTGTGAAAGCAGGGGGATTACCTCCTGTAGAGACACCATACGAAACTTTTGAGGTTTGACAAATTTGTTCGCTGGGTGCAAATCTAGTACAGGGCGCATCGTTAAGTCCTTTTTGGGTACAAGGAAGTACACTGAATAAATACCTTCCGTTACCTGGGATAGAGGCACGACCTCCATAGCTCCTTTTTCTAGTAGTTGGTCCACTTCTTGAATAAGGATGGCGAGGTGTTCTGGTGACATGCGTCGTCACCTTGGGGGTCTGTATGTAGGGGAACTGTTGAATTCTATACAGTAGCCGCGGCCTATGGTTGATAGTACCCAGCGGTCTGATGTTATACCCTCCTATGCTGGAAGAAAGGATGTTAACCGGCCCCCGACAGGCGAAGCAGGGAAGGGGACCCGAATCTTTGAGTAATTTGGTGTTGGTGGCTTGGGAACCTCTAGGGGTGGGACCCCGACCTCTTCCCTTGCCACATTGTTGTCCTCTTTGGTTAGATTGTCCACTGGTGCCTTGGTTAGAGGACCAGTTACCTGCAGAGTATTGTTGCAGCTGGCGTTGGCCTCGAAAAAAACATTTGTTGTCATAACCACGTTTGTTGGGAGGCCTTGAAATTTGATTCGATTGTGATCAATTTCCTTCTTTGTGATCTCTAGTGCCTCCTCCACCACCTTACCAAAGACGTTTGCATCTTCTATAGGTTTGTTAATAAGAGATGCTTGCGTTTCAGGTTTAAAGCCTGAATTACGTAGCCATACATGGCGTTTGAGTAGGATTCCTTGGACTAGGGAACGCCCAGCCATCTCTGCAGCATCCAGGTATTTTTAATGATGCTTTGGTTGACTAAGGACCCTTCAGTCACTGTAGCTAGAAGGAGTACGTAGGGCTTCCGGTACCTCCTCAATGTCCTTGCGTAGTTTGCTCCATTGTGCATCTGCTTAACTTGCCAGCAAAGATTTGTTGTTAGCAATTCTTGCGGAAAAGGGAGGTGAGGCTGTAATCCTCTTTCCTAGGGCATACAATTTTTTACCCTCTTTATCTGGTGGTGCCTCGCTAGTTGACAGCGGGACCCCTGCTCTCTTCCTGGTATTTGACACCACTAAGGAGTCTGGTACAGAGTGGCCCCTGATGTATAACGGGACAGATGGAGAAGGACTAAGGAACAAGTTACTTACCTGTAACTGTGGTTCTCCAGCATGGGTCTGGCATGGATTCACATGCTCATGAATATTCGCCGTCGTCAGGCTGGGAATCCTCGGTAAAGAAAAAAATCAGTACCAGTTTCGTTTCTGATCTGTCTTTCTTAGTAATAACCAATCACTGATCTCTGGGTCATACTGCCCCCAGCCAATGACTGCCCTCTCCCTAAGCCCCGCCTCTGGCAGCCATCCTCAGATTTGGTAGCATGCAAAGTGGCAGTATGACCAAGTGAAGAGCCGCAGAGGGGTAGGTGGGAGGGTTCGCATGTGAATCCATGCCAGACCCATGCAGGAGAACAACAGTTACAGGTAATTAACTTGTTCCTTCTCCAGCATGGGGTCTGGCATGGATTCACATGCTCATGAATAAATGAATACATAGCTGTACACATGCACAACCACGGGAGGTGGCAAAGGCTCAACATTAAGCAATTCTTACCTCCTCCCCAGGCTCACCTTAGGCAACAGTTTGCGCAGCACTGCTTGGCCGACCCTGGACTCCTCCCTGGAGTCCCGATCGACGCAGTAGAATCTTGTGAAGGTGTGCGTCGCCCTCCACGTAGCAGCCCTGCAGATGTCCAGCAGGGGCACACCAGACAGGAACGCCGTGGTAGCAGCGATCGCTCTGGTCGAATGGGCTCTCGGACGACCGGGCAGAGGTCGGTTTGCCAACGGGTGACAGTGCATCATGCAGCCGGAGAGCCATCTGGAAATTGAAGTCTTCGAGATAGCCTTCCCTTGATTCACAGACCAAAAGTTCACAAACAGCTGTGACGTCTTCCGAAAACACTTTATGCGGTCCACGTAGGACTTCAGCGCTCTAGCTACATCCAGCGAGTGCAAAGTCCTCTCTGCCGGCGTCCAAGGCGACGGGAAGAAAACTGGTAACGCCAAGGGCTCGTTGAGGTGGAAGTCCGACGGCACCTTGGGCATAAAGGAGGGGTGCGTCCACAGCACCACCCTCGTGTCATGAAAAGTCAAGTATGGAGGCTTGCAAGATGGGGCCTGGATCTCTCCCACTCATCGTGCGGAGGTGATGACCACGAGGAATGCTGTCTTCCATGACAAGAACTTCAAAGGCGCCGAATGCATAGGCTCTAATGGGCCCCCCCCCACCCCCCCATGAGCCTGGTCACCACCACATGAAGCTCCCACGCCGGGGCAGGAGCCTTCACCGGCGGGAACGATCGAATAATCCCTTCATAAATTCCTTCACCACGCGATGAGACCACAAGGACGCCCGTCCCGTAGTCCTGGTATATCGGGAGATGGCAGCCAGATGTATTTTGATGGAGGCGTGAGCCAGTCCAGCTTTGGCCAGCGACAGTAGGTACGGCAGTACTTGAAGGGCCGTAATCCGCAGAGGGTTAATCTTCTGTGCACGGCACCAGACAGAGAACCTCTTCCACTTATGACCGTAACACTTGAGAGTTGAGGACACCCTGGCTTTTGCAAGAAACTCTCTGCAGTCAGCCGGGATATCTTACCCTCCAAACTCTAGTGCTGCAGAAGCCAGGCCTGCAAGTTCAGCGACTCCGGGTCGTGATGAAGAATGGCGCTTGACTGGTGGGGACGTTGACAAGTCCAGAAGGTCTGGGAACCAGATCTGCCTCGGCCACGCCAGTGCAACGAGGATCATTCTGCACCTGGACTTCTTGAGCCGATTGATGAGACGGAGCAGCAACGGCAACAGAGGGAACGCGTATAGAAACAGGCCGTCCCAAGGGAACGAGAAAGCATCGCCAATGCGCCTCGGCTTCGGGAACCTGCTGGCGAACTTCTGGCACTTGGAGTTCGTCGCCGGGGTTTGCCCCATCGTTGAAAGAGCCGATCCACCTGGTCCTGACGTAGCTCCCACTCGTGGCACGAGCGCAGATCCCTGCTGAGTGAGCCAGCGATGGTGTTTTTTATTCCTGCCAAGTGGAAGGGAACCAGAAACATCCCCTGGGCAACGGCCCAGTGCCACAGATCCTGGGCCTCCTTGGATAGGGCTGGGGATCTGGTGCCTCCTTGCTTCCGTATGTAGAACATTGTGGTGGTGTTGTCAGTGAAGATCCTCACCTCTTTGTCCTTGAGGGACGGAAGGAAACACTTGAACGACTTGAGCGCCCAGAACACTGCTGCAAGCTCCAGAATGTTGATGTGGAAAGACCTCTCCTCTGGGAGCCAAAGGCCTCTTGCGCGGAGATCTCCGGTGTGGCCACCCCCCCAACCCTCCAGAGAGGCGTCCGTCGTCACCGTCTCCTGAAAAGCCGGGGTCTGAAAGTCCGTGCCTGTAGTGAGGTGCGCACGGGTAACCCACCATAGGATCGCCCGACAGAACTCCTCGTCGAGAGGGATCCGGTCTTCGAAGCAGCCCGTCGCCTGAAACCAGTGGGAGTCGAGGAACTCCTGTAGCGGACGCATCCGAAGTCTGCAAAGGGGTACAAGGTAGATGCATGAGGACATCATCCCGAGGAGGGACTTGATGGACCTCACCCTGGCCACGTCCGTGGCTAGCAGGCGCCACACCTTGCCCAGAATGGCCTTCGTCCTCTCCTCCGACGGGCAGGCCAATTGCCCCACTGTATCGAGCTTCGCTCCCAGGAACCGCGCTACTTGCGACGGAACCAGGTGAGATTTGGGGTAGTTGATGGCGAATCCCAGTTCCGTGAGCAGCCGGACTGTCCTCGCTGTGTGTTCGACGGCGAGTTCTCTAGTCCTTGCCCGGATTAGCCAGTCGTCCAGGTAGGGGTAGACGTGGATCCCCTGCAGGCGCAGCCGCGCCGCCACTGGTGCCAGGCACTTGGTGAATACCCTGGGTGCCGATTTTAATCCGAACGGCAGGGCTCTGAATTGGTAGTGGCGTCCCTGAACCACGAACCTGAGAAACTGTGTCCTTTTAGAATGGGGATGTGGAAGTAAGCATCCTCCAGGTGCAACGACGATAGGAAGTCGCCCTCCTCCAGCTGTCCCAGCACATGCTGGAGGGTGACCATCCTGAATTTCTGCTCCTTGATGTACTTGTTTAACCGACGCAGGTCCAGGATGGGGCGCCAACGGCCTGTCTTCTTTCTGACGAGGATGTACCTCGAGTACACTCCGGAGCCCCGGAGCCTCCTGGGGACGAGCTCGAATGCACCTTTCTTGAGCATCGCCCTTACCTCCAAGAGCAGTTAGGACGTGATTCTCCTTCCTGGCCACGGGAGGAATGCGAGGACACTTCTTTTGGAATTCCAGCGAGTGCCCGTTGGCCAGGGTGTCCAGCACCCAACGGTCGGTGGAGATGGACTCCCCCACGCTGACTAACTTCGTCAGCTGGCCTCCCACAGGTGTGCTTCGATGGGGGCCCGACGCCACGGCCAGTTCAGTCTTGCTTGGAGGAGGCCTTGCTGCCTCGGCCTCCTTAACGACGACGGCGAGACCCCCGTTTTTCTTGCCGCGACCTCTGTAGGCCTCCTGGGACGAGGAGCGGGCCGCCTGGCGGTAGGTAAAAGAGCCACCGCTGGATCCCTTGGAGGCACCCTGTCTGCCTCCGGAGCTCCCAAAAGGCCGTCGTTGAAGTACCCCTAGGGCCCGGGCCGTCTTAGTAGGTCTCGATGGCCTGGAGCGACTCGTCCACCGTCTTCCCAAAAAGGTTGTTGCCGTCGAACGGCATATCCAACACTCTGGTCTTGACGTCCTGGCGAAAGTCCGTCGCCTTGAGCCATCCTCGTCGTCAGAGGCAAACCCTGTTGCCCAGTTGGCGAAATCCGGTATCGGCAATGTCCGTTGCCACCATTATGGCGTGATCCAACGCCACCTCTACTTTCTGCAGAATTTGTAGGGCCTCCACCCTCTTGTCGTCCGGTTGGAAGTCTAGCAGGGGAGCTATCTTGAACCAAAGCTCCCTGTCGTAGCGGGCCTCGATCGCCAAGGCATTGGCCGCCTTAATC
Source organism: Ambystoma mexicanum (assembly GCF_040938575.1). Lineage (NCBI taxonomy): Eukaryota > Metazoa > Chordata > Amphibia > Caudata > Ambystomatidae > Ambystoma > Ambystoma mexicanum. Next base: position 987,637,090 of record NC_090921.1, read on the forward strand.
ATCGTCGTCACCGCCGACGACGAGATGACTCGTCGTCCCATGGAGTCCAACTTCTTGCCCTCGCCGTCCGGCGGGGAAGTGAAAGTTGAAGCCGCCGCACCCGCTGCTTTCTTCTTGGCCGCTGCCGAGACGATAAGAGTCCGGCGTGGGCTGGGCGCTGAGGCACAAGGGGGCGTCATCGGGGACTCAGTACTTCTTCTCGTACCTTCCCTCTTGGCGGGTGTCGTGGAAGGGTTCTTGAGAATAGCCACCCCCTCGTCCCAGATGACGTCGAGCAACGGCACCGCGAGGACCATCTTCCTCTTGGCCTCTCGTCATTGGTAAAGAAACCCTTCCTTTTTCTGTTCCTCAGGGTGGAGCTGGAAGAGCTCGGATGCCCTGGTTATCATGGCGTGAAAGGAGCCAATTTCGTCGGGTGGAGAAGCCCGAGGGTAGGGAGGGAGCAGGGGGGGTGATGACAGGATGTCCTTTGTGTCATCGCCGCTGTCGTCGTCCCTATCCGTTGCTTTATCCGTCGCCGTATCCTCTAGGGTCCGTCGAGGGGGATGAGGGGTCCACAGGCCTCGCAGGCACGAAGTGAGGAGCGGGGTGGACTCCCCTCCGCTTGTTCGGAGGGCTTCCCGACAGGCCTGGTTCTGGATCCTCCGTCGGGGTCCGTGGTAACCTCATCCTTATCTCAGTACATAAGGATTGGATCGCCAACAAAATGGCTGCCAAGCTATCCTGGGGCTCGGGTAATGGCTGCGACGGACGGGATGGCTGCTCTACTGGGCCCTCTTCGTCGCCATCGTCGCTATCTTCGATCACAACAACGGGAACCGTCCCCTGGGATCAAACCTTCTCGAACTTCTCATTGAGGCCTATGAACCTCTCGTTGAGGCCCTTCCTGGTTTCCATCAGATACTCCTCAGAGGCCGATTCCGAGTCTGTAATGGCCACCGCCCCCCCCCTTTTTCCACCGGGGTCTTCACGGGGGTCTCAACAATGGGCTGGAAAGAGGATTCCCTCTGCGGTGGCAGGGATACTCTGGGCCCAGAGGCCGTTTCCACTGGCGTAGTCTCAGCCGGCTTCGCCAGGGTCGCAGCGAACACTTCAATAGAGGCCTTTGCCGGCTGGATCAAAGCCCTCACCACCTTAGGTGCATCCTGGGCCTTCGCCTTGGGGGGGGGAGGGTCAGTGCCTCGCTCCCTCTCGGGTCCCTTCGAGATCGACCAGGGCCGCTCCAGCAGCTTACCCGGGTTCTCGGACTTCCTCTTCCCCGAACCAGAGCGCTGGCTCGTGGTTGAACGTGCCGGGGAAGTCGCGCCCTGCCTGGCAGCCGAAGAGCCCAACCTTTCGGCGCTCCCGGTGCCCGCGGACTCGCGGTGCTTGGCCTTCTGTTGGGCCCCCGTCGCCGGAGCGCCCTCACAGGACTTAGAAGCCCGCTCAGACTTTTTCTTCGCCTTCTCACTTGCATTGCCCTTCTCCAGCCAGGCGGCGAGGCGGGAACGACGATCTTGTTTGGTCCGTTCCGAAAGGTTCTTGCAGAGCACACAGTCCTTCTCCACGTGCATCTTGTCCTTGTGAAGGCAGCAGAGACATCGCAAATGCTCGTCCTCCTTGAAAACATTTTGTAATCCGCATCCAGGGCAGCACCTGAACAGCTTGGATCCGGGCATCGTGCTTCCCTTGTCCTGGGCCATGTCCGTTGAGGTAGGCCGCAGATCTTCCGGAATCCTCCAAGAAGCGTAAACTCAATGAAAACTTCATCCTTGAGGGGCGTAGAAGAATTCCGAAACGGATCCCCGTTATAGGAAGTAGAAACGGTGGAGCTTGAGGCTCGATTGAACCGAAAAATTAGAAGATCTCCTGAAAAAGCACGAAAATGCAGCAAAAAACTCGAGAGCTACAGCACGAGGACTCCCAACACTTGAACATGCGGTAAAAATCTGAGAATGGCTGCCAGAGGCGGGGCTTAGGGAGAGGGCAGTCATTGGGTGGGGGCAGTATGACCCAGAGATTGGTTACTACTAAGAAAGAGATCAGAAACAAAACTGATTCTTTCTTTACCGAGGATTCCCAGCCTGACAACGGGGAATATTCATGAGCATGTGAATCCATGCCAGACCCCATGCTGGAGAAATAATTTGTCTATCCTTGGGTTGACCTCTCTGATAAACGCGGGAGTGGATAGTGAAGGAATAATTTGTCACTTTACTGAGGCGAGGAGGGGAATGGTTTGGCTGACAGGGGCTTTCTCCTTAATGATCTTTTCTACAAAGTCGATGTCAGGAGAACAGCCTGGGGTACTTGTCCCTGGGATCCTCCTGAGGTCCCTCTCTTGATCTCTTGGGTGTTGGAAGGTTCCGAGTCTCCATAAACCTCCCCATTTTGTCCATACAGAACTGGAGTCTCTAGGGTTTCTTGAAGTACCCCGGAGCGGTCAGGGGGAGAAAAGGGAGGGCCTTCCATTAGAAAACACTTCGACCTATCCCATAACGAAGAGAGGTTCCCCTCGCCTTCTGAAAAGCCTTGTGGCAGGCTAGGAGTCCCTCTCGACGGAGCAGGCGGTTCCTGCCTTCCTTCTGACCTTTTCGGCGTTTCCCAGGCCTTATAAGCGGTAACCGACATCTCTTTCGCCGTCCTCTGGCTATCGGTGCAAATAATCCTTGCCAGGCTCTCGACAACTAAACTGTCTGTCGAGGGTACCTCCGGCGTCAACGTTACCGGCATTGCTTGCTCTACGCTGACGGGTGCTCTCTGCCAGTGTGCGTCTGGCGGTTTAGTGATAGCGCCCTTATCTGGGGGTAGCCCAGTCGCTAATTCCGTTTGCGGTTGCGAGGGGGCTTCAGACTCTCACGGTCTGAGGAGGCCGCCGGTAGGACCTGCGTCTCCATTGGCGCTAATGCTCTCTTCCTCTTCGACGAGGAAGAGCCGTGGGATGTATGTTTATGGGAGTGTTTTCTGTGTGCGTCCTTGTCGCCGGGGTGTTCATCCCCCATAAACATGAGCCGAGCTTGTCGGGGCCGGGGACGGACGACGAGGAGCGTGAACGCTCCTTAGAGAGGTCTACGACTTCCGAAACGGACGTCGGGTTGTCACATTCCTCGTCACTTTCGGCGGCGGCGGGTGATGATTTGGACCTAGACATGGCGTAGGGTGCCCACCTCTTGACCCTACGGTCTTTCAAAGTCTTCGGCTTAAGGAGCTGACAGGCCGCACAGCTGTCTTCTTTGTGGTCGAAGGGCAAGAAACGGTTACACCGTTTATGCTGGTCTTTCCAGGTAAATTTGCCTTTGCAACGCGGGCAAAACCTAAAGGGTGTCCCTCTCCATAGCCGAGGCACAGATTGCATGTGACAACAATCCCGAAGGAAAGGGAGGGGGAAAGGGAAAGGCATGCTCAAAGAGAAACAATAAATGTCCCATGACCCCACTCTCCCTTCTGTATTTGGTCGTCGAGGCCAGGCCACGTGTTCGGCGAACGCCAAAGGCACCGCCGTCGGAGATCTTGATCAGCGGTGAACGGCTTTGCAGCTACAACGCCGAAGGAGGGATGCAAGTAATAATATAAGTTAAGGGCGACCAAAGGTTGAATAAAGTTTTTTGCAATGTCTCTCGAGGAGCTCCGCATATAGGTGACCAATATCTGGGCGGAAAAAACCAATCTGAGGGACCTCGACGCGTGAGGGACTGTGGGTACACTGCACGTCTCTATAGGGATAGTGTTACAGACACGCCTTGTCGACGTCCCCTTTTCGACTACAAAAAACAATGCAATACTCCGCGGTGACCACTGGATGTTGGACTATGCATAGCATGTGATTTTAAGCAGATTAACAAACATCAGAACCATTGTTTTATTTATTTTTTATTCTATAGCGCGAACATGGCCAACAACAGCAGAGCGCTTCACAAAAACGTATACAATATAGCAATAGACAATATTACAACACATTAAACAATCCATGTATCCTAAGAAAACACACTCAGATATTTGTACCACGCACTATCACCACCAGAGTGGTCCCCTGGCATTCTGAAAGAGTGAAAGGGGTGGGGGGTTCAGTTAGTGGGAATAAACTGGAAAAGTGCAAGATAGCAGTGATGTGATGTTGGCAGCCTCAGCCCGGTGGGTCCGTTGGTTGGGCTTGGGGCGTTTTACGGTCGGTAGTCGCCGTGTGCTGTTGTGCAAGTCTATGTGCGGTTTGTTTTGTTGTTGCAGTGTAGTGAAGTTTGAGCGGATTTCTGCGTTTTAGGCTTGTAATTGTGTTGGGTTAGAGTTTGAGGGGTGTATGCAGAAGGATGACATTGTTAGTGGATTGGTTAGTTGGCATTGCTGTCCTTGCAATTATGACTAGGTGTGATGCTTGCTATCATTCACTATTCCATCGGAGTGTGGCGCTTGCTAATTTCAATATTCTGTCTAGATGTGAGGCAGGCTAGTGATCACGATTCCATTCAAGTGTTGTACTTGTCATCACTCACAGTTTCATTTAAGTGTGGCACATGCCAACACTCACAATCCTGTCTAGATGTGACACAGGCTAAGGTTAAGAATTCCATCCAAGTGTGGCACATGCTAACATTATTACACCCGTTTAAAGGTGACGCAGGCTAATCTTGACCGTTCTCTATGGGTGTGGCATTAGTTAACATTGGCTAGTATGTTAGTGCGTAATGCAATGCAACATTTACAGTCCAGCCAAGACAGGATTTAGGCTGGTGGTCAGAAATATCCCAAAGTATGCATGTTGTAAATCTATGGCAGTCTACGTTATGGAGATGTAAATTAGAGTGGTGAAGGCTTTCTGGAGTAGAGTAATTGCTCTACACCCCACCCATGCCGCACTTACAGTTTCGAATTCGACTAATTCGAGGGCGGATGGCCATTTCTAGAAGTTCAGGGTACCACGTTCTCCTGGGCCAATCAGGATAATGGATTTCCAGGACTTCAACCTCCTGATGACATGAGGAATGCTGGGGACTTAAATACTCAGGACATTGAGAATAAAGTGCTTTATGTACAATGCATAAAAATGTACACGTTAGCGTAAAAACAATAGGAAGCCAGTGACATTTTTTTAAAAATCAGAGAAATGTGGTCAAACGTGCACACTCCACTGACTAACCAGGCAGCTGCATTAAAGACTGGATTTCAGAGGAAGCATTTTTGGGAAGGCCAGTTTAACAAAGTTACTCACCATAGTTACTACCTTACTCTTAGTCCATAGTCCCATTTCCTCCATACTTGTGGGACATTCTGTCCTTTGGGACGGGACCGTATCTCTTGTAAAAAAGCACCAAAAATTAAATTTGTCCTTTTATTTTTACACAGGGCTACTGAAGGTTGCCGTAACCACGCTCTCCTGAGCTCCACCCCACGCATCGCCCTTCAGTCCTTTTCTAATCGCCAGGTCTGAGACCATTAAAGCAATAATAGAGGATACTTATTAGAGGGGACGGCGTGCGGGCGTATGGAGGAAAGGGGACTATGGACTAGGAGTAATGTAGTCACTATGGTACAGATGCTGTAGGTCCGAAAACCAGAACCTGGCTGGCCACCAAGGAGCCATGAACAGGAGAGTGCAGTTTGATGTGCTCCCGAGCTTGCAAAGCGACCAGTGAATCAGAGGCAATGGAGGAAAAGCATAAGCTTTCATGTTGTCCCACAGAATCTCGAGGGCATCCCCCAGGGAGGATGCTCCGAGCCCGTCACTGGACGCATAAAGAGGTTGTTTTCTTGTTTTAAAAAGTTGGAGGTCCACCTCTGGGGTGCCCCATTGATGGAAAATGTTGGAGAGTACTTTGCTGTTCATTTCCCACTTGTAACTGGCTGGCGACTGAGCGAATCTGCAGTCACATTGATTTGGCCCGGGATGTGCACATCCTGTAGCCAAACATTGTGCTGGATGGCCTAGACCCGAATTTGTATTGCCAGATCCACAAGCGGAGTAGACTTGGCGCTGCCCTGCTTGTTGATGTAAAACATTGCCACAGAATTGTCTGTGTGAACATGTTCTAGACGGTTGCAGATAGTCGGTTGAAAAGCCCTGAGCGCCAGAAACACAGCCAGGAGTTCCAGGTAATTGATATGGAACTGCCTTTCTTGAGGCGTCCACAAATCTAACACCTCGAGGTGATGTAGCGTCGCTCCCCAGACGGGAGGAGTCTGTAGTGACGGGTACTTGTGGGCAAAGCTCCTGAAAGGAGGACCCCACTGAAAGCTTGTTGGCGGAAGACCACCATTGTAGATCCGCCGTCGTGCAGGATGGAACTGGAATCATCTTGGAATCTGGATCCAAAGCCTGGAACCAGCAGCTCCGAAGAGCTAGCAGAGTGCACCTCAGCTCTACCTCTTGCACGTCTGAAGATAACACGCAAGAGGCCATGAGACAAAAGTCTTTGGAACCACCAGGCCGTCATGTGAGAAGACTGGAGGAAGATTTGGCACGTGGTTGACAGGTCTGCAATCCTGTCCATCGTTAGGAACACTCTGGTACTGTCAGTATCGCAACGGAAACCCAAAATGATCAGGTCTTGAGAGACCATCATGGATGATTTCCACCAGTTTGCAGGAGCCCAAGATGGAACAGGAGCTGAAGGAGTGACTGGAGATTAGTCGTAGTCGTCTGCGGCAAGGACTGCGCAGGTATGGATATATATGAACCCCCTGCAGTCTGAGGAATGCTTCGCTAACTGACATCTTAGTAAAGACACGCAGTGCCGAGCTGAGACCCAAAAGGGAGTACACGAAACTGGAAGTGTCCTGCTCCCACGGAAAACTGCTTATATTTTCGATGTGGGTTTCAAAACAGAATATGCATGTATACATCCGAAGATCCACCATACTGAGCCAGTCGCCCTTACAGAAAGACTACTTTATCTGGCAGGACGTAATCATCTTGAATTTCTCTTGGGGAAAAGAAGGATTGAACTGGGACAGATGGAGGATAGTGCGCAGGCCAGCATGGTTGGGTTTGGCCACTGAACAGACTGGAGCCCTCTCCTTGCTCCCTGAAGGGGAACAGGCTCCACTGCTCTGAGGTCTAGACGTTGTACCTCGGCTCTGAAGGAGTGAGACCCGGTCTGCTGGAAGGGAGGATTGAAGGGTGGGCGGAGGGGCAAGCGGAAGCACGCCCGCCCAAGCGATAGACAAAACCTATCAGTCTTCAGTGATGGTCTGCCACGCCTCCAGATGAGCCAAAATCCATCCTCCCACCGGAGTCCAGATGAGCTGAAATCCGTCCTCCCACCGGAGTTTCATGCAACTGATGAAAAATATAATTTGGATGATTTGTCGGCAGGGAGACTACCGGTGCAAGGGGAGGAGGCTGTTGGACGAGAGAAAACTCAGCCACCTTGCCGCTGCTGCTTACGGCGGGGCCCGCCAGCTGGAGCATCAGATCGGTGCACTCTGCGAGCCTGAAAACCCCCGAATCCAGAGGAGGACAGCGTTTGGGGCCCCGACCACTGTGTATAAGGGGCCTTAGCTGGAGCTTTTGCCAGGACCGATAAAGACTTGGCTGACTGAATGCTTGCCTTGGTCTTCGTTATTTCCTCATCCGTGGAGGAATGGAACAATTTACCATCAAAAGGAAGATAAAGCACATTGTCCTGAACTTCCATTGAGAACTTCATAGCATAGAGCGAGATGTCGACAGCGACCAGGAGGCCTCGTGCGGCAGTATCCACATGATGTGCTGCAGCCTCCATTAGATCCTGTGCCAGCACTTTGGCATCTGACAAACCTGCTTTGAAGTCCTCAAGCCTATCCGCAGGATTACATTCCTGGAACTCTGCTAGTTCCCTCCATAGCTTGACATTAGAAGCTGCCAGGATAAGCTCGGTGTTATCCTGACGAAGCTGGGGAGCCGAATTGGAAAATACTTTCTTACCAATGACGTCAAGAAGCTTATCCTCCTTGGAGAGGATTTGAGCCGCTGCAGTAGAGGATGTAGAGGCCGGTTTGGACTTGAGAGTGGCTGCTGCCATCACCGTTGACGAAGGGAGTTGACAAGTAGACAAAGATAGGTCTTCAGACACATGAAGCTTGTAGCGAGCGTCAATCTTCTTGTCAAGATTCTGCCCGGAATGAGGTTTTTCCCAGACCTGGCGGGCCTCAACCAAAATGTCCTTCTGGAGAACAGGTTGGTGCGCTCCTGAGTCGACAAGGTGAAGGATCCAGAAAGCTCCCCCTCTTGTGGAGCAGGGGCCTTGGGTACAGGAATGTAAAGCAGCGCCATCATGTCCTGCACCCGGTCATGAAATGCTTTGATAGAGCGGGGCGGTTCATCGCTGTCCTGCTCCGTGTAATACTCGTCCAGTGAAGCAGGAGCAGAGGGCTGATCCCCCACGCATCGTCTCAGGTTTTAAAGTGTTGTCTGCCAGAGTTCTCTACTGGAGACAGCTGAGGAAGTGGTGAAGGAGGTCCGGCAGGAAGAGGTGGAGGCAGATGAGGCACCGCCGGCACCTTTGTATGATCTACCAGAACAGGAGGCGGTATAGGAGGTCTAGGATACATTTCCCTAAACAGATCCATAAAGTACACCTTCATGGGATCAGAATGCATCAGAATCTGACGTTTCTCAAAAAACATAGCCTCGGACGAAGGTCTAGATGCTGGTGAGGATAGAGGCTGCTCGGAAGGGGCAAACCCCCATAAACGCAATGAGGAAGGTTGACTGGATGGACCTCCACCAATTAGATTCACATAGAGCAAGGGTGCGGACGCTGGAGCAAGCAAGACTATGTGGCAGCAGTGTCCGAGCACGCCAGTCCATTGGAGGTAAAAACGGGTTCTTATCCACTAAGCGTGAAAAAGTCTGCTCTGCCCCAAAAGGAGCCCCCAGCACCAGCTGTAGTGAATGGCGGTGTGAGGGAGGTAGTCAAAATGGCCGCCGTGGTCTGCGAAAGTTGGGCTGCTGTTTTTTCAGCTCCTGGGGCGAACTGCGTCATAGGATCAAGTGAGGCAATAGTCGTCTTGGGGGAGCCAGGGGCCTTGTGTGACATCTTAGCCTTGAAGCAAGGAACCTCGGCTGAGCCGGTACTGGCAGATCTAAGGTGTTTATTCAACACCTTAGGGACCGCACCAGAATTAGCCTCTCGTGAAGGATCCTCAGCAGAGCCAGCACTGGAAGGCCTGTGGTGCACGACCGCCTTCTTTGCCCCCTCAACAGAACTGGTATCACCATGGCCAGGTGTGTGGGAAGGCTGAGGGATGTACCTTACAGCCAAGACCCTCGATGAGGGTTCCTCAATTTTGTTGAGAACAGTTTTAGCCCCAAGAAGGAGAACCTTAGGTTTAACCCTGGAACATTCATCTACCTCGAGAGCGACATTGAGCCGGGACTCAGTGCGGTTAGCTGCAGATGCAGAAGCCTCAGGGCGAAACCTGGTATCCAGAGCCACAGAAGAACTGGGCCCAACCTTAGCCCCCAAACGGGGAACCTCGGAAGAAGATCTGGTTTTGGCTGGCCCACTGCAGAGGCCTTCGGAGTAGTCTCTGGTGCACCCATTAGGCCCCTTGCAGGATACCTCAGGGATATCCCTGGTAGTAGCGCTAATTGAGCCCCTCCCGGTCCTAGAAGACCCCGGATAGAGTCCCCTGGCCAGGGTGCCCTAAAAAAGAACAAAATCCCCAGACTTTTTTTTTCTCGTTGATGAAGAGCTGTAAATGAGGTGGAGGAACGCGTTGTAACACCTCCTCCCACCTGACAAGACGCTCGAGGGCCCAGACAGAAAGGGAGTCGCAATAGAAACCCGAGTCCCAACGGTGTCCGGGACCTAGAAACTCCAGGCAAAGAGAATGGGGATCCACCCTCGCAAAACAACCTTCGCAGGATGAACAGGACAAGAATCCCAGACGCTCCGGCACAGACAGAGGACAAGAGGACTGTGGAACCGGAGCAGGAAGGAAGGGCAAAGGGAATAAAAAGAAAAGATTCCCAGTGATGCTAGTGCGTGCGACCCGACCCCGTGGAGAAAAGGATTGAAGGGCGATGAGTGGGGCGGAGCTCAGGAGGGCGGGGTTATGACCACATGCGGTGGCCCCACGTCAAAAATAAAAAAGGACACAAATTAAATTTGATACTTTTTTAGCTCCGGTCCCATCCCAAAGGACGGAATGTCCCACAAGTATGGAGGAAAGCGGACGGGACATAGGAGTAAAAACATTTGCAGTATTCTAGAAATTACCAGTGACTGGACTTAAGTACGCAAGAATGAAAGAAATTTGTTTTTTCGAGGGAATCAGCTTTAAAAGTGATGCCATTCAACCATCAATATCCAACAGGCAATCAGCCAGTTTTGTAAAATCACCATCAGGATAATCATCAGCATAAAGACGCAGCAGAACAATATTTTTGGCTACATCTCCTAAAGGTTCCATATAAAGGTTAAAAAGCGTTGGCAATAAAATAGATCACTGTGGAACTCAAAGTACGAGATCGTGAAATTAAGGCTCCTGATTGGTACCTGGAGTAAAGAGACTATCCACTTCAGGACAATACCTTTAATGCCGATTCTTTGGTTCAATATGTCAATAAGATTGGCATCCAGATAAGATTTGGAAGTGAGTATTTTACTCCCTATTTTTTAAAGTTAGAGTAAAATAATTTTTTGGGGAGTATTTAAGTCAAATTCCCAATGAGCGTATTTTTTAAGAATAGAAATGTGTTAACTAAAAAACGGAAATGTTTTTGTAATATTTATTTGCACCCAGTTATTCATGCACACTAAAAAGATACAGGTTTACTTCTTCCAATCAGGCAGTTGAAATAGCTGTTTCTTCCTGTGATACTGTGTACACTACTGGCCCAAACATCCATGGAGCTGTGAGGGTGAAAGCACGGGTGCAAGATTCTACATGTCTTTTTCCTATTTTTTGTTGGGAGCCTTTTTACTCAGTATTTTTATTTTTTGAGAGCATTAACCAATTTGTATGGAGTAAAAGTGGCTGATACACCACGTATCTGTAGGGCTGAATGGCATGATCAATAGTATCAAATGGTGCTGTCAACGCTAATAAGAGCAAAACACCCGTCATCCAAAACCTGGATTCTCTCGTCCAAGATCTGCAGCATTACAGTCTCAGTACTATCGGTTGACCGGAAACTCGATTGAGAAAAAGTCAGTAAATCTTCTGATCTAATCCCTTCATTCCATTGAACGGATTCTGTTTTTTCCTAAAACCTCAACAGGTCTAGAATTAGCCATAAAATTGGCATCATGATTAGCTTTCTTTAATAAAGGACGTACATGCCCAATTTTGGCAAGTGTCAGGAAAACGGCCATGTGTTAAAGACAGATGTAGTATCTGCCCAAAGAAGGGAGTGAAGAAGTGAAGACGGATACATATTTTAGCTTTTCTGCTGGACATAGGTCAGCAACAAAAAATGTAGGATTTAAATGATTCTTTAAATCCGCAACCTCTGTTGTGTCTGGTAAAGAAAAGGAGACCGAATTATGCGTTGTTTTACAAGTGATATCTGCATTTACTGAAGATGCACTGGAAATCTCTTCCCTAATCTTAGATAGTGTCAGTAAAATATCGAGCAAATACTTGACATTTCAGATTCAAAAGGTTTTACCTCCAAGTCTAATCTTGGATTAGCTATTACTTTGACGTGACAAAACAGGACATTTGGTTCGTTTATAGCCCAGCCAATAGCATTTGTTTAGTAAACCTGTTTAGCTTCTTGAATATTCCTTGCATACGCTTTCCATGCTATTAACAGCGGTACTAAGTTATTCAAAGCTAAAATTAAAGCAACATTAGTCCCCCAAAACAAGTTCATTGACACTTCAGAGGTCATCACATTTACCCTTAAAACAGGATGGCCTAGTAGTAACAAAATGAGGACATGCAGTGACCCAATGTTTCTACTGTGTCTGTAGTACTGCAGAATCTACAATTTAAAACAGGGTGTGCACAAAAGATAATCCTCCCAGTGCTTAGTCCTTTCCCTTGAATGGAACCAATTCAAACTAAAGTGCATGTAGTTAACACGTATCTTGTCACAGGGAAGGTGTTGCACGTACTGAGGAATACATTCTCTTGAAGGAGTGAAATGTGAGTAATAATGTAGGCAACATAACTTTCAATGCTGTCAATTGTCTCAGCTCAATCTGCTCTAAACAGACACTTTTTGACAACGCCTGATCGCTGTATAAGGTCTAGCTCAGACACCGCGATTGAAAATAATATGCTTTGCATCCTCAATCTGGAGTTAAGTGAAATGACATTCATCCTTCATGACTTTGTACATAACCTCGTAGAGTGAATTTTCAAGAGGGTTGAGGGTTTTCTTTAATGTCGAAAGTTGTTTCCACATACAACAGGCTTTCAAAGAGGATAAGGAAAGTTTGAGTCTAATGACTGTGTTAGGTATAGTCAGAGATAGACCCAACTTGCCTGTATGATGTTAAGCAAGTTACCCAGATCATGGAGACCCATCTTGGCCATACAGGATCACAGGTTCTACCTGAGCTAACGAAAAGCGACATGAAGGTAAATTAGAAAATGTACACAGTCTAGACAACATATTTGGGGGGGGGGGGGGGGGCAACTTGTTTACCTTAGCGTAGAGGATAGTTTTCCACGCTTCCACAGTAGCCTTATTGGAGAGATTATAACCCAGATGTGTCACCGAGAGTACCTGTTCGACTCTTTCGGGTCCCATGACCCAATGCTTAGCTTTAAGTTTAATGCCCTTTGAAAAAACCATCACCTTACATTTTGAGGCATTCAGGGACAGATTTTTGGCTAATGCACATTCAAAGAATATGTTCATTTTGCACTGTAAGCCTCTAGGAGTTCTATCAAACAGTATGAAGTCCTGCCCAGCTGAGCCAACGAAATCGAGGGCCCCTGCCCAAGACCCTCCACGTCACTTACATACAAATTTAAAAGTATCGGGGCCAAGGTACATCCCTGTTTCAGACCTACATGCGATTTAACAAGTCTTGCTAAGGAGCCCTCTTTAGGCCGGCGTATTTGCATTGTTGTATTGGTATGGAGAAGAGCAAGTAGCTGTACCAACTTTCTAGGCACATTTATGCCCAGAAGTTTAAACTTTCCCCACTTGAGAATGATGGATATGATGTTGTAAGTGGGCCATAATGATGGCATTGAGGGAGGTTCCCAAATCCTGCCTGAACCTTACCTGAAATCTACTAAGGAGTTTAGATTGTTTAACAACCTGGTTGAGGTCGCTCCGGAGAAGTATGGCGAAGACTTTGCTAGTGGCATCGATTAGAGCGATCGGCCTGTAATTAACAGGGTCTTGAGCATCACCCCTTTTTAAAGATGGGGATAGTAATAGATTGAGCCCAGGTAACAGGAATAAAATGTGTCAGGTAGATTTGATCAAACATAGGTATCAGGGGGGCGTGGACAACTGCGCTATGCGGTAGACGTGCACCTCTGGAGCTCCCGCTGCCGCGACCTAACATCCTTTTATAAACGACTACTTAAGACCATCTGGTGACCTCCAAAATACGATCTCCGGTGCATGATACCCCAGGGCACGTCTGGGGCGAATTTCAGCCTGAAACGCGCCGGGCTGTACAGGTGGGAGCCCGGGAAGGAGACGCCGGTGAGGCCCGACGACGAACCAATATGGCCGCCGGAGCACTGGGCGCGCTTTGAGCGTGGACCGGACCATCCACGCACTCTGAGGTGGTTGCCAGTTGGAGTCGGGGACGGAGCTCCGGAGGACTAGCAGGGGCCAGGAGTTACGGCGTGGCCCCCTGTGGGACCCCGACTGGAGGAATCGGCTGGCCGGACTCTGAACTGCTCCGCCCGGACGAGGGGAGACGGGCGCGGCCAGTTGGTCGCCATGACGAAGACCCGCATACAGCAGTGAGTGCTCGGCTACGGACATTGGGAAAGACAAAGCTAGACGGCCCACCATGCAAAACAGAATCGAACAGTACACAATCCCTCCAACGCAATCCCCCGACTCCCAACTGCTGCCGTCGGTAGAGGATGATTTGGTGCCTAGACTCTCCCTGAGGGACTTTATGGCGGCCATAGCAGACTCCCTCACATCCATGGACCAGAAGATGGACGGAATCAGCCTGGACGTGTCCCTCCTCCGACACGACCTGCAGAAATTGTCAGCACGAACGGGAGAGGTGGAACAGCGTATTTCCAACACGGAGGATGGACTGCACGCAGTGCAACAGCAGCTTCAAGGGGTCACCGCCAAACTCAAAACTCTGGAAGCCAGAGTCGAGGAAGGAGAGGGCAGGTCCAGGCGCAACAACATTCAGATTTTAGGTATTCCTGAGAAGGCCAAAGGCCCCTGCATGGAGCTCTTTTTGGAGCAGTGGCTGATGGACCTGTTCGACCAGCAATCCTTCTCTAAATTCTTTTCTATAGAGAGGGCCCACCGAATGCCCACGGGCAGACCAGTGCCCAGTGCCCCCCCGCGAACGGTGATTGCAAGGCTATTGAACTATCGGGATCGAGACACGCTGCTGCACCTTGCACGAACCAAAGGCTTGATCACCTTTAACGGATCCAAGACAGCCTTTTTCCCCCGGACTACATGCGGAAGTCCAAAAAGCACGACAATCCTTTGATAAACTTAAAAGGCAGTTGCAAGCGATGGGAGTCAAATACGGCCTTCTCTTCCCGGCGCAGCTGAAAATCTATCACAAGGGCACAACGGTCCACTTCAGTGACCCAAGGGAGGCCTGGCGCTGGGCAGAACAGCGTATCGAGGGAGACTGGTCGGCACCTCGAGCCAACAGACACAGAAATCCCAGGCCACCGGCACGACACCCACCAGAGCCGGATCTACCACCCTGACCGAACCAACCGGCGGAAGCCGGGGACTGACTCTGGCAGGCCTCCCGCGGGGGGGGGTCCGATCCCACAAGCGGGTGCGAGACCGAACTGATACCACCGACTAAGCCGGGTGGTGCCACAAAACTGTTGTAAGTCGTTTACGTCGTTAATATTGTGGCTAGCGGTGGCGCATCTCCATCGCACCTGGGAGAAGACTACTGGGGGCCCCCCCCATCTTCTTTAGTTTTAACCTAAACGGGGGTTCGCAAGGTTGGCGCTCTACCCTCTTTCAGAGTCAACGATGTTGGGGCTACAGATACTTCGTGTTGGGGTGAGTATGGGGAGGTGGAGGGAAGGGAAAGTTACAGGGAGTTTTTTGTTACCCTGGGATCAACGCGTCACTGCAAATTCCAGGGTTTGTTGAGGTTCATGGGAAGACGAGGCCACAGATGGTCCAGACAGTACAAAACCATTTAACCTGGGCAGGCACCGCAACACATCACCACTGACGGGGAGATCACTCCTCGTGAATCACCCGCCCAATCTCTTATCCCGACTATGGGATGGTATCCATACAATCCCAGTTGAGCCCTACTGAACACCCCAAATCTTTTAAGGTACTCACCTGGAACGTAAATGGGATGGGCTCCGCGATCAAAAGGCGCCTGTTTAAGCAACTACTTAGCAGACACTCTCCCGACGTGGCCCTGCTATCCGAAACGCACTTTGCGGGATCAAACTCTGCCCATTTACAACGCACAAACTACAGGACGGCCTTCCATGCGGGTTACACAATGGGATCCAGGGGAACCCTCATTCTTGTACACAAGTGGATTCCTTTTGCTATTCAGAGCCTGGAACAGGACCCTAGGGGCCGCTATGTGCTGATTCTGGGAACGCTTTGGGAGGAGAGGGTTGCTTTTGCTTCAGTGTACTCCCCCACCTGGGTTGGGGCAGGAGCTGCTGGAGAACTTGACGGCCCTCATTGGAAAACAACACCAACCTGATAGGCTGTTTCTGGGGGGAGAGTTTAATGATGTCATGTGCAATACCACTGACCGTACGCACCTTAGACATTGCAATCCGGATACCCCTACGAAACTGTATAACTTTGCATCTGCTTTGGGTTTGGGTGATGTATGGCGAGAGCTACACCCGGACACCAGAGGGTACTCCTTTCACTCTGGAGCCCACGGCTCCCTCCCCAGGATCGACTATCTCTGTCCCACACACAGATCTTTACAGAGCACGAGCGGCAGACTTCCTTCCCCGGGGCATTTCAGACCACTCACCCCTACTTGTGGAAATTTGCACACAGGGTCCCCCCCCCCCCTAGAACTTGGAGATTGAACAATTACTATCTGGGTTTCCCCGAGCTAGGCGACCCCTTTACTGAAGTCTCCACCGAATACTTTGAGTTTAATGATAACGGAGAGCAGGACCAGTGGTGATATGGGAGGCCTATAAGACAGTCTTGCGGGGCGCCATAATCTCCTGGGTGGCAAGTGAGACTCCAAGACATAGCAACAGCGGAGGGCGAACTGGCCTGACGCGAGAGCGAACACATTCTTGACCCACTGAGCGGCTCCGAAACCTCTTATTGGATAATGCTAAACAAGCCCATTGGGACTCTCGAGCCAGAATCTATGAACATGGGGACAAGGCCGGCAGAATGCTAGCTTGGCTGGAGAAAAGGGATGAGGGACAACGTTGCGTTCGTAAGATTGTCACCCTAAGGGGTGAAAGGTGCACATCGGACGCTGATATAGCCGAGGCCTTCTCCCAATTCTATGAAAGACTATCGGGCCCCGACCCTGCAGCTGGAGCCAACTCTCCTCAGTGACATACCACTCCCAACTCTCTCAGTACAGCAAAGGGCGAGTCTCGACGGAGACCGAGGTTGCCGAAGCACTAGCGCAATTGCAAACTGGGAAGACACCGGGCCCGAATGGGTTCCCAGCTGAAACCTGGCGGAAGCTGGGGGAGGGCAACATTACATCTTCCCTCTATAAAATGTTTGACAGCCCGGGAACAGGGCACCCTCCCGCAAGACCTCTGTGAGACCACCACTGTGGTCATCCCTAAACCTGATAAGCCCCAGGATCAGTGCACCTCCTATAGGCCAATCTCGCTAATCAATGGCGAGGCTAAGGTCCTTGCCAAACTCCTAGCCAACAGGTTACAACCGGTGGCTGAGGCCCTAATACACCCGGATCAATGTGGCTTATCGACCCTTATGAACCTGCGTCGACTTCACTTGGCGTTAGAGAGGGCTCCCACCATTAACGACCCGCTTGCTCTTCTAGTGATTTATTTTGAGAAGACCTTCGATTCGGTCCAATGTGATGGCCTCTGGGAGATCATGGAACGCATGGGCTTCGGGGAGGGATTCCTGGGATGGGTGAAACTGCTGTATACAAATGTCTGGGCGGAGGTCAGGGTGAATGGGTGGACCTCTCGCTCTTTCCGACTGGGCAGGGGTACAAGACAGGGGTGCCATCTTTCCCCCTTCTCTTCGCTCTCGCGATAGAGCCGTTGGCCATATGGCTTCACCAGAGCACATCCTGGATAGGATTCAGGTGGCCAGAGGGACACGAACACCGGATATCCCTATACGCGGAAGATCTCCCGATTTACCTGGGAGATCCTGTCCGAACCTGCCTCGTGGTGACCCAGATGCTTGTCCAATACGGGGAATTTAGCAGTCTAAGGATCAACTGGAAGAAATCCGTCTTCTTCCCGGTGAAGGGTAGGGGTCAGCCTGATCCACCTAACTCTCCATACCACATAGAACAATTTGGCTTTCGATATTTTACCAGTTATACCATGCACAATCTCAAACCGATCATGGACCGATTCTCCAACGATGTACAACACTGGAAGCTTCTCCCCCTGACCCTCATGGGTAGAGCCACCCTTTTTAAAATGTTAGCTCTCCCGCAGTTCCTTTACGTCCTTCAAAACGCCCCGCGGCAGATCTCGGGGGCGGAATTTGGCCGGGTGGAAACCCTCCTCAGGGAGCTCCTATGGGGCGGAGGACAAGGACGTATAGCCCTGGCCACACTCCAGAGGTCGATCTGGGAGGGTGGGATCGGAGTGCCCCGCCTTCAGACCTACTATTGGGCCTCCCAATTGGTGGTGGTTAATGACCTTCTGCACGGAGACCGGTAATTGCCCCATATAAAAGCAGAGGTAGGAACTATGCACGACACCGACCTATTGCAACTACTGTACCAAACCCCCCCCCCCCCCCAGATCTTCCCCACTAACAATGAAGGCACAGATCATTACCATCTGGATGACCGTCCACATGTTTGTGGGGTGGGGGAACAGACTATCAGTGGCGCAACCCCTGTGGCGTAACGCCAACCTGAAAGAAATTGCAAAGCTCAATCCGTGGCCATGCTGGGTGAGGGCTGGGATCCAGAGGGTGGGGGATGTCTTAGAGGGTGGGGGATGTCTTGAAGGATGGGAATCTTGCCCCGTTTGCGGACCTACAATGCAGGTTCCAGCTCCCAGACAAAGATACCATCACATGCAAATGTCCCATGCCCTGAGAGTCCATATATCAACAGAGGACAATATCCCGGAATGCTCGCCTCTAGAACGCAACATTTTACCCGAATATATCCCCTCCAAATGCATATCCATTCTCTACAACGCCATCACTTCCTACGCAACCCCTGAGTTGACCAATCTAAAGGCCAAGTGGGAAATAGATGTAGGGGAGATCGACCCCGAGGAATGGATCCGGGTACTAATGCACCCACGTGAAGCCGCCATTTCCTCAAGACTTAGACTGGTGCAACTGAAAATACTGCATAGAGTGTATTATCCCAGAACTGCTGTGTTTGGGTGGGGAAAAGCAACAAACCCGAACTGCCTCAGGTGCGGGGATGAGGAGGGGACCTTCTTTTGCATCCTGTGGTCCTGTCCCCGGATCCGTACTTTCTGGGAGGCCTGCTGTCGGGAACTGACCCGGATACTCTCCAAAACTATAGACATGGACCCGAAGGTCCTAATCCTGGGAGCACTGGGAGAGCACGAACTGAACAAATGGGAAGAATTGCTATTGTAAACGGCAGCAGCCCTAATCAAGCGCAATATTGCACAGAAGTGGGGAGCACCGGACTCCCCGACACTGGAGCTATGGGCATTGGACATGGACACATGTGCTATGATTGAAAGGAGGATCTATACCGCAAGAGGCTGTCCCAATAAAGCCTCCAAAAGATGGGCAGCATGGGAGGAGGGAGGGCCCTGAAGTATATGGACTCCGGGGACATCACCCTGAACACTTATAAAGGTGAACCGTGACCGTACTCCACGAAGATGGTGATGCAAGACAATTATTATTCCAAGGTGGGCCGGCCCAGTGGATGTAACTGCCTCGTCTCTTTCTTATGCCTCCCTTTTTGGTTCAGGTTGTTTTGTTTATGTTGTAATCAAATGATGATAAAAATGTTTTATCAAAAAAAAAAAAAAAACATAGGTTTCAGTATCTACGACCAGATCTGCAGTGCTTCTCTTAAGAGAAAACCGGCGGAATACAGTCAGGGCCCGGAGCACAAGAGGGCTTTAAGCTACCAATGGCCCAACTTAAATTGTCTATGTTCCAAGGGCAAGAAACGGCACCAACAGGGCCCAGGTTGGAGACGTGGGAGTCTTATAGCTTTCCAGCAAAGATTATTTCTTCTCATAGTAGTCAACCCAAGATTGTTCCTCTGTAGGGGACTCTGTGCCCTTACTCTTTAGACCTAGAGTCTGATTGGCAGTGGCCTAAAATGTATTTTCCCTGCCCTTGCAAACTAGATAAAAGCAGGACTGATGGATACGTAGGTAGGATTCAATCCTGAGGGATTTAACCAAGTTTTTGTGTGTTTGATAAATGTTGCTCTTAGCAACTGAGTAATCCACGGTTGATAGGTACTGCTTTTTTAGCGCAACCAATTTCTTGCGTTTAGATTCTGCTGTCGAGGGGTGGGGGGTATCTTGTGGTCGCACCAAGAGCAGATTATTCTCGACCAACTCTTAATGCAGGCCATAATAGTTTGGTAAGGTAGATTAGAACAGTGACCACTCGCTCAAATTTAGCAAATAATTGGTCAATAGACGACTCAGTTTGGCCACCATCCTTCTATTCCAGTTACGGACATGCCCCACCACCCCAATAGCCACAAGAACTACAAGATCAGGTCAGAGAAAGATGGGGGAGGGAAGAGTCAGGCAGAAAGATAGGACTAAGTGATCGCCCAAATCAGGATTTCTATAACTCAGGTAAGCACATTTAGGCCTTAGATAGTTGGAGATGTAGATCGATCCTAGACATTCTATATCCTCTTTTCCAGGTATACATGGGACAATTGGAAGATGAACAGTCCGAAAAAGACATATCCCATTCACAGAGAAAGCGACCCCAACAAACCCCGATCTACGTTACAATGCAGAGAAGAGGGTGTTGCTTTGGCAGTGTTCCATAGAGAACCCTGTGCACAAAAGGAGTTAAAATGACCCCCTAAGATTATTCTGATCTCGCTACCCTCTTCAAACCGTGCTTGGAAAATATCAATCAGGGAATCATGTAATGTCTCAAACAGAACTCTCAAAAGCTTCCAATAAAAGAGGTGGCTGTCCCGAGCCCAAGATTAGCTTGACCGCCAGCAACCATTCGTTCCGAATAATCAGTTCCCAATTGATCCCAAGACTACGATCTAAGGCTACTGCCAAGCCTCCTATAGGTCGTCCCAGTACCGCCCTTAGTGCTGGGCTAGTAAAAGTATGGAAGCCCTCGAGTTTAAAAGGAGTCATAAGCATGGTTTCCTGGAACATGTAAATGCTTAGCAATCCCTCATTAATAGGTTTGTGAATGCATTTTAATAGATTAGTGCCCCCACACACATTACAGGAAATCAGCTTGACTTTAACATGGTCAGGGTTGACCCGTGCCTTGTCTTTTTTGGGGGCAGGTTGTACACATGACCAATCCTGGCCATTTCCGAAAAGGGTTGCAATTAAGGACAACATCCACATTTTCCGAAGCCACCCCAATTTCTTCTTTTTGCAGGGATTTGGCATCATCCGAACTTTTCAATCCCATAAATTCATAGCCAAGGAATAGGAGATTCTCCCTCTGTGCCCAGACCGTATTTGCCACTATTTCCAAGTGAAAGAAGCTAACCATGCGCCGATTATCCAGAACAGGCAACGAAATACAATCAATATCTGTTGTAATAGACCTCAAATGGGGGGATCTTTTGAAAGAATGCCAATATGCTAGATCCATTAAGCCTCATTTGTTTATCGAATGGATTCTTTGCAACCCAGCCTAAGATTTTTGAAGCACATCGATTTGACTCTCCCTTCGCGGTTACTAATACGAATTGTACAGATTCTGCAGAATCAACCTCCCGAACCGGTATAGCTGGTTGCAACACCCGTCTAGCCGAAATCTCAAGGTTTTGGAGTAGGTTGTCGCTTACTGGGATTGTCAGCGAGGTGCAGAGCCCCGTTTCACACAGTCCCGTAGCCGCCACCATAGGCCGTCAAGTTCCCACACGAGCAGGGGTAGTACTCATGATCTTACAAAAGAGGTGATCTTAGCTTGCTTTGTTTCCAAACGACCAAGAGAACCTACCACATGGTCCTTTGCTAATCGACCTAATGCTACATTCTTTCATGCTTCTCTCCCTATTTCAGAGCCAGAAGTCGATGCTTGTTGTTTATCGGAGTCAAGTCAAAACATTTTGTCTGGCTATGCATGGCAGCGTAGATGTAGCTAATGCATTCTCGAGTGCATCCGGATCCCTTGCAGAGGTCCTCGGCACAATCTCTACCGTTTAATCCTCTTGCGGATCCCAGTCGATCAGTTTATCTGTCCCTGATATTTGACGTATACCTTGTAGATTAGCGTTTCTCCCTTCCAACCTAACGGCCGGCATGTTTTAGGTTTTTTTAGATGGTTCTGTTTGCTTTTGCATTTTTTACCCCATGCAGTCGGTTGTCGGCTATGTGGATCTTTAAAAAACTTTCCTAGTTAGATGTTTTATCAGATACATCTCGTGATGATCCACATGGACAGTTTTGGGGCTGCGATTTTTCCAAGTAAGCCGTTGCCTTAGAGTACCGAAAGGCTGTCCGGTGCATCTAAAAGCCATGAATCATTCAGAACATCCCTACTAGAAGCCTCAAAACAGTGCTGTACAAGTTACTGCGTCCCTAGCTGTCGTTCCCTCGGTTAGATCCTTGGATGTATCCCGCTGGATTTTCTCCAGCGCAGACATCTGTTTGAGAATTAGAGACACCTTGGCATCAAGGTTTGTGGGTGTTTAGGTATTCTCTAGTAGAGAATCCTTACCTTTTCCTGTTTGCTCGCTTTGGGGGAACATCCCCCTGACTGAAAACTTCCAGAAATGCCAATGCGGTTCGTCAGTTCGTTAAATGTGGTCTGCTGAGAAGTTAGCACCCTGCCCAAATTGTCTTGCGTCTCAGCCAAAATCTTTAGTGCAAGATTAAGGCTAATGTGCAGACTTGATATTAATGGGGATACTAGATCCTGAGGTTGAACACCTGGAGGTCCCCTGGATATAATAGGGTCTTAATTTATAGCCAATATTGATCCCTCCCTTGGTATTTGGGCCACGTTTCCATGAAGGCCATTTGTGGCACAATACTCATTGGTCAACTGAACCTGGGCCTGAGGCAAAGTTAAAAGACCCTTGCTCTCTTTGTATGTGCTATGTGCATCAATAGTCACTGTAAGCGTTGCCATGCTTTCCTTAATCTTATTGGATAATTTGTTTAGTTTATCATTTGTAGCGCGCACCCAACCCTGAGGTTACATAATTGTTACAAGTACATACATATAGGGACAGTTGACACAAGGTAGGTTGACATGGGTTACAGAATAGTCAACAAAATCAGGAATAAATACAGCGAGGCTACCTAAGCAGTGGAGCAATTTCACACATATAGGTGGTGGATGCCGGAAGAGATAAGTTTAATGTTGCTGGTATAAGAGTCAAGCTTTGACTTTAGATCTAAAGGTCCAAAAATAGACTAATGGCTAAAGGGAGGGAGTTTCAGCACTTAGCAGCTAGTACGGGGAAACTGGACCCACCTGCAGTTTTCAGCTTGTACTTGAGGATGTGGAGGCAGTGTGAATAGAAGGACCTTGTGGGTCTAGATGGCCTTTTCATAGTGAATTTGTCAGCCAAATATTTAGGGGCTGCTTTAGACAGGCATTTATTTGTGATGACTAGCGTACGCAGCGAGATTCTGTCACGCACTGGCAGCCAGCTTGAATCCCGTCTCATGGCAGAGATGTGATTAGCACGTGGGATATTTAAGGCAGATCTAAGAGCATTGTTCTATTGAACTTTTAGTTTATTCCTAGCCTCTTCCAAATGCAATCTGAATAAATTATTGCAATAATCCAGCTTAGATCAAATCAATGCCCTGGTGAGCGCAAGGCAGCAGTTCGTTGACAAGTAGGGTTTGCAGGCATTGATCAGCTTATTGGTGTATGCTGTAGTTGAGGCTGTAATGTTAACTTGTTTTTTGAGGGAGAGAGTGGCGTCCAAGTAGACGCCTAAGGTTTTGACTTCATTGGCATCTTCAACGATGTTTCCATAAATGTTGTTAATCTTGTATTTTGCGTCCAGTCTGTTTAAGAGAGCTGGGGATCCAATGATCAGAAGCTAGGTTTTGGCATTGTTTAGGCAGAGGCTATGGACGGCCATCCATGCCTGAATTAAGTTTCACTTAACATTTTTTAGTCTTTATAGCAGCCAGTGAGCGTAATGAGGACCTGGGTGTCATCAGCATAATATGTGTATGCGACACCGAGGCTATCAAGACGGTCAAAGAGGAGCTTTGTAAAATATGTTACACAGCGTGGGCGAAACACAAACCCTGAGGGACTCCACAGTAGATTGGTACTGGATCACAGACGCTATAGGTGCAAAGACCTTTGTTGTTCTATTCGAGAGAAAGGATTGGATCCAACTGGCGGTGTTTGGAGAGGTCAAGTGCTTAGTAAGGATCAGATGGTCTACGAGATCAAACACTGCTGATATGTCCAGCAGTAGAAGAATGGCCAGATTGCCTTCATCTTTGGCTTCAACCATTTGGATTTTTAGTTCCAGGAGGGCAGTTTCAGTCCCGTGCCTAGGTCCGAAACCAAATTGTTGCAGGCCCAAGAGGTTGTCCTCCAGGTGTTTTCATATTTGTAGATAGGCCGCTCCATCTAGTATTTTTAGGAGGAATGGGACTGTTATAGGTCGGTAATTAGTGGGTACGTTTGGATCAAGATTGTTTTTTTGAAGGGGCATAATCCAGGCCTCTTTGGTTGTTAGGGACAGAGCAGCATTCAAAGGAAGAGTTAATCACAGCAGTGATGAATGGGGCTAGATCTTTTGCTCCTTCCTTGATAACTGAGGCTGGGCATGCATCTCCCTGGCACCTTGATGGTTTTTAGACCAGTGATGACGTTTTCAATTTCTTTTAAAGTGACTGGAGAAATGTAGAAAAGGTGACACAGCTTTGTCTCAAATTTGGATTGAAGTAAGGCTATTTTGTCAGATAAGGCTTTCTGGATATTGGTGCACCAGACCGCATCTTTGATGCAGGCTTCTGTAGGTGGAGCATGGGATTCCAATTCCCTTAGTATAGTAAAGAGCTCTTTAGTACCAGATTTAGCATTCTGAAGTTCTAAATCTCTCTTTTGGTGTTAAGAATAGCTGTTTTGTAAGTTGTGGCGGCAGTAGTGAACTTTTCCTTGTTGGGGACTGAGGGTGTTTTTCTCCAAGTGGCTTCGGCTGATCTTTTATTGTTACGGAGGGTTTTTAGGTCAGCCGTGAACCATATTTAAATGGACTATAGGTTTAGCCTTTCTTAACTTAAGTGGGGCAATTTTATTGAGGGCTTGATCTAAGGTATAGTTGTACAGGTCTACCAAAGAAGACGGGTCCTTATCTAGGTTTGTCGCAGGATCGGTAATAGGCTGTACTAGGGGTAATAGGTTGTCTAGAGTTATGTTAAGATTGTTTCTGGACCAATTGCGGTGCTGGAATCAGGGCAAGCGCTCTCATGTATGTTGAAGGTGATGCAGTGATGGTCTGACCAGGCACCAGGCGCATTGTTGAGAATTGTTGAGTACAGTTCAGGCCTGCAAGCGAGTCCAGTGTTCTGCCCTTGTTGTGTGTAGGCTCATTGATATGGTGCTTGAAGCCAAGTTGTGAGATAGAATTTTCTATGGCTTTGGCGTGGAGGTCATTTGGGTCATGCAGGCCTAAGTTAAGATCTCCCAAGAAGACTATTTTAGAATCAAGTTTGGTGTTTTGCGTCAGGAGGAGGGTAAGGTCTTCCTCGAAGGAGGACATTGAGCCAGGAGGCCGGTACATGAGAGAGACTAGAAGGGTGCAGGTGGATGAGAGAGGGAGTTTTACCGACAGAAGTTTGGCCGAAGGGAAGCTAGTTTTGGGAAATTCTCTAAGGCCCAGATGTGATTTGGCTATGAAGGCCACTCCCCCACCTTTGCCAGTGCCTCTATCTGCTCTGATAATTGTGTAGCTATCTGGCAGGGCTAAGGACAGGGTAGGTCCTGCGGCAGGGTAGAACCAAGTTTGTTATGGCAAGGAAGTCAAGTTGGTTGGTGGAGATGAAGTCAGCTATGTAAAAGACATGAGCCAACAGGGATCTTGCATTGATCAGAGCTCCTTTGATGGCAGATGCATCTGGTACACCAAGTACTGGAGTTATAGTTACAGGTACACAGGGTTTTTTATTGGGGTCAGGTGACCTCATAGGAGGCGTTGCAGGCAGGGTATTGATCAGGCTATTAGCAGCGGGTGGAGTAGGAGGCCTAATTGTCATCATATTGCAGAGAAAACGTGAACACAGTCTAGCGTTCCTCAAGCTGAGTGGACATGGTACCAGTGCCGTGGGTGGTGATGCATGGATCCATTCCGCAGGGGTGTTGGGACAATAGACTGTTGGCTGGCACTGAATTCACAAGCTGAGGTGAATAGGGCTGAAGGGAAGGCACAAACTTTGTTAGTGCAATTGTGTGAAACAGGGGTAAGAGTAGCCGTCGTGAGCATTCCTCTCCGTAAGGTGACCATGTGAAAGGGAGCAAGCAGCATAGGTTAGCATTCTAAAGGTTGTCTGGGAGTGTGCAGTGCAAGAGTAGGTGGGAACTTGCAGGTGTAGGAAACAACCTATGGCTAGATGAAACAATAGGATATGCAGCATGATGCCGTGTACAGCGCTATTGGCTTGGATGCAGCACAAAAGGGTAAGCAATAAAATACAGGATGCAACCCCCTAGGCTAGATGCAGCAGTATAATATGCGGCAAAATGCGAAGTACAGCCCTATGGGCCCGATACATCATGTGGTAAGCAATAAAAAGCAGGAAAAAAAAGCTCTGTGTGCTCGATGCTACACTATAGTATACGGCCCAGTGGGATATGTGGTAGGCTGCTGTGAACAGCACAAAGTCAGGCTGCGCCACAATAAACTTGTTACATGCGAGCAGACAGCAACACATTAGTATGAACTCTGCAAGGCTAGATGCTTCACAGAGGTGCGGCGCATGAGCAAAGTCAGGGCGTGCGCCATTGATGAGCCTGAGTAGCAGTTGTCGGCTGGGGCGGTAGGGTGAAAGTGTTTAAACGATCTTGAAGTAGATTATGCTGCTACAGTATTTTGTTGTTCGGGACCACGAGGTAAGGGGCAGCAATTTAGGAATGGGCGCAGAGCTTGTGTGCGACAATAAGTTTGCCGGCCAGACTCTGGAAAGCCGTAGACCGTGGGCATGAGGCAAAGGACGAAGAGCTGGCGATACAGGTGTACGAGCAAGGCGGGGGGGGAGGGGGTGTGCTTACCTGGGCTACACAGTGACTTGTCTCAGTGCTCCGCATCTCAACACGAACAAGCACAAACAGGGCCCGAGTGTGGGCCTTTGGTGGGGGCCCGTGTTCGTCTGCCGGCTTCCTATTGGTTACAATTTGTATACGGAAGTGACCAATAGCAAAAAACCGCACGGCAGCAGAGGGAGTCTCAGAAGTGCACTCCTGTGCACAACAGCAGGCCGGCCATTTTCATGCAGGTAAAAGCAAATGAAGCGTGTCAGGAGGTCCACAAAAGCTGATTTTGATGCAATAACGCTTGTTTAGGGAATTTCGTTAACCGCACTGTGTGCTGCACAAATACGGGGGCTGCAGGCACGCTTTTCACACGTACAATTTTAACTCAAATACACTTCCAATAACGCAAATGAGCAGCGTCGAACCCCGGACAGGCTTACCTTTGAGATGAGGCAGAAAGGAGTCTCCCGTGATGAGGTGCAAACCACAGCTTCCATGTGGTGTGTGGACCCTGGTCAAATACTATAGAATCAGGGCGTGCACACAGCCAGTTGCCTTCGCCACAGGTCTTCCCAAAGTTATCCAATCCAGTTCTAGTTGTGTATGTCCTGACCTCACTTTCCAGCCCTCCCAGGAGATTTCTTTTGACACTCTGTGGGGGAGTGGCAATGGCCCATGGCCGCTTATTGTTCCCGAGTCCTCCAGAATAGAGGTCACGTCCAGGTCTATAATGTCCGTCCCTCAAGAGCTCCCTAGGTGCTGTTGCAGCTAAATGAGAAGAGTCCTCCATAACAGAGCAATCCTGTTCCAAGCCATAGGTCTCTCCCTCCCCTTCACCACACAGTGGGAGGGCCGAAAGCCCCCCAGCATCTAGCTGAGGATGAAGCCCAGGTCTAGAAAGAATATCCTCTCACAAATTACCAAATACGAACACTTTGGGAGAGCAGAAGTAGGAAAAGAGGGTAAGCACGAAGACTGACCAGGCAAGGTATAAGTTTCTTTTCCCAAAACAGTCAACAATCGGTTATTTGGGGGGTGGGGTAGGAGTAGAAATATGGAATCTTACCACCTTCCTAGTAACCATGATGGGTGGTGCAGAAAGACATTCCTACAGACACTGACTCTTAATTCCAGTTCAACCTCGTTTTGTGTATTCTGCAATATTGTCTCAGTATTGTTGGACAAAAACCAGAGATTCTTTCAGTGCCTCCTCGTGCGCATTAGTTGTAAACCTGAGGATTGCTTCCATGGTGCCCTCCCATTGACTGGAGGCTTTAACCCTGACCAATTCCACTCCAGTTCAGCATGCTCTTGATTTGAATGAGAATCAAAGAACCAATAGTAGCAGAAGAACCAGATTTAACCTAGAGCAAAACAAGGTAGCCAATTGCAGTATAGAAAAGAAGCAACACAACAGAAGCCACAGGTAGTGAAATAATAGAATGTGTTATTCACAGAGACCCTGAAAAAGAAAGTATAGGCACACGGTATAAGCACAACACAAAGCAATTCTAGATTGTAAAAAGCCCCAGTGTCCACATCCGCCAACCAGCGTAAAAAAAAAAAATTAGAAAAAAATAAGGTTACAAAATAATTGCAAAACATTGTAGCATATGATCTGTATAGGCGATATGCTACTGTAATAGATGATACAAATACCCTTAGTCGCTTCTTAGGTGGTCCTCAGCACTACGTTAGTAGTGCATTAGGTGCGCTTGCGCAGTAAAGTTCCACTGCTTCTTTTAATCCCCAACATGGCTCAAAGGCAGAATGCCCACCGTCGCCCGCGGAGTAAATTAGCAGAATTATACAAAATAAATGCAATTTATAAAAATGCCCACAAGTACCTACCTCAACAGAATATGCTTACCACATGAATATACAGAGGATAATACTTTAAGCCCAATAAACGGCCAGCTCAAAGGCACGAATGCCCGCAGTCACTGCCCGTGTGGCAGAGAAAATATTAAATCACAAAGAGGTCAAAGTAAATACATTTTTTTTTTTTTACAAAATTTCATAACGTCCTTCATATACTCATTTTCCCGGGACAGCCCAAAGGCTAAGGTGCCTGCAGTTGCTGCCCGTATCAACAAGGAAAAAGAAAAGTGATTGTACTCAGGAGGAGGATGCAAAAAGAATCCAAATTGAATAAGACATACTTCCTCAGCTTCTCAACCAAGGACGGCTCAAAGGCAGATGTGCCCACAGTCGCCGCCGGAGTAGAAGTGAAAGTCAGTTCCTTAGGCGCAAGTAGGGGAGCTGTGGCGGGGGGTTGGGGGGGGGGGAAGAGACTGCATGTCGAGTGTTCCTTTTAAAGAACTAAAAGTCTGCAGTCCAGTTTTTGAAGACAATTGCTCGATAGCAAGTGCTGACGAGTTCTAAGTGGGAGCCGCCCAAAGCAATAAAAACAGGCTTGCATGAAAATCCCACTCACTCTCACAGCTACGGTTATTTCACCATATATGTGTTTTATCTTGTGGCGTCAGGCGTGCAAAGACTGCAGTTAACCTCCAACTCGCCCAACTCCGCCATTGTGACCCGCTCTGACAACATGATCATTTTAAGACTCCTAGGTCATCTCTTACTCTATGAAAGAGTCCCAACCACATGTCAGGGGTCCATCCTGGTCAATTTTTTAACACTAGATTTTTGACTTTATATAATTCATGGACCGCCCCTCAGTGCTGTATCCCACTCTTCCTGTGCAATTGATTCCCTGCAAACAACAAACAACTTGAATTGGTTCTACAACATCTCCATCAGAACTAACCTAATTCGTGAGAAAGTCAGCAATGACATTTTTTTTACCCAGGAACTTCTTTAATGACAAATGTGTGCCCCTGCACTGAAGTTAACCCAATTAACGACTCGTCTGGATACCCCATCCAAACCTTTCGAACTGAAGACAGCTACCAACGGTTTGTGATCTGACAGAACTGAACATTTTCTACACCATAATAAAAGATTCTTGAACTTTTATAGACCATACTACAGACAATGCCTCTTTCTCAATAACAGAGAAGCTACACTTGTCATCTTTTAGAGCCTCACATGCAAAAGCAACAACTTTGTCACATTTGTCGTATTGCATGAGGACTGCACCCAGCCCAGAGGCACTGGCATCAGTCAAACATTTTTCTTTAGATGCATCATGAGCTAAAAGAATTAGGACTTATAATTGCACGTTTGATGTCTTGAAATTCCTTGTTACATTCATCTGGCCATTCGAAATGCACAGCCCTTTTTGCACAAAACTCATATTTAAACATTTGTCAGAAAAATTCCATATGAACTTTGAGTAGTATTTAACCACCCCTAAGAATACCATTACTTTGTGTTTATCTTTTGGTGATAGAATTTGTAATATGGCTTTGACAAATCTCACTGGGTAATATACCTTCACCACGTAAGCGCGGTCCTAGATAATCAATTTGGGAGAGCCTAAAACAGCATTTAGATTTTTGCAGTGTCAGTCCTGCTTTGTTAAGTCTATCCAATACTTTTCCAAATCTGCTGCCATGTTCCCTGATGAACCCATGACCAGAATGTCATCTTGATAGTAAAATACGCCATCATCACTTTTTGAAAGAAAACAGCGGCAGATGCGAGCCCAAAAGGCATTCTTTTAAATCTGAACATGCCCTTCTGAGTGATGAAGGTGGTGAGGTCTCCATATTCAGGATGAAGCTTGATTTGGTATGATATTTATTGGTGGTATGTTGATGCTAAATCAAGTGTGGAGAACATTCCAGTGCCAGAAGTGAGACTACCAGTTCACCAATGTTTGGCAGGGGAAAACAATCCACTACCACACACTTATTTAGTTCCCTTAGGTACACACAAACGGGCACTACAATTGGGCTTTCTAACAACTACTTCCAGAGAACACCACTCCGAATCCTCAATGAGATCTTCCTCAATCAGCCTCTTGATCTCTTTGAGACCTCATCTCTTAAAGCAAGGACAAAACCAGAGTTTGGCGGCTACAGGAAATGAGCCCTTTATTTGATTTTGTAACGACCTTTCAAACAATTTAGCTTTTCTCTAAACACAGATATCCTGCATTCTAGAGAAGTAGTGACCGTTGCCACACTGCCAGGTATTTTGGGGTCAATTGTGAAGCCCATGTCTCTTTGTTGGTACCACCCCAAAAAGACAACCCCCTTTGTTAGAAACATAAAACTTAGCTTTTGTGATTTTATTCTTACATTCCAGGGTAGCCATGAAACATCCCATCATGGTAATCTTTCAACCATCAGACGCTGGCATTGATATGTGACTGTTTTAGGTTGACATGAGAACATGTATTCTGCAACGCCTCCATTAATAATGGTATACTCAGATTCCTATACTACTAGTAAAACCGAATTGGGTTTCTCATCTAGTCCTTTGGAAGGACATACCTCACATACCAACCAACCAACTCACACCACATGCTTCATCATCAGACAGGGTTTCATCTGGACTATCACTTTCACCACTTGGCGGGAAAGGTTTTGGCAACTCTTGGTGAAATGCCCTTTTCCCCCCACATTTGATACACTGTGCCCTTTGACCCGGACATTCTGGGTTATTTGCTTAATGTGACAGGCTTCCAGACCTGAAACATGTTCTGGGACCTGAGGAGGATGTGGGTCTGAGATTGTTCTTTCTACTCGCACTCATCCTTATTGGAGGTGGTTTCATTGGTGGTAGAACAGATTTCTTTTTTTACACATTTTTTACTTTTGTGAGAAGCCACTATACTGATCGATTCTTTGAATTCATTAGCCTCCTACTCTGAAACACATTCTAGCATATGCTCTAATCTCTCAGCAATTTCTAAAACATCCTCCAAACTGGAGTCGCCTCTTGTCCACATCTCTTCCCTCATTTCTGCTTGCTTGCTTCACCATGAACACAAATTGGTCATGTATTCACTCATCATATGTCGAGCCAAAACAACATTTGTTAGCAAGCTTTCTGAAAATGGTAACAAAACATTCAATAGATTCATCTTTGGAAAGTTGCCTGGTGCTGAAATGATAGCGTTGCAAGATAGTGCCGACCTCCTTCTCGTAACGTTTGCCTAGTTATATTAAGAGGACATTGTAAGCTGAAGGGATATCTACACATTCACCAGCTGCTTTTGAGGGCGTGACAAGGTCAGGAAGGCTCTTTAAGATGTCTAACCTCATATACTAGACAGTGCATTAGCAGTGGCCTGCGTGTCTCCATGTTAAAATCAGGTCCATGGTTGGCAATCAAAATCGTCCCTCCATGTGTCCCAAGGCCCTACAGGATCACCAGGTGTGTGGAGGTAAGTTATCACAAGAGTGCAGTGGTAAAGACACACCATAAAGCAGGACCATAAACAGTACTGCAGCAAACATCTACGACAAAGTGGGAGGATTCAGTAGTGATAGCACAGTAAAACCTTATGCACATGTAGGAGGTGAAAATGCAATTGGTAACAGTTTGCAGTAGAATGTAAAAAAGCAGCTCATATGTGACCAATGGAAAAATTCAAGGATTGAAATGCTAACGCGAGGAAATACCTTCTGATTATAAACGTTTACTGGCACTCGACAAAGATCAGGTCAGACATCTTTATATCCGCAATCGCTGAATTAATCGACGTCGCAATGTTGACCTACACCAACATATCAGTGATTTGCTGCAGGGACCTGAATTGCAACTGGTTCGGGTTTGAAAATTCGCCGGGGAAATTTCAGTTGGTCCCTCCCGCCTTGATTGATGAAAGAGAGCTGTTGGCAGACTGCTATGTCGATTCGTGATATACACATGCTAAATGGAACTAAAGGAGACATCCCTGCTAAGCCAACTTGGCATCGTGAAGCCACCACTAGCATTCTGGATTACATATGGATATCAAGTAACCTTGCAACCATGGTTGTTGACTTAGAAATAAAACGAATGAAATACAGCGACCACTGCCTGTTAAAACTCTGCATAGTGATGGAAATGCCATTGCCAGATTGCTCAAGTAACATCATTCTATAAGTAAACTCAGGTGGAAATCGTCTACGATTAAGTGGCAAACAAATCCAAGGGCGCAGCACGAAACTTATGAACATTCCAGATAATCATGTGGCAGATTATACTGCCCTGCTGATTGTCTTTAAAATGCCTGTAGTTGGGTCTCAAAATCAAGGTCGGTCTCACCAACATATTTATTGTAAGGTGCTGCACGATGAGAAAGAGGCAATGCGGAAAGATTTAAGGCAATATAAGAAAAACGTACCAAAATCTGAAGCTCAACAAGCGATAAAAGCTAGACGCACACTCTATAGAAATTGGGCAAGGTCGCAGGCGCAAATAATAGAGCAAGATCGTGCGGAACACATGTTACGTCTAATTATGACAAAAAACACCCGTGATATCTGGAAGATATTGGATATGGACTTCTCCAAAAGTATCCCATATGTAATAAACACCATCTCAGGTGACATGGGAATCGCATTTTTCTTTGGTATTCCAAAACTCAAATGGTAATGATGTGATAACATCGAGCTCTGTGGACACTCAATGGGACGTGCTAATGGAATACGACAACCTTATTATTGATATCAAGGCGCTAAAGAACTCACGCGCTGCTGGGCCAGATTTGATTTCAAATATCGACTTAAAACGACATCCAAATGAGTGGGCAGCTTTCATTGGAAATCTTTTCAGAAAAATCAGCTTGGCAAAAAAATTGCCCGATTGCCCTGCTAGATATGATTGGTAAAATATTTGGCTCAAACTTGCGTATCAAACTTGCCAAATGGGTGGAAACCGTGCAAATAAATGATATACGGCAAACCGGGTTCACAAAAGGTGTGGGGGTCGATGTCAATTTACTCATCCTAACAATCTTAAAATTGGAAACCATGAAATCAAATGTCAAATTACATCTTGCCTTTATCGATTTGAAACAAGCTTTCGATGGTGTAAATTGCAACCGGTTGTGGGCAAAAGTACGGAAATGGTGCTGTTCTGCATCTATCTTGGAACCAATAATGGCGTTACATACCCATACCTCAAAGTGAGGCTGAATAACAATGGGCTGCTCACCAACTCAATCATGACCCAAAAAGGTGTCAAGCAAGGATGCCCCTTAGCCACAGAGCTATTTAAGTTGTTCCTGGCAGACCTACCAACTTTTCTCATGCAAATTCCATGCTTCTCGCCCAAAATAAATCAAACCGCAATTAAATGTATCGTATATGCGGACGATTTGGTACTGCTGGACCAAATCGTCAATTGGGCTGCAGAGGCTACTAACAGGCCTGCAAAAATATATGGATCTAAATGAACTAACCATAAACACCACAAAAACAAAGATTGTTTCAATTGGAAATGTCAAAGGAAAAAAGGATAAATCCTTTAGGTGGAAAATTGCAGAAGCAATTATTTCATCGGTTGATTCAATAAGATACTTGGGTATACAATTCAACAACTCTATCAGAGAACAGCAATGGGTGACAGATCTAACTTCTAAAATGAAGAAACTATCACTACAAGCTGTAAAAATCAACAGGAACTATGGCAAATTTTCTCTGGAACCTGACATTAAATTCTACCAGCAAAAAGTGGTGCCAGTAATGATCTTCGGGGCTATTGCAGGTTGGAACATAAGTGAGCAAACCTGGCATGTTTTAGAAAGTCATTTTTGGCGGAAGGTTTTGAAGCTCCCACAGTCCACTTCTATTTCTATTGTGAGATATGAATTAGCCACCAACTCTCTACACATGAATATGGTGTGGAACTCAATAGCAACACGGCGTAAAATGTACTTGGAAGCGCCGGAACCCGCATACAAATGGTTTGCTTTCAACCAGATGCCAAAAAAGTTTGAGCTTCTTAATATTTGGTTTGGCAACTAGTGGCGTATCTGTCTGCAGCAAATATCAGCAATGAAGAACTCCTACTTCGTCCACAACACATAAAAAAGAAATTTGATAATTGGGCATGGAGCATCAATAGTGACGAAAGAAAAAAGCTGAAGTCAACCAAAGTGATGGATCACGACTGTCGAAAACGTAACAAACCAGCTTGCTACCTTTTGCATTGCCCATCCCGTTATCATAGAGCTCAATTCTTACGGTTGCGAGCAAACATCCTAAAAACCAAGGAAACTTTCATGGCAAAGAAAGGATCCATCCTTAAAAGATAATCTGTGTCGTTTCTGTGAATCTTTGATAGAAACCACCAAACATCTATTAGTTGAATGTCAGCGAACAACTACCCAGCGATCGTTGCATCTTGGTCAGTTTGCACCTCTGGATGATGACATGGAGACGTGGTGGGCCAGGATTACCACTGGTCACAGTACACAACTTGTTTGTGCAACCGTGAACTATTTTGATATGATTTTGAAAACAGATATTCGACATCAAATTTTTGGATTGTTTTGATTCTGATTTGATTTGTTGGGTCTGGTTCGTTGGTGATTCGGCTGATGTTTAACAAATGTTTGTAATTTCAAACTGTAGTTTTTCAATTAAAAAAATAAAAAAATGAAATGCAATATTCAGTAGCATGTGAAGAAGCAACTAATTTGTCACAAATGGGAGAACCCAAGCATTGAAATGCAATAAATCAGCAGCACAATAGCTGAGGCATGCAACAAAAACAAATAGGGCAGACGCTGAGCGTCAAATGTCAACAAGTAGAGCAAGAAACAAATGTCATGGAGTGCAAAAAGCATGCGCAGTAGGTAAACTGATTGTCAATTGTTGGATCTCTAATGGGCAGTAGAACATTCAAATGGAAACGTTTTCCAGCAGTGTGGTGTGTAGTACAACATTCAAGTGGAAAAATCTCTCTAGAGTATGCAGTTCGGAGCAGACAGGAGACCGCAGGAGAGAAATGTCCCACAATGAGAAGGCAGTGACGAAGTCCAACTCCCCAGGCACTCCACCTGCAGTATGGCAAGGAGGAGCGCAAAGGCAGGATCTGCCTGATCCAGGAGAAGCACCTAGTGCAGTGCTGTGGATATAGATCGCCGCAAATGTGAATTGCGCCAGTAGAGTAGGAAGCACAGGATCAGATGGCAAAGCTACACGAATGGCGTAGTTGGACAGACATCAAGGCGGAGCTCCAGTGGCGAGATGTGCGCCGATGCACAGATGGCTGTGAGGGCAGGTTGTGCCAGCGGAGTAATACTCTGGGTCCCTCTTCAAGGCTACGCGAAAGGCATAGTTACCAAGGCAAGAGTCAGCGATCACTGATGTAGAAGTAGCACAAGTCACGTGATCGGAGGCAAACTGGCAGGGTCCCTTGCTCCCAGGACGGAACCGGAGAGGTGCAGAGCAGCAGGAGACCACAGCAGATGCGGCAGTCAGAGAATGGGCAGCCTGAATGGAAGCAGCAGGGGAGCCTCCAGAGAGATCAGCTCGTCAGCAGATGGCAAAGCAACAAGAAATTAGCAGGAAGGCAGCAGAAGGGCATCCAGAAGATTCAGCTTGTCGCCATTCCGAAGTAAGTGATTTCCAACAGCCAGGTAAGTTTTCTTTTAAGAATCTATTGTAGATATAAAGGAGGCCCTCCCGTCCACGACGAATCTCAACTTGTACAGGTTTGCAGCCTTATATACACTGGCATAGAAACTGGTGTACATTCGTGGTTACCCAGACAACACCAGAACATGTTCTCGTGGTGACCAACTGTGTGAAAACGGAGTAAGCAATTACAACTTTGAATGTGGCATTTACCATAACATGTTTATATACAGTTTAACAGCCTCAAACATTTTTATTCAGTTGACATAACTGGAAAATGCATTCCCCATAACTGACACTTGTGACATAATACTATTGCCAAAATGAAATGTATAATACACAATTACAGATCACCTTTATAAATTAGAAAAAAAAACCACAAACTTCTTAGCAAGATAATAATTGATAATACTCCACATTAGGCTTAGAAAACAAGCATCAGGACCTCGCAAGTCAAAGACCTACGGAATGAAAGCAAACAACGACCATTTGCCCAAATCTAACAGCACCATCCTCTCCCAAACATTGTGTTTTATAAAGCTTCTAAGACTGAAATCATGCCTTTCCAAAATCTACAAATCTTATCAAGGCCCTAAACAATTTCGCTAAAAGCAGACATAGTGCCTCCAATGTACACACATTTCTTCAAAAATAAAACTCCAATGGCAGATATCTTGCAACAGAAATGGGATGCAAATTACTTCACATACTTAATAGCCTCAATACCCTACAAAACAATGTCCAGAAATGTGGATGGACGTCAGCCACAAAATTAAAATCTCAACAAATATATCCCAAGCAACGTTCTTAACCTTAAAACGGGATACGGAAATCACCGAAAATTCACACATTAGGTCTCACTTTCTTTGATTCCATTGCTCCAATGCTATAGTGACTAGCTTGCATGAGCTTTTTGTGCAACAAAGTGTGTCCTTTTTGACTCGAGAGGAAATGTGCAGCATTACTCATCCAGACGAAAACAGATGCTAGATTAGCATGTCTAGCATACATAACTCCAACACCTACCTACTTAATCTTGACCCATTGCTGGCCATTGCGACCAAGCGATCATATGTGCCTCTGGAAGAACAGTCCCAAACGATCATTAAACTTGGTATGCATGTGTATGCCATACACTTAACTGCACAGTAGTGGCAAATGGCAAACCAACAGAGCAAAAAACTATGGCCAAAATTAAATGCACACATAATGCACCGCGACCCCTCACCACTCCACCACCCCAATTCGAACAAAGTTAAATTCACAGATGAAATGTTAATGTGTGTAATCATATACTGTATAACAAGCTAAGAGAAATAACTTATCCCATTACATGAAGATTCTTCCCATGAGATTTGCTCCTTTCACCCTATAGTTTATCGGACCCCATAAAATAAACTCCACACCAAGTTCTTATAGTCCATCACTCCATACCCAGCACCCACTTTAGCTTGCTTCGCTTCTTCATTCTCTGCTCATGTTTTTCGCAATGGTTAGGGCTGTATTTTTGTCTTGTCTCAGGAAGGAACAAGTTACTTACCTGTAACTGTTGTTCTCCAGCATGGGTCTGGCATGGATTCACATGCTCATGAATATTCCCAGTCGTCAGGCTGGGAATCCTCGGTAAAGAAAAATCAGTATCAGTTTCGTTTCTGATCTGTCTTTCGTAGTAGTAACCAATCACTGATCTCTGAGTCATACTGACCACAGCCAATGACTGCCCCTCTCCCTAAGCCCCGCCTCCGGCAGCCGTCCTCAGATTTGGTAGCACGTAAAGTGGCAGTATGACCAAGTGAAGAGCCGCAGAGGGGTAGGCGGGAGGGTTCGCATGTGAATCCATACCAGACCCATGCTGGAGAACAACAGTTACAGGTAAGTAACTTGTTCCTTCTCCAGCATGGGGTCTGGCATGGATTCACATGCTCATGAATTTAAGATTACATAGCAGTACACACATGCACAAGCACGGGAGGTGGCAAAAGGCTCAACATTAAGCAACTCTTACCTCCTCAACAGGCCCTTCAGGCGAACAGGTTGCGCAGCACTGCTTGGCCGACCCTGGACTCCTCCCTGGAATCCCGATCGATGCAGTAGAATTTTGTGAAGGTGTGCGTCGACCTCCACGTAGCAGCCCTGCAGATGTCCAGCAGGGGCACACCAGACAAGAACGCAGTGGTAGCAGCTCTCGCTCTGGTCGAATGGGCTCTCTGACGGCCGGGCAGTGGTCGGTTTGCCAACCGGTGACAGTGCATGATACAGCCGGAGAGCCATCTGGAAACGGAAGCCTTCGAGAGAGCCTTCCCTTGATTCACAGGTCCAAATTTCACAAAAAGCTGTGACGTCCTCCAAAAACTCTTTGTGCGGTCCACGTAGAACTTCAGCACTCTAGCTACATCCAGCGAGTGCAAAGTCCTCTCGGCCGGCGACGAAGGCGATGGGAAGAAAACTGGTAACACCAAGGGCTCGTTGAGGTGGAAGTCCGACGGCACTTTCGGCATGAAGGAGGGATGCGTCCTGAGCACCATCCTCGTGTCGTGAAAAGTCAAGTATGGAGGCTTGCAAGATAGGGCCTGAATCTCTCCCACACGCCGTGCGGAGGTGATGGCCACAAGAAAAGCTGTTTTACACGATAGGAACTTCAACAGTGCCGTATGCATAGGCTCGAAAGGGGCCCCCATGAGCCTAGCCAGCACCACGTTGAGCTCCCACGCCGGGGCTGGGGCCTTCACCGGCGGGAACGAGCGGAATAGTCCCTTCATAAATTCCTTCACCAGGATATGAGACCACAAGGACACCCGTCCTGTTGCCCTGGTGTATCTGGAGATGGCAGCCAGATGTATCTTGATGGAGGCGTGAGCTAGTCCAGCCTTGGCAAACGACAGTAGGTACGGCAGTACTTGAGGGGCCGTAATCCGTAGAGGGTTAATCTTCTGTGCCCGGCACCAGACAGAGAACCTCTTCCATTTTTGTCCATAACACTTGAGAGTTGAGGACGCCCTGGCCTTTGCAAGAACCTCTCTGCAGCCGGCCGGTATATCGTATCCTCCAAACTCTAGTGCTGCAGGAGCCAGGCCTGCAAGTTCAGCGACTTCGGGTCGTGATGAAGAATGGCACCTCCTTCTCTGGAGAGAAGATCTGCGTCCACGGGCAGTCTGACTGGTGGGGACGCCGATAAGTCCAGAAGGTCCGGGAACCCGATCTGTCTCGGCCACGCCGGTGCGACAAGGATCATCCTGCACCGGGACCTCTTGAGCTGGTTGACGAGCCAGAGTAGCAGTGGCAACGGCGGGAAAGCATAGACGAACAGGTTGTCCCAGGGGAACGAGAAAGCATCGCCCATGCTCCTCGGTTGGGGAAACCTGCTGGCGAACCTCTGGCACTTTGAGTTCATCGCTGTCGCAAAGATATCGACCTGGGGTCTGCCCCACAGCCTGAAGAGTCGATCCACTTGATCTGGGCGTAGCTCCCACTCGTGGCACGAGTGCAGCTCCCTGCTGAGTGAGTCGGCGATTGTGTTCTTTATCCCTGCCAGATGAAAAGGTACCAGAAACATCCCCTGGTCGACGGCCCAGTGCCACAGATCCTGGGCTTCCTTGGACAGGGCTGGGGGATCTGGTTCCACCCTGCTTCCTGATGTAGAACATCGTGGTGGTGTTGTCGGTGAAGATCCTCACCACCTTGCCCTTGAGGGACGGAAGAAAAGACCCGAGGGCCCAAAACACTGTGCGGAGCTCCAGAATGTTGATATGAAGCAGTTTTTCCTCCGGGAGCCAAAGGCCTCTCTCGCGTGGAGATCTCCGGTATGCTCTCCCCACCCTTCCAGGGAGGCATCCGTCGTCACCGTTACCTGGTGAGCTGGGGTCTGAAAGTCTGTGCCCGCCATCAGA
This sequence comes from Ambystoma mexicanum, assembly GCF_040938575.1. Lineage (NCBI taxonomy): Eukaryota > Metazoa > Chordata > Amphibia > Caudata > Ambystomatidae > Ambystoma > Ambystoma mexicanum. The sequence goes on from NC_090921.1 coordinate 987,677,106, forward strand.
TGAGTGCAGGTGCCCCACCACCGGATCGCTCGTCGGAATATCTCGTTGAGCGGTATCCTGTCCTCAGAGCTGCCCCTCGCCTGGATCCAGCGTGCGTCGAGGAACTCTTGCAGTGGACGTATTCGAAGTCTGCACAGGCGTACCAGATAGATGCAAGATGACATCATCCCGAGAAGGGATTTGATGGCGCTTACCCTGGCTACGTCCATGGCTAGCAGGCGTTGCACCTTGCCCAGGATGGCTTTCGTCGGACGGCGAGGCCAGCCGTGCCACTGTGTCGAGCTTGGCTCCCAGAAACAGGGCGACCTGCGAAGGGACCAGGTGGGATTTGGGGAAGTTGATGGAGAACCCCAGGTCCGTGAGTAGCTGGACGGTCTTCGCTGTGTGTTCTACAGCGAGCTCCCTTGTCCTTGCTCGGATGAGCCAGTCGTCCAGGTTGGGATAGACGTGGATCCCTTGCAGGCGTAGCCACGCCGCCGCAACTGGTGCTAGGCACTTGGTGAATACCCTGGGTGCCGACTTTAGTCTGAAAGGGAGGGCATTGAACTGGTAGTGCCGTCCTTGGACCACGAACCTGACGAACCTCCGGTGTCCTTTTAGAATGGGGATGTGGAAGTAGGCATCCTCCAAGTCCAACGACGACAGGAAATCGTCCTCCTCCAGCTGCCCACCACGTGCTGGAGGGTGACCATCCAGAACCTCTGAGCCTTGATGTACTTGTTCAGTTGCCGCAGGTCCAGGATGGGTCGCCAACCTCCTGTCGTCTTCTTTACGAGAAATTATCTTGAGTAGACCCCGGAGCCCCGAAGTCTCTTTGGGACGAGCTCGATGGCACCTTTCTTGAGCATCCCTTACCTCCAGCAGCAGCTGGGGTACGTGGTTTTCCTTCCTGGCCACGAGTGGCACGCAAGGGCACTTCTTTAGAAACTAGAGGGCGTGCCCCTGGGCCAGGGTTTCCAGCACCCAACGGTCGGTGGAGATGACTCCCACACGCTGACGAACTTCATCAGCCGGCCTCCCACCGGGGTGCTTCGTGGGGGCCCAACGCCACGGTCGGTTCAGTCCTGTTTTGAGGCCGCCTTGACCTCCCTGGCGACGACGGCGGGAACCTCCAGACTTGCCCCGTCCTCTATAGGCCTCCTGCGACGGGGAACGGGCTGCTTGATGGTAGGTAGAGGAGCCGCTGCCGGAACCTTTGGAGGCCCCTTGCTTGCCTCCGGTCTTCCGAAAGGACGGCCGTCGTTGCTGGAGAACTCCCAGGGCCCGGGCTGTCTCCGTGTCCGTTTTGATGGCTTTCAGGGACTCATCGACTGTCTTCCCAAACAGGTTGTTCCCGTCGAAGGGCATGTCCAACACTTTGGCTTGTACGTCCTGGCGGAAATCCGTCGCCTTAAGCCATCCGCGCCGTCTGAGGCAAACACTGTTGCCCAACTGGCGAAAACCGGTGTCAGCAATGTCCATCACCACCGTTATGGCGTGGTCCGACGCCACCTCGCCTTCTTGCAAGATTTCCAGGGCTTCTGCCCTCTTGTCGTCCGGAAGGAAGTCCAACAAGGGAGTGATTTTATACCAAAGTTCCCTGTCGTAACGGGAAACGATAGCCAGGGCGTTGGCCGCCTTAATCGTCGTTGCTGCCGATGTGATGACTCGTCCCATCACGTCGAGCTTCTTTCCCTCACCGTCCGGCGGCGAAGTCGATGTCGATGCCCCCCCGCCGCCTTCTTGGCCGCCGCCGAGACGACTGAATCCGGGGTCGGCTGTGCTCCAAGGCATAGAGGGGCCGCCTTCGGGGACTCGGTACTTCTTTTCGTATCGGTCCCTTTTTGCCGAAGTCGTGGATGGGTTCTTGAGGAGGGAGAGCCCCTCGTCCCAGATGTCATCCAGTAGAGGAACCGCGAGGACCGTCTTCCTCTTGGTCTCTCGACGTTGATAGAGGAACCCCTCCTTTACTTGGGGGGCAGAGCTGGAAAAGCTCGGATGCCCTGGAGATCATTGCATGGAAGGATCCAATCTCATCGGGCGGGGAAGCCTGGGGAGAGAGGGAGGGGGGGGAGAGACGGGAGGTCCACCCCGCCGTCACCGCCCTCGTCGTCCGTGCCCGTCGTGGCCATGTCCGTGCCTGTGTCATCCCCACAGACCATGGACGGGGAGGAGGGTTGAGCAGGCCTTGAGGGCTGGAAGGGTGTAGGAGGATGTGTTCTTCTCCTCTTGGGTGGTGGACTTCCTGACGGGCCTGCCCCTGGCTCCAGCTCCTCCGTCGGGGGTAAAGGCAATCTAGTCTTTATTTCAGAGCATAAGGATTGAATTGCCATCAAAATGGCCACCGAGTTGTCCTGCGGCACTGGCTGCGACGGGGCGCGATGGTTGGTCTGGGGTCCCGTCTGCGCCGCCGTCGCTTCCGTCGTCCCCCTCGTCGGGATGCCTCTCAACAGGCTGGTCCTCCTCCATGCCCGCGTCGTAGCTCTCAGGGACTTCGACAAGTTCCTCCTCGGAGGTTGTGTCTGAATCCACGACGGCCACTGGTTCCCCCCCCCCACTCTTTCTCCACCGTGGGCTTTGTGGGGGTTCTTTCGATGGGCTTGAAAGATGCCTCCCTCCGAGGTGGCAGGGAGACTCTGGGCCCAGAGGCCACTACCACAGGTGTAACCTCCGCAGGCTGCGCCAGGGTTGCCGCGACCTTCTCGATAGAGGCCTTGGCTGGGTGAATCAAGGCTTTAGTCACCGACTGCGTGCTTGTGGCCTTCACCTTGGGGGAGGGCTCCCTGCCTCGCTCCCCATCAGCTGAAATCTTCGAGATCAACCGGGGCCAGAGTGTTGGCTCGTGGTCAATGGCGCCGGGGACGATGCGCCCTGCCTGGCAGCCGAGGAGCCCAACCGTTTGGCGCTCCCGGTGCCCCCGGACTTGAGGTGCTTAGCCTTCTGTTGGGCCCCCGTCGTCAAACAACTTAGAAGACCACTCGGATTTCTTCTTTCTCTTCTCACCTGACAGGATCTTTCCCTCCAGCCAGTTGGCGAGACGAAGATGGTGGTCCCTCATGGTCCGCTCAGACATGTTCCCGCAAAACGCACACAGTCCTCCTTCATGTGCGCTTTGTCCTCGTGAAGACAGTAGAGGCAAAAGGAATGCTCGTCTTCCTTGAACACGTCCTGCAGCTGGCATCCAGGGCAGGCCCTGAACAGCTTCCCGGGCGTCAAGCTCCCTTTCTCCTGGGCCATGTCCGGGGTAGGCCTCAGAAACTTCTGGAATCCTCCAAAAGCGTCGTTCGATGAATTAATTCTTCACCCTTGAGGGGCGTAGAAACTTCCGAAACGGGTCCCCGTTGATCGGATGTAAAGACGGTGGAGTTTGAGGCTCAATTTAACCAAAAAATGAGAAATTTTCTTTGAAAAAGCGCAAAAACTCAGCAAAAGCTCGAGAGCTATAGCACGAGGACTCCCAACACTTGAACATGCGGTAATAATCTGAGGATGGCTGCCGGAGGCGGGTCTAAGGGAGAGGGCAGTCATTGGCTGTGGGCAGTATGACCCAGAGATCAGTGATTGGTTACTACTAGGAAAGACAGATCAGAAACGAAACTGATACTTATTTTTTTTCTGTACTGAGGATTTCCAGCCTGACGACGGGGAATATTCATGAGCATGTGAATCCATGCCATACCCCATACTGGAGAAGCGGTCTCCAACTTGCTCCAATTAAATTAATAGCCTGCTTTTCTTTTTTGGGGAGCGGTACAGTGCACCATTGAAGACCCCACAATCAGATATCAGAAGGAGGCGCTATTTCAACACATTGGAGGGCGACGCCATAAGCAAGCACCGGCAAGAAGAACCCTATAGGTAGAATAACGAGCTGCACCATAGAAACAAATCAGACAGAGGTGCCTCAAGAATACATCAAAAAAAGGGCTCTGTAAGAGGGCATTGGCACTCGGCTCCATGAAAGCGCATTAGGGGGAGGCACCCTAAGCCCATATCAGTAACAGAGAGTGGGGGAGATGGAAGACTTAACTCAAGAACACGCAGTGACTCTCCTTGCGACTCAACGCCAGATTCAAACCCTAACGGACAGGAATGAGATCCTGGAGTACAAGCAGGAAGATCTGGAAAAAAGGGCCCGTCGAAAAAAACCTACATATATAGGGATTCCCCTCCTCGGTTTAGGACCACAACCTTGCGGAGTGCATGGGTGACCTATTCCAATCTCTTTTGCCGCAGCTTGAAAAATCCCAGCTCATACTAGATCACACTCACAGATTGCGTCCTTGTCGAGTCAGATTCCCCTCCAGATGTGATCACCTGGTTCCACTTTTATACGACCAAGGAAGCAATCCTAGCGATAAGCCGATCACAAGAAGAACTGTCGTTTCAGGGATCCCCCTGCAGATTTTCCAAGACCTTGCTGCTGCAACAATATATTACTGAAGAGCCCTGAGGCGGCCGACGTTATTCCTTCGTGGTCAAAACATCAGGTTTCGCTGGCTTTTCCCGACCGCACTTCAATTCTCCTACAAAGGGGTCCCGCAAACGATTGGGCGCCTAGTGGATGCGAAGATGATCTTACACCCCACCTCTCCTGAGAAAGAAGATGGCACCGCCCCAACACCCCAGATGGCAAGAGCGATGATCTCCTGCCTAAACCGAGACGACAGGCCTGGTCGAAGTTTAAGAGTCGAAGGTTAAGAAAGGCTGAAGAATGAGATGACCGATGCCCGTGTCCCAGTTAGCCAGACTCTCTGGCATATTCACAGAACACCTAGTGCTAAGTTCAGTTTGTGGTCCATGACACCAAGTCCAACGAGCATGGAAGCTTGGGAACCATTGATAGTCCGATACCCATAGCAGGCTTCACATGTTCCATGCCCAACTCTGAGGTGGATGTCATCTGTAAGCCCTTGGAGTTCACGGTTCCTAGTTTTGTTGCAGCTTATCAGGGATATTACAGACAACAAATGGTCGGTACCCTGTAAGGTTGCTGTTACAGCTTCATGTTCGAAGCTTAAGTTAAAACCTTGGTTGCGCAGCAGAATCGGAACATCGGACACAATGGATGGCGGCTGAACTACACCGGGCCCTCCGCCCCTGCCCACAAAACGTAAGTGCCGTAGGGGAACCCAGACCACACCAAATACCGAGCTTTATCACAATGAATGTGAAAGGACCGAATGTCCCCCAAACGAAAATAGACTCTGCAGCGCCTCCAGGACATGGAAGGCTCAGTGATCTTCTTGCAGGAGACTCACCTGATGCCGGCAGACTTTGTGCACCTTCGACATATGCAATTTCCTTTCCAATATATGTCCTCCTGCAGCACTAAAAGAGGGGGGGGGTAGACAGCCATACACCTAGCCAGAGACACCCAGTTGAAGGCACTTGAGACCTTATGCTGTCCAGCGGGACGTTATACAGCAATCAAGGCTTTATCTTCAGACAACTTTACGCACTCGTTTCAGTCTATGTCCCCAACGAAGGGCAAGAAACATTGTATGAGGCACTAGGTGCCAAACTATTCCCTTTTGTTGAAGGCCAAATTATTGGGGGCGACTACAATGGGGTACCGAACCCCCTGCAGAATACATCTCACCCACCATCGCCCCGGACTTTAAAATCGCTGTTGGACTTCTCCATTTCTTCCGGACGCTGGGGGTGGTGGACTCCTGGAGGGTACTGCACTAAAGTGAGAAGGACTATTCCTTCTATTCCCATGTTCACTGAACGTCCTCCAGGATAGATCTCCTGCTGACCTCTCCGCAGATTGTCACTTTCGTGGACGAAGTGGCCACAGGGACAAGGATACTGTCAGACCATGCACCAGTCAAGCTAACTCTTAGAGCACACAACCCGGCACCACCTCCTCGTCACCGTTGGACTTTGTATGACTCGCTTTTAAACAACATGCCACTTAGGGACTCTATAGCCAAAGTGATCAGGAATAACTTTCAGGAAAACCTGGCATAAGATACCTCCATGGCTACCACCTGGGACGCCATGAAGGCTGTGTTAGGGGAGAGTTGATCGCTCACGGAGCTGCGTACCGAAGGCGAAAACGACAGGTTCACATGGAACTAAAGGATGACGTCTAGAGAGCCAAGGCATCTCACAAACAGAAGGGCTGGACGCCCAAGACCCATAGCGCACTACAGATGGCCTGAAAGAAACTGGAGGCCCACTGCGTGGACGAGACGGCGCATATCTTGGCCAAATCAAAGCAAGCAAGCCCATTAAGCCTAAAATAACAAGGCTAACAGACTCCTAATAGATAAACTGGCTAGGGCAATAAGAAGGAACACAATCATAGGCCTGCGGGATCCACACAGCAAGGTCCACTATACTGAAAAGGCTAAACTACAACTGGCGGCAGCCCACCTCTCCAAAACAATGTCAGCATCCCCACGGAACAGAGAAGAACAATTAAGCTACCTCCGAGGCGCCACTCTTCCGCACCTTGAGGAATCGGACAGGGAGGAACTAGACGCTCCGATTACAGGTGAGAAGTGGAAGCTGCCAAGTCCCTAAAGCCCAAGTGCTTTGCCCTCAAGTGGCTGCCCCATTAACGGACCTCTAGCTCCTTTGGCACCACAGGCTCCATCACCCCCTCCTATGCAAGAATCGGTAACCATCCTCCTACTTAAACCCGGCAAGGATCCTAAGGAAAATAGCTCACATAGACCTATCGCTTTGCTAAATATTGATGCCAATATTTAGTCAAAGATTCTGGCGAACCGCCTGGCAATGGCCCTACCCAAATTGATCAAGGCAGACAGGTTTTATAAGAAATAGGTCAACCGGGGACAATATTCAAACAGCCATTGACCTAATAGATATAGCGACCCAAGATTCACATAAACTGGCCCTACTGGCCTTGGATGCAACTAAAGCCTTTGATAGAGTAGACTGGTCCTTTCTGCAGCTCACTCTAGAAGCCTTCCAGTTTGTCCCCAGCTTCCGTCACATGGTGCTTGCTAATTATCAATCTCCGAAAACTCTGCTCCAGGTCAACAACAATCTGTCAGAGCCAATTTCCCTAACCTGTGGTACCAAACATGGATGCCCCCTGTATCCACTGCTATTTACCTGAATAACAGCCATTCACCCAGCGGATTCGACTGAACCCTAATATTAAAGGACAAGAAAGGATTGTACAGTTGAACACCTATCTGTATTGAAGATTGGATAATCTTAAGTTAGTGAGGTGCAGAGGAGAGTAACGCAACCCTGACACTAGATTGCGATGACTAAAGTACAACAAAAAGGAAGTGTCCACGGTCAGTGGATCAATCGCGTTCCCTGCACACTCGAGAGATTGTATGGTAAACAAATAGAGTATAATTCAAATAATTATTAATGGGTTGAAAGTCAATCCAATGGGGTAATAAATCATGTTAAGGAAAGCATGTTCACTGGTGGGAGTCTATATAAGGACCCCCCTAGCTCTAAACTTAATATGCACACAAAGTTACAATATTACTTTCATATTGGTTAGCTTGCATCACATCTAGATTGAATTGTGAAGGTTAGCTTGCGTCACATCTAGACAGAATTGTGAAGGTTAGTTTGCGTCACATCTAGACAGAATTGTGAAGGTTAGCACGTGCCACACTCAGCTTAAAGTCGTAACCCTAGCATGCGTCACATCTAGATAGAACTGTGAAGGTTAGTTTGCGTCACATCTAGACAGAATTGTGAAGGTTAGCACGTGCCACACTCAGCTGAAAGTCTTGACCTCAGCTCGCGTCGCATCTAGACAGGACTGTGAATGTTAGCGTGTGCCACACTTACATGGAATAGTGAATGATGCCAACTAACCAACCCACTAAAAACTTCAGCGCTCTGCATACACCTCTCAAACTCTAACCAAAAACAACCACAAGCCTTAAACACAGCAAATTGCACAAACTACACTGCAACAACAAAACAAACCGCACAGTCTTGCACAACAGCACACAATGACTACCGACCGTAAAACACTCCAAGCCCAGCCAACGGACCCACCGGGCTGAGGCTGCCAACAGTACGTCGCTGCTTTCTTGCACTTTTACAGCTCTTTCCCTCTAACTCACCCCTCCTCTCCCTTTTTCAGAGCCGCCAGAGCGCCAGGGGACCACTCCGGTGGTGATAGTGCGCGGTACAAATATCCTTTAACATGAACATTGATACAATGTTATATTGTAGAGTCATAAAGACTGTCAGCAGTTCATACTAAATAACGCGTTTCGGAAAAACAATTTCCTTCATCAGTTACTTGTGGATACGTTCAAAAGTTCTGCCATTCCAATTTAGGTATCTGTGTGTTACAAAGAAAATAAATCAGTTTTGATGTTGATAATTAATTTACAGTGTCATCACTTTTTAGAGAGAAACCCTACTTCTAATGGGTGCCCCAGTGTGTTTCTACTTGTATCTCAGTCGAACATAGATCAATTTTTTGTGGCTGAAGTAGTTAGAGTTATGTTCTGTGTACCGGAGGACGTTAATCAATGCAGAATTTAATGCATCTAGGACTTCAACACAACACTATTATTTTTGGATTGTTACATAATGGAATATGAGACATACCTCCTAGGATGGAGTTGGTCACCGGCTCCAAGTTAGGTTAACTGTAGAACCGCATGGAATCGTTCATAGTGCTTTGAACACGCTTGTTGGTATGCAGACTGAGTGACTCAAACTCGTGTGCTTCCACTCTAAGGGGATATGGTTCAACTTAGAAGAGTACTGCATGTACTTACGGTTAGTAGTACATTTTAGTGCAAATTTGTCACCATGCTTAGCTTACTTCCCAAATGGAAGCTCGGACATGCCATGTCTAAGGTTTAGATGCCAGAGTGCACCCTATATCTTCATTAGCCTTGTGTGATCTTCAGAGTCTCCTCAATAGAGTTCCGGAATAGGAGGATATGTCGAACCGCAAGGTCAGAGAACTCCTCTGTGTTGCTGTTTGGGTATAAAGGAGTGGAGAAGTAGCTTGAGGACCTACTCTCGTACCATATTTAATATTGTTGGACATAAAAAAATAGTATAATGCAATGTGGTGAGAGTAGCTTTTAATACAGAAGACCCTTTTTCGTGATATGAGACCCGTAGTCATAGACACCGTTGCATTACATATATGTGTCAGTCTAATCAAGGTTTGGATTTAATGAAGCTAGTAATGGTCCATGAAAAGACAGCGTGGACATTATGAATTGTGTCCCTTATGTATACGCAAGACAGGGTCCGTAAACTAATCACCATCAACTTAGGATTCTGGAATAGAACTGCTAAGAACTCAGTTTACCTGAGCGGCACAGATGCGCGGGTAGAAGCCGGGTTCTGTCACAATCTCAAAGACTGGGAGCTGCGACCCGGAAGCATGTCTGAAGCTTACTGAGTGACGTGTAACAGCGGGTGCGTGATGACGTTGGATGTAAACATCCGACGTCATTGCGTGTCTCATAACTGATTAAACTAAACAAAAAAAATAAAGAATAAAATAAGACTGAAAGAGACTATGTGAATCCAACTACTAAGGGGCAAAGGTTTTTAAAAAAATGTTTCTGGTAAAGAAACTGATGTGGCTAAATGGTAATCATTATGGGACCGGGTGTCAAGTGCATGTTACCAACCCTCTATGAGAAATGGAGGCGACAGGATGGAGGCATCCAAGGGTACTAAGGGTCAATCAAAGAAGGTGGTAAGATTCCTTGGATCTGGTTAAAGATACACCTATATTGAGTACTTGTGTTATCTACAGGTCATGATAGTACGTGAGAACGAGACTGTCGTGGTATTGTGGAATGGAAATATAATTCAGAGTTCGTCTTGTAGGAGGCTATATGTTAGTATGGGGCACCCATGCTCACAATCTGATTAAAAATACATGGGACCAGTATAAATCGGTCTATTCACAGTCTGGCTAAAAAGTACACAGGGTGAAGTATATATGCTCTTTCAATGTGGAACAAGTCGGGCACGCACTAAATAGCTACGAACCCTGTGTGAATGAATATCTCTGATGTATAGGCACAATTACTCCTATTCGAAGTCTAGCGATAACCTTGTTGGTATAGACACCAGAAGGTCTAGCAATACCCTATTGATAAGGTACACTGGCAACAGAGATCAATATTACATACATTACAGATCTTAATCCGGTTCAAAGCTAATGATTACTACCTTGGGCAATTCAGGTAATGTAGCATGTTAGTGCAACTCTGGACCAAATAGGGAGACACCTCAGAAGTGTCTATAGAAGATGTAGAGACAATGGGTGTATAAGCTACGGTAAGTTGTTCCGGAGGGAACATTAATACTCACTCCTTCAATTATGGCCTTAAATGAATTGGTAATGAAAGTGAGTATGTCTTAATAGGCTTGAGGGCTGGAATTCCTCCTAATGTCATACAATTTCCTCGGATTGGGCAATCAGCCCCCATGGATTCCTATGTATGGTATATCAGTGTCTTATAAGAAGACACCTAGATAGAAATCTTCATTCATTCCATGGGGACTCATTCTGTCTAATTTGTCAATCCAGTATAGTGCTCGTTAGTCGATTATTTTAGCGCGATTCAAAAGTTGAAATCCAAGCTGAGCTACCGTATGGCGTTTCTCCGCAAAGAGTCTAGCAACTGGGGAATGTAGATTGTTGGTTCTGATGTTGGTTTTATGTTCATTGAGGCCTTCCTTCATTTTCCTCGAGGTTTGACCTATGTAGTAGATGCCACCAGGGCAATTAAGGGCGCACACAACAGATTTGGTGTCACATGTTGTGTAATGTTTAAGTTTGATCTTGGCGCCTGTGTGTGGATGTATTACGTAATCTCCTTTTGTAATGTTATGGCAATTCGAGCAGTGTAGACAGGCAAAAGTTCCTAGTTTTTTTTGTCCGTAGTGTCACCTGGCGTTCTTGAATACGTTCAGCTTTCACGAATTGATCTCTGAAGTTCCGGCCTCGTTTATTTATATGCTATCAATGGAGGCTCAGGGAAGAGTTTCTGGAGGTGTGGATCCATATGAATGATTATCCAGTTTTTTCTTATTAACCTGGTAATATGATGACTGACTTGAGTATTTGAGGGTGTATAGAAGGGTATTTCTTTGGGCTCTGGTATTTTGCTCAAAAGTTCTGTTCGTGTTTTAAGGGCAGCATTGTCTTCGGCTGCGGTGATGATCTCCTCAGGGTAGCCTCGTTTATAACCCTTAGTAACCTTGGATGCCTCCATCCTGTCGCCTCCATTTCTCATAGGGGGTTGGTAACATGCACTTGACACCCAGTCCCATAATGATTACCATTTGGCCACATAAGTTTCTTTACCCAATTTTTTTTTTTTTATTATTTTTTTAAAACCTTTACTCCTTAATAGTTGGATTCACATATTTCAGTCTTATTGTATTCTTTATATTTTTTTGTTTAGTTGAATCAGTTACGAGACATGCAATGACGTCAGATGTTTTCATCCAACGTCACCACGCACACGTGGTTACACGTCACTCAGTAAGCTTCAGACGTGCTTCCAGGTTGCAGCTCCCTATCTTCGAGATTGTGACAGAACCCGGCTTCTGCCCGCGCATCTGTGCCCCTCAGGTAAACGTGAGTTCTTAGCAGTTCTATTCCCGAATCCTAGGTTGATGGTGATTAGTTTACCGACCCTGTCTTACGTATACATAAAGGACACAATTCATTTCGCGGACCATTGCTAGCTTCATTAAATCCAAACCTTGATTAGACTGACACACATGTAATACAACGCTGTCTATGACTACGTGTCTCATCACGAAAAAGGGTCTTCTGTATTAACAGCTATGCTCACCACGTTGCACCATACTATTTTTTATTATGTCCTACAATATTAAACATGGTACGAGTCTAGGTCCTCACTCTACTGCTCCACTCCTTTATATCCAAACAGCAACACAGAGGTCTTCCCTGATCATGGAATTCGACATATCCTCCTATTCCGGAACTCTATTGAGGAGACTCTGAAGATCACACAAGGCTAAGATCTAGGGTGCATTCTGGCATCTAAACCTTAGACACTATCCACGCATGACCAAGCTTCCATTTGGGAGGTGAGCGAAGCATGCTGACAAATTTGCACTAAAATGAACTAATACCCGTAAGTACATGCAGTACTCTATTCTAAGTTAAACCATATTCCCTTAGAGTGGAAGCACACGAGTTTGAGAAACTCAGTCTGCATACCAACAAGCCTGTTCAAAGCACTATGAACGCTTCCATGCGGTTCTACAGTTCACCTACCTTAGAGCCGGTGACCAACTCCATCCTAGGAGGTATGTCTCATATTCCATTATGTAACAATCCAAAAGATAAGTGTTGTGTTGAAGTCCTAGATGCATTCAATTCTGCATTAACGTCCTCAAGTACACAGAAGATAACTAACTACTTCAGCCACGAAAAATGGATCTATGTTCGACTGAGATACAAGTAGAAAACACACTGCGGAACCCATGAGGTGTAGGGTTTCTCTCTAAAAAGTGATGACACTGCAAGTTCATTATTATCAACATTAAAACTGATAGAGACTCATTTGCTTTGTAACACACATATACCTGAATTGGAATTGCAGAACATTTGAACGTATCCACAAGTAACCACTCCTGATGAAGTAAATTGTTTTTCCGAAACGCGTTGAGTTTTCAATATGAACTGCTGACAGTCTTTACGACTCTCCAATATAACATTGTATCAATATGAAAGTAATATTGTAACTGTGTGCATATTTGGAAGGTTGTTCGCTCCACTGAGTTAAAATTCTATTTTATGTTTAACATTGCTACTCCATTGCATTAAAGTGATTCGTTACAGTGACTGATAACTAATGAAACCTCAAGATATTAAGTTTAGAGCTGCGGGGGGTCCTTATATAGACTCACCAGTGAACATGCATGATTTATCACCCTATTGGTTTGACTCCAACCCATTAATTATTTGAATTATACTAATTTATTGTTTGTTACCATACATTCTTGAGTGTGCCGGGGACGAGAGTGATCCACTGACCGTGGACACTGCCTAATATTAAAGGCCCATCAAATGCCACCTCTCCACATAAAATGTCACTTTACGCAGACAAGGTATTGCTGTCTATAACAGATATCGGCCCCTCAACATCCTTCCTCCAAGAGCTCCACAGGTTTGGAAAGGTTGCAGTGTTCACCATCATATTTGAGAAAACAGCAGCTCTGGGGTGAGCCCCAGTTCTGGGGAATTGGAGACCCTGAAGCCCCTGTGCCCCATCCAATGGAGCCAGAAGTCACCTTACTTGGGGGTTCGGATTCCAGCATGCCCGAAAGAGGTCTACTCCCTGAACTTCCTCTCCCTCTTTAAAGAACTGGAAAGGGACCTCGAGCGATGGTCCTCCCAAGAAATCTCTCATTGGGCAGATCACAGCAAGTAGGATGAACCTTCTCCCACGATTCCTTTATGCATGTGCCTCCATCCCCACTACAATCCCATTGTCTACCCTCCTATAGCTACAGAGGCAAATGCCCCGGTTTATATGGAGAGGTAAAAAGTCAAGAATTCCTCGAAAAGTCACGATGGGCAAATCCCACCTTGGGGGATTGGGGGTCCTTCACCTATGTAATTACCAAGTGGCCTCGCAACTGGCACACTTCCAGGTGTGGTGCATAGGGGATAAGCCCCCATAATGGGTTGAATTGGGGCAGTCACGACTCTCAATGCCCCTTAGCTTTCTTCCCCATGTCCCCACCTCCCCACTACGGAGGTCTTGGGCTGGAATCCTAACTGCGACTAAGGCTACCCTCAATATCTGGGATGGGGCTTTACAATCTAAAGGAATCACACGTGGCTGGAGTCCAAACTCCGCAATCTTCTATAACCCAGCTTTCTCCCCGGGGGCTCACCCCTTGAATTTTAAAAACTGGGTGGCCGGAGGGCTGGAATCCCTAGGGCAGCTCTTCGAAAATGGCCAACCACGAACCTTCGAGAGCTGCAAACTGGCTTTTCACTTAATGGAAGCAGACAGGTTTTCTTACGCACAGCTGCAGAACTGGTATACCCATCCGCTGACTCGACAGGCAGCCACACGCACTCCCAGCCCCCTCGAACTGACCTTACAGGAAATCCCGGCGAGAAGTAGAACCTCTAGTCTTTATAAATTGTTACAAGACAATCTCCTTTCCCCAAGACCCTCATATGTGACAGTGGGAAATTGACCTAGGGCATCCACTGGACAACCAAACCTGGGTGGACATATGGACTGGAGCCCACTCATTCTCTTTCTGAATTACTAATCGAGAATGTGCCTATAAACTGCTCCTTCGTTGGTATTACTCCCCAACACGCCTTCATTTATTTAATCAATCAATCAATCCTTTAGCCTCCTATGTTGGCGCAAATGCGGACAACTTGGATCATATATACACATGATGGACTTGCCCCACAGCACAAGCCTTCTGGAACGCAGTCATAACCACTATAAAAGACATCACCCAAGTGACTATTCCCAACGAACCGTAGGTCATTTTACGGGGTATGCCAGTGCCGGGATCATACCCCAAGACTGGGAAAACTGCCAATCTTCTTACCCAAATGCTATTAGCAGCAAGGATTACGATGGCCCGCACATGGAAATCAGATGACCCAACGATGAACCTGTGGTGGACTAAGCTCTGCGACATCTTGGTGGTGGAAAAGGTCACCACAGCCAAAACAGGTCTCCTGCACCGGTTCACAGACATTTGGGCCCCACTGGTTGACTATGACCGAAAATTCCCGGCCCAAACCTATAAACCACAGGCAGTCTGACGGGCCCTACGAGATAGCCCTGAACTAGTGCCAGACATCCGTGACTTTACGGTCTAGAGGAGGCCTCAATTGGCGGTCTGAGGGGGAAGGGAAACAAGGGGGTGAGGGAAAATAAATGTATATTTGTAAAATCCTCTAACAGTGCTCCTTGATGTCATGAGAAAAAGTACACTTTGTATCTATGTGCCACCTTGGCTTGTGCAACAGTTTCAAGATAAACAAGTAAAAAAAAAAAAAAAATAAATAAATAAAAGGCTCTTTTTCTTATCGCAAACCGTTGTCTTTCATCACTACATTCACCATTTGCTTCAGAGAGCAACGAAGAAAGCATTGCAAGCATGGTCGCTCAATGCAAGGAGGAAGGCATACATGCCCATTCCATTCGGGAGCAGCAAGCACTGTCCTGGTTTTAACTTTGAATTCTGTGACTTGTAGTCTTGATGTCGCCCGTCATAATTTAAAACCCGTCCCAGAATGCAAAATTAAAACCAAGACTGGATTAGCAGCACCCAAATGAAATGGGAGTGGTTACAAGCAAGAGACAAAGGAAAGAGGAACAACAAGAAGGAACGCAGCAAATCCTGCAGACCACCTTCCACATTAAGGGACAAAGACTTCGAATCATGGCATGTTCACTCCTATTGTTTGTTTGCTCCTGGTCACAGTTTTTCATTTGCGTTGTATTTACTCTCCTTACTCATTGATTCTCTGCCTGCTTCTCCTCTCCCTGCCTATACCTTTCTCTCCCCCGTCCCCCCACCATTAGCAATGCACTTGCACTATCAGAAATGTCTTCAGGCCTAGTACAGTAGATTGTTTGTTCCTCTCCCCCCCCCCCTCAGTTATTGTCATTGCTTATGGACCATCAGAAACGTTGTCAGGCCTAGTACGGTAGCAGTTTGTTCCTCTCCTTCCTGCCCCCTCTTTTTTCCCCTCATTTATTGTCAATGCTCTTGCACTATCCGAAATGTCGTCAGGCCTAGTACGATAGTTAATTACTCTTTCTTAATGTCTCAAGGCCTTATAAAAATGTCATGGTATTTTCCTTGCCCCCTCCCCTGCCTTGGGGCGTTTTGAAAAATGTGTATAGGCGTTATACAAATAAACTATCATAACAGGAGGTGAAGGCCATTCCCAGAAAGCCCAGTGGCTGCATTCCATGTCCCAAGTGAAGTGGTGGAATGTGAGAAGCAGCAGAATAGAAGCAACTAAGGCAGCTATCAATTTCTTTGGCAACACTACCCAGTGGAAAGGCATTTAGCAGCACAGACTTTTTTTTACAGAAGTGAATAGAGAGGATGTACAGCATGGATAGGCAGCAAAACAGTATTAAATGCCACGACCATTCTAATGAGGCATACATTTCCGATCACAGACTAAGCCAAACAAATGCCAGTCCCCATCCTGTAGGTAGGTCATCTTGCTTGCTCCAAGGAGCACATAAAAAACTAAAAAGGGTGGCATGGTTCTGGTTACCCAACCACCACCACACCAGAAAACTCTAGTATACCCAAGTAATATCCTTGGAACTCAGTCAATGAATGGGAATGAAAAAAATGTGATAAGGAGGAATCCAGTTAATGCTATAAGCAAGTAACTGCATTACCACCACTTCCCTGCAGTCCCAATTAAACGAGGCTATATAACAAAGCAGCTACCATTTAAGACCCACCCCACTAGACAGTATGCATCATGAATAAAAGCAACACCTGAGCAGTTCGAGGTCAATTACACTTTACAAAACAGTCTGCAGAACATTAACCCCCAAATCCACTGTTCGAAAAACACAAATCTTTAGAGCGATGTATCAAATGTTTGAGGTCTAACCAAGTTGGCAGGTTGCCAGATTACACCGACTATAAGAACACTCCCAAAGCTCACGTCAAGAAAATACAATCAAAATTCTTCTCACTAAATGGCCATAATTAGCAAGTGGCATGCCAAGGCCCACCTGATTGTGGAGTGTCGAGATGGCTGGTATGCCCAGATGCGAGTCCTGAGCCTGCTGGGCAGAGACCCCCAAACCACATCTCGCTGATGAAACGCAATGAGGTCTGAATATATCTGGGGTGGCTTGTGGTCATGCGCAGAAGGGCAGTGACGAAGCCATTTGGGCTGGATTAACCCTTTTGGGGTAGGACAAAGCTGGATTTGGAAAAAGTCTTTTTCCCCTTTCAGTAATGGCATGGCAGGCTTAAGAACGAGGGCCTGGAGAGTTGAAGAGAGCAATGACAGAGGTTATGAACAATTCAAAACCTTCACCTCTTGTTTTGATTACCAACTAAGTGCATGATGGTAATGTGCATCAGAGGGACGCTAGAGATGCTATGGACAGCTGCTAACTGCAGGCTGTGTTTCATTACTTTTTGTGGACTGTTAGACGAACACAACCAGCAGATGAGGAGCAGCACTAGGGAGGCTGTGAAGGCGTGTAGTACCAAGTTATCGATCAGCCACTGATCCCTTCTTCACACCAGGGCATACAGAGAGTTTGGAGACCCATGGACGACCCAACGCACAGCCACCTAATCAGTGCCTTGTCCACATATCCATAGTGCAGAGGAGGACTTGCCCACCTTCTAACATGTTAAAGTCCTTTCTCAATGCAATAACTGCTGCATTATACAACGCAAATATAGCCTTGCATGAAAACTGGAGTCCAGCGGGCAATTTACCAGCAGGCATCAAACTTGCCACCAGCTCTATCAAAACTGTTTTCAACAAAATACCAGCATTATCCTATCGCCAAATTCAGCATGGAGCAGCTGTAATCGTGGGGGGGGGGGGGGGGGGGGAGGGGAGGAGGGGTTTACAAAAATATTTGACTGGGCAGAAAATACTCACTAAGGCTAGGCTTGGCCATAAACATTGTTCCCCTACCACTGCTTTGTGTTTGTGTGCTGCAGATAGTACTGGCAGACGTGCTACTTTGCAGCAGGGCTGACGCATCCCAGTTCACCACACAGGATAACGCCAGCACACTGCTGGGAGTTCGATGGCACCTGGGGTGAGCTGTGCAACATGCAGGTCCCATTCTGGTGCACCATGTTTCTTCATAAGACCCAGCAATGATAATGTGCCTGGATTGGTGTATGCTGCCTCACAGGTGACATAGTGCAGTAAGCAAGCTGCTGCTTTTGATCGTGTACAAGGAAATCCTACACCATAGATATGCATTGTGGACTTGCAGCAGATGATGTTGGCTTTTCAGCTGAGGCAGAAGAAGAGGGAACATGGCGCTCTGCAAGGCACTGCGAAACAGGCATGGTATCAAGAGAGACAGGCTCAAGGTTGTTCATTTTAAAACCTTTATTTATTAAGGTTCCTGGGATGGGGCAATGCCTGACTGGCCCCAACGCTAAAGGGATGGTTCCCTTAAATGATGTTTCTAATGGCCGTCGCTGTCTAATAGTCCACAATAAAAGTCTGTGTCTAAACCTATGCGTGCCCTCACTCTATACAAAAATGTGTAAGGGGGTCTTTTGTCAAACACAAAAAGTAGTGGTTCAACAAAACAAAAAAATAGGAATCCAGGGTTGGTTTCGGTGGCCTTCTTGCAAGGCATGGTTTGGCCAATAACACAAAAAATGAGCTCAATGAACAGTGTTCGAAATCATTGCATGTAAAGGGTACATGCAATGATTTCAAATACCTGCAGCGTCTCAAGAGTTACTTGTGGTTCCCTTCCTCAAGCTTCAATTTATTCAAGTTCCAAACACCACAAAAGAAATGTAATAGTTCCTTTTGAAGCTTCACTCTTTGACTCTATGAAGACAACCAATAAGTGTTCAACTTGGTTGGGCCTCTCAGGGTTCCTTCCGCAAGCTCAGGCCCCTTTCCAGCTTCAAACACAAGTTCAACAGATTAGTTAAAGTTGTCAGGATGAACCTTGCCTTTTCCATATAGTTCTTTCCACATATTCACTTATGGGGTGAAGTCAGAATTTCGAACGCCAGGATATTGGTTCCTCATCAGCACGACCAGTCCGACCTATGACCCCCACCCCTCTGTATTTCTGTCTTCCCTGTCTGTCTTCTGGCGCTTCCTGCACCACTTTGCTTTTTCTTTCCTCTCCGTGCACACATGGTTGTCTTCTTTTATCATGCCCCTGGCACTTTTTCCCCTTCACTCTACTTGTGCTACCTTGCACCCCCTTTTTCCGTTTCAGGTCACTCGCATTCTTGTGCACACTTGCACTGCTGCTTTCATTTTATCATGCCCCTTGCACTTTTCCTGATTAATAATAATTATAATAATAATCTTTACTCCTCTCATGCTGCCTTGCACCCTCTTTTCTGCTATGGATCACTCGCACCCTTGTGCACACTTACAAAATTGCTACTTTTACTCACTTGCTGTTTCGATCAATCTTTTGCTTGCTTTCCGCTCCCATCTGCCTTTCACTTTCCTTTCTGCTTCGTTCTGTTAACTTTGCACTTTCTGCTTCAGTCTTACTTTCAGCTATTCTATACTTTTTTCAATTCCGTGCCGCTTTTACTATTCGTGCCTTTCTCCCACTCCATTCTCATCCAAACGCACACGCCAGTTTCTCTCACATTCTTCACAAAACTCACTGGGCAGCAACAGGCAGTTCCTCCAGGATATGCAGGGTTGAGGTCAGGGTCCCACCACCTGCCCGTCAGACGCCAGTGGGGTCGGCAGAGGCCCCAATGGAACGAGTAAATGCATGGGTACTGCCAGCAGGGTCCCAGCTGCCTCGCTCCGGCTCTCAAGAGACACTGCAGCCCCTCTCAAGCACCAGGCCAGCGCTGCAGCACGCCATTCTCCTCTGGATCCTTCTTCCTGCAGCTCCCAGCTTTGTGGCTTCTCTGGTCCAGTATGCCTCCCCAGCTCGTTCTCCCATCTGTGCAAGACCACCCCTTTTATAGTGAAGAACCCAGTCAACCGTAGTCAGGAGTGAACGGTCACTATTAAATGCCTGACCCAGCACATTAGTGGGTCAACTCGAGTAGTTCTTATGTAGCTTTCCCTTATTTTCCCCAAAGTCATTCCTATGGGCAATTGTAATATCTTAGTACATGAACATGCATTTAGTTAACACCTTTAGATTTTTTTTTAAAACTATTTACACAACATCTGTTACAAAACCCATCGCAATCAGTGTATAAGAAATAAAACATGGCAAATTACACAAGAAAAGCACAGCATTTTACACAGTTCTATGTACAGAGTGAGATATACAACACCGTAAACCCCCAACAAATCAAATACATCTCTCAATTACCCCCCCACCCAACAACTACAATGCCAAGTTAAAATAGCTGCAAAAAGCTACCCCATATTTTCTCAAACAAAGCCAATTTACCAAGTCTCCTATACAGCACTCTCTCCATATTTACCAATTCATTCATCTCAGACAACTACGTCTCAATATTCAATGTCAAAGCATTCTTCAAGTTCCTCAAGATAATTCTTTTACTAGTCATCGCACCTCTGAACAAACAACCACTTCTTCTCACTCCGAGTAAGATCATCCAAAGACTCCTCATTCCCTAATATGATCACACTAAAATCCAAGACCGGGAGACCAACAATCACTTCATCACATATACGTCCAATCTCACCCCAAAACAGCCTCACCAGTCTACAATCCCATAGTAGATGTTCCAGCGTACCAATTTCATATGAACATCTCCAACATTCTGCACTCTCCGACATCCCTCTTTTATACATTCTTTCAGGCATCCAATAAATTCGATAAAGAATTTTAATCTGTCTCGATCTTTCTGTGAGTCCTAGCGAGCACAACTTCACATTCATACACGTTTTGCCACAAGCCCTCCGTGACATCCAACCCGATTCTCCTGCCCCACTCCTCTCTTAAAGAATCATTCCCTTGAAAACCTGACAAACACTTTAAACAGGCAACTGGCCAGTTCCCCCACCCGATCCGACCAAATTCCTTGCAAACGAATCCAACCAAGTTTCTTCTCCAAATCCACAACTCCAATCGCACGTTTAAGCTTTACAAAGTCAGAAGCTCTGAAGTTTTCAATACCATATTGTTGCTGCAATTCCCTGGCGTTCATCCAACGACCGTTTATAAACAGATCAGCAACCCACCTCACCCCACCCAGAAACCAATCTGCCCAAAAGATCTCCTTGCCATCTATTTTGATAGCAGGATTTAGCCACACCGAGGCACCGGGCTCCCTCAAAGCATCCACACCCAAATAACGACACAAACCCTTCCAGGCGCTCCTCATGCTATCCATCAACAAATCATGTCCACAACTCTTTCTGGAGACCGAAGTCAACACAGCTCTTGAAGAGGCCCATTGAAACTGGTTTCTGCCTCTTCCCCAAACGTTCTGCGAATCCTCCACAAAAGGAACCAAAAATTCCTTTATATTTAATTGTGGCACAGTGATGTAATAGAAGAGGGAATATAGAATGTGGAACCCAGGAGAAAGGATGCTGATCTGAGAGAGGAACTGTTAGCTGTGGTGGAGATGGTGGATTTATCTATAGATCTTAAATAAACCAATTGATCTACAATACTGTGTGAGCCAATACTTCAGTGGCGAAGGTGGGATGTTTATTTGGTTTAGAACAGCAAACCCACCAAGTAGCTGTTCATTCACACTGGATTTACCACTACCTGCAAGCCAGGTAACATTGGGAACCAATTGGAATAAACTGAACTCCAGGAAAACCACAATTGAACAGATTGTGAAGTCAAAAGACTGAAGAGCAGAAACTATCACACTACCCGTGTGAAAGGTCAAGTACAGAACATAAATCATGAAGGTCAGGAGTCTGCAATTAAAAAAAAAAAAAAGCCAAGGAAGTTTACTTGGATATACAACTGTCTTCAATAGACCAACGCTTGCTCAGCAGTACAATCCGGTGAGAATTTTATTTATATTCAAAGTGGGATAATAGAACTAATTTGTAACATGAGCGGATGTATGATTGTAATTGAACACTTGCATATATAATATAATATTTGAGTAATGTGTTTCTAGTTCTTTTTAAAGGTGATTGGGCTTCCAAATTGTACGGAGCAATTAATAAAGAAACAAAAACACCATTGCAACAATCGTTACACTTCCATCCCCATCATATTATCAATTATATCATTACAGTCAGCCACATAAAATTACAAGAAAGAGAAAAAAGCAAATATATTGGGAATCACATCTGTTCCACTAATAGAGGCAACATTCCATCGCAAGAATATAAAGGATCAAGAAGGACCACGCATCTCACATAATATAAACAAATATACTATATACAGATTTTTCTCAAACCTCATTTAAACAATTGTTATCAGCGACTTCTGCCAGTCATGCAAGGCATACCGCCTCCTAATTACTTTTTAGACACCAAAGGTGAACCTCCTGTGCCATGGAAACGGTGGAAGAAGCGTTTTGATCATTATGTGTTAGCAACGCATGGTCTCAATTTCTCCAGTGAGAGGAAGAGATGTCTACTTATTAATTGTTTGGGAAACTATGGTCAGGAACAGTTTGAGAACCTGCCTGCACTATTTGATCAAGAGTCTGTGGGTTTGACTGACTATGACAAGTGTATAAAAATGCTTGCTCTACATTATGAAAAGTCCATTAGTGTCATTCTTGAAAGATACCATTTCGGGAAGCGAAAACAAGAAAATGAGAAACAGTAGAACAATTCATCACCGCACTATGCGGTTTAGCCAATACTCGCGATTTTAGATCAAAATTTGGAAGAGCACCTCTGTGATCAGTTTATGTTGGAATGTAACGGCAGTAAAGAGATGCCTTATGGGCCCAAAGGCAATCGTTCACTGGATGAAGTTCTCAGGATTGCAAAGGAAGTAGAACATGCAAACAGATGTGTAAAGGAACTGGAAAAAAAGAGAAGAAACTGATAAACTAAATATGACTAACGTTCCAGAAGTACTGTATAAACAAGAAGTCAACAGTAAAACTACTAGAAAGAAACAAAGAAAGATCAAGTATATGAAAGAAAAAAAGGGCCAAAATTCAAGGAAAGAGATGAAAAAAGGGAGGATGTGAACGATCATAAGAGGAAATGTTTTAGATGTGGTAGCATATATCATATTGCTAGCAGTGATAAGTGCCCAGCGTTAAAAGAAATGTGCAAAAGGTGTAATAGGAAAGGACACTTTACGAATTGTTGCAAAACCAAAGCAGAAAACATTGAATGTGTTGAATGTGATGATTTTGAAGGATGTACCTTTCCGATTGAGAATTCAGACATCAATATAGTGGAATATTGTGATGTGGATTTAGAAAAACCTATGGCTGACCTACAGATTTGCAATTCAGTTAAGATGGTCATTGGCTCTAGTGCCAAGTATACATTGTTACCAAGAATAATATTTGATAGACATTTCAAAGATAGTATTGCATTAACAGATATTGAGACATGAAATAAGAATGAAATGCAATGCTGTTTGTTTTGTACATAAAGTAAGACCAGTGCCAATGGCCATCAGGAGTGTTGTAAAAGAGGAATTGGAAAAGATGGTAGAGCAAGGTGTTTATTGAGAGTTGAATCTTCTGAATGGGTGTCACCTCTGGTTGTAGTCCATAAACCTAATGGGAAATTTAGGCTTTGTATTGATCTTAGGTCAGTAAATAAATGCATAATTCCTGATCGACATCCTTTGCCAAATATAGCAGAAATGTTGGGTTCAATTAGGGATCCAAAGGTCATGAGCATGCTTGACCTCAAGTCTGTGTATCATCAAATTGTGTTGCACCCCAAGTCTAAGAATGTAACAGCTTTTATTACAAGTGAAGGTTTGTTTCAATGTAGGAGAATGCCCTTTGGGTTAATCTCTGCAGCTGCAGTGTTTCAACGTATGATGTACAATTTATTCCATGTTATGCAAGGTGTCCTATGCTTTCAGTATGTTTTAGTTTATGGGAAAGACAAAAAGGAACATGACGATAGAATGTACAAAGTGTTAAATATTTTTTGAGAAGCTGGTCTTACGCTCAGTAAGGAGAAATGCAAATTCAACAGATCACAGATACAGTATTTGGGACATTAAATTTCTGAGACAGGCATAAAGCCCAAACAAGATTTGGTTAATACCATTGTAGGTTTTCCCAATCCAGATACAAAAGATAAAGTCATATCATTTTTAGGAATGGCAGAATATTATGCCAAATCTATTCCAGACTTAGCTAGAAAGAGTTTCAATATGAGGAAGTTAGCAAAAAAGAATGTAAAGTTTGTATGGTATGAAGAATATGATGAGTTGGAATTCAAAAAGATAAGGAAGGATCTCAATGCTGCACCCACTTTGAAGTCTTTCAATCCCAATAAAGGTAGCATTCTCACCACTGATGCGAGCAATCAAGGTTTAGGTACAGTATTACCACAGGTTGAAGGGGGAAGTGAACATCCCATTTGTTTTGCTTCCAGAGTACTCAAACCGGCAGAATGCAATTCTACAATAGAAAAGGAGTTACTAGCTATAAAATGGTCCATTGAAAGATTTAGATCCTTTTTGTGGGGCACCAAATTTGAGGTGCCGACAGATCACAAACCGCTAAAAGAAATTTTAACAATCAAAGGTTTAGATAAAGTGTCGTCCAGGATTAGGAAATGGGTCACAAATTTGCAGGAATACAATTGGGATATTGAATATCTTCCAGGATTTAAAAATGAGTGCGCAGATTGTTTATCTAGGTTAACAAATTATGTAGACTCTGATGAATGTGATAATGATGATGAAGAAGTAGTTAACGTGACTCAAGAAGTGGTATCTGAAAATGAGTGGGAAAAGGCAATGGAATCAGATGAAGTTTTATGCCAATTGAAAAAATGCATTTGTGAGGGAGTTAAGAGTAGTGCAGTCAGGAAAGGGTATTTACCGTAAGCGGTCAGACAAGTGTATGATGAATTTCATATAAATAACAAATGTGCAATGAGAGGTGACAAACTGTTTCCACCCACAAGTGTGAGATGTACAATTTTGGAGATAGTACATGAAGGGCATCAGGGTATGACAAAAACGAAACAGTTGAAGACAAGACTATTGATGGCCTGGCATGGCCATTGAAATAGAAAGAGCAATCAGAGTGCTGTGCATGTGATGATTCTGCAAAGGGATCCATTACTAGGCAGGAGCCCATGACATTAATGTCTGTACCTACCATACCGTGGGAGAGGGTGAGTCTGGACATTGCGGGACCAGTAAGGAGCAACTTGAAATATTGCATTGTTTTAATTGATATGCTTTGGAAGTGAAATGGGTAATAAATATCTGCTCCAGAGATATTATATTTTTAATGACATATTCAAGAGGGCAGGGTACCCCACTACCATCATTACGGATAATGGGATACAATTGATATTACAAGAAATGACATTTTTTAAAAGGGGTTGAGCACAAACCAGTTCCATTTATCATCCACAAACAAATGGAATTGTGGCAAGGTTCAATAAGGTCATCAAAAATAGTATAAGGTGTGCCTTAACGGATAAAACAGATTGGAAGAAAGCAGTTGAAGACACTATAGTTGCACACAGATTCACACCTCATACTACTAAAGGGATATCCCAGTTTGAGATGCTTAGAGGTGCTTAGAGGTAGAAAGCCCAATACAAGGATTTGTCCACCACGTTGGGCAGAGTGTGCAAAAAGGAGATTGAAAGGAAGATTATGAATAAGCAATTAGCCAACAAGGAACGCTATGATGTGAGAAAAGTGGTGAAAGTTTGTGAAGTGAAGGTAGGTGATGTAGTGAGAATAAAACTGCCTTCCATGGGTAATTTGGTGAAATGGTCACCTTTGACAAAAGTTGTGGAAAGATTCCATGGAGCAGTGAAAGTTTCAATTGAAAGGGTCTGGAATGTAAACAAAGTGTGCAAGTGTTCAAACAGAAAAAAGGAGTGTGGGTAATGTTAGTAAAAGTTGTGTGGGAAATTCTAAAGAGGAAAGTGGAAAAACAAGTTGCGGTGATGAACACAATACACACTCTAGACGGGTCAGCAGGAGACCTGCGTATTTGCAAGACTATGTGAAGTAGGAGTGTAATTAATGTTTGTATCAATACTGTTATTGTATGTAAACCTACATTGAAATAGGAAGAGTAAAGTAATTTTATGTTGATTCTATGTTTTATTGTTCATTAATTGAAGCGTTAAAAAAAGGTTGTGTAAGAAAAGGAGGTGTGTAATATCTTAGTACATGAACATGCATTTAGTTAACACCTTTATATGTAATTGTCGGACAGTCATGTAATAGAAGAGGGAATATAGAATGTGGAACCCAGGAGAAAGGATGCTGATCTGAGTGAACCGAGAGAGGAACTGTTAGCTGTGGTGGAGCCGGTGGGTTTATCTATGGATCTTAAATAATCCAAATGTATCTACAATACTGTGTGAGCCAATACTTCAGCAATCTTTACTGATCTTCGTTGCATCTTCCTTGTCTCAGTGTTAGTTGGGAGGGGGGTGGGTCAGATTTGTTTATTGAAACAATGACAGGTGACTGACTGTGGATAAAATGTGTTCATTGTTATGAAAACTATCTGCACTTTAATTGTAACATGTAAACTTGTGCCCAGATACCTTTGGATAATGAGCTCTATATAAATAAAACAAACAAAGGGAAACGCTCTATCTTGGGTTTTGTGGGAAGGAGTAGTTTTCCAACTCAGTAGGTCACATTGTATTTCTGACCTGGTAGCATACATACATGGGACTTGATAATATTCCCTGTGGTCTAGAGTAGGGGGAGATAAAGGGATACTTCCCTTAACACCAGATCTGTGTCTTACTTGTCTCTTGTTGTCCCTTGGATGGAGTTTAGGGAGGTCTTGGGTCAGGGAGGATGGAACCAACATAACCTACAAAGGATTCCGGGATTTCCTGTCCTTCCCTTGTCGTCTCGTTGGGATACTGCATCTCGCCTAGGGTATTCCCACGAGAACAATCCCGGACTCCCCTACCCAGGTGATACTCCCACGCTCGTACACCCCAAGGATTGGAATCCAAGCGCGAAGTCCCTTCACTGGCCACCTGAATAAAGGACTCTCTGGGTCTTAATAGGAGAATACTACTAGGTTTCTCACAGCACACATTTGCAATTGGTGGTACTTGTTGCTACGATTGTCTGGCAGGTGCGGTCGTTGATTGAAGTACACCACTGCCGGAAAGAACATGCAAACAGATGAGTGCCTTGAGGTGGCCTTTCAGCAAACTCAAACCGTGCAGGGGTTGTGGTGGTAGTAGGAGCCCTTTCAACCTGCGTTTGCTCTACAAACCCTCCCGCTGTGCCACTGTTGAGGTTGGACTCAGTTATCAGTGCTCATAGCCATAAACGCCTCTACCTCTCCCAATGTTACAAGAAGGGTTTAGTCAACACCAAAGTCGTCACCAGTGCCAGTGGCCTCATTGAAATCGGAGGTCAAATGAGCAGAAGGTGGGAGGTGCAGTGGGTGTGCTCGACTACGAAACATCCTGCTCCTTTAACATGGGCAAGTGGGCATGGCTATGCTGCACCCAACCTACTGCTGGGAGCTGCAAATCCCCCACCTCCACCCCACCAGCCCAAGAACATCTGCTATTTTTGCTACAAATTCAATGGCAGTGTGGCACCTCAACAGGCCCCTGCATAGCTTGCCTGTTTCAACATGGGAGCATGAATCACATCCTCACTTGTACCAGACTTTGATCTTAGGGACGGAAATTGCCGTTTGGGCTGGCTGCACCGAGTACTAGCAGCAACCTCCACAACCAGAGTTTGAATGGGTGCAGTACAATGTGTGTTGTGCTGTTCTACTACACAAGATGTAGGCACCCCCACAATTGCAGCAGCGAATGTTTTCACAATATTACTATTACGCTACCCTTTCCTCTCGTACTCCGTTTGGCTTTTGGCTCTGAAAAAAAATGATGCCTAACGTATCTTTATAAATGTTCAATAGCTTAATAAAGACTTAAAACATCAATTCTCAGTGTTGCAACAAATATCGTCATAAAAACACTTAAGGCAATTGCCAAACATGATTAAAACGTTCCAGGGGGAATAAAAAAAAAAAAAAAAAAAAAAAAAAAAAAAAAAAAAAAAAAAATACTCCTACGTCCCGTCCCCTTTCCTCCATACTTGTGGAACATTCTGTCCTTCGGGATGGACCCGGAGCACTTTAAGCATCAAAAATAAAATTCTTTTATTTATACGCGGGCCACTGTGTGCGACCATAGCTCGCCCCTAGTCCTTTTCTCCGCGGGGTCGGCCGCACTTGCATCACAGGGAATATTTTTTCTTTTTGTTCCCTTATACTTCATTCCTGCTCCGGTTCCACGGTCATCTTGTCCTCCGTCCATGCCAGAGCGTCTGGGACTCATGCCCTGTTCTTGTTCCAACGTCGTTTGGCGAAGGCAGATCCCCATTCTCTTTGCCTGGAGTGCTTAGGCCCGGCACACCGTTGGGACACTCGCTTCTACTGCGACTGTCTCTCCGACCGGGCACTCCACAGCGTCGGCTTGTCAGGTGGGTGGAGGCATTTCAGATTGTTCTTCCACCACATTTACAGCAGTTCCTCGAAGAAAAAAGGAAATGGCTGGTAAGTTGGTTCCTTTTCAGGGCACTACTTCAAGGGGTCTTCTAGTTCCTGGAGGGGCTCAAGTGGCTGTATTACCGGGGATCTCCCAGAGGAGTCCCGAAAGAGATCTAACTGGCGCACCAGAGTTTTGTCCGAGGACCCCTGCAAAGGGGCTGCCAAGACCGGATGACCTTCCGAGGTTCCCCTTTTGAGGGCTAAAGGTAGGCCCAGTACTTCTGTGGCTGTTGTGGGGGTCAACCCTGAGGTTTCCACATCTGGAACCAAGTGTACTGAGTCTCAGGTCGAGGTCCCTCTCAAAGTGACTAAACTTACCAGGGTTACTCCGGAGGTTCCACTTCTTGGGGCTATATCCAAGACCACCCCGATTGAGGTGGGCCCTTTGAGAGTCCTGGCTTCAGGGGGTGACTAAGCCTTCCCACACCAATCCTGCCGAGGGGAAAGAAGAAGCCAGTCACGCACCATAAGTCTTCTAGTACCGGCTCCGCCAAGGGCCCTCTATTTAGGGCTAATTTATCAGAAGTCCCAAAAGGTGCCCCAGAAACACTCTAGATCTGCCAGCACCGGCTTAGCCAAGGTTCCTTGTAACATCTACAATGGCACATAAGACCCCCAACTTCCCTGTGGTGACCACGGCCTCACACCTGTGACGCAGTTCGCCTCAGGCATTGACAAAACAGCAGTCCAACCCCTGAGGTCCACAGCGGCCATTTTGACTACTACTCTCACACCAACCTTCACTATGTGGCTGGTGCTGAGGAGGCCTGTTTTTGGAGCATAGCAGCCTTTTCCACGTTTTGTGGACAATAAAAGCCTGTTCCGCCCTCCAATGGATTGTCATGCTCGGACTCTGCTGCCGCATACCATCTTGCGGCAACCATCCTCTTTGCGATCCTGGCGGTATGTCCCTTCCAAACGGCCTCTGCCCAACACCAGCTAGACCCTCATCTGAGGATGCATTTTTTGGCAAGTTTCAGACGCTTATGCATTTGGATCCCATGAAGGCGTACTTTAAGGAAATCTATCCTAAGCAGCCTGAAACGGCCCCTGCTCCAGCAATCCCTATTCAGGTACCAGTACTGCAACCACCTCCTCCACTTCCAGTGGGGCCTCCTCCGCTTCCACTTTCCCTTGTGGAAAAGACTGTGGTTGCTCTGCCAGCCAACACTTTGGGGCCTGAGAGGCCGTGTGCGGCGGATCAGTCATCTGCTCCCACCTCACTGGATGAGGACCAGGACGGAGATGACCCACCCAGCCTTTCATGCCGGGCGGTGGATATGGTGGCACTGCTAGACATCCCAATACCCGAGCCCCCAGCTCCACAAGAAGGGGTACTTTCTGGAGCCTTCACTGTCAACAAAGGAGCGCACCGGCCTGTTCCTTCAAAAGGACGGTCTGGCAAAAGGCCCATATGGCCTGGGAAAATTCCAGGGCAGCTCCTAAACAGAAAAATTGACACCCGCTAAAAGCTACACACGTCAGAGGACATATCCTTGTCTGCATGGTCTGCATGCCTGATCCCCTCGTCAACAGTGATGGCAGAAGCTATGCTCCAGTCGAAGCCGGCCCTCTGCATC
The DNA here is from genome assembly GCF_040938575.1 of Ambystoma mexicanum. Lineage (NCBI taxonomy): Eukaryota > Metazoa > Chordata > Amphibia > Caudata > Ambystomatidae > Ambystoma > Ambystoma mexicanum. The sequence continues at coordinate 987,707,006 of NC_090921.1, forward strand.
CTCCACTGCAGCGTCTGGGATCCTTTCCAAGAAGGACAAGCTTCTAGACACCATTGGGAAAAACGTTGTTGCCATTTCGGCTCTTCAGCTGCGTCAGGCTAATGCTGAGCTTATCCTGGTGGCTACTAATGTCAAGTTGTGGAAGGAGCTAGCAGAGTTTCAGGAACGTATTCTTCCGGATAGGCACGAAGACTTCAAGGGCAGCTTATCTGACGCCAGAGTTCTGGCGCAGGATCTACTGGAGGCTGCGGCCCATCACATAGACACTTAGCTCCAGGCCTTATGGTCTGGGTACAATCTCCCGCCAAGCGTGGCTGCATGCTACGAAGTTCTCGAAGGAAGTTCAGGACAAGGCGCTTGAACTTTTCCACTCCTCCACGGACGAGGATCTCATGAAGACCAAGGCAAGTTCTCAAACTACCAAGTCATTATCGGTCCTTGCGAAAACTCCTGCAAGGACACTTTATACTCAGAGGTTGGGATCTCAAACTAGGTCCCTCTGTGGTTTCAGAGGCTTTCAGGACCGCCATGCTCGCCAAGGAGATGCTCCAATTGGTGGGCCCCATCGTGAACAGCAACGGCAAGTAGGGATGCAACGGTATTACGGTATACCGTTAAAGATTCCGTGAACCATTTAAATGAACAATAATAACCGTCACATTGTTTATACCGGTATACCGTTCATACCGTTAAGTGTGCTTTTCAATCTGATTTGGAAAGGCTGCAGTAAGCAAGTGCTGCGCAGTCTTGGTCTTGCACTGCTGGATGTGCCGTCTGCCAAGTAGTTTCAGTTTGAGCAGTTTTCAATGCCATTCCATAAACCACATGTGCCCGACACAAAATCAGTATGTTCGCAATAGGAAGAATAAATACAGTGGCAAGAAGGAAAATGGTTTACTTTTTTTTTTCTTTTTTTTTTATTTACATTTTTCTTTTAAAGCGCTCACACAGCCCACGGGCATTGATGCGCTGTTAAAGAAATTGTTTTTGTCTTAGTTGCGTATTTATAATGCGCTTAAGCACACAGAGGTTTCTAAGCGCGGACCTGGGGATCGAACCTTTGTTGCTTCGGGTCGTCTTTCTTCCAATGCGCGGACGTTGCCGCTGAGCTATTCTCCCGGGACTTTGGGTTGGCGGCTTTGGGGTTTATATATTTATAATGGATAATGTTTTCTAAACATATGACAATGGGGGGATTTCCCTGGTTCTATCATTGAATTTACAAATAATAAGTCACACTGCAAAAATGTACTCATGCCTGTGGGTATTCCCTGCTGCCATACCAAAGGGTAACATGTCCGTGATTACGCAACACCTTTTGGCCCAGAAGTAAACTAAAGGCTGCAATGTAAAGAGAGCGTGTGCATGTGTGTGTGTGTATGCGCACAAGCGTATACTACGATCAAACTCCATTGATCTGCGGCATGCAGGTTATCAAGATGGCAACATGTTCATCTTCACCAGTAGCCAGTGGGGGAGCTAAAAGCCTAAATGACAACCTAAGAAAAAGAAAAGCTATTCAGTTCGCTTTGCCTGTCGCAGCAGGGCTCTCCCCCCCCCCTCCTCCTCCTCCTCCTCTCCACACATGCGTTTGTGTTTGGTGGAAGCAAGGGGTGGCATTTCAGTGGAAAGTATGTTAAAAAGCCCAATTCTGGCCCTGGGTGCCTGGTTTTGTTTGTGATGATAAATCTGACAATGTATGACCTTTTAGAAAATATTTGGTAAGATTAGTGAACTCCACTTGCTATACCACGATAACCATGATATACCGTCATTTGGCAAGAAGGTTATTGTACCGTCATAAAACTAATACTGTGACACCCCTAACGGCAAGGCGGACAGTCTTTCTCTCGTCAACCAGCCTCCTCTTCAGCAACAGGTGGTCTCTCTGCCGATAAAACTTTCAAATGATATTTTTCCATGGGTCGCACAAGACTCAGGTGGGAATTTCGTCTCATCTGGAGGCGTGGCAGACCATCACAGAAGACCGATGAGTTTTGTCAGTTGCTCGGGCGGGCTTCCGCTTGCCTCTCACCCTCCTCTCCAGCAGACTGGGCCACCCTCCCTCAAAGCCGAGGTACATAAACTTCCTAGACCTCAGAGCAGTGGAACCTGTTCCTTGAGGGAGCAAGGGGAGGGCTATTACTCCAGTCTGTGCATAGTGCCCAAAATCAACCAAGCTGGCCTGCGCACTATCCTCGACCTATCCAAGTTCAATCTTTTTCTACCCCAAGAGAAATTCAAGATGATTACAACCTGCCAGATAAAAGTCGTGTATATCCATATGTGGACAATTGGCTCCTGCGCAGTCTTTGCCCACAGGCCGCTACAGCCACTCCTTCAGCTCCTGTTCCATCTTGAGCTGTCGGTGAACTGGCGGAAATCGTCGATGACGGTCGCACAAGACCTGGGTTTCCGTTGGGAGACCGTCAGTACCAGTGTTCCTGATGGAGGACAGGACTGCAGACCTTTCGACCACATGCCATCTCTCCTCCAGTCCTCGCACGTGACGGCTTGGTGGTTCCAGAGACTATTTGGCCTCATGGCTTCTTGCGCGTTAGCTCTACCTCCGGCACACCTGTAAATGAGGCGCACCCAGCTTGCTCTTCGGAGCAGCTGGTCCCAGGCTACGGAACCGGATTCCAAGACGATTCCAGTCCCATCCTGTATGACGGCGCATCTTCAATGGTGGTCGTCCGCCAACAACCGCTCAGTGGCGTCCGCCTACCAGGATCCCTGCCCACAAGTAACGGTTACTACAGACTCCTCTGTTCTGGGGTGGGGAGCGACAATGCATCACCTCGAGGTGTTCGATTTGTGGACTCCTCAAGACAGGCGGTTCCATATCAATTACCTGGAGCTCCTGGCAGTCTTTCTGCCATTTAAGGATTTTCAACCCTCTATCACCAACAGTGTGGCACGGACAATTCTGTAGCAATGTTTTACATCAACAAATAAGGGGTACCAAGTCTCCCCTCCTGGTGGACACTTGCTATCCAAATTTGGAATTGGGCTATCCACCACACTGTCTGGCTCCAGGCTGATGTGCACATTCCGGTCACATCAGTGGGACTGCAGACTCCCTCAGCTGCCAATCTGCAGCGAGCTGGAGTGGTAGTTGAACACAGATGTTCGTACCAAGATCTTTCAGCAATGGGATTCTCCAGAGGGGGACCTCTTTGCGAAATTGAAAAGGAAAATTCCTCTGTATGCTTCAAGGGTCAAGCTTGGAGTGTCTGCCTTGGGGGACGCCCTTGAGATCCCGTGGGACATCACGAAAGCTTATGCCTTCCCACCTTTACAACTGATACTTTGGAAACTCAGGAGTGCATTGAACTGCACTCTCCTCTTCATAGCTCCTTGGTGGCCAGCCTGGTTCTCGGAACTGCAACACCTGTCATGGTCCTCCCTGATCAGGTTGCTGCAGATTCCCGACTTTCTTCACCAGAGCAATCACCAGTTGTGGCACCCTTCCCCGCTTTAGTTCAGCTTGACAGCCTGGTCCCCGAGTTCCGATCATTAGCGCAGTTCAACCTCTCCGAGGCAAACATTAATTCAAGCAGCAAGAACTCGCTCTACAAGAGCTCAATTTAGGAGCAAGTGGCTGCATTTTTGCCATTCGTGTCTTGCCAAAGAGCTTGATCTCACGCATACTTCTTTTGACAAAGTTTTGTCCTTTGTATCTGGCCTTGCAGCCTCTGGCATACACGTCTTGCCATGCAGGACGTATTTGTCCTCCATCGCAACGTACCTGTCTACAAACAGTTGCTCCTATTTCGATGCATAATCCAGTCGTCAAAGACACTTTTCAAGTCTTCTCCATCTTTTTCCCGCCGATTCGGGCCCCTCACCCCAAATGGGATCTGAACGTGGTCCTCACTGCGTTATGTCATAAGCCTTTTCAACCCATGGCTACTATCGAACTCAAATACCTGTCTTGGAAGGTGGCCTTTTTGATTACGGTCAACATCTGCAAGCTTCAGGCTCTGTGGAACATCTGTTGCTAACTTTCCATAAGGATAAGGTAGTGCTTTGCACTTACCCTCCTTCCTAAAGTGGTTTAGGAATTTCATTTGAACTAGTCAATATCTTTACCAGTCTTCTTCCCCGAACCCGGCCTCTGATGCCGAGAGGGTCCTGCAAAATCTAGACGTCAGACGGGCTCTGAAGTTCTACCTCGATAGGACGAGCAAACTCAAGCTCTTCACAGCTCTTTGTTACGTTTGGTGACCCAAAGGGAAAGCCAGCATCAAAAGCATCCCTCTCCCACTGGGTAGCTTCATGCGTTTGGGGCCTATGGGATTCAAGGCCTTGAACCACCAAAGGGCATTCAGGCACATCTGATCCAGAGCAAAGCAGCTGCTGTTGCCTTCCAAAAGTACATGCATTGCCAAGGCAGCTAAGTGCTCCTCCCCATCGGCTTTCTGCAAACATTACTGTCTCGACGTGAGCTCCCGGGCTGATGGCCAGGCAGTTCTTAAGAATTTGTTCCAATAAGGGGAATTTCCATCCACCCGTAATACCTATGGTCAGTACTTGGGAATATCCAACAAGTATGGAGGAAAGGGGATGAGATGTATGAGTAAGAAAAAAATACTGTAGGGACCATCTTACTACTAGTCCATAGTCCCCTTTACTCCATACGCCCGCTCTCGGTCCCCTCTAAGTATTCTCTATTTGTGGCTAAATGGTCCTGACCTGGCGATATAAAAAGGACTGAAGGGTGATGCGTCGGGCATAGCTCTGGAGGGTGGGGCTACGGTCACATGCGGTGGTCCCGCATAAAAATAAGAGAAGGACAACCATTCTATTTTTGATGCTTAAAAAGTGCTCTGGTCCCGTCCCGAAGGTCGGAATGTCCCACAAGAATGGCGAAAAAGGGGAGTAGGAGTAAGGTAGTCACTACGGTAACGTTGTCAGAAGCCATTAATCCAAACCTCTGAGGAAATTGTAGTTGGTGGTTCTTTTTGCCTCAAACACTGAAAATACTGGCTGCCTCGTTTTCAGAAAGAGGTAGTGCTGTATGCCCACCACCTGTGATCACCACCCCCAACAATTTTTACAGTACCCCAAAGTGTGGCAAATAAATCAGTTCAATTACTTATGCGTGAGCTGTGTAGCTGTGTACAATCAAGCAGCCCCAGTGCATGTATGCAAAATAAAGTAAATTCTCTTGAAAAATTCCTTTAAATTGCAAGCATATTATGTTATTGTGGTTTTATAATGTGCCAACGGTTGTCCTAAGGCATCTTTGCGCTATAGAACATGATAAAAGGTGACCCAGCCACGGTTAAAAGGAGAAGTAAGCAATCGTTAATAAAATCTGTATTAAATATCTGGAGAGGCTGAATACGAATCTTTTCAGGTGCTTTCTAAAAGATATAGTCTCTTTCCAGAGAGTTCAAGGTAGCAGGTTTCCTAATTTAGCATTCTTTATCGAGAAGGCTCAACCTCCCCGACTTCTTTTCCTGTAATAAGGTATGTGTACTAGTTTTCCATTGGCTGATCTTAATGTACATCTCAATGATTCTGGATGATAATGGTGAATTACGAAAAGAATAAAACATTTTAAAAACAAGACACAGGCTCTTAAATATGTCTTTTAATCAGGAGCCAATGTAGTTCTTGCAAGGCAAGGGTAAAATGGTCTGATCTTTTAAATATAAATATTTTATTATCAGCTCCTCGTTGTGGAGTTGGTTTCCCACTCTTACAAAAAAAGGTTTAGTTCTTTCACATCTAATTTTTACAGGAAAGTCTAGGTTTGTTCTTTTAATTATTTTGAACAAAATTGTAATTCAAAGTTTCTTTTGAACGTCCATCAAAATTCGAGCTGCTATGTTTGGACTTCTCTGGGGTCTATTCAGGGATAAAGACTGAAGGCCCAGACAGACACTATAGTTATAATCCAGTCTTGAAGAATGCATTCATCACCATAACCTGGTGAGAGGCGTTAAGGTAGGGCAACAGGTCTTTAATCTTCCTAATCAGGAGAAAGCATGATTCAGTGATGGATCCCACTTATTTATTTAGGGTTAATGCATTATCAGGCACTACTCCTAACCTCTCAACGTTGGTTGAAAGTCTCAGGCCAGAAAGGATGGACACCAGGCCAAAGGACCGGAGTGGACTACCAGGATTTCAGTGTTCACAATTGATGTTTAGTAGATTAGCATCAGCCCAGTATTTTATAGCAGCAAGACAATTTCAGACATTGTTGTTACATTCTATGCTTGATGATTCAACGTCAACGTACGTATAAGATCAATGTTGTCAGTGTAGTTATAATAAGGTATTCCAAATCTATCCATTAGATCCATCAGGGGGAGTAGGTACAAATTGAACAGCAGAGCAGACAGGTCAGAGCTCTGTGATATGCCACAGTCCACAACATCTTGTTGGGATGAGAAAGTATCTAGGCGTACTTGATGAGATCTGCTACTTAAGAATTAGTTTATCCACGCTGCAGCCGTACCATGTAATCCACCATCAACCTGGATGTCAGAATGTGACTGTCCACAGTATCAAAGGCCGAGATGTCCTATAGTACAACTGCACCCGCCTTTTTCTGATCCAGTTTCATTCATACTTCAGTAAAATAATTTTCTGTTCAGCAGTGCCTAAAATGACCCTACTCAGGTTCTCGCCAATTCTATAATATATCTCCAATAATAAATGCACAACATGAAACAGTTTTGTTTCAAAGTCCCAAAAATCATAAGAGTGAAAGTAAAATTCTACAGCTCTCAAACAGAAACACACACATAATGCTTCCTTTCCTTTTAAATGTTGCTTCATCATTCTGCCTCTCCCTTTAAATATATTAAAAGGCAAAACCACAAAAAGAAATTAAATGTTCAAGCTCTCGAACATAAACAGACACCAGTAAGCACAACATTCCTCCCTCTCTAAAAGATTCCCAGCGACCGCTGAAGAGCTCCGGCAGGCTTTCCAATATATACCCTGGGAAGTATTCCTACCGAAATCTTTGACATTTTGGAAAGTTCCGTAACTCCCAAATATGGAACACATTTAGGTGACCAGTATTCAGATGAACAAATCAGCCGAGGCTTACCCACAACTCGGGCCAACGCATTCTGGGTCACAGACAAACATAATCCGTTATATCTATACCACATTAACACCAGTGGCCAACATTTCAAATTGCATTCAAATAGCACCACTTTCTACATCAGTTCCAAGGTTCGAAATTGAGGAACGCTGTGAGCTATTTAGCTCCTGCTTGCAGCCTAGAAGAGCCTGGTTAGCTTGGTACCAACAGCTACCATGAGCTACTTTTGGCTCCCGAGGCCAACTGATGCTTAACTAAAACACTCATGTGAGATTAACTGTGTGTTTTGGACAATACATAAATAAATATTAGGATACCTGTATAACACATTTGAAGCATAAAGGGTACTAAATAATGGACAAAAGGATAGGTTTGCATTTTATGTGGAAGGTAGATATGGGGGCCGCTACATACTAGCACCTTGGTCCCCTGTGGCAGCTCCTGGTCACTAGTTAATGCAGACTTCCCAGGAGCTGCATTTAGCTCCTGCTTCTCCCATCTTAATTTCAACCCCTGCAATTCTATACATAAATCCAGCACAAACACGGCACACCATTTCTTACTCGCTAAGAATCAAATATCACTAGGCAGTGGCTAGAGGAGTGTGCAAATGTTACACGCTGCTAAGCAGCCCACAAAGATCAGTTCTATCCATTTCGAGTCAAACACACCGTGATCAACCCCTACGGAATAATCCCATACTGCACTGATGGTGCCCAATATGGCTGAAACATTTGTGATTGCTTATATTCCCCCATTTATAAATCGAACAGCTAGCCTAGCAAATTTGGCTGGACTGATCCTTTGAGAGTAAGGCAAGCAATGATTTGCATAAGTCTGGTTGCATTCTGTAATAAAACAGATACATAATGGAACTCTGCCCAGAGAAAAACTGGTTGGGATGCAGTTAAAGCTTTCCATTCAGGACTATTTGGTGAACGTGGGAATCATTCAAATCCATTTGAAGTCACAGGCACAACACGATCAGTCATTCTCAAAGCAACATACTGCCCAACAAGCACACATATGGGATCAGTCTTACACACTACCTGTAAAAGACACAACTAAACCAAACGCCTTAGTCATTGATCATTATTTGCTAATTTTTAGCAGCTTGGAAAAATTGTATGAAATGCAATTCCCAACCAACTTGGTGAAGAAAGACGAAGAAAATGGATTTGTGCTAAAACGGCAGCATTACTATGGTTGTCACAACACAAGTGTGGAGTGGATCCCGACAAATCTTTAGACATGCTTCATGCAGAGAGCATTTGCATAGCACAGATTTGAAATGGTGACCACCACTGAAGTCCCCACCATCTGCTGCAAATCATCATTACAAACAAAAAAAGCGATTCCATAACAGTAGTTTTCTCTTCCAATTGTTTTATTAGTAAAAAATGGTTTCTTTTTTTATATATAAATTAATGTACATAAATCGTTGTATTCAAATTAATAAAGTGACATTAAAAACGTTCACAAGAACGTATAACATCTTTCAGGACAAGGAACATCTCACAAAACAAGGACAAACAGGACACACTCTTCTTCATGCAAAATGTCAGGCCTTACAAATTCTTAAAAATCCCACTAGAGAGGGGCGTGGCTAGCAACACCGGCTATGCAAACGCATTGCTGAAAGCCTCAGCTTGAAGCCATGAAGCAAAGCCTAAACTAACGCTTCTAAACCCCGTTGCACAGCCTATAAAATGAGGGATAGTGGCTGACAAGTGACAAAGAAGCTGAAGCTGCCACGGCGAAGCGCAACTCAGCCGGGAAATCATGCAGCAGCGGGATGTCTGCAACGCAGAAGCTATGGAGTGATCCCAGGATGGTGCCAGTCTACGGCTGCAAGAGGCTACCAGCCGTCCGTCTGCCCGTCTGATCACGCTCAGCTCGCTCGGAGGATAACTGCATTCAGGAGGGAACGCCTGCCCCACTGCCTCGAGATCTGAACGTGGGAGACTGCAGCCCAAAACGGAGACAGTGTCAGGAGAGGCAACAGCAAGTTCCGGCTCATCACAGAACTCATTGCGCATTTGAGGGACAGCGGTGAGGGACAGCGGTGAGGGACAGTGCCACGCCACGAGACATAGGATCCCTCTGTAGACTGACCCACCCGGCCCATGCCTGCAGGGGTGGAGCAGCAGCAGAAACAAATGGCACGCCAGACCTCCAGGGGGCGGGGCAGACAACAGCACTACCGCAGATCCTAGTTGGATAACAGAGCTGGTGCTCCACATCACTGGACTCTCCCAGGACCTCTCAATGCTGGGCTGCATGCGACAGGCACCAACACAATACAGTTTCTGAGGGAGAAAACCTCAGTCAGAAGGAAATCCATCCCAACTAGCTACCATGGCAAAGCAATCAAACACCCCCAAGAATATAGACATTTCCACGGTGCTGTTGGCATCAGAAAAGGGGAAGAAAGTAGAAACAGCAAAATCGCCAGTTAGCTACCAAGGAGTTCATCCAGGACTTTGTCCTCGCTATCAAGACCGAGTTCCAAAACTGCATGACAGAACTCAACTAAAATGGACCTCCTTGGAGGTGGAACAAAGAGCAGGAGAAACAGAAGATCAGGTGCTGGATCACTCCTCCACCATGGCCGATCTCCAATTCAGGATTCAATGTTTGGAAGATCAAGGTGAAGCCCTGGAAGCCAAACGGGAGGACATGGAAAACAGGGCCCGCAGGAACATTCTGCAAATCTGGGGGGTGATGGGGAGGTGCCCTCCACAATCCCAGACTAAGACCTGAATGAATACATAGGACGTTTTTTCCAAGGTCTTATGCCAGAGACAGAGGACAAGTCGCTGCTCCTTCTGGACAGAACACACAGGGTGCACGCTTGAAGGGGCCAATCATCAACTGCCCCAACAGATGTGATCACAAGTCAATTTTTTCACCACTAAACACGAGATCATGGCGGTGGGGCGCACGCAAGGTGAGAACCTTTCAGGGCACGGCACTTCAAATTTTCTAGGATCTGGCAACCATCACAATTCAGAAACAGAGATTGCTTCACCCCCCAACGATGCAGTTCAGTTTTTTTTTAAAAAAAAGTTTATCTCTTAATGCAAACTTGGACTTATGCAGATGGTAACCTCTAATGGTCGGATGGCACTCTTCTGCCTACTCTACAGTAGACGCCGTCCCCGTGGAACCCCCCCTTGGCCCCGCGAAATTTGGAATTAATTTCACTTAACATCAAGGGGCTACACTAGCAAGTAAAACACAAGTCGGTTCTGCAACACCTAAAAGACTTGGACGGCACAGTTATCTAACATCTCCCTTCAGATTTCACCCGCCTGCAAAACAGACTCCCCAAACAATTCCTGGCCTAAAACTGGGGGGATGGCCATCCTATTGGCGAAAGGAACATCATTCGGGGAATTGGGCGTTATACGAGACCCAGGAGGGTGATATGTTAGGGTATGTGGGCAATTGTACTCCTTACTTTTAATCTATGTACCCAACGAGACACAGGAACAATTTTTCAGAGACTTGGAGGCTGCGGTCCTCCCCTTTTTAGAGGGTCATGTGCTCATTGGGAGGGGGTGAGAGAGAACTTTAACAGGGTTCCCGACCCCATGATGGATAAAAAGCACGACCCCACTCCAAGAGAATTTAAGATCGCATTGAGCATTCTCAATTTTTTCAGATCCCTGGGGGTGGTATTGCACCCTTGGGAACGGGATTACTCTTTCTTCTCTCATGTTCACTGCTCTTCTCGCATAGACCTAATCCTTGAGTCTTCCCATCTCATGACATACATTAAAAAGGTATCTATTAGACCTAAATTGTTGTCTGACTACGCCCTGGTTCAGTTAAGGGTAAGGTTTTGTGACCCAACCCCCAGGCCACAATGTGGCTGCAGCAAAACAGGATTACTTTAGACAAAACACAGTCGATCTTACCTCAACAGCTATCACCTGGGATGAGATGAAGGCAACGATTAGGGGAGTCTTAATAGCTCACACTTCGGCCTATTATAAACAGAAAAAACAAACCCGTTCCAAATTGGAACAAGACATTTCTCAAATTGAAGGGAAATATGAAAAAGGTTGGTCTCTCAAACTCCATAAATCCTCACAAATTGCCCAGAATAAACTGGAGGCCCTTTATGCTGAAGAAACCGTGCATTCTCTTTCAGTAACTAAGCAGGGGTGCTATGCAAAAAAGGTAATAAAGGCCAACAAACTACTAGCGAGGAAATTGACAAAAATCGAAAAGACAGAACATGATCATAAGCCTAAAAGACCAGCATGGGGTGGTACAGTATGGGAACAGGCCAAATTACAGCTGGCTAGATCACACTTAATTCACTCCATGGTAGCACATCTCTGCTCCTTAGAGGATCAAAACCGATATATTAAAGAGGCTTCGTTGCCACGCCTCTCCAGGGAAGATGGCACAGCACTTGAAGCCCCAGCGCAGCACTAGAAGCCCCAACACAGACAGATGAAGTGGTAGCGGTGATCGGGTCCCTCAAAACTAGAGCCCCTAGCCCGGATGGGTTTTCAACAAAAGGTTATGAGCTGTTCCGAGCCCAACGGATGTCCCCACTGACAGCCCTCTTTAATTCCTTTAAATAAACAGGAACCACAACCCCTCTATGCAGTCCTGCGCAACTATTTGGCTGTTAAAACCTGATAAAAACCCTACAGGCCTATCTCGCTTCTGACTATTGATGCAAACATCTATTCTAAAATATTAGCTAATCGCCTCGCTCCAATACTCACGTCTTTGATAGATTCAGACCTGACGGGCTTTGTCCTAGAGCAGGAGACAACATCCGGCGAATTGATGGAGTAAGCAACATTAAAGGCCCGCAAACTGGCACTCTCTGCATTCAATGCTACTAAGGCATTTGATAAGATGGATTGGGCCTTCATGCATTTAACTATGAAAGCATTTCAATTTGGCCCCTCCTTTCTTAGAATGATTCTAGCCAACTATATCTACCCCAGTACTCTACTCTGGGTAAATCGGGAACAAACATCCCGATTCTTCTAACATGCGGGACACGACAGGGATGTCCTCTTTCCCCCTGCTCTTCGCGCTAATTATGGAACCTCTCGCTCAGCCGATTTGCAATAATTCAGCAATCAATGAGGTTACGATACAGGGCTCGCAACGCAAGTTCTCTTTACGCAGACGATGCCAGACTAACGTTAACTAGCTCCCGGCCCTCTCTCAGAGCTACTCTACAGGAATTGCAATCATTTGAATAGGCAGCTTGTTTTGCAATAAACTATAGGAAATAGGTAGCACTAGGGGTGGGAATGCACCATGAGAAAATTATCTCCCTACAACCACTCTGCCCGATTCAATGGGAGGAAAGAAATAGAATACCTGGGGGATGGGGGGGGGGGTCATATTACGGCATCCCTAATGATGTGTTTCCAGCTAATTTTCTCCCCACTCTTTAGAGAATTAGAGGCAGACTTAGATGGGCAACACAAGAGATTTCTTTGATGGGCCGGATAACTGCTGTGACAATGAACCTGCTCCCTTGTTTCCTATACTTCTGCTCATCCCTCTCCATAGCAATCCCGCAAAAGTTACTCAATCGCCTTCAGCAGACAGTTCAGAGATTTATCTGGTGGGGTAAAAGCCTAGGATCCCCAAGGCAGTGATGTGGGGGGGGGGGGGGGGCGGGAGCTGGGGTGGCTTGGGATTACTGAACTGCAAAATTATGCGGCGCCACAGATCCCACCAGACGACATGGGCGGCTCCTGTGTCCCCGCCCAAATGGGTTGAAAATGAACAGTCTAGACTCCCACTTCCCCCTAGCTTTTTGCCATTTGTCCATACTCCCCAGTCTTCAATAATCCAGCCTTTTCCCCTGGCATGCATTCCGGGGCTTTTCCACGCACATTCGAAAACTGTAAAGCAACTTTCCGATTGTTGGAATCGGACAGGTTCTCCTATACACAACTATGTCATTGGATCTCGCACCTGCTAATCAGACAAAAAGCTACTCACAGCCCGAGCCCTATAGAGCTTACTATTCAAGAGATCACAACCTAGAAGTGTCTCCAAATTGTTATGGGAGGATATATGTTGGCTGCCTGCCCATCTTATATGGTTTGCTGGGAATCACTCCTCCAGATGTGTGACAAATAATGAATGTGCCCGATAACTATTTTTCCGCTGGTACTACTCCCCAGAACAATCGTACCATTTTGAGGCATCAGTGGCACCCAAATGCTGGCTAAACTGTGGGGCACAGGGGCGTACTTTCATATCTGGTGGGACTGCCCGCTCATTCACTCCTTCTGGAAAGAGATCATTACAGTGGTAAATGCTATCCCATGGGCGGAGCTCCTGTTGTGCCCTGAAGCTCTTCTCCTGGGGGCCGCAACCGCGGAAGTCTATCCCAAGTCCGGGGATTCGGCTAAACTAATAACGAAACTTTTGCTGGCAGGGCAAATTACGATAGCTTGCAGCTGGAGGTCCCCAAATGGTCCGATTTTAGCTCCTTGGTGGATCAAGATTTGGGACATTGTGGTCGTGGAGAAAGTAACTGCGGCAAAGGAAGGGGTATTGCACCGATTCATGAACATTTGGGCCCCCCTTTGGGTGTATGACCAGGATTTCCCGGCCCTAACATTTAAACCTAAAATGGCAAAACTATACCTACAGAGCCACTGAGTGTCATGGTAGCTAGTTTTTAGCGCAGAGGGGGGCTGGAGATGGGTTAACAGGTCTGATATTAAGCAAGTTTGCTCTGTATGATTATCATGTGTACAACCAAATAAAAATTGATTTAAAAAAAATGTTAAATGGTCATTAGACCCTCCTTAGTTTACATACTTCACCTAAAAGAAACGCACTTGCCCCAAGGTGACTGGTGACAAAATATTTACCAGTGCTTTTTGTAAAATGGTGCAGGTGGACATAAACGCACTTCATAATTGCTGCAATGCTGTCAAGCATGTACAGTAAAACCTGTATTTGCCATTTACCGCAAATAAAGTGCGTTTGCAGTAAAAGAAATAAGTTTGCGACATCCCCATACTCGGCAGCAAAGTAGAGTATCACGCAAATGGTACTCGCCCTGCATAAAAGTGACTCACCAATGGTAGTGGGCAAGTAGATTTTGCGCAGGCCTGAATGTGCTATAAACTACAACACACACACACACACACAAGAAATGCATACATGTATGCCAATAATAATGAGAGCATCGATAATGCCAACAACTATAGATAACGAACAGTAAATTAACAATAACAAAAAGGTGTGAGGACTTCAACACTTCTATGAACTCTCATAGGGAGAGTGCTTGCGCAGTCGTTTAACACAAGTATTGTGACAAATGAATTTTCTACAGAGATAGTCAGAACACCTCGAACAAAAGGCATTGGTAATTTAGCCTAATTTCATTGTTCATGACAAGTCATAATTGGACATTTCCCAGCAAATCATCAATACGCCTGTTTTTATTAGCGCAGCATAACTGGGCACAATGCAACTTAGTGTGTATGCATTAATGCATGTGCTGGCATTAAATACTGTGTATCCACTTGTGTACCGTGCAATAACAAAGAATGCAATATCCAGGAAAGCAGTTCTGCACAGCTATTTTCCACTAGGCACAGAATTAGAGACTGTCGGAAAGCACTCTTACACCATAGTTAACTGACCAATAACACCATAGTTAACTGACCAATAACATCACAAATAGAATACATACATTGTAATTCTTATTTTATAACATGCTGAATACCGGAGACCGGTCTCTAAGCGAGGGACCAGAATTCAAACCTGTGTTGCTCTGCGTGGTCTTGCTTCCAAGACAAATGCGTTGCTCCTGGGCTATCCTCCCGGCCAGAGGATCGTAGCAATAACTTATTACCCATTAACTGAGCAAGATTATAGTTCTGTAAATACTTCAGTGTCCCATTTCTAGCAAGGTCTATGAAAACTCTCCCAACCACCTTTGTCCTTTTTGTGTCGCTTTTCGTATTTTAACTCTGATCCTGCTGCAAATCTGAGCTCTAACTAAATGCACAATGTCAAAAGTCCTTCAGATTTTAATTTATGGACCTGAAACATACTACAAAATACTGCTTTCACATATTAAACATAACTAGTTCTGCATCCTAAACTTGTGGGGTAAATGCTCATTTGTAAGCCGCCAACTACATTTGAGATGTCACAAACAACTTTATAAGAAAGTGCAAATACATGGTTTCTCTTCCTGTTTGAGAATACACACAGCTGTGAAAATATCAAAATGTTAATTTTTGAAAATGGTTATATATATCGATTGTAACAATATTTTATATGTCAATCAGCCCTATATAGGAGCTTGTCATCCTGCTTTCATCCACAGAGCTCCATGGATATGTTTGGACAGTAACAGACGTAGTGCCATAGGAAGTAACTATTACTGCTGTCTGATTCAGAGAAGTAAAATTAATCTTTTAATGTGCTTGGATACCTGCCTGCAAAAGGAATATTATAAAAAATGTGTTTTACAGTTACAACATTTTTACTTGCTTATAAAATGCTCCCATTGGGAATGGGACTTTTTATACTCCCTAAAAAAAATCATTTTACTCCCAACTATAAAACAAATAGGGAGTAAAATACTCCCACTTCAGAGTCAAACACGCTTTTACAACTAAAATACATTGGGCCTCATACGTTTGCCGGTCCGGTAGTAATAGCGCCGGTAAGCTACCTACGCCGTTACTACAAGTTGTGCTTGCGGGTGCCTTTCTGCCTGCCAGGTCTTACCTGGCGGTCAGAGCGGCACCCGTGAGCACAACTTGTCTGATGCACCGGCACCATTCATGAATATTGCCGGTGCATCCGACCTCCCCATTCCCATTGAGCCCTACGGGGCTCAAAAGGGAATGAGTCGTAATGAATAGCGGCAATGGGGACAGACCGGGTCCACCGGGGTCGGAATGCCCCTGCACGTCCCCATTGCCAGGTGGCAGTAATTTCATGAGTTTGGAGGCAGCCATGACGGTTTTACTGGCACGGCTATGGCAAAACTTGTAATGAGGCCCATTGTGCAAATGCTACAGTTTAGTTTATTACTTGTATTGCGCACCAAACCCACAGGTAGTCGGGCGCATCGCATAAGTTTACTCACAAAGTAATTACACAGGTATTCAGGCATAAGGCAAACGCAGTTGCCAGAGAATTATAGGCAGTTGAAAGCAGATAACAGTCCCCCAATCTTTTTGCTTAATCAAGCAAATAACTATGCTGCCTCCCACACAACACGGAGAGCACGCGTCTTCTGCGTACTATGAATCTATCAGTCACTCGATGCTTAAACACTTAAACAGCTCTACTTCCGGACTCTGAACCATATGGGTGGGATGGAACAGCAAATGTTCCTTCCTACCTAGTCAGCTATCAGCCGTCAGGGTTCTTCCACTTAAGAGTTCTAACAAAGCAAAAGGCTGAAACCTCCTCCTAAGAAAAGGAAGCAGCAATCGACAATCCCACTTTATTTTTCCAGCATTATAGAAACTTCAGTGACTAATTCTAAATATTATTTACAGCGTCAAGTTTACAGCGCAGTTGCTTTCCTTGGCTTCTCAAAAACAAAAAGGGTGTTGCACAACTGATAGCACAAGACATTGCGAATGTGCCACGATTTCCGACACTGACCAATAAAAGATAAACATGCGATTCTGAAATTTCTGCTAAAGCACAAAAGAGCTGAAAGCAAAATATTTCAATACCAACCAAACTCAGATCATGTCAAGAAAAAAGTTGTGAAAAAGCAGTCTCCATGCCACCAATACAACACAGCACCCCTTATAGACATTAAGACCCGAGTTTCACAGCCCAAAGAAAACTTACATGCCAACAATGTTTGCTTGGGCCTCAATTCTGGCATAAATAAAAGGGATATAGATAGCCCTGTGCTGCCAAGAGCGATTTATCTTTTCTAACGACGTACAAGTTCAAAAAAGGTATCGCACCTAAAGGTCATAGTTTACAAAGTGTTTTCTTGTGAATAATATAGTATACGGACTGGGTATCAGGTAAAACCTTTGTCCACACGATAAACACTTGCTAACTTAACAAATGCAAAACAATATTTAAAAACGCAATCAATCGTCCTAATCCTTCATGGGCCTATAAAAATGACTTTGAAAGTACAGGAAGTGCAAAATGAGGACACTTTCCAATTCTGAATGCGCCTAAAAACAGAAAATCCCTGAGAGGCTTCTAAAATGTTGATAAGACAGAAAGATGTGAAAGATCCAACAAGCATAAAACTAACTCGAGAGAGACAATAAAGGTGAGCGGATCATCCTAAACACTAAATTACATTGTTAGTTGATCACCCATTGAAGAGATAATCCTGCACCATCGTTATTGTCATAAATATTGATGCCATCCATTTTTATTCTGGTAAATGAACGTCCTTTAATATTTTCCAATTGATCTCTGGATCTTAGATGACATTAAGGGCATGATTCACAGAGCGTTTTCCTATGGGATTGCGCCATTATAAAAACGCTTCTGTGAATCAGGTCCTAAGCCTTTGGCATAATGGTTTTACCACCTCACCTCCCTTTACTTTGGTGGAAGGCAAACCAGGCTTGATCTGAACGGAAAGCATTTGGATGTGGTCAACCATAAGTCCTGCATAGATGACAATGTTCACCAAATTGCCTGCTTATTTTTTATATAAGTTGAGCACATTGATCCAAGTTCCATATTGCCCGAAGAATGGTTTCAGGATGCCAACACAGGCACAGATTTAGGAAAACATTTTTAAAAATGACATATTCTCACCCATTACTCAAAAACCATACTTTCATGACCCAAGACCAACTTCTAATAATCAAAACCAAAAAGTGATTTAAGGTTTTGAATAAATAATAGCCATTTCAGTGGCTCCGAGCAAGCTTCCATACCAATGTTTCAGCATATCTGGGCCATCAATAAAGTGGTCCATTTACAAGCAAATCAGTCACAGTTTGCAAACCAATGGGAGCAGTACAGACCAAACTGGTTGGCCACACCTCTTCTGCACATAACAACCCCAGACATTATTCAGCTTTATTGGGCCTCGTCAGTGAAGTGTAGCGAGCTATGATTTGGTCAAGTGGACAAACTAGAGGTAAAAAGATACGTAGGGAAAGTTTTTAACTAAGCAGAACCACCAACGTTGCTCTGGGCAACCTAACAGATAGTGTTTGTTTAGCCTGCCTACTACAATAAAGAATGGGTTTAATGGAAGATAGGAAGGCAAAAGCGGACGGTACTGTATGGGAAATGGGATGCACGGATTTCTCTTACGGATGCAGTATAAGAATACGAGAGTCATCACATCTCACAGATTAGACAGGGTTGAAACGTGTCTTCATGTTTATTAACGTGGCTTAGCAATTCTGAATGGACAGAACAAGAAGGAGCAAGACCGATTGGCATATGGTTGGTAGCCTTCTGCAATGGGGCAGGCGTACAAGAACATGGCGTAAAAGAGCAAAGCACGCTATGCCCATTTCAAACCCTGCCATCATTACTTTATGGTTTCCATTCATACTAAAACATTGCTGGAGTAGGTAAATAGCTTCTATTCCACCAAACGGAAAAAGAAATTGCTCCATTTCAAAATCTCAGCAAAGCACATACAGAACGTCGTTAACCAACACTGCATATGCATGAACAAGAGCTGTTCACTACTCAAACAGCAAATTACCCGTCCACCTTAAAACACGTAGTCACTTAAACCAAATTAACAAGTTGGTGTCTTGCACACAAACATAAAAAATATGATGTTGGCTCCCAAAAAGCAAACACGACAAGTTCAAATTCTAATGCTCAAATTATAGGCAGATAACTGGAGCATGCTAAATAGACAGGTAAGAACCCGCCTCCCCCGCACTCAACGACCAACCGGGTCGCGGTTCTTTTCTGCGCTCATTCAGAAGCCTCATGTCAGTGCTAAGTGGTATTGATAATCGGCTACTAACAATTGAATGATATTGGTCATAAGATCACGGTAACCTGCGCTGGTTAAATGTCAAGGTGGGTGGGCACATGGAATAAACAGTGGTCTAGTATCAATTCATAGCATGGGTAGAGGAAGCCGATCTCGATTAGTGTGCCGGTGTAGGGGGAGCCAGTTTCTGTGGACGACCACTTCAACATAACCTGTGTGGTGCGTTTGAGCGAGTATCGATTACTTAAAGGGATACCACGAACGGGAGCCTGGTGCTTGTACATGGGGCACAATGTCCTCGAAGGGCTAGACTCTCACCCCCAGCTCGGAACGTGCGCCTCGTAGTCCCAGTAGTCACGGCTCCTCAGGCTGTTCACCTCGGCGTAAACCCGGGCCCTGCTCCCGGCGGCGGGGCCGGGCATGGCGGGGACTGCTCCCCGTGGGGGCAGGGGGCAGCGGGAACGCAGAAGCAGGCGGCACGCAAGAGGCGCGGGGAGAAGGAGGAGGCAGCGCAGAGCCAGGCCGGGTGGGTGGGTGGGGAGGGAGGGAGAGGGGCGCTGGGGTCTCCGGGAAGCGCTGAGGAGGGAGGGACCCGGAACACGGACTGACAGAGACAGGCAGCCACCGAGATGAGTCTGACAGCGCCCCCTGGCGCATCGGAGGAACTGCGGCTCCAGAAAGAGGCCCTTGTAAGTGTGTGGGCGGGGGCAGAGAGCGCCTTCTGTCAAAAACGAGGAGCAGCGAGACCTGCTCGAGTTCTGTAGTAGCCGCAGAATCCCACAGGGCTCCCAAAAATACACAAAAGTTACAAAAGTGCTTCGAATTCACCATGATCTAATGTAGGGATTACTTACATCAAGAAAAGTCACTTTAGAGGTTCATGCCTCTTTGCATTGTCAGTACCTTGCCAGTAAAATTGTATGTGCTTAAAAGGGGGACTTAAGATGAGAGTTGTTTTTTTGTCCCGGGCGTGTGCGGTAGATGGGATATCCTGCTGAAGCAAGATGAGTGGGCCCCTCTACGTTTTAAATGGTACGATTATGATATACATTTGTTTATAGTGAAAACCACCAAACCATTCATGCATGTGATGTTGTAAGCATGAACGGCGCACGCACTAGCCTCATTCCGGGCCGCACATGCGCATCAAAAATAAAGAACGTCCGTGTGGGCAGTTGCCGTGGGGACGCCGTAAGGCACACACGCGTGTCCCGTGTCTCCTTGTGTGGATGCGTGTGAGCGAGGGCATGTGTGGTACCGCCCGAGGTACGGGTACGCACACAACATCTGGCGACGAAGCGGGATGCGAATTGAGCATTCCCCGAACCCAGCGCGAGCAAAGCGGATCGGTTTCTACGCAGGACAAGGAGCAGTAGCGGCCTGAAAAGGTGCTTGTGCGCTGCTCACGTTCCACAGAAACCACAGTGAACTAATTTTTGGATTACTGACAGTCGTCGACATCCAAGACGACTGTCCCTCAAGCTGTGGTAACTGGACGGGTCCACGGACACGTTGATCCACACCACGCGGCGGCCTGAGATACGTCGACTGTCCGCACAAGTCAGGTTGTGGCCTCCAAACCCTAAGGAGCTGCCAGTGCGACCTGTGAACATGGCAGAGAGTGACGAAGATGCAGGGACAGCGCCGGTGTTGGTAAGGAGGAGACAACAGGGATCGCTGTTACCCATGCAAGAATTCGACACGTCGGGTCCAGCTTCAAAATTGGGCCCAAAATGGTTGCTGTGGATAAGAAAATTTGACATGTACTTCACTGCAACAGGAGAAACCAATGATGACGCAAAAAGGGCAACTCTACTATACTCCGCGGGTATGGACGTCCTACGCATTTGAGTCCCTTAACCTGCAAGTAGTTACCTATGATGCGGTCAAGACTGCCTTAAGGAATCATTTTATTCCGCTGTCCAACGTGGATTATGAGAGATTCCTGTTCAACAGTGAACAGCGAGAAGAAGAGTCGCTTGATCAATTCTGCGCCCGCCTAAGACAAATGGCCACGGCGTGCAGATGGGACAATGAGGAGTCCATGATTAGAAACCAAGTCATCCAAGGCTGTGGCTCAGGCAAACTCTGTAGACAGGTGTTAAGGGAGCCAGGCTGGACTCTGACACAGATCCTGGACAGCGGAAGAATATATGAACTGGCAGAGTCGAGGGGTGCCACAATGGACGCGGCCGTGTGTCCCAGCAGGTCAGAAGAGGCGTTTGCGGTAGGGAGGCAGTCCACATCAAAGAGTAAGTGGAGTCAGAAACGCCAAGAAGCAAGCCCGACGCATGGAGTGGCGCCCATTTGTCAGTATTGTGGGTACGATTTGGCGCACTCCGAGGAATGTCCCGCCAAATCCAGATCCTGTGGCAGATGCAACGGACTCAGACACTACGCCCGGATGTGCCGCGCTCCTGCGCCGGTGTCTACTCAAAGGGGTCCGGCCAGGTTGTTTGGCAGTGGGTCGAGGGGGCAAAAGAGCATTGCGACAGTGGAGCAGGATATGCAGAGGCTGAACGTGGCCGAGGAGGAAGAAGAGGAGGACGAAGTGTTCTTCATTTCGAGCATAGCCACAGGGGAAAGGAAAAAGAGGCAGCTCAAATGCATACTGGACATCCAGGGGGTCCCTACACAAGTGATGATCGACACAGGAGCCTCGGTATGTGTGCTGGCCTCCGATCACTACCAGTCGATCCCGGGACCACCACCGTTGGATGTCTCGAGGGCAAAGATTTTCACGTTTGGCGGCGACACACCACTCCCCATCAAGGGTGTCTTTGTGGCGCCCGTTTCAAAGGGCGGCAAGTCCATAAAAGCACGATTTTCTGTCACTGACGTGAGCCCCCACTCCTTGCTTAGCTGTGCCGAGTCGGAGGCACGGGACCTTGTGCATTTTGTATTTGCAGTCTATCAAGTAGACATTGAGCAGCTACTAGCCAGATTCTCAGGCATTTTCGAAGGAGTGGGTAAGTTGAGAGCTCCTCCTGTGCGTCTACACATCGACGACACCATCAGGCCCACGGCTCTCAAGCATCGAAGGATCCCGTTCCATCTCCGGGAGCAGGTGGAGGAAGAACTCCGCTCACTGGTCTGAATGGACATAATCGAACGGCTGGAAGGCCCAACGCCCTGGGTCTCACCCATAGTGGTGGCCCCAAGCCAAAACAGCCGGGAGCGGTGCGCATCTGCGTCGATATGCGACTCCCAAATGCAGCTATCAAAAGGGAGAGACACATTACGCCCACTCTCGATGATATTATAGGAGAACTGCAAGGGGCGAGAGTCTTTTCGAAGTTAGATTTGAGGGCAGGTTATCATCAGCTCGAGCTCCACCCGGACTCACGTTATATCACGACGCATGATGGCCTCTATCAGTTTAAGTGCCTGAGCTTCGGCATTTCATCTGCTGCAGAAGTTTTTCAGAATACCATCAGGGGGGCGCTCACAGGACTGAAAGGTGTTTTGAATATGAGCGATGACATCTTGGTGTTTGCAGACACAGAGGCGGAACACATGAAGAGACTGGAGTGCACGCTGAAGAGGCTAGAGGATTTGGGGCTTACACTACACCGTGAAAAATGTGAATTTTTCAAAGACAGAATTGGGTTCTTTGGCTTCATCTTTCATGCCAGTGGCGTGTCGCCCGATCCTGCAAAGATCAAGGACATTCGGGAGGCCGCAGCATCCCAGTCCCAAACGGAGGTAAGGAGCTTCTTGGGGATGCTGAACTACTGTGGGCGCTTCATTAAGGGTTTGGCCTCCCTGTCGGAACCCCTCAGGGCGCTGACCAAGAACGATGCTGTCTGGGTGTGGGAAAGAAAAGAACAAGAGGCATTTCAAGTCATCAAAAATGCCCTGTCCGATGGAGACACCATGGCGTACTTCAACCCCACGGCCGAGTCTGAGATCGTTGTTGACGCCAGCCCGGTGGGCGTAGGTGCTGTGCTGATGCAAGCGGACAAGAGAGGGGACATGCGACCCACTGCGTATGCGAGCAAGGCACTCACAGACACAGAACAGCGCTACTCGCAAATAGAAAGAGAGGCCTTGGCCATACGGTAGGGCTGTCGCCATTTTCGTCTCTACATCCTTGGCAAGCCGGTCGTGGTCGTGACCGATCATAAGCCCCTGCTGCCCATCCTGGCGGGGGTGTCATCAAAACCTCCACCCAGAATCGAACGATGGATGCTAGCCCTTATGGAATATGGGGTTCGACTCGTGTACAGACCAGGGACCAATAATCCAGCGGACTATCTGTCGCGACACCCAAACCCAGAGAGCGTGGAAAATACCAAGGAGGTGTCTGCTTGTAGAGGGCTGCTCTGTCAGGTCGTGGAAGGTGCATTACCGGTGGCGCTGTCCAGGCTCACCATAGCGACGGAATCGTCCAAAGATGAGGTGTTCCACATCATCAAGACGGCGGTTAGAAGCGGCGACTGGAGAGAGGTGCTTCAGAACAATGCAAGGCGGCAGGCTGACGCCCAGAAAGACCTTCAGGCGCTGTGGAGGGTGAGGGATGAACTATCCATTTCCGACGACGGACTACTGTTGAGGGGGAGGCAAATTGTGATCCCGCACACCCTTAGAAATCATGTGTTGGAATTAGCTCACATAGGGCACCAAGGGGTGGCCAAGACCAAAGCCCGGCTTCGACCCAAGGTGTGGTTCCCTGAACTCGAGGGAATGGTCGAGCTGTTCATAAAAAGGTGTCTGCCGTGTCAGGCGGCGAATCCCGGGGTTAAAGCTCCACCGATCAGCTCAATGAAACGGAGCGAAAAGCCCTAGGGAACCGTTCATGCAGACTTTGGATCGACGGGTCGGGGCATGTACTTTTTAGCGGTGGTAGACCAATGGTCTAGATATCCCGAGGTGGAGATCGTAGAGTCCACCGCCACCAAGTACACCACTAGGGCCCTGGACAAAATGTTTGCGAACCATGGCTTCCCCGAAATACTATGCTCAGACAATGGTCCCCCGTTCACGGGCAGCCAGTTCGGACAGTATCTCAAAGCGAGGGGCATCCATCACTGGAGTGTATCCCCGTTGTGGCCGCGTGCGAACGGGGAAGCTGAAAGACTCATGCGCACGCTTAACAAGGTGCTGAGAATATCCGCAAGCGGAGGAGAGGACCTCCCGAAGAAGGTTGTGGAATTCCTGCGAGAGTATCGGACCACGCCGCACCAATCGACGGGCGTAGCTCCTGCTGAAGCGCTATTCGGGCGCTGCCCTCGCGGCATGATACCGGAGGTAGAAGGAAGAGTACCCGGGGTCATTGACAATGATAAAGTGAGGGAGGAGCGGTCAGCCCGCAATCAGAGAGAGAATGAGAGGAGAGGTCTCCAAAACAAGGAAGTGGCTGTAGGTGATTCCGTGCTGGTGCGGAATCGTCACCCGGAAAGCAAACTATCACTACCTTACGAACCTCACCCGTGGAAAGTCACGCCCGTGAAAGGAACCATGGTCACGGCAGCATGCAACCGGGGAACCGTCACCCGCAACAGGTCCTTTTTCAAAAATGTGGACACATCAACGAGGGACAGTGAACAGGACGAAAGCATCTCATCTGAAGCGGTCCCCGAAGGTCAGGCGGGGGATGCTCAGAGGGAGGACATTCCACATGCAAATGGTCCCGGCTCGATTCAGCACAGCACCCCTCGGTACCCTGTGCGGGGAAACCGCAGAATGCCGGCTCGCCTCAAGGACTATGTTCTGGACTCGGGAGACTGGGCCGAGGGTACAGCAGCCGGCCGACCCACGTTGGGTTATATGTTTATGTTTACCAGGTATATGGTTCATTCTGGTTGATGTTATGTTGTTTTTGGTTGAAGAAAAAAAGGGATGTGATGTTGTAAGCATGAACGGCGCATGCGCTAGCCTCGTTCCAGGCCGCGCATGCGCATCAAGAATAAAGAACGTCCGTGTGGGCAGTTGCTGCAGGGACGCCGTAAGGCACACACGCGTGTCCCGTGTCTCCTTGTGTGGATGCGTGTGAGCGAGTGCGTGTGTGGTACCTCCCGAGGTACGGGTACTCACACAACAATGCACATTGATGGGAATAAATACCCGCAAAAGAAAACTGAGCAAATAATCCACAGTAATGGAGCCGTAGCTCTGTGCCAACTGCAAGGGACCTCACCTTGCCAGCTACCAAGAATGCCAGGCCCTAACCAGCACCAAACATGATGAGCAGCAGTGGGGAGGGCACCACAACCCCTCCAGACAGCACAGAACCCAGCAGCCACTGCACAGGACTCCCAGAAGAAGACTGGTACACAGAGGAACAGCGTAACCCACCTATCACGCAAAGGCACTGCACATGACCAGGACTCTGAGCAGACAACTGCCACGCAGGCATACATGCCAACCCTCCCGATTTAGGCACCAGATCACGATTTTTCGGTGAAAAATATAGCTATTTTACATAGTCTCCCGCCTAAATTAACTGTAGCCCCAATGCATTGCTATGGGGAAATATATGTCTGTAACGCTCAACTGATTCCCACGGAGGCGCCGATCTGTTCTGGACTGCTATGACCTCTTCTAAGGTGATGCGCAGGACTCGGAAGACGGACTGGACCGGACCCCCAAACCTCGCCTGTCTGGCCCGTAGAAGAATCCTTCTGTAGATGGAAAAGGGGATTAACTGTCTGCTGGATAATGTGTCGGATTCCCCCCCTTCCCCCTCTCACACTCCTCGAACCCCCTCCGCGATTCCCCGTAGAGTCTCACCTTAGAGTCTGAAAGGACGAGCTCTCCATCCTGCTTCCGATGCAGGGGCGCGTTGATTTCCAGTTACTTCACTGGATCTCGGGTTTGGTGAGTATTCAACTCCGCTTGACTTTTCCGATATGAGGCCGTAAGTATTCAGTTGCAAAAGTTCAAGCCTTAATTGTCCGTTGTCCTTTTCTCTATTTCAGATGTAGGATGAAGAATCCGCGTAGAGGAATGGATTCGCCAAAGGTAACTCTGGTGAGTCTTTTTGATGGATGGTTCCCTTAGTGATCGTGCTTTCACCCACTAATTCGTGTGTCTTTTTCCCCTTAGGTGCCGGGCTACGGAAGTGCCAAAGAAGCGGCGCCGACCCGAGGTGAGGAAAGATTGTCCCAACAATAATCAGGTAAGTCTTAAGGTGGAAGAATCAGGCCTTCCTCGATCTGTTCCTTCGCTCACCTTTGTTTTGTCTCTTTTTCTTTTTCCCCTTAGGGGCCGGGGTACTGCAGTACCAAAGAAGCGACACCGATCCGAGGTGTGGAAAGATTGTCCCAACAAAAATCAGGTAAGTCTTAAGGTGGAAGAATCAGGCCTTCCTCAATCTGTTCCTTCGCTCACCTTTGTTTTGTCTCTTTTTCTCCTTAGGCGCTGAAAGGCGACGGATGGTGCCAATGGTGGCTGAAGATACCGAGGGCGCCTCGTGAAGGTGAGTGGAACGCGGCGCTGCAGCGAGCGATGCGATGCGCTTCTAAAAATAATGTCTTTTCTCAGGATCGTCGGAGTGATGGTTCCGGACTCCGGATGGAGGTAGGTAAAGTTCAATTATTCACCTTTCTCTCCTTTCCTTCCTTTTCAGGTGTTCCAGGTTGCAGGCGGGCGTGGCTGGAGCCAGGATGCAGGAGCAGACACGGTGAGCGTCCAGCTGCTAGACGCAGAACAACGCAAAGCGTGAGCTGCTGTCTGGGCGTGGTTTAAATAGCCCCCAAAGTAGTTCCAGGTAAGTATTCTTCCTCAGCCACGCCCGAGTGGTAAAATAGTCCCATAGGTAAAATAGTCCCTTTCAAACCTCAAGGAGGTCTGGATCCAGCAGCATGGTCTGCATCAGATAAGTCCATCCAAGCACTCCCATAATGAGCCTGGCGCCTATGGTGCCAGGACTGATGCCTTCTATGAGCCTGGCGCCAAAGGCGCCAGGACAATGTCCAAAGAGCCCCTATAAGGGGTTGCTGGGTCCCTCCCTGGGGACATGATGTCTGCTTTCGGGGACGCTGGCCCTGAACTGGCTTCCCGGGAGTAGGCATCATGACAATGTCTCCCGATTTCCCTGTGGAAATCTCCCTCCCAAGTGCGTCTGAATGTTGGCATGTATGTGCAGTGGAACAACCCACCTCACCCACCACCAGGTCAAGGCCCAGCAAAGACCCAGAGGACACCCACCAAAGGTGGGCTGAGCTACACTGATGTCCTGAAGACTCCACCAATGCCGCCACAAGCTGCCGTCCCAGCGCAGGATGAGGGAGCAGTGAGCTCCATCAACTGGAAGACTGTCATTGTAAAGATTGCAGCTGTTGTCGCAGAGCTGAACATCGACCCCACCATGATGATGATGGCAAGGCTGTCCTGAGCCTACTTCAGGGTGAAGAAACAAACCAACATTGCACCTAAACCCAACTAGGGCATCATGATGTGGAATGCCAACGGTATCCAAAAGAAGACAGACAAACTTCTCCACCTGATGGAAACGAGGAACATAAGTGCTGCCTTGCTGTCAAAGACCCACCTGCAAGGAAACCAGTAACTGAGCCTGGTGAACTACAGAGTGTACTGAACTGACCGACCAGGAAGAGCCAAAGGAGGGGGGGTAGCAGTGATAGTGAAGACGGCGATCGACAACCATGAGATTGTGCTCCCACCCCTCAGAAGCATCAAAGCTCTAGTGCAAGTCAAGACTGCGACAGGACCACTCCAGCGGATTACAACTTACTGCCCTCCGAAAGCAAAGCTTGACCTTGGAGACCCAGATGCTTTACTGGATTCCACCATCCCGACAATCATCGGAGGAGACCTCAATGCCAAACTGTCATGTGCCCCTTCTATGTAAGGGTATGGGACCGATGGAGACGCAGCCGCCATTGAATTGCTCCGCTACGTTACGCCACTGTGGTTTCAGTGGTCTAGCCTTCCCTTCTGTCATGGCCGCCGGCTTTTTCTTCACTCCTGACCGGCGGCGATCGCGTTGCAACTGGTTTGTTTCTCCTTCGTTGCCAGCGCTTCCGTGAGTTTTCTCCTTGGCTTACCGCCCTCCTATCTGGCGCCTTCGCCTTTCTCCTTTGTTGTGCCTTCTTTCCTTTCTGTCGCCTTGTGGTTCTCTTACTCTCGGCGCCTCCCTGCCTTACCTCGGATCAGCTTCTGCCTGCCCTGCTTCGGCTCCTGTGTCCTGGCTTCCCCATTCTCCCTCTACTCTCCTGGGTTTCCCTTTTCTCCCCTCGCTTTCATTCCCTTCTCTCGTAACGGTGTGGAGCAGTTCTGTTCCTGGATTCATTACTTACCTTAGGGTCCGGAAGATCTCCACCGACAGTTCCGTATTCTCTGGGGTTTTTTTGCCCTTGCGGCTTTTTCCCCTTCTGGTGGCTGCGGATCCGGGGCCTCTGGTTCCCGGATATTCTCCGGCAACCAGCGTGGCTTCGTTCCGCGGCCAACCATACCTGCATAAAAAGAAAGCAACAGAGAGAGATAAGAAGAAGACGAAGACCCCCGCTACACTTTCTTCAGGTGAGGAAGAGAGTGGAACAAACGATTCTGACATCGAGGTTGATTCACATGACAGCTTGCAACGCCACAAAGATCCCGTTATGGCAACCGCTGAACAGGTCCAAGAGCTGGTAGCGGCTGTGCAGTCCTTGAATATGGAAGTGCGAAATTTAAACCAGGAGTTACAAAATATTAATGCCGAAAACACTGTACTCCGACAGTTAGTGGTGACTAGAGAGCCCCGCAATACGGATCTTCCTCCCATGCCACTTTCATCAGGAAAGTTCGACGGGTCTTCTAAGAAACTCAAGGAATTTATAGAGGCCTGTAATATACAATTTGCCTTTCGACCTACTACATTTTCCACCGATCTAAGTAAGATCGGGTTTTCGGTTTCTAATTTATCAGGAAACGCTTTGGCCTGGGTCAGTTCCTTGGTCACAGCAGACGATCCAATTTTGAGGAATTGGGACGCCTTCGTTGCAAGGTTTAAACAGACCTTTGAAAGGCCAGAAGTCACATATATGGCCTGTGAAGAATTGCTGGAGGTCCATCAAGGACAAATGGATCTTCGATCCTACATCACCAAATTTAAACAGCTTGCTACAGAGGCTAACTGGCAGGAGCAAGTCCAATTCACCATTTTCAGGAGGGGTCTTAAGGAGGAATTGAAGGATGAACTTGCAAGGATTCCTCGTCCGGCCTCGTTTTCAGAACTTTTGTCTGTCACTCTACAGATTGAACATCGTATCAATGAAAGAAAGCAAGAGAAGAAGAATGCCAGAGGGGCTTTCAGCCTTCCCAGTCCCTCAGTTACTCCGAGGATTTCCCGGAATTTCTCTAAAGAGGAACCCATGCAGATTGGCTCCATGAGGGCGCCACTCACTCCAGAAGAAAGAAAAAGACGCTGTGAAGCAGGTCTCTGCATGTACTGTGGTTCTGCATCTCATCTGCTTAGGGATTGCCCCGATGTCCCACCAAGGAGGTCGGGAAATGTGGTGCCTCGAACCGAAATGGGACCTTGGTTTGAGGAATAAACAAGGGTCCCTATGTTACCTTGTCAGTCGCCCCTTCCCGCCTGAACGAAGACGCTCGTCTTATGGTGGTTTCATTGCATTTGTCCTGGGGGAAAAAATCTGTGGACACGCTGGCTCTTAAAGACTGTGGCCCCGCGGGAAGCTTTATGGACACAGTATGGGCCAGCAAGATGGGTATCCAACGAATCCAGAATAAGGAGAACCTCAAGGTAGAAGGTATGGATGGCACTCCTCTCTGTTCTGGGCCGATCACCCACTCCACAGAAGCCATTCGGGTGACCATTCAGGAACATAAGGAAGAGATGTCGTTTGATATCATTAGGGCCGCCCACTTCCCCATAATTCTGGGCATTTCTTGGCTACGCCGTCACAATCCGACTATCGACTGGGCCACTAATACCCTCAGCTTTCTCTCTCCCTACTGCAGCCAGTCGTGCTTGAGTTCTCAAAGATATCAGACAGCGGTATTACGGACTTCAGAGTCTCCCATTCGTACCATTCACTCAGTTCCACCGCTATTTTCTGAATATTCCCAAGTGTTTGTTGAAAAGATGGAACATGATCTTCCCCCACATCGCCCGGAGGACTGTGCCATTGAGCTTATTCCTGAGGCGTTGGTTCCATTTAGTAGGATGTTTGCCTTATCCCTCAAGGAGAAATCTGTTCTTCGACAGTACCTGGATGCCAACCTCAAAAATGGCTTAATCCAACCTTCCAAATCGACCGCTGGAGCCTCACTTTTCTTTATCTCTAAGAAGGATTCTGAGGAGCTTCGGCCTTGCATTGATTATCGGGGTCTCAACAAGGTCACTATCAGAGACAGATATCCCATGCCCTTGATATCCGACATACTCGAGGCAGTCAAAGGGGCTGTGATTTTTACCAAGCTGGATCTGAGGAATGCTTATCATCTCCTACGCATCCGCGCTGGAGATGAATGGAAGACGGCATTTAGAACCCCGTATGGGCTTTACGAATACAGGGTTATGTCCTTTGGCTTAGTCAATGCTCCTGCGGTCTTTCAACGGTTTATGGACCAAACTTTCTCTGACTTACTTTTCCATTCGGTTATCATCTATTTAGATGATATTCTAGTCTTTTCCAAATCAGCCCAAGAACACACGCACCACTTACATGAAGTATTCAGGCGCCTTCAAGATAATCGTCTATTGGTCAAATCCAGTAAATTCCTTTTTCAAGTATCCTCAGTTCCTTATTTGGGATTTATTCTTTCCAGGGATGGAGTTCAGATGGATCCCAAGAAGGTGTCTGCAATCACTGAGTGGCCCTCTCCTTCTTCCATAAAGGAAGTTTAAAGATTCTTGGGTTTCTTGAACTTCTATCGCATATTCATCAAAGATTTTTCCTCTACAGTGGTTCCCATCACTTCTCTTCTTAAGAAAGATCAACTACCTTTCAAATGGTCTTCGGAAGCGGAAGAGGCTTTCAGAAGTTTAAAGGGAAAGTTTTGTTCAGCCCCCATTTTGAAACAACCAGACCAGACTAAAAGATTTATTGTGGAAGCCGATGCTTCAGCGGACGCGGTGGGAGCAGTCCTATTGCAGGAGCATGAAGGAGTAGAGCAGCCGGTGGCCTATCTCTCCAAGACTTTAAACCCCAGTCAGAAGAATTACTCTATGATTGAGCGAGAGCTTCTGGCCATCAAACTGGCGTGTGAGGATTGGAGGCATCTTCTTCAAGGGGGAGTCGGTCCATTCACCATTAGGACAGACCATAAGAATCTGAGATCTTTAAGGAACTTGGAATGCACGAATGCCAGACAGGCACATTGGGCTCATTTCTTTGCTCAGTATGATTTTGAGATTACATATTTTCCGGGAGCCCAGAATGTGGTAGCCGACTCACTTTCACGTCGATGGAATACCGAAGAACACTCGATTCCGATCAAAGAGAGGTTTTTCCCGGATCAGGTATTCATTGGAACCATAGTGTCATTCCTCTCTCAGGTTAGGTCCGCCAATGAAAGGTTACCACTTCCTGACTCTGTAGCCACCAAGTATAAGGTTGTAAAGAAAGAGGGTTTGGTATTCGTCGACAATAAGTTGTACATTCCGTTACCGGATCTGCGCAATCAAATATTATCATGGTGCCATGACCATAAGACAGCAGGGCATCGAGGCATAAAGAATACAGAAGATCTGGTCAGAAGATCTTTCTTTTGGCCCAAGATCTCTGCCGATGTCAGAAGACATATACAATCCTGTCTACCATGCGCCCGTGGTAAGCATTGATAACAGAAACCCATTGGGCTTCTTGAGCAAATCCCACTACTTTCAAGACCCTGGGAACAGATATCCACAGATTTCATCATAGATCTACCAGCATCTCGGGGGCACACTTGCATAATGGTTACTGTGGATTCCCTCACTAAGTTAGCCCACTTCTCCCTACTTCTGGGACTACCCTCCGCATCCGAAATGGCAGAAGTTTTTATCCGAGATGTTTTTCGCCTTCACGGGTTACCCAGCAAGATCATTTCGGATAGGGGGAGTCAATTCACCACCAAATTATGGAAAGCCTTATGTCATCGGTTAGGAATCACTAGGGCCCTCTCATCAGGCTTCCACCCACAGACTAATGGTCAAACTGAAAGACTTAATGGAACTCTTGAACAATACCTTCGATGCTATGTCAACAAGGCCCAAGATGACTGGTATGATGTATTACCCTTTGCAGAATATGCATATAACAATTCCACACATTCCGCTCTTGGTCTCAGTCCTTTCTTTTGTACCTATGGGCAACACCCCAAGGGCATTCTGCCAATATCATCCTCAGAAGCCGTGTGCCCTTCCATTGAGGCTCGTTTATTGCAAATCCAGGAAGCCCACAAGATAGCTGAACAAGTTTTGGTTGAGGCTCGCTCAAGTTACAAGAGATGGACGGATCGAAAAAGAACAGAAGTCACACCTTTTGGACCAGGCCCAGAGTTTGGTTATCCACCAAATACCTACCTCGATGGGTACGCCCTTCCAAGTTATCTCCTAGGTTCATAGGTCCTTTTACTGTGGTATCTCGCATCAATCCGGTGGCCTTTTGACTCCGGCTACCCAAGAACATGAGTAAAATACATCCTGTTTTTCACTCCACCTTGTTGCGTCCTGCCCTGGCAGACATTCCCACTACCCCGGTACCTCGGCGCAGGGGTGTGGAGGACACGGCTGAAGAAGAATATGAAGTGGAAAAGATCAAAGACTCACGTTACCACAGAGGGAGATTGGAATTCCTTATTTCCTGGAAAGGTTACCCTTCATCAGAAGACACTTGGGAACCCAGTTCTCATGTCCAAGCCCCACTTTTGGTGAGGAGATTCTACCGGGCCCATCCGGGTAAACCAGGTTTCGCCCGCACTGGGGGGGGGCATACTGTCATGCGCCCCTCCTATGTAAGGGTATGGGACCGATGGAGACGCAGCTGCCATTGAATTGCTACGCTACGTTACGCCGCTGTGCTTTCAGCGGTCTAGCCTTCCCTTCTGTCATGGCCGCCGCAGCCGGCTTTTTCTTCACTCCCGATCGGCGGCGATCGCGTTGCAACTGGTTTGTTTCTCCTTCGTTGCCAGCGCTTCCATGAGTTTTCTCCTTGGATTACCGCCCTCCTATCTGGCGCCTTCGCCTTTCTCCTTTGTTGTGCCTTCTTTCCTTTCTGTCGCCTTTTGGTTCTCTTACTCTCGGCGCCTCCCTGCCTTGCCTCGGATCAGCTTCTACCTGCCCTGCTTCGGGTCCTGTGTCCTGGCTTCCCTGTTCTCCCTCTACTCTCCTGGGTTTCCCTTTCCTCCCCTTGCTTGCATTCCCTTCTCTCGTAACGGTGTGGAGCAGTTCTGTTCCTGGATTCATTACTCACCTGAGGGTCAGGAAGATCTCCACCGACAGTTCTGTATTCTCTGGGTTTTTTAGCCCTCACGGCTTTTTCCCCTTCTGGCGGCTGCGGATCCGGGGCCTCTGGTTCCCGAATATTCTCCGGCAACCAGCGTGGCTTCGTTCCGCAGCCGACCATACTTGCATAAAAAGAAAGCAACATAGAGAGATAAGAAGAAGACGAAGACCCCTGCTACACTTTCCTCAGGTGAGGAAGAGAGTGGAACAAACGATTCTGACATTGAGGTTGATTAACATGACACAAACATTGATGCTGTAACTTCAGGACCACCAACCACAGAGGATGGACACTGCTGGCATACTCCAGGAAGAACGACTGTGTAGTAGCATGTTCCACGGAGCCCTCACACTATTCAGGTACAGAAAGTCACAACCCAGATGTGCTGTACATCGTGCTTCTGACAAACCTGCAAAACACAGTGGAGCTGGAAAAACTGGCAGAGCTGACCTCTGAGCACAACTCAGTAGCAATCACCATGGGAAATGAGATGGAACCCTTCAGTAGGCAAAGAGATACAACTACAAGAGAGCTGACTGGGGCCGCTACCAGGAAGAGCTGAGCAGCACAGTCACACCTAACCCCCTGAGCACCAAAAAAGACATTGATAAGGCTGTGGAAGACTTCACAATAGCAGTCGAGCAAGCAATGTTCCATCCACAACCTACCAATAGGCATCCTGCAGTCAATCGTTGGCAAGAGCCGGGTCCGACACCAGTGGCAGAAGTTCTGCACTCCTGATATTCTGCAGAAGTACAACGTGCTCACAAGGCTCCTGCAGGAGAAAATCAAACAGCACTGTGTGGGAAGTGGGAGGCCGCAACAGCCAAGTTGAAGGAGGCGGACAACTCAGTGTGGAGAATGACTTGTCGCCTGACTGGGAAGAAGGAGCCAAGCCAACCAATCCAGGGACGTACCCACCTTTCATGCAGCAACAAGGACAAGTCGGAGGTCCTCGCCAAAACACTGGAGGCTTTGTTGACCCCGAACAAGATAAGCAGGCATTCTGATGGAGTAGAGGATGAAGTTGGCAAGCTTCTCGCAGAAGACCAAACTTGGATGGGAGCAGAAGATATCAAGGAGTGCATATGCTTTGAGGTAGCTGGGCTGGTAGAGAAGCTGGCGAATGGAAGGGCACCCAGAGAGCAACGGAATAACCAACCCAACAATCAAGAACCTCCTGCCGGCTTTGATGGAACACCTCACAGAGTACTTAAATGCATGCATGAGACTTCAGCACTTCACAAGATCCTGGAAGGAAGAAAGGGTCTGCGTATTCCCAAAAGGCCAGCAATGAACTGAGGGATCCTGTGAGCTACCACCCCATCAGCCTGCTCACTGGATTATCGAAGCTCCTGGAGAAGGTACTCCTTGCCCACCTCAGCGACTACGCATCCGAAAGAAATCCACTACCAAAGGAACAGTATTGATTTTGAAAGGAGCATGCAACGACCCATCAGCTGCTAAGAGTGGTGGACACATCAGCCACGGATTCAACATCACCAAGTCCACAACCATCGTCTTCTTGGATGTCGCCAAAGCATTCGACTGAGTCTAGCACAATGGACTGCTGCACTTTTCCCGTAACATCTTTTGTTGGATGCTACGGGAGGCACGGACTCTCAGGCCATTTAAGTATAGGGGTCAGGGAGAGTTACAGTGGATGCAAGTGAACCCCTGCAGCAGCCACACCATGAAGAGTCCCAGATAGCGCTCAGCTACAACTAACGCACAGATACCCACGCCCAGGTACCCAGGGTGGTGTTAGGACACTCACCTGGGAACAGGGACGTCCATATCCTCGCGGGCGGGGTGATGCCTGGCGGCTGTACCCGCGGTATCGTCTTGGCCGAGGGTGCATTCTCCGAGGTCATCGCTCGTTTGGGGTACCTGCCCGCTCCGGCCGAGTCGGGGTGCATGCGTTCTTACGCGGGGACGGCAGGGAACGGGCTTGTGGTTCAAGCCTCGTTTCCATGAATACCTTGATTCCGCGCATGCGCCGACTCGCATTGCGGGTCAAGCCTCGCTTCCATGCCGAGTCACTATAAAGAAGCTTCCTGGTTTTGTACTCGCCGCGTCTCAACGCGGTTTGGTCCTGATCTCCCGCTCGCTTCTGGATTACCTTGTCCTTACTTGGTTACTCCGCTTGCCTTCCTTGTTCCCTTCCTGTTTGCCCTTTCATCTCCTGTCCTGTTGGTCTGGTTCCTTGGTTTGGGGTCTGGCTTCCCTGGGTTGGGCTTAGTCGGTCCTGGTCTGGTGCTCCCCTTGTCTCTTCCTTGCCGCCTTACCCCTTTCCTACCTGTCCACCTCCCCTAGCCTGAATTCCTTCTCTGCTTTGTGCTTGGGTACCAGTGCCTCTACGGTGCCTTTACTGCTGCCATACTACTGTCTCGGCTGCCTTCTTCCACCATCTTCGAGAGGGTCTTCTGCAGAATCAAGCAACGCACTCAAGTTTGCTGTTTACATCTACCGACCATCCCTGTTCAGTGCTTGCACTGTTCTGGCGCCACGTCAATACAGGGAAGTGTCCATCCGTGGCGTCAGGAATTGGACCCATTTTCAATCCTGCAAGTCAGGACGGGACCTGGGCCGGTTCTTGGCGTTACCCTGTCATCTTTCGTTCTGCAATCAACGTCCTGGCGACCCTGGCACGCAAGCCTTCAGGAAACACAGGTACGCAGCGTCCACGGGACGCACACTTTAACAGGTGGGGGCTAGGGGCGGAAAGAGGCCAAGGACATGCACCAGGAATTTAGCAGGCCTGATGCCTCCCAAGTCAGCTAAACTGAAACCAAGCCAACCCACGTTGAACATCTTTGCCAAGGCCAAGCAACAGTACCCTGGAAGCGACATGGAACCAGCACAGGGGAAGGGGTGTGAGACTATGGAGCTGCACAACCAGGTGATGCAGGCAATAGCAGTCCTAAAAGCCTCTTTGGGCACACAGATTGCAGCAGTGTAAGTAGGTGTTGGCCTGCTGCACCAAGATGTGCAAAACTTGGTGGAGCGTTCTGCTACCCTGTAGACCCAATCGAAGGAAAACACAGGAGCGCTCCACGAGACGCAAGCGGATGTCCACATTCTATAAAAGAAGGTCAGCCTCCTGGAACATAGAATGAAAGAAGCAGAAGGGCACACCAGGAGGAAAAATATACGCACAGTAGGCCTGCCGGAGGGGGAAGAGGGCACTGACCATACATCATATATTGAGAATATGCTACTTCAGTAGATTGGGCCTGGAAACCTTATGCAGGGTTTCACAATTGAGAGGGCACACAGGGCACTGACCAGACGCTCACTCCCAGGTGCACGGCCAAGACCGATCATTGCTAAGGTGCTGAATTATAAAGATCGGGAGAACATATTGTCATATTTAAAACAAGGAGGTGAATTGAAAAGGGCCTCGGCAGACTTGGCGGTTTATACTGATTATACCTTCCAAGTCCAGAAAAGCAGAGCGCAGTCCCCAGCAGCTAAAGCAAGGCTCCGTGATGCAGGTCTGAAGTACATGTTGATTTACCCTGCGCGACTTAAAATGTATACATAAAAATAAGACCTGGTTCTTTGATCTCCTGGAGGAAGTGCAGGCATGGATGGACAGGGAGAAGATATGCCCTGGGGGTCTAGGGGGGAGAAAATGCTGATGAGCAACTTAAGTGGTCAGGAGTGTCTAAGGTAGCTAGACTGGTTTGAGGTGAGACGCAGTGCTCTGGGTACACCAACATTGGAGGGACACCCTGCAGTAGTCGATCTCTGGCTAGAAGTCAGATTCTCCTTGGAAAACACTGTTTGCGTTTGCTGTTTTGGCATCTCTTTTGTACATGGTGGGGCCTTGTCAACATACATCAAGATGAGGAGGGTCGTACTCGTGGCTGCTGCCCCCACACCCCCCGAGTTCCTTTTTTTTCTGAGGGCACTTGTTTTTGTGCCTATCCGCTGTGCGCTAACCACAAGCAGGCCGGCATGGGGCGAATGCGAGGAGCGGACATGCCTGAGCAACGAGAACATAGCTGGGCTTTTGTTTATTGTTGGGGATGTTGGGGTAGTTTTCTTGGGAAGGGGTTTGCCTACTTGTAAGGTAATGAAGAAGTACAATGTATCACCCTGGTTCGGAATACCTCATAAGAAGGAAGCTGCGAGGGGCGACCTGAGGGGGAAGATAACACGGGCAAAGGGGAAGGAAAGCCAATGGTTGGATCTGTGAATGTTCTCACATGGAATGTGAGGGATTTGAATGCCTATGTGAAAAGGAACAGGGTTAATTCATGCCTCAGGAGATGCAGGGTGGATATAGCCATGCTGCAAGAAACACATCTAACGGCTTAGAAGCAAATATTGCTAACAAAGAAATGGGGGCGGGGGTTTGGGGTTCTTTATATTTGGCTTATGCACGGGGAGTCCTGATATGGATCGCACCCTCAGTACCCTTTAAAGTCACCCATGTTAAAACAGATAATGAGGGTAGGATGGTGGTGGTGCAAGGCCTTCTCGATCAGGTGGACACATGCTTGGTTAATACGTATGCCCCTAACCATGGGGCGGTTCAGTTCTTTCAAACCCTATGTCCCAGGTTAGGACCTTATAGGAATAGTAATATAATATGGAGGGGAGACTTTAACAGTAGGCTAAACCCTCTCCTAGACAGATCAGGCGCAAAATAAGCCAGACCGGCTTTGCCAGCCAGGACCTTGGAAACGCTTTTAGATTCCTTTGACACACATAGACACCAGGCATTACCCATACCACTCGGCACCACATGCGGTGCACATGAGAATAGATTACTTTTTTGTGGGATGTGAACTAGCTCCCCTCATCATTAATGCACAATATAAAGGCAGAGTTTTGTCGGATCATGCACCGCTCAGGCTGCAATGGCAGTACGTGCCCACTAGAGCCCCGATCCCTACGTGGCGGATCCGGAGCGAGTCACTGCAGGACCCCCCCATTCCGGGATTGCATTAAAGACTGTATCACGGATTACGTTTTGCATAACGAGGGGGCTGTCCCTAGAGCAGGGACCTTTTCGGAGGCACTGAAGGTAGTGATTAGAGGCACAGCCATAGCAGGATCAAATGGGGTCCAAGCAGGGATCTGTCTTTCACTGAGGAAAGCTTGAGGCAATTAGAACAATCCCAAGAGCAGCTGCTGGACAAGAATGTGAAGATCTTTACACTAAAACAGAAGTGCATGGACTTCTGGGAGCGGTTGGGTAAACATAACTTTACACGATACACAGAGTGGCAACATGTAGAAGGAGAAAAACCAGGCGTTCTGTTGGCTTGGCTGTATAAGAGGGAGGATAAACCAGGGCCCATACACTCTATATACACGAGGCAAAGAGATCTGTGTCATACCAAGAAGGGTGTCAATGATGCGTTTTTGGAATTTTATCAGGACATTTATCAGGAGAGATCCTGCATACCAAGGGCCGATATAGAGGACGTGCTGGGCGTGATAGTTCTTACAGTGTTGCGCCAGGAAACACAGGATAGCCTAGATGCCCATGCCTCCCTAGAAGATATACTGAGCACGATTGTGGTCCTGCCAACGGGGAAGACACCGGAATCGGA
This sequence comes from Ambystoma mexicanum, assembly GCF_040938575.1. Classification (NCBI taxonomy): domain Eukaryota; kingdom Metazoa; phylum Chordata; class Amphibia; order Caudata; family Ambystomatidae; genus Ambystoma; species Ambystoma mexicanum. The sequence goes on from NC_090921.1 coordinate 987,745,988, forward strand.
TGGGCTCCCTAGCAAGTTTTATAAGGAATACGCCCAGGAATTGCCCCCCCCCACTTGCTTAGCACCTTTAATGACTCCTATGAGGCGGGGGTTCTCCCGCCGAGCCTGAGAGAATCTATCACTGTACTACTCCTTAAGCCACACAAGCCTCCTGAAGAGTGTAGCTCTTGTAGGCCCCTGTCAATGCTTACTAAATCAAGAAAAATAAGTACTGTTGCGCATAGGGTTGGTACAATTGGGTTAACTTATTTTGAACTTACTCTTTAGACCAATCTTCCTAAACACCAAAAATGTTTACACAGTTATTCATATATTTGACAGAAAAGAAACACCAATGAACCAAAACCTTTGCATCTAATATGTATTGGGTTAAACATTCAAATATAAAAAGACAAATACATGGGATAACAGCAGATCAATATGTACGGATACAAAATAGGTTTTTTGAAACAAATTGCTGAAAACATCTATATACATATATTGAGAATGCATGCAAGAGCAAAAGGAAGTATTGAAGAAATGAAAGTAAAGAGTGTAGGAAAGAAAGAAAACGCAGAAAACGTTCAACTTTCAATTCAATAGAGAGCATACAAAATTAAGAACGTGCAAGTTTGCTAGAACAGGCAACCTAAATGCAAGTTTGCTAGAACAGGCAACCTAAATGCAAGTTTGCTAGAACAGGCAATCTAAATGCAGATGTGCATTCTGCAGGTCTGTTGAGGCTCCCTCTTTCTGAAGAAAGGTCAAGGACATCAAAGCATCACATGCTCAATGGAACCAGTCAGAGGTCAGAAGCTTCATGGCAATGTTAAATTACTGTGGAAGACTCATCCCCAACCTCGCTGCTGTCATGACCCTCCTGAGGCACCTCACCAAATCATGAAAACCAGAGGAATGGATGGAGTTCAAGCCATAACATTTGAAAACTCAAAAAATGCATTAGCTGAACATGGATTACTTTTACTTCAAACTTGCCACAAAATTAAATGACGCAAGCCTCCAACGGCTGGGAGATGTCTTTACCCAATGGACACTTACAGATGAAGTGGCACCAGTGGCTGTTGTGTGTAGGATGATAACATGTGAGACAGGCGTGGTGACAAGAGAAACAGACTCAGAAAGTAAGATTTCTAAACCTTTAAAGTTTCAGGGTTTGTGTAATACCTGACTAATCCTAACTCTAAAGAGATTTTTCCCTGAAATTATGCTTCTAAGAGCCGGCAATGTCTGAAAGTACAAATAAAAAGTATGTCTGTGTCTACATTAATGCTTGTCCTCTCTCTATGCAAGCAATTTGTTAGAGGGTCTTTTCTCAACAATGAAAAGTAGTGGTTCAGCAGAAAAATAGGAAACCAGGGTTGCTTTCCGGTGGATTTCTTGCCAGGCGTGGTTTTAAGCTTGCCAAAAATAAGTTCAATCAAACAGGGTTGCCTGCACGACTTTCGCCACAGAGTCCTGTCAGTGAATTCAAATACATTCAATTTTTTTAGTTATTTGGGGTTCCCTTCCCAAGCTGCAATGTATTCAAGTTTCAAACACCACAAAAGAAATGTGACCTTTAGAAGCTTCTCAGGGTTCCCTTCCACACACCTCAGTCCTTTCAACACTATAAAGCAGACCAACTAGTCTACAACCTTGTTGGACCCATTAGGGTTCCCTCCCCCAAGCTCAGGCCTCTTCCAGCTTTCAAACACAAAGTCAGTTTGATCAAAATGCCCTTTGATTTCTTAAGTAGGACTCTCAGGGTTCCCTTCCCCAAGCTTAGGCTTCTTCCAGCTTTCAATGCAAAACAATATACATGTCTAGATACACTTTGATTTCTTAAGTAGGCATCTCAGGGCTCCCATCCCCATGCTTAGGCCTCTCCCAGCTTTAAATGTAATACAAAATATAAGTATCAGGATGCACTTTGCCTTCTTACATAGGCCTCTCAGGGTTCACTTGCCCAAGCTTGGGTCCCTCTAGTTCCAAACACAAATTCAGCTGGCCAGGATATGCCGTTTCCTTATTTACAGCTTCTTTTACACACAATCCTCTAATGGAGCTTAATCAGAGGTTTTCTGAGCAAAAAACGCCAGGCTCTTTGCTTTTCCTTAGCACTACCACTCTGATCCTTTGCCCCTCTATTGATTTCCTGCCCAAGCTTTCCTTTGTAGCTTTTTATCTTCAGGCGCTTTTTGTGCACACTTGCACTGCCTTTCATTCCTATCACTTTGTTGTGCAAACCTGCGCTGTTCTTTCCCACTCTATACTTCTTCTGTGCCTCTTGCACCTTCCTGCTTTATCATGCTTCCTGCACCCTTCTGTTTCACTCATTTCTGTCTTTGGTCGGGCACACTTGCACTTTCTTTCCTTTGCCGTCCATCCTTGCACCTTTGAATTGTCACTTTCCTTTTCCGTGCCCACTCGCACCTTTTCCTTCTTTTCCTTTCGGGCTGCTTACCCTTTCTTACAAATCTGTACGCTTTCTGTCTTTTATTTCTGCGCCGCTCGCGCACACCGTTTATTTTTCTGGTACTTTCTTTCACTCACGTTCTCCCTTTTTACTTTCTGGTTCTTAAAACTGTCCTTCTTGCTTTCCGATTCAAGCAATTTTGCCAATCTTGCTTTTTACTCCCTTTCCCTCTCCAACCACCTGCACGCTCCCGGGTTTCTCTCTCTGTCATGTGAAACTCACCGGCTAGCGTAGTGCTGGCAAACGGTCTCTATGGAATGCTTTGAGTTGAGGTCAGGGTCTCACCACCTGCCCCTCAAAAACCCTTGGGTCCAGCACATGGCCCAAGGAAACAAGCAACTGCACGGACTCTGCCAGCAGGGTCCCAGCTGCCTTGCTCCTGCTCTCAAGAGACACAGCCCATCTGCCATGCTGCAGCCCTCCTTGCGCACCAGGCCAGCGTCGCAGCACACCGCTCTCCTCCGGATCCTCCTTCCTGCAGCTCCCAGTTTCGTGGCTTCACTGGTCCAAAATGCCTCTCCAGCTCCCCCACCAATCAGGGACGTCATCTAGGGGTCAACTGAGGTCACAATTGCGACCTCTGAGGTCTCCCTTGCAACCTCTGTGGTCTCCCTTGCGACCTCTAAACCCCCCTCTAAGGAAAAAAGGTTTTTTTGGGGGGGGGTTGTAATGCAAGTTCCTGGGCTGTGGCCAGCAGCATGTGGCTCTTTACTTCTGGAGTAGCTGACTTTCTTGTTCAGGCCCCTTAAAAAAAAGAAGAAAAATAAGAACAGGAGTGCCACAAGTCTAACACTTTCAGCACTGACCCTAAATAAGAAAGAATAGGAATACCAAATAATGTATCTTTCTGGAATTCTATACAATAATTGCTAGACTCATTAAAGGTTTATTCCAGGCACACTTCAGGGGCTGAGTCACTGATTTAGTCTGTTCTTCAATGCCTCAATTCAGCCTTTCATCCTTCTGAGGTCGATAAATGAGTACCAACACAGGTTGGGTGATATTGGGTGTATATTTTTTCTATATAAAGCTCTTAAGTGTAAGTGTTATATAATAACACATCATTATCGTTTGGTCATGGACGTCTGCTTGCATTCACAGTAACTTGGTAATGTGGGCCTATACACACTGATCTTATGGCGAGATCCATTCTTGTATGAAATGTACATCACATTATAGTGATATCGTAACCATATTTGTCGTAGTGTACAATGCTATGTGATGCCACTTCCTGTTTTGTCAATGGGTGAAAGGTTGTGTTCCATCGCTTCCCGCGATATCACTTCAGGGTGAGGTCAAATTGCATCACTTCCTGTAATGTCATCAGGGGTCAAGGGTCGTGTGATGTCACTTCCGCTACCCCTGGCATTTTGGTGAAATAACATCCCTGTCACCAATCTCTGTAAAACCACTCCTTTTATAGTGAAAACAAAAGTCAAGTGGAGTCAGGTGTAAATGGACACTATTACATGCCTTACCCTGCCTGACTCCTTTAGTGGGACAACTCAATTCCCATGTTATTCCTATGGGTAATCTTTACGGATCGTAGTTGCCTCTTCTTCGTCTCAGTATTTGTTGGAAATGGGGAGTGGGAGATGGGGTGAGATTGGAGATACCCCATAAAGGCTGTATTATTACAAGGTGATTGGTAAAGGATAGGGGGAGACTCCCTGGCCCTAGATTGAGAGACAAAAGGTGAAGCTTTTTGTATTAACTTTCTCCCTTTCCATCTCACCAAACCATGCCTCCCTGGGCCTGTATAACCCTTCCCATGATCTAAACTGGGAAAAAATAAAGAAGCATTGGAATTGAGATCATGTTTTTGTATTACCTTGCGTTCCCCTTTCCCTGGGGTAGTTCTGGGATAATCAGTTTGTCTCTCTCTGGGATAAGGGGTAATGGGACCTGCATAACCCATGAAGTCTTCTGGGATCTCTCCACCTATCGTCCCATTAGAATACCACTTAACCCCTACGCCTACGGTATTCTCCTGAGGGCAACCCTGGCCTCACCTACCAAGGTGATACCCCCTCGCTTGTTCACCCCCAGGGTTGGGATCCAAAAGCGATGGCCCTCCCCTGTCCACTTGAATAGAGATTCTCAGGGTATACATGGGAGAACGCCCCTAGGTTTCTTACATAACCCCACTTGAGACGCTCAGCACCCAGATCGAAAAGGAAATGATTGCTTTGGTGTGCAGGTACAAACACTTCAACTTTTATCTCTATTTGAAACTGTTCAAAGTGTTGACAACCACAAGCCAATCATCCCCGTCTTCAAAAGGTCATCCCTTCGTCCACCCCATTTGTTTATTGTTTTGTGTATGTCTACATATGTTCCTTTATTATTATTTACCCTCATTGGTTGACTGTCATGTTGATGTGGAATCATATTTGTTTTATAGAAGTACCTGTAACATCCCAGGTACGGCAGCATTCTGTTTCGCATTGTAGTAGATGAATACGGGCCATTTGCCTGCCTTTCTCCAAGATGGTGCCCACTGTGCCGTGAGCAGTTCTTGTTTCCTCTGCAGCTGACTTCCTGGTTTGTTATCGTTCCAGCATCAGAACAAGTCTTATTCTGCCTTCTCCAGCTATCCGGCACCTCGCTACTCCTTTCTCTGGACGCACTGTAAGTTCGCCCTTCTTGTATCCTTGATACTATAATTACCTACTCTCTGCTTCTCCTTAAATCAACTGCTCTCCTCCTTCTTTCATACTAGAACGCACAGTTTTTGAGATCGCCTTCCGTGTCGCACATGACACCGAATCAACAAGTCATTCGGTATGCATCTAGTTGCAGCAAGCCGACTGTAGTCCTCCATTCCGCAACTTCTGTCCCGCACTTTATGCTGTTTCTTTCTCTTAGCGCGTCATGCTAGCCTTTGCCCTGGACCCCAGCGATGCAAGAAAGAAGATAGAACAATCAGACAGAAAGCCGCTTCTACAGCCTTTCCGCTTGACATTTATACTTTGCAGTTCCACAAGTGACTGATCAAACTCAGACAACCTGCAGCTCCTGATACCAGGGTATTCTTCCCCTGAGGGTTTCCCTGAGGCCACTGTCTCTCCTACATTGTTCCTCTACAGAGAATGTGAGTGCAAGGGCTTTAGGGGACTATTTACCACTCACTGTTATGCACCTGATCAGGTTAGTTGCTTACTGTATATAGCTATCATATCTGGTGAAGAGGGTATATCTGTCGATTCATGCACAGTGAGCATAACAGTTAGCAATGCCCAAAAAAGCTAAATAGACCCGTATACAGTCAGCAACTATGGATCAGATGTAGCAGCTGGTGGCTGCGGTTCAATCCTTGACTGTAGAGGTGCAGAGTCTGAAACAAGAGAATGTCATGCATCTTCAGCAGTAGGTTTGCACCTCCCCTATCTCTGAAATACCGCCAGGCCCACTGCCTGGAGGCAAATATGACGGGAATCCCCATAAACTAAAGGAGTTTTGGATGTCTCTACAGTGCAATTCTCCTTTAAGACTGCTCATCTTCCAGCCGATAGGGATAGGGTAGGTTATATGATTTCCCATCTAACGGGGCCTGCTCTTGCCTGGGCTACTCCTTTAGTCACCACTAATAACCCTATTCTAGACTTTTATCAAGCCTTTTTGCAGAGCCTAAAGGCAATGATCGGGTGGCAAGAGATCACAGTGTCCTCTAAAGAACACCTCCTTGACTTTAAACAAGAGTCCCAAGATATATTGACATACATTACCTGATGTAAACAGATGGCTGCTGACAAAGCATGGCCAGATGATGCTTTAATCACATTGTTTAGAAGGGGATTATCAGACGAGTTAAAGGACAAGATTACACGTATCCCCCCATCTGTTAATTTAGCATAGATGATTATGCTCACCATGCTGCAGGAACGACACGCAGAGAAGAGGAGGGTCAGGTCAACAAAACCATCTATTGATCCAACTTGTGGGACTACGAAAGCAAGTGAACCCAATTAACCTATGCAGTTGGGGGTTACCTGTGGTCCCTTATCTCTGGAAGAATGAAATCGCAGAAGAACCATGGGCCTGTGTATGTATTGTGGGTCAAAGGACCATTTGGTCTGAGATTGTTCGATAGCCCCTTCTAGTTGACAGGGAAACGCTTCTTCCTAACCATAGGTGGAACCACGATCAGGGAAAAGGAGATTGGCTCCCCATTACAACACGCAGTACAGTCTTCCCCACCATGAGGATCCTACCATACAGATTCTTCTATGGTCCAACTGAATGTTAAATTCGTTCTCCCCGATTCCGAGATACACAACATTCCTGCCTTACTTGATTGTGGGGCGGCGGGTAACTTCATCGATGACCAATGGGCCAGTAAGAATGATATCTCACGTACACCCAAAGACGTTTCTATGCCTGTAGAAGGGGTCAAAGGCAGTCCTTTAGTTTCAGGTCCCATAATTGAACAGACTGTTCCCATCTTAACCTTAATAGCATTAACTGGCATTAAATAGCAACTGGTCCTACGGCAAACACACAGATTGATAACATCCGTGTCCTACCACAACCATACAGAAAATTGCAGGATATTATCACCTCACCAAAGTATTCAGAATTACCTCTACATCGCTAAAACGATTTGGCCATACAACTCCTTCCGGAACATCCATCACCCTTTGGAAGAATGTACATCCTTTCTGAAAAAGAAAGGTCTGTACTAAAGGAGTATTTACACAACAACTTCGTCTCCAAGAAAGACACTGATGAATTATGCCCCTGCATTGACTACCGTGGACGCAACAAGATTATGGTGCCAAACCGGTATCCTAAGCCATTAATTCAAGTTATTTTAGAAGCGGTTAAGGGTGCTTCTATTTACATGAAATTAGAATTTAGGCGGCTTACCATCTCATTTGTGTCAAGACCAGAGATTAATGGAAGACAGCATTCCGTACCCCCTTTGGGCATTTTGAATACTTGGTTATGCCCTTTGGTTTATCCAATGCTCTTGCCATCTTTCAACGGTTTATGGACCACCTCTATGCCGACTTGTTGCTACATTCCATCATAGTCTATCTAGATACCATTCATGTTTATTCACACACCATGGCAGATCATACCTTTCACGTCCGTACAATACTGTACAGATTGCAAGAGCAGCATCTCTTCTGCAAATTGGAGAAATGCAAATTTCATCAACCTGAAGTCACCTATCTGGGATATGTGTTATCTGATAAAGGTACCTCTATGGATACAAGTATGGTGGCCCCAGTTCTAGATTGGCCTCCCCCATCTACATTGAAGGAATTGCAAAGTTTTTTGGGCTTACTACCATAGAAAATGTATTCCTCACTGATCTTCTACGATTCACCCTCTGTCAGGAATCGGTCCGGGATCAACAGGAGTCGAACTAGGCTGGCTCCCTCCCCATAGTCTCAGACAAAACAGGGACACTCTACATGGTGTCAGCGCTCACGATCCCTTCGGATTCCTTGTAAAAGAGGGTTACTTTAAGGCCACAAGAAGTTGGTAAAACCTTGTCCCTCCGTGTTGTTGCGTTGGCGGTTGCCATGGAGATTAGGGCAGGGACGTCGACCCGCACCACGTCAGCCGCACCTTTAGGTCATGTGACTGCCGCTAGATAAACTCTAGCCTGCAGCAAACTCGTTGCTTCTGATTTAGAATTTGGAGTCTGCTACGTACTGTGATATTCCTTGTTTTGCCTGCTATTTTGGATTCTTGCCTTCCTGTCTCTGCCTCGCTACTTTTGCCCCTGCTTCAGCCTCGCACTCGTAGTTTCCTCGAAGTTACGGCCTCCGTGATTGGAATCTCCATTGATCTCCCTCCTCCTGTCTGTGCTATTCCCCTTACCTCTTGCCTTCCTGCTCCTTTCATCCTTCCAGCTTACACACGGAACTATTCCCGTTCCGCTCCGCTGCTTCTTGTTGCCAAACCGGACCGCACCCAGGAACTGCCATTTGCCTCACGCTTTTGATCATCTATACCTCCCGTTGCCGAATCGGAATTCCTCCTGGATTGCTTTGCCTCACATTTTGTCCTGTGAAATTCCTTCAGCTACCGACCTGGACTGCCTTATGGATTGCTATTGCCTCTCATTTGATCAACATTGTTTATAACTCATCACTGTGGACTGCACAGGATTGCCTCCTGTTTCTTGGGATCCACGTGACGATTGCTCCTCAACTAGACTGCCAGTACACTACTCCTCTCCTCTTCCCCGGTACAGACTAGAGACTGCCATGGTACCATCAGGGGATGAGGTCGGAGCGTCCTTGTTTCGTCGGGTATTGTACATCCGACCCTTAGGCGTACGCGTGCCGGCGGGAATAGCCCTACACCCCTGTACCTGGCGGTCGGAACATTGGTTGTCTATGGAATACTTGCTATCAATCCCATGGTAAGAGTGTCTGTCCTTATTTATGTTTCTGCTTTTCGTTTCACGTTGTGTGAGTATTAAGGATTCTTGTTTTTTGTGTATTGTAACAGTTCTTTTGTGGTCCTTGTGAAGTCGACATAAAAAGCATTAATTGGAATACTGTCGCACACGAGGAAGTCTACTGCCACGCGTTTTTGGGTCCATTCTTCCAAACAATTGATCCCTGGTGCTGGTTTACTTGTATCCAGACACAGGGTTACATTGTAGGGTAGAATTCTTCTTCTACACTACGGGGGCAAATTAAGAAGGCAATCTTAACACCCTCTTACCCCTCCGTTAAAGAGGGGAGTCTCTTTTACTTGGACAGACGAGGCTCAGGTCGCCTTCATGACACTGAAATCTCTATTCTCTTCAGCTCCCATTCTGAAGACTCCTAATCAGAACAGGGAGACGGACGCTTCTCACTATACCTTACGGTCGGTGCTGCTGCAAGTCTCCGATCAGGGCCAAGAATGCTCCATAGCATACCTCTCCAAGACCCTGTCTCCTTCAGAATTGAACTATTCTGTTCTCGAAAAAGAACTGTTGGCTGTCAAACGTGCCTTTTAGGAGTGGAGACATCTCTTGTTTGGTGCCAAAAATCCTGTAGTGGCCAGGACAGACCACCAGAATCTGAAAAGCCTTTAATATGCCGAAACTCAGAACAGCCGGCAAGCTAGGTGGGCCCACTTCTTTTCTCTCTACAACGTGACGTTCACGTATAATCCAGGGAAGACCCACCTTCTGGCTGATGCCCTATCAAGGAAGGACATACGTTTCACTCCTCGTTTCCCATCGGAGTGCCTTTTTCCAAAGCAGTTTTTATCCATGCAGTCTCTGATTTCCTCCTTACAGTGCATAGGGAGACAGCAGCTAATATCGCCTCTTGTCAAGAAGCTGCAGTCAACAACAACCTATTGTATGAGGGTGGATACTTTTTTCATGAAGAGATGGTTCTACTTCCTACTGCTGAATTGCAACATGAAGCTCTGCATATGTGTCATGACTCCTTAACACCCTGGATCTTAGTCATCTGCATTTCTGGTGGCCTACTATGATTCCAGACATCCGAGACTACATCTCTGCATATACCACCTGTTTGCAGTCTAAGGTTCCCAGGAAACCTCCCCTCGGTCACGTAGTTAAAATGCTGAGTCCCACCAAACATTTGCAGATCATTTCTACAGATTTTACAGTGTACTTACCCTCCTCCAAGGGTTCTACTGCCATCATGGTAACCATTGATTATTTCACTAAACTTGCTAACTTCCATGCTTTACCCAAGGTTCCATCTGCCACCAGCATGGCCAGAATTGTCATTGACACGATTTATTTTGCAGCACGGTTTGCCGGACATAGTTTCTGACCGTGGTCCTCAATTTACTTCCTGTTATTGGAAACAGATCTGCTCTATTTTGAACATCAAGAGAGGGTTGAGTTTGGGGTTCCAGCCCCAAACCAACGGCCAGACTGAGCACTTGAATCAAACTCTTGATGGTTACTGTAAGGAAGGCATGGTATCAATAGTAAGACTGACACAAGTGACCACAGTTCAAGCATGTGATAAACGCCTATCTAATTCTAAATCTACAGATGGGAGCAAGCTATGACCATCATATATTAATGCAGTCCTAGTGGAGTCTTGTCAAAATAAAAGGGCCTATACTAAAATAAAACTATTGCCAATCCTTACCGCTAAATACAAATAGTGTAGGGTAGTGTTCACAAAATGATATGCCAGGATGTTCAGGCCACTGGCCTCCCTTCCCCACGTTTTCAGCACGGGACAAGGCAGTTCACTCGAGCAAAGCACACACTCTGCCTTCTTCGGCGCAAGGATTCAGTTCCATTACGAGCACCAGGGTCTTCTGTGCCCAAGTCTCTTTAAGTATCAAAGTCTCTTGATTCAGAGGGCCTGATGTATCAAAACAAAACACAAAGTTCCTTTCCTCTTATAAGTACTCAATTCAAGAGGCTCACCCTGGATCCCCCTCAGCCGGGCTCTGCTCCCTTTTATATCATGGTCATTACTGTTGATCCCCCACTTCCGGGCTCAGATCCCTCTTTTTACAACGTTCACAGAATATTCTTTCTCGGTTGACTCATGGTTCACCCCGTATCCCTCTCAGCCATGCTCAGATCCTTCCTCTTACACATTTAGTCTCCCTCAGCTGGGCTTGGACCAATTTCGTTTGCATCAAACTAGCGAAGAACTTTGAATGTGTGCAGGATTTAGCTTGACCAGTTGCACAACAACTTCGATCTCAAAATTCCCTTCTCACAGTTGCCAACCAGTGGGAAGCCTAACAGAGATCTTTGAATGGGCACCCACGTTGCGTTGGACCACTCTGTCTACGGTATCTTTCTTGGCTTTAAAAGTTCAGTCTTTCAGGGTCTCCCTCCACCAGGTTTGGACCCTTTCCCAAAGTTCACAAGGGGTCTCCCTCTGCCTTGCTCAGACCCCTCTCAGGGTTCTCAACGGGCCTCACTCTGCCAGGCTCGGACCCTTCTTCCAAAGTTTACAAGGGGCATCCATCTGCCGGCCTCTGACCTTTCTTTAATTTATTGTAATGCTTATGCGAAATACGAGCTGAAACAACATGGAGTCGGTGCAGAGCCATTTTGGACACTCATCTCCCATCACTGCAATAAAAACCTGCGTCTCTGCGGGCCTGGTAAAATGAAGGAGTATTTCAGTAGCGAAAGCAGGGCAAGGTCATACTACTACATAAATAGTGTTGCTGAGTGGACGAACTTTGGGGAATAGTTATTGTATTGTCCACTGAAGGATGAATACAGGGAGGGAGTCGGAGCGTTCTGCAGGTGCATGATAAGGGGTTCTGAGAATGAATTCAAGGAGAGGGCGAAGGGTTTTTCCACTCCTGACTGGTTTTTGCCACTCTCTGCCCCTTCTACTTGTGATCTGCTCTTCGAGCCAGGGGTAGTCACAAGTGAGAAGGACAGGGACATGCCCCCATAAAGAGAAGAGGGTATTCTGCGGAAGGCAGTTAGAACTTGGACCCCTGGATGATGCAGTCTCGCTGAGGGGACGGACGCCCCACCTCAGACCCCGTTAGTATGAGTGATCTCTTTGCCTACCTACTCTGGGACTAAGCAGTCTCGTAGTGGCTAAGATGAAGGTGTCTTCTGCTTCCTTGCTAACGGTGATGCCATTTTTCTGTATGTTTTTATATATCTGAGTATATGTTTGTTTTTGTATGCTGAGTTCATATATATATATATAACGATTAGTGTAAGTGTTATTTTTTGCCTGTCCGAGTCCAATAACTTGTTTTGCCTGGGGCCGGAGAAAACATAAGTATAAAGGTTCTCCTCACATGGTCAAGAAAAAGCAAAACATTTATGCAAACAAGACATAGAAAAAGTGTCTTTGGAATTCCAGTCCCATAATACAGTTCTTGGCATTTTGCTCACACTTCCTCAGCTCCCCAAAACAGCATTCTCGTGGTTTTATGAGCCGCCAGAGCACTTTGGGAATTTTACCTGGGGTCAGGGTCTCGCCACCTGCCCCCCAGAGGCCTGGGCTCTCCTGTTTAGCTCAGGGGAGGAGCTTTGTTGTGGGTGCCACCAGGTAAACCCAGCTGCCCCTGGTTTAGGCGCCCTGAAGGCACAGCTTCCACTTCACACTGCAGCCTCCCCCGCGCAGTCAGGCTCAGTGTCTGGGTAGTTCTTTCTCCTCCAGGCCTTCCAGGTTCCTCACAGCTCCACAGGTCTCGCTCTGGCATCCTGGCACCCTCCAGCATCCCCAGTTTACTCAAAGTGTGCTCTCCTGCTCTGCCTTTTACACTTTCTGGGAATCTTAAGTGGAGTCAGGTGTGAATAGTTAAGAGAGGCCTGACCTTGCCTGGCCTCATTAGCGGAACAGTCCAATCTTAATATGACGTAGTCTTTCTTCGATCTCTCAGTGGTGTTTTGGGAGATCTTCATTCTTTTAGCTCCCCTCTGCCTCATCTCAGTGTATATAGAAAAAGCCAGTGTGGAAGGATTGTGGGAGTTGTAGTTTTTCTGATTAATTTGGGAAAAATTGTGTAGGGTTTTGTCCAAATAAACGGGCTGAGTGTGTGAGGGTAAATAAATGCTTTGGTGTGGTTTCACATAAAGGTACTGGGGCATATCTGAGACACAGGGATAGTCCTGCTGTTGTAATACACGGGTTGAGATATGTAATTTCTTTCTCCTGGTTCTCCCACGCCTCCTTTCTGAGTTGGTACTTGTTGCAATTAGGGAGGGCGTAACGGGGCAGGATTTAGAATAACCTATAAAGATGGAGGAAGTTTTGGAAAGGGGGAAATACTGAATCTCGCCATCAGATGTCTCACCCCCATTCCTTGAGGATCCCTCACCCATGACATCCTCCCGCACTTGTCTCACACAGGGTCTGGATCCAAGGGCGATGGCTGTGCCCTGGCACCTGAGAAAGAGATCCCATGGTTCAGACAGTGAGACACCCTCCGGTTTCTCCCATTACTTACGGTGTTTCAATTACGCCGCCCAAGATAACTGGGTGGAGTTGTTGCCCCTGGCTGAGTTTAATTTGAATTCCAGCCCCTTCTTGTGCATGTATGGGTTTCACCCTTCCTGTTTTCCGACTGCTACCCGTTCTCTACCAAGTTTCCAGATGTGGATGCCCTGGTTTCAGATATCCAACGGGGGCATTCGCTTGCTGGCATTGCCTTGCAGAAGGCTCAGGACCGGTCCAAGCGGTCCGCCGAGTGGAATCACACGCCGGCTCATGTCATATTGCCAGGTGACATGGTCTGGCTTGCATCCTATTTTTTGCCCTGTCATCTGGTTCCTTCCAGGCAGTCGCCCAGATTCTTTGGTCCTTTTAAAGTTCTGTCCTGTCGGGGTTTGGCTGCCTTTCTGCTCTAGCTTCCCCCCTCTTGGTCCAGGATTCCTCCAGTGTTTCACGTTTCTCATCACCCTCCTCCTGTGGACACCATCTCAGGGCTGGAAATCGAACTGTCCGGTATTTACGACTCCCGCTACCGTCGTGGTTGCCTCCAGTATCTGGTGGACTGGAAGGGTTATTCCCCTGCTGACCGGATCTGGGAACCGGCTTCTTCAGTTCATGCTCCTAGATTGGTTTGTTTGTTTCACAGACTCCATCCTGGTAAACCGGGTATGTCTCCTCTTGGAAAGGGGTATATTGTAACATCCCGGGCATGGTGGCATACGGTTTGGCATAGGTGGAGAGGAATACGGGCTGTTTGCCTGCCTTCCACCAAGATGGAGTCCGCTGTGCCATGTGCAGTTCTAGTTTCCTCTGCAGTTGACTTCCTGGTTTCCCCTCATTCCAGCATCAGAACAAGTCTTATCATGCCTTCTCCAGCTACCCGGCACGTCGCTACTCCTTTCTCTGGACGCTCCGTAAGTTCACCCTTCTTGTATCTTTCACTCTGTACCTACCTACTTACCTACTCTCTGCTTCTCCGTACATCAACTGCTATCCTCCTTCTTTCATACTAGAACGCAATCAGAGTATTAGAGATCGCCTTCCGTGTCACGCATGACACTGAATCAACAAGTCATTCGGTACGCGTCTAGTTGCAGCAAGCCAACCATATTCTTCCATTCCGCAACTTCTGTTCCTCACTTCATGCTTTTTATTTCTCTTAGCACGTCATGGCTAGGCTTTGCCCTGGGCCCCGAGTGGTGCAAGAAAGAAGAAAGAATAATCAGACAGAAAGACGCTTCCACAGCCTTCCCGCTTGACATCTATACTTTTTAGTTCCACAAGTGGCTGATCAAACTCAGACGCCGTGCAGCTCCTGAAACCAGGGGTTACTTCCCCAGAGGGTTTCCCTGAGTCCACTGTATCTTGTACTTCGTTCTTCTACAGAGAAGGGGAGTGCAGGGATTTTAGGGGAATCTTTAGTACTCACTGTTCTGCACCTGATTAGGTAATTGTTTATTTATAAAGCCCTTATACACAGGTGGAGTGCTTCAAAGTGCTTCAAGGCAGGAAGGGAAAAAGGGAATACAGTAATCATTCTTAGGCCTTGAAGTTTCCAAATGATCTAAACAGAACATCTAGTATACTATTTCTCCTAGTGCAAGTGCATGAAGTGTTACAGTTTAGATCCAGCTAGGGAGAGGGCACAGAAAAAGGTGGGGGGGACAGGACAGACAAACTTACTAGTCCTAATTCATTTAGGTAATGCATGCATACAGACGGAGGTGCGAGGAAGAGACGGTCGGGGGTAACAGACACGTCCACTCCAACAGGGCCCTGGTTTAAGTGCAGAGAGGTTGCCTTGCTCATGGAGTGTAAGCTAAAGTGCAGTAATGCTGAACATAGTGCACTGGGCCGGAGGCAAGTGCAAAGACTGGCGGGGGGCCTGGGACCTGTAAGGTTCTGGAGTGAACCAGGCAAACAGTCAGCAAAAACTGAATGGAGTTAGGGAGGAGAAGGAGGAAGGGGGATGGAGAAAAAGATGGAGGTTAGCAGGGTAAAGGGAGATAGAAAGGGGAAGAGAAGTGGAAGGTCTTGATGTGTTTCTGGAGGCACCTGCAGAGGATAAAGATCTACCCTCAAATCTCTATTTGTGAAAGCGGCTAATCCACAGAGAGTTGGAGGAGGATGAGCGGAGGACGATAGACGGAGAGTATTTAGGAAGAGAGCGTTTGCAGATAGTGCGGGCCCCGGCCCAAGAAAGTCTTGTGGATTATGCAGAGGGTCTTGAACTTGATCCTTGCATCCACGGGCAGCCAGTGGAGGGATTTCAGCGTCAGAGAGATGCAGTCCCTGGGCTTGAGGCTAAGGATAGGTCTTGCGGTTCTGTTCTGGATGAGTTGTAAAGGACAGAGAGTACAAGAAGGAATGTTGAGTGGAGGCTGTTGCAATAGTCCACCCTAGAGAGAACCAGGGCTCTCGTGGTGGTGTGCCGCTGGGGGAAAGTGAGAAAAGGTAGAATACCTCTTAGAAGGTACAGTTGGTAGTGGACATTTTTAGAGATGTCTGAGATGTGCGAAGAGAAGGAGAGGAGTTGAAGATGACCCCAAGATATTTGGCCTCATTGGTAGGTGAAGGTGCAGAGCCAAGGGAGGACGGCCAGTCTGACAGTGATAAAGCGGAAGCAGAGGTCCCAAGGTTAGTTGCTTACTGTATATATCTATCATATCTGGCGAAGAGGGTATACCTGCAGATTAATGCACAATGAGCATAACAGTACCATTCATTTGGCTTCTCCGTTGTCAAGTTGGTTCTGCTGCCCTGAAAAGGCTGGGCCACTGATATAGTTGATGGCCTTAGATCAGCCAAAACTTGAATAGGCACTGGCATTTGAAGACATGTTGTGAACCGAAAAGGACACTGTTTCATGGCCTCTTGTGTGTAAATTGATGACAAAATGTAAGTATTGGTTGCTTAGTTCTTTGTAAATAAGGATGAGAGTCATTCATATTGCAATAATTGTTAATATTTCATGAGTGCACGATTTGATGCACAAGTACAACTCAAGGTGTTCCTTGAGGGTTTTTGTTTGTTTTAAAGGGTTGGGGGTGTTTCCTTGATTTTGTTATTCTTCATCCTTTCTTTTGGTTCTTTCACCTTGGTGGTAGGATTTGTTTTTTTTGCAACGGGAAAAGTTGTGATTTTTGTTAAAAAGATACTTTTTTTGTTTTAATAAACTTTCTTTATTAACATACTTGGCATCATTCATCACAGATCAAATCGACTGAACATACAAGGAGTGAGAGGCATACAAAACACACCCAGGAGTTTGGGGAGCACCGTCACCTTAATTAACGGTATCTTGCCAGCAATGGTGATTGGCAGCCGTAAACAGTTTCTAAGTTTAGTCACCAGCCTCACCATATAGGTGGCATAGTTGTAGTTGTATATCACAGTGCCATGTCGGACAGCTATTATCCCCCAAATAACAAATAGTGGAAGGGGCCCATGTAAATCCATGTAGATCACAGGGCTCAGTGGCGGTATCTGTTAGGAGTAAAATATCGGACTTGCTGCAATTCACCCTAAGACCTGATAGCTCCCCAAAATCCAGAATGTCTTTCATGATAGGTGAAAGGTGGATGTGGGGACCCCTAATATGCAATAGCGCATCGTCAGTGTAAAGTGTTGGTCAGAATAACATTAGATCTGGTACATGACATCATTAATCGTACGCAATTCAATTCCTAATGTGATTACTTTTTGTGGTGGTAGTGGCGAACCCGACTGCAACATCGCTATCACCCCAATCCAAAATGGTGGCTCAATGTGGGCCTACCGATTACTTCCAGGTCATTTGTCGCAGTTTAAAAGAACACTGTTACAGGGCAGTCGCCCTTGAGAGTGGATGCACAGCGAGCTGCCAGGGACGTCAGGCGAGTTTAATATTTGTATGGATAAGGAATCACTTATGTACTTTTGAGTTTACATTTCACAAGTGAAGGGTTACTTTTAACAATGCCCTTGCTTTTTTCTTTTGTTTTCTCGGATACCCCCATGGACTCCCGACAGCGTTGAGAGCTATGCAATTGCGTCTAATATAATTTACTGAAAAGAGGTATGCCAATCAGAGAGGGTGTATACAGGGTTCCCTATAAGTGTTTGGGGCATTTAATTGATTAAAAGCTTTAGTTTTTTTCAATTTTAGTACACTTTAAGTTCCCACCAGTGGGAGAACAGAACACAGTCAAGGTAGGGTG
This sequence comes from Ambystoma mexicanum, assembly GCF_040938575.1. Classification (NCBI taxonomy): domain Eukaryota; kingdom Metazoa; phylum Chordata; class Amphibia; order Caudata; family Ambystomatidae; genus Ambystoma; species Ambystoma mexicanum. The sequence goes on from NC_090921.1 coordinate 987,763,519, forward strand.
ACATGACAATTGATCATGCCGTTCTCTAACAAGTCACAAATAATGGCTCACTGTAGATTTATCTAAGTGCACTCTAATCTATACAATCAGCTGGATCTTCATAGAAATGGGATTTTCACTGCGTGATTCAGCATGCGTTATGATGTCTTGGCTCTGGTGTCACCCACTTGGGTACTGTAAATATGGCAAACTATGTTTAATTGGTTAACATGATGGAGTGCCACTCTTAACATTAGTTGTACCTTGAAAGGTTGACTAAAAACGGTTATTTTATCAATTTACAATGAATTATATGTACCCTTACCGTGTATATGGCATTTTGTCTCCCTACTATGGATTGTTGGTGACTTTGGTGACTATGTTGACGTCAACTCATGAATGGTAAAATTGTTTCAATGTAATATTGTGAATTTAATTATTGCTCCACCTTACATCCTTACCTGTACCTATATGCCCCGATTTTTGTTTCTGGTGCATTATACGAATTTTGACTTTTTATATTTATTTATTTGTTATGTACATTAACTGTCTGTGATATTTGATATGCATATATCAGCTTGGAAGAAGACCTTGTGGTCGAAACACCTGTCAGCTGTTTTCACTTTCATTAAATTATTCCATTCATCTAAACTTAACGTGTATGCGCAGTGTGGTTGTGAATCCGTTGTACTTAAAGAAAATTGGAATCCCAGCTTCCCTGACCATAAGTGTAGTCCACCTCCAAACACTAGATAAGAAGGGGTTTGCAGCACCAAGCCATACCTACGAGAAAAAGTATGGTTCCTGGGCTGAAGCCAGCCGTGGAAGCGCTTATATTAAGGTGCATACCTTGCTGGGCAACCTGTGCTACTGCTCTGCATGCCCCTCTCTGGTTCACACCCAGAAGAGAGAGACCCTGGGAAAATGTCTGTGCAGACTTCGACTCCCTACCAGATGGAAGGTACATGTTCATAATGATGGACGAATGTTCCCACTACCCTGAGGTAGAGAACATCACTCCACAGCAATGCGTGTAGTGATCCCAAAACTGGAATAGATCTTCGCCGCGCACGGTATGCCCATTTCCCTCAAGTCTGACAATGGGCAGCCATTTCAAAGGAGTGAAATCAATGAAGAAATTTCTGAGTGACCTAGGTATTGTGAGGGGACAGAAATGTGAGGGGGACACAAAAGTAGTTTTCTCAGAGTCTGCCATTTATTAAACAATAAAGGGTGAGATAAACACCTATCTTTCCCTAGCCTAACAAGAATGTCCCTAATTGGTGTAGAGAAGCCCCTCAACGCTCACACCAGAAAAAATGCATCTCACTAGGGAAAAAGGCCCAGCACACCACTTGCAAGGAGGACAAGGTTTATTTCCACAAAAATAAAGATGCGCCAGCAAAGAGGTCTGCTGCCACAGAATGTTCTAGCAAAATCAGCACAAACAATACATTAAAAAGGCACAAAGTGTCATCAGTGACTTAAGTCACATAAGTTACAAATCTGAATGGCTGGGTGGTGCAACCCTATACATAGGCTACCTGCTCCATGGGGATGCCAGGCCATTAGTCGCGGCCCCTTCTGTCCATCTTCTTCCAAGTGGAATCCTCCTTGCACGTCATCAGGCACGAAGCTACAGTTAATTGCTCATTATATAAAGAAAAACAATGCATCCTCTATCTCTAACCTAATCTGATCCTGGTACTGCAGACAAGGGCTAAGAAGATACTTCGAGGTCACTGAAACTCACAAACCCCAGCTCAATTCCAGACACGTCAGCGCTCTTCCAAAGCTCCCCACCCTCATTTTAGGTTTGTTGTTTTGCCCCTCCCGGCACCTGGCGGCACAAATCACGTGACCTAATGGTCAAGGAAACCTGTCCCTGCTTTCTGATCTTTTCTGATTTATTGGGGATCTAACAGCTTTATGGTCTTCGGACGGCGGCATCTGAGCGCTATTACTTAGATCTGGGAGTGGTGGAGGTCGGAGGCTCGTGCCCTCCTTCTCATGGGATCACTTTTCACAGGGAGCTCTCAGCCCCCTCCTGGCATTGCAGGGCCCATTCTCCTAGGATATGAATGCTGGCAACAGAAGGCAATGAAGTGAGCTGAGTGTTTGGTTTTGGTGCAGGAGCATTTATCCTGCTAACCGAGACTCCCTACCATTTCTCTCCCTTGGTGGCGGACCTTTCTTGTCTTAAACCTTGTCCTCCGTAGAGCGAGTGAAGTGAGCTGAGTAAACTGAGTGTTTGGTGGGCTGGCGGGCGCGGGCTCAGGATATATAATCTGTGTCCTTGAAGACAGGTGAGACTTTCACTGTGTATACTTATTGTTTGACTGTGGTGTCTGCTGGAATAATTTGGCCTCTCCTCGTGGGTACTGTAAGGAAGGCATGGTATCACAAGTACAACACTAACACACAAGATACAATTTCAAAACCTTTATTCAGTTTTCGGGGTTTCGAAAAACTCCTGCTTTGCCCTATAGCTATGATGGGAGTAGTCTCTACCATCAAAATAATAAAGAAACACAGTCCTAGTCAGTCTCTGTTAAATCAAAGATGGCCTATACTAACAAAACCTAATGCCTGCCTTATCTCGTACACAAAAAAGTGTGTAAAGGGGAATATGTATGCAAAGGAAAATCAGTATGATAACATAAGTAATCAATGTGGCTGAGTCAGATCTCCTTCCCATGTTGGATAGCACAGAGTAAGGTGGTCCACGTACACAGGATGACACACTCTAGCTCAGGTTCTCAAAACAAAGGCAGTTCAAAACATGGATCGAGGCCCGCTTGGGCTTCCACGTTAAAGTCACTTATTCCTGCTTTCAAAAGTTCTTTCACAGTTCAACAAAAGTTCATGAAGGTCTCCCTCAGTCGGGCTCGGACGTCCCAAAGTAAAAGGTTCTCATAGGTCTCCCTCAATTGGGCTCAGACCTCTCAATCACAGCACTGGCAAGTGTTTCCTTCTCCAAGCTTAATTCACATTCTTTAGGAGTTCCCTTACCATAATTTATCGCACTTTCAGTCTCCCTCAGATGGGCTCAGACCTTTTCCTGATGTCAAAGAGTTTCAAATGTGCGAGGTTTTTACTATAGACATCAGCAGGACCACTTCGACTTTCCGTTTAGCTGTAACGCTCACCTGATTCCCGTAGAGGCGCCGGTCTTGACTGGGCGTATGCCGTATCTTCAAAGGTGATGTGTAACACACGGCTGGCTCTTTGGGCTGGACCTCTGTGCACTGTATGTCTGACTCGAAGGGTAAGATGTCTGCAGACTGAAGACTGGATTCAGGATGGTAAGCCTTTTTCCTTAGGCCCAGGATCAGATGCAGAAGACACGATGAGCGTTCTGCTGCAGAGGATGCAGAATAACGCAAAGCAAGATTCATCCATCGGGTGTGGTTTAAATAGCCTCCTGTAGTGCTTAGGTGTCTCCTTCCACAGCCACGCCTAGGTAAGAAAAGAGTTCCTGCTTTCCAGAAGAGTTCCAGTGTTCTGAACCTAGGGAGTGGCTCCTGCCCCACCCAACAGGAAAAGTAGTTCCAAACAGAAGAGGATCAGAGGCTCAACTGGCAGGCAAGTAAGCAGCATGGTCTGCTGCAGGTAAGTCCACCCAAGCATTATGAGCCCGGCGCTTCCAGCGCTGGGTCTGGGCATATTTATGAGCCTGGTGCCACTGGCGCCAGGACTGGGTCCAAAAGGTCCCAATTGGGACTGGTTGGCCCTCGGAACCTGGGTTATGGATCTGCTTCCAAGGGAGTTGGGAAAACCCTGACCTTTTGGAAGCAGAGATCATGACATTAGCTCAGACTCTTGTGTTATTTGCCCCAGTGTCTCTTGGTCTGGGTAGTTCAGTATCACAAGCACAAAAGTTCAACATTCACCTTGTCACTGCCCCTTTTGTCGGGGTCAATCTTGATCATTACGCATTTTAGAGTTCATTCACTGTGTCGCTTTATAACAAAATATTTCACCTTTCACTGAGACATTTGAGTGGGCTACTTCCTTTCGCCAGTCCACCCCACTACTCTGTATCACTGGCTTCACAATTATCGGTAATATAAAGTTCCCCGCGGGTCTGCCTTCCTTCACGTCGCATCCACACACGTGCAGCCTTCAATTGTGATACATAATGTTGAATCTTCAATGATTCCTTAACACACACTGGTCTTTCATGTCACTCGCCAACTCACTGGCTGTGTGCATTCCTTTTCTGTCTTTGCTGTTTGAATTCACGAGTCAAGGTTAATACCACAGGTTTGGCCTTGCCTCCCCAACTCTGTCGTTCACTCGGGAGGGTTGGAGGCATCCTTGAAACACAATGCAGTCTTCTTGTCTGTGATTTGGCCTTCTCCACGTATCTTTCACGTCTCTTCATAGGCAACAACCTTCTGCAGGGATCGCCTGGGTTTCTCTACTCTTTGCTCTCATCTCTGTCAGTTGCTCTGCTCACGTAGGTTCACCTTCGCCCCAGAAGTTCTTCTCCTTCTCGTGTTCCACCTTGCTCAGAGTGTGTTTCTATGTTCTGCCTTTTATCTGTGTGGGGAGAGCTAATGGGTATCGAATGTATGTAATTAAAGGCAAGTGCCTAACTTTGCCTGACCCGGTTAACGGGACATGTCCAATGCGATATGTAATGGTTAGCCTCTTTACTGTCAGTGGCCCTCTTCCTCGCCAGTGTTTGTGTAGAAAAGGGTAGGGGAGTTGGAATATTGGAGGATCCTATAAAATAGGATGGGTCATGGGTACGGGAAAAGGGGCATTTTCGCATCTCACCATCAGTTGTCTCACCCCCACTCCCCGAAGACCCCTCAAACCAGGTGATCCTCCTGCACTGGTCCACCCCCAGTAAATGGATCCAAAAGCAATGGCTGTGTCTTGGCCACCTGGATGACAGGTCACAGAGGACTAGCGGGTGAGACACCATTTGGTTTCTCACAGTACTTTGTTGAATCATTGGGTAAATGGCCTCCTTTTACCCGGATATATAAACATTTGCCTCTCAAAGTTCTATTAATCTCTACCGGTTCTGAATGCATGTTTATGATCTGAGAAGTAACAAAACAAGGAATTGTACCATGAGGTCAAGTGAGAATTGTGATCTGGCACAACAAACGGACAAGGCAAGGGCCCTCCCCCTCCCTGTTTCACCGATAGAGACATTGCCTTCTCTAATACACGGGGGAGAGATGAAGGCCATGAACATGATAAAAAAACAGGCAACTCTAATTTCCTGTTTCTTCAACCCGATGAAAGAATTGTTAATAAAGAACTGGAGCGCAAGAGAGTGGAGGTTATAGAAGATCTTGATGCAGATCTCTTGGACCTCAATACCAGCCTAATAGTGGGAAGTAATAGTGATAGGTACATCAATACCCCCTTATTTTCAAAGAGCTGGCACCCGAGGAGAGTTCTATTGACAGTGATACAGAGAGCTCTACTAATGAATCTCTGATGAATGTGAATAGGAGAGGGCTATCTACCTTATTGTATCCCTCACAGAGTTGGGACCAGAATGCTTCAGCCACTGTAGCATTGAATGGGGTTCTTTCAGAGTTTGTGATTTGTACGTTTCTTTTAAAAAAAGGAGTCGGTATACACTACCCTGTTACAGGCTTTGACGGAGCAGTGTGGAAAAGCTTGTCATTGAAAATATGAATAGGTCAGTTGGGAGTTATTTTGTCAGTGTTCAGAATTGTGCTAAAGAACGTGCTAATGGTGGTAACATTTTCTCAGTCACCAACCAATGATCAACGTGTGGATAGTCCTACACTCACAGATTTGATAAATGTCTCAGCATAGATCTCAGAATCTACTGTGCTAGCGGCATGTAACGTGACTCTTATAACTCAGGAGGTCTGTGTGGCGAGGAATAATGAAAACGTGGGGATGGGTTTACCTTCCCTGATTGTGAATGATATAACTAAGTTGCAGCATGAAACAGGTTCTATGACTGAGGCACTAGTGTAGACTCCAAGAGCGCCCTTGCTATCTTATGCACCCAAAGGAGGTGGGAAACAGCTTAAGAAAACAAAGAACCTACAAACTAAGAAAGTTAATTCTAACTCCTCCAGACAATTGCTCAAAAATGTCACTATGCAAAATGTGTTATTCCTAAACACTCTGAGGAGGGGGCCGGTCCTAGTGGGATTTAGGTTTCACAGGAGGCCAGAATGAATAATCCAGCAGTAGAAGACGTTGATGGTTTAAGCGTGGTTGTTGTCTGTCAGGAAACTACATGCTGTGCAACATTCCTTGCCTAGGATCTCTCATCGACGTTCCCTCAAAAGTTGTGTTACACACATAAATACAGGGCCATTCCTCCAGTGCTGGAAGTTACCTTGACAACGTTTGAAGCCCCTGCATGCAGGACGTCATTCAGCCACTTATGTGGTTGCCACGGGGAAAGGCGGTGCTCGCACCCACGTAAAATGTAGGACGTTGCAGCGTTCATTCGGAAACAAGTGCTTCTGATTGAAGTTGTTTTCTGCTTTGCTCTTGTATTTCGTTACATTTGATTCCACGTTACTGACCTGCTTCTGTTTACTGGATTCCACCTCCGTCTCATCCATTGTACTGTTTGACTCCGTTTCATGACCCGGTGCTGCTCATTAACCTAACGGTTTGTACATCTATCTGCCAGACCAACGCCAACCTTTGCTACCTCCCTGGAACTCCCTGTCTTGCTGTCCTGTTACCTCTGCTGCACGCACGTTGACAACCACCTTTGCTCACTGGACTTCCTCGTGGCTCAGGACTGAGCCTGTTCATAGACAAGAGACGCTCTGCTGGATACTGTGCTTAGCCGCTCCTTGTTTTCTTCCGGATATCCTTGCATTTTCGTGATCAGCTTGTGCATGGACTAGAGGCGCTACCCAGTTTATTGTGCACCATCTCATTCGCTCAGGCATCTTCATGCCTTCGGGTATAGGTCCCACTAACACTCCTATCTCCCATTCATTTTTTGTTTCCTTGCCTGGATAACTGGACCTTCTGATCTTCCGGACTCAGACATTTCCACTCCATGGTAAGGTTCTTTCATTCCTATGATAACACGGTATCCCTACATATTATCCCCACCAAAAATAGCGCCGTATATATGGTCGTCTGGAACGCTATAGGCGATATTTTTGGGGGGGATAATTTGTGGGAGCGGGAGTTGCAGGGGTGTCCCCCGCACATTTAAAAATAATGCGGGAGTTGCGGGGGTGTACCCCGCAGGGACCAGGCCTCAATATCGCCACAAAAATATGGCGATATTTTTGTATCGCAATATATTTGCGGGGATATTAATACATGGAACCGATAACACATGCCACACTGCTTCTCCACAGGGACTTACTCTTATTGTTCTGTTATTCGAGCCAACCCTTTCCTGCCTGGAACCATTTGGGGACACCACTCTTCAGTCACTACATTGGCTGCTAGCAACACTCTGGGAACCCAATCCTCCCTTAGAGGTTAGCCACTCTCTTTTTCTCTCACTTGAGTTTGGAACATCACGTTTGTGCCACTAATTGCTGTTCTTTCTACTTACAGCTGGAGTTGTTCGTGGTGTATGTCCCCCACTCTTCCGATTAATTAATTCCTCTGATTGTTAAACTTGAAGAACAGTGGGATACATTGATAGGAAGAACTCTCTCCTGGTGAGGAGACTTAAAGGATCCAGTCTGGGTTCTGGCCTTCTCTGTCGTCTCAGGGCTGGTTGGAGTCACTGGGAGTCCTAGGTGGTGAGTCATAGCATTGTCCCCAGGCCAGCAATGGCCGATAAATCTGCAGAGAAAGGAAGATTGGCAATTAGGAAAACTAAAGTCTTACTTAGCTATCATACTAGAAAGTCAGTTTAAGGAGCCCAACAATTTTATTAAAGATTCGATTAATACATTGGAGTTACCCTACAAAGCCTCTTGTATTGCTCCTGGTATGTAGGGTGCTGAAAATAGAGATGGTGGTCCGTATAAAAGTATAGTAGGTAGGGCTGATGAGGACTCTTATGTTTTGGCAACTCATAACCCGATGCATGGTAGGCTGTCTATACGTAATGCTGATGGGGACATGAATAGCAGGTGTGATCCTGGACCCTTAAGGAAGGTAGACTTTCCTTCAGGGATTAAGATCGCTAAGGAATCAGGTACCCCTTCTCCTTCTAAGATGTGTTGTATGTTCTCCTTGAATGATGAATGTGTTCCGAATGGGATGAATATGCATGGTCATTCTAGGACGGTTGTGTTTTCTTCAGGTGATATTAACGTTGATGCCTTAAGATGTCTTCTGCTCAAATGGTAACCCATTCAGGTTCCCATGACATGAATAATGATTTTCCTCCTAAAAGCATTTTGAGAGGGGCACGATCTATGGATAGAGGGTGTCCTGTTTTACGTCAAGTAGGTGGAAGCTGGTTGGATGTTGTGAGTGGTGATCGTTCTGTCATTAAGAGTGATCAACGTAGATTGATCTGTGGATATAATGGGCCTCATTGTGGTTCCTTTCCCATGAATCGCAGTACTAGCTTGTCTCTTTTTTCTGAGATTCCACGCCTTAAAACTATTAATTCCAGGGACATTAAATATAGAGAATGTATGTACAATGATAGAATTGATATTGTTGCTTTGGAAATGGTAACGGGGAGCAAATTGGTGTCTCTTAAGTATTTTGGGGTGCAGGTCTCATCATGTAGGAGTAAGGGATTGGATGTGGGTAAACCAGATGCCAGAAGTAAGGATAGTAACATTAAGTTCACAAAGGGGGCACCGTCTGGGAGAACAAGGCGGTGTTTGCCAGTCGATGCACAGCATGATAGAGATACATTGGACTAGTCTTAGATTAATGCAGCCATAAATACAAGGTCGGGGAACCCCTCCCTTTGATGTATGTCCTGAGCAAGCGGTATTGTTTCTTATCGCATGGAATTCAAGAGGACATTGCTGCCTATTAAAAGAGACCGGGACTGGGAAGTGTCCTCAGGAGCTTCAGCATTATTCTGATCCAGGAGACCCAGTTGGTTGGCCCTTGATCGATGGATATGTTGTTCATTCTCAACCAGCTCAAACAGGGTTAATAGGTCACCTGGCGGGGAATTGTCAGGGGGGGCTCCTGACTGCTATAAAATCTGATATTATTTGTGCTCCGGTCAAAAAGGTGGCAATGCAGAAGGGTGCCATGGCCATCTCTGTTCCTGTTTCAATAAATAATCTCATGTGGAATTGTCTGGTAATTAATATATGTTGGAATGAGGGAATTTGTCCCCTGATGGAATTCCTGTCTATATTGGAAGGTCAGATTCTAAGTTGGCTGAATGAGAAAGGGAATGAGCATATTATTTTAGCTGGTGATTTGAATTCAGGTTGCTTGTTCTCCTCTGCAGTGACAGTGATGGGTGGCTCCCGGGGTGAAAGTGTTTCTAAAAAGTGCAATAATGGGAAAATGTGAATGCATATGCTTACTTCTTTGGGTTCAGTTATGCTCAATGGACATAAGTCAGGAGATTGTCCTCCTAGGCTGATTTGGAAGAATGGTACCCTGCACTCAATAATTGATTATGTGTTTGTAGATCCTACGATGTTTTCCCTCTCTAAAATTTCCATGTGAGCATGTCTGATGCGAGTGATCAATATATGCTTGTATTCTACTCTGTTACTTCTGTAAAGTCTAATGAAGTTATGATGGCTGTCCCCTTGAGGGTAAGCCAAGGTAAAAATAGGCTGTACATTAATAATGGTGCAATAAAGGCTCTTAATGTGAACTTGAAACAGGCTTGGAATGTTAATACTTTGGAATGTAAGTTCAGTACTATTAATGTAGAAACATTACATGATTATATGAAAGAAACAATGGAGAATGCCTTAATAGATCAGGTTTTTCCTAGGTGTAGAAAAACCACTGCCTAGCACTTTTACTATTAATTCGGATATGGTGATAGAGGCCATAAGGCGGGCTAGCTCTTCTAAGGCCGCCGGTCCAAATGGACTAAATAATTATGTCTAAGGCAGCTTGTGATGTATGGGCATCCTTAGTGGTTTGGTTTTTTCAACAGATACTGCTGGAATCTTGGCATTCATCTTATTATTAGTATTATTTTATCTTATGCATTGCCTATATTTAAAAAAGGCGATCGCCTAAATCAATGTAATTATAGGCCGCTGATTATGGACACCGATCAAAACAATTTTGCATCCATCCTCTTAAAACATCTTAAGGAATGAGCATATAAGCTGGATATAATGAAGAAATTCCAGGTTGGCTTCTGCAAGAATCAGGGGACCTTTGTCAGGGTCTGGCCGGAGAGAACGGGGTAAAAGCTATATCTGCACTGTAGATTCAGGGAGATTCCGGAGGCAATGCCAGCATATACCAGAAACAGGGTACATACCAAGCTTATATGAGCTGAGACAGGTATTCACAGGAAATGCATGGGCAGGAGCTGGTGGTAAGTAAAGAGACAGAGAGAAAGCAAAGGCATGCAAATATACTGGGCAACACTGATTGATCAGAATAAAGGCTGTACTGGAATATGATAAGGGGTCTCCAGGGATTAGGGGAAGCCCTGGGGATCGGTACCAGCAGATTAGTCTTAACAATGGTCATACAGCAGCGTCATGAGTTAGGCGTGCCACTCAGTGCAACAGTAAAACTGGAGACCATATACGGAGGCTGGTAAGACTTCAACGGACTAGGCAAAGGCAACAGAAGTCTTTCCCTTATCTGATCTGAACGGAGACCAACCCAGGGGTCGCACTGTAAATGGATTCAAAGTGGAAGCACAACAGTGGAACAAGAGGTAATACAGGTAGAAAGCAGCATTGAAAGAAATAACCAGGTACAGGGCAGGCTAGAGAAACACAGTACAAAGCAGAGACTGGAATATCAGAATACACAAGGCAAAGGACACAGGCAAGATAGGTCACTGGCAACACAGCGAATATGAGAGATTCAGGAAACTCAGAGTACTTAAGACAGGCACTAGAACTATGGACTGAAGTCGGGTAATTTCGCAGGCAAGGAACAAACAGGAAAACTTCAAAAGGCTGGGATTGCAGAGAGAATGAGAGAAAAGCAAGTCAGAAACAGGACAAGTCGGTGAAGCTGAAATGCTTACAGGAGATAGGGTGTTTACGGAAAGTCAGAAAGGCAGAATAGATATTAGTAAAGAACTGAAAGTCTTTAACAGCAAAACAGGACAAGGTTACTGAAGTCAAAAGCTGGAAATCAAGGAAAGGTTCATTAACATGCAGACTGCAAAAGCAGACTGGAAAGGGTGCAGCAAAACAGCAACAGCAAACAGGTTTCAAAAGAGGAATTTCAGGAAAGATGTCATGATTTCAGTCAGTGGACATAATCCTCATTCAGGCTTTCAGGCTAGACAGGGACCATTAAATAAACCAGCAGGTCAAAGGTGGGTGTTAGCCTGGCGGCACACATGGCATTTACATCATTCTGGGCATACACTTCCATAGACTATTGTGATGTTTTACAGTAAATTCCATACACTTAAGATGGCCACCGCACAATCCATTCATAAATTGCAGCACGTTCTATTCATATTGCAGAGGGAGCTATTTAAGCCCCGCCTCTGGAACGCGCGCTTCACATCTGATCCGCTGACAGCAGGTAACGCTACCAGCGTTTCTCCTCACAGAACCTGTAAAAGGAGATAATAGAGACATTAGCTTCACAGCAATTTACAGAGTTCAATTATAGAGTACAACAGCTACCTAAGTTATCATTGTTTCTTCACCTCAACGCGCCCCTGTAGAAAAGCAGGATGGAGAGCTCCACAAAAAATAAACACAAGTGATAAGGGAGGGATTAAAGGAGCACACATGTCATGCAGTGTATTTTAGTTAATAGATGTTATAGTGTTCTATTGTTGTTATTGTTGTTTTAAAACAGAAAGAGAATCCAAAAGGTGTCAAGTATTAGGTCTACAGGTTGAGAAGGCATTATGCTCCCGAGGAGTCCAGGTAAGCGTTAAAAAAGGTAAAAAAACTGGTCACAGGAGCACATCACAAACTCCCAGTGGAAGCAGTTGACTGACACCTGCTTCTGTTCAAAGTGAGCTTATAAAAGCCCTCCCAGCCAACAGGCCAAATGGGTGGAGCTGATTGCAGTCTCAGGCAGCTGTGTTCAATTAAGCCCAGCCCTGGCTTCAGTAGCCTGCAGCAGTGATTTGAAATTAAGGTCTCTCTAGCTCTCAGCAGCCTAGCCTGCAGTAGTGTGGAACAAGTGAATGCAACCAGGGCCTCTCCAGCTCTCTCTTAGCAGCTTGGTGCAAACAAATGTACTTAGTATGCCTCCGCCAGCTCTCTGCCTTTTGGACAGCATGCATGTACCAAAATGCATCTGCTGGTTTAACCCAAAACCTGGAATGGAACATGAAATTAGAATGGTGTAAACTATAGCAGTAAAACAAGTAAATTAATGCAGAGGCAGTTTGTCGGTTTTAACTTCGCAAGTAGACCGTATACAGAGTCTCTGAATGTGCGCATGTAGAAGTGCTGGGTGGCAGGTGGGTAGGATTGTGACAACCTCATTGAATGGTCATTGGTTAGATTGTTACAGGATGCTATCTGGAATAAAAATAAGAAATATGAACATATTCATGTGGCCTCCATGGACCTCACTGCAGTGTTTGACTCTGTGAATAGAAAGCTATTATGGAAAAAAGTGGCTGGGTGGGGATTCTCGGGACTTGTTGAAACTGTTAATACTGCTGCACAGTGATCCTGAATTCAGGTCAGATTAAGTCCTGAGGGGTTATTGTCTCAGAAAATGGCCAAAAATAATGGCCAAGGGTGTATCTTGGCACCATGTGTTTTTAATTTATATTTATCTGATCTGGATGAGGTATTAGTCCCTGTGAGTTTCGCTCCCCCTAGATTTGCACTGCTTAGCTTTTTTTGTATGGCATACGCTGATGACATTGTGTTGTTTGATACTACACTCATTGGCCTACAAAGATTGATTACCGTCTTTGCTTCCTATGCCCAAAACAACTTCCTTTCTATGAATCCAGATAAAACAACAATTTGGGACTTTACGTCCAGAAAACACCTAATCACTTTAGCTGGTGGCTGGGTTTGCAGTAGTTAACTGATGTGGAAAATATTTTGTATTTGCTCAATCAAGCCTCAGGTGTCATTTCTACGTGGGAAAAGTCATACCTAAATTAATGTATGGCATGGATGGAGATAATGCCCATGTGGGTTATTGAGAAAGTGGAGACGCTTGAGGTGTTGATTTGGAGGAAAGCGTTAAATCTTTCTAATTATGTTCCCATTGCGTTTATATGATATGAGCTGGGATTGCAGTCGCTAACAGCTAGACTGTGTTGGAAGGTAATTTGTTTAGTGTGGAAAGTTTTAGATCCACCTAAAGTGTCGATGTATGAGGATATGCGAACATTACTCGACAAAGACACTAATGAACTATTCGACTCTTACATTCTACATGTACAAATATTATTGAGAAGCTGGGAAGTACTGTCCAGATGATCCCTACAGATATAATGGAATTAAGAAGGCACCATATAAGGTTGATTGGTGTGAAACTATCGCTACTATGCATAAATATAGTTCCCTAAATCACCTGGAATTTGAGCATAAGTGCACTGGTTCTTTACCTAAATATATTAGCCTTTCTCGCAATATTAACATTTGTGGTATGTCTATGTGATTCAGACTTAGGCCCTGATTCACAGAGCGTTTTCCAATGGGGTTTTGCCTTTATAAAACGCTTCTGTAAATTAGGCCCTTAATATTTTACCTACAGGACAGATCAAAGTTAGATGGGGTTTGCTTAACCCATCCTTTGTAACCTGTCGCTATTGTAGGGATGTGGACTGTATTGAGACTTTGACGCATGTTGTGATTAATTGCCCTGCACTGCATTTTAAAAGAATGAGATATTTTAGACATCTCATTTTTAGGACTGATTTTATTGTGATGTTTTGTGGTCTTATCTTTTGCATGGTCACTCTTATCAAGCACTATTCACACTTGGATGATGATTTTAAATGACAGCTGTTTTTTATTTGTTTTTCCCTTTGATGAAATCTTCCCATATAATTGTTTTATTATCTCATTGTATTTTCTTGTATTGTGTTGATATGTGAAAAGGTCACTTGTTGAACTGTAACCCAATAAAACATTTTTAAAAAAAGACATTGAAAGGTTTATGAATCTCTGCGGCTTTGGCCTTTCTCACCAGTGCCCATGATACAACCTATTCCTGCATGCATTTGCTTATTTTCAGTAATTTTGTTAGCCCCCATTCCCAGGGAGTCCATTAGGCCACCATGGAAATGGGGACACGGGAGCACCGGCACCGTTAACAACAGTGCTGGGCTCCCGTGAGAACTCTGCGAGCGGTTGCCGTACCACCCAGCAGGTCTGACCCTGGCAAGCGGGACGCCAGTTGCCCGCAGTGTTGTAGTGTGCCGGTCTGGAAACAACAGTGCCGGTAGGTGTCATGCCTTCGTGGAAGACATGGGACCAATGGCGGCGCCTCTAGTTGGCACCACGTTTTTCTGTAGATCCGACAGTTGCGGTCTAGTTATTTTCAAGATGGCCACCGCCATGGATATACGGACACACACACAGAGCCACGGTGCGTTGCACCTGGATTTCCTTGTGCTCTACACTACTCGTATTTCTGCTGCTCGCTAGCTCTTTTGCCCTCACCTTTTTGGGGGGGGGGGAAGGGGTGCTTCCTTGCTTTTCTCTGGATTCCCGAGTCTCCTTTTCTCTCGTTCTCCTTTCTGACTCCTTTCTGATTTGCTCGGTCCTTCAGACCTCTGTTTGTTCCGACCTTTTCATGCCCTTTTCTTGTGCCACTGCGCGGCTATCTCCCGATTCTTGGGATTTCCGTTCTTGACTTACCTTTTGTTCCGCCCTGTTTCTTGTGCTCACCCTGAGCAGTGTTTCTTGTTTTCCTTCTTTCTTCCTTGTTGGATGTGGCCAGTTTATGCCTTTCTCCGGACTCTTGATTATTGAGTTCATTCTTCAATGGTCATTCGCCTCCCCTGAGATTCAAGGCATACTCTTCTGCTCCTATGCCATCAGACCAGTGATCCTCTTCATACCGGTTCAGTGCTCGAACACGCCAGACCAATCCTCCATCTTCAGACGGACAGAGTATTTCAGCCAGGAGGCTTTTCCCTGTATTTGGGCTTCCTCCAGGGGAGAACACAATGTTGTGGTCTTGCCCTACCAACAGTGTGGCATCCCGCGGAGAGAGACCCTACTTACATCAGAAGAAGGAAAGAAAGAAGAAAGAACCCTGGCAAAAGATCTTCGGGCAGAAGAAGGAACCTGAAAAGAGGACTGAGGAAGACTCAAGTGAGGAGGAAGGGAGGGAGGATTCTTCAGAGTTTGACATTAGGCTTACCAGAAGAATTGTTTCTGGACCGGCACAATTGTAATGAGGCCCACAACTCAAAAGTAACAGTTTGAAAACCTTTATTATCAAACTTTGTGGGGTTTGTGTAATATCTATCTGACCCGAACTCCAAGGGGGTTGTTCCCTCAACTGATGTTTCTAAGGGCCGTTGATGTCTGTAAGTCCAAAACCAAAGTTTGTCTATGTCAAAACCTATGCTTGCCCTCACTCCTTAACCAAATGTGATAGGGGGTCTTCTTAAAGGAAAAATGGTGATTCAAAAGAAAACGTAAACCACAGTTGGTTTTAGATAGTCTTACCAATAGGTGTAGTTCTGCCAGGTGAAAATAGCTCAACTCAAAAGGGTTCCCCTTGGAACTTTCCACGTAGAGCTCTTGCAGCAAATCAATAAAGTTCACAAGGTCTCATGGTCTCTTAGGGTTCCCTTCCCCAAACTGCGTTCCTTCCAGTTCCAAACAAAAAAGGCAGAGTTCCTGTTAGGCCTGTAGGGTTCCCTTCCCCAAGTATCGCCTCTCTTCACAAATTTCAACAATATCTTTAGTGGGGCTCTTAGAGTTCCCTTCCTCAAGCTTAGACCCCTTTGGGCCAGAAGATTCACAGTTTCTTACTTTACAACTCAACTGAAGATTCATAGTTCCATTCAAGCCTCCCAGGGTTCCCTTCCCCAAGTATAGGCCCTTTCCTACGAAGTTTACCAATGTCTCTGGTGGGCCTCTTTGGGTTCCTTCCCCAAGCCTAGGCCTCTCTGGTCTCAAACAAAAAGTTGAGGTTCTTTGCTCCTCCCAGGCACGACCACTCTGACCTCTAACCCCTCTCCTTATTCTCTGGCACCTTTTCCACTTTTGTGCCTCTTTCACTCTGTCCTTTCTTTACTTTATTGTGCGCCCTGCACACCTTCTTTTCCTGTTGTGCACACTTGCACACTTCTCTTTACTTTTCACCATGCTCTCTTGCATCCTCTTTCTTTCTCACTGTGCTCTCTTGCACACTCTGTGTTTTCTTTGGGTCGCTTGCACCCTTATCTCATGTTCAGGTTACTTTTACCCTATCTTCATTGTCCATTTTCCTTCTCACTATTTCTTTGCTGTTTCAGGTCTCTTGTGCCCCTCTACTCATTTTTTGGGTCCCTCGCACCCCCTCTTAGCCGCTTTCACGCTGCAGTGCTCTTGCTCTCTTGCTTTACTTATGTGCCTCTAGTGCACTTTTCTGACATTCCGCTTTCTTTTTCTAGCCGGTTTCCAGCTTTCGCTTGCTGCGCTTTTCCTTTAACTTCTTTCACTTTGCTTTGCTTTCTTTCCGGTTTAGCTCACCAAGCTCTTCCTTTCACAGCGCTCCTGCTCCGGCCACCCGCACGCTACTGAGATTCCCTTTTCTTAATGAAACTCACCAACAGTAGCGCGGCGCCTGTGAGCAGAACAAATCAGTTCAAATGGGTTTGGATCGAGGTCAGGGTCTCACCACCTGCCCCTCAGATACCCCTGGGACCTGCAAACATCCCAGGGGAACGAGCACTGGCCTAAATTAGGCAGATGGACTGCCTTCCATCCTGCTCTGGCTCCCCAGAGACACGGCTCCCTCACCACACTACAGCCCCTCACACACATCGTGCCAGCGTGTTGGCATTCCACACTCCACTGGTCCTTCTGTGCTCCTCTCTTGGCAGCCTTCTACTCCTTGGCCTCCTGGTTCCGTCCAGCAACCCTAGTTTGCTCAATGATCCTGGTAGAATCCCCCTTTATATACTGCAAGTGAGAGTTAATTGGAGTCAGGTGGGCACAGTTGGGGAAAGGTGCCTGAGCTTGCCTGACTCTATTAGTGGGAGAATTCAAATGTGTTAGATGGTAGGCCTCCCTTTGTATCCTTATGTTGTTTCTATGGGTAATCTTCATTAGTCTGAGTCGCCTCTTCCTCCTCCCAGTACTTGTTGGAAATGGGGAGGGGACATAGGGCAAGATGGAAATTGATATTTAGGGGTCAAATCATTATGAGGTGATTGATAGAGGAAAGACGGGAGTGCTTCGCCCCATCTATATATGCCTGGGGTGATTTCATTTCTCCCTGGCCTAAGCCAGGGAAAGACAAGTAGATGTTAATGTTAAAATTATGTGTTTGCCTTATATGACCCTCCTCTTTACCTGTTTTTGTTCTACTGCAGCACTTCCACCTCCTTCTTGGATTAGGGATCCTGGTACCTGAATACCCAACATTGGCTTATGGGGCTTCCTCCTCCCCGCCTGCCATCCCGTTGGAATACTGCACCTCACCCCGGCTCGCCTACCCAGGTGATCCTCCCTTGCTCATCCACCCCCAGGGTTGGGATTCAAGAGCGATGGCCATCTGAATAGAGGATTCTCAACGTGTACATGTGAGAATACCACTAGGTTTCTCACAATACACTGACCTCTCTACATGGTGGCCTTTACTGACACTCCCCTGCCCCCGCCCCTATAGCACACTTCCAGGCCTCTGTCTCATCCGAAACTGCTTGGAGCCTGGTATGATCATCGCCCCTTCCCAATATTCCCCTCTTTCGTTAATACCATATTAACAAACTCACACATGAGCATTTCCCTTTCCTCCCTATTTATTTTTTCCCTTTCCAATCTCTCAATTTATATGGTTTTGACCCTTCTTTTGGTATCCATGCTCTACACATGGACCATAAACGTTCCACTGCTTGTGCATATTGCCCGGGGGTACATGCCATATATATACACCCTACATCTCCTGCCAAGTCTACCCAGTGTTCTATGTAATTCTCGGGGTCTGGTGGGGGAATCGTGTTGGTGCCTGGGGGGTGAATGTGTTGCTCTATTGCAACCATGCATGGCTTGTCAGGGACATCTATTTTGCATAGCGAGGTGCACCATGTACCCCAATTGAAACCATCATCATTGCGCTTTATGCACGGCTTTTGCTCAGTACCCGAGCCGCAGCTGGCAGGTGCAGAAGATTACCAACATGAACACCATCACAGGAACTGGTAGTTTCACGATCACCCCCATCCATGATGGTGCCCATGAAAAAAGGTTGTCAAACCAGTCACTCCTTTGTATGCCAGCTTCGGTTTGCATATGGGCACCAAGAGTGTGCAGGCCCCCTATTATTTATGTGAGGGAGCCATTCTTGGCATCGTTCTGAGGTGTAAATATGCAGCAAGAATCGCCAATCTTGCGACAAATGCCTCCCTCCATTGCGGTTAGTGAGTCTAGCACATAACAATTCTGCAATGTCATTAATCTGATTGCGTACATTTAAACTTTGACAGCGTTGAGACCCTGCTCAGTGCCATTTACCAACTGTATTGACTCCCAGTGGACAATCTGGAGCCATTTTGCATTTGCAGCTGCTTGTATTCTGGTCACTGGAAGCAATGCAAAGAATGTCTCTTCCTTGCTATATAGTCTATATTGATCTGGTATTTCCTTGAGCAACTGTGATGAGTTTTGAGATAGGTAATTGGACCTCCGCCTTCTGCACAACTTGTCTTTATTTTTCTGCTCTGGTAGGATACGGAATATGGGGGATGGCGCTTCTTGACTGGAAAGTGCTTTGCAATCTACACAAGGTCAGATGAACTAAACTTTGAGCCTCCAAAATTGGAGTTTCTTGCAGCATTAATACATTGGGGGCTCCTGACCATGTGGTATTACGGAACAGACATAACAGCTCCCATTAACCCTCTTTTTCCCACTGAACGCATGTCTGCGTACCAACTATTGCTTAATTCTGGATGGTGCACATCTTCTATCGTATCTAAATCGAGCACTCGGTACTCATAGTACTCGGCTCTTCTAAGTTGTCTTTTAAAACTTTTCAAAACAGTAACATGTGGGACACTTTAAGAGAAACTCAAATCTGCAATTATGTCTGAAAACATGTTAGAAAATAATGATAACAAGTAAATTGACAAGCTTTCCCATATGTTGCTGGGTGACAGAAGTATTATTAGCAGTTGCATTAATCTTTGTATCAAGGGCCGTGGCATTGTTCATTTCAGTTACTTTGTTTAACAGGGATACATTTGTACTATTGGCAGCATTGCCATATGTTAAACAACTATTAGTAATGTTTGCATTTCTATTCCTTCCTTTTATATTAACACCCCATATAATAGTACATCCTAAATATATACCTATTCCAAACATAGAAACAGCAAATAAACCAGCTACACAGTGCATAATGCAGGTATATGTGGTAGAAAACACTGCTATGAGAGAGTATTCAGGGAATCTAGAATGTCGCTTTTTTACTTTTTCATAAATGGAGTGGTTTGAGCTGTGTACATCCATTGCAAAAGAGGGGAGAGAGGGAGAGCGAGCGAGGGAGAGAAAAAGGGAGTATACTTTTTATACAAAAAATGCGTTTGTTTATTGTGGAGGTAGGTCAGTTGCATGGTACTCAAAAATAAAAAAGAACAAACCAGGAAATAATCAGTAGTCAATGTGCAGTTGCACATGTTTCTTCAGGAATATTAATGAGGTCAAAGGATTATGGTGAGTGACTTGTTTTGCACCTTAAATGTTTACTGAACTTGGGTGAGTGGGTAACAGCCTGAGGTGCTTTGCGAACATCAGACAGATGCACCCAATATCTTAACTCTTGAACTTTCACCGCAAGGGGAGAGGCATAAACAACATCAAAGGGGCCGTTATACCTAGGCTTACTTCACCGGAGGACAAAGTCCTTTATGTACCTAAGGGCGCCGGGGAATCGCTGGAGAGAAGGTGATGTTGCTGATGTGTTAGATGCAGTGTTGATCATGTCTTCAGTCCTTGGTCGCGCTATCTATTGAGAGATAAAGTATATTACTTTTGTTCAGGCAAACAGAAAGCTTCTGAATTCGCCTATTAGCATCAGATGCTCCCCTGATGGGAGATAGGGGCGTATGCATTTGTTGTCCGATCACCACCTCGTGGGCCAATAAATGGCATCCTTACAGGATTGCGTGCGCATGCTAAACAGTCTGAGGGGCAAGCAGTGCACCAAGTTTTTCTCTAAAGTGGTGCAAAGCGTGAACAATTTACATTTTAACAGTCCGTTGATCCTCTCCAAAATTTCATTGGACTGGGGGTGGTAGATTGAACACATTCAATGCTTGATGCCCAGCAACACTGACACTTCCTTAAATAGCTCATTGAAAAAGTGCGTGCCGTTATCAAACTTTAATACATCGCACACGCCCCAACGAGGGAAAACCTCTCTGACCAAAAACCTGGCTGTACACTTAGCATCTGGATGTGCAAAGGGACCTGCCTCCACCCAACAGGAGGAAGGACATACAATCACGATCAAATAACATGACCCATTACACCTTTCCCCCATGTTCGCGTAGTCTATGTGTAATTCAAAGAACGGTCCAATAGGGCAGGGCAGGGTACCTCGGGTTGTTCTTAAGGGAAGACCAGTGCTGTAAGTCTGACGTGGTGCAATGAATAACCATTTTAATTAAGGCTTCTTGCAGACTGGGGACAAACCAGTCCTGTATATCTGCAGCAATATGCGGTTTTTACAAATGGGATGGATGGTGGGGCTGGTCAAATGCAACCAGCAGCAATGAATACAGCATGACTGCTTTGCCTGATGTTTCCTGACGCCACAGTAGATCTGTAAGGGACTGCTTGCATTCCTTTTTCAACCATAAATCCTTCTCCTCCTATGGAGCATGACCCTGTAACTCAATCAGTTGTGAAATTGGTAAGGCATTATAGGAGGCTTGTAGCTGCTTCCGGCCCCCATGCTAGTACTGGGTACTCAGAAACATTTGGTACAGGGAGATACGCTGGTGCTTGGCCGCCGTGTCTGCGCTTCCAGGTTGAGACAGTGCTTCAATTAGTATGTCTAACAGCGCTGCATGTTGTACTTGGGATCCGTCAGCTCTCCTAAACCTCCCCCTCTTCCACCATGTAAGCCCTGAGGGAACTGTGGTTGTGACGTAGGCCGAGTCACAGTAGAATGTTACACGGCACCCTCGAGATGCTTGAAGTACCTCAATAAGTGCTATGAGTTCTGCTGCTTGTGCCGAATAATGCATGGGCAACCTTCTCTGCACTGATATCTCATATACTCCATCTACTAGGTGGACAACTGCGCTCCAGTATGCCTCAGGACAGTCCCCTGGTCGATAGTTGCTGACGCATCAAGGAAATGAACCCCCAACCCCTTCGAGCGGGCTGTCTCTTGCCTTTGGAATGTCGTCTTCTTCTCCTTCAAATGTCACACAGTCATGTTTTGCAAAGTCTTTGTCAGTGCACATTTCTGTCAAAAAGGTGGCAGGGTTTACTGTTTTAGACCAAACTATATGATTGTTTGGACTGGATAGGAGGACCTCATAAGCAGATGCCCGCTGCATGGTCATCGTAGATTTGGATTGCTCCAGGATTGCTCCAGGATGGAAAACACTGCATGCTCCACATACAATGTCATGTAGCACCTGTAAGAAACCTGAAGGTGTCTCCCTCGCTAGTCCCCGGGGGTCTGTCATCCAGGTGGCCAGGACCTGGCCATCACTATTGGATCCAGTTCCTGGGGGTGGACCAGTGAGGGAGGATCACCTGGATGGGGGATCCTTGGGGAGTGGAAGTGGTACACCAATGGGTGAGACGCGGTGTGACCCTTCTTATGACAACACTTCCCCAACCTTCCACATACACAAACACTTTACCCCCCTTTTCCGATTCGAACACTTTTGCATATTACGAAGGACGACAGATTAACACTCGAGCCATTTACCTGACATGTCCCAAACCAAGGATCAGGCAGAGTCAGGCAATTGACCAGAACCGCACACACCTGACAGCCATTTCCCTACCCCACAGGGATAAAAGGTGGAGCACAATACGAGCAAGGCAAACCGCACATTGAGAGAGCTAACTCAGCATGGTAGTTCAAGAGGATGAGAAAGACATTGCGGACTGAGAGGGTGACAAGGAGAGAAGCGACCTTGCCCTTTCCGACAAAGGCCCATGAAACCTCTACAGAAGGAATCATAAGAATCATTTCTTGGTTACGCCGTCACAATCCGACTATCGACTGGGCCACTAATACCCTCAGCTTTCTCTCTCCCTTCTGCAACCAGTCGTGCTTGAGTTCTCAAAGATATCAGACAGCGGTATTACAGACTTCAGAGTCTCCCATTCGTACCATTCACTCAGTTCCACCGCTATTTTCTGAATATTCCCAAGTGTTTGTTGAAAAGATGGAACATGATCTTCCCCCACATCGCCCGGAGGACTGTGCCATTGAGCTTATTCCTGAGGCGTTGGTTCCATTTAGTAGGATGTTTGCCTTATCCCTCAAGGAGAAATCTGTTCTTTGACAGTACCTGGATGCCATCCTCAAAAATGGCTTAATCCAACCTTCCAAATCGCCCTCTGGAGCCTCACTTTTCTTTATCTCTAAGAAGGATTCTGAGGAGCTTCGGCCTTGCATTGATTATCGGGGTCTCAACAAGGTCACTATCAGAGACAGATATCCCATGCCCTTGATATCCGACATACTCGAGGCAGTCAAAGGGGCTGTGATTTTTACCAAGCTGGATCTGAGGAATGCTTATCATCTCCTATGCATCCGCGCTGGAGATGAATGGAAGACGGCATTTAGAACCCCGTATGGGCTTTACGAATACAGGGTTATGTCCTTTGGCTTAGTCAATGCTCCTGCGGTCTTTCAACGGTTTATGGACCGAACTTTCTCTGACTTACTTTTCCATTCGGTTATCATCTATTTAGATGATATTCTAGTCTTTTCCAAATCAGCCCAAGAACACACGCACCACTTACATGAAGTATTCAGGCGCCTTCAAGATAATCGTCTATTGGTCAAATCCAGTAAATGCCTTTTTCAATTATCCTCAGTTCCTTATTTGGGATTTATTCTTTCCAGGGATGGAGTTCAGATGGATCCCAAGAAGGTGTCTGCAATCACAGAGTGGCCCTCTCCTTCTTCCATAAAGGAAGTTTAAAGATTCTTGGGTTTCTTTAACTTCTATCGCATATTCATCAAAGATTTTTCCTCTACAGTGGTTCCCATCACTTCTCTTCTTAAGAAAGATCAACTACCTTTCAAATGGTCTTCGGAAGCGGAAGAGGCTTTCAGAAGTTTAAAGGGAAAGTTTTGTTCAGCCCCCATTTTGAAACAACCAGACCAGACTAAAAGATTTATTGTGGAAGCCGATGCTTCAGCGGACGCGGTGGGAGCAGTCCTATTGCAGGAGCATGAAGGAGTAGAGCAGCCGGTGGCCTATCTCTCCAAGACTTTAAACCCCAGTCAGAAGAATTACTCTATGATTGAGCGAGAGCTTCTGGCCATCAAACTGGCGTGTGAGGATTGGAGGCATCTTCTTCAAGGGGGAGTCGGTCCATTCACCATTAGGACAGACCATAAGAATCTGAGATCTTTAAGGAACTTGGAATGCACGAATGCCAGACAGGCACGTTGGGCTCATTTCTTTGCTCACTATGATTTTGAGATTACATATTTTCCGGGAGCCCAGAATGTGGTAGCCGACTCACTTTCACGTCGATGGAATACCGAAGAACCCTCGATTCCGATCAAAGAGAGGTTTTTCCCGGATCAGGTATTCATTGGAACCATAGTGTCATTCCTCTCTCAGGTAAGGTCCGCCAATGAAAGGTTACCACTTCCTGACTCTGTAGCCACCAAGTATAAGGTTGTAAAGAAAGAGGGTTTGGTATTCGTCGACAATAAGTTGTACATTCCGTTACCGGATCTGCGCAATCAAATATTATCATGGTGCCATGACCATAAGACAGCAGGGCATCGAGGCATAAAGAATACAGAAGATCTGGTCAGAAGATCTTTCTTTTGGCCCGAGATCTCTGCCGATGTCAGAAGACATATACAATCCTGTCTCCCATGCGCCCGTGGTAAGCATCGATAACAGAAACCCATTGGCCTTCTTGAGCAAATCCCACTACTTTCAAGACCCTGGGAACAGATATCCACAGATTTCATCATAGATCTACCAGCATCTCGGGGGCACACTTGCATAATGGTTACTGTGGATTCCCTCACTAAGTTAGCCCACTTCTCCCCACTTCTGGGACTACCCTCCGCATCCGAAATGGCAGAAGTTTTTATCCGAGATGTTTTTCGCCTTCACGGGTTACCCAGCAAGATCATTTCGGATAGGGGGAGTCAATTCACCTCCAAATTCTGGAAAGCCTTATGTCATCGGTTAGGAATCACTAGGGCCCTCTCATCAGGCTTCCACCCACAGACTAATGGTCAAACTGAAAGACTTAATGGAACTCTTGAACAATACCTTCGATGCTATGTCAACAAGGCCCAAGATGACTGGTATGATGTATTACCCTTTGCAGAATATGCATATAACAATTCCACACATTCCGCTCTTGGTCTCAGTCCTTTCTTTTGTACCTATGGGCAACACCCCAAGGGCATTCTGCCAATATCATCCTCCGAAGCCGTGTGCCCTTCCATTGAGGCTCGTTTATTGCAAATCCAGGAAGCCCACAAGATAGCTGAACAAGCTTTGGTTGAGACTCGCTCAAGTTACAAGAGATGGACGGATCGAAAAAGAACGGAAGTCCCACCTTTTGGACCGGGCCCAGAGTTTGGTTATCCACCAAATACCTACCTCGATGGGTACGCCCTTCCAAGTTATCTCCTAGGTTCATAGGTCCTTTTACTGTGGTATCTCGCATCAATCCGGTGGCCTTTTGACTCTGGCTACCCAAGAACATGAGTAAAATACATCCTGTTTTTCATTCCTCCTTGTTGTGTCCTGCCCCGGCAGACATTCCCACTACCCCGGTACCTCGGCGCAGGGGTGTGGAGGACACGGCTGAAGAAGAATATGAAGTGGAAAAGATCAAAGACTCACGTTACCACAGAGGGAGATTGGAATTCCTTATTTCCTGGGAAGGTTACCCTTCATCAGAAGACACTTGGGAACCCAGTTCTCATGTCCAAGCCCCACTTTTGGTGAGGAGATTCTACCGGGCCCATCCGGGTAAACCAGGTTTTGCCCGCACTGGGGGGGGGCATACTGTCATGCGCCCCTCCTATGTAAGGGTATGGGACCGATGGAGACGCAGCCGCCATTGAATTGCTCCGCTACGTTACGCCGCTGTGCTTTCAGCGGTCTAGCCTTCCCTTCTGTCATGGCCGCCGCAGCCGGCTTTTTCTTCACTCCCGACCGGCGGCGATCGTGTTGCAACTGGTTTGTTTCTCCTTCGTTGCCAGCGCTTCCATGAGTTTTCTCCTTGGCTTACCGCCCTCGTTTCTGGCGCCTTTGCCTTTCTCCTTTGTTGTGCCTTCTTTCCTTTCTGTCGCCTTTTGGTTCTCTTACTCTCGGCACCTCCCTGCCTTGCCTCGGATCAGCTTCTACCTGCCCAGCTTCGGCTCCTGTGTCCTGGCTTCCCCGTTCTCCCTCTACTCTCCTGGGTTTCCCTTTTCTCCCCTTGCTTTCATTCCCTTCTCTCGTAACGGTGTGGAGCAGTTCTGTTCCAGGATTCATTACTTACCTGAGGGTCAGGAAGATCTCCACCGACAGTTCTGTATTCTCTGGGGTTTTTTGCCCTCACGGCTTTTTCCCCTTCTGGCGGCTGCGGATCCGGGGCCTCTGGTTCCCGGATATTCTCCGGCAACCAGCGTGGCTTCGTTCCGCGGCCGACCATACTTGCATAAAAAGAAAGCAACATAGAGAGATAAGAAGAAGACGAAGACCCCTGCTACACTTTCTTCAGGTGAGGAAGAGAGTGGAACAAACGATTCTGACATTGAGGTTGATTCACATGACACAAACATTGATGCTGGAACTTCAGGACCACCAACCACAGAGGATGGACACTGCTGGCATACTCCAGGAAGAACGACTGTGTAGTAGCATGTTCCACGGAGCCCTCACACTATTCAGGTACAGAAAGTCACAACCCAGATGTGCTGTACATCGTGCTTCTGACAAACCTGCAAAACACTGTGGAGCTGGAAAAACTGGCAGAGCTGACCTCTGAGCACAACTCAGTAGCAATCACCATGGGAAATGAGATGGAACCCTTCAGTGGGCAAAGAGATACAACTACAAGAGAGCTGACTGGGGCCGCTACCAGGAAGAGCTGAGCAGCACAGTCACACCTAACCCCCTGAGCACCAAAAAAGACATTGATAAGGCTGTGGAAGACTTCACAATAGCAGTCGAGCAAGCAACTGAGAGCAGCGTCCAAAAACAGAAGACAAAGCAATGTTCCATCCACAACCTACCAATAGGCATCCTGCAGTCAATCGTTGGCAAGAGCCGGGTCCGACACCAGTGGCAGAAGTTCTGCACTCCTGATATTCTGCAGAAGTACAACGTGCTCACAAGGCTCCTGCAGGAGCAAATCAAACAGCACTGTGGAGGGAAGTGGGAGGCCGCAACAGCCAAGTTGAAGGAGGCGGACAACTCAGTGTGGAGAATGACTTGTCGCCTGACTGGGAAGAAGGAGCCAAGCCAACCAATCCAGGGACGTACCCACCTTTCATGCAGCAACAAGGACAAGTCGGAGGTCCTCGCCAAAACACTGGAGGCTTTGTTGACCCCGAACAA
This sequence comes from Ambystoma mexicanum, assembly GCF_040938575.1. Classification (NCBI taxonomy): domain Eukaryota; kingdom Metazoa; phylum Chordata; class Amphibia; order Caudata; family Ambystomatidae; genus Ambystoma; species Ambystoma mexicanum. Next base: position 987,790,475 of record NC_090921.1, read on the forward strand.
GATAAGCAGGCATTCTGATGGAGTAGAGGATGAAGTTGGCAAGCTTCTCGCAGAAGACCAAACTTGGATGGGAGCAGAAGATATCAAGGAGTGCATATGCTTTGAGGTAGCTGGGCTAGTAGAGAAGCTGGCGAATGGAAGGGCACCCAGAGAGCAACGGAATAACCAACCCAACAATCAAGAACCTCCTGCCGGCTTTGATGGAACACCTCACAGAGTACTTAAATGCATGCATGAGACTTCAGCACTTCACAAGATCCTGGAAGTAAGCAAGGGTCTGCGTATTCCCAAAAGGCCAGCAATGAACTGAGGGATCCTGTGAGCTACCACCCCATCAGCCTGCTCACTGGATTATCGAAGCTCCTGGAGAAGGTACTCCTTGCCCACCTCAGCGACTACGCATCCGAAAGAAATCCACTACCAAAGGAACAGTATTGATTTTGAAAGGAGCATGCAACGACCCATCAGCTGCTAAGAGTGGTGGACACATCAGCCACGGATTCAACATCACCAAGTCCACAACCATCGTCTTCTTGGATGTCGCCAAAGCATTCGACTGAGTCTAGCACAATGGACTGCTGCACTTAGCTTTTCCCGTAACATCCTTTGTTGGATGCTACGGGAGGCACGGACTCTCAGGCCATTTAAGTATAGGGGTCAGGGAGAGTTACAGTGGATGCATGTGAACCCCTGCAGCAGCCACACCATGAAGAGTCCCAGATAGCGCTCAGCTACAACTAACGCACACATACCCACGCCCAGGTACCCAGGGTGGGGGCTAGGGGCAGAAAGAGGCCAAGGACATGCACCAGGAACTTAGCAGGCCTGATGCCTCCCAAGTCAGCTAAACTGAAACCAAGCCAACCCACGTTGAACATCTTTGCCAAGGCCAAGCAACAGTACCCTGGAAGCGACATGGAACCAGCACAGGGGAAGGGGTGTGAGACTATGGAGCTGCACAACCAGGTGATGCAGGCAATAGCAGTCCTAAAAGCCTCTTTGGGCACACAGATTGCAGCAGTGTAAGTAGGTGTTGGCCTGCTGCACCAAGATGTGCAAAACTTGGTGGAGCGTTCTGCTACCCTGGACACCCAATCGAAGGAAAACACAGGAGCGCTCCACGAGACGCAAGCGGATGTCCACATTCTATAAAAGAAGGTCAGCCTCCTGGAACATAGAATGAAAGAAGCAGAAGGGCACGCCAGGAGGAAAAATATACGCACAGTAGGCCTGCCGGAGGGGGAAGAGGGCACTGACCATACATCATATATTGAGAATATGCTACTTCAGTAGATTGGGCCTGGAAACCTTATGCAGGGTTTCACAATTGAGAGGGCACACAGGGCACTGACCAGACGCCCACTCCCAGGTGCACGGCCAAGACCGATCATTGCTAAGGTGCTGAATTATAAAGATCGGGAGAACATATTGTCATATTTAAAACAAGGAGGTGAATTGAAAAGGGCCTCGGCATACTTGGCGGTTTATACTGATTATACCTTCCAAGTCCAGAAAAGCAGAGCGCAGTCCCCAGCAGCTAAAGCAAGGCTCTGTGATGCAGGTCTGAAGTACATGTTGATTTACTCTGCGCGACTTAAAATGTATACATAAAAATAAGACCTGGTTCTTTGATCTCCTGGAGGAAGTGCAGGCATGGATGGACAGGGAGAAGATATGCCCTGGGGGTCCAGGGGGGAGACAATGCTGATGAGCGACTTAAGTGGTCAGGAGTGTCTAAGGTAGCTAGACTGGTTTGAGGTGAGACGCAGTGCTCTGGGTACACCGACATTGGAGGGACACCCTGCAGTAGTCGATCTCTGGCTAGAAGTCAGATTCTCCTTGGAACACACTGTTTGCGCTTGCTGTCTTGGCATCTCTTTTGTACATGGTGGGGCCTTGTCAACATACATCAAGATGAGGAGGGTCGTACTCGTGGCTGCTGCCCCCACACCCCCCCCGAGTTCCTTTTTTCCTTTTTTTTCTGAGGGCACTTGTTGTTGTGCCTATCCGCTGTGCGCTAACCACAAGCAGGCCGGCATGGGGCAAATGCGAGGAGCGGACATGCCTGAGCAACGAGAACATAGCTGGGCTTTTGTTTATTGTTGGGGATGTTGGGGTAGTTTTCTTGGGAAGGGGTTTGCCTACTTGTAAGGTAATGAAGAAGTACAATGTATCACCCTGGTTCGGAATACCTCATAAGAAGGAAGCTGCGAGGGGCGACCTGAGGGGGAAGATAACACGGGCAAAGGGGAAGGAAAGCCAATGGCTGGATCTGTGAATGTTCTCACATGGAATGTGAGGGATTTGAATGCCTATGTGAAAAGGAACAGGGTTAATTCATGCCTCAGGAGATGCAGGGTGGATATAGCCATGCTGCAAGAAACACATCTAACGGCTTAGAAGCAAATATTGCTAACAAAGAAATGGGGGCGGGGGTTTGGGGTTCTTTATATTTGGCTTATGCACGGGGAGTCCTGATATGGATCGCACCCTCAGTACCCTTTAAAGTCACCCATGTTAAAACAGATAATGAGGGTAGGATGGTGGTGGTGCAAGGCCTTCTCGATCAGGTGGACACATGCTTGGTTAATACGTATGCCCCTAACCATGGGGCGGTTCAGTTCTTTCAAACCCTATGTCCCAGGTTAGGACCTTATAGGAATAGTAATATAATATGGAGGGGAGACTTTAACAGTAGGCTAAACCCTCTCCTGGACAGATCAGGGGCAAAATAAGCCAGACCGGCTCTGCCAGCCAGGACCTTGGAAACGCTTTTAGATTCCTTTGACACACATAGACACCAGGCATTACCCGTACCACTCGGCACCACATGCGGTGCACATGAGAATAGATTACTTTTTTGTGGGATGTGAACTAGCTCCCCTCATCATTAATGCACAATATAAAGGCAGAGTTTTGTCGGATCATGCACCGCTCAGGCTGCAATGGCAGTACGTGCCCACTAGAGCCCCGATCCCTACGTGGCGGATCCGGAGCGAGTCACTGCAGGACCCCCCCATTCCGGGATTGCATTAAAGACTGTATCACGGATTACGTTTTGCATAACGAGGGGGCTGTCCCTAGAGCAGGGACCTTTTCGGAGGCACTGAGGGTAGTGATTAGAGGCGCAGCCATAGCAGGATCAAATGGGGTCCAAGCAGGGATCTGTCTTTCACTGAGGAAAGCTTGAGGCAATTAGAACAATCCCAAGAGCAGCTGCTGGACAAGAATGTGAAGATCTTTACACTAAAACAGAAGTGCATGGACTTCTGGGAGCAGTTGGGTAAACATAACTTTACACGATACACAGAGTGGCAACATGTAGAAGGAGAAAAAACAGGCGTTCTGTTGGCTTGGCTGTATAAGAGGGAGGATAAACCAGGGCCCATACACTCTATATACACAAGACAAAGAGATCTGTGTCATACCAAGAAGGGTTTCAATGATGCGTTTTTGGAATTTTATCAGGACATTTATCAGGAGAAATCCTGCATACCAAGGGCCGATATAGAGGACGTGCTGGGCGTGATAGTTCTTACAGTGTTGCGCCAGGAAACACAAGATAGCCTAGATGCACCCGCCTCCCTAGAAGATATACTGAGCACGATTGTGGTCCTGCCAACGGGGAAGACACCGGAATCGGATGGGCTCCCTAGCAAGTTTTATAAGGAATACGCCCAGGAATTGCCCCCCCCACTTGCTTAGCACCTTTAATGACTCCTATGAGGCGGGGGTTCTCCCGCCGAGCCTGAGAGAATCTATCACTGTACTACTCCTTAAGCCACACAAGCCTCCTGAAGAGTGTAGCTCTTGTAGGCCCCTGTCAATGCTTACTAAATCAAGAAAAATAAGTACTGTTGCGCATGGGGTTGGTACAATTGGGTTAACTTATTTTGAACTTACTCTTTAGACCAACCTTCCTAAACACCAAAAATGTTTACACAGTTATTCATATATTTGACAGAAAAGAAACACCAATGAACCAAAACCTTTGCATCTAATATGTATAGAGTTAAACATTCAAATATAAAAAGGCAAATACATGGGATAACAGCAGATCAATATGTACGGATACAAAATAGGTTTTTTGAAACAAATTGCTGAAAACATCTATATACATATATTGAGAATGCATGCAAGAGCAAAAGGAAGTATTGAAGAAATGAAAGTAAAGAGTGTAGGAAAGAAAGAAAACGCAGAAAACGTTCAACTTTCAATTCAATAGAGAGCATACAAAATTAAGAACGTGCAAGTTTGCTAGAACAGGCAACCTAAATGCAAGTTTGCTAGAACAGGCAACCTAAATGCAAGTTTGCTAGAACAGGCAATCTAAATGCAGATGTGCATTCTGCAGGTCTGTTGAGGCTCCCTCTTTCTGAAGAAAGGTCAAGGACATCAAAGCATCACATGCTCAATGGAACCAGTCAGAGGTCAGAAGCTTCATGGCAATGTTAAATTACTGTGGAAGACTCATCCCCAACCTCGCTGCTGTCATGACCCTCCTGAGGCACCTCACCAAATCATGAAAACCAGAGGAATGGATGGAGTTCAAGACATAACATTTGAAAACTCAAAAAATGCATTAGCGGAACATGGCTTACTTTTACTTCAAACTTGCCACAAAATTAAATGACGCAAGCCTCCAACGGCTGGGAGATGTCTTTACCCAATGGACACTTACAGATGAAGTGGCACCAGTGGCTGTTGTGTGTAGGATGATAACATGTGAGACAGGCGTGGTGACAAGAGACACAGACTCAGAAAGTAAGATTTCTAAACCTTTATTTAAAGTTTCACGGTTTGTGTAATACCTGACTAATCCTAACTCTAAAGAGATTTGTCCCTGAAATTATGCTTCTAAGAGCCGGCAATGTCTGAAAGTCCAAATAAAAAGTATGTCTGTGTCTACATTAATGCTTGTCCTCTCTCTATGCAAGCAATTTGTTAGAGGGTCTTTTCTCAACAATGAAAAGTAGTGGTTCAGCAGAAAAATAGGAAACCAGGGTTGCTTTCCGGTGATTTCTTGCCAGGCGTGGTTTTAAGCTTGCCAAAAATAAGTTGCCTGCACGACCTTCGCCACAGAGTCCTGTCAGTGAATTCAAATACATTCAATTTTTTTAGTTCTTTGGGATTCCCTTCCCAAGCTGCAATGTATTCAAGTTTCAAACACCACAAAAGAAATGTGACCTTTAGAAGCTTCTCAGGGTTCCCTTCCACACACCTTAGTCCTTTCAACACTATAAAGCAGACCAATAAGTCTCCATCCTGGTTGGACCTATTAGGGTTCCCTCCCCCAAGCTCAGGCCCCTTCCAGCTTTCAAACACAAAGTCAGTTTGATCAAAATGCCCTTTGATTTCTTAAGTAGGACTCTCAGGGTTCCCTTCCCCAAGCTTAGGCTTCTTCCAGCTTTCAATGCAAAACAATATACATGTCAAGATACACTTTGATTTCTTAAGTAGGCATCTCAGGGCTCCCATCCCCATGCTTAGGCCTCTCCCAGCTTTAAATGTAATACAAAATATAAGTATCAGGATGCACTTTGCCTTCTTACATAGGCCTCTCAGGGTTCACTTGCCCAAGCTTGGGTCCCTCTAGTTCCAAACACAAATTCAGCTGGCCAGGATATGCCGTTTCCTTATTTACAGCTTCTTTTACACACAATCCTCTAATGGAGCTTAATCAGAGGTTTTCTGAGCAAAAAACGTGCCCACTCGCACCTTTTCCTTCTTTTCCTTTCGGGCTGGTTACCCTTTCTTACAAATCTGTACGCTTTCTGTCTTTTATTTCTGCGCCGCTCGCACACACCGTTTTTTTTTCTGGTACTTTCTTTCACTCGCGTTCTCCCTTTTTACTTTCTGGTTCTTAAAACTGTCCTTCTTGCTTTCCGATTCAAGCAATTTTGCCAATCTTGCTTTTTACTCCCTTTCCCTCTCCAACCACCTGCACGCTCCCGGGTTTCTCTCTCTGTCATGTGAAACTCACCGGCTAGCGTAGTGCTGGCAAACGGTCTCTATGGAATGCTTGAGTCGAGGTCAGGGTCTCACCACCTGCCCCTCAAAAACCCTTGGGTCCAGCACATGGCCCAAGGAAACAAGCAACTGCACGGACTGTGCACGGACTCTGCCAGCAGGGTCCCAGCTGCCTTGCTCCTGCTCTCAAGAGACACAGCCCATCTGCCATGCTGCAGCCCTCCTTGCGCACCAGGCCAGCGTCGCAGCACACCGCTCTCCTCCGGATCCTCCTTCCTGCAGCTCCCAGTTTCGTGGCTTCACTGGTCCAAAATGCCTCTCCAGCTCCCCCACCAATCAGGGACGTCATTTAGGGGTCAACTGAGGTCACAATTGCGACCTCTGAGGTCTCCCTTGCAACCTCTGTGGTCTCCCTTGCGACCTCTAAACCCCCCTCTAAGGAAAAAAGGTTTTTTTGGGGGGGGTTTGTAATGCAAGTTCCTGGGCTGTGGCCAGCACCATGTGGCTCTTTACTTCTGGAGTAGCTGACTTTCTTGTTCAGGCCCCTTAAAAAAAAGAAGAAAAATAAGAACAGGAGTGCCACAAGTCTAACACTTTTAGCACTGACCCTAAATAAGAAAGAATAGGAATACCAAATAATGTATCTTTCTGGAATTCTATACAATAATTGCTAGACTCATTAAAGGTTTATTCCAGGCACACTTCAGGGGCTGAGTCACTGATTTAGTCTGTTCTTCAATGCCTCAATTCAGCCTTTCATCCTTCTGAGGTCGATAAATGAGTACCAACACAGGTTGGGTGATATTGGGTGTATATTTTTTCTATATAAAGCTCTTAAGTGTAAGTGTTATATAATAACACATCATTATCGTTTGGTCATGGACGTCTGCTTGCATTCACAGTAACTTGGTAATGTGGGCCTATACACACTGATCTTAACGATACATATGGCGATCCATTCTTGTATGAAATGTACATCACATTATAGTGATATCGTAACCATATTTGTCGTAGTGTACAATGCTATGTGATGCCATTTCCTGTTTTGTCAATGGGTGAAAGGTTGTGTTCCATCGGTTCCCGCGATATCACTTCAGGGTGAGGTCAAATTGCATCACTTCCTGTAATGTCATCAGGGGTCAAGGGTCGTGTGATGTCACTTCCGCTACTTCTGGCATTTTGGTGAAATAACATCCCTGTCACCAATCTCTGTAAAACCACTCCTTTTATAGTGAAAACAAAAGTCAAGTGGAGTCAGGTGTAAATGGACATTATTACATGCCTTACCCTGCCTGACTCCTTTAGTGGGACAACTCAATTCCCATGTTATTCCTATGGGTAATCTTTACGGATCGTAGTTGCCTCTTCTTCGTCTCAGTATTTGTTGGAAATGGGGAGTGGGAGATGGGGTGAGATTGGAGATACCCCATAAAGGCTGTATTGTTACAAGGTGATTGGTAAAGGATAGGGGGAGACTCCCTGGCCCTAGATTGAGAGACAAAAGGTGAAGCTTTTTGTATTAACTTTCTCCCTTTCCAACCCACCAAACCATGCCTCCCTGGGCCTGTATAACCCTTCCCATGATCTAAACTGGGAAAAAATAAAGAAGCATTGGAATTGAGATCATGTTTTTGTATTACCTTGCGTTCCCCTTTCCCTGGGGTAGTTCTGGGATAATCAGTTTGTCTCTCTCTGGGATAAGGGGTAATGGGACCTGCATAACCCATGAAGTCTTCTGGGATCTCTCCACCTATCGTCCCATTAGAATACCACTTAACCCCTACGCCTACGGTATTCTCCTGAGGGCAACCCTGGCCTCACCTACCCAGGTGATACCCCCTCGCTTGTTCACCCCCAGGGTTGGGATCCAAAAGCGATGGCCCTCCCCTGTCCACTTGAATAGAGATTCTCAGGGTATACATGGGAGAACGCCCCTAGGTTTCTTACATAACCCCACTTGAGACGCTCAGCACCCAGATCGAAAAGGAAATGATTGCTTTGGTGTGCAGGTACAAACACTTCAACTTTTATCTCTATTTGAAACTGTTCAAAGTGTTGACAACCACAAGCCAATCATCCCCGTCTTCAAAAGGTCATCCCTTCGTCCACCCCATTTGTTTATTGTTTTGTGTATGTCTACATATGTTCCTTTATTATTATTTACCCTCATTGGTTGACTGTCATGTTGATGTGGAATCATATTTGTTTTATAGAAGTACCTGTAACATCCCAGGTACGGCAGCATTCTGTTTCGCATTGGAGTAGATGAATCCGGGCCATTTGCCTGCCTTTCTCCAAGATGGTGCCCACTGTGCCGTGAGCAGTTCTTGTTTCCTCTGCAGCTGACTTCCTGGTTTGTTATCGTTCCAGCATCAGAACAAGTCTTATTCTGCCTTCTCCAGCAATCCGGCGCCTCGCTACTCCTTTCTCTGGACGCACTGTAAGTTCGCCCTTCTTGTATCCTTGATACTATAATTACCTACTCTCTGCTTCTCCTTAAATCAACTGCTCTTCTCCTTCTTTCATACTAGAACGCAGAGTTTTTGAGATCGGCTTCCGTGTCGCACATGACACCGAATCAACAAGTCATTCGGTATGCATCTAGTTGCAGCAAGCCGACTGTAGTCCTCCATTCCGCAACTTCTGTCCCGCACTTTATGCTGTTTCTTTCTCTTAGCGCGTCACGCTAGCCTTTGCCCTGGACCCCAGCGATGCAAGAAAGAAGATAGAACAATCAGACAGAAAGCCGCTTCTACAGCCTTTCTGCTTGACATTTATACTTTGCAGTTCCACAAGTGACTGATACCAGGGTATTCTTCCCCTGAGGGTTTCCCCGAGGCCACTGTCTCTCCTACATTGTTCCTCTACAGAGAATGTGAGTGCAAGGGCTTTAGGGGACTATTTACCACTCACTGTTATGCACCTGATCAGGTTAGTTGCTTACTGTATATAGCTATCATATCTGGTGAAGAGGGTATATCTGTCGATTCATGCACAGTGAGCATAACAGTTAGCGATGCCCAAAAAAGCTAAATAGACCCATATACAGTCAGCAACTATGGATCAGATGTAGCAGCTGGTGGCTGCGGTTCAATCCTTGACTGTAGAGGTGCAGAGTCTGAAACAAGAGAATGTCATGCATCTTCAGCAGTAGGTTTGCACCTCCCCTATCTCTGAAATACTGCCAGGCCCACTGCCTGGAGGCAAATATGACGGGAATCCCCATAAACTAAAGGAGTTTTGGATGTCTCTACAGTGCAATTCTCCTTTAAGACTGCTCATCTTCCAGCCGATAGGGATAGGGTAGGTTATATGATTTCCCATCTAACGGGGCCTGCTCTTGCCTGGGCTACTCCTTTAGTCACCACTAATAACCCTATTCTAGACTTTTATCAAGCCTTTTTGCAGAGCCTAAAGGCAATGATCGGGAGGCAAGAGATCACAGTGTCCTCTAAAGAACACCTCCTTGACTTTAAACAAGAGTCCCAAGATATATTGACATACATTACCTGATGTAAACAGATGGCTGCTGACAAAGCATGGCCAGATGATGCTTTAATCACATTGTTTAGAAGGGGATTATCAGACGAGTTAAAGGACAAGATTACACGTATCCCCCCATCTGTTAATTTAGCATAGATGATTATGCTCACCATGCTGCAGGAACGACACGCAGAGAAGAGGAGGGTCAGGTCAACAAAACCATCTATTGATCCAACTTGTGGGACTACGAAAGCAAGTGAACCCAATGAACCTATGCAGTTGGGGGTTACCTGTGGTCCCTTATCTCTGGAAGAATGAAATCGCAGAAGAACCATGGGCCTGTGTATGTATTGTGGGTCAAAGGACCATTTGGTCCGAGATTGTCCGATAGCCCCTTCTAGATGACAGGGAAACGCTTCTTCCACACCATAGGTGGAACCACGATCAGGGAAAAGGAGATTGGCTCCCCATTACAACACGCAGTACAGTCTTCCCCACCATGAGGATCCTATCATACAGATTCTTCTATGGTCCAACTGAATGTTAAATTCGTTCTCCCCGATTCCGAGATACACAACATTCCCGCCTTACTTGATTGTGGGGTGGCGGGTAACTTCATCGATGACCAATGGGCCAGTAAGAATGATATCTCACGTACACCCAAAGAAGTTTCTATGCCTGTAGAAGGGGTCAAAGGCAGTCCTTTAGTTTCAGGTCCCATAATTGAACAGACTGTTCCCATCTTAACCTTAATAGCATTAACTGGCATTAAATAGCAACTGGTCCTACGGCAAACACACAGATTGATAACATCCGTGTCCTACCACAACCATGCAGAAAATTGCAGGATATTATCACCTCACCAAAGTATTCAGAATTACCTCTACATCGCTAAGACGATTGGGCCATACAACTCCTTCCGGAACATCCATCACCCTTTGGAAGAATGTACATCCTTTCTGAAAAAGAAAGGTCTGTACTAAAGGAGTATTTACACAACAACTTTGTCTCAAAGAAAGACACTGATGAATTATGCCCCTGCATTGACTACCGTGGACGCAACAAGATTATGGTGCCAAACCGGTATCCTAAGCCATTAATTCAAGTTATTTTAGAAGCGGTTAAGGGTGCTTCTATTTACACGAAATTAGAATTTAGGCGGCTTACCATCTCATTTGTGTCAAGACCAGAGATTAATGGAAGACAGCATTCCGTACCCCCTTTGGGCATTTTGAATACATGGTTATGCCCTTTGGTTTATCCAATGCTCTTGCCATCTTTCCACGGTTTATGGACCACCTCTATGGCGACTTGTTGCTACATTCCATCATAGTCTATCTAGATACCATTCATGTTTATTCACACACCATGGCAGATCATACCTTTCACGTCCGTACAATACTGTACAGATTGCAAGAGCAGCATCTCTTCTGCAAATTGGAGAAATGCAAATTTCATCAACCTGAAGTCACCTATCTGGGATATGTGTTATCTGATAAAGGTACCTCTATGGATACAAGTATGGTGGCCCCAGTTCTAGATTGGCCTCCCCCATCTACATTGAAGGAATTGCAAAGTTTTTTGGGCTTACTACCATAGAAAATGTATTCCTCACTGATCTTCTACGATTCACCCTCTGTCAGGAATCGGTCCGGGATCAACAGGAGTCGAACTAGGCTGGCTCCCTCCCCATAGTCTCAGACAAAACAGGGACACTCTACATGGTGTCAGCGCTCACGATCCCTTCGGATTCCTTGTGAAAGAGGGTTACTTTAAGGCCACAAGAAGTTGGTAAAACCTTGTCCCTCCGTGTTGTTGCGTTGGCGGTTGCCATGGAGATTAGGGCAGGGACGTCGACCCGCACCACGTCAGCCGCACCTTTAGGTCATGTGACTGCCGCTAGATAAACTCTAGCCTGCAGCAAACTCGTTGCTTCTGATTTAGAATTTGGAGTCTGCTACGTACCCTGTGATATTCCTTGTTTTGCCTGCTATTTTGGATTCTTGCCTTCCTGTCTCTGCCTCGCTACTTTTTGCCCCTGCTTCAGCCTCGCACTCGTAGTTTCCTCGAAGTTACGGCCTCCGTGATTGGAATCTCCATTGATCTCCCTCCTCCTGTCTGTGCTATTCCCCTTACCTCTTGCCTTCCTGCTCCTTTCATCCTTCCAGCTTACACACGGAACTATTCCCGTTCCGTTCCGCTGCTTCTTGTTGCCAAACCGGACCGCATCCAGGAACTGCCATTTGCCTCACGCTTTTGATCATCTATACCTCCCGTTGCCGAATCGGAATTCCTCCTGGATTGCTTTGCCTCACGTTTTGTCCTGTGAAATTCCTTCAGCTACCGACCTGGACTGCCTTATGGATTGTTATTGCCTCTCATTTGATCAACGTTGTTTATAACTCATCACTGTGGACTGCACAGGATTGCCTCCTGTTTCTTGGGATCCACATGACGATTGCTCCTCAACTAGACTGCCAGTACACTACTCCTCTCCTCTTCCCCGGTACGGACTAGAGACTGCCATGGTACCATCAGGGGATGAGGTCGGAGCGTCCTTGTTTCGTCGGGTATTGTACATCCGACCCTTAGGCGTACGCGTGCCGGCGGGAATAGCCCTACACCCCTGTACCTGGCGGTCGGAACATTGGTTGTCTATGGAATACTTGCTATCAATCCCATGGTAAGAGTGTCTGTCCTTATTTATGTTTCTGCTTTTCGTTTCACGTTGTGTGAGTATTAAGGATTCTTGTTTTTTGTGTATTGTAACAGTTCTTTTGTGGTCCTTGTGAAGTCGACATAAAAAGCATTAATTGGAATACTGTCGCACACGAGGAAGTCTACTGCCACGCGTTTTTGGGTCCATTCTTCCAAACAATTGATCCCTGGTGCTGGTTTACTTGTATCCAGACACAGGGTTACATTGTAGGGTAGAATTCTTCTTCTACACTACAGGGGCAAATTAAGAAGGCAATCTTAACACCCTCTTACCCCTCCGTTAAAGAGGGGAGTCTCTTTTACTTGGACAGACGAGGCTCAGGTCGCCTTCATGACACTGAAATCTCTATTCTCTTCAGCTCCCATTCTGAAGACTCCTAATCAGAACAGGGAGACGGACGCTTCTCACTATACCTTACGGTCGGTGCTGCTGCAAGTCTCCGATCAGGGCCAAGAATGCTCCATAGCATACCTCTCCAAGACCCTGTCTCCTTCAGAATTGAACTATTCTGTTCTCGAAAAAGAACTGTTGGCTGTCAAACGTGCCTTTTAGGAGTGGAGACATCTCTTGTTTGGTGCCAAAAATCCTGTAGTGGCCAGGACAGACCACCAGAATCTGAAAAGCCTTTAATATGCCGAAACCCAGAACAGCCGGCAAGCTAGGTGGGCCCACTTCTTTTCTCTCTACAACGTGACGTTCACGTATAATCCAGGGAAGACCCACCTTCTGGCTGATGCCCTATCAAGGAAGGACATACGTTTCACTCCTCGTTTCCCATCGGAGTGCCTTTTTCCAAAGCAGTTTTTATCCATGCAGTCTCTGATTTCCTCCTTACAGTGCATAGGGAGACAGCAGCTAATATCGCCTCTTGTCAAGAAGCTGCAGTCAACAACAACCTATTGTATGAGGGTGGATACTTTTTTCATGAAGAGAAGGTTCTACTTCCTACTGCTGAATTGCAACATGAAGCTCTGCATATGTGTCATGACTCCTTAACACCCTGGATCTTATTCATCTGCATTTCTGGTGGCCTACTATGATTCCAGACATCCGAGACTACATCTCTGCATATACCACCTGTTTGCAGTCTAAGGTTCCCAGGAAACCTCCCCTCGGTCACGTAGTTAAAATGCTGAGTCCCACCAAACATTTGCAGATCATTTCTACAGATTTTATAGTGTACTTACCCTCCTCCAAGGGTTCTACTGCCATCATGGTAACCATTGATTATTTCACTAAACTTGCTAACTTCCATGCTTTACCCAAGGTTCCATCTGCCACCAGCATGGCCAGAATTGTCATTGACACGATTTATTTTGCAGCACGGTTTGCCGGACATAGTTTCTGACCGCGGTCCTCAATTTACTTCCTGTTATTGGAAACAGATCTGCTCTATTTTGAACATCAAGAGAGGGTTGAGTTTGGGGTTCCAGCCCCAAACCAACGGCCAGACTGAGCACTTGAATCAAACTCTTGATGGTTACTGTAAGGAAGGCATGGTATCAATAGTAAGACTGACACAAGTGACCACAGTTCAAGCATGTGATAAACGCCTATCTAATTCTAAATCTACAGATGGGAGCAAGCTATGACCATCATATATTAATGCAGTCCTAGTGGAGTCTTGTCAAAATAAAAGGGCCTATACTAAAATAAAACTATTGCCAATCCTTACCGCTAAATACAAATAGTGTAGGGTAGTGTTCATGAAAAAGAAAGAAGTGTTCACAAAATGATATGCCAGGATGTTCAGGCCACTGGCCTCCCTTCCCCACGTTTTCAGCACGGGACAAGGCAGTTCACTCGAGCAAAGCACACACTCTGCCTTCTTCGGCGCAAGGATTCAGTTCCAGTACGAGCACCAGGGTCTTCTGTGCCCAAGTCTCTTTAAGTATGGAAGTCTCTTGATTCAGAGGGCCTGATGTATCAAAACAAAACACAAAGTTCCTTTCCTCTTATAAGTACTCAATTCAAGTGGCTCACCCTGGATCCCCCTCAGCCGGGCTCTGCTCTCTTTTATATCATGGTCATTACTGTTGATCCCCCACTTCCAGGCTCAGATCCCTCTTTTTACAACGTTCACAGAATATTCTTTCTCGGTTGACTCATGGTTCTCCCCGGATCCCTCTCAGCCATGCTCAGATCCTTCCTCTTACACATTTAGTCTCCCTCAGCTGGGCTTGGACCAATTTCGTTTGCATCAACATCAAGAACTTTTAATGTGCGCAGGATTTAGCTTGACCCGTTGCACAACAACTTCAATCTCAAAATTCCCTTCTCACAGTTGCCAACCAGTGGGAAGCCTAACAGAGATCTTTGAATGGGCACCCACGTGGCGTTGGACCACTCTGTCTACTGTATCTTTCTTGGCTTTAAAAGTTCAGTCTTTCAGGGTCTCCCTCCACCAGGTTTGGACCCTTTCCCAAAGTTCACAAGGGGTCTCCCTCTGCCTTGCTCAGACCCCTCTCAGGGTTCTCAAAGGGCCTCACTCTGCCGGGCTCGGACCCTTCTTCCAAAGTTTACAAGGGGCATCCATCTGCCGGCCTCTGACCTTTCTTTAATTTATTGTAATGCTTATGCGAAATACGAGCTGAAACAACATGGAGTCGGTGCAGAGCCATTTTGGACACTCATCTCCCATCACCGCAATAAAAACCTGCGTCTCTGCAGGCCTGGTAAAATGAAGGAGTATTTCAGTAGCGAAAGCAGGGCAAGGTCATATTACTACATAAATAGTGTTGCTGAGTGGACGAACTTTGGGGAATAGTTATTGTATTGTCCACTGAAGGATGAATACAGGGAGGGAGTCGGAGCGTTCTGCAGGTGCATGATAAGGGGTTCTGGGAATGAATTCAAGGAGAGGGCGAAGGGTTTTTCCACTCCTGACTGGTTTTTGCCACTCTCTGCCCCTTCTACTTGTGATCTGCTCTTCGAGCCAGGGATAGTCACAAGTGGGAAGGACGGGGACATGCCCCCATAAAGAGAAGAGGGTATTCTGCGGAAGGCAGTTAGAACTTGGACCCCTGGATGATGCAGTCTCGCTGAGGGAACGGACGCCCCGCCTCAGACCCCGTTAGTATGAGTGATCTCTTTGCCTACCTACTCTGGGACTAAGCAGTCTCGTAGTGGCTAAGATGAAGGTGTCTTCTGCTTCCTTGCTAACGGTGATGCCATTTTTCTGTATGTTTTTATATACCTGACTATATGTTTGTTTTTGTATGCTGAGTTCATATATATATATATATATATATATATATATATATATATACATATATATATATATATATATATATATAATATATATAGTGAATAAAGGGCCTATAATGAGCCATTTTCCTTTTTTAGTATACCGATTAGTGTAAGTGTTATTTTTTGCCTGTCCGAGTCCAATAACTTGTTTTGCCTGGGGCCGGAGAAAACATAAGTATAAGGGTTCTCCTCACATGGTCAAGAAAAAGCAAAACATTTATGCAAACAAGACATAGAAAAAGTGTATTTGGAATTCCAGTCCCATAACACAGTTCTTGGCATTTTGCTCACACTTCCTCAGCTCCCCAAAACAGCATTCTCGTGGTTTTATGAGCTGCCAGAGCACTTTGGGAATTTTACCTGGGGTCAGGGTCTCGCCACCTGCCCCCCAGAGGCCTGGGCTCTCCTGTTTAGCTCAGGGGAGGAGCTTTGTTGTGGGTGCCACCAGGTAAACCCAGCTGCCCCTGGTTTAGGCGCCCTGAAGGCACAGCTTCCACTTCACACTGCAGCCTCCCCCGCGCAGTCAGGCTCAGTGTCTGGGTAGTTCTTTCTCTTCCAGGCCTTCCAGGTTCCTCACAGCTCCACAGGTCTCGCTCTGGCATCCTGGCACCCTCCAGCATCCCCAGTTTACTCAAAGTGTGCTCTCCTGCTCTGCCTTTTACACTTTCTGGGAATCTTAAGTGGAGTCAGGTGTGAATAGTTAAGAGAGGCCTGACCTTACCTGGCCTCATTAGCGGAACAGTCCAATCTTAATATGACATAGTCTTTCTTCGATCTCTCAGTGGTGTTTTGAGAGATCTTCATACTTTTAGCTCCCCTCTGCCTCATCTCAGTGTATATAGAAAAAGCCAGTGTGGAAGGATTGTGGGAGTTGTAGTTTTTCTAATTAATTTGGGAAAAATTGTGTAGGGTTTTGTCCAAATAAACGGGCTGAGTGTGTGAGGGTAAATAAATGCTTTGGTGTGGTTTCACATAAAGGTACTGGGGCATATCCGAGACACAGGGATAGTCCTGCTGTTGTAATACACGGGTTGAGATATGTAATTTCTTTCTCCTGGTTCTCCCACGCCTCCTTTCTGAGTTGGTACTTGTTGCAATTAGGGAGGGCGTAACGGGGCAGGATTTAGAATAACCTATAAAGATGGAGGAAGTTTTGGAAAGGGGGAAATACTGAATCTCGCCATCAGATGTCTCACCCCCATTCCTTGAGGATCCCTCACCCATGACATCCTCCCGCACTTGTCTCACACAGGGTCTGGATCCAAGGGCGATGGCTGTGCCCTAGCACCTGAGAAAGAGATCCCAGGGTTCAGACAGTGAGACACCCTCCGGTTTCTCCCATTACTTACGGTGTTTCAATTACGCCGCCCAAGATAGCTGGGTGGAGTTGTTGCCCCTGGCTGAGTTTAATTTGAATTCCAGCCCCTTCTTGTGCATGTTTGGGTTTCACCCTTCCTGTTTTCCGACTGCTACCCGTTCTCTACCAAGTTTCCAGATGTGGATGCCCTGGTTTCAGATATCCAACGGGGGCATTCGCTTGCTGGCGTTGCCTTGCAGAAGGCTCAGGACCGGTCCAAGCGGTCCGCCGAGTGGAATCACACGCCGGCTCATGTCATATTGCCAGGTGACATGGTCTGGCTTGCATCCTATTTTTTGCCCTGTCATCTGGTTCCTTCCAGGCAGTCGCCCAGATTCTTTGGTCCTTTTAAGGTTCTGTCCTGTCGGGGTTTGGCTGCCTTTCTGCTCTAGCTTCCCCCCTCTTGGTCCAGGATTCCTCCAGTGTTTCACGTTTCTCATCACCCTCCTCCTGTGGACACCATCTCAGGGCTGGAAATCGAACTGTCCGGTATTTACGACTCCCGCTACCGTCGTGGTTGCCTCCAGTATCTGGTGGACTGGAAGGGTTATTCCCCTGCTGACCGGATCTGGGAACCGGCTTCTTCAGTTCATGCTCCTAGATTGGTTTGTTTGTTTCACAGACTCCATCCTGGTAAACCGGGTATGTCTCCTCTTGGAAAGGGGTATATTGTAACATCAAAGCGCTTCAAGGCAGGAAGGGAAAAAGGGAATACAGTAATCATTCTTAGGCCTTGAAGTTTCCAAATGATCTAAACAGAACATCTAGTATACTATTTCTCCTAGTGCAAGTGCATGAAGTGTTACAGTTTAGATCCAGCTAGGGAGAGGGCACAGAAAAAGGTGGGGGGACAGGACAGACAAACTTACTAGTCCTAATACATTTAGGTAATGCATGCATACAGACGGAGGTGCGAGGAAGAGACGGTCAGGGGGAACAGACACGTCCACTCCAACAGGGCCCTGGTTTAAGTGCAGAGAGGTTGCCTTGCTCATGGAGTGTAAGCTAAAGTGCAGTAATGCTGAACATAGTGCACTGGGCCGGAGGCAAGTGCAAAGACTGGCGGGGGGCCTGGGACCTGTAAGGTTCTGGAGTGAACCAGGCAAACAGTCAGCAAAATCTGAATGGAGTTAGGGAGGAGAAGGAGGAAGGGGGGTGGAGAAAAAGATGGAGGTTAGCAGGGTAAAGGGAGATAGAAAGGGGAAGAGAAGCGGAAGGTCTTGATGTGTTTCTGGAGGCACCTGCAGAGGATAAAGATCTACCCTGAAATCTCTGTTTGTGAAAGCGGCTAATCCACAGAGAGTTGGAGGAGGATGAGCGGAGGAAGATAGACGGAGAGTATTTAGGAAGAGAGCGTTGCAGATAGTGCGGGCCCCGGCCCAAGAATGTCTTGTGGATTATGCAGAGGGTCTTGAACTTGATCCTTGCATCCACGGGCAGCCAGTGGAGGGATTTCAGCGTCAGAGAGATGCAGTCCCTGGGCTTGAGGCTAAGGATAGGTCTTGCGGTTCTGTTCTGGATGAGTTGTAAAGGACAGAGAGTACAAGAAGGAATGTTGAGTGGAGGCTGTTGCAATAGTCCACCCTAGAGAGAACCAGGGCTCTCGTGGTGGTGTGCCGCTGGGGGAAAGTGAGAAAAGGTAGAATACCTCTTAGAAGGTACAGTTGGTAGTGGACATTTTTAGAGATGTCTGAGATGTGCGAAGAGAAGGAGAGGAGTTGAAGATGACCCCAAGATATTTGGCCTCATTGGTAGGTGAAGGTGCAGAGCCAAGGGAGGCCGGCCAGTCTGACAGTGAGAAAGCGGAAGCAGAGGTCCCAAGGTTAGTTGCTTACTGTATATATCTATCATATCGGGCGAAGAGGGTATACCTGCAGATTAATGCACAATGAGCATAACAGTACCATTCATTTGGCTTCTCCGTTGTCAAGTTGGTTCTGCTGCCCTGAAGAAGGCTGGGCCACTGATATAGTTGATGGCCTTAGATCAGCCAAAACTTGAATAGGCACTGGCATTTGAAAACATGTTGTGAACCGAAAAGGACACCGTTTCATGGCCTCTTGCGTGTAAATTGATGACAAAATGTAAGTATTGGTTGCTTAGTTCTTTGTAAATAAGGATGAGAGTCATTCATATTGCAATAATTGTTAATATTTCATGAGTGCACGATTTGATGCACAAGTACAACTCAAGGTGTTCCTTGAGGGTTTTTGTTTGTTTTAAAGGGTTGGGGGTGTTTCCTTGATTTTGTTATTCTTCATCCTTTCTTTTGGTTCTTTCACCTTGGTGGTAGGATTTGTTTTTTTTGCAATGGGAAAAGTTGTGATTTTTGTTAAAAAGATACTTTTTTTGTTTTAATAAACTTTCTTTATTAACATACTTGGCATCATTCATCACAGATCAAATCGACTGAACATACAAGGAGTGAGAGGCATACAAAACACACCCAGGAGTTTGGGGAGCACCGTCACCTTAATTAACGGTATCTTGCCAGCAATGATGATTGGCAGCCGTAAACAGTTTCTAAGTTTAGTCACCAGCCTCACCATATAGATGGCATAGTTGTAGTTGTATATCACATTGCCATGTCGGACAGCTATTATCCCCCAAATAACAAATAGTGGAAGGGGCCCATGTAAATCCATGTAGATCACAGGGCTCAATGGCGGTATCTGTTAGGGGTAAAATATCGGACTTGCTGCAATTCACCCTAAGACCTGATAGCTCCCCAAAATCCAGAATGTCTTTCATGATAGGTGAAAGGTGGATGTGGGGACCCCTAATATGCAATAGCGCATCGTCAGTGTAAAGTGTTGGTCAGAATAACATTAGATCTGGTACATGACATCATTAATCGTACGCAATTCAATTCCTAATGTGATTACTTTTTGTGGTGGTAGTGGCGAACCCGACTGCAACATCGCTATCACCCCAATCCAAAATGGTGGCTCAATGTGGGCCTACCGATTACTTCCAGGTCATTTGTCGCAGTTTAAAAGAACACTGTTACAGGGCAGTCGCCCTTGAGAGTGGATGCACAGCGAGCTGCCAGGGATGTCAGGCGAGTTTAATATTTGTATGGATAAGGAATCACTTATGTACTTTTGAGTTTACATTTCACAAGTGAAGGGTTACTTTTAACAATGCCCTTGTTTTTTTCTTTTGTTTTCTCGGATACCCCCATGGACTCCCGACAGCGTTGAGAGCTACGCAATTGCGGCTAATATAATTTACTGAAAACAGGTATGCCAATCAGAGAGGGTGTATACAGGGTTCCCTATAAGTGTTGGGGGCATTTAATTGATTAAAAGCTTTAGTTTTTTTCAATTTTAGTACACTTTTAGTTCCCACCAGTGGGAGAACAGAACACAGTCAAGGTAGGGTGACATGACAATTGATCATGCCGTTCTCTAACAAGTCACAAATAATGGCTCACTGTAGATTTATCTAAGTGCACGCTAATCTATACAGAACAGCTGGATCTTCATAGAAATGGGATTTTCACTGCGTGATTCAGCATGCGTTATGATGTCTTGGCTCTGGTGTCACCCACTTGGGTACTGTAAATATGGCAAACTATGTTTAATTGGTTTACATGATGGAGTGCCACTCTTAACATTAGTTGTACCTTGAAAGGTTGACTAAAAACGGTTATTTTATCAATTTACAATGAATTATATGTACCCTTACCGTGTATATGGCTTTTTGTCTCCCTACTATGGATTGTTGGTGACTTTGGTGACTATGTTGACGTCAACTCATGAATGGTAAAATTGTTTCAATGTAATATTGTGAATTTAATTATTGCTCCACCTTACATCCTTACCTGTACCTATATGCCCCGATTTTTGTTTCTGGTGCATTATACCAATTTTGACTTTTCATATTTATTTATTTGTTATGTACATTAACTGTCTGTGATATTTGATATGCATATATCAGCTTGGAAGAAGACCTTGTGGTCGAAACACCTGTCAGCTGTTTTCACTTTCATTAAAGTATTCCATTCATCTAAACTTAACGTGTATGCGCAGTGTGGTTGTGAATCCGTTGTACTTAAAGAAAATTGGAATCCCAGCTTCCCTGACCATAAGTGTAGTCCACCTCCAAACACTAGATAAGAAGGGGTTTGCAGCACCAAGCCATATCTATGAGAAAAAGTATGGTTCCTGGGCTGGAGCCAGCCGTGGAAGCGCTTATATTAAGGTGCATACCCCTCTCTGGTTCACACCCAGAAGAGAGAGACCCTGGGAAAATGTCTGTGCAGACTTCGACTCCCTACCAGATGGAAGGTACATGTTCATAATGATGGACGAATGTTCCCACTACCCTGAGGTAGAGAACATCACTCCACAGCAATGCGTGTAGTGATCCCAAAACTGGAATAGATCTTCGCCGCGCACAGTATGCCCATTTCCCTCAAGTCCGACAATGGGCAGCCATTTCAAAGGAGTGAAATCAATGAAGAAATTTCTGAGTGACCTAGGTATTGTGAGGGGACAGAAATGTGAGGGGGACACAAAAGTAGTTTTCTCAGAGTCTGTCATTTATTAAACAATAAAGGGTTAGATAAACACCTATCTTTCCCTTGCCTAACAAGAATGTCCCTAATTGGTGTAGAGAAGCCCCTCAACGCTCACACCAGAAAAAATGCATCTCACTAGGGAAAAAGGCCCAGCACACCACTTGCAAGGAGGACAAGGTTTATTTCCACAAAAATAAAGATCCGCCAGCAAAGAGGTCTGCTGCCACAGAATGTTCTGGCAAAATCAGCACAAACAATACATTAAAAAGGCACAAAGTGTCATCAGTGACTTAAGTCACATAAGTTACAAATCTGAATGGCTGGGTGGTGCAACCCTATACATAGGCTACCTGCTCCATGGGGATGCCAAGCCATTAGGCGCTTCCAAGTGGAATCCTCCTTGCACGTCATCAGGCACGAAGCTACAGTTAATTGCTCATTATATAAAGAAAAACAATGCATCCTCTATCTCTAACCTAATGTGATCCTGGTACTGCAGACAAGGGCTAAGAAGATACTTCGAGGTCACTGAAACTCACAAACCCCAGCTCAATTCCAGACACGTCAGCGCTCTTCCAAAGCTCCCCACCCTCATTTTAGGTTTGTTGTTTTGCCCCTCCCGGCACCTGGCGGCACAAATCACGTGACCTAATGGTCAAGGAAACCTGTCCCTGCTTTCTGATCTTTTCTGATTGATTGGGGATTTAACAGTTTTATAGTCTTCGGACGGCGGCGTCTGAGCGCTATTACTTAGTTCTGGGAGTGGTGGAGGTCGGAGGCTCGTGCCCTCCTTCTCGTGGTATCACTTTTCACAGGGAGCTCTCAGCCCCCTCCTGGCATTGCAGGGCCCATTCTCCTAGGATATGAATGCTGGCAACAGAAGGCAATGAAGTGAGCTGAGTGTTTGGTTTTGGTGCAGGAGCATTTATCCTTTATCCTGCTAACCGAGACTCCCTACCATTTCTCTCCCTTGGTGGCGGACCTTTCTTGTCTTAAACCTTGTCCTCCGTAGAGCGAGTGAAGTGAGCTGAGTAAGCTGAGTGTTTGGTGGGCTGGCGGGCGCGGGCTCAGGATATATAATATGTGTCCTTGAAGACAGGTGAGACTTTCACTGTGTATACTTATTGTTTGACTGTGGTGTCTGCTGGAATAATTTGGCCTCTCCTCGTGGGTACTGTAAGGAAGGCATGGTATCACAAGTACAACACTAACACACAAGATACAATTTCAAAACCTTTATTCAGTTTTCAGGGTTTCGAAAAACTCCTGCTTTGCCCTATAGCTATGATGGGAGTAGTCTCTACCATCAAAATAATAAAGAAACACAGTCCTAGTCAGTCTCTGTTAAATCAAAGATGGCCTATACTAACAAAACCTAATGCCTGCCTTATCTCGTACACAAAAAAGTGTGTAAAGGGGAATATGTATGCAAAGGAAAATCAGTATGATAACATAAGTAATCAATGTGGCTGAGTCAGATCTCCTTCCCATGTTGGATAGCACAGAGTAAGGTGGTCCACGTACACAGGATGACACACTCTAGCTCAGGTTCTCAAGACAAAGGCAGTTCAAAACATGGATCGAGGCCCGCTTGGGCTTCCATGTTAAAGTCACTTATTCCTGCTTTCAAAAGTTCTTTCACAGTTCAACAAAAGTTCATGCAGGTCTCCCTCAGTCGGGCTCGGACGTCTCAAAGAAAAAGGTTCTCATAGGTCTCCCTCAATTGGGCTCAGACCTCTCAATCACAGCACTGTCAAGTGTTTCCTTCTCCAAGCTTAATTCACATTCTTTAGGAGTTCCCTTACCCTAATTTATCGCACTTTCGGTCTCCCTCAGATGGGCTCAGACCTTTTCCTGATGTCAAAGAGTTTCAAATGTGCGAGGTTTTTACTATAGACATCAGCAGGACCACTTTGACTTTCCGTTTAGCTCAGACTCTTGTGTTATTTGCCCCAGTGTCTCTTGGTCTGGGTAGTTCAGTATCACAAGCACAAAAGTTCAACATTCACCTTGTCACTGCCCCTTTTGTCGGGGTCAATCTTGATCATTACGCATTTTAGAGTTCATTCACTGTGTCGCTTTATAACAAAACATTTCACCTTTCACTGAGACATTTGAGTGGGCTACTTCCTTTCGCCAGACCACCCCACTACTCTGTATCACTGGCTTCACAATTATCGGTAATATAAAGTTCCCCGCGGGTCTGCCTTCCTTCACGTCGCATCCACACACGTGCAGCCTTCAATTGTGATATATAATGTTGAATCTTCAATGATTCCTTAACACACACCGGTCTTTCATGTCACTCGCCAACTCACTGGCTGTGTGCATTCCTTTTCTGTCTTTGCTGTTTGAATTCACGAGTCAAGGTTAATACCACAGGTTTGGCCTTGCCTCCCCAACTCTGTCATTCACTCGGGAGGGTTGGAGGCATCCTTGAAACACAATGCAGTCTTCTTGTCTGTGATTTGGCCTTCTCTACGTATCTTTCACGTCTCTTCATAGGCAACAACCTTCTGCAGGGATCGCCTGGGTTTCTCTACTCTTTGCTCTCATCCCTCTGTCAGTTGGTCTGCTCACGTAGGTTCACCTTCGCCCCAGAAGTTCTTCTCCTTCTCGTGTTCCACCTTGCTCAGAGTGTGTTTCTATGTTCTGCCTTTTATCTGTGTGGGGAGAGCTATTGGGTATCGAATGTATGTAATTAAAGGCAAGTGCCTAACTTTGCTTGACCCGGTTAACGGGACATGTCCAATGAGATATGTAATGGTTAGCCTCTTTACTGTCAGTGGCCCTCTTCCTCGCCAGTGTTTGTGTAGAAAAGGGCAGGGGAGTTGGAATATTGGAGGATCCTATAAAAT
Source organism: Ambystoma mexicanum (assembly GCF_040938575.1). NCBI lineage: Eukaryota > Metazoa > Chordata > Amphibia > Caudata > Ambystomatidae > Ambystoma > Ambystoma mexicanum. Next base: position 987,814,636 of record NC_090921.1, read on the forward strand.
AGGATGGGTCATGGGTACGGGAAAAGGGGCATTTTCGCATCTCACCATCAGTTGTCTCACCCCCACTCCCCGAAGACCCCTCAAACCAGGTGATCCTCCCGCACTGGTCCACCCCTAGTAAATGGATCCAAAAGCAATGGCCGTGTCTTGGCCACCTGGATGACAGGTCACAGAGGACTAGCGGGTGAGACACCATTTGGTTTCTCACAGTATTTTGTTGAATCATTGGGTAAATAGCCTCCTTTTACCCGGATATATAAACATTTGCCTCTCAAAGTTCTATTAATCTCTACCGGTTCTGAATGCATGTTTATGATCTGAGAAGTAACAAAACAAGGAATTGTACCATGAGGTCAAGTGAGAATTGTGATCTGGCACAACAAACGGACAAGGCAAGGGCCCTCCCCCTCCCTGTTTCACCGATAGAGACATTGCCTTCTCTAATACACGGGGGAGAGATGAAGCGCATGAACATGATAAAAAAACAGGCAACTCTAATTCCCTGTTTCTTCAACCCGATGAAAGAATTGTTAATAAAGAACTGGAGCAAAAGAGAGTGGAGGTTATAGAAGATCTTGATGCAGATCTCTTGGACCTCAATACCAGCCTAATAGTGGGAAGTAATAGTGATAGGTACATCAATACCCCCTTATTTTCAAAGAGCTGGCACCTGAGGAGAGTTCTATTGACAGTGATACAGAGAGCTCTACTAATGAATCTCTGATGAATGTGAATAGGAGAGGGCTATCTACCTTATTGTATCCCTCACAGAGTTGGGACCAGAATGCTTCAGCCACTGTAGCATTGAATGGGGTTCTTTCAGAGTTTGTGATTTGTACGTTTCTTTTAAAAAAAGGAGTCGGTATACACTACCCTGTTACAGGCTTTGACGGAGCAGTGTGGAAAAGCTTGTCATTGAAAATATGAATAGGTCAGTTGGGAGTTATTTTGTCAGTGTTCAGAATTGTGCTAAAGAACGTGCTAATGGTGGTAACATTTTCTCAGTGACCAACCAATGATCAACGTGTGGATAGTCCTACACTCACAGATTTGATAAATGTCTCAGCATAGATCTCAGAATCTACTGTGCTAGCGGCATGTAACGTGACTCTTATAACTCAGGAGGTCTGTGTGGCGAGGAATAACGAAAACGTGGGGATGGGTTTACCTTCCCTGATTGTGAATGATATAACTAAGTTGCAGCATGAAACAGGTTCTATGACTGAGGCACTAGTGTAGACTCCAAGAGCGCCCTTGCTATCTTATGCACCCAAAGGAGGTGGGAAACAGCTTAAGAAAACAAAGAACCTACAAACTAAGAAAGTTAATTCTAACTCCTCCAGACAATTGCTCAAAAATGTCACTATGCAAAATGTGTTATTCCTAAACACTCTGAGGAGGGGGCCGGTCCTAGTGGGATTTAGGTTTCACAGGAGGCCAGAATGAATAATCCAGCAGTAGAAGACGTTGATGGTCTAAGCGTGGTTGTTGTCTGTCAGGAAACTACATGCTGTGCAACATTCCTTGCCGAGAATCTCTCATCGACGTTCCCTCAAAAGTTGTGTTACACACATAAATACTGGGCCATTCCTACAGTGCTGAAAGTTACCTTGGCAACGTTTGAAGCCCCTGCATGCAGGACGTCATTCGGTCACTTATGTGGTTGCCACGGGGAAAGGCGGTGCTCGCACCCACGTAAAATGTAGGACGTTGCAGCGTTCATTCGGAAACAAGTGCTTCTGATTGAAGTTGTTTTCTGCTTTGCTCTTGTATTTCGTTACATTTGATTCCACGTTACTGACCTGCTTCTGTTTACTGGATTCCACCTCCGTCTCATCCATTGTACTGTTTGACTCCGTTTCATGACCCGGTGCTGCTCATTAACCTAACGGTTTGTACATCTATCTGCCAGACCAACGCCAACCTTTGCTACCTCCCTGGAACTCCCTGTCTTGCTGTCCTGTTACCTCTGCTGCACGCACTTTGACAACCACCTTTGTTCACTGGACTTCCTCGTGGCTCAGAACTGAGCCTGTTCATAGACAAGAGACGCTCTGCTGGATACTGTGCTTAGCCGCTCCTTGTTTTCTTCCGGATATCCTTGCATTTTCGTGATCAGCTTGTGCATGGACTAGAGGCGCTACCCAGTTTATTGTGCACCATCTCATTCGCTCAGGCATCTTCATGCCTTCGGGTATAGGTCCCACTCCTATCTCCCATTCATTTTTTGTTTCCTTGCCTGGATAACTGGACCTTCTGATCTTCCGGACTCAGACATTTCCACTCCATGGTAAGGTGCTTTCATTCCTATGATAACACGGTATCCCTACATATTATCCCCACCAAAAATAGCGCCGTATATATGGTCGTCTGGAACGCTATAGGCGATATTTTTGGGGGGGATAATTTGTGGGAGCGGGAGTTGCGGGGGTGTCCCCCGCACATTTAAAAATAATGCAGGAGTTGCGGGGGTGTACCCCGCAGGGACCAGGCCTCAATATCGCCACAAAAATATGGCGATATTTTTGTATCACAATATATTTGCGGGGATATTAATACATGGAACCGATAACGCATGCCACACTGCTTCTCCACAGGGACTTACTCTTATTGTTCTGTTATTCGAGCCAACCCTTTCCTGCCTGGAACCATTTGGGGACACCACTCTTCAGTCACTACATTGACTGCTAGCAACACTCTGGGAACCCAATCCTCCCTTAGAGGTTAGCCACTCTCTTTTTCTCTCACTTGAGTTTGGAACATCACGTTTGTGCCACTAATTGCTGTTATTTCTACTTACAGCTGGAGTTGTTCGTGGTGTATGTCCCCCACTCTTCCGATTAATTAATTCCTCTGATTGTTAAACTTGAACAACAGTGGGATACATTGATAGGAAGAACTCTCTCCTGGTGAGGAGACTTAAAGGATCCAGTCTGGGTTCTGGCCTTCTCTGTCGTCTCAGGGCTGGTTGGAGTCACTGGGAGTCCTAGGTGGTGAGTCATAGCATTGTCCCCAGGCCAGCAATGGCCGATAAATCTGCAGAGAAAGGAAGATTGGCAATTAGGAAAACTAAAGTCTTACTTAGCTGTCATACTATAAAGTCAGTTTAAGGAGCCCAACAATTTTATTAAAGATTTGATTAATACATTGGAGTTACCCTACAAAGCCTCTTGTATTGCTCCTGGTATGTAGGGTGCTGAAAATAGAGATGGTGGTCCGTATAAAAGTATAGTAGGTAGGGCTGATGAGGACTCTTATGTTTTGGCAACTCATAACCCGATGCATGGTAGGCTGTCTATACGTAATGCTGATGGGGACATGAATAGCAGGTGTGATCCTGGACCCTTAAGGAAGGTAGACTTTCCTTCAGGGATTAGGATCGCTAAGGAATCAGGTACCCCTTCTCCTTCTAAGATGTGTTGTATGTTCTCCTTGAATGATGAATGTGTTCCAAATGGGATGAATATGCATGGTCATTCTAGGACGGTTGTGTTTTCTTCAGGTGATATTAACGTTGATGCCTTAAGATGTCTTCTGCTCAAATGGTAACCCATTCAGGTTCCCATGACATGAATAATGATTTTCCTCCTAAAAGCATTTTGAGAGGGGCACGATCTATGGATAGAGGGAGTCCTGTTTTACGTCAAGTAGGTGGAAGCTGGTTGGATGTTGTGAGTGGTGATCGTTCTGTCATTAAGAGTGATCAACGTAGATTGATCTGTGGATATAATGGGCCTCATTGTGGTTCCTTTCCCATGAATCGCAGTACTAGCTTGTCTCTTTTTTCTGAGATTCCACGCCTTAAAACTATTAATTCCAGGGACATTAAATATAGAGAATGTATGTACAATGATAGAATTGATATTGTTGCTTTGGAAATGGTAACGGGGAGCAAATTGGTGTCTCTTAAGTATTTTGGGGTGCAGGTCTTATCATGTAGGAGTAAGGGATTGGATGTGGGTAAACCAGATGCCAGAAGTAAGGATAGTAACATTAAGTTCACAAAGGGGGCACCGTCTGGGAGAACAAGGCGGTGGTTGCCAGTCGATGCACAGCATGAAAGAGATACATTGGACTAGTCTTAGATTAATGCAGCCATAAATACAAGGTCGGGGAACCCCTCCCTTTGATGTATGTCCTGAGCAAGCGGTATTGTTTCTTATAGCATGGAATTCAAGAGGACATTGCTGCCTATTAAAAGAGACCGGGACTGGGAAGTGTCCTCAGGAGCTTCAGCATTATTCTGATCCAGGAGACCTGGTTGGTTGGCCCTTGATCGATGGATATGTTGTTCATTCTCAACCAGCTCAAACAGGGTTAATAGGTCGCCTGTCGGGGAATTGTCAGGGGGGCTCCTGACTGCTATAAAATCTGATATTATTTGTGCTCCGGTCAAAAAGACGGCAATGCAGAAGGGTGCCATGGCCACCTCTGTTCCTGTTTCAATAAATAATCTCATGTGGAATTGTCTGGTAATTAATATATGTTGGAATGAGGGAATTTGTCCCCTGATGGAATTCCTTTCTATATTGGAAGGTCAGATTCTAAGTTGGCTGAATGAGAAAGGGAATGAGCATATTATTTTAGCTGGTGATTTGAATTCAGGTTGCTTGTTCTCCTCTGCAGTGACAGTGATGGGTGGCTCCCGGGGTGAAAGTGTTTCTAAAAAGTGCAATAATGGGAAAATGTGAATGCATATGCTTACTTCTTTGGGTTCAGTTATGCTCAATGGACATAAGTCAGGAGATTGTCCTCCTAGGCTGATTTGGAAGAATGGTACCCTGCACTCAATAATTGATTATGTGTTTGTAGATCCTACGATGTATTCCCTCTCTAAAATTTCCATGTGAGCATGTCTGATGCGAGTGATCAATATATGCTTGTATTCTACTCTGTTACTTCTGTAAAGTCTAATGAAGTTATGATGGCTGTCCCCTTGAGGGTAAGCCAGGGTAAAAATAGGCTGTACATTAATAATGGTGCAATAAAGGCTCTTAATGTGAACTTGAAACAGGCTTGGAATGTTAATACTTTGGAATGTAAGTTCAGTACTATTAATGTAGAAACATTACATGATTATATGAAAGAAACAATGGAGAATGCCTTAATAGATCAGGTTTTTCCTAGGTGTAGAAAAACCACTGCCTAGCACTTTTACTATTAATTCGGATATGGTGATAGAGGCCATAAGGCGGGCTAGCTCTTCTAAGGCCGCCGGTCCAAATGGACTAAATAATTATGTCTAAGGCAGCTTGTGATGTATGGGCATCCTTAGTGGTTTGGTTTTTTCAACAGATACTGCTGGAATCTTGGCATTCATCTTATTATTAGTATTATTTTATCTTATGCATTGCCTATATTTAAAAAAGGCGATCGCCTAAATCAATGTAATTATAGGCCGCTGATTATGGACACCGATCAAAACAATTTTGCATCCATCCTCTTAAAACATCTTAAGGAATGAGCATATAAGCCGGATATAATGAAGAAATTCCAGGTTGGCTTCTGCAAGAATCAGGGGACCTTTGTTAGGGGTCTGGCCTGAGAGAACGGGGTAAAAGCTATATCTGCACTGTAGATTCAGGGAGATTCCGGAGGCAATGCCAGCATATACCAGAAACAGGGTACATACCAAGCTAATATGAGCTGAGACAGGTATTCACAGGAACTGCATGGGCAGGAGCTGGTGGTAAGTAAAGAGACAGAGAGAAACCAAAGGCATGCAAATATACTGGGCAACACTGATTGATCAGAATAAAGGCTGTACTGGAATATGATAAGGGGTCTCCAGGGATTAGGGGAAGCCCTGGGGATCGGTATCCGCAGATTAGTCTTAACAATGGTCATACAGCAGCGTCATGAGTTAGGCGTGCCACTCAGTGCAACAGTAAAACTGGAGACCATATACGGAGGCTGGTAAGACTTCAACGGACTAGGCAAAGGCAACAGAAGTCTTTCCCTTAACTGATCTGAACGGAGACCAACCCAGGGGTCGCACTGTAAATGGATTCAAAGTAGAAGCACAACAGTGGAACAAGAGGTAATACAGGTAGAAAGCAGCATTGAAAGAAATAACCAGGTACAGGGCAGGCTAGAGAAACACAGTACAAAGCAGAGACTGGAATATCAGAATACACAAGGCAAAGGACACAGGCAAGATAGGTCACTGCCAACACAGCGAATATGAGAGATTCAGGAAACTCAGAGTATTTAAGACAGGCACTAGAACTATGGACTGAAGTCGGGTAATTTCGCAGGCAAGGAACAAACAGGAAAACTTCAAAAGGCTGGGGTTGCAGAGAGAAAGAGAGAAAAGCAAGTCAGTATCAGGACAAGTCGGTAGAGCTGAAATGCTTACAGGAGATAGGGTGTTTACGGAAAGTCAGAAAGGCAGAATAGATATTAGTAAAGAACTGAAAGTCTTTAACAGCAAAACAGGACAAGGTTACTGAAGTCAAAAGCTGGAAATCAAGGAAAGGTTCATTAACATGCAGACTGCAAAAGCAGACTGGAAAGGGTGCTGCAAAACAGCAACAGCAAACAGGTTTCAAAAGAGGAATTTCAGGAAAGATGTCATGATTCCAGTCAGTGGACATAATCCTCATTCAGGCTTTCAGGCTAGACAGGGACCATTAAATAAACCAGCAGGTCAAAGGTGGGTGTTAGCCTGGCGGCACACATGGCATTTACATCATTCTGGGCATACACTTCCATAGACTATTGTGATGTTTTACAGTAAATTCCATACACTTAAGATGGCCACCGCACAATCCATTCATAAATTGCAGCACGTTCTATTCATATTGCAGAGGGAGCTATTTAAGCCCCGCCTCTGGAACGCGCGCTTCACATCTGATCCGCTGACAGCAGGTAACGCTACCAGCGTTTCTCCTCACAGAACCTGTAAAAGGAGATAATAGAGACATTAGCTTCACAGCAATTTGCAGAGTTCAATTATAGAGTACAACAGCTACCTAAGTTATCATTGTTTCTTCACCTCAACGCGCCCCTGTAGAAAAGCAGGATGGAGAGCTCCACAAAAAATAAACACAAGTGATAAGGGAGGGATTAAAGGAGCACACATGTCATGCAGTGTATTTTAGTTAATAGATGTTATAGTGTTCTATTGTTGTTATTGTTGTTTTAAAACAGAAAGAGAATCCAAAAGGTATCAAGTATTAGGTCTACAGGTTGAGAAGGCATTATGCTCCCGAGGAGTCCAGGTAAGCGTTAAAAAAGGTAAAAAAACTGGTCACAGGAGCACATCACAAACTCCCAGTGGAAGCAGTTGACTGACACCTGCTTCTGTTCAAAGTGAGCTTATAAAAGCCCTCCCAGCCAACAGGCCAACAGGGTGGAGCTGATTGCAGCCTCAGGCAGCTGTGTTCAATTAAGCCCAGCCCTGGCTTCAGTAGCCTGCAGCAGTGATTTGAAATTAAGGTCTCTCTAGCTCTCAGCAGCCTAGCCTGCAGTAGTGTGGAACAGGTGAATGCAACCAGAGCCTCTCCAGCTCTCTCTTAGCAGCTTGGCGCAAACAAATGTACTTAGAATGCCTCCGCCAGCTCTCTGCCTTTTGGACAGCATGCATGTACCAAAATGCATCTGCTGGTTTAACCCAAAACCTGGAATGGAACATGAAATTAGAATGGTGCAAACTGTAGCGGTAAAACAAGTAAATTAATGCAGAGGCAGTTTGTCGGTTTTAACTTCGCAAGTAGACCGTATACAGAGTCTCTGAATGTGCGCATGTAGAAGCGCTGGGTGGCAGGTGGGTAGGATTGTGACAACCTCATTGAATGGTCATTGGTTAGATTGTTACAGGATGCTATCTGGAATAAAAATAAGAAATATGAACATATTCATGTGGCCTCCATTGACCTCACTGCAGTGTTTGACTCTGTGAATAGAAAGCTATTATGGAAAAAAAGTGGCTGGGTGGGGGATTCTCGGGACTTGTTGAAACTGTTAATACTGCTGCACAGTGATCCTGAATTCAGGTCAGATTAAGTCCTGAGGGGTTATTGTCTCAGAAAATGGCACCATGGGTTTTTAATTTATATTTATCTGATCTGGATGAGGTATTAGTCCCTGTGAGTTTCGCTCCCCCTAGATTTGCACTGCTTAGCTTTTTTTGTATTATGGCATACGCTGATGACATTGTGTTGTTTGATACTACACCCATTGGCCTACAAAGATTGATTACCGTCTTTGCTTCCTATGCCCAAAACAACTTCCTTTCTATGAATCCAGATAAAACAACAATTTGGGACTTTACGTCTAGAAAACACCTAATCACTTTAGCTGGTGGCTGGGTTTGCAGTAGTTAACTGATGTGGAAAATATTTTGTATTTGCTCAATCAAGCCTCAGGTGTCATTTCTACGTGGGAAAAGTCATACCTAAATTAATGTATGGCATGGATGGACATAATGCCCATGTGGGTTATTGAGAAAGTGGAGACGCTTGAGGTGTTGATTTGGAGGAAAGCGTTAAATCTTTCTAATTATGTTCCCATTGCGTTTATATGATATGAGCTGGGATTGCAGTCGCTAACAGCTAGACTGTGTTGGAAGGTAATTTGTTTAGTGTGGAAAGTTTTAGATCCACCTAAAGTGTCGATGTATGAGGATATGCGAACATTACTCGACAAAGACACTAATGAACTATTCGACTCTTACTTTCTACATGTACAAATATTATTGAGAAGCTGGGAATTACTGTCCAGATGATCCCTACAGATATAATGGAATTAAGAAGGCACCATATAAGGTTGATTGGTGTGAAACTATCGCTCCTATGCATAAATATAGTTCCCTAAATCACCTGGAATTTGAGCATAAGTGCACTGGTTCTTTACCTAAATATATTAGCCTTTCTCGCAATATTAACATTTGTGGTATGTCTATGTGATTCAGACTTAGGCCCTGATTCACAGAGCGTTTTCCAATGGGGTTTTGCCGTTATAAAACGCTTCTGTAAATTAGGCCCTTAATATTTTACCTACAGGACAGATCAAAGTTAGATGGGGTTTGCTTAACCCATCCTTTGTAACCTGTCGCTATTGTAGGGATGTGGACTGTATTGAGACTTTGACGCATGTTGTGATTAATTGCCCTGCACTGCATTTTAAAAGAATGAGATATTTTAGACATCTCATTTTTAGGACTGATTTTATTGTGATGTTTTGTGGTCTTATCTTTTGCATGGTCACTCTTATCAAGCACTATTCACACTTGAACTTGGATGATGATTTTAAATGACAGCTGTTTTTTATTTGTTTTTCCCTTTGATGAAATCTTCCCATATAATTGTTTTATTATCTCATTGTATTTTCTTGTATTGTGTTGATATTTGAAAAGGTCACTTGTTGAACTGTAACCCAATAAAACATTTTTAAAAAAAGACATTGAAAGGTTTATGAATCTCTGCGGTTTTGGCCTTTCTCACCAGTGCCCATGATACAATCTATTCCTGCATGCATATGCTTATTTTCAGTAATTTTGTTAGCCCAGGGAGTCCATTAGGACTCCCAGGGAGTCCCAGGGAGTCCATTAGGCCACCATGCGAATGGGGACACGGGAGCACCGGCACCGTTAACAACAGTGCTGTGCTCCCGTGAGAACTCTGCGAGCGGTTGCCATGCCACCCAGCAGGTCTGACCCTGGCAAGCGGGACGGCAGTTGCCCGCAGTGTTGTAGTGTGCCGGTCCGGAAACAACAGTGCCGGTAGGTGTCATGCCTTTGTGGAAGACATGGGACCAATGGCAGCGCCTCTAGTTGGCACCACGTTTTTCTGTAGATCCGACAGTTGCGGTCTAGTTCTTTTCAAGATGGCCACCGCCATGGATATACGGACACACACACAGAGCCGCGGTGCGTTGCACCTGGATTTCCTTGTGCTCTACACTACTCGTATTTCTGCTGCTCGCTAGCTCTTTTGCCCTCACCTTTTCGGGGGGGGGAAGGGGTGCTTCCTTGCTTTTCTCTGGATTCCCGAGTCTCCTTTTCTCTCGCTCTCGTTTCTGACTCCTCTCTGATTTGCTCGGTCCTTCAGACCTCTGTTTGTTCCGACCTTTTCATGCCCTTTTCTTGTGCCTCTGCGCGGCTATCTCCCGATTCTTGGGATTTCCGTTCTTGACTTACCTTTTGTTCCGCCCTGTTTCTTGTGCTCACCCTGAGCAGTGTTTCTTGTTTTCCTTCTTTCTTCCTTGTTGGATGTGGCCAGCTTATGCCTTTCTCCGGACTCTTCATTATTGAGTTCATTCTTCAATGGTTCTCGACTGCTGCCTGTTGCTACTCATCTCGGAGCCAACAAGCTACGAGGATCACTTCCTGATCATTCGCCTCCCCTGAGATTCAAGGCATACTCTTCTGCTCCTATGCCATCAGACCAGTGATCCTCTTCATACCGGTTCAGTGCTCGAACACGCCAGACCAATCCTCCATCTTCAGACGGACAGAGTATTTCAGCCAGGAGGCTTTTCCCTGTATTTGGGCTTCCTCCAGGGGAGAACACACTGTTGTGGTCTTGCCCTACCAACAGTGTGGCATCCCGCGGAGAGAGACACTACTTACATCAGAAGAAGGAAAGAAAGAAGAAAGAACCCTGGCAAACGATCTTCGGTCAGAAGAAGGAACCTGAAAAGAGGACTGAGGAAGACTCAAGTGAGGAGGAAGGGAGGGAGGATTCTTCAGAGTTTGACATTAGGCTTACCAGAAGAATTGTTTCTGGACCGGCACAATTGTAATGAGGCCCACAGACTCAAAAGTAACAGTTTGAAAACCTTTATTATCAAACTTTGTGGGGTTTGTGTAATATCTATCTGACCCGAACTCCAAGGGGGTTGTTCCCTCAACTGATGTTTCTAAGGGCCGTTGATGTCTGTAAGTCCAACACCAAAGTTTGTCTATGTCAAAACCTATGCTTGCCCTCACTCCTTAACCAAATGTGATAGGGGGTCTTCTTAAAGGAAAAATGGTGATTCAAAAGAAAACGTAAACCACAGTTGGTTTTAGATAGCCTTACCAATAGGTGTAGTTCTGCCAGGTGAAAATAGCTCAACTCAAAAGGGTTCCCCTTGGAACTTTCCACGTAGAGCTCTTGCAGCAAATCAATAAAGTTCAGAAGGTCTCATGGTCTCTTAGGGTTCCCTTCCCCAAACTGCGTTCCTTCCAGTTCCAAACAAAAAAGGCAGAGTTCCTGTTAGGCCTGTAGGGTTCCCTTCCCCAAGTATCGCCTCTCTTCACAAAGTTCAACAATATCTTTAGTGGGGCTCTTAGAGTTCCCTTCCTCAAGCTTAGACCCCTTTGGGTCAGACGTTTCACAGTTTTTTACTTTACAACTCAACTGAAGATTCATAGTTCCATTCAAGCCTCCCAGGGTTCCCTTCCCCAAGTATAGGCCCTTTCCTACGAAGTTTACCAATGTCTCTGGTGGGCCTCTTTGGGTTCCTTCCCCAAGCCTAGGCCCCTCTGGTCTCAAACAAAAAGTTGAGGTTCTTTGCTGCTCCCAGGCACAACCACTCTGACCTCTAACCCCTCTCCTTATTCTCTGGCACCTTTTCTCTTTTGTGCCTCTTTCACTCTGTCCTTTCTTTACTTTATTGTGCGCCCTGCACACCTTCTTTTCCTGTTGTGCACACTTGCACACTTCTCTTTACTTTTCACCATGCTCTCTTGCATCCTCTTTCTTTCTCACTGTGCTCTCTTGCACACTCTGTGTTTTCTTTGGGTCGCTTGCACCCTTATCTCATGTTCAGGTTACTTTTACCCTATCTTCATTGTCCATTTTCCTTCTCACTATTTCTTTGCTGTTTCAGGTCTCTTGTGCCCCTCTACTCATTTTTTTGGGTCCCTCGCACCCCCTCTTAGCCGCTTTCACGCTGCAGTGCTCTTGCTCTCTTGCTTTACTTATGTGCCTCTAGTGCACTTTTCTGACATTCCGCTTTCTTTTTCTAGCCGCTTTCCAGCTTTCGCTTGCTGCGCTTTTCCTTTAACTTCTTTCACTTTGCTTTGCTTTCTTTCCGGTTTAGCTCACCAAGCTCTTCCTTTCACAGCGCTCCTGCTCCGGCCACCCGCACGCTACTGAGATTCCCTTTTCTTAATGAAACTCATCAACAGTAGCGCGGCGCCTGTGAGCAGAACAAATCAGTTCAAATGGGTTTGGATCGAGGTCAGGGTCTCACCACCTGCCCCTCAGATACCCCTGGGACCTGCAAACATCCCAGGGGAACGAGCACTGGCCTTAATTAGGTAGATGGACTGCCTTCCGTCCTGCTCTGGCTCCCCAGAGACACGGCTCCCTCACCACACTACAGCCCCTCACACACATCGTGCCAGCGTGTTGGCATTCCACACTCCACTGGTCCTTCTGTGCTCCTCTCTTGGCAGCCTTCTACTCCTTGGCCTCCTGGTTCCATCCAGCACCCCTAGTTTGCTCAATGATCCTGGTAGAATCCCCCTTTATATACTGCAAGTGAGAGTTAATTGGAGTCAGGTGTGCACAGTTGGGTGAGAGTTAATTGGAGTCAGGTGGGCACAGTTGGGGAAAAGTGCCTGAGCTTGCCTGACTTTATTAGTGGGAGAATTCAAATGTGTTAGATGGTAGGCCTCCCTTTGTATCCTTATGTTGTTTCTATGGGTAATCTTCATTAGTCTGAGTCGCCTCTTCCTCCTCCCAGTACTTGTTGGAAATGGGGAGGGGGACATAGGGCAAGATGGAAATTGATATTTAGGGGTCAAATCATTATGAGGTGATTGATAGAGGAAAGACGGGAGTCCCTCGCCCCATCTATATATGCCTGGGAGGATTTCATTTCTCCCTGGCCTAAGCCAGGGAAAGACAAGTAGATGTTAATGTTAAAATTATGTGTTTGCCTTATATGACCCTCCTCTTTACCTGTTTTTGTTCTACTGCAGCACTTCCACCTCCTTCTTGGATTAGGGACCCTGGTACCTGAATACCCAACATTGGCTTATGGGGCTTCCTCATCCCCGCCTGCCATCCCGTTGGAATACCGCACCTCACCCTGGCTCGCCTACCCAGGTGATCCTCCCTTGCTCATCCACCCCCAGGGTTGGGATTCAAGAGCGATGGCCATCTGAATAGAGGATTCTCAACGTGTACATGTGAGAATACCACTAGGTTTCTCACAATACACTGACCTCTCTACATGGTGGCCCTTACTGACACTCCCCTGCCCCCGCCCCTATAGCACACTTCCAGGCCTCTGTCTCATCCGAAACTGCTTGGAGCCTGGTATGATCATCGCCCCTTCCCAATATTCCCCTCTTTCGTTAATACCATATTAACAAACTCACACATGAGCATTTCCTTTTCCTCCCTATTTATTTTTTCCCTTTCCAATCTCTCAATTTATATGGTTTTGACCCTTCTTTTGGTGTCCATGCTCTACACATGGACCATAAACGTTCCACTGCTTGTGCATATTGCCCGGGGGTACATGTCATATATATACACCCTACATCTCCTGCCAAGTCTACCCAGTGTTCTATGTAATTCTCGGGGTCTGGTGGGGGAATCGTGTTGGTGCCTGGGGGGTGAATGTGTTGCTCTATTGCAACCATGCATGGCTTGTCATGGACATCTATTCTGGGCCGCACTATCTTTTGCATAGCGAGGTGCACCATGTACCCCAATTCAAACCATCATCATTGCGCTTTATGCACAGCTTTTGCACAGTACCCGAGCCGCAGCTGGCAGGTGCAGAAGATTACCAACATGAACACCATCACAGGAACTGGTAGCTTCACGATCAACCCCATCCATGATGGTGCCCATGAAAAAAGGTTGTCAAACCAGTCACTCCTTTGTATGCCAGCTTCGGTTTGCATATGGGCACCAAGAGTGTGCAGGGCCCCTATTATTTATGTGAGGGAGCCATTCTTGGCATCGTTCTGAGGTATAAATATGCAGCAAGAATCGCCAATCTTGCGACAAATGCCTCCCTCCATTGCGGTTAGTGAGTCTAGCACATAACAATTCTGCAATGTCATTAATCTAATTGCGTACATTTCAACTTTGACAGCGTTGAGACCCTGCTCAGTGCCATTTACCAACTGTATCGACTCCCAGTGGACAATCTGGAGCCATTTTGCATTTGCAGCTGCTTGTATTCTGGTCACTGGAAGCAATGCAAAGAATGTCTCTTCCTTGCTATATAGTCTATATTGATCTGGTATTTCCTTGAGCAACTGTGATGAGACTTGAGATAGGTAATTGGACCTCCACCTTCTGCACAACTTGTCTTTATTTTTCTGCTCTGGTAGGATACGGAATATGGGGGATGGCGCTTCTTGACTGGAAAGTGCTTTGCGATCTACACAAGGTCAGATGAACTAAACTTTGAGCCTCCAAAATTGGAGTTTCTTGCAGCATTAATACATTGGGGGCTCCTGACCATGTGGTATTACGGAACAGACATAACAGCTCCCATTAACCCTCTTTTTCCCACTGAACGCATGTCTGCGTACCAACTATTGCTTAATTCTGGATGGTGCACATCTTCTATTGTATCTAAATCGAGCACTCGGTACTCATAGTACTCGGCTCTTCTAAGTTGTCTTTTAAAACTTTTCAAAACAGTAACATGTGGGACACTTTAAGAGAAACTCAAATCTGCAATTATGATGATAACAAGTAAATTGACAAGCTTTCCCATATGTTGCTGGGTGACAGAAGTATTATTAGCAGTTGCATTAATCTTTGTATCAAGGGCCGTGGCATTGTTCATTTCAGTTACTTTGTTTAACAGGGATACATTTGTACTATTGGCAGCATTGCCATATGTTAAACAACTATTAGTAATGTTTGCATTTCTATTCCTTCCTTTTATATTAACACCCCATATAATAGTACATCCTAAATATATACCTATTCCAAACATAGAAACAGCGAATAAACCAGCTACACAGTGCATAATGCAGGTATATGTGGTAGAAAACACTGCTATGAGAGAGTATTCAGGGAATCTAGAATGTCGCTTTTTTACTTTTTTATAAATGGAGTGGTTTGAGCTGTGTACATCCATTGCAAAAGAGGGGAGAGAGCGAGCGAGGGAGAGAAAAAGGGAGTATACTTTTTATACAAAAAATGTGTTTGTTTATTGTGGAGGTAGGTCAGTTGCATGGTACTCAAAAATAAAAAAGAACAAACCAGGAAATAATCAGTAGTCAATGTGCAGTTGCACATGTTTCTTCAGGAATATTAATGAGGTCAAAGGATTATGGTGAGTGACTTGTTTTGCACCTTAAATATTTACTGAACTTGGGTGAGGGGGTTACAGCCTGAGGTGCTTTGCGAACATCAGACAGATGCACCCAATATCTTAACTCTTGAACTTTCACCGCAAGGGGAGAGGCATAAACAACATCAAAGGGGCCGTTATACCTAGGCTTACTTCACCGGAGGACAAAGTCCTTTATGTACCTAAGGGCGCCGGGGAATCGCTGGAGAGAAGGTGATGTTGCTGATGTGTCAGATGCAGCGTTGATCATGTCTTCAGTCCTTGGTCGCGCTATCTATTGAGAGATAAAGTATATTACTTTTGTTCAGGCAAACAGAAAGCTTCTGAATTCGCCTCCTAGCATCAGATGCTCCCCTGATGGGAGATAGGGGCGTATGCATTTGTTGTCCGATCACCACCTCGTGGGCCAATAAATGGCATCCTTGCAGGATTGCGTGCGCATGCTAAACAGTCTGAGGGGCAAGCAGTGCACCAAGTTTTTCTCTAAAGTGGTGCAAAGCGTGAACAATTTACTTTTTAACAGTCTGTTGATCCTCTCCAAAATTTCATTGGACTGGGGGTGGTAGATTGAACACATTCAATGCTTGATGCCCAGCAACACTGACACTTCCTTAAATAGCTCATTGAAAAAGTGTGTGCCGTTATCAAACTTTAATACATCGCACACGCCCCAATGAGGGAAAACCTCTCTGACCAAAAACCTGGCTGTACACTTAGCATCTGGATGTGCAAAGGGACCTGCCTCCACCCAACAGGAGAAAGGACATACAATCATGATCAAATAACATGACCCATTACACCTTTCCCCCTTGTTCGCGTCTATGTGTAATTCAAAGAACGGTCCAATAGGGCCGGTCAGGGTACCTCGGGTAGTTCTTAAGGGAAGACCAGTGCTGTAAGTCTGACGTGGTGCAATGAATAACCATTTTAATTAAGGCTTCTTGCAGACTGGGGACAAACCAGTCCTGTATATCTGCAGCAATATGCGGTTTTTACAAATGGGATGGATGGTGGGGCTGGTCAAATGCAACCAGCAGCAATGAATACAGCATGACTGCTTTGCCTGATGTTTCCTGACGCCACAGTAGATCTGTAAGGGACTGCTTGCATTCCTTTTTCAACCATAAATCCTTCTCCTCCTATGGAGCATGACCCTGTAACTCAATCAGTTGTGAAATTGGTAAGGCATTATAGGAGGCTGGTAGCTGCTTCCGGCCCCCATGCTAGTACTGGGTACTCAGAAACATTTGGTACAGGGAGATACGCTGGTGCTTGGCCGCCGTGTCTGCGCTTCCAGGTTGAGACAGTGCTTCAATTAGTGTGTCTAACAGCGCTGCATGTTGTACTGCGGATCCGTCAGCTCTCCTAAACCTCCCCCTCTTCCACCATGCAAGCCCTGAGGGAACTGTGGTTGTGACGTAGGCCGAGTCACAGTAGAATGTTACACGGCACCCTCGAGATGCTTGAAGTACTTCAATAAGTGCTATGAGTTCTGCTGCTTGTGCCAAATAATGCATGGGCAACCTTCTCTGCACTGATATCTCATATACTCCATCTACTAGGTGGACAACTGCGCTCCAGTATGCCTCAGGACAGTCCCCTGGTCGATAGTTGCTGACGCATCAAGGAAATGAACCCCCAACCCCTTCGAGCGGGCTGTCTCTTGCCTTTGGAATGTCGTCTTCTTCTCCTTCAAATGTCACACAGTCATGTTTTGCAAAGTCTTTGTCAGTGCAAATTTCTGTCAAAAAGGTGGCAGGGTTTACTGTTTTGGACCAAACTATATGAATGTTTGGACTGGATAGGATGACCTCATACGCGGATGCCCGCTGCATGGTCATCGTAGATTTGGATTGCTCCAGGATTGCTCCAGGATGGAAAACACTGCATGCTCCACATACAATGTCATGTAGCACCTGTAAGAAACCTGAAGGTGTCTCCCTCGCTAGTCCCCGGGGGTCTGTCATCCAGGTGGCCAGGACCTGGCCATCGCTATTGGATCCAGTTCCTGGGGGTGGACCAGTGAGGGAGGATCACCTGGATGGGGGATCCTTGGGTAGTGGAAGTGGTACACCAACGGGTGAGACGCGGTGTGACCCTTCTTATGACAACACTTCCCCAACCTTCCACATACACAAACACTTTACCCCCCCTTTTCCGATTCGAACACTTTTGCATATTACAAAGGACGACAGATTAACACTCGAGCCATTTACCTGACATGTCCCAAACCAAGGATCAGGCAGAGTCAGGCAATTGACCAGAACCGCACACACCTGACAGCCATTTCCCTACCCCACAGGGATAAAAGGTGGAGCACAATACGAGCAAGGCAAACCGCACATTGAGAGAGCTAACTCAGCATGGTAGTTCAAGAGGATGAGAAAGACATTGCGGACTGAGAGGGTGACAAGGAGAGACGCGACCTTGCCCTTTCCGACAAAGGCCCATGAAACCTCTACAGAAGGAATCATAAGACCGCAAACTATAGCCAGCGTGTGTTGCAGCAGATGTCAACGGTACACGAGACCCTCCTCCGCTAATAACCAAGCCGGGGAGAGATGTGTGTCTTTGTGGTACCAACTTTGACTCCAAAGAGAAATAAAGCCAATCGGTTCATTACAGCCGGAGAGTCGATAAGAAACCGAACTGTGTTGAATGAAAAGTAGCAAACTGTAGCAGGGTGACCCTGCTCCATGAGGGCCAGACGACTCACTCTGGCAGAGGCCCCGGGAGAACCAGGGGCTACGGAGGGACCCTATCCAACTACCCAACATACCCCTCCTGCAAAACAGTCTGGGAGAGGCCTTACAGCGGTGCCCTTAGGCAAACCCAGGAATGGCTCGTACCTGAGGAAGGCGCCTGTTTCCTGATACAGAGATCACGGGAGCAGTCCACGTGGCTCTCACAGGAGAGACGTCGGAGGTCACAGGGGAACAGCAGGTCTCAGCAGCGAAGACAGGGAGAGCCAAGCACGGCCCCTGGATGGCAGGGATCATGGCAGCCCGGGGAGACCAGGGTGGAAGAAGGGGGCAGAGCCAATCCAGGTAACCCTGATTGTATTAGCAGTGTGGATTAGCTAGAGGGTGAGGAATTTAAAAGGACTTCAGACCGATACCTGGTGTTCTTTTTCTTCGGCATTTTGCAGGACCGAACACTGGAGTGTTCTTTGGCTTATTAGGATTGGAAACAAACGCCAAAGGGCTAGGAGACTGGTTCCTTATATGAAAAAGGGAAGCAGAGATGCTTTTCTGTGAAACCAACCTGGACTTTTTCGTTATTTAGCCCCCTGGGAAAACAAACCCAATTTCCTTCCTGAAATAAAGGACTTTTGGTTTTGTTCAACCGTAACTTTGTGTGCTTCCTTCTTACACAAATGTCTAATTGAACTGTGAAAAGTTAAAAGAACGATTGATACGAAAAGGGGGAAAACCAGCAACAGAGGAGTCCAGCACCACGTGGGTGCTCACTCAGAAAACTCTGGGCAATTATCCGATTGTTGAAACTACCATAACCGAAAGGCCGTGGGAAAGGCGAGAAGAGGGGGTCAAAGTGGTCATACAGAGGCATTGTAAAATCCTCTGTACAGTTGAAAGTCTTTGACCGACAGATGATTGTGAAGCTAAGGGAAGTGAATCCTGCATCGTAGAAGTTGAATGAGCAAGGCATGATTGAAAAGACTGGCAAGAGTGAACCCGAAGGAGGGATGCCGATAAAAGGGGACACAGTCTAAAGTCCCGAAATACAGTGTGTTGACAAGAGTGAACCCGGCCGAGGGATGTCCACAGTGAACTGTTTAAAAAGACATTAAGATTCATGAATGATACAAAGAAGATTGTGTTGAAAGCCATATTGAACCCAGCAGAGGGAGGCTAAAAATAAAGAAGGGTCCGAGCTCAGAAGAGGACAACCCAGGGGTGGAAAAAGCATCACCCAATGTGCAAGCAGGGAAGAACTTTTTTGTTTATTGATTGATTGATATTTTATTTCTATCACGCTCATACACAAGTGTTTCAGAGCGCGACAAGGCAAGGGAGGGGAACAGGAGAGAACAAAACAGCGATCTTACTAAGCCCAGTGACATTGAGAACGCGCAAGTGCATGGGAGAGGGGGGAGGGGAAAAGTGCATGGAAGGGGGGAGAAGTGGAAAGTGAGAAGCAGAGGAGAAACAGATAAATAACAATAAATAAATAATAAAGGCAACAAACAGTGGTAATGCATCCAGCAATTTGCAAGTGCTAGGTTTAAGGCAACAGACAGGGTCAGGCAGAGCCAGGCAATTGCCGAAAAGTACACACACCTGACTTCCCTTCCCTTTCCCCATAGGGATAAAAGGCGGAGCACGAAAGCACACTCTGAGCAAGGCTGCATGCACGAGGAAACAGTTATTCCAGGACAGCAGTTCAAACAGAAGAGAAAGGTGGTGAGACCTGAAAGGACGTCAAGGAGGGAGTTGCCCTTGCCCTTTAGAACTCAGTCCTGAGAAGCCACCTACAAAGCAACCATAAGACCTGGAATCGCAGCTGGCAAATGGTGTGATGGATGTCAGTGGTACATGGAACCCTCCCGCAGTGATAGTCAGGGCGGGGTGACGTGGTTGCCATCATGGTACCGTCCTTCACTCCAGCCGCAAGATAACGCTGAGTTCAACACAGCCGGTGAGTCGGAAGAACCTGATAGTAGACTGGACTGTGTTAGACTTGAGGTTGCAGTGGCAACATTAAGAAGATGAATAGACAGAGGTCTCTTGTTGTGAACGAACTTGGCACCAGAGATAGAGTGGTCCGGCGCCACGTAGGCGCTCATTAGAAGGACTCTAGCTGGTACCCCTCTCCTGAACAAAGAGAATGTGGAACTGAACAAGTATTAACACTGCAAATACCAAGAAGCCATACGCAAGGCCGGCGTGAGGTGTCAAGGTGGTCATACAAGGGTCAGGCCAAACCCCTTGTCAATTGAAAGTCCTTGACACGGTGCACAAGGTTTTGACAATGTTGAAATTGTGAATCCGACTGAGGGAATTGTGAAACAGGCGTTTGTGCACGGCTGAGGGGAACGCTGTACGAACTGTAATTTTGCAAATCCAAACTTTCCATAGGCCAACAGAGTGACCGGGCAGGACGTGATCGCCATTCGGAAGTCTCTGTTTAAAATTGGCAAATGCTTTGGGAGGTCTGAGCCCTGATGAGGGTGACCTAACGTGAACATTGTGCGATTGTTTTAAAACACATGTAGGGCCTCATCACGAGTGGGGCGGTAACCCTTAAATGCAGTGGAAACTGGGTTACCGCTGCATTTAAGGGCCCGCCCAATCATGAGTATGGCGTGTTTACCCCCAACTCAGAGGTAAACATGCCAGAAAAATGCAGATTTTCGGCGCAATTACCACACAGTAATACCGCCGGCAGTAATTGCGCTGAAAATTCCCCATTGGGTACAATGGACCATATGGGGAATGGGGAATAATGTTTACTGCCCAAACCGTGATCCGGCAGTAATACCACCGGACGGGTGGGCGGTAACGCAAATAAAGTTGGGCAATATCCCAGTAGGGATACCACCCAACTCATGATGAGGCAGCAATTGCAATCGCTCAGTGAGCCATCCCTGTGCTGACAGTGATTTGATTCCTTGCCTTGGTACCCCTTGTACTGTCCTTCCCTGCCTTCTGTTTCCTTCGTTATTCTGTTTCTACCATTTATTCCTGATCGGTCGCCGGTGCTGGTCTCCAAGCTGCCTGCTCGTGCCTTTCTGCACCAACGTCTTCACTCAGCTAGTCGAGACCATCATGTTTATTTCCCCTCATTGATTTTTTTTTCCCCTTTGGCTTTGGCCGTATTGTCTGCTGCACCTTTCCGTTATTACTACGCAGTGGGTTTCGCAGCAATATTGGACACTGCTTCGATCTTTAGAACTCCTGATTTGGCTTGTGAAGGTATGTGTACTAGTGCATGCTAACAGATTGCGATGCCAAAATTGTCGTTACTGAACCACTATGGACCAAATGCAACAACTAATTGCCACCGTAGAGGCATTGACAACAAAGGTTCAGACCTTGAAGGCTGAAAATGTCATCAAACACATGGTTACCCAACATAACCGTTATCAGGATATACCTGTGGGGAATTTGTCCTGTGGCAAATTCAAAGGAAACCCCAAAAGGCTACAGGAGTTTATGGACGATTGCACAGCACAATTTACTTTCAAAGCATCCTCTTTTCCTACCGACCGTTCAAAAGTCAGTTACATGATATCAAATATGGCAAGCCGTGCCCTGGATTGGGCTACTACTTTGGCTACCTCAAACAACCCTGTCTTAGATGACTACCAAGGCTTCCTTAACAGCCTACACACTATGTTTGGACAGCCAGAACTCACCCTGGCCAAGAAAATATATTGGACCTGCAACAGGGCAGTCTACACCAGTTAATGTATATGACTAGCTTTAAACAATTGGCTTTCGAAGCCGCCTGCCAGATGATGCTTAAATAACCCTGTTTTGTAGGGGTCTTAATGAAACCCTAAAAGACGAGCTGGCATGAGCCCGGACTCAGAAAGTTCAATGAGTTACTTACACTTGTATTACAGTTGGTTTATTGTATCCAAGAATGTACTAATGAGAAGAGAAAGACCTGAGAACCCATACAACGGGGTAACCCATCACAAACAACAAGCAAAAAAAGAAGACAACTCTGAGCCAATGAAAATTGGAAAAGCCAGATGACCACTATAAGAGGAAGAAAGAACTAGAAGGAGAAATTAGGGACTTTGCATGTATTGTGGTTGCAGCAAGCACTTTATCAAAGATTGTCCGATTGCACCACCTAGCCATTCGGGAAATGCTGTCTCCTGGCCGTAGAAGGGCCGAACAACTGGGAGAAATTCTCAAATCCAAGTCCTGTTCCTACTGTTCTCTCTAGTACTGGAGACACTGAACAAAACTTGGTAGTTCTAAAAATCTCCATCTCGTTCTCAGATGATATCTCTGTGGAAGTACTAGCCCTTGTTGACTGTGGAGCTGTCTGGGTTTTTATAGACATTGCATTGGCTATAAAACACAACATTCTGCATGGGGACACGAGAACCAGTCTCCCGGCTGAAGGTGTTGAAGAAAGACCTCTTCTTTCCATTCCCTTGCAATTAAGCATTGGTTCTCACCAAGAAAATCTTGTATTCAACTTCATAAAGGCTGAACATTTTCCCATAATCCTGGTGGAAATTATGCAACCCTTACATGAACTGGTCATTAGGTACCATATTCTTTGGATCTGAATACTTTGTACAGCACTGTAATTCCTCCTCCAGGAAAGACAATCCTACAATCATCCAAGGAATTCCTCTCTCTGTCCCCTCTCTGCTGTACCACTGGAGTATCAAGAATTCCTGAACGTCTTTTCTGATGACAATTTCAGAGAGCTGCCTCCCCATCTTCCTGAGGACTGCGCTATAGATCTTGTTCCTGACACTCAACTAGCCTTTTGGAGAAAGTATATGCTGCCTGACCCCGAAAAAAGAAAGCGTTACAAGAATACCTTTAAGTAAACCTACAAAATGGCCTGATTGTTCATTCTAAATTACCTGCTTGGGCCTCTCTTTTATTGTGCTGATGGTATTGAACATCCCGTGGCATATTTCTCTCGAACCCTTAGCAGCACCAAACAAAAGTAAGAATTGCTTGCTATAAAACACGCATGTCTGGATTGGAGACATTTGCTTCTTTGATCCATTCATCCTGTTGAAATCCGTACCAATCATAAGAACCTGCAGGTTCTACAACGATTTGAATGCCAAAATAGCAGGCAAGCTAGGTGGGCATATTTCTTTTTGCAATATAACCTACAGTTCACTTACCTTCCTGTTTGCAAAAATATCACTGCTGATTTCTTGTCCAGCAAGACTGCTTTCGTCCATGTGATCATGGATTATTTGCAAAAAATCAAACTTGCCATGGAGTTTGAAGAAACCGCAGAAACCAGTGCCTTACTACAGCAAGGGCCATTCTCATCTCAAGAAAGGGCTTTTATTTTTTTACACCAAATTATACGTCCCCCTCAAAATCAAAGTACTCCAGATGTGCCACCACAACGTCACTGCAGTGCATAAAGGAATCAAGAGGACGCCGAGAATGTCAATTGACATTTCTGGTGGCCTAGGTTATCTGTCAATGTACCGCAGATCATGGAGAGTATGTCTGCAGTCTAAAACCATTGGGACAACTCTTACAACCAGTTGTACCAGACAGATCATGGCAACGGATATCCACTGATTTCATAGTTGGTTTACCTCTGTATAATGGTTGTTCTACCATTTTGGTCACCACTGACAGCTTCTCCAAGATGGCACATTTCAGTCCCCTACCGCAAATACCATCTGCATATGAAATGGCTAAGCTTTTCCTGGATCAGAAATTCAGTATTAAACCGATTTTCTAATACTATAATGTCTGACAGAGGCCTTCAATATACTTCTAGATTCTGGACACAACTTTGCAAACTTCTTGGCATTCAGCGGGCTTTAACTTCAGGTTACCATCCACAATCAAACGGTCAGACTGAAAGATTAAACCAATCTCTCCTACAGTATTTACATTCTATGTCTCAGTTTCCCAGGATAATTGGTATGGTTTCCTTCCTTTGGCTGAGTTTGCATACAACAATTAATTTCATTCATCCATACAAACCTGACCCTTTTTCTGTACATATGGAATTCATCCCCAGTTCTTTCCTACTCAACACCCCTGGAAGCTTCAGTACCGTTGTTCCATAGACACAGCACATCTATCCAAGAAAGCCACAAAAAAGCTAAGAACAGCTTGAAAGATGCCCAAGGCAGTGCCAACAAGTATGCTGACAGAAAACGATCCAAGGAACAGATGTTGGAACATGGAGATTTTTGTCTGATTGTCCTTGTGATATTTGCCTCGTCATTTGGTGCATTCTAAGCTATCACCAAAGTAATTTGGACCATTTCAGATCCTTAAATGCATCAACCCAGCCACCTTTAAACCGTGTTTCCGGCTTCTTTGACATGCCTGCACCCAGTTTTTCATGTTTCTCAACTCAAGGTACATGTCTCTGATTGCTTTCCTGGAAGTTGTCTTCCTCCACCTCCTCTGGTATGAACAACTTATGGTTCTGAATATGAGGTTGCCCGCCTGGACCTGTGACTCCAGGTACCATTACGGAAAACTGCAATATCTTGTGGACTGGAAAGGTTACGGACCCTCTGATCGATCCTGGGATTAATGCAATAATGCTCATGCCACTGCTCTCATTTGCCACTTTCATTCCCCGAACACTTGGAGACCAGGGCCGGCGGCATTACGAGGTGAGCATACTGTAATGCGACGGAGGAACGTGAGACTGCATCGTTGGTCTCTATTGCAATAATGGAGTGCCTGTCCCGCTCTGTATTTACTCATTTTCCCACACAAAAATGGCCATCGAGAAAGGCTGAGAGGTCCACGTTCATGTTGCTGCATCAGCTGCATTTCCAAAATAGAGGCGTTGCTTCTCACAGAAAGCCTGCGATATGGACTGTGCTCGCCAGACGATCCTCGCGTTGCAATTGCTCTGGTAAGCCATCCCCGTGTTGACGCTCCTTTGATTCCTTGCCATGGTACCCCTTGAACCGTCCTTTCCTGCCTTCTGTTTCCTTCGTCATTCTGTTTGTACCATTAATTTCCAATCGTTCACCGGTGCTGTTGGTCTCCAAGCTGCCTGCTCCTGCCTGTCTGCACCAACGCTACACTTAGCTATTCGTGAATATTAGGTTTTTTTGTCTTTGGCTTTGGCCATATTGTCCCCTGCACCTTTCTGTTATTACTACACAGTGGGTTACGTGGCATACTGGACACTGCTTCTATATTTAGAACTCCTGATTTGGCTTGCAAAGGTACGTGTACTAGTGCATGCTAACAGATGTTCCACTACAAAGTTATATATGATTATTCTGAAATGTATTTCTGTAAAATTTGACAAGAATTTTATGTTAAATGATGCCAATTTCAGCCAAAGGATGTCACTGGCGGTGCATTACAAAGCAACTCTTTCCCCGATACTAACCTAGGAAGCTTAAAATGTGCCAGGCACTGTTTCTCCTATACAACTCTTCAATCGTTTCAGTCTTCGGATCCTAGACACCTTTCTCAGGTTTATAGTGTCTCTTAATTAGGCCTGGTTAACTAAACTGCCAGGCACTGTTTCTCATACAAAGTCCTCTAGGATTCTTCCGAGTACTGGTACGAGGAAGATGACGACCCCTGTACTCTGATTGATTTTTCTCAACAATTGGTTTCACCCCAGGGATTTCTTTTTTGCCCCGACTTGGTTCAATTATGCCTTTCAGGGTCTCCAGAGGTTCATTGCTCTGCCCCCTGCTTTGTAGAGAAATTCCCAATTTGTCAACACACTCGTCTTTACAGATTTTCTCAACCCCAGCAGCGTCCTCCTTAACTTTGCTGCACAGGTTGTTTCCCTCTCGAGCTCCCAGCTTCTCTGGGCTTTTCTCACCCCTGGAAGTCATGCAGCGGTTCCACAGACCTAGGTCCCTCAGAGGTACAGTGGGTCGTTTTACGTCTCACAAGCTCGCCACCTGTTTCTCCTGCTGTGGTCCTCGTGTCTCAGCAGCGTGCTCCAAAGGGACGCGTCTGCTGACTGGCCAGAGTCCCAGTCTTCTTCGGTACCTGTTCTCTGCACGGCAGCTCCTTCTAGCTCACGGTTCCTCCAGGGAGAATCGGACCACGAGAGAAGTCCTTCCCCTCTTCATCTTTGGCCGGCTCATGTGTGGTTGAGAGCTAGTCTGTTCACTTTGGCTCCACAAAGCGATCTTCAATCTTCTTTTCTTCTTCCTCGTACCAGTATTTATAGAGCCACAGCTTTCCAAGTTTTCCTCTCACTCTTCCTCGTCACAGTATGGTTTTCCTCATACTCATAGACAGGTCTACTCTACATAAAGTAACTGAGAGTAGAAAGAGGAAGTAAAGAGGATGGGAGTATTTTGGCCCCAACAGTGTAGGGGTGTGGTTTTGGGGTTAGAGTGGTAGTTGTTATATCGCAATCTGGATTGATAGTCTTCCCTCCCTCCACAGAGGGGGTCCCCTCCCATGGGATCCTTCCACTGAGTACCACCCCCAGGGGGCCTATCGGGTAGTGGCCTCACCTCCCTGTCCCCATAGGAAGGTTCACCCTCTGGGGGAGAAGTGACAACATCAAGGGATTCGTCACAAGTCTTGCAGTCTAGCAGAATAGCGGGGGCTTGGTGGGCTTGAGGTGGAGTATCAGCAGGAACTCTTGACTTGAAGGCAATGAGTTTTGTGAACTATTTACGGATCACTGCGGTACTGTTTGGGGAGCTTTGAGAAATGCCTGCAACATCAAAGCTCAAGAAAGGGTTGTACGAGCAACGCTCCAACAAATCGCCAAAAAATAGTGTACAGACAAAGTCAGTGGGCACAATGGCTGACATAATAACGTCCCATGCGAATGAAATTGACAACGATATTCTGGTGGATTCTTGTACACTTGGCGGAAATGGGAAAATCACTGACTTTTTTTTGTGCTGGCGCAAACCAGAATGAAGCACATAGTGATAGTGTGGAGGTGGACAAACAGTGTGCTTCAAAACACAAAATCCACTATAGTGGATAATAATTCTTTGTTGAATTTCAGACAGAGATCACTGATTCAGGGTTAGAAATCAAGACTGGATAAGCAGGAGCTAAAAGCAGCTCCTGGGTATCCCGCATTAACCAGTGACCAGGAGCTACCACTGAGGACCCAGGAGCTAGTACACAGCGTTCAGCAAATCCAACTTCCACATAAGATGCAAACATATCATTTTGTTAATTATTATTACCCTTTAAGCTTTAAATGTGGTATAGATGTAGCCTAATGTTTATTTATAGATGTCCCAAACGCACAGAGTTAAATTCTTGTAGATAAAACTTGTATTTCAAAAGTACTTTGCAGCTTGTTCGGTATTCAATAGTCTTCCATTCGGTCTGCATACCGATTCATTATAAGTTTCTGTTCAATCGGCATTTCCATCTGCCCAATTCCAGCCCCTGGAGCGCCCTGGTATGAGTGTTCCCTTTCTTTCACTCACCAGTGTCCGGCTGCACCTCCGGGCGTCTTCATTCTCGGACTTTCTCTCGCTCCTCTTGTGCTTGTCGGGAGCTCCGGCGAGCAGCGCTCGCCTCCTCCGAACCTTGCTGCAGCAGTCCGCGGCGCACTGCAGTCTTCTGTCTTCTGTCCCACATCTCCGGCTGTGGACACACAACAAAGGGGACTGATGGGGTTGCGCCTCTCTCGTGGACCACTTGGGCCCCAGCATCTCTCTCACCCCTCTGCAACGTTCTGCGTCCTTTTGACCAATCCCTCCCAAGCTTGCTCCACGTCGGGTTGCTGCGTCCTTCTTCCCAAGCTGGTTTCCCCCTCGCTCCTGCCTGTCTCTCCTTTTATGCACCTCTAGCCTCTCAATTGGTTGCAGGTGCAAGCCCTTTGCCTGACCACAGTTCATTCTATTAGTGGGACATGCGTGGTCATTGTAAAGTCCTATTGCTCTTCTCAGTACCAAAGTGGTGTGAATGACTGGAAGTGTGCATAACTTCCAATTGTCTCTCCTACGTCCTAGTCTTAAAGGAGTATGAGTATGGGACACTTGGTGTCCATGAAAGGGGAAAAGACTGACAAACACCTATGAGGTAGGGGAGGATATGTTTCATTCTGACAAGGGAAAGAGGGATACCATGCCTCACCTAAAGACATCCTCTCCCTACTCCCCAAGGTCCCTCCACTCAGGTGATCCTCCCTCGCATCTCCACCACCAGGGTCGGGATCAAAGAGTGATGGCCTTTCCCTGGCCACCTGAGATGAAGATCCAAGGGGAGTAGATGGGAGGATACCCACGGGTTTGGTGCACTATATAAGCAAATAGACTAAACTAAACAATCATTTAAGTTGCTTAAACTGATCACTTTCACTCCTGCTTGATTCAACTATATTCATGATTCAGGAGAGCTGGATGATCAATGATTTTTATTTGGACGGATATAATATCTTCCAAAATTTGGCAAAAAAGGCCCTAAAGGACGTCCATTTGGAGGATTAATGGTTGGGGTGTTACAGAATAATATATTGGCAGTTGAAATGTCCTTGAATGATAAGTGCTTCCAGAGAAAATTGTTACTTAATGTATATGATCTCCTGGGCGGTTCCTATACTGAAGGAAAACATGAGACAATATTAGAGGTGTTGCTAAATTGGCAGGGCAGATATGATGATGAATTAGGGTTGTTTGGCGGGGGACCTAAACACCCATTGTATGGATAAAAACTGGTTGAAGAAATGACCCTAATGAATGCCCAGAGTGTAATGCTACAAAATAAATATAATGGGCAAGGAGAAAGATTGGTACGCTTCATGGAGGAGTGTGATTGTTGATGATGAACTGGAGATTACATGGTGATATACCTGGTGGTTATATGTGGCAATGTAGGAACAAGAAAGCCACTCTTGATTATTTTTTGGGTCACTTTGGCAGAAAAACTCAATGTGTGTCCAAATGTGTACAGTGATCATGCTATGGTTTAGTTAGGCTGTGTGTGAATATGTATCATAACGCAAAGAATAAAGTATTGCTTGAAGATATTGATATTAAGAATGGTGGTAATCGAATCACTTGGACGACTAGTAATCTGAACAAAGTGAGTATACAGCTGGTATCGATAGAGTCAGGTTTTTAGATGGAAATAAATAGTATGGTAGCCAGTGACATTACTGATTGGATAAAACCCCTTAACTACAGCATAGCTGTGCATGGGGGAAAGTATTGTGTTAAACAAGCCTCCAATAATGCAAAAAAGTTATGATAAAGTTATACACGATACTAAGTGTTTAATGAGGAGGACGATTTGGAAAGCAAGAAGGAGTGATTTATATGTGTGGGTTATCACTATAAGGAAAATTAAAAGTAAGGATTCTAACTGGCTAATGCGATGCAAGAAGTCAATTAAAAATGCACAGTGGCAAAATCTAGTTAAATCGTTAAACAGTGGTAATATACATAGAATGTGGAATTTGTTCAAAACAATTAGACATCCTAAAGCTGAAGTGGTCATTAATCCCATTAGCGAACAAGATTGGTGAAGTTATGCAAGACGCTATTATGGGAATGCACTGAAGATGGCTGATGGGCATTTACATTCTCCGAGCGGTTGCTTTGATTTGGAATTGGATCATGATGACGTGGTGAATGACATCCAGTGTTTAAAAGAATCTAGGGCTTCGGGTTGATGGATTGGCAAATGTGGTCTTAAAAACAGATGTAGAAGTATGGTACACTATAATGACATTACTCAAACAAGTTTTAGGGAGGGCATAATACCCGAATCTTGGAATCAGGCTGTTCTTATACCCATTACTAAAAAGGGTAATGTGAGATTTCAGAGTGACAAAACACAGACACAGTGGTGTGCTTCACAATGCTTTTACTTTAACTCAAAAGGGGGAAATGGAAAAAGGCCTCAATGTCCCAAATTCTATGAGGGGTTTCCCTGCCTCAACACAACTAAATAATATACCTGCTTTTTCCAGGATGTCCAACATAAACTGTCTACAGTCTGGCGTACAAGAATCTACTCTGACCCTCACCCTTAATATATCAAAACTGTTAAGGGGGAATAATAAACAATACGTGGCTGTTTTCCGACAGCCGTGTGATGCCTCTTACACCCACTGCCCTTGAAATATATGCCAGGGGGACACTCCCCGTCCTTGGTCTTTTCCCACACCTCAGGGCTTGGGAGCCCACAATGCCAAGGGGACACTCCCCTTCCCTGCTCTTTTCCACTTGTCAGGGCTTTGAAACCCACAATGCCAAGGGGACACTCCCCTTCCTTGGTCTTTTCCCACGCCTCATGGCTTTTAAGCTTACGTTTTGGTCCCTTGGTAAGCCTTTCTGTCCAACTGCGGAAGCTGTTTGTTTTTGTACAGGTCTGTCATTCAGACTGAATCTATGGTATGCTTACATTCCTCATATTGTTTTGCGTAGCATACAACTATGTTATAGTTGTATAACCTATGTATGATGGACTCTTATTCATTTTGATTCCTCCAGAGGTACTGGAACGCACAAAAAGACGGGTTGGCAATCAGGAAGCATGGGATTTGGTTAAATAAATAGTTGTTTGCATGTTTCTTTGGATAGTATGCAACTATTTAATACCTTGTTTTGTTAGCCCCAAACCCCTTTTCCTGAGCCGTACCTGGAGCTTCCCGCTCTGATGTCCGTGCTAGCTCCAATGCTGCTGCTCCTCATTAATTGTAGAGACGGCGGTCCTGCTCCTCGTGGTGCATCCACTGCACCCGGAGAGAATGGGTCCCTGCTTTGGCAAGGTTGCCGCTCGGCCACTTGGGGAACACCACGATCCGCTTGGCATTTGTGCTCCCCTGCCACAGCAAACACAGCATTCACCAGTCTTCGTCTATTCCCACAGTTTTTTGGGATCTGCGTATGTCCTCCAGTGGACATGGCCCTCTCCTCTGTGGTGGGGAACGTTCACCCACTGATTCTCTTGGGGTGGCACACTTCACCCCCTCACACAACCACTGCTGTCACTCTCCCACGACTTCTCCTTCATTTTACTGTCTGCTGGTAACTCTTGACTACTACTGCTGCCTCCTCCTTCAATGAACCACCTTAGTCATTCCTTCCATTTGTTATCCATCTGGGTCAGCAAAACAAAAGAAGGACTGTGAATTTGCCTGGTAGTTCTCACTCCTTTTCCCTCCAAATGCAGCATCTCTGTGTTTTTAGATGGGGTTTTTGCTTTGTAGCAACACATGTACCCATATGGTATATTTGAACCCGATTGGTAAGCTGTGGTGGGATTGTGCTTCAATTGTGTGCATCTTGTGAGAAACCTGAAGGTGTCTCCTTGACTAGTATCTGCCATCCAGGTGGCCAGGACACAGCCATCGCTGTTGGATCCAGTTCCTCGGGGTGGACCAGTGCGGGAGGCCCACCTGGATGAGGGGTCCTCAGGGAGTAGAACTGGGACACAACGGGTGAGACTCGGTACCCCCTTCCCTATAAAACCTTTTCCCCATCCTACCCCGTAGCATACTCAGAAGTTCTACCCCCCTTTTCCAACGCAAACACTTTCCTACACCGTAACAGACAACAGACCGACACCCGAGCCGTTTACCTGACATGTCCCAACACAAGGGTCAGGCAGAGTCAGGAAAGTGACAATAACTAAGCACACCTGACGGCCCTTTCCCTTCCACACAGAGATAAAAAGCGTAGCACAAAAGCACACTTCGAGCAAGGGCGAAAGCACGAGGAAGCAGCTATTCTGAACCGGCAGTTCAAAGGGAGGAGAAAGGCAGAGAGACCTGAAGCGAGGAGGAGGAGGAATTTGCACTTTCCCTTTTCAAATCAGACCCGCAAAGCGTCCGAAGAAAACATAAGACTGGGAAGTCCAGCTGGCGTGTGGTGTGGCAGGTGTCAATGGCACACAGGGCCCTCTCGTGCTGAGAGTCAAAGCAGGGAGACGCTCTTGCCACCGTGGTGCCATCCTTGACTCCTGAGACAAGAAACTTCAAAAGTCAGCACAGCCAGTGAGTCGGAGAAGACAGATTGTAAAAACCAAACTGTGCTGGGCCCAAGGTTGCAGGCGACCTTGTTGAACAAAGAACTTGTATATTTGAACTTTAAAGAAACCCCATCAAAAGGTTCAGAAGCAGAGTGGTCAGGCGTCGTGGGGGTGCTCATTTGGAGGACTCCGACTGAAGCCTTTTGGGTTGTGTTGTTTTGTTTAAACTACAAAGACCAAGAGGCCTTAGGAGAGGCTAGTATAAACTCTCAAAGTGGTCCTACGAGGGTCGAGCAAAACCCCTCATACACTCGAAAGTCTGACACATGGGAGAAAACTCATTGAACTGTGAAACTGGCAAATGTGAACCCGACAGAGGGATGCCTGCAAATTGAGGGTAAATAGTAATGTACCTGTGAGCATTGAAGCGACAAATGTGAACCTGGCTGAGGGATTTCCACAATGGATAGTTGGTGAAAGGGACATTGAGACTGTTAAGTGGTACATTTTTGAGTGAAAGGCCCTAGTGAACACGAATGAGGGAGGCTCACGTTGCAAGAAGGATCTGCGCCTGGCTGAGGGGGATCCAAGAGGTGAAGAGCTGTCGCCCAACGTCTAAAGATTGCCAAAAGGAACTTTTGTTTGTTTGTTTATTGTTTTTGGTACAGCCGGCCTTCTGAGGCAAGAGACTTTTGAAGGAAAGAGACTTGGCCCCGGGAAGGTCCTAGCATCGTTGAAGGGAACTGGAACCTCGTCCTGGCAAGACCCAGGAATGTGCTGTGCTCAAAGGTCCTGCCTTTTCCCATGCTAAAAATGTGGGGAAGGGAGACCACGCCATACCATTCTGACTTATCATTTGGTGAACACTTCTTTCTTTTCTTGATAACATTATCCCATACTATTTTGGAACTTAGTTGTAAGGATTGGCAATAGGTTTTTCAGTATAGGTCCTTTTTATTTGACAAGATGCCATTGGCACTGCCTTATTATTATTTGATGGTTGTAGCTTGCTCCCATCTTAGATTTAGGTTTAGATTAGGTGTTTTTCTCACCCATTCTAGAGTTTAATAAACACCCTTGAACTACGATCACTTGTGTCTGTCTTTACTGTTGCCACCATGAGTTCCTTACATATGGTGTCAGAGTGGGATCTGACTCAATTGAAACTAATTGCGGATCCCTACAATTTCAAAAACTTAGAGAGCTTCTAACCTTTCCATTGCCACCAAGGAATCAATAGGGTTTGATATCTGTAGCAGTAGAGAAGCTATTATCCCCATGGGAAAAGAGGAAGGATTCCTACAGATTTGGTTTTGATACCCCTTCCGGTGTGCTACATAAGATTGGCCCTAAAATCTGGCCTAGCATGGAAGTTCGGGATAGACGTCTTAGCAGGCGTTATCGATCCCAACTTCCGGGGAGATGTAAAGGTTCTTTTACAGAATCATGGTGAAATCCCTTTGAAGTACATCGTGGAGATCAAATTGAAAACAGAGAGAGGTAACTTAGGCATTGGGGAAGCTGATAAATCTCTTAACATCGAAGAAAAGAAGGGAGAAGAGCCTACCATCAAGTCCGACCTAGCCTTCGCCCAGCGAAATTATCCACCTCTCGCTGAAGCTTTTCTACAAACAATTCCAGAAGGAGAAGACTTAGAGCAGGGAAGCCACTTGTTCTTCCTAAAACATGGATTGTTTTATAGAAGACAGACATCTATGGAAGGTTTACTAAAAACACAGTTGTGAAAACCCAACAACCACTGAAATGTTTTGCTGGAGATCGCGCATTCCCATCTTACTGGCCAGGAATCCACGCCGGTATAAAAACTTTCATACAAACCTGCAAAATATATCAGAAGACCAGCCCCACATCCCAGTGCCAGCCCCCCTTTTTCTAGAATTGGTATGGACATAATATGACCTCTAGAAACATCTAAATTGGGCAACAACTATGTCCTGGTGATCATAGATTATGCACCCCGATAACGCAAAGCATTCCCAATGCAAAATAATACCACTCAGCAGATCCTAAAACATCTCTTCTACAGTATTTCTCTAGGGTCGGTTTTCCCAAAGAAATACTAACCAACCAAAATTTGAATTTTATGAGTAGGCTTATGGCCGAAGTCAAAGAGTTACTCCACATTACCACTTTGTGAACTTCGTTGTACCATCTTGAAACCGATGGTCTAGTACAAAGATTCAATTAGACCTTGAAACTAATTCTACGGAAACTGGTAGACAAGGACGGGAAAGACTGAGATTGTTTCTCTCCCTTTGAGCTATTCTATAGAAAAGAACCGAGAGATGTCCTGGACATGCTCCAGGAAACCTGGGTAGAACGTAGAGGAGGCTCCCATTCCAATATCACAAACTGCCACTAGAATGCGAGAACACATGAAGTTGGTTCGGGACTTAGTTTGTACTCACGTGGGAAAGGCCTAGAGCCAACAAAAGGCCAATTATGATAAAAAGGTAAAGTAAGACCTTTTTTCTGTTGGACAGAAAGTACTAGTCCTTTTACTAACCTCAGAGAACAAACTTGTCTCCAAGTGGCACAGGCCCTATGAGATAGTAGAACAAACAGGAACCTGTACTTAAAAAGTAGCCCAACCGGACAGAAAACAAAAGATCCATTTGTATCATGTAAATCTCTTGAAAGAGTGGTAAGAGAAACGGTCAGCCACCCATGCCAAAGTACTAGCCTGTCTGGTTCCTGAAGAGATAGATCACTTTGATTTAATTCCTCCCAAGCTATCTATCCAACAACAAGATCTAAAAGATGTAGTTAACTCATTCCCCAATGTATTCTCAGAAAAACCAGGAAGAGTAATAGGCACATACCACTATGTTAGCACACCTAAGGGTAACGTGGTCCATTTAAAACCGTATAGACTCCCAGCAGCTAGTAAACAGATAGTGATTGAGGTGGTCAACAAAATGTTGAAAGGCAATATTATCGAGCCTTCTTCCACAGTCCTCTCCTATAGTGTTGTGTTGGTCACTAAAGATGACCATTCTGCATAGATTTCGGTCAAGTTAAGGCCATTTCAGACTTGGATGCCTATCCCATGCCACGCATCACTGACCTAATTGATGAACTCGGAGCAGCAACCTTTCTATCTACCCTAGATTTAACCGAAGGGTAGTGGCAAGTCCCAGTGTACGGGCCAGATAAACAAAAGACAGAGTTTTCAACGCCTTTAGGACTGCCCATTTCAAAGTCCTTCTTTTTGGCTTACACGGCACGCCAGCCACTTTCCAACGCCTCTTGGATAAAATCCTACAACCCTATTCTGATATCTGTGGAATTTACTTTGACAATATTGTCATTTATAGTAAGACTTGGGAGGACCATCTCTTCCATCTTTATACCATCATGAAAGTCCTCAGAGGGGCTGGCCTAATTGCAAACCCAGCTAAGTGCAGATTAGCCCAGTGAACCGTAAAATACCTCAGCTTCTTTGTAGGGAATGTGAATGTACAACCCCAACATGAAAAGACAAAGGCCGTTTTAGATACACCAACCCTTAAGAACAAAAGAGATGTTAGGGCTTTCCTTGGTCTAATAGGATATTACCATAGGTTTATCCCTAACTACTCGGATAAAACAGCCTGGCTAACAGATCAACTTAAAAATGCTGAACCCCAGGAACTCCATTGGAATGATGACGATGAGATATGCTATAACATCTTAAAGCAGATAAAGAATGCGTCCTCAATGTCCCCCAAAACTTCAAGCCTGGACTGCACAGAGCGAACTGAACGCCGGTCCTCTTCCACGGCAGCAACCTGTTGATGCCTCAGTCTTGGCAGCGTCGGGGGGTCTGAGATGACTAAGCCACCTCCCAAGGAGCCCTAAACACTCGGGTGAAATGGTTAGGCTTGCCACTGCGCCCACACGTAGCGCCCACTGCCGGGCAGGCCTGATCATGTGGCAACGGGCCCTTCCAGGCATTGCAGGGTCCCTGCTGTTTTTCCGGCAGTTTCTGAGGGCCAGATCCCGCCTGCCTATAAGACCACC
Organism: Ambystoma mexicanum; assembly: GCF_040938575.1. NCBI lineage: Eukaryota > Metazoa > Chordata > Amphibia > Caudata > Ambystomatidae > Ambystoma > Ambystoma mexicanum. Next base: position 987,850,521 of record NC_090921.1, read on the forward strand.
CTCTGCCTCTTGATGACCCTCTTGCTGTGACCACCTGCATCAGTTCTGGCCTAGAACCCTTGGACGCCTCCTCCATCTGTGCTGCTCTGGAGGCCATAAGTTCCTGAGTATGGCCCAGCTCGAGTATTCGCTGCAACGGGATGTCCAGCTCTTTCAGAATATGTCTCTGTACTGCTGCAGAGTAGCAATGTTGTATAATCCGAGACCTTATTTCGTCCGTCTCATCTTGGAGGCGGCAGGACATGACTAGACCCCAGAGGCGTGCGTGCTAGGTGTACCGCAACTCAGAGGGCTCTTGATGGGCCTGCCGCAAGCAAAATCTTTCGTAGTCGGTATTGACCAGCGGCCTGAAATACGGTAGAAGCGTTCCCTTGGCTCCGTCGTACAAATCATCCTGGGGCTGCAACGTCTTGAAAATGTGGTGGACCTCACTGCCCGCATAGAATAGCAGCATCACATTCATGGCTCTTTCATCAGTTTCTTTGCTGGTATTATAAAACATTTCTAGTCTTTCAACCCACAAGTGCCACCTGGGCCCCAACGTAGCTGGTGCGCCAGTGACGTCAAATTCAGGCACCCCATAAACCCTTTGGGGATAGCCTGTGGTGTGCTTCTGCTCCTTCTCCCATCCCCTTGGGTTGCATACAGTGCGGTTCTTAGGGCCACCAACAGCACCCTGTCATCGGCATGGTCCACATCCACCTAGCTGTCTGCAACTTTGGGCCCTTCTGTGACCACCTGGCACCCCCAGGCTTTTAGTTCAGGACTCTCACACCCCCTCCCCGAGCGGGGTGCAGAATGCCCACAGGCCGCATGTGCACCCCTCCACTAGGGGACGCAAGCCTGTGGTTGTGGAGGTGAGGATGTACTGAGGGGCTGGGCCAGCAATAACCTCCTCCCGATAGTGCAATACTGAGAGAGTCCTCAATACAAGTGAAGGGATGGTAGCTGATGTCCTCCCTTTCAAAATGCGATCTCTGCCTATTGTGAGGTGCGTGTGTAGTGCACCACCTACCAGGAGGGTCACCGCTCCCCAGCAGCACGAGTGCCCCTTGGCAGGACCGCTTGCTGGGAGCGGGAACACTGGAGCAACAAGAGGGGAGGAGTCACACTGCTCTGATCACTGCTGCAGTCCAGCAGCCTATAAAGCCCCTCTGGGGACTGCAGTTAACTTCAGGGACGGGGCAGCGGCTGAACTGCATCACTGCCATGAGCCAGCCAGGCAGTAATCATGGCCACACTCACGTGGCTTCCAGATCCCCTCTGGGGACTGCAGGAAACTCCCCTGGATGGTGATGCCGTGTGCAGGAGCAGCTGCCTGAGGGAGCTGCTGCACTCGCTCAGGGTGCAGGACGTACTCGCCCACCTCTCATCACCATTTGTTATGGCCCTGCGCTGTCGGGTCACTGGCGGGGGGGGGCCTCATCTAGAATTACTGTGGGCCAGTGCTGCAGGTTCACAGGGTGTCTGTCCAGCATGAATGCGGATGTCCCCTTTTATTCCAAAAAACATGACACAGGCTATCACCTGACGCTAGTGACAGCACGCGTCATAAAACCTACCACACATCCCATGTGGGAAAGATGGGGGAGATTGGCCACGAACAGAGAATAAATCTAAGGGGGAGGAGGGAGATAAAAGGAAGTGGAAAAAGGGTCTGGATTTAATCCTCACAAAATCTATATGTCGTGTTCATTCATATTGTCCTGAAGGTCTTTGGTCCTCTAGCTCCAACTCTCTGCAGGTCAAACGCTTCTCCAAGCAGAGAGTGGGAGATAGATCTCTTTCTTCGGCAGGAGTCTCCCTCTGGAATGGCTCCCTGCTCCCCTCAGATTTGAGCCGGATCTTCTCAAATTCCAGAAACTTTTCAGGACTTTCATCTTCTCCTCCTCCTTCTCCCTCCCCCTCCCTTGCTAATGGTGCGTAGTCCCTTCTGAGTCTTACTAGGGCCAGCCCCCCCTTGACCAGTCTCCACCAGGACCCCTTCTGCACTTACCCTTGGGCACCCGTCCCCAACTAGTCTGGTTCTGGTCTCCCGCTGTCCATCGCACTTATGTTCCCTCTCCCCCTTTCCCCTGGCACTTTGCCCTCATTGATTCCCCATAGCACTTGCTCAGCCCCCTTGTACCCGCCACTCCTGCACTTCTACCCCCCCTTATCCCCCTTCCAAGCACTTCCACTCCCTATACCATATATCCCCCCGCCCCACTTTTGTCTTGTGGCACCTGGAAACACTTGTGTATAGGTGCCATACAAACGTCCAATAAAATAAAAACACAAATAGCATGTATATTTTGGTGATGTTGCCATCTATACACCCCTTTTCTCAGCTTCTGTCTGGGTCTGTTATTAGCAGATATCCCTCCTTGTTTCTTTTCTTTGCCCCACAGCCTTGTTCTACATAAACAATTGTTTATGTGACTTTACTCGTCTCTGGCCCAATTGGTATGCTCTAGGAGGGTTATTGTTAGTATTTATTCCTATGCCTACTGGGATAAAGGTGTAGGTATCCCTTTCTTCTGCCCAGCACACTTGATTCAGTCATCTGCCAAGTAACGTTTTTTTTATTTGATCAAAACGCTGGGATGCGCAGCAGAGGTGTAAATAATATGTGCTTTTCTCAGTCTTACTTCAGAGAGAGGCACGGCCTCTGTTTACTCTTCTCTCAAGGCCCATGTAATTAACAGCTCGCCAACTGTTTTGACTTTCCCCCAATAACTGGGATTAATGAAAGTGAAACACTGTTTTATTTCACCTTGTTTATCATGTTCATGCTTCTTTTTCTCTGTGTCACCTTCATGGTAGGTTGAATACCCTCTCCTGCCCACCAATACCTCCAGTGTTCCACCAGTGCTCCCTCCAGTCTCCAGAGTGTATTTTTGTAGTATTCTGTATTCTGTCTAGAATGTTGGCTCCGCGCCTGCCTCGTCTGAGAATGTTTGTGTATGAAAGGGGCGGTTGAGGAGAGAGTGAGCCGTGGTTGCAGGCGGTCGCAGAGCAGGGCGCCGGTGCTGTTGAAACCCAATAAAAGCTTTCCTGCATCTACTGATTGATGTCCGTGAATACCTCATTTGGCGACGAGGATCCGGCGTCCCACGGGCCCACGTTGTAAGGGGAGAAGAGAGAGCTGGAGCTCCGAATAAACATGAAATCACGTTTGTTGTGCTGCTATCAGCTATCAGCAGGTAGCCGGAGCAATGTATCAAGGGAAAGTAGCCCCCTTTGAAGATATTACTCATCGGTCGTTGCCGGTTAGTTTCTGTGTGTTTTCACCCATAAACGCGTATCATTGCGCGTTTTACAGTAAAGGACCTTCCAACAACCCACGGACGGTCACGTGACTTTGCACGTCCAGGACCAGGAAGTCTGGGGAGGATGAGGATTAGGCATCTTCATCCTCGTCCCAGTACTTAAGGGAAAAAAAATGTTTTTTTCTCCTTCCATCTTCTCTCTACATGAAGATTGACTCTTGACATGCCTGGATGCCCACATAAAGATTGTTATGGAATTTAGGTCCAGTTATGCTCAGATGCCATTTGGGTTCTGAATTACTCAACGACCGCAAGACAGTGTCAAAGTAACTCTACATCTCCTCACATGCACAACAGTGGAGAGGCCCCTTGGGTTGCAAAAATGCAGGGCATAAGTATTCAGCCTCCAGCAAGTTTTTTGCTGACTCCAGGGCAACCAGCAGTTGTCTGGTCAGAATGGAAGGAGTTTTGGTTAAACTATATTCAAGCTGTGGAACATGAAGAACTCACATCCCAGAAGAAGAAGCTACTTTTGTTGCATGCCCTTGGATTAGAAGGTCAAAGGAAGTTTAGAGAACTTCCGGAATTGAGGAGAGATGAAGCTGGAGATGCTGACGAACATGACAGGCCCATAAGACAATTGGACAAGTACTATGCTCCAGAAACTAATGTGGTTATAACTAGATATAAATTTTACACCAGAGTGCAAAAAGAAAATGAGAGTATTGAGGAATATGTTTCAGCATTAAGGGTCTTATCACGGACCTGTCAATTTGGCAACGGCATCACCCTTAATGAATTAATACGAGATCAGATAATTATTCACTCAAAGGATAATATAGTTCAAGACAGGCTGTGGATGGTTGGCAATCCATCACTACCGGAGACTACAGCCATTGCTAAGCGGGTGGAGGATAGTCAATTATGCTCCAAGGAGATGAAGGACAAGAAAGAAGAAGCTGTACAGAGCATGCAACGACACACTACTAAGATAGTACAGGAACAAGAGGAACAAGGCCAGGTTAATGCACTGCGATCTAAAGACAAGGCTGAAGCCACTCCAGAAAAGAACAATAAAGCAAAAAATCCAGAGTACAGAGGAAGTTCAAATAAAGTTCAAGGAAGAAATTGGAAAAAGAATGAACCTCGTACACAATATGATCAAAGATTTCAGAATGCCCAACCAAGAGATGGAAACGGGTGTTATAACTGTGGCAGAATTGGTCATCATGCGAATGCAAAACAGTGTCCGGCACTGGGACAGAAATGTGGAAATTGTGGCATAAAAGGTCACTTTGCAGTTGTATGTAGAAAAAAAAAAGTTTCTGTCATCGTGGATGAAGAGGAAGAGTCAGAAGAAGAAAGGGTGTTCTTCATACATGAACCTCTGGAAGGAGAATTTAAGTGCCCAAGTTGCAAGGTGGTTCTAGATAATTGGAAGCTTAGAGTGAAGGTGGATAGTTGTTCACTGTGGACAATTATTACTAAGAAAATATGGAAGAACCTTATAACACGTGGTCTCAAAAGCGAGTTGAATTCACCAGACATTAGAAATCCGGGTGGATTTGAAGGGTCAAAGATCAAAATGATTGGGTGGTTTTCTTGTATCATCCAATTTAAAGACTGACGAGCCTAGGTTAAAGTTTATGTGGCAGAAAAAGGTGTGAACATCATAGGATGGAGAGACCAAGCTGGTTTGAGAAACAGATTAGATCCATGTACGGAAGAACAGATTCTGTTGGTCAATAATAGTCAACAACTGAGAAAGGAAGTGTCAGCGGAGACAAATTAAGTTAAGTCAGAGTTGGGCTTATTAAAGGATTTTGCGCACAGAATTTGCCTCAAGAAAGGAGCTGTACTGGTTAGAAACACGAAGTCTAGACTGGTTGCATTTGCCATTGCTGACAAAGTTGAGCAGGAGTTGACATTGTTGGAATCTGAAGGTGTCATAGAAAAAATGTAGTCTTCTGAATGGGTGAGCTCCATTGTTGTGGCACCAAAGTAAAATGGCAAACTCAGGATTTGCGTGGACGTGGGATGTCAACAAGAACATAATAACTCATATATTTCCCCTTCCCATTATTTCTGAAATGTTGAATTGTATTGGTAATGCGGATGTGTTTTCTACGTTGGATCTCTCAAAAGCCTATCATCAAATTTCACTTACTGAAGATTGCAGAGACATTACAGCTTTTATTACACCACATGGTCTGTATAGGTATAAACGCATGCCGTTTGGTTTAGCGTCTGCGGCAGCTGTATTTCAAAGGGTTATGATGCATGTTCTTAAAGGTTTAAGTGGGATCTTTGTATATCAAGATGATATTATTGTGTTTGGAAAAGGAATTGAGGAACATGATAACAGGTTGAAAAATGTGTTGAAAAGATTAGAAGATGTTGGTTTGAAAATTGAGCAGAGCAAGTGTAAAATTGGAGTCGATGAAGTAGAATATTTAGGAAATACTGTAAATGGCAAAGGTTACAAACCAAAAAGGGATGCCATGGAAGCAATTAAGGAATCTCCTAATCCTAGGAACAAAGATGAGTTGAGATCATTTTTGGGGTTATGTGAGTATTATAATAGGTTTGTTAAAAACTTTGCGATTGTCACAGAGCCTTTGAGAAAATTGTTGAAAAAGGATGCTAAGTTTGTGTGGGGTGATGATTGCGATAAGGTGGTAGTTTGCATAAAAACAGAAATATGTAACTCATTGGAGTTGGGAGGGTATGAGTTTGGTAGGATAACTAAGATCACAGTGGATGCCAGTGGGAATGGTTTGGGAGCAGTTTTATCACAGATAGATGAAGATGTCAATGAGAGAATAATCAGTCATGCTTCAAGAGCCATTTCAGATGCAGAGAGTAGATATTCAGTAATTGAAAAGGAATTGATGGCATGTTCTTGGGCCGTGAATTATTTCAGGAAATATTTATGGGGAACAGAATTTGTGATTCAGACGGACCATAAGCCATTGATTGAAGTCCTTACGGTCAAAGGAATGTGCAAAGCCTCGCCGAGATTAGCAAAGTCTTAAACTGCAAGATTATAATTTTGTAGTGAAGTACGTGCTTGGAAAAAGGAATGTTGCTGCTGATTTTCTATCTATATTACCGTTGGGAAATAGGCAGACAATGGTGGAGATGGATGATGAGATGGTGGCTGTTGTGTTTGAGGTTACGTCCAGGGATACCTGGATTGAGGAGCTGGGCAAAGATATTGAACTGTTACAAATCAATGAATACACGAAATCTGGATGGCTGGAAAAGAAAGCAGTTAGCGAAGCATGTTTGAGATTTTGGGAGGTGAGGAATGAATTGTCAATAGAGGATGGATTTCTAGTGAGGGGGGACAAACTAATTCCCCCACGTAAGTTATATGATGAACTTATTGAAAAGGCACACCAGGGTCATCCTGGCATTACAGGCACAAAGAACAATGTGAGATTGAAATACTGGTGGCCAGGTATGGATCTGATGATAGAGAGAGCGGTTAGAAATTGATGGCCATGTCAGAACAGTGACAAGAGTTGTAGAATTGTCAAGTCTGAGCCTATTAACACCTATAAGGGTGAAGCACCATGGGAAATGGTAGGGATTGATATCGTTGGGCCATATCCAAAGTTGATTGGTGAGAAGAAGTTCTTAATAGTCTTGGTTGATTACTATTCAGGGTGGCTTGAAGTAAAAGCAGTGAGTAGAGTTGATAGTCACGAGATTATGAAATTCATAATGCAGATTTGCAGAAGGGAAGGATTTCCCAAACTAATAATGAGTGACAATGGAGTTCAATTCAAAAGTAAAGAAGTAAGAGAGTTTGCTAAGAGATCGGGAATTGAGTGGAGATTTTCAGCTTTATACCATCCCCAAACTAATGGATTAGTGGAGAGGTACAACCGCGTAATAGTAGAAGCTGTGGAGTTGGCTTTAAGTAATAATTTGTCTGTGGACGAGGTTCTCAAGGAGAGGGTGTGGTGTAGTAGGATGTCTGCTAAGAGAGGAATGGATATTTCTCCTTTTGAATTAATGAGGGGAGAGCTCTCAATACTTTGCTTAATCCAGAATGGGTTAATAGTAGGAGAGTTGTACATGGTGAAGGACAAAGTTTGGTTAAACATAAAATTAAGAATAGTAGGTTTATTAAAGAGCCCAAGTTGAGAATTGTACCAGGAGATTATGTGCGAATTAAGATTGGACGCAATGTGAGGAAAGGTGACTCTAAATATAGTAGTCCAGTTAAGGTCATACAAGTGTTCGGGAGAGCAATCAGAGTCACTGGCGGAGCAGTATGGGATTTGGATAGGGTCAGTAAATGGAGATGGGAAGGTAAACCTGAGAGAGGTAGACGATTTGTTAAAGGAAGAAGAGTGACTGATTTGTTTGGAGATAATGAATTGTTTGGAGATGGTTATGTTCAGTATGGTGCAGAGAATGTTAATGGGGATTTAGTCAGACAAGGTGCAGAAGTAAACATGAGACAAAGTAATGATGCTTCTGGGCGCATATTTATGCGCAGTTCAAGAGAAAGGAGATTGCCATGTTGGTCCAGGGATTATGTCATGCAAAGTTAAATTTTATGTGTCATTTTTGTTTTTCTTTATTCAGAATTGTCAATTTTATATGTTTTAAGATCCTTTTAATATGTATATTTCCATGGTTATATCTTACAATGTTTTGGAATGTATATGCATAATATTGCATAATATTGAAAGGGGGGTGGTGTAGTATTCTGTATTCTGTCTAGAATGTCGGCTCCCCACCTGCGTCGTCTGAGAATGTTTGTGTATGAAAGGGGCGGTTGAGGAGAGAGTGAGCCGTGGTTGCAGGCGGTCGCAGAGCGGGGCGCCGGTACTGTTGAAACCTAATAAAAGCTTTCCTGCATCTACTGATTGATGTCCGTGAATACCTCAATTTTCCCTGGACGACACATATCGGTAGGCTGCACAGTACTGCGTGCCCTGTGCACACAGTTTCTCTCACCGGTGCTGCATGTGTTCCATACTTTCTTTCCTACAGGGATCTCCTCCGCTTCACGACTGCTCTCCCTACAGGCAGCCTTTCGTGTTAGCAGTTGTTCTCCCACCAGCTTACATGTCGTGTGGTAACTTTCTGGACGGGTCAGTCGGAGTGAATCTTCTCAGCGCGTGCCGCCCATAACCTCAGTGGCGGCATCTTCAGGGAAATCACTTCATCCCTCGGGTCGGCATTGCCTCCAGTTAAGCTGCTTTCCCTGGGGAAGGTCTTCTGTACATACCCACGGACACTTCTTGTCCCGCGTCCCCTCTGGTGGCACCTATGAAACAGATGGAGAATGCATCTCCATTAAACGGCACACCACGTTATTCTTCCAACGTGCTTAACGGTCCAGTGTCTCCAACGTGACCGCGGCCGGGCTGTATTTAGTCAGTATGCACCCGACGGCCAGTGCGTTGCACCCTACTACCAGTCTGTCTTTGGGTACGGCGCTAGTATTCTGCTTTCGCACGATACCAAGCCGCTTGCTTTCTTTCTCTTTTGCCTGCTGTCTGTTTCCCCCTCTGCGCCGTTCTCGCAGGGCTCCTTTAGTTCTCTCTGGCTTTTAAGTGGTTTCAGCCACGGTTCTCTTTGCTCTCCCTGTCTTATGTATTTTCCCTTCTCAGCTCTCCAGTTGCCTTTGGACTGGGGCATCCAATCTCAGGATGTGGATTCACAGCCCTTCCTCTGTGAGCACGACAGCTCTTTTTCTGTTAACTTTCCCCCCTTTGCTGCTCTGCTGTTCTCTGCAGTCTAGCTTCTCGCTGCACATTAAGGCTTTTAATAGCCCTCTCCCACTTTGGAGACTTACCGTTCTATCCGACAAAGGGCCGCTTACTGTTGCCTTCAAAACACACTCAAACCTACTTATCATCAAGTCAACTGCAAGGGTTTTTTTCTGCCTCAAGAGGCTTTTTCCCCTTCACAGCTTTCTCGGAGAAGGGGCCACTAGCCCGCCAAATCAAGTAGGCAGGCATAGTGGCTTCCCTACGAGGGAGACCTTACCTCTTCCACAAGAAGAAGAACTCGCATGCGAGAAGAAGAGGAAGGGAAAAACAGAAAAGCTCCAGTGGAACAGGTGACGACGAAGCGATATTGTCCGATTTTAGTGACGACCCTGTGAAATTGACAGTTTGCAACGCCCACAATCTAACATGGCCACAGTCGAACAAGTGCAAGAATTAGTGGCTACAGTACTAGGACTCACACAAGAGGTACAAAACCTGAAGACAGAGAACACTGTACTGAGGCAGGTCATCACTGCCTGGGACTTGCACCCTGCCGAGCTACCCCCTATGGCCTTAGCCTCTGAAAGTTTGATGGTTCCCCAAAAAGGCTAAAAGAATTAATGGAGGCATGTATAGTTCACTTAACATTCCAAGCCCATACCTTTGCCTCAGAACAAGCACAAATAGGATACATGATCTCTAATATGGTGGGAAACGCCCTTGCTTGGGCAACTCCATTGGTAACCAGTGCCAACCCAGTTCTTCATCTTTACGGGCCTTCCCTAATCTCTTAAAACAAACATTCAAAAGACCGGAAACCACCTACATAGCCTGTGAGGAGCTACTGGATGTGTGGCAAGCATCGTCTGACCTTCTTTCATATATCTCACATTTCAAGAGATTGGCTTCAGATGCCGGCTGGCCAGAAGCCGCACACTACACTATTTTCAGGAGAGGATTAAAGGAAGAGATTAAGGACGAATTGGCCAGGACTCAAGACCCAACACTTTCCTGGAACTACTGTCAAACGTCCTACAGATTGACTACAAACTCACTGATAGGAAGTCAGAGAGGAGGAGAGGTAGAGGCCTAACCGGACTTTCTGAGCAACCACCATCCTTCCCCCCGGTTTCTTCAAGACCATCTAAAGATGAACCGATGTAGATCGGAGCGGCACTCACTCCAGAGAAATGCAAACGTAGAAGAGACAAGGGTCTCTGTATGTATTGCTGCTCTGACACACACCTGGTTTGGGATTGCCCAGAGGTCCCACCCGCCCTTTGGGAAACCGCCAACCTAGGTCCTGAAGAGGACAAGCTACCAAGGTTCACTTCCAAGTCCCTTTGTTTCCATGAATGTATCCTCACCTGTCTCCACCGACGAAACCCGACTTATGGTCATTGGTATTCAACTTCTTATTAATCAACAAAGAATTGATTCTTTAGCTCTCCGACTGCAGTGCCGCCGGAAACTTTGTTGACACCATCCGGGCAGAGAAGGTCGGCATTCGGCGGGTGGAACAAGAAGAAGATCAGAAGGTGGAAGGCGTTGATAGGAAGCCACTCAGTTCTGGCCTCATAACTCACTCCACGGAAGAAATCCCAGTCTTCATGCTTCAGCACTCTAAGAAGATTCGATTCAATATAATCTGTGCTGCCCATTTCCCGGTCATTCTGGGAATTTCTTGGCTCTGTAAACATAACACTTCCATAGACTGGGCAAAGAATTTGTTGGAATTCAACTCAGCACACTGTCAGAAGACATGTCTTCTAGAGGCACAATACAGACCAGCAAGGCCGTGGCAACCTCTTTCACACAATCTTGTGGAGTACATTGTCTGCCTACAGAAATTGCAGAATTCAGTGAAGTGTTCAAGGACAAGAACTCTCAAGAGCTGCCCCTGCATAGGCCTGAAGACTGCGCTTATCAGACTAACTCCGACGGCGTTGATTCCCTTTAGCCGGATGTATTTGCTTTCTTTGCTCGAAAAGAAAGCACTCCAAGAATACCTTGATTCTAATCTGCAGAATGGCCTCATACATCCATCTCGGTCACCTGCAGGGGAATTGCTGGTTTTCATACCGAAGCGTGATTCCAAGGAACTCAGACCCTGTATAGATTATAGGGGATTAAACAGGGTCACCATTCATGATCGTTACCCAATGCCCCTCATTGAGGATATCCTGGAGGCACTACAGGGGCCGTGAACTTTTCCAAGTTGGATTTGAGACGAGCATATAATCTTTTGAGAATTTGTGAAGGAGATGAATGGAAGACCATCTTTCGGACCCCCTTCGGTCATTATAAGTACAAAGTGATGCCATTTGGGCTGGCAAGTGATGCCAAATGCCCTGCGGTTTTCCAACGCTTCATGGACCGATTGTTTTCAGACCTATTATTCCATTTTGAGATAGTAGTAGCAATTACCTTCCGCCTCAGCTATGGCCTCAGTATTCGCAAAAGGACATTTTTCGACTATATGGCCTACCTGAGAAGATAGTATCAGACCGTGGGAGTCAGTACACTTCCAAGTTTTGGAAAGCATTGTGCGCTCAACTGGGACTCGAAAGAGCCCTGTCATCCTGTTTTCACCTCCAGACGAACGGACAGACGGAATGACTTAATGGTACTTTGGAGCAATACCTATGCTGTTTTACCAACTACCAACAGGATAACTGGGTGGATCTCCTACCAACAGCAGAAGTTCCTATAACAGCACTGTACACTCTGCAACTGGCCTCAGTCAGTTTTTCTGTAATTGTGGTCAACAACCCCTCAGCATACTGCCAGGAACATCCATGCATTCGGAAGTACCATCTGTGGATACTGTATTGTCCGAGATCATGGAGGCTCACAAGGTGGCTCAGCAAATCTTACAAGCCTGCAAGAAGAGATATCAAATCCTGTCTGATCGTCATCGCAGAGAGACACCAAAGTGGGAAAGAGGATCCAAGGTTTGGCTATCCACTAATTTTCTGCCCCGCTGGGTACGTCCTTCCAAGCTCTCACCACGGTATCTCAGTCCCTTTACTATTCAAGAAAAGATCAATCCCATCTCATTCAGACTTCAGTTACCTAAACACCTCAGTTTAATCCACCCAGTGTTCTATGCTTCCCTTCTGCAGAACTATGTAGAGGACTCCTATGATCGACCCCTACGCCGACCACGCTTACCCAAGGTGAATCTACCTGCAGAATATGAGGTTGCACATATACGAGATTCACGATACAAGAGGGGTAGGTTGGAATACCTGGTACAATGGAAAGGCTACTCCAGCTCCGAAAACTCTTGGGAGCCCTCCTCCTATGTTCATGCCCCCAAACTTGTCCAGAGGTTCCACAGAACTCACCCGGATAAACCTGGTAGTCCCGGGTCTGGAAGGGGGTATAGTGTCACACGTCCCCTCCGGTGGCTGTTCTGAAACAGATGGAGAATGCATCTCCATTGAATGGCACACCACTTTATTCTTCCAACGTGCTTAACGGTCCAGTTGTTCTCAACATGGCTGCCGCCAGGCTGCATTTAGTCAGTATGCACCCGACGGCCGGCTCGTTGCAACACTACTGCCATTCTCTCTTTGGGTACGGCACTAGTATTCTGCTTTCGCACGATACCAAACCGCTTGCTTTCTTTCTCTTTTGCCCGCTGTCTGTTTCCCCCTCTGCGCCGTTCTCTCACGGCTCCTTTAGTTCTCTCCGGCTTCCAAGTGGTTTCAGCCACGGTTCTCTTGCTCTCCCAGTCTTCTGAATTTTCCCTTCTCAGCTCTCCAGTTGCCTTTGGACTGGGGCATCCAATCTCAGGATGTGGATTCACAGCCCTTCCCCTGTGAGCATGACAGCTCTTTTTCTGTTAACTTTTCCCCCTTTGCTGCTCTGCTGTTCTCTGCAGTCTAGCTTCTCACTGCACATTAAGGCTTCTAATAGCCCTTTCCCACTTTGGAGATTTACCGTTCTATCCGACGAAGGGCCGCTTTGTCACAGGGGTCTGTAATATCTTCTCCTTCACAAGAAGACTCAGTCTCACTACCCTCCCCAAGCCCCTCGCCTTTGTCCTTCTTCTTCGTTTTCCTCTTCTCGTCGCTTTTGGGTCTCTCCTTTTTTTTATGTAGATAGGGACGTCCACGGAAGGATGCCACCGTGCCACCGTAGCAGGTGTGACGGGGTTAAACCTCCGTGAACGTCCAGATAGGGGAAAAAGCCAACGCATAAAAAAAACCTTGAGAGACTTCCACGCAGTGGTCGTGGAACAGGCTTGAGTGAACCAGCAGATTAAGTGGAACCAACGGTAGGATGAAAGCGGCAGAGGTAATCCGAAAAGGCAGGCAGAGGTCTGATACACGGGCTGGCTGATGAGTACAAGGTACGTGGCAGAGGCAATCCGAAAAGGCAGGCAGAGGTCTGATACACGGGCTGGCTGATGAGTACAAGGTGGTAGACCAGGGTAGCGGAAAGAAGGAGGAAGAAGGCAGGAAGAGAGGAAGAGACTAGAGAGGGGACAAGGACTAAGAGGCGAAAAGGGAAGAAGCGGAACGATAGAGAGAGTGAGAGAAAAGGAGCGAGAATAGGAGGAGCAAGTGGGTGGAAAAGAAGGTAGAGGGCTCCGGGAGGAAAACGGGAGAGGGGAGGGTGATAACGGACGCGAGGTCCGAAACGGGAAAACAAAACACAGCGAGAGCGACAGCAACACGGGTGGGTAACCAGGCAACGCGCCCGTAACCCGGAAGCGGCTGAATAAATATCTCTGGTTACGTGCGCGTGCAAACACTAGACCGGTAACACCTGCAAGAGGAAGAACGTAATGGAACTAACTATGGCGGACCATAGCGCCAGCGGTTCCAAATCGCCACCCTCGCCGAGATATGACAGTATGCCCCCTCCTAAAGTGCCCTCCCCCGGGCTTGCCGGGATGATGGAAATTAAATTTATGTACTAGGAGAGTGGCATTGATATGAGAGATAGGTTCCCAGGAATTTTCTGACTAGGGAAATCCTTTCCACCGCACAAGATACTCCAGTCTACCTCTGCGATACCTTAAATCGCAGATCTGGGCAACTTCATACTCCTCCTGGGTGGAATCTGAGGGTAAAGGAGTACTCTTGGGATGACGAGACCACGTATCCTCATGAAAAGGTTTCAATTGGGAAGCATGGAAGACCGGGTGTACTCTACGAAGACCTATGGGGAGTCTTAATCGAAAAGCTACCGGATTGATCACCTGTGTGATCTTGTGGTCCTATAAACCTAGGGGATAGCTTGGAGGGGTGAGTCCATCTAGGTAAGTATCTTGTAGGCAGCATGACCCGAGATCCTACTTCCCATCCAGGGACAGGTTGTCGGTGCTTGTCGGCTTGTGTCTTGTGGCGCTCTTGAGCCTCACTGAGACCGTTCCTAGCCTTCTCATGGACTTCTCGAAGGAGGACGAGTGAGGAATCCACAGAGGGTAGATTGGAGGTAAAGTCAGAAATGGGCAAGATCGAACGTGGGTGATAGCCATAGGTGCAGAAAAAAGGACTCATACCAAGAGCAGAGTGAACAGAGTTATTATAAGAAAACTCAGCTAAGGGTAATAGTGAGAACCAATTCTCCTGCTGGAGGTTTACGAAGCATTGTAGATATTGTTCAAGGGTTCCATTGAGACGTTCTGTCTGTCCATTTGATTGAGGGTGGAACCCAGATGTCAAAGCCCTCTCTACTCCCAACCTTCCACAAAAGTCTTTCCAAAACCGGGAAGTGTATTGACTTCCCCGATCCAAGATGATGTTTGTAGGTATCCCGTGGAGACGAAAGATGTCTTTCAAGAACACCTCTACCATTTCGGTTGCAGACGGCACCCCCGGCAAGGGGGAGAAGTGAGCCAGTTTAGAAAAAGAATTTATCACCACCATGATGCATGTACATCCTTGAGATCTGGGCAACTCAACGATGAAATCGGTCGAGATGGTACTCCAGGGGCCGACGGGAACTGTACAGGGTTCCAAGAACCCTGCAGGTTTTTGGTGTGAATTCTTGTTACGAAGACAAACTGTACAGGACTGTACATAATGAACAACATCTTCTCGCATACCAGGCCAGTAGAAATGTCTTTGTAGATACTCTAAGGTGCCCTTGCCACCTCTATGTCCTGCTATCTTGGAGTCATGACACCAAGTTAAAGCTGTCTTCCGGAGGTCTTGCGTGGGTAAATAAAGTTTACCTCTTACTAGGTAGAGGCCGTCTCTGATGTTATAATTGATGTCCTTGGGATGTTGGTCCACTTCGAATTGTCCCCCAGAAGCATCCCTCACCTGTCTCAAGAATGTAGAGAGCATTCCGATACACTTGGTTAGAGGAAACATCAATTCTTGAGAGGTTCCTGATTCGGACATGTAGTCGCACCGGCGAGAAAGGGAATCTGCCACCAATTTCTGGTTACCGGATATGTAAGTGATGACAAAATCAAATTGAGCAAAAAAGTGAGCCCATCGTGCTTGACGAGTGTTGAAGCATTCAAACTGTCTTAGGACTTGTAGGTTTTTTTGGTCGGTCCGGATGGTGAAAGGGTGTTCGCCTCCCTGCAGTAAATGGCGCCACTCAAGACAGGCCGATTTCATGGCTAACAATTCGCGTTCAATAACAGAATAATTCTTTTGGCTGGCATTTAGAGTTTTTGAAAAATACGAGATGGGATGTTCCAAGCCTTGATGTTCCTGCAACAAGAACGCCCCAATCGCAGCAGCAGAGGCATCCGTCTCTAAGATAAAGGGTCGACCTTGATACGGCTGGAGGAGAATGGGAGCAGTGCAAAAGGCTTCTTTGAGACTGCGAAAACTATCTTCAGCTTCTGTAGACCATCTGAAAGGGGCCGACGACTTCTTGAGAAGAGTCGTGATAGGTAAGATCTTTTGAGAGAAATTGGAGATGAACTTCCGATAAAAGTTTGCTATGCCAAGAAACCTTTGAATCTCTTTGACGGATTTAGGTGACGGCCACTCCAAAATCGAAGTCACCTTGCGGGGGTCCATAGAAATTCCTTGACTGGAGAGGATGAATCCCAAATAGGGAATGGAAGTGGCAGAGTACACACATTTGTTGAGTTTGACAGAGAGATGATTGTCTCTTAATCTTCGGAAGACTTCCTTTACATGTTCTTCGTGTTCTTCTGAAGTGTTGGAAAACACAAGAATATCATCGAGATATACAATGGTGGTATGGCACAGCAAATCAGAAAAAAGACGGTCCATAAAGCGTTGGAAGATTGAAGGGGCGTTGACTAACCCAAAAGGCATCACCTGATACTCAAAAAGCCCAAACGGAGTCCTGAATGCCGTTTTCCACTCGTCACCTGTCTGAATGCGGAGCAGATGATAGGCATTCCGTAGATCAAGTTTGGTGAACATGGTGGCACCTTGGACGGCTTGAATAATCTCCGTTATCAGGGGCATCGGGTAACGGTCCTTAATGGTTACCTTGTTCAAGACCCGATAGTCTATACAGGGACGCAATTCCTGTGTCTCCTTCTTGGGAATAAAGAATAATGAGGCTCCGGCTGGAGATTTCAAAGGCCTAATCAGTCCATTGACTAAGTTGTTATCCAGGTACTCTCTGAGATAACGTCTTTCATCCAGGGATAGAGGAAACATCCTGCAGAAGGGCACCAGGGCTCCGGGAGTGAGGTTGATGCAGCAATCTTCCGGTCGGTGTGGAGGTGGTTCTATGGGAATCTTCTCAGTAACTACCTCAGCAAATTCCATGAGATGGTGCGCTAGACAAAGGACGGCTCTGGGTTCACAGCTACTTGTGGTCTTAAGTGTTTCATATCTTGGCTCCGTTAGACATTCCGTCTTGCAGAATTTAGATAGGAAGCTTAGTAGATTCTTTGTCCAGTCAATGTGAGGGTTGTGTTTTCGTAGCCAGCCAATCCCCAGAATGAGGGGAAAGTGGGCTGTACGAATTATGTCGAAGACAATCTTTTCAGAATGCTTTTGAATAAATAAGGTGAGTTCTTCCGTGGTGTGGGTAATCAACCCAGAACTTAAAGGTTCCCCATCAACACCTTCAACCTTCTGGTCTTCTTGTTTGGTGACACGGTTAATACCCTTTTGTTCCGCCCACAGGGTATCAATAAAGTTACCGGCCGCTCCGCAGTCAAGTAAGGCCTGGGAGGTCATTTCAGTGGTTCCTAGTTTGAGGGTTACAGAAAGTACCATGAGACGAGAATCCTGAGGTATCTCTGAGGAGGATACCAAAAGGGTTGTGTAAGGACTTGGAATGACCCCTCAGAAGTGAGTCCTAACACTTACCGAGGGCAATCGTTTCCCAACCGTCTGGGAGGGACGTCTGGACAATCCCATAATAAGTGAGTGGATGCTCCACAATACATGCATAATTAGCCATCCCTACGTCTCTTACATTCTTCCGGGGTGAGCGGAGCTCGAGCTGTACCTATTTGCATTGGTTCTTCGTTTCCTTGCCGTGAGGAAGGCACGGACATAGGAGGATAGGTTTCCAGGGGAGGGGGCCCAAAGAACTTGGTCTTCTTCTTTTCAGCCCGGCGTTCCGACAGTCGGAAGTCTATCCGAAGGGTAGCAGTGATGAGGTCAGCAAACGAGGCAGGTCTAGCGATACGGGCCAGCTCATCCTTGAGATCCTCTCTCAATCCCCGCCGGAAGATGGCATATTGAGCCTGCTCCTGCCATCCTGCTTCAGCTGCTACTTGTTTAAAGGTGGTGATGTATGTCAATAGGTCGAAATTCCCCTGTCGGATGTCCAGAAAGTCTTCCGATGCTAGAAATGTACTTTCTGTGCGCAAAAAGGTTTGCTGTAAGAGGGTCTTGAAAGCGCTATAATCCTGCAGAACTGGATCGGGCTGATTAACAAGAGGGGTGGCCCATGCCAGAGCATTACCCGTCATATGGGTAATCATAAACCCCACTTTGGCATGGTCAGACACAAAGGTTTGAGGATGAAAAGAGAAGTGAAGATTACAGGCATCCAAAAATTCTTTAACTCTCTTTGGTGATCCATCAAACTTGCCAGATACCAAAGGGAGCGAAGGAAGGTCTGTAGAGGGTCATTCTCTCTCCGTCATACGTTGCTGTAACGCTGGATTAGCGGACTTGAGATTCTGTACTTCCAAGTTCCTGAACTTGTGGTGGTGTTGCCATCCTGGGTTCTTGGTGGCGTTGCAATCTGTCACAGGGGTCTGTAATATCTTCTCCTTCACAAGAAGGCTCCGTCTCACCACCCTCCCCAAGCTCCTCACCTTTGTCCTTCTTCTTGGTTTTCCTCTTCTTGTCGCTTTTGGGTCTCTCCTTTTTTTTATGTAGATAGGGACGTCCACAGAAGGATGCCACCGTGCCACCGTAACAGGTGTGACGGGGGTTAAACCTCTGTGAACGTCCAGATAGGGGAAAAAGTCAACGGCATAAAAAAACCCTTGAGAGACTTCCAAGCAGTGGTCGTGGAACAGGCTTGAGTGAACCAGCAGATGAAGTGGAACCAACGGATGAAAGCGGCAGAGGTAATCCGAAAAGGCAGGCAGAGGTCTGATACACGGGCTGGCTGATGAGTACAAGGTACGTGGCAGAGGCAATCCGAAAAGTCAGGCAGAGGTCTGATACACGGGCTGGCTGATGAGTACAAGGTACGTGCAGAGGCAATCCAAAAAGGCAGGCAGAGGTCTGGTACACGGGCTGGCTGATGAGTACAAGGTACGTGGCAGAGGCAATCCGAAAAGGCAGGCAGAGGTCTAATACACGGGCTGGCTGATGAGTACAAGGTGGTAGACCAGGGTAATAGAAAGAAGGAGGAAGAAGGCAGGAAGAGAGGAAGAGATTAGAGAGGGGACAAGGACTAAGAGGCGAAAAGGGAAGAAGCGGAACGATAGAGAGAGTGAGCGAAAAGGAGCGAGAATAGGAGGAGCAAGTGGGTGGAAAAGAAGGTAGAGGGCTCCGGGAGGAAAACAGGAGAGGAGAGGGTGATAACGGACGCGAGGTCCGAAACGGGAAAACAAAACACAGCGAGAGCGACGCAACACGGGTGGGTAACCAGGCAACGTTGCAACACGCCCGTAACCCAGAAGTGGCTGAATAAATATCTCCGGTTACGTGCGCGTGCAAACACTAGACCGGTAACACCCGCAAGAGGAAGAACGTAATGGAACTAGCAATGGCGGACCATAGCGCCAGCGGTTCCAAATCCACCACCCTCGCCGAGACATGACACGCTTACTGTTGCCTTCAAAACACACTCAAACCTACTTATCATCAAGTCGACTGCAAGAGGCTTTTTCCCCTTCACAGCTTTCTCAGAGAAGGGGCCACTATCCCGCCAAATCAAGTAGGCAGGCATAGTGGCTTCCCTACGAGGGAGACCTTACCTCTACCACAAGAAGAAGAACTCGCAGGCGAGAAGGAGAGGCAGGGAGAAACAGAAAAGCTCCAGTGGAACAGGTGAGGACGAAGAGGTATTGTCCGATTTTAGTGATGACCCTGTGAACTTGACAGTTTGCAACGCCCACGATCTAATATGGCCACAGCCGAACAAGTGCAAGAATTAGTGGCTGCAGTACTAGACTCACACAAGAGGTACAAAACCTGAAGACGGAGAACACTGTACTGAGGCAGCTCATCACTGACTGGGACCTGCACCCTGCCGAGCTACCCCCTATGGCCTTAGCCTCTGAAAAGTTTGATGGTTCCCCAAAAAGGCTAAAAGAATTCATGGAGGCATGTATAGTTCACTTAACATTCCGAGCCCAGACCTTTGCCTCAGAACAAGCACAAATAGGATACATGATCTCTAATATGGTGGGGAACGCCCTTGCTTGGGCAACTCCATTGGTAACCAGTGCCAACCCATTTCTTCATGTTCACGGGGCCTTCCCTAATCTCTTAAAACAAACATTCGAAAGACCAGAAACCACCTACATAGTCTGTGAGGAGCTACTGGATGTGCGGCAAGGATCGTCTGACCTTCTTTCATATATCTCACATTTCAAGAGATTGGCTTCAGATGCCGGCTGGCGTGAAGCCGCACAGTACACTATTTTCAGGAGAGGATTAAAGGAAGAGATTAAGGACCAATTGGCCAGGACTCAAGACCCAACACTTTCCCGGAACTACTGTCAAAAGTCCTACAGATTGACTACAAACTCACTGAGAGGAAGTCAGAGAGGAGGAGAGGTAGAGGCCTAACCGGACTTTCTGAGCAACCACCATCCTTCCCCCCGGTTTCTTCAAGACCATCTAAAGATGAACCGATGTAGATCGGAGCGGCTCTCACTCCAGAGAAATGCAAACGTAGAAGAGACAAGGGTCTCTGTATGTATTGCTGCTCTGACACACACCTGCTTTGGGATTGTCCAGAGGTCCCACCTGCCGTTTGGGAAACCGCCAACCTAGGTCCTGAAGAGGACAAGCTACCAAGGTTCACTTCCAAGTCCCTTTGTTTCCATGACTGTATCCTCACCTGTCTCAACCGACGAAACCCGATTTATTGTCATTGGTATTCAACTTCTTATTAATTAACAAAGAATAGATTCTTTAGCTCTCAGACTGCGGTGCCGCCGGAAACTTTGTTGACACCATCTGGGCAGAGAAGGTCGGCATTCGGCGGGTGGAACGAGAAGACGATCAGAAGGTGGAAGGCGTTGATAGGAAGCCACTCAGTTCTGGCCTCATAACTCACTCCACGGAAGAAATCACAGTCTTCATGCTTCAGCACTCTGAGAAGATTTGATTCAATATAATCTGTGATGCCCATTTCCCGGTCATTCTGGGAATTTCTTGGCTCCGTAAACATAACCCTTCTATAGACTGGGCAAAGAATTTGTTGGAATTCAACTCAGCACACTGTCAGAAGACATGTCTTCTAGAGGCACAATACGGACCAGTCAAGGCTGTGGCAACCTCTTTCACACAATCCTGTGGAGTACATTGTCTGCCTACAGAAATCGCAGAATTCAGTGAAGTTTTCAAGGACAAGAACTCTCAAGAGCTGCCCCAGCATAGGCCTGAAGACTGCGCTTATCGGACTAACTCCGGCGGCGGTGATTCACTTTGGCCGGATGTATTTACTTTCTTTGCTGGAAAAGAAAGCACTCCAGGAATACCTTGATTCTAATCTGCAGAATGGCCTCATACAACCATATCGGTCACCTGCAGGGGAATTGCTGGTTTTCATACCGAAGCGTGATTCCTAGGAACTCAGACCCTGTATAGATTATAGGGGATTAAACAGGGTCTCCATCCATGATCGTTACCCAATGCACCTCATTGAGGATATCCTGGAGGCACTACAGGGGGCCATGAACTTTTCCAAGTTGGATCTGAAACGAGCATATCATCTTTTGAGAATTTGTGAAGGAGATGAATGGAAGACGTCTTTCGGACCCCCTTCGGTCATTATAAGTACAAAGTGATGCCATTTGGGCTGGTAAATGCCCCACGGTTTTCCAACGCTTCATGGACCGATTGTTTTCAGACCTATTATTCCATTTTGAGATAGTAGTAGCAATCACCTTCTGCCTCAGCTATGGCCACAGTATTCGCAAAAGGACATTTTTCGACTACATGGCCTACCTGAGAAGATAGTATCAGACCGTGGGAGTCAGTACACTTCCAAGTTTTGGAAAGCATTGTGTGCTCAACTGGGACTCGAAAGAGCCCTGTCTTCCGGTTTTCACCTCCAGATGAACGGACAGACGGAATGACTGAATGGTACTTTGGAGCAATACCTATGCTGTTTTGACAACTACCAACAGGATAACTGGGTGGATCTCCTACCAACAGCAGAATTTCCTATAACAGCACTGTACACTCAGCAACTGGCCTCAATCAGTTTTTCCGTAATTATGGTCAACAACCCCTCAGCATTCTGCCAGGAACATCCATGCATTCGGAGGTACCATCTGTGGATACTGTATTGTCTGAGATCATGGAGGCTCACAAGGTGGCTCAGCAAAGCTTACAAGCCTGCAAGAAGAGATATCAAATCCTGTCTGATCGTCATCGCAGAGAGACAACAAAGTGGGAAAGAGGATCCAAGGTTTGGCTGTCCACTAAGTTTCTGGCCCGCTGGGTACGTCCTTCCAAGCTCTCACCACGGTATCTCAGTCCCTTTACTATTCAAGAAAAGATCAATCCCATCTCATTCAGACTTCAGTTACCTAAACACCTCAGTTTAATCCACCGAGTGTTCCATGCTTCCCTTCTGCAGAACTATGTAGATAACTCCTATGATCGACCCCTACGCCGACCACGCTTACCCAAGGTGAATCTACCTGCAGAATATGAGGTTGCACAGATACGAGATTCAGGATGCAAGAGGGGTAGGTTGGAATACCTGGTCCAATGGAAAGGCTACTCCAGCTCCGAAAACTCTTGGGAGCCCTCCTCCTATGTTCATGCCCGCAAGCTTGTCCAGAGGTTCCACAGAACTCACCCGGGTAAACCTGGTAGTCCCGGGTCTGGAAGGGGGTATAGTGTCACACTTCCCCTCCAGTGGCGGTTCTGAAACAGATGGAGAATGCATCTCCATTGAATGGCACACCACGTTATTCTTCCAACGTGTTTAACGGTCCAGTTGTTTCCAACATCGCCGCCGCCGGGCTGCATTTAGTCAGTATGCACCCGACGGCCGGCTCGTTGTAACACTACTGCCATTCTCTCTTTGGGTACGGCACTAGTAGTCTGCTTTCGCACGATACCAAGCCGCTTGCTTTCTTTCTCTTTTGCCCGCTGTCTGTTTCCCCCTCTGTGCCGTTCTCGCACGGCTCCTTTAGTTCTCTCCGGCTTCTAAGTGGTTTCAGCCACGGTTCTCTTTGCTCTCCCTGTCTTCTGTATTTTCCCTTCTCAGCTCTCCAGTTGCGTTTGGACTGGGGCATCCAATCTCAGGATGTGGATTCACAGCCCTTCCCCTGTGAGCACGACAGCTCTGTTTCTGTTAACTTTTCCCCCTTTGCTGCTCTGCTGTTCTCTGCAGTCTGGCTTCTCACTGCATATTAAGGCTCCTAATAGCCCTCTCTCACTTTGGAGACTTACCGTTCTATCCGACAAAGGGTTGCTTACTGTTGCCTTCTCTGGATTATCTACCCTAAGGTTGCTAACCTTTGCTCTACGCATATCCACTCTTCTGGTCCTCAACTTCTATACTGGGCAATTGGAATTCTTCGTGGGAATCAAAACACACTCAAACCTACTTATCACGTCGACTGCAAGGGTTTTTTTCTGCCTCAGGAGACTTTTCCCCCTTCACGGCTTTCCTGGAGAAGGGGCCACTAGCCTGCCAAATCCAGTAGGCAGGCATAGTGGCTTCCCTCCGAGGGAGACCATACCTCTACCACAAGAAGAAGAACTCGCAGGCGAGAAGAAGAGGAAAGGAGAAACAGACAAGCTCCAGTAGAACAGGTGTGGATGAAGAGGTATTGTCAGATTTGAGTGACGAACCCTGTGAACTTGACACTTCCTCTCCTCCAGCGGGGCCGCTTGCTGGCAATAACAGCGTTCATTTTTTCACTCATTCTCCTTTTTCCTTCCCCCACCTATTGTCACAACCTTATATCTTTTTTTACTGCTCCGGTTACTTCCGTTCATTTGTCTGCTGTTCCTCTTCCAATGAATTTAGTCACCTCTCCATTTTGAGATATTATTGACACTGCTGCTGCTACTTCCAGCACAACGTCCACTGCGGCTACCTCTACTACTTCTGAACCAACTACAACACGTGTTTTGTCCTTCTTTTATTCTAGTGATACAACGGTCATTAGACATAAAGGAAGGACCAAAGTGTTGTGTATGGCTCTGTGCCTCCTTCTGTGGACTCCTTCTCCCAGTACTATTCTTTCCTAATGCTGGAGTTTCAGTAGTGGAAGATATGCTGTGCCGTGTTTCACTAGTATCTCCAGCAGGGAAAGAAGAGAAAATGTTTTGAACCAGTCGTTTAGCCAACATGGGAGTAGAAGGGCCGTAAAAGGGGTGATACCTCTAGGTTCACCAAAGTACCCTGATGGGCTTTCAGTGCTATGGGGCTACACTACTGCTATTCAGGGAGTGGAGAGTGCCCTAGGCGGTGCTGTACTAATTATTGCTATGTTGTTTCTTGTGGGGAGTGTAAGGGAGGCATGCCATCAAGAGTATGACACTGACACAAAAGGTACAATTTGTAAAACCTTTATTGAAGTTTTAATGGGGTTGGAGAAACTCCTATTTTGCCCTATAGCTAAGATGGGGGTAGTCTCGACCATCAAATAATAAATAAAACAGTCATAGTTGACTACGTCAAAGCAAAATGGCCTATAGTAACAAAAACCTAATGCCTGTCCTATAGCTTGTACAAAAAGTGTGAAAAGGAGAATATGTATTAAAACGAAAGTCAGGGTTCAAATATAAAGAATAAATGTGGCTGAGTCAGCTCTTCTCCCCACGTTGGACAGCAAGGAGTAAGGCGGTCCCTGTAGGCAAGATGACAGGCTCTTAACACAAAGACAGTTCAAGACGTGGATCGAGGCCCGTCTGGCCTTCCACATTAAAGTCTTACTTTACAATTTCCAAAACACAGGTCACCAAAATGTTCACATCCATCTCCCTCAGTCGGACTCAGACCTTTCACAGCAAACCTTTCACAGCAAACGTTCACGTCGGACTCCCTCAGTCGGGCCCAGACTTCTCATAGCAAATCAAAACACTTGCAGGGGTTCCCTTGACCAAGCTTAATTCACCTCTTTAGGGGTTCCCTTCCCCTAACCTATTAAACCTTCGGTCTCCCACAGTCAGGCTCAGACCGTTTCCTGATGTCGAAGACTTTCGAATGTACGTGGACTTTTTCTACAGACCACCGCAGGACCACTTCGACTTTCCAACTCACACTACTATGTTATTTGCCCGAGTGATTCCGGGTCTGGGTAGTTCACTGTATTATGTACCAAAGGTCAACTTTCACCTTTTTACTCTCCCCTTTTCTCTAGGTCAATTTAAATCACCTCGCGTTTACAGTTACTTCACTTTATCGATACAAACTTTTCACTTTTCACTGAGACTTTTGAGTTGGCTATTTCCTTTCGCTGCACCACTCTTATCGCTGACTTTACAGCTATTGTTACTTCAAGGTTCGTTGGCAGGTCTGTCTTTCTTCACATCTCATCCACACGCCTGCAGCCTTCAATTGTGTGATATAATGTTGCTAGTTCAATTTTTCTTTAGCACACACCAGTCTCTGAAGTCGCTTGCCAACTCAATGGCTGTGTGCGTTTCTTTCTTGTCTTTACTGTCTTCCAGTTTATGAGTCAAGGTTAGTACCACAGGCTTGGCCTCGCCTCCCCAACTCTGTAATTCACCTGGGAGGGTCGCCTGCATCCTTGAAACACAATGCAGCCTTCTTGTTTGGGATTCGGCCTCCTCCACCTGTCTTCCTCTGCCTTTTGGAGGCAACAACCTCCTGCAGGGAACTCCTGGGGTTCTCCTCCTGCAAATCTCACCCCTCGGTCTGTTGCTTTGCTCCAGTAGGTACGCCTTTGCCCTGGAATGCTCTTACTCATGTTCTACCTTGCTCAGAGTGTGTCTCTATGTTCCGCCTTTTATCCATGTGAGGAGAGCCAATTGGTATCAGATGTATGCGCTCAGAGTCAAGTGCCTGAGTTTGCCTTTCCCAATTAGCGGGACATGTCCAATGCAATGTGCGAGAGTTAACATTATTACTCTCAGTTGCCCTCGGCCTAGCGTTTGTGTGGAAGTTGGGATACCGCAGAATCCTATGAAATAGGAGTGATCATGTGTACAGGAAAGGGAGGAATACTGTGTCTCGCCACCAGCTGCCTCACCCCCAATTCCCAAAGACCCTTTAGCCACGTGATCCTCCCACACTGGTCCACCCCCAGGGTCTGGATCCAAAGGCGATGGCCGTACCCTGGCCACCTGAGAGAGACATCCCGGGGACTAGCAGGTAAGACACCCTTTGGTTTCTCACAGGAGCCAGAACTGTTTGAAGGAGCTTTTTGATGCTGTTAGATTGTGGCTGCACTGAGGGTGGTGGTGTTCTGCTGCAGATTGGTCTGCATTTTGTAATTTGTGCTTATATTTTTCATCATTAACTATGCAGGGAGTAAGTATTATAGCAAGCACTGGCATTTCTGTGGTGGAGCATGATTCACCTACGCCTGCTCTCCTCCTCAGTCCAGCTGAAGAAGTTGAAAAGGTATGGGAAGAGATGTCCTGTGTCGGATGAGACGGTGCAGAAAATAGTCCTTCAATCTTTGAAGGAAGCTAAGGGGCATCAATGGAGATCACATTGGGCGACTGTGTCTTTGTTTTCTTCATCTCAGTCTTCCCCTTGTTTTGAGTCTTTTTTGTCCAGCAGGTCTGATTATTCAGAGGAAGAGGGTGTTACCAGAGGGGCAAACACTTGAATACAGAAGTGTGGGTGCAGAGAGTGGATGGCATGGGACCTACCTGCGAGAAAGGTGATGATTCAGCACTGTCAAGGGGGGCCCACCTACCAGCTGCGGGAATGATCGGAGTAGGGACGGGGTATCTCTAGATGGGGAACGGACATCATTGACAGCTGCAGTGTTTAGTTTATGTACCGAGTGTGCACATGCAGCTCAAGATGCTCGATAACAAGACAGGGGTGGGGGCACTCAAGGGGGGGGACACATGGGGGCAAGGGGACTCGGGGCAGAAGTGAGGGGTAGAAATGGTAACATAACACAATAGGGAACTATATAACAGCCATCGTGGGGTATAAAACACAGCTAAGTAAACAAGTTGGGTCTCACACTGACAGACCCTGCATAACGGGCAGACATGAATTTCACGAGCACCATGCAACAGTGGTAGGCCGGAGAAGGTGTGCAAGCTGGCTTTTCCCAGGAGACTGCAGTCACTGGGAAAGGGGACCAGCAGATACATACAAGGTCAGCGAGCCAGGCTCTCGGATGCTTGCTGGGAAAGGAGAAAATTAAAATGCTTAAAAGGAATGCTATGAGAGGTAAACTCATAGTGGGGTCAGCGGTTTCAAATTGCCCCTTGGCAGATGGGCCTGGGAAGAAGGCTGTGGGGTCGAGGGGGTGATATGGGAGGGAGCCAATCAGCAGAGAAGCTTTGGTGTCTCTGAGATGCAACAGTGTTTTGTGTTCTCGCCGATATCCGTGAGGCACCTTATTGGTTGGATGCCATGTGAGTACCTCCCTTCTCACAAGCTCAGGGTGTCAGCACGATTATGTATTGCTAATATAAAGTAATTTATGGGGCGGAGCGGGAAGATATGTGACATCACATGGGTGGTAATAAACAGAGGGGTGAAGATTGTTTGCTTCAATCACTTTTGATTAACCTAGTTCTAGCTATAGGGGACTGATCTGGTCCCACCAATCAGCTTTGTTCTGATGTCTAATATTCTGTAACACTACTCGCAACTGTTTCTGACTATGCAAATAGCGTATAAATGTATAAAAGATGTGGCTGCAGTGGACGGTTTCCTCGGCTCCTATCAACAAGTTCTGTTCCACTGTGCTGTTTGATTTGTTTTGCCCAGCTGTAATAACAGTGTTACTTTGTGCTTTGCATATGCTCCTTCTTGCATTACTTTTGGAATCCCAGGATTACCTGCCTTCGGAGGCCCCCTGATACATTTTGGAGGCCCCACCAATATCCTCAATTCCCTCAGCCATTTTAAGGTATTCCACCCGCCCTCCCTGGGATTACGGGTCCAGCGGCTGCAGACCAGTCTCACGCGCACCACCGATGAGGTTCTGCAGATGCCGAATTCACGAAGGTCTGCCTAGTCCCGAGTGCCGCCCGTGCTTATGTGGAGGGATGAGCCAGCAAGGAAGACTCAGTGCCAAGAGGGCTTGAGGATCTCTAGGACACATGAGTGTTGTGAGAAACCTGAAGGTGTGTGGGAGGATTACCTAGATGAGGGGTCTTCGGGGAGTGGGTGTGGGACACCAGCCAGCGAGATGTGTTCTCTTTCCCTATAACACCTTTTCCCCATCCTACCTAGTAGGATACATAGGAACTGAAACCCCTCCCTTTCCCGACATGAACACTGTCTCACAGAGAGCTAACTGTGAGAGAAAACGGACTAACACCTGAGCCATATACCTGACATGTCCCAACACAATGGTCAGGCAGAGTCAGGCATTTAGTGATAATTGGACACACCTGACTTCCATCACACTTCTCCACATGGTTAAAAGGCGGAGCACGGAAGCACACTCTGAGCAAGGCAAAGCACACAAGAATGCAGCAGTTCCAAGATTGCAGTTTAATACGAGAAGAAAGGCGGCAAGACCAGAGAGGGTAGCATGGAGTAAAGTGCCCTTGACCTTTTCAGAGAAAGACTGTTACTTTCAAGAGTCCTCGAGAATAAGAAACATAAGTCCTAGAATTAAAGCTGAAGAGACCTGCATTGTGTGTCAGAGGTACCCGGGGCTCTACCCATTGATTGCCAAGGCAGGGAGAAGCGTTTGCCGCCATGGTACAGTCCTTGGCTCCTACAACAAACCAGCGCCAGTAAAGTGAGCACAGCCGGTGAGTCAGGGAGACTGATACCAGACCGGGCTATGTTAGCGCCAAGGTTGCAAGCGGCAACATTGTATAGAGAAATATGGAGAACAGTGTGTGAAATTTATGTGACAAGCGACATGATGTTAGGCTCACCTGGTATCCACGGGGACGCCACCCAGCCAGTTGGTCGTTGGTACCCTTCCCAATGATTCCCTGATGTAGTCTCGGTGTCGATGGGATTCCGCCTGGAAATGAAGACTATATTAGGACTGGGCTACCAAGGTAAGTTTTCCCCCACCTCCCTTGTGTTTCCAGCCCCTCCAGGTTCTCTTCTCACCTGGTTGTCGGAATCGATGGGCTCTCCGTCCTGCTCTCTGGGCAGGGGCGCATTGTCTTTTGTGGGCGCGGGCGGTCCAGTTACTTCACTGACTGCTGCCCTTGTAGTGTCTTTCAGGTAGGTCTTATTGCGATTGATGGCGTCGTAATTCTTGCATGCCTTTTCACTGTTCTAAATGTCTCTTTTTTGATCTCCTTAGGAGCGTGGAGTGTCCGCTTGGAGAACTGGATATGCTGGTTCTCACCGGGAGATGATGGCGCGCTATCACGCTGTGATGCGGTGAGGAGGCGTTTTGCGCAGCGCAGTAATGTCTTGTCCTAACTGACCTGTGCTTTTCTCTTTTCATAGGTCGCGGTGAGTTCCCAGCGCAGATGGAGTTCCGGAGCTATGCCGACCGAAAAGCAACCAACCAGGTAAGTCTTTAAGCGCTTTGTGGTTGTAATGTCTCCACTACCTCCTTTAATGATGTCTTTCTCCTTTTCTCAGGTCCTTCGATCCAGGCGGTGAACTCCACCAACAGAGCTGCCCAGGAGCTGCGAGCAGTGAAGGATGATGAATGCAGGTAAGATTCTGCTGCTAACGATGTTCTTGGTTTTTTTGCAGGTCCGCAATTCACCAGGCTCGTGAGAAAGCTGGACACGGTGAGCGTCACGTTGCTAGAAGCAAAGTAACGCGAAGCGTGTTGTCTTGTCGGGTGTGGTTTAAATAGCCACTGTAAAGTAGTCTAGGTAAAGTAGTCCCTGGGCGACCACACGCAAAACACTAGACCGCATAGCTTGGTTCTACGAACCAAGCTATGTGGATGCCTCCATGTTGGCTGAAAGCCTAAATAAAGTAGTTCCTCAAGCGGATGTCTTTCCTTACTGATGAGCGTGGCGCCAAAGGCGCCAGGACTGGCCCCAAGAGGGCCTGACAAGTGGATGCCAGGCCTTATTAGTGATCCGAGCCCTGATTCCACCTGGCCAATGGGCTTACCAGTGGGGTTCTGGGCTGAGGGTTGTGACACATGAATAATTAAACAGCAGATGAGTGACTGCACTTTTGAAGACAAGAAAGATACCATAAACAGAGTGGTCCGGCGCCACGTGGGTGCTCCTTTCGAAGGTCTCTGTCAGGTATCAGTAAGAACTCATGGTGGCACCAGTAAAGACAGACACAAGTGATCACAGTTCAAGGGAGTTTATTAAACTGTATAGGTAGGTTGGAAAAACGTCTAATCTAAAGCTAAATCGAAGATGGGAGCAAGCTACGACCATCAAATGATAAGGCAACCCTAGTGGCATCTTGTCAAATAAAAGGGCCTATACTAAAAAAAAACGATTGCCAATCCTTACAACTAAATACAAAAAGAATGTGGGATAGTGTTCACAAAATGATAAGTCAGCATGTGGTAGCCGGGGGGTCTCCCTTCCCCACGTTTTGGGCACATACACCTCTCAAACTCTAACCAAATACAACCACAAGCCTACAACACAACAATCCGCACAAAATTCACTACACTGCAACAACAAAACAAACCACACATAGACTCGCACAACAGCAAACGACGACTACCGACCGTAAAACACCCAAGCCCAGCCAACGGACCCACCGGGCTGAGGCTGCCAACAGCACATCACTGCTCTCGTTCACTTTTCCAGTTTACTCCCACTAACTCACCCCCCCTTCCCTTTTTTCAGAGCCACCAGAGCGCCAGGGGACCACTCCGGTGGTAGTACAAATATCCTTTAACATTAACATTAACACGGGACAAGCCGGACTCATGATCTTCGGTGGGTAAGTCTCTTTTATGCAAAAAAGTCTCTTGCCATCGAGGATCTGATGTGTTCAAAATAACAAAACAAAACATTCCTTTCTGTATGTATGTTGGATGATGACTTTTCACCCCTGCGTGCCCCTCTTCCGGGTTCAGACCCTTCTCGAATGTTAGCCTCCCTCTGGTGTGTTCACTACGGCTTTTATTCCACAAGATTCCATCTATTTTGTTCACAAGTCTTTGGGTGATGGCTTTTCACCCGAGGATCCTCCTCTTCCGGGCACAGACCCTTCTAGAATGTTAGCCTCCTTCCATCAGGTTCACTATGGATTTTTCCTAAACAATTTCACTTATTGTATTCACAGGTCTTTGGGTGATGGCTTTTCACTCTTGGATCCCCCTCTTCCGGGCTCAGACCCTCCTCGAATGTTAGCCTCCCTCCATCAGGTTCACTAAAGCTTTTATTCACCAGTCTTAATGTCCTTTTAGACAATCCACTGTGGACATCCCTCTGTCGGGTTCACTCTTGTCAACACAATGTTCATTGGAGTATCATGCTTTGCCCCATTCTGCAGGCATCCCTCCGTCGGGTTCACGTTTGCCAGCCCCACAGTTCCTTCTGCTTTCTCACTATGCAGGATTCACTTCCCTTCGTCCTCCAATTACTTGTTGGTCAAAGACTTTCGACTGTACAGGGGGTTTTGCTAGACCCCTGTATGACCCCTTTGACCTTTTCCTTGGGCTCTCCTAAAACCTTCTGGTGTCGGTATTTTAAACAATAGGGGAATCAACCAGAATCTCTTGAGTGAGCACCTATGTGGTGCCGGACCCCTCTGCAGATGGCTTTCCACTGAGGTGTTAACAGTTCTTTGATTTACCCTTAATTGGCAATTCGCAACTTTCATTCAACACTGTGTGGTTTCTTATCAGTTCTTCTTTCGACTCACCGGCTGTGATGAACCACTTGGCTTTTCTTGTCTTTGGAGTCAGGAACGGTACCACGGTAGCAAGCGTTTCTCCCTGCCCTGGTTATCAGAGTAGGAGGGCTCCATGTACCGTTGACATCTGTTGCAACACACGCTGGTTATTGTTCGCGGTTTTATGATTACTTTCACAGAAGCTTCATGGGTCTTGCTCGAAAAGAGCAAGGTTGTTTCCCTCCGTGTCGCCCCTCCAATTCTCACTGCCTTTCTACTCCTCTTGAACTGCCGCCCTGGGATAGCTGTCTCGTGGTGCGGTCTGCCTTGCTTGTAGTGTGCTTTCGTGTTCCACCTTTTATCCCTGTGGAGAAGGGAAAGGGCCATCAGGTGTGTGTGGTTCTGGTCAATTGCCTGACTTTGCCTGACCCTTGTGTTGGGAAATGTCATGAAACGGCTCTGGTGTTAGTCCGTTCTCTATTGTGTTGTGTATAAGTGTTTGTGTTGGAAAAGGGGGGGGCAGTGGTTTTGAATGTCCTACGTGGTAGGATGGGGATAAGTTGTTGAAAGAAGGGTGATACCGCGTCTCACCCGTCAGTGTCCCACTTCCACTCACCGAGGACCCCCCATCCAGGTGATCCTCCCACACTTGTCCACCCCCAGGAATTGGATCCAATAGGGATGGCCGTGTCCTTGCCACCTGGATGACAGATCCCCGGAGACTAGGATGTGAGACACCTCTAAGTTTCCTACATATCCAAATTTAAAGATGTTGCAAAAAGTTATTGGGAAATCAAAGTGGTCCTTTAATGGGTTAAGCTAAACCCTTTGCACATTCAAAAGTCTATGATAGTTAATACTCAAGGAAATTGATCTGAGCCCGGCGGAGGGAGACTAATTGTATAAAAGGGGATCTGAGCCCAGCACAGGGGATCCAGGCTGAACCGTGAGTCACCGAGAAAGAATATTCTGTGAACATTGTATGAAGGGATCTGAGCCCGGTTGAAGGGCATCCGGGGTGAACCGCGAGTCCGGGGGCCACGAAGTCTTGTATAAAGGAGGTGGGGTTCCCACTGTCAAACAATGATATGGACGTGCAGGACTTCTCTGGGGCTATTGTCATGGTTCCATTAACAAATGATTTACCTTTAACGATTGGCACACAACACATTGTAGCGCCTTTGCTGTACTCAAAGGATACCCCCATTAACATACTAGGAGGGGACCTACTGAGCAAGCTAAATGCAACCATTTCATTTGCAGAGAATGGCATGTTGTGCTCCACTCTGGGTGTATATATAGCGAGGGTGGCAGCCCTTATACAGGCCTTCTATTGCTGCAGCACCTTACAAGGGCAGCCCCTGCACCCAGAGGTGTTCCTATACAGGGTCCAGATACTACTAGGTTGGGTGCCAGGAATAAAGTGATAGACATTCTGACTATCTTCAGAGTTCCTGTTCAGGCCCAGGTGGGATAAGTACATTACCAGAGGCACATGAATACTGCTATACTTATAAGAGGTGATTACATGAAAAGTCATGGTGATACTATGTGGAACAGACGAGGATGACATGGAGACGCGTACATGACTCTATATCGACCTCATGTTAACATTGACTGACCTGGCTGAGGTAGATCTTTTTTCAGATGGGAAAGAGGAAGAGGAAGAGGAGGGAGAAGTGGTGTTTCAACTACGCAGCCCATGCCCCATAAGAGTTATAAAGAGGCTGATACCACAGATGACACAGCTTGTCATAAACGTGGGGCATCAAACTCGAGAAGACTTAGAGAAAGTCCCTAAAGCAATGTGGACAAAGGGGCCCCATGACATGGGAGTGGACAAAAGGAGCAGGGAGCGTCTGCATAAAATTGACAGAAGGAGCTCTGATGCCCCGGACGAAACAGTCCCCCTGTCCTGGGAAGCAGATGAGGGCATTTATGACACGCTCCACGCATTGTGGTAACATGGCATAATACAGATGTCAACGTTCCCTTGCAACACGACCATATACCCGATTAAAAAAATCGAAGGGAGTGGCGTGGCAATTCATACATGACTTATGGCTGAGTTTCGACTCGTACCAAACAATGTCATAATATTGTGCAAGATACCTGCAAATGCCAAATACTTTACAGTGATTAATCTCAAGAACATGTTCTTTTCTATTCCATTGCAGCCCGGCTCCAGGTTCACATATCGCAGGGTCTGGTTGGAACACACAAGGTTATCTCAAGGGTACTGCGAGTCCCCTAGTGTGTGTAACTGAGTCATTGTGAAGGCATCATTACGTAAGACACAGACCACAGATTCACTTTTCTAAAATAAATTGATTTATATCTTAAATGTCAGGATGGAGTAAGGCCTAATGTGCTCTATGCTAAGGTGGGATTTACCTACCTAAACAATAAAGGATAGTCTGTGTCATTAAGTGCAACTCAAAAGTCTGTCTGTGTCCAAAACCTATACTTGCCCTCACAACTAAAGATATACAATGTGTAATGATATCAGCAACCAAAGAAACAGTGGTCAAAAATAAAGTTCCGAGCTTCTTCCTGCTTCTGGCTTGTGTTTCAGCTTCCCCTTCCCCAAGTTCAAAACAGTTCCACAAAAAGGCCTCGGCATACCGATCTCCAAGTTCAACACAGTTCACAAAGTCTTGGAGTTCCCTTCCCCAAGAAGGCAACTCTTCTAGTTTCAAAGTCACAGTCAATTCAGTTCTTTCAATCTTCCATAAAGATTCCAAATCAACTTTGTAACCTTCAGACTTTTCAACAGTTCACATAGCTTGCTGCTTTTTTTAACCACTTTGAAACTTGTTAGACAAAACAGCTTCAGTATGTTGACTTTCCTGGGTTCTCTCCAAGTAGGGTTTAGTCGGTCTAGGTGCAGTTCTCTGACCACGTAGTTCAACCGTTACAGGTCACACAACCGATTACCCTTGGCACATTGCTATGTTCACTTGTTCTCATTGTACCTCCTTGCCAACACAGGTTTCCTCTCTGAACCTGTGTCATTGGTCCACTTTCAATTCTGTCTCTCCTTGGCAGTCTCTTGACTCTGCCACAAGGTGACTTTCCCAAAGCTCACTTAATGGTGTTTATCTCTTGTCACCACTTTGCTTTCACACTATACAATAGTGCTTCTCATCTGATTTTCACATGATTCTTAAGTTCTCATTGCTGGCTTTCACTTTGCTCATACTTTCACATTGTGCGCCAATGCTTCTTACTTGATTTCACTGAATTTTCCAATGCACATTACTTTCTTTTCACTCGTGCAGTATTTTCATATACTTTTCATATCTTTTCCTCAGTTCGGTATTCAATAAGTCATAAAGTACTCTGCAACTTGTTCGGTATTCAATATTCTTCCATTGAGTCTCCAGACCCATTCATTACACATTTTCATTCGATCGGCATCTTCCTCGGACCAAATCCAGGCCCTGGAGCACCCCGGCATGAGGGTTCCCTCTCTGTCGCTCATTGGTCTGCAGTCGCTCCCTTGGGTGCTTTTGGTTTCTTCTTTGGCCTTCTCTCACTCACCTGGTTCTTCACAGTCCTCTTCTTCGTCTCAGTACCTAAGTGGTGTGCACAAAGGGAAGTATGCATTACTCCCAGTTTCCTCTTCTTCGTGGGATATGAATGGGGGACAGTGGGTGTGTGTTAAAGAGGGGAAGACTGATAATAACCTGCAAAGGCAGGGGGAGGTGAGAGTGCATTCTGACAAGGGAAAGAAGGATACCATGCCTTACCCAAGGACATCATTTCAGGTGGCCAGGGAAAAGCCATCGCTTTTGGATCCCGACCCTGGGGGTGGACAAGCGAGGGATGATCTCCTGGGTAGTGGGCGAGAAGCACCCAATGGTGAGACATGGGTTTGCCCTGTTTCCACAGCTCATCTTACCCCTATCCCAGTTTATTTTATGGGAAACTACAACTCCCATAATTCATCCTCCTTTGTTTTGAC
This sequence comes from Ambystoma mexicanum, assembly GCF_040938575.1. NCBI lineage: Eukaryota > Metazoa > Chordata > Amphibia > Caudata > Ambystomatidae > Ambystoma > Ambystoma mexicanum. The sequence goes on from NC_090921.1 coordinate 987,885,968, forward strand.
AAAGGTACTGCACCAAGGAAGATGAGGAATGAGGTCGAAAGGATTACCTCCCCTGACTTGCATAGGCCCCATCCCTATAATGAGGCCAAGCAGAGTCAGGCATGTAGCTCCAATACACCTGCCGCTTGTTAAGACTCAAGCACACTTGGAGCGAGTCTAGGTACGTGAAGGAACAGCTCTTCCGAGGCTGATGCAAACCTGGCTGTGGGAGTTGGAAGGCCAACAGGCTGATCAGCAATTGAGAGGATCCAGATAAATAAGCTGGGTCAGATTTCCAAGCTTTCGGGAAGCCGTGAGTGTTCGAAAATCAGAGCCGAGCGAGCATAGGCAAGAAACCTTCCAGGTGCCAGGAAACGGTCCGCGTCCCTCCCGGATGAACGGCAGACTTGGGGAGGAGCAGAGGAGGCACTGGTAGCAGCCTTGAAGTGCGGGGAAAAGATGAAAGCATATTGTTTAGCACAACCAGTGAGTTATCGAAAGCAACAAAAGTCCAGTTGATGTTAGAGAGAAAATGACTGTCATTTGAAAGTTGTGCATGTGCCGATAAAACACGAATGAAGAGGACAATTGTTAAAGGAAACAAAGTAGCAGAGTGGTCCTGCGCAAGAGTCACATCCCGCAGTAAGCCTACCATATCCAACAAAAGGCTTAGGTTTCCCACAACCCTATGGCACCGGTGGCGCTTAAGGGAAAGTTCTGCTATGCCTTCTTTGCTTTCCACTCTCTTGCGTCAGGTTGGATCCACCATTACCATGGTTACCCGACGCGAGGAGCCTACATTTCGTGATGAACTTCCATCAGCCTTTAGATTCTGAACTCTTCTGGGTATCGGTGCTTCTGATTGAAGTTACACCTTGAAGTTACACCTTGCAGCGGTATTCCTTTTGCATAAGATCCCGTCTTGTCTGCTATTCAGCCTTCCTCGCTGCATTTCAGCTCTTTTACTGCATAGTGGTTTTGGTATCTCGCAGCTTTGTAAATTACGTTTCTCGCTGCTCTTAGGCACTTTCCTCGCCACCTCGCAGCTTTCGATCGGGCCAGCCTGCCACTGCAATTCCTCGCCGCTCCTCGGCATAATTACTCGCTGCCTCGCGGCTTTTGATCTCGCCAGCCCTGCAGCTGTGTTTCCTTGCCACTCCACTGCTTATTTACTTGCTGCCCCATGACTCCCTTGTTGGCCGCCTCAATGCTTTGACTCTTGCCACCCTGCGGCTCGTCAACTCAACACTCCACGTCATTCCCTGCCGTCCTGTGGCACGCGAACATATCGTGAGCAACACCTTTACTCCACTTTGCCATCACACAGAAGTTTGCTTTCAGCTGGTTTTCTCTCCATCAGAAACTCTCTGCAAATACAGACCTCTACTCTGACAAGGGACAGTTGTATCAACCTGGATTTGGATTTCTCTGCCTGCAGTTGCACCAAGACAGTGGGACTTTTACAGGATAAGACACCTTGCTGTTACCTGGCCTTGATGATCCATTAGAGTGTCTTCGTTCCTGTCGGTTAGGTCCCTAATAACCTTCCTTTTTTTATTTTATCCTTTCGACCTCCTGATTGCCTCTCTTCTTGGAATTCTACCTCTTCAATGGGAAAACCGTCATTCTTCTTCCTGCAGTAATACCAAAGATAGGGCAGTTTTACACCCTGTAGGTTAAAGGACCTAGCGCCCAACTATCAGGTCATTTCCTTTGCTATTAGTTTGACATATATATTCATGTGAATTCCTAATTTGTACCATCCTCCTTTTCATACAGCTTGGTGTTCACTGGGTGGTTTCCTGCTCTTTTGCTCTAATTGCTGTCCTGTCAGTATACATATTAACAGATAGGGAGAAAAACGTTGCCCAGTTATCAGGAGACCACACTTGGGGTTTAAGAAAGAAGCTAGAACACCATCCAATATCCTGTTTGTGAGCATCCAACTAAGGTACGCTGTAATAGCAAGGAAGTCACACATTCGAAAGTCTCTGTGAAATGTTATGAATTTTATTTGAAAGATATTACAAGCAGCGATCAAAGTAAAGAAAGTTGAATAAGAAGAAAGTGAAATATGTAAATTGTGTAATATGCCAAGAGGGAAAAAGTTGAGTGTAAGAACTTTGGAAAGGGCCAAGAAGGCAAGTGAAAGAGAATAAGAAATACAAGTACCAAGAGACAGTGGTGCTACGTGAAAAGATTGTGAATTGAAGGAATGTGGAAAGAAAGGATGAAGTAGTCATGCAGTTTCATAAGTCTTCGACAGTGAAACATATCTTGGATAAAAGATAAGCCCAGCAGAGGTAGCCTGTGCAGAATTGTGAGAAATTGAAAGCATATGAACTAAGTATTGATGGTAAGGTGGCTGAAGCCTAAGGAAGTGATGGAACTACCAAGAGTTGAGAGCCCAAGGTTGAACTGTACCAGTATGCCAAAGTGTGCAAAGCTGATAGAACTGTGCCAGTCACCTATTCATTGTTTATTGAGAACTCTCCAGACCCTGTGGGAGTTGGTGCTGAAGCCAGTCTGACATTTATTTTTGACACACTGTTTTCCTTTTTGTATTCCCGTAACACATTTGTTATCTTGAGAAGGAGGACAAGGTCAGGGTTTCTTAGAAAAGTCCTTTTTATGGGGGTGCTGTTGCGCGGCATCGAAAATGGCCGCAGCCTGAGAGTGCTCTGCTGGAGGCTCACGAATCCTGCCCCACCGGAGGCTCGTGACAGGCTACAACTGCATTAAAAGTCTGCCTTGATGCGGCGGAACATCCTGGGATCACTTGGCGAACAGCTTGGGGCGAGCTGGCAATGTTTCGCGGTGTTCGGCTCCGGGCCTTGGACAGCTGCGGCCGCATTGGCACTGGTGTGCCATTCCCCCCGCTCGGCGGAGTGGAGGCTCCTTGGTGGTCCTGTGGACGAAGGAGCCGTGGCTGCGGGGTGGAGCGGTGCTTGGCGCGGGCGGCCCGCGGCTCCAACATGTGCAGTTCATGAGGCGGTGAGCGGTTCCATTGCTGGTGGCCGCGGTGCTGGTGTCCCCGCTCACCTTCGGGATGGTAGGGGCGAGGGGGCGAGGGACCTGAGGAGGTGAATGGTGATCACCCCTCCTGCCCGACACATAAACCCAGTGGAGGGTGCAGTGGCCTGGCTCTGGTGCCCGCACATGCGGCAGTATCCAACAGTGAGGGACTTTGGGGGCTCCTGCACACCTGGTCTGGGCTTCCTGGACTGGGGGGGAGGCATTTGGCAGTTTGGGACAATCTGCCATGCCATGTGGGGCAAAGGCCTTGTGGGGGAAATGATGGTGTAACCCCACTACTCCCCTTCCCTGGGGTGGAGAGGGGTACCCCCCCACCCGTCAGTGGAGGCTCTGGTTAGGGCGCAGATTTTTTATTTTTCTTCCTCTCTATGTCTGGATTGGTGGCCACTTAATTACCTGAAGCTCCGGCCCGGATGTGTGGGGGATCGAACTGTGGGCTGGTCTTGGGGGTCCTCGCCCGCCTGCCCTTGCTAAAGAGTTGTCGCAGGGTGTGCAATCTGTGGGTGTTCCTGGAGACCTGAGAGACCTGAGAGGGGGGGGCTTGGATCTTGGCCCTCACCCTGGGTACATTGGCTCCCCGACACCGGTAGGTCCTGGTTTATTGGAATCCCTGGGCCTTGTGTTGAGGCGAATCCAGCATAGGCCCCGACTGTTACTCCCTGCATCCACGGAATGGGTAATCCAAGACGGCAATCCAAGATGGATCAATTTGCGAGGGCAGGCCGTTCCTCAGTCTGCCAGGAGGAGGTCCCCGGGGACACCCGCATTGACATATCAGCATTAAATCAAACCCTGCTGGCCCTCAAGCGAAGTACTGACAGCCTGTGGGCAAAACTTGACACCCTCACCTGTAAGGCGGAAGTGTCGGCGGTACAAATTGAGAAGCTGTGTGGTAGGATGGCGGAGGCAGGGCAAAGGATAGAGGAAGGGGAGGACAAGATATCCGGCTCTCCAGAGAGAGGTGGCATCCCTGCAACAGACTGTTAAGAAAATGACTGCTACAAATGATGACCTTGAAGGGAGATCGAGGAGAAACAATATAAGTATTACAGGGGTGGCAGAATCTACTCACATTGACAATATGGAGCTCTTTGTTGAACAGTTACTCAAAGAGGTCTTGGACAACCCGCCAGTCACTAATATGTTTATGGTTGAAAGGGCCCACCGCTCGTTGGCGGCTAGACCTCCCCCGGGGGCTCCGGAAAGAGCTATCATAGCTTGAATTTTCATTTTCAATTACAGAGATCGAGATACCTTTCTGCATGTGGCCAGAGAAAAGGAGAACCTGCAATGGGGCTCATCGACAATACGCTTATTTCCTGATTTTAGCCAGCAGGTGCAAGATCAGAGAAAAACGTTTCTAAGTGTCAAGGCCATGTTGCGAAGAAGGGGATTTGCTACTCCATGATGTATCCCGCTAAACTTAGGGTGGTGCGGGATGGCAGGGTATTCTTCTTCACTAACCCTAAATCGGCTGAGAGCTTTGCCTTGAGCATTCCGGACCCCATGCCCCCTGCTCCGGCGACCCCTTGACCGGGAGGAGGCCAACGTGCGCATAAGGCTGTATTGTGGTGCACGGCCGGTCTCGATCAAAGGCCAATTAAGATTTTCCACTGCTATATGATCATAATTGGTAATACTTTCCCCGGTGGTGTCATGATTCCTGCTCCTCATGTCCCCAGCCCTCCAAGATGTCAGGCTGGAGCCAGGCCATGATCACCCACATGGCCCTCGAGGGCCTCTCCATCCCTCCAAAGACCCACTTGGAGTCAGACTTGGCGCTTGTGGCACCAGACTCACTCACTCCCATAGGATAACATTGGGGATTGGACTTGTAGTGCATTGATGGGGACAAGATGGATGCCCCCACATATTTCGGTTCTCAAAACTGCATGTGCAGTCTAGTCTTTTGGGTGTGGTTCAGCCCAGAGACACCTGGGATACCCAGAGACTATTTAAGCCACGCCCAGGCTGAGAAACATGCTTTGTGTTTTCTGCACCTGCAGCGTGACACTCCCTGTGTTCGGATCGTTCTCCAGTAAGCCTGCATCTTTCTTCTGCGCTCAGCTCCTGCAAGAACAAGAACACCATTAGGAGCAGCCTTACCTTGCAGAGCTTCTGCCCATCATTCATCGCTCCTTCTGTTCTACGGGCATCTTCGGCGGTGTCATTCCCATCCCGGCACGCCGCTTCCTAAGGAAAAGGGAAAAGAACAGAAAAAAGGCATTAGTAAGCATTCAGCAAATCTTCGCTTATTTTTAAAGACTGTACGAGCTTGAAACGCCTACCTGAATCCCAGACGCTCTGGGCGAACTCTGTCTCCTGAACTTCTCATCCATCTGCAAGAGGGAAAAGACACTCCAGGTTAGCGTGGAAACATCTAGAGGTGCCACATACCGCGATACTCACCGCATTTCTTCTTCATAACCGGCATCCACGCTGAAAACGTCGCGGCACCTAAAAGACACAGAAAAAGAACTCAGTTCAGTACGAATACGAAAGGGTTGCATCGGGCATCGTGCTCTCACTCACCTTCAGCGCTACTCATCTCAGCAGCACGTCGCCATCCCCGGACGCCAGCCATCATCTAAGGAAGGAAAGGAACGAAGTTAGAGAACTGTTCAAAAGACTCATTATACTTACCTGTCGGACTCTTGCCAATGAAGTCACTAGGCAGCAACGGACCTGCATCAAACAACGTGCCCCTGTGTCGAAAGCAGGACGGAGAGCACACTTTCCAAGAAAACAAGGCCCAGTCTCCAGTCGAGTAGACTCCAGGGAAGGGTTCGAGGTCGTAAGAGGTCAGAACAGGCTGAGGGATGTCCCCGTGGATAACAGGTGAACGTTTCAGGTGGGCGATCAAAAGTGTCATGTATCCATGGTATGAGCAGATGCCGCCAGCTTCCCCTGAGCCCAACTGCCACTGGCTCGGTTTTGATTAATGTTTGAGGGGTCAAGGGAGGCTGGTGTGGTTAGGGGGCCAGTAGATTGGGGTTTCTGGCATGGGAGGGGCGGTGTGGTTCGGGGTCTGTTCTGCTTTTTTGTTAGTGTTATTTGTGAGTTGTTGGGAGAGGGGGGTACCAAGGTTGTTGCATATGCAGATGTTGACCCAAGAATTGAATTCAGGGTGGGCATTTCCCATTACCTAATTGCTATTGACCTAACGTCATACCTGTTAGTGTTCATCCCCGGTCTCGGGTATGGATGTTTTGTCACACTCGAATATAAGGGATGGGAGGGGTGGATTTCCTCTTTAGGAAGGGCGACGCTCTACGAGCGGCCTGGTCAGCTTAGACGCTCTCATGGCCTTACATCAAATGACACCTCAGCGGCCGCAGTTCCTCCAAACGCAATCCACAGAGCCATATCATGAGTGTCTCCACGGGGTCTGGTTCCCCAGTTAACTCTGACATAACCCTGCTTACATGGAATATTCGGGGCTTTACTAACGCAAAAAAGGCGCGACTCATATCCAACTACGCGAGGAATCACCAGGTTAATGTGTTATGTCTGCAAGAGACACATTTAGGGAAAGGTCACAAGCTCCCTGCCCTGTCTGGTTGGGGGATTCACAGGTATGGGTCCTCTTACTCTACACACTCCTGGGGTATTGCAACATATATACACCATTCCCTGGGATTCAAACTTCACAAACAGGTGGTGGACGGGGAGGGACGGTTCTTGTTGGTGGCTGGGGAGATTGCGACCCGATCCGTCCTCTTTATACATGTTTACGGCCCTAACTATGACTCTCCCGATTTCTTCCAGGCATGCTCGGAGCATTTACGATTGTTCACCGGTTACGAGGTGGTGTGGGCGGGGGATTTTAACGTAGCCCTTTCTTCCACATTGGATAGATCGGTGTCGACCCATAGGTCACTTCCGACCGCAGCACAAAAATGGCTGTCCATTGCGTCCGATTATTCCTTGTCTGATGTCTGGCATCGGTGTCATCCTGACGCCCGGCGATTCAGGTTCCACTCTAGTGTGCACAGGAGTTTGTCCAGGATTGATTATGTGTTTGTCCCCGGACCTGACCCGTGTGGTGGACGAGGCGGTGATTCTCCCCACACCCTTTCCGATAACTCCCCGGTCCTGGTGAAATTCAGGAGCCCCCCATCCTACCCCGGGCAGCTTCGTTGGAGGTTTCAGGCCAGGGCATTGGAGGACTTGGTGTTCCGGGAGGGCTTGCGCCAGGCTATTATAGAATTCTTTCAGTTTAACGCGGCGTCCGTCCCCAGTCCAGGGGTAGTATGGGGAACTTTTAAGGTGCTCCTGCAAGGCAGGTATATGTCACAGGAGGGGGGGTCCTTAAAAGTATTGCCGATCCATTGCGCGTAAGGAGTGTGAAATTAAGAAATTGGAGCTCCTCCAGAAGAATGCAGATTCTTCAGATCTTCAGACTGATCTTGCAGCGAGGAGGTGGGAGATCCGTGCTCTGATGGATGGAGAGGAACGATTCTTGGGTGACCCGATCGCTGCAGCGAGATATGGGGAGGGAGATCGCCTGAGTAGAACCCTTGCCTGGGCCATAAGGCAGGAGAGTCGACTGGAGCCTATATTCGAAGTGGAGCCCAAGGGTCGGAGCACCTACCAGTGATGTGTTGGAGATAAATTAGGTATTTCGCCAATATTATGAGCAGTTGTATACTGCTCATAGCACGGCTGGGTATGATGGTATCATGCAATTTCCTGATAGGGTTGCGTTGGGTTGGTTCGATTCTGAGGTGGGTGGGCTTCTTAATGACCCCCCCCATGGAAGAAGAATTTCGAAGGGTGTTAGAATCACTCCCGAATGGTAAGCCTCCTGGAACCGACGGGATATCGGCTGAACTATACAAAACATATCCTGATTTGCTTATACCCCATTTACGTAAAATGTTTGAGGAGGCGGCATCCTCTGGAGTGCCTCCGGAGTCCACGCGGACAGCCCTAGTTACAGTGTTACTCAAGCCCAATAAAGACTCCAAAAAGTGCTCTTCCTATTGCGCCCTGTCTCTGATAAACACTGATAATAAAATCATTGCAAAGTTACTTGCGGACCGTCTTCTCCCACATGTGTCTGCTCTGATCCTTCCAGATCAGGCGGGATTCATCCCGGGGCAATCCACCATGAATAATTTGCATAGACTATTCACCTTAATGCACAATGTGAATCCGGAGGTCGCGATTGTGGTGGTGGCCTTGGACGCGGAAAATGCGTTTGATTCAGTGGAATGGCCTTTCCTGTTTGAGGTCCTATGCGGATCGGGCACCGGATCCGCCTTATTTATTCGGCACCACAGGCAAGGGTTTACACGAACGGTATTCAATCCGCTCCTATTTATCCAACTCGGGGCACTAGGCAGGGTTGTCCCTTCTCCCCTCTCCTATTCGCCCTGGCAATTGAAACGGTGGCCTGTGCACTGGGAGAATGCTTGCCCTTTGTTTCTTTTTTACATGAAACGCTAGCTTAGTGCGGAATGGGCGGAATGCTAACTAGAGGGAGCCAACTTCGAACAGCTAACTAATATGACCCTAGTAGTTCCGCTGACTGGAATGAATGTAGCACCCAATATATGATAACTCAAACCTTGTCACAGGGCAACAGTTCCCTACAGTGTGTGTAAAAAGGCTGACTGACAGGGCAACAACTTCTTACAGCTGACACAAAAACAAGGTAATTCAGCTGACTGGAAAATACACGCTGCACCATCTAGTGATAGCCAAACAAGTGCGCACAATAAACATTAGCAGCCAATACTTGCGATAAATGTAGGTTGACAAGGCAACGAACTTCAAACAGCTGACGGAGGTTCAACGAGAATATTCCGCTGTCAGGAATGAGCGCAGTGACGGTGCCGCGGCAGACGTGAAGGCAACTGCTGATAATGCTGACTGAAAACGAACACTATGGAATACAGTGGTAACGACTGGGGAGTTACAAGGCTAACTTCATAGGGAACAATGGAAAACTAAGATGAAGGATATTTCAAGAATGGGCTGAGGAAAACTGTGACTGAAACTGGCACTGCGGTAAGCGTACACTGCAAAGCAGACGACGCGAAGCGAGGAGTAGGAGCCGGGAGGGACTTATATGTGCAGCGAGTGTGAAGCACTAGACCCTCACTATCACTTCCCATATGACCACTAAGCCGCCATCTTAGGTAATGAGGAAGTGCCTTCTGCCATATAGCCAAGACATGGTTTTTTCCTTGTTACAGACCAAGCATGATAAGCCATGGTCCACAAATTCTTAGAGGCTAATCTAGGGGCATGACCCATGCTCATGACACCGGCTGAATCTCGCTAGCTCCACTCTTCAGGATAACAAAGCATCCACATCTGCGGTAAGACTATTTACACACTGTATTATTATGCCAATATAGCAACTCCAATGTCCAAGCCCACATTCGGCACCTGACCCTAACCCACCGGTGATCATTGACCATGTACCTACTGCTTGTTGTGTCTTCCACCTCCCACTCCCCCATCCTTGCAATTCCATATCACTGCGATGCACACATCACCTATCGTGTATTTTGCCATACGTGCTAGTAATCTGCATTTAGCCATGCAGCAGCGCCCCCTTCTACTTGCTGTTGTTTAATGTGCTCCTCATAAATGACACAACTGCACTGTATTTCCTGACCTACCATGACGTTCCCACTGCTGCATCTGTTCTGCCTTGACATATTGCTCCCAACGCGGTATCGACCCATCTTTGTTGATCTGAGTGCTTCACCTGTATTGCATTGTTACATTGTTACATTGTGCTGCTTCCTGTTTTGATATACTGTGCTGTTATTGACTTATGGGGCTACTCCCAACGTCACACCCGTTTTTTAATATTGTTACCGAGAAGGTGTGTGACTTGCCCTTTGAAGTCTGTGGGGGACCCATTGGTTGGTAAAGGACATGTAAGTTAATAGTGTTTTTTGGGGAGAGTGATAGTTTGGTTGATAGAATGTCTATGTTCCGTTCCCCTTGGTGAGGTACGGGTCTAATGGATATGACTTCTTTGAATATTAGTGCTACCCCCTCCTGTATTCGAGAGCCTATCTTGTCTGAAGATGGAGTAACCTTCAGGTAGTGTTAATGTAATAGTGGGGCCGGAGGCCTCGTGAAGCAAAGTTTCTGTGATGGCTAGGTATTGACTAGTGATTCGATCATTAACTTCTAATGCATGGGCATTAAGCGAGCGTAAGTGAAGTAGTGCGCATTTGTAGTTCAGAGGCTGCTTGAGCTTTTTTGGTGGAGGTGAGGAGCCTATTTTGTCGGATGAGGTATGTTTACATTCACCTGTCCGCTGGCATCTCCATTATCCACAACTCGGCCATGCATGATGGCTTCGGAAACAGAAAAGGGACTTACAGCCTTTAGCAGTTCATGATTCTTAAAGGAAATTGTGCACACATGGCACGCATGTGCTTTTAAAAAAAATACACAATAGCAGGTTTTCTGCATCTGGCCATCTGGAACATCTCGCCTCATTTTACTGTGATGTTTTTTACACGGTTGAGGCATCCCCCACACCCATCTCTCCATGACACAGTCCTTGCTTGGCCCTACCACCATTTCAGACCCTTTTTGACAGCCCGACTACTATATAGCAACCACAAACTTATTACAGCAAACTTCAGAGAGAAGTTCCGACACAAAATGCAGTGAAATGGATGCAGGCAGGAGTGCAGATACCTATATTAGCACCCACTCGATGGCTGTGGGGTGCTAATAGCAATAATGGCATCTGCCACAGGATGGGCCTGTGGTAATGGCCAGTCATCAATTGGTAACTTAACTAATTACTTAAGTAGTGTCTAGTAATCACAATAGGAAACAGTGATGCAGGACTGCATCCTGCCTGCAGAGCTGCACATGGAGGAGAGGTTTAGGGGTGGTGATGGCGCCTTCACAAGACAATCCCACAAACCATTTAGAGTTTCAGCTCAACATAGTAATACTTATTCAGATGCAGCAAAACCCCACTGCTTATAAAGGTTTAAACCGGAAACAAGCTGTTTCACCAATCCCTACTACTGAGGAGTCAAATTACTTGCTAATCACCCAAGGGGGTTCAAGGCCTAACAATGAAAAGGTCATGCTAAACTGATTTGCAATGAGTTATTCAAATGGGCAGCCAAAGAAATGGACTACAGCAGAGCTGTGTATTTGACACACACAGACTTTCGCAAAGCTATTAAACCCAGCCCCACACACAAAGTTTGTTAACAGGTTGATCAGCCATGTCATTAGAGCCAGGGGGTAAGTCTACAGGCAAGCCACAGGGCTCAGTGTCTGGGTTAGTGTTCTTTCCTGAATTAGAAGCTGCAATGCAGAGCAGTCACTTGGCAGCTAACCTTTATCTTTATACCTATCAAGTCAGGATCCATGCCAGGGTTGATGCCCAGGAGAAGGGGTGAATAAATAAGGCATTATTTGGAAAATCCCAAAGATTGGTCTGGGATGTGGCAGCTTATATCTGTGCACTAAGGGCATATACGATTAGGGCCCAGAAATCATGAGGAGTAGAACAGGATGTGTGATGAGGTCTGAAAGGTCCTACCCAGGAGCGGAGCATTCAGGTTATTATATTATAAACCCAAACTGGACAAACAATATCAAACCAGCCATGAGGACAGAATGAGGAATGTTGGTTGCACAGGCAAAGGTAGACTGTGCCGAAAAAGAGAGGGTACTGTGATGAATCCTGTGATGTTGTCCCTTCTCCCCAAGGGGTAGACCCTTTCCCCACACTTGACCCCTGATGAGAATACAGGGATCCGTGGTTCACCATGGAAAATGGGAAGAGGGGATGATACAGTGTTGGGCAGATGGAATGGTAGGATTTTAGGAGGATATGGCAGCAAAAATAAATGAAAGTTGTCGGGCGGTGTGGAATGAGCATCTACATGCTTTGACTTGGATAGATGAGAGACATCAACCAGTTCACATAAAGCCTCTCTTACACAATCTTTCTTGCGTTTCAGAGCTAAGGTGTCAAGAGTCTTGGGAGCCAACACTGGCTGGGTGAAGACAGTGAACATCCCGGAACTGCAGAGTGGAAAAGCAGTGGTGATGGACCACTGGTGGGCTTGCGGGTCCTAGGCATATGCCCAGCTGCTTCCAGACTGGGGAGGAGTTTGCTCCCTTGTCACGGTCCACCGCCCTGCATTGGTCGTGCCGCAAGCAGATTTAAAACACTTCAACAACCACCCGGCATTACTGCACAGAAAGATGATGGAGGAACAAAGGGCACAAAAAGGGCAAGAGCGCCCAATAAGCAGGGAGAAGAGAAGCAGTAACTACCTGTCAGAGGAGGCATCACAAAACAAACATGGATGCAATTCCTCACCACTTTTGGCTGATCACCAAAGCTTCTGTTTTTGTTGCATCACTAACGCTCAGTTCAAGCAGCCACTAATTCCAGGTGGCTCCAGATTACGGGGTGGGAAGTGCTACAGTTTGCCAATTCAATTGAAAAGGGTCTGAATACAGTAAGGGAAGAACTTAGCACTTCAGAACAGATTTGTTTTGCACATGCTCACAGCAATGGAGGGAGGCGTATGTCATAAGAAAGGGAGCAGCTCCTGTACGGCAACCCGGCCAATGATGCAGCCAATGGGATCCTGACTGAAGCTATCAAGGAAATCCACACTCTCCATGAAAAGATGACAAAGGAGACACCGTTACCACACAGGACAGTTGGCTGGATTCACTGTTCGCTTGGGTGCCCAAGTGGTTGGCAGTGGTGTTTAAGGTGACTGGCCCCATGTTTGTCCTGGTGCTAGTCACCTTCTGTGCCGGACAGTTGATTATAAAAAATGTGTTATTGCAGTAAAAGAAGAACAAGTCGTCATTATGTCTATAATTGAGGATGGTCAGGAGGATAAAGGAAAAGAATAGAAGGCAGTGGCCTCATCACTTGAGATGAGAATGTGATACACGGGTAGTTTTTGCAGTACCCCTGGCTAATCCAGAATATTATGATGCCTTTTGGGTAGCATGCTCAGTAGATGGATGGGATTGCATGATAATAAGATCCCCAATGCAAGACTACGAAGAAGAGGGGGGACATGAGCAGAGTGACATGGTTATGGATGCTCAAAACAGTAAGCAAAGAAATGGGGGGTAGAAGAGTGTCGACCGATAGATCGATCGAAGGGGGAAAATGTGGCAAAGATGCCGATTCAGTGCTGTCAAGGGGAGCGCACCTACCGGCTGCAGGAATGATGGGAGCAGGGACAGGGTATCCCTAGATGTGGAATGGACATCATTGACAGCTGAAGTGTTTAGTTTATGTGTCGAATGTACGAGCGCAGCTCAAGACGCTTGGGGACAAGACAGGGTTAGGGGCACTCAAGGGGGGACACATGGGGGCAAGGGGACTCAAGACAGAAGTGAGGGATAGAAATGGTAATACAATGCAATACGGAACCATATAACAGCCATCATAGGGTGAAAACCACAGGTAAGCAAACCACTTGGGTCTCACACTGACAGGCCCTGCATAGCGAGCAGACATGAATTTCATGAGTGCCATGCAACAGTGCTATGCTGGAGAAAGGGGGCAAGCTGGCTTTTCCCAGGAGATAGCAATCACTGGGAAAGATGACCGGCAGATACACAGAAGGTCAGCAAGCAGGCTCTTGGGCGCTTGCTGGGAAAGGAAAAAATTAAAATGCCTAAAGGCATGCTATGAGAGGTAAATTCAGTAGAACCAGCATTTTCAAATTGCCCCTTGGCAGATGGGCCTGGGAAGAAGGCAGTGAGGTTAGGGGGTGAGATGGAAGGGAGCAAGTCAGCAGAGGAGCTCAGGGTGTCTTGTGTTCCTCATGGGTGCTGATCAACGGTAGATTGATAATGTTCCAGAGGTCAGCACGATTACGTATTGCTAATAAAAAGTCATTTCTGGGGCGGAGCGGTAAAGTATGTGATGTCACATGGGTGGTAATGAACAGAAGGGTCAAGATTGTTTGCTCCGATCACTCTTGATTAACCTACATCTAACGATAGGGGACTGACGTGGTCCCACCAATCAGCTTTGTAGGATGTCTAATATTTTTAACACTACTTGTAACTGTTTCTGACTATGCAAATAACGTATAACTGTATAAAAGATTTGGCCGCAATGGCCGGTTTTGTCAGCTCCTATCAACCAGTTCTGTTCCACTGTGCGTTTTGATTTGTGCTTGCCCAGCTGTAATAAACAGGGGAACTTTGTGCTTGGCGTACACTACTTCTTGGATTACTTTTGGTATCCCGGTGATTACCTGCCTTCGGAGGACACCTGATATACACCTCTCAAGAGGTTCCAGGGTCGAGGGGCCAAATGTCTGGCAATTTGAGAAGTCTCCCAAGTTGGTGTTTCCCCTTATACCTGATATAAAACACAAGGTGTTGTAGAGAGGCAAACATACATGTCATTTATAGAGACCAGCTGCTCACCTCCGTCATACCGGAAGAGCAACAAGAAAACATTGTGCATGACACCTGGTATCATCCCAATACCACATTGAAGGTATGAGCGACATTATGTGCTCAGACAACCGTATCTAATGTACCCTCAAACTGATGCGGTAGTTATGAGACTGCAGACACCACTGGACATAGAAGAGCTATAAGCAAAGTCTGGTAGACGTAAAGTTACACCACTCGAAAGAGAAGATAAGTAAACTGACTGAATCCGATATATGGATATCTAAAGAATGAAAATGTGACTGAAGTGACAAAGTAAACATATGTCAATATAAAGAAAACCATATACATTGAGAAGATAAGCGACAAGAGATGTAATTGATGTATATACGCAGAAACGCAAGGTAGATAAGACAACGTAGAAGCTTGGTAAAGTTGGAAATAGAGCGCGAGTAAAGCAGCCATGTTGAGAAAATGGACGCTGGCATCGAAATAATAGTAAGCGAGAAGTCTTGAGAAGGGAAACCAAGGCTGCAGAGCTGACAGCCACAGAAATACAGATATGTGCAAGAACAAAAGGTTTTTGTGTGGCTCAAAATCAAGGATGCCACAGCAAGAAGCAACTGCAAGGCTTGCAAGAAGTTGAAGAGGATAGGCTACATACGCAGGACACATTTCCCTTAGATTAAGTAAATGAATGAACAGTTGTGAGTGCCAAGTATTGGGCAATTACAGATGCAGAAAGCACACGCAGAACGGAGCAACCAAGTCTCCAGAGACTAAGGAGAGTACTAGCACCCAATATAATTGAATCATATAGCACTAAATAGAATGACAAAATCATGATGTCCTCACACATGATTCAGGACCAGAAAACAAGGCCTATTCATAAAGCTCCAGATGAAGTTAGCAATGCACTTTCACTCCCTTTAAAGTTCAGAAGAAGAGAACAGTCAGCAAGGTCAATTACAAAGAAGTAGTCCTGGCTTAGGGCCAAACTGATGAGAGATGGTAGGCTAATTATCTAAGAAAGGGTTTTGTTGCTTACGTGCAGCTAACAAGCTGAATGTCCAAGGTTGTTAAGAGAATGCCAACCAATCACGAGGGACTATGGAATAGTGGACAATGCATTGTTGCACAGACCTATCCGCTGCTGGTATTATGTTAGTATCTGTATTCTACGTAGTTTGAGGTACCTCAAGGCGTGGTTACTAGATGAGGGGCATCCAATGATGATATTAACACTTATATATACTATATGTATATACCTTTTCCCTTAACCAATCCCTCCACCCAGTAGGTTTTTACTGTTAGCCATGCAGGATGACATCATAGCCAATGTATGTTGAGGTATAAAACCTTTTGTGTAACCGAAATGCATTGAGAGTGTTTTAACTGTAATCTGTTTGTTCGCCAGGTTGCCCTATTTTTTTGAACTGATAATAAATTAGTATTCTGCCATATTCCTTGAATCTGTCTGTTTATTTGGGCCTGGGACCATTTATTGTGGTAATCTCATTCGGCACTTGAAACGCTCCAGGTGCTATTGCACATTTGGTAGCGGTGTGGATGGTTCAGATCCAGACTCTCTGAAATTTGACGATTCCACCATCAGCTGGAAGATCGCAGAGTTTCCTGTGGAGAGGAAGAATCACTTGTGTAAATCAAGATGGTCGGCCGGTGCCTTTTTGAAGAAATACCTGTCCGGTCCCCATGAACGCCCCGCAGACTGAAGGCGAAGTGGTCGATTGGGGAAGAGTCGATATCAAAGGGCTGGAGCTGAGCAACGGATGTAAGTAGAACATCGAAAACGGCAAATAAAAGAGGAGGTATTATAGTATATGTGTAAATATATATTGTGGGGAAACATAACATGATAGATTTAAGAAGAGATATATCGAATACCTATTCTCAAGGAGATGGAAAAAAACGCATCAAACTGCAAGATGGAGTATTAAGATAGGGATTCCTGAGGCAAGGCCAATAAGAAGTATGTGTTTTACACTCCAAAATGGGGTAAACTGGAGAGGAGATACTTTTTACTAGACAGGTAAAGAAAGAGGATTGTGGAAATTGTTGTGCGCATTTGTTTGGGGTTATGAATAGGTTAGCGTAAAAAGTTGATTTGTTTAAAAAAGACACGTTGTTTTTATTAGTTGTGATAATCTAGGTTGTAGACTTGAAATATAGAACGATAGTAATAAATTGACTGTATCAGATGCCAAAAACAAGCAATTGGTGCCAATCATAGGAGGATAATAGTTGACGTAGGAAATACAGCAAAATAAAATTCTTAGATTTTCAATAATGAAATAACAGGATAGTAGGGAATCAATAGAATTGTAACAAAGAAGCAAAAACAATATTATTGTGCAGGCTTGAAAATTGTTTCAAGAATTGTTTTTGCAAATGAGCAGTGATTGATGGTACTTGCCCGAATTGATTGTTGTGGCATATGAAGTATCGTGAAAGAAGGAAAAGAATAACATTGAGCTAATACTAATTGATTATAGTAATAACAGAATAAAAGGTCTGGAAAGTACTGACAGTTAAAAATTGCTTGTCATCATGGAGGACACTCCTCTTTTACAGCTGTGCAAAACATTACTGAGGTACACACCTAAGATTAGGGAATACGTTGCTGAATGGGTAAAGGGCACGGCTGACAAAATGTTCATGTCTTGGGCTGAAGAGGGTTCCCTATCAACAACATTATTGCAACACATGACGACATACTTACATGCTGCGTATACAGGGAAAATGTTACAGAAAAGGTTAGCTATTTTCGAGCTAGGGAAAATACATCAGAGCAAGAAAGAAGACCTGCCCGAGAAGGAGTAGATGCTTAATCAGCATGAAGGGGAGGGCACAATGTCCTCAGGTCCTCTTTGTCCCTCTGAAGACAATAGTACAACCACTGAGAAACAAGGATTTTATCCTTTAAATGAGTTAAAAGCATCAGCAAGTTATATTCATCCGATATATAAAGCTATTGGGATGAAGATAATGATAGATGTAAATGCTGTGACTGACGAACACACACAGATCAAGAACACCACCAGTGAGCACCTGAAAGGAAGCCCCATGGCACACCCAGGAACAAAGTTATTATCCCAAGCACTATAAGAACTATGTAGGACGCTGGGTGTTCTGTACACCAACTGGGGAGTGTTGCCACATGATCTGGAGTGTGGATGAACATATAAAGAATGCAGGTGACCTGTGCGGGATGACAAAGAGATAGATCCTGAAGAAACCAAAGTGTGAAGAAAAGGTGGGTGGTTTTGTCAGCTCCGATCAACCAATTCATTTCCACTGTGCCATTTGATGTGTGCTTGCCCAGCTGTAATAAACAGCAGAACTTCGTGCTTGGTGTACGCTCTTTCTTGGATTACCTTTGGTATCCCAGTGATTACCCTCCTTTGGAGGACCCATGATACACACCTCTAAGGAGGTACCAGGGTCAAGGGGTCGTAGTGTCTGGCAATTCGAGAAGTCTCCCAAGTTGGGGTTGCCACGTATACCTGATATAAAACATAAGTTGTTGTACAGAGGCAGACGTACATGTCATTTATAGCACCCACCCCCTCACATCCGTCATACTGGAAGAGCAGCAAGAAAACATTGTGCACAACACCTGGTATTATCCCAATGGCACATCGAAGGTATGGGAGACGTTATGCGCTCAGACAACCGTATCGAATGTACCCTAGAACTAATGCAGTAGACATGAGCCTGCAGACACCACTGGGCTTAGAAGAGCTATAACAAAATCTGGCAGTTGTAAATTGACGCCACTAGAAAGAGAAGATACTGTTAGACGGGCATGTTATCAAGAGCAACACAGACTTAAGTGTTATAATTCCAAAACCTTTATTTACTACAATTTTGGGGTTGGTGTAATACCTAATTGGCCCTAACTCTAAAGGAACGGTTCCCTCAACTGATGTTTCTAAGGGCTGTCTGTGTCTGAAAGTCCAAAACAATAATCCATCTGTGTCTAAACCTATGCTTGTCCTCACTTTTTACAAAAATGTGTTAGAGAGTCTTTAAAAAGGAAAAATTGGTTCAACAGAAAATAAGAAACCAAGTTTGGTTTCAGGTGGTCTTCTCACCAGGTGTAGTTTGGTCAATGTCACAAAAATGAGTTCAATTAAAAAGGCTGTTCGTAAGACCTTCTACACAGGGCCCTTGAAGTATTCTCAAATACTTTCAATGTCTTTAGTTCCTTGGCATTCCCGTTCCCCAAGCTTCAACTTGTCCAAGTTCAACAAAAAAAAGAAATATAACAGTTTATCTTTCACCTTCTCGGGTGTTCCCTTCCCCAAGTTTCAATTCCTTCAATATCAAAATGGTTAGACCTCTCAGGGTTCCCTTCCCCAAGTTAAGACCGCTTCAGTTTCAAACACAAAATTCAACTTGTCGTAATGTACTTTTTTCTCTATATACAGTTCCTTTCTCAAATAACCTTCTCATATGTTAGAATCAGAGACTTTCGAAAACGCAAGGTTCCTTTGCTCCACCTAAGTGTGACCACTCTGATCTTCGACACCTTTCTGTATTTCCCGTACTTGCTTTTCTTCTATCCTTTCATCTTCAGGTGCTTCCTGCACCCCTTTGTTATCCTTCACTTCACTGTGCCCACTGGCACCTTCTTTGGTGTTTTCTGATATCACCTTGTTGTGCCCCTGGCACCTTCCTTTGATTCACTTTACTTTTCGTGCAGCCTTGCACCTGTCCTTTTATTTATTGTGCTTCATGCACACTTATTTCACTCCTGGACATTTTCTTTATGGGCACTTGCACCCTTCTATTAGCCTTTATACCTTTCCTTGAAACAATACTGGCTTCCATTTGGCTGAGGAAATGGTTTTTTGTTTCAAGCATTTCTTCTTCTTTATTATATGGGTCCCATACCCCTTTAGCTTTCGCATATATGTGGGTCCCAGACACCTTTGGTTTTTCATATAACTTGGCTTCTCACTACAAGTCCTACAATGCCCTCTTTCTATGGACAATAGTGGACTTGAAGTTCAGAAAAGGATTCAGGAGCTCACTTATCTTCAAGCCTTTTTCTTCCTTTCTACTCTCTCAGCGCCTCTCTCTTTTCTTTTGGCTTTTTCATATAGCTTGGCACTTCACAAGTCCCACAATGCCCCTCTTCCAATGGACAATGGTGGACTTTTAAGTTCACAAAAGGATTATTTTCTCTCGTTTTTCTGCTTCGTGTCGCTTTTCACTCTATTCCCTTGCTTTCTGTTTCATGCCTCTTTACAATCTGTCGCTTGCTTTTCATTCCATGCCGCTTTAAAGTTTGTGCCTTTCTCCCGTTCCGCTGCAGTCAAACGCATGCTCCAGAGTTTCTCTCTCATTGACTTTCACAAAACTCACCAGGCAGCATTGTGTTGACAGGCAGTCCCTTCAGGATACACGGGGTTGAGGTCAGAGTCTCGCCACCTGCCCCTCAGATACCCTTGGGGCCGGCACCGGTCCCGTGGGAATAAGCATTCCACTCAATGCCGCCAGAAGGATGCAGGCAGCTTCACTCTGGCTCACTGTAGACACAGTACCCTCGCCACGTTGCAGCCCCTCACAGACAGTAGGCCAGCGTATCGTCACGCCGTTCTCATCCAGCCTTCAGCTCCTGCCACTCTTTTCTCCTTGGCTTCTCTGGTACTGACAGTATCCCCAGCTTGCCCTCTGCTTCTGACATACATTGGAGTGGGACTGAAAAGGGATCCCCTGTTGGACTCAGCCACACAGCCTCCTTTTTCTGCTCTCCCAACTGCTGGTCTGCCTGCTCTCTCAGCAGTATCCTTCGATACGCTGTGCTGTATCAACGGGCTGCAGGTGTTTGGTCAGGACTGGGTTTGCCTGACCTTCAATACTCCAATTAACAAGACATGCCTGACATTCAGTCCTGAAAAGAGTGTCAAGTGGAGTCAGATGTAAGTGGTTATTATTAAGTGCCTGACTCTACCTCACTCTATTAGTGGGACAACTTGAGTCATTTCTACAGTAGGTTTCCCTTACTTTCCCCATGTTGTTTCCATGGGTAATCCTCACTACTGTCGGCTGCCTCTTCTTCTTCCCAGTATTAGTTGGAAATGGGGAGGGGGAGATGGAATGTGATTGGAAATATCCCATCAAGGCTGAGGAAGGGGTTTCTGATGGCAATGGGGAGAGGGGGAATACCATGTCTTGCCCTTGGGTATTATCCTCCCAATCCCTTGTGACCCTCTACACAGGTGATCCTCCCTCGCTTGTCTACCCTCCCCGGGTTGGGATCCAAAAGCGATGGCCATTCCCTGGCCACCTGAACAGAGGATCCCTGGGGAATAGGTGGGAGAACAGCATCAGGTTTCTCATAATACGTAAACACACTGAATTCGATATATGGATATCTAAAGAATGAAGATGTGACTGAAGTAACACAGTAAACAAATGTGAAAATAAAGAAAACCATATACATTGAGAAAATAAGCAACAAGAGATGTAATCGATGTATATATGCAGAAATACAGGTAGATAAGACAACGTAGGAATTAGAAAGCGAGTAAAGCAGCCATGTTGAGAAAATGATATAATAGTTTATTTATATAGCACCTATACACAATGTGTTTCAAAGCGCTCCAAGGCAAGGGAGAGAACAAGGGAAAATACAATGACATTCTTACAGCCCATGAACAGTAAGGATGTGAAAGTAACTATCGTACTCGGCCTGATGACATTTCAGATAATACAAGAGCTAACACATAGATAAGGAAGGGCAAAGGAAGAGTGGGAAGGAAATGGAAACAGACAGGCGACTACTGTACTAGGCTTGATGACATTTGAGATAGTGCTGGGGGGGATGGACGTCAGCATCGTATAATAGTAAGCGAGAAGCCTCGAGAAGGGAAACCAAGGCCGCAGAGCTGACAGGCACAGGAATACAGATTCATGCAAGAACAAAGGGTATTTGCTTGGCTCAGAATCAAGTATGCCGCAGCAAAAAGTAACTGCAAGGCTTGAAAGGAGTCGAGGAGGATAAGCTACATATGCAGGATATATTTCTCTTAGATTAGGTAAAAGAGTTGTAAGAAAGGCATGGTATTAAC
Organism: Ambystoma mexicanum; assembly: GCF_040938575.1. Classification (NCBI taxonomy): domain Eukaryota; kingdom Metazoa; phylum Chordata; class Amphibia; order Caudata; family Ambystomatidae; genus Ambystoma; species Ambystoma mexicanum. The sequence continues at coordinate 987,907,480 of NC_090921.1, forward strand.
AGTAAGACAGACACCAGTGACCACAGTTCAAGGGTGTTTATTGAACTTCAAAAAGGGTTTGAAAAACACCTATCTAATCCTAAATCTAAAGATGAGAGTAAGCTACGACCATCAAATAATAACGCAAATAGTGTGGCAAAAAATGTTAGGTAAAAGAAAGAAGTGTTCAAGAAATAATATGTCAGGATATTCAGGCAGTTGGCCTCCCTTACCCACGTTTTCAGACAAGGCGGCACACTCGAGCTTAGCACAGTCTCTGGCTTCTCTAGCACAAGTGTGCAGTTAAAACATTACCATCAGGGACTTCTGTGCCCAAGTCTCTTTGCCTTTCAAAGACTCTTCTTTCAGAGGGTCTGATGCGACAAACAAACAATAAGTTATTTTCCTCTCAGGATTTCATACATACACATTTTCTCAGGTGATTCACTATTCACCTCGGATTCCCCTCAGCCAGGCTCAGATCCCCTTTAACACAATGCTTTCAGGATTTTCATGTATCCAATTTCTTGGGAGATTCACGGTTCACCCCGAATCCCACTCAGCAGAGCTCAGATCCGTTTTGACACAATGTTCAATCAGTCGCCCTCCGCTTGGGCTCGGACCAAATTAATTCAATCTAACACAAACTTGCTTTAACCCAAAGCTTTCAGTTGATCTCCCTCATTCAGGCTCGGACCAACTTTATCTACTTTGTCATCCACTTTCTTGCCAGCATCAACATCAAAGACTTTTGATTAGGCACAGGATTTTGCTTGACCCACCGCAGGACCACTTCGATGCACAATTTCTTTTCACTCTTTCACCTTTTTTCAACTCTCGGTTGGACACCCTACGGAGACTTTCGAATGAGCATGCATGCAGTGCCGGACGACTCTGTCAAAGGTATTGTATCTTGGTTTCAAAGTTCAATCACTCATATGTTGTTCCCTTTTACTAGAGTTGGTTATTTTACTCGTTTCATACACTGTTCGCTTCAGCGCTCACCATACAACATTGCCGCTTGCAACTTTGGCTTCAACACAGACCGGTCTGGTATCCGTCTCCCCAACTCACCGGCTGTGTTGATTTCAGTGGCACTGCTTTGCTGTAGGAGCCAAGGACAGTACCACGGAAGCAGGCTATTTTCCCTGCCTTGATTATTGCCACAGGAGGGCCCTGGGTAGCTCTGATACACAATGCAGGATTCTTTAGCCTGGTTTCCTGGTCTTACTCTTTCTATTTTTGAGGTTTCATGAAAGTAACGGTTCCTTCTCAAAAAAGGTCAAGGGCACTTCCCTCCTTGCGATCCCCTTCTGTTTCGGCATCTTTCTACTCGTATTTAACTGCCGTCTTGGAACTGCCGTTTCCTCGTGTGCTTTGCCTCGCTCTGAGTGTGGGGAAGTGTAATGGAAGTCAGGTGGGCGTGATGGTCAGTAATTGCCTGCCCCTGCTTGACCATTGTATTGGGACATGTCAGGTATATGGATCGGGTGTTAGTCCGTTTTCTCTCATAGCGAGCTGAACGTGAGAAAGTGTTTGTGTTGTGAAAGGGGGTTGGGAGGTTGAGTTCCTAAGTATCCTACCTGGTAGGATGGGGTAAAGGTGTTACAGGGAAGGGGATACCACGTCTCGCCCTCCGGTGTCCCACTTCCACTCCCTGAAGATCCCTCACCCAGGTGATCCTCCAACGCTGGTCCACCCCCAGGAACTGGATCAAAAAGCGATGGCCGTGTCCTGGCCACCTGGATAACAGATCCTCTGGGACTAGCGGGTGAGACACCTTCAGGTTTCTCACAGCAAACAGTTGCGAGTGCCAATTAAAGATGCAGAAAGCACATGCAGAATGGAACAGCCAAGTCTTCAGAGGCCAAGAACTCAATATAATGTAATCAAATAGCACTAAATAGGACAGAATTGACAAAATCATGGTCTCCTTACACGCGATTCAGGGCCAAAAAACAACACCTATTCATAAAGCTCTAGATGAAGATAGCAATGTACCTTCACTCCCTTTAAAGTTCTGAGGAAGAGGACAGTCAGCAAGGTCAACTACAAACAAGAAGCCTTGGCTTAGGGCCTAACTGATGAGAGGTGGTAGGCTAATTATCTAAGAAAGGCAGTTGTCTGACCTTATTCTCTTGCACCTGGTTTAGTTGCTTACATGCTGCTAACGAGCCGAATGTCCAAGGTTGGTAAGAGAATGCCAATCAATCACGAGGGCCTATTTACTAGTGGACCATACACTGTTGCACAGACCTAGCCGCTGCTTGTATCATGTTAGTATCTGTATTTTACATGCTGCTAATGAGCTGAATGTCCAAGGTTGGTAAGAAAGTGCCAACCAATCATGAGGGCCTATTTAATAGTTGACCATACATTATTGCACAGACCTATTCGCTGCTGGCATTATGTTAGTATTTGTATTTTACGTAGCTAGAGGTAGTTCAAGGCATGCATACTAGATAAACGGCGACCAATGATGATATTAACACTTATATATACTATAGATATATACGTTTCCCTTAACCAATCCCTCCACCCAGTGGGTTTTACTGTTAGCCATGTAGGATGACATCATAGCTGACGTATGTTGAGGTAAAAAAATCTTTTGTGTAACCAAAATGCATTGAGAGTGTTCGAACTGCAATCTGTTTGTACGCCAGGTTTCCCTACTTTATTGAACTGATAATAAAGTAGTATTTTGCCATATTCCTTGACTCTGTCCAGTTATTTGAGCCTGAGATAATTTAGTCTTGTAATCCCATTCAGCAATTGGAACGCTCCAGGTGCTAATGTACATTATTGTAAGAGTGTTATGCCCCTGGGTGGATCTCTATGCCACGGTTTATGGCCATACTTTATCCTTTGAAAGTGGAAGACATGTCTTTGCCGGAGGTAGTGGAAGTTGGTCCCATTTTGACCAAGTTAATGGCTAGATCTTCTATGGCATTAGAAGAAGTAGCAGTGCGGGATCCTTTGAATCAGAAGGTAGATGCAGCCTTTCAGAAATCCCTTGCTGTGGTGCATTTAGCTCTGAAAACAAATATCTAGGCTCTCTATGTTGCTCAGACTGACTTGGGAGTTTTCAGATAGTGAAACAGCAACTGATGATCAGACTGATCGTGCATCAATTTGTGTACCTTGCCTCTGATGAGTTGCGGGCTGAGGTAGTGGAGATAGTAGCTGGTGTGATGGTCGGTAGCATCTGCATATCAGAGTCTGGTACTCAGTGGGATCCCAGGAGGTGTCGCTTTGAAACTACATGTTCATGGGGCTGTAAGAGAGGTATGGTATCACAAGTATGACACTGACACAAAAGGTACAATTTGTAAAACCAAGTTTCAATGGGGTTGGAGAAACTCCTACTTTGCCCTACAGCTAAAATGGGAGTAGTCTCGACCATCAAATAATAAATAAAACATTCCTAGTTGAGACTGTCAAATCAAAGTGGCCTATACTAACAAAAACCTAATGCCTGCCCTATACCTTGTACAAAAAGTGTGAAAAGGAGAATATGTATGCAAAGGAAAGTCAGTGTTCAAATATAAAGAATAAATGTGGCTGAGTCAGCTCTCCTCCCCACGTTGGACAGCACAGAGTAAGGTGGTCCCTATAGGCAAGATGACACACTGTGGCTCAGGCTCTTAACACAAAGACAGTTCATGACGTGGATCGAGGCCTGCCTGGCCTTCCATGTTTAAGTCTTACTTTCCGATTTCCATAACACAGTTCACCAAAAAGTTCACTATGGTCCCCCTCTGTCGGGCTCAGACCTCTCATAGCAAAACAAAACACTTGCAGGGGTTCACTTCCCCAAGCTTAATTCATCTCCTTTATGGGTTCCGTTCCAATAACTTATTACACCTTCGGTCTCCCTCAGTCTGGCTCGGACCATCAAAGACTTTTGAATGTGTGTGGCTTTTTTCTACAGACCTCCGCAGGGCCTTTTCGACTTTCCAGCTTTCAACTCACACTCCTATGTTATTTGCCCCAGTGCTTCCTGTTCTGGGTAGTTCATTGTATTATGCACCAAGTTCAACGTTCACCTTTTTATTCTCCCCTATTCTCACGGTTAATTTCGATCACCTCGCTTTTACAGTTCATTCACTGTATCGCTACAAAATTACCACCTTTCCCAGAGACTTTCAAGTGTGCTACTTCCTTTCGCCGGACCACTCTATTACTCAGTATCGCTGTGTTTACAGCTATCGTTCCTTCATGGTTCATTCGCAGGTCTGCCTTTCTTCACGTCTCATCCACACGCGTGCAGCCTACAATTGTGCAATATTATGTTGCCACTTCAATCTTTCTTTAGTACATACCTGTCTCTCATGTTGCTTGCCAACTGACACGCTGTGTGCATTTCTTTCTTGTCTTTACTGTCTTCCAGTTTACAAGTGAAGGTTAGAACCACAGGCTTGGCCTCGCCTCCCCAACTCTGCCGTTCACCTGGGAGAGTCACTGGCATCCTGGAAACACAATGCAGCCTTCTAGTTTGGGATTCTGCCTTCTCCGTGTATCTTATGCTGCCTTTTGGAGGGAACAACCTCCGGCAGGGAACTCCTGGGGTTCTCCATCTGTGGCACTCGTCCCTCAGTCCGTTGCTGTGCTCCAGTTGGTTCGCCTTCACCCCAGAAGTTCTGCATTTACTCATATTCCACCTTATTTAGAGTGTGTCTCTATGTCCTGCCTTTTATCCGTGTGAGGAGTGCTAATTGGTATAAGATGTATGCAGTCAAGTGCCCGACTTTGCCTGAACCAATTAGCAGGACATGTCCAATGCTATGTGTAAGAATTAGCATCATTACTCTCAGACACCCACTTCCTCGGACCAGTGTTTGTGTGGAAAGGGGCAGGGGGGGTTCAGTTGGGACATCGGAGATTCCTATGAAATAGGAGGGATCATGGATACGGGAAAGGGAGGAATACCGCATCTCGCCATCGGATGACTTACTCCCACTCCCCGAACACCCCTCACCCAGGTGATCCTCCCGCACTGGTCCACCCCCAGGGTCTGCTTACAAAGGCGATGGCTGTGCCTTGGCCACCTGTGAGAGAGATCCCCGGGAACTAGCAGGTGAGACACCCTTTGGTTTCTCACAGGGCCAAGTTGTTTGGGGAGCTGTAGGTAGATACGGTTCAGGCAGACAAGTACACTACCAAGCTCACACCAAAGACCAAAGCATCATCGCTTTCTCAGCGGCCTGGGCTTGCAGGTTTGACAGGCCTGTGTCTTCATCCTAATCAGTGCAGCAGTGGAAGGTGATGGGGAGGTGTGGATCAGAGGTTCTTCAAATTCTGTTTTCAGCAGTAGGGGCAGAGGCTGGTGGCAGGACAACTCTGTTATTTCTGGGACATGTGAGACCTTTGATTGTCCGAAACCTGGGCCAATTGAATGGTACAGTTAGGTTGCAAAATAGACTTCTTGGCCCTCCCTCCACACTCTGGATCAATTGTTTCACCTTGGTCCAGGAGCAGACTCAAGGGAGTGGCACTGCAATCATATGTCTAGGAAATGTTGGTCAAGAATGTCATCCGGAGAGTATCCAGGGTCTGCATGGGTCAGGGGTTCTATTCCATCATCTTTCTGGTCTCAAAGGGCTCAAACAAATTCCAGTTGGATTTGTGGGGGTTTGACAAATATTTGGCCAATTTGCAGTTAAAGATGGAGACACTTCAGAGGATTGTTCATCTAGCATGGAATGGGGACTTCTTCATGTCCATATACTTTTGGAAATGCGCACTTCCTCGTACCAATCCAGTCATTGTATCAGCAGTTCTTGCAATTTACAGTGGGAGGTATACGTTTTGATTCCATGCTCTCCCATTTGACCTGCGAACAACCCTGAGGGTGTTCACGAATCTCATGGCCATGGCGATAGTTGTGTAGAATGGAGGTGCTATTAGCCAGGATGTTTCTCGGGGGCACAGAGGGATATGGTATCTTGTGTGTTTGTGGTGCCATAGACAAGGTTACCTCCTCTGGTCTGATCAGTGCCAATTCCTCTGTCCACCAATTCCAGTCACCCGGGTGGGGGTGGTCTCTGGGCAATTCCACTCATTGGGAGTTGTGGACATGGAGGGAGAGGACACAGCCTCATACAGGAAATGAGCCACTGGCTCCAGTATGGGTCCTGCTGCAATACCGTCCCTGCCGAGTTTCACCAGGGAAGAACAGGAGACGTTCCCAGTAAGATGCTTGTGAGGGTTCAGAAATGTGAGGCGGACAACTTTGTGAAGATTTTTCAAAAGATGCCATTTTATTAAAACAAAGGGGTGGATAAACGCCACACTATCCCTACTCTGGCGAGGATTTTCCTGCCGAAAATAAACTAAAGGAAAACTCTCTACCAAAAGGTTTCTGTCCCTCACACTTGTTCATACAACAACTCAATAAGGTAATATGTGGCAGTTCACAATAAATATATCAGTTCTCTTCACAACTTGATAATAGTCTCTCCTTGTAATCTGGATGAATTCCCCTTCCCCCAGACTCAGGCAGCATTCTATTCAACAGTTCCACTTCAGTTTTTGTGGTTCCAATTTTATAACAAAAAGTACCAAATTGAATTCAGTCAACCGTTCACAAATGTTCAACAAAGGTTCCTCTTGCCACTTGTGACAAAAGAGCTCAAAACAACATCTTCTCATCAACAAGGTTTTTCTCTTTCCACTTGTGGAACAAGAGCTCAAAACAACTTCTTCTTGTGAATCAAGAATACTTCCATAGTTCATTAGGATCAACAACAAAAAGTCTTTGTCAGGATGATTCTGCAACAGTTCACGATACATTTGTTTTAACAATATTAGGCAATTCTGCAGCAGTTCACACAATACTTGCTTCAGCGATATTAAGTTGTCAGGATGAATCTGTCTTAGTTCACAAAAACATCTTAATTGTTCCATCACTTCTTCTTTAAGACTTTTAACCACACCACAGTACTTCAATGACTTCCACCTGGTCCACTCACCTGCCTGGCCTACTACTACAAGGTCCTCTGCCCTGGTGCACTCTATTGCCAGGACAGATTAAACTACTAAGTACAAGTGCTTCTGTGGTAAAGGTTATCGTCCAACAAATTAGCAATGTATTTTGCTTCACAACTTCAAGTTTAAATATTCCTTCTGGGAAAACATATAAGTGCTGTTTGTTACACACTTGTGATTGACATACGCAATACAGATTATTTTCTATTGCTCCTGAACACCTTCCATCTGAAGGAGAGCCCTCCTGCAACACTAGTTTCACGACCTCTGCTTTAACCAAATGCTGACAATGCTTCTTTCTCACTTTCACATTTCTTTGGTTTTAGCAATATGGGGTTAAGCCAGTTCCTCTTAAGACCTCCTTTACATATGAGCAATATGCTTTACAAGCACTAGAATTCTTAGTTGCCTTCTCTTGGCTTTGGCAATGTTGGTTCTTTATAACTTGCCTTGTTATATTTCTCTTTTGGATTTGGCAACAGTTGTTTGTATGGATTACTCAATGTAGTGCCCTCTCTTGTTGGTGGTCTTTTATCAGACCCACATAGTTACAATCACACCCTTCTGGTCTGATAGTCTTATTCAGCCACCTGCTCCTTTTTGAGTCAGCTTGGTTTGCAATAATCAGTCTGCTTTATATCAGTTCAGTATTCAAAGAAACTTCTCTTATTGCACTTTACTCTGTTTATATCAGTTGTATGTTTTTTTTTAAACAATTTTTATTGGTTTTACACACTTCGCCACACCACCTTACAATTGTGGCTCAATTCACACAATACACGTTCGATTATATAATCTTCGTATTCCTCACCCACCCTTCCCGGCCTATGTCACCCCTTCCTTCCATGTCATTCCTCCTTCACCCACCCTCCCCCACTCTACACTGTCCTTCACGTCGATGTCTGTTCCGAGTCCAGATTACTCTCTTCCGAGACAGCCAGATCAGCTACCAATTGCCTCCAAACATCCAATCCACCCTCCTCCTGTTCCTCCCTCTCGCTTCCTGCCACACCACAGATTCTGCATTGGTCCATTTCAACAGATCTCTCCACCATATTTGCCCTGCCGGTCTTGTCTTGCTTTCCATACCATCGCTATTCTGCATTTCGCTAGTATGTATGCTAAATCCTTAAACTTGCTCACTTGTTTGGTTCTCTTAGGTCTCAGGAAACCTCCTACGGGATCCAACATCCAGGGTAATTCCTGCATTATGCAAATATTTGGGCCATTTTCAAACTAGAATTATTTGCCAATCTATATGCATGCCCAGAACATATGTACTAGATCGGCGTTAACCTCCCCACACTTTGGGCATGCCTGTACATCTGCTTGATGGAACTGTGCTAATTTGTTTGGGGTCAAATATGCTCTGTGGGTAATGTATAGCTGGATCTGTTGTAATCTCGCATTTCTCGATACATTTTTGTGGTACGCCAACACTCTGTTCCACATCTCATCTGAAATTGGTTCCCCTAAATCCGCCACCCATTTATGTCTCGTCTGTCACATATCTTCCTTAACCCTAGACAGCAACAGTTTGTATATGCGTGAGACTTCATGTCCTCCTTCCGAAACATTGTGAAATGTCTCTATCACCTACTCTGCCTGTAGAAGTGCATTGGTCTCCGGCCATCTCCGCCTGAGGCCCCTCAGGAGTCAGGAATGCGTGAAATATTTATCTCTGTGCACTCCTGTGTTCCCCGTCAGCTCCTCAAATTCCGTGGGCCTCCCCTCCTTAAGTATATCTCCCACCGATGCCACTATCATGGGTTCCCATCGCCTCCTCACACTCAGCCTGACGTGTTCATCCACCCCTTCTAGCGCCACATGCTCTGTGCCACATCACGCGCCCCAGGCGCACCAATCAGCTCTCGCAGGTCCTGTTTGAATCAAGTAACCATATCATTTTGTTTAGGAAGAACGGTGCGCATTCTGCACGTAGCAACCTTGAGTCTGGTGTCTGTTCATCCGATAGCCATTTGGCCACAAATTGCAACTGACCGGCTAGATAATATACCTCAGAATTGGGCAACTTTATACCTCCTTGCTCGTATGAATTGTGCAGTTTCTGTAGTACTACCCTACTCCTAGTGTTATGCCATATAAAGCTTCCACATATACCCTGCAATTTCTTTAAAAACTTCTTAGGTATCGCAAATGGGACATTTGCAAAATAATGTAGGAGTCTTGGCAGCACCACCATCTTCAGCAAGGCAACGCGCCCCATCATGGATAGTGGTAGTCTAGACCAGAATGCCATGCTGTTCTCAATCTTGTCCACCGCCTTTACTGTGTTTTGTATATGTTCCACCAGGGGATCATGGTATATATCCACGCCCAAATTTCAGAACTTTGTTACTTCCCATTTAATCGGTAGTACCGGCAGCATATGCACAGGCTTGCCCACATACCCTCCTAGAGGGTACAAACTCGACTTCTGGGGGTTTTGGTTATGCCTGACAATGCTGCATATAGTTCCATCATGTCCAGGATATATTGTAAATTCTCTTCTGGGTACTGCAGGAATAGAAGCATATTGTCTGCATACAGCGGGATCAGGTGCCTTCCCACCGGCGTGCTTATCCCCACCTCTCCATATTCCTGCCTTAAGTAGACCGCTAGTGGTTCTAGTGCTAAAATCAAGCGCATTGGTGACCATGGGCAGCCTGGTCTCCTCTCCTTACTTAACTTCCATTGTTCCGATATTGTAGTTCCCGTTTTGACTCTTGCTATTGGCTCGTTGTACAGCAGCCTCACCCATTCAATGTATGTTGGCCCGATCCCAAATTCTTTCAGGACCGCCAGCAGGCACGGCCATTTAACCAAATCAAATGCTTTCACTGCATCCAGCGACACCACTACCACCTCCTGTGTATCTCTCTGAGTACAATCAATTATGTGGTGTAATCTCCGTAAATTATTAGTCATATTCCTGTGTGGGACGTATCCTGTCTGATCGGGGTGTATGGGTTTACCTATGAATGACTTAACCCTCTTGGCAATGACCGCTGTAAGAATCTCCCCGTCCTGATTAAATAAAGATAAGGGCCTGTATGAGCCACACTCCTTATCTGGCTTGTTTGGTTTGAGAAATTGGATAATTGACTCCCGCAAGGACCCTGGCAGTTTACCTATTTCCAATGCTTCATTTAACATGGCCACCAAAGGTGTAATTATAACAGCCCTATATTCTTTATAGAATTCTCCGAAGAGCCCGTCCGCTCCTGGGGCTCTGCTAGTTGGTAGGTCTTTTATCACGCTTTCTAGTTCCTCTACTGTGATTGGGGTTTCTAGCTGGCCGCTATCCTCTTTACTTAGTCTGGGAAGGTTAATCTCAGTCAACGCTTCTTGTATATCTATCCCTTCTTCGCTCGCGGGCTCACTATAAAGGTTCCTATAATAGTCGTAAAAACATTTATTTACTTCCTCCTGTGTCTCCCGCAGCTTCCCATCTATTCTTTATACAGCTCTCATTGTTTGACGTGTGGTCTCACTTTTGTACAGCCAAGCTAACAATCTGCCCAGTATGTCCTCTTCGGCATGTTGTCTCTCAATATATTTCTTATAACTTAGTTTGCCTAGTCTTTCCTGGTGCACCCTACACTCATGCTATAGGTGAGCTACTTCCTTGGCTTCGTCTAGGGATCTTTTACCCACCCGACACTCCCTGTGTTGATCTCAAAATATTCTTTCACCTCAGTTCGTAGGTGTTTCTCGGAAACCAGTATATTTCAGTGCCATCTGGCTTACCCGAGGACCACGGGCACAGCCATTCACACACACTGCTACCTGCAGCCGGACGACATCGAGTGCCTGACCTTATGGGTAAGCCATAATACACTTCACTGAAGCTGTCCCCTACCAACCCCGGAGCGGCACGAATCTACTGCTGCCACACCTGATCCAGCAATGCGTGCTGATCAGAAAGCCACTATCCACGAGACGCGGATATTTAAAATGGTGCTGCACGCACTTGTTTTTGTTCTCCGTTGCTAAGTAACGTTAGCACCAGTGGATTGACTGCTGCATGCCATCTCCGCACACAAGCAAGACCGGAAGGCTTAAGCCGGGCCTCCAGCACGAAGGTCCCACACTAAGGGAAACGCCTGTCCGAGCCGACAGAGCCAGGGGCTCGCTTACCTCATGTAGAATCAAGGTAGACGACTGTCCATTGAACTCACGGCACCAACGTATAGATAACCCATCTGTCTCTACAGTCACTGGCTACTGATTCACACCCCTATCAGATATAAGACCTTACACTATCCGAACCAACTTCTTGTGGCAATCTGGATGCATTATATTACTAACACTGACTGCCTCTGCAACAACACGGCACTCTATGCACCTATGAAGGCATATTCCTCTCTGCAATGCCTAATTCGATTCAGCCTATCTGCTCATTGTGATATGCAGCTTGAATTAGCCTAGCTGCTCAATGTAATGCCTAATTTGAATCATCCTATCTGCCTACTGCGCTATATAGTTTGAATTAGCCCAGCCGCTCAATGTGACGCCTAGTAAAGCTTGTTGCCCAATTGTCTTTAGCTAAACGTGTCCTGAAATAGACTAATTGTCACTTGCCAAGCGGGTTCTTAAATAAACCAAGTGTCACTAGATAAGCATGTTTTGAAATAGCTTAACTGATAACTGTACCCTAATCTCCTTCTCAGTATGTGTACCACGCTCCACTACATTAGCATGATAGGCACATTACTCATCCTTAACATTATTCTGCTTTATGCCAGGATGTATCCCTTCAACTGTCTAAACTCCTTCAGCCTAACTAATCGCACTATAACCAACATTCTCATGGCCAACCACCCCACTCATCACATTACGCATGCACTCGCTTATGCACCCAATTGCCACGCCAGACTCCTCAGACTCAGAACACGCACCCTGCCCATGCATATCACCGCCCTTCCTACACATGCAACACGCAGAAACTTTAGACTAGGAACTTGCACCTCTGTTAGACTTAACACTCATCACCACAGCCTGCACTCCCCTAATTCCAGCACTACACTGCCACCCAACACGAAGCCCACTCTCAACCCTATTAAGCCACATAATTCCACATCTAAAGCAGCCAATCAGTCACAACTCAACAGAAATAACCCTGCACAGCACTACAAATTCGCTCTACTCAATGTCCGCTCTCTTAACGGCCATGCTCTTGAAGTCAATGACCTTATCTTAAGCCAGGACTTAGATATATTAGCCATCACTGAAACATGGTTACACGAGGCATCTGGCCTGACAATCACTTTAGCCCTACCCGTAGGTTATTCTATCCTCAGTCAGGATAGACCCTCTAAAATAGGGGGGGGCGGGGTAGCTCTGATTTTCAAAATGCCCTTCCTTTTAGGCCCATACCCCACTCCTGGGAGGGTAATGCAGACATCCCATCGACCAAACTGTCACTTTCACCTAAAAACACCATAAATATTAATCTCATTTTACGGCCCCCAGGACTCCCTGCAGACTTCCAAGGACACGTCGCCCACTTACTAAGTGAAAATATTTGTTTAAATGACCAAAACCCTACTCCTAGGCAACCTCAACCTAGGATCCAATGACGCCAATGATAAAGCCGCTACCTCATTCACCAAGGACCTCACAGATCTGGGTTTCTCCCAGAAAATGATGACCCCCACCCACTCCAAAGGCCGCATCCTTGACTGGGTGGTCGACCATAATTGTGATTCCACCATCACTTCCAACACTGTCTACCCATGGACAGACCATAATTGTACACAATTCACTGTCCCCACAGCCCCAAGTACTAAAACTACCACACATGCAACTGCTACTCTAGCAAGAAGCGCAAAAAAGCTAACTGCGGATAACCTCCAAGCCTATCTTGACCTCCCCTGCCTAGCACCACCTTTCTCGCAAGACCCAAACATCTTAGCGGATATATTTAAGGACACCCTTAATCACGCAGTCAACTGCATTGCCCCACTAGAATACAAGAAGGAAAAAAAAGTAATTCCACTCTAACTCTTGGTTCAAAGAAGAGCTCCAAATCTTACATAAAAACAAACGCCAGGTGCTCAAAAACTGGAAGGCAAACTGATGTGACGCCGCTAAAGAAAATTTCAAATAACTGCCAAAAAGTACAAAGACGCCATTTTCATTGCCAAATCTGAAGCGTATAATCGCCGAATATCCGACACCAACTCTCAATCCAAATAATTCTTTACCATCTTTAACAAACTCACAGATCCTCCTATCTGCACTGATGAGATCCTTAAAAATGAAGCGTGGTGGACTAGCATAGAAGCTGCTATGCTAAAAAAAACTAGACCTTCTACAAAACAAACTTCTAGACTATTATAAGGCCCTACTAAAACAGAACCAGCCAATACAGACCCTGCCCAACAGCAAAACTATCAACTTCCCAAAATTTGCATGTAAAGACATCTCAGAAGCAGAAGTTAAAGACATCCTCAAACACCTTAAACCATCGCAATCTAAGGGCGATGTATGCCCCCCCAAGATCATTAATGAGTATGCCGAGCCACTTGCTCCACTCTTGACCGCCTTCATCAACTCCTCATTTAAAGCAGACATTGTCCCTGACAGCCTTAAAGAGACCTGGGTGCATCCCCTTCTAAAAAAGCCAACACTAGACACCTCCCAGCCTAATAACTACAGGCCCATAACGACCATCCCGTTTCTTCTCAAAATATTAGACAAGCCCGCTCACAACCAGATCCAACTTTACCTGGAAACCAACTCCATCCTAGGAAAAAGACAGTCTGGATTTCGCAAAGGGCACAGAACCGAAACCTCCCTGCTAGACCTAAAAAATCAAATCACTCAAATCTTGGACAATGGCAAGCCCGCCCTCCTCCTCCTCCTAGACCTCTCAGCGGCGTTCGATCTGGTGGAACACAAAACCCTCACCACACACCTCACACATGTTGCGCACTTTTCCGACCAAGCAGCTTCCTGGGTCCTCTCCTTCTTAGAAGGCAGAGCAATGAAAGTCTTCTCAGACATAGCAAATTCAGCTCCCACCATCATTCACTGTGGTGTCCCACAGGGATCGTGTACTGCCCCAAAGCTCTACAATCTCTTCACAAAGCCCCTTTTTGATAAACTTGATGCACTTGGGATCGCATATACAAACTATGCTGACGATACCCAGGTGCTCCTTCCTCTAACAGGCTCATATCACCAAGCCGCTACAGCCCTACAACAAATCTACTCCACTATCCAAGCTTGGATGGCCACAAATGGCCTATGCCTCAACGGAGACAAGACTGAGATTCTTATTCTTGGCCAAAGGTCCTCTCTAGCAAACCTAGACTGTCTCTACTCCAACTTCAACATTGACAACTGCGTCATCCCAGTCCTATCCCCTGTTAAGACGTTAGGGGTCCACATTGATGCTACACTGTCCATTAATAAGAAAGTCGGAGCTTTTGTCTCTGCTTCCGCCCTTAGTACCAAACTCATTAACACCTGTGAAGTGTGGAATTATAGTCGGAGACAGGCAAATGCTAAAACAATATTTATTCACGGGTTTAAGGCAGCAAATGCTGAAAGAATAACTATCAAGTCCTCCCGGTTAGCTTCACCGGTGTCCTGGTCTCCTGTAGTACAGCGGCGTTAGTCCTGGCTTGGTCCTATCTCGAGCCGCTGTCCGGATAGGCCCACCACTCTGGTTCTCTCTCCTCTCTCTTCTCTGTGTCCTGTGGAATGAGAGCAACCCATTAGTCTCGTTCGGTGCGCTTTTAACACACCTGGAGGTTTCAAGCCCCCGCCAATCACTGAGGGTCTGGGTTAACCCCCTTCTCATTGGTTCCTGGGATGTGGTCCCGCCACTCTTAAGGGTTGCCGTCCCGGGGTGTCGCCATTCCCGTTCCCCTTGTGGTGGTGGGCGGTTGTGTTGGCCATGCGGTTGTGGCCGCGCCGTGTAGGGACGCATCCGGATGCTGGGCGTCCCTCCCCAGCAATGTGCAGCTCTGGCACCGTCAGGAGTAGCACGGGGGCGGCGAGCCAAGTGCCGTTCTCCCATATCTCGGTGCCGTCGTGGGCACTGCTCCCCCTCCCCCGGACCGGGGTGATCAGGTGAGTACCTGGCGGCCCCGCCGTGGCTGTACACAGCGGCTTCTTCCGCGGCCTTGCCGCGGCTACTCGTAGCGGTTTTAGCCGTGCCCCAGCCGCGGCTACCCGCAGCGGGTTTCCCTTCCCTTGCCGCAAGGGAAAGGGCGGGCATGGCAGCGCCTCCCGACTCATGCGGGCCGGCCACACGCCGCGGCATCAGCCGAGGCGCAGCATCACACATCCCCACCCCAATCCCAGGCCGTTCGGGCAAGGGTGAACACCTAGACAGATAGTCAGCCACCAGCTGGAACCTGGCAGGCCTGTGCAGTGTGACGAAGTCGAAAGGCTGAAGGGAGAGAAACCAGCGGAGTACCCTCTGGTTCGTGTCCTTATGTTGAGCCAGCCACTGGAGGGGGGCATGGTCGGTGTATAGAGTGAACCGGCGACCCAACAGATAGTACCGGAGCGAGTCAACGGCCCACTTGATGGCCAAACACTCCTTCTCAATGGTTGAGTAAGCCGCTTCATGGGGCAACAATTTCCGACTGATGAAGCACACCGGCTGCAGGTCCTCCCCATTCATCTGCGATAATACAGCTCCCAGGCCCTGGTTTGAGGCGTCCGTTTGTAAAAAGAAAAGTTTCTGGAAGTCCGGGCAGCAGAGGACGTGATCCTTCGCTTTAGGTGTGCTATGGCGTTCAGGGCCCTCGGGTCGTTGGTCAGGTTGGGATTCCCCTTGAGCCTCAATGCGTCCGTCAAGGGAGCGGCTATCGAGGAGAAGTCAGGGATAAATCTTCGGTTATACCCGATCAACCCCAGGAACGCTCGTATTTGTTTCCTGTTGGTGGGAGTCGGTATATCATGGATATCCTGTGTTTTGGACAACTGCGGTTTCAGCACTCCCCCACCCACTATGTAGCCCAGATATTTGGTTTTGTGGGTTCCCATCGTAGTCTTCCTGGGGTTGATATGTAGTCCTGCCTTCTGTAAATCAGCCACTTCTAGTTCTAGGTGGTTCAGATGCGATCCCCAGGATTGGCTGTATACCACAATGTCGTCTAGGTAGGCAGCAGCGTATCCAGCATGCGGTCTCAGTATGATGTCTATCAATCTCTGGAACGTGGCGGGGGCCCCGTGGAGGCAAAAGGGCAGGGCCTTATACTGATATAAGCCTTGTGGAGTGGAAAAGGCAGTTTTCTCCCTGTCCTGGGAGCGAAGGGGTATTTGCCAATAGCCCTTGGTTAAGTCTAGAGTACTTAAGAAACTGGCTGCTCCAAGGCCCTCCAGGAGTTCGTCCATCCGAGGCATTGGATAGGCTTTGTATCGGGACACCACGTTCAATTGTCTGTAGTCCATACAGAAACGGACCGAGCCATCCGGTTTAGGGACGAGTACTATGGGGGACGACCAAACGCTGACAGAAGGCTCGATGATATCCATCCTTAGCATCTCATCCACCTCGGATTTGATGATGGTTCGCCTGGCTTCGGGTATCCGGTACGGTCTAAGCCTCACAGGTGGTCCGGGATCTGTTTTGATTATATGCTCAAGAACATCGGTTCGTCCAGGTAAGGCGGAAAAGGCGTCAGCATAAGGGGACAGCCTGTTCCTGATGTCCGTCTTCATTTCGAGGGTTAGGGCGTCTCCCCAATTGACTGAATCCAGGGTATCAGGAACGGTGTTCAGGATCTCGTCTGGTTTGGCTTCCTCGATACATACAAAGGCACCCAGAAGAGGCTCGTTCCATTTTTTTAGAAGGTTGATGTGATAGACCTTCTCTGGGGTGGTACGATCAGGTTGGTGTACCCGGTAGGTTACTGGGCTTAGTACATCAGTGATCTCGTACGGCCCTCTCCATCTAGCCAATAGTTTGTTGGTGCTGGTAGGCAGGAGTACCAATACCTGGTCCCCTGGGTTGAAGGTTCTCATTCGGCTCCCCTTGTTATAATTCCTTTCTTGAGTTTTTTGGGCATGTCCAAGGTTGTCTTGGGCCAGTGTACGTAGTGCGGTTAGGTGTTCCTTTAACTCCTCCGTATACTCGGTTAAAGACACTTCTTCTGTGGATTCCCATTCCTCTTTAACCAGGTCTAATATTGTTCGAGGTTGTCTCCCAAACAAGAGCTCGAAGGGAGAGAAACCGGTGGACGACTGCGGGGTGTCTCTTAACACCATTAACACCAGGGGGATCACCCGATCCCAGTTTTTCCCGGCTGGTCCCGTCACCCTTCTTAGCATTTTCTTGATTGTTTGGTTATAACGCTCTACCAGCCCATCAGTTTGGGGATGATATACTGAGGTTCTCAACTGGTTGATCTGGAACTGTCCACATACTTGTTTTAGGAGGGTTGACATGAAATTAGTACCCTGGTCGGTGATTATCTCGGAGGGTATCCCCACTCGGGCAAAGAATGGAATTAGCTGGTCGCACAATACCCGGGCCGATGTTCCCTTTAGGGGAAAGGCCTCTGGGTACCGAGTAGCGTAGTCGACTACGACCAGTAAGTATCTATAGCCGCGGCTGGCTGGTTCCAGGGGTCCCACTATATCCATGCCTATCCTCTGGAATCGGATTGAAATGAGGGGCATTTTCTGTAGCGGTGCCCTTGCGGGTAGAACCCCGCTAGTCAATTGGCAGGTGGGGCAGTTCTTGCAATGTTGGGCGACCTCCCCATAAATGCCTGGCCAGTAAAACCTCTTTAGTAGGTTTTGTTGGGTTTTAAGAGAGGCCATGTGACCCCCACAGGAATGGTTGTGGGCCAGTTGTAGCACTATAAGACGGTGGCTCTTCGGTAGTACAAGTTGTTCCTTTATGGCGTCGTCGTCACCCTTATACCTCCGGTATATATACACCTTGTCGCAGTAGAAACCCTGGGCCTCTGGCTAGGTTGGGTTCCCCTTCCCGAGCGGCCCTTTCCCTGGCCACTCGTAGGGTGGGGTCGGTTAGGGTCTCCCCCCTTATGGTGTCTTCGTTACCTTCGAGCTTCCAGTCGATAGGCCGGGTCATATAACTGGCCTGACACCATGCCATCCGGGTCCGCCTCTTTCGCCCAGGTGGGGGTTCCCGGGAAACGGGGTCCGTCCCTGCAACATCGGAATTGGGCGGGGACTGTCCTTCCCTTTTACCTTAATGTCTGATCGAAACTGGGGAGGTCGGTCCCAATTACCACCGGGGTGGGGAGACAAGGTAGGACGGCAACCCTCAAGGGAGAGGAGGTTTCATTTAAATCAATCACAACATCCTTCATCGGGTAACACTTGGTGTCCCCGTGAATGCATCGGATAGGTACGGTTACATTAGGTAAGCAGGGAGTGTTACTCACGGTTGGTGATATGGCGGTCTGCCTGCTGCCGCTGTCCAAAAGTGCACGTGATGGTCTGCCGTCGACCCGAATGTCCACCACATATGGTCCTGGGACGCCGTCCTCGTCTATCGGGTTCAGGTAGCCGATGTCCATGGGTTCAACCGTTCTTCTCCTGGGACAAAACCGGGCTATATGGCCCCACTCGTTGCACTCATAGCACTGCGGTTGCTTGTAACCAGGGGTCGGTGATGGGGCCTTCTCCTCGCTTCCTGGTCTCTTGTCCTCGGGTCTCCTGGTGTTCTCATCGGAGGGTCTCCATTTTATGGGTAAGGCTCGGTTACCCCTAATCACGTGGGGGTCGGATATCGGGATGGCGATGCGGGCTGATACCCCTGTAGGTGGTAGTCGGAAGTGGCCGGCCTTCTGGTATGCTGATGCAATATTCACAGCCTCGGTTAGGGTGGGCCGATGGTGCTGCCTGACCCATTTCTGCATCTGCCCGGGCAGGGCTTTGACAAATTGTTCCAGAATAATTTTATCGATCAGGGGTTGGTTAGCGGGCTTTGGAGCCAGCAACCACTTCTCGGCTAGGTCCTTTATCCTATAGTATAGCTGGCGTGGACTCTCCCCGGCCCTGAGCCTGGTTTCCCTCAGTTGGATCCGGTATGCCTCGTCGTCCAGGCCTAAGCGGTCTAGTACTGCAGCCTTGATCTCTCCGTACGGCGTGTTGCCGTTGGGGTTTACCGCCTGGTAGGCGCACTGCATCACCCCAGACAGTAGGGGGGCGACATACTGACCCCACCGGTCCGGAGGTCACTGTGTGTTTCTGGCTATGCGTTCAAAACTAGTAAAGAAGAAGGCAGGATCCTCTCCGTCCCTATACTTTTTTAGGAGGGCCGAGGGCACCAGTGGTTGGTTTCTAGTACTGGCCACTGCATCGGTGAGACGGGACATGGTCTCATGCTGTTTGTCCTGTGCGGTGGTCAGTATAGTGCCCTGCAGCTGGATGGCTTGTTGAAAGGCTTGCCGATCCGCAGCTGCTTGTTGTGACTGCAGTTGTACCATCTGTTGCAATTGTTGTTGGCCCTCAGACAGGGTCTTTATCAAAGACTCCATAGCGCTGTATAAAATCCCACCTTCGTCGCCAGTGTGAAGTGTGGAATTATAGTCGGAGACAGGCAAATGCTAAAACAATATTTATTCACTGGTTTAAGGCAGCAAATGCTGAAAGAATAACTATCAAGTCCTCCCGGTTAGCTTCACCGGTGTCTTGGCCTCCTGTAGTACAGCGGCGTTAGTCCTGGCTTGGTCCTATCTCGAGCCGCTGTCCGGATAGGCCTACCACTCTGGTTCTCTCTCCTCTCTCTTCTCCGTGTCCTGTGGAATGAGAGCAACCCATTAGTCTCGTTTGGCGCGCTTTTAACACACCTGGAGGTTTCAAGCCCCCACCAATCACTGAGGGTCTGGGTTAACCCCCTTCTCATTGGTTCCTGGGACGTGGTCCCGCCCCTCTTAAGGGTTGCCGTCCCGGGGTGTCGCCATTCCCGTTCCCCTTGTGGTGGTGGGCGGTTGTGTTGGCCATGCGGTTGTGGCCGCGCCGTGTAGGGACGCATCTGGATGCTGGGCGTCCCTCCCCAGCAATGTGCAGCTCTGGCACCGTCAGGAGTAGCACGGGGGCGGCGAGCCGGGGCGCTGTTCTCCCATATCTCGGTGCCGTCGTGGGCACTGCTCCCCCTCCCCCGGACCGGGGTGATCAGGTGAGTACCTGGCGGCCCCGCCGTGGCTGTACACAGCGGCTTCTTCCGCAGCCTTGCTGCGGCTACTCGTAGCGGTTTTAGCCGCGGCCCAGCCGCGGCTACCCGCAGCGGGTTTCCCTTCCCTTGCCGCAAGGGAAAGGGCGGGCACGGCAGCGCCTCCCGACTCGTGCGGGCCGGCTACACGGCGCGGCATCAGCCGAGGCGCAGCATCACAACACCATAAAACCTTTCCTAACAAAGGACAACTGTCTGTCAATAGCCAGAGCCACCATAGGGCCAAGCTTGACTATTGCAATGCGTTCCTAGCCGGGACCTCCAAAAATAACACAAACAGACTCCAAATCACCCAAAATAACTCGCTCAGAAAATCCTTAAGCATTCCAAAAAGAGACAACATCACACAAGCAAGAAAGACTGCTCATTGGCTCCCAGTCAAAGACTGTATCACAGTCAAAATTCTCACGACCACACACAAATGCATTAACCTTACAGCATCGTCCTACCTCTCAGACACACTATACAGATCTATCTCAACTAGGCCTACTAGAACATGCTACACCAACCAACTCATCGTACTGTGCATCAACAGGGCCAAAGCAGGAGGGATAGGCTTCCCATATCTAGCCCGAAGCTCTGGAATGCGCTCCTCACTGCCCTCAGAGCAGAAACCTCTCTCTCTGCCTTTCGAAAAAAAAACTTTAAATTGCTCTATTTAACTAACCACTCTCTAATTTCCCATCCCTTTTCAGCTTTTTTGTTTATGTGCGTTACAAACTGTTCCATACAAATTGTACAATAAGTATGAATGTTTGTTGTTTGATGTAACTAAGCTCTGATCACCCACTGTAACAAGCGCCATGATGCCCTCGGGCTGTTGCACGCTCTACAAATATGAATAATAAATAAATAAAAGTGCCTCCACCCTTAGACTCTCTGTTGGAATTCTAGCGCGCAGGGGGAGAACCTGCCACGTGACCACCAGTGGTGCGTGATCTGACAGGATTCTGGCTTCGTATTCGGCCTGTATGATCCCACCCACTATTTCCTCCCCCACAAACACATAATCCAACCTTGTGCATATGTTATTCGGGGCGGTAGAGTGCGAGTACCCTCGGTCTCGGGGGTGCATGGATCTCCAAACATCCGCTAGCATGAATGTACTTAGCAGTGTGTTCAAAGCTTTTGCCAGAAGGGCTGGACTCACGTATTTGTTATCCGATCTATCTAATGTCGGGTCCAACGTGCAATTAAAGTCCCCCACATATCATCCCCCATCTCTATGTGGGCTAATCTTGGGATACAACGATCTGAAGTAAGCTGCAGTATATTGGTTCAGGGCATACATATTGATGATGCATATTTCTCTACTTTTGACCAATCCCCTCATGATTATCATCCTGCCATCTGTATCTTGATGGGTCTGAAGGATCTGGAAGGGGACTGTTGGTGCTACCCAAATTAGGACCCCTCTAGCATAAGCTGAGTATACTGAGCCCAATGTAACTTCGCTCCATTTCCATGCTATCCTGTCTTGTTTCTCCTTGGTTAAGTGCATTTCTTGCACCAGCGCCACATCTATTTTCTGCCTGCGCAGGTATGTCATAACCCGATTCCTTTTGATATAGCTGTTCAAGCCTCTCGCGTTCTAGGTTACTATTTTAAGTTCCCCCATATTCCTTGGTCTCTCTCATCCGCAATACTATCATTACATCTCTACAACGGTTACCCGGTGCATCTCCATAGGCCAACTTCCTTCTAACTACCCCAAATTGTCTCGCACCCCCCACCCAAACCATGTTTTGCCGGTACACAGAGTGCAGCAGGAGGATACAAAACTAGAAGCTAGAGGAGGAACTGTGTTACATTCCTTTTGTGGCATTTTGAAACTTGAATAAGTTGAAGCTTGGGGAATGGAACCGCAAGGAACTCAAAGAAACTGAAGGTATTTGAAATCACTTTAAGGGCCTGTGGAGAAGGTCTTATGAATAGCCCTTTTGATTGAACTCATTTTTGTGACATTGACCAAATTGCACCTGGTGAGAAGACCACCTGAAACCAACTTTGGTTTCCCACTTTTTGTTGAACCACTATGTTTCCTTTTTTTAAAAGACTTCCTATCACATTTTTGTAAAGAGTGAGGGTAAGTATAGGTTTAGACACAGACTTTTATTTTGGACTATTAGACAGCAACGGCCATTTGAAACACCAGTTAAGGGATCCATCCTTTTAGAGTTAGGGCCAGTCAGGCATTACACCATCCCAGGTTCCTTAGTAAATAAAGGTTTTAAAAATGAACCTTTCAGTCTGTGTCTCATGCTTGTCTTCCAGCACTCATTATTTCCTAGGATTTTATAAGAGCTTTAATCTCTCTGAATGTCAGTTACATTACAAAGGTTTTTCTTACTCCCAATACATAACTGATTATGATAGTTTTCTCCCACATTCAGATATTTAGTTTAGGAAAATAAAAGCTCTCTCTGACAGCAGAAAATTACATATTCCGGTATTACCGATACTTCCTTCCCTGAGAAAGACAAATACTACATCTCAGCCAACATAGTCCTCTTATTCCCCTGGGGCCCTTCTCCTCCAAGATAACACCAGCCCCAGGGTCAGGATCAGGAAGCCTCAGTCTTTCCCTGGACATCTGGGAGGAGGCTTTAGCAGGGTATTTGTGAGGACTCTGTAGGATTCATCACATGGTCTATGTGGAATTTCAGAGGACAGGCTGGGGAAGTCTTGACTTTGCTCCTCAAGTGGCCCACTCCTTTCAAAAATGCAGAAAGCTGGCTAATCTGAAGTGTTCCATTTGGCACAGGAACCATTGTGTGTCCTGCTTTGCAGAGAATGTGGTTCAAGCAAAGTCTTGTGGCATGACAGCTATATTATAATTTCAGTCCGATTTAAGAAGGGCCTTGAAGTGTCCACTTTAAGATTGCAATGGGGGATTGTGAAAGTGTTTTGAGAAGCCGGTCTCGGGAGGATAGCTCAGGGGCAACGTGCTTGCCTTGGAAAAAAGACGTCACGGGGCACCACAGGTTCAATCCCCGGGTCCGCGCTTAGAAACCTCTGTGCATTAAGCGCATTATAAATAATCTATCATATCATAAGCCTAGGGAGACATCTCTGATGGGGACAATCTTGTGGGGCAGGGGCACATGCTGCAGAGTTTTGCCTTTCCAGGTTCAGTCGATTACTCGGGTCCTCCTTCTTTTGGATCACCCGTTGGTCTTGAAATTGCTCCAGGGGCCACATTTTGAGCTGGACGAGATTGACATAAAACTGCACATTGAAGACTGTTTTCCTGGTAGCTATTATGTTCACACACAAGATGGAAGAGATTGGGTCTCTTCCATGGACAAAGCCTTTCCTAGGAGTGCTAGTGGAGTCATTGGTGCTTTGATGTGATCCTGGGTTTCTTCTGAAGGTGGGGTATGAGTGTTGTAGGTCTCAGGACATTGTACTCCCTGCTTTTCATTCGAATCCTTGCTCTCGGGATGAGGAAATGTGAAAGTCTGTACCCATGTATCTTTAAAGGACTGCATGTTTTCAGGCGGTGGTCAATTTGGTAATCACATACAGAGACTCAAAGGCTGGTAGGAAGGCCTTAGCGGTTTTCCGTTAGCCAATGGAATAAAACAATCATGTGCATGGCTCAACCGGACCAACATTATCCGGACCAACATTATCCATTCCATTCGAGAGAGAATAGAAAGAAAAAGAGGGAGGACAGTGGTTGATGGAATGGATAACGTTGGCTTGTATGATGGCTTACAAGGTGACGGGGTGCTACTGCCTCTGAGGATTCAAGAATGGTCCATCAGAAGCATGGTGACATCCTCGATAGATGCACAGGGAGTCTCCCTGCAGGACGTTTGTAGGTTGGAGGAGTAGGCCCACCAAAATTCTTTCGTCAGAAGTAGAGCTCTCAAGTTTGCTGGGCCATGCGTGAGAAGGTCATCCATTCCTGTTTTAATTTGGAACTCTTAGACTTGTAGTTTTCCTAAATTTCAAATGGGAAATAAAAAACGATATCTCAGAATTGAATGGGAAAACAAACGGGACCGCATGGTCTTTTCACCCGTGGCCACAGGAAACTTGAGAACTCTGCAGACATTATCGACTGACTGTGGCCGTAAGAAGGCTTGTGTTTTTGGCATTGAGATTCTGGTGTTCTGAGGGCTGGTACGCACAGAGGGAAGTGAGTGCCAGTTGTCGGTCAATACATTTGATGGTAGGGTGTGTTACAAAATGCATTTGTGTTTTGTGGTGTTTCACAGGCCCTATCATCTTGATATGTGGTATTCCCCAAAAGTAAGTACTGGGATGAGGAAGATGAACATGGCGGTAATGCCTACATTACTTACTGGAAAACCTCATTAATCCTATTCCTATTCTTCCTCGTCAAAGTACTTGTCTCAGGAGGATAGCTCACGGGCAGCGTGCTCGCCTTGGAAGCAAGACAACACGAAGCAACACAGGATCGATCCCCGGGTCCGTGCTTAGAAACCTCTGGGTATTATGCGCGTTGCAAATAACCTATCATATCATATCTTACTTGCAACCTGCCTCTCCCTCTTGGTGAGGGATGGTAGGGCCCATGGTCCTCAGTTGGAAATGGCTAACCAAGGTGGAATGGTGAAAGGAGACCAGTCAGATTGAAAGAAAGGTTCCTGTCAGGGGAGGTGGGGCATCAAATGTAAGTACCGTGACGAGGACGTGTATGACTAGGAGTAATGAGGAATGCCATTAAGTAATTTAGGCATGTCCTTTCATTGCTTCAAAACAGCATCTTAAATCAACTCATGTAAAATATACTATAAGTCCTTAAACTAAACTACATTTCCCAAGAACACAGAAATATTAGTATTTTAACAAAATCATGTGACGCTCCACAACAATCACAATAGCTTCGGGATATATAATGTCCCATAGCCTGAAACCAGGTCGTTTTGTTTGATGCAAAACTATCCCCAGGCCTTACCTGCATTATTGAAATCCACTCGAACAGCTTTAACTGCTTCAAATCGTCCAAGCAGCAATTATTTTCACAAACAGTTAATGAACATTCATTGTTCATGCCATGCAGTGAGGTATCGCTTTGCCCGGGTATGAAAATATTTTGCCTCTGTGTCTTTAACAGACTCATAACTTTCTTGAATGTTAGTATGAAAAATATGTATCCTATGGCAAGACTGGAGACTCATATTATGATTGTTCAAAGCTTACTTACTTTCCCAACGAAGAAACGTGTTCAATTGGCCTGAACTAGAATCACCAGTCTGCTGCTTTCATTATATTCTTCAACCTGACACCTGCTTTGAAGGACCTTCAGGCAATGGCTTTTCCGGTGAAATGTGTGCCAAAGCCTTGGGTGTCTAGTCCTGCCTGTAAGTTAGTCCATCTGGTATGAGTAGCGCAAGCTGCTACCTTATGCAATACCTATTGACAATGGAGTTTTAGAAGACCTAATCTCTGCCATTACCTCCTGATAAGGCTTGAGGCACCTAACAACACACAGCTTAGGATGGTCAGGAAAAGACGGGGATGATGCTGTTGAGATTAGTGTCTTAGTCTTCCAGGTAATATGAAACGTAATCCCTTAAAGGGAAAAACTCCTGTTCATAATGTCCAAGGCCCTGACATCCGATACACTCTTACAGCAGATCAGGCATAAAAGTATAGTCAGCTTATCCAACAGGGCTTTCCTAGACAAGTGATCATTATCTGACCATGTCAGAAAAAGGCACAGAACTTTATTGACATCCCACAGTATGGAATAGTCTGGCGTTAGTGGCCTCACTAGCCGAATGCCCATCATCAATCTCTTTATGAGGAGATGCTCACTAAGTGGGGTGTGTCCACCAAAACGTGCCCTGCCAAAATCACCTACACATTAACTGTCCTGTAGGCTTTGTATCCTGCCGCTAATTTTGATAGGAAATTAGTCAGTGTAACCACATCTGCCATAATTGTATTTGTACCCCTTGCCATGCACCAACTATTCCAGCTATCTCAAGCTTCCTTGTACAATCTCGTCTTTCCCGGGGCCCACAATCTCTGGATGAAGTGACCAGCCTCGTTCAAACGTCCTGGCTTTCTCCAGAAATCATTCATGCTAGCAAGTCCAAGGACCCGCCCAGGACCATCAAGTGAAGGCTCCTTTCTGGGTCCTGGGGGGATCTGCGGCATCTGTGCCTAGAGTATTGGAGTCTCTACTGAAAGCTCCAGGAGATCTGGGAAATCAGGTTGTGCTGACTAAAAGGGGGTAACCAGTGCCGCTCTAGCCTGGTGTCTACGAATGAAGGAAATCGTACTAGGGATTACCACAAAAGGAGAAAAAGTATACTCCTTTGCTGGTTCCAACTGCTGTAGAAAAGCATCTCTTGCTAGTCCCTTCAGGTCTGCCTCCAACAGAAGAAATCTCTCCAGCTGGCAGTTGGCCCTTGAGGCCAACAGATCCATCATGCATGGTCTTCAAATCGTCATCAGGTGCTGGAAGACTTCCCTGTGTTGCTTCCATTCACTGGCATCTCGCGCCTTGAAACAATTGTGTATAGGCGCATTACAAATGCCATATCATATCATATCTCTCCGGAATCTCGAGTTCCAATCTGCTACCGTGTTTGCCAAATCCAGTGGATATTCCACCATCACTAAAATGTGCCTCTCCAGGCAGCAGTGCCAAAATTATTTGGCTAGTGTTGGGAAGGAGCTAGTGTCTTCCTTCATTCCCAAGTGCTACAATTAGGTAAGACTTCTTTTACCTGTTTCTAGGCACTACAAGAGACCAGGGGGGAGGAGGGGCACTAAAAAGAAGGCATGTAGCCTGCATTAAAAATAGATCGCAGAGCGCATGCAGTGTTGCGACACCGAGTAGCTTTGGCAGAGCAAACGAAGTGGCTCACCAGCTGTTGGCTGTCTGTCAAAAATCCCATGCAGGGCGGTGCGTGGCCAAGATAGCGGGCCAAGTGGACGTGTCCAGGGTTAGCTCCATCCAGGCCCGAGGAACTATAATAAAATCTGACATCAGGCACGCTGTGAACTAAACTTTGGACACCGGCTCAACAGCGGGGAGTAACCCTTGCGAGCACAACGCGAGGAAAGTGACACCGGGGAGCGAAGGAAGGCAAGGACACGTACTGGAGATGCGAGCGGGAAAATGGCAGCCAGCCTCGTCTGGTCACGGAGCATAGCGGCGATCTCTGAGCAGGGAGCCCAGGAATAGCAAGGACGAGGAGGCTGTGATGAGAGCGGCACGGCAGGAGGAGCAATACAGAGAAAGTGTGGCAAGTCCTCCGCAGTGAAGCGAGACGGCCAGACAGGAGTGAAGCACCGCATGGAACACTGCCCCGGGAAAGAATGGAGGTGAAGAGGAGTGAGTGACTTGCCATCCAGACAGGAGCTTGGCAGGCGCAGACCGGGATGCGCACCAAGACACATTGAAGCGACAAATCAAATGGTGCCAGGGACTGCGATACTCCGGTGTACCTGGCCAGCAGGCAGTGGGGAAAGCAGCTGGGAGGACACCGACCCCGGCAAAAGCCAAGGAGCCACCGAAGAAGGGGAGCTGCAAGGCGGCACAAGCGAGGAGACCCGCGAAACAAAGAGGTGGAGAGAGCCTGTCTGCACGGCGAGGAACGCCGGGGAGACCACGGTGCCGGGAGGAGGACCAATGAAAGCAGCAGCAGAAGGAGGCGCCATCGAAAAGCCCCGGAGGGCACCACTGTGAGGGAAAGCAACAGAGGTACTGCCTGAGAGGTGAACAGCCCGCGGAGTATCCCGGCAAGCCCAGCAGCTGGGAAGCAGAGAAGGGCAGCCATTTGGATTCTGTTGAACCCCTGACTGACCAAGGAAAGTGAGGAGAATCTGGAGAGTGCCAGCAAGGAAGGCTGAGCAGGAGCAGATGGAAAGGATCCGGCAGCCACCTCTGGAACACCGGTAAGCCCCGCAGCGGGGGGAAGCATAGAGTGCCATATATAGAGGAAACCCCCAACTAGTCGGGAGAGGGCGAATAGGGCTCCAGCTGACGCCAGCGGCGGCAAGGTTGGCGGGAAGGGGCAGGTGAGACCCTATCATCTGGGGCACTGCCCATAAGCGCCCACAGTGAAGGGGAGCCCAGCCCTAACAGACTTTGGGGGTGCTGGGCAAAATTGGGGGCTCATCCGGAGGAACGGATACTGCGGCCTAGAGCACCTCCCCCCAAACGGCAGGCGCGAACGGAAAATTTAACACGCACAACAACGATTAAAATCCTCCGGACACAGAAGGCCGCACATAGTGAGTGGAGGGAGAATCACAAGGGCACCTACGGTGGGGAAAGAGGAACCCAGGGAGCTGAGGAGGTTACAAGGGTAGGCCGTACCCAAGGAGACCAGTTGGAAGAGGGGAAAGAAACAGAAGCCCACAATATAAGAGCCACAGAGGAAGGTGTTAGGGAGAATTCTCTCTTTAGGCTGAATTTCCTAACCTAGTGAGTCCCCCAGCAGCTTTGCTGGATTTCTGGAGTTTGTTTTTTTCTCCTGCCAAGAGTGAGACTCTTTTTTCTCCCACTCTTGGACATGATTTATGGTGTTCCTTTGACTGTTAATGTGATTTATGGGCTATGGGGTCCTTTACTCCATAGGGTCTCATGTGTTTTTACACAGCACCCTCCGTGCAGTGACACAAGGGTGTCATAGTGACACCCCACCATAGACGCCATACCCTGGGACTGACTACTGTCTCCCAGGGCATGTAAAGTCACCATTGGCTTTACTAGTCCCAAATTATTAACAGAAACCAGTACAAACCATAATATTGTGGACGTACTGGTTCGATTGCCCCGGGGTCTTTTAGTCGAGGGGGCACGTCTCCGTCCCCCCTGATCGAGTTTTGGCTGGTGGCAGTGGATACTACTTTTTATATTCGACCGCGAATATATCCCTATGGGATTTTCCCATTGTTCGAGGCTACCAACTTTAATTATTTAATTCTCATAGCCTCGAACATACTGCCGGTTTATTTATTTAATATTAATTCGCCGGTTGGTATTTTTTGCCAGGACTCGATTCTAAAATGGCGTTTGTGTTCTCTTCTGTGACTCCAACCGAAGTCGAGCCCTTTGTTCCACTTTTTGGCGGGCTTCTCCACAAAAGCCTCCAAAAGTGGTGCCACTCTGTCTGGGTACCACAGTGTGTGTGGGAGGGGGTTTAGGCACCCTGGACTGAGTTACCTTGGTAACTCAAGTCGCACTCTTGTGTGATTGGCACAAGTGGTGAGCCGGCCGGCTCACCACTTAGCATGTTTGATTGACAGCTAGGCTGAGTGAATGGGGGTGTGCTGCATAAAAGCAGGGCTTTGGGGACTGGAACTTCAGAAGTCGCCACAGGACCTGAGAATCCGACGAGGGAGAAGCTGAGCCGACCTACCACGACGACACCACCGGTGGAGCCCTGCGGAACCGACTCACCACTTCCCGACGACAGAGAAGATCTCCCGGCTGGAGAGGCTTCTTCCCCTGACTGGTGGGCACAACCAGTTTACCTTCTTCTCTTTGCACCCCAGACCGGCTTGTGGTCGAATTGCCCGTGCCAAGCACCCCGGCAACCGGATAGCCACTTACCACTGGACCGCGACTCAAAGGACCGCTCCTTTTACCTGAGAAACTCCACGGCTGGTTTCTTCCCTGGCAGTGCAACGGACTCCTGTCTTCCTCCCTGACGAGATCCTCTCTTCCCCCGGACGAAGCACCGACTTGCATCCGCTGCCAGGAACAACTGCCCCCGCTGGAGTATTCTCACCACTTTAAGGTACTGTGTCCGCCAGGCCTCCCTTTCTGTAGCAACAAGGTAATAATAACCCCTTAATAACCTTCTGGACTGGGCTGGCCGCCTTGACCTTCTAACTGGTCCCTTTCTTTGGTCCAACTCTTTTTGAACCTTTTCAAGACTTTTGTGCACTGCAACCGTATGACCTTGGACACATTTCGATTGATCCTCTTAAAGTGGATCCAGCCTACTGAACTCTAACTTCACGGTTTTACTTTGCCTTCCTCTCTTGTTGTGTTCTTGTAAAAGTGTTGGGACCTGTTTCAATTTATTCTCTGCTTTTCTCTCCCTTTTAAAACGAATTATTAGAGTGCCATCTGCGTTAAGCGCTCACCGTTGTCTGAAAATAAGTGGGGCTTTACTTAAGACTTGTTTAATATTCTTCTAAGGGAGTGTATATCTTTTAGTGACCGTCTTTTTGAATTGCTTACTATTAGTGCCTGTGTGTTTTTCTAGATGTGGTTTTAAATAAATAATTATATCTCTTTTACACCAAGCCCTGGTCAGTGTTTACTTGTTCTACTGTGTTCTTTTGACCTATTGGGAATACTCTGTATACTGCCTAACTCTTCTTGAGGGAAGTCTGACTGCTCAGCCACAGCTAGCAAGTGAATCTGTGTGGTACAGACTGCTACCAAGTGGATATACTGCCAAACACCTGTAGTCTTAAATCTTTTGCTGTGGTCCAAGAGGGAACTGCACAGGTTTCTGCCTAACAGAAGGTACAGCAGTGTTCCCAGGAAACTAGCAGAGAAACGCTAGCCAGCTGGGGCGAAGCCCCTAAAGGGAGCCAGGACAGTCTGAGTATTGGATGAGGGGAAGAACAGCAATGGAGTAGTGAGAGGCTGATGGGACCCAAAAAGAAGAACCTTAACTTGGGTGAGCGGGACCAGGAAACACGCAACAAAGGGCACATACAAACAAAGCCTCCCTTTGGCAACCCGGCAGAGCAGGACATAAGCACAATGGCCCTCACCAAAGACGATCTGCTTGCAGCGCTGTCTAAATTCAAAGGGGAACTGACAGAAACTGTCAAGGCGGAGGGTGCAAGCATACGGGAAGAGCTATCGCAAGCAATCACAAACAACAGGAGAGACATTGACTCACTGGAAGAGCGGGTAATGGTGATGGAAGAGTGCCTAACGGACCTAGATGCAAAAGGGCCCGAGTGGACACAACAAGCGACAGAAACAGAGGAGAGACTAAGAGCGGTGGAAGAGAAGTGTGAGGACCTGGAAAACAGGTTGAGAAGGGATAACATTTGGATCAAGAACCTGGGGGAAGAAGCAGAGGACCCCGACCTGGAGGCCTGCATACAGGAAATGTTTGAGACCCTGGTGGAAGGAGAGGTGGCCCGTAGTATGGGGATTGAAAGGGAGCACAGAGTAGGGAACAGGAGAATGGACCCAGGGGTTAGACCCTGAGACATCTTAGTCAAAATGTACAATTATAAAGACAAGGCCCAGCTAATGAGGGTGGCAAGGACAAAGGGTAAGATCTGAGTAAGAGGACACAAAGAGCAGGTGTATGAGGATCTATCACAAATCATTACTGACGAGAAGGCGTGCCTTTAAACCGCTAACAGAGGAACTTATTAAGAGGAAGCCAAGATATAGGTAGCTCTTTCCGACATTCATCCAATTTTGCATGGGCAACGGAGAAAAAACAGTCAACCAGATCGAAGACGGGCTGTGGGCACTGGGGATGGAGATGGGAGGAGACAGTACGGGAGCCTACCAGGAGGCAACAATGTCTGGTTCCCGATCAGGGACGCAGGGATGACAACTAAAAAGTCGAGGAAGAACTGAAGAAGGACAACATAAGAGGAACTGGTGTTCACAGTAAATATAACTCTAGGACTAGAATATAGCCTGATGTTCGGTAAGAAAATGGGGGAGAATGCGGGCGGGGGTGGGGGTGATTCCAGAGACGGCTCACCAAGGGGGACCACATCATAGAACGTGGACATGGATCCAGGGACAACTGTGGGGGAGGGGTGTTTATAACCAGTCCAAAGGGTGGGAAGGGACAAAGGTGTGATGGCTCATTTACACAGAAGTTCCTAACAGTGCCTAAATACACAGGGGGAAATTCAACTAGAGCAGGATGTATAGATTGAGGACCTGGAATGTGAGAAGATTAAACAGCCCCAACAAGAGGGTAGCAGTCCTGAGAGAATTAGACAAGGAGGGACCAGAAATAGTGTGCTTGCAAGAGACGCACCTAATGAAAGAAGATGAGAGACGCTTGTGCAGTAGGAACTATACACAACAGTGCCATACCAAGGCAAGATCCAAGCGCGCAGGGGTGGCAATCCTAATCCACAAAACCATCAAAATTGAAGGAACCAGGATCAAACGGGACATAGACGGGAGATATGTAATGGTGAAGGGGAGACCAAGGGGCCAATCCTATACAAGGGCATCAGTCTACGCCCCCAACCAGGGACAAGAGAAACATTGTAAGGGATTTCTACTCAAATCTATACGGAGAAGACCAAGCGGATAGACGGAAGCAACTGGCATTCTTGGAGGGATGGGACGGGCCGAGGATAACTCCCAAGCAAAAGGATCACCTGGAAAAACTCATAGAGTTAAAACAGGTACAAAGGGGAATATCCAGACTAAAGGTGAATAAAAGCCCGGGAGGGGATGGACTAATGGCAATATTCTACACAACGTTTAGGGACCCCCTGGCCAAAAGCCTCACAAACCTATTCAATCATTTTAGAGATTCTGGAGAGGTAACCAGGTCTATGAACATGGCGCATATCACCCTGATCTCAAAGGCAGGGAATAACCCTTATGCATGCTGCTCATACCGACCCATAGCACACATCAACGTAGATGCCAAGATCTATATAAGGGTCTTTGCAGCGAGGCTGGAAGGGATATTACCAGGTCTAATAGAGCAGTACCAGACTGGGTTCATACAAGGGCGCAACACATTCAACAATATAAGGAGGGTTCTGCATGTGATAAAGCTGGGAAAGGGGGTTCCACGCCCACCTGCCTGATGATGTTAGACGCCGAGAAGGCATTTGATCGGGTTGACTGGGCCTTCATGGAACAAACGCTACAGAAGCTGGGACTTGGGCCAAAAGTGTTAAGAATGATACAGGCGAATTACTAAAAACCCGCAGGCGAGTAAAAGTCAACGGGCATCTAACCAACCCATTCTCAATAAGAAGGGGGACAATACAGGGATGCCCACTGTCTCCACTCCTTTTTGTCTTAGTGATGGAGCCCTTTGTGCATCGTATAAGGGAAAATGAGATCAGAGGGGTGACATGGGCAGGGAAGGAACATAAAATAGGGTTGTTTGCAGATGACGTAATTCAAATGATCACTGAGCCGGGGAAGTTGCTACCAGCAATAATGGGAGAGATAAGAGCATAATCGCAGGTATCGGGTTTCAAGGTCAACCTTGGGAAATCAGAAATCTTGAACCCGTCCATAGAGGAGCCAGAAAAGAAACAACTGGAAGGATCCAATCCTTTTAGATGGGCATCGGGACCAGTCAAATACTCATGGCCAATCTAACCACGTCCATCAAACAGATAGTAGGGACCAACTATCATCCGCTACTTAAACAAATAAAAGCAGATCTAGCAAGATGGAGGAGGCTATATATATCTTGTTTCGGAAGGGTAGCTGTGATCAAGATGAACGTGCTACCTAGACTATTGTACCCATTCCAAGCAATCCCCCTAACAGTCCCAGGGAAGCTACTGTAGGAAACCCAAGAAAGCATTATGGAATTTATCTGGGGTGGAAAGAAGCCGAGAATAGAAAGGAAAACGCTATTTAGGATAAAGGTACAGGGTCGAGTGGCAGCATTATCAAACACTACCAGGCGGCTCAAATAAGGGCACTTGCAGAGTGGGGAAGGGCAGGGACTCAGAAGCACTGGTTGAGCATGGAACAATCGGTGGAAGGTGATGGGAATGAAGGTGATGGAATTGAAGAAAGGAGACAGGCCAGCCGGACTGCTCGGAAATCCAATTACGAGCAATACTCTAAAGATCTGGGAAAAAGCTAACGGCAACATGCGTCTGTCACTGTGGCGGTCGCCACACACACCCATATTTGGGAATCCCGCATTCCACCAGGCAAAGAATATGCTAGGTTCAGGGATGGATTGAAGGGGGGATACGGGTGATTAGCGACCTCTATGAAGGGACTCAGTTTCAGGCATTCACAGATTGTAAAAGGGACCTGGCACTAAAGGGCGAGGACCGATTTGCCTACTGGCAATTGAGGCATTGGGCAGGGACCCCCACAATGATGGAAGGGTCCTCGAGAGAACACATAGTGAGAAAAATTGATAACATCTACAGAAAAGAACAGGGGGTTGATCTCAGCAATATATAAGATCCTAATGAGAGGGGAAAGTGAAGAATGAAAGGGGAAAGTGAAGAAGAGGGGGCCATGAGGCAGAAGTGGGAGAAGATAAAAGGAAGTGCGTTCAATGACAAGGAATGGGACAGGGTGATGAGAGGCTGGCACACCACATACACGTCGGTACAACATCAAGAGCTACAATACAAACTCCTACATCACTGGCATTACACACCAGAGAGACTGCATAAAATGAGTCCTACAAGGTCAGAGCAATGCTGGGGAGGGGTGTGGGGTGCATATATGGTGGGGACGCCAGCGATTGAAGCACTTCTGGCAGGAGGTAAAATTTAAGGTGCTGGAGATAATGGAAATAGAAAGGGAGTTTGAAGGGAAGGAAATATCCCTAGGCACCTCGCTTGACCAGCAACAAAAAATAGGGGGGGGGGGAATGCTGGGCAACTGTGGTCAAATTTAATGATGGCTGCAAAAAGATGCATAGCAAGACAGTGGAACCAGAAAGAACCCCCATCCACTATACAGTGGTATTATGCAATATGGGACACCATAGACGTGGAGAAAAAGACAGCGACGATACGTGGGACGCTGAGAGCATTTAGTAAAGTTTGGTCCCCTTTCATACAAAATGCAATCAGAGACGTGACACATCTATACATCCCAAAGAGACTACAGGCACTGGGAATTTTGGAGGAAGAAAAGGAATGAGCTGGAACTGGAACAATGCAATTGTAAGGATCGCCCGTGAGGACTGGTGGGGGGCACGGGACACAGGGGCAAGTTACCAGTTGTTGAAATTGTGGTTCAAGAACTTGAAGGGAATGTAACTCACAATACAAGCAAATAGATGTATGTTATATATGTGAATTAAATGAGCTGATAAAGTTTTGGTTTAAAAAAAAGCCCATGCAGGCTAAGGCTCGATGCACACAACGCAGAATTATGGAAAACAAGGTTTAAGGGCAATTTTTGGACCATGACTACAATGAATGAAATAGGGAGAGCATGACGGAAAAATGTTTTATATATAAATGTTCATAATGTAGCAAAATGATGAAAAACAGGAGCCACAGTGTATTCTTGCATAGGCTAGCAATATGTTAAGTAGTATGTCCTAAACGGAAATCCGACCATGAACCTTCAGTCTCTGGAATAAATGATATGCGTGTCTGACTTCAGTTTCTCATTCACTTTAACCAATGCACGTCTTCCGCGGTCTTGCTTATGCACGTTACTCTTTCCCAGTTTTTTTTTTTATGGTCCAAACACGCCCCTCACGTGTTCACAGCACGGCGTGTCAATTTTCGCCGTAACCGCTAGCTTTCTGCGGTGTTTGCAGTGTCTGTAATGTACTTCATGCGTCGATTCATAACACAACGCTTATAATATATGCCATTACTATGGCACCAAAGTCACACAAGATGGCGGCACGCAGCGCACGTACCAAGGTCCTTTCCTCTGTAGTAAGCGGTCTGCGTACGCGATGACGCGCCGATTCACAAGGCGTTCTTTGCAGCTCCTGTAGACATCAGCTCACGCACCGTTTCAACCAATGTCGGTCTCCTTCAGGTGACAGCTCGCGCACAGCATTTAAATGATGCCGCCTCCCTCTCTATTCCCTCCGGTGAGCATTACTACACTACTACCACAGTATATATCAAAGTCTGACCTCGTCCTCTGTGAAGCGCCGTCCGCATGGGCTCAGCTGTCTTGACTGGCACTGCAACCCCAAACTTCACACAATCCTCTCCAGTAGTGTACGTTGCAGCTCGCATTAACGCCCACCAACACACATCCAGGGACTTCCTTAAGCAGCAGCTCCTCGTCGCCAATTGTTATGTAGTTTCACCAATAACGATGTGACACTACTAATGAGTTTCATAGGTTTATTATAAGGAAGTCCCTCACAGCATATCTTAGTCAAACTGCATCTTCTTCTTGTGTGGTTCTCAATCTAGATTCTAGAACCACTCAAGATGAACACTCTAATAGAATATGGAACATGCATAGTGTCACTTCTACATTATAACACCCTCCCGATTTACGCTGGAGACTCGCGATTTTTCTAATAAAAATAGTGCTATTTTTTACTGCCTCCCACCTAAAATAATAACTCCAATGCAATCCTATGGGAAAATGACATTCTACGATTTCAGTGGTGAAATCTCCCACTCAGGGGCTCCAGAATTGTGGCATGTCAGCACTTTATCTGAGCATCAAAGAAAGGGCAGAGTACTAGCCGGTCTTTCCATAGAATACAGATTTTCCACACATTCGTTACAGAAAGTCATGATTCTATTAAAGACTCGGAGGCGAAAGATTATGCTCTCACTTCTCTTTACTAACTCGAGCAGCAACCATATAAACAATATAAACATGGAAAACCCATAAAAACTACAAACTCCAACAAAACCCAGAAATTTTGTAGTTCGTTTTCCATAGGATAAGCAGAAACCATGTGATCCCTTCTTCCATTCAGCGTCACTTCTTCCCTGTAACATCCCGCAACTCTGAAGTCCTTCCTCTTTCTTTCGCTGTACCGACAAACTCGCGCCCCAACCGGTAGACGACTTGTTTCGGCCAAATTTTTCAACCTGTCGTTTTCTGTTCCGTTCCTGAAACAAACGTAGATTGTTAGAAATTCCTTCATAGACGGGTGGGCAATCGCATAGCAATACCATTACCAAGCAAGACAAATTTGCATAATTTCAACAAATTGCATTATTACAGCAAGATAAAATTACATACACCGTAGCGATTGAAATTGGGTGGAATAATCTTTCGCCTCCGAGTCTTTAATAGAATCATGACTTTCTGTAACGAATGTGTGGAAAATCTGTATTCTATGTCAAGACTCGGAGGCTCAGATTATGCTCGTTTAAAGCTTACCTACCACCAACGATGCTACTCGCTCCACTGGTCTAAAATAGAAATTCTTAAAGGTCTCCCCGTTAGACCAGTCTGCCGCCTTTAGGACATCTTCCAAACGAGCCCCTGCCAGAAAGGCGGACGATGCCATAGCCCCCCGAGTAGAGTGCGCCCCGAACTGTTGTACGTCTATTCCTGCCTCGGCCATGCACCACTTCACCCATCTAGCTAAGGTGGCTGATGCTACTGCTCTAAAAGGCTTTCTAATTGCTATTAGTAACTGATTCACGCCTGCGGGCCTCACTTCGTCTGCTTTGCGTACGTACGCTTTCAAACACCTAACTGGGCACAGCTTAGGCTTGTCTGGGAAGGCCATGTATTCTACAGACTTAATATTTGTCTTAGTTCTCCTTGTTATAAAGAATATTACTCCTGAAGGGGAAAAAGACTTACTGTTTGTGTCTAACGCTCTCACGTCCGAGACTCTTTTACAGGAAATGAGGCACAGAAGGGTAGTCAATTTAGCCCATAGTGCCTTCCGGGACAAGAATTCATTGTCCGGCAAACTCTGAAACA
The DNA here is from genome assembly GCF_040938575.1 of Ambystoma mexicanum. Taxonomy (NCBI): domain Eukaryota; kingdom Metazoa; phylum Chordata; class Amphibia; order Caudata; family Ambystomatidae; genus Ambystoma; species Ambystoma mexicanum. The sequence continues at coordinate 987,945,177 of NC_090921.1, forward strand.
TTCTTAAGACTATGCTTACATCCCACAAACGAGTATACTTGGAAGCTGGGGGTTTCATACACTTAATGCCTTTCAGAAGCCTACATACCAAGGGATGCTCCCCTACTGGCTTGTGATCTATGTACGCATGGCCTGCTGAAATTGCCGACCTATAATTATTAATGGTCCTGTAGGCCTTTGCCTGTGCTGCCTGTGCAGCCAGAAAGTTCACTATGTGTATCACATCTGTATGTACGGGATCAACCTGTCTCTCCAGACACCAATCACTCCATCTATTCCATGCCACTCTATATGCCTTGCCTGTCGATGGAGCCCAAGACTCTCTGATGAATTCCTGAGCTGTGCCTGAAAGTCCTGGCTTAGACCAGTTCTCCCTGAAATCGCCCAAGCCAGAAGGCTTAGCTTCCCTGACCTGACTAATGGGTGAATCTCTCCTGCCGGATTCAGCAGAATGTTCTCCCTGGTCGGCAGCCGAATAGGGGCTTCGAACGACAGTTCCAGGAGGTCCGGGAACCAAGCTTGGCCCCTCCAATCTGGTGTTATCAGAATCACTGTTGCTAACTGACGTCTGACCTGTGCCACTGTGCGTGCTATCAAGGAGAATGGGGGAAACCCGTATACTCTTGCTGGTCCCCAGACCTGGAGAAAGGCGTCCGTTGCTGTCGCTTCCGGATCCGGCCTCCAACTGTAAAATCTGGGAAGCTTCCTGTTCAACCTGGAAGCAAAGAGATCCATCTGACATGGACCTCTGTGGCGCATTAGCTCCTGGAAGACTGAGTCATCCAGTTGCCAGTCGCTGGAGTCCTTCAAGTGTCTTGAATTCCAATCTGCTATCAGATTGAGCTCCCCCGGCAAATGTTCTGCTCTCACGTTTATCCCCTTTCGCAGACAGGTTGGCCATCTCCGTCAGCTTCTGTGACCTTGTTCCGCCCAGTCGATTGATATATCTGACTGCCGAAACGTTGTCCATTTTTAAGAGAATGGACGATTTTGCCGCATTCTGTGTCCAGCACCGAATCGCGAAGGAACCCGCTAGAAGTTCCAGGCAATTGATGTGGAGACCCAGTTCCTCTCTCGACCATCTCCCCCCTGTCGACTGGTCTCCGCATCTGGCTCCCCATCCCCAGCGGCTGGCGTCGGACTCTATCACTAGGTCCGGGGAAGAGCCAAATATTGCCCTGCCATTCCAGGCTGCCATGTGGCAGAACCACCATTCTAGCTCCAGTCTCGCTTCTTGTGATAGTTTCACTTTCTGTTCGTAAGAAAACCCTTTCCTGAGGTGACTGATCTTCAACCTCTGTAGCGCCCTGTAATGCAGGGGGCCCGGAAATATCGCCTGTATCGATGACGACAGACGTCCTATAAGTTTCGCTATTTCCCTCAGAGAAACTTCCTGTTTCGCCAACATGATCTTGATTTCCTTTTTTACTGAATTTACATTGGTCAGGGGTAACCTGAGAGTGCCTTGTGTTGTCTCTAAGTTGAACCCCAGAAATTCCAGATCCTGAATAGGCTCTAGTTGTGACTTCTCCCAATTTATTAGGAACCCCAGCTGTTGTAATAACCCCGTGGTTAGCTGGACCTGTCGAACTAGCACTTCTTTTTCCTGGCACATTAGACATATGTCGGCCAGGTAGATAATTAACCTGATCTCCTGTTCTCTCAGGCGTGTCACTATGGGTTTCAAGAGTTTGGTGAAACACCATGGCGCCGACGCTAGCCCGAAGGGAAGACATTTGAATTCCCACTTCTGTCCCTTCCAAAGGAACTGAAGAAGTTTCGTCTGTTCCGGCCAGATAGGAACCGTCAGATACGCATCCCTGAGGTCTATCCTCGCTAGCCAGTCTCCCTGTTGGGGAACATCTCTTAGAAGGTGGATGCCTTCCATTTTGAAATGTCTGTACACTAGAAAGAAATTTAAACCCCTCAGATTTATCACTGGTCTCACTTTGTGTCTTTTCTTGACTAAAAACAGGTTGCTTATAAAGCCCCCTGGTCCCTCTGAGGCTGGACCAATCACATTCTTTGCCTTTAGCAGATCCACCTCCCTGTCTAGCAGGGCCTCGTCTTCTCTGCTGAAATTTATCTTTCTTGGTCGTACTACTTGATATGGTTCCCGCCAGAATTCTAACTGAAACCCTTTTACGGTCTGTCTTATCAAGGCGTCTGAGGACAACTCTTCCCATATTTCTACATATCGTTTCACTCTCCCCCCTACTGGAGGAATATTTGTATTTGACCTTGCTAGCGCTTTCGCATCTCTCACCTGGGGGACTCTGGTGGTGTTGCCTTCCGTTGTTCCTCCAACCCCTGCCCCTGCCTCTTCCCCTAGAAGGAAAGAGGGGTTGGACCTTCGATCTTCTTGTTTCCAATTTCTGTCCTTGTAGGAACCTCTGTACTGGCCACGGCTGGACGAGCGGCCCCTTCCTCCTCCAGCCTTGTCGAAAACTCTTCGACCGAAAACCTTCTTCAGGGAAGATTGGGCCCTGTCCATCGACACATAAGTACTGGCGAATTTCGCCATGTCCTTGATAAACAAATCCCCGAAGAGTTTGCCCTTCGCGGCTGTGGCCTGCTCGGAGGTCGCCATCTCCCCTAGTCTGGAGTCCAATTTCATTAGGATCGACCTTCTCTTTTCGGTTGCCAACGCTGTATTTGCGTTACCGAGCAGGCAGATAATTCTCTGAGCCCAGCCGGATATAATCCCTGGATCCATGGGCTCCTTCTTGGCCTTTGCTTCCTCGGCCAGTTGCCAGATCTTGGTGATCGGTCCTAGCATATCTAGTACCTTGTCCTGACAGGACTGCCAGGATCTGTCGATGCCCTTCTTTACGTCCCTGCCGTACCGGCCTAGGAACGTCAAGATCCTTTCATCGATCTCCGGGGTCTCCGCTACTCCGTCCGGGACCCTTGGTCTTGGGCATTCGGATTTCAGTTTGGACCTGGCCTGTTTGCTTAACGGTGTCCGCAGGCGCCTTCTGAGGTATTCTGCGATCTTCTCCGGCGGGTCCCATTCGTTGGACCTGGGGTGGATAAGATCGTCGGGATCGAACTCTCCCTTGAGCAGATCCTCTTCCTCCCTCCTGCCTTTTTTCGTAGGACGGCTTCCCTCCTCCTCCGGGGAGGTTTGGTCTTCTGAGGAGGTGTAAAATTCGGACCGCGAGCTGCTCCTACAATAGTCGTCGTCCGACTCGCTCGAGCTGGGGGCCTTTCTTATGTGGGATCTCGCCTTCCTTTTCCCCGATTTGTGGGGTGAACCCGGGGGGGTCTGGGCGCTACGGTCCCTGCGGGTTTTGTGTTTGCTTCCCCCTTTCTTTTTGCGAGCCTTACCCTCGGACAGATCCGCCAGGTTACGCAAAATGCCCCTCTCTTCCCGGGGTCTTTCGGCACTCTGTAGAATCTGCACCGCCTCGGTCATACTGCACCCGCTGACGTGGGGCTCGTCCGAGTCGTCGGTGTAGTCGCTCATGTTTTGGTGCCTCTGAAACACTGTTAAGGTGTCTTGCAGTTTGCTTGGGGTGCCCCCGTCAATATATGTAGTGGTAGCTAGGCGAGACCTCTTGGTAATAACAGTCTTACCTGGGACTGAGCCCGTCAAGCAGAGGTTAGTCTCTGTTCACCTCCTCCCCAGTGGCAGAATGAGGGGTTATTGATTCTGTGCTGGTTTCCCAGCTTACAATTTTCTGAGCAGGTTGTAGCCTGCGTTATCAACTTCGGCCACTAGGTGGCATTCCAGTCTAGGCACAGAGCCGTGCCTTTTCAGTCCACACACGGTTGTCCGTTTGGAAGACGGAGTTGGTGGTTTTGAAAAACGGGCTTGGGATATCATCCCTGACGAGCTCCGTGAGACTCTGCTGGTACTTCTCTCCTAGTACGTAAGTTCGCAACGGCGCCGGAACTCCTGGGATCCCGTTGCGCCGTTGCGCACTCCCGTGCCTGTGGCGCCCCCTAGCGGGGAACCGACGCCGGAACGAGAGTCCCGTCGCGTCTTCCTCGCGGATATGTTCCGCCCATCCTACGCGCTCGCTTGCAAACACGTGCGTTATTAGTTCATTAACAATACAGTATCAAAATCAACATTATCAATAAAATATAAAGGTACTTATCTCGCTGCTCGAGCAGCAAAGAAAGAGGAAGGACTTCAGAGTTGCGGGATGTTATAGGGAAGAAGTGACGCTGATTGGAAGAAGGGATCACATGGTTTCTGCTTATCCTATGGAAAACGAACTACAAAATTTCTGGGTTTTGTTGGACTTTGTAGTTTTTATGGGTTTTCCATGTTTATATTGTTTATATGGTTGCTGCTCGAGTTAGTAAAGAGAAGTGAGAGCATAATCTGAGCCTCCGAGTCTTGACATAGAATCCAGCCATGCCTTTACATTGCTTCCTTTTCCTTTCTATAGTAAATGGCTGCTATTTCAGCATAGCGGTCAAGTTTCCCAGTTCTATGCTCGACACCGCGAGCCTGTCCTGTGTTTTCCCCCACTGCGTGATGGCACTTGTAAGTCCATACTTACAATGAGGAAAATAGAAACTACAAGTTCCAGCATGTAATTGGAGAGAAAAAATATATGGAACTGCGACACTTTGCAGCTATGTTTTAGTCACGACTTCTAGAAGTCTGTGGACTGTGGAGTTAATTCGTTCTGCCGTTGCCCTTCTTTTGTTTCTCTTTGCACAGCCTGTTTCTGTTTGTCTGTTTCCATGACAATATGAAGGTGTGGACGAGCCTTTTCCGTCAGCGACTGTAGTCGCGCCGAGATGACAACATCTGTTTACCCTAACGACCATGCCGGACACCGAGGCAGAGAGCAGCAAGGCAGATTCCCTGGCTGGGGATGATCCGGGCTTGCAACTGTCCGACCTGCCTTCGCTGTCCACAGAAGAGCTGAACGAGGAATCTAAAAACATCAGGTGCATTGAAAGAAGGGTTAGGACGGAATCCCCCACCGTCCAAGCGCCGTTACTGTCTCTAGGCTGTGCTCGAAACACACCCATTCCCCATAGTTGCTTGGGAAATATCTTTCATGGTGCTCACCTTAAAAGCTCCAGCCGGCAAGTTTAATAATGCATACCAAACGTTTGTCGCCGCCAAGCTTGATAGAGAAAAAAGCCTGTTTCCTCTGGAAAATACTCAACTCCTTTCCCATGGGTGGGTTTCCCCACATCCAAACATGGCCGCTCTCTTCGTCCTCTGAGCTGTGGTCTACTGCAAAGAACCAATGTTAAGTACGTAATCAGTGAGTGGCTATGGAACTTAAACATCTGAATACGCCCCCGCACCTCAAGATACTCTTTTTTTGCTGCTCACATTACACTCCCTCTCCAACAACATAAAATCAGGGCTATGTATTATGTTGTACTGATTTGTACTTAAAATGAATAATCAATTATATTTAGTAATATTACCAACAGAGTTTCCCTTTCGTTATCCCATATTTATTGTTATCCCAATGTAGGGTGACCAGACTTTCAAAATAAAAACTGGGGACAGGCCAACAACCTGAAAGTGAGAAAATATTTTGACATTGACTGACACAGTCAAGACTACCCTTTAATAGTAGGGATAAAAGGGGGTGCTAATTTCAGCCATTGCTTCTGGATGTGCACTGACTGATTGATTATTTATATAGCGCCTATACACAATGCATTTCAAAACGCTTCAAGGCAACTGAGGGAGCATTGGAAAATACAATTACATTCTTACAAGGCCCTAAGACATGACGAATGCGAAAAACGACGATCGTACTAGGCCTGGCGACATTTCAGAATAGTGCAAGAGCTATGACAAAGATAAGGAGGGAAAGGGAAAAGGAGATGAGACAGACAAGAAACTATTATACACTGCCATTTACCTGTAACTTTCAGGATACACAATAAAGGTGCTTTTGCTCAGCCTCAGATTGATATTCTGGGATACAGTTTCCCCAAGGAGTGTCTGTCGCTTGGGTGCTAGGAAATCTGGTCACTACAGTGGCCTTCAAACTTTATTATACCAAGCCCCCCTTAAGGAAAACGTTTTGAAGTTGGCTGTCCCATCCCCCAGGTCATTGAGCTTGCTGGATGAGAGGTGGACAAAACTTTCCAGAAACCATCTACAAGACTGGTAGCTCTGTGCAGGGATGTCAAGAAACTACGTGCCCACGTTTTCCTCTCATACACTTGAGTCTCCAAATGAGAAAGTTGAGAAGTTTGGTTATGAGGTGGGAGGGTTTAGGCACAAGCTTGTGTGTTAATCCCCTCTTTATCACCCTTTTTCCTTACCTAGTCTCTACAAATGTTAACACTGCCACACATGCCAACATTTTGCTGCAGCTGGGAGGGAGATTTTGTAATAGAAAGTGGGAGAATGTAATGTTTCCATTGGATTGAATTGGGGATGGAAATATTTTAGCAGGGAGAAAGTAAAAAATAACACATTTTTTCTCTCTTGCACAACTGTTCATCTCCTGGTGTAGTCCCCCCGCCAGGAATATTGTTTTAACTATAAAGAAAACCCTTGAAATCCTGATTTACTCTCCTGCCAGAAATATCTTCTTCTTGGATCACACAGACCTCCTGGTGTACTGTCCTGCCGGATGTCTTCTTCCAAAAAGTATAACTGTTTGATACTCTTATCAGGTCTTTCTTCTACTTGTATATATTATGAAATCATATTTCTTCAGTGACATAACTTGTTGACTCCAGTAATTACTTGTACCAATATACCCCATGCAGACCTTTCATATGAGGGTTTGTTCCAGCTCTGTCAAACTTTCTTCCAATTTCTCTTCTCAATGCTTGCTCCAGATCTCCCCCAACATACATCTCATGTCAGGAGAATTGTACCAAGTGTGTCTCTTTGTGTCTCTCCCAATGTCTTTTGGCTTATGGCAATGCTGGTTTCTAAAGTATTCTTTAAACACTCTTTCACGGTTGACTCGCCGCTATACCGTGCTGTGGCTGTGAGAGTATTCCGTGGGTCTGGCTTCCCTGCTTGTCCAGAGGTTCATTTTGGTTCCTGAGTCGGCGTTCGTTTCCTTTGCCGTTGAGACCTGCGCAACCTTACAGCGCCTCTGCTCCCCTGACCCCGCTGCACTTCAGTCACTTCCTCGTTGCCAGAGTCTCTCTTCTCCGGTCTGAAACACTGCTGACCCACTGCAGGCAGACCTTCTCTGCTTCTGCAACAGCTCTTCTCTCCTGAACTGCCTCTGCTGCCAGTCTCGCTTCCCGGGGCGTGTACTCTGCAGCCTCTTCCCTTGCCTCTTCCGCGGGCCTCCAACTGTAGAAAACCTTCTGGTTAAAATGTCCCACAAAGCTGATTAGGTTTCAAACAACTAGACTGCACCTCACGCTTCAAGTCACATTTCCTCCCCATTGACTCCTTGGTCGTCATCTTCGTCTCCATACTCCAGTTATTATAGAACTTGAAGTTCATATACATTCTAGACTTCTCAAAGCAAGATTGTTTTAAACACTTGTTGGAACAGAGTTTGTCAAAATCAGGAGAGATTATGTGGAGTGATGTGGCGCTCAAGGGTTCTAGCCAGATCAAAATGTAAACCCTGAATACCTGAGGTGTAAAGTTTATTCTGCTGGGGAGGTTTTTCATACACAGTTGTTTGGGATTTTAACAGGAGAAGAATTCGCAAAATGACAACATGCCATCAGGTATTTAAGGATCATAGGGTCCTCTTCATATAGAGAGTAATACAGTGTCTCCTACAGAGGTCATCACATCTCCCTGGCAGCCATCTCCTCCAATGTGATCCTCCCTCATAATACCACCCCCAGGGTCAGTATCGGGTAGCGGCTGCCTTGCCCTGACTACATGGGAGGAGGTGTTAGGCTTAGGGTCAGTGATGACTCTGCAGGATTCATCACACCCAGGGATGCTATTTAAGGGTCAACGGGGGTCGCAACTGGGACCCCTGAGGGCTCCTTTGCTACCCCTAAAATAAAAATAAAATTATTTGACAGCTATAGCCGGTAAGATAGCTCAGTGGGCTGAGCGCTCGCTGCTGCAATGTGTGTATGATTTGCAGGTTCGCTACCGGCAATGTCAACTCAGCCTTTCATCCTGCTGAGGTTGATAAGTGACTACCAACACAGGTTGGGTGATCTTGTATGTATATATTTGTTCTATATGAAGCGCTTAAGCATAAGTGCTATATAATAACACATCTTTTGGCCTTGGACGTCTGCTTGCATTCACAGTAATTTGGTCATATGGGCCTATGCGCACTGATATTAACGATACATATGGTGATCCATTCTTGTATGAAATGTATCACTTTACAGTGATATCGTAACCATATTTTTCTTAGTGTACTTAGAAACAATGCTATGTTATGTGTTTTGTTAAAGGGTGAAAGATCGTGTTCCATTGCTTCCCGTGATGTCCCTTCGGAACGGGGTCAAATGACATCACTTCCTGTGATGTCATCAGAGGTCAAGGGTCGTGTGATGTCACTTCCGCCTCTGGTATTTTGGTGAAATGCCATCCCTGATCACACCCTCTCCTATTCTGTATCACTCCCTCCCCCCTTATTTTACCTAACCCTCGCCCTCCGATTATGTCTCACTCTTTGCCCCCTCTTCTGTCGCTTATTCTGTCTTGTCTTCCAGTCTTGTTTCATCTCAGTCTCACTGAAGCCATTTTGTCTATCCCGTCCTGTCCCGTTTTGTGTGGGTGTCTACTGTTCTCGAACACCCTTTTCTCTCCTTGGCACCGTTCTCTTGCATCCTTGTTTTCCTTCCCATTTGTTTTCCCCTCAGCCACATTCAGAGCCTCTTTCCCCCTACCTCATAGCCTGTTGCCATGGCTCTGCTTTCTTCTTCTTCTTCTACTACTTTACCCAATTTTGTTTCATACCTGTTATCGTTCAAGCTTTTTACATACTCCACCCGCAGTAGTCTTTTTTTAAACATGTTGCGAGGAGAGCGAAGAGCGTCTGCCTCCCTCTACTTCCATTTTTGTAGCACACTTCTGAAAGGGAGGCAGGCAACCGACTAAAAGTGCTTACAACGGGAGAGCCGATTGACAGCTGATCAGTGACAGCAAGCCCAGCCTTTGCATTTTGCCTTTCTGTCGGATGCTCCTTTCAAGGAGTAAACGCTGCACCACGCTGTGTTTATTACTTGAAAGAAGCGCCCCGACAGAAAAGGAGGCTTCACCGCCGATAAACACTAATAGGTTGTCAATTGTTCTTCAAGCTGACAGATTCGTGCCCCCTCCAAGGCATGGCGCCGTGCTCTACAGTTTGAAGACCACTGCCCCATCTCAATTAATTAGGTTGTCCAACTTTACTGTATGGTTATGCATGGCACTTTGGATGTGGTAGTACATATGAAGCAGCCTACAGTGTGTGCGGTTCCATATAGTGTAATTCGCACCCCGTCCCATCCACCTTTTTGGTAACATAGTGGCTCTTCCATTTTTACACAAACACAACGCAGAAAGAACACAACAAATGTAGGAAATACCCATCTTCAATTTTAGAATGGTCTGATTAGTCAAATTCTCCCTTTTCACGCCCACAGGGACATTTGGTTTCGTTGTGTGAAAAAATTGATAGTTAGGTAGTGGGACAGTTCCCAGCTATCTTAAGTAATGTTAGTTTACAAAATGTGTCTTGAAGTTGTTTCAGAGTGCTCTTGGGTGAAGCAATCATGTTGCCATGTGATTCCATTACCTAGACACATTATAACAATACCTGCCAACTAGTGTGAGTACATGAACATTTAATGGCAAAATCTGCCATACGACAAGAATGCCTGAGTGTGGGATGGCAATAGCTAGAAAATGGCTCTGGCTTGTGATTGCAATAGCTGCCAAATGATGCGAGTAACTGGGCATATAATGCCAACGCCTGACAATTAGTTGTATGCTGGGTGGATAGCTCATGGTCAACGTGCTAGTTTCGGAAATGGGACAATACTATGTCAAATTTGAAATCGTGTTCAGGCCGCCCAGGGTCTAGGGTCTTTGTCCTTCTGCAGCCCGTGAATCAATTACAATCGGCGGGTAATAACACAGATTACTACAGAAATTAGAAGCAGGCTATCTACCTGAAGCTCTCTAAAACCAGCAAATTATGATATGGTGCAACTGTAAGGCCAACATATTGAAATACCTAGTAAATTGTGTGAATTGATGTTGTCTGATGGCAAAAGCTGTCTATTTCTGTGTGTACCTGGCAATGATGTGAGTACCTTACTGTATTATGACAGTACCTGAAATAAGTTGTGAGCATGTGAACGTATCCTGGCAATGCCTAATAAATGATGTTAACTTTGACAAGCAACTTTAACACTCATCAAATCGTGAGGGTCCATGGACATCCGATTTTAAAATGCCTACAGTAGGAACAAATAACACGTCTTCACTACACATAAGTTAAAACTATTTGCTGCTTAATGTTTGTTTTCTACCTTTACACTTACATTTGTTCACAGTAAGTACTGCTCAGACAGGCAATTGCTTCTTTACTCATACAGCACCAAACAGTTTTCCCCCTAATCGCAATTCCCTTAACCGTCAAACCTTCTTCTGCTCGAAACCATTACACATTCATTTCTCCAACCCCTGGTCCATTTGCCTAAAACCTAAAGGGCAGCAGCAAACCTAATGGGTAACAACGGTGCTTTTTTCCCTACTCACGCAAACGCTGTTTTGCCTCCCTGTACTCCCTGTACAGCAGCATGGTTTGGCAAGGTAACTCCATGTCATATGAAAACGTGTTAATCAGATATGGCCTTCATTTAACAGATCAATGCATTCTGGGAGTTGTAGCCTTATTTTGTTTACAACTGGATTAACCTATTAGCAAACCATGATATTCAAAAGAAATCTTAATGGTGCCCAGATGATGTAGAGTTACTCATTTCCATACGTGTATGCCAATTCCTCCCCTTCTCAAAATATGCCTTTCTTTGGCCATTTAATTAGGTCTCCCAGCCCTGCCCACACAACTTTTTACCCCTGCAGGTAGTGTCTGAAATATCCTTTTTATTAAGTAAGCAAAGAAAACAAAGGGTCCTTTTTCCGTACATCATAAGGCCCAACCCTCAATTCCAGTAAGTGTGATCAATCCCATGATGTCAACCATGCTTCCGAATGGGGGAGCCCCTTTCCATGAGGCTGGGGTGGTGAGGTCGTTACCCGATAGTCCACCTGGGGGTGGTACTCAGCAGGTGGATCTCATGGGAGGGCAGACACTCTTTGGGACCAGTGACAACTACATTGGGAGAACGCAGTATTCCCAACCAGCACATGATCTTGGTGCCCCATTCCAGAACTACCCAACCTGTCCTTCTTCTCCTCATTCCTTTTCAGACTTGCCATCACACCCTGTATACTTTGCTATGGCAACTCAAATAGACAGTACTTCGACAAGGAGGAGTACTAGTGACTTATCATCTTAATACTCACTTAGTACTGAGACGAGGAAGATTACTAGTGAGTTACCATCGGTGAGAATCCTGAGGGTATCCTCACTCCTACTACCCCTGGATCCTCTGCTCAGGTAGCCAGGGAAAGGACATTGTGCTTGGATCCTGACCCTGGGGGTGAGGATGCGAGCGAGGAGCACCTGGGGATTGGGAGTGGGGCACCCACTGGTGAGACATGGTATCCCCATTTCCCACTGCAAGTCAACCTAACCCTCCCCCGGTCTTTATAGGCTATTGTAGACCTTTCTCCTATCGTCCCCTTTACAATTAAAGTTCAGAACACCACTTTGGTACTGGGACGAAAAAGAGGATGAAAAAACACTCGTAATGGGACGAGGAAGATGGACGTTGAGTACCAACAGTACCGTAATCAAAGATGGAAGGAACATGACCTGCACCTGGGTAAGGCTGGGCGGGATAAATATCTCCCTCTGGCGCCGATCGAGGCGAGCAAGGAAGGAGAGAAAAAAACAAGGAAAACAAGCTGGTGCACGCTGAAAAGCCATACGAAGAAGGACGTGAGAGAGCAGGAGACCTGAACCATGCAGTGGGACCCGAGTGTCGAGGTGAGAGGCTGCCATACGTCTGAGACAGAGACCTGCGTGTGGAGAAGCCCTGAAGGCTGGCGAGTGCAAGAGACGACTTGGGAGCAAAGAAAGCTCCCCTTTTCCCTGGTGCCAACGAGCGGCGAAGGAAACTACCTCCCGACAAGGAAGTCAGGGAGAAAGAAACCCAGAGAGAGAGCGGGAGAGTCCGTCATAACTGGTAAGTACATTGTGCGTTTATGGCCCCGGAGTCCTCCCTCCTCGACTGCGCATTAAAATAAGTTGGTCCACAGCTCAGGACTCCTCGCGTGTGAACAGACTTGAATGGAAAAGCATTTTTGAATTTCCTGCTCTGCTACAAAATAACATTTGCAAGCCTTGCAGAGTGTTGCGAACAACAAAGCATTCAATAATACATGTAAGGAAAGTTATAAGAATGCATGGGAAGTAAATCCCTTAAGGAAAGAACATATAAGAGGAGAAAACAAGCATTGGCTAAAGCCAATAAAGTATGAACATTGTCAAAAGACCCAGGGGGAACCCCAAGACAAAGCCCTAGGAAATATATGAAAGTGCAACATACGAAATAAGGTCACAAGTGTGAGAGTGCGACAGAAAGATGGGGACGACATAAGACCACCGCAAAGTAAATTTGATGAATGGAAACAGTGAGTCAAGGACATGTGACACCTGATGGCAAAGCCAAGAGACTAACCAGTGGAAGCCAGGAGAGTGTGAACATGCATATAAAGCCAAGAGGCCAATACAAGGAGCTAAGTGAGTGTGAATCTGTACACTAGGACATCTACAGAAGCACCTGTGTGGGCTGACCAGCCAAGGGTTCCTGAATGCACGACCTGTCGTGGGAGGACCGTGTGGTCTGACAACTGCAACTAGACCAGGGAGCCCTGAATTTTGAAAGTCAAAGACTTTGTGAATCAAAACAAGCAGGGGCACCTTTTGTGAACTGCCAGTACAAAATCCAAAGCAGTGTAAAGTTGACCTGAAATTGTGGTGAACCTTGAAGGCAGAAAAGAAGTATAAGTTGATACATTTGAGTCTTGGGGAAGAGAACCCTAAGACTTGGTGAACTATAATACTGTCTTGAGGATGGAGCCCTCAAGACCCTTTTGTGTGGAACTGTGTTGCCTTGAACCTGGAGAAGGGAACCCCAAGGAATGTGGAACTGTTTGAACTTGGGAAAGGGTCATCTTGAGACTTTTGCTGAACTTCCTGGAACCTGGGGAAGGCGAGGTGAAAAGGAAGCTAAGAGCTGAATGAAGCTCATCACTTTATGTTGAACACTATTTCTTTCATTATTGACATTCCTACACATTGCTTAACTTAAGTTGTGAGGGCAAGGATAGGTTTTGGACACAGACAGACTTTTAAGTTGAACTGTTTGACTTTCCTTAGTTTTGTTCAGGTCGGGAAATCCCATTTTAGTATAGGGCAAGTTAGTCCTTCTACCATCCTGACATTTCATTTAATAAACCATTTTGTTTGAACTTTGAATCCGTTGTCTGTGTCTTGGTTCATGATGCCTTCACACATCTCAATACTCACCTAGTACTGAGATGGGGAGGGATTGCTGAGCAATATCAAGTACGCATTGGAACCACTTTCACCAGTCTAGTGGTTCATGAACAGTGATTGGCAGAAGTAAGATAAAAACCAACAAAAGGACTTGAGAGTTTTCCAAACCCTACCAGGAGGAACCGCAAGAGCCGAGACAAGCCCAACGTGGAGACGGCCGCTGACCAGGACACCGTGCAGAAGTAGAGAGAGTCCGGGGATGGTCCTGAACAGGAGGACTGCACGGAACAATACTCCAGGTGACCCAGAGACCGGTGGACCACGAAAGCACACCAACAGGCCATCCCTGAGCAGAAGAAACCTGTAGAGCTGCTGCAGGGGCAAGGAAGCTCCGAGTTACCAGAGTACCGCGAGTGAGCCCAGCTGTCTTGAAGGAGCTAGCACTCATGTAAGCAATAACACAAAGTATAGATGAAGCCACAGGGGCTCAGATACCTCAAGATGGTTGTTGCAAAAGCCGGAAAGGCGAGTCTGGGATTCGCCCCCAAATGTAACATGGACTTGTACTAAGGCTTGGCAGGAGAGTGAACCAAGTCTACAGCTTGGAGAGAACATCCAGGCAACGCTTTTTCAGTGCAGCATTTGATGAGTGGAAACCAGGTCTGCACCCGGGGGTCAGGGACCCCTACAGCTTCGAGAGAGCATCCAGGCAATGCTTTTGCAGCACACCACTTGATGAGAGGGAACCAGGTCTGCATTCAAGGGTCGAGGACCCATGACAGCTTGGAAAAAGTATACAGGCTGTTCCTCTTCAGTGCAATAGCTGACAAGGGTAAGCTAAAGCTAACAACCAGGGTCTGGGATCCCTAAGAACTAATTTGTAAGTCTGAAGAAAACTGGGGAAAGAAAGATATTTCTCCGATAGCTGAGGAGTGGCTGTAGTTAGATATGTTAAAGGACATTTGTACCGCGGACTATCACCACCGGAGTGGTCCCCTGGCGCTCTGGCGGCTCTGAAAGAGGAGGGGAGGTTGAGTTAGTGGGATGAAGCAGGAAAAGTGCAAGAGAGCAGTGATGTGCTGTTGCCGGCCTCAACCCGGTGGGTCCGTTGGCTGGGCCTGGGGTGTTTGCAGCCGGTAGTCGTTGTGTACTGTTGTGCAAGGCTGTGTGTGTTTTTTTTGTTTTGTTGTTGCAATGTAGTGACGTTTGTGCGGTTTGTTGTGCTGTAGGTTTTGGTTGGGTTTGGTTTGGAGTTTGAGAGGTGTATGCAGAAAGGGAAATTGTTAGTAGGGTTGGTTAGTTTGCGTCTCTATCCTGAATTGTTGCGCTCAGCTTGCCTAGTCTCCCCTGATGCGGCTCTGTCCTGATCTGGGTCTGACTGGCATACAGGTTCCTTACCCCTCTAGCCCTCGCCTCTAACATGCTCTCTCATAGCTCCCCTTATTCTCCATTCATACTCCTGTGGCCAGTGCACCTGCCAATGACAACCTCTCAGGTAGTGGGGTGATTGCTAATATCTCGATAATTCCACACCACTGTGGTACCTGGCGGTAATTAAGGGGCGGGCGAGAGTGTTGGTGGGATTGTCTAGGGTAGTTGACTCAGTCTCTGTGCGTGCCGCCTTTGTTCCAGTCTATCCGGTGTCACCCGTCCAGGTGCCGTGGGAATTACTCTCTCGGGTCAGGGATGTCCGTGTCTTTTCGGTTTAGTCATCCTTTTTCCAGTTTCGGTTTCCAGATTTAGTCTGTGGTGTTGTAGAGCCAGGTTTTTAGGTGATCTTCAGTGTTTCTTATTTCCAGGTTTTTGGGGCTAAATTGTAGATGGGGTGCCTCCAAGTTTTTTCTTAAGGTATGGTTTGAGTTCCAGGTGGATTTCATTGCTTGATCGGAGGGGTCTTGTTGGTTTGTAGACTGCTATTGTCTTTTGTAGGAATTCTGCTTCTTGTCCGCTGATTGCCCTGTGTGTTATGCACATTGTTTTGAAGGTGATGCAATGTTTTACTGGGAGCCAGTGTAGTGTTTTTACGGCTGGAGTGATGAGGTCTCTTCTGGATAGTTTGAGGAGTAGTCTTGCTGCTGCATTTTGGATCTGTTGCAGTTTCTTCAGGAGGTATTCTGGTATTCCAAGGTAGAAGCTGTTTGCATAGTCGATTTTTGACATGATTAGGGCGACGATAGTGAGTGTTTTGTGCGTGAAGGAGAAGAAAGGTAGAATTGTTCTTGCCGTGTGGAGGAGGAAAAAGCATTTCTTCACTGTTGCTTTTATTTGTGGTTCCAGGGTTAGGTTGTTGTCGATTAAGACTCCCAGATTTTTTACTACCTTCGATGGTGTTGGTGCGTTTCCTATTTCCGTAGGCCATGGGATGGTGGTTTCGTTCTCATGGTCTTTGGATACGATCATGATTTCTGTCTTCCCTAGGTTGATTTTCAGGTTGTTGGCATCCATCCAGTTGAAGACTTCTTTTAGACAGTCGGTTAGGGTTGAATGGTCGGCATCGGTGTCTTGGATTTTGTAGATGATCTGAGTGTCATCTGCTTAGTTGTAACATGTAATGTTGTATTTTTTGAAGATTCTGATGACCGCAGTCTGATAGATGTTGAAATATAGTGGAGATAGTGAGGATCCTTGTGGTACTCCACAGTCGTTAACTTGTGGAGTGGATTTGAAAGGTTTCATCCATACGGTTCCTGTTCTGTCTGCTAGGAATGATTTGGTCCAGCGTAGTGCTGTGTCTGTTATGCCTATGTCTTCTAGTCTTTTGGTCAGGGTGTCGTGGCTAACTGTGTCAAAGGCTGCGGAGAGGTCGAGCAGAATAAGGGCTGTGGTAGTGTTTGTCTGCGTTAGTTTTGAGGTCGTCCCAGATGGATAGTAGTGCTGTTTCCATTCCTCTCGCTGGTCTGAAACCGATTTGAGCTTGGTCCAGCAGGTGGTGTTTTTCTACTTGTTCTTGGGTTAGTTTGTATACGTAGGTTTCTAGAAGTTTTGCTGGGTAGGGGATGTTAGAGATCGGCCTGTAGTTGGAAAGGTCATCTACGTCACTTCTTGTGTTTTTCAAGAGTTGCTTGATGTATGCTGATTTGAAGATCTCTGGTACAGCCCTGTTGATAGTGATAGATTTAGAAGGTTTCTGTAGTGTTCTGCTGGCGATCCTTGCACGAGGATTGATTTGTAGACGTCTGGGGGACATGGGTCCATGGGTGATCCCGTTTTCTTGCTTCGTTTTACCAGCATTGCGAATGCCTCTGCTGATATTTCAGGAAAGCTTCGGAGTTTGTGTTGTGGTTCCGTGTTAGGTTCCTTGGGTTGTATGTTGTGGTTGGTCGCTTTTGTATGGTTTGCCGGATGTCGTTGATTTTTTTGTTGTTGAAGTGATCTGCCAGGTCGTTGCATAGTTTTTCTGAGGGGGGTGGGGTGTTACCACAGCCTGGTGGGTTTCTCATTTCTTCAATGATGCTAAACATTTCTTTTTGTGTGTTGGTGGCATTGTTGATTCTGTCATCGTAATGTCTTCTCTTTGCCTTTTGAGTTTCCTTCTTGTATGCACGGATTTGTTTCTGGTACAGTGTTATCCTTTTTTAGGGGTTTTAACGGTGCAGAAGTATGAGTTGGACACAGTGGTCAGATAATTTTGGGCAAAGACATTCATTAACGCAAAAAGGATGGAAAAATGCCTCTATGGCCCTAAATACTATGAGGGGTTTCCCTGCCTCATAGTGAACTAATGAAAATGTCAGTAAGCAAATAGTCTGTCACCGACATGTCAAAACCCTACTTCTGCCCCTAACACTTACATTCTTAGATAACTGTGCAAGGGTATTCGTACTAAATAAAAACAATGTTCTTGGTGTTCTCAATAAATAGAAATGAAAAAAACCACAAAGTTCCAAGATTGGGTTAGTGATCCTTTCCCCTAGTCTTATTCTTCTTTCAAAGTTCCAAGATCACAGATAAGGTAAAGTCTCTTATATTTCTAGTTTTTATATCCTATGGACTCCAGATTCCTCTCCGTCTGCCAGGTATAGGATTCACTTTATTATTCCCAGGGTCTTCTGTCCTCCTGAGTTTGTATCTTATATGTGGGTGCGGGTCCAAGACTCACAAAGATGGTTTGACAACCTCTCTTGCCAAACTGTGTAATTCTCAATAAATGTCTCTTTCACAGGGTCGCAGATTGTCTTGTGTGCAGACCTTGTTTTCTGATGTGGGTGCAGGTCCCTGATTGGCACAGCGGTGTTACTCCTGCTTAGTTCACTCTCCTGCCAAGTGAGCAAGTGGTTTTGATTCTCTTTTGGGTGCGAGTCCCAGACTAGCACAGTGGCGTTACTCCCCCTTGGTTTACGTTCCTGCCAAGTGAGTAACTGGTTTTGGGTTCCAGACCCTCTTTAAGCTTTCCTGGACCTCTAACAACTTTTTGTACTCTCGTACCTGTTCTCTTCTTCTTGAACAGTACCAGCGTTTCTCCAGTTTATGGTCCTCATTATAGGTTTGCTGGTATCCCGCTGGTAATTCCAGGGATATCGGTAAACCTGCCTTACCATCTCTGTCGCCCGATATCCCAGTATTACCGGGATATTACAGACGGCAGAGAGCAGGTAAGTTCCCATGGAGTACCACAGGACTCAATTATCATAGAGAGGTGGGCTCTGCAGTGCTTTGGGTGCCGGCTCTCCTCTTCCAGCTGTGTGTCCTGTGCTGCAAGTGGTTCTCTGGCGTTCGGGTAGCCTCGAGGTAAGTACAGGCACCAATGCACTCGGTCCTTCAAGCTTGGACCTTGGTCGGCCTTTCCTCTACCTTGCTCCGTGGCCTCCCGTTTGGCTTCCCTCTGCTCGCTTTGCACTGTGGATTTGTATTATTTTATGCCTTTGTACAATGTTTATTTATGGTGTATTTATCTGTGTTTGTCAATGGAGAAATCTGATTTAATAAAATGTATTCATCCATTCTTACTCTATCTAATGGTTATTGTTCTACAGGGATAGGAGATTCTGCCTTACAGAGACCCTGCTTGAGCCAGTCTCCTTCTACCATGCTCTTGCTTTCCTGTCTGTCAAAGATGGCACAAGAAACACTGATTCTCTGAGACAGTTTAAGGGTTTTTATTGTTTTTTTGTGGGACCTAGGGCCATCCCACTCTCTCTCTCCCGTCTGCCATGGGGGTTTCCCCTGGACCTAGGTGTCCATTATCCCTTGTTAGTGATCGGTAACCCCTATTGTCTAATTCCTGGCTTCCTCTACTGGTGCTCCCTAAATGCAGGCTATCCAAACTCCCTCAGGGACCTGCTAGCTTTCCCTACTCTAGCCAAAGGTTAGTGTTCTGAAGGGAGTTTGGATAATGCCTTGCATTCGCTCTGTCTTCTTGGGGTTACTTCTGTCATGCCCACACACCTCATTTCGTCTACACTTACTACCGCTCTACTCTGGCTTACTTCTTCCACCAGTTCTCCATCCCTTAGATGTTTCACTCCTCCTATCTGTGATGAATCGTGTGGATCCCTCACTAAATTCCTGCCTAAAGACTCCTCCCAGGTGGCCAGGGTAAGGCAGACGCTTCCTGATCCTAACCTTGGGGGTGATGCTTTGCGGTAGGATCAACAGAGAGGAGAAAATGCTCAGGGAGGTGAGAGGAATCCATGGGGTGGGCGACAGTATTTATCGCTCCCCATAAGGAAGAAGTATTAAGTATAAAGGGGAGGGGGTATTGGTTGCACTCACTAACCAATACCACAAATTCTCCATAAATTGCCTCCACACTCTGGCACTCCTTGCTTGCTCCTGCTGGTCAATTGGTCCACCGTCTCCACCTCTTCAGACCTCACCTGAGCAATACACCACCTCCCTCTTCCTGTGTTCACTCCTGCTCCCATTGGTTCCCTTGCCCTAACCAAACTGGCCACGTCTTCCATTCCCAAGCAATATTACAGGTATTACTTGCTTTGTTGTCCTCCAAGCTCTGTGGCCCCAGCTCGGCTATCTCTTCCACATAGTGTGACACCATCCGGGAGATTCTGCTTGTGTGCAGTCCTGGTTGGCTGCTGCCACTCTCCAGGTGCTGGATACTTCTCCGCCCTGTCAAGCTGTTTCTGTGGAAGAGAGAAAACCAACTCTGGCAAGTGTTTTGTACAGCGGGGAGGGTGGTAGACAATTGGGCACTGCAATACATCACAGTAGCATAGGGATAAAAATTGAAAATCTCTCAATTGCCACCATTATCCCCAAGGAAAGGACTGCCTATGAATTGCTCCCTGGTGGACCTCCCACCTCTAGCTGAGAACGGTTAATAACCACTCTTGAGAAGGCCAATGTACTGGCCATCTCAAAGTGGGCAGTATTTATTTTCTCCAGCTGTTGAGTATGTGGGGTTCTGTCTACCACAAAGTCCTGTCCACAAGTCCGGGTTCACATCAGGGTCACGCAGTACATAGCGGTTCACATCTCCTGCATCTGCACCTCCCAGACATCTCTGTGGACCGCCTAGTCCTATTTAGAACTTGTACAGAATCCCAGACGTATTTCATATGTTTGGGCCCATGTTTCTCAGAGGCACTTAATACACATCCTGTTGCTTCAGTGTCCCAATGCCACCATGTTAGCTTCCATGTGTCTCCATAGCCACAATGTGGCTGGTATTCCTGAATCTTTGCACAGCGCTCACTGCCAGGACTGTTGGTTAACATCATCGCAGGTTGATCTCACCTGGTAGTTTTTGTATTCTTGCACTTCTCCACTCGCAAGGTACTACTCAGTATTCCAGCCTGCATCTGCAATGTTGGGAATCAGACTAATAAGCACATTTTATATTATGTTGCTCAAGTCTTCTATCACATGAAGTTCCCCTAGGCTTGCATGTATGTTGGTGTGCTGTGACCTCGTCGTAAGACTCATTTATTTTAGTAGCTCTCTTAACTTTTCCCCATGCACACTTCCTCAGTAGATGTTTCAGGTTTAGGCTATTCAATTAACCTCATCCCATATCCTGCCCTCCAAGCTTTTTCGACTTTGCTTTTTCACCCTCAATTAGCATGTCCTTCTGCTCCTGTTCAAAATGGAAAGTGAGACTTTACTTGAAATGCACTGAAGCAAGAGTGGTGTTTATCACCATCCACTTCTCTGGGTTCGTTCCCATAATGCACATTTTTATAGCATGGCGTTTGCCATTGTATTACGATCACTTCCTTTAGTACGTTTGCCTCGGTGATGCAATAAAGTATTTGTTGAATTACAGTGCAAATGTCCCCCATACGATAATGTTCCATTGTCAATTCAGTGTGCCTCTCTAAGAGATAGTTATAACATTGTCCTTCTGGCACCGCCCCTCACTGTAAGGCACGCAGATACCTACTGGCACCATCATTTCCAGGTTTTTCATTAAAGACACGCAGTAATAAAGTTCACCTCTAAAATGTCCAGTTGCCCACGCAGTATTATTGTTGACCGTCATCTTGCCATCTGTCTTCCACTGAACAGCTCTGCTCTGTAGATGTCCTGTGTCCAGAACATACACATATTCAGAGCAATATTCTTCATTCTGAGTCAGTCTAGTAATGCATGCTTCCTGCGCTTTCCTTGAAATGTATGCAGGTTTTACCATATTTTTCCAAATAATCTTCATCCTCTCTGAATTAGGTGCTGCCGTTGTAAGTGCTGCGTGCACACAGTCCATTGGTATCCACTCTGGTAAAGATCTACACGCAGACGGTATCTGTCCGTAACTGCACTACCTCACACAGGGAATAAACCCTAAATAATAGGTGATCCTGCATCCCAAGAAGCATTCTGTCACTTGCCACTGTGAGAAACCTGACGATATTTTCCCACCTACTCCCCGGGATCTTCCATTCAGGTGGCCAGGGAAGGGCCATTGCTTTTGGATCCTGACCCTGGGGGGTGGACAAGTGGGGGAGGATCACCCGAGCGGAGGGTCACTGGGGATTTGGAGGAGAATGCCCAAGGGGGAGACATGGTATTCTCCCCTTCCCAATTAAACACCAGCCCACTCTCCCTCAGCCTTAATGGGGCGTTTTCAATCTCACCCCATCTCCCCCTCCCCAATAAGAGAAGGAGAGGAGCCCAGAAGGACCGGTGGAGTGCGGGACGGTGAGAAGCTAGCCCGGTGTGTGTGTGAGGGGCTGCAGCGTGGCTAGGGAGTCGTGTCTCCAGGAATCCTGCGTGGTACGGAAGGCAGTCTATCAGCCTTGTTTAGGGCAGTGCGCATTCCCCTGGGACATGTGCGTGTCTCACTGGTGTCTGAGGGGCAAGTGCTGAGACCCTGACCTCGACCCAAACCCATTTGACCTGCTCGCCCGTGCTGTGCTACTGTTGGTGAGTTTCATTAGACAGAGCGAAACTCAGTTGCATCCGGGTGGCCAGAGGGCGAGCAGGGGTGTTGTGGGAAGTGAACAGCTCAGTGAGTGAAAGCGGGAAGAAAGCAAACGAAAGCTGGAAAGCGGTGAAAGAAAGCAAAGCGGAATGACGGAAAAAGTGCTCGAGAAAAGCAGGGGGTTTAGAGTTCAGAGTGTTTGCGCCTGGGAGGAGCAAAGAACCTGGCGTTCTCCAAAGTCTTTGATACTACCCCCATGAAAGAACTGTACAGTGTAAGGTACATCCTGACAAGAAGAACTTTTTGTTTGTTTGAGGACAGAGGGGCCTAGGCTTGGGGAAGGGAACCCTGAGAGGTATAACAGGAACTGTGTTGTTTTGTTTGGAACTTGAAGGATTGAAGCTTGGGGAAGGGAACCTCAAGAGACCCAGAGACATTGTGAACTCCATTGACTTACTGCAAGAGCTCTACATCGAAGGTTCCAAGAGCAACCCTTTTGAGTTGAACTCTTCTGAACTGGCAGAACTACACCTATTGGTAAGACTACCTGAAACTAGCTGTGGATTATGTTTTTTTTTTGAGTCACCATTTCTTTTTTTTCCTTTAAGAAGATCCCCTATCACGTTTGGTTTAAGAGTGAGGGCAAGCATAGGTTAGGATACAGATGAACGTTGGTTTCGGACTTTCGGACATCAACAGCCCTTAGAAACATCAGTTGAGGGAAAAATCCCTTTAGAGTTAAGGCCAGTTAGGTATTCCACCAACCCCAGAACTTTATAAAATAAAGGTTTTGAAACTGTTACCTTTTGAGTCTGTGTCTCTCTTGATACCATGCCTGTCTCACACCACATTGCCAGACCACCACAGGCTTCTTTCCACCATGGGCAATACTTGATCTCTGGTGTAGTTATTTCTTGCACATTCCTTCACGCATGCTTAGCTGTTAATATCTCGGGTATCCAATTCTCTAAAAATTTTCTCACTTGAGTCCCGGTACAGTGAAGAAATAAAAACAAGCAAACCGCTAACTAGCAGGAACATAAGGATTGGCAGTTGCCACATCAGTTGGAAGCATTGCCGATTCACGCTGGTTAAAAATGGGCTAAGGCAAGTGCATTTCTGAATCATATCGTGATATTGGTAATGTGACAAACCTAAGGGCTTTTCCCATCATACTCCCTTAGAATCGTCTACACAGGTGGCCATGTAAGGGCCATCGCTCTTGGCTCCTGACCCTAGGGGTGGACTAGCATGGGACAATTACCTGGGTAGGGGGTCCTCGGGGATTGAGGAGGGAGTGCCCAAGGGTGAGACATGGTATCCCCCCTTTCCTGACAACAATCTACCAACTTTCCTTCCCTTTCTGTGGGACACTACAACTCCCATAATTTTCCCTTGGACTGCCAAAGTACTGGGATGAGGAAGAGGCAACCAGAAATAATGAAGATTATCTATAGGAAAACACAAGCAACATCCCTACATACTGTGAGAAATCTGAGCATTGCTCCCAATCTATTCCCGGGGATCCTTTGTTCAGGTGGCTAGGGGAGGGCCATCGCTCTTGGATCCTAAAGCTCCTTGGGTCGGACGAGTGAGGGAGGATCACCTGGGCAGGGGGTCCTTGGGAACTATGGGAACCACACCCTCGGGCGAGACATGGTATTCCTCCCATTCCGATACACCCCTACCCAACATCCCCTCAGTTGTCATGGGATATTGTCAGCAGAGTCTCATCATACCCCAGTACCTTTCTGTAAGAAAAAGGAGAAAACGACCAGGGAAATTAAAACCCAATAGGAAATGCACTCACCCATCACAATACATATACCCCCTTCATCCAGACAAAAACCTACATGGTTTTTCCATGATCTCCAGAAAAACCTACAACTCCCTCAATCCCTACATCTATTCTCGAAATCCAACTACTGGGATGAAGAAGAGGCAGATGGGAGTCACGAGGATTACCCATAGGAATCAATGGGCAATGGATTCCTATGGGCAGTCTCCATGTTGTCCCGATAATGAGGTCATGCAGAGTCAGGCATTGAGGGACAACTACTCACCCCAAACTCCAATCAACTCTTTAAAATAGTATAAAAGCTCAGACACCCAGGCACACCCTGAGCGAGCTGGGGATGCTGAAGGAACCATGAAAACCAGAAGGAAAACACCCGGGAGAACCTTGAGATGCCAGAAAAGGGGACGGACTGCCAAGACACTGAAGCTTGTGAGTACAGAGGGGATACAGTGTGGCAGGGGAGCCGTGCCTCAGGGAACCAAAACTCCAGCTACACTTTTCTGTTGGTGTTGAAATCAGTGCTTGCTCTCTGGGTGAGTTCCAGAAACCCGGGTAGCTGAGGGGCAGGTGCTGGGACCCTGGCCTTAAGTGAATCCCCATTGGGGACCCGCTAACACCTTATCACTGAGGATAAAAGATGGAGACCCTGTGATTCGAGGGAAGCTAAGGCGGGATAACCTATTGTGTCAAGAACTTTGTGTTAATTCCAAAAGTGCCTGTAATTGGTGAAGTGGGAACAAAACCTTGAATGTGCATTTTGGGACTTCTAGTTCAAAAGAGCAAAGCTGTGAAACAGAGTGGTCCAGTGCTGCATGTGTTACCAATCAAAAGTCTCTAAGGTATCCAGCTCAGAAGTACCCAAAGTGAAAGTTAAAGAACTGTAAATCAAAGTGGTCCTGTGACGGGTCAAGCAAAATCCAGTGCACAGTCAAATGTCTTCGATTCTGGTGTTAAAAGTGATCTGAGCCTGGAAGAGGGGGATGCATGGCCCGAGCCCGAAGGAGGGAGACAAATTGTGAATTTATGAATGTGACAATCTTGACAAAGGAGAGGACCTTTTGTGTTTTGTTTGCTACATCCTATCCTCTGCAGTAAGAAACTTTGAATGGCAAAGCGACTTTGGCACAGACGGTCCTGATACTGAGATATTGAACTGTATGAGTAACAAAAGGAACTACAAGTACCAGCAATCACTGATAAAGAAGGTAATACTGTGTGTTTTGACAAGTAAAGTGAACTTCTGTCTCAAGGCGGAGGAAGCCTGTATTCTGACAAAGGAAGTTGGTGTTTGACAAGCAAAGTGAACTTTGTTTCAAGGCGGAGAAAGCTTGTGGTTTGACAAAAGACGTTTCTTTTGAGAATCCTTTTTGCTTCTTAAACACTTACCAGAGTGGTGTGGGACGAGCTGTAACAGTGAACAGTGTCCTTGTGCCGTGGAAGCCGGAGGGTGCACAAGGCTCAAGTGTGCTGCCTTGTCCCGTGCTGAAAGTGTGTGAAGGGAGGCCAACTGCTCAACTGTCCTGACATATTGTTTCTTGAACACTTTTCCCTTTTTGCATACACTACTGTCCCACGCCATTTTGTATTTAGAAGTAAGGATTGGCAATAGGTTTATTAGGATAGGCCCTTTTATTTTGACAGACTCGACTAGGACTGCGTTATTATTTGATGGTTGTAGCTTGCTCCCATCCATAGATTTAGGTTTAGATAGGCGTTTAACCAACCCTTTAAAATGTAATAAATACCCTTGAACTGTGTCTCATTTGTGTCGGTCTTCATTGATGATGCAAAGCCTTTCCTTACACTACTCTATGTCAATGTCCTGCTAACGAGGACAGGTAAGACCAGGCACCCAACTATTATCTTGAACACCTGAAGCCCGTTAACTGCCCAGCAGAGTATAAAAGGTGGGACCAGAAACAGCCTTAGGAGCGAGGCTGGGTACGAGGGCTGATGCGGACCAGGCTATCCAAGTTGGAAGGCCAAGGGACTGATCAGCATTTGCGGAGAACGAGAGGGAGCCAGGCGAGAATTCCATACTTTCGGAAAGCCATAAGCGATCCTAGACTGAAACCGTGTGAGCCGGAAGGATACACCTGCAAAGTGCTTCAAGACGGCCCGTGCCCCTCCCAGGTGAACAACAAAGTCGAGGAAGAGCAGATAAGGCATTGGTAACGGCCTTCACTGCTACATGAAAGGCGTTGAAGAAAGAAACACAATTAACGTGACCAGTGAGTTATCTAAGACAACAAAGGCCCGGTTTTGTTAAAGTCAAGTGAAACTGTAGTAAGAGTTGAAGGCTGCGTGTGTGCTGATTAAACGCGTAATGAAAAGGAAAATAGTTGAACTGTCAAGTATACAAAATAAGAGTGGTATTGAAAGGTGCATTCACACATTCAAAAGTCTCTGTAAATGTTTGTGATAAAGCGGCAAAGCGAAGGCAAGAAAGTAACCGCGATCCTGAATGAAAGTTAATTGAAAGAAACACAGATGTATATGAACTTTAATATGCCAAGAGGGCAAAGTGTGAACTTTAAACATGCCAAGAGGGCAAAAGAAAGAAAGGATAATTCCAAGGAACTATAAGTTCTAAGAAGCATTGGTGCTGAGAGTTGATGAAGATTGTTAAATTGGTTAAAGAGAGGTCGAAGTGTTTATGAAGAGGTGTATATAAAATCATTGCAGTTTCGAAAGTCTTTGACAGTGAAAGTAAAGTAGGGTAAAAGGTGTATGGAACTGTCTTGGGGAAGGGAACCCCCACAAAGAGAAAAGACAGGCTCGAGCCCTGCAGAGGGAAGCCTGTGTTGAACTGTGGTAAATTACAAATTAAGAGTTGAACTGTGCATTTGTGGCAAGGGGGACGAAGCCTAAAGAACTTGTTGAAATGTCAAAACTTTAAAGTCCAAGCCCGAACATTTGAATTGTACCAGTAAGCCAAAGTGTGCCAGATTAATAGAACTGTGCCAACGACCTATCCTTTTCAGAAACTCTCGAGACCCTGTGCTTCAGAACTTGTAGAACGGAGTTGTCCCTAAGCCATTCTAACATTTCTTTTGAGGCACTATTTTTCCTTTATACATTCCCTTTACACATTTGTTATTTAAAAAGGATGGCAAGGTTTTTATTTTTTTATTTTTTTTGGTATATGCCTTTTTATTTTGACTAGACTGACTTGGACTTGTTTGTTATTGGTTTAATGGTCAAGACTACTCCCATTCTAGAGTTAGGGCCAGTTAGGAATTCTCCCAACCTCATTAAAATTCAAAATAAAGGTTTTTGAAACTTGTATCTATTGTGTCTGTGTCTGCTGTTGATACCATGCCTTCCTTATAGTAGCCCACAAAATTTGATGTGGTCCAGATCCCCTCGCTTCTCGGCAACTCTTCCTTTTTGAAGACCAGTGACCTGGCTGAAACAAATGACAGTGCTTAAATCCATTCAGGGAATGCCTCTTGCACATGCTAATAAACACAGTCAACAACATTTACTAGATTTTTACAGTAATGACATCATCTATAAACTGCACATTTTCCCTGCCCAACTATAAGCTGTGTGATGATTGCTCATTAGAGTTAGTGGCAGTGCATCTAGCCATCTGAAACCAATTTTAGCACATGTTTTTTCAATCTTATTTTTTAAGGATGCAGTTTCTTTCCACCAACCCACCTGGTTGTGGGTAATAAGGGCAGCATTACATCTGTTGTATATTTAGTGGTTTACACAGCTCCTATATTGGTTTCCCTATTAAGTGCATGCCTCACTGGCACCTGTGAGAAACTAGAATGTGTCTCACCCGTTAGTCCACGTGGATCTGTCATCCAGATGGCCAGGACACGGCCATCGCTTTTGGATCCAGTTCCTGGGGGTGGACCAGTGCAGGAGGATCACCTGGATGGGGTGTCTTCAGGGAGTGGGACACCGGATAGTGAGATGCAGTATCCCCTTCCCTGTAACACCTTTCGCCCATAGGAACTCAACTCCCCACCCCCGCACCCGCTTTTCTGACACAAACACTTTCTCACGCACAGCTCACTGGGAGAGAAAACAGACTAACATCGAGCCGTATACCTGACGTGTCCTAACTCAATGGTCAGGCAGTTACTGATAATTACACACACCTGACTTCCATTACACTTCCCCACATGGATAAAAGGCGGAGCACGAAAGAACACTCTGAGTAAGGCAAAACAAACGAGGAAGCAGCAGTTCTGAGATTGCAGTTTAATGTGAGGAGAACGACGGGAAGAACAGAGAGGGTTGCAAGGAGGGAAGTGACCTTGACCTTTTCGGAGAAAGGAAGCTACTTTCACGAGCCCTCGAGAATAAGAAACCGAAGACCTGGAATTAAAGCTGAAGAAAGGTGCATTGTGTGTCGGAGGTACCCGGGTCTCTCCCACGTCGATAGTCAAGGCGGGGAGGAGCAATTGCTGCTGTGGTGCTGTCCTTGGCTCCTGCAACAAAGCAGCACCAGTAAAGTCAGCACAGCCGGTGAGTCGGAGAGACTGATAGCAGACCGGTCTGTGTTGGAACCAAGGTTGTCAGCAGCAACATTGTATGAAGAAACCTAAGAGAACAGTGTGTGAAGTGTATGTGATGAGAGAGGTGAACATAATTGAACACCCAAGGAGTTACTGAACTTGCGAAGTCAAGATAGATACCATATACAGAGTGGTCCTGCACCACGTGGGTGATCATTCGAAAGTCTCTGTTAGGTATCCAGCTGAGAGGTGGCAAATGTGAATTGTGAAGTGGAAGTGGTCCTGCAACGGGTCAAGCTAAACCCTGTGCACATTCGAAAGTCTTTGATAGCTAATACGAACTACAATTGGTCCCAGCCCGGCTGAGGGAGACTAATTGTGTAAGAGGAAGGATCTGAGCCTGGCTGAGGGGTATCCGGGGTGAACTGCGAGCCACCCGAGAAAAGATCTTCTCTGAAATTTGGAGAAGGGGATCTGAGCCCAGAAGAGGGGGATCCAAAGTAAAGATTGTGGTATAAAAAGGGATCTGAGCCGAGCTGAGGGGGGACCAGGGTGAAGAGTGAATCGCCTAACTTAAGTATGTGTAAGAGGAAAGGAACATTTTGTTTGTTTTGGTACATCAGGACCTCTGAATCAAGAGACTTTGATAACTTAAGAGACTTGGGCACATGCTGGTAATGGAACTGTATCCTCGTGCCGAAGAAGCCAGAGAGTGTGCTACGCTCGAGTGAACCGCCTTGTCCATGGGGAAAGGAAGCCAATTGCCTGAACATCCTGGCTTAACATTTTGAGAACAATTCTTTCTTTTTCATGAACACTACCCCACACTATTTAGAGGTAAAGGTTGGCAATAGTTTTCTTTTAGCATAGGCCCTTTTTATTTTGATCAGACACCACTAGGATTGCATTATTATTATTATTATTATTTGATGGTCGTAGCTTGCTCCCATCTGTAGATTTAGGATTAGATGGGCATTTATCACACCCTTGTTAAAGTTCAATAAACACCCTTGAACTGTGGTCACTTGTGTCTGTTTTACTATTGATGCCATGCCTTCCTTACACAACCCAAATCTAGGGATAACAATTCATATTTTACCACAGGTTGTGTGTCTGCCTTTATGTGTTGGATATGCTTGGACCCATCCCAAGAGTATGTCCACAATTGCTAACACAAATTCCAAGCCTGCCACTTCCGGATCACTAATAAAATCATACTGGAGCTGTGAAAAGGGCACCCAGGGAGATGGGTGTGCCCCTTGCTCCACGTTCCCAGGTTTTCCTAGGTTTTATTGCTGGAAGATCAAACACTGATAGACTAGTTGTTCTGCTAGTTGCAAAAAACCTGAAGCATACCATTCCTTCCTTGTATGTGATATCATTCCACCTTTTGCAACATGTGCTAGGCCATGTAGCATTTGTGGTAAAGGAATATTAGAGTGGCTTGGTAAATGCAAAAAGCCCTTCTGGCAACCACCAAAGTTTAGCACTGTGAATGAGAAAATCCTGCTTGCTCCACATTGAGATTACTTCATAGGTTTATTGCCAGTTCTCAGGTTACATTAATATAAGTAAGTTACAGGACAGGAAAACTGGCAAACACTCCAGATGACATCACAACCTTCCACCATGCAAACCAAACACATCTCCTTCCCTTTCACAGAACACACACACACACACACATACAAACATGCGGATGGGGACCATATGGCATCCCATCACTAAGCATTACGAACAAACCCTGTTTAAAGTGTGGGCAACTCTGAAAACATGGAGAGGCGTCCCAACTCCCTTTTAGACAGGTTCCTTAACCCAGAAAGCATCCTTCCCTTTCTAACCATTTGCTGGTATGTCGCTACTCATGCGGCATCCAGTCAACCCAACCTCAAACCCAGTGTGACCATTTTCACACCAACCAAACCAACCTAGCATGCCTCACATACCAATCATTTACTGGGCACGACCCGCACACCACAGTACTAACTAGGTATCTCTCTCACATGCCATTTGGATTAACCACATCTATTAACCAGGCATGACACACACGCCTTTCATACTGACCATGACATCCTACACATGCCATTCAGACTGACCATACTATTATACTGGCGTCACACACGCCATTTGTACTGACCATGGCATCCTACACATGCCATCCAGACCTGCCATACTTTGACATCGAGAGACCCATTACACACCACATTCATTGACCTGTCTCTTCACCATGTTACCCATTATGCACATACCTTTAACACATGCATAGATATTTATTACAATATTGACTTCTTACACGAAATTCTATGTCATATAACTCAAACCAAACTCTTAAAACATGAAATGTAGGCCATCCTAAACTGAAATGTCCATAACCTGTCAAAGTTCCAAACCATACTAATCGTGACCTAAAAGTCCATGTTGCAATCTACCAGCTGCAATTCCTCAAAAAAAGGTTAAATCTAATTATCCAACGTGTCAACCACATACTCCACAAGCACTCCTGCTTGGAGCTCAACCATAACTAAATGGCATCTATCATTATCCCCACCCCTGCCATACTGTTTCCTTAAACATCCATAGTCCACTAATTCTGCAGTTACCCACAGATGTTAAAGCTCTTCATATTCCACACCTGACCATAGGCCGTACTCAAAAGAAAAAGGATACACATTTCTTGCTTCATATTACGTCAACCACTTCTGTATTATGGCGCCAAATGGAGGTCATTTCTTTGCCCTGTGTTTGCGTATTGCCTTCTCCTTAACAAGGGACACCAATCTGTCCCACGTCGTACTCTGGGCGTCTCACAACCCTGAAGAGACAGTTCCCCACTTGCCGCTTTACCAGACATAATTTCTTCCCTTCCCTCTCTTCGATATAATACCGCTCCTGGGAATCCAGCCTAGACTTGTCCATGCCGCGTTGCTCTGTCACCGCTGTACGCGTGCTGCACTTTAAACTCTGAGAAATTCCACTGCAAGATCATATGCAGTCTTTCAACAAATTTCCGTTCACACAGAATATGTGCGCCTTCCCTTTGTACCACAGAACGGCTTCCGCACATACATTTAGTCACGTGACTATTACGTTGCAGTGGGCAGTTAGGTCCTTTACTTGCCCATTGCGATACCTCCTGCGAAGCCTCCTGTACTGTTACGAACACGGGCCATACCAACGTAACATGGACTCAACGAACTGGCTGACAGTTACGCGAGCTCAAGATTCCCACGGAACGTGGACAGACTTTGTTCCTTTCGTTCGCTAACTCTCCTACCAGTGCAGGTGACATCAGTCACCAACCTTCCACGGAGCAGTACCGATCTCAGGATGCCCAACGGCCGCTGCGTTGGCATTCCGTGGCAGATGTTTCCATCTCACATGCAGCACCGCGGTTTCCTTTCAACTGATAGAAATTTTCCTTAAAACATAAGCCTGCATTGCTTGGCAAATCCACCAGCCTTTCCTCTGCGACCACAATGTGAAACTTTGCCTGTGCGCTTCCCTTACAGGTTTGACAATGCAGCTTCTGGCCACATAACCCTCTGCACTAAATAACACGGCCAGTCCAGTACAGTCACATCCAAAAGGGTTCCCCCCCCCACTGTTATATGATCTATGTCCATGGGGTGTATGTCCCACTTTCCTTATGGGGCTTTCAGTTTCAGGGTACCATGTGAATTTCTGCCCTTCATCTTTCCCTATGCCAGGGACAAACTCTTCAGCCCATTTGGGCTTGCACAGCTTCGTCCAAAAATTCCTCCCACTCCTGCGCCCTGGGTGATGGGTGTTATGCCTTACTTGAATGGGGGCAGGGTGTCCTCTTCCTTGTCCCTTCTGCACTCCCCGCAGCAGATTCACCAGCTTGTTTCCTCTTCTTACACGTAGTTTCTTATCTTGACCAGCTCGTCGCCCATGAAATGAGGTGACTCTCTTGGGTATCTTGTGGTTACTTCATAGGTTAATTAGCAGTTCTCATGTTACATGAATATAAGTAAGTTACAGGACAAGAACACTGGCACACCCATCACCCAGGCAGGGGCTTACCAACTACCTGGGCTGGGAACCTTCTCCAAACATTCTATCATTCACACACTCCAGTTGACATTGCAACATTCCACCATGCAAACCAAGCACTACGCAACACAAAGTATATGGCCCACTCTGATTTTGTTGGGCGAAGTTTTGTGCGGGGGGAGGGAGTTATAGAGGGGGGTCCCAAACATAGACCGAATAGGGAAAAACTTAGCGCATGGCTATAGCCCCAACGGCTGGATGGATTATCACCAAATTTGCGCCGGGAGCGGGGGCTTGCGACAGAAAGCGTGCTTTTGTGTGTTCAGTGGAAATAAAACTGGTAAATCTTTTGCAAAACATTGAAATGTACGTCCCAAAAAATTTGTGATGTTTGCTCCGCGGACCGGTGTCTGATTGGGTCGCGGCAAGCTGTGCTGTTGACAAACCGTGGACATGGTTGGCTGAAGGGAAGTGTGCTGTACGTCAACGTTTTTGGGAGACGCCGCCATGGTGTATCGGAGGATAGTGGTGCGCCGAAAGGCGTTGGAAAGATTGCTTTGCAGGATTAGCTGGGTGAAAGAGGGGGAAGCGAAGATATTGCCAATGTTTTGTGCTGTAGGCTACTGCTGCCTGTGGTTATGCTGACGTTGTGCGTTTAAATTGTTTTGCTGCGGTTTTGTGAGGAAATATTAACCTGCTTCTTTTACTTGGCTTGCTGTGGGTCTGGATAAGGCGTAGGCTTTTGACTGCATGGCCATGCCATGTAGAAAGAGCGTACGGCTTGGGTACAACCCCACTAATGCAAGGGCTGAATGTATGGGAGAGCAATGAGGCACTTAGCGGTTAGGTAGGCGGGCGGGTTTGCTTACACCATTGCTGCAAGGGAGTGCATAACGACACAGCGAAAAAGGATTGTTTGGCAGCACACTCGCGATATTCTCCAATCCCACAGCTATTGACATACACTGGATTGGTGGGTAGTTGCACAGGGAAGTATGGTATGTTGGTCACTGTAGGCAGACTGTATAGGGCATGGGGAGTGCCTTGGAGATAATATGAGGATATTGCCAGTCAGTGTAATATGTTGTGTTGTGCCTCCAAAGGCCCTACTGCCTCGTGTGCATAGCAATGGCCTCTGGCCATAACAGTGTGGCCACTGCTTGAAAGTAGTTGTGCGACTGCTGTTTTGGTTTGCTCCTTTACTGTAGGTATACGTATGTGTAGTAGAATGAGGCAATTGGATGCATGGGCAGAGGCCGTAGGCCTCCGCCTATGTACCCAAGAGCCTTGGGCTTTGCCACAGCCTTGCTTTGGGGAGGGGAGGTTGACATTGGCAGGTGGAAGGAATTTGTATGCAGATACTCACACATAGTTAGTAGGTGGGAAGTTGTCGAGGCGACTATCATTTCTTGGCGAGTGCAGGCAGCCTCTATTGGGGATGGGGAGTGCATTGGAGACAATATGAGGATGTTTGCAGTCGGAGTGCCATGTTGTCTTGTGGGCACTGGTTGGAGTAGGTGTGAGAATGTTGCCTTGTTTGAGTCTGTTGTTGTATATATACATAGATGTAGGCAGTAAAGCACAGTGGGAAATGTTACCATGCATGACTTTATTGGTTTCTAGTGGGTGTGTAGTAGGACAAGATAATTTGGTGCATGAGCAGAGGCCATAGGCCCCCGCCTATGTACCCAAGAGCCTAGGGATTGGCCACAGCCTTGTTTTAGGGAGAGCAGGTAGAGATTGGCTGATGGAAGGGTTTTGTATGCAGGTACTCACAGATAGTTACTTGGTGGGCAGTTGTGGAGGCGACTATCATTTTTTGGTGAGTGCAGGCAGACTCCATTGGGGATGGGGAGTGCATTGGACAGAATATGAGGATATTTGCAGTATTAGAGGTATGTTGTATTGTGCTTGCAAAACCTATACGACTTGTGTACATGGATGGGCCATTGCACATAAGAGGGTGGGAACTGGTTGGAAGTAGGTAACAGAAAGTTGACATGATTGGGTGTATTACTGAACCGATATGTACCTGTGGACAGAAATGGTAAGTGCTGACATGGTTCTATGAATGGGTGTATTCGCCTACGTACCCAAGAGCGTAGGGCTTGGCCACAGCCTTCCTTTAGGGAGGGCAGGCTGAAATAGGCATGCAAAGAATTTGTAGGCAGGTACACATAGTCCATTGGTGGCCAGTTGTGGAGGCAACCATCATTTTGTTTGGTGAGTGCAGGCAGACTCTATTGGGAATGGGGAGTGCATTGGAGACAATATGAGGATATTTGCAGTCGGAGTGCCATGTTGTCTTGTGCCTGTAAAAGCCATACTGACTTGTGTGCATGGGTACGACCCTTGGCTGTAATAGTGTGGGCACTGGTTGGAAGTAGGTGTGAGAATGTTTCTTTGTTAGAGTATGTTGTTGTATGTACACGTACTTGTAGGCAGTAAATTGTAAGCTTACCTTGTGCTACACAATACACTTGTAAATATGTAAGTGCCGTAAAATCTGCGCCTTTGCAGAATTAATGTGGAGGACATGGTGCAGGTCGTAAAGAGGAATTGCTGAGATAAGACATCATTTGTGTAAGGAGGGGTGTGGACGTGAACGGATGTTTGGTTCAGGAAGTGCAGTAAGAAAGTGGGAAATGCAAGGCTTTTTTTAGTACATAACATTTCCTACATGCCACATGTACGCAGCTATAAACATATAAACATTTGTGGGGTAGGTGCGCAAGTGACAACTTTGAGAGGCTATTGGGGTTGGGCGCTGTATTGCAGATGGTATAGGGATTGTTGTAATCTGTGTACCATGCTGTGTTGGGAGTGGCAAGCGCGTACTGCCGTGTATGGATGGCTACGGGCATTTGACGTAACAATGTGGACATTGTTCGGAAGTAGGTTTAACAATGTTCCCTTCTTTGGGTAAGTTCTTACATTGATATGTAAGTCCAGCATACAGGGCTGGAAATATGTATGTCTATTTTGGGTGCTCGCTGTCACAGCATGGTAGTGGAGGAAGTTTTGCAGGTGCCATGCCAGTAGAGGTGGTGTGAAGTGACAGCACGTGAATATGGTGGCCGTTATTGGCCTTGTTGCATTCACATACTGAGATGACACAATGTACAGTATGGTACACCTCTCATAATACGTAGTACGTTGAAAGAGAAGGAAGGCAATGCGGCATGACACGAGTTACTAAGTATTACATATGAACACTATGGAGAATGTAAATTCGAACAGACATACATTTGCAGCCGGCTACATGATGAACGCTGTTAAGTGGAGCTATATACAGGATGGCAGGCCATCTGACTGTTACCTTTGTTTGACGTACTTGTTCAGATGGCGAAAGGAAGCCGGTGGAGCTTGAAGTGTGTGCAATTGTAATGTGTGCATCGCTTCCGTTAGATATGCCTGTGCGCCGCATGCACCATTGCAGCAGTCACTGGCGTCAGTGACTTTACTTGTGGACAGTCGTTCCTCACGGTGTGCACTCCAGGTATTTATTTTATGTGTGTGCCAAGCGTAGCGCACTCTGTCATGTGAGCACCTAGCTCTGGAAATGAACAACATAAACAGAAGAAAAAGCAGACTTGCGCAGACAGAGTGTACGGTTCTAGATCATTCCATAATTTACTAATGATACAGTGAGTGGTTGGAAGTGCTTTATTTGGCCACAGAATGTAAACGCAGCTGGTGGATTCATCGATCTTTTATTTCGCAAACAAAATACAGTGACCAATGCCGTCTGCGCAATTATGTTCTTCTGTTCTTGTGTAACACAGTGGGAAAAGGAGTACATAGTGCTGCTTGGTGGTCCGTGTGGAAGAAGACATTGGGCCTCATTACAAGTACACCAGTCCGGAGTTAACGCCGCCGGTAAAACCATACCGGCACCGTTTCCACGTCCGCCCAATCATGATCCGCGGCCCCGGAAATAGCACCTCCCCCAACCGCCATCGCGGAGTTAAGGGTCCCGTAAAGTCCACCTGCACGGAAACCCCTCCGTTACCGGAAATACGAAACACTGCAAGCATCACAACTAGCGCAGACATGGAAACACCGCCAGAAAAATGGTGTTAAAACCGTGATCACGGTGGCGGTACCGCCGCCACCGCGAACATGACGTTAAACAGTGCCTGCTGAACTGAATCGGGGCACAGGTGCACCAAATCAGCCCAGCTGGACCCAGCAGCACACTGGGAGCCTACAAAAGGGCCACACCCAGCCCAACACAACACAGAACCATGTAGGCAGCAGCTCTAGTAGCACTTGGACTGGACCTACTCAACCAACAGGCAGCACTGCACATGATGGCAGTAATGGTGTAGAGGAGGAGGCGCATGCGGAGGAGGCGCAGGCGCCAACCAGCCAACCCTGCACCTATGGCAAACCCCATTGTGCAGCCGGCACAACCAAGCAGGCAGCCTGCAATACCACGCATCAGGGCCTCACCCTGGAACCTTACCCCAGGACAGATCCACACACTATACCGACTGGACTGTCCAACAATCCTGTACATCACTGCCATGATTGAGGACAACATCAGCAGCCACATAAACACCCCCACCGTCATCCACCCCCTCCTGAAGGTTGTGTCTGTGCTGCATTTCCTTGGCACTGGCACCTATCAACACACGGTCTGTGAGCTGCATGGCATATCACAACCCTGTTTTTCAAAAATCCTGGTACAGGTACTGGATGCCCTGTTGCGCCATGTGTCGGAACACATAGCCCTACCCCATACCCTCCCCGAGGTCATTGCCACCTAGTTGGCCTTCCATGCCATAGCAGGCATGCCAAATTGCATAGGTGCATTTGACTGTACCCACATTGAGCTTGACAGTACCACGTGCAATTGAGATGGTGTTCCGCAATAGGAAACAGTATCACTCGTTGAATGTACAGATGGTATGTGATGCCACTCTACTGATTACACACTGCTGCGCACGTTTCCCAGGCTCAACCCATGACTCAATGGTACTGCGGAATTCCACGTTGCCACGGTACATGGAACGCTATTCTGGACAAAACACATGGCTATTAGGTGAGTACAGCTGACAATGCTCCGACCCTGTTGAAGTGGTGTGTGTGTCTCCAGGCCAATGAGCAATGTGAGTGTGCCGCTGTGACCGCATATGCATCACCCCCCCTGCCATCAACCAAATAGACAGCGGATCCCAAACATCACAAAGGAAGACATGACGGGTCAACACAGTGTGCCCGTACACACCCTGCCACATGACGCACACAGCCGATACTGTCACTGTCCCATACACCATGTGCCACTGCAAACACCCACCCACAAATGGAACACTGCCCTCCCAATGCACATGATGCCTGTAAATGAGATGTCCTGCATTAACTACTTCATTGCAGTGGAGTGACTCTGCCATGTGTGCACATCACTGTACTATGCCATACTCACAATCAAATGTCACCCGCAGGGCAGAGTACACATGCACGTAAATGTGTAGGTCAATATCCATTTGGCTACATCCACTGTGATGGCCAATAAACACTTCCAACCACTGCATGGCACACATGCATGAATGAACAATGATACAAAATAGCACAGCATCAGATGAAGACATGAGACCACAAACACTGACATGTCCCCCCATCTACATCCCATGTAGGTGATGCTGGATATGCACTCACGCCATGGATGATGAACACCTGTACAGAGACCAAGGAACATGCATGAAGAAGCGTACAATGGGGCACATGTCCGCACACGTGGAATGATTGAGAGGACATTCGGACTGCTGAAGGCCCGGTTCCGCTGTTTGAGCAGATCTGGCGGATCACTGCTGTACAGCCCAGTGAAGACGGTTAAAATCACGCTCGTATGTGCCATGATGCACAATCTCTGCCTGCGCAGGAACATCCCAATGCCCCAGACGCAGATGAAGAAGATGGGGATGGAGATGGGGATGGGGATGGCACCACCTCCCACTGGGGGTCCACTTGATGGCCAAAGAGCACGGGATGAACTGATTTGCATTTACTTTTGAGACACCGCACATTCACAGCAATGCATGGACATGGTGATGACAATAAATTATTTGTTGCACTGCAAATTAAATGATAGATGTCCACACATGTATGTTTTGATTTCAAATGATGATATATTGATGAATTAACAGGGAAGGAGGTGCAATGGTTAGGGAAGCTGAATACCCGTGCCCACCCACCAGCCAAACGTACCCACCCCCACCCAGGCCCCAATGTTCAAACACCCAAAACAACCTCCCCCACCACCCAAACGTACCCACCCCTCACACCCTTCAAGTCCACGTGTGTCTTGCAGTGCCCCACACACATATCATCACTTCCGTGTGCGCTTCTGTGCCTGTGCATCCTTGCCCGAGAGCCCAGTTAGCCGACTCGAGCGCCTCCAGGACTGGCAGTAGTGGAGCTGGATGGGGTGGTGGTATTGGATGGCACAGAATCAGGTATAGATGGCATACGTGCAATATTTGCCTGTTGCCCAATCAACATGGACTCTATGAGCCTGGAGGTGTTGTCATTACCTTCCTGCACATGGCGTGCCAGGGTGACAATAGTGCTTGCAAAGCGTCCAATGGACCTTGATAGGCGACGCATTGACGTGCTGTAGCGCTCCCTCAGCAGCCTAGATTCCTCGAGCTGCCTATCCACCATCTGGGTGAGGGTAGCCTGCTGCTCCTCCATCCGCTGCATGCAGGAATTGAGCTCTGCCATAGATGGGGTGGGTGACCTCATGGGACTTCAGAGTGATGTGGGACTAAACTCCAGCTGATGGAAGGATCCCAGGTCATCAAATGTGGGCATCTCCCCCTGTGGCCCAGTATCAGAGTGCTCTGCCGGGGCACTGTTGTCACGACAGGCCGCCTCCTCTGCAGTGCAGCTGCCTTCTGTGTTGTTTTGGGTGGGCATGATGGGTTCCCGTGGCACCTGTGTTAACTCGGGCAGCGTGGAGACGCTGGGGATGTTGGTGGTGGTGGCCGGCACATTTGTTGCAGTTGGTACTGGGGGCAGAGATGCCGAACTGCTGGCAGCATCCTCTTGTGCAGGGGCGGTGGCTTGGACACGTGCTGGTGCAGATGTTGTGCAGTATCACTGTCACTTGATATGGCTGTGGGGACAAAGAGGACATGCAATTAGTGTTGTGGTGGTGGCCCATCACATGCATCATACAGGTTGATCATTCAATAGTGTTAGTTACATGCATCTGATTGTTGGGGGTATGCATTGTTGTGATATTGGTGGTCATACGGAACATGAGTCCTTTGGCCCAGTCATGCACTGCTTGGGGGGTGGGGGAGTTGTTAATGGGTCCTTTGGCCCAGTCATGCACTGCTTGGGGGGGTTGTTAATGGGTCCTTTGGCCCAGTCATGCACTGCTTGGGGGTGGGGGTTTGTTAATGGGTCCTTTGGCCCAGTCATGCACTGCTTGGGGGGTGGAGGGGTGTTAATGGGTCCTTTGGCCCAGTCATGCACTGCTGGGGGGGGTGTTAATGGGTCCTTTGGCCCAGTCATGCACTGCTTGGGGGGGGGGGGGTTGTTAATGGGTCCTTTGGCCCAGTCATGCACTGCTTGGGGGGGGCGGGGGTTGTTAATGGGTCCTTTAGCCCAGTCATGCCATCAACATATTCTCATGTGGCATTCATGTTTCACCACTTACCAGCATCTACAGGTGGGCTCACTCCTGCCTCAGCCTCCCCGATCCCATGGATGCCCTCAAGGTGGAGAACACTGCTGCCACGCTCCTCCCATGCTTGCAGCCTCAGTGGGGAAGGGGGTCCTCCGCCTGTCCCACTGCTGCGTTGGCGGTGTGTGGAGATCAGGTTCCGAACCCTCAGCCTGAGGTCGTCCCACTGCTTGTGGCAGTCCTTGACGCTCCTCACAGTCACGCCCACAGCAGTGCACTTGTGTGCTGCTTCCGCCCACACTTCCTTCTTCCGCTGCTGTGTGGCACGCCGTTGATCGGCACTTAACAGCATCTCTGCATGCTCCACTATATGCTCCACCAGAACAGTTAGCTCCGCCTCACTAAAGCGCTGTTTGCGCTGCCTCTGAGCTGGAATCCTGGCAGACATGCTGGTGGTCCCTTTTGCCTTCTCACAGTGTGGATTCTGCTTGTGCTGACTCTGGATGGCAATGGATTGTGCTTTATATGATGGACGCCTCACTGTTTCCTGTTTTGGCGATCATGGTATTTCCGGTTCCGTGTCTGTGGCGACGGAGGCGGACACGGTTTTTGCGCTACTTGTGGCAGCGCTATGTCCATTTCCGTGGCTTTTTCCATGTTGGCGGTAACAACGTTTCCGCATCCGTGTGGTGCGTGCAACCGACAGCACGTAATCGGACGGTCTTTCCGCAACCTTGCGGACACAGAAACTTTGTTGCCGCCGTCACGGAATCACTGCGGTCCAAACCTGACAGGTTGTAATGAGGCCCATTGTCTTTGAAAGGTAGCATGCGGTGCCTCTGGGATGGCTTATAGAATGAAGGTTTGCAGGTTGGTTCGTATAGGAGGAACAGCAAGTGGACATACCAGCCCATAGTGGTCGGCCCAGATAATAACGATGGAAAAGACATTGCTTATGGTAATCTTCCAATGGTTGGTCCACCAGCCGTCTATTGGAATGTGGAAGGAGTGGCACGCGCAGTAGGGTGCAACACATCTGAGTAGAAAGAGGAATAAGAGTACATGTAAGTAGCGGGTATTAGTTGTAGGGTACAGGACAAAACTTTGCGGGAAGGATAATGTGGTAATAGCTGAATGGCTGATGAAAAATGACGTGTGTGTTAGTGCATAGCGCCATATCTGAACTCACTGCCTTGGTGTCTGGTTTGTAGGTAATAAGTGATTGTACGGGTGCACAGAAGAAAATGTGTTGCAACTGTTGGGACAAGATGATGTTTTCATGTGTTGCTTTTTTTACAAACTCTGACAATGGTAGTAAGTGTAGTTTGACCCACAGCGCAATGTGTCAGTGTGTTTACAAAGAAAGTAATTAAAAAAGAAACGTAGTTGGGTCTCCCTTGGATTGCTGGAGAATGGAGTAGCTGCTTTGGTAAGAAGCGCGTGAAAGAAATGGGAGTTGTGCACATTTGTGTGCCAGTTGACCGCTGCGTGCACTTGTGTCAGTTACAACGTATACTACACTGAGGGTGCATAGACGTAGTAATTGTGTGAAAGGGCATACAAAGGGGAGAACAGGGAATGTAGTAGTATACAAGTGCGTCGAAGGTGAGGTGCTTTAGTGTACGACTTGCGTTCCATGTTCGTGGAGCCTTGTCTGCATTTGGAGGGGTGGGGAAGAATGGAAGGAAAACAAAGTACAATGACAGTCGCAAGTTACTGGGAATGGTGGAGACATGGAAATGTGGCAGTGCTTTATTACTGCCGTTACAAAGGTCTGTGTAATGTATGGAGAGAAAGTGAGCGGTAGAGCAAGTTTGTAAATATGCATACTGAGGAACACGTAAACAACTGATAATCGTAATACACATGTGATGTAAAGGTGTACTTACATAATTTCGGCAAATTCCATACTTCTATTGGGAGGCAGTGAAATTGCAGTGTACGGCGTATGAGATGACTGCAGAGTACCTTTTTAGGCACATGGACAGAGGAACTGCAGTGCAAGTTATGTATCTTTTTTTTTGCTAGACTTGCATACAATATCTGACCTTGTAGCTAAACATGCTTCGCCCTCAAGGCTGTTTTACAATGAGCGTGTGTTCTGTTTAAGGAGAGGTATGTTAGGTTTCGATTTCCGGAGATGAAGCAGGAAAAAAAAGGAATTTATTAGCCGGGAACGTGTTTTTCGAGTGTAGAATGTATTTATGAATGTTGGTAGTGTCATTACGGTGAAGGTAGTACAACGTACAAGTAGATATGATGGTGCTGTACAAATGGTCATGTGAATGCACAGATGGCAAAATACATAAAATGTGGTTTTGCAGTGTGTAAGGAAAAGTTAGATGTGCATCGTGTTACGAGGCAACGAAGGGTAATGTGGCACTGTGTTTGCTGTTTGAGAACACGTGGGTGGTCCTTATTACGCAGTTTGGTGTTGTACTGCATGACCTTTTTTGGGGCTACTGTTTAGGAAAGGAAATAATGTGAATGTTCGTTTAACATTGTAAGGTGCTTATGGGCTGTAAATTGTGTTTTCTTTATAGAAGAAAATAGAGTAACAGAAGTTGAAAAAGTTAAGAAGTAAGGTAGTGGTTGCAATGTGGCTGGGGAGCTATGATATATGCGCTGTCCTGAAATATGGGTTGGCTAAATATTTTGGAAATGGTGTACATAACAATGAAAGTGACCTAATGGCGTACATGGTGGCAGTGTAAGGCAAGGAGCCAAATGTTGAAGAATTTAGGAGAGTTACGTAAGATGTATTGATGCATGCATGAAGTGGTATTGTTGTAATTGTGCAGATTGTAGGGTAGGTTACTGTAGTGTTGTTAATTCAGTGTGCACACTTATTATAGGGTTAGGTGACTAGTGTATGTAGGAAACAGGCTATGTATTCTGTGGAAGAAGTAGGCAATGTAAACTGTAGTGGCTAAGGGGTAGGTGGCTGTATTGTGTGGGGTTAGTTGTACGTGCATAGATGTTTGTATGTGTAGTTCTGCAGTGCAGCGGCAATAGTGGGCAAGGTGTATAATGTTTAGTGTATGGCTGGAGGCCCTACATTGTAGAGGGTGTAGTGAAGCTTGTAGGGTGTGGCCACAAGCCGCATAGTGTAATATAGGTGTGCATTGTCAGTGGTGCAATTGGTATGTGTAGAGCAGAAATAAGTGCACTTATTGCAATGTGGATATTGCACAGAAGTATAATAGCAATCGTTGAAGACTTACTGTTTGCATTGAGGAAGCCCTGCACTGTGTTTTGTGTGTGGAGTGTAAAATGTTGTCGTACTGGTTGCTGTATTATCTGTGGGAAAAGAGAACACAAAATATTAGCGCAGGTATTTTGTTACTTTGAAGTACACTACTTAGCATACATTTCTTTATTTTGTGGACCCTCATAACTAGCACTTCTTAAGTACTATGCTTTGAACCAGTATACTGTGCAATCAGCACAGTTCCTCTTTTCTTTGCATAATCATTGGGTCTGTGGGGAAAACAAATCTATGCTGAATTTTTAAAAAAATCTTTGAAATGTAGTT
Source organism: Ambystoma mexicanum (assembly GCF_040938575.1). NCBI lineage: Eukaryota > Metazoa > Chordata > Amphibia > Caudata > Ambystomatidae > Ambystoma > Ambystoma mexicanum. Next base: position 987,988,466 of record NC_090921.1, read on the forward strand.
GCTAATATAGTGCACAATGAGTGATAGTGCTGTTTGGAGTGGTTACAGCACTTTTTAGGGTATACTGTTGAAGTAGGAGGAAATGTAATGGTGTACGATATGTGCACTATAAATGTTGGTAGGATGGGTGGCGTTGTATAGCAGGTGCTGATTTGTAAATGTTTTACTGCTTTCTTTTTGTACCATTGTTTCTTTATGCGTTTGGTTTCTGCTGGTAGTTTGCAAGTATTATGATATTGTTCATACTATTGCAGTATTATGACTGTAGTTACGTAGCTGTTGGCATATCAATCAATCAATTGTAACTGCTTATACTTTGGAAGTGTTTGACGCTGTGTCTGTAGCACAGTACTTTTTGAAGGTTGAGTTGGTTAGTTGTGATGCTCCAAATAACATTGTCTTATTCAGGATGCAGTTAGATACCAGGTGGCGTATTCTAACTGTTTGCAGTGTCCCGTTTGTAAAGGGTACATAGAGAAGTTTGTGTATTAACCACATCTGTGTACATTTTGAAGTGGTACTGTCCATTTACGGATTTATGTGGTGATACGCAAATATGTGTTGGTAGTTGTAGGACTATTCTTGGAGAGCTGGTGACTGATTTGCGTTAGTGGTGATTTTAGAGGTTACAGAGGATAGTTTTGAACCCTCACACTTAGCAATTTCCCTGCCACGTATACAGCCGAATATACTGGTACTGTGTTTTGTGGACACGTACTGTTTGTGTGACTGTACTCCTTGGAATCATTGGAGATGAAATTGGCAAACATACACTGTAGTGCATTTCGCAATGCTTCATGTATGGTACGTTGCTTTAGGTCGATAGTGTGGAAGGAAAAACATTTTTTTGTCCACTTGCGAAGGTACTGGTTGGTGCTGGGGAGTAAGGTATACTAGCTTTGTATATTAATGAGTACATTTTGGCCTCAAGAATATTAAGTAGGCATTTGCAAGATTTGCAGGTAGTCTGTGCTTTGGACTGATGGAAGCATCATTGCATTCGCACCATGATGATTGCTTTCTAATGTATGCAGTATAGTGGCCTGCATTGGTGGAGTCCGCTGCGTGGTAGATTATGGCTACAGTTGTGAAGGTTTTCCTGCCAAGTGATATCTGTATGTGTGTGAAGGCAGTAAGTTAGCAGTTGTTTTTGGTACCATCGGCATTGTATCTTAAGAGTATTAATATCACATATTGACTATGTGAGTGTATGTGTAGCGTCAAACGATTATCAGAATTGCACGACGTACAGAACCTGCTATGGTTTGCATTTTGCACAAGTTGCTGAAATGGAATGGAGTCACAGTTGGGTATTGGTATATACACAAAGGATTTGTTAGGGACTTGTTCCTCAATGACATGGTTGCACAGAATGCATGTATGTCTCCACATGTAGGAAATGTGAAAGATTTCTATTATAAGTATGTTTTGTCTTTCCAGTAATTGTAGTAAGTACATTATACATTCTTGGGGATCTTCTTGTCGGTTTAAAGTGAATTTCACCATTTCAGGACTGTAGTCCAATTCTTGCCTTATTCCTGAGACACTGTATATGGTGTCAGGATTACTTATTGCATTTCTCTGAAGGATGAGCATTTGCAAACACAATTGGTCTGCGCCATTTAAATAAATGTGTTCAACAACTGCTGGTATTTGGAATAGAACATTTATTGTTACACTTGCATAGCAATTAACACCTGTTGTATTGGACAATTTGGATGGGACAGGTCCTTCTGTGTCAAGCCCTTTGATGGAAGGGTACGTGTTTTCTTAGCAGAGGCTTTTTTTCTGGGTGGAATTGGGTTTGGTTTGTCTATTTTACTCCTTTTTGTATGTGCTTTTGGTAGTTGCTGTAGTATAACTTTCTTTGACGGTATTGTGGCCCAATCATGTAGTACTTCGGATGGAATGAGCCTTCTTTTCAAAGCTTTTGGTTTTTGAGGAATATGGTACATTATTAGATGGGGTGTGTACAGTGCACATAGTCTATTATACTCGATGATGCAAGGAATGTCTTCAATGATTGTAGATGTATCAAAATTAACTAGATACAGTTCTTCCAGTGTACGTAGTCGTGACATTGCTATGTAACTCATGCCTTCTTTGAATACTTTGCTGCCAATATCAATCAATGCTTGATTTAAGGTGAGACCTTGCGATTTATGAATAGTTACTGCATAAGCTAGCGACAGAGAAAACTGTTCTCTGCATACATACATGTCTTTGAAAAAGAAGGAATCGTGCCGCTGTGCGTCATATATTTTTTACTTCTGAAAGTTTGTCAAACTTGATGTTTATAAACTGAATGCTGCTGTCCCGTGGGTATGTGCGGAAGGCAACAGCTGTACCAAGTGCTCCATTAACTAAACCTTGCTCTACGCCAATGTTACGCTTTAGCATTACTCTACAGTTGACACATAATGTTAACATTTTCTCCAAACCAGCTGTGTTGGAGATGGAGTTATCTAAGGCTTGTACCGTGTACGTCCAGTTTGTCTATGCTATGAATTTCTACTAGTGGTTGTTTCTCTTTTTGCAGCATTGTTGCATTAAATTGTGCGCTGCTTGCTAGAGTTGGTATTAAGGCCATACAGCTAACATTTTTGTGAGCTAATTGTTCCATGACATCAGTAGCACATGTGTTAGGCCCGTATAGCTCATGGATGTGTCTATTATTGAGGGTAGACTGTGCCTCTTGATAGTATACAAATCCGTATGTTTTTTAAAATATAGGCATATGTGAGGTCTGTGGACTGACGCATGTTTTGAGTTAGTTCTCGGTATTGGTAATGTTGCCAAAGATTTACATTGCCAATGCTTCCAAGACTTTTACGACACTGTTTGTGTCCTAAGTTTTTGTAGATGGTTCACCTTTTGACTAGTGTCAATTGAAGGAGATCTCTGGAAACAATTAAATGTTTTCCTCCAAAGAGTTCTTCATAGTCTCTTTTGAGTACCTCGTGCAATCTGAAGTGAATCAAAGCCAACATTAGGTTGGAGACCATGCGGACCTCATCTTTTAGTGTCATGATTCCTGCCCCTCATGTCCCCAGCCCTCCAAGATGTCAGGTTGGAGCCAGGCCACGATCACCTATATGGCCCTCAAGGGCCTCTCCATCCCTCCAAAGACCCACTTGGAGTCAGACTTTGTGGTTGTGGCACCAGACTCACTCACTCCCATAGGATAACATTGGGGATTGGACTTGTAGTGTATTGATGGGGACAAGATGGATGCCCCCACATATTTCGGTTCCCAGAACTGCATGTGCAGTCTAGTCTTTTGGGTGTAGTTCAGCCCAGAGACACCTGGGCTACCCAGAGACTATTTAAGCCACGCCCAGGCTGAGAAACATGCTTTGCTTTTTCTGCACCTGCAGCGTGACACTCACCGTGTTCGGATCGGTCTCCAGTAGGCCTGCATCTTTCTTCTGCGCTCAGCTCCTGCAAGAACACCGTTAGGAACAGCCTAACCTTGCAGCGCTTCTGCCCATCAGTCATCGCTCCTTCTGTTCTGTGGGCATCTTCGGCGGTGTCATTCCCATCCCGGCACGCCGCTTCCTAAGGAAAGGGAAAAGAACAGAAAAAAGGCATTAGTAAGCATTCTGCAAATCTTCGCTTATTTTTAAAGACTGTACGAGCTTCAAACGCTTACCTGAATCCCAACCGCTCTGGGGGAACTCTGTCTCCGGAACTTCTCATCCATCTGCAAGAGGGAAAAGACACTCCAGGTTAGTGTGGAAACATCTAGAGGCGCTGCATACCGCGCTTAAAACCACATTTGTTCTTTATAACCGGCATCCACGCTGAAAACGTCGCGGCACCTAAAAGACAGAAAAAGAGCTCAGTTCAATACAAATACAAAAGGGGAGCATTGTGTATCGCGCTCACATTCCTCTTCAGCTCTACTCATCTCAGCAGCACGCTGCCATCCCTGGACAACGTTCATCATCTAAGGAAGGAAAGGAACGAAGTTAGAGAACTGTTCAAAAGACTCATTTTACTTACCTGTTGGACTCTTGCCAGTGAAGTAACTAGGCAGCAACGAGCCCGCATCAAACAACGCGCCCCGCACTGAAAGCAGGACGGAGAGCACACTATCCAAGTAAACAAGCTGTGGATCAAAGGGAACGGTTGGACCCTGGGGAAGAAGGGGTTCAAGCACACACAGACAATAGGGAGTTAAACTCTACCAATTCTGTGTTTCAGGCCCAGTCTACAGTCGAGTAGCCTCCAGGGAAGGGTTTGAGGTCATAAGAGGTCAGAACAGGCTGAGTGACGTCCCCGTGGATACCAGGTGAGTGGTTCTTGACTGCCTGTTTGCAAAGGTTCACTTCATTCAGAAGTGTCTACATTTAGCTGTACTTGAAGTTCTTCTTCTTGTTGGCGTTCACTGTCTAATTTGGTTTTGTACATTGTAAAGGTTTCATCAGTAATTAATTGTACTTTCAGTGGCTTTGAAAGCATCTTCATAGCACGTGTAGGTGGCTAATAAATCTTCTTTTCTCCATGGTTTAAAAAGTTGCAGTAGAGCCATGTAGTACAGTTCTGTGTTGAGGAGTTTTTAAGGACAACTTGATATGATTAATTAGGCTTCATTTGGTTAGTGTCACGAGGCTGCCTTCACAACTTTCCACTCTGTATCTACCTTTTTCCTCATTTGGTCTAATGTTGTTGTTGTATGAGAAGCTTTGGGCTACCTGGTACAAGGACAAGGCTTCTAAAGTAGTTCTCCTGTTTGGGTACTATGTGTCCAAAAAGTTGTTCTTTAAAATGTCCTGGCTGTTGGGATCGCTTTTAGCTTTTCGTTGTATGTCTTTGTACGATTTAAGTACTCTATTTCTGGATGCAGCAGGCCCAAGGCTTAGCCACACTATGTTGTCAGATTTCCCATATAAGGCTGTGCGAATTAGGCAGTCGGCGGCTTCGTAACTCCCACATTCTCTATGGGAGAGCATTTTAATGCCAAAGCTGTATAATTTTTGTACCAGTGTTTTCTCAGAGGATATGTCATCGCAGAGGTCTTTGAGCTCTGCTTTCTCTGATTTGGTTAAGTAGGCAGTGACATATCGTGCAATAGTAGTGGAATTGTCTGCAATGTACTGTACATCAACATTTGTATTCCATAAGAGGGCAATAACTGCATTGTAATCATTGATGTACTTCGCTCCTTTTTATATAGTATGTGTTTTTAGGAGATTTTCCTTTCGCACTGTGTCGAACTGAAGTCATGAAGCTGTTTACTTGGCCTGTTGAAACTGGCCTAGGGAAACCAAAGCGGCATTTGGTGTAATATTTTCCTCTGTTCTTGTATTTGCGTCAACAATACTTGCCACACATGTTTCGTTGGAATTGCAAAATGTGTTCTCGTAGGTTACTATGGGTACCTTCCAGAGGGATTTTGCAAGTGATATATTTGTGAATGAACTCCAAAACAGTTTCATCACTCTCCTCACCAAATTTAGGAGCATTTCTAATCCACAAAAGCATGTGGATGTGTGGTGCTCCTCTGGCCTGATATTCTTTTCTCCAAAAGAAGTGTTGTACTTCTCCGAGGGGAGGAAGTCTTTTATTGCAAATGAAGTGCAACATCGCAAGGAAGCAATTATTAAAGTAGTGTGAAACATTTACTGGTTCGAGAGAGCACAGCTATCCTGGTGTTTTCATGTCTATACCTGTTTTGTTTTTGTTTGCTTTGCGTAGGAAAGTCTTCCCATGCATACTCAGCACAACTTAAAGTGACAAACCATGTGGGTGGGCCAAGGTTGCGTAGCATACACTGTACATCAGCGTGCCGTTGGAACCAGTACTCTTTGGTGCCACGTATGTTTGCCAAGACATTTGTAACACTACTTTGTAAAACGTTGTCCTTTTTGTTGCACCTTTTCAAGTAGTTTTGTAGCAGACATGTTTTGGACATGGGAACCTGTTTTTAATGTGTGGGCAACTCCATAACATAGGGTTGCTAGTTCACGTTCAAAGAGCAGGTGGAATATGTACTCCATGGTCTTCCTAATTCTTGGGTCTTCAGCATAGATTCGTAAACAGCGGTATTAGGATGCTGTTATTTGTGTGCTTCTTTCATCCTATCTTCCACCTTTTCCAGTGGGGAAGAGTAGAGGAAAGGCTCGTGCTTCCACACTTTTTTCCCATATACCGAATGGGACTCCTTTGGCTTGCCGCATTTGATATGCTTCTAGTGCATCGTCTATGGTGTCTCTGGAGTAAAGTGGGTGAATTGTATAGTGGTCTAAAATACTGGAGGCTACACTAGGATCTAGGCGTTCAAATTGGCCACTTGTTGAGAAATCCGGAATTATTTTGGGGGGTTTCTCTCAGGTTTTCTTCAATGTTAATTTCTTTGTAGTATTCATTGTTTTCGTTAATGTACTGCAACGCCTCTCTAACTTTGGTTAAGTCCACTAGGTGTTGCCAATTTATTTTGTCTTTTGTAGGTACACCATTTACCAGGATAATCAAAGATTTCTGTATTGGCCTTTGCACTCGTAGAGTGTCTAAATTTTCTTTCAGATCTAACGGTTAGTAACTACTTTACCACGAATGCCTTTCAGTAATTTGGTTGTAGGTAATTTTGCAGTTTTTGGTTGAAGACGTATTATTGCTTGAAATGGGTGCACTGTTTGTATTATAATGCTCTCATACAAATTAAGCTGCTGCAGTGCGTTTGGTACTGGAAACAAGGACAAGTGAAAGCAGAAGTGCTTTTGAACTTTTGTATTTCTTTTGTGTATTTGTGATGTAAAAAGGTGATAGCTGCACTGTTGTCAGTATTGTTTGCTGACAATGTTGCAGTGGGTAAGTGATCTTCAGTTTCACAGTATTTCCTAGGATTAGCTCAATTTCATTGCGCACTTGTTTGGCTGTACCGTGTAGGAGAATATCATTTAAATATTGGAGTGCAAAAGCTGGAGTTTTTGCATAGTACATTTTTTAGACTAGATTTCTTATTGTTAAATGGTGGGTTGCTAACATTTTAATATGGTGGAAGGTGCTTTTGCAAGCTGCTCCACAAAGGCAGGCTAAGGAATGTCTGTGTAATCTGGTGTACTTGCGCATTGGACAGGAGTACATATTTTTAGTATTTTCATTTTTCTTTTGTTGGTGCTTTTGACATACTGATTGAGGAATTGCTGCAAATTTATGATTTGGCATGGGCAAACGTTGCACATTGATGTGCAAGGCCATTTGTAGGTGAGGCGTGTTGGTTTGGTGGATTGGAGAGTGCCACCTAAGTTTGATGGCGATATTTGTGAAAGAAGTGTTTCTTGTTCCGTTATTGGCTATCTTTTTATATCCTCGTCCACTCTGATGTAAGGCAATTTGGTTGGTTAGTTAGTTGTTTGTAGGATTCTTCATTGAAGTATGGCTCTGTGTTGGTGGTGTGACTCCACTCACCTGTACATATGTGGCCAAAGGTATCTATGGTGACATTGCGTTTGTTTCGTAGTACTGCTTGTAATTTACCAATTAATCTTGTTAGTGGTTTCATTCTCTTTAAAGTTACTATAAACAATTTCCGCTTCACACTTATCGCAGTGTCTACAAGAGCTTCTAGGATGACATTTCTGCGGTAGGTTTTGAGGGTCGAGCGTGATTTCTGTCCTTTACTTGTAAGGCTGTGAAGGACTCTGTGGTGGAACATTTTGTGTACATTTCTTTTTTTAATGCTTGCTTGTGATTACACTACTATTTCTATGTGCTCTTTTAGGAGCAGTCTGCGTTGGACTGTATTTTGTGGTTTCCTGTACATTCGCACACTAAACCCGATCAACTACACTGTCTTTACTGATAGATGGATTAGTTTTCCTTAATGACTGAATTAACTCTTCTCCTGAACCTGTCTGTTTACGTTCAGATTGCAGTGGATGGGTACTTTCTGTGTTTGTAGGTTGCGTGACTCTCTTTCTGCGTTGCTTTCTACGTAATTGCCGTTTGGTAGGCATTGTGTAGTAGCTGTTGGCGAAGAAAGGGAAGTGTGGGTGTGCACATTTTCATGCGCATATGTATACAATGTGCGTCAGCGGGTGAATGGGAGGGTAGGCAGCTATTTAAGTGCAAGTGTGTAGCTGTGTAGTGGTGTGTAAGTTTAGGTTGGGGACACTATGTTAGTGTGTGGGTATTTATTGTAATGTGGCGACATAAGAAACACTTAGCACCTGTAGAGGTGTGATTAGTAACAATGAAGTACATACTGCTGGATGGGCACACATGTATATGCTACAGTAGAATATTAGTTTACTGGTTTAGTAAGACATACAAGAGTATGCTGCTATTGTACTTACTTTGTTGATTGCAGAGAGTAGGTGCCTTCTTGGCTGTATTTTGAAGTGTACACTCCAGTAGCTTCCCATAGACTGGTAGGTACTGCTCCTTTATAAGAAGACGGTAAGAAAATATGTTGGCTACTGACATGCTGCTTACATTTGTACATTACATTCTTGAGAAACCTAGGGAGATGTCTTGGCAGGAAGACTAAGTGTGTTTGTATAAATGGAAGGTCTACAACATGAAGAATGGTTGGGAGTAAAAGCATGTTTGTTAAGGGAGTAGGTGGCCTACTTGGGAGTTTAGTGTGTCACAGGTTATGAAAAACGTGTGTGTATTAGTGTAGGCCTATTTACTTGACAAATGCAGTACTGTGCAGTGTTGGAGGATGAGACAAAGGTGCAGAAAGATGTACAGAGCGGAAATTACAATGTTTTTGGGCGTCCATTTGCATGCAGTTCTGTGCATATTTATGCTCAGTACTTGAGAGCAGGGATTGCTTTTGGGTTTTAATTTGAATATGCATGTTTACGTATGTTACTGTTTTGCCCGTGGCGATAACTTTTTCTTATTGCTTTACTGCTGCTGTTATGTATGACGTACGGGTGGAAACTGTTGTAATGCTTGAAATGTATCCAGTTTGCATAGTTTGGTTGGAAAAGCTGCCTGATAGTTGTGTTTGTGATTTGTACAAAAGTGCTAGGAGGTGGTGTAATGGGGGAAACCATTGTAAAAGAAGACGGAACAAAAGAACACATTAACCTTTTTCATCTACCAATGCGTGTTGCGGCCAAATGGAACATTTGCCACCACCTACCACTGTAGGAGCAATTTCATGATATGTTATGGCTGGCACAATAGTACACATTTTGAGTATGTTATGGAGATTTAGACGTAGGTACTCTGTTGCTATGTATGGTGTATAGTTCTCAACCTTTCATGGCTCTTGTACAGGTGAAAACAACTGATGTCGTAATTGCTGTGTGAAAGCCCATTGACTGTTATGGGCGTTTAGGGAGCTTGGCGGGTGAGACAGCTGCATAAGTGGCGGGTGACAGCCGCCAAAAGCGTGTGATTTGAGAGGTATGCGGACGGATAACACAGTTGGCACTGTAATGTAGAAAAAATAGTAATACCTACTGGGTGTGCTGATGGGTAACGATGCTGATGTTTGTGGCTGCGTAGATCATCGTTCACCCGTAATTGCTTGTGGAGGTGCTTTTCATTTAGAAGGTATGTCACCTCTGCGTGAGTAACAGCTGTTACGCACTGTTCATTAGATGTGATAGAATTAAATGCACACTTCTTGGTTGTAATTGGTTTATGCGTATGTAATCGTTTAACAGTAGCCAATCAGGGAGTGCGGCTGAAAGACTATTTGAAAGGGAAGAAGGACTGGCCCGGGTTCTACTGGGCCGCGGCCCTCGCGGTAGCAGGGGAAATCACACGTGCTACATGGTGTTCATCGTAATGTGCTTGGTATGGAAATGGGACTATGGTTCAACGATTCACATGTATGTATGCTTTTGTGTTCCATCGTAGGATGTTTTGTGGCCATGATAACGTTAGTGCTTGTAGTGTGACATTTATTACTGGCAGTGAATTTATTTTTCCTCTATTGCAATTAGTAATCTGTTGCAGTACATACTATGTACGCTGCAGACACACACATAGTAATATACGGAGGACAAACCGAGAGCAACCAATAACAAGAAGCACAGAAGAAGGTGTTTCTTGACACATCCCTTTAGCAAAATTAGAAATAAACACTTTGCAAAATTTCTACGAAGACGCAGATTTTTAAATTTATAATATATATATTTTTATTACGCTTCAAATGTGTTTGTGCGGCCCGGTACACATGGCAATATGTTGGCGAAAGCCACACCCTTTGGGGGAGCGCACGTGCTACATCCGGGTATTGTGAAGGTGGGTGCAATGGGAATGGGATTATGCAGGAGTTGGGATTGGTCAATATGAATTTGTGGGTGTGGTGTGAGGGAACAGATTGTGCCATAACGTTTGCCAATAGGAGTGGACATGGCTACGGGGGTCAGGTGTGCCGTTAAGTAGGCAGACTATATGGCTGTTGGGCGACTCGTGGATACATTGGGTACAAATTTACGCAGAGCGTTGTGCACTAGCAGAATACCTTGGTTTCAATAATGTTGCTGTGCTCTGGTACAGAATACGTGGAATGCAGTGGGTCCATGTGGGTCCTTTTCGCGCTAGTTTGGTGATGCTTCTTCATCCAGACATTATTATTGTTAATTGTGGAGGGAACAGTTTAGGGCATGTTATCGGCATTTCACTGCAGTTTGCAATGAAGGAGATATTTTGCCAACTAATGGAAATGTTTCCAAATTCACACATAATATTTTCTCGCAATTGCCCAGAGGCAGATGTGGCTGCGTTCTTCCTTCTGTGGCCCACAAATGGAGAAAGCGCGGCACAATGTGAACAAGGCTGTGTGCGCTTTTCTGTGCAACGTTGGCATTTTCTCCTTCCACAATGAAAACATTACCTTTCGTAGTAGGAGCATTTTTCTTTCAGATGGAGTTCATCTGATTGATGCTGGCAATGTGATCTTTCTGCGTAGTATCCAAAATGCCTTACCGTGCTTCCTGCAAGTGTAGGATGCATTTTCTCAGTGGTCCTTCCCCCAATTGTAACGTTTAAAATACAAATAGTACCAAAAAAGCTCTTTTCAGAGCTGCTACTTTTTTTGTGGAAATGCGTACAATGCTTTTGACGGCGTCTCACCGCTAATTGTTGCCATCTCTGTATGCAGCACTTATAGGCTGCGACACAGCCTACATGCTTCATTTGAAGTTCTATTTCTGAACACTGGAAGGTGGCTCTGAAAAGAGCCTTTTTGTTCTTCCCGCTTTCTGGCTCTGTAACATTTTTCCTGTTATTAGAGACGCCAGAAAAGACAGCAGTGGAAGGGAGATTTCACAAAGCGTACCAACCACAGGGATAGGAAATGGTAAGTGGAGAGTAGAAGATGTAAGGTGCACCTTACTTGGGTAGGGGGCAGTGTTTGCCATGGTCCCGGAATTGCTGACTCAAAAGCACTTCGAAAATGTTCTCCCCTACACAGTACCACATCGCAGTACATGCACAATACAGTGACCTTTGAAAGGTAGGGGTCTGTTGTATTGTGTATGTCTCCAAGGTTGCTTGCGGGATGCGGTGGCCCACTGGAGTGTCTCTAGTGGTGGTAGGAGCAGATGCAGAGGATGCTGTAGTGGACAATAATGTACTGCCTACCTGGAAGGGGACAACTCTCCAAATAGCTGCCTGGTGGTGCGCTTTAATGTGCCGCCGCATGGAAGTGGTACCATAGCTGTACAAGCCAGGTTTCCCGCATCTGAGTACTGTGTTGCACTCAGTGCACCGCACCTGGTTAGCATGAGATCTAGGCACATTTCCAACGTTCCCAAGTAGTTTCCGCACCCAGGATTGCCACTGGCTGTAGGCAATGGGGATTCCTTTTACTTTACTCTTGTTTCCTTTTCAATGTCCCTCCCCATCCATTTGCTGAGGACTTTTAGAAGGAGGTGTTGGTGATGAGGGTGTGGGTGCTTCTGAGTCAGAGGTAGTAGCAGAAGCTCTGGTGGCCATTACTTGGAGAAGTTGTTTGGAGGCACAGATTTGGTGAGAAAGCCATTTCTGCCCCAAGCACTGCGCACCGGTACTGTTACGCTCACCTGGTCTCTGTGGGGACGTTGGGGCATGGTTGGAGCCCTCCCTGGATTCGGCTCCCCAGGATCGGTTCTCACCCCCAGCTGCTGCTAAGTACACTGTTCTGGATGCTGGTACTGCCCCTGCGGGAACACTAGAGGCAATGAGAAGGATGTGAGGGACTCCCCTCGGACCTTTCGTGCCAAATGAGGTAAGTAAGCGTTTACCCATATAGGCTTACCTGATATATAGTTAGGGTGAGCTCTCAGTCCTGCTTCTCATCAGCAGGGGCCCTTCAAGATGACGCAGTTGCTTCACTGGTCCATAGATGTGGTGGCCCAGGCCAGCTGTGACCGAACCACTTTGAAGGTAGGATTTTTTATGATGATTATTGTTCACATAAGTATTAATGTCTTGTCACATGATTTAAGTTCGAAATGTCTCTTTCTCCCTTATAGGTGATGGTGGCCCAGCAGAGCCGTTGCGCCGGTGGAGGACTTCGAAGTGTTCCCAAGAAAATGACTAGTTGGAATCCAAAGGTAAGCGCTAGATGTGATGGCGCGCGACCATAGCAAATGTCTCTATTAGGTTTCTAACCTTATTTATTCTTTCCTCCTGCAGGTATAGTCTGGCGGCGCTTGGAGAAGAGTTGCGGTGCGCGGACCTGGCCGCGGGTGAAGGATGCCTGTGAGTTGGTGTCTGAGCTGGAGGTCAGGTAAGGCGTGCAGTCGGGGGTTGTATCCCACGAGCCAGGTAAGTGCGCTCTGGTTGATGGCGGATGGAGTCACTGCGAGCAGGTAAGAGACGCTTCAGCAATGATTCAGCTGGTTCCGATGGAGAAAACGGGTAAGTTGCGCCTCCGCATTGGTTTGGCTGGCTATGCAGGTCAGGTGCTTCTCCGCGATGGTTTGGCTGGACGACAGGTAAGATGCTTCTCCGAGATGGTTTGCTGGGAGACAGTTAAGAGGATTCTCTGAGATAGTTGCACTGGAAAACGGGTAAGATGCTTCTCAGGCGGCGGTGAGCGTTACGCTGCTTAGGCAGAATAAGGCGAAGCCTAGGCCTGCGGGCGGGGCAGGCTTAAATAGCCTGGTCCCGGCCACGCCCCCTTGCTCTGCTAGATGGTCCTACCCTGCCACTCCCAAATGATGCTGCACGTGCAGCTTCATTGATTCCTATGGCCACGCCTGGCCCAGATACACGTGGTTGACTGATATGAGATGGAATGACACGTGCCCAAGGGAAAAAGTGTGCAGAGCACACTTTCTTATGAGCCTGCGCCAAAGGCGCCAGGACTCAGTCTAACTGGACCCTTTAGGGGATGTGAACTGGGGTTCCTGTCCAGTGGCCATGACAGGTGCTCTTGTACAGAAAGCCAAACAGAGCAATTGTAGGGTGTGCTCATTTGGAGCATGTGACATCGCAAAGTGCCATTAACTATTTCCCCTACAATATCTACATGTAGAAGGAAGAGTGGAGGATCGCTGTAAGGGTGCACTATCACTGGAATACTCCGTACATTGCAGAGAAATGTTCTCTTTCAATGTGTACGGATCTGGCTCGTGTCCGCCAAATTAGGGACGACGCGTGAAGGTTGTTACGTTATTATGGTGATGTCGCCATTGTTCGCCATTTGTAAGCTTGTCTGCCGGACGTATATAGTTGTACTACCGATACGTTTCGCACCCCCGGCCTACTTAAACATTTGCTTCATGTACATTACACATTTCTACCTATGCTTGCTGTGAGCACTATAGAGTAGGTGGGATGTTTACGTGGAAAAATACGCACAGAACGAAGGTGTATGCTTCGAGCTACTATGAATATACCACACGTTTATTCGGTTATGTTCACCAGGGAATGTGTTACCAGGTGTCACAGCACGATATACGTATGTGCACAGTTGTGCCACAGATAAACGGACGCTGCTGTTACTATTTCCAGACGGATGTGTGCATGCAAACCCGTACTGACGTTCTACGGATGATTGTATTGTGATTGCGCATTGGGCAGCCACGTGCGGCGGTCGTCTGCCTCCTCCATTTTTCTCACGTTTATTCATGCCCACTACTGCTGTGCCCTTCTCACTTACAATGGCCTTGTTAAACAAAATAAAAAGACATACACAATCTGTACAAATTAACATTGCATATTCGTAAAGGGAAGGGGGACAAGCAACAGATACATATATTGGGGAGGTTTACATTTCAGGAAGCTGCTTCTGAGGGGAAGAAGGGATTGAGCTCTCATCGAAGCATCTTTCATTCCACTGATTGTGCGGGGAAGGGGGGCTGGGAATTGGGGAAGGCGGACATGTGCAAGTTGGGCAGTAATATCTTATTTTGTCCCTTATATGTTCTTCTGCTTGATTTTGGTGGTCAACATTGATATGCCCAGCGTTCAGTTCAGTTTCGGTGGCCGTATGTTCCTGTGCAAAAGGTGCCATTTCTGGTGTACAGCTTTGCATTCTGGTATGTTAAAAGAGAACAAATGTGGTTACTTGAAATGAAGTTTTGCATTGCAATTGTGTTATTTTTGCCAGCTTGTTCCCTACCTATGGGGTTACTATGCTCACTCATTTGGTAATTCGGAAAATTTTCCTCCAGCCATTCCAGGGTGCATGCCCTTCCAGTAACTCTTTCCCTTTTCACAGTGCGGCAGGTAACAATGGGCTTATCGTCATCACTCATTCCTTCATGCGGAAAATTCGCCTCAAGCCACTCTAGGGTGGAAGCCATTGCTGCGCACAAACAGAAACCATAATGCTTTTCCACTATTGTACACTACCGGACATGTGCAATTACAACAAAAACCTTCGTCTACTAACCATCTTGCTCTGACGTTCTGTTCTCGGTAGTTTCCGTTTGCTCCTCTTCCTTCTTTGTTTGATTGTGCAACAGGTGTGCGGTAAGATTGATGAAGGCAAACGTCACTTTTCATGTTGGTGCTTTCTTTTATGCTGCATGCTTTATGCCATTGTGCACTTTGCTGCAAAAGTACACATTTTTTATAGTTACGGCATTTTCCCTTCTAATTGACGCGCTTGAAGCTGTTTGCATATGTTTTTTGTGTTTGCTGGATGTTACACCTTTTTATGACCCCCCGCCCCTTCCTTTCTGGGCATGTTGGACTCCACCAATCACTGCAAACGGACGCAGTGTTCCCAACCTTTGTGCCTTTTACTATACAGCCTCCGGCTTAAGTATGTTGCACAGTACATCTTTACACACTAAGCGTATCCTGTACACATCTAATGCAATTCTGTGAAAGACACTATTGGAGGGACACTATGGTTCATTTCTACACCTTAAACCCTATAATCTTTCCTGCAAAAACTGGAACATACCACCGTTAAGGTTAAAGTGGCATCCTGAAAACCTATGAAATTCACTAACAAAAAACCTTGTTAAAGGGACATTATGGTTAAGTTGCACCACTACCAAACTTATGAAATTCAATGGAAAAACGTTGCTACAGGGATGTTATGGTTACAGGTAAAACACAGGAATTTGCAAATTATGGTACGCTACGCAACCATAACTCGCGCTACCACTGTGCACTGCAAAGACGAACACCCATTACATCAAAGATGACATTACCAAACCAAAATGATGTTGAGAGGGTCATAGCCTTCGCCTCACGGGTACTGCGAGGGGCAGAACCTAAGTACTTGGTCGTTGAAAAAGTGGCACTTAGTGTGGTGTGGGTGGTGAGGGCTTTCCTCTGGTGTAGTGTGGTTACAGTTTTTTTTTATCATAAACCGCTATTGGGTGTGGGTCTGGACTAAAGGCCTTGAAGCAGTTTCAAGAATAATAATGAGGTGGGTTACTTCGATGCAGAGGCTTGAGTTTGTGGGGAAGCATGTGCCAAGGAAAGAAAATACTGTTGCAGATGATCTATTGAGGGGGAGCTTTGACATCTCAGAAGAACAAGATGTGGAGGACAGTGACAGGATTGAGGATCAAGTATTTTTGGTCTGTGAGGGTACCATTGCGGAAAGAGAGTGGGCCGAGGCTGTGGAGCAAGATTTGAAGATTCTGCATTTTATGGATTTTGTCAGGATGAGCTGATGGATTGCCACCGACCGATGGGCTGGTGTGTATTCACAACGTCAAGGATGAGTTCTGTGTAGAGGGAGAATACTTGTGTAAAGCTGGGTGGTTGGTACCGCTGTGGGGAAGAATTTTGAAGGTGGCTCATTGGGGGCATTTGGGGATGACCAAAACCAGTGGGATTTTAAGGGGGTATTATTGGTGGCCCAGGGTGGATGCTGAGAAGGAATGTGCAGTGTGTTGAGTTGCGGCTAAAATGCTGAGGAACTTTGTTCAGCTTTTGAGTCTGATTGAGTTGCTCAGTGAGCCTTGGGAATTTGTGGCATTGGACATCTTGGGTCTGATTATGGGGACAAGAGGAGTAATGAAGTATATTATCATATTGATTGATTTGTTTTCCAAAAGGGTAGTGGCACAAATAGTTGGCTTGGTAGTCTCCAGTGTTGTAATTGAGGTTTTAGATAATGTTTTTCAAAGGGAGGGGTTTCCCAGGGAACTATTGGTAGACAATGGAGTTCAATTGACTTTGGGAATCATGGAATCATTACTTGAGAGCATTGGGGAGACGCATCACTGCACCTCGTTATATCACCATGGGACTAACCGAACGTTTGTGTGGTTTAATTGTATCCTTATGCAGGGTATACAAATGGCTACACATGCTGGCCACATCTGGGAAGAGCAGTTGGGCAAGAGAGTTTGGGTTTACAGGTTCGCCCCACATGCTACCACCAGTCTAATACGATTTGAGGTTCTGAAAAGGAGGAAGCCACACACTGGGACTAATCTGCCCTGGTTGGGTAGGTCAGGTTTTATTGAGTGGATTGATAGAAAGTTAAGAGATAGAGTGTGTGCTAGTGGGCTGTGCATGATGGAGAGGTATGATGAGCAGAACCATGTGAGGAGTGGAGAGTGGGACTTGGGGAGGTGTGTGTGTGTGTGTGTGTGTGTGTGTGTGTGTGTGTGTGTGTGTGTGTGTGTGTGTGTGTGTGTGTGTGTGTGTGTGTGTGTGTGTGTGTGTGTGTGTGTGTGTGTGTGTGTGTGTGTGTGTGTGTGTGTGTGTGTGTGTGTGTGTGTGTGTGTGTGTGTGTGTGTGTGTGTGTGTGTGTGTGTGTGTGTGTGTGTGTGTGTGTAAGTGTGTGTGTGTGTGTGTGTGTGTGTGTGTGTGTGTAAGTGTAAGTGTGTGTGTAAGTGTAAGTGTGTGTGTGTGTGTAAGTGTGTGTGTGTGTGTAAGTGTGTGTGTAAGTGTAAGTAAGTGTGCCAACATGTTAACTAAGGTTCTGGGGCCCACAGAGAATGATGAAGGAATTTGACAATGCTGTGGAATTGGAAGAAGGGGAGGGTGGCTCGAAGGGAGAATGTGAGTTTTCTTAGAGGGATATGGTCCTCGAATATTGGGATCTTGTCTTTGGAATTTTCGTTTTTTCAATTGTTCAATGGGGAATGGAGAGGTGTGTTAGTTTGTACTGTTTCTTCTTGTACATAGTTCAATCTGGCATGTTGTCATGTGGAAAGGAGTAATCCTGCGTTTGAAGGTGGAATTATTGGGTTTTGAGACACTGGGCAAGTTCCAGAGTGGGAGGCAATTGGAGGAGTGAGTAGAGAGGTTAGGGTCCCCCTTACCCATGTACTGCACTTTAGGTATATTCAAATAAACAGGAGTAGTTGTCTCCCCTCTAGGACACCTTCTATATAATAAGGATCCAGTTAACCTCAACCCACTAGGCATAAAGCAGCACTCCAGCCACAATTTTTCCAACGTAAGCAATAGGTTTTTATAAGGAGACAGTGATTTTATTTCTTTAAAAAATATATATGAAATCACAGGTATACTTTTTAAATACCTTGATTGTACCTAAACCTCCAGTACCCCAGTGAAGCTAAAAATGGCAGTGTTCAGGTAAGTACATGTTCAAGTAACCTTTTAAGAGTTTTAGGAGTTCCTCAAAGTTTGTCCTATGGAGTAAATTGGCTAAACCCAATAGTTCTCCTGTCATTATGATCAAAATGTAAGGGTGTTTTATGTTCAGGTCATAGCTGTGGTAGAGGCAAAGATCAACCAGCTGAAGACTATTGGGGATCTATAAGGAAGGCATGCTATCAAACAGTGAAGACAAACAAGTGATCACAGTTCAAGGGTGTTTATTGAACTTCAATGGGTTGGTTGAACACCTATCTAAACCTAAATCTAAGGATGGGAGCAAGCTACAACCATCAAATAATAATGTAGTCCTAGTAGAGTCTGTCAAAATGAAAGGGCCTATACTAATAAACCTATTGCCAATCCTTCCTTCTAAATACAAAATGGTGTGGGACAATAGCGTATGCAAAAAGAAAAGTGTTCATGAAATAATGTCAGGATAGTTGCGCTTCCCTTCCCCATGTTTTCCACACAGGGCAAGGCGGCACGTTTGAGCTTCGCACACACTCTGACTTCACAAGGTTACAGTTCAAGCATAGGTATCTGGGCCTTTTGCCAAAGCCTCCTTTCCAATAATAGTCTCTTACTGCAGAGAGCCTGTTGTAACAAACACCAAAGTTCCTTTTTTTCTCAGGATTTTCACATGCACAAGTTCTCACTTCCAGTATTCATCATGAGTCTCACTCCTTCAGGCTTGGACCCCTTTTTACCACAATGTTCACAACTGGTCTCCCTCACTCGGGCTCAGACCATGGATCTCCCTCATTCGGGCTCAGATCCCACATTTGTTCTTCCTCGTTCAGGCTCGGAACAATCTGACTTTCTACATTTTCCTCTTTATCACAAATTAAAGACTTTCGAATGTGCGATGGATTTTGCTTGAACCGTCCGAGGACCACTCCGATTCACTTCACACAACGCTCCTAATTTCGTTTCTGCCACTTCTTGGCTGGATACCTTTACAGAGACGTTCGATTGAGCACCCACGTGGCGCCGGACCACTCTGTCACTGGTATTGTATCTTTCTTCCATAAATGTTCAAACATCCATCAGCAATTAAGCTTTCCTTGCGTTTTCCATCACATGCGTTTCAATCTTCGTTCTTGTGCTCTTAATACAATGTTGCTGCTTGCAACCTTGACTTCAACCCAGACCGGTCTTATATCAGTCTCCCCAACTCACCGGCTGTGTTGATCTCTCTGCTGCTGCTTTGATATTGGAGCCAAGGACGGTACAACGGTGGCTACTGATCCTCCCCAATTTGGTCAGCCATGTAGGAGGGCCCTGGGTATCTCTGACACACATTACAGGATTCTTCTGTTTTGTTTCCGGGCCTTATGCTTTCCAATTTGAAAGATTCTGGAAAGTAACTGTTTCTCGCCAAAAAGGTCGTGGGTAGCTCCCTCCTTGTGTACCCATCTTGGTTTACTATCTTTCTTCCCTTGTTGAGCTGCCATCAGAAAAGTACTGTTCCTTTGTGTGCTTTTCCTGGCTCAGAGTGTGCTCTCGTGCGCCGGCCGTCTTTTATCTGTGTGGAGAAGTTTAATTGAAGTCAGGTGTGAGTGATTATCAGTAATTGCCTGACCTTGCCTGACCATAGTAATGGGACATGTCAGGTACAATGCTCGGGTGTGAGTCTGTTTTCTCCCAGAGTGGGCTGTCTGTGTGAAAGTGTTTGTGAAGGGAAAGGGGGTTGGGGGATTGATTTCCTAAGTAGCCTATCGGGTAGGATGGGGTAAACGTGTTACAGGGGCCATACAGTGTTTGCCATCAGGTGTCTCACTCCCTGAAGACCCCTCACCCAGGTGATCCTCCCGCACTGGTCCACCCCCAGGGTCTGGATCCAAAGACAATGGCCGTGCATGCCCTGGCCACCTGAGAGAACCCCAATAAAGATGCTACCTGTGCAGAAGACTGAGTGAGGTTAGCACCAAAGCAGCAACAGCAGCAATGGAGCAGGGGAAGAGGGTCTGGTAAGGAGGTCCAGGTAGCCCAAGGGAGAACCAAGGATCAGCCCAGTAACAGTAAATGGTCCCAAAATGGAGAGCAGCTGCAGGAAACGATCCATCATTTGTCACAAAGAAGCGGTATAAGGCATAGTATCAGCAAATCACTCAGGGTTCTAACCAGGCAGCAGGGGTTTCCATCTTAGATCCATAAAAGAGAGAGAAGCTTGCAAGAGAGCACCTCAACTGCAGTCAGAGATTCCAGGAATGATGTGGCAAAGGAGCAAAGCAGAGATTACATAGGTAGGCAGAGAAAGTACTGGATCTTCCACACATATAAACTTCCACACAGAGGCAGGGGCAACCCTGCTCACCAATCCAGAGTGGCAGCATTCACGTTTATGTGGCCAACCAAACTTCCGTATATTCGGGCACACCCACACAGATGTTAATTGGGAAGTGTGATCTCAATAGACTCTTAACTGGAAAACACATTCACCAGAGAGGACTTTGTGGACTCTGAAAGAGCCTTCTTGGACAGAATGGACCTTTTGTCTGTTCCCATGGCCCAAGCAAACAATGAAAGACCGCAAAACATAACGGATGGATTGCTTGTATTATAAAATGCCCTGGCACTTGACTACAAATGTGGCCAAAGACTTAAGACTTGGTATAGCCAAAGCTAAATTGTACAGCTGTCACCTGTTTACTCCCCAACACATTTTCTGGGTGAGAGAACTAACCCAGGGACAACATAAGGGGCATCAAATACCTCCCTGCCTTTTTATCTATGTGGCCCAATGAGGGCATTAAATCAAAACCGTGTTGCATCTGAAGAGAGGCTTCAGTAGAAGTCCATTTGACAAGCAAATGGAAGTCTAAAAACCAAGAACAGCAAATAATGTCGGAGACTCACAAAGTTATACAAAAGACACAAGAAATGGAATTGTGCTCCAACATAAGATATCCCTCAGAAAAATTACCCTTCATCATCCTGATTGCTCTGTTTACTCAAAGGCATATTGATATGCGTACCCAAACAGCTTCCTCTATTTACTAAGGTATACCAATGTGCATACTAAATCAGTTATTAAGGGAAATAAATAAGTGTCTTATGAAACCAATTGGTTGTGTATGAGAAGCAAAATAGCATTCCAAATCATGTGACTGGGAGTAGGAACATAAGGATTAGGAGTGCCAGACTTTAAAACATATCACATGGCCGAGCACTTGGCAGTATTCAGCCCAATAGCTAACAGACTTCTTTATGGAAACTGATTCCTGGCCACATCTGCGGTCTGCAGTGGCATTAAAGATATGTTAATACAGGCCTTGCAGGAGATGATAGGCCCACTCTTGAATCCAAGGAAATGAACGAAATGCCAAAGGTATATGCCAAGGTTGGAGCTAAAGTAGGTTATGTATGTATGTATGTATGTATAAATGGCATATTTATAGCGTCATCCTAGGTGGCTAGTGGCGTAGTGCTGTACAAGAAGGCAGCTATGAGGCAGTGTGTGCACGCTATATAGGTTGGGGAGCAGGAGACCCCATCAGTGATTTAGCAGTCGGTTTCTAATGAGGTGTTCTTTGAAGAGCTTGGTCTTCTGCTCCATCATGAAGTGCAGGTGAGAAGGGGCTAGATAGATTCATAGAGGTAGTTTATTCCAGGGCCCTGGTGTGTGATGGCAGAAGGCGTGTTTAATTGTTTTCTCTTTCTTATGTTTCTTGGTTTGCAGCTTGGCAATGCCCTTTCTTCTTGCCTTGCATTGGCCTCCGAACATGGTGATTATCTCAGCATTTTGTGGAGAGTCCCTGGTTGTTATGGCCTTGTAGGCAGATGTAAAGATGATGCCGGCCCAAAAGGGTAGCCAATGCAGTCCCTTGTGGGTGATGTGGTCTCATTTCTTCTAACCTGTTATAAGGCGGTCAGCCGCATGTTGGACTGTTTCCTGCGGAGCCAGGTGGGAGATTGTGACACCTGAGAGGAGAGTGTGGCCACTGCCTGTGGAGCAGAGAGGAACAAAGCTTGAACGATAGGGGCTGAGATTAATGTTTTGACAGTGCCTAATAGTGATGCTGGTACCATACTGTGATTTTATGGGGACGTGAGTCATAAAGAAGAGGTCACAACTGATGTTGTATACCAGAGATTTGGTTCAGCCATCAGTTAGGGTGAGGTTACTTTGAGCTTCATTTCAATCAGCCATTTATGCACTAGATATTTCTCGGTGACCTTTCTTAGTAAGATATATTCAAATGGATTGTGTCCCCCCACGTATTCCTCATCTTACGATAATTATCTCTCCAGGTTCAGCTGCTTCTGAATTATTTTTCGATAGGGGGCACTGTGTGTCATCTCGTCGAGTTGATGCCCCTCGAGGGCCTCTGTTCGACTGTCGACGTCATCATCAGAATTGATGTTGATATTGATACTTTATTTATATAGCGCCTACACACAATGTGTTTCAAAGCGCTTCAAGGAAGGGAGGGAACATGGGAGAAAATAAACAGTGAACATTCTTACAGTCCTTGATACATTCAGAATGTGAAAAACAAAAATCAACTATCATAATCAGCCTGACGACATCTCAGATAGTGCTAAAACAATGATGATGATGAGGAGGGGAGGGAGGAAGGGAGGGCGAGTGAGACAGACAAGCGGCTACATTACTATGCCTAACGGCAATTGAGGTAGTGCCAGAAAATTAACAAGAGGAGGGGGATTAGGGTGGGGGGGTGTGGAATGAAGGAGAAAGGAGAAGAACAGAACAGGCTGATATTTTACTAGGTCTGAGGACTATTCAGATAGTGCTGGAAGGGGGAGGGGAGGGTGTGGACATATGTGGACGGGGGAGACAAATAAGCTGCAATCAGATAGGTCAGGAGGACATAAATGAAAGAGTAAGTGCAAATTAACAATGATGGGGAGGGGAGGAAGGGTGGGAAAGAGAATGAGACAGACAAGCGGCTACCTTACTATGCCAGATGGCAATTGAGGAAGTGCCGGAATATAACAAGAGGAGGGGGGTAGGAAGGGGTTGGAATGAATGAATGAATGAATGAAAGAAAAGGAGAAGAACAGAACAAACAGCTATTTTACTAGGTCTGACGACAATTCAGATGGTGCTGGAGGGGAAAGGGAGGATGGAAACAAAAGGTGGGGGGAGGCAGACAAGTGGCTAACAAACAGGTCAGGTGACATATTTGAAAAACGTAAGTGTAAGAATGGGGGACACAGGGGACACAGACAGTATCACAGGGGGCTAAGAAGGGGAGCAACAGTGGCACAGTATCAGGGCCAACCTGGGAAAAATCCAGGCAGTGCAGGCCTGAGGTTTGAGAAGGGGTGAGACACCAAAATTGAAGAGATTAACAAGTCAAAAATCAAGGCATCTGCAACAGGTCAGAGAAAGGTGAGAACCAAGGTGATTCCAGACACTCGAGCAATGCGAGAGAGAAAAGAGAAGGGGGGGGGACAACGATAAGCAACATGTGATGGCAAAGAGGGTGGGGGAGTTCAACTAACATTGTGGGGTAAAGGAGGGGGTGGGGGGAGATCAACAAACAGCACGGGGCGACAGGGGGCATGGGAGGAGATAAACAGACCACAGTGAAATGGAGGGGTTGGGGGGACATCAACAGACATCATGGGGGAACAGAGGGGGTGGGTGGGAGATCAACAAACATTGCAGGGGAACAGAGGGGGTGGGGGCGAGATCAACAGACATTGTGGGGCAACAGAGAAAGGTGCAATAGAACATGTACCTGTTTCGGAAAGGAACAAGGGTTGGTATTCCCCATACTTTCTGATTCCCAAAAAGGACGGAGGATTGAGACCCATCTTGGACTTAAGAAACTTGAAAAAGTTCCTCAGGAAAGACGAATTCAAGATGGTTACCCTTTCCCTAATCCTTCAGGCTCTCCAACTCCAAGACTGGATGGTATCATTGGACCTTCAGGATCCTTACTTTCATGTGCCTATCCATCCCAAGCACAGAAAGTATCTGAGGTTCGCTGTTGGCGGTTCTCATTATCAGTTTTGAGTTATGCCATTAAAGCTGACCTCCGCCCCAAGGGTTTTCACCAAGCTGATGCCGTTGGTGGCAGCGAGTCTCAGGAGAGGGGGGATTGACATCTACCCCTACCTAGACGATGGGCTGATCAGGGCTTATTCACCCAAACAAGCCCAGGAACATTTCAGCATAACCTGCCACTCTCTCCACAGAGTGGGCTTCTCCCTCAATTACAAGAAGTCTCTCATGATACCATCTCAAAGACTCCAATTTATTGAAGCAGTCCTGGATGCTTCTTCAGGGAAAGCCTTGCCACCTGAGGTGAGAGCTCAACACATTCTGCAGATGGTTACCAAATTCCAGAGTTCCCAACATCTTCCGGCCTTCGATTTTTTAAGGTTGCTCGGTCTCATGGCATCCTGCATTTTCCTGGTGCCAGAGGCTCGGCTGAGAAGGAGATCCCTCCAATGGGCTCTCAGGACTCAATGGTCCCAGTTTTCAGGCAGAATGTCAGCCCACCTGAAAGTTCCAAGCAGAGTCTCTCGGGACCTTCTGTGGTGGTCTTGCAAGGACAACATTCTCAAGGGAGAAACTTTTGGGTAACCATGACTGGTGATAATGGTAGTGATGGATGCCTCACTCGCGCGTGGGGAGCCCGCACAAACAATCTGACAATCGGTGGTCGTTGGTCTCCATCAGAGTCCAAACTCCATATCAACCTTTTTGGAGCTGAGGGCAATCAGACTAGTGCTGAAGGCTTTCTGCCCTCTGTACGGGGAAAGAATGTCCTGATAATGACGGGCAACACAGTGTCCATGAACTACCTCAACAAGAGAGGAGGTGTAGAGTCACTATCACTGTACAGAGAGGCAATGCAATGCAGTGCTGGTTCTGGGCAATTGAAGAAGGAATCACCCTATCGACAGTTCACCTAACTGGAGAGGAGAACACGGCGGCAGATGCTCTGAGCAGGCAGAGCAGTCTCCCACCAGTGGGAACTAGCTCAGGAAGTCCTTCAAGAGATCTTCACCCTTTGTGGAACCCCTCAACTGGATCCGGTTCACACTGGTTGCAAACAGAAGTGCGAATTGTTTTGCTCCAGGGAATTTCCTCCAAGAGGAGATCTAGGGGATGCGTTTGTGGTGGACTAGGAATTTCCACTCCTGTATGCATTTCCTCCAGTCCCCGTCATTCCTCACGTGATCAGGAGGTTGAGAAAGTTCGGGAAATCTATGATCCTAATTGCTCCGGATTGGGCCAGGAGGACGTGGTACCGTACCTTCTGGACATGTCCATCTGCCCTCCAATGCGTCTTCCACAAAGAGAGGATCTTCTCTTGCAAGATGAAGGTCAGGTTCCCCTTCCAGAGTTCAAGACACTCCGCCTTCACGCATGGTTTCTGAAAGGCTGAGATACAAGGATTGTGACCTCCCGGATGATGTTATGGAGATTTTGCTTTCGGCCAGAAGGCCAGCAAAAAAATCTTTGTACTGCTGTCGTTGGGGCAAGTTCAGCAGCTGGTGCAGGGATAAGAATGTGGATCCCTTTCTATGTGACACAATTATGGTCCTTTCCTTTTTGTTACATTTGGAAAATCTGGGGCTCCAGATTGGAACAATTAAAGGTTACCTGGCGGCGCTATATATTTTCAAGCGCTCTTCAGAGGAGTATTCATATTTTAAGATCCCTCTGATTGTTCAATTCCTAAAAGGCCTTACTATTGTATTTCCACCAGTTCCATTCAATGTCCCTGTATGGGATCTCAATCTGGTGTTAAGATTTTTAACATGCATTCCTTTTGAGCCTTTACAGTCATGCCAATTAAGACCTTTACCATTCAAAACTGTTTTGCTTATTGCAATAATGTCAGCCCGCAGGCTAAGGGATTTGCAGGCTCTTTCTTGTACACCTCCACATACAGTTTTCCATAAAGACAAGGTTATTCTGAAGGTGAAACCTTTTTTTCTTACCAAAGGTAGTCTCCGACTTCCACTTGTCACAAAAGATCACTTTACCAACTTCCTATCCACCTCCCCATCCGTGAAAGGAGGAGGAATGATTACATAGACTGCACCCAAAAAGTGCTCTGTTTTTACATATGTAGAATGGCTAAATTTCACTGAAATGACCAATTATTCATTAGCTATGCTGGCCCCAAATTGGGTCTAGCGGTTACAAAACAAACCATATCCAGATTGATCATCCTGGCTATTGGGGAATGTTAACAGATTAGCGGGCAAGGACCTGCCGGAAAGCCTAAGAGCACATTCCAGTGGGGCATGGAAACCTCTGCTGCTCTTCAAAGAGGTGTCCCAATCAAAAACATTTGTTCAGTGGCCACTTGGTCGGCTGTTCACACTTTTGTGAGACATTACTGTCTGGATTCATCTTCCAGCCAGGGGGACAATTTGCAAAAGTGGTCCTTCATTCGGTCCATGATTAGAACAGAAATGTAATTTGTACTCCCACCACCTTATTATTAGTGCTTGGGAGTCTATCATAAGATGAGGAATACGTGGGAGGACACAATCCATTCGAAGAGCAAGTTACTTACCCATGGTAACGTTCTTTCGATAGGATGATCCTCAAACGCATTCCTCATCGCCCCTCCCAGCCTACCCCGCCGTACAATTTACGTGTTTTTACACTTTACACTTTCTTGGAGCCTATGCCACCTCTTTCGCGACCTTTGCGACTCTCTCTCTCTCTCTCTCTCTCTCTATTCTCCCCTCTGGCCCGACTCACTCTGCAGGGCACACTCTGGATGTTCTGATCTCCTCGGACCTTCCCCTTTCTATCCCTCTCACCACTCCTCTCTCCTGGAGTGATCACTTTCTCCTTTTCATCCCAGCTCACCCTCTCTACCCCTCAGGAAAAGCCAACTCCATCACTGCCACCCACCTTCTCGGTCATCCGACCCATGAAGCGCGTGTCAGTTGAGGCTTCTGCTGCCACTTTCTCACCCTCCTCTGCTCCCCCTTTGGCTGACTCACACCCTGACACATCCCTTTCCATGCTCCACTCTGCTATATCTGATACTCTCGATGTTCTTTCCCCTGTCATGAGGCCCAAAGCCAAGTGCAACTCCTGGTACGACTCAGACCTCGTCACCCTTAAATGCAAGTGCAGGGTGGCTGAGCGGAAACTGCATGCTTCATGTACATCCTCTGACAAACTGGCCTGCCGCCTGCTCCAAAGGCAATATCGGATCTCTGTCCGCACCAAGAAGAGAGCTCACATCCAAGCCCACGTCTCTGCGGCATCTAACAACTTGGCTGAACTCTTTAAAATCTGCAAGGAACTGGCCAATCCTGCTACAGTCTCTACCTCTCCTGTCCCTTCCCAGGCCCTCTGCACGGCACTGGCTTCTCATTTCATCTCTAAAACTCAGGGCATCCTGTCCTCTCTCCTCCTCTCCCCTTCCTCCCTCTACTCCCTTCTCTTCATCTGGCCCTTCTTCGGCCACCTCTCCTCCCTCCTTCTCTGCCTTTCCCCTGTTCTCTCCAGACAAGGTTTCTAGACAAGTCCGATCTATAAAAGTCTCGTCAAAACAGGTTCATCCCTGTTCCTTCTAAACCACATTGACCCACTGGCTCCTGCCCTGGCCGGCTTCTGCAACCCTGCCTTTGCCACTGGAGTCTTCCCTACCCCCTGAAGCACTCCCTTGTGCACCCTCTTCTTAAAAAACCCTCAGTCCGACCCGTCCTGCCCGGCTAACTATCGCCCAGTCTCCATCACTCCTTTCCTGGGCAAACTCTTGGAAAAGCTGGCCATCTCCCAGCTCAATCTTCACACTAAATCTGTTGGTTGTCTCCATGATCGTCAGTCTGGCTTCAGAGCTGCCAGAAGCACGAAAACTGCTCTTCTGAACATCCGTGAAGACCTGCTCTCCAACCTTGATTCCAATTCCCCCTGTATCCTCATCTTACTTGATCTCTCTTCTGCATTTGACACGGTCAACCATGCCATCCTGCTCAAACGTCTCTGTGATAACCTGGGGATCACCGGTCAGGCCCTGGCGTGGCTGACTTCTTTCCTCTCTGATCGACCCTCCCAGGTTCAACTTGGGTCCTTCCTCTCCTCTATCTCTATCTCGATCTCTACCTGTGGTGTTCCCCAGGGATCTAAACTCTCTCCCTGGCTGTACAACCAATACCTGGCACTTCTTGCCCACCGCATTGCCGCGCTGTGCCCCAACTTCCAGTGCTATGCGGATGAGACTCGGCTCATTTTCAGGCTACCCTCAGCCACCTCTTCTCTCTCTCTCTCTCTCTCATCTCTGACTGTCTGTCCGCCATCCAGGAGTGTCGCCAATGATCTCTGCCTTAATGCGGTAAGGCCAAGATTCTCCTCATCTCCCTTCTTTCCTGTCACTCTCTGGGCGGCCACTCTTTGCCCTCTTCATGCTCCAACCTGTGAAGCTAAGAACCTTGGGGTCATCTTCGACTCCACACTCTCATTTTCTCATCACAGCTCTGATGTCTCTAAGAAGTCACACTACTAGCTGCACCTCCTCAGAGGTATTATTCCTTTCCTCTCCTTCCCCCCAGAAGCTCACTGTCTCCAGACCTCTGGTTCTCTCTAGGCTGGACTACTGCAACAGCCTCTTTCTAAATCTGCCTGTCTCTACTCTCTGCCCTCTGGAACTCATTCAAAACAGGACTGCGAGACTTGTCCTTGGCCTCAAGGTCAGGGATCGTATCTCTCCAGCATTGGCTCCCAGTGACTGCAAGGAATGAGTTCAAGACCCTGTGCATTGTCCCCAAGGCCTTCTAGGACCTGGGTCCTCAATACCTTCAACTCTCTCTTCGTAAATACCTTCCTACTCATGCTCTTTGCTCCTCCAACTCTCTGAGTTAGTCGCTTCTCCAAGTAACGGCCTCCCTGCCTCTCTGAAACTTGAGGAGAAACATCTCTGGTTCCGGAGCACCTCAAGACCTTCCTCTTTGCTTCTGCCTTCTCTCTTCCTCTCTCCTGCTGATTTCCTGTCTAATACCGCACTGGTCACCTGGCTACCCTCTGATTTCGGGCCCAGGTCCCTGCCCGCTTAGTTGCACACCCGCACTGCCTCCCGGAACCCTTTGCACTTGGGTCTGTATCTGTAACCCTACAGTCCCCCTACCTGCACTTTTGGACACCTGCTGACCGCACTTCTTGTTGTTGTTTTGATCCCATGTACTGCACTGCCCCCCCCCCCCCCCTCCCCAGGAACTTTTCCCCTCTCCGTTCCCCGCACTTGCGCGATCTCAATGTCACTTGGCCTAGTAAGATCGCTGTCTCTGCCCCCTCTCTGTTCCCTCTTCCTTGCCTCGTCCCGCCTTGAAACACTTGTGTATAGGCGCGTTACAAATGCCATATCATATCATTATAAAATGGCTCCCCAAGAAAGCATATTGAAGCATTTGAAATTCATGTCTATTTAGATTGATTGGGGTGTTGTACATATTTCACAGATTACTTTGTTTTCCATATACATGATACTGGGTGGATAACAGTTTCGCGGTAAACCGCGGAACATGACAGAGTATAGTTATCTATTCAAAAATGCATAGAGTTCTTTGTTGATTTTTAACCCTGAATGAACTGTGTACATAACATTGGTACAATATGCTTCATGTCTTTGCAGGAATAGTTGGTGGTTGCTGCCGTTTGGTGTTTGTTGTCCCCTCCAAACACTTTCATATCATGATTGTCTTGTACATTGTCTTGTACATTTGTTTGGCGCCAGTGTATTGCCATAGAATATTTATGCATCTACAGTTTTTGATAGCTATTAAGTGTTTTTGTATTAGTATTTTTAATTTTGTGAATGTGCTGCTTATATACAGATGTTTAAATATGCATTGGATTCCATAGTTAAGATGTGTTGTATTGCATTTCATGAAACTGATGATACCATGCATCTGTCCATTTCGTAATTTGACGCTTTGGAACTTGATGTGTGTATATTGGCGGATGTTTATAGGATCAACATTTGCATAAGACAACCAGTTTGCTTTGTAGCCAATTATGATCATTGATGTTGCTGTTTTTTGTGGTGAATGCCTCCATTTTGTGAGGCTAGAGAATCTTATAAGCTTATAATTCAGTTATTTTGCAAAGGTATACAATCTCTAGCAGAGTTCCGGTTGATCCTCTCCACTACATTAATTTGTGTGTATTTGTTTATTTTCATTTCTTTAATATGGCATTTTATAAAGAAAAGGGGAAATGGAACATAAAGCCTTATTTTCTCCCAAAGAGGGAGTACAGTTAATGCTTTTGCTACAGTCATTTGTAAAAAATGAGTATGAAATTCATGAAACTAGAACGCCTTGTGAAAAAAGAAAGCAATACATATTGGGGTTATGTTACTTTAGAAAACTGTTTAGAACAGATTACAGAGGAGTATTCCCAGATGTTTACAAATTTGTATTGTGCCCAGTTTTGAAGATGAGGAGCATAGAAATTTAGGTGAAATATGGCAAAAGTAGCCAGATGACGCTTCATTCAGTCTAATGAAATTGGTAATTGAACATTCTAAATGTGAGAAGAGGCGCTGAATTAATTAAGAATTAAAAGAGGTGAAGCATCTTACATAAGTAGAAAATAAATGTTTTAATATTTTTGATAACATTATGGAAAATGATCAAGGTGA
The DNA here is from genome assembly GCF_040938575.1 of Ambystoma mexicanum. Lineage (NCBI taxonomy): Eukaryota > Metazoa > Chordata > Amphibia > Caudata > Ambystomatidae > Ambystoma > Ambystoma mexicanum. The sequence continues at coordinate 988,019,008 of NC_090921.1, forward strand.
AGTTAAATGCAAATCCTAGGCAGGTTGTTTTTCTTAATGTATTACTCGTGCTTTAAATTTATTTTTTTTAGTAAGCTCTGATGTACCATCTGTATGAGCTAGCTTTCAGGGGTCCCCAACCTTCTGTGTGCAATGTGCATATCAATTGAAATGGTGAGCAACAGCCATTCTTCAGAGAAACAAATTGGCACTCAGTTGGCAGAAAAGTTATTGCAACACAAATTGGAAATGTAATACACTTTAAGACTGCTAATAGAACATTTTAATGTGCAGTACTTAAGTTATCCAGACAATGTTCAATTCTAGTAAAGAAAATGTTTAAGGCCTTTAACTTCATGTGATGTTAAGTGGCTGTTTACAGTAAATGTTGAGGAAATTGAGCGGTCAGTGGGACATTTTTAGACGGATAGGACCAGTCAAGTTGTTAAAAAAAAAAAAAAAAGAAAAATAGTAGGACTTAATAAACATTATCAGAGGCTTCAGGTTCTCAGGCAAAATAATATTTTTATCAATTGCCAGGCATAGGCACCACAAAGATGATGTCCGACAGAGGGGCTGTTGGCGAAGCTTAAGTTTGACAAGGAAGCCATGGAAAGAATTACTAATTCACAATGCATCAATATATTTTCTTGGAACTGTTGAGCCATTCTCTTATAACTGTTGAACTGTTCAGAGGCCACACAGGAAAGTGTCCTTTTGTTTGAGTCTTTGGTTGAAACTATCCGGGACAGAGTTATTGGCAAATGGCGTCCCCCAGCTCAAAACGTCCAGGTTATCCAAAGGGATGCCTCCTGGTTCGATGTAGAATGTAAAATCTTAAAAAAGAAATTGAACCAAGATTGAGTCGTGTGTACTCGGTTTGCCAGATTTATAGTTTCAAAAGGGCATATACAAATTTTTAAACAACCAAAAAAAGATATTGAGAAACAATGGGAGCTTTTTTGAATGACACCAATTCTTTTTATGTTTAATGCAATTGCCGAGATAGGCATTATGCCATCTCCTTGGACAAGTAGTCCTTGGACCACCAGCCCCCCACGGTTTAGGACATTGCCTTACTGGACATTGTCATTAAGATATTCTCCAGATGTTTATTGATCAGACTCGGGGAGTGGGTTCAAAGTAATATCTTAAAGCCCTCACAAGAAGCTTTAAGGGGCAGGGTTAGTATAGTAAACAACTACTTCACTCTGATCACCATCATGGTGAAATATGCTAAGGTTAAGGGGGGGAAGATTATTTGTGGCTTTTCTCAGATTTTAAAAAAGCATTTGATTTGATAGAAACATATTGTGGTGTTTTTTACATTTTATTGGGGTCCCTAATGGTTTATTAAATCTTATTCAACTGTGATAACTAGATATCTCAGCATCTGTCCGATATACCACATTGAGGAATTATACATTGTGTTTCCCCACAAATAAACGTGAAGCAGGGATGTCAGTTGGCCCCTATGTATTCCTTTCATACTTTGACTCTAGTACTTCTCTTAGAAAAGTTAATCCACCTTATCTGAAGGGTACATTTTATTGCATGCTTCCTTATGCCAATGGCACAGCTATTTTAGACTTAACCCGGCAAGTCTCCAACGGGGCATTTTAAGCATAAATGACTATTTTGAAAACGATAGTTGTTCAGGGAAAAGGGTGAAACCTTGTAGCTGGTTTCTAAATGAATGTAGAGATGAGGATGTAGTTTAATTTTTATTTGAGCCTACTGTTCTCAAAGAATGGTGCTTGGGTCAATCATTTTAAGAAGACAGCTGAAAGGGCATCATTAAGGATTAAAAGGCCTGTTTGGGGCATTCAGATTGAACAAGTCCCTTGAGGTATATAAGGCAAAGCTTGGTTCCGCGATTTATTATGGCAGCGAAATCTGGAGTGGTTTGAACTGTCATGTCCTGGAGGGGGTGCTAAATAAATTCCTCTGCCAAGTAGCATGTCTCCCTCCAGGTACACATGCTAGCTCTTCATGAGCTGAATTGGAGTTGTTCAGTTTGAAGGTGTTGGCCCAGTTAAGATTTGTAACTTTTTTTTAAAAAGCACATTTGGGATTTTGAGCTAATCATAAAGTGAATTTCAATGTAAGTTTGATTGCAGCCCCTCTTGGTAAAGAAAAATACTTCTGGCATGGGGTTTGTAAGGCACTTTGCTTTGGAATAGGGGAGTAGGATATAACTCAATTTGGCACATAAAGCCCACTCAAAATAGCTCTTAAAGGAAGAGCTTGTCCGATGGGGGGGGGGGGAGATGCAGATATCCAAAATATACATGACCTTCCCTCTTTATGATATGATAAGGCATTTATAACGCGCCTATACACACGTGTTTCAAGGTGCGACGAGGCAAGGGGGGACAGAGGGAAGACAGTGATCCTACTAGGCCAGGTGTCATTCAGATTGCGCAAGTGCATGGGAAGGGGGAGAGGGGAAAGTTACAATGATAAGGTACGGCCAACAAGGCAAGTGCAAGGGTAAGTGCAGGCATCAGGTGTCAAGTGCTGGTAGTGGGACTGTAGGGATACAGAAAAACAGTCCCCAACTGCCGGGGTTGCCAGGAGTGCAGTACAGGTGTGCGACTGGCGGAGGAGGGGCCCTGGGCCGAGGTCAGAGGGTGGCCAGGTAAACCAGTGCAGTTTCAGTATCAGCCAGGAAATCAGCAGGGGAGAGAAGGAGAAAAAGGAGAGGCAAAGAGAAATGTTTTGAGGTGCTTCCGGAACCGGAGATGGTTCTCCTCAAGATTCAGGGGGGCAGGGAGGCTGTTCCAGAGGGAGGCCCCAGCCGAGGAAAGAGATCTACCGCCAACTCGTTGCTTGGAGAAGCGACTGACCCTGAGGGAGTTGGTGGCAGATGAGCGAAGAGCTCGAGAAGGAAGATATGTAGCAAGAGAGAGTTGAAGGTATTGAGGCCCTAGAAGGCCTTGTGGACAATGCAGAGGGTTTTGAACTTAATCCTTGCAGCCACTGGGAGCCAGTGCAGAGATTTCAGTCATGGAGAGATACAATCCCTGGGCTTGAGGCCAAGGAGAAGTCTTGCAGTCCGGTTCTGGATGAGTTGCAGAGGGCAGAGAGTAGAAGTAGGCAGATTTAGAAAGAGGCTGTTGCAATAGTCCAGCCTAGAGAGAACCAGAGCTCTGGAGACGGTGAGCTTCTGGGGGAAGGAGAGGAAAGGAAGAATACCTCTGAGGAGGTGCAGCTGGTAGTGTGACTTCTTAGAGACATCAGAGGTGTGAGGAGAGAAGGAGAGTGTGGAATCGAAGATGACCCAGAGGTTTTTAGCCTCACAGGTGGGAGCAGGGAGAGGGCCAAGGGAGGCCGGCCAGAGAGTGACAGATAAGGAGGGTGTGGGTGTGCCGATGAGGATAATTTCAGTCTTACTGGCATTAAGGCAGAGATCATTGGCGGCACACCACTGGATGGCGGACAGACAGTCAGAGATGAGGGAGGGAGAAGAGGTAGCTGAGGGTAGCCTGAAAATTAGCTGAGTGTCATCCGCATAGCACTGGAAGTTGGGGCAGAGCGCGGCAATGCGGTGGGCAAGAAGTGCCAGGTATTAGTTGAACAGCCAGGGAGAAAGGTTAGACCCCTGGGGAACACCACAGGTAGAAAAGGAGATGGAGGAGAGGAAGGACCCGAGTTGAACCTGGGAGGGTCGATCAGAGAGAAAAGAAGGCAGCCACGCCAGGGCCTGACCGGTGATCCCCAGGTTATCACGAAGACGGTTGAGCAGGATGGCATGTTTGACCATGTCGAAGGCAGAAGAGAGATCAAGTAAGATGAGGACACTGGGGAATTGGAATCAAGGTTGGAGAGCACGTCTTCACATATGTTCAGGAGAGCAGTTTCTGTGTTTCTGGCAGCTCTGAAGTCAGACTGATGGTCATGGAGTCACCTAACAGATTAAGAGGCCGATTCATGGAATAATTAGCGCGGCGCAAGTGGGCAAAAACGTGCGAATCGCAGTGGAATAGCGAAAATCGCAGTGAACGTGCGAAAATCGCACGAAAAGCAGCGCACGTCGATTCATGGAAGGCCGTGCGCGAGAAAACCAGCGGATGTGCGAAAAAAAAGTGCGCGGCGCACGTTGGCGCACGTTGGCGCACGTTGGCGCACAGGCCATCTAACAGCGTGCGCCAGGTCACAGCGAAAATCACACAGGCCACAGCGAAATTCGCACATAGCGCGGCGCACGCAATAAAAGTAGGCGGAACACGGGCGTAACACTCGGAATGGGGAACAACTTGCCAAAACGTGGGCGTCACGGGGGAAGTACAGGGCACAAGTGCGCGGAACGCCCACACGCTCGCCTACAACACGTATTCATGGAATAGAATAGGGGAAAAAAGCGCACGCTCAAACCAGCGCACAGGCACAAACACGACCGCCACAAGAAAGGAGGCGGTAGCGTCTCTGCGGCTGTAAGAAATGTGCGCCAAAAGGTGCGCCAACAAATAGCACCTATATACTGCCATGATGAATGTCCCATACTGTGGCCCTCCAGGAAAAATGACGTGCAAAGGGGTACCCACAAACACGGACACCCGCTGACAAAAAATACGTGTGCATGTATACCGGGGTGCGCGGGAAGTGTCACACGCGATTTGCAGGGTACGTGCATCACAGGGGTTCGCGTGAAGTTATTCACACGATCGGGCCTGGGGGAGCGGGCTACGTGTATTACAGGGGTTCGCGTGAAGTTCCTCACGCGATCGGGCCTGGGGGAGCGGGCTACGTGTATTACAGGGGTTCGCGTGAAGTTCCTCACGCGATCGGGCCTGGGGGAGCGGGCTACGTGTATTACAGGGGTTCGCGTGAAGTTCCTCACGCGATCGGGCCTGGGGGAGCGGGCTACGTGTATTTCAGGGGTTCGCGTGAAGTTCCACACGCGATCGGGCCTGGGGGAGCGGGCTACGTGTATTACAGGGGTTCGCGTGAAGTTCCACACGCGATCGGGCCTGGGGGAGCGGGCTACGTGTATTACAGGGGTTCGCGTGAAGTTCCTCACGCGATCGGGCCTGGGGGAGCGTGCTACGTGTATTTCAGGGGTTCGCGTGAAGTTTCACACGCGAATAGCCTGGGCGCGTGTATTTCAGGGGTGCGCGGGAAGTTTTACACGCGATTTCTGCACGGTACGTGTATTTCAGGGGTTCGCGTGAAGTTTCACACGCGAATAGACTGGGCGCGTGTATTTCAGGGGTGCGCGGGAAGTTTTACACGCGATTTCTGCACGGTACGTGTATTTCAGGGGTTCGCGTGAAGTTTCACACGCGAATAGCCTGGGCGCGTGAATTTGAGGGGTGCGCGGGAAGTTCCTCACGCGATCGGGCCTGGGGGAGTGGGCTACGTGTATTACAGGGGTTCGCGGGAAGTTCCACACGCGAATAGCCTGGGCGCGTGTATTTCAGGGGTTTGCGGGAAGTTCCACACGCGAATAGCCTGGGCGCGTGTATTTCAGGGGTGCGCGGGAAGTTCCACACGCGAATAGGCTGGGCGCGTGTATTTCAGGGGTGCGCGGGAAGTTCCACACGCGAATAGCCTGGGCGCGTGAATTTGAGGGGTGCGCGGGAAGTTCCTCACGCGATGGGGCCTGGGGGAGCGGGCTACGTGTATTACAGGGGTTTGCGGGAAGTTCCACACGCGAATAGCCTGGGCGCGTGTATTTCAGGGGTTCGCGGGAAGTTCCACACGCGAATAGCCTGGGCGCGTGTATTTCAGGGGTGCGCGGGAAGTTCCACACGCGAATAGGCTGGGCGCGTGTATTTCAGGGGTGCGCGGGAAGTTCCACACGCGAATAGCCTGGGCGCGTGTATTTCAGGGGTTCGCGGGAAGTTCCACACGCGAATAGCCTGGGCGCGTGAATTTGAGGGGTGCGCGGGAAGTTCCACACGCGAATAGCCTGGGCGTGTGTATTTCAGGGGTGCGCGGGGAGTTCCACACGCGAATAGCCTGGGCCCGTGTATTTCAGGGGTGCGCGGGAAGTTCCACACGCGAATAGCCTGGGCGCGTGTATATCAGGGGTGCGCGGGAAGTTTTACACGCGAATAGCCTGGGCGCGTGTATTTCAGGGGTGCGCGGGAAGTTTTACACGCGAATAGCCTGGGCGCGTGTATTTCAGGGGTGCGCGGGAAGTTTTACACGCGAATAGCCTGGGCGCGTGTATTTCAGGGGTGCGCGGGAAGTTTTACACGCGATTCCTGCACGGTACGTGTATTTCAGGGGTGCCGGGGAGTCCCACATGTGATTTGACAGTGTGGGTCCTCCCAGGTGTACCCTGTACACCCTCCACGGCCCCTGCAGGCAGCCCACACCACAGGGGACTACCCTGCATCCCTGGTCATGTCCCGCAGGCAGCCCACCCAACATGGGCATGCCCCCCAGCAAAGGCACATGTCTCCTTGAACTAATGAACACCAACACATGTCCCCTTGCACCCCCACCCCCCAGCACTGTGGGGCACATGCCAGCAGTCCCCCACCCATGTCCAACTCATGTCCCCCACCACCCCCACCCCCCAGCACTGTGGGGCACCTGCCAGTAGGCCCCCACCCATGTCCAACTCATGTCTCCCACCACCCCCACCCCCCAGCCACCAGGGTCACCCTCCACCAGGGCCCCACTCATGTCTCCGACCACCCCCACCCCCCAGCACTGTGGGGCACCTGCCAGCAGGCCCCCACCCATGTCCAACTCATGTCTCCCACCACCCCCACCCCCCAGCACTGTGGGGCACCTGCCAGTAGGCCCCCACCCATGTCCAACTCATGTCTCCCACCACCCCCACCCCCCAGCACTGTGGGGCACCTGCCAGCAGGCCCCCACCCATGTCCAACTCATGTCTCCCACCACCCCCACACCCCAGCACTGTGGGGCACCTGCCAGCAGGCCCCCACCCATGTCCAACTCATGTCTCCCACCACCCCCACCCCCCAGCCACCAGGGTCACCCTCCACCAGGGCCCCACTCATGTCTCCCACCACCCCCACCCCCCAGCCACCAGGGTCACCCTCCACCAGGCCCCCACTCATGTCTCCCATCACCCCCACACCCCAGCAGTGCAGGGTCACCCTCCACCAGGCCCCCACTCATGTCTCCCACCACCCCCACCCCCCAGCAGTGCAGGCTCAACCTCCACCAGGCCCCCACTCATGTCCCCCTGCACCCCCACCCCCCTGCCACCATGTGCAGCCCCCACCAGGTCCTCACAATCCCCAATCATGTGCGTAATGGTCAGCCTCCACAGCCAAAAAGACCTACCAAGTAACCCATTCACCCACATGGAAATGGAAATCACATGTTACACCCCCAATGTACATGAAGCAAATGAACCCATGTCCGTCACACACATATTTTCAAATTGAATGGGAAAACACACAACATGACATGCATGAAACCAATGAGATGAAACCACACAGTGAACAATGTAAAAAAAAATGTATTGAAAAAAATACAAATGCCAAAGAAAGAAAACTAACTACAATGTAAATGTGAAAAAATAAGCTGCATGTCCGCATAAAAACACAAATCTAGAAAATCAAATCAAAAAAATTATGTCCAAAGTGAAATGTAAAAACTCTCCATGCAACAAAGAACTATGTACAAAAATAACAAGGGTCCATCATCACAACTGAACTAAGGAAACCTCCTAAAAAACCTACCTAAATATCAACTATATACAAAAAGTGGAGCAGTGTCCGTCGACTCCAAATAATAATAAGAACGAAAGGAAACCTAAAACTAAAGAACTATATACAAAGGCGGCGGGCAAGTCCAGCGGCTCACTCTGTGGTGTTCCGGGCCAGGGCATCATCGAACTCCTGTTCGATGTCCCGGAGGCGGTCCAGTTCCATGGCCCCGAGGGTCCGCAGGGACGACGCTGTGTCCTCCTCCAACCCCCTGCGGATTGCCTCGAGGCACTCGGCCCGCCTCAGGGCCCTCCGCATGGAGTTCTCCGCCCTGACCATTGTGAGCCGCGCCTCTTCCGCCCGCCGCCGCTCCGCACCTATGGCGTGGCCCAACCGCTGCCACACGGAAGACACTCTCTGTCCTGGGTCCTCCTGCCCTCCGGCCGATGCCTGCCCCTCCGATGTCGAAGGCCCCGAGCCTTCATGGCTCCCACCATCTTGCTGCTGCTGCTGCTCTGCCTCTGCCCGTGCACTGCCTCCTGCTGCCTGCACATCCTCCGCCGGCTGGGGTGCACCTGTTGATGTGGCCACCCCTGCTGGACGTCCGACTCCCGACTGTGGCAGGGATGCCTCCTCCACCAGCCTGGCCGCACTGTCAGAGGCAGCTCCACAGGGCACACAGGTGACTGATGGGTGGGAAGATGGCACAGAGGACGACTGGCGCGTAGGGGGTCCAGTTGAGGAGGGGGTCGGAGCAAGCCCCATCAGACAGCGGAATCCGGCCTGGGTGACCTGTCCCAGCAGGCTGACGTGGTCAACGAGCCATTCGAGATGACGTGCAGTCTCTCCATGAAAAGACTGCAGGTCACCTCGCATGGCCCGTTGACGCAACGCCACACCAGCCAGGACAGGCTCAACCCGGTCCTGGATGGCCACGTCCGCAGGCAGAGGAAGGCCAGTTGACGTCAGCTCATCCCCTGCCTGAAAACGGGTCTGGACGTAGGCATCCCTGCTGGTGCAAGATGATGCAGGGACAGGATCGGGGACAGGATTGCACACAGGCACCTCCGCGGCCGCCTGTGCTGCCTCCTGTCCCTGGTCCTGGACTGCACCACTAGCACCAGTGGGATCCCCACCTCCAGACCCTGTCTCTGGTGCTTGCGCGGCCCCCTCCTCCACCAAAACCCCCACCAACCTGGATGACTCTGTGCCATCTTCCCCTGTTGGGCCCTGTGGGGTCCCAGCTGCCCCTTCTGCTGCCGAGGAGTCCAACTGCAACCTCCGCCTCTTGGACCTCCCCCCGGCAGCTGCGGCCTGGGACGCGGCACCGGACTCCTCACTCCCTGACGAGATGACAACACGGGAGGGGAGCCGGGCCTTGCGTCTCCGGCTGGCGGTCGGATCCCCGCCGCTGTGCTCCACAGCACCTTCTCCGCCCTCTTCATCAGTTGACGCTGCAGACAGGGAGAAACAAAACACAGGCATCAGGGCACTGTACAATGGACACATACACGCATGACAGTTGCACATGAGTGGCATTGGCAAACCTCAGACATGTCATCACAATCCCCAACACACATGTCATTGCAACTGGCACACATGAGCCATACCACAGCCATATCGCAACTGCCACCACCATCCCCACACATACAACAGCATCAGCAGCCAAAGGGGAGCCATACATCACATGCAACACAGGAAGTGCACCACACATGTACACACACCACCACACTTGCATGCATGTCTACACCTCTGCCAAGTGTCGCACTGTTCAGACGGGCATCCATGTCACATCTGCCAATCAGGCTTCCACATACCGCTGTCACATGCATCCATGTAGCATCACTGTTGCACCTTTGACAAATACACACACATGCACATGTACACAGTGCTCATACATGCAGCCGAAAACAACATACATGCCTGACATCACGGACATGTCTACTTACATACACATTCATCCAAACATGTGTGCACGCACAACTGCATTTGCCATGCAAGCCCACACACACAAGCACCATCCATGTCTCACACATTACAGCCCTCGCATGTGTCAGCCCCACGGCCCTGTACACCCCCACCCATACTCCACCCCATACAAACAGATGTGCAACTGGCACAATGGGGAATGATCACCACACGCCCTGCTCACAACCAGGATGCATGTACACTCACCGCTCGACTCCAGACGGCTCTGCTTCTCTAGGACCTGGACGTGGAGCGCTGGGGATATGCGTTCCAGGACCCCCATCTGTTCTTCCGACAAGTGGCCCCGGCGCCCCTTGGCATCCGCTGCCTTCAAGAGGCGCCGGGCCTTGTTCAGGGTCCTGGACCTGAAGTCCTCCCAGCGCTTCCTGACATGTTGTAAGTCCCGGACTGCCACCCCCTCCGCGTTGATGGCAGTCACGATGTCTGTCCAGATCCGAGTCCGTCCTTCCTTGTCGGCGCGGGAACTTCCAAAGAGGGCATCATACTGCCCCAGGACTTGCTCCACCAGGACACCAACTTCGGTGGCACTGAAGCTGGTGCCCCTCTGCCTCTCTGGCCGGGGGTTGTCAGTGGTCACAGATGGTGTTAGCCCCGACATGACAACCCCAGAGGCAGGAGTGGGTGGGCAACTGGGTCCTGGGGCTGGGCTGTGGAGCGATGGAATTCCAGTCGGGAGTCTTCTGTTCCAGCAGGGGTGGTCACAGCAACAGCACCCCTGGCTGATGTGCAGGCAGCAAATGGCAGTGCACGTGGGCAGCAGGCAGTCAGGCAGCAGCAGATAGCAGGTGGGAGCGTGCTCGGGGCTCTGGGGGGCAGTAATTCGGCCTTCTGGGCAGGAGCGTGGTCTCCCGTGTGCTCACGCGTGGCCAGCTTGGTACGGAGTGAATTGGCACGTGAAAATCCTGCACGTCAGCGTGAAAACCGAGGAAAGGCCCTTAGCGCGTAAGCGCGTCAGCACGCATACGCGATTCCATTGGACCAAAGGCCCTCAGCGCGTAAGCGCGTCTGTGACGTGACCCGCACGGGTGTTTCCCACACAGCACGTGATGACAGAGCACACGTGGAAAGACTGCACGTCAGAGTCTCATTGCGTGTGATTGGTGGAAATGGCCGTACACCGGGATACAGGTGCGCTGACGTACTTGCGTGTGTAAGTGTCCGCGCACACCTCATATACACGTACATAGGCCAATCGCGTGTACACGCACTTTTGTCCAATTACACGCGATGAGACTCTGACGTGCAGTCTTTCCACGTGTGCTCTGTCATCACGTGCTGTGTGGGAAACACCCGTGCGGGTCTCGTCACAGACGCGCTTACGCGCTGAGGGCCTTTGGTCCAATGGAATCGCGTATGCGTGCTGACGCGCTTACGCGCTAAGGGCCTTTCCTCGGTTTTCACGCTGACGTGCAGGATTTTCACGTGCCAATTCACTCCGTACCAAGCTGGCCACGCGTGAGCACACGGGAGACCACGCTCCTGCCCAGAAGGCCGAATTACTGCCCCCCAGAGCCCCGAGCACGCTCCCACCTGCTATCTGCTGCTGCCTGACTGCCTGCTGCCCACGTGCACTGCCATTTGCTGCCTGCACATCAGCCAGGGGTGCTGTTGCTGTGACCACCCCTGCTGGAACAGAAGACTCCCGACTGGAATTCCATTGCTCCACAGCCCAGCCCCAGGACCCAGTTGCCCACCCACTCCTGCCTCTGGGGTTGTCATGTCGGGGCTAACACCATCTGTGACCACTGACAACCCCGGCCAGAGAGGCAGAGGGGCACCAGCTTCAGTGCCACCGAAGTTGGTGTCCTGGTGGAGCAAGTCCTGGGGCAGTATGATGCCCTCTTTGGAAGTTCCCGCGCCGACAAGGAAGGACGGACTCGGATCTGGACAGACATCGTGACTGCCATCAACGCGGAGGGGGTGGCAGTCCGGGACTTACAACATGTCAGGAAGCGCTGGGAGGACTTCAGGTCCAGGACCCTGAACAAGGCCCGGCGCCTCTTGAAGGCAGCGGATGCCAAGGGGCGCCGGGGCCACTTGTCGGAAGAACAGATGGGGGTCCTGGAACGCATATCCCCAGCGCTCCACGTCCAGGTCCTAGAGAAGCAGAGCCGTCTGGAGTCGAGCGGTGAGTGTACATGCATCCTGGTTGTGAGCAGGGCGTGTGGTGATCATTCCCCATTGTGCCAGTTGCACATCTGTTTGTATGGGGTGGAGTATGGGTGGGGGTGTACAGGGCCGTGGGGCTGACACATGCGAGGGCTGTAATGTGTGAGACATGGATGGTGCTTGTGTGTGTGGGCTTGCATGGCAAATGCAGTTGTGCGTGCACACATGTTTGGATGAATGTGTATGTAAGTAGACATGTCCGTGATGTCAGGCATGTATGTTGTTTTCGGCTGCATGTATGAGCACTGTGTACATGTGCATGTGTGTGTATTTGTCAAAGGTGCAACAGTGATGCTACATGGATGCATGTGACAGCGGTATGTGGAAGCCTGATTGGCAGATGTGACATGGATGCCCGTCTGAACAGTGCGACACTTGGCAGAGGTGTAGACATGCATGCAAGTGTGGTGGTGTGTGTACATGTGTGGTGCACTTCCTGTGTTGCATGTGATGTATGGCTCCCCTTTGGCTGCTGATGCTGTTGTATGTGTGGGGATGGTGGTGGCAGTTGCGATATGGCTGTGGTATGGCTCATGTGTGCCAGTTGCAATGACATGTGTGTTGGGGATTGTGATGGCATGTCTGAGGTTTGCCAATGCCACTCATGTACAACTGTCATGTGTGTATGTGTCCATTGTACAGTGCCCTGATGCCTGTGTTTTGTTTCTCCCTGTCTGCAGCGTCAACTGATGAAGAGGGCGGAGAAGGTGCTGTGGAGCACAGCGGCGGGGATCCGACCGCCAGCCGGAGACGCAAGGCCCGGCTCCCCTCCCGTGTTGTCATCTCGTCGGGGAGTGAGGAGTACGGTGCCGCGTCCCAGGCCGCAGCTGCCGGGGGGAGGTCCAAGAGGCGGAGGTTGCAGTTGGACTCCTCGGCAGCAGAAGGGGCAGCTGGGACCCCACAGGGCCCAACAGGGGAAGATGGCACAGAGTCATCCAGGTTGGTGGGGGGTCTGGTGGAGGAGGAGGCCGTGCAAGCACCAGAGACGGGGTCTGGAGGTGGGGATCCCACTGGTGCTAGTGGTGCAGTCCAGGACCAGGGACAGGAGGCAGCACAGGCGGCCGCGGAGGTGCCTGTGTGCAATCCTGTCCCCGATCCTGTCCCTGCATCATCTTGCACCAGCAGGGATGCCTACGTCCAGACCCGTTTTCAGGCAGGGGATGAGCTGACGTCAACTGGCCTTCCTCTGCCTGCGGACGTGGCTATCCAGGTCCGGGTTGAGCCTGTCCTGGCTGGTGTGGCGTTGCGTCAACGGGCCATGCGAGGTGACCTGCAGTCTTTTCATGGAGAGACTGCACGTCATCTCGAATGGCTCGTTGACCACGTCAGCCTGCTGGGACAGGTCACCCAGACCGGATTCCTCCGTCTGATGGGGCTTGTTCCGACCCCCTCCTCAACTGGACCCCCTACGCGCCAGTCGTCCTCTGTGCCATCTTCCCACCCATCAGTCACCTGGGTGCCCTGTGGAGCTGCCTCTGACAGTGCGGCCAGGCTGGTGGAGGAGGCATCTCTGCCACAGTCGGGAGTCGGACGTCCAGCAGGGGTGGCCACATCAACAACTGCACCCCAGCCGGCGGAGGATGTGCAGGCAGCAGGAGGCAGTGCACGGGCAGAGGCAGAGCAGCAGCAGCAGCAAGATGGTGGGAGCCATGAAGGCTCGGGGCCTTCGACATCGGAGGGGCAGGCATCGGCCGGAGGGCAGGAGGACCCAGGACAGAGAGTGTCTTCCGTGTGGCAGCGGTTGGGCCACGCCATAGGTGCGGAGCGGCGGCGGGCGGAAGAGGCGCGGCTCACAATGGTCAGGGCGGAGAACTCCATGCGGAGGGCCCTGAGGCGGGCCGAGTGCCTCGAGGCAATCCGCAGGGGGTTGGAGGAGGACACGGCGTCGTCCCTGCGGACCCTCGGGGCCATGGAACTGGACCGCCTCCGGGACATCGAACAGGAGTTCGATGATGCCCTGGCCCGGAACACCACAGAGTGAGCCGCTGGACTTGCCCGCCGCCTTTGTATATAGTTCTTTAGTTTTAGGTTTCCTTTGTTTTTTCTTATGATTTGGAGTCGACGGACACTGCTCCACTTTTTGTATATAGTTGATATTTAGGTAGGTTTTTTAGGAGGTTTCCTTAGTTCTGTTGTGATGATGGACCCTTGTTATTTTTGTACATAGTTCTTTGTTGCACGGAGAGTTTTGACATTTCACTTTGGACAACATTTTTTGGATTAGATTTTCTAGTTTTGTGTTTTTATGCGGACATGCAGCTTCTTTTTTCACATTTACATTGTAGTTAGTTTTCTTTCTTTAGCATTCGTATTTTTTTCTAATACATTTTTTTTTACATTGTTCACTGTGTGGTTTCATCTCATTGGTTTCATGCATGTCATGTTGTGTGTTTTCCCATTCAATTGGAAAATATGTGTGTGACGGACATGGGTTCATTTGCTTCATGAACATTGGGGGTGTAACATGTGATTTCCATTTCCATGTGGGTGAATGGGTTACTTGGTAGGGCTTTTTGGCTGTGGAGGCTGACCAATATGCACATTGTGAGGACCTGGTGGGGGCTGCACATGGTGGCAGGGGGGTGGGGGTGGTGGGAGACATGAGTGGGGGCCTGGTGGAGGGTGCCCCTGCACTGCTGGGGGGTGGGGGTGGTGGGAGACATGAGTGGGGGCCTGGTGGAGGGTGACCCTGGTGGCTGGGGGGTGGGGGTGGTGGGAGACATGAGTGGGGGCCTGGTGGAGGCTGCCCCTGCACTGCTGGGGGGTGGGGGTGGTGGGAGACATGAGTGGGGGCCTGGTGGGGGCTGCACATGGTGGCAGGGGGGTGGGGGTGGTGGGAGACATGAGTGGGGGCCTGGTGGAGGGTGCCCCTGCACTGCTGGGGGGTGGGGGTGGTGGGAGACATGAGTGGGGGCCTGGTGGAGGGTGACCCTGGTGGCTGGGGGGTGGGGGTGATAGGGGACATGAGTGGGGGCCTGGTGGAGGCTGCCCCTGCACTGCTGGGGGGTGGGGGTGGTGGGAGACATGAGTGGGGGCCTGGTGGAGGGTGCCCCTGGTGGCGGGGGGGTGGGGGTGATAGGGGACATGAGTGGGGGCCTGGTGGAGGCTGCCCCTGCACTGCTGGGGGGTGGGGGTGGTGGGAGACATGAGTGGGGGCCTGGTGGAGGGTGCCCCTGCACTGCTGGGGGGTGGGGGTGGTGGGAGACATGAGTGGGGGCCTGGTGGAGGGTGCCCCTGGTGGCTGGGGGGTGGGGGTGGTGGGAGACATGAGTGGGGGCCTGGTGGAGGGTGCCCCTGCACTGCTGGGGGGTGGGGGTGGTGGGAGACATGAGTGGGGGCCTGGTGGAGGGTGCCCCTGGTGGCTGGGGGGTGGGGGTGGTGGGAGACATGAGTGGGGGCCTGGTGGAGGGTGCCCCTGCACTGCTGGGGGGTGGGGGTGGTGGGAGACATGAGTGGGGGCCTGGTGGAGGGTGCCCCTGGTGGCTGGGGGGTGGGGGTGGTGGGAGACATGAGTGGGGGCCTGGTGGAGGGTGCCCCTGCACTGCTGGGGGGTGTGGGTGGTGGGAGACATATGTGGGGGCCTGGTGGAGGGTGCCCCTGGTGGCGGGGGGGTGGGGGTGATAGGGGACATGAGTGGGGGCCTGGTGGAGGGTGCCCCTGCACTGCTGGGGGGTGGGGGTGGTGGGAGACATGAGTGGGGGCCTGGTGGAGGGTGACCCTGGTGGCTGGGGGGTGGGGGTGGTGGGAGACATGAGTGGGGGCCTGGTGGAGGGTGCCCCTGCACTGCTGGGGGGTGGGGGTGGTGGGAGACATGAGTGGGGGCCTGGTGGAGGGTGCCCCTGCACTGCTGGGGGGTGGGGGTGGTGGGAGACATGAGTGGGGGCCTGGTGGAGGGTGACCCTGGTGGCTGGGGGGTGGGGGTGATAGGGGACATGAGTGGGGGCCTGGTGGAGGCTGCCCCTGCACTGCTGGGGGGTGGGGGTGGTGGGAGACATGAGTGGGGGCCTGGTGGAGGGTGCCCCTGCACTGCTGGGGGGTGGGGGTGGTGGGAGACATGAGTGGGGGCCTGGTGGAGGGTGACCCTGGTGGCTGGGGGGTGGGGGTGGTGGGAGACATGAGTGGGGGCCTGGTGGAGGGTGCCCCTGCACTGCTGGGGGGTGGGGGTGGTGGGAGACATGAGTGGGGGCCTGGTGGAGGGTGCCCCTGCACTGCTGGGGGGTGGGGGTGGTGGGAGACATGAGTGGGGGCCTGGTGGAGGGTGACCCTGGTGGCTGGGGGGTGGGGGTGGTGGGAGACATGAGTGGGGGCCTGGTGGAGGGTGCCCCTGCACTGCTGGGGGGTGGGGGTGGTGGGAGACATGAGTGGGGGCCTGGTGGAGGGTGACCCTGGTGGCTGGGGGGTGGGGGTGGTGGGAGACATGAGTGGGGGCCTGGTGGAGGGTGCCCCTGCACTGCTGGGGGGTGGGGGTGGTGGGAGACATGAGTGGGGGCCTGGTGGAGGGTGCCCCTGCACTGCTGGGGGGTGGGGGTGGTGGGAGACATGAGTGGGGGCCTGGTGGAGGGTGCCCCTGGTGGCTGGGGGGTGGGGGTGGTGGGAGACATGAGTGGGGGCCTGGTGGAGGGTGCCCCAGCACTGCTGGGGGGTGGGGGTGGTGGGAGACATGAGTGGGGGCCTGGTGGAGGGTGCCCCTGGTGGCTGGGGGGTGGGGGTGGTGGGAGACATGAGTGGGGGCCTGGTGGAGGGTGCCCCTGGTGGCTGGGGGGTGGGGGTGGTGGGAGACATGAGTGGGGGCCTGGTGGAGGGTGCCCCTGCACTGCTGGGGGGTGGGGGTGGTGGGAGACATATGTGGGGGCCTGGTGGAGGGTGCCCCTGGTGGCGGGGGGGTGGGGGTGATAGGGGACATGAGTGGGGGCCTGGTGGAGGGTGCCCCTGGTGGCTGGGGGGTGGGGGTGGTGGGAGACATGAGTGGGGGCCTGGTGGAGGGTGCCCCTGCACTGCTGGGGGGTGGGGGTGCAGGGGGACATGAGCAGGTGTGCAGGGTAGTCCCCTGTTTTGTGGGCTGCCTGCAGGGGCTGTGGAGGGTGTACAGGGAGCACCTGTGAGGACCCACCCAGCCTAATTGCGTGTGATAATTCCCGCACACCCCTGTAATACACGTACCAAGCCAAATCGCGTGTGATAATTCCCACGCACCCCTGTAATACACGTACCTGGCCAAATCGCATGTGAAACTTCCCGCATACCCCTGTAATACACGTACCCTGGCCAATCGCGTGTTGAACTTCCCGCGTACCCCTGTAATACACGTACCCTGGCCAATCGCGTGTTAAACTTCCCGCGTACCCCTGTAATATACGTACCCTGGCTAATCGCGTGTATAACTTCACGCGTACCCCTGTAATACACGTACCCTGGCCAATCGCATGTTAAACTTCCCGCGTACCCCTGTAATACACGTACCCTGGCCAATCGCGTGTTAAACTTCCCGCGTACCCCTGTAATACACGTACCCTGGCTAATCGCGTGTTAAACTTCCCGCGTACCCCTGTAATACACTTACCCTGGCTAATCGCGTGTTAAACTTCCCGCGTACCCCTGTAATACACGTACCCTGGCCAATCGCGTGTTAAACTTCCCGCGTACCCCTGTAATACACGTACCCTGGCTAATCGCGTGTATGACTTCACGTGTACCCCTGTAATACACTTACACTGGCTAATCGCGTGTTAAACTTCCCGCGTACCCCTTTGATACACGTACCCTGGCCAATCGCGTGTTAAACTTCCCGCGTACCCCTGTAATACACGTACCCTGGCTAATCGCGTGTATGACTTCACGTGTACCCCTGATATGCACGTTACCCGCTTTGCGTTCCTTGTTTGGCTGCCCTGTAAACTGGTCCAGGGTTAGCGCAGCCCTTTGCGATGATTTAGCGATTTTGCTGGCTTTTCCTTGCGCGAGGGCGTTCTTGGGGGCGTTACTGGCGCTGCTGCAGGGTCGCTGCGATACTCTGCGCCACGGCTGGTTTGGGAGCATGAAATCCATGAATACGCTGTGCGCAGAAATCGGTTTTAGCGCACGTGCCTGGCGCAGTCAATCGCACGCGGACACTCTGCGCCAGCCGCTTGCGACACTTTTCTGCGAAATTCTATGAATTACCCTGTAAGTGTGAAGATTAAGCTGGGAGATAGCCATCTTTTCCAGGAGATTGCCCAGGAAAGGAGAGATAGAGATTGGGCGATAGTTAGCCGGGCAGGAAGCTTTATATGTAGCTTTATATGTAGACTTACATACACATAAAAGACAGGAAGTAGAAATCTGTGAAATATGATCCTCAGAATGCAGGAGGCTGATGTTAATGGTGCGTTTAAATGTACCCACCACACAATAATGAAGGAGGAAGCACAGAATGTGCCTATAAAATGGGTGTCCATGAAGATTTGGTTCATTTTCTGTTGATTTGTCATTGTTTCTCTGTTTTGCGTAAGCGTGGAAATGCATGGAAGCTATGTTAAATAATGATCAGGTTTTTATATAGAGCTTGTTTGAATATGTTAAAGCTGCTTTATTATTTTGAGCTTGTTCTTGGGGAATTTCATGAAATATGATGCATGTTTTTAAATGTTGGTAACGTAATGGAGAAAGAAATATGATTAAATATTTTTATAGGCAAAAAGATCTCTGGCAATATGGAAGCACTCCTTGAACTTAGAACCCGGTCGGAAATCTACTGAGAATGGACGGCTCGAAAATCATGAACATGACAATGGCCTTAAAGAGCAAGGACCTGGTGAAAGGAGGTGATAAAAATAGATTATAGTTCCCGCCTCCAAAATTACATGGAAAGAAGCAATGGATCCGAAAAAAAAACTTTTAAAAATCATGTTTTATGATCCGGAAATTGTGGCAAAAAAATGAGAATTACGAAAGACTATTGGGGCGATAATGAAAAGCCACAATATAAATCATGGCAAAGAGAAAAGTAAAGGAAAAAATGCAGTATAAAAACTGGCTCTCCAGGCATAAAGGCATCATGGAACAACGAGATGCCGAAGCAATGATGAGAAGCCTGGCACAGAGAAACTCAAGAGGCTTTTGGGCCATCATCAACGAAGCAGAGGCTCCCCAGTGCAACATGGTAACAGAAGATCAATGGATCACCCACTATACATACTTATGCAAGAAACACGGTACATTTGTAGAACCAGAATTTCAATGCTTAAGACACTGGAACATCGAGATTTCAAGAGTTCACATCTTCAACAACATCAAGCAAATCAGTTCGTTGCGGGCCCCGGGTCCGGATGGCCTTACAAATTACATACTGAAGAAGAATCCTAATGAATGGGCAGACTTCTGCGACAACCTCTTCAAGAACATACTGAAAGAATGCAGAATACCACTATCATGGAAGCTTGCAAGAATAGTGGCAATCTTCAAAAAGG
Source organism: Ambystoma mexicanum (assembly GCF_040938575.1). Taxonomy (NCBI): domain Eukaryota; kingdom Metazoa; phylum Chordata; class Amphibia; order Caudata; family Ambystomatidae; genus Ambystoma; species Ambystoma mexicanum. The sequence goes on from NC_090921.1 coordinate 988,038,230, forward strand.
GCCAAAGATCCAAGCCCAAAAATTACTGCCCAATAGCACTCCTGGATGTGGTAGGGAAAATATTTGCCACCCAGCTACTAGACCATTTAATATCATGGATTAAATCTTCAGGAGCGTTTGAGCCCCGGCAAACGGGTTTTGTTAGGGGTGTTGGGTGCGGGCTGAACCTACTCCTCCTTAACTTACTAAAAGTGGAGGCACACAGAAAATCGCCTTTGTAGATCTGGAGCATGCCTTTGATGGAGTGGACTGCCAGCGACTATGTACGAAGATGAGGAAAAGAAGATGCCCGATAAGCTTGATTATGGCTATTAAAGAACTGTATTCCAACCCACAAATTCAAATCCGCTTAGACCAAAATGGCTTACTATCAGTTCCGATAAAGACATCCTGAGGTGTGAAACAGGGGCGCCCGTTGGGCTTAACCCTCTTCAATTTATTCATAGCTGATGTTGGCACCGCTGTGGAAGAAGTACAATCGTTTCCACCATAAATCAATGGAAACCAAGTGAGTTGTTTGATTTATGCAGATGATATCGTGCTTCTGGATGTAACCCCAAACGGTTTACAGCATAAACTGACAGCCTTGAAAAAATACATTGACATTAACAGCCTGGCAATAAATGTCGCAAAGACAGAGATTCTGCTCTTGAAAAATCTAAAAAGACGTAACGGGAAGAGCAGAGAAAAATGTCAATGGAAGTTGGGGCAAGACACATTAAAATGTGTATCACAGACTCAGTATCTGGGAATAACAATTAACTCGAACATCACTGATGAGCCCATGACCCGAAAAACCAAAATGAAATGCAAACAACTGGCTTTACAAGGTGCAATGATACACAAGAAGTTTGATGTTGTATTTTTGTTAGTTAAGTGTAAAAGTGCTGTTTAGGATAATTGGTTACTGGTGAATTGGCAATTAAGGTTTGTAGAGTTTTTTTTTCCTCACTGTATTTGCCTTGATTTAGTTATCACATTTGATATTTTGTTATGCTCTATTTGTTCCATTTTTGATTGCCTGTTCTGAATTGTACTTATTTTTGAATAACTTAAATAAAGAGTTAAAAAAATTTACAAAAAATTCTCCTAATAACCAGTGGTAAGCTTCTATAACAACAGTCATACCGGCGCTGATGTCCGTATGTGACATGGTCACATTGTGAACACATATCTTGGAGAAGAATCTTACAACTTCCAAAAGGCGTTCCTACAGCCTGTATGCGGTATGAGATTGGTTTCACTTCCATCAAAGCAAGGGTCATGTGGAATACTCTTGACGCTGTATAGGAAGGTCATAGGAGTGGATAATCTTCCACAATTAAAGATTCTGAATACTCCTGCAGTGAGCGGAAGCCATACACTGTTGAATCAGTGGATGCAAAGCTGCGAGATGATCCTCATGCAATTAAACATCGACAAAGGGTCATGGCTACAAAATCCAAATGCTGTGAAAAAAAAATGATGGCAGCTGGATTGGATCAAAACAACTGACCAGAGAGCACAAAATAAATGCATGAAGAACAATGCCCCCGAGTCTAAAGCCCTTAACAAACTGCCAAAATAAATGGAAACATTTCTGTGTTAACCCCTAAGAACAGGTTTCCTGAAGTTCAGATTGAATTTGTTTCAAACTAAAGAAATACAAAATATGAGGAAAAGAAGTCTGGGAGAACACCTTAAGTGCAGATTCTGTAAAAATGTTGAGGAGACGCTGAAGCATCTTGTGCTCTTTTTTGTCCGGAACTTAAAACCTTAAGAACTAAACACACAGGAACTGAAATTGCCAAAAAGCCATCCTTAAGTGGAGAGGAGTGGTGGATAAGAATGTTAAATGGAGAGGACAACAAGTTGGTCTTCGCGTTGGGATTTTATCTTGACTACTTGAACAAGAAATTGTAATGCCTTAATCTGGTGAATCATGATACTGTGAAGTATAAAATAAGCATACCAGTAGGAAACCATACATGCTTTGCTTTCATACTTTTGTGTATGTTATGCTCATTAGTTCATTAGTTTTACTTGCTCTCTCTTCTCTCACCTTTTTACACTGTTTTGCCTTTTGGAGACTTTCTCCATCTGGAGAGGAAGTCTTTGTTTTTGGATATATTACTTTTTAAAAGTTTGTAATATACTATAAAAAAAAAAATGATTGAGTAATACTGCTCATTGCATGGTAGGCTTTACAGATCACTTCACTGGGGCTTTGGAGGTCACTTCCTAAGAATTCTTTTGGCCATAATGACGAGCAACCTGGGCCATTCTGGGTGGTAACATCCGAAGGCACGAGTTGCAAGGGCTTTTAACAAGGGCCCCACGATGTTACCACCCAGTACAGCCCGGGTTCCTTGTATATATGGCCATTAGAACCTGGGTAGTTTCCTATGCCGGTGGTGATGGTGTAATGATAATAATAATTACTTTGTGGTGCTGAGTGGCACCTTAATTCACAGTCTGTTTTTATATGTTGATGACTGTCACGTCATCAACAAGGAAACGGAGTTAGGAGATTATGGTGCAGCGCCGCACGGGTGTGTTTCTTTCTTTGTTTTTTTGTTGTTAAACACTTTTAGCAAAGGAAAGGGAAGGCAAGGGGGAAGGGAAGGAGGGGTGGGAGGAGGAAAGGGGACGCTGGTTGGCAGCACTCGGGCTGCTTGGAACACAGGCTTATACTGGAAAATCCAGCCCACATACCAAGCATCCTGGTTGGCCAGGGCGCCCTTCCAGGCTATTACTGGCAAATAGTGCATTTTAAAGCACCTGGGGCCTTGTTACATTCATGAAAAAGTGGTTAAGAATAAAGGTAATATTTTTCAGAAAGATTTGGAGCCTCTTTACTCTACCCAAAAGGGATTTTACATTGGTTGAAATCTTGAGAATTTGATAACCACTTCATGGAGGAATGAGGTGGTGTTAACTAGGTATTTGGATTGATTATTGGCTTGTTAATTTAAGCCTATTAACAGTGACTTATTTGAATATAGGGCAAATTCATTCTGAAAAATGTGGCATGCATTTGCCTCACTGCCCATTATCCAAGGCCCGATGGGCAGAGTATTAAATTGTACTTGTAAATGACAGTTTTTCCATTAAGACACTATGGGCCTCATTACATGTTTGGTGGTATCCCGCTGGTAAATCTAGCTGGATACAACTAAAGGGTAATACCGTTACCGCCACTAGTAGATTACAAGTGGTGGCAAGGGTAGGTTAATCCCCATTCTATGGTGCCCCATAGGACTCCCTGGGGAGATTACCGGCAGGAAATTCGGTGCTGTTTTTTGCCAATGGGGTGCCTAACATACCTCCAGCTCTTGACTGGAGGTAAATCAGGCCACCCCTCGGTCTGGAAACGTGCCACTAAATGTTATCATCAGCACGTTAATTCCAGACCGGCAAACTTGGAATGAACCCAATGTAATATTAAATATAGGTGACACTAAACATTTCATTTCTGATAAACATAATGCATGGTGGCATCAAACACAAACCTCGCTTGTACAAAAAGCAGTGCATGCAAATTATTTAATAAAGGAAATGTGGGTATTCATGCTGCTTATTTGTCCATTATGCTTCTGCTAGCTGTACAAAGGAATAGAGCATCACAATTTTCTTCAGGACACAAACATGGGAACAAGGTTCAATTATTTTGCTTATAATACATTTGTCAGCTGGGCAACATATCTGAAGATGACAGGGTTTTAACAATGACACTGCTATAATAAGTAATGACATTTGACAGAAAATGTATTTGCAGGGTGGCCAAAAACTTAAATCTTGTATCTACAAAAGTAAGCCAACTGTAACCATAGCAGGCTCATTGGCCAACATTCTCGCACAGTCCAGGACTCTGTCCTGGCTATACTGCTACTGAGGTCTCATCCTTTCAGCAGCTCCTTCTAGGCCTCCACACCATGGCCCAGAGAAACTGGCGAGCAATAATTTAGGGTGCAGCGAGCAACCTGTTGCTCCAGAGCTACACATTGGGGATCCGTGAGCTAACACTTGGTTAACAGATCAAGGACCAGAATTTTGTTTCCATTAGCTCCAAGTGAGTGCAGTTGTTTGAATAACAACTAAAGGGCATAATTAAGAAAATCACCTAATTGATTGGTACGGCCACAAAATAATCTTTCTTTATGAGGATGACGTGTTGCTCTACATTGGAGACCCGCATATTAATCTTGACCCGATAATGCAAGACATCACACGCTTCAGGGAATTCTCAGGCTTCACAGAGAGCTATACCAAATCCAAATTGTTTCCTCTGACTGCCAGCACAGTCAGACCATTGGAAGACTTCCATTTAAAGTGGGTGCCGGATAGCATGAAATATATGGGGGTTTTGATATCTATGGACACAGGCTTATTAGTCCTGGATAATTATACTGGGCATGAAAAATAGGTGACTGACTGATTTGGAAAGATAGAAGCTTGGTCCCCTTTCGCTGGCTGGCAAGCTAGCCCTGGTAAAAATGATAATTCCCAAATTATTATATCTCTTCACAAATGTGCCTCTCTGGCCAGGAAAAACATACTTCACTAGGCTGCACTGGTCACAATCTCAATTCATTTGGCATTCGGACGCTCTCTGGGGAAAAATGGGTGGAAATGATGCTGCCCTATGAACGGCTCCACATTTAGAAATATATTGGATGGCTGCACAAACGCAGTTTGCGTTTTACTGTTATGGCAATAACTGTGCCCCTCAGCATGCTAATCTTGAAAGGTTGGCAGCAGATAATGACGGATACCAAAACATTGATATTGTATACTTCGTACAGGGATGACTGTCCCTATGACTCTGTACTCATAACCGTTACAGCACGGCGAGCAATATTTGTGAAAATGGGAATGGTACACGCATACTACAAATGGTTGCCACTATGGCCATGTCCTACCCACTTCCCCCTCCCCTGCCACCTGGGATGGTTCCCTTTGAGCATACTGAAAAAATGTGAGATACCGGGCACTGGGTGACCTATTCCCAGAAGGAAATTTTCTTACATTACAGTGTGGGATCAGAAATGTGAGGCAGACAACTTTTGGATGATTCCTCAAAATACCCCATTTTATAAAATCATACGTTTTTATGAAACACCTCACTATCCCTATAACAAGGATTTCCCTGCCTATCAAAACTAAAGGAAAACACTTGAACACAGGATATCTGGCCCTCACACTTAAACATCAAATGCATGAAGAAATATATGGCATTTCATGGTAACGTCAACAATGATATCCACAGACTTTCTGTAACCTGGGGGAACTCTCCTTCCCCAGGTTTCACGGTAAATTCAGTTCCAGTGTTCAACAAAAAGAAACAAGGACATCTGGGTGTGTAATACAGTCTCGATTCAGTTCTCGGATCCTTCAAAGTCAAACAAAGTTGTGTTAACCAAAGTTCCAACAACAGAAAAGCTTCTCTTCTTGGTGAAATAAAGACTTTCCACTTCATCAAAATAGCATCAATGTAATTTCCAGCCAAGGTTCTTTGCCACAACTTCCAGTTGTCCAAGAAGAAATACCACAGTTCTTTGTTAGGTTAATGTAAACACAACTTATGTTAATGTAATGAAACACAGTTCTTGGTTAACAGCAGGGGAAAATCCCAATCCACTGCGAACGCGTCTCCTAGAGCTCCTCTCGGGGGAAATTCCCTTGAGCAATACTGATCGCACTTCCGGTTTACCGTGGTTGCAAACAGATCCACTTGAAGGGTTCCCCAAAGGGCAAAGATCTCCAGAAGGACTTCCCGAGCTAACTCCCACTCGTGGGAGACGGTGCTCTGCCTGCTCAGAGCGTCTGCCGCCGTGTTCTGCTCTCTGGCTAGGTGAACTGCCGATAGAGAGATTCCCTCTTATATCGCCCAGAACCAGAGCTGCATTGCCTCTCTGCACAGAGGTAGTGATCCTACGCCTCTTCTTTTGTTGGGGTAGTACATGGCCACTGTGTTGTCTGTCATTATCAGGACATTCTTTCTCTGTACGGAGGGCAGGAAGGCCTTCAGCGCTAGTCTGATTGCCCTCAACTCCAATAGGTTGATGTGTAGTTTGGATTCCGATGGAGACCAACGTCCGCTGATTGTCAGATCGTTGGTGTGAGCTCTCCACCCCGTGAGTGAGGCGTCCGTCACTACTGTTCTCTCCGCCCATGGTTGCCAAAAAGATTCTCCCTTGAGGATGTTGTCATTGCAATCCCACCATGATAGATCCTGAGCAACTGCGCTCGGAACTTGCAGAAGATCTGACATATTCCCCGAGAAATGGGACCACTGAGTTCTGAGGCACCATTGGAGGGATCTCATTCTCAGTCTGGCCTCTGGCACCAGAAAAATTAAGGATGCCATGAGGCTGAGCAACCTCAGGAAATCAAAGGCCGGCAGATGCTGGCCTTTCTGGAATTTTGTTACTATCTGCTGGATGTGGAGAGCTCTCACCTCGGGCGGCAAGGCTTTGCCTGAGGAAGTGTCCAAGACTGCTCCGATAAACTGGAGTTGTTGGGATGGTATCATGTGAGACTTCTTGAAATTGAGGGAGAAGCCCAGGTTGTGGAGGAAGTGGCAGGTGATCGACGGATGTTCCTGAGCTTGTTCTGGAGAACGTGCTCTGATTAGCCAGTCGTCCAGGTACGGGTAGACGTGAATTCCCCCCCCTCCTGAGACTCGCTGCCACTACCGCCATCAGTTTGGTGAAAACCCTCGGAGCGGAGGTCAGCCCGAATGGCAGAACTCAAAACTGATAGTGAGAACCGCCAACTGCGAACCACAGGTATTTTCTGTGCTTGGGTTGGATTGGCACATGAAAATAAGCATCCTGAAGGTCCAATGATACCAACCAGCCTTGTAGTTGGAGAGCCTGAAGGATCTGAGAAAGGGTTACCATCTTGAACTTGTCCTTTCTGAGGAATTTGTTCAAATTTCTCAAGTCCAAGATGGGTCTCAATCCTCCGTCCTTTTTGGGGATGAGAAAATAGGGGGAGTACCAGCCCTTGTTCCTCTCCGCTACAGGTACATGTTCTATTGCACCTTTCTCTAGCAGGGCTATCATTTCCTGCCAAAGGAGCGGGTCTGGAATTTTGGTAGAGCTGGCTCCTGGTGTATGATCGTGAGGTCTTTTTAAGAAGGGAAGGCAGTAACCTTGGGCTACTGTTTCCAGTGCCTAAGCATCTGAAGTAATTCCCCGCCATTCTTTCAGATGCTGAGAGATTCTGCCTCCCACTGGTGTTTTGTATGATAAGACCTCCGAGAGATTTGGAGGCGGCTGCAGGAGCGGCTGAGGGCATAGATGCCATTCCTGAAGATGTCTTTGTAGTCTTTCCTCATCCACCACGAGTGACATTCCTTTTGCCCCTTTGAAAAGCCTGTCCTCTTCCTCTATCAACAGAGGAGTAGTATCGAAAAGGACGACCCCTCCAGGAAAATGAGCCCGAATAGGGTTTCTGAGGCTGTCGCATGGAGGCACTAAGGGATTTAGCTGCTACTTTCGAGGTCTGTAGTTTTTCTAGGCTCTCATCAGCCTTACTACCAAACAGCCTCGAGCCATCAAAGGGCATGTTGAGAAGTCTGGTCTGCACATCTGGTGCAAACCCCGACTTTCTCAACCACGCAAATCTGCGTAGCACTGTGCTTGATGCCATGGACCTGCTAATACTATCAGCAGTATCCAGTCCAGACTGGAGACATTCCCCCATTGCTTCCTTCCCGTCATTGACTATATTGAGGAAGCCTTCCCTTTCCTCGCCTTCCGGAATATGTTCAGCCGCCGCCGAAATGCATTCCCACAGGGTATGTGTGAACCTGGCCAGGGTACAGGTGACATCGGTCGATTTCAAGGCCATGCTACCCGAAGTAAAAACTTTACGAGCCCACGCATCAACCTTTTTATCCTCCCTGTCCGGAGGTATGGTTGGGTATGCTGTCTGCCTGGAAGTAGTAGCGGCCTGAATAACCAGACTTTCTGGCATAGGGTCTCTATTCAGGTATTCTGGATCAGAAGTAGAAGTTCTGTACTTCTTTGGAATATTGCTGTCTACTGCAGCAATGCTATCAGGTTTTTCCCAGTTCCTTTCAACTGTCCTTTGGAGCGCCCCATGGAAAGCGAGAACTGGGTCTTTCAAGGGTCCCCGGACTATAATATCTGTCATATCGTCTTGCTCAAACGTAGGGGAGGCTCTTCCCCAACCCATATATTCAATCACCCTACTCATCAAATTCCTATAGCCTGAGTCTGCATGTTCTGCAGGATCCGGTGCAGCAAACTCCAATTCAGGTGATGTGTCCACACCACTAGCAGAATGCAGAGTTTCACATAGGTCTCCCATTTTTGTTTCAGGGTTTATAAGTTCCTCTGGAACTTGTCTAGTGCCATATTTTACTCCAAAAGGAGTGACATCTTCATCCTCTGAGCCGGATTCTTCAAAAATTGAAGACATGGACCTAAACAAATCCGATTTGGGTAAAGGTGTAAAGCTTCTCTCTTCCTCCTGATTTTTCGTAGAAGGAATAGGTGTTTTCTTCGAAGGGGTCAAAGGAACCTTTGACACACTCGATGAAGCCTTCGATAAAGGCGTCGAGGATAATATAGGCTTTGTTGTCGTCGACGAAATTGCACTCGACTTCGACAATTTCTGCCTTTTGCGAGGGATCGGAGAAACACTCGATCCTCGAGGATCTCTCGACAATTTGTCGACTCGAGTTTTATGGGTACTACTGGGCTTTACCGCCGTAGTTCCTGACTTCCCTGCGTCATCCTGTGGAGCGACCGGGGTCTGGCTTTTCTGAGGTTTCTTCGAGGGGGTCGAGGCTGCGTTCTCAAAGACCTCCATTATTTTTCTTCTAAAGCTCTCCCATTTTGAAGGGGAATCCAATCTTGTTGGACATCGAGCCAGTTCTGTCGATGTATCGGATGAAGACGATGGAGATTTATATCTCCTTTTTAGCTTTTTAGAAGAAGACGAAGAAGATTGTCTCGACCTGCTACGAGATCGCGATCTCTTCGAATGTTTTTTATGACGTTCCGATTCTTTTGAATCGGACGATTTCTTATGTTTTTTGGACAAGGCTTTTGAAGAGCCCTTCGATGCCTCCTGCCCCACCGCTAACTTACTTTTCCTCTCACAGAGGGCCTTCTCTGTCATTGACTGACAGGAGCCACAGTCGCCGGTTCGATGGTCTGAGCCCAGACACCAAAGACCGATACTGTGAGGATCGGTGATAGACATCTTCGACCCACAGTCGATACACTTGTTAAACCCAGTTTTGGGAGTCAAAGTGTTTGATTAAGACATTTTCTTGACAAAAAAATCTCGAAGTGCGCCGTTCACGACAGCGAAGCAATCGGAAAAACGGAACTGAAGCCAACGGCCGCAGCTTGTGCTACTTATACCATCAGTGACGTCGACACGGTACAGAGCCCGTCGAAGGACAGTCTACGCCACGACCTCGAGCACAGCGCCCTCTGCCGAAAAGAAAATTCCAAAGCAGCGAAGCTGGCAATAACGAATTATCACAAGATGAGGAATACGTGGGAGGACACAATCCATTCGAATGTGTGCTTCTAGGCAAATGCTACAATTCAAGTGTTCCATTGTTAAACAATCAACAGTCGGTTTAGCATCACTTTTGCTCATGCGCAAGTGATTGTACTTCCGGATACGGTTGCCGGCAGTGCTTGCGCAAGGAATCGGAACTCTTGGTCAGACTCACTGTCTCCTGTATTCCATCCTTTGCAGGCTACAGGACTTCTGCAACTTCTTTTTGGACCCACACCATTCCTCGCTGAAGGCGTCTCCGGTCCGGCCATGCAATTAAGGAGGCCCTCTCGCTCATGAGACCCATGGCTTCACAACAACTTCTGGCCACGATCTCCCGCACGCTTCCTGCTGCGCAATCTCTGCAGTTAGGTTCACATGTGGAAAACCAGTTTTCCTTCACTCCTTCTGCTGTGCAACCTCTGTACATTAAAGGTTGGGGGAACGGGACCCTCACAGGACAAGCAGTTGAAATCTGCTGGATAAGAGTCCTGGTGTCCATTCGGTTCTTCCACTTCTGTCTGGATTCTCAGTACCGTGTTATCTTTCTCCTGCTGCATACACTCCAGCCACAGTTCCAGCTCCTTCGAATGACCTGCACCTGAGGGAGCCTTTTAAGCCTCTTAGCTCCCCTCAGGTGTGGGCTATTAGATTTAATTGTCTGACTACTGCTGCAACATAGTTCTTCAGCCCTCTTCCTCGTCCCTGTATTTATGGGATTATGGGTACAACAACAGAGATATTGCAGTTTTGCAGGTTGAGGGCCGCAGTTTCCACATGGTGGGAGGGATGCCCATTGGAGTATAGGAATAGGAAATTCTAATGTATAGATCGAATTTATATAGCTGCCACACACTCTTATCCACACTGTACAAGCTGATCATGAGTAAAGTAGGCACGCATATATCCAATGCGAGAGAAAATGGGCCGGACATATGGGGTTGGAGCTCTCGCGAGCAATGGAACAAAATGTGTGCACTAACTGGAACAATATCATTAAACACTAGATTCAAATAGATTCAGTTCAAGATACTTAATAGGCTGTATTACACTCCCAGCAAGATTGGTAAAATATACCCAGAGGCAGATAGTCCGTGTCCTAGGTGCGGAAGTGAAAATGCGGACCATCTCCACATGCTCTGGAGTTATGGTAAACTGCACGAATTCTGGAAATATGTGAACGACACATTGTCTGAAGCGGTTGGTCGCCGTGTCTCTTACGCCCGCATGGGTGGGCTGTTTGGTTTGTGGAAGGACATAGAGCCTTTCTCACCATGGGTTGTTGATTTCCAAGCGTAGAATTTTGAAAAAATGGAATGATGCTACCCCACCTTTGGGGAAAGACTGACATGGGCTGAGAACTGTGAAGAACTTTTTATAGGAATGTTGCCAACGGCATTCAGGCTCAAAGATATCGAATTCCGAAGTTACCTGGCTCAAAAACAACCGCCATAAGCTATTTGACAAATGTAGTGTAGGGCAACTAGACGTGGACTCGCTGCTCACTGTGCTCAGAGAGGCACAGCTTCATCTCACTGATGAGGCCCAACAAGGCTGAAACACGTGTATGAGATTGCTGTTGGTACTCTTGTTCAGAGAGGAATTGCCATAGCATTTCGGTGCTGGACTGCCCATGTGGGCGGGACAAAGACTGATATGCAAATGGATATTTCCCATCTGTGAAAGGTACAGTGAGCAAAAAGCGTGTGCTGCAAACTCTCATCGCAGAACAGGTTATCATGCCATGTTCTTTCTGGAGAGGAGCGCCTGCTACCTTTTTTGAAGTGTACACAGTATAATGTTGACCTTTAGCCTGCACACGTTAGTTGATGGAAATGGGTCTGCAAATGTTGGACGTTACGCAGGCTTGAACATGTGATGTGTCAGTGCTGATTTTCTGGTCTGTAGGTGTGCTATGGCCATTGTCATGTTTCTTTGTCTGCCAAGCGTAAATAAAGGTGTTTAAAAAAAGAAGAAAATTGCCCATTTGATGATGTACGCTGCTAAAGACTTACTTTGCAACTGGGAAGATTGAGGACTTTTCTGGGTGTGCACTATGGAAAAAGTAGAAAGTTGGTGACGAATGGCACAACGCGTTTATGATATGATATGATGTGATATGGCATTTGTAACGCGCCTATACACAAGTGTTACGAGGCAGGGAGGGGGGAACAAAGGGAAGACAGACAACGATCCTACTAGGCTAGGTGTCAAACAGATCGCGCAAGTGCATCGGTGGAGGGAAAGGGAAAAGTGCAAGGGGAAGGGGGGGGAGTGTAATACAGGGTAAGTAGAAACAAATAAATAATAGGGCCAGCTGGTGGCAAGTGCAGGCTAAGTGCAGACAAGTGCTGGGAAGGGGGCTGTAGGGATACAGAGACAGTCCGCAGTGCAGGGGTTGCCAGGGAGGCAGTGCAAGTGGAGAGTGGCTGGGCCAAAGACTGATATCTGTGAGGGTGGCCCAGTTGCAGATTCAGTGCAGTTTCAGTCAAGAATTTAGCAGGGGAAAGGGGGAGAGAAAGCAGAAGCAAAGAGGATGGTTTTGAGGTGCTTCCGGAATCGGAGATGGTTCTCCTCAAGTTTCGGGGGGCAGGAAGGCTGTTACAGAGGGAGGCCCCTGCCGAGGAGAGAGATCTACCCCCAACTTGTTGCTTGGAGAAGTGGCTGACCCTGAGGGAGTTGGAGCCGGATGAGCGAAGAGCTTGAGAAGGAAGATATTTAGGAAGAGAGAGTTGAAGGTATTTAGGCCCCAGGCCCCAGAAGGCCTTGTGGACAATGGAGAGGGTTTTGAGATTTCAGTCCTGGAGAGATACGGTCCCTGGGATTGAGGCCAAGGACAAGTCTCGCAGTCCTTTTCTGGATAAGTTGCAGAGGGCGGAAAGTAGAGGCAGGCAGATTTAGATAGAGGCTGTTAAAGTAGTCCAGCTTCGAGAGAACCAGGGCTCGGGAGACAGTGAGTTATTGGGGGAAAGAGAGGAAAGGAAGAATGCCTCTGAGGAGGTGCAGCTGGTAGTGTGACCTCTTAGAGACGTCAGATATGTAAGGAGAGAAGGAGAGTGTGGAGTCGAAGATGACCCCAAGGTTTTTTGCCATGCAGGTAGGAGCAGGAAGAGGGCCAAGAGAGGCTGGCCAGAGAGCTGCAGGTAAGGAGGGAGTGGGTGTGCCGATGAGTAGAATCTCAGTCTTACTGGCAGTAAGGCAGAGGTCATTGGCGACGCACCATTCCTGGATAGCAGACAGACAGACAGTCAGAGATGAGGGAAGGAGAGGAGGAGTATTTGATAAGTGAATTGACATATATTTATGCAGTCGTTCGCTATTTTATCTCGATGAAGAGTTGAGATAAATAGAAACCGTTGGAGATCAGGAACAGTAGCATGTTAATAACATACAGATATGCCGTGAATAATGTGAGCTAATTCCCACAGCTAGTAGTGAGTACTAGAAACATATTTGTATTTGTTGCTTTTGTAGAAAAGGATTTACCGCAGTATGAGGATGAAGAATGGACGCTTGCCTTTCTCATATGTTAGTGGGGCTCTGGCCTCTTCCGTGCATTTGTGTTCTGTATACTAATGCATATCGGCAGTCTGAGACTTTTTTTTTCTTGACACCACTATTGAAAGTAAAGACCTATGGGGGTATTGTTTGTCATGGAGTCCAAACCGCATGGAGAGAAAAAAAAGCATGTTTTTTACTCCCCGGTCCATTTGTACAATATTTGTGTGGTAGACCAGTGGCATGGATTATAATTTGCGCTATCGCTTCCCCCATCTACTTCGCCTTAGAAATAGGCGAGCTTGTCCGCACACATGCAGATTTGACCTAGATGCTATGGATTCCTACAGAATCTGCAGATTCTTTGCAACTGCAAATAGCCAGATTATTACATATGGGGCCATGTCAATGCTCCCACCATGAACATAGAAATCCATGTCCGCCCAGATCTCAGTGTTACATTTACTTCCAATAACACACATTTTACAGGGGTGGGCTGGGTGCACGGAAGAGAACCCCTATGTGGTAAAACAAGAGTACTTTTTTAATAGGATAATGATAATTTAAAAATAGGATGGGATCTTCAGAACACTGGTTGGGTAACCCAAAGTGACCTTTTTCAATTTTCATAGAAGGCACCTGTGCAGTTACCTTCCTTTCCCCTTGATGTACGCTGTTAAGTTGCCCCAGATCATGTGTCCTTGGCCTAAAGCACTTTTGGCAACACTTGTAGTTGTACCTTTTCACATTATAGGTATGGACAAACAGTCCCAGAATATAGAGGCTGTATCAAGGTGCCACTTATCAGATGGTGCGGCTTGCCGGTTCTGCTAGGGACAGTACTGGCGGGTCCTAAGCTTTAGATTCCAAAAGGTGTATATAATTGAGCCGCAGCATGTATGTGTAATTACTTGGTAAAAGATTTCCTGCACTCCAGATAATAACTGTTGCATAATAAGCTTCTGTAAGCATCAGTCTGAGATTCCCAAAATGTTTGCCATGCTCAATCCCTCTCCATCTATCTCTCACTCTTTTTTTTTTTTACAGCAATGTCATTGCCAGGACTAGGAACGAGTTGGAGATGCTTGAGAAATACATCAGTCGCCTGGATCCCAAAGACCTGGAACCCTTGCCCTTGGTTGAGGGAGCCATGTCCTCGATGGACTTTGTTCTGGTAATGACAACAGACCGATATCCTGCTCTGACTGGTATAAAGCTTGGCTTCTGTCAAATACTTTAGATTTTCATTGATCGTCATGACACTACTAGCCATCGGTGCAGCACAAAATAAGTCACCCCTACGGAATATGGTAAAGGGGGGCGGAGGGGGGGGGTCCAGAGATTCCTGCTGCAATTATAGGTATGCACGCCAAGTTTGTCTTGGAGTTTCGTAGAAATGTGGAATTGTGTGGCAATGAGTTGCAAATGGTGCATTTTAAAGTACATCTTTGCAGTAGCAAGGATTAAAACTTTAAGGGACTGAAACCGTTTAGAAATGTTGCAATAGTAATGTTTAACACAGTGGGCTACTAAAGTTCATTCAAGGAAAATGGAATTGGGGAATTTTCGGAGTTCTCTATAAAGCGGATACAAGCAATACCGACCTGCCCAGTAACGATTATGGCTAGGGCCCAAATATTCGGTTCCCGCAGGTAGGGCAAGTTCCCGTCCCGTAGAATGACCTTTGCGGTTGTCAGTCCATGTGCTCCACTTGTGTACGAAAGTCTGGCTTTCATTTTTTTCCTGTGTTGTTATAGATATTTGATGACGCCGATTTTGGTTTAAAAAAACGGAATAACTGGGAAGCAGTTATAATCTTAATTTCGTTTGTTGGTGATGAAGATAATGCCGTTCAAGTAGCTGAAACCTTTAAATTAGGAGCAACATAGTTGACTTCTCCGCTGTGCACGTTTCTCACTGTGGGTGTATAATAATATTCCCCTGATGAAGATACAGCTATAAGCTTGTTGTGTCGCAACTGGTTGACTTGAACATTCCATTGCAAAACCATCGTGGGGCTTGCATTCTTATGCCAACACTATCTTTGCCTTTGCATTTTTCACAATTGCTCACTTTGGTTTTCATTGTACTTTGTGTATTCTATTGTACTTATATTGATGTGTGTTGCTGTGCTGCATTGCCGCTCTTATGAGTATGCACTCACAAGCTTTTGCTTGCAGTATATAATATATTTATTTTATGTATATTGTTTTATATGTTTTGATACCATTTTTTCTTCTCACTAAGTGATTTCTTGATATTATGTTTTTGTTATTGATTTGGGTACTGGCTTGTAGGTGCACATGCTTTTGATGAAAGGAGATGTGTATACTTAAAGCTGCTTGAGGGTGTTTTTTGTTGAGACTCATCAGACTCTGTATTCATTACTATTGAAATTAATTTGCCATTCATTGGAGATGATTGATTTATGTCGAGGTTTCTCTTTTTTGTTTTCTTATGTCTATCCCTTGTGATCCTCGAGTTATTGGGACAATCCTTGCTTTTTTTTAGATGTTCGCAATGCCGATATACTCAGTCATTATTATGACTCGGTCCTAAATATTCAGGAACAGCCGGCAAGGCCAGTTCAGCAAGTTTTGGCAGTTTTCCAAATAGCTAGTAATGCAGGTTTTACACGACAGAAACAAATACCCAGTTTCAGCCGTTCCGGTGTGTCCAGTTAACACATGCCCCATAATAGGCCTCCCACCTACTCTCCTTCACTCCTACTCTCAATTAGGCAAGGTGCCACCCTCAGTATTCTTGAGGGGTTAGGGGGGAGGGTTGGAAGCACATATGTACAAATGGACGTGTGGGAGCAATCATAATTCATATGCTGCGGCCGAGGAACAGAGGTTGTTAGGTGGACAGCAAAGGCAGCATTGCACAAATGTGCCATCATTGTAGTCACAACATATGTTTATGATGGGCAAAGGCCCTTTGCAACTGTGGACCTCTGTACCACCCATCATCTCGCCCCCATCTCAACCTCTCATTCTCTCACCACTGTACTTTTCTTACCTCCATGTCTACTTTTATCATAATCTCACTCCATTTCTTCTACTGTCCTCCTCCCATCTCTATCCATACAGGTTCCCCTCACTTTACATCTGATCCTTTAAACCCCATATCTCTATGTATGGTCTCTAGTTCTACCTCCTGTGCTGCTCTTGCTTTCACCGTTAACTGTCACATACCCGCTCATTTCTATCTTTTATTCTCTCACCCCGTATTTATGGCTCACAACTTAATTTCCACTCTGACCTGGTCTCACCTCCATCTCTTCCATTCTCACTCTCACTTCCATTTCTGCCTCTGTTGTGCTTCTCCCCTTCGTCTTTTATTCTACCTCTAACATCCACCTGTCCCTCGGCCTATATCTAATATTTTTCCCAAGAGTAACTCTGAACTCTGCCTCATTCTCTATCCCAAATTCTCAACTCTCAACTATTTCTACCTTTGCCATCCTGTTACCCGTCTCTTTCCCAATCATCTCCATCTCTCATCTGCCCTCCTTGCACTACTACCTGTTTGCCTCGCATCTGTTGCTTCCTCTTATGTATCCATCTCTCAGTTGTTTCTCTCCTCCAGTCTATGCTGTATTCACCAGTTTATTTTGCAACTTCACCTCTAACCTTGATTGCCTTAATTCAGACTCCTAATTATCTCTCACCTCTATCCCTCTCCTTCTCTCCCCTCTATCTCTAGCGGTTCCAATGATGTGTCTCCTTTTTCCTTTTATCTACACCTATTCCCTCATTTCCATATCTTCCAAATTCCATCTCATATTTGGATTACCTGCTATCTTCTCCCATTCCTTTTCCCATTCCACCCTCAATTCTAGGTTGAACCATTTTCTACCAGGTTCCTCTACCTGTAATGACCTCTCTTCCTACTCTTCTAATTTCTCTCAAGTCATTCCCGTTCTTATTTTGAAACCTTATCATCCACTTTCTCTGCATCTCATCACTGCGCAGAGGCGTAGCCAGGATCGCCTAACTTAGTTGGGCCCACCACAGTAACATTAACATCTGTACATGCCCACACAGTGCTGCTCAGTGGGCATTTACAGAATGTGGGTAGGCCTTGCCTGCGCAGGCTCTACTCTGTCTATGCCTCTAACTCTGCATTATCCAGTTTTCTTGATGATCTTCTAGCTAGTTTCCTTAGTTTGCGCTAATCTGTATTGCTCTCATCTCGTGCCTCCTTTCACCCCATCTCTCTACCCTATTCTGTCCCAAATCCTGCTCTCCCCTCATTATCCACCCTTCTGTCAATCTCTTCTTCGCTGCATCACAATCCCTCCTTCCCCATCTCCATCCTTCTCTTTTTGTCTTCCCCCAGCTTTCTCTGTTACTTGTCTTTTTGGCAGTCCTGTCTGCTTACCTCTCTTCATTGGCCCCTCTTACTCTCAACCCCCTCTTTGGAATTTTCTTACTTTATCTCTCTCTCTCCCCGATCGTTCTTTTTATCCCTCTTCCTGCCTTGCTGAACCATTATCGCTCCATCCTTTTCCATCATTTCTCATATTGCTTCTGCTTCTTGCTTTATATTACTCCATTTCTTTCTTTGCTTCTCCGCTATACTCTTTGTGTTCCCCTTCGTTACTCACCCTTCTTCATTGTGTTTATTTTTTTTCCACTCCCTTTGATTTAACCATTATTTAACCTTCTGTAAAAGGTGCAGAAGAAGGAGACAGACACAAAGGTGGCATGGTGGTTGGCAAAGACTTGTATTCCTTGTGAAAAGAAAGAGAAAGCCCTATCTTTCCCCATTTCTATGAGGGGCTTCCCAGCCTCAATTAAAGACTAAAAAGGATCTGTCAGAATGTCCGCTTAACTTAAGTGTCCATCTTCCTGTGTCAAAATCCATAATTCTGTCCCTCACACTTACAACTAAAGTAACGAAGGCTAAACTGTTTGTTGCCCAGGTGAATGGCTCCCATTTCCTGGGTGTGTGATCATAATTCACTTCGGGAATTTCCGTAGTTCTCACCAGCGGGAAATGATTCCCTTCCCCTCGTTGAGTGTCTTCAAACAAAAAAACAAGCCCACCAAACCCTTCCCCTCTTGAGCATTAATGTATCTGGGGAGTTAATCCCTTACCCTGGCTAAAAGCTTATTCTTACTTCTGCCACTTTATATCAGAATGACTCCCCCCTCCTCCTGATGCTTCTCATTACAATGTGCCAGTCACACTAGAACCCAAAGGCATCACTCCCTTCCCCTGGGCACTCTAGTGCCTTGTTAGCACAGAGCTCAATATTCTGCACCAAAAACTGAAGCTCTGTCTTGGCAGTTGAACCCGTTGTGTAGTTGAGGATTTCTTTCTGCCAATATACCTGTCAGAGGATTCAAGAAATACCCCCTGACGGATCTATTAACCAAAAGATGGGTGGACGCCACAGGAAACCGCCAGCCTGCAAAGGAAGTCAAAATATACCAGCAAAGAACGTCCATAATAGCCAATTAGAAAGCAAGCATAGAAGGCAATACCTGATGACTAGCAGCATGTTGCTAAGTATGAATTACCTGTACTTGAAGATGTCTAACCTAGAAAACCCTAGATCAATTAGACTCTAAGGAATGAACTAATTTCCTTCAAATAAGACTCCACATAGAACACTCTTACCATATGTAAAAGATCTTGCAGGCCCGTGAAGAAAAGATGAAGCCAGAAAGACCAAAAGTAAATCCAGTAGTCCACCTTCCAACCGCCAGCACGAGGACACCTAAGAAATAACACGATGCGTCTATAGTTCCATACGAAGGGCAGACAGCTGCATGAGCGTTCGCAGGAGGATGGTATTCCGAGCTCCGTCAGCAGTGATCACAGATCCAAGGCGAGTCGTAGAAGAGGTCCGGGTCAGCAGCGATGAAGGTAAGACCAAGGCAAAATGACTTGGCCAGTAGCAGGTCGGGGACAATTCCAAAGGTCATAAAAGCATAAGCAAACAGGAGCCAAATCGTTAAACAGAGACAGGTCGAGGACACCTTCAGAGGTTGTACGAATCCGAAATACAAAGTAGACAAGAAAGACACACCAAGAGTTCCAGGAAACGGGCCGGGTCAAAATATCCAAGGGTCAAGAGAAGTCACAAGAATCGCTAGGCTATAGAATACAAATTCAGAAGAGAAGCGCCAAAATCAAGCAGGGCATAAGTACGAAAGAAGCCGATCACGTGATCTGGAAAATGGAGCTTAACGTGAGTAAACGCATGACCTTAGAAACGCAGATCGTTCGCGTTGCCAGGGCAACCCCCAGCGCTGTCGGAAGGAACAGTAGCATTCCGAATGATTATGGGTAGGAAAGCTGTGGGAACGTTTACGTATTCCATGAGGTAATTGAAGACTTTGTGTGGGAATAGATAGGGGAATAGGTGCCGTTCCTGGACACCGAGCTCTGGATCTAACATAACCTCTGATCCCCCTTCGCTTCCTGACATGCCTTCACTGTTCAATACCATATAAAGTTCCAACTGTGGTTGGGTCCCAGAACCAGGTGGTTCTTCTTTGACTCGGCCTGGTTCACTACCCTGCCAATTACTGCCACAAGGAAGATGACTCTTGTCTCTCTCTGGACTTGTTCTTGTCCCGGGTTTCTCTTGTTGGACTCTACCCTGCCAAGTAATACCACGAGGAAGATGATTCATATTATTCTGTTGATTAGGGTTACTGACTCTGGTCTCTCATATTCTTGATTATGGGCCCTTGACCCTTCGCTGGTGGTCAGTGGGATTCCTCCATTTATTTATTTATTGAACATTTGTATGGTGCCTATACAGCAGAAAGTGTTTCCACGCACCATCAACTGAAATGATGAAGAGGAGCTTTCAGGTAGGTCTGACGCACATAAGAACCAATCTGGGTGTCTCAACTATTAAGCCAAGTGAAAGTCTTTAATGCTTGCCTCCCTTCTAACTCCAAGTCCCTTCTGGGTCTCCCTTACCTCCCTTTACCTTCATAGGGATGCTGGTATGTCGCTGGGGCTTCAAGGGACAAGGTTTTGCCTCTTTGCTGCTTTCGGGCTTCTCTCAGCATCTGCAACGACAGTGCAGCTTCCCTCTGTGCGGCTCAAATTCTCTGGGTTTCTCTCTGCATTTGTGGCAGCACTGCTGTCTCCCTCTCTGCAGTTTGGCTTCATTGGGTTTCTCTCTGTGTCTGGCATGTCAGAGCGGTACTTCCTTGCGTGGTTGAGCTTCGTTCTGGCCTTCAGGACCGCTCCTGTGGTGGCCGAGAAGAAAGGCTGCAGCGGCTCCACAGTTTCCTATGTGCTCCCTCTTCTCTGGTCCCCAAGCGGCTTTGAAACTCCTGCACCTGAGCGTTTCCCCAACTGCTGTCTGTCTTGGCTGGTGTCGACAGGTCTCTTTGGCCCTGTTTAGTTTTAATGCCAGTACTTATGGCAAGTGATCTTCATGTTTCCTACACTCTTCCTTGTCATAGTACTTTCCTTTCCTGTTCAATATAGTTCTCTACCTGATAACAGTACATAGGTTTACTCTCTAGAAAGAGGTTATTCGAAGAAAGAGAGGGTGTGGGGATGTGCTGATGTTACAAGGGCTGCACCCTAGATATTCATACTCATCCCTAGAGGGGGAGTACCTCCCCATGAGATCCTTCCGCATTATACCACCCCCAGGGGGACTTTCGGGTAGCAGCCTCACCTCCCTCTCCTCATTGGAAGGGGTTCTGCTTTGGAGTGAAGTGACGACATGTACTGAATAGTCACAACAGTTTGTAGCAACTGGCCTGGGAGCCCAGTGGTCTACTTTCACTTCACTCCAATTTCCTGATCTGCTCCTTGTATTCTCCCTACTGGCACCTCAACCTTTCACCAGGCTGACGTAGACCAGGCAATGACGCTAACATTGAGTGGTCCACATGAGCACACTGTTCCACATGAGCACACTGTATGCATACAAAATAATGTGTATGCAGAATGGCTTAACTCAGTGTTGATTAGAATTCTAACTTTTTAATTTTTTCCAGTTGTTCAGTATTCTCCCAAATCCATGGATTACTTCTGTTATCTCTGTTATGTTTTGTTGGATGCACATTTTAAACTGGAGTCTTCTCTCGTTTTGCAGTCCTAGATCTTCTCTGTGCTAGGTTGGCACAATAGAATTATTGCAGGAAAATGGTCCAACCCAAAGTGTGCACCGCAAAGTAAAGCAATTTTCACATCCCGCCCTTCTAGCAGCTGATGGGTGACCTGTTGGGCCATCATGGGGTGTTCCTCTGACCTTATCAACTCTTACTCTTCTCTCCGGGCCCCCTTGCACTAGTATGATGTTGCGGGGATGTATAACTGGTTGTTTAAACATTAGTAACAACTCTTGTGGCTGCTTACTGCATCTGGTCAAGTGGTGAAGGTCATTAATGGACACAAGTGAGGAGGTGGGTTGGCAATGCAACCCCTAAACTGAGAATTCCCTGGTGCGAATATTGTTTTTGTGCCAAACTGAGGCTCACACTTCTTTATTTCCGCTGCAAGATGGCACCTTTTTCTTGCCGCACGCTATGAAATGCTGGCAGTGATTATAGAGTTCTCCCATGCTGTCAAACTGAGTGGAGGTTCTGAGCTTGGAGACCTGATAAGGTTGGAAATTGTAGGGACAAAGCCCCTGTGCGAGACACTCGTAACAGACTTCATGGAATTTGCAAAGGATCCAAATTAGAGGCAATGAGTTTGTAGTTTGAAGCGAACGCCACAAAGATCGCAATGATTTCAGCCAAAGTCAGACAGCTGAAAGCCAGAATAACGTGAATTGAAGAGTCACACCTGAGCTTAAGAAATCTAAGGAATATGCAGTTGCATATGTGGTTGATTTGTAGTCCATGCTGGAAAGATTGAAATTGTTGCTACACTAAGAATCCTGTGTCTTCCACCATTGGGGAACGGGAAGAGCTTTTCCAGATGTTGCAGTCATTGTCTGACATTAAATGTCCTTCTCAAACACTCCTACCTCTGGTTCATATACCCAGAGCCTTTCACCTTCCTACTATGGGGAAAGTTCTAAAGATGATACTGTGATAATGGAGCGAATACAACCCACGTAACGGGAATTACTGCTGAAGCTGGGAGAAAAGTAGAAAGAGGTTGAATTTCAGATCAAGAGAATTGACCTGTTTTTGAAATTATGCATAGATAGCCAGCAAAGACGCTAAATTTATCGGGACATTAAACATGACCTGATTAAAAAAAAAGGAGTATATGCTCCCTTACCTGACCCAGCAAGATTGAGGATAAATTAGAAGGATTGGGCTACACCTTTGTCTGCAGCCAGATGCATCCAGGTCCTATGGAGGTGTTGGAAGCTTGAATTTGGGAAGGATGAAATTGGCTCTTGGTGTGGGGTTTACAGAGAATTTGTTTGTATTACTGTACATGATGATATGTTTCTGCAGGATGGTTTTTGACATGTTCTATTGCCTTGGAAAGGAAAAGCGGTATTCTATATGCTTGGATGCATATTTTTTTTTTCATTCGTAGGTTGCAGTGTTTCCTTGTTAACTTCACTACTCCCCTGTAACGCTCACCTGATTCTCGCAGAGGCGCCGGTCTTGACTGGGCAACTACCGTATCTTCAAAGGTGATGTGTAGCACCCGGTTGGCTCTTTGGGCTGGACCTCTGGCACTGTATGCCTGACTTCAAGAGTGAGATGTCTTAGGTAAGTGAATGCCGAGCTCTCCATCTGCCTCGGGGCAGGGTGCTGTAACCAGTTTCTTCACTGGATAGGTAGCGCAGGCCTCTTGACTTCAGAGGACTGCTGTCCGTCGTTTACTGCACGAACGGTAAGTTTCGAGTAATTCTATTGTCTTTAAAGTCTTTAGTAATGATGTCTCTTGTTTTGCAGGGTTCCGGCGATGGCGGATGACGGGCTGAAGTGAGTTGAAGATGGAGTCTGTGTGATGAATAGAAGCGCCTGGAAGCACGTAAGTAAGCGCTTGTTGCCTGCTTCACGATGCGCTCTAACTGTCTTTTTATTTTGCAGGTACGAGTTCGGAGCGGCTGCAGGGTGCCGGAATACCCACTGGGTTAGATGTGGAAAGGAGTAATGGCACGTGAGTATTAAAGTTCCCCAATGTCTTTAAACGCACCTTGTTTTGTCTTTCAGATGCGGGATGCAGCGCCGAAGGCCTCCGGAGCGTGCGAAGAGTTGGTAAGCTTTTGTCTTTCAGATGCCGGAATGCAGAGTGAAGACCTCCGGAGCGCACGAAGAGTGGGTAAGCCTTTGTCTTTCAGATGCCGGAATGCTAACCTGTTCTTTCTTGTCTTTATAGGTGTTGCTGAAGACTGGATTCAGGATGGTAAGCCTTTTTCCTTAGGCCCAGGATCCGATGCAGAAGACACGATGAGCGTTCTGCTGCAGAGGATGCAGAATAACGCAAAGCAAGATTCATCCACCGGGTGTGGTTTAAATAGCCTCCTGTAGTGCTTAGGTGTCTCCTTCCACAGCCACGCCTAGGTAAGAAAAGAGTTCCTGCTTTCCAGAAGAGTTTCAGTGTTCTGAATCTAGGCAGTGGCTCCTGCCCCACCCAACAGGAAAAGTAGTTCCAAACAGAAGAGGATCAGAGGCTCAACTGGCAGGCAAGTAAGCAGCGTGGTCTGCTGCAGGTAAGTCCACCCAAGCATTATGAGCCCGGCGCTTCCAGCGCTGGGACTGGGCATATTTATGAGCCTGGTACCACTGGCGCCAGGACTGGGTCCAAAAGGTCCCAATTGGGACTGGTTGGCACTCGGAACCTGGGTTATGGATCTGCTTCCAAGGGAGTTGGGAAAACCCTGACCTTTTGGAAGCAGAGATCATGACAGTACCCCCCCTCAAGGCCCCTCCCAAACCGGGCTTCTCCGGGGGTTTTGGCTTGTCAGGAAATGTTCGGTGAAATCTTTTGATTAGGCGAGGAGCGTGGACATATTCAGCAGGTTCCCAGGATCTCTCTTGGGGGCCGTAGCCTTTCCAGTCAATTAGGTAAAATAGTTTAGATTTGGATATCTTGGAGTCCAGAATGCTTTTGACTTCAAACTCGAGTTCTCCATCAACTAGGATGGGTTTTGGAGATTTAGTTAGTCGGGTTTGAGGTTGCACGGGTTTTAATAGAGAGACGTGGAAGACTGGATGTATCTTCATGTGCGGGGGCAAGTCCAACTTGACCGCTACTGGGTTTACTATGGTAGTGATGGAATAGGGACCAAGGTATCTTGGGTTGAATGTGCGTGGCCCTTTTAGAGGTAGATATTTGGTGGATAACCAGACTTGGTCCCCTACTTGATATTGAGGGGCTTCCTTCCGATGTTGATCTGCTCCTTTCTTGTATTGTTCTTTAGCCCTTTGAAGGTGAGAAACAGCTTCCTTAAAGGCTTGGGTGATTGTAGAATGCAGGTAGTCTACTGCTGGTGTTTCAAGATCTTGGAGGGGATCCAACTCCGAGGTTCGAGGGTGACTGCCGTACAAAAGAAAAAACGGTGTTTTCCCTGTTCCCGAATGGACAGAGTTATTGTAGGCATATTCGGCTATCCAAAGGATGTCTTTCCAAGTTTTTTCAGTTTGTTGCAGCATGCAGCGTAAATACTGTTCCAGAGTTTGATTGGTCCTCTCGGTTTGTCCGTCGGTCTGAGGGTGGTGACTGGTCGATAGTCTCACATCAATTTGAGCCGACCGACAGCAACTTCGCCAAAAATGAGAAATAAATGGACTACCTCGATCCGAAATTAGAACCGAAGGAAAACCGTGTAGTCGGACGATGTTTTCGAGAAATTCTCGGGCCAGAGTTGCTGCTGTTGGCAAGCCTTTGAGCGGAATGAAATGCGCCATCTTGGAGAATAAGTCCACGATTACTAGAATCGTATTGTATCCGGAGCATGGAGGTAGATCGGTGATGAAGTCCATAGAAAGCGTATGCCAAGGGCGAGGTGGGATGTCAATAGGGCGTAAGAGGCCTGCTGGTCTTTCCTTTTGACTCTTGTTTTGGGCGCATACTCCACAGGACATTATAAAGTCTCTGATGTCTTTTTTCCAAGACGGCCACCAGAAGTAGCGCTTGATCTTTTCTGAGGTCTTGGCCATACCGGGATGACCTTCCATTAAAGAATCGTGATAACAAGAGATTACTTTTTTCTGTAAATCTGTGCTGGGTATGTATAATCGTTCTTGGAAATACAATAAGTTGTCCTTTACTGCAAAGTCCTTTCCCTGCAGATGCCAATTCTGTATGTCTGCTGGAGTTACAAGTTGCCTGGCTTTATCCTTAACTTCCTCTATGGATTCTGTGGCGATTACACCCAGAATTCTTTGTTCGGGAATGATTGGTACAGGTTTAGGGTTGATCAAGTGTTCTTCCACTCCCATCCGAGAAAGGGCATCAGCTTTACCGTTCTTTGTACCAGGTCGATAGGTAATCATGAAGTCAAACTCGGCAAAGAATAATGCCCAACGGAGTTGTCTAGAGGATTGGGCTTTTGCGGTTTTCAAATATTGCAGGTTTCGGTGATCGGTAATCACAGTAACGGTGTGTCGGGCCCCCAGCAGATAATGCCGCCAAGCCTTAAAGGCAGACTTGATAGCCAGAAGTTCCTTGTCAGTAATCGTGTAATTGATTTCAGGAGGCGAGAATTTGCGGGACCAAAATGCCACGGGATGCAACTGATTGGTTACCGGGTCCTTTTGTGATAGAACTGCCCCCATGGCAAGGCTTGAAGCATCAGTTTCCACGATGTAGGGGAGTTCGGGGCGAGGGTGTTTTAAGATTGGTGCAGAGATAAATTTAGTCTTCAAATCCTGGAAAGCTTGTTCCGCCTCGGTAGACCATTCAAAACGTTTGTTTTTCTTTAACAAGGCAGTGATGGGCTGGACTATTCGAGAGAATTCGGGGATAAACCTGCGGTAAAAGTTAGCGAAGCCTAACATGCTTTGCACACCTTTTACGGAGGATGGTGATGGCCTTTTGAGAACTGCATCGACCTTCTTTGAATCCATACGTACTCCGCCAGGTGATAATATGAATCCCAAGAATTCAACTTCAGTCACGTTGAAAACACATTTTTCCAACTTAGCGAAAAGTTTGTGTTGACGCAATCTTTCGAGGACCATTTTCACGTGTTTCCGATGTTCAGATTCCGATGAAGAATAAACGAGGATGTCGTCAATGTAAACAACAACACACAGATCTATGAGCTCTCTGAGGACATCGTTCATAAAATATTGAAAGGCGGCCGGGGCATTGCAAAGTCCGAAGGGCATGACCTGATATTCAAATAGCCCATACTTGGTGCGGAAGGCCGTCTTCCATTCATCGCCCTCTTTTACTCGTACCAAGTGGTAAGCTCCTCTAAGATCCAGCTTTGTATATATGCATGCTTTTCTGACTTGGTCCAGGAGTTCAGGGATCAAAGGTAACGGATATCTATTCTTAACGGTGATCTGGTTCAGGGAGCGATAATCGATACAAGTTCTAAGGTCTCCTTCCTTTTTTGGAACGAAGAACAAAGCTGAAGAAGCAGGGGACTTGGAAGGACGAATAAACCCATTCGCCAGGTATTGATCCAGGTATTGTCGAAGGTGAAGGTTCTCAGGCTCGGTGAGGGCATAAATTCTACTACAAGGAGGAGTAGATCCAGGTATCAGGTCTATCTGGCAGTCATAAGACCTATGAGGAGGTAGAGAGTTAGCCTGATCCTTCCGGAAAACATCTTGGTATTCTAGGTATTCGGGAGGTAACTGGGGAGTCTCTGAAGAAATTGCTGCCAGTGCAACACCAGGTGGAGGGTGACAAGTAGAGACACATCCTGGAAACTGGACCGTTCTTGCTCGCCAATCGATCAGAGGATTGTGTTTCTCTAACCAAGGTATTCCTAGAATAATCTGAAACTGAGGGGCCTTGATCACATCGAACACGATATTCTCATGGTGTCCATCTTGACTTACTAGCGTCACCTCTTGAGTGGTATGCGTTACTGGCCCGGAGGCTATCTCCGTACCATCCACTGTAGTAATGACGTCCTTTACAGCCTTGGGACAAAGAGTTAGATTCATCCTCAAAACCATTTCATGATCCACATAATTGCTGATGGCACCGCTGTCGACGTAAGCTTCAATTGCATGTAATCGATCCGGATTATCAGGGCTAATGAGGACCATAGGTATCACGAAATGCGAGGTCACGGAACTGGTTTTCACACTCGGCAAGAGGACCTCTATTCTTGTCGGGCGAGGTCGTTTCCCTGCTCAGAGTTTGTAACTTTGGTAACTGCAGCTCCTACTGCCTTCTTGGCAGGTTTCACCGGACAGTCTCGAAGAAAGTGCCCTGAGTTTCCGCAATATAGGCATAATTGCAACTGTTTTCTCCTTTCCCGCTCCTTTTGTGTTAGAGGACCTTTCAGACCCCCTATTTGCATGGGTTCCCCGGAGTCTACTCCTTTGGAAGGAGTTGGCGATTTGGAAAATACTCGAGCATCAAACTTGGAACGGTCGGCCTTCCTGTTCTGCAGTCTATGATCTATTTGAACGACCAAGTCTATATAATCCGAACAGTCTTGTGGGGGATTCACTACTTGGGCTAAAACATCTTTGAGCTCTCCACGTAGACCTCTATAAAACAGCGTAATCCTTTTGTCCTCAGGCCATTGAGTTTCCACTATTAGTCTATTGAAAGATGCAATATAAGCCAAAAGGTCTTGATTACCCTGTCGCAACGAAAGAAGCTCATTGTCCAAGGTCTGCCCCTGTGAATGTCCTGCGAACAGTTTTTCCATACTAAGCTGAAAGGCTTGAAAATCATGGAGAACCAGATCATCTTGATTAACTAGAGGGATCGACCAGTCTGCCGCATTGCCACTAAGGTACGAAAGTACAAAAGCTACTTTAGCTTGATCAGTTGGAAAGGCTGCTGGCCGGCATAAGAAGTGCAACCGGCACTGATTGATAAATACTGCAAACCTCTTTGGGTCACCAGAAAATCGTTCGGGCGGAGCCAGAGGTACATTCCCAGGTAGGTTGATCTGCACTGGATTCATAGAGGAAGGAAGATTTGCCCCTGATGCGGGTAACGGGGTCTGTCCCGCTTGTGACTGTAGCAATTGTCTAGCAAGACCGTCTGTTCTCTCCTTGGAAATAATTAGTTCCCTTCTTAGAGCATTCGTTTCCTGACGAGCTGCATGCACTTCTGCCCTTAGTTCCCCAAGTAACCGGGCTAGGTGGTCAGTATCCGAGGTTTCCATAGCGCCTGGGCGAGAGTTTTGCGGTAGTCTTTGCGTTCTGTAACGCTCACCTGATTCTCGCAGAGGCGCCGGTCTTGACTGGGCAACTACCGTATCTTCAAAGGTGATGTGTAGCACCCGGTTGGCTCTTTGGGCTGGACCTCTGTGCACTGTATGCCTGACTTCAAGAGTGAGATGTCTTAGGTAAGTGAATGCCGAGCTCTCCATCTGCCTCGGGGCAGGGTGCTGTAACCAGTTTCTTCACTGGATAGGTAGCGCAGGCCTCTTGACTTCAGAGGACTGCTGTCCGTCGTTTACTGCACGAACGGTAAGTTTCGAGTAATTCTATTGTCTTTAAAGTCTTTAGTAATGATGTCTCTTGTTTTGCAGGGTTCCGGCGATGGCGGATGATGGGCTGAAGTGAGTTGAAGATGGAGTCCGTGTGATGAATAGAAGCGCCTGGAAGCACGTAAGTAAGCGCTTGTTGCCTGCTTCACGATGCGCTCTAACTGTCTTTTTATTTTGCAGGTACGAGTTCGGAGCGGCTGCAGGGTGCCGGAATACCCACTGGGTTAGATGTGGAAAGGAGTAATGGCACGTGAGTATTAAAGTTCCCCAATGTCTTTAAACGCACCTTGTTTTGTCTTTCAGATGCGGGATGCAGCGCCGAAGGCCTCCGGAGCGTGCAAAGAGTTGGTAAGCTTTTGTCTTTCAGATGCCGGAATGCAGAGTGAAGACCTCCGGAGCGCACGAAGAGTGAGTAAGCCTTTGTCTTTCAGATGCCGGAATGCAGAGTGAAGACCTCCGGAGCGCACGAAGAGTGGGTAAGCCTTTGTCTTTCAGATGCCGGAATGCTAACCTGTTCTTTCTTGTCTTTATAGGTGTTGCTGAAGACTGGATTCAGGATGGTAAGCCTTTTTCCTTAGGCCCAGGATCCGATGCAGAAGATACGATGAGCGTTCTGCTGCAGAGGATGCAGAATAACGCAAAGCAAGATTCATCCACCGGGTGTGGTTTAAATAGCCTCCTGTAGTGCTTAGGTGTCTCCTTCCACAGCCACGCCTAGGTAAGAAAAGAGTTCCTGCTTTCCAGAAGAGTTCCAGTGTTCTGAATCTAGGGAGTGGCTCCTGCCCCACCCAACAGGAAAAGTAGTTCCAAACAGAAGAGGATCAGAGGCTCAACTGGCAGGCAAGTAAGCAGCATGGTCTGCTGCAGGTAAGTCCACCCAAGCATTATGAGCCCGGCGCTTCCAGCGCTGGGACTGGGCATATTTATGAGCCTGGTGCCACTGGCGCCAGGACTGGGTCCAAAAGGTCCCAATTGGGACTGGTTGGCACTCGGAACCTGGGTTATGGATCTGCTTCCAAGGGAGTTGGGAAAACCCTGACCTTTTGGAAGCAGAGATCATGACATCCCCCCTCATTCCAGTGGGGTATGCATGGATGGGGTGGGTCAAAGGTGTAGTTTTACATATGGTACAGAGATTTTAAAAGCTGAAATAGAGCAATAATGATCTTTTCTGTTGCGGTATGAGCTGTTTAGTGGTTTCACGCAAGCAATATTGCATATATCCTTTTATCCTATATATAATGCAGCTATAAATACATAGCTTTTCATAAACAAAATAAAGAAAAGGAGCACAGTGAAATACAAACATACAAATGCAACAAAGGTAATTGATCTACTGGAGCTTAGTCATCAATTCATCAATCTCATACCAAAATCAAGTAAATTAATGAATCAAATTAAAATTATGACCTGTCATAAAACAGCCCCACAAATAATCACTGTTATCCGCCTGAGAGTCGAGATTGCCATGAGCTCTTAAGTATTTTTTCTGCAACATGTTTAATTCATGGCAGTCATTCAGAAGATGTCTAGCACTCTCCACCTGGTTGCCCAAACATAGCAAGTCCTAAAGGATTTATGTATCCATTTTAGACACATATAGTCACATCCAATAATGTCATTAGGGGCAAGTCAACTGAAGGGCAAAAGGTACATACTCCCAACTATGAGTTTTTGTTCCATGAATCAACCAGACTTTGTTCATGGGCCAGCAGTCTGATTGATGTTTTAATAAGAAACTTCACTATAGTTTCTGAGACCTGCAGCATATTGAGATTAAAAGATGTATTCCAGAAGTAGCCGTCAGCCAAAAGCTGTTACACTATAATTCCTTTGCTGTGTCCCGATACTTGCTTCCTTTCTCTTTTACTTCTCTTCATTCTCCTTTGCTCAAAACCATTTCACTATCCTCTTTTCCTCGATGCCACCCCTCTTCTCGCTCACCTACTCTCTCTATTCACAAAACCTCCAGTCCTAACTTTCATCAAACTTCCTCTTCTCGCATATACCCGCAGCGCTTCCCTACTTCGCAGACTCAACATCAGTATGCTTCCAAATCTCATTCTCTTCATATTGCTCTTAGGAATGCACAATCTGTTTGTAACAAGAATTCCTTTACCTCCGACTTCCTTCTTCTCCATTCTCCCTCTATTGACCTGATTACCCTTGGAGAAACCTGGATTTCTCCCTCAGACTCTGCAACACTTGCTGCCCTTCACGACCCTGCCTACACCTTCGCTCTCCCTGCCCAACTGGTAGGGGTGGTGGTGTAGGACTGTTCACGTCTTGCAGACTTCCTATCTCTCCTACTCCTATATCTCTGATAGGTCTCCCTCTTTCAAATATACAAACTCCACAATCACTGCTCCCTACGACATTCATATTATCTCTCTATATTGGTCACCTGGCCCCACTGGTCAATTTATTGGCCACCTCACCCAACTAATTGACTCCCTTCATCACCTCATTGTCTCTAGTGAATTTAACCTCCCCTCTATCTCCACTCCTCTGTCCGCTGACTGTACCTCTCTTCTCCTTAACCGTTCGTTCTCTTCCGTCCGCTCTCTGTCCACCCATTCAAACAAATGGTAACTCCCTTGACCTTATTCTTTAATCTTCTCTGCCTCTTTAATACCTCCTCTGATCATTCCATCATCTTTGCTTCAATCCCCACTCCTACTTCCACCTCAGTCCCTCCATCTACTACTTCCATTACCAAGTGCACCTTTCCCTCCTCCATATTCCCTATTTAACTCTCTGATCTACACCACTATCTCTCCTCCAATGCAAAATTCAACGTTCCATCCACTGATCAAGCCTTCACTAACTTTATTGCTGCTCTTAACACTCCCTTCTCCTCTCACTTCCTTCCATCTTACTACATTCACTTCTAAATCCTCCCCTCCACAGCCTTGGATTAGATCTACCACCTGCACCCTGAAAAAACAATGAGAAAGATCTAGAGATCTAGACATTGCACGGACCTCCAACTCGGACTGCTCTTCAAACCTACTCCTCTGCTCTCGACTCTGACAAACAGGAGTTATATCTCTCTCCCTCATTTTGTCTCAATCATCTCAAGCTTGCAACCTCCAAAAATATCCCGATTCAATTCTCTCACTTCCTAAACCCTCCTCTACTATTTCTGCTAATGATCTAGGGCTCTACTTTGCTTCGCACATTTCCAACATTCAAAATACCCTCGCAAATGACATTCTCCCCCCCACCTCCTCACTTTTTTCCACCACCTCTACCCTCTGCTATTTCAATGTCTTTCTTTGACCGCACAAACCCCAATGAGATTCTTGACCTTCTCCTCTGGGCTAACCCTTCATGTGCCCCCATCGACTTTCTATCCTCAATCATTGTGAAATTCATAGCTCCCAGTGTTATTTGATTTCTTACTTCCCTCTTCAACTCCTCTCTTGACAGTGCCAGTTTTCCATCATCCCACAAGTTGTCTACTGTCATTCCTATCCTTAAGAAACCTGGCCTAGATCCTAACTTTCCTGCCAACTTTTACCCTGTTTCTCTTCTACCTCACTATTCCAAAATCCTAGAGCATGCAATTATTAACCGACTCACTGAGTTCCTTGACACAAAGAACCTCCGTGATCCTCTTCAATCTGGCTTTCAAACTCTCCTCTCTACTGAGTCAACTCTCCTCAACGTCCGCAACTACATCTCTTCCGCTCCTCATGCTAACTGTTCATCTATTCTTAATATTTGATGCGATCTCACAAACTCATGCTCAGCTCCACTAGGATTGAAGTGCTCCACTTCCCATCCAAACAGGCTATCTCTTCCTCTCCCCCTCTTCTATTCTTCTCTCCTGACTACTTTCCATAGTCTGCTTCTGCTCGCAAACTTGGTTCCGTATTTGACCCATTTCATAACTTCTCGCTCTTCATCTCCAAATCTGTCACTGCGGCCAGACTTAATGTCCTCAACATCAGAGAAATAAGACATCTTGTTCCCTTCAACACTACTAAACACCTAATCTCTCTTTAGTACTCTCTCGATCTGACTACTGTGTCATTCAACTCTATGGCCTTCCCAACTATGCTTTTTCACCTCTCGACAAAGTCTTGAACTTTGCTGTATGTACACTCTTCAACCATCCCCGCTTCACCTCCACCTCCCCAGCCGGTTGTCAGGCTGGTTATCTATGAGACAGAGGGAAAATTATAAACTAATTCTCATCATCTTTAAAACTATACACAGACTGCCTGACCCTACCTATCGACCCATCTCATTCCCTACTCTCCCCCTCGCTTCCTACGATCATCCTCTGGTCATCTCCTTGCCACCACTTGTGCCTCTTGTGCTCCCTCTCATTTCTGCTCTCTTCCTCTCCTCGGTCCCTGAGTCCGGAATGCTCTTTCTTCCCCCACTTCACACTACTGCCCCTCTATCTGTATTTAAATCCAACCCTCTAGCTCTCCTACTGTTTGAAGAACCAGTTGCAAAGCATTCTACGCCACCACATCTCCCTGTTCTTCTATCCCCCGACTGCTCTACGACAACCCCACAACACTTATCCCTCACCCCTTCATCCTAACACTTCGCACTTCCTCCACTATCCC
Organism: Ambystoma mexicanum; assembly: GCF_040938575.1. Lineage (NCBI taxonomy): Eukaryota > Metazoa > Chordata > Amphibia > Caudata > Ambystomatidae > Ambystoma > Ambystoma mexicanum. The sequence goes on from NC_090921.1 coordinate 988,071,389, forward strand.
ATTCATCTATCATGCAGTACTGTTCTTGTCCCCGGTTCATGTTTCTACCTCCCCTTTGCCATCTGGTCCACATCCTCTCACCCATTGCTAAGGAGGCTGGCTTTCCACTCTGTAAATCAATGTTAAAACGTTTTGTAACCATTTTGGTGACAAAAATCCATTGTTTTTCCTGTCATTTTCATTAAATAAATAAATAAAAATAGTATGCTCAGCACGGTGACTCCAACCAATATGATACATCAATGAGTTGGGAGTAGCCTTCATCAATTTCAATTGTTGCATTCCCTCTTTTTATTGCTCTAATAAACTTATTTAAAAAAAAAAAAAGAAAACTTCAGTGTCCACACAGCATATTGAATATGGTGTACTAGTTTGACTCTTGAAGGCACATATGCAGAAAGAATTGCACGTTGGTATTAAATTAAACAAGTCAAAGGCAGATATGAGTTACCTAGTTAGTGCTACCTGTAGAACCCAGAAACCTAGATTCAAAGCCCTGCTTCCTCACATGACCAAGTTATGTGGTCACTGGACCTCACTGTGCCTCATGTTCGCTAGCTGCCACACTTGGAATCCCCTAGAAATGATTGTGTTGTGTCTCACTCATACTTACATCATTGTGCTATAGCGAGAAATGGAAGAAATATCTCGGAGGGAAAGATTCAGCAGGGGCGGATTACACTAAAACCTACAAGCTCAAGAAGAGAACAGAAGGGGAGTTTGAGCTCGCGAAGTGTGAAGCTGCACATGGCATTGATGCATGAAACTGACGCGCATGGCACCACAACAAGATATGGATGCAGTGCCTATATTTAAAAGGGGACAAATCAGGCTTCAGCTGGGCAAGGGTCGGCTTACAGGCTTGGTAAGAGTGGCTAGTGCATAAATAGACACCAGGAGAAGGCCAATGTGCAGGCTTGGGGCAAATGGTACTGCGTATTCTAGTGTCAGTTCGATTCCCAGGCTCAACAGGACAGCTGTGGCAACAGTTCCAGGTGGGTGGTGGAAACCGTTCCATGGGAGAGCAGATAGTTCTCGGTGGGTTACAGGCTCACACATTCGTAGGCAGGCACATTTATGGACTGTTTCGGACAGGAGATAACAGGTCTTGGCAGGGAGCGACCGTTCCAGGCAGTCAAGGACATTGGAAAGGATGTGATGGTTTCCCACATTATTTTTTATTGATTTTGTTTGGGGTTTTTACATAGTAGGGGGGACCTAGCTCCGGGCAATGAATGGATCAATATAAATCTATAGCATTTACTAACATCCATTAGATGGTTAAAGTCAGTGCTGTAAATTGAATGCAACACCGAGGGGGTGCTCTAGAAAGGAGCATGGCCTAATTAATGGGTGTGGCCTAAAGATGAGGTTTCAGCCCACAAATAATACATCATGAGGTCGCGCAACCGCATATTCTGGATCACTCCACATGGTCTCAGGAGGTGTTCTTTGCATCCTAGCTGCACATTTTAAATAAATGTCTGTTTGCAAATAAATCACTGTTTGCAAATCAAACACTCTCACTCAGTACATAAACTATTTAACCAGTCAGTAAATCACCCTTATTCAATAAATAAATACCCTTTGAGAAAGGGGAGAGGGGCAAGTAGCACCAATTTGGGTTCCTGGCTGCTTTGCATAAAATCAAAACGTTTTTTCCATACAGACTGGCCATAGGTTTTGTATTGGATAAACATGTCTTTGATCGTGATTCAAGTACGAAACCCTTCCGAGTACGTAATACACACTGGGGTTGGAGCTCTTTTCGTATGTTACAACAGTGGCCTTAACAGTAATATGTCTGCAAATCACAAACATATACACATTTTGGTCTGCCTCTGCTCTCGGTGTGAGGCTTGTGCTGTCCAGCTTGAGCAAAAATCGACTTTTCACTGCACGAAATGCATTCCTTTCAGAGCTTCGGACTGGATCGCTGGCCCCTACAGTTCTCAATAAGCAAGGCCCCAGAAGTGCACTTTTAGACTCAACACATGCACATAAGAAATTTCCGGTGGTGCTGCTTGTTAGTGGGTTACAGAGCCCTGCTCGGTTGCAGTTTATGAAGACTACTGGGACGCCACCCCAACTAGCCCCAGTCTGCGTAAAGATCTGGTTACAGGGCTAACAGACCACGGTGAGCTTTATGTAGGATTCAGCTGACTTTGGCTCCCAATGGAATGATAAGAAGCAGATCTATAGAGGATAGAAAGCTTGAAGGGGAGCATCATATGTTTTATTGTAAGCTGATCACATGGAAACCTGGCCCAAGGAAGTAAGGATGACAGAGATCGGACGGGTTGGGGTGACCTGCGAGCTAGCAGTCCTACATCCTGACCTGTGTCTCCTGCTTCTCTTTCCTGGCAGTTTTTCCACTATGCCAATGAGGGGTCTAACTGGATTTGCGGCTTATGGACTTTCTCTTGCAAGAAGCATGTAAGTTAGTTTTGCCAGGATATCCCCAGCCAATAGGCCTGTGCTCTGTGACCAAGTCACATTGGCCAGGATTTCTTGGTTATCATCTAGTGTATTTGCCTACTAAGCAAAGTGCACCTTGAGAATCGTCTACTTCTGCCTGATTTAAACATGGTGGATGGGGGAGGGAGATTCATTCTTGGCCACCACCAGCCACAGGATAATTCAATCCAATTATCAGGTGGGAAGAAATGAGCACCACCAGCTGACAAGCCTCAGTGGCTTAGACGGTACATATGAACCGTGCACCTAAGAATAGGGGGTAACCAATGCAAATAAGAGGGGGGGCACGACTAGTGACTAGTTCATCAGACCTATTGGGGGAATTATAAAAGAGCTCAGTGCTGTGCAGTTAGTGCCACAGAGAGGGCTATCTACCTTGAGCTAGAAAGGTGAGACAAGGAACCAAAGATGGTGAGTCAGATCTACAGAGAAGGATGAAAAGGTGAAAGCCTGCTGGGTGACTATATCCCAAGGATCAGCAGAGACCAGATTCAGAAAAGGAGAGAAAACCAAAAGGCCGCTGAGTGCTACATTTCAGACCCTCATAGACGAGACCTAGAGAATGGAGAAAGATGGGAGCCTGCTAAGGGCTGTATCGCAGACACTGTAGGGAACTAGAGACCGAGTAAGTAACCCCCTGAGGAAACTGTGAACTTGGATGGTGACCTATGGTTGGAGGACAAAAAAAATTCCAATGCCCAAATATTTACCCTAAGCAGAGAGAGACGAAAATACTTGCTGGTAGGAGTGTTTACCCGTGGCTAGAGGAGGATAATATCCAAACCAGACCTGTTTGCAAAACAAAGGTGTTGAGGGGAGTACTTGCTGGTAGGCAAAGTCAAGGAACAAGCATGCACTCTCGGCCTCATTATAAATTGGGCATTGTGGTAAAAATGCAGCGGTATTAAGATTACTGTTGCATTACCGCACCACCCAACTACGAGTTTGGGAGTAAAGTGGAGGAAAAACCTCCAGCAAAAAGCTGAAGGTAATTCTGCCACCTTACTGCCCAAAATCGGTCAATCTGACGGTATTCCTGCCGGTGGAATTACCACTGAAATCCCCCATGGAGTCCTATGGACTCCAATTAATGGGGAATAATGCCGCCTACAACCGTTTATAATCTGGTAATATAGCCGGACCAAGTGGCGGTAACAGTAATACAGTTTGGTGGTATCTCAGCATTTCCATTAGACTGTGAGTTTTGAGCTAAGAAGTGAGCTGGGCACCTTAGCCGGTCAAGTGGCACAGTGAGTAGAGCGCTGGCTTTGACATCCGTGCAGAGCCTGTTAACGCAGGTTCGAATCCCGGCAGGGCCAAACTCAACCTTTCATCCTTCCGAGGTCGATAAATGAGCACCACACACCGTGGCGTGGGTAATAGTAAGCAGCGCTCAGATACCTGAGGGTTCGTAGCGCTATATAAATGCCTAATTATTATATCCTTTAAGCTGTGTATTAGATTTGAAAACCATCAAAGGATTTCAGTAAAACCCTTCCTGACTCCTTTATTTTAGTGATCCCTCTTCAATTTTAGTTGAAACCCTAGTGGTTAGCCCCTGTAGGTGTTCATCCCACAGCAGCCTGTTGCTTGCAAATTAAAGGTGTTGTACTTCACTTGTGGCTTGTGTTTTCTGCTGATCCTACATTGCACCTTTTCACACCCAGTGTTCTACCAACAGAGGATATGCAAAAAATACTGGGAAACATGCTGCCGTGTATTGGCAGTTGGGCAGGACACACTGTTCTTCTTGTGCTACACACATTGAAGCGGGTGACCTTTACTGTGCATTGGATTTAAGCGCTTATACCGGACTGCAGCATTTTATTGGGCTTGCCTGTGAGCTATCGGTTCGGCTAATTCAGTCTGCAGGAGAGGACCTACTTAACCACTGCCACTGCACAATACTGAGTGTGGCTGAGTGTATTGCCAGTTGGGCAGTAAAGCAGCTTCAGCTTTTTAAGCAACTTACTGCCTTCTTGAGGAATCGTAACAATCTGTAAAAAGAGTATATTTATCATTTTCGTACTGTGAAACTTTCTTTACTGCTCCTTCCCCTATGTATGATCTTCGTAGTGGGAAAGGAATGCCTTCGATTTCTTCTGCAAACTTTGTTCCTATTACTGACCTGGAAAGGCTACAGGCTATTAGTCTCCAACTCCGGTCGTCACCGGGGGACGTTTCCTTACCAGAAGCACCCCCGCAAATGAGCTCACCCTTGCACCGTGTGCAGGGTGAGGAAACGCTGCAAATGGCTGTTACACATGGAGAATTGATTTCTTGTGATAAAGCGCATATGCCTTTACAATAACATCCAACTATAGGAAAATTACGGACTATTACTCTGTGCTCCCCGCTGTTTTAACATCACAGCCCGCTCAAGTTAGTCGAGACACGATAGCGGACGGAGCATTCTCACAAGTTGAATTGTCAATTGCTCAGACATTAGAAGTACTCATAGAGGTACATTTGCAAAACAAGGATAGCTTAAAGTTGGTTTCCCCCCTGAACTTGTTTCCAAGCAGTCTTCAAATTATGAGTTCTTTTCTTCATCCTTTCTTTCTACTCCTGGTCGGCCTTTGTTAGGTCCGTTGACAACGAAACTTACTAAAAAGGGCAACACCACGTACGGTCTACAGCCTGACATTTTAACTGAAATAAATCAAGTATTATGCATACTGGTTTCTCTATATGAGGGACTTAAAATGGAGACCAAGTCACAATCAGTTATGTTGGAATCGCTTTTATTTAAATTTGAAAATATTAATGTACATACCAATTTGAAGAATGTTTTATTCAATCAAAAACAACAAATGCTTCCTATAGAGGTATCGGATAAGGACACGTCTAACAAAAGTATAATGGAAATCCCAGTGGTGTCAAACTGGAGGTGCGTGATAGGGGGTGAATCTACCAAAGTGAGAAGCTCCTGTGTCTGAGGAACCTTTGATCACTAGTAGTCTTACTACCATTAATGTTGTGAACCAAGTAGTTGTGGGGAATAAAGCAACTGTGCCTCATTGCTCAGTGATGGCGAACACTTTACCAGCTGACTGCTTAACATCTCATGAACCTCTGCAAATGGGGGGAAACTTAAGTGTAAAAGAATTAGAGATGTTGAAAAGTCAATTTGAGTTGGGCTTCCACCAGCTGCGGGTAAAGGTCCCATTAAAAAAGGTGGCAAACAAGGTAGGAACACGAAAAATATGGCGTTTAATAGGCTGAATAAGCAAACAACTAAAACATTCTTGAATAGTTTTTTGAAGCCGAGTCTTACTAGAAGAACGCTTGATGCAAGTGTAATTGAGATGGGGGAAGTGGTTGAGGAAATGCCTAACAGGGAGATATCGAATGAGAGTATGACTGTGTTCTGTTACCTCATGATAACATTAATTTAGTTTGAGTCCATAAGGACACCTCCTGCTCCTTTGCCTTTGAATCAGGTAATTTCTTGTGGTTCGATGAAGGTGTCAAATTCTATGATTGGTGAAGGCATACAGATTCCTACTACCTTCACTTCCGGGTATTGGGGTCATTTAAAACCATTACTAATGCAACCAAATGAGGTATTAACTAAAAACGCTACCCATTGCCCTACTGGGTGTAGGAACCCCTTCCTAGCCGGTACACGTGAAGCAATTTATACTGAGAAATCCGTATCTCGAGCCATGCCGGTGGAAGATGCTGGATTCAGTTTTTGTTCTAAAAATAACTGGGAGGAGAAGAGATTTGAGAATCTCCCGAAACCCCAATTTGAGGTGTATAGTGTACTTGAGGGTTCAAGGGGTAGAGATCCTGTAAAGGAAGTGAAAGATCAGCGTTACCCAAAAGGTCCAGTGAGATTACGGGAGCAGGCGTCTCGAAGGCGCCCCGGTTTCACTGGGGATCAGTATTTAGAGGAAGATCTGAAAATATGTTTGGAAATTGTTATGTATGATAATAAACACATCAATTTGAATCATACAAACATACTTAGGCTACTGAATGCAATGCAGTCTCTTGGTCGAGAATCTTCACGGGACATTGAAAGAATGTATTTCTTCGATCACTTTAGAATGGATCGAGTGGAGGTGGTATTTAGATCCAGAATGGTCCTGGACGCGGTTATGAGCGGACTTGGCGCTATTCAATCCTTTGGCTTTAATATTACACCCTATAGCGATAGGGGTAATTGTCGGGGTAGAATGAGCCATGGTGATCAGTTGAACCTTCCACTAAGAGAGATCATGATTACTGTGATATTTAAACAGGGGCCAGATCGATCAGTGCATAATTGCAAAAACAATGTGTCATCTGAAGCACAATCTAGTGATTGGTGTTGGATCTCAGTTGTACTAAACGGGAAACATTCGGGGTCGGCCTCACTCTGCCACTAACAATAGTTCTTACGTAATGTCCTTTTTATCATGGAAAACACACAATGTCCTTTTTATCATGGAAAACACAGGGTCACGCTCTTCTTTTCATAAATCCTGCTGTGGGTTTTTTTTAAAGTCTAAACTAATCATTGATTTACAAGAAACCTGGTTAAGTGAATTTTCCAGTTATTGATGTTTACAAGTGTAATTTGTAGCCTGCTAAAAAGGGTAATTAATGGGGTCATCCATCTGGAGGACTATGGACTCTTGTTAAATCCAGTTCTCCTTATTCAATCATGGAGTGCACAAATCACATATACGGCTTTATAGCGACCCATATTAGATCTTTGACAATAAGTGATCCTGATATTCTGGTTATAAATATATACTGGCACCTAGGTTGTGGTAATCTGAACACCTTATCCAATCGAGTAGCATATAAAATGATTGAATGGCTCGGCAAATGGGAGCGTGGATTGATTCTGCTTTCGGGGGATCTTAATGCTACATACTTATTAGTGGACTCCAATGATGGGTACAATCTCGAGTCTTAAAGGGACAGGGTACTTTGGCTATGTTTGGACAAAGTTACTGGTTGGTTTGGGTTTGGTGATCTTGAATGGAGCTGGGACAGGGGATATAGCCAGTCAGTTAATTTGGTATAGTGCTTCTCTCACGTCAACATTAGATTATATATTTGTCAGCCGTTCATTGTTTGAGAAATGTAAGTACTCCCTACTGAATGCAGCGATCATTATGATTTGAATGCTGATTTTGAATTGGGTGAGACCAATGGCAAGAGTCTGACCAAATGGATGTAGATCTACGACTAAACGCCCCTGGGATTCGACTTAAATGGAATCCCTCAACGGTGCACCATGTCAACACAAGCGTCCTAAATTACTTCAATATCAGTACGCCGAATCAGTTAAATTGCCATTTTTCAGTTTGTTATTTTGGTTGCTCTGTGGGTGATTTAATAAACAGTTGCTTGTTTAGACCTGGTGCCCGAATAAGGATGTTGGGGGCGGGGGGGTCTACTCACATTTATATGATGCAGATGTGTCAACAAAAAAGAAAAATATGAGAGCACAAGTAACAATGATCAGGCGAATACCTTCCTTATCATTAAAAGCAAGAACCATGTAAATTATAAAATCAAGCAGACCTATAAAAATTGTCTGAAGTCTAACCAAGCTATTAGGAGCCAAAGAGAAGCTGAGGTGATGTTCTTGACCTTGTTGAATTAAAACACTTGGGCATTTTGACGCTTAATTAATCATCCCGGGAAGATAATGTTGGGCCGAGAGGCTAATCCTATCTTCGAGGACACATGGGTATCTAATACGTTTGCTCTTTTGGGGAGGGCTAACCCCGTGATTGCTTGGAGCTGTCTCTGACTGACACTATTTGGAAGTTACCAGTTACCTTTGACTCCATTGATGCAATCATACACAGAATGAGTGTTTTCTGGGTGCTGGGACCTAATAAGTTGTCAAATTTGCTGTTAAAGGGAAACCCACATATGTGGGCGGAAATCTTGACCATTCTCTTTAAACAAATTTCGGGGATGCAGCGGTTTCCTTCTACTTGGTCTACTGCGCATGTCGTGCCGGTTTTTAAAAAGGGGAGCAGGTCGGATCCCACGAACTACCGTTGCAATCCTGGATGCCGACAGCATGGTCTTTGTGGCCTTGCTATTGGAGCATTTAGAGGATTTGCAATTGGTGGTAAGTAGAATTTTAAAAATGGCAGACAGGGTTTATATTAAATTGTACTAGGAGTCAAGTCTGAATGAACAAGTATGAATCAGTCTTTTTGGCGAGATTTTTGACATGGCCGACAGATCTCTTCTCTGGGTTAAATTAAACAGATGGAGAATGCCTGAAGGGCTGTTGAGATTGATAATGGGCCTCTGTGATGGTTCTAACATGCAAATATGTCTGAACCAACAAGGTTTACTCTTACGTTGGATACAAACCACTAGACGGGTACGGCAGGGTTGTGTATTAGCATCCTGCCTATTTAATTTATACATGTCTAACATGGGGGAATACCTAATTCTCATTGTCATTTGCTAGCCCAAAAATTGGAAATCTAAAATTGATGTGGCTCGCACACGCTGATGATTTTCTTTTGTTTGATTGCACCCAGAGAGGCTTGCAGGACTTGATCAACGCTTTTGTGGATTTTGCTTGGGCTCATAGCCTTACAGTGAATCCTTGTAAGACGCAGGTTGTGCATTGTACATTGCCGAAATGTGAGGCTAAGTTTAGATGGAACCTTGAAAAGGAGCCGATTGGCCTAGTTGACACTTTTACTTATTTGGGTTTCCCTATTCATAAGAAACCACACATTTTTTAAATCGAGGAACAGCTAAAAATATAATACCTTATCAAACCAGTTACGTTGAATTGATCTAAAATACGGTAAATACACCATGCAGCCAATATTAAGATTCTTTGAAGGTAATTTCCCCAAAATATTGTAGGGGATATGAGTTTTAGAGTATGTATCTGTGCTAGAGGGAATAATGTGGAGGAAGTGCCTCCAAGTTGCAAATGATGTGCCAATCTCTGCCATTAGGTATGAGCTTGGAATCTACTCCCTAAAAGTCTGGGCATGCTGAAAATACCCAAGTCTTTATAGGATAATTGTAAATCCTACAAACAAGTCTTGGTTTGTTGACTTAAACAAAATCCTGGAAATAAAGGGGGACATATTTATTGATAATTTCTCATCATTCTGTTTATTGCAATTTATGACTGTTGGATCGACGATTTCAGATCTGGTCACTAACCCATGTAAAGTAAAGAGTTTTTTACATCAACTTGATTGGTCCAATACTTTACATTCAATGCATTCCTATCATTCTCTAAACCATCTGAATAGGGACCATAAAAAGGTAGGAATTCAGTCCCAGACCTAGCTATATACACTGTAGCCGCCCAATTATCACACGCATCCTCCTGGGTGCAAGAAGCAGATCCCCGAAATGGAGGCAAATCGAAGAATTCTGGTGCCTCCCACACCTGCCAAACATAAAGCCACAGGCCATCGCATTCGAGAGATGCAAAGAAAAAATTGGAGTAGGGGAGCGCTAAAGATTCCATTACGCCCAGATCAGGCACTGGATGTCCAGCAGACTAATCCGAGCAAAATGCGCCAGAGATCTGACGGCCCTCGAGCTCTCTTTAAATACACCAACCAGTAGGGGCAGGATCTCCACTATCTACCACCTCCTAGACAGGTCAGACCCAGGGAAAAAAGAAAGATCTATGCTGGAGTGGGAAAAAGATCTAGGCCGAGAAATAGAGATTGAAGACTGGAGGAAAATATGGACGAGATTGCACAAAAGCTCTCAATGCGTCACAAATAGGGAGGGTGGATATAAGTTGTGCAACAGATACTATATAACCCCTGCCCAAATTCAGATGGCCAATCCAAGTGCGCCTGGAACCTGTTGGCGTGGGTGCCCGGTCCCCGGCTCACTGTTTCAGATGGTGTGGGCCTGCCTGAAAGCAGAAAGGTATTGGAGTGAAATACTAAAACACATTAAAGACATCACTGGGCTCTCCATACCCTGAGATCCGGGGATTGTCCTATTGAAACAGGGAACGGCACATACCCACTGTCAGGGCAAATAGCCAGCCTATGCACTCACCTGCTCCTAGCGGGAAAGATCGCAATGGCCAAACTATGGAAAGATGAAGGGGCCCACCAATAGCGTTGTGGTGGTTCAAATGCTGGGACATAGCAGTAGCTGAGAAAATTGCGGCTATGCGATCGGGCGCCCTGAACAGAACACTGACCACTTGGGACCCATTCTTTGAAATTCGCAACCCTCACCAGGAGGCCCCCTCTCACCAGATGGCTCCAGTGCAGCCCGCTTTACTTAACTATGGTCCACACCCAAGAAAAGCCGAGAGCAGAGTAACTACCGCCAGAAAGGGCCTGATCGGTCCCAAAGTTAACAACCACAGAAACACGAAGCCAGTAGCAGTTCCCGCAATCAACAAACACCTTGGGAAACATGTCAATATGTTATAGTTCATGCTCATTGCATTACTGTGATGTCTGTATTGAATTGGAAAATGCAATAAAATGTTGTTTTAAAAAATAAAAAAAAAGTAGGAATTCTAGCCCCATATCTCGCCATATATCCAAATGGAAAAATAAGAAGACAGTTCCTATATTTCCGCTGGAATCTTTTTTCAACTAAGGAAATATTGATACGCTATGGGTTATTGGCCTTGGATCCAGGAGGATGCTGATTTTGCAAAGAGGAACAAACTCTTAGACATCTTGTAACAACTTGTGCTGGGGTACAAGGGGAAAAGGTGGAATTATTTTAAGAAATATGATGATTTGTCCTCTGTAGATGATAAACCGATTGTGTGGGAATGTTGTCTGTCAGGTAGAACCACTGTAATAGTTTTCGCTGTGACTAGTTTTCTCAACTTCAAATGGAAATGTTGCCACCAACTGTATAAGGTATTTGATTATCAGGCAAATAATTGTATTACTGATGGTTCTGGCTGCTTTTAATTGCATAACATGCTTTTTTGTGTATGCAATCTTCCACTTCATAGGTTGCCTTTAAACTGCACAGTGCACTTTATCGTGTATGAAATTTTACATTCTATAGGTTGCTTTTTTGATTGCATATTGCACTGTACTGTTTATTTGGGTTAAGTAACCTTGTACTTGTACAGAAGGGGACCCTTTGCTCTTTTGGAATGACGAGGTTCGCTTGGTACAAGGGGGAGAGGACTTATATGTCCAATGGACATTTAGTTAGCTGTATGAGTATATTTGCACTATTAGATTGAATGTTTCCTGCTCTTATGTATGAATTAGATAGGTCTTGATTATATGTGTGGTATTTCCAGCACAGAGGACTTTGTTTACAGATACTCGTGCTTTGAACGTGCACAGAGAAAACTCATCATCAGCTGTACTCACTCACCGCTCGCAGCTCGTAGCTCCGTTCCCAGGAGGGGCGGAGCTCTTTTGGTGGTCACGTGAGGAGTCGCGTGACAAGAAGCGGAGACAAAACACACCCGCTTTCACCCTCGCGGCGTTGAGCCCGGAAGGTGTAGAGGGCGGAGGCTGTTGTGCGGCTGTTTGGCGCTAGTGGTGCTACATTCAGTTGGGAAGTGCGGCTAAGTGCAGTCTCTGGCAGTCTGCGGCAGGGAGGCACGAAGGCAGCAAGGTAATTTTGAGACTCTTTATTCTGAAAGACTTGCATATCAACCTGGTACCTCTGAAATTCTAGTAATTTGGCCAGGTTTTATTTACTAACTGCTTACAATGGTCGACTCCCTGGTCACAAAGCCTTCGCCACATAGGACAGGGGCGGGTTGCTACCCAGAGGTAGCCATTACATGCAGTACTGCCTCGTTTGAAAATATTTTACAAATAAATGTGGAAACGGCTTAGGTGGTGGTGAAAGGATTAAGTTCAGGAGAAGGGGAAGGCTCCCATACACAGCTTTACTTACAGCCCCAACAGACTTTTCAGATCCCGGATATATCGGTGCCACCCAAAGAAATTGAAAATCGTGGACTTTTAAATAGCACGGTGGCCACCGACGATATGGGTCAGAGCATGGAACCACAAACAGGACCGTCCCCTAAGGATATAGTGAGGGAGGTCTCCCCCAATTTGACTCCGTTAAATTCTACTCTCTCCTCTCTAAAGGACTTGGGCGCAACTTATGACGATGAGACGGGTTCTCTAAGGCCAACCCTATCTCCTGATGTGCACCCCTTTGTTTTCGGTTCTTTAAATGGGAACAAAAGAGATCAGCACCCTGCAAAAAAAAGGATAACGGCTGGAAACCCTTTGGGATTTCCTTACTGAACACCGATTTCCACACAAACTACTCAAGTATGAACCAGCAAAACAGGGTGACTACTCGAGAATGTCTTCCGGATCCCTTTACGCCACGGCCTAGACCCCAACAAATGAACACTTCAGGGTCTTATACATTCATCCCTGAGCGTAAGGGGTCATCATCAAATAAATGGGGGGGCCTCTTGCCTCATTTAAAAAAACTCTACCTCAGGGACCCTTACAAAGATTCCACAAAGGAGAATTCCCTCAGCAAGCGCCGTTTCCAAGTAAACGGCAAAGAAGACAACCCTCTCCCACAGACGAGGATCTCTTGTCCGTCTTGGAATCAAGAAGATGCCCCTTCTAAAAAGGACCCCCAAATCGATCCTGGAATGATTACAGCTTTTGCTCTTGTAATGGCCCCCTTTATGAAACTTATAGAGTCGCAAAATGATCAGCTTCGGGACCATACGACAACAATTGCAATGCTGTTTTCTAAAATTATTTTTATAGAAGGCTTCGTCTCTGCAATTCAGTCGAAACTCGAAAAAAATGACGAACACACGACAGAAATTTTGAAAAGTATCATCGAACCATTCATAAAAGAAAAAGAAATAAGATCGGAAAGGTCAAGTCTTCGGTTAGGGAGTGCAGGTGGCCTAGAGAGTGGTCCGTCATCCCTGGAGCTGATTCAAAACCAGAAGGTGGTTTTGCCTACAAAGAGTACTCTTGAGGAATTTTCCACTACTAAATACAAGGACAGTTCTACCAACACGGACCCTTCTGTGTGGGCAATTAGCCCAGCAATGAAGGAGGGTAGGCGAGCACCAAAAGAAGGATGTTCAGCGTCTTCCATTGCAACTAATACTTTGCCCCAGGTTACACGGGATCAGCTCGAGGCCCCAGTGCCAATTAACAACATCAAATTGTTTGACTTATTTAGGAAACCAAAATCAGGTTTATCCCCATTGAAGGAAGGTTTACTTAAAGTAAACCAGAAAGGGGACAAAAACTATGGGAAAATGGTTATATTAACGGAAAAACCTATAGGACAGAGACCTTTGCCTATTAGGAAACCCATAATGAGATCCAAAATCGCCACTGGTCTATCCCTCCCAAGGAACTCGGCACTTCCTTGCAAACCGCCAATTCATGAGAGACCATTAAAAAAAACAGAAATTGCTTCTGCTGCCCGCCCAAAAGTGAGTCCTGATGAGTCCCCTCGCCCACTGGACACCACGTTGACAAATGAAAACATGGACATTTCTCTCATGGACTTATCTGTTTATTCAGACATAAACACTTCATGGGAGGGGAAGTCGGGATCGAACACTTCTGGAACAGAAAGTGGTACCGAGGACGAAGACCCAGAAATATATAGCAAGATAAAAGATGTCGACTCTAAAGGGGAGACGAAGGCTCAGATGGTTAAAGACAGGGTGGTGCGGCTAGTGTCCTTCAAAAAGCCCTCAATGCCCACGTTGTCGATTCCGAATTCGGACTTCGACAAAAAACTTAAGTGGAAAACCAGAGTGCACTCTGGTAGAGAAGAATCGGCTGGCCCCACAGAAAAAGAAAGGGCAGACATACGTCCATCCAATGCCTTGGTTTACACAACACTGGAAGACAGAAGGAACTTTCTTGTCCAGAGATCCCTGGAAACTACCAGTAGTAAAGGAGTCGGCCCTGACACGACAAAGGAAAATAAAAGAACAGTGTCATAGGCAGAAACGACTGAGAGTAAGCCGGTATGTGGGCCTAACAATCAGAACGCTCACAAAGGACCGGGGGCAAATAACGCTAAGGAACACTACAGAGTACTACTGGAAAGAACTCTAGGTTACGAAGACAACTTAATTATGAATTGGGCAAACGTTATGAGGCTCATACAATCCCTGGATCATCCTGAGAAATTAAAATCAAGGGATTTAGACTGGATCGAATTCCACAATGAACAGCGACACGACAGTGTGATTCTCCACACAGGTGATCAAAACACTAAAAACTCACTCTTAGAGCTGGGTCCAAAACTTAACTTATGTGGATTCGTGCTTAGGGAGTTGGAGGAGGAAAATAGATCCGACCGTGTAGTTCCAAAGGACCCGAAATATCTACTACGTAACCACCCAATTACCACTACCAAACCCAATAAGGAACATCTGATGAAAGTAGGAAATAGTGGTAGAGGGACCCGAGAGGTCGACAGTAGAGAAGACCAAGTGCATATTCAATCAGAAAAAGCAGGACTAAACTTGGGGAACAGTCAAGATGACTGGAGTTGGCTGGCAGGGGCTCTATCTGCTAAGTCATAACGCCAACACCTATCTACGAGTGCCCACTCCAACTCCATATCAAAAGGGATAAAGATCATGAGTTGGAATACAAGGGGTTATTTGCATTTACTTGGCAATTCAGCAACACACCTGTCCTCCTATGATCTTTTTTGCTTGCAAGAAACCTTGTTGTGTGACCTACCTCTTCTGGACAGGTTTGAGCTATACTTAAACCCCGCAATAAAGGGCACGAAAGGTAGACCGAGTTCGGGTTTACTGTTGGGGGTAAAGCGCACTAGTGGCATAAAAGTGCTCTCTTCTCTAAACAGAAACCCTTGGATCCAACTCACTAGGATTTCATCCACGTCTGAACCCGCTTTACTTATTCCGGATTGGCAGTTGCTCATATGCAACGTATACTGGGGCCCGACAGCCCGAGTTGAGGACAAATTCATGGAAGTTCTATTGGAAGCCATAGACGACGCTAGGATTGAATGCTCGTCACTCGAAATTCTGCTATGTGGTGACTTTAACATGGAATGTTACGACAAGAAGCAGAGGAAAATAGAGCTCCTGCCTCTGAACGCCTCAAAAAATATAACGAGAGGAGTGGCCATGGAGAAGGAACTAATAGCCAGGAACATAGATATGGTAAACGGGAATTTGGCGGGCGACAAACCGGCCACCCCTACATGGAAACGGGCTGCCCAAACAAGCACATTGGACTACATTTTTGCATCAGAAAACCTCTTTGGCAAATTAACATCGTTGGAAGTGATCTCCACGATCCAGAGTGATCATAATATTCTGGAACTCAAATCTGAGGCCTGGAATAAGTTCTCGTCTGCACCAGGTAAACATCTACCAAACCAGTTTCTTGAGTTAACTTCTGGGGGCAATAGACTACGTATGGGAAGAAAAGAGACGGCCCTGGTGCTGGATTCCTTAATCAAGGACCAAGGTCCCAATTTGATAGAATATGCTGAAACACTGAAGATCCTTCGCCCAAAAGTAGTCGCCAAGGAAATCCACCAATGCAAGCGGCACTATTATGATCATCAATTAGTGACCAAAAAAAAAAAAACTGGTAAAAAAAGCCAGGAGGTTATATGTTAAAACCAGTGCACCAGCTGACCTAGTCCTGTATACTAAAGCTAGAAACAACTACAGGAACTGGCTTAAGCAACACAAACATCAAATAATGTAACAAGACAGTGAGAAGATGCTTCACCTACTTTCTACTAAAAACATCACTGGTATTTGGAAGTTGATTAACGAAATAAACATCCCTTCTGACTCAAAAATGGTAAACCCAATAGCCTCAGAAGTTTGGGAAACTCATTTTCGGAACCTTTACTCTATGGGGAAAATCTGTGGTCCTGCCTCATTCTTACCATCGAATGAGCCTTGGGACTTCAAATTTGGAAAGCAAGATATCCTAGACCTCATTAAACAGTCCAATTCTTCAAGGGCCGCAGGACCAGATGGACTTACTAACGACATCCTTAAAAGGGACCCGGAAAAATGGGCTTCGTTTATGTTGGTTTTGTACAACAACATAACAAGACTAAAAAAGTGACCTAAATCCTGGACGACGTCCATAATTGTGCCGATTTTTAAGAAGGGAGACGGGTCCGTGCCCACAAACTACAGACCGATTGCCCTTTTGGATGTCCTCGGTAAAATATTTGCAGCATTAATTTTGAAGCACCTGAATGATTGGAGTCGGTTGGAAGAACATTTGGACCCTTGGCAATCAGGCTTTCAAAAGGGCATTGGAACATCCTTAAATGTGCTAATCATAAATATAATCAAATGTATGGTTAAGGACAAGAAATACAAGAACATCTATATCGCGTCAATAGACTTGGAACAGGCGTTCGATTCTGTTGACCGCGGAATGCTATGGCAAAAACTGAGGAAATGGGGTTGTCCGACCAACCTGAGAGAACCTCTGGAAGCACTGCACACGGGGACAACCCTCAAAGTGAGATTGGACAGACAGGGCAACCTTTCAAACAATGTGGAGGCCCTGAATGGTCTGAAACAGGGCTGTCGGTTGGCTCCTGCTGTTTTTTGCCTTTTTATATCTGATATGCAGGAAGCTTTCAAAGCAGTGAGGTGTTTCCCCCCAAAAATCGCGGAGACCACCGTGGGAAGGCTGTTATTTGAGGACGATCTTCTGTTGCTAGACCAGACGGCCGTCAGACTTCAGCGGCAACTAAAGGCACTCGGGTTATACATACAAGGAAACGGCCTCCGTATAAATCCGAAAAAATCAAAGATCTTGAGGCTAGGACCTATCATCGGCATGAAAAATCTAAGGTGGTGCCTATCCGGGAAAGAGGTACCAGTGGTCTCGTCCATGGTATACCTTGGAGTAACCTTAAATAACAGGATCCAAGATGGTCCAGGTATCGTAAGGCTTAGAAGTAAAGTTACGAACTTAGCTTCACAAGCATTGTTAATTAAGCGACTATACTGTTCTTTTTCCCTTCGTCCTCTGATAGATTTCTACAAACTGAAAGTTGTGCCAATTCTCACTTACGCAGCGGAGGCGAATTTCTTCATCAATCTAGATGTTTGGAAACTGTTGGAGGGCCTATTCTGGAAAAGAGTATTGGGCTTACCGACATCAATTCCAATGGAAAGTGTGCGTAAGGAACTGGGCCTATCCTCCCTTTACATATCTACGGTCTGGAAATCCTTGACACTCCTTGGCAAATGTCTGCACCCCCAGGAAAGAAGTGGATTTGTGGCAATTAATGAAGCAATCAAAAGAAAACTGATTCCGGTCCTAACCAAGTGGCAATTAATTTGCTTAGAAATTCTGAATACCATAGCACTAAAACTAGACAATCTTGTGTTAAATCCGCTCATGGTAAAGAGGAAACTCTTGGATTGGGATTGGACAGCCACCCTGGACAGGCTTAGTGTTTTGCCATCAATAACCCAAGGTATGGACGAGCACTATTGCAGAGGTACCGTTCACCCGTACTTGGATAAATTTCCCTCAAATACGGAAAGGCAGTGGCTCTTAAAATTCAGACTAAACCTTTTTCACACAAGAGAAGTCCTAGGGAGAAGAAACAAAAAAGAGGAAAAACCCAGTTTGCTGTGTCGTGGCTGTGGACAAGATGCTGAAACCTTACAGCATCTAGTGATGAACTGTGTTTCCTTAACTAAGCCCAGAGAGAAATGGTTGGGGTCGCACCTTTCAAATTTAAGTACTTTAACCTTGCAGGACAGGTGGTTAATCCTGAGAAGGGGGGAAAAAGTATCTATGACCTTGGCTTTGTTGAATTTCGTGAGAGAAATTTTTTCAATTCTGGACATTTAGTTATTCTACTTAGCTATACTGTTTTCTCCCCTATATATAATTGATGTAATTGTGTTTTTTTTCTTTTTTTTTAATTCTCTTTTCTTACCTTCATAACGCATTTAAAGTTTCCTTTGGTAACTAATTGATGCAATAAAATAAAAAAATAAAAATGTGTGGATTTTAATTGTGTAATTGAGAGTTGTAAATGCATTGACTTGATGTCATTGTGTTAGTTGTTTTAATGATGTACATACATTTAAAGTGATTGAATTGTGATTTATTGTGCAAAACTTTGTTAAAGGTTATTGTTAACCAAATAACAATAAAAAACAAAAAAATGCTGGATTTACAATTTGTATGAAAACCATGGTACTGTATGGGCTAAGGCTGGATTTGCCCTCCCTGGAGGCAAAGGGGCGACCTCACCTAGTCACCATGCTTGCCTACCTTAATGGCATTGTAGTGATGCCCCTGAAACAGATTTTGTCAGATGGTGGCGCTAAATAACAAGAGGCAGGGAGGTGTGGCAAATCCCTCTCTGGGGAAAGGCTACAAGAGAAATCCAGAGTCTTTTATGCATTTTGGTCAGTATGTCAGTAAGCTCATGAAGCCTCTCCCCTTCAAAAATGCCAGAAAATGAAAAGTGGGTCAGCGCCTGGAGCTGAAAGTGGAGGTGCACTGGCATGCAGGGAGGGTGGAGCTGCCAACATGTGATTCCCCATCGGGAGGTCTGTGAGAACCCAATTGCCACTGGAAACTGGAGAGAACTGCTAAGCAAAAGACAGTAGGGGGAAAGTTACAGTACGCTGAAAAGAATGCTGACCAGTTGTACGGGGGGAATGCTCAGTCTGGTCTAAAATAAGCAGAACAAATGTTAGCTGAAAGTAAACGCTGAAAACCTGTATATTCTTTGTCAGGATGGGTGTACGTAATGCCCACAGGTCATGGGAGACTTACATTGGAAATAATACAGATTGATATAATACTGATGTCAAGAAGGATCAACTTAGTGTCTCATGGGCATAACTATAGGAATACTGTTCATCCTCAGGGTTTCCTGACCTAATAATATGCAGTTGTGGTGATATGGTGCCCAGCTGCTTCTTGGCTCAACTCAGTTGCAGGGTTAAAGTACCTATTTACTACTTTTCTATATGGTCTCTCCCAGTGTCAGTGTTCTAGCTCTCGCCACACTCTGTATTCTCCCTCTCCTGCCAGCCAGTATTTGCCCCCCCCCTTGCTTAGGGCCCATGTCAGACTTGCGTTACCTCACCCTCTGGCCATTGGTCACCCTCCAGGCCCAACACGAACTGTCTACGATCGTCCCCCTGGCTTGTGGTTTTTGTCTGGCTGGACATAGGTCACATTCCTAGGGCAACTATTCTCAGAACCAGATATTCCCTCCTGAGGCAGGTATATAGTTTCTTATTAATGTACTTCCAGGCCTTAGAGAAAAACCCCTGTAGCCACAGGCATGAGTTGCGTCTGAACATCTATCCTAGGTAGTGTTCCCTCCTCCTGGTCTCTTCACTCCCACTCATGTTCCTTCTCCAAGTCTTGAGCTTGATCATTGACCCTACCTGTAGAGCCCTTACCTGTTTTATAGGGCACTTGATTACCTTGATTGTTCACTTACGTTCCTGAATGGTTAGTCCTGTGATCATCTATCTATATATATAAAACGCTTAGGTATGTTCCCATACTGGCTGATACAATTTATCAGTGATAGGTTGCCCTCTGCTGTCCAAATGGCCTCTGTGTGCCCTTTCACTTCAACAACAGCTATCATTTTAACAAATAGAATGAGCAAGGGTCTGTGCGGTCACCTTCACCTTCCACTATTGCAAACATTCGGAATAATTTGAAGTTACTTCTTTCCACCTCCACTTCTCTTCACTCAGGGCACAGCGGTTCAAATGTCAATGAATAGTTAATTACAGGCTCAATGTTTCAGTCTCTAAAGAGAGAAAAGCTGTAGGTTGGATGCCTCCTCGCAAGCTAAAACTGAAAATAGGTGCTGCAATTATGCTACTATGCAATTGCATGCCATCACGGGGACTCTGCAATGGAACAAAGTCACATCATAGAGGCCCGTTTAATCGATGGATTAAACGTAGATACTGTTCTTATACCGCGCATACCTGTCATTCCATCTGATAAAAATATGCCTTTCAAATTGAAAAGAAGACCATTCCTATACGTTTAGCCTTTTCAGTTATCATTAACGAGTCACAGGGACCTACTCCCACTTCCTGGAAGCAATCAGTAGTAATTCCAATATTTAAGAAGGGGACAAAAGTGACCCTATGAAATACCGGCCGATATTGACCTTTACAATATGCTAGAATGGCGTATGTTACGCAGGGAACAGCTAGTCAAAAAATAATTCAGATTTTATATACTAACGTTACAGAAAGTCATAATTCTATCACAGACGCAGAGGTAAAGCATTATGCTTTCTCACTTTTACTTTCTCAAGCTGCAAAGTTTCAACAATAATCATATAACAAAGCATAAAACTACAATACCCAACATAGTTTTGAGTCTTTGGTAGTTTATATTATTATTGGCCCTTTAAAAACATGTGACCTTCCTGACCAATAGTCCATAACCAGTCCCAGAAACCCTGTCCACCATCTTAAAACATCCTTTTTCTTTCGCTAGTCTTCTTAAAACTGTATATGTTCCAACTGGTAAACGCAAACTGAATTACACTTCGCAGCCAATTTTTCACATCCCCATTGGCTTGCTGTCTGGGTTGAAACCTACAACATAAAGCCATATCTGTCATGACCACTGTGAGGGGGCACAAGTTGTGCCACAAGCAGGCTCCCACCAGAACCCTGAGGGCCTTAAAACCACTGCAAAGGGGCTCCTGGAGCCAGTCCTGGCGCCGTTGGCACCAGGCTCATGTGTAGGAAGGAAGGGCTGTTCAAAGTAGGTCCCATTTATGTACATGGGCCTTTAAATCCAACATGGAAGCACCCACAAAGTCTAGTTCTGAGAACCAAGCCATGCGGTCTAGTGTTTTGGGTGTGGCAGGCCTGGAACTACTTTCCCTGGTACTACTTTACCTGGGCTATATAAACCATAGCCTGACTGCAGAACATGCTTCGTGTTATTCTGCAACCAGCAGCGTGACGCTCACCGTGTCCAGCTCCTGGTCTTCAGCATCTTCCTGTAATCCTGCAAGAACAAGATTATTCTGTTTTACCTGAGAAAACACCATCCAGCACTCAGCATCTCAACTGGGCTGCAATCTGTGGAAACCGAGAGAAGAAGAAACATCATTCACCTGTGAGTACTAGCTTAAGGACTTCTGGCGAACCGCTACCACAGCTGCTGTTCGAACATTGCGAGAAAGGGAAAAACAATATTAGAACGCGCGCTTCCAAAACATCGAATTCCATCAGTCTTACCTGAATTCCATCGTGCTATGCCACGCTTCCATCCGGAGCACCACAGCAACATCTGCAAAGGAAAAGAAACATATTCATGTTAGCTTTCAATATTAAACAACCGCACAGCGCTGTACTACCTTAACGGATTCCGGGGGCCTGTTTTTCATCGCGCTCTCATCCACTGGCAGCACCACAGCGGCCTGTGAGGAGAAGAAGAAGAAAACACAGGTTAGCTTCAATAGACCATAAAAGCGCTGCACTACGCGCTTTCTCTTACCTAGAAACATGCCTCTCCATCCGGCACGCCATCATCAAGACCTTTGCACCTGAAAAGAAGGAGATGAAGACGTTAACAAATTCCCACCATAAACAGAACAAAGACTTACAATTAACAAACCTACCTGCCTACCAGCAGATTCGGGGTCACAGCAGGCCTTGGCCCAATGAAGGCGTACTGCACCAGTGAAGCAACTCGGGCAGCTTGCCAACAAATGTCAAGCGCCCCTGCACAAGAAACGCAGGACGGATAGCTCACCCTACAAATAACTAAGATTCATTATTCAGCGCTGGGCAACTACGCATCCAGGGTTTCAGATCTCAGAGCCTTCCAGACGCCCCCCAGGATATCAGGTGAGCGTAACAATATCTCCGACATTTGGTCTATATGGGTGGGTAATCGTGACACATCAATCGCATAATCATATACATCACAACATCATCAATACATCATAGTATTATTATTCACGATTATTAGGGTGGGATAATCCTTCGCCTCTGTGTCTTTAATAGAATTATGACTTTCTGTAACGTTCGTATTGAAAATCTGAATTCCATGTCAAGACTGTGAGGCTCGGATTATGCTTGTTCAAAGCTTACCTACCACCAACACTGCAACTTTTTCAATCGGCTTGAAATAATAAGTCTTGAATGTCGATTCATTTAACCAGTCCGTAGCCTTCATAATATCCTCCAATCGTGCTCCTACAATATAGGCCTTAGAGGTTATCGCTCCTTGATGTAAATCCACCGTACACAAGTAGTATATAGTAAAGTATTTATTTACGCGACCCCACAAGCCTGCTGCCCTGCCACCTCCAGCCAACCGTCACCGTGGAATGTTGTCCTCCGAACCCACAACATTCCACGAGTGTCCCTGCACGAGCCCGTGCACATTACGACATATCCTCTTCCCTTGAATAACACAATTGTTAATAACCTGTGACACATACATTGCA
Source organism: Ambystoma mexicanum (assembly GCF_040938575.1). NCBI lineage: Eukaryota > Metazoa > Chordata > Amphibia > Caudata > Ambystomatidae > Ambystoma > Ambystoma mexicanum. The sequence continues at coordinate 988,094,294 of NC_090921.1, forward strand.
AACATTTTGAACAATGGAAACATGAACATAACTATATATATATATAACTCATCATTAATACCAATTGCATTCATGGATAAAGAAAATATTTACCACAAAGATGCATTGCAACATAACATGTAAATTTCATGTTTAACAAATATAATCTCTAAACCTTATAGGGGGGCCACACCTCCTGGCAAGACGACCCCCATCTTGTCCTACATCAGGTTGTTGATCAGAAGCATTTTGACCCTCCACACTGCTTTCGGCACTCACAGGACCTGGAAGTGGAACACCCTCTTCCTGTTCAATGCTGATCCCTTGTGAACTCACAGGATCATAATCCAACCCAGTCCCGTGACACTCCCAATCAGACTCCACACCTGCCCTCTCCCCACGTTTGAAACCATCCACCACCACCCGTTTCTTGCTCCAAACAGAACCATCCTCCAATCTCACATGGCCTTTTCCAACCTTAACAACTCTCCTTGAGGGCAAAAACTTGCTGTGACCTTTATGAACCATCCTGGGATTACGTATGTACACCTCATCCCCAAGCTCAACATTCAACTCCTTTCTAAACTTTTGTGAAGACCCCATGGCCTCCTGTCGCGCCAAAATACTGCGATGAATAGCTTGTAAATCCATATCACATGGCCCACCACCACCCATAGCCAGGGTTCTCAACATAGTACCTGCTTTCCTGCCCCTCATAAGCTCAAATGGAGATCTCCCCGTAATAGTGGCTGGCGTTCTGCGATATGCAGCCAGATATTGTGTCACCACTTCCTGCCAATCCAAACCATTAGCCAAAGCTAACTCTATAGCTGACTTAATAGTACCATTGGCCCTCTCCACTAATCCATTTGCAGAAGGATTGTACAAAGCTGTTCTAACATGTGAAATAGCATGTTGTTCCAAAAACTCTCTCATCGCTCTGGAAGTGAACTGCACCCCATTATCTGTGACTAAGGTTGCAGGTAATCCCTCACGATCAAATATTTTCCTCAAGAAATCCATGACAGAATCAGTTGTGATGCAAGAACACGCCGCCACCTCAATCCACCTGGATGTATAGTCCACCAACACCAACATATATCTGCACTCAGGCTCTAAACACTCAAACGGACCCATGATATCTAAAGCCAATTTCGACCACACTTGTTCTGGAACCTCTACAGGATGTATAGGTTGTGTATGGAGTACCTTGCTTTTATCGCTAACAGAGCATGCCTGACAGTCTTTCACCACCTGTTCGACATCCTTGTCCATAGCCGGCCACCAGTACTCCTCCCTGAGTCTCCTCTTAGTCAAAGATCGACCCAAATGACCAACATGTGCTAACGTGACTATTCTCCCTCTCAAACTCACAGGGGGTATCAACCTACTTCCCCTAGACACACCCCAAAGACCCTCGGCTAATTCATGTAAAACTTGGGCATAACCTTTCCCTTCAGGCCTGTCCTTAACCGTGTGCCACCCTTTCACTAGACCTTCCTTAATCCACTTTAACTCAAGATCGGCTTCAGACTCCTGATCCCACAACGATTTTTCCACCGCAGACGTCACATAAGCAACCTGACATTCCTGCCAGTCTTCATCTTTCCTTAAAACTGTCTGATTGCCCTCTTCCACCGTAGGCAAACGGGACAGGCAGTCTGCCACAACATTCAACTTCCCCGGAAAATACTGCAATGAAAAATTGTAATCCTGTAGTTGTACTGACCATTTCGCAATCCTCGGGGATACTGCCATAACTCCCTTGGTAGAGAACACTTGCACCAACGGTTTATGATCCGTTCTGACAATATAAGGAATGCCCCACAAAAACGTCCTAAAGTGTTTTGAAGCCCATAACACTGCCAAAGTCTCTCTCTCAATTACCGAGTATCTAGTTTCAACATCTCTCAAAGTCCTCGAGGCAAAAGCCACTGGCATCCATTCACCACTTATCCACTGCTCCAGCACTGCCCCCAAACCCACTTCACTTGCATCCACAGTCAGGGCCGTTTTATTTTTCGGGTCAAACGATTTCAGGCAGGGAGCATTTTCTACATCCCTCTTAACCAACCCAAATTCCACTGCACACTCCTGAGACCATGCAAATCTTACACATTTCCTCATGAGCGCTCTCATGGCCACTGTTTTTTCCGCATAATTGGGTATAAACTTAACATAGTATTCCGCAAGGCCCAAAAAAGGCCTTAGCTGATCCTTATTGACCGGAGCTGGTGTATCCCTCAACACCTGCACCAACTCCCTTTTGGGACTCACACCTCGTGAACTCAATACATGTCCCAAATACGTGACCTCTTCCACACCTACCTGACACTTGATTAACTTTACAGTCAGACCTTTGTCCTTAAGAATCTGCATGACCCTCCTTACCCTGGCATCATGTTCCTCCCTGCTACTGCCCCAGATTAGAATGTCATCTTGAAAATAACTGACTCCCTCCACCCCACCCAACATCTGTTGCATCAACCTCTGGAAGACTGCCGAAGCCGAAGCAAGGCCAAATGGCATGCGACAGAATCTGTATGCCCCAAACGGAGTCACAAACGAAGTAAGTGGTCTAGAGTCAACATGCAGGTCAATTTGATGGTACGCTGTTGACAGATCAAAAGTTGAAAAATACTTGGCATCTCCTAATGTCAATAACAACTCATTAATATTCGGCAATGGGTGCCGATCCACCCATATGCTTGAATTCAGCTCCCGGAGATCTACACACATTCTGATGCTCCCATCCCCCTTTTTAACCAAAACCACGGGAAACAACCACTCTGAGGACTCAATGGGCTCAATTATCCCTGCTGACTGCAATTTGGCCAATTCCTCCTTGAATGCCTCCCTCGCCGCTACTGGTACTCCCCTCACTTTATGTACTTTGGGAACCGCTCCCTTCTTCAAAACAATGCGATGTGTAAAACCTCTGAGCCTACCCAGAGTGTCAGAAAACACCTCAGGAAATTCACTCATAAGCACCGTAGAAGTAACCATTTTATCATTCTGTCCTGCTCCCTCCGTGACACTGAGAACCGGTTCCTTCTCACCCGGGTGAATCTGTATTTTAAGTGCAGCCTGCTCATCCCAACCCAACAGATTTGTGCCCTTTGAAGCCACATACAACTTACCCAAGGTTTGCCTCCCTTTGAAGGAAAATGTCGATCAATTGTAGCCCAGGAGGTCGATGGGACTCTGCCCATATGCACATGGTTTGATATCCGCAGCCAATAAAGTAGAAATATCTTTACCCAACACTTCTTGATACACATCCGGAGCCACCAGTGTATAGGGTGACCCCGAATCCACCAGCATATCCACTGGGTGTTGATCCACCAACACCGACACCCATGGACCCTTCCGCCCACTTCCCTCCACATGTAATATGACGCTTTGATTAGATCCCCCTCCTGATGTCCCTTCTAATAACATGGTAGAGTCTTCTGATGCCACACTAGCCACCAACTGCCCCTTACACATACGTGCAAAATGGCCCAAACGCTTACATTTCCTGCATTCAACATTGCAGGCAGGACAAGATTTAGACTCAGCCGTGTGACTTGACCAGCCACAATTCTTGCACCCCTCCTTACTCTTAGGTGCTCTAGTCCCTTGCACCCCAGCTCTATCCAAACCTTTTTTGTTCTTTGCTACTACAGCATGCACTATCTCCCTATTCATATCCCTCTCAGTAAGAATTTGTACACTGGTCTTAGAAGCTTCAATTGCTCTTGCAATCTCCAACACCTTCTCAAGTGAAGGATCACTCTCTATCCATAACCTTTCTCTTATTTTCTGATTAGATGTCTTCATCATGACCTGATCCCTTATGTGTTCCTCACCATTGCCAGGAAACCCACATGTAGCCATGAGTGCACGTAGTGCCGTAACATAAGTAGTATATAGTAAAGTATTTATTTACGCGACCCCACAAGCCTGCTGCCCTGCCACCTCCAGCCAACCGCCACCGTGGAACTCCTCTCACTGAATGGGTGCCAAAGCACTGTACATCAATGCCTGCTTGGGTTATCACCCATCTCGCAAGGGTTGCCGGAGTTACTGCCCTGAAGGGTTTTCTTAATGCAATGAGCAGTTGAGACGATATTGTTCTCAAGCTCGTCTTTGTTCTCTTCGTGATATAGAAAGTTACCCCTGAGGGAGATGATGACTTTCTGTTAACTTCCAACGCTTACGCGTCAGAAACCCTCTTGCATGATAAAAAACATAACATTGTCACTTTGGCAGACAACGCTTCCCTGGGTAGCTTGGTGTTGTCAGGCCAGGATATGAACAGTTTCAAAACTCTGTCTACATCCCACAACTGAGTGTACTTCTCCTTAGGCGGTCTGAGCAACTTAATACCCTTCAGTAATCTGCATATCAAAGGGTGCTCTCCGACTGCTAACTCTTCTACCTGGGGTGACCTGCCTGAAATCGCTGAGCAATCCGTATTAACGATCCTGTTAACCTGCCCTGTGCCGCCATCTGTGCTAGGCAATTGGCTATGTGCACTACATCTGTTCCAGAGGGATGAACGTTCCTTTCCATGCACTAGCTATGCCAGCTTGACCATGCTGACCTGTATACTTTCCTGGTCCCTGGAACCCAGGATTCTTCGATAATATATTCAGCCCAATAATCCTGGCCTAGTCCAGGATCCCCTAAAATTGCTCATGCAATGAGGGAGAGGCTGCCTGTTCACACTAGAGGTGGCTGTCTCTGGAGGGTCCCGCACGATCAGCTTGTACTTCGGAAGAGCTATCGGATTGTCCAACATCTCCAGCAGATCTAAGAACCACACTTTGCCCCTGAAATCCAGAGTTATCAGAATTGGCGACACCCACTGCCTCCTCACTTGAGCCGGCATCCTCACTATCATTGGAAATGGCTGGAATCATGTGATGCTGAAAATGCCTTATGGAGGGACAGGGCCTCTAGTCGTTGTCCTACCGCTGTTCTGTGTGTGCTTTCCTTATGTTTTTTGACACCGAAGTCCAAGCTCTTCATGTTTACCTTTTGGTGAACAATACCAATGGAATAACCTTATGGCACCTATTGGTGGGGGTACAACCTTATACCCCTTATGTGTGTTTCTGGGCACCTGTGAGTTGCCCACAGAGCAGCGTATGGGCTGGTGGCAGCTACATGCTGACTTGGCAGTGGCTCGGAATGTACTCTATTTTTGGGACACTCAGGCCCTGCCATAGGAATCAATGGATTCCTGATAGAAGGCAAGACGGCCACTGTGGCCTCCTGGTTTCTAATGCCTTTTACCTTGTTTCCCAAAGTCCTGGGAAGCCCTGACATTGTCCCTTCCTCCTGAATGGCTGTTAGGTGGAAACACCATATATGGCTCTGGGGCTACCTCCTGTCAGACTGACTGGAACCTTCCCAGGTGTTGTGTGTACACTCTAGGGGTGAATGGAGTTGCTAGTCAACTCGCATTCTCTGTTGTGCGTGCCTGATTTCTGTGTGTGTGACACAATGAATAAGACAGCCCTGACTGAAACTGACATGAATGCAGTGTACTGTGCTGTGTACTTGCCCCAATCCACATCTTTTGTTATGGGTGTCTGGGTGGAGTGAATGGCCTGAATGCCTGAGAGCCTGATTGGCTGCCTGCCTGCATGAATGCCCTTCTGCGTGATTGGCTTACTGAGCCTGGCTCAGCCAGAGTGAATGAGTGACAGATGTGTATATCTGGGGAGCACTCACTTACCAATTTGTTCAAAAGCTGAAGTCGAAATTGAAGCAAGAAGAAGCTGTTCCTTGAAGCCCAGTTGGAAGAGAGGTCTGCTGCTGCATTTCTTCAATGAAATCTGAAACCTGTTGTGTCCCCCAAGTACTGATCCAGAGAGGACCTGCGAAGGAGACCTCTCACCAAGCTACAAGGGACCATTGTGCAAAGCTGCGGCTCTTCATTGAAGTATCCTGGAAGCCAATCCTTTCTACCTGCCGTCCAGAGAAGGGGTTTTCGAAGTCCAGAAGAGCAGTGCCGGACATCTCAAGCCAGATAAGTCCATTGGTGTCGCCCAGGGTCCGGAGGTTCATTTTGTGACCGCTGGAAGCCGTTGCAGTCTACCACCTAGAAGACAGGGTACAGTGGCATACTGCTGATGGACACCCAGAGCTGTGAAAGTTCCAACTGCCTAAGACATTTTGAAAGGACATCCTTGCAGTCCCCACTGACCACTTTTACCACTTTATGACACCGGAGAAAGCCCAGAGTCGTTGGGTGCAGTGGAAAGTCCGTTGGTGGGTTTCCTACCACCAGAAGCTAATGAAGATGTTCTGAGGGTCCAGACTTGGTGAGGGTGCGAGATCCACACCAATGGTTGAGACCAGGTCACCAGACAGAGGGCGGTGCTGCAGCCGGAAGTCAGAAAACCGCAATATTCCAAAACCCGACACTAGAAGTGACCTATTCACATGTTTCAACCAGAAGTCATCAAAGGGTCGCAGGGTCTTGCTTTCATCTGCAAAATCTTTAAGGAGCCCACAGCAAGTTTAATCTTCACAGGACTTCTGCAGTCAGAGAAATCGTCGACCAAAGGAGAGCACCGCAAAGAGCCAAACTGCTGCACATCAGAAAGACTTTGGTTCCTTTTTATTCTTGGACTCAGCACCCCAGTGGCTCCTTCTTGGAGGGAATCGTTCAGTAAAGCCAAGAAACTCTGCCACTTTGCCTGCCAAGGCACCAAAGGTACTGTGACAAGGAAGAACATTTTATAGCCTCAGGAGTCTTCGAGGGGTCCCAGATTCCTCTTGGACCCTGTTCTCCTGTTGCCTCTAGGGAACGTTGGGGTGGTAGAACCTTTTAAAAGAAAGCACAAAGTTATTGAACATTATTGGACTGGACGGTAAAAGACAACATAAGTTACTCTCTAACTTTTCCCTTACAGGTTTCCCAGGTTGGGGGGCTGAGGGGTTTCCTCACTCAGAATTACTTGTCTAGTCTAAAGAAAGCATTCTGCCCCTTTTCATACCTAACCTGCTTTCCTTCCTATTATGTGCTGTTAAACCTAACTTAAGAATCCACCTGCCCATTTAAAACTGTCTGCAGTTAGTGCATCTATTACTGCATTTAAGTAATGTGTGGTACCACATAGAGTGTATATATTTTCCATTCTTTGAATAAGTATTACAAGTACAAAATGTTATTTATATGCGTATATATTCTTGAAACCTTATGTTAAAAAAAGAAGCTGTGTTATCACCTAACATAGTGTGTGGACATTCCTTTGTGGGGGCTTTGGGGAAACACTGTACTTAAGAACCTGCCTGCATCACCTCCTGAAAGCTTAATCCTGGGTACTCAACCATTGTACTAAACTGAGAGCCTTGCTGGTGTGTTTTGTGCCTTTACCCTACCATATACAAGGCAGAAGTACAGATACCCACTCCAGTCTTTACAAATGCATACTCTGTATTCAGGCCCCAGGTCTGGAGAAATGCATCTGTCGCCTCTGCCTGGTGTCTGTCCTCAAACTGAAGAATCGAGGTTGTTGACATGGACCCCATCTTGTCATCAGCCTCTGGAAAGCTCTCTCATCCAGCTTCTAATCGCTGGCATCCCTGAGGAACCTGGAGTTCCAGTCGGCTAGCTCGTTCTGTCGGCCAGGTAGATATTCTGCCGTCACTGACGCTTCCCTCTGAAGGCATAAATGCCAAAATTCCTTTGACAGCTCTGCCAGCATTCTGGATCTGGAGCCGCCTAGTCTGTTTATGTATCTGACCGCCGACATGTTGTCCATTTTGAGGAGTATGCAACATTGTGCCTTCTCCTGTGTCCCACATCTCACTGTGAACAGGCCTGCACTCAGCTCGAGGCAGTTGATGTGAAGGTCTAGTTCTTTCTCTGACCATCTGCCTCCTGTCGACAGAGCTCCACATCGGGCTCCCCATCCCCATCTGCTGGCATCACTCTATTATTGGCTCAGTGGATGAGCCAAATATTGCTCTCCAGTGTTAGGGAGAATTCTCATAAATGGCTGATTTCCTTTACCTTATGAGTTCCTCAGCAGCTTTGCTGGATTTCTAGGATGTATGTTTCTCACCTGGTAAGAGTGTGAGCTGTTTTCCCACTCTTACATGTGTTTTGCTGTGTGTGATTTCACTTTTTGTGTGATCTTGAGCACTGGCGCCTCACCTACTCCATGGCCTCAAATGTTCGTGTGTTACACAGCACCTTCAGTGCAGTGACACAGGGTTGTCTTTGAGACTTTCCACCGACTCCATTTTCTAGGGCTGACTACTGTTCCCCAGAAAAGGTAAAGTTCACATTAACTTTACTTTAATCACTTTAAACCACAGACCCACTACACCCCATCTTTCATGGAGTATTGAGAAGGGTTAATGCTTGAGAAGGGTTCATTCTTATCCCTTTTTGTCTCTTTGAGCATTGTTTCGCTCCCTTTACATCAAGACTTGGCTGGTGGCAGTGGTATCTACCCTAACTTTTCTACCGCGGTTATCTTATATAACCATGGTATTGTTTTAGGCTATTATATTAGTCATACATAAACCTGCTTGACCAAATACATTTTATTTTTGCTCCGGCTGGGTTTATTCGCCATTTCATTTTGTTAAAGTCTTTCTCGTGTTTTTCTCTGCGCGCCAACCCGGGGATGATTCCTTTGTTTGCTGTCTTGTCACAGGCTTGTGCACAGAAGCCCTCCTTAAGGTGCCTGAAAGTCTGGGTAGGCAGGATGTGAGGGAGGGATCTTCGGACCCCTGCCATGGGTTCCCTTGGTAACCCAAGTTGCGCTCTTGTTTGATTGGCTGGGGGAGCTGTCCTTGTCAGGACAGCCACCCTGCTGTGTGATTGACAGCTAGGCTGTATGAATGGGGGGACAACTGCATAAAAAGCAGGTCTCTGGGACTGGAAAGGCAGAGTCGCCACTGGAACGAAAGAACCAACGAGGAGCTGACAAAAGAGGACCCCTCCAACGACTGAACCATCCGGTGAAGCCCTGCTGCAGGTCTGAATCTTCAGAATCCGACGACAGAGGATCCTCCAGGAAACTTCTTCCCTTGAGCTGGTGGGACCAACCAGTTCACCCAAACTACAAGCCAGGGCCCCTCCTCTGGTCGAATTCGCTGTAAAGAGCTACAGTGGGCCGGATACCTAGGAAGGTCGGACCCTGCTTGGGTTTTAAGGAGCGCACCTTTTATTCATTGCTTTGCTCTGCTGCTGGTTTCTTCCCTGGCTAGTGCAGGACCCGCCAGTCTTCCTACTTCTTGTCAGTCCGACAGTCGCTTCAGGAACCATGAGCCTGCAGGAACTTCCAGGAACGTCCGCCTCGGCTACAGCTTTCTCTCCGTTTTAAGGTACTGTGCAAATCCAGTTGCTCGTTTCGTTCAACCACGGTAAAAGTGTTTGAAATCTTTCTCCAATCCGAGGGCTTGTCCTTCTCTTCTCTTTGAACTAACTTTTGTATCAACCAACCTCGTCCGGAAGCCGTGCCACAAACTTTACCGCAAACTACCCTGAACTGTGTGATCTTGAGCAAAAGACTTCTGACCCATTGACTTTGGCCCTACGTCTTTTTTACCTGATTCTATCTCTGTAGTTCCTCTTGTTCAATTACCTTGAGTACTTACCTTTTGGTTTGATTTAATTTCTATTAACTTTGTCTTTCCCTCCCTGTTAAATTGCTGGAGTGCCATTTTGCTCCCACTTCATTTTGTGAGCTTAACTTGTCTGGAATTTAAGGGAAGTGGTGTGGTGTATTAAGAGTGTGATTTTTAGACTGCTTATAATGGTGTACTGTTATACAACTGAATAGTGAAATAAATGTATATTCTTTTACTTGAAAACCTTGAGTCAGTGTTTGCCTGAATCATAGTAATTGCTGTCCTTTGTGCAACTATCCGATACTGCTCACTTACTCTTGAGATAAATCTGGCTGCTCAGCCATCGCTACCACTTTAACTACGTAGTACAGGCTTCTACCAGAGTGAATTTGTACTGTCACTTGCAGTCTTAATTGTGTGTGGTGTTCCCAAAGGGTACTGCATATAATTCTGCCTAACATCCTGTTCCAGGCATCTATATGTTGTAACCACCACTCCAGCTCCTCTCTCGCTTCTTGTGATGGGGGTACCTTTTGCTTGTAGAATACGCCCCTCCTGAGGTGTTGATTTGTCAATCTCAGCTGGGCTCTGTATTGGAGTGGTCCTGGAAAGATCACTTGGATTGAGCGCCCCACCAGTCTGGCTATCTCTCGTACCAACATCACCTCTTTTGTTAGAGTATTCTTTATTTCCTTATTGATGTTGTTCACTTCGCTCAGACGAAAGCTGCAGTGTCCCTCATGAAGTATCTACCATGAAACCGAAGAATCCCACGGTTTGCTCCGGTTGTAGGAGAGATTTCTCCCAGTTCACCAAAAAACCTAATCGTAGTAGCAAATCTATAGTGTATTCCACCTGTTTCCTTGATCAAAACCTTGTCCTGACACATTACAACGAATGGTCTGTCACCTGTACAATGGCTGCTTTCGGTTCTAGACCCCTTATTTCTGTGTCTAGTAGTAATTTGTCTGCTGCGCTCTGCATTAATGTGTTTGGCCACTTCCACTGCACTAGGAGAGCATGAAAGCTGATGTGAAAATACTGTACCATATTTATAACCCACGCACCTGAGGATATGAGATACCAGTTTTCTACGCATTGCACTCATGTCCCGCCTACTGCGGCCTTCTCTTAACATTCGCGCATGAGCTTCTGCTCTCACTTTAGTTAGGTTGTTGCTGAGGATCGGCCCGTCTCCAGCCCCTTCCTCTTCCTCTCGATGGGAAGAACGAGTTTGGTTTCTGATCGTCTTCGTTTCATTGGTTCCTATCATTGAAGGACCTGTTGTATGTGTATCGGCAGGCAGGGCGGCCCCTGCCTCTACCAGCCCGCCCAAAAATGTGCTGCCAAATACCCTCTTCAGGGACGCTTGAGTTTTATCTATGGCAGAGTAGGAGTTGGCAAACTTTATTAACTCCTTTATAAATAAGTCACCAAATAACTTTCTCTTAGCTGCCACTGCTGCCTCTGACGTGGCCAACTCGCTGGGTTTTGGGTCTTTTTTTACTAGGATTGATCTCCGTCTCTCAGCTGTAATTGCAGTGTTGGTGTTACCCAACAGGCAGATCGCTCTCTGGCCTCACCCTGTCAAGATTGCTGGGTTGATGGACTTGTTCTTTTCTTTCGCTTCTTCAGCCATTTGTAAAATATTTGTAAGTGGTCTGACCACATCGATAACTTCGTCCTGGCATGACCGCAAGGACAATCTAGACCCCTTTTTATGTCTTTGACATATTTGCCCATAAAAGTTACCATCAGGTCATGGATTTCTGGTATTATTGCAATCCCTTCTGGGAGATGGGGGCCTTGGGCACTCACCCCTGAGTTTGTTTCTAGCCTCCTTTGCTAGTCTCATCCGGAGATGCTTTTTCAATTATGCCAGTATTTCTGTCAGCGATTCCCATTCAGCGGACCATAGGTGTACAAGGGTATCATCCCCGGCTTCCTCTTCCATGTCTGCGGCCTTCCTTTTCTTGGGAGCCTTTTTACGCCCCTCTTCTCTGGAGGCCAATATCACTTCTACTTCCTCCTCAGAGGACTGACTCTGCCCATCCGCCTCCTCATCTGAGCTCTCTGAGGAAGTGTCCTGCCACTTGCTTGCCTTCACTCTGGACCTCACTGCCTTTCTCTTGCCTTTCCACTTTTGTGGTGGGCCTGGGTGCAGGGGGTGTCTTGGCCTTTCTTCCTTCCCCCTTTCTCTCTCCCGTGCCCGCTCGCTCATCTGAGGTCTTGCTTGCCCTATGAGGACTTTAACCAGTCCTCTCCATGAGGGACTATTGGTGGGACCCCTGCCCCAAACTAGCTCCAATAGTGTTTTGTATAATGTGTCCCATATTGGGCTGGATATTACATTTCTTCTCACTTACCCCAGCAGGCGGTGCTGCCTCGCCCTTCTGAGCGGTTGATTAGCCGTATGTCAATTTCGCTCTACACAAGCTTTGTGTGTGCTGACAGTCTCTGATCCAGCTTTTTCCATGTGGAACGGTTTGGGTGCCGAGAAGCGGGTCCAGGAGACTGCTTTCTCGCCTGAAATCTTCACAAATCATTCCAGTGTTCAGCCGGCCGTGAATCTGCCGGGACAGGACTCTGGCCCTATTGTCAGGATAAATTACCAGGATTAATGTGGACGGCCACAGGAGCTCCGCAGGGCTACGTCTGCATCCCTCGCCTGCTGGCCATGCCCCACCATTTCTCAGAATATTTCTGATTCTGTTACAATCATGCCATACGCCATTTTAGATGGCATATCAAGGGTAACCAGGTCAGTTGTGACATGATCAATGAATTCCACCAACTCAATGGGCCTCATTACACATTTGATGGTATATCTGCTGAAATACCACCAGACGGATTTATTGTTACCGCCACTTTGTCAGGCGGATTACAAGTGGGTGTAGGCGGTGGAGATTTCAGTGGAATTACTACCACTGGTAATTCTGCTGATTTTTGCATTTATTTCTTTACAGTAAAGCACAGATTCCCCCTAACATTCTGCTGGAGGTTTTTCCTCCACCTTACCTCCAAATCCATAGTTCGGCGGTGCAGTAATGCAGCACATCAACTGTCTTTTTGATGTGCTTCTTTTACTTATTGTAAACCTTTTCCATAGACTTCACTACAGCAGTAACTTTAGGCCGAGGTTGCGTTTTTGTGTTACTTTTTAAGACATTTGCTGCCTTGCTGCCTCAGTTGTTTGTAATGATCTCAAGAACTTTCTTGATGATCTATGATTTACGGTTGTCTTTTTTTTGTATTTTTGGTTTTCTTCTTCAGAGGTGGATTAGGTTTCAGTGGCTGTTTATTTACAGAATGATCTACTAAATAGGGGATAACGGTTCCTTCACGTATTGCCTCATTATCACTAAGACGTTCCTCATCCGCATTGGGATTCAAGAGAGCAGCAAGTTAGGGAGGGCAATTATCTGACCAAGGCTGGGCATCCCTGACCCAACATTTCGGTCCCATGTGGCATCACCATGCATTTGGAGGTGAACATATTGGCACAGTTCTTGAAGAGAATCTGAAGTGTCCATCTTGTATTTGATGTTGTTTAAAAGTACCTGTGTAATTTAACTTCAGCACTGATGTTGTCATTGGCAATTGAGTTGAGGACCAAGTTCAAAGCAGAAATCGATCAATGGCCTAGGTTTGTGATGTTCGGGATTCTCTGTCATTTGATGCACAGAGTTGAGCTCTAATGAGGAAGTTGAAGACAAGGAGGCATCGGAGGAGGCTGTTCCTTAAATGTAGATAGCGTGTCAGAGAGAGACCCAAGGGTAATGGGAGGCTTTGATGATGCACAAGGACAGTTAGTATCTGATGTATTTAGAGAGACAGCTTGATCCGGAGTGCTGATGAAATGGAGGGAAGGCTAGTACTAGGTGAAGAATTTGGCCCTACAGGTGCCGCTTAGGGTGGAGGGTCCTGAAGTGTTACCACAAGATTCGGAGGCGGAAGGCATGATGAAGCTACACAGAGCAGTAGATGTACTGCATTAGACGTGGAGACCAGATGATTCAAATGCTGTCAAAGTCCATCACATTTGAATAAGCTTAAAAAAGCGACTCTGCTGGTAACCTAAGGCGCCGGCGCCTCACCTTACTCTAACTCCCACTGCTTCTAACTGCTTGCAACTGCACTCTTCAGCACTCCATGCTCAAATGGGGTTTAAGAATTGGAGGAGCAAGTGCAACCAAAAAACAGCTTTTTGCTTTTACAGGATCCACAAGTAAATGTGCATCTCTATCTATCTATCTATCTTCTTGTATTGCGCCACTAACCCAAAGGCCTCAGGGCGCACACAAGGCGGGGAAAAAAGACAGACAACAAAAACAAATAATCCAGAAGAGACAAGAAAAAGAGCAGAAATCATCCTACAAGCCAACAGAAGAAGAAATCAGTAGATGTTGCAAGAAAATGGTGGTGTAGAGATGAATGTCAAAGCAAAAAATGGGGGATTACCCATGACTTATATCAAATAGGAAGGTTTTAAGTTGTTTCTTGAAAACAGTTAATGAACTGCTTTCAGCCAGGTGTTTTGGCATTGAGTTCCATAGGGCAGGAGCCCAAAGTTTGCAACTTGCACCACCAATTCTTTTCAAAGTGGACAGGGGTTAGACCAGAGAAATATTACAACTAGATCATAATAGGCGCCCAACAGGTTTCTTTTTGATCCTAGCAGTAAAATATGACTGGGCATCACCCCGCAGGCATTTGTACAAAAATAGACAAACCCTTATGCTGCAACCGCTGTTGAACAGGCAGCCAGTGCAGGCTGCGCCTAGCCTCAGAAATGTGCATATTGCGCTTGAGACCACTATTCTAGACCACCTGCAATGTTTTAAGATTAGCTTGGGACGTACCAATTAGGAGGCTGTTAAAATAATCCAGCTTGAAGTTCACAATTGCAGCTGCAATCAAAGCAAGATTTTCTTTTCACAGAGAAGGCTGTATCTGCCAAAGAAACTGAATGTAAAAATAACAGGAAGATTTGAGGTAGTTGGTCTGCCGGTTAAAAGACAGTTAAGGGTCGAAAAAGAACCCAAGGGTTTTTACAGTTTTTGATACTTGAATAATATGTTGGCCAATCAGAAAATTCTCGTATCTTACATCCAGCTACTTGTATTTGTACTTATTGTGTTTATATAGCGCTTTAATCCAAAGCGCTTTACATTATAACAACAGGTTACATAGAAAAATAGAACAGTAGAAGCTATTTACAATACCTGAATCAAACCAATAACGCAGTAGGTAGAGCAATTAACCTGTGAGGGTAAGTAAGGGAAGGAAGGGGATGAGAAAGGGAAGGAGGAGGGAGACAGAAAGGGCATTAGGGTGAGGATGTAGGGAGGGAGAGGTAAGGGAAAGGAGCGGGTAGCGAAGGTGAGTAGGGGAAGATGTGAGGGAGGAGAGCGAGAAGTGAGAGGGGGGTAAGTGTATCAGGGTGGGGAATGTGGAAGGAGAGATTTCAAGGAAGTACGAAAGGAGGAAAAGGTGGTGATGGAGCGGATAGAGAGAAGGAGGGAGTTCCAGTGCAGGGGGCTAGGAGCTGATAGGAGTGGAAACAGGAAGAGGCACATGGGGAAGGGGGAACGGTGAGAAAGAAGAGATCAGCGGATCAAAGGGAGCAGGAAGGGGTGTAGAAAGAAAGGAGAGAAGAGAGCTGAGAGGGGGCGAGGTCATGAAGAGATTTAAAGACAAGAGAGGAAATTAACTTTAAGTTGGGAGTGAAAGGAAAGCCAACCAAGGTAAGAAATCGAGGAGGAAATGGAGTCCTGAGGAGCAAGGAGACACAGGGTACGGATGGCTGAGTGGTAGAGGGATTTGAGGGGGGCGAGATGAGATGCAGGGAGTCCAAAGAGGATAGAGGAACAATAGAAGAGGCGAGAGAAGATGAGGGAGGAGATTAAAAGTTTAGTGGCATGGAAGGTGAGAGATGACTTTACGAATGTTGAAGAGGTGGTAGCGACAGGTGCGAGAGGTAAGAGAAATGTGGCGGGAAAAGGAGAGGGAGGAGTCAAAGTGAATGCCTAGGTTGCGAGCGTGGGAAGAGATGGGGGGGGGGAAGTGGATAAAAGGTGGAGGAGAGGGAGGGGGAAGAGTGTTGGAGGGAAAGAATAAGATTTCAGTATTATCAGTGTTGAGGGAAAGGAAACTGGATGACATCCAATTTTTAATGGCAGTAAGACAGGAAGAGAGTTTAAGGTGAAGGTCAGGAGAGAAGGAAAAGAAGGAAAGGAAGAGTTGGGTGTCATCAGCATAGAAATGGTGAGAGATAATGAAGGAAGAGATGATGGGGGCAAGAAGAGAGGTGTAAAGAAAGAATAGGAAAGGGCCAAGAACCGAACCTTATGGTACGCCGTAATCAAAGGGGAGAGTGGATGAGGTATGACCGCCCCAGGAGACAGCAAAAGAGCCGGAGGAGAGGTAGGAGGAGAGCCAGTTGAGAACAGAGCCTTCAAAACCAAATCCGGTGCTGAGTGCCCAAAACAAGAACTCTGTTTTGGCATTGTTACGAGCCAGAGAATTCATAGCCATCCATTTCTGGATTTCTGAAAAAAAATGTGGTTAATACGCTCTAAGTCTTTATGATACTCGCCAGTGAGTTTGATGACAATCTGCATATCGTCGGCATAATTGGCAGAATATATGCCCATAGCCGACAGAAGAGCACAGAGAAGTCATGAATAAATGTTAAAAAGTAAGGGCGAAAGACACGACCCTTGGGGAACACCACATAGTAATATAGAGACAATAGAAAAAGCATTGTCCTTAGTTACTCTCATATTCCGTGGACCCAAGAAAGATTTAAACCAGGCCATTGCCTCTTTGGTGCATTTACCAACCGAGATTAATCTGTCAGCCAGAAGTTGATGATCAACAAGTTCGAACGCGGCAGACGGATCCAAAAGCAACAACGATGCTGTGTTACCCTCATCGACAATACCAACAATATATGATTTCAAGTCTAACAGCGCGGTCTCAGTCCCGTTATTTGGTCGGAAGCCAGACTGCTGAGCGGCTAATGTATTGTGTTCTTCAACAAAAGTCTCATATTGGCAATAGGCAA
Organism: Ambystoma mexicanum; assembly: GCF_040938575.1. Taxonomy (NCBI): domain Eukaryota; kingdom Metazoa; phylum Chordata; class Amphibia; order Caudata; family Ambystomatidae; genus Ambystoma; species Ambystoma mexicanum. The sequence goes on from NC_090921.1 coordinate 988,110,927, forward strand.
TTTAATCAAAACATTTTAGGATAAAAGGAACAGTTGTACTTGGATGATAGTTCCGAGCCTCTGCGGGATCTGGATCTAGATTTTCCTTCTTCAGCAGAGGTTTTACCCATGCCTCCTTTATATTTTCAGGGACAAATGACTCATGAAAGGATCCATTAATGAAAGTAGTCACCCATGGGGCAAGAGTTGAGATCTATTCTTTGAATAGTGTTGCAGGAAAAACATTCCCTTTACATGAAGTAGGTTTAAGCTTTAAGACTACATCAATAACCTCTTCTATAGAGACTGCGTTAAAAGAAAAGACAGGGGAGTTCCTGACTCATTCTGTGCTACCTATCGTAGAAGTAATGTGGTCGGATGATAATTTGACCTTAGCATTAATATTATTTTGGTGTGTGAGAGTTTTGTTAATAAAACTATTATGGATACTTTGACACCAAGAGCTATTAACATGCGATAAGGAACCCATAAAAACCCTTCAATTCGTGAAGGATAGTAAAAAGCTCCTTTGGCCTGGATTTTGCTTTAGAAATCCGGGAATGTAGATGTATTTCTTTAGTCTGATGAATAAGGGCTTTGTAATGTCTAACAGCAAGCCTATAGGTAGTAAGGTTTGCCTCAGACTGATACTTCCGCCATAATCGTTCCAATTGGCGTTTTTGCGCACAAGCTTCAATTATCTCGGGTGTGAAAGGGGTATAGGATGCATTAGTGATGGTAGCAATGGAAGAACCGTAGCACGAAAAGCATCGAGTAATTTTCCGTACGTTCCTAGTTGTACAGGGTATGAGTGATTGCTTCTCAATAGAGATGATATTATGATGATTCATCTCAAAGCATACCAGATGATGTGACCAGATAAAAGTATCTACCTGGATAGAACCCAGTCTAAGGTATTACCACCTTTGTGAGTAGGAACCTTAATATGCTGCACAAAGTGTAAGGATGAAAGAGACTCAGCAAGGGAGATAGAAATTCCATCCGGTGGGTCATTAGCCCAAAAGTTGATATCACCCAAAATAATATTGGGAGAATGTGACTTACAAGAGTTGCCAACAAAAGCCAGTAAGTGTTCTTCAAAGAGGGGTTGTGAGTGGGGGGGTATATAAAGAAGCATTAGATTAAGAGAGGATACTGGATCAAATCTGAGTTTGAGAAAGAGCGCCTCACATTGATCCAGTATAGGTTTACTTGATTCATGAAAGTTCTATAGATTAAGGCCCCCTATGATTAATTGCACTCTTCAGCAGTCTGCGTTTCTAATATTTGTGAATTCTGTAGACTGGCTCCGCAGGTCGCCCGGAGTCCATGGAACATGTACAGTGACGAGGTGGGGTTGTTGCTGCCCTCCCTCATCCGTTTAATTCCTTGCCAGCATGGGGTCCTTGGGGCTCTCGCAAGTCTCTCTGACCCTCTCTTTGCCCATGAATATTTTACGTGTCCTTGTAGCCTATCATTAACCTCTCTGAGCCCTTTAACATTACTGTCGGCATCTGGCAGTCGCTTCCTCTAACCAAGTCGCAAACTCCCCCCACTGTTTCAGACTTATTTTCCCCCTCTGTTCTTCTAAGGCTCATCTGAGTCCACCCAATTCATCCAAATGAAAAGTTCCATCCATGGGGAACGGAGTATTCTTTTTAAGTCTGATCAGGAAGTGGCAGGTGTCTAGGAAATCACAAGTTGTACTGATAATGTTTGTGAGCATATAGTTCACAGGTGAGCCCTTAGGAGGGGCTTTGGCTTGGTTAGATTGCCATTTGCTCACTGTCGGTCCCTAGTTATGCCCTGTGTTCACTTGCCCTGTACGACTCACTCTTTGACTCCACTCCTTTGCGGTCATGCAAGGGGAAGGGTACTTTACCAGAGACTCTGTGGGGTGGTCCTGAAAAGGATTAAGGGACACTTCACCTGCAAACATCCGTCTTTCCCTATTTATGCGTTGGATATAACTGTCCCAGCAACCAAATCCTGTTTTTCATCTTCCCTTTTTATTTTCCCTATTTAAAGGCGAAACACAGACAGAGGGATCTCATTAGAGTGCCTCCTCCTACCAGAGTCCATTTGAATTCTGACAGTATGCAGGTACATTTACCCGAGACCTTCAGGGCTTAATTACAAAATCCAGCCTTTCTAAATTACCATTCCCAGTATTTTGCTAGATCTATTTCAGGGCAGAATACCATTCCCAAATCCACAGCAACAAATCGGGAAAAAACAACAGTTAAAACTACATACGCAACCCAGATGTTCCAACCCATATTTGCATATTCATTAAATAAATCCCTTGTCAGCTCACCCACTGTGGTAAAAACTCACAGCTCACCTTAGCTGCCCTGCATGCACAATCTGCAAGCCCCATGTAGTATTTAATAAGGTCTTCTTACCTTATCTGGGTATGCACAGGGGATTCTACGGGAGCAGGCAGCTTCCAGCCCTGTGCTGTACCTCGTTGTGCAACAGGTCCAAGTCGTGGTGCCAATCTGTGAACGTCGAAACATAATTGTCTTAATTTCAAGAGATGAGATGAGCAAAAGGGGTTATTACAGTTAGTATTGCAAGCCAAATGGACAGCATCCTAGCATTAACCTGTTCTCAATCCACTATCTCCTCTCCTCCAGATGTGATCCCTTAATAAACTCTAGTTTATCTACCCCACAATGTTGAAAGGCACTATTCCCACTTTATCTAGAACAATAGATTACTTTGTCTAAAATGTTTGGTCCTTTCATTATGTTCATGTCCATAGGGTATCACAGGACTAACCAGTTCCAGGTGAAATATGGGAGTGCTGGCGACTTTCCATTTACACCCTTAGGCAAGGGGGGCGTAGGTCTCCACCCCATGACAATGTCCACTGCAAATTTAACAGTAATTGTAAGAACCAGTTTAGACCAGTGAGTTCAATTGGTACGGAGCTTATGGCCTTGCCTTAGTAAGCTGAGGCTGGCCAAATGTCCAAAGTCAGTACTTTCAGTGCATCTGCGAAATCTGATATGGAGGCAACCAGCATTACCTGGTGCCAAATGAACAGAGGTGCATTAACCAAAGTCTTCTTTGAATTAACCTCTTAAGTGCTAAAAATTAGTATGCTCATCCTTTTTGCAAAGACTTGATTAAAGCTCAACAGTTAAAAATAACGCCAACCAGGGGTTTGAAGTAGACGTGCAAGGGCAGCGTTTTTAACACATTTTTTCACACTACCTTGTTTTCTTTTGTCAAGTGAGTCCTCCCAGGACTCGCCTCCCTCCTGAATCACGATCCCTTTCATCCTCATTTTTGGAATGTCATTATTATGTTATACTTCTTTTACTCTTTTTGGGTGTCTGTGCTCTGTGACAAATCTGGTCAATTTGTCCCCTCTCCGCAGAGGGGCACCTCCCCCTGTGAGGCTAGGGAGGTGAGCCCGCTCTGCAAAACCCTCACTAGGGGTATGGGCCCCTTTTTGGGACCCCCAAAATGAAGAAGACCTCCTCGACTAGACCACGATGTCCGCCTATATGAATGCAGATAAAACTGTTGCTACTACGGACTTACTACTATCAAACAGTGACACTTCTCTATTTTTCTCCAACCAATGGCGGTTTTCGTTTGGAAAATGCTGTTGACAAAGAACACACCCCTTTTTACTACAGCAAAGTATTTAAACCGAGAAAGAACTGGGAACTGGGAGAGATCTCCTATGCAGAGAGGAGGTCGAGTCCCACTCGGAGATGTACCCCTGCAGAATAGACAACATGGAGAGGCGGAGCCACGCCAGATCGCAGAGCCGGCGGTAGTGTGGACCGCCAGCTAAATGCTAGCCGAATGCTGGGAGGCTGGTATCCGATTCATCTAAGGTAGAAGGGAGAGGCGGAAACAGGGAAGCCATTATTTCCTCTAGTGAAGCGACCACAAGTCCAGACCGGTAGGCCGAGGGCCTTGCAACTGACACTGAGACCAGATCACCGGGGATGATCGTAATCCCCAACTTCCATATCCAACAAACATCCGGTATCCATGGACACTGTATGTGAGAAGCAAACGCTCCCACCAAGAGAGTAGCAATGAGAGATACGGACACTTTGAATTAAGCATCAGAGAGCCTATGAGGTGACGGGAATCTGGGAATCGTGGGAGAGTCCACACTAGGCATGTAGCTGAGAAAGAAAAGGATGAACATTTTAAAAAATATATGGTTGAGAGACACGGGCGGGCTCAAATGAACAAGGGCTCAGTATGAAGTATTATGAGAAAAAGAAGAATCTTGAATACCGGTTGGTAGAACCGCTGAGGCTCCGGGAGCCTGAGTTTGAACGGGTAGGCTCCCTTGTGAAACGGAGTGACAGGGAAATCAACTCCTTGAACTTAAATTGGAAAAGTTGCCAAGCTTACGAAAGCCTGAAAGTTCGAACGGGGCAGGGCACTGTGTGAAGCAAGTTGATCCGCATATAAACTTTGTACCTCTAGGTTGGGGAAGCCAACCATTGTTTGAGAAATGAAGGTATTGTGAGAAATCTGAGGGCGTCCTCACATCTACTCCCCTTGGATCGCCTTCTTGGGTGGCCTGATAAGACCATCTTTTTTGGATCCCGACCCTGGGGGCAGCAATGCAAGTGAGGATCACTTGGGTGGAGAAGCCTTGGGGATAGTAAGGTGCCCTTAGAGGAGACATGGTATCCCCCTTTTTCCAGTGTCCCTGAAATATCCCCTACCTGAGATTTTATGGTCCATTGTCACTTTCAGCCGCATGATCGGGCAAATCCCAATTTGAATAACCTGTATTCGGGCACAGATACAAGGAAGAAACAGGAAGTGCTACCCGCTTTCCCCAATGTTAATCTACCAAAACACCACTTTGGTACTGGGACGAGGAAGAGGGCTGTGAATGCCCATTATTGGGAAAATCAGGCATGTCTGCCTAATGGGGGACTTCAAGGTCAGGCAATTGAACTGAATAGCCCACACCTGGGGTCAGTTAGTAATTATCCCACGTATAAGAGAGAGGGAGAGAGAAGGCAGCAGCATTCCAGGAAGAGACTAGAGACAGTGTTGAAGCACGAGAAGGAGATGCTATGCCAAGAACTGTAGGGAGCGGAGCGCGCTGAGATGAAGTGTCTTGAGACTGGCTTTAAAACTTTTAACCCTGTATGCAGTGGGAAGCACTGATGAGCTGGGACGATTCCATAATCCTGAAGACTGGTGCTCGTTGACTCCGGGCGCGAGAACCACGACGTATCGTTTTAAGGGCAGTCTGAAGTCCCCTAACCATCATGGTAGCAGTGTAAGCCGAGGAAGCCTCAAAGCGAAGCTGCGTGTGCATCCAAGAGCTCAAGGGCCTCTGAGTTTCAGAGACATGGGAATCGCTGAGCAGCTCTGCATGCGAGCGCGATACCTTAAAGCAACAGTATCAGCGAACACATTGTCCGTGCCGGCACACTGCAAATGCGAGTTGATACATATCTCCAAGCCATTGTTAAAACAAATACAAGGCTTAAGAAGAGAACGAATATCTGCGAACAAACTTTCCCATTGTGATTCAAATAAGGCTTTACACAGAAAGTGTTATAAACCTGAAAAGGGAAAAGGCACGTTGCGCAAGCCAACGAAATGGTTTGAGTGTTTGCTAAATGAACTAAAGAAATGTTGGGAAGCCTTTTAAGAGAAATATAGATGGATTTTTCCAATGAAAGGGACGCTGTGCAGAAAGCATAGAAAATCTTTATTTTTTCAATTTAAAGAGAGGTTGGAAGCACGTTTGTTTTGAAATGAACAACTTGAGATTCCTGTGGAGAAACGTCCTGATTTGTATTTGAGATTAAGAGTGTTATGAACCGGTAAAAGGAACTGGTACAAGGAAATGCTAAGGAGTAAAAGCCCGTATACGTGGCAGGTGAATAAATTAAGCTCCCACTTAGGAGCTGGAAACAGTGGGAGGAGGATATCCTGAGAAACGTTGAGAACTGTAAGAAGGAAAGGAAACCTGTGGTTACATTTAAAGAAACTGATCTACAAAGAAATGTAAGGAACCTTTATGTTGTGAATCTTTAACGCGTCAATGAACTTTGTTTTGAGGATCAGAGGAATACATAAAGCATATGAGAGCATGCCACGAGTTCCTGGTTGAGTGAACTGTAGTGAGTGGACCGTGCCGTCTAACCAGGGAGCCCCAACTCTGAGAAGCCAAGAAAGGTTGTTGAGCTTGAATATTCATACAGATCCAAACAAAGAAGAGGCTGCGTGGGCAGGAGAGCCTAGAGCTCCTGGTTGCGCGACCTGTAGTGGGTGGACTGTAAGGGTCTGACAACTGCGCCTAGACCAGGGAGCTCGAACTGTGTAAAACCAAAGGGGTTGCTGAAGCAAGGGAAAGCAATCTGATGAACTAGTAAGAAGAGATTGAAAACATGTACAAGGTGCCTGTTTTGACCGTGGGGAAGGGAATCCCAAAGTGTCCTGGAACTGTCTTTAACTTGGGGAAGGGGACCTGAAAATTCACTAGGAGCTGGAAGGAGATCAGAACATTATTTTGTAGACTATTTCTTTTCTTATTATCATCTCTGCACATTGTTTAACTTTAGTAGTGAGGGCAAGTATGGGTGTTGGACACAGACAGACTTTAGGTTGAACTTTCTGACTCAGACTTTCCTTACTTTGTTTAGGTAGGGAAATTATACCTTAGGATAGGGCAAATTATGCCTTCAACCATCCTGACATTTAAATCTTAAATCTGTTCTCTGTTTCTTGCTTCATGATGCCTTCACAGTATGAGAATGGGATAAGAACCCAGTACAAAGCGAAGTCAAATGGAAAGAAGAATACCTTGCATCCCAAACCAGGGAGGCGGGCGAGGTTGTAGGAAACTGAGTATCCTGAATAAGCAAATGCATCCCAGCAAACCCAAGAGAAATGTTTTGCATCCAAGCCAAGCTGGCGTGGTCACGGGAATCAAAGTAACCGAAGTGAACTAATATTTGATATTTTATATCAAGTTAGGAACAAGTCTCTGAGAGAGCCGCAAGACTTTGGGGTGACTGAGAGTCTGAGAATCGTTTCCATGAAAGTTGTGAGATACATTTGGATTTGACAAACTTAGCTTTTTTTGATCCAGGTAAGGAGGCAAGGCCGAAGTTATTTGGAAACTCTTATTTTTGAACTTTGAAAGACTTTTCATGTTGGGGCAGGCAGTAGTCTAACCCTGAGACTGTGTCCCTGGCTGACCTTTTTGTTTTGTTTCTTAAGTGGTAGGGCCAGTTAGGAGGTAGGGTTCGGACAAAGGACTTTTTAGTTTGATGTCACCCTTAGTTTTAATTTGATAGGCAGGGATTCTCCCTTTTAGTAATGGGACAAGGTAGGCGTTTTTCATTTGAGTTCAATAAAACCTTTTTAAAAGGCATTAAGTTGTCCGACGCCGCCTTCTGGTACGCCACAGCTCTTACACATTCCCTGGCCTTTTTGTCTCCCTAAGCAGGATTGTTTGTTCCAATTTGCGCTTTGGCCCCTACAAGGTGTTTTCCTATTCTCCTAAAGGTTCTGCGTTGTGCCCACTCATTGTCTTCCTCTTGGTGATTTCTGCTAATTAGAAACTGTCTGGCAGTGGCTGAAGGCTAAAAAGACTGATACACTATTTTGAAGCCAGGTTGAAGAGCAGAGTTGCCACGAACATCTGCAGCGCTGTGCTGCACCTCCATGCCTGCTCTTCTCTGAATGGCAGCAATGCATGTACCAAGGAAACAGATTAATCTGTAGACTGCGAACTGGCAGCATGAGAGGTGCTCAGCTCGCAGAGTCTGTGACTGCAGCCCTTGCTCTCAGGTAGACTACTCGTGGAAAGGGTAATCTGGACTGGACTTACTTTCCCCAAAGCACAAAGCCCTCAAGTGAAAGTGCACCCATCCTCCACTTCGGGGCGACACATATAGCAGGAATCGGTGGGTCACATGGAGGGGTTTTGTGAAACGCCCCATTTACAACTTCCAGTTAGTACATTGCAGTGCAGACCGCATCCCTGGGCCAACGCCTCACCTCTCCGTCCTGGAGGAGTAGTTAATGTCACCTTGCCACATCACAACCACTGAAGTTATCTAAGTGAAGAGAAGGAGTGGAATGTGGTAGCCATATGTAGTCATTGATATCCCAAATGACTTGGACACAGAGAGTCTAACTGATATTAATAGAAAAGAGACCAGGCAGTGAGTAGCGAGAGAGCCACAGAGTAAAAAGGTAGCAGGAGGGCCAGACTTGTGGAGAAGCAGAATGGAAAAGGACAGAGTGAATGGTCCAGATTGTTCCCTAGAGCAGCAAGGCATTGGTACATTGTGTAGGAAGAACATGCTTCAGTACCCAGGACAGGCAGGATTATGAGTACTATCAAGAGTGAAAGAGAGGGTTGGTGCATTATGGGACACAATGTTCCATATACAGCGTAGCCCTTGAAGAACATGCAAGGAAAAGACATGGAGATTTATTATGCTCTGGGAAATAAAGTCCAATTCTCAAAGTCAAGTCTAAGACCAATACCCAGAGCAGCTCTACAAGAAAGGCCAAGGGGAAGACTTCAGCATTGAACTACACGCTGAGAGAGTGTGTCTAAGTGTAATAAGCATGGAAAGAACAAAACGTAATGTCTCCTGGGAAAGATTCAATGGGATATCGAAGCCTAGTGCAGGTTGGGAAACAAAGTTTTACCAAAGACCAAGAATCATTGTTGTAGCGCAGTCTAATGCCTGTTGGAAAATAAAGCCTAACGAAATGCCAAGGATCATTGTGATAATAAAACCTGATCCTTGTCCAAGACTCAATGTTGACTCAAAGATCGGCATGCTTGGAAGAACAGAGTATAGATCATAGAGGTTTATACCGAAATTTGGTAATTTACGGGATCCAGTACTCGGTTCCTTCAATTAGTTAACGATTATTACTTAATGTAACTGTTGCTATTGTAACACAGGAAGCCTAAGCAGATACAAAGTTTCGATACTGACGATGTTATTACTAATATTGTTGAAGAACATTTTATTATGATTAATAAACTGTCAATAAATTGACTCTTTCCACATTAGATGCTTCTTATTAGGATTATGAAAATATGCCTGCCGTCCAAGAGATCTTTAGATCACAGAACACGTGACCAACTCGTATTTTTCATTTGTTTTGTATGTAGTGTTCTACAAGACTGTCCAGCCGAGTTGTTTTCACCACGGATATACTATGTATTCACTCCATTTCTGTTGTAGCTGTTGCTCTAATTGTTCTGCAACTTTAGTCCTAATGCTTTGTTTGTGTGTGTCACAATTATTTCAACTGAAGTCTGATTAGATATGTCACAGCACGTTGCTGCAGTGGCAAACTGTCCAACGTGGACATGGCGATCAGAATTAGAATGGCGGAGTTTGGCAGCAGAGTTGAAGCTGCAGTCTGTGGCAGTCTACCATGTCAGAACTGAGTCTCTCTTCAGTTGCAGTCACCAGCATTTCCAGTGTGAGTGGGAGGTGTATAAAACCCCACCACAACCGCGGAGCGGCCGCAGAGTTTGGCAGCAGAGTTGAAGCTGCAGTCTGTGGCAGTCCGTGGACAGGACGAGCAGCCCAGCAGGATGGTACCTAAACCACCGTCGGGCCGGGACCGGGAAGATGGACGAAGACTGACGAGGAGTGTGAGTGTATTGCTAAGCAAATTAGAGCCAGCCAGGGGTGCCTTATCCCGAGGCTGCCCGCCCCATACCATATCCCTCACCAAAGACTCCAGATACGCTCGCCAATCTAACTCTTCTGGAGAAATCTCGTCGGCAGATAAAACATTCACACAACTGGGATCTCCTACCTAAAACATTCACACAACTGGGATCTCCTACCCCAGTTAATAAGTTCACTTTTCCGCAGGCTATCTCACCTAAGCCTGTGGCCGACGACACTTACGTGAAGATGGCTCCGGAGGATGTTCCTGCGTTTACAGCGTTTCCAGCATCTCCAAGCGGCAAAGCCGAGCTCACACAGCTACCACTGCCCGCAGCGGCAAATGCTCCCGGCTCGCCCCCAGTGCAGTCTGCCGAAGGGCTGACTGCGAGGGATCCGCCTGCCGGTTCGAGCGGCGCTGCTTAGGGGAAAGACGGTCGTCCTCGGAGAGGCGCTGGGTTCCCACTCGGCGTGCCTCGGCTGGGACCCGCGGAGTCACGTGTCTCGACGGTGGAGGTGGTGCTCCCCACGGCCGACATCCCGCCGATGAACTCAATAGAGGAGCTGCGGGTGCCGGATACGGTGGAGAAGCCAGATTCTTCATCAGAGCTGCGGCGGATTGCCGTGTTATTCCACGCTGTGGAAAATGCCGCCCCGCCTCCAAGGGAAGGTGGAGTCAAGAGCAACTTAGAAGACGAGGAAAATGAAAGAGGAGGAGAGAGAGAGAAAAAACAAAAGAAAATGTTTTGGTCAGCGCAGGAAGGGCAAAAGCCCCGTACTTTGATCTCGGAGTCCAGCGTCCAATTAGATGACTCCATTGTTGAAATGAATACCACGGAGGACTCTACCTCCTCCATTGTGAACCCTCCTCCAAAGAAAAAAATCAACAAAGGAAAGCAAGGGCCAAAGGTGTCTAATTCAGCAGTGCTAAAAAAACCTAAAAGCATGCAGCAAAACGCCCAAAAAAAAAACAACAATACAAAAAAGAAACCGCCTGCTCTAAAGTCTATGTCGAAAGCAGTGCTATGCAACTCCCTGAAGGAATACTTCACCAGCCAAGGGAAAAGGAAATACGACGTCCTAAAAGAACTTACGGACGCAGAGATACTAGAAGTCTCTTGTGAGCATCTAACAGAACCATCTCAGAGCGTGGCTGATTCAACTGGCTTCAACAACTATAACAAAGTCCTTGGGCCGTTTAATTTTTCAAGTGCAGTAGAGGTTCCCCTGAAGGCCGTGTGCCCGATTACCTTACCGGCCCCGGCAAGTCCAGTTCTTAATGTTAACCCTACGGTTAACACCAATGACAAAACCTGTGGTTCTGTTTGTCCAAATTTTTTACCACAGATTCCGTTATCATCGCTTACTTCAACAATATTGCTGAAACCGCAATCCCTTTCGCCAAACACGTCTCATTTGGAAAGCGTGACGGATCCAGAAAGTCCAACAGATCTTTTCAATGGAACCCCACTTCAAGGAGACGCTAAGAGAAACCAGACCAGTTCCCCAAGAACTGGCTCCCCACCTCAAGGGACTGTATCCCCGATGGCTAAGGCCCCGAGCTGTAGAGCAGAGAAAAAGAGTCAGGAGCAAAACCCTCAGCTTCCCTCAATTCCCCACTTAGCAACCCCAAGGAGAAAAAGTAAATCGGGAGAACAGCCTCAGCAAGAAAATCAGAAGGACTTGCCTCCTAAGCGGCTGGATCTAGCAACGCTGATATCTGCAATCACTATTGCCCTAGCCCCGTTTGGCAAACTCTACGAGGCATTAAGTGATTCATCAAAAGACCATACTACCCTACTAGCAATGATCCACACAAAACTGATTTACCTGGAAGGTTATATCGCAGCAAAGGAAAAACTGGATTCTGAACTTTTTAATAAAATCCTGCTGACATCCTCTAAAACTGTCTCGACGCCAAAACAACCAAGCCAGAGACCGATTGAAATTAAAGACTCTACAGACCAAGGCTCACAAACTGAACCTGTTCTTCAGCCGACGCATCAGTTGACAACTAACCTCTGTGGGGCGGCCAGTAACCTACCCGAGACCAATTCTCTTGAGTCCCAGCTTAAACATAAAAAGAACATGTCCTTCTCTGTTTTGGCGGGTACAAATGATTCATTTTCGTCGGCAAACGGGGGGAGGGGTCCCTCCTCCATTAAACCGCTTCCTATAGAACGTCCTGTGAAAACGAACATCCCCAAAAAACCTATGGATACTCCGAACAGCTTGTCACTCCCTTCAATAAGGAGGGATACAGCGAAGGTCCTGGTACACAGAGAGAAAAATACAGATTACCGAGAACAAGAGACCACTACTCCGCAATCACCTTTAACGGGACCTTCGACCAGGCCCAAAAATAATCACCTTAAGGTCAAAGAACCTCCATTTCGAAATTCGGCTGTAGGAAACCCAGCAATTTCATCTAATCAAAGAAAGTCCCCAATCACAACGGAAGATTTCATGAGTGACGATCACTTCATGAACCTCACCACCCATTCATCACCGTAAAGTGAAGTGGAACTACAAAATTGGCACCAGGAAAAACAGGATTTGTCACTTGAAAAGAACAAATCTGCCTCTTCCCTACCGCTAAAACGAAGAAGACGGAGTGGTACATGTATTGATGACTATCCGCGAAGATACCCAAGAGGGCCGAAGGAAGGAGGCCAAGTTCTCCAACAAAACACAGCCGGAAAGAACCAGATTCAAAGGTAGACAATCGCCGCGACTCAAACAGGAGAAGATCCTCTACCAGTCCTAGAAGATAACGCACTTCAAAAAAACAAAATAGCCCGATAAGACAAAAAGTCTTTTTAAGAGTCCATAGATTCGAAAAAAAATGTCCTCCATCTACTATCTTCAAAATTGAACAAATCCCACAAAACTCAGAAGTAATAACATTGAACAGAGGTACAATCCTAAAAATTCTGAAGCATTCCAAGATTTTAAAACACCTGACAACGGCAGACTTAACCCTAGTGGAACCCTACCATAAAGGAAACAAAGCTAAGGCTTTCTTTCATGTCAAACACCAAGCGGTAAGGAGAAGTAATAGTGACGATTACAGCGATCTCCGCAAATGCGGGTATACCATCACTGAATGGTTATGCACAGCAGATAAAGAAACCAAGTCTGGGCTATACCGACGAGCTACTCAAGGCAAATCAGAAAGAGAAAGAAACAGGAGTACCGGTGACTACAGTAAACCTTCAGGTCAACAGACACTCTTCAGACTTAACAACGATAAAGAGGGGGGAGGCCCAAAAGAGAAAGTAAACCAAACACCTGTGGCAGTTGTAAGCGATAAAAGAGAAGAACACAGTACAAGCCCAGTTCCAAAAGATTTATCGGCGACATCAAGAAGCGAGATAAATACGACAGCTGAAAAGTCAAGGTCAAGGCCCCAACAAGAAGGAAACACCAAATCAACATTTGCCCCTTTAAAACAACTTCTTGCGTGGCTCCCTCAGGCACCAAAGCCATCAACGAAAAAATAGCAATCATCAGTGAGTCCGAGAAATAATGACTCCATCTCTCAACTACTCTCGAGAGACTCACAAGCCTTAACGCCCGAAGAACGCTCGGATATTACGCTGATGTCTTGGAACACAAGAGGATTTAACCACCTTACAAAACCTGGTGAGGTTAATCTTGCAGATTATGACATTATCACCCTTCAAGAAACATGGCTCCTAGAAAAACCAGGAATCGATGGATTCTCAGTCATGGTAGCACGAGCTAGAAAGGGTCGTGTGGGACGCCCCTCTTCCGGTCTGCTGATAGCAGTATGAAACGGAGTAGGTCTCCCAATCAAGAAGCGTCTGGGAGCCACTCAAAATCATCTAGCAGTGCTTGTCGAATGGTCACAATCCTCTGAAGCAACGATGGATGAAAATAAAAATAGAAAAACAAACAAAAAGAGACACATTGCCTCGCCATTATCACGACGTACTGGAACCCACAGTTCATTACGGACGAGAAATTCCTGAACATCATTGAAGCTGAGATAGATCGAATTCTAACAACCCAAGAAGATACTCTGATTATAATAACGGGAGACCTGAATGCAAGATGCCCAAGAAAGGGACAAGATAACATCTCCACAAAAGAAAAAATCAAGGCAGATTCTCGAGGGGATAAATGGCAGTCACTTATGAACAGCAGAAACCTCCACAACATCGAGGAAGCACTCCTCCCAACGAATCCGATCCCGTCTTGGGAAAGAGGCAAGCAAAAGGGGACAATAGATTACATTTTTACATCAGAGGCCCTGTTAGCCCGGATGACCTCGTTTGAAACTTTGCGCTCTGGGGCGAGCGACCATAACATCTTAAAAACCAGCTGGCCATCCAAGCGAGACGCAAGACTTTTTCTATCTGAAGCCTCGGAACCTACCCTGCAAGGAAACCGACTCAAACTCACGAGCGAAAGGATTAGAGAACTAACGAGTGCGTATGAAAGGCAGCAGTATAGAGAAGTGGATCCTCTAAACCATCTAGCAGACTACCAACCTCTGCTAATTCCATATTATTCTAAAACTCAAACAAAAAGAACTGCAATTAATCCTTTTCACGAGTACAACCGAGAATTAGTACTTAAAAGACGAGCGCTTCGGAAATTGAAAAGACAGGCGACAAACTTAAGAACGACTGACGCTGTGAAACTCTATATCCAAGAGCAAAAAACCTACAAAGCCTGGTTACGATTCCATCGATTTGTTTTATACCAAAAGGACGCTGAAGAAATGCTTAAGAAATTAGCAGACAAAAATTCGGGAGCGTTTTGGCAACTGATAAAAAAAAACGACGGCACCGATATGTCATCTACAACCTCAAATTGTGTTGGAGAGGCAGCATGGATATCCCACTTCTCGTCCATTTTCAAACCCCCTGAGACGATTGTTAAGAAAAGAATATCGCCAGTTGCAAATAACGTCTGGGAGGATCTTTCTGACATTGACGACATCAGGCTAGCCATAAAAAGGCTAAAACCATCCAGAGCGCCGGGCCCCGACGGAATTACTAACATCGACCTAAAAAACCATCCCGCAGAATGGGCCTTGTTTATTAGCAAAGTGTTCAAGAACTGTACTCTGTCTAGATCAATACCGAAGTCCTGGTCTACTTCAGTTGTTGCCCCCATATATAAGAAAGGGGACAGGACGGCCCCAGTCAATTACCGCCCAATCGCCTTGTTGGACACTATTGGAAAGATCTATGGGTCGCTTCTCCAAAAAAGCTTTCAATCGTGGTCCAAATCAGCAGAATGTAACTATCCCTTCCAAGCGGGCTTTATGAAAAACTGCGGAACTCAAATCAACATATTGATTCTCAGCATTTTGAAGAGCAAAGTCATCGAACGGTCCGGGAAGATCTATTTAGCCTTCATAGATCTTACCCAGGCTTTTGACCAAGTCGATCGAGAGCTGCTATGGACCAAACTATCTGCCTGGAACTGCCCGCCATCATTATTAGCACCGATTAAAGCTCTCCACACAGCAACTTCTATGAGAGTAAAATTGAACCGTCAAGGGTTACTTTCTGAAGCCATATCGACCTTCAGAGGGGTAAAGCAGGGATGTCCCCTTGCACCGGCCCTGTTTATCTCCTTTAGGGGGGACTTCAAAGAAAGCGCAAGCCAAATAAGATCTTTCCCACCTAAAATCGGCCAAACACCTTTAGCCAGGCTTCTCTACGCCGACGATATTATCCTTCTCGATCAAACAGAAATTGGCCTACAAAGGCAACTTAACAACTTGGCCTCGTATATATCCGCTAACAACTTGGAAATCAATAAGGAGAAGACGAAAATCTTGATAATAGAAAAATGCCAGGGGAAGAAGCAAAGAAAAAAACCAAGCTGGATCATTGACAAAGTACCCTTGGAGAGTATTAAAACCTACAAATATCTCGGCGTAATGATTGACAGCTCCAAATCTGAACTCGCCATGCAGCACCATCTGTGGGACAAAACCCGAAAACTAACAACACAGGCGAGGATCATAGATAGGAAGTTTGGACGCTTCTCGTTGATACCGGTGCTCAAATTCTACAAGGGTAAGGTAGTTCCTTGCCTGGTCTACGGAGGCGATGCCCTTCCTACCCTCCCGAGGGCTTTATGGGGAAAACTGGAGGGGTACTTCTGGCGGAAGGTCCTCCAGCTTCCGAACTCGGCACCGATTGCAGGTATCAGAAGGGAGCTAGGTCTTCGATCGCTAAAAGCAGCTAAAGAGGCAGGAGAAATGTCACTATTTAGGAAAATACTTATGCCCGGGTCACATCCGCTATACAACCTGTTAAATACAGAAATGAGCAGCAACACCTGTAAGATGCTGACCACATGGGCGTCTAAACAAAGAGCTATTCTTGAGAACATCGCATGCACAGAAGAGACATTGATTGGTAACCCAGTCAAAGTCAAAAAAAAAATGGACCAAGAGGACTGGGTTGAAACCCACACAATGGCCGGAAAGAACAAACTTTTAAAACATCTCCCGCCTCAACCTAAAAAATTGGATGCGATTCCCGAAATAATTAAAAGATTTCCGGACAGAGCTCTCCGCTCAACACTTCTAAGAGCGAGATTGAATCTTTTGCCTACCAACGAAATACGGGCCATAAGAGGCCTTTCTGACTCAAACCTCTGTCGACTGTGCAACACACAATCCGAAAAGGAGTCAGTGAAACACCTTCTCATGAGTTGCCCTAAGACCATCAAATGGAGAAGAGCGTTTTTAGGGCCTCTATTAAAACCCTTTTCACAGTTTGATGAAGAAGTGTGGTGGGCCCGTTTAATGAGTGGCTCACGGACCACGTGGTCTATAGCAACAGCCAAAATTCTTAATGCCGCGCTGGACGAATGCGCAAAGAAAGGTTTGGTCAACGTCAGTGAATAGTACTGAATCGAACTGAAACGAACTGCTAACTGAAAATACCCACAAACGGTCGGGCTAACAAGAAATAAACAATTGAAAAAAAAAGTAAATTAAGTGAAAAGAAATGAAACGTAACAACAATTTTTGCAAAATCATAAAAATGATAAAAGCAAAAAAAAAAAAAAAATTAGAATAGCATTGCAATGTACACATTTATGTCATTTGTAAAACAGAATTTTGAAGCCAAATAGGTTTCCGCAAAGTGTTGGGTAGTAAACAACTGAATAACTGCCTCTTCCAACAACACCTTGTTGTAACATAGATTCAGGCTGTCTTGGGAAAACCTTCATCCATATATTGTACTGTGATAATTGTTACTAATGTTTACCCTATCCCATTTACCCCATAAATTATCCCCACCAATAATTTCGCCTATGACCTTACCCCACAACCATATATATGGCGATATTATTGGTGGAGATATTACCTGATACCCATATCACACACACAAGCAGGAGGGAGATCACTTGTTGCAGAGGGGTGCGGAGCAAGGTCGGTGCTTAGGTTATGTTATGTTATGTTATTTTGCATTTATATAGCGCCTTATATACCATTGGTATGGTCTGAAGGCGCTGGTAGGTTGAACGCCCTTGGGAACCGAAGTTCAGGTCAGTAGAGAGAGTAGAGAGTCCAAGAAGTGTGTGTGCGCACCAGGTATGTGTGCAGCTGGTGCGGAATTCAAGTGGTAGCTGCTTCTTAGCGGTAGGTGTGGTGGTTGAGAGATCAGGAGTATGTGTTCGCTCTGGCCGGCTTTTATCCAGATCGAGTGTGGCTGCGTTAGGCCTGAGGAGAATGCCTGGCTGGGGGGTGCGAAACCAGCAATGTTTACTCAGAGTGATGGGAGTGAGCGGGAGATGTTGATATGAGAACAGTTATACCGAATGATGTCATAGTATCTCTGTGTTCTAGTTGAGTGGTGGTGTAAGGGAGAGAGTAAGCGTGGGGTGTG
Source organism: Ambystoma mexicanum (assembly GCF_040938575.1). Classification (NCBI taxonomy): domain Eukaryota; kingdom Metazoa; phylum Chordata; class Amphibia; order Caudata; family Ambystomatidae; genus Ambystoma; species Ambystoma mexicanum. Next base: position 988,128,463 of record NC_090921.1, read on the forward strand.
GTATGATGTATTTCCTGCATTCCAAAGCATAATTATGTACGTCATGCAATTCCGTGCCGTTGGTACACTTCTAAATTCAACTTTCTCCAAGAGGCTGAGAACATTAGTATGCCCTTTCCTGGGGTATGTGTGATATACTCAGAGGGGGTGAATGGGTCTGAGGGGACAGTGGCTTTACCTGACGTTTCCCCTGCAACATGGGACATATGGGACCAAGTGCAGCATGTCTCTAAATTGTGTTCAAGCAACAGGGAGACTAGAGTCTAAACAGGCGGCACAGCACGGTTTCTCACAGAAGAGCAGGATCTTCTGGTTTTCCTCCCCTAAGTTGCAGACCACCTGATGGGTCGCTCCACCACATATACTAAGCAGAGGGACCCACCAAGGCCTTTACCTTGATGACACCAGTGTTTTGCCTTCCATGGAGTCACTGACTGATGGGACCTTTTAGGTGTGGGGGGCATGCCTGAGGCACAAGGAATGAGGGGGGGGTCTGTGTTACATCCCAGCTAATACCCATCAAACCCATTTTATCATGGACGCACCCAATTGAGGGATCTTAAGGCACAGGCAAGAGGGATTGACAGTGACATGGAGGACCAGATAGAAGCAGCCACATACTTTCATAAATCGATTGCAGAAGGAGTTGGAGTAATACCTTAATAAATGTCATTTGCCTTTGTGTGTTATTTGTTTGCTGTCTTAATTCACTTTCATGTTCTTGTTTTGCGTGGCCAGGCTCGTGGGAGACGCCGGTCAAGGTCTCGCAGCTCCATCGCGGATCGGCTGCATGCTTTGACAATGGACCAAAAGTCTGAAATTGCCCAGAGGGAGCTGGAGAAGATGAAAGAAGAACTGGAGACACTGAAGGAGCATTCCGACAGACTCATGCATTTCCATAAGGTAAACACTACCACAGGTAGGGGGGCCTTTATCGCTAACCTTCCCCTTTACTTTGGGCACAGTATCTTGAGCCAATAAGTGGTAGTAGTGGCAGCCTGCGGACATTGTTTGCAAGCAAGAGATGTCATCAATTTTGTGATAGAGAAGCTCTATGGGGATGTCCTGAAAGGATTTACTTCCCCACACATCCATGATATGGTCAGATTAATTGGACTCCTCAAGTGGTAGGGCACAGCTCCTAGAGGGTTTATGTAGAGGGGCTGAGATTAACTTGTCTAAGAGGTCTCCCCTCTCCAATTGATTACTGGAGAATATTGGAGACTAGAATATGGTAGTGCTGTTAAGAAAGATTACATAGGACTCCATGGGCTGGGATTGCGGGAATTACTGGAACCAGTACATTCTGGCATTTATTTGCCAGTAGCGGCCTGAACTCATGGCAGGTCAGACCTGCAGGTAGTTCACTGTGCCCACCGGCAAACTTGGGTTTCCCCAGTCCTGAAAAAATGCCAGTGCTGTAATTACCTGCATTTTTGGACCGGGGGAACTCCATGAGTCCCTTAGTGTGTTCAGGCCTGATAGTGTATTTTTATACTTCTTTCTAATTTGACTTGTTTGAGTGCTCTTTGTGTGTTTCACTGTACCACTACACACTCCCATATCTCTGGACGCATAAGCCTTACTGTTCTACCACCGGCCTTGATTGAGTTTGATTAGACCGATTTGTCTTTTCCATGTAAAATAGGGTCTTCACTCAGAACCCTCTGTCAGGGCTGGTTCTGACAACTCATCGAACAACTGAGTTAGGTAATTCTGTTAAATATGTAAATAAGCCCCTGTGTCAGTCCTGTTCACGCTACGTTTTAAATCAGGTCTTATAGGTTCTGTCTCCTCTTGCTCCTATTGCCTTCCTACTACACCTGGTTACTGTATGTCGTTGCTGCTAGTATACACATTTAATTCTCCCAGCCATGGTACTGCATGAGTAACCCATATGCGTTCTTGTACAGAGATTCTTGTCGAAGCTTTTTTTTAAAAATACAAATTAAATGTTTCAACCTGTGCTGAGGAGGCCACTTTTGTTGATTTGAGGAATATCTGAGAATATTGATAATGTAAGGGCATAATTCGTTGTTGTGTCGAATTTGCAGTAGCATGTTTTTCTGTTTTGTGGTGCTGAAATTACCAGGTACTACTTGTAGCCCTTTTGATGGCACTTAAATTGTCACCTCCAGAATGATGGAAGGGTTTTCCAAGCTGTGGGGTACAGGTGTCCGCGTCAATTGCGTAAATTCACTGAATTAACTCGTCTGGGTTAAGTCTTCTCATCCCACATACTTAATATAAATAGAGAGGAAAAGGCCCTGCACCGCTGTTTATTAGGATGACGACTCCTCACACATCCGGATATGAATTCTGAGAAGACTTTAACTTTATGGTTTCTCTCCCTGTGCAGTATGGGTAGAGAATGACTTGAGCAGCTTTCAGTGATTTCATTCAGAGAGTAGCCTTTCTGTACTCTATGCTGCATTAGACCATTGCCACTCTATGCAACCCAACAGTTTGATTCCATTTCCTTGGATACTTTTGACGTTGCTTTAGTGGACATCTGGCTTGACAAAATGTCATAATGCCAGAAAGTGGTGCTGCACCCAGCACTTTGAGTATGGCTGGGTAAAGGGACCCCCAGAGAGGGGATCAAAAACTGCTCTCCAGAGTGGATCAGTTCAGTTGGACCCATTAGCTGCACAGATTCACATGGAAAAGGTTTCCAAACATATATATGTAGAATAATCCATTTGAGCCAAGTCACATGCCATAACGCCCCCCCCCCAGTAACCATTGTGGCTATGCCTTGCTGATGTGGCTTTGATCTGGAGGAGAACTTCCACGGATGGCTACTAGGTGGCGTTGTGCCATGCGTGACTTGGCTCAAATGGATTACTCTACTTTCACATTTCAGGTGTGGTCATCCCTGTGTCAAATGACTAAGAACATAAAAGGCATAGATGCTGCCATTTAACAAAAACTAGCAATTCTGATGCTCCTTGGAAACAGCAATGGTACACACTGTAAAGTTGCTTTCGAAAATTTGACGAGAGGCTTAACTTAAAATGGCATTAAAGCAGCACGTAAAGCATTTACTCCTTGGTGTACTGGACCGGGACATTTTCCTTCCCTTTGCGTTTTCACCGTGCTTTTCTCATTCATATTCAAAGTGCACTTCATTTTACGCTGTATGAGATTTTCATGTAGCTGTAATACGAATGGATTCCTTTGGAATCCGCCTCCATTAGCTCCTGCTAAAAGCCGGTGGATTCCCTAGGAATCCATTGTAAATGCTGTCCGTAGAGCTTAATTTGCAAGTAGCATTTACATTGTTTACAAAATAGAGCATGAAATCAAAGAGTAATGGTTATTTCACTGGATTTTACTCTTTACTTTTGCACTCTGCTTTGCAAAAGTAAAGAGTCGCATGCAGGAGACCCACCAGCGCATACGTGCTAATGTTGGGGGTTCCCTTCATGCAATCGGCCCTTTTAATACAATAAACACTATAATGTCTTCCCAAATCAGATCCCTTGCTCTACGTGCACCCTATGCTATTATTCTGGGGGGAGGAAGCTGGGGGGAAGGGGATTGGCAATACATTATAAACCATCATTTAATGTTCATGAAACCAGTTTACTACTGTGTGTTGCTTCTTTTGATGGTCTCCTCGCCAAGTGCGAAGTGTGATTTCTCCTACCTGTCATTGTTAATTGTGAGGCAGTTTGCCCTTCACCTGTGTGTGTATAGCAACTTTTGTTACAGAACTAATTGATCGCTGAATGACCCTAACCCAACAGGTTGCCTGGATTATTGTACCTGGGAATTGCATCTTTAGTTCGGTGATGTATGGGTGGCCAGCTCTCTGACACGCGGCCAGCCTGCACTTTGCAAGCTTAGATCCCAGAAGGGTCGACAGTCTTAACATTTAAAAACACAAAACAAAATCGACCTGATGGTAAGGATCCTGCTTTGGTCTGTACTCGGCTAAAGATGCACTTCACACAATAAATGTTTCCTAGCACTCATTTCAAAGAACACACTTTGAGTTGTTTTTCTAGGTTGGCTTCTTGGTCATAAGATGTGCACGTGACGTATACTTACCTCCAGCCAATTAAGTCCTATGTTTGGTGTGCCAAGGTAGGGGCTCAAAATGCTGAACAAGTGCCTCATTTTAATTATAATTCTTGTAAAAGCAGTTTCCGTACCACCCTCTGTTGCGGGCACTACAAACAGGCACTACAAACACTTACCTTAATGGGGGGCTAACAGATGAAAGAAAGGGAGGACAAACCTCTCTTAAAGTAAGTAATGTGGACAAAGCAACAAGGCTGAATACTTAGTTCGCGGTTAGCAGGCTGACACAAAAGTACAGTTCGTCCACACACGCATCTGTAAAAAATACACTACACTGATATACTGAAAAATGTATACTGTAAGTCACACATCACGGTGAATAAGTTCTTAATGTTTAATACACAGTATTAAAAAGATACCCAGTATATTATAAAAAACAGCCATGGTTTTCGAGGATTCCTTACACCACTGCCTAGATGTGAGTGCAGTACCACAGATAGGCCCCTAGCATAAATTATCAGGGGGTGCAGAGGACGAGGCAACCACACAGGTTTCAGGTACACTATAGACAATACCTGTCCCCTCACTATTCCAAACTAAGCCAAACCATGCAAGGCTGGTTACTAATCATGATGTTTGCCTTCTGTGTCGTCCCATATGACACACCTTGCACAGGTACCTACTTCCTTTTCCTCGACAACGGCCTCTCCAGAGTAGCCTGCCCACGTCATCACCCCATCCCATGCCCTACGCCTTTCTTGCCCCGCACTACACCATTCCCCAATCCGTATCATTCAACTAATAGTCAAATAGATCACAAAAGCATCCAAAAGCCACCAAGTGATAACACACCCCACTTAGTACCCCAGTTCTCAGTGCACTTAGACGCACTAGACTCAGATCACGGACCTACATAACCTCCTACGTTCCAACCAGAGGACCCATTAAAGATAATCAACCCATTCAAATCCCTCTTCTAGGTACCATAAGAACCCAAAGACTCAGATCTAGAATCACTAACCCTCCTAGAGCTATCACCTTTATCAATCATGCTAACACAGGAAATATACCCCTATTAAAAACCCAAGCTGAACACCCTAAAAGTCCCATCATACTCAAACAACAATCTAACTCCATAGAAACCACCAACACTCACCCACCCACCCCAACCCAAGAGCCACCTCCATCCACACACCTCAAAGCAGCCCTCATTAATGCGCGGCCCATACCTGCTCATGCCACTGAAATTCATGACCTCATTATTGAGCAACAACTTGACCTACTCATAGTGACAGAAACCTGGCTCCACCAAGCTTCCGGCCCATCGCTCTCCATTGCCATTCCCCCAGACTACACCATTCTCAGAACAGACAGAACAAAATCAGTAGGTGGGGGAGTAGCCATTATCTCTAAAGCCCATCTCAAAATAAGAACTAGCCCTATTGAGAGCCCAGTCGGCTACGAAGTCCTGCTAGCTAAACTAGCTACGGACCACAAAACCACTATAAACATAATAACTATTTACAGAGCACCTAACACCATATCTCAACCAGAATTAGACATACCACTATTGTTAACGCCACCTATTAAACCAAACACAAAATGCCTAGTCCTAGGGGACCTGAATCTAGGATTTAACGACCCCCAAGACCACAAAGTAGATGCACTACACAGCGCACTTAAAGACATGGCTTTCACGCAACTCGTGAACGCCCCTACCCATACAAAAGGGAGGTCACTAGACTGGATACTATATCTTAACACTATAGTATCCATAGACTCCATCACCCCAGTACACTGGTCAGACCATCATTGCATAAACTTCACTATCCTGTGCAAAAAACCAGACTTACCGAAAACGGTTGTTGAAGAATCCTATGTAACAAGAAACATCCGCAAACTCACAGCAGAAAACATCAACCCCCTATTAGCCAATGCCCTCAATAACAATATCATTACTGCCAAAGAACCTTGTGCCCTGGCAGACCATTACCATAACTGTCTTAACAGTACAATTGACGCCCTAGCATCCTGCATTAACAAAACCAAACGTAAAGACGAAAGTCCTCCTTTTGGTTCAACGAGCAATTAGTCTCTCTTAGACGGATCAAAAGATCGCTTGAACACCGCCTAAAGAAAAACCACACCCCAGAAGCTCTGGAAGAATTCAACTCTGCAAACAAAACCTATAAATCAGCCATCATCGCCCACAAAGCAGATGCCTTCAATACTAGAATTAGTAATGCGGCCTCCGATAGCAAAGAGCTATTTACCATACTCAAGGAGCTGGAGAATCCGATCCCCATAATTAACCCAGTCAAACCAAGTAAAGAATGGTGCACCACCATCCAAGATGCCTTGGCCACTAAAATTAAACTATTACAAAACAAAATTATCTCCAAAAGAAACCTCTTGTCCGACAAACACTCCACGGCCAACCAGATCTCCACGATTATAGAAAATACAGCCCCCTTCAACTTCACACCAGTCTCCCATGATACAGTACTTAATACTATAGCCAAACTTAAAGCGTCCAACTGCAAAGGAGATAACTTTCCAGTACACCTAATTAAACTCTGTGCCCCCACTCTCACGCCTATAATCACTAACTTTGTAAATACCTCCTTCTCCACTAATCAGGTCCCAGTCAGCATTAAAGCGGCTTGGGTCACCCCTCTACTAAAAAAGCCCACACTAGACCCACTAGTGCCCACAAACTACCGGCCCATACCGACTGTCCCATTCTTACTTAAAATCATTGATAAAATAGCTTACAACCAACTACAAACTCACCTAGAACAAAATAACCTGCTAGGAGCCAGACAATCAGGCTTTAGGCCTAATCACAGCACTGAGACAGCCCTCTTGGATCTTAAAATCCAAATAGACTCTATTAGATATTCAGGCAAACTAGCCACACTACTGCTACTGGACCTATCAGCAGCATTCGACTTGGTAGATCATGACAAACTATGCAACACTCTAAAAAAAGATTTTAATCTTTCCAACAACGCCACACACTGGATCAAATCCTTTCTCACTGACCGTACATCCAGAGTTGCCATTGGAACTTTTGCAGCGGACCCCATAATAGTACCCATTGGAGTCCCCCAGGGATCCTGCCTCTCCCCCACCCTCTATAATGCATATACTAAACTTTTATTCTCAGCCTTAGACGATATGGGTGTCATTTACACCAACTTCGCAGATGACACACAGATCCTCATCCCTATTACAGGCGACTACACCCAAGACACCCTCACCATTAATAAAGTTTACTCCATAATCCAAAACTGGATGGCCCTGAACAGTCTCTGCCTAAATGATGAGAAAACGGAGGTCTTCATTGTGGGCTCCCAAAAAAGAATAAGCACCCTCCACCCGGACCCCTCTCACATTAATATCGACGGTACCCGGATCCCAGTACTTAAACAAGTCAAAACTTTAGGTGTCTACATTGACGCCAACCTCTCCATGCATAAACAAATAGCAGCCCTTTCCTCGTCCACAGCCTACACAGCAAAACTTATTGCACTCAGTCGCCAATTTCTCACCCCTGTAAATTGCATCACCCTGGCTAGAGCCCTAATCCTAACAAAACTAGATTACTGTAACGTCCTCTTCCTAGGAACTTCCAAAACCAATTTAAACAAAATCCAATTACTACAGAATAAAGCCCTCAGAGCGGCTTTAGGGATAAAGAAATCTGAACATATATCCAGCACTAGAAGAGAAAACCACTGGCTGCCAATTGAAGCCAGGATCATATTCAAAACCCTTAGTATTGTCTACAAATGTACCACCAACAAAGCGCCCAGCTACCTCAACAACTCCATTAAAAAAAAAATGTCATGTAGGTCGCTGAGATCTAATAATCTGGCCCTCTTAGAAGTTCCTCAATACAAATACAGCAGAGCAGGAGGAAGTAGTTTAAAAGTTCTAGCCCCTTCGCACTGGAACGCACTACCTCTGAGTATCAAAAACGAGGATTCCTTACGAAAATTCAAAAAAGCGTTGAAAACCTGGTTATTCAATAAATATTAACCGCTCAAGCCCTACCCTCCCATGACCATCTACACTGCTTAGAGCAGCCGCTGTACTGCAAATAAGGCTGAAACAAAATGGGTAGGGCCAACTGACCAATTGGAATCTGGTATATGACTACATGATATCTTGTAACCCATGTATAAAGAAAAATGTATTATTTGTATTGTAACTGCAACATTGTATAATAATGAGTTTAACTCTCCTGTATCTTTCGCCGTGATACCCTAGGGTCTGGGCGTGTAACAAATGAAATAAATAAATAAAATAAATAAACACAACCTAATGATCGGGTAAAGACCCCCATGGTCTGGTGCAATGCAGTGTGATTCCTTAAAGACACAGCTCACACCTCGTATATTTGGAAGGCCCTAGACATAAAGGTAGGTTTAGGCAGAAAAAGAGAAGTGGATATTGTAACCAACAGGAAAAATACTCTAAAATTCCTCAAGGCCTACACCAACATTCCATATTAATTTGGACCCTCTAGGGCCTGCCTCTATTATTATTCAGGAAACATTTAAAAACCTTAGCCAAAGGCTTCCAATAATTAAGAAGGCATTTTAGAAACCAAAGCAATACATTTCAGGGAAAATCTTTCCAGTGCAACCAAAATTAGCTACAGTGTTAAAATACATTCCCCCTTAGAGAAATGCAGGGCATAGCCTTAACAATCCATTCATATCAGAGGTAAGTACTCAATTATAATACTTGATCCACAGTTCACTGAACCCATTGTGGGTACAGGCAAAATGTTCAGGGGCAGGGTAGTAAACCCAGAGTCCATTTAGGAGAGCTCCAGAGCAGGTTGAATGTTCCATAGTAATCAATGGTAAGAAAGTCAATGGGCCATTCGCTTAAGTGGAGGTAAGTCAGTTCTACCTCACAAGTGTAGATTCTGCGATAAACCTAAATATGTCCAGAAGAGACCCCAAAGAAGGGATCCAGGGGTTGATGGATGAACCAGAAGCCCCATAGGAAGGTGCAGCAGAGTAGGAGGACACCCTCCCCAATAGAAGTCTACGGGAAATGTGGTAGAGAGAGATTCTCCTAAGGAATCCCAATGCCGAACCTGAGGGACCCCTCCGGTGCGTACCTAGAATATTCGCCCATCCCAGGACCGAAAGGTACATCCTCACATTGGGGGTTTCAATGAAAACTGCACCAGCAGCACAAAACAACCAGTTACAAGGCTTCCTTGCTTTTGTGCGGGTTCCAGGATTCAGTACCAAGAAGCCCGCAATCTGAGACAGCGATGAACCAGATGACCAAGGAAAGGAACAAAGGGCCTCCCTACGATGTCAACTGTCAAGCTTGACCTGCAAATTAGGTAAGAAAGATTTCAGGAATAATTGGGAACCGGTGGAGCCGGCTCCCGGCAGCTCAGTGGGCAAAAGGTGAATGCAGCAGAGCAGTGGATGATCTCAAGAGAGGCATAATGACTGGAGGGACCGTCAGACGCCCCAAGCTGAAACTATGGTGGGGTGCTGTGGTCATGTCCCCTTTTGGATGGCGGCAACAATTCACAGCCAAGTGGAAGATCCTGGTGGTAAATGGCCAGTGTGGGCGTTAAATGATCTAGAAAATGGTTCCACCAGATGTGAGGAGAGACAGTAGACTTCAGAAAGCCCGACTGGACCTCCAGAGGCAAAAACCTTAAACCAGAATATGCCCAAGCCACTGTACCCAGCCAGTATGGAGAAGTTAGGACTTTAAACAACAAAAACGGTGGGACTCGGTGGGACAATCTCCTTCATAAGGACAGCAAACCTGCTTCATCCAGGTGGCAGAACAGGAAAGAGAAGGTGCAGGGTCCAGGCAGACCCCAGGAACCAAGGAGGGGGCTGGGCAAGAGCCAGTCCACCAACCATTAGAGCGGGCTGGAGGCAAAGATCAGATGACCAACCACAGTGGTTGGTTAGTAATAGTGCCACTTAGCCAAAACCACCAAAGGGAGTTAGACTGGTCACAACCAGTTTAAACTACAATACAGGCTGCAATTGTGGGCTGACAAAGAGCTCACATGGTCAAAACGGTCATTTTAAGGCTACCTCCTGGTTGCCTTGCAAACACAGAGCCATAAACTAACTAGAAAATGGCAGACTGCAGAATTTCAAATAAAACTCTGGTGCCCCAATGGTTACTAAAAAGGCACGATGGGCTACCAATGTGGTAAAATGATTTGCACCTCAGGTGAAGCCGGAAATAAAGTACAGCTGCCATCAACTTTCTCCCTAAAACCTATGTAGGGCAGAAATGTGGTAGTGGCATCTAGAATTCTGCTCTGTGCTAGCTCAAGCATCAGGCAGTGTTGTGATATCCCAACTGTAGTACCTAATTACAGATCAGTAGTGATGTTATTTTCTTATCACAAGTTAGGAGTGATGTTGGAACTAGTGGTAATAATAAACATTGTATTCCTAATACCTACATCCACACACCCTCCACTCCACACCTAACCTCAGATTGGGATATTTGCCCCCCCCCCCTGTTTCTTCCCATGGTTGCTTGTAGATCCCTTGCTGTCAAATTGATCGCCCTCCCCTTCCCCATTGTTGGCTCCCTGTACCTCTGCTTCCCTCAGTGTCCTTCCCCTATAACGTATTTAGTGCTGCTTTGCTCCCCAAAGCTAGAGCAGCACCTTAGTAAATACCATGATAATAATAATAATAATAATAATAATAAAAATAATAATAATAATAATATTATATACAGGTAATGCTGGCTGCCATATATTCTAAAATATCTAAAGTTATTAAAGGGATTAATGTCACGGATGGCTTTAAGAAACTCACAAATCTGATACATGGCTCAAGGTTATTTTTTGACCCGCTTTTATAACTTTGTCGTGTGTGGTTTAAGGCTGCAGGATAATTTGACTAAGGGGTTGTTCTAGTTGGTCCCTGCGTCTCCCATGACTCCCTGCACCAAGCTTCCCTGTCCCCCAGGACTGCATGAACACTAAAGATCAGTAACCTTTACTGTCTAGAATAGTCTCTTTGGGAAAGCCTAAAGTACAAGGCCTTATCTGTCTTACTGACATTATAAGTATACCTTATTCCAATGGTCACACAGTGATTGGTTTAAGGATTCAAGATGGCGCCTGTGTTTCCTTAAACACTCTCCTGTTTACACTCTATCACTGATCTTATGCCTGTTCAGTCTCTCTTCCCCTTCCCACTACTGCTTCCTCCCTTGTATTCTCCCACCTTCAACTCGCATCTCTCACTTACTCCTACCCTCTCACCCGTCTCCTCTTTTGTCTTTCTCTTTTGTCTTTTCTCTTCATCGTCCCTCTTTACTCTCCCTCATATCTTTACTGCTCCCTTCCTCCACGTACTACTCTCTCCAGCGTTCAACCTCGCCCTTTACAACCCCTTCACCCCTTCTCTCTACCGCTCAATCACCACTTTCTCTCGACCCGTCACCCCTCTCTGACACAATCTCTCTCTACCCTCTTCTCTACTCGCTCTCACCCTACACTATCTCCCTTCCCCTCGCCTATCTCTTACACCCCACTACACTTAATAATTACACAGGCAATCACAGACGCAAACATAAAATGCCTCACCTGTACTCCTATCCAACAGATTCTGCAGCGCTTCACTTCACCTTCCACGTCTCTCGGTCCACCTCCTCACTACCTGACCCCTCCCGCACATCCCTCACTCTCTATGGCTCCCACATGCTTTGTATACCCGTGACCTTCTGCCTTTAACCTTTCCTCTGCCCCCCACCACTGGTTGGACATTTCACCTGATTCTCGGCCCAATCTAAGGCTATCTATTGCCCTGTGGGTGGGCATTGCAGTGAAATGTTACAAACCCCCCACTTAGCCCTGCCCCTTATTGTTTGCAGCAATTTTAACAGTCTCAGTTAGGGTCCCCACTTAGAAGTTGCGTCGGCATTACGCTTGTTTCAGATGAGTGACAACTGCATACCTTCTTTGACAGACAGGACCGTGTTGTTAGAATCTGCATGGAAGTCATCAGTTTTCTCTGGCAGCCCACTCACTTTATTTGGTCTGGCAATGTATGCTGGTCCAGGTAGTTCTGTAAAGACACAAATAGAACTTGGGCCAGAATTGAGGGTGCATGGCATTAGGTGATCAAAAGTTCTTGAACTGAGTGTTCTGTACTTCCTCACCCCACCTTTGGGTAGGGCAGGCTCTGGTATACTCCTTGGTAGGCCTACTATTCCAGGCTGGGGGGAGGGTCCCTGTTCCCCTCTGACAGAGTCACATTAATAACAAACTCATTAAATCCACTTATATATTTAGATGCCTTGAAGCCTGTATAAATACACTGTGCATCCTAATGGCTGGCTCGGTTGTTTTTCTGAAACCATCCAATGGTATAGACACTGCATCACTGGAAAATGTAGCGCCATGCCTGTATTGCAATAAAGGTATTGCTTCGATTTCCTATTCTCAGTCATGATAACTTCAAACACGTTTCCCTCATTTGCATAAATAATGGCCAAAAAAGAAAAACTTAATTGGAGATTTGATGGAGAGATGATCGCAAATATAGCAGGAAGAAACCGTTGGTTTTACTGATGACAAGGAACAATCTGCAGTCCCTGCCTTAAAAAGGGAAAAAGGGAAGAACCTAACATTAATTCAAGATCAACAATTTCTCCATCCAGATGGAGCTATTCTTTTATGATATCGCTCAATGCCCAAGACCATCATGACTTCCTGAGAACATGCCACATAAGCTGGACCTTCCATGGTTTCTAGACAGGACCTATTTTTGAATTCCAAATAGGCACTGTTTAGGGCAGGAACATCCCTTTTCAATAAACACATATTGGCATGTCCCATGTGTATCCCAAATTCATTATCCTCAACTAAGACTCAATGTGGGTAAACAAGGAAGTTTCCATTCATGACCCTTGCATGAGCAGCCAATGATCTGACCTTATAAATATATTCTTACTAAATCTTAGCATTGGGGGTTCACCGGACACTTGCACAGAACAGTAAAAACCTCAGAGCAACTATTTCACTCATAAGGGGAAAGCCTATTTTGGACTTTGTGCTTCAGGGTAATTATGTGAGTAGCCAGGTTAAATAATAATAATAATAATAATTAGGCACTTAAGCATTAAAGAACAAAAAAATGTCGCTAATCAGAGGGATTGAGAGTTCGTGTAACCCCATACTTTTGCTCCATAGCTAGCAGCCACCAAAGATGTATCCCTATAAAAGCATAAGTGAAACAGCCACAAATTTCACACCAAACACTGTTTTCAAATTCCTTTAAGTGTTTGCTGGAGTACCCTTTGTTCTTGGTTTATTGGAATTTTCAAGTAGGTGCGCTGCCAGATCAAATACTGAGATCAGTCAAAACTCTCCACTAGTTCTAATAGGTTGCATTGATGACAAACCCTTCTAGTTTTTGGCATTGCTTTCTGTCTAGAACTTCACTGTTAGCAGCCATCTTGGATCGGTGACCATTTCCAGCTGCCATCTTGGATTGGTGACATCACTTCCGGTGGCCATCTTGGATAAGTGACATCACTTCCTGTGGTCATCTTGGATCAACCCCATCTCCAGCCGAAGGCCACAAGAGGCTCCTCTGGGAACACCACTCAGGAAGAAACACCAGGGACAATATCAGAGAGAGCAACCACTGATGGACAAGGCAATCGGGTGACAAGAGCGTGTGTCATCCCTTCTGAACTTCCTAACCGCGTCCAGCCAGGGGCGTCCCAGTTAAGGAAGGAAACAGTGAATGGTGAAGACCAGCCATTGACCAGCGTCTTTGCCTATAAGCCTTTGCTCTCTCCCTGTTGTACCTGTGAGTACCCCAAGCCTCCTTATTACTGTACTGTCTCTCCACACCTACAATGCATTCACTCCTGCTCCTCCTCACCTCTTCCTATGCTTTCTCCAATCAAGCTACAACTTCCTCCTTTCATATCCCTATTCTAAAACTAAAACTCACAACTCGAAACTCCCACTACTCCATCTCTCTTCCACCCCCGTCCAACAAACAAAGCCAACAAGCTAACCATACCTACTCTAACACCCATCCACCTTGCCTTTCTTTCTCTGAGATGCAACTTCTCTACTCTTCCTTACCTCATCAACTGAACATTGCATTCTGGAATGCTCAGTCTGTATGCAACCAAACTTCCTTCATCACTGACTACTTTCACTCTAGCTCTCCTCCTCTAGACCTTCTTGCTATCACTGAAATCTGGATTTCTCCATCAGACACTGCCACTCTGGTGGTCCTACATGACTCCAAACTATTTTTTATTCACTCTCCTCGATTAACTGACACAGGTGGAGGCGTTGGACACCTACTCTCTTCCTACCTCAATGACTCACAAATCTCCACTGCCATATCCTCTCCTTCCTCTTTTGAATTCACCATCTCTACTATTGCTGTCTGTGAGGGGGTCAGAAATGTGAGGCTGACACTTATGTAAAGGTTTTACAAGAAGCCATTTTATTAACTCATAAGGTTTTGATAAACAAGGATTTTCCCTGCCTATTGTAAGGAAGGTATGGTATCAACAGTAAGACAGACACAACTGACCACCGTTCAAGGGTGTTTGTTGAACTTCAAAAAGGGTTTGAAAAACGCCTATCTAATCCTAAATCTAAAGATGGGAGCAAGCTACAACCATCAAATAATAACTTAGTAGTAGTGTCTTGTCAAAAATAAAGGGCCTATACTAAAAAACCTATTGCCAATCCTTACATCTAAATACAAATAGTGTGGGAAACAATGTTATGTAAAAGAAAGACGTGTTTAAGAAATGATATGTCAGGATATTCAGGCCGTTGTCCTCCCTACCCCACATTTTCAGCACAGGACAAGGCGGCACACTCGAGTTTAGCGCAGTCTCTGGCTTCTCTAGTACGAGGGTGCAGTTCAAACATTCGCATCAGGGCCTTCAATGCCCAAGTCGCTTTGCCTTTCAAAGTCTCTTCTTTCAGAGGTTTATATATCGGGGGTACTTGGTGAGCCTTGATCCTCCAGGTTAATAGTCAAGAAAACAAAATGTATCAGTGATCAAGGCTATCTATGTCACACCCCACTTGTTCGAATATTTTATTGGTTTTTAAAAGTTTCTGTTTAATATAAAACACAAGTTGTTTATTATTATTTATTGTGTGCCAAGAACAAAATGCAGTTTCTTAAAAACACATAAATTCACTTATACACATTTCATGGCCTTAATAAGGGCCTTCATACCATCTATATTCCAAACACAAACTAGTCATATCAACTTCAGACGCAAACAAGGACAATTATATACAATTGAGATCTATTGTTCACAAAGATCCCTCTTCTTAATACAACTTTTACAAATCCTGACATAGTCCAGGATGGATACAAAGTTGCGTTCTTCTTTGAAACAGACCTGCCCTATCTTTGCAGTGTCAATGGTTGCTATATTACGTAGTCATCAGTGTGCTTCGGCCGTCTGGTGAACCAGGGATGTGGTTCCACAACTATGCGGCCTTCATCAGGACGGATTCAGAAATTGGGTGCACAATAATGTCTGTTGTGTCTACAAGAGAGACACATATATGTGTATTTGTCACGACTCGCTCCCTTCGCTCCCGTTCCCACCACTTGGGGGCATGATTTGGGGTTTATTCCCTACTGGACCTTTCCTCCGAACCTTATGCTACAGTGCTGTGATGAATTGGGAGCGCTAAATCCCTATTTTCCAAGCTACTTCCCTTCCGGATCCATTCCAGGTTTTTGGCAGCCAGCATGCTTCTTTAACCAAATGACTATGCTTCCCAGAATGCCTGGCCCACTGCTCCACCTCCACCCTTGCAGGACAAGGTTGGGTGGAGGATAGGTAACAGCTGTGGCTGCAGGTGCAGCAATCAGCACACCTGAGGCGTGTGCTCGTTAAGCAGCTTTAAAAGCCTCAGTCTTACTTCAGTCCAGCGCTGGTCATCGTTTGCAGTGTTCCTGTTGTGACTAGTCCCTTGTTCCTTGTTCCTTGCCTTTGTACCTAGTTCCTAGTTCCTGTTTTCTTGTTCCTCCGCCCTGAATCTCGGATTCATGCGCTAATTGATTTCTGCTCCCTTGATTCCCTTTTTGTCTTCCTCTGTTTGCAGGCAGCATTTCTCAGTGCTTTCCCCTTTTAGATGCAGCCCAGTTTGTCTGTGTTCTATATTTCTTTGACTCTGTCCTTTGCTGCTGTAAACCCGTATGCCTTAGCCTTCCTCTTAGATTAGCTTCCTGTCTTTTCCTTGGAGGGGTAGGGAGAAGTTTGCATTGGTTATTTCGTTTTTCCCTGCTCCTGATCCTTACTTTCTATTGGGATCCATTCCATGTTTTCCATTGCACTTCTGCATTTATTTCCCATTTGATTATTAGGTGTGGTGTGCGGTTGTAGCTAGCTCCTGTGTGAATGCTTATGTTTTCCTCACTAATTTGTAATCACTATTCCAACTTAGGTATTTAGTTTTCCTCCCATTGCTGTTATAGCCTTTCTGGGTCCCAGTTTCATCAACAGGATTCGTGGGCTAGCTGACATTCAAGAGGTTTATCTCATCCTCGTGAGTACAGTTCTTTAGTTCCCTTATTTAATACCATCAAGAGTGTTAGTTCACAGATCCTGTCATTGCTTGCCCTCCACATGGGTTTAGCGCTGTCAGTACCTGTAACAGCAATTGGGGGTAAGGCGCTTGCCGACTTTCCTCGCGGTCAGGTGCTTACCCCACATCCCTTTTCATATATTGGTTTTGTTGTCACACTCTATTTACACTCCTGGGTTCTAGCATACATGAGTCGTTGTTCCCGTGTGCACGAAGTTTAATTCGAAGCTAATCACTGTGTTATTTAGTGCACATTTCCCTTGCCATATTCGCTGCCTTTGTACTCGCCTGACTAATCCTGACAGAATGACCAGCCCAAAATTCCCATTGAATATGGCAAGTTTAAGAAAGAAAGGCAGCAAGGCCTCTAACAAGTTTGTACAGAAAGCTTCCCCTACATTTACCTGTGACAATCAAATCACTAGTCCTGACTTAAATGAACTCCTTGTCACGAATGGGCATTTACGTGCAAAGTATTTTTCCCATAGGATGGCACATCCTACATTGCCTGATCCTAGTTCTATCTTTTGTTTTGATCCCGATTCTATGTCAGCGCAAGCCTTAGCCGCAGAAAACAACACACTGTTAGACTTATTATACAAGAGTACCTCTGTTGTTGAACCCCATGATTCCAGTTGTGCTTCACCTCAGATAGAACAGTTTCATGGTACAAACATAAAGAATGGAGGGGTTCCTTGCATAACTTCTGTTTTCTACCCTCAGTCTAAAGCATACTCCTTTGCACAGGTACATACTGTAGTCCCTAATGCCAAGAGGTCTAATGTCAATAGTTTGCTTAAGGGAAACACAGACCAAGTTGGTAAGAGAAACTATAAATCACAGAACCTGCAAGCAGTAGAGGACAATGTACAATCGGTGCACATCCAGATTGCTAGTGCAGGATCCAGCCCTGATGCCACTATACCTCCCCCTGTGCCTACTGATAGTGATGTACAGTTAATGCAGGGCATGCTAAGAGTTAAGCTTGAGGAGTTAAGACAAGAATTCATTTCTTTACAAGAGGAGAATAAAACCTTGCACTCTTTACTGAATACACCTCAGACTTTATCTGTTGATGTTGAGGAAGTGAACACTGTTCAGCCCCTGAGTGCAGAGACTTTGGTAAACCATGATATTTGTCAATATGTTAGATCTATTGGGAGTGAAGGTCTTTCGTCTAGCACAGCGCTTAATCTGGGCACAGTTTCTAACAATTGTTCTGCTGTTTATCAGGGATTGCAGTTAGCTGAAGATTTACAAGCCACTCCTTTACCTAAAATTTCCTGTGTAGCAGTTTGTCATAATTCTGAGCTAGCACACATACAAGCTTCTGATTTCCAAACACAATCCACAATGGTGGCATACACAGATTCAGTCACTACAGTAGACTTAGGCCCTGCTCTTGATACAGCTGCTGAGACTGAAGTAGATGTTAAAGCTGATGTGGAAAACAATGTTACCTCTGGGTTCACTCTTCCTTCTGCCAATTCTGATCAATACGAACAGTCAGAGACAGTACAGATTTCATGTTCTGATGGACTCATTCCACAGTATACAGAACCAAAAAACCGGCAGGCGATTCCTGAACTGTTGATTGTTAATCTGCCTCTTTCAGAAGCTAAAACAGAGGAATGGACAATTGACGAAATCCTGATTAACAGAGACTTTACTATGGTGATGCCACTGGTTGATTTTGACTTCTACAAAGTAAGAGACTCTGTGTCACCCACTAAAGAAAGGGACTGCAAGGGTACAGCTCAGTCTTTGGTTACTGGTGCCAAGGAGTCTACTGCCCTAAAGGTGCCCTCCATTCCTGAGCCACCAATGTGTCTGTCAACTTCTGAGACTTCTGTCTGTCCTCCTACAACCATTGACTCTTCTATGATCCAATCCACAGCCCTGCAGTCATCTTTGGCACACGTGTCTTCAACCAATGAACCGCTGCCATGTCTGCCATTTACTCAAGAGCCAGTCCCAAAGACCTGGACATGTTTGTATCCAGCAACCGAGATTGCTTCAGCTTGCATGCCTTCAGCCTCAAGGTTTCCCCTGGCCTGCCTGTCTTCAGCTAAAGTGACTCATCCTGCAAATCATCCTTCAGCTTTAGAGCCTCCGGTAGTCCATCAAAAGTGCATGTCTTCAGTCCCGGAGTATACTGAGTATTTGCCTTCAGTTCATGAGACGCCTGTATCCTGCTTAGCCTCGCTGCCAATATCAGAGGTATACCTGTCTACACCATCAGATCCTGCTGTATTTTCTTCTGCTCCAGCGATTCCTCCTGAATCCCAACCATTTACTGTCGATGAACGTCTAGCTTGCCTTTCTTTTGCTTCAGGAGGAGCACCAGAATGCCTGCCTTTTCCACAAGACGATTCTCCCAACTGCTTCACTTTAGCATCAGAGCCTCCTAAAAATGCAGCATCAGAGTTTGAGACTTTTGCCAGCTCCCGCTTCAGAGTCATCAAGCTGGACCAAGTGGTGAGTCAGAACCACTCACCTGGGTGTGCACAGGGGGTGGTGCAGACCGGCGTATTACCTACAGGACTTGTGCAACAGAATTCCGCCAAGAAGCACCAGTTGGGTGCTAGTAGCCAAAGGAAGGGAATGACTGCTGCAGTTCAAAATGTGTCTGTTATTGCTCCTTCTGCGAGTGTGCCTGAAATACCAAGTACTGCGTCTATCACTCCTATCAGTATGCCAAACGTCCCTGCTGTTGTATCCCACGTGCAACAAGGTGGTTACACGACTGTCACCAGGAGTACCAGCCTTGTACAACCCATTGGACTTTCAGGTCTCCAAGGCGTAGAACATGTGCAGTCAAACCTTAGTCACTTTCAACCACAAGCCTTTTCCCAGATGGATGACAGAAGAAAATCTGAACCTCTACCTCAGCCGCCACCTTCTCTAATGGCTGAACATAAACCTTTCCTGAAGCCAGCAATTTCCTCACCTCCCGCATGTCCACTCTCGGCAGAAAGGCTAACAGGGCTTCTACCATTGTCTAAGGCATGTTGCACCAGCCTGCCTCCCTCCTCAAAGACTTATAAGGGTCCACTCCCAGTGACTGAGCTTCCTGGACCTTCCAACTCTGCTTCAGGTCCTGCAAGTCCTTCATGCCTTTCTTCGAACCATGAGTCTCTTCCTCACCAGAAGCCACCGTTTCCATCAGTACCACCTCCAAAGACAAAGCACTCCTATCATGGAAGTCCATCTGCCTTTGCCCACAGGCCACCATTTCCATCAGTGCCACCTCCAAAGAAAAAGCACTCCCATCATGGAAAGAAGATGTCTCGTGCGGGTGGCGGGCACCCGAAGACGGCCGTAGGAGGGGGTATACTGTCACGACTCGCTCCCTTCGCTCCCGTTCCCACCACTTGGGGGCATGATTTGGGGTTTATTCCCTACTGGACCTTTCCTCCGAACCTTATGCTACAGTGCTGTGATGAATTGGGAGCGCTAAATCCCTATTTTCCAAGCTACTTCCCTTCCGGATCCATTCCAGGTTTTTGGCAGCCAGCATGCTTCTTTAACCAAATGACTATGCTTCCCAGAATGCCTGGCCCACTGCTCCACCTCCACCCTTGCAGGACAAGGTTGGGTGGAGGATAGGTAACCGCTGTGGCTGCAGGTGCAGCAATCAGCACACCTGAGGCGTGTGCTCGTTAAGCAGCTTTAAAAGCCTCAGTCTTACTTCAGTCCAGCGCTGGTCATCGTTTGCAGTGTTCCTGTTGTGACTAGTCCCTTGTTCCTTGTTCCTTGCCTTTGTACCTAGTTCCTGTTTTCTTGTTCCTCCGCCCTGAATCTCGGATTCATGCGCTAATTGATTTCTGCTCCCTTGATTCCCTTTTTGTCTTCCTCTGTTTGCAGGCAGCATTTCTCAGTGCTTTCCCCTTTTAGATGCAGCCCAGTTTGTCTGTGTTCTATATTTCTTTGACTCTGTCCTTTGCTGCTGTAAACCCGTATGCCTTAGCCTTCCTCTTAGATTAGCTTCCTGTCTTTTCCTTGGAGGGGTAGGGAGAAGTTTGCATTGGTTATTTCGTTTTTCCCTGCTCCTGATCCTTACTTTCTATTGGGATCCATTCCATGTTTTCCATTGCACTTCTGCATTTATTTCCCATTTGATTATTAGGTGTGGTGTGCGGTTGTAGCTAGCTCCTGTGTGAATGCTTATGTTTTCCTCACTAATTTGTAATCACTATTCCAACTTAGGTATTTAGTTTTCCTCCCATTGCTGTTATAGCCTTTCTGGGTCCCAGTTTCATCAACAGGATTCGTGGGCTAGCTGACATTCAAGAGGTTTATCTCGTCCTCGTGAGTACAGTTCTTTAGTTCCCTTATTTAATACCATCAAGAGTGTTAGTTCACAGATCCTGTCATTGCTTGCCCTCCACATGGGTTTAGCGCTGTCAGTACCTGTAACAGCAATTGGGGGTAAGGCGCTTGCCGACTTTCCTCGCGGTCAGGTGCTTACCCCACATCCCTTTTCATATATTGGTTTTGTTGTCACACTCTATTTACACTCCTGGGTTCTAGCATACATGAGTCGTTGTTCCCGTGTGCACGAAGTTTAATTCGAAGCTAATCACTGTGTTATTTAGTGCACATTTCCCTTGCCATATTTGCTGCCTTTGTACTCGCCTGACTAATCCTGACAGTATTAGACTAGAAATGGTGTGACATGTAATGCAAGGCGTCCTACCTTTTCGTAGTAGCCAGATGTCCAGATGGGAGTAAATAGCCCTCATGTGGAAAAAAGCAATCCAAACCTGTATTGCTCGGTATGTGACTGTATTAAGAGAAACGTGTATCAAAACGTATCCCATGTTTAAAACGCATTTAAAGCTGCTCTGGTTCGCAGACAGGAAAATGAGTGGCTTACCCGTGCTTGAATCGGGGTGAGCTTAACTCAGAACTGCATCTCTCTTGCTCATAAGGGAAGAGGCACAAAAATGCCTTTCTTGCTGGTCCTGTGAGGGACATAGTCTAGGGTTAGCCTTGAGTACTGTACCTGAAACATTTTCATTTTATGACACCAATTTGTATGTAACGAGGGGCATAGGCCCCGTCCGCGTCAGATGGCTTGAGTTTGTTATGCATATGAACTTCAAAAAACAATGAAGTCCGGCACAACTTACTTTAAGATCACTGCAGCAGTATACCTCAGGCTGCTTGTTCAGGTTGCTAGGATACCGCGCTAACACCAGACTAATGGAGTCTGGGCGTTTAGGGCAAGCGGCGATATCTACCACATAGTTCCTACGATACCATGCTGCAACACAACCGATGTGTTCAGTACGTGTGGATACACGCGGCAGCCATTATTGAATGGAACCGTGTGATGTAAAGGCACTGGGGCTGAGTCATGGAATTTGTGCGCGGAAAAACAGGGATTTGTGCGCCATTCTGCCCGTAAATCCCTATTTGTTAAACAGGGATTTGCAGGCATATTGGCGCACAAAGCCCCGTTTTTCGGCGCACAAATTCGATGAATCATGCCCCACTGTCTTTTTTTCTTTCTTATCTCAGGGACACATATGTTTAAAACGTAGTTAATCAATTTTTAATTATTTTGAAAATGCCAAAATTAATTGCCATATATTGCTGGGACGGATTAGGTACCTAAAATAATCTAAGGATGGAGTAGCTCACGTAGTCTGTGGATCATCTTCCCTACCCAATGTAACGTAGGAAACAATTGTCTAGTGTGATTTCCAGAATGTTAGTGTATTTTCAAAAATATAGAGCCAAATACATATGCAAAGTATCATTTACATCCACACCGTGTAATTTCAGACAATCAATTTTAAACAGGTGCCCTATTTACAAAGTTGGTTCCAACTTATCAATGTGTTGCAAAATATAAAAATCACAACATAGGTATGCAAGATGTAATATCCTCATTCTTATTGCGATATCGATCTGCCGATTACAGTAATATACTTTATAACAGGGTATCATCTAACTTAATAACACATGGTTACTTTAAACCGTTCAGTGTCATACAACCAGATGTTCTTATTGCGGCATACTATACATACGCTTAGTCCCCTAATAGGCATTTTTAGCAATGTTCTCAGTCACATGTGTGGAAGAGTCCAACACAACTTCTTCTTAAGAAACAAAAACCCTTTCACAATTCTTCTTCATCAACAACAATGTTTTGTCAAAATGGTTCCACCACAATTCATGAAACAAGTGGTCTTGCTACTACTTCTTCGCCACGACCTTCAACAAAGATGCAGTACTTCAATGATTTCTTCCTAGACCACTAACCTGCCAGGACTGCCGCTAAAAGGTCCCTATCCTGGTATGCTCGCCTGCCAGGACAAAAGCTCCTAACACAACTACAAGTACTCTGTGCTGTGGTTTGCTTCAAACCTTTTAGAAAAGTCTTTGACTTTCAACAACATCAAAATTCATCAAAACGCTTTCTTGGAAAACATGATACACATTGGTGCTGTTTGTTCCACTGTTGTATTTGCCACTCGCGATGCAGGTTATGCCCCTCTTCTCCTTGGTACTCTCTACCAGGAGGGCTTCTCTCTTGCCACTTTTGTTTTCCCACTCTCTCATCAAATAACTGCTGACAATGTTTCTTTATTACACTTGCTCCTCTTTGACTTTGGCAATGCTTGTTGATGTCTTGCTTAAATATTACCTCTTCTTCTCTCTGGAACTAATGGTTACAATCTTTCTGCAATAATGTTCTATTGTTATTTTGCCACTGGCACTAAAATGCTTTGTGAAGTATTGTCCCCTCTTTACTTTGGCAATGGTATAGGCTTTGCTAGCAATGATTGTAACCTTTCACTTCTTGTCATTTTACAAAGTTCTTATTACGCCAATGTGACTTACTTATTTCAGTTTGGTATTCAAAATTATTATCAGTAGCCAGTGGTCAATTACGCAGCATACCGGGTTTACCAGACAATGGTAAACTAACCGGTTTATGCGCACAGGTCCATTCCATCCGCTGCCACTGCTCGTTATGCCTCCTGTGAGGCGTCAGCAATGCGAGGCGGACAACTGTTTGATATTTGTTCAAAATATGCCATTTTATTAGAACAGAAATAATATAAAAATACCTGACTGGCCCTACTCTACTGTGTGTTTCCCTACCTAACAAAACTAAGGGAAAATATTATAGTACAGGAATTCTGGCCCTCACACTGAACATATAATACAAAGGAAAATATATGGCAATTCAATCAACATAAATCAAAATAGCTACAGTTTCTTGTAAACCTTTTTAGTAAACTGGGTGAGCTCCCTTCCCCAGGATCCAAGGTTAGTACAGCTCTACTGTTCATCAAAAGAAAAAGAAGGAAATCCACATAGGTAACCACGTCTTAATTCAGTTCTTGAAATTACGATAGTAAGGTAGAGATTTGTTAACCAAAGTTCTTCTTCGTGAAGAAATACAGACTTACCACTTCCTCATAATAGCATCACTGTTATTGCCAGCTACAATGCATTTTGACCACTTTCCAAAAGAGTTGACACAGTTCAGGAGATATGAAACTTCTAGAAGGTTAGTGGAAAATGAGTATTGGCTAACAGTAATTATTCTGTTCAAATTGTGATGCAACCACAGTTTCAGTACTTTGTGATACAACCACAGCTTCAGTTTTAGACTTCACAATAGGTATGCTTCAGGATGACTTCACGGTGCTACTACTACTGCGACTTCAACAACTTCGTCTATTGTTTACCATGAGGATATTCTCCTTTGCCTCAGACTATTCCACTTTACTCAGGTCACTGAAAGTTTGCATCCACTGACAATTAGATGCACCACCAATACTTCAGTAGTATTAAGACTCAAGACCGACTTTGACAAGACCCACTTCACGGTACTTCAACACCTTCGTATAGACAAGGCACTCTTCATCTGAATGTCTCTCTTTAAAAGGGGCAGCCTCTTTGCCTCTCTGGTCTGTCTACCACAATAGCGACCCAAGTTTGCCTTTACGACTGTGAAGGCATCATGAAATTGACACAGACAGCTGAGCTCAAGTTTGCTATTTATACTTTTATTAAATCAAAAGGAAGGTTGGAAAAAGGCCTAACATGCCCTATGTTAAGGTGGGATTTCCCTACCTAATGAAAACTAAGGATAGTCTATGTGAGGATATCCAAAGGTCAATGGGGTCATTACGACCCTGGTGGTAGAGGGTTAACGGGGCCGGTAGAGCTGCCGGCCCCGTTAACCCTCTACCGCCTCATTACGAGGTCTCCTTGCGGGACCCGCTAAGGACGTCTGGTAAAACCAGGCGTCCTTAGAGGGTCCCGCGAGCAGACCAGGATGCAAACAACGAGCACGTCATTAACGGGTCCATTGTTTGCATCCTCCCCATTCACATTGAGCCCTATGGGGGCTCGAATGGGAATGGGGATGTACCGGGTCCGGGTTCCCGGGAAGGGGAATTACGGGGCCCTCCAAGGTGGGAATGGCCCGGTACTTCCCCATTCCGGGAACCCGGACCCGGTATGGGGGTAGCCATGCCGCTGATAGCGGCATGGCTTCCTCCATACTTGTAATAAGGCCCAATGTCTCTGTATGTCCAAAACCTATACTTGCCCTCACATCTATGCATATACAATGTGTAAGAATGTCAGCTTCAAAAATTATAAGTATCCAAATAACAGTTCCAAACTTCTTTCAGCTCATGGGTGCAAAGGATATCCTATCCCCACAATTCAAGTTAGGTCACAAAGTCCTGAGGGGTTTCCCTTCCCCAAAGCTTCAAGGTAGTTCACAAAGCACCAACGGGTTTCACTTTGTGAGACATGTATGGTAGCAAGAGATGATACAGACAACACATTTCAAGTTTCAAAGAATGGTCTATTTGAATATCAGGTTGGTGTAAGGCCTAACTTGCCGTATAACTAAGGCAGGGATTTCTCCTCCCTAAAACAACTAAGGTAAGTCTCTGTCTGTAAGTCAAAAACAAATGTCTGTCTTTGTCAACAACCTATGCTTGCCCTCACATCTAAAAATAACATGTTATGTTACATGTTACGTTATATTTATTTCTAAAGCGCACGTACGCCCGGGGGCATCATGATGCTAGGTAATGCAAGAGGCAAGCAGCAGTAGTCAGGAACCTAGTAAAGATAAGTCTTAAGAGCCTGGTGGAAGGACAGGTGATCGTCAACTGCTCAAAGAGACAGTGGAAGGCTGTTCCAGGCTTTTGCAGCTGTCACTGAGAATGCATGTCTGCCAATGTGAGAAAGTCTATCACGAGGGACAGAGACCTGGAGTGCAGACTGAGAACGCAGAGGACGGGGAGGCACATAGCGGGGTAATTCAGCCTGGATATTTTCTGCACCATGCTTGTAAAAGGCGCGATGCACAACACACATCGATTTAAAGAGAATCCTCTTCTCAATGGGCAGCCAATGCAGTTGCCTAGGAAGCGAAGTCATGTGGGCTCGGAAAGAGGGACAAATACTCAGCGGGCAGTGGCATTTTGAAGCAGCTGGAGACAGTTGGTAAGGTAGCATGGCTGTCCCAGGTAAAGTGAGTTACAGTAATCCGTGGTGCTCAGCACAACCGTAGCCACCACGGGAGCGTGGGATTTAGTTGGAACAAAAGGAAGCACTTTGCGTAGTATGCGCAATTTAAAGGGTCCAGACTTGCATACAGCACCCACTTGGGGTGCCATGGATAAAGAGGATGACAGTGTAACTCCCAGGTTTTTGACAGAGGCAGCCGGCGTGGGGCAGGTGCCTAGCGAAGCTGGCCAGAACTCGGAAGTCCAGAAGGAAAGTGGGTTAGAGGTGCCTACCACTAGCACCTCAGTCTTGGATCCATTGAGTTTCAGTCAGTTGGCCGCCATCGACGAGCCAAGATCTTCTAGGCTTCTCCTAAGCTGAAAAGCAGTGTCTGCACTGGAGAGGTCTAGCCGAACCAGAATCTGTGTATCGTCGGCATAAGAGTAGTATCTAAACCCATGCGACAGAATAAGAAGCAACAGAGGGCGAATATACATATTGAATAGAATGGGGGACAAAGCCGATCCCTGAGGGACCCCGCATGAAAGCAGTCCAGGTTGCGAACAGAAAGGGGTCAGAGATATAGACTGGGTCCGATTAGAGAGAAAAGCATGGAACCAGTCAAGGAATTGACCCGAGATACCAGCATCCAATAGCCGGGCCAGAAAGGTGGGGTGGTCAACTGTATCAAACGCGGCAGATAGATCCAACGGCAGTAGCACTCCCACCCCCTTCGATCAACTAGCCGAGTTAGGTCGTCCATCACAGAATTCAGGACAGATTCCGTTCCCCTTCCGGGACGAAAAACAGACTGGAAAGGATCAAAAAAGCACAAAGGTTCCAGAAAAGAGAAAAGAATAGGAGAGACCAAAGACCTCCAGGACCTTCATAGAGAAGGGAAGAAGAGAAATAGAGCGAAAGTTGGCCAGCACCTCAGGGTCAAGAAATGGCTTCTTTAATAATGGAAGCACCAGTGCATGTTTCTGCGAGCTTGGAATCGGGCCAGTTTGAAAGGAATCATTAATGGCCGCAGTAATGTGCGGTAGTAGCTTGCTAGACATGCCTTTAATCAATGTTAGCGGAATAGCGTCCGCCGGGCAAGCAGATTTAAAACCATGAATGGCCTTAGATATCTCAAAGTTAGAGAACACAGGGAAAGACGACCGTTGTGCCACGGGGGCAGGAAGTACAGGAAAGCGCGAGCATTCAGCACATAGGGAAGCTGTTTTTCCAATATCAGTGCGTATAGTTTACATTTTTGAGGAAAAGAAAATCGATAGTCACATAGGGCTTGGGACAGAGTAACTGACGGACCTGCTTTAGTCAGAGAGGAAAGAGAGTAGCCCAGTTCAAAAAGGGCCTTAGGTTTGTTTATGGCACCCTCTACATTGGACCCAAAAAAAGCTTTTTTTAGCTAACATAATAGCCTTTTGGTACTCAGACAGAAGGTTGCGGAAAGTGATCTTAGCTGTCGGCAAATAGCCAGTTCTCCATTTCCTTTCAGCTTGTCTGCAGCCCAGTTTTTTTAGCTTAAGTTCTTCGGAGAACCATGGCTCCGATCTATGATTAGTTCCTTTGGACAGTTTAAGGGGTGCCATTTTATCAGCTACCTCAGAAAATGCATTCTCTAATGAGGTGAGGGTGGATGGACTATCAGACATTAGTTGTTTCAAGAGAGAAGTCACTACCTCAGATGTAGGTACTTTGCGACAATCACACCTGAGAGAGGCAGTTCTATGGACCAGGGAAGTAAGAAGGTGATGAAAAACAGAAAACAGAATAAAAAATGATCGGACCATAAAAGGGGACGGGGAGTAGAGATCAAAATGGAGTTTTGGAGCACATATAAAGTCAAGAAGGCTATCTAGTTGGTGAGTAGGTTCAGTAATCAACTGCAGAAGCCCCAGTTCATTCATTAGTGACAAGAAAGTCATTACCTGGTTGGGATTGAAGGTGTTAGGTGTTAAATTAAAATCACTGGCGACCCAGAGATTAGGGTATTTGATTAACAGCTCCAATATTAGTTCAGGGAAGGCAGTACAAAATGTAGCATCAACTCATGGAGGGCGATAGACTACTAGAATGGTATGCGTAGATCCCACATTGGGGGGGGGGGATTCTTCTTGGTCAATAAAATAGTGTTCAAAAGAAAAGACTCAGCTGTTAGTTGTGTCAACTTCAACAATCTTTATTAGCAAGTTCCCCTTCCCCAACTTTGCCTTCACTTCCTCTGCCAACTGTCAACCAATTACCCCAAAGCCTCAGTGCCACTCTCTTAGCTTCAGGTAGTGCTTGCACATTGATGTCTTAAGCAAGATTACACCTCTGTTGGCCTCACAGTATGGATATGATTGTGTTTTGGCTCTGAGAAAGGCTGCTTTCAGTGTCAAATAGGTAAAGACTATTGGCTTTGGCACTGCTTGCTATTTCTGTTCAGTCGCATATACAATGATACAATTGTTTAACCACTTGACTTCTTATACAAGTGATTGTTCATTTGAATAAAGGATTAGAGTTCAGTATTCCTTTTGAAATCAAAATGAGGCACTCACGACCACTTCTTAATAGGTTTTACAAAGGTTAGAGGTTCAACAATGTCTTTTGCAACGTTAGTCTGTATAATGGAAGACAGTCGACCACTTCTTAATAGAGTGTATGAGTTTTAAGGCTTTAACAATGGTCTTTGTAACGTTTGCTCTTCACACAAGTGAAATGTGAATTACTCGATCACATGCGAGTGTTACTTTCCCATCATCCCTTTATTTAAAGACTTCAACAAACATTTCTGCTTGCTTTAACTTGAATGCATGTGAATATTGGAATTGCATACTGTTGCCGGAAATGTTCGTGTAAGGAATCTGAATGCCAGGTTTGACTCACCAGCTTCTGGCATCCTTGTTCTATGGATTGGCCAACTTCTATGACTTTGGGCCCAACTTCTGCTTCTGGATTCTCTGTGACCTGCACCCTTCCTCCCTGAAAATGTCTTTGGTCCAACCACTTCCTTTGGAGCCCCTCTCGCTCCTGAGACCTGCTACGCACCAACGGCTCCTCGCTTTAGACTCCAACACTGCTCCTGCCCAGCAATCATGGCAATCTGGCTCACATGGGGAAAGACAGCCTCCCTGCATGTCTTCCGCTGCGCAGCCTCTGCTTTTCAGAGTTCGGGAAACAAGGACCCTCTCAGAACAATATGTGTTAGCAATGGTTGTGCTGTCGACGTGCGCTACACCCTAAGAGTAGATAACAGTTACAAAAGTCATTCAAAGTTTCCAAAGACAATATAATAGTGTCATTTATTATTGTGCTTCATAACAGTCGACACGTGTTTCGACACTTGGTCGTCCTCAAGGCAACTGTTTCTCTTTCAAAAGTATCCCCAAAGAGTGGTGCTCCAGTACTCTATTTTCAATCCTGCTTGTATGCTTCAATTCTTATAATGGCTTTTCTGCCCTTTCCATGGCATGATGTGGCGTGTGGATCTGGTCTATGTTGTCCCTTCAAAAAGTCTTCATTAACTGGTCATGACCTTGTTAGGCGAAGAAAAGTCCATAGGGCTGGCTTCCAAACGGCGCATCCGTTTCCTCACGTGAGGATGACCAAGTGTCGAAACATGTGTCGGCTGTTATCAAGCACAATAATGCATTACATTATTATATTGTCTTTGGAAACTTTGAATGACTTTTGTAACTGTTATCTACTCTTAGGGTGTAGCGCAAGTTGACATCACAACCATTGCTAATACATACTTTTTGAACAGAGGTAAGGGGCATACCTCGGAGTGCTGCCGCTGCAGCTTACCACTAATTATTAGTAGGTGGTCCTAACGCACCAACCTACGGTTTATACGCCCCTACATACCCTCCCGGAACAAGCAGGTGAAATCTGCTTGATCCACGTTCCGGTGTTTCTCAGGTTCTCCCACCTCTGCCTGATTTGCCAGCACTGTGCCTTCTTCCTTTGGCCTCTGCTACTACAGCGCTCACTCCAGCCACAGTTCCAGCTCCCTCTCGTTGCCTGTACCTGAGAGAGCCTTTTATGCCTCCCAGTCTCCTGCAGGTGTGGGCTGTTAGGCTTAATTGTCTGACTATTCTCATAGCACGCCTCTTCAGCCCTCTTCCTCGTCCCAGTACTCTTGGGATTCTGGGAGTTATAGTCCCTTTCAACAAAGCTGTTTCTTTCAACGTCTGTAATTTGGCAAACAACCCTCAAATGTGTGGGAATATGTGCAAAGTTAAACAGGGGGGTTTCCCAGTCTTCATGGTCTGTTCCCCCCCCCCCATGTGATCCTCCCACAGTACACCACCCCCACGGTCGGGATCAGGAAGCATCCACCTTTCCCTGGCTACATGAGGAGGATCCCTGACAAGGTTTCTAGGAGGAATCATTACTGTATCATCACACTCCTCTGCCGCCTCCTGCATGGCAGACTGATTCTGTTACTGCTTCTGTTTTTCCACGGATCACGCCGGTCGGGAAATAAGCTTTTCTCGCTCCTAGTGTACACCGGTGCTCGCCAGCCACCGGGACACCGCACACAATCAGGAGAGCCTCTCTCTTCCGGGGAAAGCCTGCTACAGTGTTGCTTCCCACTGCACAACCTCTGCAATAAAGGTTATCCACCTTCGAAACCCTCTCGGGATCGACATCCGCTTCAAAGATAGCAGCAGCTCTGGTGGCTCCTTTTCCTTTCTTCTACTGCTGCAAGTGGGACAGGTGGCCTCTGCAAATCCACCTCCTGTTTCTAATGGCCTGCACCTGAAGGGGCCTTAAACATTCTCAATTCCCGCTTAGGTGTGGGTCATTAGAACCACTAGACTGCACCTTGCAGTTTAGTGCGTCAGAGTCACTCTTCCTCGTCCCAGTGCTCAGGGCATTGTTGGACTTGAAGCCCTCAATGTTCTGATTACCTCTTTCTTCATGAATATAAACTTCCATTTTATTGGATTTACATTGTTTATGGAATAGATTCCTAAGGAAGGGTTTTAGAGGTATTAATGTTTGATTCAGATTTAGGGAAGAATTATATTTATCAGAAGTCGGAGTGTTCAGGTTCTTGATCACAAGAGTTTTCACTACCATCAATGTGGGTAGCTCTAAGAAGGGAAGTCTCACTCTGACAACAAGCTATCAAATATTCTGGCATCATAGAAATCTTCCTCTCTGAAGGAGATATATACAGTGTCTCTCTTAACTTAGTCCTCTTGTTCCTCTGGGGGCCTTCTCCGCCCAGGTGATCCACCCGGCTAGTACCACCCCCAGGGTTAGGATCAGGTAGCAGCTGCCTTCCCCTGGTCACCTGGGAGGAGACTTTAGGCAGGGATTCTATGAGGTGCCATTGGACTATTCTTTGATGCTCTTGGTCAACTCCTTGATTCTCTTTCCATTGAACATCACCTCATTCTCTTAGGTGACTTTCACTTTCCCTCTCCAACCATTTCTCAGAAATTTGAACTTCAGTCTTTTCCTAGTGACTGCACTATTCACTCTATCCATAACCTACCTACTCACAGAGGGGGAAACTCTTTGGATCTCTTATTCATCTCCATCTCTCTCTCAGCCACTACTACTACTGTCACACCAGCCATATCTGATCACTCCTTTTTTTTCCACCACCTTCTCCTTTCACCCTCTGACCTTTCCTCACCACTTGCTTCACCTATTACAGAAAAGACATTTAAACCTTCTACCATTCCCCCCTTTCTCTCCCAACCACAGTTATCACACTCCTCCTTCACAACCAATGCCTCTTCCACCAACACTGCTTTCTCCACCTTCCAATCCCTACTATATGACTTATTCACCTCTCACTTTCCATGGCTTACTTTCACCTCTAAATCTCAGCATTCTCAACGATAGGTCACTCCATTCATTCGCAATCGCTGCACAGACATGCATCGATTGCTGTGCAAGTGGAGGCGAACCCACTCGCATGACGACCTGCAACTTTACCTCTTTCATGGCCACTGTGAGGGGGCACAAGCAGGCTCCCACCAGAACACTGAGGGCCTTAAAACCACTGCAAAAGGGCTCCTGGAGCCAGTCCTGGCGCCTTTGGCAACAGGCTCATATGTAGGAGGGAAGGGCTGTTCAAACTAGGTCACATTTATGTACATGGGCCTTTAAATCCAACATGGAAGCACCCACACTGTCTAGTTCTAAGAACCAAGCCATGCAGTCAAGTGTTTTGGGTGTGGCAGGCCTGGAACTACTTTCCCTGGGCTATATAACCCACACCCTGACTGCAGAACATGCTTTGTGTTATTCTGCAACCAGCAGCGTGACACTCACTGTGTCCAACTCCTGGTCTTCAGCATCTTCCTGTAATCCTGCAAGAACAAGATTATTCTGTTTTGCCTGAGAAAACGCCATCCAGCACTCTAGCATCTCAACTGGGCTGCAATCTGTGGAAACCGAGAGAAGAAACATCACTCACCTGTGAGTACTAGCTTAAGGACTTCCGGCGAATCGCTACCACAGCTGCTGTTCGAACATTGCGACCTGCAATAACGAGAAAGGGAAAAACAATATTAGAACGCGTGCTTCCAAAACATCGAATTCCATCAGTCTTACCATCGCGCTACGCCACGCTTCCATCCGGAGCACCACAGCAACATCTGCAAAGGAAAAGACATATTCAGGTTTGCTTTCAATATTAAACAACCACAGGGCGCTGTACTACCTTAACGGATTTCGGGGGGCCTGTTTTTCATTGCGCTCTCATCCACTCGCAGCACCACAGTGGCCTGTGAGGAGGAGGAGGAGGAGGAGGAGAAGAAGAAAACACAGGTTAGCTTCAAAAGACAATAAAAGTGCTGCGCTTCTCGCTTTCTATTAGCTAGAAAACGTGCCACTCCATCCGGCACGCCAGCATCAAGATCTTCGCACCTGAAAAGGAGATAAAGACATTAACGAATTCCCACCATAAACAGAACAAAGACTTACAATTAACAAACCTACCTGCCTACCAGCAGAAACAGGGTCACAGCAGGCCTGGGCCCAAGGAAGGCGTACTACACCAGTGAAGCAACTCGAGCAGCTAGCCAACAAACGTCAAGTGCCCCTGCACAAGAAACCCAGGACGGATAGCTCACCCTACAAATAACTAAGATTCATTATTCAGCACTAGGCAATTACGCATCCAGGGTTCCAGATCTCAGAGCCTTCCAGGCGCCCCGGGGATATCAGGTGAGTGTAACACCTCTCTTCCTTGAACTCTCTCAAGTCCACTCCTCACTATCGACTTCACTCTCACAGCTAATGACTTACCTGAATACTTTGCTGCAAAATTTCCTAAATTAGAGACACTCTCCTGACCTTCCTCACACTCCTTCCTCATACATTTACACTCCACTTACTCTGCCACCATCCTCTGCCTTGATCTCCCAATTTAGTCACACCAATACTGACAAAGTCCAATGTATACTGATAAAGGCTAACCCCTATTGTGCCCCATCAGACTCTCTTGCTTCTCAGCTAATCAAGCATATTGCCCCTTTAATGGCATCTCACCTCGCTGAATTCTTCATCCTGTGCTTTGGCTCTGCCTACTTGCCCTCTGTTTTGAAAATAGCCATGGTCATCCCTCTCCTACAAAGCAAGGTACTGACCCAAACCTACCAGTTAACATTCACCCTGTATCTCCCCTCCTGCACTACTCTAAAGTGCTTTAAAGAATTGTGTTCAACCGTCTTACCAATTTCTTAGACATCCACAGCCTTTGAGACCCCCTACTGGCAGGTTTCCCCTCCTGTCACTCAATGGAAACTGCTCTCATGTCCAACTTCATCGCCTCTGCTGAGCACTCCAACCCATCCCCTATCCCTAATTCTCCTTGACCTGTCTGCTGCCTTTGGCACTGTCAATCACTCTGATCTCCTTAATAATTCTCTTTCTTCTTGGGATTCACAATCAATCCATTGCCTGTATTGAATACTTCCTTGCACTGGGCTAATTCTCTGTCTGCTGGAGCAGCAACAACTCTCAACTCACTCCTCTAACTGTTGGTGTTCCATAATGCTCTGTCTAGGGTCCACTCCTCTTTACACTCTACACCTCTGCTCTTGGGGCACTAATCTCCTCCTTTAGGTTCTCGTACCAACTTTTTGCAAACCACACCCAAATCTTCTTCTCTTTTCCTGAATTCTCCTCTGATCTCTCTATCAAAATGTCCCACTGCCTCTCTGGCATTAAATATTGAATGGCTTTGGGGCTCGTGGCTAATGAGCCATGGACTAGGAGGTGCTTTCGTGCTGAGCTCCTGACGATCTGACTTCATCCGAGCAATTCTGCTTTGAAAAAGGATGCGCACGCCTGGAAACTGAGAGGATGGTTGTTGGAACATATGTACTGTGAGAATCCTGTGCAACAACTCATTCTTGCTGGCGGATTCGAAGATATATAGACTTTGTGCGAAGAGGCCGCATGGATATATTGTTGCCAAGATGGCGGACAACAAAGGGAGTGTTGTCACAGCCTAGATGCTTAAGGAACTCCTTTGCACTGAACGAAGAGTGAAGAGGACAGCTACCAGAGGCAATGTAATGCGCTCCTGCTTTCTACTGGAAGAAAACAAGGCAGCGCTCCCGGGCCCGAACGAAGATATCAGCCAGAGATTGCCACAATTGTATCAACTGAGCTGGATGTGCTAGCGCAGCGGCTCTTAGCCGTGCACAAAGCCAGCTGAACCCTTCTGCATCGCAGGGAGGGGGCGGACGTCGGCTACCAGCAGCCGGCACCGAGTGTGGCTCCAAGCTGCTGGATGGATGAAGCGGCGCTCCCGGAATCAAACCGAATTCATGGTAAATGGCTACAGTAGCAGTGAAGGAACGCTGCATGCAGGCGCAGCTCCTAGCCGCTCGCAAAGGCAGCCGGACTTGGAGAGGGCTGAGGTCCGGGAAATTAAGAGCGAGCAAGGGTGAAAGTAACTATGGAGATGCCAATGGAAAGTGGCATATGCTTGCGAGCGACATAGCCCCGAGTGCAGATGGCGGCGGGGGCTCGTGTTCGCATAAAATACACGAAGCGGTGCCCCGAAGCAAATACGAGCGGAGCAAGATCCCGAATTGCCTGTTTAGATATATGGAGCGCCTGTTAATGTTTACATAAACATCAGCTGAATACTGTACACAGGCGCGGCTCCCTGCCGCCCATAAAGGCAGCCAAGCTTGACATTCGTTAGGATCCGCGGCAGGCAGAGTGGGAAGAGGCGGAAAGAGGTGGAAGACACCGACATGGAGCTGCAGGGGTTTGTAGGCAGCAAGCCCTGCACGCTGAGGATGGAAGAGGCTCATTAATACACGGCACACGCACCAGTGACCTGGTGCTGGGTCAAACAAAGCAGGAGGCCAGATTGAGTTCCCCTGAATGGAGGCAAAATGTACTGTGGGTGCGGAGTGGAGCGCTGCCTGAATTGAGTGGCAGCTGAAGTCAGTGCCACTTAAGTGCTTATTACAACCTCAAAAGGACACCCAACCCGGCTTGCACCATATGCCTAGGCAACCTGACCATAGGGGGAGGTGTCAGGGGACACGTGCGCCAACAAGAATTATGTGGGGAAAGTAATACGTGGGAGGCTACAACCCACCTGAATAACAATTTCACGTGCCATAGTAATTGTAAGTTGGAAGATAGAGACCACATTGACTGAAAGAACTGGAGGTGCCACAACAACGGCACTGAGCCAGAGCCAGACACGTGTGAAGGGTGGCGCTATGTCGGTGAAAGGACTGAGAGCCAAGACCAAACAACCCACAATGGAGGTCTTTGCGAAAGCGCAGAGGACCCCTACAACATTGGCGCAGAGCACGGTCACGACTCCTGCGGAAGAAGCCCCAGAAGGAGACAAGCATCAGATCCTGGAGGCTATAACGGAGTTGAGCACCAAATGGGGCTCAGCAATGGTGGACCTACGAACAGCCCTAGAGAACAAAATTGATGCGGTAGGAACTGAACTTACCCTGCTACGACAAGATGTTAGGGCGCTGGCGGAGAGAACACGTGGTCTGGAAAGCGCAGTGAAGACCAATACGGATGTCAGCACAAATAATGCAAAGGAAGTTCATGTGCTGAAACAGCAGGTTGCCAATCTTGAAAATCGGGTGGAAGAAGCGGAAGGAAGGGCGAGAAGAAATAACATGCAGGTGGTCGGCCTGCCGGAGGGTGAGGAGGGCAAGGACCCCACAAACTACGTGGAGAACATGATCCTTCAGGAGATGGGAGCAGACAAGCTTTCGCAGGGGTTCACGGTGGAGCGGGCGCATCGCGCCTTAATGAGGAAACCACGGCCTGGAGCTCCGCCGAGACCGATCATCGCGAGGATCTTGAACTATAGGGACAGAGCGAAGATCCTGGAATATTTTGGTAAAGGCAGAACAATAGAGAGAGCATCCACCAACATCACGGCATACCCGGACTACACTATGCTGGTGCAGAGGCAGAGATATAGCTACGTGGCCGTCAAAAGGAGGCTGCGGGCAGCAGGCATCAAGTACATGCTTCTATATCCGGCGAGGATGAAAGTGTTACATAAGAGCAGAGTGCTTTTCTTTGATACTCCGGAGGAGGTGGGGACATGCAGGGTTGCCCGGAACAAGAAGCGGAACGCGACCGGCAGGAGCAGGCCAACTGAAGAATTTGTGCCACGGACATTGAGGGGGGTAAGTGGGAGGGTGGCCCTGGTATACTGGGAAAGTGAGACCGGTTGAACACTGAGTAGTTTTCGGGCCTTGTGCTCGGCATGGACTGGAATATAGTGGGTAAAATGCAAGTGGGAGCTGCATAGCATTAACATAAAGCGTAATAAATTTGAAAATAGGAGCAACAGGATGGAAGCAACCCACCCCGAAATACTAGTAGTTAAGTGGCCATTAGGGCAGCTTCACCCTACTGAGCCCTGAGCATAGGCTTGTGCCAGACAGGGCTAGATGTGGGGGTGCCTGAGTTCCAGGAATGGAGCTGGGCAACAGTTGGGGAGGGTGTTGTTGGGGAAGGGTCGGGAGGGGAGAGGGGAGGGAGGCGGGGAGTTTGGGGTGTACATAGTTACGGGGAGTTTAAGTTCAAACATGAGCCTATATGGAAGTGACAGTGGGTTGTATCTGTATTGCGTGGGTGGGAGGGATCTGATGGAGGTAAGGGAGGAGAGTAGTAACGAGCTATGGGAGATCTTGAGATAATAACGTGGAATGTCAGGGGACTTAACAGCTATTTGAAAAGGAATACGGTCATGTTGTATCTGAGACGGCAAAAGATAGATATTGCACTGTTGCAGGAGATGCATCTGACAGGGGAGAAGATGGAGCTGGTGGGGAAAAAATGGAAAGGGACTGTGGTGGGTTCGTCATACTCTGCCTACGCTAGAGGAGTGCTTGTCTGGGTGGCGCCGCATGTCCCGTTCCAGCTACTACAGGAAGTGGTGGAGACGGACGGGAGGATGGTCATATTGAGGGGGCTGGTGGAGAATAGAGAGGTATGCATTGTAAATAAGTATGCCCCCAATCAAAACACGGCGGCATACTTCAGAACTCTGTGCACCAACCTTAGTATGTGTGTGGGTAGTGCAGTGATCTGGGGCGGGGATTTCAATTGTGTATTGAACCCCAAGGTAGACAGATCTGATGGCAGGATTGATAGGCACACCCCAGCGGCTAAAGCATTGCAGAGGCTGCTAGATGATTTTGGCTTGGCAGATGTGTGGAGAACAAAACATCCTAAAGAGAAGCAATATTCGCACTAATCAGCCCCGCAGCAGCTGCATACAAGACTTGATTATGTCTTTGCCACGCCGGATGTAATGACAGCGATTATTCATATAGAATATAAGGCGAGGGTCCTCTCGAATCACTCGCCCCTGGTCCTCGGGTAGCAATATTGCCCCCCGAGTGTGCGGATTCCGACATGGCGCCTCCGAGCAGAGGCGCTCAAAGATCCACTCTTTAGAGAGGAAATGAGTGATGAGATTATTAACTATTTCGAGGTGAATACTGGTAGTGTTGACTCGGCGGGTACTCTGTGGGAAGCCTTTAAGGTGGTGATGCGGGGGGTTACCATAGCTAAATCAAAGGGCCTGCAGGGGGGGGGGGTCCTGGCTGACCTACAAAGAGCAGAATATGAACTAGAAAGAGTATTGAAAAGTGGAAGTGTGGATGCAGAGCTAGTACTCAACTGCAGCAGCAGTGTGCAGAACACTGGGAAAGGCTCTGCAACCTTAATTATAAAAAGTATATAGAGAGACAGCATGCGGGAGGGGATAAAACGGGCCGGCTCTTAGCGTGGCTATACAAGAGCGAAACCCCTAGGCCCCCGATTAGAACAATAACCAGAGAAGATGGTGAGGTAGCGGACACCCAGGAAGGAGTTAACAAGGAGTTTGCAGATTATTACAGGGTGCTATACGGAGACAAGGAGGGGGGCAGCCAAGAGGAGATAACCGAAACACTAGAAGATTTCGGACTGCCCAAGATAAGTGAAGAGGAAAGAGAAGAGCTTGATGCACCAATTACCTTGGAGGAGTTAGAAGAAGTAGTGAGGCAGTTGCCTACCAGTAAGGCCCCAGGAGCAGATGGGTTCCCTAGTGATTTTTATAAAGTATATAGAGAGGAAGTGCTCCCCCCAATGCTAGAAATGCTTAATGAAGCGTTTGAGGTGGGACGGTTGCCAGAGTCGCTCAGAGAAGCAATCAAAATACCGCTCCCCAAGCCCAACAAACCAGGGCATAGCTGTGGCTCCTATATACCTTTGGCGATGCTGAACCAGGACAGCAAGATATTGACGGCTGTCCTGGAAAACAGATTGCGAAGGGTAATTAGCCCGTTTGGTCTGGATGTATTAATTTGCTATGTCCCGAATAGAAATATAACTCACAACCACAGGCGACTCCACCGGGTGGTTGAATGGGGTGGTAGGAATGAAGGCGAAATGGCGATTGTGTCTTTGGACGCAGTAAAAGCTTTCGACTCGGTTAAGTGGCCATGGCTGTTGGCGGCCCTGGGTGGGTACGGAGTGGGGCCTGGTTATATCAGATGGGCGAAGATGCTATACAGTGAGCCACTAGCCAGAGTTCGAACAGGATCAGTGATATCTGAGATATCTGAGAGATGGCAACTTAGTAGAGGCACCAGGCAGGTGCCTCTTTACATTCTAGCCCTGGAGCACCTGGCAATATACCTCAGGCAACAATATGATACGATAGGTATTGAGGTAGGGGGGGGAACGACACCTAATATCCTTATATGCGGACGATTTGTTATTATACTTGAAACACCCGGAAGAAAATCTCCAATATATCCTGGAAGTTATGGAGAGGTATGCGGGGCTGTCCGGAATAGCGGTGAATCCTCAAAAATCTAGCCTATTCCCGCTAGGTAGCTATAAGGGAACCCCTGTGGAAAGGTTACCGGTGCTACAAATACCATGGGCGGTTAGTTCTTTCCGTTACCTTGGAATAGATGTGTACCACATGGCAGAAGATGAACATAGGTACAACACCGAGATAGCCATTGAGAAAATCGGGGAAATGCATGAAGTTTTGGGAGAAGTTGCCCCTAGCAATGATGGGACGAGGGGCAATGCTTAAAATGGTTGTCCTACCTAGGCTTCTATATTATTTTAGTAATATTCCATATATGATACCCAAGAAGTTTTTTGCTAAACTGGACAGTATGTGTAGGGTCTTCCTGTGGCATGGTACCCGGAACAGAATGGCGGTATGGAAGTTGCAGAACTTCTATGAAAAAGGGGGCATCAAGCTGCCAAATTTTGAGGTTTATTAGTGAGTCAACTACAATATATGGCCAAGTGGCACTCCGATGAAGCGACCCCTGAACATAGGTTGTTTGGGCAGGACTGTACCCCGTTTTACTTGAGGGAAATGATCTGGTTGCCTGAGTCAGAAATGAAGGAGTGCCCTGGGATGAAGATGCTTGGGTGGAAAATGTGGCTCTGAGCATGCCGGATGATGGAGGACCCATTCCCATGCTCCCCACAGGTACCGTTGGTTGCTTTGGCAGGGCGAGAAAAGCAGCTGAGGGTGATTATCAGGACCTACTGGGAATCGGTGGGGCTGGTAACGTTAGGAGACATTTGGCAAGAGGGGACCATTAGGGATTTTGAAGGACTTGGGGGGGGAGAGGCGGGATTACATACGGGCCAATATGTTACGTATCATAGGATGGTGCAGAAAATTCAGAAAACGTGGCCTGAAACAGTATTGGCAGGGGAACCAGATGCTATAATGGGGGAAATATATGACATATCGGAAGGGGGGCATGAGATTTCTAGGTTGTATGAGATGGTGAGGACTAAGGTTGGAAAGGAATTGACACAATTGAGACTGGATTGGGAAGCGGAGGTAGGAGCCCCGATAGAGGATGGGATGTGGGAATGTGCCCTGGGATACCACAAGAAGGTGTCAAGAAATGCTAGACTAAAACAAATACAGCTGTATATAATGCATAGAGCATATATGACTCCTTTGAGGATATCAAAGTTCGGAAACGCTGGGCGACAGGCGTGTCCTAAATGCGACAAGGAAAACGCTGACATGACACACATGTTTTGGTCATGTCCAGTAATTGAGCGTTTCTGGGGTGAGGTGGCACAAAAACTAGCAGAGAAGGGGTTTACGCTCGTCATAGACACGGCCTGGGCCTGCTTGCTGGGAGGGTTCCCCAGATCACGGAAACTTAAACATGTTGGGAAACTAAAAGATTTAGCATATGTGCTCGTAAAACGGAGGATTGCCATGGGATGGAAGATGTGTCACAAGCCAAGGGTGGAGGTATGGTGGAAGGAGTTGCAGAAATGGGCGGAGGCTGAAACGATGGTATGGCAAGATGCAAGCAGCATGAGGGGGGAGGAAGAAGTGGGTACCCTGATGGCATGGAAATTATTAATAGCAGAACTGTTTGGACCAATATCGGATCCAACAGAATCCGAAGGAAGTGAGACCCTGCCACATGTAGCAGATATGGAATGCGAAGAACAAATAGGCTCATTAATGGGGGTGGGATTGGGGGAGCAGTGACCAAAGACTAAATGGTGATTAATGGAACTATTGTAAATTGCACTGCGTGTTTGGTTTGTATTGTTGTTTGGTCTGAAATAAATTAATAAAAATCTTTTTTTTTTAAAATATTGAATGGCTCTTCTTCCCTGCCAAAGGTTGTCTATCATCTGTTTATCTACCTATCCAGTTCCCACCTTACACTCTTTCCTCCTCCTCTTCAGCTAGAAACCTCTGCATCATATTTCGAAAAAGGTAGCAGGCGCTCCTCTCCAGAAAGAACATGGCATGATAACCTGTTCTGAGATGAGTTTGCAGCACACACTTTTTGGTCACTGTACCTTTCACAGATGGGAAATATCCATTTGCATATCTGTCTTTGTCCCGCCCACATGGGCAGTCCAGCACCAAAATGCTATGACAATTCCTCTCTGAACAAGAGTACCAACAGCAACCCCATACTCGTGTTTCAGTCTTGTTGGGCCTCATCAGTGAGGTGAAGCTGTGCCTCTCTGAGCACAGTGAGCAGGGAGTCCACATCTGGTTGCCCCCGGGTAACTCAGGGTGACCAACCCCAAGTTCCTTGCTAATATTTCAAAAAAGGTAGCAGGCGCTCCGCTCCAGAAAGAACATGGCATGATAACCTGTTCTGAGATGAGTTTGCAGCACACGCTTTTTGCTCACAGTACCTTTCACAGATGGGAAGTATCCATTTGCATATCAGTCTTTGTCCAGCACCGAAGTGCTATGGCAGTCCCTCTCTGAACAAGAGTACCAACAGCAACCCCATACACGTGTTTCATCATATATGACCCTTCTCTACTTTACTCTCCAAAACTCGAATAGCAGCTCGCCTCAACCTCCTAAATATGAGGAAAATCTTGCTTCTCTAAATTGGACTACTGTGCCAGCATCGTCTTTGGTCTCCCCAACTATACTGTCTGTCCTCTCGAAAAGATAATTAACTTTGCTACCAGGACTCTTTGAACTCCCTCACTTCACACCTACTTCCTCGTACCATCACCAGGCTGGACTGCTCATGATGCAAAAAGGGCCAGATTTAAATGTCGTCTCCTGGTTCACAAATCTATCCATGGTAATGCACCACTGTATCTGTCCTTCTCTATCCAATTTTAGAAGCCTTCTCATAATCTTTGCTCTGCCTCCTCGACTACCCTTGTTGCTCCGTGCCCTCCCGGTGCTTCCTCTCGCTTCCGCCCTTTCTCTCTTCTTGTTCCACTTGCATGGAATTCTCTCCCCCCCCTGGACATCTGAGAAACCGTCCCCATGGATTTGTTCAAAAACAAACTAAAAGCCTACCTCCTCGCCTCTGAGTTACCCTCTTAACCTAACTCTCACCTGCCTTCTAGCTAACATGTTTCCCTCGGCTCTAACCTGCCTTTGTCCTCACTTTCCATGCCTCCTCTCTAGCACTTCACCAATCATGGTCACATCCCAAGCACATCTGGTTGTGCCGCCTTCCTGCA
This sequence comes from Ambystoma mexicanum, assembly GCF_040938575.1. NCBI lineage: Eukaryota > Metazoa > Chordata > Amphibia > Caudata > Ambystomatidae > Ambystoma > Ambystoma mexicanum. The sequence goes on from NC_090921.1 coordinate 988,171,103, forward strand.
CTTAAAAATGTCCAATGTGTCCACTTATGTATTGTCCCCAGTGATTGTTCTATTTACTCCCCTCCACAATCTAGTCAGAATGTCCATCAAACTCACCCCATTGTAAGAAGCTTACTGTCAAATCTGATTTCATATCTATTGTACGTTCTTTTGTGATCAAAAGAGCATTGATCCTCCTTTGTATAAATAAATACATACTTTGTTTCTTACCCTTTGTTTTGCATACGTCCACTACCATAATCTTGTATCTAGTTTTACCAGTACATTTCTGGTCTTGCAATAACAGACACAGGCATCAAGAAGTTTGTGCAGGGCATTCTTGATCCTGGCAAGAATGATCACATCATTTGCGAAAAAAAGTATTGGTACTGCAGTACTTCCTATCATTGGTACATTGTCTTCATACATGCACAAAGGTAATTTATATAATTTATAAACCGGCTAAAAGGGTTGGTGCCATCACACATGGGGATAGCACTGATAGTTTCTGTGGGGCATAACTCACTTTTGCATAGGTCCTTTCATGTGGCTTCTTAATAAGATGCATCATTGGGGTGGATGGGTCTCTTTCCTCTCTGCCTACTGTTACTCATAGGAGACCCCCATCAGCCAAATCTAATGCAGCCCTAAGTACAAGGAAGCACAAACACAAAGAGCCCTTTTTGAATTACACATGTTTGTTAATCAACAAGGATAAAACAATGTTCTAAAGTACCCATCCCCTTCATTTCTGATCCAATCTCAGAAAATCCTTTTATCTTTAATCCAATCCTGAATCATATTAAGTTGGACATTCTCATTCCCTTCATAGGGATGCCAAACAGGGATATCTATAGTTCTAAAAGTAAAAATGTGTGGCTTTGTGACGAAGATTTGTTCCTTATACAATTCCACACCGTTTCACGAATCAGCACCACATTTTGTATAGTTGGGACCCATTGGGACTCTCTGGACATTACTGGCTACATGAAACTGACACCCCACTCCTTTCCCCAGATTCCAGCAAAACTCTGAATTAGTTTGTGGGTTTGTGGCTTGGCGAAGCATTGTTCCTTATACACCTCGGTCGGTGGCCCCATCAGCTGATTTCTGAGTGTGCGATGAGCTGCCTGATTGGCTACCTGCTTCCTCTTCACCAGGAAGCCCCCGGAGCCAGCATGCATTTGCCGGCCCCCTCCTAAAATGGTCAAGGCCTCCTCTGTCTGGCCCTATCTGGGCCTGAGAAGTCCCAGAGTAGTCCCCCTTTGTTGCTTTCTCGCTGGATCCTCTTGCGCATCTCAGCTGCTAAGCCACGTACTCCCTGCGACACACGTGAGCCCCCTGCCACCCTTAATGTGGCCTCTACCTCCCTTACAGGAGCTCTTTGCCTGCACATTCTCTGCTTTTTCCTGTGAGCGTTGACTACCTTACTTTTTGGGCTTCCTGATCTACTCATATACTGCTGTTTATTCAGCTTGCTTGAGCTCAAACGTTCCCTGCCCTTGGCCTCTGCTCCGTGCCTCTGGGATTCCACTGTTTCCTGGGATATTTCAAGCCAGTGCACTTCTCTCTGTTGCATTTTCAAGTGTAAGCTGTGTCTACGCCAACTGCCTAATTTATGACTCATAGTTACTGTGATACTAGTTCCATTTGAGGCTGCTTCTCTTACTCATGATTGCATTGGACTATATTTCCCATCTGAGTTTTCGTCACTTGTACACTTGATTCTTGAAATGTTTTAAATATACTGTTCATGCTCAAATCTAGGTGTATTTTTTACTCTCAATTCTAGGTGTGTTTTTACATGCATTTTTGACTCTTAAATCTGCCAAGACGGTAAATGTAGGATCCTGCAGGAGTGAAGCCGGCCCATCAGACCCCCTAAGCCTGCCAGCCCAACAATCCAATTTCTAAAACTATTGGACAGGCAAACCCAAGGGGAAAGGTGAATGGAGAAAATAATAAACTCAGGATCTTTTACTGCTTGTATTTCTGCCTGTCTTCACTGGACTTAACCAGATCAGTAGATGTCCTAGAAAGAAAGTACAATAATATATGTAATTATTACTCAGCTGAACTCACTATGAGAGAATGAGAATTACTACTCCTCTAGACTAAACACTTCATTACCTGCTGCCTAAACTTAATTGCCTTTAGGCTGCTTAAAGAAGGAATTCTTGAACTGGCTGCAATTGTTGTTAAACTTCTTTTAATGTCTTTTTCCACCTGGTCTATGCCAATCCCTTCTTAGCTTCTTCCTCTACTCTCTTGACTCTCTCACTCTCTCACTGATGACCTTTAATTGGATTGTCCAAAGAATATCACTTTACTAATCAGAATCCTTACTGTGTGTTACTCAGAAACTCTTACTGCAAAATGTTCTTGATTACCTCACTCAAATGTGAGTGAAGTCTTTCATTTCTCTAGTCAGCTCTATTCTGTAGATCCAAAATTTAGCACACCTTTTCCTTTAGTTATGAGAGTTTTAGGACCATAGAAAGTCTTGTCGCAATGCGCTAAACAAGCAAAGAAAAAATTACAAACTTGCAAGCTAAAATGGTCGCGACGCATGCGCGACGTCGTTAGGTCCTTTTTTCTAACACACGCGTGCTACGAAAATCCTTCGTCACGTGCGCGTTCCTTCAATACGAAACCCTGAAGAAAGTTAGTATAAGATATTAAATGTTAGAATCATTAATAACATAATGTTATCAGTCCGCGCGCCCAATTAATAAGATCTTAACATTTTATACACGTGTGGCTACTTGAAGAAAAATGCAATGACTTTCTTTACGGCACTTTCCACAGTATTCTATTTCCTCTACAAACAACAACTGGTTCCCTTCACAAGTTTCTTTACTCAGTTTCTCATTGACAATTTGATTCAGTTGACAAGCAGTCTCCTAAAAACTGATTAATCTCCAAAACTGAAGCACACTTGGCTTAAACTGATCTTCGGTGGTCTCAGTTGATCTTCTTACTCTGCCACTCTGGTTTTCTTTGGAAAACTTCAGCTGCTGACTTCGTTCCTGTCTACTTAAACTTACATTGGGCTTAATCTTAACTTTTAACAAATGATTTACAACTTCTTGGGAACTTTAAACTTTTATTTTACTGGAGCTAACAATACTATGACCCACTCTGAAGATATCTTTAATGAACGGCGGTTTAGAACTACACAGAATGTTCCAACACAATGGTGACACACAATGCTTGAACCAATCACTGCTGAAATGTAGTTCTGCTATCTTGGCCTGGGAGAGCTAAGCCTTCCTGAATAATGAAAGGTTAAGGACAACAAATCTTAACCCCGAAACTACCACACTGAACCCAAACTTAACGTAAATCTTAAACAAACCTCCCCTTTTACTTCTCCAGAAAGAATGCCTGAAACGCCCACTTTTCCCAGGACCCTTGAAAATGCGAAGAGCATGATGTGGAAACCTGATGTGTGTTTTACATGTATTTTTGACTCAAATCTAGGTATGTTTTAACTGCACTGTGTGCCAAATGATTCCTTGAATTTGGACGCCCTCTTGCTCCGGATGCCTGACTGTTTTGCACCTCATATATGCTGGACTGCCTGGTAAATTCTATTGTGTACTATGATTTTCTGCCCCCATCCCGCCCCTGTTCTCCTAACCCCTATTCTTTGCCCCCATTGTGCTCTCCATCTCTCCTATCTATTGTAACTGCTTCTCCATCACCTATCCGCCATCTCTTTCAAAGTCTGGAAGGAAGAAATTTAAGAAGGCATTCCTGATCTCCAACTCTGGTCTGCCCATTGCCGATAACTATGTCAATGCTTGCTCCAGACAGACTATCACTGACATTCTCTTTGCTGTTCCGTCACTTGACTTATGGACACCCCACATGGTTTCTGTCCTCTCCCCTTTTTCCTCCTCACCCATTAATGGTGGTACCAGATTGCTCTTGGCTTACTTTGCATCTTCCAGGTGCATCATTAATGTCTATTGCAATGGCACTATCATGGCCCAGGGCTCTCAGCCCAACCTCCTGCTCCGTGACAGACATCTTGCGCCTCTTTTTCAGCCGCCCTCCTGCCACCCCACCTTATTCCATCACCCCTTCACCCCTCCCAGTGGTGACATTCTGCCCCTGTCCCCCCCCCCCCGGAAAACATTTAAAGGGGGCCACCAGCTTCACTTAGCTACCCTCAATTCGCACTCTGCTGTCAAACACTCCTGACATCTGTCTCCTCCTTGAAGACCTTGATGTTCTTGCTCTCACTGAGACGTGGTTCAAGGCTTGCTCCATCACTGCTTCTGACACTTTTCTCCCCGAGGGCTACAAGATCCTGTCCAATCCAGGCCTTCCCGGCCTGGTGGCAGAATGGCTCTGATTTTCCCTGAATGGGTTCCTGCCAGCATCCTCCCCACTCTATCCTACTCATCCTTTGAAAGCTTTATCTGTTGGCTGTCTGTCTCCCTTACCCTCTCCCTTACTCTCACCACCATCTACAGGCCCGCGGACACACACCCCCCTCTTCCTCTCAGAATGGGCAGACCTCTCCTCCTCTCTCCACCCCCAAACTTTTCTTCCTTGGGGATTTTAACATCCATCTTGACTCTCCGGATTTGGCCACTGTATGACCTCTGTGACTCTTTGCCTCATTATTCCTCCCTCTGGCCCAACCCACTCTGCCAGGCACACCTTGGATACTTTCATCTGAACAGACATCCCTCTCTCCAGACCTCTTACTACCCCCCTCTCCTGGTCTGACAACTTTCTCCTCTACTCCCTCCTCGATCGCCCCTCCCCCTGATGATGCCCCTGCCCGCACTATCAGTCTCCTTCTACGTCATTCGACCGATGAAGAGGGTGTCAGTCACTGCATTTGCCTCTACCTTCATACCACCTCCCACCCCTGCCTTCAACTATCCTTCTGACTCTGCTCTGGCTAATCTGCATCTTTCTATCTCAAGCACCTTGAACATCCTTACCCGTGTCATGAGGATCCGCATGAAGCCTGCCTTCAAATGCAACCCTTGGTACGACTCCGACTTGGCAGCTTTGAAACCAAAGTGCAAAGCTGCTGAGCAGAAGTGGCAGGCCTCGGGTACATCCTCTGGCAAACTGGCCTGCCACCTGCTCAAAGGCAATATTGTTTAGCCATCTTCTCTAAGAAGAGGGGTCATGTCCATGCCTGTATTACTGGGGCACCAATAACACCGCTGAACTCTTTAAAATCTGCAAGGAACCTGCCAATTTTACTGCAGTCTCCTCCTCTCCTCCTCCCTCGCAGTCCCATTGCACTGGCCTCCCACTTCTCCAAAACTCAGGACGTCCTGTCCTCATTGTCATCTACTCCCGTCCCAACCCCACCCACATCTCTCTACCCCCCTTTTCTCTTGCCCCCATTGGTCCCCCTGATCCCCCATACACTCCTCCTTCTCTCCCATTGCACTGGACGAGGTCTCTAGAGTAGTCTGCTCTATGAAAGTCTCCTCCAAACGGGTGCCCCCCTGTTCTTCCAGAACCATCAAGGACAACATTGCCTCTTTTGTTCCAGCCTTGTCTGACTTCTGTAACCATTCCTTTGCCACTGGCTCCTTCCCACAACCTCTCAAGCACTCTCTTGTGCCCCCTCCCCTAAAAAGCTGCCTGCTGATCCATCTTGCCCGGCTAACTATTGCCCTATCTCTATCACCCCTTTCTTGGGCAAACTCATGGAGAAGCTGGTCATCTCCCACTGACCTACCACATCAAAGCGACTGGCTGCCTCCATGACCACTAGTCTGGTTTCAGAGCATCCAATGGCACGGAAACTGCTCTCCCAAACACCGTGAAGACCTGCTCTCAGACCTGAACTCTAACTCTCCCTCTGTTCTCATTCTCCTCGATCTCTCTTCTGCCTTTGACACAGTCAACCACTCCATCCCCATAAATCGTCTCCATGATAGCCTTGGCATCACGGACCGGGCACTGGCGTAGTTGACCTCCTTCCTTTCAAACTATCCCTTCCAGGTCCAGATGGGCCCCTTCCTCTCCTCTACTTCACTCTCTACCTGTGGCGCCCCTCAGGGTTCTATCCTATCGCCATGGCTCTTCAACATCTACCTAGCCCTTCTGACCCACTTGATCTCCACCTTACCTCCTCATTTCCAGTGTTATACTGCTGACACACAGCCCTGCCCGTGTTTGGAAAGGTGTCTAGGTGGCACCTTCCCAATCTCTTCACACCAGCCACAAAACACACACCCTCATCCCTCCATGCTGGCAGTCAGGCACAGTGGAATAACAAAGGGCATTTTTAGTGCTTGCTCACAGGCCCTCATCCCTCCACGCTGGCAATGAAGCACAGTGAAATAACAAAGTGTCATTTTAGCACTCGCCCAGCTAAACATTTGTTAGGGTTCGTGGGGGCCATTTCAATATGATTGCCCCCCTCCCCCTGCCTATAGTTAGGAGGGGTGGACACACGCTTTTGCACCCTTTTATTTTATGTATTTAATTACTTGTATCGTGCCTTAAGCCCACAGACATCGGGGCACAGCATTGAGACATAAGACAGTGGACTAACTGATTATATATGATAGGTTATTTATAACGTGCTTAATACCCAGAGGTTTCTAAGCACTGACCCGGGGATTGAACCTGTGTTGCTCCGTGTCGTCTTGCTTCCAAGGCGAGCATGTTGCCCCTGAGCTCTCCTGCCGAGACATTAACGGGACACATGGCATAGCCATGACATTCAGCTGCCTACCCTAACAGAATTCACTTAAAGAGATGGGTCTTCAGTTTTTTTCCTGAAGATGGTATATTTGTACTCCAGTCTTAAGTGTAACGAAAAATTGTTCTATTTGGTTGCTGCAGCTGTGCAGAAAGCTTTGCCTAATCCATTGGATCTGTTATGTGGTGCAACAATGATCTGGCCCTGCGCCTCAGATCTCAGGGCTCAACCCGGTATATATCGGGTGATTTTCGACTTGAGGTAAGCTGGTGCTTTTCCATGTAGGCATCTGTGGACCAGTGTCGTGGCCTTGAACTGTATCCTGTCTTCCACAGACAGCCAGTGCTAGTCTCTTCTATCCTTTCTAATATGCTCTTTTTTGGATTTGCTTGGGTTGCTTAAATAAGAATGAATACAAATGCTTTATTCAGGGCAGGCAGCCAGAGGGGAGCTGAAACACTAAACTGCAACTGAAATGTTAGTAATTGCTCTGTCAGCAAGGTGGTAACACAGATGAAAACAGAATAAAAGAAGTGAGAACACTGCTGGATGCTATCAAAACCAGTCTGCAAAAAGCATGTTTAAAGTCTTCAGTTAGGGTGACAGCAGCCAGCAACATGCAGACAAGGCAAAGTGCCCATTTAATGCCATGAAAGTAAGAAATATGTTGCTGGGTAGTAGCCAAAATAAGAACAGCTGCTGCCCCCCACCCACGCCCTCTTCCCCGAAGCCCTTGAACACATAAACAGAACAAAATCGCAACATTGTGGGACTGTTAAGCATACAAGGCACTGATATTTTTTAATACGTCTTCCGGACCTGTCCAGCAAAAGATATGCAGAACCCTAACTTGCATGATATGGATTGACATGATCAGAAGCAAAATCACAGTATATAATATTACAAGCAGTGTCATGAGTCTTCAGTACTCTAGAACACCATTGGTAAACGCATTAAAAGACGTTTTCACTTGTAAGCCAAGAGAATAATGTGCATAGATAAATATTCACTATTTATTAATATGCAACAGCTCAATAGTTTAGCACAAGGGTTTTCCTTCATAGGAAATTGCAAACGTAATCACTTCTAGTGACACCCAATGTCAGCTAATCAGGTACAGTAAGATTAAATGATTTGCCCAGGATCACACATTTTGTTAAAGTGGTGAATTCATTATGTGGGCCTAGGTTGTGATTTAAGCATTTGACTACATATATTCCTATTGATAGAGGTCACATTTTATAAGGTTGGGTTTCCAAAAAAGAAATAATTCGTTTTTCTATCAATGCATTGAAAAGTACACAAAACACAAAAGAACCAATCTGACATTATATACATTGTTATAGAAATAGTTCATGCAAAATGACATGTATCACTGTCCTGAATGCATGATTGTAGTAGCAGCCTGCAAAGGAATGTGGACCTAAAAACAATATCATTTGTTTTTGTTTTTTAAAAAAGGTATTCACAATGAAAGATAATTCAATAGAAGGTAATCTGCTTGAGCCATTATTTTACACAGAATGCAGTTCCCCCCCATTCACCTAACAATGACACCTTCTAAGGTACAACAGTCCTTACCCAGGTACCCCTGAGTCTGGGTCATCAACCTCTAATCGGTTTATTGAAATGAGGTTGACACAAAGCTGAACCCAAGGGTGCTGGGGGACTAGTGGGAAAGGGTCTGTGCTTCCCTGTGCGTTTAACTGTCACACGAAAAGTGTGAGCTGGGGAGACTTTGGACAGCTGATCCTGCTTCATAGGAGAAAAGTCGGGCCTTATTCCTGTCCCGAGCTGGCTGTGTGCGAGACAAAATGCGGGATGGCTAGCCGCCCTACAGACACACCATTTGCCTACATTGCTGCCCCTCCACTCCCATCCCTCACTCACTTGCCTCCCTTCTCTCCCTTTCTCCTGCCATCCCTCACTCTTAATTTCTCCCTGACTCTCTAGACCGCCATTATTCCCCATTCTCCTTACACTCCTAAACCCCCCTGCTCTCTATTTCCCCTCTCTTTTACTCCTCTTTATCCTGCATTTCCCCTCACCCTTGTGCCTGATTAACTATTGTCCCATTCTCCTGCCCTCGTTTATTTTCTGTATTCATTCACCCTTGTACCCTCACCTGGCTCTGTTCAATCACCTTAGCTCCTGCCTTCCCTCCCTCTCAATCTCCCCCTCAATCTTCTGCACTCCTTCATTCTCCACTCTCCTGTCCCACAAGTGTTCATGTTACCCGCTCCTTCTTTACTTTTCTTCCTCACTATCCTGCCCTTATTCCCTCTCCATTTCCAAGTGCCTGTCAGCTGGAGGAGGTATGGAGGTGGTGAGTTAGAGTTAAGAGGGTCTATCAAGTGCCACAAGCAGCACCCACAACAAAGGTAACCTGTGGTCTGTTCTGAGATAAAAAGGTGAACTCCTTTAAATCTGTGATGTTCAATGACATTTCAAGTGTGCGGAGTAAGAACACCGGGGACATGTACAAAATGGCTCTGTATGCTGTAGGAATTATCCTGCGATATCACCTTCTGTAATGTCCCTGCCCATTGGCCATTGCCTTGAACCCAATCATTTCCAATATTCGTTTCAGGCCTGATCATTCAATATTACTACTATTGACAGACATACCTGGCAAGGAGGCACACTGTCTCTAGCTAGAGTCAGACCCCCAACCACAGAAAACTGCAAAACACAACAAAATAAAGCATTTGTCCCTAAAGTTCATCATTGTGCAACTCTGCCCACTCTAGGCTCCCCCTCCATGACCCGCCCACCTGGGACCCTCTGTCACGTTTGCCCTCTTGGCCCTCTGCCTAAAGGACGGCACTGTTTGCTAGTTGGCCTATACATAGCTCGTCAAGCCAATCGCCCAATTATATTAATTGGCACAATCTCTGTCTCCTACCTGGGTTGTTGGGCCTATCTCACTGAAAGGGCAGAGTTCATAATCGGGACCCAAAAAGGGACCAAAGTTCGGGGTCAGGCTATTCCAAATCAATGGGAACCGGATCTGGTCCCGCAACCCTACCAAGCTGCAGGCATGAGAATCCCCTGGAAAATATTTTCAGAGCAGGATGCTTTTAGCTTTTGAATTTCCCATTTTCGATTGCCTTCTATTAATTGAATGGCCTAAATACCCTTTAAAGCAGTGTTTTAGAAAATGCCGACTATTCTCTGTTTCGTATCCATATTCCTGGGGAGATGTGGAATGAGACCGTATGTGCCACTTGATACACCAGTAGCCTCCAGGTACGTTTTCACAGGTGTTGAGTAGAAATGCTTGTCATTCTTGTCATTCTGCTTGCCGAAATGGGAGGTCACCGTCAGACCCAAACTTCGGCGCCTCGAAGCACTGAACCTGGCGTTACACATAACCTGAGCAATTTCACACATTTTAAAACATCTGTAGAAAAGGATTTCGGAAAATGTCTGCCACTAAGGCCATCATTAAATGTACAGGTAAAAACAAGCAGCGTTTCAAATACTAAATGCCTCCTATTTTTGAAATACAATACAGGTTGTAATCACATGGCATATTTAGAGCATTGGCTACTTTATGGGGTTAATAACTTAAATATACCCCAATGCATGCAATACTTTCTATGTTCCCCCTGTGGTAAAAGTCCCATGCAATCCCAGCCTTTATTTTGGGTGTATTTCAAGAGTAGTTATTTTAAAAAATGAGTTGTTTTCCATCATACACATAATGTCGCCCTGAATGGTGTTATGGTGAATAGAGTCTCTAGTTCCCTTAAACCATTCCCCTTCCCTCTATTGGAGGTGGCGGGTGGGGGGGACAGTGTCAGTTGGAGCCTGAGGTAAATAAAAACTGTGAGATAAAGCACCTTTGAAACCGGTAGGACTCGCTATCTAATGTCTCTTAAGATCTCTCATCAGTGGCCCTATTTCACTCCTATGGTAATCGTCTCAGATATTGCAGTGTGAAAGCTTCGATGATGTTCTGGTCGCAGACCGCATAGTCCTGGCGGGGTCCCAGACAGCCCCTTTTCTGATTCCATGCACACTGTTAATGATTTCTAACCATAGTATCTCTGCTGAAAATTGCTGGTTCCCAAAGCAAACGGGCACTAGTAACGACAGACATGATTCACAGAGCACAGTATTTCTAATGAAATGCTTCATTTACCTACAGGAAAGGAACCAACGGAAAATTAAAAATGATTTTGCTAATTCATTGCCCATCATTTACATAATGAGGAGGTCCTTCACGAACAGGGCGTATCAGATGACAATTTTCACCCAGAGCCATTACACAGTGGACCTGGTCTCTCCCTTTCTCCTCCCTCCTCCCTCTCTCACACAGCAAAAACACTCCACACAAAACAATAAAGAAATGCAACATTTGTGTACTCAGAACTTGTGTACTATGACGCGAACACCTTGGCTTTGATTGTTTTATGACTGATATGGTTCTACACCGAGGCAGTACAAATATCCCTCCATTAGATCCCAGCTCCACCACTGGCTACACAACGTCCCAAGGCACCTATTTTTGTTACACAGCCTGGTGGTTCTGCTAACTATGTCACCCCAATGATGTCATGCTTGTCATAGAGGCATGACACTGGCTCCTGATGATGGAGAGATTCCCATTAAATATCCTTTGCCTAATTCACAAGGCACAGAAAGGCAGCACCCCGGCTACCTTTCTGTTTTACAGTCTTGCCGCCTCCTAGACACCTGGGATTGTACTCATCAAACCTGATGCCCATTTGATCAGCCATATACAAAATATTTGGAAGAAGACCCCTTCTACATCTAATTCTCTTAACTTTGAAATGCCCTGTGTGCACTTCAAAGTTTTTTGAGTCGCCCCCCCCCCCCACTCGACACCTTCTCAATAGCAGTAACTGTGCTCGCTTTTGTTGTTTTACTTCTCTTGCTTGTTCATCAGTCCAACACCCACCATGCTGATGAGTCCACCACCGCAAACGTTTTCAACTATCCAGTGTAGTCAACGTCATCGTACTAATCGTACTATGGACTCAGTACAATAATATCTCTGTGAAATGCTGCATAGATTCCCATTATCCATCCGGTCACTTTTCATATCTGAAAAATTGGCAGAGGCACAAAACTCTTTGAGCTGGTGAAAATATAAATTGTTTATCAGTTGGAGGCAGAGTTCAGCTTCTACTCTTCAATTTTTGATGTTTTGAAGAAAGTGTTTGGCAGGTGGGGCATTAGTTTCTGCATCTTTTTCACATTAACAAATTCCAGTTGTCAGGTCACGAAGAATGGAAGGGCAGATTCGCAGAATAGGGGGACGTTTCACATTCAGGAGATTTTTCACACAGAGCAGGTTTTAATATGATGTTGTTATTTCTGGAATTGGGGAAAGAATAGGGAGAAGTGGCCATGTTAGGGGAAACACCTTAATTAGTTGCCTTCTGGAGCAGGAGTCTTTCCTAAGGCATCATGGTGGAGATACATCTGTTTGCTGATTGGCTGGAGCCCTAGCTCCGGAAAGGCAGGCAACGTTGTAAACTGACTTTCATTGAAGAATTAAAGCAGGAAGGGCGTGTTTGTGAAAGCTTGCTACGTGTAAGGCCACAACAGAGAAAATATAGGAGAATGGACTACAGAAAGGAAAAGATACAGTGTAGGAGTACTACAAGGGACATGGGAAGACTAACCTTGGGGCACAGCGCTCGCAGAAGGCTAATATTTACTTTATACAATTTTCTAACTTTAAAGCCATCAGTGCCATTGAGAAAGGAGAAGGCACCATATGTGTGCCTTGTCAACAGTTTGTATTAATTTTGTGGGAAGCCGCAGCATACTGTGAACTGATTATATACAGTCTGCCCAAGACCGCATCATCAGAGACGCTATCCCTGTGAGAGGTATTGTCGCACTATTCAGCAGTAGGGGGTTTCTCATCAGATAAGTATTGAGAAACACATTTACCTCAATGCATGCCCCCAGGTGAATTTCATCTTGAATCCAGATCGTAGGGTCTCTAGTGGAGTTTTAGGATGTGCAAGTAGTGGCGACTGCATAGGTTTCCAAGTCAGGTGATTTCAGATAGGGGAGCACAGTTTGCATTCAAGTTTTGAAGAGCCTTTTGTAAGGAATTGGGGGCTGAATTTCAATTTTCCCCTGGTTACCATCCTGAAACTAATGGACAAGTTGAACGTGTCTATCAAGTATTGGAAAAATACCTAATATGTTACCTCAAAACTGGGTATAGTTGGGTGAATTTGATTTGGCTTGAAGAATGTGCTCATAATAACTCAGTGAAGGACTCTACATCTTTGTCCCCGTTCTTTGGTAATCATGGTTTTCATCCTCGGTTTTTGCAGGAAGAGGTTAGAGAGGAATCTTCCAATACAACATTGAAGGACAGATTACAGGACATTAAGGAAGGTCTTTAGAAAGCAATAATTACCTGATAAAAGAGCAATATTGTTAGCAGCGGTTTACTGATTGGAAATGTAGAACTGCTCCATTTTATTCAGTTGGAGACCGGGTATGGTTGTCCACTAAGTACTTAAGAGTGGAGGGGGAGAAAACATTTAGCCCTAGATTTGTTGGACCTTTTGAAATGGAGAAAATAATTAACTCAGTGGCAGTAAAGTTGAAGTTACCATTGACTATGAAGGTTCATCCGACTTTCCATGTGAGTCTACTAAAGTCTTTATTGAAGGGAACCAGGCCATATGCTTTTAGAGGATAACTCGGACGAATTTGAGGTTAGAACAGTTCTAGATTCTAGGATGTTAAGGGGAGGGTGTCATGACCTACAGAACGCGCCCCCTTTGGACTTCCTGGTCCTTGTCTCAGCAGGGCTTACATTCCCTGGTACTCCCAACATGGCCGTCCAGAGTGAAACACCTTCCTCGCTCCACCCGTTGGACGTAGCGTGTTCTATTAATAGACCACGCCCCCCGCGGCTCCGCGCGTCTCAATGCTATTGCGAAGTAGCGACCAGACGTGTGCTCCGTAGCTCACAGTATTGTTTTGCCTGATTCTGTCCCTTCTAAACTCCATTCCTAGTCCCTCTCTTTTCCTTCTTACTTCCTGGACTTGTGTGCTGTGTAGTACACCCTCTTACTTTCCCGGATTCCTGGATCGTTGCATCCCGGAACTTCACACGCTGGAGTTGGAAGAGACTCGTGCAGCCTTATTCAAGACCCGATCCGTCTGCAAGAAGGCATCGACCAAGAAATCCAGCAAAGATCGGACTCAGGTGAGAAAGGGGGAACTCCTTGACAGTTTGAGACGCAACCCGACCGAACTTGATATGGACATGGAAGCGGCCGTTCAGGACCTGATGGGTGGCATGCAAGAACTATCAACCGAGGTACAGAATCTCAAGGCGGAAAACTCTGCTCTTAAGAAATTGGTTCTATCACATGATTCTGCCACAAAAGAAAGTGTGTTGCTGGGCGGCATAGTTGACAAATACGATGGGTCGGCAAAAGCCCTTTGTGGATTCCTGGATTCATGTTTGGTCCACTTTACCTTTAAGCCCTACTACTTTTCGACTCCCAGAGCTAAAGTGGGTTTCATTATTTCTCACCTTTCAGGAAATGCATTAACCTGAGCTACGCCCCTCGTTAATTCCGGTGATGCCCTCCTAAATGACTATGTTGGGTTCATACAGGCCCTTAAAACCATGTTTGATCGCCCAGAGCAGGTCTATAGTGCCCAGGAACGCCTGTTAGACTTCCAGCAGGGATCCCAGGATATGCTCACCTTTGTAACCCGATTCAAGCAATTAGCCAAGGAAGCTGATTGGTCCCCTCAGGTGAGTTTTACCCTTTTCAGGAGAGGACTAAATGAGGAGATTAAGGACGAGTTGGTCCGAGTAGCTCGCCCAAACTCATTCCAGGCGCTAATGGACCTTGCCATGCAAATAGACTTTCGAATCCAGGAAAGGAAGGCAGAGAAGAAGAAATCCAGAGGAAATCCTCCGAAAGTGTCCTTTGAGAGTACCACCAAGACAGACACAAACCCAGGCTCACTCACTGGACCAGAACCCATGCAGATGGGAGCCTTTCGTGGACCTATATCCCCGCAAGAAAGGATGAGAAGGATTCATATGGGGTTGTGCATGTATTGTGCCTCAGATAAACACTTGGTTAGGGAGTGTCCTCTAGCCCCTCCTCGGCGTTCGGGAAACGCCAGCTCCCGATCCTAGATGGAGCAGAGCTTCGGGAGAGAGATGTTTGCTCCACATCAATTCCATCCTTGAACTCTCCTGGACAAAACAATTTGGTGATACTGCAGGCCTTCCTATCGCCCTCCAAGAATAAGACCTATTCCATCTTTGCCTTGGTAGACTGCGGAGCTATGGGAATTTTCATTGATCAAGATTGGGTTGTTAGTCATCATATTCCATACGAGACTCGAAGCACCATGCAGCCGGTGGAAGCAATCGACGGAAGACCCCTCACTTTAGGGCCCATAAGCCTGCAGACTAAAGAGATCCAGCTTTCTATAAACCAGCACCAAGAGCGGATCAGATTCGACATCATTAAGTCAGCTCATTATCCCATGGTATTGGGTATGCCCTGGTTACAGAAGCACAATCCGTATATCAACTGGACAGCAGGATCACTATTCCTAGGCTCAGAGTTTTGTATGTCTCACTGTCTATTCCTGGATCCCTCCTTGACACCCCCTAAAGAACCATCAAGAGACCAGCAAACACCACTCATGGTTTCCAATATCATACAAGTCCCTGAGGCCTATCAAGGATATGCTGATGTCTTTTTCAACTGCCATAGTCCAGGCCTTACCCCCTGACAGACCTGAAGACTGCGCCATAGATACAGAACCCTCAGCAGTGATTCCCTTCGGCAGAATGTTCATCCTTTCCGAACCTGAAAAGAAGGCCCTCTGAGAATACCTGGATATCAACCTCGAAAATGGCACCATAAAACCTTCAAAATCTCCAGCGGGTGCTTCGTTGTTCTTTGTTCCCAAGAAGGACACCAAGGAACTCAGACTTTGCCTCGACTATCGTGGCTTAAATCAATGCACCCTCAAAGACCGGTACCCATTGCCCTTGATCTCGGATATCCTGGAAGCTGTGAGAGGCACCGTAATATTCACGAAGTTGGATCTCCGGGGTGCCTACCATTTGATCCGTGTCCGGGAAGGAGACAAATGGAAAACAGCTTTTAGAACACCCTTTGGTCGCTATGAATATCTAGTCATGCCCTGTGGACCAGCTAATGCCCCCGCAGTTTTTCAACGTTTCATGGATAGGGTGTTTTGTCATTGTCTATCTGGACGACATATTGATCTTTTCCAAGGACCTTCAAAAGCATGAAGAACATG
The DNA here is from genome assembly GCF_040938575.1 of Ambystoma mexicanum. Taxonomy (NCBI): domain Eukaryota; kingdom Metazoa; phylum Chordata; class Amphibia; order Caudata; family Ambystomatidae; genus Ambystoma; species Ambystoma mexicanum. The sequence continues at coordinate 988,187,088 of NC_090921.1, forward strand.
TAAAGGCAGTATTGCAACGACTCCGTGAACACAAACTTTTAGCCAAACCCGAAAAATGCTTGTTTCACGTTACTTCTGTTCACTACCTAGGATTCATCCTTAGCCCAGAAGGAATTGGTATGGACCCTTCAAAGGTAAAGGCCATACTGGCATGGCCCGCTCCCACGTCCGTGAAACAAGTTCAATCCTTCCTGGGGCTTGCCAATTTCTACCGGAAGTTCATATCCACCTTTTCCGAGATCGTTCAGCCGATCGTTGCTCTCTTGAAGAAAGACACCCTCTTTATCTGGGAGTGTAAGCCCCGCTGAGACAAGGACCAGGAAGTCCAAAAGGGGCGCGTTCTGTAGGTCATGACAGCATGCCTCCTCCGAAGACCCGTTCCTCCAGGTTTGCCCGGGTGTATGAGGTGACATTTTCTGAGCAGTCGAGGAGTCTTGAGATTAGAAAGTGGTTCCCAGGTTCTTTCACTAGGAGGATATCCCTTCCATTCAACCAGGTATTGAAGCTGACCCCGTTTACACCTGGAGTCGCATATCCGGGACACTTCATATTCTAGTTGGTTGTCGACCAGTAGAGGAGGCGGTCTGCAGGATTTCCGGGAGGATTGGATGTAGGGTTTTAATAAGGACGTGTGAAAAACTGGGTGAATATTCTTCCAGGAGTCTGGTAGTTTGATCCGGTATGAGACTGGATTTATAATTTCCTTGCTGGGAAATGGACCATAGTACCGAGGGGCCAATTTGTTTGGCCGTATTTGTCGGGGTAGTAATTTCGAGGACAACCAGACTTGATCACCAATTGCATAACAAGGCCCTGGTCTTCTTTTGGAATCTGCATACTTCTTAGTCTGTGTTCCCGGCCTTCTCTAAGTTTTCTTTGGCCTCCTGGTGTACGTTGATGAGGGTTTCAATCCAGGAGTCGACAGTAGGTACCGGTGTGGGATGAAGGAGAACAGAGGGTAGAACCGATGGACGGAAACATTGGCTACAATAAAAGGGACTGGTCTTAAGTGCTGAATGATCGGAATTGTTGTAGGCGAATTCGGCCACGGGTATCAGGAGCGACGAGTCATCCTGAACCTTGGTGGCGAAATATCGAAGATACTGTTCCAGGGTCTGGTTAGCACGTTCTGTGGCCCGTTGGTTTGGGGATGATAACCTGATGAGAGGGTGCGTTGGATTCCCAAAATGCGACAGAGATGTTTCCAGAATTGTGAGACGTATTGAGGTCCTCGATCAGATATGATCTTGGAAGGAAGTTCATGCAGACGGAATATGTGTTCCAGAAAGATTCCAGCAAGTTCGGACGAGGATGGTAACTTACACAGGGATGTAAAATGAGCCATATGAGTGAACAAGTCAATAGTAACCATGATGGTCGTGTATCCTCGGGAAGGTAGTAATTCCACAATGAAGTCTGTAGCAATGAATTCCCATGGCCTTGTTGGCAGTGTAGGTTGCAGTAGAAGACCTGCCGGTCTCTTGTTATCATGTTTATTTTGACTACAGATAGCACAAACTTGGACGTACTGCTGTACGTCGGTCTTCATTCCAGGCCACCAAAACTGTCTTTGTATGAGGCGGAGGGTGTTGGTTATACCACGATGTCCGGAGTGAAAGGTATCATGACAGAGGTTTATTATTCTTTGTTGTAATTTCTGTGTGGGAATCACCAGTGCATTGTCCTTAAATAAATATCCTTCCTTGACTCTTAGATTCCATTGATTCTTCCTTGAAATATCCTTCCACAGATCAGAGGATTGGGTTTGCACTCGAATTTCTTCCAGGAGATTGACTGCTTGAGCTACAAAGATCGTGTGGGGAAACATCTTGGGGTAGGCCCTATCTTCAGTAGTTTCATAGTCAGGACGTCGAGATAAGGCGTCAGCAATCAGGTTTTGTGATCCGGGAACATGAGTGATGTGGAACTGGTACTGGGCAAAGAAGTAGGCCCAACGCGCCTGACGACTGTTCCTACACTCCAATGACTGTAGAATTTGAAGATTCCGATGGTCCGTGCGGGCTTGAACTGGATGTCTAGCACCCAGAAGTAGATGTAGATGTCGCCATTCATTGAAGGCTTGGCGGATGGCTAACAGTTCCTTTTCAAGGATGTAATAGGGAGTCAGGGTTCGTGAAAGGTAAGCAATGGGGTGTTCCAGTTTATCCTCAAATTCCTGCTTCAACACCGCTCCTATGGCGTAGTTAGAGGCATCCTTTTCCACTAGGAATGGTCGATTTATGTCGGGTTGGGCTAAGATGGGGGCTTGCGTGAACCCGATCCGTCCGCAAGAAGGCATCGACCAAGAAATCCAGCAAAGATCGGACTCGGGTGAGAAGGGGGGGAACTCCTTGACAGAGGGTTGCAATATGTAATAGATTCAATCGGGAGGGTAACGGACAGGAAAAAATATCCTAGGAATCTGCTAATGATGTACATGCTCCCCAGTTAGTGGCACAGTTTGACAAATTACACCCAAATAAACCTGGCCTGGGGCAAGTTCATTTGGGGGGATACTGTTAGGTCACATAGAATGGCATGGCAGATTCACAGAATAGGACACTGTTTCACATTCAGGAGATTTTTTACAGACGGGAGATTTTAATCTGATGTTATTTTTGGAATTGGGAAATGTGATGAACCAGGAATGAAACACGAACACAGAGAGCTCACAGTTTTGTTCATAAATGTTTTTTAAACAATAAGGGTTTGGAAAATGCCTCACTATCCCTGTTCTAGGAAGTGTTTCCCTGCCTAAAACAAAACCTAAAGGTCTGTCCAATGTCAAGATGACCAAAAAGTGCTCTGTGTCTGAAATACTATCCTGGCCCTTACCCTCTACAAATTAATTCTAAAAGGAAATGTCTTTGTCCTTGAAAAGTGCACAAATGCTCAAAAATGAAAAGACGTAACTCCAACACAAAAGTTGCAGATGGATAAAGTTCACAGTTCAAGAACATGGCTCCCTTCGGCTGGATTTTTTTTCACTGTACTTTATACTTTTAAGGACATGAGTTTTCCTTGGGGTTTCTTCTGGTCAGCAAAACAACTTCTATGCAAAATAACTTGGCTCTCAGTCTTAATTTTAGTAGATACCTGGTATACTCTCCTGCCAGGTTTCTTCTCCTTTTACTATGATTTCAATACAGTCTTTGGCTGTACCAGATTTATCCTCATCAGGATTCCCTTGTGTGATTTGCTTTACACTTTGTCCAACTTGAATCTGCCTGGTATAATCTCCTGCTAGGGCTTTTCTCTGTGCTTTACTTAACACTCTTGCAACTTGAATCTGCCTGGTATATTCTCCTGCCAGGACTATCTCATATGTTTCACTCGACACACTTTCATCCCATTATATTGATTTAGGGAATATTGAGTCTCCCATTCTTTCACATTTGCTTTATTTATTCTGATATGCCTTCTGTAGGTTTGCCGACATGTCCAGGTGTTCCAAATTCTCTTGTGTGGACTCAATGGCTCTCGGTGGCGTATGGCGGTTCTCCAGAGGTAAGCCTGCAGCGGCTCTTTAGTGTCCCGTTCCTTCTTCCTGGGTGTGCTGCCTCTTCTTTGTGGCTTTCGCATCCCTCGTGGCTCCCGCTTGCCTGTTTTGGGTTGCTCAACAGTTGATCAGCATGGAGGCTGCTTTTCGGTGCCTGTGTACACCAGAAAGTTTCCTCCTCTCGTAGCGAACTTGCAGCGGACCGTCTTCTGCAATCTGTGCTCCCTTGCTTCCTCCGTGAACCGGCTGGCTCCACAGATGTTTTGACAGTGCAACAGTCGCTCAGTCACTAGCGAGAAGGCAAGATTCTCCCAACCAGCGTTTCCTCCCTGTCAGCTGGTTCATTGGTTTAAATGTCTCGGCATCTATGCGCTTGCAACCACTAGAGTGCAGCTTGTGTTTCTGGCCGCTATCGATCTTCGGTACTCAGATTAGCTTCCTTCTTACAGTATTTTTACATCCAGGGAAAGAGAAGTCGGCCTCTTGATGACTTGACAAAATATGGGAAGATAGTCTCAGTAGCTTTCAGGGGTGTGTGATGGGAGTCATGACAATATGCCATTAAGGCATACGGAATGGAGTGGGTATCACTAGAAGGAAAAGGGGGCTACCATGTCTCGTCTGATGATGTCGTGTAACACCCTTGAGGGTTGCTTCCCCCATGTGATCCTCCCTCATATAGCCGCCCCCCGGGTCAGGATCAGGTAGCGGCTGCCAACCCCTGGCACATGGGAGAGACTACTGCTGGGAAAGAAGTGATGACACCATCGATTTCATCACAGAAAGAATAGGGAGAACTGGCGATGTTAGTAAAAAACCTTAACTAGTAGTGTTCTGGAGCAGGAGTTTTTTCAAAAGCATCATGGTGGAGATTCATCTGCTTGCTGATTGGCTGGAACGCTAGCTCTGAAAAGGCAGGCAAAACACTCTAAACATCCCTTTATCGAATAATTAAAGCAGGAACGTCCTGTTTGTGAAAGCTTGTTACTTTTTGGGGCCAAAACAGTTCAAAAGTAGGAGATTGGACTACAGAAAGAAGATACACTGTAGGCGTTGTAAGGGTCTAGGAGTAAGAGACGGACACAAAGGTGGCATGTTGATTGGCAACGACTTTTATTAACAACAAAAAAAGAGGGGGGGTCAGAGACATCATTTCACCAAAATGCCAGAGTTAGCGGAAGTGACAGCGCATGCCCCTTGACCCCCTGATTACATCACATGAACTGATGTCATTTGATCCCACCCCCATGTGACATTGCAGGAAGTGATGGCAAATGACCCTTATTTCAGCCATATATAAGAACTGAGGGAGGCGTAATTTGTCCACGATCACACATTTGGGGAATGTCATTTTCCATATTCGACATGGGGTCTAAATGTAAAAGATACATAATGCAGTACGTGTAACAGGATGACCGAAATTGCTAACGCAGGTTACAGCTAGTGAATGAAACGTCTATAGATCAATGGACACAGAGGTACTTGTTATTTGAGGCGTTGCTGTGTTAAACAAGCCAAAAAAGCATTGACCTGGTGAGGTGTGCGCTGCTGTTTAGCAAGGAGCAAAATGCTGCGCGAGCAAGGCATGAAAATTAAATCATTGACCATGATTTAGTATTAACAAAATTCCCTGTTTCCCTGATTATAAATGAGTCAGCTACCACTACGATAGAAGTAGCCTATTAGACTGGTCTGCGTGCACACAGGGGAGTGCAACTGATAATGTTCTCTTTCCTGGAGTATAATACCTGGGAAAGGTTCTTTCAATATACCCAAGACCCCCCCCCCCCATATTTTTAATCATCTAAGCGTAATACTGGGTGCCCGAGGGCTTAAAAATCCCCCACCATTTAATGTAATATCATTGCTGCTCACATAAATCTGTGGCACTACAGTTATTTTAAGTTGAAAGCGGCAGACCTCAAGGCGTGCACTGCACACTACCCCTTTGTCAGACAATGGTGTAGCACATAATTTGGGGGTCCCCCTGCCAGCCATGGTATGGGGGCCCACAAGCTCCTTAGAAAATCACAGGGCACGCCACACCCTGGGCAGGCCAGGACCACCACGTGTGCACAACGTCCATGATGATTATGCTGCTGCAGTGAAAAAAAGTTAATATATTTTTTAATCAAATCTTAAATGTTTCAAGTAGCGTAGAAAGAAGGGGGCAGTGCCTGGTCCACAATGATATCAGACACTGGTGAGTCGTTTTTTTGGAGGGTGTACATGTTTGCCAAAAGTATGCAATTGCGACCGAGCGTAGCGAATGACCCCGAACTAACAAAAATGGGGTTGGAGGCCCAGGGGGATTCTTCCCCTTCCCCTGAGAATATCTTTTAAAAAATGGGTAAAATGGTGCATTACACAACACATAAAGGGGACTAGCGGTGGGTTCCTCTCCCCAAATACAGATGCTGTGATCATCTCCATCTAGCACCCGTATGTGGTGTCCATTATGACACCACGGTCCTGAAGAAAGTGGTCACACTCAATGAAACCACTGAAACTGGTCGGCCATTCTTTTATGGTTCCTGTGTCTCTCCGCGTACACGGAAGACCACTCTATAGGAACATTGAAGTGTGTAACACTAAATACACATACTATTCTGTAGGTCCTCCATGACTCTTGTCTTGTCTATGTCTTGTGCTAAAGACATAGCGGCACCCTTAATAGGAATAAAATGTCCTGCTTTAGAAAAAACATCTACTACCACTAAAATCGTTGAACATCCCTTGTCTGATGGCAACTCAACAATATAATCCATCGATACAGTATGCCATGGACGAGGTGGGATTGGCAGGGGTACTAATAAACCAGCAGCCTTTTGATGATCAGATTTTGCTCGAATACATACTTCACAAGTTCTAACATAGTTTTCTGTGTCTTCACACATCTTTTCCCACCAAAATTCTCTTCGAAGAAGTTCTAAAGTTTTCTTAACTCCTGGATGACCTGCCAATGGTGAGTCATGGCAATTCTTCAAAGCCTCTTCCTGTAATTCCTCAGAAGGAAGATACAATTTTGCATCTACATAAGGCAAACCTTCCTTAATACTTCGCACAGGATCTCCAGCTTCCCATTCTTCCAACTCTTCCTTAGATAATAACTGATGAATTTGTTCTCGAAAATGTACTTCCTTATGCACTTCACCCACTACAAAATTCTTTTCAGACAAGATTGATACTGGAGCACAATCATCCATCTTTAAACTTCCTGGAAAACATCAAGATAGAGCATCAGCCTTTCCATTCAAACATCCAGGCTTAAATGTTATTACAAAATCAAATTCCGCAAAAAAAAGTGACCAACGAAGTTGTCTTGGTGTCAAGGTTTTGGCGGAACGAAGAAACGTCACATTTCTGTGATCAGTCAAAACTGTAACTCGATGACGTCCACCCAAAAGATAATGTCTCCATTCCTCAAACGCAGATTTGATGGCCAAAAGTTCTCTGTAATTGTATAATTCTTCTCGGCTGATGTAAACTTTTTTAAAAAGAATGCTACTGGATGAATCTGTCCTGTTTTTGGTTGCCGTTGCGATAAAACTGCTCCCATGGCACAATCGGAAGCATCTGCCTCCACAAAGAAAGGTTGATTCACATCAGGGTGTAGCAAAATTGGTCCTGAAATAAATCTGTCTTTTAGAAATGTAAAAGCTTCTTCGGCCTCCTCACTCCATACAAACTTCATTCCTTTCTTCAACAATTTAGTAATTGGAGATACTACCTGAGAAAAATATGAATAAATCAACGATAAAAATTTACAAATCCAATAAAACATTGAATATCTTTTACAGAATTACTTTATTCGAATCCATCTCAAGACCCTCCGTAGATAGCACAAAGCCCAAAAATTCCACACAATTTGTGTGGAACTGGCTTTTTTCCAATTTTGCAAATAGATGATTCTCACGTAATTTTGTTAAAACCTTCTTTACATGTTCCAAATGTTGTTGTTCTTCTTTAGAAAAAATTAAAATATCATCAATGTACACGACTACAAATACATCTAAGTATTCGCAAAGGACTTGATTTATAAAAAATTCAAAAGCCACTGGTGTGTTGCAAAGACCAAATGGCATCACCTGGTATTCAAATAGTCCATAGCGTGTTCTAAATGCGGTTTTCCACTCGTCTCCTTCACGAACACGAACCAGGTGATGGGCCCCTCGAAGATCCAATTTTGTGAAAATCTTAGCTCCTTGAATTCTATCCAACATTACTGATATTAAAGGTAATGGATAGCGATTTTTGATAGTAATTTTATTCAGAGCTCTGTAGTCAATGCAAGTTTTCAGGGTCTTGTCTTTCTTTGGAACAAAGAACAAAGGTGAGGCTGCTGGTGATTGCAAGTGTCTAATAAATCCTTTAGCAAAATGTTCCTCTAAATATTCTTTTAAAATTCGTTTTCCTTTTCTGTAAGAGCATAAATTCTTCCACACGGAATTGGTGCTCCTACTTCAAGATCAATTTTGCAATCAAAGGGTCTATGAGGTGGTAATTCATTAGCTTGCTTCTTATCAAAAACATCCTGAAAATCCTTATAACACTCTGGCAAGACTCCAGCTACAGCCCCCACTATATGCTCGTTCACCACGCCTGCTGCTAAACATACTCCAATAGATTTAGAAATTCCTTCCTGACCTTCCTCAACCAACCTTGTTAAGCATTGTTCCTTACAAAAACCCGAATTAAACTCTACTGTTCTTTTTCCCCAATCAATCATGGGATTATGTAAAGATAGCCAAGGCATGCCTAAAATAATCAGTAACTTTGGTGCATCAATTAATTCAAACTCAATTTCTTCACTATGCTCTTCTCCAATATTCATCTTCAATTTAGCTGTCATTTGAGTTATCAACCCTGATGTAAGTGGTGATCCATCTACAGCTCGTACTTGCTCAGGTACTCCCTTTTTAACTACTGGAATTCCCAATCTACCTGCCAAACCAATATCAAAAAAATGTCCTGTTGCCCCAGGATCAATAACACATGGTCCACCACATTTTGGTTTACCTTCTCAAGAAAAGGATACGTTTAAGGTGATATATGGAACTGCTGTTTGAACTGTATTCGCCACCTGTTGACCTTTTCCAGTAAATGGTTGCAATCGCTTTGGGGCACGGGGACATTTTCCTACAAAGTGAGTGCTATCAGCACAATATAGACGCAAATTTTCTTTTCTTCTTCTGTCCTTTTCTTCTTTAGTCAACGATGATCTAACTGAACTAACTTTTTCATTCCGCAGAGAACCCTTAACTCCTTAACTTGCTCTGTTTTGGGACGTTCATTCCTGAACCAAACCCTATTCTCAGAAAAATCTCTTCACTTTTCTAATCTTCTTTCTCCCAATCTCCTATCTAATTGCATCACTAAATTAATCAAATCTTCACTAGAGGTTGGTCTCTCTACAATAGTTGATGTAGCATCTTTCAACTCATCTCGTAAACCTCTATAAAAAATGGAAGCTCTTTTTTTCTTTTGGCCAACCACTTTCCAACATTAATCCCCTGAACTGTGTGATATAAGAAATCAACTCACGATTTCCCTGGCGTAACTCTAAAAGTTCTCCATCTACACTCTGGGAATGTGTTCGTCTATCAAACATTCTTCCTAAAATCAACTTAAAATCTGACCAACTATGCAGCTCAACTGCTCTTCTCTCTACCAGGGGCACAGACCAAGCTGCCGCTTCTCCTGTGAGATATGAGATTAAAAATGCTACTCTAGAAGTTTCTGTGGGAAATGCCTCTGGTCTGCACATATAATGTAATTCACATTGCATAATGAATGATTTTAATTTCCTGAAATCCCCTCCAAATCTTTCAGGTGGAGCTAAAGGTGTAGATACTATTGTTCCTCCCGAAAAAATATTTACTCTTTCTTTCTGTGTTACAATTCTGTGTTCTTTTTCTTCAACTTCTTCTGGAAACAAAATAGGTGGTGCTCTTTCTAATCCAAATCTCAAACCTGAAGATCCTGCTGAATCTCCCTTTTTGACTTGACTATTTAACTCCTCCATCTTAATTCCCAGGGACAAGGTCTCTTTCCTAGTCTCCCTTAATTCTTCTTTTACTTCTAATAAAATCTTTTCCAAAGCTACTAAACTCAACCCTGACTCAGGATCCATCTTCACTCAGGCAGGATCAATTTCGTGGGCCTTTCATTCTGTCAAGACGCTGTTGCTGAAGGATCCTGCAGGAGTGAAGCTGGTCCTCTAAACCCCCTAAACCTGCCTGCCCAACAATCCAGTAACTATAAAACTACAGGACAGGCAAACCCAAGTGGAAAGGGGAATTAGAGAGAGAGAGACAACAATTCTGGAACTCTCTGGAACTTCAACTGCTGGCACTTCAGTCTGTCTTCACTGGAATGACCTTGTAATTATATTTCAGTTGAGTTCCTAAAATAGAATGCAACCTTTTAATACATTTTCTAACTCTCTACAAATGACTAACTTTATAATCTACTAAATTCTATTACCTTTAGCCTAAGCTTGAATTGCCGTTAGGCTGTTTTATTTCCGTAAGTTGTTATGTGGCTATATTGATGGTAGACTTCTGCAACTCTTTTCCTTGCAATTTTTAATGTCAAAATATCTTTTCTTTTAAAAGAACAATTTTTTCTTCAGAATATCTTTTAAGTAAACTCTTCCTCAAGAACTATGAATGAATGTCCTAAAAATAAACACCAAAGAATTTTATCACTATTACTATCCTAGTCTTAAAACTTTAACTTACAAAATAGTCTTTCTTAATATTAAGTACCTGATGCTGTATAAGATGATGTAATATTCAAAATTGTAGTATGGAAACTGAAAATCGGCATACTCTGCTTCTAAAAGAAAAGTCTTTAGTTCATAAATCCTTCGAGTGAAGCTATGCACTTGCAACGAAGAAAAAACTAAATCCAAGATGGCCACGACGCACGTACGACGTCGTAAGGTTCTTTTCTCTAATCGCACGCATAAAAATAACACACGGTACGCGCGGGCAACGAACACGACTCGCGTCCGTAGAAAAATGAAATGAGCTCTTCTAAAACATTCTATGTTAATACTTCGGCGAATTAGAACCGCGCGCCTTGTTAAAAGTATTAAATACACTAAATCGCATTTAAACAATCTTAAAAAGTTAAAAACCAATTCACAAAATTTACAGTTGAAAAGATTAAAAAAAATTAAAATAAATACACTTTAATCCAAAATACAATTATTTCTGACGATCCAAAAGTTCACTTAGCTTAGTCTTATGCTGGAGGACTGGAATCAGCTGCACAGCATCAGAGTCACTTAGAATTTGTTTCTTTCTTCTACTGTAATCTTCACCTAAATTGAGTACTTAGCTAGATGTAGTGCAAACTAAAATATAAGTTATCTACAACCTTTTTTAAATGAAAACTTAAACTTTATTTACTGGAGCTAACTATAACATGACCTACTCTGGTAGAAACCTTAATGAAAGGCAGTTTAGAACTGTCAAGAACATTCCAAATGACAACACAATGCTGTCTGCAGTAAACTAAACCAATCACTGCTGGGAAAGTGTACCACCATCTTGGCTTGGGAGCATTTCATCTTTCTAAATGAAAGTTTGTTAAGGGAAATAGATCAAACTTACAAAGGAAGTTTTCTACTCTCTAACCAGGTTTTATTTAATATTTTAACAAACCTCCCTTTCTAACTTTCCTGGAAAAATATTTGGAAATAACCAATTCTCATAGAACCCTTGCTAATGTGAGGTACAAAATGTAAAAACCTGACGGGGGCACAGAACACAGTGCCCGTTGAGGTGTTTTGAAACTTTGTTACGTATTAATGTTCTTTGTTGCTCCAAAGAAGCTAGGGCAAGCCTCTTTTGTATGTTCCTCACCCTAGATAAGCAGCACACCAGCGCAACCTAGGGCTTAGCCACCACAGGAGGGCACAGCTAGTGCGGTTGGAGGGCTACTTGGGTTGCATTTATTGATGAATATGAAATAAGATAACTAATATCTAGGCCTACCTTCATTTGTGTGAAAGCATTACACAACACGGTCTCGGTGAAAATGTGTGTACTTTGTTAATGTTGGCTCAAGGTAATGCTGGAATCTTCACAAACTCGGCAGTTGATGGAGAACAGCACACCCCTTTGAAGTATGGCAGCGAGAATAAAGAGACAAGGAACTTTGAATGCAGTGCGAAGAATTCTATGTAGAGGCGAGCCTCTGACGTGAGAGTGTCTTGGAGGGGAGGAGCCGTGCTACACTGCGTAGCTAGCAGTGCCGTGGAGGAACTAAGATGAGAAAGAGACTCCAGGAAGCTGGCATCGGGAAGGGCAATACTCCCGAGACAGAAGGAAGACTGTCTTACCTGGTGGCATGACCATGCTGCAGCCATGGTGGGCCTGGGACCTGCGAACAGGTGCCAACACCAGCAGACAATGCAGGAACAAGTCCTCTGCTCTCAGGGCAAGGACTGCTGAGTGTGCTGCGACAGGCAGGATACAGGAAGCAAATACTTACGAGATGGCAAAGAAGAAGAGGGGGGTAAATGGCCATGTCCCTGCTGAGACGCTTGTGAGGCAGGCATGGTATCAAGAGATGACACAGACAGATAAAGTAGATTTTGAAAACCTTTATTTTTAATGGTCAGGATGGTATAACACCAATTCTAAGGTGGTAATGTTCCCTAACGGAAAGAAAATGAAGGGAAGTCTAAGTCTGTCAGTCCAAAACAAAATACTGTCTGCGTCAAAAACTATGCTTGCCCTCACTTCTACAAAATAACAGGGTGTATGGGATTTGGCCAACTCAATAGCGTTCAAAGTAAAGTTAACATGACAATGGAGCCTTTCTGCATCTCCCTTCACCAAGTTCAAGACACTCAGGTTTATAAGGTTCCACAAATCTCTCAGGATTCACTTGGCAAAAGAACACTTGGCAAAATGTTCACAGTACCTTTTCCTTGTAAGGTCCTTGGGCTTCTCTGGGTCTCTTTGAACCTAAAAGCCACAAATCACCACCGTTCCACTGGTTCAATTGTATTTCCTTTAACAGAGAAAAGGTAAACTCATAAAAGTTCTATTAGAAAAAAAACATAGTTGACTTAGCTTTTTTTGCGACTCCCTCGCCCATTTTGAATCAAGTCTTTTCCTGTTTAGCAAGTCATGCAGTTCTTTTCTCTCATTGGGCTCCCCTGGTTGTGGCGCAGTAGTCAGACCTCACGGTCCACCCATTACAGGTCACGCAACTAGGTGCCTTGTACCTCAGTGAGGTTTCTTTTCCTTATAGTGGGGTCTCTGCAGCCATCCTGGATCATTCTCCCACTCGTTGCCACCCCAATGCTTTCACAACACTCTGTGCTTACTTTGTTAGGGTTTCTTTTCCTTATGATGGGGTCACTGCGGCCATCCTGGTTCATTCTCCTACCTGATGACCACCCCAATGCGTTGTTTCAATACATTCCCACCAGCTTTGGTAATGTTGCTCTTACTTCGTTTCTCACGTAGCTCCCGCTTTTTGGATTTCTGTTTCCGGTCCCACTTCGGGTCTGCGCACAGCTCCCCTCTTTGCAAATGCGTCCTTCTTGCATACGGGGTCCTTCGAGAACTTGTAATTATACACTCGACAACTGTCACTTTGTATCCTTGTATTCCTCTCATCAATTTAACCCGACGCGTCCTTAGCCCTAGGCGATCGAGCGGCAACGTTGTATCTCGCTTCTTTGCTTAATGCACACCAGGCTTTCACTGCGATTGACTCACTGGTTGTGCTCTCTTCGTTCTGGGGTCAATATCCTTGTTGTTTGAGGCCAGGGTCTCACCATCTGCCCCTCACACACTCCTGGGTTTTTCTCCCAGCCCAGGGGAATAAGCAATTTGTTTTACCAATGTAACAATGGATCAGCACACCTCCCGGCTCCCTTCTTCGGATCACTCCTTCTTTCGGGGCATGCTGTCCTCTAGCCCTGCTTTTCCAGTGTAGCTCCTCACACAGACCCTCAGCGTCTCGGCATCCCGAGTCCTCCCAGCTAGTCCTGAACATCATAGCTCTCCTCCCAACTCGTTTGTTCTGTTGAATGCTTGTGTTCTTTTTATACTCTGCTGAGTACTTGATGGGCTGCAGGTGGGCATGGTTGCTGTCAATTGCCTGACCCTGCCTGGCCTTATTGATGGGACATGTCTAATGAGGATGTACCATAGTGGTGTTTCACATAGGAAGTCGGTACTTCTCTTCTCTTGACTTCCTCTTTTTCATCACAGTACTTGAGTGATGTTTGGGGGAAGGAAGATTGCATGTCTTCATATACCCTCTAAAGGCTGAGAAGGGGTTGGATAGAGTACTGTCAGAAAAAGAGGGGATATTGTCTCAATTCTAGGGGTGTCCCTATGACAGACAGAGGGGATTACTGTTAAATTTATCTTCCCCTTCTCAAGGTTAGTGTTTGATGGGAAGTCCTGGGGTAGTGTAGGGCCTGTGTATCAATATCCTATGACAGCAGATGGGGGATGGGATAGATCATAATTTGGAAAGTGGGGATACTATGTCTCACCCTCGGGCATCCCATCACTGTTCTTCAAGGACCTTCCATCCCAGGAGTAGCCCTTTGCAGTCTGACCCGTGGGGTCAGAATCTGGCAGTTTCTCTATTCTTTTTGTTACCTGAGGGGGGTCTTAAGCAGGTTCAATCTGAGAATGCCCTCAGATTTCTCATACGCCACCTCATTGGAGCACACCCGATGACAGTAAGGGTACCAGGGTTGCCCAGGGTGGAGGGAGGATGAGCGGAACAAAGCAAGAAAAGAGAAAATGACAAGGAGGGTTATAGGAGCCCTAGAATTCCGAATGGTGAAGATTGGCAGAGGCCAAAGATACAACCACCAAAGTTAAACAAACCAGAGAGCCAGAGGGGTCTGGAGAGCCCCGGTGAATTGACATTTTTCAACCTATGAGTAGAAGGTAACCTGGAGGGTTCAATTAGTCTGTACAAGACATAAAACTAGTGCAAAGGAAATGACCAAGTTGGTGGCAAAGGACTAAGGGAATTATCCCTCCACTCAAAGAACGTGAGACATTTAATTTGTATAAAGATTTACAACTTTTCTTGAGGAGCCTAAAGAGAGCTAAAACATTTTCTTTGGTGAATTGTGAAAAACATTGTTTTGAACTGTGACCAATACCCTGAGAAAGATCCAAGTAACATTGTCAGGATGAAACGTGAGCTAAGAGGCTATTGTTCTGGCTTATTCTTATGGCTTTTTTAGTTGGTGATAGAGCCAGATAGCAGATAGGTTTTTGGACTAAGGACTCATTTTTGTTTTGACATACGACATGCACCTTTAGTTTATAGATTGGGAAATCCCTCTTGGCAATAGGGACAGAAAGGCATTTTTCCCTTTAATTTAAAGAAACACCCTTGAAATCAAGTTTTAAGAGTCCGACTCCTTCATCTGGTACACCACAGCTACCAGTGTCATTCAGAAAGGAGAAGGCGCCATATCTGTGCCTTGTCTGCATTAATTTTGTGGGAAGCAGCAGCATACTGTGAACTGATTATATACAATCTTCCCAAAACGGCATCATCATAAGACTCTATCCCTGTGTCTCAGCATTCGTCAGCATGGGGTTTATGGTCGGAGAGGCATTGAGAATAATTTTACCTCACTGCATGTCTCCAGGCGAATTTCATCTCAAATCCGGATCATACGGCCTCTAGTGGAGTTTAGGGATGTGCAAGGAGCAGCGTCACCACCTCTGAGCTGATCTTTCTTAATACAGAGAGTAGGGTCTGTGTTTTACCAAGAGGCAGTACTACAAATGCAGAACGCTTAGACATAGAGTGTAGTTTCTCTATATTTTAGTAAACAGAAAGACAAACTGCCTCAGATCCAAAACAAATTCTTCAAGGGCATGGGTGACCTGTTTGGAGTCATGATTACATTTCAAGCAATCAAAGCATCCGAAAATATAAATGCCTGAAAAAAACAAAAAAGAAACACTCTGCAGATATGTGTCTGCATATTCTTATATAATAATTAGGCTTAGAGTAGTAAGCTATTTGAGATGGATTAATTGGGATAGCTAGATCATTATTGAGGTTACTAATAAAATAAGCTATTCAAATCTTTCATAGTGGCTAAGGCAAACAAAACAGTACCTGAGCGCTATTACATGATACCTGCTTGAAAGTGAGGAACACATTCTCCCCAGAAAATTCAATCCAGATTCAAAGCAGAGAGTCAACACAAGAAATCGTTTTCTACTCCCGGTGATTAGCAGAGCAATACAGGTAACAGGAGGAGACTCTGGGGAGGGAAGGAGTTGGTGTCGAGTAAAGAGTGTTGTTTTATCAAAGTAGTATCTTTTCTCACCTCTGCAGATCTCTAAATCTCTTGGAAGTCAGGAAGTCTGTTCTTTGATATTTTGTAGACTTCCCCTTTCTCTTGAGTTGTATATGGTTCAAGTGTAGATTACACCAGCTGTAAGCGAGATGCCTTGGTGGGTCGGTGGGGTTCAGCAATTCCTGCAGATCAGGCGAGACAGAACCTTACACCAGTGGAACATTTTACAATTAGTTGCCTTTGAACAGATCCTGTTTCCCCTGCAACAGGCAAATTGAATGGCAACAATAGCCCATCAAAATATCTTTTTTACATTCCAATTTGCACTCTTTCAAAGCAAATGCCTCTGGTTTGTAGTGGGGAGTTTTAATTCCCAGTATTGGACCCTGTCATTTGGTGTCAACAGAGCACCCACCAACGATATTCCTGTGGTTTTTGCTCACTTACGTAAGGACGGTATTCATATCTACCCTTAACTCAATGATTGGATGAAAAGATGAGCTTCACCACAAGAATTCTTCTCTCACCTCAGTGAAGTATTGGAGATGGAAGAAGAGGGTGTATTGCAACGCTTAGGTTAGTTCCCCCTGACACGGACGTTCTTTACTGGATTTTTCCCTGTCGGTATTAATCCTTCTTTCTAAAGTTCCCTCCTGTTTTTCCCTCTTTCTGGCCAGATATTCTCCTCTCACCAGCCACTGCACTTTCTGTCTGGAGTACTCTTCCATATCCCAGATGCACAATGCTCTGACTAATGTGATTGCACCTTATTCCACATCAAGGAGAGTTTTTTCTCCATGTCGGTTTTTCCCTTCTGGCAGCTGCTGCGGAACTCGCCAGCCTCCCCAAATTATTTCAGTGGGGGATTTGATTACCAAAGGGGACTGACCGATTACCCATTAAATCTGAACAGAAGCAACAACAGGAACGTGTTAGAGTTAACTCTACAACAGTCTTTTGACGCCTAGAAATATAGCGTCCCGTCCCGCCTTGGTTGCTTGAAACAGTAAAACCAATCAATGGCCTAGTCTGAGATCCCCATCATGGCTCTGAGACGTGAAAGTATGATGTTGTTATTGTGAGGGAGGTATGGTATCACAAGTAGACACTGACACGAGCTGGAAGTTTCAAAACCTTTGTTGATGGTTTAAAAGGGGTTGGAAAACTCCTATCTTGCCCTATAACTAAGATGGGAGTATTCTCGACCATCAAACAAAACAAAAATACAGTCCTAGGCAGTCCTCAGTTAAAAAAAATGGCCTATGCTACTACACCTAATGCCAGCCCTCTTTCTAATACAAAAAAATTTGTAAAGGGAATGTGTAATGCAAAAAGGAATATCAGTCTTCAAATGAATTGTCAGTATGGCTGAGTAAACTCCCTTACCCACTTTTTGTAGCACAGGGTAAGGTGGCACACTTGGACCTTGCAGCACACTCTGGCTTCGGACACAAGGATGTAGTTTATTTTGTGGACCATGGTCCACTTGGTCTGCCACGAAAAGTCACTAGTTTCCTTCTGGTTACCACAATTCAGTACAGGTTTCCCTCCGCCGGCTCAAACCTTTCAATCACAATTTATGGGGGTTCCCTTCCTCAAGCTTCAATCACACCTTCATAGGCTTCCCTCTGTCGAGCTCAAGTCTCTTTTCACTTTTCTTTTGCTGTCGAAGACTTTCAAAACTGTGAAGCTTTTGCTCTTACCTCTGCATTACCACTTAGACCTTCTTTCCTCCCACGTCACTTTTTCTCTCCTACACCAAGGTCTCTTGGTAAATGTAGTATTGGGCGCAATACTTATTTCATAGTTTAAAGATATCTCTCACATTCAGGTTTCCCTCTGCCGGCATCAAACCTAACAGTTCAAATCTTGCATCTCAGTTTCTTTCTCTTCCCGTCACTTCTACGGCATCGGACATTTCACAGAGACTTTCAATTGGGCAATCTTCTTTCGCCAGACCACTCTGTTACTTTGTATGTTTAATTTACAGTTCTTAACAATGCTTTGCTTTCTCTCACGTCTTATCGGCACACGTGCACCCTTCATTCGTCGGTTATTGTTGCCGTCAAGCCTCATTTAACAGAGACCAGACTTTCATTGCTTTCCTCTGCTCACCGGCTTTAATTCATTTTCGGCTTTCGTGGCTTTGATCCTGAAGTTAAGGCTGATAACACAACTGTTGCTGCACCTCCCCAACTCTTCTGTTCATCCGGGAGGGGGGGTTTGGTATCCTTGAAACACAAGAGGTTTGTCTCTTCTCTCTAGCTGGGCTTCCTTGCGTAACCTTCAAGGCCCTTCGGAGGTAACAATCTCTCACCGGGGTGTCCAAGGTTTCTCCGTACCTCGGTTCCATCTCTCGGCCTGTCGCTCTGCTCCACCTGATTCACCGTCAGCCTGGAAGAACTGCTCATTCTCGTGCACCGCCTTGCTCTGAGTGTGTCTCAGTGTTCCACCTTTTAACCATGTGTGGAGAGCCTATAGGTACCAGGTGTCTGTCATTAAGATCAAGTGTCTGACCCTGCCTGATCTTATAAGTGGGACATGCCCAATGTATTGCATGGGTGGTACTGCTTTAAGCCTCAGACCTCCTCTTCCTTGGCTCAGTGTTTGTGTAGGAAAGGGGATGGGGATCTGTGAAGTTGGAATACCCTATGAAATAGGATGGGGCAGGGGTATTTGGAAAGGAGGCATACAATGTCTCCATCGGATGTTTCTCCCCCACTCCCGAGGACCCCTTACCCAGGTGATCCTCCCACACTTGTCCACCCCCAGGGACAAGATCCAATAGCGATGCCCGTGCCCTGGCCACCTGAGTAAGGAATCCCCGGGGTGTAGGCAGTGAAACACCCTCTGGTCTTTCACATAATCTACTGTATCAAAAGCCACAGAGCAGTCCAACATCACCAAAAGGGGAGAGGTGGCCCTTGTCGGCATTTGCCAGGATGTCATCCTCCACCATGACTAAAGTGGTTTTGGTTCCGTGTTTAGGGGGAAATCTTGATTGAAGCAGGTAAAATATTTGACCTCTTACTTCCTAATTCTGCAATTTAGTAGTAACTGGTCTTTCCAAAATCTTTGCTATCCAGGTAGCCCTGCTAAGGGGCAGTACTCCTATATGCCTGCCTGCTATCTGGTACTTCATGTTCATTCTTCTGTCTTTGCTCTCCAAATCCTGCTGATTGTACGAACACAATGTTGTAAAAGTAGAACAGCCTTGTCTTGACGGCTTTCTTTTTTAACTCCAAAGCTTGAATGTGAGTAGGTAGGGAGTTCCATAGTTTACTATCCTTATATATAAAGCTGTTGGCCACAATTATATGAAACATAACTTTTGGGAGAACTAACAATCATAATGAAATGAGACAAGGGATTTGGTTGGAAATTATTTTTGAATTTCTGATAGGATCTTGCAAGACACCTTTCAGGTGATCAAAGCTATTGTTAAATCTTACTCCACTATATGTTCACACATTCTTATTCAGGCTTTAATCAGACCTACTTTGATACCAACAGGTCTTTGTCATTATATGAAGGTTTTAAGAAAAACCAATCAAATTCCTCATTATACTAATACAGAGTACAGGTTACAAGCCAACCTCTAGTAGAAAACAGATCTCTTGCCTCTAATAACCAATCGTTAAAGCAGAACTGATTGCTTGTTTCCTCATATTGACACCTTCAAAATCCCAATGAAAGAGTATTTCAGTGTTTCTCCCAAATTAAAATAGAATAATGAAAGACAACAAGGTGCTTGACATTGTTTAATAAGGACACACAAACAAACTGAGGCTTATTTAGAAACAACCCAAATCTCTCTAAACGGTTTATATGAAAGTGCCTGGAAATCCTCCTGGAGCAGAAGTTAATCAAATTTTTAAGGGACCTGTGAATGAAGTCCCTGACCATGAAAGAAATCAGGGATTTTACTTACCGTGCATTCTCATTCACAAGAATTCAGTTTGTAAACAAGTTCCTTAATAACCTTCATGATGGCAGGCTAAATTGTGCTCCAAGTGCGCTCCCTAAATATCGGGGCCTGTGATGGCTCATCTCAAGGTACATGCAATACACACGATGGAATACCTGGATGATTGACTCTCCCACAACATTATTAACTTGCGCTACTCTCTCGGGTTATACATAAACAATAATCCTGTATGGACCTGAGAAGGCAACCTGGTGGTCTATGGCCTACTTTCAACACAGACTATGGTGAACGTTTTGCAGGAGAGTAGACTTACACTTCTATGAGGACTCAAACTGCGCCGAGCACTAGCTAGTGGTAAGTGATAATTGACTCTTGGTGAACAGAAAATGGTATGCATCCATAGAATTAAGGAGCTGAGTGAATTTGTATACCTCGCTATTAGCTTGCAAATTATATTTTTAACCCTTGGAACTTCTATGCATGGCAACATTTTCAAGATCCCAGCTACTCTGCTCACTAATATGAAGCATTGCTAGAAGCCATACCATCATATATCTCCTTGATTCCAAACTACCATCTCAGGATTAACCCAGCTCAATGAAGTCAAGATTGGAACTATGGAGGAATGTGGCTGTGTCAACACGAGTTTGACAACATTGAGAAATCTCTACCTCCTTTCTCAGTTGTGCAGCCTCAACTGAATTTGATGACATATACATGCTTACCTGCTAAAAGTGGACCTGCTCCATCAAGATCTAACTGCTAAGAGTATTTGATGGCTCTGGGGCTGCTCCTGCACATAAAAGGAACTGTAGCTAGTGGCTAGAAGACTGGCATTGCCACTGTTCAGAGCAACCCTGTTTTCGTATGTGTGGACTAAGCGCTCACAATGTGTTATTTAAAGAAACCGAGAGAGAACTTCTCCAAGGAAACTCTGCGTCAAAGGGAATTCTTTCTTCTTGCAAACCCTGCACCAACGAAATGCCAAGTACACATAGCCAGATAATCTGATCCCAGAAACAGCTATTACTATCGAGAATTACACTGCCATCAGTCAAGGCAAATCTTCATGTGTTGAGATCAGCCACATATATGTTTTTGTGCCAGAATCAGTATTTATTTACTTATTTTTAAGATTTGCCGAGTACAACATTCACCACTGAGATTGTCAGTTGGCAGGTGGGGAGGACAGAGTCCAGTGGAATCAGTTTTGCTGGAGGAGCCCTTTTTTAGGTAATGCCTTTTCAGTAGCATGGTTCAGCAACTTTATAATTATAATTGTTCTTTTATAATGCGCTTAATACCAGCAAGTGGTTTCTAAGTGCAGGATCAGATTTGCACCTGTGTTGCACTGTGTTGTCTTGCTTCCAAGACAAACGTGTTGCCCCTGAGCTATCCTTCCTTTTCTTCCAATTCCCCTAATTCCTTTCTAATCCCAAGACTAGGAACACCCCTTTGCACTGTACTCCTGGTAGTTCTGGCTCAGCCCAGGCGGGGTCTGGTACTGGCATCTACTTGTGATAGCCAGTCTGTCTACCATCTAACTCAAGCTCCATCTGCTTTTCTTGTCTAGGAACAGCCTGCTATCGCTTCATTTGTGTAACAGCCTGGCTCATGAAGCATTAGAATATGGCCTATGACATTCTTGAGAAAGGCATGAATATTTTCAAACATCCTGGTGCCTGCTCTGTAAGGTAAATATTTGCAGAAAAATGGAAAAGAGTATGCGCTTGGTCTGAACATAACAGACTGCAACCGTCTCTTTCCACTCATCAGCAAATCTTACACTGTTAACTGTGGAGTGGGGAGTTTGCCGATAGCATCTGTTAGTGGTCATCTCTCTGCAATAACCTGGTAAACAAAGACCTATCCAAGGCAATCTCTTTTCTGAAAACCTCTGTTTAAAGATGTTCTGATTAAAGGTGTTTGCCCTCACTTCTTGGTAGGCTAAGCTCAGTTGCAATATATGCACTCCTATCGTAAGTAGATATATCTTATTCCAAAAATGTAATGAGGCAACAAACTTTCTCTTATGAAGAAATGTTCACACATTTCTTAGAGACATGGTAGTTCTGCATACACACTTCATTGTATACCGAAGGTTGCAACACAATTGTGCATTGACTAGTCAAGGTTCTTTTAAACGGAGGAGACAGTAGATTACCTCTCTGGAGGAAAATGTTTGTATTCATCTGAATTTGTTATTCAGCTGACCCTCGAGTTAGCCAACAGTAGGCTATCAATGGTATGGAAGAAGCAAGAATGCTATCATTTCAAAATTGGTGGTATGGTGGAACTGGAGGCACACAGAAGGCAGTACAGGGACAATTCCAATGGCACACGAAAGGAATGTGGTGTCATGAATGTGGCTATGTTACATTTCCCTAATTAAAGGCACCAACCTGCCGACTGTTAGACTGTATTTCTATTGCTGCCGCCCTTTCTTCCGGATTTTGGTGCCCAGGAGTTGCAGTTTCGAGTGAATCCCCGGTTGGCCACAGATGCTGGTGCAACGTGTTCCAGTCGAAGAATGCAGTTCACTCAAGTGCAGGCCTCCTCTCAGCACATGACTGGATGCAGAAAAGCGGTTTCTGGTGACTGTCACCGTTGCACGATGACCGCAGGGAACACAGTTGTTGTGGTCAGAGTCAGCCTTGTATCTCAGGTCCCTTGAATGCTGGAATGCTGAAATTATGCAGAGACAACTCTTGTAGGACAAGATGTCGGTCCCCAAAGTTCCGAGCTGAAACACAGAATGGCAACATCTGCAGCTTGGTAGCTCAAACTTCGAGCTGGTCAGCCATTGATTGGCCCAGGGACACCTTCAAAGGATCAGGATCGCAGGACACCGAGCAGTCTTCTGGAATGGATGTTCCCTCCATTCGCAGAGTCGAAGAGCCAACAGAGGGCTTCTTAAGATCACCAGCCAGACAGGGCTCAACAGGGGCTGCAGCAAAATGTGCTCACAAGGCCTTAGAATGGGTCCACTTTCTTCCAGTGTTCACAGCTTGGCGGGATACTTTGCTCCTTGCAGGATTTCTCCAGGATCTCAGAGGCATGGTTGCAGGACTCCTTCTTATCCAGAAACCTAGGTGAAACAGAAACTGAGCTCACACAATGGAAGATCTGCCAACATGGTCAAAATTAACTGCTGCCACCAGCTTGTCTTTCGGCACAAAAGAACCCCCATTGCACTGCATTATAAGATGCATTGTTCAATGGTAAAACGTTACCCACAAATAGATGACATTTAACAAGAAAAGGAAAACGAAGTTTCCCAGTCGTGATAGCCTTAAGGGCTGGTAAGTTTCCCCATAACAATGAGCAAAATCGCAGAGGAGTGAAGCTAAAGGCTTCAATTCACTGGAAAAAAAGTCAGGCCAGTGTTAAAAAAACAAAAGCAAAAAGTTTGGCGGTCCACAGAAGTGGAGGGAAAGTTGCTAAAAAGCAAAACGTGTCCAACACCTACATCACTCACGAAAATGTGGGGTATTCAAAAGTAAACTAAGAATAACCTCTGCCTATATGAGTACAGAGAGGGCACATTAATGCAAAGGGCTTGTGTTTGAAGTTGAAGAAAAAAAGTCAGGCTGAGTCAACCCAGATGCAGGGTGAAAATGGGAGGATGCTGTGCATGAAGGAGATGCATGTGTTCTGGATCCGCCCATGTAGCTACATGCATCTGTTCGGGGAAGCGCAGCACTGCTAAAGGAAAGAGCTCTATTATGTCTACTGCTTCATCTGATAAGGACCTGTATGGTAAAACTCTTTTAATTTATATGAATACCTACGTTCAATTAAGTATGGATTATAAAAATGTGTTTTACAGTTAAAATGTATTTTAAATTTTTAGTTGCCTAAAAATACCAGCATTGGAAATAGGAATTACTTTTTTAACCTACCTAAAAAAACATTTTATTACCAACAATTGAAAAACTAGGGAGTCAAATACTCCTACTTCAAAATGTTATGTAGAGCCCTGGTTGTAGCTGAATGTCAACCCTTGTCTAGACAGGGCATCACAAGATGGATAGTATCTTGTATTACACTCTTCTACTTGAAATCCAAAAGACTGCTGCCTTTAAAATTCGTGGCTGGCTCAGTCCGAGGCATGACCCTGGTTGCAGCTCTGCAGGAGGCATGGCCGTGATTGCAGTTCTGCACGAGGCATGACCCTGGTTGCAGCTCTGCATGCCTTTTTTTTTCTTTTCAGGAATTCTTCAGAGCTAGAGTGCGGAGCAGGTGTTGGAGGCCATCCAAACATGTGAAAGTCTGAATGATACCAACACTGGATAGTATTGTTACCAGTAAGTAACCTTTTCTCTCGCTATGAGGAAATTGTCTCTGTGCTTTCATCAACTCTTGATTCAAACTAAAGTACACAGTCAAAAAATGTTCTTAACCCTTAAGTGCCTTTGCCATGTATCTCCAAAATGCAATTGATCGGCATACCCTCAGCTGCCTTCACAGTGACTCATCTCTCCCTGGCGAAAGATCCCGAATTGCAGCTGCTACCTATAGATCTGTGGAAACGTTCTGTTAGTAATTAGAGCAGATGCTGAAATCCATTCTTCAAAACCTCTTTAGGCAACAGCTTATTCCTTAGCACTCTTCATCCAATAACGTAAGATGGATACTGAAGAAGATACTAAACTATTATCCATCGACAAAATGCCAATATCATAGAACCATCTGGCATCTAAATAATAAACCTCTACAAGTGGTTGATAATTATAAGTATCTGGGTGTCTATGTCAACAATCGTATATCGTACAACCCCTATCAAAATGTCCTGCAAGGAAAATTGAAGACATCAATTTCCCAAACGAAAATGATGCAGTCAAAATATGGTACATTTTCAATTGCTCCAACACTCACCTTCTACCTTCAAAAAGTTCTAAACATTATACTATACGGCGCAGACACGAAAAAAGTGGAAAATTATCTACATTGGGAAAAAATCAAAGGTACATTCTGGAAAACAGTACTTACTCTTCCAAAATCTCAACCAATGGCAAGTTTGAGATACGAACTTGGGATATCATCATTAGCAAGCATGTATAAATGGAAAATATGCTTCCCTTACAGAAAATTCTTAGGCCGTAGCTCTAAACAAAACGTGCTTACAACATTGGCAACATATATAAAAATATCAAACCATACATTTCCTATTAAATGGAGAGAATTTACAGCCTACTTCCTAATGGAAGCTGATATAACAGAGCACCTTCTCTTACAAGATCCCACGAAAGCCAAAAAAAACCTATACCAACGAGACTGGATTCCAACCATGGTCAAGACCAGAAAGTATAGAGTTAACAATACAGAGTTTTGTAAAGAGAAAAAAATGAAGCAGACAGTTGATTATTTGATGAAATTTCTTTTGTCCTAAATTTAGACAAACCTACCTCCTGATTCCGTTTGAACTTTCTCAATACTGAAGACATAGAAGCAAGAAGGCGGAACATACCTGAAATCGAAAACCAATGCAGATTTGTATGCCATCCTGAGCAACAAGAAACCTTGCAACACTTATTTACACAATGCCCAAAACCTATTGCAAAATAGGGAAAAATACTACTAACCATTGTTCGAAGATCATAGGATTATAACTCCAGAAATATTATAGTTAGAAATCCTGCATTCACAGAGACTAAAAGTCAAAATTGCAACAGTCAAATTTATATTGACTTTAGAATTATGAAGGCGCCCCAAAAAGTTGAATGGATACAAAACCTAGACTGCAAATTCAAATGCAAATTAAATTCTTCCTTAAAAATTGTCATTGTATATAGGCTAACAGATTGGGAATTAATATGATTTTAATGTGATGCTTTATTAATACATGTAATATAATTGCTTCACAAATTTGTAAAGGTTTTGTTAAACCATATAACAAATTAATTTTAAAAAAAAGAATTGATGGAAAGCAAAAGGATCTACTTGT
Source organism: Ambystoma mexicanum (assembly GCF_040938575.1). NCBI lineage: Eukaryota > Metazoa > Chordata > Amphibia > Caudata > Ambystomatidae > Ambystoma > Ambystoma mexicanum. Next base: position 988,212,784 of record NC_090921.1, read on the forward strand.
AGCGCTGTATTTGCTATAGATTGACTCACTGAACCTCCCCTGCTTGTCTTGAGTGTCTTAACCTAGCCCCGTTTCAAAAATGGAATGGAATGTAGATGGCCTCCGGATGCTGGGGTTTCTATAGCCTTGCACACAGCCTCAGAATGTTTGAGTTTGGGCTGCTGAGAGGCCATGAAACTTTTCTAATACTAAATGATGTTCCATGTAATTACTCTGTGCAGGAATAGGTGTGCAATTTTGTGACTATCATATTTGTGTTTGTATAATTAGAGCAGTCATCCATAAATGGCAAGAGATAGTTCTACAAACTTTCTTCTTTGTACTTTCAGGCCACCATGGAGGAAGCCGAGGTCCGCTTAGTTGAGATAAAGAAAGCCATTTCTGAGTTTGACAGAGATGTGGCCAAACCTGCACTTAAGAAAAAAAATACAGTTATCACTTCGGAGAAGGTGATGAGGTACATTGAAGACAAGCTCAGAGCCAGGGTGAGTGTGATCCAGCAATCATTTCAGTTACCCTTTGTTACCTTATGACTGAACGCTAATCCCTTCCTCACGGGTCTTGCAATTCTATGCATGACGTGCAAGAGGAACACTCCACCCTCTATCTTTGCCATTCAGTGATTGTTATGCCGTTCCCCACAGAACTTGCTCTTTCATCTCTGATAAATGACAGGAGCACTCGGTCCTTCAACATAGCACTTGCTATTCCATGGGCCTCATTACGAGAATGGAGGTAGCCATGGAGCTATTAGCTCCATGGCTGCCTCTGTTCCGGGCTCCATTACCGGGTTCCTGCAATGGGGACTTACCGGGTTACTCCGACATAGGAGGACCCGGTAATTCCTCCTTGCAGGAACCCATCCCCATTCCCATTCGAGCCCCCATAGGGCTCAATGGGAATGGGGAGGGATGTAATAACGGGCAGATTACATCTGGCCCGTTATTGCCTCCCTCTTCCCCTCATGGGACCCGGAAAGCACGCCTGGTTTTACGGGTTCCGTGATGGGAAGCTCGTAATCGGCACTCCCGGACTGAAGGGGGCCGGTCCCCTTCTTTACGGGAACGTCATCCTTATAATGAGGCCCCATGACTGCTGTGTGGCAAGAAAACCCATCCCTTGCAAACAGCACATGTCACGCCATCCTTGATGATTTATGGAAATGCTATGCCGATCGCCAAAACACTTGCTATTCTATGACAGTTGGTTGGCAGGAACCAGGTCAGTTTCTCGCCAACTTGGTGCCCAGGGCGAAACATCAGACTGTGCACCACCTACTGGCACACATCATTCCCAAACTACACCTCTGTCGTGCAGCAAAACCCCTCCCCAATATGAATAAATAATTGCTATATAAATGAAGCTGGTTTCATTACATTGTAATTAAAGTACCTTACAGAAGAATTCGAATGTGAAAACACAGCTGTTGCTGCCCAAGGAAATGGTTTTTCTGTCACCTATTCATAGCGAAGGCCTTGCTTGAATGCAGTTTCAAACTGTCCGTACTGGCACACTGCAGTGTGAACAGTCTACCTGGGTCTGCGGGCCCACTGACCTGGCCCTGTGTTGCAGGTGTTCTGTTCGTACCACCTCATGTTTATTTCACAAGGGGCAATGCAAGACTAACCATATGATTTTTTTTCTGATAGAAGGCTATCATTCCAAGATGGTACACACTTATTGTACTCTTTCAAAATACCTCTCTGCGAGTGGGAAAGCAGACAAATAGCACCAATTAGGATTCCTGTATGATTTGCATTAAATCACAGAGCATTTCAGGACTATAACATTGATCGGAGATCTCTACATAATTACCAAGTCTTTGATAAAAGGATTGTATGTGTGAATCTCTAAATTCATAACTGATGCATGGCTTGGTGCTCACATCACTGTTCACAATACTCACCCTAACATAAAATGTTTATAACGATGAACCATACATGCTCATTTGGGCAGCTTATGTTTTTGGATGTGAGTATAACATGGCTGCAACATCAGCCACTCAAATGGGGTACACGGGCTCTTTTGCTTCTTGTTTCTAAGGAATTTTACAGAAGTGTGGGCATGCCCAACCCCAATGCAGAAACATCTATAGGAAATTAGATCTACAGACAGGGCAGGATACTGCACAAAAGAGACCCAATAAACAATGCACAGAAAGGCTACACAGAAAGGATTGTAGCCTGACCAGTAATAAACTGACGAAGAGTTTTAAACAAAACCAGCTACTAATGCTTGGTAAAGGGTCCACAGTTCCTCAGCCACTACCTCCCTACTATTACGCACGCCCCAGGGGTTATTTCGGCAAAATAAAACAGGCCCATGCCTTAACAGTGCTGGCATTAGCATCTCTTTCTAGTGCTGGCCTGCAGCTTGTGAAAATCATGGTGTGGCAGTGTAGAAAGGGCATTTGGCCTCTTGGATTTACAATTTGAGGCTACTTCTTTGATCGCTTTATATGTTTAAGTAAGGTCACAGTATGGCATGCTCGTCAGAGTCACATAAACAAAACATTCCAGTGTGCTCTTGTATGGACATTGGACACATCATACTTAAACAGGTATATGTGCTGTTACATAAGGGACCACCACATAGACGCCATTAACCAACAGGGTGGTGACTTGTGCAGCACACAAATAATTGCTGCAAACGTTTCACTGCATTTATTTGCCATGGACTACTGTCTGCATGGTGACACACAAAAGAACTCTACTTTCCTAATCAAGGTGCCAAGTCACATTGAGGAGCCATCTGGTGTGCGTGCTCGGCAGTGGCTGGCTTGTTTAGACAATTAAAAGAACTTTGATGCTGAGCAGATGCATTTAGGTCATGTCCCAAAGCAGCCACTAGAATACTTAAGCCAGAAAATGACAGTTAACCTTCCCAGGGATGCGCCATATGCAACTAAAAAGTAATGTACATGAAAAAACGTGTTGGTGTGTCAAATAAAGAGACCTGAAAATAAAGAAAATAGTTTAAAACTTTTCTGTGTGGCACGTTAATTCTCTTTGAAGAATGCATAGGTTTGATCAGCTAACTGATACTTGTGCTGGCCTGGTGAATACAAATGCCCCATGTTAAGTTCTTAAAGCACATACTGTGTAAAAACAATGGCTTGTTAAGTGAGCCATTACTTATAACTTGCCCACTTGAAAGGCTGTCGGCACAAAGAATGAGGGGCACAGGGTTTGTGACTCTAGAGCACCCCACGCTGCATTTGCAATATGCATTCCTCTGTTTGCATATTCCAAACACATCGCAGTCATCTACAAATCAGCAGAGGGCAGCCAGCCGCACATCGCAGAGGAGCACTCACCGGCACAGCAGGCTGCTTAATCTGTTGTCCGGTAACCTCGGAAGCGGCTTTCTGGGTGGGCCCACCTGACAGCGCCCACCTGCTGAGCTATTTAGCTCTGCACCCCGGGGCGTCGCCCGCTCCGCCCAGGCCAAGAAACGGGGCTGACAGGAACACTATGCCCTTTCCTCATATACACTGCATGCCTTTCTGACAGTTGTGTGACTGGAACACTCACTGTTTCCTCACTGTACCTGCCATTCTGTAAATGGAGTACAACAGGAGCACTCCACTCCATCATCACTGGCAAAGGCATCTTTAGGCCCTTCCTCGCGGTCTAGGCCAGAAGTGCTCAACCGTTCCCCATGTTGTCTGCCCTTCCATGACACTTGTGTGACATGAACACTAATCTCTTTTCCAAGTTTCTTCTATTATAAATACCCAACAGGTAAATTGAGCCCTTGTTTGCAGATGATGTTTCATGATGTTAATTTTACAAACTCCTTTAAATACATGCCTTTGTGAGATTTATTTTCACTTTCCCTTCAGACATTTTAAGATCAAGTTCCCAAATTGACACCTTCTTGTATAAAGCTCAGGAATCATTCTAATGATACATTTTGTATTAACAGTGTGTTCCTTATATGTGTTGCATTTCTTTCTGCAATGATTAACAATCCATTTCTACAATTATAATTCTTTTTCTATAGCGGCTACCCTTGGTTTAGCATTTTGACTGTCACAAGTAACCTGCCTTATGCACAAACCCCTCAATTTCTTCACTGTTTATTAGTCGTCTGCAGGTCCCCTTTTTAACCCATCAACTTAGGATCTTAAGGCTCTTTCTTGGATGATCATTGAACAGGTTTTCTTTTACAATTGTGGGTAAATTGCTCTTTTGCTTCAGTGCCTCCTCAGGTAGACTGTATGAGAGTGGATAAGAAAATAAATGCCAAATGCTCTGTGGCTACAGGATTCTACCAGTGTGACATATCACCCAAATCAAATTCTTCAACTGCTCATAGAATTTAATTGCTGTTATCCTAGTGTTTGATGCATATAATTAAATATTTTCTCACACAATTGACATTTGCTACATGCTTCAGGGTATTGCCCGCTCTCAAAAAGCACAGCACCGTAAATACAAATTAAGCATTCTTCAAATTATCTTTAGTTACACATTTAAAAGAAGAGTCAATGCTAGTTCCTGTATCGATTTTTAAGAAGAAAATTTCAGGGAGGGTTTGCCCAAGGCACGTTTTCCTTTCCTCTCCTTTATCGCTTTTCCAGTCATAGACTGTCACGAGCCACAATGTTCGACGATGTGGGCCGACCCCAGGCACCAGAGACATACCCAATGTGTTTCGGTTATGGACATTTTCACTGAACACTCGGCACATCTCTTGAAGCCCGTTTTCAGGGTAGGAGTCGACATTATTCGAACAACACCGTTTTTCTAACATGCCGAGGCGAAGAACCTTTTTGAGCTGTGTGTGGAAAAATGGAATTGAGGCAATGGGCGCGGTGCAACCTTTTTTACCAGCGTACGACATCACACTCAAGGACGACGGAGTCCCTCAAACGGATACAAGGTCGATGACGAGGCACAACGCCCGCTGCTGGGGAAAAAAGTTTACGAGCTGCAAGCAGGATACCAAAGTTTATCGGAGTAGAGGAATACGTGTGAGGAACAGCCAATCGAAAGAGCATTACCAGGGGTAAGTCATTTGTTAATCTATTCATCATTCAGGGTTCGTATTAGGGAGTTTTACCAAAGTCCACCTATAGTAGCACTCGAGAAGACTCACTCTTAGGAGTACAGAGCTCCAATTCTTAGGTTTGGCCTGAACTGCCCAAAAGGTTTGATAGCAATGAATGAGCATTCCGGCTTAGTCTAGGAGTGAGAAGGGCTGTAGGTAAATACCAAGACCCAGGGCACACCTATAGTCTAGAATATACTTATACACAGTATATTTATTTAAAAAAATAGTATTTATTATAAATACTAAGGCAACAAACACAATATTAGAATCACAGGTAAGTAAACCTATTTACATTTACACAGTAAGACATTTGAGCATTACTCAAGGCAATGGTAGACTTTTAGATGAATACAGGTAAGTAGTCAGAGTAGTAATCAATGTTTGTAACCAACATTAAGTAACCCAACACAGATACTGGTAAGTACTTTTTAAGCAGCCTATAAGTCCAACCCTATCTGGGGATAAGAGTATTTGAGTCAGAGGCCCCACTGGGGAACCAGGACCCCTGGACAGCAAAACAAAGGAAGGCAGTTGCTGTCAAAGTTGTTAAAAATAGCAGGTTTCCTCTGTCTTGTAGGTAAATAAAATATTTAGTTAAAAGGTGGTACAGCTACCCGGGGCTGGGGTAGAGTCCCTGGTGGTTCATTGACTAACCCCAACGAGTGTTGGGAGACGTGGATGAACGCCTTGAAAATGGCAAAGGGAGGGAGGGAACAAGGGATGGGGAGGGGGCGGGAAAGGGTAAAAGGGTGGTGGGAAAGGGAGAAATTTGTTGGGGGTGAGGGGAAGGGGAATAGCCAGATCGAGCCATGGCCTTTTGCTTCACAATGGGCTCTGCATCGGAAACACATAGAGGCGCACAAAGAGAATGAGATTAAGGATGACAATGGTTGAAGGAAGGATGTGCACACTGAACGTTAAAGGCTTAAACTCTCAGAACAAGAGATCTCTGACTAGCAACATTTTTTCGCAAACAACGGTTAATGGTCCTCGTCCTACAGGAAACCCACTACAAACAGGGGAAGGAATCAATGATAAAGGGGAAGGAAATTGGAAGTAATTTCTGGGCCTCTCATAGAAGTACTAAGAAGGAGGGGGTGGGCATTCTCTTGAGCAAAGCACTCCACCTCACGGAAACAGAAACCAAGAAGGGTTTTGGGGGGCAATTCCTGGGGGTTAAAGGCACTTGCAAGGGTGAACGGATTACACTGGCCGCCCTATATGCACCCAACTCAGGCCAGATACGGTTCCTTACCCAAATTTTCAGGGTACTGGATGAATGGGCAGAAGGGGCCATGATACTTGGTGGTGATTTCAACCTCATAATGGACCCCCAACTGGACTGGTGGTCAGCGAAGGGTGCGGGGGCAAAGGGAACCACCAAGGACAATTTAGCCATACAGACCGTCCTAGGGGAACATTACTGGGTAGATGTATGGCATAGAGCGTGGCCAGGCCCGGGGGATACACCTTCTTTTCACCCCCCACACTACACATATACAAGAATTGATTTGCTATTGATCTCTGAGGAAGGGGGAAGGGTGGTCGAGCTCCCAAAAGTGGAAGCAATAATGTGGTCAGACCACGAGTTACTGGTGGCAAACTGTTCGCTGCCTGTCTCCCTGAGATCCTCTCGGTGGCACTGTAACGATACGCTCTTAAGGGACCCGGTCTTCCGGGAGTTTCTAAGGAAGAAAATGATAGCCCATTTTTAAACAAACGACAACGTGGAAACGGGCATGGTGATGGTGTGGGAAGCTGCAAAAGACACTTTCCGGGGTCTCCTGATAGCTGAGGGTTCCAGGCGTAAGCGGGAAAGGGGTATTATTGAAAACAAGATCCGAGCAGAGTTGAGGGCCCTGAGAGCTAGGCTCAGCCTTGATGAGGAGGATCGGGAAGCCCTCCTGGTGGAAATGCAAGAAAAAAGGCAGGCATTGCATACAGTCCTCATAGGGGAAGTGATTAAGAAAGTGAGATACACGAGACAAAGATACTATGAATGGGGGGATAGAGTGGGGACTCTCTTGGCACACAGGGCAAGGGGTTGTAGAATGGAAAGGAGAGTGGGCTCCTTAGAGACAAAGGGGGCAAGGTGTGTAAGGAAATGGTGGAATGCTTCGCCGATGTCTACAGGGAACTTTACAACAAACGGGGGTGAGTCGTTGGAAGAGATTCAGGCTTATTTGGCTGATCACACCCTACCACGACTGACCGAGCCTGAGCATGAGGCCCTTGAGGGGGAAATATCAGAAGAAGAGGTGGAGTGTGCCATTAAGAGGTTAAAAGCGGGAAAAGCCCTGGGGGGAGATGATTACACAACAGACTTCTATAAACAGTGTCAATCCATTCTGGTGAAGCCACTGGCCAAGCTGTTTAACCAAATTAGAAACTAAGATTCAATCCCACTGATGTTCCTACAGGCCCTTATCACTGTAATACCCAAACCGGGCAAAGACCTGGCAGATTGTGGTTCATATAGGCCTATCTCCCTTCTGAACGTAGATGCTAAGATTTTTGCCAGAATCCTGGCGACTCGACTAGAGAGATGCCTCCCCCGCCTAATCCACCCAGATTGGGTGGTATTCGTCCTGAACAGACAAGGTTCTGAAAATATGCGAAAGACCCTTCATGTGCTTAACTCGAGGGTGGTCTGTGAAGAAGGGGCCCTCCTGCTGACTCTCGATGCTGAGAAGGCCTTCAACGGGGTCAGCTGTGCTTTCATGGGGGAGGTTTTTTCTTCTCTGGGGATGGGACCGAGGTGGCTAGGCTGGATGTCGGCTTTATATTCCACTCCCTCATCTAAGGTGGTTGCAAATGGGACTGAATCAAAGACATTTCCCTTGGGGAGGGGCACAAGGCAGGGATGTCCTCCATCCCCCATAATATATGCAATGGTTATGGAGCCCTGGGCAATTTCTGTCCATAAAGATGTGGCAATCAATGGGGTACTGATAGGGGACTGGCACTGCAAGATCGGCCTGTTCGCTGACGATGCACTGCTCTATATCACAAGGCCATCCCAGATGGTCCCCCGGGTCCTCCAGGGCCTGGCGCGCTACGGAGAACTCTCCAGGTTAAGGTGAATTTTGGGAAGTCGGTGGCGTTCATAGGGGGAAATCTATCAGACCCAGAGGTAGACTATGTGGGAGGACTCCCTTTCCGAATACAGAGGGACGGGTTCCAATACTTGGGTGTCCAAGTGACACGCAACCCTGACAACCTCTTCCCTGGTAATTTTCTCCCACTCTGGTCAGAAATCAAAAGGGACATAGAAAGATGGCAAGATCAGGACTCTCCTGTATGGCACCTCTCAACTTGGTGAAAATGGTGATTCTCCCCAAGTTTCTATTCCTGTTCCAAATGCTCCCCGTGCAGATACCCAAGACATTCCTAACGGAAACAAAACAAGTCCTCTTGAGATTTCTTTGAGCGGGCAAAAAACATAGGATCTCTTATGAAGTACTAACTAGGCCCAAGAAGACGGTGGGGTGGGGTACCCGGACTTGGAGACCTATTACAAGGCCTCCCAGTTGAGGATGTTGATTGATTATTTTACTCCAGGGACGGAAAAGCAGTGGGTAGAGAAGGACAACAAGGTCCTCACCCCTGTCACGTTAGACGAGTGGCTATGGGTTCCCAGAGTGCGTATTTGTAGAGTGCTGAGGGTCTTGTGGTCAGTGTGGAGGGAGAGGGATGGGGGCTACTAGCGATGGCTTACAACCTGGCCTTCTCTGTTGAGTTGCATTTGGGTCCCCCCCCCGTTCATAGACACTGGGTGGGGGCTCTTTTATACCCCTGAAAGATCTGGAGGAGGCTCTGGGGTTGGGCACCCTGTCGCCGTTCCGCTATCTCCAGCTCAGCAACAAACCCTCATTGGGATACACACTCAGGAGGGACTTGACGGACTTCGAGAGACTGGTCATCTCTACCCGGGGCTCTAAGGGGGTGATATCCTGTCTCTACAAGCTTCTCCTACTCTCGGCTCCAGGGGACCCTCCACCAGCGCTGATACAATGGGAAAGGGACCTAGGGGAGGTAATTGATGATGAAAGGTGGTCCAAAATGAGCAGACGAGCCAACCGCTCATTGGCCTCGCTCCAATTATGACATCAGGCTTTGAAGGTACTGCACAGGTGGCACTACCACCTGCAGAGGATTGCTAGGATGAGGGTGGGATATGACCCGCACTGTTGGAAATGTAGGACAGTAAAAGGCGACTATATACATATGTGGCGAAGTGCCCGCTGGTCCAGACATACTGGGGAGAGGTCTTATCCTGGATTAAAGGGGTCGATGGAGTGGAGAGGACCTTGTGCACCTGGCTCCTCCTCTTCGGAATCAATGTGGGGGATGACCACGAGGAATAAACAAAGGTCATATGTTGCAGGTCATGTTGGTGACGGCCAGGTGTTGTCTAGACCAGAAGTGGAAAAGTCCACATATGCCAGGTGAAAAAGAATGGGTCACTAATGATCAGGCCATTTATGATATGGAGTTCCTAACACACCTTATAGACGAGTTCAAATCGAACATTGAAGAATTGTGGCACCCCTTCTTCGAAAAGTATGGACGCCTGGCCTAAAGTGACAGCATTGCGCTTGGGGGCCTCCCCCCAAACATGAAAGGCCACCAGGAATGGTACTAAAAGAAAAGTGTTCAAAGTTGGGCCCAAAACTCCAGTGTGCAAGGAATTGACTGATTGAACCTTGAAACGTTCTCCACGGGCTCGTCAGGCGAACTAGATACATGTGCTCAATCTATGGCAGTGGGTGGTGGTGGTGGTGGGGATGGGCGAAGGCTATTGTTATAATTGTGTTAAGGAGATCTATGTCAATATATGATGCATAATGTTATAACCTAAAATGCCAATAAAATAAGATTTAAAAAAAAAGGTGGTACAGGGAGGTCAGGTTGTTTACCTCAGTGTGTCTCAGAAAGCTCAGGAAGAGTCCGATTCAACAAAGCAAGCACTCAGGTGAGGACCGAGGAGTGGGACATTACCTTTTCTTGAAAAAAGACTGTGCCATCAGCGGGTCCCTAGGTGAGGCGAAAGTAGCTCCTGTTTAGATGCTTGGCCTGGAGGCTGAAGAAGGAACTTCTGGCAGGAGCAGAGGGTCAGCTTCTTTGGATGGGACGGTCAGCAGATGATCTTCACAATACTGGTTCATCACGACACAGGTATTGGTTCAGTGACGTTTGTCACACGGCAGACTTCTGTCCATCACTCAGCCCCTAACTTGGAAGGGGAGATGTCTCAGAGCAGGAAAGAGTCACTGGAGGTCCGACATGATGCCCACAAAGTTCCATCCAAAACCGCACTTAGAAGACGATGCACAGCAGATTGGTCCAGGTCTCAGGGTATTAGGAAATTGCAGCCCAGGACAGTTGCAGCTCTTCGATGGACAGCTCAAAATGCAGGTTGTCTCGAGACTGGTTAGTCTCACCAGTCCAGGGAGGAAAGCATCTAGTCTGGATCTTCCATGTCGATCACAAGAGGAGGCTGGATCTATAGCGGTCACTCGGCAGTCCTTGGTGGTAGCTGGCAGTGAGTGCAGATGTCCTTCTTCTTAGGATTCTTCACTCCCTGGGTCAACTCTCTATTGCTCCTCCAGGAAACTCACCTTTATGCAGGAAAAACTGCTCAAGACATACATGCAAATCTGGGGGCTGGCTTGTCCAGAAGGACAGCCAGCCTCCCACTTCGAACTGGATCCAGGCACCCACACTGCAGGACAAAGACCAGAGGAGTTTTGGTTTCCACTCCCACTTCCTGTCCTTTTAGGCACTCCAAGAGCCTTGGTGGGCGTTTACAAAGGAAGCCCGCCAAAGACAAAAGAACTATCAAGACCTCCCCCACCCAGCACAGCAAAAGAAGGCTCAAGAAAGGATAAGTCATCCAAGAGTTGGCGGAAAAAGAAGACTTGGCACCATTTAAGAACAATGGTGGTCCATGTGTCCCTTACCGCAGCTGCAATAGCAGCCTGCGTGTAAGTTTCAGTAAAAATAGGTAGAAAATATTCACTGCCACCAGCCGCTCAGATGAACGCGTCACTGTAACTAGAAAGTTACAGGAGAAGTGGAAAAAGTGATACATTGTGTCCCCTCAGCACTCCACATAAGGCGGAGTGTGCTGATTTCACAAAATAAAAGTTAGGCATGATAAAATCCTTGGAGACAGTGGTTAACACAAGGAAAATAAAAAGGGCAGCTCAAAGAGCTCCCAGGAACACTGCACAGAAAGTGCTGTGTGCTGCAATAATAGACTGCTGATGCCTTAAAAGATGGAGGAAAGCATTCCTCCAAAAAGATACAACCAAAAGGGTTGAAAAAGGTTCCCAGAGATAAAGGTAAAAGACTAAGTGAGTGTGGAAAAAGGGTCCCACTCACTCAGGATAACTGGTCAAAAATCCAAGAGTCCAGCAAAAAGTTCTGGGGGGACTCACAAGTGGGGAGAATATTGCACAACAATGAAATTCTACCTACCAGTCTGGAAATGTACTCTTTACTTTTTCTCCCTCATTAGTTATTCATTCTTCTATTTTTAATGCATGTGCTTGTTCGCAGTTAACTAGTCTTTCTGGTTCCATGTGGTAATATCCCCGCATATCACCATATTTTTGCTCCGATATTAAGGCATGGAACTTGCCGGGGACACCCCTGAAACCTCTGTATTATTATAAAAGGAGCGAGGGGCACCACCACAACCCCCGCTCCCAAAAAACCCTAATATTATCCCCACTAAAAATACTGCCTATGGCTGTTCCGACTACCATATATACGGCAATATTTTTGGTGGGGATAATATCACCTGATACCATCTTTCTTCCAGTGCACTCAATAACATTATTAATTTTTGTATGTGCTTGCAACTACAACTAGACCCACATGTGTTCATCACTGAGTCTTCTAGTGCACTCAACGTTCAGTCTTGCTTCCAAAATCCTATTACAACAACTGGATACACATTAATGTTTCAAATGGATTGTGTCCTCCCACGTATTCCTCATCTTTGATATACTCTGAAATCCTGCTTGCAGCTCGGAAACCTTTCTCAGAGGAGGGCGCTGTGCGTCATCGTCTTCGACCTTGTGTCCTTCGAGGGCCTCCGTCCTTCTCGAGTATGACGTCGACATCTGTATAAAAGGCACGCAGCAAGCCCATTGCATTTCAGTTTTGCCGCACAGCTGCTCCAAATGGTTCTTCGCTTCAGCATGTTTGATAACTGCTTAGTTATGAGTTTTTGTCCGGAAATGTTGTTTTCATACCCCGAGAACAGGCTACAAGAAATGTGGTGAGTGTTTGGCTAAAATGTCTATAACCGATCCTCATCGGGCATGTCTCTGGTGCCTGAGGTCGGGCCACATCCTCGACGATTGTGGCTCGTGCCAGTCTATGACTGGAAAAGCTTTAAAATAGAGGAAGGGGAAACTTGCTTTGGGCAAACCCTCACCAAAATAGTCTTTGGTAACCCCCACAAAGTAATCGTCCGAAGATAAGAGCCCAAGAGAGGTCTACGCAACTGGGCCAAGAGGCACAGCAAGCGTGCTAGGTTTTCAAGATCTCATCATTCCTCTTAGTCTTCGAGGAGATTTTTAAAAAGGCGTCATCGCTCTAGATCATCCTCTACTGATTCCTCGCCCAATGGGAAATGGGTAAGATTTCGAAAGAAAGGCGGCTAGTAAGGCAGAACTGGAGAAATTCCATCTGCAGCTGTTGGAGGTGTTTCAGAAGGCAGCACAATCAGCACCTTCGAAGGAGTCATTAGACTTCCGACCCCATCATGCTCAAGGCCTACAGGAAGTTGATGAAAACCGCTATCCGCGCACCTAAGAGCCAGGACAGCATGTCATTGAAGGCTGCCAAGACCTCAAAGGCATCTGGTGTGCAACTCATGGCCTCTACGCCTCAAAGGGATACTCCTCCTCCAACCCACTCAACACTGTTGAAGGTATCGAATTCGATCTGAACGGATGCCCTTTTTGGAACCATCAAAGGTGTACAAACCACAGGGCAAAGGAGACTTTCTTAAGTCTATGGCTTCTATTTTTGAGGAGGAGGTCAAGGAAGAAAGTGCTAATTATGATTTTGGCCTGGAGTACGGCACTCCTGATGTTCCAGAGGGGCTACTATCCCAGGAATCGATAATGAGGGACCTAGTGGACACCCTAAAGGATGCCTGTGGTCTGGATACTTCCCCAGAAGTTGATCTTGGCACCCCTGGGGTCTCAGGTCGTGCTGATGCTTCTTAAAGATCAGTAGTGGCAAAGGTGATAGAATACCTTGGGTGGGTAGGATCATCTGAGTATGAACAAGATAACTTGACCTACATTTTGGATAAGGGGCCACCTAAGGACCCAATCCTTCCTTTTCACACTGCAGTCAAGAATAGGGTGTTAGAGAACTGGAAAAGATCAGACACCACTCCTGCAGTCCATAATGACTTTACAAAGAAATACAGGCCATCATCAATGGATCCCGAGTTACTAGCGAAACATCCTAGACTCCAAAGTATTGTGCTTCAAGCAGCCAATTCTGCTTCTAAAGGAGCAGCCTATCCCACTGTTCCACTGGACAGGGAGGATAAAAGGCTTGATTCGATTGGGAAGACAGTTTCTTCTGACGGGAGTATAGCCCTGAAGGCAACCAATGCAACCTGTGCACTAGCAAAGTTTACCTTCACTTTGTGGGAGGTAGCTGGAATGGCATCTGATCACATCCCAAAGGTGAGCATTATTCGGGACGGAAAAGATGCAATCCGGGCTGGACACAGCTGTATTTGTTTGGAACAAAAGCAGATGAAAGCCTTGAGAAATTGCAGTCGCTGAATTTCTGGCCATTAGGCAGCCCCAACAGGGTTGATCAGCTACATCTTCTGCACAGGGATGGAGAAACCGTTCATTTTGGTACTATTCCTTTGTTGGGAGAGCAAGGGGTCAGTTTACACAAAGGGGAGAGAGAAGGCAACCACGAGGCGATCGAGGAAGTACAAGCAGAGGAGCTGCTGCAACACCTTCAGCCTTGCCTTCCTCACCAACCGGTGCCCCAAAGCCACTTTGAGGACTAGAAACTCTTGACAGTGGTGGGAGGCAGGTTAACCCAGGATCTGAAAGAGAGTCAAAGTATTACAGATGCTTGGGCTCTCCAAACTGTCGCCCATGGTTACTGCCTCCCCTCTCTGAAGAAACCACCAAACTACCCCCCCTCCATAACCATCCCCCAAGGCCTTGAAAGTACCAGATTTGCTCCTTTTACAGGAAGGTCAGACACTGTTAGCGAAGGGTGCAGTCGAACATGTACTTGCAGCAGAGAGAAATCCAGGCTGATACTCTCCTATTTTCTGATCCTGAAAAAAGACGGAAGGCTGTGACCCATCTTGGACTCGAGATTCTTGAACAAGTTCCTCAGGAAGGACATGTTCAAGATGGTCACTCTCTTGCAGATCCTCCAGGCCCTTCATCTCCAGGTTTGGATGGTGTCATTCGATTATCAGGATGCTTATTTTCATGTGCTGATTCATTTCGAGCACAGAAAATACCTGAGATTCGACGTTGGCAATTCTCATTATCAGTTTCGAGTTCTGCCATTCGGGCTGACCTCCGACCCAAGGGTGTTCACCAAGCTTATGGCGGTGGTGGCAGCAAATCTATAGAGGGTGGGATTCACATCTGGACAGCACCTGCCACTCTCTCCACAGGCTGGGCTTCTCCCTCAACTTAAAGAAGTCCCACATGACACCTTCCCAAAAGCTGCAATTCATTGGAGCTGTCCTGTACTCTTCCTCGGGGAATGCTTAGCCACCTGAGGTAAGGGCTATCCACATATCACAGACGGTAGACACATTTCAGAGTGCCCCAAATCTTCTGGCCTTCGATTTTCTGAGGTTGCTCAGTCTCATGGCATCCTGCATTTTTCTGGTGCCAGAGGTCTGCCTGAGAATGAGGTCCCTTCAGTGGGCTCTCGGGACTCAGTGGTCACAGTTCTCCAGCAGGATGACTGATCTGGTACGGATCCCAAGCAGGGTCGTGCAGGATCTCCTGTGGTGGGCCGTCAAGGAGAATGTGTTAATCAGGGAACCCTTTTGGCAGCCATGGCCAGAGATTATAGTGGTTACAGATGCCTCACTCTCAGGTTGAAGGGGGTCACACCAATGGTTTGATGATCAGCAGGCGCTGATATCTTGTCATAGTCCAAGCTGCAGATCAACCTTTTAGAGCTGAGGGCAAGCAGACTAGCGCTGATGGCCTTTCTGCCCTCTGTGTGAGGAAAGAGTATCCTGATAATGATGGACAACACAGTGGCCATGCATTACTTCAACAAGAGAGGGGGTTTAGAGTCACTATCACTGTGCCAAGAGGCGATGCAGCTCTGGTTTTGGGCACTGCAAGAATAAATCTCTCTGTTGGCAGTTCATCTGGCCGTAGAGGAAAACACGGCGGCTGGCACTCTGAGCAGGCAGAGCATAGTCTCCCACGAATGGGAACTAGTTGAGGAAGTCCTTCAAGAGATCTTCACACTTTGGGGAACCCATCAAGTGGATATGTTTACATCCAGTTTCCACAGGAATTGCAACCTTTTCTGCTCCAGGGAATTTCCTCAGAGAGGAGCTCTAGGGGACGTGTTGGTAGTGGACTGGGAATTTCCACTCATGTACACGTTTCCACCGATCCCCGTCATTCCTCATGTTCTCAGGAGGTTAAGGGGATTTTCGGAAATCCATGATCCTGATTGCCCCGTACTAGGCCAGGAGAACGTGGTATCCTGAACTTCTGGAAATATCCATCTGCCCTCGGATTCGTCTTCCCCAAAGAGAGGATCTCCTCTCGCAAGAGGGAGGTTGCATTCTTCATCCAGCGATCAGGACCCTCACTCTCCGTGCATGGTTTCTGAGAGGTTGCGGTACAGCGATTGGGACCTTCCGGAAGGCCTCGTGGGGGTGTTGCTTTCGGCCAGAAGGGCCAGCAACTAAATCTCTATACCGCTGGTGCTGGAACAAATTATGCAGCTGGTGTAGAGATAAAGGAATTGACCCTTTTACTTGTGACACACCATTGGTTTTCTCTTTTCTTCTGCACCTAACTCATTGGGGTCTACAGGTTGCTACAGCTAAGGGCTATCTGGCTATGCTGTCCATTTTCAACCGCTCACCAGAAGAAGGTTCCAATTTTAAGGTTCCGGTTGTTATCCAGTTTTTAAAAGGTTTGACCAATATCTTCCCACCGGTTCCATTCATTGCCCCGGTGTGGGATCTCAACCTGGTTTTTAGCTTCCTGATGGGTTCTGCTTTTGAACCACGTCATTCATGTCCACTTAAGATGTTGTTTTTGAAGACTGTATTCTTGACGGCCATTACCTCTGCTCGCAGGGTGAGAAAGCTTGAGGTCTTATCCTCCAAACCACCATTCACCGTCTTATATAGGGACAAGGTAGTTTTGAAGGTTCGCCCCTCTTTTCTGCCAAAAATAGTGTCTGAATTTCATTTGACGCAACAAAATGGTCTTACCTGCTTTCTACCCTCCTCCTCACCCATCTAAAGAGGAAGAGAGGTTACACAGACTTGCCCCTGAGCTTTTATATTAACAGGGTTTCTAAAATAAGATTGGATGACCAACTTTTTATTAGCTTTGCTGGGCAAAGAATGGGACAAACGGTTACTAAACAAACGCTGTCTCGGTGGATTATACTGTGTAAATCTGGATGTTACAATGTGGCTATGAAAGAGGTTCTCGAAGGCCTAAGGGCACACTCACCCAGAAACGTAGCCACTTCTTCATGCCTCCAGAGGGGAGGACCACTGCAGGATTTCTGCAATGCTGCCCCCTGGTCTTCTGTGCATACATTTCCAAAGCATTACTGTTTAGATTCCCTATCAGGCCGAGAATCCAGATTTGGAAATGCTGTTTTACACAGCTTAAACCAAAATTGAACTCGTCTTTCCCACCTACTGCAAAGGACTGCTATGGGAGAATATCAAAGATAAGGAATACATGGGAGAAAACAATCCATTCTAAGAACAAATGACTTACCCCTGCTAATGTTCTTTTGACTGGATGTTCCTCCCACATATTCCTCATCGCCCCTCCCAACCATCCCCACTGCCAAGAAGGAGTTCCTTGATTTACACCTTCCTCTGTTAATACTCAAGTATTTCTCATCTTCGAGACTGCTGTGCTGGTGAGAGGAAAAACACAAACTGAGGCAACTGGCGCGGTGTATGCCTTTTATACCGATGTAGATGTCATACTCGAGGAGGTCGGAGGCCCTCAAAGGACACAAGGTCGATGACGCACTTCACCCTCTGCTGAAAAACGTTTTCGAGCTGCAAGCAGGATATTGGAGTATATCAAAGATGAGGCCTACGTGGGAGGAACATCCAGTCGAAAGAACATTACCAGGGGTAAGTAATTTGTTCTTCTATACTAATCAAATTCTCCTTTTAAAGAAATGTTTTCACAGAAATATGGAAAAACAAAATAATAATTCAGGCTCACAGGAATTATTCATTTTATTTGATGTATCCAGAAACCTTCTTGTTGTTTAAGTAATTGATGTCGAGGTTATCCACTAGTTAATCTGCTATGATACCAGAAAACAAAGTATTGCCAGACTGTAAAGTGTCTGGTAAAGTCTCACTAATGCTGCTTTGATTTGTTTCAATTTAATGTTTTTCTTATAACACCAAGAAAAAGGAGGCACTGCGCACGCTTAAAGTAATTCTAAAATAGTATTAATTTCCTAATGAATAAAATGCTTGCCCATTGGGGGGGATTTTCAGACACAAGAACAACTCGACAGGTTTTTCTGCGCATGGGCTTTGTCAAGGTTAATAGAAGGCAATATATTGAGTGCTTTTCTTATGTTCATGGTCATGCCTACCATGTTTTGAAATCCCAAAATGGTGGCCATCTTTAAATGTTTGTCAAAACACCTAAATGTGTCACAAATATTATTTTAGAGAATAAATACACTCTAAAAATCACTGCTTGGATTGTGCTCTAAATTAATGGATATGTCCACCATCATCGACTATCAAATATGATCCCCAGCCATAAATAAACCACCATTACACCAAATTATAACAACCTCACATAATGTATACTCTAGTCCAACAGTCCCATTATAAGACAATTTTAAAAATTGAAGACATCCACATATTTATCTTCTAAACTCAGGTTGGATGTATATATGAGTGCGTCTTCCTACTCTGGCAGAGAGATAGAGAGAAGAGAAAGAGAAGAAAAATAGGGATGGGGACAACTAGTTGGGGAGCCCTAGCAAACACTAAGATGGTGAGACCCCTCTGTCAGAACCTCTCCTGTGGGCTGCTCGAAATCCCCCCCCCCCCCCCCCCGCCCACTACCTTCCATCTGTCTGTCTACATCAAACAGCCTCCAGCAATCAGCAACCTGCACTGAGATGGCCATTTCCATGACGGGACTCTCTTTGAAACACTGGTTCCCAGAACACCTTCCAGGGAGAGTTCCTGTTACCTAGAGGAAGGTGTCCACCCTCCTCAGGGGATTACAGAGACCATTTCCTGGGTTGGCTGAAAATGGTGCTTTGGGTACACCCAGGCCACGTGGCTAGTACATACAAACCCAGGCCACATGGCTAGTACACACAAGTCCCAGTCCTGCATGAGTCACTGCTCACCAAGCTGACATCCAGTGCTTGTGGCTGTATAAATGTGTAGGCTCAGTAGCCAGCCAAGTAGGCAAGGCTTATATTTGAATGTCAATAACTGCCACCAGGCTTACTGGGTTACACAATTTCGATATTTTGAACCAGAGGTGCTCGAATGGACACAACCCACCTCTGTCTGTTGGAACTTAGTGTTCCGGCAGCTGTGTTCAGGAATGCACATGTGCCCTTTGAACTTGCCCTGCTGCCACTGCAGGGCAGCTAATGGGGATGTCAGGAGACGGTCACAGCAAGGTACATGTGAGCATCATGCTTTTTGGTATGAAGCATTATGAAAGTGAGGTTTGTTTAGCAGATCTCACTTTCAGAAATAGAATGACCTGCATTTATTATAACAAATCAATAAAGCTAATACTATCCCACCCTCACCAGATGCCATTCCGTCACAGACCTTGACATTCATGCCCAGAGGCATTGGGCCTCATTACAAACCCGGCAGAGTACAAGTTTGCGGGCCGGATGCCTTTCCCCCTGCCAGGTCTGACCTGCCGGGCAGGACGGCTCCGGCTTGCAGACCAAAATGAATGGTGCCGGTGCTACCGTCTTCCCCATTCCCATTGAGTCCTGAATCAAATGGGAATGGGGTGTAACTTTTTCCGATGTCTGGCTTCAGGGACCGCTGGGGCTGTAATGCCCCGGTGATTCCCCATTGCCAGGTACCGGAAAAAGTACACAACTCTGGCATCAGCCTGCCTTTTTTACCGGCACGGCTACCGCCGGAGTTGTAATGAGGCCCATTATATTCGGAAATGGCCAAGTCCATTGTTCTTAAAGCAATATTAACAATACCGGTATGATGACAAGTATCATGATTGATCTAAACCACGAGAATACAAATACTGATTTGCCACCTCTCTATATGCAGAAACATACTATAATAATTCTATAGCAGAAATCTACAACTACCTGCTAAAGCTGCATGACGCAGTGAAAGGCGCGCTGAGGGAAGGCATGAGGGCAAACGGGCAGCACTAAGGACAATATCTACGAATTCCTTAAAAACATCCAGTTTAGACATTCTCCCCTCCTCCATTTGAGGGTTGTGGCTGGAACCGCCGGCCCTTCTCCACTGTGCCTGCTGTTCCATGTTGGATTTGGAACATTGAGCTCTGGTCCATCATACCTACTAAACCTGGGTGGACTGGGAACCACAAGAGGCCCTGGAAATAATAAAGTGGCCCCATATTACCGATGTTCAGCAAGTCCAACCCTTTTCCTACGAGAACATGTGGAAATGACATGGGCCACCACACAAAAGTGACACTGGGTGCAGCCGCCTACCGGTAAACGTCCACATTTCCCCTGAAGGCCAGTCCACCCCTGCTACTGAACCCTGAGACATGCGACAGGAGTGAAGCAGATGCTACCATTACATAGTCTAGTCTAAAGACAGATGGCCTTCAAATGAATCTCGCAGGGCCTAATCTTGAACAGAACTTGTTGGCGACCCCTGGGCAAAACACCTGTCTGGAGTTTAAAGTGACCAGCACACATGCAACTACTGTCCACTGTATTTCACAGCGCGTATTCCACATTTGCACTGTGGATGCCCAAACGCCAGCCAACCCGTTTTTCATTCACGTGTGTCATGGTGTGTGGTAACCATCTGGCATGGTGCAGCAGGGGCCAGGCAGAACGTCTTTCTACGGCCCCCCTGCTGCACCGAAGCAGGTGTGTGTGAAGAACTGCCAGGATTAATTAGCAACTTTCATGCAAGCATCTTCAGAAACGTCAATAACGATTCTCTCATTTTGTAGGACATGTTGACAGATAAATTGCGCTTGAAGAATGTATCCCTGAAGGTCCAAAAGAAGAAATTACGGATGCAGCTGAAGCAGGTAAGTAGCACCAGTGTGCCCAGCCCAATGTATGACACTTGCCTGAGGTTGCCTCACTGGGCGTAGGGGCGGGACGTTGAGAGGCAGGTGAATGCAGGACACCAGGCAGTGTCCCTTTTTAATGATGGGCATGAAACGGGGCTCAGTATTTGGTAGTTTTAGAGGGGTTCCTTTTCAAATGAGTGATGTGCAAATTGAAGCCTATACGTGCCTTTGTGCTCCATTTAATTGTAGTGCCTTTCCGAGACGTAGAAGGGCAGGAAAGCCGAGATTGCTTCCCCCCTCGCCTTGGGAGGGCACCTGCATGTGATTTCCACGGGGGGCCTAAAACAAGATGGCTCCAATGGAATATGCCTCGATTTAGCACCTGCCAAAGGCAGGCGATTCCACTGGAATCCATTATAGACACTACCCGCAAAGCATCGTTTGCAGGCAGTGCTTTTATCTCACAAAGTGGAGCGGAAAAGCGAAGAATAAAGGCGGTTTTGCCCACATTTACTCTTCGCAATGAAACTCTGCTTTTTTACTGTTGAAAAATGCATGCAGGGGACCCTCAAGACCTAAGTGCGAGCGTTGCTGATCTACAGCAAGCAATAAGCATTTTGTTACAAAATGACCCCCACAATCAGAGCAGATTTTTGATGGGTAACTAGCAGGGCCACACAGGTGATGGGATTGAAGTACACCAGTGATTCGATGGAAGAGACATAGCATGAGAGGCTGGGGGTCAGAAAATATGAGCAGGGGGTACTGCTGAGCAGGCCGACGCTGACATCTTCGGAGGCTCCGACATTGAGAGCACACTTCGGCAGCATAGTTATTCTCAACCCTACCATTTTGGGGTTAATAATCATTGTCCCGGTTTCCTGTTTCCCTTTCCCTCCTCCCCCAATTTGTCTTGATCAGAGATCCATCTCCTTGGAGGCGGGCTGCACAACTAAACAGAAATTACAGAGAATAGCTGCATATGGGGTAATTGAGCTTAGGCGGGTGCTGCTCTGCCAAGAGCTGGGCGAAGGCCATTCAATGCACCGGAGGAAGGGAAGTTGGTGGAGAAGTTGAACCGAGGTTGGTTATGGCGACCAGAGAGTCCATACGATGTGGAGGTTAAGCAAACTCAGAGGTACTATTTCAGCACCATATTGGGCAGGGCCACTGTTAAGGCAGATTTCAATTTTGGTGGGTTCTGTCTCATTTTATGGGACCATACCCTCTTTTTATTTTTTCCTCAGTTTGCTTTATAGGTTTCCTCATTTATTTTGGTGTCCAGAGGGACTTCTGTTGAGGCCACCCTGCTACTATTCCCCTTTTACAGTATATGTTCGTTCTTACGGTAGTCCAAAGGCTCCCAGGCCAGGGTGTACTTTGTAAGCCTCCCGTATTAGCCGTAGAGGAATTTTAACCACCTACTTTGAGTTTTTGGGGGTAGGGTGTCGGTATGATATGATAGGTTATTTACAATGCGTTTAATACCCAGAGGTTTCTAAGCGCGGAAGCTAATATTTAGTTTTTAGTTCACTGGGTGTACAAGCTGATTTATTGCATTAGTTACAAACTGTACCTTTTAGAGTAGTCCTACTCTGAGCCATTTTGTTTTAGGGGCTTCTCTTTGTTCAGGAAATAAATTAGGCCGGTGTAAAATGTCCTTTGTGAGTCCATCATTGCACCCTCCATAGTGGTTTGAATTGGCCTTTACTAGTTCCTGGCCCTGGGCAGGCCATTATATTTCCTTTAGGGGGACTCTGAGTGTTTGGCTGTTTTTGGGGCTAGTCTGATTGGCTGGCCCTCAACACCTGTGTTTGAACCCCTAGTGTGATTGATGGGTTGACTTAGGACCGCTGCTGTGAGTTTGGGTAAATATAAGGGATACCCTGTTCCAACACTTTGTTCTGCCAGATTTCTGGAAGCTGAACAGGTTGACCTAGCTGCTGGAGGATTTTACATGGTTTGGGCTGCTGCTGCAGAAGTGTTTAGACCAGGTTTGTCCACTCTGGTTGATTCCCTTGCTAAGGTCTGGGTCAGGTTTTCAACTGGTGGACGTTCTGTCTGGGTCTTCCTCCTTTTCCCACTGGTTCTTCCTCACCTGCTCGGCTATCCTGCGACTGTTGTCCGGGCCTTTCTGCTTGGGTGCCATGGTCTCCCGCCTTGGTGCTGGAAGCTACTGCCACTTTGCAGGGTCTTGGGACACCAACACCCTGTCTCATCCATTTCTCTGGGCCGTCCTGGTTCGACTTCACTATTGTCTTGGGCTGTTTTTGCTGCTCGAGTGCTGTCCACATTGGTCTGGTGAGCCAATAGGTGACCTGTCTTGTTCAGGTTGCTCTATCCTCCAAGAGCCATCTGTCGCTGCTTTCGCTTCTGTATGTTGGGCCCAACTCCTGAGAAGGTCGAACATTCTTCTTTTGGGCAGGATGAATCCTTCATCACACCCTGTAAAAAATATTTATTCTCATGGGCTGTTTTGTCTTTCTGGAACTGAATGATCAGAAACAAACTCAGTGATTACTTAATTCTATGCCTTGGGTTGGTGGCTCATTTGAGATACGTCCCGCTCCATCCTGGATTTCGGTAGCCCCCTGCCTGGGTTGGACATTGTCTACACTGGCTCTTCACCTCTGAGTGTTACCAGGGTGCATGTGTGTTAAGTGTAATACCTTTAACTAGGGTGTAGTAGGGATCCTGTGAATGAATTCAGTGTGGCATCCATGCACTCGAACTATGATGATAATTACTGTGGGTCTTATTGTCTAGGGAGTCTACTCTTAAGTCTATATGTATAGTGTCTGCCACCAGGCACGGGGCTTGCATTTTTTAATCAATAGTGAGTTTGTTTATTAATTGAGCATTTACTGTTTTATATCTACACTGTGCTCTATTGTGCGTTACGTTTCATCTCAGCACTTTTACTCTCATATTATATGTGGGACCTTGTAATAAAAGTGTATATTTTCAGTATACCAGTGTGGTGTATACTTTTGTGGTGTCTTTTGGGATGAATTGTTCCTCCCGTCAGCCTTTATCCCTCCTGAAGTTAACTGACTACTCTGCTACAGCTATCATTGTAGAGTCTGGCCTTTCCTTTTGGCTGACACACCGTTCTACCATTAGTTAGGGTGGTTCAACAGGCCTCATCAGAGGGTTTTGCTAAAATCTCCCTAACATGGTGTTGGTTAAGCAAATATTTGTGTTAATTCGCAAGGAGTTGTGTATTATGGCGAAGCGGAGGCCATGCCAGGAAGCCTGTATGTTCCACTGTTATAAAACGGAGCTCATTCTTCACGCACTCTGTGAAGATCGTGTTTTGCAATTATTGGCTTTCATTGCACACCGAGTCACCCTTTTTTAAGGAGATGATAAATATATATTTTTTTGTTGGTTTGTTTTACAGGGCCTGCAGTAGCTCAACCCATAGGAAAAGCACTTTTTGGCAGCTTATAACTCTGCCCCCCTGAACGTATTCTCACCAAATTTTGCTGAAAAATTATATGACCCCGTCAGATTGATCCTGCGAAGTTTGGTGAGGTATTGTCAGGGGGAGGGGGGGGGGCAAAGTTATGGGGAGGTCCCAAAAAGTGTGGTTTTTCCTATAGATGCAATGGAAAATAAAATGTGATCACGCCTACAGCCCAAACCGCTGGACGGATGTTTTCCAAATTTGCGGCAGGAGCGGAAGCTTGGTCCTGAAAGCGTGCTTTTGTACATTTGCTGTAAATCTGTCCAGTAGTTTTTTTTTTTTTTTAAATGACCAAAAAGTAGGTAAAAAAAATGTGATATCTGGGTTCGGTCCGCGGACTCACTTCCCTGTTCGGTCCGTGGACGGGCCTCTGATTGGTCCAGAGGGCAGCGTGATGTACGCGGACATCGGACGTGCCCACTGATTGGATGGTGAAAAGCGTGAAGTACATTAGATTTTTGGAAATGCCCACCATGTTGGATTCGCGGACATCCGCCTGTGTCCACGAACATCACGGTAAAAGCATATTGAAAAACACAACATTGCACTTGTCAAACTTATCAAACAATCTTTGGGGAGGCGAGGGGTGATGAGGATGGGATGGGATATGGCCTTAAACAGCCAAAACAAGGGGTGTTTTTCTTTGCTGATGTCCGCAAACAGCCTGGGACAGCACTGTGATGACCTCGAACATCTCAGATGTTCGGGGGCATCTAGCCTTATTTGTGCATTACAGGGTTGGTGAAAAGCAGTTTTTGGATGGGTTATAACATTGGCACCACTCAATGAAACTGCATGAAATATTGGAATTTCATTCTAGACCTGATTCTAAATGGATTTGGAAAGTGTGGTGCTATTTTGTGAAGAGGGAACAAAATTAGAGGGAGGGGGGGGTCCCAGAATATTGTAAAGGCTTATAAATGTGGTGCCATTTGACGAATCTGCACAACGTTTACAGAAAGATGTTAGATCTAGATATAAATGTTTTTGCAAAGTTTGGTGGGATTGTGTCAAGAGTGGGCTAAATTAGAGGGGTGTCTCAATATTGTTAGATGGCTTATAACTGTGTTGCCGTTTAATGAATGTGGACAGAAGGTTTCAGAAAGATTGGGGACCCAACCTTGAATGTTCGTGCAAAATCTGAATGGATTTTGTCAAGTGGGGGCTAAGTTATAGGACTATTGTATGTACGTACATTTTGACACTTTTGAAAAAGTGATATGCCTTTGGTGACTGAGGTGTAGGCTGTGGCCATGGGCAGTGGCCAGATTGCCCGTGTAATAGCATAAGGTCATGACCCGGACAATCTGGCTACTGGCCATGACCACGAGGTACGACCAATGGGGATAAAGTGGCCATGTCCACCAGGGACTGGCTTTGTGGATAGTTTTTCGAAATTGGGATAGGTTTGAAAGGGAAAAAAATGTGCTATGTGCTTGTGGTCATATGGATTTAGGGTTCTCTCTTTGCCTTCTGCTGTCCGCCATGGAAAGGGAAGAAGGGCTCTGTATGGAGCCTCGCCTTCCCTTTCCATGGTGGTCATCTTGGAAAAAGATTTTCCTTCCTACAGCGAGACATAGAGCGTGTCTCGCTGTAGGAAGAAAAATCCTTTATTTTATTTTTTTTAGCACCTCGGTTTACCGCTTTGGCCACCTGGATGCTAATGCCCTTCATCCCCCATTGGAGGGCCTTGAACGGGGGATAAAGGTCCGGAGCCCTCGTTATCCGTCCTCGCTTTGCTTGGGCTGATGACTTGTGGCTGGCAGGCGGTTATTCTCCGTAGCAGTCCCTGGAATGGAGATGAATGCTACATTATTCCCGTTAGCATAACACAAAATGCTAATGGAAATGTTGGAAAATCTTATTGAGTCTATGTACTTTACTGAGAAATGTAAAGTAGATGGAGTCTAAACGATTCTTTTTTTTAGTTCTATTTTTTAACTGTGAAAGGTGGTTCCTAAAGGAACCTTTCTTTGGTTGTTTTTTTATATATTTTTTTTGCAGGAACGTAAGGTGGGGAGGGAAATGAGGGAAGAGGCACCAAGCACTAATATGGAGGGACAGGGGGACAGGCGAAGATGTTGCGTGTGTGTTAAATTTAAGGTAGGGGGCCGTGTTTCTCATGCTCCTTGATTACAACTTCAAAAGCACTTCAAAATTGCTCCCCCTGCAGAGTGTTGTGTTGCAGTATATACAGAGGACTGTTGTCTTCAAAATATATGGTTCAACAGCCTCTTTATGGCTTGCAAGGAAACTGGTGGGATTTTGTGTCCCACAGAAGTAGGCTATGTGGTTACAGTATTGGTTGAGGAAGATGAGGTGGAGGAAGACAGGCTACTACTTGCTAAGAAAGGAAGAGCCTTTCTGAGAGCACTGCAGTGGTTGTACTGGGTGTGGCAGTGCATGGAGGTGGTCCCGTAGGAGTACTGTCCAGGTAGTCAACGACTTAGTACAACGTTGCACTCAGTGCATTTTACTTTGGTAGCTTTAGCCTTTGGTACATTCCCAACATTGGTAAATAACAGCCACACCCATGATTCACTCTTTATGCTAGAGGTAGGCACTTCCTCTAGATCATCTTCTTGGTCCTCTTTGGAAGTATTGCGCTTTTTTTGTTGTGTAGGTCCTCCAGCCGGTGGTGGTGGTGGCTCTTGGGGAGGAGGGATGGCAATAGCTAATGCAATTTTTAAGATAAATAGTAGTTTTGCTAATATTCCTCCGAGTATGTGCCCTGTACTAGATTGATAATGGATAATGAGTAAGAATAAGTGTAGGAGCTGTGCAACGGGAACATTTTGAGCTTGAAAGTTCCTAGATCTGTAGAAAATGCAGATCCGAACTGTCCGTGAAGCACAGACCCGATCGCGAAGTGCGGATGGCATTAGACGTTCGCGAACGTTGACGGACACAATAACAGTGGAAACAGTTGCAAAAAGTGAATAGAAGTGTTTAAAATGATGCTAGAAGGTGGGAAATGGCAGTCTTAAGGTTAAACTTTGTAAATTGGACAA
Organism: Ambystoma mexicanum; assembly: GCF_040938575.1. Lineage (NCBI taxonomy): Eukaryota > Metazoa > Chordata > Amphibia > Caudata > Ambystomatidae > Ambystoma > Ambystoma mexicanum. The sequence continues at coordinate 988,239,843 of NC_090921.1, forward strand.
AAGTGTTGCTATATTAGGGTAAGTATGATATTAGTAAGTTGTAGGAAATTAGCATGCACTGTTAAAAACCCATGAAATTCACTGAAAAAACTTTGTTAAAGAGACATCATGGTGAAGTTGCACTAATAAAAACCTATGAAATTCCCTGAAAAAAACTTTCTTAAAGGGACGTTATGGTTAATTTGCACTAATAAAAACCTATGAAATTCAATGAAAAAACATTGTTAAAGGGACATTATGGTTAAAAGTAAAACCGAAAAACGTAAGAAATTCACCAGTTATGGTAAACTATGCAACCTTATCTTGCGCCACCACCGTGCACTGCTAAGACTAACACCGAGGACATCAAAAATGACATCACACATGTCATTGATGACAACACTGATGCCATCACATATTTGGGCCACTTTCTTTTGTTCACTGACATATCTAGGCAAGGTGGTTTTCTTCACTGACAGTCAGAATATCAAAATTCAAAAGGTGCTATTTATCTAGATGTTAACCTTGTTGTATGTTCTTAAAGTACTTTGCTTAGGGTTTGGTCTCCGCTCACGGTGCACATACATGGGCCAATAAGCATGCCTCAAACACACAATTCATTTGTGTACATGAAGATGAACTTTAATCTTATTAACATTTTCTGGTGATGCTGTTTCTTTCTTCCTTACTGAAGATTCCCTGTATTTGCCTCTGATATGTATGCATTGTGGGTCTTCATATGTATTGTTTGTACTAGCACAAGTGTGCATTAAGTCTTGAATTGTTAGCTAGTTAGTACATGTTTAACATTACTCAAAACTCTGATAAAGTAGCATTCATTATTTTACTATTAAAAATTACAAGATTATAAATAATGTACTTCTATGGTGCATGCTGCAGCCATTGCCTATGTGTATGATAAGATATGATAGTTTATTTATATAGCGCCTATACACAATGTGTTTCAAAGCGCTTCAAAGCAAGGAAGGGAACAAGGGAAAATACAATAACATTCTTACAGGCCATGAACAGTAAGGATGTGAAATTAGCTATCTTACTCGGCCTGATGACAAGAGCTAAGACATAGACAAGGAAGGGAGGGGGAGAGTGGGAAGGAAATGGAAACAGACAGACGACTTCCGTACTAGGACTGACAACATTTCTGGTAGAGCCGGAGAAAACAAAAGGTGAGGGAGAGGGGTGCAGAAAGGGAGGGGAGGAACAAAACCGACATTTCCGATGGTGCTGGGTGGGGGACAAGTAAAGGGAGGGGGGTGAGGAGACAGACGAGGTTGCTATCATACTAGGTCCAGGGACAATTCTGATAGAGTAAATGCATAGAAGAAAGTAAGGGGAGGTGGGGAGGATATAAGAAAATGTATGATTAAGTTCCTGTATTGACAACAACAGTCCAATACAATGTTTTGTTTAGATGATTACATTCTTTAATAGATTGAGTAGTTCATGATGGGTCTCCCGATTTTTCATGAACAATAATTTCATATGTGATGTCCTCAGTGATGTCATGCTGTTGTGGTGTCATCTTTGATGTCCTGGGTGTTAGGTTTTCGGTTTTACTTGTAACCAAAACAGCCCTTTAACTAAGTTTTTTCATTGAATATATATGGATAGATATATATATATATATTTGAAATTTAAGATGCAGTGCCTGTGCAAGACCTACCTAGAGCACAGTATCTCCAGTCAGAAAGGCAGGTCAGGCTGGAGAGATGGCACACAACATGATAAAAATAAGCTTTGGAAATGAAAAAGCAAGTCTAGAAATTCTGATAATGACATGCCAGGTATATCACTGGAATTGCTCATGTGTAATTCGGAACCTAGACCTGAGGAAATGTATAAATAAATGCACAATATAGCTGAAGATGTATCATCAATGAAGTCTGAAATAAAATAATTAAAAACGGACTTCGGCTCTATCGCTAAAAGGTTGGATGAAACGGAAACTAATCTTCCAATTCTAAGATGATGTAATCGAGCAACAAGAAGGTCTGAACCATCTAGTAAAGAAGCTGATTTCTTTGCAAGATAAACTGATGGATTTGAAATCATGAGATTGACGCTGTAACATGAGCGTTTTGGGAGCTCTGGACGGATTGGAAGCTCAGAATGTGAAAGCTTCCTTTCCCAGTATTGGACCTAACTGTTGAAGGTGCTATAGAATTGGAAAGGGCATATAGAACTCTTTTTCCATACCCAAATGCAATTAAGCCACTGAGGCACATTTTTATCCGCTTCCTGCGTTTTTCAGTGCAGGAAAAAGTATTGTAGATGGCCAGAGCAAACAACAAAGTTGCCTTCATTGCGAGTTTGGTGGTAACTCGATGTAAATCTGCTGATTTACTGCCAGAATCGTTCACTGTTACCGTCCCTCTGACCCGTGGCATTACTACAGGATTACGAGTGATGGTATGGCAGTGTAAATCCCCATTTTTGGAATGAATTCTAAGGACACCCCATGGGATCTTTATTGAATTTACCATGACCAGTAATTCTGCACTTTAAATGTGCCAATTATTGGAGTAAAGGGGAGCATCTGCCTCAAGCTTTTTGCTGGAGTGGAATTCTCGACTTTACCTCAACACTTGGTATTCAGTGTTGTGGTAATGCAGCAGTGCAGTGGCTGTAATGGAATTACCACCACTTTGCCACCGTTTTTACTGCACTGCTGTACTCCTAATGAGGCCCAATGTCTGGAAAGGCAAAAGTATAGACTTCTTTGAAAACCTTCCCCAAATTGTGCTAGAGAAAAAGAAAGATCTTGCAAAAACAAAGTCGAAACTTAGGAAACTAAAAATGTAATATACTTGGATATTTTTGCCAGTGTCAGTCAGATCCAGGTGGAATAATGGGAACCATTTAGCTACTTATCAGTCTGCAATTTTTGAGATAGTGTGAGAAGTTAGCTGCAGAAACCACTCACGACCAACAGAGAAAGAATCGCATTCATCGGAGTCCTCGAAACAAATCCCAGAAATGTTTACAAAACAAAAACCTTTGATGGTTTTCTTGAATCCTTTCATTAATCTAAAAAAAATTGACTTTTTAGTCTGATGGGGTGAAATGATACCTATTTTATTTTATTGAAGCATAGGAAATGTTATCTTTGTGTGGTCGTCTACAAATCAGTGCTTGGAATGTAAATGGGGTAAATAACCCCACTAAAAGAAGCAAAGTATTTATCTGAAGAAAGAAGGCACTAACCTTATTTTCCATCAATAAACGCACCTAAATCTTTATTGGATGAATTGATGAAAAGATGGCAGTGCCCTCGATTCTAAGACCATGCAAACAAGAAGAATGCTATAATAATTCTACAGCAGACAAATGTACCATTTCAATCAAAAACCACACAAAAATACCATGCAATTCATTGGGATATGGTGGAAGGAGGCACGTGTAGTGCGTGTGTGAAAATGAGCTAAATAACACTTCCCAACCGCAATGAAGGTCTATGTTTCTGCGAGCTCAGTTAGAAGGCAGACATGATTTCTGCAACAGTTGCAATATTTTAGTATGAAGCAGATGAGCTCACAGTGGAGGATAGTTTTTGCATTGTTCGCTCAAGGACGAACTGAGAAGGTAGTCTGGGAGGTGCAGGTGCATAGATGAGGGGTGCTGGGAACGAGAGCGCGGAAGACAAGCTGGGTTTTTCCATTGCTTGGATTTTTCCACTCTTGCCTCCCATGCTTGCTGTCTGTCCTTCGGCCGGCGGCAGTCTGCAACCTAAGCGGGCGGGGAGTCATCTTCCTTAAGAGGAGATGGTCCCAATGTGGTGACAGAGAATAGGAACCCCAGGTGTTGAAGTCTCACTGAGAGGTTGGATGCTCCGCTCCAGAGCCATTAGTTGATGCGTAATCTCTCTGCCTACCTGCTTTGGGACTGGGTAGTGTTGTCATGGCTGAGATGAAGCTTTGTCCTACAACTGCCCTAACAGTGATGTATACCTGTCATGTTCGTCTTGTTTCATGTATTCATATGTAATCATCTGCATTTATTTTCATCTGTAATCGCCCTAATTTATTTTACAGTTATATGTATGTTTATGAAGTGTAAATAAAGGGCTTGTAAAGAGCCAATTATTTTTTAACTAATGGTCTAAGTGTACATTATTGCCTTTCTGAGTCCAAGAACTTTTAGTCTGTGTAAAAGGATGAGTTATTCTGAGGTCATTACACGTGTCTGAAAAGCAAAACATAGTGGCGCGGTGAGCATGGTATTTGTGATGAGATTGGCTACAAATACCACACAAATCTGAAGCTTGGACACAGAAAGGCAATTCTCTTAAGTTTTTGTGTTTGTGAATTGTGCGATTGTGTTTGAGGTATTTTGACAGGGACGTGAAACATCCATTTAAACAATGAGTTCCTTATTTTGGAAAAAGAGAAGTTACTCAGGCAGAGATTGTCCCGAAGTGGTGATCCGAGGGTGGACGATAAGTCCATATGATAAACTTGAACAGACTTGGGGGCCTTTGGCGCAGGTTTGAGTGAGAACTGGGATACGGGTATAGGAGAGGTTAGTCCGGTAGAGGTGGCGGCTTGCTTGCAACAGGTACTAGTAGAGAAGGGAAAGGAGTGCTCAGCATTGGGTAGAAGAGTGTGGATTTTGTTGCAGGCGTTTAGAAAGATGCATCAGCAGAGTGTAGAATTGCTGGCGAACGTCTTGTGGTTGGAAAAAGAGTTAGCTGCTGAGAAACAGATTGGAGAGTGGTTCAGAAAGGGAGATGCAATCTAAACTAGAGCTTGACAGGAAGGAGGTGACCGTTAAACCAATTACGCGTCGACGAGGTTGGCCACATCCAATAATCCTGTCTAGTAGATTTGACAACGTTAGAGGATTACTCTGAGCAAGAGGTTGTGGAAATTATTAATCGATTGAAACAGAGGGCTGGTGAGTCTCTGTTATCATGGATGGTCCGACCGATTCTCCAAGTTTTCTCCCATTGTCCCATGAGACTCATATTCAGGAGGTATTGCGGGCAGGGCCGCCTCCTGATACCCAGGGGAGAGAGTCGCAAGTGTATTTGTTACAGTTAGCTGCCCAAGGGTGTAATCGCAAGTATCCGATTATGTTGGACTGTCCTAGTGACGAAAGGAAGTGATACACACTGAGAGAGGCAATCCAAAGACTCAGGGAGCATGCCAGGAAAGAAGTCATCCATATTGATGAACCAGAACCTATGGGGGTGGTTGCATTATCGGTTTCAGCCCGAAATACAAACATTCAAACTGCTCCACCGGCTTACGAAAATGTAATTATGACTTTGCTGGGGGGGATGACAGGCAAAATGACGGATGAAGTGTGATGCTATCAGACAGTTATCCAACCTGGGGGAATGGAACAAAGCTGAAAAGAGACCCTGTGAGAGAGAGAGAGTCAGAGAGAGGGGCGTAATGACAAACAGACTCCTGGAAAGAGATTCGACAGCAGGGATTCTCGTGTGTCGAGAAAACATATGTTCTTGGCGCTACTAAAAGCGGCAGTGCCATGAGAAGACATTGACAGGATTGAAACCTGGGAAATGTACCAGCTATATAAAAAGTAAGGGCTTGGTGGAAAGGAGCGGTACAAACAGGTGAACAGAAGAGATATGAACAAGCGAGTTGGAGACCAGTCCTCTTCTGCTCCATCTGAGGAGGAGATGGATGTGGGGTCCATGGACATACCTTTGCTATATCAGCCGATTTATGCTGATTTACAAAAAGTGGTGAGTGCGATGTTGGAGACAGAGTCCCAATATACACATTCAAAATAAGGTAGACAGATGACCTCATTTGAATGTGAAACTATTCTGGCATTCTGGGAATACGCAAGAGGTTCGAGCTTTGATTGATACCGGGGCAGAGGCCTCATGTATAAATGGCAATGCTTCCAGGTTTAATGGTAGACATTTTACTATAACTGAACTGGGAAGGAAAGAGACCCCTGCCGTTCAAACAAAAGTTGATATGAAAATTGGTAATTTGAAAAGGAACAAATATCAAGTGTTCATTGTCCCCATACCTGAATATATTAGTGGCTTTGATATTCTGGAGGGATTGACCTTAGGTCTAGTAGGTACAAATTATCAGTTTGGGGTGAGTGCATTGACGTGTACCCCTGTCGTTGTGGGAAAATAGAAGTTGCCCCCAGTGCAGGTTACTTTGGCCACAAAATGAGTGTCAATGAAGCAATATCGTGTTCCTGGGGGGCATAAGGAAATTTCAGATACTATCAAGGGATATGTTGAAGCGGTTGTGTTCCGCCCTGTGACTACGGCTTGGAATAACATGGTTTGGCAGTTTAAGAAACAACATGGAAGTTACAGAATCACTGTGGATTATCATGAGTTGAATAAGTACACTCCTCCGTTAATACCCGCAGTCCCAGATGCCGTTACTCTGATTGAGAATGTGCAAAAGTTTGAGGGAACTTGGTATGCAGTAATAGATTTGGCCAATGCATTTTTCACTGTGCCGATTGCAGAAGAGTGTCAAGAGCAATTGTATTTTCTTGGAATAGTAGGTGGTATACGTTTCAACGTTTGCCCATGGGGTATGTGCACAGTCCGACTATTTGTCACTGGCTGGTGGCAGAGCATTTGGACAAAAAACTGTGCAAACCTGATGTACAGATTTTGCACTATATTGATGACATTTTGATTCAAGGAAAGGATGAGTCAAGTGTGCGGACGTACCTAGAAGTAATCATTACAGGATTGAGAAAAGAAGGATGGGAAATTAATAAAACTAAAATTCAGGGTCCACGGAGACTGTGTTTTTTCTGGGAATTCAGTGGCATAATGGGCATCGTTAAATGGTGCTGAAGGCCAAACTAAAGATTCTTGAGTTCACTACACCTGTGAATAAGAAACAACAAGCTCAACAACTCATAGGGTTGTTTGGATTTTGGACACAGCCTATACCACATTTGGGGCAGATTTTAGCGCCTCTTTACAAAGTTACACAATAGAAATGTGACTTTGAATGGGACTTTGAATGGGGTGAGAAGCAAGAGAAAGCGTTTCAGCTAGCGATCCAAAAAGTGCTTGATTTATTGCCGTTGAGAACAGGTGAAGTTATGCGCTGTACATGACAATTACGCCAGTTGGAGTTTGTGGCAAAAACAGGACAGGAGGCATGTTCCTTTGGGATTTTGGAGTCGTAAGTTACCTGAAGCTGGTGACAGATATACTCCATTTGAAAAGCAGTTGTTGGCATGCTATTGGCCTCTTGCGGATACAGAGCAAATGACAGTGGGTCATGATGTATTGATCCAACCCGAAATCCCGATATTGCAATGGGTACTGAGCTCTCCTAAAACACATCGAATAGGACATGCTCAAGAGGCTAGCATTATTAAATGGAAATGGTACATTGAAGATCGTGCCAAAACAGAGAGAGGTGGAATTGCAAAGTTACATGACCAAGTAGCTGGTGTTCAACTGGTTGATTTGGAACCACTCGATGTAACCAACATCTGTGAGTCTCCTGTGAAATGCAGAGTCCCTTATGGGGATGTGACGAGTGAACAAACTGAACATGCTTGGCTCACTGATAGTTCAGCTAAATATGTGGGGACTGATCGACACTGGAAGGCAGTGTCTTACAATTCCAAAATGAAGAAAATCCTGATGACATCCGGAAAGGGGAAGAGTAGTCATTTTGCTGAATTGTATGCGGTTTATCAGGCATTGAAGCAAGAAGCACCTGGTCAATGTTATGTGTACACTGATTCGTGGTCTGTGGTTTATGGACTAGCTGTTTGGTTGCTGACATGGCAGAAGAATGGGTGGAAAATTCATGCCAAAGAATTATGGGGAAAGGAATTGTGGCAAGATATCGCCGAAATGTTGATGCATAGAAGAGTGACTGTGTATCATGTGGATGCACATTATGCGACAGACTCATTGGAACATTGGTTCAATTCTGTTTCAGATGAACATGCCAACATTTCAGCTATAGACACAAGGTCTGAGGAAGATGATCTGGAAGGGATTGCTAAGTGGGCACACCAAAAATGTGGCCATCTTGGAGAAAACGCTATTAAGTGGGCACAGGATTGAGGAATTTGTGTTCCTTTAGAAGTAATGAAAACAATAATTGTACAATGTCCAGTATGTCAGCAACAGAAACCGAGATCCATTCCACATGTGAAGCATTAAAGCGAGGTAAATTAAAGCGAGGTAAATTACCTGGACAAATTTGGCAGATCGATTACATCAGTCAGATGCCAATCAGTAGAGGTTGTCAGTATGCGTGTACGATTGTGGACACACATTCAGGATATCTGATGGTATTACTAAAGAGCTACGCAGTTGAATATATCGGGGGGGGGGTGCTCGAGAGCCCAATCAAGATGGCAGTGGGCTGAAAGAGGCGCAGTGGACCCTCATAGAATGCGATAATGGACCCAGTATGGAGGTGTAAGCAACCGCAATGCCCAGCCACAAAGGAGTCGAAAATTGAAAGAGATTTACACAGAGTAACCAACAGTACGAGCCCTGATGGTGACTGGTGATCTGTACTGGCAGAGCCGCAGGCCGACGTGACTGCCAAAAACGAGGACCCAGAAACACGCAGCGGAACCCCTTCCACACAGGAGCTAGTGCAGCATGAGCCGCCCACAGCAGGAGTGAGGCACCGACCACTGAAGAAAGCCCTGTTGCAAGTGCGAGACAAACGACAGGCTGGGAACCAAATCCCGGCGCAGAGCAGAGAGAGAGAACGAAACTTAGCAAGTAACAAAGCGGAGTGCGTCAGGTGTGGAACAGAGCCTGCCAGATCCCCATCGAGGGACACGGGAAGGAAGCGGTGCCGGCTGCAAGACCCGATGCCACGCCCCCAGCAGAGACAGCAAAGCAGACAGGGGCCAGCATCGTACAGGGAGTGCACCCACCGCAAGTGAAGCAGCTCCGGCACAACAGTGAATTCGCAGCCAGCGAGGACACCCCGGCCTGGGAGGACAGTGCCCATTAGGCGCAACCTTCTCAAGTAAGTTCTTAAGCAGCGGGATGGCAAATGACATGGCGGGGGGGCAGCAAATAGCATTCATAAAGCCAGCATAAATTAACCCAGGCCTGCCGACACAGTCACAGGGAGACTAACACAGCCATGCATACCCCTCAGAGGACTTGGAGCAGGACCCACGCAACCTTCACCTGAGCGAGTTGAATGTGTGAAACCAAGGCGCCTGGCACAGAAAAAAAATGAAAATTTAGACAGCTGGCTGCTCAAAGCAATTGAGGCATACCACCCCCGGGCCTTCACACACAAAAAGCCCTCTCCCACCCAGGGACCCAGGGACAAAGGCTGGACCATACTCAGGCCGGGGCTCGGGGGGTTACTCCAAAACAAAAAAAAGAACACAGTTCTGCACCAAGTACAACTCCAGGGCGCAAACTTTTCAGCGCTACAGTGCTTACTGGTGACAGTGTTAGCCGCTTCTTGGCAGTACGAAACCACTTTGGATCGGGAGAGTCAGCTGACCAAGCCACGGGTGAATCCTGCGCACCACATCCTCCCAGAGCCAAACCATCCCTGTGCGGTACCAGATTGTCGCAACCCGGACTACCCGGGGAGACAGCGTACTAAACAGTAGTGCAAGCAAAAAGTAAGCCCCTCACCAGGAATAGCAGACCTAGACCAGCATTGAAGAGATCGAGGAAGGGGAATGCAACAAAATGATCAAACCCCAGACATGAAGGACACCCCTAGCACTACGCTACCCGGCCCACCTAGAAGATCCAACAGGAAAAAATCTGAAATGGATGTCCAAACGCAGCTCCAGACTATACTGGCAGAAATGCGGATAATAGGCCAGGGGACCCAGGAATCAAACATGACAGCGCTGAACATAAAGCGGGATCTACAAGAAGTGCAGACACGACTCACAGCTCAGGTGGAGAGGATAACGGACAACAAACTAATTAGCGGAACCGAAGATAACCGAACAACAATGGCAACAGACCTAGATGAGGTAATCCGCGAAGTGCGAAGACTGGGGGAAAAACTTGATGATCAAGAAAACAGATCCAGCTGGAACAACCTGAGGGTGGTCGGCTTCCGGAGAATGCAAAGGGATCAGATCTGAAAGCATATGTGTACGATTTCCTTCGGGTCGCCCTGTGCATAGACAACGCACGAGACCTCATCATCGAAAGGGTGCACCAATACCAAAGCCGGCACCAAAAGATCACCCCAGGATTAGAACCATGCGACTCCTAAACTTCCAGCACAAGATGGCCATCCTCAAAGCCTATAGGGCCGCGGGACCAATACGGGTGGGAGATGCAGAGATCAGGATCTACAATGACTACTCAATGGAGGTGTCCAGACGACAGAAGGGCTTCAGCCGGATCTTCGAGGCCCTCAAACCATTAGACTACAGGCACTGCCTCAAATTTCCAGCAACATGGCGCATCCTTATGGACAAGCAGTGGCACATGTTTGACGATCCGGAGGCGGCTTGGCGCTTTCTTCAGCAACGGGATGTGGTGATGACAGACTTTGACGCGCCGTCAAGCGGATCCTAGGGATCGGACAACCCACCCCCATCCAACAAAGAGCAGCAACAAGTGAATGGGGAGTGTCACAAAGTGAGCAGAAGACCCCGGGGCTGGGGACCCAAACCGCAGGTAATAATGGAATGATCCCAGAGGCCACCTAGCACTGCTTTTCTGTGACAGGCACTCCTCTGTGCACACAGCAGAGCATTACGAAAGGAAAATTCAGCGACCTATGTACAATTCCATGAGATACACTTCCACACGCCCAGTGTTCAAACGAAGGACAGACACCATGTGTTACGCTCACCTTGTCTCCGCGGCGGCGTCAAATGCGAGCGGGGTCAAATGGTCCGTTCTTCAGCGTGGTTGAGCTCCACTCCCTAGCTGTTTTGCTCAGGTCCCCTTGTCTCTGCTTGAACTGGCCTGGAGTCATCTCCTGATGGGAAAACAGAATAGATATAAAGGACTGGTGCCTTCCCCGGTGGACCCCTTCCTTACGTCCCCAGATAGGAGTCCTTCTGGTTACCCAACGCAGTGTTTGCTCACCTTGGAGATTGTAATGATGTGCTCTCCTTCCTGCTCGTCTCGGCAGGGGTGCAATGTTGCTCTTCTGAATCGAGTTGCTGCACTGATTCCGGTACAATGTCCTTCTGGATTGAGTTGCTCCACTGATCCATTACGAGGGCACTAGGATCGAGTTGCTCCACTGATCTGGTGCTGAAGGCGAGTCTTTTTGTTTAAGTATGCAATTGAACCACTGTTCGTTATTCACTGTTCCCTTGCCAATGTTCTCTAATTCTGTGTCTCTTCTCTCCCAACAGATTCCGGATATCTGATAGTGTGTGAACAGCAGAAGCACAGAAGATGCTGCCACGTGGAGCGCTGGACACTGTTGAGGGTATGTAAGCTGTGGTCGTGAGAGAACTGTGCTTGCAAGCATTTCCTCTCAAACTAACCTTGTTTGCTTTTCTCTTCTCCCCAGATGCCGCAGCTATGCAGAAGATTGAGCGGAGCGTCGGAAAGGTGTCGGAGGCTGAATCAGCTGTTGTGCGGAAGGAAGAAGGTCGCGGACCGCTGCAGATGCTGAAGATTCCAAGGTAAGTGTCAGGTAAACTGGAAACTTTGCGTGCTAGAAGATCGCTGACCACTGCGGATACCGAAGATCACTGGATAAGCGTCAGGTAAGCTGGAATCTGCACATGCTCGCAGAATTGCTTCAGATGTCACCGGAGAGCGTTCTGCTGCCATGGGCAGTTCAATGCAAAACGTCTGACAAGGCCTGGGCGGGGTTTATATGGTTTGGCCAGCCAAACCCAAGATCTTGGAGCACGTTCTGCCGGCCACGCCCATACTTGCCACACCTTATTGCATAAGAATGTTCAGGCCTGCAGACAGCCAGTGTTAGTTGTTGAAGGCTTTATACTATGAGCCTGGTGCAAATGGCGCCAGGACAGGGTCCATGTGGGCCTCCCTTGATCTTTCCGATTATTAATCCGAACCGGCAGTCTTTTTTTTATTTTTTATTTACATTTTATTGGTTTTGAAACATAAGGGTATTATGCACAATTACATTCATGTTATATTCACATTGTTACAACAGTTTATTGTGATTAAACAAGAACATTAATATTAACAGAATTAACTTTCCCTTCCCCTTTGCGTTAAGGTAGTTTAGGTCCCCCCTCCCTAAAATGGTCTGAAGTATTTTTCCAATTCGTTGGCAAGAACTTAGTTCATGATTAGTGCAAGCAAGGACATTTATCTCAGTTGGTTTGCATATGTTCATGTTGTGCGACAGGCCTTTTCACATAAGGATTGCTGAATGGTGTCCGGTTCTCGTTCTGATGGATTTCTTATGAGCATTGTGGGTCTTCGGGTTGTTTTTGTCTTTGGCTTGGGATTTGTATATTGGCGAATTCACACCAGGTTTCTTCTTGAAGTGCTGCCTTTCCGTGGAGGGCCGTCGTGATTTTCTCCTTGGTGTATATGTTTGTTGCGATGTTGATCCATTCTTTTTTGACTGGGAGGTGTGGAGATTTCCATTTGATGACTAGGCCGGCTCTCACAGCTAATAACAGTGGGGATGCCAGTCCCTTTATCCTTATTAGCTTGTCTTCTTCTTCTAGGTCAAATAAGATCAGGAGGGGAGATGGATCTATCTCAATGCCGTCTATTTGTCTGATCCATCCAAGCACTTCATTCCAGTATATGCAGACTTTGGGGCAGTCCCACCACATGTGCCAGTAGTTGGCATCCGTTCCACATTGTCTCCAGCATTTTGGGCTGTTGGTCTGGTATATTTTCGATAGCCTGTGCGGGTCGTACTGCCATATGTGAAGTAATTTTATGGCGTGTAGTTTGTATTGTGCGGCGATTGATATTCGGGATGGTGTTTTGCAAATTGTGTCCCATGCCTGTTGGTCAAATTCTCTGTTGAAATCCTTTTCCCATTTCTCTTTGAGGCGGAGGTTCGGGTTTTGATCTTTACAGATCAGAGCGCTCTACATGCGTGCCATCAGGCCTTTATTTGTGGAGGTTGTGTCGAGGATTTTCTAGAAAGGGGTTCTCTTCTTATCTTGGTTTTCCAATCCCGTTTGGATAAGACGCCCTTCAAGCGTAGATAGAGGAAAATCGGAATTGGGTGCAGTTGGAGGACTTCTTCCAATTCTGTGATTGCTATGAATTTGTCATCTCTCCATAGTTGTCCTACCCTTTCGAGTCCCACATCGAACCAGGTTTGATACCTAGAGTGTTCTGATATTTCTTCTCTGATTCCTGGGGCCCAAAGGTGGCTCAGGGGGGATGGCCATGTGGTCACTCCCATCATCCCTTTTCCCTCTTTCCATACGTTCCATATTGTCCCCAGTATTGGATGGTTGCGTAGTCTTCGTGTGAGTTGTGATCTGGGGACCCATAGCCATTCTGAGAGCGTCGCCGGGGGTCAGGTTGTTGTTGTCCAGCTGAACTCATTGCAGGTCCTTCCTGTCTCTGAGATGGGGGTTGAGGACTCTTAACTGGGCTGCCTGATAGTATCGCTCGATATCAGGAAGGCCGACTCCCCCCTTGGTCTTTGGGTAGTATAAGAGTTTTGTAGGGTATTCTGGGTTTCTTCCCTTCCCACAGGAATCCAGTTATTGCCCTTTTCACTTGTTTGAAGAAGTCTTCTGGAACTGTCACTGGGAGTACTTGGAAGGGATATAGGAAGCGTGGGAGGCTAACCATCTTGATGCCGTTCAAGCACCCCATCCAGGAGATCGTGAGGGGGTCGCCATTTTGCGAGGTCCGTGTTGAAGGCGATGAGGAGTTGGGGGAAGTTGGCCTCGTATATATCGGCGCTGTCTCTCGTCAGGTTGACGCCCAGGTATCGAAGGGTCGGGCCTCCGATGGTAAGGCCCAGTTGTTCGAATTCCGCTTTTTGGCTCATGGTAGGTTCACATAGTGGGAAGAGGGTGGATTTAGTTCTATTGATTTTGAAGCCTGACAGTGCGCCGTATTTTTCGATAAGTTGAATCGCTTGTGGGATTGATGTCATCGGGTTTTGTACATGGAGTAAAGTATCGTCTGCGTACAAGGCCAACTTATATTCTCTTCCATTCACATGCAGACCCTCAACGCCTTCATTTGTTCGAAGTGTTTGCGCCAGTGGTTCCAGTGATAGCGCGAATAATATTGCCGAGAGGGGGCATCCTTGTCTCGTTCCTCTGCTTAGGGGGAACCAGCGAGAGTATTGGGCGTTTACTGTAATGGATGCTCGAGGCGAGGTGCATACAGCCTTGATTCCTCGTCGAAGAGCAGGGCCGAGGCCTATTTTCTTTAGTGTTGCTTCCAGGAATGCCATTCAACCCTATCCAACGCTTTCTCCGCATCGATTGGGAATAGTGCAGGTGTGTTTGGCATTTTCTTGGCTTCGTGTATGAGGTGGAGAGTCTTATGGGTGGAATCTGCACCCTGTCTGCCGAGGATAAATCCCACCTGGTCGTTGCGGATTATGGCGGGCATATGTGTCTCCAACCGTGCAGTGAGGACCCTTGTGTAGATTTTGGCATCCGTATTTAGGAGGGCAATAGGGCAGTAGGATGCGCATTGCTTGGGATCTTTTCCTTATTTGGGGATGACTGTAATCAGTGCCTCGGAGAAGGATTTGGGTGCGGAGCCGGTTTGGAGGATGTGGTTAAAGAGCTCAACCATAAATGGAAGGAGGGGGTTGATGAAGGTTTTGTAGAACCCTGCCGTGTAGCTGTCGTTTCCAGAGGCTTTCCCTGTTGGGAGTCTTTTGATTGCATCTTCTATTTCTTCGCCTGTGATGGGGGCGTCAAGGGCTTGTGCTATGTCCCGGGATAGGCTTTGGGATAGTTATCTTGTCCATGTATTCTGCAGTTGCTCTCTCGTCTATTGTGGTATCTGAGGTGTACAGTTTCTCGTAGAAGTTGGCAAAGGCTTCGGGGATATCGGAGGGGTGGCTCCCCTGGGAGTCAGTCTCGTTTTCTATGGTTGACACCCATCTTTCTTTATGTTGTCCACAGAGCCTGGCTGCGAGCAGAGCATCAGCTTTGTACCCTTTCTCATATTGTTTTTGTTTCAGGTGTTGGGGTTTGCGCACAATTTGGTCGGTTTGCAATTGCCGCAATTCCTCTCTTGCTGGTGGTCTCCTCTATTTTTTTGTTTCTGATTGGGCACTAAGGTCCAATTGAGCTATTTCGTTTCTGAGCTTATTTTCTATCAGTTGGCACTCTTTTCTTTGCTGCTCCTTCTTTGATTAGTATGCCTCTCCACATGCTTTTCCCTGCCTCCCATACCGTATTTACTGAGATTTCACCTGTGTTATTCTGCCTGAAGTATTGGTCGATGTCCTTTGCAAGGTGTTCTTGGAATATCGGGTCCCTCCAGAGCGTTTCGTTGCAACGCCATTTCAAGCTTCTGTGGGGGAGCGCTGGCCGACTGAGGGTGGCCTTGACCGTGATTTGACCATGTTATCGGAGATATTTTGGATGTGGGCATCACCTCCGTTAGCTCTGGTGTGAGATCTATATAGTCAATTCTGGTATATTGGCATGTGGTGCTGAGTAGAATGTGAAGCTTGTTTGCTGAGGGTTCATATGACGCCATGCATCTTTGAGTTTGTAGGTGTCTATCATTTCTATTATCACTGAGCGGCCGGCCTCTGGTGGGATGTTCGCATGTGGGTTGCCGGTTTGTCTGTCCAGAGTTGGGTCGGCCCACATATTGAGGTTGCCTCCTAGGATCACTTCGCCTTCTGCTTCAATCATGACTTTGGTAACTATATGTTGTAGAAACCTGGACTGTCTGGAATTGGGGGCATATATGGATGCAAGTGTGACGGTGGTGCCCTTTATCTTGTCGACCAGTACGAGTGCTCTGCCGCTTACGTCTGCCCAGGTTTTCAGGACTTTAAATTGTAGCCCTTTGCTTATTAAGATGCTGACGCCTGCTTTCCTGAGTGGGCTTGAGCCCCAATATTCGGTGCCTGTCTTGGCATACAGGACCCTTCTTTCTTCCCCTTTAATGTATCTGGTTTCCTGTAGGAAGAGTATGTCGAGCTTTGCCCTTTTGAATTCTCTGGTCACGAGCGACCTTTTGGTGGGGGAATTGTGTCCCTTGACATTCAGTGTCCCAATTTTAATTGTGCCGAGCCTGTAGCTTAAAGTGTTGCAGCTATCTACCATTGAAATGTTTTCTTGGTTTGTCCACCGGGTCCCGTCTTTTGTCACTGGTTGCCAACAAAGTTGGAGTGTTCTGTTGAATGTGCCTGGCCGTCTTGAGCTTCAGTGTTTTTATTTCCCCTCTGCCCTCTCTCTCCCCTTAAAGGTATACAACATAATACCCCTTACCCTCTGTCCCCTTCCTTCATCTTTCCCCCTGTCATCGAGGGTGGCGTCCGATTCGGACTGGGTGAAAACTGTCAGTCCAACGTCGGACCACCAGTGGGAACCGTTACCTCACGGTCCTTATTGCAGATACAATCATTGTAACGTTTTGAGCCCCCCGCCTGACCTCCTCCTCCCCCCAAGACTTATAACTCAACAATAACTTTCATAAAAGGAAATATGTTGATACATGCAGTTTCGAGGTTCATCATCAGCTGACTGTTCCGCCCCTCCCTTCAAGGAGGATCTCTTTTACGATTCTGGCACCATGCTGGGAATGTACGGGTCGCCTGTGTCTTGACGGCCGCCCCTGTTGTGTTACTGTTGGGATGATTTTATCATTTGTTGCTATCTGGTGAGTTGTTGCTTCGCCTGTACTTTCTTGATTCCTTCACTCTTTTTCTCCTTGGCCCCTGGAGTTCCCATCGCATACTATTCTGCTTGGGTCCTGCTCAATTTCCTTCCCTTGGACCCGTTCCGAGGAGTTCTGCAATGCAGTCACGGATCTCCTCTTCTGATCGTAGTTGTATCCTCCTACTTCCGCGTTCGAAGATGAGGGGAGAAGGGGTATCCCCACCTGAATCGGGTGCCTTGCTCTTTGAGCCACTTCGTCAGTGGATTACAGAGGCATCTCAGTGCTAGGGTGAGCGAGGATAGGTCCGGGAAGATGGTTATCTGGGCTCCTCCAAGGGTGAGGGTGTCTCCAGATCTGGCTTTCTCCGGTATCCTGGCTCTGTCCTGGTATCGGTGGAATCTAGCGAGGACCGAATTTGGGCCGCCAGGTGGTCCCCCAGCTCTGTGTATGCTCTTTGTTTTAGGCTCGTCAATGTCCTCGTCCGCTGTCAAGATTTTGATGATGTCGATTTCTTTTTGAGATCTTCCATTTCTCCTTCGTGTTCTGGAATGCCAAAAAAATATAAGTTGTTTCTTCTCTCGCGATTTTCCAAAACGTCCATTTTTAGTCGAAATTCCTCCCCTCTTTTCTTGATTTCTCGTATTCTGAGGTCCATTTGAGTTTCGAGGGTTTCTAAGGAGGCTTGATTATTCTCGACTCCTTCTAATCTTTCCTGAATGTTGTCCATTCTCTGTGTTATTTTATCGATTTTACCGCTCAGGTTTGCCTCCATATTTTTTATTTCATTCAGGAGGGCTGCTATATCCCCTTTGGTGGCTGCTGCACCCACCTCGGAGGCTTCCATTTTCTCTTTGTTGTACGCTGGGGTTGGCGGGGGTGGAGTATAGGCGTATCTGGACAGTCTCCCCTTAACGTTCATGGGGTGTTTACTGTGGCAGAGGAGGCACACGCCCCTGGTTTGGGGACCCAAACCTCCACACTACAGTGTGTCCAGATGGCTTTAGAATGATTCCAGGTTATTGGCCAGGAATCAGCGCTACTGTGTGGGCAGAAGTCTGATGTGGGGTGGGTAGATCTCTGTGGTTAACCTTGCACACCGTCAGGTCTACTTGTGGTCATGTGTTGCTTCGGTTGTCTGCAGAATTCTGGGTGAGTGCTGCTTGGCCTTCCTGCCGGAGCTTGGTACAGCTATATATTCTGCATAGCCTATTTTGCTTGTGGCCAGGTGGTTCTTTTCACTTCGGTGGGGGGGTAACAAGCTGGTCTGCTGCGCTCCGTTGTTATTAAGTGTTCCTTATTAGGGTCCTATATGAGTGCGCATGGACGTGGGCATAGGTGGTCCTATCCCTTCTTTTGTCGGTTCTCTGCGCAGGGCGTGCGCTGAGGTGCGTTTCTTGAATGGTGGCTTGATATTGTGCTGAATCCACTAAAGTAGCTCTAAGTCAGCCCAGTTTGTTAGAGCGTCGGTGGCCGCTTCAATTCCGCCTCAGTTCGGCGCATGATCTTTTGCTGTGCCTCATTACTTTGGATGGGGGGGCGCTGGGCTCATTTATGGGGGAATTCGGGGCTCGCCTCAAGTGGGTGCTAGTATGTGGTGGCGGGTGCCTCGGGTCCTCTTCCTCCCCTCCCCCCGCCGGGTGCCAACCACAGGGACTCAATGATGGCACACGGATTCCTGGAGTCGGCGGACCTCCTGCGGAGGGCACTGTGCTGGGATCCTTCGGGCCTCTGGCAGGGTCAGAGGCGTCTGTCCGTGGGGTACTGCATGCGCGGGTGGCACGGCCTCGTGGGCTTAACCGCTTCCTGAGTGTAGGGGGTGTTTTCTCACCTCTGTTCTCTTGAGGCCTCCCCCGATCTTCGGTGACAAATGGGCTGGGCTATCCTGGAGGGAGCCCCTTTTGCACACTTCGCTCCTGTTGTCTGCGCACAACGTCGCCCCCACAAGTGGATGGAGCGCGGGGGGGATAAGGGAGTGCAGGGGAGGGGTGCACTGCGGGCCGCTCATCATGGCGGCCACTGTCTCGGGAGAACCACAGCCGGGTCACTGCGTTGGTTGCACAGGGTTTCGCTTTCACTTTAGATGCTTCCTGAAGCGTATATTTTCGGAAGGCGGTTTCTCTGCTTTCCCGGGTCCGATTTCGCTCATGTTTTCTTCTAGATGATGGGGGGAGGAGGTCTTCATCCAACTTTACCTCCGTTTATGTCCCGGGGGGTGTCGCGAAGACAGGGGCTCAGGTCATCTCACGGACCTACGGTGTAGGAGCTCACACAGAGTCAGAGCTCATCCGTGCGCCCCCTGGTGGCCACTACCAGGTGTCTTTTAAGCCCCAAAGTCCCGAGGGCAGGATTGCATTGTCTCTCGGAGGTGCTGGTCATGACAGCACTCACCCTCAAGGCCCCTTCAAAGGCCTTCTCTCGGGTCCTGGTTTGGTGGGATTATTAAGATGGAAGCGTTTAAGCAGACGCGGGGCATGGATATGTTCACTAGGTTCCCACGTCCTGTCTTGGGGCCCATATCCTTTCCAATCCACAAGATAGTATAGTTTCGACCTGGTCACTTTAGAATCCAAGATGTGACCCTTGTTCCTGGCGATATCGGTTTTAGGAGAGTAACGTGGAACACTGGGTGAATGCGCATATTCGCAGGCAGGGCTAACTTCATAGCAACAGGGTTGATCATTGCTTGGATGGTATACGGGCCCAGGTACCTTGGACGGAATGTCTTATATCCCTTCAGGGGAAGATGCTTAGACGCTAACCAAACTTAATCTCCGACTTGGTAGGCTGGAGCTTCTTTTCGATGCTGATCGGCGAATCTTTTTTGTCCCTCCTTGGCCCTGTTGAGGTGTTCTGTCGCCCTCTTGAGAGCCTGAGCAATCGTAGAGTGTTAGGTGGTTATTGTGGGCATTTCCAGAACATCAGGAGGATCGAACGTAGAGGTGCGAGGATGTCGCCCATGTTCAGTGTAGAAGGGGGTCTGTCTTGTACTGGTATGTTTGGAGTTGTTGTAAGCGTACTCTTCAATCCATAACACATCTACCCAAGTGTCCCCTGATTGGTGTAGCTTACACCTCAGGTATTGCTCCAAGGTCTGGTCTGTCCGTTCTGTCTGATCATCGGTTTGGGGATGGTGTCTTGTAGACAAGCGTATGTCGATTCCTGCTAACTCGCCACTTTTTTGCCAGAATTTGGACACAAACTGACTTCCTCGATCAGATGTCAGGGTAGTTGGAAAACCGTGGAGACGGATGATTTGTTCCAGGAATACTTTCGCTAGAGTGTAAGCTGTGGGGAGGCCCTTCAGAGGGACGAAATGGGCCATCTTGGAAAACAAGTCCACGACTACTAAGATGGTATTATACCCATGATGGGATGGTAGGTCCGTGATAAAATCTAATGACAGCGTGTGCCAAGGTGTAGGAGGTATCGCTAGAAGGGCGAAGCAGGCCTGCCGGTTTTTGCTTCTGAGATTTGTTCTGTGCACAGACTCCACAGCTTGACACTTACAGAGCCACGTCTTTTTGCCAGGTCGGCCACCAGTAATGTCTCTTGATTTTGACCGCTGTTTTGGTGATTCCAGCGTGTCCTTCAATGAGCGAGTCGTGGTAGTTCTTAAGTACTTGATCCTGCAGTTCTTTGCTGGGAAGGTAGAGGTGTCCTTGGTAAAAAGACAATCCACTCATGATTGTGTGGGGTTGCCCTCTTGCTGCCCAGGTTTGCAGTTCCTTTTTGCCCATGAGATCCTGGACTTTGGCTCCTCCAGAGATGATGTTGTGTTCAAGGCGCCCAGGAACCTTTCTTCTGGAATGATAGCGATGGGGTCTGGTGTGACATACGCGCTCTCTCCTTCGCCCATACGAGACAGAGCATCTGCCTTGCCGTTACACACTCCTGGTCGGTATATGATCACGTAATCGTATTTAGCTAAAAACAGTGCCCAACGAAGTTGGCGGGAAGACTGGGCTTTCTTTGGCTGACCTCGGGTATTGCAGATTGCGATGATCTGTGATTACTGTGATTTAATGTCTGGCTCCTAGGAGATAGTGTTGCCAAGCCTTGAATTCTGCTATGATGGCTAGGAGTTCTTTATAGGTAATGACATGGTTCAGTTCCGGAGCTGAAAATGTACGTGACCAAAATGCCATGGGATGCAGTTGATCTGTCTCAGGATTCCTTTGGGAGAGTATTGCACCCATGGCTACACTGGGAGCGTCGGTTTCCACCATGGGAGGTCGGGTCGCGTGTGTTGCAAGACAGGGGCCGAGGAGAATTTTTGCTTTAGTTCTTGGAAGGCTTCGTCTGCCTTTGGAGACCAGGTAAACTGTCGATTTTTTGCGTAGTAGGGATGTGATCGGATGGACAATCTGTAGGAACCTTGGTATGAATCTACGGTAAAAGTTTGCAAAACCAAGGGCACTCTGTACTCCTTTCACCGATGTCGGTGATGGCCAGTTGAGAATGGCATCCACCTTGCGTGTGTCCATCCGGATACCTCGCGGGGTGAGAATAAAGCCTAAGAATTCCACTTCCGTGACATGGAACGAGAAGAGGTGATATGGTCTTCTCGTGAGGTGGAATAAATCAAGATGTCATCTATATAGACCAAAACACAAACGTCGAGTAGCTCTCGGAGTACATAGTTCATGAAATACTGGAATGCAGCCGGGGCATTGCAGAGTCCAAACGGCATGACCTGGTACTCGTACAAGCCATACTTTGTATGGAAAGCCGTCTTCCATTCGTCCCCCTTTTTGACCCGTACCAGGTGATAGGCCCCTCGGAGTCAAATGTAGTGTAAATCTGGGCATCCTTAACCTGGTCCAACAGTTCGGGGATGAGCAGCAAGGGGTATCGGTTCTTCGCCGTGATTTGATTCATTGATCTGTAGTCTATGCACGTTCTTAAGTCCCCTTCCTTCTTTGGTACATCGAAGACGGGCGAGGCTGCAGGTGACTTTGGCGGGCAGATAAACCCATTGGCGAGGTATTGGTCCAGGTAAGCCTTCAAGTGGTTGTTTTCTTGCTCGGTTAATGCATAGATTTTTCTGCACAGGATTTTGGACCCTGGTATTAGGTCGATTTGACAGTCATATGACCGATGAGGCGGGAGCGTGTTCACTTGTTCCTTCTGAAGAGGGCAAGGATCCCATTAAGCCCAGCTTAGCCCTTTTTACAAGAGGGTGCCGACTCCATAACAGGTACTTCCGCAGTCTTTGGAGAAAGTCAATACTCTTGCACGCCAGTCAATTTGAGGATTATGAGCCTCCAACCAGGGTATTCCCAGGATTACCTGGAATTGGGGGGCACAGATGAGGTCAAAAAAGATGTTCTCCCGGTGTCCCTCCTGACAAGGTAGGGTAACTTCTTGGGTGCAGTGTGTCACGGGGCCAGAGCACAGTTGAGTTCCATCCACCGCAGTTATATTTTCCGCTGTCAGCTTCTTTCAAAGGGGTAAACCGATCTTTTTTGCTAACTCCTGGTCCATGTAATTGCCGACCGTACTGCTGTCCACATATGCTTCCAATGCATGCATTCGGGTAGGCTGGTCTGGGATAATTGAGATGACTGGTATGACTAGGTGCGAGGTCTGTGAAGATCCTTTCTCTCTGCTTGACAAGCGGACCTCTACGCTTGTCGGGCGTTGGAGTTTCCCGCATCGGGCGCTGTGTCCTCTTTATCGGTGGCTCCTACCATTTTCCTGGGCGGTTTCACTGGGCACTCACGAAGGAAATGGCCTGATTTGCCACAGTACAGGCAAAGCTGTTGTTGTCTCCTCTTCTCTCTTTCGGCCTTAGTGAGAGGGCTCCTCAGTCCTCCTATTTGCATGGGCTCTGGATGCGACTCGGCTTGCCGAACTTGACTCTCTTTGGGTCTCTCATAAACGGCTCAGCTTTCGGACTGGGCTCGGTCAGTTCTTTGGTCCTGCAATCTGTGATCCAGTTGCACTACCAGAGCTATGTACTCCGCACAGATTTCGGGAGGGTTTACCACTTGGGTCAGGACATCTTTCAGCTCTTCTCGCATGCCTTGGTAGAAGAGCGTAGTTCTCTTCTCCTCGGGCCAATTGGTCTCGGGTACAAGGCGATTGAAGGTGGCAATATAAGACAGCAGATCTTGATTGCCCTGTCGGAGGGACAGTAGTTCGTGGTCTAAGGCTTGGCCTCTGGTGTGGCGGGCGAATAGCTTCTCCATTTCGTGTTGGAACCCGACAAAATCATGAAGCAAAGGATCGTCTCGATTTACCAAAGGAATGGACCAGTCCGCAGCACTGCCACTCAGGTACGAAAGCACGAACGCAACCCTTGACTGGTCATTGGGGAAAGCTCCGGGTCTCCAGACGGCACTGGTTCATGAAGACTGCATACTTACTGGAGTCCCCTGTGAAGCGTTCAGGAGGGAGCCAAGGGTACTGCGCCGGAGATCACCACTTGCACTGGTGTAGGTTGCGGAATCGAGGAAGAAGCTGAATCAGGTAGCGGGGCCTGGCCCGCCTGCGTTTGCAGGAACTGTCTAGCTACGTCATCAAGGTCATCAGTACGTTCCCGGTTCACTATGAGCTCCCTTCTCAGTCCGTTGGTTTCTTGTCGTGCTGCGTGCACCTCAGCCCGCAACTCCCCCAACAATTGGACTAGCTGGTCTGTGGACTCCATGGCGCCCGGGCGGAGGTTCGGGGGAGGCTTCGCGTTCTGTTACCCTCACCTTGTCTCCACGGGGGTGTCCAATGCGAGCGGGGTCAAATGGTCCGTTCTTCAGCTTGGTTAAGCTCCACTCCCTAGCTGTCTTGCTCAGGTCCCCTTGTCTCTGCTTGAACTGGCCTGGAGTCAGCTCCTGATGGGAAAACAGAATAGATATAAAGGACTGGCGCCTTCCGCGGTGGTCCCTTCCCTTGCGTCCCCAGATAGGAGTCCTTCTGGTTACCCAAGGCGGTGTTTGCTCACTTTGGAGATTGTAATGATGTACTCTCCTTCCTGCTCGTCTCGGCAGGGGTGCAATGTTGCTCTTCTGAATCGAGTTGCTGCACTGATTCCGGTACAATGTCCTCATGGATCGAGTTGCTCCACTGATCTGTTACGAGGGCACTAGGATCGAGTTGCTCCACTGATCCGGTGCTGAAGGTGAGTCTTTCTTTAAGTACACAATTAAACCACTGTTCGTTATTCACTGTTCCCTTGCCAATGTTCTCTAATTCTGTGTCTCTTCTCTCCCAACAGATTCCGGATATCGGATAGTGTGTGAACAGCAGAAGCACAGAAGATGCTGTCACGTGGAGCGCTGGTCGCTGTTGAGGGTATGTAAACTGCGGTCGCGAGCGAACTGTGCTTGCAAGCTTTTCCTCTGAAATGAACCTTGTTTGCTTTTCTCTTTTCCCCAGGTGCCGCGGCTATGCAGACGATTGAGCGGAGCGTCGGAAAGGTGCCAGAGGCTGAATCAGCTGTTGTGCGGAAGGAAGAAGGTTGCGGACCGCTGCGGATGCAGAAGATTCCCAAGTAAGTGTCAGATAAGCTGGAAACCTTGTGTGCTGCTGGATTCTAGAAGGTCGCGGACCGCTGCGGATACCGAAAATCACTGGATAAGCGTTGGGTAAGCTGGAATCCGCACATGCTCGCAGAATTGCTTCAGATGTCAGCAGAGAGCGTTCTTCTGCCATGGGCAGTTCAACACGAAGCGTCTGACAAGGCCTGGCAGGGTTTATATAGCCTGGCCCGGCCACACCCAAGATCTTGGAGCACGTTCTGCTGGCAACGCCCATACTTGCCACACCTTATTGCAGAAGAATGTTCAGGCCTGCAGACAGCCAGTGTTAATTGTTGAAGGCTTCATACTGTGCAAAAGGCGCCAGCACAGGGTCCATGTGGGCCTCCCTTGATCTTTCCGATTATTAATCCGGACTGGGTGTCTTTTAAGCCCCAAAGTCAACAGGCAAGATTTGAATTGTCTCTCAGAGGTGTTGGTCATGGCAGCGTGCTTCTTGCCTTCCGTGGCCGTATGGCGCCTCAGCAGAAGCATAATACTATGACACACCCACCACAGAAGGGGCACAATATGTGGGGCAGGGTGACAGCCCTAGAGCTGGCACCCATAAACCCCATACATGGGCTCATTGGCCAAGTATTGGGCAGAGGCCGGTTGGTTGGCCTAACCAATGTTCAAGTTTTGATGTTGGTTAAGCTCTCGTTCGAGCCAAAGTGAAATTTTGTTGGGGTACACCCCCCTCAGGTTACATTTTCAGGGGATAAAACAAAGGCCGTACTCGACTATCACCGTCCCAACCATAATTTCTCTACAACATGCCCTGAATAGGCAATTCAATGGCCCAACCTGCATGCTCAAGGTATGACCCCGATTACCTTAGTGACACTTAACATCCAGGGATTTGGACACCCAGTCAAAATGCAGGAGGATGTTAAACCACATGAGAGACATACAGGGAGATATTATATTCCTGCAGGAGACTCCTCTTAACAAAGCGGAGTCAGGGAAACTAAAACGTGGGCGGGCACAGCAGCACACTCCCCACACCAAGGTAAGCTGGGAGTATCCATTCTCATCAACAAGCGGGTCCCCTTCAAGGTCAGGCATACTTGCAAAGATAAAGAAAGAAAGTATGTGCTTGTATAGAGTCTAATTCACCAGCACCCCATTACACTGCTTAACATATATACCCCTACGACAGACACCCTGTCCTTTTTCACACACACATTTTCAACCTGCGCTCAATTCATGGGGAATATCACAATAATAGGGGGAGACCTAAATGTAGCACTCGACCCAAACTTGGATCGCCAGGGCACCCCTTCGGTTAATATCGCTAACCTACGGAAACGGGCAACTCTTCTGACACTGAGGGCTGATCTTTGCCTCAAAGATCTATGGAGAACCACTTGCTGACATGATCAAGACTTCACCTTCTATTCACATCGACACAACAGCTACTCCCGGCTAGACTATTGGTTAGTGCCGGCGAACACACTCCACCTAGTCACTAACTGCAAAATTCTGCCGACTACCCTCTCGGATCATGCTCTGGTCTCACTACATATTACACTCCCGAACACTAAGCGTAGGCCCCCGATATGGAGACTACATTTTCGCATACTCCAATACCCTGATCTCGTGGCGCGATTGCTAGATGACATTGACTGGTTTTGGGAGGCTAACCTAGGACCGGGGTATACGCATATGCCTGCTGGGACGCCTTTAAGGTCTTCCTAAGAGGACACTGTATCTCTCGCTGGGCGTACAAGCGGAAAGCCTGGGCGGTAACAGAGACCCGACTAACAAAAGAGCTCTAAATGTTAGAGAGGCAGCACAAAGCGACGCGGGATAGGCAACTGCGTACCGAACTCAACAAACTAAGAACCAATGAACGATTCACAGAATTCTATCGGGAACTGTATATGGCATCAGATGCAAGCACACCCCAGGACATGGAAGCATTTCTTGACTCCATAAGTATCCCCAATATACCGGCCGACCAGGTCATCCGAAATACCAAACGCAATAGCCACACTCTCTCCCGGTAAAACATCAGGCCCAGATGGGATCCTAATAGATTTATAAAAGCATGAGTGACAAGCTCGCACCCCGCCTGGAAGAAGTATTTAAAGAGGCGGTAACACAGGCGCGGCTACCACAATCTATGTTGGTGGTCAATATCATAGTCTTTCATAAGGGCGGCAGGGATCCGGAACTATGCGGCTCCTACAGGGCAATCTCATTGATAAACGCAGACGCCAACATTCTGGTGAAGTGTTTGGCAGGGCGTATCGAGAAGAATCTCCCATCCGTAATCCATAAAGAAGAAATGGGCTTCATCCGTAACAGACACTCAAGCGACAATATTCGCGGATTACTTCATGTAATTGCCAGGGACAGAGATCCTGAAGCGGTGGTACTAACAGTCGATGCAGAGAAGGCGTTTCACAAAGTACAATGGCAGTCTATCTTTCGGGTCCTACCCCGGTATGGTTTCCCCCCCAAACCTAATACAAATGATTAAATTACTACACGCAGGCCCCACAGCCTCAGTGGTCACCAATGGCGTGGCCTCCCCAAGTTCAACCTGCAATCTGGCATGCGCCAAGGTTGTCTTCTATCACCCCTCCTCTGTGCCCTGTCCATGGAGCCGATGGCAATTAAATTGCAAGCAGACCCAGGCTGGTCAGGCATACATCAATGGAAGGAAGAGCACTCCGTCCCTCTATACGCAGACGATCTGCTGCTCTACATAAGAAAAGACCCCTCATCCCTCCCGTATATTCGGACGCTACTGTTGAAAATCAGCCCGATGGCAGGCTACAAAATGAATTGGAGTAAGTCAGAGGTCATGCCTATAAGACCAGACATCCCTTGGGACCACGGTGGGGTAGCCCCATTTAATCTTCAAACGCATTATACTAAATATCTGGGGATTAACATCAGTGCCTCGCTAAATGACCTCTGAGACTTAAACTACCCACATGCCTTAGAAAACATCAGTCATGATCTAGGCAGGTGGGACACACAGGCCCTCTCCTTGACAGGGAGAATAAATGCACTAAAGATTAACTCATCACACGGGCTAACACAGAAAGTACACCACAAGCAGGACAAAGGAATGGGCGAGTGCACGAATAATGGACATTAGCAAGGAAGGGTCCCTTGTTCAATTCCAAGCAGCACGTCGCATCCTAGGACAGAACCTGGGAGAGTGGCTTCAATACCGCACCGTGTAGGCTACGATACACGCACACACGTTGGCGGTATCCCATCTCCTAACCCCGGAGCCATGCGAAAAAGAGATGGAACATCATATCCATACCTTCCCTCACCTCTGCACGTTCTACTCGCAGGCGATTCCCGATAATCTGGGCAGAACAGGTACACTAGCAAGGGCGTGGACGGAGGACCTTGGGGTCCAAATAGACGCACCAGACATGGCCAATTACTTTGCCATCATACCAGAGGTCTCCCTACACATGCAAAACAGAGAAATCCAATACAAAATCCTCCAAAGACTATACTTTACCCCGGACAAGCTATGTAGGATGGGGATATCCCCCACAGCAGACAGCTGGAGAGATTGCAATATTCAGGGCACCACGGGACACATGATGTGGGCCTGTCCAGTTCTTACCCCCTATTGGCGTGGCGTACATCAGCAAATATCAGACATTGAGGGGGCAAACGTTGCGCTTGCTGTTTAGGGCAGAAGCAACAGATTGGCACACAGACACATGAGTACGCAGGCTCATTAGTCTCATGCTCTTCACTGCACGTAAACTCTTGATCACCCACTGGAAGACCATGCCACCACATACCGGGGCTGCACGAACCACACCTCTCGCCAAGACATGCTTACTAGAACAAGCTGACTTCAAAAGACAGTCGAAGCTCAACCAGACTAGAGGGGACCGTTTTCTGGGAACTACTTGACCCATACACCTATAACAGAACGGGTGGGATAAGGAGTACCTTTTTTTAAAAATCTTTCCTTTCTCTCAGCTTTAATCTCACCTTTACCTGTCTCATCTAAGCACCTCCTATGATATCGGAGCACAACCTGTCAGGGGGGGTGGAGGGACGGCCGTAAGGGCCGCGAAGTTGTGAGGATGGGTAAGTTACATCCATTGATTAAAGTTTTTGTTTGCAACTGTTTTGGCTCTAATGATGGACGCATTGAAGATCACACATGTGCGCTAAAGTCTTACATGTGTATATTGTAATAAAACCTCAATAAACAGAAGTTGGAAAAAAATAAAAGTGACAATGGATCACATTTTAAAGGAAAACTGATTCAGGATTATTGTCAGGAGAAGGGCATTGCATGGATTTTCCATGTTCCTTATCACCCGAGGCTTCAGGACTGATTGGGAGAATGAATGGTTTGTTGAAAGAACAGCTGCGAAAGACTGGTGATGGTAACCTGAAAGGATGGTGGAGTGCATTCTGGATGCGGTGCAAGTGTTGAATAACAGACCAATTGCAAATTGTGAAACTCCATTAATACGTATGTTAATGCCAGCTTTCCAAATTAAACCGACCAATGTATCTGAAACGTTGATGTACTGTGAAATGTTACCTGGGGACAAAGGTTTTAGCTCATCAGACAAAATGGTTCCGGGAGTGAAAGTTTGGGTTCAGAAACCTAGTGGCCAGCCATTTCCGGCAGATGTAATTGCAGCAGGAGAGGATCAAGTTGTTCTAGTAATGGAACCAGGAAAGAGGAAATGAAGCCACATTCCCGCTGTCAAATGTTATTTGCGTCAGTGATGTACTTCACTGATAGCTTGTTTTTTTTGTTCTAAATTTTAGTTTTTCTCCAGATCTTCTTTGTGATGCGTACACTTGTGGACTTGTGTGGAGTTCGGGAGGGAGGGTCCGGGGACATGCGAAAAGATGTGGCGAATGTCTGCACTGTATTGTACGGCTGACTCCGATGATCTGGATGACGATTAACGGCGTCGATGTTACCATGTTGCCTAACACTGGTTTGACTGTGTTGTCGAGGAAACATTGTGACAATAGTCATGATGCTTTGCCCTCCACTGCGACTTCCATGTCTTTTGTGCTGCATGGCTATGAGAATATGTGGGTTTTTCTAGCATGTCGAGTTTTGAACATTTTGCACTTTTGCCTGGCTAATGTTCATGATGTTTTGAACTTGATTTTGACGTGTCTTGTGGCCGGGCCTACGCCGGCACCTGTGCTGCGACATGTTTTCAGAGTGCTGCTTAATGATTCTATAGTAGAGGACTCGGATGTGAGCATTTCCTTTTATGTCTGAGTATTGCTAATTTTGTTCGGACACTGATAGTATATGGAGGAAAATGACAGGTGTTGTCACTTATGACATTGCTCCAGCTGATGTCTTCTGTGTGATGACTTGTGATCCTCAACCCATTGACAAATGTCAGCAATTGGGCTTGATGGATGAGAAAAGCGGAACTGATTTTGAGGAGCGTTTATGTGCACGTTCTAATTATGCATATAATGATGCGTCTAATACAATGTTCTGTATTTTTACTGTTGTATCTGCCAGCCATTTTCGGCATGTAAAACTTCCTACAGGTTGGCTATTTTCCTGTGATAACTTTACCTACATTCCTGCACATATTTCTGGTGGTCCTTGTGCTCTAACACAGCTCGGTTTGATGATGATTCCTTTACAGCCTGCAATTCATCGAGCTACACGTTCTGTTCATCATATTGGCCTATCACCAGATTGTGATTCTAATGTGCATTTGTTATCTGAACCTGAGGTTTTAGTGCTTTCATTTTCTTTGGTTGGGTGTATGGGGGTTAGCCGTTGGTAGTTATAAATCCTTGATTAGATTAGCTTGTGTGGTGTGAAGGAGCTTAATGAGACCTCTGAAGGCACGCGTCCCCAAACAGCACGATCCTCCCCGCAATGAGAGACAATGAAGGACTCTCCCAAAATGGGAATAAGGCCAAGACAGAGTGCGGGTGAGCGTAAATGGGAGTTTATCAATCAGAATAGGGCATGCAAAGAACTCTGCAAACTCCGAGAGCGCTCTGTCCGACAATAGCAAAGACAGGCGTATATATTTACAAAAAACGTCATAAGAACCTACACACTATAGGGGGCACAAGTTCACGGGGATTGGGTGGCGACGACTAACTATAGGTGCTGCTGCGATGTGGTTGGCCTTGGCTGGAAGACGTCACTGGTCAGCCTCGTGGGTTGGGCTGGGCCTGGCAGGGTGGCAGAGTTCATCCGGGCGGTGTTGTTGTGCCATCGCGGCCAGTGTCAGAGATGAATGTCTTTTCCTGACTTATTTGCCCTAGGCCATGCACACCGCAGTCATTCAGTCATTTCAATATTATCTTCTTTAGTAAATCTTCCAATAGGTTATACTACAGGTTAATGCAACACAGGAGGAATGTACCTTGTGAGGGGTCTGAAGGTAATACGTCAGGACATGGTTACCAGTGTCCTGTTGACCGGGGCCTTAGGTCGAGGGGCTAAGCTTCAGGGCCTGGGACGGGCGGTACAGGTCTTTCTGCCTTGTTAGAAGTTGTTATGGATGTTCCGCTGTGTGTTGTCAAAGTGTTGGGTGTCCTGATTGCACAGGGCCATAAGTCTGAGATGGTCCGGTGGGTTGTGAGGTTTACGAGGGGGCGCGTGTGTTCAGGCAGAGGTTTTACTGCTGTGCTGTAAATAATGCAGGTGGTCGGCGGCGGCCTTGGGTGCTACAGAGGGGGTTACAAATCTTTGAAGCGGCTCCAGTCTGGTTGGGGGAGGTAAAGCAGCGCGGCGCGGCCTCTGCTCTCATGCCTTGGCAGCCTTTGCAGGGTGGGAGGGGGAATGGCCTTGCACATATTTCACAAAGGTATCTCCCTCGTGTGTTGCCGATTTAGGTAAAAACATCACAAACATTTGAACACTCTATAATACTTATTCAAATCAATACAAAACATGCATTTAAACCTTGCTGGATGTGTCTCGATTATACCCAGTCTGAGCACCTTATTCATACATTATGTTTTAACAAGTACAGTGTTTAGTTATATGCATATATGTTTGCAGTAAGTGAGGTAGAATTAGGTTTGGTGGAGTACATAGAAGGTAACCCGCCACTGTTCGTGACGGTGGTGGCACAGGTGGGGCCTACACATGCACACATGACAAGCGCCTTCTCGTGCATCCTTCACATAGGCCCTCTGTATGGTTACATTCGTCTTCTCGTGTCCTCTAGCAGCATTAGTTCAGTTATGGCGCAAGCCCATGGCGTGTAAGTTTCCCAGTGATACACGTAACACATAGATCCCTGGTGCGTTCCTTTATTATTAGCACCCAACTGCAATGGTGTGGGCTAGCCATTGCTTATATCATGGAAGCATGCTTTCTTATATTTATACATTTTACAGGCTTTTGTAATATAAGGGATTCTGTGGAAGAAAGCATACTTTGCGAGTGGTCTTAACATTAATATATAAAGACTGTCTGCCATCTGATGACTATTTTATTGTTCTCTTCATTGCCCAGGCCTGCTGGCCGGGTCATGCTGGGAGCGATGATACACTGCAGGAGGTGAACTGTTACAATGTTAGTGTATTACGCTAGCTCATGTCCGTCTTGTTCGTGGGAACGTGCTCGCAGCGGATCTGCCAGGGTGCTGCGGCGACAGGGATGACTGAAACTCTCCAAGGGTGGGGGCCGCGCTACAGTGCGCTGAGCTCACACCATCTTTACCACACAAAATGGTTTCTGGGCCTAGCTAAATTTTAATACATGTGGGCAATCAATACGTGTGGGCAATGTCTCCAGCGGGTGAACCCTCCGTCACCTGGGCCCGGGTGGCATGAGGGGACGCCCAATGGGCCATAGCCCTCACCTGGGGAGAAAACGCAGGCGAGGGGGGTCTCCTGGACCAGTCCTCCCCTACACCTCTCAAGCTTTAACAGAGCTGCTTTTGGACAGCAGAAATTTTAGAAAGGCTATTTTACAAAACAGGGCTGCCATAGATTATTTGTTTTTGAAGCCTAATTTGGGTTGCAATGCTGCTGAAGGGATGTGCTGTTTTGATTTAAATGACCATTCCCCTTTCTATTGAGAAACATATTGGTAATTTGAATGATCCGATTTCCCGAGTGACTCAAGATCAGGGCGGGATTTGGTGGGATCAATTGTTTCTTGGATTCCTGAAGCATTGTGATATGCTTTTGTTTGTATTTTTATATTTGTTTTGGTTGTTTGTTGTTGTTGTATTTCATGTATTCCTAATTTAGTTGGGATGTTTCGTTGGTTTCAGAAACCGTCATTTGTTTCATTGGGGTATGGTAGTTGATTGTCCAAAGTGTGGATTGTAGTGCGTGTGCGAAAATGAGCTTAATAACATGGCGCCGGTGGTGCACAGCCATTTTGGACATTCACATCCAAACCGCAATGAAGGTCTATGTTTCTGCGAGCTCAGTTAGAAGGCAGAAATGATTTCTGCAACCGTTGCGTTATCTTAGTATGAAGCAGATGAGCTCACAGTGGAGGATAGTTTTCACATTGTTCGCTCAAGGACGAACTGAGAAGGGAGTTGGAGAGGTGCAGGTGCATTGATAAGGGGTGCTGGGAATGAGAGCGCAGGAGACAAGCTGGTTTTTTCCATTGTCTGGATTTTTCCACTCTTGCCTCCCATGCTTGCTGTCTGTCCTTTGCTCAGTGCCAGTCTGCAAACGAAGGGGGCACGGTGATTCATCCCCCTTAAGAGAAGGTCCCAATGAGGTGACAGAGAATTGGAACCCCTGGTGTTGAAGTCTTGCTGAGAGGGAGGACGCTCCGCTCCAGACTCGTTAGTTGATGCACAATCTCTCTGCCTACCTGTCATGTTCGTCTTGTTTCATGTATTCATATGTAATCATCTGCATTTATTTTCATCTGTAATCACCCGCTTTTATTTTAGGGTTACATGTATGTTTATGAAGTGTGAATAAAGGGCCTGTAAAGAGAGAATTATTTTCTCACTAATGGTCTTAGTGCACATTATTGCCTTTCTGAGTTCAAGAACTTTTAGTCCGTGTAAAAGGGTGAGTAATTCTGAGGTCATTACATGTCTCTGAAAAGCAAAACACTGTGGCAGGTCGGGATACTATGATGATGTCTGTTTATGGTTCAAACAGTGATGACCCTAACTTCTTGCGGGATATGTCAAAGCAACTTGCTCTTTACCCTGGTGAGTGACTGTTATTAAGAGGAGACTGAAATGAGGTTTTAGATTCAACACTAGATGGGTCTCGTTTTCCTGTGGGCAGTGCCAACTTCGGCAGGAAGGCGCTCCTCGAATTGTTTATTCAGTGGCTTATTTTAAGCCTGGAGGTATATTCATCTATTAACTAGAGATTGTAGTTTCTAGTCACCAGGTCATTTGATGTTTTCAAGACTAGATGTCATCTTTATATCACAATTAGACTCTCATGACTTGATGGATGCCGAAATACTAGATGGGAACTCTTTCAGATCATTTGTCAGCTACAGTGGGTATCAATCCTATAGGTTTATTACAAAGCTACAAAAACCTAGAAGTGTAACCCTTTGCTCTTTACTAAAAAGGAGGATATAGAGGCCCCACACACAGCCACAGAGTACATAGCAGTGAATGATGTGATGTCTCCCTACAAGTAATTTGGGATGCAGCTAGTCAATAATTTCAGGCTTTGTTATAGGTAGTGCTCCAGAAAAGATTTGAAAGTGGGAGTATTGTACTGCCTAGTTGGGAGTAAAATGATTTTTTGGGTGAGTAAAAATGTAAATCCAATTCTCAATGGGAGTATTTTATAAAGGAGTAAAAATGTTTTAACTGGAAACGGAAATGTTTTTGTAATAATTAGTTCTTTGCACCTAGTTGTTGGTGCACATTAAAAGATACATGTTTGCTTTAGATCAGGCAGTAATAAAAGTATTTTCGTCCTGTGGTACTACATGCACTACTCGTCCAAGCATATCCATTGAGCTGTGTGGGTGAAAGCAGAGGCACAAATTTCTAACTGTTAGTTTGCTATTTTTGTTGGGAGTATTTTTATGATACATCCCTTAACTGTAGAGCTGGTTATAGGCAATGGGTCTAGAAAGAACAAGGAGGACAAAGCGAGACAAACTGCCCTTGAATACATGATCAAAGACTTGGACGTCAGATCTAGGGCACAGCTAAGATGGTTAGGCTTTATAAAGTTAGGAGTGATAATAATAGCATATACACTCCTAGCCCAAGGCTAGTTTCCTTCATAAGGAATCAACAGTTTTTTTTTCTTTTCAACAAAACATTTTATTGGCATTTTAATGAAATTTACATCAACAGCACAGTATCGTAGTAGTGCATTTCAAATAATGAGTTTCACAGACGCTAAAGAGGTCAAAAGCGCTTTGCCAGATTCGCCTACGAGTCGAGCTGCTATCCTGCTGTTGTGAAGAGTTGTGGAGTTCTGTGCGGTACCTTCCGATATTGAGTCTTTATTGGAGCTAGCGTGTCGTGGGTGGAGGACGTGCGATCCCTGGGAATTTCTCTGCAAAGTACATGAAAGGGGCCCACGTGTTTCGGAAGGTATTAATGTTTCCCATGCGGATCACAGTTATTTTCTCTGATAAAATTTCCTAACATTTCGTCCACCACATGGGTATTGAGAGGCCCTCGGGGTGCTTCCACAGCCGAGCCATGGCAATTTTAGCGGCATTGAGAAGATGAGTGCATAGCCGCGCTATCTATTGCTATCACTTATGTAACTGTAATGTCACAAGCACTATGTAACCAAGTAAGCCTTCTTAACAGCGCCACGATGCCCGAGGGCAGTTGTGCACTTCACAAATGGAAATAAATAAATCTTGCCTGCTAGTGGGAATGCCCCGACCCAAGTATCTCCCAGAAGTGTTATCCCCGGATCCCATGGGATTGGTAAGCCTATGATTAGCTTAATTTGGTCCAGCACTTCACGCCAGTAGTCCCTCGCTTTTGGCAGGCCCACAGCAGGTGAAATAGGGAACCGGAGGCTGCACACCCCCTCCAGCAGCCCTCAAGAATTGCTGGGTTGCTTTTATGCAACAATTCCGGGGTTATGTAATACCGGTAGCATATCTTGTATCTCCCCTCCCCTCCCTGTTGGTTATGCATTGAGAACTTTTGTGTAGTCTAGCCCATATTCTGCCCCAATATTCTATTTCAATAGTACATCCCAGGACTTTTTCCCAACTGAGCATATATTTTTAATTTCCTGTCGGGTCTGCTTTGTCCAGTAAGCGGTATAGAGTTGAGACTTTACCCCTGTGCGTGGGCGTAGTTAGGGTCAGTTCCAATGCAGGAACCTACCTCCCTCCTCTTTCCCTTATGGCCCCATGCAATATCTAGTGTCTTGGCTTTGTGTAGCGAAACAGCTCTGCCTCTGAGATATTGAATTTTACTTGGCATTATTAAACGTGAGAGCGTTGCCATCGACCAATAGGTCTGCTACCTTTTTGAGGCCTCCTACCCTCCAGGGCGTGAGGTTTTTGGGGGGAATGCACAGGGTGAAGTCCAGGTTATTCCAGATTGGGGTGTGCGGGCCAAGGGTGCCTGTGCATCCCCATTTGTGAGCTGCATTTTTCCAATTTGACACTGTGTTTT
This sequence comes from Ambystoma mexicanum, assembly GCF_040938575.1. Taxonomy (NCBI): domain Eukaryota; kingdom Metazoa; phylum Chordata; class Amphibia; order Caudata; family Ambystomatidae; genus Ambystoma; species Ambystoma mexicanum. The sequence continues at coordinate 988,275,656 of NC_090921.1, forward strand.
TTGTGGCTGTCAGGGGGCGTAGGTTTGGAGTGCTTTGGATGGTTGTGACATGTGGGAGATCGGCAAAGAGGAGATGAGCACAATGCCTCCTCGATATGTCTTCAATGGGGCTGTCCCGTGCTTGGTACCCATGCGGAAGCGTGTGAAAGTTGCGCTGCCCGACGATATCTCGCCACGTCGGGGGCTCCAAGACCGTCCGTGCCCCTCCCTCGGAGTATGATGTGTTTAGCTGGCGCTCCGTCCCTCCCCCAGATGAATTTCAATATGCTTTTCTATAAGTTCCGTAGATCGCCTTCTGTGAAGTGTATTGGGAGTGCTACACACCTAGGCACTATATTAATTATTACCGCAGCTATTCTTCCAAGCCACGAGATCTCCTGCTTTTGCCAGCATTCAAGGTCTTTCTGCAGTTCCCTGAATAGTTGTGGGAACTTACTTGGCTAGATTTGTTCAACTTTCTTGGGGATCTGGACTCCCAAATACCCAATGGAGGTGTCTGCCCATGGGATGGGGCTTTTGGGGGCAAGTGTTTCCCTAGGCCTTCGTGAGATATTGCTTGCCAGTGCTGATGACTTATTATAGTTTACTCTGAATCCTGATGCCCTCCCCCCAAATGCCTCTATTTCCTGCCACAGTGGTTCCAGTGATTCGTCTATTTGTGTTATGGTAAGGGGAACATCTGCATACATGGCTGCTTTGTGTTCCCTTTCCGCCACTTTGAGACCGCGTATGTTTACATTTTGCCTGATTTTGGGAGCAAATGGCTCCATAGAGAGGGGCAAATATTAGAGGCGATTGTGGGCAGCCATGTCGAGTCCCTCTGGTGCTGTGTATTTTTCCCGATCCTATGGCGTTGATCCTTAATTGTGTAGTTGGGTTCTGGTAGTTGGACATCACCCATGTTATGTAGCTTAGGTGGGTAAGAGTCTTTCTGATATAGCCCCAGTCTAGTAAATTGAATGCTTTATGGGCATCTAGGGAAACGACCGACATCTTGTCCCCCGTTCTAGAGGCGCTTTCTATGAGGTGTATTGTGTGTCTGATATTGTCTTGTGAGCTTCGCCCCCCGGGGTAAAGCCGGTCTGGTCTGGGTCCATCATGTTCGGGAGTAATTTACTCAGCCTAGTTGCTAGGATCTTCGAAAATATCTTCCCCTCATTGTTCATCAGAGTGATTGGCCATCCAGACCTGGGGCTGTATTCTTCAAATGTGGGAGGGCTCATTGATTGAGTGTAGGTATCGCGTCTGTTTTTCCAACATGTATAGGGGGACCGGCCATCATTTCCGTATGATGGTCTACCATTGTTTCCATTTTTCCCCCCTCTGTATAACAAGCTTTACCATCCACCCATATGAGCCGTGATATATTATTTCTCTTGTGTACCTTTCTCATTTTATATGCTAAAATGCAGTTGGCTTTGTTCCCCTTAATATAATAGAATTGTTTTGTGTATGCGAGTGATCTAGCTGATCTATCCGCCCAGTGAATTTCACCGAAGGGCATCTGCTGATGGGAGGGGGGGAGGAAGATTTTAACATGGTCCCAGACCCGCAAAGAGACAAAATGCTTCCCCCAACCAGAACAGATTTCATCGGAGCCCTGGGCCTTGCTAGATTCCTTAGGGAAACCGAGACAGTGGATACCTGGAGATTAGCTAACACAGGAGTTAGTGACTTTACCTTTTTACTCAAGTGCACACAAAGGTTTCTCTAGAATCGACTTAATATTAACATCAAGGGTCCTATTCCCCTGCCTGGACATGGTGATAGAATGCTATCAGACCATGCACCAGTCACAGAAACCTAACGAATTAAGGGCTCTCCTGCGCGTTCCCCCCACCCCCAAAATACTGGAAGTTTGCAGGACTCCATGTTATTAGACAAAGTCATCAGACGGGAGATGGGTGAGTCACTCACCAACTATTTTGGAGAAAACGCAATAGAAGACAACCCCATAGCCACAGTCTGGGATGCTATGCAGCCAGTAGTACGCAGGGCATTTATTAATGTAGGAGCAGAGCGAAGGAGGATCGCCCAACTCCAAGAATCTAAAATAGAAGTGCAAGTAACAGAACTAGAGAACTGTCTCAAACATCGACAAACCAGAAAGGTGGAGAAGGACCTTAAAAAAGCCAAGACTGCACTTGAAATTCACTGGGCAGATAGATCAGCTAGATCACTCGCATACACAAAACAATTCTATTATATTAAGGACAAGGATCATCAGTGGGACTGACATTATATCCCTAACCTGCGAAATGAAGCTAACACGTTATCGTTAGAGTTTGCTGTGTATTGCTGCTTATCGAGCACCTGGCCCTGTTGGCCTCGAGTTAAGCCGGTGGTGGGTTTAAGCCGGTTACCCCGTTGGGTTAGGCTGTTCACATCCCTGGCAGTTAGGGGGAGCGTAATGTTCGCCAGATCCTGGTAGATTAGGATAGTCGAGTCTCTGAGCAGGATCTGTTTCAAGGCTCCATCTTCTCTCATAATTAACTCCTTCATCTTGTAAAAATGGATCCTAGCCAGGACATCCGGAGGAGTGGAGTATGTTTGCCTGGATTTGGTGCAGTCAACTCTGTCTATTTCTAGTGTGGCGCTGTCTGGGAAGATCAGTATAAACCAGAACAGGTCTGATGTGTAGCCCTCTAGGTCTGCATCTGTGATTGAGGCGGGGATTCTGCAAAGGCGAATGTTATTTCTTCTTGAGCAGTTCTCCGCGTCCTCTTGTTTGGATTCGATGGTGTTGCATCTAGCTTCTAGGGCTGCAATCTGATCCAGCCCCTTCTCTAATACAAATTTTTGTTCGCAGAGGTTGTTCTCCAGCTCCACTATTCTGTTCGCCACCGCCTCGACCCTTTTGTCTAGCGTGGAGATCTTTCGCATAATTTCCTCTGTCCCTTTCTGGAACTCCTTTGTCATTGCTTTCAGCAAGTCCTGGAGGTTCCAGATTGGGCTAGTAGGGCTCCTCCGAAGATCGATGGGGTCTCAGTCGGTTGTGTCCCTGATTGGTCCCCTTTCTCCCCATTTTCCGGATTGGATTGTCCCATTAGTGTGGAGATATCCACCTGTTTGGTATGTTTCCCACTTTTTGCCATGTCTTTCACGGATATCCCTGAGGTCATGGCCTCCTGTGCTTGTTTGCCTTCATGCTCTTCCCTTTGAATTTAGGAGATATCACCCCCCCCCCCATTAGGATCTTCTAGGCGGGTTGCTTTGTTGTTTCAGTGGCTCACCTGAATTCTCCAAGTTCACCTCTACCTGCTCTCAGGTGGCGCCCGGTCTGGGTTCTGTCTGGATAACGGGGCAGAGTTGGGAGGAGCCCTGACCTTTCAGATCTCCGTAGCGGCTCCATGGTAGGTGTAGGATCTTGTCTGGGTCTCTTACTGTGTTCTACGGGTCTGTCGGTTGAGCCCGATCTGATTCGGTCCAGTTCAGCAGGGACGGTCCAGCGACTCTCTCGTGGTGTGTAGGCGTTCCGAGTTCTCCCCTGAATCCACGCCGATGGGCCGGGCTGTGGAGATGGGGATTATTCTCAAGCGCCACCCAGGGCTTAGTAGTGCGGCTTGGTTTATTTACTGGTGAGGGGGTTGGTGTACAGGGCCCCTCTGGATGTTTTCTCATATCACGAGTTGCAGGAGGAGTTGCTCTGTTAGTAGGACGCCGAGTTTTTGTTCCGCTTGGCTGGTACATTGCAGGGAACCCCCACCCAAGGCTTCACTGGTGGTTCAGAGCCTCATGGGGCCTATTACAGTGTTCTCTGATTGATGCCGACCCAACAGAAGGGCTGGAAGCCCTAGGTCCCAGGGCTAGTCTGATGTGGAGCCCTGGGGTTTACAGGGGAGCTGTCCACACCACGCCAACCTGCCACTATTAGCTCGTGGTGGTGCCCCACGGCCCCTTATTGTGTTAGGATTCTGTGCTTGGGGGGGGGGGGGTCCCACGGGGGCCTACTCCAGTCCTCTCTAGGGGACAGACACCCCTGCCTGCGATTCTCCTCACTCACCGGGCTGCTGCAAGGGAACTGACACCCGAGGCAGAGCTCGCCTCTCCCACGGGCGGCCGGGACAGTCTTCCTGACGATAGTCAATCTTCTGATTATGCTCGGCTCACTCCCAGCCTGGGCCTCTGCATCTTTCTCCGTGACCCCAACAGGATAATCTTGTTTCGCCGCCACTGGAGGCGGGTGGCAGACGGAAAGCCTGGTGGGCGTAAGCTCGTCACTGGCGTTGCTGCTCTGAGGAATTTTCTGGAGATTCAGTCGGGGGACTGGGGCTAATGAATGCTGTGTTGCTGCGCGTCTAGCTGTCCTCGAGTGCCCCGGCCCCTTCAGCGGTCCGTGACTACTCCTTCTCTTGTTCTATGGGGAGCTCCAGGGTGAGGCGACCGCCACTTTCGCCTGTTGTTGTCTGCCGGGTCCGGGGCGAACACACATGGTTAGTTTCTGGCAAAATCCTTGATTTTCAGCGGCAAATTTTCAGTCGAGTATGCCTCACCCCATCTGTATGTTTTTCTGTGATTAATTCAGTGGAGTGCCGGCTAAAATATTGTTGCTGGATAAGGAAAGGCGGGAGCTTCTACGGAGCCATGCTTGCAGCTTCAGCTCCTAAGCCATGCCCTTGGGCAGTTGTTTTTATGATCAAGACAACAAATCAAACACGCTACTTGCAGATTTGATAAAACAAACACAACTTTCAAAATCTATTTTTTAGATTAAAGATGAGACAGCAAGTTTAACCTCAGATCACAAATGATCAATAGAGCTTTCTGACTCTTTTATAACAGTCTATTTAAATTGCAGTGTGTCTCTCAGAATCTGATGCACCTTGTTCTGATCTGTTTCCCTTCCTATGTTGTCAAAAGAAACAGCAATAGACCTGATCAAACCGATCATGGAAGAAGAGGGATATTTTCCTTTAAGAACAACATCTTGGCCTGGATGGGTATGGCCCTGAGTTTTACGAACTCTCAAGCTTTTGTCTTGCCACATTTAACAAACCTCCTGAACAGGTTCTTTGACCAGGATAGACTCCTAGATTCCGTGAAGCAAGCCACTATATTAGTTATACGCAAAATAGGCAAAGGCCAGAGGGATGGAGGGAATGGAAGCTACTGGCCTATCTTTTTTTTTCTAATCTTGGATTTCAAAAATATTGACTAAGATTCTGGCGGACAGAATACAAAATCATATTAGTCAGATTTTACATCCTGATCAGATGGGTTTTATAGCTAAAAGGTCTTCCAGTGAACACGTGCAGAATAGTCCACATTATAGCAAACCCAAAGAACACCACAAGCAAACCTACCCTTGTCTTCATCGACATGGAGAATGCTTTTGATAGGATGGAATAGCCTTTTTTATGTGTACCCCGTTAGAATGGTTTCATGTTTTAAAATCGCAGCAAAAATAGCAATTTACACACAAAATCGCGGCAGGGCACCCCCGCAATCGCAGGACCCATTATATCATTTAAGGGGAGCGGGGGACACCCCTGCAACACACGCTCCCCTTAAATAGTATAATGGGTACACTTTTACCGGGTCATATCATGGCTTTTTGCTGCAATATTTTTTACAGACGCCTTTTATGCCGCAATTTTTTTTACTGCACACCATTAGAAGTTGGCTTTCACAAACTTTGTATCAAAAGGATCGAGGCCTAGTAGGACGCGTCTACGACGTCGGGTACTACAAAGTGCGTGATCTCTCCATCTGTTGTTTTGAAAAGGGGAACTATGCAGTGCATATTTGAAGATACCAAAGCCTCCTTAATATGCCGCCTCACACTTGAGTAGCAGAACCACCATAAGCACCTCAATGGATGGAAAGTTGCTCAGAAGATCTAGGAGACATAACAACTAGGAACTGCAGGTACTTCTAGCAGAAATGAGAATGCTCAACCAGCGTGTTTATAGACACAAACACAACAGTCCAGGATGTGGCAAAAGAACTCAAAGAACTGAATAACTCCATTAAACTGCAATCAGACTGCATCTCAGACAACAAACGCTGCATCAGCAGAGTAGAAGACAACTGCGATACTCTAGCTAGCAAAGTGGACATGGCGGTCAAAGAGATCCAGCGCCTCTCAGCCAAAGTTGATGACAAAGAATTTTGGTTGAGAAGAAATAACATTTGAGTGGCTGCCCGAAACTGATAGCACTGAAATTGACGTACGCATCTACAACTTGTTGGAAAAGGAGTTACACATAGCAATGCCAGATAACTCAATATAGAGCACGCCCACAGAGTACCCATACTGAAGCCAGGTAATGGAGAACGACCACGGAACATCACTGTGTGCTTCCACAACATCCAACACAAAATGTAATTCATGCGAGCCTATCGGCGCCAGGGTGCGATCAAGGTAGGCAGAGGAGCAGTGTGCCTATTTAAAGACTTCTCTACTGCGGTCTCCAAAAGGCACAGAAAATTCTATCCGGTCTTCAACGCTCTGAAGGAATCTGCCATGTCCTACTACATGACGTATCCAGCAACACTCTGCTTGCAGAATCAGGATGAATGGCTCACCTTTGACACCCTTGAAGCGACCTTAGCCTACTCGGAGTGGCATAGCCTCATTAAACCAGACATCTGTGCGACAGGGATTCCGTAGGAGGTGACTCTTCATCTGGCGGCAGAACAATTCAAGAGAGAACGGAAAAGACTCAGGCTGGCAGCCAGTAAGGAGGAAACCCCACTCCAACTTGCAAGGCTTTGGCGATTGCAAAAGACCCCGCCAGAAAGCAACACCCTCTGCCAATACCCGCAAGAGACTCCTTTAGATTCAGAGGAATCTCAAAAACTCTGTAAGGGATGGGATGTGTGGGGCAGGCGTTCTTTGTCCCTTTTGACTGGAAGAGAGGAGTCACCATCCTTATTCATAAGCATTACCATGGGTTACAAGAGACATACACTCAGATCCCAAAGGCCATTTTCTCATAGTCCAGGGCACCATGTCCCAACAGCAATGACCTTGAAAATGCGGTTGACAGGCATTCGAGTGACCATGGACCACATTAATACCACAAAATGGCACAGACACTCAGAGTTATTGAGAGACATGAACTATGTAGGTGTCTGTTGAGAGCGTTAACCCCTACAAGTGTGTCAACACATTATTCTCGCACCCCCATAACAGTTACTCTTGCTTAGAATGTGGGTCGTACCCCAGCGCACACTGCAATATATCACATACTGCTCTATCCCTACCTATGATGTTATCATACCATGGGCCTCATTACGAGGTAGGAGGTAGCCATGGTGCTATTAGCACCATGGCTACCGCCTTACCGCATACCGGGTCCGGGTTCTCGGTATGGGGACTTACCGGGTCATTCCAACCTTGGAGGACCCGGTAAGTCCCCATTCTGAAAACCATTCCCATTCGAGCCCCCATAGGGCTCAATGGGAATGGGGAAGGAGCTAATAACGGGCCCGCAAATAGCGGGCCTGTTATTAGTTCCCTCGTCCCTTAGCGGCTCCCGCTAAAGGACCTTGTAATAGGGCTGTAAGGGGTTAATGGCAGCGCACCCTTACCGTTGCCATTAACCCCTTACCGCCGACCTCATAATGAGGCCCCATGTCGCAGTAACAGTTGACCATCCCAATGAGAATAGCCCCCCCTCCCCTGCACCCTTGGCACCTAAATCACTGCTTCCTAGAGCATGCGGATAACATAGCCAAGTTAATAGGAGTGATTGACCACTTCTGGGAACACACATTGATAGAGGGATTCACCACACACAAATGCTGGTGGGATTGGAAACAAGAAGAAGAGAGACTTACAAGCCTGATGGATGGTAAAAAAGCTCAACATACATCCAAACAAGACCCAAGCGCCTATCCTCCTTTACCAAATTGAGCAGGGATCTGAAGGACATCACATCCTCCCAGTCAAGGATATATTTCACTAATAGAGCACAACCGCTGTAGGAAGAGGGGGACAGGCCATCCTCCACAATGGCTTACGTGCTGAAGGTCCAGCAACAAAGCAGAATTATTGAACAGATATGCATGGAAGATGGCACCCTAACCTCTACAAATGAGGACACCAACTTAGCCTTCTATGTCTTCTACAAAACGTTATACGCAGAACCGAGAAATGGAGATATGACTCCTATAGATATATTTTTAGGGAACATTAACCTCTGCAAACTGTAATCACCTCTAATACAGAGAAACATAATAACCTACTGACCCTGAAAGGGCGATGTTACTGGCACAAAGGGCTTCCCTGTCTACCTTTTTATAGCCACAGTGGAACAGATTTCCGCTCGATTGCTTGCAATCTTCATAGAAGCTGCTAGAGCCGCACAGTTACCAGATTCTATGTACAATGCTCACATTCTTATCCAGATGTTCAGGAAGGATCCTACCTTATGAGGGCCATACCGTACTATCTTGCTGATTAATGCTGATGTTAGAATTCTGGGCAAATGTTTAGCAACCCATCTACAGCACCACATACCAGCACTGGTCCATCCAGATCAGACTGGCTGTCACAACCCTTACCCAGACCCCCACTGTCAAGTCCACTTGCCAGGTAGGATCAGGGCTCGGGGCTCCATCAAGACCTTGAAGGCCGGGTACCCACTCCCAAGACTCTCTTGGGGCCAGTCCTGGCGCCTATGGCGCCAGGCTCATACACTTTGAAGAACATGTGTAAAGGGGGACTACTTTTTTCATTTGGGCCTGCAGCCAACATGGAGGCACCCAAATAGCTTGGTTCCTAGGAACTAAGCTATGCGGTATAAGGTTTTGGGTTTGGTCGCCTAGGGACTACTTTACCTGGACTACTTTGTTGATGCTATTTAAACCACACCCGAACAAGAAAGCATGCTTCACGTTACTTTGCAGACTGCAACGTGACACTCACCGTGTCCTGTGATACCCACGAGCCTCGGAGAAGAAGAACCTGCAGAGGAGACAAAAGGGACATCATTAGCAGTATCTTACCTGCAATCTCTATCGTGTTATCTGCTCTCAGCTTCTTCTGGACTCCGCATACCTTCCGGACCAAAAGACCTGAAAGAGGGAAGGAGAGGACAATATTAGAGAACGCATATTCTGAGAGTGCTAAACCACAAACCGCACAAGAAGCTTACCTGGCTGGTCGCCTCCCGGCTGGCATCGCTCCGGCGTTCCACACACGCTGGAGAAGCACCGCGACCTGTAAAGAAGGAAGAAAAAAACAGGTTAGCAAAGGCAAGACAAGGCAGCGCTGCGCATAGCGCTTACTTACCGCATTGTAGCGCACATCACGCGCCATCATTTACCGGCGAGGCCCAACTCAACCAGTTCGCCACGCTGAAGCTCTGCACATCTAGGGGAGAAAAAGACATTATTAGACAAAGAAAGGCATGCACGAATAACAACGCTATACAGAACTGCTGCAATAAGACCTACCTCAGAGACATTTAAACGGGCACGCGCCAGTGAAGTAACTTGGCCGCACACGCCCACAGAAGACAACGCGCCCCTGCCAAGAAGGCAGGACGGAGAGCACGCCTAATCCCACAACAAGGTGAGGAGAGGGCCCAGAGGGGCTGAAGTCACACAGGGTGGTGGGATGATACTTACCTCAGTTGGCCAGTCTTGAACCCAGTCCTCCTGTATTTTCAGGCTGAACATCCTCCATAGACACCATCTGGGAAACTGGGGAGAAGATACCTGCAACCAACCCGGACGGAGTGTCGTCTCCGTGGATAACAGGTGAGCGTAAAACTGGCTTTGTCCCGAGCAGGCACTCCTCAGGCAACAACTCCTCAGGCAACCTAAAATGACTACTAATAATCTTGTCATGCTCTCAAGACCCTGACACAGTGATTGTTTCCATTGATGTGCACTTTCTAACTCCCCTTAAATTATTATATCGCTCCCCTGAGGCGTCTGTAATAAAAAAACATGAATACCTCATTCCCATTCTCACTACACAAAGGTACCAGATGGGGCTATCCCTTTTCCCTTTTATTATACTACTTGCAATATAGCCGTTGGCTGCCAAAATTAGGGCAGTCACACAACTTATAGACATCACAGGCAATGACGGAAGCAAACATAGAATCTCCCTTTATGCTGACAATACCCACCTATACGCCAGCCAAAATGCACCATGGCTCCCAAGAACCTTAGAGATAATAGCTGAGTTTGGATAGGTAGCAGGCTATAAAATTAACTTTGCCAAGTTAGAGGTGTTACCTATCCATCCTGGCATACCATGGGATCTGTGTAGAGTAGCCCCCTTTAAGATCCAATGCAGTTTTATACCCTACCTAGGAATCTATAGTGACCTCCATAAAATAATCCACAAAAAACTACAATTTAGTAATTCCTAAAATAATCACTGACTTACACCGTTGGAACAAGCTGCCCTTTCTATGTCGGGAAGAATCAACACGCTAAAGATGAATTCCCTCCCCAAGTTCACTTACTTAGCCCAGAAGCTTCCAATGCCACCAGAGACAAAACTGCTTCACCAGCTGCAAACAAACAGCAGGTTCAAATGGAGGCACAAAAAAGCAAGATTAAATACAAAGCTGCTTAAAGCAGATAGGAAGTATGGAGGCTTAGCAGACCTATCTTGACTGAACTATCACCTGGCAGCATTGCTGGTATGGGCCAAGAGATGGCTAACTGTCGAGTATGTGCCAATCTGGTTACCGATGGAGTTGGCAGGGATCCACCCTTTTACCCCGCAGGAGGCCTTGGCGATCCCTCCAAGCAAATTGCAGAAGTCTATGAAAAGGCATACAATTATAGGCAATCCTATAAAAAGCTGGACAATAGTGGGCGGCAGGCTGTCTCAGCATCTGGAAGAATGGTGGGGCATTACCTCTGATACTTTGGCCCTGCAGACTGTAGCCCAAGGTTACTGCCTCCCGTTCTTTAAAAGCACTCCCGATTGTCCACCAGGGAGTCAGTCCTTCAAGGTACCAGACTCGCTCCTTCTGCAGAAGATTTGCATCCTGTAGGAGAAAAGTGCTATAGAACCAGTGCATGTAGTGGCGAGGAACCAGGGATGGTACTACCCTTTTTTGTAATACCAAAGAAGGACGGAGGGCTGAGACCCATCTTGGACTTGAGATGCTTGCACAAGTTCCTCAGGAAGGACAAGTTCAAGATGGTTACTCTTTCTCAGATCCTCCGCACCCTCCAGCTACAGGATTGGATGGTATCATTGGACCTTCAGGGTGCTTATTTCTATCTGCCTAGTCATCAAAAGCACATGATGTACCTGAGGTTCGCCATTGGCAGTTCTCATTTTCAGTTTCGGTTCTGCCATTCGGGCTCACCTCTGCCTTGAGGGTTTTCACAAAGCTGATGGCCGTAGTGGCAGCAAGTATAAGGAGGGGATGGATTCACATCTACCCCTATTTGGACGATTGGCTGTTCAGTGCCCATTCCGTGGAACAAGTCCTGGAACATCTCTGCATCACCTGCCACTCCCTACACAAGCTGGGCTTCTCCCTCAATTTAAAGAAGTCCCACATGATACTTCTCAGAACCTTCAATTGATTGGGGCTGTCCTGGCTGCTTCCTCGGGTGAAGCCTTGCCACCCAAGGTGAGGGCTCGACATATTTGGCAGATGGTCATTAAGTTTTGAGATGCCCAACGTCTACCTGCCTTCAACTTTCAGCGGTTGCTCAGTCTCATGGCTTCTTGCATGTTGTGGTGCCAGAAGCCCATCTGAGAATGAGGTCTCTTCAGTGGGCCTTCAGAACTCAGTGATCACAGTTCTCCGGCTGAATGACGGATCTACTTCAGGCCCCGAACAAGGTTGAACCGGATCTCCTGTGGTGGGCTTGCAAGGAGAAAGTGTTGAAGGGGGAACCCTTTTGGCAACCATGTCTGGAGATAAAGGTAGTTACGGACACCTCCTTCACTGTTTGGGGAGTTCATGCAAATGATTTGGCAATCGGCGGTCGCTGGTCTCCATCGTAGTCCAAACTGCACATCAACCTTTTGGAGCTGAGGGCAATCGGGCTAGCGCTGATGGCCTCTCTGCCCTCTGTCTGGGGGAAAGAATGTGATGATAATGACGGACAACACAGTGGCCATGCATTACCGCAACAAGAGAGGTGTAGGGTCACTACAACTGTGCAGAGAGGCAATGCAACTCTGATTTTGGGCACTGCAAGAAGGAATCTATCGGTCAGCAGTTCACCTAGCCGGTGAAAAGAATACAGCTGTGGAAGCTTTGACCAGGCAGAGCATAGTCTCCCACAAGTGGGAGCTAGCTCAGGAAGTCCTTCAAGAGATCTTCACCCTTTGGGGGAACCCTCAAGTGGACCTGTTTGCATCTAGTGTCAACAGGAAATGAGACCTGTACTGCTTTAGGGAATGTCCTCAGAGAGGAGCTCTAGGAAATGCGTTTGTGGTGGACTGGGAATTTTCACTTCTGTACGTGTTGCCCCCAGTCCCTGTCATTCCTCATGTCATCAGGAGATTCAGGAAGTTTGGGAAGCCTATGATCCTCATTGCCCTGGGTTGGGCGAGGAGAATGTGGTACCCGGACCTTCTGGACATGTCTATCTGCCCTCCAATTTGTGTTCCCCCAAAGAGAAGATCTGCTCTCGCACGGGGGAGCTTGCATTCTTCACACATAAATCAGGACCCTGAACCTTCACGTCTGGTTTCTGAGAGGTTAAGATACAAGGATTGGGACCCTCAAGAAGATGTAATGGAGGTGTTGCTTTCGGCCAGAAGACCAGCAACAAAGTATCTGTGCCATTGGAACAAGTTTGGCAGCTGGTGCAGAGCTAAGAATATTGAACCCTTCTCTTGCAAGACACAAGTGGTGTTGTCCTTTTTGCTTCATTTAGACCATCAGGGGCTGGAAACAGCGATGACAAAAGGATATTTGGCAGCGTTGTCTATCTTTAAGCGCTCACCAGACCAGGGATTGTATTTTAAGGTGCCTATCGTGATCCAGTTTCTTACGGGGTTAACTAACATTTTCCCGGGGGCGTGGCTTGATGGCTACATGAGAGGACGTTCTTTGGAGGAGCTCCCGATGATCCGATCCTGGGAAAAAAGTGATGGTTTTTGGCGGACTTTCGAGCCCACGGTGCATCTAAAGGCGTATGAAAGTGGGGGGCATACGGTGCGTGCCCTCCCCAACGGCGAGACTGCATATTCACGTAACTAGACCCCGAAGAAGGTGGTGGTCGCGCGAAGGAAGGGGAGCACCCAAGATGGCCGCTCGTGGACAAAGGGCCATAAAAGGTCAGACAAGCTGAGGAAGACAAGGTTGGTCGGAACGTGGGCGAGCCCAACCAGATAGACGGGTCGCATGCCCCTCGGGCTGGAAGCAAGAACATAAGGGCGAGCCCCCACTGCAGAGGATACAGCTGGGCGCGTGGGCCCAATCGACGCAACAGGATGTCTTCCAAGGTGGTGCGACCCCGGATCAAGCAGCCTACGATGGAGACCTATGGTAGGTCGCCCTCGGGCGCGGAAGGGGGCAAGAGCAAAGAAACCCCTGCGGCGGCGACTGACCCACCGGGTACCATCCAGGAGGTGCTGGCAGCAATTGCTGACCTGAAGGTGGCCTGGGAGACGAAGCTGGGCCTGGCTATGAAAGAGTTGCAAGAGGGCCTAAACCTCAAGATAGGAGTGGTCCGAGAAGAAGTGAACCTGTTGCGCCAGGATGTGCGAACGATCGCGGAGCGCACTGGGGAACTAGAGAAGGAGTTGGCCCCGACCGTGGAGGCGTGCAATACACACGCCAAGGAACTTCATGCCCTCGTGCAGCGAGTGGGCAATTTGGAGGACAGAGCAGAGCAGGCGGAGGGGCGAGCCAGGCGCAATAACATTCGCATAGTGGGGGTACCGGAGGGAATGGAAGGATCGAACCCCACGGATTTCGTTGAAACCATGCTTTTGCAGGAGATTACAGGCGGAGAGCTGACCCAGGGGTTCGCGGTCGAAAGGGCGCATAGGGCCCTGACCAGGAGACCGGCCCCAGGAGACCCCCGCGGCCGTTGATTGCAAAGATCTTGAACTATCGTGACCGCGAGAAGATTCTCGAATTTTTCCGGAAAGGGGGCACGATAGAAAGGGGGTCAGCGAATATAACAGCATATCCAGATTACACGTTGCTTGTACAACTGAGTCGAATGAACTTTGGAACGGTGAAGAGGAGGCTCAGAGAGGCAGGCCACCGCTACATGTTGCTTTACCCCGCTAGGTTAAAGGTGATTCATAAGAACAGATCCCTCTTCTTTGAGACGCCGAGCGACGCGATGGAATGGCTGGATATGCAAGGTCGACCACAGGAATCGGATGCCCAGACAGAAGCGGATGGAGATGAGTAGCACGCTGCAGAGGCACCCGTGAGGCCATAGCTATGACATTGGGACTAGAATATAGTCTGATATTGTGCTTGTGTGGGGAAAGTCACGGCATCGGCCGGCGGGTCCCGTTGAATTCACTTCTACTAAATAGATGACTGGGAGCTCCTGGGGAGCAACCTCTGCACCCGATAGTAGTACACTTAGTTAGGTCACTGTTAGATTGGTGACACCCCGCGGGGTCCTTGTTCTTGGTCACGAGACGGGTCCAGACGTGGGTAGGCCTGAGATCCAGGGATGGAGCTGGGCTATTGTTGGGGGTTGGTGGGGAGGGGGGGGAGTTGTGTGCAGTGGTGTGAGGTTGGGGAAGGGGGGAGGGGGGCACGGTTCGTTAACAGAAGGGAAGGAGCCAGGAAACGACCCTAGATGGGGAACATTATGGGGAGGGATGGGGCGGAGATAGACCGACCAGATGGCATCGGGTAATCTCAGAATTGTGACCTGGAATGTACGGGGCCTCAACAGCTACCTTAAACGCAACAAAGTGATGATGTATTTAAAGAGGATGCGCCTAGACATAGCCCTGCTGCAAGAGACCCACCTCACTAGGGAAAGGCTGGAGGTGGTCGGGAGGAAATGGAAGGGCACCGTTGTGGGGGCGGCGTACTCAGCGTATGCCAGAGGGGTTGTCACTTGGGTGGCGCCCCACGTGCCGTTTCGAGTGCTTGATTCTACGGTGGACCCGGAGGGTAGAATGGTGGTGGTAAACGGGTCTCTTGGAAAACAGAGAAATACACATCATAAATTTGTACGCCCCCAATAACGATACAGCGGCTTACTTTAGGACATTCTACGGTAAACTTGGCCCCCTGGCGGGGGGTACGGTAGTGTGGGGGGGGGGACTGTAACTGTACCGTAGACCCCAGTATGGATAGGTCCAAGGACAGGGCAGGAAAAACGGCACCGGCGGCTAAAGCGCTGAGTACCCTACTGAAAGACCTAGGCCTAGAGGATGCGTGGAGAAGGCTGCATCCCACGGATAGACAGTACTCACACTACACAGCGCCACATGATTTGTATACAAGGTTAGACTACATGTTTGTAACAGCTGGGATAGTGAGAGAAATAGAAGAAGCAGAATGCAAAGCCCGAGTGCTGTCGGACCACTCGCCCTTGGTGGTTGACTGGAGACACCAGCCCCCACACCCGCAGATCCCTACATGGAGACTTAGGACCGAGGCTCTGCAGGATGAGGGGTTTCGGGAGGGCCTGAGGGACGCCATTGCAGAATATTTTGATACGAACACGGGAAGCGTAAGCTCTGTGGGCACACTGTGGGAAGCGTTTAAGGTGGTGGTGCTTGGGGTAGCTATTTCCCAAGTTAAGGGGCTACAGGGGGGGGTCGCAAGGGAGCTCCGGGAGGTGGAAAGGGAGCTAGAGGAGCTCACGCGTTGCGTGAGCACCGCTTATGATAACAGAACCAAAGTAGAGGAGCTACAGTTGTCCTGTAGTGCACTCTGGGATAGACTGTGCAGACTCAGCTACAGGAAATATACGGAGAGGATACACGCAGGGGGCGACAAGCCAGGCAGACTGTTGGCCTGGCTGTATAAGAGTGAGACCCCCCGCTCTGTGATTAGTGAGATTCAGGGCGAAGGAGGTAGCATATGCAAAACCCAGAAAGAGATAAATGAGGAGTTCCTTAAGTTTTACAGACACTTGTATGAGGACTCGGGGGAGGATATGGGCCAAGACATATTAGACACATTGGGGGACATTGAGCTGCCCACCTTAGATGATCTAGAACGTTCTGAGTTGGACGCACCCGTCACCTCGGATGAGCTGGAGGTAGTGATTCGGAACTTGCCCACTTGCAAGGCGCCGGGTTCGGATGGGCTGCCCAGCGAGTTCTACAAAACATACCAGCAAGAGTTGCTCCAGTCACTGCTTGCCACTTTCAACGAAGCCTATAAGAAGGGAGAACTCCCGTTGTCCCTCCGTGAGGCTGTAATCATCCCACTCCTGAAACCAGGTAAGCCGGCCGTGGAGCGCGGGTCTTACAGACCGTTGTCCATGCTCAACCAGGACAGCAAAATACTCACGGCGGTGCTGGCTAATAGACTGAAGAGGGTGATTAAGAAACTGATACACCCAGATCAGACGGGATATGTTCCGGGCAGGAACATCACCGATAACCACCGGAGGCTACACCATGTCATAGACCAAACTGAGGAGGACACGGGCGAGCTGGCTATAGTGTCGTTAGACGCGGTCAAGGCCTTCGACTCTGTACGATGGCCCTGGCTGAAAGCGGTCCTGAAGGGGTATGGAGTGGGACCCGGATACCTCAGATGGGTACAGTTATTTTACAGCACCCCGATGGCGAGGGTCAAGACAGGGTCCACGTCTTGGCAACTGGGCAGGGGGACCAGACAGGGATGTCCCTGGTCACCTATGCTATATATAGTGGCATTGGAGCCGCTGGCAATATGCCTGCGCCAACAATATGGGGAGATGGGCATAAACACGGCCAGTGGAGAGCATCTGATATCATTATATGCGGATGATATGCTCCTTTATTTACGCTACCCAGAAGAAAACCTACACTACCTCCTAGAGGTGATAAAACGGTACGCCATCCTCTCCGGTATATCAGTGAACCCTGGAAAGTCCAGCCTGTTCCCTTTGGGTAGATATAGGAATGTCCCGGTGCAGAGGCTGCCTGTTTTGCCAATACCATGGCAGCCCGTAACATTTAGGTATTTGGGGATAAACATTTACCACAAGATCGAGACAGAACACAAGCACAACACGGAAAAGGCGATAGAGGGGATTAAGAACAGTATGGTATTTTGGTCCAGACTGCCCCTGACCATGATGGGGAGGGCGGCCTTGCTCAAGATGGTGGTCCTACCTAGACTCTTGCACTTTTTTATAAACGTCCCGTTTCTGATACGCAGGAGCCTATTCGCGAAACTTCACAGCGTGTGTAGGGGTTTTGTGTGGGGCAGCTCTAGGAATAGGGTGGCTCTGTGGAAGCTCCAGAACCCTTGAGACAGGGGGGGGATAAGCCTGCCTAACTTCGAACTCTATTACCTGGCGGGGCAGCTGCAGTACGTGGCCAGGTGGCTCTCGACTGAAGATTCGGCGGAAGCCAGGCTCCTGCGCGAAGATACAGCCCCATACTTTCTGATGGAAGTGGTGTGGTTGGGCAGAGATAAACTGGTGGGCAAGGGGCGGTTACTGAGGTTGGGCTGGGAGATCTGGCACAGGACATGGAAGACTGGGGGGGACTTGGAACCATACTCCCAGCAGGCCCCTTTGGCGGCTCTGTGTGGGAGCGACTCTCAACTACTTGAATCGGTCTGCAGATACTGGGAACAGGTAGGCCTAGCCACCCTCGGGGACATATGGCAGGAAGGGGAGGCGATGGACTTTCAGCGGCTGCAGGAAGAGACGGGAGTACATGGTGGCCAATATATAACCTACACCAGGCTGGTGAAAAAGACTAGAGAAAGATGGCCGGAGACGGTGCTCGCGGGGGATCCAGATGCCTCCCTGGAAACCATGTATGATGTATCGGAGGGCGGGCACGAAATATCGAGGATATATGAGCTCCTGCGAGCAAGGGCAGGGAAGGAGTTGCTCCAATTGAGACAAGATTGGGAGGAGGAGGTAGGAGGACCCATGACGGATGGGCAGTGGGAACGGGCCCAGAGGAACCATAAAAAGGTGTCCCGTAACGCGAGATTCCAACAGCTTCAATTGTATGTTACCCACAGGGCTTATTTAACCCCAGGAAGATTGCAAAGTTTGGGGGATCAGCTATATAGCAATGCCCCAGGTGTGGGGAGGTGAACGCGGGACTGCTACACATGTTTTGGGCTTGCCCGGAGGTGCATAGATTTTGGAACGAGGTCAAGACGAAACTGGCTGGCGGGGGGGTGGTGCTGGATGTGGAATCGGCCTGGTCATGCTTGCTTGGACTATTCCCTAGACCCCGGCATTTGAAACACACAAGCAAGATGAAGGGCCTGGCCTATGTCTTGGCCAAATGTAGAATCGCCATGGGCTGGAAGGCCCACAGACCTAGGGTGGAGTTATGGTGGACAGACCTCTTGAGGTGGGCGGAAGCTGAATCAGTAGTCTGGTTTGAAGCGGTCACCAGGGGGGGCGAAGAAAAGTAGGGCCCTTGCTGGCCTGGCGGCAATTGGTGGCCTCGTTGGCAAACCCTCACCAGGGTGACAACGAAACAGAGGACCCGGTTGATGGCTGTCTAGGTAGTGTGCCACCCAGTGATGTTCCCGTAAACGATATGTGAGAACCGGCTCTAGTTTAAAGGGGGAGGGGGGAGTTGGGGAGTTTGAAAATGTGTTGAAATATGATGCTTTCTATGTTTTGAAACAGTTGTAGTGTGTTTGTTTGACCTTAAAAAATAAAATAAAAATATATTGCAAAAAAAAAAAAACTAACATTTCCCCCACTGTCCCATTCATTGTACTAGTCTGGGATCTAAATCTGGTGCTAAAGTTTCTTATGGGAGCTCCGTTGGAGCCTATCCATTCATGTCCTTTAAGGATGCTAACCCTTAAAACTGTCTTTCTAACTGCTATTACCTCCGCTTGTAGAGTCAGTGAGTTGCAAGCCTTATCTCGTAATCTTTCGTTTACCACCTTTTACAAGGAAATGGTTGTGTTGAGGGTCGGTCCTTCCTTTCTACCGAAGGTGGTCGCTGAATTTCATTTGGCACAGAAGATTGTGCTGCCTACATTTAATCCGCCTCCCATCCTTCTAAGGAGGAGTAAAGGCTTTATCACCTAGATCCAAAAAGGCAGTTGGGTTTTTATATCAATAGACTGGCAAAACTCACAGAATGATCAGATTTTTGTGAGATATGCTGGTCACAAGCTGGGTCAAGCTGATCTAAGCAAACATTATCCAGTTGGATTATTTTATACTACAACCTGGTGGGCAGAGATGTCCCTACCGGCTTACAAGCACATTCTACCAGATGTGTGACTACTTCTTCGGCTTTGCAACGGAGGCACCAGTGCAGGACATCTGCAGTGATTCAAATTGGCCTTCTCTTCATACTTTCTCAAAGCATTATTGCCTGGACTCTGCGTCGGGTCAGGAGGCCAAGTTTGGCAAAGCTGTCTTGCACTGCGTTAATGAAAATTAAATTCTCTGTTCCCACTTCATACAACATACAGCTATGGGAGTCTGTCAAAGTTAGGGAATATGTGGGAGGACACAATCCATTTGAATAACACATTACTTACCCCATGTAATGTTCTTTCGACTGGATGTTCCTCCCACGTATTCCTAATTGCCCTCTCAACCTGCCTTTCTACCTTTGGAAGATTTTCCTGTTTTACACCTTCATCTCTTCCAACGTCAAGTCATCTTGTTGCCTTAGAAACATCTGTGCATCAGGGCGCTAGAGAGCCATCCAAGATGGCCGCCTCCTAGAGAGCTCCGTGTGGCTCTCCATTAATCCTGCGACATCCTCGCCTCTGCGGCATCCAATTCACCCAAATCTGCTACCAGGTGCGCTAGGAAGGCGCCCCTGATCACCCCGAGACCTTTTTCCTCCCCAACGGCGAAGCACCGGCCGAGATCCTGCTCGAGCGCCAAGGCCCGCGGACCACACCAGCAACAGGCCAAGAGGGGAGGAGCAACCCGGGCCCGAAAGCGCTGAAGTAGCGGCGAGCCACCCGGCGCCCAGAACTGGCAGCGACCCGCTGGGTCAGAGACCGAGGGCACACCAGAGAACGGGTTGACGTGCGCACGACAGCGCCCAGAGACACACGGTCTCCGTCCCCGCAGCGACCAGGCAGAAAATCCAGCGGAGATCGCCAGACACGAAGGTAGGATCCCCATCCAGCGCGAAAGGTCGGCTTTCCCGACCCACCAGGCTGCTCAAACCCCTTTCGCCAGACACCGTGTAAACTCAGGAGGCGCAACGACAAGCCCCACACAGACTGCCTGCCTTGGCGCCCACCCGAATAACGGCCACAGAACATTCCCGCTGCCCCTTCATCCCGACGCCGCACAAGCCCCATTACCCGGCAACGACTCCCCACTCCAAGGCCTGACCAAGTCCCAACAGACGGCAACCGGAGCGCCCGCCAAAAGCGACGAAGATTACCCCCGCTGCCAGGCGCCACGAATCCCCCCTTCAAAATCGGGTGCTCCAAGCACGCACATCACCTGCCCCATAATCCGAGCGAACCAGGCCCCACACTCAGCTGCTTCCAGCTCGACAAAGGTGGACATTGTTGGCCTCTCTCACAAAACAGCGCAATACCCGCCAAGACCGGAAGACACCCTAAATCTCTCTCACTCAGCGGAGAGCACGAACGCGCTCCGGCACGGTGAACACTCGCCATCCTCACCAGGTCGAAAGCATTGGACTCGCTATAAACACCAGTGGGGGGTGGTCAAGCATTCAACGCAGAAACAAGAGCGTAATGGGGAAAACAGACAAAACCCAAAAGAAATTGAACTTCGACGCAAGCCATACCAGCAAACCCCCCAACGAAGGGTGCAGAACAGCGTCCCCAACACCCGCTACTTCCATGTCGGACGAGCAGATACCAAGCTTCGACATTAGGGAAATCCTGATGGACCTCAAGGCGGGGATTGGTGACCTAGGCAGCAAACTAGACAATCTCTCGTCTAAAGTAGACCAACTCCAACACAGGCTCGACAAGCACGCCGATAGGCTCGACACGGTGGAACAACGGGTCTCCGACCTAGACGACGGCACGTCGGCACTGACCACGCGGATCTCCACCCTTGAAACCCAAATGAAGGCAGTCTGTGCCAAAAATGAAGACTTAGAAGGGCGCTCAAGAAGAAACAACATCAGAATATTAGGAATCAGGGAAAAACAACTTCAAGGCAAAATGGAAGACCATGTTGAACAGATCTGCACAGCGCTCTTCGGGAATGAACTTTCCCAGCTATTCGTAGTCGAGCGCGCCCACAGAATTCCAAATTCAAGACCAATCCCAGGCGCAAACCCACGGCCAATTATTGCAAAACTGTTAAATTACAAAGATCGCGATGCGATACTCAAAGCAGCCAGGGAAAAAGGGAACCTCCAGTACGATGGAGATCCAATTCAGTTCTTCCCAGACTTCTCCCCCAGCGTACAGACTCAGAGACGCTCCTTCACCACCGTAAAGAGGAGACTGCAAGACAACCAAATACTCTACTCAATGCTATACCCGGCAAAGCTTCGCGTTCAACATGATGGGAAAGCGTTCTTCTTCCACACACCTGATGAAGCCAGCGACTACCTGGACCGAGCTGGCTGCAGGCCTGCCCCAAACAACCCCAGGCCGCAGCGCGAAAACCAAAGGCGCAGAGAACCACCATAATAATCGTCCCGGGCAGCCGAGGGAGACGACCTCCTGCCTCCAGCGCATCCACGCAAACCCATGCCGCAGAAAGTGACACTTCTAGTTCGTAGGAGAGCCACCCTTGACTCCCGGGAGGCACCTAGTGCCCCACGCACAGCAACCCTTACTGTTTGTTGATGAAAAGGGAACATCGCGGGACTGTTGGGGTTTGCCCGCGCGTGGGAGGGAAGTTAAGTGTACCACACCACCTCCAGTTGAGGTGGGTATCCTCACAATGGTTCAACAGTGAGGAGCATCCAGGTTCCGCGCCATCTCCCCCACACCCCCCCGCTTCACTAACGCAAACACAAAGCCCAACCTCCGAACCTCCCGACTCCATTCTATCCGCCAGATCACTCCCAACTACAATACCAACAATCTTGAGAAACAGACGACGAATCAACATAGACCCTAATTTACTCCATTCAAAGTCATAACCTGGAACATAAGAGGAGGCAATGTCCCATCGAAAACCAGGAAAATCCTCCAATACCTAAGGAGACATGAAGTGGACATAGCCATGATTCAAGAAACACACTTGCTCCCAGGGAAGGACCATCAGTGGGCCAAGAGTTGGGGATGCCACAGGTACTTCTCCTCTTACTCGTCATATTCTAGAGGAGTAGCGATCCTTATACATAAGAGGATTGGCTTCCGCCTTGTCCACACATCCAAAGACATCGAAGGGAGGACAGTCCTCGTAAGTGGCATCATAGATGGCCAAAAAATCACCCTTGTCAACTCCTACGCACCAAACGTAGACGGCCCTGACAACTTCAGCTGGGTGCTATCCCATCTCTCGTCTCGAGACCCCGCAACCATAATCTGGGGTGGGGACATGAACACAGTGCTGAACCCGGTGAAAGACAGATCCCACGCTACCCCACACCCTCCGTCCAGAGCCTGCCTCCAAATAAAAGAAATATGCAAAGCATTCGACCTGAAAGACTCATGGAGAGCATCAAACGGAGAGCGGCGAGAATACACATTCCACTCCGCACCACACAACTCTAGCTCTAGAATCGACTACCTTCTGACCTCAAGGAACGGCCCATGGACCAGCGGCTCATGCGACATCCAACCAAGAACTCTCTCAGACCACTCCCCAGTAACTCTCGTCCTCATCCCGGCTAATCCCAAACCTCCCCTAACGAGGTGGCGCTTCAAAACAGGCTCCATGCGAGACGAGGTCTTCGCGACGGAACTGAAGAAGGAGATCTCGATGTTCCTTGAAGCCAACACAGGGTCAGTTTCCTCAGCCAGCACGCTCTGGGAAACTCTGAAGTGCTACATCAGAGGGGTCTGCCACGCCAAAGAAAATGGCATCCTGAAACTCATAAAGCGGGAGCTGGCAACCAGCGAAGAGAAGCTAAAACAGCTAGAACTTCAAGGCACCGACACAAACAACCCAACAAGATCAGTCGCCCTGAGAGAAGAGCTACAAAGATTCAGGAACGCCGCCGATCGCGAAGTGAAATTCCTAAACCGCGACAGATTGGTCAGGCAATACGGCGAGGGGCAAAAACCGGGCGCTCTTCTGGCAAACTTGGTCAGAGCCGACAATAAACTGCCCCCGATAGAAGGGATCAGGAACAAACAGGGACAAATGGCCCACACCGACGAAGACATGGCAGAAGAATTCAGGCTGTTTTATCAAGAACTCTACAGTACTAGACACAACGGAGACCCAACCGCCGCAAGGGAGTACCTAGAGGATACTGAACTGTACTGGGTCGAACAACCCCTGCGAGAACCGCTGAATGAGCTAATCACTCAAGAGGAGATTATTGATGCCATAAAATCCCTCCCGAACTCCAAAGCTCCCGGCCCAGACGGCTTAACCGGGGAGTTTTACAAAGCCTTCGCACACACCATCGCTCCCCTTCTGACGGCAGTTTATGAGGAGTCGTTGGAGAAGGGATCCCTCCCCCACTCTACCCGAGAAGCCAACATCATCCTTCTGCACAAACCAGGCAAACCATCGGAGGACTGTGCATCATACAGACCCATCTCCCTCCTCAATCTCGACAACAAGATACTCGCGAAGGTACTTACCAACAGACTACTACCACTGATGCCCACCTTGGTACTAGCAGATCAGGCAGGCTTCATACCGGGCCGCAATACAACCTTTGGCATCAGGAGGCTGTTCAGCGTCATCGAAGCTCTCGATCCCTCAGCTCAAGCAATCGCAGTCCTCCTCGACGCCGAGAAGGCATTCGATTCAGTGGAATGGCCGTTCATGTTCTCCGTACTCACCAGAATGGGGCTGGGTGCGCGCTTCATCAAACTTGTTTCTCTATTGTACAACAAGCCACGCTCCAACATCATCGTAGGCACGGCAAAATCCGCTCCCATAGAGCTCCAACGGGGCACCAGACAGGGCTGCCCGCTCTCAGCACTCATCTTCGCCCTGATAATGGAACCGTTGGCCTCCAACCTAAGAGAGCATAGACAACAAAGAGGGCTCGTAATCGGACCGCACAAGCTCATTACGTCCCTCTACGCAGACGATGTGGCATTGCTCATTCGGGATCCCGAAGAAAATCTAAACCCGGTCATGAGGGAGGTAATCAAGTTTGGAACAGCCTCCGGCCTGAAGGTCAATCCAGCGAAGTCCATCATATTCCCGCTGACCCCTACTACCAAACCATTCGCGGATGACTTCCAGTTCACATGGAAAACGTCCAAAGTCCGGTACCTGGGGGTCCATATGTCCCTGAGTTACCACGAGGTGTTCCGCGACAACTACGAAGAGGTAGTCAAGTCCCTCCAGGAAAAAGTGACGCGGTGGAAGTCCTTACCGCTAACGCTCTGGGGGAGAGCTTCCCTGGTCAAGATGGTGATTCTTCCAAAACTGTTGTACCTATTCACCAATATCCCTATACTGCTACCCCAAACCTTCCTGAAAAGACTAAAGAGTATGGTCCTTGAGCTGCTCTGGGCAGGCAAACCAGCCAGAGTGGCGCACGCAACGTTGACACTCCCGGTGATGAGCGGGGGCCTCGCCCTCCCAGACCTGGAGAAGTACTTCTGGGCAGCCCAGGCGCAATTCCTCAGCCATTGGTACGCCACCCATACAATCAGACCTCACGTGCAGGTGGAGCGAGCCCTGGCTACCCCAAACTTGTTAACAGCAGTCGTCTTCAGCCAAATTCCCGTCCCCAACTGCACCATGAACGCAATGCTTTCAACGTACAAGGTCTGGAAGAGACTGGCTCAAATATACGGGGTACAACCTCGATACTCTCCGTTATTGCCTGTAAAGTTCATCCCAGGAGTTCCACTGACATCTGAGAAAGTATTTCACCAGTGGGTTGACAAATTACAAATAAAGACCCTGGGAGACTTCTTCACGGAGGACGGCTTTATAACACCACAACAAGCAAAATCGAAAGGCGGCAACACCGCACTTGACACATTCCTATATTTCAGGACCAGGTACACTCTACAAGCTCTCTTGCCAGACTTCCCCCAACAACCCCCAACCTGGCAACTACTCCACAATGCCATACAGGCGCAAGGCGAGGGCAAGCTGGTGTCGCAAATCTACAAATCCATCATCACAGACACGACACCCAAACTTACTCAGGCAAAGACCAGATGGGAGAGGTCCCTACACATGACCATTCCAGAGGAAGATTGGACCTACATCCTGAAACAGACACAAAAAATAGCTCTCAACTCTCGCCTTAAACTAATTCATTTCAACTTCCTCCACCAGACCTATTACACACCAGCAAAAGCTAACAGACACCACCCGGAGGCGGATGCGAACTGCGAGAGATGTGGGATGCAACCAGCAGACTTCGTCCACCTCGCATGGGAGTGCCCTGAAATAACACCCTTCTGGAGCCGAGTCTTGGAGACGACAGCAGCAATAGTGGGTGAGGAGATACAACCGAGCCAAACGGCAGCCTTACTCGGCATGACAAAATCACTTTCCGCCCCGTCAAGGACATTGGCAGGACTCCTGTTGACACTTGCCCGCAGGAGAGTGGCTATGGCCTGGGGTCGAGGCCCCCCTCCAACAATCCCTGCCTGGCGCAGGGACATTCTTTACTGTCAGGATGTGGAAACGGACTTTATTAAGTCACTACCCTTACATGCCCGCCCACCTGACATCTGGGGCCCGTTAGTACAATTCCTGTTAAACGAAGCTGAGGAGACACCTGACATTCGGCCAGGCACCCCTGGCACAGGAACAAGCCAGCTGTGATGACACAGAGCTAACAACACCGGCCACATGTCTCAAGTAACCGGAAAAAGACTGCACACCCATAGGAGTCACAGGACTGAGCGGGGGGACAGGGGGGAGGAGAGGGCGGGAGGGAGGTAGGACATGGCGCAGAGTTAAAACCACCCTAATGTGGGTGCGTAGTTGTTTAATGTTTTAAAAATCAAAAATAAAGGTTTTAAAAAAAGAAACATCTGTGCATACGAGAGGGGAAAACTAAGAACTGTAAAGTAACGGACGCGGTGCGTGCTATATATACTGACGTCCACGTCATACTCGACAGTGGACCGAGACCACAGAGGTACACAAGATCGATGATGTGATGATGCACGCTCTGCTGTGAACTATTTTTCCGAAGCAGCTGACATTGGATGGGAATATATCAAAGATGAGGAAAATGTAAGAGGAACATCCAGTTGAAAGAACATTATCAAGGGTAAGTAATTTGTTTATGTCAGCAAAACACTCAGCCATGGGGCTATCTCACTCCCAAAATTGTTGGAGAAACTGTGAGCAAGTGGGTACTGTCGGTCATACGGTGTGGATGTGCGTCACTATTTGTAAGTACTAACATTTACAATTCCATTATTATGTAGCACTACCATGGAATAAACGTCTTGAAAATCGAGACAAAGTGTTAGTTGATCCCCATCAAATATATCATAATATAGTAGAAATGTAATGTATAGCACCAACATATAATGGAAAAACCTCATATTATTTTATATACTGTAGGCAACCAAAGTACTCAACATGTATGGGCTATTCATCTAAGCTATCCAAATTAAATAAATACAGCTATGTAATTTCAGTTCTTCGTTTATCCCCTCCTCTCCAGGGAGTACTGTATTCAGCCTATCAAGCCAGTAGAGCTCTTTGTTCAAATCTCTTGGAGATATTAATAATGGATGTCTGGGTCACTTCTCAAATCTGGAACCTCATCTATCAGATCTGGTGTCTATACTGAAAGGAATTCCTGGCAATTGCTAAATTGGGATTGTTGGTTCTATTTAATTCCATCTAGTTTTAGCTTCCCTTGACGTTTGCCCTACATAAGGTGTGCCACATGAGCACCCAGTGGAATTAACAACATTGGTGGCAACACATGTAGCATAGTGTCTGAACTGAATCTTTTTGCTCGTAGTGTGTGGGAATATCACGTTACCCTGAGCAACGTTGTTACAGTTACTACAGTGCAGACATGGATATTTACCTGTTCTTTTCATTTTTGCTTGGTACGTCTTACATCAATGGTGCATACTTATAGATCTCTTAAGTCACTGCTACTTTTGAATGCAACACAGTGTGGGGAGAAGATAACATTTTTTTGACCCATTTTAGAATGCCCAATGTTTTTGAATACTTTCCTTGATCCTGTAATAGGATTCTTATTATTCTGCACACAGTATCTAGACCCATGCACCAAGGGTGGCTGAGGTCGATCTGAGTTAGTATGTTTGAGTGGTTTTCTTGTTTTCCAAGTCACTTTTGCTTGTGTTCTGTCTAACTCCTCTTGTTAATGTTAAAGGACATTTGTACCGCGCACTATCATCACCGGAGTGGTCCCCTGGCGGCTCTGAAAGAGGAAGGGATGGGGGTTAGTGGGAGGAAGCTGGAAAAGTGCAAGAAAGCAGTGACGTGCTGTTGGCGGCCTCAGCCCGGTGGGTCCGTTGGTTGGGCCTGGGGTGTTTGCGGCTGGTAGTCGTCGTGTACTGTTGTGCGAGTCTGTGTGTTTTTATCTTGTTGTTGCAATGTAGTGAAGTGTGTGCGGTTTGTTGTGCTGTAGGTTTGTGGTTGTGTTTGGTTTGGAGTTTGAGAGGTGCATGCAGAGGGGGAAATTGTTAGTGCAATTGGTTAGTTGGCATCTCTTATCCTGAATTGAGGCGCTGGGCTTGTGTCATCTCCCCAGATGGGGTTCTGGAGCACCCCTGCGCCTCTGTCCTGATCTGGGTCTGTCCGGCCTTCAAGGTCCCTTTCACATCTGGCACCCTCCTCCACCAGCCTCCCTCACAGCTCTGCCTGTCTTCCCTTCCCACTCATACGGCCAGTGCTCCTGCCAATGTCCACAACACAGCTAGTGTGGTGATTGCCAATATCCCGACAATTCCACAACACTGTGGTACCTGGTGGTAACTAGGGGCGAGTGCGGGTGTTGGGTGGGATAAGGGTGGGGTAGTTGACTCTGTCTCCATGGGTGTTGCCTGTGTTCCACTCTGCCCGGTGTCACCCATCCAGGTGCCGCGGAAGCTTCCCAGTCGGTTCTGGACGATGTCCGTGTCCACTCCAGTTTAGTCATCGCTTTCTTTTCTGTTTTGGTTTTCAGTTCGAGTCTGTGGTGACGAAGAGCCAGGTTTTTAGTAATTTCCTAAATTTTAGGTGATCTTTGGTGTTTCTTATTTCGTTTGGGATGTTGTTCCAGGTTTTTGCAGCTAGATGGTAGAAGGAGGTGCCTCCAAGTTTTTTCTTGAGGTATGGTTTTGGTTCCAGGCGGATTTCTTTGCTTGACCTAAGGAGTCTTGTTGGCGTGTAGACTGTTATTTTCTTTTGTAGGAATTCTGCTCATTGTCCACTGATTGCCCTGTGCGTTATGCACATTGTTTTGAAGGTGATGCAATGTTTTACTGGGAGCCAGTGTAGTGTTTTTAGGGCAGGGGTGATGTGTTCTCGTCTTGATAGTTTGAGGAGAAGTCTGGCTGCTGTATTTGGGATCCGTTGTAGTTTCTTCAGGAGGTATTCTGGTATTCCGAGGTAGAGGCTGTTTGCATAGTCGATTCTGGACATGATGAGGGCGACGATAGTGAGTGTTTTGTGCATGAAGGAGAGGAAAGGTAGGATTCTTCTTGCCGTGTGGAGGAGGAAAAAGCATTTCTTGACTGTTGGATTTATTTGTGGTTCTAAGGTCAGGGTGTTGTCCATCAGGACTCCCAGATTGTTTACTACCTTAGATGGTGATGGTGCGGTTCCCATTTCCGTTGGCAACGGGATGGCGGTTTCTTTCTCTTGGTCTTTGGATATGATCATGCTTTCTATCTTTCCTGGGTTGATTTTCAGCTTGTTGACATTCATCCAGTTGAAGACTTCTCTTAGACGCTCGATTAGGGTTGAATGATCAGCTTGGGTGTCTTTGATTTTGTAGATGATTTGAGTATCATCTGCGTAGTTGTAGCATGTAATGTGGTATTTTTTGAAGATTCTGATAACCGGAGTCTGGTAGATGTTGAAGTACAGTGGTGATAGTGAGGATCCTTGTGGTACTCCACAGTCGTTAAATAGTGGAGTGGATTTGAAGGGTTTAATCCATACGGTTTCTTTTCTGTCTGCTAGGAAGGATTTAGTCCAGAGTAGTGCTGTCTGTAATGCTTATGTCTTCTAGTCTTAGGTTAGGGTGTCATGACTAACTGTGTCGAAGGCTGCATTGAGGTCAAGCAGAATAAGGGCTGCGGTTGTGTTTGAGTCTGCGTTAGTTTTTAGGTCGTCCCAGATGGATAGTAGTGCTGCTTCCATTCCTCTTGCGGGTCTGAAACCGACTTGAGCTTGGTCTAACAGGTGGTGTTTTTCTACGTGTTCTTGGGTTAGTTTGTATACGTAGGTTTCCAGGAGTTTTGCCGGTTACAGTTCCTGTTGCTGGTGATAGGTTCAGAAGATTTTTGTAGTATTCTGCTGGCGTTCTTTGTGCAAGGATTGATTTGTAGATGTCTTGTGAGTAACCTCTGTTCAGACATTTGGCAAGCATTTTCCTGGACTCCTTATGGTACTGTTTATCATCACTCATGATGCGTTTTACCCAGAGTAGTTGACTATGTGGTAATCCATACAATGTGCTAGGAGTGCAAAAACTAAGATGATGCCACAAATTGTTGCTGCCAGTTAGTTTGTGAAAAACATTAGTAACTATTTTCAGTGACTCAGGAATGACTTCAACATCCAAGTAATGAACACCTGGATTTCCCACATTGGCGGTAAACTGAATGCAGTCATCGATTGCATTAGAAAAATGTAGAAAGTTATGTAATGTTGGTAATGGACTGTGCCAAAGAGCAAACATGTCATCAATATAGCATCTCCAATATTTCAGAAATGTATACTAAACAGGATGATTTATAAGGTTGTCTGATTAAAATGTGTACGTAAAGCAATGCACTTATGTGGGGGGCCATCGTGGCAACCATGGTAGTTCCTGAAATGTGTAAAATAAATATTGCCACTTAAATCTGAAGTATGCTGACAACAGAATGGCCTACAATCTCTTTTTCAATATATTTAAGCCTCTTCATCAATGGTGGGAATGTGATAGCATGGGCGTATGGTTTGTTATGCTGATCTACCTGTAGATTTATTGCATGATCTTAAAGCTCAATGGGAAAACGACTTACACTCTACATGGTATAATGCAACTTGGCAAATAATACTGAAAATCTAGTCTTTTGGCCCAAAAGACTAAGATTGCTCTCTATTTCGTACTGCCTCCTTCAGACATCTTATTGGTTCCTGACTCCGGACAAGAAAGCCAATAGGTCCCTGCTGAGAAATTCTGGAGGGGTTGACGGTTGAAGGGATCCCTTCTAAATATGATTTGGGAATTCCCAATTTTTGTTCTATTTGTCAAAAGGTATTTGAAACCATTGAGCATACTTTGGGTATTAGATTAGAGAAGTCTTAAACATTGGACTTAATGGGATCATCAGTGTTTATGCTGGACTTTCCTGATCAACAAGCAAAAGGGTTTTCACTTGCATTGGCAACACAAAAAAGATAATAGGATACTGGAAGACAGTTCAAGGGAGTTTATACCGGCAGTGAAAGGACCTTATACAAATAGCAGGTTATGAGTCTCGCTTGTTAAGACACCTTAACCGAGGAGAGGATGACGCCCTCATAGAAAGCCTTACTTTTATGTGTCTCAATGTGTCTGATTATTGTGGAGATTAAAAGCTGAGAAGGGGAAGGGAATGGTGGAAGATAACTCTTTTTTTTCTTTTCCTTTTCTTTTGTTTATTGATATGTTGGACATTTTTTTAAAGATACATTTTAAGAAAAAAAGAAAACCTGAGCAGGTGGTTGGGTAATTCAATAAGTAGTAAGACACTGATACATACAGCCTAGAGATGTGCTTTTGTGACTTTTGTGACAGACATAGCTAGCTGAATGGGGGCAATAGTGTACTAGGCTGGCAAAGGGCACAGAACAGAAATAGATAATCGATGGGACATAGAGAAGGATTAGGGGTTTTGTAACCTGGGCAGGTGACCAGTAAAGGCACAGAGCAAGTGGTGGTGAATAATGGGCACTGAACAAAGGAGGGTATGGTATGAAAACAGATTAGTAACAGGTACACTAGGCATAAAGTAGAGGCACAACACAGAGAATTTGAATGACGGACAGACAAAATACCCATGGGTGATAATGAAAACCTTTAATGGAGTACAGAGGGATCTGTATTTCATTGTATTTGAAACACAGCATATTGATGGTGTGGTGTGCAGTGTTTTTATGCCAGGTGTCAGAGTTAGCTACTCACAAGTGCCATCTGTTGCCTTTTAGAAAGATGAAATTGGAGAGGTGCTACATGAGGTGGATTTCCAGCAGCTGAAGATTGAGAACAGCCAGTTCCTGGAGCGGATCGATGAGAGAAACCAGGATCTCTTGCATCTGAAATTGACAGCAGGAACCACTCTTCAGATCCTTACCTCTTACAAGGTACAAATGGACAGCTTGCATCTCCTGCCGGGTGCCAATGCCAGAGGACAGCTTTGACTACAAAAACACTGAGTTTTTTTTGGGCTAAACCAATCCTACATGTGCACATCCAGTTTCAATAAATAAATCAAATAAGATTTATTTTGGCGCATTGCCACAAAAGCATACATCCATTAAAACCACAGCAAACAGTATCATAAAATTGTGATATAAAACATACAATTACAAAAATAAAACAAACTACATAAAACAGGTCTGACTTGTACTTGCCTACCGGAGTTAGAGTTCAATACAGTTAATTAGTTCTAGAAATCATGTATTTACTTGGGTCCAACTACTGGATTACATTTCAATTAATCTACTCGAAGACGTCTTTCTCATGTAAAAAAGCATTGGCTAAACACGTAGTAACAGCATTGAAAACTGTAGGGGACGAACAAGATTACATAAAAAACAACACATCTTTCCTGTACCTGATACCATAACTGTTCATAACTGATTTAAGCCATCTCCAACTTGCAACATTATACAAAGGGCATGCTAAAAAGAAATGCAGTTCATTTTACTGAACCTCTGCACAAAAAGGGTATTTAGTGAATGCATTCTTCTCCAATGTACAGTAAAAGTTGCGAGTGGTAAGATGCTCAGGTGAAATCTTGTATATAAATATTTCTTCTGCCTCTCAATTTGATAATCTAAATAAGGTTCCATCGCCAAGTTAACCTTCAGTAGAATATAACTATACGACAAGCGTTGTGAATAGCAAATATCCTTTCTAGTATCCAGCACCCAGTCTCTAAAGCTAGTCTTTAGTGTATTTCTAGACTGGGATCCATATCTTGTTGGGTCCAACCATAAAAATTCCAGGCCAATATTCTGCAACATCAATGTAACATATTTACATCATCGAAGTGTTTTACCACCATTCCATTTGATTATTTCTATGAGACCTTCTCTATAGGGTAACAATGAATCATTATTCCATATTAGAATCCAATAGATTAAGGGTTTCAGCATTATATCGTATTTTATCTCTGCTTGACCTAAACCAGTTTCAAAAACAGAAGTAATTAAAATTATATCCCTCGAATATTGAAATTGCAATGCAACATTTTATATTAAAATAGGGATTTAAAGTCACTTGCCTATGTTAGCAATCCTTCATTCTCTGAAGACACACCTCATTATTTCCCCTACGTTTTCATTTTAGCACCATTTAACACCTTTCAGTGACATAAGACCTTTTAACAGGGAGATTTGCATAGAGTAGTTATTGCACCTTATATTCAAATTAATAAAAGTAAAAAACAAACATGCTCCTCTACCAATTTAAACACAGTCACTAGGACCATGTTCATCTCCTGTTCGGTCACGCCCACGAGAATTGTACTATGTTTTATGGCACCCATCACCAT
The DNA here is from genome assembly GCF_040938575.1 of Ambystoma mexicanum. Classification (NCBI taxonomy): domain Eukaryota; kingdom Metazoa; phylum Chordata; class Amphibia; order Caudata; family Ambystomatidae; genus Ambystoma; species Ambystoma mexicanum. The sequence continues at coordinate 988,308,706 of NC_090921.1, forward strand.
AAACTAGCACTGCAATGATATTACAAATATATAAATATGCATCCTGTGAAGCGATTGGAATAATGGTAATGCAATTATGATTGGTTCTTATGTCATGCCACCATTTACCTGTAGATGAATGGAGTACATAAATCTAGCAAAAAGCAGAACTGATTAAGTATAAAGCTGTATCCACGCTCACTTTCTATTTCACAATATGAGCAATGTGATTAAAGCTAATAGATGATCTATCAACCACATTTATATGGCACACTCTGTGACCGAGGGCCATCGCAAGTCATACTACTGTGAAGCACAGAAATATGACTAAGGCAGAGGGAAGAGAAGGGTTTTGAGAGACTTCCTGAGTTTGCAATGGTATTGACCGAGTTGCAAGGAGGAGGGCTGCCGAGAATTGAAGTAACACGTTTGTATCTGAGGACAGGTTGAGGTCAAGAAGTCTATGGCAGTCCACAAAAGGTTGCATTTGACTGGAAAACTATGGGCCAATAGTTAGCCAGGAAATTACGACCCAGGGCCATTCTAAAAATAAATGTGTCTGGACAGTGTTTTTTTGTTGAGGATGCCAGCATTGTGCATGAAAGTTGGTTGGTGTTTAGTATTTTGGCAATGGTAGGGATACAGGTATACATGTATCGGGTATATTTTTAAGAATCCAAGCTGGTTCTGGGTCTGTGCTAGCCCAGTAAGGTTTCAGTGTGTTTAATAGATGGGTAATATGTTTTTCAGAACAAACTATGAGGAAGAAGTATGTGTCTAGATCTTATTTAGGTGGCTGAACGTTCAATTGCACTCCAAAAGATGTACCCTTAGATTGGTTGCTTCATGGTTAGATGTAACCTGAATGTTAGCTCTAATGGGTAGGATTTTAGAATATATATTTTCGAAATGTATCTTTACATTGTGTGTTAGTGCTGCTGTAGGAAAGGGGTGTTTATGATGAAGATGGGAATCAACCATAAGTGTTGTTTTAAAGCTATTAATGACCACAGTTTGTTTTGTAAAATAAATAGTGTAACTGCATTAATTCCATTATGGTACAGTTCAGTAGTATTCTGCCCGATTAAGATTCTAGTTGTCGCCTTTAACTTTCAATATTTTCAAGGAAAGTGAAACTAGCCTTTCCTCCATATCATACTGTTTTCTAGAGTTAGGTCCAGGCACTCTGGGGTTGAGACAAGCCTGAGAGTAAGATTCAGTGATTCCAGAAAGAAAGTGAGAGACTTAGCTTCTTCGTGGCCATTAAGGAACGTCTTGACCATTGATCTGAACAGTGATTCAAGAATAAGGCTTTTGTTGCTTTTCATGATCATCATCTGGACTTTCTTCTATTAGGAGTGCCAGAGAGGCATATTCAAAGTAAGTGATATGATTTAAGGTTCAGATGGAGACTTAGACATCAATTTAAAGGCTGGGTAAAAAGGAAGCTTCTACCTGCATCCGATGTTGTCAACCTTGCTGACAAAACATCACATTTGCCCAAGTCCCATTCACCTTCACTAAACCGAGAAACTGATGCTCATTTTAGTGAATGGTGGATGGTGCTGGTGGTAGTAAAGCTGCCACCCACTGGATCAGGATTGTTGATACTCTTCCCCACTCTTTTTGTAGTCATAGGAAATGCTAGAGTGATTGCCTCTTCTTGGCTGTACATGTAAACCAACTCTCTTCCACTTTGCATGTATTGGAGATGCCAAAAGGATTCTCTGATTCTCCACACATGCAAGTGTTAGGGAGTTTTGCAAAAGTCCACCTTATGTAGGACTTTTGAAGACTCACACTTGGGACACAGTGCTCCAACTCTTAATATATGCCTGAACCACACAAGTATGTTGGTAGCAATGGCTGAGCAGACAGGCTTATATTAGGAGGGAGAAAGGGGTGTAGGTGGTATAAAGAACTTGGAGTATACACATATTTATTTATTTTTGCGATTTGTATAGCACACCTAACCCGGGGGCATCTGGGCGCTGTATGAAACACTGACACACTAAAGTCATATACAAATAGTGGTTTATTTTATATATACACTAAGGTAAAGTAATTCTTCAAAAAACATTCAATATGTAACTTAGAATAACCAATGCAATATTCACAGTAGGTAAACACTTTTCTACTACTTGTAGAATGGCAGAATGCATTTCAAAGTAAGTAAAACCTTTGCAATAACTTTTCAGACTATCTGTTTCAGGTAGAAATGGATGAAACAAAACCAATATAAAGCAGGTAAATACTTTATTTCACAGAGGCCTAACACTTTAGACGTCCCTCCCTAGCTAGTTATGAGTATCTCAGAGTCAGATTGGAGGGCAAAATAGGTAAGGCACAAGCTGTAGAAAGTTCCAACTTTGCAGAGGAAGTCTTCAGTTGCAAGTAAGTGAAGCTTTTGTTGGCAAAAGGGCTCAGGGACTTCAGAGAAGGCTCCCTGAAGACACACAGGCATTAGGCCTGGACGAATGTGTATTGGCGAACTTCCAAACACACAAATCAGCACTCCAGCAACAATCGAGCAGCAAAGCAACTCTGGGAAAATTCTACCAAGAGTCTCGCAGTACCTTAGAAATGAAGACGAGAATTCAGCATGACTCCTCCACGATACAGCAGACCCGGTCACCGGATTACTGGTCAGACAGATGAAAGTAGGGACACTGGAATGGATCTCGCACCAGCAGTCAAATGAAGAGGCTCTCAGCGAAGGATTCTTCAGGATTCTCTGATTTTGTCGCCTTTTCCAAAACACCAGTGAAGAACAGTTACCGCACAGTCGATTTGTCTCGCTTTCTTGGTCCAGCACTCTATTAAGGGGACCTAATGGAATCTTATCTCTGGAGGTCTGGAAGGAGTCTACCAAAGTTTTGGGAGAATTCGGTTTTCGGAAGACTATGCACTGCACAGTGACCACAGGTCCCAGGGTATTGGCAGTTTGCAGCCCGTGAAGGTCACAGCTCATCATGGGATGGCTCGAAATTCAGGTAGTCTCACAAATGATTGGTCCCATCAGTCTAATGGAGATAGTTGTCCTTTTCAGAGTTCTTTTAATGCTTGTAAGGAGGGGTCGCACAGCAGCAGTTACACAGAAGGCATCTCCGGTCATCTGGACGTGGCTGCAGGCATCCCTGCTCTTCTTCCTCATTGTTATTTTTCAGTTCCAGTGGTCAGCTTGTCTTCAGCCTCAGGATCCATGCTTTTTATGCAGAAACCCAGTGAATCAGCACCCATGCAGCATTCAAACGCTGGGTGGTGGATGTCTTTCCAGGACAGCCAGCCCCCCAGTTGGAACTGGTTCCAGGAATGCACAGCAGAAGACAAAAAGCAGCAGAGTTTGAGTCCTTCCCCATTACCTGTCCTCACAGACACACCGGAGCCTCGGCAGGCTTCAGAAAGGGATCCCGCCAAAGGCAAAAGTCAAACTAGGACCACTGCTACCATGCACGACAGATGAAGGACCAAGAAAGGACAAGCCACCTTAAATTGATGAACAAGGAACACTGCCACCATTTCTGTGCACTAACGTGGCTGTAAGTACAGCCTGGGATTACACATTGGACAAAAGTAGGTAGGATAAAACCACTGCCACCTGCCATTCAGATTAGCTTGTCACTGTAACCAAAAAGTTACAGGAGCAGTGAGAAAGGGGATACTGTGTAGCCCCTCGGCACCCCACATAAGGTGGGGTGTGCTGATCTCACAATAGAAAAGGTAGGAAGGATGAAAATATCCCCCTGTAACACAAAATCAAAAAGGAAGCCCTAAGGTCTCCCAGCAACACTGCACAGAGAGTGCTGTGTGTTGCAAAAGTCAAAGACAGATGCTATAAAACGTGAAGGAAAACATAACTCCAAGAAAAAGGTATAAAAAGAAATCTAGAAGGACCCCAAAGATGGGGTAAAAGATTGAATGAGTGTGGAAAGAGGTTCCCACACACTCAGGGGAACAGACTAAAAATCCAGTGGTCCAGCAAAAAGCGCTGGGGGACTCGCCTGTAGAGGAGAGTGTGCATAAAAATGAAAAACGACCTAACGGCAAGCAGAGGGAATCCCTTTGGAATAACTGATGCCTGCAAAGATGGTTGGAGCAGGGTTGCCCCCCCCCACTAACCCGAGCTATGGATGAAATGGGACTCATCAGGCAAAAGGTCTTAAACTAGTCGGTGGAAAAGCAATAGTTCAAGGGCCTCAACAAATGTATATTTTAGGACTTTTAACCTCACCACTTATACCTTCTATTGGGTATCCTACCTCTAGTTTGGGGACCTGTTAGGGAGAATTCTCTGTTTAGGCTGAATTTCCTAACCTAGTGAGTCCCCCAGCAGCTTTGCTGGATTTTTGGGGTTTATTTTTTTCTCCTGCCAAGCGCGAGACTCTTTTACCCTCACTCTTGGGCATGATTTGAGTGTGTTTCTTTGAATCTAGATGTGTTTAATGGGCTATGGGGTCTTTTACTCCATAGGGCTTCATGTGTTTTTGTGATGTGTGTTACACAGCACCCTCAGTGCAGTGACACAGGGGTGTCATAGTGACCCCCCAGTATAGACTCCATACCCTGGGACGGACTGTCTCCCAGGGCATGTAAAGTCACCATTGACTTTACTAGTCTTAAATTCTGAACAGAACCAGTACAAACCATCATATTGTGGACGTACTGGCTGGGGCAATTCGATTGCCCCAGGGTCTGTTAGTCGAGGGGGCACGTCTCCGTCCCCCCTGATCGAGTTTCGGCTGGTGGCAGTGGATACTACTTTTTATATTCAACCGCAAATATTTTCCTATGGGATTTCCCATTGTTTTAGGCTACTATCTTTATTTAATTATTTACGGTAGCCTCGAACATACCGCCGGTTTATTTAATTAATATTAATTCTCCGGTTGGTATTTTTTGCCAAAACTTGATTCTAAAATGGCGTTTGTGTTCTCTTCTGTGACTCCAACCCAAGTCGAGCCCTTTGTTCCACTTTTTGGCGGGCTTCTCCACAGAAGCCCTCCAAAGTGGTGCCACTCTGTCTGGGGTACTTAGGAGGGGTGGAGGGGAATTTAGGCACCCTGGACTGAGTTGCCTAGGCAACTCAAGTCGCACTCCATCCTGATTGGCCCAAGTGGTGAGCCGGCCGGCTCACCACTTAGCATGTTTGAGTGACAGCTAGGCAGAGTGAATGGGGGTTTTCTGCATAAAAGCAGGACTTTGGGGACTGGAACTTCAGAAGTCGCCACAGGACCTAAGAATCCGACGAGGGAGAAGCTGAGCCGACCTGCCACGACACCACCACCGGGGAGCCCTGCTGGACCGCCTCACCACTTTTCCCAACGACAGAGGAGATCTCCCGCTGGAGAGTCTTCTTCCTTTGACTGGTGGGGATAATCAGTTTCACCATCTTTTTGCCTTCCCGACGTACCTCGTGGCCGCCTTGCCTGTGCCAAGCACCCCGGCAACCGGGATACCACGTTTTACCACGACCGCGAAACAAAGGTACCACCTTTAACCGGAAAATTCTGCGGCTGGTTTCTTCCCTGGTAGTGCAACGACCTTCATCTTTCCTCCAAGTCGAAATCTTCTCTTCACCTGGACGACGACGCAACTTGCACCCACTACCAGGAACAACTGCCACCGCTGGAGGATCCTTCCCACTTAAGGTACCGTGTCCCGCCTGGCTTCCCTTGCTACCGACTGTACGGGGTAGATTTAGCCCCCGGCTTTTGAACCTGGGTTAGCCAGGGACACCCTGGCTAAACTTTCCTAAGCCTCTCTAAATTCTTTTTGAACCCTCTGCAAGACTTTCAAAGCCTAGTGTAACTGTGTGATCTTGGGCGCATTTGTGCTCTGCTCTCTCTAAGAGTGGGCCCAGCCTTTGGACTTTGGCTCACCAGTTACTTTTGCTCTTCTGCCTTGCTAACAGTGTTCCTGAATCTTAGAGTGGTGTACCTCTCCATATTCTGTCTTTTTCCTTCCCTTTCTCACAAACTTATTGGAGTGCCATCTAGTTAAGCACTCACCTCTGTATGAAAATAAGTGGTGTTTTACTGTGACTTATCTGATAAGGAAAAAGGGGTGTATATATTACAATAGTAACTGTGTTTAGAATATTTTACAATAAGAGTGCTGGAGTGTTTCAAATAGTGTGTTTTTAAATAAATAATTATATACTTTGGTACCCAAGCTCTGGTCAGTGTTTGCTTGTATTATTGTATCTGAATGCCTATTGTGTATACTTTGCATACTGCCTAAATCTTCTTGAGAGAAGTCTGACTGCTCAGCCACAGCTACCAGGTAAATCTGGGTGGTGCAGACTGCTACCAATTGGGTTTACTGCCAACCACCTGTAGTCTTAAATCTTTTGCAGTGTTCCCTAAGGGAACTGCACAGGTTTCTGCCTAACAGGACCACAATCATTTTTAATATGGACAATCGCCCGTGTATCGACCTGGGGAACCCAGTCCACATCTGTAGTTTGGTGGCAAGGCGGCCCAGATGATGCTCATGATTGTCAGCATACAGTGAACAGTGATCTCTGGAGACCAGTATGCCAAGGTGTTTAAACCTGCCTGGGACCCGCGGGAACCCCATTAGGTCAGCAGGCTGCAACATCTCGAATCTAAGCGGGAACAATTCCGATTTAGCTCTGTTTATTTTGTAACCTGAGTAATATGTATATCTAGTGACTTCCTCCATTACAGGGCCAAGATTCTATGCCGAATCTCGCACGTACAATAAAGTATCCTCCGCATGAGGTGAGATTATCTTTGGCGGCTTGGATATGCAAATACCCCTATGCCCATGTCACATTCTCACCAACCGTGCAAAGGGGTTCTATCTTGAGGGCAAACAAGAGTGGGGTCAGGGGCAATCCCTGGCACGTCCCTCAGCCCAGCTTAAAGGTCTGTGAGAGCACGCCATTGGTTCAGACCCTAGCGACTGGACCCGAATACAACAGCCATACACAGGTGATAAAGTACCCCCCAAACTGGAATTGCTGCAGCACACTAAACGGGAATTTCCAAGAAACTGAGTCAGAAACTTTTTTCGCATCCAGGGATACAGCAACTGCCCTGGCATGCAGGTTTATTTGCGAGATTATACAAAAGAGCGTCCCAAAATGTAATGCCGTGGATCTGTTGGGGATCAATCCTGATTGATCTGGATGCACTAGCAGCGACATACAGGAGAGAAGCCGGGTTGCCATTATTTTTGTGAACACTTTAGCATCTGTATTAATCAAGGACAGAGGTCTATAAGATGCCAACTCATGCAGAGACTTGCCCGGCTTTAGGAGGACAGTAAGTATCGCTCCTGCGAGGGACGGTGGGAGCCGACCCAGCTCTAGGGACTCCTCACAGTTTAGCAGCCTCAGTGCCAGGGTCAGTAGAAATTCTTTGTATAGTTCAATCCCTAGGCCATCCGAGCCCGGGCCTTCCCCCGACGCCAGCAACATAATTGTGGCAACCACTTCCTCCAATGTCAAGTTATATCCCGGATTATAGTAATCCAGCTCTGCGTCTGTACACTATCAGCATTAGCATATAGGGTCGCATAATCGTGTAGGAATTCCCCATGTCTTCATGCACGGCTCCCTATCCCCGTAATGGGCTGCCCTCGCCTCTCACCACCCACGCTAGGAACCTCTGGGCCTGTCCACCTCCCCATATCTCTGTGCAAGGGCAGGCTTGGCCATGTACTGAACCTCTTTATCCGCTAGCTCCCAGACTTGAGCATATTCTACTTAATCACACCCAGCAATGCCCTATCTTTGGAATCCCCATATGCGTCCTCTAGTTACTGCCACTAGTACCTAAATCTTCCGGCGTAGGGTCCCGTACATAGGCCCACGCTTTCTTCCTGCTCCTTTCGTCATATCGCATGTCCAGTGGTCGGCCCCTCACACCGCAATCAAGATGTTTGTCAGAGGAAAGACACAAGTCCTTTCAGGCATTGGTGCCAATCTGTCCTCCTTGCCGCCCACCAGTGGCACTCCTGCTAGGTAAAGATGTTCGGTGTGGGCCACCTTGGTATAGTGTGCTTAAGTATGGGGCACCCGCTGCACCCTCCATACCTTCTCATTGAGATCCCAACAGGATTATTGTCGAGGAGCTCATTTATAGCAGGGCCCATCTCCCCCTCTGTTCTCACAGCAGCATAGATCGGGCGGTCATTCTCAGTAAAGTTTAACCCTGCCTCAGGTCCCTCTCCAACATTGTTATGGTGGTGCCTTCTCGCCAAGGCCACTGTAACAGGAAAAAGGATGTCCCTCTGTGGTAGCCACTCCACCCCAGCTGGGCAATGTCACATAGGGGGTTTCGCTACAAGTGTCAGGCCAGGGGGTCTTTGCCACATCTCTCCTTCTTCCCAGGCCCCAACCTGCTAGATTACTCACTGTGGATTCTGTGGCACGTCAGGCCCTCCGGCAGGGACGTCATTTAGGGGTCGCCAGAGGTCGCAACTGCGACCTCTGAGGTCTCCCTTGCGACCTCTGTGGTCTCCCTTGCGACCTCTGTGGTCTCCCTTGCAACCTGTTAAAAAAAAAAACTTTTTCTTTTTTTTTTCTTTTTTTTTATAATGCAGCCTCCTGGTCTGTGGCCAGCACCATGTGGCTCTTTACTTCTGATGTGGCTGACTTCTTTTTCAGGCCCCTTAAAAAAAGACAAATAAGAACAGGAATGCCACAAGTCTAACACTTTCAGTACTGGCCCTAAATAAGAAAGAATAGGAATACCAAATAATGTGTCTTTCTGGAATTCTATACAATAATTGCTAGATAGATGAGTACCATCACAGGTTGGGTGATATTGGGTGTATATATTTTCTATATAAAGCGCTTAAGCGTAAGTGCTTTATAATAACACATTATCATTTGGTCATGGACGTCTGCTTGCATTCACAGTAATTTGGTAATATGGGCCTATAGACACTGATCTTAAGGATACATATGGCGATCCATTCTTGTATGAAATGTACATCACATTATAGTGATATGGTAACCATATTTTTCGTAGTGTACAATGCTATGTGATGCCACTCCCTGTTTTGTCAACGGGTGAAAGGTCGTGTTCCATAGCTTCCCGTGATATCACTTCGGGGTGGGTCAAATGACATCACTTCCTGTGATGTCATCAGGGGGTCAAGGGTCGTGTGATGTCACTTCCGCTACCCCTGGCATTTTGGAGAAATGACGTCCCTGCCCTCCGGTCCAGCAGGCTAGCCCAGCACACCAGCCCGCACTGGCTGCCGACACTGTGCAGCCCTTGTATCTCCTGGGGCCAAAACGTTCCTCTGGGCTAGCATTTTCTCATGGGTTGTATGCTGCTGCAGCATTCCACCTGTAGGACTGCAAAGTGGTGTTGAAAGTTGAGAGGCAGGGTGTGGTGTGTGCAGCCTGGGGGCTTTCATGTGATATATTGCGTCCAGGTGCTGCTGCTGCACTCTCCCGGTCCCCCAGCTCTCACCTGTGTTGTAGCAAGCCACGAGAGACCGAGTGACGGGGCACACCACGTCTGCTGGTCTAAGTTTTGTGGAGTTCTGGACCGGTAACCCAACTGCAGCCTGATCTCACTGCTGCAGCGACTCCGTTCCTCTGTGCTGAGGATGATCTGCACGTGTGCCCGGGAGGGTCCCCTTCGGTACGAAATGAGAGTTTCAGCTAAAGCAGCCCACTGTCCACAGTGGGGGCTGCAGGATCTTGCCACCCCTCCCCCACACAGTCCGCTGCAGCCCACATTAGCAGCGCTCCCAGGGTTTATGGATGTATTCCCCGGGGGTTTATGGATGTAATCCCCGGGCTCAGCTTTTCTACCGCCTCGCCGTTCACCTAAAGAGGCTCGTGCCTCGCTCTCCACTATTGGATCGGGACAAGATGCGGCCACCGTCTGCTCTGCACCATCCACCGCCTCACACGCCTTTTGTATCAGTAAATCTGGCACAAGGAAGGATATTTAATGAATCAGGATTATGCCGGGGTCAGAGCTCACGCTCAGACCGCCATCTTTCTTGCTACTCATCTGCGCCCCCGGGCATCCTACCTCTTCACTTACGTCATCACATAGCCGTGGTCCTTGCGGTAGCCATTTCAGCCCTAGACTACTGTAATGCCTTGAACACAGGACTCACAGAAAGGACTACGAGCAATCACCAAAGAGCATAGGGTTACACATAATTCATTTATCCCTTGACTAAGGTGCACAAACCATGTCTTTTTGACTCGGAAGGCCTTGCATTGGCCCCCAACCATAGATCACATTTTAAAATGTTTTGCCTAGTTTCTAAGACATTACACGGAAGGGCAACTGAACACCTCTGAAAGATCCTCTGACCTTATGTACCAAGCAGGCACCTAGATCTGCTAACCATCCACCCAGTTACAAGAGGTCAAAAGGATGATTTCTCAGTTTACAAAGCTCATCTCCCTAGAACTGATTCCTTCTGCATTACACGACGAAAGATGAATTAGTGAGATTCCACAGAGATCTTAAGACTCACTTGTTCCATAGTGCGTTGGACACTGTGAAGGCAGTGGTTGCCTGTGTGTAGTCAGCATTTGGGCAGTGCACCTCCATTATGCAGAGACTGCCATTGGTTTCATACCAAGGCTTTCGCATCAGGGAACTTGCATGAAAACGCCACCTCCTGCTAGCAGGGACAGATGTCCCATGTCACAAGGCACCATCTCACATCAAGGCATGCAGGGAAGTATGTCCTTGCAGCTGCTAAGTGTTATGCCAATGAGCCTTAGCCATAGAGGATCATGAGAACATTGTGTTTGGAGCTTCAGCATGCAAAAAGGACTGAATTTGGGCCCCAGCAAGCAGTCTCCTATGGAACCTTCAGATGTCCAACTCATGGAAGGAAGGTCTTAATCAACTTACTTCCTTGTTTCGGAGGAAGAGGAAGAAGAGGAGGAAGAGGAAGAAGAGGAGGACGAGGAGGAGGAAGAAGAGGAATAGGAAGAGGAGGAAGAGCAAGAGCCCTGGTCATTCTGGGATCAGTATTTTCCTATATTTCAAATGGGAATTAAAAAGCTACACGTCCCTGAATCCAAAAGGGAAGAAACACAACTGGATGGCATTCTCACGCATAGCCACAAACATTGAGAACTCTGGTGGGTGTGCGCATGCACAGGGCACATCTGGTTATGACCGGCCTCATATTTCCTTTGGGCACAAAGGAACACTGCCATGTTTTTTAGCCAGACCAGATTATTTTAGTAAGGCACCAGAATCATAAAAATGTGTTTTACAATGGCATTGCTGTCCTATGTTGAAGTAGTCCTCATAATTTTTTCGACACAGACAGCATGAAAATGCCCATCACTGTGGCAGTGCTGGAATATATTGTTGAGACACAGCTCATGATTTTCTTTGTGCACAAGCAGCATGAAAGGGTGGGGTCGGGGGTGCTGGCATTTATTGTTGACAGGCATCATGATCTCTTGTGGTCACAAGCAGCATGATAATGTGTTTTACAGTGGAAATGAAGGCACACATTGTTGAGACAAGTGTCATGTCTCTTTTGGGCACTACCTGAATGAAAAGTGGACAGCCTGACATATACCGTTGCAACATCTCCCAGGGGCTTTCTTTGGAGACAAGCAGCGTGAAGGAGAGTCAGCACAGGCTTATGTTGTTGACACAGGTCCAATGAACTGCTTTGGGCTAACCAGCTTGAAAGCAGGGTAACGCTAGCATATCTGATTGAGCTAGGCCCCATGATTTTTTCTTTCAGCACATCCAGCATGAAAATGTGTTGCATTATGCTTCTGTGTACTGTTGTTGACCTGGCATATCTTTTGGAGTACTTCATGTGTTCCCCCTACAAAACTAGTTGTAAATGTGTTGTCTTTTTAAGAAAATGTATTCCAAACTTTGTGCTGTAAAATGCAAGCACTCTGTAATAGTTCTGAGGCATGAGCCCTTGTGAGAAACCTGAGGGTGTTCTCACCTGTTTCCGCCCACAATCCTCCCCTCAGGTCGCCAGGGAAAGTTTGGCGCTTTTGGATCCTGACCCTGGGGGTCAGGGAGGGAGGATCACCTGTGCAGACGAGACTTAGGGGGAGGGGGTGAGAACCCCTTTGGAGAGACCTGGTATTCTTCCTCTTACAATTGTATACTAATCCACTCTCTCTGAGCCTTAATGGGGTATGTTCAAGCACACTCGATCTTCCGCTCCCCCCGTTATTCCTCTGAAACCCCTCCCTGGGCTTTCATGGGACACTTAGAATCCCATTCCATGTCCCCTCCCCAATTTCGACTAAGACTGGGAAGAAGAGGCAACTGGGAGTAGTGAGGATTACCTGCTGGAAACACCTTAAGAAACCCAGGAAAGACTGCCACCCACTAACACCAAGTTGTCCCATGAACAGAGTCAGGCAGGGTCAGGAATTTACCACTGACTATTCACATCTGACTCTACTAGACTCAGTTCAGGGCTAAAGGACTGGCAGGCCTTGCAAAGTGGAAGATTGGAGGTCAGGCAGAACCAGCCCTGACCACACACATGCAGCCCATTGACACACCAGCCAAGTATAAAAGGAGGCTGCTGAGCGAGGACAAAGAGAAGCTGTTGGGAGAGCAGGACGGAGGCTGCATGGCTGAGTCCAGCAGGGGATCCCTTCTCAATCCCCAGCCAGTTTGCCAGGGAGCAGAGTGGACCACGAGAGCCAGAGAGCAGGAAGAAGCAGCAGCAGGGGCCTGGAGAATCCAGAGAACAGAGTGCCAAGATGCTGTCCCAGTGTTTGTAAGGGGCTGCAGCGTGGCTTGGGAGGTGTCTTCAGAGAGCCAGAGAAAGACAGACTGCAACCGGCTGGCCGTGCCCAGCGGAATGCTCATTCCCTTGTGACTTGTGCCAGTCCCCAGGGTGGCAGAGGGGCAGGAGGTGAGACCATGACCTCTACCCAAGCATCCTGAAAACAACTCGCCAGCGCTGCGCTGACCGGTGAGTTGTAGAGAAAGAGAAGCTCAGCAGCGTGCAGGTGGGTGGAGTGAGGGAAAGATTGCTGCAAGTGGCACGAAAGTAAAAGACAGAAAGGTCCATTATTGTCCCTAGGAAGAGGGGCATTGTCGGACTTGCAATGCAGAGACAAATAATATGGAAAAGCCAAAGGGGTCTGGGACCCACACATAAGAAAAAGCCAAAGGGGTCTGGGACCCATGTTACAGAAGAAGATCTTGAAACACCAGCATTGCCTCAGCCATCAGGGAGACGGGGAGGTTTCAAGGGAGGATAGACAAAAGGGTAAGAGTGACCCGAACCAAGAAGGTGAGAGTGACCTGAACAGACAGATAGAAACAACGTGTGCCACAGGCACCAAGCTAAGAAAGGAAGAGAAAGGAATGGAACGTGCAAGCGGCACACATACATATAGAAGTGAAGGACAGATCAAAGTGGTTGCGCAGAGGAGAAAGTTAAAAGCTTTGCATTCTTGAAGGTCTCTGATCTGCAACAACACAACGGGACAGATGTAAGGAAGACCACTAAGGAGAAAGTGGGGAAAAGGAGAGCTACACTGGGAAAAGAAGTGGGAGCAAAATCCCCCAATGTGTTTGTGAAAGACTGTCTGGAATTTGTTAAAGAAAGTCCGTTTATGAAACCCACAAAATTCACATTCAAATGGAACTGTTGAAAAGTGAACTTTGTGGACATCAGTGAAAGTCAAACTGATGAGATTGAATCTTGAAGAACCAAAAAGGCTTTGATTCTGGGAGAGAGGAAAACGCTAGCAAAGCCTAAGGAAAGATATTGTGAACTGGCTATTGTGAAGGGTTGAGCCCGGCTGAGCTTTACTTTGATCTTTGCTAAACTTTAATTTGAACTTTACAGAACTTTGGCTGAACTTTTGCAGAACTGTGACCAGCCAGAGTGTCTTGATCTTGGGGAAGGGAGCCACCAGAAGGCTCCACTAGCATCCTGACTTTACTTTCATGCACCCTTTTTGTTTGAACATTATCCTGAACACATTGTTGTATTTAGAGAGTGAGGGCAAGCTTAGGTTAGACACAGAGCTTTCTTGCATTTTGACTGACAGACTGTGGACTAGTTTTCTTTTCTTTTCATGGTCGAGTTTACTGCCGTGGAGCATAGTGCAAGATCAGAATTATTCCAACCCCTTTCTTGACATAAAGGTTTTCAAACTATATCTTTGTGTCTGTGTCCCTCTTGTCACCATGCCAATCTCACAGCTCTGATGGACTCTGGGATGCAATGGGCACCAACAGGTTCTTCTAGCATTGGAATGAGGTTATCCACCATGGCCAAGGGTATGAACCAAACCTCTGGGTTCCTGGAATATTCGTTTAATACTACAACATGCTTGTTGTGGTGTACAGTCCAAAATGTATGCTTACTATTGCCATGCAGGCGTGCCCTGTCTGGGGATTCTATCAGAGGATGTCTCGCCTGTATGGCTGCCACTTGACAGCACCGGCAGGTTGCTAGGAGTGAAGCCATGGTTTTCTCTAACTCGGGGAACACATCTTTCTCCAGTAGGTGAGCCCTGTCTTGCTCGTCCATTGGTGTCCCGTGTGGGCTATTTGGACGACTCTCTGTATGAATGTTGGTGGTATCCTCAAAGAAGGGCTCCTTCTGTTCCCATTGACAGTTCGATATCTGACCCACCTCGGGCCATTCAAAAAGACGTGAGCGGATTATTATAGTGGCTCTTATCCATAGATAACGAGTGCAATTGACTGCCTTGGAGCTGTTCAATCTCCCTTTTAATGCCATGGTGGCTGTGAGTGGTTCCCATAAGCAACATTAATTTGTGGACTACCAACCTGCTAATCCTATGAAAAACTGCCTCAGCAAACCCCTTGTTGCTTCCTCTGTCAGGTCCGGGTACTGTGAGAGGTGATCTGTTGGGTTGCTGGCTCCCACCCTAAACTTTAGGTCAACCATAGCTCTGTAGCTGCAGAAGACACCAGTTGGGGTGTACTGGTGCTCTCAATACTGAAACTTGCATTATGGTCAAGGATGGCCTGTGGTCTGTAACCACAGTGATAGGTTGTCCAAAGATGAAAAGGTGGCAGTGATTGCACCCCCATAGCACAGCCAAGGCCTCACTTTCACTTTGGGAGTAACTCTGCTCTGTCGTCGTGAGAGTTTTATTGGCAAAGGCAATTGGGTGTTGTGTTCCTGGTTTCTCAAGTTGCACCAGAACCACCCCTAGTCCAAAACCCATTGTAGTTTCCTCCATGAGTGCCTTCTTAGTGTTTCCGACACTGTTGATGGCAGAGCAAAAGACTTGATATACGCATTCTTGAGCGTGTCAGCTGACATGCTGGACGTCTGGAAGACGAACTCAAGAAAGCTAACTTTCTTTTGCAGAAATGTGCACTTGTCATTCAGAGTCAGGCTGTGCTGACGTAGGTGTTTGAATACTGTCTTCATCTGGCATAAGTGGTCTTTCTTATTGTTCGAATAGATAAGGGGATCATCGTTGACGCTCAGGACTCCTTTTAGTCTCTCCAACACACCCTTGGTAGTCTGCTGGAAGACCTCCGACATCAATGAAATTCCAAAACTGAAACTTTTGTAGTAGAAGATGCTTATGTGTGAAGAAACTTTTATGGCTCTGGGTTCTTCATGGAGTGGCAACTGGCGATACCTGGACTGCAGATCAGTCATTGAGAAAATGGGTGAACCTTGTAGGGTCGCTAGAATAGCATCCAAAGTGGGCATCTGATGCCTGTCTCGTCTTATTGCACGGTTGGGGTGCCTCATGTCCACGCAAAGTTCAACTTTGGCTGTTTGGGGTTGAGGTGCATCTACAATCAGTTAGCCTTATGGAGTGGGTCCTCTCAATGGTTCAATGATATCTGCCTTTTCTAGCTTCAGCAGTTCCTCTTCCAATTTCTTAGAGTTGAAACGGTATCCGTCTGCGCCTAAGTGCCACTGGTTCTATGGTTTGACCCCCATGCCGTCTCACTTCTTGTTTATTTAGGCATCCCACTTACAAAAACAGGTCCTGATGCTGCTTTAAAAGGTCATCAATGTCTGTCTTCTAGACGTTGAATACAAAATGCACAAAACCCAGATCTTCAGCTGTCTCGCAGCCAAGCAAAGGGTCCTTTGCTTCTTTTGTCACTGGTGTTGACTTTCTTTCATGGCTCGCTCTAGTATGAAACAATCCTTCTAGAGAAAGGAGTTGGGATCCACCAAATGTAAAAACGTGTATTTGAATGGATTGTGTCCTCCAATGTATTCATCATCTTTCATACTCCAAGCCTGCTTGCAGCTTTCTTCTGACATTTGTTTTATAGAGTAGAGCGCCGTGCGGCATGGAGTCATGGCCCTCAACGGCCTCCGTATTGTCCACGGCTGTGACGTTGATGCTGGTATAAGAAGCACGCGTTGCCTCAGTTCTGTTTTTTCCACAAGCTAGCGTACTTCGGAGTGACATTGCGTCAGAGAAATTTCAAATACGTGCTACTTTCAACTGTTGATTCTTCTACTCATCCTGTCCTCGACTCCAAATACTGGTTTTAAGCAGCGTGCTGACTGTGGGGCAAACATTCCCATTACAGACCTTGCACCGAGTCTGTCTGTGGTGCATGGGGGTAGGCCACAAGGTGATGACTGTGGCTCATGCCAGTACATGATGGTCAAGGCCTTGCAGGAAAGGAAGGGGAAGCTCGAAGCAGGTAAGCCTTCTCCCAAGTCCCCCTCCATTACCATGTTGAAAAGAAAATTTTCCTTCGACTCTAGAGACATGTGCCCTGTGAGAAAGTGCTCTAGGCATAAAAGCACCCGAGATCGAGGTCACGACACTCGTCATCCTCTCACAAAAAAGCAAGAAGTGACGCCACAGGTCTTCGCCGACTTCTTCCTGCTCTCCCGACAGAGTGTCCTTTCCAACTAAATCATCGATCCCCGCTGAATGGGAACATTTCCACCTGAAAATGTTCAAAACTTTTCAGAGTGCGGCCCCTCTGAGTGCGCCTCTAAAGGAGTTGAAGAAATCTGGTGACCCCTCTGTGTCTCTAAAGACCAGCAAGGAGTCTGATGTGTCTCCTTCCTGTGTGCATAAGACCCCAGGAAGAGAAGGTCCTCGACGCAATTTGAAGGAGCCTTCTTCAATGCACAGGGTGAAATCCCCATCTTTCTCCATGAAGGCCAAAGGTCCAGGTTCTTCGACACCAGTCTTGAGGCTTTCACCTTTCAGCCATCGAGGCATTCACCCGAACCGTCGAGGCATTTACTTAAGAGGCTAAGCAGTCGAGGCATTCACTGTCTGCTTCTTCGAAGACATCGAAACCCTTGATGCCATCGGCACCTTCAGTGCCCTTGAAGCCTACAAAGACCTCGACTGACTCTACAAAGTCATATAAACCATTGCCTAGACCAGATTTTTTAAAATCCATCAGGTCTATCTTCGAGGAAGAAGAAGACCAAGCTCCCTCTAGATACGAATTTGGGACTCCCAACGTGCCAAATGAGCTTGTTTCAGAAGAATCAAAGATGAGAAATCTTGTTGAACCTTGAAATAGACTAGCAGTTGGAAAACTTCACCCGAGACGTATTTTAGAAATCCAGAGGTGGCTGGCTACTCAGATCCATCTTATAGGTCAGTGATCAGTTAGGTGTCAGAATATCTTGGTTGGTCTAAACCAGCTGCGATAGTTGAAAGAGATGACCTTACGGATATACTGGACAGTGGGCTTGTAAGGGAAGCACTGTTGCTCTTTCCCACTGCATTGAGTTTCAGGGTCATCGGGAATTGGGTTAAGCCGGATTCTATCACACCAGTGAACAAGTTACTAAGAAAAAAATATTGATCAGCTTCCATAGATAAACCTTTTCTCACAAAGCACCCGACACCAGAAAGTCTGATAGTTCAGGCTGCAACACCATCGTCTAGGGCGT
Organism: Ambystoma mexicanum; assembly: GCF_040938575.1. Classification (NCBI taxonomy): domain Eukaryota; kingdom Metazoa; phylum Chordata; class Amphibia; order Caudata; family Ambystomatidae; genus Ambystoma; species Ambystoma mexicanum. The sequence goes on from NC_090921.1 coordinate 988,326,544, forward strand.
CATCTTATCCTTCTGTCTCAGCTGACAAAGATTATAGGAAGATTGAGGCCATAGGAAAAAGAATGTTCAGTGCTGGTGGTATAGCACTGAAAGCTGCTAATGTCACCAGTGTTCTGGCAAAATATACGTATACTCCTTTGAGGAGTGGCTGCTCTGGCAGCAGCAGATCATATACCGCAGGTTGAAGAGAGAGATGGATTTTTACATTTAATCCAAGATGGTAAGGATGCTATGAGGCAGTCGTTATAATCAAGCCTGGACACAGTTGACTCTGTAAGCAGGGCAATGGCTGCCAGTAGGGTACTAAGACGCCTGGCATGGGTTAGGAAATTGGGTTTTGTGCCAGGTGTCCAGGCACATTTTCTGGATTTGCCCTTTGATGGTGCTCAATTGTTTGGCAAAAAAGTCAATAGCAGTTTAAAGAAGCTGCAGGCTTCCAAAGCAGCAGCAAAATATCTGGGTGCTTCAATAAGGCAATGCAAACTTTGGCACAAGGGTTGAGAGGATGTCCTTTTTTCACTTTTAATCTTCTATTTCAAGAGGGAGAGGACAATACTCTCAGAGGTGAGAGAAGGACACCACGTGGATCCAGAGGTAGAGGGGGGTAGAACTCCTCATGCAACACCTTCTGAATTGCTTCTCAGCTGCGGCTGGGTCAGCAAAATCTCTGACTCCCTTACCCACAAGTGTGTGCTACGAGGCAGGCTGTCACAACATCTCCAGAGTTGGCGATGCATAACTTCGGATGTATGGGTGCTACAACAACAATGGCCTATGGTTACTGCCTCCCTTTCATAAAGAAGCCTCCGGATTGCCCCCCAAGAGACTGATCTTCTTTGGATCCAGATCCACTCCTCCAACAGGAAATTCTCATCCTGTAGCAGAAAGGTGCAATAAAGCTGGTACCTACAGCAGAGAGAAACCAGGGTTGGTACTTTCCCTATTTCTAAATCCCCAAGAAGGACAGAGGAGTGGGACCCATCTTGGACCTGAGTTGCTTGAGCAAGTTCCCTCAGAAAGAACAAGTTCAAGATGGTAACTTTTTCACAGATCCTTCAAGCCCTTCGACTCAAGGATTGGTTGGTGTTATTGGACGTTCAGGATGCTTACTTTACTGTCCCATACATCAGAAGCACAGAAAGTGCCTCAGGTTCACAGTTGCTGGTTCTCAAAATCAGTTTAGAGTTTTGCCATTCGGGCTCACCTCTGCCAGAATGGTCTTCACTAAGCATATGGCTGGGTGGCAGCAAGTCTAAGGAGGGAGGCAATTCACATCTACCCTTACCTGGACGACTGGCTGATATGGGCTTATTCTCCGGAGCAGGCTCAGAATACTCTGTCGCACTTGCCACTTCCTCCATTAGCTGGGCTTCTTCCTGAACTTCAAGAAGTCCCACTTGACACCTTCACAGAAGCTTCAATTTATTGGAGCAGTCCTAGATTCAGCCTCGGGAAAAACCTCGCCACCCGAGTTGAGGGCTCAGCATCTCTCACAGATGCTCCAGAAATTTCAGATTGCCCAACATCTCCCGACTTTTGACTTCCTAAGGTTGCTCGGCCTCGTGGCATCCTGCATTTGTCTGGTGCCAGAAGCCTGTCTGAGAATGAGATCCCTTCAGTGTGCTCTCAGATCCCAGTGGTCTCAATTCTCTGTCCGAATGACGGACCTTCTCCAAGCCCTGACAAAGGTCACCCAGGATCACCGGTCGTGGGCCTGCTGAGAGAATGTAACGTGAGGAGAACCTTCTTTTTGCAACCATAGCTAGAGATGACAATTGTGACAGATGCTTCCCTCATAGGATGGGGATCACAAATGAAGGATCTTTCTGTCAGTGGACACTGGTCTCAGTCAGAGTCCAGACTTCACAACAACCTTTTGGAGCTGAGGGCAGTCAGATTAGCTCTGATGGCCTTCCTGCCTGCGATATAGGAAATAAATGTACTTATAATGACAGAAAGCCCAGTTGTCATGCACTATCTCAACAAGAGAGGGGATGTTGGGTCCCTGCCCCTGTGCAGAGAGGCAATGCAGCTCTGATTCTGGGCACTAAAAGGAGGAATCTCTCTTCTGGCAGTAGATCTAGCCAGAGAAGAAAACTCAGTGGTGGAAGCTCTGAGCAGGCAGAGCACGCTCTCCCATGAGTGGGAGCTGACTCAGGAAGTCCTTCTGGAGATCTTCGCCCTTTAGTGGATCCCTGAAGTGGATCTGTTCATGACCAGTGTTAATCAGACGTGCAAACAGTTTGTTCCTGGGAATTTCCCCAATTAAGGAGCTCTGGGGGACGCGTGTGTGGTGCACTGGGAATCCCCATAATTATTCATGTCATCAGGAGTTTAAGGAAATTCGGGAAATCCATGATTATAAAACAAAGAATGAGATACTCAAAACTCATCAAGATGAGGTAAAGTTGCGTAAATCCAGAAATTTCTTTTGAAATGATAAAGACTACAGAGACGATAGTCTATTATTTCCAGAATAAATATGATGATCCAACCAAACCTCACTCAAAAACAAGTACAGCAGAATCTTCTCCAGCCAGCTCTGATCCAGAAAGTGTTCTGGAAGAAGGTGCAGAAGACGCAAATTTGCCCCAGAGTAAAAGTTTTTTAGACCAGCTTATAAGGGCAGCTTCAAAGCCACTACCAACAGCAAAAAAGAAAAGTTTCAAACACCCCTAGTCACAAATATGACAACCCATCAGAAAATGTGTGAACTGGGGCGGGAAACATACCAGGAGGAGACTGGGTGGATCCACATCAACGGGTCACCCGATCATAGACCCACAGACAACAAAACAAGTAAACCTTGTATTGAATATCTCAGATAAAGTGTTAAAGGATGAGGAATTGTCTCTTCTTAATAAAGGTTTCTTTTGCACCTTCGACTGATAGTGTTTGGATCAACACGCAAATTGACTTGTTTAAACTCATCAGAAAATTGAAATTTAATTTTTTTTCCATCATTAGCAAAAACAGTTTGTACCAAAAGTAAGACAAGTACCAGATTGGGAGATGACAGTTAAGGATCTTTTTGTGACACAAACCCTAACTAGTCTTTTAGAAAATAATGAGGCGGTTAATGAGTTTTGTTTACTTCAAGACCTTGATATTGAACCGAACTCATTAATGCAGCAAGAGCTGAAGAACACATCAAAATTCTGCCCAGCATTTGGAACAGAAAATGTGATAGATCTCTTCCATAGATCAGTAGTCCAAGATATACACTATCATTTATAAGAGAAAGAGATATAGATCTAAGAATAATTTAAACAGGAAAGAAAGATTGTCACTCAAATCACTAAAGTCAGATTCCAGTATAGTGATTAAACAGACAGAAAAGGGCGGTAATGTTGTGGTGATGAATCGTGAAGTTTATATTCTAATGGGAGAAACACATCTGAATCAAGTTGGTTGTTATGAGAAAATTGCTCGTGAACAAGTTTAAGGCATAGGCAAGGAATCTACTGATCTCATAGAGAAATGGGTGAGGTCTGGTTTTTGACAGATGAGGAAAAGCATTTCTTGAAGGTAAAGAGCCCGTAAATACCAATAAGATACTTTTTACCCAAGGTTCATAAAGATTACACTTGATTACCAGAAGGGAGGCCACTAGTGAGTGGGTTAGGATGGGTGACAGAGACATTTTCGAAGTATATCGATGCTATCCTAGTTGAAGAAGTTTCCAAGCTTTGAGCGTACTTGAGACACTATTCACCTATTACAACTTCTTGAAAACTTTGAATGGAATAATGAGTTCTGGTTGGTTACATTAGACGTGAAGGCTCTGCACACGTCTATCCAACATGATTTTTTTCAAAACTGTTGATCATACCTTTGCAACAAAATCAGCATCTTATCTTTTGCCCATTTTAATGATTAAGGACATGTTAAAATTTATCCTAAGGAATAACATCTTTCTATTTAATGAATCATTGTATAGACAACAAAAGGATGTGGCGATGTGGGCAAACTATGCCCCTGCCCTGGCCAATCTATTTATGGGTGTATTTGAGGACAAGTGTATTTACTCTAATAATGTCTTTAGTCCCAGAAACAAAATGTGGAAAAGAAGAATTGATGACTTGTTTCTAATATGGCATGGAAAAAAGCAAAATTGGAATGAATATTTGATATTTTTGAATGACAAGATGATGTGGATCCAGTTCACTTGTAACTTGGGTCAAGATAAAATAGACATTTTAGATACAACGTTGTATGTTAAGAATAGTCAAATTCTGTCCATGACTTTTAGGAAACCAACCGAAGTGAATTCGGTATTGTTAGCTGCAAGCTGTCATAAGAGAAGTGTGATACAAAATATACCCACAGGAGAGTATGTACAAGCAAAGAGGAATTACAAGGAAGATGACATGTTTAAACACAAATGTGGCATTTTAGATGAAAGATTTAAAGAGAGAGATTACAATGAGGATTGTGTGATGAAGGCCAGAAATAAGAGTCTGGGTCTTAAAAGGCAAGATTTGTTACAACCGAAAACTAAATGTAGAGAGGATAATTTTAAACAGCCAATAATGGTGACCCAATATTCTGCAAACGGCAACACGCTTCATAATATATTGAGAAAACATTGGAAAATACTGAAACTTGATGGTGAACTTACAGAATATATCAGAACACTACCTAAGATTGTTTATATCAGAGCACCCATAATAAAACACCATTTATGTCCATCTGTTTTGAAACCACTGACTAAAGAACCTACATGGTTGCATGATAATGTGAAAGGGTTTCACAAATGTGGGCACTGTCCAATGTGCCAGTATGCACAGGAGGGAAAGGCATTACCAATTAATATCAAGGAAGAAGTAAAAATGTATGAGTTTTTAAATCTGTTCTTTATGTCAATATGAGGTACACGCTGCCAAAACATCGAGTGAGAGACCGAGAGAGACCGACCGACCGACACCTCCCAACAAGGCCCCTTTGGCAGAGACCCTAGCAACTGGGCATGAATAGAGAGCAGAAATACCTCTAGCAAAGCCTAAACCCATGTTAAATCCAAGCAGGGTTTCTCAGAGAAATGGCCATTCCACATGATCAAATGCCTTTCTGCATCTAATCCCAGAAGCACCCCCGTACAAACCCTGCCTGATCTCCCCCTACCACATCCGGTACGACAGTCTCCAACCTGGAAGCTAGGATTTTAGCGTACAGCTAATCGTCCGTATTCAGGACCCCTATAGCTTGGTACAAGGCACACTGACTTAGGTCTTTTCCCTGCTTTGGAATAACAAAGATCTTCACCTCACCCATTGTTAAGGCCAAAATGCTGTGTGAGAACATTGCATTGAATAGGCTATGCAAAGGTTCCAGTAAACTAAGCAGTTTGTGAGCAAAGAAAAGAGCTGTGAAGCCATGCAACCCTTGGACCTTTCCCGCCTTCAGCAATGAGATCGCCTTCAGTATTTCCTCCTTGGTGATCTCCCGATTAAGCTGGTCCTTCTGGTCAGCTGTTATCTCAGGCAATGGACAGTGGTCTAGGAATTCCGGAATCTGGCGATTATCCGGCTGTTAAGTCATATATAGCGTCTTATAAAATGTATCAAACTCCACCAAGATCTCTTTATCTCTATACACAGTCTTCCCTGCACCCTTCCTAATCCCTGATATTCTTGCTGCTCTTGCCCTTTGTGTTTGCTTCTAGGCTAAGATCTTTCCAGTCTTATGGCCCTCCTCAAAGTATCTTTGCTTAGGACAGAGAATTGACAGCAGAGCTTTAGCCGTATCTAGCATATTAATTTGTCTTCTTGCGCGGAAGGCCTTACGAGAGCCAGTCTACCATATGCCTTCTCAAACTCCTGCACCTCTTGGGTCGGGTCAGCTTCCCGGATTGCTCTCTCTTTGCTCTGTTAAGCACAGCAGCCTTAGAGATGAAAATACCCCTGATGTATGCCTTACACGTTCCACCGCACCAGAATCTGTCCCATTGGATTAGTTTGAAAAAAGCCCTTTATCGCCTCATCTGTCCCCCTACCTACTACAGGGTCTCTAATAAGTGATGGATTGAGTTTCCAACTCCGCGAACAAGAATCCTCTGTGGGCATGAGAACCCCTAGAACTGGGGCCTGGTTTGAAAAATCAATGGCACCAATGCTCACTTCCTTTGCCTTTGAAATAAAATGTCTTCCCACCCACAGATGGCCTGTTCTTCTCACACTCGCATGGATGTACTCAAGAACATATAATCCCTCATCGCAGGGTAAGTGTGCCTCCATACATCTACCAGTTTGGAGTCAGCCAACTGTTTAACAAGGTCTGCAGAAGGCTTTACTGAACCAGTATCCTCCCTTGGACCCATCCCAATTTGGATGCATGGGTAAGTTAAAGTCGCTTCCCAAAATAATACAGCCTTCCTCGAACAGCATTAGTACACCTAATGCTGCACGTAGAAACTGATTCTGCCCAACATTCGGACCATACAGTGTTGCTAGGCTTACCTGTATCTCCCTCTGCAGAACCCCAACTAATACAAATCTACCCTCTTTGTCACACTTCACCAGGCCCAAATAGAACGAAACCTTTCTCCCAATAAGGATCCCCACTCCACTTGTTTTTAGACAATGTGAGGAGTAGTATTGTTGTGGATACGCATTGGCCCCCATAGTACCCAATCACTCCTTGTCAAATACGTTCTCTTGATGAATGCTACATCAAACAGGTGTCGATTCCATCTCTGAATCAAGATATTGTGATTCCAGGGAGGAATTCAGCTCGATCACATTATATGTCATACAGTGCAATTTCATACCCCCAAAGACCCAGGACAATAACCAGGACAATAACTTATCCCCCGCCCTCCTTCCTCATGGTGTTGCCTCTCTTTCATTGGAATACATGTCTCAGGGCCCAAGACCAGTTTGCAATATGTGGCTTCCAAACATAAAATAATCTGATGCAATAAACAATGAACATTTACAATGTAATTTCCCCCAGAGGTGTTTACAAGTAGTGACGCCAACCAGGTGGGCCAGCCTGCGTACCCGTTCCCTGGTTGAGATGCCCCCTGCTGATCCCTTCCCTCCAATACCCCCTTTTGACAGATTCACCCAAAAGGCCACCCCCAGTGATCCTCTACTGCCCTATGCCATCCTGCCCCGGGCCGGTCTCCATCCTCTATCACCATCATCTTCTCTATCTAACTCCAGGGCTAGCCCCAGACATTTGTCAGCTTCTTCCGGCAAAGTACAGCACCATTGCTTTCCCTCCCATGTAAACAGCAGGCCAAACTGGAATGTCCATCTGTAGAGAATCTCCTCAGGTCTCAACTTCCTCGTAATCGGCCTAAATGCCATCCTTTTCTGAAGCATCAGGGCTGCAAGATATTGGAAGATAAGACGTTTTTGGCTGCCATAGGTACTTTCTCCTCTCGCCTTGAAGACCTTCAGAATCTTCTCTTTGATCGTAGATGTGTGAAATTTCATAAGGACATCCCTTGGCTGCGCACAGGGCCCCTTCCACAGCGGACTGACCCAATGGACTTGATCAAGGACAATCTGCTCAGATGGGATCACAAGAAATGTACCCGTAAAGAATCAGAGGACCCAAGCCCTTAAATCTGAGCTTTCAGCGCTTTCCTCTAGGCCCCTTATGCGAAGGTTCTCCCTCCTATGCCTGTTCTCTCGGTCCTCAATGGTGGATACCTGCACATCCACTCACTGTTTAGTGCCCGCCAGTTCTTCCTGTAGGTGGATAACATCCTCTTGGAGTTATTGTACCGCCTCCTCAGCATCCCCCACTCTAGTGTTGTTCTTCGCAAGTCCTTGGAGAGATCTATTAAAGACTTTTGGGTCCCCTCCATTGCTTCAGAGATCTCCCTATGGCTGGCTTGGAGATTTTTGTCTTTAGAGTGGTCATACTGTCCAGGAGGACTCTGTACGAAAGCTGGCAACCTCGGTTTCACTCTGTCTTGCTTGCCATCCTTCCCCCCCCCAGTGGGCTCGCTTCTCTCCTCTTCCCGCTGTTCTCTGGTTGAGGGCAACATGGACATCAGAGTCTAAACTTTACTCTGTGCTTTGCGTGGCATCATGCAGCAAGGATCCTTCCCCCTTCTGGAGCCTGTATCCTTTGTCGCCTTCCAGCTAAGGAGTAAAGCGGGATGACCGCTACTTCAGATATTCCCATATAATACCCCAGACTGGGTCTTCGGCTCCCTACCTCGCCACGTGCTCACAGACATGGTTGGGCCCACTGAGCGAATACTCTTCACGGGTGGGGGAAGGGGGGGGGGTCACCCCATCAAGGTATTTCTTCTCGACAGGCCGCCGCTCCACCGGACTACTTGGCAAATCACTTGAGGCATCTCTGTGGCATCTCTGTGTCGGCTTTGGGTAGCTGTTGTGGCTCTCGAGCCCGCTCTCAAGATGTGTGCAGGCCCGGCACTGGGGGACGATCCTACTTTCCCCACAGGGTGCAGCGAGTCACCGAGGACTCATCCTCCCTAGAACTCCGTTTGTTTTGACACCCCTTCGTGGAGGCCCGCGGATTGGGCCAACACCCCAGCCACCTGCAAGGTGAGAGTCTGTCACCGGTCTCGGGCCGAGCCTGCTCCCTCTGTGCGGCCCACAATGCCTTGTGCCCTTTCTTGCTATATGCACCCAGGTGGTGTATCTCTGTCTCCCCCTCAGCTAGGGGGTATGACTGCTCCTTTGGGCATCAGGGGACCACCACCGCAGACCTTCTCCAGTATGGCAAAGGGAAAATCTCACCCAGGGCCAGCCGAGTTCTTGGAGTATAGCCATCTTGATTGCTGCCGGTCACGCCCCTCTTCTTCCTCTATTTCTAACCTGTCCTCTCGCCAAGGTTAAGATGACACCCACCTATTTCTGTAGATTCCTCAATTCTATTTTTTGGGCAGACTCTTGCTATATGAAATCTTTCCCTGTAGGAAAAACAAACGGGGACAAAGGGTACTGGAGTTTTTCCCTTGGGTAGCTCTTCTTTAGTCGTGGAGTTTCTCTTTGGAAAATAAAGCCTTCTGGGTTCTTCTCTTTTCCCAAGATCTTTAGGGATTTCTTTATTTTCCCATAGTAATTTTTCAGAACTACTAGGATTAGTTAGGGTCCTATTTTCTCTCCTTCCTTCATCATATTTATATGTGGATCTTAAATGTTTAGCTTCTTCAGCGTGAGATTGGGCGACTTGAATGGCTGTTTTGAAGGTAGGTTCACATTGTTGAAGTACTGCATTCTGTATAAAAGGGGGCAGTTCTTTAATAAACTGTTCTAAGGCTAGAATGTTTGACACTTTGGGGAGGGTTTTTATCCCCAACCACTGGGAGAGATGGTATTCTGTATCCTAGCTCCTAACACAAGGGGTATTTTCGCTGGGTAACAAGTGGATGTCTCTAAATATTTGCCTATAAAATCCCTCATTCGAAGGGATTGTGTCCTCCGACGTATTCCTTATCTTGATAGATCATCTCCAGCTTGCTGGCCTCGGAATTTTGTTTTCAGTAGAGGGCGCTGCGCGTCGACGTCCCCCGAGCCGATGTCCCACGACAGCCTCTGTATCGGCGCCGATGTCATCATGCGTATAAATAGACTCGCGCAGCGTCCGTTGCTCAGTTCGTTCTTCGTGGGTCACGGAATCGCGTTGCTCAGTTCGTTAGTCAGAAATATCCTTCATTATTCCTCGAGAATACCAACTCTTACTCGATGGCTTCCTCATCCGAACCGACGACTCCATGGTCCGGCTTCAAAAAATGTCGAGACTGTGGAAAGAAAATGTCGTTGACAGATCCTCACAGGATCTGTTTGTGGTGCCTGGGATTGGAGCACCAATGTTCGGAGTGCGAGGACTGCATGTCCATGATGGCGAAAGCCTTGAAGGAGCGTAAGGGGAAGCTTGAGAGAGGTAAGACAGTTATAACTCCTTCGAAAGTTTGCTCGGCAGAGTCGAGACATTCGTCTCCTCGCCGACACAGGAAACATTCTCGTTCTAGGTCTCGAAGCATTTCCCACCACTCCTAGAGATCCAAGCATTCGAGTAAGAGACGTCGAAGATCCCCTTCCTCGTCGTCTTCTGTTTCTCCAGAAAGAGTCACCTGCCCCACAAAACATAGCTCTCAGGCTGAGTGGGAGGAATTCCGTAAAAGGATGCTTCTCCAGCATGGGGTCTGGCATGGATTCACATGTTCATGAATATTCCCCGTCGTCAGGCTGGGAATCCTTGGTAAAGAAAAAACCAGTATCAGTTTCGTTTCTGATCTGTCTTTCGTAGTAATAACCAATCACTGGTCTCTGCGTCATACTGACCACAGCCAATGACTGCCCTCTACCTAAGCACCGCCTCTGGCAGCCATCTTCAGATTTTTACCGCACGTTCATGTGTTGGGATCCTCGTGCTATTGCTCTCGAGCGTTAGTGCTATTTTTTCACGTTTTTTCTCAAAAACTTCGTTTTTTCGGTCAAAAGAGCCTCAAGCTCCACCGACTCTCCATCCGATCAACGGGGACCCGTGTCGGATTCGTCTGCGCCCCTCAAGGGTGAAGATTTCATCGAGCTACGCTTTTGGAGGACTCCAGAAGTTTCTCAGGCCCGGACATGGCCCAGGAGAAGGGATGCTCGACGCCCGGAAAGCTGTTCAGGGTCTGCCCTGGATGCCAGCTGCAGAACGTCTTTAAGGAGGACGAACACTCCTTTTGTCTCTACTGCTTACATGAGGACAAGACGCACGTGGAGAAGGACTGTGCGTTTTGCGGCAACATGTCGGAGCGGACCATGAAGGACCGCCATCAACGTCTCGCCAACTGGCTGGAAGGTAAGAGCCCGTCAGGCGAGAAGAAGAAGAAATCCGAGCGGTCTTCTAAGACCTTTGAGGACGCCCCGGCGACGGGGGTCCAACACAAGGCAAAGCACCGCGAGTCCGCTGGCACCGGGAGCGCCGAACGGTCGGGCTCTACGGGCGCCAGGCAGGGCGCACCCTCCCCGGCACCATCAACCACGAGCCAACGCTCTGGGTCGGGTAAGAGGAAGGCCGAGCACCCGGCGAAGCTCCTGGAGAGGCCCCGGTCGAGCTCGAAGGCCCCATCGGAGGGGGAGCGAGGCAGTGTCCCCCCCCTCAAGGATAAGGCGGTGAGCGCACCTAAGGTGGTGAAGGCCTTAATCCATCCGGCAAAGCCCTCTATCGAAACTGTCGCGGCGGCCCTGGCTCAGCCTGTGGGGGCTACACCAGTGGTGGCGACCTCGGGGCTCAGAGTCTCCCTGCCACCTCGGAGGGAGTCCTCTTTTGTGCCCATCGATAGGGCCCCCGTGAAATCCCCCGTGGGGAAGAAAAAGGGGGGGCAGGGCGTCGTCGTAGATTCGGCCTCAACCTCGGAGGAGGAGCTGGTCGAAGTCTTAAGCCACGGCCTCGGCGTGGAAGAAGACCGGCCCGTCGGGATGGATCACGACGCAGGTGACGACGACATCATCGAGGGTACCGACGGGGCCCCTGATCGCCCGTCGGATTCCCCTCTGCCAGCGCCACGAGACAACTCGGCGGCCATTTTGTTGGCTATACAGTCCTTATGCTCAGAGATAAGGACGAGACTACCGTTGCCGACGGAACCTCTCCCGTCGGGGGACCCAGAACCGGGACCTTCTGGTGTTCCCCCTACCAAGAAAAGAAGGATCCACCCTCCGCCTCCTTTTCAGCCGTCGCGCCCCTTCCAGCCCTCCTCCCCGTCCACCCGAGGGGATGATACGGGGACTGACACGGCAGCGACGGGTACGGACAACGAGGTATACGACGAGGATGTACCGTCGTCGCCTCCCACCAGGGCTTCTCCGCCCGACGAGATTGGATCGTTCCACTCCATGATCACCAGGGCATCCGAGCTTTTCCAACTCTGCCCTGAGGAGAAGAAGAAGGAAGGTTTCCTTTATCAGCGGCGCGAAGCCAAGAGGAAGACGGTCCTCTCAGTGCCTCTATTGGACGACATTTGGGATGAGGGCCTCACCCTCCTCAAGAACCCTTCCACGACGCCAGCTAGAAGAGACCGGTACGAGAAGAAGTACCGGGTCCCGGACACGGCCCCCCTGTGCCTCCGGGCGCAGCCTACCCCGGACTCCGTCGTCTCCGCGGCGGCCAGGAAAAAAGCGGGGGGGGGGTGCTATGGGACGCAGAGTCATCTCGTCTGCGGCGACGACGATTAAAGCGGCCAACGCCTTGGCTATCGTGGCCCGCTACGACAGGGAGCTCTGGTACAAACTGGCTCCCCTACTGGACTTCTTGCCGGACGACAAGAGGGCAGAGGCCCTGGAGATCCTGCAGGAAGGTGAGGTGGCTTTGGACCACGCCATTACCGTTGCGACGGACATCGCCGACACTGGGTTCCGCCAGTTGGGCAACGGCGTTTGCCTTAGGCGGCGTGGATGGCTCAAGGCTACGGACTTCCGTCAAGACGTTCAGACCAGAGTCCTGGACATGCCCTTCGATGGGAACAACCTGTTTGGGAAAACAGTGGACGATTCCCTTCAGGCCATTAAAGCGGACACCGAGACGGCCCGGGCCCTTGGAGTTCTGCAACAACGACGGACGCCCTTTCGGAGCAGCGGAGGCAAGGGCGCCTCCAAAAGTTCAGGCGGCGGTTTCTCCACCTACCGTCAAGCGGCCCGCTCGTCGGCTCAGGAGGCCTACAGAGGACGAGGCAAGTCTGGCGGACCCCGCCGTCGTCGCCAAGGAGGTCAAGGCGGCAAAGCCTCGTCTAAGCAGGATTGAACCGACCGTGGGGTCGGGCCCCCACCGAAGCACCCCGGTGGGAGGCCGGCTGGCGAGATTCGTCAGCGTGTGGGAGTCCATCTCCACCGACCGTTGGGTGCTGGACGCCTTGGCCCGGGGCCACGCGCTCGAATTTCAAAGAAGGTGTCCGCGCGTCCCCCCCGTGGCCAGGAAAGAACTTCACGTCCCTCAACTTCTCCTGGAGGTAAAGGCGATGCTGAGGAAGGGCGCCATCGAACTCGTCCCAAAGAGACTTCGGGGTTCCGGAGTTTACTCGAGATACTTCCTCGTGAAGAAGAAGACGGGGGGATGGCGCCCCATCCTGGACCTGCGACGTCTGAACAAGTTCATCAAGGCGCAAAAGTTCCGGATGGTCACCCTCCAGCACGTCCTGGGTCAGCTGGAGGAAGGAGACTTCCTGTCGTCGTTGGATTTGGAGGATGCCTACTTCCATATTCCCATCCTAAAGGGGCACCGAAAATTCCTCAGGTTTGTGGTCCAAGGGCGTCACTACCAGTTCAAAGCCCTCCCCTTCGGACTACGGTCGGCACCCAGGGTATTCACCAAGTGCCTTGCACCGGTGGCGGCGCAGCTGCGCCGCGAGGGGATCCACGTCTACCCCTACCTGGACGACTGGCTCATCCGAGCCAAGACGAGGGAGCTCGCCGTGGATCACACGGCAAGGACCGTCCGACTTCTCACGGACCTGGGATTCTCCGTGAACTACGCCAAGTCTCACCTGGTACCCGCGCAAAACGCACTGTTTCTGGGAGCGAAGCTCGACACAGTGTCTCTTCTGGCCTCCCCGTCGGAGGAAAGGACCAGGTCCATCCTGGGCAAGGTACAGCGGATGTTGGTTTCCGACGCGGCCAAGGTGAGGTCCATCAAGTCCCTCCTCGGAATGATGTCTTCCTGCATCTACCTCATTCCCATGTGCAGGCTCCGGATGCGCCCGTTGCAGGAGTTCCTGGACGCGCGCTGGATCCAAACGACGGGCAGCTTCGAGGAGAGGATCACACTCGACGAGAGTTTCCGCCGAGCGGTCCGGTGGTGGGGCAACCGCACGCATCTGACGGCGGGCATGGACTTCCAGACCCAGACCACCAGGAGACAGTGACCACCGATGCCTCCCTGGAAGGGTGGGGAGCGCACACCGAAAATCTGCACGCGAGAGGCCTTTGGCTCCCGACGGAGAAGTCCCTCCATATCAACGTCCTGGAGCTCCGTGCAGTGTTCTGGGCCCTCAGGTCCTTCCTTCCGTCCCTCAAGGGCAAGGTGGTGAGGATCTTCACCGACAACACCACCACCATGTTTTACATCAGGAAACAGGGCGGAACCAGGTCCCCAGCGCTGTCCAAGGAGGCGCAGGACCTGTGGCATTGGGCCGTCGCCCAAAAGATGTTTCTGGTGCCGTTTCATCTGGCAGGGATAAAAAACACCATCGCCGACTCACTCAGCAGGGAGCTGCGCTCGTGCCACGAGTGGGAACTATGGCAGGATCTAGTGGATCGCCTCTTCCGACGGTGGGGCACACCCCAGATCGACCTGTTCGCGACGGCGACGAACTCCAAGTGCCGGAGGTTCGCCAGCAGGTTTCCCCAGGCGAGGAGCATGGGCGATGCCTTCTCGTTCCCCTGGGAGGGCCTGTTCCTCTACGCGTTCCCTCCTTTGCCACTGCTAATCCGGCTCGTCAACCAGCTCAAGAGGTCACGGTGCAGGATGATCCTCGTCGCACCTGCGTGGCCGAGGCAGATATGGTTCCCGGACCTTCTGGACTTGTCAGCGTCCCCGCCAATCAAGCTGCCGGTGGACGCGGATCTTCTCTCCAGGGAAGGAGGCGCCATCCTCCACCACGACCCGAAATCGCTGAACTTGCAGGCCTGGCTCCTGCAGCGCTAGAGTTTGGAGGATACGACATACCGGCCGACTGCAGAGAGGTTCTTGCAAAGGCCAGGGCGTCCTCGACTCTTAAATGCTACGGACACAAATGGAAGAGGTTCTCTGTCTGGTGCCACGCACAGAAGATTAACCCTCTACGGATTACGGCTCCCCAGGTACTGCCGTACCTGCTGACGCTGGCCAAAGCTGGACTGGCACACGCGTCCATCAAGATTCATCTTGCTGCGATCTCCCGATACACCAGAACCACGGGCTGGACGTCCTTGTGGTCTCATCGTCTGGTGAGAGAGTTCATGAAGGGACTGTTCAGATCGTTCCCGCCGGTGAAGGCTCCGGCCCCGGCGTGGGAGCTCAACGTGGTGCTGACCAAGCTCATGGGACCTCCGTTCGAGCCTCTGCACTCGGCCCCGTTGAAGTTTCTGTCGTGGAAAACAGCGTTTCTTGTGGCCATCACCTCCGCACGACGAGTGGGAGAGATCCAGGCCCTTTCATGCAAGGCCCCGTACTTGACTTTTCACGACACGAAGGTAGTGCTCAGGACGCACCCCTACTTCATGCCCAAGGTACCGTCGGACTTCCATCTCAACGAACCCTTGGTGTTGCCTGTGTTCTTCCCGTCGCCTTCGTCGCCGGCTGAGAGGACTTTGCACTCGCTGGATGTGGCTAGAGCGCTGAAGTTCTACGTGGACCGCACGAAGTGTTTTCGGAAGACGTCACAACTCTTTGTGAACTTTGGACCTGTCAATCAGGGGAAGGCTCTCTCGAAGGCTTCCATTTCCAGATGGCTCTCCGGCTGTATCATGTACTGTCATCGGTTGGCAAACCGACCGCTGCCTGGCCGTCCAAGAGCCCATTCCACCAGAGCGATCGCAGCTACCACGGCGTTCCTTTCTGGTGTGCCCCTGCTGGACATATGCAGGGCTGCTATGTGGAGGTCGACGCACACCTTCACGAAATTCTACTGCGTCGATCGGGATTCCAGGGAGGAGTCCAGGGTCGGCCAAGCAGTGCTGCGCAACCTGTTCGCCTGAGGTGAGCCTGGTGAGGAGGTAAGATGCTTAATGTTGAGTTTGATGTACTGCTTAATGTTGAGCCGTTGCCACCTCCCGTGGTTGTGCATGTGTGTACTGCTATGTATTCTTTATTCATGAACATGTGAATCCATGCCAGACCCCATGCTGGAGAAGGAACAAGTTACTTACCTGTAACTGTTGTTCTCCAGCATGGGTCTGGCATGGACTCACATGCGAACCCTCCCGCCTACCCCTCTGCGGCTCTTCACTTGGTCATACTGCCACTTCACGTGCTTCCAAATCTGAAGATGGCTGCCAGAGGCGGTGCTTAGGTAGAGGGCAGTCATTGGCTGTGGTCAGTATGACGCAGAGACCAGTGATTGGATATTACTACGAAAGACAGATCAGAAACGAAACTGATACTGGTTTTTTCTTTACCGAGGATTCCCAGCCTGACGACGGGGAATATTCATGAACATGTGAATCCATGCCAGACCCATGCTGGAGAACAACAGTTACAGGTAAGTAACTTGTTCCTTAGCGTCTTCGAGAAAGCGGCCTCGACCCCCTCGAAGACAGCTGAGGGTGATACCCTGGGTGAAAGACGCGAAAAATCGAAACGCCGTGAGTCGTTCCACCCGGCGAAAGAAACTACTCGAGAGCGTCACAAACCCTCGAGCAAAGGCACTGTGCCATCGACGCCATCGTCGAAACTCCCTTCGACGCATAAATCTGTGTCATCGACGCCATTATCGAAGGGCTCATCGATGCACAGGTCGATCGAATCGACGCCGGCTTAGACGTTGACGCCGAAAAAGAACAAACCCACGGCCGTCACTACCTCACAGCCAGTGGTCATACCTAGGGCCTCTAACACGACTTTTAGAATGTCATCGACAACCTCGAGTAGGATTCCGATCCTCTCGAGCTCTTCAAGGCCTCTTCCGATCTCCTCGACGCCTTTTTCGGTGTTTTCGAAGCCTTTAACGTCCGCGTCGACGTTTTCTCAACCAATTATGACACATTTGGCCCCTTCTGCTCTGGAAATGGGATTTAAGCCATTTCCAAGGTCTGATCATTTCAGACCTTTGTCTTCAATTTATGAAGAAGGTGAGGATTCGGATCAAGAAAGACCCTTTGGGTTGCAGAGAACGGCAACACCTGAACCAGAGGAATTTACCTCTGAGGAAAATAGGTTAAAGGATCTTCGAGAATCCTTACATGAGGCAAATGGGTTAGATACTTCCCCAGAAATAGAATTTGCCAAACCAGACCCAGGGGAACTTGCAGAGACCCCTTACAGAATTTTAATGGCAAGAATTATAGAATTCATGGGTTGGTCTACACCTTCACCTGCATTCCAACAGGATTACCTTACAGACATTTTAGTTAAAGGCCCACAGGAGGCTCCTGTGGTTCCATTTCACGCTGCATTACAAAGAAAAATATTGGCTAACTGGGAAACTCCTGAGGTTATCCCGGCGGTTAACAAGAAGTTATCAGCCAAATATAGGGTATCTGCTACTGACCCTGAATTTTTGTCTAAACATCCAACTCCAGAGAGTCTGGTTGTTCAAGCAGCAACTGCATCAGGCAGTAGATCGGCATACCCTACTGTTCCACAGGACAGGGATGACAAAAGATGCAACTCTATGGCTAAGAAAGTCTTTTCTGCATGTAGCATGGCGTTGAAATCTATTAACGCTACTTGTACGCTCGCAAGGTTCAGCCATACACTTTGGGAGTGTGCTTCATCAGCGTCTGACTGCCTCCCAGAGGGAGAAGAAAGAGAAGCATTTCTAAACATCATTAAGGATGGTAAAGACACAATGTGTGAATCCCTTCAAACTGGCATTGATTCTGCTGACAGTATCAGTAGGGCCATGGCGGCAAGTACTACAACCCGCAGATTTGCGTGGTTGCGAAAGTCTGGGTTTGCTTCAGATGTACAAGCCAGACTTTTAAATATGCCCTTTGACGGCTCTTCTTTGTTTGGTAAGAAGGCGGATGACAGCCTAGAAAAGTTACAGACATCCAAAGCAGCAGCAAAATCCCTGGGAGCTGCAATCCGTCAAACGCCATATCGCCCCTCAGGAACCTCTTGGAGAGGTCAGTCCTTTCGCTTTTATTCTGCATTCGGAAAAGGCAGAGGACAGTCGGTTCAAAGAGGTCAAAAAAGATTCACCCGAGGTGGACGGGGTAAAAATACAAAAGCCGCAGCAGCAGGTGCCTCTTTACCCTCGGCATCTGCATCAGCCGCCTCTAAATCACTCTAATGACTCTCCTCACAGGACACCAGTAGGGGGCAGGCTAACTCAACATCTGACGGAATGGCAGGCTATTACGTCAGATGCTTGGGCATTGGAGACACTTGGCCAAGGTTACTGCCTGCCTTTTCTACGCATTCCTCAGAGTCGTCCACCGGGGAACAGCACTTGGAAAGTTCCAGATCCGCTCCTCTTGCAGGAAATTGTAGACCTGCTGGAGAAAGGTGCCATAGAACCGGTACCTGTAGCGGAGAGGAACAAAGGCTGGTACTCCCCCTACTTCCTAATACCGAAGAAGGACGGAGGACTGAGACCCATCTTGGACTTCCGCGAATTGAACAAGTTCCTCAGGAAGGACAAGTTCAAGATGGTAACTCTCTCTCAGATCCTTCAGGCCCTCCAGCTCCAGGACTGGCTGGTATCTCTGGACCTTCAGGATGCTTATTTCCATGTGCCAATCCATCTCAAACACGGAAATACCTGACGTTCGCAATTGGCGGCTCCCATTATCAATTTCGAGTTCTGCCATTTGGGCTGACCTCCGCCCCGAGGGTCTTCACCAACCTAATGTCGGTAGTGGCTGCAAGTCTAAGGAGGGAAGGGATTCACGTCTACCCCTACCTGGACGATTGGCTGATCAGAGCTGTATCTCCGGAACAAGCTCAGATCCAGCTAGATTGTCTGCCACTTCCTTCACAAACTGGGCTTCTCCCTCAATTTAAAGAAGTCACAGATGATACCATCACAGAGACTCCAGTTCATTGGAGCGGTCCTGGACACGTCCCTGGGAAAAGCCTCACCACCAGAGGTGAGGGCTCAAGATATTCTGCAGATGGTCACCAAGTTTCAAAATGCCCAACGTCTCCCAGCCTTCGACTTTTTGAGGTTGCTAGGCCTCATGGCATCCTGCATCTTCCTTGTGCCAGAGGCTCGCCTGAGAATGAGATCTCTTCAGTGGGCACTAAGAACTCAGTGGTCGCAATTCTCAGGGAGAATGACAGATCTCCTTCAGGTTCCGGACAAGGTGGCTCGAGACCTTCAGTGGTGGGCCTGTCAGGAGAACATTTTGAAAGGAGAACTGTTTTGGCAACCATGGCCGGAGATAACAGTAGTCACAGATGCCTCACTCACGGGGTGGGGAGCCCATGCCAACGACTTGACCATCAGCGGTCATTGGTCTCCGGAGTCCAGACTACATATCAACCTGTTAGAGCTGAGAGCAATCAGACTAGCGCTGAAGGCGTTTCTGCCATCTGTACAGGGGAAAAATGTCCTGATAATGACGGACAACACAGTGGCCATGCACTACCTCAACAAAAGAGGAGGCGTAGGATCACTGCCTCTGTGCAGAGAGGCGATGTAACTCTGGTTTTGGGCAATTCAAGAAGGAATCTCTCTATCGGCAGCTTACTTAGCCAGAGAGAAAAACCTGACGGTGGACGCTCTGAGCAGGCAGAGTACAGTCTCCCACGAGTGGGAACTAGCTCAGGAAGTCCTTCAACAGATCTTCACCCTTTGGGGAACCCCTCAAGTGGATCTGTTCGCCACCAGCATCAACAGGAAGTGCGATCAGTTTTGTTCAAGGGAATTTCCCCCGAGAGGAGCTCTAGGGCACGCGTTCGTAGTGGACTGGGAGTTTCCACTTCTGTTGGCGTTTCCTCCAGTCCCTGTCATTCCTCAAATGATCAGGAGGTTGAGAAGGTTCCGGAAAGCCATGATCCTAATTGCCCCGGACTGGGCCAGGAGAACGTGGTACCCGGACCTTCTGGACATGTCCATCTGCCCTCCAATTCGTCTTCCACTCAAGGAGAATCTTCTCTCGCAGAAGGGAGGCCAGGTTCTCCATCCAGACATCAGAACCCTCAACCTTCACGCTTGGTACCTGAAAGATTGAGATACAAGGATTGGGACCTCCCAGATGACGTCATGGAGGTGTTGCTTTCGGCAAGAAGGCCAGCAACAAAGACTTTATACCGCTGCCGTTGTAACATATTTTGCAGCTGGTGTAGAGAAAAGAATATCGACCCCTTTTCATGTGGTACACCAACGGTGTTATCTTTTCTACTCTATTTGGCAAATTCGGGCCTTCAGGTTGGCACTATCAAGGGCTATCTCGCAGCACTATCGATCTTCAAGCGCACTGCAGAGGAACCATCGTATTTCAAGTTACCCTTAGTAATACAATTTCTGAAGGGATTAACCAATGTCTATCCTCCAAGACCATTCCAAGTTCCCTTATGGGACTTAAATTTAGTCTTAAATTTCCTGATGGGTACTCCTTTTGAACCACTCCACTCTTGTTCGCTAAGATTTCCCACCCTTAAAACTGTCTTATTAGTGGCATTGACACCTGCTAGGAGGGTGAGCAAATTACAAGCTCTATCTTGTAAACCCCCTCATACAATTTTTCATAAAGACAAAGTTGTCCTATAAGTGAAGCCTAATTTCCTCCCAAAGGTGGTTCTGAATTCCACATCACTCAGAAGATTACCTTACCTTCATTCTATCCCCCTCCCCATCCTGGGAAAGAGGAAGAAAGGCTACATAGGCTGGACCCAAGGCGGGCTTTGAGCTTTTACATCAGCAGACTTGCTAGGATTAGGCAAGCAGACCAACTGTTCATAGGTTACTCAGGACACAAATTGGGATTACCGATAACAAAACAGACCATTTCCAGATGGATTATTTTGGCCATTCTGGAATGTTACAAACTGGCAGGGAAAGAGCCTCCTCAAAATCTTAGGGCTCATTCAACCAGGGGTATCGCAGCCTCTTCGGCCCTCCAAAGAGGGGTACCGATTCGAGACATATGTGCGGCTGCCACATGGTCGTCTGCACATACCTTCACAAGATTTTACAACCTGGATTCTTCCACAACCTTCTCACCTCTAGATGCCTCATGGGGTTCCCCATTTCTCTGTGACTAGGCCCCATCCTTCCTCAAAGGTTCCTCTATCATCGTAAACTAGATAAGTCAACTTTTCAATTGAGTAAATTCCCCACACATCTTGGTCAACCAATCCTGTTTGATGGGCACCATTTGGTTTCTCCAGTTCTGTGCCACTGTGATTCTACCCGCCCTCAACATGGCTTCCCACATTCTTGGAAAACAATGGATATCGCTAGAGGTTTAATTTGAGTTGTATCCCTGTGACCTCTTGCATCCAGCTTAGGACCTCTGTCCAATAAATTTGAATAAGTGGGCATGGCCACCACACGTGAGCTAAAGACCCCACTTGCCCACAACCCCTTGCACACAATGGGGAGACCTCCACATACATTTTGAATAGCTTTAACTGGTTTATATGCCATCCCTGGAGAACCTTGACATTATGCTCCATTGCATGGGTGCTAAGATAGCTGTGAAAGGTCACCTTATATATTTTTCCCAGACGTGCTCCTGGACTTCATCCCCATAGAGTGAATCCCAATATCTTTTAAAGTTTTGTCTGCCTTCCAACTCACTTGTGATCAGGACCCTGTACAATTTTGATATTTTATCCTCTTCCTTGAAGTCGAATCGTCCATGAGGCAGTAAGGTCCCTTCCAAGGTTGTCAGCCCACAATAGGATGGTTACGTGACCCTTTAGGTGTAAATACTCAAATATCCCGATTGTATCATGGACCAACATCTCATATACTTCATTATAACCCATAATGTTGCCTTCCAAAAACATCTGTCCTGCTCTTTCTAAGCCCCTGTTCCCCATTTTCCTCCATACTGTCCAAAGAACCCCCAAGGTGGGGTGTACCACCGATCTATTGGGGACACTCTTCACTGGGGTCCACAACAAATCTCAAGCCTTTTTGGGATGTGCAACCCAGTCCTTCAGATATGCCAAATATCTACTGAAGTCGTGCCTTATGTGTTCCAACAAGATTGTGAGTTGGGCTACCTTATAATAGTTATAATGGTCTGGGTATTCAAATCCTCTATTGTCCTTCAGGAGTGTCAGCGTCGCCCTCCTGATCCTGGGTTTTTGCCCCTGCCATATGAATCTATAGATCATAAAATTCACCTCCCTGAAAAAACTCTCAGGTACTGGTCATGGGATCATGGTAAACAAAAAAGCAAGCAGATTTCAATCCAAGAGCAGGGAATCAAGAAGAGCAACAGATAACAGGGTATGGCTCACCTGAGCGATTCAGATGAGGCGATCGGCGGGCTGTAATTTCTTAAGAACGCTTTTCTTCCATGATCATAGAGCAGCGCCATCTTGAATGACATCATTAACGTGGGCATGCGATACAGCCATCTTGCGACAGCAATTGGTAGCTCTGCTGCGGCAATCTTTGTTGGGCCGAGCGTTCATAAGGAACGGTGAATGCAGCTTCCAAAGTTTCCAAAATGACCAATGCAGTCTTCGTCGCATGACACCGGGGGAGAAGGTTCATCTTTAGAGGTCATCCTATCTGACCAAGAAAGGGTAGGCAATGACCACCTCTTAGGGCCCGATTTCAAGGTCTCTATAAGAGGGTCAAAGTTTACTGAGTGCATTTTCATTAAGTCATTAGAAATATTAACACCTAGATACATAATGTTCTCTTTCTCTACCTTCATCCCATGGACCCCCAAGGCTAAACCCATTCAATCTAATCAGTAATGCACATGACTTTGCCACATTAATCTTTAAGCCCGTTAAACCACACAAACTCATTCATAGTATCCAGCATTTCCCAAAAGGACTCTCCCATGTCACCCAGATATTCCAGGATTTCGTCTGCAAATAGGGATCATTTAAATTCCACATCACCACACTTTATCCCTCTGATGTTGGAGTTGCTTCTAATAGCTAGCCCCAGGGGTCCAATGGCTACAGCATAAAGAAGATGGGATAATGTGCATACTTGTCGAGGAGACTTGCGATAGCTTGAAGGATTCCATTAGAGTACCGTTCACCTGGACTCTAGTGGTTGGGGAGCTGTGCAGCGCATTTACCAGTCTCTGGAAGTTAGGACCTAGGCCATATCTCTCAAGGACTTTCCCAAGAAACTGTCACTTGTTCGAATGCTTTATCCAAGTCAAGGGAATTCAAGCTTGCGTGCCCCCCTGTACCAAATGGATTAAGTCCAGAGTTTTTCTAATATTATTGGATCCCTGCTGTCCTCTTATAAATCCCACCTGACCACCCCCCCCCAAAGAATAAAGTTGGGAAGAAGAAGAAACCCATCTAGCCAATATTTTGGTGGACATTTTTACATCCATATTAAGGTGGGAGATGGGTCCATAAGAGGCGCACAACTTGGTGCCTTTCCCTTCTTTGGGGATAACAACAATTTATTGCACCAAATATGGACTCTGGGAGATTGCCTCCTTCAAGTATTTCGTTGAACACCCTTGCTAGGGTATGATATGATATGGCATTTATAACGCGCCTATACACAAGTGTTTCAAGGCGCGACAAGGCAAGGTAGGGGAAACAGAGGGACGACAGAGACAACGATCCTACTAGGCCAGGTGACATTAAGATCGCGCAAGTGTAGGGGAGAATGGGGAAGAGGAAACGTGCATGGGGAAAGGGGAGGGGGCAGTGCAGTACATAGGATAACAGTAAAATAAATAAAGACAATAAATAAAAGTGCGGCCAGCTGGTGGCAAGAGCAAGGGTAAGTGCAGACATCTGGTGTCAAGTACTAGTAGGGGCTGTAGGGATACAGAAACAGCCCCCGAGTGCAAGGGTTGCCAGGGCAGCATTGCAGGTGTGCAACTGTTGGGGAGAGGACCTGGGCCCGAGATCAGAAGGTAGCCAGGCAACCAGTGCAGTTTCAGAATCAACCAGGAGATCAGCAGGGGAGAGGGGGAGAGAAAACGTAAGCAAAGAGGAAGGTCTTGAGGTGCTTCCGGAACCGGAGATGGTTCTCATCAAGTTTCAGAGAGACAGGGAGGCTGTTCCAGAGGGAGGTCCCAGCAGAAGAAAGAGATCTACCGCCAACTTGCTGATTGGAGAAGCGACTAACCCGGAGGGAGTTGGAGGCGGATGAGGAAAGAGCTTGTGAAGGAAGATATTTAGAAAGAGAGAGTTGAAGGTGTTGAGGTCCCAGTCCCGAGAAGGCCTTGTGGACCATGCAGAGGGTTTTGAAATTAATCCTCCCTGCTGCCAGAGATTTCAGTCCTGGAGTGATAGGATCCCTGGACTTGAGGCCAAGGACAAGTCTTGCAGTCCTGTATTGGATGAGTTGCAGAGGGCGGAGAGCAGAGGCAGGCAGATTTAGAAAGAGGCTGTCGCAGTAGTCCAGCCTAGAGAGAACCAGAGCTCTGGAGACAGGGAACTTCTGGTGGTATGCAAGGAAAGGATTAATACCTCTGAGGAGGTGGAGCTGGTAGTGTGACTTCTTAAAGATGTCAGAGATGTGAGGTGAGAAGGAAAGTGTGGAGTCGAAGATGACCCCAAGGTTTTTAGCCTCACAGGTGGGAGCAAGAAGAGGGCCAAGAGAGGCCGGCCAGAGAGTGACGGGAAAAGAGGGAGCAGGTGTGCCGATGAAGATGAGGAGAATCTTGGTCTTACTGGCATTGAGGCAGAGATCATTGGCGGCACACTGCTCCTGGATGACGGACAAACGGTCAGAGATGAGAGAAGGAGAGGAGGTGGCTGAAGGGAGCCTGAAAATGAGCTGAGTGTCATCTGCATAGCACTGAAAGTTGGGGCAGAGAGCGGCAATGCAGTGGGCAAGAAGGGCCAGATATTGGTTGAACAGCCAGGGAGAGAGGTTAGACCCCTGAGGAACACCACAGGTAGAGATAGAGGAAGGACCCGACGTTAGCCAAGCCAGGGTAGGAGCGAGCTTAGAGTGAAACTTGAAAAATCTAACCGTGAAACCATCATCCTCTGGGGTTTTACATACCTTCATATATTTAATGGTACTCTGTACTTCATTAATGGGTAATGACGGAGAGAAGCAGACTCTGGGGGAATTCGAGGAATAACCAATCTGTCTAAAAATCAGGTTTTCTGAGTCCTGTCCCCTCTATACTCTGCAGTGTTTAAATTTCTCTCTGAATGCTATTCCAATATCCTTATTATCGTACACTTCCTGTTTTTCTGGTTATCGGATTGATGTAATCGTTTTTGATTTCGCCTTCTCTCCAAGCTTCCAGGCCAGTATTTTATCAGCCTTTTCCCCCTTCTCATGATATTTTTGTTTGAGATATTGGAGCTTCCTATCAGTTTCGCGCATCAATAAATCCTTTAACTCTGCTTTATATGTCTTAAGCTCTTTAGAGATTGACAAGGGTAATATAATTTGTGCCTGCGCCCGCCGGCTGCAGGGTCGCAATCTTTTCCCTCATTGCCGCTCCCTTCCGTTGGCACTCCTGCTTTTTTCCCAGGTTTGAACCCTTCCCAAAGGATCAGCGTTGATAGCTTGAACTGAAAATACCCCTGATACTTTCCAGGAGCACCTGTCCCACTTCCCTATCTTAAAGGAGAAAGTCAATGCAGACCCAACGCTCCTTCCTATCTTTCCTGTCCCACTCTGCCATCTTTTTGAACACCCAATCATGGTCGAACCAAGAGACCGGTGCGAAGGCCGCGTTTCGCACCCACCCTCTCCCCGTGAAATCCACCAGGATAAGATCGATCCGTGAATATGAATTGTGTACTGAAGAGTAGTGAGTATGGGGGATCTCCATCATTCTCTGGTCGCCACACATCCTCCACCCCGAACTCCCAGTTGATTTCACTAAACTTCTGGGATTCCCCCCTCTGGTCTTGGGGAGTCCCTGAATGCTTAATTCACTTCCTGTCCCTTACAGGCTCCAGAACCATATTAATATCCCCACCTATGAACAGGGCCCCTTCTATAAACAGTTTAATTTTCAAAGCCTTGAATCACTCATGGACTCTTGTTAGGTAGCGCTCACGTAGTCTGCCTTGGCCACTCCAGATCTGTAACGTCAGACCCGTAACTTCCAATCTGTCTTCTGTATCGTACTTCCCCCCTGCTATAACCAACCAACATCAATGCTTCTGATGCTTGTTAATCTGCTTCGAATGACATGATGTGCATATGGTCTGACATCCAGTGGTAACCGCAGAGTATTGCATCTTGTCTTTCGGGGACCGAAAGGGGACGTCGGCATAGACGTGTCTGAAACACTATCCTATCGTGACGTGTGTAGTACCCAAAATCCCTCACGCGCCGAGGTCCCTCAGATTGTTTTTTTACACCCAGATAACTGGTCGCCCTATAGCAGAGCTCTTCACGGTATAGTTTATCTTACTGAATTGTCGGGTTATTCCCTGTTAAGTCACTTCGCCCATCATGAACATCTTCCACGAAGACTACGGGGGAATCGTCTACGGCTGTGGGTTCCGGTGCCTAAGATCCGGCGTTCGGAATTCCACGTGGTCGGGCCTTCTGGCCGGCCTACACAGTAGGGAGAGTGGGCTCGGGGTTTGCCATACTGTTATTATGTCTTTCCTCTTTTCCACTGCTTTCCTTTTTGGTCTGGTCACCCTTCCCATCTGCTATGAAAAGGACTCCATTTAGATTCTGTCCTGTGTGTAGGGTCAGATATCCGTGGAAAGATGAGCACACGTCGTGTAACGCTTGTCTCCCCCTAGAGCACGACGAAAAGCGGTGTTCGGTGAGTAAACTCCTTAAACCTAAAACTCTTAAGGAGCGCCGGTTGGAGCGGTGGGCCGTGTACGGAATGTTTGTTTGTTTATTTATTTATATAGCGCTCTTGACCCGGGGGTATATATGCGCTTTGAACATCAGGTTACAGGTAAAAGACAATAGTACAGTATTGATAGGGCATAGATAATAGTATTCAAACAATATACATAAAATGTCACGCGTGGAGCCTCCCTCCCCTGCCGCGACACCAGCCGAAAGTGACGGGGGTACATCGGATGACCAAACGTCCAACGCGGATGTTATAGACCTTGAGGTGGACTATTCTAGGGCCGCCACGCCCGTCCCCGACCCTTCCAGGCTCGACTCCTGTCTTGCTACAGGGACCACACCCGGTAATAGGGGCGTACAATCGCACTGCACAGAGCACACAACCCAAGCGGCCTCCTCGACGACTTCGTCGAAGAAGGCGAAAGTGCCAACGGGTCTGCTGGAAACTTCGGCGGCGCCCACGGATCGGTCTGATCCGAAGCCTTCCCCGCATCTGCAGCAGCGCATGACGACTGGGCATAGCAAACATAACAAGGGCGCTACTCCCCAAATTACACGCGCCAAAGTTTCCGTACAAGAAACTTCGACCGTTTCCAGGGCCTGTGCAGGCCCGAAGACTACGAGTAGGCCTCTACCCGAGAAGCTATCCGCAGGCCCTTCTGTAGCCGCGGAAGAAGTTTCCACTGCCGACACATCTTCAGAAGCTTTGTCTCCCGAAGATTCAGTGTCTATCCGTAAGAGTATCAATAGGATTGCTACGGCGGTGGGCCTAGTACCGGTTCCACCCAAAGTTATGGGCCAATCCGCCGAAAAGTTTTCCACGGATTTGGAAGACGATCCTGAAGAATCTTACGAAGAAAGCCAGGTACCCCTCTCACGCACCCTGAGGAGATCCTCTCAACGCCTTAGGGCGGAGACCACGGTCCCTACTGAGTTAGGCCCATTTGGATCATCCAAGTGGACCACAGAACAATTCAAGGGGTGCATGGATCGGCTGGAGCAATTTTTCAGAGCTTCTGATCAACCTCTGCCAAAAAAAGGCTCGGGTAGACCCTTACCCTTTAATACATGAAGATATCCAACACCAAGTTGACTATCAAGAAGATGTCCAGATGGACACGTATAGGGACATCTATACAGAAGAAGAGGAGGCCTGGGGAAGATCAAGGAGCAACTGACAACTGGGAGGACACCCAGCAGGACGATCATAACTCCAATATCGTTTGCCTTGACTCTCCCCCATCCACCCTGATTCAACAAGCTTTCCCGGTGGAGGATCAAATGGCTTTCAACAACATGTTGAAGGAAGCAGCAGAATTTTTTTAAATTGCCTCGCTGGAAGCCTTGCCCGAACAAGATTTCACTGAGGACATTATTAATGAAAAACCTCCGGCAAGCCAGTCTATCCCTCTTTTGAGCTCTGTTAAGAGACGGCTGGCTCCTTCCTTACTCACAACCGCTCAGACTAAGGCTGTGAACCCGAGGGTCGAAAAACCTTTCCGACCCTCTCCCACCGTCCCGCTATATATCAAAGGACACGCAATCCCAGACTCGCTGGTGGTGACCAACACTTGCAAAAGAGCAGGGGTTCCCCTTGCCACAGGAGAGTCGCCCCCGGACACGGAGTCTAAAAGGCTGTATGCCTTAGGCAGACGGGTTACGTCAGCAGCGGCCTATACCATCTGGATTGCCAATAACACGGCGTTACTAGCAAGCTACGTCAACGCCCAATGGAACCTACTCCAGGAAGGCCTTCAAGAGGTTCCGGAACCAACCAGAGCCAAGCTTCTCGCCATTGTCTCGGAGGGCACACTTGCCAATCAAAATGTGGTAAAGAATACCCTGGACACCGCAGAGACAGCAGGCAGGTGTCTCGCACAGGGTACTCTCCTAAAGAGGCACACGTAGCTGCGCACGTCAGGCTTCAGGCCTGAGACCCAGGCATCCATTATCAACAAACCCATCGAAGAGGCCAACCTCTTCGGGAAGGCGGTAGACGATGCATTGGAGACAGCCAAGAAGGAGCATGAGACTATTAAGTCGCTGCACTAAATTTCCCAGAAACCCTCTTCACAGAGGGGCAGTAATTCTCGGCGGTCCTTTCGAGGACAAGCCCGCGCCGCTCAAAACAATTTCGGCACGGGCAACTTCAACTCAAGTCAACCTGCTGCAAGCCCCACTTACACCCCGAGAGGGGTCAGAAGCGCGGAAAGAATAGAGGCAGAGGCTCCAATTCCAGAGGAGCGTCAACTTCGGGTCAGAAATGACCACCAAGTCCAGGTCCCCTCCCATGTCTCCCTGGTCGGGGGGCGATTAACATCTTTCCCCAAGGCATGGGAGGGGATAACTTCAGACCAGTGGGTCTTAAAGACGGTCGCCCACGGTTACTGCGTGGAATTCGCCCGACCTCCACAGTTCAGACCGCCGAAACATGGGCGCCTTTCACCGGAACATCTGCAGATCCTGATCCAAGAGGTGGAAGTGCTGCTGGGAAAGGACGCCATAGAAGCCGTCCCGATTCTTCAGGTAAACAAGGGTATCTATTCAGTGTACTTCCTTGTACCATGCGTCCTGTTCTAGACCTGCGCCCACCGAACAAGTTCATAAAGCCCCAGAAGTTTTACATGGTAACACTGCAAGAGGTGATCCCATTGCTAAAACAGGGGGACTTCATGACAACATTGGATATGAAAGATGCATACTTTCATATTTCAATGCTGCCAGCGCACAGAAAATTCCTAAGGTTCGTGATTCAGGACAAACACTACCAGTTCAAGGTTCTCCCCTTCGGCATAGACTCGGCGCCAAGGGTGTTTACCAACATCCTGGCAGTGGCAGCGGGACCCATGCGCAGACTTTCATTTCCAGTTTACCCTTACCTCGACGATTGGCTCATCACAGGGGACTCGTTCGACGTTTGTTTTTCGAACACCCAAAAAACAGTGGACCTACTGTTCAGCCTGGGATTTTCTATCAACGAAAAGACATCCAGCTTAGGCCCCAGCCAAGTAAAACAGTTCCCGGGGGCTTTAATTCGTACGGAAGACGGTCTAGTCCTCCCTTCCAGCAAGAGGGTTCAGAACATGCTCTCTCAGGTTCCACAGTATGTAGTCAGTCGAGAGGTGACGGTACGCAAAGCTATGCGTTTTCTAGGGATGATGGCGTCATGCATATACTTGGTTCCCCACGTGCGGCTGCGCATGTGTCCCATGCAAGAGTGGCTCAACAGCCAGTGGTGTCAGGCCAGCGGACAATGGGAAGATCTGTTAGTTGTCTCGCCAGCCCTCGTTCTCTCTCTCTGCAGTGGTGGTCGAGGGAGAACCTCTTGAAGGGGAAAACCTTCACTACTCCTGCAGTGGAAGCCACTCTCACGACAGACGCATCTCTCACAGGGTGGGGGGGGCTCACCTGCTTCAACAGACAGCGCACGGAGTGTGGTCCCCTCAGGTAGCGACCAACCATATAAACCTACTGGAGCTACTAGCAGTGTTCAAAGCATTGAAAGCCTTTCAGGAGCAACTGCAAGGGAAGACAGTGCTGGTCCTAACCGACAGCACAACAGCAATGTATTACCTGAACAAACAGGGGGGCACTCACTCTGCAGGGCTATCCATGCTGTCCCAAAACATCTGGATATGGGCTCTGAAACACAAGATGTTCCCGATATCCCAACATGTTCCAGGGGAACTCAATCTTCTGGCAGACGTACTCAGCAGAGATTTTCCTCTGCCAGGAGAGCACGAATGGCGACTGCACGAAGACATTGTATCCAACGTCTTCGCAGAATGGGGGTTTCCAGAGATCGACCTGTTCGCTACTCAGGAGAACGCCCAATGCCAAGATTACGCCTCCAGGTACCCCCAGAACCGATCCAAGGGGAACGGTCTCTGGATAACTTGGTCGGGGAAATTTGTGTACGCTGCCCCCCCCCCCCCCGACTACCCTTCTGAACAAGATGGTACACAAGATGCACCAGGAACCAGTCACCATGATTCCGGTGGCTCCCATGTGGGCCCGCCAACCTTGGTTCACGCACCTGATGGAAATGTCCCTCTCCCCACCAGTCAAGCTGCCCTGCCCGTACAACATGTTGTCTCAGGACAGGGGGGAGAATCTGCACCCATGCCCACAAACTCTGAATTTAGCAGCCTGGCTCCTGAGGTCATAGAGTTTGGACATCTACAACTCCCTCAAAGATGCATGGACATACTGAGGGAGGCAAGAAAGCCTAACACACATTATTGCTATGCCAGCAAATGGAAACGTTTTGTCATCTGGTGCAGTATCAAAGGCGTCAATCCCACCGATTGCTCGCCTTCACACATTGTGTTATATCTAACCCATCTGTTGGACTCTGGGTTAGTCTTCAATTCCTTAAAGGTTCACCTAGCGGCGTTGTCAGCCTACACCACTTCACAGCAGAAGGTGTCGTGGTGGAAAGTACCTGGATTAAAGCCTTTATGGAAGCGGTTAAAAGAATGTATCCCCCCATCACTCACCCAGCCCCTGGGTGGGATCTAAATGTGGTTTTAACTAGGCTCATGGGACCACATTTTGAGCCTATGCAGAAAGCTAGTCTGAAAGACCTGACTTGCAAGACAGCCTTTCTAGTAGCTATCACTTCT
Organism: Ambystoma mexicanum; assembly: GCF_040938575.1. Classification (NCBI taxonomy): domain Eukaryota; kingdom Metazoa; phylum Chordata; class Amphibia; order Caudata; family Ambystomatidae; genus Ambystoma; species Ambystoma mexicanum. The sequence continues at coordinate 988,357,696 of NC_090921.1, forward strand.
ATCAGAAGAGTTAGCGAACTACAGGCCCTCTCGGTTTTGGACCCCTTTGTTACAGTCCACAAAGATAAGGTAGTTCTGCGCACAAATCCCGGATTTGCGCCAAATTATTTTTCGAAGTTCCATGTGAACCAGTCAATCGAACTACCCACATTCTTCCAGAGACCTACTAACATGGCCGAAAGAAACCTTCACACACTAGATGTGCGCAGGGCAGTCATGTTCTACATGGATAGAACTAAACCACTGAGGAAAACTAAACAATTCTTTGTTTCAGTGGCAGCTGGTAGAGAAGGGGACCCTGTCTCTAAATCAGCAATATCAAGGTGGATTGTCAAATGCATCACACTATGTTACACTCTTGCAAACGGAGAACTGCCCTTCAAGCCTAGAGCACATTCTACTCGAGGCACTGGGGCATCCATAGCATTCATTGCAAATGTTCCCCTAGAGTCCATTTGCAAAGCGGCAACCGGGAGTTCTGTACACACCTTTACAAAACACTATTGCCTAGACACTCATTCTAGGTCTGATTCTCAGGTGGGACAAGCAGTACTAAGACATCTTTTTTCTACTGTTCCTTCTCACAATCCACCTCCAACTCCGGGTACTGCTCGCTAGTCTATGCTCAGCATGTGATTGTAAGCAGATTAACAAGTATGAGAAGACATGCATTACTTACCGTAAAAGCATTTCTGATGATTGTATCTGCTTAGATTCACATGCGCCCTCCCTGCCTCCCCGCTCGGGGTGGAAGGAACATAGACTTCTTACTACTTAATATGCCGACGTCCCCTTTCGGTCCCCGAAAGACAAGATGCAATACTCTGTGGTTACCACTGGATGTCGGACCATATGCACAGCATGTGAATCTAAGCAGATACAATCATCAGAACTGCTTTTTACGGTAAGTAATGCATGTCATTTCCCCAATAACAATTCCCCAAATTAAGCTCTCCTCCCCAGGTGCGCAGCTTGGAACCCACCACCTTCTCATGATCAAGCTGGGCCAGCAGTACGACACCCCCTCTCCCCTTCTCACCAGTATTATAAACCTCTCCCTACTGGACCCCACACTTTGTTTTCCACAGCTATAACCACCCACCTTTAACCTCTATCCCACCTCCCGCCCAACCCCATTACACCCTTACTTTCCATTCTCCTATTCAGCACTTAGCCCACCCTTCATAGGGAGGCCTATCAACCTCTATCAATGACTCCCATTTTCCCCCATAAACAACTTTTGCAATGGAACAACTCTCTGTGACAAATCTAGCAACATCACCACTGATTCCCTGGAGAGAAGCTTCTCTTATGTGGCCAGTGAAAGGCCGAAGCTACCTGTCTCTTACCTTTGGGGTGGTTATCTGCGGGAGGACCACGTAGGGGAGGTCAAACTTCATGGAGAACGAAAAATACTGAATCTGAATAATCCTTCAGCTGCAATTCTTAATGACACCCATGTGCCTCTGCAACATTCCTGTGGCTTATTGTGATGTACAGGAGAATTCCTGGGTTTTCATGGCCAAGAACATCATTTGCCCTTTTCCCCCCAGGTATAGTACTGAGACAAGGAAGAGGATGGAGTAATGAGGATGACTAGAAGCGGTAAATCAACACTGCGTTCTAGTCTTTGGAAAATGCTAATCATTGCAGGGCCATTTAAAACTGACATAGCTGAATAGAACGTGAGCGCGAGACGGAGACTGCTGCTGAATCCATCTGGTTCTGATGCAGGTTGGGACACCAGAGGCGCGCAGACTGCAGGACGCAGACATAGGCTGACGAGAACGGCATGCAGAGAAACCAAGCTGAGAGAGGTTCGCCACATTATTACCACGGGCAGCTGGAGCTGCCAAAAGCAGAGAAAGGCAAAACGGGAACCAAGCGGCTAATGGGACGCACTCACAGTCAGCAGGCTGAGAGCAAAGAAGACAGTGAGATGCGAGGATCGTAGAAAGTCATCAGTAAAAACTGGTAAGCGCAGTCGGAGTGAATGGGACACCGGGGCACTTCAGGGAGAATGCTGACGTTGACAGCGTGAGAGAGCCTAATTAAAGGAACTGGAATGGTTCGTACGAATACGAACATCGTTAAGAAAGTGTCAGTGACTTAATACTTGAAAAGCATTTTTTCCTGGATGCAAGAGAGAGTGAATGGAGAACAGAAAAGACCTGGCAGGATAGTGAACCAGGCAAACAGTGAGTCTGGGACTCACACCCAAGTGCGATATCCTTGCAGGAGAGTAAACCAGGGGTAAGAAGAGAAGTGAGAAAATTCATGGGTAAAAACCCTGTCCTGAAATTGCGGAATAGTGATAACCAATATAAAAAGGGAAGAATAATATCCCTTTCAAGAATTAGTAACAAAGTTGCAAGTTCCCTGGCAGGCGAGTACAGTGGGGGTAGAAAAAGGATAGAAAAAGCCCAGGGATCAAGGCACCTCCTTGAAATTGTGAAACAGTGGCCATCAATACAAAAAATGAAAAATACATTTCTTTGAAAGATAATTGAGGCCCAGAGAACAAGAGAAGCAATAAAGTTACAAGTCCCCTGGCAGGAGAGCACACCAGGGATAGGAAAAGGATTGAGAAAGCTTAGGGGTCAAACCCTGTCCTTAAAATTGTGGAACAGTGACAATCAATGGAAAAGGGAAGAACCATACCTCTTTTAGGATAAGTGAGATCCAGAGAGTGAGAGATTGACACATTAAAAAGAACTGTGTGCTTAAGGGAGACTCTAGGGAGGAGTCGTCCCCCTTGACCCTTGAAACTGTGAAGTAAAACATTGTATGAAAGGAGAAACACAGGGGAAGAGTAGTCCCCCTGTGAAGCAGTGGAATATTGACTCTTTCCGGGAGTACCGGATAGACAGTAGAAGACCCGAAAAAACATAGGGGTAGGGAGGACTGCTTTTCCTGGTGGAACTTTTTCTTTTCTTTTCTGCACCTTAGAACTTTAAGTTTTGGAACTTTGAAAGAAAGCTCTAAGTGTATAGCTTACAGAAATCCCTGAGTTGCACATTATAGTAAGGTGAGCATGCAAGGGTCAGGTTAGGGTTTTTTGGCACAGGACGAAGGATGCTTTTTGGTTGAACATCCTAACAAAAAGGGCCCTTCGTTTTGTTGAAGCAAGGAAACTCCTCGTAGAGTTAGGGTGAGGTAGGATGTTCTCCCATCTCCAAACCCTTTCTTTATTTCATCTTAATAAAAGTCTGACCAAAAACATAATGCCACTGTCTGACTTTTACTTTTGATCTCATACATCTCCTGTCTCCTCTCTCAATATACACCAGCACACAGAGGATCCACCCAGAGTCATCTATTGCTAGGAGAGGGGGTGTTCATCTTTTTATCTCAGGACTCTCCTCATTTCAAGGGACTTTTCCCCCTTGGAGGGGAGTTCTGCTGCAAGTCTTCTTCTTGTGTCTGAGATCCCTCCTCACCCATTGATTCTCCAGAAACTCTCTGAATGTCATCTTCTATAACCAAATTATATTTTATCCCTTCATATTGAGAAGGGCGCCCCCATCTGCACCTCACCCCTTTCTCTCTTAGCCATTGAGTGGTTTCGGAAGATAGTAATCCTGGCTGATCTGTACAAAATCTGGTCTTCTTTCCTTGCTTTTTCCAGGACCCTTTTCAGAATAGTAGTGGAATCTCACCAGTACAGGTCAGGGGCCTCTACCAGCCCTCACCTCCTCCCCCAGCTCGGTGTGCTCTGTCAATTGTAATTTCTCGAGGGTAGTCTTCACTGTACAGGGTATGCAACACCCCCTGGACCGATTTCTCAATATCGCTCTGGGTTTCACTGTCTCTCTCAGGAAGATCAATGAAATAGAGCTTATTACACCTCTCTCGATTCTCTAAATTATCCATCTTAAATTTCATGGCTTACTCTTGATGCTCCAATTCTAAGTTCCTCGTGTCAATTTGCATTTCCAAAATGTCTTCTAACTGGTTTGCCTCCAGGCTTTGCATTCTGTAACCCAGGGACTCAATTTTGCTATCTATGCCATCAAACCTCAGCACTATATCTGTCTTATTCATGCTGATTTCCTGCAGGTGGGCAGTTATGCCACTTTTTGTGGTTCCTTTATCTTTAATCTCTGGGGGGGATTGGGTGCTCACTGGCCCCCATTGCCTCTGGTGTCAAATTGGCTCTTTTGAATTTTCCAACTCATCTGAGGGATCGAATCTGTATCTAGGGTCTTTATCCAGGACGACTTACTTCTGCCTTAGCTCACAAATTTAGGGTCCCTCAGTCCGGCTAATTCTAGTTATAAACCTCAGTAAAATTCCACACTGTGGATCCAAAGGCGCCCAGACCATGTCTTGACTTCATAAATGATTGCTCAAAGGCCTATAAGGAGCTCGTGTGTTTTTCCTCAGTTTCCTCAGGTCTGGATACCAGCTTGTTTTCCTCCAGTTGCTCCGTTCTGCACCATTCCAGGATCAAGTTTCCTGGCTTTATGGCAGCACTCCCCTTTTGGTGCACTTCTCCAACTTTGTTTGGAAATTCTTCCTCCTGCCTTCTTGGACCTCAGTAACTCTGATTTCTGCCCTTGCTGTGAGAAACCTGAATGTGTCTCCCTGACTAGTCCCTGTGGATCTGTCATCCAGGTGGCCAGGACATGGCCATGGCCATCGTTATTGGCCACAGTTCCTGGGGGTGGACCAGGGCGGGAGGATCGCCTGGATGAGGGGTCCTCGGGAGTGGGAGTGGGACACTGATGGGTGAGATGCCGTACCCCCTTCCCTACTACAGTTTCCCCATCCTACCCCATAGGATATTCAGAGGTCCTACTCCCAGCCCCACTTTTCCAACACAAACACTTTCCTACACTGAGACAGACAACAGACCAACACCAGGGCCGTTTACCTGACAGGCAAGGGTCGGGCAATTAACCATGCACACCCGACGGCCCTTTCTCTTCCCACAGGGATAAAAGGCAGAGCACGAAAGCACACTTTGAGCAAAGCTGAATGCACAAGGAAGCAGCAATTCCGGGCTAGCAGTTCAAACGGAGCAGGAATGCAGAGAGACCTGGAGGGACGACGAGGAGGGAAATACCTTTGCCCTTTTCACAAATAACTTATGTTTTGAACTTTAAAGAAACTCTGTCGAAAGGTTCAGAAGCAAAGTGGTCAGGCGTTGCGGGGTGCTCATTTGAAGGACTCTGACTAAAGCCCTTTTGGGGGTTGTATTTTTTGAAACTACAAAGGCCAAGATGCCTTAGGAGAGGCTAGTGTAAAATGTCGAAGGGGTCCTACGAGGGTCGAGCGAAACCCCTCGTACACTTGAAACTCTGTGACACGCGAAAGAAAGCGGATGGACTTGTGAAAGCTGGCAAGTGTGAACCTGACCAAGGTATGCCTGTGAATTGAAAGTAACTAGTGAAGAGACATTGTGATGTCAAAGGTGAACCCGACTGAGGAATGTCCACAAAGGATAGTTGGTGAAAAGAACATTAAGATTGTTAAGTAATACATTTTGAGTGAAAGGCCGTAGTGAACCCGATTGAGGGAGGCTAACGTTGCAAGAAGGTTCAAAGGCCGACTGAGGTGGATCCAAGAGGCGAAGAGTAGTCGCCCAACGTCTAAAGATTGTCAAAGGAACTTTTGTTTGTTTATTGTTTTGTTACAGCCAGCCTTCTAAGGCAAGAGACATTTGCAGGAAAGAGACTTGGCCCCGGAAGGTCCTGGCATCATTGAAAGGAACTGTAACCTCGTCCTGCCGAGGCTCAGTACTGTGCTCAAAAGTCCTGCCTTGTCCCTTGCAAAAAACGTGGGGAAGGGCAGATCAAGCCAAACCATCCTGATTTATCATTTGGTAAACACTTCTTTCTTTTCTTGAGAACATTATCCCACACTGTTTTTAGAACTTAGTTGTAAGGTTTGGCAATAGGTTTTTTAGTATAGGCCCTTTTTATTTGACAAGACGCAACTAGGGCTGCTTTATTATTTGATTGTCGTAGCTTACTCCCATCTTAGATTTAGGTTTAGATTAGGGGTTTTTCTCTTACCCATTATTCAGTTTATTAAACAACCTTGAACTGTGATCACTTGTCTGTCTTCACTGTTGCCACCATGAGTTCCTTACCTTGCCCACCTACATCGTCCAACATCTGTACAGGATATACCAAAAATGACTGGTGCTCTGACCCGGGCCAGATTACTGCCTTCTTGATGTATTTGGGCCAATGTTCTCTTCCTGCGTGCTGCAATGATGTCCACACCCATGTGGGCCCTTTGACCCCTCTGCCTCTCCCCTTCTTTTCCAACGAATAGACAAGGTATAGGGGGAAATCGATCTCCTCTCTTCCTCTTCTCCCTCGCCTTTTACCCGCTCACTACCTCCAGGGTTTCATCCGTTAAATCTGGCAGCTTGTAGCGAGGAGTGGTGTACTGGCTCCAGTGTTGACTTCTTCCGGGACTCACCCGACTCAGTGCCTCTGTGCTTTGGTGGCTCTGCTCCCTGTCTTCCCACTCCATCTTCCAACTCCTAGGGGCCCTACATCGGGCACAGCGAAGAGGGTCAGGATGGCAGACAGCTCCCGGCCATTGTCATGTTGTCACGCTAGGGCGCCTCAGCTGGTCAGGGCCGCGGCTGGATTGTCCCTCATCTATCCCGGGCAGGGCCCCTGGTGAAGCGTCCCTCTCATCTATCCCGGGCACGCAGCCTGCTCACTCTAGCCACCCACTATACTCAGCAGGCAGGAGCCGATGCAGTTAGGGAGTGAGCGCCCTGATGGTCGTCCCTTCTCTACGGGTAGTATACATGGGACGGGCATTCTCCGGGCTGCCGCAATATGCTCCACTCTTTTCTCCACTGGTCACTGGAAGGGAGTATCCATCCCAAGCCTCACATTTCTCTGTTGCCTCACCCAGGGGTAAATTGGGTCGTAACTGCTCCACAGGACCCCAGCTGTAACCCTCCTCTATGGGGGGAGACTTATGATCTCTATTCCAAGCCCCCAGGAGAGGGTGCAGGGGGTCCAGGTCCCTTTTGTACACTGGTGGTGAGAGGAGCACGTCTTTAGGGCGGCCATTTTACCCGTGCTTCTTGGTGGCCTCCCTATCTTCCATTGAGTAAATGAAATGGTGCAAACTCCTGACTATCCCGAAACTATGGGTTTTCCCTACCTAACAAAAACTAACTAGAGTCCTTGTCAGTCCAAAAGGAAGATCTGTGCTCTGTCAATAGCTAATCTATTCTGGTCCTACCACTATCAAAACCAACTAAGTGTGAAGGCATCATGAAGTAAGACGCAGACAACAGATTCAAAGTCACAAAAAAAGGTTTATTAACTCAACTTGGTAACTCGTCTGAGGTTTCCTTCCCTCAGCTTCTCTGGCTTCAGGCCTCACTCGCGTAGTGTTTACAGGCCAGCTGTCATGATGCCTGCTCCCGGGGAGCCGGTTCAAGCCCTGCGTCCCCGAAAGCGGACATCCAGTCCCCAAGGAAAGACCCAGCAACCCCATATAGGAGCCCTTTGGACAGTGTCCTGGCGCCTATGGCGCCAGGCTCATAGAAGACATCAGTCCTGGCGCCATAGGCACCAGGCTCATTATGGGAGTGCTTGGGTGCACTTTCCTGATGCAGACCATGCTGCAGGATCCCGGCCTCCTTGAGGCCTGAAAGGAACTACTTTACCTGTGGGACTAATTTACCATCCTGGCGTGGTCGGGGAAGGATACATACCTGATTGGAGGAAGGATACATACCTGGAACTTCTTCCAAGGCTATTTAAACCCCACCCGAACAGCCACACGTGCTTCGCGTTGTTCTGCATCTAGCAGCTGGACGCTCACTGTGTCTGCTCCTGCATCCTGACTTCTGCCACGCCTGCCAGCATCCTGGATCACCTGCAAAGGAAAGAAGAAGAAGGAAAAGTCCTTACCTGCTAAATCCGCATCCCGGAGACATCTCGCCGACAATCCTGAAAAGGAAGACTTTAATTTAAAAGCTCATCGCGTAGATCGCTGCAGCGCCGCATTCCACTCACCTTTACAGGGCGCCTCCATGTTCAGCAGCGATCATCCGGATTCGCAGTCACGCCCCAGCGCCTAGGGAGAAAAAGGCAAGAACAAAAGCTGAGAGAGAGAAGGGAATAAGGAAAGCTAAATCTCCATGTTAAGACTTACCTGTTGATTCATTCCCTCTTCATTTCGGGTCCGTGCCGCATCCTGGCATTTCTGGACCCCGGTCCCTAAGGGGAAAAAAGGACATCAGCGTTAATGAGCGAATGAAAAGACATTACCAAAAAACGCTCATTAAAGACTTACCTGATTTCTACAAGGATTTCACCTCTCATCTCGGGTCGCTGCCTGTTCCCCGGCATTCCGTACGCCGGCCCCTATGGGGAAAAAGACACTAGCATTAGTACATTAATGCATGGACACAAGGGGAACCTCTTATCAAAAAAACTTACCTGGAAGCCAAGCAAGTTTGGTTCTCACCAATCCGAAAATCCAGTGAAGTAACTGGATACCAACGCGCCCCTGCATCAGAAGCAGGATGGAGAGCTTGTCCTTCCAGACCCTAAGGTGAGACGCTACGGAGAATCAAAGAAGGGTTTCGAGGAGGGTGAGAGGGGAAAGTGGGAGGCCGATTGCATTACACCGCAGGCAGTTAATCCCCTATTTTCGCCTACAGAAGGATACTTCTGCGAGCCAGACAAGTCAGATTTGGGGGCCCGGTCCAGTCCGTCTTCCGAACCCTGCGCATCACCTTAGAAGAGGTCACAGCAGCGCGAACCAGGCCAGCGCCTCCGTGGGAGTCAGGTGAGCGTTACAGAACGCGAAGCCTACCTACAAATTCCCACCCAGGCGCTATGGAAAGTTCTGAGACTGATCAGTTGGCCCAATTACTGGGGGAATTATGGGCCGAAGTACATACCGCTCGTCAAGAAACTAATGCCCTCAGGAGGGAATTAATAATATCAAAGGAAAGAACTGATGACCTGGCCAGACAGCTTTTGCAAGGTCAAGCTGGGCAAACTCCTCTACCCGGTTCCGAAGGGAACCCCGCTCCTGTGGTTTCCAGTAACCCTGTGCAGATTAATCTACCCGGAAACATGCCGCTGGCCCCACCTGAACGCTTTGCTGGGGACCCCAAACGATTTGCCGTATTGATGAATCAGTGCCGTTTGCACTTCCTATGCAGACCTGGGAACTTCCTTAATGATCAGACCAAGGTAGCCTTTGTATTGTCATATCTCAGCGGCTGCGCTGCCGATTGGTCAGTTCCACTGGTTACTCAAGATGACCCGATTCTCCGTGATTTTCAAGGGTTTCAAGCAAGCATGGAAAGGTTATTTGCTCGACACTCTCAGGGGCAGGCTCTGGATGACGAACTTCTATCCCTGCGACAGGGCAATCAGGACCTCCTATCCTATATTGCAACCTTTAATAGACTAATTGTGGAAACGGGATGGCCAGAGGATAAAAGAGTCACGTTATTTTATCGAGGCCTACGCAGAGAACTTAAAGATGTCTTGGCCCAAGTTGTAAATCCGCCCCAAGAATGCACAGAGTATATAGACTTAGTGGTCCAATTGGATCACAGACTTCAAAACAGAAAAGCAGATCGGTCCAGGTTTGAGACCCGGGTGTTGGTCAAGACCCATGCTAATCCCAAGGGAGTGGATGTCTCTGAGCCTATGCAAATTGGAGGGGTTAAAGGACCCTTAACTCAAAAGGAACGTGAAAGGAGGCAGCAGTTAAAATTATGTCTTTATTGTGGGAATTCTGGACACTTTCTACGAGATTGCCCGGCAGAACCGCCCCGAAAGGCGGTAGGAGCCGCTGATAAAAACCATGAAGACTCTGTTTCGGGAAACGACTCCGCCCGACAAGCGTAGGGGTCCGCTTGCCGAGCTTGAAAACTAACTCTCAGACCTCGCATTTCATTGTGCCAATGGTTCTCGTAGATCCAGAACAGCCTAAGCGGTTGCATGCAATAAAGGCATACATCGATAGTGGGGCTATTGGAAACTATGTGGATCGTGAATTGGTCTCTAGGATTAACCTCCTTCTCCGTCCTAAAACCAGCAAAAATGTCATCACCACAGTCGATGGAACAGAAATTGCCTCTGGACCGGTAACACATTCCACTACTGAGGTGACTCTTATTGGTCCCGACGGCCATCGGGAGGGTGTTGTGTTTGATGTAATCAAGGCTCCACAGTTTCAGGTTATTCTTGGAATCCCTTGGTTAGAGACACATAATCCTCGAATTGATTGGCGAGCTAAGAGAATAACCTTCCCGGATTGTACACAAACCTGCTACCCAGAAAACCTGAAGATTAATCTAGCATCTGTAACCTCTGCCTCCATGCAACTACCTCCGGAATACCAAGACTTTCAGGACGTCTTCCAAAAGGAACAGGCCAACACGTTACCTCCTCACAGATCGTACGATTGCCAAATCGATCTGGTGCCCGGTGCACAACCCCCTTGTAGCAGGATTTATGCCCTTACCGAACCTGAGAACCTGCATTTGAGACAATATTTGGATCAATACCTAGCTAATGGTTTTATTCGCCCGTCAAAGTCCCCGGCATCCTCGGCTTTGTTCTTCGTGCCCAAAAAAGAAGGCGACCTTAGAACTTGTATCGATTACCGCGCATTGAACCAGATAACGGTTAAAAAACGTTATCCTCTGCCTCTGATCCCTGAACTCCTTGACCAGGTGAAGGACGCTTGCATGTACACCAAGTTAGATCTCCGGGGGGCTTATCATCTGGTACGAGTTAAAGAAGGCGACGAATGGAAAACTGCCTTCCGTACTAAATACGGATTATTCGAGTACCAGGTGATGCCTTTCGGATTGTGTAACGCGCCGGCTGCCTTCCAATACTTCATGAATGATGTCCTTCGGGAACTCATCGATGTTTGTGTTGTCGTAAATATCGATGACATTCTGGTGTACTCTTCGGAATCTGATCACAGAAAACACGTCAGGGCAGTACTTGAAAAACTGCGCCAACACAAACTATTTGCTAAATTGGAGAAATGTGTTTTCCATACCACAGAAGTCGAGTTTCTAGGTTTCATCCTGACACCCAAAGGAGTCCGAATGGACTCAAGAAAAGTGGATGCCATCCTCAAATGGCCATCACCTAGCTCTGTAAAAGGGGTTCAAAGTATGCTCGGCTTTGCCAATTTCTATCGCAGGTTTATCCCAGAATTTTCACGCGTGGTACAACCCATTACTGCACTCTTGAGGAAAAATAAACGCTTTGAATGGTCTGAAGAAGCCGAGCAGGCCTTTCAGAATTTAAAAGCTAAGTTTACCTCTGCAACTATATTGAAACACCCGCCTCCAGATCTCCCTTATGTCGTCGAGACTGAAGCATCCAGCCTAGCCATGGGAGCTGTCCTGTCCCAAAGAGATCCCGAAACCAACCAACTGCATCCCGTAGCATTTTGGTCCAGAAAAGTCTCGGCACCCGAGGTTAATTATGCAATCACTGACAAAGAACTGTTAGCCATTAAGTCCGCTTTTAAAGCCTGGCGGCATTATCTGCTTGGCGCTCGACATACCATCACAGTGATCACTGATCACCGGAATTTACAGTATTTGAAAACCGCCAAGGCTCAGTCATCACGGCAGCTCCAATGGGCTTTGTTTTTCGCTGAATTTGATTTCGTGATTACCTATCGACCTGGCTGCAAGAATGGCAAAGCAGACGCCTTATCCCGAATTGGAATGGGAGAATCTGATACAAACTCAGAACCAGTACCAATGATTCCTGAACAGAGGATTCTAGGCATGACTTTGTTACAGATGCTAGAAGACATTCAAGCCAGAGTGAAACAACTCCTGGACCCTACAACCTTACAGGATTGGATACAAAAGGGATCAGACTTTACCATAGATAATGGTTTACCTTATTTCCGAGGACGCTTATTCCTGCCACATAAGGAATTACACGAACTAGTTATTTCCGGTTATCATGATACATTAATGGAGGGACACCCCGGTATTGCCAAGACAGAGGAAAAGGTGAAACGACAATTTTGGTGGCCCTCTTGGCGAAAAGATCTTTAGTGATGTCCTGTGGTGTTTGCGCCCAAAATAAAGGTCAAAAGAAAAGACCAGCCGGTCTCCTTCAACCTCTAGACATACCGCCAGCACCCTGGCACACCCTATCAATGGATTTTATTACGGACCTGCCTCCTTGTTCGGGGTACAGTACTATTCTGGTAATTGTGGATTTGTTTTCCAAAATGGCTCACTTTATTCCTTTGAAAGGTTTGCCTTCAGCTTCTGTCCTAGCCAAAGAATTCCTCGAAAATATTGTTCGGCTACATGGATTCCCATCTATACTAATCTCTGACCGGGGAAGCCAATTCATTTCCCACTTCTGGCGCAAATGTTGTCAAATGGCGCAGATCGACGTAAGATTATCAACCAGTCACCACCCTCAGGCCGATGGTCAGACCGAGAGGACAAATCAGACCCTTGAGCAGTACTTACGGTGTATGTTGCAGCAATCTGAAAGCAACTGGAAAGACATTCTTTGGATAGCCGAATACGCATATAATAATTCGGTACACTCTGGAACTGGTCACAGTCCTTTTTATACTTTGTTTGGGCATCACCCTCGAACCTCAAACCTTGACTCACCTCAGAACCTCGAAATGCCTGCAGTAGAACATCTGCATTCTACAATTACCCAAGCCTTCAAAGAGGCAACTACGCATTTACAACAAGCCAAGAGAAAATACAAGGAGAATGCTGATCTACATCGGAGTGAAGCACCTCAGTATCAGATTGGGGATCAAGTGTGGTTAGCTACCAGACATTTACCACTCAAAGGGCCTCGAACTTTTAACCCAAAATATCTGGGACCTTATTCTATTACGGCAATAATTAACCCAGTGGCTGTTAAACTTGATTTACCAGCTAGTATGCGAATTCACCCTGTTTTTCATGTGTCACTTCTAAAACCAGTGGTACCCGGAACCCGACTACTCAAACCTCCAGAACCTGTTCTAATAGATGGGGAGCCCGAATTCGAAGTGAAGAACATTTTAGACTCAAAAATGTTTAGGTCAAAACTGTTCTACCTAATTGATTGGAAGGGGTACGGACCTCAGGAGAGGTCGTGGGAACCCAGCGACCATTTGCATGCACCTCGATTAGTCAGGAAATTCCACCGACTCTTCCCAGACAAACCAAAACCCCCGGAGGGAACAACCTTGGGAGGGGCCTTGGGGGGGGGGGGGGGGGGAGTGCTGTCATGATGCCCGCTCCCGGGGAGCTGGTTCAAGCCCTGCGTCCCCGAAAGCGGACATCCAGTCCCCAAGGAAAGACCCAGCAACCCCATATAGGGGCCCTTTGGACAGTGTCCTGGCGCCTATGGCGCCAGGCTCATAAAAGACATCAGTCCTGGCGCCATAGGCGCCAGGCTCATTATGGGAGTGCTTGGGTGCACTCACCTGATGCAGACCATGCTGCAGGATCCCGGCCTCCTTGAGGCCTGAAAGGAACTACTTTACCTGTGGGACTAATTTACCATCCTGGCGTGGTCGGGGAAGGATACATACCTGATTGGAGGAAGGATACATACCTGGAACTTCTTCCAAGGCTATTTAAACCCCACCCGAACAGCCACACGTGCTTCGCGTTGTTCTGCATCTAGCAGCTGGACGCTCACCGTGTCTGCTCCTGCATCCTGACTTCTGCCACGCCTGCCAGCATCCTGGATCACCTGCAAAGGAAAGAAGAAGAAGGAAAAGTCCTTACCTGCTAAATCCGCATCCCGGAGACATCTCACCGACAATCCTGAAAAGGAAGACTTTTATTTAAAAGCTCATCGCGTCGATCGCTGCAGCGCCACATTCCACTCACCTTTACAGGGCGCCTCCATGTTCAGCAGCGATCATCCGGATGCGCAGTCACGCCCCAGCGCCTAGGGAGAAAAAGGCAAGAACAAAAGGTGAGAGAGAGAAGGGAATAAGGAAAGCTAAATCTCCATGTTAAGACTTACCTGTTGATTCATTCCCTCTTCATTTCGGGTCCGTGCCGCATCCTGGCATTTCCGGACCCCGGCCCCTAAGGGGAAAAAAGGACATCAGCGTTAATGAGCGAATGAAAAGACATTACCAAAAAACGCTCATTAAAGACTTACCTGATTTCTACAAGGATTTCACCTCTCATCTCGGGTCGGTGCCTCTTCCCCGGCATTCCGTACCCCGGCCCCTATGGGGAAAAAGACACTAGCATTAGTACATTAATGCATGGACACAAGGGGAACCTCTTATCAAAAAAACTTACCTGGAAGCCAAGCAAGTTTGGTTCTCACCAATCCGAAAATCCAGTGAAGTAACTGGATACCAACGCGCCCCTGCATCAGAAGCAGGATGAAGAGCTCGTCCTTCCAGACCCTAAGGTGAGACGCTACGGGGAATCACAGAAGGGTTTTGAGGAGGGTGAGAGGGGAAAGTGGGAGGCCGATTGCATTACCCCGCAGACAGTTAATCCCCTATTTTCGCCTACAGAAGGATACTTCTGCGAGCCAGACAAGTCAGATTTGGGGGCCCGGTCCAGTCTGTCTTCCGAACCCTGCGCATCACCTTAGAAGAGGTCAGAGCAGCGCGAACCAGGCCAGCGCCTCCATGGGAGTCAGGTGAGCGTTACACCAGCTTTCTACCACACTTGAAAGCTGCGCAACCCGGTCTCCTTCAGCTCTCCCCGCACAGCTGATTCGAAACTCCCAGACTTCTCTCCTGTGAGAAACATGAAGGTGTCTCACTTACTGGTCCACGGGGATCTGTCATCCAGGTGGCCAGGACATGGCCATCGCTATTGGATCCAGTTCCTGGGGTGGACCAGTGTGGGAGGATCACCTGGATGAAGGGCCCTTGGTGAATGGAGGCTGGACACTGACGGGTGAGATGTGGTATCCCCCTTCTTATAACACCTTTTTCCCCTCCTACCACATAGGATACTCAGACACTCAAACCCCCTTTTCCAACACACACACTTTCTTATACCACGAATGACAACAGACTAACACTAGAGCCATTTACCTGACATGTCCCAACACAAGGGTCAGGCAAAGTCAGGCAATTGACCAGAACCACACACGCCTGACGGCCCTTTCCCTTCCCCACAGGGATAAAAGGTGGAGCACGAGAGCACACTACGAGCAAGGCAGACTGCACGACGAGACAGCTATCCCAGTACGGCAATTCAAGAGGAGGAGAAAGACAGTGAGAACCGAAGGGGTGACAAGGAAAGACGCAACCTTGCCCTTTCCAACCCAGACCTGTAAAGCCCCTGTTAAAGGAATCCTAAAACCGCGAACAGTAGCCAACGTGTGTTGCAGCAGATGTCAACAGTACACATAGCTCTTCTAACCTGATAATCAGGACAGGGAGTGGCGCTTGCTGCCATGATACCGGCCTTGACTCCAGAGACAAGAAAAGTCGAGCAGTTCATCACAGCTGGTGAGTCAAGGGGAGAACCGATAAGAAACCGAACTGTGTTGAAAGGAGTTGCCAGTGGCAAATTAAAGGAAGTTCAAAGAACTGTTACCACGTTAGGGAAAAACCAGCTGCATGGGGTTCAGCACCACATGGGTGTTCATTTGAGAGACTAGTTGATTCCCTGTTTGTTGAAACTACTGATACCAGAAGGCCCCAGGAGAGCCGTAAGAGCAGCTCAAAGTGGTCATATAGGGGTCTTGCATAATCCCCTTTATGTTTGAAAGTCTTTGACTGGCATGTAATGGAAAACCAAGGGAAGTGAATCTTGCATAGTAAGAAGGTAGAAGGAATTGCAAGGCTGGCAAACGTGAACCCGGCGGAGGGATGCCTGCAGAACGGGGTGAAGCATGATGCCCCAATGAACATTGTGTTGACAAGAGTGAACCCGACGGAGGGATGTCCACAGTAGATTGTTTAAAGGCATTAAGACTTGTGAATGCAACAGTTGAGATCATTTGGAATTTGTTTGGAATAAAATCTATAGTGAACCCGACGGAGGGAGGCTAACATTCGAGAGGGGTCTGAGCCCGGAAGAGGGGGACCCAGGGTGAAGAATCATCACCCCAAGTGCAATCAGAAAGGATCTCTTGTTTATTATTTTGAACCTATCAGGCCCTTGGAAGCAAGAAACGTAAGCACCAAAGGTTCTGATATCGCTAGGAACTTTGTGGATCTGATCCCGGAAGAGGGGGATCCAGGGGTGAAAAGGCATTGCCCAACGTACATGCGGAAAGGAACTTTGTGTTTCTTATTTTGAATACATCACGTCCTCTGAGGCAAGAGACTTTTTATACAAAAGAGACTTAACCACCGAAGGTCCTGATATCTGAGAAAAAAACTGTGATCTCATGCTGGGAAAGCTCAAGCATGTGTGGTGCTCAGGAGGCCCGCCTTATTCCCTGCTCAAAATGTGGGGAAGGGAGACCCCGACTACCACATCCTGACTTATCATTTGTGAACACTACTTTCTTTCTTGTAAATATTATCCCACACTCTTTTTGTATTTAGTTTTAAGGATTGGCAATCATTTTATTTTTAGTATAGGCCCTTTTATTTGACAAGACGCCACTAGCACTGCCTTATTATTTGATGGCCGTGGCTTGCTTCCATCTTAGATTTAGGTTTAGATTAGGCGTTTTTCCAACCTGCATATACAGTTTAATAAACACCCTTGAACTGTGAACACTTGTGTCTGTCTTTACTGTTGCCACCATGAATTCTTTACACTCCCTAACAGGACTCCCCCTCCTTCATTTATGACACATTGTTGGGTCTTCCTCAGCAGAGCATCAACGTACTTTCTCTCGGTTACGTGAGTACTCTGTATTCCTTACACAATATTATTCTTCTCAGTATTGCACAAATATTCCTTCTCTTGCTTATTTAATGTTTCTACACCACAATAACAAACATCACCTTGTTCTTCATATCTTCTTTGGGTAGGATCTGTTAATGGTGGGTTGTGGGTGAGTACCTTAAGGAGTTCCCCTTTAAAACTGGAGTCCTTGTCCCCCAGGAGGGAGTCTCTTCCAGTGAAGTCCCGCTTGTCTCTAACCCTAGGGAGGGTATAGCGTAGCAGGCTCACCTCCCTAGCCTCGCAGGGAAAAGCTCCCCCTGGGGAGAGGTGCCTGAATCTTACAATATGTCACAGCCCCAATAACTTTGTTTTTGGTAAGAAACTTGTTGGTTACTTGTATGATGTGTCCAAGACGGTCTGGTGGCAGCAGAGATTTTTGTAACATGTTTTTTATATCCCTGCATGCACTTTTGCATTTTACAGTTTATTGCCTTTTAGAGTAGCATACACTCTAAAATGGAAATACGATTTTCTTCTGTCCCTTGGCTATCTTCTAAGCCCTTTGTTGGGGAAAGCCTGTGCTTTCCCGGGCAAAGCAACGGTATGAGTTTGTGGCAGGAAGTGGAGTCTGGGACTGCCTGGGCCCAGTCCACATCCATGCCAAAGTGTGTCTGTTGCTGGTGTGAAGGCATCAGGAAGTAGACACAGACAACTGAAGAAGGTTTGGGCTACAAACATTTTAAATCACGGAGGATGGGTTGAGGCTTTCTTGCCCTATGCTAAGGTAGGATTTCCCTACCTAACTAAAGCTAATGATAGTCTGTGTCAGGAATTCCAAAGTAAATGTCCGTCTGTGTCCAAAACCTATATTTGCCCTGGCATCTATTTGTTCAAACTGTGTAGGGATGTCGGCATCAACTGAAAAAGTGTTCAAACAAAAGTTCAGTGCTTCTTGCAACTCTAAGTCTGAAAGGGGTTTTCCCTTCTCCAGGATTACAAACATTTCACTTTTAATCACAAGGGGTTCCCTTCCCCACGCTTTCAAGTCTTTTACTTTTTTCGCAACAGCACAATTCCTCAGGATTCTACCCAGCTTTCAGCCTTTTTGACTCTTTCATCAATATGAAGTTCAACTTTTTAAGTTCACAATGTACAAGCTTCTCTGTATATTCAACCATAAACCTATAGCTGAGTCAAGTGGCTTCTCTTTAGTGGGGTGTATTTGGTCTAGGCGCAGTTGTCAGACCACATGGTCCACCCATTACAGGTCACGCAAATGACACACCTGATTGACTTCTTTTCCACAGTTACATAACCACTGCTTCTGCTCAAGAGTGGTATTCTTGCAGTTCTTTTCAACTCATGTTTGCCACCATCAAACTTTTTTATAATGTTGCCACAGTATCAACTTTCAAATTGCACAGTTTCTCTTTTCCTTATGCTCTTGCTTTTCTCAATTTGTATAATTCACAGTTCTTTATATTAATTACCAATGCTTGCTTTCTCTAATTTCCATGATTCATAGTTCCTTTGTTCAGGGAACACTTTTCTCTGTTTTCCACACATGTGGCATTCACACATTATTACTTTTCTTTGGTTCGGTATTCAAAATTGCAGGTCCTTCATATCCCAAATAACGTAATTGCAAATTCCACGTTAACTCTCCTGCTGGGAATTTGCACTCAGCTCACAGGCTTTTCAACACTTTCAAATGTACTGCTTTTCTGGCCCTTACGCAGCCTTTACAATTGCACTACAGTTTGGTATTCTCAAACCGCTCCATTCTTCAACCTTTGCTTTTAATAAGCATCAAATATCTGTGTTTTACATTTCTGGACAGGCAATCACATTGCCTCTGCTGTCGCTCACTCGTGAGTGGTCTGACCTTCCTTCACCACGCGGCTTGCACCACAGCGTCCCAGAGTCATTCAGCCTCAATTGACTCACCGGGTATGCTGTCTTTGTGTTCCCTTCTCCGCGTTGGTCGGTTCTTCGTGGCTGCTGCTGTTCCTGGTTCAACAAGCCCCTCCTCCTGGGTCTCTGAAACCTCGGGCTACCGGAGAGGGAGTCCTCTTGACTCCGAGAGGTCGGCAGCCTGACCCTGCGATCAGAGACCTTCCGACAATGTCAGCCACAATCTGCTTTCACTGCAATGACTCTGCAGCACCTCTGCGCTTTGCACACGCAGCGCCCTGCCTTCACCTCCAACTTCTCCGTCTGCAAGCACTCCAGAGGCAATCCCGATCTCGTTCTAGCCAATCTTGAACTCTCACGTTCCCTTCCACTCTCACTCTTCCCCAGTAGTCTCACCTGGGTGGGCCGCTTATACCACCCTATTGGCTTCAGGTGCAGGCCATTTGCATTGATTTCACAACGGTCTTGGTACTCTGCGTCCCTCTTCCTCATCCCAGTACCAGGGTGGTGTTTGTCTATGTCTGAGTTAATAAAGGATGAATGTGAGTGTCTGTGGTCTCTTCCTTGTCTCAGTACCATAGTGGTATGCATTAGTAGATTTTCTTAACACAATACGGACTGGATTGGAAATATCTGCCTGGGGGACATTTGATTCTTGATGTAAGGGAAATGGGGTATACTGTGTCTCACCCAAGAGCGCCTCGCCCCCACTCCCCAAGTCTTCACCTCCCAGGTGATCCTCCCTCGCATATCCACCCGCAGGGTCAGGATCCAAAAGTGACAGCCTTTCCCTAGCCATCCGTGGGGAGGATATTTTTTGGGAAAGAAGTGAGGATGCCCTCAGATTTCTCATACTGGGCAGATGTGGTGGCCAGAGGCTGTCTGTGAAAGGACAGCTCCTGCCAATTTCAGAGGTGCAGAACCTACCGTTGCTTGGTTTGGGGGTGACTCCAGCTTGCATCTAGGATGAAAGAAGGATTTCACAGGCATTCAACAGATCGTCGCTGGAGCCAATATCCCTATAAAGAGCAGCATCTCATTGAAGACCTGCAACTTGTCGCCAAAGCCATCCAGCATTGTCTTCTTCAACCCTCCCAGCAAAACCCTGCTCCTTTGCTGATCTCCATAAGGCCTTCATCATTGCTTCAAATCCTGGACCTGTGGGAGCAATCAGTCTTGACCCTCTGCTTGAGAATACTGCCCTTGGAAGCCTTCAGAAGTGTTGCAAAACCATTCTGTCGGATAACCAGCTTCCTCATGGGATACCTTGCTATATCGTCGCCATACCCATTTTGGACTTGGGACTCTGCAGACCCTCAACCTGTGAAACAAGAGGCCTCCCCCGGCAGTTGCAGCTCTTTAGCACAAATTGGGGCCTTGCGGGACCAGCTTCTTTGAGTCTGCTACAGGGTCAACTTCTGCTATTGTGCGCAGTGCCCTCTGCCTGCATTGTGTCCTGGGGGGTCTTTTGAGGTCGAAGCCAAAGCGGTGGTTCTTTCTTCATCATGCCAGAGTTGTCCTACCATCCAGTGCCAGAAATCGCCTCGCCAGACCTAAATCCCAATCCTGAAAGTGACCTCTGCACCAGCGTCTCCTAGACCTCCAATGGAATCAGGTTACAGAGCAAAGGAGCCCAGCGATTTCAGGTGACTCTGAAATGGTTCCTGAGTGAATTGGAGTACAAAGGGTGAGAAAACATACCTGTTCCAACTCCGCCTATCTCCCTAGTGTTTAACGGATGTAAAGTCCTTCCCCCTATCTCTACCTTGCCTAACCGTGATCAGTGGAATTCTGGTAAATAATCCTCCCCTGGGCCCCTCTAAGCTGGGTGGATTGGGAGATGGTCTCTCAAGAGCTTTACTCTTATTGTTTCTCCAACTTTGAAACACTTAGAACTTCTTGTTGGCTTTGCTAACACTTGATCATACTACTGGCCTCCTGAAAAGATTTGTTTTGAGACTTGTGACTCTAAGGGCCCCATTTTCTCTAGCAAGGGAGGGACTTTTAAAGTTTAGTTTCTTATATTTTTAAGGCTTTGTTTTGTGTTTTAGCTCCTTTTTCCCTTACAAATTAGTTCTCTGAATTGTTCTTTCTTCACTTGCTTTGCTATATTACAGTGTTCTAAAACGGATCTAATTGTGTTCAAAAGTAAAGTGTTAGTGCTCCGTAGCAAGAGCACCCACGAAGGTAAATGTGTACATAATAGTAGTGTGTGTCTAGCATAATACTTATGTGTGGGTTTTATTTCTAAGAGTTGTCTGAGGCCTAAATAATGTATTTTATACATTCTGTCATTAAGAGTGCTCTGTGTGTGCTTAACTGAACTGTGTGGGCTACAGCACCCTCCACGCAAGCCCAGCCAGCCCCCAGTTACTCCAGCCTCATTTGAACAGTAGGTAAGTGCCTTGGTGCCTCAGCCCCTCCCACACCTTGCCTCTCCCCAACGCTCTCCCAGGCCACCCCTCCCTTCTACCCTCTCAACCTCTCATGGCGCATTTGCTATGCACCCCTCGATCCTTATGAGGAATAGCTTCCTAAGGCTATGTACTCGGTTCACAGCATATATCGCACACCACGCTCATCAATCCCACCGCAGACCCATAGACCAGTCCCCACGCAACATGTTACCCTGGATCCTGACCTTGCTACTCTGATCCGCTTGAGAAATAGATTCCTCAGATTATGCACACAGTCCTCTGTGCACGCTTCACACCATGCTCTCCAATCATTCCGCCCACCTCAAATCCACAGTCCAGGCTACACGCATCACAAAATCCCAGACTCTGCCACCGCCATGCTACTACCTCTGATCAGTATGAGGAATAGGTTCCTCCCAGCATCCCCCACTACGTCCCCTAGCCGGTACGTCCTATGCAAATATAAATGCTCGCAAGACATACATATAAGTCCATCAACTGCGTGCTAATCAACGCAAGATCAGTCCCAGCACATGTAGCGGAAATCCTTGACCTTATAACGTCCAACAACCTCGACCATCACTGAAACATGGCTCCACCCCGCTGCTGGCCCAGCCCTTTCCATTGCCATCCCTACGGGCTATGCCACACTAAGAGATGACAGATCCGTTAAAACAGGAGGTGGTGTCGCCCTCATCTTTAAAAATACCCTCACCTACGATGGGAGATGGCTCGCCGCCTGGTCAGGCCGACTGAGGCTCGAAACAATGCCTACTCGAGAACTTGGGGGTGGGGAACGGGTCATTTTGTTTGATATGCTCTGTGAGGTTATAATCATTGTTAATGTATATGTTTCCTGTGCGCTGATTTATAAACAAAAAAAAATACCCTCACCGTGAGGGTCTTGAAAACCAATGCCATGCCCAACTGCAAATCCATACTCGCTAAGCTCTCCTTGTCCCAGAACGACTCCATCGCCATCCTCCTGATCTACCGCCCCCCAGGATCCAGCCTTGCATTCGAGGAGAACTTGCTGCAAAGTACCTTCCCATCCATCAATCCCAACTCTAAAGTTGTTATTCTTGGTGACCTCAACCTCGGCCTTAACGACCCATCAGATGCATCAGCCTCCAACATAGCCACGGCACTTAACCATGCTAGCTTCACACACCATTCATTTGAGCCCACCCACGTTCAAGGCCGCACCCTCAACTGGATCAGCAACCTCAACTGCAACATCTCCAACCCCATCACCTCCAATTACCCATGGTCCAACCACCATGCCATTGCCTTAAAAATCCCATACTCAAACACCTACACCAATTCACCTGACCACACCTGACGGTATGGCCCTGTTCATAAAAACCTTAACCCCTCCAACCCCGTCCCATTACTTGCTACACTTGCGCATCTCCCATCCTGAGTGACAGTTCCAGTAGCACTAGTTAACCTCTACAAACAAACCATCGACCTGGAAGTAGACATGTTTGCCCCCCCCCCCCCCCCTCAAGCTCAGGAAAGCCAGACCCTCACTAATAAAAACACTTGGTTTATGCAAGAACTCCTTGAAGCCTGTGCCAAAAAGCGCACTTCTGAGCTAGCATGGAGAACAAAACCCTCACCAGCATCCAAAGCCCTCTTCTCCTCCCTTGCCAAAGAATACAGAAGGGAAATCCATGCTACTAAAGCTAACGGCTACAACTCCAGAATCATCAATGCCAAGTTCAACTCCCGGGAACTTATTACAATACTCTGTGAGCTAGAAACTCTCTCCCTTCCCCAGCCAGACATGACAGCGGACAGCACTTGGTGTGCAAAATCAGTAATGTCTCATTGGGAAAGTCGACTCCCTCAAAGAAAAAACATACGCCAAACATTTGCCAGACTAACAAAACCACCCCCACCCACAGCACCCAGCCCCTTACCGACCCACACCTGCACCCGGTTCTATTTCCACCTAAACTTTGCTATGGAGGTCTTCAAAATCATCAAAAATCTCAAACCATCTAGGAGCAAAGGTGACACTTGCCCAGTTCCAGTCATCAAAGACTGAGCAGAGTCACTTACGCCCCTTTTCACAGCAATCATCAATGCCTCCTTCTCCACCAATTCGGTTCCAACTTCCCTGAAGGAAACATGGGTCATTCCACTCCTCAAAAAACCCTCCCTTGACCCTTCCATACCCACAAACTATCACCCCATCACTACGGTACCCTATGTCCTGCAGATTCTGGATTGTGTTGCATACATCCAAGTTCAACAATATCTTGAGGAGAATAATATCCTGGGTATTTGCCAATCGGGCTTCGCCCCAAACACGGAACCAAAACTGCACTACTTGACTTGAAAATACAAATCGACGCCATTAAGGACACAGGCAAACCCTCCCTCCTGATGATGTTGGACCTATGTGCAGCATTCGATCTGGTCTCTCCATCAGC
Organism: Ambystoma mexicanum; assembly: GCF_040938575.1. NCBI lineage: Eukaryota > Metazoa > Chordata > Amphibia > Caudata > Ambystomatidae > Ambystoma > Ambystoma mexicanum. The sequence goes on from NC_090921.1 coordinate 988,381,263, forward strand.
CACCAATTGGATTAGCTCTTTTCTAGTCGACAGATCCTCACGAATTTTCATCGATGACTTCTCCGCAGAACCTACCCCTGTCACTTGTGGAGTTCTCCAAGGATTCTGCCTCTCCTCTACCCTTTACAACATTTATATGAAACCCCTCTTTGACCACCTTGAGCGACTCAACATATCATACCCGAACTATCCTGACGACACGCAGCTCCTTATCCCCCTTACCGGCTCCTATCCCCAAGACTCAGTCACCATAAACTCTGTATATTAAGTAATTCAAAACTGGATGGCTTCCCACCTACCCTGCCTCAACGACGATAAAACCGAAATCCTCATCGTTGGCTCCCACTCCACAATGCGCAATATCGACCCAGCCTACAAAGAGTTTATCATCGACGGCAACCGAATCACCACCTCCGCTGCCGCCAAAACCCTTGGTGTTTACCTAGATGCCCACCTTGATCTCTCGTGACATGTGAACTCAATCGCCTAATCCGTAGCTTACACTGCCAAACAGCTGCATGCCTGTTGGCCATTCCTCGCCACTCACACCGCCTTTCCATTGCAAGAGCCATCACAGGAGCAAAGCTTGACTACTGCAACACCCTGTTCACTGGCTCTTCTGAACACAATCTTAACAAACTCCAGATGATTCAGAACAATGCTCTCTGAGCGGCCTGGTCTTTCCAAATCTGATCATATATTGAAAGCCACGAGAGAGGCGCACTGGCTGCCCATCCGGGAAAGGATATGTTTAAAACATTATCCCTGGTCCATCGTTGTCTCTCCAATACTGCCCCGTCTTACCTCTCATGCTACGTGGAGAAATACTCACCTGCCCGACCTCTCAGATCCTCAAACTCACACCTCCTGAATATCCCCAACTTCAATCACCTCTCATGGGAGATAAGAGTGTCAAGTCGTGGCCGCTAAACTCTGGAACAACCCCCTCCCACTCTGAGAGAAGAACAGGCCTACTGGACCATCTACAGAAACCTAAAGACCTGGCTGTTCAACTAACTGTTCTCCATCTAAAACTCTTCGCACCTCCTTTTTCACAGTTTTCGCCAATGTAACTAGCGCTAAGATACCCAAGGGTTTAGTGCACTGTAATAAATACAAAAATAAATAAATAAACAAACCCTTCCCCACTCTCCTAAGTCTCAGCCTTAATGCTCTGTCACAATACTCAAGAGTTTGGCTAGACATTAGTGTCTTTCCCTGTTCATCAGAATATGGTGGTGTCTCAGAATCCGTACACAGGGTTGATTTATAAAAATCCATTTTAAGTCATCCAAAATTATCAGAGTTATCACCCAACCAAGTTTCAGAACAAGCTGGCAGCCGGATTCGGTGATCAAGTTGCATGTGTCCAGAACTGGTTTGCCGAATGCAGGTTAATGTGCCCACTTTAACGGAATGATACATTGTCTGTGTTGACAAAGGTTGCTTTGTTGCCCCAGGTTGATAAGGGTTTTGAACTAGGCCTCTTTTCTGGTTTGAGGGGTTTCTATTTCAAGACTCAATCGTAAAGCATTCTGAAATACATAAAATGCAATATTTAGTTGCCAAACGGCCAATTGAAAATAATTGTCTCTGGAAAGGCAGCGTCTCAGATCTTTTAGTTTTCAAACTCTAGTGCAGCACGTCATCCGATATTTTCATATAGAGCGATGCAATATATGTAAAAGTGTAAGCATACACATGCATTTGCCAATGAGTATTGCAAAATGGCGGAATACATAAAGTGGCGAAGTACCATAACCCTATAATAGCAAATGGTGAGTTACCTCAAAGTCAGTGTTTCAGCATCCATTGTGCCCCATGAAGTAACCGCTCCATTGTGTGGCTTCGCTAGAGTTGCAGAATGAATAACTGGCAAAATCCAAGTCGGCTGACCAGGTTAATGTCACCTGACCTTCCCTTCATGTGGTAGAGCTGCAAAGCAGAGCATGGGTGGAAAGATCCATAGGTAAAACTCCCAGAACACATTTGAAAGAGAGGGGAGGGAATCTCCCTACCAATTAGAGCTCAGGAAGGAAGGGTGTAAGCCAGGTAGGGTTGTTGGAGAATGAGTAATCGTCTGGCGCAGGTGGAGGACACATTGAGTTTCTGCACTGAGAGACCTATAGAGACTTTCTCTGGCTTCCAGTACTTGGCTGCCATGTGCAGATGGTGGTCATGCTGGAAGAAGCTCCTGAGAGGTTTTAGAAAATGCCTAGAGCCCGAGAATGATGCCAAGAAGTTTCAGAAGATGCATAGAATGTGATCTGGGCCTAGAGAGGTTTTAGACAGTGTTTAGAGCCGGAGAGTGGCACTTTTCCTACAGCGTCAGGTGGATGCTGAGAAACTTGAAAGATGCCCAAAGCCTGAGACAGGTGCCGAGAAGCCCACGTTTTTCAAATGGCCTAGAACCTGAGCTAAGTCCTTAAAAAACGAAGAATGTGAATCCGAGAAGGTCAGAACATCGTTGCAGATTTTTAAGGACACTGCAAAACCAACTGGAGACTGGCAGCATTAAGAAAAGTGGAAGATGTGGCAAAGCAGACTTGGAGAAACTAAGCACACCTGACAGAGGGCAGTGAAACATAACAATAATCAAGCAAGAAACCATATTTTAGATATGATACATTTTCCGATGGTACTATGTGTATATACCACAATATTTTTCACAGTTCTTTTTACTGCAATTTTTTCAATGATTTGTTTGCCCGACACCCCACCCTCTCTCCAACCAATATTGCCTCAATCAAACCTACTCCGTGCATTGTGCAGAAAACATTGTAAACCATGTGCAGTAAAAATCTGCAGCGTGTTTTGTTTGGTGAAACTCTGGATACCTTTGAGAAAAGGTACCTTTGTCCTTGTGTCCACCACATAAAGTAAACGTGCCTCTGCCGCCAGCTGTACGTCCCACAGCACACAGGGACACACACACATGTGTTTGTCTGTTCTTTCTGAGTGACATAATGAAACACTATGTTTTACTGACCGGCTCTGCTTTTGGGGTTTGGAGTTGATGTGACTTGTTGACTTGACGTGTCTGGTTTGCTACTGTTGAAACTTGATGTGTCCTAATCTTTTAATATGGCAGATTGATGTGCTCTGAATTGTGCAGGGAAAAAAACGCTAATAGGCGATGAGCCCCAAAAGAGGGGTCTACTTCAGTGAAGGGAGAGGGGATCCCCCGTAACCCGGAAAGAAGGGTGTGCTTCAGTGAGGGGAGGGCGATGAGCCCCCTGAACCCCACAAAGGGATGTGCTCGAGCGAGAAGAACCCCCTGAACCCCAGAGGGCGGGTGTGCTCCAGTGAGAAGAAGAAACCCCCCATGAACCACAGAAGATGGGGTGCTCCTGTGAGGAAATGGTGGCCCTGGGATCCCAGGAGAGAGAGAACTCCATTGAGAGGGAGGAGAACCCATTCCGAAAAGAGAAGTAGTAAGAGAGAGAGAGAGAGAGAGACATTGATCCCAGAGGGAATGTGTAACAGAAGAGGGGAGTCCCTGGAATTAAAGAAGAGGGTTGTGCTACAGTGAAGAGAGAGTGGTTGATTGACACTATATCCATGGGGTGAATTAGTGAGCAGGGCACTACATTCCTGGGAGTGGAAGGATGAGCAGGGCACAATGTCCCTTAGTAAAAATACAGAGTGGGAGAGCCCCTTGGCCCTGGAAGAGGGGTTCAAGTAACAGAGCGAAGGAGAGCCTCAATGAAGCAGAGGACTTTTGTGACACTTGCCATGAATCCGAAGAGAGGGAGAGAGTCATTTCCCCAGAAGAAAGCATGCAGCCTGAATGCTAGAGCACACTAAATAAGAGGCCTTCCTGTCTGGAACTTTCTAAATGCCATTTTGTTTTGCTGCCATTCATTTGTAATCCCGAGTTCAAGGAATAACTCTCCCAAGAATCTTTATGATACAGCCATCCTGAAACAATTTCCATACAATAGTCTCATGTTTTACTTTTGTGTAATAAAAACCTTTATACTTATTCTTGTGTCAGTACATGTGTGTTCCATTTGTCGAAATTTAAATTTTTATTTTCACAGTAAGCAAACATAAATAAATGAAGAGCAGTCCATGAAATTCACACATATCAACCAAGTGAAAGCAAAGTAATCAATTCGCCATAAACAATCCAAACATATAAACATCAAAAATAGAACAAGAAGGAAGAAAGGAAAAGAAGAAAAAGAAACAGAAAAGGAAGAAAGAGAATAAGAGCGTAGGAGTAGAAGACATAAACCAAAAATTTCAATGCAAAATACTATACCTCAGACAAAAGGGCATTACAAAAACCATCACACAAACTATAGGTATTATACAGATTATGAGTGTTCAAGGGTAAGTACATAATACCCCAGATCAAAGATCAGGTTTATCCATATGCATCAAGAAAGCAGCTCCAAATGTCCCAACATTTTTCAATGTCACCAGTGAGTTTGTAAATGGCTTTTTCATATGTTGAAACAGTAAGTAGCTCCTCCACCCAGTCATCAATGTTAAATGAAGTACTTGATTTCCATGACCTCAATATGAATTTTTTAGCAACCATGCATGCACGAAGCAACCAAACTCTCTTACCAAAGTCAATTTCCTCCAGAGAAGAGTCATCACCCAAAATCAGTAATGAAGCATTCATGGGGATTGTGACATCTAAGACCAGACTCAACCTCTCCCGAACCTTATCCCAGAATTGCATCATCTTGGGACAGGACCAAATCAAATGACTCAGAGATCCTCTCGAACATTTACACTTCCAGCAAAGATTGTTGTCTAAAAGTCGTCTCCTGAATAGTTTCTCCGGCGTCCAATAGGCCCTGAACAACAACTTAGTTTGAGAAGCTCTGAGGGACCAATCCAAACTTACCAAACAAGTGTTTTCACAGCACCTCCGCCAACATCTGAAGTTAACATCTTCCCCCAATTCCTCCGCCCAAATTGCAGGCAATCTCGGATCACCCTTCCGAGTAGCTTTTATAATTCCATACATGGTAGAAGCAGGGTGTGAGGCACTCAAGCATACAGATAGAGCTGTCCAAGCAGGACTTTGACCAGTCAATTGTGGCATCTCAACACAAGCTGAAATAATAATATTCAGTTTCCTATATTCAGCAAACGAGCATTCTGACATGTCATACATCTCGGCCAAGCTGAGCGTACGTCAACCAGTTGTCCCCCTCAAACAAATCTCCAATATATTTGATGTCAGCCACAAACCATTCCACCCAAAACAGAGGTTTACCCTGATATTTCAAGGCTGGATTATTCCATATGGAGGCATCTGGGTGTAAATATGGGTCAGCACTCACACGATTCGAGAGCTCACACCAGCAGTCTCGCAAGAATGAAGTAAGAGAGCTGACTTTTTTTGATTTGTTCTTCTGAGTAGTCAGCAACGCTTTCGGGTCCAATTGGGAAACAGCACTGCATTCCCAGGATAAGAGGTCAGAATGTTCAGACTGTACATCTCCAGAGTCAATAACTCTGCACAAATGACGAGTGGAAAACGACAAATGGTAGTCTGAGAAATTAGGCAAGTTCATTCCACCCAATTTCAATGGGAGTTGAAGCTTCCAAATTGCGAGCCTCGGAGGTTTCCCATTCCAAATAAAGTTCTGCATAATCCTATTGATCTCTTTAAAGATGTTTCCAGGTATCTTAATTGGGAGCATGCTTAACAAATAATTTATCCGAGGTGCCAGGTTCATTTTCAAACAGTTGATTCTGCCCCAGGTCGACAATTTCAAAAGACTCCACCTTACCAAATCCGATCTTAGAATCGGAAGGATCCAAGAAAAATTAATGGCTGGCAACTTCACTATATCCGCTCCAATCCATATTCCAAGATACTTCAACTTTTCAGCACACCACCTGAATTGAAACTGAACACATGGTGGGTGTGTTCCATTTGTCATGTGACAATGTGCATGCAGAATCGTAAAAGTATGACACAAGATGGATTCTTCATGGGAAGCATGTTATTCAGCGTGCAGCATGACTTCAGCTTGCAGTAAGAAACTCCTGAGGTGCTGTTTTTCCTTGTTCTCCTGGCCTCACTGACTCGCGCACACGCACCACGTACTGTGTGCACTCTTCCTCATCCAGACTTCACTTGAGCAGCTGTTTTTGTCCCCGGGCATCCAAATTCAAGGCACGCACCAATGATGTAGCTGGAATCAGCTGTTTGTTGGTTCCGCCTGCTCCCAGCTGTGTTTTTTTTTTGCGGCCTGCAATCCCCGCGTTTTCGATGCACAACATCACCAAAGGGTGACCAGCTGATTACCCACGGAGTCCCGTCCTTTGCTCTACTCAGTCATCACATGCAGCAGTGCTAAGCCTCCCGCTGAGTCCCTATCTCACCGATCACTGTGCATTGAAGAAACTGCAATTCAAATAAGAAAATCATCTTGATTGGAAGTTTATTTTGGAAGATAAACGGCGTATTCTTAGAAACTCCTTACTTTAGCACATTGTAAATGCAGCCTCCTGCGTGTAAAGCACATGTTCTAACTCATGTTTTCCGCTCCGTTTGGAGCTGTGTTTGCCACTTGTTGCTGTGAAACTTGGATTTTCTACTACCACTACTACCGCTTCTGCCGGATTTACACTCCTTCAAAGATGGCTGCCTAAATGCATTGCAGTTTGTGTTGTCTGCTCCTCAACCATTGGCTACCTCTACAGTGACCTTCCAATCACAGTGTCCGAGAAGCGGGAGCCGGCCTGTTGTTCCAAGGCCCACTTCTTAGGCCCCATGTCAGCTTCCCTGTCCGCTTACCAGGACGCTACAGGATGCTACTACTCCATCCTGACCCCTCCCTGGGATTTCCAGCTCACTCAGCATTGTAACTGTCTACCAATGCCTCTCCTACTTTCCGCTCCATGGTGTTATCTCTCTCCTCCTTTTATCCTTCCTCTTCCCTTCCTGTAGCTTCATTCTGCCCTCTCTAACCGTTCTCCACGATATGCTATCTGACTCTACCTCTCCTACACTCACCTTTACCCTTACCTCACTTCACTTACATATGGTGTCATTTGCCATTGAAAGTCAAATTTGGGTGTGTTTTGGAAAGTCAAATTTGGGTGTGTTTTGGAAAGTCAAATTTGGGTGCAGTTTGGAAAGTCAAATTTGGGTGCGTTTTGATAAGTCAAATTTGGTTGTGTCTTTACCTGCTAGCCCAGTGACTGTCTCTTACCGCTCACTTGCTTACTTCCCCTAATTACCCCCTCTCGCTACCTGCCCATAGCGCTATCTGTTTCTCCTATTTACTCAAACTGCTTGACTATCAACTATCCCTCCCTTCTCACTAAGTCTGGCAAGAAGAAATTTAAAAAGGATATCTTGGCCTCCAACCCTGGTCTCCCCATTGCTGATACCTATTCCAGCGCTTCTGCCAGACAAACCCTCACTGACATCCTCTTTGTCGTTCCTTCGCCTGATCTTTGGACCCCTCATATGATCTCTGTGCTCTGTCCTGTATCCTCCTCTCCCATTAATGGTGGCACTCGCTGGGATGTCTGTATGGATTCCTTTGACTCCTCCAGAGTCACCATCAATGTCTACCTAAATGGCACTGTCATGGTGCAAGGCCCTCAGGCTAATCTCTGTCTCTTTGATAGGCATTTCCCTCGCCTCATCAACTTCCTTCCTTCCCGAGCTGTCCCCTACTCACCTTCCTTGGCTACCCTGCCCTTTTTCCCTTCCTCCCCTGCCTCATCTCACTCTGCCTCCACACCTACGCAGGGCATACCTCTGATTTGTACCCCTCCCCGGAAGGTCTTTAAGGCCAGCAACCTTCTTCATCTTGCCACCCTCAATCCTCGCTCAGCTGTCAAACACTCCTCTGACATCTGCCACCTCCTTGAAGAACTTGATCTCGATGTCCTTGGTCTTACTGAGACTTGGTTCACGGCTAGCTCTGTCACAAGCTTTGACACTCTCCTCCCTGATGGGTACAAGATCCTCTCCGCCCCCAGATCCACCCGGCCCGGAGGGGGTGTAGCCCTGTTCTTCCCTGAGTGGATTCCTACCTCTATCATCCCCACCCAGACCTACTCCACTTTCGAATGTCTTGTCTGTAGGCTCTGTCTCTCTCTTAGCCACTCGCTTACCATTGCTACTCTCTACCAGCCCCCTGGCCAAGTCACCTCTTTTCTCTCTGAATGGGCTGACCTCACCTCCGCCTTCCTGGCTTCTACCTCTCAACTCCTCTTCCTTGGTGATCTCAATATCCATCTTGATTCTCCCTGTTCCTCATCTGCGCTCTTTCGCGACATTTGCAATTCACTCACCCTCTCTATTCTCCCCTCCGGCCCTATGCACATTGCTGGTCATACACTTGATGTTCTGATCTCCTCTGGCCTCCCCCTATGCACCCCCCCTCATCACTCCTCTCTCCTGGAGCGATCACTCCCTCCTCTCCTCTCTTCTTCCCATCTCCTCCCCTCAAGCCAAGCCTGCCCCAGGACTGCCACCCACCTTCACAGACATCCGTCCTATGAAGCGTGTGTCAGTTGAGGCCTTCGCTGCCACCTTCTCACCCCTCCTCCACTTCAGACTGACTCACACCCTGACACCACCTTGTCCCTGCTCTACTCATCTATCACTGCTACTCTGGATGCTCTTACACCTGCCATGAGGATCCGTTTGAAGCCCAAAGCCAATTGCAATTCTTGGTATGACTCTGACCTAGCTACACTTAAACGTAAGTGTAGGGCGGCCGAGAGGAAATGGAGGACCTCCTGCTCACCCTCTGACAAGCTGGCTTGACGCCTGTTCCAAAGGCAATACCGACTCTCTGTACGCACGAAGAAATGAGTCCATATTCAAGCCTGTGTCTCTGCGGCTTTGAACAACTCGGCCGAACTCTTTAAAATCTGCAAGGAGGTGCCCAACCCTGCTGCAGTATCTCCCCTCCTCTTGCCTCTCAGGCTCTTTGCAATGACCTTGCCTCTCACTTTATCTCTAAAACCAACGACATCTTGTCCTCACTCTCCTTCTCTCCCTCTTCTCCCCTCTCCCCTCTTCCCTTCTCTGCTTGTTGATCCACCCTCAGCCACCCCTCCTCCCTCTTTCTCAGCCTTTCCTCTTTTCTCCCCTGATGAGGTCGCTAGACAAGTCCGATCTATGAAAGCCTCATCAAAACAGGTCCACCCCTGTTCCTCTAAAACTATTAAAGACCACGTTGATACCCTTGCACCAGCCCTTGCAGATTTCTGCAACCTCTCCTTCGCCTCTGGATCTTTCCCCTCCCCTCTGAAGCACTCCCTTGTGCACCCTCTCCTCAAGAAGCCCACATCCGATCCTTCGTGTCCGGCTAACTATCGCCCAATTTCTATTACTCTCTTTTTGGGTAAGCTCCTGGAAAAGCTTGCCATCTCTCATCTTAACCTTCATTTTGACTCTGTCGGCTCTCTCCATGACCACCAATCCAGCTTCAGAGCTGCCAGAAGTCTGGAAACTGCTCTCCTGAACATCTGTGAAGACCTGCTCCCCAACCTTGACTCAAACACTCCCTCTGTCCTTATCCTACTTGATCTCTCCTCTGCTTTCGATACAGTCAATCACACCACCCTGCTCAACCGTCTCCGTGATAACCTGGGTATCACTGATCAGGCTCTGGCTTGGCTGACCTCCTTTCTCTTGGATCGACCCTCCCAGGTTCAACTGAGGTCCTTCCTATCCGCTATCCCCTCTCTACCTGTGGTGTTCCCCAGGGTTCTAACCTCTTGCCCTGGCTTTTCAACCAATACCTGGCAACTCTAGCCTACTGCATTTCCATCTTTTGCTCTAACTTCCAGTGTTATGCTGATGACACCCAACTCATTTTCAGGCTTCTCTCAGCCACCTCAACCCCTTCCCTCATCTCTGACTGTCTAATCGCCATTCAAAATTGGTGTGCCGCCAATGATTTGTGTCTAAATGCCAACAAAACTGATAACCTCCTCATTGGCACACCCTCTCCATCCTTTCCCCTCACTCTCTGGCCGGCCTCTCTTGGCCCTCCACCTGCCCCGACCTGCAAAGCTAAGAACCTCGGGTCATCTTTGACTCCACACTTTCCTTCTCTGCACACATCTCTGACGTCTCTAAAAAGTCTAACTTCCTACTCCACCTCCTTAGAGGTACTCTTTCTTTCCTCTCCTTCCCTCAGAAGCTCACTGTAGGACTACTGTAACAGCCTCTTTCTAAATCTACCTGCCTCCACCCTCGACCCTTTACAACTAATCCAGAACAGGACTGCAGGACTTGTCCTTGGCCTCAAGCCCTGGGATCGTATTCCTCCAGCTCTGAAATCCCTTCATTGGCTCTCAGTGGATGCAAGGATTAAATTTAAAACCCTTTGCATTGTGCACAAGGCTTTCTGGGGCCTGGGTCCAAAATACTTTCAACTATCCCTCCATAAATACCTCCCCTCTCGAGCCCTTCGCTCCCCTACCTCTAACTCCCTCAGGGTTAGTCGCTTCTCAAAGAAACGAGTGGGGGGCAGATCTCTGTCTTCTGCTGGGGCCTCCCTTTGGAACTGCCACCCTGAAACTTGAGGAGAACAATCTACGGTTCCGGACGCTCCTCAAGACCTTCCTCTTTGCCTCCGCCTATGCCCCTCTTCTTCCCTGTTGATATGTTTTCTCTCTCGGCACGGCGCTCCTGGCCACCCCCTGTCCTCAGGCCCAGGTACCTGCTCACCCTTGCCACCCTCCCGCACTGTGTCTTGGCCATCTCTTGCACTGGGACCTGTATCAGTACCAATACAGTTCCCCCCCACTTTTCCTCTGCACTTATCAGATACACCCTTTCTGACTAACCTTACACTTTGCCACTAATATGCTGCACTACCACTGTTCTTGATCACCTTATTTATTTATTTTATTTACTAACTTATTATTTATTCTCATTTCTCTCCTATGCTCTGCACTTTCCACTTTCTCCCCCCTCCCATGCACTATCCCCCTTTTTCCCTTCCCCATGCACTTGCGCATTCTCAATGTCACTGGGCCTAGTAAGATCGTTTGTTTTTGTTTTCTCCCCTGTTTCCCCTTCCCTTTGCCTCGTCGCGCTCTGAAACACCTGTGTATGAGCGCGATATAAATAAAATATCACATCATATATTCCAAATGGACAAGGCCACAGGCATAAAATAGAGCACATATGTGTATCATTTCTAGCCACTATGGAGGTCATCACATGATTGTACTATGTCGTAGTGTGTAGCCACTCGAATGCGCAGCGATTGTTTGAGCCTGAGATAGAGAAGCTATGTAAACTAATTGAGTTGAGCTAATGTAAACCACTATGCATGGGAATGATGGTTATAGAACAATGTGCAATCCTGTAGCTCACTTGATGGTTAATTGGGAGCATAAACCTCCCATTGACAATAAAGGAGGGAAATTGCATAAAAGAGAGATTCACCAAAACAAAGAAAGGAGTCTCACTCTAAAGAATTAAAGGCTAATAGAGTGGCTACCAGAGAATGCCTACTTTGGGGCAACCTACTGTGGATCATCCAGCAGACTAATTACCCTAAAACACATTTCATATGTATCAATAGAGAGTTGCACTTTGTATTGTGATCAGTGGCATAGGTGGGTCTGGCATGGCAGACAAGGGCCCCCCTCATTGCCCCAGTGCACAACCTGTCATTTCAGATCTGTTTCTGACAACTTTTGAGGATACATATTTGCTTGTTGGATGTGCAGAAACATGTTAAACATTTTTGTAGGATTGCAAATATTATGTATACTATGCATAATAACGATATGTATGTTCATGTAAAATAAAGGTCTACAAACAAGTGACTTCATCCTGCAGACTTTCCTGGGTTGTGTCTAAATCTTGAAAATAGTACCACCCATTGGTCAGGATCTCAAATTGTCCTATGGCAGGTGTGAAATAAACGACCAGTCTTTGATGTTAGGCTCACAACACAAAGCATTGGGCATTTATAAACTGTGCAGAAATGCAAACTGACACGTGATTACAACGCCGGGGCCTACAATCTTGTTTAAACATATTTTTACAACATCAAAAGTGTGAATTAAGTGTTGGGATGAGAAAATAGGCAGTGGTTTGTTGGCATTACTAGCTTTAGATTTTGTTGACATTCAGCAGTTATTTGGTTATTCTTGTGCGGTAGATGTAGAAGACAGACTTGTCTTTCATGGAACCAGACATCCCTATCGCCATTAAGAGGTTTGTGGAGGCCCGTTGTGACAGGTCCATGGACCGTGTGGGCTTCTGGCTCCCCCATAATGCGCTATTTGTCCAGGCTGCCATGGTGTGTTGGGGCCAGCAGTTCTAGGTAAACGAAGAACGTTAGGGATGGAGTGGGATACCTCGGGGTCGGGACCTGCATCCCAGAGCGGTTGGTGCTCCCTGGTCTCCATGGTCACCCCATATCCGTCCCCTTGCCTCCAGATTGGGTCTTGTGCCCATGTGGTGTACTTGCAGCAGCTTCATGGACATCACATGCCGAGAGACAACATAGAAACCTGCTCTCTCTGCTCTTGCTGTCTCTTGAGTCTATAGTTGCAAACAGAGCATCGCAGCAGTTTTGGGTATTGTTGACTGCAGGGAATCAGCACAAAAAGGCAATTAAGCTGAAATGGCGCCTGAGGTGTACGCCAGGTACCGGCCATCGCCGGTGTCTGTATGCATATGGCTGATTCCACTATGTGTATCCATCCACCAGTTAAACTTGTCTTATTCATGACTTTCCATCAGTTGCACAGTAGAGTGTCAACTCTTGAGGTCCCATATTTGCGGTTAGATGCCTACACCTCAGGGCCCAATACTGAACTCATGCTAAAAGTAGTGTGCAAAGCTGATCTTCTCGCCTCCAGTCTCCAGCGCCACCATCCTGAGGTGGGTAGAATATTTGAGGGGAGGTGATGTACTGTCCTACAGCAAAAGCTGTTAATATCGCTTGCTGTGGGAGAAATATGTGCTCCAGTGGCAGTAACAACATTTCTTTAAAGACTGTCCTTTTTTCTAATTTGAGAAAGTGTACTTAAGCTTTCAGCAATTTAGAAAAGTTGTGCTGCAGTCTGGGAAATGCACCTTTTAGACGAGCAAAGGGGTGCAGTAGTGTCGTAGTTTACGTACAAAACAGGTACTTTTCAAAGGAGAATCCCCTTGCAGAGCCTGTCCTGCCTTCCTCATGGTTAAGGCTGTTGTGAAGCAATAAATCAGGCACATGCAAAAGTGGTGGTTTCATGCCAAGCCACCACATTATCACTTCATCACACAATATAGTGTTTTTAATGAAAGTGTTCTTCCTTTATGGAAGAACACTTCCTATGTTTGCATGCCCCTCAGAATCAGGGCCTCAGCTGACTGATAGCCATTCTGTCTCTACCGCTCCTTGTTTCTCCCACCACATGGAGCCTCTATATGCCATGAGCGATGGTCGTCATGAAAAAAGGAAATTGACTCTTTCAAGACCTACCTTTGCAACTTATCAAAGCAGGCATCTTCACATGGAGTTGTTTTTACTTTTGTAAATGATTTGCGTTTTCAAAAATTTAAATAGCCATTTATAGCAATGTAGCAACCATCTGTGCGGCATCCCACATGGTAACGTTACCATAAGGTACTAGTTAAGGATCCAATTGCAAACCTGGGTGGTGTGCTGTTACTAACGTGGAAGGCCTGCCAAGGTTTTAGTAGTTGTCAGAGCCATTTATATTACCTCTTTTTTTCTCTGTCAAAAATGTATACTCGCCATCATTGATTCAGCCTCTCACAACCCTTGATTGCGAGGCTCCCACGAACCCTTGCGTCCCAGTTCCCCTCGCTCTGCGCATTCCTAGTTCACGCAGCTCCCATGCAATCTTCGGTTGCTTACGCTCTTTCGCCTCCTAGGCGATGTGCTCCTCCGCGCATCCCTCGATTGCATGTGCTCCCTTGCAACCCTTGACCTACCCATGTCTGGTCTTCCCTTGACCGGTTGCGCATCCTTGCTTCCCCAGTGGGCCCTTACCCTCGTTCCCTGCCCTTTCCCCATTGCAGTCCCTTCCCTTATCCTCTGTTACTGCTCTGTTGCTTTTTCTTCTTCTAGGTCCCATTTGTCGACTACTGTGGTTTTGCATCTGCTATCCCTGACTGCTGCATACTCGTATTGCTTACATCCTGGATGTTTTTCACTCTGTCTCCACTCCTGTTGTTTTCTTTCTTTCCTTACAGGTTCCCCTGATCGTTTCAATCTGTTGACTGGGTTTGTTACTCATGGCTGCTTGCCCGTTTGTCTTCTCCCAACATTGTGCCACACTGCCTACTTGTTGGCCCTTCCTTTCATCAGCCCATCTTGAATTGTATCTATTTGCCTATTTATATCCTCTGTCTTGTTTCTTGTCCTGTCTTCTTGTGCCCTTCCTCTTTGTGCCAATCCCTAGAGTCTCCCCCCTTTGTTTTCCCACCCTCTGCCCCCTACTTCCCTCTTCCTTTCCCTTTGCATCTTCTATGGTGCTGTCTGTCTCTCCTATCTTCTCTAACTGCTTTTCTATTGACTATCCTGTCCTTCTTAATAAGTCTGGTAGGAAGACGTTTAAGAGGGATACCCAGGCCTCCCTATCGCTGATACCTACACCAGCGCTTCCTCCAGACAGACCCTCGCCAACATCATCTTTGTCGTTCCCTCGCCAGGCCTATGGTCTCCACATATGTTCTCTTTGCTGGCTCCATTTTTCTCCTCCTCTCCCATTAATGGTGGCACCCGGTGGGAGGCCCTCCTGGCCCCCTTCCATTCCTCTAAGACCAACACTAATGTTTATCTAAATGTCATCGTCTTGGTCCAAGGCCCTCAAGCCAACCTCCTCCTTTTTGATAGACGCTTCCCATGCCTCATCAACTTCCTTTCTTCTCCTGTTGTCCCTTCTTTCCCTTCTCTGGCTCCTCTGCCTCCTCCACCCTCTGCCACCTCTATGGCTTCCGCTACTTCTCCTCTGGCTGCCATGTTGCCTCCTTCCTCCGCCACCTCTCTGGCGTCTTCATGCTCCTCCTCGGCTACCTTGCCCTCTCCTCCTTCCTCCTCTACCCACCCTCTGGCTCCTTCTACACTTCCTCAGGATGTATCGCAGATATTTACCCCTCCACAGAAGTATTTCAAAGGTGGCAACCTTCTCCACAGTGCCACACTCCTCTCTCGCTCAGCTGTCAAAAACTCCTTGATGTTCTTGGTCTGACTGAGACGTGGTTCACGGCCAGATCTGTCCTGAGTTTTGACACTCTCCTCCCTGATGGCTACAAGATCCTCTCTGTGCCCAGAACCAACCATCCGGGTGGGGGTGTAGCCTTGATCTTCCCGGAGTGGATCCCTGCCTTTATCATTCATATGCAGGCCTACTCCTCCTGTGTGAATGCCTGGTCTGCAGTCTCTCTCTCTCTCTCTCCTCTCTCTCTCCTCTCTCCCCCCCCCCCCAGTTCTCTGACTGTTGCTACTATCTACCAGCCGCCTGGCCAACTAACTTCCTTTCTTTGAGTGGGACAACCTCTCCTCCTCCCTCCCGGCCTTTACCACTCAACTTATCCTCCTCAGAGACCTCTACATCCACCTGGATGCTTTCTGTTCTTCTTCAGGACTCTTTCGCAACCTCTGCAATTCTCTTTCTTTCTCTATTCTTCCCCCTGGCCCCACTCATTCTGCAGGGTACACCTTGGATGTTCTGATCCCCTCAGACCTCCCCCTATCTAACCCTGTAACCACTCCTCTCTCCTGAAGTGATCACTTTCTTCTCTCCTCCCATCTCTCTCTCTACCCCTCAGGCCAAGCCGACTCCAGCACTGCCACCCACCTTCTTGGTCATCCGACTCATGAAGCTTGTGTCAGTTGAGGCTTTCGCTGCAACTTTCTCTCCCCCTCCTGCACCTCTGGTTACTCACATCCTGACATAGCCCTGTCTAACCTCCATTGTTCTATCTCTGACACCCTTGATGTACTTGCCCCTGTCATGAGGATCCGCTTGAAGCCCAAAGCCAAGTGAAACTCTTGGTACGACTCAGACCCCGTCACCCTTAAACTCAAGTGTAGGTGGCTGAGAGGAAATGGAGGGCATCAGGTGCACCCTCTGACAAACTGGCCTGCAGCCTACTCTAAAGGCAGTACCAGCTCTCTGTCCACACTAAGAAGAAAGTGCACATCCATGCCCGCATCTCAGCATCTAACAACTCAGTCAAACTCTTTAAAATCTGCAAATAGCTGGCCAATCATGCTGCAGTCTCACCTCCCTGTCCTCCTCTCCATCCTCTTCCTCTACTCCTGGCCTTCCTGTGGCTACCTCTCCTCCTCCCTTCTCCCCCTTTCCTTTGTTCACCCATGACGATATTTCTAGACAAGTCCGATCTATGAAAGTCTCATCAAAACAGGTTCTTCCCTGTTCATCCAAAACCATCAAGGACCACATTGACATCCTTGCTCCAGCCTTGGCCGACTTCTGCAATTACTCTTTCGCCACTGAAACATTCCCCTCCCCTCTGAAGCACTCCCTTGTGCACCCTCTCCTTAAGAAACCCTCTGCTGATCCCTCCTGGCCGGCTAACTATCGCCCAATCTCCTTTTCTGTGCAAACTCTTGCAAAAGCTGGCCATCTCCCAGCTTAACCTCCACACTGAATCTGTTGGTTGTCTCCATTACCATCAGTCTGGCTTCAGAGCATCTAGAAGCACGGAAACGGCTCTCTTGAACATCCTTGAAGACCTGCTCTCAAACCTTAATTCTAACCTTCCTTCTGTCCATATCCTTTCTCTCTAATCGACCCTCCCAGGTCCAACTTGGGTGTTTCCTCTCTTCTATCTCTCTCTCTCTACAGTGGTGTTCACATGGGTCTAATCTTTCTCTCTAGCTGTTCAACGAATACCTGCCACCTCTCGCCCACTGTATTGCTGCTCTCTGCTCCAGCTTTCAGCGCTATGCAGATGATACTCTGCTCTCTTTCAGGCTCCCCTCAGCCGCCTCTTCTCCCTCTCTCATCCCTGATTGTCCGCAATTCAGGAGTGGTGTTCCGCCAACGATCTCTCCCTTAATGCCAGTAAGATGGAGATCCTCTTCATCGGATCACCGGTTCCCTCCTTTTCCTCTCACTCTCTGGCCGCCCACCCTGGGCCCTCTTCCTGCTCCTACCTGTGAGGCTAAGAACCTCAGGGTCCTCTTCAACTCCACACTCTCCTTCTTTCCTCACATCTTTGACGTCTCAAAGAAGTCAAACTACCAGATGCACCTCCTCGGAGGTACTCTTCCTTTTCTCACTTTCCCCCAGAAGCCCCTGTCTCCAGAGCTCTGGTCCTCTCTAGGTTGGACTACTGCAACAGCCTGTCATGATGCCTAGAGCCAGGTCCGACCCAGCAACCCAAGAGGCAGGCATCATTTCCCCCAGGGAAGTGCCAGCGGGCCCAAGCTGGGGCCCTTTGGACACAGTCCTGGCGCCTTAGGCGCCAGGCTCATGTTGGACCCCTGTCCTGGCGCCTTAGGCGCCAGGCTCATAAAGCTAGACATGTGTTCAAGTGTTTTAAGGTGCACTTACCTGATGCAGACCATGCTGCTACATCCAGGCCCTCTTGAGGCCTGAATGGAACTACTTTACATGTGGACCTACTTTCCCCTGGGTGTGGTCGGGGAAGGATACATACCTGATCGGTGGAAGGATACATACCTGGAACTTCTTCCAAAGCTATTTAAACCACGCCCGATCAGCAACTCACGCTTCGCATTGTTCTGCTCCTCGCAGCTGGACGCTCACCGTGTCAGCTCCTGCATCTGGACTTCAGCCACACCTGTCAGCATCCTGGGTCACCTGCTAAGAGAGAATTGGAGAGAAAGAAGACCTTACCTGCTAAAGCTGCATCACGGAGACTTCACACCGACGATCCTGAAAGGGAAGACATCATTTTAAAAGCATTTCGCTTCGATCGCTGCAGCGCTGCATTTCACTCACCTTTCCTGGGCACCTCCATCTTCAGCAGCGATCATCCGGATCCGCAGCCACTTCCCAGAGCCTAGAGAGAAAAGACAAGAAAACAAGGTGAGAGAAGGAAGGGAAATAGGAAAAGCTCAGTTTCCTTCTAAGACTTACCTGTTGGGTCATTCCAATTTCATTTCGAGTCCTGCCGCTTCCTGGCATTCCGGACCCCGGCCCCTATGGGGAAAAAAGACAGACATTGAATGAGCGAATGCAAAGACATTACCCGAACGCTCATCCAGAACTTACCTGTCATTTACTGGAGCTGCACGTTTCACTTCAGGTCGGCGCCATATCTCCGGCATTCCGAACCCCGGCCCGTAAGGGGAAAAAAGACATAAGCGATTAGCGCTTGCTGCAATAAGACAATGAACATTATTATAAACTTATAAGGCTTGAACTTTTGAACTTGCTACAGAACTCTTACAGCGCCTTACCTGAATAGTCAAGCTTATTTGAACTCCCATCAAATCTCAATCCAGTGAAGTAACTGGGTTTCAACACGCCCCTGCATCAGAAGCAGGATGGAGAACTCATCCTTCCAGACCCTAAGGTGAGACTTCACGGGGAATCGAGGAAGGGTATCGTGGAGGGCTGGAAGGGAGTGGGAGGCTTGAGCATTATTCCGTCAGTAGGTAATACTCAATTTTCACGCACAGGGGAATATTCCTGCGAGCCAGTGAGTCCATCTTCAGAGTCCTGCGCTTCACCATAGAAGAAGCATCAGCACTCGAAGCCAGACCTGCGCCTCTGTGGGAATCAGGTGAGCGTGACACAGCCTCTTTCTAAATCTACCGGCCTCTACTCTCGTCCTCTACAACTCATCCAGAACAGGACTGCAAGACTTGTCCTTGGCCTTAAACCAAGCCTAGGGATTGTATCTCTCCAGCGCGGAAATCTCTTAATTGGCTTCCAGTGGTGGCAAGGATCAAGTTTAAGACCCTCTGCACTGTCCACAAGGCTTTCTGGCGCCTGGGACCACAATACCTCCAACTCTCTCTACCTAAATATCTTCCTACTCGAGCCCTCCGCTCCTATACCTCCATCTCTTTGAGGATCAGTTGCTTCTCCAAGCAAAGAGTTGGGGGCAGATCTTTCTTCGGCTGGGGCCGCCCTCTGGAACAGTTTCCCTGCTTCTCTGGAACTTGAGCAGAACCATCTCCGGTTCCAGAAGCACCTCAAGACCTTCCTCATTGCTTCCACCTTCTCTCTTCTTCTCCCCTGCTGATCTCCTGTCTGATCCACGCACTGCCACAAGGCCTAGTAAGATGGTTGTTTTTGTCCTCCCTCTGTGTTCCCCCCCTTGTTTTATCGCGTCTTGAAACACTTGTGCATAGGCGCGTAATAAATTCCATATCATATCATTTATCATAGGCTGCATATAAACACTTGTCCAACCTCACAAAGACGGTGGCCTGGATCAGCAGAATGCTGTAATTTTCAGGTTAAATGTTTTAGTGCATACTTAAACTATGGAGCTCATGTTTCTGCTGAGCATAATTTTATGGTGAGGACCTGGTACGTATGAGCTCAGATCTAGCTAGGTCCCTAACGCCAATGTTGCATCATTTGCACTGCTGGGTGCAAATGTAAAGGGAACAAGGTGGCGTACGCCAAGTGCAATGTGGGTAAACGCTGCCTGACATGCTGAAATGCCAGGCAGCGTTTATCTTTCATAGTGTGCTCTGCATGCCATGCGAGCATGGCAAACGGCGCTCACAATTGAAATGAAACCCTGTCCAACGTTCATGTCAGGGAGGGTTTTATTTCAATTGTACACACTTGCGTGGCAGGTAGCGTGTACAATGCATTCTTATGGAGTCTGCCTTCTTTATGCTAGTGCATAAAGCAGGTGAACCCCATAGGGATCTCCAGCATTTGTGCCAGCATGAAAATCCATGCTGGAGCATTTGTATGGCGGAAAGGAAGAGAGGTGGCAGAAACAGAAAGTTGTGTTCCACCCCTCCTTCTGCCATACAAATGCTTGAAAATTAGCCGTTGCATTGAATGCAAGGCGTTAAAGCCTTATTCAAGGTTTTTACACCTTACATGCACGTTACGGCTCAATTGAACATTAGCCCTATGTGAGTTGTTTTATTAATAAAAAAAACAGATAATTCAGGTAATTTCAGACCTAATAATAGGGCTGATTCATGGAATTTGAGTGCCGAAAAACTGGGATTTGTGCGCCATTCTGCCCGCAAATCCCCATTTGTTAAACAGGAATTTGCAGGCAGAATAGCGCACAAATCCCCGTTTTTCGGCACACAAATTCCATGAATCAATCCCAATATGTACTATACTAGCAAATGGAGGCATGCACTTAAATTGAAAGTATTAATTTTATTTGGCATTAAACAGCTATTGTGTTAGTACATTTTGGGCTGTTAAATTATTGTTATAATTAAACAAATGTTTCTTTCATACAGTCATTATAAGCAGAAATAGCAAATGATAGGGTTGATGTCCCCTCCTCCCACTACACCTTGATTTTTTTGTTGTTGTTAGCTACATCATATTTGTATTTAATCAAAAAAACTGCAAAATGGAATAGCTACTTGAATGGGTGGTATGTTTAAGGTGCTTGGGAGCTGGTGTAGTTTTACCCCATTTTTTAACAGTGAGTCTCTATTTAATGGGAACTGATTTTTGACAAAAAGATTTTCCAGGGTATTTACAGCATGACTGTGGTGTGTGTTAGTGTATGTGACCGTGCTTCCTGACTAACCAGCTGGTCATATTGTTACAGAAAAAACTTCAGAACGCCACTGATGAATCCAGTAGGTTGAATAGAGAGATCACTCTTAGGCGGGATATGCTGCAGAGAATTGAAATGGAGGCCGAACAAGTGGAAGAGGTAAGTGAAAGCATTAAGTTCAACCTGGATGGAAGCAGTACGGCTTGAGATGCAGGTGGAGTATTGCTTATGTTTTATTAAATATTAGTCCTCCATGACGGATTGAAGATAGTGATGCCCATTTGTGTTCCCGGGAGGTGTTCGGGACCCTGTTTGGGTGCTAGACATGATGTTAACAGGAGCAAAATCACAATCTCCACAAAAGGTATACCCTTTCTACCTCCACCAACCTGGTCCCCCTGTCATTAACGCAAATCCACACTCACAACATAACCACGGAAGCTGCAAGTACACAACCCTCCCACCTTGTTTGGCACTGGATGCTTAGTTGTGTATACAGGCAACCAAAACGGGGGGGGGGGAGAGGGGGGATTAGTTAGAGGTTGTGGAAATACACAGGGAAATGGGGAAACCAGAGAGAGGTTTAGGGGAAAAAAACAATGAATAGGTAAGGGGAAGCCAAAGGGAAAACCCCACCTTACTTGCCCTATTCTCTGACGTTCACATACATGTATATAAATGTGCTTCTTGAGACTTTGATATTAACACATACTCCTGACTGTGAGATTCACTTCTCATTATAAACATTACATGATTTAGACTTTGGGCTCATACTGAAACGTAACATGACTGAGACTCAAGCTCCTTCCAACACATGCCCAGTTCTCTTGTTTGTTCTCATACTATCATAGACATTGATGTAACCTGAAAACAATAGAGGAAACAATAAAGAACACCTTATAATTAATGCACTCTTTTCCTCCATGTGTGTTACTTCACACATGCGTCTCACCACAAATAGCTTTTATAGATTTACTTATCTTAGGCCTCCGGACCTGTGGCCGAGTCCAGAGGCAGACAAAAATCAGATGGAAATGCTGTCAGGGCAGCTCTGCCAGATCACCAATGCTGCGGACCCGGTGGACCCTGTCCCAAACAGAGCTTTTCCTGTTGCTCCGACCCAAGCCGAAGGCTCAACATTCACTGCTGCGGCCTGGGCAGACAAACTTATCTTCAGAGCGTTAGCCTGATGCTCTGTCCAGAGCCAAAGACACAGTGTGCACCACTGCACCTTGAGCGGCTTAACATTACCTGTATGCTGGCTTGGAAGGCCAAGTCAATGGGCCTCATGACAAGTTTGCCGGTCTGGAAACAAGAGTGCTGGTAAACTCACTGCCTTGTTTCCGGACCGGCAAACTACACGTTTGCCTGCCAGAGCCGCTGTGCTCGTCAGGTCTGACCGGGCGCAGCGGTCACAGTAGGCAAACTCGTCACAGAAACACCAGCACTGTTAGCAATGCTGCCAGTGTTTCCATGTCCCCACTCCCATGGGACTCTGTGGGAATGGGGATTAACACATTTACCAGCATTTTTACAGGTCCGGTAGCACCGGCAGGGTTACCGTTGGATCTGTAATGAGGCCCAATGTGTGACACAATCACAGGCATCATTGAAACTAGATGGACTCCCTTTTCACTGGATGCTTGTTGGCGTACCTGTGTGCCCCGTCACCCCAAGCATAGCTGGCTGGGAAGTATAGTTCTCCCCAGCATGCAGCCATGTGCGGTAGGCCTGACCGTACCTCCCTTTCCAGACTCCCAGAGAGCGTGCATACCGGGCCCGGACTTTCTGAATTCTGTCTATGAAATTGTCTGATCTTCATTGAGGCATTCACATTCATAGCAGGTTCCCACAAACTCTCAATACAACAATGCTCTTCCACGCCACTGTGAATCCAAAATGTGCTTGAATTCAAATTCCTTTTCTGCTTCCTCCGATATAGAGGAGGAGAATTTGTATTGATATGTGGTCATTGGGTTCAACACTGCCACGTGAAACACACGGTGCATTCGCGTTCCCGCAGTCCCTTTCAACTGCACCTCATTTGTTTTTAACACTTCCAGGATCAAAAACGGACCCACATATCTAGACTGCAACTTTCGTGGTTCTTTCATATGCAAACATTTTGTGGATAACCATACCTTATCTCCCCTCGGGAGGGGCTTTTTAGCTTCCCATTTGCATATTTCTTGTAGACTTCTTTTGCCCTATCCAGATTTTGGCAAGCCTTTTGCCAACCCATCCTGATCTCTGCACTCCTTTCTTGTACTGTGGGGAGAGTCATTACCACAGGCTTTTTATCAGGCAATACCCTTGGTTGCTGCCCATAAATGCAGTAAAATGGAGGCATGCGTAATGATCCATGGTCTGAATTGTTGTTACACAATTCTGCTTTCCTGTAGGGCGATGAGACAACGCAGGTATTGCTCCATGATTTGGTTAACTTTCTCTGTCTGCCCATCTGTCTGGGGGTGGTAACTGGTTGACAACTTAATAGTGATACCCAGTTGATTGCAAAAGGCTTTCCAAAATCTGGAAGTAAAATGCGATCCCCTATCAGTAACCATAGACAATGGCAATCCATATAATCTCACTGTGTTACGTAAGAACAATTGTGCCAATTGCCCAGCTGTTGGAATGCCCTTTCTAGGTACTAAAATGACCCTTCTAGATAATCCACCACCACCAAGACTGCATCGTAACCCTGTATATTTGGCAAATCGGTAACAAAGTCCATAGATGCATCCTCCCAAGGCCCTTAAGGGGTGGGTAGAGGATTCAATAATCCTACTAGTTTCTGATGCAATGCTTTGGTACATGCACATATTTCACATCACTGCATATATTGTGATGAATCCCAGGGTAACGTCACATCTTCCATGCGGGAGCCCCCTTTCCATGAAGCCAGGGAGATGAGGCACTACCCTATAGTTCTCCTAGGTGTGGTACTCAGCGGGTGAATCTTATGGGAGGGGAAATCCTTCATGGGATTGGTGACAATGACCCTGGGAGAACGCAGTATTCACTCACCCCTTTGCTGTCTCCACTTCCTTAATCCCCACTCAAGTCCCTCTGATTCCATGCACCACTATTTGTTATGGTTTAGCAGAGGACATCCTTAATTAGACGGGGATGAGGAAGATGAAGCAAGGAGGCGAAAGCCTACCGCGGAAACACACACTTTGCAGTTGCCCAAAGGCAAGCCTGATGGTAATTAGGGAAGACTAACTTGTTCCCAGGTTGAGAAGTCAGCACTGGAGGAACAGGGAGAGAGAGAGACTCTGGTCCAGTACCGAGAAGACTGAAGACTGGAGGCCGGGACACAGACAGTCATAGTTACTCGAGAGGTCCTAATGAGGCAGACGAGACACGGGAAGCCAGACCAGCGAAAACCAGCCAGGCACAAAGACGCAGGTATCCGAAGGTGAGGGAGACACGCTGGAGCTGCAGAACCACGAGGAGAACACGGAGTGTGGCCAGAATGAAGAAGCTTCGTTCCACCTCCCGGAGAGACAAGAGACCGCCCCATGAGTTTCCAAAGGTAGGGAAAGAGCCAGACCAATGAGGGGAGCATTGAGGGATCTGAAAAACCTCATTAAAACATCCCAAAGAGCCCAAGTGGGTGAAAGGGATCCTATCAAATGTAATACACACTTTACAAACCTCATAAAAGCACCCGAAGATCACAAGGGGATGAATAAGGAAGCATACAAATAGATACAAACTTCATAAACTGAATAAGAATATCCCGAAGAACCCAAGGGGGTGGGAAGGAGAATATACAATATATTACAAACTGTGTGAAGCTGGTAAACCCACCCAAAGGGCACATGGGAAAGACAAAAGAGGCAGAACATCAGATAGGAATCTTGAGAGAACACCTATGTGGTGCAGTACTTGGCAGGGGAGTATGCCGGGTCTGTCCAAGTGGACATTAGCTAACTATGGGACGAGGATCCCGCCAAGACAAAGCAAGAGGGTATGGGACCCAGATGAAACAAGGCAAAGCCCACCAGTGGAATATATAAGGGTTGAGGACCCACCTCAATGTAGGAAGAATTATTAGCAGTGGGCCGGAGCCCGAAAACACGAATATCTCAAACTGAAAGTTGTGAGAAACAAGTCTGGCAGGAGAGTAAACTAGACCTGACAGACACTGGAAAGGATTATTTTGTGCTACGGACTGGAGAAGAGGAATTCCCCAGACGATTTTGAGGAACTTTGTTTTCCGCATAAGTGGAACTAGGAACCCAGGCTGAACTTGTCAACAGTGAACATTGAACTATATACATTCTTTTGCATAAGAACTGCACTTTGGTTTCAGCAGTTAGAAAATGAGAGACCTCCTTCTGGAATTAAGGAGGCACCCACACTTTCTTTATTTAGATCAAAAGTGTAAGGGACGGAAATAGGTTTAGACACAGGATGGTGGACATTTTTGTTTGCTGGACATCCTGACCGGGTCTTTGCTGTTTTTTTGAGGCAGGGCAACCCCTCAGAGCAACTAGCCTTTTCTTTCCTTTCTTTTGGTATAAAGAAAAGTCTTTGATAATCGCTTTTACCACAACTTTGTCAAGACTCTTGCTTCTGCATCCTTACACTTAATTAAATTCCATCCATTCTGATTGGGCAGGTTATTGCATCACCTCTTTATGATCATTGGTGTTAGTGCCGAAATCCCCTACTCCTGGCTGAGTAGTATCATTATTCCGGTGCAAAAAATGGGATCGCAAAGTAATCCGACAAATTATCGCATACTGGCGATGCTTGATCCTCCATCCAAAATGTTTGCACAAATACTAGTTCAGTTTAATGACTGGGCCCTGTGAAGGCATCATGAAGTACGCCAAAGACAACAGACTTCAAGTTCAAACAAAAAGATATTTATTACCTTAAATGTCAGGATGGTTGAAGGCCTAACTTGCCCTATGCAAAGGTGGGATTTTCTTACCTGAATGAAACCAAGGAAAGTCTGAATCAAAGAGTTCAACTTAAAAGCCTGTCTGTGTCCAAAACCTATCATTGCTCGCACAACTACAATTAACCAATGTGTAGGGATGTTAAAGTCAAAAGAAACATTGTTTAACTCAAAGCTCTGAGCTTCTTCCAGCTCAGAGATTCCGTTCAGCTCCACTTCTCTAAGCATAAGAAAATTCCATGAAAAAGGCTAAAAATGTACCTTTCTCCAGTTCAAGGTGATATAGTTCCACACCAATCCTTGGGGTTCTGTTCCCCAAGTTTCAAGTAACGAAGTTGAAAACAAAGGGGTCTTGAGACTCTGGTCCCAAGACAACAAGTGTAGTTCATTAGGTCTCTGGATGCCCTTCCCCAAGACAAGTAACACAATAGTTAAAAGGGATATAGTTCAGCACCAATCTCTGGGGTTCCCTTCCCCAAGTTTCAAATAGCACAATACGAAACAAAGGGGTCTTGAGACTCTGGTCCCAAGACAACAAGTGTAGTTCTTTAGGTCTCAGGATTACCTTCCCCAAGACTTCAGTGCCTTTAATTACACTTGTCTTAGTCTTTTCAGAAGTCTTTTCAGAAGTCTTGAACAAACACCAGTTCGGCCTGGCCCTCATTCTGGCTTGCCTCACCAGCTCCTTTGCAATGGTTTTGTTCGGTTTATTTCACAACTAGGAACCTGGGTTCCTCAGCCCACATACACAGTGTACTTGGTACTTGTTCCTGAGCACCAAGTCACTGTCACTTGATTACTTTTATTGGGCTTGTGGCTTAGGATATACTCTTTTACTCCTCTGGCTTCTCCTTGGTCGCCTTGTGGCTCTGCCACCATGTATCGCACACCCCTTGCCAAACTGTAGCCTTGTCACACTGCATTAATTCATTACAGTTTACTGTTTGGCTTCCCTCAGCCTTTAATATATTATACTTCCAGGTTTGGGTTGAGTCGTTGTGCCAAATATGTTTTAAAGTTCACTTTCAGCTAAGAGTGCAATGCTCCCTTATGTGGCTTTAGTTAAGTTCAGTATTCAATGTATACTTGTTCGCTTTAAATGTTACATAATTATTAATTTGATATTTAATGTGTGCTGGTTTTATCTCAATGCTCAGTTTCTATTTAGTTAAATATTTAATGTGCATTGGGATTTTCAATGTTGAATTTCCATTTAGTTAGGTATTCAATATGCATTGGCGTTTCAAATATCGAATTTTCATTTAGTTTGGTAATTTCAAATGCATCTAATTATTGATTCTTCTGGGCTGTTACTCACTTGTGGTCCTTTAGGATCTCCCTGCTGCTGAAGCGCCTCTCTGACACTCACCTTTCTTCTCTGCTCCCACCCAGTTATTTCCTGCGACTTCCTTTCACCTCATGAAGTTGGGAAAACCCACTGTTGCGAACACCGATTGTTCGCTGTGTGCTCCCTGCTTCACACCAGCAACTTTGATGCTGGTTTCCTGACACGGACCGCGCCGGGCTCCTTGGCAGTTCCTTCTGCCTGCACTGATGCTTGGAGGCTCCCAGACATGTGGGGGATACAGAACCCACTTGCATCGGGTCCCACAAGTCCTCTCGGACTTTTGCCGGCATACTGGTTCCTTTTTATGGGCCACCACGACTGCCTCCTTTCACGGGTCTCCTGGTGCATCCCCTGTCGCGCTCTGCCCTGCTGGGCAGGTCTCCCTTTATACACCTGCACCCCCTTGAAAGGCTGCAGGTGTTGGACTCTGATGAGTCCTGCCTGACCACAATTACAAGGGAATTCCGGACCCTCACAGTTCCTTACAGGCATCTTCTTCGTCCCAGTACCAGAGTGGTGTAAAGGGGTAATCTTCATCACTTCTTCTTGGTCTCCGTACTGTCAAGTGTTCTATGTGGAGATTTGAGGGGAACTAGCTTATATAGCCTACAAGGGTTGGGGGAGGGTTAGGGTGGTTGTCCGTAGGGAAATGGGGATACCATGTCTCGCCCAAGGGCACCCATCTCCCAATCCTCAATGACCCTCCACCCAGGTGGTCCTCCCTCGCTTCTCCACCCCCAGGGTCAGGATTCAAGAGTGATGGCCTTTCGTGGCCACCTGACAGAGGATCCAAGAGGAGTAGGAGTGAGAATACCCTCAGGTTTCTAACAGCCCACAACCAGATTATCATACCGTTGACGCAAACTTGTTTCCGCGAGGAATCTGGCACCTCCCCCACTCTGTTGGCACTTATTTCTACCATTGAATATTCATGCCAGGTATTGCACCAAAATGTTTACGTGGCTTTCATAAATTTCAGCGCCGCCTTTGATACTGTTTAGCAGGAGTTCCCTTGGTCTAAACTTTGCAAGTGGGGTATTCACCCGGGGCCTACTAAAAATGATCAGTTTACTGCATAGCCACTCTAAGGGTGCAGAAGTAAGAGTCTGACACAGTGGTGGTATGCTTGTTGTCAAAGACATTTATTTTATAAAAGAAAAGAAAAACCTATCTTGCCCTATTTCTATGAGGGGTTGCCCTACCTCACCAAAACCACTAAGGACTCTGTCAGGATGTCTTGTAAAGTAATATGTCCATGTCCTGTGTCCAAACCTATTTCCGTCCCTTACATTAAGCTAACTAAGGCAAAACTGGGCGTCTTCTTGATCCAGAGGGAAGCTTCTCTCATTATGGATGCAGACGTATAATGTTCAATTCGTGATGAGAAAACACACTGAGAAACTCCTCAATCACAGTTCCCAAGTATCAAGGGGGGGGAAGTCTCTTTTGCTTTTTCTTCACTTCAGTTTGCAAATGAAGTATTAAGTCTGGTTCACTATCTTGCCAGACTTAACTGTAGACCTTATAGTGATTCTTTAAACACAGTTCCCAAGTATCAAGGGGGAGTCTCTTCCCATTGCTCTTCACTTCAGTTTACAAACGTAGTATTAAGTCTGGTTCACTATCCTGTCAGACTTAACGGTAGACCTTCTCATCACAAAACATATTTCCCAGGTATCAAAGGGGTAAATCCCTTCCCCTTGTTCTTTCTCCATCTCAAAGACAGTAGCGTTAAGTCTGGTGCACTATCCTGCCAGACTCGACTATAGATCTTGGGGTTCCAGAAAATGTCTCTTCCTTTAGTAGTAGGTCCTCAAACCCCTAGTTTCAGCTTCTTCTCTTTCTTTCTTTTTTGCATGAGTCCCAGGTCCCTTTGGGTTGTCTCAGGTTCTACCTGACCTGCTCTGAACCTCAGGCCCTTGACTGTGTGCCTCTGCGATCTAGTATGGGTCCTTGACCCATGTGTTTTCCTTCGGTGGAGGTTGTCCGACCTCATATGGGTCCCAGACCTGGTGTACTCTCCTGCCAGGTACTGTTCCACAAAATCAAAAAAGCCCTCGCAGGACAAGGCCGCGGTGTTGAGTGACGCAGGTGCGCAGTAGACGCTGCCTGATGAAACAGTGCATTTGCTACATCCACACGTCCGCGCCTATAAGAATTCGAGGTACAAGACCCTCTGAGGCAAAGCCCTCACAGGACAAGGCTGCAGTGTTGAGTGATGCAGGTGTTTGGTCGCGAAGGGGATGCAGCACAGACAGTGAGCGCGGGTGTTGAATGGAGAGTTCAACTTGCTTTACTCCATGTAACCCCCTGACCTGGTGCCCTCTTCCCACCCTTGCACTCATGCTGTAGTTTCCTCTGGGACCTGTACCCCTGTGCTGCTGTTTCTTCTGTGACCTCTACCTGGCTTACCCCCATACCCCCTTTGCCCCCGCTCACCTCGCATCCTCGAATCTCTGACCGTGTGTGGGCACTCGCACCCCAGGCCCCGTTTGCGCTCTTTCCTTAGGCCTCTCTACTAAGGTTGCTTGCACTCCCTTGCATTCTAGGACAGGGTTCGATCTCTCGCGACCTTGGCTGCATACGGTCCCACGCATCCCTAGATTGCATGCACTCCTCACTTACTAGGCCGCGTGCATGCCCACGCATTCCTTGATCGCGTGTGTTCCCACGCATTCCTTGATTGTGGACGCTTCCTCACGCTTAGGCCACATGCGTTCCCCTGCATTCCTTGATCGCGTTTGCTCCTCACGTCCTGGGCCGCATGCATTCCCGTACATTCCTGGAATGCATATGCTCCCTCGCGCTTAGGCCGTGTTCGCTCCCTCCCTTTTTCTCCACCTACTGCATGCCCTGCGCTTCCCCTGCAAGCCCTTCCTCCCCCTCCTAACCCCCTTCACCTGACCTACTGTTTATTCTGTGATTTTGTTCTCAATGGTTTGCGGTTTGGTTTTCTTTCCCACTAGGTTCCCTTGGTAGTTGTCCTGCCTTGGGTTGTTCATTATTCATGGCTGCTTACTTACATTGTACTGCATGCATCCTTGCTGTTCTTTCTTTTCTAGGTTCCCCGGTTGATTGCTCTGTCTTTGTAAGTTTTGTAGCTCCCGTTTCTTTGAGTCACTGTTTCCATGCTGTTCATATTTTTTTCTAGGTTCCTTGGTTGATTGCTCTGTCTGGCGGTTCTGTTTGCATCATTGTATTCCTGATGTTCATTACTTTCTAGGTGTCCCGTTGTTTGCTCTGTCTGGGCGGTTTTGTTTCTCCTGGTTGTTTTCGTCATTGTATTGCCTACATCTTGCTGTTCTTTCCTTCTTTCAGGTTGATCATTCTGTTTTTTTCTAGCAGTGGTTTGCTCTTGATTGT
Organism: Ambystoma mexicanum; assembly: GCF_040938575.1. Lineage (NCBI taxonomy): Eukaryota > Metazoa > Chordata > Amphibia > Caudata > Ambystomatidae > Ambystoma > Ambystoma mexicanum. The sequence goes on from NC_090921.1 coordinate 988,411,536, forward strand.
TTATCTATATTTGAATCTGATTTTAGCATTTGGTCTGTCCGCCTTGTGCCCCCCTCCTTCTGTGTCATCCCCTCATCCTAGTGTTTCTCCCCCTCCTTCCTGCCCCCTAACCCACCCCTCACCCCCTACTCTCCACTCTCCCTTTCCCCCCACTCTACCCTCTATGGTGCTCTCTCTCTCTCTCTCTCTCTCTCTCTCTCTCTCTCTCCTGTCTTCTCTAACTGTTTTTCTATCAACTATCCTTTCCTTCTCACTAAGTCTGGTAGGAAGAAGTTCAAGAGGGATATCCTGGTCTCCAACCCAGACCTCCTCATCACTGATACCTACACCAGTGCTTCCTCCAGACAGACCCTTACCGACATCCTCTTTGTCGTTCCCTCTCCGCGCCTATGGACCCTCTGTATTGTCTCTGTTTTTTCTCCTTTTTCCTCTTCACCGAATAATGGTGGCACCCGATTGAAGCCTTACTGGCCCCCTTCCACTCCTCCAAGTCCCTCTTTAATGCTTACCTAAATGGCACCATCAAGGACCTCAGGCCAACCTCCTCCTTTTTGATAGACGCTTCCAGCGCCTTATCAACTTCCTTTCTTCTCCTGCTGTACCTTCTCTCCCCTCTCCCCCTCTGTGAGAAACCTGAAGGTGTCTCACCCGCAAGTTCCTGGGGGATCTGTAATCTAGGTGGCCAGGGCACTGCCATTGCTATTGGATCCAGTTCCTGGGGGTGGACCAGTGGGGGAGGATCACCTGGATGAAGGGTCCTCGGGGAGTGGAAGTGGGACACCGAAGGGTGAGACACAGTATCCCCTTCCTTATGACACCTTTTACCCATCCTGCCCCGTAGGATACTCAGAAACTCTACCCCCTCCCCCTTTTCTGACACAAACACTTTCTCGCAGCGGGAATGACAATGGACCAATAACTGAGCCGTTTACCTGACATGTCCCAACACAAGGATCAGGCAGAGTCAGGCAATTGCTGACAACTACACACACCTGACTACTTTTTCCCTTCCATATTGGGATAAAAGGTGGCGCACACTCCGAGCAAGGCCGAACGCACGAGGAAACAGCCATTCCGGGACGGCAGTTCAAGTGGAGGAGAAAGGCAGTGAGACCTGAAAAGATGTCAAGCAGGGAGTTGCCCTTGCCCTTTTCAACCCAGATCCACAAAGCCTCTGATGAAAGATACGTAAGATCAGGAATCGCAGCTGGCTGGTGGTGTGACGGATGTCAGCAGTACATGGCACCTCCCGCACTGATAGCCAGGGCGGGGAGACGTGGTGGCCATCGAGGTACTGTACTTGACTTCAACACAGCCGGTGAGTCGGAAGTACCTGATAGTAGACCAGCTTGTGTTAGGCTCAAGTGTGCAGCAGCAGCTAAAAGAAGATAAAGTAGACAATGGTTGTTTGTGAACAAACACGCTGGGTACCAGAGTCAGAGTGGTCCAGCGTCACGCTGGCGCTCAGTCAAAGGTCTACTCCTCTCCTGAACAAAGAGACTGTGTTGAATATAAAAGATAAAGGATACTACAAATACTAAGAGGCCATAGGGAAGGCTGTGCTATAAAGGTGTTAAGGTGGTCATACAAAGGCCAAGTCAAATCCTTTGTACAATCGAAAGTCCTTGACACATTGCAGAAGTTTTGTTGTTACAAATTGGCATTTGCACCCGACTGAGGGCAACACTGTGCGAACTGTGATGGTGAAAAGCCTGCACTTGCCGTTGGCTAACAGGGTAACCCAGCGAGACGAGATCGCCCATCAGAAGTCTGTTTGAATCGGCAAGCGCTCTGGTTGGTCTGAGCCTGACTGAGGGAGACTAACGATTGAGAGAAGGATCGGAACCTGGCTGAGGGGGATCCAAGGGTGACAGGTATTCACCCCACCTAAAGATTACCCAAAGGAACTTTTGTGGCTTTGGCACATCAGGCCCTCTGAGGTAACAGACTTTGCATGAGAAGAGACTTAAGCACAGAAGGCCATGATACTGGAAGAGGAACTGTAACCCTGTGCTGGAGAATCCCAGGGGTGTGCTGTGCTCAAGAGTCCTGCCTTATCCCATGCTAAAAATGTGGGGAAAGGGGACCTCGGCCATAACATCCTGACTTATCATTTTGTGAACATTATCTCACGCTCTTTTGTAACGTAGCAGTAAGGATTGGCAATAGTTTTTTTTTGTATAGGCCTTTTTTTATTTGACTAGACACCACTGGGACTGTATTATTATTATTTGATGGTCGCAGCTTGCTCCCATCTTAGAGTTAGGTTTAGCATAGGCGTTTATCTCACCCCTTTCACAGTTTAATAAACCCCCTTATTGTGTGGTCACTTGTGTCTGCCTTACTTTGGTATTATGCCTTCTTTACACCACTTTGGTTCCTCTGCCTCCCTCCTCCACGACCCCCTCTACGGCTGCTCCTACTGCTTCTCTGGCTACCATGTTGCCTCTTCTTTCTGCCACCCCTCTGACACCCTCCTCCTCTTCCTCAGCTACCTTGCCCTCTCCTCCTTCCTCCTCTGCCACCCTCAGGCACCTCCAATAGTTCCTCAGGGCATACCACTGACCTGTACCCCTCCACGGAAGTCTTTCTACGGTGGCAACCTGCTCCACATTGCCACTCTCAACTCACGCTGTGCTGGCAAACACTCCTCTGACATCTGCCGTCTCCTGGAAGAACTGATCTGGATGTCCTCCGAGACTTGGTTCATGACCAGCTCCGTCACAAGCTTTGCCACTCTCCTTCGATCTTCTCCACGCCAAGAACCAACCATCCCAGTGGGGGTGTAGCCTTTATCTTCCCGGAGTGGATCCCTGATTCTATCATTCCTATGCAGGACTACTGCTTTGAATGCCTGGCCTGCAGGCTCTCACTCTCTCCTGGACTTTCTCTCACTGTGACCACTATCTACCGGCCGACTAGCCAAGTCGCCACCTTCCTCTCGGTGTGGGCGGATCTCTCCTCCTCCCTCCTCGCCTCTACCTCTCAAGTTCTCCTCCTTGTAGACCTTAACATCCACCTGGATGCTTCTTGTCCTTCTGAAGGACTCTTTCGCAACTGCACCTCCCTCTGTCTCTCTACTCTTCCCTCTGGCCTGACCCACTCTGCAGGGCACACCCTGGATGTTCTGATCTCCTCAGACCTCCCTCTCTCCAACCCTCTCACCACTCCTCTCTCCTGAAGTGACCACTTTCTCCTTTCCTCCCATCTCGCTCTCTCTACACCCTAGGCCAATCCAGTCCCAGCACTGCCACCTACTTTCTCGGTCATTCGACCCATGAAGCGTGTCTCAGTTGAGGCTTTCGCCCGCTACTTTCTCTCCTCCTACTGCACCTTTTGCTAACTGACATCCTGACACAGCTCTCAATTTTTCTATCTCTGACACTCTTTATGCACTTGCCTCCGTCATGTGGATCCACTTGAAGCCTAAATCCAATTGCAACTCTCGGTACGACTCAAACCTCGTCACCCTGAAACGCAAGTGCAGGGTGGCTGAGAGGAAGTAGAAGGCTACTGGTGCACCCTCTGACAAACTGGCGTGCCGCCTGCTCCAAAGGCAGTACACACTCTCTATCCTTGCCAAGAAGAGAGCACACATTCAAGCTTGCGTCTCTGCGGCATCTAACAACTCAGCCAAATTCTTCATAATATTCAAAGAGCTGACCAATCCTGCTGCAGTCTCTACCTCTCCTGTCCCTTCCCATGCCCTCTGCACGGCCTTGGCCTCTCATTTCATCACAAAAACTCAGGACATCCTGTCCTCCCTCTCTTCCTCCTCCTCCTCTTCCTCTTCTATACTGGCCCGTCTGTGGCCTCCTTTCCTCCTACCTTCTCTCCCTTTGCCTTGTTCACGCCAGACGATGTTTCTAGACAAGTCTGATCTATGAAAGTCTCATCAAAACCGGTTTCTCCCTGTTCTTCCAAAACCATCAAGGACCAGATCGACACTCTTGCTCCAGCCCTGGCTGATTTCTGCAATCACTTTTTTGCCACCAGAACTTTCCCCTCCTCCCTGAAGCACTCCTTTGTGCACCCCCTCCTCAAGAAGCTCTCAGCCGATCCTTCCTCTCCAGTATCGCCCGATCTCTATCTCTCTTTTGTTGGGAAAACTCTTGGAAATGCTGACCATCTCCCAGCTTAACCTTCACACTGAATCTGTCGGTTGTCTCCATGACGATCAGTCTGGCTTCATCGCAGCCAGAAGCACGGAAACTGCTCTCCAGAACATCCGTGAAGACTTGCTCTCCAACATTGACACTAACCTTCCCTTCTGTCCTCATTCTCCTTGATCTTTCCTTTGCTTTCGACACGGTCAACCATGTCATCCTGTTCAAGCACCTCTGTGATAACCTGGATATCACTGATCAGGCCCTGACCTGACTGACCTCCTTTCTTACTGACCGACCCTCTCAGGTCCAACTGGGGTCCTTCCTCTCTTCCATCTCTCTCTACCTGTGGTGTTCCCCAGGGGTCTAACCTTTCTCCCTGGCTGGTAGAGCAAAACCTGACTCCTCTCTCCCACTGCATAGCTGCTCTCTGCTCCAACTTTCAGTGTTATGCAGATGACACCCAGCGCTCTTTTAGGCTCCCCTCGGCCGCCTCTACCCATTCTCTCATTCCTGATTTGTCTGTCTGCAATTCAGGAGTGGTGTGCTGCTAATGATCTCTGCCTCAATGCCAGCAAGACCGAGATCCTCTTCATCCGAAAACAAGCTCCCTCCTTTTCTCTCCCTCTCTGGCCGCCCACTCTGGGTCATCTTCCTTCTCCTACCTGTGAGGCTAAGAACCTCTCCTTCTCTCCTCACTTTTCCGACCGCTCTAAGAAGTCAAACTATCAGCTGCACCTCCTCAGAGGTATTCTTCCCTTCCTCACTTTCACCCACAAGCTCACTGTCTCCAGAGCACTGGTCCTCTCAAGGCTGGACTACTGCAACAGCTTTAAATCTTCCTGCCTCTTCTCTCGGTCCTCTACAACTTATCCATTGGAGGATTGCAACACTTGTCCTTGACCTCAAGCCCAGGGATCCTATCTCTCCAGCTCTGAAATCTCTTCACTGGCTCCCAGTGACGGCAAGGATCAAGTTGAAGAGCCCTCTGCATTGTCCACAAGTCTTCCTGGGGCCTGGGTCTGCACTACCTACAACACTTTCTTCCTAAGTATCTCCCTTCTCAAGCTATCCACTCATCCACATCCAACTCTCTGAGGGTCAGCCGCTTTTCCAAGCTGAGAGTTGGGGGCAGATCTCTCTTCGACTGGGGCCTCCCTCTGGAACAGCCTCCCTGCTTCTCTTGAGCTTGAGCAGAACCATTTTAGGTTCTGGAAGCAACTCAAGACCTTCCTCTTCGCTTATGCTTTCTCTCTTCCTCTTCTCTGCTGATGACACATCTGTTACACACACCTAGTCACCTGGCCACCCTCTGAATCTGGGACCAGGTCCCTGCCGGTCCAGTTGCACTATGCACTGCCTTTTGTCCCCTCTAGCACTTGTGGTCTGTATCTGTAACTCTACAGTCGACCCACTCTCTGCACTTATTGCCACCCGCTGGCTGCACCCTCTTATTACTGCCACTTAGACACCCGTTGGCTGGACTCTGTTATCGGCACTTTTCCTTCTCCCCTCCCTTTTTGCACTTCTCCATCCCCCACCCCATTTTGCACTTCTCCCCTCCCCCCTCCCTGCACTTTCACGATCTGAATGACACAAGGCCTAGTAAGATTGTTGTTTTGTCCTCCCTTTGTTTCCCCCTCCTTGTCTTGTTGCGCCTAGAAACACTTGTGTACAGGTGCGTTATAAATGCCATATCATATCAAATATATCATTATTTAAAGCTAACATTAGATCGTTGATGATCTATGGCTCTGAATTCTGTGGCAGGAAACGCCTATCCAAGCTGAAAACAATCGAGGGGATATGCCTTTAAGCAATTACCAAATGCTTTAGACAAACATCAATAGAATATCTATTCGCGTAATGTGGCCTCACTAGTGTAGGTTGTGCTGGAGGTTTGTAAGCAGTCCTGAAAACACATTGGCACAAAGGGCGGGCGGAGCAGCCAATCAGGTTCTGCCGATCACGGGCTGAAACCGCAGATCTCAGCATGCATTCCACAGAACCCACATGCTGCCTCCCCCACACAGACTGCCATCTTCTGACAACCCTCCTTTTCCTTTTTTAAATTAAAATATTCGCAACCGCCCCTCCCCAACCTGACTTACCTGATTGTGGTGGCGACGGCGAAACTCGCTGCTGCTTCTCTCTCCCTTTGTCTGCTGCAATGGAAATGGAAGAGGGGCTTCGCAAGGAGCCCCGCCTTCCATCTCTGTGGCGGCCATCTTGGAACTGTAATTTCTATTAATTAAGGCGTCCCATTCCTTCATAGAAAAGACCCTGCTATCAGCACCCTGGGTTACCTCTTTGGTAACCTGTGGTGCTAATGGCATTAGTAACCCGTTCCATGGGCTACACCAGGGGTTAACATCCTGGTGCCCATGTTAAACGCCCTTGCTTTACTCTGGCCTTTAACTCGTGTTGCCGGGCCGTTACCCCCCGGTGTAGCCTGTGGAATGGGTTATGTGAGGAGTCAGAAATTATACCAGGACACAAGGAGGTCATGTTTTAACAAGAAGAGATTTATTGAAAGAAAATGGGTTGGAAAAATGCCTCTCTCGCTCTATGCTAAGGAGGGGTTTCCTTGCCTATTAACTAAAAACTAAAGATCTGTTTGTGTCAAGAAGTCGATAACTAAAACTGTCCTTATTTCCAAAACCTCCTAACCTAACCCTCACACTATAACCGCAAAGGGTGCAAGGAAATGTCTCTTCATGATGGTAGCAAAAAGTGTTCAAAACCAAAAGTATCCAAATAGTTCTAATGAAAATGTACTCTAAGGTAAAGATCCCTGGACCCAGAGGTTGGTACCCTTCCCCTGGATTCTTGTTAGGATGGCAAAAGTGTCTCTTGTAAATAACAGTTCCTGGACTCACAAAGGTCTTGTTGAAATGATAAGTTCTGTAACAATCTTTCTGTCGTGCTCCTCGTAACTTAATATATCGCCTAGTGTACTCCCCTGCCAGGAATCTTCATATAGGTTTGGTTGCCCGGTGTACTCGCCTGCCAAGACTTCTTTTGCAGTTTCTGAATCACCTGGTATGCTCCCCTGCCAGGTATCTTTATTCAGCTTCACAGTTCTTGGGCTATGGCACAATAGCACACAACATGAGGAAATTGTATCATTTGCTCAGTTCAAACGTCTTCACAACATTGGGATTTCATTTATAAGCACTTGATTAGAGCTTGTTTTAATGGTTTGCTTTATATGCATTCAAACATTCTTCTTATTATTGGAATTTGTCTTTATGCTTTGCCTTGTCTGCATTCAAATATTCTTATTATTAGATTTGTCTTTGTACTTTGCCCTGTCTGCTTTCAAATATTATTCTTATTGGATACCTCTTCCCCCACACTGGCATCTCATGCAGCCATATTTGTTTGGGCTTTCTTTTTGTACTTTGTCTCGATTGCATTTAAATGGGCTTTGAATATTTTCTACGCCAACAATCTCATATTAACAACAAAGACTATGTGGGCTGTGTGGAACCACATCATTGGAAACCACCAAACATTTAATGCGCTGTTGTGGAAGTATAACCAATATTAGAAGGAGGACATTTAGGTTCTTAGGAATATGGGACTTAAACCCTGAAAGTAGTGAAAGCATATGTGATATACTCTTTAGGGGCAACAATGGGAAATCGATTAACCATGTGGTAAAAATGTGGATTATCATTATAGAGGTTTTAGATATATTAGCATTTTAATTTCATTACATGGCTGTATTGTGGTATATATTAATTGGTTAATATTTTTATTATATTGTTTGGTATTTTGCTATATTATCAATCTTGTACTTATTCTTTCATTTTAAATGCCTTATTGGCTGATGAATATTAAATAAATAAATAAACCATCACTACACCGAACCGTAATGTGAGTTTACTCATTGAAAGCGCGTGTTGCCTACTATCTATGTTTGGTACACCTTTACCCAAACAGTCTACTCTGTTCTAGTGCCATCTGAGGACAACTGTATCTGGCCCCTAAATCCTGGGTTATGCTCCCATTTGTTACTTAAAAATGTAATCAGGCCACTAAGGCAAGGGATATGGTCCGATTTGTTTAGAAATTGAATCCGACCACTAATATTTGGGCTTTGCTTTCATCTGCTGTTTAATAATTACATCTAGCTTCTGAGGCCTGGATTATACTCCCAGGTGTTGTTTAAAAATTGAACATGGTCACTAAGGTTTGCATCATGGTCCCATATTTCTCGGCCATGGATACCTCAGACTCCTTTTGTGATGCCTTACTTCTCTAGTTACTTTTCGGGTAGTCTAGAGCTGAGATTGTTGCATGTTTGGGGTCACATTACCCTTGTTCTCCTACCTATTTATAACATGCACATTCATTCAGATACAGGGCCCAGAGTCTCAGATAAGCCTGTGATTTCTGATCTTGTGGCTCATAATCACTGATTGGGTGAACTATCAGCAATCCATACTGACTCTGTCTGTTGCTCCATTGCCTTCATTTAGGAACAAGAAATAAAGTTTAAAGCCCAAGCTCTGAAATAACTCCCTAACATGTCATGCACGGATTCCTACTGGGCATTAAACCTGAAAGAATGAGTAACCCGATATTACCTCCTAAAATGGGAGACCGCCTTAACCACATCCCTCCCCACATGCAAACACTCACCACTAAAAGGAGGGTCCAGCTAGAAAATCATTCTACCCATATCAAGTAATACAGCTATCACCATTTGTATGACAGTTACGCCCATGTTCCAAGCAACACGTGCTATTCTTCTGATACTGACAATCCCCTTTAGCAGGTCTCCAAAAATAGCTATGGGCCTCACTATACCTCAACATGGTGCTTCCACATCACTATCCCTGGGTAGCGATACCAACCCAAGCGCTAACATATGAAGGGTCCCGTATTGCAAGTAATGTAGAACGCCACAAAAACAGACTATTGCCACCATCTCAAGATAAATGTGGGAGTGGAGGGTTATTGTATAACTATACACCCCATCAGAGTCAGCTCGACTGACACACTGACCCACCTGCATCTCCACTCCATCAGCTGTTTGCCTGAGATGGACATAATTGGCTCGCTTAAACCCAGTAAAACTGCCTGTCGCTATCGTAGGAAGAGCTCTGAACATCAGATCTGCCACATAAAATACAACTTACATTTATGATATATATGAAGAGTTGGAGACTTGGTTCTCAGATAACTTCACAACATACCTTGATACTCTACTCCACGCCCCCCATTCAACATTGTCATTAATAACCGAGAACTGAAGAGAGGTGGGGGAATGGCGCTGATTCAGCCATAGAAATACCAAGACTTGATACTTAATTAGACCAAGACACCCACCGTAGAAGTTCTGGTCTGCAAATGTGGGATTGAGCCATCAGACCTCCGAGATATATTTCCAACTTGATACGAGAATGGTCCGACGTACTGGCCATTCTTCAAAGGACATCAGAGTCGATCATTGTCTTAGGAGCCATCAACCATAAGCTTGAGTCCAGATAATCTGGCTTCTCAAGTGTTAAAGACCATGACTAAAGCACATTTCTCAAATTGTATAGGAAGGCCCAAGCATATTAATGGACATGCGCTAGCCATCCTGATGACCAGGAACAACACCATGAAACAGCCCTCACACATTCTGTTGCTTTGGTCTGACCAGAGGTCCAGCTCATACTGGCCCTTAGGTCCCATTATATGAACACAACTCTGAACATTTGCTGGGTGACCATCAGACCTATGACGCGAGTGAACCCTTGTAATTTACAGAGCATCTTCAATCCATAGTCTATACCATTTTCAATCCCTAGAGGACTGATCAGTGTTGCCTGACTATCCGGTGAAAGAACTAGAATGAGACATTTCATGAGCTCATCACATTCTTGTCCAAAGAACTAGAAAGACACACAACACCCCAGGATAACAGAACCAACAAATGGTCCAATGAAGACCGAAACACTAAAAATATAGAAAGAGCAGAAACCTGGAAACGGAAACAAAGTTGAGGAAAAACATTATGAGACAAAGACAAACTGCTTTTCTAGACACAAGCAAGAGGGGTACCAGGTCCTTATTAGGTAAATTAAGTTTTACTACCATAAAATAGTATGTCAGTGACATTCAAAATATTTGGGGAACTTCATGCCCCACCAGAGAGTTCAGAACAATTGACACCCTCAGGAAAATGGTAGATACGTTGGTTTGTACCTTTAGGGGAATATACAGGGCATCCACATTTCACACTGAAAGGTGTAAACAATCTGACGCAGTCACTGGGCCAGCTATTCATTAACTGCATTTTATGTCATTGACTTTAGCCTACGTTCTCTGAAGACATTGTCAAAGTGACCAAATCTATAAAAGCATCAGTGTTGGGTATAAGGAAAATCCTGCAGGAGCTGTTGACCCCACAAACCCTCAGAAGCATCTCACAAGCAGCCCTGCAACCTACAGGCTGTGGGCACTTTAACCTTAAAGGAAAGGGAAATGTGACAAAATGAATAAAAATGGAGTCTTGCAGACTACTTGTTTGAAACAGACCTGAAACGAGATAAGAGATATTTGTACTTCTTGTTCTTGAACCCACACTCTTTACAAGAACCCCCTCCGACCCTTGTTTCTTAGACTAAACATACCTGGAACACCTGGTGGACCACAAAGTTCTGTGCAAACACCTGGCACCGGCTGCCCATTTCTCGAGGGACGCAGTAGCCTGGGTCCAATCCTTCTTAAATAACAGAACGATGAGAGTTCTTCTCCCCATCAGCTTCTGCAGACCCTATCCAGACTACATGCAGCGTCCCACAAGGATCTGTGTATCGCCGACCATGTACAATATATCTAAAAAGCCTCTCTTTGACAAATTGACAGGTTGGGTGTCACCTACACTAACTATGCAGATGACACCCAGATCCTCATTCCCCTTTTGGGTAATTATGGCGAGGACACAGCTTTGGTAAATAAAATCTACCTCCTCGTTCAGGAATGGATGACTACCCACAGCCTCTGCCTGAATTACGTCAAAACGGAGCTCCTGATTCTTGGATCAGCTGCACACCTAAGAAAAGTGAACTCCAATTACGCTACCGTCAATATAGACGGGAATACAATTAAGGTAGTCAGTGAAGTGAAAACTTTAGGCTTTTACCTCAATTCCACTCTAACCCTTACTAAACAGGTAAATTCCTTGGCATCATCATCTGCCTACACGTGCAACCTAATTAGGGCCTGCAGGCCATTCTTGTCCAAAGCTAGCTGCATTATCCTTGCGAACGCACTAATACTCTCAAAATTGTATTACTGTAATGCCCTATACTTAAGGGCTAACAAGTATATCTTAGATAAAATCCAAACCTTGCAGAACAACGCGCTAAGAACTGCTCTGAACATACCTAATAGAGAACATGTTTTAGAATTCAGAAGAGATCATCACTGGCTGAAGATAAAAGACAGAATGCTGCTTAAAACAGTCTCCCTTACTTTCAAGTGCCTAACAATACAGCACCCCCCTACCTAATGGAGAGGATTGTAAGAAAAACCTCCACCTCCACCTCCACCTCCCCTCCAGAGCAGCTAACTCATTTTGTCTGAATATACCTAGATTCTAACAAGAAAAAATCTGGAGGAAATAGTTTCCCAGTGAAAGCTGCCCAGTCCTGGAATGCACTACTGCTCGCCCTCAGAGCCGACCAATCCTTCCACAGCTTTAGATGCAACACCCTGAACTGGCTGCGATCTAATGACATTTGATCTCTACTGCTTATTATATTTGAAACCCCCCGACTCCTCTGACATCTGACTCCCAATATATATCTCTGATGCATCCCCACTATATATCTATGATGTATTCCTACTGAACTCATGTCTGAATAATGTACTGTATTTATACTTGCTCATCTCTTACACATCTACTATACGCCACATACTGTATAACTCTGATGTACTCCTCTGGAACAATTTCTACTGCCCTCCTATCGCCATGTAACCTGTCACTCTATGTAACCAAGCTTTACGTATTCTTGTAACCTGTCATTCTATGTAACCAAGCTTTAAGTGTCCTTGTATTCGTTGCGCCCAGTTACCTACGGGTTCGGTGCGTCTTACAAATTAATAAACAAACACCTCAGTGAAATGCCATGGTGAGAAAGCTTAGTCTTTTTTTTAATTCTTTGGCATATATTTTCCATCTAGAGGACTTAACAAACCTGTACACATCAACCTCTGAAGACAGGAAGGTCTTCCTATACCCTCTCTAGCAAGAGGGGTAACAGTACTATAACTCTTGAACCTACTATTCTATTCTAGCTAACCAACCCATATACTACTATTCTCCAGAATTGGATCTTTCATGGATTCACATGCTTAGAATATTCCCCGTCGTCAGGCTGGGAATCCTCGGTAAATTATATAGACCTTTTCCATAGGAAAAATGTCGACACTTTTGTGTCCTATCTATGTCGTTTTGGGCAGCGTACGCCTGCGCCACTAGGACGTAGAGGTATAAGTAGCCCCGCCCCCGCTGCTCCCTCAGATTTCAACCGTCTTCCAAAGTAGTGGGATTACCTCGTGTATCTACTATTTTTGCTAGGTTGTGCTTATTTCTTCTTCTTCGACTTCCCTCGAAAATGTCTGGAAAGGCGTTGTTTCGTCTGTGTGCTACTTGTGGTCTTAAGAAAGTGTATGAAGGTGATGGGCATATGGACTGTATTTACTGTCTTCACCCTCCTCATTCGGCCGACACGTATGAGATCTGTCGAGACTTCTCCCAGAAGACCCTGAAGGACCGAAACAGACGCCTGGTAACTTGGCTCAATGACGGGGCGGGTGCATACCCTGCATCAGAGGTAGGCTCTACTGCCTCGAGATCTAAATCTCTGGTGCCCCCTCGTCGCTCTGCGTCGGCAGAGCCTCTGACGAAGAAACCACATTCATCGGAAAAACACCCCTCTGATAAACATCCTGCGAGGGACTCTTCGTCAAAGAAAACGTCATCTTCTTCCTCCTCATCAAGAAAGGAAAAAAAATTGAAATCCTCCTCGGGAGACCGCCATGGCTCTACCCCGAGTTGAGTGTCGTCGACCCACAAGTCGAGTTCGAAACCGGCGAGTACGCCACAAGGCTCTGCACCAAAAACTTCGTCGTCGACGACGGTCAGATCGTCAACGTCTTCGTTGCCATCTGCGCCTGCTCTTCCCGCGATCACTTCAGCGGGTCAAACAGCGGTTATGGAGAAAATGTCGTCGTCGATGGTGGCACCTTTGGTGGGTTGGCTACCGGACGTTTTCGACCCGATCTTGCCTGAGGCCTTGTTGCAACCAGAAGCGGCCCTCTCCATCTCGTCGGCGGAGGATGACCGTGGTCCGATCGTACAGCCGACTTAGCTGGGGTTACGTGCAATCAGTTCGGCGGAGCTCCTGAGTGGAAGTGCCATTCCAGCCACCTCTTCCTTGCTGAATCCCCAGTCTCTGTTGTTCCTTGAGGTGTTGAACATGTTACAGAAGCTGTTACAGCGTTTGGACACGCAGTTGCTTCACACTAGTGTCCCAACAGTACCGCAGGCTACGCCGGTCGTTGCCGAACCAGGCCCGGCTCCTCGCTCGTCGACCAGAATACCTACAACTTGCCCGGTGGAGGATGATCGTCTGGCCCACACTCGGAGGAGGGAGAACTGCCGGAGTCGGAGTCAGAACGTGAAGGGTCTCTTTCAGACTTCTCATTATCCCCCTCAAGGGACCCAACATGGGAGTCGGATGCAGAGATGGAAACTCCAAAGAGCCCGGCACAACCATCACCGCCGGATGACATCGGGGCCTTCCATGCAATGATGGGAAAAGCGTGTGCAGAATTTTGCCTAGCACCGGAAGAAGTAAAGAAAGATTGCTTTCTCTTCGATCATATGGGCAAGAGAAGAAAATCGATGTTTGCTATCCCGATTTTGGACCATGTCTGGCAAGAGGGGTTGAAGACCATGCATCATCCTTTCTCAGAACCGGCGATAAAAGGACGGTTAGAAAAGAAATTCAAGGCTCCGGAGTCAACCCCCAAATGCTTGACGTCTCAACCTTTGCCGGATTCGGTGGTGTTCGCTGCTGCAGCCAGAAAAGCGAGGTCGCAACACAAATGCACGACCCCGCCAGACAACGATGCCAGGAGACAAGATGCGTTTGGAAAGAAGGTATTGTCAGTCGGTGCGACTACAGTGAAAGCAGCCAACTCCCTGGCCATTATGGCGCGGTATGATAGAGAGATGTGGCATCGTTTGGCTCCTATCTTGGACCATCTGCCAGAGGAACACAGGAAGTCCGCTATGCTGCTAGTACTTGAAGGGGAAGAGGCTTCCAATCACTCCATAAATATCGCTGTCGACCTGGCAGAGGCCGGTTTTAAACAAATCAATAACGGCGTAGTGTTAAGAAGGCAAGTCTGGCTTAAGTGCACGACTTTTAGACCAGAGGTACAACACAAGGTGCTGGACATGCCGTGCGAAGGGGAACAACTGTTTGGCGAGAAAGTGGATGAAGCCTTGAAGGGCATGAAAGAAGACTGTGACACTGCTCGGTCACTCTGAGCCCTCCAGAGTGGCAGACATTTTCGTTCCCTTTGTCCTTTCAGAGGAGCTTCCGGAAACTCCCGGTTTGGATCACCTAGAGGCCAAGGTTTCAGTAGACCCTCCTACTCTTCCCAAGGCTACGGACGAGCAGCCCAAGCTACTCGTAGAGGCAGAGATTATCAGTCCTCAAGAAGGAGAGGCTCCTTCTCATCGTCGGCGAAGGATCGACAGGCAAAAACCCAGCAATGACAAGTTCCAAGACGTCCTGGGGGGCAGAGTGTCTCGTCGTGTTGACGAGTGGGAACGCATACCAACGGACCAATGGGTTTTGGACACGATACATCTGTGTCACTCCCTACAGTTCAAGGACAAGCCACCGCACATTCCGCCAGTGTTCTCGCCACAATCCCATCTTCAGATACTGGTGCTGGAAGTGACGCTTATGCTGCAGAAAGGGGCTATAGAACTGGTCCTGGTGGCAGAACGAGGAAAGGGAGTGTACTCCCGTTACTTTGTGGTCAAGAAACCCAATGGTAAATGGCGTCCCATTCTAGATCTACGGGCTCTCAACAAGCTGCTAAAGAATCTAAAGTTCAAAATGCTTACCCTGCAAGTGGTTATCCGATCGATACAACCAGGAGATTTTTTGTCGTCGCTAGACCTTCAAGACGCATACTTTCATATCCCGATGCGTCGACGACACAAAAGATTTCTGCGGTTCGTCGTCGGACAAACCCACTATCAGTTCAAGGTCCTCCCATTCGGACTAAAATCGTCTCCCAGGACGTTCACAAAATGTTTGGCTCCAGTGGCAGCCTGGTTACGGAAGGAAGGTCATCATGTGTACCCATATCTGGACGATTGGTTAGTAAGGGGATTATCTCTGGAAAGGGAACGGGACAGTGTGAATGCCACCATGTCCCTCCTACAGCGTTTGGGCTTCGCAATAAACTTCGAAAAGTCCTCTTGACGCCATTAAGGACCTTGGTTTTTCTGGGGGCGGAGTTCCAGACGCAGTCAGGATTGGTAAAACCATCCGTCGAAAGAGTTCTGAAACTGCGGCACAAAGCATCGGAATGGAAAGTCAACACCAGAGTGTCAGTAAGAAGGTACATGTCCCTGCTGGGGACCATGGCGTCCTGTATACCCTTGATCAACAATTGTCGTCTCTTCATGAGGCCCCTTCAGGAATTCTTGACAGATCGATGGGCACAGAGTCAAGGTCGTTGGTCGGACAAATTGACCATCAACAGCAAGCTCGTGCAGGCACTTCAGTGGTGGAGAATCTCCGAAAATCTAACAAGAGGAATGCCCTTACTGGAACCTATGTTCCAGATGACGGTGGTGACAGATGCTTCTCTGACTGGATGGGGAGCTCATCAGGATTCCCTTCAAGTTCAAGGTCGGTGGTCATCAGAGGAGTCCAGCCTTCACATCAACGTGCTGGAGTTAAGGGCAGTGCGTTGGGCCCTGAAGTCCTTTCTACCACGCATAAAGGGATCAGTTGTACGGATAATGACAGACAACACGACAACGATGTTTTACCTGAGAAAACAGGGGGGTACTTGCTCCAGGACTCTGTCGACCGAGGCCCAGGAGATGTGGCATTGGGCCCTCCGCCAAGGATATATCTATTGGCGTTCCACTTACCAGGAGTCAAAAATGTGCAAGCAGACTCTCTCAGCAGAGAGATGAATCGACTACACGAATGGGAATTGAACGACCAACAACTACACCGTGTCTTCGAAAAATGGAGTCGTCCGGCCCTAGATCTCTTCGCGACGAGAGAGAACAGGAAGTGCTCACAATACGCGAGCAGGTGGCCACAGCAAGACTCACTGGGGGAAGCGTTCTCCTTCCCGTGGACGGACAAGTTTTTGTATGCGTTTCCCCCGTTTCCACTCATACGTCAGACGCTGCAATGGATCCACAGATATCCATGTCAGGTGATCCTGGTGGCCCCGTACTGGGCGAGACAAGTGTGGTTCTCCGATCTCCTCCATCTTTCAGCAGCGGAACCCATGAGTTTCCTGAGGATCCCGAACCTTCTGTCTCAGGACAAAGGGGCGGTTTGGCACCACGACCCGGACAGCCTAAGTCTGACAGCCTGGCTCCTGATTTCTCTGAGTTTGGTACGTTAGCAATTCCACCGGACTGTCATCGCATTTTGCAAGCTGCAAGGGCGCCGTCCACGAACGCTTCGTATACATACAAATGGAAGAGATTCTGTATATGGTGCGGGGATCAGCTAGGTTTACATCCACTTAACATCACACCGGAGCAGCTTCTACCATACTTGCTACTCCTGGCTCAAACAGGTTTGTCTTTTTCATCAATAAAAGTGCATCTGGCTGCCATTTCGAGATTTACTCGTAAGAGGCATTCAACTCCATTGTTTAGTGACCGGTTGATTAAACATTTCATGAAAGGATTGTTCCAAACTTTTCCTCCAACGAAGAAGTTTCCTCCGATCTGGATTCTTAAACTGGTTATAGCAGCACTAATGAAGGCGGCTTTTGAGCCGATGTCATCGTCGTCATTGAAATTCTTATCGTGGAAACTGGCTTTTCTGATGGATATTACTTCGGCTCGACGTCTGTCAGAAATGCAAGCGTTAGTGATCGATCCACAATATTTAAGGTTTTTCAAAAATAAAGTGGTGTTGCCTACTAACCCTCATTTCATTCCTAAAGTCCCTACCATGTTCCATAAGCACTCTTCTATGGTGCTACCGACGTTTTTTCCAACACCTTCGTCTGCTGCGGAGAGGACTCTCCATACGTTGGACGTGAGAAGAGCTCTGAAATTTTACCTCCATCGCACTCAAAATCTCAGGGACACAAGACAACTGTTTGTGGCTTATGGCCCTTTGGCTAAAGGTAAAGCAATCTCAAAACAAGGACTGTCCAAATGGGTGTCATCTACCATTTCTTTTTGCCACTCAAAAGCTGGGAAACTGCTGGAAAAATGTCCACAAGCCCATTCGACAAGATCCACTTTGTCGTCGGTGGCATTGTGGTCCGGGATTCTGCTGGGAGATATATGTCAGGCGGCTTCCTGGTCGGTACCACATACGTTTACCCGGCATTATTGCCTCGAACAACAATATGCTGAGGATACACAGATGGGTCGTGCAATCCTACGGCACCTGTTTCAATAAGGTAGGCCCCAATAAAGGGGGTATATCCTTCGACTGATGAACGTTAAAGTGTTGTTTTTTAGTTGTTCATGTACTATGATTTGAAGTTTAGCCGTGGCTAATATGCATTTATGGTTATAGTATTATTGGTTTGCATACACACCTCCAACTATGGGGGATACTGCTGTACAATCTATTCTAACCATGTAAATCCATGAAAGATCCAATGCTGGAGAAGGGAATAGTTTCTTACCTGTAGCTCCATTTCTCCAGCATTGGTATCTTTCATGGATTCACATGCGCCCACCGGCCTCCCCTAGCATGCAAAATCTGAGGGAGCCGCGGGGGCGGGGCTACTTATACCTCTACTTCCTAGAGGCGCAGGCGTACGCGGCCCAAAACGACGTAGATAGGACACAAAAGTGTCAAAATGTTTCCTATGGAAAAGGTCTATATAATTTACCGAGGATTCCCAGCCTGACGACTGGGAATATTCTAAGCTTGTGAATCCATGAAAGATACCAATGCTGGAGAAATGGAGCTACAGGTAAGAAACTATTCCCTTCTCATCTCCAGGTTATTTTGCGATTGAGAGTTTTGATTCTTTTTGACTTCTTGTTATGTCAGGTGTGTGATGAATCCTTGCGAATCATCACTGATCCCAACCCTAACGTCTCCTCCCATGTGGCCAGAGGAAGGCAGCCGCTACCTGATCCTGACCCGAGAGGTGACATTCTGAGGGTGGATCACATGGGAGGAGATGGATGGTTGTCAGGGGAGAGTGGTGACTCCAACATGAGAGAGGCGGTATACGTCTCTTTCTTGTGAGGAAGATCCTTTAAATCGAGAGTTTTTAATGGCGTGCTGTCATTATTCGAAATAATATTATTGTGGAACTCTGAAAGGCACTTTGGTTAAACAAAACCCTATTTAATCTTCATGTGTATATGTTAAACCTACAACATCTGAAACATCTGATGATTATGGTAATAGTAATTTAAATGCAACTGTTCAAAGCATCAGGTACTGTGATGTGGAAGAGGATCCAGGAGTCCCTATGGAGTAAATGTGATGTTAAGAATAATGAGCAGTCTAGTGCTTTCAAACCTAGTCAACTGCACAGGACATTTAAGTCCCCTGAACACTTGTGGCAAATGGGACAAAGAAGGAGCGAGAAAGAAGACTGCAGAGTGTGCGGAGCAGGAAGCGTAACCGGTGGCAGAGGAAATCCAAAGTAGGGTCATGGGGAGAACAAGCGAGTTGGCAGCGTTCAGGCCGTAGGAGAGGACGGGGCGCAGTGGAGCTGTGTAACGAGACGCGGTCCTGCAGAGCTGTATGGTTCTTGGCGTCGAAGGACAGATGAGCCGATGCAGAGACCCAATGAGATTCTGCCCAGAAGGGGAAGCTGGCCTCTCGTGAGCACATCTCGGCAGCCCTCACAGGTGGTAATCCTTTCTCTTTTATTGTCTTACCAGCCTCTGCCCGTTACAATTGTTGTTGGCATGGTGCGTTAATTCCTTTTTCTTTAGTTAGCCTTTACTTCCTCCCTGCCACCAGTTGATGATGCCGGGAGTTGAGTCGAATTTCCTTATGATCATGAGAAACGCGCACTCTTTCAAGCGTGTGAATGGAAGCCCTCTGTATTGACTCTGAGCTGCACCTCCGAACATCGCAAACACTTTCAAGCGCATCAATGGAGGCTGCATGGTCTTCCTCACACTCACGAGTCAAAGCTACATGCCACCGCAAGTTCAGGTGCGTGCTAAGAAAAACGCCCTCTCGCGCTCCACTTCAAATCAGTGTATAGATTGAGCACACCGCTTCATTTAGGTAGGCGAACGCACAGATCCAAAAGCACTCTGTTCATATACTGTCGATGCCTGCACGTACGACATGAAGCAGGGCAAACTTATTTACAAATTGAACTTATTACACTTTCAAAGTCTAGTTAGGCGTCTAAGCAACAACGTGCAATGACTCCTTAGTGCTGCTTCCAAAACACTTCTGCCACCTGAAGCAACTCTTCAACAAAATTCCTCTGTTTCAATATTACAAGTTTGCGATTCCATTGTGTAGACTACAGCCTCCTGTCCCACGAAGGTTGGTCACGAATACAGCGCAACCTCTCTTTTTGTCCTTAAGAGGCATTCTGATAAATAATCCTGCCACTTAAATATCTTTGATGAAAGGCAGTTTAGAACCTTCATCAGAGTTCCAAGCTGCCTACTTCATCTGGTTCCATGTGTTTATAACAAATCATTTAATAACGAAAACGTTTTTTTCAGTGAATTAAAAATAACAAAGAAATGTCGAATTATTTCCACCCGTTTCCCTAGCTTTATTACCCCCACCCCTTTTTTAAACCCAAAATTCGACATTTTTCATTATTTATTTTTCGTTATTGAAGTTATTCGTTATTTATGTTTCGTTATAATCACTGCGTACCCTTTATCTCACTGAACATTCAAATCTCCACTTCCATCTTGGCCTGGGTTAACACCCAATGCTTGAAACAATTGTTTGTTAAGGAAAATACTGCTCACCAACAAATAACTCTAAACAAACTGACTTTTCTCACCAGAACACCTTCCAAACCCCTAATGATACCTTTATTGTTCACCTTGGAGCCCTGACAATCAGGAGCCTTATCAGACTGTTCTTGCCCGGGACCCTTTTGTGCGAGAAGTGCATCCTGACCGTAGCCTTTCCGATGACCAGAATCACCTTCCTATGGGTCTAGACACCACGCCTTCAAACATGCTACAGTGACTCCACTCCTCCAAAAGGCATCTGCAGAGCCTATAATCCTTGAAAAATATCTCCTCAATTGCCCCTCTATAGCCCAAATATTAGAAATATTGGTCTCAGTCAACTAACGGAATACAGCATCTCCTTTTCTATTCTTGATGACAATCGGTTAGGCTTTAGACCTCTCATGATTACTGAGACAGCTCTCCCATTCAAGAAGGAAGAAATCCTAAAGGCTTTTGAAATTTACACTGCTCCATTCTTAATTATACTAGGGCATGGACAATAACTATGGGACTCCCTAAATCGCAACCTAGGGCTTCAATATCGCCATCTCTGGGTAGCCGGACCAACCCAAGAAATAAGATATGGAGAGTCCCGTCAAAGGAGGTTACCTCTGTTGGGTGTAGCAAGTAATGAGTCAGCTCTGCAGGCAACCCGACCCTTCCGCAGCCCCTCTCCATTAGAGGTCTTCCCAAGGGAAAAATTGTTAATTCACGTAACCCATCAAACTGCCTGACGCTATCGTAGGAAGAAATCTGAACATCAGATCTGCCTCATGAAATAAAACTTACATTCATGATATATAAGAAGAGTTGGAAAGTTGGTTCTTGAATAACTTCACAACTTACCTCTACTCCTGGTCCCCCAATTCAACATTGTCATTAATAACAGAGAACTCAAGAGAAGTAGGGGAGCGAGTGACACTGATTCCGTCAGACAAATACAAAGTCTCCATACTTAATTGGACTCCGACACCTACCATAGAAGTTCAATTCTGCGTATGTGAGATTGACTCGGACAATCATCACTTGCATAGTGGTTTATGGACCACCGAGAAATAACGGCAACTTTATACAAGAATGGTCTGATATACTGGCCAGTATTCCAAGGATGTCTGACTCTCTCATTATTTTAAGAGCCATCAACTGTTTGGCTTATATCTAAAGCAAATAACTTGGCTTCTCAATTCTCAGAGACCACGACTAATGCACATTTCTCAAATTGGATAGGAGGACGTATGCATACATATGGGCATGTTCTAGGCATCCTGATTACCAGGAA
The DNA here is from genome assembly GCF_040938575.1 of Ambystoma mexicanum. Lineage (NCBI taxonomy): Eukaryota > Metazoa > Chordata > Amphibia > Caudata > Ambystomatidae > Ambystoma > Ambystoma mexicanum. The sequence continues at coordinate 988,433,140 of NC_090921.1, forward strand.
TGTTACATTGAAATAGCCCTCCACATTCCATAGCTATGACCGGACCACCAGCTGATACTGCCCCTCTGTTCTCATATGAGAGCCATACCAAACAGAACTCCAAACACACGCTGGGAGACCACCAGATGGATGAAGCAAGTGAACCCTTCTAATTTTCAGAGCATATACTATCCCAATTCCTTACCAGAGAACCAATCAGCATCCCCTGGCCATTTGGTTAAAGATCTGGAGCATGAAATTTCATGAACTCTTATCATTCTAGAAAGAAACGCAACTCCCCAAGAGCAGAGAGCCCAACATGGTTCAATGAAGAACTAAACACGCAAAAAAGAAAAAAACAGAAGTCTGAAAATAATGTTGTGAAAAGCATTCCACGACAAAGACGAGCTGCTTTTCAAGATACCAGCAAGAGCAGCTTCCAGAAAATAGCACATCATAGGCATTCATAATACTTGGGGAATTTAGCGACCCACACCAAAGTTCAGAACAATTGACACCCTCACAAAACATTGTGGCTACGTTTGTATTTCCTTCTGGGAAAATATGCAGGATATTCAAAAGGTCACTGAGCCATTACCTACATCCTACGTCACAGTCAATTTTCTCCGAAAGATATGAAAATCACCAAATCTATGAAAACATTAGGAGCCATTTTGGAAAACTTGCCCCCTGGCCCCATGAGCATAATCATCAATCCTTCACTTTCCATGGTGTCTATGCCCTAAGCCTTCCAACATGCTCCAGTGACAGTGTAGAGGAGGAGCCAAGTACCCCCACCTCAACCACTTCACCTATATCGCCTATGTTGCCTATAGATTTCATACCAGAATATGAGACATATACAGAGCAGTTGAATCGACAAAGAGCAGAGTGTGGACTCTATGCAATACCCGTGAGGTTACCGATATCTAAGAGAATCTGGGAGACAAGGTTCCCGTTGAGGAATCCATACCTGAACACGAAGAAGTATGACAGTAAATTAAATAAGACTTCTGAAGAAACCAAGCAAATAAACGGCAAAGATGAATGGTGACGTCACACAGAGTCGAGCTGACGTGTATAGAAGTGACATCTTGGGGTCAAGGTGAAGAAGCTTATGCCACAGAAACAATGAAGATATCAAGTCATTTTACACGTGTACAGAAGCAAGAAACGCAAGCAGCAAAGTAATCATGAGGCTAGCCTTATGCTTTATAGTAAATAAATAGTTTGCAGCAAGCGCCAATATATGTATATGTAATCGAACAAATAAAGGCTGGATTGTTCCACTACGCATTATAGCAGTGCTGAGCAGAAACGAAAAGGCCTAATTTCAAGTGTGTCGCAGTTAAAAAGCAGTTGAATTAAACAAATCTTAGAAGGAAGAGCTGGATGAGCCAAGAAGCCAAGGTTTTATCAAACTGGAGCAGACTGACATTGGATACAAATCGTGTGAAAGAACAGAACTCCTGCTCTAAAGACATGGCCAAAAATGAGACGTCAGAGATCTATTAAGAAATAGTATTTTAAATGCACCAAAAGCTCGATTCCATGGTCTATAGTCATGTGGAAGGATGAAGTTGAAAAGCGAGGTGGTCACACCTACGCACAAGGGATTTCACTGCCAAAATTTCTCAGAGTTAAGAACACGCTTAAGCACGAATTTCAAAGCCCTAATTGACACTTGACCATTGAGGTGATGATGGATCATTATGCTAATTGTTGGAAAGCTGGTGCTAAGGCAAGCTCACCAGCACCTGGATGTTCAGCTTGCCTGCTGTTAGACGTAGGTGGAAAGTACTGACGGAGGTTAGAAGCCAACCAATTGTAGAGGATGGTGTAATTAAGGGCCTTATAGTTTTGTACATTTAGTGACGTTCATAGTTGCCATTTTGAGGGGAGGGTGTAGTTGCCCCACCTGATGTTAAGAAACCAATCACTTTCATTCACTGACTCATGCTAGTATAGAAAAAGTATACTTAGATACTCAATCAGAGCCTATCATTGCTGACCATAGGTTTTTGTAGTTTGCCATGTAGGATGACATTGTTAGTGACGCAGGTTAAAACGTCATTGATGACTAATTCTGGGTACAAGAACCCAGTTATTTTTTTTTTTTTTTTTTATTTATTTGTTTACAATTCAATGAAATGAATTTTTACAAACAGTTGAGAGCGACAGCAACCCTTAATGAGATGCGCCGCGAGCTTTCATGTAGTTATGTCAGATTCCTGGTGAGAATAGGATTACCTCTTCCAGGTCAATGTAATGTTTAGATGGAGTTGGTTGGGCTCAAGCAGACGTAGAGGGCCGAATGCGTAAAAGATACCAGAGGAAGCTTAATCTCCCTGATTACCATTATGGTGATAAAGTGGTGGCTTTGGAGGTATTGCTCTCGTTCGTGGTTTGTGAACTGGAACTGATCATTTCAAAGGCAGACTCCAGGATTTTGACAGTCGCGATTGTCCATCTGGTTTTTTCTCCCGACATTAACCTGTTCCACCACATAAGTTCTTCTTCCTCTCCGAAAGATGTGTGTTCGCAGACCAGTGTCGATAGGTAGGTGGCTCGAATTTTTCTCACCATAGGACATCTGAGTAAAAGATGTTTAATTGATTCTGTCGTAGTGGGGTTGTGGCAAAGGCGACAGATAGTGTCAGTTGAACTGGATCTGATTGCTAAAATTTCTCTCGTCAGCAGGAGGTTGAAACGAGCTCGCATGAAGAATTTTCTTAGCTGTTGACTTGGGAACTTCGAGCAGTATGGGATAGGTACGTTGAGTCTGTTAAAGGTGGGTGGGAGATTCATGGTCAGTTTATTTGTTTGAGCTTTCGATAGAGTCAGGATCCAATCAAGTTCCTTTAACTTTCTTTTAACTCTTTCCGGATTGTGCTTCAGATCTTCGACTGAGCATGCTATGTCTGATAGCTTTCCTTTTAAGTTATCTGACCATGCGGTTAAGTTCGTTGTTCGCTGCTTTGCGATTTCATCAGCTACGATTCTGTAGATTGATGGACTGTCTGGTATTAAGGTATTTCTGAAGAGAGTGAAAGCGTGTAGCATCACCGTTGATTCTAGCGACTGTAGGCCCAAGTCTCGTCTGATGAGGTCCATCGAGGTGGAATTTGGTAGACCTAGAGCTGATTTCCAGATTAAGCTTTCTAATCGGCGCCAGATGCTGTTTGGTATGGTCAAAGTTGCTCCCATACCGTATGTGAGTGTGGGCACCACTTTTCCTTTATAAAATTCGATCGCTGGTTTGAGTGAAAATTTGCCAAATCTGTTGTTAACTGTTTTCATCTGGGCTGCAAGATTGCGCGCTTTGTCCCACAAGGCTTGTTGCATCGTGGCCTCCCTAGCTGAATGGTCGATGTGTACCCCTAGGTACTTAATGCTGGTAACCACCTCGATAGGAATTGAGTCCATAGTCCATGTGAAATGTGGATTGATCTTTTTTCCACCTTTTCCAATTATCACGATTTTTGATTTCTCTTTGTTGATTTTCATGTTGTTTTCTCCCATGTATAGAGTCAGGTTGGATAGTTGGCGTTGAAGTCCGATTTGAGTTTGATCTAATAGAATTAGATCGTCGGCATACATGAGACGTGATATGTGCTCGTTGCCCAGCTTCGGTGGTGCCATCTTGATGCCCGTTTCTGTATCTTTCATGTCACCTAAAAAGGTGATGAATAGTTGGGGGGCCATCGGGCAGCCTTGTTTGACCCCTCTCTCTACGAATATCTCTCTTGACAGGAGACCTTGATTGTTTAGTCGGATTCTTAGTTTGGTGTTGGTGTGAAGAGCCATCACTGGGTCTAGTATTTCGGGAGGGCAATGCCATTTTTCCAGTTTGACCCAGAGCTTTTGCCTGTCGACTCTGTCAAAGGCCTGGGACAGATCAACAAAGGCCAAAAAGAGAGTTGGTGCGCCCTGTTTGACCCTAGCTTTTAAGATGTTGAGAAGAAGGATATTGGCAGACGTGCTCCCCCCTTTTAGGAAACCCAGTTGAAAGGGGTCATACGCCGGTGATTGATTTGCCCAGATCCTGAAGTGGCTCAGGAGCAAGGAGGCGAATATCTTTCCAATTATGTCCAGAAGAGCAATTGGACGATAGTTTTCTGGATCTTCTCTGTTCCCTCGTTTGAAAATCGGGACGACCACCGCGTTTGTCCACGAGGGCGGGATGGTCCGAGTCCTGGCGCATTGAGTGAAAATAGCGCTGATCAAGATTGACCATTGCTCAGGATTTTGTTTAAGATCAATATTGGAAAGGCCATCGGGTCCTGGTGCTCTTGATTTTTTCAATTTGAGAATGATCTCCTTTATATCATCTTTGGAAGATAGATTAATCCAGGTCTGCGAAGTTCTTCTGTTTTGGGCTGGCGCGATATGGGCCGAGGATTCAAACAGGTTACCGAAATGGTTGACCCACCGGGTTTCGGACACTGTATTGGCCATGTGCACGGGTATTTTATTATCAGATTTCCTGATGAGAGCCCAAAAGTCTCCAGACTTTTTTGAGCTTAGGACCTGGAGCATTATTTATAATATGCTTCGAGTTTGAGGATCGAGCGAGTGCGCTGATGTTCATTATACTCCCTGTTTTAGGGGATCATTGAAATTAAAACGGAATTCCTTTTGCCAAATTACCTGAGTTGTTTCGATTATTGATGTATGAATAAAATCTGCATCCCCATCCATCTCCAGGGTATTGCCACTTGTCTTAAAGGGCTGGAGGGATTATCCAGTTCAACTGTATGCTTGAGAGAGGTGTCCGCAGACACTAAAATCAATGAAAACTATCCCCTTGTCTCAGTGACCCCCTTTATAGCCAAACTATTAGAAACATGGGTCACTGACCAACTAAGAGAATATAGCACATCCAATGCTACTTTAGGCCTCTCATGAGCACTGAGGCGGCCTTCCTATTCAAGAGAGAAGAAATCCTTAAGGTTGTCGGTAATAAAACTGCTGCCTTCTTATTCATACTAGATGTTTCTGTGGCCTTGGACATGGTAGACCAATCCATCCTTCTAAACAGATATCCAACATAACCTTTGCATTGTGGAATCCGCATTAGCCTGGTTATTATCTTAACTTTTACTTAAGGATCACAGCAGTGCAGTCAAACTAGGTGAGTTCACATTAAAACCGGCCAAGTTGAACAATGAGGTACCCAAAAGCCTATGATGTGCCCATTTGTTGTAAAATTGCTCCATTTAACCATTGTCTCCTCTACTGTATAGGTTCTCTGCATCATTATCGATGTAGGCAGACAATACCCAAATTCTATTCAAACATACTAACCACAGTTACTCCCAGAATAACCTGTCTAATTGACTCACTGCAGTCAAGGAGTGGACAACACAAAATAACCTTTGCTTGAATCTGAGTAAGACTGACATTTTATTCTTAAGTGCCCAAGTAGCTAGTTCTCTCCCTTTCCTATAGCCCAAGAAGCCAAAGCCCTTCGGCTGCTTGTTACAACGTCCAGGAACAGGAACCTAAGCTGGAACCTTAAATGAAGTTGGAATCTTACAGCTAGACTGATTCTGGACATGAAAACGTGATCACCTCACATTGTCGGGCTGCAAAGCATTAGCTGGCTTTTTGTGGCACATCACATAATTTTCGAAACAAAGTGTTTTACCCACCACCTTCACATTAAGAAAATACTTCAATACATAGCAAAGTTAGTGGTTAAATAGTGTCCCAGTAGATTGCTCACATCGATAAATAAGAACCTCCCCATGCTACACAAACAAAGAAAAAAACAAATGGGGGGATCTTTAACGCACAATGCAGTCAAATTCTGTTATACCCTTCCAAAAGCCTTGCAACTAGAAGAGAATTACTTCACATTCAAACGAGTGGTGAAGACCCACCTGTTCAAGATGGCATTTCCAGATTTCCACATATTCGTAGCAACTGACTACTCTTCCGTTTTCTCTGTGCTGTGATGATTCACCTACTCACGTCACGTCTCCCCAGAGGGGGGGAGCCCCTTTCTATGAGGCTAGAGAGGTGCGGCTACTACACAATAGTCCCCCTTGGGGTGGTTTAACGCAGGAGGACCTCACGGGGAGGGACTCCCCCTCTGGGGACAAGGATGATTACCAAGGTTACAGCCTGTTGAGCAATATCACTCCCCAACATTCCCTAGCCCTCCTCAATTCCAAGACATTTCAATGAGAGTAAACCCATTTATTTTTGTAGTACATGGGATATAGCCAGAATAGAATATACTGAGACGTGGAAGAACACAAGAAGAGTGCAGAATAACCAACTCTGAAGTCCTGCCATGAGGTGGCTCATGAGAGGTATAAGCAATGTCTAAGAGACATTGGGCCTCATTACGAGGTTGGAGGTAGCCGCCTTGCCGGTAAAACCGGCAAGTCTACCTCCAAACTCGCATCCAGGTCCGGCAACAACGAATAGGCAATTACCGGGCTATTCCAGCCCAGCCGGACCCGGTAATTACCCTTTCGCGGGTGCCGGGCCCGGTACATCCCCATTCCCATTTGAGCCCCCTAGGGCTCGATGGGAACGGGGATGTCGGATGCGCCGGCTCCGTTTACAACGGTGCCAGTGCATCCTCTGACAGGCACCCGCGAGCACAGCTCGTAGTATGGTGGTACGCTAGCAATGGTAAGATGGTCCATAAGATGGACTAAAGTGTGTCCAATTACGTGTAAGCCAGGAGCCCGCTGGAACCGGAGAGTTTCGAACTCCAAGTGTGGTCTGGAAGAAGGGCTTTGCAGAGGACGCTGGCGGCAGGCTGCGAGAGTCCATCGTTGGTCTGACGGAAGCAGACCCATCTGCGAGGCTGAACGGAAGAAGCAGTGGGGTGATCGCAACAAGGGGGTCCATCGGGTCCAAGGGCGAAGCCAAGACCGCAAGGAGCGGAAGACGGCAGAAGTGTACCGGGACTGTTTAAGCGGGTGAGATGAGCAGACGAAGCTGCCGACAAGGAACCCCATCCCAGGAAGGACCAGTGGCGTGCCACATCCCACGAGAAGTTAAAGGGAGGCACAGGAGACCTGGTAGGGATATGGGAGCAGTGGAGAGGGGGACACAATGTAATGTTTCTCACCCCAGTGGCAGCTATAGGGCTATTGGGGAACAGAACTGTATAGTGTGCATCAGGTAGGATCTCCCTCGTCCCAGTAGTAATGAAAAAACTACTGGATGACATAAGATCACTGATGCTCAGACTGGGTTAGGAATCTTAACAATGGTGAATCAAGCTTCTGAGTAGAGCTTCCTCATCGCAGCGGCAGCAATAAGACCACTGACCTCCAGAGAAGGGTCTGGAACCCCAACATAAGTGAATTGGGCATCCATGGAGGACTTCCTCATCACATCAGAGTAGCAAAGATAAGTCTGTTGATCCCCAGAAAAGAGTTTGGAATTGTGCTAATACAGAGAGAGTGGCAAAATATTGTTCTAGGTCAAAAGACCTTTTTATAAAAAACAAATGAAAAAAATAAAAATTATTTACAAAGACCGCTCAGTGACCGCACAGAGTAGTCTTCCTAAATCGAACTGTCAGCCCCTGCGATGCCCACGAGTGCGTGCAGGAGCTGACGGGCATGCCAGGACCGAAAGTGCCGGCAGAGGAGAACTGGTAAGTGTTTGTGTGTTGCGTGTTCGTGTTTGTGTTGTGCGTGTTCGTGTTTGTGTGTGTTGCGTGTTTGTGTGCGTTTTTGTGCGGGGGAGTCTTGGGTGTGGAGGGAGATGACGGGGGGCTGAGGGACAGGGGTACAAGAGTGAAACCCCCCTTTTTGGCAGAAATCCTGCAAGAGAGGATGGGGGGGGTGAAGGAATGGTATTTTTTTGATTTTTGTAGGCTTCTAAAATCCGCTTAAATAAAGTCTTTTTGTCAGGCAGCCTAAAAAAAATTATAAAATGACATAGAACCCAAAATTTACATCAACTGGAAAGACACGAAAAATAACTTTTCAAGCACCAGAAGAAGGGAGTAATTCTCTTGGAGAATAGAATAAAGCCCCTTCTTTACTCTGAACTGTACAGACCAATACCAGGAGAAGGGAGTCATTCTCCTGGTCCAGAATGTGCAGTTGTGCAAAGACTGTGTGGAACCCGCAAGCCAGGAGAAAGGAGTCATTCCTTCTGTGGGACCCTTTGTGCATGAGAACATTTATTTGAACACTACCCGAATATAAGGAGAAGGGAGTCATTCTCACAGAGAAGGAACTTTCTGTTGGAATATTCTTTAGTTGTCTAAGGGATAGAAGTAGTTTGTGAAACAGGATGGTGGAGTTTGATTTTGACTGGCATTCTGATGGACCCTTTAGTATTAGTTTGAGGCAGAGAAATAAAAGTTTGCTTATAATGACCACAATGCAGCCTTTGTGTCGGCTTCCTTCTTTTACACCCTTACAGTGCCTCCCCTTCAGTGCAGCCCCTCTCATCTCTCTCCTGCGATTGGCCCTTGTAGCCTTTCATTCTGCAGCCTTTCATTCCACCAAATCTGGAGCTGGTGCAGGTTTCCTGATTTTACAGCCCTTCAGGGAGGTGGAGGTGTTGGTGTCTCCCTGAATAAATTAAGGCTTGCCCCTCCCCCTAACCAAGTGCTTTGGCCTGATCTTGCTTGGTTAACTGCCCTGTCCTGTGACGTTGCATTGTCCCTACTGTAGTAACAATTCAAAAAGGGTGCAGCCTTGATTTGGTCTACTGTTGTAATGTAGTTGCTGATCTATTTACTAGGAAGTCGTGGCTCTGCCTAGTAAACAACCATTAATCAACTGCACTCCCTTATACGCTTTCATTCGCTGGGCCAGTTTTGCCATCCCTTCCCTTGTTTCCATCTTCTCCTCTTGCGCTGTGAAACAGCTTGCTTATATTTTAGTGCTGTACAAAACACCCCAAAAATATATATTTATGAAACTGAAAATAAACCCTAAAGGCAAAAAATGAATGTCACACACCAGTGTACAAATCAAAGGCCTTGAAACAATTGAAAATGGCAAAAGCAGAACATTTTATTAAATAGCCTTATTGGGTGCTCAGAAAGATTTTCCTTGCGCTTCTTTCCTCCCTTAGAGGCCTATGGGACACCCTATCTTTTTGCTATTGCTTGCTTCCTGACCAGACTTTTTGGAGGTAGGTAAAGCTATCAGCTTTACTTCCCTTGTTTTTTGGCTCACTTTTATGTGGAATTTTATAAACCTAAAGACTATCAGTACTGTGGGACTCTGTCTCCCTTAATGGAATTCTTTTATTTTTAAAGTTGCACTCTTCACCTTAAAGTGAACTGCGGTAAGGATACTTTGTATCCGTTTTTCTTTTGTGACTTTCTGATTACAAGTACAATATGTCCAGGATGGGCTATTGGCAGCAGATATCTTTCTACCATAAATGTAACCTTTTACTTGTGTACTTTTGCATTTTACTGTATAATACCGTAAAGAGTACCGTATACTCTAATGGCCATGTCGCAAGATATTTGCTCGCCCTTTTGTACTTTGCCCTTCTTCCTGCTCCTTCGGGTCTGAAATTGCCATATATGAAAAGACATTTCCCCGACAAAGCTCCTCCTTTCCCTAGCAAAGTGTCAGTCTGTCTGTGTTGTCAGATGTGAGGGCTGGGTATGTCTGGACCGACCCAGTCCACATCCGAGCCACAGTGTATCTGTTGCTGGGCAAAACGTGTGCCCAAACTCTGTCCATCATTGGATAGCCCAAGTCAGTTTGAATGGTGCATATCTTTACCATTAATTGATCTGGTGGCGACTACAGTCCAAATTTTGGCTAAAAGGATGACTCTCCTGCAGCCATTAGACAGATCTTCGTTGGAGGCAAGACCCCCATACAAAGAAGTGCAGCCTAATGAAGACTCAAGGACGACTGTTGCAGCTGACCAGCATTGCCCCCACCAAGTCCCGGTGAAGCCCTGCTCCTCTCTCCTAATCTCAAGAAGGCCCCTGTCTGTGCTTCGACCCCTAGACTGGTGGGGAAGAACCTGCCACAACCCCTGCTCGATGAGCTGTGCCAGTGGGCTGGCCAGCTCCCTCCTGGTCTACTTTGCAGCCTTCGCCATTCCAAGTGCATCCTTGGAACTTCGTGGATACACAGCTTGTGTAACAAGACACCTATTCCTGCCATTTCAGTTTTCCTTACCACAGAGAAGCCATTAAGGGCCTGTTCCTTTGTTTACCTGCGGCCACGTGATCATGGTGACTCCTGCTGCAAACCGTCTTGATCGTGTCATAGAGGTAGGACTTCCAGTGGAGTTTGCATCCTACCATGCCAAGGGTGTCCAGATGTCCAGTCTTTAGAACCATATCACCAGAGCTTGGAACTGCATACTAGTCGAAACCAAACCGATGCCAAAAGGGATTCTGCACCTGCAGCCCCTGGACCTCCCTCGACTGGACACAGAACAGAATTAAATGGACCCAGTGTATGCATGATCCCCTAAAGTGATTGCTGAAGAAATCAGAGTAAGAGGGGGGGAGTTTGCACAACTCTTTCTTTCATTCTCTCTTTCTACCTTTCTCTCTTTCATTCTTGGAACAATGCTCTTTTGATAACAAAAGAGTATACAATAGAAAATAAATCCGATTTGACGGGAAACAGTGAGGTCATTAGAATAGGCTGAATTTGAGTGACATTCTGAGAAGGTTGTGGAGGGGAGTAAATGGAACAGACCACGGGGACAATATATAATTGTACATGCATAGATTAAGGACAACCAACATTAGAAATGTTTAAGTGCAGGCAGGCGGTATGGCCAGCTGTGTTCCGGATGTGACCATGATGGATGCAGTGCTAGAGTGGAGGTAGAGAAAGTGAGGGACAGAGGCTTGTTAGAGGCGAGGGGAAAAATGTTAGCTAGTAGGTAGATGAGAGGTAAGTTAAGAGGTTAACTCGGAGGTGAGAGGCTAGGTTTTTAATTTTGTTTTGAGAAAACCTGTGTGGACTGTTTCCTGGATGTCCGGAAGAAGAGCATACCATGCAAGTAGAGCAAGAAGAGAGAAAGAGTGGAAGCGAGATGATGCACAGGGAGTGCTAGGTGCCACAAGTTTAGTTGAGGAAGCAGAGCAGAGATTACACAAAGGCTTGTAGAGTTGGACAGTGCTGCCTTACTCTGGATAGATTTGTGAACCATGAGAAGACATGCAAATCTGGCCCTGTTTTGCATCGTCAGCCACCCAGCCTGGTTAACGGGACAAGGAAGTAGGTGTGAAGTGAGGGAGTCCGGTGCAGAGTCCAGTCTGCCTCCAGCTTCTGTTGTGAGTTGTTTGTCTTGAGGAGCTGCACTACGTGATCAGTCCACTTTCTATCACTATTGGGTCTGCCTTCAAATACCCCTCCAGCGCACGGAGCGCGGCGCGGAGTCCGGTGCAGAGTCCAGTCTGCCTCCAGCTTCTGTTGTGAGTTGTTTGTCCTGAGGAGCTGCACTACGTGATCAGTCCTCTTTCTATCACTATTGGGTCTGCCTTCAAATATCCCTCCAGCGTGCGGAGCGTGGCGCAGAGTCCAGTCTGCCTCAAGTCCGCGATCGCTGCTGATGCCGCTGAAGATCTGTGAATCTCTGACCACTGGTAAGAGCCAATTATGGTACCTGATATCCGCCCACAGAGACCGTAAACAACATTGAATGCTCGTATTCGCGGCAAGCTTTCTTTTTCAACTGAACCCGCAATGTCAACTGCTAGCGTTTCCACCAACATTCCCCCTCCCCTCTCCCCTCTCCCTGTATCTTCTCTTTCTTCCCCCGTTCCCGTACCTCCTCTCTCTCCCATCCCTGCTCGTCCATGTTCTCCCTCTTTTCCCCTCCTGGCTCAATCTGTGGCAGTAAGTCCCCCCGTTGGTCTCTCACTACCTGATGCTGGCAAAATGAAAGCACCAATTATCGCGGTATATCCAGCCGATCTGTTGGCTGACGCAGTGCAGGATGTGACGGCTGAATGTTCGACTCAGACTCAGAACCCAAATTCTAATGAGCCGTCTAATGCTTCAAATGACATTTCAAAGGCAACGAAACTGAATATAGCGCCACCTCAATCAAATCCATTTACACTCTCCAATGTGAATCATGGACCCCAGACGCTAGAGTCAAATGTGTTGGTGGAAATTGATACTGCATCCTTTTTATCCCCATTTGATGTAACAGACACAGAACTCTTGGCCTTAAAATTACCAAATGGGTCAGGAACTCTGACAAATTTTTCCTTTGTTCCACCGATAATTAGTGAAAAAAAACACGACTCTTCAGTCAGAGGAGTTGCTACTGGGAACATGGTCTCTGAAATTGAGACAGACGTGCAAAGCAGAGACTCAGCAGGTCCATTGGAAACTCTTGGTCTTCTAACACACATTCCCTCCCGTCCAATTAATAGCCATAAAAATCATCTGGGAGTGGATCTGGCTGGACGAGAAGCGCAGCTGACGGGGCGGTTGACAGCTGACTAGTTTTTCGATGGCTACGCAAAATACATCAATTGCAAAAGAAAAGCAGACTAGCAACAGCGAGAATGGAGTGAAGTCCGTTCTAAACTCACAAAACGTCACACTTAAATCATGGACAAGTACTCCGCATCAAAAAGATGCTCAGAGTACACTAAATACGGACATTGCCTCGTCAAGAAACTCATACTCGAGCTCCTCAAAGGAGCAGACTGAAAACCTGCAATATCATAGTAACACAAAAGCAGCTCATCAATTCCATAGAAATGAACGACGTTCAAGCAAACAGGACGAACCGTCTATCCTAGAGTCTGAGTCAGACACTCATAATAAAGAGAATCTATCGGTGGCAGCTGGGATACAGATTCATAACAATGTTCTAGCGGCCACATCTTTAGCCTTAATCCCATTCATCAAACTCTACGAGACCTTAAATGAGACTGTAAAAGACCAAAATGCCTTGATGCACAACCTAATAAATAAAGTCTCGTCACTGGAAGAACATAATACTCATCTATTGACTAGAGTTGAACGTGAAGCCGAGATCTCCTTTCAATGGCAAAATCCCCTAGGAGATCTTGCCATGAAAGACCACATGGCAAAAACGATCAAATGGAGGGGATTTTGGAAATAATGAAGTGGTGTCGGCACTCCTTCCCAATGAATATGGCGGCCAGTGTTGGTCCCTCAAATGAGACGAATCTACAATGTTCAGAAAGAACAAATGCAAAGACAAGAAAAAACGTAATTCCACGCAGAACAACCAACACCGCAATGTGTTCCACTGCCCCCGATCAGAGTCTCGATACACCTCAAATCGCTGAAGCGAATAACGTGGCCACTGTGATATCCGATCCACAAGTTGTACCCACAACAGATGATCAGTCTGACTGTAATCAATCAAGTAAAGTACAAACTGGATCAGATGTGCCACCACGAAACACCATTTCCCCGGTGGTTGTGGAGAAGAATCAAAACATAAATGAAGCTACTGTACCTCTTCCTAAAGGAAATGTGAACACCTTTTGGTATTTTTACTGGGGCTGCAAAAGCTATCATTACCACGGCTCCATTCAAAGTGTGTACAAAGCCTACAAAAGCCCCTGGTAATAAACAAATACCGAACAAGAGGACCACAAACACGAGCAAAGCTCGAACGAAAACCAAACAGTTTGTGAGGAATCTTTCGACGCCTCAAAAGCTCGGTCTCTTCTCGCGTAACGCATTGAACACTCAACAGGATGAGCCAGAAAGTGTGCCACTTCGAAAATCAACGTTGAAAGAAATGCCAAAATCAAATGTGGCGGAAATACCAAATCCTAATAAAAGGCGAAGAATTGAATCTGACTCTGGTTCGAACACGGCTGATTTAAGTGTCACTGACTTATGTGATCTTTCCACATACTCAGTTGGATCTGAGGAACGGGAGCAGCTAGTACAGGTGGATAAAAGTGTCCCATCATAAAGAGCTCTCAGAGCATGAGGAAAACTCGCCAACTACATAACACCAAAGCCGGTGTAACTAACAAGCCAGCAATGACTGCAAACTCCAATCCCTTATGTCAGAGTTCACAAAGTCACAAACAGATGATGGATAAAGTTGGTGCCCATCCAAAAAGATTGATTTCAACAAAGCTAAATCCTAAAATGACGGCGGCTCAATTGAAAAAGCATGAGCTAACAAACCTAAAAGAAATTACGCCTTTGAAATCGGCACCGAAACAAAAGCTTTGGAGAATCAGACTCGAGAATATTTTCTTCGATGCAAACGAAGTGAATCTAAATCGCAAAAATGTGATGCGGTTGCTACATAACTTTCCATCTCTAAGAACGATAACACCCAATGACATTGCCATTGTGGAATACATCACCGAGGACTCTCTGGATATGGTCTACTTGCACATAAACTCTCTGGCAGTCGAAAAATGCTTTACTCGCAGCCAGAGACGAACTGCTGTCGTACGGTTTTGATTTGACATTAGAAGCCAAACAACTGAGAGAAGGAAGTGCCAAAGCGGTGCCACATGATCGGGAGCAAACTCACCAACGGAGACGAGAAGCTCTAAGAAAACAATTTAACATAAAGGAAGGAACAGTTGGCAATCAAAAAGCCTCCCTTAAATCTGCTTCACAAAATTTTTCCAACAGAGCTTAGCTATCGCAATCCATCAAGGAAGACGTGAACGTGCTACTATCATGGAACACTAGAGGTTTTCGGCATCTGTTCCAGAATTGTGAAGCTTCTTTGGAAAACAATTTTGCAGTATGTCTTCAGGAGACATGGCTGTGGGAGATACCTTCCAGAGATGAGTATTCGATTGTTTTGAATCCGGCCGGAAAAAATCAGTTTGGTCGACCGTTCTCTGGACTATTGACCATGATAAACAATGCCTCCGGATGGGACATTCTGCATTCTTCCTCTCCAAATCTGTTTGTGCAGGGAACAACTCTCCAAAACAAATGTGGACCCAGTGCATCGATTAAGTATTTGCTGCTGATTAATACTTACTGGAACACAGCGATGATCTCCTCATGTCACTTTATACAATTGATAACAAAATTGATCGATGACAGTATGGAACAGCTGTCTGAGCTACAAGTGATAGTGTGTGGCGATCTGAACTTTTCATGGTTTGATGACCACAGATCCATGATAAAATATAAGCATCAAGCACTCACCACCTGTAGAGGCTATACATTCCAGTCAGCAATGAATGCCAGGAACTGTCATATGTTAAACGGTCAAACAAAAGGTGATTGTCCCCCGAACTATACATGGCAGCGTGATGGCCGCGAAAAAATTATCGATTACTTTTGGGCATCAAATACTATGTCAAACGAGATTGTACAGTTGATGATTCAGAAATCAACACTTAGCGATCGCAATCTACTCAAACTAACTTTAAAGGCGTCTTTGTCAACTAAGGAAGAGCGATTCCCTCAGCCAGTCGAGGTAAACCAACGAGGTAACCAACTAAAAATAAACACGAAGCAAATGAAGAGAATAAACGATATGATGTCCTCAGAAGATGTAACTCCATTCGACAAATTAAACTACACTGCTCTGTTGGTAGACTTTCAAGCAAAGTTCAACCATCCAAACAGTAGCACATTCATAAAAAAATACGAATTTAGTGCACTGGTGTCCCAAAAAAAAAAAACAATTGCAACGTGACATGAGAAAATTTAAAAAAGGCTCAGACCCAAATAAATTGACGCTAATGAAACATCTTAAGGCAAAATATCGTAACTGGTTGAAATGTTTTGCAACTATGAGAGACCAAGAGCGAGGTGAGTGAATTCTAAAGCTAATTATTTGTCATCAGACAAAGGAGTTATGGAATATCATAAACAACAAAGCTATATTCCAGAATGTTAAGATCCATCATGGTATTTCTAAGGCCAGTTAGGAACAACACTTTGCTAAGGTTTTTGGAATTATTGTAAACCAGAAGAGCGATGAAATGCCCGCAGTCGTCCATTCCTGGAATGTAATCGAATCACGCGAGGACATATCAACAGCAATTAAACATCTAAAAAACTCTCGAGCAGCTGGACCTGACGGCCTAACCAACGTCTTACTAAAAGCAAATAATGAGCATTGGACAACCTTTATTTATCATCTGTTTCGAGTGATAGCTAGCACAAAGTCGATCCCAGACTCTTGGAACTCTGCTATCATAGTTCCTATTTTAAAAAAAGGCAGCCGCGATGACCCGGTGAACTACCGTCCAATTGCCCTATTGGATATTGTGGGCAAGATTTGTGCGTCCTTTTTACAGCAGAAGCTGTCAAAGTGGGCTATTACTTCAGGCCACTTCGATATACGTCAGACAGGTTTCACTAAAGGCGTTGGAACAGAAGTGAACCTGACTATACTAAATCTATTGAAACTTGAAGCTATGAAACAAGGCAAAAATCTGTTTATCACATTCATCGACATGAAACTAGCGTTCAATTCACTTGACCAATTAAAATTGTGGGAAAAATTGAAGAGCTGTTCGTGTCCGCTTGAATTATTGCAGCCAATAATGGCTCTTCATAAAGAAACTTCGATTAGAGTGTGAATCAACAAGGCTGGTGAGCTCACTGAGGAAATAAGTACCCACAAGGGAGTTAAACAGGGATGTCCCCTGGCTGCCCTTCTATTCAAATTATTTATATCAGATGTTTCTGAAGCTTTTTCTCAGACACAATGTTTTCCTCCAAAGATCAACATTCACAGTATCAGTTGGACAATATATGCGGACAATATCGTCCTAATAGACTCAACACCAATTGGCCTTCAGAGACTTCTATTGGCTTTAGAAAAATATTTAAGTGACAACTCTCTGCAAATCAACGTGGAGAAGACCAAGATAATGTCAATTGGAAACACCTCAAAAAGACTAGTCAAAATCTTCAGAAGGAAACTTGCGGAAGTACAGCTACAACACGTACCAACTGTTCGATATCTGGGCATTCTATTCAATACATCAATTAGAGAACATGAATGGATGTCCGATCTTAAACAACTTATGTTGACCTTTTCACTGCAAGGGGCTAAGCTTCATGCCGAATACGGGAAGTTCACTTTAAAACCCGTTTAACTTTCTACATCCAAAAAGTGATCCCGTTGATAACATTCGGAGCTGAGGCCGGCTGGAATCTAGATTATCATCTATGGTCAACCATTGAAGGTCTGTTTTGGAGACGTATTCTCAAGCTTCCAAAAGGTGTCTCAATGATTTCCATAAGGTACGAATTGGGAATTGAATCCATGTACAACATTGTTGTTTGGAAGTCACTGGCGATGCTACGGAAGATGTCGCTAACGGAGCTGGCACCGGCATACCACATTTTTTCAACGGCGAGCCAAACTCAATATCGTGGCATTCTGCAAAATTGGTCTATCAGACTAAAAATGATCCTAGAATGTGCAGATATAAAATGGGAAACACTCATAGCAACGCCCCAAATCGCCAAACAGAAACTAAGAAAATGGAACTGGATTCAAAACTTGGAACAAAGAAACCTTCTGTCTTCGTCGATTGACCTGGGGCCTTTAACTAACTGTTTGGATCGTTTGCCTAGATACCTTCAAAAATTTCCCTCAAGAAAACATTGCAACCAATTCATGAGACTGCGTTTAAATGCTTGCACAACTAAGGGGATTCAATGGAGGCAAAGAGTCACTAATATTGATAATAATCTCTGTAGATTCTGTGAACAATCAGTCGAATCAGTGAAACATCTGATCACAGAATGTCATAATTTAACGCAGTCACGAAACCGCCACCTTGGACCCTTTGCTCCGGTAAATGACGACATGGACAAATGGTGGTATTGGATTTTGTCTGGTAACAATGTACCTCTAACATGTGCAGTATGTGATTTTTTGGAAAACAATCTGAGAGAAGAACTGTCATAATTAGGAAATGGTTTTTCCTTATGTACATTCATGTTAATGTCAAGATCGTTTTCGTTTTTGCAATTTTTTCTTGTGTGTTTGTGTGAAAATTGGAACTGTTTTCATTGTAATTGAAGTTTATATATAAACTAATTGTTACAATTAAAATAAAAAATAAAAAGTGAGGGAGTTCAAAGAGAGTCCTGGTAGCAAAGTTAGTGATTTTGTCGAGATGACAGAAAGCATATTTGGGTAGACCAAAGAGGATGCTGGCACAGTAGTCCAGTTTAGAGAAGAAAAGAGTGGTTAAGAGATGCTTGGCGGAGTTGAAAGGAAGAAGGTGCCTGATTTTTCTAGTATTTAGGAGCTTGAGGCGAGCCGCCATTGCAGTTTTGGAGATGAAAAGAGAAGGGTCAGAGATGACACCATGGTTTCTAGCTGAAGAAGAGTAGGGGAGAGTGTCTGGTGGGAACTGGATAGGCAGATGAAGAGATGAGTGCATTTGGCAGGGAACAAGAGCACCCCTGTTTTTTTAGAGTTTAATTTAGGAGAGTGTGAAGCCATCCAATATTTAATGGGGAAGGGACCCACGACAGAGCCTTGTGGAACACCAACAGTTAGAGGAGTGAGCTGCAAGGTGTTGTTGCTCCAGCAGAGAGAGAATTGGCAAGGTGGCAGGTATGATTCAATCCAGGCAATGGCTTGATTGTGAATCCCAAGAAGAGAGTATTAATGAGATCAGATTGATCGACCGTGTCAAAGGCAGCAAACAGATCAAGGACAGTTAGGAAAGAGGATATGTTGCAGTGTTTAGCAGAGACAAATATGTTGGAGACATTCATGAGAGAGGTTTCTGTGGAGGGACAGGAGCAGAAACCTGCTTGTAGGCAGTCTCGAAGGTTGTTGATGTCTAAAGAATTGGTAAAATGGTTAAACACAACCCTTTCAAGCACTTTAGAGTAGCGTGGACGGAGAGACACAGGGCAAAAGTTACCCGGTATTTTCGGGTAAGCCCCTCGCATTTTTAGGAGAGGTATGACCGTGGCTGTTTTAAAAATAGAGGGGAAGCAAGCGGAGTCGAAGGACAGGTTGAAGAGTTCAGCGAAGTAACAGGCCACTAATGGGGCAATAGGCTTGACTAGCTGAGGAGCAAGAGGGTCTGGTGGGGCACAAGAGGGGTTAGCCTTCATCAATAGAGATGCAACTTCTTCAGTATTATTGTGACTAAAGTGGGAGATATAGGCAGGGTATGATGGTAGAGCAGGTAGAGTGCAGAATGTAGGACTGAGTGAGTGTGAGGAAAGTCCGGAGAGAGTCTCTAATTTTGGAAATGTTTGCAGCAAAATATTCAGGTAGATCATTGGCTATGAGAGTGTAGTTGGTAGTCATAGATATAGGAGGAATGAGTTTAGGGTGCCCTGTAGCCAGCAGGAATGGTTGGAGTGGGAGTCAGAGGTAGAATTTTCACTCTATCAAGAGAGCACTTGAGGGAGTTCAGGGCAGAGAGGTAAAGTTGCAGGTTCTTATGCGAGTGGGTTTGCCTCCATATGCACAGCAGCCATTGCATGTCTGTGCGGAGGCAGAATATGAATGGGGTGACCCATGGCTGAGGATGTTGAGAATGAGGGGTGAAAGCTAGCAATGGGAGGTGAGAGGAGAATGAGTCATATATTAGGGATTGGAAGCTGGAGACGGCAGTGTTCATGGAAGAACATCAGGTGTGAAGGAGGAGAGGGAAAACTGTAGGTCAGAGAGAAAGGAACAAATTGCAGAAGGTTTACATTTCCGTTTAGTAATATGTGAGGCAAGTGGCGAGGAGAGGTCAGAGGGTAGAAAGGAGATGTTGTTGGAAACAATGGAGTGATCCGATAGGGATGGTGTGACAGTAGTATTAGTGGCTGAGAGATAGGTGGAGATGAATAAGATCAAAAGAGTTATCCCTGGTGTGGGTTCGTAGGTTATGGATAGAGTGGAGAGCATGGTCACAAAGAAAAGACTGAAGTTCAGATTTCTGGTAAGTGGGTAGGGGAGGTTAAAGTCACCTAAGAGAATGGAATGAGGAGATGTTTAGTGGAAAGAGAATCAAGGAGTTGCGGAAGGTCATCAAAGGACGGTCCAGTGGGACCAGGAAGGTGATAGATGGAGATGAGGTGACCTGAGTGAGACAGAGCAAAAGTAGAGATGGTGAATTCAAAAGGGGTAAGTGAGGGTGTTGCATCGAAGATATTTGAGGCCTGGAGGCGGGAAGAGAGTAGGTGCTCGACGGTTTTATGTTCTTTCATCGCCGGTAAGTTCAACGTCTGGCATTTAAACGTGTACATAATTACGAAAATGTTCATCGACCCCCACCCCTATCTGTTTTTGCCTATTCCCTACCCCGCAATCCCTTATCTGCCCATTCCCACCTCCCCACTAACAATTTCATTAACTATTTTCGTAATTCTTTACACGTTTAAATGCCAGGCGTTGAAATTACTGGCGATGAAAGGACGTCGTACCATACTCGACACCTCCACCTGTTAGACAAGGAGAGTGAATGAAGGATAGTTTGGAGTCGTCTAGGTCTGCCATTGTGTCAGTATCAGATGGAGAAATCCAGGTTTCAGTGATAGGAAGAAGGTCTAGGGGCAGGGACGTCATTTCACCAAAATGCCAGGGGTAGTGGAAGTGACATCACATGACCCTTGACCCCCCATGACATCACAGGAAGTGATGTCATTGGACCCAACTCGAAGTGATATCGCGGGAAACGATGGAACACGACCTTTCACCCGTTGACAAAACAGGAACTGGCATCACATACTGTTGTACACTATGAAAAATATGGTTACGATATCACTATAATGTGATGTACATTTCATACAAGAATGGATCGCCATATGTATCGTTAAGATCAGTGTGTATATGCCCATATTACCAAATTACTGTGAATGCAAGCAGACGTCCATGACCAAATGATAATGATGTGTTATTATATAGCACTTACGCTTAAGCGCTTTATATAGAAAAATTATACACCCAATATCACCCAACCTGTGTTGGTACTCATTTATCGACCTCAGAAGGATGAAAGGCTGAGTTGAGGCGTTTAAGAACAGACTAAATCAGTGACTCACCCCCTGAAGTGTGCCTGAAATAAACCTTTAATAAGTCTAACAATTATTGTATAGAATTCCAGAAAGACACATTTTGTGGTATTCCTATTCTTTCTTATTCAGGTTCACTGCTGAAAGTGTTAGACTTGTGGCACTCCTGTTCTTATGTTTCTTCTATTTTTTTAAGGGGCCTTAACAAGAAAGCCAGCCACTCCAGCAGTGAAGAGCCACATGGTACTGACCACAGCCCAGGAGCTTGCTTTAAAAAAAAAAAGAAAAAAAAAAAAGAAAAAAAGTTACTTTTTTTTTTTTTAGAGGTCGCAAGGGAGACCTCAGAGGTCGCAGTTGAGACCTCTGGCGACCCCTAAATGACATCCCTGTCTAGGGGAGGAGAGCTGGTGTGATAGTCAGTGATGAAGGATTTTTTTTCATACAGACTGAGCATTCCAGAGTGCAATGTTCAGTTGATGCGGTAAGGAAGAGTGGAGAACTGGAGTCTCAGAGGAAGAGAGGCGAGGTGTAAGGTGTTAGGGGAGGTATGGTTAGCTTGTCGGCTTTGTTTGTTTGAAGTAAGCGAAAGAGAGATGTAGTAGTGGGAGTTTCAAGATGTGAGATTTATAACAGGGATAAGAAAGGAGGAAGTTGTAGCGTGATTGGAGAAAGCGTAAAGGGAGAGCTGAGTAGGAGGAGCAGGAGAGAATGAATTATAGGTCAGTACCACATAGTGGAGAAGACAGCACAGTAATTAGGAAGATAGGGGTACTTGCATGTGCAGCAGGGAGGAAGGCAAAATCTCCTAGGCTAAGAGACTGGCCAATGGCTGATCTTCACCCTTCACTGGCATGCCCCTGGCTGGGCACCCCTAGAGAGGTTAGGAGTGATGACAAGCGCTTTGTCAACTAATCGCCTAGTCTATCAGTAATGCTGGGATGAGATGAGTACTTCCTGATTGGTGTTCCCTGAGGAGTCTCTATTCCTACCCCTCTCCCACCATAGGGTTGCATTGGCTGTAAAATCCTAACCCTATCTTTTGCTTGCCTGACTAAGATGGGTAGTGATTTGGTGAAAGATCCCCACCTTCCCTGGGCTTCCCATAGAGTGGTGGGATTGGGAGGGAAACGTAGAAGACCTTTACTTGCCTTTTAATTAATTTTGTGGTACATTTACCCCCAAATGTTGACTTTGGCAACTCGTGCTCGCAATCCAATAGTAAACCTACCTGCTAAGTATATATTGTGGAACGTGTCTCTTTTGGGCAATATGCCCCAATTCTTACCAGGGCTGGATTTATTAAGGACTAGGGACCTGGTTGTAGGTATTTCTGTGAGTGTTCTCTCTAATTTACTTACCTGTCTAAACTGGTTCTAAATTACTAAATTACAGTTGTTTTACTTTTCTCACTTGCTTTACCACACACAGTTATTTACAGTGTTGATCTTGACTCTACCAACCTTTTGCATAACTGTTTCTAAAGGAAAAGTGTCTGAGTCCAGTTAACAGAACCCCCAATGCTGAATGTATACATGTATATGATAATAGTTGTGTTATAATGCTTACCTGAACTTTTCATTGATTAGAATGTATATTAACGGCCTAATGAATAATTGAGTCAAAGCCTTACTGCTCTGGTACTCCTCCACGGCTGGGTTTGGCTAGGCATCAGTTTATTTCCTGTTCACCTTAATAGGTTGACCTCTCAGAATCCACCCCAGGATTGATTCTGAAAATCCATCTTAACATTCGGCGTTGGAAAAAACAAACGCCTTAATGGTGGCAGTAACATATAGGGGTTTCTGCCAAATTAGTAGTTTCTCTAATCTCCGAAGTCTGACCATTTTATTTTTGATTTTGTGGAAAAGAAAACATCTTGTTCCTTAGAAAAGCAATAACTTACCAGTATTCTCTCTTAATCGGAGAAGAGAATGAGCATATGATGATCACAGAGAACAGAAGGGTTGGTATGTAGTATAAAAGCAGCTCTTACTGGGGCATGATTGTTTTTTAAGCCCCTTTGTTTCCTGAGAATGAGAAAATGATAATACGACTGTGCAAAGAGCGCTTGAAAAGTCTGAATGTCTCCCTCTGTTTTCCCACCTCAGGAGCGTTCTAAGGCCGAGGCCCAGAACAAGGCGCTTCGTCGACAACTGGCAGATTTCAGGGTGCCCCCCATATTCGACTATGTTGAGGACAAAATGGAGAACTCCGAACTAGAAAAGAACATCAAAGCCTGGGAGAGAAAAGTAGACATTGCAGAGGTAAGGCCAATACCCAAATTCATAGTCCCAGCCAAAAGGAATGTCCTGTATTTTTGCACTTGTACAGAGAGAAAAGCAGGAAAACTCAATAATAATAAACTGCCAGTACCTTGAGGTGAAGCTGCTTTGAATAAAAGGTGCTTGTGGTCCCGATGATTGGATGCAGTTGTAACCAGTGTTTGACCTAGTAAAGATGCATTTAGTTCTATGAGGCTGTGTCTTTGCCCACCAGATGGTTTGTAGCTGTGCTCCATTAGAAATCTCCTCTTTCTAAACCTTGCATGAATTTGATTCTATGCAGTAGTCTCAACAGTGACTCTTTCGGCCACTTAGGATGACTGCATACTCTCCCGTGACCTCAATACTGACATTCAGGATGTCCTGCAAATCCTGCATAAATGTTTGAATAGAGATTGCTTCCGGTTTGCCAGTATATGTTACATTGGAGTAAGTATGTTCCCTTACCACTCAGGTGATCCAGTAATCGGATTGATAGGGCTTGGGTAAACAGATTGGGGTTAAATGAGGCCATCACTGGCCAACCCAGGCTTGATCTGACAGCTGTTAAAAGATAAGATGTTGGCCTGCCCTTTGCCCCTTTCATTGCTGGGTTCAGAAAAACCGAATACCCATCCAAGATGTTTTTTTTTACTAACCACGTTTCTTGGAAGCAAAGGACATCATAAGTTGTGTAATCAAAGGATCCCTCCCCAAACAGATGAGCACATCCTCTTGTGTTCCAAGCGCACATAGTCTAACCTCCCAGACCCTCCCCCAAGTCTAGCCTTCATGTTCTACTCTCCTTAGTCAGGACCCTTGGTAGCCAATCCGAGCTTTAGGCCCCCTCTTCCCTCACTGTCCCACCTGTGAGGGATTCAACTGTCCTGCCCTGCCGTCTGACCCCTAGGTGGTTACTTTAAAGGCCGGTTTATCCTCCCACTTAAAGGAAAATTGTGGGCCAGGCTGAACCACCCCACCACCCCCCTTCAACTATCTTCTTGTCCTTCCAATCATTCCACCCTTCCAATTTTCCTGAACCCTTCTTCCCTCTTCACTCAACCCTCTCTCCACTCCCCTCTCCGGGGCCTGTCCTTCTCTGGTGTCACCTCAGTCAGGTCACAATCAAGGGCAGGGCAGGATCCTCCATCAGTCTCTCCTTCTCTAGCTTGGACACCAGGCAAAGTTTTACATTATCAGTACGAGTGGCACTTATGCACTCAACTGACTTGACATCTTTTGATCGCACTGTTTGTAGTCTTGGTAGGTGTGGAACAACCTCTGAACGTTTCCCCTATTTAGCACCAATCTGTCTTTAATGTCCAGGAACCTCACCAAGAAAACGCACCTCATCTCGGCCCGGCCATCTCCCTTCCCTCTCCTCATGGTCCATGCTCTCCACGTTCAGTTTTGAGTCAACTGGTCACAGTAATTATTCAATAATGGGTATTCAATGTCACACAGTTTCTTAGGCCTGGGTGTGTTCCATACATTAGCAGGTCTCCACATTACTATCTCATAGGGAGAAAGTCCTGTCTTTGCCTGAGCGGTGGTTCTCATGGATAACAGAGCCAGGGGTAGGGCGTCGGGCCATTAAGGATGCAATTGTGGTGTTCAATTAACCCGGCACTCTGAGGATGTCTGCAGGAGTGGAATTTCTTCTTAATCTGTAGCCCCTCCCATACCTGTAGTATGATAGCGACAATAAAATTAGGTCCTTTGTCAGACCAAATTACTCTGGGTAACCCAAATCTAGGGAGGTACTTTTTTAGCATTACTTTTGCAGTGGACATAGCAGTATTATCCTTCAAAGAGAAAGCCTCAACCCATTTGCTGAATCCACATATTACTACTAACATATATTTGTAGTTTTGGCATCGTTCCATTTCAATAAAGTCAAAATGGATCACTTCGAATGGCATAGACGGAGGCCCAAAACTACCCTTGGGTGCTTCCCTTCCCAATGTTGTGCTGCAGGCAGATCATACAGTTCTGAACTAGTCGCTCTGCAATTTTGGGGATGTTGTAATTTCTCCATACTGGGTCTAAATGTTTACAAATACCTTTTGCACTTATGTGAGCTAGACCATGTACCATAGTAACTACAGCTGTTACAAAGGCGTTGGACAGCATCCATCTTTGTTTGTCATGATCAACTCCACATCCTTCATCATCCAACCCTGCTGGCCCAGAACCCCATTGTTCAATTTCTTCAGCTGTGGCTTCAGCCTGAATTTCTTTCACACTACTAATGCCCTCTTACATCATCCCACTCTCAGTGACCCACCTGGCAGATTCTAATACATACATTCCTGATTGTGGGTATGTGACAGTTTGCTTGGCTAGTTTGTCTGCAGATGCGTTCCCTTTTACAATATCGTCAGTTACTCTCTGGTGTGCTGCACATTTCATTATGGCCAGTTGTTTAGGGAGAGCCAATGCTGATAATAGTTGCACTATCAAGGGACCGTGCTTAATCTTAGTGCCATGGGATGATAAAAATCCCCTCTCGGCCCACAGTCATCCAAGGTTGTGAGCTACTCCAAAGGTGTACTGACTGTCAGTATATATATTTACTCCGAGCCCCTGGGATAGCTCACAAGTTCTACTTAAAGCAATTATTTCTGCAGCCTGGGCAGAATTGTGAGTAATTCTCCTGCTTTCGATAATGGTGTCTAAGGTGGTGATTACATAGGCAGCGGTAAAAGTGCCGTCTGGGAGTTTAAAACAAGAACCATCACAAAATATTTCCCCTTCCGGGGATGGCAAGGGGGTGTCGCTCAAATCAATCCTCTCTTTTGTGTCTTGTTCAGTGACTTGGAGGCACTCATGATTGGTATCATTGGTAATGTCCTCGTTTAGAGGAGGTGAAAGTTCGGCCGGATTCAAAGAACTGCATCTCTTAATTTTGTTGTGGGGTGCAAATAGAATGAGCTTGTATCTCGTAAGCCGTGCAGAAGTGAGATGCTGAGTTTGCATTCTATTCAATAGTACATTTACCGAATGAGGTACCATCACATTTAAGGAGTGACCAAAACCATGCCTTCACTTTGTTTTACTGAAGCAGCAGTCGCAGCCTTGAGACATTTTGGCAAAGCACATGCAACATAGTCCAACGTGGATGAAAAATAGCTGTATGGCCTGTTCTTTCCTCCATGTTCCTGTGTCAAAACAATCAAAGCACAACCATCTTTCGTGCACGAACATCACAAACTCCTTGATATAATTTGGTGTGCACAATACTGGTGCAGAACATAGAGCGGTTTTGAGCAGATCAAAGGTGTCCTGACAACCTTTATCCCAAGGTAGCGATAAAGCTACATCTTTTCTGGTCAGTGTCAACAAAGGCTTAAAGAACAGGAAAACATTTGGAATCCATTGCCTGCAATAGGAAGCAATCCCGATAAAAGCCCTAATCTCTTTCTGTGTATTTGGTACTGCCATGTCCGAAACGCTTTGTATCCTTTCAGGTGCAAGGCGCCTTCCATCCTTCGACAGGTGATAGCCTAAATAGGCGACCTCCTGTTGGCAATACTGACATTTCTTTAAAGAGGCTTTATGACCATTGTCAGCTAGATGTTTCAGTAACAAAATGGTACCTTCTTTACAAGCGCTTTCTGAATTTGCAGCGATAAGCAAGTAATCTTTCTATTTTATGAGTGTGCAAGAGGAAGGTAATTCAAGCGTATCTAGTTGTTCCTTGAGGGCCCTACTGTAAATGCTAGGACTTGGGGTATACCTTTGCGCCATTCAGGTGAAAGTAAAGGAACGTTCCCCCAAGGGAAAAAGCAAACAAACACCTGCTAACCAGGTGTATGGGAATGCAAAAAATGCATTTTGCAAGTCAATGACTGAAAAATGCATAGCCGTTGCGGGGATCATAGAAAAGTAGTGATGTCAGCAACAATGGGAAACTGGGGTGCTGCAATCTTATTAATCGCTCTTAGATCAATAACAAAACGGTAGGGTAAAGCATTGTCACCTTTCTTATAAACAGGGAAAACCGGGTTATTGCATGTGCTACTAGAGATTACTTCTACGACACCTTGATGTACCAAGTCAGTGACAATACTTTTAGGTGCTTGCCCACCATCAACTGAAACTTTATTTTGGGGAATGCGAGGCAATGTAGCAACGTTTTTTATAACAATGCGCACTGATTCAACATCTAGAATTCCTACATCATTGTCATTTATTGCCCACAGATGTGTAGGTACTTGGTGCAACTCACTGGGTAAAGGCAAAGCTATGAATTGTGAGGTAGAATTCCGCTGGGGAGAAATGGTCAAGTATACTCCATTTGGAGAGCAGTAAATCACTACATGCAATTATTTCAGTAAATTCAGTCCCAGCAGATTTTCATCACAGTTGGTTGTCAACAAAAATGGACACGAGTCAGTGAAAGGCCCTAAAGAAATTGGCACCGCTTTAGAGACCAGACTTACCACTGGAGTACCAGAGAACCCTACTGATACATTTTGTTGCCCTGACGGGGGAATATCTGAAACCTTTAAGTGGTCAATAGAGCATTTTTGAGCTCCTTTGTCCCCCAGAAAAGTGTGCACACTATCCCCAACTTTCATTTCTACGTAGGGTCCTTTCTGGTCTACGGGGATAGGGGTGGGTTCCATATCCTGCTTCGGGCTGTCCTAGTGAAATAGAATATTGTTGGATGTAAAATCTTCAGAAAAATAAGTGTGGGTAGTGTTGTTGAAAATGTTTGCACCACTATTATTCTGTTGCCCATCTTGATTTCCCATATTACTGAGTTGTGAACTATTTGTATGGTAAAAAGAGAAGTTTACTAAACAATATTTGTGAAATAAACAGATGTATGTATATATATTTTTTCTGAGAACCTAGAGTGACACTATCTTAATTTTCTCTAACTTAACAGTTGAGATATTCACGATTGAATGAATCATAAGAAACCTTTTCACTTTTCTATGGATCAGCATAATTGTAAATAGTTGCATTTAATGAGTCAAATGTATTGACTGTCCTGGGACAGTAACCTTGAATGTGCAGGGGACGCGAGGGGTCCACAACTTGTGGAATCCCTCCCTTTTCTAGTTTTCTCAAACCCGCAACCTAGTGTCAGGGTTATGTTACACTCCTCTGCACCTTACTATCAACCCTAAAAACCAAAAAAGAGGTTGTTTCCTTAAAGAACCTTAGGTGTGCATAGGTGTTCTGTCTTTCTGTTGTATTTTAGATGTCACGAGTACAGGACAAGAAATTCAAATCCTGCAACTCTTGTGGGACTGCGGAATCAGTAAGATCACCCCAAATCTGGGCCAAGTACTGTCCCATTTGCTCTAGCAATACTTTTTGTTCAAGGATGCCTCCATAATCTTTCAAAGAGCTGGAAGCGGCTGCTTTGTCGCCCTCCTGTATATATAGAATTCCGCCCATCGCTCTAAGTCTTTTCTCCACTCAAGGGATACTGCACTACGAGTCACAGTTCTCTGGTAGCTAGGGAGATTTGAAGGCGGTAAAAGAGTGGTGTTGGAAGTGGCTGAGGTTGCTGGTGGCAAGAGCTGGGGTAAATCCCATGTGGGAGGGAGTGGAGGCCAACCGTCAGAGCGTGTGCCGGGAGCTAGTAGTCGTTGATGTGCTGGCGCCGGCGGCAGTGAATCATAGGGAGGAGGTGCCGAAGGCTCTGCTCGCCTTTCATTCAGCAGCTTGTCTATTAATTCATCAGATGCATGCAAATCTTTTGATGGGAATATTTTCTGTACTTCCAATTGGAACCCTCTATCCATACCCCTAATAGCCTGATCCTGTTTTTGTTGGTCGTGTGCTAAAGCCTTTTCTTTTTGGGTGATGTCTCTTCGCGCACATTTCTCCCTACTTTTGAGGTGCTGCGTGGCTTCTTTTCGCCAGTCCCTAACTGCATCAAAAGCGGCAGACCTATCCTTTTCCTGCAACAGTACTGATTCCAAGTGTTGTATCCTAGTGAGTTCAAAACTTCCCAGTGAAGGCCATTGAAGGTCCGCTTCATGTCTGGTCTGGCAGTACCAAGTACTGTTGAAAAGTATAGCTCTTAACCTGTACTTGACGTACATTTTGTACACAGGGGAACCTTCCGGCGGTGCCGGCTGACTATGTACTAAACCATTTAGCTGTTTTCTATTGCAACAAAGCGTTGCCCAACAGGTCTTCATTTTACTGAAACCAGGCATTATATTTTAGTTAAAAAAAACAAACTTTAACTGGCAAAATATTAGCACAATATTCTTGTATCCAAACAGTTTGAAACAAACTCACCTGATTCAAAACAAAATCAATCCCCCATCAAAGAAAAGGAACCCCTGTCGTGGCTGGTGGTCTCCCAAATAAAGCGAAATGCAGTCGCTGCATACGGTTCGGGACTCTTGACGCAATGACCTCTGGGCGAAGTGACGGACGCAGATCACAAGTAGCAGACTGCGAGAAACACCCTATCCTTGCAGGGGCCCCATGTACTCACTGGTTCCAGTCATCCGTTCACTTCGTCCTCGAAAAGCGATGGGTCATATCGGGAGAAGCCGCACCTTCCGGGCGCCATTTGTAAATCTGAAACGAGTTACTGCAAATAAAACAAAGAGCCACCAGTCACGAGTCAAAATATTAACAATTTTTTCGCTTCATGCGGTCTCAGGTTCAACTATGTCTACAGACAGTCATGGAGAATTTTAGCAATTTGCATTGCGGCCGGTTAGCCTTAAATACATTTCAGGTCTGCCTCGGTTGTTTCATTTACAGATAGTTTATGACCCCCCGTAATGTATGCATTTTCCTGCGACATACATGTCGCTCAATCTACGTCATGTCTGTACAAATTTACTGTTCTCAGAGAAACACGGTTAATCCTATTCCCAGCGCAAGGAGACATTCTTCACATATCTTATCTATGTTTGTCTTTGACCAAAAGGTTGCTCCGCATTTCGGCTCGGTAGTTCACTTAACCCTTCCTTCCTGGAATGTACACAGCACATTATGTTTCTCTAAACATTGTCCGTACAATTAGCTTTGGAAGTCAGGAGCCAGGAAGACACATATATTATCACTTATCTCAGCTTGTGCCTGCCTGTTCAAGGCTCCAAGTGGGCAAAGAAATTAAGCTAAATGTTCCTTGCGGAGACACGTTTTCCAGCCCTTCAGGCTGCGAGTATTTTATACATGGAAAATGAAAACCCATCAGAATGGGCGAAAAAACAAAATGGAGACGGGGAAGTGAGCTTAAATGTGAGGGCTTAGACTAACACAGAATATATGCCTTTTCACAGTAATCGCCCTAGTGTTTCATACTCTTATCCCAAATGATGTGGTAATGGGAGGGGGCAGCCCAGAGGGGAATGGTCCACTGGGCGCTTTGTTGGAGGGGGAAGAGAGAGTGGCGGGGGACTTTATAACATGATCCTGGAGCCCTGCCGCAATAGGAGAAAGACAGAGGTCAAAGGGGTTACCCAGCAGAGGGAGGGAGTATCGAAGAGCTTTTGCAGGATTAATCATGAGTTGGGGATAGTAGATTCCTCATTTCACCCTACTGTGGGTAATCCCCCTTTCACTTTTTACTCGAGCCCACGACTCATTCTCAAGGATCGACTACATTCTAGTGGAGGATAGTTTGATAAGCCAGGTCTATGGGTCCCGTGTGGACCCGGTGCCTTAGTCTGACAAGGATTTCGTACAAATAACAATTGTGAAAGGGTTGGTGACGACGCGAAAGAGCAGGTGGAAATACAATAATGCTATTTTAAAGGATAAAGAAACCGCCAGAGCTCTGCTTGACGACATAAAAGAATATTTTCATGTAATTGCTAACAAAGAGGTGGGCCCACACACCCTATGGGAAGAGTTCAAGGCCACAATTCAGTGGGTCCTCATTCAGATTGCCATGTAACCCACCTAAAGACTCATACCTCATCCAATGATCCATATCTACAGCCACTCACTATGCCACATGCCATACCTATAAAGGGACAGATCTAAGCCATATTGTCAGTCATTTTTGAAATAATAGTAAATTTGAATGTGCAGTAATTCTTAACAGGTAAAAAGTTAAATTACTAACTTCGCAAAATGATTTCTGATTTCACTAAAATTACAAAATGTGTGGTGTAAGTTCTCACAATTGGTAACATTGTTGAATAAATCTTCATAAAAAATTAAAAGCAAAACACCAAGCATTTTCAGCAGCAGTGAGTTTGTTTTGCAGCTGTGTGAAAAGCGTCCGGCAGTAAGAAGGTGGCATGGCCTTCAGGAAGAAAGTGAGATGTATGTGGTTCAGCAGCGTTACTGCCAGGGAGATCCCTGACACAATACTTGTCCCCGGATGACACAAGCTTGCTAACTTTGTATAGAGCTCAACTTAAAGACCTCATGCTACATGACACCAAGGAAAAGCTATTGGATCTAAAAAAAAGAATTACGAGAAGGCTGATAAGGACGATAAAATAGTTGCTTGGAAGCTCAGAGAGAACCAGAAAAGTAAGATTGTGGGGGCCATAAGAACTGACAGTGTATTGGAGCAGAATGTAAGAATTATTTTGAGCTTTTATATAGGTCAGACTATGACGATGATGACTCTCCAATAGAGGGATTCTGGGAAGCAATGTCTGTTCCCGGGATCTCTGGGGAATCATCCTCCACAATGGATGCCCAAATAACAGAGGAAGAAATCATACAGATAATCAAGTCAATGAATGGGGGGCATGACGCTGGGAGAGGATGGGTTTGCGGTCACTTTTTATAAGTTGTACTGATCTACCCTTGCACTGTACTTGGCTAAGGTCTTCAGTAACATACTGGAGGGTCGGGTTTTTCTGGAGATGGGAGCAATTATTATTGTGGTAATCCCTAAGGAGTAAAAGGACCCGACTAGATGTGCTTCGTACCACCCGATAGCCCTTCTCAATACAGATGTAAAGATTCTGGCGAAGTTTTTGGGGAACAGATTAGAAGGAGTAATGCTTACCCTGCTACACAGGGACGAGGTGGGTTTTTTTTAAGAGGCAGGCAGGGGCCGCATAATATTTGTAAAACAATTGATTTAATACACTTTTCCCAAGAGTCTGATCTTGATGCGTGCCTACTCTCCTAAATTCTGGAAAAGCTTTCGACAGGGTGGAGTGGCGGTACTCTCCATTTCCTTGACGTAGTTCTATTAACTCTCCATCTACACACTGAGATGACGTTCTTCGATCAAACATCTTGCCAAACTCCTGCTTAAATTCTGTCCAATTGTGTAATTCTACTGCCCTCTTTTCCACTAAGGGTACCGGCCATGCTGCTACTTCCCCTGTTAAATAAGAAATCACAAATGCCACCCTGGAAGTTCCTGTGGGAAAAGATTCTGGTCTGCACATAAAGTGCAACTCGCATTGCATTAAAAACAATGTGTATTTTCTCAAATCGCCACCAAACCTTTCGGGAGGTGCCGAAGGTGTGGTTAGTAAAGATATTCCCGGTGAAATATTTACTTTCCTCTTTTCCTCAGACCCACTTCTCAACCACTCACTACCTCCCGCTGGATACAAAATGGGTTGAGGGACCTTGAGGGACCTGCAGATTCTGACATGTGCACCAAACTACTTAATTCCTCCATCTTTGCTCCAACAGACGAGGTTTCCTTTCCAGCCATCTTCATATCCTCCGTCGTCTCCATCAACATCTTTCCTAAAGCACTTAAACTCCACTCTGACTCGGGTTCCATCTTCACTCAGGTAGGATTAATGACTTGGGCCTTTCATTCTGTCAGGTCCCGCTACGAAATTCCTGTAGGAGTGATGATGGCCCACCAGACCCCCTAAGCTTGCAGACAAAACCGCCTTTGAGTTATAGCTATTAAGCTGGCAAACCCAAGGGGAAGTGGAGAAAATAACAAACTCAGCTTTCTTCTAGGCCTGTATTTCCTCAACGACTGGATTGCTCTGAAGATAACCTAAAAGGTAATCACAAACACATTAAAACTTGTCTGCCCCTTTTTTCTACCTGTCTTTTTTGTGTTAACCTCCCAACCTTCCCTGCATACTCGTTGCCTATGCTTGGTTAGCTGATAGGCCCTTTTGTTGCTGAAAATTGAAGCGATTACAGTTAAGTTTTCTAAACTACTTCAACATCAGCTGCTGCCTTTAATCTTACTGCATACAGTTTATTCCTGACTTTCATTCAAAAAAGCTTTTATTTGCCAATGTCTCTGGATCACAGACCAGCAGCAACTACTTCTGTTCCTTTTAGTAAGTCTTTGAAAAATAACTGCAACCTTTTTTTCTATATTGACTTCCAAAAGGACGTGTCTTTATCTCACGAGAAAACTTTAGTCAAGGCGCACTCAACGGGATATTTATTTCCCATCAGATAACCAACTCCTGCTTCATCAGCTGTTCCACGTGCTGTTCGTGTGTTGCTGCGTAATGTCATTAAAATTGAATAACTAATGCTGCAGTTCTCTGGAAAGAAAAATGACTAGGTACGCACACGTGCTTCAAAAACGTTAGGTTCCTTCCTCTAGTGGAAATCCAATTACGACGAACAAAAACAAACTTGCGCTACTGCGATGGTAAACCTTCCTAAGAGAGTTAAATATGTTAGGAACTAACACGAAAATATTTCAATTAGTGCATTAGTATTTCTGAAGAAAAAACGTGACCCCGGATTCCCGCTCACGTGGGTTCATTTAGTAACGTGCAGGCTAATAACACTGCAACTAGCAAAAACTCAGCGCCGGTAAACGTTACAAATAAATACTCCAGATTTTTATCACATTGTTGACACGCTTGCTATTCTTAAGAAAATAGTTGAAAAGCAGATGGAGTATTTCTTACTGTCAAACTAGAAGATTGAAAATAAATGTTCACTTAGCTTTCTTCATCTGTAGCTGGAGGTTACTCTTTTCTTCTTCCAAATAACAGCATACATGACTCTTACTGCTTCACTGAATCTAATCTATGGATACTTCTTTAAATCTTCAATTCTTAGATTTTCATATTTAAATTACTGTCTCTGGTTACAGGAGCTATAAAAACTGTGACCTGCTTCAATGGTTACAAGAATGAAAGGCAGTTTAGAAGAATTCCAAACTACCTCAAACCCAGCCCCAAACCAATCATCAACGCTGCACAGCGCCTCCATCTTGCCCTGGGAAGACAATGGGATCCTGAAGGACAAATTAAGGAAATTCCTTTAACATTATAATCATACCCATCCCACAACCAACAGTGCTCCCATTTAGTTCTCTGACTAAGACTTAGACAAACCACCTCTCCAGCTGGGATGTCGCAAACGTGAAAAGTATGGTACCCTGACAAAAGCTTTTGGAAAAGATGGGAATAGAGGATACATTTCGTAAATGGGTGGCAGCTCTCTACAGGGCTCCAATACGGTGGGTCCAGGTTAATGGAGGCCTTTTGGAGCGAGAGGTACGAGGTAGGGATGTTCCCTATACCCTTTGCTATAAGCACTTACGATGGAACCCCTGGTGATTGCGATACAGACGTACCATGGGATATAGGGGATCAAACGGGGGGAATCGGAATTTAAGCTCTACCAATTCGCTGGAGATATCCTTGCCTACTTGGTGAACATCCAATCCTCTCTTGCTAACCTTTTCACCTCATTGAATACTTTGGGGTCTTTTTGGCGGCTGTAAATTAACTAAACTAAATCCCCTATTATGCCGATGAGGGGGTTTGACCTTTACCTAGAGCAAAGGAGACAAGTGCTAGATTTTAAGGGTGAAGTTGATGACCCTTTATCTTGGAGTTCTTTTGCCAAGGGATCTATCTAGGCTGTCGGTGATCAAATGTAATCCCCTTCTGGAGTTCATTAAATTGGACCTGCATAGATGGGGCCGCTCATGCTGTCCTTGTATGGACAGATGACAGTGGTGAAGATGAACATTCTACCATGCCTATTGTACTTATTTACAGCCCTACCTACAAGGCTGCTGGAGAGTTTTTTTAGAGACCTTCAGCTTGCTGGAAATAGATTTGTGTGGCAAGACAAGCGTCTAAGGATCAAGAGATCCATGCTTACCCTCCCAAGGGAGGTGGGTGAATTTGCTTTACCAGACTTCTCGCTGTATTATAAAGCAGCTCAATTAAGAGTTCTTCTTCAACACATGAGGGATGTCACAGGGAAGTATTGAACGTTTTTGGAGGACATGGACACACATCCGTTTAAAGTAAGAGACCTACGTTGGGCCTTGTATAGGGATATACTGCATATATTGAGATATCATCCCTGTCTAGGAGTACTGTGGGCATTATGGAGGAAGAGCTATTTTAATGATAATCTGTCTTCAAGGCCATCACCCATGACATCGGTGTGGGGGCCTGTGCATAGATTTGGGGCATCAGGGCGTCAGGGATTCTGCTGTATGCAAGCATGGACGGATGTGGGGCTGGAGAGAGCGGGACAACTGTTTTGTGACAAGGTGTTTCTGGACCATGACAGGATAAAAGAAGTATTGAGTACAGAAAATGTGATTTTTTTTTTTTGACGACCTGTGACTTCAAGGGATTCTTACCAACCATAAATGGGGAAACAATTTGAAATGGCCACTCACATCATTTGAAACTGTAATCGATACCTCAGTGACTAGGAAGGGAATCCTCTCCAGGATTTATTGAGTATTAAATATGGTTGACGCAGTGTGTAGGCAATATTTTCAATCTTATTGGAACGAATTTCGGGTAGGAGAGATCGTTGACGAGCAGTGGGAGAAAATATAAAAAATTATGTTTCATAAAAACATATTTAGGGTGGCTATGGAACACAATTTTAAAATGTTGCAGGGATGGTATAGGGACCCGTTAAAAATGTCTGAAAAAGAAAATGGTTTACCTACTCCCTCTTCTAGCAATGGTAAGAGTGCGGCATGATGGGGAAACAAGCTGGAAACACAGGAGAAGAGGGGAACAATGGATACATGCTCTGAGAAAGGAATGAAGAAGGTTTGCTTGCACTTCACTTGAGGAGCTCTGCAAGGTTTCCCTCTGTGTCTTACTGAGACAAGAGTGATTCTCAGCCTCTGGGTGGCTACCTGAGTATTTTGCCACTGATTGTTAGTTGCCGAAATCACAGGTATGAGTTGGGAGGGGGTAGGGTGACCATTGAGGGATGTTGATTTGTCTTGTGAAGATTGTGATTTGTAGCGTTTTTGTGTAAAACTTTATTAAAAAATAAGTTAAAAAAATTAAGATAGATTATTATGAGTGGAAATGGTGGCAGGTGCAGAGTCTCTGAATTGAAATGGGAATGAGCGAATGGTAAACCACTGATGGAGAATGGGCTGCTGGGAGTAAAGACTGTAAAATTCGGAGATATCCACAATCATCAATAAATCGCCCTCTGACAAAGGTCACCCTGCCACCAGATCACCACAGTTTCATCCTCTGCCTCGCTGCCCACATCTCCATATCTGGATTGGGTTAATTCTCAACCTCCCCTGACCTATTCTATCACTGACCCATTCCACTCTTTCAACAGTCCCGTGATGTGGTGTTTAATGTGGATCTATGACATCCCATCGCGACTGGCATTTCACTGCATGTTGCGGGTTTTTTAATGAGACGCCAGCCACCAAGGCCCTCTGTTCAGCTCCACACCTCATCTTTTCATTAGTCCCTCACCCGCTACCCCCCTTTACACATACATCAGTAAAATGTAGGGAATTGTCCTGCATGGAAAGTGCTGCAGTGGTTTAGGGGGATACCTTAAATGCATCCTAACTTCTCAGCACCATCATCCCTTAGCCTCCTTGTTTACAACCCTGGATTGAAACCCTTCATTCAGAAAAGGAACACCTACACTCATCTGCTCAAATGCAGAACATCTCGCTGCCTATAAGCTCTTGCTCTCCTTCCTTTCCAGAGGGCTTTATCTTTCCAAATTCATCTACATCCAGACACATATCATGGCTTTCATGTCTGTTAGTGTCCTCTTGCTTCACATGAATTCATTACCAGGTCTGTGAAAATCCAGTGAGGGCATACCACCCCTTTTTCTCACACCTTTTGCATAATCCACTCTCATTCATCTCACCAATTCCTCCTTCTACCCTTGCATCCCTACTCTTGACGTCACCGGCTGAATATGCCCATTTTCAAATCAGCCAAACTCTCTTGCTCTTCATCCAACTACTTTTTCTGAAAAACCCCTCCTAGCTCTCCCTCATCTTTTTCTTCTTTTCTCTGCTATATGTGCTCTCTTCAAAACTGATGTCATCCAAGTTTTTGGTGAGGCACTCGGACACAACAGGGCCTACAGATGTACATAACTTGCGGCTCCCTCTGGTCCCGCTCCACTCAGATCAGGAAATGGCGGCCTCTAATGAGGATTTTGCTCACAGTTTTCAAGAATTTCAAGAGACATTTTCCTCCTCTTTTCAGCTGCAATTCATCTCGGAAATAAGGCACTCACTTGCGGTTTTTGGCAAAGAGATCTCCACCCTTGGGGAGCTTGTGGACTCAAATTAACGTGCTATTCAGGAACTTGCAGAAAACGCTACGCAGTCAGATATAGCAATAGAAGAGCTCTCGAGGATCACATCTAATTTGGAAATTCAACAAGAAGATCTAGAGAATCGTTTCAGATGCTCTAAAATCTGTATTAAAAATCTTCCAGAAACAGTGACAGATATTGATCTAAAAGAGGCCATAATGCAGATTTTCCAAGATCTTATTGCAGCTGACGAAGACGTGAACATTCTACTTGATTGGGTCCATAGGACGGGTCCAAAGAGGACAGAACCGGGAGGTCGTCCAGGTGATGTACTAGCAGCCTGTGCACTCTACCCGCAAAAAGAGCAGATTTCGAGAGAGGCAAGAACTGCAGCACTGATTACATATAATGGGGCAGAAATCCAACTTTATCAGGACTTCTCACTTGTGACCCTTCAAAAGTGCTGGGATATGCAAGAGGTGGTTAAAACTCTTCAAGTACGTGGAATCAAGTACAGATGGACCTTTCCCCTTGGTCTGCTCTTTTCATTTGAAGGAAAACAGCATAGAATAACATCTGGTGAAGCAGGCATAACTTTGCTTCAAATTGAGGAAGGCGGTGGTTCAGGTTTAACGGAAGGAGCTGAAGCCCCGATGGAACATCGTACTAAACAGTCGACAATGTGAGAATGGTCCTGAACTGATTGAAAGAGAAGGAAGCGTAAAGGGTCACAAAAGGTAGACTGGTGAGCTCGACTTCATGGCCTCAATCCTAAATCTTCAAAGCAAAGGTGTTTTTTTCCAAATTCGGCTCTGGGACACTGTTTATGAAGTACAGAAGGAAATGTTCAGCATCCTGGAATTCATCCATTCAGGTAACGGATGGGGGTGTTAAGATACCCCACACGTGACCCTGGGTTAGTAGGTGATTCACAGTTGGTGGCTTTCACCCTGGGAAATAATAGGTTGTGGCTCGTGCCAGGGGACTTCAGGGGGAGGGGTAGGGGGCAGGTTTAGGACGCTGTTGGCGAAGGTTAGTTGGGAGGTTGGGGAAGACAAGTAAGGGGATCCTGCTGTGCATTTGTAGCTGTGTGGAATTCGAGCATAACTATTTGCAAACTTTATGGCCCTATGATGAGGCGATCAATGTTTATTTAGTTCAAGTGTCTATCAATGAACATTCGGGGGCTTAATACCCTGATTAAACTTAGGAAATTGGAGGGCGTATTGAGGCATTACCAACCTGATTTGATGGTGCTTCAAGAAACCCACATTCGTAGGGCAGACAAATGTAAACTTCGATTGTGTCAATATCCTGTAATGTTTCAGGCGAATGCAGAAGGCAAGGTTGCTGGAGTGTTGATTGCGATCAGGGCTGGAACTCAAATAAATGTATGGTGCACAGTGTCTCGCAGAGAGGGCAGGTATATATTCTTGATCTTCGAGCTAAATGATATTAAACTGACCATGGCCTCAATAAACGCCCCCACCTCTGGCCAGGAAGGTTTTTTAAAATTTACCGTGGGGCAGCTTGAGTCCATTGTGGAGGGGAAATTATTGCTTTTAGGGGATTTCAACATGGCATGGGATCCGGTTTGTGATCGTTGCACACTTATGCAATATACCGAACTTCCCCCATCGGACACTTTGCACCAAAGATTTGTGCAATTATCCCTAGTGGGCGTGTGGGTAACTCTCAGGGAGAAGGAAAGGGGTTACACTTTTTATTCAAATGTGCACTGCTCATTTACGCATATCGATTATGCTTGGGTCTCATTGATTGGCACTATCACGCAAATCATGACTTATACGTTTACACTGTCGGATCATGCACCAATAACATTATAACTAGAGGTGGCTAAGAAGACCCAAAGACTCTGGGCATAGAGATTCCCATCAGAATTACTGTAAGACGAGGTGATTAGAGATAAAAATAGAACAGCAGATAGGAGAATGTTTTAAATTTAATTCTGTGGGGGAACCTGCGTTAAGTGTGATCTGGGATGCTCTGAAGACTACACTCGGGGGTATCCTAATAATGGAGGAGGCTACTAGATGCAAACAGAAGCTGGCACTTGAGATAGAGTTAGAGGCGGAACTCAGACAGGTCATGAAAAAGATGGAGACAAACACGGGTCTGTCTTTACAAAAAGAGTTCAGAGCCGCTCCCGGGAGGCTTAATCTTTGCCAGACTAAGAAAGTGGAGAAATCCTTGCTTTACCTTAAGTAAAAATACTATATCAAAGCTAGCAAGACAGATTGACTTTTAGCTGCTCAACTTCGCCAGAGAGTGGCCTCCCGAACTATACAGCGGATACGGCTTCCCTCCGGAGTTGCAGTCACTGAGACCTCTCATATTCTGGCACAGTTCCATGTTTTTTATTAAAAACTATATCAATCAGAACTCCCTCATGCACATTCTCAATTGGAATATTTGGAGAAGGTCACTCTTACCCGCCTCGCGCAGACAGTGAACGATTCGAAAGCAATATTGCCCAGGAGGAAGTACTGCGGGTGATTCTTGATCTCCCGCTAAATAAGCCGCCAGGCCCTGATGGATACCTGGCAGTGTTTTACAAAACATATTGTAATCTACTGACCCCTAAATTAACTCAATTATTTAACTCCTTTGCCTCTGCAGGCAGTATCTCCCCCACTATGGAAGAGGCGAAAATTGTTTTCCCAAGCAGGGCAAAGACCCGGTCAACTGTGGATCTTATCATCCTGTTGCCTTAATATAAACACAAAGATTTACAGAACATTTCCCGAAAGACGCATAAGAAAATTCACAGAAAGTGCCATATACTAGAAAAAATAGGGAAGAAAAAGATCACGGCCGTTTTTATCTCCATTGACGCAGAGAAAGTTTTTGACTGTGTTGAATGGTCTTTTCTCTTTCTTACCTTGGCAAAGATGAGTTTCGGACCAAAAATAATAGACAACATTAGGGCTAATTATAAACAACCATTAGCAAGGTTATTAATTAATGGCCAGCTATCCCCGCCTGTTTTCTTGCCACGTGGGACTAAACAAGGGTGCCCCCTATCTCCTTTGCTGTAAGCACTTCATTTGGAACGGCTTCTCGCTAAAGTTAGGCAGACCGAGGAGATTAAGGGAGTCCAATTTGGGGGTAGTTCACATAAAATTATGGTATGTATGCAGACGTATGCTCCTTTTAGCCTCAGACCCACTCAATACACTGCTAGCAGCAACCCAAGAATTTGTGAACTTTGGTAAAGTTGCAGGACAAAAATAAATTAAACTAAATCAGAGGTCTTGAACCTGTACCTCCCCCCCTTCTGAAGTGCAGGCTTTAAGGTTGTGTACACAATTTGGGAGGGCGCAAGATGCGATCAGATTATTAGGGGTATACATAACTCCCACAATGGACGGGCTATGTGACGCTTATTACTCCCCTATGTTGAAAGCAATTCAAACTCAATTATTTTTTTAAAATATGTTTATTTTAAACCAAGGCAGGATGTCAACAGTACAAAGTAATCGAGACATGTAAGGCAAAAGCATAAATCCCCTCCAATCTACCCCACCCACCTCCGCCCATGGCCCTTAGTCTGGGGATGCTTCCCGCTAGTTTATGTTTACTGTGCCTGCTTCAGTTATGTTTCTCCTTTCAGGGAGCGTCCCGGTCTCTCAAGGCTCGCGGAATATTGGTGGGCTTCTAGGTCAATGCAGGGAATTTCTGGTCCTATTCCAACACGGGGGCCCAAATGTTCTGGAAAAGGTGGAGGGATCTGGCCCTTGCCGCTGTAACCTTCTCTATCAATATGTCCCATATTTTCCCCCACCATTGGATTATAGAGGGGCCGTCCGGGGTTTTCCAGAAGCGGGCAATCACTATTTTCCCCGCCAGGAGACATTGAGTTAGCAGTTTAGCTTTGTTTCCAAACGCGGGTAGATCCCGGGAATCGGGACCCCTAGGAGGACAGGCTCAGGCTCCAAGGGG
Organism: Ambystoma mexicanum; assembly: GCF_040938575.1. NCBI lineage: Eukaryota > Metazoa > Chordata > Amphibia > Caudata > Ambystomatidae > Ambystoma > Ambystoma mexicanum. Next base: position 988,474,682 of record NC_090921.1, read on the forward strand.
AGAGCCGTCTGAGTGATCTGTTCAATGGCCGCTAAGCATAGTTTCCAGAACTGTTGGATCCTTGGGCATGCCCACCACATGTGGAAAAAGGAGCTGCACCCATTCCAGCAAGTATGGTTGAAGAAGTGGTTCATGTGGTGGAGCCTGTGGGGGGAGTAGTACCAGCGCAGCAAAATGCTGTACACCTATTCTCTGTTGGTGATGCAAGTGGATGATGCATGTGTCCAAGTCCAAATGTCCACCCTGGCTTGGTCTTCAATCGGGTGTCCCAAGTCACCCTCCCACTGGGCCATACAATGGGTTTTTGAGGCCAGAAAGCCCCCAGAAATCGTCTATATAGGGTGGAAATCCTGCCCCTGGCTGGGAGGTCCTTGAGGGTTAGTTCGAAGGGGATGAGAGGGCGCGTCGCTGCTTAAAGAGTTTGAGGATGGGAACACCTCTGGCGTAGCTGGACGTATGTGAATCTGTCTCTTTCTTGGAGTTGAAGCCTCTCCTTGCATTTTTCAAAGGTGCTGGGTAGGTTTTCCTCATATAGCTGCTCCAGCGTTTCGAGGCCTCCCGCTATCCAGTTCTGGAAATGTCGGGAGTTCGCCCCGGGCGAGAAGGTCGGGTTGTGAAAGATTGGCGATAGGGGGCTCAGTCCCCTCGGGATTCCCTTATGTTTCAACGCCCAGTCCCAGGAGATCAGAGTATGTTTAGTTGCCAGCAAGAGTCCTTCCCATCGTTCTCTGAGAGGGGGCGGGATGTGCGGGAGAAATCGCAGGGGGAGCGGGAGCCGTCATTGTTCCAGTTCCACCCATCTAGGGCAGTCAGTGGTTATTTGCCACACGCAAATGTGCTCCAGTTGCGCTTCCACGCTGTAAGATTGCAGATCGGGGACCCCCAGTTCGCCCAGTCTTGCGTCGCCCAGCATTGACTTTTGGGGGATCCTGGCTTTTTTACCCCTCCAGATGAACCGGAGCATCTTCCTCTGCAAGTCGCCAAGGGTGGGTGGTGGGATTGCCACCAGGAGGGACGAACAGACGTAATGAAATCTTGGGAGTAAGTTCATTTCGTAGGCCGTTATGCGTCCCATTAGTGAGATTTCCTGGGTTGCCCAGCATTTCAAATCGCCCTCCAATTCTTTGAAGAGTCGGGGGAAGTTGACCTGATATGTGTCCTTCGGGTTTGCGGGTACCTGGACCCCTAGATAGGAAATGGCCTTCCTCTTCCACGTGATTGGGCACAGCGGGACCAGTGCTTCCTGTTCCCCCGGGGAGAGCCCTACGCCCAGGGCTACCGATTTACTGAAGTTGATGGAGAAGCCGGTGACCTCTCCATAGCTGGATATTTCAGATAGGGCATGCTGTAGTGAGGAGCGGGCCTCTGAGATCGTGAGCAACACGTCATTGGCGTATAGGGCAATTTTGTGCTGGGTGGACCGGCCTGGGGGCCCTTGATGTAGCTATTCCGTCTGATCTTTTGGGCGAAAGGTTCCATGATAAGTGCGAATAGCAGCAGGGATAGTGGGCAGCCCTGTCTGGTTCCGCAGGTCAGGGGGATCAGGCGGAGAGCGAGCCATTGATTCGAAGGCACGTTTTTGGAGATTTATAATTAGCCAGGACCGTTGCCTGGAACGCCGGGCCAAACCCAAAGGCCTCCAGGGTAAGTCTTATGAAGGATCGCCCACCGTATCAAATGCCTTGGTGGCGTCTAGGGCCATTAACACCAGCCCCTGGGAGTTTCGGGAGGCTAGGTCAACCAGGTTCAGTGCTCTGCGAACGTTCTCGCCTGCTGATCTGTTCAGAATAAAGCCTGTCTGGTCAGGGTGAATTATGTCTGGTAAAGTGCGTGCTAGGCAGTTAGCGAGAATTCTGGAGTATAGGTTGGCATCAATGTTCAGCAGGGCTATTGGCCTGTAGGAGGCTGGGTCTCTCGGGTCTTTCCCTGGCTTGGGTAGAAGGATGGTGGTAGACACTTGCATCGAGGGGGTCACCGTCCCCGTCTCCCTGAAGGAGTGGAATAGTGCCACCAAGGGGGGAACCAGCTGGGGTTTGAACATTTTGTAGCACCTAGAGGAAAATCCGCCAGGGCTTGGGATTTGAGGGACTTGATGGCTTCCTCGACCTCCTCACCTGTGATCGGGGCCACCAGGCTCTCCCTGGTTGAGTCATGTAGTCAGGGGAGGGCCGCATCCCACAGGTATTCTCTTTGTTTACCATGGCCCCGCGGAGGCACCGTCATTACCTGGGCCAGGTAGTCTGCTGCTAGCTGTTGTTTTTTCAGTTTTGCATATTGAATAACCCCATGTAGATCCCGGAGGCCGATGATGGTGCTACTACATTTTGATTTAGCTACAAGTAGCTTGTTCGCCTTGTAGTTCTTCACATAATACAATTGTTTGGCTTTAGCCATGAGATGTACGGTGTGTTAGGCATAGTGGGCCTCTAGCCTTTTCCTGGCGATCCGGATAGCTTGCTGAGTCCTGGGAGACCAGCCATTTTTCTTGTGATTTTCCTCCGCTGCTTTGAGTTCTTCCTCAAGGGTTAGGCGAACATGTCGCCTGTTACGATGGAATGCCACTCCCTGTGCGATTAGCTCTCCCCTGATCACCTCTTTCAGGGCATCCCAAGTGTTTGCGGGAGAGGTGTCTTCGACTGGATTTTCTCTGAAGAAGTTTTAAATCGTTGTTGCGGTCTTGTCCCTTAGCAGCATTTCATTAAGAATTGGATCGTACAGAGTCCATATGGGCGGAGAATGGGGCTTAGGCGCATGTGCCCGGATCTCCATAATTACTGGGGCGCGGTCAGACAAGATTCGCGGACCGATGAACACCCCGTCGGTGTAGGTAAGCAGCTGGGAGGATGTCAGGAGGAGGTCAATCCTTGAGAAGGTTTGGTGAACATAGGAGTAGAAAGAATAGTCCTTTTCGGAGGGGTGGAGCACCCGCCATCAGTCCACTACCTCCAGAGATCAGAACAGGTGTAGGAGACAGAGCGCCTGAGTGAAGTCTCCAGGTGTGGGGGGGTGAGATTTATCTGACATAGGGTCTGGTACTCCATTGAAGTCTCCCCCAATTATGACTTGGCCTTCTATAAAGGGGGAAAGGGAGGAGCCAAGTGAGTTATAGAAGGCTGCCTTCTCAGAGTTGGGGGCATATACTGAGGCAAAGGTGTACAGATCTCCCAGCAGTGGCCACAAATCGGCCTTCCGGGCATGTTTTTGTTTCCAGGACCTGGGGGTTTGGGCCCTTCCTGAAGAGGATTGCCGTGCCTCCTTTCTTAGAGCCTCCTGAGGCAAAACATTGGAGTGGGTAAGACCTGGAGCGGAGATGCCCAAAGTCTGCCGGTAGTAGGTGAGTCTCCTGGATTAGGGCCACCGCTGCATCCTTGTCCTGGAGCTTTTGTAGAATCGATTTACGTTTGGCGGGGGAGTTCAGTCCATTGGCATTGAGGGTGAGAAATGTTAGGGTTTGATGTTCCTGAGCCAGGTCTATCCCCACAGCTGTGTCTGGAGGGGAGAGGTCAGAAGGGTGTGAATTACCGCCATCTCGAGGATATGCTAAGAATGTGTCACCCTGCTCTTGGGGTTTTAACAAGCGCTCCCAACGGGAGGCCGTAACTTTAACTGGTGTGGGGCCAACATTGTAGATTCGGCCATTGCCCTGCCCAACAGGGCCAATTGTATAGGTAACAGTTCTGTGGGATTCCAAGGACTCGTAGCCGGAATGTGCCTTGGAAATGGGCATGGACTGTGGGGCCCGCAGCTTTGGTTGTATTCGTTCATGAGCTGGGTCAAGTTCAGTGAAGTTCCCCTGAGCCAGCGCTGGGAAGATGGTGAGAACGTGCGGCAAAGTTCTGCAGGTTATGGTCTTGCATCTAACTACCGTCTCCTGCTGCTCCATGGCACCTTTGACCAGGAGGACCACCTAGGTTTCGGGAGGGAGACAGTTCTCTGATCTTGGCGATGTCTCTTCGAGCGAGGACGGGTGCATAATTTTGTTGGCATCTTCAAGGCTAATCCTGCGTAGAATGCCATTGTATGAAAACTGTAGAGCAGTTGGAATAGTCATCTATATCGAATTTGATGGTCCTGAAGAAAGAGGGTCAGGGGTCGTAGAGATTTCCTTTTCTGGAGTGTGAGGAGGGAGAGGTCTTGATAGATCTGGAGGGGTGAACCCTGAAAGGAAAGCTCTTCCTGTGACCGGCTGATCGCTGAAATTGCCTCCTTCGAGGTGAAGAAGTGCACTCTGGTTATGACATCATGGTGGAGGTCTGAGTCCACTCCTCGCTGAGGGCGCAACCTGTGGGTGCGATCCAATAGCAGTTGGGGTTTGTCTAGATGAGGGAGTAGGGATTGGAAAAAGTCCCCCACGTGTTCTGCCAGGTTCTTGTCCTGCACCGAGGATGGAATCCCTAGAATCCGGAGATTGTTCCGCCGAGCCCTATTTTCAAGATCTTCTTGTTTAAACTTGAGGATTTCACATTTGTCCTGCAAGGTTCTGATCGAGCGTTGGATTTCACCTAAAGTGGTTGCGGTCCTCGGAGCGGTTATCGATCTACCCCAGTCTTTGTTCCAACTCGGTCACCCTTTGATCGGTTGCTCTAGTTTAGTGGTAAGCTCTGTCATACAGGATCTGAATTCTGTCCTAATATCGACCATAAAAGCCTGTAAGAAAGGGCTTCTCTATCCTCATGGGATTTCTGTGGAGTAAGCTTTGGGGGGGAGGGGTCCAGTTTCTTGCCCTTTTCAGTCGATGTAAACATAGTGGCGATATCTGGATTCTTACCCGCTTTTAGTTGCTTAGTCATCGCGCCAAAATAGGGGTGAGGTAAGCAGTTCAGGGGTGTGGAGTGGTTGAGGCTATTGTCTGAGGCCAGAGCGTACAGGCTCTTGGAGTATAAGTCCTGGTTCCTTGGTTAATGCTTGTGGGGGGTAGGCACATCCGTGGATTGAGTCCACCCAAAGTTGTGGGGTCTTGAGGCTGTCCCTGGCACCTGAATGTGGAAGAGGGGTGCAAAGGGGTGGGCAGGGGCGCCCCCGGAAAGATGTGGGGCAAGAAGGGAGAGCAGCTCAGCCACAGATGCCACCTTGCTCATAGAAGCGTGTCAGACCTCTCCGCCATTGTCTGCGCAGCCAGGCTCCTATGTGCGGGACCAAGGCAATGGATGGGGGGGCAAGAGCCCCAAGAGTAGTGGAGGTGGGTTTCAGGTGGGGGGTGATGTCATGGGCCGGGGCGCCCCAGGTAGTAGAGGTGGCATTAAGGCTGGTAGGTATGGGGGGGCTCCAAGGTATGGTGGTGCAGCGCCCTCGTGTTGATCCCCCTTCATGAGACCTGGGCTGCTGTTAAAATATGGAGCGTGGGGCTCAGGGGGGTGCTGCACTCCCCTTCCACGATCAACGCTCTCAGGTGCCTCCTCCCGTCTGGGTGATTGGAATGCCGGGGCGGGCTTCTCCGCTTTCACTTGGCATGTATTGAATCCTCGCCGATGAGGATTAATCACACTTAAGCCCTTAGGCCCTCCACCTTCCCCAAACCTGGAGCTCCGTGGACTGGGGCGGAGGGTGCTTTTCATTGCACAAAGCGATGTCCGTTGTAATGGGCCAGTGGAGCGGGGAGCGCCCCGCTGGCAGCGACCCTCCCCCCGGGCGCCGCTACACTCGATCTCTGTAGGAACCCACCAGCGGGGTGCTGCAGCGGCACTCCCTGGACCTGGTCTCCATCTTGGAAGCTTCCGGGCGCCGGCGCTGCAGAACTTTACACGTTCCGTTTCAAGGGTCTTTCACGCGTTATGGGCTCATATTGTCACCCCAGGTGGCTCTGGTGTTCCGCTTGCAGGGGTCATCAGTTTTCGCTCTGAAGACAGATGACCTCACTTTATTGGCTTGTGCTGCGGGCTTCCCACGGAGGCCATCAAGGGAGCAGCCACATGGCTGGCGCTCCAGGCCACGCCCCCCCAAAATAAATTAATAAACTGGGGTCTGCTCACAATATCATGGCTAGGCAGAATTAATTGGGTGAAGATGGTCACACTCCTGAAGATCGTATACATGTTCCAAGCTTTACCTATTAGGGTTCCTAAAATGTTCTTTCGTAAGCTACACAGAATGATCACCACATTTATATGGACAGGCAAAACTCCAAGGGTAGCGCTTGGTACATTAATGGCTTCCACAGATAGGAGGGGTTGGTACTCCCGAATCATTTTAAGAAATATTATCAAGCAGCTCATATTAGGGTCCTCAAAGCCTGGTGCGAAGCAGACTCAGGGAAAAGGTGAGTGCAGATGGAGAGGGTGCTGGGAGGCCCTAGGTTGGGGGACAGTCTGGTTGCCTAAACGGGACCAATCATTGAATTTGCATGCAAGTGCGATTACAAATGTGGTGGAGGACGTTTGGGATTTAGCAGTTAAAAAATATCAACTGACGATGTTTCCTTATCCCCTTACACCAATATTTTTTTATCCCCAATTCACCACAGGACTCAAACCTAATGCCTTTAGGGTATGGAAGAGTGCAAGGTGCGAGAGATATGTTTCAGGGGAGTACCTCCAAATCATTTAACAACTAGTCGTTTCCAATATTTTCAGGTGAGGCATTGGATTCTTGCCCCACCAGTAAGTCAGGCGGCAATAAGAGATCTGACACCTTTCGAAAAATATGCAATAAGAGATCTGACACCTTTTCGAAAAATATGACATCTAGCCCTGGAAATAAGGCTCTTGCATCTAATCTATATAAATTACTGGTCGATGTAACCCCAGAGTCTTTGAGAAGGTATAAACACTGCTGCCATTTTACACTGGTGGAGGAGGTGCCGGAAGAAGACTGGGAGGTGCTATGGCAAAAAATACCCAAACTCACCATGTTGCTTCAAATAAGAGAATTTTGGTACAAATTAATGGTGCAGTGGCACTAAATGCGCCTGTTTATCTGAGGAAAATGAAGCCCTCTATCTCTGATTTGTGCTGGAGAGAATGCGGAATGGTGGCAGATTGGAAGCACATATGTTGGAGTTGCCCTGGGTTGACGCAATATTGGGGGGAGGTTGTTATTGTTATTTGTTATTGTTATTTTGCATTTATATAGAGCCTTTTATACCATTGGTATGGTCTGAAGGCGCTGGTAGGTTGAACGCCCTTGGGAACCGAAGTCCAGGTCAGTAGAGAGAGTCAAAAGGTGCGTGTGAGCACGGGTATGTGTGCTGCTCCTGCGGTTTCACTGTAATAGCTGCTTCTTAGCGGTAGGTGTGGTGGTTGAGAGATCAGGAGTATGTGTTTGTTCTGGCAGGATTTATCCAGACCGGATGTGGCTGCGTTTGGCCTGAGGAGAACGCCTGGCTGGGGGGTGTGTAACCAGCAGTGTTTACTTAGAATGATGTGGAGTGAGCGACGGATGTTGGTATGAGAACAGTTATACCGAATGGTGTCATAGTATCTGTGTTGTAGTTGATTGGTGATGTAAAGGAGAGAGTAAGCGTGGTGGTGTGATATGGTGGGTTGTATGCTCTTTCAAACGTTCACTGCATTCCAAACCATACCATATACGTCACGCAATTCTATGCGCTCCAGTCCGTTCCATGCACTCCTATCCACTCCATGCATCCCAGTCTGCTCCATACACTCTGGTCCGTTCTACGCACTCATGCATTCTTGCTCGCCCCTCGCGCTCCAGTCCGCTCTGCACGCTCCAGTCCGTGTGCGTACTCCAGTCAGCCCCACGCATGTACTCTTGTCTGCCCCACGCATGTACTCTCGTCTGCGTCACTCATGCACTTCTGTCTGCCCCACGCATGCACTCCTGTCTGTCCCATGCCCTACGCATTCGGCAGCTCTACGTATTGAAAGCAAGCGTCCCCAAACAGCACGATCCTCCCCGCAATGAGAGACAATGAAGGACTCTCCCAAAATGGGAATAAGGCCAAGACAGAGTGCGGGTGAGCGTAAATGGGAGTTTATCAATCAGAATAGGGCATGCAAAGAACTCTGCAAACTCCGAGAGCGCTCTGTCTGACAATAGCAAAGACAGGCGTATATATTTACAAAAAAGTCATAAGAACCTACACACTATAGGGGGCACAAGTTCAAGGGGATTGGGTGGCGACGACTAACTATAGGTGCTGCTGCGATGTGGTTGGCTTTGGCTGGAAGACGTCACTGGTCAGCCTCGTGGGTTGGGCTGGGCCTGGCAGAGTTCATCCGGGCGGTGTTGTTGTGCCATCGCGGCCAGAGACAGAGATGAATGTCTTTTCCTGACTTATTTGCCCTAGGCCATGCACACCGCAGTCATTCAACAATTTCAATATTATCTTCTTTAGTAAATCTTCCAATAGGTTATACTATAGGTTAATGCAACACAGGAGGAATGCACCTTGTGAGGGGTCTGGAGGTAATACGTCAGGACATGGTTACCAGTGTCCTGTTGACCGGGGCCATAGGTCGAGGGGCTAAGCTTCAGGGCCTGGGACGGGCGGTACATGTCTTTCTGCCTTGTTAGAAGTTATGGATGTTCCGCTGTGTGTTGTCAAAGTGTTGGGTGTCCTGATTGCACAGGGCCATAAGTCTGAGATGGTCCAGTGGGTTGCGAGGTTTACGAGGGGGCGCGTGTGTTCAGGCAGAGGTTTACTGCTGCGCTGTAAATAATGCAGGTGGCGGCCTTGGGTGCTACAGAGGGGGTTACAAGTCTTTGAAGCGGCTCCAGTCTGGTTGGGGAGGTAAAGCAGCGCGGCGCGGTCTCTGCTCTCATGCCTTGGCAGCCTTCGCAGGGTGGGAGGGGGAATGGCCTTGCACGTATTTCACAAAGGTATCTCCCTCGTGTGTTGCCGATTTAGGTAAAAACATCACAAACATTTGAACACTCTATAATACTTATTGTAAGCAATACAAAACATGCATTTAAGCTTTGCTGGATGTGTCTCGATTATACCCAGTCTGAGCACCTTATTCATACATTATGTTTTAATAAGTACAGTATTTAGTTATATGCATATATATATATATATATATTTGCAATAAGTGAGGTAGAATTAGGATTGGTGGAGAACATAGAAAGTAACCCGCCACTATTCGTGACGGTGGTGGCACATATGGGGCCTGGATATGCACACATGACATGCGCCTTCTCGTGCATCCTTCACATGGGCCCTTGGTATGGTTACATTCGTTTTTCATGTGTCCTCTAGCAGCATTAGTTCAGTTATGGCGTGAGCCCATGGGGTGTAAGTTTCCCAGTGATGCACGTGCCAAATAGATTCCTGGTGCGTTCCTTTATCATTAGCACCCAACTGAAATGGGGTGGGCTCGCCATTACTTATATCATGGAAGCATACTTTTTTATATTTTATACATTTTACAGGCTTTTGTAATATAAGGCATTTTGTGGAAGGAAGCATATTTTGCGAGTGGTTTTAACATCAATGTATGGAGATTGTCTGCCACCTGATGTCTATTTTACTGTTCTTTTCATTGCCCAGGCCTGCTGGCCGGGTCAGGCTGGGAGCGATGATACACTGCGGGAGGTGAACTGTTACAATGTTAGTGTATTACGCTAGCTCATGTCCGTCTTGGTCGTGGGAACGTGCTCGCAGCGGATCTGCCAGGGTGCTGCGGCAACAAGGATGACTGAAACCCTCCAAGGGTGGGGGCCGCACTACAGTGTGCTGAGCTCACACCATCTTTACCAGACAAAATGGTTTCTGGGCCTAGCTGAATTTTAATACATGTGGGCATTTAATACGTGCGGGCAATGTCTCCAGTGGGTGAACCCTCCACCACCTGGGCCCGGGTGGCATGAGGGGACGCCCAAGAGAGCCATAGTCCTCACCTGGGGAGAAAGCGCAGGCGAGAGGGGTCCTCATGGACCAGTCCTCCCCTACATTTCCCCCCTTTCGTTACTAAAGTAACGAATTCTTCAAATCTTCTATCCTCCTACATTCTGCCTCGTCCATCACCGCCTCATCCCATGCAGGAGTTCCTTTGATGGGCATCCATGCTCTGCACACCCCCCTTAAGCTCTCACCTCTCCTGGCATATTCATCTGGGGTACACTTTAGATATATACACCCACCATCTCCTTCCAAATCTACCCAAACTTCCTCGTACCATTCTAGTATACGGGGCTCTTTGATGGTGGTGTGCCACAACTTATCTACAATATCCTTATCGTGGTACATAGGCACCAGTTGGTACCTGGGTGTGTTATCTATCCCTGTTTGTACTTGTGCTTCTTGCATCGTTTTTATTGTACCGTGTGAGTTGCCCATTGTCACCATCATCATTGCACCATTTGGTACTGCGTTAGCACAAACTCGAAGACCCACCTGGCACAGGCAAAAAAGTAAAAGGAGGAACACAACAGCTGGTATCAAAAATTTCACAGTCGTTCCAAGCCATGAGGGAACCCAGGAGAAGATGTTGTCGAACCATGTACTCTCTTCTGCTCCACCTTCCATTTTCATTTTTTCTCCTAGGTTGTGGACTGCTTCGATCACATGGGACAGGGAGCCATTTTCTGCGTCTTCAGAAGGTACGAAAGTGCAGCAGGCACTTCCTATTTTTCGGCAAACACCGCCGTCTATCGCCGTCAACAGGTCCAAGACATACCTGTTTTGCATGGTCATTAGTCGTAAAGCTCTTAGTTCCACCTTTATTATATTAAATCCTTCTTCAGTGTCGTTTGCCAGCTGAATCAATTCCCATCGGGTTATCTGGAGCCATTTTGCGTTTGCCCTCGCTTGGACGCTTGAGACGAGCGAGGCAAAAAATGTTTCTGCTGAGCTGAACAATCGATATTTGTCTGGGATCTGAGCCAATAGTTCAGATGATGCCTTTGATATGTAATTTGATGCTCGTCTGTTACGGGTCAGCACTTCTCCTTTGTTTCCGGAAGACAGGACATATATTTGTGACTCTGCAGTTGGTTGAGCCACACTCTGTTGCACGTATTCTGGTGTTCTTTTGCTTCCATCGATGTGGCTTTCTGGTATCACCATTAAGGCTGAGTGCAGAGTGGCCATTGAGCAACTGCCACTCCATGACTGGGGGAGGTGTAGGTATGCCTGGTTGCCGCATACCCAGTACGTGTCCATTAGGGCCGCTGTCCCTTTTTTCAGATCTGGGATGGTGAGGGTCTTGTTACAGTTCTTATTTGTTCCCATGGGGGTTTTCCCTTCCCCTTTAAAACACAGTCCATAGTCCATTTCGCTCTGCGTTTTGAACGGTTTTTCGATGGCAGTTACCCATGTTAGTTTTGAAATGTGTTCTCTCCATACTGGCGTACATGTTTCTTCTATCCACTGCAATTTCTCCGGTGCCACACCTCTCAGTGCTTCCGCTTTGCACAGTACTTCTTCATCCTTCCGCTTGTTGTCAGAAAAAAGTGTCCCTTCTATTACAAAAAATGGTTCTTTTAAACATACCACCCCTGCCGTTTTTGGGTAACACGTTTTCTCGTTCTGCAGCATTTGAAAAGTCACTTCGTGTGCCTGGAAGGTGTTCTTAATCCTGCACAACGTGAGATGAAGGAGACACTGGGCATCTACAATTGGCAACTCTTTGGGTAACAATACTTTGGGTGTACCTGATGCGTGAGGGATGAGGGAACAGACATAACAGCTCTTGTTTGTTGTCTGTTTAGCTGTGGCACTCATGTCTGCATACCACTTATTTGTTTGATGGGGGTGTCGTGGGTCTTCCATCTTATCTAGACCTAGCCCATAGTACTCATCATACTTCCTCCTCCCGGCTTCCCTCTTCCGTCTGTTGTTCTTGTTCCTCATGTACTTCCCAATCCCCTGGGCAAGGGACAACCTAGACCCCCCTTTCTCATTCCCGCCCCCCTTGGCCCATTCATCATATAATATTTCGTGGATTGCTAGTAGCTTTTCGTCTTCTTTCCTGATGTTATCTGGCAGGTTGTTTTTTAGTATGGGGGCAGGCTGGCTGGTGGGGGTGTTATACAACCATGATATGGCAGACGGGTTTCGGTCATTTAGACTGTGGGCATTGTAATTAGATACTCCTGGTGAAGACACTGTGTTGTTCTGCATTCCACCCTGTGGCTTTTTTCTTTGTAAGGTGACAACACTGGACGGTGTGGTATGATACCCCCATACAAGTTTAGATCCGTCCCATATCAAAAAATCACCTTCCCTGGTATTGACACCTGTAGTTGCATTGGGCTTGGTAGTGCTGTTAATCCGCCCAGTAGTGCTGTTATTCCCTCCCCCCTCGTTCATTTCGATAGAGATGAACGCTATAAACCAATATGTAACCAGGCCAAACAATATCATAAAAAACAATGTGATGCACACAGATAATCCACACTCATACGAATATCTGCATCTCTCATATACTAATTCTCTCATTCTACTAACTCTATCCGTTGCAGGCCGCCCGTTAGATGCCATGGAAGCTCCTGTTCGAGATATAAAAGTGCATTAAGTTCATCCATGTAAACAGTTTGTTAGCACCATTGGTGCCATTATATATTTGACGGGGAATGGAAGCGGGTGGGGATGCGGGGAGGGGTATTCACAGACAAGGGTGTATACAGGCTATTATTTGGTTATTTCATTAATTACATACCACTCAACAAGATAAAAAGAAAACACACTTTTTTTTGAAATATCCTTATCAGTCATTATCCCACTTCAGTCCAGTGCTGACACACACACACAAGTTTATATTTAGACATCCTACTAATTTGCATCGTTTGCTGTTGTCTGTGCCTCCTCATCTATCTCCTCTTGTACATTGCTGTATGCTTTCCGTACGTCGGTCAAGTGCACCCAGTACCTCAAGCCCTTCACCTTCACTGCTGTTGGCGTGCAAAATATTACCTCGTATGGGCCATGGAATCGTGGTGCATTCCACCGACGCACAAAGCTTCTGACATAAATTGAGTCACCTGGCATCAGCTGTAGCTGTTGCTCTGGCTCCGCGACAGATTCTGTTACGTTTCCCTCTTCTCTAGTGAAGGGTGGGGAGAGTTGCTTTGAAATGGCGCGCGCTGCTCTTGTCAATTTTCGTAAATAGTCTGTAAACTCATCTCCCAATATTGCGGCACTTCTGTGAGCATCTGAGTGTTCGCGCAGTGGAGAGTGTGCTGCATTCATTCGTCTCCCGGTCACGATCTCGTGCGGGGACAAATGGTGGTCTTTGCTTGGCTGATTTCTCAATTCAAATAGCGCCAGGGGTAGACAGTAAATCCAATTTTTCTTCAATGAGAAACATAGTTTTGATAACCTGCCCTTCAACAGTCCGTTCATCTTTTCCACTACGCCATTACTTTGGGGATGATAAATCGAACACAATTTATGTTTTATACCCAATAATGTGGTAACTTCCTTGAAAAGTTCATTCACAAAATGAGTGCCGTTGTCTGAGCGAATTACGTCACAAATTCCCCAGCGCGGGAACACTTCCCTTACTAGGAACTTGGCGGCGCTTTTGGCATCATCTCGCACAGGGTCCTGCTTCCACCCACCTTGAAAATGGGCACACAACCACGATCATGTACCGCGCGCCATTACACCTTTCCCCCATGTCTGCGTAATCTATATGCAGTTCTCTGAAGGGGCCAATGGGTTTAGGAATTGTTCCCCGGAGTGTGCGTAATGTCATTCCTGAGTTGTATATTTGGCATGTTGTATATTCCATTGCTAATCGAGACACATGCTCCTGGAGACAGGGCACAAACCATTCTTCCTGTATTTCTGCTGCGATGTGCTGTTTAGTATTATGTGCAGGGAAGTGTAGCTGTTGAAATGCAACTTCTAGTAACTGTAGTGGCATTACCACTTTCCCTGAGTTATTTTGCCGCCATAATAGGTCTGTTCCTGATTGGCTGCATCCCCGTTTTGTCCACGTCAATTTTTCTTCTGCACTAGCTCCTTCCTGCAATTCTAGTATTTGTGATACGGACATCATGTTGTACCCTTCTGACAGTTCTTCGATTGTTTTGTTCTTAATCATGAACTCGCCTGTGTCGTATTTTTGAAAATAGGAAGCCTCCTTGGCGGCAGCGTCCGCTGCCGCGTTCCCTAAAGACACAACGTCTGTGTTGGATGTATGGGCCTGGCACTTCACTATTGCTACAGCAGTAGGGTTTTGTAGGGCCTCAATTAATTCTTTTAACAATTCTGCATGCTGCACTGGTGTTCCGTCTGCCCGTCTGAATCCCCTACGGCCCCATCTTGCTAGACCTCCATGTACTGTCGTCGTCATGTAAGCTGAGTCTGTGTATATTGTCACTGCACAACCCTTTGCTGCATGTAGTGCTTCTATGAGCGCAATCAGTTCTGCTGCCTGTGCAGAGTAATGTGACGGGAGGCGGTACTGTACTAGTGTTTCAAACTCACCTTCTTCTAATCTCACTACCGCCATGCCAACATGTTTTTCTCCCGTGTCCACATCAATTGATGCAGACCCATCCACAAAGTACACTTCCCCCTCGCTTAGAGCGTTCTCACACACCGCTGTGTCCTCCCCTCCTTCTCCTGTGTGGGTTGCGCAATCGTGGTTTTGCATATCCTCTAATGTGCACGCTTCTGTAATGAATGTGGCGGGGTTCACTGTTTTACATCTCACTAAATGGATGTTGGCGCTGGACAATATAATCTCGTAGGCTGTTGCCCGCTGTGTGGTCAGTGTGCTTTTTGATCTCTCAAGTATTGCAAATAATGAGTGTTCCACAAACAATGTCACAGGGCAACCCGTTACTATTGTGGCACTTTTCTCAATCGCGAATGCGGCTGCTGCGAGTGATTGTTCGCACGCGAAATGACCCTGCATCACGGCATCCAAAGTACCACTATAGTAAGCCAATGGCTTGTGTCCTAAGGATGTTTTTTGTGTCAGTACCGCTGTCATAAGTGTTCCTTTGCAATGTGAAAATAGGTAAAATTTGCGTCCATAATCAGGGTTTGCTAGTACTGGAGCGCTTGAAATTAGCTCTTTCAGTGATTGAAATGATATGCTCATTTCTTCTGACCATTTTATTTTTTCATTCTCCTGTTGTGCTTCTTTGAGTGCTTGTAGGAGGGGCCTTGTATATGCTGCATAATCTAGTATCCATGCTCGGCAATAGTTGCACATCCCCAAAAATTTCTGCATATCTTTCACTGTCGCAGGTTCTCCTACTGATCTTATTGCCTCCACCCTGTCAGGAATTATTCTTTTTCCGTCTTTTGATATGAGCTGTCCCAGGTATAGGACCTCAGTCAGGCAGTACTGTAACTTCTCCTTGTCTACCTTGTATCCCTTGTTGGCTAGTAAAGTCAGGAGCGTTGTTGAATCTCTTCTACATGTTGCCTCGTCTTGTGCACACACTAATAAATCGTCTACGTACTGAATAATTGTACTTTCAACTGATAGGTTTCCCAAGTCTTCATGCAATATGCGATTGAATATGCTCGGGCTCTCACAGTACCCCTGTGGTAGTCTGCAGTGTTCATATCTCTTACCCCCCAGTGTAAAGGCTGTAAGGTATCTACTTTCTTCTGCCAGGGGTATTGAGAAAAATGCATTTTTCAAGTCCACTACTGTGAAATGTGATGCCGCTTTTGGGATGCTGCATAGTATTGATGCAGGGTTCGGGACTAGAGGGAACTCTTTCTGAATTACGTCATTGAGGGGGCGTAAGTCCTGTATCATCCTCCAAGATCCCCCTTTCGCTTTTTTGATTGGATAAATACATGTGTTACATGGGGAGTTTGAAGGCACTATTATCCCTTGTACTAGTAGTGCATTTATTGTTTCTTTTATCCCTTCTTCAGCTTCACGGGACAATGGATACTGTTTGACTCGGGGTCAGATAGCTCCTTGTTTTAGTTTTATTATCACAGGTTGTACTCCGTGCAACAGCCCTACATCATGGGGGCCTGTTGTCCATAAATTGTTTGGTACGAGCCTCATGTCGTCATCAAAAAATGACGGTGGTGTTCCTACCACTGCCATCAATTGGACGGGGATTTCCCTGGCTTGGACCAGAATATCACAGGGCATCGCTATTTCCATTACTATCTCACCATCTGCTTCTGTGTCTGAAAAGAGGTCCTCATCTGTTACTTCGCGTAGGGCGAGGTTGGCGTTTGTACACAGCACTGTGCGCCACTCACATCCTTCCCTGTCCACTCCAATTACAGCGATCCTTTTCGTTGATACCTGCACAGCGTGCAAATCCAACGATACCACTGATCCTGGTGCTGTGTTTGGACACACTATGGGGCGGAAGAGGAACTCTGCTGGAATCCTCCAATCCATGCTTCTTAGCTCTGGAATTATGAGGGCTAAAGTCTTTAGCCCTTCAATAAACATTTCTTCATTTTGTGGCAGCCCTCGTATTTCCTGTGTGGTTGTGTAAGCTTGTACTACCAACATTGCACGCAAGGGGCATATCCCGGGTGTAGAACACACTATTCCTCCTTCAGTAAATGATATGGTCATGTTAAGTTTACTCATAAGATCCCTCCCCAACAAATTTATCGGGGACTGTTCGTAATACAGTAAGGGTGCCTTTACAGTCTTGCCCCCCACTGTTACATCCAAAACTTCTGTGTAAGGAACTTCAATTACAGCCCCAGAGAACCCCTGCGTCTCTTACTTCCTGTTAGATAACGGGAACCGGCCCTCTCTGACACATGATTTCTCCGCTCCCGAATCAACCATGAATATAAACTGCTTGTCTCCTATCTGCGCCCCTACCAATGGTTCCTCTGCTGCACTGTAGGTGGTAGATAGAACTGGACACGCAAGTGTTCTCTGTGGGCTGTCCTATGCGGGGTGTCTCATCGCCCCCCCCTCATTAAATACATTTCCTGAAACCACTGACATGCCGTTGTAAGGGGCTTGTGCGGGGGCCCCGTTTGCTGTTGTCGCGAAAGGGTTACCTGGCGTATATTGCATACTGTCATTGTTTTGTGGGTGGTTCTGTGTTCTATACTGGGGTCCCTGTTGCTGGCTAGCATTACCTTGGCCTGGGTTTCTTAGTTGTTGTTGTCCCATTGGGAGGCCATATGGGCTTCCCGGGTGGGGATGGCCATATTGTTCTGCCTCTTGGAACCCGTTATTGGGTCTGCTTCTGCACTCTCTAGAATAGTGCCCCCATCGCCCGCAGTTCCAGCAACTTCCTTGTGCACCTCTAGGACCCTGCCATCCATTTCCTCCCGTTCCCCCGTACCCCGTTCCGTCTCCTCTTCGGCCCCTGTACCCACCTCGTCCCCCTCGAGGGGTCCACTCTTGCCACTGCGGACCTCCACCTTGCTCTTGCTCATTCCACTGCCGCTGTCCTGCTCCCGCCCAATTAGCTGCCATCCTTCCCTGTATTGCTATCAGCCCCTCCTCCTCATCGTCTCCCTCCCTGCTGTGTGGGAGCGCAGCTACTGCTGCTGCGACCTTCACCAATTTTGTCTGTACTAGCTTCGCTTCGTCTGCCAATCTTTTCTGCGCCACCTCCTTCTCCCTTTCCTTTATTCGTTTACAATGGTGTACTATCATGCTCTGAATTTCTGGCCATCCCTTTGCTTCAATACCTGCTATCTTATCGAGCGCTTTCTGCACTTCCTTTGGGAGCCCTCTTTTTATAATGAAGTAAAATAAAGATGTCGATTGATACCAAGGCGTGCCCTTCTCCGCTCTCCACATCTCTTGGACCCGAAAAATGTAATCCATAGCCTCCTCCCCGTCATTCATTGTACACTGCATCACTGACTGTAAGTCAGGTGTATCTGGAAATGTTTCGCGTAAGGCGTCCCACACCCTAGCCCGCACTGTATTAAAGGAGGCCCCATCATGGCGGTCACAATCTAACGTTACTCCTGGGAAACCGGCTTTAACCCATACTCTTTCAGCCTGATCGCCCACCGCTGATACGAGTAGACTTTTCACATCTCCTACAGCTAGGGGTACCCCAGCAGTATGTTTTTCAAAGGCGTATATCCACTTACTTGCCCCTCCTGATAATGGGGGCAATAGCTTTAATAAATTGGCTTTATCCATCTGTGCCCATGGGATATAGTTAGGCCTCCCTCCTCCTCTGTGTATCAACGGGAGCTGTAGCTTTCCTTTCGTTATGGCATCCGTACCCAATTTGGATGCTGATGTTTCCAGTGATGCCATTTTCCCCACTCTGTTCCTTAGTCGTCCCGTCCACTCATCGTCCAGTGTTCTCACTGAACAGGTGCCATCCCCCCCTTCGCTTCCCCCTCCCATAGCCATGCTCAACCTGTCACTTTCTTCTAAATCGTCCCTTATGTCGCATAGTAATTCCTCTCTATCCCCCATAGGCCTTTCATCATTGTCAATATCTCCCTCGCGTGTCTCTATTTCAATTATTCGTGTCGGTTCTTCTTCAATTCTGAACAGTATCTCACCTTTTTTCCACCCCTCTTCAGGTTTTCTATTCTCACCTGGCGCTCTAGACGTGCGCCCTGATCTAGCCGCATTAAGTGCTGTTTGTCCACACATGTCTTTTATCCTCGAGAGCTCATCTTTTGCTATTGACAGTCTTGACTGTAAATCGTCTGTGAGTTTTTCTATGTCTACCCTTTGTGTGTTCGCCTGGCCTCGCTCCCTTGTACTTTCATATGGTGGGGGTGCAGTGGGCCGGAGGGGTGTAGTAGTTGTCGGGGGAGGCACATACGTCGGATCACTGTATCCTTCTGCGGGTACAGGCTTTTTTAATATCGGGTACAAACTTATTACCTCTACTGGTGGCGCTACACTTGACAATTCTTTGATATCTTTTTGTATCATCAGTGGATTATCTGTGGTGGATGGGAGATCAGTATTTAATGCTGGTGCTTTAGGCGGTGGTATCTCTTCAAACAACCTCCAAAGATCTAATATTTCCCTCCTATTTTGCAACTGCTTTCCTTTGTACTTCAAGAAAATGCATGTGACCACCATATCCAGAACGCTTTTATCAAATGACCCTCCCTCTGGCCATATCTGAGGTAGCCCCTCTCCCTTCAACTCAGTTACCCATTGGTCGTGATATTTCTTAATCCGCTCCGCGTACCCTGGAAGACTTTTACAAATATGTGATAAGGGTGTTTCGGCCCCCATCTCTGTGCCCTCCTAGTGCTTGTGTGTCTCTGTGTGTCTGCAATTACACTGAAAATGTAGTGTCAATATTATTTTTCTTATGCTACTTCACGTTCAATGTTGGGCTCGTTGGGGCTCTCCCCCCGTCCCCTTATTACACAATACAAAACTGGCTATACACAGTGTCTACTCTGTTCTCTTGGGGGGGCACATACAAGAGCAACCCATCATTTATTTCTACAATATCAATCCGGAAATCAAAAAGGTACACATTCACTTCACTGTGTCGACTTTCCCTTCGAAAAAGTTTTATCCGGTCACACTTACCATGACCATTCAACTATTATACATTTATAACCGTTATGCGCATTCACAACATCAAATTGTCCCCTGACACATACGAGGTGCACACACCTCTTGGTAACACTCAATTCACCATTCAAGCTGCCCTCCCTTTCCTCCCTAGCCGGCTGTCCCTGTCCGTCTTATTTGGATAGATTGATACGCATAGGCATATATGTATATGTTTTAACCTGCTCTCCCCCTTCTAGTAGGACCCTTTTTCTCTTACTCTCTTCCCAAGTTCGTGCTAATCTTCGCTTTTTATTCTCCCCCTACCCCTAAAGAAAAAAGAAAAGAAAAGAAGTAATAGCGATCACTAATGTATTCTCAGTGCCCCCTTTTGCTGAACACTTTTATCTTGTATTTCACTTCGTCATATATTCCCAGTACTAGTCAATATAGCACTATGCGGCGCCGCCTTCCACCCCCTTTCGGAGCTAGGTTCCCGTCACTTTTATCTCTTATTCACCTCTTGATCCTAATGGCCATATGCAAAGAAAAAGAAAGGAAATTTTATAATGATCTTTAATATATCTTCGTACCCCCTTCTCGTTCCCTGTCCTACACTTCTCTCCCCGCTCCCTTTTACAATCGCTCACACTCAGTACTCACGTGCCCGTCTTGAACCGATAGTCTCCGAAACTGGGTCCGTCCAGGCAGTGTCACCGTCAGCTCAACAGTCAGCCCCGGCTCCAGCGAGCGGTACTCAAAGGGGATTTTTCAACCGGGATCCCGTACCCTCTCTCTATTTGAGTGCGCACTTCTTAGTGTACCGGTCGCCGTTGGCGGGCAGCCTCCCGGAGCCGGCTCACCGTGCGTATCCCTTTTCGACCGGAGATTCTCGTGCCAAAAGGGGACGGCGATAATGAGTTAGGAAGAGAAATAAATCACGCTATCGGGGTCACCACTGAAAGCAAGCGTCCCCAAACAGCACGATCCTCCCCGCATTGAGAGACAATGAAGGACTCTCCCAAAATGGGAATAAGGCCAAGACAGAGTGCGGGTGAGCGTAAATGGGAGTTTATCAATCAGAATAGGGCATGCAAAGAACTCTGCAAACTCTGAGAGCGCTCTGTCTGACAATAGCAAAGACAGGCGTATATATTTACAAAAAACGTCATAAGAACCTACACACTATAGGGGGCACAAGTTCAAGGGGATTGGGTGGCGACGACTAACTATAGGTGCTGCTGCGATGTGGTTGGCTTTGGCTGGAAGACGTCACTGGTCAGCCTCGTGGGTTGGGCTGGGCCTGGCAGGGTGGCAGAGTTCATCCGGGCGGTGTTGTTGTGCCATCGCGGCCAGAGACAGAGATGAATGTCTTTTCCTGACTTATTTGCCCTAGGCCATGCACACCGCAGTCATTCAACAATTTCAATATTATCTTCTTTAGTAAATCTTCCAATAGGTTATACTATAGGTTAATGCAACACAGGAGGAATGCACCTTGTGAGGGGTCTGGAGGTAATACGTCGGGACATGGTTACCAGTGTCCTGTTGACCGGGGCCATAGGTCGAGGGGCTAAGCTTCAGGGCCTGGGACGGGCGGTACATGTCTTTCTGCCTTGTTAGAAGTTGTTATGGATGTTCCGCTGTGTGTTGTCAAAGTGTTGGGTGTCCTGATTGCACAGGGCCATAAGTCTGAGATGGTCCAGTGGGTTGCGAGGTTTACGAGGGGGCGCGTGTGTTCAGGCAGAGGTTTACTGCTGCGCTGTAAATAATGCAGGTGGCGGGTGGCGGCCTTGGGTGCTACAGAGGGGGTTACAAGTCTTTGAAGCGGCTCCAGTCTGGTTGGGGGAGGTAAAGCAGCGCGGCGCGGTCTCTGCTCTCATGCCTTGGCAGCCTTCGCAGGGTGGGAGGGGGAATGGCCTTGCACGTATTTCACAAAGTTATCTCCCTCGTGTGTTGCCGATTTAGGTAAAAACATCACAAACATTTGAACACTCTATAATACTTATTGTAAGCAATACAAAACATGCATTTAAGCTTTGCTGGATGTGTCTCGATTATACCCAGTCTGAGCACCTTATTCATACATTATGTTTTAATAAGTACAGTATTTAGTTATATGCATATATATATATATATATATTTGCAATAAGTGAGGTAGAATTAGGATTGGTGGAGAACATAGAAAGTAACCCGCCACTATTCGTGACGGTGGTGGCACATATGGGGCCTGGATATGCACACATGACATGCGCCTTCTCGTGCATCCTTCACATGGGCCCTTGGTATGGTTACATTCGTTTTTCATGTGTCCTCTAGCAGCATTAGTTCAGTTATGGCGTGAGCCCATGGGGTGTAAGTTTCCCAGTGATGCACGTGACAAATAGATTCCTGGTGCGTTCCTTTATCATTAGCACCCAACTGAAATGGGGTGGGCTCGCCATTACTTATATCATGGAAGCATACTTTTTCATATTTTATACATTTTACAGGCTTTTGTAATATAAGGCATTTTGTGGAAGGAAGCATATTTTGCGAGTGGTTTTAACATCAATGTATGGAGATTGTCTGCCACCTGATGTCTATTTTACTGTTCTTTTCATTGCCCAGGCCTGCTGGCCGGGTCAGGCTGGGAGCGATGATACACTGCGGGAGGTGAACTGTTACAATGTTAGTGTATTACGCTAGCTCATGTCCGTCTTGGTCGTGGGAACGTGCTCGCAGCGGATCTGCCAGGGTGCTGCGGCAACAAGGATGACTGAAACCCTCCAAGGGTGGGGGCCGCACTACAGTGTGCTGAGCTCACACCATCTTTACCAGACAAAATGGTTTCTGGGCCTAGCTGAATTTTAATACATGTGGGCATTTAATACGTGCGGGCAATGTCTCCAGTGGGTGAACCCTCCACCACCTGGGCCCGGGTGGCATGAGGGGACGCCCAAGAGAGCCATAGTCCTCACCTGGGGAGAAAGCGCAGGCGAGGGGGGTCCTCATGGACCAGTCCTCCCCTACAGTATTCATCCATTCTACGCACTCATCAGTATTGGATGCAATCTGTGCTTGTTCGTTCTACGTTCTCGTCCGCTCTACGCAACACGTCCGTTCACTTTGGCACTCGTTCGCTCCGACATTCATCTGCTTTATGTCCTCACATGTACTATGCATTCACCTGTTTTACGCACTCGTCCCCTCTACGCACTCGTCCCCTCTACGCACTCGTCCCCTCTACGCACTCGTCCCCTCTACGCACTCGTCCCCTCTACGCACTCGTCCCCTCTACGCACTCGTCCCCTCTACGCACTCGTCCCCTCTACGCACTCGTCCCCTCTACGCACTCGTCCGCTTTAAGCACTTATGCTTTACATGCATTCAACAGCAATACCCTGTTCCTTATATTCATCTCTACACGCATCTGTTCTATACCTTCATCGGTTCTGTACACTCATCCTCACTGTACACTTATCTACTCATCCGCTCTATGCGCTCTATCCACTCAATCTACTCGTCCGCGCTATACACTCATCCGCTCTATACACTCATCCGCTCTATACACTCATCCGCTCTATCCACTCATCCGCTCTATCCACTCATCCGCTCTATCCGCTCTATCCGCTCGTCCGCTCGTCCGCTCTATCCGCTCGTCTGCTCTATGCGCTCGCCCGCTCTATGCGCTCGTCTGCTCTATGCGCTCGTCTGCTCTATGCGCTCGTCTGCTCTATGCGCTCGTCCGCTCTATGCGCCCGTCCGCTCTATGCGCCCGTCCGCTCTATGCGCCCGTCCGCTCGATGCGCCCGTCCGCTCTATGCGCTCGTCCCCTCTATGCACTCCTCCCCTCTATGCACTCCTCCCCTCCCCTCTATGCGCTCCTCCCCTCTATGCGCTCCTCCCCTCTATGCGCTCCTCCCCTCTATGCGCTCCTCCCCTCTAGGCACTCATCTGCTCCCCGCACTCATCCGCTTTAAGCACTCGTGCTTTACACGCATTCAATAGCAATATCCTGTTCCATATATTCATCTCTACACTCATCTGTTCTATACCTTCATCCGTTCTGTACACTCATCCTCACTGTGCACTTATCCCCTCATCCGCTCTGTCCCCTCATCCGCTCTGTCCCCTCATCCGCTCTGTCCCCTCATCCGCTCTATCCCCTCATCCGCTCTATCCCCTCATCCACTCATTCGCTCTATCTACTCATCCTCACTGTACACTTATCCCCTCGTCTGCTCTTTCCACTCGTCCGCTCTTTCCACTCGTCCGCTCTTTCCACTCGTCCGCTCTTTCCACTCGTCCGCTCTATCTACTTGTCCGCTCTATACATTAATCGGCTCTATACACTCATCCGCTCTATACACTAATTTGTTCTATACACTCATCCGCTCTGTACATTTGCCAGGTCTGTACATTCATTTGCTCCAGCGATCTACATACTCTCCACATTCGTCAGGTCTGTACATTCATCTGCTCCAGCGATCTACACACTCTCTGCACTTCCATATTCATCCGTTATCCACAATCATGTACTCTACATACTCATCCGCTCCACATACTCATCTGTTCTACACACTTATCCGCTTTATGCTCATCCGTTCTGGACATTCATCTGTTTTACGCTGTTCTTCCACTCATGCATTCTTCCACTCAGCGCATTCCTTTGTTCTACCTGATTCATCCATTCTAACTAATTCTTCCACGCCATTCATTTTGTTCACTCCGCATGCATTCTGTTAATTTCAGGAGTTTAAATCTCTTTACTGTTTCCGTATGATTTACTCTTATCACTGCTTTGATCTACTTTATTTGTTTAATTCTGTTTGCCCTTCTAGTTTATATTAGGGGTTATTAGCTGTTAGTTTTTCGCATCAGGTGGTTTGATGGATTGGTGTCCTTGAGTTGCTGTTGGTCTGTTTGGGTTAGTTTGGCACGGGTTGGTTTTAGGTGAAGAGCCAGGTTTTCAGCAGTTTGCGGAAAGACATTAAATCCTCAGTTAGGCGGATGTGGGGTGAGAGTGAGTTCCATAGCGTGGGGGCCAAGACTGAGAATGATGATCCGACCTAACCTGATTGAGTTTGTCTTCGGTATGACTAGGAGACCGGCTGAGCTTGATCTTAGGGTGCGTGGGGGGTGGTAGGGTTTTAGCTTGTCTTAAAGATATTGAGGTCCGGTTTTATGCATTGCTCGATGGGAGATCCACAAGATTTTGAAAGTCACCCTTCGGGCTACTGGAAGCCAGTGCAGCGTCTTAAGGGCTGGGGAGATTTGGTCTCTTGGGCCAAGTGCAAGTAGAAATTTGGCTACCGCGTTTTGTGCTCTTTGTACTTTATTCAGTTTATACGCGTGGACTCCGAGGTATAGGGAGTTTGCGTAGTCCAGTCTTGATATAACGATTGATTGGACCGCAGAGAGTCTGTTGGGAAAGGAGAGATATGGAAATATGCGCCTAAGTCTTTTAAGGTGGTAGTGGCAGGATTTTGAGACGTTGTTGACTTGGTGCGAGAGTGTTAGGTCAGAGTCAAGGGTGCATCCAAGATTTTTCACTGAGTTGGAGGGGGTCGGTGAGTTGCCCATGGCGGATGGCCAGGGTAGTGGGTGCGGAAGGAGTTTGGAGTTGCCACATACCATGATTTCCGTTTTGGACGGGTTTAACAGGAGGTGGCTTTGGGTCATCCAGAGTTCTATGTCGAGGAGGCAGGAGGCTAGGTCAGGTCGGGAGTTGGGTTTTGAGTTCAGGAGTTTTAGAATTAGTTGAGTGTCGTCGGCGTAGTTGTAGCACAGGATGTTGTGCATACGAATTATTGGTGGGAGGGTGATCAAGTAGAGATTGAACAGGAGGGCGGATAGGCATGCTCCTTGTGGGACTCCCGTGTCGACTGGTCGGGCTTGGGAGGTATAGGTGGAGAGTATCGTTATTTGATACCGATCTTTGAGGAATTAGGCTGTCCATTTAAGAGCGGTTCCACGAATTCCTAGGGAGTGGAGGCGGTCTAGGAGGATTGAGTGATTGATTGTGCCAAATGCGGCGGATAGGTCAAGAAGGATTAGTGCTGCGCATCCCGCAGAGTCTGCCGTCATTTTAAGGTCATCCCAAATAGAGGTTAGGGTGGTTTCAGTTCCGTGACGGGCTCTGAAACCTGATTGAGCGGGGTCTAGGAGATTGTTGGCTTCGACAAAGGCATTTATTTGGGAGTAGGCATTTCGGTCAATGAGTTTGACAAGGAATCTGGTGTTTGAGATGGGGCAGTAGTTTTTGGGCTCGAGAGGGTCGAGCAAAGGTTTTTTAATTAGAGGTTTGACATGAACCGTTTTGAATGCGTCGGGAAAGGTACCGGAGGAAAGGGAGGCATTTATGATGGATCTTGCATGTTCTCCTGCGCAGGTGGAAGCGAAAACTTCTTTGAGGGTTGTGGCTGGGCAAGGGTCCAGCGGCGAGCCAGATGGTTTGCGAGCAGATAGAAGTTTGCGAAATTGTTCTGGTGATATTGGACTAAAGGATTTGAACGTTGGTTGCGTAGTGGTCGCAGCTGGTGTGCCGGCTGATATGGGGGCAGAGTTGCTTGGTGGATGTAAGAGAGCCAGTTTGGTGGCTAGAGTATTTGTTCTTTCAAGAGCTGTGGTGTAAAAGTGGAGGGAGAGTGAGTCGCACAGTGATTGTGAGCGAGTCGGGACGCTCATGTTGCAAGTCGGATTGGTGAATTCGGAGATGATTTTGTGGAGTTCTCTGCTTGGGTTTTTGCAGTTTAGGATTCGGGAGTTGTAGTTGTTTGCTATCTGGATTTCGACCTTGTACTGATAAAGGTGTCGAGCCAAGGTGGCCCTGTTCTCCTGGGTTTAGTCTTTCTGCCATTTGCGTTCTAGGTAATTATATAGTTGTTTAGTGATCTTCAACTCAGGAGTGAACCATCTGGGGAAGAGGCCACGGCGGGTTGATGGTTTGCAGGAGGGAGTGAGCCGCATCAGAGATGCATTGAGCCATGAGTCAAAGGCGTCGGGGGTTAGTTGTTTGTTGAGTTGGCAGGAAGGTGGTGGAGACTGGGGGAGTACATCGGCTAGGTCCGGGATGATTATTCGTTTTTTTCCAGCATTTGCGTAGATTCGGAGGTTCAGATTAGAGTACGGGAAGGGGGTCGGGTGAGTGAATGGCGAACGAGAGAATGAAGTGATCGGACCAGAGAATAGTGGTGGGGGGCTTTAAATGAATCAGGGTGTTGGAGCTAAAGATGGCATCAAGAGTGTGTCCTTTATAGTGAGTCGGGCTGTTTATGTGGGGTTGGAGGTTAATTGCGTCCAAACCGTCAACCAGAGAGTGTGTCATAGGGTTGGTGGGGATGTCGAGCCATGTGTTGAAGTCTCCAAGAAGGGTTAGGTTGGGATGATTTAGTTGAAGGGTGGCAATATAGTCGCAGAGGTTATTTGCGAATTGTCTATCGTAGCCAGGAGGCCTGTAGATTATTAGGAAGGTGTTTGAGAGCGACGGGGAGAGGGATAGTCTAACGAGGAGAGATTCGCAGGAAGGAATGGAAGGTTGCTTGTCGATGATTGAGGCATGGAAGAGAGACTTGAAGACGAATGCTACTCCCCCTCCTCTGGAGGGACGGTTCAGTGGGATGAGGGAGTAGTCTGGGTGGGGGGGGAAGTCTTCATTAGCGATTGGGGTGAAGTCGTCAGAGAACCAAGTTTCGGTGATAAAAACCAGGTCTGGTTTGTCAGAGGCGAGGAGGTCAAAGATGCAGTGTCTGTTTTTCGCTACGGATCGGGCATTAAATAGGATACAGTTTACATCAGCAGGCGAGGTTGGTCTTGGGGCTGGAGCGGAAGGTGGTGGTGGTGGCGGAGGGGTAGGGGGGTGATGCTCGATGGGAATAGTGGGCGAGCAGAAAGATTGGCGGGCTTCGGGCAGGATTGGGTAGCTGCGTCTGTTAGGATGATCGGGTTTGGTTCGGGGGATTTGAAGGTGGGGTGTGGGCAGTTAGGAGTTTCAGTTGCAGTTGATGAGAAATTGAGGGAGAGGGGTTTTAGGAAGGGTGAACCCACGGGGAAGGAGGTGATTGCGGGAATGAGGTGGCGCGTCGAGACAGGGGAGGTGAGGAGTGCTGAGATATTGAGGGGGACCAGGTACGTTTCCTCTTTAGTTTCTTTGTAGCGATTGGAGTGTGAGAGAGGGTAGGAGGAATGGAGGGAGAGAGGGATGCAGCTTCGATTCTTTCTAGGGTTAGGCGTGCAGTTTTTAGGGAGGGGAAAGGATGCGGTCAGGGGGAAGGTGGCGGGGGTTTGTGGGCAAGGCGGGAGGTTGATGATTGCAGGGCGTGGTGTACCTGTTATGATAGTGAGGGGAGCGGGCATGGTTAACATTGGCTGGTCTTGGGGTGGTTGGCTCTCCATCGTGCCCCTCTGGCTTGGTGTCTGGAGAGGGGAATGGTAGGGAATGCGAAGGGGGGGTGGGATGATTTGGGCAGGGGGGGACGGGAGGGAAGGCAGATGGGAGAGTGGGGGCGGTCCACGGTGGTCGTTTCCGACAAACTCTGGTGGAGTGGGTGTACTCATGCTTGGTACAAGCTTTTAGGTGGATTTTAGGAGGGCTTTCTAATTGTAGTTCTAAATTCAGTAGGGGCACGCTTTTAGGCTCACTTCTAAGTTCAATTTGCACCGGGATGATATTAGACTATTAGGTTCACTTCTCGGTTTCACTGTACACAGAGGTATTATTGGGTTATTAGGTGCTATTAGGTACACTTCTGGGTGCAACTGTACACAGAGATGATATTAGGCTATTAGGTACTATTAGGTACACTTCTAAATTCAACTGCACACAGAGATTGTATTAGGTCTACCTCTAGATTCAATTTTGTAAAGAGGGGATATTAGACTATTGGGAGCAGTTATACATTCAATTGTACACTGGGATGATATTAGGTCTACCTCTAGATTTAATTTTGTATAGAGTTGTTATTAGGTCTATCTCTAGATTCAATTTTGTGTCGATGGGGATATTTGACTATTAGGCACACTTCTCACAGTTCGACTTTATACAGGGAGGGTATTAGGCATGATTCTAAAATCAACTTTGTAAAGAGAGGTTATTAGGGAGATTAGTCGATTCAACCAGGCACAGTATTGGACTAATAGGATATTGGGCCCACTTCCAATTCAACTTTCACAGAGGCAATTGGGACACTTCTAGATTCACAGAGGTTATTGGGCACACTTCTAAGTTCAACTTCTAATGCACTTCTAAATTCAACTTTCACAGAGAGGCTATTGGGCGCACTTCTAAATTCAGCTTCCAAATGCACTTCTGATTTCGACTTTCACAAAGAGTCTATTGAGCACACTTCTAAATTCAACTTTCGACAGAGAGGCTATTGATCACAAATCTAAATTCAGCTTACACAGAGAGGCTATTGGGCACACTTCTAGATTCAACTTTCACAGGGATGCTATTGGGGACACTTCTAAATTCAGCTTTGCACAGATGTTACAGAGCACACTTCTAAATTCAACTTTGCACAGAGGTGTTACAGGGCACACATTCTAAATTCACAGAGGGGTTATTGGGCACACTTCTAAATACAACTTTCAATGAGCGGCTATTGGGCACACTTCTAAGTTCAACTTTCACAGAGGAGTAATTGGGACATTTCTAAATTCGTAGAGAGATTATTGGGTACACTTCTAAATTCAACTTCTAATGCACTTCAGATTCGACTTTCATGGAGAGTCTATTGGGTACACTTTAAAATTCGACTTCTAATGCACTTCTAAATTCAACTTTCAGAGTGTCTATTGGGCATACTTTTAAAATTAGACTTCTAAATCCAACTTTTGTCATCAAAGGAGGATGTACTGTTAAAAAAACTATCACACCACTTGTTTACTGCCAAATATGCCTTCGTAACCAATTGGTTGGACAAAGTTTACCACATTTTAGCTAAAGCTGACGTAACGATTGATTTGTTGTTGACCAATCCTGATAAAGCCAAAAGCAAGATTCACCAAACGGATTGGATCAACACTTGTGATCAGTGTCTAACCTTTTGTGACGGTGACATACTCTGTTTCCCCGAGAAAAGGGCAGGCATTTTACCACCATATCTAATAAGTTGTCCTTCTAAACATCATATTGGCATCCTACGACTCCGTTTTAATTTGTGGATTACAAATGATATAAAAGCAAGACGATGCTCTGTGAGTATCGATCAAAATTATTGTCGTTTTTGCAAAGTTGATACTATTCCTGAAACTGTTTAATCACTGAATGTACCATGCTTAGGTCAAAATGAGAAATTTTCTTCACAAGACACTGTGAATATCTTGGGAACCTTTCATCAACCAAATGTTGGGCGGTACTGTTGGGATGCACCAACATGGCAATCCAAATTGCAGCAGTTAATTTTTTGCAAAGCTTAAATTTAGAGGAAGAGGTTAAAGATCAGATATGTAAATGACTGTGAATTCTTTTGTTTGTTTTTTCTGTTTTAGTAAGCAATTTGAGTTAAATCTGTTATATTAGTTTGATGATAACGAATGAGATGATTGGAAATGAAGGTGTGCACTAATCCATTTTTAATATAAGTATCATGAATGTGTTTTTTTTTGTATTATGACTTGTTTTAAATGAATTTATTTTTGAAAGGTTGATTAAATTCAGCTGAATCAAATAAAAAAATAAAAATAAAAAAAAATCCTACTTTTACATAGTCTATTGAGCACACTTCTACATTCAACTTTCACGGAGAGGCTATTGTGGACTCTTCTAGCTTCAGCTTTCACAGAGATGCTATTGGGTACACTTCTAAATTCGACTTCTAAATGCGCTTCTAAATTCAACTTTCACATAGTCTATTGAGCACACTTCTAAAATCAACTTTCACAGAGAGTCTATTGGGCACACTTTTAAATCAATTTTCACAGAGAGTGTATTGGGCACACTTCTAATTCAACTTCGAAATGCACTTCTAAATCCAACTTTCACCTAAAGGCTATTGAGCACACTTCTAAATTCAACTTCTAGTGCAGCTCTAAATTCAACTTTCATAGAGAGTCTATTGGGCACAGTTATAAATCAACTTTCACTGAGAGCCTATTGAGCACACTTCTAAATTCAACTTTCACAGAGGAGTAATTGGGACACTTCTAAATTCATAGAGAGGTTATTGGGCACACTTCTAAATTCAGCTTTTAAT
Source organism: Ambystoma mexicanum (assembly GCF_040938575.1). Classification (NCBI taxonomy): domain Eukaryota; kingdom Metazoa; phylum Chordata; class Amphibia; order Caudata; family Ambystomatidae; genus Ambystoma; species Ambystoma mexicanum. The sequence continues at coordinate 988,505,172 of NC_090921.1, forward strand.
GGACTTCTAGATTCAACTTTCTCAGAGTCTATTGAGCACACTTCTAAATGCAGCTTTGCACAGGGGTGTTATAGGGCATACTTCTAAGTTCGCAGAGGGGATATTGGGCTCACTTCTAATACAACTTTCAATGAGCGGGAATTGGCCACACTTCTAAATTCAACTTTGCACTGAGGTGTTAGAGGGCACACTTCTAAATTCACAGACGGGCTATTGGGCCCATTTCCAAATTCACCTTTCACAAAAGGGGCAATTGGGACACTTCTAAATTCACAGAGAGGTTATTGGACACACTTCTAAATTCAACTTCTAAGTGCACTTCTAATTCCAACTTTCGCCTAAAAGCTATTGGGCACACTCGGGACACTCCTAAATTCACTTCTAATTCAACTTCTAAATTCACTTCTAGGTCCAGCTTTCACCTAGAAGCTATTGGGCACATTTCTAAATTCAACTTCTAATGCACTTCTAAATTCAACCTTCACAGAGAGTCTATTGGGTACACTTTAAGTTCAGCTTTCAGAGGGATGCTATTGGGTACACTTATAGATTCAGCTTCCAAATGCACTTCTAAATCCAGCTTTCGCCCAGAAGTTATTGGGTATACTTCTAAATTCGACTTCTAAGTGCACTTCTATATACAACTTTCTCACAGAGATGCTATTGGGTACACTTATGAATTCATAGAGGGGCTATTGGGCACACTTCTAATTCAGCTTTCGATGAGCGGCTATTGGGCACATTTCTAAATACAACTTTCAAAGGGATTGTGTCCTTATCTTTGATAATTCGTCTCCAGCTTGCTGGCCTCGGAAAACTTTTTCTCAGTAGAGGGCGTTGCGCATCGGCGTCCGTCGAGTTGGTGTCCCTCGACAGCCACCGTATCGGCGCCAACGTCACCATGTCCATAAATAGCCACGGGCAGCGTCCGTTGCTCAGTTCCGTTTTTCCGCGCTTCGTGGTACTTTGGAATATCGTTGCTCAGTTCTTCAGTCAAATATAATTCATTATTCCTCAAGAATACTGACTTGTACTCGATGGCTTCCTCATCCGAACCGACGACTTCACGGTTCGGCTTCAAAAAATGTCAAGACTGTGGAAAGAAAATGTCGTTGAGGGATCCTCAAAGGATCTGTTTGTGGTGCCTGGGAGTCGAGCACCATTGTTCAGAGTGCGAGGACTGCATGTCCATGACGGCGAAAGCCTTAAAGGAGCGTAAGGGGAAGCTCGAGAGAGGTAAGGCAGTTAAAATTTCTTCGAAAGTTTCCTCGGTCGGAATCGAGACATTTGTCTCCTCGCCATCACAAAAGACATTCTCGTTCTAGGTCTCGAAGCAGTTCCCATCACTCTTCGAGATCTAAGCATTCAAAAAAGAGACGTCGAAGATCCCCTTCCTCGTCTTCTTCTTCTGTTTCCCCAAAAAGGGTCTCCTGCCCCACAAAACATAGCTCTCAGGCTGAGTGGGAGGAATTCAGGAAAAGATGCTTAGCGTCTTCGAGAAAGCAGCCTCGACCCCCTTGAAGACTGCTGAGGGTGATACCCTGGGTGAAAGACCCGAAAAATCAAAACGCCGCGAGTCGCAGCACCCAGCGAAAGAAGCTACTCGAGAGCGCCACAAACCCTCAAGCAAAGACAAGGTCGCGTCTTCGACGCCATCATCGAAAGTCACTTCGACGCATAGATAAAGTCCCTTCGACGCATAGATCTGCGTCTTCGACGCCATTATCGAAGGGTTCTTCGACACACAGGTCAGTCGATTCGAGGCCGTCTTCGACGCCGAGAAAGGACAAACCCACGGCCACCTCACAGCCAGTGGCCTTACCCAGAGCCTCGATCACGAGAATGTCGTCGACAAACTCGAGTAGAATTCCGATACTCTCGAGTTCCTCGAGGCCTCTACCAACTTTCTCGACTCCTTTTTCGATGGTTTTGAAGCCTTTAACGTCTGCGTCGACGACGTCAATGTTTTCTCAGCCAATTATGATGAATTTGGCCCCTTCTGCTCTGGAAATGGGATTTATACCATTTCCAAGATCTGATCATTCCAGAGCCTTATCTATTTATGAAGAAGGGGAGAATTCAGATCAGGAAAGACCTTTTGAGTTGCAGGGATCTGCAACTCCTGTACCAGAGGAATTTACCTCTGAGGAAGGTAGGTTAAAAGACCTCCAAGAATCCTTACATGAAGCAAGTGGGTTGGACACTTCCCCAGAAGTGGAATTTGCCAAACCAGACCCAGGGGAACATGCTGAAACCCCTTATAGAACCTTGATGGCAAGGATAATAGAGTTTATGGGGTGGTCTACACCCTCACCTGCTTTTCAGCAAGACGACCTCACAGACATTTTGGTTAAAGGTCCACAGGAGGATCCTGTGGTGCCATTTCATGCGGCATTACAAAGGAAAATATTGGCAAACTGGGAAACCCCTGAGGTTATCCCGGCGGTTAACAAAAAATTATCAGCCAAATAGAGGGTGTCTACTGCTGACCCTGAATATTTATCCAGACACCCAACTCCGGAGAGTCTGGTTGTTCAGGCAGCAACTTCATCAGGTAGTAAATCGGCTTACCCTACTGTTCCACAGGACAGGGATGACAAGAGATATGACTCTATGGCCAAAAAAGTAATTTCTGCATGTAGCATGGCGTTGAAATTCATCAATGCTACTTGTACGCTCGCAGATTCAGCCACACACTTTGGGAGTGTGCTTCATCAGCGGCTGACTGCCTCCCGGAGGGAGAAGAAAGGGAAGCGTTTCTAAACATCAAGGATGGTAAAGACGCAATGTGCGAATCCCTTCAAACTGGCATCGATTCTGCCGACAGCATCAGCAGGGCCATGGCGGCAAGTACAACAACCCGAAGATTTGCTTGGTTGCGAAAGTCTGGTTTCGCTCCAGATGTGCAAAGCACACTCTTGAATATGCCCTTTGACGGCTCTTCTTTGTTTGGTAAGAAGGCGGATCACAGTTTAGAAAAGATACAAACATCAAAGGCAGCAGAAAATCCTTGGGAGCTGCAATCCGTCAGACACCATATCGCCCCTCAGGAACCTCTTGGAGAGGTAAGTCTTTTCGCTTCTATTCCGCAGTCGGAAGAGGCAGTGGACAGCCGGTTCAAAGGGGTCAAAAGATTCACCCGAGGTGGACGGGTTAAAAATATTAAAGCCGCAGCAGCAGTAGGTGCCTCTTTACCCTCGGCATCTGCATCAGCCGCCTCCAAACCGCTCTGAGGACTCTCCTCACAAGACACCAGTAGGGGGCAGGTTAACTCAACATCTGACGGAATGGCAGGCTATTACGTCAGATGCTTGGGCATTGGAGACAGTTGCCCAAGGTTACTGCCTGCCTTTTCTACGCATCCCTCAGAGTCATCCACCGGGGAACAGCTCTCTGAAAGTTCCAGATCCGCTCCTCTTGCAGGAAATTGTAGACCTGCTAGAGAAAGGTGCCATAGAACCGGTACCTGTAGCGGAGAGGAACAAGGGCTGGTACTCTCCCTACTTTCTCATACCGAAGAAAGACGGAGGACTGAGACCTATCTTGGATTTATGAGAATTGAACGAGTTCCTCAGGAAGGACAAGTTCAAGATGGTAACTCTCTCTCAGATCCTTCAGGCCCTCCAGCTCCAGGACTGGCTGGTATCTCTGGACCTCCAGGATGCTTAATTCCATGTGCCAATCCATCTCAAACACAAGAAATACCCGAGGTTCGCAATGGCGGCTCTCATTATCAATTTCGAGTTCTGCCATTTGGGCTGACCTCCGCCCCGAGGGTCTTCACCAAGTTAATGTCGGTAGTGGCTGCAAGTCTAAGGAGGGGAGGGATTCACGTCTACCCCTACCTGGACGATTGGCAGATCAGAGCTGTATCTCCGGAACAAGCTCAGATCCAGCTAGATTATGTCTGCCACTTCCTTCACAAACTGGGCTTCTCCCTCAATTTAAAGAAGTCACAGATGATACCATCACAGAGACTCCAGTTCATTGGAGCGGTCCTGGACACTTCCCTGGGAAAAGCCTCGCCACCAGAGGTGAGGGCTCAAGATATTCTGCAGATGGTCACCAAGTTTCAAAATGCCCAACGTCTCCCAGCCTTTGACTTTTTGAGGTTGCTAGGCCTCATGGCATCCTGCATCTTCCTTTTGCCAGACGCTCGCCTGAGAATGAGATCTCTTCAGTGGGCACTGAGAACTCAGTGGTCACAATTCTCAGGGAGAATGACAGACCTCCTTCAGGTTCCGGACAAGGTGGCTCGAGACCTTCAGTGGTGGGGCTGCCAGGAAAACATCTTGAAGGGAGAACTGTTTTGGCAACCATGGCCGGAGATAACAGTAGTCACAGATGCCTCACTCACGGGGTAGGGAGCCCATACCAACGACTTGACCATCAGCAGTCGTTGGTCTCCATCGGAGTCCAGACTACATATCAACCTGTTAGAGCTGAGAGCAATCAGACTAGCGCTGAAGGCTTTTCTGCCATCTGTCCAGGGGAAAAATGTCCTGATAATGACGGACAACACAGTGGCCATGCACTACCTCAACAAAAGAGGAGGCGTAGGATCAATGCCACTGTGCAGAGAGGCAATGCAGCTCTGGTTTTGGGCAAATCAAGAAGGAATCTTTCTATCGGCAGTTCACCTAGCCGGAGAGAAGAACTTGACGGCGGACGCTCTGAGCAGGCAGGGCACAGTCTCCCATGAGTGGGAACTAGCTCAGGAAGTCCTTCAGGAGATCTTTGCCCTTTGGGGAACCCCTCAAGTGGATCTGTCACCACCAGTACCAACAGGAAGTGTGATCTGTTTTGTTCAAGGGAATTTCCCCCGTGAAGAGCTCTAGGGGACGTGTTCGTAGTGGACTGGGAGTTTCCACTTCTGTACGCGTTTCCACCAGTCCCTGTCATTCCTCAAATGATCAGGAGGTTGAGAAGATTCCGGAGGACCATGATCCTAATTGCCCCAGACTGGGCCAGGAGAACGTGGTACCCGGACCTTCTGGACATGTCCATCTGCCCTCCAATTCGCCTTCCACTCAAGGAGAATCTTCTCACAGAAGGGAGATCATGTTCTCCATCCAGACATCAGAACCCTCAACCTTCACGCTTGGCTTCTGAAAGGTTGAGATACAAGGATTGGGACCTCCCTGATGACGTCATGGAGGTGTTGCTTTCGGCCAGAAGGCCAGCAACAAAGTCTTTATACCGCTGCCGTTGGAACACATTTTGCAGCTAGTGTAGAGAAGAGAATATCGACCCCTTTTCACATGGTACACCAACAGTGTTATCCTTTCTACACTATTTAGCAAATTCAGGCCTTCAAGTTGGCACTATCAAGGGCTATCTCGCAGCGCTATCGATCTTCAAGCGCACTGCAGAGGAGCCATCGTATTTCAAATTACCCTTAGTAATACAATTTCTAAAGGGATTAACTAATGTCTATCCTCCAAGACCATTCCAAGTTCCCTTATGGGACTTAAATTTAGTCTTAAATTTCCTGATGAGTACTCCTTTCGAACCACTCCACTCTTGTTCGCTAAGATTTCTCACCCTTAAAACTGTCTTATTAGTGGCACTAACATCTGCTAGAAGGGTGAGTGAATTACAAGCTCTATCTTGAAAACTCCCTCATACAATTTTTCATAAAGACAAAGTTGTCCTACAGGTGAAGCCTAATTTCCTCCCAAAGGTGTTTTCTGAATTCCACATCACTCAGAAAATTACCTTACCTTCATTCTATCCTCCTCCCCATCCAGGGAAAGAGGAAGAAATGCTACATAGGCTGGACCCAAGGCGGGCTTTAAGCTTTTACATCAGCAGACTTGCTAGGATTAGGCAAGCAGACCAACTGTTCGTAGGTTACTCAGGACACAAATTGGGACTACCGATAACAAAACGGACCATTTCCAGATGGATTATTTTGGCCAAAAAATGTCAAGACTGTGGAAAGAAAATGTCGTTGAGGGATCCTCAAAGGATCTGTTTGTGGTGCCTGGGAGTCGAGCACCATTGTTCAGAGTGCGAGGACTGCATGTCCATGACGGCGAAAGCCTTAAAGGAGCGTAAGGGGAAGCTCGAGAGAGGTAAGGCAGTTAAAATTTCTTCGAAAGTTTCCTCGGTCGGAATCGAGACATTTGTCTCCTCGCCATCACAAAAGACATTCTCGTTCTAGGTCTCGAAGCAGTTCCCATCACTCTTCGAGATCTAAGCATTCAAAAAAGAGACGTCGAAGATCCCCTTCCTCGTCTTCTTCTTCTGTTTCCCCAAAAAGGGTCTCCTGCCCCACAAAACATAGCTCTCAGGCTGAGTGGGAGGAATTCAGGAAAAGATGCTTAGCGTCTTCGAGAAAGCAGCCTCGACCCCCTTGAAGACTGCTGAGGGTGATACCCTGGGTGAAAGACCCGAAAAATCAAAACGCCGCGAGTCGCAGCACCCAGCGAAAGAAGCTACTCGAGAGCGCCACAAACCCTCAAGCAAAGACAAGGTCGCGTCTTCGACGCCATCATCGAAAGTCCCTTCGACGCATAGATAAAGTCCCTTCGACGCATAGATCTGCGTCTTCGACGCCATTATCGAAGGGTTCTTCGACACACAGGTCAGTCGATTCGAGGCCGTCTTCGACGCCGAGAAAGTACAAACCCACGGCCACCTCACAGCCAGTGGCCTTACCCAGAGCCTCGATCACGAGAATGTCGTCGACAAACTCGAGTAGAATTCCGATACTCTCGAGTTCCTCGAGGCCTCTACCAACTTTCTCGACTCCTTTTTCGATGGTTTTGAAGCCTTTAACGTCTGCGTCGACGACGTCAATGTTTTCTCAGCCAATTATGATGAATTTGGCCCCTTCTGCTCTGGAAATGGGATTTATACCATTTCCAAGATCTGATCATTCCAGAGCCTTATCTATTTATGAAGAAGGGGAGAATTCAGATCAGGAAAGACCTTTTGAGTTGCAGGGATCTGCAACTCCTGTACCAGAGGAATTTACCTCTGAGGAAGGTAGGTTAAAAGACCTCCAAGAATCCTTACATGAAGCAAGTGGGTTGGACACTTCCCCAGAAGTGGAATTTGCCAAACCAGACCCAGGGGAACATGCTGAAACCCCTTATAGAACCTTGATGGCAAGGATAATAGAGTTTATGGGGTGGTCTACACCCTCACCTGCTTTTCAGCAAGACGACCTCACAGACATTTTGGTTAAAGGTCCACAGGAGGATCCTGTGGTGCCATTTCATGCGGCATTACAAAGGAAAATATTGGCAAACTGGGAAACCCCTGAGGTTATCCCGGCGGTTAACAAAAAATTATCAGCCAAATAGAGGGTGTCTACTGCTGACCCTGAATATTTATCCAGACACCCAACTCCGGAGAGTCTGGTTGTTCAGGCAGCAACTTCATCAGGTAGTAAATCGGCTTACCCTACTGTTCCACAGGACAGGGATGACAAGAGATATGACTCTATGGCCAAAAAAGTAATTTCTGCATGTAGCATGGCGTTGAAATTCATCAATGCTACTTGTACGCTCGCAGATTCAGCCACACACTTTGGGAGTGTGCTTCATCAGCGGCTGACTGCCTCCCGGAGGGAGAAGAAAGGGAAGCGTTTCTAAACATCAAGGATGGTAAAGACGCAATGTGCGAATCCCTTCAAACTGGCATCGATTCTGCCGACAGCATCAGCAGGGCCATGGCGGCAAGTACAACAACCCGAAGATTTGCTTGGTTGCGAAAGTCTGGTTTCGCTCCAGATGTGCAAAGCACACTCTTGAATATGCCCTTTGACGGCTCTTCTTTGTTTGGTAAGAAGGCGGATCACAGTTTAGAAAAGCTACAAACATCAAAGGCAGCAGAAAATCCTTGGGAGCTGCAATCCGTCAGACACCATATCGCCCCTCAGGAACCTCTTGGAGAGGTAAGTCTTTTCGCTTCTATTCCGCAGTCGGAAGAGGCAGTGGACAGCCGGTTCAAAGGGGTCAAAAGATTCACCCGAGGTGGACGGGTTAAAAATATTAAAGCCGCAGCAGCAGTAGGTGCCTCTTTACCCTCGGCATCTGCATCAGCCGCCTCCAAACCGCTCTGAGGACTCTCCTCACAAGACACCAGTAGGGGGCAGGTTAACTCAACATCTGACGGAATGGCAGGCTATTACGTCAGATGCTTGGGCATTGGAGACAGTTGCCCAAGGTTACTGCCTGCCTTTTCTACGCATCCCTCAGAGTCATCCACCGGGGAACAGCTCTCTGAAAGTTCCAGATCCGCTCCTCTTGCAGGAAATTGTAGACCTGCTAGAGAAAGGTGCCATAGAACCGGTACCTGTAGCGGAGAGGAACAAGGGCTGGTACTCTCCCTACTTTCTCATACCGAAGAAAGACGGAGGACTGAGACCTATCTTGGATTCATGAGAATTGAACGAGTTCCTCAGGAAGGACAAGTTCAAGATGGTAACTCTCTCTCAGATCCTTCAGGCCCTCCAGCTCCAGGACTGGCTGGTATCTCTGGACCTTCAGGATGCTTAATTCCATGTGCCAATCCATCTCAAACACAAGAAATACCCGAGGTTCGCAATGGCGGCTCTCATTATCAATTTCGAGTTCTGCCATTTGGGCTGACCTCCGCCCCGAGGGTCTTCACCAAGTTAATGTCGGTAGTGGCTGCAAGTCTAAGGAGGGGAGCGATTCACGTCTACCCCTAACTGGACGATTGGCAGATCAGAGCTGTATCTCCGGAACAAGCTCAGATCCAGCTAGATTATGTCTGCCACTTCCTTCACAAACTGGGCTTCTCCCTCAATTTAAAGAAGTCACAGATGATACCATCACAGAGACTCCAGTTCATTGGAGCGGTCCTGGACACTTCCCTGGGAAAAGCCTCGCCACCAGAGGTGAGGGCTCAAGATATTCTGCAGATGGTCACCAAGTTTCAAAATGCCCAACGTCTCCCAGCCTTTGACTTTTTGAGGTTGCTAGGCCTCATGGCATCCTGCATCTTCCTTTTGCCAGACGCTCGCCTGAGAATGAGATCTCTTCAGTGGGCACTGAGAACTCAGTGGTCACAATTCTCAGGGAGAATGACAGACCTCCTTCAGGTTCCGGACAAGGTGGCTCGAGACCTTCAGTGGTGGGGCTGCCAGGAAAACATCTTGAAGGGAGAACTGTTTTGGCAACCATGGCCGGAGATAACAGTAGTCACAGATGCCTCACTCACGGGGTAGGGAGCCCATACCAACGACTTGACCATCAGCAGTCGTTGGTCTCCATCGGAGTCCAGACTACATATCAACCTGTTAGAGCTGAGAGCAATCAGACTAGCGCTGAAGGCTTTTCTGCCATCTGTCCAGGGGAAAAATGTCCTGATAATGACGGACAACACAGTGGCCATGCACTACCTCAACAAAAGAGGAGGCGTAGGATCAATGCCACTGTGCAGAGAGGCAATGCAGCTCTGGTTTTGGGCAAATCAAGAAGGAATCTTTCTATCGGCAGTTCACCTAGCCGGAGAGAAGAACTTGACGGCGGACGCTCTGAGCAGGCAGGGCACAGTCTCCCATGAGTGGGAACTAGCTCAGGAAGTCCTTCAGGAGATCTTTGCCCTTTGGGGAACCCCTCAAGTGGATCTGTCACCACCAGTACCAACAGGAAGTGTGATCTGTTTTGTTCAAGGGAATTTCCCCCGTGAAGAGCTCTAGGGGACGTGTTCGTAGTGGACTGGGAGTTTCCACTTCTGTACGCGTTTCCACCAGTCCCTGTCATTCCTCAAATGATCAGGAGGTTGAGAAGATTCCGGAGGACCATGATCCTAATTGCCCCAGACTGGGCCAGGAGAACGTGGTACCCGGACCTTCTGGACATGTCCATCTGCCCTCCAATTCGCCTTCCACTCAAGGAGAATCTTCTCACAGAAGGGAGATCATGTTCTCCATCCAGACATCAGAACCCTCAACCTTCACGCTTGGCTTCTGAAAGGTTGAGATACAAGGATTGGGACCTCCCTGATGACGTCATGGAGGTGTTGCTTTCGGCCAGAAGGCCAGCAACAAAGTCTTTATACCGCTGCCGTTGGAACACATTTTGCAGCTAGTGTAGAGAAGAGAATATCGACCCCTTTTCACATGGTACACCAACGGTGTTATCCTTTCTACACTATTTAGCAAATTCAGGCCTTCAAGTTGGCACTATCAAGGGCTATCTCGCAGCGCTATCGATCTTCAAGCGCACTGCAGAGGAGCCATCGTATTTGAAATTACCCTTAGTAATACAATTTCTAAAGGGATTAACTAATGTCTATCCTCCAAGACCATTCCAAGTTCCCTTATGGGACTTAAATTTAGTCTTAAATTTCCTGATGAGTACTCCTTTCGAACCACTCCACTCTTGTTCGCTAAGATTTCTCACCCTTAAAACTGTCTTATAAGTGGCACTAACATCTGCTAGAAGGGTGAGTGAATTACAAGCTCTATCTTGAAAACTCCCTCATACAATTTTTCATAAAGACAAAGTTGTCCTACAGGTGAAGCCTAATTTCCTCCCAAAGGTGTTTTCTGAATTCCACATCACTCAGAAAATTACCTTACCTTCATTCTATCCTCCTCCCCATCCAGGGAAAGAGGAAGAAATGCTACATAGGCTGGACCCAAGGCGGGCTTTAAGCTTTTACATCAGCAGACTTGCTAGGATTAGGCAAGCAGACCAACTGTTCGTAGGTTACTCAGGACACAAATTGGGACTACCGATAACAAAACGGACCATTTCCAGATGGATTATTTTGGCCATTCTTGAATGTTACAAACTAGCAGGGAAAGAGCCTCCTCAAAATCTTAGGGCTCATTCAACCAGGGGTATCACAGCCTCTTCGGCCCTCCAAAGAGGGGTTCCGGTTATGTATGTGCGGCTGCCACATGGTCGTCCGCACATACCTTCACAAGATTTTACATCCTGGATTCCTCCTCCAGTCAAGAGACTAGGTTTGGTAAAGCCGTATTACATTCTGTTCATTCCTAAAGGGAAACATGGTGTTTTTACTCCCCCCTCCAATTACACACCACTGCTATGGTAGTCTGTCAAAGATAAGGAATACGTCGGAGGACACAATCCCTTCGAAGAACAAGTTACTTCTTACCTGGTAACGTTCTTTCGATGGGATGTTCCTCCGACGTATTCCTTATCGCCCCTCCCATCCATCCCCGCAGTAATACTTCCCTTGTGGTTGCAGCTTAGGCTCCTTCAAGGTCAATGACCAATTCATGCAGGACTTCTCTTATGCTACAAAACGGAACTGAGCAACGGACGCTGCGCGTGGCTATTTATGGGCATGGTGACGTCGGCGCCGATACGGTGGCTGTCGAGGGACACCAACTCGACAGACGCCGATGCGCAGTGCCCTCTACTGAGAACATTTTTTCCGAGGCCAGCAAGCTGGAGACGAATTATCAAAGATAAGGAATACGTTGGAGGAACATCCCATCAAAAGAGCGTTACCAGGTAAGAAGTAACTTGTTCTTCTATGAGAGGCTATTGGGCACACTTCTAAATTCAACTTTCAAAGAGCAGCTATTGGGCACACTTCTAAATACACAGAGGGGCTATTGAGTATACTTTTAAGTTCATCTTTCCACAGAGAGGCTATTGGGCACGATTCTAAGCTCAACTTTCAAAGAGCGGTCATTGGGCACACTTCTAAATACACAGAGGGGCTATTGGGCACACTTCTAAATTCAACTTTCAAAAGGCGGCTATTGGGCACACTTCTAAATCAACTTTCCACAGAGAGGCTATTGGGCACACTTCTAAATCAACTTTCCACTGAGAGGCTATTGGGCACACCTCTAAATACACAGAGGGGCTATTGGGCATACTTCTAGATTCAACTTTCAAAAAGCGGTTATTGGGCACACTTCTAAATGCAACTTTCAAAAAGCGATTGGGCACACCTCTAAGTTTAACTTACAAGGAGCTGTTATTGGGCACACTTCTAAATTCAACTTTCAAAAGGCGGCTATTGGGCATACTTCTAAATTTAACTTTCAAAAAGCGGTTATTGGGCACACTTCTAGATTCAGCTTTCAAAAGGTGGCTATTGGGCACACTTCTAAATTTAACTTTCAAAAAGCAGCTATTGTCTAAGTTTAACTTACAAGGAGCTGTTATTGGGCACACTTTTAAATTCAACTTTAAAACGGCAGCTTTTGGGCATACTTCTAAATGTAACTTTCAAAAAGCAGTTATTGGGCACACTTCTAGATTCAGCTGTCAAAAGCGGCTATTGGGCACACTTCTAAATTCAACTTTCAAAGAGCAGCTATTGGGCACACTTCTAAATTCAACTTTCAAAAGGCGGCTATTGGGCACACTTCTAAATTCAACTTTCAAAAAGCGGTTATTGGGCACACTTCTAAATTCAACTTTCTAAAGGCGGCTATTGGGCACACTTCTAAATCAACTTTCCACAGAGAGGCTATTGGGCACACTTCTAAATCAACTTTCCACTGAGAGGCTATTGGGCACACCTCTAAATACACAGAGGGGCTATTGGGTATACTTCTAGATTCAACTTTCAAAAAGCGGTTATTGGGCACACTTCTAAATACACAGAGGGGCTATTGGGCATGCTTCTAGATTCAACTTTCAAAAAGCGGTTATTGGGCACACTTCTAAATGCAACTTTCAAAAAGCGGTTGGGCACACCTCTAAGTTTAACTTACAAGGAGCTGTTATTGGGCACACTTCTAAATTCAACTTTCAAAAGGCGGCTATTGGGCATACTTCTAAATTTAACTTTCAAAAAGCGGTTATTGGGCACACTTCTAGATTCAGCTTTCAAAAGGCGGCTATTGGGCACACTTCTAAATTTAACTTTCAAAAAGCGGCTATTGTCTAAGTTTAACTTACAAGGAGCTGTTATTGGGCACACTTCTAAATTCAACTTTAAAACGGCGGCTTTTGGGCATACTTCTAAATGTAACTTTCAAAAAGCAGTTATTGGGCACACTTCTAGATTCAGCTGTCAAAAGCGGCTATTGGGCACACTTCTAAATTCAACTTTCAAAGAGCAGCTATTGGGCACACTTCTAAATTCAACTTTCAAAAGGCGGCTATTGGACACACTTCTTCTAAATTCAACTTTCAAAGAGCAGCTATTGGGCACACTTCTAAATTCAACTTTCAAGGAGCGGCTATTGGGCACACTTCTAAATACACAGAGATGCTATTCGGCACACACCCGAAAGGTTAACAAAGTTATGGTTCAGATGTTTGGTCTGCAGAAACCCAGGACTTGAGTTCATGTCTACTGGTAGTGATAGAAGAGCAGCTACGACTAAGCCCAAAACAAATATTGAAGGCTTTTGCAATACTTCAGCTGGCTGCGCTGTTGGTGATTGCACAAAAATGGAAATGGGGGAAGCCGCCAGGGGGTGCAGGGATGTGGTAGCTCCTCTGCATCAGTTCCTCCCTAATGAGACAGAAAAGAAGATTGAGCCCCCTCATACTGCCCCCAGAGAGCTGCGTTGACTCCCCACATCCTTTCCAAGCTTTCACCAGGAGTGCCCCGGGAAGCAAAAAATGGCAGCTGGGGACCCCGCAATGCCAGAGATATGGGATTTCGTTTAGGTCGGAGCTATTGGTGATCCATGCTGTGCCGCAGCTCCAAAGCAAAGCTATGTGGCACCGAGGATTTTGACCCCGCATCTGGCTATCAGGCAGAGTGGCCAGCACCTCCATACCGCAGAGAGCGGGATCTGAGGAGCGGCCTGTCCCCCGTGCGCCCCAGAGTGTTTGTGTGATGCGTACCGGCACCCGACGAACAGTGGAGCAACTGAGGTGAGAGGCGAACCCTGCGCTGTCCTTTGTGTCGTGTCCGCATAGTGCGCCTTCCCAGTGAGGGATATATTAGTCACAGCGCCACCGGCCCCACATTAGGGAGGATTACAGAGATGAGGGATGGGAGCTGCTGGCTGTCACGGGTGACACGGGATATCCTGTCCTTTGGTACGCTGCCCCTCACCAGGGGGTCCCCCCCCAGACAAGTGCGCTCCAAGGCGATCAGCACAATTAAGAAGCTCTGGAATCCACCAGTGGCTCACTACCTGAGGAGCTAAAGTTCAACAGAGGGTGGGAGACAGGAGGGCCCTCTCCCCAATCACCCGCCCCCAGCCGGAAGACCCACTTGAATGGGACAGTTCACCTAAGGCAATACACCCGGACCTGGCACAAAGAAGATCCAGCTGGGTGACTCAGCCCAGTTAAGGGGTCACACTTGATTTGGAGCCCAAGGATTGTGACAGCTGGGTAGAACAGCTCAACCAAGGCAACAGACTTACCCAAAGCCAGAAAAGAAGGGCCTGGCTCTGCAATGGAGTGCTAGTGTACAAAGTGTTGATAAGAGAGACCACAGAGGCCCCCAGCAACTTGGGGACTCCGGCTGCCCCTGGCTAGGCCCGTGGAACAAACACAGACTACCCTGGCACGGGCCCTCCCCTTGGCATTACTGAGACTCCGGCTGGTCTCCCACAGAAACCACCCAGCGGGGCACGCTGTGGAATTGGGTCATGGGGGGAGAGGGGGCACCCAATCCCCCTGCATCAGGAGAAATTGAGGAAGGCCGGGGGGTGAGGTGAGCAGACCAGAAGGAAAGTGCACAGATAAGAGACTGACCCAAGGTAAGCCCAGACAAGAATTGTAGAGGATCAGTGAGTTCAGCTCGACTTGGGGAGATCCAACGGAGGTGTGGGCCCCCGGTTGAGTACCTGGGGTGTGTTCCTACCTTGTGGAGGACTCCCCCTCAAACCCTGCCGAACAGGCCACAAGCTGAACAGAGCAACTTAAGAGAAGCCATCGCGAGGAGGGATAGCCTGATCGGAATTCAAACTAATCCCCTCCCCCCCAGCGCCCAGTGGGACCCCAGGAAAGCCAACTGAATTGGGTTGAGATGAGGGCCCCCAGGAAACACTTCTGGGGCATGTGCACGCCTTAAGGAAGATCCCCGGCACGTGCTGCTCTGCTCCTTGACAGAACGCACTGGAGCAGGCAGTAAACCTCCTGCCTGTAAGAGGGGAAAGAAGGGGGTGGTTGCATTGTACGACCTCCTTCATTCCCCCAACAGCCACAGGACTGCGATATAGAGAATAGAGGCAGAGCTTGACAACAGAGTGTGGGCCCACGCAGGGGAGCGCAGCGGGACCCCCTAAAGACAGACTAACGGCAAGAGCGTTGGGAACGAGGTACGACCCATCCATTTGCACCGGTCTCCCGCTCCGCACATGGACTCAAGGGCAAAACTGGGATTGTTTGAACACCAGAAAGTAGAGTCGGAAAGTGAATTACCCCACCCCATCATGTCTGAGGCAGGGAGCGACGCCATGTCCACCAAAAGAGATATTGCCTCCCTTCTGGAGGAGATCAGAGGAATGAGGGCGGACATAGGCAGAAAGGTGGACAGAATAAATGTCAGAATAGACAGTATGGGTGAGAGGCTACAGGCGGTGGACAACAACCAGACCTCCCTCAAGACTTTGGAAACCCAAATGGATATGAGGCTGGCGGAGTTGGAAGGAGGGAGGGCGAGGTGGCCCTGAAAATTGATGACTTCGAAAACCGGGAGAGAAGAAATAATCCCGGAGAAGGATGGCGAATCAGACAGAGACCTGAGGAGAACCATCCATGATGTGGGGAAGACGTTGTTCAGCGATGAAAACATGGATGAACCCAAACTGGAGAGGTTCCATAGAGGTTGCATAGGGCGGGAGCCGCCGGGAGGGGCCCGCGACTCAGTGCTCGCACGCTTTCATAACTACCTGGATCGGCAAAAAGTCTTGCAGAAGGCCAGGGAGCTGGGCACTGTATCTCTAGGAAACATGAAGGTGGCGATATATTGTTACGCTCACCTGACTCCCACGGAAGCGCTGGCCTGGTTCGCGCTGCTGTGAACTCTTCTAAGGTGATGCACAGGGTTCGGAAGACGGACTGGACCGGGCCCCCAAATCTGGCTTGCCTGGCTCGCAGAAGTATCCTTCTGTAGGCGAAAATAGGGGATTACCTGTCTGCGGGGTAATGCAATCGGCCTCCCACTTTCCCCTCTCACCCTCCTCGAAACCCTTCTGTGATTTCTCGTAGCGTCTCACCTTAGGGTCTGGAAGGACGAGCTCTCCATCCTGCTTCTGATGCAGGGGCGCGTTGGTATCCAGTTACTTCACTGGATTTTCGGATTGGTGAGAACCAAACTTGCTTGGCTTCCAGATAAGTTTTTTGATAAGAGGTTCCCCTTGTGTCCATGCATTAATGTACTAATGCTAGTGTCTTTTTCCCCATAGGGGCCGGGGTACGGAATGCCGGGGAACAGGCACCGACCCGAGATGAGAGGTGAAATCCTTGTAGAAATCAGGTAAGTCTTTAATGAGCGTTTTTTGGTAATGTCTTTTCATTCGCTCATTAACGCTGATGTCTCTTTTTCCTCTTAGGGTCGGGGTCCGGAAATGCCAGGATGCGGCGCGGACCCGAAATGAAGAGAGAATGAATCAACAGGTTAGTCTTAACATGGAGATTTAGCTTTCCTTATTCCCTTCTCTCTCTCACCTTTTGTTCTGGTCTTTTTCTCCCTAGGCGCTGGGGCGTGACTGCGAATCCGGATAATCGCTGCTGAACATGGAGGCGCCCTGTAAAAGTGAGTGGAATGCGGCGCTGCAGCGATCGACGCGATGAGCTTTTTAAATTAAAGTCTTCCTTTTCAGGATTGTCGGCGAGATGTCTCCGGGATGCGGATTTAGCAGGTAAGGACTTTTCCTTCTTCTGTTCTCATCTTCTCTTCCTTTGCAGGTGATCCAGGATGCTGGCAGGTGTGGCAGAAGTCAGGATGCAGGAGCAGACACGGTGAGCGTCCAGCTGCTAGATGCAGAACAACGCGAAGCACGTGTGGCTGTTCGGGTGGGGTTTAAATAGCCTTGGAAGAAGTTCCAGGTATGTATCCTTCCCCGACCAGGCCTGGATGGTAAATTAGTCCCACAGGTAAAGTAGTTCCTTTCAGGCCTCGAGGAGGCCGGGATCCTGCAGCATGGTCTGCATCAGGTAAGTGCACCCAAGCACTCCCATAATGAGCCTGGCGCCTAGGGCGCCAGGACTGATGTCTTTTATGAGCCTGGCGCCATAGGCACCAGGACACTGTCCAAAGGGCCCCTATATGGGGTTGCTGGGTCCTTCCTTGGGGACTGGATGTCTGCTTTCGGGGACGCAGGGCTTGAACCGGCTCCCCGGGAGCGGGCATCATGACAGCACTCCCCCCCCAAGGCACCTCCCAAGGTTGTTCCCTCCGGGGGTTTTGGTTTGTCTGGGAAGAGTCGGTGGAATTTCCTGACTAATCGAGGTGCATGCACATGGTCGCTGGGTTCCCACGACCTCTCCTGAGGTCCGTACCCCTTCCAATCAATTAGGTAGAACAGTTTTGACCTAAACATTTTTGAGTCTAAAATGTTCTTCACTTCGAATTCGGGCTCCCCATCTATTAGAATAGGTTCTGGAGGTTTGAGTAGTCGGGTTCCGAGTACCACTGGTTTCAGAAGTGACACATGAAAAACAGGCTGAATTTGCATACTAGCTGGTAAATCAAGTTTAGCAGCCACTGGGTTAATTATTGCCGTAATAGAATAAGGTCCCAGATATTTTGGGTTAAAAGTTCGAGGCCCTTTGAGTGGTAAATGTCTGGTAGCTAACCACACTTGATCCCCAATCTGATACGGAGGTGATTCACTCCGATGTAGATCAGCATTCTCCTTGTATTTTCTCTTGGCTTGTTGTAAATGCGTAGGCTTGGGTAATTGTAGAATGCAGTTGTTCTACTGCAGGCATTCCGAGGTTCTGAGGTGAGTCAAGGTTTGAGGTTCGAGGGTGATGCCCAAACAAAGTATAAAAAGGACTGTGGCCAGTTCCAGAGTGTACCAAATTATTATATGCGTATTCGGCTATCCAAAGAATGTCTTTCCAGTTGCTTTCAGATTGCTGTAACATACACCGTAAGTACTGTTCAAGGGTCTGATTTGTCCTCTCGGTCTGACCATCGGTCTGAGGGTGGTGACTGGTCGATAATCTTACGTCGATCTGCGCCATTTGACAACATTTGCGCCAGAAGTGGGAAATTAATTGGCTTCCCCTGTCAGAGATTAGTATAGATGGGAATCCATGTAGCCGAACAATATTTTCGAGGAATTCTTTGGCTAGGACAGAAGCTGAAGGTAAACCTTTCAAAGGAATAAAGTGGGCCATTTTGGAAAACAAATCCACAATTACCAGAATAGTATTGTACCCCGAACAAGGAGGCAGGTCCGTAATAAAATCCATTGATAGGGTGTGCCAGGGTGCTCGTGGTATGTCTAGAGGTTGAAGGAGACCGGCTGGTCTTTTCTTTTGACTTTTATTTTGGGCGCAAACACCACAGGACATCACAAAAGATTTAACATATTTTCGCCAAGAGGGCCACCAAAATTGTCGTTTCACCTTTTCCTCTGTCTTGGCAATACCGGGGTGTCCCTCTATTAATGTATCATGATAACCAGAAATAACTAGTTCATGTAATTCCTTATGTGGCAGGAATAAGCGTCCTTGAAAATAAGGTAAACCATTATCTATGGTAAAGTCTGATCCCTTTTGTATCCATTCCTGTAAGGTTGTAGGGTCCAGGAGTTGTTTCACTCTGGCTTCAATGTCTTCAAGCGTCTGTAACGAAGTCATGCCTAGAATCCTCTGTTCGGGAATTATTGGTACTGGTTCTGAGTTTGTATCAGATTCTCCCATTCCAATTCGGGATAAGGCGTCTGCTTTGCCATTCTTGCAGCCAGGTCGATAGGTAATCACGAAATCAAATTCAGCGAAAAACAAAGCCCATTGGAGCGGCCGTGATGACTCAGCCTTGGCGGTTTTCAAATACTGTAAATTCTGGTGATCAGTGATCACTGTGATGGTATGTCGAGCGCCAAGCAGATAATGCCGCCAGGCTTTAAAAGCGGACTTAATGGCTAACAGTTCTTTGTCTGTGATTGCATAATTAACCTCGGGTGCAGAGAATTTTCTGGACCAAAATGCTACGGGATGCAGTTGGTTGGTTTCGGGATCTCTTTGGGACAGGACAGCTCCCATGGCTAGGCTGGATGCGTCAGTCTCGACGACATAAGGGAGATCTGGACGCGGCTGTTTCAATATAGGTGCAGAGGTAAACTTAGCTTTTAAATCCTGAAAGGCCTGCTCGGCTTCTTCAGACCATTCAAAACGTTTATTTTTCCTCAAGAGTGCAGTAATGGGTTGTACCACGCGTGAAAATTCCGGGATAAACCTGCGATAGAAATTGGCAAAGCCGAGCATGCTTTGAACCCCTTTTACAGAGCTAGGTGATGGCCATTTGAGGATGGCATCCACTTTTCTTGAGTCCATTCGGACTCCTTTGGGTGTCAGGATGAAACCTAGAAACTCGACTTCTGTGGTATGGAAAACACATTTCTCCAATTTAGCAAATAGTTTGTGTTGGCGCAGTTTTTCAAGTACTGCCCTGACGTGTTTTCTGTGATCAGATTCCGAAGAGGAGTACACCAGAATGTCATCGATATATACGACAACACAAACATCGATGAGTTCCCGAAGGACATCATTCATGAAGTATTGGAAGGCAGCCGGCGCGTTACACAATCCGAAAGGCATCACCTGGTACTCGAATAATCCGTATTTTGTACGGAAGGCAGTTTTCCATTCGTCGCCTTCTTTAACTCGTACCAGATGATAAGCCCCCCGGAGATCTAACTTGGTGTATATGCAAGCGTCCTTCACCTGGTCAAGGAGGTCAGGGATCAGAGGCAGAGGATAACGGTTTTTAACCGTTATCTGGTTCAATGCGCGGTAATCGATACAAGTTCTAAGGTCGCCTTTTTTTTGGGCACGAAGAACAAAGCCGAGGATGCCGGGGACTTTGACGGGCGAATAAAACCATTAGCTAGGTATTGATCCAAATATTGTCTGAAATGCAGATTCTCAGGTTCGGTAAGGGCATAAATCCTGCTACAAGGGGGTTGTGCACCGGGCACCAGATCGATTTGGCAATCGTACGATCTGTGAGGAGGTAACGTGTTGGCCTGTTCCTTTTGGAAGACATCCTGAAAGTCTTGGTATTCCGGAGGTAGTTGCATGGAGGCAGAGGTTACAGATGCTAGATTAATCTTCAGGTTTTCTGGGTAGCAGGTTTGTGTACAATCCGGGAAGGTTATTCTCTTAGCTCGCCAATCAATTCGAGGATTATGTGTCTCTAACCAAGGGATTCCAAGAATAACCTGAAACTGTGGAGCCTTGATTACATCAAACACAACACCTTCCCGATGGCCGTCGGGACCAATAAGAGTCACCTCAGTAGTGGAATGTGTTACCGGTCCAGAGGCAATTTCAGTTCCATTGACTGTGGTGATGACATCTTTGCTGGTTTTAGGACGGAGAGGGAGGTTAATCCTAGAGACCAATTCACGATCCACATAGTTTCCAATAGCCCCACTATCGATGTATGCCTTTATTGCATGCAACCCCTTAGGCTGTTCTGGATCTACGAGAACCATTGGCACAATGAAATGCGAGGTCTGAGAGTTAGTTTTCAAGCTCGGCAAGCGGACCCCTACACTTGTCGGGCGAAGTCGTTTCCCGAAACAGAGTCTTCATGGTTATCAGCGGCTCCTACCGCCTTTCAGGGTGGTTTTGCCGGGCAATCTCGTAGAAAGTGTCCAGAATTCCCACAATAAAGACATAATTTTAACTGCCGCCTCCTTTCACGTTCCTTTTGAGTTAAGGGTCCTTTAACCCCTCCAATTTGCATAGGCTCAGAGACATCAACTCCCTTGGGATTAGCATGGGTCTTGACCAACACCCGGGTCTCAAACCTGGACCGATCTGCTTTTCTGTTTTGAAGTCCGTGATCCAATTGGACCACTAAGTCTGTATACTCTGTGCATTCTTGGGGCGGATTTACAACTTGGGCCAAGACATCTTTAAGTTCTCCGCGAAGGCCTCGATAAAACAATGTGACTCTTTTATCCTCTGGCCATCCCGTTTCCACAATTAGTCTATTAAAGGTTGCAATATAGGATAGCAGGTCCTGATTGCCCTGTCGCAGGGATAGAAGTTCGTCATCCAGAGCCTGCCCCTGAGAGTGTCGAGCAAATAACCTTTCCATGCTTGCTTGAAACATTTGAAAATCACGGAGAATCGGGTCATCTTGAGTAACCAGTGGAACTGACCAATCGCAGCGCAGCCGCTGAGATATGACGATACAAAGGCTACCTTGGCCTGATCATTAGGGAAGGCCCCAGGTCTTCTTAGGAAGTGCAAACGACACTGATTCATGAATACGGCGAATCGTTTGGGGTCCCCAGCAAAGCGTTTGGGTGGGGCCAGCGGCATGTTTCCAGGTAGATTAATCTGCACAGGGTTACTGGAAACCACAGGAGCGGGGTTCCCTCCAGAACCAGGTAGAGGAGTTTGCCCAGCTTGACCTTGCAAAAGCTGTCTGGCCAGGTCATCAGTTCTTTCCTTTGATATTATTAATTCCCTCCTGAGGGCATTAGTCTCTTGACGAGCGGCATGTACTTCGGCCCGTAATTCCCCCAGTAATTGGGCCAACTGATCAGTCTCAGAACTTTCCATAGCGTCTGGGTGGGAATTTGTAGGAAGGCTTCGCGTTCTGTTACGCTCACCTGACTCCCACGGAGGCGCTGGCCTGGTTCGCGCTGCTGTGACCTCTTCTAAGTATCCTTCTGTAGGCGAAAATAGGGGATTAACTGTCTGCGGGGTAATGCAATCGGCCTCCCACTATCCCCTCTCACCCTCCTCGAAACCCTTCTGTGATTTCTCGTAGTGTCTCACCTTAGGGTCTGGAAGGACGAGCTCTCCATCCTGCTTCTGATGCAGGGGCGCGTTGGTATCCAGTTACTTCACTGGATTTTCAGATTGGTGAGAACCAAACTTGCTTGGCTTCCAGGTAAGTTTTTTGATAAGAGGTTCCCCTTGTGTCCATGCATTAATGTACTAATGCTAGTGTCTTTTTCCCCATAGGGGCCGGGGTACGGAATGCCGGGAAACGGGCACCGACCCGAGATGAGAGGTGAAATCCTTGTAGAAATCAGGTAAGTCTTTAATGAGTGTTTTTTGGTAATGTCTTTTCATTCGCTCATTAACGCTGTCGTCTCTTTTTCCTCTTAGGGGCCGGGGTCCGGAAATGCCAGGATGCGGCGCGGACCCGAAATGAAGAGGGAATGAATCAACAGGTAAGTCTTAACATGGAGATTTAGCTTTCCTTATTCCCTTCTCTCTCTCACCTTTTGTTCTGGTCTTTTTCTCCCTAGGCGCTGGGGCGTGACTGCGAATCCGGATGATCGCTGCTGAACATGGAGGCACCCTGTAAAGGTGAGTGGAATGCGGCGCTGCAGCGATCGACGCGATGAGCTTTTAAATTAAAGTCTTCCTTTTCAGGATTGTCAGCGAGATGTCTCCTGGATGCGGATTTAGCAGGTAAGGACTTTTCCTTCTTCTGTTCTCTTCTTCTCTTCCTTTGCAGGTGATCCAGGATGCTGGCAGGTGTGGCAGAAGTCAGGATGCAGGAGCAGACACGGTGAGCGTCCAGCTGCTAGATGCAGAACAACGCGAAGCACGTGTGGCTGTTCGGGTGGGGTTTAAATAGCCTTGGAAGAAGTTCCAGGTATGTATCCTTCCTCCAATCAGGTATGTATCCTTCCCTGACCACGCCCGGATGGTAAATTAGTCCCACAGGTAAAGTAGTTCCTTTCAGGCCTTGAGGAGGCCGGGATCCTGCAGCATGGTCTGCATCAGGTAAGTGCACCCAAGCACTCCCATAATGAGCCTGGCGCCATAGGCGCCAGGACACTGTCCAAAGGGCCCCTGTATGGGGTTGCTGGGTCCTTCCTTGGGGACTGAATGTCCGCTTTCGGGGACGCAGGGCTTGAACCGGCTCCCCGGGAGCGGGCATCATGACATATACCAAGACCTGTCTGGACTTACATTGGCAAAGGGGCGCCCATGTTCACCTCTCACAAAGTGGCTCAGTGAGAAAGAGGTGAGATACTGATGGGGTTTCCCCTTCTCCATATCCTTTGACATCGAGATCTACAGCTACAAACTGGTGACCGAGGAAGATCTAAGAAGGGTCATGGAGGAGTTAACGGGAGGAGGCGGGGAAAGAATGGCTGATGAAGAGAAGAGCCAGGAGGACAGACGTTGGCGCATAAAGGGTCCAGATAGTCGGAAAGTCCCAGGTTCAAGAAAATTCAGGAAGCTCGGCTCCCCTCCGGCGGGTCACCCTCTAATCTGGTACTTTGTGAGTACAAGAAGGCCAACCTCGACTGGATGTGTCTACAGGAAACACACTGGAAGTAGGGGGGGGACCTAAATTGCGCTCCTGGAAGGTGAGGGAGGTGATTATGGTCTTTGACGTCAAGAAGAGGCGGGAGGTCGCAGTATTGCTCTCCTTTCGGCTGGGCTTCATGGTAGATTCGGTCTTGGCCGACCCCAATGGGAGATGTGTCTGCAAAGGGTAAAGTAAAGGGAATTAAGCTCATGATTGGTTCAGTATATGCACCGAATGTGCATGAATGTGAATTCTGGGAGAAGGTCAGGGATAAATTAATTGAATTTGCTGAAGATAAATTGGTGGTAGGCATTGACTTTAATATGGTGCTGGACCCGGGGAGGATGGGGAGGGAGATTTGGGCAGGGCAAACCCTGGTTGACCCGGAACGCTTTAAGGCTTTAAGGGGGTCAATGATGTACTGGGGCTATGTGATTCCCTCCCCCCGATACCAGAGGGAGACATGCCGTTCATCGTCTACTCTGCGGTTCACAACTCTTTCTCATGTATTGACCTTATCTTGGTAGACTCAACCCTAAAAGACCAGTTTTTACAGTCCCGGGTAGCCCCTATCCCATGGACAGACCACGATATTGTACAAATCTCTGTGGGCATGTGGGGGGGGGGGTCAGGGCGCTCCTGGGGTAATTGGAGATGTAACGACTTCTTGCTAAAAGACAAGGTGGTGCAAAAGGAACTGCTTAGGGACATCAAGGAGTACTTCCTTTTCAACGACACAGGGGAAGTGGGGATCCAGTCAGTCTTGGAGGGCCTTAAGGCAACTATTCGGGGGACCCTGATGAGAATAGGCTCAGAGAAAAAGAGAGAAAGGGGGGGAAAGGTAGGCAGCAATCCGTAGGAAAATAGAGCAGATACTACCGGCTGACACCCAAGGTCAGTATATCTCACCGGCCAAGGCGGCAGAGCTTCGGCGGTATAAAACACAACTGAAGGCCATCCTGACACAGGACACGGAAAAAAAACTCCTGTTCCTGAAACAGAAATATCACAAGAAGGGGAACAGGGCAGATAAGATCCTAGCCTGGAGACTGAGGGAGGAGAAGAAAAGGAGAACTATAGGGGCTATTAAGACGGAAGAGAATAGGTGCCTGTATGATGTCGAGAGCATCAGGAGTGAACTTGTAAAATACTACAGTATCCTCTACTCGTCAGAATGGGTGGGGGAGGAGACTCATATAGACATATTCCTGCGTAGACAACCAATCCCAGGGCTCCCCAAAGAGATAACAGAAACCTTGAGAACCCCATAACCGTAGAGGAAGTCCTGCGGGCCATTACAGGGATGAAATCGGGTACTCCCCGTGGGAATACGGGTTCACAATAACATTTCATAAACTATTTAAATCCCTGTTAGCCCCGTTTCTAGTGAAGGTATTTAAGGCATGTCTGACAGGTGAACCCCTCCTTTCCCCACGATGATGGCAGCAATCATTGTTGCAATTCCGAAGGAGGGGAAAGATCCCACTATGTGCTCTTTTCATAGGCTCATTTCCCTCCTTATTGGAGATGTAAATATACTGGCAAACGTTCTGGGGACGGGATTGAAGGTGGGGGGATGCCACTTCTAGTGCA
Source organism: Ambystoma mexicanum (assembly GCF_040938575.1). Classification (NCBI taxonomy): domain Eukaryota; kingdom Metazoa; phylum Chordata; class Amphibia; order Caudata; family Ambystomatidae; genus Ambystoma; species Ambystoma mexicanum. The sequence goes on from NC_090921.1 coordinate 988,530,126, forward strand.
AGGGGACCAAGTGGGCTTCATCAGGGGAAGACAAGGACCGGACAACATCAGGAAGACTATCAACCTGATTTATGGGGCACAGGTGGGAGGCCTGGATGCATGCCTAGTAGCGTTGGACTCAGAGAAGGCCTTTGATAGGGTTGAGTGGTCCTTCTTGATGAAGGTCCTGGGAAGGATGGGACTGGGGACCAACTTTCTGAAATGGGTGGCAGAACTATATAATAGGCCTAGGGCAAAGATCCGGCATTGACATGGTATGGCAGGATGACCTCCATAAAAATTAACGTGCTTCCAAAACTGCTATATATAGAGAAGTTTTTTTCAGAAGTCACAGAAGAGCTCTGCAGATTTATATGAGAAAACAAGACCCCAAGGGTGAAAATGGCTACCCTCACCCTTCCAAGGGACAAAGGGGATTTGGGTTCCCGGATATGCGAATATCCTATAAGGCGGCACAAATCAGGGGGTTGCTGGATCATATGAGGGAAGATCTAAGGACTTACTGGACCTACTTGGAAGATCTTGTTGCACACCCACTGAAAGTTGGGGATTACTTTTCATCAATGCCCAGATCGATACCGTAACGTCTCCGATCACACCCTACACTGGTAGTTTTTTGGTCAGTTAGGTGGGAATCTAGAGACACAAATGGTTATTCGTCATGGCCCTCCCCTATGTCATCAATATGGGGGCCTCCGCTTGAGTTGGGACACTAGGGATTCGCCCGCTCACAGAGGTGGTCAGACGCAGAGATAGAGAGGGTGGGACAACTGTTCGAAGGTGGAAGCTTCTGGAATGGGTGAAGGTGCGGGATATACTGGGAGGGGACACACTTTCAATATTTGAGTACCTCCAAATTAAGGGAATTCTAACAGACCCAAAGGGAGCGGCTAGGGACCTAACAGCGGTGGAAAAAAGTCCTCGATCAATCCGTAACGAGGAAAGGCATTCGCCTTTGAGAATGACTCCCTTCTCCAGGTCTCAGTTCATTTCCAAAGGAAAACAAAGTTCCAGCTTGTGGTGCTGCACATTTTCAGTTCCAATTCAAAAGAAAAAGTTCCAACTAAAAGATCATCCCTTATTGACCATAGTATTGCTTCATTATTGGTTTCCTGGAGAATGCCCCCCATCTCCAGGTATTTAGTTCCAGGGGAATTACTCCCTTCCCTGGGTCTCCTTCTGTTTGGCTTCACGACACACAACCCTCACTATTTGGGGTCCTGGAGAATGCCTCCCTTCTCCAGGTATTTTATTCTCAATGTTCTTACAGTTCCAGGGGAATGACTCCCTTCCTCAGGCCTTATTCTGATTGGCCTCGCGATACACAATCTTTCTTGGCTTCACTTGGTAATTCACCAGGTGGTATTGCCTTCTTCTTCTGATGTCTCCTAGTTTCACGGTTCACAAAGGCTGGGCAGAATGACTCCCTTCCACCAACCCCTTCTCAGACTTTAGTATGTAGTTCACACTGCCAGCGGGAGTGCCTCAGTTGCCCCTTCTTCTTTGCCCCTTTGGCTTTCACAGTTCAATATTACCAAGGAGACTGCCTCCCTTCCACTGTCTTGGTTTGCACTTCAAACGTTCACAGTTAACATGAGTTCCCAATCTTATGGGTGCGGGTTCCAGACCCGTGTATTTCTCTTATATGTGTGCTGTAGTCCTAGTCCACTATCCTGCCAGGTGCTGTGACTATTAAGATGACTTGGATTGCTCTTCGTAAAATGTGTGTGGGTCCTAGACCCGCAGGTTTCTCCCCTTTTGGTACTGCAGACCTGGTTCACTATCCTGCCAGGTACTGTGACTATGAAGATTACTTTGACTGCTCTTAATAAAAGGGTACAGGTCCCTGACCCGCGTTCAGACACTTTTCAGCCCTTCCGAAGGCCTACCAACTGTCCCGGCAACCCAGGTACCTGAAAGGGGTTTGCCTATGTTCTTTGGTTGGTCGCAGACTCTCTTCTGTGTCCTTTTGGGCTTCTCGTGGCCCATGCAGCTTTCTGGTGTGCTATGGGAAAACCATGTTATCACCAGGTCGTCAGTAATCCCTTAAGGGGCTTCCCTGCCCATAAGATCCGCCCGTTGAGTACCACTGCCAGGGGGACTAATCGGTAGAGGCCTCACCTGCCTGGCCTCATGGTAAGGGGCACCCCCTAGGGGAGAAGTGATGACATCTGGGGCATTGTCACAGGACCCACGCAGAGCAAGTGCTTCCCTCTATTTTCTGTTTTTTTTTTAATGACAGAAAACATAATACTACCTCTTTGTGGGTCTGTGTAAAAATGGAATAGGAGGAGTTTTATTTACAAATAGCCACTAAACACTGTTGCATTCTGCTCGAATAGTCCCCTCATTCCTGCAGCCACCCTCCCTCGACGTTTATAGGACTGCATACATCATGAACTTTCACTGAACTTAAATGGATTATGTTTGATGTAACCACAGTAATTGTCTTGTATTGTTTCACCGACTACCATTTATTCTTTAGCATGCAGTGCTTATTTCAGATGTACCATTTGATGACATTTGTGTACTGCATTTTTTAAATGTACTAATTTGTTTCGACTACTCACACTTCTAGTTCCTTCTGAGAACCTAACATCTGCCTTGGAGTGCTGAGGAAGGCTTTTTCCAACCTGCTGACAAGTGCCTTTCGAAACTCCACACTATTTAAGCGGCTTTGTTTGTGTCTAGCCAGGGCAGTCACTGAGATATGGGTTTTCGCTGCAGTCTCTTTTTCTGCCACATTTCAATTTTTTTTATTTGTAACATACAGTTTGTAAACAAACTTGTATCACATTTTTTTGTCACAAGTTTCCCAATCTCTCTGTTCTCTAACTCATTTACAGGGTAATTCATAGAATTTCGCACAAAAGTGGCGCACGCGGCTGGCGCACAGTGTGCGCATGCGAATATCTGCGCCAGCCGCGTGCGCTAAAATCGATTTCCGCGCACAGCGTATTCATGGATTTTAGCCTCCAAAACCAGCCATGGCGCAGAGTGGCGCCGCGACCTTGCAGCAGCGCCAGTTACGCCCCCAAGAACGCCCTTGGTCAGGGAAAAGCCATCAAAATTCCCAATTCAGCGCAAAGGGCTGCGCTAACCCTGGACCAGTTTACAGGGCTGAAAAACAGCAAACGCCAAGCGGGGAACGTGTATTACTGGGGTGCGCGTGAAGTTTCACACGCGAAAGGGCCTGTGCGAGTGGGGTACGTGTATTACTGGGGTTCGTGGGAAGTTTCACACGCGATTTCAGCAGGGTACGTGTATTACGGGGTTCGGGTTCGCGGGAACTTTCACACGCGAAAGGGCCTGTTCAAGTGGGGTACGTGAATTATGGGGGTGCGCAGGAAGTTTCACACGCGATTGGGCTGGGTACGTGTATTTCGGGGGTGCGCGGGAAGTTTCACACGCAATTGGCCTGTGTATGTGTATTTCAGGGGTGCACGGGAAGTTTCACACACGATTGGCCTGGGTACGTGTATTTCAGGGGTGCACGGGAAGTTTCACATGCGGTTGGGCTGGGTACGTGTATTTCAGGGGTGCGCGGGAAGTTTCACACGCGATTTGGCCTGGGTACGTGTATTTCAGGGGTGCGCGCGAAGTTTCACACGCGATTGGCCTGGGTACGTGTATTTCAGGGGTGCGTGGGAAGTTTCACACGCGATTGGGCTGGGGATGTGTATTTCAGGGGTGCGCGGGAAGTTTCACATGCGATTGGCCTGGGTACGTGTATTTCAGGGGTGCGCGGGAAGTTTCACACGCGATTGGAGTAGGGTACGTGTATTACCGGGCTGCGCATGAAGTTTCACACGCGATTTCGCTGTCAGAGCGGGGAACGCATATTTCGGGGGTGCGCGGGGAGTCCTACACGTGAATTGGCAGTGTGGGTCCTCCCAGGTGTCCCCTCTACCCCCTCCACGGCCCCTGCAGGCAGCCCACACCACAGGGGACTACCCTGCACCCCTGGTCATGTCCCGCAGGCAGCCCATCCACCATGGGCATGCCCCCCAGCCAAGCCACATGTCACGTTGCAATATGATCACCAACTCATGTCTCCCAGCACTGCCATCCCCCAGCAGTCAGGGGCACCTGCCAGCAGGCCCCCACTCATGTCCCACACATGTCCCCCTGCACCCCCACCCCCAGCAGTCAGGGGCACCTGCCAGCAGGCCCCCACTCATGTCCCACACATGTCCCCCTGCACCGCCACCCGCCAGCAGTGCAGGACACCTGCCAGCAGGCCCCCACACATGTCCCACACATGTCCCCCTGCACCCCCATCCCCCAACAGTCAGGGGCACCTGCCAGCAGGCCCCCACTCATGTCCCACACATGATCCCCTGCACCCCCACCCCCCAGCAGTGCAGGGCACCTGCCAGCAGGCCCCCACACATGTTCCCCAGCACCCCCACCCCCCAGCAGTCAGGGGACCTGCCAGCAAGCCCCCACACATGTCCCACACATGTCCCCCAGCACCCCCACCCCCCAGCAGTGCAGGGCACCTACCAGCAGGCCCCCACACATGTCCCCCAGCACCCCCACCCCCCAGCAGTCAGGGGCACCTGCCAGCAGGCCCCCACACATGTCCCACACATGTCCCCCTGCACCCCACCCCCCAGCAGTGCAGGGCACCTGCCAGCAGGCCCCCACACATGTCCCCCCAGCAGTCAGGGGCACCTGCCAGCAGGCCCCCACACATGTCCCCCAGCACCCCCACCCCCCAGCAGTCAGGGGCACCTGCCAGCAGGCCCCCACACATGTCCCCCTGCACCCCCAGCCCCCCATCATTGACAAGCACCTGCCAGCAGGCCCTGACACATGTCCCCCAGCCAACATGTCATCACAATCCAGATCCCTGGCGCTTATGGCCACACAAATCCTACCCCACAGCACCCCAGTCCAAACACCCAACCAAGCTTTACATCCACTCCAAATTGAAATCCCCATTACATGATAGATCACAAATAAGCAGTATGCGCATGAGTACAAGTCTGTCCAACCCACACAATGGCAACACATGACTGAGAAAACCCACATTGTGACATACATGAAACCAATGAGAGAAGACCACACATTGAATTAAGAAACAAAAATGTAATCAAGTCAAAATGAAGGGAATGAAATAAAAACACACAATAATGCCAATAATAATGAAAATGCAGCATGTCCCAAAAAATGATAGATAAAAAAAATGAGAATCCAAATTAATCCAAATGAAAATGTGTCCAAAGTCACAGTCCAACAAAGCAAATCCAAAGGCAAAGAAAAGCGTAATATCCATTTCTCCATGGTGAAGAAAAATAAAGATGAAGGAGAAAAATCAGGGATAATGCCATGTCCACCTCCAACTCCCTGCGAATTCCCTTGAGGCACTCAGCCCGCCTCAGCGCCCTGCGCATGGAGTTCTCCGCCCTGACCATCGTGAGCCGTGCCTCCTCCGCCCGCCGCCGCTCCGCAGCTATCTGCTGGCCCCACCGCTGCCACACGGAAGACACTCCCATTCCAGGGTCCTCCTGCCCTCCGGCCGATGCCTGCCCCTCTGATGTAGATTGCCCCGAGCCATGATGCCTCCCACGTTGAGCCTGCCGCTGCCTCCGACGCAACTGCCTCTGCCAGCACGGCAGCATCCAGGCTGATGGAATCCACCGACGCCGTCGTGCACGTGCCCTGCTCGATGATGCCGGCACATCCTCCATCTGCTGGGGTCCAGTTGCTGTGGTGTCCACACCTGCTGGACCTCCGACTCCTGACTGTGGCAGGAATGGGATCCCCACAAAGCTGGCTGTGTTGGTCAGGGCAGGTCCACAGGGGGCCCTGGTGGCATCTGGGCCGGAAGACGTCATGGAGAACGACTGGCGCATAGTCTCCCCAGAGGAGGAGAGGGCCGCCAGACTGGCCGAGAAATGTACAAAACTCCCGACCATGGACACTCCCAACTGGGCCACGTTGGCACGCTGCTCTTCGTGATGACGTGCTTGCTCCCCCCGGGAAGCACGCACGTCATCACGAATGTCACGTGTGCGCAACGCGACACCAATCGGGACCTTCTCCATACGGCCAGGGGTCCCCTCGTCTGCAGGTAGAGGAGTGTTAGATGACATGGACATCCCCCCCTACCTGCGGACGGGCCTGGGATGGGGCATCCCTTCTGGTGCATGGTGGTGCAGTCACAGGGTCAGGGACAGCGACATGCACAGGCCCCTCCGCGGTGACCTGTGCTGCCTCCTGCCCCTGGCCCTGGACTGCACCACTTGCACCAGTGGTACCACCCCCACCAGGCCCCATGTGCGGCTCAGTAGCGGCCTCCTCCTCCTCTGTGGAAACCACCAACCTGGATGGCTCCACACCGTCTTCCGCCGTTGCAAGCCCCTGTGGGGGCTCACCCACCCCTTCCGCTGCAGCCGTAGTGGCAGACGCAGCACCAGTCCCCTCACTCCCGGACAATGGTAAATTCTGGGAGGGTGACTGGGCCTTGCGTCGCCGGCCGGTGGGGGCATCCCCGCCGCTTTGCTCCACAGCGCCGTCTCCGCCCTCTTCATCACTTGCCGCTGTGTAGAGGGAGACATAGAACACAAACATCAGGGTACTGTACAATGGTCCCCTAGACAGGAAGCAATAGCAGATGAGTGGCACTGTCAAACATCATTTCCATCATGTCCCTCCACAACACATGGGTCAGTGCAGGCAAAACACATGCAGTAACAGGCATGGCGCATGCCTTGAACATTAGCATACATGTCCAAGGGACTCTTGAAACATACAATGCTGGTTTGAAACTCACATGCATCATGGGTCATGCCTATCACATGCACACACTTCACCCTAGTTTCATCCATCTGGCCTCGTACACCCCAGACACAGTATATACAAGGATGAGTAGGCTGCATCAGTGAATCTGAACATTGTCACAGACATGTGTCATGCATCCATGGCATTTCCAAGTCAGACACGCAAGTCAGACACACAGACATGGACACCATACATGTCCGTGACAGCACCACCCATCTCTCACACCCCATCCATGTCCAATAACAGAGACAGGCATGCATTAATGTGTGCATTCCCCATGCTGCTCCGCATGTTGCATTGTAACACATGCACCAACCATGTGGTTCACACATTACTGGTCTCACATGCATGACCATGATGTCCCTGCACACACACAAATAAACATGGCCTATGTCACACATACAGGCAAGTATCAGACAACCAGCACCCTGCAACATGCCCTGTCTCACGCAGCAATGCTTGGCCACTTACCGCTCAACTCCGGACGGGTCTGCCTCTGAAGGATTTGGGCGTGGAGTGCTGGGCCTACGCGTTCCAGGACCCTCATCTTGATGGTACTCATGCTGCCCCGGCCCCCCACCACGAGGCGCCGGGCCTTGTTGAGGGTCCTGAACCTCAAGTCCTCCCAGCGCTTCTTGACTTGCTTGATGTTGCGGGTTGCCACCCCCTGCGCGTTGATGGCAACCACAAAGTCGTCCCAGATCCTATCTCGTCCTTCCTTGTTGGCGCGTGATGTTCCGAAGAGGGCATCATAATGCCCGAGGACATGCTCCACCAGGACACCAACTTCCTTCTGACTGCTGGTGGCCCTCTGCCCCTCTGGCTGGGGTTCGCCAGTGGTCTCAGATTGTGTTTGCCCCGACATGGCGACCCCCAAGGCAGGCGTGGGTGGGCAACTGGGTTCTGGGGCTGGGCTGGGGAGCGATGGTATCCCAGTCGGGAGTCTTCTGTTCCAGCAGGGGTGGACACAGCAACTGGACCCCTGCAGATGGCTGATGTGCAGGCACCAAATAGCGGGGCACGTGGGCAGCACGGAGGCAGGCAGCAGCAGATGGCATGTGGGAGCATGCTCGGGGTTCTTGGGGACAGGAAAATGGCCTTCAGGGCAGGAGCGTGGTCTTCCGTGTTTTCGCGTGGCCAGCTTGATACGGAGTGATTTGGCACGTGAAAAAATTGCACATCAGCATGTAATTCGAGGAAAGGGCCTTAGCGTGTAAGTGCGTCAGCACACGCACGCGATTCCATTGGACCAAAGGCCCTTAGCGCGTAAGTTACATTACGGGCGCAGGCTTTTCCCTCATAGCACATGATGACAGAGCACACGTGGAAAAACTGCACGTCTGAGTGGCAACACGTGTAATTGGATGAAAGGGCACGTACACGCGTAAGTGAAGTGTACGTGTGGGCCGGGTTAAAGGGTACGTGTAGGACGCCATTTTATTGTACGTGCTTTTCGTGGAGAGTGAGTGGGTGAAATCTGTACTTCTTGTCGGTTCACACGCGATAGGCCTTGGGCGAGCAGGGTACGTGTATTTCTGGGGTGCGCGGGAAGTTTTACACGCGATTGGGCCTGGGCTAGCGGGCTACCACTCACCGTCTGCCTTGCATGTAGAAGAACGCGTAGCCAACACCCACCCGCTGTGAAGTAATAGCATGTGAACCCCAACGCCTGGAAAACACACGCACCGCACCTCACGAAAAGCACATACAGAGCAATTGAAATCCATGTGGGATCTTCAAGCCCTGCCAGGGCAACGCCCGTGCGCAATACGTCACAAACGCGCTTCCGCGCTAAGGGCCTTTGGTCCAATGGAATCGCGTGTGTGCGCTGACGCGCTCACGCGCTAAGGCCTTTTCCTCGAATTACACGCTGACGTGCAATTTTTTCACGTGCCAAATCACTCCGTATCAAGCTGGCCACGCGAAAACACACGCTCCTGCCCTGAAGGCCATTTTCCTGCCCCCAAGAGCCCCGAGCACGCTCCCACCTGCCATCTGCTGCTGCTGCCTGCCTGCCTGCTGCCCACGTGCCCTGCTATTTGCTGCCTGCACATCAGCCATCTGCAGGGGTGCAGTTGCTGTGACCACCCCTGCTGGGACTGAAGACTCCCGACTGGGATACCATCGCTCCACAGCCCAGCCGCAGGACCCAGTTGCCCACCAACGCCTGCCTCTGGGGTTGCCATGTCGGGCACACCATCATCTGAGACCACTGGGAACCCCCAGCCAGAGAGGCAGAGGGCCACCAGCTTCACTGCCACCGAAGTTGGGGTCCTGGTGGAGCAAGTCCTGGGGCAGTATGATGCCCTCTTCGGAAGTTTGCGCGCCGACAAGGAAGGAAGGACGGACCAGGATCTGGACAGACATCGTGACTGCCATCAACGAGGAGGGGGTGGCAGTCCGAAAAGTCCAACATGTCAAGAAGCGCTGGGAGGACTTCAGGTCCAGGACCCTCAACAAGGCCCGGCGCCTCTTGAAGGCAGCGGATGCTAAGGGGCGCCGGGGCCACCCGTCGGAACATCAAATGAGGGTCCTGGAACGCATATCCCCAGCGCTCCACGTCCAGGTCCTTGAGAGGCAGACCCGTCTGGAGCCAAGCGGTAAGTGTACATGCATACTGATTGTAAGCTGTGCGTGTGGTAGTGTGCCAGTAGTGTGCAGGTTTCACATGTGGTTTTGTAGGGCCATCTATGGATGTGTATGTACAGGGCAATGAGGCTAACACATGCGAGTCCTCTCATGTGTGAGACACATGGATGGTGCATGTGTTTGTAAGCTTGCATGCCAAATGCAGATGTGTGAGCACACATGCTTGAATGACTGTGTATGTAAGTTGGCATGGTTGTAGTGTCACACATGGATGTCGGTTCCAGCTGCATGTATCTGCACCGTGTACATGTGCATGTGTGTGTATTTCACAAGGATGCAACATGGATGCTTGGGACAGTGATATGTAGAAGACTGATTGCCAGATGTGACATAGATGCCGATCTCATCACTGCGACAATTGGTGGAGGTGTACACATGCATGTAAGTGTAGTGGCGTGTGTGCATGTCTAGTGCACTCCCTGTGTTTCATGTGATGTCTGGCTCACCTTTGGCTGCTCATGCTGTTGTATGTGTATGGATGGTGCTGGCTGTTGCCATATGGTTGTGGAATTGCTCAGGTGTGTGAGATGACATGCCATGTGTGTTGGGGATTGTGATGCCATGTCTGAAGTTTGACACTGCCACTCATGTGCAACTGGCATGTGTGTATCAGTCCATTGTACAGTGTCCTGATGCCTGTCTCCTATCTCTCCCTGTCTGCAGCGTCAACTGATGAAGAGGGCGGAGAGGGTGCTGTGGAGCACAGCGGCGGGGATCACACCACCAGCCGGAGACGCAAGGCCCGGCTCCCCTCCCAGGTTGTGATCTCGTCAGGGAGTGAGGAGTCGGGTGGCCGCGTCCCATGCCGCAGCTGCCGAGGGTAGGTCCAAGAGGCAGAGGTCGGAGTTGGACTCCTCGGCAGCAGAAGGGGCAGCTGAGACCCCACAGGGTCCGACGAAGGAAGATGGCACGGAGTCATCCAGGTTGGTGGGGGGTTTGGAGGAGGAGGCCGCACAAGGGACAGAGACGGGGTCTGGATGTGGGGATTCCACTGGTGCCAGTGGTGCAGTGCAGGGGCAGGGACTGGAGGCAGCACAGGCCTACACAGAGGTGCCTGTGTGTAATCCTGTCCCTGATCCTGTGACTGCATCATCCCGCACCAGCAGGGATGCCTACGTCCAGACCTGTTTTCAGGGAGGGGATCCGCTTACAACAACTGGCCTTCCTCTCCCTGCGGACGCGGCTATCCGGGACCGGGTTGAGCCTGTCCTGGGTGGGGTGGCGTTGTGTCAACGGGACATGCGAGGTGACCTGCAATCTTTTCATGGGGATACTGCACGTCATCTCGAATGGCTCGTTGACCACGTCAGCCTACTGGGACAGGTCACCCAGGCTGGATTCCTCCATTTTCTGAACCTTGCTTCGACCCCCTCCTCACCTTAACCCCCTATGCGCGTCGTTCTCTGTGCCATCTTCCCACCCATGTATCACCTGGGTACCCTGTGGAGCTGCCTCTGACCGTGCGGCCAGGCTGGTGGAGGACACATCCCTGCCACAGTCGGGAGTTGGACGTCCAGCAGGGGTGGCCACCTCAACAACTGCACCCCAGCCAGAGGAGGATGTGCAGGCAGCAGGGGCCAGGGCACGGGCACAGGAACAGCAGCAGCAGCAGCAACAAGGTGGGAGCCATGATGGCTCGGGGCCTTCGACATCGGAGGGGCAGGCATCGGCCGGAGGGCAGGAGGACCCAGGACGGGAAGTGTCTTCCATGTGGCAGCGGTTAGGCCATGCTATAGATGCAGAGCGGCAGCGGGCGGAAGAGGCACGGCTCACGATGGTCAGGGCGGAAAACTCCATGCAAAGGGCTCTGAGGCAGGCCGAGTGCCTCGTGGCAATTCGCAGGGACCTGGAGGTCCGGATGTCATCGTCCCAGCGAACCCTCGTGGCCTTAGAAGAGGACCGCCTCTGCGACATCGAGCAGGAGTTTGATGATACCCTGGCCCGGGAAATCAGGAAGTGAGCCGTCGGACTAGCCCGCTGCCATTGTATATAGTTGATTAGTGTTAGGTTTCCTTTTGGTTTTCATTTAATTTGGGGCGCTTGGACAATGCCCCACCTTTTTGTATATAGTTATTCATTAGGTAGGGTTTTTGTAGGTTTCCTTTCAATGGTTGGGCTCATGGACCCTGGATTTGTACTTTGTATATAGGTCTACACTGGATTTCACTTCATTTAAGTTTCTTTTTTACCATGGATCAATGGATGTGTCTTATTTTTACACTTTGGATTTGGTTGGACGGACAGACTCTTTGGACCCATTTGCTTTTGGATTGATTTGGATTCTGGTTTCACACATTTTTTTTTAAATATTTTGGACATGCAGCTTTTTCTTCATTATTTCCATTATTGTGTGATTTTATTTTTTATTCATTTGGTCAATTATTGAATACACATTTATTATATACTTTACTGATGTGGTCTTATCTCATTTGTTTTGTGCATGTCACAATGTTGATCTGTTCAGTCATGTGTCACCATTGCGTGGGTCTGAGGGACATTGATTCATGGCCATGCTGGTTATGTATTTTCTATCATGACTTTGGGAATTCAATGTGGGGTGTTTGGACTGGGGTGGGATTTGGGTGGCCATGAGAGGCATGGGTCTGGAGTGTGATGATCTGTCGGGGGGGACATGTGTGGGTGCCTGCTGGCAGGTGCCCCTGACTGCTTGGGGTGCAGGGGGACATGTGTGGGGGCCTGCTGGCAGGTGCCCCTGACTGCTGGGGGGTGAGGGTGCAGGGGGACATGTGTGGGACATGTGTGGGGGCCTGCTGGCAGGTGCCCTGCACTGCTGGGGAGTGGGGGTGCAGGGGGACATGTGTGGGGGCGCAGGGGGACATGTGTGGGGGCCTGCTGGTAGGGGCCCTGACTGCAGGGGGACATGAGTGGGACATGAGTGGGGGCCTGCTGGCAGGTGCCCCTGACTGCTGGGGGGTGGGGGTGCTGTGGGACATGAGTGGGGGCCTGCTGACAGGTGCCCTGCATTGCTGGGGGGTGTGGGTGCAGGGGGACATGTGTGGGGGCCTGCTGGCAGGTGCCCCTGACTGCTGGGGGGTGGGGGTGCTGGGGGACATGTGTGGGGGCCTGCTAGTAGGCACCCTGCACTGCTGGGGGGTGGGGGTACAGGGGGACATGAGTGGGGACCTGCTGGCAGGTGCCCCTGACTGCTGGTGGGCGGGGGTGTAGGGGGACATGAGTTGGCGGCCTGCTGGCATGTGCCCCTGACTGCTGCGGGGTGGGGGTGCAGGGGGGACATGTGTGGGACATGAGTGGGGGGGCTGCTGGCAGGGGCCCTGTACTGCTGGGGAGTAGGGGTGCAGGGGGACATGTGTGGGGGCCTGCTGGTAGGTGCCCTGACTGCAGGGGGACATGAGTGGGACATGAGTGGGGGCCTGCTGGCAGGTGCCCCTGACTGCTGGGGGGTGGGGGTGCTGTGGGACATGTGTGGGGGCCTGCTGACAGGTGCCTGCACTGCTGGGGGGTGTGGGTGCAGGGGGACATGTGTGGGGGCCTGCTGGCAGGTGCCCCTGACTGCTGGGGGGTGTGGGTGCTGGGGGACATGTGTGGGGCCTGCTGGCAGGTGCCCTGCACTGCTGGGGGTGTGGGGGTGCAGGGGGACATGAGTGGGACCTGCTGGCAGGTGCCCCTGACTGCTGGTGGGTGGGGTTGTAGGGGGACATGAGTGGGGGCCTGCTGGCAGGTGCCCCTGACTGCTGCGGGGTGGGGGTGCAGGGGGGACATGTGTGGGACATGAGTGGGGGGGGCTGCTGGCAGGTGCCCTGCACTTCTGGGGGGTGGGGGTGCTGTGGGACATGAGCGGGGCCCTGCTGGCAGGTACCCTGCACTACTGGGGGGTGTGGGTGCAGGGGGACATGTGTGGGGGCCTGCTGGCAGGTGCCCCTGACTGCTGGGGGGTGGGGGTGCTGGGGGACATGTGTGGGGACCTGCTGGCAGGTGCCCTGCACTGCTGGGGGTTGGGGGGGCTGGGGACATGTGTGGGGGGCCTGCTGGCAGGTGCCCCTGACTGCTGGGGGTGCTGGGGGACATGTGTGGGGGGCCTGCTGGCAGGTGCCCTGCACTGATGGGGGGTGTGGGTGCAGGGGGACATGTGTGGGGGCCTGCTGGCAGGTGCCCCTGACTGCTGGGGGGTGGGGGTGCTGGGGGACATGTGTGGGGGGCCTGCTGGCAGGTGCTCTGCACTGCTGGGGGGTGGGGGTGCAGGGGGACATGAGTGGGACATGAGTGGGGGCCTGCTGGCAGGGGGGTCATGCTTGGTGATCAGTAGTGCAAGGTGACATGTGACTTGGCTGGGGGGCATGCCCATGGTGGATGGGCTGCCTGCCGGAGATGACCAGGGGTGCAGGGTAGTCCCCTGTGGTGTGGGCTGCCTGCAGGGGCCGTGGAGGGTGTAGAGGGAACACCTGGGAGGACCCACACTGCCAATTCACGTGTAGGACTCCCCGGCACCCCCGAAATACACGTACCCTGCTGAAATCGCGTGTGAGACTTCCCCGAATCCCAGGAATACACGTACCCCACTCGCACAGGGCCTATCACGTGTGTAACTCCACACGTACCCCAGAAATACACGTACCCCACTCCCACAGGCCCTTTCGCGTGTGAAACTTCCCGCGCACCCCAGAAATACACGTACCCCACTCGCACAGGCCCTTTCGCAGGTGACACTTCCCGCGCACCCCAGACATACACGTACCCGGATCCAATCGCGTATGAAACTCCACGCGAACCCCATTTATACACGTACCCTACTCGCCCAAGGCCTATCGCGTGTGAATCTACCCTCGCACCCCCGAAATACACGCACACGCTATTTTTCACACAGCGGGTGTCCGTGTTTGTCGCGTACCCCTTTGCACGTCATTTGTCCTAGAGGGACACAGTATGGGACATTCATTCATCATAGCTGTATGTACGTGCTTTTTGTTAATGCACATTTTTTTCATGCGCAGGGACGCTACGCCTGCCTTCGTGTGGCGGACGTGTTTAGGCCTGTGCGCGTCTTTGCCCGTGCGTTGGTTTGCCCTATTCGATTCCATGAATACGTGTTGTAGCCGAGCGTGTGGGCGTTCCGCGCACTTGCCTCCTGTACTTCCCCCGTGACGCCCACATTTTCACGCGTTGTTCCCCATTCCGCGTGTCAGGCCCTGTGTTACGCCTACTTTTGTTGTGTGCGCCGCGCTATGTGCGCTTTCGCTCTGCGCTTAGCGCACGCTGTTTGAAGGCGTGTGCGCCAGCGTGCGCTGAACAGGATTTCAGCGCACATCCATCGATTTCCACGCGCACGGCACAGACTTCCATTAATCGCTTGCACTGGTTTCGCTGCGATTTTTGCACTGGCACTGCGATTCACACGCTTGCGCTGAAAATTTCAGCGCACATTAATTCCATGAATGAATGTGCGCTGAATTGGCCTCTTTGTCTCTTTTTACTCAATCTTTGCGAGCTACATATTGTTCTTCTTTCCTGGCTAAAACACTTTTTTCAATTTCAAGCCAATATTTTATCAAGATAATTTACAATCGCACATGTTAACTGTACATTATGACCATTCAGAATTAAGAACCACCAATCTTCCATATTATTGTTCAGTGGAGCCCATTTTTCTAGGAAAAAGGACCTATAGTCTTTAAGCACTGGACACTCTATTCGCAGATGTTTCATTGATTCCACTTTTTCTTTGCAATATCTACATACATTGTCTTTAGTTTCCGGATCATGTCTCATAAACAGCATTTCTTTGTTTCTTTGTGCATTTAACCGCAATCGCACAAAGCCATCTCAATGGTGTCTTGACGGAAACTTTTGTAGATATTTTGTCAATTTCTCTTAAGTGTTCATTGCAGTTCCTAAATAAAGAGATGTTGCTAAGTCTTTATACTTCCCCAGATCTTGAATCCAATGCCATTGTTTCAATTTCTTTTTGGATATTTGCGGCTGACTCAACCATGTTTCTAACTTTGTATCTGCAGATTGTGACGTTTTCTCAAGAGTCTCTCTCCATGTAAGTAGCAGACCTCTGTGTGGATACTTATCAGTTGGCGCAAAGATTTCATATGCTGGTTTGGGATTATTTATACACCTCTTTCTCAGAAGTGCCATTGACTTCCATAGCACTGTTTCATGTAATGCATTCGGTGCTAGTTCATTACGAATGAAAATCATGGAGATGCTCTTTGCTAACCTCAATACTCTTCTCCATAAATCCCTTCTAAATATGGCCAGATGTTGTGGTTTAAATTCCAGCCAGCCTCTGTACCAAACGTAATAGCTGGAATTACTTTCTGTATATAAAAGGTACGTGCTGGAATCATGGTAAATTTCCATACAATTCCTTGCAGAGACAGTTGTCATGCGCTAGATTAGATCTTGGACCCAGCTCCATTCCCTGATTGATATATTAAACAGTACTCCTAAATAACGGATTTCTGAAACTATTTCAATTTGAACATCATCAATCGACCATCTGAAATTACTATTCCTTGTTCCTTTTATTGGCCCGATCTTCATTATTTTTGTTTTCCTTACATTAATCAGTAAATCATTTTCTTGCATCTAGCTTTACAGAGGTGTTAGAAGTCGTTGAAGCCCTATCTGTGTGTTGTCGAATAGGACCAGATCATCCGCATATGTTGCCCAATTTATTTGATGTCCATTTGTCTTTGGCGGGAAGCAGTTGACTACCTTCAAGGCCTTAGGCATATCCACAATATCCACAATTAACAGCTTAAATAACAGGGCTGCTAAGGGACAGCCCTGTTTCACTCCTTTTTGGTAGCAATTGCCTCTGATAGGTCTCCTTTATCGTTTAGTCGAACTTGAATGGTTGTATTGCATGAAAAGCCATTATCGGTTGTAGTATGTTTTCTGGACATGCCCAGGCCTTTAGTTTCATCCACAGGATGTCAAGATTTACCGAGTCAAACACTTGGCGCATGTCCACAAATGTCAGAAAGAGATTTTGCTTCTTCCTCATTGTTTCAAGCTTTAAGAATCAAAGATTGCTAGATTGGCTTTGATTCCAACTTTCTTTGTAAATCCAGTCTGCTAAGCCAGCCTTAATTGCCCATGCTGTTAATTTTTGCTGCAAAGATGTGGCTAAAATCTTTCCAATTGTATCTTGAAGGGCAATCGGACGATAATTTGATGGGTCTTCTCGATTGCCCTTCTCATAAACTGGTACGATTATGGCAGTAACCCATGATGGAGGTAGACATTTCAAGACAGCAATTCTTACAAAAAGCATCTCAATGAATCTGGACCATAAGAACTTGTTTGCCTTAAGCATGACATTCGTGATGCCGTCCGTACAGGCAGCATGAGAATTTTTTAACCTTGTGATTGCCAGGACAATGTCTTCCACCGTTTCACATATGTCCCAGACAATTGAATTGTGAACAATTGTATTCGACCTCTTGACTGTTTGTACACAGAGAACCTCTATAAAGTGTTTAATCCATTCACTTTCAGATACTCCATTTGCAAGTAATGCGTTTTGGTTTACGTATCCTTTATTCAAGATACTCCAGATTTCTTTCGAGCTATGTTTTTTTATTAAGTTTAGCATTTGTTCCCTGCATTCTTGATCACGCATGATGGTGAATGCTTTTAACCAATTTAGATATTTCTGTTTTCGTTTTTTAATTGCACTTGGAATTAAAACTCCTCGTTTTTTTTAGGGCTCTAATGTTCTTGTGCATTTGCTTTTGTTCACTATTTACTTTCGGCACTCCATGGATGTTTAATTGTGAAATTCCTTTCAAACAATTTTGACTTGAGTTTACTTGAATTAACAACGGCGCATAATTCATGGACTCCTCTTTTGGAACTATCGTCGATCGTAGAGCGGTAGTTAAATATTCGATCTGTTTGACATTGATCCTTAATCTGTTTCTTCCATAGTTTGTTTCAATTGGTTGATTTATATTGATTATAATTTACATTGCAGATACCAAGACAGTTCCAAAACGTCATGGTCACTTCTTTTAGTCGATATTATAGAAAGCTTTGCAATATTATGCCACGTGTTTAAGGAAGTCTAAATGTAATCCAATGTTTTATGATTTCCATCGTTGTGCCATGTGAACTTCGGCGGTATATCATCTATTACATTCCCGTTTACCATCACACAATTGCGTGATTCAATGGCTTTTTCCCAACGTGTACGCCTACTAGGAGCTTTAAATGTTGCATATTTTTCTGTTACCAATTGTTCATTCGTTTTTTCCAAACCATGAAAGATTCATATCTCCACAAATGATGATTGACAAATCGTTATATTGTGTTTGACTTCTGTCTATTAGGGACATTACGGAGTTCACAATGTTTTTTGATGATATCTTTGCAGGATTCCAGTACAAATTAATAAGAAAGAGGTATTTCGTTTTTTCCACTCCAAAGCAGCATAAATTTAGAATTGTTACTTGGACAAAAATATTCGGGTTTTCATTTGTGAGCCCTTCCCAGCCTGTGCCATTTTTTACCATCGTTATTAAACCAGAAAATGGCCACCCTTGAGGACTTTTGTCAGCCGGGTTTAACTATACCAAATAGCCCTGTCTTCCTGGTGGAGTTCGCAACCATTTTTCCTGCAAACATATTGCGAATTTTTTTATCCAAGTCCACAGGAAATTTGTAAAATAAATGTTGAAATATCCTGGTGTTCCATGATATTAGTTTGAAAAGATCTTCTTTTCTATCATGAGGTAGCACATTTTTCTGCGGCGCCATTTTTGATTGATTCTTTGCCTTACAACTTTTACCCCAAATACTCTCTCTTGACCTTGGATTCGTCGAAGTTATATTCAGCCTTTTCCTCAGCTCATCTCTTTTCTGCTCATTTGTTAGAACAGCTGAATCGACATTTCCGTCATGTTGATTTGTACTGATGATTGTACTTACTTGGCTTCGGCTGATATTTCGAAGCCAAGAAAGTACAATTCTTCTCTTGCCGGGATACTTTCATACTGCATGGGATTTTATATGTAGCAAAACCTTATTCGATCGGTCTTCAGTTACATATTCGACAATGCCAATGTCCTGTGATGTTATTGTGCGTAGTACTGGCACTGTGTGAAATAAACACATTACATTTACACTATTTAAGTTGACTTTATTATCATCCGCAAAAACGTTTTCCACACGAAGTTTCCATGACAAGGCATTTGGCTCAGTCAATGTTAGTCTTTTAGGTTTGTGTGTTAGTTTTTGGCATTGTGCTGCTGTTAATTTTGGATTCAAACTTGCTTGAACTTTATTTTAAGTCATGGCTTTCAATGAAGACTCATTTAATCCTTCCTTTTCATGTCCGCCTCTCTGATCGAGGGGAACCACATATTTCCCCAAGTTCTTATTTGCATTTATTGGTGCTTTAATTTGAGCCTCCAACAATTTGGCCTTTACACACTTACAAGACAATTCCACATTTACTGAACATTCTGGCTCATTATCTCCAGAATCTAAGCTCCCAGCTTCTTCAGATTCTATCGAGTATGTGGATAAATTACATAAATCAACAGAAGAGTCTACTGAGTGAGTCAAAAACTCATTAGAGTCTAACTTTAAACGCTTTTTAGGATTTCCTTTTTATATTTTAACCTTATTATTAGTTTGTTTCTGATGTTTAGTTGAATCAGACGTCTCTCTTGAAAACAAACTCGGTTTTGTTGGTGTTGACAAATTCCTTATAAACTTTTTCGACCGGTTTGTTTGTTTTTTTGGATCAAATGGTTTTTGCTACACCTTTTATTTCAGAGCTTCCCCGTTTTTTTGGTTAACTATTAATTTCGATTGACTTGAAATAGATTTTGCTGCTCCATTAAATATTCCAAATGTTAATTTCTCTTTTAACATCGGGATATTTGTTATCATTATTTGAATAGGTTTCTCCGTTGCAGGAGCTGTTGGTACTATGCCATCTTCTGAGCTGTCTGGGAGTTCTTTTTCAACATCTAGTTCCACCAATTTAATGTTTTTTGTACCTTCAGTTTGATTTTTTTAAATTACACTTATTGGCGTTTTTCCCAAATCTGTGGTTCAGTTGAATAGCTGAGCCCCTTGCTCTTTCTTGAGTGGACAGTTGTTATATTGTCCAGATTTGTTTTTTAACTCCCAATAACTGATTTTGTTTGCTTTGTGCTGAAACAAAATTCTCACTTTGGTGGTCTGCTAGCTTTATTTGAAATTCAATTTCACAATCTTTATGCTTTAGCCATTTCATGCAATCCAAAACGGCCTCCATTAGACTTGTTTTGTCATTGTTGTCTCGCATGGCAAGGTCACTCAATCTGTTCTGCCAAGTTGCTGTCCTTTCCGCTTCTTTGTCGAGCCGTATTTGGAGCATTTAATTTAATGTTTCCATTTCTGTTATTTTTTCATTTAGATTTCCCAAAATAGCTCCATTATTGTTGACTACTTCATTGATTGATTCATAGAACTTTATAAAGGGAGTTAATGCCAGTGATGTTGCAGCTAAAACGTTGTTGTGAATTTGAATCGCCACTGCTACCGACAAATTTGATTTGTTTGGGCACTCGTTGCTGGTATCGTTTTCATGTTCTTTATTTCACAGATTTATATTTTCGTTGCCACTATCTTGATTTTGGGAAATTCCCATTGTCAGCTTAGTACATTGACTCATTTTTGTTATTTTAAAGTTGTTTAATTCGTGTGGTTTGGCCGTTCAAGTATCGCACCGGCTGATGGTGTGCTTGTTCGATCAAATGCGGTTTTTGGCCTGGTAACTGGTTCTGTTGAGGTGTTCCCTCTCCTCGCATCTCGCAGTGGCATTCCTTTGTCTTTTCTATTTTTGAAAAGCTCTCTGTCAATTGATCTTTCATTAATTCAAAGTCGGCTTTTAGCCGTTCAGTTAGCCTGGCCTCACGTCCTGCGAGGTCAAGTCCTTTTGGTATCAGATTTGATTAATTTATTACATAATCAGGCATTGAACACTGCTTATTGCTTTCCGAAATTCAAATTACCTTTACCTCTACTGTGTATCGTTGAATCGCCATTCGCCATTCGTCATACTTTTGTGTTTTTCTGATTTTCCTGTCTTTCATTATTGGCAGTCCAAATACTGTGTTCCAAAATCTGAGTTCCCATGCTTGTTTTTTGTTGCCAGGAACATAAGAGTTCACTGTCCAGATCTAGCTTCGTTTTGGAATTCAGTATATGATCGTTGTTAATGCTCATGTTAGTATTGCCACACTGAGTCTCTTCCGACACTGTTGGTGAAATAAATACAAATACATTTGAATCAGTTGTCGGCGGAGGAACCACCATTTCCAGGAGTTCAATATCTGTTACATCGAACAGCGATTGAAACTCTGCATTGTTCATCTCTATCACTTCATTATTCTCGACCAAGTTGGTGTCTATATGGGTACGTTCTTCTGCTCTGTCATGCCCACTCGCGGCAACAGCTACTACCGTGTGAGAAAATTGTGGTACCTTTGGGACATATTCTGTTTTTTATTATTTATAGAGCGCTCCGCAACCTGAGGTATCTGGGCGCATTACAAGACAACTCAGAATACATGTACAAAGCCTAGTCAAGGCATGTAAGGTACAACAATATATAATGGTGACTTGCATAGATCAAAGTACACAATGCATGAATAAATAACAGGCAAGACAATGACTGTCGGAAGAGACGTAGGTGCAGTGTAGTAGTCGTGGAATGGCTACATTATCAAACCCTTGCAGCGGAGGCAGATGCATCATTTGTGGGGAGCCATTTTTTTGTATTGGATCTGAAGCTATGGAAGGCTTGGTCAGATCTTAAATTAAGCAGGAGGGCATTCCAAGCTGTGGCTGATTGAACCGGGAAGCTGGAGCCACCAGCTCTTTTCAGATTAAAGCGAGGTGTGATGATGCAGCAGGAGTTGGCTGATCTAGTAGGTCTGGAGGAAGTTTTGCGGATAATTTTGTCTTTCAGGTATTAGGGGGCAGCATTGTTGAGCATTTGTAGGAAATGGAGACGAGTTTGAAGTAGATTCTGTCTAAGATTGATAGCCATTTGTGGCTCTGTCTTATTTCAGAAATGTGATCTTTCCTTGGAATGCTCAAGGCTGTACTCAAGATGCTATTTTATTTTGTAGGGTTTTTAAGTTTATCACTTGTTTGTTAGCTCCTCCATATAGTGTTTTGCAGTAATCAAGTTTGGACAAGTTTAGTGCTCGAGCTAATGTAATACAGCTGTTGGTAGACAGGTAGGCTTTGCATGCATTGATGAGCTAACAAGTGTAGGCTGTGACGGAAGCAGTAGCATTGACTCGTTTCCTCAAGCTCAAGGAGAAGTCTATAAAGAAGCCTAGCGTTTTAGTTTCTTTAGCAGTTTGAACTGTGTTACCGTCTATGTTGAATGACACGTATTTAGAATTTAGTTTGTTGAGGTGTGGGGGGAGCACCTAGGATGAGGTTTTCAGTCTTCTCATCATTCAAACATAGGCTATGGGTGGCCATCCAAGCTTGAATGACGAGGTAGATTTTGTTTAGTAGGGTGTTGTCAGTGTCGTTGTCGCCAGATAGCGGTAGCAGTATCTGGGTGTCATTTGCATAGTTAGTGTAGATGACACCCAGGCAGGAATATGTCAAAAAGAGGTTTAGTAAAAACATTGTAAAGTGTTGGGGAGATGCAGGAGCCTTGTGGCACTCCACAGGTGATGGGAATGGGGTCAGCCGAGTCAGTCGGAGAGAAGACTCTCATTGTGTCATGATGCCTACCTCTAAGGAGCCAGGCGGGGCCCAGCAACCCCAGAGGCAGACATCATTTTCCCCAGGGAAGTCTCAGCGGGCCCAAGTCGGGGCCCTTTGGACTCAGTCCTGGCGCCTTAGGCGCCAGGCTCATAGCGGACCCCAGTCCTGGCGCCTTAGGCGCCAGGCTCATAGAAGAGGATATGTGTTTAAGTGCTTGGGTGCACACTTACCTGATGCAGACCTTGCTGCTTCATCCAGGCCCTCTTGAGGCCTGAATGGGACTACTTAACCTTTAGGACTACTTCACCACCCGGGTGTGGTCGGGGAAGGATACATACCTGATTGGTGGAAGGATACATACCAGGAACTTCTTCCAAGGCGATTTAAACCCCACCCGAACAGCCACACATGCTTCGCGTTGTTCTGCACCTAGCAGCTGGACGCTCACCGTGTCAGCTCCTGCATCCTGACTTCAGCCACGCCTGCCAGCACCCTGGAACACCTGCAAGGGGAGAAAGGAAGAGAATAGGAGAAGAAAAGCCCTTACCTGCTAAATCTGCATCCCAGAGTCATTTCTCCAACGGCCCTGAAAAGGAAGACATCATTTTAAAGGCATTTCGTTTCGATCGCTGCAGCGCTGCATTTTACTCACCTTTGCAAGGCGCTTCCATCTTCAGCAGCGATCTTCCGGATTCAGCTACGCCCCGGCGCCTAGAGGAAAAAAGACAAGAACAAAGGTGAGAGGGAGAAAAGGAATAAGGAAAGCTCAGTTTCCTTTTAAGTCTTACCTGTTGGATTATTCCCACTGCATTTCGGGTCCTGCCGCTTCCTGGCATCTCCGGACCCCGGCCCCTATGGGGAAAAAAGACAAAGACATTGAATGAGCGAATGCAAAGACATTACCTGAGCGCTCATCCAGAACTGTTTCACTTCGGGTCGGCGCCATATCTCCGGCACTCCGAACCCCGGCCCCTAAGGGGAAAAAGACATAAGCATTAGCGCTTGCTGCAATTAGACAACAAACATTATTATTAAGCTTGAACTTTTGAACAGAACTTTTACAGCGCCTTACCTGAACAGTCAAGCTTACCTGAACTCCCATCAATCCTCAATCCAGTGAAGTAACTGGGTTTCAACGCGCCCCTGCATCAGAAGCAGGATGGAGAGCTCATCCTTCCAAACCCTAAGGAGGGTATCCAACGAGCCAGGGAAGCCAGAATAGAGGGGCCCTTCCTGTCCATCTTCAGAGTTCTGCGCCTTCGACGCCGCGCCTCCGTGGGAACCAGGTGAGCGTTACAGAACGTGAAGCCTTACCACAATTTCCCACCTGGGCGCTATGGAGACTTCCGAGACAGATCAGCTGGCCCATCTTTTAGGGGAATTACGGACAGAAGTGCACTCAGCCCGCCAGGAGACTAATGCTCTCAGAAGGGAACTAATCCTATCCAAGGAAAGAACTGATGATCTGGCCAAAAGGTTATTGCAGGGCCAGGCAGAGCACACTCCTTTACCTGTTTCCGGAGATATTTCTACAACAATGGGTTCGAATAACCCGGTACAAATCAATCTACTTGGACACATGCCTTTGGCCCCGCCGGAACGTTTTGCGGGGGATCCCAAGAAATATGCCGTTTTTATGAACCAATGCCGTTTACACTTTTTATGCAGGCCCGGGGCTTTCCCCAACGACCAGACCAAAGTAGCCTTTGTACTATCTTACCTCAGTGGCTGTGCTGCCGATTGGTCTATTCCATTGGTAAATCAGGATGATTCCATTCTCCGGGATTTCCAGGGCTTCCAGGCCAGCATGGAAAGATTGTTTGCTCGACACTCGCAGGGACAGGCCCTTGACAACGAACTGCTATCCTTACGACAAGGTAATCAGGATCTTTTGTCCTATATCGCCACCTTTAATAGACTAGTTGTGGAAACCGGATGGCCTGAAAATTAAAAGGATCACATTGTTTCATCGAGGCCTGCGCGGAGAGCTTAAAGATGTTATAGCTCAGATAGTAGATCCACCCCAGGCCTGCGCAGACTACATAGACTTAGTGGTTCAACTTGATCACAGACTTCAAAATAGAAAAGCAGATCGGCTCAAGTATGAAACCAGAGTACCTATCAAGTCCCACGTTAACTCCAAGAGTACTGACGTTTCCGAACCTATGCAAATTGGCAGTGTTAAAGGACCATTAACGCAGAAGGAACGAGAGAGAAGGCGACAAATGCAACTTTGTCTGTATTGCGGAACTTCCGGTCACTTTCTTCAAAGTTGTCCAGTTAAACCACCCAAGAAGGTGGTTGGAGCCACTGATAACGAGTTATTGACACCTGGTTCGGGAAACGACCTAGCCCGACAAGCGTAGGGGTCCGCTTGCCGAGCTTGAAAACAAACTCTTTGACCTCGCATTTTGTCATGCCAATGGTGCTTGTGAACCCAAAACAGCCTCAGCAGTTGCATGCTATAAAAGCATACATAGACAGTGGAGCTATTGGAAATTACATAGACCGTGAATTGGCTTCCAGGATTAAGCTTCCTCTCCGCCCGAAAGTAACCCAAGATGTAATTACTACAGTTGATGGAACCGAAATAGCCTCAGGGCCTGTAACGCATTCCACAGTTGAAATCACTCTGGTGGGTCAAGACGGACATCGGGAAGCAATCGTGTTTGATGTGATCAAGGCCCCACAATTTCAAGTACTTTTTGGAATCCCTTGGTTAGAAACACATAATCCGAGAATAGACTGGCGAGCAAAGAAGATAACTTTTCCTGATTGTGAACCAACCTGTTACCCAAGGAATCCAGCTATGGGTCTAGCCTCTGTAACTTCCACCCCTGTACAGCTACCATCTGAATACCAAGAATTCCAAGACGTTTTTCAGAAAGAGCAGGCTAACACCTTACCTCCCCATCGATCTTACGATTGCCAAATCGACTTGGTACCCAATGCACAACTACCTTGTAGTAGGATTTATGCTCTTACTGAACCTGAGAACCTGCATTTGCGCCAGTATTTGGATCAATACCTGGCCAATGGTTTCATTCGCCCATCAAAGTCACCAGTCTCTTCCGCTTTGTTCTTCGTACCTAAAAAGGAAGGAGACCTTAGGGCCTGTATTGACTACCGCGCCCTAAATCAGATAACGATTAAGAATCGTTACCCTTTGCCCCTGATACCTGAGCTTATCGACCAAGTAAAAGATGCTCGTGTGTACACCAAGCTAGATCTCCGAGGAGCTTACCACCTGGTACGTATAAAAGAGGGCGACGAGTGGAAGACTGCATTCCGCACCAAATTTGGGCTCTTCGAATATCAAGTAATGCCCTTCGGTTTGTGCAACGCACCTGCCGCCTTTCAGTACTTCATGAATGATGTTCTTCGGGAACTTATCGATGTTTGTGTCATCGTTTATATTGACGACATCCTGGTGTATTCCTCCTCAGAATCTGATCACAGAAACCATGTTAGGGCAGTTCTTGAGAAATTGCGCCAGCACAAATTATTTGCCAAGCTCGAAAAATGCGTTTTTCATACCACAGAAGTGGAGTTTCTCGGATTCATCCTGACACCTCAAGGAATCCGAATGGACTCGCGGAAAGTGGACGCCATTCTCAAATGGCCATCTCCTAGCTCTGTGAAGGGAGTGCAAAGCATGCTTGGCTTTGCCAATTTCTATCGGAGGTTCATCCCGGAATTTTCTCGAACTGTTCAACCCATCACAGCTCTCCTAAAGAAAAATAAACGCTTTGAATGGACTCTTGAGGCTGAACAAGCCTTTCAGGACCTGAAAACCAAATTCACCTCTGCACCTGTATTGAAGCACCCATGCCCAGATCTCCCTTACATCGTGGAAACCGATGCATCCAGTTCGGCCATGGGAGCTGTCCTGTCGCAAAGAGACCCAGAAACTAACCAACTACACCCTGTAGCCTTTTGGTCCAGAAAATTCTCTCCACCTGAACTCAATTACGCAATTACCGACAAAGAACTACTGGCTATTAAATCAGCTTTCAAGGCTTGGCGTCACTATCTTCTCGGTGCAAGACACACCATCACCGTAATTACGGACCACAGAAATTTGCAGTATTTAAAGACGGCCAAAGCTCAATCTTCGCGACAACTGCGATGGGCTTTATTCTTTGCGGAATTTGATTTTGTAATTACCTATCGCCCTGGCTGCAAGAATGGTAAGGCAGATGCCTTATCCCGGATAGGCATGGAAGAACCCAATTCGAGTTTAGAACCTGTGCCAATCATACCGGAACAAAGAATTCTGGGCTTGACTTCATTGCAAACCATTGAGGACATCCAAGCTCAAGTAAAACAGCTTTTTGACTCTTCTGCCTTACTGGAATGGAGTCAAAAGGGTCCTCACTACACCGTTAAGGATGATTTACCCTACTTCCAAGAGCGGTTATTTCTGCCAAGTAAAGAATTGCAGGAACTTGTCATTACCCGTCATCATGAATCATTAATGGAAGGACACCCCGGTATCGCGAAAACAGAAGAAAAGATCAAACGCCACTTCTGGTGGCCTTCTTGGAGAAAAGACATAAAGTAATTTGTGTTGTCTTGCGGAATCTGTGCCCAAAATAAGAGTCAAAAGAAAAGGCCAGCCGGCCTACTTCAACCTTTGGACATTCCACCAGCACCTTGGCACACCTTGTCAATGGACTTTATAACTGACCTGCCTCCTTGTGGTGGTTACAACACGATTCTCGTAACAGTGGATCTATTCTCCAAAATGGCCCATTTTATCCCTTTAAAAGGATTGCCGTCAACTTCCACCTTGGCCAAGGAATTTATGGAAAATATAGTGCGGTTACATGGTTTCCCTTCCATATTAGTATCAGACCGTGGAAGTCAATTTATCTCCCACTTTTGGAAGAAATGTTGCCAACTAGCACAAATAGACGTGCGGTTATCCACCAGCCACCACCCCCAGACCGACGGACAAACCGAGAGAACCAATCAGACTCTCGAGCAATATCTGCGGTGCATATTACACCAATCCGAGTTGAATTGGAAGGACATCCTTTGGATTGCAGAATATGCATACAACAATTCAGTGCATTCTGGAACCGGACAGACTCCTTTTTATACCCTGTATGGTCACCATCCTCGGACCTCTGACCTAGATCCACCTCTGACCCTGGAGATGCCTGCAGTAAATCACCTACATTCCACAATAACCCAAGCCTTCAAAGAAGCTACAACCCACTTACAGCAAGCCAAGAAAAAGTATAAAGAAAACGCTGATTTGCACCGAAGTAAAACTCCTCCTTACCAAGTAGGAGATCAGGTATGGCTAGCAACTAAACATCTACCCCTCAAGGGTCAGCGAACTTTTAATCCCAGATTCATTGGGCCTTACCCCATCAAAGCTATTATCAACCCAGTGGCCTTTAAACTCGATTTACCATCCAACATGCGGATTCATCCCGTTTTTCATGCATCTCTTCTAAAACCAGTACAACCTGGAACCAGACTGTCTGAGCCCCCAGGCCCTGTCCAAATTGATGGAGAATTAGAATTCGAAGTGAAAGACATTTTAGATTCCAAGATAGTTAAGTCGAAACTCTTCTATCTTGTTGATTGGAAAGGATATGGACCTCAGGAAAGATCTTGGGAACCCAGTAACTATGTTCACGCACCACGATTAATTCAAAGATTCCATCGAAGATTCCCGCACAAACCAAAACCCCCGGAGGAAAAGACCTTGGGAGGGGCCTTGAGGGGGGGTACTGTCATGATGCCTACCTCTAAGGAGCCAGGCGGGGCCCAGCAACCCCAGAGGCAGACATCATTTTCCCCAGGGAAGTCTCAGCGGGCCCAAGTCGGGGCCCTTTGGACTCAGTCCTGGCGCCTTAGGCGCCAGGCTCATAGCGGACCCCAGTCCTGGCGCCTTAGGCGCCAGGCTCATAGAAGAGGATATGTGTTTAAGTGCTTGGGTGCACACTTACCTGATGCAGACCTTGCTGCTTCATCCAGGCCCTCTTGAGGCCTGAATGGGACTACTTAACCTGTAGGACTACTTCACCACCCGGGTGTGGTCGGGGAAGGATACATACCTGATTGGTGGAAGGATACATACCAGGAACTTCTTCCAAGGCTATTTAAACCCCACCCGAACAGCCACACATGCTTCGCGTTGTTCTGCACCTAGCAGCTGGACGCTCACTGTGTCAGCTCCTGCATCCTGACTTCAGCCACGCCTGCCAGCACCCTGGAACACCTGCAAGGGGAGAAAGGAAGAGAATAGGAGAAGAAAAGCCCTTACCTGCTAAATCTGCATCCCGGAGTCATTTCTCCAACGGCCCTGAAAAGGAAGACATCATTTTAAAGGCATTTCGTTTCGATCGCTGCAGCGCTGCATTTTACTCACCTTTGCAAGGCGCTTCCATCTTCAGCAGCGATCTTCCGGATTGAGCTACGCCCCGGCGCCTAGAGGAAAAAAGACAAGAACAAAGGTGAGAGGGAGAAAAGGAATAAGGAAAGCTCAGTTTCCTTTTAAGTCTTACCTGTTGGATTATTCCCACTGCATTTCGGGTCCTGCCGCTTCCTGGCATCTCCGGACCCCGGCCCCTATGGGGAAAAAAGACAAAGACATTGAATGAGCGAATGCAAAGACATTACCTGAGCGCTCATCCAGAACTGTTTCACTTCGGGTCGGCGCCATATCTCCGGCACTCCGAACCCCGACCCCTAAGGGGAAAAAGACATAAGCATTAGCGCTTGCTGCAATTAGACAACGAACATTATTATTAAGCTTGAACTTTTGAACAGAACTTTTACAGCGCCTTACCTGAACAGTCAAGCTTACCTGAACTCCCATCAATCCTCAATCCAGTGAAGTAACTGGGTTTCAACGCGCCCCTGCATCAGAAGCAGGATGGAGAGCTCATCCTTCCAAACCCTAAGGAGGGTATCCAACGAGCCAGGGAAGCCAGAATAGAGGGGCCCTTCCTGTCCATCTTCAGAGTTCTGCGCCTTCGACGCCGCGCCTCCGTGGGAACCAGGCGAGCGTTACACATTGTTCTGTTATTTAGGAACAACTTGATCCAATTTGAAGCTTCTTGTGAGAAGTTGGGTGAGGATGTAAGGTGTTCACAAAGTATGTTATGGTCTACCAAGTCAAAGGCAGTAGAGAGGTAGAGAGGTCAAACAGAAGGAGTAGTGCGCATTGTCTGTTGTCTTTCAAAAGGTCAGTTTGTGTTTTCAAGTCGATTAAGGCTGTTTCTGTTCCGTGGAGAGGTCTGAAGCCTGACTGTCTGAGCCCTAGAAGGTTGTTGGTCTCAAGAGAAGTCTGGATTTGGATGTAAGCTGCTTTGTTGATGATTTTTAGTAAAAACAGGACCGTGGTTATAGGTCTGTAGTTAGTCGGGATAGTGGGGTCGAGGAAAGCTTTTTTTAATAATGGTAGAACCTAGGCGTCTTTGAGGTTGGTAGGAATTGCCATGATTTGAAGGATGAGTTTATTATCCTCGTGATGAAGGGGGCGAGATCTCTGGCAGCATCTTTTATGATTTGTGCCGGGCAGATGTCACCTTGGCAACGAGAGGGTTTTAAGGAAGCTATAATTTTTTCAACCTCAGGTGGGGTAACTAATGCGAATTTGAATTCTTGTAGAGTATTAAAGGCTGGAGTTTATCCAAGTTTCTGGGCAGTCTCAGTAAGGTTAATGTTCAGTCGTTTAGTGGCAATTTTGTTTTGCAGAGTGGCAATTTTATTAGCTAAGGCATTTTGAATGCCAGTACACCAGTCTTTGTTTTTTGGGTGAGAGTCGTCAGGGGCTATAGGTGATTCTAGTTCTCTTAGAATTCCGAATAGTTCCTTGATAACGGAACTTGCATTTTGGATCCTGTCATTGTAGGTTTCATGTTTGGTTTTAATGATCTCTGCTTTGTAGAGGGAGGATATTTCGATAACTTTATCTTTGTTCTCTTAGGTAGGTAAGTTTTTCCAAGTGGTTTCACATTTCCTCTTTTCAGATCTGAGGGTTTTTAGATGTGGGGTGAACCACGTTTTCAGGTGTGCTTACGGTTTACTTTTGCAGAGTTTCAAAGGGGCAACAGCGTCTAGGGCGTTAGTCAAGGTATTATTGAATAAGTTAATTCTTCCGGGTCTTCAGTAGTGGAAGAGTTCAGTATTGGGATGAGGATAGGAGTTAATTTCTCAGCTGTGATGTTGCACTTGTTCCTGGTAGGTAGGGGTGGTGCTATAATCCTAATTTTGGTGGCTGGTCGGTCAGCATTGATAGTGAAGGTAATCAGAGAGTGGTCGGTCCGTGTCAAAGGTTCGATGGCAATTATTGAGGTGGCGCAATTAGGGTCGGCCAACCAGTCTAAAGTTTGTCCTTTCAAATATGTAGGGTGGTTGATTCTTTGCGTAAAGTTAAGCTCATTCATGGAGTCTTCCAAAGATTTAGCAGCCAGGTCATTGAGTTCTGACAGGCCTAGGTTGAAGTCGCCTATGACTAAGATTTGAGATGAGGGTTTGGTATTATCTGAGAGCAGTGTGATAATATCCTCCTCAAAGTTTTCGATAGGTCCAGGGGGCCTGTATATGAGTTGGAGAGTAATGGTACTGGTAGGGGAGGTTGTTAATTTCACTGTGAGGAGTTCACAAGACTTGAGTGTGGAGGTAGTCGCGGGTCTGAGTGCCAGTATAGCCCGAGCTATGAAGGCAACCCCTCCGCCTATGGACGTTTGCCTATCTGCTCGAATAATGGTGTAGGAGTCGGGGATGGCTAACATTAATGAGGGACCTGCAGCTGCATGAAGACACGTTTCGGAAATTGCTAGGAAGTCAAGTTCATTATCTGTGATTAGGTCTGCTATGTCTGTTGCATGAGCAGCGACATATCTTGCGTTTATTAGGGCCGCTTTAATTGTGGGGGATTTGGTCACGGGGGGCTTGGTTTGGAGGTGCGGACCAGGGAATCTTTCTCGCTTTTGCTTATGTTTTTTAGGTAGTAGGCTTGTGGTAGTAGGGTACGACGGGTTCAGTGTGGAGGATTAAAGAGAGTAAGGTTGTGCGGTAGTGTCAAGGTAGATGTTGGCTGGGTGTGCATCAATAATGAGTCTATATCCAAGTCTCTTATTTCTTTAGATGCTGCAGCAAGGTTGGTTAGGGGTAGGTTTTGCGGTGAACCGCTCAATCCATTGATGGGGAATCAGGTAAGATGTTTCGTTGGGATTAGTTAGGCTAGTCTGACTATTTCGAGTGTTAGCGGTCAAAGTGGGTAGAAATGAAGTAGGATTGATAGGGGGCACGTGTTGCGTTACTTGTAGTGGAGGGAGGAAAGGTGCTGGTTTAATATGGTGGGGTGGGTGCATTTTCTTAGCAGGCTGGAGATCAATCGGCTCACCAGAGAGATGTAGATATAAGGTTACGAGGGCTAAGACAATGTTGAGGTAAGACTTAGTGGGAACCATGCAAAGTTCAGCGAGTGATTGGAATTAGTGGTGGTATCAATATTAATCTAAGTTAGGCAGCGGTTCACAGGAAGACAATGCGGTCAGGCTGGAGTAGTGCAAGGGGTAACGGGCTAGTACAGGGCATGGGAATCAATAGGCACAATCAGGCTCAATGCAATGTTGCAGTACAGGGCATGAGAATCAATAGTCACAATCGGGCTAAATGCAAGGTTGCAGAACGTAGGCACAATCAGGCTAATACAGGGCATGAGAATCAATAGGCACAATCAGGCTAAATGCAAGGTTGCAGAACGTAGGCACAATCAGGCTAGTACAGGGCATGAGGGTCAATAGGCACAATCAGGCTAGTACAGTGCATGTTAGTGGTAACAATATTAATGCCCGCCAAGGTGTATCAGAATAGCCTTACAGCATATAGGTAATATTGGAGAGCAGAGGTTACATCTAGTAATTACTCACAAAGGAGATGTATTCCAGGGAGCAGGGCAGCCCTTTTGCCAATGACTGGAACGTTCCTGGGTGGACCTAGTGGTTTATGATGGGTGGGGAGCCGACCAGCATGGCTGGCCCCTTGGCTCCCCCAGGCCACGACAGGCATAGACAAGCGGCGGCCTTAAGTATCAGGCCTTTGGTAGCGCGGTCCGGCTAGCGCCTTCCGGCTATCACCGTCGCATGAAGAACGACGTCACTCACTTTGTTCGACAATGTTCGTTCATTCATGAAAGCCGAGGCCAAAACCGGCAGTCGAGGTACTGGTGGAGGTACTGGTGCCATAGGGAGCAATGTTTTAGCCAGCAACTGCGCCGGGCTCTGACGTTGATACTGATTCTGTGACCAATCGTATCCTCCCAAATCACATGGTAACGATTTTGTCACATGCAAAGGAGATGATACATTTTTTTTAATGATGTTAAAAACAATATAGTTTCGTTTTATGTCGGGTCTGAGGTCTCGGTTTGGCCATTCACTCACTGTTGCAAGTAGTTGCTGCAGCTCCTCTCACGACCACTGACTGCTGCAGACTGAACTCTGCGCCCGAACTCTGCCACATTACAAAAGGGGGGTGTCGTGCTCTGAACATTCTTTATTATTATTATTTTTATTATGGTATTTATTGGGCGCAGACCTAGCTTTCAAAAGCAACAGAGCGCTTTACAGAGCCAATAATACAGATACAAAACAGAACAGAGGGATGCAACAGTACAGATGCATAACAGTGTTTTCCGAGATAGCTACAGAACAGTTATACAGCAGGGGTAGGATACAGAGGAGGGGTACAGCTTTACAGGGTGGCGGGGAGAAGTGCAGACAGCATCTAGCCAGTCAGGTGGTGCGGTGGGGGGGCGATCTGATGGCACATGCCATTTCATTCAAAAAGTGGCTTCTAATTTTCTTCGTAATTGGTTAGTCTGTCTTTTGAGTTTTCATCTGAAACCATTTTGGAGAAATAATTCTTCACAACCTGGATGTGAATGGAAATGTACAATTATAATTAACTAGGACAAACCCTCAAAGGCTTCAGGCAACAATATGCAGCTCTTGGCCAGCATTTGTTTGCCTGCTTATTGCAAGAGTAGCAGTGCCGGTGTAGCACTGACTAATACAGTTTCCTTCGTGCTGGACTGATAAGTGAATCCTCCCCCCCTCCAAATAATTAGGAATCATTCCTAAGCAGGGACGTCATTTAGGGGTCGCAGTAGTGACCCCTGAGGTCTCCCTTGCTCATCCTGTGGTCTCCGTTGCTACCCCTTAAAAAAAAAAAAAACAATAATTTTTGTTTATTTTACAAATTGCAGCTCCTGGCCAATGCCATGTGGCTATTCGAGTTATTTGTCTTTCTGGAAGTCCATGCAATAATTGCTAGACTCATTAAAGGTTTATTTCAGGCACACTTCAGGGGTAAGTCACTGATTTGGTCTGTTCTTAAACACCTCAAATTCCCAATGCAGACAAAAGCCTCCAAAAAGCATTTACATCCTTTTCGCAAGTTGCAGTTATAGCATGTTTTATTTCCGCTCAAACATATGGTGATCCATTCTTGTATGAAATGTATATCACGTTACAGTAATATTGTAACCATATTTTTCATGGGGTACTTAGAAACAATGCTATGTGACGCCACTTCCTGTTTTATGAAGGGGTAAACTGTCGTGTTCCATCACTTCCGTGATGTCACTTCGGGGTGGGGTCAAACGACATCACTTTCTGTGATGTCATCAGAGGTCAAGGGTCATGCAATGTCACTTCCGCTACCCCAGGCATTTTCCTGAAATGAAGTCCCGGTTCCTAAGGAGCTAAATCTTTGATAACCGTCCTATTTAATTTGCAAAGTTGCCATTTTAGCAGGGGAGATCTATTTAAGAGTGCAATCTTGCATGTGCAACTTGATAGTTTAACATGCTATTTTCCTAAGCCTGATCCTAGTCTTCAACCCTGAGAAGGAGTCCTTGTGTATTAAGCTCTGTTTAGCTATTGGCACAAATATCCTGTGAAAGTATTGTTCACCTCTGTCTCACATTGGTTACTATGTCTTATACAGCATGGCTTGTTTACCTTTCTACCTCACATTTCTGGATCAATCTTGAACAAGGTTACCCACATACCTTTCCACCTCTCTTTGAAAGCAATGACAGTCATACATTTCTCTTGATTGCTTGGGCTCCCATATACAGCCTGTTGACAGATAAACACTCTGCCCCTTTTTAATTACCATTCTTTCTCTCTTTTTCTGCAGATGTCCATGAAGACATACCGTAAGGCATGGGACCAGATAAAGACAGCTAGTAGCCAGGCACTAGCTTACGGCCAGTTGTATAGTGACCAGTGACCATTGACCATGCTGACCAAAGAATCAAGAGAGGCAAGATACCAGAGATGCAACTACACGTAACAGGACCCAAGAAGGAGGAATCAAAACATTTATTAAAAGAAAGATACAGAAAATATAACATGATGTATTGGTTTATTAATAAATGTGTGTCTTTGTGGGCCTATACACTGTGCAGTAGTCGGCAGCCTTATTTTAAAACCGTACCTTTATCAAGTCTATCATTTCTCTATGCATAAATGTCAGCTGCTGACAATGGAAAGGTTGGATTCTTTTGTGTACATCTGGACCCCATACAATGAAACAAGTAGGCACATTATGCAATGCTAATGGAAGGTTGGATGGTGGCGGAAAGCATGCATCCAATTGTCTGGCAAGGGAGTCCACTGCATGATGAACAGCAGTATCATCATTGGAAACAATGAAAAACAAAAGACTTAGCAGTAGCCTATCAACCTCATTAGGAAAGCCCAAACTGTGGCCAATGAAGGGTGTGAGGCAACCTGGGCTCTTGGGTACAGAATCCTCCAACTGTCACATTTCTTTCACCAAACGTTTGGTGAGGGAGCGCTTATTAAAATATTGTTCTGCTGGAGTGGAGTCGGGGACTACCAAGTACATTTTGTTTATTTGTCCAGGTCAGTTCTTGCTGGCTTCCTCCATGCAGAGTTTGCATTCTTCTGCGCTTCATATGTGTTTTTGGACATTCATCTTTTCAAAGATCACCAGAAAGAAAAATACTGTTAATGTTAGATGGACACGATTTGTGTATCTATTGTCTGGAGCCTCATGGTACCAGATGCTGTGGCCTCTGCAAATCTTTCACATCCAGAACTCTTCATGAGAGAAAAGGCAGAGCCCTCTCTCATCAAGTCATAGAGCTTCAGAAGAAAAAGGTGAAATTCCCATGTAAAGAAGATGTGGAATCCTTTAAGGTTTATTCTTTAAAGTGAAGGGTGGTACTAGTGCTGTCAACTAAAGTTAAGACCTTGACAGCCCATGCTGTTGTGGGGGGGTACCGCAGTGATGCTGCAAGCAATTAGTCCTGTGGCATCCCATTCTTATTCCAGGCACTTAGAGCCAGGTTCAGTAATTCCTCTGATGGAAGTGCCAGACCTATTATTGCCCAAAGTCCGTGATGCCAGAGCAATTCATATTGGTGCCATTGAGTAATGAACGCCAGAGGGATGACACTTTATTTAAGGTGATGGCAGCAGTGCCGGCGGATAAACTGGCACTGGAAAGGCACCTGATGCAAACATAATTTGATGTCGAAAGACCTGGTATAGTAAAACCAGGCTTCTAAACAGCTGGTATCGAAGGGCTAAGCCCAGAGTAAACCAGCACTGATGGACCCGGAACCAAAGTACCTGGCAACGAGCGACTTGGTATCTGGAAGACTTGTGCCAAACCCAGAACCAAAGGACCCGAAGGCACCAGTACCAAGAGTGTAACATTCAAAGCAGAGCACTGCAGCACCAGAGAAATCCCCATCCTCAGCATTTCATTAGGCTCTGGACCTGCACAGAAGGCAGAATATGTCATCCTTTTCAGGCCTTCGATCCTTGCAAGCAGAAAGACTGAGAAACAGCCTGAATGATTCTGATTCAGATTACAAACCAGTTTTTTCACCCCTGATAGCTTCTCCGTGGAGATCTCCAGAGAAGGCCCAGTCTATGAAATCTTTTTTTGTGAGAGTTGAAAGCCTTACTGAACAATTTCCCCCTAGACATGTTCAGGGGGAAGATGACATTTCAGGTTTTCTACCATATAATGAAACCTCTTATAAGGACATGAAAGAAGTGAATAAGGATATTGAGTTGGACGCTCTAGAGAAAGATCAAGACTTAGATACTGATGAATTGGACCCCAAGGAAGAGGATCCTCCCTACAGACATATACTTCTGTGCCACAGGATTTCATGCAATGTATTCAGATGGTCAATATGACTGCAGAGAAATTTGGAGTCGCCTTTGAAAAGGACTGAGAAGAGGAAGGTTTTCATTTTTTTGTTTGCTCGGGTTAACAACCCAGCTAAGCTTGCCTTGTTGTTATCGATTATCCCGAGATTGTGGAAGCAGGGTATTGAACATTTTAGGAATTAATTTACAAGTCCAGTAGTAAGTGTGAGGATAGAGATGAAATACAAGTTTACAACTGATGCCCCCTTTTGTTTGAGGAGTCACACATCTCGAGAATCCGATATGGCTACTGCAGCAAGAAGTAGAGTGGTCAATCAGGTCATGTCCTCCTCTGCAGCTCGTGTAAGGAACTCATGAAGGCAACAGTAAAGTCAGACACAAGTGATCAAAGTTCAAAGCTGTTTATTAAACTGTAAATGCAGGTCGAAAAACGCCCAACCTAAATCTAAGATGGGAGCAAGCGTCGACCGTCAAATGAAAAATAAGGCAGTCCTTGTGGCATCTTGCCAAAGTAAAAGGGCCTGTGCTAAAAAAAAAAATATTTCCAAATCCTTACAACTAATTACATAAAGAATGTGGGATAGGGTTTTAAATTGTGGAAAAACTGTTCATAAATAATAAGTCACGATGTGATTGCCAGGGTCTCTCTTGCCCATGTTTGTAGCACGGAACAAGGTATAACTTTGGAGAACAGCACACACTCGAACCATCTCAGCACGAGCCAACAGTTCCGTATCAGTTATCAGGTTCTTTGACGGTTAAATCTCCTTTCAATAAAAGTCTCTTGCCTTCGAGGGCCTGATGCATTCAACTAACAAACACAAAGTTCTGTTCCACATATACTTTGGGTGACGGCTTCACCCCTGGGTCCCCCTCTTCTGGGCACAGATCACTCACCAGTCGTACTCAAAACAACTAAACAGTTCCTTTTCTCAATGAACTTTGGGTGATTACTTTTCACCCCCAGATCTCCCTCGGCCAGGCTCGGACCCATCTGACAAGGGGGACAATTCACTTCCCCTGGTCTTGCCTTCATGAATCTTCAATGTGTTTTTAAACAGTTCATCAGACTTTGCCCTTGGTTGTCGGCTTCCCTCTGCCGTGTTCACACTCGCCAACTTTTACCAAACAGTTCACTGTGGGACTTTAGACTTTGCTCCTTCTTGTTGGCATTCCCCTGCCGGGTTCACTCTTGCCCACTTTACTAAACACAGTTCATAACTGATTCACCATTCAGGAATAATTTCCCTTATTCACAATCATCTGTCGTCAAAGACTTTCGACGGTACAGAATATTTGACAAAGCCCCTGTATAACCACTTTGACCTTTCTTCTCCTCTTCCCAAGGCCTTCTGCTTATGGTAGTCTCTACCTTCGGGTAATCGGCCAGATTATTCTGCGTGAGCACCCACATGGTGCTGGATGCCTCTGTTGCAGGCCTTTCCCCCACTTTCTCAATAGTTCCTTTGTTTGCTAAAAGTTCAATTGGCCGCTTGCTACTTTCGTTCAACACAGTTCGGTTTGTTTATTGGCTTTCCCCTCGGCTCACCGGCTGTGATGAACTGATTTGCCTTCTTGTCTGTAGAGTCAAGGCCGGTACCATTGGGCCATGCGTCTCTCCCGGCATGGCTGTTAGAGAAGGAGGCGACCGGGCACCGTTGACAACATAATGCTGGCTATTGTTCGCGGTCTTACGATTCCTTCTCTTGAGGCTTCACAGCTCTCTGTCGATAAGGGCAAGGTCACTTCTCCCCTTGGTATCCTCTCAACTTGTGCCGTCTTTCACCTCCTCCTGAACTGCTATGCTGAGTTAGCTCTCATGTCATGCTGTCTGCCTTGCCCGTACGGTGCTTTCGTGCTCCACCTTTTATCCCTGTTGGGAAGGGAAAGGGGCGTGAGGTGTGTCTGGTCAATTGCCTGAGCCTTGTATTGGAACGTGTCAGGTAAACAGTTCTGGTGTTAGTCCGTTGTCTTTCATGTTGTGCGAAAGTGTTTGTGTTGGAAAAGGTGGGGCAGTGTTTTGAAATATCCTACATGGTAGGATCGGGAAAAGGTGTTGAAAGAAGGGGGATACTGCATCTCACCCATTGGTCTCCCACTCTCCAGGGACCCCCCCATCCAGGTGATCCTCCCTCACTGGTCCACCCCCAGGAACTGAATCCAATAGCGATGGCTGTGTCCTGGCCACCTCAATGACAGATCCCTAGGGACTAGCTAGGGAGACACCTTCAGGTTTCTCACACCTGGTATAAGGAAAAGCGAAGACTGGACGTCCTTGGTGAAAAGATAGCATATTATTGTGGCTACTATCATTAAAGCGTCCAATACAGCCACTCAATTTGCAACACGTGAAAGGGAGTTATGAGAGAGGATGGTGCAGTTTATTGATTATATCCCTGTGGAGATAGAAGAGGCTTTTGAGTAGGTACTTGGAGAGCGTCATACAGCTTCTTCCAAGAACATAAAAGTTGCAGTAGGCTTGGTTGATAGAAGTTCAAACAGAATAGAAAACAATCCACAGTAATAAGAAGGTTACCTTGGTCTAAAACTGCTAGATTTAAACTAGAGGTTGTCTGGAGAATACTGACACTTGTGCTTCCCTGCCATTGAGCTCCCCTCCTGCAGAGATGACTGCTTTCGAGGCAGGTTCAGAGGAAGAGGTTATAGCTGCTCATAAAACCAGCAAAAGTCCTACCATTACTAAGAGGTTGGTACTTCAGTAATGCATCAAGGGTTAAGAGGCATCATCATCAGTACCAGTACTCCCAGCCAGAAGACCCAAACCACTAAACAAGCCTGACATTAGGGAGAAACCACATTCTGCCCAGCTTCCAGTAGGAGGGAGGATTTTTCTTTTACAAAAACTGGGACAAGAAAACGTCAGACAGGTGCTTCCGATAGTTCAATCCGGCCACACATTTGAATTTATGGAAGATCTGCCTCAAATACTCCTGAGAAAAATGACTCATCCAAGATACCACTTTTCACAACTACAGCAGGAGTTTCAACAATTATTAAGGAAGGGTGCAACAGAAAATGTGCCCAAGCACCAGAGAAACCAGGAAGCGTATTCCACCTATTTCCTAGTTCCTAAATTTCAGGATGGAATAAGAGTGGGGTTCAGACCCATCCTGGACTTAAGACAACTGAACAAATGCATTTCAGATGTTTCGTTTAAAATCGAGAATCCTCATGCCATTCTCCTTTCAGTTGAAAGAGGAGTTTTCTTGTGTACACTCGACCGCCAAGGCGCCTAGCTGCATTTAAAGTTTCACCCAAAGCACAAGACAATCCTAAGATTCGTACTAATGGGAAGAGATTTTCCAGTTAACAGACCTGCCCACTGGACTCGGGTTTGCACCAAGGTTACAAGGTTATTCACCAAGTATCTGTCTCTTGTGGCCAGATTTCTCAGGATGAAAGCGGCAAACAAGTCGTCAGTACAGTTCCTGGGCAGCCTATTGGATACTATTTTGGCAAAGGTGACACCTAATCACCAAACAGTTGGAAAGCTCAAGTTCCTGTCTGCAACTTTCATTTACAAGGATAAGACGTTGGTGAGAGAGGTGAAAAGGCTCCTGCTGCATCTACACGTCCCCCAACGGCAGATTGATTAGAAGACAAATTCAGGAGACTCTTGACGACCAGTGGTGTCATGTAGAGGTAAACGGGTGTCAGAGATTGCTCAAGAATCCTTCTCAATCTCAGAGGCAGTTCAATGTTTCTATTGAAGAATTTGTGGGGCCTTTGGCCTTCCCACTCTCATCTCATATAGAACCTCCACCCTAATCCAGGCATGCCTGACCCCAGGTTAGTAGCTACAGAAGGTTGACCCACTACTGTCTAGTTCTACTTTCAGCTAGTGGTAATGACCTAAAGGCTGGATGACTTAGCTCACTAGACTGCCTCTGGGACTTCCGAACGCATGCTGCACTATCCAATGATTAGTGTTCTAACTGGTGTTGGGATAGTGCCTTGCAAATAAGCTGTTTGATTCAGACCCCGTCTAACATTCTCTCTCTTACTATCCCTTTTCTACTCTTACTGTTTCCCCACTCCACCTAACTCCACCTTCCACTCTTCTGTTCCTTCGATGTTCCCACTCCTCCTAGGCTTTGCCTCCACCATTTGATGTTATTTCTTCTTTCTCCACACTACTGCTCCCTTTTCCAGATGACCACTCCTCCATCCACATTAGGACTCCTCCCTCCAAACTACTCAAGCACCCTCCTTTCACCCAGTAATCGTCGACTTTAAAATTAATCCTTAAACTGCCTTGTCTATACACTTGCCACCCAAACACTCACACCACAGTACCTCTCCCACTCAGTAGCCAATGCCTCATCTGCTCCACAAATCACCTCCACAGTTCCGTGCTCCTTCCTATATCCTACGGGTCCCTTGGTCACTATCCAACTCCAGATCTGACCTCACCCAAATAAAACACATGTGCTGCTCCTGGTTTATATTCCCCTCACTTGGATCTCTCTCCCTATTAATCTGGCCCTGTCTTCCCTTCCCGGATGTGTGTAATGTGGAAAGTCATAAGGGGCGGGCTAAGCACTGCCCACTTCTTCCACACGGGCTCGCTGCCTACCGGAGATGGAGACCCTGGAAGGCCAGTGTCCATGTTTGTGTTCTGGGATCCTGTGCCGTGGGGTCTCCTAGTAAGTCTATTGGTGGAGGGTGGGTCCTTCTCGGTTCTCAGTCCCCATGGTCTAGGGGGCCTTTGGGTTGTTGTGTGGGCTTGCCTGCTTTGATCCACAGCTCTGCAATGTCCCCTGCGCTTCTGCATATGGAAGCAGCTTCTTTCTTTTCTTAGCGTAGCACTGGCATATAGTGTATGTTTGTGACCGCGATTCTGTTTCTTTTCCCAATGATGGCTCTCTCCCTCCACAGCCGATCTCTGCAGTGGTCAGGCAATGGTTCTAGTTTTTCTTCAGTTTTATGGTTTTTATTTATTTCTTCTCATGCAGGAGCTATGAAATTAACGGAAAGACACTGACAAGTATCGTACCTTAGAGGCAAGGCTGGAGATAAAAAGGGTCTGCATAAACACATGCTGACACAAAGGGGGAGTGGATAGGTCGTCTGTGGTTAAAGTCGGACTCCACCCCACAAATCAGTCTGTTGTGGAGTTGACAGCGGTTTGCGTCCTCTTGGTGTCCTCCCACTTCTCAAAAGGAAGGTGTGAGTATTCTCACAATGTTATAAACGTGTTTACCCCAGAAAGCGGGGGCAACAAGATCAAGCCACTTGTCCCTTCTAGCACAAGAGATTTGGGGGTGGGCCATCGGATGCGGCGTCCAGCTCTTAGCCTACTATCGGCTCGCAGATGCCTTAAGCAGAACATGAAATTCAGAACATGAATGGGAGCTAAGCAGCATGACCCTTCGTCCGATTTTTCAAGAGAGGGCACTTCATAAAAAAGATATTAAAACAAGTGGTGAGACAACAAGGAATATAGGAATACTGTGCTGAACTGGCCCGATTAGTGATGATACATTGAGCTGACAGTTTAAGATTCCCTTGGGACAGTGCTCACGTGCCCCAGGCAAGGGAGCAAGGAATTGTGGGAATCATGCGATTTCAGCGCTGCGTATAAGATTTATGAGTATTTCTTAGGTACTAAAGGATACTGTGTCACAATAAATGAAGGAATAAAGAGCACTCTTGCTCTAGATTTTTGTAATCGGGTCTTTATTGTTGCTAGAGGTGCCAACATGTGTTTCGACCCCACAAGGGTCTTTATCATGGCTGTCGTATTTATAAGTCCTAGCACTGTTTGAGCAGATTGGTAATTCGTGTGAGGTTGATTTGGTGGCACATATAAGGCAGCCCAATTTGTGCATGGAATGAGAAGTTTTGCAGGGTGATAATGTTTGGTGACTGGTGAGTGAGGTAGCATGCACATATTTATGAGACGAGATAGGTGATGCAAGGTTTGTATGTGTACACATTTTGTTTGAACAATTAAACATATAAATTCACAATTGCATATCATTGTTAATATTTACATCATGTTAGGGAAATACCACACATTGGTAGGATATGACGGTGCACCAGGGGAGAAAAAAGAGAACAGCGAATTTGAGTTTGTCAGAGTTATAGTTTGTAAAGATATTGCATATTGGATCATATGTGTTTACCCAGGATAAAGCTTACCAAGATTTGTGTTTGTAAATTGCCTGATGGGTGAGACTTAATGCCAAAGGACGTTCCTTATAAAGTTACCCTGATTAGTGATCTGTGGAGCAAAGTTAGGCTTGCCATTAGTTATATATCAGCTTGCAAACATTTTTGTATGCACACGCAATATCGAAGCGTGCTGCATTATCTTCGAGATTCACTGGGGGCTGCACAAAACAGCTGGGGCGGGGTGAATGGCGATTCTTGAAATGGGTTTGTGTGCTATCATGGTGTGGTAGGTACGGTGCCACTTGTTTCTAGTGTAGCCCATGGACTTGTAGCCCAGCAGT
This sequence comes from Ambystoma mexicanum, assembly GCF_040938575.1. Classification (NCBI taxonomy): domain Eukaryota; kingdom Metazoa; phylum Chordata; class Amphibia; order Caudata; family Ambystomatidae; genus Ambystoma; species Ambystoma mexicanum. The sequence continues at coordinate 988,572,952 of NC_090921.1, forward strand.
GAGTGTGGGCGCTTGTTGTGTGGTGGTTCCTTGTTGGTGAGATGAGAGGGGTGGGGGGCAGTGTAGAATCCTGCGTTCAGACTGACCGAATGGCGAACAAGGGATTAGCTGTATACCGTGGATATGTTGGATATGTCGTCTTTTAGTTTATGAAGGCAGATATATTTGTTGCTTAGCAAGCACATCCGCTAACCGTTGAGACGCAGCATGTGGTTGCAGTTCACCAATGGCCCATGCCGGTGCGTCTGGAAAGGTCGGCGCTTTCGCCTTGGTGGCAGCGTGCTGTTGGGTGGTGACTACTAGGCCACACTTGTCGTACTCAAGAGCACCAATTCTCAAAAATATGCTCAGCCCATCTTTTATGGCACCCCTACCCCCAACCAACGACAATTGGCTAAACAAACAGACCAAAATGGGATTCCAAGTGTGCAACCTGCTCAGTGTGCCCCCACCCACTCACTACTGATCAAGTTCAATTCAGCACCACCCATAATCATCATATCCAGTAATTCATCAATTGTAGAACCAAATATGTTTACGTGATTTCATTCTCTCAAGGAAAATGGAAAATCCATTCAACGCCCTTCTCCTGACAATAGTCCTGAATCATTTTTCCTTTAAAATGTGACCCATTGTCACTTTGAATCTGTAAGGTTAACCCATAGTACTCAGCCACTTGATCTAGCAACTTAATGGCATTCAACTGCATATCTATTTTGCATGGTAACACCATGATATATCCTGACAACGTGTCCACAATCGTACATGCCTAATGACATCCTCTGCTGATTGGCATCGGACAGATTTAATCGATCTGCCAAATTTGTCCAGGTAATATACCTCACTTCAATGTGCCTTAAATCACACGTGGAATGGATCTCTGTTTCTGATGCCGACATACTGGGCACTGTAAAACCACTGTTTTCACTACTTCTAAGGGAATGCTAATTCCTCGATCTTGTGCTCACCTTATAGTAGCCTTTTCTCCAAGATGCCCACTTTTCTGGTGTGCCCACTTAGCAATCCCTTCCAAATCATCTTTTTCAGACTTTGTGTCCATCGTTGAAATTTTGGCATGTTCATCTGCAACAGAATTGAACCAATGTTCCAATGAGTCTGTCGCACAATGTGCATCCACATGATACACAGTCACTTTACTGCGAATCAACATTTCAGCGACATCCTGCCACAATTCCTTTCCCCATAATTCTTTGGCATGAATTCACCACCCATTCTTCTGCCATGTCAGCAGCCAAACCACTAGTCCATTAGCCACAGACCACGAGTCAGTATACACATAGCATTGACCAGGCGCTTCTTGCTTTAATGTCTGATAAACCGCATACAATTCCGCAAACTGACTAGTCTTTCCTTTCCTGATGTCATCATTTTCTTCATTTTGGGATTGTCTTCCACTATCGCTCAGTCCCCACATATTTAGCTGAACCATTAGTGAACCACGCATGTTCAGTTTGTCAATTTGTCAAATCCCCATAAGGGTCTCCCCATTTCACAGGAGACTCAGATTTCAGTCACGTCTGGTGGTTCCAAATCAACTATTGGAACCCCAGCACTTGCTCATGTAACTTTGCAATTCCACCCTTCCCTATTTTGGCACGATCTTGAATGTATCACTTCCATTTAATGATACTAGCCTCTTTAGCATGTCCTATACAATGTGTTTTAGGAGAGCTCAGTACCCATTGCATGATCAGAATTTCTAGTCGGATCAATACATCATGACTCATTATCATTTGCTGTGTATCCACAAGAGCCCAATAACATGCCAACAACTGTTTTTTAAAGGGAGTGTATCTGTCACCACCCTTCGGTAACTTACGCCTCCAAAATCCCAAAGGAACACGCTTCCTGTCCTGTTTTTGCCATAAACTCCAATTGGCATGTTTGTCATGTACAGACACATTCAACTCAACTTCTCCTGTTCTCAATGGCCGTAAATCAAGCACATTTTTGGATCTTATCTTTTGCTAGCGGAAGAGGTGACCCGGTAATTCCAGAGGCGGAATTCCGTTAATCCCCATTCCCATCGAGTCCCATTGGACTCCATGGGGATGGGCACCATGGAAACACCTGCACCGTAAACAATGGTGCTGGTGTTTCCATTTCCGTCTGCAGGTGGGTGGCGTTACTCCCACCAGGTCAGACCTGGCGGGAGTGACATCACACGCCTGCAGAACTCGTAGTCTGCCGGTTTGGAGACAACGGTGGCGGCGGGTTTACCGCTGTTAGGCAGAAACCTGTGCAGTTCCCTTAGGGACCACTGCAAAAGGCTTAAGACTACAGGTGTTGGCAGTAAACCCAATTGGTAGCAGTCTGTACCACCCAGATTTACCTGGTAGCTGTGGCTGAGCAGCCAGACTTCTCTCAAGAAGACTTACAGTACATAGAGTATACAAGATAGGTACCAGAATACAGTAGTACAAGCAAACACTGACCAGAGCTTGGGTATAAAAGTATATAATTATTTATTTAAAAACACACTTTGTAAAATACACTAACACTAATATGGCAAGCAAGTTCAAACACAGTCACTATTATTATATTTCTGATGTTTGTTAATCTGCTTAGAATCACATGCTGTGCATAGGTCCGACATCCAGTGGTCACTGCGGAGTATTGCATTTTGTTTTTCGTAGTCGAAAAGGGGACGTCGACAAGGCGTGTCTGAAACACTATCCCTATAGTGACGTGCGTTGTACCCACAATCCCTCACGCGTCGAGGTCCCTCAGATTATTTTTTTCCGCCCAGCTTCTGGTCGCCTTCACGCGGAGCTCCTCGAGAGACATTGCTACTCCTCGACCTTTGGTCGTTTTTTTCACATAATATTAATATCCCTCCCTCGACGCAGTTGTAAGCTGTTCTCCGCCGAGCAAAATCTTCGACGGAGGGTCGAGCAGAGGAAATCCTTCGGCGCTGCCGAACACGTGGCCTGGTCTCGCTGGCCATATACAGTAGGGAGAGTGGGGTCGTGGGACATCTCTGGGTCTTTCTGAGAATGCCTTTCCCTTTCCCCTTCCTTTCCCTTGGGGTGTTTATCGCAATTTATTGCCTCGGCTATGGAGAGGACACCGTTTAGGTTTTGCCCACTTTGTAAAGGCAAATTCACTTGGAAGGACAAGCATTCACGGTGTAACCGCTGCTTGTCCCTCGATCACAAGGAGGAAGGGTGCGCGGCTTGTCGGCTTCTTAAGCCTAAAACTCTAAAAGACCGAAGGGTTAAAAGGTGGGCGGCCTACGCGATGTCGAAGGCCGAAGGTTCACCCGCCGCTGCTACCACCGACAGTGACGAGGAACGCGATAACACGACCTCCGCTACGGAAGTCGAAACCCCCTCTAAGGAGCGCTTACGCGCTTCGTCGTCTGTCCCCGGCCCCGACGGGCTCGGCTCACGCCCTGCTTATGGGGATGTACACCCCAGCGACACAGACGCACACAAAGATCCACATAAACACACAACCCACGGCTCTTCTTCGACGAAGTCGAAAAGAGCTTCGGCGCCCAAGGAGACGCAGGTTCCACCGGCGGCCTCCTCGGACCGTTCGGGTTCGAAGCCCCTCTCGCAACCGCAGCCGCGACCTGCGACTGGGCTTTCGGCAAACAAGGGCGCTGCCACCAAACCATCTGCCGGTGCGCATCAACAGAAAGCGCAGACCGCCGTAGAGCGTTTGATACCCATAGCGTCTAAAACTCAAGCTTCCGCCGACAAACAAGTCGCCGACAAGCGAGTCGCCGATAGCTTAGCGAGGATCGCTGTAGCCGACGCCCAAAAGCGTACGCCGAAGATTACGTCGAGCGTTACGCATAAGTTAAAGGATACGCCGATAAAGCCCGAAGGAAAGCAGGGACTACCCCCTTTAGTCAGGGAGTCACCCGACACACCTGAAGGTTTTTCGGAGGGCGACGGGACACTTTCCTCGACGCTTTGGGAGAGGTCGAGCCATTTCGAGTTAGATAACCCTATGTTTCCCCCGCCAGACCGCTCTGGGGTACCCCATGAAACAATGGAAAGACTCCACCTCTGTATGGAGAGGATGGAAAGGTTCATGAGCACCCAGGCCTCTCAAACTCACAAGAGGACTAGAGAAGGGCCTCAGGAGGACCCCAGGGCCAAAAATCCGAGGCTAGTCGATCCCCAGCAGGACACAGCCTCAGACTTCCAAGATGTATATGACCTCACTGGGGAGGAACAATACTTTGAGGAAGAAGATGATTTCATGGACAATGAAGGACAGAACCAGGAGGAATGTCTGGAAGACAGAACAGACATTATAGAAGAAGGCTTCCGAGAAGACACTGAAGAAGGACCTTCGCACCCCTGGCAATCCCCATCAGTATATTCCGACACTGATGTCCTAAACCTAAATCCTCCGGACAATTCACCGGTTAGGAACACGTCTCCAATTGACGATCAGCCCACTTTCAATGCACTGTTGCGCAGAGCAGCAGCACATTTCGAACTGGACACTGGGGAGCTCTCTCCAGAATTAGACTTTGTGGAAAAAGTAATTAAAGAGAAACCCCCGGTCAGCCAGACCATTCCCCTCCTAGCTTCAGTGAAGAGAAGAATCATCCCTTCGCTGGCCACTCCCGCATTGATCAGAGGGGTCAATCCTAGAATTGAAAAACTTTTCACTCCTTCTCCCTCAGACCCGCTCTACATTAGGGGACATTCCATTCCGGATTCCCTAGTAGTATCTAATACTAGAAAGAGGGCAGGGGTACCACTTTCCACCAGTGAGGCACCCCCTGACAAGGAGGGCAAAAGGCTATATGCCCTTGCAAAAAGAGTAACTTCTTCGGCTGCCTTCTCAGCAAGAATTGCAAACAACAATTCTTTGCTTGCTAGCTATGCAGACGCGCAGTGGGCCAAACTGCGCAAGGACGCCGAGGAAGCACCGGAGCCTTTACGTACACGCCTACTTTCAACTATTGGCGAAGGAACCCAGGTGAACCAGAGCATTGTAAAGAACTCTCTGGACGCGGCAGTACAGCCAAAGAGGCCAACGCCGGGGTAAAGGGAGAGGTCGGGGATCCACCCCCAGAGGCTCCCAAGCCCCCAACAACTCCAAGTGACGCGAAGATTCGCGTCCCCTCCCATGCAACACCGGTCGGGGGCCGGTTAACATCCTTTCTTCCTGCATGGGAGGAGATAACGTCAGACCGTTGGGTACTTTCCACCGTAGCCCACGGATACTGTATCGAATTCAACAGTTCCCCATCCTACAGACCCCCGAGGGGACGTCGCATGACACCGGAACATCTTGCCATCCTTCTCCAAGAAGTACAACAACTGCTGGAAAAAGGAGCCATAGAGGTCGTGCCTCTATCTCAGGTAACGGAAGGTATTTATTCAGTGTACTTCCTTGTACCCAAAAAGGATCTAACCATGCGCCCTGTATTAGATCTGCGCCCAGCGAACAAGTTTATCAAACCCCAAAAGTTTCGTATGGTAACCTTACAGGAAGTAATCCCACTGCTTTCTCAGGGAGATTACATGACAACATTGGACATGAAAGATGCATACTTTCATATTTTAATGTTGCCAGCGCACAGAAAATACCTCAGGTTCATGATAGAGGGCAAACACTACCAGTTCAAAGTGCTACCCTTCGGCATAGCATCAGCACCAAGGGTATTCACGAAGGTGCTGGCAGTGGCAGCGGCCCACCTGCGCAGGTTGTCCATCCCAGTTTACCCTTACCTCGACGACTGGCTCATAACAGGGGATTCTTACGAAACATGCTTCTCCAATACCCAAAAGACAGAACGAAAAGAAGTCCAGTTTAGACCCCAGTCAAATCAAGCAATTCCTAGGGGCTCTAATTCTAACAAAGGACGGCCTCCAAAGAGAGGGTCCAAAACATGCTGTTTCAAATCCCTCAATATGTAACCGGTCGAGAGGTGACGGTACGCAAAGCAATGCGCTTGCTAGGAATGATGGCGTCGTGTATTTATTTAGTACCTCACGCGCGCCTGCGCATGCGCCCAATGCAAGAGTGGCTCAACAGCCAGTGGTGTCAGGCCAGCGGACTATGGGAGGATCTAGTGGTGGTCTCGCAGGCCTTAGTTCTCTCGCTACGGTGGTGGACAAAGGAAAACATGGAAAAAGGGAAACCCTTTGCCACACCCGCGGCGGAAGCCACTCTAACCACAGACGCATCCCTCACAGGATGGGGGGCGCACCTATCCCATCAGACTGCTCACGGAGTGTGGACTCCGAACGTAGCATCCAAACACATAAATCTACTGGAGCTACTAGCTGTGTTCAAGGCGCTAAGAGCCTTCCAGGAACACCTACAAGGCAAAACAGTAATGGTCCTTACAGACAGCACCACAGCCATGTACTACATCAACAAGCAAGGGGGCACCCATTCTCCAGGCCTGTCCAAGCTGGCCCAGAATATATGGAAGTGGGCTCTCAAACAGGACATGTTCCTACTATCACTACATGTACCCGGGGAACTCAATCTGCTAGCAGACAGTGTCAGCAGAGATTTCCCCCTGCCCATAGAGTACAAATGGCGCCTGCACGAAGACATCGTCTTCAACGTCTTCACACAATGGGGATTCCCAGAAATAGACCTGTTCGCAACCCTGGAAAACTCACAATGCCTAAGTTACGCCTCCAGGTACCCCCAGAACCAATCCAAGGGGAACGGTCTGTCGATGCAATGGTCAGGGAAATTTGTTTACGCTTTTCCCCCGACTCCCCTTCTCAACAGAGTGGTGCACAAGATGCACCAGGAACAAGTGACCATGATACTAGTGGCCCCAATGTGGGCACGACAACCATGGTTCGCTCACTTGATGGAGATGTCTCTATCCCCCCCAGTAAAACTCCCCTGCCCGTACAACATGCTGTCTCAGGACAAAGGCAGGACTCTGCATCCATGCCCCCAGAACATGAACTTAGCAGCTTGGCTCCTGAGATCATAGAGTTCGGACATCTACAACTCCCGCAAAGATGCATGGACATCCTCAGGGAAGCCCGAAAACCAAACACTCGCCACTGCTATTCTAGCAAGTGGAAAAGATTTGTCATCTGGTGCAGGAGTAAGAGCATCAACCCTATTGACTGCTCTCCCACACATGTGGTCCTATACCTAACCCACCTATTGGATTCAGGTCTAGTGTTTAACTCCATTAAAGTCCACCTAGCGGCACTTTCTGCATACACCACTTCCCAACTCAAAGTGTCGTGGTGGAAGATCCCTGTTATAAAGGCCTTCATGGAGGGAGTAAAGAGAATACACCCCCCGATAGCTGACCCAGCTCCCGGATGGGACCTTAATGTGGTACTTACCAGACTCATGGGCTCTCCATTCGAACCCATGCACAAAGCATCTCTTAAACACCTCACGCTTAAGACTGCTTTTTTAATAGCTATCACCTCCATCAGGAGAGTAAGTGAACTTCAGGCTCTTTCTATTCTAGACCCCTTCGTTACAGTTCACAAAGATAAAGTGGTTCTACGCACTCACCCTAGGTTTGCTCCGAAATTTATTTCTAAATTCCACGTAAACCAATCTATAGAACTACCAACGTTCTTTCAAAATCCTTCCAATTTGGGAGAAAGGACTCTGCACACACTAGATGTACGCAGAGCGGTCATGTTCTACATGGAAAGAACCAGACCACTGAGGAAGACTAATCAGTTCTTCGTCTCGGTGGCAGCAGGAAGAGAAGGACATGCAGTTTCAAAATCCACTATTTCTAGATGGATTGTTCAATGCATCACTCTCTGCTATACTCTTGCTAAGAGAGAACTGCCCTTTAGGCCAAGAGCACACTCTACTCGAGGCACGGGGGCATCCATAGCATTCATTGCAAATGTTCCCCTTGAGTCCATCTGCAAAGCGGCTACCTGGAGTTCTGTGCACACCTTTACAAAACACTACTGTCTAGATACACACTCTAGATCTGACTCCCAGGTGGGACAGGCAGTATTACGACACCTTTTCTCTACTGTTCCTTCTCATAACCCACCGCCAACTCCGGGTACTGCTCGCTAGTCTATGCACAGCATGTGATTCTAAGCAGATTAACAAACATCAGAAGAGAATGCATTACTTACCGTAAAAGCATTTCTGATGGTTGTATCTGCTTAGATTCACATGCGCCCGCCCTTCCTCCCCGCTCGGATGGAAGGAACATAGACTTCCTTTATATATCTCTCTCTCTTTTCTGTACTCACTCACGTCTGAAGGCTCCCTCAGGGCAGAAAAATACAAACAGAGGGACCTCGACGCGTGAGGGATTGTGGGTACAACGCACGTCACTATAGGGATAGTGTTTCAGACACGCCTTGTCGACGTCCCCTTTTCGACTACGAAAAACAAAATGCAATACTCCGCAGTGACCACTGGATGTCGGACCTATGCACAGCATGTGAATCTAAGCAGATACAACCATCAGAAATGCTTTTACGGTAAGTAATGCATTCTCATACATCCCTGATCACTTATTGAACAAGTCTTAGTTAAAACACCACTTATTTTCAGACAGAGTTGAGCGCTTAACCTAAGATGGCACTCCAATAAGTTAATTAAAAAGGGAGGGAAAAAGGCAGAATTAGGAACAAACACAATACCAACACTTTTGGAGAACCAGAGCAAGTCAGAAAAGGCAGAATCTACTGAGGAGCAAGAAAGTCATAGGCCAGGCCCACTCTTGCAGAGAGTAAGGTGGAATGTGTCCAAGATCACACAGTTGAATAGTACTTTTAAAGAGTCGTTGCAAATAGTTCAAAACGGGTTGGATCAAGTCAGGAAAAGTTAGTAGGTCCCAAGTCACCCCAGGATAGAAAGTCAAGGATTTACGGGACACCTTGAACAGTCTGTTGCAAGGGAGACCAGGCGGGACTCAGTACCTGAAATGGTGAGAAAGCTCCAGCGGGGGCAGTTGTTCCTGGCAGCTGGTGCAAGTCGGTGCTTCGTCCAGGGGAAGAGGAGATCTCTACGTGGAGGAAAGCTGGAGGTCGTTGCACTGCCAGGGAAGAAACCAGCCGCAGAGTTTCCCGGTTAAAAGGTACTACCATTTTATTCACGGTAGTGGTGAAGCGTGGCTCTCCGGCCGCCGGGGTGCTTGGCACGGGCGAGTCGACCACGAGACGATCCAGGAAGGCGAAAAAGAGGGCAAACTGGTTATCCCCACCAGCTCAGAGGAAGAAGACTCTCCGGGATGAAGATCTTCTCTGTCGTTGGGAAGTGGTGAGACGGTTCAGCAGGGCTCCACCGGTGGTGTCGTCGTTGCAGGTCGGCTCAGCTTCTCCCTCTTCGGATTCTTTGGTCCTGTGGCGACTTCTGAAGTTCCAGTCCCCAAAGCCCTGCTTTTATGCAGAAAACCCCCGTTCATCAGTCCTAGGTGTCACTTAAACATGCTAAGTGGTGAGCCAGGCAGCTCACCACTGGGCCAATCACACAAGAGTGCGACTTGAGTTGCCGAGGCAACTCAGTCCAGGGTGCCTAAACCCCCCTCCCACACATCCTGTAGACCCAGACAGAGTGACACCACTTTTGGAGGCTTCTGTGGAGAAGCCCACCAAAAAGTGGAACAAAGGGCTCGAGGGTTGGAGTTACAGAGGCGAACACAAACGCCATTTTAAAACCGAGTCCTGGCAAAAAGACCCAACCGGGGAATAAATATTAAATAAATAACCCGGTGGTATCTTTAACATTGCACCAAAAAGTGGTGCGTTTAAAATGAATGGGAAAATCCCATAGGAAATATTCCAGTGGAATATTTTGCGTGGTAACCACTGCCACCAGCCAGAAACTCGACGAGGGGGGACTGCACAGTGCCCCCTCGAAAAACAGACCCAGGGGCAATCTAATTACCCCTACCAGTACTTCCACAATATGATGGTTTGTACTGGTTCTGTTCCCAATTTAAGACTAGTAAAGTCAATGGTGACTTTACATGCCCTGGGAGACAGTAGTCAGTCCCAGGGTATGGAGTCTGTTTGGGGGTCACTATGACACCCCTGTGTTACTGCACCGAGGGTGCTGTGTAACACACGTACCAAAAATACATGAAACCCTCGTACCAAAAATACATGAAACCCTATGGAGTAAAAGACCCCATACCCCATTAAACACATTACAAAGTCAAAGGATATCTCAAATCATGTCTAAGAGTGGGCGAAAAAGAGTCTCACTCTTAGCAGGAGAAAAAAAATAAACCCCAAAAATCCAGCAAAGCTGCTGGGGGACTCACTAGGTTTGGGAAATTAGCCTTAACAGAGAATTCTCCCTAACAACCGCCACTGTTGTTTCCGGACCGGCAGGGTCATAATGAGGCCCACAGAGTTCTATTCATTAACCATTACTTCTCTGCCTAGAGCCTACATCATCATATGCTCACTGACTGGCAGACTCTGTGGACCTCCCTCCTCATAACACCTTTCTGGCCTCCAACCTTTTCGGACATCCTTATCTTATCTTCCCCTTCTTTTTCCCCTGCGTAATGGGATTTACTTCTCATGGGGGGCAGTGGTTCCTCTCCTTTTCTTCTGATCCCACCTCAGCCGACTGTTCATCTTTTCTTTCTCTTTGCACGTAGGTTATTTTTCTCTGCTGAAAAGACCATCTCGTCGCCAGTGTAGAAAAGCTTTCTCCTGGATACTCGATTAAGGTTCTTCAGGTAAGCTTTATTGTAGTTACATCACAAGATGTTACAGCAAACCACTGGGTCCCATCACCCAGGCTAGCTTCCCCCAACTCCTCTGTCCCAGAACCTTCACACAGCATTCCCACCTAAACATTCTGTCACAGCACACCAACATTCTCTCAGCTCATCATACATCTGCATACACTCCAAGCTCATCACAAAAAATGTATTAAGTGCCAAGGACGAGTATACTCGTCCTTTTTGCATATACTTCAATAATAGCCTGGCACTTAAGGGGTTAAAAGGCCTTGAAAACAGAGAACATCAGTTCCCTTTGGGCCAGTATAATGTCCATAGCAGAAACGTGGCAGTGCGCGTGAGAAAGAGGGCAAGGCTTACAAGCACTTATCGGCCATCACCAAGTCCTTCAAGGATAAGTATCCAATCCTGGGAGGGGGTGGGGTATTTAAGTAAGTGCTTGTGAATGGCTTAGTGTGGGTTAGTTGGGTGAAGACAGGAGGTGGATGAGGACGTCCGAGAGACCAGAGAGGCGAAAGGTAAAGGAGTGCAGAGGCTACTGGAAAGACGGGTCTGTGGAGTGTTTGTGTGTGAGAGTAAGGAGTGAGTGCAGTAGCAGTAGAGAGGAGATAGTAGTAGTTGGGAGTGGGAGTAGTGGTAGCGACAGTAGTACAGTAGCAGTCAGAGGGAGAAGAGGTAGTAGAGTAGTAGTATTAACAAAGTGGTAGTGGCAGTAGAGTGGGAGAAGTAGAAGTAGAGATGCGGTAGTAGCAAGAGGGAGTAAGAGAATAGAGTAGTGGTAAGAGCAGAGGGATGGAAATGGTAATGGATGAGTAGTAGAGGCAAAGAGGTAGCATATAGGGGGAGGATGGAGGAGGGAGGCGAAGACGCCATCAGACATATTAGAAGGTAGTGACAATAGTAAGTGAAGGAACTGAGAAACAGGACAGGAGGATAAGTAAGATCGAAGGGTGGAGGTAGGAAGGTGGAGTGAATAATCAGATGGACAGAAATGTGGTGGGAGGAGAATATCTGGACTCAGTGTAGGAGAGGGTCAGGTAGTAACACGCGTGCTTGCAGTGAGAGTAACACTGTGTGGAAGAAGGCACCATCACTAATTCCATAGAATACTAACCGGGCAAGGATAGGGAGAGTTAGACGCCCCCTAGGGTGTCAGCCAGTGTCTTACCGTAAGTCACCTGCAGGTTAAGTCAGACAACAGATAGTAGGGTTTACCTGTCAGTAGAAACTAACACCTTTTCTAAAGACTCCGCTAGCCAGAACAATTTCCCAGGGAACCCTCTACCCAAACCAATTGTAAAGTCTCCAATAAACACCCATGGAACAACTTTTGGAGTCAGAGTAGTTACCTGTGGTGGGCACCTCATCAAAATGTAGAGAAACAAAGGCTATGTGTTGACCCAAACCCTTTGAAATTAAGAATTAGGGGCAACCCGAGGTAGGGACTGCCCATGAAATCATCAGGTGTAAGGGAACTACAGGTTGTGGAGAGGTCAAAGAGAAGTCTGAGGAAACCGGAGATGGTTGGAGGACCTAAAGAGCTTTGTTAGAGAACCTGAGTTAACCCAGATAGACATATTTGTCCTGCACAAACCCTGAAAATCACAGTGAGACTTAAGAAGAATCATAACAGAACCAAGCTCGTGGTGAGACCTGGGAGAAATTGAAGTTCATGAAAGGTTTCGAGGCTGAAGAAACCACTGAGGAGCCTTAAGGGAGTTAAGTTAAACAACCAGAGCTGAAAATCTGGTGTTGCAGAAGTAGAAACCAGTTGTAGCCCAAAAGAGGGGTATTCCAACCACAGGTTGGGAAAGTAAAGCGTATACAGCGAGTTAGAGATAATGGAGAAACGTGTAAACCCCAAGGCCAGTCGGGGGCCTGATGAAGGAGAATCAGAACATGATGTGCTACGGGGAACATGATGAGTTGTGAAGAGAACACAACTGTGTGTAAACCCAGGAGACTTTGATAAATGAAACCACCTGATGTATGTTTGTTTATATACTAGGGAAGGACTTTGAAAGATTAGGTTGATGCATAGGGTTGCTGGCCAAACCTGGAGAACTCTTTTGTTGTAGGTTGGTATGAGCCTGGAGGCTAAATGACTCATGAAGAATAGGTTTGAACTTTCTGTTGGCCATCACCTTTGGACTTTTCTATAATAGGTCATCCCTGAAGGGACACTGACTTATCATTTAGGCTTAAGACTTTTATGTTAAAGGTGTGCCTCACCCTGAGCTGCAGGGAACATCTGGAGAATCTGTCAAGGGCTGAGCTAACCAGAATCATGTGACGCTTGTCATTGGTGAATAATAGCTGGCCCTCTGAGGAAACAACCCGGTTAGCTGAAATGAAAACAGCTTATCAGGTGAATGCCAAAGATGTAGACCAGGGTAAATGGGGGGGGGGACCAACAAGGGGAAAGAAACATGTAGATATCCTCCTTCTGGTAGTTGATCAGAGGGACTGTAGGGAAGGCATGTTATCACAAGTATGACACTGGCACAATGGATACAATTCAATGTTGTTTAAAAAGAAATAATAAATTTGTATATGTTACAGTACATTTTTCATTTGTTGTATCAGTGATTTGTAGGAGTGATTCAAGACTAATGAACTGGACAATTAATTTGTTCGAAAATAGTAAATTATACCAATAATTCATTAAATGTATGCAACATCAATTGTTTTGAATAAGCCCACAAATGTTTGCTGCTTCCTTTACTGTATAGTTACATTGCCTTAACAATTATTAGGTTCATGAATGGACCTGTTGGGAACAATTTCCCTGTTTTGACTGTCTCTTGAGCCCACATTGTTGGGAGGTGATGCAGGTATTCATTTGTGTTATGTTAGGAGTTCTTTAAACTTTGCGAGTCACTGCTCTGGTGGTCTAGCAGTGACATGGCTTGTCCGGAGAGTGGCGGTTGTCCCCTCACCAGAGATATCAAGACTTTGGTCCACAAAGGGCAGCAGAAGAGTGGAAAGGGAAAAGGGGCAGAAGGGTTAGAGACATGAAGGGTGTTTAACGGTAATAAAGGTATATGTGGCAGAGATGTCGTTTTTAATAGTTTGCATGCTTGTAAATTTAGTTTCGGATGATCAAACCATAGCACTGACCATAATAGGGCAAATGTTTCTTGCTCCTGCGAAGTAGGGTATTCCTGTGTGTACAGTTTCTACTAATTAAAGGGAAGTGCTGAAATGAATCGGCAAGTGGTTGCCTGATGGACCTGGGATGTGCTCCAGCTTACACTTGCCACATGGAGACTTGTTTGCCCTGTTGCTGTTACTGTAGCCTGACAGAGTGATAACTCTGGGTTAGCCCAGTGTACCGTCTGAAGTTATAGAGCTCAAAGTGGATTGTGTTCAAGGGGATGGAGGTGGACGTGCATGGGAAGTAAATCGGGTGCAGTGGCCACTCTTCAGAGGGCCTTATTTGCTTGGCCACAAACCGCAGGACGGAAACAGTGCGAGGGTGTAATGCATATTGAATAATGGCCTAGGACAAGGCTAAGAAAATGTGCACTCACCACTGGCTAGAGATAATTGATTCTTTGTGAGCAAGAATTTGTGTGCTGTGTGTATGTGCAGAACTGAAGTGGCGAGTGACTATTTATGGCTGGCTAGTAGCTTGGAACGTACTGACACCCCAGACCCCAGAACCAATTTGTTTTCCTTGCACGAGCCTTCTATGTTTGTCATGTGCATGATATAATGGATGACCGCCATCTGATCTTTCTTTGGCTTATACAACACGCTTCTGGTAAAAAGTCATGTTTGTACTCATCGCCTGCATATGTCTTACACTCTGAAACTGAATTTACCATTTACATTACTAATTCCATCGTTTTCCAAGTAACACAGCTGGACCAGAACTACTAAGAGGTGAAGTTTTATGTAAGTGATTTGTGAGAAGACAAAGAATTTCTTCTTGGGAGCAAGGGATTTGTCACTGATATAAGTCTGATCTGGGAAAGGTACACTACAGACACTTGTACAATAAATGACAAAAAACAAAATAGGGGAATTGCCAAGCAACCCACCATCTACCCAGCTATGCTACAGTTTTTCAGGAATAGATTACGAGGCGGAAATGCCAAACAAAACAAAAACGCAGTAGATCTCTTACCTGCATTTAAGCCCCATTGGCAGGGGTGAGTGATTACTGGTTACAGATTTCAGCTCTAACAAGACTGTCCAGAGTGCTAATGTGAGTACTCATTTCTTTATCAACGTTCTGCGCTCCATTCGCCAATCCCCAATACATAGCCCTCCTCCCTTAGTTACGTCTTCATATTCTAGCTCCAGACTGTTCACCTCATATGCTACCCCTCACCTTATTAAAACACATATGCTTGATCTGCCCATCCATGGGGACTTGGCAGAGCAAATTTCCCGCTATCACCTTTCCTTGCATTAATGTGAGAGTGGGCCCTAGTGAATAGATGGACAAATGTGACCAGTGTGAACATACAAAGGTGCCATACGGAATCACTGATTAGTGATCTAGACCCGTTCTGATTTGCAGATTTGATTGTTGAACTTAAGTTGCACAAAAGGAATTTTTGGACCCCAGGAATAACACCCTAAACATGCTGATCTGATCATGCAAAGTTAAAACCACACAGACTCCAAATATGGTTCCGTTTTTTTACATGTATTTTTCCTCATCATTCTCCTTCTAGTAACATGTCCAATAGCATCATCACAAGGAGGTATGTGAAGAGCCAATGGGTACTCATACAATCCCACTTGGAGGGGGGTGTAGGGGGAGGGGGCACAGTTTTAATGAAATAATAAATCAGGGACTTATTGCCGGTGACTCTGCCCAAGCTCAACCACTCAGTGGTTTGACCGCACTCTTCTATTCACTGGCTGAACCGCGCCCGACATCCTTTCAGCCACAGTCTTTTCCTCCTCCTTGGCTTCTTGCAGGGTGGTCCCATGATCAGTTAGTAGAGCTATAGCGAGGGGGGTTCCGATTTGTGTCTTCCTCATGATCCAGGTAAAGTAGCAAGAGAGGCGGGTGTAGACAAATGGTCCAAACGCACTTATTCCCCCTTGGTTCAGCACTCCCTTGAGAACCCATTGGTGCGTCAGTCGATTTTGGCAGGAGACAGGGTTTCCTGGAGTGCCCTAGTTTAACAGGAGAAACAGAACAAATGAAGAAATCATTGGGAGTAAAAATAGTGATATTTTTCCAGTAGTTATTTGCCCCCCAATAAGATGATACCCAATTCATATTGCATATTGGAAAGAATTACGGTGCATGCAATCACTTTGAGGTGGAAGATCGGCTGCAAAGCCACTAGCCTGGGAACGCTAGGGTGACCCCTGTAGGGGGTAAACAAGTGGACAATGTTTTTTCAAAAATATTATATTTCTTGTTTTTTTCAGTTTCCTTTCATTGAGCACATACATGAAAAATAGTGCAAAGATAAGCTCAGGATAAGCCTTACAATCAACCAAACATGTTCACAGTCAGTTACTGTTCAAGCGAACGACAAAGCTGAACACCAAAAACAAAGGTCATACATTTTGTAATTGTATATCCTAGCAATCTCCATACCAGTATTGAACAGCCAGTTAGAACTGTCACTTCATAACCATGGCTGGGGCAACTGGGCAGGATGGGACACCCACAAATGGAAAGGACAACAGAAGAAAAAAAAACAAAGGACAGAGACACTAGCAAAGTCGGGTATATAGATCATTGCAAGGCGATCTTATATCCTCATTCGGGCGTAGGGACTCTTGCAGACAACAGTCAAACATAGACATAAACCCAATCGTCACATGAGGACTTCTGCAACAATTTGAAGACTTTTAGGTTTCATTGCTTAGCCACAATCAGTGCACAACAGAGCCAAAACATGTGTCCGTAAGGGAGGTTCAGCGAAGGAGGGAATCCCACAGGATCAATCGTGTGGTGTTACTGGGTATAGTACATCCAGTAACCAAATCAGTCCAAGCAAAAACAGCATCCCAGAAATCATCCATTGTCCAACCATAGAGCATATGAAGGATATTACCCCAACCCTTCTGACAAGTCATACTCGGGCGCCTCAACTTGTACTGCAGTGTTCTTACTGAGGACCAATAAAGATAATTAATAATTTTCTGCAGGGTCAGCCCAAAGTTAAGATCTACTTTCATAAGTCTCATCTTAGAACCAGCATCAGACCAGCACTTCTCTCCCACCTGTATGCCCAGCTACTCCTCCCAACCTAGTAAGCAATTATGTGCAGTCCTCTCCGAAGAGTGCAAATCTCCCATTAACCTACATCTATGGGATTCATAAAGCGAAACCTAGCTGGGAAGCAAGGAAGCCCTGTGCAAAGGGGAGGCACCCAGTAGGTTACAAGAAGGGAGCAGAGGTAGCAGCGGAGCTGAAATGGATACAGGGAACTGTGAAGGGGGAAACACCAGAGACACGGAAACAAGGTTGGGTGACGTGAGCAGGAATTTGCAAGATGTTGTTTGAAGTGTAGGGTCTTCAGATTTTTCCTGAAGAATAGGGTAGAGGGGGGCATTCTTATCTGCAATGGTGACTTGTTCCAGAGATGGTGCATAACAGAAAAAAATTGGTTTCCGTGTTTTTCTTCCCCTCTTGCAGTTGTTTCCAATAACGCAATATTGAGGCTTTTGGTGGAGCACTGGCCTCAAGAGATGGTAAGTTTCAAGGCCAAGTAGAGTGGGATTTTGCTTGTGACGGCTCTGTAGGTGATGCACGTTGTTTTGAACACAAAGCATGCGTGAAGGGGTTGTCGGTGCAGCTCCCTGTGAATGAGAATGATGTGGTCATGCTAGACAACTTCCAGAGGGGCCCAGATGTCACCTGGGACTCCTACTTGTAGGACATTGCCACCATCCAGTTGGGAGATGACCAGGGTTTGGAGAGCTATCCTGAAACTCAATGCAGGGATAAAAAGGCTTGACATTGTGGAGGCACGCAAGCTGATGCCTTATTACTTGGGTCTTCTTGGTGATGTGTGTTTTAAATGAGGTGTCACAAATAGCTCAAGAATCGCACCCAGTCTAAGAAGCGGTTCAAGGGTGTTAATTGAAGATTTTGTGGAGCCTATGGCAGTCCATTTCTCCCTCGTCTAGTGTAGAACCTTCAACCTAAACTCCACCTCTTATCTAACCCAAATGACCCACACTTCCTGCTTCCTGATCTCTTTCCCTGGCCTAACTGGTCCTGCCTTCAGTGTGCAATTGCTGCAGCATTTCTGCTTCCCTTCTTGCTGGCCACACTCTCTCTCTCTCTCTCTCACGCTCTCTCACGCTCTCTCACTCTCTCTGCCACTGATCAATGCAGCAGTCAGACAATAATCCAGATTTCTCGTAGTTTCAGGTTTTTTCTTGACTTTTGGTTTGGGTGCAGGAGCTCTGAATATAGTAATACACTGGCAAGTATCTGACATTGGAGGTAAGGTTGGAGATAATGGGGGTCTGCAAGAAACTTGCTGGCAGAAGTGGTGGGCAGGAATTGGGTCCCCCCAACTGTCACTGTTCATCTCAGGGGTAGGACTCACTCTGGATTTCTCCTTGATAGGCCTCCCATCCCTCTTGATAAGGCCAGATTACTGACATTGTCACAGAGGTGTGGAGGGTCAGAAGAAGGACACACTGTATTGACATTTCCACTCGTTTGTTTATTAAATGATTTTAAAAAAGGTCTAACTTTTCCTATTAGATATCCTCAAGACAGACAATACTATCAATAAACATTTGGAAGATAATCCAACCATTATCTTTCGGAAAGCCCTGACTGAAACAACAAGTCAGTCCCAGTTTTCTAAAACCTGAACCCACATGTACACCAAGTAGCTTTCTGAATGTACCACCACCAACAGGAACGTTCAAAAGTGGAAATTGCATAATCTGCCCGCATGTGCTTAATGGAATGAATAAACAAATCCTACCAAATGGAAAGAATGCATTCATTAACCTGTTTATAAACTGCAACAGCAAATTAGACATATATAGCATCATATGTGTATGCAACAGATTGTATATTGGAAGCACAATAAGAGCCCTAAAAACTAGACTGATGGAACACATGCAAGCAATTAAAAATGGAGACCTTAGATATCCGCTGGCCACACACTTCTGTTCGGAACACCAAATGACTCAGATGGAAGAAATCAAGGTTTTGGGACTAGAGAAAGTAAAACCCCCCAGAAAGGGAAGGCAACCGAGAACTTTTCCGACGCAAAAGAGAAGCCAAGTCGATCAGTCTTATGGACACTTGCCAGACAGGTCTGAACTCAGAACATGAGATGGCATACTGCCTATTCTATGTTTTGTGTTCTAAAATGATGTCACTAGATAGACAATAACACACTGTGAAACATGCTATACAGCAAAAACACAATGTATGTATCATTAATACTCTGTAATGTTCACTGCAAAGTTGATGTTCCACACATATCAAAGCAAAATAAGGGGTCATGATAAAGGAACCTACTGTGTCTTTAATTTCATTTTTCCTTTCCTCTTTCAAATTGGTTCACTCAACAACACCGCAAATGCTAAAGATTTAAGATCTATTATGGGAATTGTAATGGATGCAACAATGTCTTCAATCGATTCCAATATCTGCTTGACAATAAGAAATACATCATATTTGTATGAAATTAAAAACTTAAACTGCAGCCAAAATATAACTTCAGGTTAAATTACAATACTTGTCAGGAGTAATCGAAAAAACCCAGAAGTAACCACGTTAATAAAACATTTTTGCATTACGTTTAAAAACGTAACAAAAACCTCAGCACGTTGGCGCACACAATGACGTAATTCCGCTGTCACATAAAAGCAGAAGAGAATTAGTTAGGAGACCACAACATGGATCGGGCGCTGTGAGCAGATGACAATCGCATCTTCTCAATGCAGTTTCTAATACAAGGTAAGCAACGGGTCTTTCTCTAACAAGGGGGTTTCTCCAATTAATGACAAGCAGCAACCCCTTTTTCTTAGGTTTAGCACTCTAGATTAGAAGGGATCCCCACAGACCAGATCCAAATGCAACTTTGGGAGATCCACTGTAATCGTAATATGAAAGTTTTCTTGATCTATGAGCACATATTCAAAGTAGTGCAGGGATTATGAATCACACAACAAGTTTCCTCCAATTATATGGGGAAATCAGAAATTGTATTAAACAGAATAGTTACAAGAACCCATATTTACTTTATAGGCAAAGGACTACAGAAGACCAAATTGTACCCAAAAAAAGGAAAAAACAGAAAAATTAAGAAACACCCTCCGCCCCTTCTTTCGATCTCTCAAGAGACCATAATACTAAGGGTGAGTACCTAAAGCAACTGGTGAATTGGTTATTAAAGCATTTGTGAAGAAGAGAGCCTGTACGCAGCATACATTTAACTTTTTCTTCTCTTCTTATCTTTTGCTTTTCTATTTTGTTTGTTGACGTTGACTACCTTACAGAACAGACTCTCTCCTGATGAACCATGG
Organism: Ambystoma mexicanum; assembly: GCF_040938575.1. Taxonomy (NCBI): domain Eukaryota; kingdom Metazoa; phylum Chordata; class Amphibia; order Caudata; family Ambystomatidae; genus Ambystoma; species Ambystoma mexicanum. Next base: position 988,593,107 of record NC_090921.1, read on the forward strand.
GAACCACTGTGGGGAAACACGTTTTGATAGGTGTATATTGAAGTCTTGTGTAATAAGGATGTATCAAGATACTACCAAACAATTGTGAGATACACAGCAAGAATTTGTAAATAAAAGAAAAAGTGTATGAAAATAATACAAGCATGAAAACAAAAATTGTATGACAAAAAATACAATACAGATAAATGAAATCACAAATTGTATGACAAATGAATACAATAAGGATTAAGTAAACAATTGGAAAATACAGAATAAATCAGGCGTTTATCAAACATAAGTAAATGTGTATGTGATCAATAAAGACAAATCAAATGTAACAGCGCACAGTCTAAATGCACAACCCCTAATCAAACACAACTATCAAAAAATTGTTACAGTCGCAATAAAAGTCCAAGAAGTGCTGATAACAGTGGAACTATAACACAAAACAGCACACTACTACATCGGACTCGCCCGAGGGTGGAAAAAAGCTGATTGTGACCAGAAATTAGCTATAAAAATTAACCTTTCTAATTGCTATGTGGGTGTTTGCTGCCCATATAAATAATTAAGGTGCTCATCTGTTGTCAGGAAGTCATAAAATGAAAAAGTTCAGCTGTTCACAAACAAATCCTAACGGACTATTCTAACAAACTAAGGTCAGGATAAAGGCTTCTTTCTCCAGATTGTCTTTTCTCCCAATGCTTCTCCTTTGCTTCAGACGACTTATTAGCAGGTTCATTTTTAATAGTCTTTAGTCAACGTCAGTATAAGTTCTTGTAACTTTTTCACATGTTGTTTGGGTTTTCCCTCCTCCTCAGGGATTGTTTTGCAGGAATCCCTTTTAACTCTGTCGTATCTGTTGTTCCATAGTGAAGTGACTTTTGTAATACTGTAACATATACTTTCTTAGCTGTGATATACTTTCTTGGTATGTAATATTTCCTCGTCACGTGAGGTGGCTTGGTTTGTGTATCTTTTCACATATGGCCTTCATTTGTCTTCTATTCATAGAATTCTCTTTCTGATTTACTGTCTCTGCCATTGAGATCCAGACCAAATGGTCTCTTGACCAGCTTTTATTGTGATTGCTCTCTTACATTATTACAGTTCAATGTCCTCAACTTTAATTTCACTGTCTCATCAATTCCAGAAATGAATTCCAGATAATAAATGAGTTTCTCCTATTTCATAATGATTCCCATGTAGCCTTCCGGTTCTCCCCGTTACCTCAGAATCTGCATGGGAAAATCTCTGGGGTCTGTGTTCGCTCGGGTTCTCTTAGGTTGTTCACCTTCTTAACCATCTCGTCTTCTCTGGCGTTCCACTCTCGGTCCTCTCTCTCTGTGCGACCTGATAATACAGTGGGTATCCGGATGGTTTGCTGACTTCGCAGCCCACCACAATGTCTTCGTGGTCACACCACCACCGGGACTGGAGTTCCCATCTCCTTAGTTCGTCTCTCCCTATAGATGCTGGGCATCTAGCGTTTTGCTCTCACTCTGAGAGGAGTTCGGAAAATGGCAGGCTCTGTGGCTCTACTTGGCTCCGCCTCCCTCAGGTATTACGTTCCGTTCACGTAAGCGGGCTCGTTTCACGGACCGTGAATCTTTATTAACACCAAAAACCCAGACACCGGACAATAGCAAGATGATGTGTCCTCACCCATGGATCTGAAACCTTCAGGATAAAGAAAATTATTCTCAAACACTGGGATATTGTGAAATTAAATCTATCAGAAGAGCCATACCCCCGCTTTGCCCTGAAAAGAGCAACAAACATAAAGGACCAACTGGTACATTCCAGTTTTCAAAAACAGTCACCTAAGACAGGCCTTTGGGATTTATGATCAATAAAAGGTCATTACCCCTGCGGTGCATGTTCAGCATGTGCCTTCACAAAGAAAATTCAAGACTTTCGAATTGGTGAAAGCACATGGACCCTACCCAATTTAACAAACTGCAAGACCAAACAAGTGGTTTACTGCATCGAGTGCCCATGCGGACTTAGATACGTGGGACAAACCACTCGAGCTGTCCACATTCGAATAGCTGAACATCGTTCCCGCATCAGGTGCAAAACCACCACGCCACCCCTTGTGAATCACTACCTGACATCTAAACACTCACCTAATGACATTCTGTGGTGGGTGTTAGATGTAGCAAAAAACTCACCAAATATAACCAGAGGTCTGTTGGAGAAAGAAGCACGTTGGATCTAACGGTTGGAAACCCATACTAAAGGCTTGAATGAGGAATTCATTCCACCTCTCTAAGCCTTTTAACTCTTTTTAAGTAAACCAGTCAACATAGGGGCTTCGATACTGCTATCAGGTTATTCATCTGATAACCAAGTCGTAATTCATCTCTGAGTAAGTATTGGAACTCTACTGCCTTGTTATGAAGTTTTATTGCACCCTTTTGGCTAAAACAGTTTGTTCTCTTAATTGTTAATAAGAAATCCTGGCGGCACTGCCATCATTCTTAAAAATTGCTGTCCAGTTCACATGAACTAAATAACTCAGATACCCACATCAGCTATTGGCTTGAAGCTGATTAACTCTTAAATAAGATCTAAAGTCGTAATCACCTCCGAGTAAGTACTGGAACTGCACTACCTTGTCATAAATCTGTGTTTTACTTGTGTGGTTAAAACAGACTGTTCTTTTAATTGTTCAAAAACTGCTGTGCAGTTCACATGAACCAAACCACTCAGATACCCACATGAGCTATTAACTTCAAGCTGATTAACCCTTAAATAAGATCTCAAATGGGGGGGGGTGGTCATTAGTGGTCCTTATCGCACGGACCTTAAACCATGCAACCCGTAGCTACATGGTTTAATAGGACTGTGCCCATGATGCACGATTCAATATAGACGTCTTGTCTAAACCTATTTGTAAGGCAGTCAAAGATTCATCTTTCCTTTTTCAAACCGCACGTATTTGCATTCGTGCAGCCCTACAGCCACATGCAATAACATGGATGGCTGTTTACACATTGTTAAATGGACGCTCTGTTCTAACCTATCTGCAGTCAAGAAAATGTTTTACTTGACGTTCTGACTGCATTTGTAATGAAGAAGAATAAGATTCTCCTTTTTCTTTTTCCTTTTTCTTTGAAAAAAATGGCGGTGATCATTACAAATGAATTGTTTTTCTGTAACCTTGGTCACATTTCCACGTAATACCAGGAAGAAGCAGCCATCATCAAATCAGCGGCAAGCACACGCCCCCAATAGGGATAGAGCAACCAATTACGAATAGGCTATGTCATTAGGTGAAAGCTGACTGATTGCTGCACTAAACATGCTGCCCTGAATATCAACGGAAAGGTAAGCATCAGCGCAAACACCCTAACAGTAAATTAATAGACATTAGCCCATAGGTAGACTGTTGGCTTTTAACACTTGGTTCATGCATTTTAAATGAATTTACTGACGTTTCTGTCCCCCGCTCCCTCACTCGAGGAGCTTTCTCTATAACCATGAGGCCAGTGCAACATGGCTTTTCAACCACGTTTAGCACGTTTAGTTTTCTTTTCTTTTAAAGAAAAATGGCACACTTGCAAACAAAATGTTTGATTGACTGAGCTAATCGTGTTTATCCCAGTTAATTAATTGAAACGCCTTCAAGCCTTTGCCAGTAAAATCATGTCATTTTGACTCTTAAACCATTTCTTTTCCTCTATTACCTTTCAGAAAAATCTTTTTTCTTGACATATATTTGTCACCTAATCAATTCGGACTCATAATATCCAATCAACGCCACAGAAGCCAGTCAATACAGTGCTTCAATTGCATTTCTTTAGGCTGAACAAACACAGATACAATCTGTTAAAACAAACGTTAAGAAACTCACAAACTGGTCTCTGAGCTATTAATTTAGAAACCACTTTGTGATACAGATGATCTATGTGCCCAATATAATGGCTAATTCGAGGGGATTGGGTCCTCCGACGTATTCCATATCTATGACAGTAATCACCACAGCTGTGCTGCTTACTGTCATAGATATGGAATACGTCGTCGGACCATCCCATCGAAAGAGCGTTACCAGGTAAGAGAGTAACTTGTTCTTCTGTCATTTACCTTTTGTATTTAGAATATTTAACGGTGAAGAATCGCCCCCACCCCTCTTTTTAGCAACCACGGATAATGTTTATCCGAAATGCTGGATCACACATACCAGCAGCGAAGGGTCTCTGCTCTGGGACACACTGCTCCTGCTCTTTCTTAACCAACTAATGTGGTAAGAATCCCATTTATGTTCAGGAATTTCGAATTAAGTAGTCAACTATAATGCTTGCATTATATGCACAACATCTACCTTTGCAGTGAAAGACAGCCAGTATGCATTTTTTGAAAACATCTCTTTTTATTTTCTCCCTTGTTTTTGTGTGTTTGCCTCCCTCACAGGGAATGTTCCTTTAAATAAACTTCCCCGAGGAAGGCGTACTTTTGAAATTCAGGCCCCACAGGTGGTCTCGCCGAAACATAACAGAGGTCAACAGAAAAACCATTTGAGTTTTTTCTTCTTTATGAACTTGAAATACAGAAAGATTCTTTTTGACCTCGGAGCCAGCTACTAATTACTGTCGTGTACGCAGGCAAACCTGTCTTGAGAATTAAGACTCTGAACACACTCAAATATTAATTTGCATAATTAACATTATAAATTGTTTCTTTGTTTCTTTATTGTCTTTGTCATTCAAACATGTAATGTTTTTGCTTATCTTTTAACAACATTTTCTTATTACATTTTTTGTTGTCAAATCATTTGTATTTTAAAAAAAACCTTTTTAGGAAAAAAGTATTTTCCCAAAAAATATTTTTTTGTTTTTTTGTTAACATGAAATAAACAAAATGCAAAGACTTTATTTTTCCTTTTTTTCTTTGCGGTTGACTGTTCACTTTAACTACAAAGGTATTGAAACATTTGAGATATCTAACGATACTCAACACAAAAATTAATTGAATTTATTTCACTATGTGGGCAAAATAATAATTTTGCTAGCAGACTTTCGGAAACCTAATGTATGTATTTTGTATCACAATTGAACAGTCTGGTCCTGTCCCAACTCAAGGGTACTGCTAAATGGCTTATAATGGGAGATTTCAATATTTGGAAGGATGACCCCAAAGACCCTTCTCCGGGAGAACTTGTTAAATTCATAAACGCTCTGGGCTTCTTGCAACATATAGATAAGCCCACTCATTCTAAGGGTCACATACCGGATTGGGTATTATTCTTACTTAGTTTAAAGATCAATACATTGAATATCTCCTTATGTCCCTTGTCGTATCACACCTTTTATTGAATTTCGGATAGACATTTTGAGCCAGTGCAAAAGGACTATACCAAAACAAAACTGGATTATGTCCAGAAATCTGAAGAGGATCAATCCGGAAACCCTGAGGGACTGGATACCACCCATACCCCAGGGGGATATGTTGCCTCCCATGAATGTGGAGGGCATGACTGACTACTTTCTGGATATCGTCTCTAAAGCTCCTTTAAAAACAGGAAGGTTATTAGTCACACAAAAAATATCAGGTTTTTGAGGAACTCAAGAAGTTAGAGTAGCAAAAAGGAAAACATTCTACCAAGAATCGAAGGAGGAAGAAGATAGGATAACCTATCGGGTGGCGGCAAATGCATTCAAATTGGCTATTATGAAAGCAAAAAAATAGTCTTATGAAGCATATATTAAAAATACCCAATACGATTCTAAGGACATTTTTGCAATCCTTAGGGAATTGGAGAAACCTGATATTAAATATCAAGAATCTATCTGTAATGATCAGGAGTGGTGTACACATATTCAAGATGCTATGGTAACCAAGACTAAAAAAATTCAAAAACGTTAATTGAACAAACCTTAAATACATGGCTAACAGAACCTCTTAAGGTTTTACAGAAATAAAATCCCACCGTAGGGCAGTCTATACCCAAGTTTAATTTTAGGAGTATTAGGGAAGATGAACTTCGCTCTATCTTAGCCAAACCTAAGCCATCTACCTGCCAAGGGCACCAGTTTATAGCCACTGCTATTAAGGCCTGTTCTGAGCTTCTGATTAGCTCAATCACTAGGATAGTGAATGCTTCTTTTAGAGAGGGAAGAGTTCGCACTAGATTGAAGGGTTCCTGGATTACCCCCCTGCTTAAGAAATTTGATCAGGACCCCAAAATTGCTACCAATTGCCAGCCGATCTCCATCTCTCCCTTCATTTTGAAGATAATGGACAGAGTGGTTTACGAACAACTTTTGTGCCACATAAAAGATCATCCTCTTGAATGAAGGTCAGTCTGGTTTTAGACCTGGTTTCAATACCGAATCAGCGTTGCTGGAACTAAAGTCTAAAATGATGACTACCATCAATGAGGGCACAACAATTTTGCTGATGCCTTTGGACTCATCAGCTCCATTCGATTTAGTTGATCATCCTCTCCTCTTGAACAGACTTCAGAATGTAGCTAATGTTAGTGACCAAGCAAGGGACTGGATGCAGTCATTCCTAGGGATGAGGACTATGCAGGTTTGTAGCAAGCAAGCGGAAGCGGACTGGGCTTCAACTTAGCTATGGAGTTCCCCAAGGGGTATCTCTATCCCCGGTCTTATTCAATCTCTTTACAGCTCCCTTCTTTCACATGCTAGAGGAAAAAAAGATCTGCTTCTCAAATTATGCTGATGACTCGCAATGTCTCATCCGCCTAACAAGCATTTATGAGAAAGACGCCATAGCAGTATCAGAGGTATATGACCTAATACATAAGTGGATGGACACGAGCGGACTGGTACTGAATCATGGCAAGACCAAGCTTATGATTGTTGGTTCCAGGCCCAGACTCGCTAAACTTGATGCAGAGTATGCATTTTTCCGCATCGCAAACCATGATATTCCTACGAAAGGAAAAATAAAAATATTAGGAGTGACCCTCGATCAGACCCTGAGCGTGTCTGCTCAGGTCAATAGCCTTGTCTCAGCATCAGCCTGTTATATTAGGCTTCTTTCGGACATTTGCCCTTTCTTATCTGAAAAGGGCTGTGAAACGATTGCTCAGCCCATCATCTTGTCAAAAATTGATTATTGTGGCTCCCTTCTTGTAGGGGTGGGAAAAACAGAACTTGCTAAACTTCAAGTGGTGCAGGATAGCACTATTAGTGCGATCATGGGGATGTGAAAGTATCAACATGTGTCCGAGGTGATAAGAAAATTGCACTGCTACCTATTGCAGAGAGGATAGATTTTAGGTTGCTTACTATCACCTATAAATACCTCAATGGATCTTTCTCTGCAAATATTTCTGACAAATTAAAAAGTAAACCGGTAGTGCGCTCCCTTACCCCAAACAATGTAAAAAGTCTGTAAATTCCGAAAAAACCTCACTCGAATTGGTAAGAAGGAGGGCTTTCTGGGCGGCTGTAGAGGCTAAATGAAACACCCTGCCCCTTGATCTAAGAAACTGCCCAACTTTGGAAGCTTTAAAGAAACAACTCAAAACGTATCTGTTCAGATAAAATAGGCGGCTTGTCCCTTTTATTCTCTAGGATTTTATCTACTGGTTACTTTCGGCGCCCATATGCCTCCGGGCCACTTTGGTAGCACCTTACAAATAATCAAAAGTAAAGTAAAGTAGCCGAATATACTTTTTAGCCCGTTGAAACCTGCTTGATCTTTTTTATCCCAGATTAGTTTCTGTGGTTGAGAATTCTTCAATTTATCCGTTAGGTTAGCGGCTATGGTGGAATAATTCAGACTAAACTACCTAATATAGCCGGTTAACCCGAGGAAGGCACAGAGGTCTCTTTTGGTCTTTGGGTAGGTGTTTGCTGGACTGCCTTCACTTTTTCAACCTGTGGTTGTATTAGGCCATTTGCATCAAACAACTGAGATAAAAGTGGATTGGGCTAGATGACATTTCCAAGGGTTTGATCTTAAACCAGCTCTTCTCAGAGCCTGGGTGATTAAATACAGGTGTTGAACATGTTAGGGCTAACTATTGCTGTGCATTGCTATGTTGTCTAGATATGCCCCACAAAAAGCTGAGTATGGTTTTAGCACTTTGTCCATTAGTCCCTGAAAAGTGGTTGGAGCTCCATGTAGACCAAAGGGTAAGACCTTAAATTGGAATAGACCTTGGGGCTTTGAAAAGGCTGTTTCTCCCTGTCAGGTGGATTTAAGTGGACTTGCCAAAAACCCTTTGTCAAGTCTAGAGTTGATATATAATTGGCCGAACCCAACATTTCAATCACATCATCAATTCATGGCATAAGATACTTATCAAATATCGAAATGGAATTTAATTTTCGGAAATCAATACAGAACCGCCAGGACTGATCAGGCTTTGTGACTGAGACAATGGGGAGGACCAAGGACTCTCAGATGGCTCCATTATATCTTCCTTGAGCATTTCCTCTATTTCCTTCTCAATAACTTTCTTCTGGGCTTCAGGGATCCATTAGGGTTTTAAATTAATGGTATTCCCTGCCAGGGTTCGGATGTAGTGGAAGAAGTTAGCAGCCCTGCCTGGTTGTTCCGAATGTATCTCAGGGAACTGAGAGAGCAGGGCGCTAATGCCATTCTGTTGGGAAGATAAGTCAGGGGAAACTAATGTGTTTCCAGTATCAGAGTCAGCAAGGAAAGTGGCCACAGTGACAGTGGTATTTACACTATGGTCTATTTTCCATTCCTTGAGCAGGTTGACATGATAGACTTGAGTTTTCTGAGGTCTATCTGGTTGGGACATAAGGTAATTCAAGGGCCCTTTCTTTTTCAAGACTTCATAGGGACTATACCACTTAGAAATCATCTTATTCTCCGACGTGGGAAGAAGAATTAAGACTGACTTTCTGTCCAAAAAGGAGATGGGTACGCATGTTTATTATAGACAGCCTGTTGTTGTTCTTGGGCTTGTCTCAGATGTTGTTTTACAATTTTTCTTACCCCTGTTATATGGTTTCTTAGCTTCTGTGCGGTTTGGACAAATTGGTAAAATAACCCTTTCTCTTTCCTCTCAAGTTTCTTTGAGCATGTCTAACACTCCCGGGGTACCCTCACCCATAGTAGCACACACAGGGAAAATCCCAGGGAAGCTTGTGGGGTCTTCCAGACTGCAAATAATGCCTAGGGTATCATGACATCCCTGTTTTTCCCATCGGTTTCCACCAACTTTCTCAATTTTCTTTTCCATGTTTGATTGAAATGTTCTACCAAACCATCATCGGTTTGGGGTTGTTCTTAAGGTTTGTTCTTAGGGTTTTAATATTCAGTCATTCTTTTACCTCTTGCAGTAAGGATCTCCTTCATAAATCCTACTCTTGATAAGAATGGAAATCAATGCTTTAATATTTGTTGAGTGTTGTTATTACACAGGGGAGCGGCTTCGGGATATCGAATGGCATAATCTAAGATAAAGCGATTTTCCAATTTAGATGTTTTTGGTGGGCCTGCTGTGTCCATAGCTATCCTAGAAAACTGGGTGTCGATGATGGGTAATGGTTGTAATGCGGCTATTAGGAATGGGGTATTCGCGGTCTTCTGACAGATCTCGCAGGTCAACACAAAGTTTTTGACATCGGCGAAAACTCCTGGCCAATAGAACCTGGGTGTTATCAGGCTTTGGGGCTTTCCTACCCCTTGATGAGCAGCTGTCAGATGTGAGTGTGCGAGCACCAAAACAATTAGTCTGTAGCTTCGGGGACCAACTAGTTGTTTCCGACATACTCCCTCTGTTGTTACATCCCCATGATGCAATAATCCCTTTTTTATAAAAAAAAAGAGGGACTTGCCTGACTGCATCCTGCTTCTTCAGTGGTTACTCTACTAAAGGCCTCAGTGAGGACTGGATCATTCCTCTGGGCAAAGGCCAGATCAGGTAAGGGAGAACATCTATTTCTTACTGGTGGGTTTCCACTATGGGGAAGTCTGCCTCACCGAACCCTTTTGATTCTCTCTCGGTTTGGTTTTGTATTCCTACCTCTTGGGGTTGTTTCCCTGTTGTGTAGAAGAATTTTAATATCCCCTCGGAAGACAGGGTCAATGACTCCAGCCATATCATCCAACCCATATTGCCAAGCCAAGCCTAACTTTGAGGCTAGTCTAATATAGGTACCTTCAGGAGGGAGCAATGTAAGGCTGGTGGGAATCAGTCGTATCTCCCCAGGTGGAATCAAAACTTCTTCAGTGCTTTGTAGGTCAAACACTATGGACTCTGTAGTGGCCACAATAGGGGCTTCGGGCAACATTTTGTTAATTGAACGTGCCCTGCGCATCTATCAGTTGATGTACATCCCACTGCTAACACCATATCTGGCACGTCAGAAGAAAGACACTGTATTGACATTTCCACTCGTTTGTTTATAAAATGTTAAAAAGCCTAACTTGCTGTATTTCTATGTAGGGGTTCACTGCCTATATAAAGAACTAAGATGGTTGTATGTCATCAATAAGTCATAACACGAAAGAAGACTGCTGTCCAAAAACGAATCCTAACTGGCCCTGCCACTATTCTAACAAACTAAGGCCAGGAGAATGGCTTCTTTCTCCTGATTGTCTTTTCTCACAATGCTTCTCCTTTGCTTCAGACTTCCTATTAGTAGGTTAATTTTAAATGGTCTCTAGTCCCCTTCTGTACAATTTATTGTAACTCTTTCACAAGTTATTTAGGTTTTACCTCCTCCTTAGAGATTGTTTTCTAAGAATCCCTTTTAACTCTGTCTTATCGGTTGCTCCACAGTACTTTTTTAGCATATCCTTTCTTAGCGGTGATATACCTTCTTGGTATGTAATGTTCCCCCTCTCTTGGGGTGACTTAGTTTGTGCGTCCTTTCTCTTATGGGCTTCACTTATCTTCCATTTATACAATTCTTTCTCTGGTTTACAGTCTCTGCCTCTTAACATATGTGCTACTTTCCCCTCTTCCCAGGGTATTTGAGGCCCAGTCTTAATGGTCTCTGTAAAGAAGCCACAAACTTGGTAAGTGAAAGCCAGTTTATTTGGAACAGCTTTAGTAACTCACTTAAGACCCCCAACACAGGCAGCATCCAGGGTATAACTGACTTCACTCCAGAGTAAACATATCCAAGCACACATCATTCCAGAATGGCACAGTAGGCATAAATCCATTCTGGAATTACAGATGATGTGCTTGGCATAAACACAGCTGAAAACCATAGCAACAAGAAAGCATACAAAGGTTTAGCTTTATACAACAAAGCATACAAAGGTTTAGCTTTATACAACAGTCTCTCTTCCAGCTTTTATTGTGATTCGCTCGCTCACATTGTTACAGTTCAATTTCCTCGACTTTAATTTCACTTTCTCATCACTTCCACTGAGATGAATTTTTCCTATTTCATAATGATTCCCTGGCCACCTCCCAGTTCTCCTGTTCTCCCTGTTACCTCAGAATCTGCAGGGAAACATCTCTGGGGTCTGTTCAGTCATTTGCCTTCTTAACCTTCTCGTCTTCTCCAGCGTTCCACTCTCTCTTTGTGCGACCTGGTAAGCCAGCAGGTATCCGGACGGTTTGCTGACTTTGCAGCGTAGTGGTTTCTGCGTGATTGTATGGACACCCTGCTCACCACATGGTCAAGCCACCACCGGCACTGGAGTTTCCATCTCCTCGGTTTATCTGGGCATTCAGTGTTTTGCTCTCACTCTGAGGAGTACTGAAATTCGCAGGCTGCGTGGCTCTCCTTGTCTCCACCCCTCTCAGTTATTATGCTCCCATTGGCTTCCCCTGCTTGCATATGTGTCTTTCTGCTTTGCCTCACATCGGCATGTGCTCTTCTTTCAGTCTCCTCGTCTCACTTAAATGAACGTCTCTATTTAAAGAGACAGACTCTCTTTCTTGTTTGTAACAGTGTATTTTAGCTTTGTCTTCTGCCAGGTCACTGGATTTTATACTGTTCTTCACATCTGATGGTCCCCTCTATGCCACCATGGGGAATGACTAAGGGAGCTCCTCACAGGAATGGGAGCCCTTGTCCCCTAAGGGGGAGTCTCTCTCAGTGATGTCCCACTTGCCCATACCCATACCGTGGGTCTTGCAAATCAGGCTTACCTCCCTAGCATCAAAGGGGTAGGCCCTCCCTTGGGGAGAAGGCACACATTCCCTCGATTCATCACACAGGTCAAAGTCGATAGTAAAGCCAATAGAATTTGCACTGCGTGAGAGTTGAGGTGTGAATCCATTAAGCTTCATGTCTATCTGCCATTTCAGGACTTGGGCATGCTTGTTATGGTTTCCTAGGAGAATAAATGTATCTTGTGTAGGGTTAAGCTTAATGTAGGCACTTAACATCCAGGCTTGGGTAAGGGACCGATAGTGCTTGAGTCGACGGAGGTTGTTGATGCAATTGATCTTTCAGTAAAGCAGTGTGCCATTTGCGTATTGGTGTATTTTGATTTTTGTTGTCAGTGTTGGCGAAGAGTTCCTACAGTGATCCCATGTAGAGGTTGAAGAGGACAGGGCACAGTATAGAACCTTGGGGAACCCCAAAAACTGGGCAGCACTGTTATCTGTTGGGGTCCATTTAGACGAGTTTGTCTCTGTTGGAGGGGTCTGAGGCGAAACACTGCCGGACTGTTCAGTCAAATAAGAACTGTGCTGCCCATGAGCATGGCAGGAATGTTAAGGTGGGCTTCATGGTCAATAATATCAATGGCAGCAGAGAGGTCGAGGAGGAAGAGTAAGCAGATGTCCCCTTTTGATGCTGAACTGTGGTCAGAAACCACATTGGTTGTCCTGTAGAGGATTATGCTGAGTGATCCGTTCATATAACTGGATGGCGACGTTCTTCTCAAACACTCTGAAGAGGAAGGGTAGATGTGTGATGGGCCGATAGTAGCCCTTAGGTATAGGAGTATCTAATATCTAGGCTGATAACACATGAGATCTTTTATTAGTACACAAGCAATGTGTCTTTTGACATTTCTGAGGTCACTAAATATTAAGAGGGGGGTGCTATGGTGTTGCACCTGTATAGGAGAGGGTCTGTTATCTAACAATGCATACCAACTGAATCATTTCAGTTTATCAGAAACGCCATGGTGTATATGTGGTGTGCCTTCACTTGGGGTATGAAAGGTTCTCCAAGTAACCCTTGGGCAAGACACAGTGATTCTGTGCCTCACAATCACTATCCCACAGAATGGCGGTTTGAACCTATTTCTTGTTTCCTTTACCATAAACATGACCAAGAAACAATGTAAACCATATACAAAACAACTTGACATGACACAGGTTCCCTTAAAAAAGCAGAGGTTCTGGAAAACTCATACCAGCCCCCCAAGGTAAGTAACTATTTCAAGTTCTACAGACCATTACCAGGGCTACCAATTCACTAGTTACTTTCAGTGGCTTATTTTCTGTCCGGTGTTTTAAGGCTACTATCCTTATTGCAGGGAAACGCGTCTTGATTCACTGCTCCGCAGGCAAAACCGAGGGTGAGGTCACGAGGAAGGAAAAACCAAAATCTATGCCAAAAAATTAAATGGCTATGCAGCTGCAGCCTATGTCAGATACAGTATGCTATGATGAACCAGAAGGAGTCAGACTGAAATATGCCAGATTTAAGGATGTTCATTTAAATAAAAAGACAACACCTATTTAGCCCTACCGCTGTGACGGAAGTTCACTGACTAACCAACTACACTAAAAGGGTGCTCGTCAAAGTCCACATGAAATAGTCCTTAGTCCAAATCCTATTCAACTAACTGGCCCTACCACTTAGGAAAAATTAACAAAAGAAAAGAGGCTGGAGCAATAGCCTCTGTCTTTGGCTTCTGCCTGGCCCAATCACTTGGCCCCTTCTCCAAGCAGGTTTGGTTTTTAAAAGTTTATCAGTTTCTCACAGGGCAGTCCTCAACCTCTCTTCAGGTTCAGTATGCCAAATGTTAGTTTCATATGTTTCCTCTTTACAGGAGGGAAAGGTTTTCTTAATACAAATGATCTTGGTTTGTACTTAAGGACTGGAACTCTCCAGGTTCTCTCCCCTTCCAGTTTTGCTTGTTATCTTTTGTGTTTCCTGGACTCCCCATAGTCCTCTGGCCCCCTGATGGGCTTATTTTAGCAGGGCCTCTATGGGGCGTCTGCCCGTTTGTATTTCCCTGGCACCGGTAACCCTTGTGGCTTTCCCATCCTTGAATATTATTGTCTCTGTTTCTCAGGGCTTTCCAAAGCCCTCTGGCCTTTGGATACACTTGTTTTAGCTCGTCTTCGGTAGGGTGTCTGTCTGGTCGGAATTATATGGCTCCCGTAACCTTTGTGGCTTTCCTAGCCTCAGATATTAAAGTCTCTCGATTTCTCAGGGCTCTCCAAAGCCCTCTGATAGCCTTGCTTTATCTCTATCCAGGTTTCTCTGGCTATAACCCTTGTGACTTTCTCAGTTTTGGATATTAAAGTCTCTCAGTTTCTCAGGGCTCTCCGAAGCCCTCTGGCTCTCTTACAGGCTTGCTTGATCTCTTTTCAGGTTTATCTGGCTCCATAACCCTTGTTGCCTTCCCAGCCTTAGACACTACTGTTTGCCCCTCTCCCTGGTGTTAGCTCTTCGGGAGCGTTTGCCTCCATTACACTGCTCAGTCCAGCAGCTAGTTCACTTCTCGCGCACAGCTCGGGAATCTGGTCTCTCCACTGCAGTCTGGTCTCTACATCAGTTTAGGGGCCCCAGTCCCACCACAGCTTCCGTGTGGTTGCACCACCAGGCAAGACAGTTGTTTTACCGTCCCCATCTCCTTCTTGACCCAGGCCTCTTTACCGGTCAGGATGCCGGCATTTCAGGGGCTTGCAAGTGTTTTGTTCGTTCTCCACGCTACTGCTGGCTTTGCAGTCTAGAGTGGCTCCATCCCTACAAAACATCTTCCTGCCAGAGGCTCTCCTCTGCATAGTATTCTCTCTCTCTGCTTAACGTCATTACAAACAAAAGGGGTGTGCCATTCCTATTTGACTGTGTGGTTCACGCCGGATCCGGCATTACCTGAAGCCAAAGAGATTGAAGAAATGTCACTATTTGGTGAATCCAAAACAGAGTTAACAACAGTCTTTCTGATTCCCATGTAGGCAGTTAATGTGTTCTGGACAGGGAGTTCCTTGCAGGATTAGGAGTCCTTGACACCAAGACGGGGGTCACTCCCAGAGGGGTCCCACTTGCCCACACCCCCAGGGAGGGTTTTACTGAGCACGCTCACCTCCCTAGCCTCTTTGGGGAGAAGGGACAAATAGTCCAGATTTGTCACATACCCCTCCCATTAAACGAGTGGCTCCCCCTTGAATGGGAAGAGGGGAACGTACAAAAAGTCCAAATGTTCTTGTTCTTTCCCTTTTCAATAGTTTAAAGAGAAGTTACCCTCTTTGGATTCCATTGCTCTTTGTTGGTGACTGCTCTCCCAGGTCCACACAGATGGTTCATCTATTCCTGTACAGATTTCCCAAGAGGAGGAGGGAGAGTATTTGTTTGAGGAGTATTCGTTAAGATGTTTTAAGAGATCTGGGAAAGTCGTTAAGTCCGTCCCTATGACAACTTCCTGTGGCAGGACGGGTACTGTGGCTGCTTTAATTTTAGTGGGATGACCCCTAACCTCTAGGGTGAGGGGAATTTTTGGATATGTCGCCACACCTCCATGTACACTTGTACATGTGATTCTTACATCCATCTGCCCGTTTAAATCTTTCGGGTAGATTTAGTCGAAGCGAAAGGCAGTTTTACTCCCAGAATCAATCAGGTCTTTAGCCCTGATCTTATTAACCCAGATGATTTCCCGGCTTTGGAAGGACTGATAAGTGCAATACCAAACATCTGCCTCTTCCAGATGCTCTTACCTCTCTATTTTGTTTTCTCCTTCCCACTCCTCCATCCCTACCCATCCTATCTCCATGGGCTCTTCTGTATGATTTCTGGGACAGAGGCATGCAAAATGTTCCTTTTCGCAACGGGAGAAACACGTGGGCCAGCTAGAAACCACAGACCTCGCCCGTACTACTACTTCTCCTGGGGCTAATTTTGATTTGAGTATAGGGAGAGACAGAGGAGACCTCCAAACAGTCAGTCTCAGGAGGATGGCTCAGGGGCAACGTGCTCGCCTTGGAAGCAGGAAGCAACACTGGTTTGATCCCCGGGTTCACGCTTAAAAACCTCTGGGTATTAAGGGCATTATAAATAACCAATTATAATATCCTTTGGATAGGGCCTGCTAGGGAAGGATTTCTCTGGTTTTCTAGGGGCCTCAAGTATCGAGACTCTATTACATGGTTTAAAGACTCTTCTTGGTTCTACTTGCTTCCCTGCAGTTTTAAAATATTGAAATGCCTCTGAGTCGGCTTGTGCTATTTCAATTGCCATCTTCAGGGAAGGGTGGGGCTGCTGGAGTACAGCTTTTTGGAGGGATGGAGGTAAAGCTTGGATAGATTGTTCCAACGCAATAGCCTCTAACACCTTGGGTAGATTTTTCTTCCTTAAACATTGGCTGAGAAGGCTTTCAATTATTTCGGCTAATTCCATTTTTGGAGGTAAAGTGTCCGATTTACCTCCAGCTTGTTGTTGGGGGAAAATCCTCCACTTTTTACCCCAATTAATTTTTGGCAGGGTGGGAAAAACGCGGATAATTGTTACTGCCCAAACAAGTGGCAGTCATGGAATTACCACCTGCTTTTTCCCTCACCGCTGAACTTGCAATGATGCCCAATGCCTTAAGCGTGGTATAGTCACCAAATGTACGATGCAGCCCTCACGTGTCCAATTCATGCAGCCATATGCCAAGTGAAGCCTTAACTGCCTCTCTAACATCCTATCATCACACCATTCCACTTAGTGCCTCATGTACATAATGTCATATCTAAGCACTTTAAAAATAGGTGCTATTATTACCCCATGTTATTGAACCCACTGTATCCACCTCAAAAGAATGAAAGTCTAATTCAGCCTTGCCTCAGGATTCAGCCCTGCAAAATAGAGGCTTGCCCCATGTGAGAGTCAAGCTCTTTACTTCTGAGAGCTAAATTAAAGCGTTTCCTATCCCATCATACTCCCAGAGTAGAAGGTGCTAGTAAAATGTAATTTTGAGAAGAACACCCCCTTCCAGGTTGCATTTAAGTTAATACATTTTAAGGATTTCAAAAATGCCAATTTACGATGTGCAGTGAAGATTTCAGCAGGATGATCACTGGATGACAAATTATGCCACCAATGGCTGTATGCCTACCTCACTCCTGTAGGGATGCTTTATCACCCAACGGCTTTTCAAATCCATCAATTATTTTGGATGATAAAGCACTGAATGCATCTTTTGTTCTACGCCATAATGTTGCCCTTTGAATCCTGCTGGCAATTTACACCACATCTGGTTTTTGCTATTCTTTTGTTTCTTTAAAGAGGGTTTCTCCCTCTGCACTACCCTTACACCTTCGTCCCCTTACCATCTTAACCCATACCGCCAAATCCTCTTTATAAACGGGTGGAGGGAATGCTGCTGGCAACCTTAACTGCTAGCAGCATCTTTTGGAGGAGTTGAGTTAGTTTTCATAATGTTTTAGCTTCTTCCCAAATTCCAGGTAGTTTTGGTTATGCTACTGAGGAATTAACTTGGTAGTGTGATGAATCAGAGATGATTCATCCCAAAAACCACCTGGCCTGGGACCCTTCTCATGTGTCCAGGGAACGGCAGAGGCTTTCTAATCCAAACCCTGGGGGCAGTGTGCTGCGAGAGGATCACATGAGGGGGGGGGGCGGTCAGGAGGAATGGGAAACCCCCTTTTGCAACTTCCCCCGAGATCCCAGTCTTCTAATAGCTTATTGTAAAATGGAAGAGGTTGGAAAAAATGATATGTGTATTATGGACTTAAAGTCCTATGATCCCCAATGTACTGGGACGAAGAAGAGGGCTGCAGAAGAACAAAACTGCAAAGTGCAGCTTGTTAAGGAAAATGACCCACACCTGAGGGAGACTGGGAGGCCTAAAAGGTCCCCTCAGGTGCAGGCCATGGAAAAGAAGGAGCAGAGCAGTAGTCGTGAGTGGAGGAGTTGTGAACTCTCCACGTTGCAGCAGAAGCAACGACTGTAAGAGAAGGAAGACGCCAGGACCACTGTCGAGTGCCTAGCAGTAGCCGGTCCTGAGAGGGTCTTCACCTCCAGAAGTTTGAATTGTAGAGGTTGCGCATTGGGAAGCATCGGAGAGGGAAGTTTGCCCCCCTGAGGACCTTAAGTGCAGAGGCTGCACAGTGGGAAGCGAAAGTTTGAAACACTTTACTCGTGGTGAAGCTGTCTCCGGTAGCAGGCGAGCACTGGAGAGCCTCTGGAGCGGAGGAAGGTCTGTGTGTGAGTGACGCAGGCAGCGGCAGACTGGATGTTGCAGACTGCCGACCACGAGAAGCTGCTGAGGAGGAGGACCTGGGAACAGCGAGGGAAAATGACATGCACATCATACCCTGTGACTTCCTTAGGCAATTGTGACCCTGGAGTGCTCCGTAACTGCAGAAGTGGTTCTAACCAAGTATGTGGTTAAAATAATTTTGACTCATTGTATTGTATTCGTCATTTATATAGCGCCCTTTCCCCATTTGTATTGCCTCAATGCGCTTTGTGGTGGGAAAGCCGTCGGGGACTGTAGTCCATGTGTGGGAGATTCTAAGAGTTGATTTATGAGATGCTTGTGTTCATTTTGCCAGGTTAGGTGGGCTGGATAAGCTCCAATATGCAGCCCGGAGGTCAGGCATGTGGGCGGGTGCTGTTGGTGGTTTAGGATAGAGTGCTAGTGCCAGAGATTCGATGTGCGCCCAGCTAGACCAACATATTTCATAGGCTGTCGCTGTACACTAATGGCAGAGGTGTTGCAGTACGTCAGGGGTTTTAGTGTGGGTGGCTATGTAAGCTGCTATGCCGATTAAATCATGATTCAACTTATATATTAAAAAATGTATCAGGTTTAATAAAATCCTTTGATACTTTGTCTTTAAATTCTATCCTCTGGATTTTCTTTCCGAGATTACTTATATGTGAGCTGCTGGACCAGAATTGCATAGCCATAGCTGCATTCTAAAGTGTATGGATGGGTGGCCGTGCCTGCGGCCTGTGACACACAGACGTGGTGCAAGGTATACATACCTTAAACTCGGATGGAGTTCCTCTTCAATGTCATTTTTCTAAGTTCAACGTGATTGACTGGTCTTGCCAGTTGTAGTTTCCATAGATTGAATGCCTGAGCAGTGGGAGAGGTGCCCGGAGGGATGGGGGAGTGGTGTACGATCATCTGCGGGTGAGGGGAGAGGAGGAGGGCTAATTTATCATGGAATGCCACTGCAAAAGCTGCCAGCATCCGTGGAGATTTGGGTGGGTAGGTGTGTTGTCGGATTTGGGCCAGTGTTTCAGTGTGCGTATCGACAGTATAGATTGCGAGAAAGTTTAAAGAGGGTGAAGGGAAGAGCCAGGTTTTGAGAGCCTTTCTGAATGCTGAGTGTTTGTCATTGTTGCCGATGTGCAGGGGTAGAGAGTTCCAGATGATCGCCACGAGAAGGAGGATCCGCCCAGTCTGGTGCAGCTGTAATGTGGGAAAACTAGGAGAGATGCTTTGCCAGATCTGAGTGTCCTTGAGGGGTGATAGCGAGTGACTTTGGCCCTCAATGCGAGGTTGCCGGTAGGCCGCCAATGGTACCGTCAACCTCTGCTTACCGTTTCCGCTGCCCGATATCCCTGTAAAGGTGGAATATTACAGGCGGCGTTCCTATTCCCATGGAGTCTACTGGAATGGGAACACTGAAGCACTAGCACCATTAGTAATGGTGCCATAGCTTCAGTGGATTATCTGCAGGTAGGGGCATGAACTACCGCCAGGTCAGACCTGCCGGTAGTTCACAGCCCCTACTGGCAGACTCGGAGTGCGCCGGTCCGGAAAAGGTTTCTGGACCAGCGCACTCTTAATGAGGGCCTTTGCCTTTGAGGAATTCCGGCCTTGTGCTATGGATGGCCCAGTGAGTGATGCACATGGCTTTAAAGGTCGTGTGTTGACCAATATGGAGCCAATGGAGGACTCTTAGTGTAGGGCTGATGTGTTCTCTGATGGGTCCTCTGTGTGAAGGCTAATGAGCAGGCAGACTGTAGCATTTTGGATTCTTTCCAGTTTTCTTACCTGAAACGCTAGTGCATCTCAGCAAAGGCAGTTTGCATAGTTTAAGCGGGAGAGGATGATGGAGATGATGGCAGAGAAAAGGTGAGGATAGGTGAGGTATGGGAAGATACACCGTAGTTGAAAGAAACAGGTTCTGGATACAGAGTTGATGTGTTGGGAGAGGGATAAATCTGTCCAGCATGCATCCAAGGTTTTTCACCGAGGTGGAGTTTTGCCTGGGCAGGTGGGGGGAGCCTAGGGAGTGAGGCCAGGGAATAGGTTGGGGAAGGAGCACTGTTTTCCCGCAGACTAGGATTTCTATTTTCCCAGGATTGAGGATGAGGTGGGTGGTCGTCATCCAGTAGTTAATATCCGAGAGGCATGATGACAGATCTGGACAGTTGGAGCCTGGCAATTTTTGGATTTTAAGGATAGTCTGGGTGTCGTCTGCATAATTGTAGCAGGTGTGATTGTGGGACTGGATGAGTGTGGGAGAGGTTTCAGATAGATGTTGAAGAGGTGGGGAGATAGGGATTCTCCCTGTGGGACCCCTTTTGGTACTGGTCAGGATGTAGCAGTGAAAGGGTGGAGGGGCATGATTTGCGAGCGTTTAGAGATGAAAGAGGAGATCCAAGTGAGAGCAGTGTCTTTTATTCCTTAAGAGTGTAGCCTATGGTGTGGTCGATGGTATCGAAGGTGGCAGAGAGGTCAAGGAGAATGAGTACAGCGCATCCTTCTGCATCCGCTGTTCTCTTTAGGTCATACCAAACTGACACTAGGGAGGACTTGGTTCCTCAGAGCAGTCTGCAGCCAGATTGGGTAGGGTCAAGGAGGTTGTTGGCTTCAGTGAAATGGCCAAGTTGTTTGTATGCTGTGTGGTCCATGAGTTTGGCCATGAAGCAGGTGTTGGAAATGCACCCGTAGTTCTGGGGGAGGAGTGGAGCGAGCATAGGTTTTTTGAGGAGGTGTTTGATATAGGAGGTTTTTAAGGCTTACCTGAAGATTCCCGATATAAGGGAGTGGTTAATGATTGAACGTGCGATACTGCCTGTACAGGTTGAGGCTAGGATGTTTTGAGGAGTGTGGGCGGGCAAGGGTCTTCAAGGCAAGCTGATGGGCAGCTTTGTGCTAAGAGAGAGAGGAATTCCTGGTGTGAGATTGGAGAGGAAGAGGTAAAGATTTGTATCAGGAGGGAGTTTAGATGGGGAATGGGCGGTGGGCGGGTAATGGGCAGGGGGCATTGTTTCTAATTTAGAGATGATGGCAGAGTGTCTGTCTGTAGCAATTTTGTGGAAGTGTTCTGATAAAGCATCGCATAGGGATTGGGACTTTTTAGAGCAGCCCGTAGAATGGAATTCAGAAATGATTCTTTGCAGTTCCTTGCTCCGGTTGTGTTCAAGATTCTGTCCCCATAGAATGCGTTCTTGGTTTTTATGATTTCCAATCTGTAGGCCCTTGTTAGTCTTGCTAGGGCAGTTTTGTTCTGGGTGATTGGGTTGGTTCTCCAGGTCCATTCCAGTCTGTGCTTGAGGGCTTTTAGCGATTTGAGGCTGGCGGTGTACAATCTGGGTGTGGGTCCCAATCTCTGAGTTGGCCATTTTGTGGGGATGAGGAGTTGGAGGGCGTTAGAGATCCAGTGGTCGAAGAGTTTGATGGGGCGGGGGGGCTTCCTCGAGGGAGAGTGCTGGGAGTGACTTGAGGAGTGAGTTGGCTAGATCCGGGGTGATAATGACTTTGCTCCAAAGTGGGGTGAGAGGTGTTGGTGGTGGCCGGGCGTGGCCTTGGGTACGGGTCGCAGTTGAGAGTGGTACAGAGAAGAAGATTGCTGAGTGATCTGTCCATGTCAGGGGGCGTGGAGGCAGTGTGAACATGATGTTTGTGGTGCTAAAGACCGATTGAGGGTGTGGCCTCCAGTGTGGGTGGGCGTAGAGATGTGTTGTGTCAGGTTGAAGGCTTCTAGGTTGTCTGTGAGGGATCAGTTTATAGGGTTGAGTCAAACCAGATGTTGAAATCACCTCGGATGGTGACTGCTGGATGTAGGTTGAAGTTAGTTGTCAGAGTGTCGCTGAGTTTGTCTGCAAAGTTTTGTTGTAGTCAGGATGGTCTGTAAATGAGTAGGATGCTGTGCGAGGTGGAGGTTGAGAGTTGGAGTTTTACAAGAAGGGATTCATAGTCTGTGGTGATAGCTGGGGTGTCCTTGATAAGCAGAGCAAATTGATGTTTGTGTAGTATCGCACCACCCAACCCCTGCTTGATGTGTTCCGAACAACAAGGTTGTAGCTGGGTGGGAAGGCATTGAGTGCAATGGACTCGTAATCATCAGCAAACCAGGTCTCTGTGATGAAAAGGACGCCTGGGTTTTCATCTGAGATGAAGTCAAAGATGTTACATTTGTTTTTAGAGACTGACCTGGCTTTGATGAGGATGCAAGAATTTGGTGGGATTTGTTTGCAAGTGCTGGACAGGTCGAGGTGGGGATTGTTGGAGGAGAGGGAGTAGAGGAGGGGGTGCTGGCAGTGGGTTATGAAAGGGGATGGCCAGGGGAGGACATGGGAGGATGGGGGAGATAGTGGTGGGTTGAGTGAGAGGGCTGATCAGGGGTGGGCATGGGGGTAGGGTATAGGGGTTGAGGTGGTATTTGGGTTGGTTGGGTTCTAGAGGGGAGGTTTGAGCCCTATAGCAAGGTGGCAAAGATTGGGATCTGGGTTGGAGCACGGGTGATGCTAAGTGGGGCCTGAGGTGGCTGAGGTCTGGGCCTTTTCTTGTCTTTCGGGTGGCCCATGGGGTGTGGGTGAGGTTGGGGGGGCCGTGGAGGCCAGGGCTGTGGCCAGGGCTCCCCTTGCTGCACTAAGAGAATGGATGAGTGAGTTGGTGGGCTGGGAGCAATGTTTTTCAGGAGAGGTGAGGGTGCAGGTGAGGAAGTAGCAGGGGATGGAGTAGAAGGGTTGGCTTGACTGGGTCAATGGGCAGTACGGTATGCTTAGGGGTCAATGTTTTCGACTCTCCATCGTTTGTACCACTCTCGCTTGTGCAGAGTGAGATCCACGTGGAGGTTGGAGCAAGGGGGAAAAGTGGGGGTTGAGCAAGGGTGGAGGAGGGGCGTATACCTTGAAATTGTGCAGGATGAGGGTGGCTGCATTGATGAGATGGATGGTTGGGACGTTGGGCTGTGCGTTGGAGAGGGATGGGGGTAGGGCGTGGTGAGTATCATTCAGAATACTGGCGTGCCAGTGTGCCGCTGTGATTTTGGCAGTGTGTGGGATGGTGTCTATCTTGTGGGTAGGGTGCATTCTTAATTTGGAGATCACACGCTTATGGACGGTGCAGCTGGGGTCAGGTATGGGAGTGGGGGTGGGGTCTGGGCAGTAATTGTAGAAACAGAAACACCTAGATTTGAGAATGACGATTTATGTTCATTGTACTGAATTCAGGGATTGTTCTGGGTTTATGCAAAGAAGATTGTTTTCCATAATATTATATGTTGAAGAGAAAGAAACCTTGTTGAACGATCCTAAACTGTTGGAACTTTTTGTTGCAAAATAACTGCATTGAAACTTAAATACAAGACAGGAATTCCTTATTCTTTTGGGAACAGTTAAACCGAATCCTGCTTGAATCTGGGGAAGGGGAATTCACCCATATTATAAGAAGAGACTGTTGTCATATGGTGAATCTATCTGTTATATTTGTTGCTTTTGAATTGACATATATACTACCTTGTTGAGTTTATGTATATATAAGTATGAGGGACTGAAAACTTTAGAGTGTCTTTCCTTAGTTTATTTTAGGCAGGGAAATCCTCGTCAGTTTAGGGATAGTGAAGAGTTTATCCAACCTTTTAAGTTAAATAAATGGTGCCTTTTGAAATACCTTCACAAAGTTGTCCACCTCACATTTCTGACCCCTCGCAGTAGGGTGTGAATTATTCTGAGTGGGGATACCACTGCGCCGTTGTGCTGCATATGCAGCGCAGTCAGCCCAATACACTTTTAGTATTATGGCGATTGTGAGCAGACAGCCACAATAGTAGGCTAGTCCGCATAATGCAATATAGAGCATATCAGAGAGATGACACTATTCTGTGGAGCATTATAAATAAATGCTGACTCTATTAAGCATACTCTTAATCCTGAATGGTGGTCTCCTTGCTAAGACCTTCCAGGTTAGTGGATATAATGGGTGAGGGTTGCTTAGTTGCATTATCGTTCAGTGTGGCTGTTTCTTGTTTTGTTGCACCCTCTCCATTAATCTTGTGCCACTGAAGCAAGTTCCTGTTGATGCTGCTCTTCTTCTTGATGCTGTCTGTCAGGAAGAGGCAAGGAATCCCTCTGGTGAAGGGTGGCGAAGCCATGACTTTGTACGAACATTGTATGGAAACCTTAATAGTTGGGGATAATTCTGGCGCTGTGTTGCTGGTGGTTGCCAGATCCTTGATCCAGAAATTGGATATGACTTTTTGGGCTTCAAGATACTCCCTACAACCTTTCAAATACTCTTGCTTGAAACTGTCTGTGATTTGGGCTTAGTGTAATCAAAGATGTTTGTTGACAAGGATGTGGGCAGCAACCACGCTAGGGAAAGTCTTCACAGTTAGTAATAGGAGGTTTAGTTTAGAGGGAGCTTTCGCTCGAGTTTCGGTAACTAACCCCCATGTGTATGAGCTGTGAAGGGAGTAAAGGATGTCTTCTGTGTAGTCCAAGTGTTACAGCAGCCAGATGGAACTAAGAATGTTTTTCTTGCAAAATGGTGCCTCCAAGAGCAGCTTTTTTAAAAAAGAAAATGTATTTGTGTTACATAACAAAATATATAAAAGTGAAGAGATTCTTTCACAGATATTCAAACAACATATTATGTTAAAAATATAAGTGGTTAAATAAAATATAGGTATAACTGTTCTCAAACATTTCATATACAGAGATATTAGTTCTAAAAAAAAGAATAAAAGAGCCGAAAGAGGTACACAAAAATGAAAACTAGAAACTAGGGAGAGAGCATACAGCTCACGTTACACCATTGCAAGCTAAACCAATTTGGGGATTTCTTTCTTCCACTGCTGCCTCTTCTAGCTTCTCCAAGATTTTATGTAGGAAGTGGCACAGTGCTAATATGAGACTGTCCTTGTCCACCCATCAGTCTAACCCACAGGGCCTCACACCCGTGCAGTGTATTTAGGTATCTCAACCTTTCTTCCCTTAAGGCATCACAACCAATAACCAGGTGTTTTGTGGTTTCTATGAGCTCAACGATGCCACATAGCCTAAAGCTTCTATTTTCCGTACCCCCTTTCCAATTTCCCACTCTCTCAAGGGTGGGCATTTGGTTTAATCGAAAACTGAGGTATAGTAGTCTCCTTCTAGGGCATGGGAAGATGAGCAGATATTTCAAAACCTGTTCCCTTTTGTACACCAATTTTGAAATATTCCCTATACAGGTTATACTTTGCTAGTTCTTCTGATGTTTTCCCCCAGTCATGTTGAAACAGCTTTCTCTTTACTTTGGCTTGATTAATTATCAACTCCTGTCTTGATGAGCCAATTTCGCTTAATAGGTTGATTGAAGTTCCAGAAGTGCGTGTTTGCACTTCGCCCCATTTCTCATACAGGGGATCCAGAGGAGGGATTAGCAATTTTGCATAACTCATTAATTTCCTCCATGTTGCCCTTGTGGCCGTATCATAGCAGTTGGCACTGATTTTGCCAGTCTCAAGGTCTCTCTCCAGAGTTTACCTTGGATTGTGTTTAACTGCTTTCCTAGGTCGTTTAGGTTAATGTCCAGCCCGTCCAAAATCGTCGGCTCCACTTGCATTAGGTAGAACCTAATCAGGGGAGTCAGCGAAAATGCGCATAACTGTGCATATACCTGCCTGATTTTTGGGGGTAACGGACCAAATTTACTGGTTAGATATTTTATCCCTCCCTCTAGGGATATGGAGTTTACAACTTCTTATACCAGGTAAATCAGGGTGGATACTCGCTCCAGTGGCTCGTCTCCCACTTGCCATTTCATTATTTTTGAATTTCTCCTCATAGAGAGTACACACACT
Organism: Ambystoma mexicanum; assembly: GCF_040938575.1. NCBI lineage: Eukaryota > Metazoa > Chordata > Amphibia > Caudata > Ambystomatidae > Ambystoma > Ambystoma mexicanum. Next base: position 988,619,229 of record NC_090921.1, read on the forward strand.
CTAGATTTAGATCTGTTTACCCTAAGGTTGTTCTCGACTGCGTATACATAAAACAGTGACACTTTCCGTTGTAATCCCAGGGTGGTAGGATCAAACAACACTACATCATCAGTGAAAGCTATCCAGTCAAGTGTTGCCAATCCTAATCTGATTGAATTAGTGCCGCCCCGTCCCAGATCTTTGCTACACCTGCCATGTACAAATTATACAAGGTGGGAGCCACAACACATTCCTGTTTTAGCCCCACATGTGTCCGAACCAGGTCCGTCGTGGCCCCCCCCCCTGTCAAGCCTCACTCTCACTAAGGTATCTGTGTGTAGCAGAGCCAGCATTTCTACCAGGGTAGCAGAGACCCCTCCATGCTTGTTGAAGCTTTGCCCACAATTGACCACGACTAACTGTCAAATGCACTGGTCATGTCGGTTGAGGCCATGTATACCGTACCAATAGTCTTTTTTTTAACAGCTGCTCCCATGTGAGCCAAGGTAAATGCGTTGAGAGGGGTTCCCATTCCTGCTCGGAAACCTATTTGAGAGTCAGATAACAGGCGAAGTTTACTTATCTCTCTTTTAAGGTCCCTTAACAGTAAGGTTCCAAAGATCTTGATCGTGTAATCTAGTAATGTGATAGGCCTAAAGTTTTTTGGGCTCAATTTATCCCCTTTCATATAAATTGGAACAATTGTTGATTGTTTCCACGTCTCTGGGATGTCTCCCTGAGAGTAGACATGTTGGAACAGGTTCCACAGCGCGGTCGCCCATATCTCAGCATTCTCTTTGATGACCATCCGAGGGATGTTGTCTGGGCCCGGGGCCCTAGAGGCCTTTGCTCTTTCTAATGCCCATATAATATCACTCCGGTCCCATCGGCACTCCTTTCCTATGTTGTCTCCCTTATTACCTAGATCTATTGGTAGTTCATTTTTTGGGATACATACTTTTCTTTTACTTATTTTTCCTGTGTTTGTGCTGATATTTGGCATTCTTCACTAGAACAGTCACTTTCTTTTGTAGCACCTCCCAAAATGGACCAGAATTTAGCTGCATCTTTTTTAACCAGCGTTTCCACGAGATCTTGATCTCTCCTCATCTTAATTTATCTTTTGATTAATTTTAGCTCTTTTATATTGCACAATGATCTTTCTCTTTCCTATGTAGTATAGTGTGTCCAAACTGAAGTTATCCCTACAGAAGCCAATTTGTATTCTTTTGGTTCTTATTAATTCTCTTATTCATATATCGGAGGGGTTTTTATGTGAGTTCATCGAATGCCGTTTTCCTTATAAGGATAATTGTTGCAAACATGCTTTTAGCTTGTTGTTATTGTTCCATGCTGTGAGCTGTACCTCCCTGTTCTCCATTCGTGCCAGTTCTTGGGACCAGATCTCTGTAAAGACCCTTTTTATTCTTGAGTTCCATCTAATAGTCGTTCCCCCTTTAACTATCTCTGTATAGGCCAACAAGGGTTCCATATGATACTTTTTCATTTGTGTGGGTATTTTGTACTTTATAGGCAGATGATCGCTTTCCCACTCCTCGCCCCCGTGTTAGGATATTTAGTTATTTTCTTTGGTGGTAAAGATATGTTCAATCCATGAAGTTCGTTCTTCCCTCTTCCATGTGTAGAAGTCCATTTGTCCTTGTTCTCCTGGGGTAGATGGCCACAATTCCCACCCTGCCATGAAATAATTCCAAATGCCTCCCAACTGTTCACTTTTAGTTCTGGCGTTTCCTCCTTGAAGTGTGTGCTTGTTTCCCTTCTTCCACCCACACACTACGTTAAAGTCTCAAGCTACTAGTAGATTTGTGTTCATAGCTTTTCCTAGCCATTAAGCTTTCCAATAGGGCTATTTGAGATGTTTACTATCAGGAGATTTGGTATGGGTGACTGCTTTTCGATGTGTATAGCCATTATGTCCAATGAGGATACCCCGATTTCATGAAGGTTGCAGTCCCATCCTAGATCAACCACCATTGCCAAACCCCCTTTTGGTCTACCATGGACATCCCGAGTAGCATGTTTACAGTATGCTCTAAATCCTGACAACTCAAAATCCTCCAATACCACTGTCTCTTGTAAGATCACAATGTTTTCATCTTTGAAAGGCGTGGTGGGAATGTTTATTAGCTTGAGGTATCCACAGATGGTCCACAATGTTATGTTCACTTCCTCTGTTTCAAAGATGCTGCTGACTTTGTTTGACCTTCCTAAACATTTCTATGGCCCCTTCCAGCCAAGCCCATTCATCCCCAGTCCTTGGTAGTCCTTATAGCCCCTGGATTGTGTCAGTTGATCTTTGCAGATTCTTTGTTGGTTGAATGGGATTTAGGAACGCATCCACTTGCTCCTCCGTCAACAGTTCCACCAGGGTAAATCCCAGCATCTTTAATGCTTCTCGGTTGCTCCAGATCAACTGTGCAATAAGGTTTGAGGCACAGGTGGATACAGATCTTTCTGCCCCTTTTTTTTGGAAAGGCCACTCTCAGAATGTCCTCTGAGCGCAATTATCTTAGTTGCGGAACAGCCTGGAAACCTTTTATGATTTTCCCCCTGTTCATGTTTCTGTCTGCACTCCACCCCATCTCAGTGCCTTGACATGTTTTGTTTGTCATTTTGTACCTCTGCAAGGGTACCTCTCCTCTGTTTTTAGTAGATTTATCTCTCTCCCTCTCCTGTTACACTCCATTTTCCTGATAAGCCTCTACTGTTGTTGTTTGCACCCTCTCTGCTGGTTCCATGGTTATTGATGTCTTCTGTGGAGTTTGATCCCCACTGTTAGTTTCCATAGGCATTTTATGTTCGTCATGGACTCGGTTTAATTGGTCACTTTTATCCTTCTCTTGTGAGTCCAGGGAAGTGGTGATTTTAGACTGTTTTTTTCTTTTTTTCCCAGTCCCTTTACCTTTCCTTGGTCCTCTTCTCCATTCTTTTGGGAATTTGCTTTTGCGATGTTGCCTGTGTCTTTTTCCACCAGTGTGAAGGCACCCACAAATTGTTTTGATTTATTTTGTCGGTTGGGGTTTGGTGCCAGCAGATTGTTTGATTTCTTTTGCTTTTTTCTTTTTTCTTTTTGCTTTTTCTTTTTTGTTAGTTCTGCTTTACCCTTCCTTTGCCTTCTTGATTAACTGTCTCCAGTTCATTCCTTCCTTGTAGGGGTGTTTCTTGTGTTGACCTCTCCGGTTCAGCCCCTTCTGGGCTGTTTGTGTTCATCTGCTCACATAAGGACGAAGGACAGTCTGGGGGGCCCGCTTCCTGTGATTGTTCCCGCCCCCATTGTCAGGTCTCTCGCCAACCAGTACTAGCTTCTATCCACAACATGGGTTCCATGTGCAAGCCCTGTGCTTCTTGGATAATATGGGCGTCTCTTCCCACCCCTTGTGTAAGTGGGCCTCCAGATGTACTGCCTGCTTTCCGTCTGCCAGTAGTGTTTTCATTCCTTGCTCCAGTACTTCTAATTTCCCTGAGTTTCCCTGAACGGTTTCTTTGATGTTGTCGTACAGGTGCAGAGACTCCAGCACTAAGTGCAGAGCAGATATGGATGCTGCTCCCAACGTATCCATCTGTTGCATTATGTTAGAGCCTCCTGCCAATGTGATGTTTTTAAGTGTAAAACAGCTTTTGCTGATTACTTGCCTCTGCCCATTTGTTGACCTTGGATACTCTCTTCCTGGTGCTTGGAATGTACTATTCAGGGGGCTCGTTAGTTGACTTACCCCACTCCCTGGCCCCTGAGGTAGCTGCCTAGGGAGGTTACCCCCTTTGGGCATCACTCAATGTGTGCGTACCATGATCCCTTCCATGTCGCTGCACAATAGCTCAAAGGAATTTTCCAGTATCATCATGTTGTGGATGTTTATTCCTTGTGTTTGCCTTACATCCTTTGTTTTAGCTAGGGAAGGAGTTGTTTTGTACTGTCCACCCCCTCTTGGTTGTTGGCATCCTCTGCCGCTTCTGTGTACCCCCAAAGTTGATGTTGAGTTTTGGAAGGTAACATGGGCTGCTTTGTTTGGGTTATGCAGTCCTCGTGGAGGTATTGTTACATTTGTGGTTGACCTTCCCACTATTTCTGAATATAGTGGGATACTCGGCTCTTGTGAGACCGAGTCCTCCTTTTGCATACTGTGATACCTCTCCTCGAGTTGCATCATCTCTCCTTCTTGCATGTCCTTCCTCATGTGGGCTGAGGTTCCTTGCACCACATGGGGATTAGATAATGTTAGTCTGGTCCCAGCATCATTGCCAGTAACGCTCACCCCCCTGCCTTCTCGTACGCTTTCAGAGCCGCTTACCCTTTTTCTGTTATTGCAACCCTACCACTACGCAGGGTGAGTGTCATACTTTTCACTATACTGCTCGCGAGTAGAACGATCGCCCAAGCAGGCCGGAGGCGCAAGCTCCCTCTATAGTCCAGTGGTAAGTGCAAACACTACAAGCGCACTTCTACTCCAGGTATTATTTCACTTGGCTTCACATAGGGGCTGTGAGCTACCGGCTCAAAGGCTTCCAAGAGCCCACAGTCGACGCCTGCTCCCTCCTAGTATTCAGACCAGCGTAGTTCTCCTTGCCACACTAAGTGCTTTGCTGGCCCACAAATGTGTGTACCTAAGGTCCCATACACCAGCATAAAAGTGATCACTGTCTTTATTCTAACCCCCTACAGGGGATGATCACAATAAATGTACGGGAAACAAAAATCGGTGCAAGTCAGTACCTGTACTTCTGTTGTCCGGGATATATGATATGATATGGCATTTGTAACGCGCCTATAAACGAGTGTTTCAAGGCGCGACGAGGCAGGGAGGGGGGAACAAGGGGAAGACAGACAACGATCCTACTAGGCCAGGTGTCATTCAGATCGCGCAAGTGCAGCGGTAGGGGGGAAGGGAAAAAGGGGAAGGGGAGGGGGGAAGAGCTGAACAGGGTAAGTAGAATAAAAATAAATAAATAAATAAATAAATAGGGCCAGCTGGTGGCAAGTGCAAGGTAAGTGCAGACAAGTGCTGGGAGGGGGGAGCTGTAGGGATGCAGAGACAGTCCCGCAGTGCAGGGGTTGCCAGGGAGGCAGTGCAAGTGGAGAGTGGCTGGGCCAAGGACCGAGGTCGGTGAGAGTGGCCCAGGTGCAGGTTTAGTGCAGTTTCAGTGAAGAATTTAGCAGGGGAGAGGGAGAGAGAAAGCAAAGCAAAGAGGAAGGTTTTGAGGTGCTTCTGGAACCGAAGCTGGTTCTCCTCAAGTTTCAGGGAGGCAGGAAGGCTGTTCCAGAGGGAGGCCCCTGCCGCAGAGAGAGATCTACCCCCAGCTCGTTGCTTCGAGAAATGGCTGACCCTGAGGGAGTTGGAGACAGATGAGCGAAGGGCTCGGGAAGGAAGATATTTAGGAAGAGAGAGTTGAAGGTATTTAGGCCCCGGACCCCAGAAGGCCTTGTGGACAATGCAGAGGGTTTTTGAACTTAATCCTCGCAGCCACTGGGAGCCAGTGTAGAGATTTCAGTCCTGGAGAGATATGGTCCCTGGGCTTGAGGCCACGGACAAGTCTCGCAGTCCTGTTCTGGATGAGTTGCAGAGGGCGGAGAGTGGAGGCAGGCAGATTAAGATAGAGGCTGTTCCAGTAGTCCAGCTTCGAGAGAACCAGAATCCTGGGATCTCAGAATCCTGGGCTCTGTCAGCTCCTACAGCGGCAGAGGGCAGATCGCACTTGTCCGCCACTCGCCACCCAAATAACAAGTTCAGTGAGGCGTGTGAGGCAAGGTGGGTCTGCAGCCAAGTTGATATTTCTGTATAAAACCTAAACTGACCCGAATGGAGCTCTGTTCAGCTCTTGGTTTTGCCACGTTGAATCGAACTGGTCGCTGTTCGAATGGGTCGCCCTCACTCGCTCGCCTCAATTCTGCTGAGTTCTGCATCTCCTCGACTCCTCACTGCTCGGCTGCCAAACGGACCGATACGGTCTGATACCATTGGAGGAAAGGACCTCACTTCGTAACATGTAGGATCATCAAGCCACACTGAATCCGCCACACAGTGGCTTCCGACAATCCAGCAATCCATGAGTTTTGAGGCACCATTTTGCAAGAAAGAAGTTCTTGGTTTCATTTAGTTGCTGTAACATTGGGGCTACAGAGAAGGCATCCTTTACTGCCAGAAACACGCCTGATGCCTCATCACTTGATGCAATTCCTAGGTTTTATCAAATCACTCTTGCCAATGGCTGACCCAATGTTAAATACACATGGGCCTCATTTTAAATCTGGTGGTGCGGGGATAAAGTGGAGGTAATTCTTTATCGCCATTTTTTTGGTGGTAACGGAATTACCTCAATTTTTCCTGCACTTTGTTTGGCAGAATTACCACTGATGGAATTACTGAGTGGTAATTCCACTGATTTTCTGGAGGAAAAGTGGCGGATTCACTGCCAATATCAAGCTGGTGGTAAATCCTCCACTTTTCCCTCCAAAAATAAGCGGAATTACCATTTGTAATTCTGCCAGTGGTAATTCTGCCAAAAATCTCCATAAATGTGGACTAAGACCGCCCTACCACCACTTGTAAATCGTGTGGTAAACACACGAGACCAAGTGCTGGTAACGGTAACCAAATTTGGTGGTATTTTGGCAGATTTTCAAGCAGAATACTGCCAAACTCGGAATGAGGCCCATAGTCTGTGTTCTAGCAGTTTGCAACGTACGTCCCCTTTCAGAATGGGACCAGGCATGATTTGTATGCAGTTTTTCCTTTTTTGTAATGGTACAGGAGGCTGAAAAACTATGCAATGGAATGCAGCCAACAGCAATTGCCATTGGTTATGAATACTTACATTATTTTCAATTCATCACTTTACAGTGTTCGTATGGTAGAATACCCAGCTAGAAACCTCTAATGACATTCCTCAAGTTTGGCATAAGGTGTATTATCCAAAAGATGTTTTTGGAGTACTTCCACATGTCTGCAATATTTTTGGGCATTTTTATAAAAATGCCCTGAAAATATTGCATTGTTCATAGAGATATTGAAGAGTTCTTTAAAACAATTATCAGCAAAATGCCAACAACACAAGTGGTGAGTCTGAAAATCTGTAAGTCACCTAATCCAAACATAACCACGAAGATGCATTTCTTTAGTTTTTAACGACTAGCACTTTCAGGCTTACAAGTTGAAAGGAAGAGAGGGCAAATCTATTGCTAAACGTAATGTAGACTCAAGACCTTAACAAGTTAATTTTGATGTACTGGCAAATCAAGATGCAATCTCATTGCCTTCCTAATCAATGGTCCGCCTATGAAATGTACACTTCTATCCAGTGTGATGGGGCCTGCCCAACCCCAAAAACCCGACCAGTGCAGGTGTGAAGGCGGTCCACCTCCCAGCCCCTCCTTACCTGTAATGATGGTGGCGTCCCCACCGCAGGAGAACGCCGGCGGAGGGGAGTTACAACAGGGAGCAGCAGCAGAAGATGCCGTGCTGACTCAAGTGGCCCGCCACAGGAGCATCCAACGGGGTGCTGCAAATGTGGCCACACCAGTCACAGAGGAGGAGGTAGTTGACGCAAAACCTAGGGTGCAGCGACCAGGACAACATCGCCACTGCAAAGAAAAGAGAGCGCAGCTCCAGCTGGCAGTGTCAGCTGGAGCCCGAGCGTAAGGACAAATTCACTAGCCCACTAGGGAGGCTTTTAGTAATGAAGAAAGAGCCCAATAGAGGGATTACAGACAAATACTCTAACCCACCAGGGATATTATTAAGAGAAGGCCTTCATGAGGGCCTGTCAGCCCATGAGAGCCCCTACCGGCTCTAAGTTAGAAATGCAGCTATACACCTTACTCTATGCGCATGTCTATGATAAATGCAATGAGAGCTAATACGGTTGTAGTAGCTGGTGGAAATAATATAAATGAAACAGCAGATCAGAAAGTACCTCTACTATCTTGCTTTTATCTCAAGACTTGTATATATTTATAATTTTAGCACAAATCTCCTGTAAAAGTATTGATTTACACATTTCTCCTCTGTAACAGTATTGATTTCATATCTTTCATATGTCCGTGTTACATAGTACTTGTACCAGGGATACCAGGGTAGTAGAACAGTACATGTTTAAATCACCAATCGCCTGTCTCTTGGTTCAAAGTACAATGAATTTGCACAGTTATGTCCACAAGCTAAAGATATATAGACTTTTGCCCACAAGTGAACACGTGTTTCGACCAAGTGCCAGTCCTTATCAAGGCTGGGCTAGAATACACAAATATATTTGATTGCTGAATTGCCAAATCAGATACAACATCCAAAGCATGCGGAACGCTAAATTGAATATGCTGTCACTAACAATAGAGCTTGCATTATTAATCTGAGCAGATCAGAGGTAAAATTATACAAAATAAGTTGGAACATATGTAGTGTAACCTAATGGAATTGAAAATATACACCAGAGTTAGTGTTTAATTGAGCACAGACTTAAAAAATCTAATACAGGAGCATTGACTACTCACCACAACCAGTTTCAAACATAAGCACAGACCATACCCACCTGCAACAGCTTTGGATGTTGTATCTGATTTGGCAATTAAGCAATCCAGTATATTTGTGTATTCCACAGGGAGGGGGAGAGCAGAAGTTGTAGTTGGAGTAGCAGTGGGAAAGGAGAGGTGGTAGTAAGACCAGAGGAAGCCAGCAGGAAGGAGGGAAGAAAGTATAACATCAAAGGGTGGAGTTGGAAAGGCAGAGTGAGAGATTGGAGGGATAGTAATGTGGTGGATAGTAATGTGGTGGGAGGAGAACACAACAGGAACCCAGTGTAGTGAAGGGTCGGGTAAGAATGTGTGTGGAAGGAGAGCGAGTGACACCAGGCGAAAGAAGACACCATCCCTTACTCTCAAGGATAATAAGCAGGGTTGGTTAGGAATGTCTAAAAAAAATCCCTGAGGTATTTAGGCAACCACCGTTTTAGGGAAACCTCAATAGAATAAGATAGCCGACAGACAGATAGGTGTCCCATTGGTGATAAACTAACATCCCTGTTACGGACGCCTGGGCTAGGGAGGCGGAAGTAGACGGCGAGGGACGGCCTTACCGTCAATTCCCTTTAAGGACCCAGTAAAACCTAAAGGGCCCTGTTAACCATGCAGTTATTCTGTAGTAAAGTTCCAGTAAAGATCCTTGGAACGTACTATCGACTCCATTGCAACTATTCATGGCGCCCACCCCGGCACATCAGTAACTGTTGAACCACTGTTTGTGTTCTTCAACGGTAGTCCCAAAAATTAGGATATCATTCTAAAGGCTAATACCCCATGCAGTAAATACTGCAGGATTATGAGGTCAAATATCTCCAAATAATCCTCCAATTTATATCTCCACCTAAAAGGCAGAACTAAAAATGTTAAGACCCCCCAGCATTGAAAACCTTTTTGTTCTTAATGTGAAGGAATGCATTCATTCAAGCTAAGGGAAACACATTTTTTGAATGACGCAGGAATCCTCCAAACACGTTTTTGACGGTTTTCCTCCAGGTCCGACCAAAAAAAGTGAAGATGTTGGAGAATAGGGAAGGGTCCCTGAAACAAGCCCTCACTACAGTCTGGCATATTTATTTTAATGGAGATTTAACATTGAACAGATATATGACCTGTAGCTGAGGTAGCCATTCTAAATGGATTGAATCTTGCTCCTAGTCGGTTAAAGTGCGGGATCCTGGGCTCTATCGATACCCTTGAATTGGTGCCACAAATCTTCTAATACCAACGTTCCGTGCACAAGTACTTAGTTCTTCATCCAGTTCCCTAAATCCCTGCTTCCTTACCACACAGCCGGGTATGTTGTCTGCTCTCCTGTGACCACAGCACTCCATCCTCATGGTCCATCTCAATGGGCATGGATCAATGTCTTCCACAGAAAGCTTCTTCCAGGGGTTTATTTCAGTGCTCCGTCCTGTCTAAACAAGGAAGACCACCATGAGATGACAAGGGCCTGTCCATCAGTCTCAGTATCAAAGATGGGATCCCAAAAACACAAAGCAGGCGTGCAGCTTGATGCTCCAAACAGCTGAGACATTGGTTGACGAGTTTAATCTGCTATGTTGGCATTCATCTGTCCTTACATACTGCGCTTCCTCCATGCTCCTACACCACCCAGACCTGTTCACACTTCCACATTTACTTCTATAGACTTGCCAGGGTGTTGTCATTTCATCATGAGTATTGTGATTTGAGAGACCAGTGTCTTCTACAATTGGGTTTTTAGGTAAGGATGCCTCTATATTCTCTTTTGAAGGGAGAATTACTATTTTTCATTTTAATTCGGATAATGTGTAATTTGAAGACAAAAGCCATGCAAGCTATGTAGCTCAGGATTGGCTTAATTCACATAGGTTTGTTTAATCGCTCTCTAATTGATTGCACTAGTAGAAATGAGCAAAGGGTACACTGTTCACAAACACACCACAGACGTGATCCAGTTAGCAAGTTGACACACCCAGATCTTTAAGCAGAGAAGGAAGCTTGTGGGGATGCGGGTTGTGCACTTACCTTATTTCATACAACTTTACATGGAAAGATTGTATTTATTGTGGAAAGTGTAAGCAATCCCTTTGAGGAGGACTAACACACTCATTGTATTGGTTATGAAATCATACCCACAAGAAGCAGAAATCCCTTTACTAAATCTATGATATCTTGGGAGGATAGCTCAGGGGCAACATGCTCGCCTTGGAAGCAAGATGACACAGAGCACCACAGGTTCCATCCCTGGGTCGAAACCTCTGGGTATTAAGTGTGTTATAAATATCATATCATATCAAAGCAAGCTGTCATTAAAAGGCACTGCTCCTTCATGCCAGCGTGTTGGCAGATGGGTTTTATTGCACAATAAAAATCAGTGGCTGCTCAACCTTCTTTTAGCAGATCCTGGATTTGTTTTCTTGTGCAGAATTAAGGGAGAGGTTGCACTCAGTGGTGCATTATTTAGATAATGAGATGTTGGAGTCATATAAAGATTCATGAAAAATTGGAACCTTGTTCTTGGTTGAACAGAGGTTAGTATGATTAGGCAACACGTAACTCCTAATCAATATCTTTTATATTACATGATCTTCCAAATATGTGCAGCTAATTACATCCACAAAATTAAAGAACACTAGAAGAATTTTAATATCAAAAGAAACAATCATAGCAAAATATATGGGGGTCGCATTGTTCCATTACATAAGGATGTGGTAAGGGGCTTGTGTACTCGAAAACAATTATTAAGTTGGCAATATTAGACAAAACATAGGTTATTCATGCATGCAATATGTACTGCCTGTTTGTGTCAATTGTTTTTGTGTTCAACCACATTCCTTTTGACCACGTTTCCTAGCAGTGAGCAATGTTTTGATTTTTGTCTGAATGGAAAAACATCCCAGGTTAAAGTCCAAATGCGGCTGTGCTCCTTGTGACACTGCCTCAAAGGTATTGAAGGTAGGCACACTACCTCTGTTCATACCAGAAACATCACCTTGTATCTTTTTGATTATTCTCCTAACGCCCTTGCCATTTTCATCCTCTCCTGTCTAGTTCATTTCTTTTTATGGAATATATCTTTTTTTTTTTGTAACTTTTATTTTTGTTGGCAGAGGAGAATAGCTTACACAAACATCAGGGCAGCCAAAGGCGACACAATACAGTTTCGACAGAGTTCAGTGGTACATATGGGCGGTAATATACAAATAGACATGAATAAAGCATCACAAGGTGTTCAGAGCTGTAACATTTCCTGAAGATGATTGCGATGAGTTGTCCTCCAAGGAGGATGCATCTAGGCTATTAAGATAGCTGTTGAAGGGAGATCAGATGTTTTTAGGTCGGGAGTGAGCCGGGAGGGTAGTGAGGTACTCCTCCTCACAATTTCGAGACCATGTTAATAAGTTCAACCATTTCTGAGATGTGGGGAGGGGGGAGGAGGACTTCCAGCTCTGCAGTACACATTTCTTGGCAATTATGCAGCTCACATTTAACAATTTAGCAGCACCCCTGGCTCCCTCGGCCTCCCATACCCCAAACAGAACCCCAAGCGGGTCAGGCTCGATGACAGTATCACAAATTTCTGACAGCGTTTTCAGGATTTCGCTCCAAAATCTAGCTAGCCTCGGGCAGCCCCAAAACATATGGAGATGGCCCGCATCTTCCACACCACAGCGAGGGCAAAGTCTCGGGTCCGAGCAAGCGAATCTGGAGACCTTGCGTGGGGTATAGTATAATCTGTTCAACAGTTTGTACTGAATGGTGCGGTAGCGAAAGTTCAAGGATACTTTGTTAGTGTGAGAGCACATTTTCGTCCAAAGTTGGTCGGTGAGATCCAACTCCAGTTCGGATGCCCAGTCGTCCCGGGCCCTAGAGGGCAGTGGTGGGGAAGTAGTCAGGAGGAGCTTATATAATGAGGATACCACCCAGCGTGCCCCTCCCGAGTTGGTGTTGTAGGAAATCTCAGGGGAGTCGGGGGGGTTCAGCGGGGCAACTCAGGCCAAGCACTACGGAAAGCAGCTCGGAGTCTGTAAAATTGCAGGAGTTCCAATGGTGACCCCGAGTGGCCGGGCTTCCAGGTCTGTGGTGTTATGAACTGCCCGTCCGGGTAAAAGTCGGTGAGGGCCAGGTAACCCAGGGATTGCCAGTGTCTGGCCAGGGATATGTCGTTTGTGGGTTCCAGCCGGGGAAATGCCAGGCAGGAAGCCACTTGTAATACGGATGTTCCTCGGCACCCGCAGCAAATACCCGCCCCCAGGCCTGCACCGTGTTTCGAACTGGGTCAATGGCCGAGTCCGGCTCGTATCGTCGATGTAGTATTAAAGACATCATGTTGGTGCCGGATGCCGCAAAGGTCTCCAGCTTGACATGAGGGCGTGGGGGGAGGGGGGCAGGGTACCAGTAGGAGGTGAATGTGCCTGCGCATATGGAATATATCTTTAATTGGTTTAGAAGTCATTCATCAAATGACATTTAAAAACGCACCACAAAATTACCTTAATCCAAAACACATTTTACGTATCATGCCTGAGTAAACCACCATACTCTTATCCACCCCATCCCCTGACAATGAGTCCAGGCCGAAACACATATTACAGTTCGTACAAGATACATCTCGTTTTTAAAGGATTACTTCCAAAGGGATATACAAGCTTGCTTACCTGCTCGCCAAAACAATGTAATCATCAAGCTTATTCTTAAGCGTACAGCATATGTTTGTGGAGCCAGAAAACTCAGAATAATTACTTCCATCAAGTCCGGCAGGTACACTCCTACTGCTTCAATAACGCCTCACAGAATGTTGCCTCAAAAGGTTTTCTGTTGTGGGCAGCCGCATTGCAGATGGCCTAGTGAGCCCTGCATCCCACACCCCATCCTATAATTCAGTCAAATGCAATGATCAAATGTGCTTAAAGGCTCGGGTGTACAACACCACCTGTATACAATCCTATATTCTTCATCTGAACACTTCTGCTGGCAGTGGAGCCTGGGCCCATACCATTGACCCCTCTTCCTCAGTCAGATATTTTCCAGGATCCTCCCTGCAACCCCCAATATATGTCCAATTGGTTTGCGAGTCTCCAGTGTTTTGGAGCCGTTTATATAAATCACTAGCATTTGCCCTGAATAACCATGCTTCTAGTGCCGTTGGGATCCAAGAACTCTCACGCTTCATTCCTGAACTCATTATCCATTGTTTCAACCAAAGATATCAAAACCTTTCTTCTACTCCCAATCCAAATTCTGACTTGCATTCAATAAAAGATTTGCTAATGGCATGATGAAAAAGCTGTGATGTCTTTTAACAGCCTCGTTGACCCCATTACGCAACAGCCTTATTTCCTGTAGCAGATGAAAACCGGGATTAGTGAAAATATGTATGCACATACCAGGAAATGTGGTATGTCCCTCTCCCTTATTGCCCGTGCATCACATAAATCTAATAATGTTTTGGAGATGGGTTATGATAAAATGCCACAGACCTACGATGATTGCATAAGACATTATACAAGGCATAGCATGATTTCTGCAATATCTGACTCCATATGGCACCACCATCTGAAGGATGCTGTCTTTTGGCACTCCTCTGCTGCGCAGCCCAATAGTAGTCTTCTACCTATGGGAATCCTAATCCTTCCAACTTCAAGGATATGAATAGCACCTTTCTAGGAATTCTTGCCCTTTGACCAGTGATCTATAACTCCAGATACCGCTCTGGAGAGCCTTAAGAGTAGAAGTGGGGATTATCTGGTTATCTCTCTCATGCAACAAAAAAAGGGGGCTTTTTAATTTCTGAAAAGCCTATGCTGCAAAGCACCATGGGAAACATGTAGCTATAATTTTGTGAGAAGGTAGCACCCTCTTCTCCCTCAAATATTTTAACAACTACTACTTGGAATAACCCCAGACCCCTCCCGGAAATTGAATCAACGCTTAGTGGCCGAGTTGTTTCGTACCTGGGAATAGGGATATTGTGGTTACAAGTAAAATCGAAAAAAAAAAAAAAACAAAGCTAAGCAACCATAACTCGCGCCATAACCGTGCACTGCTAAGACTAACACCCAGGACATCAAAGATGACATCACAAATGTCATTGATGACATCATATATGACATTGATTTTGATAAACAGTCCCTACAGGGGGTTGTGTTTATAATATTGGTAACACAATGTCAGGGGTGATTGGGAGGACTTATCAACTAAACTACTTAATCTATTAAAGAATGTACTTATCTAAAGAACATTGTATTGGAGTGTTGTTGTTATTACAGGAACCTAATCACACATAAACGTAGGCACTGGCTGCAGCATGCATAGTGGAAGAACAATATTTATAATCTTGTAATTTTGGATAGTAAAATAATGAATGCTGTCTTATCACAGTTTTGAGTAATTTTAAACATGCAATAACTAGCTAACAATTCAAGACTTACTACACACTTGTGCTAGTACAAACAATACATAGGAAGACCCGCAATGTATAAAAATCAGAGGCACAAACAGGGAAACTAAACTAAGGAAGAAAGAAACAGCATCACCAGAAAATATTACTAACATTAAAGTTTATCTGTATGTACTACAAATGAATTGCGTTTTTGAGCCCCGATTGTTGCCCTATATATGTGCACCCTGAGCTAAGACCAAACACCAAGGAAAGTACTTTAAGAACATACTAAAAGGTTAACATCTAAATATATAGCACCTTTTGAATTTTTGATATTCTCACTGGTAGTAAACAAAAGCACCTGGCCTAGACATGTCAGTGAACAAAAACAAGTGGGCTAGATATGTGATCTCATCAGTGATGTCCTCTTTGATGTCCTGGGTGTTAGTCTTAGCAGTACACGGTGGTGGCACGAGTTATGGTTGCTTAGCTGACCATAACTGGTGAATTTCTGGGTTTTTTCAATTTTACTTGTAACCATAATATCCCTTTAACAATGTTTTTTCACTGAATATATATATATATCACTAACAATAAACGTTGTTAAAGGGATGTTATGGTTAAGTTGCACTACTAAAAAACCAATGGAAAAATGGTGCACCAGGGACGTTCTGGTTACAGGTAAATCCTAAAAACCCCAGAAATTCGCAAGTTATGGTAAGGTACGCAACCATAACTCGTGCTACCCCTGTGCATTGCAAGGACTAACACCCATAACATCAAAGATGACATCACAAATGTCATTGATGACATAATTGATGACATCACATGTGCATTTTAGTTGTCATGGAAAACCTCCAGAAGAGATTGTCATTGTAATGTTGGCAGAGAACTATCAGAGATCATGGGGAGAACTATCATTACATAAGTAGGGCATTAGACAAGGCATTGCTATAAACAGTATTGCATTACACGTTTCTTTCCATTACATGACCGAACTCATGTACAAACGTAAGCAGTGTGTGCAGCATGCATCATACAGGTGCAATATCCAAATTCTTCCCATGTTGCATAGTGAAATGATGCATGCTTTCCTTTTACACTTTTGTGGACTGTTAAACATGTGACAAGTAGCTACAAATCCCTGACTTACTACATAAATGTACTACTGCACACAACTGAAGGAGAGCACAAGGCATACCAATAACAGCATATACAAAGAAAGTAAAGTAAACAAAAAAGTAGCAGTACTACCAGAAAGTGTTCATAACCTAGCTGATTATCTTAATGCACACAAATGATTGCTGTATTTCAGGCTTCCTTCTTCCCGTATGTATATGTACCATATGATGTGACTGAACCCTAAGGAAAGCAGTGTAAGAACATATGAGAAGGGTAAGGTGTACAAATATAGTATCTTTTCACTTTGTAGTTCCTCACTGTTAGTGAAGACAAGCACCTAGTGTGATATGTCACTAAACAAAAAAAGAGGGAGCCAGACCTGTGATGTCATCAGGGATGTCATCAATGACATTTGTGATGTCATCTTTGATGTCATGGGTGTTGGTCCTTGCAGTGCACAGTGGTAGCGCAAGTTATGGTTGCGTACCTTACCATAACTTGCGAATTTCTGGGTTTTTTAGGTTTTACCTGTAACCATAACGTCCCTGTAGCAACGTTTTTCCATTGAATTTCATAGGTTTTTAGTAGTGCAACTTAACCATAACGTCCCTTTAATAATGTTTTTTGTTAGTGAATTCATAGGTTTTTAGTAGGGCACTTTAACCATAACATTTGTATATTATAGTTTTTTGAGCAAAGGTGATACAAGTGACACAAGTGAACCAAAGCGTCCTTGAAATAATGTGTCTTTCAGTGAATTGCATTAGTTTTTTGCAGGATACGCTTAGTTTGTGAAGATGTAGTGTACAACATACTGAAGCCGGTGGCTCTATAATAATAGGCATAAAGGTTGGGAACACTGGGTCCATTTGCGGAGATCGGGTGGAGACCAACGTGCCAAGAAAAGGAGGGGTGGTCATAAAAAGTGGTAACATGCAGCAAAGACAAAAAACATGTACAAACAGCAGCTAGTGCGTGAATAGGAAGGGAAAATGCCATAGCTGTACAAAATCTGTACTTTCGCAACAAAGTGCACAAAGGCATAGGGTATGCAGCATAATGGAAAGCACCAACAAGAGAACTGACGTTTGCCTTCAGCAATGTTACCACACACCTGCTGCACAGTCAAATAAAGAACGAAGAGGCATAGGAGCAGACGAGAACTACTGACAACAGAACGTCAGAGCAACGTGGTATGTACACAAAGGTTTATGTTGTAATTGCACAGGTGCGGTAGTGTACAATAGTAGCAAAGCATGATGTCTTCTGTTTGTGCACAGCAATGGCTTCCACCCTAGAAAGGCTGGAGGAGAATTTTCCGCATGAAGAAATTAGTGATGACGATAGGCCCATTGTTACCCGCCGCAATGTGTAAGGGGAAAGAGTTACTGCAAGAGCAAACACCCTTGAATGGTTGGAGGAGAATTTCCCGGATGACCAAATGAGTGAGCATAGTAACCCCATAGGTAGGGAACGCGGGGCAAGATGAACACAATCACAATGTAATATTACACGTGAATTAACCACATTTGTTGTCTTTTAACAGAACATACCAGAATGCAAAGCAGCACACCAGAAGCAGCACCTTTTCCACAGGAACATACGGCCACCGAAACTGAAGTAAACACTGGGCATATACAAGTTGACCACCTGGACGCCAAAATCGATCAATTTCTTCTCAATCAATTTGCTGCCTTGAGAAAGTTTGTAGAAGAACATATAATGGGGAAAATAAGACATCACTGCCCAACTTGCACATGCCCGCCTTTGCCATTTCCCAGCCACCTTCCCCGCCAATTGAGTGTCATGAGAGACGCTTCGATCAGACCTCAATCTCTTCTTCCCCTCACCAGCAGCTTGTTGAAATGGGGAAATCCCCAAAATATGTAACTGTTTCTTGTCCCTCTTACCTTTCCGAATAGTCGCTATGAATGTGTGCTAATAAAGATTGATATGTTAATTTATACTGATTGCGTATGTCCCTTTTTTCCGTTTAACATGGCTATTGTAAGTGTGAAGGGCACACTAGTGCTGATGGGGATGGGGATGATTGCAAGTAAGAAAAATGGAGGAGGCGGACGACCGCCGCACCTGGGTTCCCTATGCGCAATAACAATAAAACCATCCATAGGACCCCACTATGGGTCGCATGTTTGCATGCACACAACCGCCTGTAAATAGTTGCATGTGCGTTCTTTTATCTGTGGTACAACTGCGCACATATGTATATAGTCCTGTGCACCTGGTAACACTGTCCCTGGTGAACATATGCAAATAAACGTGATGTAGTTGTACCTGCTGGAAGCGTGCACCCACGTCCTGCGAGTATTTTTACACGTAAACATTCCACCTATTGTATCGTGCTCACAGCAAGCGTAGGTAGAAATGTGCAATGTGCGTATGCCATATGTTTAAGTAGTCCGGGGATGGCAAGTGTATCAGTAGGAGAACTATGCACGTGGACACAAAGTATAAAGGCCAATATACGTCCGGCAGACAAGCTTGCAAATGGAGAACAATGACGACGTCACCATGGTAACAGATCAACGGTGCACGTGGTCCCTTATTTGGCGGACATGACCCAGATCCGTACACATCAAAAGAGGACATTTTTATGCAGTGTATGGAGTGTCAAGTGATAATGCAGCCTTACAGATATCCTCCACTCTTCCTTCTACATGTAGATATTGGTGGGAAAGAGTTAGTGCTACTTTGCGGTGTGTGCTGCACATCAACCCTATAAAAGGACACACCCCACAAGTGCTCTGTTTGGCTTTCTAGAGAAGAGTACCAGTGCAAATTGGTTGGGGCAGAAATTGCTTTCTCACCAATTGTGTTACTGCAAACTACTTCCCCAAGTAATGACCAATAGAGCTTCTGCTGCCACCTCTGACTCAGGAGCACCCACACCATCACCACCAACACTTCCTTCTGAAAGTCCTGAGCAAGGGGACAGGCATCATAATGTGGAAGGACATCAAAAAGGAAACAAGAACAACAAGAATAAAGTAGAAGGAATCCCCATTGCCTACAGCATCAATCCTGGGTGTGGGAACTATTTAGGACTGTTGGATATGTGCCAAAATCTTGTGCAAACCAGGTGCAGTGCACTGAGTACTCAGTCGCGGAAAACCTGGCTTGTACAGCTATGGCACCACCTCCATGTGGTGGCTCCTGAAAGCGAACCACCAGGCAGCTATTCAAAGGGTTGTCCGCTTACAAGCAGGCACTAGCTTATTGTCCTCTACAGCATCCACTGCATCTGCTCCTGCCACCACTAGGGACACTCCAGTGGACCACTGCGTCCCGCAAGCAGCCTTGGAGGACATACGCAGTGCAACAGACCCCTACCTTTCAAAGGTCACTGTATTGTTCATGTACTGCAACGCGGTACTGTGTAGGGGAGAACATTTACGAAGTGCTTTTGAGGCTTCGATCTGGGACCATGACAAACACTGACGCCTACCCAAGTAATGTGCACCCCACATCTTCTGCTCTCCACGTACAATTTCTTATCCCTGTGGTTGGTACCCTTTGCCAAATCTCCCTTCCACTGCTGGCTTTTCTGGCGTGCCTTATAACAACAAGAAAAATGCTACACAGCCAGACAGTGAGAAGGACAAAAAGGCTCTTTTCAGAGCCACCTTGCACTGTTCAAACTGGCACAAAGATAACCCCATGACCCACATGGAACCACTGCATCCCAAGTATTCCGTACCAGTGCACATCGACATTATGGAAACCAAGGTGTGCCTCTAGTGCACAATGTTCTGCGTAAACTTGTACCCAATGTATCCACGAGTCCCCCAACAGCCATACAGTCCGCCTACTGAACGCACACCCGTCCCCATAGCCATATCCACTCCTATTGGCAAACGGACGTTCTGGCACAATCTGTTGCTACACACCACACCTACAAATTCATACTGACCAATCCCAACTCCTGCACAGTCCCATTTCCATTGCACCCACCCTCAAAAGACCCAGATGTAACACGTGCGCACCCCCAAAAAGCGTGGCTTTCGCAACATATAGCCTTGTATACGGGGCTGCACAAACACATTTTAAGAGTCATAGAAAGTGGGTGTCTTTGTAGAAGTTGTACAAAGTGTTTTTTTCTAATTTTGCTAAAGGGACGTGTAAAGGAACACCTTTTTGTGTGCTCCTTGTTAGGGGTTGCTCTCAGCTTGTCCTCCGTACATTACTACACATGTGTCAGCAGCGTACATTGTACATAGTGTAGCAGATTACTAATTGCAGTAGGGGGAAAAATATTTCACTGCCACTGACAAACGTCACACTACAAGCACTAACGTTGTTATGGCCACAAAGAACATCCTACCATGGAACACAAAAGCAGACATACATGTGAATCGCTAAACCGTAGTCCCATTTCCATAGCAAGCACATAATGAAGGACAGCATGTAGCACGTGCAATTTCCTCAACTACCGCAAGAGCCGCAGCGAAGTAAAGCAGGGCCAGTCCTTCTTCCCTTTCAAGTACTCTTTCAGCAGCACTCCCTGATTGGCTACTTTTAAAGTATTACATACACAATCCACCAATTACATCCAAGAACTGTGCATCTAATGCTATCACATCTATTGAACAGTGCGAAATATCCTGTAAATCAAAAGCACCTGCACGTGAAAGTACTGTACAACGATACACGTGTTCTGCACCCACAAACATCAGCATCGCTACCCATCACCACACCCAGTAGGTATTACTATTATTTCTACAGTACAGTGCCAACTGTGTTATAAGTGCATAGCAGCAGTGTACCTACGAGTAAATCTCCATAATGTACTCAAGATTTGTACAGTTATGTCAACCATCACCTACCATTAAATCGCTCCTACTGTGGTAGGTGGTGCCAAAAGTTCCATTTGCCCACAACAGGCATTGGTATATGAAAAACGTTACTCTGTTCTTTTGTTCCGTCATTTTTACTATGCTGTCCCCCATTAAAACACCACCTAGCAAATTTGTACAAATCACACACAAAACTATCAGGCAGCCTTTCCGACCAAACTATGCAAAGTGCATACATTTCAAGCATAACGACAGTTTCCACTGCACATTATATATAACAACAGCAGTTAAGCAATAAAAAAAGTTATCACCACATTCACAACAATAACATTCGTAAATGTGCATACTGAAATTAAAACCCAAAAGCAATACCTGCACTCATGTACTAAGCATACTTATGCAAACTGCATGCAAATCTACACCCAAAAACATTGTGCTTTGCACTCTGTACATCTTTCTGCATCTTTTGTCTCATCCTTCCACAATGCACACTACTGCATTTTGAAGTAAATAGGCCTACACTAATACACACACGTTTTTCATAACAAGTGATACACTAAACTCCCAAATAGCCCACCTACTCCCTTAACAAATATGCTTATGCTCCCAAGTGCCCTTCATATTGTACACCTTCCATTTATACACACACACTTCCTGCCAAGACATCCCCCTATAGTTTTGAAGAATGTAATTTACAAATGTAAGCATTTTGTCATTAGCCAACATATTTTCTTACCGTCTTCTTATACAGGAGCAGTACCCACCTGTCTCTGGAAAGCCACTGGAGTGTGCACTTCAAAATACAGCCTACAATAAACCTACTCTCTGCAATCTACAAAGTACAATACCAGCATACTCTTGTATGTCTTACTGAACGAGTGCACTAATGTTGTACTGTAGCATATAGATATGTGCCCATCCAGCAGTATGTACTTCATTGTTACTGATCACACCTCTACAGGTGCTAAGTGTTTGTTATGGCAGATCCTACCTTGTCCCCTTCTGAAAACATGGGGAAGGGAGACCCCGACTACCGCATCCTGACTTATTATTTGTGAACACTTCCTTCTTTCTTAGGAACATTATCCCACACTTCTTTTGTATTTAGCGTAAGGATTTTTCTTAGTATAGGCCCTTTTTATTTGACAAAGACACCACTAGGACTGCCTTATTATTGTTTTACGGTTGAAGCTTGCTGCCATTTTAGATTTAGGCTTAGAATAGGCGTTTTTTCCAACCTACCTATAAAGTTTAATAAACACCCTTGAACTGTGATCACTTATGTCTGTCTTTACTGTTGCCACCATGAGTTACTTGCATCATGTACACAACTCAATTGTGTGTTTGAGGCGTGCTTATTGCCCCATGTATGTGCACTATGAGCTCAGATAAAACTCTAAGGAAAGTACTTTAAGAACATATAAAAAGGTTGATGTGTAGATATATAGCACCTTTTAAATTTTGGAAATTCTCATTGTCAATGAAAACAAAAAACAAACCTAATCATGTCAGTAAACAAAAACAAGTGGCCAAGATATGTGATGTCATCAATGACATTTGTGATGTCATCGTTCATGTCCTGGGTGTTAGTCTTAGCAGTGCACAGTGGTGGCGTGAGTTATGGTTGCTTAGTTTACCATAACTGGCAAATTTCTGAGGTGTTTCGGTTTTACTTGTAACCATAACCTCTCTTTAACAAAGTTTTTTCATTGAATTTCATAGGTTTTTATTAGTGCAACTAACCATAATGTCCCTTTAACACAGTGCTTTCAGTGAATATTTATATATATATAAAACAGGGCCTTCGGTAGCGGCCCTGTAGTTATGGCTAAGTTGCTCAACCCATAGGAAGTGCACTTCATGGGTGGCTTATAACTTTGCCTCCCATGGACAAATCCACACCAAATTGTGCAAAAAAAGGTATATGTCCCCCTCAAAATAATTTTGCAAAGTTTGGTGTGGTTTCGTCCAGGGGGGGACAAAGTTATAGGAGGGGGTACCAAAATGTGTGGAAATCCTCATAGATGCAATGGAAACATATTTTTGCTTGCGCCTACAGCCCAAACCGCTGGACGGATTTTCACCAAATTTGTGGCAGGAGCGACAGCTTGGTCCTGAAAGCGTGCTTTTGTAAATTTGATGTAAATCCATCCAGTAGTTTCTTTAAAAATTGGCAAAAAGTATGTAAAATAAATTAGTGCTATCTGGGTCCGGTCCGTGGACTCACTTCCCTATTCGGTCCGCGGACACCCCCCCCTAGGCCAATCAGGATGTGGCGTGATGTCCGCAGACATCAACCGTGCCTGTTAATTGGATGTTCAAAAGCGTGAGGTGCATCAAAACATTTGAAACGGTCGCCATGTTTCGATCGGCGGACAGACACCGGTGTCCGCGAACATTGCAGTAAAAACATATTAACAAACACATCATTGCACTTGTCAAACTAATGAAACTATGTCCTGGGAGTTGAGGGGTGAGGAGGATGGGATGGGATATGGCCATAAAAAGACAAAAAAACAGGTGTTTTTTCATCTACGAAGTCCACAGACACCCAGATGTTCAGGGTCTTCCATTCATATTTCTGCATAATTGGTTCGGTGAAAAGGAGTTTTGGGGTGGCTTATAACTTTGGGGCCACTCAATGAAACTGCATGAAATTTTGCATTTTAATGTTTTTGCAAAGTTTGGTGGGATTTTGTCAAGAGGGGGCAAAATTAGAGGGGGGTGTCTCAACATGTTTAGATGGCATATAACTTTGTTGTCGTTTGACAAATTTGCAGAAATGTTAGCAGAAAGATTATAAACCCAACCTCGAAAGTTTGTGCAAAGTCTGAATGGATTTTGTCAAGATTTGGCTAAGTTATATGAGTATTTTCTGTACATACATTTTGACACTTTTCAATAAATGACACATGGACAGATTTGCAGCAAACCTATGCATGGAGCATTTGTAAGGACTGGAAAGCATGGTTTGCAAATGTGTCTGTGTTTCATTTTTTGTAAAGTGTTATAACGTAGGTACAAACAAAGATATATACCTTTGGTGACTGAGGTATAGCCCGTGACCATGGGCAGTGGCCAGATTGTCTGGGTCATGGCCAGAGGCCTGGCCCTCAGCAAGGATAAATGTTTACTGTAATTTGCTTATTGGGGCATGCGGCATGGCTGAAGCCATAGGTTTGAATGGGAAACATATTCTGCTTGCGGATACAGCCTGAAGTGCTGGACTGCATTATAACAAACTTGCGTGGCGTGCATGTGCAAGGCCCTGAAAGCTTGTTTTTTTCAGATCTGTATTGTGCTTTGTGTTTTATTTTTCCAAAGTGTAAGTAGAAACGCAAATGATTACTCTGATTAGCTTATTGGGGAATGCAGCATGGCCGAAGCACATGCCCTGTGGATTTTGGAGACAGCCCATGGCTGCAAGCCATGAACTGTGGCCATTGGTTACATTATTAGGGTATAGTGGACACTGAGCTATGATCAGGGTAGGTGCAGTGAATAATATGGGTGGTTTGGTGGGGCTGGGGTCATGGTCAAGCCACATGCCGTAAGCAATTGAATGATAGTTTGCATCCCCAGCATGCGCTGCTGATAACGACACACATAGGTATGCGTTGCAAAAAATATGTTGTTAAAGGTGGTTTATAGTTCTTTCATGTATGTTAAAAGAGGATTTATTAATAACTTATATATAGTGATGTAACATCATGAAACATTTTCACTCATATAAACCTGTGAAATTCACTGAAAAAAAGTTCTTAAAGGGATGTTACAGTTAAGATGCACCCCACCCTTGGGACTCCTCTGTCCCAGCAGTTAGTCAGTGGCCTCCCATTTTGGCATCCCTTCACACTTCCCTCCTGTGCTCCCATGAGCACTTGTCCATCTGTACTGCCCCTTCTATTTCTGCACTTGTCTCACTGCACAATACATATGTGCAATTATGGGAGCACTGTGTACAATTTATTGTATAAGTACGGGAAATGCAGATGCAAAGGATTTGTAGAACATTAAGATTAAGTGGCAGTTGGTGTGTGGAAGTTTAATATGTTGATAGGGTTATATGTAGAGTTTTTGGAAGTGATGGTGGATGGATATGTGACTGTTCAAAAGCAGTGGGGCTGGTTGTGGGGAAGATGTTATAAAAAAACAGACTGTACTGTTAGCTGAAACATGGCCACTACAGCCCAGGTCACTCTGCCACACACAGCCAATATTTTTAACCTAGGTAACGTATTTAAGGTTGGATCCCAAAAACTGGGGTGGCGGAGGACCGTTTTTTCCTTCCAGCAGATGTTTTGGTCCAAGTAAAATAATCTCAGTCTTTTCAGGATTGAGTTGCAACCAATCTTCAGCCATGCATGACCCTACTTCCTCCAGGCACTTGACCACCATAGCAAGAGCGTCCTCCACATCATCCAGTCTAATGTACAGTTGTGTGTCGTCAGCATATGAATGGAATCTAAGATGGTATTTCTCCAAAATGTTCATTAATAACCGAAGATAGATATTAAATAAAAGAGGGGAGAGTGCCGATCCCTGTGGTACGCCACAACACTGGTGGAGGATTTCAGACAGGAAGCCTCCACCTGCACACACTGTTTGTGTCTTGTGAGGAGCAAAGTGAACCAATCCTAGGCACCGAAGTCTGCGTTCACCAAATTCTTTATATGACCTAACAGAATACCATGATCCACTGTGTCAAAAGTGGCGGATAGGTCGATCATTACAAGCAGGGAAATATTACCTGCATCCCCGGCATGCAACATCTCGTTCCCATACCGCCATCAGTGCAGACTCAGTCCCATGCTTGGGGTGAAAGACAGACTGCAATGGGTGGAGAAGGCCATTATCTTTAACAAAGTTCTGGAGCTAGCTTGGCTTGGTTCCTAAACAAACTTTTTTTTTGTGTTTTTTGATTTGGTATTTTCTTTGTTTTTTTGCAGGAGAGGCCAGGAAGTAAGGTGGGCGAGGGTAATGAGGGAAGGAGCACCAGTGAAAGATATGGAGGGGCAGGTGGATAGGAAAAGATGTTGTGTGTGTCTTAAATCTAAGGTAAGGGGCAGTGTTTCTCATGCTCCTTGATTGCAGCCTCGAAAGCACTTCAAAACTGCTCCCCCCTGCAGAGTGGTATGTTGCAGTTTAAACAGAGTACTGTTGTATTGGAAAGATATGGATCAACCGCCTCTTTTATGGTTTGCAAGGTAGTTGGTAGGATCATTTGCCCCACTGGAGTAGCCTATGTGGTGGCAGTATTGGTTGACCAAGATGAGGTAGAGGAAGACAGCCTACTATCTCCTGAAAAAGGAACAGCCTTTCTTGGAGCATTCCAGTGGTTGGATTTGGTGTGGCGTTACAAGGAGGTGGTCCTGCAGAAGTACTGCCCAGTTTCTCCGCGACTGAGTACAATGTTGCACTTACTCCATTTAACCTTTATACCCTTAGCCTTCAGCACACCCCCAATGGCATTAAAGAACCCTACACCCATGATTCTCTCTGGATGCTGGAGGTAGGGATTTCCTCGATCTCATCTTCCTGGTCTTCTTGATTGTTTTCAGCATCATTGCACTTTTTCCTTTGTGGAGGCCCTCTAGGTGGTGGTGTTGGTGGCTGATGGGGAGGAGAGATGGCCATGGCTGATGCCATTTTTGAAGGTAAATAGAAGTTGTGCTAATGTTGTTCCAAGCATGTGCTCTCACCTGGATTGCAGATGGAAAATCAGTAAGAATAGGTCTAGGAGCTGTGCAAGAGTACATTTTCAACTTGAAACTTATTAGATCAGCTGAAAATGCAGGTTCAAACTGTTCGCGAAGCACGGACCTGTTCGCGAAGTGCGGACCCCTTTTACAAATACATCCTCATGCTACGTGCCCGTTCACACAAAGCTGTTCGGGAAGTCCGCAATGATATTAGACGTCACGAAGGTCGGCGAACAGGAAACAGTGCTAAAAAGTCGAAGAAAGTTCATTGAAGTGTTAAAAATGTTGCTAGGAGGTGGGGAACGGCACAGTTTTTACTTGAAACTTTCTAGATTGGTTGCAAATGTTGATATATTGGGGGTTAGTATGATATTAGGAAGTTGAGCACATTAGGGTGCACTGCTAAAAGCCTATGAAATTCATTGAAAAAACTTGGTTAAAGGGACGTTATGGTTAAGTTGCACCAATAAAAACCTATGAAATTCAGTGAAAAAAACTTAGTCAAAGGGATTTTACGGTTACAAGTAAAACCAAAAAACCCTTGAAATTCAGCAGTTATGGTAAGCTAAGCAACCATAACTTGCGCCACCACCGTGGACTGCTAAGTCTAACACACAGCACATCAAAGATGACATCACAAATGTCATTGATGACTTTTTACAGAGACATGAAGCATTCAGCTTCACATACCTGGCCTTTTGCTCATTTGTCAAGGGGGAACTGATCAGTCCTTCAGACTATTATATACTGGGAAACTATGTTTCCCTTTTTCCTTTTATTTTTTACCTATTTTGATAACTTTCTAACAGTGCAGTGCATGGGGATACTTTTGTCTCAACCTCGACTTTTACACTCAGGATTTTTGGGTTACCTTTTAATGTGCCTAAGGACTACGGGGTGGCAGCAATTACATTTTCACAATGTTTGCATTGTAGTGTGCACATTCGTGTTTACCTCGTCTGGCTAATATACGTCTCTAGTGTCCTAAAATGCCACAACGTTTCTCTCTTATCCTTTGGTCATATTGTTTCTTGGCCTTCTTCCTGCTTTCCCAGGTCAGGAAATCCCTAATATGCTCATGCATTTGCTCAGGAAAGCTGCGGTTTTCATGGGCTAGTGTATGCCATTTCTGTGTGGACACAGGAAGTGGGTGGGACTGTCAGGTCCCAGTCCACAACTGTGGTGCCTGAAAGTCTAGTGTGCATTCATGAGTAACACCCACTGCAGTCTGTGATTTGAGCACTGCTGGCTGAGTGAGTGGTGCAGATCCTTGCCTTTTGATGGGCTGAGTTTGATCACTCAGCTGAATGTAGGATAAGTAGAGGATCCTGCAGCCATTCCACTAGATCAACATTGGAGCCAAGGTCCCTGTGTAGACGTGCAGCCGACTGAAGACCAGTGGACGACTCCTGAAGAGGCCTGGCGACCTTCCCTGCAACTGTCCCAGTGAAGCCCTGCTGGACTACCTGATCTAAGAAGGCCCTCATCGGCGCTCCGACTCTTGGACTAGTGGGACCAACCAGTCGCACAATGTCTTCTCGCTTTCCTGCAGCTTTGAGCCTTTGGAATCGTCCCTTGACCTCCCGGTGGACCGACTAGCTCCGAATTGGGCTTCCGCACCAGAAGCATCGCTGTTATGCATTTTCAATGAGAATTTAGGTGGTCGCCAGCTTGTTCTACAAGTCGCCTTCCTGCCAAGTTTCAGCTTCTCAGAATCAAGGGATCCTGTCGGTGATGTCGTCCTTCATTTGCGACTGGAGAGATGCCTGATGCCGCTCATGTACAGTGACTGTCTCCAAAACCAGCCTTCCTCCATCTGGTAGAGTGTCTGGAAGAAGCCTGCATTGGTGCCTGCTGCATTTCTTCATTGCGAAGAGTTGCACTCAGCTCATGGATCCAACTGGAATACGCCTTGCACCCACGGCTTCCTCTACTGGATCCAACGGCGGAAAAACCTACCTCCAGCAACTCCCAGTCGACCTGCCAAGTCATTTGGAAAAATCGGAGCAAGGGTGGTGAGTAATCGGAATAGTTACAGCCACCCGTGTCACCTATAATAAACTTAGAGAAAACATTTGTTTATTCCATTTGTTCGCTTTTTAAACATTTTTTTAAAAAGCTGTTCTAAGAGATATAAAAGTCTTCTGGAATATTTTTCACCATCATAAGAACTCTTCCTGCCTTTGTCAGCTCTCCTAGAAGGAACTTTGTGACTTTGAGCACAAGGCCCCATTCAACATAGGTATTGGATTTATAAAGTTAGGGTCTTGATTTTTGTGAAGTGGTTTTCCTTACTGCATAATTACCTACCATCCTTTCAGGTGTTTAGGTGAATTGTATGCATTTTTACAAACCAAAGGAGACTGTATTTATGTTTTATAATTGAGTGTTGTGTGATAGTGTTACCTGCTTGATTCATTTTTCTAGTGTGTTTTTGGGCCTATAATAAATAGAGTATTTTTGTACTTAACCTGTCTAAGCAGAATCATTTTGTATTTCACTGTGTGAACTCATTGCGGACCCCTGACCCTACTCACCTCTCCTGAGACTAAGCCTTGACCACTAGCCATACTTACCTTGAATGGGTTTGGCTAACCTCTCAGAGTTCCCCTGTTCACACTCGGACTAGGGTGGCCTCCTAAAATCTGTCCACCGGGGCAGATTTTAGAAATCCATCTCAACATCTGTCACGTGCTAAACTCATCACACACTATCTGCTCATCCTGTAAGAAAGTATATAGACCATAAAGTGCTACTGGTGATTGTTAGCAAATGGCCTACCTCCCTAACCCTACACCCAAATCCACAAAAAGAAACTTGCAAATCAGACATAGTTTGCCAAGTGCTTTGTAGCTAATTAGGGGATTAGTGTTGCACTCCAAATTAGATATGGTAGACTAAAGTCTCAAGCAAAATCCCACAGCTACCTTAAAAACAGAACTGGTATGAACAATTTGAGCATACATTTTTAAAGGGCATAAAGACAAATGTAACAGTATGGCTGCTACGTATATGGAAAAGATCAGTATATGGAATTGTGGATTAATCTGCAGAATTGTTTGTGTATAACGGCAGCACAGACCTTGTACTGGATCTTCCAGTGCGACTACTCACTACTTGCCAACTCCACCCACTAGTTCCAGGAGACAATCGGCTCTCCTGCAACTCGTGGCACTGGGGTTCCCGATATTTTAGCCACTTCCTGAATATCTCTATACCCTAACCTGAGATACTTTCCATGTAAAGGACAAACTGAATGGGAATAGCCACTGGTAAAGCACACCACCTTTAACCAAAATTTAAGTGACTGGCTTCTCATTCTATATTTTGTGTAATATCCCAGCAGATAAATCCTGGAAAAAACAAGAATCAAAATAATATGTCACTATTTTCCTTTCGCTAGTCTTATAACGCACCTTCTGCTTGATCGAAATGATGTGAAACTTTATTAGCATGGTACGGGTTATGCCTTCTGGTTGGTTCTCCTGAGACCCACTTGGTGCACCCAATCTGGCTAAATTTTGTCAGGCTATGATTGTTGCGCACTTGTTTTGAATGAACCTGTGAATGTTCTCCTCATCAGCACCCTCCATCAGTCCCTGTACCCTGATAGTCCCCCTACGGGGGGCAGTTCTCAGCATCCTAATGTCTCTACAAAAGGAATCAGTTTGTTGCTGTAGGGTTAGACTCCAGATTCTAAGTGGATGTTTGTCTCCATTGTAGAAAACAATGTTTCTGCAGTGTCAATTCTCTATCCCAAAGTTGTGACTGCTAACGTGCCACAGCAGGTAAGCCACAGGGCTTAACCTCCGCTTTTCTTTCATCCTCCTAACATCTCCTCCTAAGTCAGGGGATCGTGCCCATATAGCACGCATTGCTGCCTGATCTTCGCTGAACCCGTCTGCTACCTCGACGGTACCAGACACCTTTGTTTTTTACCGTGCCACCATTACACGGCACGCGGCATCCACCGTTCCAAGATGGCCGCCCCTATCTCAGTGTGAGCTGCCCGAGCTCCTGAGACTCGCAACTACGAACAAGCAGCCGTGTGATTGGCTGTCCGCACCTTACTTCACCAGCCTATCATCAACCGTGAGGCGCGAGCCGTCCCACGTTCAAAGGACTGCGTTCCAAGGACTACACCTGTCCTGTGCCTGTCCTAAGCCGCCTACGCCGCTAGCCAGGACCCCTGGTCGACTACCTCCAAACTCTGCAAAACCTTTCAAGGTAACCGACCCCTGAGTTACACACTTTGCTATCCCATATGCACTAGTGGCACAAATTGTCCTCACAAAGCCACCTTCCATTTGCATGCAAACGCACAAATCGCAACCCGCTGTAGCCTCGCCTAACGTTTGATAAGCTACGCGCAAATATACCATCCGAATTATCTTACTTTGCACCCCAAAATGTTATGCTGCAACGTCCCACACTGCGACGTTATTGATTGACATTATCCCGGTAATCTGCACTTCCATTTCACTGAACTGCATTATCTCCGTGATCCGAACGCCCACGTGATCGAATCTGCATTTTGCCCTGCCTGAATTGACTTGCAAGTAATTGAACTGCCTTCTCCTCTGTTTGAGCGGCCACATTATTGATTTGCACTCTGCCCTGCCCTGAATTGAATTGCACATGATTGTATTGCATTTTCCCCTGTTCTGAGCGGCCACATTACTGATCTGCATTTTGCCCTGCTCTGAACGGCCATGTTATTGAATTGCCATATCACTGAATTGCACTATCACCTGCTCTGAACTGTAATCTCACTGTACTGCAGTACCCCCGTGATCGGATCTGCCATGCCACTGCGCATTGAATCTAGCTATTACTGCACCTCTGAACTACACTGACTTGCAGCTGGACATTTAAACTGTCACCCTACCCTATTAAACCTGCCTATACCCTATCTCCTAGATAGCATCTACACTGCTATTCCCGCTTTGCTCACACAACGCCAGCGCTGATTTGCAGAAAATGCTAACTGTATTACTCTCCTTCTGTGCGATGGCCACGCTTGCATCCCCTGATATTCCCACTCAGGATACCGATTCAGGAGCCCCCCCTTTCAGTTAGTCACCAATCCTCTTAATGATTCCTGCATAGCCAGCCATTATTCTGACCCTTCCTGCCCAAGGTATCATCGCAGGTCAGGACCAACAACCCTTGCCTCCCGGCTTTGCCCTACCACCGAAAGAAACAACAAACTTCGCGCTAGACTCTCTAAACTATATGAGCCGCCCCGAAGACTCCTATCTGATTCCAAATACGAAACCATAGGCTACCATACTAGAAAACCCATCGCCCCAAACCACCCGTCTGCCCCACATACCACCAAAAGTCCCACCATCCCCAGAACTAAGTCCAAACTAATCTCTCATACAAACTTCTCGGTAAAAACGGAAGAACACTCCTATAAAGGAGCTCTCCTTAATACAAGATCACTGGTCGCACATGCCCTTGATATAGCAGACCTGATCATTAAAGACAAATTAGACTTTATTGCTCTAACTGAAACTTGGCTACACAATGCAGCAGGCCCGTCTCTAATGCTGTCCATCCCAGATGGCTATACCATATCCAGGCAGGACCGGGTGGGCAACCGTGGCGGCGGCATCGCCATCATATCCAAAGAAAGTTTAGCTCTCAGACTAGCCCCGACTCAAACCTTGCAATCATGCGAATCCCTCACTGCCAAACTCCCTATAAATAACACCCATTCCCTCACCATCCACCTGATCTATAGACCACCTGGTCCGCTCGGGACTTTCGAGGAAGATTTGCATAGCCTACTAACTAACAACGCGAAAACCACCTCACAACTACTGCTACTAGGTGACTTCAACCTAGGGTTTAACGATCCAACAGACATACATGCCTCAACCATAGCCAATACTATCTCATCACTCGGACTCTCACAAAAAGTCAACCTACCCACTCACCTGAAGGGAAGAACCCTAGACTGGGTTGCTGATGCTAACTGCTCAGCGATCATCTCCTCTACCACACCACTACCTTGGACTGACCACTCCCTGGTCTCATTTCACCTACTGACCTCCAGACCACCTACCACAATTGTGTCACTAGCACCACCCTGCCTAACAAGAAACAGGAAAAATATAACAGTAGAAAGAATCATCCCAGCCATCCTTCCAACGCTAAACGCACTGCCAGACAATCTAGATCCCAACACACTAGTTCACGAATACAACAAAATTATGTTAAATACCATGGACAAAATTGCCCCATTTAAACTTCGCACCAGCAAGCCCAAAAACCATCTAAATAAATGGTACACACCTGAACTCAAAGCCCTCTGCCTAAAAAAGAGAAAATGTAAATCTGCTTGGAAACTATGCCCTTCCAGTGAAATGAAAGCCACTCTAGATACGATTTCTCGTCAATAAAAAGCTGAAATCTGCCTAGCTAAACGGAACTCCTACAACAACCGCATTGCCAATTCCAACTCAAGCATGAAGGAGCTCTTCTCCATATTGAAGGAACTTTAGTCACCCATTGCCACACCCGACACCTGGTGCGCAGACATCCAACAGGCTTTAGCAAATAAAATAAACACCCTACAAAATAAAATTCAACTAAAAAAAGACTCCTTAAACCTCACCAACCCTCCTACACCTCCGCCTAATGTTTTACCAAGCACACACACTAATTCATTCTCCTTCTCTAAAACTACCACCCTGGAGGTCGAGAAAATCATACTCTCTCTCAAACCCTCAAACTGCAAAGGCGACACCTGCCCTGCACACATAATCAAGGACGCAGCCAGAGACCTATCGCCCTTCATTTCCAAACTTATAAACGCATCTTTCACCTCAGGTAGCATCCCCTCCAACTTAAAACAATCCTGGGTGCTCCCCCTCCTTAAAAAGCAGACGCTTGATCCTCTCATCCCCACTAACTACCGCCCCATCACCACGGTACCCTTTCTACTGAAAATCTTGGACAAAGTGGCCTATGTCCATATCCAAAAATACCTAGAACTACACAAATTACTAGGCTCCAGACAATCAGGTTTCCGCCCACTACACGGCACGGAAACAGCCCTCATTGACTTGAAAACCCAAATTGATGATCGGAGGGACAAGGGAAAGACAGCACTCCTCCTCCTACTTGACCTTTCCACGGCATTCGACCTTGTCGACCACAAGGTCCTCTGCAGACACCTGGACTCAGCTGCTCATTCCTCCCCAGAAGCTATCAGATGGATTGATTCCTTTCTGAGCGAGAGAACAATGAGAGTCTTCTCCCCATCAGCAGCCGCAGACCCCCTCTCCTATTACTTGCGTAGTCCCGCAGGGCTCATGCGTCTCCCCCACATTATACAACATCTTCACCAAACCTCTGTTTGACGATCTGGATCATCTGGGTGTCACCTACACCAACTACGCAGATGACACTCAGATTCTCCTCCCACTTTCAGGGGATCACAGCAAGGACAGAGAGTTGGTGAACAGAGTGTATCTCATCATTCAGGCATGGATGGCATCTCATGGCCTATGCCTGAATGATGACAAGACAGAGCTCATCATCCTGGGTACCCCCGCTAATATCAACAAATTAGGCCTTGAATATGCCGAATTCAATATAGACGGCAACATTATCAAAGTATCCAGGGAGGTAAAAACTCTCAGCTTTTACCTGGATGCCACTATGTCATTCACTAAACAGGTCAACTCACTAGCATCCACCACTGCGTACACCTGCAAATTAATAAGAGCAGGCAGACCATTCCTGTCTAATGATAGCTGTATGATCCTGGCAAGAGCACTCATAATCTCCAGGCTCGATTATTGTAATGCCCTATATAGCTGTGCTAACAAAGCCATTACTCATAGGCTACAAATCCTACAAAATAATGCCTTGAGAGCTGCCCTCGGCATTAATAAGAGAACACATCTCCTCTACCAGACGCCAACACAATTGGCTCTCCACCGACAATAAAATCAAACTAAAGTTGGCCTCCCTAACCCATAAAGCCCTCAACAATGCTGCCCCCAATTATCTGATGGACAAAGTAAAGAGAAAGTCATCCATCAGACAAACAAGAACTATCAATTCCAACTGTCTGATAATTCCCAGATTTAAACTCTCCACCATTGGAGGTAACAGCTTCCCTGTGAAAGGTGCTACATTTTGGAATTCATTGCCACACAACCTGAGAGCCGATCAACCCTATTTGCACTTTAGAAGGAATCTCATCAGTCATTTGAACTCCAACAACCCCCATATTTAATTATACATTTTACACCTCTGTATAGATACGGATACTTTCTGTTTGAGGCCTTTGCTCTCGCCATAAACAGCCCTTGTACATATCTGTATATTTCACTCCTTTGTATAGATATTGATATTTCTATGTGTGAAGATTTGTATATTCTTTTTCCTGTAATCCTTAATTGCAAATGTATGTAACTTTATCTCAACTGTATATTTCTGTAACATTGCAAGAATCGCATATTCTTTCTGCCTGCGCCCTGCTGCCCCTGGGTATGGTGCGCCATAGAAATAAATAAACAAACAAACAAACAAACAAACTGCCGAAATTGATGAAGAGAGGTTCTGTCTAAAAATACTGAATTCCTTCTTGACGTCTCCTTGTAATTTATCATTCAGCATGGTCAGGCTTGAATCCAACTTTGCTTTTGTGAGACCCGAGGCTCCTGTGTATGGCTCTGCCGATTCACCTGCTCCCAATCTGTCACACACTGGGGACTAACAGCAGCCAATCCTTGGTCCACATAAAAGTATTTTGTGGTTCCCTTTTTTTGCCATTGAGCCCTTCTTGACTGATATGCAGGACATATAATAAGCTTGTCATGCAGCTGTAGTTCCTAGCCCGATTGTCTGAGGCACAGTTGAGTTTAGGTGGCCAAAAAATTAGGTATGCGAATCACCTCACTCAAGAGTTACCCATGCTAGCACCTGGGATATTGGAGCTCCTGCATACATTTAGTGACCTGTCATGTACTTAAAGTTCTTCAAATCCACCAAGAATCGACAGGAACAGTTCCAACCATCTGAATCACCATAAAGCCAGTCTAGCAGTTCACAGTGAAGCACCTCATCCACCCGCTCCCCACACACCAGCTCAAGGTTCTCACTTTAAACAAGCTCCTACTTCAGGAGTGGTCACTCACTCCAGGCATCATTCAAGGTAAATAGCAACGTTTATCAGTGATGGAAGGGGTGAGGGCCGTCAGCCTCACCACTAGGGACTGCCTCACAATAGAGCCTATAGGTGGCAGCTATGTGCAGCTCAGCATGGCATTCTCTTTCAACGTCACCATTTTGTTCCAGATCTGCCTCAGTGACTCGCCTGATTCTCATCTTCACCCAGCCTCTACAGTGCCTGCCCAGGATCCCAATGGCTCCACGAAGGCTTCCAGAACACAGCTCAGGATGATGGACCGGGTGCTCATTTTGCTGTGCCTGTCAGGTCACATCATTTGGCTGAGTTAGGGTACATGGTGAATGGCTGTTAATCTCTCAGGAGGTTTCAATTTGATATAATCAGTAACATGTTTATAGGTTTGCTGCCGATGCTGTTTAGGGCCTTAACCATACTCATGCAGAAGCTGAAAACTATCCCAACCCAACGTGGTGGTGAATCTGATTGTTGATTGACTCGTATCAGAACAAAGAAGGAAACCTGCAACATTCTAAAATGCCTTTCATTAGAAAATGCACGCAGTAAGTCCTGTTTAGATGAAGCTCACCATTTTCTGGGCCCAGGATTGTGTTTTTTGGTGTAACGGTCAGGACGGAGTAAAGACAGTGTTGATGACACTACGTGGGACGCTGGTGATATTACGGTGGCGCTCAGTGAATCAGGAGCAACTAGGATTCATTGTTGTATTAAATTGACTATAAATTTAGCGAAAACCTACTTCAGGATCGTTGTGCCAAAGTTTTCAGAGGATATTCGTGTTGCGTGTTTCTGTAGCAGAGAGCTGGGAGAGAAGAAGACTGTTTACACTGGCGGTTTTCGTTCTGAAGCTTGTGATGGTGCAGATAAGACCAGTGACGTGCATGGCCATGCCCATGCCTGTTCCCAAGTGACAACAAACATATAGAAAAAGGAAACGAGAATAAAGTTTTTTTTGTGTATGCCACCGCCATGTAGAGTGTAACACAAGTAGGATAGAGGTAGTTTCAACACTATAGAAAACTAGTTTGCCACATTATAGGGAGGGTTAGGTTACTGAATACACAGA
Source organism: Ambystoma mexicanum (assembly GCF_040938575.1). Lineage (NCBI taxonomy): Eukaryota > Metazoa > Chordata > Amphibia > Caudata > Ambystomatidae > Ambystoma > Ambystoma mexicanum. Next base: position 988,655,978 of record NC_090921.1, read on the forward strand.
GGGAATGTAGTAAACGGTGGCATGCACAGTTAGGTAGGATATATATATCTATATATATATATTCACTGCAAAAAAAGTTTGTTGAGGGGACGTTATGGTTAAGTTGCCCTACCAAAAACCTGTGTACTTCATTAAAAAAAAGAAAATAATTCTACCTCCCTATTATGGTTCAAATTAAAAAATCAAAACTGAAAAACCCCTGAAATTCGCCAGTTATGGTAAACTAAGCCCCCATACCTGGCATCACCACTGTGCACTGCTAACATTAACACCCAGAACATGAAAGATGGCATCACAAATGTAATTGATGACATCACTGATGACTTCACATGTTTAGCCCCTTTGTTTTCGTTCCCTGCCACATATATATATGTACATTCAGTAAAAAAAAACTTTGTTACTGAGCGCCTGTTTACGGACAGGGGCGGATGGGATGAACATTACCCAAAGATGCCGGGGGTATCTGAAAATGTACTATTGTCACATCAAAAATCTGCAACGTACAAGAAGGACATAAAGACATTATAAGTAGTAATAAGTAAATATGGAAACCTAAAGGTGTAAAATGAAAACGACACATTTAATAACCATGTAGAATGAAATGGATGGTACCATAAAAAAAAAAAAAAAGAAAGGTTGCCTCCATCGTAATCACTTCACAGAAACTCTGCAGCCTGGACCGACAGTGAACAGACGCAGTAGGACGAAGGGAAATTACATCAAAATAGTAAGTGAAGGTCATTTTTTTAGTATGTGGTGCAGAAATAATTTCTTTCTGTTGTTTTGACACAGAAATGGCTAGTACTTTGGAGTGGCTGGAGGAGAATTTTCCGCATGGGGAAATATCGGAAGACAGCGACAATAATGGTACACACTGCTCTGCGTAGGCAAAATACTGATCAGTTTTTTATAGGCATTTAATATATGTATATTTTTTTGGTAAAGACCAGGAAAAAAAAGAAGAAAGGCCAACAAACGAGGCAGAAGAAGACAGGATGAAAAGGATTGAGCAGAAAATGGATGTACTGAATGACAATTTTAAATGTTTAAGGGAGTTTGTGGAGGACTGTGTGAGAGGAAAAGTTTGTTACCATTGTCCCACCTGTACCTGCCCCGCTTCTCCATTCCCTAGGGAATCATCCCCAAACCTTCAAGAAGAAAATAGAAGTTTTGACGAAATATCCATCCCTTCTTCCCCTCAGAAATCTTCTCCTCATAACCAGCCCGTGTTGAATCCTAATTCCCCTATATTTGTGTCAGTATCTGCTTCCCCCGCTATTTCTTTGGATTGAAGTGTGTGTGTGTGTTTAGAATGTTTTTGTATAGTAGTTGTAGTTATAGAGTTTTGTGGATTTTTTTTTTTTAAAAGTCTTAAAATGTTCGTGAACAGCGTGCCTGTTCGACCTATCTGCAAGGAATGGAATGTGGGTGTTGTAAAGGCAGTACACCTACCCTTACTAATGTCAAGTAAGATGGAGTTGATGTTTGACCGCAACATCTGTTCAAGTTGTGCGCACATAAAGAGAAAGGGGCGTTCTAAGGACATTATACCTGGCTGTGCCGCTTACAAACAAGATGAAACATGTTCGTAGAACACACCAGGTGTCCGGGATGGTTGTAAATGAGCAAAATAGGAGTGTGTTAAGGACAGTATACCTGTCTGTATCGTCTGCAGCCAAAATGGTGACGTCCGTAGAACAGGCGCAGTAGCCGGCAAGTTCGTAGTCAAACAAAATGGAGTTGTCCTAAAGACACTGGACCTGTCCGTACAGTGAGCATATCATGTACGCACATGCGCAGTACAACCGTAAGTATAGCGAACAGCGCGCCTGTCCCTAACTGTCCGACTCACTTGTGTCGCACTTTGAATTACTTTGAGAACCCAAACACTGTCCTTAGGACACTTGCGCGCATGCGCACGTTTGTTACTCTGCATTTGCTGTCCAGCGGACTCCCATTTTTGTTGCGGATGTGTTCAGGACGTCATCATGTGACCGCACACACGCTGAGCGTGTGAACTAATTTGCACAGTTTGTGTGCTTCCGCAGCAGTACAAAAGAATGTGTAGACACAAGGCAAAATGTTGTAGAGTGTAAAAATATCATTTCACATATCCCAGACAAAAGCTTACTTGAGGACTTGTGTAAAAATTTCGTACCGCTTTGGAGGGATGAAGACGGTCACGAGGCACAATCCTTCACACCTATAAATAGCCACACCCGGAGCACATTTTCATTGTCCTTCTTCCTATAGCAGATTGAGGTGTATTGCCTTTTCTGCTGTAGTGACCAAAAGGAAAGTAATCGGCATGGCTTCCATGGCTGCTGTTGCTTCATTAGCCTTTGCACCACCCCCAAACCTGCCACCACCACCACCTCCCCAACGGCCTGCAGAGAGATATACAGGTGAGGATGTAGAGAGCGAGGAAGAAGAGGAGGAAGAGAATGAAGTGGAGGAACTCTGCACTTGGAGCACTCGCCAGGAGTCGTGGGTGTGGCGGTTGTTTTCCATTTATGGGAACGTACCAAAAGCATGTGCGAACCTGTTGAGGTGTAACCAGTGTGAGGTGGTGCTGAGTCGCGGGAGACCTGGTGCGTACAGCTTTGGTACGACAACCATGAAGCGACACCTCACTTCGTTCCACACTGCGGACATTCGCAAGGTGGTGCCATGTGAAGAGAGTAGTCGATTGAGTTCCTCCACAGCATCCTCTGAGTCCGATCCTCCCACCACAAGAGACACTCCTGTGGGGGACGCCTCCTTCCAGCTGCCTCACAAGCCATTCACAATACTGTTGACCCTTACCTTTCAAAGGTGACAATAGTGTGTATGTACTATGACGTAGTACTCTGCAGGGGGGAGAGTTTTCGAAGTGCTTTTGAGGCTATGGTCACGGAGCACCAGAAGATCTGCTCCTTACCTAAGTGAAGCTCACACTATATCTTTCTCTGTCCACTTGCCCTTTCTTATCTCCGTGGCTGGTGCCCCTTCCTTACCCTCCTTTTGCCTCCTCTCCTAGTGTGTCGTGCTGAGAACCAATAAACGTGAAAACAACAAAAAATACTGAAAAGGCTCTTTTCAGAGCCGCCTTTCTCAGTTTAACAATAGAACTATGAAGTGACCATTGTAGACCCCCGGCGAAGTTGTGGAAAAGTTTGCGGACAGTCGTAGGGAAAAAAGAGGGTTCAAGGGGACCAAACACAATGAAGTGCACGCTGGGAGTAAGGGGTGGCTCTGAAAAGAGCCTTTCGGTGGTGTGTTGTGTGGGTCAAAAACTGTGGATTGGAGAAAACGGATTGTCACATAGGTTATTGTGAATCCAAAAGAGGTTGCAACTAAAAGCAGAAGAACGCAGCCATATTTGTCTTTGTGCAATACGGGAAAAAGTATTTGACAATGTGGAAACATGTCCATGAGCTTCTCAAGTCCTTCCTTCATGGCAAATTGCAAAGAAATTCCAGAGACTTGGCCTAAACTGTTTCCTCCGCAATGAATGATAAGTACATCTGGAGAATGCTCTGTCAATAAAGTTACACAGAGAGGTACCAAGTCCAGCCACCTCATGCCATGCCAGTGCACTTCCACATGAGGAAATCCGAGAGCTGCAGATAAACTGCAGCTTTCTGCATGCACCTTCAACCAATGTATCCATGAGTCTCCCAGATAATCCAGATAATCTGTTTGCGAACACGCAAAGCCATGGCTGTGTGGTCTCCTGTCAGGGAGAAGACGGTCTTACTAAACCTCGCCGTTCAGAACACACCCACTGAAATGTATTGACCAATTCTAGGGTCCGCTCATTTTCATTTGCATGCATCTCCACCCCAGAATTCCCATTGATGATATGTGCTGGCTGCAAACTACTGCCATGTCCGTGGACATGTATAGGATCAGAGCATGATGACGGTACATTAAAGTATTATTCCCCTTTTTCCCCTTTGAGGTGGGCTCTGAAAAGAGCTGTTTTTTTTATTTTTGGGCAGATACCATAAAGACATCTGTTATTGTGTTTATTTTTTTGTATTTTTTGTCCTTACTTTACTCCTGCAACCTTTATAAAACATTCTCTAAAGCAAGCCTTACGTTCCAAAAGAACATCACATTTTGTAAAGAAGATAGCGCAACACTATCTGCTTGAAAATAATCCGTATTACTTGGAACAATGTTTTTGTGGCTGCAGAAAAACATACCAGCGCGTAACATAAACGCATGCATGCCGCAATTAATGATACACCTCCCAATACTTTGATCTGGCCAGAAAAAATAATTGTTGTTCCATTGTACTCTAGGGAGTAAACCAGAAAAAAATACTTTTGCAGTTGGAAAGATGTTCATGAGTGCTTCAACCAACTGTTCCAAATCTGCCAACAAAGTATGTGCAGTCACGTAGCCCAAATGGCAAGCATGTAGTGCAAAATTACCACATGAGGAGAGGTCATCGTATGTATGTGTCTGCAAACTTGCAGAATTCCTGCAGCATTGGCCTCAGTCTCAGCGTTCCACACCACCTCCACTCCTCTCACATCGAAATGGTGTGCCACATGTCTACTCTCTGCATAATGTTGTAAGCCATGGAGAAAAATGTCTCCAAGCACGAAAACCCTGACCCTCTCCACCTCTGCCATCTTCAGTGTACGCACCGTCTTTCGACACAAAAGAGTAATGTGAACATCTGATTGGCTGATGCCTACAGTCCCCTTTTCATGCAGGATTTGCTGTAGAAACCCGTATGTGACACACCCTACCCGCGGACAAGCGTTGCCTAAGTGCGGCACGCAACTCTTACCCAGTCCTTTCACCCTTTCCACAGCGGTAGCAAATCCAGTGCCTCATTGGACACAACTAAGCAGTCACACAACCATCCACCAATCACATTGGAAATCGCTAAATGTAACTCCGTCATCAACATTGCGCACTTCAAAATTACTGTCGATAATTCTGAATGGAAGTCGCATATCAGTGAAAAGCACCTACTTCAGAAGCTACTGTGCAAGTGTTGCGAATTTCTACGTACAGCTCCATGCATGCGCACATGCATGAGTATAGAGTACAGGTATGTACATTTCAATTGGAGAACATGTGCAACCTTTATGATTTAATTTAAAACAAATTAATGCTGCTAAATGTGCATAGGCAATAGATACCAACGCTCCCCCTTTTAAGTGCAAGATGTCCGATTTATCATTGACAAACCGCACAACTTCTTACTATCTTCTGCATAACCTATACAAACGTTGCAAGGATGCCTATTTACGGCGAAATTCGATTTTGTATTAGAAAATGTCGGAGTTGTATACTGTGTACGGCCTACAGTTTGGTTTAGTTTAGTTTAGTTTATTATTTGATAATGCGCTCCAAAACCCTGGGGTAGCCGGGCGCAGGAGTTACAAGAATATTTAGGCTTAGGTTGCATACATACAGAGAATACATACAGAATGTGCATTATGTGAGTTATTAACATAAATACAATACCAACATACAAATATACAAGAAATACAGGAATGTGGGTCTCTCTCATAGGTCTAGAATCGGGAGAGTCAGAGGTGGTTATGCGCAATGAGAGGGCCAGGTTCAGTGGGTTAGTTGTCGTTACTCCAGAGCCAACTTTTCACCTTACTTCTGAAGCTAGTGTAGGGTAGATTAGCTCTCAATGCCATAGGGAGTGAATTCCAAGCGCAGACCGCTCTAACAGGGAAGCTAACTCCACCTGCTTTAGTTAGTCTAAATCTGGGAGTTTCAAGTAGGAAGTGGTTAGAGGCTCTGGTGTGGTGAGTAGAGGATTTTCTGGTCAGTCTAGCCGAGATGTATGGGGGCGCAGTGTTGCTCAGTCCTTTGTGTGTGAGAGATAGCATTTCAAGGAGAACTCTGTCATTAATTTTTAACCAGTGGTTGTCTTTCCTAATGTTAGATATATGTGCTCTGCGGGGTATATCAAGGGCTGCTCTAAGAGCATTATTCTGTAATATTTGCAATTTGTTAGTGACAGTTTTATTGGCGCCCGCATATAGGGCATTACAGTAATCCAGTTTGGACATTACTAGGGCATTGACTAGTGTGATGCAATTGTTTTTGGACAAGTAAGGTCTACAGGACCTGATTAATTTGCAGGTGTAGGCTGTTGAGGAGGGCAGGGAATTGACTTGTTTTTTGAGGGATAAAGTGGAGTCAAGGTAAAAACCTAGTGTTTTTAACTCCGTTGCCACTTTGATTATATTGCCGTCTATATTGAAGGTACTATAGTTAGGGCTGAGTTTTTTGAGGTTGGAAACGGTACCCAGTATCAGTATCTCAGTTTTATCGTCATTCAGGCAGAGGCCATGCGAGGCCATCCATGCCTTAATGATGAGGTAAATTTTGTTTACTAGAGCTGTGTCTTCAACAAAGTTGCCAGATAGTGGTATAAGGATCTGCGTATCATCCGCATAATTGGTGTAGCTTACCCCCAATCTGTCAAGTTTGACAAAGAGTGGCTTAGGGAAGATATTGTGCATTGTGGGGGAGACACATGAACCTTGTGGAACGCCACAGGTGATATGTATTGGGTCCGCTGAGGCTAATGGGGAGAACACTCTCATCGTACGGTTGGCTAGGAAGGATTGTACCCATGGTATAGCTTCACTTGAGAAACGGGCGGCAGACACTAGATGGTTGCATAACACTGCGTGGTCCACTAGGTCGAAGGCTGCCGATAAGTCAAGGAGGAGGAGCATAGCTGTTTTACCTTTATCCTTCAACTCGTCGATTTGTGTCTTAAGGTTGATTAGGGCCGTTTCAGTAAGGTGTAGTGGTCTGAAGCCAGATTGACGTGATCCTAGTAGTTGCTTTGTCTCCAGATAATTTTGGATCTGGAGGTAAGCTACTCTGTCAATGATTTTAAGGAGAAATGGGACCGTAGTAATGGGCCTATAATTGGTTGGGATGGCTGGGTCAAGTGTCTGTTTTTTTAGGAGTGGCAGAACCCAGGATTCTTTGAGGTTAGCGGGTACGGTGCTAGTTCTGAAGGAGGAATTTATTAATTTAGAAATGAATGGCGCTAGGTCTCTAGCTGCATCCTTAATGACTTGTGCCGGGCAGCTGTCACCTTGGCAGTTGGATGGTTTCAAGGATAATATCACCTTTTCGGTTTCCAATATGGATATGTTTGAAAATCTGAATGGTTTGTAATTACTTTGAGTGACTATTCTAGGTATATCTGCCATGTGGGAGGTATGGGTTCCAGTGGCATTCAGGGATGCTTTTCGTTTGAAGAGTTGTGATTTTATTAGCTAAAGCATTTTGGATGCTAGTGCACCATTGTTTGTCCTGGGGGGCATTATCTATGGGTGTGGTTGGGTTTTCCATTTCTCGGAGGATGGAGAAGAGTTCTTTGGAATTAGAGTTGGCTTTGCTAAGTCTCTCATTAAATGTATTCTTTTTAGTTTGGATTATTTCCTTCTTATATTTTTTGGCCAGGTTTTCAAGTGAGGTTTTATTCTCAACTGAAGGTGTATGCCTCCAAATAGCTTGGAGTTTGCGTTTTTGGATCCGTAATTCCTTGAGGTGGGGGGTGAACCAAGAATTAAGATGAAATTCTTGTTTGCCTTTGCGCAGTTTAATCGGGGCAATGGTATCCAAGGCTTTGGACATAGTATTGTTGAATGTCTCAACTAGCATGTTAGGGTGGGAATTGATAGCGCTAGTGGTGAGGGCAGGTAGGAGGAGAGGAAGTAGTTTTTCAGCTGTTATTTCTTTTTTGCTTTTAGTAGGCAAAGGCAGAGCTGTTGCAGACTTGCCTAGTTTAGGAGGCTCTATGGTGGATGAGAAGCAAATGAGGTGGTGGTCAGTCCACGTTTGTGGTAAAATGTTGGAGATGGTCATGGCACAATTTCGGTTAGCTATCCAATCTAATGTCCGTCCTTTTGTGTGTGTGGGGGCTAAGACTTTTTGGGTAAGGCCATGATCGACTAGGGTTGATTGGATGGAGAGGGCCTGTTTGTCTGTGTCATCATTGAATCCCAGGTTAAAGTCACCTAGTAACAGGAGCTGAGTGGAATCTTTGATAATATTCGAGAGGAGGCTAGATAGGTCTTCCTCAAAGTTACCTAATGGGCCTGGTGGTCTAAACACCAGAAGGACAGTTAGTGTACTGTTGTTAGAGGTAGGTATTTTAGCAGCAAGAAGTTCACAAGATGTGATAGCTGGGTGTGTGGTGAGCCTTGCAGCTAGTTTTGTTTTGGCAATGATGGCCAGGCCACCTCCCCTAGAGTTAGGTCGATCGACTCTTAGTATATTGTAGCCGTCTGGTATGGCAATCATGAGTGCGGGCCAGCAGCATCATGGAGCCAGGTCTCAGTAATGGCTAGTAGATCTAAGTTATCCATGGCTAGTATATCAGCAATTTCCCTGTTGTGGGCTATGAGGGACCTTGCATTGATGAGGGCTCCTGATAAGGTAGGAGTTGTGATTGTTTTTTGGGTAGGTCTAGGATTGGGGAGATTGGGTCTCTTCTGGTTGTAAGAGAAGTCAGTATATATTTTTGTCCGTCTTTCTGCAGCTAGGGCAGGAGTGTTGGAGTCGGATGCAGTTAGAGTTAGTGTGGGACCAGGTGGTCTGGTTCTTTAGTTTTTGAGGTCGCACAACCGTGGTAATCTCGCTCTAAGTCGCATATTTCTCTCTTGAAGGTTACAAGGTGTGGCGTTGGTGTAGGCCATTGTTATAATGATAGTGAGAATGGTCCACAGTAGGGAACAGAATATGAGTGTACGGTAAGTCTTAGTAGACCACATGTTAAGAGACAGGTAGCAATAGCGCCTCAGTGCAACAATCTCAACAATGACTGAAATGCAATGGACAAGGGAGGCACCTAGGTGCAACAATCTCAACAATGACTGATGTGCAATGGACAAGGGAGGCACCTAGGTGCAACAATCCCAACAATGACTAAAATGCAATGGACAAGGGAGGCACCTAGGGGCAACAATCTCAACAATGACTGATATGCAATGGACAAGGGAGGCACCTAGGTGCAACAATCTCAACCATGACTGATATGCAATGGACAAGGGAGGCACCTAGGTGCAACAATCTCAGCAATTACTGATATGCAATGGACAAGGGAGGCACCTGGGTGGAACAATCTCAACAGTGACTGATATGCAATGGACAAGGGAGGCACTTAGGTGCAACAATCTCAACAATGACTGATATGCAATGGACAAGCGAGGCACCTAGGTGCAACAATCTCAACAATGACTAAAATGCATAATATGATTACATTGAGGCAGGGCATGTGCATATATAGGCAGTGAAGTAGATGGGCATCTGGTCAGCAGGCCGAACAACATACAGAGTATCATGTTAAATTAGATGTTACAACCCGGCAGACCCTCGGTGCACAGCACATGTTAAGGCTAATCAGGGAGAAAGTGCAAAAGTCTGAATGCAGTGATCGGTAGGGAGTTTAGGTCAATGCCTATCTCTGATGAGGGGGCCAAAGCACTCACATGGTTCCAAGATCGAAAGAGGCAGCGGCAAAGATTAAGGCCGACGGCACGTACGGCCGCGGACAGGCGCAGACAGGCCCTTTAGCTCGCCCTTCGGCTCGAGCTTCCGCACAGAGCTTCCCCCTGGCGGTAGGTGCGGGTGCGGTATAAGTGGCCAGGCAGCCAATCACAGCGTTCGCAGGTCCAGCACCTTTAGAGTGTGCATAGGACGGCGAACAATGGGGCAGCCATTGACCGCATTGCGTAGAATGGGCGCGGGATGCGCCTCGAGATCCCTTTGTTGTTATAAGCCCTCAGAGCAGGGCAGGTGCTGCTGAATGTGCCCAGTGCACATTGTTAGGAAAAAATGCATCCAGGCAGGATGCTGTTTGCAGGCCACAGCGTGACCTCGCAATTCGATGGCTCCATCCTGTGGAAGGGGGAGAGTAATGCTACTTGCAATGTAATCGTATGGCAAAAGTAAGCGCTCCCGATTGCTGTGGTGACATCTCCCTCTGAGGGTCTCCTGATTTTTCGCCATTGTGCTTTTAAATTGCAAGTAGAAAATGTTTTCCCATCTACTACTATGCCCTATCGCTTACAAACCTCTCTCCTATTGATAGTACATCTTGTAAAAAACAAGGCATTTTCATAACCTTAAAAATGTTAGCAATTTTGAAGGACTTGCAAGTAACATATTCCAAATACCATGCAAAGCCTGCACAGAGTGAAGTGAAATGTGCACATGCACTGGGTTCAAATATGAAAGGAGAATGCTCTGACGAACGATGCACAATGAATGTGTGCAGTATCAGCACTGTTATCAACACACAAAGTAATTAATATTGTTTTTTTTTAATCGCAGTGAAGACTACTCTTCTAAGAATCAACAGCATCTACACTGCAGATGATGTATCCGAAAAAACCTGGTAATTTTGCAAAAAAAAGTAAGTACAGTACTACCTTTATATTGTAACTACTCCTCAAAGAGGCTGCATGGGTTATTTGTTTAATTTGGGCACCGAAGCAAACATTGATTTCTGAACCATTTTACCTACAAATATCCATTTATTGAACAAAGAATAACAGGCAGAGTGGCTCACAAATCCCTGTGTGTTTGGAACTCAAATAACGTACGTAATCCTTAGAAGGTTAGATTTAGAAAAGTAGTTGCTGTTGCAAGTTTATGGCATTTTGTTTATTGATAATGCTTCTCGTCACCACTAGGCCACTTTGTACTCTCATCTGAAGCACATTGTACTAGTATACAAACAGTAAAATAGCCTTCCCAAATCATTGCAAGAGTCCAATGCACATTCACACACCATAACAAAGAGCTTCCCCATCAGACTCATGCACGCATGCATGCATACATTATACAACAGACCAAATTATGCCTTCTTTTTTTCAACATGTACAGGCAAAAGGGGCCACTATCCAGTGGCAATGGACTGCCCCTAGGGTGACGCAACAGTTGGGGGCAAGAATATCTAATGTTAACAAGAGGGAGAGTACTGGTGCGTCAAGGATTGGCCCTGTTAGGTATGAATTATTTGGAACAATTACCTGGTCCAACCCTATCTAACCACATAGGTTGTAACTTCTACATACAGTTGTATATAGCAAAAAGATACACCAAAAGAATCACAGAATAACATTTGAACTTGTTATAATTGAAAACAAACCTTTTTATATTTTGGAGAAAAACAAAAAATGTGCATACAGTGAAGCCCAACATGTGGGGGCGTATACAATTAACAGACAATTACACATTCTTAAAAGTGAATATAAAATATCTCAAAAATGAATAAAAGAGAAACAGAAAAAAGAGAAAGCAAAACTGAACATGAAAGAAAATATTTGTCATTTATATATTCAGTTTTTCCATTGGGTCAAAAATAAAGCTTCTCTGAAGATCAATTTGTTATTTCTAACTGGGTTGTTACCTCACAACAAAGTAAGAAGCAACAAACACTTTGTATGGATGGAAAGTCCATCCTAAAGTTAAGTTGAGATGGAATCCCAAAAGTGGAGATTTTTTTTATATAAAACTAGGGTTGGGTCAACAGACAGCAAAGAATGCCTACCAAAAAGCAACTCTGTAGAAAGGAACGCAGAAGTAGAGCTAATAAAAATAAAAGTGCCCAATCTAAGCATCCATCTGTTGTAGAGTTTGTAGAGAATGTTGGAAGAAACCAGCTAATGCAGTCGGTTAGCAAAACAAAAGAAATTTCCACTACCGAAACTTTACATCCTCCATCAAAATGTGTCACAAAGCACAAAAATGCTGGCAATAAATCGGCTACCAGTACAGCTAACAATGCTCCTACTAATCCTGATAGTGTAACAAGAACCCATAGCAAAAAAAGGATTTTATTAAAAATGTTTCGCCACAGAGTCCTTCAGAATCTACTAAGAAGAGGACCGAAATCATCCTCACCCCTCAAAACCTACCGTAGAAAGTTAATCCTACAAGCTCTCGTGGACAGTGCAATCCTTCTGAAAAGGAAGTTATTTATATTAGTGTTAAATAGGATAAAAGCACTAACAAAACTAAGTACCAAACTACAAAAGAAACTCAGCAATACAAGGAATGTTTTAAAATAATATTTTAAATGTTTGTGGTGGTGAATGGAGTCACATAACAACCACAGAACCATATTTTAATGAAGACGCATACAAACAAAATCAAACAAACACAATTGCCGTCCATAGCAGTGGACAAGGGTATGAGAAAATCAATACTACCATCATGGAACAAGAAACACTGCTTACAAAAGTATCCTCTGTAAGCTCAGAATTACCTCTCGATTCAGCAGAACTACACCGTCCAGTATACAAATGGCAGTGCACATCATTGTGTGCCATTCCAAACAAATCTTTCAAATCTTTACGTCAGTTCCTCAATCAGTATGTAAAAGGTAAAGACAAAAGTAAAATGAAAGTGCTGCAAAATATGGATATTTGTCCAGTGCGCAAATACACAGGACTACAAGGACATTCATTAGCCTTCATTTCTGGGCCTATTTGCAAAAGCACCTTCCATGATATCAAAAGCTTATCAATACATCATTCAAGTTTAAGAAATCTAGTGTATAAAATATACTATGCAAATACTCCAGCTTCAGAATTAGGCAATTTAAATAACACTCTTCTGCATGGTACACCCAAACACTTCCAAGAAGAAATTGACCATATTTAGGAAAATATTTTGGAAGTGAACGCCACTTACAAAATGCAATAGTTTTAGAACATAGTAGAAACAATTCTGCACATAGCAACCTTCTATTACACACATACAGAAAAGAAATAGTAACATTTAAAAGGTCATCGGCTGAAGTACCAAACCATGTATGTGTGTGTTGCCGCAGAACGTTTTACAAAAGGAACACAAAAAATGTACACATTGCATACAAAATAGAAGACAATGAAGACTCTAAATGGTTTGAATTAGCTCTCTACCTTTTAGCAGAAAATAAATATGAACTAACTGAACGCCTAATATGTTGCAGTTACTGTACTACAAAATTAGACAACAACCACACTCCTTCACGTGCTATTACAAATAATTTGGAATTGTTCCCACTACCAAAAATCCTGCAACAACTCAATTTGTATGAGAGCATAATAATTCAAACAGTTCACCCATTTCAAGCAATTATACGCCTTCATCCAAAAACAGCTAAATTACCTTCCTCTGAATTGGTGAAAGGCATTCATGGCAAAGTAGTTTATTTGCCATTAGATCTAATGGAAAATGTACACACTCTAGGAGGGCAATGTCCAATAGAGCATTCCTTAATAGTCTTGGTAAATGGTGTACCAACAAAGGACAAAAGAATTTGGCAACAACTGGTGGACTTACATAAAGTTAGACAAGCATTGCAATATCTAAAAGACAATAACAAGTACTACAAGGAAATCAATATTGATGAAAGCTTAAAGGAAACAACTGAAATAATTCAAGAGCCATCAGAAACTGGACAATTCGAACTTCTGCATCCTGCTACAGTATCCACTCTTTTGGACCATTACACAATCCATCCATTGCATTCCAATGAAAACATAGATGATGCACTAGAAACTTACCAAATGCGACAAACCAAAGGGTCACCAATGAGTATATGGGAAAAAAGTATAGAAGCATGTGCTTTTCCACTGCTATTTCCTACTGCCAAAGGTGGAAGATAGAATGATAGACCCACTCTGATTGGGGCATCAGAATACCGCTGTTTACGAATGTATTCGCAAGATCCCAGATTTGGACAAAATGTGGAATACATATTCCACCTACTCTATGAAAGTGAATTAGCAACACTATGTTACGGAGTTGCACACATTTTGAAATCTGGAACCCACTTTGAAAATATGCCAGCTACACAGTTATTACAAAAAGTACAGGAAAAAGATGAAGTTTTACAATCAAGTATAACAAATTTGTTTGCAAACATGCGTGGTACAAAGGAATACTGGTTCCGACGGCATGGAGATGTGCGTTGTATGATCAGAAACCTTGGACCACTGACTTGGTTTGTTACGCTAAGTTGTGCAGAATATGCATGGGAAGATTTACATGAGTTCCTACGCATAGCAAACAGCAACAAAAACAACATAGATATATTAACACATGGGGAACTTTGCCCTCTAGATCCAGTTAATGTGTCAAGATATTTCCATCATCGTTTCATTGCCATGCTACACTTTATTTGCACTAAAACTGTTCCTCCCCTTGGAGAAGTGCAACACTTCTTTTGGAGAAAAGAATATCATGCGAGAGGAGCACCACATATTCACATGCTGTTATGGATCAAAGGTGCACCGAAATTTGGTCACGACAGTGATAGCACTGTTTTGCAGTTTATCCAAAAATATGTCACTTGTGAAATCCCTTCACAACAGACACATAGTGAGCTGCATGGGCAGATTTTACAATTTCAAAGACACAAATGTGGCAAATATTGTCACCGCAAATACAAAAAACAAAGGTAAATACTACACCAAATGCTGCGTTAGTTTCCCTAGACCAGTTATAGAAACAGGTGAAGTAAACAACTTCATGTCTTCAGTTCAGCATACTGTTAAAGGTAAATCACCTAAGAACACGTATTACATAAAAAGAAGAGAAGAATCAAAATATATCAATGATTACAATGCAATCATTGCCCTCTTATGAAATGCAAACATAGATGTGCAGTACATTGCAGACAATTCAACTGCTGTTGCACAATATGTTACAGCCTACTTAACAAAAGCAGAAAAAACAGAACTTCAAGACCTCTGGGATGACCTAGCATCAGACAAAACATTATCACAGAAATTGTACAGCCTAGGCATAAAAATGCTCTCTCATGGAGAATGTGGCGCCTACGAAGCAGCAGATCGCTTAACCGATACTGCTTTGTATGGTAAATCAGACAACATAGTATGGCTAAGTCTTGGTCCTGCAAAATCTCGAAAAAGAGTGCTGAAATCATATGAGGATATAGAAACAATTGCCAGAAATGATCCCAACAGCCAAGACATTCTAAAAAAATTTTACTGGACACATACTATCCTAACAGGAGTAGCACTTTGGAAAGCATGTGTCTATACCACATAGCTCAAAACTTTGCACACAAAAATAATGTAAAACCTGATGAAAGCAAACGTAGATATAGAGTGACCGATTGTGAAGGGAGCTTAGTGAAAGTTACCAAACGAAGCTGAATTAATCATGTAAAATTGTCATTAAAAACTCCTGAACAGAAAGAACTATATTACATGTTTCAAACCATGGAAAAAAGAGGAAGACATACTTGAAAACTATGACTGCTGTGAAGATGCTTTCAAAGCAAATGAAAGCGCTATCACCGATGTGAACTTTACGCAGTACAAAACAATGTTACACAATGAGCAGCAACAGGAAGAACTACTTCAGGCCCAACTAGATAAGCACTCTTCCGACAGTAGTCAACCTTGTGTAAAATGAAGTCAAGAACCACTACGACAACCACTAATAGCAAATGAGGCTGAAGTAGCTATGGCAGAAGTAGAAAACACCATGTATCAGTATCAAGAAGATACAGAAGACTTAAATGTGCAACAAGCAAAACTTAACAAAGATCAGTGCACCATTTTTGAAGACATAACAAAACAAATTGTACATGGTGTACAACACGAGAATAAAGAATGTACCTGCCAACATTACAAACCTATACTGCTGTATGTGAGTGGTGAAGCTGGATCAGGGAAAACATTCTTAATCAAAATCATCAGCAGTTTCCTTCAAAAATTGACAAACAACAAACTGTCAGCTGTTGTAACGGCCCCGACAGGTTTAGCTGCCTACAACATAGGAGGTGTCACTTTACACTGATTACTACCGCTTCCAGTAGAGCATCAAAATAGATTAGACTATTACAAACTTTCTGCAGAAGCTGCAATGGAATTACACAGAGTATTAAAACAAATGAAAATGCTACTAATATATGAAGTGAGCATGGTCTCCAACCTAATGTTGGCTTTGATTCACCTCAGATTGCAAGAAGTACTTAAAAGTAACAACAAAGAACTCTTTGCAGGGAAAAACATTATCGTTTTCAGAGATCTTCTACAATTAACACCAGTGAAAGGTGAACCTATTTTTAAAACCTTAGGCCACAAACTCTGCCGGAGAACTGTTGGTAGCATAGGTAATGTCAACCTTTGGCAACATTTCCAATACAGAGAATTAACTGAGAACATGGGCCAATCTGCAGATCTCACTTATGCCAAAAGTATTAGAGTTAGTGTACTATCGCAAGAAGCACAAGTTGTATTGAAAAACCGGCACATTCATGCACTTTATGGCGTTAATGCATGTGCAACTGATGTTATGGAACAACTAGGGAACACAAATGTCAACTGTATGGCCTTAATGCCAACTCTTGCAAGCTGTTTCAAATTGAATGAAACAATGTTAAATAAAGAAATGCAACCAATAATGGAAATTAGCGCCACAGACAAACTAGACGTATATGGTATGACAGTACCCATGTGTGAACAAGCCACAACAAGACAAAATAGTTTAGAAAATTCAATCTCCAACACAGCTGGGTTGGAAAAAATATTAAAATTATCCTTAAATTGTAGAGTAATGCTTAAACGTAACCTTGACGTCGAGCAAGGGCTAGTTAATGGAGCACTAGCTACAGTTGTTGGCTTTCAATCACACCCACGTGACAGCAACATTCAGTTTGTCAATATTCGCTTTGATGAAGTTTCAGAAGTGAAAAGGATAGGGCGCTCAATTGCTCGATTCCTTCTCTTGAAAGACATGTATGTACGTAGAGAGCAATTTTCTCTAACTCTTGCATATGCAGTTACCATTCATAAATCCCAAGGTCTTACCCTAGACAAAGCATTGATAGATATAAGAAACACAGTCTTTAAGGAAGGCATGAGCTACGTAGCATTATCACGCTTATGTACACTTGACGGTCTATTGCTAATGAATTTTGATGCAAGTAAAGTGAAAGCTGATATTCCTTGCATTCTAGAATACAATAGACTGCATTCACTGTACACCCCTCATCTGAAACAATATTCTCTTCCAGATAAAGTAAAACGTGGTAAAAGAAAACTTAATGAAACAGAAATGCAACAGAATCCAACAGCAAATTCCTCAAAGAAAAGAAAAGAGGCTAAAGTTTCAGCAATTACCACAAACAAAGAAGAACCTATTAGGGAATGTAAACCAGGGCCGTCGGCAAAGAAGGAACAGAAATTCTGAAAAATGCACTGAGATACAGAACCAGCTGGTCCATTCAAATTTGCAAATGAAAGTGGAATAAGTTGCTATGCAAATGTAGCCATGATTATTCTATTTCAATTGCCACCAATTGTTAACAATATTTACTTGCACAGTACAGACCAATTGTGTTTGCAAATGTTAGTGTTTCCTAGAAATGCAACAAGCAATCCTGACACCACATGCAGTGTTCATGGAATACGGCAAGAATTGGACAACTGTGCTGGAACGGTGAGATTCACTCTGAACTCACAAGAAGATCTGCAAGAATTTCTAATGTACTTACTATTAGTATTGGAAAACAAAAGCATGCCTGTAAATGAAATCTTCCAGATTTCGTACATGTGGAAACATATATGCACTCTCTGTAGCAATGTGATACAAGAAGAAATCCCAAATGAGCGATTTGTGTATGTTTCCATACCAAATTGTGAAAGCATTCTATTTCAGCAACTTGTACAGAATGCAAACCATGGCAAATTATGTACTATTTGCAATTCAGACATTCTCTCCACCTTACTAATACAATCACATAGTGCCTACATAATACTTATGCTTCTACGTTATAATGCAGATGGTACCAAAAAAAAACTGCAAACTGACTGGATTCACACACAGTCAAGTGTCACTTGGAAAGAAAACCTTTACAACAATGGGTATAATCTACCATGCAGGAACTACAGCCAATGCAGGTCACTACACTGCATACATTCACTGGCGTAACAGGGGCCCCCGCAGCCCCCGCAGTGCGTGGGGCCCCACCAGCAAATGTCCTGGGAGGGGCCCCCATTTGTAAAAAAAAAATATATATTTTTTGGGCAAAAAAAAAATCTTTTTTTTTTCTTTTTGAATTCACTCTGCATTTATAAAGAAGTCATTTCTGTAACAGAAATAATTTCTTTGTGAAGTCAGAGTGACTTCAGAAAGAAACAATGGGCCTCATTACGGGTTTGGCGGCAACTGTGCCATTGCTACCAGCAGGTTGCTGCCGGACCCGCAAGGATTTACCGGCGCCCGACTTCCCGGTAACACTGGGGGATTACAACCCCGGCGGTCTGGGAAGTCAGGTCCTGGCAAATGGTAAGTCCCCATTTCCATAAAGTCCTATCGGAGTCTATGGGAATGGGGCCCACAGAAGCACCGGCACCGTTAATAACGGTGCTGGTGCTTCCCTGAAAACTATGCCGGTGGGAGCCGTTCTGCCCGGCAGGTCTGACCTGCCGGGCAGCACGGCAACCGCCCGCAGAGCTGTAATATGATGGCCCGGAAACAACAGTGCCGGTGAGCTTACCACCACCGTTGTTTGCAGCCCAGCATAGTTGTAATGAGGCCCAATTTCTTTTTTAAGTGTTAGGGCTCCCCTCAACCCCATGATGTGTGCGTGTGTGAGTGTATGTTGCAAGGGTGCACACTTAAATGTATAGGTGGCTGCCTGTGCGAGTGTATGGTGAAAAGGTGCACACTTTAATATACGGGTGGCTGTCTAGGTGTGCCTGTATGGTGAAAGGGTGCACACTTAAATGTATAGGTGGCTGCCTGTGTGTGTATGGTGAAAGGGTGCACACTTAAATGTATGGGTGGGTGCCTGGGTGTGTGTGCCTTTATGGTGAAAGGGTGCACACGTAAATGTATGGATGGCTGCCTGGGTGTGCCAGTATTGTGAAAGAATGCACACTTAAATGTATGGATGGCTGGGTGTGCGTGTGTGTATATGGTGAATGGTGTGTGTGCTTGCGTTCAGGGGTGCAACAAAACCTACATTTCGGGGGCTAACCCTTCAAATGTTGGGAGGGCTGCCAACTTCATGGACGGTGGGGAAGGGGCAAACTTATTTGTTTGGGTCATCTAATTTCTTTATGCATTTTTATGAGATTATTCTAGTGCAGCTTCAATATTACAAGCAGTTAACTCTCTCCTTTGAGTTTGAAAGCACCCACCTATGGACTGCTGTGACAATGAGTGGTCTCCTGTTCCCTCTCTACCCTTCCAATCACTCCCCTAGCATGCAAGTATTAAACCCACATCACGATTTCAATTACCTAAAAAATGTGGCATTTAAATGCAGGTACTAACAGTGAATTGCTTTATGTTAGTAATTGGTGGGTTCTTGTTAACAGAGAGACCCAGGTTCCGTTTAACATCTGTGTCCTTTTCTGTCTGGCAACTGCTCTGAAGGTCAGCCAGGTCTATTCAACATAGCCCAACATTTCAGGGGTGTGGGGGAGTGCTGAATCCCAGTCAACTCAATGGTGCTGCACCAATACTTGTGTTTAATGCCTGGATTACTTATTGGTGATCTTCATTACTCCTAGCCCTATTCTTCCTCGTCCCAGTGTGTATGAGACAGTACTTGTGTATAAGGCACTCTGCCTCATACACAAGTACTGGGATGAGGGAGAGGTACATGGAGGTAATGCTTGATTTAGCTACCTGTAATCTTTATTACTCCTGGTCCCACTCTTCCTCATCCCAGTACTTAACTATGAGGCAAGGAGCCTCAACTGTAAACTCTGGGGCAAGGAAGAGGGACGTGGAGGTAATTCTGGGCCAAGGAGCTGATTTTGGAAGTTTGGGTGGGAGGGAGAGGGGATGTGTGAGGGGGCAGGATTGTACGACAAATTATAATGGCTGTCCATGTCCAGGCTAAGCAGGCATGATATGTGGTATTGGTGGCTAGAGAGGCATGCAGCCAGTCTAGTCATTCCTCAGTTTGGTATGGCTTTATTTTAATGGGGCATTTATGATAAATCAGTCCTGCTAAGTCAATTGCATGGCTAGACTGCCATTTGGGTGCTGCTAATCTAGCCATTGCTTACTGCGGCATTGTATATTTTTCTGGGCATCTGTGATCAAATTATATGATGTAAGTCAATTTTAACACACCTCTACACAAGTGTTTCTAGGTGCGACAAGACAAGGGTAGGAAGATAGAGGGAGGACAAGACAAACGATCTTGCTAGGCCTTGTGTCATTCAGATCGTGCCAGTGCGGGAACGAGAAGCGCAAGGGGAAAGGGAGGGGGGAAGTGCAAGGGAGAGGGGAGGGGAAAAACAGGGCATTAATGCTCGGAGTAAGTGTTGTCGGGGCAGCACAGCTCTGGGTAGTGCAAGGAGAACAAGGGACTGTAGGGTTACAGTTACAGCCCCTAAGTGCATGGTAGGACCAGAGGCAGTGCAAGGGTGACTGATCAAGAAAGAGTCTCAACTCAGTGAGACTCTGAGGGTAGCCAAGCAACCAGTCGGTAGAGCAGACAGGTAGGTCAGGTAGGCCAGCAGGGGAGGAAGCGAGAGACAGCAGAGGGGAAAAGGACAGTTTTGAGCTGCTTCCAGAACTTCAGGTGGTCTGCTAAAGCTTGGGAGGGGCAGGGAGGCTATTACAGAGGGAGGAACCTGCAGAGGAGAGAGATCTACCCCCCACTCTCTTCCTGGAGAAGCGTCCAACCCTTAGAGAGTTGTAGGTAGCTGAGCGAAGGGCTCGAGAAGGAAGATCTTTTGGAAGAGAGCATTGGATGTAGTGCGGGCCCTGGGCCCAGAAAGCCTTGTGGACAATGCAAAGGGTCTTGAATTTGATACGTGAAGCAACTGGGAGCCAGTGGAGAGATTTCAGGGCTGGAGAGATACGATCCCTGGGCTTGAGGCCAAGGATAAGTCTTGCAGTCCTGTTCTGGATTAGTTGCAGGGGCTGGATAGTAGAGGAAGGCAGATTGAGAAAGAGGCTTTTGCAGTAGTCCAGCCTAGAGAGGTCTGCTAAAGCTTGAGAGGGACAGGGAGGCTATTACAGAGAGACGCACCTCCAGAGGAGAGAGATCTACCCCCCACTCTCTTCCTGGAGAAGCGTCCAACCCTTAGAGAGTTGTAGGTAGCTGAGCGAAGGGCTCGAGAAGGAAGATATTTTGGAAAAGAGCTTTGGATGTAGTGCAGTCCCCGGGCCCAGAAAGCCTTGTGGACAATGCAAAGGGTCTTGAATTTGATACGTGGAGAAACTGGGAGCCAGTGGAGAGATTTCAGGGCTGCAGAGATACGATCCCTGGGCTTGAGGCCAAGGATAAGTCTTGCAGTCCTGTTCTGGATTAGTTGCAGGGGCTGGATAGTAGAGGAAGGCAGATTGAGAAAGAGGCTGTTGTAGTACTCCAGCCTAGAGAGAACCAGGGCTCTGCAGACAGTGAGCTTCTGGGGGAAAGTGAGAAAGGGAAGAGTCCCTTTGAGGAGGAACAGCTGGTAGTGGGACTTCTTGGCGACGTCCGAGATGTGAGGAGAGAAAGAGATAGTGGAGTCAAAGATGACATCAGTGTTGTTTGCCTCACAGGAAGACGAAGGAAGAGGGCCCAAGGCGGGCGGCCAGAGTGAGAGAGGGAAAACAGGGGCAGGAGTCCAAATGGGAAGGATCTCCATCTTACTGACATTAAGGCAGAAATTGTTTGAGGCACACCAATCCTGAATTGCGGATAGACAGTCGAGAATGAGCGAGAGATGAGAGGAGTCTGAGCGGAGCGTGAAGGAATGCTGAGTGTCATCCGCATAACACTGAACGTTAGAGGAGAATGTAGAGATCAGGTGGGTCAAAGGGGCCACATAGAGGTTGAAAAACCAGAGTGAGAGGATGGAGCGGGGAGAAAAGGACCAAGTTTGACCTGGGAGGGGCAGTCCAAAAGGAAGGAGGTCAGCCACTCAAGGGCCAGATCCATGATGCCCAGGTTCTCATGGAGTCGATTGATCAGGATTGATCAGCATGGCATGTTTGACCATGTCGAAAGCACAAGAAAGATCAAGGAGGATGAGGACAGAAGGAATGCTGGAATCAAGGTTAGAGAGCAGAACTTCACAGGTGTTCAGGACAGCAGTTTCCATGTCTCTGGCAGCTCTGAAGCCAGACTGATGGCCATGGAGATAACCAACAGATTCCGTGTGGAGAGTAAGCTGGGAAATGGCCAGCTTTTCCAAAAGTTTGCCCAGGAAAGGGGTGATGGAGATTGGGCAATAGTTTGCCGGGCAGGCAGGATCGGCAGAAAGCTTCTTGAGGAGTGGGTGCATAAGGGAGTACTTAACGGGAGAGGGGAAAGAGTGATTACAGAAATCGGTCAAGGCTGGAGCGAAGGTGTCAATATGGTTCTTGATGGTTCTGGTGGAGCAGGAGAGCACCTGTTTGGATGACACTTTCATAGATCGGACTTGTCTAGAAACCTTGTCAGGTGTTGTTGGAGAGAAAGAGGAGAAAGGAGGAAGAGAGGTAGAGATGGCCAAAGGGGGGTGGGGGGGTCGAGAGAGGAAGAGGAGATGGAGGATAGGATGTCCTGAGTTCTAGCGTAGAAGTGAGATGACTGAGCCATACAGAGGGCCTGGGATGGAACAGGAGAGGTAAAGACAGCAACAGGATTGACCAGTTCTTTTCAGATTTTAAAGAGTTTGGCCGTGTTGTTAGAGGCCACAGAAACACAGGCTTGAATGTGTGTTCTATTCTTGATGAGTGTTATTGCTTCGACTGCCATTTTGGTGCAACCCGTCTAGATATGTCTAAATGTGGCCTGGCAAGCTTTATTATATTGTTATTACATGTCTACACTGGTCTACATTGTGCAGCCATTTGGACATGTTTTCATTGTGGCATGGCATTTTTAATAGTAAAGCATTAATGTTCCTGTGCACTGTTGGTGACTTGCATCTATTGGATTGGTGTTACCCTACAAAACAATTGCAAACACTCTGGCTTTTTAGCCAATTTTTCTCAGACAGTGTGCTTAAAACACATATATCTTTCTCCTAGTGCAGTGTGCGGAATATCCGTTCAGCAGCACGTTTATGCATATTGCGCAAGTGTGATAATCTATGCCAACCCAGAGTGTGGGGCGACCCTTGATTTGTTGCTGAGTTCGGGGGCCCCCTCAGCGTGGCTTGCAGGGGGGGCCCCCACATCTTGTGTGACGCCACTGCATACATTAAAAAGAAATGTGGATGGTTCGAAGTAATGATAGCACCATCACTCTAAAGCAAAGATTGCCAGCTAATCTTACAAATGCGTATTTAATCTTCTTAAAGCCAAAATGTAACAAATAATCTGTACTTCAAGATTGCCTAAAAATTATGCGAAAGACGACAAACAGTAAGAATACGCCAATAGGTATCTAACTGCCCAAGAGGATATAACAATGACACAAATAAATGGATATCACAGATAGGAACAAATGCACAGTTAGAATATGCCTACAGGTATCTAACTGTTGTTAAAAATCGGCAGGAAGGCAATAAAACATAACATTAATAAGAAAGAAGAAGGAAACACTCAAAGGAAACAAGGAAGTAGTTCGTACCATAGGAAAAGAAGATTTTTTTTAATCCGACAAGGATTTTTTTTTCCCCAGACCCAAGGATTAGAAAAGCAAACACAGAAACTGAGCACAATGCACAGTACACTGATTTGTAAACTAAATATGAGGGTAAAAAAAAGGTAAACTGTCTATTATGCAATGTAGTAAGTTTTCATAAAATGCAAAGACTAACATACCTTTTTCTTTTATCACAGAAATTAAAAAAGGGATACTTCCGCCTAGTACGGAAAGCATTTAAAAAATATAAGTGGATTCTGAACTAACTAAGGAGTAAGTATATTGGCATTCATTTTCTAGACATGCGAATGTACACGTCTAATCTATGGTAGTAGTATATTGCAGTGGCTGGAGGCTGGCCCTTGCATCGTCAGTGTCTAACCTACGACCTACGCCTTACGACCAAAGTACAAAGAGTATACTTCCTAGCCACAACCACTGTTGCATATCCAAACCCTGTCCCTTGTAAATTAGCTCCTTATAAATTTACTGTTGGGACCATCGTCTGCAGCCATGCAACCAAGACATTAGTGCGTGCACACAACTAACGCATTACACCACTCCCATATTCACTTATAACTCCACTGCTTATGACTTCAGTCTTGGGTCCATGGCCTTTGGGCATGCAGTCAAGACTCTGGGTCCTGGCCAGAAACACCACAGCATATTGGAACCTTTGTGCCTTCTCATTTCACTATATACAAAGTTGTTTTTGGGAGCATGACCCTTGGGCATGCTCCCAAAATGCTACGCCCTCCCCACAACCATCTTAATGATGTTGCATAGTTCAAGTGCACCAATAGCTGTGATATGTTCTGGCCAGAGGCTTCATTCCTAGCTGTTTGTCCATAGATATGACATCGGATGGGTGTGCAGTGCCTTGCACGTCCACTACTTACAACTTTGTTGTTGGGTGCATGGCCTTTGACCATGCATCTAAGACTGTACACACTCCTCACAACTTAGCAATCGATATGCAATAGTACGGTTGTATTCATGGGTGTGACATGCTGCGGTGGTTGTGGCCAGGGCCTACAGTCTTGGATGTAAGGCCTTCAGCCTTCGGCCGACGGCCATGCATCCAAGACTCTAGGCCCTGGCCACAACCACTTTAGCATGTCACACCCATGGCGGCGTACTAATGAATATAATAATACCTATAGGAAAAAGTATTGCAATTATGGCATGTTGTCAATTTCAATGTTTGCTACCACTACGCGTCTCCTTACAACGGTAAAAAGTTTCCTGTGCACTGCATGCACTGAAATGCTACCGTTATTACACCCCTCATTTTCTGTGCGTACAAGATGGCCATAGAAAATACATTGTGAAGACCGCCCCCCAGAACAAATGCATTGTTCACCCATGTCTTACTGTCTGAACCTGTCCCAACGCTCTGTGACACAGCAAAAGAGTTTTATAAATATAGCATGTGTACGCTGGTTGTTGCTCCGCTATCGGCGGATCCAAGATGTCGGGCGCAGCCAATCAATCTGCCGCAGAACACATCTCACAGCAGCCAATCGGCAGAGACGTTGCGTGTCCGCGGTCATGACGTGAGCCCATTAGCCAATCGTTATCTTGTCCGCGGAGCGAACGGGAAGTGTGAACTCATTTTTTGAGACATACTTTTTGGTCGTTTTAAAGAAAAATACTGCATGGATTGTCACCAAATTTACAAAAGCACGCTTTCTGGACCAAGCCCCTATACCTGCTGCATTTCATGAAAATCTGTCCAGCGGTTTGACCTGTAGCCGTGCGCAAAGTTTTTCCCCCATTCAGTCTATGGAGGAAAAAAGCTGTTTTGGAACCCCCCCTATAACTTTTCCCCCCCCTGGACCAAACATCACTGAACTTTGGAAGAAAAATCAGAGTAGCCCATATACTTTTTTTGCAAAGTTTGGTGAGGATTCGTCCAGGGGGAGCTGAGTTATAAGCTGCCCAAAAAGTGCTCTTCCTATGGAAACAGCAGCTTAACCATAACTACACGGCCATTACCGTGGCCGTGAAATATATATATATATATATGAGAACCTCAATTGTTTCCCTTTTGCAAGGCCCTGCACAGCACATAGTTACAAAGCACAGCATTGCTTCTTAAATAGCTTAATATGGGTTTTTGTTGGTCTATGATGGTGTTCAGATGACTGAAGGTGCCAAGGCAGAAAAAGAGGTTACCTGAAACTGCATGGTTAGGTAAGGTGTGTGTATATTGTAAGGAAATCATGGTGGCAACAGTAAAGACAGACACAAGTGATCACAGTCCAAGTGTGTTTATTAAACTGCAACGGTAGGTTGGAAAAACGCCTAATCTAAACTTAAATCTAAGATGGGAGCAAGCTTCGACCATCATACAAAAATAAGGCAGTCCTTGTGGCGTCTGGTCAAATAAAAGTGCCTATACTAAGAAAAACCTATTGCCAATCCTTACGCTAAATACAAAAGGAACTGTGAGATAATCTTCATAAGAAAGAAGGAAGCATTCATAAATAATAAGTCAGGATGCAGTGGCTGGGATCTCCCTTCCTCACGTTTCAAGCACGGGACAAAGTAGGATTCCAGAGCACAGCACACGCTTGAGCTTTCCCAGCACAAGCTAACAGTTCCACTTTTAGGTATCAGGGCCTTTGTGCGGTCTGCCTTGCTCGTCTTGTGCTCTCGTGCTCCACCTTTTATCCCTGTGGGGAAGGGAAAGGGCCGTCAGGTGTGTGCGGTTCTGGTCAATTGCCTTACTTTGCCTGACCCTGGTTTTCGGACATGTCAGGTAAACGGCTCTAGAGTCAGAGCTTGGTTTTCCCTGGTGTGAAAAAGTGTTAGTGTCAGGAAAAGGGGGGTCGTCATCAAGAATTATATTCTTGATCCTTGGGTTTTTGGTAAATTCAGAAGGTTGAGATTGGTAGGATTTGTGAAGATGGGAATGATCGGGATTATTATCATGAGATGAACAAAGGGAATTGTGGGAACTGTAGTATTTTATCTTAGCCGATTGGAAGTGCAGGAAATGATTATCAGAGGAACGGAAAGGAGAATGACTGGGAATATTTGGGTAGCATACAGGAAAATGGGGATTCTTGGAGATGTAATTTCTGAATGCAATATGATTGGTGGATTTGGATAAGAAAGATGTGATGTGAGGAAGGGAGGCATATGTGGTATAGGCTACAAAAGCCTCAGGGACTCCGTCTTCCTCACCTTCTTCATCAGTATAATAATCTTACCTGCAACATTTCCCTGAGCACAACCCCATGCTTCCCCATCCAGGTGACCATCTCTCGTTCGTCCGTTCCTAGGTTTGGGGTCTGAGAGCATCTGGCCTTACCAGACCACCTGAATAAGGGGTTCCGGAGGCCGGCTCGGGAGAATAGCCCCATATATATATTACACGGCCCGTGGTAGCGGGCGTGTAGTTATGGTTAAGTTGCTAAACTCATAGGAAGAGCACTTTTTCAGCGGCTTATAACTGCGCTCCCCCTGGACGAATCCTCACAAACCTTTGCAAAAAAGGTATATGGGCCGCTCAGAATCTCAACTTTGGTGAGGTTTCATGCAGGGGGGAAAAGTTATAGGGGGGGTCCCAAATATTATTTTTTTCCCTAGACTGAATGGGGAAAAACTTTGCGCACGACCACAGGCCGAACGGCTGGACGGATTTGCACCAGATTTGCGGCAGAAGCAGGGGCTTGTGTCAGAAAGCATGCTTTTGTGTGTTTGGTGGGAATACGATCAGTACTTTTGTTGCAAACAACTGAAATGTACGTCTCTAAAAATTAATGATATCTGGGTCCACATGGCGGTTCCATTTCCCTGTTCGCTCCGCTGACAGAAGTGTCATTGGCTTGCGGTAAGGCGTGCTGTCAGAGAACTTTGGACGCGGCCAGTGGTTGGCTGTAGCGATGCATGCTCTGCATCAAAATATTTTGACAAACGTCGCCATGGTGTATCGGAGGACTGCGCGCTGGCGGAAGGGTCTGCAAAATATACCGTACGCCATGTGTTGGCCGCAAGAAGGGAGGGGAAGAGTGGGGGAGTGAGAAGAGATTTATGTGACATATGTAAATAGGGGGAAGAAGAGGGAGGAGTGGCTGCAGTATTCGTGCGTATTGCGCCAATTCGTGGGTACCTTGACAGGTGACTACTTTGTGTGGTGATTGGAGGCACCTGTCGTAACGGCCCGCGACCTGTTTGCAGCGACCTCTTTCCGTGGTGAGTGGTGGCAGGTGAATTTCAGAAGGGGAGTGAATTGCACCTGGCATAGGTTGGGTGGGAGCTCGGGTGCCTCTGCTATGCAGATGGATAGCGGTAGTTGGGCACATGGTAGCAGGCATGGGTGCATGGAGTTGTGGTGGGTCTGTTGAAGGTTTAGACTATTGGGTGCATGGCCGAAGGCCGTAGGCCATAGGCTTTGCACTCAAGAGCCTAGGGCTTCAGCTCACCCACTGCAGCAATGCATGTCTGACTCTGCATCCGTAGAGGGGGGTGTGTGCATAGTCTGGTGTGTGCAGATTGGTTGGAGTAGGGCCAATGTTGCGAACAGTATGTGGGTAGGTTGGCAGTGACACAATACTTTGGGAATGGAAGTGGGTACGGCCGTAGTATGTGAATGAAAGTGCACAGGGGTGCAGGAAACAGTGTTTTATTTGTACATTATGGTAACTGTTGCAATTTTTTCCTGCATAGCTCCATGGCGGTGCGCAGGTTGGGTAGGAGTGCTGGTGGCAGTGCTGTGTATGTGGATTGTCATAGTTGGTGACATGGTGACATGCATGGTGGCATTACGTTGCGGTTGGTGTGTGCAAGGCCTAGACTATTGGGTGCAGGCCGAAGGCTGTAGGCCATATGCCATGCACTCAAGAGCCTAGGGCTTGAGCACACCCACGGCAGTAATGCATGTTTGACTCTATACCAGTTAGAGGGTGGTGACTTGTAAGGAATGGGTGTGGAGCATATTTCAGACGCAAAAGAGCAGCAGAAGTGAGCTGCCATACGTGGAAGTTTTGTTTCGCAGGTAGGTGACTGTTAGAACATGGTTACGTTTTTCATGTGTGGTTGGAGATGGTGCAGTGAAAAGTCAGGCTGTGTGGGCACTGGGTGCAGTGTTTACATACTGTCAGTATGGTAGAGGGTTTGGTTGAAGGGCAGCTTATATGTGCTTGGATAGCGTGCTGTGTGAAGATTGCTTGGAGTATGGGCATTGTTGCGAACATTTTGTGGTTAGGTTGGCAGTGATACAATACTTTCTGAGGGTAAGACAATAGTATGTGAATGAAAGGGCGTAGGGGTGCCAGAGACAGTGTAATGTTTTTACATCATGGTAACTGTTGCATTTAACGCTGTGCATATCCATTGTGGTGTAGAGGTTGGTTAGGAGTGCTGGTGCCAGTGGTGCGTATGTGCATAGTGGTAGTTGGTGACATGCTGACATGCATGTTGCATTACAGTGTGGGGAATGTGTGCAAGGAACACACCCACCCTAGCAATGCAGGTTTGACAGTGCATCAGGCACAGGGTGGGGATCTTTGGAGAATGGGTGTGGAGCACATTGTAGACGTGCTACAGAGCACAAGTGAGTTGCAAAGCGTGTATTGTGTTCCATGGTTGTGGTGATAGTTGCAACATGCTACAGTATTTGGTATACGGCAGGAGATGGTGCAGTGAGAAGTTGTGTAGTGTGGTCACAGGGTGCAGTGTTTACGTAATGTGAGTATGGAAGAGGGTATGGTTGAAGTGCAGTTTATATGTGCTTGGGTACGCAGCTGTGTGCCGATTTATTGAAGTAGGCCCAATGTTGTGAAGCTGTAGTGCATAGGTTGCCAGTGACACAATACTTTGTGAATGGCAGTGGGTAGAGGTGGTGCAGGCGGTGGTATGTTTGTGGATGCTGCTAATTGTGACATGTTATCGTGAATGGCTGTTTTATGGTGTGGGGAGTTGTGTAGAAGTACCACTATGTATGTTATGTTTGTGAATAATGTTAGGTACCCACATGGTCGCATGCATGTATCCATAGTGTTGTGGTGGGTGTGGAAAGGGCTGCACTGTTGGTGCATGGTCAAAGGTATGCTGGGTGCGCCTCAGGATCTTTGTGGATGCTGCAATCGTGCATTCTTTAGCAGAGGTTTCAGCTGGAGGGGCTTTGGAATCAAACAGAACGTGTACTGAGAGTGTTTAACGGTAAGTATGGAGTGGTGTACAGAAATTATAGTGTGCAATGCAGAGGCTTTGTATGTGATTGCTGCATGCGTGTTTGAACATTTGACAGCACCGAATGGGGGGGGGGGTTGCTGCAAAAATGCCTGTGCAAAGGGAAGAAGTACTGTGTGTGCTTTACTGGGCTGTGGCCCTCACTGTAGATGGGGAAGCGCACGTGCCACATTCTGCCATTACGAGCATGGTGGACATGGAAATGGAATTGTGGGAAATAGGCAATTAGGTGTTTAGGGTGTGGTTGACAGGAAGGGGCGGTACCATTTTGTTCCAATACTGTGTTACGAGGTTGGTCGAGATGGAGAGACGCACAGTGCTTATCGTCAGTGATACCTTTGTGCGCCATCTGCACAGGTGTTGTGTGCAAAGAGGCGTTGCTGGTAATTTCGGGTTGGAAGGAGTGCATGCTTTCTGGGGCTGTCAGGGTGACTGCAGTTTCGGCAGGATGGTTCGCCTTTGCAGATATGTGGCGTACGTTGACTTTGTCGTGGTGCACTATGGAAGTCTTTGTTTGGGTTACATGTCCTGTGTACGTTTAATCCGTCACCTGAAGAAGTTGCTGAACACAGTGATGCAGATTTTTCCTACTGCCAAGGTCGTTTTCTCATGCATAACACCAAGAGGAGTATGGGCCCATGATGGTGTAATTCGTCCACAGCCACAGGCCGGAAGGTGTGTTATAAACAGAATTATGCGTGAATTTATGCAGACTGCTGGCATGTTCTCCACCCACTATGAGATCATGAGGTCACAAAATATGCAGTGGTTCCGTAGAAATGGCATTTATTTGAGCGCCATTTGCAATGCTGTTTTCTTTTACACTGTGCAAGAAGCATTGATCAGAATGTGGTAAAAATGTGAGGAGAGGCAAACAGAAACGCATAAAAAGAGAACAAACAAAAAAAAAAATATTTTACCCTGTGCAAGAAGCATTGACCAGAATGTGGTAAAAATGTGAGGAGAGGCAAACAGAAATGCATATTAAGAGAAAAAAAATAAAAAGCTGCTTGCACGCACGTTTAAAAAAAAAACTTTATACATCTACGATGGAAGACCTAGTCCCCTACCCTGCATGATATTGCTTACCCCGCCACCCCCCCATTCTCCCCCTCACTATCACGAAATGGTAGCGGATTCCGCAGTACTTTCAGGATTACACATGCCACATCCTGGGTGAACATGTGGATGTATGCGGATGGAGAAATCGTGCATACTTTTACTGAATGAACTTTGTAGTGGACATCCTTTGGAATGGCACGACACTTGTACTGTAAATGTGTAATGGTACATTTGAATTGTTGTACAGGAGTGACAGTGTTGGATTACGGCGCCTTTGATACGATTGGTGGATGCGTGTGTGCCTATTTATGCGTAACCCAATGAGGTAGCGCTGCAGAAAAGATGGGTGGGCCCTCGCGCTACTTTGGGAGGCACACATGCCAGAATCCACCCTTCGCACCATGTTGCCCAATTGACATGGCACTGTGGGGATTAACCAATCAGGTACTGTGGGTGTGGTTAACAGGAAGGGGCGGTGAAACTGTTGTACATTATACTCTGCATACTGAGGGTGGCTGACATTGCAAAACACATTGTGTTGACTGTAAGTGATCCTTTTGTAATAGATCTGTACAACTATGCCCTGGAAAGACACTCTGACGGAAATTTTGGTTTGGAAGGAGTGGACGCATTGTGGAACACTGTGTATGAGTGCAATCTCGCTGATATGCATGCACTTTGCAAATGCCTGGCCACTTTTGCAGCAGTAGATGTTATCGTCATCCACTATGGCGGCATGCATATGGGTCACCTGGCTTGCTTAGATTTGTTCCGTAGACTGAGGAGATTGCTGGATGTCGTGAAGACGCTTTTCCCACAGCAAAGGTGCTTTTCTCATCCATAATACCACGAAGATTATGGGTCACTGCTCATGTATGTTGTTCCGAGCCAGAGGCAGGAAGGTCTCATCAACAGAAGCATGTATACTTTTTTTGTCCGCTCGTGGAATGTTCTTCTGCAACAATGACCTAATTAGTTGTGGAAATGCAGAGTTTTCCCAAGAAAATTGCATTTTGTTGTCAACCATTGGCAATGCAGTTTTGTTTGCCCGTCTCCAGGATGCGGTGTCAAGTTTACTGTACTAATGTGAGCACAAAAAAACACAAAAGCAAATAAAAACTGAAAAAAGGTGTTTCTGTAGAAGCATCTAAAAAAAAAAGGCTCTTTTAAGAGCTGCCCCGTACCACGAACACCCCCTACCCTGGTTGCAAGTTATTCCCCCACCCCCAGTACGAAAGCCACATCCAGGGATTTTGCAGGTGGCGGCCATGGAAATGGGACTGTGGGGGTTGTCCAATCAGGTGCTTAGGGTGTGCGGCAATAGGAAGAAGGACTCCTGCTTCACTTGGGACCGGCCCTCGCCATACTTGGGGGAACCGCACATGCCACATTGGTTGCTTCTCACCATGCTGGCCAATGGAAATGGGACTATGGCCTTTGGCCAATGAGGTGCTCAGGGTGTGCGTCACAGGCAAGAGCACCAATAGGGAGAAGGACTCCTCCTACTTCACTGGGGCGTGCCCCTTGCGGGACTTGGGAGGCACGTGCCAAATTCTGTGCTTCTCATCATGGTGGCCAATGCAAATGGGACTGTGGGGAATGTCCAATCAGGTGCTTATCGTGTGCGTCACAGGAAAGGGTGACAGTCATTTCTTCCATTAGTTTGTGTAGTGCGGCTGGCAAACATGACATGACGCACAGTTTTTGTTGTAGGTGATGCCTTTGTGGAATATCTGGTTGTGCATGCCCTCCAACAAGGCTTTTTTGGCAATTTCGGTTTGGAGGGAGTGGAGGCTTTGTGGCGCAGTGTAGCAGCGTGCTGTTTCGGCAGAGTGCTTGTAGAATTTAAACGCATGGCCACTTCCAGACCTGTACATGTTGTGGTTGTGCACTTTGGAGCCTTCTTTTTGGGTTCCATGCCTTGTTCAATTGTGTGTACCGTCAACTGAAGAAGAAAGCAGTGCAGCACATTTTTCTCACTGCCAAGGTGCTTTTCTCATGTATACCCCTGAGAATAGTGTGGTACTATTCCAATGATTCCTGTCGCCAGCCAGAGGTCAGAAGGGGTCTCATCAACAGAAGCATGTGTGACTTCTTGAGTGCTGCTGGGATGTTCTCCTGTGAGAATGACAACATTTGTTCTCGATATATACACCTTTTCAAAGGAAATGGCATGTCTTTGTCGATCAGTGACAAAGACATTTTCTTTCACAATCTACAAGCTGCAGTGAAGACCCTATTGTAAGAATGTGAGCTGACGTAGATAAACACACAAATAAAAACCGCACAAAAAGGTGTTTCTATAAAAGCACTTTTAAAATAATAATAATTAAAAAAAAGGTTCTTTAAGAGCCGCCACAACTAACGATGTCCCCTACCCTGGTTGAAAGTTATCCCCACACTGCTGCGCGCACAGCACGAAAAGTCAGCGAATATCGCAATAGTTGCAGGGTGGCACATGTTAGATACGCCCCTTTTGCAGATGACGGCCATAGAAATGGGCCTGTAGAGGCTACAGGATTTGTCAATAAGGTTTCTGGGTGTGGTGTGTATGCACAGACTGTGGTACACAGTATATTTGTGGACAGAAATGCAGAGGGTGCGGTTATGGCTGTGTGTTTCAGGAGCCACAGCATGGGGGTTCTATGGGAGTTTGAAATACATTCATTAAAAGTGAATGGAAAACACTGTGCAGTGGCTGCTCATTTTGGAATCTATCATGTGGATGTGTAGTGCTATGGAGTACCTACAATGAAGCGACTGATTTTGGTTTGTCTGTGTGACACTTCGGTGGCAAGCAATCATGCCGACATTATTCTTGTTCATTGTGGAGGTAAAATTGCACAGCATGTTACATGCGTTTCAGTGCCCTTTGCGATGAAGGCGCCACTTGCCCAGGTCATGCGTTTGTTTTCTTGCATAACTTTCTATCCCATTATGCAGACACCGATCTGGCTGCGTCATTTTTTATTTGGTACGCAAAGGAAGAAAGCGTGGTACATTGTGAAGAAGTGTATTTGTGCCTTTGTACGACATGTGCCAATGGCGTACGTCAGACATGGGAAAATGACGTTTCACAGCAATAACAGTTTTCCCCACATATAATGTTCATCTTACTATGCCTGCCATCGCAATTTCTGCACACCCCATCCAAATTGCCTTGGTGCCCTTCTTGAAAGTAGTGGAAAAATGTTTGTAAATGTAAAGAAACTACTATCTACAGCAACTCCCTTTCCAACCGATTGAACGACAGTGTTTTGCACAGTGCCCCGCCTCCCGCCCTGCATCCATTTATTGGCAATTATATTGTTCATCTCTGAAAGGTGCTTTTTTTATTTCCCTTTTTTACTTTCCCAGTTAATTTCCATTTATTATGTTCTTCTGACACACGCCACAGAAGGAACGGCAGGAAAGGCCCGGTACAGAAGGGGCAGCACCTGCATGGATACCATAGGGGATGTGCCGAGAGAAGGAATTAATGGGTGGCGCTCACCTACATAGGCACCAGTCATTGTTATGCTCCTGGACACACCCTTCCCATGCACTTCCAAGTACCTTCCCTCTGCAGAGTAGCGCGTTGCAGTACATGCACAATACAATGCCTTTTGTCGGGTAAGGGTCTGTAGCGCGGCATATGGTCTGCAAGGATGTTTTGGAGCTCTGCTGCCCTACAGGAGTGCCCCTTTTGTTGCCCACAGCAGATGTACAAATTACCCTACATAACTGTTGAAAAGGCGGTAGACTTCCCACTGGCCTCTTGTGCTTTCATTTTAGTTGTCGTTACATGCCGTACAAGCACTTCATGCTACGCCATTAGTCTTAGGAGTAGCATTCACGGAGATGCACACATTCTGGAATACAAGAATGTTTACAACAACGCGAAACTCATCTTCATTACGTGGAGGAGGAAGAAATTTATTCTGTGCGACCCATGCAGGTACAGTACTTTTCTAAGCACCACTAAGAATGTTTGCACTCTGCATATTGCACTGTTTGCTTACTTGCCTTTACATGCACTAGTATGTGTGTGACCAAGCCGCATTAGCTTTGCAATTTTGCAGACTGACTACAAACTGTCCCACCTGCAGTTACATGTTTTCTTCAACTGTACGACCCACAGGTGACCTCTTGACACTTTCCGTCACACTGCTCAGTGCAGACACGATGTGTCTGTTTCACGGGTCATGGAAAGGCAAGCAGCATATCAATCAAATGAATGCGACATTTAACATGCCCACGTTACACTGCAGGTTGCTGTTCCTTGTTTACCAGTGGGTGTCATACAGTCAGGCATGCTTTAGCCACCCCTTGGTAGGTTTGCAGAGCCACCCATGTAGTCGGCAGGAGTACTTGAAATGCGGTCGCCTACTGTATGAATTCATAGGGCTGGTGATAGGGGCGGTGTTACCAGCACACAGTGGATGACCTATGCATGGGTATAGGTGTGGAAAGGATATACGTGCCCTTCCACAACTACTTAAAAGTGCATTAGAAGATGCAGACATGCGGACACTAATGGAGTCCTACGGATACTTGCAGTGTGATTGCACATACGCCGACCAGGTGCAGTCTCCCTAGGAAATGTCCATATTGCTCATCTGTAGTCATGCGGCACAGATTCACCAATTCAATGTTAGCACAAAAATAGAAACTACTGAAACACTCACCAACATCTACCATGTACATCTGTAATTGCTAAGATACACCAACACTATTCGGAAAAGGAAGAGGTAGCGCAAATGGGTACATACACCAGACAATTTGGCCTTTGCACACGTTTATCGTGAGGGCAGCCAAGAAATCAGTAACAAACCGTTGATAACGTGACGTTATGGTTCCGTTGCAGTTCCAAACAGCTATCATCTTTACAGAAAACACTATGCTACAGCAACATTCTGGTTACAGTGCCCTACTAAAAACCTATGAAATTCACTAACAAAAACATTGTTAAAGGGACATTATGGTTAAGATGCACTCGCAAAAACCTATGAAATTCAATGACAAAACGTTGTTACAGGGACGTTATGGTTACAGGTAAAACCGAAAACCCCCCGAAATTCACCAGTTATGATAAGCTAAGCAACCATCACTCGCGCCACCAGTGTGCACTGCAAGGACTAACACCCATGACATCAAAGATTCCATCACAAATCTCATTGATGACATCATCAAAACTTGAGGAGAACCATCTCTGGTTCCAGAAGCACCTCAAGACCTTCCTCGTTGCATCTGCCTTTGCTCCCCATCTCCCTTGCTGATCTGCTCTCTCTTGGCACTGTGCATCTGGCCACCCTTCATCCCCTTGGCCCAGTTACCTGCTCACCCTGCCACCCTTCTGCACTGCCTCCCGGCCACCCCTTGCACAGGGAACTGTATCTATACCCATACAGTCCCCCATCGCCCCCATTGTCTTCTTTTTATGCACTCATCAGACTTACCCAGTTCTGCTGCCGTAAACACAGCACTTGCCACTTGCCGGCTGCACTACCCCTGTTTATTGCTCTATTATATATTTTATTTGTATTTATTATTATTTATCTGTTTATCCTCTGCTCTGCACTTTCCACTCTCCCCCTTCCATGCACTTTCCCCTTTCCCTTTACCATGCACTTGCACATTCTCAATGTCACTGGGCATAGTAAGATCGTTGTTTTGTTCTCCCTTGTTCCCCTCCCCTCCCCTGCCTTGTCGCGCTCTGAAACACTTGTGTACGAGCGCGATACAAATAAAATATCATATCATATATCATTATCACATGTGCATTTAATTTTCATGGAAAGCCTCCACAAGGGATTGTTATTGTAATGGTGGCAGAAAGCGATCAAAGATCATTGGAAGAACTATCATGAGATAAGTAGTTAATTGTGCAATGCATTGCTATACACACCATCGTATTACATACTTCCTTGCAGTACATGAACCAACTCATGTGCGCACGTAGCCATTGTCTGCACCATGCCCCACAGAAGTGTAATCTTGAAAATCTTCCCGTGTTACATAGTGAAATCATGAATGCTTTCGTTTTAGAGTTTGGGGTACTGTGAAACATGTAAGAGGTAGCTACCATTGCCTTAATAACCACATAATTGCACTACTGCACGCAAAACATAAAGACACCACAATGCATACAAATATGAGCATATACAGGGAAATTACAGTAGACAAACAAGCAGCAGTATTACCAGAAAGTGTTCATAACATAACTGATTACCTTCATGCACAGAAATGATTGCTGTGGTTTACGCTTTCTTCTTCCCCTATATGTATATGTATCGTATGATGTGAGTGAACCCTGAGGAAAGTAGTGCAAGAACATAGGAGAAGGGTGCCGTACACAAAGATAGAATCTTTTCAATTGTTACTTCCTGACTGGTAGTGAAGAAAAGCACCTGGCCCACATATGTCAGTGAACAAAAAAGGGGCAGTCACACATGTGATGTCATCAGTGATGTTATCAATGATATTTGGGATGGCATCTTTGATGTCATGGGTGTTAGTCCTTGCAGTGCACACTCGTGGTGCGAGTTAAGTTTGCTTAGTTTACCATAACTGGTGATTTTCGGGGAGTTTTCGGTTTTACCTGTAACCATAGCGTCCCTGTAACAACGTTTTGCCATTGAATTTCATAGGTTCTTGCTAGTGCAACTTAACCATAACGTCCCTTGAACAATGTTTTTGTTAGTGATAGATATATATATATATATATATATATACGTGACCAAGCGCTCAGTTGAGCGTGAAACGCGTTGTAAGCAGGTCGTGCTCACGGGCGTCCTGCCTCTGTTTCTGCTGCTTTCCCAGCCGTATTTTTACACTATTTTGTGTTCATTTCATTAAATACTTTTCTATGACCTTCCTCGTGTGAGTTGCGCTTATGTATTTTTTGTGTGGATTTTTGCCTCAGGATCCGCAGAGAGTGCGGTCTCCCCTTTCTCCTCTTGTTTCTACAAAATATATATATATATATATATGGAACAAAAGCAACGTACTGAAGTACAGGAAAGCGGATTGAATTCCAGAGAGCAGCAGCCTCGAAAAAGATAGTCAGGCTGCAAAAAAGGACACCGTAAAGTCACATCAATCAAAAAATTATACTTTATTAATTGTGCAGTGGAAAAAAAAGAGTGCAGGCAATGACGCGTTTCACAGCTGTCCAGCCGCTTGATCACAATGAGGAATGTAAGAGTCAACTAGATATGTAAAACAGGGATTGCATCTCTATGGTTGCAGGTAAAGGTAAACATAGAAAACGTCTACGAGGAATTGACATGCACTAGTTGAAGACAAAGGCAGACATCTTGTAATGTTTAACATTGACACAGATACAATGTGATAAAATGAAACCTGCATACTTAAGTTTGAACCTAATGTTACGAAAAGTTAAATATATAAGCAGGCGAACTGTGAATGTAGTGAAATACAGGTGGTAACATTCTGTACAAAACGCTCCACACAGTATCTGATCACACACATGCATAAAAGCATGCTGCTCGATAAAAAGGAATAAGTATGATGTCTGGCTTCCAATTTGAAGTACCAATAACATAAGTGCTACAACCGACAAACCAATCCTTTACATCCAAAGTAAGATAAAGAATATGGTTAGCTGCCAAAATGCTTAATTAGCAAGTAAAGTGATGTGTGCAAAAT
Organism: Ambystoma mexicanum; assembly: GCF_040938575.1. Taxonomy (NCBI): domain Eukaryota; kingdom Metazoa; phylum Chordata; class Amphibia; order Caudata; family Ambystomatidae; genus Ambystoma; species Ambystoma mexicanum. Next base: position 988,694,439 of record NC_090921.1, read on the forward strand.
CCTGCCGAAATGTCCTCTTTAATGGGAATATTAAGATGACAAGATCTCTTTTCCAATAACGATAACAAATATGAGCATACTCAGTACAGCTATACAGAAACACATCGGAATCAGAATCAATAAGCAGCATTATAAATGGCAAGAGAAGCTCAATTTTACCCATGTGCAAGGCCCTGTACAGCACATAGTGGTGCATAAGTGTAACACCCAAGGCTGCATCACTAAAAGGCACCAGTATTGTAACAATATCAGCATGTTTTGGTGCCAACAAATTAGAGCACGGTCCAATGATGTCCGAGGCATGACATCTTGCATAGTGGGTGGGACCCTGGGCATGCTCAAAGATAACCATTATCCAATTAGAAGAAGAAATGTATATATTAATATAGGTGATTTATTCTAACAACCAATGGTAGCTTGTGAATGTTGTGTTTTTATGAATATGACGATGTAATTTTTTTAGTTTATAACCCCTGGTTTGACAAAAAGTGAGTGAGAACGTTTGTGTTTCTTCTACCGGCAGAATGGAGTAAATAAAGCTAGTTTTTTCGTGCACCTTGGTTTGCTTCCTTATTTTGGTTGGTGTGGATTACTGGGAGCGTGTTTTTACTTGGAGGCCCCAGCGAGATTTCCAGCCTCCTCAGGAGGTCAAAAGCTCCTAATCGCACCCTTCGGACAGTGGTGTTGGCCCATTGAGACCGGAATGTGCACTCAAAAAGAGGAGGTAGCAGGCGCTGAGTTCTACAAGAGTCCTGCCTGATCTCACAGGTGGCATGCTGGGCGAGGAGAAGTGCAGGCAGTTGAGGGACGTTTGACATTGGAGGACCTCAGAGATCTCAGAACGTGAGTATACACATGCATGAAGAACGATATAGGAATGATTCGGTGTTTAAGTGTTGAGGCCAAGAATAAGAGGAAAAATATATTTCTGGTGGACTAGGGAATAATATCCTGTTGATGTGACCCAGATAGACCACGTGGTTGTAGAAGTAGAAATGATACAGAGTTATTTAAGAATAAGGTACCCCTATTGTATTAAGGGAAAACAGCTTCACATAGTTTTAGTATTGTGAAGAAAAGAGGATATTCCCCCAGAGGGGAAGGGTATGCTGTGTAGTGTAGGAAAGTCCCATATATTAGGAGAGGGCCTGGCTATATAGCAGTGGTGTTTTTTGTATAGTTATTGTATTTTGATAGAGTAGGATTGTGGAGAATTGCGGTTTGTGGTGATTTATTGATGTGAGTGAAAGGGTGCAAGTAGATTGGAATTTTGTTTAAAGTGTTTTTTGGAGAATATAATAAAAGGTGGGAGGGTGATTTGTTTAAGGGGAAAAAATAAATAAGGTGATGTCCGCTGCTGGAGCAGCGTTGATGAATAAAATTGGTAAGTAGAGTAGATTATTGTGCCTGATGGATACTCCACTAGCACATATGTGCCAATTGCTCCCCCAATATCGGGAGAAAGTTGTAAAGTACCATACAGAATGGGCACAGGGAACAGCAGGTAAAAAGTTCAAGCCATGGCCCAGGGAGGGAACACATACAAAGGAAGTATTACAGCACATATACACACATTTGATCGCTACATATAAGGCAAAGAATTTAAAACACAGATTAAGCATTCTCGAACTGTAGAAGATGTTTGAGGAAGAGGAGGAAAGCAAGTCTGATTGTAGTAACATGAAGTGCGATGAAATGCAAGTGCCGCCAACTGCTCTGCCTCCTCCTGAATGCTTTCCAGCATCAACCGTGCCCGGACAGTTCCCTTTACAGACAGCCGCGGGATATGCCAATCCCCGGTTTATACACCCCAATGAAGACAGTAACAAAAGGACAGGACAGATAAAAGAGGACACACAAAACTCTCTTGTGTTGCAAGTAGAGAATGATGCACAGTGGCATTTAGAAGAGCAGGTGCGAGAAGCACAGTAGGATCTAGAGAGACAGGGCCAAGTAAGAAGAGAGGCACAAGGAATAGGGACAGCTCCAGATAAATGGAGAGCACGACAAATTATGTTTAAGATTGACAGCAGAGCTGTCGAGGACCCCCAAGGGAGACTGCCAGCAGAAGTTAATGCGTAGAGGCAGAGGGGGGACCGGCCGAGCATGCCGGATAGAGTAATTGAACCAATAAGGAGAAGAGCGATGGCTCAGGGTATGGGACAACCTCACATTATTGATTATGATTCAATGCATGGGGATGAGGAATGGGAGGATAATGGAGAAGAATTTGACGATATCCAGGGCAACAACCAGCAAGCGGAAGAGGAAGGGCTATCAGGTCCTCCATTTTCCGCAACCCAGGTAAATGTAAGAAGAGAAGCATGATGCAGGGATAGGCTATGACGCCTGCCAGCCCGTATGGCCGTGTCAATAGGGAAAGAAATAAGGAATGTATCCATGCGCATGAAGTGGGGGACACAACTTCCCCTGTTAGACGGGGACTGGGATTGGCTCAGTTCATCCCTTGGCTCCAGAGAGAGATAAGGATAATTTTATAAGTTAGTTGCTGTTCCTTACAGCAGGGGCAGGCAAGTGGATTCATAAACCGGAATTAGAGCGGCAGGAACTCTAACTGTGGGAGATTTCAATAGTTTATTTGCTTCAATAGTGGGAGACCAGGCAGATGAGTTGTGGAAAAGGCAGGATATGCAGGGGTAACAGAAAACTAATCAGCATGATGGATAGCCATTTAATAATTGTAGGGTATGCATGTGGAAGGCATTAAGAGTAATGTACCCAGATGCATCAGACATGACAGGTATAATGATGCAGAAAGTGAAACCAGATGCGGACCCTGTGCTGTATATGGAGGAGATGAAAGAAAAGGGACGCTTAGAAACGAGAGAGGGAAGGGATAACAATATTCCTGTGTTTTATCACATTGCATGCCAAGCTCTTCCTGACATTGTGTAAGCTCAATTGCAAAAGGTAGTAGGGATTGAGATGAAAACATGGCCGAAATGCAATGGAGTATTGTTCATTTTTGTAGGTTGAAACAGGAGAATGAAAGGAAGAAATTAGAAGACCGAGTGAGGGAGGAATCAAAATTAGTACAAAAGAAGTTAGGGAGAATAGTAGTAAAAGGAGCAGTGATCACAAATGTAGGAGAAGAACAATATTAGAAGGGCTATCAGCAGGCGGGACCAATAGGATTTAATGGAGGGAGAGGAGAACAGAGGTATTATCCAGGAGGGAGAGGGAACACACAAAGTGGAAGGGGGAGGATTTGGACAAGCATATGGTGGAGGATATGACAGAGGTAGACCTGGATTTGGTGGCTATGGGAGTTTTGGAGGACAATGTTGTACATGTGGGATGACAGGACATTATGCGAGAGGATACAGAAGCAGAGGAATGGCACAATATGGATTGGTGCCTCAGGGCCATAAAGATAGGACAGCACATTTTGCATCCACATATTCTTATGATGTACTGCATGCACAGCAGAAACCATTTGCTTTTGATTATACACAGCAACAGACACAGCCCTGCAAGTTCAACAATGACAGCCGAATGCCTTACACAGACAACCGCACAACCGTGGGATGCAAATTTGGTTCCATGTCATTTTTCCATTTATATCTATTACCAATAACCCACATCCCATATATATAATTTTTTTAACCACCCCAAAAAAGATTTGATGTTTTTTTCAATAAAAAAATGTGCGGTTAAAAACCCCACGAAAAAAATGTCCCACGATGAAAGGACATTCTACTGCAAATTTGATACCAGCAGGTATTCTACCACAGTTTGTGGGGCTGCAGTTAGGAGAGGGAATCCTTTTTTACCTGCAGGCACGAGCATGTACCCGCAATAGGACAGACCATAGAGGGCACTGGTGTGTCCAGTACTATCAGTAACTCCAGACCCACAAGAGGAACTGAGGCTGGGAGTTAGGATAGGAAATAGGACATTCTCTTTCTTAGTAGACACAGGAGCGACTATGTCCTGTGTCATGGAAGGGGGAGTTTCCGTTCTCAGACATTATTATGGATGCACAGGGATTCTCTGGGGCTAAGTTAATGGTTCCTTTTACATAAGATTTACCAGTTACAATTGGGTCACGTGCACAGTCAGTAACCTTGCTATATTCACAAAGCACACCAGTGAATGTCTTGGGTAGAGATTTGATGTGCAAACTGAACATGACCGTTCTGTTTACAGAGAAGGGCATAGTGTGTTCACACCTGGTATCCATTATGTGAATGCCAAAACATTCAATCAAGCATTTTGTGACCAGAGAGTTATGAAAGAAACGCCACTTTATGTGGACTTGTTCTCCTATGGAGTACATGTGTTGTTGGGATAGGTCCCTAGAATAAAGGACAAGGTGTTGCGGTTACCCACAGAGTATTTGTTTAGGTTCTATGTCATTTCATCGACATCCATTTTTACAACGGGTTTTTTTCTGCAGAATTAATGCTGAAAAAACATTTCATTTTTTTTTAATTATGCCATTTCCCACCCCCCAAAAACATTAGAGTGAGTGGGGGTTGCGGGGGACACCCCTGAGCTCTCCCAAAAGAACATTAAAAAAAAATAATAATAATAAAACAGGGGCTGCGGGGGTATCCCCCCCAACATTCCGCTCCCTACACTACACAGTATAGTGAGTGGGGTTTGTGGGGGAAACCCCTGCATGTTCGCATGGGAAATGTACAAACATTTTGTGTTCATGCATTTCCCATGTGAACATTTCTGTCACAGGAAATGCAGCCGCGTTAAAATCACATAGATCCGCTGCGATTGATCAACACTACTGACGAATAGTTGATCCACGATTATGATGAGTTTATTTTTCAGACAAGTATACCATGCCAATTGAAAATAGAGTGCAGAGAGGTTGTTATGACCACTGTGCGGGGGTACAAGTTGTACCACAAGCAGGCTCCTACCAGAACCCTGAGGGCCTTAAAACCACTGCAAAAGGGCCCCTAGAGCCTTTGAATTCAACATGGAAACACTCACACAGTCTAGTTCTAAGAACCAAGCCATGCGGTCTAGTGTTTTGGGTGTGGCAGGCCTGGAACTACTTTCCCTGGTACTACTTTACCTGGGCTATATAAACCACACCCTGACTGCAGAACACGCTTCATGTCATTCTGCAACCTGCAGCGTCATGCTCACCGTGTCCAGCTCCTGGTCTTCAGCATTTTACTGTAATCCTGCAAGAACAAGATTATTCTGGCTTACCTGAGAAAACACCACCCAGCACTCAGCATCTCAACCGGACTGCAATCTGTGAAAACCGAGAGAAGAAGAAACATCGCTCACCTGTGAGTACTAGCTTAAGGACTTCCGGCGAACCGCTACCACAGCTGTTGTTCGAATATTGCGACCTGCAATAACGAGAAAGGGAAAAACAATATTAGAACGTGTGCTTCCAAAACATCGAATTCCATCAGTCTTACCTGAATTCCATCGCGCTACGCCACGCTTCCATCCGGAGCACCACAGCAACATCTGCAAAGGAAAAGAGACATATTCAGGTTCGCTTTCAATATTAAACAACCGCACAGCACTTTACTTACCTTAACATATTCCGTGGGCCTGTTTTTCATCGCGCTCTCATCCACTCGCAGCACCACAGCGGCCTGGGAGGAGAAGAAGAAGAAAACACAGGTTAGCTTTAAAAGACAATAAAGGCGCTGCGATGCGTGCTTTCTCTTACCTAAAAAACCTGCCTCTCCGTGCGGCATGCCAGCATCAAGACCTTCGCACCTGAAAAGGAGATAAAGACATTAACGAATTCCCACCATAAACAGAACAAAGACTTACAATTAACAAACCTACCTGCCTACCAGCAGATTTGGGGTCACAGCAGGCCTGGGCCCAAGGAAGGCGTACTGCACCAGTGAAGCAACTCGGGCAGCTCGCCAACAAACATCAAGCGCCCCTGCACAAGAAATGCAGGACGGATAGCTCACCCTACAAATAACTAAGATTCATTATTCAGCACTGGGCAACTACGCATCCAGGGTTCCAGATCTCGGAGCCTTGCAGACGCCCCCGGGGATATCAGGTGAGCGTAACAGAGGTCCCCCAGGGAAAAGTATTGGCCAATAAAGTATCAACACATTGTCATGAATTTTGAGAAAGTACCCAAAGAATTATGAACCAACAATCCCTATGATGTAGGTTTCCTTAAAAGCATAGGAGCGGTTAGAATTACATTGAAGAAGGGAGCAATATTACCCCGAGTAAAGGAAGATCCCATGTCAAGAGAGGCAGATGAAGGAATATACGAGACAATAGCTGCACTGCTACAGCAAGACATAATAATACCATCAGTATCCCCATGTAACACAGCTGTGTACCCAGTGAAAAAAGCAAAGGGAGGGTCATGGAGATTCATACAAGATGTACGCCCCTTGAATAACATTGTGGAGGCAGAGTTCCCAATTGTTTCTAACCCAACCACAATTTTGTGTAACATACCAACCATTGCCACAGCTTTTACAGTCATTGATTTAAAAAACACCTTATTTTCCATTCCATTGCATCCAGACTCGCAATAGCTCACTTTTTGTTTACCTATAGACGGAAAAAATGTCAACACACAAGATTACCACAGGGGTACTGTGAATCCCCTAGTGTGTTTAACAGAATGTTACAGATGGATTTGGAAAACATACAGACACGAAGAACAGTGATACAATATGTTGACGATCTGTCGGTGTGTAGACTCATGTAAGAGCAATGTAGGCAAGATTCAGTGATGCTCCCAATGTTATTGGCAGAAAGGGGATACAAAGTTGATAAGGAAAAAGTACAGTATTGTCAGATAGAGGTAATTTATTTGGGACAGATAATATCAGCAGATAGAAGGAAGGTGACACCAGAACAAGCAGAAGCTATTCATAAGATGCCCCACCCAACCACAGTGAAGGAAATGCAGCAGTATCGAGGATTGTGAAATTACTGCCGATCATGGGTTTTTGACTATACCACGTACATTAGACCCCGGTTGCAAGCATTAAAAGAGGCACAGAAATAGCAAGAATCACTTTTATGGACAGAAGAGATGGTTGAAGCATTAAATTAAAAAATTAAATTACACATGCCCCAATTTTAGCAATGCCAAATTTTTCATGTTTTCCCATTCAAATGGGTATGTGCTAACGACTGTCCTCACACCGAAATCTTTCATGGGGTACACACCTCTAGCATTTTACAGTGGGCTGTTAGATCCAGTAGTTAAGGGACATTTCCCATGTGAGCAAGCATTGGCTGCAGAAGCCTTTGCTATTGGGAAATCACCAGCAATAACGATGGCTGTGTGGTGACACTGTATGTGGAGCACGCCTTGTTTGCTATTTTGCAGAAACTGAAAAAGCAAGCTCACTACACAGTGAGCTTCTGGCTATGAAGTGATCATATCCAATACTGCAGTTAAGATTGTAAGGTGCTGCACTGTGAATCCGGCAGCCCTTATAGCCAAACAGGTAGAGGAAGGCAATTGTGTACATGACTGCTCTGCATATACTGATGTATATGATGACATACCCCAGGTTAAGGAAAATAATCTCGAGGGGGGGCGATTGTGTTTGTTGATGGTTCATTGACAATCGATCAGAACACGAGATTGAGACCCACAGGTGCATCAGTTGTACACAGTGTGGGTAGAGACCTTGAGGTAGCGGCGAGGAAGAGATTGGCTCCACACTACTCTGCGCAAGCGGCAAAACTAGTGGGTTAATTTAATAACAGCCCTGGTATGCTGACAGATAAGTGACGATCTACTCTGATTCAGCATATGTGACAGCCACTGTACATTCAGGATTGTCCCACTAGAAACAAAGCAGGTTCCAGTGATCATGCCACATTGTTGTCCAAATTGATTGACACAGTCTTACTGCCTACATCAATGGTAGTTGTAAAGTACTCCACCCACTCTAATGGTACTGATTTGATACCACATGGCAACGATGCAGCAGGCAGGGCAGCCAAAGAAGCAGCATATTCAACAGACATGTTAGAGTTAGTAACGTCAAAAAGTGATGAGAAAGTACATCAGAAGGAAATAGCGGAACCACATAGTGTATTACCCCTCACACACATTATACAATTACATGGACATGCATCACAAGAAGAGCAGGAATTGTGGAGGGGTTGTTCATTGTCCTCTACAGACTTGATGTGACAGTAGAATATTACGGGAAAATCCGTAATACTGTTTGAATTATTGACAGTAGCATTAGAACAGCTACACTATGCCATGCATGTGTCCAGAGAATATATTGCCAAAGAGTTGTATGAGCAGTGGTTTATCCCCAATTTGCATGAGCATATTCACAATCATATTATTAACTGTGCAGTTTGTCAGCATTTTACTGTGGGGCATATATTGAGGACGGTGAAGGCAATATTACCCCACCCTTCTGTGCCATTTCGGCATCTCCATATTGATTACATGGATATGCCACAATGATGTAACGGCTATCGGTATATGATTGTCGTGATCTGTCCCTTTTCACATTGGATAGAGGCAGGTCTGTGTACTCATCTAGGTGCAAAATCAGCAGCCAAATTTCTCATACATGAGATGTTTCCCCACTGGGGAATGTGCAAGGTGTTAAGATCCGATAATGGACAGCACTTTGCAAATGATTTGTTTAAAGAAATTGTTACCTTCTTGGGCATAAAGCATAAGTTATGTTGCGTCTATCACTCTCAAGTGAATGGTGTGGTAGAATGCTCTACCAGCCTGTTAAAAGAGCGCATTGCTTAGTTGCGCACTACGCCCAACACAAATTGGCTCTATTGTTTGCCACTCGCTCTTTTGGCCTTACTTAATCAGCCTGGTTGAGATCACCACCTCACCCCAGATGAATTGGTTACTGGCAGAAGAATGAATGTTCCCCTTTTTTATGTATGTAGTAAATATGATGCCCAGACTATCACCACTGTTTTGGGTGATGAGTTTTATGCATATTTGACCACCATGACTGATGCTCTGTAGTTTAAATCCCGCCAGGTGAAGCTGTAACAGGGTGGACCGGACACAGCGACCAGAAGTGAGGAAGAAGATAAAGATACAAGAGCCCAGATACCACAGTGCTTGCAGCTATACCCTGGAGACAGGGTGCTGATAAAGTAAAGAACTTTGGGCCACATTCAGACCCTGCCGGTATCCTGGCAGTATGGCCGCCAGGACACCAGCATTTCGTACTTACCTTTACCGGCACTCGGTCCAGCGGCATTGCCCCGAATTACGAGTGTCGGCGGGACGGTGTTCATCCCCATTCATTGAGTCCCATAGGACTCCATTAGGGGATCTGACGTAATTACCGGCAGGGCGCCTGGCTAAGGTAACCCAGGTGCGCCACTGGCAAACCCGTAGTTGGGCTGTCCAGTAAAGTGCTGGTATCCACAAATACTGGCACTTTTTTACCAGACCGCCCGACTTGGAATACGGCCCTTTGTGAGGACGTGGGATGCCCCACATTGTTTAGGACCCTACGTAGTACAGTGGGCTACTGAATCGGCTATCAAGATAAAAGGAAGGCGAAGATGGTTCCACCTCTAAGAAATCAAGAAGAGCAACAGCAGCGCCCCCCTGAACGACGATCAGGAGCAAGAAGAAGAAGTAGAGGGGGACAAGAGGGGGACATGGACCTTTGAAGAGCTTGAATTTTTGTAATGTTGTGCGGCGAGCAATCTGCTTCATATTCTGGGAGAATTAATTAATTTATGACAAAAATGCCATTGATATTATTGTGTATAGTAATTTTCCTGTTTTCTCTTTCTTTCCTTTGGCTAGAATATAGTAGAACTATGAAAAATGAAGAAGTAAAAAATATAAGTAAAGTAGAAAATAGAAGTAGGAGCAGTGTAAGAATAAAAAGAGAAATATGCAATAAAGAATTATAAGTTTGAGGGATTTCAACCTGGTATGGCCATATGCAGGAGGTTGGAAGAGAGAGATCAAATGAGAGTTGCTATGTTTGCTCTCTCATATCTCACACTACAGGTGCCCCCAGATTGTTTGTAGCACAAGAAATACCAGTAAACAAGGCACTTAGTCTGCTCCATCTCACAGTTTGCAAAATGAGAAGACTGTTGGAAGGCCATTGGGCCTATGTTAAATGGGTAGATAATGATGATTGTTTCCATGTTTTACAGATGATTATATTATGGAAAAGAGGATGTTGGATAATTTGGCCAGAAGAAACACAATAGTGAAATACATCTTGCAAGAGCCACATAGAGGGGCGGTCACTTATCAGCGATAAGAAATGAGAAAATGCACTAATGTTACTTGAGCCGTAGCTCAGTATAATGGGGAAGGTTTTCACAAAACCAGTTTGGACGGATGCAGTGATGGGATGTCTTGCAGAAATAATGGTTGGGCTAGCAGAAGCAACAGTTACATTCCTGAACAGTAAGTGCCTTGCTGATTGGAGGAGGTACGTTAACTTGCGCACATGGGTTGATGTCAACAGAAAGCCTGTGCATATACAAAGATTGATGACCCCATTGTTGGGCTTTAGAAATAACGTCACAGTACACATAGGGAAAAATACAGGATTCAAATGAATTATGGATTTGAAATTGTGCACTGCAGTTTTGATGGACCACTATTGGCCCTATGACACACAAGCATACATGCACCTCCCACCATGGGGGTACGGTATTTGGTCTCTTACTACCTTGCACTCACCAGCACTTGAAGTGCCTGAGAGCCACATTGTGCCTATCAATGAACATCCTGCAGTAATGGATGTGTCAACATAAAGGGGGCTGGTAGAAGTATGGGTTTACAAAGGAGTAAGAGAGAGAATTATTTCTCACAAGATTCTTCAGATTGATTAGTGGCAATACCGGTAAGTTACATGCTGTTCAGTAGGGCAGCAGTATTTTCTGCATCCCTGCTGGCCCCTGGGGTACAAGCGGCAGCAAATGCAAAAATGCTCCAAATAACTAGGTGGGAGTTGCAATTGTATATGTAGAAGCGTTTTCACCACTAGCTTCCCACCTTCCCAACACATCGGCCGTGGGGTAACTACTCCGTGAACGAAGATAACTTTCACTAAACTGTGTATATCAACATCAATTCAGGTATCAAGAAACATATTTGAATAGATATACAAAACAATGTAAAAAACATGTATTATGAAAAACACATGGACAAATCACTAAAAAAAGCCTCCTAAGGGCCATTCAATCAATCAGCGTTTATTTTTGAAGAAACAAAAAAAGAATAAATCACATGAAGATGGTTGTGTCAGCCCCCATCAATGAGGTAAATCAACATACAACTTACTGCATTCAAAAGTGTGTGATGTTACTAACACTGGTGATTTAAGCAATCATGAATACATTTCTATTTATCATGACACGTCTACACTTAATCGTGTTTCTGGGGGCGGAAGAACACCTAAACGGGTTGATTCCTAATGTTAGTGTGTTATCAGCCCCCGTCTTTTTGTAATGCCAAAGAGAGAGGTCTGAACACCATTAAGGAAGAATTTACGGGCTGTCAGACTAACTGCTCTCCAGATTAGGTATGTGCTAGATCTCCTCACTGCTATGGAGGGAGGAGTTTGTGCAAAAATTGGGGCAAGCTGCTGCAGCCAAACAATGAATAGAATCTATATATACTGAAGGGACTGCCCTCCTGTCTGGAATTGTGGACCAAACAGCATGGTTCCGCCAAGAATCCACCTAGATAGCTCCTCGCTCACATGACACAGGGCTTTTAAGGAGTTTATTACCCCGGCAACGGGTCTGATGCTGCATCAGCCCCGGGAAGCCACTCTGAGCAATTGCATTCCAGCATGTAAGTGCCGCACATCATATAGGTACCCAATACACAAGGGACTTGCAACATAATCAGTAAAATGAGTACCCGCTGTTCAGACACAAACACTTTATGTACACGCATGCATTGATCCCTCCCACACAGCCACATGATGGTATACTGCAGTGACGATTAATTACATACTTGGAAAGGTCCTCGTTCCCGCATTAGGGGAAGTGAGAAATTGTGCAGCTTTTGCCTCGTGCCATAGCCACAACTTGTGAGCGTCTGTGTATACACAGGTGGCGTTGCCTAGTAACAGAAACCCACCGCAATATTACACTTTACAAGATAATATGCAGGGTAGCCTATCAGTCCCCCTCTCGATAGTCGTACACAGTATGACCGTGGGTGGGACATTTTGATTAACTTGCTATCGGTACAGTATGGCTCCAATACCTGGATTCTTAGGTATCACACGATAATGTAACAATACACGGTAATGGTGTGCCACGCCTTCTATGCCACAAAGGATATATAGGAAGTCTTTAGACCGTACGTCTCGCGAGTATGGCCTGGCACAACCAGAGATAGATTACTTGGACACTGAGGGAACAGGCGATGTGCGGGTTAGATGGGACAAGCTACTACATAGTTAGAGCTGTCTGGCTTTCTGGCATACATCGGTCCCACTCATTCAGTCTTCATGTTCATAAGAGCTACTTTTCTTTGCTTTTAGGCATGCAACAGGTGATGCAGCAGGAACCACCTCCTGCCTCCACACAAGCATTGTGGTCACATCGGAGAATCCATCAAAGTAGGTTGAGTCTAACATTAGCAACAGCCTTAGCATATGCCTCCTCACATTATGGTGCTGCACAACAGCACATGCATCTTCATATTTAGCCTTTTCTTGCTTAGGCATTCCCAGCATCACATTGCTCTACTCATGAAAGCACCATATTGAACATATCCCATGCTCTACACCATTTCAACATAGTGAGGATGGACCCATCTCCTGCCACCCCTCAAGGTACGGTACATGGTCCTCTCTCCTTTTTATCTCCACAACAGTACAGGGTACACAATTAATCTAGAAGTATCCCCAACATGTGCCATTTCAGATTTTGCAGAACTACAGCAATGTTCTGCAAACATCCTGCAGATGCTCACAGATCAGTTGAGTCGACAGTTGAACACTTGGACGATCCACCCAGAGGGACAGATGAAAACAGTAAGCTATTAGGATTTAGACATTGATCAGAACAAGGTAGTACGGAGCCAGGTAGATAGTATGGTGTAAGTAAATGTCAATTTCTATTTATCCATACAGGGTCCACATGCAGTACTGAAGAAGGCAGTGACTTAACATAAGTGCCGAAATGGCAGGTAGCAGACAAAGCAATAGTTGCACATATTGTGTCACCTTTAACGTAGACCCTGAGTTTACGGGAACTGTAGGAGTAGTAGTTACAGGCCCGACAGGATTCTTGAGGAATCCTGCATCTTTTCAGCACATAAGCATCTTACATTGCACTGATTACTTTAGAGCAAGTCTGCACTTTAGACAGTCATATGTATTTAGGTTGGTAGTATGTGAAATGTGTTGATTTTTTTCTGTTGTTTTATTATTATTCAGTTAATCTTATATTTTTTTCTTGTGGAAAGAAAATGACCATTAGTTTTGAATAATGTATTATGTGTAAATATGTGTTTCATTGTTTAATGGAAAAAGGAAAAAGAAGAAATAAAACAAAACATGTTATAAATCAATACAACATATTGGATCACTACTACCTTATAAGTATACATTGCATTGAATGCTAGAAGAGAATTTGAATCACTGACATCGTCATAGGTTTGTCAGGAACACCCTTCGTGTTACACAACAATGAACATAATGGCAGTTTAACAGGAGCTACATCTGTCTTGCACATCTTGCACAAGACTATGGAAAAGGAGGGTGCTAAAGTAGTAGATGAGCACTGGTACCATTGAAGGTTCTCACATGTGCCTCCCTGGTTGGGTAAAAGATTTAAAGTAGTAGTGCCTCTTTTGTTGGTACTACTAGTACGTATATGCATCCTATACATAATGATTGCATATTGTAAAGTAGTAAAAAAGGAGAAGGAAGAAAGTAACATGATGTCCCTTATTATTGCTACTATAGAAGGTACTGCTGGCCCGGTGCACACTGATACACAGATGCACCAGTTGTCCCAGATGAAATTAAGATGGTTCTGATAAACAGACCTATTGGACTACCTGGAACTAGGTTTACGCTCCTTTTGATCCCGAGAACTATACACAACTGGGTATATTTCAAAAGTGATGGTTACTGCTGTTTTATGACCTGTTCACCAGAAGAATATAGAAAAGAGGAGGTAGCTTGAGGGGGGTCTGTAAAGCTTGGAACCCTAAAGATGAGTATGCCAAAATGACAGATAGATGGCTTTTGGTCAATAAATTGAGAGGGGGGAATGTGTTGGTGCAGATAAGACCAGCGACACGCACGGCAACACCCTGCCTGTTCCCAAGCGACAGAAAACATATAAAATAAGGTGTTATTTTGTGTATGCCACCGCCATGTAGAAGGTAAAAAAAGTAGGATAGAGTTAGTTGCCACACTGTAGGGAGCTAGTTTGCCACATTATAGGGAGGGTTAGGTTGGTGAATAGACAATGATAGTGTTCAGCCGACTGAAGGTGCTAAGGCAAAGAGAAAGGGAGGATAGCTGAGACTGCACAAATAGGACTTTCCCGTGGTTCCAGTTTCAATAGGCAAATATTTAGTTTGTTTTGCTGCTAGCAGACAGGAATACACAAGTTTTAATAGCTAGGTGCACGCAGTCACATTGCCAATAACACACTAGTAAGATATACCCACAGCGCCTCCAATGGTGAAAACAGTTTAACGCACGCACGAAGAACACAATAACAGGTTGAATACATTGATGGCAAAACGTCTCATACACTGACCTTTGTAAGGAGGGCATGGTATCAACAGTAAGACAGACACAAGTGACTACAGTTGAAGGGTGTTTATTGAACTTCAAAAGGGTTTGAAAAACGCCTATCTAATCCTAAATCTACAGATAGGAGCAAGCTACGACCATCAAATAATAACGCAGTCCTAGTGGTGTCTTCTCAAAATAAAAGGGCCTACACTAATAAACCTATTGCCAATCCTTACCTCTAAATACATGTAATGTGGGAAACAGTGTTGTGAAAAAGAAAGATGTGTTCATAAAATGATATGTCAAATGCTCAGGTCGTTGGCCTCCCTTCCCCACGTTTTCAGCATGGGACAAGACGCTACACTCGAGCTTAGCACAGTCTCTGGCTTCTCTAACACGAGGATTCAGTTCAATCATTAGCATCAGGGCCTTCCGTGCCCAAATCTCTTTGCCTCTCAAAGTTTCTTCCTTCAGAGGGCCTGATGCGACAAACAAACAATACGTTATTTTCCTCTTTGGATTTCACAAGTGCTACATTTCTCAGGTGATTCACTTATCAGCTCGGATTCCCCTCAGCTGGGCTCAGATCCTCTTAACACAATGCTCGTAGGATATTCATGCATACAATACTCATAGGATATTCATGTATCCAATTTCTCAGGTGATTCATGGCTCACCCCGGATCCCCCTCAGCTGGGCTCAGGTCCTCTTTAACACAATGTCCAATTAGTCTCCCTCCGCCGGGCTCAGACCAATTCCAATTTAAATTTTTAACATAAAATTGCTTTAACAAAAAGCTCTTTGTTGATCTCCTTCCGCCGGGCTTGGACCAACTTCATCTACCTTGTCATCAACTTTCTTTACGCTATTAACATCGAAGACTTTCGATTGTGCACAGATTTTTGCCTGACCCGTTGCAGGACCACTTCGATTCACAATTATTTGTCACTCTTTCAGTTGGATACCTCACAGAGACTTTTGAAGGAGCACACACACGGTGCCAGACCACTCTGTCTACGATATCGTATCTTGACTTCATCACTCATTTGTTGTTCAATTTTACTTGTGTTGATTATCACATATGCTTCATACAATGTTTGCTTCAGCAACCTTGGCTTCTGTTGTAAAGTACTTATCTGTGAATACATGAGCTGTGAGAATGTTGGAGTCCTGATGTGGAATGTTGTCCTGTCAGTGTGCGAAGGTTCTAACCAATGTCAGTTGGAGCTGGGCCAACCTGGGTGATGGGACCCAGTGGTGTTCCTCAAGTGATCTTATTGTAACAGCTTAAGTGGACTGATAATAAAGCTCAAGTATTGAACCAGCTAAGTGTACTGAGCAGCTTTACTTCAGCTTCAACACAGACAGGTCTGGTATCAGTCTCCCCAACCCACTTGTTGTGCTGACTTCACTGGTGCTGCTTTGTTGTAGGAGCCAAGGACAGTACCACAGCGGCAAGCATTTCTCCCCGCCTTGACTATCGACGCAGGAGAGCCCCGGGTACCTCTGACACACAATGCAGGATTCTTCAGCCTTGTTTCTTGGTCTTATGTTTTCTATTCTGAAAGGTTCATAAAAGTAATGGTTCCTCGTCGAAAAGGTCAACGGCACCTCCCTCCTTACCATCCCCTTTGGTTTTGCCATTTTTTGCCTTGTATTAAACTGCCATCTTGGAACTGCTGTTTCCTCGTGTGTATTGCCTCACTCAGAGTGTGCTCTCATGCACCGCCTTTTATCTGTGTGTAATGGAAGTCAGGCGTGTGTAATGGTCAGTAATTGCCTGACCCTGCCTGACCATTGTGTTGGGACATGTCAGGTATACGGCTCGGGTGTTAGTCCGTTTTTTCTCATAGCGAGCTGTTTGCGAGAAAGTGTTCATGTTGGGAAAGGAGAGGAGGGTTGAGTTCCTAAGTATCCTACCTGGTACCTGGGGTAAAGGCGTTACAGGGAAGGGGGATACCGCGTCTCACCATCCGATCTCCCACTCCCCGAAGACCACTAAGCCAGGTGACCCTCCCGCACTGGTCGACCTCTTAGGAACTGGATCCAAAAGCGATAGCCGTGTCCTGGTCACCTGGATGACAGATCCCCAGGGACTAGCGGGTGAGACACCTTCTGGTTTCTCACACCTCACACTAAAATGAATATGCTAGTCACGTCATGACCAATTAGATCAAACACCTGCAAGAAGCAGTATGTATCAGAAGTAAGTACAGGACAAGCTGTCCAAGCTTAAGCAAACTGTCTGGGAGATTGAGGCTTGGCGTGGAAATATGAGATGGGAGTGAGTTTGATAGTTGTTTGGCTAGGGCAACATTTCAATCTCTCCAGACAGTAATTGGACTGTTGTGGATAAGTTTAACACCCAAGGCCGCATCAGTAATAGGAACCAGTATTGTAACCAGTATTGTAATGATGTCAGCATGTTGTGATGCCAATCAATTAGAGCACTATATCGGAGATATGACATCTTGCATAGTGGGTGGGACCCTGGGCAGGCTCAAAGATAATGATTTTCCAATTAGAAGAAGCAATATATGTATTTTTAGGTGATTTATTCTAACAACCAATGGTATCTTGTGAATATTGTGTTTATATGAATATGTATGAATAGGACAATGTAATTTGTTTAGTTTATTACCCCTATTTTGATAGGACATGATTGAGAACGTCTGAAGACCTTCTATCGGATGAATCAAGTAAATAAAGCTGGTTTCTTCATGCACCTTGGTTTGCTCCCTTATTTTGGTTGGTGTGGATTATTGGGAGCGTGTTTACAAGATCACAAGTCTGCACAGCTTTGAGACGCTCATTGTTGTAGGAAGCGGCAGTGCACCAGAGAGACATTCAAAGTATCAAGGAGCGTCACCACACCAGAGAGACACTGATCTACTAGGGGTGGTATCCTAAATACTTCCGCAAATATATGTTTTGCTTCAAAGATTTTAACAGCATTGTTCTTCACACATGCACAATATGCAGAAATGTTCTTTGTTGGTTTTAGTTCACAGCTTCAGGAAGGGAGATTTGTGTTTTCCATAACGTAACACGCTTTACGAAAGACAAGAAGTCACGGTCTGGAGAGCAGTGTCTGTACGTGCATCCAGAGCCAAGAGTCTGATTTTCGAAAGCTGGTGTTTTCAAAGATCAAGAAACATTCTGTTAGGTGTGTGCTGATTCATGTTTATGGAAAGTGGAAGAGTTTTAAATGTCAATAGTTTCTATTCAAGAAGACACCAATACCAATACTAGTTGAGTTCAAATGTATCTTTAACAATACAATTGCTAATGTTTAAATTAGGGACAGTTAGTTAGAAAATGCAAGTTATTTAATGGTTAGGGTTCTGTCCTCTCAAAGCATCAGAACTCAAGGTAGTTTCTTGGAGAAGACAGCAAGTCAGAACTTTCAAGGTCCTTCTGGAATAATCATTGAGGATTTCACTGAAGACGTCATATGGATAAATACCACGAGTGTGCATTTAAGATTTCTCCTCCAAGCATTTTGTTGAAGAGCACAGGTATTTTGTGGTTTATAGCGAAGTGGTAGTTGGGAAATTCATTAGGAACAGTAATAGCTTACCAATGCTCTTCTTTCTCGTCCCTGCAGATCTCCACACTACTAAGAGGACCGCAAATCTGTTGTTTGTTTTTTATACACTTCCACTTTCCCCTCTAGGTGTGTCTGCCTCAGCTGTTTCACTATAAGCTGTGAACGAGACACTTTCATTGGTCTGTGGGGTTCAGTAGCTCCTGCGGATCAGGCCTGTTAGAACATTACAGAATGAAAGGCCCACGTAATGCAATTCCACCTGTGCTGTTATGGCCCCCTCGTATATCACAATGAGTTTTCTGGGAGAAATGATCAGAGAATTAAGAGAAGAACTTAGAGTAGCTCACAGGGAGAGTGTTGATTTGAATAAGAGGGTTGATAAGGTTACCCACATACAGGAGACAACAACACCTCAATCCTTACAGCGTAATGACAGTGATGAATCCCCAGTTTTGGTTAGGGATGTGTTAGTAAATACTCAAGATATGGGTAAAGGGACTGTAGGTGGGCAGAAGTCTTTTTTTATGTCTACCCCGTTGGCTTCCCCGGAATGGTTTGTAGGAGACTCAAAAAGTGTGAGTTACACTTCCTTTGCAAACCTCAGGCATTCCCTACGGATTCAGCTACCGTTGCTTTTGTGTTATCCTATTTATCTTGGGAAGCAGCGGCATGGCCAGTTTTGTTAGTTGGACAGGGAAGCCCCCAGTCTTAAAGGATGTTACTCTATTGAAGGGAGAGTTTTAAAAGATGTTGGATAGAAGACAGATTTCTCTAGCGGTAGATGGTGAATTGTTGGAACTTAAGCAAGGTAACAGGGACTTAGTGAGTTATAGCACCTAATTTAAATCATAAGTTTTAGAAAGTCGGTGGCATGAAGAAAAGCAAGCATCATTTTATCAGGGCTTGAGGGAGGAGTTGAAGGACGCTTTGTCTGTAATAGTGGACCGCCCCACCTCCTTTGAGTATTTGACAGATTTGGTACTGCATGTGGATTTAAGTTTAGGGGCAAGAAAAGCAGAGCATAGGAGAGGTAATAGAGAAGTAATACCTAACCCTCAAGGAGATCGGTGTTAGCTCACCTGGTAGCCACCGGGACGCCACCCTGCTGGGTTACTCACTGGTATGCTTCTCAGCTTTGCCCTGATGTGGTCTGCGGGGAAGGTTCTGCCTGAAAATACAGGAGGACTGTGTTCAAGACTGACCGACTGGGGTAAGTATCCTACCTCCACCCCTATATGCTTTCAGTCCCTCTGGCACCCTCTCCTCAACTTGTGGTAGAATTAGGCGTGCTCTCCATCCTGCCTTCTTTTCAGGGGCGCGTTGTCTTTCATGGGCGAGTGCGGTCCAGTTACTTCACTGACGCCGGCCCGTTTGATATTGTTCAGGTAGGTCTTATTGCTGTTCTTTAGTTTTGTTGCTATCCTGCATGCCTTTCTTTGTTTAAAATGTCTCTTTTTCTCCCTTAGGTATGCAGAGCTTCAGCGCGGTGAACTTGCTTGGTTGAGCCCCGCTGGTAAATGATGGTGCATTAAGAGTGCTATGATGCGGTAAGTAAGCGCTATGCACAGCGCTGCGAAGTCTTGCCTTTGCTAACCTGTGTTTTCCTTCCTTGTAGGTCGCAGTGTTCTTCAGCGCGAGTGGAATGTCCGGAGTGGTGCCAGCCGAGAGGCGACCAGCCAGGTAAGCCTTTTGAGCAGTTTGTAATTTGTAAATGTCTCTACAGCTTTCTTTAATGTTGCCTCTATCTTCCTCTTTCAGGTCGTTCTGTCCGGGAGGCGTGCAGATTCGAGGAAGTTGTTCTCAGTAGCTGCGAGTGTTTAAAGATGAAGACTGCAGGTAAGATTCTGCTGCTAATGATGTTCCTTTTGTCACCTTGCAGGTTCTGCTTCTCCGAGGTTCGAGGGAATAGCTGGACACAGTGAGCATCAAGTTGCAAGCTGCAGAGTAACACAAAGCATGTTCTGCAGTCAGGGTGTGGTTTATATAGCCCAGGTAAAGTAGTACCAGGGAAACTAGTTCCAGGCCTGCCACACCCAAAACACTAGACCGGATAGCTTGGTTCTTTGGAACCAAGCTATGTGGATGCCTCCATGTTGGCTGACAATACAATAAAGTAGTTCCCAAGCACATTGTTGTTCATGGTGTATGAGCCTGGCGCCACAGGCGCCAGGACTGGCCCCATGACGGCTTTTGAAGAGGATGCCAGGCTCTAGAGGCCCGGGTCTTGACTCCACCTGGCCAATGGGTTTGCCAGAGGAGGTTTTCGGCGAGGGTCGTGACAATCGGCCAAGATTTGAAGTAGTGAACAGGGATCTTACATTCAGGGGTCCTGAACAGGTTGGGAAGGAATGAGGCCCTCTCTCTAAAGAGGAGAAGGACAGACATTGTTAGAACAACTTATGTTTGTATTGTGGCAAGAGTGGAAAATTGCCTAGTCACCCGTAAAAGGATCCAACCTTCAGCGACCAAGATGCAGCACGTCGCCAACATTCTCCAGTGCTATATTATCACCATAAACGTATCCTTATTCTTTGAGGGAACTCTGAGGGGGATTGGATCTGTGGTTATTGATTCTGGGGCTAAAGGGACTTTTATGCACTGGGGAGTGGCTAACGCTCTTGGAATTCCTCTAGTGCAAAAGGATATGGCTGACTGGACAGGTGAGAGTAGATGGGTCTCTTTTAACTTCAGGTCCCATTACACACAAAACGGTCCCATTGACAATGGTCTCTGTAGGAAACCATGCGTAGGAGATTGCTCTTGAATTCATAGATGCCCACAGTTAAAGATTATTCTAGGAATGCTGTGGCTGACTTATCACAACCCTGGTGTAGATGTGTGGTAGAGTTTTAATAAGAATTCTGTAAGAAGCATTGTCTGGGGTTTCAGGTTCAGGGTGTTTCTGAGTTGGTAGGTGAAACAAGTGTTGAGGGTCTTACTGAAGCAGGTGTGCAGTCTAAATCCATTGGAGCTATTTTAGGAGAGTTGCCTTAGTGTTACAGTGACTTCTGGGATGAAGCAGGGGAATTTCCTCCTTATAGGTCTTACAATTGCTATATTGATCTAGAGGCAGGGGCTTCTTTGCTGTGTAGTAGAGTCTTACATAAAAGGTGAATGACTATCTTAAAGAATATCTGGCAGAAAATGTAGCAAAGAGATTTATCAGACACTCTCAGTCGCCAACTGCATCTGCGTTGTTTTTTGTCCTGAAAAAGGATGGCACGCTGCGAACATGCATTGAATATAGTGCATTAAATAAGGTCAGCATTAAAAATTGGTATCCCCTTTCTTTGATTTTAGTGAAGCTGTACCAGATTTAAAGGAGCATCCATTTTCAGCAAATTAGACCTAAGGGGAGCTTATCACTTGGTTAGAGTTAGACAGGATGATAAGTGCAAGACACCATTTAAGACAAGGTTTGGGCTATTCAAATACCAGGTCATGCCTTTTGGTCTTTGTAATTGTTGGGAAGGGAGCAAACCCATCCCACCCCCCTAGACGTGCTGTAAAGTGAGGCAAGCCCCATTGAAAGAATTATAATAGACCAGAGGGCCGTCCTAAAGGTCCCCACACTATCCTAATATCGTACGAAATTTGAACATAGTGTGTGCATATACGCAAACACCATTTATTTTTAATTTTTATACTTAACTTTTTATTGGCATTTTACAAGAACTTTAAAAGTAGCAGTTGTTACAACCTCTTAAAAGTCCCCTTCAACTGATTCCCTCCCTCCCTCCCTCCCTCCCACCTACCATCCCCTCACCCTTGATCAAGTCTCTCAATGTGAAGAGTCTGAGGCATCCGGACATTCGGAACTGGGCTGTAGGGAATGCGTTGCTAGGTGTTAACTGTCGTCGTTCCTGGTGCTTGGGTACTTGCATAATGATGGTTCACAAACAGTCACATAGTTTATGTACCCTGTGCTCATTCATCTCTCCCCTCCCTCCTGATTTCCCCCTCCTATCTTTCCTCTCCACTCTGGTCCCACCCGCCACCTTCTCCTGATCCACATCGGTCTTGTTATAGTCTCAAAACATCAATTTATTTCCCATCCCCTGGCTTTCCTCACCCTGTCCCAGGCTGTACGAAAGGTGCCCAGGTCATCATTGACCATTGCCGTTAGTTAGTCCATAAGGAACATGTATTTCAGTTTATTCTGCCAGTCTGTTTTACTCGGGATCACCAGACTCTTCTATTTTTGTGCCAGGACTACCCTCCCCACCTGTAGCATCGTCTCCCACATTCTGGGATATCTGTACACCTTTGAGTCCCTTGGGGGGAGTCCAAGTAACATGGTAAGTGGGTCATGCTCAATTGGTTCCCCGGTGACCTCTTCCATCCATCCCCCCAGTATCTCTGTATCTGTGGAGCAATGCCACCACATGTGCCCCCTCGCACCCACCTGACCGCATTCCCTCAGACATTTTGGTGAGACCCCCACAATCATCTTTGATACCTTTAGTGGGTCCCGGTGCCAGCCCTGTAAGACTTTTAGATTGTGTTCCATGTCTGCCGTAAATAGATTCCCATGGAAGGCTTTTTTATGAACCTTGTTCCATGTCTCCTCATTAAGATCCTCCCCCACCAATTCGTTCCAGTAGCGACTCTGCAAGGTTATTGGTATTCAATATTCTATACAGTTTTGACACCATACCCTTCCTAGAGTCTTTCTTTTGAGCTTTTGGCCCCATTTCTGATCACAGAGAATGCCCTTCAGTTGAAGGTATTCAAAGATGGATATCATGTTGGGGCCCAGGACCTCCATCAACTCCTCATATGTCATGAATTCACCTTCCCAGAACAGGTGACCCACTTTTTCCATGCCTTTGTCTGACCATGACTGCACATTTCTGTATCCCTTGCTTCCCAGCCGGATCACCGGGCCCCACAGGGATACCATTGTGGAGCGCCCTGTCGTGAGGTGATCAGTGTGCTTCCCCTCCCTCCAAATTGACCAGAGAACCCCTAAGGTCGGTTGATGCCGTAGATTGCTCGGGATATCTTTTCGTGGGGCCCAGAGAAGGTCACACACCTTGAGAGGGTGCGTATCCATGTCCCCCAAGTAGGTCCAATATGTGTTTTTACCATCGTTCATGTGTTCTAGGAGTACCCGTAGTTGGGCTGCCCAAAAGTAGAGATTCAAATCAGGTAGACCAAAGCCTCCCTCCTCCTTCGGGAGAGTAAGAATTGTTCTCTTAGTCCTCAGAGTTTTCCCCTGCCATATAAAGGCCTGGTCTGCTTTCTGGATTTCCCTGAAAGTCTGGGTTCGGACTCTCGAGGGGAGGGCCGTGAATAAGTAGAGGAGTCTCGGCAGGATGTTCATTTTCACCGCTGTCATGCGTCCATACCATGACAGGATCATGTTGCCCCATCTCTTCATATCCGCCTTGACCTCCACCACTATGGGGTCATAGTTGGTCGAAGCCAATTTCGTGAGGACCCTGGTAAGATGAATACCCAGATAGCGAATCGAGGCTTCCCCCACTTTAATTCCTAGGAACCTGTCTAAGGGGTCTAGCTTTGGGTCCTGAGCTCTGATAGGGAGCAATATAGATTTTGATTTATTAATTTTCAGCCCGAAAATTTCCCAAAGGTTTCTATTAAGGAAAGTAGGGGGGGCGATTGATGGGGCTGCACCTGGTATCCCAGGATGTCGTCTGCAAACAGCGAGAGCTTGAATACTACCTCGCCTCTCTGTATATCCCTAATGCCGGGGTGTAATCTTGCAGCTATGGCGAAAGGTTCCATCATGAGGGCGTATATTAAGGGGGAGAGGAGGCACCCCTGTCGTGTTCCCCTCGTGAGGTTAAGCGGGGCTGAGAGATCTCAGTTTACCTGCACCTTTGCTGTGGGCGCCCTGTAGAGTGCAGCTATCCACTTCCTCATATTTTCCCCAAATCCCATCATTCGGAGGAGTAGCATCATGTACCGCCACTTGACTCTATCGAAAGCTTTCTCCGAGTCTATCGAGAGTAAGCTTGCGTCGAGGCCTGTTTCTTGTGCACGTGTTATCACAAACAGGCCAGAGCAGGCTTCTGACCCCCACCCACCCAACAACTAGTTATAGTCCCTACAACTGCCCTAGTCCCGAGACCCCTGAATTCCAAGATACCAGTTGACCCTAGACCGCCGACCATAAACCAATCAACCATAATAGATCTGAGAGTATGGTCGACCCCACCTTTAGTTCATAATGACATGGTTTGTAGTGCAAGGTACAGGGAGGGAGGGATACTGTCATGATCACTGCTTCCAAGGAGCCAGGACCAGCCCAACGTCCTTGGAAGCAGGCCCCTAACCTTAATCCTAGGCACCAGCCGGTCCCCACTGGGACCTTTTGGACCTTGTCCTGGCGCTGGTGGCGCCAGGCTCATCAATGCCATCGGTCCCGGCACTGGAAGTGCCGGGCTCATAATCTATATGAAGATGCTTGGGTGGACTTACCTGCAGCAGACCATGCTGCTTACTTACCAGCTGCATAGGAATCCTCAGTAAGCCGGAACTACTTTCTTACCTGGGTGGGGCAAGCTCCACTCCCTGGATACAACACTGGAACTCTTCTGGAACAGGAACTCTTTTCTTACCTAGGCGGGGCCGTGGAGGAAGACGCCTCAGCACTCCAAGGCTATTTAAACCACACCCGATTGATGAAACGTGCTTCGCGTTATTCTGCATCTGCAGCAGAACGCTCACCGAGTCTGTTCCAGCTTTTCTTCTATCCGTGCCCGAACCTGCAAGAACAATACTTACCATTCCTGCATCCAGTCTTCAGCAGAACCTGCAAGAACAATACTTACCATCCCCGCATCCAGTCTTCAGCAGCACCTGCAAAATAAGAAACTACAGGTTAGCACGGCAACCTTCATACGAAGCACATTAATCACCTGATCCATCGGCAGCGTCCATTTCATCACGCTGCATCTCTGCCTGTGAAAACAAAGGCATAGTTATTTCTTACCGGCACTCTGGGTCTTCCACGCTGCAATCCGGCACCTGAAAGACAAAAGGAGAGACATTAGACAGGTATTTACTTACGGCCATCGCGCTCGCCATAATAGGACGCCTGCAAATACTCCGGCGTTTTCCAGCATCTCTTCAGCACGAACCCGCAGCTGCAAGAGAAAAGAAACAGTTAGAGCGCTTGCATTTACTCACGCATTTCCAAGCGCTTCATTCCCATTCCAAGGCACTGGCTCCAGCTTCGGCTCCCTTCACACCATCTTCTATCTCCAGAGCCCTGCAAAACAAATAGGAGAAAGCATTATACCAAACCCTGATCTACATAAAAGTGCCCTCGCACCTAAAGACTTTAAGGACAAAAGGTGTCCGGAAACTCACCGCTCGTGCAGTTAACGGCGGTAGCGATCCTCTGATGTTAAGAGGCCTACGTTTTACCCAGTGAAGGAACTGGCATCGGCACCCTGCACCAGATGCAGATGGAGAGCCCAGCATTCACCTATCTAAGGTGAGCACGTTGACCTGGGGAATTCTACGGGGAAGCTGGGAATAGAGAGAGAGAGAGAGAGACACTCAACTGCCCAGATCATTAACCCCCATATTCTCTCACCTGCAGAAATCTCACCCTTCGAGTTCGACACACAGTGCGAAGAGGCTCAGCCCCAGAAGCCAACCGAGTCCTGCACATCACCTTTCGAGTCACAGACACCTTCCTGCCTAGACCAGCGCCTCTGTGGGAATCAGGTGAGCGTTACAGATACATTATAGTTCAAAAGCGAGGGTGGAAGCCTTGGAAGCCGAGAGACGCGATCAGGATGAGAGAAGTATGCGTGGGTTAGTGTAACCTCAAGACTCCCCTTGTGCCAGTCTTTGAGCCTGCCAGGTGCACTGTATAATGATAGAGCAGCTGTTACGCTCACCTGGGTTCCACATGGGCGCCGAGTGAAGCTGGACTGGAACGGTCTGCACCAATGCGACTCGTAGTGTAGTGATGAGTGATTGCGCTTGCCCACTGAGTTTTATCTGTCTGGCACGTAGGAGGATTTTCCCAGAATGGTAAAAATGGCAAATTAGTTGACAGCTGGAAGGAGGTTTTGACTTCTGCTTCCGTAACCACCTGGTGTTCCCCCTTATATGTCTCACCTTATTGTTAAGAAGGATGGGCTCTCCATCCTGCGTCGGAATGCAGGGGTGCGTTGAATTTAGGGATCCAGTTAACTTCACTGATCCCATAATCTTATGGCAGAGTTCCGGACAACAATGACTCAAAGGTAAGTCTTATGCTAGTCCAAGGTAGCATGTAATGCTTTAGAGTTCAAGTTGTCTTATTGTTCACTCTTGTGCCTTTTCTTTATGTTTCTTCCTCTTGTAGATTGCCCAAGACAGGTGTCTCTTCTTCGAAAGAAACGAGGTAGCGCCACGGTAAGATTCGGTATGTGCAATAAACAAACAGTCTTAGTATGCGATGTTGTTCATTAATGTGATTAATCAATTGTCCTCTCTTTATTCTGCAGGTACGGTGTTCCCTTGGAGCGAAGAACGTATGGTGGAAACTCTCCGGACCTCGAGTATTACCTCGGTAAGTATCTGGTGATGCGAGGCCTAAATGTCTTTAATGAGGCGCAGCTCACCTGTTAACTTTTCTTATCTTTTTGCAGATGCGGATGTTCCGGACGGCGATCCCGTCAGAGTGCCTCGCTGGATCGAATGGATGAAATGAGCATCGGTGAGTATCCCGCGGCACTGGTGCTGGCTGTATAGTGCAGTAACTGGTATTCCTTTTCTTGCAGGTGCGGCGACTCCTGGATGCTTGCGATGACAAATGGAAGGTTCCTGTTCTAATCTGCATTCTTTTTCCCCTTTTCAGGTTCGGATCGCGAACAACAAGACAGGCGTGGCTGAGGAATGGATACTGGAGCTGCAGGCACGGTGAGCGTTACGCTGCAGGAGTGCAGAATAACACGAAGCGTGTTCTGTTCTCCGGGCATGGTTTAAATAGCCACTCAAAATAGTTCCCAGGTAAAGTAGTCCCAGTACCACACCCAAAGAAATAGTTCCTTGAATAAAGTAATCCCTTCAAAAAGGCCTCAAAGTGGCCTGTACATGTTTTCTCCACAATATGAACTGGTTTGCCTGAATGAGGCAATATGAGCCTGGCGCCAACAGCGCCAGGACTGTGTCCAAGAAGTCCTTAATCAATCCCTTTGGGCCTTACAGGTCCCCATGGGTGCTAATACTCTGGGCAGACTGCTCCGCTCCTGATGTCTGGGGGTAGGCATTGTGACAGTAGCGCTGTTTACAA
This sequence comes from Ambystoma mexicanum, assembly GCF_040938575.1. Lineage (NCBI taxonomy): Eukaryota > Metazoa > Chordata > Amphibia > Caudata > Ambystomatidae > Ambystoma > Ambystoma mexicanum. The sequence continues at coordinate 988,721,956 of NC_090921.1, forward strand.
ATGTAGCTAATTGCTTCTTCGGCCTTGGTCCTCTGGAGACTATGAGCCCAGTAGAACCCACTTGATGGATGATGGACGAACTGGGACTGGGACCAATGGCCTGGCATTCCCTATGAAGCAGGCCAACAATGTATAGGGTTGCACCAACCAGCCATGTGGGTTTCCACTGTATACAATGATGTAATTTATGATGCTGTGTCTCCTTATAAGATTCTGCTTGTACACTTTTCGGCAGAATGTTCCATGGCAGAGTTCTTTGCTGATGCACTTATTTTTGTAGAAATAAATACTTGTTTCCCTTGCAAGAGCAACTTTGACCTTTTTCCCTACTGGGTTGTATTTTTTCTGTTGTGAGCGTTTAGGGGCATGCCTTCATTTGGTGAGCCCACCATGTTCCCAGTGCCCCTGTGCCTGCAGAGGCGTCCAGGCTGCTTCTGCGAAGGGGCCGCGCCCACCTACAGCGACCAGTACCCCAAAATGCGTAATATCGAGCGACCTGCAGGAACACTCTTTGCACAATTCCTGTCAGCTCCTTGGAACGGGGGGTGGCTCCGGAGAGCATGTGAGCCAATGGTGGAATCCCATGATGGAGGAGTTCGGGTGAACACGCACATCTGAGTATACTCTTGCAAGTGGTAACAAGTAGGGGACGGGTATATGGGAAGGTGTGAAGGTTGTGAGCATGCAGAAAGTGAGGTTGATGGTGTGGTGGGGCTGTGGTTTGTGTTGTTTTTATTATTATTACGTTTTTAAGGAGAATATTAAGGGAGGGAAAATTGAATGATAGGGAGCCTTCCTGAGTGAGGGAAGAAGGTGGTACCACTTATATTGTGTAACAGAGGAAAAAATGAAACAAGTAGTAGCCTTGTATAATTATTGAGCTCGGGAATATTCGCTGTTTTTATTTTAGCTTGTTATTTTTGTGTTTTTATTGTGTAGGGTGGAGGCCCGACGAGGGGCATTGCTCCAGTGTTGGTGTATTATGAATTTGTGTGTGGCGTGTGAGAGTGGTGGTGTGGGAAGAAAAGGGGGGAGATATTGTTGATTTTTTTGAAAAAGGTATTGTTGATTTTTTGAAGGGAGGGAGAGGATGAAGGACTGACTTTTTTGATGGGCAGCGGCAGTTTGCGCAGCGCGCAAGCAAAGGCGTAAGGGCAAAAAGGTGAAGGGTCCATTATAATGGGATGAGGAACACCCATAGAGTATACGTATTAGGCCCTGCCACTATATCGTGACAGGATCGAGAAATACCACAAACAATGGGTGGTGGAGACAAGGGGATGGGGGATGCCACCCTCATGACCGGAGTAGGGCACCCCTAATAAGGAGATTCTGGAACACATGTCCATATTTTTGAAAGCCAAATATAAGGGGAAACAATTATAAAAGAGGAGAGAAATAACTTTGGAAAATGTATGAAGATACGGAAGATTTGAGGGAGGATGAGCGCAAAATGATAGCAGGGGCGACTGTCCAGGAAAGGAGGGTGATCACCAGCAGAACGCAGGGTAATATCCATTGACAACTCGCCCCGCTGTAGGTTACACTATCCCAATTTATGTGTCCACCACGGTGACAGCCGCATCCCTTCCGGATGTCCCCTCACATGCTGATATCAATAAAAGATACCTAGAAGTAGCACTAGCATCAACACAAACAGAACTGACCAGATTGCAGGCAGTACAGAGTGAAGTAAAGACCGACAAACCAGCAGAGCAGGTACTAAATGGGTGGAAAACAGGAGACTTTTTATTCAAAATAGATAACACAGCCATAAAGAGCGTGCACATAGAGAAAGAAGGAGAAGGGGACGTGCGACGTGCAGGCGGACAGCTTAGTATATGAGAATTTGAGATCGGGCAGGAATGAAGAGCAAGATGGTGGAGTACAATTAATGAGTTCGAGGATACTGATGATGAGGAGGCAGAACAAGCGCATGAACAGACTCCCCGGGTGAAGAGTTTGTGGGATGGCTGGTTGAGGAGCAGGTTTGGTCAAGGATTGAGCCAGTCAAGGCACTGGAGTTGGTGTGTGCCTAACCAGAGCTGCCAAGAGCCGGAACGGGCCCCAGACAAAAAGCTGTCTCCCCATGCCCAACATATCAGCAGCGCTGGATGTGTCTGTGAACAGAGGATAGCATAGGGGCAACAGGCTGGGCGTGGAAGCAAGACCACACAGAGCAACAGAGGTTCGACTTCAAGATTCCCACTTAAAAACCGAACTCAGATACCTTCTTTTGGATTTCTGGCCCAGAAATGAAACAGATGGGAGTTGAACATAAGAGTCTTGACCAAGAAGTGTAATGAACATAAGAAGACCTAATGGTCACTACATGATAGACTGTTGTTATACCAATATTAACCCCTGAAGAATTTCCTGGAATTGTGAAAACCGATATAGGAAAGAAACATGTTGGGTAGTGTGGATTGTAGAATGAAAGGATGTATGAATGACATAAGTGTGAGTGAATAGAACGCTGCATTGGGGAATTTAGAGTACCCAGTGAGGATAGGAGAGGACATAAAAAACAAATTATAAACTGAAAAGCTTGTCCTCCAATGATAAACTATTTAACTGCAAAGTTAGTTATTAGATAACAGAGTATTATGTAGGTTTTTCCTGTGGTCAACAGTGCCAAAACTAGGGACACATGTACAATAACTGATATTAGACATAAGTACAATATTTTGTATTAGAGATAAACTATGAATGCAATTTTAGTGATGTTTTTATTGAAAGTAAATAAATTGATATTTTTGATTTTAAAAAACTGTTTGCAAAGAGTATGTTGTAATCTAATGAGTTAAACAGCATGCATGACTGAGTCAGAATAAGGTACTGGAGAGGCAAGGGACCCTTTAAGCATTAGTGTGGTATGTTTAGTCTTTTGACGCTTTGAGGGTTGTCTTAAAGAGGTCCAGATAAATATTCCCTCTAGTCTCTCAAAGTTTTGTATTTGGTCCTCAACCTGCCATCGCAATAGCACAGAAAAAAGGAAGTGGAAAAAGGATTTGTGGGAGAAGGGCAAAGGTGCAGATGCCCCTTATACATAAGGGGCCTGGCAGGCCGCAGTATGTGGCGGTCAGCGACATGAAAAGCTTTTTGGTAGCGACTATTGGAGACCAGGCTGGGGATGTGTGGGTAAAAGCAGGATACCCGGGCGTGAATTTGGGGAACGATGCACACAATGGAGCATCATTTAACAAGATTCGGGCACTGATATGGGACGCGCTGTGGCGAGCGCTCCCTGACACACCTGATCTACAATCGATAATGCAATGTACTATTGGCGATGACGAGGACCCCTCTCAGTTTATTCTTAAGGTTCTGGAGATGAGGAGAGCGGAGATATGTTACTTGTGGGATCAGTCAAATACCCTTTTTCTACTTTGTTTAAATGGGCCTGCCTAAGGAGGTGCAAAAAGCACTAGATAAAATTGTGGGCATTGAGGCAAAGGGGTGGGCCGAAATACAGAGACTAATAAAACACCATTGTAACAGGATAAATGAGTGCAACAAGGAAACGTCCCAGAGACGGCAAGCAGAGTAAGCAAAACTAGTGCAAAACAAATTGCTGTAGAGGTGTCAGTGTCCACCCCAGTACAGACGGAGGTAGCAGCAAATGCTAGAATAGCTGCGGTTTGGTCAGAAGGAGGGCAAGGACAGTGGAGCGGGGGTCCACATTATCCTGGCCCACAGTGGCACCAAGATGGACAGCAGTGAGGAAGAGATGAGGTCTGAGGGATAAGGGGAGGGGATTTTGGGGGAATGGGGATCTGAGGGGGGGGAATGGAGCCTTCACAATGTTGGAACTGTGGAAAGTGGGGACATTTTTCAAGAGAATGCAGATGCAGGAGCAGGCCAGGGATGGGGTATAACTACAGCCCATCCCCCCATGGACTCCCACAAAGGCTGACGCCCAGATTGACTTCTATTCCCTACGAGAAACACCAGGCCTACACCCATCTGCCCCCACAGAAACCTGTCCCACCAGCGCAACAGCACTAGACAGTTCAACAGCGTGCACCCAATGGTACGGTCGCCCTCTTTCGAGACGCAGCCATGGTGGGGGGGGAACCCCTTTTCATTTCCCGGGACAAACACATATCCTGACTAGGACAGCTCACAGAGAACTCTTATGTGTCCAGTCCTGTCAATGACCCCAACCCTGAAGAGGAACCCTTGGTGGAGGCAGAGATAGGAAACAAGCAATTAAGTTTTATTGTCGATTCGGGTACAGCAAAATCATGCATCAGTGAGGCAGACTTCCCACTATTGGGCAAAACTCTTGACATACAGGGCTTCTCTGGGGCTATTTCTACAGTTCCATACACTAAAGAGCTGGAAATAAAGGTGGGAGGGATCGAGGGAGGGTGGCGCGTGCTCCCTTATTGTATCCCAGAAGTTCCCCTGTCAACCTATTGGGCAAGTTCAACATGACCATTTAATTCACAGAGCAAGGCATTGTCTGTGCCACCCCAGGAATATGCGCAATAAGAGCAATGGTGATAATACATGCAATGGTAGGGGGAGCAGTGGTCCGGGGGATACCGGTGGACCCAGACATGTTTATATACGGAATAACAGTACTTGTGGAGGTGGTGCCATAAATTGCCAAGAGCTGTTGGAGAGTGCCGACAAACTTTATCTTTCGCCCTGTGGTGTCCCCAGAGTTGGCAGCGGGCACAATATTGTCCCTAGACCTGGAAGGGTTGTTGGTGTCAGCGAAGAGAGTGGTCATACTAGGGACAGACAGGGATGGGTGCGAATGGAGTAAAGTACTTTGCATTGACCCGAGTGTACGTCTGAAGGAGATGACAGATGCAAAATTGTTTCAAAATAATGACACTGATGAAGAAATAATACTAGAGATTTGTATCCCCTGTGAAATGATGGTGCAGTATTGAATAGTGCAGTGCCCCTTGATGGCCGAGGACAAAAGCCAGTTTCATACAGAGACTGTTGAGTTCCTTGGGTTTGTGATCTCACACCAAGATTTAGAGTTGGATTCCACGAAGGTTCAAGCCATCAAGGAGTGGCCGTATCCAACTAGGATAAAGGAAGTGCAAACTTTCCAGGGGTTTGCTAACATCCATTGAAGATTCATTGAAAGATTTTCTCATGTAATCACCCTATCACTAGACTACTTAAAAAAGGAGTACAATTTAGTTGTAGTCCGGAAGCTGAGAAGTCTTTGCAAGTGCTTAAGGATAGCCACACTTCAGGCCCTATATTGTTACAACCACTTCTCTCAAAACTTTTTTTCTTGAGGCAGATGCTTCGAATCTTGGCATGAGAGCGGTGTTGTCCCAGACACATGAAGAAACTGGTCATTGCATCCAGTGACCTTCTTTTCCCAAAAATGTTCCCCTGTAGGAAATAATTATACTATCATCGAAGCACAAACTTTTGGCAATCAAATCAGCTTTTGACTGACACTGAAGGGAGCGAGAAATACCGTCATGTGTTAAAGGATCATCCTAATCTGATCTTCCTTAAATCAGCCAAGACGATCACACCAAGACAGTTGTGCTGGTCTCTTTTCTTTGCCTATTATAATTTTGTAGTGACTTTCAAACCTGGTAGATTAAATGGTAAAGAATACCGCCCATAGTCCCTTTACGATAGATGGCATTCCTCACAGCAACCAAAGGAGCTGATCGCCAACCAAAACATGGCGCCACGTCACTCATGCCACGTTACACTCCAGAGGAGGAGCTTCCATACACCCGGAAATGAAAACATCCTGATGGAGTCAACGCTTTGCGTTGTAACTTTCCTTGATGCCGGTAACGCTCCTTGCACTATTCTCTATGCCACTCTTTTCCTCCATTCTACTTCAGATCCTTGCTTGTCTCTTTCATGTATCCTCAGTTCTTTCCAGTGGTCTGCATTTCCAAACCTGTTCTATTCTGCCTGGCATTATGTTTGTCCTACGCGTGAACCTTTATTGGAATTCCCTCTGCTTCAGTTCTTTTTAAACCTTGTTAATCCTTGGCGAGACTAATTCTGTTGCCGGCGTTGGGCTAACAGAATTGCCTCTATACATTGGGGTCTGCACTACTTCAGGACTTCAACTCTGCACCAAGGTTTTTTTACTCCGATTGGAGTTTTTCCTTGGGCTTTTCCTTTTGCCAGGCTGGTCTGTTTTCAGTAAACAGCCCTGGCATCGGGTGAGGAGAAACCTTATCTGCATCACGCAAGAACCTCTGCCAAAGACTCGGGTAAGCATTAACCTAAAACCGACACTTTCTCCCATGAATTCCCCAGAAGTGAACAAGAAATTGAACTGAGCCCCAAACCTGTGATTTTGGTGGAACGCTTCAGCTCTGCTAATATTTGAGGGAAAGAAGGATTCCTTCAAGAAGTAAAGCAAAGTATATCTGAGAAACAAATGGTGGTTTGAGTCATTAAGGAGGGGATACCTAATGTGGACACAAAATTATTTCTTCAGTCAGAAAAGGTTTGTGAAAGAGTTCTTAAGGACCATCATGAGTCTCTGCTGGCAGGACACCCTGGATTTCGGAAAGACTCTGGAGCTAGTTCGAAGATACATTTGGTGGAATGCTAATAGAGCTGACACTCTTAACTTTGCAAAGATTTGTGAAGGGTGTCGGGTCTAAGAGTGCAGTGGGAAAGCGAGTGGCATTATTGGAACCTCTATCCATTCCACCATGTCCCTGGCATACTGTTTCAATGGATTTTGTAGTAGGCCTTCCCAAAGTTCAAGAATATTCCATTGTCTTAGTGGTTGTGGATCTGTTAACCAAGGAGGGACACTTTATTCATATTAAAGGAGGGGTGACTGCTGTGCGACTTGCAGGGAGTGGTTAGATTACACGGTTTACCTAGTCAGGTGATTTGAGATAGAGGTTCAGAGTTTGTATCCATGTTTTGGGCGGCATCTTGTAAGAAGCTGGGGGTTGAAGTGCAATTGTTCTCAGGTTATCACCCCAAAACCAGTGGGCAAGTTGAACGTGTTAATCAAGAGCTGGAAAAATACCTCCGATGTTACCTATAAGCTGGCAATAGTTGAGTAGATTTCATTTGGCTTGCTGAATATGCATATAATAATTCTGTAAATGATTCTACCTCCAAGTCGCCTTTCTTTTGCAGTTGTAGTTTTCACTCAGACTTTCTACATGAAGTGGCTACGGAGGAGAGAACTAATCCAGTAGTTGAGGAAAGATTAAAGGCAATGAAGTTGGGACTAAAGCGGGCTATACGTGCTTTGCAAAGAAGTACATTTAATTATAAGCGGTTTGCTGATCTTAAACACAGAACTGATCCAGTATATGCAAGTGGAGATTTGGTGTGGTTACACACAAAGTATTTAAGGATTAAGGGGGGGGGGCAAATGTACTTCATGTGTTGTAGGTACTTTTTTTAAATTGAAAAGATCTTCAATCCTGTGGCTGTTAGGTTAAAATGTCCATCTGAGCTTACCTAAAACATTGCAGAAGGGAACCAGGTTAGGTACTCCTCCACCTCCCATTACCTCTGAAGATAACACTGAGGAATTCAAAGTTAAATCTATATTGGATTCCAGGAGAGTAACAGGGAGGCTTCAATACTTAATTGATTGGGAGGGTTATGGCCCAGAAGAGTGATCTTGGGAATCGGCACATATTGTTAATGCTCAACAAGTAGCAACAAAAGAATCTCTGCTAAACCTGGCCCTGAGACAGGGCTTAGGAGAGGGGGTACTGTTAGGTCACGTCATTTGGCTGAGTGAGGGTACACACTAGTGAATGTTACTCTCTCAGGAGTTAATCTGATTCTGTAATCAATAAAATATTTATAGGTTTGCTGCCTATGTTGGTTAGGACCTTAACCACTCTCATGCAGAAGCTGGAAATTATCCCACGCCTACATGTTGGTGGTGAATCTGATAGTTGATTGGCTGGTATCAGAACAAAGAAGAAACATTCTAAATTGCCTTTCATTTGGAACATTCAAGCAGGAAGGTCCTGTTCAGATGAAGCTTGCCATTTTCTGGGCCCATGATAGTGTTTTTTGGTGTAAAAAAGTTAGGACGGAGTAAAGACAGTGTTGATGACACTACATGGGACAGTGGAGATATTCCGTTGGGGCACAGCGCTTCATGAGCTGCTAGGATTGATTGTTATATTATATTGACGGTAATTTTAGTGAAAACGTACTTCAGGATCGGTGTGCCAATAGTTTCAGAAGATATACTTTTTGCATGTTTCTGTGGCAGGGAGCTGGAAGAGAAGAAGACTGGTGGTTTTCATTCTGAAGCTCACGAGTCTGCACAGCTTTGAGGCACTCAATGTTGTAGGAAGCAGCACCACACCAGAGAGACACTGATCTAGCTAGGTGTGGTGTCCTAAATAAAAGCACTTCACTTCTGAAACTATTTGTTTTGCTTCAAAGACATAAACGACATTATTCTTCATGCATGTGCAATGCACAGGATTTTCTTTTGTTGGGTTTCGCGTAGAGGAGCATCTCTGCGTAATGCAGGCAGCAGTGTTACTCCAGTACACAGCTTCAGGAAGGGAGATTAGCTGCTTCAAGCCTGTAACATGCTTTATGAAAGAAGACAAGTCACGGTCTGCGGCACAGTGTCTGTACCTGTATCCAGAGCCAAGAGTCTAATTTCCAAGAGAGTGGTGGTGTTTTTAAAGATCAAGAGACATTATTTCAGGAGTGTGCTGATTCATATTTAATAAGGTTACACTAAAAGTATCCTGGACACTGGAAGATTTTTAAATGTAAATAATTTGGATTCAAGAAGACACCAATGCTAGGTGAGATCAAATGTTTCTTTAACAATACAATTGTTAGTGTTTAAATTAGAGACAGTTAGTTAGGAAATGCAAGTCATTTAATGGTTAGGTTTCTCTCCCCTCAAAACATCAGACCTCAAGGTAGTTTCTGCGAGAAAACAGCAAGTCAGAACTTTTGAGTGTCCTTTTGAGCATAATCATTGAGGATTTCACTGAAGAAGTCATCTAGATAAATACTCCCAGTGTGCGTTTATGATTTCTCCTCTAAGCGTTTTGTTGAGGAGCACACGTATATTGTGGTTTATAGTGGAGTGTTGGTTGGGCAATTCGTTAGGAACAGTAACAGCTTACTATTGCTCTTCTTCCTTGTCCCTGTAAATCTCCACGCTACTGAGAAGACCGGAAATCTGTTGTTTGTTTTTTATCCACTTCCCCTTTCCCCAGAGGGTGTGTCGGCCTCAGCTGTTTTACTATCAGCTGTGAATGAGACGCTCCTGTGGGCCTGTCAGATTCAGCAGATCCTGCTGATCAGGCCAATCTGGACCTTACAGCGCCACAGCATCTGTCTTAGCAGCAGCAGCAGTACTCCGGAATCCGCAGCCATCTTAGACCCGCTCTTAGCCAGACCTCCTTAGTTTATTTCTTAAAGGAGAAGTTCTTCAGGAATATTATTGGCTCAATGGATAGGGCATATGTTTTTTAGCATATATTGATCTATCACATTTTTTTCTAATGCATCTTACCTTCGATTTGTTGACATGTGAACCGCACAGTTCGGAAACCGCCATCTTGCAATATTATCCGTTGATCAATTGCTCTAAGTTCAAGTGCCCTGGCAGCGCTATATCATAACACACGCCCCTCAAGCTGACATCAGCAGACTCTAACTTTAAGCTTACGCCCCTTGTCACCACGCCAGTGCACGTCTCATTCAAACATACTCTGTGCACAATCTATTGACGTGTCTCCATGGAAATTCCAAGACGTCTCTATGCTCGATAAATATCAACAAACCCTTTCTGATCAGACAACATTGGAGTTTCTGCTGTCTTTGTGTCTGTCTTTTTTATTCCGAGCCTCCACAGCTCCTTTTTACTCTGTTCAGCTACCTAACAACTGCGACAAATAGAACCTTAAAATGTACTTACACTAGCTCTAATTACTTTTCTCTACAAGCACTTTCACTTTCAATAACGATTTCATAATTGGTAAATGTCTTTGCTAAACCAGATTAAAATTGTATATATACATGAGTTTTTTATGTGCTAATGATAACTTCCCAACTTTGGCCTATTCCTATTGTGTTTGCACTACTTTTTATAACATGTCCATGTCTTCTCATAATCTTGTTAAACATACCATTAGAAAATAAAACATCAGTGCATTATTTTATCCACATTACTAAATATTGTTTTTCTCCCACAGTTAATTTTCTATTTATTCAATCCTCAATAGTTATGGCATCAATTCAACCATACCTTTACGAGCCTGAATATACTGAAGAGGAAATGCGTAGGAGAGAAGGTCACTGAAAAGTTGGTGAATTGACTGAAATTGGTGAGAATCACTCACAGGATCCTGATCCTCATTGCATGGAAGACGTTTCCACTTGGTGTACATGCCATCACTGTGAGATAATGCCAACTTTGTTAGAGAACAGTTGTTGCAGAGAACACTCTGGCTGCTTGGCCTTCATAGCCAAAGAAGAACCACCACCACAATGCGTGACCCAGCTACAAAACTTCAGGGCAGCCTGCCTTACAAGATCGGTATTGAGAATGCTGATGGTGAAGATGCACAAACTTATAGCAACTGTTTGCCCTCATGCTTCTAGTAATGAGTAAGTATTGTCTATACACATTTTTATAACACCCTTATTTTAAAAATATTGGACTGTGAATACTTTACTCACAAAGTATATTTTTAAATTCCTACCTATGCCTTATTTTTTCCAAGATAGGCAAAAAAAGATAAATGCAATATTTGATTCATTCCTCAAAGCTATATCTCTATCTTTTACACAGATATTACAAGCTTGTGGCCTATTAAGTATTTACTTGGTGGATTCATGGAAGAATGGGATTCCGCGTTCGATGTGTCATACTTGCCTGTGTCGTTCGAGCCACCCACAAACAATTTCCCAGTGCCTCCAGACAATACACCGAATTTTTAAAGGAAGTACCACTACCAGCTCAGTATACATTGTAGTATGTATATACCTTCAAAAATGTTTTTAAAAATGCAGTTTTTATTAAAGAAATGTTACTTTCAATAAAAACATCTCTGATCATTTTGAATTGTTCACTTTCTAATTATTTCAAGTTAGTGTATTTCATTTCAAGTTTTTAGTTTTCCTAATGAATTTCAGGTGTTTTTCATATGTTTCCAAAAAAACATACAACAAGGCACAAGCCCTAAAGTCATAATACCAACTACTCAGTAATTGCATTATAAGAGGGATTGCATTTCTTATTCTTATTATTTCTTCACATGTTACTTCTTTGTTTCAAGTACTGTATTCAGGAATATGCACGTCGTTTATAGAATGTTAACAAGCCCCGCACTTTAACAGTCATAGGAAGGAAAAGCAATGAAGTAATATGATGACAAGTGAATGAAAGTGTTTGTCCGAATCACCAACACCAAGTCTACTAATAAAAATTGTATAAAAGCAAGTTCAACAAAGTTTATTGCGACTGCCTTGAATAAGTTTCCAATATTAATCACACTCGGTCATAATTTGTCCAAACCCTTCTCCCATATCAATGCACTGCTATCATTTTGTCCATGCCTTTTCTATTGGGTTGGGTTTTGGGCCAGCAGGTACACCGGAGTGTACGTGAATATACAACTCAAAGGGGTTATTACATCTATCGACACTTGTCCACCTAAGACCTGGTGTCTCCATATTCCCCTTGGAAGACCCTGTCCTTGCAAGCAACATACATGCGTGTCCTTTGACCAGGTGCCGGGCCTATTCCGCTCGCTACTTCCAGATCCACCCCCCTCATCCCCCTCCCTCATCAAAGTTAGTTCTCACTTGGGCAGTGCGCTCGCAAAGAGGCTGGGTGTATGGAAATGCACAAGTTGCCGAATACCATGTATAACTCAAGGGGCCACCCCAGACCCAGTGTCTCCATACTCCCCTTTGAAGACCCAGTCTCTGCAGTCAAGGTATGTAGGTAAACATTCACAAGGCCTTGTCTCTTCCGTTTCCTTCATTCTTAGCCACTCCCACCCTTATCAAAAGGCAGATCTCACTTGGACCATGTGAAGGGGCCCCTAGGGGACCCTCGCATATGAAAACAAGGCACAATCACCACACACAAACTGATACGCCAGACACAAGGTTGTATTCCCAAAATCTAAGGTTTATTGCAAAGCAAATAGTCTCAGTTGGCCAACTGGGTCCCACACCCCGCGATGTGTGTCTACCAGACCTCGGGGACGCAAGAGAGCTAGAATCGTACAACAGTTACATATATACAAAGCAAGCATCTTACAATCAGTAGTGACACCTCCAATACCGCCCCTGATACATTTCCTTTGAATTGGGCACGATGATTGACAATGGTGACAAGTATGACATCTTCAAACATTCCTTTAGCAACAGTTTGCAATTTCGCGAACATACAGACATAAGTCTTTGTTTAAAATAACACAATGCTTCTGTTTCTACAAGCAAGCTGTGCGTAGGGGAGAGACACATTCCAGGCCTTGCTATCTCTTGGTTTCTATTTGTGTGCTGGCGGTCAACTTGGTCCCCAGAGCTCTACAGGGCTCAGGAAAGAGGGGGGGCAAAGAAGAGCTAAGAAGAGCATAATTCAAGTCATTTAATGTTCACTTCTAGCATTTCTACTGTGTTTCCGAGACTAGCTGGCACCTGCTGTACTGATTAGAATGCCTTGCTGCTTATGTGAGGGAGGAGACCGGGCATTTCTGTCTGGGTTACTGCGTTATGTTTAAACATGTCTCTTGCGGCCTTGTGTTATGCACCAGTGGAACAGAATACTATTTCAGCGAAGCAGTTTTGGCATGAAGCAAAAGGCAAACGTTAGAGAAAACAAAATGGCAATTTCAGTCACCTCAATATGGCAGCACTTCAGTCAAGCTTATGGCTACATTTTTCTAATACTAAATACATGAGGCGGTTGGTCTTCGGCCAACAAAGTACATCGCCTTCCGATCGAGGGGTGTCTGTTTTTCCGGACTGACAAACCTTCCTTTTGGCCATATGCCAAACGCATCATCCATACATTGCATCCTCTTCTGACCAAGTATCTGAATCAGATTATGAATCTTGCACACTACTGGTCTCCTCTTCATTGTCATCAATATCGATTGACATGACTTCTTTTACTATCTTTGACTCATCATTACTATGAGTGTTTGTTTTAGTAGTGTCTTTCCTTTCCATCATCTGTAAACATCCCTCGCTTATCTCAGTGCATATTATAGGTAAGCAGTGTATGCAGCAACAACATGTCATAAATATTCCTAGCACTGCTACTAGGATCGCAAATAATTTCCATCCCCATGATCGTAATACTTCCCAGAACCATGAACTTATGTTTAATTTCCAACTGCCTTCAGCAGGGTGGAGGTCAGAGGTTAAAACGTGCAATTTTCTTATTGCTTCGAAAATCGTAGGGGAGGAGTCGCTCACAAATACGCAGCGCGTTGATCCCACGATTTTGCAAACACCACCACGATCAACCAGAATTACATCAAGAGCCATTCTATTTTGAAGTGACATTAATCTGATTCCTTTTTCCTCCAATGTCATACTATACAATATATCTGTTGTTCCATTTATTGTTTCCTCTAATATTCTGGACAGTCGTCTTATATTATAAGAGTTTATTGCTTGACCCCAAAAAGGTATGAATGATTTTGCTATATCCTCTACGATCAAACCTCCTTCCTTATTCCGTCGGGGTCTTGACCTGGCCCATTTGGCTATGTCTGCTGTTCTTGAGAGGAATACCCCAGGGAATAGGAATCCTAAGTAACAAGTTCCTCCCCAGTTTCTAGGTAACCAGGGATACTCTTTTTCTCCACATACAAAATAAACAGGATCTCCTACATAAATTGTCTCTACCTCCTTATCAAGGAATGCTATGCTCATGCATTTAGTAAATGTTCCCACGAATAAGAACCCTTCTTTCTCAAACAAAAGGGGACAAAATGTGGACTGTAATTTACTGTATAAGAGGGGGGCACTGCATCTTTATTTCCTTCTGGGTTCATATGAAAGGTGATCACAGATGATTTATGGGGCACAGACAATCTATCTCATGGCATCATTACTGGTGTAATCAATCGTGCTTTGTGGAATATGGAGCAACCTACCGGTTTCATAATGATTTCTTCGAATTCATTCATATTTGTTCGGTCTAGTTGACCAGATTTGCCTTTGTTCCATTTCCCATACTATAATGCACACAAAGAAGCGTAACATGCAGAACTCAATGGCAGGGGCTGCACATTCCATCCAATTCTTTACCACCATGCTGCGGCTAGTGGGCACAGACCCAACAGTTATTTTTTCTTAATATCGAGTGTGTCATATCCATTATTAGCAGTAATGTGTTATTTCCATAACCTTCCCTGTGTCTTTCTTCCATTGGGGACAAGGTGTAAGTGATCACATGAACCGGGCTTTCAGTAGTGGAAATGTTTCTAAAAGGCAAGACCACTTCCAATGGGTGTATTTCTTCCAAGTACCATAATACTAATACTGTCATAATTGGGGCTAATATACTCATTATGCACATTATTATCGTTAAGAACAGCATACAATTTTTCCGACAATTTCCTTTTTGTAAGTTTTCATGCACTTTGTTTGACTCATTATCAGCAGTGGTGCAAGAGGAGGCAAAAACCGGTTCCGGCATTCTTCTCTCTCGATTCTTCTTCTTCAGCAATGTTCGTCGTGAGTATCTCTTCTCGTTGCACTCGTTCGAATGTCAATAAGTTCGGTAATTGTCCTCAGTCTATTCATCCAATTCTTAGCAGCCTGGATTGCTATGTGTTGGGCAAGATCTCTGTGCATTGGCACATTGCTCAAAGAACTCGGGAGCAGTTTATCAATTACCTTCGTACCATGTGAGCCCCTCTCGTCCCCAAAGGGTGATCTGCACATGGATTTTTTTTTTTTTAGCACTGAGGATCCTCGCTTTTTGGGCTGTCTGATTTGCACAACCCTCATGCCGCTCTCCTCTAGGCCTCCGGTTCCTACTTAATCCGTGATAGGAAACAGAGGCAACAAAAAGATCAAACAAAATGATGATTTGATCACTCCTTCCAGTTCCGCAGATTATACCGCCTTGCTCCTGGTATCGTGTGATCGATGAATAGTGCAGATGCACTTCCAGACTCAAACTTGGAGTCAGCTTGTGGCACAATGACAGATGATGGCGGGCGCCCAGGTGATGATGCAAATTTCGTTTCAGGCTGTGGCGCAACAATAGATGGTGGGCGCCAAAGCGGTACATGTTTTGTGTCAGTCAGCTGTGATGCAAATTCTGTTGGACAATGTTGGGGCATTCTTTGCCCTTCCTCGTTTACAGCAATCTTTTCAGGCTTTGTTTCAGGATCAGGCAATTTTTGTGGCAAAGAACTGGCAAACGTCTCTTTCATTTCTGGGACCGCTGTCTCTTTCTGGTCGTCTCGATCAGGCAGTTTTTCAGATGGTGACGGGACCTTTTTAGCTTGCGTCACGTGAATCCACGCTTTTCTCCCGTCTACACCAATTGCGGTCTGCGTGGTCAGGAGGATCTTATAGGGTCCGCGCCACCTTGGTGCAAGTGATGTCTTCCATTCAAAGTTCTTGATAAGCACCCACTCTCCAGGTTCCAATGCATGTCCTGGACCAGTGTATCTTATTGGTAATGCCTCCTGCACCTGCTGATGAATCAAACGCAATTTTGTATTAACAGGGTATTCGAGCTCCCTCAACCATTTCGGCTGCGGTGCACACCAAACATTCACCGGTCTCCCCATGACTATTTCATATGAGGAGAGCCCAGTTTGTGCCTGCACAGGTGTACGCATACACAGTAACGCTATTGGTAATGCGTCTACCCAACTTAACTTGTTCCCTGTACAGATCTTGCTTATTTTGGCTTTCAGGATGCCATTGTGGCTTTCAATAAGACCGGCACCCATGGGGTGTCTAGAACAATGAAATCGCTTCTCAATCTGGAGACCTGCGCAAATCTCTAATATTACTGCGCCCACAAAATGCGGACCGTTGTCTCACCATATAACACAGGATAGACCAAAACGGGAGAAGTACTCAGTCAACATTACGTTTGCAGTGCTCATGGCGGTGCAGTCTTTTATTGGATATGCTTCCACCCATTTACTGAATGCACATATAACTACTAGGAAATACTTCAAGTTTTGGCATCCCTCCATATCTATGAAATCAAAATGGATTACCTCAAAAGGCATAGAGGGAGGGCTGAAACTGCCTGTTGGAGTCACCGTTCCCTTCCCCACATTGTGTTGTAGGCACGTGATACAGTTATGAACCATCCTTTCGGCATTCTTTTTTATGTGCGTGTTCTCCCATACTGTGGCTAGATGCTGGACTATCTTTTTGGCACAGATATGAGTAGGGCTGTGGGCCATCGTGATCATTGCAGTTACTTAGGAATTGTGCAACATCCAGTTTCTACTCTTCTTGTCTACCCAACAACCCTCTAGATCTAATTCAGCAGAGCCCTCAGCCCACCCTTGTATTTCATCTGCAGTGGCTTCTGCCTGCATTTCTTTTACCGTAGCAATTCCATTCTCTATCATGCAGGGTACTTCCTCAGGCTGTACTGTTAACATTTTTGTATTCAAGTCAGTGGCAGTTTGTTTCGCGATCCTGTCTGCAAATGCGTTTCCCTCTCCCACTTTGCATGTTACCTTTTTATGCGCCTCGCGTTTCACTATTGCTAGGCGCTTTGGACACGTGAGTGCAGACAGCAATCATACAATCAAAGGGCCATGCTGAATTCTGGCCCCATGCGATGTCAAGAAACCCCTCTCAGCCCAAAGTCGGCCAAAGTTATGGGCTGTCAGTATATATGTTTACACTTAGATTCTCAGAAATCTCACAGGCTCTGGTCAAGGCTATTATTTCCGTCGCTTGTGCAGAGTTGTAGGGGATTCTTTTACTCTCGACAATGCTCTTTAACGTGGTGATAGCATAGGCAGCAGTTGATGTGCCATCAGGTAGTTTAAAACAGGAGCCGTCACAAAACTCCGTCAGGCTCTTTTTGTGGGGTATCTCTTAAATCAATTCACCCCTTCGTTTCTTCCTCAGTAACCATTAAGCAATCATGGGGAGGTGTATCATTCTCACCGAGTTCTTTCATGGGAGGTGGCATTACTTCTGCAGGATTCAAAGCGCTACACCTCATAATTTGGATGTGTGGCGCAAAAAGGACAATTTCATATCTAATCAATCTAGCAGAGGTGAGGTGTTCCGTCTGCATTCTATTTAGTAGAACGTCGATGGCATGTGGCACCATCAAAATTAAGGTGTGCCCCAATACCATTCCTTCGGTTTGTTTCACTGACGCAGCAGCCGCTGCAACAGCTCGCAAATATCGTGGTAGTGCGTGCGCTACAGGGTACAGCGCGGAAGAAAAATAGCTGCATGGCCTATTTCTTCCCCCTTGTTCCTGTGTCAAAACGGACAACGCACAACCTTCACTCTCGTGAACAAACAATCTGAAAAATGTTTCATAATTTGGTGTGCCTAAAACTGGAGCAGAACACAATGTAGTTATGAGCAGATCAAATGCTCTCTGACATTCTTCATTCCACTGCAAAGGCACCACAACATCCTTCTTTGTAAACTCCACCATTGGCTTCACAATCAATGCAAAGTTTACAATCCACTGCCGACAATAAGAAGCCATGCCTATTATGGCTCGGACTCCTTTCTGTGTCTTTGGAATAGGCATAACAGAAATGCTCTTTATTCTTTCTGGCGTCAGTCTTCTCCCTTCTCTCGAAAGTAGGTAACCCAAATAAGTCACCTCCTTTCGACAAAATCGGAATTTCTTTAAGCTCGCTTTATGGCCATGCGCTGCTAAATGGATCAATAGCAACACTGTACTCTTTTTACAAATCTCCTCTGTGTCTGCTGCGATCAATAAATCATCTATATACTGTAACAATATGCAACTTGCTGGTAATTCTAGCATATCTAGTTGTTCTTTCAATGCTCTGCTGTAAATACTCGGACTCTCTGTGTAACCTTGTGGAATGCGTGTGAATGTGAATGATCGTCCTCCTAGTGTGCAGGCGAACACATATCTACTTTCCTTGTGTACCGGAATGCTGTAGAACGCATTCTTCAAGTCAATAACACTAAAGTACTCAGCCGAGGCAGGAATCATTGTCAAAATTGTGGTAACATCTGGAACCAATGGGAACTGAGGATCTACTACCTTGTTCAGTGCACGCAGATCAATTATGAAACAATACGGTACCTCATTACCTCCTTTCTTATACACCGGAAGAATGGGACTGCTACAAGTACTGCATGCAATCTCTTCAATCACTCCCAATCTTACCAAATCAGAAACAATACTTTTCAATCCTTTCTCTCCTTCTGCTGAGATTTTGTACTGTGGAATATGCAATAACATTACTCCTTCTTTCAGGGCTATTTTCACTGGCTCTATCTTCAAGCATCCCACATCATTGTCATTCAATGCCCATATACAAGTTGGCACTTCACTCAATTCTCCTGGCAAAGGTTTGGACACAAATTCAGATACCGGTACATTTTGTGATGATATAGTCAAACATACTCCATCTGGTGTACAGTGGATAACTGCACTCAGTTTTTTCAATAGATTTAACCCCAAAAGGTTCTCCCCACAATTCTCTGTTAAGAGAAATAGACAATATTTAGTGAATGGGCCTAATGTCACTGCTACTGGTTGGGACACAGGATTTATCACTGGGGTGCCTGCGAACCCTACTGAAATGTTTCTTTGCCCTGACAGTGGTATCTCTGGAACCAAGTGATGATCTATTGAGCACTTTTGTGCCCCCATATCTACGAGAAAGCTATGCTCTCCATTCCCGACTTTCATTTCTAGGATCCTTTCTGATTCATGGGAATAGACAGTGGTTCCGACCCCTGTCTTGGGCTTTCCTATTGGGGAAACAACACATCATCCGATGTGTAATCGCTACTATTACTATAGTACGCACCCGATCAGGGATCAAAAATGTTCCCGCCCCTACCTCTATTTCCATTTTGTGTGTTTTGATGGCTCTGAATCGGAGTAGAAGTTTGATTCTATGCTAGGTTCTGATTTTGGGTACCATTCCCTTGACCATTCTGGTACTGATGCACGCTATTTCTATTTTGCCCATTAGTTCCTGGATGCCCCCTATGCTGTCTTCTTTGGCCATAACCATTTCTATTCTGCAGATGTGGACATTGAGCTCGCCAGTGATCTTCCTCTCTGCAGTATGCACACTGATTCAATCCCAGAGGCCCTCCATGCATGTTTAAATTACTTCTGCCTTGTGCACTTCCTCTTCCTCTATTGTGTCCCGCCACTTGCTGGAGTAGCACTTCAACCATTGTTCGTAGTGCTTCTATTCTCATTGGCAAGGGGTACTCATCAAACATTTCATGTATTTCCATTGTGGGGATGCTAGGATCTGAAATCCATTTTAACGCCTCTCTTACACATACTTTTAGTTTATCGCCTGTCTGTCTTGTCGACTGCAAATATCGCCGCTGTATATAGGGCTCTACCGCTTCCATCCTATCTCTCCTAATATCTTTACTCCTATACCCTGGTATGGCAAACATTTCAGCATATTCATCATCAAGTTCATTCTTAAGTTCAAAAAGTTGGTCTACATGTTCCCTTATCTCTTCCTCTCTCCCTCTACAGCGCACTAATGCATTCAAATCCAACAATCGTTGCAGCGGTAGCTTTCCAATTAACTGTTTCCATCTCGCCACTCAATATTCCCCCGTGCATTCCAACACTACCTGTCTTTCATTGCTCCTTCTGAAGTCATACATCGAAGCTAGCCTGACGTTGCATCATTCCCGTTTATATACATTTCGGCCTGTTCTTGCAATTCTCGCTTTCTCTCCTTGTTGATCGCACTACGGGTCATTCTCGCACATCCACTTTGTCCGGCCCCTTCTTCTGTTTCAACGAGTTCAAGTTCAATCACAAGAGGGGCTGATGGGACAGAAACAATCCTGGGGAGGGAGGTGCAGATGGGACACCAGGAACGGGAAATGACTGTTGCGGTGCTGACTTGGCTATTGGGAGGCGCTGATTGTGCGGTCTGTGGCTGTGATGGGATTTGGTCAGTTGGGAGGGGCGGAGCAACTGGAGGGGGCTGAGCGATAGGTACTAATGCAGTCTTTTTAGTCTCTCCCCTGGGGCCTCGCTTTGTATCAGTTAAAATTTTATTTATTAATTCATCTGATGAATGCAACTCTCGTTGTGGGTATGTCTTTTATATACTCAACTGGTCGCGTCTATTTGACTTTCTCAAACTATCATTCCACTCCTCCTCTTCCTTTTCTCTCACTCTCTCTGCTTTCGATTTATGCCTGCGTGCATGTTTCTCTCTACTTCTCCAGCGAAGCATTGCTTCCCTTCTCCAGTCCCTAAGAATATCAAATGCTGCAGGGCGTGTTTTCTTATCATCAACACCTTCTCCAAATTATCTATTCTCGTCATTTCAAAACTCCCATGATTCGGCCACTGGAGAACTTCCTGTTTTCTGGTTTGCTTATGCCAAATCTCACAAAACATTATTGCTCCCACACCATATTTCACATACATATCATACGCCAGCGTTCCCATGGGTGGTGCAACCTGGCCAGTTTCCAAAGATTGTCGACCGCAGCGGAAAAATCCCACTAGGGTGGACAATACCCCAGGCATGTTTTAACCTTACCCTTGGCTAATCAACCTTACACTGGGTGTTTGATTTTCCAAAATCAACTCTCAACCAATATCAGGATTACTTTGAATCGGGGCACGACTCACCTGATCAATCAAGTTGTCCTTTTCAAGACGCAATTCGTCCGTATACTGACGCAACCAATGACGTTGTGTCTGCATATCTTGGCTCACTCTGCCTCGTTTCGGGACCCTCGCCTCCTTGTTCTCTGGCCAGGCACGTCGATCAGGGAGCAGTTGTGTGCAAATCTGCAAAGGAGTCGCATCGCTTTTGCAGGGGCGCCCCGAACACCTGTTGATCCCGGCTCAATCGTCCTGTCCTCGCTGTTCTCTCCGCCTTCCTTATCTTACAACGTACACGATGGAACAAGTGGGGGAGGGTCCCTATTCGGTCGCCATCTTGAAGGGGCCCCTAGGGGACCCTCGCATGTGAAAACAAGGCACAATCACCACACACGAACTGATACACCAGACACAAGGTTGTATTCACAAAATCTAGGGTTTATTGCAAAGCAAATAGTCTCAGTTGGCCAACTGGGTCCCATGCCCCGCAACGTGTGTCTACCAGACCTCAGGGGACACAAGAGAGTGAGAATCATACAACAGTTACATATATACAAAGCAAGCATCTTACAATCAGTAGTGACACCTCCAATACCGCCCCTAATACATTTCCATTGAATTGGGCACGATGATTGACAATGGTGACGAGTATGACATCTTCAAACATTCATTTAGCAACAGTTTGCAATTTTGCGAACCTACAGACATAAGTCTTTGTTTAAAAGAACACAATGCTTCTGTTTCTACAAGCAAGCTGTGCGTAGGGGAGAGACACATTCCAGGCCTTGCTATCTCTTGGTTTCTATTTGTGTGCTGGCGGTCAACTTGGTCCCCAGAGCTCTACAGGGCTCAGGAAAGGGGGGCCGCAAAGAAGAGCAAAGAAGAGCATAATTCAAGTCATTTAATGTTCGCTTCTAGCATTTCTACTGAGTTTCCGAGACCAGCTGGCACATGCTGTACTGATTAGAATGCCTTGCTGCTTACTTTCCAAGGATATGTGAGGGAGAAGACCAGGCATTTCTGTCTGGGTTACTGCGTTATGTTTCAACATGTCTCTCGCGGCCTTGCGTTATGCACCAGTGGAGCAGAATACTATTTCAGCTAAGCAGTTTTGACATGAAGCAAAAGGCAAACGTTAGAGAAAACAAAATGGCGATTTCAGTCACCTCAAAATGGCCGCACTTCAGTCAAGCTTATGGCTACATTTTTCTAATACTAAACACATGAGGTGGTTGGTCTTCGGCCAACAAAGTACATCGCCTTCCGGTCGAGGTGTGTATGTTTTTCTGGACTGACACATGCGCTTGCAATAGTTGTTGGTATGTGCCCACATTCTCTTACAAAATTTGACGTCATCAATCCTTCACCTTTATCAATCTTTGCACATACCAAAATATTGCTATGCACTGATACTATATCACAGCCCTAAATAAATAACAACAAAAATTAGGGGCAGTCCTTCCACATGTCAAATTCACATATATAACCACTTTTCAAAGTGTTTACAAACAAATTCAAATCCCTAGCAAAAAAAACATCTCTGCAGTCTACTATGGATATCATCATCGCACAGCTTGTTATCTTCGTTGCTGAATCTCCCCATAGATTTTCCAATCTAAAGGTAATTGAACTCTTGGTTATAACAAAGTTCTCTTTTTTAACTTGGTACATTTAAAGTGCATTTTAATCAATTTATATCCAGAAATTCTTTTCATATGATATGATATGGCATTTGTAACGCGCCTATACACAAGTGTTTCAAGGCGCAACGAGGCAGAGAGGGGGGAACAAGGGGAGACAGACAACGATCCTACTAGGCCAGGTGTCATTCAGATCGCACAAGTGCATCGGTAGGGGGGACGGGAAAAGTGCGAGGGGGAAAGGGAGAGGGGAAAGTGCAGTACAGGGTTAGTAACGAACAAGATAAATAATAAGGGCCAGCTGGTGGCAAGTGCAAGATAAGTGCAGACAAGTGCTGGGAAGGGGGGCTGTAGGGATACAGAGACAGTCGTGCAGTGCAGGGGTTGCCAGGAAGGCAGTGCAGGGGAGAGTGGCTGGGCCAAGGACCGAGAATGGTGAGTGGCCCAGTTGCTGATTCAGTACAGTTTCAATGATTTAGCAGAGGAGAGGGGGAGAGAAAGCAGAAGCAAAGAGGAAGGTTTTGAGGTGCTTCCGGAACCGGAGATGGTTCTCCTCAAGTTTCAGGGAGGCAGGAAGGCTGTTCCAGAGAGAGGCCCCTGCTGCAGAGAGAGATCTCCCCCCAACTTGTTGCTTCGAGAAGCGGCTGACCCTGAGGGAGTTGGAGGCGGATGAGCGAAGTGCTCAAGAAGGAAGATATTTAGGAAGGGAAAGTTGAAGGTATTTTGGCCCCAGGCCGCAGAAGGCCTTGTGGACAATGCAGAGGGTTTTGAACTTAATCCTCGCAGCCACAGGGAACCAGTGTAGCGATTTCAGTCCTGGAGAGATACGGTCCCTGGGCTTGAGGCCAAGGAAAAGTCTCGCAGTCCTGTTCTGGATGAGGTACAGAGGGCGGAGAGTAGAGGCAGGAAGATTTAGATAGAGGCTGTTACAGTAGTCCAGCTTCGAGAGAACCAGGGCTCTGGAGACAGTGAGCTTCTGGGGGAAGGAGAGGAAAGGAAGGATACCTCTGAGGAGGTGAAGCTGGTAGTGTGACTTCTTAGAAACATCAGAAATGTGAGGAGAGAAGGACAGTGTGGAGTCGAAGATGACCCTGAGGTTTTTTGCCTTGCAGGTAGGAGCAGGAAGAGGGCCGGAATTCCTTCATTATCAACCTTTCAATGTATTATTATATCTTGGATTCCTACATTACATGTAATGGCCCTTTCTTGAATATGTAATGTTTTGTCATCGCTCTTATCATTTTGTGGCACAATGGATGATCAAAGTTCCAGAAAAACATTTCTTCGTATGACAGACCATTGACATAAATGCGGGCAGTTAACCTGGTGGGTCAGGCTAGCTTACAGGGCAGTTACCAAACTCTCAAGTGATTTGTATTTGCAAGGTTTTTATTGTTGAATCAATCGCTGTCATACTTTAATAATTATGATCTTTTTACAATTTATTTATTAGATCTTCCTGAGCATAAAACAATGCCTTCATGTATTGTTTTGAGTTGCCCTAATATCAGCCATAATAAGACTTCTGGTACAATGATGCACATTTTCCCTAACGATATGTCATTGATATGAACATTGTTGTGTGGGATGTTTTAACCCACTAGTCCAGGCCCTGCAACATTACTGTGCGCTGTTTGCATCAGAAACCTCAGAGTGGCCACTGGAAAGCATTATGCGCGCTAAAATCTCCCAGAAGTGTGCAGGAAAACCTGAAAAATAGGCTGCCAATCCACTTTTGCCTATGTCAGTGGTAACACAGGAGACCACTGCCAAAACCTACCATTTGGCTACCCACAAAGTCAAAGGAAACTACTGGAAAAAAGTAATGCTGCATTGCAAAGAGAAACACAGCGATGTTTGAAAATCTGTTTTTCTTGGCTGTCAAATTTGCAAAAATCATGGTTCACGAACCACACAAAAGATCCAACCTCCTTGTTGGGTGTTAAACATCATTCTACTTCAAGAATCCACATAAATACAAGGTCAGCAGAAGTACATTTATCAGAAGACAATCCACATTTAAAGATGCGTGCTTGGAAAATATGTTGAAAATGGGCGCAATACCGCTACTCGCCTGTGTCAGAAGCTGGCGATCTCTAAACCTGTCATGTTAAACTTGTGTCTCAAAATCTAAGTGTGGGGAAAGAAGAGACTTCCAATCAAAGGCAATATAGGTTGCCACTACTTAATGTTGATGTGGAAAAGACTGGAATTGCAGATATGGTTGCTTATTTGTAACATTGTACCTGTAAATTTCACAAAGAACAATGTCACAATTTACTGTAAGGTACCCTGATTCAATTAAACTTCAAAGAGGTTTTCCCCCACTGAGAACACACCACCCTTTTCCTTCCCACCAAAAGGAGACGATCTCTCATTTGGATGCTAATGAGAAGAGGCGGAGACTTGCTCTGCTGCTCTGGTAAAGAGACAATGGGTTTCTTGAACTGAAAGAAAATGCTTATTTAGGGCGTGAGCAGAAACCAGCCCAGGCAGGAACAAGCTCACGTTACTCTCTGACTCAGCCAAGCCTTGGAGGCGGGCCAGACTGAAAATGTGGATTTGAAACTGAAGTAACTGTATGTTTGAGAAAAAGACTTATAGCACATTGGGCTGAACTGGTAAAAATATGGAATTTAGAGGTTATTAAAATGAAAAGGTCGCTCACAGTTTAAAACGAATCTGGAATCTGCGATGTTCAGAGACTGAACCACGAAAATGTTAAGATTGTAGCAATTGTGATAATGTTAGGAATATGAAAATTTACAGGAATATACTCAGATGTTATGTGCATATATGTAAGAAAAATTGGACAAATCCGACAATGGGTAACCAACTAAAAGCGCAAAAAAATGTCATTTGTGAACCAAAACTCGTAGGAAGAGGAGACTTTGACAGCAACGTACCTTAGTTAATCTATAATGTAAATATGTATTATTAACAAGTTGGGGATATTGCAAATATGTTTTTTAGGAAAAATAGATTTTCTGGGTAAAAACAAAGGGGAGGGTTTTTCTCTGGACCATAAACACAGTGTCACTCTGACACATCATGACACATCATGACACACGGTTCCCTTCTCAAATCAGGGGAGAGGGAATTCTCTGACCTATCGGATTCTTAGAGGGTTGGGCATAGTATAATAAGTCTACCCACCCCCTTGAAAAATACATAAATAGGGACTGCTGAGGACAGAAAGCACACGCACACATTCACCCATCAACTGATCGACTGGCGAAGCGCTCTGCAGGAAGAACCCATATCCAGACTCCAGAACCCATATTCAGACTCCAGAACCCTGAAGCAAAAGGCCCAATCCAAAAAGCTGAATCCTTCTTAGATGGCCTTTAAAATCTTGCAACCTTATTTTAACCCCTAAACCTCCAAGGGGCGTAACTAATCCCAACAGCCTGGCTGAGCTGTTTTGCTGCTTCTGGCCAAGAACTCTTGCCAGAACCCAGAGATCCAAACCAGTAGAGCAGAGCTGTACCCAGAATCAACCCGTCAGATCCAGTCCAGGAGGCCGTGCAGACCAGAGTACCTTGCTGAGTGCAGAACCAAGCGCCTGAGACCTGGACTGGTGGCGAGCGAATTCCAGCCAAACCCTTGACCAGATCCTGACGGGCCTATTCCATTCCAAACCCATAGTGTGAGTATTTAGCATAGAACTGCCCATGGCCATCTCTTAGTTTTAAGTAATCCAATACAACCCATTCCAATATAACCAGAACTGCATTGTAGAATCTCTTGTGTCTATCCTGAATTCCCTGGATAGGTGGCTGTGCTGTTGTGTAATTTGCGGCTCCAAAGACTCCCTAGTGTTAAGAAATCTTTGTTGGTAAATCTTCAAAAGGGCAATCTCATTTGTAAAATCTTGGACCTTTTTGAGAAAAATCAACCTTTACTAAAACCTCTGTAACTTTTGAACCGTACATGCTAGGAACAAACTAATAATGTAATCGCGTTTTTCGTGCGCTGAAAAGTTTGCCGCGATTTCGCATTTGGCTAAATTTCACCACATGTAAAAACAGCTATTTCTTGCATTCAACCTCTGAATTTAGTTTCCTATCTGCCAGTCTTTGAAACATCATTGCTAGTGTTTACCTGAACCTATCCAAAGCAGCTCTCACTAGTTCTGAATCCTATTTAGCGAATTAAAGTCATTTTTGGCATTTTTCCCATTCATTTCAAATCACATTCAAAAGCATTTGACCTGTTTTAAAATCATTCCTGTTCTCTCTAAGCTTGCTGGGGAATTGGGATTGAACTGCATTGTTGATTGTATATTCCTGAAACCTGTGTGCCCTCATTCTATCTTTTCATATTGCATATTAGGGGGGATTGAGTAGTGACAGGGGGAAAGAGTGATTACATTGTCTTTGATTGAATTCATATCAAGTTTTATTTCTGTGCTGCCAAAATTTCATATCATTGCATTTCATTGAACCCACATGAAGTTATTCTCTGCTACATTATTCTTCTCACCCATACTCCTATTGATTAAAGAGATTGTTGATTGTTGTGATATCACCCATTGCTGATCAGTGTATAAAGATTAATAAGTGTGACATCTAGATATTGTTCATATTCATAAAGTGTGAAATATATATATTGTTTAATTCATCAAATAAATCTTTTAACTTTACAAAACAACCTACTTCTTGGTTCAGTGAGACCGGGGGGATTCAAAGACAGGGGCGTTATATAAGGGTACATCATCCAGAAATAAAAGAACCTTTGACATAAAAATATATAAATAAGGGTTCCAGCTGGGCATTACAGCTAGGCATTGACTTAGTTGGAGTGCTGGGTTGAAAC
The DNA here is from genome assembly GCF_040938575.1 of Ambystoma mexicanum. Lineage (NCBI taxonomy): Eukaryota > Metazoa > Chordata > Amphibia > Caudata > Ambystomatidae > Ambystoma > Ambystoma mexicanum. The sequence goes on from NC_090921.1 coordinate 988,749,193, forward strand.
CACTTACAGATTGGGGGCTCGTCGCGGGATTTCTGGATTAGATGTACCACTTATGACAGCTTAACACAGTGTGCTAACTAATAGGATACATAAATCCTGTTGGGCTACCACGCTGTGTTACACTGTAAAAGCACCCCTCAAAAGGGAACACTCTAAATGGTCTGTTTTGCAAAAATAAAATAAACTTCTGTAAGTCAGGAAGGAAATTAATATTTCCAGAATGGCGACATTGGTAGACATCAAGATGGCTAGAGAACACCTTTTGCATAAGTTATTTATGGGAGGTGAATGGACTGAGCAGGATCAGAATGGGTGGTTGCAGGCAATCACACAACAGATCACTGCAACAGGGTTAGATATATGGAAAGACCAGTGTCCCTTGCATGTGGCCCTGAACGAACTATATATGGCCCCTAAGGCCAAGGAAGAACAAAACAAGATTGCCAACATAGCGGCATATCTATATTTATCTATGGGCGCCATACAGGAGAAATATGCTGAAGGCCAAGATCTGGCAAGTAGGCAACTGATGGCATTAGAAAAAAACCAAACTGAGCAGAGGCTGCAGAGGAGCCAGTAGTCCGAAAATGAAAGCAGGCAGTATATAGTTAAAATAAAAGAGGACATGGGTATCCTGCAGCAGGAAAAGGCAGAACAGGATACCAGAATTCTGGCCTTGCAGAAGGAGTACCAAGAAAGTTTGGACTCCCTACTGCAGAGCCAGAAAAAGCTGGAGCAACAGATCAATTTCAACAGGGCATGCACAGAGCAGGTAGCCACCCTGCAAATCCAAATAGACATAGAGAAAGAGGAAAGCAATACATTGATTTTGAAAGACCTGGGTACCCAGGCAGAGTTTGAAGAAGAGCGCCAGAAAGCTGGTGTGCTTCAAAGACAGAGGGACGACCTGGCGGCACAGAGGCAGGCTCTTGCTCAGGAAAGGGACACCTTAGGCCAGGAAGTCTGTCACTTAAAAGGGAAACTGGAAGAAAATCGCCTGGCCCTCCAGGGACTGGGTGACCTCCAAAAAGAGCATGAGAGGGTGTTAGAGCACACCAGGAGGGTGGAAGATGCTCTGGCAAGGAAGGAGCAGGCCAGTAGGGACAGGACTCAGGAGGTAACCCTCCTGCAGCAAAGACTGGCCCAGTACTCAAAAACAACCCAGGAAGCACAGAGAGAAAATGAGGCTCTCTGTGAGAACAATGACAGGCTCCACAGGCAGGTAGCCATGCAAGAGAGACTGATAGAGACTAGTAAGGCCTTAATTGAGGAACGGAAATCTCAGGTTCTTGCATGGCAATGGGCCACAGGGGCTGATAGAGATGAGGTTCGCTGGGAAAGGGAAACACCTGAGCATAACCTCAGGAACCCTAGTACCAGAGGCCTTCATCTCTCCAAGTCCCTGGACTCTGCCATGTTATAATGGACTTGTTGCCAGTGCATGACTGCAGGAATGCTGCTGTGTCCTAGCTTGGAACGCTGTGTAAGCCTGCAGAATGTTTGGCATTGAATCCAGCCCCTGGGTTCCAGCCTGGTCAGTTGAGCCTGGGTGATGGGACCCGGTGGTCTTTCCTAGTTAACAGCTTATGTAACTTACAATAAAGAACTTACAAATAACCCTAAGAAGACTACAGAAGCTGCTTTATAATATGCCACCCCCATGTCCACTGGCGCACATGAGCCCAGGGCCACGGGGATGGCAGATTTCAATCCAGTCAGAAGTATGGGGCTCATAGACCAGCACCTCCCAAGAATGGATGGGCGGGCATCTGGGTATGGGTTCCCAAGTACTATAAGATTTAGTGGGGAACCCCATGAGAGTAAGCCCACTAAGGGCATCTTGAAAACCTCTGCCCAGCTGGGGCAGTGGGGGGGTACCCATCAAATCCTGGGATCAAGGAGGAATCAGAAGACTCCTCTGATCGCCCCAGGACACAGGAGACTAGGTCCCCACATTCTGCCAGCTATTCCCAGAATCGCAGAATCCGGGACCTTCTCACCAGAATACTCCAGTTTCTTTGCGGGGCTGGAGGACCAAAATCATTCTAGATGGTCCACATATAGGGCGGCCATCTTGAAGCATTTTCCTGTACACAGAAATCCCCAAGAGGCTCGCAAGGCAGCCTGCAACCTGTAACAAGGGGAGGATCAGGCCCCACAAGAATGTGTGCAGGAATTAAAGTGTGCCTTTGCGCAGACTACCAGAAGGGTGTGCACGGACAGCAAAGAATTTGTCAATACTTTTTTCCACGCACTACCAAAGTACATCATGACCCAGCTAGTGAGAGATTTTCATGAGAAAAGATCACTAGATTGGGTCATTGAACAGGCCACCCGAATCTATGAGGTGCAAAAGCCCATAGAAAACAAGAATAATCCTAAAAGCCCCAAACCAACCAACACCCCTGCTGCTGCTAAGGTGGCAGAGGTGAAGGTTGCCCCCATTTTAGATTTGGAGATGGGGGGGGGCCTAAAAACCTGCCTGCACCACAGAATAATCCCAAGTCCAGAAGACCCTCGGGCCAGTCACAGACAGGGAGCCAAGGAGGTAGTCCCCCAAATGGGATCCCTCACTCCCCTGACTACATAAGTCCTCGCTATAAGGGAACAGACCAAACCTGGGTTATGTGTGGACTCCTCCAGCCCAAGGGGGGAATCCAACCAAACAGCACCTAACCCATGGAACTTCCCTCCTCACTTCCCCCAGGAGGGCAGAAATTCCCCAAATCCTGGAAGAACTTTTTCCCCAGGTACCCACAAAACTTTCAGCCCCAGAACAATCCATCCTTCTTTCCCCACTTTCCTGAGCCCAGACAACCCAATCCGGGAGAGGGGAGGCCAAGGGTGGCGGGGTACCCACATTTTTCAAACCCGGGGTACTTTCAGAGAAGGGATAGTTACCCTTCCGGGATCAGCCCAGGGGAGAAATGAGAATCCCATATCAGCCTGAGCGGGTATCACAGCTAGAGCGCCAGGCCAAAACATTGCACAGGATCTGGGTCGCATGCTGAGGGCTCAACAGAACCCTCAGATGAGCATGCCGGCACAGAAAGCCTCAAACTCTGGACCTGGTGCTCCAGAACAATGACGGGGGCAGCACCCGACAACCTACCGGTTCCCAGGGAGGAGGCACAAGGGGAAGGGGGGTGTAACGCCTTGGAGGAAGAATCCTTCCCCACTTGTAAAAAGCCCCTGGAAACCCAGGAACCGGAACCAAAATCTCCTGCCCCTGAAAGTCTGCCACCCAAGGAGCAGAGAGGGGGTAGGAGAAACAAAGGACCCAAACAGACCCATTTTGTGGAGGAGGTACAGATCTTCCAATTTGAAGGCGAGGGATCCTCAGAGGATCCTGGGAAAAGGATCTTCTCCTTCAGAGATGGGGGAACTCCTCCCAAAGAGAAATGGGTCCCAAAGGGTTCAAATCCAGACTGGGTAGATGTGGGGACTGAGCTAGCGCCGCCCATCATCCAAACCCAGAACCAACAGCATGAAAATCCCCTGGTTCAAACCCATCCTGGTGACTGCCTCCAAAAGGGGGGGGGGTGGCCCAGAACCGGAACCAGGGGAACCCAAAACTTTGCCCATCTCTAGTTGCCACCTTTGATTTCAGATTCCCTAGGCTCCGAACAGAATTCTGCCCAAATCTCTTCTCTCGCAATGTCCAAAACTAGAAAACGAAACCACCAGTTGTCCAAAAATGTACATTATCTGTGCCCCCTTGCAGAGAAGGAGGGAAGATTCTATGCCCCGGTACAAATACAGGGGCAGGGTACAATTTTGGCACTGGTGGACACTGGATCCCAAGCTGCCCTTCTGTCCAAAAAGGCCTTTGATGAACTGAATTCATGAAGGGAGGAGAATTAGCAAATTCCTCTCCCCCTTCTTCCTGGACAACTTCAGAACTCTGACGGGAAGGAAATTCCCGTCGAGGGGACTGCGGATTTGGACATTAAAATTGGGCGACACAAGGTGAAGCACCCGGTCATAGTTGTGACTCCTGCGAAGGTTGTCACCCCTAATAGATTGTGTAAGCAAGGTCCTCTGGACCCAGACTAGCCAACCAATAAAGTTAAAACAGAGTGTCAACCATGTTAGTTTAAACGGCACATGCCACATGGTTGAACAAAAATCTGACCAAGTAGAATTTCACTTCCAGAACAGCCAAATTCCAGACGTGACAGTAATAGCAGTAGGACAACAGACTGGTGATGGGGGGTCCTCTCTATTTCTGAAAATCAACCTTCCCTCCAGTTTAAGGTGGCATTCCACACTGGAAGGAAACACTCTGAAATTCCTTACCAATCCACAATCAGACATTCCCACTCCTATAGTCCAGAAAGATGAGAAATCAGCTCAGAGCCTGGCTGATATTCAGCAAATTGGAGAACAGTTGTTCATTCCTGTTCAGTTAAATGAAGGGAAGGACTCTGTTCTCGCCCGAGTGTGTGTGAACAACTGTAAGAGCTTCATCAGTGAAGCCATGTTCCGCCAACTCCCAAAAGATCCAGCCGTTCCCACATTTAGGCTGATAGACAAATGGGAAAGGGATCTGGAAACACCCAATTCCAAACATCTCCTGCCAAGCAGGTGTATGCTCAAAATCTCCATAGGCAACAATAATTGTTGGGTTGTGCGAGACGTCACTGCCACCTTTTACTTAGGTAGTGACATTCTCAATCGCTTTGCCATTAGTTTGGACCTAATAAACTTCAAAGCTTGGTCCCGATTAGCAGATAATCCCATGGGCTTTGATGATCCAGACAAAGCATTTAGGTCAGCTCAACTGCTGCCTTATGCAGTTGAAATTCAGATTGGAGAGGAAGTCACCATCCCAGAAAGGACCTGACAATTCTCCCTGGAAGTGAAAGTTAAAAGAGGACAGAAATGGAAAAACCCTGATGCCTATATTCATCTAAATGCTTCTCTCCAACAGCAAGGGTTGGGGGTAAACCCAACACCATTAGTCAACATAGAACATGACACCATTCCAATAGAGGTAGATAATAGCGTCTTAAAGAGTATCACTCTACCGGCAGGCACCATTATTGGAATGGCGGTTGATGACCAACATTTTTCCATTGATTTAGGCAATGAAATGTTAGGACCAATCCCCAAGGTCTGTTTTGACAGTGACAGTGATGACAACACAACACCAGACAGGATCTTTACCCAGCATGGGGGGAACTTCCTGGTGTACACTTCCTGCCCTTGTGACCTCAGGAGGGATGAGGTGATTTTCCAGGTCCGTGAGGACTGCCTTCCCCACCTGAAGCCACCCGTCCAAATCAGCACTTTGACCAGGGACTTCTCCAACCAGCTGGAGGAGGCCGCTGAGATAGTGAAACCAGAAGTATTTCCAGGCTTCAGGCAGATGGTTGAAGAGAGAGTCAACCTAGCTGATGCCTGTGAGACTCTGGAGCAGAAGCAAAAATTGAAACAAGTTTTCTTGGATTTTCAAGATCTCTTTGCGGTGGACTCATATGACTGTGGTCACACCGACATCCACACCACAACAATTACCACAGACCCTGGCATGACTCCAGTGTTTGTGAAGCAATATCACTTGCCTCTCGCATCAATGGAGTCCCTTACTGAAATAATTAAGAGCCTTGAGTCCCGTGGGATAATCCGTCCAGTCCATAGCACCTTCAATAATCCGGTGCTGGGGATATTGAAGCCAAACGGCCAGTGGAGACTCTGCGCCGACCTTAGGGAGCTCAACAAACGGGTCCATACTTCCCGATGGCCTCTTCCCTACATTGACCAAGGGCTGGCCCAGATCCAGGGGTCACAGGTATTCACTGCAATAGACGGGGCCAATGGATACTGGACTGTACCTGTCAGTAGGGAGGACCAATACAAGCTGGCCTTTACCTTTGGGGGACAGCAGTACACATGGACCCGGACTCCCTTCGGATACATCAACTCCGGCAATGAATTCAACATTTTCCTACATAAGGCCATGCCCGACCTGGGTGAAAGGGGTAACCTGGCCTATGTGGATGATGTTCTCATCAAAAGCTCAACTGTGGAGGAACACATAGCGGAGATCCGTTATGTTCTGACACAGTTGAGGGCGGCCGGAGCAAAACTTTCCTTTCAAAAGGCACAGTGGTGTAGAACCCATGTTAATTTCTTGGGGCATGAGATTACTCCTCAGGGTCTCTGTCCCCAGGAAAAGAAAATGGAAGCACTCCAGAAATTAAAAGACCCCACAACTCTGCGGGAACTAAGGAGCCTCCTTGGACTGACTAATTACAGTAGAAAGTTCATTGAGGGCTACACAGAGATCACAAGACACCCTGATTCATCTTTTGATGGGGGGAGTCAAGTGGGAATGGGGTCCAGAACAAGCCGAGGCAGTAAGACAACTCAAAAGAAGCCTCTCACAAGCGCCTTGCCTAGCTTACCCGGTCAAAAACAAGGAGTTCTTCTTGGAGACAGGGTTCTCTAATACATGCTTGACTGCAGTATTATACCAAAAGCATGACAAGGTCAATAAAGCAATCTCCTATGCGAATAAAACTTTATCCTCTGTGGAGGAAAAATTCAACGATTGTGAGAAGGCACTCCTGGCAACAGTGTGGGCATTGAAGAATTACCGCCCGTTCATCCAGGCGGAACACATCATAGTGAAGACTCCACACCAGCCTCTGCAATATCTCCAAAGTGACAGAATCCGGGCCGGAAATGTGAGTAATTCCCAAATTACTTCCTGGATTCTGTCAATGCAAGGCTTTCCTGTGGAGGTCAGATATGGCTAAAACAAGAAGAGTGCCCTCACGCAAGGTCTGGCTGACTTGCATGATTGTGCAAGAGAAAACTGTCTTGAGGACGAAAGTCTAAAAATCAAGGACAACATGGAGGCATACCTTAATTCCCCACACAAAGTCTTTGAAGAAGACAAGTGTGAGGGAATGCCCACTGTCTATGTGGATGGATGCTCTTACCATGTTGACAACAACGGGGAAAAAGAACTTGTGGCCGGCGTAGGGAATGCATGGGTGAATGAGATCCCAGAACCCTCCGCTGGGTACAAGATTGGTCCCCGGAGTAGTCAAGTGGCAGAGTTGATGGCTGTGTATCAAGCCATCCTCATTGCTGTCCAACATCAACTCCACGAACTGGTCATAATCACAGATTCGGATTATGTACGGAACGGGTTCGTGGAGCACCTGGTTAACTGGAAAACCACAGGCATGTTATGTGCTAATAACAAACCCTTGAAACATGGGAAATTAATTCAAAATATTGATGATCTGGTCACCTCGAATGGGATGACCATCTACTGGAAAAAGATCAAGGGCCATTCCAAAGTAGAGGGACCAGACAAAACTGGAAATGACTTAGCTGATCAGCTGGCCAAAACCGGAGCCATCCAAGGGGATCTACTTGAGATCGAGTCCCTGTTGGAGGAGATCCAGGTCACTGCTATCACTAGGTCCCAGACAAATGCTCACAATGAACTCTCAACTGCACAATGGAGTAAGGAGACCCCAGATGCTGATTTGATTACGGCTCAGAAGGGGGATCCAATAATTGGTAAGTTTTATCAACACATTGTGGACCCTGAGAACTTTCTCCTGACGGATACTGATTTAATTGGGAAAGAGGACCTCAGAGTGTTGATGAAATGTCCAAAAAATGTTCTGAATCCAAGACGGTTTGTTGGTGAGGAGATCCCTAGCTGGTCATGATCAGTGGGTGGTCCCTACCTCATTCCGAAGCCTGATGTTAAGTCACGCACATGATGCGGCCACAGCCGGTCATAGGGGGTTTCATACAACACTTGAAATCTTAAGAGAGGTTGCATACTGGCCACACATGGGGCAATACTTGAAGGGGTGTCTTGTGTGTGCACAATTTCAGCCAACATCCCTCACACATCCCTCACACACTGTGCGCCTCCCCAAAAGAGGGGGAGGACACTGCCATGGTCAGATTTACAAGTCGATTTCATCAGGCCCATGATTCACTCCTCTAGGGGAAATAAGTACATGTTGACTGTGACATGCTTGTTTACTAAATGGGTGGAATTTCTTCCGGCCCCAAACTGCAAGGCAGAAACAGCAGCTGCCCTGATGATCAACCACATCTTTTAACGTTTTGGACTACCCCAAAGGATCGAGTCAGACCGAGGTAGCCATTTCACCAGCGAAGTAATTACAAAGATGTGGAAGATACTTGGGGTCAAAAGGAAGCGATACATTGCTTACCGGCTAGCCGCTAGTGGTGTAGTGCAGAGATATAATAAAACAATTGTGAGCATATTAAAAAAGTTTGTGGCAGATTCTGGGCCAAGTTGGGATATTCGATTACCTCTTGTCCTAATGGCCATCAGATCTACCCTTCATCTGCAACTAAAATGTCACCGTTTGAGCTGATGACTGGATGCAGGATGGTGCTTCCCCAGCATCTGCTCTACAGAACCCAAGAGCATACATTGATCAATGCCTCCACAACTCATGAGTATGTTGAAAATCTGAGAAAACACCTTCAACATGCTTTTGCCTATGCTCAGCGAAATCTAGAGAGATCTGCAGACAGCATGAAGACCCACTATGACTTAAAGACTACAAGAAAAGAATAAAATGTAGGAGACCGGGTCTACTTATACAATTTCCAAAGGAACCAGGACAAACAGTGCAAATATTTGCCTACCTGGAGGGGTCCTTTTGAAATTGTAGACAAAATCTCGCCAGTCACCTACAAAATCCACATCCCCAAAGGCAGTTTGGTAGAGGGGGAAGATAAGTGGGTCCATATTAACCAACTAAAGTGTTGCCATCCTAGGCAAACTCTGCAGCAACTGGAGGAGTCTTCTGGAACCCCAGAGGGGGTCACTCCAACTCCATAAAACTCCAACTATAAAATATTTCAGATATAGTGCATGATTTACCATATAAAAATGTGTCCTGATTTATCAAAATGTATGTGTCCGCCCCACTACATTAATAGTGGTGGGGAAATGTCTACAAATATGTTTTTGCTTTGTCATCCTAGGATTGGAAACCATGGAGACTAACCAAGGAGGACTACCCGGGGACCGGGAGCAAAGATCCGAGGGGCCCGGAGTATCGCTCAAAACTCACATCAGGACTGGGTGAGGAGAACCGATCGATCCACCCCTGATGGAGGAAAAGATGAGGAACTTTGCCATTGTTGGAACCAAAAGAGATGAGTCTGACATCCCAGTCTTGCAAATTCCCATTGATGGACAATCAACGCCAAATCGCAAGAGGGGGGGCTTGTGGGATGTTTTAACCCACTAGTCCAGGTCCTACAACAATACTGTGCGCTGTTTGCATCAGAAACCTCAGAGTGGCCACTGGAAAACATTATGTGCGCTAAAATCACCCAGAAGTGCGCAGGAAAACCTGTAAAATAGGCTGCCAATCCACTTTTGCCTATGTCAGTGGTAACACAGGAGACCACTGCCAACATTTGGCTACCCACAAAGGCACAAAGGCAACATTTGGCTACCCACAAAGGCAAAGGAAACTACTGGAAAAAGTAATGCTGCATTGCAAAGAGAAACACAGAGCTGTTTGAAAATCCGTTTTTCTTGGCTGTAAAATTTGCAAAAATCATGGTTCACGAACTACACAAAAGATCCAACCTCCTTGTTGGGTGTTAAACATCATTCTACTTCAAGAATCCACATAAATACAAGGTACGCAGAAGTACATTTATCAGAAGAAAATCCACATTTAAAGATGCTTGCTTGGAAAATATGTTGAAAACGGGTGCAATACCGCTACTCGCCTGTGTCAGAAGTTGGCAATCTCTAAACCTGTCATGTTAAACTTGTGTCTCAAAATCTAAGTGTGGGGAAAGAAGAGACTTCCAATCAAAGGCAATATAGGTTGCCACTACTTAATGTTCATGTTGGAAAAGACTGGAATTGCAGATATGTTTGCTTATTTGTAAAATTGTAACTGTAAATTTCACAAAGAACAATGTCACAATTTACTGTAAGGTATCCTGATTCAGCTAAACTTCAAATAGGTTTTCCCCCACTGAGAACACACCACCCTTTTCCTTCCCACCAAAAGGAGAAGATCTCTCATTTGGATGCTAATGAGAAGAGGAGGAGACTTGCTCTGCTGCTCTGGTAAAGAGACAATGGGTTTCTTGAACTGAGAGAAAATGTTAATTTAGGGTGTTAGCAGAAACCAGCCCAGGCAGGAACAAGCTCATGTTACTCTCTGACTCAGCCAAGCCATGGAGGCGGGCCAGACTGAAAATGTGGATTTGAAACTGAAATAACTGTATGTTTGAGAAAAAAGACTTATAGCAAATTGTGCTGAACTGGTAAAAATATGGAATTTAGAGGTTATTAAAATGAAAAGGTTGCTCACAGTTTAAAACTAATCTGGAATCTGTGCGATGTTCAGAGACTGAACCATGAACATTTTAAGATTGTAGCAATTGTGATAATGTTAGGAATATGAAAATGTACAGGAATATACTCAGATGTTATGTGCATATATGTAAGAAAAATTGGACAAATCCGACAATGGGTAACCAACCAAAAGCGTGAAAAACTGTCATTTGTGAACCAAAACTCATAGGAAGAGCAGACTTTGACAGAAACGTACCTTAGTTAATCTATAATGTAAATATGTATTATTAACAAGTTGGGGATATTGGAAATATGTTTTTTATGAAAAATAGATTTTCTGGGTAAAAACAAAGGGGAGGGTTTTTCTCTGGACCATAAACACAGTGTCACTCTGACACATCATGACACATCATGACACACTGTTCCCTTCTCAAATCAGGGGAGTGTGAATTCTCTGACCTATCAGATTGTTAGAGGGTTGGGCATAGTATAATCAGCCTACCTACCCCCTTGAAAAATACGTAAATAGGGACTGCTGAGGACAGAAAGCACACACACACATTCACCCATCAACTGATTGACTGGCGAAGCGCTGTGCAGGAAGAACCCATATCCAGACTCCAGAACCCATATCCAGACTCCAGAACCCTGAAGCAAAAGGCCCAATCCAAAAAGCTGAACCCTTCTCAGATGGCCTTTAAAATCTTGCAACCTGATTTTAACCCCAAAACTTCCAGGGGGCGTAACTAATCCCAACAGCCTGGCTGAGCTGTTTTGCTGCTTCTGGCCAAGAACCCTTGCCAGAGCCCAGAACTCCAAACCTGTAGAGCATAGCTGTACCCAGAACCAACCCATCAGATCCAGTACAGGAGGCTGTGTAGACCAGAGTACCTTGCTGAGTGCTGAACCAAGCGCCTGAGACATGTCCGGTAGCAAGCGAATTCCAGCCAAACCCTTGACCAGATCCTGATGGGCCTATTCCATTCCAAACCCATAGTGTGAGTATTTGGCATAGGACTGCCCATAGCCATCTCTTAGTTTTAAGTAATCCTATACAACCCATTCCAATATAACCAGAACTGCATTGTAGAATCTCTTGTGTCTATCCTGAATCCTTCTCTAATCCATATAATCCTGTGATAATTGTAGTGATAATCATCTTTGCGCAAATATATATTTGCTGGAGAAAGGCAAGTGTCTCGGCAGATAGAAACCATCCGGGTGCTCCCCTGGATAGGTGGCTGTGCTGTTGTGTAGGTTGCGGCTCCACAGACTCCCTAGTGTTAAGAAATCTTTGTTGGTAAATCTTCAAAAGTGCAATCTCATTTGTAAAATCTTGAACCTTTTTGAGAAAAATCGACCTTTACTAGAACCTCTGTAACTTTTGAATCGTAGATGCTAGGAACGACATTTAAGTGTCAATTTGAAGCTAACATCCTCAGCTTTCAAATAAACTAATAATGTAATTGCATTTTCTGTGCGCCGAAAAGTTTGCCGCGATTTCGCATTTGGCTAAATTTCACCACATGTAAAAATAGCTATTTCTTGCATTCAACCTCTGAATTTAGTTTCCTATCTGCCAGTATTTCAAACATCATTGCTAGTGTTTACCTGAACCTATCCAAAGCAGCTCTCACTAGTTCTGAATCCTATTTAGCGAATTAAAGTCATTTTTGGCATTTTTCCCATTCATTTCAAATCACGTTCAAAAGCATTTGCCCTGTTTTCAAATCATTCCTGTTCTCTCCAAGCTTGCTGGGGAATTGGGATTGAACTGCATTGTTGATTGTATATTCCTGAAACCAGTGTGCCCTCATTCCATCTCTTCATATTGCATATTAGGGGGGATTGAGTAGTGACAGGGGGAAAGAGTGATTACATTGTCTTTGATTGAATTCATATCAAGTTTTATTTCTGTGCTGCATTCATTTCATATCATTGCATTTCACTGAACCCACATGAAGTTATTCTCTGCTACATTATTCTTCTCACCCATACTCCTATTGATTAAAGAGATTGTTGTGATATCACCCATTGCTGATCAGTGTATAAAGATTAATAAGTGCAATATCTAGATAGTGTTCATATTCATAAAGTGTGATATATAAATATATTGTTTAATTCATCAAATAAATATTTTAACTTTGCAAAACAACCTACTTCTTGGTTCAGTGAGACCGGGGGGATTCAAAGAGAGGGGCGTTCTATAACGGTACATCATACAGAAATAAAATAACTTTTGACATAAAAAATATATAAATAAGGATTCTAGCTGGTCATTACAGCTAGGCATTGACTTAGTTGGAGTGTTGGGTTGAAACCACTTACAGTTGCTCAATTGTATCTTTCCACTATCCCAGATTGACAGCAGAGCCAATGATGCCTTGACTGATGTGAGGGACAATTGATTCCGTGTCTGCAGCATGCACTTCTCAGAAGAAATATATATGAAACGTCAAAGTTCACTAAAAAGCCTTGCACCAGACTCACTCGCAAGTTACTTCCCAATGCTCTTCCAACTGTGTTTCATCACACACAGTCAGATGAGTAGTAAATATGAATGATTAATGTTTGTATATATATATATACATTTATCTTTTTAGGAATTTTCCTTATGTTCAGTACATTATTCTTATTTTACCTTTCTTTTTCCTTTTTTTTCCCTTTCCCCCTCTTCGTTTTATTTATTATTTGTAACACTGGTTAGTGTCTTGGTTGTTTTTTTTCAGATTTAATCATATTTGGTACTTTTTTGGTATTTATACTTCTAATTAGGTTTGGTAAAATATATTACCTACATTCAAACAGGCATCATTTTGAAATCTTAGATAGACTTGCAGTCTTTTGAAGTAATGCAGAAGCAGTATGGTTTAACATTATTGTCACTATGTGCCATACCATTTTGCCCCTGGTCGCTCTGGTCCTTTTGGCGTATCGCTCCGAGGATAGCGGGCATGATTTTTTCTCCCAAGATGGTGGCTTGCCATTCTACGTGGAAGCATTGTCTGCGGTCCATTCATCCTTGGATTGACAGATTCAACACAAGTCGCATTCATTTAAGCACACCATAGAGGCTGCACCTCGCATCTCAACGCTCGGTATCCTGTTATCTTGCTCAGCGCACCGTGCTCTTCCCTTGCCTTCTTCCCTTGGTTCTTCCTTCTGAGCCCTCCTTTTGCCAGCCTAGCAGTCTGCTGTTTCTCAGTTTTCTCCTGGATTCCCTTCCAACTGCTCTCTCTGTTTCCCATGTGCTATTTGTGCAAATTAATTCTAGTACTCAGCTGGATTCTTCTTTGTGGATTGCTGCCCAGGTTTTTTCCTTCCTCTGGAAGGTTTTTCCTGGAGATCTTTGGTGGTTTCTTCCAAGCTTACCTCGACTGGGACCCCTTAGAGGCAGGGTGGCGTCTGGAAATGCTCGTCTTTTTCTACACGACACACGTTCCAAACGCCAAGGAAAGCTCCACAAAAAGACTGCCACAAAGAAACCACGGGTGAGCCATTCAGTTGAATTCGAGGATCCTGTTACTAGGACCGAATTCTGCAAAATGATTAATTATATGAACATCTATTTTTTGATAAAACAATTATCAAGCATTGTCATTTAGGCGATGACACTTCCCACATGATGCTTTTAGATATTCAGATCTTTTAAGTAAGGTTCAAGCAGACAGTTTTACTATTTTTGTCACTTTGTTGTGACATACAAATTAGTAATTTTTCATATTGAATGATTAAATACTGTCATTTTTGGCTATGCTGCTTTTGCTTTTTTGCACTCAGTATAATGATACAGTATCATCACTTTGACTTTACTGTTTTCTATTTCTGCTTAATTACACTTTACTTCTATCTATTTGAAACTTGTTTGAATTATTTAGGAAAATATATATATATATATATATATATATATTTAAATTTTATGTATACAGTTCAAAGAACTTTTACATATTACAGTAAAAAAGCAGTACGTTGAAATAAGAATTTCTGACATTAACAAAAAGAGAAGGAAACATCAATAACATATTATATTAACAGAATATGCATCCTATCCATTTCATATTCATTAGCCCCAAACAATGAATTTCATCCTCATGTCAACCGGGCTGAAAAAGGTTAAGACAAAATAGATGTTCAGATCATGAGACGTAACATTGTCTGAAAGTGTCAATCATCAGCCTGTTTAGGCCTATCTAGCTTCCCAGTTGCACATACCCCTTTCCATACTTGATCAAGTGCAATTTGAAGTTGCTTACTGTCCGTGCTTAGGCATTAACACTAGAAAGATTCACTCTTTATACTGTCCAGGTTTGCCAAATAAGTGCCAAGGAATCGGATATAAAGAGTACCATGTGCAGCGCATTCTGTTTACACGTGGTGTGCAGATTCCTTTATGTTTGCGATACCACACAGGCAGCAATTTCTGTGCTCCTTCGCTATGTTTAATTCAGCTCCTATAATTTCCAAGAGTGGAAGATTGTTCAGCCTGACCAGTAGTAAGAATCATCGTAATTTTCGGCGGATGGACAGATTTCCAACTAGTTTTGGGTGGATATGAATCAGTGTACTACATAAGGCATCACTGAATCATAGCTTTTTAACAAAGCCATGTGTACATAATTTCTGCGTCTAGTCCCAACGTTCTAGTTTTTGGGCAAATGCCTTCTGTAACACAAAGAAATCCTCCTCCCAGTTTGGTTTCCAGTCAATATCCTTTAAGGTTTTATGGACTTGGGAGGAAAAGCTGTCTCTCGGATGTCTTTCACTCTCTTTTCCCAACAGTTTTAAAAGTGGGCACACCAGGTTTTTTCCACTCTTGATGTGTAAGAGGCAGCGTCTTTTCAATAACATAGTAGTTAAAACTCAAGTCCCAACTCTAGTCTGATTAGCTCTATCGGTGTACTAGGGCCTAGACTGAGAACACTGCTTCAAAATGTCCCCTCTATTATCTTTAGCCAGGAGATATCCTCCAGGCATAAGGCCACTAGGCCATATAGTATTGTGGGGCAAAAGCCTTGTTTGTACGGGGCCAAAATTCCTTGTAAGCTGTAGCCAGAAACCGAGTTGATGCACCTGCGTACCATTAAGGTGGAGGCAACTGCTTTGCATTTTTTCTCAAGTAGGATGGCTGCACAGTTGCCTCTAGTTGATAATTTGCAGCCTAGATATTTAAATTGATCGACATACTCAATTTGATTCCCAGCTATCACCACTGGAAGAACTGTGGTATGTTTACTACTAAAGTGCATCAACTTGGTTTTACCATAACTATTATCCACTGCATATTTCTCAAATAGGGTCAGAGATCTTTTTAGCCCTGCATAAGTGTGGTCACACACAACCAGATTATCTGTGTATGCTAGGCAATTAACTTTTTCACTGGCCACACTGGGAAGGCATGAATTCTCCCTTTTCAGGAACTCTGGTAGGTCAGCCAGGTACATATTGAACAGTAGCAGGGTCAGGACAAAGCTTTGTTTTACCCCCTGTGTGTTTTTATTTATTGCATACATGCCCCGCCACTATCCATCCTCACCTAAACAGCTGTTCCCTCATAGAATCCCTGTAACACATCAACAATTCCCCAGGGCAGCCATACTCTTTCATTTTGGTCCACAATCTGTGCCTATTAATAGTGTTGAAGGCTGACTCAAAGTCAATCATTGCAGCATACAGAGAGGTCTTGGCATCCCTCATGAAGGAGTCCATAAAACAGAAGCATTCAATTGTACCTTATCCTCCCCCTAAAGCCCATCTGGAATGTTCCTAGCAGATTTATACTTCCTGACCACTTTTCAAGATGTCACAGTGTAAGAGAAGCAAAAGTCTTGCTGGTGACATCAAGCATAGCCAGTCACCGGTAATTAGCGGGCAATATTCTACTACCCTTCTTGTAGATGGGGATCAATATAACCCTACGCCATGACTGTGGAATTACACCTTCTGCGCATACCTTGCTTTATAAGATTCTTAAAAGGTTTGCCCAGAAGTCTGGAGAGAGCCGTTTAGCACCGCATTCGAAAGGCTGTTAGGGCCAGGTGTTCTAGATTCTTTTAGGTGTCTGATTTTTGTTTCAATGTCATCTAGATCAAAGGGCATAACAAAACTGCTTGTTGTGGCTCTTGTTTCTAGTTTTGCCGGGGTGACCATCTTGAATATCTTATCAATATGTTTGACCCATTCAAGTTCCCCTATACCACAGATTACTTGTTTTACTTTTGGACAGTTAGATGTTCTTAATAATTTCCACATTTATTGTGTATTCTTACATTTAGCGACCAAGCAGATTTGCCATTGTGCATTTCTTCCAGCTCCCAGCCAGCCCCTGACCCAGACCCTGTATTTATTGTTCACCTGTCTTTTAACTAGACCTTTGTTGCCAATGGGCATATCCACTCTTTTTATGTTCCGAAGTTCTGCTCTCATAGCCTTTTTTTTCTCTTATCATTCTGTCATAATGATTTTGAGTGTCAGGGCGAGATAGCAGCGTATAGCAACCCTCTGATGTGGTTAGTTTTTTCATGCTCTTCTCGATACAGACCTCTATTCCCTCAGCTGGCAGCACTCTATTAACTGTAACATACTGTTAAGATGTTTACTGGCAACATCTTTGCTTTTTCAAGGTTTTTATCAGGCCAAGTAATCGTGTTACCTGCAACATTTACATCTAGGTCACCAATCCTGCCCTTTACTTCTCTTAGTGTCTTGCCCACCAGCATAAGGGTTGATAAGGCATGGTCACTGAATTCACTGGGAAAAATGTCTAATTTCCTAACATCTGAATCACTTCGATGTTACCAAAAAGATAATCTAATCTGGCAGTCTTCTGGGCCTTTTTCCACGTGTCCCCTGCTGATCTGTCCCCCATAACACGACCAATAAACATATAACATTCACAATCTCTTAATGCTTCAACCCAAAGTTTTTCCTTCGGGGTAAAAGCATTATTACTCATAACAGAAATAGGCTGGACAAAATCAGTTCCCGAATCTCAGAATTACAAATGCAGCAGGAGTTAAGATCCCCTTCTAGGATTATCTTTTCACCTCTAAACCTAGTAGTTATTCCACATACTATTTCGTCAACTAGTTCTATGATAGGGGCTGTGTTTGTCATACCAGTGGGGGCAATACACGCTAATGATGGTAAGGTGTATACTAGCTGATGGAAGTGTCACTCTCACTGATAACAGAAAAGGAGAACTCCTCTCCAAGGTAATTCTGATAGCTCGAGTTTCTTACTCCGATGATTAGACCTTCATAAGGACGTCCTCTCAGTTTTTTCTCAGCTTTTTCTGAAATATCTGAAAACCGTCCATACTCAAGTCCGATAATAGCCAGCATTCTTTCAATTGGAAAATCAGTAATGCGTCCCGTGAGCCTGCTGAGGGCAGAAAGTGGGAAAAGCCCTCGGTGTTCCATTGTACCCAGCAGCCAATTTCCGTGAGAGGTAGGAATTTTTTGGGAGCTATTATGAACCACCCAATTTAGTATGCTGAGTATGTTTTCCTGCAGTGGGGTCATAGAATACTTTACCACTAAGCTGTTGGAGTAGGTCTTTATTACTTCCCATATGTCCTTTGCAGGTAACCTCAAAGATGGCAAAGGTTGAGTTACTTCAATCTCTGCATCTAGTTCATAGTCCAGCTCAAGGAAACGAGATTTAGCCGTTTCAGTATTCTGCTGCATCGTTGACCTGTGTTTTTGATAGGTTAGAAATATTCAAACTCTGAGGTGTCAAGTACTCTCAAGGGCAAGATCTTCTGCATCACCTTTAGGAACTCTGCTCTATTGATGTGAGGAAATGGTTTCAACGTCACTCTCTTAATGCATTTTATAATGATGGTTGGCTTGGTTTCTGTGGTGCTCCCACTAACAATCTTTCATTAATCTCAAAGGCTTCCAAAGACTCAGGTTGTGGCAGGGCCAGTTCTATGGACGGAATTACTTTTTCCTTTTGTACAATGTGTACGCTTTCAGTTGACAAATCATGATTTGATGTGGTGTTGGTATCCTCTATCTCGCTCCCTTTGTCTTCGTTTGCACTTTGCTCGTTTAATAACCAGCTCGTCAGTGTACCTTTTTGGGTGCCATGTCTCCTTTTTTTCTTATTTCATTTAGACTTTATTTTCTTCACTTGGACTAAAGCCGGGACCAGCTGTTCTTTACCTTTATTTATGCCTGTTATACAGGTTTTTGATTTTTTAGCACTTGTGTCATTTGACGTTTTTGTTGTCTGCGTTGTTTCCTGGTAAAATGGATGATAGAGATTTTGTTTGTTTCATTCGCCGGTCCCTCTATTTCCACACTTCCTGCATCTGGATTGCTGGGTATAATTATCGGTTCTTCTTCTTGCAGCGCTGCAGTGTGGTGTCTGTCTAATTGCACTGCTGTTATCAGTTCATCCAGGTCTTTGTCTGCATCTATGTCCAATAGGTTGTTTTTGTTTTTGGCCCTCCTATTAGTTCTTCCAGGATTTTGCCATTCATACGCA
This sequence comes from Ambystoma mexicanum, assembly GCF_040938575.1. NCBI lineage: Eukaryota > Metazoa > Chordata > Amphibia > Caudata > Ambystomatidae > Ambystoma > Ambystoma mexicanum. Next base: position 988,768,028 of record NC_090921.1, read on the forward strand.
TATGAAGTACTTTCGTAGCAAATTGTATTACTGAAAATTGAGCCTGTTGATCTCCAAACGCTGCCTCTGTGACCTGTCCAGTGTTTGTAATATCATTAACTGTTTCTACAGGGCCTAATTTAGGGGAGACGGATAATATTTGTGAAGGAATTGCAACTTCAGGTGCCATTGTAATGGTTGGGGATTTGTTTCCAGCTATGATTAGCTCCTTACTCCTCACATCTGCAATGAGGTCAGCTTTAGGAAATTCTGTTTCAGTAAGTGTGTCTCTCAATGTGTAACACAATTCTCAGAGAGAGTTGTTGTTGTCAATGGCAGAGAAGGATGGGCCAGTTAATTTAATTATATTGAGGTTGTCACCACTCTCCTTTTGTGATAAAGACGAGTTATTAAGTTGCTGGGAATTGATCGGCTGTCCTACTGGGCCTTTAGAGAAGTACCTGTAATGTTGCCAGCAACTGGTCCTTCTCTTGTTTCCGTGGGGAGCTGGAGATCTGTAGATGGTTTTTATTTCCTTTAGTGCGAGTTCTTGCATTGCTCGTGGCCTGATATTTTTTGTATGGGAGATTTTGTCTCAAATTGTAGTTGTTTGTTTTTGTATGAACTTTGTCTGGCATTTTTACGTTGCTTCTTCCCAGGTACTGATACAAACTGTAGTTACTATAGTTGGTGAAATAAAGTTCAGTTTCAAATTCGTTATTTATTCTGCTCCTCTGTATTATTAGCTGGGAGAGGATGTATTCACTTAGAGTCACAGTGTCCCCAGAAGGTACAGGGTCAAGGTCTAAAAGGAGACAAGGCTGAAAGGGCAGTGAACACTAGTCACTCCCCACAGTCACTGCGACGTCGCTCTTACAGACAAGGGTTCAACGGGTCTAGGTTAATAACCTTTACCCTGAGATCACCGTTGGGCTAAATTGCAACTGGTAGGAGTTACTTGTCCTTGCTAATGTGTTTAAGCAGAGAGTAGATACTGAAGAACTTTTTTGTTCAGCATTAGCGATTACATTTTTTTTTTTAAACAAATATGTTTTGACTATGAGAGAGGATTTACTGCTTACCCGGAAGAAGGCCTGTCCATTAATGGCACATAGAGCGGCAAGCAGTGTCATGGACCACAGAACACAAAACACTATGTACACTCTGCACCACTCCGCTGTGATGCTGAGTATTTCAAAGGTAGGTACCGCCTCCTGGCAGTATGGAATGAAGAAAGACTCTGAAAATCGCTGCACACTCGAAACGGGATGACTACAAGACTCCACAAAACACTGTGTACACTGTATTTGTCTAAATATGTATTAAAGGTATGCATTTTTGCTTTCTTGCACAGCCACTGATAAAGAGCAACTTTTTTGATGACATTCACTATTTATTTGCACTTTAAAATCAGCAAGCACTGTCTCATTGACTGGGATAATGTTCTTATGTCTTTCTTCTATAACGATTTTGTTAAAACTACATTATTTGCCATGGGTGTACGGGGAATGTAGTGCGAGTAACAAGGGATTTAAAAGAAGATTGTCCTTTCTCGCTGATTACTACCATGATTAAGCTGTGGCAAACAGCGAAACGTTGGTTGTTGGGATGCCATGATCCCCTTTTTAAATTATGTTACAATAAAGATGCATGAACTTCTTTTTGTGACCGTACTTGTTCTTATCGGATCTTTTTAAACATTTTCAGCCTAGAAGTGCCCACCTGTTGAGTGTTGATAATACACTTGGTCTTTTGGTGTTACTACATCTATATATATAATTATTAAAATTGATCACACAATCTCTTGAACTTGTATGGCAATTGCCAATGGGATGATAGGATGGATGTTTTTGGGAAATATTGTTATAGATATTTTATTGTCAATTTTGTAATTATGTTTATGTTTACACATGTCTTTATATTTTAGACTTTGAGATGAAATATAATCCTAATTTTGGATACACAAAAAGTTCACTGCAATGTGAGCCTTTGTGAAATCTCAATAGCAGTATCTGTACTTTGGCTTATTTTTCTAAGTTATTGATTAAAATGTCTGTAATTACGTAGATCACATTGATGGAAGTCCACACTATTACCTCTGAAGAAACGGCTCACAATAACCAAACAGTGAGCCCCAACTAACATGCACAGAAACTGGTATATAGTGTATTAAATTGTCTATGTTTTAGTAATAATATATTTTTTTCTATTGACCATTGACTATTGTTATCAATATATCAGTTGAATAAAGGATCAAGATTCATCATCTACAACTATTCGGAATCAGCAGAAAGCTCACTTCCCTTTTAAGTAATGTGCTTTCAATTCTAAATTTGTCTGCAAGTATACTATAGATGTCTAAGGTCAAGTTCAACTTTATACCAATGAATCATTATTATTGATTATTTGTATTTTTGACAATATTTTGAATATAGAATCTTACAACAGTATTTGTTCTCTTTTTAATTTAATTTATGTTGCTATATTTCTCTTCAAAGATTACAATTGCAAATACACATATTTTATATACAGGAGGATGCTGATACATCAGCAACATACTTTTCTTCATTTGCGATCAGTCAGGCAGAGGATGTAGGACACATGGTATATTATTGAATGATATTCAGTTAAATTGGAACTATTTTATCCAAAATAATAAAATGCACGAGAAATTAATCAAAGTTATCTTGGATTGTGGAAATAAACTGAAAGTTTGACATTTTGCATTTGCGCAAAATATGGACACATGTAATCGTCAATGTAGCTTTATGCACCTTCCAACATGCCACAGTGACAGTAATCCATTCAAAAAAGTATGATTGCAGATCAATTACATGGATTCTTTTATTCTCTAAATGCTCTATGAATGTATGTATATACTGTTACTGTACAACTAAAGAGCAAGAAATAAAAAAAATGAACATTATACTACTGCATATTGCAAATTGTAAGCCAATTCCCTGTGACACCAGTTAAGTTCAACAGGTATATTTCAAAATCAATTATTGTTCAAATGTTTTGTTAGTTAAAATGGTTGACTTTCTCTTTATAGAAAATAAATGTTTTTTCAATTATAAAAAATTGTTTCTCCTTCAGTATCTTTACAATTTCTTTTGTGTTTGCATCACTTGTTGAAATTCGTCAAGCATACAAGGTCACTTATCAAGATGCAATTTTATTATCAAGCAAGTTAACATTCGATTAACTAATTATGATCTTATGTTTATTGCATGCGTTTTTATGTAAGAGAAGTCTATTACTGAAGCGGTCAAGATGGAAGAGACATACGGAACATAGGCATACAAATAATAGTGATAGTCATCACTTATCATCCATTTGACTTTAAATGTTCCTTTGATTGTGTAAAGTGTTCATCAAAGTGAAATAGTGCAATTGTTGCAATTGTATTTATGTTTAATGGCACTGGAGTTATTTACGGTTGTTTACAACTTATTTGGAATGTTCTGTTACAAATGGGGGATGGACGAGACACATCAAGATTGACTGTATCAAAACGCACTCAGAAAACCAAGGTAAATAGAATTAAGTCATCTTTTGTAAACGTGTTCGTTGGTATTAAATTGTATTAGATTGTAAAGTTGATATTCATATATTTTGTAAGTGGGAAAGAATATTTTTAATCTATTAGAGGCCTTAGGAAGATGAACAGGAAGACTTAAACCACACTACTAACAAATGATGTCGGTTGACAAACCAATGTCACTTGGGAGAAACTAATGTTGTGGATGCAAATGCTCTGCCCAAGGTTCAGAATCGGGATGCCGATATGTAGTGGCCGGAATTTGAACTGAATTCACAAGCAAGCCATGGAATGTAATGGTGGATCATTGCTATAGCACACATAGTCCACCAGAACTGACTGTAGCACCTTACCTTGCTGTGGTTCATGACAGGCTTCACCCAGGGGACACAGCGAGGCATAGGGCCACGACAGGTACTTGTGAGGTAGTACCCAGCCAATCTGTGGAGTTACACCAATGCTTTTATGATGGCGTGGGTGCAGCCCCCAAAAGAGTGGGCTTAAATACAGCTTCCCCTATGTGCCTTCGGCCATTCTAACCCTACACCTCCCACTACCACCTAACCCCTTCAGCCTTTCCCCAGTACCTGGTGGGCCTCACCCTGTGCCTAAGAGGGAGTTCCAAACTGCAGTAGCTCCAGAAGTTACTTTACTCCTGGTGTCCCAAAATGGGTGGTAGGCGAAGAGGAGGGTGTAATTAGCTAGTAAGGATCCTGTTTTTTTATAACTCTTTTTTATTAAGAAAACATGGCAGAAGCACATGGCATGACAATTTTCATTCAGTAACAATTTTGCATGTCACAGTGCCCCATTTTACATAGCGGTCCTCCCACCACTCTCCCATTTGCCAAGAATTATGTGACCCATTACCAACCATTCCGTTCCTTCAGCCGTATGTGCAGCATTTCCCCCAAAAATGTCACTGAATTGCCTCTGTGTCTATATACAATCTCTTCTAGGATTCTGCAGCGATCCATGCCCTCCGTCCACTGGGCCACCGTATGCATTTCGGCTGATCCCCATTTGGTGGCTAAATATCTCCTAGCCAGGACTAGGCCTGTGCTTATCAGTTATTTAGTTCTCCCTGTGTTTACTGCATTTCATTTTATAATATATGTAGCGCAGTTACTTTAGGGCACCTTGGTATTTCACCCCTCTTCAATTTGGAAAGTACATGCAGGATCTTTTCCCAGTAGACTTTAACTCTGGGACACGCCCAAATCATATGGAAAAATGTCCCAGAGTCACCCCTTTATTTCAGACAGGTATCGCTCTCCGCTTTACCCATCATGTGTAGGTTGGTCCTGGAGTAATACACCCTGTGTAAGAGCTTTAATTGTACCAATTGGAGTCTGGTGGACATATTTACTTCTCTAACTGCCATCTGTGCCTCTATCCATTCTTCCTCTTCCAATGCCCCAACATCATTTTCCCATGGAGCTCTGGTCCTGTCTAGTGGTTGAGCAATGAAATTGTTGATCTTCGAAGAACATTAATCTACATGCTATTTCATTGGTTTGTTTGAGGTACACATGTTTATATATCCTGCAAGCAGGTTTATTTCATAGGGAGTGTGATCTGGTATATCCATGCCTCCTCCTAATTGACTGTGTATTGCGTGTTGTAGCCGAATATGAGTATACCAGTCCCTTGCCTCCAATCCGTGACTTGCACATAGGCCATTGAATGGCACCATCTCTCCTCCTTTGATGACACCCCCTACTGTGATCATTCCTCTATCCATCCATCTAGTGTGTTTGCCTTATCTATAGACCTATGGTATTTGTGGATTCTCCCAAAGTGGTGCTAGTCCTGTGACCACCCCCTTAAACCCCATTTCTTTGGTGACTTCTATACTGGCCTCTATGACTCTGTGCACTGCTGATGGGAGGTTAGTGTTTTTAGAGGCTAATATAAAGTAGTTGTAGCAGAGTTTTCTGCCCCATGGCTGTAGTCTCCAGTTTCATGTGGGCCAGTTTGGTGCCCCTGAACACCCATTTGTTGGCTACCACCAGTTGTGTTGCACATTAATATGCTGGATATTCCCAGGTCCCCTTTCCACACAGATTTGGTTAAAAATGTAAGCGCTATTCGAGGGTTACCCTGTCCTCCTATACTTCCCCAGAGGGTTGTGCTTAGTCGATCGAAGATGTTTTTGGGTACTTTCACTGATGTATTTTGCAGTATGCAAAGGAGCCAGGGGAGGGTCATCATCTTGAAAAGGTTAGCTCTCCCCACCATAGTCAGTGGCAGAGTCGCCCAATGCTTTGCATCCTCTTCCAATCTAGCAAGGACCGGATCTAAGTTATTTTGAAGAAACCAATGTTCGTCTGTGTAGTTTCTGATCCCTAGATATTTGACAGGAGGACTAAGTAGTCCGCATAGAGCGACATGCGGTCTTCCCAACCTCATGGGCAAGTGAACCCTGTCTGTTGTGGGTCCGTCCTAATAAATTTCTCCAATGGTTTGCGAGCAAAAACAAAATCAGAGAAAGTGGACACCCCTGTCTCGTGCCCTGTTGGAGCTCAAAGCTGTCAGATATATGCCCATTAGCCTTCACCCTGGCTCGGGTGTCCGCATACAGCAACTTAACCCATTTCAGGAACCTTTCCCCAGAGCCCATTCAGCCCATGACTTCCCACAAAAATCCCCACCTAACCGAATCAATGGTCTTTTCGGAATCGAGGGCAATAATGGCATGTGGACCCTCCAGTTCATGTACTTTGGCTAGTGCATTATGCAAAAAAACACTATAGGGTGCCTATCAATTCAATCTCTTGCGGGGTATATCCCAGCATTTGTATTATCACATAATCAGGGGATGATAACCCAAATATTATTAAAATATTGCAGCAAAAAATCACATTGTTCCAATTGAAATCCTCAGGAGAGAACCAATGCAGAACAAAGCAGAGAGCCGCAGCTGGCAGCATGCATCAAACAGCCAAGCAAACAAAGGAGACAGAAGGATAGACGGAAGTTCTAACTATCCCTACCTCTTAGCCCTCTAGTACTAGGTAGTGCTGGTGTGCCGCTTATCTAAAAGCAGACAGAATACGGAAAGGGAATAAATCGCAATGTTAATATGCAGCTTGGGGTGATTAGTGGGAGCTGCGGTTATCCTCTGCCAGGACAAGATGTCAACCACACTACAAAGAAAATGCTATGCGTCAGAGGCATGGAAAAAACACACACACACACACCTGGCTGTTCTACTTGTGGCAACAGTTTACCTTTTATTAGCCTGTAGACCCAAACTAATGTGTGCTAAAAAGAAAAAGAAAAAAGAAAAAATCTAAAAGATAATCCGAATCATCAGTTACTGTGTGCAGTCAGGATTTTATATTGACCCTAAAAGTTGTTAGAACCTTTCACTTAACTCATACTGTCATGCAAGTCATGCAGTAGGTAACAAAGACATCCAAATGGTGTCACACACTCAAGGAACCTCTAAAATAAGGTACTCAAATGGTGAGACAAGCTGGAACCTCTAATTGCTGTCGGTGCTTGGTCTACCGGTTTCAGTGGTTTCTTAAACAAATGTACCCACTTTCTTCAGGACTGTCTTCTAATTTACTGTGGATAAAGTGAATTGGGATGGCATGGACAGATGTTGAGACACTTCAATCCCACAATGCTTGTGCGTCTCGCCGACCTTATACAATATCTTCACAAAGCTATTGTTCGACCGCCTTGATAACCTGGGTGTCACATACAGCAACTATGCTGATGATACCCAGGTTCTCATCACCCTATCAGGTTGCTATGAAGAGGATGCCATACAGATCAACAATCTCTACCTGGAGATCCAAGCCTGGATGGCAGAACATGGCTTATGCCTCAACGACGAGAAAACTGAACTCCTTCTCCTCGGCTTCCAACCATGGTTAAACAAACTGGACCCCCGTTACACATCTATCAAATTAGACGGTAACCAAATCACTGTAGCCAAAGAAATCAAAACCCTAGGTGTCTATCTAGATTCCATACTCTCGCTCAAAAAACAGGTGAACGCTACAGCCTCCTTCACAGCTTATACAAATAAGCTCATTAATGCCTGCAAACCCTTCCTTTCACCTTCCAGCTGCGTTACACTAGCCAGAGCACTAGTGCTCTCAAAAATGGACTACTGTAATACCCTCTTTCTTGGCACATCAGAACGTAACTTGAACAAATTGCAGGTCCTGCAGATTAATGCCCTCAGAGAAGTTCTGAGCATCCCACGGCACTCACACATCACCAGCTACAGACAAGATGCCCATTGGCTCTTGGTACGAGACAGAATCACCCTTAGATACCTTGTCATTATCCACAAATGCCTATCTAACGAAGCCCCCAAATATTTGGCACACAAGTTCAACAAACACACCTCAACCAGACCAACCAGAACGTTGTACTCTCACTGTCTCTCAAACCCCAAATTCTCACTAATAAAAGCAGGCAGATCCAGCTTCCCGGTCCTAGCCGCCAAACAATGGAATGCCATACCACTAAACCTTAGATCAGAACCCTCCTTTTGGACCTTCAGAGCAAAAGCGAAGGCCTGGCTCTCCAACAAGAACTCCACCTCTGTATGACTCATCTACAAATGTACTTATCCTGTGCCTGCCTATCGACCACCATGTAACCCGGTCATCTGCACTTACTGCCATTATCTTGTATGTCTATTTTCTGCCTGTATGTATTTACTCTGCTGTAACTGCCTCTAAGTCTGCGGCGCCCAGTTACCTTAGGGTTCGGCGCGCGGTATAAATAAAGAAACTAAACTAAACTTCAATCCTCCTTGCCATTATTGCCATCATGCACGTGAACATATAGCTTGCCCTGACTTAGTATACTTGTCTAAATTCATAGGGCTTACTGCAGCGCCGGCACACAGTTTCTCTGCAATTTTACGAGTTTACTTTGCTCGAGTCGTACTCGAGCAGGTAGAGGCTTGTGGGATAGCCTTGCGTGTGGTAATACCTGCTGCATCCAGAATATGGGAACTCAGTGACGCGAAATGCTGAGAGTGTTCCATCTATCCTCCTGCGTTTGGTTGGCTGTTTGATGCATGCTGCCAGCTGCGGCTCTCTCTGCTGTGTTCTACATTGCTTCTCTTCTGAGGATTTCAATTGGAACAACGTGATTTTTAGTGCATTATGCACCCTCCTAATATTAATGCTTGTGGCCCCACCGGAGACAAATCTGCATTGTTCCGACTTAATCACCCTGTCGATCATGTCGAACACTCTATTTGCCAGGGTTTTTGCAAGGATCTTTGTCTCTCTGTTTCGGAGGGAGATCGTCTGGTACCAGTGCTTAATTTGTAAAAAAATAAGTGCCAGGGCCCAAAAAATCTTGGCCCAATAATGCCGGCCCCGGGGCTGCCGGCCGCAGCCCGCAGTGCGGGTGCCACGGCCCAGGCCAGTTCAGTGGTAGACCTAGATCGACCCACCACCAGCCCATCACACTGCTGCTGCTCCATGTCACATGTTTGGTGCTGCAGCAACTGCTGGTAAGGGCTAGTAGTGGGATGGATGGAGAAAGCATTGGCTGAGGCACAGGATGCAGACCCCTGCACTACAGTGGCCTTCAGTCTGAGTTCATGATAGATTCCATAATATCATGGACAGCTGTGTAATACAGGAAGGTGGAGATCATTCTCAGGTCCGTGAAGGCCAAAGGACTCAGTCACAAGGCCAATCGTCCAGCTGTAAAGGGTGTTTCGGCAGCCAGTGAGTGTTAAGCAGCAACGTTCTGCGATATGCCTGTAACACACACAGCACTTGCATAGTTGTACTTCAATAACCCATACCACCTTGCAACATGGCCTAGATAAACACTTGTCGCATGCATTCCATCACTGTTAAAAGAAGTGACACATGATCATGACACACCGTTATGCGCGGTTATGCTATGATTGATTGCTATACTTAGTTGTGTTATTTTATTAAATGTATTATGGTATGTTCATTAGCCTTGTGCTGTACTATGTAAGTATGCTGTGCTATGGTACTCTATGCTATGCTTCTTTTATTACACTATGGCATGCTGTTCTGGGTCATGTTATGTTTCGCTATGCTATTGCTAGGTGACGTTATGGAATGTTTGCTATGGTGTGAACAATGCACTTGTGAGCATCTACCAAATTATTTTCTTAACTTCTTGTAGTTAGCACAGCAAGTTGAGTGCTCATTCTGACATCTGTGCACAGCTTGCTGATGCCGGTTCAAATCCTGTCAGGGCCAACTCAGTCCTTTATCCTTTTGAGGTCGAAGAATTGAGTACCACGCAGTGGGATAATAATATCAACTTAGATACCTGAGGGTTTGTAGCGCTACATAAAACGATATGTTATTAGATTATTACAGGCCGCCCGCCGCCCTTACACCGAACTCTGTGTCCCAACCTGCTGCCATGGGGACACCAAGAATCTGGCCACACCACACGTATGTGCATTTTCGGTTCTTTAGCCTGAGGGCGCGCTGACAAATGTTAATAAACTGCAATGGGTGTTATATACTTGTGCACTGCAATACAAGCATGCCAAGCAACAATCACGTCAAGATGGCTTACCATTTTATTTATTTATTGTTTGCTTGTTAGGCGAACAATTCATAAATAAATAAAATGGCCTGCCCTATGATGGCTCGCCGCTCGGGAACATCTGCAGGCCCACGTCATGATTTCTCGAGCTGCCTGCTCATGCCCAGTGTCCGCCTTGTATGTATGTTTTACTCCATGTGGAACATTATGAGTATGGTGGTAATGGTAAAAGTGATATTGTAAATACCACCTGTTTTTTAAATAAGAGCTAAATTATGAGTTGGGGTCAAAAGTGATATTTCCTGCCTGGGGTACATAGAAAAGTACTGCATGAGGCTAAAATAACACATATTACCCCATACAGTACTTTCTATGAACCCCTTGCCTGCAGGAAATACTCCATACAATCCCAACTCATAATTAGGCAGTATTTAAAAAATAGACGTACTGGAAATGACACACAGTATTACCGGTAACACCAGACTCTGATTCATGAGGTCCTGTGTGATTATAAAGACTACATGGCATGGTCCTTCTAATTGACCCGGTGCACGCCAGCATTGTATTACTTCTGTAGGGTTGCAAATGGTTGGGAGGGAAATCCGTCCTCTTCGGAGAAGCTCTATGCAGCATTTGCGGTAGTTGCTGTGCAGGGCCCAAGCCCCCACAGAGAATACATTGAAATTCACTCTCTTTGTATTGTGGCCGCAACCCAATAATAATATAGCGCTGCTCCCGGTACTACTGCTAATGTTCTTACAGTGCAGCTCAAACACAAGGAATGATAACAGACAACATATTGCAGCTCACGCAACCAACCAATATTCACATAGTTGCCAACATGTTCCATTCCAATCTGGTGCTTATCCAGTCTAGGTCTTTTCTTTGCATACTGGGACTTGTAGTTCTGCTTATCTCTTTATAAAACTCAGACTACAAGTTCCCAAATTTAAAGAAAAAACACGGACTGCAATCACCCACAGAGACAGAATGGAATGGATCATGTTGGCAAATGTGTATTCAGAGCATTGCGGCCTCCAGCAAGTACAAATGAGTTCCACCCTCAGCACACACCAACCAATGTTCGCAGTACTGATCACCCGAACCAAGCAACATCCAAACTCATTGTGCGTCCAAAACGTGGCAATCGTTTTTTGAAACACATACAGCTGGACTCCCAATCCATGCCGCCTGAAGTCCCTGGGACACAGATGGAAGGGAAACCGAGGACAACGTAATGAGCCCCCTACGTATCGGTGAGGGACCCTATGGTTACATATAATGGGACTATGTGACGGGTGATGCTGTGCCATCCCAATCCCTGGACCCATACTACAAAGACTAGCAAAGACTAAAGAATACATGGCACGCACGTCGGAGCAAAGATTGGAGCGTCTCACACCAACACCATAGGCAGCGCATTAAAAACCCATGTGAGCATTGTATTCAGGATGATAAAAGGTCGGGAAACACCTGCGAAGGCGGAGCGCCCCCTACCAGCCTGATAAACAAACACGAGTTCCACGGTACCCTATCATAATATAGTCTGAAAACATCTGGGGTACTCACTTTGACGACAGAAAAACATTTCGGAACTGGAAGAGCCTGTGTTCTGCACAGTAAAAATCAACATAACAGCTCTGAAAACAGAACTCCTGAGGCAATACTGGCCTCATACCTACACCGTCCTAAATTCCCAAGGGGGAAATGCACGTTGGGGGACAAGAGCCACCTAGTACTGGCAGCAAACACATGGTAAAAAAAAACATGAATGAAGAAATGTATAAAGTCACTTCAGGGTTCAACACTGAGGCAAATGAAAATCATTAGTAAACACCAAACGCCACTGACTTCAAAGGAGTAGGAGTGCCAAATTACAACAAAACTGAGCCTTCGAGGACATCCACACAAATGGCCACTGATGAGAACCGTGACACACATGACTAGAACGATGACAAAGATGCTGGTCCCTCTTTGACTCCTCTTGAACGAAACAATCTCAAACAGACGGTCCTCTGCTTATGTCGTGTCCAACTAACCACCAGGACCAAAGCTAGCGATTCGTGCCGCACTCGCTCTCCCTCAAAAGGGCTTCCAGACAGACATCTGCCTTTGTATGTGGTGGGGGGATACCTCCGTGACTAGAAGCGTGAACACAAGACAGCCGGGCCCGGGCGGCGGCACAGTCTCCTGGTGTCCTCCTGGCTCAGTGACTCCTGAGTCCTGGCTCTGGGTCCTCGATCCTGGCAAGGGCCCAGGCCCAGTCAGGCCCCAGGAGGAGTGTGGACTCCACCAGGGGACCGCGCCGCCGTTCCGGACCTTGGAATCTTCACACTGCTTAAGTTACATGGTCAGAGAGTGTCCACTTACCTGATTTTGAAGTCGGCTGCTGGTGGGGACTCTCTGTCTCCTGTCGGGGCCTGGAGGGAGCAGTGACAGACTGGCAGGCACTATTGTGAGTGAAAAAGCAGGGCTCAGCCCCCAGCAACCAAGCCGCACGCAACAAAGCAGTTGAGCAAGCTCTCTCGAAGACCAACGCCACGCCTAGACGCCTTCAGTTCACAGTAACTTGTGAAACGAAGTGGCGCTGCACTGCCTCCTGTGGCAATAACAACACGTCACCATGTCAGTCAGAACAACCAATGAAAACTGCACATTCTGGTTACTATACAGAATTTATCAAAATACTGCATAGTAACAACAGAATGGTAGTTTTCATTGGCGGTTTGCAACAGTTTGTTGTTGCATTGCTATTGCTTGTCCCCAGGGCTGTCACAAGGGTTGGTGAGGCCCGGGGCAAAACATTTGGTGAGGCCCCCTTAAAAATGTTTGCATTGGGCCAGCGGAGGCACTGCTGCAAACAGGAGATGCGAGAAATCTCCCCTCGAGTTTGTGTGGAGGACACAAATATGCTTTATTACTACAACTGCATATCAACTACAGCAAAGTTAGATTTCTCTACTGAAGAGAGGCTTATGCCAGACCAAGTTTTGTATCATATGCATAAATATATGTAGGATGGCATGGCAGCGTGTGGTGCGTGAGGAGAACCCTACCCCTCTGTGCGCATTAAAACACATATCATACACAGTGACAGATAGATGAGGTACAGTAGAGGCTGGTGAATTTCTGAACTGAAGAGGCTTACATGTCTGCACCAATTATGCAGGATCAACAGAGCACAGTAAAGCAAAACAAACCAACCAAGGGGCGCTTGAGGCGGTTTCTCACTCCTACGAAAATGTTTGAAACATTGGGTTAAAATTATGCATTTTACAGCACTTTCTTTGCAAATTGGGTAGAAAGCCATACAGTTTGCAATTGATTTTGTATGGTAGCACATGGAACAACCTAATAGTTGCAAGTCACCATCCTTTGCCCCCAACATATGCCAGTATAAAAATATATTCATGCTGGTTGTTCCAATGTATGTGCATGCAGGCTGCCCCAATATATGCCAGTATTGCCATACAAGGACTCCCAGCCAGTTAAAATGCCATGACGCATGAAGCATGTCCAGACTGGCTGTGCACCATTAGTGTTATTACTGGCTAGACTTGCCTACATTCAATGTGGTCCAGTTTAGCCCCGTAGCAACACTTATGTTTGCTTTGGTCATGTCTTAACTTCTGGGCACAGCTTTTAGATGACCCACGCCTCCAGTGATTAGCATAGCATTATGAAATTAAATAGCCACTGAATTGGGGTGGTACGACTAATGGCCAAAGGGAATACGAAACCGCTATTCGGCTTCCTAACAGGGCTCAGGGAATTGGGAGGGAAGTGGGAGCAGGACTGGATGAAGATGTGTCAGGGCTGGCGGGGGCACATTTCATCTTGATGTTGGGGGGGCACCCCTTGCCTTACTGTTTGGGAAAATAGGCCAAGGCACCTATGGAGTGCTTAAATCAATAATGAAATCAAAAGAATGCAGAAAGGTGGTTAAAAGCTGCAGACTATCAGTATGTTTCTATGTCATAAGACTGCCAATATGGGGCAGCTGCTTGAGGGACCCTTTCAACTGTAAAAGCTGAAAGGCCCAGACACCATCCCTCAGTGGAGAGTCCAACAGAGCAATTATTTTATTGACCCCACTCAAAAGCCGCTTTCAAAACTGTCATCTAGCCCCCATAATGTTGAGGCTGGCTGCGCCCCTGCCTGGCTGACGTACATAGCCATATCGGATGGAACAGGACACAGATGTTAAATGGTGCCTAGGCTTCGCTGTTAACAATGGTCTTTCAATTAATAAAACATTTCACTGTTGGCAGCTGCATTCATATGCATACATTTTTAGGCAATTGAAATCATGATGTGGGGTTAGCACTTGCATACAAGGGGAGTGATAAGAAGGCAAGTGGGGACATGGGACATAAGACAGCTCATTCTCACACCAGTCCATAAGTGTGACATTTCAGAAATGAAGGAGAGGGTTAACTGCTTGTAACATTGAAGCATCATCAGAATAGTCTCACTGGAAGGCACAATTTAGTTAGATGCCCCCACACAAGTAAGTAAGCCTCTGCCCCATAGCCTCTGAAGTTAGCGCCTCTCCCAACATTTAGGTCTTAGCCCCTCCCCCTGAACTTGTATCCTAGGTGCAACCATGATGCCATGCACCCACTCCTAGATTTAGTGGCCTGTTGGCCGGTAAATGTAGGAGTTGGGGCTGGCACACACACTCACATACAACATTTTTACCTATGCATTCATCCACCAGTCACACAACTCATTGCATGCACGCATACATAAAAGCAAACAGCATTGACACAAACAAACACCAACATACAGGGTCAGACCGGAACAAAAAATCTACCCGCGCACCAAAAAGAAGTGTCCCACATTTCCCAAGAGGTCCAGAGGCCCTCAAGAAGACATGCTAACAAAGTACCGAGGATAAAGTTTCCGGAAAGCATCATGACAACAGGTCACCACTTTCCAGTCCTGGGCTTCCTTTTTTGCAAATCACATGAATCGGCTACTTATGTCTAATTGAAGTTAACAGACTACAGCTCCCAGAATACATTGTTATTTCATGAAAGCCCAGGACTGGGAAATGGTGTGTGTAGACTTTGGAGTCATTTTATCCCACCAAACTGATGGATGGATGGCCACAGTCTGAACCCTACAAGTGCACTTCAAAATGGAAAGTTGATAAACTGAATACCCAATTTGATAGGTTATCATCATCCACTTTACTGGCTAAATATTATTTCCATAACTTAGGTCCATGTTACAACTGATTATTACAGGGCTCAGAAGTGAGAAGAATAAACAAACAAAAAGGCAAATCTGTCAAGCAATCCTTGGACGTGAAAATACATGGTTAAAAATGGAATCCATTTCTCTTTAACACTTCCCATTACAGCAGCTGTCACACGCACTATTTGAAAATGCCGAAAGGTGTAGAGAGACTAGCGTTTTAACCCTTCATTGCAAGTTGCCTACAGTACCAATAATGCATGCATGGGCTGCATCTCAGCTCTCATAGAGCAGCCGTTTGTAGAGCGTATACAATTTGAAATATTCTCTTGCGTGTATATAAACTCTTACACCTTTTAAGGTTTGCTTACCTTCAGTTTCCCAAGTTTTAGTTATTTTTATCTCTGAGGCTCCAGTGTCTGTCAGAAGCAGGGTTTGGAGAGCGGCAGGCCGCCCCTGTGACAGGAATCACATCACATGTGAGGGACGGGAACTTGATTAATGGCTCGTTGCCATGCAACCTGGGCTGGAGCAGGGCTGTATCACTTCTTGAACTCTTAAATGGCACCATGTTTCTTGCAGAGCTGACACGATAGGTGCAGCTCAGCAAGAAATTAACAAAAGTAAAACTTTAATGAAAGGCAGCTGGAGGAAAATCGGCCCACACACATTAGGAGATAAAATAGTCCCATTTAAAGCCAAATTGATTTCGGGAAACGTCCATGGCCTGCAATGATTTATGATGGAAGAGTTGCAGAAGAAGAACAAACAAAACAATTTAAATTGCACTTGAGAGCTAGCCCCCTGATGTTCCGGTGCCCAAAAAAGACTGCCGGTGTTACCCACCGGCAAACACTGGCACAAATTAAGCACTGTCCGGTACAACAAGCATGATACTTTTGGTTTCCCCTTCTTATGTAGCACCACAATAGTTGTCATCCTGAGGTCTTTCGGGAGTAACCCAGTGTCCCTACTCTCCTTAAGCATTTCCAGCATGGGCTCAGCTGTGTTCTCACTAAACCTCTTGCAGTATTCTAGGGGGAAACCATTGGGTCCAGGGGTTTTCCCAGATTAAAGTTGTCCAATCGCACTTTGTACTTCATCGACTGTGATTTCCCTGTTAGTATCATCTTGTTCTAACTCTGTCAGTCGGGTCAGAGGTATATTCTCCAAATACTCCCTTGTCACACCCATGTTGGGCCCATCCTTTTCCCTGTATAATTCTCTGTAATATTCTGCAAATTCTTCTGCTATTTGACGTCAGACCTTCTGGTTCGTACCTACTGTCCCTTCGATCTCCATTATCTATCTCAATCCCTCCTCTCTCTTTTCCAGTAAAGCTAGTAATCTACCAGCTTTGTCCCGTCTTGTAAACCCAGGCCTTGCTCGCCGAGAATGCTTGTTTTGCATCATCGGT
Source organism: Ambystoma mexicanum (assembly GCF_040938575.1). NCBI lineage: Eukaryota > Metazoa > Chordata > Amphibia > Caudata > Ambystomatidae > Ambystoma > Ambystoma mexicanum. The sequence goes on from NC_090921.1 coordinate 988,784,695, forward strand.
CGCCACTTCCTTGAATTGTAATGTGACTTGTAAAAGCTCCCCTTTCGAGCTGTCTGTTTGAATCCTGTCGTAGTTTTCTTACTTTTCTTTAATAGTCTTTTCTAAGTCTACCAGAGTCGCATCCCTGTTTTTGCGGTGCTTACCAATCTCCAACATGGCCCAACCCCTCAATACCGACTTTTGTGTTTCCCATTGGGTGGATTTACTTATGACTGTGCCCTCATTTTGAGCAAAGAATTCCACTGTTCAGTCCCTCCATTATGTCCTCATTCCCCAAGTAATAGGCATTCAGTCTCCATTCCCCTTGTAGGTTACGTTCCCGTGCCTTTATCTGATGGTCAATGGGGCATTATCGGAGATCCCTCGTTGTAAGTACTCCACTTCAAAGACCCTTCCGGTCCCGGTGTTGGTGAGAAACAAATAGTCTCTACAGGAATTAGTGGCATGAGCTCCGCAATTGAAAGAGAACCCTCTGCCCCTCGGGTGAGTGTCCCTCCAGATGTCCACTAAGCCATTTGCCTCCATAAATGATGCCTGTGCCGTACAAGTGGTACAAGGAGTGCTCCCATCCATTGCAGACCACTCCTGTTCCCTGCACATGGCATCATTAAAATCTCCCCCAAGTATTGTGATATCTGCCCCATGTCATGCCACTAGACCCTGTGTCTCTGTCAGGAAGTCCGCCTTTGGGGACGATGGTGCACATACACACAGGATCAACATGCCCCCTACACAGCTTTCCCCTGATCATTACATACCTCCCACCCGTTCCCCTCTTAATCACTTTCACCTCTATAGGTATTGACCGCTGTACCATGATGGCCACTGCCCAGGACCTTCTTTATTAACCCGCATATTCAACTATTGAATATTGTCCTCTCCCCAAGAATCCGCAAGATGTACCCATTAAGTGTGTCTTCTGTAATAGGACGATATCTATTTTGTGTCTGCCCAGATATTTTTGGACTATCCCCCTTTTAATCTTATTCCCCAGGCCGTTGAAACTCCATCTAAGGCATTTGAGCTCTCTTTTCTGTTTACTCTCCATTATCCCTCAGTAGTCCGGTTTATAGACACCACAGGGACTGGCAACAGTTTAGAAATTGTCTTATTATGTTGTTTGGGTGATTACCCCTATTCTTGTTTTCTGCCAAGAAAACCAACTTTGAAACAATAACCCTTCCCTTCCCTCCCAGCACCCCTCCCGCTCTCTAAACTCCTCCCAACCCCCAAATTGAAGCATCTTTTGACCCTTAACAACAGAAGCCCAGAATGCGGTGCCCTTAGGATTTGTGCCAGACTTGAATTAGGGTCTGCTCCCCTGGCCGCCCCGCTCCGATTATAGCGTGGCATTTTCTTGTCCTTCTACTCCTGCTGCCCATCCCATTAAACTATTTGTGGTTGTAATGAGCATCATTGTTTATGTGCGCCCTTGCTCCACATAAAACCTTACCCCATATGCAATTGTTCCATAGTCTCTATGTGGGCAGGGGGTTCAGCTTGCATCTTTGGATCTATGGCCTTCTCTGACCTTCCATTCTTTTGTTTCTGTGAATCCTTCCAATCATTGTCGCTGGTTTGTCATTGGGTTTCTGCCCAGTCCCAGGCTTTGGTCGGGTTTTTGAAAAAGCCGACCACTCTCGGACCTATCACTCGAAGTGTGGCAGGGAATATCATGGAATATTTGATCCCCTTTGCTCTCCACTGTCTTCTCACTGCATCAAACGACTGCCTGGCTTTCTGGATGTTTCTAGTGAAGCCTTGGAAGAGAGCCACCCTTGACCTATTCACCTCAAGTATTACTTTCTTGCGGCTGCCTACAAAATGAAGTCCCTGGGCCTCATTACACGGATGGCGGAGAACCATGGCGCTATTAGCGCCATGGTTCATGCCGGTAAAATACCAGCACCGCCTTGGCGGAAAGGGGAAGTACCGCCCCATTCCAAGGTTGGCGGGGCGGTAATTCCCCCTTCCACCATTGCCCTTCCCCATTCCCATTTTTGCCCCATAGGGCATAATGGGAATGGGGAAGGCGCTAATTACGGTACCGCAAATTGCGGTACCGTAATTAGCTCCCTGGGTCCCTTTGCGGGTTGGTTTTTAACACCTGAAAAAAGCAGGCGTTAAATCCCCCAACCCGCAAAGGGACATCGTAGTAAGGCGGTAAGGATTTACCGGTACCGGTATTTTACCGGTACCAGTAAATCCTTACCGCCATCCGTGTAATGAGGCCCCCAGTCTCTAAAATTCAGTAACTTTGCTATGACCTGTCTGGGGGGACTCCCAGGGGCGTCACGAGGAGAGAGGGGGGAGCTGCAGGAGGCGCAAACTGCACCGGGCCTCGTGCTTTTGGGGGGCCTCACAGCATCCTCTCTTGATTAGAAAGAAGGCAGCACAGTCCACCCATGTCCCTTATTCACATGGGGGACTGCGCTGCTCTGCTCCACTCTGCCCCTGCAGTGATGTTGCTGTTTCTTGCAAAGCCGTTTGGCTCTGCAACAAACAGCAAAATAATGGGAGACAGCAGGGCTCAGAGTGGAGCTCTGCTGCCTCCCGTTATTCAGCTGACAAAGTAGACATGCTGAATGACAAGAGAGGACTCCTCTCCTGTCAGTCAGCATGTTCACGTTGTCTGCGTGAACACACTGACTGTTGGGAGAGGAGTCCTCTCCTGTCAGGCAGCGTGTCTACGTGTCTGAGTGAAGGGAGGGCCCGCTTTTGAAGGGTGCATGGAGGTAAGGTAAGTGTTTTTTTATTTTAAATTGAATGTGTATATATGTGTATTGAAATTATGTATATGTGTATGAATGCATGTGTGCATGTTGCTGCTTATGTTTGTGTCAATGCTGTTTTTGGTTTTATGTATGCGACTGGTGGATGAATGCATGGGTGAAAGTGTTGAATGTGAATGTGAGTGTGCGTGCCAGCCCACCCTTAATACAGGCCACTTATTTAAGGGGTGGGGTCATCTTTCCACATTCAAATGAGACTATTCTGGTGAAGCTTCAATGTTAGACGCAATTAACTCTCTCCTTCATTTCTGAAACGTCACACTTAAGGACTGCTGTGAGAATGAGATTTCTCATGTCACCACTTCCCTTCTAATCACTCCCCTGGCATGCAAGTGCTAACCTCACATCACAATTTAAATTACCTAAAAATGTATGCATATGAATGCAGGTGCTAAACGTTAAATGTTTTATGTTAGGAATTGCAGGGCCTTTGTTAACAGCAAATCCCAGGCACGTTTAATGTCTGTGCCCTGTTCCGTCTTGTCAGGACTCTGTTGGTCAGTCCAGCAGGGGGTAGATGACTGTTTTGAAAGCGGATAGTCAGTGAGGCCAACAAACCCATTGTGCTGTCAGTCTCCCGACTGAGGGATGGAGCCTGGGTCTTTCACCGTTTGCAGTTGAAATGGGCCCCCCAAGCAGCTGTCCCCATGTTGGCAGTCTTATGACACAGAAACCTACTGATAATCTGCAGATTGTAACCACCTTGCTGCATTATTTTGACTTCATTATTGATTTAAGCACTCCAGAGGTGCCTTGGCCCATTTTTCCAATCTGTAAAGCCAGGGGTGCCCCCAAACATTACAAAGAAATGGGCCCCCACCATCTCTGACACATCTTCAGCCAGCCCTTTTCCCATTTCCCTCCCAATTCCTTGAGCCCAGCTAGGAAGCTGAATAGCTACTTCACCTCCCATTTGGCCACTGGTCGTACCTTTCACCCCAATTCAGAGGCAGTTTACTTTCATAATGCTATGCAAATCTCTGGAAGGTGGCCCATCTAAAAGCTGAAACCAGAAGTTAAGACTTTGATTTTATCAAAGTGAGTCTGTTGATATTGCATGGTTAGGCTATTGTGCTCTGCATGTTTGATGCTGCTGCAGCTCCTTAACGAGTGCTATGGGCTGGCGACACACCAAAAGAGGCCTCCCTAGTCAGGGGCTGGCACCGCCGCCCATGCAGCCACATCGAGTCAACAAAGCCAAGCATTTCGGGAGGGGGCTAGAGCCTGATCTGCTCAATGGTGTTGCACCCTGATAGTCTTTCACTGAAGTCCTGTTAAAAACAAACATTGACAAATCCAGCAGTTTTGGCTTGTGAATAAGTATTAAGCATTTGCCAGGCACTGCTATTATTAGATGCTCAGGTACTCAAACCAGTTTGCACCTCCTACCATCAACGGCCAGTTATTACCAATACAGCAGTGTCTTTCCCATGCCTACAAGAAAGCCCAAACTGTTAGCATTGCCATTGCTTATTTTGCTTTACCGTTGACACACAGCACTATGCATCAAAGTTAAAGCAAACATGCTACCTGGCTAAATTGGCCCACATTGACTTTAGGCTAATCTAGCAAGCAATAACACTCGTGGTGCACTGTCAGACCTGGACATACTTTCTGTGCCATGGCATTGTTAGTGACTAGGAGTCTGTACATGGTAATAATGGCATATGTGGTGCAGCCTGAATTGACAAACATGGGAACAACCAGATTGAACATATTTTTATACTAGCATATCTTGTGTGCAAAGGCGGCATGAAATGTATAGGAAAATGTTCCTGTGCACGGTTGGTGACTTGCAGCTACTGGGTTTTTCCATGTGCTTCCATACAAAACCAATTACAAACGGTATGGATTTCTACCTGATTTCACAAAGGAAGTGCTGTAACATGCATAATGTTAACCCAATGTTTCAGAAATGTTCTTGGGAGTGAGAAACCCCCTCAAGCAACCCTTGTTTGTTTGGGCTCTGTCCCTGTGCTCTGTCGATCCTGCATAATTGGCACAAACATTTAAGCCTCTTCAGTTCAGAAATTCACCAGCCTCCACTGTACGTCATCTATCTGTCACTGTGTATGATGTGTGTTTTAATGCGCACAAAGGGGCACGGTGTTCCTTAATTCTGGCATCATGCACAACATGCCGTCATGCCAATCTGAATATATTAATGCATATGATACAAAAGTAAAGTTAGTCTGGCATAAACCTTTCTTCAGTAGAGAAAACTAACTTTGCTGTAGTTGATTGGCAGTTGTAGAAATAAACCATATTTGGGTTCCTCCACACAAACTCAAGGGGAGATTTCTTGAGTCCTGTTTGTGGAGATGCTGCCAATGGCTCAGTGCAGAAAATCATAAGGGGGCCTCACCAAATGTTTTGCGCCGGGCCTCACTACATCTTGTGACAGCTCTGGGGACTCCCAGGAGGTGGGGCTCTGCTCAGAACCCTTCGATGGAGAACAAATGTGAAAGACCAATTGGACCAACCTAATCTTTGATACAGCTCTCTAGGTGTAGCTCCATTGGGGGGCCTTCTGTTTTTTCTTGTAGTCCATTAACGCAGATATTGGTTCTTCTCACCCTCCTAGTCTACGTCGTCCATTCTCTCTCTAGTTTCTGCGTTTTCCAGGCCAGGTCTTATACCTTTGCTTGTAATGGGGTGTGAGATTCTTATTTCCATTTCTCCTACTCTCCTGGAAATCTTTTGAAGATTGTTTCTCAGCAGTTCGACATCCAGACAAGCCATATCGATTTTCCACCCAAGTGTTGCTGTGGCTTCCCTTATGGCCGCCATGATATTTGTGCAGAGTAGCCACCTTCCCTCAGGTCTTCCTCTTCTGTTGTGCACCTGGCCAGCTTTGTTGCCCCCTGATGTCTGCGACCACTCACCATGGAAGATATCTTTGTGTGGTTGGGTATCATGTCTTTTCCCCTCCCTACTTATCCTGCCCCTTTTTGGAGGCCATCGTTACCCGTCGACCCGTGTCAACCACGGTCGCCTTTCTCCTTTAATAGCTGATGTCTACTTCCGGTCACTCAAGTTTCTGTTTGTGTAGTTCTTGACCAATCCCTTCTAATACACCTCCCATTTGCGTCACCCCAAAGCAGTCCACAATGATTTCAGAGGCACTTTTGTGATTCCCCCACTGTTCCTGCTGGGTCTCCTGCTTTGCCTCATGCCCCCACTGCCTTTCTACAATGGGCGAGTGTCCCGTAAACCAGAGCACTCTGCCTGGTTTTTTTCAGGGAGCCCAGCCTATTGCTGGTCTATCAATGTGTCTTCAACTTACTGGGAGTTCTTTGCTGGCCAGACGCTGTTCTCCTTCCTCTTCTTTTGTAGCCATTACCATGCAGGGACTTATAGCCCTTTCTTTGGCACTCCACGCTCCTTCTTCTTCTCTGGAGAAACAAGCCTCCCGGGCCCGTTGTATTTCACCTTGTGCCGGGTTCTCTTTACTGTTGGTGTGCCTCTGTTGTGGAGGCTATTTTGGAACCTTCTTCCCTGGTGGACTCAGTACTGTAAGGAACCCATGGTGGCAACAATAAAGACAGACACAAGTGATCACAGTTCAAGGGTGTTTATTGAACTTTATAATGGGTGAGATAAACGCCTAATCTAAACCTAAATCTAGGATGGGAGCAAGCTACGACCATCAAATAATAATAAGGCAGTGCTAGTGGAGTCTTGTCAAATAAAAAGAGCCTATACTAAAATACAAATATTGCCAATTCCTTACTGCTAAATTACAAAAAGAGTGTGGGATAATGTTCACCAGAAAAGAAAGACGTGTTCACAAAATGAAGTCAGGATGGTACGGCTGGGTCTCCCTTCCCCACATTTGAAGCACGGCAGAAGGTGGGACTCTCGAGCATAGCCCACTCCTGGGCCTCGTCAGCACGAGGTTCATAGTTCAGGTTCAATTATATCAAAACCTTCACAGGCTATGTCTCTTTCCTGATAAAGTCTCTTGTCTTAGAAGGTCTGCTGCTTCACAATGACAAACAAACAAAGAAAAGGTTGCTTCGGTACTCTGGTACCTTGGGCAATTGCTCTTCACCCCTTGGATCTCCCTCTGCCGGGCTCCGATCCTTCTTGCAACTTGGGCCTCCCTCCATCGGGTTCACACGGCCTTTCTTTAACACAGTTCATGTATTTTAACACAGTTCATGCATTTGCTCATGTACATCAGACAGCAAGGTTGTCCTTCTCTTAGCTTTCTCGCGGCATCCCTCTGTCGGGTTCACACTTGCCTTTATTACACAGTTCACAATCTTCTTGGAAAGATGGGTTCCCTTCCCGTAGCTTTCCTATGACTATGGGTCAGAGACTTTTGATTGTATAAGTGATTTGACCTAACCCTTGTAGGACCACTGTGACGCCTCATGACACCCTTTCCTAGGGCTTCTGGTTCTTGTAGTTTCAAACAATAGGTCCCTGTCAGAGTCTTTCTAATGAGTGCCTGCGTGGCGCCGGACCACTCTGCACCTGGACCTCAACTGCTTTTCTCTACAGTTCAACCACACACACACACCAACCACACACACACACACACACGCACACGCACACGCACACGCACACACACACACACACACATGTTCCTTGTCTTTCGGATTCCTTGCATTCAAAAGTGTTGCTGTTTGGAACCTTGGCCTCAACACAGTTCGGCTTACTATCAGTTTTCTCCAACTCACCGGCTGTGCTGAACCTGTTGGCTTCTTTGTTCTTTGGAGTCAAGGATATTACCACGGTAGCCAGCTTGCCTCTCCACCTGCGTTATCAAAGCGGGAGGCCCCCGTGTACCATTGACATCTGCTGCTTCGCACGCCAGCTGTAGCTCCCGGTCTTCTAATTTACCTTTCGGAGGCTTTGCGGGTCTGAGTTGTAAAGGGATAGGGTAACTCCCCCTTCGTTGTCCTTCCAGGTCTCACCACTTTCCTTCTCCATTTGAACTGCCGGGTTGGTGTAGCTGTCTCCTCGTGCGCTTGGCCTTGCTCGAAGTGTGCTTTTGTGCTCTGCCTTTATCCCTGTGGGGAAGGTAAAGGGCCGTCAGGTGTGCGTGATTATTGTCAATTGCCTGACTCTGCCTGACCTATGTATTGGGACATGTCAGGTAAATGGCTCTGGTGTTAGTCTGTTGTTTGTTACCATGTAAGAAAGAGTTTGTGTGGGGAAAGGGGGAGGGGGGTAGTGCTTCTAAATATCCTACAGGGCAGTATGGGGAAAAGGTGTTACAGGAAAGGGGATACCACGTCTCAACCCTTGTTGTCCCACTTCCAATCCCTGAAGACCCCTCGCCCAGGTGATCCTCCCCCACTGGTCCACCCCCAGGAACTGGAGCCAATAGCGATGGCCGTGTCCTGGCAAGGCAACCTGGATGACAGAGCTCCGGGGACCAGTGGGTGAGACATCTTCAGGTTTCTCACAGTATCATCACAGCTACTGCACCTTTTCCCTGGGTCAGACCTCACAGTTGAAGCCTTGCGGACTGTTGTTGCTGACCGGGGCAACATCAAAAAGATACTTTTGGTTTTCTCACCTTTCACCGCCGCCATATTTACTTCATGAATTTAGTCTTACTATTACAACGGCCATCTTGGAGACCTCTCCCCTTGCGGTTGGGATTTCTCTGTTGTGGTCTCTCTGCCTTTGCAGGGTCTGGAGTCTTGACCAGTCCCCTGTGCACTCCCACCGGTATTCCCACGCCTCAGCTCTCAAAGTTGCTATCAAAGCTCTCAAAGTTTGGGCCTTGGATGCCTTTATTTTGAGGTTTCCAGCCTCGTTGGAGCAGAGCAACCTAGGCATGTGTGTGTTCAAATCATTGCGCAACAGCGCCCCCCAAGGATCCAGTTTTGGTTGTTCTAGGATTAGTACCTGCAAGTTTCTAATCTCTTTGGTCTATGGCAGGCAAGCAGCTTTAGGCATGCCGTTTCACAAAGTCTTGTTTCCATTTGCAGGCATGCAGCATGCAGGCGAGGTGGTCATCTCAGCGATGGGAAGCCGGATGGGCAAAAGCCATGCTTGGAACTCCCTGTCAGGTAAGTCAGCCTATACTGGCCCCTATGTCTGCATGTACTGTCCCAGAGTGCAGTGTTTGTGTTTCTTAGGCATATGTGGTTTAAGTGGGGATGCAACTTCCATGTCAGTCCTTACACTGACATACAACAAAGAAGATGCTTCTTCATTAGTTGACGATCCTCTCACCCAATCTACGCCTTCAAAACTATTTCTGTCACAGAAAGAAATAATATTCCCTGTTTCCCCAATATATTTGGAAAATCTAGAAATATCACAGATTGAAATCATTACCCTGACTTCACTATGGGTAATGTGGAGGACTTATGCACCACCATTGAATCTGGAACCTCTATATCGCAGGATGATTGAACAAAAATACATTGTTTTTGACAGCTGCCTGATACAGGTTATAAAAAGGATTAAATGCAACTATGGAAAACGTGGGAGGATTTGTGCTGAGCCATTGGTGACGTTTACTTGAGAAGTCAAATGCACCAACCTGAAGATGAAGGAGAGATGTGTACATGAGCATTCAACATTTTCATGGCCTCCTCAACCCATTCTTGGAAAAAAGTACCTGCTGGAAATGTCCTTTGTTCTTGTGCTGTGTTGTTCAGTGGATTAACGTTTAGTACGATCTCAAGTTTCTGCACATTTTTAGGACTTAAGTACATTGCTAAAACTGCATACTACAAATATCAGAGACAGTTCTTGTTCGCTGCTACTGGTCAGGACTGGAATCTAGAACAGATAGCCGCAGACAATGCTTTTGCAGGCAAAAGCCTCAGGATTGCTAGTGATGGACAGTGCAACAGTCCTGGATTTTCAGCGAGGTACTGCGCTTACCACTTCCAGGAAATGGACAGCCAAAAAATAATTTGTTCTGTCGTGGTGCAAGTGTCAGAGTGTACATCCTCTGTTGCCATGTAGAAATATGGTTTCATTAAATCCATTGAACTTATGCAATCAGGGGTATTGCAAATAGAATTGATAGCTATGGACAGGCACGTGGGAATAGCAAAGGTCACGTGAGAGCAGTTCCCCACACATAAAGCATCAATTTGATGTATGGCACATCACCAAAACAATATCCAGAAATGTTACTGCTGCTGGTAAAAAATAGGAGTCCAAAGAAATTGTAAAATCATCACAGTCCATCAACAACCATCTATGGTGGTGTTCAAAAACGTGTGAGGGGTTAGTCCAGATTCCGATTGAAAAGTGTTGTTCAATGCTCCATCATAGTTCAAACATACACTCATGGGTGGATAAGGAGCATTTTCACAAGTACATGGACCTTTAAGAGAAGATCATGATTGCAAGAAAAAGAGGTTGGTGCACGGATCCCCTCCTCACATAGCTGTTCAAAATATTGTTTGCACCAAAATGCTTACCCAAGATTTCACTGGCCCAACTGAATTTTGCCAGAGTGATTTGGAGGATTTCCATAATATGTGTCTAATGTACAGGCCTAAAAGGTTGCATTTGAGCATAGACGATATGGAAGCCAGAACAAGGCTGGCTGTACTTGTTCACAATGAAAACGTTGGTAGGGAACAAGGTAGAACAGCAGGTGTTTTTTGTATGCTTTTTTACACCAAAAAAGCAGTAGGTGGCTAAGCCAATATTAGAGCAGATGAAATTTGACTTTGTGAAAGATCTGACGTTGACTGTGCTGGCCATGCAAATGCATGGACTGACAACAGATTATGTTACCAGGGGGCAGTCTATGCCAAAGAATATTGCTAATGTGGTTCGTTCTCAAAAAGGTGAAATTGTAGAAAATTTGACGTCAAGATTCGAATCAAGTGGTGTAGCCTTGAAAAAATGTAAATCATTAGTTCTGAAAAAAATGAATTATCCCATTTAAAAAGGTTTTACATTTTTTTACTGTAAATATTTAAAAAAATATATAAATATATATGGGTTTATATTTATGTATTTTCTCAAATAAATGTGACTCTACTTTCTTACTAAATATTGGTATGAATTTTTAGATGTTTTTCGGTACTTCCTGGTCACAATCATTAACATTTATATTGATTGTTAAAATGAAACATACACTTGGGTGTTATTTTATTATTATTTTAAAATTTTAATTAGAGTCACAAATGTGACAGAAATGACTTTAAATTTCTCTTTGTTTTTGATAATGTGTGTATAAAGAACACCAGAAGATGCGTTTCCCACCTAAAAATATACACACATAAGGGACTGATTTACTAGCCATCCGGCACAACAAACACTTGGTAAGGAGCTGTAGAGCATGGTGGTGCTTTTTGGAAGGATCTATCTGTGTTTTACTTTGATTTCCAATCCGCTTTTTTGAGCAGGTCTGCAGCTAGGAAGCCCCATGTTTGTGGCCTAGTCCTTTGTTTGTTTCTGGCTTTCTTCTTGTCCCCACCCAAACCCTTAGCAATTGGCTAAAGCAGTCAGGTGTCACTTTCCATTTGTGTTGGCAGCCTTCTTGCCCTGCTTCCATCTGCCTTCTCCTCTAGCATCATCCATTCCCTGACCCTCCCCCCCATGCCCGCCCGTTCAGTTTTCATTGGTCCATGTTCCCTACACCCACATGACTGGCACAGCTGTACTTTGGGGGCCCTCCCAGGGCAGACTTGCCTGGGCAGCTGGCAAAGGGCCAGAGGCAAAGAGAATCTCTGTAGGCCGGCTCCAATTCCATGTTTGCTCTGTTCTACCAGGGTTCTCCAGCCAAGCCCAAAACGGTCTACAGCAACTTTTAGGTAAGAGACATCTTTGTTTCCTTACTTAGTATTAATGACATAGTAGAAGTTGGGCATCTTGAAGTTATGGTGCACGTTTTTTGAATTCGGGGCACATTTAGAGCATTCAATGCATTTAGATGAATCTATAAGGGCAGCCATGGTCATTGCACTCAGAAGATTTTTGAAGGTAGCAAATACACTGAATTCAGATCAATTGCGAACGTATTGCACCTAGATGATTCTGAGGGTAGGAAATGTGTTACACCTAAATTAACTGTGAAGATAGCCAATGCGTTGCACTTAAAAGAATGCATGAAGGTAGCAAATACACTGAACTCAGTTGAATTGCACTTAGGATATTTTGAGGATAGCCAATGTATTGCACACAGAAGATGTTGAGGATATTGAATGTATTGCACCTAGATGAACTGTGAAGATAGTCATTGCATTCCACTTAGAAGATTTATGAGGGTAGCAAATACACTGCACATTGTTTATAAGATGCAGGGAAAGCGTCATACAGAAGGACGGAGATTGGATTGTGGTGATGTGATCTGTAGTGGGTGGACGGGGCAGTCCAACAACTGCACCAAAACCACTAACCCTACCAGTTCGCACAACTACCGACACAGACCTGAACAGTATCCAGAAAGGTGGTGGCTGGACAGTAGAGATAAGGAAAGAAGGTCGAGCCCCTGGCCCACTTCCCGACAGTCAGCGGTACCAGGCCTAAGAAGTGAACCCCGGCGATAATTGGGAAAGGTGATTGACCAGCACGAAAACCTAGCCCAAACCGGTGAAGACTCCCGACACCAAGTACCAGGTAACAGTCATTATTAAAGTCCGGGAGAGGGCCAAGGGAAATCTAAGAGAGTCTCAGAAGATTGTACTAATACCGGGAGGGTGTAAATAATGGTCAGCTGAACACGTAGCAAGATAAAGAACAGTAAATGGCTAACCCTCACCTTGGCAGTTGTAATTAAAGTCTGCCAGTACACCACTGGAAACCAGAAGCCTCCTGAATCATGCTGAAGGGGTTACTTTCTTGATTACAATCTGAAGGAACCGAAAACTGCCAATGGGTCTTCTGGACAATCATTCACGAGAACAGAGTTCTCGGGAGGGCAATCATTCATAGAGACTAAGAGCTCCTTCTGGGCACACCCCAGAATCATCCAGGAGTGGTCGATTGAGACAAACCCCTTTCATCTTCTGTCATCAGTCTGTTATACATTGCTGATTGGTTAACACCAGATCCTAGCAAGAGTCCAGTCTTTTCAGCTCATGACCTTAACCTTACCTTCCTCAAGAAAACCATTATCGTTGTCATTTTCTTCATGCTTGAAAACCCAGAAAAATAAAAAGCTCTTTGAGATTGTAAACCATAAAGAAGCCGAGAAAGCCGTAAACCATTTTGTGATACAGTTCCCATGCTAGTTTCACAGAGGTGTGGTGCTGGAGAGTCGGGAGAGTCTTCAGGAACAGCTTCATCGTCCCAGTAGGGGGCAGATCAAGAACTGTACAAAACGTAGAGATTGTGAAAACCTCCCTAAGGGAGATACAAACCTTAGTAATAACTGTGACAAAATACCAGAGAACCAGCTCGGAGAAGGTAGTCATTCCCCTAGCCCCATTAGAACATTATGTGAATGTTTGTGTAACAGTCTTCTGATAGTAAGGAATTCAGTAATTACTATGGTTGTCTTCTGTCCTTGCAGGTGCTGTGCTGTTGTAGACGTGGTAATAGGAATACTTCCTGCAAGGAGTCCAGAGGCCAGTAACTGGGCTCTGTGCACCTCGGGGGCAGCACACTCGGGAAACCCTTGTGGGGAATAAAACCCATCAGACAGGTTCTTTTGTGATGGTGGCAGGAAGCTGTAATCCGTGGAATAGATGAAGCACTATGATTGTAGGAAGCTGTAATCCGTGGAATAGATGAAGCGCTGCCTTGATAATGAGGACTATTTGTTGTTGTTGAATGTGGAGCAGTAGAATGCAGCATAGGCAAACTACGATGGTGTTCCAAGTAATTACTGTAGAAGAAAAATTCCAGGGAAGAGGCGGCCAGAGCTGGGAAGGTCCAGCAAGGATCCACGACAGCCAGGAAGGGAGTAAAACTGACTGCGGGAGCAGGAGATTAGGAAGCACTGAACGTGGCAGTCGGAGCGGAGGCAGCCGGAACAGAGGAGGAGCCGCGGCAGCTCAGATGCTGAGAATTCACAGAGGAAACTGTGCAGTAGAAGAAAAGAGTAATGGTGCATGGAGAGATAGTATGAAAGGAAAAGAAGGAAACAAAAGAATAGGATAATAAAGAATGAAAAAAGGGCAAAAGGAAGGCTTCCGAGCAGCCGGAATGGAAGGGAAACAGAAGAGAAAAACAAGACCGCACAATGTGCGGAGAAGAAGGATGGTCCGCTAAGGTGGTAGCGGGCTAGTTAGGAACGCTGAGGCAAATGCTTAGGCACAAAGGAGCGGAGCAAGTTGCGACGCACCTACCCGTGTTCTGCTAGAGATGGAATAGAACTGGGAAGAAGCAAACTCTGCCATCTTGCAAAAAGACTAGAACTGTTCATGGGTTTCTCTGAGATGGAACCGAGGAGGCACTATCTTGGATTCCTTTTCAAGTAACGTGGGTGATGTTTTTTCCACTGCATCCAGATGGACCTTGGGGGCCGTCTAACAGTTTGATTTTCTGTTGGGTTCCTGAGAACCCAGAACATTTATGGAACATTTACCTTGAACAACCTGAGAGGCATTTGGATGCTTTGCATCCAGGAGAAGGGAACCGTTCTCCTGCATTACAAAAAGTAGCTGGAATTTAGGGTGTTTGTTGTAGCGACAGGGATAGAGTAGGGGTCTTTGTGACTGTGACAGTGCCTTTTTGTTTTGATTCACAGGGACCTCTTGACAAGCACTACAGTTTCTTTAGTTTAGGTAGGGAAATCCCATTAGAATTAGGCATTTATAGGCTTGGTTTATCATTTAATAAAAATCTATAGCAACCACTATGGCACCACTTGGTCAGTCTCTTCATTCCTTGTCACCACACTGCCTACGTCCAGCACCCTCTATGCATCTCTCATATCTACCTATTGTGAAAAGTCAGTAATGAAACTCGCACACAAGTTAGCCATGTTTTTGGTTAAAGACTTTTATTGAAAAAAAGGGTTGGGATAAGGCCTCTCTGACCTTGCTCTAAGAGAAATGTACCTACCAAAAACTAAGGATATAGCTGTGTCAGGATGTCAAAATCAAAACTGTCCTTGTGTCCAAAGGTTTTATTCTGACCCTCACACTATAAATCAAACTATAAGGTTGGAAGGGGAAATGTCTTTAACCTTAGGCGATGTAAAAAGAGTTTTGAAAGGAAAATGAACAGCTCCCACACAAACGTTCTCCAAGGTCGAAGATCCTTGGTTCCAGAGGGTAGCTCCCTCCCCGATGGATTCTTTCTCAACACAAATGATTCTTTGTCTAACAGTTGTTTACATCTTTCTTGGCCCACAACAGTACTGTTTTTTTACAAACCTTCTTAGCCATGTAGTTCAGCTTCTTTCAAAAGTTCCTTTTGTCTGGAAAACACAATTCCATATCTTTTCTTGTAATTTCTTGTTGATTTTCATATGCCTGCTATACTCCCCTACCAGGACTTCTTCTGCATTTGTGATTGCCAGGTATACTATACTGCCAGGGCTTCTTGTGCACTTGCGATTGCCTGGTATACTCTCCTGCCAGGACTTCTTATATATACACGTTGTTTCTCTTTTACTTCCACAGTTGTGCATACCCCTTTTGGTGTAGTAGATCTCCTTAGTACATCATTCGATTTGGATTCCCCACTTATTTGAATTCCATAAATCCATATATTAATGGGGTTCTCATTCGCAATATGCTTTCTTGGTTTTGTAGTGGAGGCATGGTATCACAAGTTTGACACTGGGACAATGGGTACAATTTGTAAAACCTTTATTGAAATGGTTGGCGTTGGAGAAACTCCTTGTCTGCCCTATAACTAAGATGGGAGTAGTATCAACCATCAAATAATAAAGAATGTCGTCCTAGTGGAGTCTGTCAAATCAAAATGGCCTATGCTAACGTAGCCTAATGCCTGCCCTATCTCTTGTACACAAAAAAGAATATAGGAGAAATGCATGCCAAAGGAAAGATCAGTGTTCAAATGAATAATTGTGGTTGAACCAGCTCTCCTCCCCACGTTAGACCTCACAGAGTAAGGCTCTCCCTGTAGGCAGGATGACACACTCTGGCTCGGTTTCCAGCACAAATACAGTTCCAGAATGTGGATCGAGGCCCGTCTGGCCTTCCAAATTTAAGTCTTGTTTCTCGACTTCCAAATAATAATGTTTCAACCAACCTCTCTTTCAGGCTCAGACATTTCACCACACAGTTCTCGTAGGTTCTCGTAGGTCCCCCTGTGCTGGGCTCTGACCTCTCACGATAAAGTTCAACAGAAACTTGAAAGGGGGGGCTCCCTTCCCAAACTTACTTCATTTCAGGTCGGCCTCTTGTCAGGCTCGAACCACTTTCTGATGTGGAAGACTTTTGAATGTGCATGGCTTACTTTTCAGACCACTACAGGACCACTTCGACTCAAAATGTATAGTTCAACTTTTACCTTCCCTTTTCTAGGAGTTAAACTTGTCTATATCACTTTTGCTGTATATTTGCTTTCTCGCTTCAAACAATTTACCTTTCACCGAGATTTTCGAGTGGGCTATTTCCTTTCGCGGGATCATTCCATTACTTAGTATCGCTGAACTCGCAGCTGCCTTTTACTTCAAAGTTCATTCACAGGTCTGCCTTTCCTCATGTCTCATTCACATGTGTGCATCCTTCACTCGTGATAAAATGTTGCTATATCAAACTTTAACACACACCAGTCTTTCAGGTCGCTTGACAACTCATCGACAGTGTGTGTTTCTTCTTTGCTTTACGATTTCCAATTCACAAGGTTAGTACCATAGGCTTGGCCTCGCCTCCCCAACTCTGCTGTTCACCTGGGAGGGTCGCTGGAGTCCTTGAAGCACAATGCAGTTTTCACTTGCGGAATCTCTGGGGTTTTCTGACCCGCTGCTCTCGCCCCTTGGCCCGCCGCTCTGCTCCAATAGGTTTGCCTTAATCCCGGAAGCATTGCTCGCTCTCGTGTTCCGCCTTTCACAGAAAGCCTGACTTTGCCTGACCCGATCAGTGGGACATGGCCAGTACAATGTGTGAGAGTTAGTCTTGTTACTCTGTCACCTTCTTCCTCTGCCCACTGTTTGTGTAAAAAGGGATGGGGGTTGGGACCTCAGTGAATCCTGAAAAATAGGATGGGTAAGATGAACAAAAAAGGGGGGAATAACGCTTCACACTCCCACTCCCCGAACACCCCTTACCCAGGTGATCCTCCCGCAATGGTCCACCCCCAGGGTATGGATCCAAAGGTGATGGCTGTGCCCTCGCCACCTGAGAGAGAGATCCCCAGGGACTAACAGGTCAGACACCCTATGGTTCTCACATACCCTTCCCCTATGCGATGTAGCCGCATCTGTTTCACAGGGAAACTGGGAAAGGAAATTGATGTTTCCCTTTTCTTTACAGTTTTGGTGTTCCATAGTGAAACAGTAGGGTTGCAGGTCTAAGAACCATTGCATGATTCGAGGGTTAGAGTCCTTTCGTTGACTTATCCATACTAAAGGTGAGTGGTCGGTGACAAGTGTGAACTTTCTTCCTAGAAGGTAGAACCTTAGATGGGCAATTGCCCATTTTATGGCAAGGGCCTCCAATTC
The DNA here is from genome assembly GCF_040938575.1 of Ambystoma mexicanum. Lineage (NCBI taxonomy): Eukaryota > Metazoa > Chordata > Amphibia > Caudata > Ambystomatidae > Ambystoma > Ambystoma mexicanum. The sequence goes on from NC_090921.1 coordinate 988,802,008, forward strand.
CAACACAGAGTAGTTCCTCTCACGTGAAGAGTTTACAACTAGCGAATAGGATGGGGTGTTCTAATCCATCGTATATTTGCAATGAAACTTCTCCTAACACTGTGCGAGCGGCATCAGTTTGTAACACAAATTATTTTGAAAATTCTACTACTTTTAGGATTGGGTTCTGACACAAGGCTTGTTTTAGGTAGTTGTTACATACATCATCCTCATCAGTCTAATGAATCTTCTGGGGTTCAGGATTTCTTGTTTGTCTGTTAATCTGGCTGTTCTATTTGAAGAATTTGGGATAAACTTACAGTAATAACCAATTAATCCCAGGAATGCCCTGATGTCTCTCTTGGTCTTAGGTTGGGGGCATCTAGGACGGCATTCACTTTTTCCTGCTGGGGTTGTACTCTGCCATTCCCTAAAAAGAATCCTAGATATTCACAGCCGATTGAGCTAGCTTACATTTGGATGGCTTGGCAGTTAAGTCGGCCTCTCTGAGGGTTCTCATAATAACAGCAGTAAGATGAAAAAGATGGTCTTCCCAAGTTTTACTATGAAAGACTGTGTCGTCAATATAGGCCCCACAGAAATCAGAGTAAGGCTGTAATATCCTGTCCATAAGTTATTGGAAAGTGGGTGGGGCCCCATGAAGTCCAAAAGGGAGGACTTTGAATGTGAATAGGCCCATTTGTGATGAGAAAGCTGTCTTCCACTTATCAGGTCCATGTACTGTGACCTGCCAATATCCTTTGGTTAAATCTAGGGTTGACAAGAATATGGCATTTCCAAGTTTATCTATTAACTCATCGATGCATGGCATAGGATAGGCAGAGATGGCATTAACCAACCTGAAGTCTATGCAAAACCTCCAAGAATTATCAGGTTTAGTTACCAACACAATAGGAGAGGACCATGTACTCAAAGAGGGCTTAATAATGTTGGCCTTCAGCATTTATTTAATTTCCTCAACCACTACATGTTTTTGTTCTTCTGGGAGTCTATATAGTTTCAAATGGACCACTTTTCCCTTTAGAGTTCTGATATAATGATAAGTACCATGTACACTCCCTGGTTTCCCTCAGAATACATTGGGGAATGCCATAATAAGGTCGTTCAAATTTTCTTGTTTCTGTTTAGCTAGTTCTTGGGGAATAACTTCAGAGTTGTCTATCTCCTTGGGTACCAAACAAGACAATATAGAGGAGGTGGCAGAGGAAGGATTTTCTTTCCACTTCTTTAGGAGATTTACTTGGTAGAGGTGGGTCTTTTGCTTTCTATCCGGTTTGGCTATTTTAGAGGTACAGGTTCCTGTTTGCTCTAGCACCTTATAGAGGCCAGGCCACTTTGAGACAAGTTTATTTTCAGAGGTAGGTAAGAGGACTAATAACTTCTGTCCTACTGAAAATTATATTTTGACTTTATTTACTTCATTTTATTTGTAATGTGCATCGATGAACCCCGAGGCATGAGGGCGCATACAAAGACAGACAAACATGAACAACATAGAGAGGATAGCCACCGCAAATGCGGAAGGCTTGATAGCTAGATGAACAGTTTAGCAACTTCCTAGCCTGATCAGTGGAATAAGAAGGTCTTGTGATCTTTCTTGAAGAGGCAAAGGGAAGAATGAGCTCGAAGGGAGGACTTCGGAGGGCAGCGAGTTCCATGTCAACGGAGCAGCACTGAAAAAAGCACCCGTCTGTGCCTTCTTGGTTTTGCATCTTGGCAGGAATAGATAATTCTGATTGCTCGACCTCAGGCTTCTAAAGCTAGGTTTCTCCCTAATGTGGTCTTGCAGCTAGGATGGCAGGTAGGATGGCATAATGCCCAGTCTACATTTAAAGGTTATGGCTGCAAGTCTAAATGTGATACGAGCCTCCACTGGGAGCCAATGCAGAGAGCGTCTAGCATCGGTGAAGTGAGCCCGATGGGCAAGCCCAGTGACGACTCTTACTGTACCATTTTGTACTACTTGGAGTTGGTAAATGGCTGCTTTGCTAACTCCTGCAAGAAGACTACAGCAACCGTGTTTCCCACATGGGCTTTCATATTTAGCAGCTGATCGAAAGTTACGCCGATAATGTTTACTTTAGGTTGAGGTGCAATAGCCACCTCCCTAAGTTGGAAAAGCTTGTAGGTTGGGTCCAGTTTAGCCAGAGTCACTGGCGAGCCCACAATCATAAGCTCTGTCTTCCCTCTGTTTAGTGCAAGATTGTTGAGCACCATCCAGGTCTCTATGATGGTGAAGATTCTATTGAGTTCAAGTTCATCTTGACTATGAGTACCTGTGAGGGGGATAACACACTAGGTGTCATCGGCGTAGTTGGAGAATATGACTTCTTCCTGTTTCAAATGGGCATAAAATGGGGCTATGAAGATATTGTAAATGCATTGTGAAGGGCTGGCTCCCTGCAGGACCCGATACTGGATTAGGATGGGTTGGGGGGCATGGCTTCATTGGCACAAACTCTACTTATCCTGTTTGCAAGAAAGGAGTCAGCCCAACGCACTGCGGAGGCAGAGAAGTTTGCAGCTTTTGCGAGTCGATCTGCAAGTATAGCAAGATTGAATTCTGCAGACTGATCCAGAGAGATGAGAAGAGATTTGAGACCCTTAACTATATGACCCAATAACCTGGACTTCAGCTCCAGCAATGACGTTTCCGTGCCGAAACCCTGTCTGAATCCAGATAGAAGGTGGTTCACAATAGGATGTTGATTAAGATGCAGGGCTATATGCAAATAGGCAACCCGATCTAGAATTTTGAGGAGGAAGGCGGTATTAATTATGGGTCTGTAATTTAGGGGGTAATCTTGGGTCTGACCTGGTTTTTTATGTATAGGGGGGATCCATGCTTGCTTCAAATCATCTGGGACGATGCCTAGATCGAGGAATGCATTAGTACATTTACGAATCCCCTCCAAAAGTAAAGGTGGACATGTTTTAATAATGAGAGAGGAGCAGGGATCACTCCTACATAATTTCTTAATTTCTTCCATTGAGATAGGGCAGAAGTTGAAGACAGGGATGGCAGGGTCTCTAGCGAAAGGTTTAGGCTCACCCGTGCTGAAGTTGTCAGCCAGAGGTTTTTCACGAATATCCCTACATTTTTGTAACATGGCCTTTTGGATTTGCAAACACCAATTTCAGTCTTTTATGATAGCAGAGGCCAGGGGCTGAGGGGTGATCTCTTGCTCTGTCTGGATTTTAAACAACTCTTTAGAGTCAGAGGTTGCATGAGAGATCCGTAAATTGTGAAAGTTCTTTTTTGCTACTACCATAGTGGTTTTGTCATTTTTGGCGGCTCTTTTATAGGCCTCCAAGGTTGTGGGATTTGTATTTGCGTTCCAGGCATAGAATAGTTTGACAGAAGAAGATTTCAGGTTTTGAAGTTCAGGGGAGAACCAAGGTTTGCTTTTTTTCCCTCGAGTTGTTGCTTTGTCAACTTCAAGGGGCCAGTACGTTCGCTACATACTCAAAAGTGGCTGTAAGACCAGAAGATATGGAATCTGGCGATTCTAATTCTGCTAAGACAGGTGTGTGCACCAGGCGGGGTTCAATTTTCTCTAGGGACAGCTATTTTAGGTTCTGTACCAGGGAGGCTTGACAGCTCTTAATCTTTTTTTTAATTATTTTTAATTGGAAATGGTACTGTAAAGGAGAAATGTACAAAGGCATGATCTGACCAAGGGCAAGGGGAGATCTAAATATCGTGGCAATAGATATTAGTCTTAAATTCACCTTCTTGTCATAGGTAGACTTCTGTTGGGCTTGAGCTTTCTCCATGTGAGTGTGGAATAGACTCCGGACGAGTTTCATGTGCTATCACAATCGGGTAGCTGTCTGTGAGAGGGGAATGGGTGCCTCTTCTCTCTTCCCAGGTCTCCCGGAGCATGTCTAAGACATATCTTGGTTCTCTACCATAGAGTAACTCAAAAGGGGAGAAAGCGGTGGATACCTGAGGGGTCTTTCTCACTGCAAATAGGGCCCATGGGATCATGCAATCCCAGTCCTTCCGATCCTCATCTACCAATTTTCTCAAAATAACTTTAAGGGTGTAGGTGCCTTTCCCCGGCTTACTACGTTTGAGAGAAAATAAAATAGAAGACACAACCCCTTGTCGGGGAAAGAGGCACTGAGAGCAAGAGTTCAAAGGATAGTTTATTTCTCCAGCTAGGAAATAACCCAAAAAAAACCACCAACCCTCATTACATCACACTTATATTTATATTCATTAAAGTAACTCTAACAAAAAATGCTAAATGGACCCGATAGGCCAGGCGGTGTGGTGCTGTAGGTGTGGGTGGCATCTCTTCCTCCTGGTTGGTTGAGTGGCTGATGAGATGACAGACGTCAAACATCTTGTGCTCCACGCAGGTCAGGGTCCGGTCACTGTGGTCACTACCTAAGCTAATATGTTACACACTAAATAAAAAATTATTTAAAACATTTTATGCTACTCGTCACATTTCTACATAAGTCACACACAATGGTTATTGTCAGTATAAGTAGGTCATTCGTGGCTTTAATTGGAGGCATTGACCTTATTGTGCATGTAGAAGAATCAGGCTGTATTTTGCATCTTTTCCTAGGTTTCAAAACTCATTAGTACAAATAAAAACATATATAGTAGTAAAACATGCTTAAGGTTAGTAAGGAGTGTATTGGGTGGGTTTCGCAGCACAGGTGAGGATCTGGCACTTGAAAGAAATACCTTACAGGGGGTGCAGGGTCAGGATGGCAATAAATTGTTCTAATGGGGGTGGGTGGCTTGCACGTTTATGAGGATGAATCGAGCAGAAAGTGCTTAGCTCATCCTGGTTCACATGCCGGTTCTCAGACGAACAGTGATCTCAGAGGAAGAAAACTGTAGCATATTGATTGTTGCAACTTTCTCCAGCTTCAGCGTGAGAATGGAAGCGCAGAGCTTTCCTTCGCAGGGGGAGTGCAAGGGTGGGGGCCAGCCAGCTGCCTGCGCACCTCGTGTGTGTGTCTCTGTCCTTGGCTGCCGCGGTGGAAGTGGAGCTGAGCATTGCTGTACTATAGCAGTGAGGCCTGTTTACCCAAGATGGAGTCAAAAGAGGGCACAAAAGATGGATGGCCCGTGTCCTGCTCAGTAGTCCCATCAATGCAGCAGTCAACCGTGGTTAACTTTACAGAAGGGCAAGGGGCAATCCCACTACCGGAGACACGTGGTCCAAGCCTTGTACTGAGGAGCGTACAACGCGAGGGGGCCTGAGGACCCCTCGCTCCCATACATTCCCCCCTTTCGTTACATCTAAAGTAACAAACTACTTTATCTCGTTCTTTCAATTCTCCCTTCGGTAGCGCTCAGCTTCAGCCACAGCCTTATCCCAAGCAGGTGTACCCTTTATTGGCATCCATGCCTTGCACACACTTCTTAAGCTGTTACCTCTTCTTGCGTATTCTTCTGGGGTGACCATTAAGTATATCCCACCATCCCCCGCTAAATCTATCCAAACCTCGTTATACCATAGCAAGTTTTTTGGTTCTTTAATGGTAGTGTAATGTAGATTATCTACCACGTCCCCATACTGTCTATAGATGGCAGTCATCCTATACTGCGGTGTGGTGTATTCTCCGGTTTGTACTTGGGCATATATCATGGTAGCCACCGTTGTCTGTCGGCCCACTGTTACCATCATCATTGCTGAATTAGGCATATTATTTTCACAGCATCTTAGTCCCAGTTGGCACACACAGAATATGAGGAGAAGAAAGACTATGATAGGAATGAGTATCTTCGCTGCTATGTTCACCCATGATGGTATCCAGCTGAACAGATTGTCGAACCACGTGTCGTTGTCTGCTCCACCTTCTGCTCTCATTCTTTCTCCTAAATTATGCACTGCTGTTATCACGTGTGACAGTGTCCCGTTATCAGCGTCTGAAGTCGGTACGAACATGCAATACGCCCCCCCAATTTTTTTGCAAACACCACCGTCCATCGCCGTGATAAGATCTAAGACATATCTGTTTTGCATCGTCATCAGGTGCAGTGCACGGAGCTCTATTTTTATCATGTTGAATCCTTCTTCAGTGTCGTTGGCCAGCTGGATGAGCTCCCAGCGTGTTATCTGCAGCCATTTCGCGTTTTGCCCTTGCTTGAACGCCTGGTGCTAGAAACGATGCAAAGAATGTTTCTGCAGATGAAAAAAGCTTATACTGTTATGGGATTTGAGCAAGGAGTTCTGACGATTTGGACGAAATATAAGTGGATCTTTTGCTGCGTGACAACTTGGTTTTCAAAGTTTCTTCTGACAATAATTCGTATGCTGGGGGTTCCGTGATTGTCTCATGGGGCGCTGTCGATGGTTCAGCCGATTGCCCTACTGCCGATGTGTCAGCCGATTGGCCTGCTGTCGATGTGTCAGCCGAAGGCCTTGCTGTAAACTGGACGTGGCTCACTGGTATCACCATTAGTGCTGAGTGGAGTGTGGCTAGGGCACAAGTGCCCCTCCAGGATGCTGGGAGATGCAGGTAAGCTTGTTTGGCACAGATCCAGTATATGCCCATTAATGCAGCAGTGCCTTTTTTTATATCTGGCATTATTAAAGTCTTATTGCACTGCTGCACGGTTCCCATATTCACCTTCCCTTCTCCATGGAAGCAATGTGTGTGCGGTATTTCTCTTTGAATCTTTATGGGCCTCTCCAGGTGGTGTGACCCATGTCAGCTTGGTGATATGCTGTGACCAGATGGGGATGCACGTTTCTTTTGCCCACTCGTATGTTTCGCCTGGCAGCCCTCGAAGCCCCTCAGCTTTGCATTTAACCGTTTCATTATGCCACTTGTCGTCTGCATACCTTGTCCCTTTTATAATGAAAAATGGCTCTCGGAGGCAGATTACTCCTTGTCGCCTGCTGGTGCAAGTTTGTTCATTTTCCAATTTTTCCATAATTTGTCTGCTTGAAATGTCTTTTTTATTCTACACAGCATCAGATGAATCAAACATTGGGCCTCAGACAAGGGTACTTCCTGTGGGATTAACATTTTTGGGGTTCCAGTTGCGTGAGGAATAAGTGAGCACACGTAACAACTTTCATTACTTGCTTGCTTTGCTGCGATGCTCATATCTGAATACCATTTGTTAGATTGGTCAGGGTGTCGGGGGTCCTCTATTTCATCTAAGCCCAGGTTATGATAAATATCGTATCTGTTTTTTCCCACCCCCTTTTCCTCCTCCTTGTGTTTTTTAGTTGAATACCAACTTGTGGATATTTGTAGTGTCTTGGCATTACAAAGCTCATGCATACAGCTCGTGCACCCAGCGCGAGATGAAGGCACAAGCTGCAAGGAGAAATGACGTGAAGGAGGGATGAGATTTAGGAGAGACATTCTTCAGTGGCGACGAGGAGAACATTTTGCAGCCGTTGAAAAGGATCTCTGGCTGCGCATCAGGTAGGAGCAGCTCTCACCCCTGATCCGAGGGGTGCTACCGTTATGAACTGTCCCCGCTTAATTTAGTCTTCCCTACGGCGCAACTCTGTGAGGAAACCTCCTCCGTAATCCATTACTCCCTGCCGTTCAGCTCTGCACTTCCCCAACGTACGCCCACATCCGGCTGTACACACCTTCCCCTCACCTTGATGCCGTCCAGATAGAAAGGAAGCGGATCGCAAACGAAGGAGAGTGTGGAAAGGAGGGGCCGGTCAGCACTAAGGAAGTGTACACACGCTGACTAGGCTGTATCAGCTGTGAAATTGATACGGAGCCATTGGGTGGGGGAAAGCTGAAGGGAAGGGGTTTGCGAGCTCACAAAAAGAGAAACTGCCTGAGTTTAAACACAAGTGAAACTGACACGCGTACAAGCGCATTTAAGTGGACTGTGCTATTTAAGTTTCCACAGTTTCACAACAGCGCCACTTACTCTACAATTAGAGTTTGTCACAAGTCTATGGAGAGATAATTTGAACAGTTCATAAAGATCAATACCGACGTTTCAATCCTCAAGTGGGGAAGGTAATCCTCACTATTCCACTCTTCATCCTCGCAGTAGTTCTTTTAAACTGGCAATCTTCATAGCGTTCGCTGCTCTTCCGCCTCACAGTGATTTCGACAATCAGTAACTACAAATATCACCAACCACTTAGATCAACATGGCGATGCAAGGAGTCCGGCCACCCCATATGTTTCTACCAGAAGTGGGAGAACGTACACTCCCGTGGAAACGTTGGCTTAAAGCTTTTGAGCACTAAGCGCAAGTTGTGTGTGGGCCGAATTACAGCACAGAGAGGAAGAGATTTCTATTGTTACATTGTTTAGGTCCAGCTGGACAAGAGAAATTTGAAGATTTACCCGATTTATCAGATGATGAGACTGGGGACATGAACGGATACGAAATAGCCATTGCTAAACTTAACACACATTACGACAAAAAGATGAGTACCATTCTAGAAAGATATAAATTTGGAAAAAGGGTCCAAGAGAAAGATGAATCTGTGGAACAATGTGTCACTGCTTTGAGGAGAATGGCCCGTAATTGCAAATTTAATCAACAACTTGATGAAAGAATCAGGGACCAATTTATGCTCGAGTGTAGAAGCGGCAAAGTTAGGGAGAGACTATGGACCGAGGACGATCCCACTCTTGACACAGTGTTGAGACTAGCCAAAGAGGTGGAACACACCGAGGCATGTGTGTCCACTTTAGAAAACAGAATGAGAGACATGTCTGTCAAATCATCGATCAGTTCTGTACAATCAGACCAGGATGATGAAATAGGAGTGGTGAGGGGCAACAAGAAGAAGAAAATGGCGCCATATCACAGTGAGATGACATCTAATTACAACAATTTGCAACGCAGAAATTCTGGTGGTGGAGAAGTATATAGGAATCGCACAATGGTGAAGAGACCTGACAGAATGGAAGTCAGAAGGAGTAATAGATTCGAGTCAAACAGAGTGCCTGCATCGGGACGTGATCGTCAGAACAAAGAACAGCTTACACAGAGCGGAAGGGGGAGAACCAGACAAAGAGGGTGTTACAGATGTGGTAGTCCAAGTCACTGGGCAAACAACAAAGAGTGTCCCGCTCTCAAAAACATTTGTAGGAGATGTGGAGGTAGAGGACACATAGCCAAATGTTGCAGGAGCAACCCGAGTGAAGAACAAAATTCGAATTGGATTGGAGATGAAGATGAAGAAGAGGAGTGTGTGTTCATGGTCACAGATGAAGATGAACATGTTGAAAGACCAAAGACGGAAGTTGCTGTAAATGGCTTCCCAGTTGTTACGATGGCAGACTCAGGAGCCAAGTACACACTTATACCAAAGGAAATGTGGTCCGGAATACCTACATGAAGTAGATGTAAGACTTAAAGCATATGGTGGAGCCAGAATAGAGATAATTGGATGGTTTAATGCTATGTTAGAATTTAAAGGCAGACAAGCGAGTGGTCGCATTTATGTCTCAAAGAGAGGGGAGACCGCCTTACTTAGCTGGACCCATCAAAAACTGCTCAGAGTGCGACTGGACCCAAATGCCGATGAAGCAGTCTATCAAGTTGACGGAACACACGTTGAAGATATTAGGAAAATCAAGGATGAAATATTCAGAGATGATGTGATTGGGTGTTTAAAAGGTTTTTCACACCACATATTACTCAAGAATGGTTCAAGACCCATTGCCCAGAAACTCAGGAATGTACCTTTAGCGCTCAAGACAGAGATCAAAGAAGAACTGTACAAATTGGAGACACAAGGCATAATTGAGAAGGTTGATGCTGCAGAATGGGTTTCGCTGTTGGTTATAGAAAGGAAAACCACTGGAAAAGTGAGGTTGTATGTCGATATGAGGGAATTGAACAAGTGCGTGATCCCAGACAGACATCAGTTGCCCAAAATACAGGAACTGATATCCACTCTAGGACCGGCGAAAGTGTTTTCCACTTTAGACCCCACGGCAGCATATCACCAAATCAAACTACACGAAGACTCCAAGTGCCTAACTGCTTTTATCACGCCAGAAGGACTCTACCAGTTTCGGAGGATGCCGTTTGGTTTAATTTTGGCAGCTTCTGTTTTTCAAAGAGTTATGCAAAGGATCCTTGGAGGCATGGAAGGAGTGCTGTTTTTTCAGGACGACGTACTAATATATGCCAAGGATCAAGAAGAACACAATATGAGGTTGAATAGAGTTTTACAGGAATTGTACAAAGCAGGGATGGTGTTGAGTAAAACCAAATCTAAGATAAACAGGAAGAAAATAGAATACTTAGGACATGTGATATCGGGAGAAGGTATCAGACCAAAGAAGAGTCTGACAGATTCCATCAAATCTATGAATATACCAGACAACAAAGAACAGCTCAGGACATTTCTTGGAATGGCAGAATATTATGCTAAATTCATAGAAAACTTTTCAGACCATACAGTTGAATTTAGAGGTCTATTAAAGATGAACAAGAAATTTGTGTGGAACAAGAAATGTGAGAAGGAATTTAATTTCATTAAAGAAGCTTTAACCCGAGCTCCAGCACTTCAAAGCTACGTTAGAGGTAGGAAGACTATAATAACGACAGATGCAACCGAAGTAGGTCTGGGTGCATCCTTATCACAACATCACAATGGACAAGAAGTGGTGATTGCATTCACGTCCAGATTGTTGAAGGGAGCAGAGAAGAACTATGCCACCATTGAGAAAGAGGCTTTAGCATTTAAATGGGCCACTGAGAAGTTTCGGACTTTTGTCTGGGGAGTACAATTTACTATTCACACAGACCACAAACCTCTAGTAGAGATTTTCAGTACCAAAGGTCTTGATAAAGTGTCTAGCAGAATCAGGAGATGGGTTTCGAGATTACAAGAATTCAACTTCAAAATTGAACATATACCTGGTACAAAAAATGTCACAGCGGATTGTCTGTCACGACTGATTGGCTTAGATGATGATGAAGACGCTGAAGATATGTCTGAGGAACTAGATTCAGTTTGTGTGGTGGAAAGTCAAGCCGTATCTGAAAAAGAATGGAAGGAAGAGATGGAGAAAGATTAAACTTTACTAGAGGTAGTGAAAAATGTCAAGGAAGGAAGATGGAGGAAAAATGAGATAATCTGCACAAGTGTCAAAGCATTCTGGGACGTCAGAGAAGATTTGTACCTTCAAAGTGGATATTTAATGAAAGGTGAAAAAATAATTCCTCCTACCAACTTGAGAAAGAAGATTATGGAGATGGGTCATGAAGGACACCAAGGGATTGTAAAAACAAAGAGGAGGATTAGGAATACCTATTGATGGCCTGGATGTGATCACCAAATTGAGGACCAAGTCAAAAGATGTATCCTTAGTTCCAAAAGTGATAAAGTATGCATGGGTGCTAGTTATCCGATGGTGTTGAGAGAGATTCCCGGGAGTCCCTGGAGTAAAATTGGTATGGATGTGATTGGTCCAGTTTGGAGCGATGGTTGTTCAACTTATTGTTTAGAGCTCATTGATATGCTAACTAGATGGGTTGAGATTACTTTCTTGCCATGTGTTACTACAAGTAATGTTATTGATTTCATGGAAGATCTGTGTGAAAGAGAAGGTTATCCGAAAGAAGTACTCACAGACAATGGATCCCAGTTTAAATCCAGGGAAATGGAAAAATATTTGAGTGACAGAGCCCTTGATCATAAGTTTTGTGCCATTTACCACCCACAAACCAACGGGATTGTGGAGCGATTTAATAGAGTGATAAAAGATGCTATCAAGTTGGCGTGGGCAAATTGGAGAGAGTGGAAAGAAGATGTTAAGGAAACCTTAATAGCCCACAGATTTACCCCGCACAGCTCCACAGGTGTTACTCCTTTTGAACTGAGTAGGGGCAGAAAAGGCCATACAAAAATGTACCCAGGATGGATGGGTGATCTTGTGAAGAAGGTAGTTAATACAGAAGAAGTAAAAGAGAGTATTATGCAGAGACAGTTGAATAATAAAGGATTGCATGACAGGAGGTGTTTCAGGAAAAGGCCTGAGTTTCAAGTGGGGAGTTGGGTCTGAATAAATCTTCCAGCAAATCTGAGACAAAATGGATGTCAATGGTCCAAACCAGCTAGAGTGGTAGATGTGTATTCACATGCCGTTAAGACGCAGGATGGCAGAGTCTGGAATAACGAGAGAGTAATGATATCAAGAGATGAGAGTGTGAATGAGTGCGTATGGGGAGAGAATGGTAGTAGGAGTAGAGTTTCTTTGAGTGTGTCTTCCTTGCCAACTTGCACAGATAACCAGTCTGAAGGAGGAGATGGAGGAGATAAGATGCGATCTAGAACAGGAAGGAATTACAGACCACCGAAATATCTTTCTGATTATGTGGACTAGATAATCTAATTAGACTCAAGACTTTGTTCTGTAAAGAAGGGGGATGTGTAGTGTCTTGGCATTACACAGCTCGTGCATACAGCTCGTGCACCCAGCGGGAGATGAAGGCACGAGCTGCAAGGAGAAATGACGTGAAGGAGGGATGAGATTTAGAACGTAGGAGAGATGACAGTTGGAGAGACAGAGGATAGAAGAAGTGAAGCGTCCCTGTTTCATGTCCCCATTTATATTAGAATAGAGCTTATTATTATATTTGTAACTGCCACTAGTTGTCTAAATAAATATACATTATCATCCTACCATATATGCGCATTCTTCAATATTGCAGCGGGAATATTCTAGACCATGCTTCATCTATGTTGTTCATGGTGACATGTGTGTATTCAGTAGTGGTTTCTGGTGCAGTGTGTGTACGCATGCTTGTATTTCTGGAGTTAGTCAACCAATAGTAATCATCATTTACAATCCATCCAAGCTCTATTTCCTTGGCCACAGTATTATTCAACAATGGAATAGTAGTTTTGTTTACATGCAATTGTTCGAAGGGTAACGTTATATTTTTACTATTAGATTCAATGTTATAAGTGTCCTTCAAAATAGTTGTTGCTTCAGTCCATATTAGTTTAGACCCTGGTTTTGTCATATCAGTTCTGCTTCCCCCTTTATTCATTTCATTTGCCACATATAAAACAACATTATACCAAATAAAAGAAAACATTATTATTGCAAATAGTATGGCAACATATTTTATAACACATTCCAAATTATTTAATCTACTGGCCGTAGTGGCATCCCTATTTCTATCTAACATTTCAGCCTGCTCAGCCATTTCGTCGCATTGGCTCATGTTGAACCTATGTGGGTGAGACAAATTCATTAAGTCATCATGAAAAGAAACATATTTGCAATTGTTCATTCTTTTTCATTTCTTTACTCAGTTAGGCATTTAACAATTACTTTTCATTTTATCATGGAAATAATGAGGAAAAATAGAAAAGACAACACGATTTATATGAGAAGAAAAGAAAGAGAGAGAGAGAGAGAGAGAGAGACAAAATATGTAAAAACCTTTTGCTTTTCCCCTATACTTTCCCTGTCTAAATTGCAGTTTTCATCATGTCAACCTGTGCCAGTGATGGCATCCACACAGTCGGTTTCATTTTGGGGAGGTGCAACACTGTGTGCCCTTCTCACATCTGAGAGGTGCACCCAGTACTTTAACCCCTTAACTTTAACTGCAGTTGGGGTGCTGTACACCACTGTGTATGGACCATGAAATCTTGGTGAATTCCACCTTCTTACAACATTTTTGACATAAATATGCTCCCCTGGCATTAAAGGCCCCTCCGGGTTTTCTGCTGTCGGACATGGAGGTGTCTGTTGCTACGTCTTCAGTAAATGGTGAAACAATTTGTTTTGCTATGCTGTGTACCGCGCGCGTTAGCTGTGCTAGGTATTCCTTAAACTCTTCTCCCAGGACTCTGGCAGTCCTGTGCGCATCAGACGCCCTCCTAACAGGGGAGAGCGGTGTGTGCATTCTCCTTCCCGTCACGATTTCGTGCGGGCTTAAATGATGATCCTTGCATGGTTGATTTCTGAGTTGGAACAGTGCTGGGGGCAGACAATATACCCAATGTTCTTTCAACGTGCTGCATAATTTCGATAAATTGCTTTTGAGCAGCCCGTTGATCCTCTCCACAACTCCATTGGCCATTGGATGATAAATCGAACATAGTTTGTGTTTCACCCCCAGAAGAGGTCATTCACAAAGTGCGTGCCGTTGTCTGACCGGATCACGTCACAGATTCCCCACCGCGAGAATACTTCTCGCACAAGGAACTTGGCAGCACATTTTGCATCAGGATGGGGACAGGGGCCCGCTTCTACCCACCGTGAAAAAGGGCATACCACCACAATCAAGTATCTTGCTCCATTACATCTTTCTCCCATATCGGCGTAGTCGATATGTAGTTCTCTAAATGGACCTGTAGGGCGTGGCAAAGTGCCACGCAGAGTTCGTAATGTCATTCCTGAATTGTGAGTTTGGCATGTAGTACATTCAATCACAAATTGTGACAAGTATTCATGCAGATTAGGAACAAACCAATCCTCTTGAATATCTGAGGCAATGTGTTGTTTTGCAACGTGAGCTGGGAAATGCAGTTGTTGGAATGCTACTTCTAATAATTCTACAGGCATCACTACCTTGCCTGTCGTTTCCTGTCTCCAAATGAGATCTGTGGCTGACTGTTTACATCCTCGTTTGCCCCACAACTCCTGCTCTTCCGGTGGGGCCCTTCTCTGGAGTTCTATCAATTGTGCTATGGGCGTATTACTGTATGCTTCTGATGGTTGTTCAGCTGTGGTTGTTTTTACAATGTATTCTGATGTTGGTGTCTTACTGAAGTACGAGGCTTCCTTCGCTGCTGCGCCGGCTGCCGCGCCGGCTGCCGCGTTCCCCAATGAGACAGCGTCTGTGTTATTGGTATGGGCTTGGCATTTAACCACCGCTACTACCGATGGTTCTGCTAAAGCTTCTATTAGTTCATTTAGCAACGTGGCATGTTGTACGGGGGACCCGTCTGCTCTTCTGAACCCTCTCCTTCGCCAACGTGATAGCCCTGAGTGAACTGGGGTGGTGACATAAGCTGAGTCTGAATATATTGTCACGGCACAATCTTTGGCTGTGTGTAACGCGCTGATTAGTGCGGTCAGTTCGGCTGCTTGTGCAGAGTAGTGTGAGGGGAGGCGTTTTTGAACAATCACTTCGTATGTGTCTTCTTCCATGCGCACTACCGCCATCCCCACATGTTTTTCTCCTGTCTCTGAGTTTATGGATGCTGACCCGTCTATGAAATAAATTTCTCCTTCTGTAAGGCCATTTTCTCTTGCTTTGGGAATGTCATCGCCCTCTCCCTCTTATGTGCTACAATAGTGTTCCTGTAAATCCTCAGTTGTGCAAGGCTCTGTAATGAATGTGGCTGGGTTCACTGTCTTGCATCTGACCACATGTACATTTGGACTTGATATTATTATTTCATAAGCAGATGCTCTCTGTGTTGTGAGAGTAGATTTCGATCTTTCCAAGATAGCAAATAACGAGTGTTCCGCATATAGCGTCACTGAACATCCCATTACGATCGTGGCACTTTTCTCAATGGCGAAGGCCGCTGCAGCGAGGGCCGGTTTGCAAGCGAAATGTCCCTGCTTTACTGGATCTAATGTTCCACTGTAGTACGCTAATGGTTTGTGGCCTAGCAATGTCTTTTGTGTCAATACTGCTGTCATTAATGTTCCATTGCTGTGTGAAAACAGGAAAAATCCCCTTTCATAATCTGGATTTGCAAGGACTGGGACGTCTGAAATAAGGTCTTTTAATCGAGAGAATTGGGCAATTGTCTCCTGTGTCCATTTTATTGGGGCTCTGTTCCTTTGTGCTTCTTTCAGTGCTTGTAACATTGACCGTGTGTACGCTGCGTAATCGAGGATCCATGCTCGGCAATAGTTACATATGCCAAGAAATTTCTGCATGTCCTTCACTGTTTTTGGTAAGATAATGTGTCGAATGGCCGCTGCTCTGTCTGGTAGTATTCTTTTTCCATCTTTAGATATTTGCTGGCCAAGATACACAACGTCTGCAAGGCAGTATTGTAACTTTCCTTTGTCCACCTTGTATCCCTTGGCAGCCAATACGTTAAGCAGTGTTATTGAGTCTTTTCGACACTCTTCTTCTGTTTTGCTGCAGACGAGTAAATTGTCTACGTACTGTATAATGGTGCTCCCTACATCTATGTTGCCAATGTCTTCTCATAGTACTCTGTTAAAAATGCTTGGGCTCTCGCAGTACCCCTGTGGGAGTCTGCGATGTTTATATCTGCTGTTTCCTAATGTAAAAGCTGTAAGGTACTGCGACTCTGTTGCGAGTGGCACAGAAAAAAAGGCATTTTTCAGATCAATGACAGTGAAGCAAGTTGCCTCTTTTGGTATACTGCACAATATTGATGTCGGGTTAGGCTCTAAAGGGAACTCTTTTTGGATGACGTCATTGAGTGGGCGGAGGTCCTGGACCATTCTCCACGCCCCTCCTTTCGCTTTCTTAATCGGAAAAATCGCTGTGTTGCATGGGAAAGTTGATGGCACTAAAATACCTTGGCTTAGGAGTGCATTCACTGTTTCTCTAATACCTTCCTCTGCTTCTTTGGATATTGGGTATTGTTTCACTCTGGGTGGGAGGGCACCTGGTTTCAGTTTTATCTTTATGGGAGTTACCTCGTGCAACAATCCCACATCGTTGTGGCTGCTGCTGCTGTTGCTGCTGTTGTGGGACTGGCTGTCTCTGTGGCATTTGGGGGTCATAGCAGTATTGATCCTGTTGTCCCCCCTCCCCATTGGAGCTCCACAAGGGCTACCTGGGTGTGGGCAGCCCCACCCCTGTTCATTGTTCATGGGCTGTTGTTGCTGCCCTTGAAAATACCCTGATGGTCGCATTCTACAATCTCGTGAATAATGTCCCCATCTTCCACAATTCCAACACAACCCCTGTTGTCCTCCCCTTGGTCCTTGCCCACCATACCCTCTATTTCCCATTCCTCCGTATCCTCCCCTCTGCCCGCGGTACCCACCTCTTCCTTGGGCCGGCCTGTTCTGCCACTGCGATCCTTGGCATGGCTGTTCCTCTCCGTTCCACTGTCCTTGGTCCTCTCCAACGCACTGCGTTGCTATCCCAACAGGCCTTCCTCTCGCGTTTTCCTCTCCTTCGTTTCCTCTGTCTGCTGTTGCACTGGCAGTAATGGCGACGACCTTCACTAATTTCGTCTGTACTAATTTTGCTTCGTCAGCCAGCCTCTTTTGCGTGACCTCCTTTTCCTTCTCTTTGATCCTCCTCCAGTGGTGTACAATTATGCTCTGAATTTCAGGCCAGCCTTTGGCTTCGATCCCAGCTATTTTGTCCAAGGCCTTCTACACCTCTTTCGGCAACCCCTTTTTAATGATAAAATAGAATAAAGCTGTTGATTGATTCCATGCCGTACCAGTTTCGTTTCTCCATAAGTCTTGCACTCGCAAAATGAATTGCGCAGGATCCTTGTTCTCCGCCATCGTGCACTGCATCACTGCATGTAAATCTGGAACGTCTGGAAATGCATACCGTAATGCATCCCACACTTGTGCTCGAACATTATTGAATGGTGATCCATCATGTCGGTCACAGCTCATCGTTACTCCCGGGAACCCTGCCCTTTCCCAGATTGTGTCTGCTTGGTCCCCGATTGCTGATACTAATAGACTTTTCACATCACCTATAGCTAACGGCACACCTGCTGTGTTCTTCTCAAATACATGTATCCACTTACCTGCCCTCCCGTCAGCGCGGGGAGGAGTTTTAACAAGTTGGTTTCGTCCATTTGGGCCCACGGAAGTAGTTTGGCCTACCTGCTCCTTTATGTATCAGTGGCATTTGTAGTTTCTGTTTCTTTCCTGTTCTGCTTGTCTTCCCTTTTTTCGTTTTACTTGCCAGTATGTTTCCTATCCTGCCTGTTCGTTGTCTTAATCTACCTTGCCATAATGGTGGCGATAATGTGTCTGGGTAACGGCGGTTTGGCAGTGGGGAACCCACTGCGGCAGCTGCCTCTTCATATCATCTAAATCGTCCCATATTTCTTCCATTTCTGACTCTAGCTCGTTATTATCCTCCCAGTTTTCCTTGGGTTCACTTCCTTGTCTTTCATCCTGATCTCCACTTTGTTGACTCTCCGTTGTATCTGGCCGTATAATTCTCACTGGTTTATTATTCAATTGGAACACGAACTGTCCTGCCTGCCACTCTTGTTCTTGCCTCTGCTGCAATGACGTCCCTTGTGATGCTATAGATTGTCCTGATATCGAGGCTGCTGGGGTTGCATTGCTTACTGCTCCTATCGGGGGTGTGAGATCTGCCAGTGACAGCGGGGGTACCTCCCCTCCCCCTGGCAGCCTTTGCCCTTTGTCACATAAAGCTCTTAACCGTGTTATTTCCATGTGTGCGTGTGCTAACTGACGGTTCAAATCACCTGTTAAACATGCTATATCCACAGGAGGCTTGCTCGTGGGGCCGTACAGGCCTCCTTTGTCATATGGTGGAGGTTCAGGGGCTGTTGCCCTGCCCTGAGCAGTGGCGGTGGGTGGTATATACAGGGGTTCACTAAACCTTACCGCTGGCCTAGTCATTAAGGGATAGATTTTTATTACTTCGTTTTCGGTTGTAGTTGTTGAGCATTCCCCTTTTGGTGTCCCGCCTACTTCTTCAGGGTTTTTCTGCTTTTCTGTCATTCGGCTTGTTCCTACCTCTGCCGTGGGGGAAACTTCTTCGAACATTCGCCATAAATCTAACACTTCTCTTCGGTTCTGTAACTGTTTCCCTTTGTATCATGCTAGTAAATGTGTTGATAGTAGATCCAATACTCTTTTGTCAAACGACACTCCTTCTGGCCAAATTGGTGTAACCCCGTCTCCTTTTATCTCAGTGATCCACTGATCGTGATACTTCTGTATCCTGTTGCTATATAGTGGAAGGTGCAGGCAAATATCTGCTAGTGGCGTTACTCCCCCCATGGCAATGTTTCTTTTCCTTTCTTGTTTATTCTGGTACCTTTGAATCTCTTCCCACTCCTCACTTGGTAGGTCAGTTACAATATGTGGAAATAATACGTTCTTTATCAATGCTCACAATTACAATACGTCGCATTAGTTTTCTGAGAGGTGTTACCTGATCACCTCTCACAATTTATGTCTTTGCTTTATCTTATATCAATCACAAATTACTTGTACTGAAATACTTTAGCGTGTTCAACAAGACATATACACAAAAGCAGACCGACAAACATATAATCATGCAACATACACATGCACTGCCTGCAAGCATTTGTTATTTCCCTATTCCCGTTACTGTCCCTGTTTTTTCTTCTTCCCTATACTACCTACAATTTCGCATTCACTCCCCACCTATTTCACCTTTATTATATCTCAAGATTTCTTACCTTCACGGAAAAAGAATATTCTAAAAAACTACTCCGAGCCTACACGAGACCCCTACTATTTTTCTCTTTACCTCTATTCTGCACTTGGTCGGGACAAATGCTACGCGGCGCCGTCTTCTACCCCGTACGGGTTAGGATACCACTTCTCTTCTTCTCACTTCTTACAACACCTAACGGCCATATAAAGGATTGATCAGAAAAGCCTCACCGTCACTCACGCAGACCCTATTCTTAGCTACCTCCCTTTGTTGCTAATTACCTTCTTCCCGTATTTCCCCTTACCTTCCTTTGGGGTTTTTGCAACCAGGACTCCACGTGTTCAGTCAGGTACTCCGAGGGTCGCTGCTCACGGCTGGACCTTGCTCAGGTCCATCCCCCAACCAAGCCGTGGCCTGCCTTGGTGAGCAGCTTTTTCGATCGGGTATTCGTCAACCGGGAACCCTTGACACTTTCTTCTTGGTATGCACAGTCTGGTCAACCGCGGAGGCGATGGCCTGCTGGGGGGCACCCTGGATCTCGCTGCCGGGCTGCGCAGGCCTCAAGGCACCTCTCTAAATCACGTTGCGGGGGTCACCAAAAATGTAGGTGCCTTTCCCCGGCTCACTACGTGTGAGAGAAAATAAAATAGCAGACACAACCTCTTGTCGGGGAAAGAGACAATGAGACCCGGCTGCAAGAGTTCAAAGGATAGTTTATTTCTCCAGCTAGGAAATAACCCCAAAAAAAACCTCCAACCCTCATTACATCACACTTATATTTATATTAATTAAAGTAACTCTAACAAAAAATGCTAAATGGACCCGATTGGCCAGGCGGTGTGGTGCTGTAGGTGTGGGTGGCATCTCTTCCTCCTGGTTGGTTGAGTAGCTGATGAGATGGCGGACGTCAAACATCTTGTGCTCCACGCAGGTCAAGGTCCGGTCACTGTGGTCACTACCTAAGCTAATATGTTGCACACTAAATAACAAATTATTTAAAACATTTTATGCTACTTGTCACATTTCTACATAAGTCACACACAATGGTTATTGTCAGTACAATTGGGT
The DNA here is from genome assembly GCF_040938575.1 of Ambystoma mexicanum. Classification (NCBI taxonomy): domain Eukaryota; kingdom Metazoa; phylum Chordata; class Amphibia; order Caudata; family Ambystomatidae; genus Ambystoma; species Ambystoma mexicanum. The sequence goes on from NC_090921.1 coordinate 988,822,382, forward strand.
CATTTGTGGCTTTAATTGGAGGCCTTGACCTTATTGTGCATGTGGAAGAATCAGGCTGTATTTCGCATCTTTTCCTAGGTTTCACAACTCATTAGTACAAATAAAAACATATATTGTAGTAAACAATGCTTAAGGTTAGTAAGGAGTGTATTGGGTGGGTTTCGCAGCACATGCGAGGATCTGGCACTTGAAAGAAATACCTTACAGGGGGTGCAGGGTCAGGATGGCAATAAATTGTTTTAATGGGGGTGGGTGGCTTGCACGTTTATGAGGACGCATCGAGCAGAAAGTGCTTAGCTCATCCTGGTTCACATGCCGGTTCTCAGACGAACAGTGATCTCAGAGGAAGAAAACTGTAGCATATTGATTGTTGCAACTTTCTCCAGCTTCAGCGTGAGAATGGAAGCGCAGAGCTTTCCTTCGCAGGGGGAGTGCAAGGGTGGGGGCCAGCCAGCTGCCTGCGCACCTCGTGTGTGTGTCTCTGTCCTTGGCTGCCACGGTGGAAGGGGAGCTGAGCATTGCTGTACTATCGCAGTGAGGCCTGTTTACCCAAGATGGAGTCGAAAGGGGGCACAAAAGATGGATGCCCCGTGTCCTGCTCAGTAGTCCCATCTATGCAGCAGTCAACCGTGGTTAACTTTACATAAGGGCAAGCGGCAATCCTACTACCCGAGACAGGTGGTCCAAGCCTTGTACTGAGGAGCGTATGATGCGAGGGGGCCTGAGGACCCCTCGCTTCCATACAAGGGTTTGTTAACTCTCTCTACCAATCCATTCGTTTGGAGGTGGTAAACTGAGGATCTTAAGGTGGTAATGTGTAGAAATTCCTTGATATCACCCACATGCTTACTCATGAAATTGGATCCCTGATCCATCAGAATTACATTGGGGAACCAACCCTAGAAAAGAATGTTAGTAGGTGTTTTAAAATTTACTGGGTTGTATTGTTCCACATGGGGAAGGATTCTGGATACCGGGTAGCGTAATCCACAATTACGAGAACATATTTATTACCCAGTCTAGATGTTTCCAACGGTCCAGTGATATCTATCCCAATTTGGGAGAATGGGACTTCTATTATAGGTAATAGGTTTACAGGGGCAGGTAAGGGAATAGGTGAGCTGGCATATTTCACATGTCTGAATGAAGTTCTTTATGTCACCATGCATACCTGGCCGGTAGAATTCCCCACTGATGTGAACTTGTGTTTTAGACTGTCCTAAATGTCCCCCTGTCAAATGGGAGTGTGCAATCTCTAGCACGATCTTGCAATGGGTTTTGGGTATTACTGAGTTTTACTTAGGCCTTCTCTGGAGGTTTCCATTCTATATAGAAATCCCTGTCTCATGAAGAAAAAGGAGCTCCCTTTTTCTTGTCCTTCTCCCTCAGGAATCACTTATAAGAAAACCTCTGCAAGTGGTGGATTAATTTGCTGGGCGAAGGCTAGATCGGGAAGGATGGTAGGCTTTGTGAGGTCCCTTTGTGCCTCAGTGATAAGTGTCTCATCGGCCTCCCCAAAACCTAAGCTATCTCGCTCAGTTTCCTATGGTTCACTTTCTTTCTTAAAATGGGAAAATAGAGCCCCATGCAATTCTGTCCCCACAGTGTATTTCAAACAGAGTTTCGCCATGGTTCTGTAAGAGAGCCTTTATGTCATCCTGAAAGTCTGGATCTATAATGCCTGCTAGGACCTCTAGGCCAAACTTCCAGGCCAGGCCAGATTTTGGGGCCAATCTTATATAACAACCCACGGGGGTATTCGGACTAAGTCCATGGGAATCATCCCTCTTTTCCCAGGAGGGATGGTGGCTTATCTACTGCTACAAATATCAAAGTTTAACGCTCACCTGACTCCCACGGAGGCGCTGGCCTGGTTCGCGCTGCTGTGACCTCTTCTAAGGTGATGCGCTGGGTTCGGAAGATGGACTGGACCGGGCCCCCAAATCTGGCTTGTCTGGTTCGCAGAAGTATCCTTCTGTAGGCGAAAATAGGGGATTAACTGTCTGCAGGGTAATGCAATCGGCCTCCCACTTTCCTCTCTCACCCTCCTCGAAACCTTTCTGTGATTCCCCGTAGCGTCTCACCTTAGGGTCTGGAAGGACAAGCTCTCCATCCTGCTTCTGATGCAGGGGCGCGTTGGTATCCAGTTACTTCACTGGATTTTCGGATTGGTGAGAACCAAACTTGCTTGGCTTCCAGGTAAGTTTTTTGATAAGAGGTTCCCCTTGTGTCCATGCATTAATGTACTAATGCTAGTGTCTTTTTCCCCATAGGGGCCGGGGTACGGAATGCCGGGGAACAGGCACCGACCCGAGATTAGAGGTGAAATCCTTGTAGAAATCAGGTAAGTCTTTAATGAGCGTTTTTTGGTAAGGTCTTTTCATTCGCTCATTTACGCTGATGTCTCTTTTTCCCCTTAGGGGCCGGGGTCCGGAAATGCCAGGATGCGGCACGGACCCGAAATGAAGAGGGAATGAATCAACAGGTAAGTCTTAACATGGAGATTTAGCTTTCCTTATTCCCTTCTCTCTCTCACCTTTTGTTCTTGTCTTTTTCTTCCTAGGCGCTGGGCGTGACTGCGAATCCGGATGATCACTGCTGAACATGGAGGCGCCCTGTAAAGGTGAGTGAAATGCGGCGCTGCAGCGATCGACGCAATGAGCTTTTAAATAAAAGTCTTCCATTTCAGGATTGTCTGCGAGATGTCTCCAGGATGCGGATTTAGCAGGTAAGGACCTTTCCTTCTTCTGTTCTCTTCTTCTCTTCCTTTGCAGGTGATCAAGGATGCTGGCAGGCGTGGCAGAAGTCAGGATACAGGAGCAGACACGGTGAGCGTCCAGCTGCTAGATGCAGAACAACGCGAAGCACGTGTGGCTGTTCGGGTGGGGTTTAAATAGCCTTGGAAGAAGTTCCAGGTATGTATCCTTCCTCCAATCAGGTATGTATCCTTCCCCGACCACGCCCGGATGGTAAAGTAGTCCCACAGGCAAAGTAGTTCCTTTCAGGCCTCAAGGAGGCCGGGATCCTGCAGCATGGTCTGCATCAGGTAAGTGCACCCAAGCACTCCCATAATAAGCCTGGCGCCTATGGCGCCAGGACTGATGTCTTTTATGAGCCTGGTGCCATAGGCGCCAGGACACTGTCCAAAGGGCCCCTGTATGGGGTTGCTGGGTCCTTCCTTGGGGACTGGATGTCCGCTTTCGGGGACGCAGGGCTTGAACCGGCTCCCCGGGAGCGGGCATCATGACAGCACTCCCCCCCAAGGCCCCTCCCAAGGTTGTTCCCTCCGGGGGTTTTCGTTTGTCTAGGAAGAGTCGGTGGAATTTCCTGACTAATCGAGGTGCATGCACATGGTCGCTGGGTTCCCACGACCTCTCCTGAGGTCTGTACCCCTTCCAATCAATTAGGTAGAACAGTTTTGACCTAAACATTTTTGAGCCTAAAATGTTCTTCACTTCGAATTCGGGCTCCCCATCTATTAGAATAGGTTCTGGAGGTTTGAGTAGTCGGGTTCCGGGTACCACTGGTTTCAGAAGTGACACATGAAAAACAGGGTGAATTCGCATACTAGCTGGTAAATCAAGTTTAACAGCCACTAGGTTAATTATTGCCGTAATAGAATAAGGGCCCAGATATTTTGGGTTAAAAGTTCGAGGCCCTTTGAGTGGTAAATGTCTGGTAGCTAACCACACTTGATCCCCAATCTGATACGGAGGTGCTTCATTCCGATGTAGATCAGCATTCTCCTTGTATTTTCTCTTGGCTTGTTGTAAATGCGTAGTTGCCTCTTTGAAGGCTTGGGTAATCGAGAATGCAGATGTTCTACTGCAGGCATTTCGAGGTTCTGAGGTGAGTCAAGGTTTGAGGTTCGAGGGTGATGCCCAAACAAAGTATAAAAAGGACTGTGGCCAGTTCCAGAGTGTACCGAATTATTATATGCGTATTCGGCTATCCAAAGAATGTCTTTCCAGTTGCTTTCAGATTGCTGTAACATACACCGTAAGTACTGCTCAAGGGTCTGATTTGTCCTCTCGGTCTGACCATCGGTTTGAGGGTGGTGACTGGTCGATAATCTTACGTCGATCTGCGCCATTTGACAACATTTGCGCCAGAAGTGGGAAATGAATTGGCTTCCCCGGTCAGAGATTAGTATAGATGGGAATCCATGTAGCCGAACAATATTTTCGAGGAATTCTTTGGCTAGGACAGAAGCTGAAGGTAAACCTTTCAAAGGAATAAAGTGGGCCATTTTGGAAAATAAATCCACAATTACCAGAATAGTATTGTACCCCGAACAAGGAGGCAGGTCCGTAATAAAATCCATTGATAGGGAGTGCCAGGGTGCTGGCGGTATGTCTAGAGGTTGAAGGAGACCGGCTGGTCTTTTGTTTCGACTTTTATTTTGGACGCAAACACCACAGGACATCACAAAAGATTCTACATCTTTTCGCCAAGAGGGCCACCAAAATTGTCATTTCACTTTTTCCTCTGTCTTGGCAATATCGGGGTGTCCCTCTATTAATGTATCATGATAACCAGAAATAACTAGTTCGTGTAATTCCTTATGTGGCAGGAATAAGCGTCCTTGGAAATAAGGTAAACCATTATCTATGGTAAAGTCTGATCCCTTTTGTATCCAATCCTGTAAGTTTGTAGGGTCCAGGAGTTGTTTCACTCTGGCTTGAATGTCTTCAAGCGTCTGTAACGAAGTCATGCCTAGAATCCTCTGTTCGGGAATTATTGGTACTGGTTCTGAGTTTGTATCAGATTCTCCCATTCCAATTCGGGATAAGGCGTCTGCTTTGCCATTCTTGCAGCCAGGTCGATAGGTAATCACGAAATCAAATTCAGCGAAAAACAAAGCCCATCGGAGATGCCGTGATGACTGAGCCTTGGCGGTTTTCAAATACTGTAAATTCCGGTGATCAGTGACCACTGTGATGGTATGTTGAGCGCCAAGCAGGTAATGCCGCCAGGCTTTAAAAGCAGACTTAATGGCTAACAGTTCTTTGTCAGTGATTGCATAATTAACCTCGGGTGCCGAGAATTTTCTGGACCAAAATGCTACGGGATGCAGTTGGTTGGTTTTGGGATCTCTTTGGGACAGGACAGCTCCCATGGCTAGGCTGGATGCGTCAGTCTCGACGACATAAGGGAGATCTGGACGCGGGTGTTTCAATATAGGTGCGGAGTTAAACTTAGCTTTTAAATCCTGAAAGGCCTGCTTGGCTTCTTCAGACCATTCAAAACGTTTATTTTTCCTCAAGAGTGCAGTAATGGGTTGTACCAAGCGTGAAAATTCTGGGATAAACCTGCGATAGAAATTGGCAAAACCGAGCATGCTTTGAACCCCTTTTACAGAGCTAGGTGATGGCCATTTGAGGATGGCATCCACTTTTCTTGAGTCCATTCGGACTCCTTTGGGTGTCAGGATGAAACCTAGAAACTCGACTTCTGTGGTATGGAAAACACATTTCTCCAATTTAGCAAATAGTTTGTGTTGGCGCAGTTTTTCAAGTACTGCCCTGACGTGTTTTCTGTGATCAGATTCCGAAGAGGAGTACACCAGAATGTCATCGATATATACGACTACACAAACATCGATGAGTTCCCGAAGGACATCATTCATGAAGTATTGGAAGGCAGCCGGCGCGGTACACAATCCGAAAGGCATCACCTGGTACTCGAATAATCCGTATTTAGCACGGAAGGCAGTTTTCCATTCGTCGCCTTCTTTAACTCGTACCAGATGATAAGTCCCCCGGAGATCTAACTTGGTGTATATGCAAGCGTCCTTCACCTGGTCAAGGAGTTCAGGGATCAGAGGCAGAAGATAACGGTTTTTAACCGTTATCTGGTTCAATGCGCGGTAATCGATACAAGTTCTAAGGTCGCCTTCTTTTTTGGGCTCGAAGAACAAAGCCGAGGATGCCGGGGACTTTGACGGGCGAATAAAACCATTAGCTAGGTATTGATCCAAATATTGTCTCAAATGCAGGTTCTCAGGTTCGGTAAGGGCATAAATCCTGCTACAAGGGGGTTGTGCACCGGGCACCAGATCGATTTGGCAATCGTACGATCTGTGAGGAGGTAACGTGATGGCCTGTTCCTTTTGGAAGACATCCTGAAAGTCCTGGTATTCCGGAGGTAGTTGCATGGAGGCAGAGGTTACAGATGCTAGATTAATCTTCAGGTTTTCTAGGTAGCAGGTTTGTGTACAATCCGGGAAGGTTATTCTCTTAGTTCGCCAATCAATTTGAGGATTATGTGTCTCTAACCAAGGGATTCCAAGAATAACCTGAAACTGTGGAGCCTTGATTACATCAAACACAACACCCTTCCGATGGCCGTCGGGACCAATAAGAGTCACCTCAGTAGTGGAATGTGTTACCGGTCCAGAGGCAATTTCAGTTCCACCGACTGTGGTGATGACATCTTTGCTGGTTTTAGGACAGAGAGGGAGGTTAATCCTAGAGACCAATTCACGATCCACATAGTTTCCAATAGCCCCACTATCGATGTATGCCTTTATTGCATGCAACCGCTTAGGCTGTTCTGGATCTACGAGAACCATTGGCACAATGAAATGCGAGGTCTGAGAGTTAGTTTTCAAGCTCGGCAAGCGGACCCCTACGCTTGTCGGGCGGAGTCGTTTCCCGAAACAGAGTCTTCATGGTTTTTATCAGCGGCTCCTACCGCCTTTCGGGGCGGTTTTGCCGGGCAATCTCGTAGAAAGTGTCCAGAATTCCCACAATAAAGACATAATTTTAACTGCCGCCTCCTTTCACGTTCCTTTTGAGTTAAGGGTCCTTTAACCCCTCCAATTTGCATAGGCTCAGAGACATCAACTCCCTTGGGGTTAGCATAGGTCTTGACCAACACCCGGGTCTCAAACCTGGACCGATCTGCTTTTCTGTTTTGAAGTCTGTGATCCAATTGGACCACTAAGTCTATATACTCGGTGCATTCTTGGGGCGGATTTACAACTTGGGCCAAGACATCTTTAAGTTCTCTGCGTAGGCCTCGATAAAACAACGTGACTCTTTTATCCTCTGGCCATCGCGTTTCCACAATTAGTCTATTAAAGGTTGCAATATAGGATAGGAGGTCCTGATTGCCCTGTCGCCGGGATAGAAGTTCGTCATCCAGAGCCAGGAGGATAGCTCAGCAGCAGAGTGCGCGTCTTGGAAGCAAGACGACATGAAGCAACACAGGTTCGATCCCCGGGTCCGCGCTTAGAAACCTCTGGGTGTTTAAGCGCGTTATAAATACGTAACTAAGACAAAAAAACTATTCCTGTAACAGCGCCTCGATGCCTGCGGGCTGTGTGAGCGCTTTATAAATGTAATTTAAAAAAAAAAAAAAAAAGAGCCTGCCCCTGAGAGTGTCGAGCAAATAACCTTTCCATGCTTGCTTGAAACCCTTGAAAATCACGGAGAATCGGGTTATCTTTAGTAGCCAGTGGAACTGACCAATCGGCAGTGCAGCCACTGAGATATGACAATACAAAGGCTACCTTGGTCTGATCATTAGGGAAGGCCCCAGGTCTGCATAGGAAGTGCAAACGACACTGATTCATGAATACGGCGAATCGTTTGGGGTCCCCAGCAAAGCGTTCGGGTGGGGCCAGCGGCATGTTTCCAGGTAGATTAATCTGCACAGGGTTACTGGAAACCACAGGAGCGGGGTTCCCTCCGGAACCGGGTAGAGGAGTTTGCCCAGCTTGACCTTGCAAAAGCTGTCTGTCCAGGTCATCAGTTCTTTCCTTTGATATTATTAATTCCCTCCTGAGGGCATTAGTCTCTTGACGAGTGGCATGTACTTCGGCCCGTAATTCCCCCAGTAATTGGGCCAACTGATCAGTCTCAGAACTTTCCATAGCGCCTGGGTGGGAATTTGTAGGAAGGCTTCGCGTTCTGTAACGCTCACCTGACTCCCACGGAGGCGCTGGCCTGGTTCGCGCTGCTGTGACCTCTTCTAAGGTGATGCGCTGGGTTCGGAAGACGGACTGGACCGGGCCCCCAAATCTGGCTTGTCTGGTTCGCAGAAGTATCCTTCTGTAGGTGAAAATAGGGGGATAACTGTCTGCGGGTAATGCAATCGGCCTCCCACTTTCCCCTCTCACCCTCCTCGAAACCTTTCTGTGATTCCCCGTAGCGTCTCACCTTAGGGTCTGGAAGGATGAGCTCTCCATCCTGCTTCTGATGCAGGGGCGCGTTGGTATCCAGTTACTTCACTGGATTTTCGGATTGGTGAGAACCAAACTTGCTTGGCTTCCAGGTAAGTTTTGATAAGAGGTTCCCCTTGTGTCCATGCATTAATGTACTAATGCTAGTATCTTTTTCCCCATAGCGGCCGGGGTACGGAATGCCGGGGAACAGGCACCGACCCGAGATGAGAGGTGAAATCTTTGTAGAAATCAGGTAAGTCTTTAATGAGCGCTTTTTGGTAATGTCTTTTCATTCGCTCATTTACACTGATGTCTCTTTTTCCCCTTAGGGGCCAGGGTCCGGAAATGCCAGGATGCGGCACGGACCCGAAATGAAGAGGGAATGAATCAACAGGTAAGTCTTAACATGGAGATTTAGCTTTCTTTATTCCCTTCTCTCTCTCACCTTTTGTTCTTGTCTTTTTCTCCCTAGGCGCTGGGGCGTGACTGCGAATCCGGATGATCGCTGCTGAACATGGAGGCGCCCTGTAAAGGTGAGTGAAATGCGGCGCTGCAGCGATCGACGCGATGAGCTTTTAAATAAAAGTCTTCCTTTTCAGGATTGTCTGCGAGATGTCTCTGGGATGCGGATTTAGCAGGTAAGTACCTTTCCTTCTTCTGTTCTCTTCTTCTCTTCCTTTGCAGGTGATCCAGGATGCTGGCAGGCGTGGCAGAAGTCAGGATACAGGAGCAGACACGGTGAGCGTCCAGCTGCTAGATGCAGAAAAACGCAAAGCACGTGTGGATGTTCGGGTGGGGTTTAAATAGCCTTGGAAGAAGTTCCAGGTATGTATCCTTCCTCCAATCAGGTATGTATCCTTCCCCGACCACGCCTGGATGGTAAAGTAGTCCCACAGGTAAAGTAGTTCCTTTCAGGCCTGAAGGAGGCCGGGATCCTGCAGCATGGTCTGCATCAGGTAAGTGCACCCAAGCACTCCCATAATGAGCCTGGCGCCTGTGGCGCCAGGACTGATGTCTTTTATGAGCCTGGTGCCATAGGCGCCAGGACACTGTCCAAAGGGCCCCTATATGGGGTTGCTGGGTCCTTCCTTGGGGACTGGATGTCTGCTTTCGGGGACGCAGGGCTTGAACCGGCTCCCCGGGAGCGGAGATCATGACACAAAGTCTATGGATTCTTTTGTGGTGGTAGAGGGGTCTGAGGCTCTGTGACTAAGTTTCTGGAATTTTAGGGTCCCCCATTTTGTCTCAATTTAGTCATAATCCACCGCTGACACCATATTTAGGGGCTGCATGGTATCACATGTATGACACTGACACAAAAGGTACAATTTGTAAAAACCTTTATTGAAGTTTCTGGGGTTGAAAAACTCCTACTCTGCCCTTTAACTAAGATGGGAGTCAGGGTTGGGGAGGGGGGTGTTTGGTGGACAATCGGACAATGATACTAATGTACTATGGCGTATATTATAAGGTGATGTCTGTATGTTGTTGGATTATATTGAAATAAAAATTATTTAAAAAAAGAAAATTAAGATGGGAGTAGTCTCGACCATCAAACGATAAACAAGACAGTCCTTGTAGAGTCTGTCAAATCAAAATAGCCTATGCTAACAAAAACCTAATGTCTGCCCTATCGCTTGTACAAAAAGTGTATAAAGGAGAAATGTATGCAAATGAAAAATCAGTGTTCCAAATGATAAATGTGGCTAAATCAGCTCTCCTCCCCACGTTAGACCACACAGAGTAAGGCGGTCCCTGCAGGCAGGATGACACACTCTGGCTTGGGTTTTCAACACAATAAACAGTTCCAAACATCTCTTTCTATTTCCAAATAACGTTTCAACAAAAAGTTTACATAGGTCCCCCTCTGTCGGGCTCAGACCTCTTCAAAACACAGTTCACGTGGGTCCCCCTCTGTCGGGCTCAGACCTTTCTCTACAAAGTTTACATAGGTCCCCCTATGTCGGGCTCAGACCTTTCTCAGAACAAAGATCAACAAAACTTGCAAGGGGGCTCCCTTCTCCAAGCTCATTACACTTCGGCCTCCCTCAGTCGGGCTCAGACCACTTTCGGATGTTGAAGTCTTTCGAATGTGCATGGCTTTCTTTACAGACCTCCGCAGGACCACTTTGACTCAAGGTTCAAGGTTCAACTTTCTCTCTACCCCTCTCGAGGAGTTAAATTTGCTTACTTCACTTTTGCAGCTCATTCGATTTATCTTTACAAACAATTCAATTATTATTCACCTTTCACATAGACCACTGAGTGGACTACTTCCTTTCGATGGACCACTCTGTTACTCAGTATCGCTGATTCCACAGCTGTCCTTACTTGAAAGTTAATTCAAATGTCTGCCTTTCTTCGCGACTCATCCACACGCATGCTGCCTTCATTTGCGATATGATGTTGCCACTTTAAACTTTCTTTAACACACCACAGTCTCTCAGGTTGCTAGCCAACTCACCGGCTGCGTGTGTTTCTTTCGTCGTTTTTTCGATTTCCAATTCAAGAGTCAAGGTTAGTACCATGGGCTTGGCCTCGCCTCCCCAACTCTGCTGTTCACCGGGGAGCGTCCTAGAAACACAATGCAGCCTTCTGATGTAGGATCTGGCCTTCTGCACAAATCTTTCACAGCTTGTTGGAGGCAACAACCTCCAACAGGGAACTCTTGGGGTTTTCGACCCGCTGCTCTCGTCCCTTGGTCCGTCGCTCTGCTCCATCAGGTTTGCCTTCGACCCGAAGCCCTGCTCGTACCAGTGTTCCACCTTGTTCAGAGTGTGTCTCTAGGTTTTGCCTTTTATCTGTTTGAGGAGAGCTAATTGGTATCAGGTGTATGCACTTAGAGTTAAGTGCCTGACTTTGCCTGACCTGATTAGCGGGACATGTCCAGAATGATGTGTGAGAGTTAGTCTTGTAACTCTCAGTCACCCTCTTCCTTGGCTCAGTTTTTGTGTAAAAAGGGGGGGAGGAAGTTGGGACTTTGGAAAATCCTATTAAATAGGATGGGGTTGATGAACAAAAAAGGGGGGGAATACTGTGTCTCACCATCAGCGGCCTCACCCCCACTCCCTGAAGATTCCTCACCCAGGTGATCCTTCCGCACTGGTCCACCGCCTGGAACTGTATCCCAAAGCGATGGCTGTGTCCTGGCCACCTGGATGACAAGTCCCAGAGGACTAGCGGGTGAGACACCCCTTGGTTTCTCACAGAATGGAAACACAGCAATTCATGTAGGGCATGTTTTTGTAATTATTATAATATTTTTGTAATTGTGTCCTTGATGAGAAACAATGTTCTACATTTATCTTCAATTTGATGGAAAAACAGCACATGTTTTAAATTAAAATATAACTTATGCATAAAAGGTTATGTTTTAGTTAAATGTAGTTAATAGTGTTATTTATTTTGGCAATGGGTAAAATATATTTTTTCTTTCTTACATCTGCATAGTTACGTCGTAAAAATGTGTGTCTGTCATGGTCACCATTTGCCCATGGATGGGTTCGTTAACAAAACTGGAACCTCACCATCACGAAAAGAACTGTTATATCAATATTCTTGGACGATCGTGCAGCTCCTGTTTGCCCATTTGTGCAGCCCGTCATCAGGACCAACATGGCCACGTTTCATCAATGAACACATGTGGAAAGCAACATTTTATTACAGATTTGTAACAAATGAATGTTCTCACAATCGCAACACAATGTGCTTTGTGAGAAAATTGATGATGGAGAATTATATTTTACTACACAGAACTTTCACTTGCACAATTCAAGTACTGGGATTAAAACATTGAAGAATGGAATCTGAAAGATTGCATGGAATGTGACTGTCGACCTAAACATGATTACTATGGCTTTGAGTAAACAATCTGTTCTTCCATTGATCATTTGCGACAAATGTTGTAATGGCTCCGTAGGATGTATTCAACAGTTTCCATTGCACAAAGAAATATAACGACCTAGTACATTTCTGACTATGAGTAATTATTGAAAGGTGTAACTTGTTATCTTTTTTTTTGTGAAAAGCGAGTAAACATGAACTGTATGTATGAGTGTGTGTGTGAATCTTCTGCATTTTGCGTTGGGTAACTTGATGGTGTCGTTGCTGACAGCGGACATTTGGCTATGCTCTGCACCAATGCCATGACAAGGGCCTTAGCATATCGGGTTGACATGGCGCTGTCAGCTCGAGGGGCACAGGTTATGGCAGTTTACTGCCACTGGGGCACTTGATCTTAGGGTGATTGATCAACCAATAAGATTTTCATAAGAAGAAGGTTTCCGACCCGTGCGGTTCGCATGTCTAAATGTCAGAAAATCAAAGGTAAGATGCATTGGAAAAACAAATGTGATCAATTGATATACGCTCAGAAATACATGCCCCATCCATTAGGCGAATACAATTGCTGCGAGAACTTCTCCTTTAAGTTTCTTCCCTTCCTTTCTTTTGGAATTTACTTTTATTGTTTTAAAAACTCTAATAGCCGCCAATAATTGTTTCTGTGTACCCAGTGCTCCTACCAGATTGCATCTTTCATTTGCTCAAAATTATGATTTGTTTCTTGGCAACCATTACAGACTCATGCACCCACTTCTGTTGGCCAGCATTGGTTGTCATTTGAAAGAATCTTAACGCAAATACCAAAAGTGAGTTCTGCAACTTAATCACTGTCATTAGTAAAATTCGAGACATAGATCTTCTGATTATTATCTCTGTCAAATCATAATAACCTGTTTTTCGTGTTTCCTTTGAGCAAGCCGAACATTGACTGATGTCTAACACAGATCGTTTAAATAATGCTTCCATTGTCTTAAGAATGAATAAGATCATTATTGTAGTTGTAAGTCTCAAGTCCTATTAAAGAAAGGTTGCAGTTTTTCTCCACTCATTTTCACTCACATTCGCTCCCAATTCTCTGATCATCTTGTCCTTATGACAAGTTTAATCATCATCCTTTGAAAAAGACAGCAGAATATAAATGATTAAAGCCGAAAAGTATCTATTCTTTCAAGTTTCAAAAAGCTAAGGCGGATTTACTCATCTGTAAAAGGAACAGAAGCATGGATTGATGCATCCATTGTGGACTGTGGCATTTTGGTTTTAGTTGATCTGGGTCCTCTACATCTTCCCGCAATATGCTATACTCCCCTCAGAGAGTGTGGTGTGAGTGAAATGCTTTAGGTTTGCTTTTACTGTGTTTCCGGAGGGCTTGAATGATATTTTACTAATACAAAATTGTATTACAGTACTTTGCTTAGACTGGTCCTTGGGTTAGTAATTTCCTGTGATTGCATTGATGGCACGTCTCTAATGTAATGTGTCAAGGCCTTGCCAGAGACGAACTGTGAGTGTTGTTGCTATGAGTGTAGTTGAAGTGGTACTCTTCGAATGCCGTCAAACTAAAATGTTAACGTACCGAGAGTTCTTTTTCTTGTTCAACATGAAAAACAATGTATTAATTGCTTGCAATTTACCATATTTTAGAAATGTCTTATCATTTAGCAGGTAATACAACTTTAGTTATTTTAAAGAGTTATTTTTAAATTCTGTAGGCTCAACCTTTAGCCTTTTATCTTTTCTTCATTTGTAAAGATCTCAATCCTCCCTATAACTGCCCGTTTCTCGTCTCTCTTCCTCTTCTTTCTTTTCCTGTTCTGCCCTCATCCTCTTGCCAATTTCTATCCATTTTGTTTTCTCTCCCTCCCCCTTCAATTCATTTTCTTTAATCCTTTTCTCTTCCTTTTGCTCCCTTTCGCTCCTTCCTAATTTCCTTTTTCCTTTCACCTCCTGTTCTCTCCTTTCCCTTGTTCTTTTTCTCAAACCTTTTCTCCTTTCTTGTCATCTAATTTCATCACACTGCCTCCCCTTAGCCCCTTTATTTCTTTCCCTGTTCATCTCTTTCTCTGCTGTTTTTCCTTTCTCTTCTTTTCCTCTTTGCTGCCATTCTCTGACTTCTGTTTCTGGCTGGGCTAATCAATTCCTCCTCTGATTTATTATTCTCCCTTTTTATTTCTATGTCTTCCCTGTTCTTTCATTGTCCCTCATGTTTCCCTTTCATCCCCCTTTCAACCTCCCTTCCTCTACATATACTCCTGCTTTCCAGGTATCCGAGAGTCACTGGTTGACACCAGAAGTAATGCAATAAGTCACATTGTGTTATGTTAGTATTACATATTATTTATTTCACAGGACACCAAATTCCTCGGTACCACCCTCTTTGCAAGGCCATCACTATTGAAAGCTTAATTTGCTTACCCCACCATAAGCCCTTTTCAGAATAAGGTAGTTGTACTGTTTATACATGGATTCAATCATTCAAAATAAGGCAACCTCCTTACCCCTTGTGGTGTGTTTCCACCCAGACACTTGGCAGTTATTCAAGTCTCCTGGGCTCAAGTCACTGTGAGGAATGCAGATGGGTTGTACATAAACACCGAACCTGATGGCTGTGTATGTCTTTAGGATGGCAAGGTTGTTATCTCCGGTGATCCTGTCGAAGTTTGCATGGAGTACGATTCTGTCGATGGAATATTGTTGAGGAGTCTGGTTCTGCATCAGATTATATGATCCCACGACTGCCTCTGCCCGATACCTGCAGTGTAAGTAGAGAGACCATGATACCACTGACAGCTGAGAATGGAAAGAGCAAGATTAAGGTCAAAAAGAATTCCTAAGTGAATAATCCAGTATTCTTGTGCTCTATTTCTGCTGCTTTCGAAGCTGGGAGTTGGGATCTAACCATCAGAAGTAGTTCATCTTTTCAAATAAGTAGATCCAAAAGAGACCAGCTTTTTAAAAATTCAAATGCGTTCACAAATTATCACTATTTAGGGCACTTAACTGTCAATGCTGTCTAGGTAATCAATTAGAAAGCCAAATCATCACCTGGGGGAGCTTGCCTAATTTCACCAACCTGTCTCCAGAGGTCAGTCAACCTAAGAGCAGGGGATAAAGAAGTTAGAGAATGCACAAGAGACGACTGACCACTTCAGCAAAGTGCCATTACTTTCAGTTTGAGTCGATGGTGAAAGAGCTGATAATGTAATGAGGGCCACAAATTACAGAGCCCCGGACTGGCCATATGTACCCAAAGGCAAGAATTTACAGTGTTTTCTGAAGATGTAGGCTATTCCTGAGGAAGATGGAAACCTCTCCCTGTTTCAAAGAGAAGCCCAGCTGACAATGAGAGGTAGAAAGGAAGAACAGAAAAGTAAAGGTACAGCCTGACACTGTTTCATGATTCAGGCATGTGGGTTGTGTTTTTAAGTTGAGGATATTAAACTGCAGTGGCAGAGGAACCTAGCCCGTGAAAGGGGTTGGAATTGCAAGATTTTCAGGTAGTGTTAGTAGACATGGAAGTCAAAGCCTTGGCCTGGTAACCGGCACAGCAACAATATGTTCTAAAGTGAGGGTGTGCATGTTGAACCAATCAAATGTGGCATGTAAGATTTGGCAATTTGGGCATTATCAGACACAGAGGGGCTCATTACAAGTTTGCCGGTCCTATAATAAAGTGCTGGTAATAACATATACCAGCAATATTACCGGACTGTGTCACTCATGGTTTGCCGGTCCTATAATAAAGTGCTGGTAATAAAATATACCAGCAATATTACCGAACTGGCAAACAATGAGTGACAAAGAACTCGTTCGCCAGGATCACCAGTTCCGGTAACACCACTCACAGAATTACTGGCACCGGTAAAATAGGAAATGGAAACCTGAGCCAGTAATACCGGCATAATCGTATTACCGGTATATTATGAGGATGGACTTGCTGGTAATAACGGTCGCAATATGCCAGTATTACCGGCAAATCCATGCCGGAGACATCACCACCTCAGAGCTGCTGGGAAATGGACCCAGGTGGGGGAAATAATGCCACAGGTGCACCCAGTCCACCCAGGTGCAACCAACACACACAGGCACAGTACTAAAGGGCCACACCCACCCCAAGAACACTTCCCAACACAACCATGCTCCCACTCATTGTTGCTGCCATGGATCTGGAGGGCTGAATGCTGATGTGCAGTTGAGAGAGATGGAGCTGCAGCAGTGGCGACAGGAGGCCAGGGACAGGAGGGAGAGGAGGATGATGATGGGGATGCACGTGGTAAGGTGGAGGCATGCTGTGATTCCGCGGTGTGTATGTGGCTTCACAGACAGCACATAAATACCCTTTACCACCTAAACAGGGAGACGATTCTTGACCTCCCGACCCTCATCCAGGATGACACTGGGAGCAGGATCGGCATCAGGACAGCCACTCCACTGCTGTTGAAGCTGGTGTCGGTCCTGCACTTCCTGGCCACTCGCACGTTCCAGAAATCTGTAGCCAGCTGCATAGCATATCACACAGCCTGCTTTCTCCAGAGTGCTGGTGTAGGTACTGGAGGCCCTCCTGCGTCTTGTCGGACAGCACATTACCCTCCCAACCACCCCAGCACAGGTAAATGCCACCAAGGTCCGCTTCCATGCGATTGCGGGCATGCCCAATGCGTTGGCAGCATTGGACTGTACACACGTAGAGCTGGTGGCCCCCCATGGCACAAAGGAGATCTACAGGAACTGGAAGCAGTACTATTCCCTCAATGTCAAGGTGACCTGTGATGCTGACCTGACCATCGTGCACTGCTGTGCTTGCTTCCCAGTATCAACCCACAACTCCATGGTCCTGTGGAACAGCACCCTGCCGGCTTACATGGTGCGTCACAGAGAACAAAGGACTTGGATGTTGGATGAGTACATGTACATTAACACCTATAACATTGCAGCATGGGTGACAGGCAAAGGGGCCAGGGGGTTAATGTCACAACTAAATGTCTGCCAATCATCCTGCACATGTAGGATCAACCAGGACATGCCTCAATAGACAGTCCACAACACACAAGAGCAGCACATGACTGGAGGAGTATCAGCAGTGACCAGGCCATTTCAAACCCCAAACGACATCCACATGCAATGCACTACAGGTACCCGAATGCAACACTGCCACCCCTCCAAAGCAAAGGTATCAGTAGACTGTGCCATCTAGGGCCATGAGACATATGTCCTGGTGAGACATGAGGCATGCATGCACAGACTGACTGTTAAGATTCTGCTATCACAGGCAACACTACTGCCGGGCATCATTACTCACACATGTATATGTCAATGTGAACGTCAGTGGGTCTGGAACTGCGCACTGTTGTCACTTGTGTAGTCCCTTTGCACTCTGCTGGGTCTGCAATGGAAGCAGTGTTGGGGCGGATTGTCAGTGGGATTGAGAGGGAGAAGAGCAAGAGGGCTTTGATGTACTGTTGGCAGGTACAGTGTCGCTGAACCGGTCACTGAACTGGTCACTGAGCACTGGGGCCTTCTGTGCTTGGAAGCCGTCATGTGGTGTTGATGCATGAATGTGCATGGTCTCTCCTCATTGCGCGTGTCGTGAAGTGCATGCAGTCAGTGGTGCGTAAGAGGCATGGTAATGCACAGTTCTGACTATGAGGGTGCGTATGCAGACTGGTGAATCCTCACTATGGTCAGTTAGTAGCAATACATTTCCTACCCCCAGCAATGCGTCTCAGGGAGCAGAACCCAGCACCATACAGATGAAACACAGTGCCTGTCTCAGGGGGCAGTAGAAACCATAAGGTACAGCCATACCATTAGACCAGATGCATGATGTAGCTAACTAACACAGACAGGCTAAGTGTAAGACATGGCAAATTAACACAGTTCTGCCACATGCAAGAAAAGGCTAACCTTGTGTCCTTACCCCTTGCAGATGACTGTGGATACCTGCTACTTCCATGGCTGATAACCCCTCTGAGGGACCCCCAGGCGGAGGAAGGAATGGCATTCAACAGGGCACATGTGAGGACCAGGGGGACCATCGGGCGGACCTCTAGTCTCTTGAAGGCATGTTTCCGATGCCTACAACGGTCTGGCGGTGCACTCATGCACAGACCATAGAAGTTGGGCCAGATAGTCCTGGACTGTACAATGTTGCATAACATCTGCATCAGACGCAACATACCCCTGCCCCCAGATCTAGACATTCCTCCGCCAGAGGATGATGATGATGACGATGCAACGCCAGCCAGGCCCAGGCACATGCTCATTGAGGTCAGGGATGGGCGCATGGCCCATCAAGAACTCATTGATAACTTCTTCTGAGTACTCCTTTCACTCTGCACTTCCCTTGAACCTTACTGCAGGAATGTCCACTCATTGCTTCAAGTGAAAACTAGTGCGTATTGAACTACAATTTCAAACTTCACCATGTCCCCACACAACCCTCTCTTCCTCCCCACACACCCTGTCCCCACACAATTCCCTCCCACTCCCCCCACACCCAGACCTCACACAAGTCCCTCCCCCTCACACCATGTCCCCACATAAACCCCTCCCCCTATGCACACACCCTGTCCCCACACACTGTAAACACTCAAAAGTCCCAGCGTCAATCACAGAAGTGTCACTTCTTAGGCATCTTGGCCACAGGGCCTTTGGTTGGCCCAGGTGTGGCTGTCAACTACCTGCTGGTCTGTTTTCCTATCTGAGTCTGTCTTCTATTGTGCTTACTGGGGAAGAGGAGGAGACTTTACTACAAAGCAACATTCTCCTAGTGGAGTGGTGCGGAGTTAGACAAAGTGTTCAATGTGGTGAAGAACTCTCTACCTGCCGGTCTGTTTTCCTATCTGAGTCTGTCTTCTATTGTGCTTACTGAGGAAGAGGAGGAGACTTTACTACAAAGCAGCATTCTCCTAGCGGAACAGTGCAGAGTGGGGCAGAGTGTTCGGAGGCTTGGAGGATCCGTGATCTGTCCTCTGTAAATGCCTCGCTGAAAATTTATTGGGGAAAACGAACTAGCAAGCAGTACTCGACAGGAAATTCAACTATCAGTAAGTCTGCTCTGTGCCCTTCCATTAAAGCGACTCCCATGCATGCTGCATTGCTGTATATTGCTGAACATCTTTGCCAGTGACTGCTGGGCACTTATTTTAATAGCCCTTTGAGCCGGCAAGTAAATGCACTCAGGAAACTTAACACTTCTCTATTTTTTCAAATCGTAAGGTGTCAACCTGCACGTGTTAGCTGCGGAAGTCTCCCTTGTGAACTTGATCAAATATATTTTAAAACAAAAAGAAAAAAACTGTTTTCATCAGATAAACATATATCCAGTGCCTTCCGTTCTGAGCACAGAACCACCAACGTGTAAGACTTACCTTGTTGCACAATTGTTTTTACCATCTGCTCTTCCTCTGACAAAGTCCTTTTGCCTAAACAAACAACGCTAAATTAATCTTGGAGACAAAAAATGCCAGTGCGCAAGAAAACACGCAGTCCCTCTAATATATATAATCTATGCAGCGCTATGCTAGCGCATGATCTTCGTGCTCCTGAACTAGATAATGGTACTTGGGATGCTTCTTTTACAAATCCTTTACAGGAAAAATGAACTCATGTACCTTTATTTCTCTCAAACATTATTTATGCAGATCCACATGCACCACCCGCACAAACACAACCGCTGCAGAACATCTTGAACCTCAATGACTCAATGGTGCCTTCTCCAAAAGCTATGTTGATGAGAGGTTTAGAGTAACCCTCATCACTAAGAACATGAAGAAAAAGATAAATTACCTTTTTCGATCAAAATGTTGGAGTAACGCATATGCAGATTCATTAGAAATCTGTTTAACATCGCCTCCCATTGCGAGACAATTAATTATTGAAAGTGGTATTCCACAAATCTGCGCTGATGCGATCGAAAACCAACAGATGCTCATTCACACAACTACGCCTCAGAGAATTAACAATGAACATTAAATAATGGTATCTTCACCTCAAAGGCTTTAAATTGCAACTGGCACAAATAGCACAGCAACTCAAAAACAAAGAAGTCCACCCGCTGATACATTATCTGCTTTGAATTACGTGCTGTCTTCCTGAGTCAACGTTTTTGACCTACTAAGAACGGAGGTGCAGTCTCACACAGGGACCCTTTTAGAATCCAACTAAGGTATGGAGACCTGTGAGGCCAAAATAGTGGGCCTGAGATCTGCTCTTAATACAACTTTTTCAAAGGAAATAAATTAACTGAAAACTGGATTCCAAAATCAAGCTTCCAAAAATGACAAAATTCACAAATCAATTATCAATTTGCTGGCCCATGTTGACAGTTGCCTGCACAGACACCTTTCTGATAAGAACATGCATCTATCCATCACAGCACCAACACATGTGCTAACAAACAAGAGTGCACAAGAACATAATGATGATACTTTTGATGGCACTCCGCTCTCTAACTCTGTGTTTGAGGAATTAATGCAAATCTCAAATATGGCTGATAGTGTGATCAATATATCTGAACATGAGACACCTTCAGCAAATGCAAGATCTGTACTTGTTGGATCACCTTCCATACAAATTCTGAAGCAAATTAAATCTAAAAAGCAACATGAGAGATCAAAAGAGAGAGTTAAGCCAGAACTCTTCCAGTCCAAACAATCAAGGACAACAATCAAAGAACAAGAAGGGGCTAAAAATAAAAAACAACATAAAAATGTCCTTTGTGAAATCTTTGAACATTTCTAATGATAATAACATAATCAAGACAAAAAAAAGCACAAAAATAAAAAATAGAATTAATCCATTCTAAACAAACTACTGTCATCTTACTATGCAAAAGGGAAAACAAGGCGGACAGAATGATAACACTGACCAGGGAGTTTGTCAAGCAACTAAAATGTCTATAGTCTCATAGACCAGCACACTGACTGTAGCAAATGCCTGTGAGCCAATTTTCTCTAAATGTAAAAAGTATCAACCTTCAATTGGAATAGGAAATGCGACATTCCAACAGAAAACGATGGATGCAGTTAGATTCAATCCAGTGGAAGATGGCACAGACGGGAATAGGCAGGCTCACGCAGAAAAGTGAAAAAACTGTGAACCTATCCTTGCTAATAGCAAGCAAACTGCCAAAAATCTGCAAGATTCACCCCTCAAGACATATCTCCAATAGATTTGATCAATAAAGCATTAATAATAAAATATAAAAACATACCTTCGATATTGCAAGTGTTTTGAAATTTGGCATAACCACAAAGAAGAAGCAAGGCCGATGAGGTATATTAAGAAGAAATGAATCAACAAAATACTAAGGAAAATATACCAATGATTGCTGATCTAGCCCCCTTTGAAATTCCGAGACTGTGGCTATATCAATTTAAAAGACGTAGGTTATTCAAAGCTCTCAATAGGAGTAGTATTCTACTGATTATGAAAAAGGTTACAGAACTGTACCTCTGATATTGAATGGGTTTGCTTTCCAAATGTGAATTGTCTCTATAAAGTTGAACTGAGTGGAAATCTAAAATAGGTGCTGAGGCTCTGCTATCTCAAATTGATGCACTTAGAGAACTAGGGCTTGATGTTTCTGCCACCCCTATTGACAACTGTGAAACCCCCCAGATAGAATCTACCGAAAGAAAGCGAGACAAAGCAAACAAAGTCACCTAAATATAACACCCTTTCAAGCCAAAAGCAAAGATCGCCCCCCTCAGACTTAGATAGAAAAGGGATTTCACTAGATACACAATCAATGATGTGGGAAATGGTCCCTGAAATACCGAGCTTTGTATTAGAAAAAATTAAAGAAAATAAGGAATTACTTTAGGCGTGAGTGACCTCAGGATTCTGGGTTGGAATACACAGGGTTCCGGTTCTTTCAGATTGCAATATGTTAAAGAAGAAATATTTTGCCTTTATGATCTCTAAATTTTCCAAGAAACCTGGCTAACCAATGGTTTAATAATAGATAGATGGTTTCAGTACCATAGAAGAACTAGCTACCAGAGGCACTCTTGGTCGACCTGTTGGTGGTCTAATGATATCTGCAAGGACTGCCAAGATCAAGTCTCTAGAAAGGATTCCTACTAGACCATCGGGCATTCTTGCAGCTAAGATTTTGTTTAACGCAAAAGATCACCTATATAGCATTATTGTCATAAATACTTACTGGAACCCTGCAAGTTCACATTGGGCCTCATTATAGGTTTTCCGGTCAGGTAACATCAGTACAGGTAAGCTTGCTGGTA
This sequence comes from Ambystoma mexicanum, assembly GCF_040938575.1. Classification (NCBI taxonomy): domain Eukaryota; kingdom Metazoa; phylum Chordata; class Amphibia; order Caudata; family Ambystomatidae; genus Ambystoma; species Ambystoma mexicanum. The sequence goes on from NC_090921.1 coordinate 988,844,642, forward strand.
CCGTTGTTATCGGACTGGCAAACTACAAGTGCTGCTCGCGGGTGCCTTCCCACCCCCCAGGTCTGACCTGGCGGGCGTACTGGGACCCGTGAGCAGAGCATGTCAGATGCACCGGCACCGGGTCTGGCAGGGCTGTAATGACCCGGTAATTGCCCATTCGCGGGCGCCAGAAAAAAAATGATAACGGCAGTATTGTAATGACCCCCATTTGATAAATTTCCTGAATTCACTATCTGCCTTGCTTTTGAAAATAAAAAATCAATATGTAGGTGCATGCATTTAAATATTGGGCGATCTGATTGCCCAATGCACAACACTTCATGGAAATGGCAAATGTATTCCTCACAAAGAACCCTCGATAAATGAAAAACAATTGTTGAAATTTCTACAGAATTAGGATTTAAAAATGGTCAATGGTAATATAAAAGGTGATGTGCCTGCACTCCCTACGTGGTCGCGTGGGAAAAGCGATTCCATTCTTGACTATCTTTTTCTTTCCGCTGACCTGTTTAATTGCTGCACACACTTTGACATTTTGAGATGTGGCACCAGTGACCATAAACAACTTTCAGCAACCTTAGAATTAATGGTTGAATCGAATACTAAGAAATATAAAACAAGCTTATTAATAAGCAATAATAAAAATGAAATTTAGACATTCAAATACAATGGTAAAATTCTAAATAATACATTTTTAAAAAACTATGATGAAAAAGGGAAGAATTTTGAAAATAAAATCAGTAACCCGAATAGTTTTATAGACTTTATGTGGGAAATAGACAAGCCTGTTACCATCAGACCTTGTAGTTCTAAAAAATGCACTCATGCTTTCGCTGAAAAATAATGGCAAAAGAAGAAAGATCTGAAAAAAGCCATTCTCAATTTAAAACTCACTAAAATGTTTCAACTAAAAAGAAAGACTGAAGAGAAAGCCCTCAGAAACACTTATAGTAATTGGTCAAGAGGTCACAGAAATGTACGTCTCCACAAAAGACGGCGAAATAATGTTAAACACTGTCATTTTTAAGAATACTGGCAATTCTTGGAAAATTATAAATAATTTGCAACAACCTCAATCTCAATTACAAAGTAACATTATCACCAATGACACCTAGAGGCGCATTATAACTCTGCCGGTCCGCGAACACTGGTGCCGATAAGCCTACTGGCAATTATAGTTGACAATTCATGGAAAATTATAAATAATTTGCAACAACCTCAATCTCAATTACAAAGTAACAGTATCATCAATGACACCTAGGGCCGCATTATAACTCTGCCAGTCCGGGAACACTGGTGCCGGTAAGCCTACTGCCACCGCTGTTTCCAGACCGGCACAGTACGACTCTACGGGCTAGTGCCATCCCACCGGCCTGGGTCTGACCATGCGGGCGGAACGGCACCCGCACGCAGAGTTTCAAGGAAGCTCCGGCACTGTTATTAACGGTGCCGGTGCTTCTGTGGTCCTCATTCCCATTGAGTCCAATGGGACTTAAATGGGAATGGGGACTTACAATAACCAGCGCCTGACTTCCCAGAATGCCGGGGTTGTAATGCCCCGGTGTTTCCGGCAAGCCAGGCGCCGGTAAATATTGAAAGTCTGGCAGCAACCTGCCAGTTTACCAGCACAGTTACTACCGGACTTGTAATGAGGCCCCTGGTGTACTTACTTTAGAGAGACCTTCCAGCAAAAAACTGGAAACTCTATAGTTACAAAGCCCAAGGGAGAGTGGAATTTATGTTATGACAAAGATCTAATCATAGATCTAATCAAGAAGTTGTCTCCCTCACAAGCTCCTGGTCCCAACGGCTTAACAAATTCCATTCTCAAAGCAAACATCACTCTATGGTCAACCTTCTTAACTGCAGTCATTAAAGAACCTCTCAGAACTCAGATATTTCTGGAGTCCTGAGGACTACTGTAATCATTCCTATACACAGGAAGGGTGATCGGGAAGATCCAGTTAATTATCGCCCTTCTTGATGTGGACGGTAAGATTTTTGCTGCTCTGGTTCTGAGAAATCTAGAAGAATGGATTGATTGGGCTAAGATACTAAGCAAATTCCATACTGGTTACCGTAAGGGAATCTCTACCTCCCTCAACAAAGTAATTATGTAAGTGATTTCCAACCAAACCTACAAAAAACAAGGACGCCCGTTATATGGAACTTGGCTTGACTTATCAAGAGCGTTTGATACCATTAATAGAAATCATTTATCGGCAAAACTTGACAAGTGGTGAATTCCTAAAACCCTCCTAGCAATTCTAATGAGCCTCTATCAAAATACCATCATACGTATAAGATTAAACATGCAAGGAGACTTGTCTGACGAAATAGCCACAAATGGATGTGTCAGGCAGGGATGTATTTTAGCTGTCTGCCTTTTCAACCTCTACCTGGCAGACCTCAATGACGTGCTATTTCCCTACTATTTAGGAAGTCCTTAAGTTATTTCCTAATTGCTGCAGTGGATTGCTTATGCAGAATACATTGTCCTGTTAGATTACATGCTAAAAGGCTTACAACAACTATTAAATGCATTTGAGATTCATGCAGGAAAAAATGATCGATTAATAAATCCTGCAAAATCTCAAATTCTGATAATTAAAAATCAGTGAATTCGTAATCATAACTATAAAAGGCAGTTGTAGAAGCAAGCAATGCCACAAGTGAAAGACCTGAGAGATCTAGGAATTCAAATCAAAACAGCTCAGTCTAGGGCTGCTTGTGAGGAAGATAATGCACATAAGCTTATTCTGCTTATAGCACAGATGAAAAAAAATATTCACAATCTATTGCAAATTCTCAATAATTCCTTTAATAACTTATTATAAAGCAAAGATCGTCCCATCTCTGCTATATGGCTGCGATACGATCCCTGACTCACAAAAGATAAATTGGGACCAAATTGAAGGTAGAATATGGAAACAAGTTCTACATATTCCAACAAGTTATCCAAAGAGCAGCCTGAGATATGAATTAGGGCTAGCATCATTGAGAATGAACCTTGACTGGAAAATACTAACTTTGTGCAGACGCATTCATATCTCCACTGAGGATTCCTTATATAGGAATGTTCTAAGCAAACTTGTTAAAGGTCAAAATAGCTATCTTAATCAACTAAACAATATGTAATGTCTGTTATGTTATGTTATGTTATTTTGCATTTATATAGCGCCTTATGTACCATTGGTATGGTCTCAAGGCGCTGGTAGGTTGAACGCCCTCGGGAACCGAATTTCAAGTCAGTGGAGAGAGAGAGAGAGAGAGAGAGAGAGAGAGAGAGAGAGAGAGAAAGTTATATGGTGCGTGTGAGCACCGGATATGTGTGCAGCAGGGGTGGAATTCGTGTGATAGCTGCTTTTTAGCGGTACATGTGATGGCTGGGAGATCAAGAGTATGTGTTCGTTCTGGCAGGTTGTTATCCAGACCGATTTTGGCTGCGTTAGGCCTGAGGAGAATGCCTAGGCTGGAGGGTGCGTAACCAGCAGTGTTTAGTTAGGATGATGGGCAGTTTGAGGCAATTGATGGTATGAGAACAGCTATACAGAATGGTGTCATAGTATTGCTGTGTTCTAGTTGAGTGGTGGTGTAAAGAGAGTAAATGTGGAGATGTGATATGGTGGTTTACCTTAGGTTCTTGAGATCGAGCACACTCCAATAGTTCCATGCACTCCGACCGTTCCATACACTCCGACCGTTCCATGCACTCTGACCGTTCCATGCACTCCAAGGCGTTCCATTCACTCCATTTTATGCATTCTAACCATTTTATGCATTCTAGCCATTTTATGCATTACAACCGTTTTATGAATTCCAACCATTCTATGCACTCAACCATTCTATGCACACAATCATTCTATGCACTCAACCATTCTATGCACTCCAACCATTCTATGAGAGATTGCAATCGTTCTATAGCAGATTTGGTAGATAAGCCAGAGGGAGTAAAATCAGCTGTATCGTGAACAGATTGGATTAACACTTTTACACAAATGCGAAGTTACAAAATACATACATCACTCAGCTTTTGACAAACCGAAGCATCAGTTACCAAATTATTTGTCCTGTTTTCCTGAGCACACATTTATGATAGAAAAGAATGAGACTGGGCCTCCTTACAAGTATGCCGGTCTGGAAATAGTGTTGCTGTTATTTCCGTACCGGCACCCTTTACCGGACCGGTGTAGTCTGAGTTGCGATGCCGGTGTTAGCGGCATAGCCAGGGACCCGTCGTGCCCGGCCACACCGTTGCCGGTATCAGCGTTGACACGCGGCAGCTGTGCCAGTAAGTCCACAGTTCGCTGTCAGGCTGATGGGTTTGGTGTGTGCTCTGGCAGAGTGTTTTCTGTGTTTGGCAGTCTGTTTGACATTGCGACCTGAGAAGGAGGCGTCAGCTAACAAAACCCCCTATCCAAATGAAGCGGAGTGGAGCAGAGTGGACAGAGTGTTTTCTGTGTTTGGCAGTCTGTTTGCCATTGCGACCTGAGAAGGAGGAGTCAGCTGACAAAACCCCCTGTCCAAACGAAGCGGAGCGGAGTGGACAGAGTGTTTTCTGTATTCTCTGGTGTTCCCTGGTGGTCCGTGGAGGGGAGGACTTTATCAGCGTGGAGTGGCACCTTACGTGAAAAAGAACTGGTAAGAACAGCTACTGTTTTGACTGTCCCACTGTTTGTTGCTCAACGGAAATAGGTGTGAGGTGTGTGCCATGAGCCGTGAGCCGCGAGTATGAGGACAGGAATCATTGCTCCAGCCAATACCCGAGCTCACGTGAAGCGTGGGAGGACGCTCCAAGACACCCAGTCGCATGTTCCAAGCCCCCCAATCCCCCCAGCTCCTACTGTGACTTCGGGAGGCAGTCTGCATGCGGAAGAGAGAGCCGAGCCGCAATGCGCGATGTCTCCCGTCTCGCCACACCCCCACACAGTGTGCTCAGACTCCCCCTCTGTCCCCCACGGAACAAGGAATGTGCGTAAAGATTGTACGTCGATAAGGCAAATGTTAAAAGACAGTCGAGATGCAAGTGAAGACCTGGACACTGCGAGTGAATGTGAGAGGGAGAGTGAGAGCGAGTACGAGCTCAATGACGATGAGGATGACTCAATAGAAGGGGGGACGAGAGACCAGGCTGAGTCGACGGCTAAGAGCGAGGCAAAAGAGATTGAGAGTGGCGTGAAAGGGGGCGCCCCTCTCAAAGTAAAAGGTTTAAAACAAGTACAAAAAAAAAAGTGCAGCCTGGAAAAGGAATGAAACTGAAGACTTGCTAGCAAAATCGGAGGTGGGGGTGGCAGACGAGTCTTCGCTGAATGTTTGTGCAGTATTGATACACTGCGCCCCGGTAGCGACCAGACGCAGTGCCGTCAAGTCACCAGCTTGGCATGATTTTAAGATGAAATCTCCCTCGAATTCCTCGAATCCTTTGAGGATGTCCGAGAGCGACAGTGTAGATCCTGGAAATCCTAATGCTCCGATAGGACCCAGAAATCACCCTGACACTATGCAAACGGAACATTATCGACTAATGGGGACCAAGACCCTGAGGTGGTAGAGCTAACCAGTGCTCTAATAAGATGTAGTCAACAGTTACAAATGTCAAACAGCAGGGACGGTTCTACAGCAGAGGATGAAGCATCAAGAATGGTGCAAAAAGTAAAAGATAATACTTCATGGATGGAGAGATACACAAACGAGTCCCTAAAGGCTTTGAATGCAGTGACCACAGATAAACCATCAAATTCTGGACCCTCTCTAAAGTTACTGGCATTGTCAAGAGTTGCTACAATGCATAAACCGGAACTCAAAACAAAGAAATTACTGACTCAAAATGGAAAGGATGATGCCCTTATAACTAACAACGTACGGGCTGGGGACTTAGAGACCTCCCCCTCATCGATGAATGAGAATGTGAGTCTGGATGACGCAGAAGAAGAGCCAGCTGAGGCGTGGTCCCGCGCTGCAAGTTGGAAAGAAAGAATTACAACTGAAAGAACCTTTGTGCCAATATGTAGAAGAGACTCTTTGGGGATTGCTGACCAAGTCCTGAAAGACTTGGCGGAGATGAACTCAAAACTAACGCAACCACGAAGAACCTCGCTAAAAATACCTGTGGAAGAGCAATCCCACAAGTTGAATGGCAAGTGAATAAGGAACAGAGTCTACAAGGAGTGAGGAGTCTTGAAGCGAACACTCCATCCTTTGAGTCAACAAACAAAGAGATTGTGGTCTCACAAAAAAGGAGCAGGCGAAAGTTAAGCTCAGACACAGAACATGAAGGTACGAATAAACAATTCAAAGGAAGAAAAAGATGGGCTGAGGCTCTTACACCCAAGAGATCGAAAAAGTACTTGGTGAGACCGGGATCAACTGAGTCTGATGGCGATGGCGATGGCGACGAAAAATCCCCAGCGACCACAAATGAGGAGCAGCAGTCGGAACAAATCTCAAAGCCGATGGCTCCAGAGAAACCTCAAGAAGTCGCCCCATTTCTTAGAGATGATAATTGGAAAACTAAGCCCCCTACTGATGTCAGTGACAACGATAGCGGTGGCCCCTCTAATGAAACTCTACGAGAATCTAAACGAGAGCCTCAGAGACCAAACAACCTTGGTCGCCCTTTTGAACTCGAAAATGGTAAAACTTGAGTTTGACATGATGGAAATGACGGCCCAGGTTGTGACAACGAGAAGAGGAAACGACAACTCCTTAACAGCATTAAGAGAGTCGCTAAAAAACACAGCTGAAGACAAAAGACTTCTTACAGAAGTGACAAGACAAGCTTTGAAGCGCCTACAAAAAGAGCGTGAAGATAGAGTCGACTTGGTAGTAAAGCATGCTCCTCAAAGTACCCAACCGACCTCGGAAATAGTGATTGTCTAGAGCCCTCTGGTAAATACAGAAGAACCTCCCAAGAACAACAAAATCCTGAAGACACCACCACTGAATCAAATAACAAAGAGGAACCAGAATTGCTGCTCTGAAATAGAGCTTGAAATTTCCAACATGATTAGCGATAGCCCGGAGAAAGATCTTATGAAAAGGACACTTCAAAAGTGCTCAACAACAAAGTTAAGGATATGAAGGAAAACACTTTCAAATCGCCAACAGATAAAATGCCTACCACCGAAGTGGAACCTAAAGAGACCGTACAAAAAGAAAATGAGGAAGGAGGAGGGGGGAAAGTTGCACCTTTTGACTTGACATCTACAGAAAAAGACAATGTTGCTAGTACTAGGACAGCGGGAGCCAAAACCATCTCCACAGATGGAAAGAAGAACGAGGCGGAGTGGTTTGACATCTTCGAGAACCCAAAATCGAAAGGGAACACAGGGAAAGCTCCCCAAGGTAAGATTGCTGACTTGAAACAGAGCAAAACCAAAAAAAAATCTAAAAATCAACAAGTACAAAAGTACAAAAATCCACGAAGCTCAGCAAACTTTTTCCGAAACCTCAAAGCGCTAAACATTACAGTAAACAACACGGAGCCCATGGCTACAAAAAGTAAAAAATGTAGCAGGGATCCCAGTGTGGCGGCCGAAAAGGTAAATCCAGAATCTCAAACCAAGAATAAGGCCCCTCACCCGGAGACAAGTAAAATAGAAAAGATTAGAAATGCTCCGTTGGTGATTGATGTTAATGATGCTGATGAGGATGAACTAGTAAATATGTCAACCTATAGTTCTCCGGAGGAGGAGGACCAGGAGATGGAAAATGCGGGTGAGTCTGATCAAGAAAGAGAAGAGGAAAATCAACAAGGTAAGAAGGAAAGTGATGTATATATACCAAGTCAGACCTCACCTGAGTCTGAGAACAAAAGAGAGTTGACTCCTACAGGAAAAACGGTATTTTTGTGGCCTCAGACACCAATAAAAGGTGAATCTCCAAAAAAGAACAAAAGTCCAAATGACGAAAAAGCCCAAATCTTCTATACTTTAGAGGAGAAACGTACGAGGTGCTCACAGCAAGCAAAAAATGATGATTATAGTCTGGGTGGTCCACTGTATAAACCTGGCGCTGATTCAACGAAGGGTAGCCAAATTGCAAGGGTGCAGAAAGTGAAAACATGCCCCTCAAAACAATCAGGAAATGCTTCGAATCCTACCACCTCCTGTAATAATCCTGAGACCGCTGTTATTCCTCAACTTTACAGGGTGCTAGTGGAGAAAATTGAAAACAAAAAAAGTGACGCCCCCCTAAACAGATACACAATACTGCAGCTGTTTCAAAAGATCCCAGTGCTAAGAACAATAAAGAGCCCCCGTATCGATCGGGTGGAAATCATAGCAGACTCAAATCAGAAATTCGTGTTGCTACACATCATAGAGAAAAAGGTTGTGGAATTCGTTATGATGTGTGAGAGACAGTTGTTGGATGCAGGCTACCAAGTATACGAGGTAGACAATGCGCTGGTGGGAACCGAATGCGACAACTCAAATGATAAAAAAATGCAAACTGGAAATGAGAAGGAATACCAGTGGAGCAATTTGACAAAATTGAGTTCAAAACGAGAAGACGGGCAAAAGGGTTCAAGAGTCCTGGATGAAGAAGAAGCGAGACTACAATGCTCAATTGACGAGATAAGACACAAGAACATCTAAATAATAGTTGAGAACTCCAAAGGACCAAATGGATCAAGGAATGTGGAAACAATGCCCCAAGAAGAAGAGTCTCAATCGTGGAGATGGATAGCAAAATCCCTAAATGGACCGAAGATGAGTTAATGCCAAGTCTAAAGCTCAAAACTGGTAATAACCTCCTGGAACACGAGAGGTTTTTCCCATCTACTGAACTCAGCACCAGATCTTTTAGCAAAAGCCGATCTCATTTGTATGCAAGAAACGTGGTTAACATGTATCTCATGTGTTGAGGGATTTGAAGTAGCTTTCATCCAGCCATTAGTAAAAAAAAAGTCTGCCCAATGTCGGGTCAACTAACCCTCATAAAAAGGAAAAGTGGCTTGAGAATCAAGTCGGCTCTGAACCTATCACCCTATCTCCAAAAGACTTGCATTTACCAGTGATTCAAACAGTGCCGAATAAACAAACGATTTATCTTCTTAATGTGTATTGGAACACAACACCAAAATCACATTCAAAATTTGAGGACGACCTCTTAGGTGCAATTGATAACATACTATTGGAAGATCCAAAGGCGCTGCTGATAATATGCAGAGACTTTAATATGAACCTGATTGAGATCACGCCATCCAAGGCGGTAGTGAACTACGGAGAGAGATTAAAATGTGATTGTTGGTTAGAAGAAACTTCCCTGAGAAATTTGGTAATGTTGAATGGAGCCACAAGAGGTGATATACCAGCTAAACCAACATGGGAACGAGGCTGTCAACAATCGATATTGGACTACATTTTTGTTTCAGACAGCCTACTACACGAAATAGCTTCATTTCAAGTGAACATGACCAATCAAAGTGACCACAACATTGTGTCAGCCGAATGGAACAGGATCAAGTCGGCGGAACGTAGCCACTGGAGACAAGATATCTCTGTGGCTCCAGGCCGAAATAGACTGCGCATGAAAAAGAGCAACATTGTGACAGTAACAGAACTGTTAGAACAAACCCAAGAACAGAGCCCGCTTATGTCAACAGAATATCAGCAGTTCCTTGAGATTTACAAAACTAAAAAGAGGTCTTCCCAGACTAGGCCTGAATTCCAAAAGCATCAATATGATCCAGAGGTGGCAAGAAAAAAGAGAGCGCTAAGGAAATCGATAAGGAAAACTCTTGCCTCAAAATCTGCAGATATGAAAATGCAATTTAAAAAAGTGAAAAATCAGCATAATAACTGGTGCAAACAAAACAGAGCAGCAATGGAACAAAGAGACGCGGAGGCAATATTGAAGACCTTAAATAATAAGAACTCTAGAGGTTTTTGGGCCATAATAAATGACACTGGGAACTCCGAAAAGGCACTACTATCAAGCTTGGTGCAAGAAAATGAGTGGGAAAGACACTACATAAACCTATTAAAAAAAAAATCCCAAGTCCAACAAAAGTGGAACCAAGACAGCCGTGGGTAATCGAAATGGAGAGAGATGACATCAGAGCAACCATTCAAAAAAGTAACTCTTCCCGTGCAGCAGGGCCGGATGGCCTGTCAAATGCTGATTTGAAAGAAAACATTGAAGAATGGTCAGATTTCTCCTACACCCTGTTTAGTTCAATAATAAGGGAAGGACGAATTCCAGTGACATGGAAAACTGGGATCATCGTACCAATCTTCAAGAAGGGCATTCGATCTGACCCTGCGAATTATCGACCAATAGCCCTACTTGATGTAGTAGGGAAAGTGTTTGCATCTCTGCTATTAGCTCAACTGACTGCGTGGATCCGCCAACAAAAATTCTATGACGAACGCCAGTCGGGGTTCGTCAAAGGAGTAGGGTGTAGTGTAAACCTGCTCATACTGAATCTGCTCAAAATTGACGCCATCAGATCAGGCCAAAAAATATACTTGCCATTTATTGACATGGCGAATGCTTTCGACGGAGTGGATAGAGAAACATTGTGGAAGAAACTCAAGGAAAGAGGGTGCAACGCAAGTCTCATCCAAGCTATCAAAGACCTATACTCTGACACCTACATACAAGTGCGGCTAGATTGTGAAGGAAACCTAACAAATCCTATACCAACGGAGAGAGGAGTGAAACAAGGATGCCCATTAGGAGCTACTCTATTCAACCTCTAAATATCGGAAGTTGGAACGGCATTGGCATCCGTGGTGTCATTTCCACCGCTCATAAATGGAGTTCAAATAAACCATATCTTGTATGCGGACGACATGGTAATCTTAGACCGTACAACCATTGGCCTTCAAAGAAAACTGACAGCGCTAAGAATTTTCATCGAAGACCTGGGTTTGGAGATCAATGTGGCTAAATCGGACATCCTAGTACTGGAAAATCAAAGAGGAAAGAAGTCAAAAATATCAAAATAAATAAAGTGCCGCACACAAGATACTTAGGAACAATCATCAAATCCAGCATAAATGATGAGCCAATGACAAAAAAACTTCTGAATAGTTGCAAATTATTAACAGCACAAGGCATCATTATACAGAAAAAATACGGGAAATTTTCTTGCGATCCTGTAAGAAAATGTTATCAAAGCAAAGTCACTCCAATCCTCACATATGGTGTAGAGAATATGTTTGGGTGTCACCATAAAATATGGGCACGGTGTGAAGGTCTCTTTTGGAAGAGAATTCTACAGATTCCACAAAGTACACCAACAGCATGTGTTTTATATGAAGTAGGGACCTCAACACTTAACGCAAGAATAACCTGGAACAAATTAGAACTGTTCAGGAAGACGTACGAAGAAGCAAATTTGCCCTCCGTCAAAATCTTGATAGAAAAAAGATACAAAGACAATCAGCGCTGAATGACTGGAAGCGACAGTGCAAAGAGATCCTAATACTTTTGGGTTCAGATGAGAAAACTCTATGGGACAACCCAGACCTGGTGAAAGGGAAACTATTAGACCTGGACTGGATAACAATTCATGAGAAAAGATCAACTCAAAAATGCATGCAATACACTCCAAGCGAAGCAAAAAAACGCAACACGCTCCCAAACTATTTAATCCTATCACCCTGTAAATGGTTAAGAAGGTTGTACTTAAAATTTTGTCTGAACATCTACGAAACAAAAGAAATCTTAAAGCAGCGAAGGATGATCTCAGAAAGAAATTCCAAATGTAGTATGTTGTAGGTGCCTTTCCCCGCATTACTACGTGTGAGAGAAAAAGAAATAAATAACAGATAAACCCCTTGTCGGGGAAAGAGGCACTGAGACCCGGCTGCAAGAGTTCAAAGGATGGTTTATTTCTCCAGCTAGGAAATAACCCAAAAAACTCTAACCCATTACATCAGTGCCAACATTTATATTAGTTAAAGTAAGTCTAACAAAAAATACTAAATGGACCCGATTGGCCACACGGTGTGGTGCTGTAGGTGTGGGTAGCAACTCTTCCTCCTGGTTGGCTGAGTAGCTGATGGACGTCAAACATCTTGTGCTCCATGAAGGTCAGGGTCCGGTCACTGTGGTCACTACCTAAGCTAGTATTGTTGCATACTAAATGACAAATTATTTAAAACATTTTATGCTACTTGTCACATTTCTACATAAGTTACACAAAATGATTATTGTTAGTACAATTGGGTCATTCGTGGCTTTAATTGAAGGCTTTGACCTTTATTGTGCATGTAAAAGAATCAGGCTATGTTTCGCATCTCTTTCTAGGTTTCAAACTCATTAGTGCAAATAAAAGCATATATAATAATGAAAATGCTTAAGGTTAGTAGTGGGTGTGTTGGGTAGGTTTCACAGCACAGGCGAGGGTCTGGCACTTGAAAGAAATACCTTACAGGGGGTGCAGGGTCAGAATGGCAATAAACTGTTTTAATGGGGGTGGGTGGCTTGCACGTTTATGAGGACGAATCGAGCAGAAAGTGCTTAGCTCATCTTGGTTCACATGCCGGTTTTTAGGCAAACAGTGATCTCAGATGAAGAAAATTGTAGCATATTGATTGTTGCAACTTTCTCCAGCCACAGCGTGAGAATGGAAGCGCAGAGCTTTTCCTTCGCAGGGGGAGTGCAAGGGTGGGGGCCAGCCAGCTGCCTGCGTGCCTTGTGTGTGGGTGTGTTTCTCTGTCCTTGGCTGCTGCAGTGGAAAGGGGAGCTGAGCATTGCTGTACTATCACAGTGAGGCCTGTTTACCCAAAAAGGAGTGGAAAGGGGTAACAAAAAATGGATGCCCCATGTCCTGCTCAGTAGCCCCATCTATGCAGCAGTCAACCGTGGTTAACTTTACATAAGGGCAAGGGGCAATACCACTACCGGAGGCACGCGGTCCAAGCCTTGTACTGAGGAGCGTACGACGCGAGGGGGCCTGAGGACCCCTCGCTCCCATACATTCCCCCCTTTCGTTACATCTAAAGTAACAAACTACTTTATCTCGTTCTTTCTGTTCTCCCTTCGGTAGCTTCAGCCACAGCCTAATCCCAAGCAGGTGTACCCTTTATTGGCATCCATGCTTTACACACACTTCTTAAGCTGTTACCCCTTCTTGCATATTCTTCGGGGGTGACCATTAAGTATATCCCGCCATCCCCATCTAAATCTATCCATACCTCGTTATACCACAGCAAGTTTTTTGGTTCTCTAATGATAGTGTAATGTAGATTATCAACCACGTCCCCATACTGTCTATAGATGGCAGTCATCCTATACTGTGGTGTGGTATATTCTCCAGTTTGTACTTGGGCATCTATCATGGTAGCCACCGTTGTCTGTCGGCCCACTGTTACCATCATCATTGCTGAATTAGGCATATTATTTTCACAGCATTTTAGTCCCAGTTGGCACACACAGAATATTAGGAGAAGAAAGACTATGGCCCTCATTACGACCTTGGCGGAGGACCATGGTGCTAATAGCACCATGGTCCATGCCGCTAAGGTCAGGATTCCGCCATGGTGGATGGCGGAATTACTGCCCCATTCCAAGGTGAGTGGGGAGGTAATTCCCCATTCACCAATGGCCCCTTCCCCATTCCCATTTTTGCCCCATAGGGCATAATGGGAATGGGGAAAGGTGCTAATTACGGCACTGTAAATTACGGTGCCGTAATTAGCACCAAGGTCCCTTTGCGGCATGGGTTTTAACGCCTGCAAAAAGCAGGTGTTAAAATCACCATCCCGCAAAGGGACCTTGGAATCAGGCGTTAAGGGTCGGCGCCGTTTACGGCGCCGTAAACCCCTTAACGCCTGGGTCCTAAGGAGGGCCTATAATGGGAATGAGTATCTTTGCTGCAATGTTCACCCACGATGGTATCCAGCTGAACAGATTGTCGAACCACGTGTTGTTGTCTACAACGCCTTCTGCTCTCATTCTTTTTCCTAAATTATGCACTGCTGTTATCACATGTGACAGTGTCCCGCTATCAGCATCGGAAGTTGGTACGAACGTGCAACACGCCCCCCCAATTTTTTTGCAAACACCACCGTCCATCGCTGTGATAAGATCTAAGACATATCTGTTTTGCATCGTCATCAGGCGCAGTTCACGGAGCTCTATTTTTAGGATGTTGAATCCTTCTTCAGTGTCGTTGGCCAGCTGGATGAGCTCCCAGCGTATTATCTGCAGCCATTTCGCGTTTGCCCTTGCTTGAACGCCTGGTGCTAGGAACGATGTAAAGAATGTTTCTGCAGATGAGAAAAGCTTATACTGTTGTGGGATTTTAGCAAGGAGTTCTGACGATTCGGATGAAATATAATTGGATCTTTTGCTGCGTGACAACTTGGTTTTCAAAGTTTGTTCTGACAATAGTTTGTATGCTGGGAGCTCTGTGATTGTCTCATCGGGCGCTGTCGATGGTTCAGCCGATTGCCCTGCTGCCGATGTGTCAGTCGATTGGCCTGCGGTCGATGTGTCAGCCGAAGGCTTTGCTGTAAACTGGACGTGGCTCTCTGGTATCACCATTAGTGCTGAGTGAAGTGTGGCTAGGGCAAAAGTGCCCCTCCAGGATGCTGGGAGATGCAGGTAAGCTCTTTTGCCACAGATCCAGTATATGTCCATTAATGCAGCAGTGCCTTTTTTCATGACTGGCATTATTAAAGTCTTATTGCACTGCCGCACCGTTCCCATGTTCACCTTCCCTTCTCCATGGAAGCAAAGTTTGTGCAGTATTTCCTTTTGAATCTTTATGGGTCTCTCCAGGGGTGTGACCCATGTCAGTTTGGTGATATGCTGTGTCCAGATGGGGATGCACGTTTCTTTTGCCCATTCGTATGTTTAATCTGGCAGCCCTCGAAGCCCCTCAGCTTTGCATTCAATCGTTTCATCATGCCACTTGTCATCTGCATATATTGTGCCTTTTATAACGAAAAATGGCTCTTGGAGGCAGATTACTCCTTGTCGTCTGCTGGTGCAAGTTTGTTTTCCAATTTTTCCATAGTGACTGTGTGTGCTTGAAATGTCTTTTTTATTCTACACAGCATCAGATGAATCAAACATTGGGCCTCAGACAAGGGTACTTCCTCTGGGATTAACATTTTTGGGGTTCCAGTTGCGTGGGGAATAAGTGAGCAAACGTAACAACTTACGTTACTTGCTTGCTTTGCTGCGGTGCTCATGTCTGAATACCATTTGTTTGATTGGTCAGGGTGTTGGGGGTCCTCTATTTCATCTAACCCCAAGTTATGGTAAATATTGTATCTGTTTGTTCCCACCCGCCTTTTTCTCCTCCTTCTGTTTTTTAATTGGGTACCAACTAGTGAATATTGCAGCAGGAATATTCTAGACCATGCTTCATCTATGTTGTTTATTGTGACATGTGTGTATTCAGTGGTGGTTTCTGGTGCAGTGTGTGTATGCATGCTTGTATTTCTGGAATCAGTTAACCAATAGTAATCATCATTTACATTGCATCCAAGCCCTATTTCCTTGGCTCCAGTATTATTCAACAATGGAATAGCAGTTTCGTTTACGTGCAATTGTAAAAGGGGCAATGTTATATTTTTATCATTCAATACAATGTTATAAGTGTCCTTCAAAATAGCCGTTGCTTCAATCCATATTAGTTTAGACCCTGGTTTTGTCATATCTATCAGTTCCGCTCCCCCCTTTGTTCATTTCATTTGCCACATATAAAACAACATTATACCAAATAAGATAAAAACATCATTATTGCAAATAATATGGCAGCATATTTTATAACACATTCCAAATTATTTAATCTACTGGCCCTAGTGGCATCCCTATTTCTATCTAACATTTCAGCTTGCTCAACCATTACGTCTCATTGGCTCATGTTGAACCTATGTGGGCGAGACAAATTTGTTAAGTCGCAGGGAAGAAAAATAATTGCAATTATTCATTTCTTTTTCATTTCTTCACTCAGTTAGGCATGTGACAATTCCTTTTCATTTCATCATGGAATAAATTAGGAAACAAAATAGAAAAAACAACACGATTTATATGAAAAGAAAAGGAAAAAAAGAGAGAGAGAGAAAGACAAAAATATATAAAACCTTTGCTTTTCCCCTATCCTTTCCCTGTCTTAAGTTGCAATTGTCATAATATCAACCTGTGCCAGTAGTCGCATCCACACAGTCAGGTTCCTTTTGGGGAGGTGTAACACTGTGTGCCCTTCTTACGTCTGAGAGGTGCACCCAGTACTTTAACCCTGTGACAGTTGGGGTGCTGTACACCACTGTGTATGGACCATGAAATCTTGGTGAATTCCACCTTCTTACAAAGTTTCTAACGAGAATTTGCTCCCCTGGCATTAAAGGCCCCTCTGGGCTGTCTGCTGTCGGTGTCTGTTGCTACATCTTCAGTAAATGGTGAAACAATTTGTTTTGCTATGCTGCGTACTGCGCGCGTTAACTGTGTTAGGTATTCCTTAAATTCTTCTCCCAGCACTGTGGCAGCCCTGTGCGCATCAGAGCGGTGTGTGCATTCTCCTTCCCGTCACGATTTTGTGCGGGCTTAAATGATGGTCCTTGCATGGTTGGTTTCTGAGTTGGAACAGTGCTAGGGGCAGACAATATACCCAATTTCTTTTCAACGTGCTGCATAATTTTGATAAATTGCTTTTAAGCAGCCCGTTGATCCCCTCCACAACTCCTTTGGCCATTGGATGATAAATCGAACATAATTTGTGTTTCACCCCCAGAAGGGAGGTCACTTCTTTGAAGAGGTCATTTACACAGTGCCTGCCGTTGTCTGAACGGATCACGTCACAGATTCCCCACCGTGAGAATACTTCTCGCACAAGAAACTTGGCAGCACATTTTGCATCAGGATGGGGACAGGGGCCCACTTCCACCCACCATGAAAAAGGGCAATACCACCACAATCAAGTATCTTGCTCCGTTACATCTGTCTCCCATATCGGCGTAATCGATATGTAGTTCTCTAAATGGACCTGTAGGGCGTGGCAAAGTGCCACGCAGAGTTCACAATGTCATTCCTGAATTGTAAGTTTGGCATGTAGTACATTCAATCACAAATTTAGTCAAGTATTCATGTAGATTAGGAACAAACCAATCCTCTTGAATATCTGAGGCAATGTGTTGTTTTGCAACGTGAGCTGGAAAATGTAGTTGTTGAAATGCTACTTCTAATAATTCTACGGGAATCACCACCTTGCCTGTCGTTTCCTGTCTCCAAATGAGATCTTTGGCTGATTGCTTGCACCCTCGTTTGCCCCACAACTCCTGTTCTTCCGGTGGGGCCCTTCACTGAAGTTCTATGAATTGTGCTATGGACATGTTATTGTATGCATATGTTGGTTGTTCTGCTGTGGTTGTTTTTGCAATGTACTCGGATGTTGGTGTCTTATTGAAGTACGAGGCTTCTTTCGCTGCTGCGTGGGCTGCCGCGTTCCCCAATGAGACGGCGTCTGTGTTATGGGTATGGGCTTGGCATTTGACCACCGCTACTACCGATGGTTCTGCTAAAGCTTCTATCAGTTCATTTAGCAACGTGGCATATTGTACAGGGGACCCGTCTGCTCTTGTGAACCCTCTCCTTCGCCAACGTGATAGCCCTGAGTTACCTGTGGTGGTAATATAAGCTGAATCTGAATATATGGTCACGGCACAATCTTTGGCTGTGTGTAGCGCACTGATTAGCGCAGTCAGTTCGGCTGCTTGTGCAGAGTAATGTGAGGGGAGGCGTTTTTGCACAATCACTTCATATGTGTCTTCTACCATGCGCACTACCGCCATCCCCACATGTTTCTCTCCTGTCTCTGAATTTATGGATGCTGACCCGTCTATGAAATATATTTCACCTTTTGTAAGGGCGTTTTCGCTTGCTTTGGCAATGTCATCGCCCTCTCCCTTGTATGTGCTACAATCGTGTTCCTGTAAATCCTCAGTTGTGCATGGCTCTGTAATAAAGTTAGCTGGGTTCACTGTTTTGCATCTGACCACATGTACATTTGGACTTGATATTATTATTTCATAAGATGAGGCTGTCTGTGTTGTGAAGGTAGATTTTGATCTTTCCAAGATAGCAAATAACGAATGTTCCGCATATAGCGTCACTGAACATCCCATTACGATCGTGGCACTTTTCTCAATGGCGAAGGCCGCTGCAGCGAGGGCCTGTTCGCAAGCGAAATGTCCCTGCATTGCTGGGTCTAATATTCCACTGTAGTACGCTAATGGTTTGTGGCCTAGTGATGTCTTTTGTGTCAATACTGCTGGCATTAATGTTCCATTGCTGTGTGTAAACAGGAAAAATTGCCTTTCATAATCTGGATTTGCAAGGACTGGGGCGTCTGAAATAAAGTCTTTTAATCGAGAGAATTGAGCAATTTTCTCCTGTGTCCATTTTATTGGAGCTCTGTTCTTTTGTGCTTCTTTTAGTGTTTGTACCATTGGCCGTGTATATGCTGCGTAATCGAGGATCCATGCTAGGCAATAGTTACATATGCCAAGAAATTTCTTCATGTCCTTCACTGTTTTTGGTATGATAATGTGTCGAATGGCTGCTGCTCTGTCTGGTAATATTCTTTTTCCGTCTTTAGATAGTTGCTGGCCAAGATACACAACGTCAGCAAGGCAGTATTGTAACTTTCCTTTGTCCACCTTGTATCCCTTGGCAGCCAATACGTTAAGCAGTGTTATCGAGTCTTCTCTACACTCTTCTTCTGTTTTGCTGCAGACGAGTAAATCGTCTACGTACTGTATGATGGTGCTCCCTACATCTATGTTGCCAATGTCTTCTCGTAGTACTCTGTTAAAAATGCTGTGGCTTTCACAATACCCCTGTGGGAGTCTGCGATGTTCATATCTGTTGTTTCCTAATGTAAAAGCTGTAAGGTACTGTGACTCTGGTGCGAGTGGCACAGAGAAAAAGGCATTTTTCAGATCGATGACAGTGAAGCAAGTTGCCTCTTTTGGTATACTGCACAATATTGATGACGGGTTAGGCACTAAAGGGAACTCTTTTTGGATGACGTCATTGAGTGGGCGGAGGTCCTGGACCATTCTCCAAGCCCCTCCTTTTGCTTTTTTTTAATTGGAAAAATCGCTGTGTTGCATGGGGAAGTCGATGGCACTAAGATCCCTTGGCTTAGGAGTGCATTCACTGTTTCTCTAATACCTTCCTCTGCTTCTTTGGATATTGGGTATTGTTTCACTCTGGGTGGGAGGGCACCTGGTTTCAGTTTTATTTTTATGGGAGTTACCTCATGCAACAATCCCACATCGTGTGGTCCCGTAGTCCAAATTTCAGGTGCTACTCTGGCCATGTCTTCTTCAAATATTGTCAGTCGGGCCTTTATGTTAGCCATGTGTGGGTTGTGTATTTCTCTGTATTGAATCATAATGTCACATGGTATGCTTATTTCCATTATTATTTCTCCATCCCCTTCGTAGTCAGTAAACAATTCTTCATCAGTAATATCTTTTAGCATTATGTTTGGCTCTATGCATAGCACACTTCTCCACTCGCGTCCTTGCGTGTCCAGGCCTATGAACACAATGCGTTTGTTGGAAACTTGAACTGCCTCAATGTCTATAGACATAATTGTGCCTGGCACTACATCTGTTGGTGTGATTGGGCGGAATATGAAATCGGATGGTATTCTCCACTCTTTTTGTGTTATTTCAGGCACTACTTGGGCTAATACCTGTATTCCATAGACGAACATGTCCATGTCAATGGGAATCCCTCTTACTGCAACTTCCTTTGTAATCGTACTTATTAGCAAGAGTGCCCATACGGGACATACCCCTGGCGTTGAGCACACTATTCCTCTTTCAGTAAAGGCTTTGGTCATATTTAACTTACTGAGTAGGTCTCGTCCCATCAAATTGATTGGCGCGTCTTCGTAATACAATAAGGGTGCAGGCACTGTTTTTCCCCCCACTGTTACATCAAGATCTTTTGTATAAGGAACTTTTAAAATAGCCCCAGAGAACCCCTGCGTCTCCAAATTTCTTCCAGAGAGCTGAAACCGCCCTTCTGTGAGGCATGATTTTTCTGCTCCAGAATCTACCATAAAGATAAACTGCTTGTTTCCTATCTCTGCCGCCACTAGTGGTTCCTCATTTGCACTTTGTGTGGTGGATAGGACTGGACACGCAAGTGCTCCCTGTGGGCTGCCCTAGTCTTGGTATCTTTGCTGACCTGGCATTGAAAAAACGTTGTCACCCACGACCGTTACGCCACGGTATGGTGCAGGAGCACCATTTGCAGCTGCTGCAAAAGGGTTATTGTTTATGTTCCCTACTGGGTTTTGTCTCGCCATGGGCTGTAGTGTGTTTTGCTGCTGCTGCTGTTGCTGCTGTTGTGGTGGGGCTGGCTGTCTCTGTTGCATTTGGGGGTCATAGCAGTATTGATTCTGTTGCCCCCCCCTCACCATTGGCGCTCCACAAGGTCTACCTGGGTGTGGGCAGCCCCACCCCTGTTCATTGTTCATGGGCTGTTGTTGCTGCTGTTGAAAATACCCTGATGGTCGCATTCTACAATCTCGTGAATAATGTCCCCATCATCCACAATTCAAACACGACCCCTGTTGTCCTCCCCTTGGTCCTTGCCCACCATAACCTCTGTTTCCCATTCCTCCATATCCTCCCCTTTGCCCGCAGTACCCACCTCTTCCTTGGGCCGGCCTGTTCTGCCACTGCGATCCTTGGCATGGTTGTTCCACTGTCCTTGGACCTCTCCAACCCACTGTGCTGCTATCCCGACGGGCCTTCCTCCTGCGTTTTCTTCTCCTTTGTTTCCTCTGTCTGCTGTTGCACTGGCAGTAATGGCGGCGACCTTCACTAATTTCGTCTGTACTCATTTTGCTTCATCAGTCAGACCTCCTTTTCCTTCTCTTTGATCCTCCTCCAGTGGTGTACAATTATGCTCTGAATTTCAGGCCACCCTTTGGCTTCGATCCCAGCTATTTTGTCCAAGGCCTTCTGCACCTCTTTCGGGAACCCCTTTTTAATGATAAAATAGAATAAAGCTGTTGATTGATTCCATGCCGTACCAGTTTCGCTTCTCCATAAATCTTGCACTCGCAAAATGAATTGCGCAGGATCCTTGTTCTCCTTCATCGTACACTGCATCACTGCATGTAAATCTGGAACGTCTGGAAATGCACGCCGCAATGCATCCCACACTTGTGCTCAGACATTGTCAAATGGTGATCCATCGTGTCGGTCACAGCTCATTGTTACTCCCGGGAACTGTGCCCTTTCACAGATTGTGTCTGCTTGGTCCCCGATTGCTGAAACTAATAGACTTTTTACATCACCTATAGCTAACGGCACGCCTGCCGTGTTTTTCTCAAATACATGTATCCACTTACCTACCCCTCCCGTCAGCGGGGGGAGGAGTTTTAACAGGTTGGTTTTGTCCATTTGGGCCCACGGAATGTAATTTGGCCTACCTGCTCCTTTATGTATCAGTGGCATTTGTAGTTTTTGTTTCTTTCCCGTTCTGCTTGTCTTCCCTTTTTTCGCTTTACTACCAATATGTTTCCTATCCTCCCTGTTCGTTGTCTTAATCTACCTTGCCATAACGGTGGCGATAGTATGACTGGGTAACGGTGGTTTGGCAGCGGGGATCCCTCTGCGGCAGCTGCCTCTTCGTATTCATCTAAATAGTCCCATATTTCTTCCATTTCTGACTCTAACTCGTTATTATCCACCCAGTTTTCCTTGGGTTCACTTCCTTGTCTTCCACTCTGGTCTCCACTTTGTTGACTCTCTTGTGTATCTGGGTGTATAATTCTCACTGGCTTGTTATTCAATTAGAACAGGAACTGTCCTGACTGCCACTCTTGTTCTTGCCTCTGCTGCGATGACGTCCCTTGCGATACTACAGATTGCCCTGATACCGAGGTTGCTGGGGTTGCATTGCTTGCTCTCCCGATCGGAGATGTGAGATCTGCCAATGACAGCGGGGGTACCTCCCCCCCCTAGCAGCATTTGCCCTTTGTCACATAAAGCTCTTAACCGTGTTATTTCCATTTGTGCTTGTGATAGCTGACGGTCCAAATCACCTGTTAAACGTGCTATATCCACAGGAGGCGCACTTGTGGGGCCATACAGGCCTCCTTGGTGGAGGTTCGGGGGCTGTTGCCCTGCTCTGGGCAGTGGCGGTGGGTGGTATATACAGGGGTTCACTAAACCCTACCGCTGGCCTAGTCATTAAGGGATAGATTTTTGTTACTTTGTTTTCGGTTGTAGTTGTTGAGCATTCCCCTTTTGGCGTCCCACCTACTTCTTCAGGGTTTTTCTGCTTTTCCGTCATTCTGTTTGTACCTACCTCTGCCATGGGGGAAACTTCCTCAAACATTTGCCATAAATCTAACACTTCTCTGCAGTTCTGTAACTGTTTCCCTTTGTATCGCGCTAGCAAATGTGTTGATACTAAGTCCAACACTCTTTTGTCAAATGATCCTCCTTCTGGCCAAATTGGTGTAACCCCGTCTCCCTTTATCTCAGTGATCCACTGATCGTGATACTTTTGTATCCTGTCGCTATAAACTGGAAGGTGCTGGCAAATATGTGCTAGTGGTGTTACTCCCCCCATGGCAATGTTTCTTTTCCTTTCTTGTGTATTCTAGTACCTTTGAATCTCTTCCCACCTCTTACTTGTTATATCAATTACAATATGTAGAAATAATACGTTCTTTATCAATGCTCACAATTAGCTTTCTGAGAGGTGTTATCTGATCACCTCTCACAGTTTATTTCTTCTGCTTTACCTTGTATCGATCACAAATTACTTATGTTAAAATACTTTAGCGTGTTCAACAAGACATATACATAAAAGCAGACCAACAAACATATAATCATGCAACATACACATGCAGTGCCTGCGCGCATTTGTTCTTTCCCTATTCCCATTACTGACCCTGTTTTTTCTTCTTCCCTATACTACCTACTATTTCGCATTCACTCCCCACCTCTTTCACCTTTATTATGTCTCAAGATTTCTTACTTCCACGGAAAAGAACATTCTAAAAACTACTCCGTGCCTACACGAGACCCCTATTATTTTTCTCTTTATCTCTATTCTGCACTTGGTCGGGACAAATGCTATGCAGCGCCGCCTTCTACCCCCTGCGGGCTAGGATACCACTTCTCTTCTTCTTTTCACTTCTTACAACACCTAATGGCCATATAAAGGATAGATCAGAAAAGCCTCACCGTCACTCACGCAGACCCTATTCTTGGCTACCTTCCCTTTGTTGCTAATTCCCTTCTTCCCGTATTTTCCCCTTACCTTCCTTTGGGGTCTTTGCAACCGGGACTCCACGTGTTCAGTCAGGTACTCCGAGGGTCGCCGCTCGCGCCCGACCTCGCTCTGGTCCGTCCCCCAACCAAGCCGTGGCCTGCCTTGGCGAGCAGCTTTTTCGATCAGGTATTCGTCAACCGGGAACCCTTGACCCTTTCTTCTTGGTGTGCACAGTCTGGTCAACCGCAGAGGCGATGGTTCTGCTGGGGGGCGCCCTGGATCTCGCTGCCGGGCGGCGCAGGCCTCAAGGCACCTCTCTAAATCACGTCACGGGGTTCACCAAAAATGTAGGTGCCTTTCCCCGTCTTACTACGTGTGCGAGAAAAAGAAATAAATAACAGGCAAAACCCCTTGTCGGGGAAAGAGGCACTGAGACCCGGCTGCAAGAGTTCAAAGGATGGTTTATTTCTCCAGCTAGGAAATAACCCAAAAAACTCTCAAACTCGTTACATCAGTGCCAACATTTATATTAGTTAAAGTAACTCTAACAAAAAATACTAAATGGACCCGATTGGCCAGACGGTGTGGTGCTGTAGGTGTGGGTAGCATCTCTTCCTCCTGGTTGGCTGAGTAGCTGACGGACGTCAAACATCTTGTGCTCCATGAAGGTCAGGGTCCGGTCACTATGGTCACTATTTGTCATTTAGTATTGTTGCATACTAAATGACAAATTATTTAAAACATTTTATGCTACTTGTCACATTTCTACATACGTTACACACAATGATTATTGTCAGTACAATTGGGTCATTTGTGACTTTAATTGAAGGCCTTGACCTTTATTGTGCATGTAAAAGAATCAGGCTATTTTTCGCGTCTCTTTCTAGGTTTCAAACTCATTAGTGCAAATAAAAGCATATATAATAATGAAAATGCTTAAGGTTAGTAGTGGGTGTGTTGGGTGGGTTTCGCAGCACAGGCGAGGGTCTAGCACTTGAAAGAAATACCTTACAGGGGGTGCAGGGTCAGAATGGCAATACATGGTTTTAATGGGGGTGAGTGGCTTGCACGTTTATGAGGACGAATCGAGCAGAAAGTGCTTAGCTCATCCTGGTTCACATGCCGGTTTTCAGGCAAACAGTGATCTCAGAGGAAGAAAACTGTAGCATATTGATTGTTGCAACTTTCTCCAGCCTCAGCGTGAGAATGTAAGCGCAGAGCTTTTCCTTCGCAGGGGGAGTGCAAGGGTGGGGGCCAGCCAGCTGCCTGCGCGCCTTGTGTGTGTGTGTGTGTGTGTCTGTCCTTGGATGCTGCGGTGGAAAGGGGAGCTGAGCATTGCTGTACTATCGCAGTGAGGCCTGTTTACCCAAAATGGAGTCGAAAGGGGGCACAAAAAAAATGGATGCCCCGTGTCCTGCTCAGTAGTCCCATCTATGCAGCAGTCAACCATGGTTAACTTTACATAAGGGCAAGGGGCACGCGGTCCAAGCCTTGTACTGAGGAGCGTACGATGCGAGGGGGCCTGAGGACCCCTCGCTCCCACACAATGTGCACAAAAGAAAAAGAAAATTTAAAGCATCTGGTCTTGTTTTGCGCAGAACTAAAAGACCAACGCGAGAAATGTTTAGGGACGGAGAAGAATCGAGTCCAGACGTATAATCCAGAGGAATGGTGGAGGCATCTTCATATTGGTGAAAGCAAGTCACTGATGATTGCAATAATGAGATTCCTTGAGCAGATACAAATTTGTCTGGGGGCGACATCAGCACACTTGGAGAATGAGGTCCCCCTGCAAGATGGAATTGAGAGCTGATGACGCCAGAAAGACCTCAAAGACACATATCAAGCATCAAGTGCATATATCAAGTTTCCATACAGAATAGAATTGTTCGAAGTTTAAATAGTGTTAAAACAAAAAGGAACTGGACTATTTGCTGTAAGATGCAGATGAAAAGTGATGAGTTTTTGTGAAGTCTTTTTCTGTCTTCTTTCGTTTTTTTACAAAAGTTTTCAAAATGTTTGTAAAAACGAAATGAAATAAAAAAAAAATAAAGTAAGTCCACATTAAGAGGTGAATGGACATGCAACCACCGGCATGTACATGCCGGTAATAACGGATTCAATGATGCCGGAAACACTGGAATCGCGGACCAGGTGTTAAGAGGAGGTCTGATGTGTAGAAACCTGCCAAGTTGCTCACAATCAGCACAGGTGGAGGCAATGGACAGTGGCAGAGCACAAAAGGACCACTCCCACACCCCTTCCAAATCTACAATACTAGCATTAGCACTAGCAGTACTGGAGCTGGAGGACATGCCTGCACAGCTACTCATAGAGGAGGCAGTGAGCCAGAGGATTCAGCGGAGGCGCATGACGAAAAGGAGGGCCATGATGGCCCATCAAATACTCAATTTGCAACCGGTTGTACTCCGCAGGCAGCCACCAATCCCTCGCCTAAGGGCCACCCCATTCAATCTCACCCCCGCTCAGATCCACACCCTGTACCGGCTGGACAGGGACAGGGACACCATCACCACTATAGTGGACCTGATACATGATGACTTGGTGAGCCTAATAAATATCCGGCCAGCCATCCCCCCTTGCTGAAGGTACTGTGCTACACTTTTTTGTCACAGGCACTTAGCACACAGTGGGACAGCTGCATGCAATCTCCCAACCCTGTTTCACCCGTGTGCTCACCCAGGTGCTAGATGCACTCCTGTCCCACGTATGCGACCACATCAGCCTACCACGGACTGCGAAGGAGGTGAATGCAACAAAAATAGCATTCCATGCACTTGCAGGCATGCCTAATGGAATTGTTTCGGTCTACTGCACACATATGGAGCTGGTTGTCCGGCATGCTGTGGAGGTAGTGCACCACAAAAGGAAGCTATACCATTCCCTCAACGACAGATGGTGTGTGATGCACGCAAAATAATCACACATTGCTGCTTCGCAACTCCACGCTGCCCCACTACATGGCACGGCACTCTGGACCTGGCTGTTGGGTGAGTCTAACTACAGGGCCATGAGGAGTGTTCAATTGGTGGGGGGCAGTGAACAGCAAAGGCAACCTGGTTGCTGGGTGAGTCTAACCACAGGGCCATGAGGAGCGCTAAAACATAGCACAGCATAGCATGCATAAAGAGCTGATGTGCAGACTGCATGCATGAATCCATCATCACTCCTGCAATATCCTGAAACCAAGCAACCTCATCATCTGCAACCTGCACAATATCAAACCTCACACATAGAATGGAACATGACCAAACACAGCATTCTGAGTGCCTTGAACTTGCTTTTGTGTTAATATAACTGAATGTGCAACACAGTAATAGCATGCCGAAGCACAAGGCCTTCCCAGCCATGTCTCCATGCAATTAACAGACACAGTGCTCACATTAGCACATGTATTAGGATCATTAAAAAACAGAAACCACATGTACCACAATGCACCACTCATTAGTGACAATGAATGACATTCAAAAACACAGTAAAGTAATTCACAAGTCATGATGGTCAGCCAGAGAGAAAACTATCTGCCACACTGGAAGTAATAGTGACTGCACTCACATTCCACAGGTACGCTGATGGTCAGTACGCCTGTCATGTCACCTTAAGGGACACCTTCAAGTAGAATGTGTTAAGTCCAAAATTCCAAAATGCTACGAATCTTGACTACCACCAATACATGATTGAGAGGTGCCGGCCTCAACCAATATAGCTTCATTCATCCATGCAAACACCCACCCAGCGTAATCTTGTTACGTAACCCTTTACCCGTGACACATACTAACAATGGATATCTGACCTAGTCATATGGGTAATGGTGTCAATGGATATGTACATGAAGACATGTAGGTGCAGAATGCATACCGTGAAGAACACTGTATAACACATGTAAATGAGGCAAATGTGTAAAGTGCCACTGTATAGGCACAGTCCACTTTCATGGGTAACGCATCAATGAGATCTGAGTCCATTGTTGTCATCTGTACTTGATTTGTGAGAGTGCAGGTTCACAGTGAATGGCCCATGTGACAGCAAGTGCACCTAACCCCCCCCCCTTACCCCCACCCCGATGCATCTGCCCTAAATTCAATTATCGGGTTCATAGCCAATGACATATGCCATGTACTGTTATAAATCCCTGTGCATAGTAGACTTTTCAAATGAACACCATACAGCCTGTGCCACCATGGAATGACCAAGTAAATCACAAGTGCCCTTTCTCTTGCTCCCATGCAGGTGATGCCGGGTATCCCCTGATGGCATGGCTCATGACCCCCATCATACAACCACACAACAGGCACGAAGGGGCGTACAACCATGCACATGTACACACTCAATGCACCATCGAGCAGATGTTTGGCCTGTTGAAGGCCAGGTTCTGCTGCCTCAGCAGATCAGAGGGAGCCCTCATTTATGGGCCAGAGAAGGTGGGCAAAATAATGCTGGTATGTGCCATGCTGCACAACATGTGCCTCGGCGCAACGTCCCCCTGACATGGACATGATGCTATGAGGATGAAGAATATGTAGGAAATGCTCCGCGCCACAATGGAAATGATGGACGTGCCACACGGCAAGAGTTAATTCAACACTACTTTTGATGGACTGTTACAGACACGGCACAGGAATGGGTCACACTGAGCACTGGACACTGTACATGATTAAATGCACTCACACTGAATAAGCAATGCCCAGTCATGTGTGTAAGAAATACCAGGTGTATTGAAACATGATTAACTATGTACAGATGTGAATGACATTGCCTATCACTACAATCCCATTGTACTGCCCCCACACCCCCTCCCCAACTACCCCCACACTCCCTCCCCAACTACCCCCACACCACTTCCCCAACTGCCCCCACACCTCCTCCCCAACTACCCCCACACACCCTCCCCAACTACTCCCTCCCCACATGCACAAGAATCTTGGCCTATTTATGCCCCCTTTTAGGTGGATGGGGGTGCCCCTCTGGCGGGCGATGGAGCCGCTGTGAACGACGCACAGGGCTACTTTGCATCAAACTTGTTGGCGTTGTGCTTGAGGATGGGGCCTGTGGGGTGGTGACATGGCGTTAATCTGCAATTGCGTGGACCAACAGGTTGATGGACTCCACCAGTAAAACATGCTGGCTGGGGTCTGGGGAAACAGGATCATCCTGCTGGCTGGGGTCCGGGGAACCAGGTTCATCCTGCTGGCTAGGGTCTGGGGAAACAGGTTCATCCTTCTTCCGGGGCTGCTTGGCAGCAGGTGTTGGTGGCAGGCGGGGCTGCTTGGCAGCAGGTGTTGGTGTCAGGTGGGGCTGCATAGCATCAGGTGTTGGTGGCAGGCGGGGCTGCTGGACAGTAGGTGTTTCCTGCTGGCGAAGCTGCTTGGCAGCAGGTGTTGGTGGCTGGCGGGGCTGCTTGGCAGCAGGTGTTTCCTGCTGGCGGGGGCGCTAGGCCAAAGGTGTTGTGGCACACTCCGGCCTTGTGGTGGATGTGCTTGGCTCCTGGCTCGAGGTGGTGGATTTCCTGCGACAGGGCCGTGCTTCAGTCCCCCCGGATGCGGTCACATGTTCCCCTTCACTGTCAGATGATGTGCCTGTGGGGGACAGTGAGGCAGGGCATCAGTAATGGGTGTGGATTCATCAGACAGACATCAAAGCTAGTACATTATGAGTCATGTGCATTGCCATGGACATGGTGGAGGGCATGGCATGGTGCACACATGAATGTGCGGGGGATGCAGTGTGGGTGCATGTTTGTAGTGCGGCCATGGAGCGTGCAGTGTCTTTTTCCTGGGGTACTGATGTTTACTGGTTTGGGTGTTATGGGCATGCCACACAAGCTGTGTGATACGTTGAGTTCGATTGTGAAACAGTTCAACTTTCACTCTCCTCTTCTCTAGGAGTTAAACCTTGTTATTTCACTTTTGCTATTCTTTTGTTTTCTAGCTTCGAACAATTTACTTTTCACTGAGACGTTCGAGTGGGCTACTTCCTTTCACCGGACCACTCCATTATTTAGTATTGATGATTTTGCAGCTATCTTTTACTCCAAAGTTCATTCACAGGCCTGCCTTTCCTCACGTCTCACGCATACACGTGCAGCCCTCACTTGTGATAAAATGTTGATATTTCAAACTTTAACACCAACCGGTCTTTCTGGTCGCTTGCCAAATCACTGGCTGTGTGCGTCTTTTTCTTGTTTTTTTTAGCGATTTCCAATTCACGAGTCAAGGTTAGTACCACAGGCTTAGCCTCGCCTCCCGAACTCTGCTGTTCACCCAGGAGGGTCCCTGGCATCCTTGAAACACAATGCAGTCTTCACTTGTGGGATCTGGCCTTCTCTACATGTTTTTGCACGGCCTGTCAGAGGCAACGACCTCCGGTAGGGAACTCTTGGGGTTTTCTACCCCCAGCTCTCGCCCCTTGCTCCGTCTATCTACTCCAGTAGGTTTGCCTTTGTCCCGGAAGTTCTGCTCGTACTTGTGTTCCGCCTTGCTCAGAGTGGGTCTTTGGTCCTGCCATTTATTCATGTGAGGAGAGCTCACTGGTATCAGTTGCATGCACTTAGTGTAAAGTGCCTGACTTTACCTGACCCAATTAACGGGACATCTCTAGTACGATGTGAGAGATTTAGTCTGGTTACTCTCAGTCACCCTCTTCCCCGGCCCACTGTTTGTGTAAAAAGGGGGCGTTGGGAATGCGGAGCATCCTAAAACATAGGCATCTCACCATCGGCTATCTCACTCCCACTCCCTGAAGACCCCTCATCCAGGTGATCCCCCTGCACTGGTCCACCCCCAGGAACTGGATCCAAATGTGATGGCCGTGTCCTGGCCACCTGGATGACAAGTCCCCGAGGACTAGCGGGTGTGACACCCTTTGGTTTCTCACAATGCACAGCACCTTAGAGTGAAGTGCAGTGGGGATACATTTGTATTACCCTAGCTTTTTACACATGGGATTTTTTGTTACTTTTATGTGTTCCTAAAGACAAGCTGGTGGCAGAAGATACATTTTTTTACCATTTGTGCATTCTTTCTAGTGAGCACTTTCGCGTTTACCGCGTATGGCTACTAAACGTGGTTGGTGCTCTAAAATGGCTGTGCCCTGTGATTCTTTGCTTGTACTTTGACCATATTGTTGTTTGGCCTACTTCCTGCGATGCCAGGTCAGGGAGTCCCTTGTAAGGTCATGCACTTGACCAGAAAAGCTGCTGCTTTCGTGGGC
Source organism: Ambystoma mexicanum (assembly GCF_040938575.1). Taxonomy (NCBI): domain Eukaryota; kingdom Metazoa; phylum Chordata; class Amphibia; order Caudata; family Ambystomatidae; genus Ambystoma; species Ambystoma mexicanum. The sequence goes on from NC_090921.1 coordinate 988,875,092, forward strand.
TAGTGTTGACTTTGTGTGTGTGTGGCCCGAGAAGGGGGTGGGACTGTCTAGTCCCACTCCACATCTTTTTGCCAGAAGGTCTATGGGTAGGGCAAATGTGAAACCTGTAGTTGTTCCTGATTTGACAACTACTGGCTGCTTGAATGGTGCAGATCCTTAATATTGGTAGGCTGTGTCTTGCTTCCAGCTCGAATTTTGGATAAGAAGAGGACCTCTGCAGCCATTTCTACAGATCAGGGTTGAGCCATGAATCCCTTAAAGATGAGCAACCTGCTGAAGAGGACTCCTGAAGTGGAGCATCCCTTCCAGTAGCCAGCGCAGTGATGCCCTGCTCCTCTGTCTGATCTCCAAAGACCCAGCGCAATGCTTCAGCCCTTGAACTAGTGGGATCAACTAGTCTCCCTGTCTTCTTTAGGATCCTGCCCTTCCGAGCCTTTGGAGTGTCCCGGTGGACTTACCAGCTCTTTTGAGGGGTACCTCGCCAGAAGGGGAGAGGAACAAGGGGGGACAGGACAACGATCTTAATAGGCCCAGTGACATTGAGATTGCGCAAGTGCAGAGGAGAGGGAAGGGGAGAAGTGCCAGGGGAAGGGGCGGATGAGCAAGTGCAAGACATAAGATCACACATTGAAAACAAGAAGTGTGACCAGCAGGTGGCAGTGCAGGGTTAAGTGCAGAAAACAAGTGTTAGATAAGTGCAGGTAGGGGGGTTGTAGGGTTGCAGATACAGCCCCAAGTGGAGGGTTGCCAGGAGGCAGTGCAGGTGCGCAACTGGGAGGGTAAGGACCTGGGCCTGTGGTTTAGAGGGTAGCCAGATAAACCAATGCATGTGAAGAACGATGAGGTGGAGGGTTGCTCAGAGCAATGCCAGAAGTTAAGATTCATTCTAAACATTCCAACCATCACCTCTTTGTTTTGCCAAAGTGAAAACCTGTAATGAATACTTATGAACTTAGTGAAAAGCAAGGGTGAACGGCAAGTTGCTGAACTTGAATGAGCAAGGTAAAAGCAAGGTGGTGGAAGAGGATATACACCACAGAATCAAGTGAATACAAGTTGTGGCAAAGTCAAAAGACTCTCAAGGAGAATTCATAGCACATGTTAAGTACTGACACTGGTACAAGGTGGAAAACATGTGTTGGTCAAGCAAAGCTAAGAGCATCACAAAGTGGCAAGGGTTATCGGTTGCGTGAACTGTAATGGGTGGACTGCGTGGTCCGACAACTGTGCATAGACTGAGTAGCCCGACTTGGGAACGAGCCAAGAGAAGCCAAAAGACAAAGGCTGTATGGTATAAGTGCTGAAGTGAAAGCATCTGTGCTAACTGCACCACAGTCTAAAGGATTATAAACTGAAGCTGGAAGTATTGGAGAAAGTCAAGAGACTTGAACTGGGTTGAACTTGGGAAAGGGAACCCCGAGATATTCTTGAACTGTGTTGTACTTGGGGAAGGGAAACCCAAGCCTTTTTGTGGGACTATTTGAAAATGGGGAAAGGGAAATTGAAACAAGATAGAGCTGGAAGAATCTCAGAACTTTATTTTTGAACACTGTTTCTTTTGGTGCTGACATCCCTACACATGGTATATCTTTAGTTGTTGTGAGGACAAGTATAGGTTTTGGACACAGCCAAACTTTTAAGTTGAACTCACTGACACAGACAGTCCTTAGTTTCTTTAGGTAGAGAAATCCCACCTTAGTGTAGGGCAAGTTAGGCCTTACTCCATCCGGACTTATAAAATAAAGTCCTTTTTGTTAAGAAAAGTGAATCTGTTGTCTGTGTCTTGCTTCATGATGCCTTAAAAGGGGGCACAGATAGAAAATAATTGCAGGAGTTGCACTACTTGCCAATGGTCTGGTAAGAGTGGAACACAAATCCAGGCTCCACTGGTACCACCATAGTGGGTGTACCATTTGAGAGGGTAGGGATTGACATTGTTGGTCCCCTTGACCCACCAACATGCTCCGGCAGTAGGTTTATACTTGTGGTAGTTGATGATGCTGCAAGATATTTCTGAAGCCATCCCACTGAAGACTGTAATTGCCATGTTAGTTGCAAGAGCATTGCTGGGCATTTTTGCTAGGGTTGGCTTCCCTAAAGACGTTTTGTCTGACAGAGGCCGCAACTTTATGTCCAAGCACATGCTAGCAATAAGGAAGGAATGTGGGGTATCATACACATTTTCATCTGCATACCATCCCCAAACCAATGGTCTAGTTGAGAGGTTTAACAGAACTCTCAAAAGCATGATTGGAGCTGTCGAGGAGCCTCAGAGGAGAAAGTGCTTATGTTTTGCCTACAAAGACGTACCTGGAGAAGGGGTTGGCTTTAGCCCCTTTGAAGTCTTGTTTGGTCACCCTATCAGGGGTCCCCTTGCCATAGTCAAAGAAGGATGGGAATTACCTAATTCTGCAGTTACTATGAATGAAGTCGACTATGTGTTGGGATTGAGGAAGAGGATGACCTTACTCTTGGCACAGGCGAATGACATGTTGAAGGCTGGGCAAGCACTGGTGGTATGACCAGAAAGCTTCACTTGTTTATTTTTCCCAGGCCAAGAAATCCTGATCATGAATCTTACAAGGCCTAGAGCCTTACAGGACAAACGGTCTGGTCCTTACCACATTGTTGAAAGACTGGGTGAGGTGAACTATTTAGTGGACCTCGGAAGACCTGATCTGGCTCTAGTGGAATAACAAAATGTGGGGGCCCCCCTGCGAGCCATGCTGAGTTCCCCCCCAACTCTGCAACAGATCACGGGTCGTGCCACATTCTGGACCGGCCTAGATTACCACACCTGCATAATACGCACAAACGTACTGCTGCAAGGGTATGCCGCACACTGCAGTAGGAGAAATATATAAATATGTGTTTTAATGCATTATACAACATGCTTTCTGAAAAGAAGTGGCTAAAAGGCCAGAGTGTTTGCAATTGTTATGTAGGGTAACATCAATCCAAAAATCCAATACATGCAAGTTTCCAACAGTGCACAGGAACATTAATGCATTAATTAATATAATGCTTTGCTATTTTTTTTTAAACTTTTTTTTATTTCTTGAACTATATTCAGGTAAAACCTGTAATTTTGTCAAGGTTTGTTACAGTTCCTGTTTTTGGTTCCAGATATCACTTCCAAGTTTCACAGAATTGGCTTCCAACAGATTGACCTAGTCGTCTGTGGTGGATCGAACACACCCAGAATTCCCATAGCTTCAAGTACAGTGAAAGCCACCAAGTGGAAATAGTGGAAATAGAGGGAGTAGAGGAAGCCTCGTTGATCTGTCAGAAAGCCAATTCGGTTAGGTTTGCCATAGCCACCGTCCACTGGTAGTTTCTCCCGATATCAATCTGTTCCATAAATCTTCTTCTTGGATCGTCCATGGGTTCGAGATCAGAGGCAAAGGGTAGGTGGACCTATTTTGTTTAGTGTTGGGGCAGTTTACGACCAGATGTTTGAGTGTTTCCACCACCTCTGTTTTTTTACATAGCCGACAACTCTGATTACCAACGACGCCTCGAATAGATAGAATTTCTCGAGTCAAGAGTACATTTAATCTTGCTTTCATAAACAGGATTCTTTTCCTTTTTTCTGGAAATTTGCTGGCATAGTTCAGTGGCTTTTTTACTTTGTTAAACATAGCAGGCAGGTGGCGTAAGAGTTTATTTTCAACTGCTGTCTGTATAGTGTTGATCCAATCCATTTCTTCAATTTTCTGTTTGATTCTGTCTGGGTTTTCTTTTAGATCTACTTCTATACATACTATTTCAAACAACATTTCTTTTCTGATTGTGGCCCACTGTTTGAGTGCTTTACAATTGCCGTTTTCCACTCGTCTTTGATGAGGGCATAGGCGGGTAACGAGTCTGCCAGAATTATTTTACTATACAATCCCATGGCGCTTTGGTCGACTGTCGAGGCTAAAGAGACTAGACCAAGTTCTCTTCAGATCGCCACCATTGAAGTCGACTTTGGTAGACCCAGAACGGCTTGCCAGACCAGACCTTCCAACTTAATCCATACCGTCTGGGGTATGTGGAGTGAGGCCTCCATTCCATACGCCAGCGCCGGTACAACTTCTGTTTTGTAAAAGTTGATTGCAGGCCTTACAGAGAACTTACCAAACTTCCTGTCCACAGTTCTCATTTGCGCTGTTAGTCTTTTCGCTTTATCCCAAAGAACTCCTTGCATTGCCAAATCTGTTTTTGAGTTGTCTATTTGAAAGCCCAGGTATCTGATGTTTTTTACCTTTTTGATCTTAATGTTGTCTAAGTTCCACGACTCCTCTTTCGAACGTTTCTTTGGATTGTTCTCGAATGTCATGATTTTTGTTTTTTTTTTTGTTTATTTCCAGATGATTTTCCTCAATGTATTTCGCCAGATTTGTTAATTTGCGCTGGAGACCCACTTTGGTCTGGTCAATCAGGATTACGTCGACCGCATTAAACAGATGGGGGATGATGGTTTTTCCTATTTTCGGTGGAAATGTCCTGATATTTGCTTCTGCGTGTTGGAAATCTCCCAGGAAAGCAACAAAGAGTGCAGGAGCGAGGGGGCTGCCCTGTTTGACCCCCCTTTTTACCTGGATTTCCTCGAGTGAAGCGCTATGAGAGGGTCGAGTACTGCTTGCGGGCAATTCCAAGATTTAAGTTTCTTCCACAGCATATTCCGGTCTATCTTAGCGAAAGCTTTGCTATTAAAAATGGCATGCCACAAACGAAAATATGTCCAATTGGCTGCACAATGTAGAGCAGTCTAGACACATAATAACATATTACAGTAAAGCATACCAGGCCACATTTAGACATACCTAGACTGGTTGCACCAAAATGCCAGTCGAAGCAATAATACTTCTCATGGTTATTTTATCACAGATATGCAGAAAAATATACAGTGCTGCAGTAAGCAATGGCTAGATTGGCAGCACCTAAATGCCAGTCTAGCCAGGTAAATACACTTAGCATGACTGCTTTATCAGAAATGCCCAGTTTAAAAAAAAAAGTCAACCAAACTAAGAAATTACTAGACTGGCTGCACCAAAACGCCTCTCTAGCCACTAATACCACATATCATGCCTGCTTAGCCTGGACATGGATGACCATTACGATTTATTGCACAATACCCATCGCACCGCACTCCCCACATAACTCCTCTCCCTCCCACCCACTGCCCCAAACCTCAAAATCAGATTCTCGGCCCAGAATTACCTCCATGCCACTCTTCCTTATCCAAGTGCTTATGTATGAGGCTACTTGCCTCAAAGGTAAGTACTGGGATGAGGAAGAGTGGGACTAGGAGTAATGAAGATTACAGGTATCTAAGTCAGGCATTACCTCCATGTCCCTCTACCTCATCCCAGTGCTTGTGTATGAGTCAACGTGCCTCATACACAAGTACTGGGATGAGGAAGAATAGGGCTATGAGTAATGAAGATTACCAATAAGTAACCAAGGGATTAAACACAAGTAGTGGCGCAACACCATTGAGCTGACTGGGCTTCATCCCTTCCCCTTCCTCCTGTGCCACCCCTGAAATTTTGGGCTATGTTGACTCAACCTGGCTGACCTACAGAGCTGTTGCCGGAGAGAACAGGACACAGATGTTAAACAGCACCTGGGTTTTGTTGTTAACAAAGGCCCAGCAATTACTAACGTAAAACATTTCACTGTTAGTACCTGCATTCAAATGCATAATTCTTTAGGCAATTGAAATCTTGATGTGGGTTTAGTACTTGCATGCCAGGGAAGTGATTGGAAGGGTAGAGAGGGGACAGGAGACATCTTATTTTCACGGCAGTCCATAAATGAGTCTTTTCAGACTTAGAGGAGAGAGTTAACTGCTAGTAACATTGATGGTGCACTAGAATAGTCTCATTAGAATGCATAAAGAAGTTAGATGCCCCCACAGAAATACGTTTGCCCCTCCCCCCACTGCCTGTGAAGTTAGCACCTCTTCTAACATTTGAAGGGCTAGCACCCCCTCCGAAATGTAGGTTTAGTTGCAACCCTGAACACAAGTACACACACCATTCACCACACATATACACGGACACCCAGCCACCCATACATTTATGTGTGTACCCTTTCACCATACAGGCACACCCAGGGAGCCACCCATACATTCAAATGTGCACTCCTTCACCATACAGGCACACCCAGGCCGCCACATTTAAGTGTGTGCCCTTTCACCATACACTCACACAGGCAGCCATCTATACATTTAAGTGTGCACCCTTTCATAGTGTGCACCCTTTCACCATACAGTCACACAGGCGACCACGTTTACATTTAAGTGTGCACCCTTTCACCATACAGGTACACCCAGGCAGCCACCCATATATTTAAATGTGCACCCTTTCACCATACACTCACACAGGCAGCCAACTATACATTTCATTGTGCACGCTTTCACCATACAGGCACACCCAGGCAGCCACCCAGGCATTTAAGTGTGCACCCTTTCACCATACACTTGATACACACACCCAGCCACCCATACATTTAATTGTGCACCCTTTCAACATACTCTCACACAGGCAGCCACCTATACATTTACGTGTGCAACCTTTCACAATACACTCACACATGCACACGTCATGGGGTTGAGGAGAGCCTTATTACTTAAAAAATAAATGGTTCCTTTTTTAAGTCACTCCGAATTCATTAAGGAAATAATTTCTTTATGAAGGAAGAGTGACTTAAAAAATAAATAATTTATTTTTGAAGTCATAGAGCTACCCTGACCCCATGACATGCAGGTCTCCACCCTAGAGGCTTCCATTTCATGGGGTGGGGAGCCCTCAGACTTCAAAAAGAAATGTTTTATTTTTGTAGTCACTCTGCCTTCATAAAGAAATTATAACAGAAATAACTTCTAAAAAAAAAAGTAAAAATATATATTTTTTTTCTTCATTTTTTTGTCAAAGGGGCCACCCTCCAAGGACGTGGTGGCGGGGCCCCCCCCGCACCATGGGGGCTGCAGGAGCACCTGTTACGCCAGTGCAGGTGTCAGGCTCCCAAAGTTTTCTATGTAAATAGGTTGAAGGCTCATATGGAGTTTTTGAGCTGTTGGCTAGTCTTCCAGTTTTGCTCCCCATACAGCTCCTCAATATTCCTCTGCTAATATTGTGACCTCCTGCTCTGAGAATGTAGGCTTACACAGCCTTATATCAGGCACCTTGCCTTTGCCCTTTCCTACTTACATGTTTTAGATTGCCTGGGTATTTGGATGGCACTGTGATTTTCAAAATGGCTGCCGCTGTGCTTCCTGACAAAGTGGAAATTCCACTGGACAGCATGGCGGTAACAGAAATTCCACAGTTTTTTGACAGACATTCCACAATTTGCAGGGTTTCCGACGATTATTCCATTTTACAGATTTACTGTTACTGCTGTTGTTCGGTGCGTGCACCCACCAGATTGGAATGCAGCAGTAATTCCGCTATTCCACATGACGGTAACGCTAATTCCGCGACATTGAAGTTACCGCCGATTTTGGCCAAAACTCGTAATGAGGCCTAAAGTATCCAATACTTTACAAGGATATTGCAAGTCACCTCAGAGTTCAGAGACCTTGTAAAGAACCTCTGTCTCCGGCCCGTAACAAGAACATTACACCACTGATCTTGTTGCAGTTGAGTTGTGACATCACAATGCCTGCAGTTGGAGTCAGCGCACTGTGCGTCAGGAAGGACTTCTTATGAAATCCATAACTATCTTTACAAAATTCATTCTTTTTAACACATTTTCTTTGACATGTTTGTGAGGGTGTGCCACGGCCACAACCTGATGCTCAAGGGAAGGCCATCACGGTGGCAGAGCCGCGGGGCCATAGCAGCATTCCAGGACTAAGAATGACAGCAGGAGTGAGGTCTCATTCGGACATTGCAGGGCCAGGACAGGATTCCATGAGAGCGAGAGCGGCAGCAATGGCAGGAGAGATCGCCGACAAATGCCAGTGCGGGTTGGTCCCAGCTACGAGACCGCGTTGGGAAGGCAGCAGAATCACACCTATGAAAACCCATCTAACTTACCCGTGCAAGGCGGAGGAGTTATGCGAGGGTCCGGGAACGAGTGTCCAGGAGCGCGTGGCAGGTGATGAGACACCAAAGCAATAGAGGCATTATGGCAGCCATGGATCAGGTGACCAACTCAAGGTGGCGGGGCTAAGCATTTAAGCCACCTGACATAACGAGCACACTCACTCCTGATTGGTTACAAAGCAGGACAATGAGATAGAAGGCAACAGGACTGATAATAAGTGTCCTTTCTATTCGACTCTCTCTATAGGAGCCAGATGCAGAGACAGACAAACGTGAATATCACTGGGTGTACTAAGGGAGCAACAAAGTACTGTGTCCAGAGAAGAGCACACCCTTATGAAGCAGTCAAGCAGGAGGCGGGTACCTGATGATACAAGGATGCTCAGACCTGCCTATTTCTTTTCTTAAACCAGAAGTTATTTTTTTAAAAGAAGCATACACCCTGAACACTTGGGGCCTCATTACGAGTTTGGAGGTAGCCATGCCTTTAATAAGGGCATGGCTACCTCCAAACTCGGGTCTGGGTGCGGGTCCGGGTCCCGCAAAAGGGGACTTACTGTGCCATTCCGACCATGGAGGACCTAGTAAATCCCTTTAATGGGACCCGTACCCGGTACATCCCCATTCCCATTTGAGCCCCCAGAGGGCTCAATGGGAATGGGGAGGATGCTAACAACGGGCCTGTTAATGACGGGCCCGATGTTAGCATCCTGGTCTGCTAGCGGGTCCCGCTAAGGACGCCTGGTCTGACCAGACGTCCTCAGCAGGACCCACTGCACCGCTGCAGACCTTGTAATGAGGCGGCCCGGAATGAACGGTGTCAGTCCCTTACTGGCACTGTTCATTCCGCGGCCGCTTGCCTCCTAATGAGGCCCTTGCTGTCTGCGTCTTTGAATCCACAAGTGGCAAGTGGTGGCAACAGTGGGATTCAGAGAATGCCATGGAGGCTCTCATTAAAACCTTGGCCGAAGGACAACAGCAATTGCAGCAGATGCTGCAAGTACCAAGCCATCAGGCACAGGCTGACAGACAGGTGATCCAGATACGAGGCGCTGCACAAGAAAAAAACCAAGAAGCATTGAGACAATTGAATGATGTAATGGCCACCACCCGGGTACATCCAGTTGTACCCCCCTCGATTCTACAAAAATATCAAGCTGGGGAAGACCCAAACTACTTCTTTACTAATTTCAAACTCGTGGCTAGGAACACATAATGGCCAGCCGAACGATGGGGACATTATTTTGCCCCCTTTCTCACAGGACCAACACAAGTAGCTTAGCAAGCCACAAGTACTATAGGAGATACTCTGTATGAGGAGATAAAACAAGCGACTATAGAGTGATTGGGGATGTTTGACGAAGCTTGAGGATAGGGCATAGAGAAACCAGACTGAAATCGGGTGAGACCCCACAATAGTTATACTACTGCATTCAAGACCTGATCGAAAAATGGCTGCAACCTACAAAGGCAACAGTAGCCTACATTACAGAGAAGATCCAACTCAAACAGTTTGTGAATGCCTTTCCAACCCAGATCCAAACGTGGGTGCGCCAACACCACCGTCCAACCCTATCTGAAGCTATTAACATAGCAACCACTTATCAAAAGGACGGGTACACTTGGACCACCGGAACAGGGAATAAAATGGAACCCTTAACCTACAAGCCGACTCTTACCCAATAGGCGGCTCTGGAACCAAAGCCCAGAAAGTCAGATGTAAAACCTGCTCTGTTGCCTATGATCCATAGGCAACCGCAATGTTTTGAATGAGGGCAATGGGGGCATATTGCCAGGTTCTACAAATGAAGAAGCAAACCTGAACCCATGCAAATTGGCACTATACAAATACAAGAATACCAAAGGAGTCGGTAGCCTTATACAGTAGAGGGCATGATGGATAGTGGAAGCCAGCAGACCGCCATATCCTCCGAAGTAAGTGGCAATAAGAAATGCTTGGTTTGTTTGTTTTGTTTGTTTGTTTGTTTATTTATTTGTAATGCACGCCAGACCCAAGGGTATCAGGGCGCAGGAGATACAAGAAAACTTTCAGTTTATTTTACACAATAATATACAGAAATACAAATGGGGATATACAAGTACAAGATATACAAGTAATGGTGGGTACATACAATACTGAGGAAAGACACTATACAGCAAGAACATAATTTAAGATAGCAATCTGGGAGCTATTTGCAGTGCAGGTGTGGTGGGAGACAGATACATTAGAGGTCATTGGGCCTCATTCAGAGTCTGCCGGTACGGAAACAACGGTAGCGGTAAACCCACCACCACCATTGTTTCTGGACCGGCAGATGGCGAGTTCTGCAGGCGGGTGGCGTTACGCCCGCCAGGTCTGACCTGGCGGGAGTAACACCGCCTGCCTGCATACGGACGCTGAAACACCGGCACCATTACAGCATGGTGCCTGTGTTTCCACTTCCCCATTCCTGTGCAGTCTACTCCACGGGAATGGGGAATTACAGAATGCCGGCTCTCAGGGAGGGAGGTAGGGAGGTCCAAAGCTGTGATGCTTTAACTCGGAAGCTGCTTCCCCCGACTTTAGATAGTTTCAATCTTGTTACAGTCAGACAGTTTGTATTGGCTGTTCTAGTAGGCCTGCTAGAGGATTTTCTATTGAATCTCTCAGTGAGGTAGCGGGGTGCAGCATTTTTCAGGCATTTGTGAGTAAGTGAGGCAGTTTTCAGTCTGATTCTGTCACTGGTAGATAGCCAGTTATTCTGTCTCCTTACCTCTGATATATGCTCTTTCCTTGCTATACCCAGGGTAGCTCTAAGGGCATTATTCTGGAGCGTCTGTATTCTCCTGACAATGTGCTTATTTGCACCAATGTAAAGGGAGTTACAATAGTCCAATTTGGACAAGATTAGAGCTCTGGCCAGGATGATACAGCTATTCTTGGATAAGAATGGTTTACCAGCTCTGCTTATTTTGCATGTATATGCAGTGGAAGGGGCTATGGAGTTAACTTGTTTAGCAAAAGTCAGGGTGGAATGAAGGTAGAAGCCTAAGGTTTTAACCTCTTTGGCAACTTTAATAGAATTACCGTTGTTGTTAAATGAGGTGTATTTAGGGCCATGCTTATTGAGGTTGGATGTGGTACCCAAGATAATGAGCTCAGTTTTGCCATTATTCAGGCATAAACCGTGGACAGCCATCCATGCCTGGATGATGAGGTAGACTCTGTTTACCAAGGCTAAATCCTTGTCATAATCCCCAGTAAGTGGTATGAGAATCTGGGTATCATCTGCATAGTTAGTGTAGGTGATACCGAGATGGTCCAGAGCATCAAAAAGGGGCTTGGTAAATATATTGGGGGTCATTACGACCCAGGCGGTAATTACGCCAACTTTACCACCATGGTGTAAACTACGTTTACACCATGGTGGATGGTGGATTTACCGCCCCATTCCAAGGTGAGTGGGGCGGTAAATCCCCATTTCCAATTTTCCCTTCCCCATTCCCATTTTTGCCCCATAGTGCATAATGGGAGTGGGGAAGGCGCTAATTACGCCACCGTAAATTACGGTGGCGTAATTAGCATCATGGCGGGTTAGCGCCATGGATTTTAACGGCTGCTAAAAGCAGCCGTTAAAATCGGAATAAGGCGTTAAGGGTTAACGACGGCGTTAACCCTTAACGCCTGAGTTGTAATGAGGCCCATTGTACATTCTGGGTGAGAACCAGGAACCCTGGGGCACTCAACAGGTGATAGGGATGGGATCTGCCGCTGCTGATGGTGAGAAGACTCTCATGGTCCTGTTGCTCAGAAAGGATTGTATGTAAACTATGGCCTCCTGAGAGAAATGAGCTGCTGAGTCCAGATGGTTACATAAGACCTTGTGGTCCACCAAGTTGAACGCAGACTAGAGGTCAAGAAGGAGATGTAGGGCTGATTTCCCCTTGTCCCTAAGCGCGTCAATTTGTGCCTTGAGATAAATTAACACCGTTTTGGTGCCTGATTGGCAGGCTCCTAGGAGCTGGTTGTGCTCCAGATACTTCTGCACCTTGTCTAAAATGTTGAGTAGAAATGGCACTGTTGTGATAGGCCTATAGTTAGTCGGTATGGTTGGATCTAATGTTTGTTTTTTAAGGAGGGGGAGTACCCAAGACTCTTTTAAGTTACTTGGGATGGTGCCGAGGAGAATGAAGCATTGATTAACTTCGATATGGAAGGGGCTAAGTCTCTTGCAGCATCCTTAATTATTTGGGCTGGGCATTTATCGCCTGGCAATTCGAGGGTTTGAGGGAAAGGATCACTTTTTCAACCTCGACAATAGAAATGTTATCATTCTATACCAATCAAATGTGTTCATGGAGATATATATAAAGAGTTATCTGTCTAGGGTAATCAACCTTGATATTAACAACAGGAACATAGATATCCGGGATGCCATAATGCCGTAATTACCTTCTCCCGTTCTCATTGGATCAGACCTACCTGCATTCCATGCATGCCTTATAGAAGAGGATTGGTTAAGTAAAGCACCCTTTTCGCAGGAAGACACACAAAGCCCTTTGACACTTGAAAGGAAAAGTTGCCATGAAGTCAGAATGGAAAAGAAAAAGTGAAATAAGCAGTCCCTGTCATGTGTTTAACAACCTGGAACACTGCGGTAAAAAATCTTCTTTCCTGGAAGAGAGCCAAACCAATGCCACCCTGCAGAGAGCACGAGAACAAGCGGATGCCTATGAGGGACTCACCGTGGTTGGAGGCCCCTAGTTCAAGAAAAGGAATGGGTTATATTACTGGGCAGTTACGGACGTGATACAAAAGGAAAAGGAACACTTGTTGATTCCAAAAACATTTCGAGAAACCATGATGAAACTGGCCCATGAAAACCCCACCAGAGGTCATTTGGCTGCCGATAAGACACAGAAAAAAGTTCTAAAATGGTTATATGTGCCTGGTATTTTCAAGGAAATCACGTAGTACTGTCAAGAGTGTGTTGTATGTCAGCAAACCAATCCCTGTATACCACCAAAAGCACCTCTTCAACGGATGCCTCATATAAGGGAGCCTTTTCAACGGATCAGAGTTGATATTGTAGGACGCATTTGACAAGTGTCTTTGCTAAGTGCTGTTCGCTGTAGAGCTGTGCTGTGGCTCTCCCTTGTGGAGTTGGAAGAGCAGAAAAGCAGTAGCCATACGGTACGAACCTCCGGAGAGCATTAGACTTTGCTTTGGAACATTTTACCTGGTCTGAAGCATATGGACATATGAACTCAATACGTATTTAATTTTATTTATTATTTACCTCCACTAGGTATATACTTTGGTGGACTGGACCCCTCAAACCGGAAGTACTCTTAAGGATCCAGCTGTGCGCATTTGCGCGCACACATTTGACAAGTGCCTTTGCTAAGTGCTGTTCCCTGGTCCTCTGTGGTCTGTGAGTCTGAGTCTGAGTTCTGAGGAGTATGGCTTTGACCCGACAAGTGAATTATGGTCAGGAGCGGTTGTGATTTTGAGAAAATGCGGTCGCAAATATTTGCAATTTTGAGACGTGGTGAGTCCAGCGGTAGTGAAACACAAGCCTCAAGTATCTTGAGAACTATTGTCAATATTTACCTTTCTTTGGGTTCTCAGGGGCCGTGTTGGAGATAATCTATGCATTGGCTGGATAACGGGTGTAAGCTGCCGAAAATGAACACACCCTCTATCGAGGGGTTGAGTGAGGCCATTAGAGCCGACTTAATTTATTCTACGGTGGCCATTATACATACACTAAAGATAACCCAATCCTTGGACATAGATAATTCTATAGAAGAATGTCGTTCAGTACCTCCAGTTTCAATTACGCACCCACTGGAACCTAGGGTATCCTGACACTGCCGCAGGACACGCGCACAAAAAGTTTGTACTATACTCCTCATGGTGGCAAAAACAAAGAAACTGACAACCTACTTTCCTAAAATGAGTGGAGGAGGAATAAGAAGAAGGGTCTATGGCAATCCCTTCCCCGTACCAGCCAACATATGCTGATTTGAGGAAGGTGGTGAGTGCCATGTTAGAGTCAGAGTCGGGATACACTAATTCGAAATTTGACTAGGATTACGGCCAAGCTCTGGCAGCATCTGCTCGCCTATGAGTTGATAGGTAACCTCATGTTAATGTTAAGATTTTTTGGGGGCCGGGAAATACACAAGAGGTGCAAGTATTGATAGATACCGGGCGGATGCTTCTTTGATTCATGGTAATCTGACACGATTTAAAGGTAGACACTTTACCATTACTGGGCTAGGGGGGGAGGAACCCCTGCAGTACAAACAGGAGTGTAGATGAACATCAGCAGTTTGACAAGGCAGTGTTCCATTAGGATTCTGGAGTCGTACATTTCCTGAGGCTGGTAAAACATACACTCCATTTGAGAAGAAGTTACTGCCATGTTATCGGGCTCTTGTTGATAATGAGCAAATGACAGTGGGGCATGATGTATTGATGAAGCCCGAAATCCCGATTATGCAATGGGTGTTGAGCTCTCCTAAGACACACAGAATAGGACACGCTCAAGAAGCCAGTATAATCAAGTGGAAATGGTACACTCAAGACAGACCTAAATCAGGAAATGGTGGAGTTGCCAAATTACATGAGCAGGTGGCTAACATACCACCCAGAGATTACATACCACAGGAAGTGACTGAAATACGTGAGTCTCCCGTGAAATGGGGAGTACCGTATGGAGGCTCACAGTAGAGCAGACAGAGCATACCTGGTTTATGGATGGCTCGGATTGCTATGTGGGAACCAAGCGATACTGGAAAGCGGTTTCAGACAATCCCAAGACAAAAAAGATTTTGACAACATCAGGGAAAGGAAAGAGCAATCAGTTTGCAGAACTCTATGCAGTTTACCAAGCTTTGAAACAAGAGATCCCTGCTCAATGTCATTTGTATACAGATTCATGGTCAGTGGCGAATGGGTTGGCGATATGACTGCCAAAATGGCAAAGGAATGGATGGAAAATTCATTCAAAAGAGTTGTGGGGAAAGGAACTGTGGCAAGATATTGTGGAAATGTTATCACAAAGTGAAGACACTGTGTATCATGTAGAAGCTCATTGTACACAGATTCATTAGAACGTTGGTTTCATTCTGTTGCAGATGAACACACCAACATTTCATCTGTGGACGCAGAGGCTCGGGAGGACGGTTTGGAGGGTCTGGCCAAGTGGGCTCACTAGAAATGTGGCACCTTGGAGAAAAAGCTACACTCAGGTGGCAACAAGCTTGAGGGATCAGTATCCCTTCAGAGGTAGTGAAAACAATCATTTTGCAATGTCCGGTGTGTGAACACCAACAGCATAGACCCATCCCTCAGATTGTCCAGGGCACGTTGCAAAGAGGAAAATGACCAGGTCAAATCTGGCAGATCAAGTATATCGTTCCTATGCCAATCAGCAGAGGCTGTCCATATGCATGCACCATTGTGGAGACATACTCCGGATATTTGATGGTGTTGCCGTGTAAACTTGCTACACAACTGAACACCCTTAAATTGTTAGATCAGATTATGCTGTATTACGGTGTACCCTTGCAAATTCAAAGTGACAACGGGTCACACTTTAAAGGCAAATTGAATCAGGAATATTGTCAGGAAAAAAGCAATGAGTGGGTGTACCACGTCCCTTACCACCCAGAGGCATCAGGTTTGACTGAGAGAATAAATGTGTTGTTGAAGGAATAGCTGCTCAAATTTGGCGATGGCAGTTTAGCAGGCTGGCGTGATCGAGTGTTTGATGCGGTACAGGTGTTGAATAATAGACCAGTGAATAACCATGAGACCCCATTGCTGCGATTAATGACTCCTGCTTTACATATTCGACCCAATTCAGCTAGAGAGACTTTAATGTACTGGGAAATTACACCGGTTCTTTAGCTCCATACCGAGCAACCCCAGAATCAGCAGGGGTACACTTGCATTCTCATGAAGAGATCAAGTTAGACCCAAGAGGGATAATTGTAATTGAAACAGGGATTGGAGTACAGATTCCACCAGACCATATGGGATGGATTGCCCATAGATCTGGATTAGCACTGAAAGGCATTCAAGTGCTAGGAGGGGTCATAGATGCAGATTACCGAGGAGAAATCAAAGTCATTTTAATGAACAGTGGAGACCAAGTGTTACCGATTCATAAGGGAGATCGAGTAGCCCAATTGATTATTGTCCCAGTTAAGTTGTCCATGAGCAAAAAAGGGGAGCCGCCCCACAGTGGTGATCGTGGTTTCGGCTCTTCAGACAGCATGGTACCAGGTGCAGAAGTGTGGGTCGAAAGACCAAGTGGCCCGCCGTTACCCAGTGATGTTATTACATCAGGCAAGGACCAAGTAGTCTTAGTGATGGAACCTGGCAAGGAAAAATGGCGTTATGTGCCTGCAGACAAATGTTACTGAAGATAGTGATTCTCAACACTGATATCTCTTTTCTAGATTTGCTTTGTAGATTCTGTGTCTGGCTAGAGTAAATGTGCGGACTAAATGGACTCGGGAGAGCCAAACAGCACGCTGCAACCGAGGCAAAATGTCACATCTGTGCCAGTGATTCATGGGAGTCTGATGATGAGAAATTATGTCCAAAAGAAGCCCAAAGCTGATGCCAAAAAACCAGCCAGACCGAAGAATGGGATTTGTGGAATGCGAAAGACACGTTCAGTGCAAGCACAAACAACATTGATGTCGGCTGTGCAAGAGATGTCCTTAGGGCGGCAAAGATATTCGCTGATGATTGCCCAAACGGAGAACATGTGGACATATCTAGCACAGCAAGTTTAAACATTTCACATTTCTGCCTGACTGACGTGCATCATGCAGAAGCTTTGCTGACTTCCTGCATAGTGGCAGTGCTAGTAGCAGTGCCAACGCCTGCTGCGATCATGAGGCACATTTTCGGGGTCATGCACCGTGATTCTGCAGTACAGGATTCCGATGTACGGCAGTCCTTTTTGGTCTACGAGTATTGCAAGTTTTGCCAAGAAACAAATCGCAAATGGAGAAACCTGACACAAATTATAACCTATGTGACTCAAGGCGATGTTTGCTATCGTATGACATGTGAACTGAAAGAAATTGGCAAATGCCAACAGCTGAACCTAACTAAACAGAAAAATAAAACTGCGTTCGAGAAGAAATTGTGTCCACAAGTTCTAAAACACATGTATCAATGTAAATAACACCATGGGCCTCATTACGAGGTTGGAGGTAGCCATGGAGCTTTTAGCTCCATGGCTGCCTCCAAAACCCTTCCGACTCCGCCCTGGTGAATGGAGCAATTACCGGTCCATTCCGAGGTCGGAGGGACCGGTAATTCCCCATTCACCAGGGCCATTCCCCATTCCCATTTGAGCCCCGATAGGGCTCAATGGGAATGGGGAAGGCGCTAATAATGGTACCACAAATTGTGGTACCATTATTAGCTCTAGAGTCCCTTTGCGGGTCCCGTCCTTAACGCCTGCAAAAACCAGGCGTTAAGGAAGGACCCGCAAAGGGAACTCGTAGTAGGGAGGTAAGGGATTACCGGCACCGGTGCCCTTAACGGTGCCGGTAATCCCTTACCTCCCACCTCGTAATGAGGCCCCATGACCTGTATTACACAGTGGTAGCTGCCAGTCATCTAAATCGTGAGAAACTTCCATCGGGATGTCTTTTTTCATGTTGCAACATCACATACATGTACATTCCAGCTAACATTTCTAGAGGTCCATATGCCTTAACCCGATTAGGATTAATGATGTTTCCTTTACACCGAGCAGTATATGGAAGCAAAAGATCAACTTTCGAATCTGTAGGGCTATCCCCAAATTGTGATTCACATGTGCATTTGTTATCAGAGGACGAGGTATTAGCACTGACCTATTCATTAGTGGGAGTTTGGGGTTTAGCTGCTGGAGGCTATACATCTTTAACTAAATTAGCATGGTTAGTAGTGAAAGGACTCAATCACACTTATAAATAATCAGTCACCGAGCTGACTGATTATTTGTTACTGAAACATAACCTGGTTTGTAACGCAGTTGAAGGTATGTGTTGTTTTAATCTGAAGGATCATTCACAATCCATTGAAAGCCATGTTCAAGGGTTGAAAGACTTAATATCCCAAGTGTCTCATGATCATATATAAATGCTAAATAATTATCATACTGGGAACTGGGGGGACTGGCTATTTTCATGGATTCCTGATATTGGGGGTACCCTGCGTTACACCTTTGCTTGCATTTGTGTAATACTAGCTATTATAATTGCTGGTTGTTGTTGTATTCAATGCATCCCCAACTTAATTATGATGCTTCGTCGGTTTCAGAAACCAACTCCAATACCACTGGACTATGAAAGTCAAATATCCAAGGGTGGATTGTAATGCTTGAGCTAAAATATGGCACTGGTGTGCAGTGCATTCTGGGGCACTCGCAGCCATAATGGATATTTGCTCTATGTCTCAGTGAAAGCTGCACTTGTATACAGGTTTTCAGCATCATTAGCAGTATATTACTGGAAAAACATGTTTTCAAGGTTATGTGTTGCTTATGTTGGTTTGCATGGCTCATCCAAGGGCAAGGTGCTTGCAAAAACGGTGATCCACAGGTGCAAGCTGGTACCTGATAAGGTTTCCATTGTCACTGTCAAAGTTGAGGGTGAGTTACTCTACTGTTTTGAGAAAAGGAAGAGCTTTGCTCCTTGAGGTTACTGTAGGTCACTCCGGCTGGAGACAAGCGGTCAACCACCAATGCACAGACGCTCATGCCAGAAGGTTCGAGAAAATGCCACCCCGCCTTTGGCATCAGCGGGAAGGCGGATGCTCCGAGCCTGTTGGTTGCTGTGCTCTGTGCCTAGCTATGTTTCTGGGCTTTGCAGCCGCTTCTGGCAAGATGAGGACTGATGAGGAATGAAGTTGCACCAACAGTGATGTATTCTCTTTAGATTACTGTCTTTTCTGTGATTTATTTCTGTGGCAGTTTATTCACTTATGTATGCTCTTTATAAATAAAGCTAACTTATCTTCTAACTGCGTGTGTATGTGTGAATCATTGCATTGCCTACCAGAGTCCAAGGTTTGCCCTTCAGTGTACCGGTGATAAAAAGATACATGTCTGTCCGTGCACTTTTTGGCAGGCAATACAGGTACTTATATTCAAAAGCCTACAATAATGCAATTATTTTTTCCGATAGAAAAGTTTTGTGGCAAATCTTTATGGAAGGAAATTATTTAAATGTTATATATTATATGGTCACATTTTATTGGAAGTGGAATGAAAGTTTACGAGAGTTATCTCTAGGGATATTTTAGGGTAAGGAATGTATTATGATCTTAATTGTGTTTTAATGGCATACTTTGGTTCTTATGTATTGAAGGGGAAATGTGTTTAATATGAGGGTGTTTGATATGGGAGGAGGGAAAAATGTGTTTTTTTATGTCGATGTAAATTGTGTTTAACTGTGTGTCTTGTATATACAAAGCCAAGTTGGCTATGCGTATATGAAACACATTTTTAAAAAAACATTGTAGGACCAATGGACCCCAGCAGCCGTGGATATCAATACCTGCTGGTGGTTGTGATCTATGCAACAAGATATCCAGAAGCATTTCCCATGAGAGGTACTTCTGCTACACAAGTATGTGACCTTTCATTCCTTATTTCGCGAGAAGTAGAATACCCCAGGAGATAACCACTGATCAAGGTATTAACTTCATGTCTACGGTGATGAAGAAGGTATGCCAACAAATTAACATAAAACAACTACGTACTTCCATTTATCACCTGCAAACGGATGGGCTAGTTGAAAGATGTAACAAGACACTTAAACAAATGCTAAAAAAGGTGACAGAACCTACAAGTAAGAATTGGGAGATGGCATTATGGCGGCCATGGATCAGGGAGCTGACTCGAGGGGGCGGGGCTAATCATTTAAAGCCAACTGAAGTAACGAGCATACTCACTCGTGATTGGTTACAAAAGCAGGACGAAGAGATAAAAGGCAAGAAGGCGGATACTAAGTGTCCTTTCGATTCTACTCTCTCTCTAGGAGTCAGATGCAGAGACGGACAAACATGAATATCACTGGGCGTACTAAGGGCGCAACAAAGTACTGGGTCCAGGGAAGAGCACACACTTATGAAGCAGTCAAGCAGGAGGCGGGTACCTGATGACACAAGGAGGCCCAGACCTGCCCATTTCTTTTGTTAAACCAGAAGTTCATTTTTTTTAAATAAAAGCCTACATCCCAAACACTTGCTGTCTGCGTCTCTGAATCCCTCAATGTCCCAGTCTTAAGTTGACAAATAAGGAGACCTATATAACTGCATGTTTATTTAGTGTACTACTGGGATTTAGCACGGGAGAGCAGGAATCTACTTGTGTGTTGTCATGAAGTACTCTGAATCATAAAGATGGCTTTTAGGTGATTTTTTTTAAAAACTGTTTAAGATATGTGTTTGCAATTTATTACAAGATGAACATCAGTGTTTTTTCCAACCAAACAGATTCTACATTTGTTCCACACTACAAGAACTGAACTATCTCTTTCATCAAAGAACAAATAATCAAGTAATAAAGGGGACGATGATGATGTGATCATATATAAAAAGGAAAAAATATGCACTCCCATATGGTGGATGTTTATTGCAAGTAACCTTGAAGTTCTGTGACATTGTAAAGGTCAGCATTCAGCCTTGCTCCTCCATTTGATCGCAGAACTCCTCTGTGCATTGTCATATACTTTCCACTTAGAGTACGGCTACTTTATCCATATATTTTGCATTAAAAACATCAACGGACAAAAATAGTACACATCAGTAGAGATGTACAAAGCAGGATTGTTGGCGTGGTAAAATCTTTTATAACACACTTAATACTGGAAACCAGTCTCTAAGCGCAGGACTGGAATTCAAACCTGTGTTGCTCTGCGTTGTCTTGCTTCCAAGACAGTTGTGTTGCACCTGAGCTATCCTCCTGCCCCAGTATACTAATAGCAATAAAATAACTCAAATATATGCAATAAGTATATTGCAAGTCAACTCAGAGCTCACAGCATCCTGTCTATGGCCGCATGTTTCTCTATGGGCATAAAACTCCTTTTTGATTTGTAATTTCCTTATAATGTTCAGTTGAAGATACTTTATCCCCTGTGTATTAACTCCAATCAAGTATATTTTGGATCATACCTGTTACGAAAAACAGATGCCACACTGATAATCCAGTACTCGCTCACAATCGATCCGACGGTCAGATGGGTACCTTCTGAGTCTTGTAGAGACACTAGCCAGGGTAAATTTGTCTGCAAGTTCAATTCTTTGTTCTCCAAATCATCTATGATGCCATTTCGAGTGCCGCAGCCTGAGAAAGGCAAACAGAAAAACAAATGTGCAGCTGGACGAGTAGGACCCGGCGCCTGCAATCTGCCTTCTTTATTTTTCCCCATGATGTTATTTCAATTTTTTAAATGATAAAAATTACAAACAACAAATCAATTATTTTGCTTTCAAAACAATGGCCAAAATATATGTATATCAATAGAATAGTGAAATTACAACTGATGATAAATAAATGGAACAAATCAGTGTCAGTTGAGAGAGAGCTCCTGCAGTCCAGTTGAAGTCCATAACCCAGACCGATTCATTAGCAATCGAGATAACTTACCAAATTCTCCCGTAAAAATCCCAAAAAGCAAAGCCATGGAGCGGCCTTGAAAACTCTTTAACTCAGTGAAAAATATATTATAGGTTCTGACATACAGAATGCCTCTTGTTTATCACTTAACATAATCAGGCAGTGGGAACCAGTTATTGTGGATAAACATGAAGGATGAGAGTGAGGAACAGTTCTACAAAAGGTATGACACCAGCAGTTGCACAGGAGACTATCTAGGGATACATGTGGGCAATGTTGAGTTCAAGAGTTCAAAAGTGTTACGCAAGTCAGCCAGGGTTCTCTATATCCAATCAATTCCATAGCACACACAGTATTTTTTACAGCTGCCTGACAAAATAGATAAATGCTACAAATATGAAAGGTAACATGAGCACAAAATACAGAGCTGCATGGTTTCTTAATTAAGCTGGGGACAAGCAACAACTTGAGCTGGATGGGCCCTACCTTACAATTATCTGAAACACAGTGCTTCTACCTATCTTGACAAGAAGCCCAATGACCAATGTACCAACAATGGGTGTGGTACAATAAATTATTTTAATAAGTTGTCGGGATAAGGAAAACATAATTAAGCAATATAGGCCATAATTGAAGGGAATACTTGCTCTTATGGACCTTAAAGCTGACCTAACGGCCCAGACTGAGGGTATGTGCAGATAAGGAGGACTAACGGCCCATACTGCTATGAGCACCCCAATGCAATTGCAGGTGTTATGTTTGAACATGTCATGCCTTTTTTATGTTTGTGCATGAAACACTAGAGGTTTGCTGTGCAACCAAGAAAATCAGGCCCAAACATTGAGAAAGAAATCCCCTTTTAAGATGGTTGCTATGAAGATGAAGGCAGCTGTTCACAAGAGGTGTCCTCTTCTGTTCTAAAATTGTTAGGGGATAGTAAAGTGTGCAAATTGATCAGGGCGCCCCGAACGGACAAAAAACTAAGTGACTAAAAAAAGTGTTTGTAAAAATGCTTTACTCATACCAATTTTTTTAATCATAATATATTTGGTAGCCTAATACCTTGATGTGATGCTTAATACACATGACAAAAACAGACCACTATACATTTATGCCCTGGTACAATAGGCAAAGAAGTTGATGCACATATAAAAATAAACAACAGAAACGATTTTTACATAACATGTTGTACAAAACAAAGGGGTCCCATTTCATTTATATTCACCACACTGCACTAGTCTAGGCAGCACTCCTATAAAAGATCTGCCCACTCCCCCAACCTGCTAGTGCAGATCTCACTCTTGACTGCGATTGTTGCACTGCTCCTGCACTTCTTACAATAGGGCGCAGGTTGCAGGCCCCCCGTCATGCCCAGCAGCTCCAAAGTTAGAGACGCTTTGTGGCACACCAGAAACTCCTCTGCATCCTCATTCAGACCCCACCCCTACATGCCACCCCACCCTAGTCACCCATACCCCCAAGAGATCACATCCCTCCCCCTGTCATTCCAGACCCCCCCTTCCTGTTTCACTACTCAGGCCTCCCACCTGTTTTACCCAGGCCACCTGCACTTCTCCCTTCCCATAACCAGACCCTTCCAGCTCCAGACCTCTCTACCACCAGCCCCTCTCGCAATCCCTCATCTCATCCATGCCACCTTGCCCATCACTTTGCATTCCTAAACTCTGTCCGTACAATCCTAACCACTACCCCCGCTCAGCCGCCCCTCCTATCCTCACACACAGGCCCATACCCCCAGACTCTCCTAAAAATAGACACTGCACATTCTATACTACACACCTCACCCTATCTCCCTTCCAGACCTATGACTTCCCTCACACATACACCCTCACAACCTCCCCCAAGCCTCCCAATCCAGTCACATCTCTCCTCAACCAGCTGAATAGAATACCTGGCACTCTCACCAGACCTCATTTGCCCTGCTCCTCTAGAATTCAGTCCCCTGACTCCATCTATCACCCAGAAGACTGTCCCCTGACCACTCCCTCTCGACAGGAAACAAGAATGGATTCCCCAGTCGCAGCCCTGCATATCCCCCATACTCCTTCTCACCTCAGAATCTACTTCCCCTTTCACACCGCAGAACAGGGTCTCCACTTCTCACCCCTCACACACACTCCCACCACTATTAGCTACTACTCCCGCCAATACCCAGAGAACCACAACCTTGTGAGCTATCTTCACACACACACACACACACACACACACACACACACACACACACACACACACACACACACCGACAACACAGCCACCTTCGTCACTCCCCAGAACGGAGACCTCAGTCTCCCCATACATACATCTCACCTTCTAACAAATTTCGGCTACGATATCCCTCCACCCCTGACCCTTTAATACAGCACGCCCCAGACACCCAGGGGTCGTCCCCCTTCATGGTAGATATCACAGCTCCAGCCACCCACTCGTACTTCCATTTCACTCACTCGCTCTGACCTGGTGGCAGACACGCCCCTCCCAATATCCCCTCCAGAATAATCTTCCCTCCGCATCAAACTCTCATCCTAGCAACAGATTAATGTGCTTCCGGATTAATGCCAGATCTGTTGCAAAAAAAACATGACAACATTTACAATCTAATTTCTTCTGAGGGCCCTGACATTCTCTTCCTCACCGAAACCTGCTTCCCCCAAGACTTTCGGCCCATTGCACATGAGGTCTTCCCTCCAGGCTACACTCTTAACAGAACCAGCAGGGCAGGGGACATTGCTATCCTATACAAATCCTACCTCTCCATTTCACACTTTGAGGAACAAGCCTAGAACCCAGACTGCAAATCCCTCCTGTAAAATGTGTCCTCAACCCCACACACACTCACAGCTTCCTGCTGATATATAGACCCTGAGCTACAACAGAAACTTTGCAGAAAATCTCAGCAACTCTTTAGCTGCCATCCTCATCTCTCACCCCTCCCACACAATGCTAGGGGACTTCAATATCTTCTTCGATGTCCCACACAACCCCATGAAATGACCCATTATAAACAACCTGGAATCTCTACATCTGACAACTAGTAACAGGACCTACCCACTCTGCAGGCCACACCGTAGATGCAATCTTCAGCTACCCTGAACTGGCCACCACTCTCCTGCCTCACCGACTAGTCTTGATGGACCATGCAACCATCTTATTTACCCTCTCGACTGTAGACCCTCCTTCCTTCCCGACAGCCCCAGGGTCCCCCACCCTCTCCCCTCAATGAAATAAAGTCCAAATAACTCCAGACCTGGAAGATTGCTTGCTTGCTTCCCTGCCCTCCGCACCACTCCAGTCTGGCCAGCTCTACATCCAACACTTTGACCAATGGCTTTCAGAAGCTCTTAGCCCTCTCACCCCTAGCAGACCCTTTTCTACAGACAGGGTCTCTCCACCAGATGGTTCACCTCAGCTCTCAAAGCTTTCAAATCCCGGAACACAACCTAGAACGTAGATGGCGGGCATACCCATCACCACAGAAAAGAACAGCTTATGCCCAGCAGCTCATAGCCTACAGGGCAGAAATATGTAAGGCCAGAAAATCATTTGAAGTTAATAGAATCATCAAGGCCCCTAACACCTGTAGGGAACTCCACAAGATTATCTCAGTTCAAGGCCCTTTCCTGCACCACCTCCTCCCCCTCCCACACTGAAGCACTCTGTGACTCTCTCTCAGGCCACTTCCACAACATAGCCCTGAAAAGAAACCTCGCCATGACACTAAAATAGCCTTGATCATGTCCCATCCCCCAGTATGCATGACCGGGATCTCAGACCCACCTGCCACCCGCTCGCTCTTCTCTTCCTTCTCTCCTGTCTCCCAACCGGAATGAAAAAAAATTGGATGCACTGTAGACTCAGACCTAACCCCATCACATCAAAACAGTGACTAAATCCTACTACCTGCACCTACACAATCTTTGATGCATCTTCTCCTACCTGACATTCCCAAAAAGAGCCTCTGCGATCATGCCTATCAAACTTAGAATATGCTAACACCCTATACTTTGAGGCCCATGCATCACAACTCAGAAAACTCCAACGGGTACAAAACACTGCATCAAGGCTCCTTCCTGCCCAAGGCCCTAGACAACACATCCCACCCACCCTCTCTGTCCTTCACTGGCTTCTGATTTGGCAACAATTCACCTTCAAGGCAATGTACATCACCCACCGAGCACTGTACAACACAGGACTAGAATATCTACAACATAAACTCACACTCTACAGGCCCACCAGAAACCTGAGATCAGGCACAGCATTCCTCCTCGTCATCCCAGTCGCAGAATCGACCAGAATAGGGGGATCCTCATTCTCCATCCAAGCTCCCACCATCTGGAACTCAATTCCATTTACCATCCTCCGCAGAGGATCACCTCACTTTTCGAAAAGGCACTCGAGACTTGGCTCTTCCCGACTGCATCCTGATTGACCTAGTCCACCTCTGAGGTGATCTATCACCCAAGACAGGAAGGTGGGGGCACCAGATGAGCTACCTGAGGAGAGGACAAGACAGTATCTAGCCCACACAGAAAGGAGTCTAGTCAATCCGTATAATATGATCTGCATAACCTCATCGTAACTAGATATCAGCCTTGGTTCACTGGAACGTATGGCACTCCATTAACCTCGAAAATAGCTGTACAGCCGCCCTCCCACACTCATGTGCAATAACCAAAACTCGACTTCAAAATACACATCACCACTGCCATTAGAATGAAGCTGACTCCCACGCCAGAAAATTCAGTCCAGCTGTACACATCCCAGTCTCTCGACTCACTTAATCTCCTGAATGTCTATCACAGCACCCATCAACTATCCAGATCTCCATGGGTCACTATCAGGGAATTAGCTCCTCCACCACCTTTGTGCTGGCTAAAAATGCAGACACGCATTCTAGAATCCTCTTTTAAATCCCATACCTCGGACTTCGGCCCTCCAAGGTCGTTCACCCCACATCGCTTTCAGGCCATACCAATGGCAGTTGGTGCTATACAAATGCCATTTAACATAACAGAACCATGGTTTCGACCTGGATAAGCCTGGGCCTTGCACATTGAGATTTGAGGTTTACTTAGTCCAGCCCTAGCTCGTCCACCTCTCAGAAGGCATCTGTCTCATGGTCTCAGCTATCTCATCCATCTCATGGTCTTCTCTAGTAGGGGGGGTCTCACAGCCCGGCTCCTCAAGCTACAACTGTTCTCCCAGAGCTAAAACCATCACTGAATCTGTAACTGAATACCCTTTTCCCTCTCCTGGCACTCAAACTCTTGCTGCGGGCCAAGGCTTCAATAAAACAATTGCAAGGTGCTGCCTAGGGTGCCACCAGTAGAAAGGCACCAGTGGGATCGGTTTGGTTTCTACCAGCATAACATCTGTCCTCATTGTAGCAGAGGGTGGTTGCTAAAATGCCACTTGCTTGGGTGTGACAAATCCTTGGATGTTGTCCCTTCTCCCATGGGGGAGAACCCTGCTCATGTGGCCAGTGTTGTGTGGCCTGAGTCTAATAATCCCGCTGGGGGTGGTGCACCGTGGGAGGATCACATGGGGAGGAACACCCTCATGGAATGAGGGATGACACCCTAGGAGTTATGCAGTATATCCATACCACTATCCCAACTCCTTGACCCTCTTACCCTCTCCAAAGTGTTACGGTCTTCAGCACTTTTAAGTATGCAAACAAGGTAGAGGTTTGTCCTCCTTTTTATACTGAGACGATGAAGAATGGTCTTGACATCCTGAAGAATAATACTGCAATGAGGAAAGTGCAGAGTGCTGAAAATCAGTGAGCCGTCCAGCCTATTCAATCTGGCTGAGCCCGACAAATTAATAAAAAGTGATCAAGCACTTAAGGCAGGGACCAGTCCTCCCTGGAGAAGCTGCGAGGAATAGGACTGTGTCCACTGCACCTTTGAACGCCAAGACGCCCGGGAAGAGTTTGAGTACTCCCAAGCTGGTCCCGAAGTGCTGGCTAAGACGGCAGGCTGGTGGATGAAAACGGCAGGCGATCCTGAAGTGTGGGAAGCGGCATGACTTGCGAAGGAAAGCTGGTGTTACAGAGTCGCCATAGACCAACCAGAGTTACTGTAAAAAACACGAGTCCTGCGGTTTAATAGAAGAAGCTGGGAGAAGGCGGACGCCCTCAGGGACCAAAAACACAGGTATGCTGGAGTGCTCGAAGATTCTGGGCACCTGAGGAAATGGAGGCAAGCAGAGGAGGGGGCAGAATATCCCACGCCTAGACTCTGGGACTCTGAAACCACAGTTGCCGGGGGAACTGGTCTATGTGAGGAAGTGAGGAAGTGGAACAATCCCATGTTCCATGGGCCCTACAAGGTTGTCTTTTCCACCCCTCTCGCCATGAAGGTAAAAGGGCTCCGATACTGGATACACCTCTCAGACATTCGCAGGGCCCCACCCAATTCAGTACCAGATGGCCAAAAGTAAACCAACTAATCTACCTCAGTTTATGTATCTCATGCTGACCATATAAGTGCATGTGAAAGTGTAAAACATACATGCATTGCTGCTAGCCGCATGAGCTACTACAACTAAATCTCTCTTGCTCTCTCTCTCTCTCTTTTCCCTCTTAGCCCCTCTCTACTGACCCCATTTTCCCTAATAGCCAATATCTTCCAATCCCGTTGTTTTTCCTGTTCTTTCCCTACTACAGGTACGGAAACGATGAAGACGTCAACGTCCAGCTGTTCTTTGTCTAGTGATAGGAATGTAATTAGTAGCACTAGAATGTACTCATATACTTGTGCCCTACATTTTTCGGCCATTTTGTTCGAAGTGTTAATGTTTTCGTTAGGAATATACTGGGGGATATCTTTTATCTGGGATCGCCATCTGAAAGAACGGTGGGGGGACCACAGAGATCTGGAACAAAAGTATACCCCCAATTTAACTGAACTGACCCCAAGCCCAGACCCGAATGAAAGAAAGAATGAGGGCATGCTACTTAATTTAACAGAAGCAAAGAACATAACCAGAACCACGTATAGCGTGACCCCCACAAATAGTAGCAACTCCCATACCACTGTATGTAAAAGTAAACTGTTTGAAATCTTACTTCCTAATGTCAAAAACCATTTGTGTAATTCAAGCAGATATCAAATGAGTTTCATGAACATGCGCTTGCCAAAAAACAAAGTGAATTCCTGTTGGGTTACACTGAGATTGCCTTAGTATCAATCAAATGATTAGTGCAGTGATAGCCAATGTCTTAGAATGTTTTAATCATGGATCAGTACTGTAAATGCCAACACGTGTTTCGACCTTCTTTGGCCTTTTTCAAGGCACAGCATCTGGTCTAAGTTAATATAATAGCGTATTATTGCTCCTGAGTAAAGGTGATTGGTCGATAACGTTTATCATAGTTGACTTTCGTTTTGCCTATGCATCTTGTCAGTATTGCATTCCTGGAATAAACACTCAATTGCGTCGTGTATGACTGCAAAATAATCGGAGTCACCACAGGTTGGTCCGTATTACCTGTTTTAGTAGATATGCTTGTCAATGATTAGCGAGTGCCGTGTGTGACTGCGAGAAGCTCCCAAATCACCCCTGTTAAATCCGTGATACTGTCTGTCCGTGGTGTCCGTAGACTCTGTTTGTCATTCATCTAGCATAATGGCAATCAGTAATGTAAATATTACAAACAGCAGAAGCAGGCTAGCAAAAAGGCATGTACTACGCCATAAGAGAATAAAAAGACAAGCACGTAAACTCAAATATGATGCATACCATGGCTTAGGCCTAGACGCAGTTGAACATCCAGAGCACTCCAACAGTTGGTATTCCGACATGAGTACAGTGGGAAGACGAACAACTAATGGGAGTTGCTATGTCTGCTCCTTAATACCGCACACATTTGGGGCACCCAAGGTTTTAGTACCATAGGAAGTACCAAAGATAGAGGCACAATGCCTAATTAATCGTGCGCTATTTAGGATCAGAGGAACTTTCCAGGCACGCAACGATCATCTAGAGCTTGTTGATGGGGACACCCAGAAATGCACAACAAGTTCGACCAACCCCAACTATCTGAAACAACCCTACCTGGTAATCGAAGGGGCGAAATCCACTAACAACAAGTGGCAAGAAACAAACCTCACATGTAAAGCTGAAAAGATTGCGTCACTTGTGGAACAGACTTGCGCACAAGTGCGGACAGTACGGACAGAGCACGTCACCAAATTGACCTGGATGGCAGCCATAGAGAAGCCTGTAAAGGTGTACCAAGAAAAGAATGATGAACTATGTTTCTTCAGTGAAAAAACTGTTTCTGTCAGCTCAAACGAACGGTGTAACAGAACTGTGATAATGCCAGACCTCAAGAAAGGCACTGCACCGCTGATGGACTATTACTGGGTGTGTGGCCAACAAACGTACCTGCACCTCCCACCATCCTGGAGGGGCTATTGTTCGCTAGGTATGGTGCACTCATCCCTGTTAGTAGTCCAAGAAGAACACCTGAAAGGGGGGCCACTGCCTGACGAAGCACCCACAGCGCCCCCAGCAATCGAAGCACAGCACACAATGCCACCACCAAACCTTTGCATCCTTCCTGAGAAAGAACCGTATGATCAACTGCGAAGAAGGAAAAGATCATCCGATTACATAGAAACAGACTCATCGGAACTGCTCACGCAAATACCTAATGAATATAAGCTCTATAATTCTGCAGATAATTTTTTTGCATCTCTAATACCCACCATACAAACGCAAGCAAATGCAAAATGGCTGCAAATAATCAGATGGGAGCTGATCCAGTTGGCTAACGACACAGAACAAGGGTTCAGAATAGGTACGTGCTGGATCTAATAACAGCCATGGAAGGAGGTGTTTGCAAAAAGATTGGAAGTTCATGTTGCAATTCCTACCTTCCGAAGATGCTGAAAATGGGACATTGTCACACGTTATCGCTGCAGTGCATGAACTGGGGGTGAAGATGAAAAAAGAAGCTGGCGTCCAAGAAGAATATTGCTTCTCCCTAGCCTTCAGCTGGGCCCCATTATGGCTTGGAACATTGGTGAAAATGTTGGTGCCCACCATCGTGTTTGTCTTGGTGATCTTCTGCATGTGCCAACTGGGTCTCCGGTGTTGTGCCAAAGCAGTGCCTAATAGCGCACTGATGATGGTTTCTATTGGCAGTCCTATCGTACCTCGTGATACAAAGGAAATAGAAGTGCAAACTGACCACCCCGTTTACCACATGGTTCCAATGCCTGTTGGAGATATAGTTGACCAATTATACCACACAACTATTGTCCCTCCCCCTGACCCCGAAAATTACCAAGAAGTATGGGTTGACCTCGCTGAAGATGAGGGTTACATTTATATGACATGTACACCTGAGGAGTATGTGCAATCCGGAGAAAGTTTGAGACGTGTGTAGGGCCTATAAGCCGATAAAGGGAACACCTGCATATGAGGAAGCAGTAAGGTAAGAACATTTGCGTAAATATGCGGGAGGAGAATTTATAACTGTAGAAGTAACGAAAGGGGGGGAATGTTGGGATGGAAATGAGTCCATCCCACCCCCACAGGTGATTTATGGTGAGGCGAATCCCCTATGAAATAGTGTAGTGTACAAGGGGGGGGGGGAGAACCGCACTATGAAACTAGGCGCAGATCTAATATAGCGCGAATAGCAGCTGCATAAGCTTAGAAGGCACATAGAAAGAATCACCATTTTGTAATGATGGCAGAGGCACAGACTTGCATGGCTGCGCTACACAGCTCTTAGCTCCATAGAAGAATTCAACAAGGCCCAAATCATTAAGGCAGAATGAGCCCGCACCACCAGTTCACACAGAAGCTCACTTCCCCCTTGTCCCTTCACTGTTGTCAATATTTAGTATCATTGGAAGGATTGTGCCCTGCAAGGCCGGGAGACAACACCAGGTTCCTCGAAATGCCCATTCATCACAACCAAGCTGCCAGCAGGCCTCTAACCCCGACCCAGCCAACCCAGAGTCTGAGCCCACACCACTGACCTGACCCCCAAACCTCTGCATTCCCTGACAGTAAGTGACCCCTAGCATAAACCAAGCGTCCATAAAAGATCTAAGCATGCACGACTGTTTCACCCCTCAGCATAAAATACATCCTTTGTAACACAAGGTACAGGGAGGGATACATTATAGATCAAAACAGGGGTGGAAGCCTTGAGTGCAAGAGGTGCCAAATGTGTTGGTCAGTATGACTGTATTTCTTCCTCCCTTCCCCCTGGCACCAGTCCCAGAGCCTCCCAAGTGCATGCAACAGTGATGTAGTAGTAGGCTTAGCCTAGTATTATCATTTTTATAATGTAATTTATGAGAGACCTGACATTCATTTCATGGAGACATGAGCCCAGCTGACCCACATGGGAAATGACAGACAGCTGAGAAACGGACCAATTGTAACCTGGCATCCCCTATGGAGCAGGATCATGTATAGTGCCTTACCAATCATCTATGCAGGCTTAGACCCTATATGTGATGTCATCTGTGATGTTGTAGCCTCTCAAAAGGCATCAACATTCAGTCTGGAGTCAGAATGTTTGCTGTTTTTTTATATTCTGTAAAATTAAAACCTTGTTATCCTTGCAAGCTATCTATTGGCTTCTTTCCCTTGAGGGTTGTATTAATTCTGGCGTGTGCGCATCAGAGACTTGCCCTCACGTTCAACGTTTCTTGCCTCGCTCTGCTGCCACAGCAGCTTTGAATTGACTGGGTTTCTCTCTTCTCTGCATCTATGCCTCCGGTACTTATGACGCTCGGTTGGAGCTTCCCCTGCGTAACGTTATAGTCCTTCTTTTGTGTTGGACTGGTGACCATTATTGTTCCATTGGTTTTCTTTGTCGCAGTACCAACAAGGTACTTTTATTCCTGTTAAGATTCACAGTAGCAAATGCATAAGGCCAGCAGGTTTCATTAACTTGGGTTGCAGAGGTATTCGGGTAGGGAGTTCCTCATCGGACCAGGAGTACTTGTCCCCGGGGAGAGGAGTCTCTCCCAGTGAGATTCCGGTTGCCTCTACCCCTAGGGAGAGAATAGTGTAGCGGGCTCACCTCCCTAGCCTCACAAGGAATTAATCACAAGATTCGTCATATACCCTTTCCCTTAGGAGTTTGGCTTCCCCTTCTTCATAATCGGTAATCAGCTGAGAAAATTGACATTCCCTTGCTCTTGTCCCTTTCAGTGTTCTACTGAAAAGCAGATGGGTTGGAGGTCAAGAAACCACTGCATGATTTGAGCATTAGAGTCCTATCCCAGACTTAGCCAGGTGAGTGAGGAGTGGTCGCTGACCAGTTTGAACATCCGGCCAGTAAGGTAATATTTGAGAAGGGTTATCACCCACTTGATGGCTAAGGCTTCCAATTCTATTGTGGCGTAGTTCCGCTCCCTTGGAAAAAGTTTCCTCCTTATGTATAGAACTGGATTCTCTATGCCATCATATTCTTGTGATAAGATAGCTCCCAGACTGTAAGGAACTCATGGTGGCAACAGTAAAGATAGACACAAGTGATCACAGTTCAAGGGTGTTTATTAAACTGTAAATGCAGGGTGTAAAAACCCCTAACCTAAACCTATATCTAAAATGGGAGGAAGCATCAACCATCAAAAGAAAAATAAGGCAGTCGTCCTGTGGCGTGTTGTCAAAGTAAAAGGCCTATAATAAACAAAACCTATTGCCAAATCCTTACAACTAATTACAGAAAGAGTGTGGTATTGGGTTTTCAATAAAGAAAGACGTGTTCACAAATAATAAGTCAGGATGTGATTGCCAGGGGTCTTCCTTCCGCACGTTTTGAGCACGGGACAAGGTGGATCTCCTGAGCACAGCATACGCTTGAGCTTTTCCAGCACGAGCTGACAGTTCTGCACCAGCTATCAGGTTCTTCGATGGTTAAGTCTCTTTTCAATAAAAAGTCTCTTGCCTTAGAGGGCCTGATGTATTCAACAAAACAAACAAACAAAAAGATCCTTTCCAAATGGACTTTGGCTGATGAATTACCACCCCTGGATCTCCCTCTTTCGGGCTTGGACCCCTAGGCTTCCCTCGATCAGGCTCAGGCCTTTCTCTCGGGATCTTCCTCTACCGGGCTCGGATCCAATTGCCAAGGGGGACAATCCACTTCCCCTGGTCTCACAATACTCCTTGCATTTATGAATCTTAATGTCTTTTTTAAACCGTTCTTCATGCTTCGCCCCTTTTCTCAGCCTCCTTTTGCCGGGTTCACTCTTGCCAGCTTTTGCAAAACAGTTCACTGTAGACATCCCTCGGTCGTGTTCACTCCTGTCAACACACTGTTCGTAGGGACTTCAGGCCTCGCCCCTTTTTCTTAGCATCCCTCTGCCAGGTACACTCTTGCCATCTTTTGCTAAACAGTTCACTATGAACATCCCTCGGACGGGTTCACTCTTATCAATACACTGTATTTTGGGACTTTGGACTTTGCCCCCTTTTATCGGCATATCTCCTTCGGGTTCACTCTTGCCAATCTTGTCAATCGTATCTTTCTCATTCAACTCTCAGGATGCAGGATTAATTTCCCCAATTCTTGCAATACGGGATTTACTTCCCTTAACTTCAACTTCATAATCATCTGTCAGTCAAAGGCTTTCGACTATACAGAGGATTTTACAAGATCCATGTATGACCACTTTGACCCCTTTTCGCCTTTTCCCAAGGCCTTCTGGTTATGATAGTTTCTACAAACAGGTAATCGCCCAGAGTTTCCTGCGTGAGCACCCACATGGTGCCGGACTCCTCTGTTGCTGGTTTTCCCACCTTTTTCATCAATAGCTCTTTAAGCCTTTCACAGTTCAAATTAGCTGTTTGCTACTTTTCGTTCAACACAGGTCGATTTCTGATCGACTCTCCCCTCGACTCACCGGCTGTGATGAACCGCTAGGCTTTCTTTCTCTTTGGAGTCAAGGTTGGTACCACGGAGACAAGCGTCTCTCCCCGGCTTGGTAATCAGCAGAGGAGGGTCTTATGTACCGTTGACATCTGCTGCAACACACGCTGGCTATTTTGGTCTTGGATGTCCCATATCAACTTTTGCGACTGTGCATTTTTAAGTGTTTCTGTCAGTCGGGCAGCAATCATAGAATAGTTAGGGTATATCGACAATAATACCCCAAGAGCCTTAGGAAGGTGCAGAGCTAGCTTTTTGTTCAGGGTGTAGCAGTGAGTTTTACTGCTTTGACCTTTTCAGCTTGGGGCTGCACCAACCCATTACGCACAAAGAATTCCAGGCACTTGACTGCCGATTGGGCTAGATGAAAATTTTTGGGATTTGCAGTCAGTCCTACCTTTCTTAATTCCCTCGATGATTTCGTACAGATGGAAAATGTGGTCTGCCCAGATCTTACTATAAATCATGATATCGTTAAGGTATGCCCTGCAAAAATTTGAGAAGGGTCGCAAAGCTTGGTTCATTAGGCGCTGGAAAGTTGATGGAGCTCCATGTTTCCTGAAAAGCAACACCTTGAATGGAAATGATCCCTGAGGGGTTTAGGAGGCAGTTTTCTATTTATCAGAAGGGACTTGCCAATAGCCTTTATTAAGATCAATCGTGGAGATGAACTTCGCACTGCCCTATTTGTCAATCAAGTCATCTATTCAGGCCATCGGATAGTTGCCATACTGCGAGATTGAGTTCAGCTTCCAGAAATTAATGTAAAACCTCCCTGCTTGATCTGGTTTTGTGACTAAGACAATTGTCGAAGACCATGGGCTCTCTGAAGGCTCCTTAATGTCTGTCCTTATCATACGTTCCACTTCCTGTTCAATTATTTTTTCTTAACCTCAGGAATTCGGTATGGTCAGAGATTTACTACCTTCCCCTGGGATGTTTTTATTATATGGAAAAAGTTTTGGACCGTTCCTGGCTGATCACTAAAGACATCTGGGAACTGATCTAATCAGTATTTGATATCTTCTTGTTGGGGGGAGTTTGCTCTGATGGTTTTGAACTATTTTCTTCTCCAACATCTACAAGTGAGGTGGCCATAGACACACTAGAATCTTCAATGGGTATACCCTCCATTATTTTGAAAGATTAATATGATAGACCTGCATCCTCTGTATTCGGTCAGGTTGGGAGACCAGGTAATTACAATGGGGAGAGCTTGTAAAGGGGCCGGTGGAACAGGAGTGGTTGCAGTCTTTTGGCAAAGGGGACAGGTCAACACAACATTTGTGATTTTGCCATATACATCTCCCTAATAAAACCTTGGAATTACCTTGGTCTGAGCTTTTCCCACTCCTTGATGTCCTGCTGTTAAGTGGGAATTAGCTAATTCCAAGACCACTCTTTGATGGCTTTAGGGAACTACTAGGTGTGATCTTGGTTTCCCTTCTGGACTGACATAGCCCCTATATAATTTTCTTATGAAAAAAGGCAACCAACATGACCTCTACTGTAGGGGAGTATAAGAATATGGGCATATTTATTCAACGTCCCAAACCTGCACGAAAATATAAGCTGTGAAAGTCACTGGGAGAAAAGCATGCTGCGGCGAAGCAAGCAGCCCCAGCTAGCGAAAGGCTTTCTGCTTAGGCCAACAGAGCATTAGTAGCTACATTTCACCCAGGCCATAACAAACACTTTGTAGACCAACATAGTCATGTACCTTTACCCAAACCCAGCTGCATTTAACATCAATTAGGGAAACATGGAAGTGTTTATATTGATGTAAATGCACAAGTGTTTCAGTGTGCGACAAGGCAAGGGAGGGTTACTAGGGAGAACAAAACAACGATCTTACTAGGTCCAGTGACAATATGAACGCGCAAGTGCACGGGAGAGGGAAGGGGGAAGTGCAAGGGTAAGGGGAGGAGTGGGAAGTGCTGAACATGAGATAAAAACAACAACAGGAAGTGCAGACAGCAGGAGGCAAGTGCAAGAATTAAGCACATAAAACAGGTGTCAAATAAGTGCGAATAAGGGGACTGTAGGGTTGCAGATACAGCCCCAAGTGCAGAGGGTTGCCAGGAGGCAGTGCAGGTATGCAGCTGTGAGGGCACGGATCTGGGCCCGAAGTCAGAGGGAATCCAGGTGCCCAGTGCAGAAACAGAAGAGATCAGCAGGGGAGAGGAAGAGAGAATGCAGAAGCAAAGAGGAAGGTCTTGAGGTGCTTCCGGAACCAAAGATGTTTCTCCTCAAGTTTCAGATAGGCAGGGAGGCTTTTCCAGAGGGAGGCCCACCTGAAGAAAGAGATCTACCACCAACTCGTTGCTTGGAGAAGTGACTGACCCTGAGGGAGCTGGAGGTAGAGGAGGGAACAGCTCGAGTAGGAAGGTATTTCTGAAGGGAGAGTGGAAGTTATTTCGGCGCCAGGAGGGCTTGTGGACAATGCAGAGGGTCTTGAACTTAATCCTTGCATCCATTGGGAGCCAATGAAGAGATTTCAGGGCTGGAGAGAAACGATCCCAAGGCTCGAGGCCAAGGACAAGTCTCACAGTCCTGTTCTGGATGAGTTGCAGAGGGTCGAAGAGTAGTAGCAGGCAGATTTAGAAAGAGGCTGTTGCAGTAGTCCAGCCCAGAGAGAACCAGAGCTCTAGAGAGAGTGAGCTTCTGGGGGAAGGAGAGGAAAAGAAGAATAACCCTGAAGAGGTGCAGTTGGTAGTTTGACTTCTTAGAGACGTCGGAGATGTGAGGAGAGAAGGAGAGTGTGGAGCCAAAGATGACCCTGAGGTTCTTAGCCTCAGAGCCTACATGCTTGCCAATATTTTACAGTAGCTGAATAAAGCACGCGTAGGCCACGGGATTTAGTTTGCCGTTCCTGAAGCATGAATATCTCCCCATCACCCCATAGCAGAGAGTTGCAGTCAAACACTTGTTGAAAGGCACACATCCTCACTTGCAACATTCACACAGCCACAGGCTCAATACCACACAATGATTGGCTAAAGCAAGGGGAAGCGAAAGCTTTCCCAGGGTTTAGTTACCAGTAGTGAGATTGATCATGAAAGCACAACAGAAAATGATACCAAACCCCAGAGTTTAAGGACAAGACACTGTACCCTGATTGGTTGGACCACATAAGGTTTGCTGAGTTCCCATAGCCATGTCCCAGAGAAATATAACAACTTGTATTCCTGTGCAGAACAACCAAACGTAACTTAATGAAGGTCACACGTTGGCAGAAGTCGAGCAGTAAGACATGAAAAAGCATGTCCATCGAGACTGATCACAGCACAACACTGCCCGCTCTAGGGTAAATAGCGCTGACAAAGCTCTCCTTAGGCGAACAAATGTTATGTAAGAAACCAGTATCCACGATTCAGCTCTAAGTAGAAATTAATTAACAACACAGAAGTTTACACATAAACAGTATAGTAGCTCACACCTAAGTCACGCCACCTGAATGTAATAATAAATAAAAGCAATTGCATGGCAATATACACTGCACAAACACATACAAATGTGCGTCATATAAAAAAAACAAAAGCAGGCAGGCCCCAGTACATAAGGTCAGAACTTGAACAAGATGAACTCATGAGAATCAGAAAGGACATGCAAGAAGCCCAATTATCTGATAATACATAGTTCTTAATGAGAGCAGTATTCTGGTCCCAACCGCTTAGATCATCTAGCACGGATCTTAAATGTTATAATTTTGTGTCACACTGTCACACCTCACATTACGATTGGTCAAGAATCCTGTGCTTGCTCACTCCATATCTAATCCTTCTGGAACCACCAATAGAAAAGGATCCTTGACTATTACATGTTTTTAACACTCATTGTCCAATCGCAGAGAGTGGGAAAGGATATGGCTTTACTGAACATGAGCTAACCAGCACGTACGTCATTAATACAGTTTGGACAGAATAGGCCAAAGAAATTGTACAATGTATGGAATCACATATACTGTAACTCAAACCAACCAACGGCTGTTAAAGAAATTCGTAACCACCATAAAACCATACACTCACTCTACTAGAATTTGAATGCCTGTTAGATATTTCCCCATCCTGGCAGTTCCAATACATTTTAGTTCTTCTCATATCTCGTGCATCATGTTTTCTGGCTCCTAGGCTTCCTTTTATCAATACAAAAGGGCCTTGCCATACACTACCTTCCTCCTCTGAAATGTCCCTACAGAAGGCTTCAGTCAGTATGGGGTTGTTTCGCTGGATGAATGCTAGGTCAGGGAGAAGACCTACTTCCTCTATTTCCTGGGAAGATTTATCCTTCTTTGGTTGATCTGCTTCCCCAAACCCTTGTGAGCCCCTCTCACTCTTTTCATGTACTTCCTAGGGTATGGGAAACAAAGCCTTTTCTCAAATTCCCTGTGCAACTTTCTCTACTTCCTTAACTGCATATGGGTTGTTCCCATGGTTGCGTAAGAGTATTTTCACATCTCCCCTATAGTCAGGGTCAATAATTCTGGCCATTACATCTAATTACATCTGGATCTGCTTCCAGGCAAAATCTGACTACGAAGCCAATCTTATATAGGTTCCTCCAGTACCAGGGTCACCAACCAGTAGATTGTGAGCCACTGTTAGCTCGCCTGAGGTTTCCCAGTAGCTCCTGGCATCAGACACCAGAATGATCACTCTGTGTTTATTCTGGTGTCTGAAGTCTCTGGGCCTCTTCCCCTGCCTCCCTCTCCTCTTCCTGCAAAGCAAACAGTCAAAAGCTGTATACATGGTGAGAGGAGGGGCTGCATCTGGACTTGGAGGGCTCTGAGCAGTGTCCCAACAAGGGGTTAACTATCATTAATAAAAGTAAATGGGAAATAGGTGTGCCATGTTAAACAAAGCTGGGGCTGTGATTGTTTCAGCCTCACTGTGTTTCTTTAGATTTATTTCGGTTAGCGTTACTTTGCATGCTGTTAATTGTTGGCATTCGATCAGAACAGGGAAAATAAAGCTACAGCTGTCATCGTTTTTTGGTATGTGTGTGTGTGCAGAAAAACAAACCGTGAAAGTCCCAGCTTGCAAGCACTGTTTATCGTAAAACTGTGAATTAATTTTTTGCATTTGAAGAGTTCTCTGCTTTAAGGTACTAGTACCCCAATGGTACGAAAGGTTAAGATGGAATTTGCCATGCTATGGAAGAGCCCACGTCTATGCAATGTCCCAATACAGGAATTCAAGTGCTAATGGCAATTTTACATTCAAGCAACTGTGGGAAACTATTAGCTGTACTGCATTCTGATGCTTGTCCATTTACATTTATAAAACTAAACAGGAATGTAAAATGGCATGTGCTATCAATGCCAGGACTTATAAAAGATGATTTGAGAGTTCTGTTACAGCCTATGCTTTACAAAACAAGAGTATGAATTAGGTAATTAGGTGAGAAAAGTAAGCAGTGCTTTGTATGTATATATTTTGAAATGTATCCAATGAACATAGCTTAAATGTAGTTACTAAGTAACAGTGCACTGTTCGAAACAAAGTGGTGACTACAGAGAGAGATCATTGAGGGGAGTGATGTGATGGGAGAACAATTAATAGGGTTGATCCTCTTTGGTTAAGTACACAAACCAGGAGATCTACAGAGATCTGTGGAGAACCTGTATGCATATGTTCAAATTCCGGTAGGGGATTTTCAGCCTTTCAATACTGGCAGAAATGGGGCAATTTTTGAGCTGTTGGGCAAAACACCATACAATTTTCTAATAATTCTCAAACACATGGACAATTCCAGTAGATGCCTGGTCACTGACAGTACACGCGATATGCAAACACTCTGCCAGCACTGCCACTGTAAAACACATGTTGATACCATTGCAAACAATATGTCATGATTGTCATTTTAAACCTTTTTTTGTATTGCTGCTGCCCTGAATATGTCTGCGAGAGCGGTACATGCAAACCAGGCATGCGCCAGAATGATCTGCATGATTCCTGCAGGGAGAGGCAGCGAACCTGTGAGCTGTTCACTGTGATAATGCCTCCTTTATAAAGGGAAGATGGGTGGCAGGGAGCCACCCATTACGAATAAGTCGCCCTTCACTACAACCATACCCTCTTGGCTCAAAATGTTAATATAACATTGCGGGCCCGCAAGACCGGGGCACTAATAGCATTCTTTTCTGTTCCGAAACGCTGCCGCGCTTCGAAAGAGAAAAGAAAAAAAAATGTCCAAGGAAATGGCCACTGGGAAAGGGATAACAGAGTCCATTTTCCCTTTCCATGGCGGTCATCGGGAGCGGACGCGCTGGGAACAGAAGTGTTCGCACCGCACTCGCTCCTGAAAAAGGAAAAATCCGACGGTAAGTGGGGTTGGGAGGACGGGGAGAGGGAGGAAAAAAATAAATAAAACACATATCTGAATCCTTGGCGTGGGACGAAGGCAGCCTCCAGTCCTGTGGCGGCGGCTCAGAGCGGGGATGGCCACGCTTGGAACCTCCGCATTGGCTGAGGGGCTGCAATGCCCTCCCACTGGGAACAAAGCAGTGGAATCCCATCCAAGGGATTCCCGGTGAGGTATGGACCTGGCGAGGGCCAATCAGAATGTTTGTTTCATTCTGGTTGACTCTCGCCGGGTACTAATATAAATTATTATTATTTATTATTTGTTTTAATGTGTCTTAATACACGCCAAAGGCGTCCCTGAGTCCAGGAAGCCCTTAGGCAATCCTTTGGGGCCTTAAAGGTCCCCACGGGTGCCAGTACCTGGGACAGGCTGGACTGCTCCCGATGTCTGGGGGCAAGCACCGTGACAGCACTCCCCCCCAAGGCCCCTCTCAAGGTGATTTGTCTCGGTGGTCCAGGCTTGGTCGGGTAGTTTCGATGGAACCGGTTTACTAGACGTGGCGCACGAACATAGTCACTTGTTTCCCACGACCTTTCTTGTGGTCCATAGCCTTTCCAGTCAACTAGATAGAAAAGTTTTGATTTGACAAACTTTGAGTCCAGAATTTCTTTAACCTCGAATTGGTGGTTTCGTCATCCGAGTTCCAGGTTGTACTGGTTTCAAAAGAGAAACGTGAAATATGGGGTGGACTTGCATGTTCGGAGGAAATTCCAATTTTACTGCCACTGGATTAATGATGGCCTTAATGGTGTATGGTCCCAAGTACCTGGGATTAATTGTGTGGGTTCCTTTAAGTGGTATGTGCTTTGAGGCTAGCCAAACTTCATCTCCAATCTGGTATTTTGGAGCGTCACTCCTACGTTGATCTGCGGATTTCTTGTATCTTTCCTTAGCTTGCTTTAAATGTCCCATCGCCTTCTTGAAGGCTTGTGTAATGGTAGTGTGCAGACTGCTTATGGTGGCATTTCTAAATGTTGAGGTGGGTCGAGTTCAGAGGTTCGTGGATGCATTCCATATATTGTATAGAACGGACTCTGCCCAGTGCTGGAGTGCAAAGAGTTGTTGTAGGCATACTCAGTTATCCATAAAATGTCCTTCCAGTTGCTTTCAGTTTGGTGTAACATGCACCTTAGGTATTGCTCCATTGTTTGGTTGGTTCTCTCGGTTTGACCATCCATTTGAGGATGGTGGCTGGTCGAAAGCCTTACGTCAATTTGGGCCAACTGGCAACATTTTCTCTGAAACTGGGAGATAAACTGTCTGCCCTGATCTGAAACTAGGACAGAGGGGAATCTGTGTATCCGGACAATCTTCGCCAGAATTGAAGCTGAGGGCAAACCTTTTAACAGAATGAAGTGGGCCATTTTGGAAAACAAGTCTACTACCACTAATATGGTGTTGAAGCCATTACAAGGGGGAAGATCAGTGATAAAATCAAGGGACAATGCATGCCAGGGTGTAGGTGGAACATCCAGAGGTTGTAGTAGACCCGATGGTTTCTTTTTCTGGGCTTTGTTTTGTGCACAAATGCCGCATGATAGCACACATTGTTTAATGTCTTTACGCCATGTTGGCCACCAAAAATGTCTCTTGATCTTGGCTTCAGTTTTTGCAATTCCAGGGTGGCCTTCTACCAACGACTCATGTTAATTTTAGATTACCTGTTTCTGAAGTTCCTTAGTAGGTAAGTAGAGGTGCCCTTGGAAATAAGGTAAATGATCAGTGACTGAATGATATCTGCTTTTGGTCGACCAATCCTGTGCGGCCTCGGAGTCGAGGAGATGCGAAATTTACTTGTGGATGCCGTCCAGGGTCAGCGAAGTAGTGATTCCCAGGATTCTTCCACCTGGGATTATGGGCAATGGATCCAGGCTTGAGTATGCTTCTTCCATCCCTATGCGGGACAGAGCATCAGCCTTCTGCGAAAAACAACGCCCATCGGAGCTGACGAGAGGACTTGGCCTCTGTAATCACAGTAATGGTGTGTCTGGCTCGTAGGAGATAGTGTCGCCAAGCTTTGAATGCTGCCTTGATGGCTAAAAGCTCTTTGTCGGTTACGGCATAATTGAATTCAGGTGCTGTGAATTTTCGTGATCAAAAGGCTACTGGGTGAAGTTGACGTGTCTCAGGGTCTTTCTCCCCCCATTGCCAAACTGGAAG
This sequence comes from Ambystoma mexicanum, assembly GCF_040938575.1. Classification (NCBI taxonomy): domain Eukaryota; kingdom Metazoa; phylum Chordata; class Amphibia; order Caudata; family Ambystomatidae; genus Ambystoma; species Ambystoma mexicanum. The sequence continues at coordinate 988,918,216 of NC_090921.1, forward strand.
CATCAGTTTCTACCACGTACGGGAGATCTGGGCGAGGATGTTTTAGGACTGGGGCTGAGGTGAATTTTCTTTTTAGGTCTTGGAAGGCCATTTCCGCTTCATCAGACCACTGAAAACGTTTGTTCTTTCGTAATAAGGATGTGATGGGATGCACCAAATGTGAAAAGCCTGGGACAAACCTGCGATAGAAGTTTGCAAATCCAAGCATGCTCTGAACGCCTTTGATTGAAGTTAGAGAGGGCCACTTGAGAATGGCGTCTACCTTCTGCGAATCCATACGAACACCACATGGAGTTAGAACAAACCCAAGAAACTCGACCTCAGCAACGTGAAAGAAACATTTTTCTAATTTGGCATACAGCTTATGTTGCCAAAGTTTTTCAAGTACAGCGTGAATGTGTTTCACATGGTCTTGCTCGGAAGATGAGTACACCGGGATATCGTCAATATATACAACGACACAAACATCAATTAGCTCTCGAAGGACATTGTTCATAAAGTATTAAAATGCTGCCGGGGCGTTACAAAGCCCAAAGGGCATCCCTTGATATTCGAACAGCCCGTACTTGGTGCGGAAGGCGGTCTTCCATTTGTCCCCCTTTTTAACTTGCACGATGTGGTACGCCCCTCTGAGATCCAATTTAGTGTAAATTCGAGCATCCTTTAATTGGTCCAGCAGTTCCAGGATTAGAGGCAGGGGGTACCGTTTTTTACGGTTACTTGGTTTAATGCGCGGTAGTCGATACAAGTCCTTAGATCTCCTTCCTTTTTTGGGAACGAAGAATAAAGGCGAGGCCGCCGGGGACGTGGGCGGGCGAATGAAGCCGTTAGCCAGGTATTGGTCTAAGTATTGTTTTAGAGGAAGATTCCCGGGTTCCGTGAGGGCATAAACTCTACTGCATGGAATCTGAGCGCCAGGTATAGGGTCGAGCTGGCAATCATATGGTCTATGGGGTGGTAAAGTATTGGCTTGGTCCTTCTGGAAAACATCCTGAAAATCCTGGTATTCCTGGGGTAGCAGATTTGTCAGACTCATGACTGTTGCGATTTTCTTGGTCAGAGATTCTTCTGGATAGCAAGTATGAGCACATTCTGACAATGTCAACCTCTTATCACGCCAGTCTATGCAAGGATTATGCGTTTCTAACCATGGCATCCACAGAATTATTTCGAATTGTGGGGCCTTGATTAAGTCAAACACAATGGTTTCTCATTGCCCGTCTTGGCACAACAGTGTCATCTCCGTCGTCGAGTGTGTTACAGGTTCATAAAAACCGCGAACCTCTTAGGGTCTCCCGCAAAGCGTTCTGGTGGAGCCAAAGGTATAGCTCCCGGATGGACCACCTGCACTGGGTTGCTTGACTGAGTTGGTACTGATGCCCCTATTCCAGGTAATGCCGTGTGGCCAGCCTGGGATTGGAGCAATTGCCTGGCTAGGTCATTGGTACGCTCTTTTGCCACAACCAGTTCTCTTCTTAGAGCGTTGGTTTCTTGTCGAGCTGAATGCACCTCTGCTGAGTTCCCCCAAAAGCTGGGCTAATTGGTCAGTCTCTTAGGTTTCCATGGTGCCCAGGTAGAGGGTTGTGTGAAGGCTTTGCGTTCTGTTACGCTCACCTGCTCTCCACAGGGGCGCCGAACAAAGCTGGCCGGTGACTGTCTCCACCAGGGGATAGCCATTGAGGCTCTAGCACAGGCGGGATCGCGAACGCATTAACTGACGCTACCTGCGCACGTATTACAACGCGGTGAACAACATTAGGCTCTGGTAGGACAGACCTTTCCAGATGCCTTATTGGGACCTGCTGACAGCGATACAATTGTGCGATTGAATTCCAATGTTCATGGTTTGTTCCAAATTTAGTTCTACTCGACTGAGAACTTGCCCTGCAGGTCCACACATATTTCCCAGGATGTATATTCGGGAACAAGTGGCCAGCCTCAAGGTTGAGACATTGGTAAAACTACGGATTTAGTTTGTATAATTCTTTACCTTTGTATTTATTATTGCCTTATTGCTACACTATATATATCAAAATCTTCAAGTGGCAAATATTCCAACGGGAGTGCGCCGTCCTGAAGAAGATGGGCATCAACCGTGAAACAGCTTAGATGCTCCGCACCATCGAAACTACTTCCTGTTTATATGTCAGACCTAGTGTATACAGTAGGTCATGACAGCATAGTAGTCGACGTAAGGCACCCCCTTTTTCTAGCCAGGAACTATTATTGCCTTGTCCATATATTTTTGTGGATTTCTCTATATTGTCAAATGTGGTTGTAGCCTCTGACCACCAGCTGGATGATCCCCTTCAACCAGCTTGATGTTCAGACAGCTCGGCAACATGAAGCCAGTATTGACTGAATTTGCAGTCGTGTTTTATATTAGCACTTTGTTTTACTAGGCACTTTACCTAACAACAAAATGCTGTTATTTAGAGATGAGCTTGTAACAAAAACTAAAAATGTAATATGTATGTTTTAAACAAATGAAATTCAAATAAAATATTCATGTTTTTCAATTATTGTTTGGTTACATGGTTTGATCTGTGGTTCGAATTTGGGGCTCCCCCCCGTCTACCCAACCCATTGTCGGTCACCCCTGTAACTTGAATTTGGTTTCCGCTGACACACCCTTTGTTCACTATAATTGTCACTTCCTCTTTGTCAGCGAAGTAGAGGTCTACCCGTCCTTTGTTTTGCTTTGACTGTCTCCACCAGCGTCACATGTAGCAGAGTGATGAATGGCTTACGTGCCCCCTCTGTTTTGCCACTTCGTCACGAAAGAAGATTTGCCTAAAATGTTGGAATGAGATGTTAACTAGCCGTAAAGGAGGTGGACCGACTCCCACCTCCCATGATCTCCTTTGCACCCCACTACTATGTCTGACCTTAGTGTTATGAATGGCAGACTCTACATCCTGTGACTGTATGCCGGGGTGCGTAGCAGTTCAAGGATCTAGTTACTTCACTGATCCTGAAGAGTTCCAGACAACTATGACTCGGTGGGTAAGTCTTTATACCAATGCTCCCTGGTATGGATTGCTTTAGAGTTCAAATTGCCAAGAGTTCACTCCTGTGCCTCTTCTTGCAGGTTCCCCTTTGATGCACCTAATGAAGCGTGACTCCTCTCCGAAAATGGTGAGCAGAGTTCCAAGGTGAGTTTCCACGCTAGTGTGATGCGATAATGTCTTAACAAAAGTTATTGTTCTTCTGAGCAACTAACCTGCTGTTCTTTTCTTGTTCTGTAGGTGCGTCACCTTCAGGTGAGTATCAGCGCCACGTATGATTTAAATGTCTTTTATGAGGCTTTTTCCCGTTGCGCAGCTAACCTGATGCCTTCTGTTCTGTTCGGCAGGTGTGGCAGCTCCGGAACGGCGATCGCGTTATGATGCTTCGATGGATCGCTGAAGTGAGCAGCCTTCTGGTGAGTATTAGCGTTGCGCAGTGTTGCAAAGGTTCTTTGCTCTGCACGGCTAACCTGGTGTTTTCCTTTTCAGCTCAGCAGATGCAGAGACTCCAGAGCGATCAAGATGGAGCGTCAGGTAAGAGCCTTGTTCTGTTTTCTCCTCACTCTTCCTTTCCGTCCTTACAGGCAGAGGTTCGTGAAGACCTGGACGGGAGTGGCTGAAGACAGGGCTGAAGCTAGCAGACACGGTGAGCGTTACGCTGCAGGAGTGCAGAATAACGCGAAGCGTGTTCTGTTCTGAGGGTGTGGTTTATATAGCCTCAAGAAGTAGTTCCCAGGTAAAGTAGTCCCTTCAACCACACCCTATCAAAGTAGTCCCAGGTTAAGTAGTCCCTCCAGCATGCTTCAGACTGGTCTGCATGTGATTCCTCTTTCCCTGCAAACTGCCTTGCTTGAGAGGGCAGTATGAGCCTGGCGCCAACGGTGCCAGGACTGAGTTCAGGAAGCCCTTAGGCAATCATTTGGGGCCTTAAAGGTCCCCATGGGTGCCAGTACCTGGGGCAGGCTAGTCTGCTCCCGATGTCTGGGGGCAAGCACCATGACAGAGATCTACCCCCAGCTTGTTTCTTTGAGAAGCGACTGACCCTGAGGGAGTTGGAGGTGGAGGAGTGAAGAGCTCAAGAGTGAAGGTATTTACAGAAGGACAGTTGAAGGTATTTTGGACCCAGGCCCCAGAAAGCCTTGTGGACAATGCAAAGAGTCTTGAATTTAATCCTTGCAGCAACTGGGAGCCAGTGAAGAGATTTCAGGGCTGGAGAGATACAATCGCAGGGCTTGAGGCCAACGACATGTCTTGCAGGCCTGTTCTGGATGAGTTGCAAAGAGCAGAGAGTAGAAGCAGGTAGATTTAGAAAGAGGCTGTTGCAATAATCCAACCTAGAGAGAACTAGGGCTCGAGAGACAGTGAGCTTCTGGGGGAAGGAATAATAAATGTGTCTTTATTGTAGCCAGTCAGTGCATGAATTCAGCCTGATACTGCATGTAAGTGTGTCCCAATTTGGGACATTCCGTTAGGACATGCATAGGAGTTTCGCTTACTGTGCATATCTGGCAAATACGGCAGTTCCTCTCTTTCTTGGGGATCCCTATCATACGACCCGTCACCGCCAGGACTGGTAGATGGTTTAGTCGCAATAAGAGGAAGAAGCGTCAAAGATGCTTAGAGGAGCATACCGTCATGTACGGCTGGGTTTTTTAAAAGGAATATAACGCATTTGATACTAAGGCATAGCTCTTTAATGAGGCTAGATGCTGAAGGTTTGCACCCCAGTCCCACAGCTCAATTTTCTTAATTAGGTATTTTTTATTCTTTGCCCGTAAGTGAACAATCTAGCTGATCAAACAATTTATTAGTGCTCATTTCCTACTCAGGGTCTCTTGCACTCTTCCGAAAATCTGAACCCACGTTACGCAGAAAGTGTGTACACAGGTTTGTCACCATCTGTACATACAGTAATGCATATTTTTCCAAAACCACTGAGGATAGAGAGAGAAGGCCAAGCCCTAATCTCCTAGCAGCCACTGGTATGCAAGGGGGTAAACCCAGTATCTTACACCAGTAGCGATTCTCAATCTTTTGTAACCAATCGAGGTCAATAATGGTTAGGCTTTCGAGCCCATAAGTAACGACCGGTACAAAACATTGTAAGCAAAGCCATCTCGTGCCCTCAATAAAGAAACCCCCCCGTTCTAAGCATAAAACAGTAAAATAATTATGTCAATTGTGCAGCCTTCCCTGACAGGCCACTGATACACCCTTTAAAGCCTCTCTTGGACTTCAATTCAACACCAAGATATTTGTACTCTACTACGTGTTCAATTGTAATGTCTTCAATGCACAAGTTCGGACAAATCACCTTTTTGGCTGAGAAAGTCATCAGTTTGGTTTTATTCCCATTTATGATCAGGGAATTCTCCCTAGCATTCTCCCATAGTGCTTCAGCCGCTCGTCTTATTCCTGAAAAGGTGTGGGACAGTGGGCTAGCAGGACTAGGTCGACGGCATATGCTATCATATGGCAATGTGTTGTGTGAATTTCGAGGGATGTACCTCGCTTTCGCAAGGACACCAGGTAGAACGCTTAGGTATGGGTTGAAGAGCGACGGGGCCAAGCCGCATCCCTGTTTTACTCAGTTGTCAATTTTGACTGGAGCAGATGAGGCCCTCTCGCTATCCAACCTAACCCTGGCAGTGTTGTTAATATGAAAGAGTTGCACAATGTACAATAGCGTGGGGGGCAGCCATAGCTCTCAGGTTTGGCCAAAGTCTACCCCTATCCACTGTGTCAAAGGCTGATTTAAAGTCAACGAAAGAGGGCGTACAACCCGGGAGTCTTTCACTCGTGCTCTCTCCGTCAAGCAGTCCATCAGTCTGAGGTTCTGAGAGGTAGAATATCCTGTGTGGAAACCACTTGATAATATCAAGAGAACAATGAATACACAGGGGCCATTGTGGGAGAGAAGTAAGAGGAGAGGAATGCTGGTAGGGAGAGGTAGGAGATAGGAGAGAGGCACAGCAAGTTTGAGGATAGTGGCCAATTAGTCTTAATGACACTCAAGAAGTACTCACCCCCACTGACAAAACCTGTCATTCAATCATCATGCCACCCGTGAGACAATCTACCTTTGGAGACACCATAACAGAGACAAGCCAGACAACAGGCTGATGCAGCCCGACAGCAGCACAAAGACAGCAGGAGACACCACGACAAAGGCAAACCAGACAACAGCTCGATGCAGCAAGGCATGCTTCAAAACGAGAGCAAGGGACACGAGATCAACGTCAAACAAGACTCCAAAGGGAGACCACAAGGGGGCGCAGAGGTGATGGTCGCATAACCCATTGTCTCCCTCTCCGGGCCCGAAATATGCCAGTGATTTAAGCTGTGCAAGGAGGTTTTTTCACCCATCCACACACTAAACAGCACCAGAAGACGATTGTGCAACAGCTGCGGCGGCCTCATCAGAAACTGTGAAACAGAAGCGCCAGATTCAGCATCGTTGCCTGGCTCCCCTGTGCCGCGTGGCAAAAAGAGAAGGCTGCGGAAGGAAAAAATGGCGCTCGGCAGCCTCTACGCATCAGTGAGATAAAGGTTAGTCTCACTCCAAACAGTCCTGCACGGCTGAAGCTGCGGGTGCAGTGGGAGAACATGAAGGAGCTAATGCTCGGCTCAACCCTTTGCGGAGCGGCGGAGCGGCGGAGCGGGAACGAGGGAGCCCGAGCCCGGCGGTGGCCTGTCCCCACCTGCCCCCACATCCAGCAAGAACAGCACCGATCGGAGGGGTGTGCGCTGGTGCGGGCGGCCCTGCAGAGGTAGGCGGACAGAGGCGATGTGGGCACGGCCACTCTCCCACCCTTCTCCGGAGAGCGCCGGAGATATGTGTGTGGGGGTGCCCACCCCTCGTCCTTCCACCCTAGACCAGCGGGAAGAAAACCACGTCATCTCCCATTTCCAGGGGAATTGGCCCTCACCTCCGGGGTGGTGCTGCCCTTCCGACCCCCTGAGAACATAATAGCACAACGGGTGGGAGCCCACTGAGCTCCCTGCCAATCTCAGCTGCGAGGTAACACTGGCGCACAACAACAGCTGTTCTTTCGGAAACTATGCTTACGGATAAAACAAGGGGACTGTTCACAGGCACTTCGAACGGAGGCTGCCTCAGGGAGATACTTTTTTCAGATCCCAACCCCGTAGTGATAGCAACACTGGTTGCTCATCAGTTTTGAGGACCCCCAGACCGAAAAGAAAAGAAAAAAAAGGAGGAAAAATCACGTGTAACATAGGACCCCAGCCCCAGCCACAGGAGTCCAGTGTCCAGGCACTACATCTACGTTTGTTGGTCACTTCCAGCCCTATCCTTGGCCCCGGTGGCCATTAGCAACCCGCCAGCGCCAGCAACTACAAAAAAAGTGATGCTACAGTGACGCCATCACGCAACGGCAGAGGTACTAAGATCTTCATCATCGCCCTACAAGAGAAAGTTCACGTAATATCGCGGAGGCCCCATCACGCCTTAACATGCCCACCCCGGGGAGGCCTGGCCGCGAGGAGGAGGCAGGTGAGGAGATGGCTGGAAGCGGGGCTGCTAGAGACCAGGAAGAATAGTTGAGTTATTGGCAAAGTCCTACTAAAGGGTAAACCACCAAAGAGGTTATAGTGCAAAGTGCCCGGCCCCACACTGCAGATTGGGCACAGCAACATAAGGCACGAGAGGCGTGAATCCTTCGCCTACTGACCTCTCACGCAGCAATAGGGGCCAATTGGCTCCACCTAAAACGAGGCTGGACCCGCGCACCCTTGCAGCCTTGCAGAGGTTCAGCCGCACAAACACAACCATGGAGCGGGAGGAAGTCCAAAGCTCCTCGGACATCCCAGGCAACGACTGCGATAGCGCAACTAAATCGGATATACAGTTCTTACTTGGTGAAATCAGATCAGTTAAAACTAGCCTCACAGAAACAGTCTCTGACCTACAGACAAAGATGGCAAAAGTCGAAGATCGCTTAGAAGCAGTCGAAAATAACCAGCAGTCGGGAGATATCACCAACATGCAATACGAAGCTAGGCTCTTGGACCTTGAACAAAAAGAACGTGACATGGAGCCCAAGGTCGATGACTTAGAAAATCGAGAGCGGCGATCTAACATTTGCATAATGTGACTGGAGGAAGAACAGGGAGAAACCCCACAGGCTTGGAAAGAAAGGTCAAAACCTTAATCTCAACCCTTTACAGTGACACAAACCCCCCCGTGCTGGAGTTCGACAGGGTGCACAGGGTGGGAGGCCCACCAACGGGTCTCCGCTCCGTCCTTGTCAAATGCCACTACTACACACAGAGACAAGACATTCTGCAGAGGGCAAGAGAAAAGGACACAATAGAATTTTGAGGTTCGAAAGTAAAACTCTACCAAGACCTTTCAGCGATGACCCTGGCAAAAAGAAGAGGATGTCGTCCATTCACGGGCTGGCTGCAGGAGAAGGGGGTGAGGTACCGATGGGGCCACCCCTTCTCTCTGACATTCGAGTACAATGGAGAGGAATTTAGAATAGCCTCAGTGGAGGAAGCTGAGCAAGCCCGCTGTCACCTTCTAGGCCCAGCTACAAGTCCAGATACTCACAGTCGGAGGAGAGAGCCCACAGGCCCACGCTGAGAAGCAGCAATTAAACCACTGAGATGGGGGCAAAGCACAATTGAAGTGGAAATACAAATGGCTAAACACTCCCTAAGGACTCAGTATTGCTCTCACAACCTTTGCGATGTTTCGCAGATCTATTTCCTTTTTTAGCGTACCAATGCAAAATTCTGGTACAGCCCGCCAACCGATGTCTAACAGAATGAATCGAGGGTTGTACAAGCCTTAGGGTGTTCACTGCACTCTGTTTATTCTTTACACATGCTGTTTCTTCCTTGCACAAAAGTTATAGCTCTAGTTAAAGCCTGGAGAGGGGTCTCGCCATGGTGGCCCTTTTTGATCTAGGGCATCTCTTTTTTCTTTTTCAGAGGGGAATGCTCCCGGTAGCATCTCATATGAGGGGGGGAGGGAGGAGGGAGGATACACTCATCCATACAAGACAACCGATTTGATCCGCAATAAGATCCCACACCTACACTCTGCAGTATTGTAGCAAGTCTTCCACTCCACTGCAAAGAAAAGGGGTAGACCACCACGCAACTTGCTGGGCAAAGGGGTGCCAACCACGACTTTCATCAGTGGGTATGGCTCGCTCTGAGAGCATAGACTTCGGTTCCCTAAATGTGAAAGGCCTTAATTCCCCGCAGAAAAAATCAATGCTGGCACGGCAGTTCAACCAATCTAAACTTGATGTCCCCAGAAGAAAGGCGGAGTGGGCATCTTGTTGAAAAGGACCTTGGGGATCCAAATATAGAATGTATACAGGGACACTCAGGGGAGATATGTAGCTCTCAAAGGTAAATTTAGACCATGCCCCATTACACTCTGCTGAGCCTACGCACGTATGTGAGAGGTAGGCAGGGGGCAGACAACATCAGGAAGACCTAAGACCTCATGGCCACACTCCGAGAAGCTGGGGATGACCGTCTCTTACTTTCAGTAGATGCAGAAAAAGCTTTTGACCGTGTAGAACGGCCTTTTCTGGGAGCAGTCCTGAAGTGGGTGGGACTGGGAGTCACATGGACACAAGGAGCGAAAGCGCTTTACCAATCGGCTCAAGCCAAGGTTACTATTAATGGAATCTCATCAAATCACTTCAATCTCACGCAAGGCACGAGGCAGGGCTGCCCGCTCTCACCCCTTATCTATGCCCTAGTAATAGAGCCCTTTGCCCAAGCCATCTGATCTAATTCCACGATCCGAGGCATCCCCCGAGGAGGTAAAGAATACAAGTTTTCCGACAACATCTTATTGTACCTCACCCATCCATCGGAATCCATCCCCGCCTTCTTCCGAGAATTGTCACGCTACGGCACCCTTTCAGGCTTCCGAGCAAATCTCCAGAAAACCATAGCTGTCCCCCTAAAAAAGAATGTCGAATTATTGGAACTCTTAAAAACAAACTGGGGCTTTGAAGTGCAATCTGACTCAGTCAGGTACTAGGGAGTGAATATTACAGTTTCTCTCCCAGACTTTTTCGAGGCCAACTATATCCCCCTATGGAAGACCATTCAAAACGATATCAGCAGATGGCTCAAACTGCCCATGTCGTGGGCAGCGTGCTTCACCACCATAAAGATGAACATTCTGCCGAGATTTTTATTTTTGTTCCAATCCCTCCCAATTATCATTCCAGACCCATTCCTGGCAGAGGTAAAACGCACGCTACTGAGATTCCTATGGGCCGATAAAAAGCCCAGGATCCAGTACTCCACACTAATTCAGCCCAAAGACGGGGGAGGTATGGGTTTCCCAGACCTAGAAGAATACTACAAAGCATCACAGCTTCGGATACTACCAGATCATTTGTGGGAAAATCCCGAAAAAACAGTGGGTAGCAATAGAAAATGACTTTTTCGCACCAGTCACGTTGGGAGAATGGTTGTGGGTTCCATTATCGGACATGACGCAAAGAATTAAAGAGCACCCCGTCCTCAAGGTGTTGTGGTCCCTTTGGTGCCCAGCCCGAGCCATGCTGGGGTGACATCCTGGCCCTCCCCTCTTAGCTGCATTTGGTCCCCCCCTATTCAAGACTTCTTGAGCGAAGTTCACCGGTTTCAACCCTGGTACGAATCGGTGCTTGCCCGTGCTGGGCATTTGTGGAAAAAGGGTTCATTTGTCACCCTAGAAGAGTTAAAGAGTGACCTACAAGGTGTAGAGGTGCCCCCATGTTATTTCTCCAGTTAAGAAGTGCCTTGAATGACGCTCGTTGGGGCGAGTCTCTAAAACGCAGTCTGACACCGTTTGAGCAAATACTAAGCACCCCCCAGACACCGAAAGGTCTCATTGCACGAATTTACAAAGCATTGATCACCAGAGGCCACCTCCAGCGCCCGCCATCTGAAGCTAAGTGGGATGCAGAGCTACCACTCGCAACCCAGCCAGAGATGTGGAAGGTGATATATAAGGCAGTGTGGGCGTCAACCATCTCTATGCAATATAAAATGCACAATGCACGGCTACTGATGAGGTGGCATTATACTCCATTAAGGCTGTCCAAAATGTTTCCGGGCACATCTCCCTTCTGTTGGAGAGGCTGCGGAGAATGTTGTGATTACTGGCACCAATGGTGGAAATGCATTAAGGTACAAATGTACTGGAAGGAAGTTCTGGGTTGGATCCAGGCCATAGACGGGATTTCCAGGGAGCTCACAGCTGTGCTGGTTCTATTTGGGGTCGAGTCAGACGAGGAAGAGTCGTATGAGTCACTGTCACACAAATTTTGTTCTTATTACCGTTTCACAATTGCCTATTCATTGAGACCACGAGAGACCATAGATTGGTACTGTGAATTTAACATGTATCGATATTATCTTGTTGAAAATCAATAAAAATATATAAAAATTAAAAAAACAACACTCCAAAGTAAAAGGGCCAGGCAAGCTGAGGTAATCTTTTTGTTTATGACCCTACTGGATTGACACGCAAGATTGTGTATAATGAGGTGGTCAGTGACAATATCAATTATTCCTAAGAATGTACATGTATGACTAGGCATTGACAAAGTATACAGAACTATTTAGCCAATTCTTAAGTCTCTTTGTTAACTGGTGGAAAATCATATGCAACGCTTGGTTACTTTTTAGCCTGGGTAATGCTGGGTATATATGCTAGTTAATGCACTCTAAATCTAACAATGGGCCTCATTACAAGTATGGCGGTAAGGCAACAACGGCGCTGGTCTCGCTACCGGCACCTTTGCTACCGTACCGCCATACTACGAGTTGTGCTCACGGGTTTCGGGAATGCGGCACCCGTGAGCACAACTCGTGGATGCACCGGCACCGTTATGAATGGTGCCGGTGCATCCAAGCTCCCCATTCAGCCCTATGGGGCCGAATGGGGATGGGGAGTCCCTTATTGCCAGCACCCGCGAATGGGCAATTACCGGGTCCGCCGGCCTCGGCATGACCTGGTAATTGCCCATTCGCGGGTGCCGGTACAATCACGGGTCCGGCGGCAGCCGTGCCTTTGTTACAGGTATGGCTACCGCCAGACCCGTAATGAGGCCCAATGTGTTTAAAACATAAAATACAACTGTCTCTATATACCTTCAGGTAAGAGATGTAGGTGTAGCCACTCAATGAAATAAAGTTAGCCCTGACACTCTTTTTCTGACATAAGGACAAATGTGACACTGAAAGTGTTCATAGATCTAGGTCATAACGAATGCTAGAACCAGACCCCGTCAGTTCTTGGAGCAACATTGCACCAATCACACCCACTTAGTCCGTGTACATGGTCAGTAGCGGCCTGCCAGCCGAAGCCTATGCCCTGTAAGGCCCCCTAAGCGGAGGTGATTGCTATTCACACGACAGGGTTTGTCTGGGGTTTGACTAGTTGTAGTTTTTGCATTTACTGGAGCCAGGATCCTCGCACATTGCGCAAGCACAATCTCCAGTAAAAGAAAGAAAAAATGATGGCCGTTGCTTTTCCAAGAGTATAGTAGAGTCTTCTCTCTGTGGTTTCTGAATGCCAAAGGACTGTTACATGTTACATTGAGGGTGACAAGGGATCTCAAATTCTGCACCCGATGGCTTTACATTTCCTACTCGGTTCTGAGACCAGGAATCGAAGCAGAACACAGTGATGCAACAACAAGGGCTCCCAATGCAATCAGCTCAAGGGCAAAGTGGCTTCCCTCCAGCAGCCTGCAGCGCCCCCTCCAGTGTCCTGGAGGTCACACAGTATAAGTCCATTCTCTTCAGTTTGATATTTACAGATATCAGAGACGAAACACCTCATTTTGAGGCCTGGGTAAGTGGGCTGTGATAGAATCTACAGCGTGAAAGCCTTGCATAAGGCTTTTATGCTGTAGATTACTGTCACTGTCAATTTTCATGGATTTGTATGCAGCAAGGAGGGGCGGAACGTGTCTTTGGTTTCCGCCGCTGCCTTCCTCTCCACCACATAAATACTCCAGCATTTGCACCGGGATGGATTTTCATGCCACCGCACATGCCTTATATTTCTATGGAGTCCACCGTCTTTTTATAGTAGCAAAAAACAGGTGGATTCCCTAGGAATCCATTGTAGATGCCACCTGCATGCGTACATGGCAGACAGCGGAGTGCAAAAGGGTGTCGGACAAGCATTTACGCCACCTTTTTCAACTGCCATTTTGCATTCTGCCAGGCAAATGATGAAAATTTGGTGGCGGGGACCCGTGATCGTGAAGGTGCACACGTAACGGCTCCTCATTGCCAAATCACAGAAGACTCGGAAATGACCTCCAATGTGTCAAATCAGAGCACTTAATGTGTGAATCACATCTCTAAAATGCTCTCTTTTGATCGCCATTTTTTCTTTGAACTGTTCCTGACCCTCATAAAGAATAACAGTAGCTGACATGAGGAAAAAACACACGTGCTTTCAGAAGGTTCATTCTGACTCACTGGCAGATGTGGTCGGGATGCAGGTGTAGACTGTGTGAACCAAGAGCCACCATGTCACTGCTTCTTTTTTACCTGAGAAAGGGAACACAAGATAAAGGTCATCAGGAGAAATTCTCTGCCACTTGTGGCACCTCTGGTGCACTAGAGCGAAAAGTAGAGCCACATCATCTTGTCTATACGGTTTGTGTGTGAATTGTAAGGTGACAGTTTTGTGTAATGATATGATATGATATGGCATTTGTAACATGCCTATACACAAGTGTTTCAAGGCGTGACGAGGCAAGGGAGGGGGAACAGAGGGAAAACAGATAACGATGCTACTAGGCCAAGTGTCATTCAGATTGCGCATGTGCATGGGAAGGGGGAGGGGGGAAAGTGGGCCGGGAGGGAGGGGGGTACAGTGCAGTACATGGGATAATAGAATAAATAACAGTAGGTAAAGTACAGCCAACAGGTGGCAAGGGTAAGTGCAGACATTGGGTGTCAAGTGCTGGTAGGGGAATGTAGGGGGACTGTAGGGGTACAGAAACAATGACACAAACCCTGATTCATGGAACTGTGCAAAGCGTATTTTTGCAGTGCAAAGTCACTTTTCAGCAGTGCAAAACCCTTTGAAACGCGCAAAAGAATTCATGAATCGGGCCATGAGTGTTCAATAGTTATCCACACTAATGTGATGCTCTAGGAAAGCAATTGTTCATTTTGGTCCCAGAATGTTTTATTTAAAGATGCAATTTCATGCTCATTGCTCATCAATTACCTTGTACTTGCAAACAGCAACTAGCGCCCATTTTCAGTCAGTTCCTTGTAAACCGCCATCAGAAGTAGACGCTGGGTCCATCTTCCTGTTTAGCTGAAATGTTTCACGGTATTTTAAAGCAGGGTAGTGGTCTCTAGTAGTTGGGGGGAAAAAGCACACACACCACAGTAGATTAGATTCTGAGCATGTCATTTGATCAGCCACAAAAAAAGATATGGGCCGATTTAGAAAGATTTTTCAAGATGTAAGTGTGATTTTCATCTTGAAAAGGAAATCATAATTTACTATTGCGCACATTGCAAACAAATTAACAGGCAGCCTTTTCATTTTCCAGGACCTCATAAATTGCAAGGATGGGTACAGTTAGGTTTGCACCTTTATTCAAAAACGTCCATTCCATGCAACTTTCGTCATTTGCACTGAGAAGTGCAAACAGGAGGAGGAAAAAAGCAAGCATAATCACCTTTACGCCTTCTTTTCGCAATTTGTAGTGCAACCTATATACATGCCACCTGCTATTAGAGCATTCAAAGCACCATTTACAATGGATTTCTATGGAATCTTCCTACTTTTACTATTCCACAGAAATATGCCTCCATCATGAAGATCATTTGCTGGCGGCAATGCGCGTAGATTTGTATGTCGCAGTAGATAGTGGAAGTGGCATTCTGCTCAGTGCCCATGCTCTGCCATGCAAATCAATGAACATATGGAGTGGTGTAAAAAGAATACATACATTCAACGACAGATTCTGTATCAGAACGACGCCGAAACAATGCTACGCACCTAGGCCTCAAGAAACACCAGAGACTTTCGGACATTACTTAAGAGCGTTAATGGCCAGTCCGCTCCACCGATCACAAATTCTGTAGCTGAACGAAGCTGGACACAACACTTCACAGACCTATACCGCGTTCCCCAAACTCTTAAGCCACAGGCTCCGTTGTTGAATGAAAAGCAATGGATCAATTTGACTGACGTGGAAGACATCGCCAGAGTAATTACCAACTTAAAATCATCGAGATCACGAGGCCCCGACGGGTTGTCAAATTTGGACCTTAAGGAACATCCGATGGAATGGGCATGTGCAATTGGCGAATTATTTAAACTCTGTCAAACCCAGAAGCAAATTCCGAAATCCTGGATGGAGGCTGTTCTAGTTCCAATTTTTAAGAAAGGAGACAGAAGTGCGCCAGCAAACTACAGACCGATAGTGCTCCTTGACACCATTGGAAAGATCTTCGCGTCCCTTCTGCTGCTGCACTTTAAGAATTGGGCTAGAAACTCTCCCTCAGCTGACATCTTTCAAACAGGCTTCCAGAAAGGCGCCGGAACAGAAATAAATCTTCTGATCATTAACATCATTAAAGCAAATGTAAAGAGCGGAGCGCCTAAGGTCTACTTGGCGATGGTGGACTTATCCCAAGCGTTCGACATGGTAGACAGAAACCGTCTATGGTCGAAGTTAATAGCTTGGAAGTGCCCAGGTCTGGTACTCGAGCCCATAATAGCCCTCCACACTTCAACATCTCTTCGGGTCCGCCTTAGCCGGCAAGGCACGCTCTCGGACCAGATCAAAACCGAATGAGGGGTCAAACAGGGATGTCCACTTTCACCGGCATTGTTCATAGCCTTTATTGGAGATTTCCAAGAATCAGAGAGAACATTTGGTCATTTCCGCCAAAGGTAGGCACCCTTTCGGTATCAAGATTGTGGTACGCCGACGATCTGGTGCTCATGATCAGACGGCGTTGGGCCTACAAAGACAACTAAAAAATCTAGTGACATGTATGGAAAACAACAACTTGAAAATCAACACATCGAAAACCAAAATCTTGATATTGACAAAAACAACAAGGAAACAGCAGCATAACAGCTCGTGGTTCTTGGAAAACGAAAAAATTGAACTGGTAAATGAATACAAATACTTGGGAATCCAGCTTGATAACACCATAAAAGAGAACTCCCGGCAAAATCTGCTTTGGGACAAAATGAGAAACCTAACCGCACAAGCAAGAGCAATAGATAAAAGGTTTGGAAAGTTCTCGTGGATTCCCACAATCCAGTTCTATAAAGCAAAAGTAGTGCCTGCAGTAACCTACGGAATGGCAGCAAACTTAACATTGGCAGAGGAACTCTGGACCCAGTTGGAAGGATTCTATTGGAAAACAGTACTAGGTTTGCCAAAGTCAGCCCCTATGCCAGCGATT
The DNA here is from genome assembly GCF_040938575.1 of Ambystoma mexicanum. Classification (NCBI taxonomy): domain Eukaryota; kingdom Metazoa; phylum Chordata; class Amphibia; order Caudata; family Ambystomatidae; genus Ambystoma; species Ambystoma mexicanum. Next base: position 988,934,679 of record NC_090921.1, read on the forward strand.
CGAAGAGACCTGGTCTACCGTCACTAGCGGTAGTGGTAACTCAAAGGGCCACACAGCTGTACAGAAAAATCCTGATTCCTGCCTCACCCCCAATTTGTCAGGTGGTTGCCTCCGAAATCAGCAAGGGATCTTGTAAACCATTAGCTGAAAATTTCAAGCAAACCTAGAAATGGTAGCGTGTACTGAAGACACCTTAATTTTAAACCCAGGACGAGTGAAGACAAAACTCAAACAACAGGACTGGATTAACACAATCGGAAAAAGCCAGTCATATAAATCTTTACTGCACCTTCCGATATCACACAAACAGCTGAAAGTCCCATTAAAATATTGTGAGAGATTACTGGTAAAAGAGTTAAAGAAAAGCTTTATGAAAGCTCGCTTAAATCTACTCCCTACTAGAGAAATCTTAAACATCAGAGCTCTCTCACTGACCTCGGACTGCCGTTTCTGTGGCATTCCAAATGAAGTGGAGTCAATCCCCCACCTTCTCATGTCCTGCCCAGCACTAGCACTTGAGAGGCAAGCATATATGACACCACTTAGCGGCCAGTCGTTGATTCTAGATGAGCAAACATGTTGATACCATATGATATCAGGAGACTCGTCTAGATGGTCTAGGGCAGCGGCCAAATTCTTCGAAGTGGCGTTATAGAAAGTCTCTGCCGCCCCCTAAGCCACACCATATACATCCAAAATTACATCAAAATATACCAACACACCAAACATTCCGACGTTTACGTGAAAGTGGTGTCTCTCTAGGTAGCTGGCTAACGACTGAACGGAAACGAGAAATTTTCTTTTGTAAAAACCTTTAAGGTTATAAACAAATAAAAAAAAAAGAATACATAAACGTTTTATGCATGCCTTTGATGCAACGCCAAACGGAAAATGACCTCCAAAGTTCCATCATGTGACAGTTACGTTATGTTGTTGTTATTGGACATTTGTATAGCGCCTTTCACAATTGGGATGAACACCCTCGGAGACCATAGTCCAGGTCAGTGGAGAAAGTAGGGTGGTAAGTAGTGTGTGTGTGCACTCAGTATGTGTCCAGCTAGACCGAAGTTTGTGGTAGGTAGCTGCATTCTAATGCTAGGAGTAGTGTAGAGGTTGTGTGAGACCAGTAGTATGTGTGCAGCTATGCCGAATTGTCTTGGGTAGTTGCATTTTAGCGGAGGTTGTGCTTGAATATGAGATTATGCGTTCAGCTAGGAATATTTAGTCGTGGGGGATAGTTGCGTTCTAAAGATTGTTGAGTTGTGCATGGTGGTGCATAGTTATGTGTGCAGCTAGGCCGAAATGAATCATTGGGGATAACTGCATTCTAATTGTTTTTGGTGCAGAGGAGAGTGTCAGCATATTGGTAGGTGAGAGTATCCTTGCAGTTGTTGGAAGAGCTCCCCTGTTCCTCATTACCTTCCTCTACCTGCCAAATTCACGTTTGCTTCCTATTATCGAGGTTTGGTGCTTTAGTTCTCCAGGAACCTCTCACTCTAGTGTGGACTCAATTCTGTTTTGCCAAGCATGGCCGTACCTCTCTCAGGCTTACCAATATAATCAATCTTGAGTTTGGCCGTTTCCCAAACCTGCTGTACCAGGCTATTAGCTTCCCTAAGCTTTGGGGTGTTGAGTGTTTAGGTCTAGGGTTATAAGGGGCTGCAAAGGGTAGTGGTCATTGTAGTGGTAACAGTCCTGATGCTCTGCTGGGCCAAACGATTGCAGATCTACATTCCACCATCCCTGTGTCTACCTGAGTGGGCAATTACTTGTTGGTAGACACCTTCTCGATAAGAAGCTACATCCAGTTCTGTTCTGTCGGAATTACGAGTACTTCCCAGATACGTGGTTGGTTACTCAATAAACCTGAAAGGTCCAGCGTCAAAAACCAGACTGTGCTATTAGTGCTTTGTCAGTCTGACATTTTAGGTGTAGCATATGGCTGAGTATTCCGTGCTTAATTTGTGGTGGTGTTTGCCAGCACTTCGCCCTGGCACTTATTGTGGTGGTGTTTGCCAGCACTTAGACGTGGCACTTATGTCTGAGCACTGGCACTCATTGTCTCAGACTCAGTTTCATTATAATGTGGTGTTTTGGCAACTTTATTATTTGAACTGTCAGTAGTAATCACACATCAAGGAATACAAGTGTGAAAGGTCACATGTCTCTGCATTCCGAGCCAGTTCATTGTTATTTGTGAACCTGTTGATCCACGGTAATTATCAATTTTCTTGAATAACAATGAGTTGGAAGCTGACAATACACGGCACTCATGCTCGCCATGCCCACATACTGCTCCAGCCAGCCTGCATGACATTGATGCTGCTCCGATACCATAATGACCAGCAGTACTGCCTCAGCAGGATCGGTGGCTCGGGCCTGTGGTGTGAGCGGCAGCCATGTAGCTGCGGTACCAGGAGCAATTAACTTGTTCAGTCTGCAGGTGGACACATACAAGTTATGTGACAGTGTCAGTGGAATCAATTGCTGGTATTTTCCATGCACAATTCTGGTTCCATTGTGCCTTTGTAGGTGGCCGCGTGCCGACGCCACATAAAGGGCTTTGTCAAGTTGAGATCTCTCCCAGCTTCTTTCGGTATAAAGCCAGTATGGGGCGTGCTGGTAGGCAGGCACATGCCAGGCCGTCGACCTACTGAGTCTTAAAGACTGAAAATGGCGCTGCCCAGTGCCATCGTTGGTGCAGAGGAGCACCCAACTGAGAGAGAAACACAGGACAGTCATCTGCACCGCAAGAGGCGCATGGCAGGGATAAGGCCACTGCTGATGAAGGGAATGCCTGTTCTGAGTGCCACAATATTTTTAATAAATCTTGCTATATTGTTTGACAGGCAAGGGTATCAGTTCAGTAATGATTGTGTGTCAATTTGTCCATCAGTTTACCATAGGAAGAACACAGGTGTGCTCAATTTGTGGTGGAAAGATGTTTCACTTGCCACCTAGAGAATCAGGTCAGCATGTTGATGACGAGAATCTGTTTAATGAATGTTGTAGGCCCGGGGGTACTTTGGGCCAGAGGAAATGAAGATGCAACATGTCTTTACTGGGTAACTGGGAAGGACTCCCAACGCGTGGGGAACCCTCCCCTTTTATTGGCAGTGGTTCACGTAGGTCACCTGACAAGGTCCCCACGTGCACCGTAACATCCCCTTCCAACTCTCCTCCAAACAAGAACATTTGACAACAACAAACATAACTGAACAGGTTTCCCATTGCTCACTCCATCACATAGTCTTTCAGCCTCTCTGGGGCTGGCTGGCAGTGCGCTGGGGGTATATAGCCTGGACGGGCACCAAGCTGTCGGCGTTCTCCGCGTCAAGGCTGTTGTCGCTCCACTCCTCGCCCCTTGCCAGCAATTCTTTCTCGGAGCAGTGAGTGTTCATCCTCCCTCTCTGGGGGATCCCTCGTCAGGGTTTCTCTGAGATGCCGGAACCAGCTGCAATTTCAGGTGAGGGAAGAGCCCTCACGGGTGGCTGTGATCATTGTTCCTTGATGAGCTGCCATCCTCCAGGGGACCAGGTCATGAGGCAGGCATAGCTTGTGCATGGAGTTCTTGGCCTGGGCCAGCACCTGATCCCCACCTCCAGTGGCTGCTCCAGCAGGCCGTGGCAAGCCGATTCTTTGGTATTCAGTTGCTCCTGCCAGCAACTCACTAATGCAGGCTCTACCACTCCTGGCAACCAAGCTTCATGCTCTGGGATTGTGGACCTGACTTGGCGGGCGAACAGTGCTTCTGCCGGGGACACACCTGTGGCGGAAGGCAGCGTTAAGCGTTATGCCATGAGGAATGCCATGAGTGCGGGCTCAAGCGCCTGCACCCTTTCCAGGGCAATGCGGAAGGCCTTATTGAGAGTCGGCATAAACCGCTCCACGTCGCTGTTACCTCAGGGCCATCACAGTGTGATCCGTGGTGCTCCACCCCGTATGATTCAAGGAAGCTGGCTAGTTCCTCAAACAGTGATTCGGGAAATCCGAAGGTGGCGAATAGCTCTTTCAGCACCGGCATGACGGCCCTGGCTTTTTTGGAGCCCACGAAGTGTACAACAGTGTACAACAGGGTATCTCGAGAATTAGTCGAGAGTCCAACGTCCATGCTCAGGGCTTTCCACTGGACCTCCAGGTGCATGCAGCCACAGCATCGTCAACTTTTCCCTCATCTCTGGGAACCACACCTTCTTGCAAAGCCTTGCCACCGTCTTGGTCACTCCTTGGTGGCCCCTTGAGGGCGGGGTCGATCACCGCCTTCTGAAGAGACACAGGGATTACCAGTTGTGTCCCCCAGAGCAGTACGTGTTCTGGCCCTATCGTGAGCTTGCTCCTCATGTTCCATAGGCCCCTGAGGAAGGCTTGCGCTTCGGGCGTCTTGGTTTGAGTGATGCTCAAGAAGTCCTTCCACTGCCCGACCGCAGCTGCTCTGTCAGCTCCTGCATGCCCGAGTCCTGGCAGGTTGCCTCTGCGATGTCAGTGACAGACATGGACCTTTGGATTGCTGCCCGAGTAACTAGCGCCACTGTGGCCTCAGTGTTATACACAGGAGTCTCCTCGCCTCCGGCGGGCCCTGTCGGGTGGCTGGACAGGTAATCCGCCGGGTTGTCGGCACCCACTGTGAAGGTTAGTGTCACATAGTACTCCTATAGTTGAAGTGAAGCGCTCGAGCCTGATCAGGGGTCTGGGGGTCTGGGTGCTGTCCCCCCCAGGATAGGAGATAGGGTTTGGTGGTCAGTGACCACCGTAACAGGGTGTCCATAGATGCGGATATGGAAATTCTTGCGCATCCCCTGGACCGCCTGCGCCTCCTGTTCAATCTGCAAATACCTGCACTGTGTGGCCGTGAGTGCTTTGCTAGCAAATGCGATCGGTTGCCTTTCTCCAGATTCGGAAACTTGTAGGAGTACTGCTCCCACCTCCACTGGGCTCGTGTCCACCATCACCTCCGATTCCTTCGTTGGGTCAAAATACGCCATGGTCGCATCGGCCGTGAGGGCATCCTTGGTGGCCTTGAATGCCTCTTGCTCCGCACTGCCCCAAGTCCTGGTCCGTCTTTGTCAGGACACGTAGGGGTTCAGTGAGGGTGGCAAGGTTTGGGATGAATCTCCCGCAAATGACCATGCCGAGGTAACTGTGGACTTCAGAGAGTGAAGTCGACGTGGGTGACACCTTGATGTCTTCCACCTTCCTGGGGTGGGGTGACATCCCCTCGTCGTGAAAGATGAATCCAAAGAACTCCACCCTTGGCTCCATGAACCTGCTCTTCCTCGGGTTCAGGGTCAGTGCCATCCGGGACAGCCTCTCCAGCACTGCTGTGAGCCTGGCCATGTGCTCCTTTGGTGATGCCAAGTACACCAGCACGTTGTTGCTCATGTTGAGGACCCCTGGGAGGCCCGCCAGCATGCCCCTGATGGTGTGCTGGAAACCTTGGACGCCGATGACACACCGAAGCTCAGCCGCCGGTATCGGAATATGCTGATGTGGGAGGAGAGCGTAGTAATGGCCCTGGAGTCCACATGCAAGGGACTCTGATGGTACCCCGCCTTGAGGTCCAATGTCGAAAATAGCTGTGCTCCCGCAGATCGGCTAGGATATTGTCGAGCGTGGTATGCCTCTCCCTCCTCATTGCACGATTGGGCAGCCTCATGTCCATGCAGATGCAGACCTCTTCTGGGCACTTCGGTTTGGCTGCCACGGCGATCGGTGATACCCAGGTCGTGGACCCTTCCACTCGCTCGATGATGCCAGCTCCCTCCACCTTGATAAGCTCGGCCGCTACCTTCTGCCGCATGTGGAGTGGTACACAGCAGTGCCTCAGCGCCACTGGTTGGATGGTTGGGTCGACGTGCAGCCGCACCTCCTGTCCTTTTAGGCAGCCTACTCCCTCGGAAAGGGTGGGAACTGAGTCAACAGTCTTTGTCCTGGCGGTATACCTAGAGGGCGAAATGCACCAGTCCCAAGTCCTCGGCCGTTGCACAGCTAAGCAAGGTCTCTTTTGCCACAGGCGTCCTATCGAACATGGCCTATATCATTATATCTTCATTATATATGTGCATCGATGTGATGAAGAACCCCTCCAGTGGTTGGGATGAGTAGCCTCCATATATGAATATGCAAATAGTTAGGTGTTGCATCAGTGCTGGTGAGAACTTTCTGAACTCTGCTGTTGGCAGGACGTGTCCATTAGGATTGACATCCTTGTTTGCATGATGGTGATCGAGCATCGGGGCTTCCTCTGCTGCTGCCTGGAATCCAGGCATATCGCAGAAAATAAAGAATGCCTCTGCTATGTCACCAGCTCCTTCCATCCTTCCATCCTCAACAGGGGCACCAGTCCTGTCCTCCCGTCCTCATCCACTGCAGCCACCTGCCGGTACCTGGGCCTGGGTGTTGTCAGGGGTGGTCGAGACACCTGAGCGGATTGCCAAGGCACTCTGCACATTTGGGCATAGTGGTTGACCTTGCCGCACCACCCGCACATGGCTCCCGCTGCTGGACATGGCTGGTCATGATGTGCCGGGCCGCCACGCATCGCATGGCTTCTGGCGCTCCTCCAGAGGTTTCTGCACACCCTGCATGCTCTTCTTCCTGTATCTTCTGCAGGACCTTGATGACCCTTTCGTCGTCACTGCCTGCACTATCTCCGGATGTCCAGCTTTCAACGCTTCCTCCATTTGCACCGCTCTGAACGTGGAGAGCTCCTGGGTTCTTCCTAGCTCCAGGAACCTGTGAAGGGGTATGTCTGGCTCCTTTAGAAACTGGCGGTGCAGCGCCGCTGAAGAGCAGTGTTGGATAATCTGCGCCCTTATTTCTTCGGTCTTGTCGACCAGCCGACAGGTCATGGCTAGTCTCTGTATGATACGCGTCCAGTGACTCCGCAGGATCTTGATGGGCCTGCAGTAGATGAAACCTCTCATAGTCCCTGTTAACCAGCAGTTGTAAATACTCCTGAATCACTTCTTTTACTGTGCTATACGAGATGTCTCACGGCCGCAAAGTTTTGAAAATCTGATGCACCTCGCTGCCCACGTAGAACAGTAGCATAGCCCTCTGAGCTGCGTTGTTGTCCTCCTTGGCATTAGCGAAGTAAATCTCTAGCCTCTCCACCCACATGTCCCACTGTGGTCCATGGTTGGTAGGGGCACCTGAGATGTCGAATTCCAGCACTGGACACACGGTAAAGCTTCGGGGCTCCTCACGGGCCATGCCCGAGTTCCTGCACCCCTCACTCTGGGGTGCTGACAGGAACAGCCTGGCGATAGATTAGGTGCCTGATCCGCTGTCCTGGTCTTCATCCCCCATGTTGGTAGGGCTCTTTCACCACCCTTTGCAACGATGTGCCTTCTGTGCAGATCCCCCTTGTCGGCATGAGCACCCCTGGGATCTCCCCGGGGCCGCAAGCCGAGTCGCTGGGTAGTCGTGTGGTGGATGAGGCGATTGGGCCAGCTCCCTCCTACCACCTCCACCCGCAGCACGGGCACCCGGCCCACTTGTGGGATGGAGTCGCTGTGTCCTTTGGGGTGCCCCCTTGTGCTGTGGGCTGTGTGAGCACCTTGCGTGCATAGTGCCGGTGCAATAGCCCGTCTTTTCCTTTGGCATGCGTTCCGCCTTACAACCGTGTGTGTCCCTTGGTCCGAGGAGCCTGTGTGCACCCTGCTTGCCTCGCGCTTGCCTCGCTTTGCCTGCTGCCACTAACAATATGGCTGAGCGCGGTGCCAGATAGGGCTGCGCGGCAGCCCGCCCAGGTGATGAAGAGGCGACGGAGCTCCTGCTCACACGGCACGCCTGGTCCTCTGTGCACCTTCGTCGCCAGTTGTAAGTGATGTAAAGAAAACACCAATTGGAATATTTTGGCAACATGTGTGTTGTAGAAAGGCACAACATAACTTGGGGAAATAATGTGTAGCAAAAGAAAAAGTGCAAACATGCTAATACTTACATAAGGCCTTTGTTTGGAACCCCCAGTGTTGTTTTTCTTCGGGGGTACTGTCCTCCAAACAAGTAGGATCATAAGGCAAATCGCGGAAGGAACTCTGCTTTATTCCCGCACGTAAACAGCTGACAGCCCAAACCAAATCTAAAAACATGCTGCAGCGAATCTTTGTAGAAGCGCACGAAACTGTCACTGTGAGCTGGGTGGCCTGCGGAGTAGTCAATATAACAACCACTTGCAAATGTAACAAGACTAAGATTGGGTGTTTACATTACCTTATTGTGGATATCATTCCCCCATTCTGCATCAAGGGTCTGTGTTTATCACTGCGCAGTTCCATACAACGCTGCAAACGTTCCTCACAGAGTGCGAAGGATGAACATGTTCTCACGTCAGCTGCAAACAGTCGTCGGTCCTACAATGGCGATGTTCAGAATACCGTCGACGGTGTACCACGGGGCATTATGACGCTTCTCCTTCTGTTGTTGACCAGCACCCAGTGTCCTATGCGCTCATACACAATAGAGGTGTAGGGCCTGCCTTCACCAAGATAGTACATACTGCTGACGATGAAAGGGTCACCTAGAAATCAACATGGCTGCTCTGATGCACCAAAAAGGTAAACCTGCTGGTTTCCCCGGGTTTGTAAACAAGGTTTTAAAGTGTAGCTTGTGGTTTACGTGCAAGTTTCTGCATACCTCTGAACTCACGCTTTTGGCGGGTGTTACCCACCCTGTAATTAGTTTACTCACACGCCATGACTACACGACCATACACTCCAATGGACTATCCTCCGCAAAAAATAAAATCTTTGCATTCTGGAAAGTGTACTTCGCATTCCCAACTGTTTCCATGTCGTACTGTTAGCAGATTCTAGTATCCCTGACTTTCTGGTTTAACCCAGTCAGTTAGACTCCACGTCTGAGGTCACCGAGGTTGGATTCGGTGAGCATTTGTCTTTGTTTTTGTGTTCTGCTAATGCCAGGTATTCTCCTAGTCTGAGGTCTCGTATATATTTCAGTGACATTCTAGTTGTCACATTTCTAAATGCTTTGAAGTGGCTCTCTATGATCTGTTTAAGGTTCCTAGGATATACCTCTTCCTAAATGTGGTTTCTCTTTATGTTGGGGGAAGTGATTGTGCGAATCTCTGTTGGAATTTGTTATTTGGTTCTGTAATGCTAGTTGGCACAGTAGGTCTGGGCCATTATATTTTATGTGGCACCAGAATTCAAAGCTGAGTTTCTGGACGTTTAGCGACAGAGGAAACCTCCTTCGCTCTGCTATGCACCCAATGTTTGGGTAATGTCTATGTGCAGGTGGTGTATGTTTACAGAACTGGCCTTGCAAGGTTTCTGTGGGGGTTTTATCCCCATTGGTATACTGCTTGTTTAAAGTTGGGACCCAGACTAGACTCCCATAAAGTAGGACTAGATTAATAAAGTTGTCAAAGGGTTTCAGCATGAGGTATACAGTGGAATTAAAATGTACTAGTTGTTTCTTGATGGCAGGGAATGCACAGAGGGCTTTTTACACTGCTTTTATGGCACTGTTAATGCTCCCAAAGGCACTTAATCCTAAATCCCAAATAAGTGTAAGGTACTAAGTTTTGGGGTTTTCAACGTCTGTGCCATCTAGAACGACTTTACTTTGATGTGTTTTTTAAAGCTCGTGATTTTGTTTTTATTCTGCTTGAAATCTAGGACCTACCTCTTGAGTGCTTTCCACTAGAACTCCCACCATCTCCTCTTCTCTTCTAGACGCCACCTCCCACCCTGGTGCCCATTTTCAGACCCTTTACCCCACCATTGGTGTTCTTTACAAGGCCCATTGCCCTACCTTTGATGCCCTTGCCCTCTACCAGACACCCCCCACCGTTGGTGTCCTCTTCCAGACCCCTATTACTTGTGCTGACTTCCAGATCCACCCCTCCCGCATCTAGCTCCAGTACCCTTTTCCAGAACGCTCATCTTTGGTGTTTTTTCCAGATCCCAGCATCTGCTGTGCCATCTTCCAGAACCCCCACACGTCCATTTCTCTCTTTCAAAACCCCTATATCATGTGCCCTCTTAAAGGCCACCCCCATCTCTTCAAAACTCCCCTCTCCAGTGTCCTCCTGTAGACCTCCAACTCCAGTGCCCTCTAACTGACACCATCGTGGTGCCTGCTTATAGATCACTGTTTGTGGGGCCCTTTTCCAGTTACCCGTCTCTAGTACTCTTTGTTACACATCGCGGTAGATGGTCTCTGTGGGCTCGTACCCGCTTGTGCGTTACCCTTCGGAAAAGTGTTTCCAAGATGGATGCTCGTTGTGATCTCCGAGGGGACTGCAGCGGTCCAGTCTATGCACGTTTCCCCGAGACGCCAACGACCGCTCACGTGATCCTTTATCCAGACTCGAAGCCGGCGGTTCTTCGCGTCGCTTCTGCTACTGACGCTCTGTGAGTTTGTTACTGAGCCTTTTCTACTACTTGCTAGATACTTCACTTTAATCTCTTTAAATATTCTAATCCTGTTCTTTCATATTTCTCAGAGTTTGTCACCAGTCGCCCTCTTCAGCTCTTGTTCCCCTCGCGGTCATACCAACCCGGCAAGCCCTGTTCCTTCCCAGCCTATTCGAAAGAACTATTCCCGGCTTAGTTTTCTCCCTGGCTTCCGCTAAGAGTAAGTGCGTTCCCTTTTGTGCTCCCCCCTTCGTTCCGACTTGGGCACTTACCTGTCTGTTTATTGTAGAGCTCCTGTCGCCCATCTACTATACTCCCGAGTCCCAGTCCGGATATTCAACCCACGACTTTGATCCTTCGCTGGTGAGAGGATTTCTCTTTCGCTTTCCAGTAGACTGTCCTACTTCCATTTCTTCTCTGATATTCTCCTTTTTTCTCCTTTCGTGCATCCAGAAGAAGCCTCCCGCCTGTCATCCTCCCACTGCCACTCATCAGGGACACCTCAGCTTCAATATCCTCCTGATCCACGAGACTTCCGGACTCGACCAGGGTTTTCTTCCCTTTTGAGGGTTTCCCTGACGGTCCTGTCCTCTCCCCGGGTTCTTCCCATTCTGGACCAGAGAGGCCAGGGTTGTTACAGGGGAACTGTCACTGCCGCTTTTGATTCTCCCAAATTGGATTCTTAGATTTGTCAAGGGGAGCTTGTTGTAACCTTTGGTAATACACTTGGGTTTAGCAACAGCTTTAATCGAATAACAGTAAGCGACGCCCGAAAAAAAAAATATTGACAGTCAGAATCCTTATGGAACAACAAATGCAACAACTAATGGCGGCAATGCAGGCCATGTCCTTAGAAATGCAATCTTTAAAACAGGATAACGTACAACTGCGACAACAAGTCGCCAGAGCCTTCTCAGACACTCCCCTGTCTACTTTACACATAGTCATGTACGATGGGGATCCCTATAAACTTAAGGAATTCCTCGACAATTGTACAGTCCAGTTCACCTTTAAATCTCGCTTTTTCCCTACTGACAAAGACAAAGTGGGGTATTTGATTTCCCATCTTTCAGGTCCTGCATTAGCTTGGCCACTCCTTTAGTAACTTCAAATAATGTAATACTCGATTCTTACCCAGCTTTCACTAACAGCCTTAAGACTATGTTTGGTAGAAAGAAAATATCAGTTGCTACACAAGAAAGGCTTCTCGATCTGAAGCAGGGTAATAAGGATCTTTTAGGATATATCACACAATTCAAACAATTGTCTTCCGAACTGGGTTGGCCGGGTGAAGGCCTTCTTACCCTTTCTCGCAGAGGCTTAACAGATGAACTCAAGGACGAGATCTCTAAAGTGCCTCGCCCAGCTAACCTGGCCGATATGATCATTCTTACCATGCAAATAGACTACCGAATGCAAGAACGGTCCTACGTAAGAAGGAAGAGTAAAGGAACACGACCTCATATTGATTATTCACTCTGCAGGCAATAAGTCACACGCCCAAACTGAAGAGCCTATGCAGATAGGGACCGTAAGAGGGCCATTATCTGCTACCGAGAGAGACAGAAGAAAGACACTTGGACTATGCATGCATTGTGGGTCCTCCTCTCATGTCTTGAAGGATCGTCATCTGGTTCCCCCACGTCGCACTCCGAACCCGAAGTCGGGAAACTCCAAGGCCCTACTGCAAGGGGAAGAACGGTAGGGGTACAGAATCCAACTTCCCCATATCAGATTAGTATGACTTTAGACAACGCCTCAACCAACCAGACCATGGTGGTAGTGTCCTTATCTATGATACTATCAGAACAGATCATACCAGATACTTCTGCCTTGATTGATTGCGGAGCAGCCGGAATGTTTTTGGATAATGATTGGGCAAAGAGACACGGGATAACCCATGTATCTAAGACCGTCGTAACTCCCATTCAAGGAGTAGACGGAAGTCCCTTAAGCTCTGGGCCCATTAATGACCAGATGGATCCAATTACCTGCATGGTTGCTAACTATAAAGAGACTTTGATTTTTGACCTTATCAAAACTGCCCATTTCCCTATTATCTTGGGTCTCCCGTGGTTAAGGCTTCATAACCCATTCATCAACTGGTCAGCAGGTACTCTTTTTCTGGGATCTGAATATTGCGTACACCATTGCCTTTCGCAGGAGTCGGTGGGCATACACATTCCCACAGAAGAGACACATCAACCCGCTGTATCCACCATTAATCAGCTAGAAGTTGTCCCTAAATGTCATCAGAGGTTCCAGTTGGTTTTTGAGAATCCCGAATTTCCTACTCTGCCTCTGCATAGAAGAGATGATTGTCATATAGATCTACCTCCCGAGCAGCCCATTCCTTTCGGCCGGATGTATGTTCTTTCCCAACGAGAAAAGTCAGTTTTGAAAGAATACCTTCAAACCAACCTGCGCAATGGCCTAATTACCAAATCAGTGTCACCAGCGGGGGCTTCTCTTTTTTTTTATCCCCAAAAAAGATTCGGATGAACTCTGCCCCTGTATCGATTATCGAGATCTTAATAAAATCACTATTGCCGACAAGTACCCAGTGCCTCTCATAACAGACTTCATCGAAGCGGTTCGAGGGGCTTCCCTTTACACAAAACTTGACCTCAGGGGAGCATACCATCTCATACGAATAGCTCCAGGAGACGTATGGAAAACCACCTTTCGCATACCTTTTGGGCACTATGAATACCACCTTATGCCATTCGGATTGGTCAATGCTCCGGCAATTTTTCAACGATTCATGGACCACCTGTTTGCTGACATCTTATTTCATTTCGTTATCATCCACTTGGACGATATTCTAGTGTACTCCATCACCCCAGAGGACCATATTCAGCATGTCAACACTGTTCTGGAACGCCTTCAATCCAATAACCTCTATTGTAAAGTCGCAAAATGTGAATTCCATCAGGAGCAAGTCACATACCTAGGGTTTGTGTTATCATCTCAGAGCATTTTTATGGATCCAAAAAAAGTGTTAGCTGTCTTGGATTGGCCAATACCTTCTAGCATAATAGACATTCAGCGATTTTTAGGGTTCGCAAACTTCTACCATAAATGTATTTCCTGTTTTTCAGAAATCATTCTACCCATCACCCGACTTCTAAAGAAAGGGAATGTCAGGTTTCCTTCTCTTATTCAAGTTTCCTTTTTATTATTTATCCTTTTCAGATTAGCTTTGTGTGGGTGGGAAGTTTTCCATTATAGTTGATTAGGCCTTAACTTGCTGATTCAGAATCCTGGTTCTGACCCAAGGCAAGATGGAGCCTCACAGTGACAGCTCTGATTGGCTAGAAGACAATGCTGAACAACAATGAACATTCTAAACTGTCTCTCTGTGCCTTTCATCATCAAAACCCCATCTGAGAGGACGTGTTTAGTGGCTGCTCCTGCTTTAGTCTTAGGCCTGGTGGATTTTATCCTTCAGATCTCAGCAGTTGAGCGGCTACTTTCTTGGGGGTTACAGGAGAAGTCATCAGCCGGCAGGAATTCGTTTTTGAAGATAGGAAAAGCAGGAAATCTTTGTGAATTCGCTCAGGAGATAAGTGACTTTATTTTTACTGTAAATCTGTTCATCTTAATAATATTCTCCTTGAAAATTCGTTAAAAGTAGTGTTTCTACTAAAACTATTGAACTCCCGGAGTGCGCTTGTGTTTCCAGTGCGGTGTTCCTTAGCGCGAGATTTTGACTGTTGCGTGCGAATTCAAGTGAGCGCCTGCTTTCTAGCGTGTGTATTCCGAGCGTGAGTAGATGTTGCTCTCGTGCAATTTTAAACGCGCGTGTGTTTTATAGCGCGGGTGATCCTTTGCGCGAAAAGCTATACGCTGCGTGTGAACTAAAGAGCGCGTGCGATTTCATAGCGCGGGTGATCCTTAGCGCGAGAAACTATACGCTGCGTGAGAACTACAAAGCGCGTGTGAAATACAAAGCGCGTGTGATTTTTAGCGCGGGTGTTCAAAGCGCGAGAATCTGTTCGTCGCGTGCCAAGTGAGTGCGCGTGTATTTCCTAGCGCGAGTGTTTTTTCGTGTGAGTTCGCGCTAGGAAATACACGCGCACTCACTTGGCACGCGACGAACAGATTCTCGCGCTTTGAACACCCGCGCTAAAAATCACACGCGCTTTGTATTTCACACGCGCTTTGTAGTTCTCACGCAGCGTATAGTTCTAGCATAATAGACATTCAGCGATTTTTAGGCTTTGCAAACTTCTACCATAAATGTATTTCCTGTTTTTCAGAAATCATTCTACCCATCACCCGACTTCTAAAGAAAGGGAACTCGTTCACCTGGAATGAATCTGCTCAGAGTGCCTTCCATACACTGAAAAGGATGTTTACTTCTGCGTCCGTCTTGATCACCCCTGATCAAACTAAACAATTAATTGTGGAGATAGATGCATCTCACTATGCATTAGGAGCCGTACTCCTACAACTCTCAGATCAGGGGGAAAAAAGACCAGTGCCGTACCTATCTAAGACCTTTAATACTGCAGAACAGAACTATTCAGTTCTTGAGAAGGAACTTTTGGCTATTAAACGAGCCTTCGAAGAATGGAGACATTTGCTGCTGGGATCTTCCTACCCGATTAAGGTTTGCACCGATCATCAGAATCTCAAAGTACTCCAGAATGCTCACACTACTAACAGTAGGCAGGCCCGCTGGGCATATTTCTTTCTTCCCTTTCGGATTGAATTTACCTTTCTGCCTGGCAAAAATAATTTGAGGGCAGATGCTCTTTCCTGTAAGGATTCCCCTACATCTAAATTCTGTTCGGAAAAGATGTTTCCCAATGCTCGATTTATCGCAGTTCTGACTGACTTTCTCCAAGATGTGCGAACAGCTATCAACCAGAATAAATCATTATGTGAAAATATTGCTTCCACCCACCATCTCACGAAAGAAAACAAATATTTCTTTCATGGAACCGAAGTCCTGATTCCCATCCCATTATTACAACTGGAAGTTCTACAAATGTGTCACGACTCAAGAGCCGCAGGACATTGAGGGTTCCTCTCCACCTTCGAACTCATACAACAGCATTTCTGGTGGCCAACTATAAGATATGATGTCCGAGATTAGGTTGCAGCTTGCAACATCTGTGCTCATGCCAAGACTCCACGAACACCACCTTTGGGGCTGTTATCTAGAATGTCTATTCCAGACCGACCTTGGCAAATCATATCTACTGATTTTGTGTCTGATCTACCACTATCCGAGAACAAAACCACCATTATGGTGACTATCGACTATTTCACCAAACTAGCACTTTTTACCCCTTTATGTAAATTACCTGAAGCAGCATTGATGGCTAAAATTTTCCTCTCCGAAATCCTTTCTCGACATGGTCTCCCGGATACTATTGTTTCAGATCAAGGGCCCCAATATACCTCCCTCTTCTGGCTAAAGGTGTGTCACGCCTTAGGGATCAAACGAGCCCTCACTTCGGGATACCATCCCCAAACCAATGGGCAAACGGAACGCTTAAACCAGACTCTGGAAGGTTATCTGCAATGCTTTGTATCAGCTGCCCAGGATAATTGGGTCGAATTGCTTCCGTTTGCGGAATTTGCCTACAATAATTCCAGACACTCTGCTCTCCAGACCAGTCCTTTTCATTGTTCTTATGGCTATCATCCCTCATTTATTCCTACTGTGACTGCACCTGCTTCCAGCTGCCCGGGAGTAGATAATCTTATTGCAGACATCCAGGAAGGTCAAAAACTGGCTAAGAAATCTCTACTAGTGGCTCAAGACCAAGCTAAGAGGACCGCCGATCTCTATCGTCGAGAAGCTCCGAAGCTTTCTATCGGAGACTCTGTTTGGTTAGCGTCCCGATTCCTTCCTCGTCGTCTCGTCCCATCAAAACTATCTCCCAAGTACTTTGGACCCTTTAAGGTGTTGTCCATGGTAGGGTCAGCTGCAGTCAAACTTGCTTTACCAGCTTCCTGGTCTCGGATACATCCTGTATTTCACCTATCGTAAATTATATTGGTGGTACAAGACCGTTTTCATTGGACTGGAGGAGCTCCACCACCTCCTGTCCTCACTGATAATGGTCCTGAATTCGAGGTGGCCAGTATTTGTGACTCTCGATATAGACGAGGTTGTTTGCAATTTCTGGTTGACTGGAAAGGCTATTCACCTACTGAAAGGACCTGGGAACCAGCCTCCAGGGTTCATGCTCCCCGACAGGTGCGGAAGTTCTTTCGGCTTCATCCGGGTAAACCTGGGGCACCCCCCAGAAGAAGGGGGTATACTGTTACACATTGCGGTAGATGGTCTCTGTGGGCTTGTAGCCGCTTGTGCGGTACCCTTCGGAAAAGTGTTTCCAAGATGGATGCTCGTTGTGATCTCCGAGCGGACTGCAGCGGTCCAGTCTATGCACGTTTCCCCGAGACGCCAACGACCGCTCACGTGATCCTTTATCCAGACTCAAAGCCGGCGGTTCTTCGCGTCGCTTCTGCTACTGACGCTCCGTGAGTTCGTTACTGAGCCTTTTCTACTACTTGCTAGATACTTCACTTTAATCTCTTTAAATATTGTAATCCTGTTCTTTCATATTTCTCAGAGTTTGTCACCAGTTGCCCTCTTCAGCCCTTGTTCCCCTCGCGGTCATACCAACCCGGCAAGCCCTGTTCCTTCCCAGTCAATTCGAAAGAACTATTCCCAGCTTAGTTTTCCCCCTGGCTTCCGCTAAGAGTAAGTGCATTCCCTTTTGTGCTCCCCCCTTCGTTCCGACTTGGGCACTTACCTGTCTGTTTATTGTAGAGCTCCTGTCACCCATCTACTATAAGCCCGAGTCCCAGTCCAGATATTCAACCCCCGACTTTGATCCTTCGCTGGTGAGAGGATTTCTCTTTCGCTTTCCAGTAGACTGTCCTACTTCCATTTCTTCTCTGATATTCTCCTTTTTTCTCCTTTCGTGCATCCAGAAGAAGCCTCCCGCTTGCCATCCTCCCACTGCCACTCATCAGGGACACCTCAGCTTCAATATCCTCCTGATCCACGAGACTTCCGGACTCAACCAGGGTTTTCTTCCCTTTTGAGGGTTTCCCTGACGGTCCTGTCCTCTCCCCGGGTTCTTCCCATTCTGGACCAGAGAGGCCAGGGTTGTTACAGGGGAACTGTCACTGCCGCTTTTGATTCTCCCAAATTGGATTCTTAGATTTGTCAAGGGGAGCTTGTTGTAACCTTTGGTAATACACTTGGGTTTAGCAACAGCTTTAATCGAATAACAGTAAGCGACGCCCGAAAAAATAAATATTGACAGTCAGAATCCTTATGGAACAACAAATGCAACAACTAATGGCGGCAATGAACTTTCACTGCCGCATTTGATTCTCCCATATTGGGGTCGATTTTCAAGGTGAGCTTGTTGTAACCTTTGGTAATACACTTGGGCTTAGCAACAGCTTTAATCGAATAACACTCTTTTCCCAGAGCTCCATTTCCAGTGCTCTCCCTTCACGGATTCCTTCCAGATCTCCTCTTAGCCGCTCCACTCTTCATTCGTACCTTCCAAACCACATCTTCATTCAATCCCTCCCGCCAGACCCTTCAAATTGTGCGTGAGTATTAAGCTCCTCACAGGTTGATTTGCTTGGGCTCCGAGCAGCAGCCGCGCTCGGAGCTCGAGAAGATCTCTGCACGTGCTCAGGCTTATGCAGCATGTGATATGGCTTTATAGAGGCTTATCAGATACACAGTCACGGGACGTGGGACTCCTCACTCAGGACCATTACACGAGCCTACTCAAACACCCCACAAAACCAGCCCATAGACTTGCATTTTGTCGGCCTGAAGTAGGTTGCTGTGGAAACTTCACTGCACCCCAAGCCTCTTTTGGAGTGAGGTCATGTCTGTTGACAGTTGGGTGACCACCTGCCACTAGTGCAAATTCTGGGCAGATACTACAAACATTCTGGATAAAACATCACATTTACGGAAACAAGTTGTGGACAAAGGTAGATATTTGTAGACACATTCGGAATAAAAAGCACAAGCTACAAATACATCTAATCATACGAAATGATTCAAATATGCACCTGAATCATTAATTCATGTTGAATGAAAAGCTCCTCAACATGTTAAAGCTGTAAAAGAGGACAATTTATGGTTAAAACAGTCAAGAACTCCAGTAATGGCTGGCATATTTTTAAACTGTAACACTGTTCCTGAGGGGGGGGGGGTTAACGTTGACTGCTCTTGTGGCACAACCTGTAGCATGTAAGATTTGTCTGCCTTTTTTATTTATCTTATGAGCACTAACTTGCCTCATTTAAGCCTTGTATAATCTCTTGATTGTGGGTTCATTTAGACTATTTTATAAAATAGTGTACCCAAAAACAGAAAAACGTACTTTATGCAATGTAAAGATATGTTTATAACTTTATATAAAGCAAAACCTAAATCAGTGTTAGACATTCACGGTACATGTATTTAACGTGCAGAAAATGAATAATACATTAAAATTGCACTCACCCCTTTATGTCTCGGTACTGAAATCAAGTGTTGTGCATTAGACATCTGTAGAAACGCAAAACATATTCAGCAATGCAATGTTTGCCACTTTCCCACATTCAGCAATAAGAAAACGGGGGAGAATAGAACAGCATGAGTTGCTGACAGCATGGTAAATACAGCCTTATTTTAGATTACAAGGGAGGAAAATGCAACATTTTATTTGACCATCTATAGTATTTTACGCATTGAAAGTCATGGCTTTGTAATGAATGGGGAGCCAAATTGTGCGTCTCGTTCTTAAGAAATAAATTATTCTAATTACATTTTCTTCCAAGGCAAATTCATATTCCAGTGGTACTAGCAGTTTGACAAAGATGCTGCATATATGACATTATTGCTAATTAAATAGGAACCAAAGCTGAATATCACTTGCAAGATAAACTTACCATTCAAATGTGAGCTGGGCACTTTAATATTCCCCTGTCCCTTGCCAAAGGCCCCGGTCCAGGACATTCTCCTCCTCTGCTTAGTGCGGGGATGGGGGCAGGGGGACCAGCCTCAGTAGGCTAATCAGGGAAGGGTGCCCGAGAGCAAGTGCTGGTAATAGAGGTGCGGGGGAGGATTGATCGAAGGAGGGCCTGGCCCCATTAAGACTCCTAAGGAACACAGGCAACCAGTCGCAGTGGCAGGTGGAGACTAGCAAGGGAGGAGGAGAGTGTATGAGGCGGAGAAAAGGAAGGTCTTGAGAAGTTTCCGGAACTTAAGTAGATCCGGCTCAAGTCGGAGAGGGGCAGGGAGGCTGTTCCAGAGGGAGGCTCCTGCCGAAGAAAGAGATCTACCCCCCACTCTCTGCTTCGAGAAATGTCTGATCTGCAGAGAGTTGGCACCAGAGGACCGAAGGACTCTAGCGGGGAGGTATTTAGGGAGAGAGAGTTGGATGTAGCTAGGTCCCAGGCCCCAGAAAGCCTTGTGGATGATGTAGAGGGTCTTGAATTGGATCCTTGCAACCACTGGGAGCCAGTGTAGAGATTTTAGGGCTGCAGAGATGGCGTCCCTGTGTTTGAGGCCAAGGATTAGTCTTGAAGTCCTATTCTGGATTAGTTGAAGAGGGGGGAGGAAAGAGGCAGATTAAGGAAGATGCTGTTGCAGTAATCCAGCCGGGAGAGAGAATCAGAGCTCTGGAGACATTGAGTTTCAGGGGGAAGGTGAGGAAAGGGAGAATGCCTCTTAGGAGGTGAAGCTGAAAGTGGGCCTTCCTGGCAAGTTCAGCTATATGAGGTGAGAAGGAGAGAGAGGAGTCGAAGATGACAGCCACGTGTTTAGCCTCACACAATGGTGAGGGGAGTGGTCCTAAGGAGGGCAGCCAGAGAGTAGGAGGTAAGGAGGCGGCAGGAGTCCCAATGAGAAGGATTGAAGTCTTACTGGCATTAAGGTAGAGGGTATTAGCAGCACACCATGCCTGAATAGCAGTCAGACAGTCGGTAATGAGAGAGGAAGGAGAGGAGGAAAAGGATAAAAGGTTAAAGGAGAGTTGTGTGTCATCAGCATAACACTGGAAATGTGGAGAGAAGGCGGAGATCAGGTGGGCAACAGGGGCAAGGTAAATATTGAAAAGCTACAGTGAGAGGATGGAGCTCTGAGAGACACCGCAAGTAGAGAGTGAGGTGGAGGAGAGAAAAGGGCCCAGTTGCACTTGGTAGGGCCGATTCAAGAGGAAAGAGGATAACCAATCCAGTGCCCGGTCCGTTATGCCCAGTGTATCACAGAGATGATTTATTCGGATTGAATGATTGACCGTGTCAAAGGCAGATGACTGTGTCAAAGGCAGAGGACAGATCCAGAAGAATAAGAGCGGAAGGAGAGTTGGATTGAGGTTTGAGAGCAAGTCATCAAGGGTGTTCAGGAGAGCAGTTTCCGTGCCTCTGACTGCTCTGAAGCCAGACTGGTGGTTATGGAGGCAGCCAGTAGAATCAGTGTGCTGGATTAGTTGGGAGATGACCAACTTCTCCAAGAGTTTGACCAAGAAGTGGAGATAGGGTGGTAGTTAGCCGGACAGGAAGGCTCCGAAGATGGCTTTTTTAGAAGGGGGTGCACAAGGGAGTTCTTGAGGGGTGAAGGGAAGGAGCCAGTGGAAAAAGAGTGGTTACAGAAATCAGCCAAGAAGGGAGCGACAGAGGCAATGTTGTCAATGATAGTCCTAGAGGAGCAGGGAAGCACCTGTTGGGAGGAGACTTTCATAGAGCAAACTGTCTTGGTGACCTCATCCGGTGTTATGGGTGCAAAGGAGGAGAATGGGGGTGAAGGAGAAAGGGGGGCTAGAGAGGCCTGCATGCAGGTGGAGGAGGGAGGGGAGTAACGGAGAGGGAGTACAGGATATCCTGAGTTTTGGTTGTGAAATGGGAGGATAAAGCCGTGCAGAGGGCCTAGGAAAGGAGAGGACCCTTGCATCTGTTGCAAATAACCCATGTTAGCATTCCAATTAACATGCATATATGGATTTCTGTAAAACTATTTTTATCTCTATCTCTTTATGGATGAGGCACTACTGCGGCTCTGCCGCAAGTAAGGAGGAGCAAGCAGAAACAAGAAAGCAAAATAAATCCCCGCATTTCAAAAAGAAATGTTTTCAACTTTTTGCAAAATTATAGGCGATTGTCAGTCTTGCAAAGGTCTACCGGGAGAGGGTTCCAGAGTTTAGCAGTTAGTATAGTGCAAGATCATTTGAGTGCTCTTGTTCATTTTAAATGAGGAATGAACATATGGTTATTAGAGGTGGATGCCCGTAATGGATAGGTAGACAGCTGTCATTTGTATCTTTGCTTAATATAGTGAGGGGCGGACCCATAAAGAGCCTTATGTGCCAACATCAAGAGTTTGAAGAAAAGTATACTTTTGACGGTCAGCCAATGCAGTTTGCAAAGAATGAGAGTAATGTGAGCATATCTCTGTATGCAAGTAACTATCCTGGCCAAGGAATTATGACAAATCTGAAGTTGGTTAATCGCTGATAGAGAGGACCCTGCATATAATGAGTTGCAGTAATCAAGTCTAGAACCAACCAGAGCATATGCCAGCATGTTACAGTGATCCTGAGAGAGTAGGGGCCTAATCTGCCTAAGTAACATCCACTCGTAGTTAGTAGTCTGCAATGTAAGATTTATTTGAGGCAACATAGAGAGAGTGGAGTCAAAAATCATTCCTAGAGATTTAACTTTGGTCTGTACCTGAATAGTATGACCATGGAAATAAAATCTGGAAACAGTAACAGGGACTTTGAGAGTGCAGATGAAGACGTTACTAGCAACACCTCTGTCTTGCACTGATTTAGTCCCACCCAGTTTTCAGCCATTTATGATTGTATGCATTTAAATATTGTTTGGTGTTGGTGTGGGTGTCTTGGTTAAGGTGAAAAACTAGTTGGGTATCATTAGCATAAGTTGGAAATACTGTGCCCAAATTGGCCAGTACATCATGTATAGGCTTCATACAGATGCTAACTAAAGTGGGGAGATGCATGATCCTTGAGGGCAGAGCTCCAGATAAGATTTGGAAGTGGGAGTGTTTTACTCCCTATATATTTCAAAGTTGGGAGTAAAATTATGTTTTAGGGAGTAAAAATGTTAGTCCAATTCCAAATGGGAGTATTTTATATGTGAATTAAAATGTTTTTAACTAGAAAACGGAAATACATTTCGAATCTTTATTTCTTTTCAGCTAGTTATTCATACATTATGCAAAATTATTCAAAACTATGCATGTTTACTTGAACTGAACAGCCAGTAATAATACCAGTTTCTTCCTGTGGTACTACGTGCACTACTGTCCAAACAAATCCATTGAGCTATGTATGTGAAAGCAGGGACACAAGGTTCTAAATGTTGGTTTCCTATTTTCTGCTTGGGGTATTTTTACTCCCTATTTTTCTTGTTTGGGAGTATTTGCCTATTTTTAGGGAGTAAAAGTGGCGGATATACCCCTTGTGTGTAGGGATTGCTCAGGGGACTCCAGATGTAACCAGTTCAGGATTGGAAGTGTAGGGACCCACTTTTACTCGAGACATGCGATTACTTAAGAAGAATGATAACCAAGATACCAATGCCAGAGCAATGTTCCTAAAGCATTGGCAAAGTAAAAAATGGTCAGTAGTATCAAAGGCCCCCGAAAGACGATCTGACCGAATTGTTCACGGCGACCTCACTGGTATTCAATTACTACATGATTCAGGGTGTCCGATCTGCTCGGCCGACCCGTTTGGCTTTCTTCGCAGGTTTGACATTCTTCACGAGTTATCCCTCCCGTATAAGGGGTTAACAGGACAATTAAAGTAGCCCGAGGGTTTCCGATCCGCTCGAGATGGATGAGTAAAATGAAACCAGAGGAACTAACTCTCCTTAATTAGATGTGCGATCAAAGTAAACCCAGCGTTTACTGTGCAATACGTGAAGAGGAGGAGATGGCAGACTGTGAGATTTGGAAGGGTTTGGGGAAGGGTAGGGATGTGTGTGTATGTGTATGTGACTGCATGGCATGCCTGTGTATGTGTGTATGTGTGTGTAAGTATGGCGGGAAGCAGGACAGTGTGGTTGGGGTGACAGAGCATACGACTGAGCCTGGGAGGAGAGGTACAGGGGAGGGAACAGGGCTTGTGGGGGTATCCCCCACATTTGGATCAGAGAGGGAAGGGGGCGCGAAAAGGGAAAGATGTTTCCCCACAGATCCGAAATCGGACCCGGGCAACCAGGCTTCAATGAAATTGGCCTGCAGGGAAACATCATAGATCCCCGAAAGATCAACAAGCATCAATATTCCTACATGACCATGATCAATTACATGCTAGATAGAGTACTTTATAACAAGCAGAGCCGTTTCAGTGTCTCTGCTCAGACGAAAGCCATATTGGTGCATTTCCAAGTGCATTTGTAGTTGGAGATAGGCTGTTCGATCTAAAATTTGAAGCAAAAAAGATAATTGGCACAATCAGCAGGATCTAGTGAAGGTTTTTTTCAAAATGGGTGTCACCCATTCATGTTTAAGCTTTTCAGTTACAGCTCCTTCACTGAACGAAGAGGACACAATACGGCTAATCAAAGGCGCCAAAGAGGTGGCACCGTTTTTGATTATCCTCCCTGAACAAAGGTTTCTAGGACAAGTAGTAGATTTAAGTGAGGTAAGAGTATTTTTGATATCCTGATCCGAGACATGGAGGAACTAAAATGTCAAAGGGTTCACACTGGAAGTGGCTGCAGCAATTATTATTATATTATTTAAAATGTGTAGGGCGCAACACTCCCATAGGCCTCAGTGTGAACAGGTGAGGAAAGCAAAAACAGCAAAGGAGGCAAAGAGGTCAAACCGGGAATCCAGAAGGAGAGCGAGGGGGAGATCTAGTCTTTGGAGTTGAAAAGGCGTGTTTTCAGTACTTTCTTAAAGCTGGTAAAACTGGGAATATCACTAATGGAGGAATGGAGGGAATTCCATAGTGTGGGGGCAAGAACATGAAAGCAAGTGCCACCAAAGGTTTTTATTTTGTGCCTGCATATGGCCAATTTGCAGGTCCCATTGGAGCAGAGGGTTCGCCGGTCCGTGGCCTTTGCTAATCTATTAGCTAGATACCGTGGTGCCCTGTCAGCAAGGCACTTGTGGGTAAGACTGACTATTTTGTACTGGACTTGATGATGCACTGGAAGCCAGTGTAAGGACCTTCTGAACTCAGTGACATGATCCTGTGGACCCAGATTGAATATCATATGATATGATATGATATGGCATTTGTAACGCGCCTATACACAAGTGGATATAACAGCCCCATTCTGGGCCATTTGAAGTGTTTTTTAAATTACTTTTGGATGTTTACTTGAACTGAACAGCCAGTAATAATACCAGTTTCTTCCTGTGGTACTACGTGCACTACTGTCCAAACAAATCCATTGAGCTATGTATGTGAAAGCAGGGACACAAGGTTCTAAATGTTGGTTTCCTATTTTCTGCTTGGGGTATTTTTACTCCCTATTTTTCTTGTTTGGGAGTATTTGCCTATTTTTAGGGAGTAAAAGTGGCGGATATACCCCTTGTGTGTAGGGATTGCTCAGGGGACTCCAGATGTAACCAGTTCAGGATTGGAAGTGTAGGGACCCACTTTTACTCGAGACATGCGATTACTTAAGAAGAATGATAACCAAGATACCAATGCCAGAGCAATGTTCCTAAAGCATTGGCAAAGTAAAAAATGGTCAGTAGTATCAAAGGCCCCCGAAAGACGATCTGACCGAATTGTTCACGGCGACCTCACTGGTATTCAATTACTACATGATTCAGGGTGTCCGATCTGCTCGGCCGACCCGTTTGGCTTTCTTCGCAGGTTTGACATTCTTCACGAGTTATCCCTCCCGTATAAGGGGTTAACAGGACAATTAAAGTAGCCCGAGGGTTTCCGATCCGCTCGAGATGGATGAGTAAAATGAAACCAGAGGAACTAACTCTCCTTAATTAGATGTGCGATCAAAGTAAACCCAGCGTTTACTGTGCAATACGTGAAGAGGAGGAGATGGCAGACTGTGAGATTTGGAAGGGTTTGGGGAAGGGTAGGGATGTGTGTGTATGTGTATGTGACTGCATGGCATGCCTGTGTATGTGTGTATGTGTGTGTAAGTATGGCGGGAAGCAGGACAGTGTGGTTGGGGTGACAGAGCATACGACTGAGCCTGGGAGGAGAGGTACAGGGGAGGGAACAGGGCTTGTGGGGGTATCCCCCACATTTGGATCAGAGAGGGAAGGGGGCGCGAAAAGGGAAAGATGTTTCCCCACAGATCCGAAATCGGACCCGGGCAACCAGGCTTCAATGAAATTGGCCTGCAGGGAAACATCATAGATCCCCGAAAGATCAACAAGCATCAATATTCCTACATGACCATGATCAATTACATGCTAGATAGAGTACTTTATAACAAGCAGAGCCGTTTCAGTGTCTCTGCTCAGACGAAAGCCATATTGGTGCATTTCCAAGTGCATTTGTAGTTGGAGATAGGCTGTTCGATCTAAAATTTGAAGCAAAAAAGATAATTGGCACAATCAGCAGGATCTAGTGAAGGTTTTTTTCAAAATGGGTGTCACCCATTCATGTTTAAGCTTTTCAGGTACAGCTCCTTCACTGAACGAAGAGGACACAATACGGCTAATCAAAGGCGCCAAAGAGGTGGCACCGTTTTTGATTATCCTCCCTGAACAAAGGTTTCTAGGACAAGTAGTAGATTTAAGTGAGGTAAGAGTATTTTTGATATCCTGATCCGAGACATGGAGGAACTAAAATGTCAAAGGGTTCACACTGGAAGTGGCTGCAGCAATTATTATTATATTATTTAAAATGTGTAGGGCGCAACACTCCCATAGGCCTCAGTGTGAACAGGTGAGGAAAGCAAAAACAGCAAAGGAGGCAAAGAGGTCAAACCGGGAATCCAGAAGGAGAGCGAGGGGGAGATCTAGTCTTTGGAGTTGAAAAGGCGTGTTTTCAGTACTTTCTTAAAGCTGGTAAAACTGGGAATATCACTAATGGAGGAATGGAGGGAATTCCATAGTGTGGGGGCAAGAACATGAAAGCAAGTGCCACCAAAGGTTTTTATTTTGTGCCTGCATATGGCCAATTTGCAGGTCCCATTGGAGCAGAGGGTTCGCCGGTCCGTGGCCTTTGCTAATCTATTAGCTAGATACCGTGGTGCCCTGTCAGCAAGGCACTTGTGGGTAAGACTGACTATTTTGTACTGGACTTGATGATGCACTGGAAGCCAGTGTAAGGACCTTCTGAACTCAGTGACATGATCCTGTGGACCCAGATTGAATATCATATGATATGATATGATATGGCATTTGTAACGCGCCTATACACAAGTGGATATAACAGCCCCATTCTGGGCCATTTGAAGTGTTTTTTAAATTACTTTTGGATGTGCCGGCCAATAAGCTATTACAATAGTCAAGCTCTGAGTTCACTAACGCCATGGCCATGGATGAAATGTGCTGAGAGGATAGGAATGGCTTGATCTGTCTGAAGAGTTTATTCACATAAGCGCAGGAGGCTTTGACTTGTACTACGTGTTGCTTCATCGATAGCCTGGAGTGCAGAACAACTGCCATCGTCTTTAGAGTGGAGCTAACTGGAATGGTGCAGCTGGATATTGTGAACAGCTATATTTAGAATAAAGCTTCTTTAGCCACTGTCCAGAGCTGACAAGCATTAACTCTGTTTTTTTTTGTTCAGCGCCAGGCAGTTGGCAGTCATTCAGCCATGCATCAGGTTGTAGGCTTTACCACTAAGGGTGGAGTCAGAATCGTAATCACCAGATAGCTCAAAGACGAGCTGGGTATCGTCAGTGTAGTTGATATGTCTATTGCCAACGGTAGTCTGCAGGACATACAAAGGGTGCGTATATACATTGAACAGAGAGGGCGAGAGACAAGCGCCCTGTGTCACTCCAAATGAGAGAAAATCAGGATGGGCCTGGAAGCCACCCACTGCGACTCTAGTCTGTCTGGGGCCAAGAAACGAGACAAACCAGGTGGTGGTAGATTCAGAACAATTGAGCAATTTACCTAGCCTCTCTAAGAGTAGAGTGTAGTCAACCAAATCGAAGGAGGCCGAACAATCTAATAGCATAAGAAGTGCAGACCTGCCGCTGTCTGCGATTTCCGCCAGGGTGGCTTGTAAATCTAGCCTGGCCGTCTCTGTGACATGCATGGCGCGAAAACCAGATTGTTGGGAGCAAAGGAGGCTGTTTTTCTCAATGTTCCTCAAGCTGTAAATATGTGGCGTTATCAACAATTTTAAGAAGAAATTGAACATTCGTGATGGGACGATAATTGCCAACCACCTCCAGGTTCAAGGTAGCTTTTTTAAGAACCGGAGTAATCTAAACGTCCTTTAAATTCTGTGGAACAAATGACCTAGCAAAAGATGTGTTTACAATGTTGGTAATAAGGGGAGCCAGGCAAAGAATAGAGTCCTTGATAATCACTGTGGGGCATGTATTGCCAACACATACAGTCAGTCAGTTTAAGCCCTCTCACAATATTGTGAGGGAGTCTTGGGTGAGTGGGTGCAGAGTGAATTCAGGTGGAATGCCAGGCATATTATAAGTTGGGACCTCATGGTCAGGGGAAGAATCAGTTTTGTCAGACTGGACAAGTAGACCTATTTTGATGACAATCCAGTGTTTTTTTTATTTTTTATGGAGAATCCATCTTGGATTGCCTGGCACCAAGAATCACTAGGGGAGACAGTATTGGGGGTGCTTTTTTGCCATGTTATTCTTGTAGGATGTTAAATAATTCTTTATTTATCGGATTTGGTGTTGGCTATTCCATGTTCATAATTGAGCATTTTTGCTGATAGAACGTCCTTTTTATAATCCGAAACCGCAAGACGATTCATAGCGAGCGAGTTAGGGCAGCGATTCTTCCTCCAATTCCTCTAGGAAGATATTTTAAGTTTCCTGTGTTTAATAATGTCAGTGGAGAACCATGATATGCACTCCACTTCAGTTTTTACTTTCCTTCTGGTGACAGGAGCTAGCTTGTTAATAGCTAGAGATGTGATGTTAAGAAATTCCTGAACCAGGAGGTTGGTTTCGTTGGAGGAAGAGAGGTGTAGAAGTAATGGAGTAACCAGGCCAGAGAAGGCTGTAGTAGTGATTCTTTTTACGTTTCTGGTTTGAATTTCTCTTTGAGGTTGTGAGCAAACCTTTCTTATAGGGGAGGGAAGAATAAGATCAAAAAGAATTAAATGATGGTCGGTCCAGGGGCAGGGTGTGGTACTAAGAGACTCAATATGAAGATTGTGGCAGCACACCCAGTCCAGGATATGTCAATCCTTGTGTGTGGGATGTTTAATAAAATGATTCATCCCTAATATCTGATGGAGGTAGTGAGAGAGGTGGCAACAGAGTCACTGCTATCATCTTGACATGGATTAAAATCTCCTAATAGAAGGGTGTGAGCAGTCGGCTTCATGAGATTCCCAAGTAAGGCAAGAAGTTGCTCTTCGAATGAGGGCGTACTTGAGGCGAGGCGGTAGAGAATGACAATATTAACTGTAGTGTTATCATCTACCTTTAGTTTTATGGATAGATGTTCACAGTTATCTAATGTACTAGTTTGGATGGTATGAATTTGAAGAAAGTCCCTTAAGAGGAAAGCGACTCCTCCACTCCTTCCCTCAGTGCGGTCAGATCTGATCATTTCATAACCTGGGGGGTAGCAAGCAGAGCTGCATGATTAGTGTATGTGGTAAGCCAGGTTTCAGTAAAATATCAAATAACAGATGATATCTAGAGTATTTGTCAGTATGGGGGTCAGTTTAGTGCAGGATTACCAGCTCCAGGTTTTCAGATTTTGATGTTCAATTTAGTGTCAACATGCCTGCAGAGTAGAATCTATATTTAAACAGAACTCTCCAACAAGCACATGAAAATAATGCGTGTGGTCGCTGGAGAAAAGGGCTTTCTCAATGCATTTACGCAATCATGTTTGATCATTGTAAGGCGGAAGACACTCTCATCTGTAATGCATGCCTTTCACAGTTCTCACTTTGTTATGCATGTTAGTGTCACATGACTTGTCCTCATTGATTGAAACTACTAGAAAGGCTACATTTTTGCTATGCGAATCACTTTCAACATCTTGGTGAAAGTATAAAAGACTCCATCATCCCCTTCATCAGTCAGAATAAGTATTTTACATTAGAAATTATATATATCAGTGATGAATCCTATATTGTTGGAGAAATGCATTGATGGATAATTGGAGTTTTGTTTTAAATGTTTTGAGCTATCAAAGGATCTGCAGTTGTTGTGTCTGCCAATGTGCTTTAAAAAAAGACTAGATGCAATACTCTTTATTTACATGTGTTGTGTAAATAAAATTGTGTGATAAGCCTTTTGTTGCCATATTTCTTTCTTTCTTTCTTTCTTTCTTTCTTTCTTTCTTTCTTTCTTTCTTTCTTTCTTTCTTTCTTTCTTTCTTTCTTTCTTTCTCTTTCTTTCTTTCTTTCTTTCTTTCTTTCTTTCTTAATTTTGCAAATAGTTTGGTTACTATTGTTTAATCATTTATGATAATTATTGCTAATACATTAGGCCTCATTACGTGTTTGGACGTATTTTGGCAGTAAATCTGCTGAAATACCACCAAAGTAATTACCATTAACGCCACTTGGTCCTGTGGATTTACTGTGGTATTACAAGTGGTAGTAGGGTGGAGTTGTAAGTCCCCATTTTGGAGTTGTGACGAATCTGAAGATGTTGTTCCTTCTTCCCTAGGAGGAGACCTTCTCGATGGAGCCAGGGCGGTGAATCTACAGTATAATAGTCCCCCTGGGGGTGGTCCAACGAGGGAGGATCATATGGGGGAAGGAAGATCCCTATGGCATTGGGGACAATTATCACCAGGGAACACTGTGTCACTCTGCTTTTCCTCACTCTACCCCTTTTCCAAAACTAACTCCTGCTATACCCGCCTTCGATACAGCTAATATATATTACTGTCCAGGTAGTGAAAATAACCCACATGATAATATTGAAGACCTAGACAGTATGAAGTATTATGCATATAGTGAAACCAACATGTATCACAACATTGAAAATGCATATAGCCAAACTGACCTGCATAATAATATTGAAAATGCATATAGTCAAACCAACATGCATGACAGCACTGAAAATGCATATAGTCAAATTGACCTACAGAACAAAATGCTGACAATAGAAAATATTGTGCAGGTAGCTTGACAGACGGTACTGTGACGAGGAAGATGGCTTGGAGTGTAGCTTTCTACCGCCCGCGATTGGCTTGAAGGAACATATCAATCCAACGCAGGAGTTCCAACGGCGCTCAAGCTCAGGCATAAAGGAAAGCGTCAGAGAGGCGCCAGAGAGAGAGACGTCCCCCGAAGAGGACAAGCAGGAAGCAGAACCGGGTGAGAGACAACGTGCAGAAGATATCAAACACATGGCCTGGAAGTTGCCTTAGTCTGTAGCCATATCAGTAAAATGCTCACTCCCTATAGAAAAATCTCTGGATCCACTTGCCCTGTGAACGCCAGTATGAATTCTCCAACATTTAAATAGTGTATTCCTGGAGTGGAGCACACTATTCCTTGATAAGTAAATGAAATTGTCATGTTTAGATTTATCATTAAATCTCTTCCCAAAATGTTAACCGGTATCTGTCGTGAATATAAGAAAGGAACAAACATGTCACATTCTCCTATAGAGACTGGTAATTCATTGGTAAAAGGAACTCGACTTGTAGGTCCAGAGAACCCTTGAGCATTCATGGAAATTCCTGACATTGGATATTTTCCTTCCCGTATACACAAATGAGTTTCTCCAGTGTCTACAAGAAAAGAAAAGGATTTGCCTCCTATCGTCACATCGACCCTTGGATCCTCTTGGGGGTCTGGTGTCACAGATAGTATTGAACACATCAAGTCACCCTGTGAGCTGTCCTATTGTGGGTACAGGCTCATCCCCGTCCCTGTGAAAGGATTTCCTCCTACCACAGTGACACTTCCTATTCTAGGTGTCAGTACTTGTCCTGTGTTTGCATACTAGTGTGTCTGCATAGGGGCTTGTTGCGACTGCCCTTGTGGTGGATTCATTTGCACTTGTTCTTGTTGCTGTACCTGCTGTACTTGCAGCACTTGTGTCTGATAAAATGTGTAATCCTGGGTAAAGCCCTCTCTAGTCTGTGTGCTATATGGTGGAGGATAAGTTGTCCCCCCTCTTGAAAATGGACCATTTTATACATTCCCTTGGCTTCCACACGCGTGCAATATGCCCTGTCATCCTACAAGTCCAACATACTTGGGTTGCCTGTCTGACAAGCCCCCCTTGGGTATATCCTCCCTGAGTACTCTGATTCTCATTCTGTGTATCTTGAAACCCATCTTGAGTATTTTGGAATCCCCCTCCTCTTCCTCTATAGCCTATACCTCTGCTTCGTGGCACAAACCCATATCCACCTTGATCCATCGGGTGCAGATTACTTGCCTGCGATGCACCCTTTGCTTCCTGAATTCCCAAACCACCCCTTCTGTGGCACATTCTGAAAAAGAATTCTAAACTAACTTGGCTTCCTCGATTTTCCTATTTTTATCTTTCTTCTTATTTTTCTCTTGTAATAACTAACAATGGTGTACTCTATTCAGCTGTATCTGAGCCCATGGCTTTGCTTCCATCCCTACTTGTTTTTTCATCTGTCTTTGTACTGGCTCAGGCAACCCCTGGCATAATATGTGGTAGAATAATGCCACTGTCTTTTCCCATGGCTCGCAAGTTTCAAGTTGCCATTTCTCCTGAATATCCTGAACGTAAGCAATAGGGTCTTCATCTTCCTTCATCTTTCATGTCATAATTGCACCCATATCTGATGTTTCGGGGTACTGTACCCTGAGAGCCCTCCAAATGTCTGCTCTACAACTATTAAACAGCGCTCCATCATGCGCTTTATTCTGTGCTGTCACACTTTATTATCCCGCTCTTCTCCATATGTCATCAGCCCTCTACCCAAGAATAGCTGCCAGGAGACCTTTTATGTCCCCTATGCCCAACGTGTTTCCCCCTGTCATTTTTTCTAATTCGCATATCCATTTCCCAGCGCCCGAAGTCAAAGTCAGGAGCTTACACCTTAAATTATCCTTGTCCATATGTGGCCATGGAATATACTGTTGCTTTGCTCCCGCTTTTATCAATAAGGGAAATTGAGTGAGACCCCTCCCAGAGTCAGATCCCATCATTGGTCCATCCATGGCAGGGACGATCATCCCTGTCTGTCTCCTCATGGGTAACGACCTTGTCCTGCTCACATATGGCAGCGACTCTCCCTTCTCACTATACGATCGCCCTCAATGACGCTCTGGATATGGCATGGGATCTGGCATCCTATCTTTAGGCTATTCCAGATCCGACCATCTCACTTCTTTATCCATTTGCAGACTTCCCTCAGGAGCGCACATGCTCCCTCCTTCTACCTCAAAACTGGACTTTCTTTCCTTGTCCGACATGTCTATTCCCCAACTAGGGTGACTATCATTCCCTTCACCCTTATCCAGATTCAGTCTACTTAAAGACAATGCTCTACGTTCATGACTAAGCAGATTTTCCTATTCGCTTCGTAATTGAAATGCTAGGGATTGATAACTCTTCCCTTGAATCCCATACTTGCTACTGTCCTTTAACTGTTGATAGACTTTGTGGATCATTTTTCCAATGCTTGCCGCATTAAATCTTTCTTGTTCCAATGCTACTCTAGATGCCTTTATCGGAAGGAACTCTTCTATTCTATCCCATCGTATTTGTAGGATTTGCCCTACTGGTTCTTTACGAATTAGACTGGTATCAAGTATAAACTGTTGCGTGCTCATATTTGTTGTTTTAAAACGTTGAAAAGTGGTGATTTAAGCAAAAGTATAAAGGTTATTTAGCAGTCTGGTAAGTATTGACAGTCAAGTGAGACTTGTCATTATGGGAGACAGTCCTCTTATGCACTTATGCAAAACATTATCAGTTTTCCTATTGTTTTATTCAGTATATCTATTTCCTTAATTGGCGCCAATCACTTCACTACACTCAATCACTGTTCCTCTTTAACTTTTTCAATTTTTTCATAACTTCTATCACTTCTCGATATTTTTACTCAACAAACAACTTTCAGACTAATCGACATTACACATTTAAAAAAACACTGTGATCACCTTATCTCTCTTGCCTTTATTTTATACCCTATACAGGGTTTGAGACATCACCTTAAGTAATCCCGATTACGCATTATATGTTTCTGCTCCACCCCTGTTGGGATTTGAGACATCTCCTTCTGAAACTCCCTTGAGTCAGGACTCCTAGGCGCTACCTTTTCTCTTCACAATATTTCCTGTTACTCCAAAAATGATCACAATCCCATCCCCTTTATTTTCCATTCCCCTTAGTGTACTCACCATTCGTTAATCAACTCGAGGCCTATGGTATCGACTCCTCCTTCCATCCGACCACTTCGCCTTCCGTCCGCAGAGCACCCGTGGAAACGGGGTAGGGAATTCATCAAAGGGGGACCTGCCCACCGTCTCGCAAGTTTATTTCTATCGGCCACTTTCCACAGGAAACCGTGCGATCTTCCAGCTAATGGCAGAGGATGCCTGATCGTCCGAAGCAGTGGAGCAGAACTAGTTTGGATCTTTTTCAACCATCTGCACCACTACCACGTTCACTTATGGACCTTTAGTAACGTGCATGCAATGGATGTGATCACAGAGTTATTCTGAGTCCAAACAATCAAGCCAACTCCGGAAGATGTCAAAGATACTGTTTTATTAACAATTATCTAAAACAGGGAGGTTACAAAAGACATCAAGGAATGTTCGCTCAGGCTCACGATGATTTTCTCATAAAAACATCCTTGTATGCAAAATATATGTCAGAAGTGATGTCATACTACGTGGCAAATAATAGAAAACTTATTAAGGGATAGGATTGGAAACTTCTAAATATACTTTCTATAGGGACTAGGGATGTGATTGGCTGCCTACTGTCATGTGGACAACTTATGCCTACCTCTAAACCATGTCATCTTTAACACTATTAAGTACACAGTTTATCATTGTTCTTAACACTATATGGCCCTTAGTTATATGGCCCTCTACAATTGGTTGGCACGCTCGTGCCATGTTTGGAACATTCGGTTCACTGAGCAGCACTTAAGCTCAGACCCAGGTGCCAGGAGGTGGACTTGATTTTACCTCCCCACCCAACAAGCCCAACATCTCTCATCACCCATGCCTTCTGCCATGAAGATTGTCTTTGAACTTGTCCTTGCTAAGTATCCTTGTCTGTGGGAATATATGGGAGTGCAGGCTCTCACTACCGTTGTTCTATGACTCCAAGTTCAACATTTCCATCCTTGGCTCATGTGACAGGAGACCACCATTTGGTCCATTTTGCAGCATTTAAATGTCTTAAATTAATAAACTTGGCACTCTTGGTGTTCTTTCTTTGCACCTTAACAAGGGATGATTCATCCTTTGCACATTCACTGCTTTCAAGAATAGATAACCAACCTTGGCTGCTTCAGTTTTGATATCAGGCCAGAGAG
The DNA here is from genome assembly GCF_040938575.1 of Ambystoma mexicanum. NCBI lineage: Eukaryota > Metazoa > Chordata > Amphibia > Caudata > Ambystomatidae > Ambystoma > Ambystoma mexicanum. The sequence continues at coordinate 988,969,677 of NC_090921.1, forward strand.
CCTCGCCAGGTACTTCCATGACCTCATTGAAAAAAGGTTTGCAGCCAGAAAAAGCTTGTCCCTGGCGACAGTTTTCTATAAAGTGTTATTTTCTATATACTTGAGTGTTGTCTGCATGAGTAATTCTCAAATCCTTGTGTGGCTGCTGCACAGAAACGATTAGAAAATAGATTGATATGAGAGATAAAGATTTTCTAATCAAATGCGCCAACCTTTACGGTTAAATTTGTTGCGGTGAGTCTTCAAATTATAGATCCAATTAGCAATTTTAGAAGAAAGAAACAATCTTCAATGTATTAATTCTGTTCTATAGTACTTTTTATTTTGAGTTCCACATGTTACCATCACATGTAAGGTTCCATGCAGTCCAAGTGTTTACTTTACACTTAAAAATCCAATAAGCAAAAAGATTCTCAAAGAATAATATCAATTTTCTCACTCAATTGTTTATGTTCCCACTCTATGTTGGGTTCCACATGTTACCATCTCATGTAAAGTTCCATTCAGTCCAAGTGTTTACTTCACACTTAAAAATTCAATAAGCGAAAGAGTCTCAAAGAATAATATCAATTTTCTCACTCAATATTTTTGTTCCCACTCGACACGTGTTTCCCCATTGATAGTTACAGAGGTTCATCAGGAGTGCAAGCCTAGTCTAATTAACATTGTTTATGAAAAAAAGAAGAAAAAGGGAGATGAAAACATTGTTATAATTGTTGTTTAAATAAAGATTTTTTGATAATATTAAATAATATGTTGTCACTTGACTCACCCTATTTAGTTCCTTCTCACACACTTCGTGTGGTACGTTCACTTTGTCCAATTTGGTTTAACTTATTGTTGAATAGATGCAATTACTGTACCTTTTTTTGTGGTAATTTACGTTGTCAGCTCTCTGCTGGTGATTCTTAACAACTTCTGTTAAATAGAGAAGGCTTGTTTAGAAAATGGAAGGTCTTTCCAGATTGCTAAGGTTTAGTTAAAGATGGCTTGGAAATATGTTAACTTTCCAATACAGAAATGCCTACTTATAAGGATCTAAGTAAGCTTACCTTGGTTTTCTGTTTGTTTTAGTCTTCTAATGAGCGTACTTCCTGTTCCTGGTATTTCGCAGAGTGCTGCCGGTTGCTTTCGCGGCATCTCTGCTTTGAAGCACTTTATTTATGCCTCGCGCGAGGCACGATGACATCATTATACCGCCTGCAACGTCGTTACGTGCCACGTGATGACGTCATGAGATAAGATATTAAAAAACAATCACATTTCTGAACCAAGACCTTAAAAAAAATAAACTCAACAATTCCTCGTGGAGTGCCACAAAACCAAAAGCAACTTCCAGGTACCTCCCCCTCCAACACCCCAGAGGCAAGAGGGGAGGTAGTAAAACACGCAAACGGAAACCCAGGAGTGGAAACAAGACCCCAAAAACAAGGGAAGAGAAAGTAAATCTAATAATAAACTTATCAAACTTCACAGTTACTCCTGCATTAACCACAGCATTAAGTAAAGGGCTAATATTTAGCCCGACAGATAGAGGAGACTATTTTCAGACCCAACTAGACCTCTACAAAATCTGCAGAAAATTAAAACTTAAAAAATTCTTTGAGGAAACCAAGAAAAATAAAGAAAGACAACCCACACCGATTCCATCTATACCTACAGAAAGCATGGTTGAGGACACAGTAGATCTACTGAACATTGAGGAAGATCAATTTTATACAACGGAAAGTTTCTTGAATGAACAAGGAATACTCACCTGTTTATCTGAAGAGACCAGTATTAAGCCTAAATCAACATTTACACCAATATTTTTATCAGAAACTGCAATTGAAATCTTTCAGAAAACCGTAAGTGACAAAATCAGAAAAAACTATTTGAGTTGAAACCAAACTAGAACAAAAAGCAATTTGACCCAAGAAGAAAAATTTGCCATCAAAAAATTAGCAGAGGATACCTCAGTAATTACTAAGGCGGCCGATAAAGGAGGAAACATTGTTCTAATGAACAGAACGGATTATATAAAGGAAGGTCAGAAACACTTAAATATGGTTGATTGCTATGAAAAACTTGTAAGTAACCCGCTACCAGAATTAGAATCAGAATGGAACAACAAAATCAAAAACTGCTCAGTGAAAAGGAATACTATGGTCTACTCACCAAAAACTCTATTCTAGCAGCCATGTATTTTTTACCTAAAGTACATAAAACATTAAGCAAGTTTCCATCATTACTACCAATTATAAATGTAATGGGATCAATTGCAGAAAATACTTCTCAGTACATTGATACACATCTTCAACCGTTAACCACCAATTTAGCCTCTTTTGTGAAGGATTCCAAGCATATTATACAACAAGTAAATCAGATTCCATGGGAAGGAAACTACCTATTCGTTACCTTGGATGTAGTTCAACTCTACACTAGCATTCAGCACAACAAAGGCATGGAAAGTACATCATTCTTTCTAAAAACTAGATCCATCTCTTATCAACAACAAAATCAAATGATCCTTGAAATGATCCACTTCTGTCTGCACAATAATATCTTCACCTTCAATAATACCCTATATAAACAATGCCAAGGTACAGCGATGGGATCGAAATTTGCCCCTCATATGCAAACCTCTTCATGTTTTTTTTTAACTTCAACATGCATGGAAACATCCATTTTTCAACAACAGCGTGAAATTCTGGGGACGCTTTATAGATGACATTCTGCTTATCTGGGAAGGTAACACTGAACAGTTAGACATCTATGTAACTCATCTAAATAACAACAACTACAATCTCTCCTTCACAAAATCGGTTAGCCCTACCAAGATAGAATTCCTGGATTTGGAACTCTTCGTAGAAAATTCACAGATCCAAAATAAACTGTTTACGAAACCATCAGCAGGAAATAGTCTCCTTTATGCAACATCATATCATCCGAGACATACAGTTCAAAACATACCGTATGGGGAGATCCTTAGAATAAAACGAAATTGCAGCACAACTTCCACCTTTCAAGAAAACTTGAAGATAACTTTTTAAAAATTCAGACAAAGAGGCTATGGCATCAACAATATTAAAACTGCCATTAAAAAATCAGAAAATATCTCCAGAGAGTCTCTACTCATTGATAAACTAAAAATTGCAAACACCAGACTTAAGACCCAATTCATCACAACCTACAGTACAGAATCCAAGAAAATCAAAAATATACTATCAGAAAATTGGAACATTCTCCTTACAGATCCAAGTTTAAGAACACATTTGGATGAAACAGCAAGTATATGCTTTCGGAAAGCCCCAACCATAAAAAATCTCATCAGCCCCAGCTTCCTCAAACCACTACCGGACACAAGGAAAATATTTTTTCAATCATTCACAAAGGGCACTTACAAATGCAGACACTGTAAACTATGCCCATTGCTAAGTACTGGGAAAAAGGAGATTTCACTACCAAATGGTAAAACCAAACAAATCAACCAACTTATTAACTGCAACTCAACATTTGTAATCTATGGGCTAGAATGTGTTTGCAAAAAACTGTACATTGGTAGTACAATAAGAAAACTTAAGGTAAGAATTTTTGAACACCTTAGAGCTATTCACAATAAAGACATAAGATCTCCCATATCAGTCCACATAATGGAAAATCACCCAACGTTGTACATATCAAATTTAAAGATTTTTGGCTTGGAAGAAATCTCTTTACCACCCAGAGGAGGAAATAAGGAAGACATTTTGAGAAAGCAGGAATGTAAATGGATATGCATCATGGACACATGCACAACTGGTTTGAATTGCGACACAGAGATGTAGAATTGGCTATGATTTAGCATTTTGTTGTGTTATTGATGAACATGTCTGACTAGATTAAGTTGTATATATGAAGGATTAATGCTTAAAAAATGATATCAAAGTTAAATTTGTCATTAATCATTAATAGAATACAATGTACCAATTATGTTTAAGATCTTCTTAATTTGTTGTCATGATCTCTGCTTCCAAAAGGTCAGGGTTTTCCCAACTCCCTAGGAAGCAGATCCATAACCCAGGTTCCGAGTGCCAACCAGTCCCAATTGGGACCTTTTGGACCCAGTCCTGGCGCCAGTGGCACCAGGCTCATAAATATGCCCAGTCCCAGCGCTGGAAGCGCCGGGCTCATAATGCTTGGGTGGACTTACCTGCAGCAGACCATGCTGCTTACTTGCCTGCCAGTTGAGCCTCTGATCCTCTTCTGTTTGGAACTACTTTTCCTGTTGGGTGGGGCTGGAGCCACTCCCTAGATTTAGAACACTGGAACTCTTCTGGAAGGCAGGAACTCTTTTCTTACCAGGAACTCTTTTCCTACTTAGGCGTGGCTGTGGAAGGAAACACCTAAGCACTACAGGAGGCTATTTAAACCACACCCGGTGCATGAATCTTGCTTTGCGTTATTCTGCACCCTCTGCAGCAGGACGCTCATCGTGTCTTCTGCATCCAGTCCTGGGCCTAAGGAAAAAGGCTTACCATCCTGAATCCAGTCTTCAGCAACACCTATAAAGACAAGAAAGAACAGGTTAGCATTCCGGCATCTGAAAGGCAAAGGCTTACCATCCTGAATCCAGTCTTCAGCAACACCTATAAAGACAAGAAAGAACAGGTTAGCATTCCGGCATCGGAAAGGCAAAGGCTTACCTACTCTTCGTGCGCTCCGGAGGTCTTCATACTGCATTCCGGCATCTGAAAGACAAAAGCTTACCAACTCTTCGCAAGCTCCGGTGGCCTTCGGCGCTGCATCCGCATCTGAAAGACAAAACAAGGTGCGTTTAAAGACATTGGGGAACTTTAATACTCACGTGCCATTACTCCTTTCCACATCTAATCCAGTGGGTATTCCAGCACCCTGCAGCCGCTCCGAACTCGTACCTGCAAAATAAAAAGACAGTTAGAGCGCATCGTGAAGCAGGCAACAAGGGCTTACTCACGTGCTTCCAGGCGCTTCTATTCATCACACGGGCTCCATCTTCAACTCACTTCAGCCCGTCATCCGCCATCGCCGGAACCCTGCAAAACAAGAGACATCATTACTAAAGACTTTAAAAAGACATTTGAATGACTCGAAACTTACCGTTCGTGCAGTAAACGACGGACAGCAGTCCTCTGAAGTCAAGAGGCCTGCGCTACCTATCCAGTGAAGAAACTGGCTACAGCACCCTTCCCCGAGGCAGATGGAGAGCTCGGCATTCACTTACCTAAGGTGAGAGCGTTAACCTTTGGGGTCTACAGGAGAGGAGAAGAGGAAAGAGATAGGGACACCCCAATAACCCCAGTTCATTAACCCCATATTTTCTATCTGCAGACATCTTACTCTACACGTCAGGTATACAGTGCACAGAGGTCCAGCCCAAAGAGCCAACCGGGTGCTACACATCACCTTTGAAGATACGGTAGTCGCCCAGTCAAGACCGGCGCCTCTGCGAGAATCAGGTGAGCGTTACAGAACGCAAAGCCTACCGCAAAACTCTCGCCCAGGCGCGATGGAAACCTCGGATACTGACCCCCTAGCCCGGTTTCTTGGAGAACTAAGGGCAGAAGTGCATGCAACTCGTCAGGAAACTAATGCTCTAAGAAGGGAACTAATTATTTCCAAGGAGAGAACAGACAATCTTGCTAGACAAGTGCTACAGTCACAAGCCAGACAGACCCCGTTACCCACATCAGGGGCAAATCTTCCTTCAACATCCTCTATGAATCCAGTGCAGATCTACCTACCTGGGAATGTACCTCTGGCTCCGCCCGAGCGATTTTCTGGTGACCCAAAGAGGTTTGCAGTATTTATCAATCAGTGCCGGTTGCACTTCTTATGCCGGCCAGCAGCCTTTCCAACTGATCAAGCTAAAGTAGCTTTTGTACTTTCGTACCTTAGTGGCAATGCGGCAGACTGGTCGATCCCTCTCGTTCATCAAGATGATCCGGTTCTCCATGATTTTCAAGCCTTTCAGCTTAGTATGGAAAAACTGTTCGCAAGACATTCACAGGGACAGGCCTTGGACAATGAGCTTCTTTCGTTGCGACAGGGTAATCAAGACCTTTTGGCTTATATTGCATCTTTCAATAGACTAATAGTGGAAACTCAATGGCCTGAGGACAAAAGGATTACGCTGTTTTATAGAGGTCTACGTGGAGAGCTCAAAGACGTTTTAGCCCAAGTAGTGAATCCCCCACAAGACTGTTCGGATTACATAGACTTGGTCGTTCAAATAGATCACAGGCTGCAGAACAGGAAGGCCGATCGTTCCAAGTTTGATGCTCGAGTATTTTCCAAACCGCCAACTCCTTCCAAAGGAGTAGACTCCGGGGAATCCATGCAAATAGGGGGTCTGAAAGGTCCTCTAACACAACGGGAGCGGGAAAGGAGGAAACAGTTGCAATTATGCCTATATTGCGGAAACTCAGGGCACTTTCTTCGAGACTGTCCGGTGAAACCTGCCAAGAAGGCAGTAGGAGCTGCAGTTACCAAAGTTACAAACTCTGAGCAGGGAAACGACCTCGCCCGACAAGAATAGAGGTCCTCTTGCCGAGCGTAAAAACCAGTTCCGTGACCTCGCATTTCGTGATACCTATGGTCCTCATTAGCCCTGATAATCCGGATCGATTACATGGAATTGAAGCTTACGTCGACAGCGGTGCCATCGGCAATTATGTGGATCATGAAATGGTTTTGAGGATGAATCTAACTCTTTGTCCCAAGGCTGTAAAGGACGTCATTACTACGGTGGATGGTACGGAGATAGCCTCCGGGCCAGTAACGCATACCACTCAAGAAGTGACGCTAGTAAGTCAAGATGGACACCATGAGAAGATCGTGTTCGATGTGATCAAGGCCCCTCAGTTTCAGATTATTCTAGGAATACCTTGGTTAGAGAAACACAATCCTCTGATCGATTGGCGAGCAAGAACGGTCCAGTTTCCAGAATGTGTCTCTACTTGTCACCCTCCACCTGGTGTTGCACTGGCCGCAATTTCTTCAGAGACTCCCCAGTTACCTCCCGAATACCTAGAATACCAAGATGTTTTCCGGAAGGATCAGGCTAACTCTCTACCTCCTCAGAGGTCTTATGACTGCCAGATAGACCTGATACCTGGATCTACTCCTCCTTGTAGTAGAATTTATGCCCTCACAGAGCCTGAGAACCTTCACCTTCGACAATACCTGGATCAATACCTGGCAAATGGGTTTATTCGTCCTTCCAAGTCCCCTGCTTCTTCAGCTTTGTTCTTCGTTCCAAAAAAGGAAGGAGACCTTAGAACTTGTATCGATTATCGCTCCCTGAACCAGATCACCGTTAAGAATAGATATCCGTTACCTTTGATCCCTGAACTCCTGGACCAAGTCAGAAAAGCATGCATATATACAAAGCTGGATCTTAGAGGAGCTTACTACTTGGTACGAGTAAAAGAGGGCGATGAATGGAAGACGGCCTTCCGCACCAAGTATGGGCTATTTGAATATCAGGTCATGCCCTTCGGACTTTGCAATGCCCCGGCCGCCTTTCAATATTTTATGAACGATGTCCTCAGAGAGCTCATAGATGTATGTGTTGTTGTTTACATTGACAACATCCTCGTTTATTCTTCATCGGAATCTGAACATCGGAAACACGTGAAAATGGTCCTCGAAAGATTGCGTCAACACAAACTTTTCGCTAAGTTGGAAAAATGTGTTTTCAACGTGACTGAAGTTGAATTCTTGGGATTCATATTATCACCTGGCGGGGTGCGTATGGATTCAAAGAAGGTCGATGCAGTTCTCAAATGGCCATCACCATCCTCCGTAAAAGGTGTGCAAAGCATGTTAGGCTTCGCTAACTTTTACCGCAGGTTTATCCCCGAGTTCTCTCGAATAGTCCAGCCCATCACTGCCTTGTTAAAGAAAAACAAACGTTTTGAATGGTCTACCGAGGCGGAACAAGCTTTCCAGGATTTGAAGACTAAATTTATCTCTGCACCAATCTTAAAACACCCTCGCCCCGAACTCCCCTACATCGTGGAAACTGATGCTTCAAGCCTTGCCATGGGGGCAGTTCTATCACAAAAGGACCCGGTAACCAATCAGTTGCATCCCGTGGCATTTTGGTCCCGCAAATTCTCGCCTCCTGAAATCAATTACACGATTACTGACAAGGAACTTCTGGCTATCAAGTCTGCCTTTAAGGCTTGGCGGCATTATCTGCTGGGGGCCCGACACACCGTTACTGTGATTACGGATCACCGAAACCTGCAATATTTGAAAACCGCAAAAGCCCAATCCTCTAGACAACTCCGTTGGGCATTATTCTTTGCCGAGTTTGACTTCATAATTACCTATCGACCAGGTACAAAGAACGGTAAAGCCGATGCCCTTTCTCGGATGGGAGTGGAAGAACACTTGATCAACCCTAAACCTGTACCAATCATTCCCGAACAAAGAATTCTGGGTGTAATCGCCACAGAATCCATAGAGGAAGTTAAGGATAAAGCCAGGCAACTTGTAACTCCAGCAGATATACAGAATTGGCATCTGCAGGGAAAGGACTTTGCAGTAAAGGACAACTTATTGTATTTCCAAGAACGATTATACCTACCCAGCACAGATTTACAGAAAAAAGTAATCTCTTGTTATCACGACTCTTTAATGGAAGGTCATCCCGGTATAGCCAAGACCTCAGAAAAGATCAAGCGCTACTTCTGGTGGCCGTCTTGGAAAAAAGATATCAGAGACTTTATAATGTCCTGTGGAGTATGCGCCCAAAACAAGAGTCAAAAGGAAAGACCAGCAGGCCTCTTACGCCCTATTGACATCCCACCTCGCCCTTGGCATACGCTTTCTATGGACTTCATCACCGATCTACCTCCATGCTCCGGATACAATACGATTCTAGTAATCGTGGACTTATTCTCCAAGATGGCGCATTTCATTCCGCTCAAAGGCTTGCCAACAGCAGCAACTCTGGCCCGAGAATTTCTCGAAAACATCGTCCGACTGCACGGTTTTCCTTCGGTTCTAATTTCGGATCGAGGTAGTCAATTTATTTCTCATTTTTGGCGAAGTTGCTGTCGGTCGGCTCAAATTGATGTGAGACTATCGACCAGTCACCACCCTCAGACCGACGGACAAACCGAGAGGACCAATCAAACTCTGGAACAGTATTTACGCTGCATGCTGCAACAAACTGAAAAAACTTGGAAAGATATCCTTTGGATAGCCGAGTATGCCTACAATAACTCTGTCCACTCGGGAACTGGGAAAACCCTGTTTTTTCTTTTGTACGGCAGTCACCCTCGAACCTCGGAGTTGGATCCCCTCCAAGATCTTGAAACACCAGCAGTAGACTACCTGCATTCTACAATCACCCAAGCCTTTAAGGAAGCTGTTTCTCACCTTCAAAGGGCTAAAGAACAATACAAGAAAGGAGCAGATCAACATCGGAAGGAAGCCCCTCACTATCAAGTAGGGGATCAAGTCTGGTTATCCACCAAATATCTATCTCTAAAAGGGCCACGCACATTCAACCCAAGATACCTTGGTCCCTATTCCATCACTACCATAGTAAACCCAGTAGCGGTCAAGTTGGACTTGCCCCCGCACATGAAGATACATCCGGTCTTCCACGTCTCTCTATTAAAACCCGTGCAACCTCAAACCCGACTAACCAAATCTCCAAAACCTATCCTAGTGGATGGAGAACTCGAGTTTGAAGTCAAAAGCATTCTGGACTCCAAGATCTCCAAATCTAAACTATTCTACCTAATTGACTGGAAAGGCTATGGCCCCCAAGAGAGATCCTGGGAACCTGCTGAATATGTCCACGCTCCTCGCCTAATCAAAAGATTTCACCGAACATTTCCTGACAAGCCAAAACCCCCGGAGAAGCCCGGTTTGGGAGGGGCCTTGAGGGGGGCTACTGTCATGATCTCTGCTTCCAAAAGGTCAGGGTTTTCCCAACTCCCTAGGAAGCAGATCCATAACCCAGGTTCCGAGTGCCAACCAGTCCCAATTGGGACCTTTTGGACCCAGTCCTGGCGCCAGTGGCACCAGGCTCATAAATATGCCCAGTCCCAGCGCTGGAAGCGCCGGGCTCATAATGCTTGGGTGGACTTACCTGCAGCAGACCATGCTGCTTACTTGCCTGCCAGTTGAGCCTCTGATCCTCTTCTGTTTGGAACTACTTTTCCTGTTGGGTGGGGCTGGAGCCACTCCCTAGATTTAGAACACTGGAACTCTTCTGGAAGGCAGGAACTCTTTTCTTACCAGGAACTCTTTTCCTACTTAGGCGTGGCTGTGGAAGGAAACACCTAAGCACTACAGGAGGCTATTTAAACCACACCCGGTGCATGAATCTTGCTTTGCGTTATTCTGCACCCTCTGCAGCAGGACGCTCATCGTGTCTTCTGCATCCAGTCCTGGGCCTAAGGAAAAAGGCTTACCATCCTGAATCCAGTCTTCAGCAACACCTATAAAGACAAGAAAGAACAGGTTAGCATTCCGGCATCTGAAAGGCAAAGGCTTACCATCCTGAATCCAGTCTTCAGCAACACCTATAAAGACAAGAAAGAACAGGTTAGCATTCCGGCATCGGAAAGGCAAAGGCTTACCTACTCTTCGTGCGCTCCGGAGGTCTTCATACTGCATTCCGGCATCTGAAAGACAAAAGCTTACCAACTCTTCGCACGCTCCGGTGGCCTTCGGCGCTGCATCCGCATCTGAAAGACAAAACAAGGTGCGTTTAAAGACATTGGGGAACTTTAATACTCACGTGCCATTACTCCTTTCCACATCTAATCCAGTGGGTATTCCGGCACCCTGCAGCCGCTCCGAACTCGTACCTGCAAAATAAAAAGACAGTTAGAGCGCATCGTGAAGCAGGCAACAAGCGCTTACTCACGTGCTTCCAGGCGCTTCTATTCATCACACGGGCTCCATCTTCAACTCACTTCAGCCCGTCATCCGCCATCGCCGGAACCCTGCAAAACAAGAGACATCATTACTAAAGACTTTAAAAAGACATTTGAATGACTCGAAACTTACCGTTCGTGCAGTAAACGACGGACAGCAGTCCTCTGAAGTCAAGAGGCCTGCGCTACCTATCCAGTGAAGAAACTGGCTACAGCACCCTGCCCCGAGGCAGATGGAGAGCTCGGCATTCACTTACCTAAGGTGAGAGCGTTAACCTTTGGGGTCTACAGGAGAGTAGAAGAGGAAAGAGATAGGGACACCCCAATAACCCCAGTTCATTAACGCCATATTTTCTATCTGCAGACATCTTACTCTACACGTCAGGCATACAGTGCACAGAGGTCCAGCCCAAAGAGCCAACCGGGTGCTACACATCACCTTTGAAGATACGGTAGTCGCCCAGTCAAGACCGGCGCCTCTGCGAGAATCAGGTGAGCGTTACATTTGTATTCCAGTATTTAGAAATAATTATCTATACATCTGCAATAATGAAGATTAAAAATATTTCGTTTTAGTGTAAACACTCCTACAAAAATATAATTAATACAATTGTTATGCTTCAAAAATGAAAGTAGGATTACATGGCAATTAAAATACGAAGACCATCAAAAGTGAAAACTTATAAACATCAACAAAAAAATAAAATTAGGAAACCCATAGAAAAGATCATTTCATACCGCAATGACAAACAAAATGGCCGCCGCTACATTAGGTAACGCAATGACGTCATCACGTGGCACGTAGCGACGTTGCGCGCAGCGTGATGACATCATCACACCTCGCGTGAGGCATAAATAAAGTGCTTCAAAGCAAAGCAGAGATGCCGCGAAAGCAACCGGCAGCATTCTGCGAAATATCAGGAACAGGAAGTATGCTCATTAGAAGACTAAAACGAACAGAAAACCAAGGTAAGCTTACTTAGATCCTTATAAGTAGGCATTTCTGTATTGGAATATTAACATATTTCCAAGCCATTTTTAACTAAACTTTAGCAATCTGGAAAGACCTTCCATTTTCTAAATAAGCCTTCTCTATTTAACAGAAGTTGTTAAGAATCACCAGCAGAGAGCTGAAAAGGTAAATTACCACAAAAAAACATACATTAATTGCATCTATTCAACAATAAGTTAAACCAACTTGGACAAAGTGAACGTACCACACAAAGTGTGTGAGAAGGAACTAAATAGGGTGAGTCAAGTAACAACATATTATTTAATATTATCAAAAAATCTTTATTTAAACAACAATTGTAACAATGTTTTCATCTCCCTTTTTTTCTTCTTTTTTTCATAAACAATGTTAATTAGACTAGGATTTGCACTACTGATGAACCCTTGTAACTATCAATGGGGAAACACGTGTTGAGTGGGAACAAAAATATTGAGTGAGAAAATTGATATTATTCTTTGAGAATCTTTCACTTATTGAACTTTTAAGTGTGAAGTAAACACTTGGACTGAATGGAACTTTACATGTGATGGTAACATGTGGAACTCAAAATAAAAAGTACTATAGAGCAGAATGAATACGTTGAAGATTTTTTCTTTCTTCTAAAATTGCTAATTGGATCTATAATTTGAAGACTCACCGCAACAAATTTAACCCTAAAGGTTGGCGCATTTGAGTAAAAAATCTTTATCTCTCATATCAATCTACTTCCATGATCTCAGCTTATTCTTGCTGTAACACAATTCCTGTCCTTTCCTTTCCATGGGTCCAAGCTTACTAAATTCATGACACTGATGTCCAGCTCCTATACAATGGTGGCTTCACCTGCAGTCTAATCACTACATATAGCCAGCTTCAATGATGACTTAGTCTACTTGTGTTTCAGCATCTGTACAATTATTGAACAGTTGATTTTCTGCAGCACTTGGTACACATGCAATCTTCTTTTCACATATGAAAGTGTTCTCGATTCTTAACTTTGTCATCAGTTTCTGTAAGATTCATGCATTCTTTTCAGCCAGTATTCTCGGGGTGTCACACATATTTCTTGTGATGTCACTAGTTTCTCTCTTTGCTCCTTTTCATATTCCTTCAGGGAATTCCTCCACCAGATTGTCGTCTCTTCAGGAATACAATCAATAGGGTTTTCTCAGTGGAAACCTTCTTTCAAATACTCGCTGCGGTATTGGCACAACTGCTGGTGTGAAACATGGTATGATCTAAGGCTTCCAACATATAGGAGGTAGGGGGGCGGGATGTCCTGCAGAGCCATGTAATTGCTCCTCTACATGCGCCTGGGTTTTAGATTGTCCTAAATGCCCCCCATTAAGATGGGAATGTGTGATTTTTAGTACAACCTTTTGCTGGTTTTGAGTATTACTGATTGCGTTTTTACCATACCTTCTGGGGAGGTTTCTGTTCTGTAAAGCAATCCTTGTTTTAGAAAGAAAAAGGGACTCCCCTTCTCTAAGCCTTCTTCTTCCGGAATTGCTTGTAAAAACGCTTCAGCGAGAACTGGATCATTTCACTGGGCGAAGGCTAGGTCAGGATAGATGGTGGGTTGCTCTCCCTTCCTTTCTTCAATGTTAATTGATTCATCAGCTTCCCCAAACCCTAAGTTACCTCTTTCTGTTTTATCTGGTTCACTTTAAACTGAGAGAATAGAGCTCTTTCCAAAATCCCCTGGGCAATATGATCTCCCCAACGTACCTCAAAATGGATCTCGCCATGGTTTTGTAAGAGAACCTTCACATCTCCCCTAAAATCGGGATCAATAATGCTTGCTAAGATATCTATCCCGAACTTCCACGCTGGGCCAGATTTTGGGGCCAATCGAGTGTAACTCCCCGGTGTGGGGTATCAAAACCAAATCTGTAGGAACCATTCCTCTTTTCCCAGTGGGAATGGTAGCTTCCCTACTGCTACATATATCAAACCCTATTGATTCCTTGGTGGCGATGGAAGGGTTAGAGGCTCTCTGACTACGTTTTTGAAAGTGTAGGGTTCACCAATTAGTTTCAATTGAGTCACATCCCATCCCTGACACCATATGTAAGGTATTCATGGTGGCAACAGTAAAAACAGACACGAGTGATCACAGTTCAAGGGTGTCTATTGTACAGTAAATGCAGGGTGGAAAAATGCCTAACCGAAACCTAAGATGGGAACAAGATTCATCCATCACATGAAAAATAAGGGAGTCTTTGTGGCGTCTTGTCAAAGTAAAAGACATATACTAAAAAAAAAGCTATTACCAAATCCTTACAACTCCCTTCCCCATGTTTTGAGTACAGGACAAAGTGAATCTCCTGAGCACAGCACACGCTCAAGCTTTCCCAGCACAAGCCGACAGTTCCGTACCAGCTATCAGGTTCCTCGATGGTCAAGTCTCTTTATCTCCTGAGCACAGCACACGCTCAAGCTTTCCCAGCACAAGCCGACAGTTCCGTACCAGCTATCAGGTTCCTCAATGGTTAAGTCTCTTTTCAATAAAAAGTCTCTTGCCTTCGAGGCCTGATGTATCCAACAAACAAACAGAAAGTTCTGCTTCATGTATACTTTTACTGATGGCTTCACCACTGGGTCCCCCTCTTCCGGGTGCTGACCCTTCACAAATCGTATTCAACAAATCAACTAAACAGTTCCTTTTGCAATGAACTTTGGATGATACATTTCCACCCCCGGATCTCCCTCTTTCAGACTCTGACCCCTTTCAGACGTCAGCCTCCATCCTTCGGGTTTACTGTGGCTTTTCTTACTTTCGCAATTCTTATTGTCTTTTCAAACAATTCTTCAGCATTCTCCCCTTTTTGTCGGCTTCCCTCTGCCGTATTTACTCTGGCCAACTTTTACAACGCACTGTTCATGCGCTCATTTCACAAAGCAGGATTAATTTCTCTTAGCTTCGCAATCATTTGTCGGTCAAAGACTTTCGATGGTACAGAGGATTTTACTTGAGCCCTATATGACCACTTTGACCTCTTTTCGCCTCTTCCCAAGGGCTTCTGGTTCCGGTAGTTTCTACCATTGGGTAATCGCCCAGAGATTCCTGCCTGAGCACCAGCGTGGTGCCGGACTCCTCTGTTGCCGGTTTTCCCCATCTTTTATCAATAGTTTCTTTATGCTTCTTCAGAAGTTCAAATTAGCCTTGGTTATTTATTGTTCAACATAATTTGGTTTCTTATCGGCACTTCCCTCGACTTAGTGGCTGTGATAAACTGCTTGGTTTCTTCTCCTTAGAGTCAAGGTTGGTACCATAGAGACCCGCGTCTCTCCCCGGCTTGGTTATTCAGCGGAGGAGGGTCTCATGTACCGTAGACATCTGCTGCAACAAACGCTGGCTATTGTTTGCAGACTTATGATTCACTCTGCGGAGGCTTCATAGGCCTTGATCGGAAAGGCCAAGGTCACTTCTTTCCTTGTCACCCTCTCGGTCTGCAGCGTCTTTCTCCTCCTCTTAAACTGCTGTGCTGAGTTAAATCTCACGGCGTGCAGTCTGCCTTGCACATCCTGTGCTCTTGTGCGCCACCTTTTATCCCTGTGCTGAAGGGAAAGGGCCGTTATGTGTGTGATTCTGGTCAATTGCCTGACTTTGCCTGACGCTTCTATTGGAACATGTCAGGTAAATGGCTCTGGTGTTAGTCCGTTGTCCTTCTTGTTGTGCTAAAGGGTGGGAAAGGGGCGGCAGTGTTTTGCCCCTGATTTCCCCCAGGAATATCCTATGTGGTAGGATGGGGAAAATGTGTTGAAAGAAGGGAGATACAGCGTCTCACCCATTGGTGTCCCACCCCCACTCCCCAAGGACCCCCATCCAGGTGATCCTCCCTCAATGGTCCACCCCAGGAACTGGATCCAATAGCGATAGCCGTGTCCTGCCCACCCGGATGCCAGATCCCCAGGGACTCTCACAGGTCCCATTCTCTCAGCTTTTAAAATGTATATTTTCCCCCAAAAACAGCAGGTTATCAATTTTAATAAACAGTTGCAGAATGCTTTCTGGTGCTTGGACATCTTTATCTCTGGCCTTGTCAATTATAGATTTATTTGAGCGGCTGCACAACATTGCAACATTTGTTTGCATGTGTGTTTTCCAAATGCTGCGCACAAGCCATAGCTTACATGTTGCTTTTAAAATGACACCTTGCTCTGCATCATTTTCTTATGAATTAGACCTCCCTACATCTCCATTTGGGGAAGTAATTCTTACATTATAGCTTTTCAGGGTATGTCCTCCCCTATTGGTCAGCTCAAATAACAGTTGGTCGGTTCGAATAACAGTTGGGTTAATTAGGAGTTCTAATTAACTCTCTTATATAAGGGCTCTGCTCCAGTGTATCTGGTTACTCTTCTTGTGTAGATGGTAGGTATGGCTCTGTGTGTTCCTATTGCTTTATGAAAGAAGATTGTATTGTATTTCCCGTGCCTTTGCAGGTGTCGTTTCATTAATTTAGATTCATTCTACCAACGGCCCTTAATGGGGAATCGAACCCCAATCTTCCACATGGCAGGTACCAATTCTACCACTGTGCTATTTTAGCTGTGCTGCTAATCAGTTGTGAGGGAAGCTGAAGCCTTTTCCTTGCAGCTGATAAGTAATTTTCTTCTGTCCATGCTGGCAGTGCATATCGCTGCATGATGCCTGCTTGACCAGCCGCTCGTCTTCCTTCACCAATACAAGTATTCAGCGATATGTTATTTGCGTGAACCGAGGAAAACCCTTGATTCACCACATACACCCACTGTTTATTTTTGGCTCCCACTTGATTTTCTTGGGGAGGTTGGGTTTTGTTGATACAGCCAATTTTGTTGTTGCACTGGATTGCTGAGTAGACAGGGTAGTGCCTGAGCGGGAAAGGCCCACCCAAAATCTGTAAATGCCAACTCAGACGTGCTGTGTGGGCATTTACAGATGTTAATGTCACTGCGTGGGCCCAACTAGATTAGCTTCAGGCCCGCTTGTTCGACATACTGACTACACCTCTGTTCCAGAGTGTTTACTCTTCTTTCTGGTACACAGAAGATGCTGTAAGGTTGCAGAAGGAGGAGACTGACACACAGGTGGCATGCTTGCTGGTATACACTTTTACTAGTAATGGAAAAAAAAGGAAAAATACCTAACTTTCTTTAACTCTAAGAGGGGCTTCCCTACCTCATCTAAAATACTAAGGGTTCGGTCAGAATGTCAGTGTAAATCAATAGTCCACTGTCCTGTGTCAAAAAGCCTACTTGTGTCCCTTAGACTTGCAAATAAACTAAAGCGATAATAGATCTCCTTGGTGCAGAAGAATGGCTCCCTTCTTCTGGACAGCAGATCACATTTCCAATTGATAGGTGGGATATTTTCCCTGAAGGAATGACTCCCTTCCCCAGGTCTCTGTTGAAGTGATACTCATGCAATTCAAACGATCCAAAACAATGAGACGCAGATGGGCAATAATACACGGAGCCAAGTAATGTAACTGTAACCTCTTTACTAATTAAACGCGAATTGGCGCCAGAACGGAAACCCCTCCCACATTACCCACGTGGGCTGCAACCCACAAAACAATGACAACAGAAAGGAGACATGGTTCCTTTCTGCAACAATAGAAATGGGACGTTACAGTCTCAACCCCTTTCCAAGATACAAAACAAAGTTGCAATATCAATAACTGTAAAATTCTCAGTTCAACTGAAAGGGTGAAGTTCCAGTGCAAAGATCAACATTCCTTATTGCCCACAGTTGCTTTTTCACTATGGGGTTTCTGGAGAATGCCTCCCTTCTCCACGTATCTTGTAGGCTCATCTACCAAATAAATTACTTTTAGTGTTTTCCTCCACACACATACACACCACCAGGGGGAAGGACTCACTTCCCCTGGACTTTCTCTTCACTTGGTTTCACACTCTCACTGTGTCAGGTGGAATGTGGCCATTCCCTGGCCTTCCTCAGGCTTCTTACTACAATTCACAACAGTTGGGGGAAGGTCTCCCTTCCCCTGGCCTTTCTCAGGCTTCTTATTGTAGTTCACAACAGTTGGGGGAACGTCTCCCTTACCCAGACCTTTCTCAGGCTTCTTATTGCACTTCACAACAGTTGGAGTAATGTCTCCCTTCCCCTCGCCCTTCTCAGGCTTCTTATTGCACTTCACAATGGTTGGGGGAATGTCTCCCATCCCCTCACCCTTCTCAGGCTTCTTATTGCACTGCACTTTACAACAGTTGGGGGAATGTCTCCCTTCCCCTGCACGTTCTCTGGCTTCTAATTGCACTTCACAACAGTTGGGGTAATGTCTCCCTTCCCTGGGCCCTCCTCAGGCTTCATATTGCACTTCACAACAGTTGGGGGAATGTCTGCCTTCCCCTGGCCCTTTCCTTTGCAATGCAAGGGGGAATGACTCCCTTCCCATGGCCTTTTCTCAGGCTTGGTTTGCAGTTTGCAATGCCAGGAGGAATGACTCCCTTCCCCTGGCCTTTTCCCAAGCTTGGTTTGCAGTTCACAGTGCTAGGTGGAATGATTCCCTTCCCCTGGCCTTTTATTAGTCTTCTTCCAGTTGGGTAGGGAATTTATTGTCTTCCCTTGTTGGCGGGCAACTCCCTCCGGAACTCTTCCTGTCGTTCTGTGGGTCCCAGACACTTCTCGCCGGTGGCAGTGCCATTATAGTGCCTCTTTCTTCCCTGGGCCACTCTTCATGGCTCCCATGTAGCACCTCTTCCCAGTACTTGTGTTGGTTATGATCTTTATGTTTTTGATGATCCTCTTCGTGTCAGTACCAAAGTCAGTCATCCGATTTGTGTTATCCCTACTCTTGCTCGTTGCAGTAGATTTTACTGGCATGATATCAAAAGAACAAATAGCAGTGCTATTTAGATGGGGGGTGGAAAGATGGTAGAGGGTTTGGGTATGTGAGGGTCGGGGTATTGTGTCGACTTGTACCCAGGTGGTCTATGGGCAGGACGATGTAAAGGAGGTGGGTGGAGGGTTGGTATACCGAGTTCTCCCAAGATGTACTTGTCCGCAGAGGGGAAGTTGTTATATATGTGGAGAATGTTTACATTTTTTCAGTTGAGCTGTCATTAGGATGGATCACCATATTTGGTAAATAGGTAGAGAATGTACACAGTTAAGTGGAGTTTAAATCGTTATTGAGCACATCTGAGATGTATAACCCGGCATTGCTATAAGCTTGAATTTGTGGATTAAAGGTCCATTCCATAGAGGAGCACAAGACATGTCATCAGCTTCTGTTAGGATGGTTATGTTTTGTAAGAGTGGGCAGTTGAGACCTGGCTGCAGAGGTCTTGGGCTGCTGCAGCGTTATGAGAAATAAAGGTTACTTGAGACTCACCTGCGTCTGGCTGATCCGTTGTCTCAATACTGGCGACGAGGATTGAAGAACAGCATCCACTGCCTGACACAAGTATCCTGAGAAGTTATTTTATCCAGAAACACAGAGCTGGGAGGAACCATGGAGCTGCGAGGCATAACATGGGGCAAGCCAAATCCTTCCCATGCTCCAGCAGCCAGGTCAGTGAGTTTGAGGGATCACTGGTGCCCCACGTGCGGACTGCAGAGAAGGGACCGGAGTGCCGAAAACCTCTGACGCGCATTGCAAAATAACCCCATAAGGGAGCAAAGTCTTGCGAGACGTTGCAGCACCCATATTAAAGTCAGGCGGAGTTACAGACAGAATCATTCAGTGCAAGGCACACCGACATTAGAGGGTCAGGCATCGTAGAAGCATTGTAGTTCTGCAACAAACCCTGATAAGTCAGCATTCCAAAAGTGCAGAAAATTCACTGATCTCTGTCATATGCACAGCAGAGATGTTAATTTAGCATTTTGAAATTGCATGAAGTTTTGCAGCGACCTGCCAACACATGCTCAAGAGTCTGCAACAACAGTGCATCCCCTTGGGGGCGATCTTACCGGCGCAATACATTTTCCAGGGCCCGCTTTATTCTTAACCCACCTCGGGGAGCCCAATGTCAAGTGGGGGGACTGGAAGGAGGGGTTCATGAGATATCTTCATGGAGTGTATGGAAGTAATTTTGCTGCGGACCACAAAGACTCTCCCTTAAATCACTGCTTGGGCCAAGAGGGCCAAGCGATATTTAAGAAGTTGCCAGATTTGCAATCTCAGGAAGCAGAAGGATTGTCTATTTTTGAGCAGAGCCTGTTAAAAAGGACAAGCACTTCATTGTCAAGGAAAACAAATTCTTAGCAAGATATCACTTCGCTATAACCGACCAAAGAACTTTGGATTCAGAACCTGCGAAAAAACGTACCCAACACTACAAATTCTGTTCAACAAGTCAAAGCACTTAAACAGCAAGAACAGAAGGATGAAGGCAAAATGGTAAATAAGAAGAGAGCAGATTTCAATATTACGGAAGTGAAGACATTCGTCAAAAGATGTTACAGATATGGAAGCCTAGATCACATTGCTAGTGATAAGCAGTGTTTTGCACATCCTGTGATATGCAGGGACTGTGGGAGAAAGTGTCATGTGTCACGCTGCTGCAAACACTGGAACAAGCCTGACATTTTACCAGGAAGGCGGGGGCAGTGGAGAGGATGAGGCATGTGTAGTGAATGCTGTTGATGCGGCACCCAAGCTTGTCAAGCCTCATGCTGAGATAATGGTGAATGTGGTGTCCGTGAGACTTCTAATTGACAGTGGGGCAGACTACAACCTGGTGGACATGGAAACCTAGAGGGAAAAATTCAACTCTTGTGTTTTGCAGGAAGCAAGCGTGTGTGCGCATGCATAAGGTGATGTACCCATCAATATTGTGGGGGAGTTCTGGGCACAATTCAGATATGGTGAGAGTAGTGCCCAAGGCATGGTAAGGGTGACCACCAAAAGAGTCAACTTGTTATCTTGGGATGCTCAAGCAGATCTTGGTTTGAGATTTGACCCAATCATCCTTCTCAGGTACTGGTCATACGCAAGGTTCTAGGAAGGGTGTGGAGTCGGTGCAAGTAAAGGAGACAGGCGTGGTGAAGTTGTTTCCAGAGGTTTTTGCTGAAAAGATGGGATGCCTAAAAGGGTTACTCCATCTGATTAGGCTAAAGCCAGGAGCTTTTCCTATATGGTCGAGAGCTCGTACTATACCTCTTGCCTTGAGGATGGATGTGGAGAAGGAATTGAACGGCATGATAAGTCAAGGAATTATTGAGGAAATGTATGCGGCTCAATGGATGGGGTGAACAAGAACATGATGCCAGACAGAGTTCCCCTTCCTTAAATAGATGATCTGTTGGTGAAAGTGGAAAGAGCCATGTTTTTTTCCAGTACTTGACTTGAAAGCAGCTTATCACCAGGTTAAGCTGCATGCTGACTCCGGGGATCTGACTGCATTTATAACACTGTTTGGTGTGTATTGCTGTAAAAGAATTCCGTTTGGGTTGGTGTCTGCCTCCATTGTATTCCAAAGGGTCATGAATAAGCTACTGAAAGGTCTTGCAGGCACTTGTTGTTATCAGGATGACATATTAGTATGGGGCAAGAATGTGGAAGAGCAGGGATTCCAAGATGGCCACCGGACCGTTAGGGTGTGCGTCCCTGTCCCTCCGTCAGGGCGATTGTATAAGGTGTTCTTAGCAAACAAATAATAGCACAATTTTGGAGTGGTGTGGAGCGGACTAATCCTTCTTTGGTTCCTGAGGGCAGAGGAAGCGAAATCCGAGCCCGACAAGTTTTTTTATTTTTTTGATTGGCAGCAACAGTGCGACACAGCGCGGCTCCCGGCTTGGACTGAGGGACAAGCCTGTGTGGCGGGTGAAGTGACGTAGCGAGCCCTGCTGCAATCTGAAATTAAATTGAGGGATGAATGAAGAAAGACAGTGGCTTGCTCGGCGCGGACCCCGCCATAAGAAACTGCTGCGGTGCGGAGACTGGGGAGGAGAGAAAACCCAGACCACAGGAGGAGCTGTGCTGCAGATCCCGGCAGGACTGTAAGCAGCCCGGCGAGGGAGAAGACAGCAGCCTGTGGAAATCTGTCAGAAGGGAGAGAATCCGAGGACCGAGTGGAGCACCCCCGCCAGCACCAAAGCACACAGGGGAGGATTTGGCCGGGAGACAGGAGAAAGTCAGAGCAGCAGTGTGATCACCCGGCCCACATGGATCGAGGGCGCAGCACGAGTGGAGCACTTTTCCCCCAACCCAACCTCAATTAGAGAGGCTGGAGAGGAAGCTGGCGCGGAGAACGGCTATGGACTGCAGGAGGTGTCTCCCCCACACAAGAGAAAGCATATGGTGAGGGGGCTGCTGACAGAAGTGCACGTAGTGGGGTAGAGGGAGAGAGGGAAAGCAATGCAGCGGCGAGAGGGGAAGAAATGGGAGAGAAGGCTTCTAAGGAAATTGAGCTGGCTACCTGAGGGAGAAAGCAAAAGCCAAAGAAGGGAGGCCTCCTAAGACCTAAGACTGGTGGCAGTGAACACCACATGGGGGAGAAAGGAGCTTGAGGGGCAAGACCCTGTGAAAGGCTGGAAATGTAAACTGCGGTGGGAGAGGAGAGAATTAAGCATACAGGTGTTGCAGTAAGAAAGGTGGACGACAAACCGCGGAGAGGGAGGCAAAGAAGCCGATCGCCCAGGACTAGAAAAAGCATTTGGGAGCACCTCACCCCAGAACTCCCCAGAGGGCGTGTTAAAAGAAATAAAGAAATAGGTGGAAGCGGGACTGTTAAGAGAAGAACAACTAGCAGTGGATAGAGAAGTTACAGCATCGGTACGACTGGTAAAATACGACTCAAAGACAATGGATCTGCGGATCTCCTTCCTAAGCAGAGATAGGGGGTGTAATACGGGGGAGCTGACAAGCTAACTCCCAGATGCCAGGGACCAAGCCCAGGAGCACCCCAGCAAGAGCAAAAGGGTCAACAAAACTGAAAGGCGGGCAATTGGAGCGGTGGTGGAGGGAGCAGCATCAAATAGAAAAGCAAATATGCAAACCAGCAAAAGAAACACAGGGAAAGGATAACACGGAACCACCACTCGAGATGGCATTAAGTAAAAAAGAGCTGCAAGACTTCGGGAAAATTAAGGATGAACTCAAGTCATCGCTGCAAGAGGTCAGAAGAGATATCAACCAACTGGGCAATAGGGTGGACGTGGTTGAGGGTGGAGTATCTGAAATGGCAGAGGAAGCAAAACAGAGTAGAAATCTGCTGGAACAAGTAGCCAGAGCAACATATAACCTGGTAATCCAGACGGAGGACCTCGAGAATAGGTCAGGCAGGTTGAATATAAGGGTCAAGGGATTGGTTGAGTCAGTCATGGACAATGACCTAAAGGACGCTATGAAGCACTGTTTTAGAAGCCTCTTAAACTGGGAGGAAGGTGTGAGGGACAGGTGGTGATAGGAGGAGATTTCAACGGTGTGATGGATACGACATTAGATAAAACACTTCCGGCCTCTGTAGCGGATTGGGAAAAATAGACAGGCCCTGGGGAAGCTCTCTAGGGACCTAGGGGTAATTGAGACATGGAGATACTTCCAAGAGCAAGACAGGGAATATACACACTATTCAGCGGTACATAAAGGGTACTCAAGAATCGACATGGTCCTAGTTTCTGCAACACGGATCCCGCAAGTGACAAATGTAGAAATAGGAGTTAAATACTCCTCAGATCACTCCCCGGTGATAATACAAAAAGAAGTGGAGAAAATAAAGGGGAAAACTCAGAAATGCTGGAGACTGAGGGAGATGATATTGCGAGACATAGCGCTTAGAGAACATATGGAGGAAACAATAAATAATTACTTCAAAGATAATAATAACAGGGAAACTGATTGGTGGATAGTGTGGGATGCAGAGAAAGCGGTTCTCTGGGGAGAATCTATTTTGCAGTCTGCAACGTACATTAGAGAGAAAAGACTCATTACTAGGAAATTGGAAGAGGAGGTAAAGGAAGCGGAGATCCAACACAAAACACGCCAGACACAAAGGTCGTTGGGGGATCCCAGTTGGAGGAACATATCGCAGGCCGAGTGGCACAAACAGTACTAAATACTAAACAAACATATTCTACACATGGAGGGAAAAGCTAACCGATTCTTAGCTGCTAAATTGAGGAAACACAGGGCCCGTAACTATATAGCCCAACATAGAAATTAACAAGGGATATTATGCACTGCGGAAGAAGGGAAAATGGAAATAATGGAAAGATTTCACGAATAACTGTTGAAACAGGAAGGCTTAGATCCGACGTCACAAACAACATATATGTCAACACTGCTTTTACCTCAAATATTGGAGGAAGGCAGGGACATATTGAAAGGCCCGATAACCGCACAAGAGATTAGTGCCGACCAATAAAACTCCAGGCCCGGACGGGCTAGGAAATGGCTATTACAAAACCTTTAGGCTCCAGCTACTAGCTCCACTAACACGGCTCTTCAACTACATTAGAGAGAAAGGCACATGGCGAGATCGGCCACAATACTAATACTTAAACCTGGAAAAGACCCCACAGATTGTATCCGCTACCGCCCCATTGCTCTGCTAAATAGTGATGCCAAAATCTATGCTAAAGTGCTGGCAGCAAGATTAATGAAGGTACTGCCGGGGATTATACATGAGGATCAGGTGGGCTTCATAGCAGGGAGGCATACGCAGGATAATATAAGACGAACCATAGATATAATTTATAGATCTTGGGACACGAATGATCCACGGTTCTCTGTAGTGGCATTAGATGCACGGCGGGCCTTCGACAGCTTAGATTGGGGATACTTGCGCTTGGTCCTGGAGAAGTTTGGATGTGGTCCCGACTTTACTAGGATGGTTCTAGCGAACTTTCAAAATACCACAACAAATGTTTTGGTTAATGGGCAGACTTTGGCACAGATTAAAATACAGAGAGGCACACGTCAGGGATGCCCCTTATCTCCCTTAATATTTGCAATGGCAATGGAACCCTTAGTGGTGGCTGATAGACAGGATCAGAAAATCCTCGGGGTGACCTGTGGAGAGGTAACGCATAAAATCGCGCTGTAGGTGGTTTACATTTTATTATTCTTGAAAAACACCAACTACACAATACCGAGAGTAATTGCGAGGTTACAGGAGTTTGCCTCTATTTCGGGATTCACTATAAACGTATGAAATCTAAGGCGCTGAATATAACTGAGGAGCGGGTTGAGATAACACATTTGGGTAGGATGTATCCCCTCATTTGGGAGGAAGAGAGTATAGAATATTTGGGGATAAAGTTGACCTGGGAATATAGAGGGCTGTACGGAGCAAATATTACCCCATTATGGAAACAACTGCAGGACGATATGCATAGATGGGATGCCCAGGAACTCTCTTGGTGTGCACGAATAGCGGTGGTCAAGATGACCCTGGTTCCCCAAATGCTTTATATGGTGGGTTCCCTCCCCATAGATATACCACCCTGATTAAGGAGTTGCAGGCTGCGATAATCTCCTTTATATGGCATCAAAAGAAGCTGAGAATTCAAAAACAGATCCTGACGTGCCCAACACTTCTGAGGGGACTGGGGGTCCCAGACTTAGAGAGATATGTCTTAGCAGCGCACATAGCGCCGATGTTGAAATGGGCAGGGCAAGACAGACTAATAGGTTGGTGTGGGATGGAACAGGTGGTCACAAACATCACACTAAAAGCTCTACATGCTCTCAGGGTATCAGGTAATATTGTCCCCACCAATAATATCGCCATATATAAGGTCGTCAGGAACGGCCATAGGCAATATTATTAGTGGGGATCATTTTTGGAGTAAATGGTAGCGGGGGTTGCAGGGGTGTCCCCTGGTCCCTTTAAAATAATATGGGGGTTGCAGGGGTGTCCCCTGCAGGATTAATATTGCCCCAAAAATATGACGCCATTCTTGTATGGCGATATTTTTGCAGGGATATTAACGCCTGGAACTGCTCTCAGTACAGGCGCTCAGGGGGCAGAGTAACAGCAGCTAGAAGCTACCAAGGTGTCATTGCAGGGATGGGACCAAGCAATGAGAAGGAAGAAAATACAGCATGGGCTGGGACCGTTCACCCCGATTGCCCATAATGCAGATTTCATCCTAGGCCAACAAAAACATTTTTGGGATGCTTGGGCGGGAACAGACTCCATTCACTTAAGTGAAATGTATCACGGTGGGTCCCCCCTCCTGTTTGAAGAATGTAAACAAAAATTTGGTATAGGAGAGATAGAAAAGTATAAATATATACACATTAGACACTAGATCTCTGAGAAAAGAATTAGGGAGGTGGGTACAAGGGCTCCGGTAGTGCTAGAACTGCCCATACAGGAAGGTTTGACAAGTAAAGGGATAGCAAGATTATGCAGGCTGCTGGACGGAGCGCAAATGGGAGACAAGCTTTAGTACAAAGATAGATGGGAAAAGGATTTTGGAGAGCCAATTACTGAAGAGGAATGGGGCAAATATGGAGACGGGCGCACAAAACATCGAAAAGTTCAGCCATCAAAGAGACAGCATATAAAATCTGTTACAGATGGTATCTGACCCCCCCATAGACTACACAGAATAAATGTGGACTATCCCTCTTGGTGCTGGAGGCAATGTGGAGGGAGAGGGGATCTATACCATATGTGGTGGAGATGCCCCAAGGCTACAATATACCTGAAAGAGATGATTCGGCAGATCACGGAGTGTGATTGCCAAACTCCCAAAAAGTGGTGTTGATGGGAGTGGAAGTGGACGGGGTATACGCGGCCAGTGGGCACAAAGCTGCCCTTATTACTCACCTGTTGATGGCAGCTCGTACGACGCTAGCGCACTGGTGGAAAACTGTGGAAGGCCCCATAACAGCTTGGTGGTGGGTTAAGATCTGGGGAGTGATGGCTTTGGAGAAAACATGCACCTTAAAAGCAGGCACGTATCTGAAATTTGTGGCAATATGGAAACCCTTCCACGCATATGTAAAAGATAGGGAAAACCACTTCCACAAACCGGCGCTACTTAAGAATGTTCACGTGTGTTGAGTAAAAGAAAGGAAGACAATGGACTGTCCCCTGGTGAGAAGAAATTGGAGATTATAATCTGGAGAAAGAAACTAAACTATACAAATTGGGGTTAGGCTGGTGTCTGGGGACGGGGGAAGGGGAAAGTTGTAAATTTAAAGTCGTAAGTTATTCGGTGATATAGAAAACACCTGAACATTACAATCACAAGAGATTAAACCAGAGATGTGCAAATGTAATGTTATGAAACAAAGATACAAATGATACTACTGGTGATAGGAAAGAATTGTGTTCAGAATTAATAAATAAAAAACATTTAAAAGAAAGAATGTGGAAGAGCATGCTATGCGGTTGAAAGAAGTGTTGGAAAAAGTAGCAGAGGCAGGTTTGACTATATCTGCTGACAAATGTAGATTCAGGTTGGAAAAAGTGCAATACATGGGTCACGAATTATCTGCAGAAGGTATGAAACCAAAGTACGCCACTCTGGAGGCAATAAAAAAGATGAAAGCACTAAAGGATAAAAAATAATTGTCCTCTTATCTGGGGATTGGTTGAATTCTATGGGAAGTTCATAGAAATGTGTCTGAGAGGACAAAGACCATGAGGATTCTGGTGAAGAAAGGTGTGAGATTTGAGTGGTGCGAGGGGTGTGAAAGTGAATTTGATGACATAAGGAACTGCTTGGTGAATGCTCCTATTTTGAAGGGATTTGAGGATACATGGGAGATATTGCTGTATACGGAGGAAGCTGAAAGTGGTCTTGGATGTGTTCTAATGCAGAGAAGAGGGGATGGAATGCATACAGTGGCTTTTGCATCATGTGTCCTAAAGGAAGCTGAGAGTTGCTACTCCGTTGTTGAGAGGGAAGCATTAGCTGCATGGGGAATAGAGAAGTTCTACCAGTTTGCCTGGGACAGGACATTTGTGGTCGTGATGGACCACAAGCCATTGGTAGGGATTTTTAACAGAAAGGGGTTCGATGGAGTTTCAAGGAGGATTATTGGGTGGATTTCCTCTTTGCAGACCCTTAAAATGGAAGTGAGGCACGTGAAAGGGGAGTTCATTGTCATTGCAGATGTATTGTCTCGCAATCCCAAAGAGGAGGATGGCGATGCGAGATACGAGGAGTAAGGTGACATTTTTGTCTACTGTAAAGTAGCCAAAGAAAGTGATTGGAGGGAGGAATGTGAGAAACATTTGATTTACAAGGTAGTGGTGAAGTGTGTTCAGGAAGGGTGGACGATGGAGGAGTGTGATGATGAGTTGAAGGGTTACAAGAAGGTGGAGCAAGAATTGAGTGTCGAGAGAGGAATTCTGTCCTAGGGCGAGCAAATATTTGTGACAGAGGGCAGATGGAGAATTGTGCTGGGGATCACCCATGAGGGACATTTTGGAGTCAGTAAGACAAAGGGTCTGCTAGATCAAGATTTTTGGTGGCCAGGAAGAGGCCATGATATTGAGGCATTTGTGAAAGAATGTGAGGCATGTAGGGACAGCGATAAGGTGATGAGTACCAGAGTGCCTCAGATGAGGACGGTGGAGCATCCCAGTTCAGTCTGTGATGTGGTCGCTATGGATATTTTGGGTCAATATCCATTAGGGGATCCCAGAGTGCATATCTGGTTGTGCTGATAGATCTTTTGTCTAAGTGGCTGGAGGAGTGCATTGTGCGGGACATTAGCTCCTGCAGCATCATAACATTTTTGGAGTCAGTGTTCTGGAGAGAGGAGTTTCCCAGGAAGAAAGTGTCAGACAATGGTCCCCAATTCGTGGGGAAAGAGATGAAAGTGTTTTCGGAGGATAATGGGATTGGTCATGTCACAACAGCTTTGCATAAACCCAAGGGGATGTTATGTTATGTTATCTGAACTTATAAAGCACACGGTCTCTCAAGGGCGACATGGCGCTGGAGAGGAGAGCTGCTTGCGAAAGGGGAGAACCAGTGGAAATAGAGGGATAGAATAAGATGGTTTTAAGAGCTCTTCTAAAACCAAGATGGTTGGAGGTGCTTCTGAGTGACAGTGGAAGGTTGTTCCAGAGTTTGGCAGCTGCAATGGAGAAGGCCCTGCTGCCGACCTTTTCATGGTTAAACCTTGGAACAGTAAGTAGGTTAGTTGTGGAGGAGCGTACGTCACGTTCAGGGATATAGCGAAAGAATTTGGACTGCAGAAACTCAGCTCCTTGGCCGTGGATCGCCCGGTGAACAATACACAGCGACTTAAAATGGACACGCTGGGCCACCGGAAGCCAATGGAGTTGATGGAGCACTGGTGAAATGTGAGCGCCGTAGGGAGAGCCAGTGGCTAACCTGTGGGATGCCACAGTAGAGAGATTTAACAGGACGTTGATGGAAGTAATCAGAATTGCTTGTGCACCAGGTGGCGATTGGGAGCGGGTGGTGCAAAAAATAAATATGATTGCACCACATCAGGTAACAGGAGTTTCTCCATTTGAGGCTTTGAAGAAGAGGGTGCCAAATTCCAGGTTTCATCCAGGTTGCATGAAAATAATTGTTAGAACTTGTGAGGATTTACCAGTGGGGGTATTGCGCAGTAGGATGCAGAATGTGTAAAGGTGGTCTCAGGAGAGATATGATGGGAAGAACTGTATGAAGGAGTGTGCATTGAGAGAGGGTATGCTGGTTAAGGTGAAGAGAGGTAGAAGAGTAGATTAAAGTTTTCTGAAGTTCTCATTGCCATTAAAGGTGGTGAAGGATCTTGGAAATACTCTATTACTGAGTAATAGAGAGAAATGGGGAAGAGAAAGTGGCTATTGTAAAAGGTATGGACACTAGTCACAGTTGTTGATGTCTTTGTT
The DNA here is from genome assembly GCF_040938575.1 of Ambystoma mexicanum. Lineage (NCBI taxonomy): Eukaryota > Metazoa > Chordata > Amphibia > Caudata > Ambystomatidae > Ambystoma > Ambystoma mexicanum. Next base: position 988,999,347 of record NC_090921.1, read on the forward strand.
GTGCTCAGGCTTTAGGCACAGCCCATGGGAGTTATGCTCAACATCCTCACCTGGTAAAGGGAAGGAGGTGTGTTATGTATGTGGAGAGTGTTTAAATTATTTCAGTTGAGCTGTCATTAGGATGGATCACCATCTTTAGTAAGTAGGTAGAGAATGTACATAGTTAAGTGGAGTGCAAATAGTTATTGTGCACATCTGAGATGTATAACCTGGCATTGCTATAAACCTGGAATTTTGGATAACACGTGCATTCCATAGTGTAGCACTAGACATGTCATCAGCTTCTGTTAGGATTGTTATGTTTTGTAAGAGTGAGCAGTTGAGACCTGGCTGCAGAGGTCTGGGGCTGCTGCAGCATTATGAGAAATACAAGTTACTAGAGACTCACCTGCGTCTGGCTGATCCTTTGTCATAGGAGTCTCTACCCATGAGATGCTCCAGCTGGGTAGCACCCCCAGGGGGACTATCAGGTAGCAGCCTCACTTCCCTGGCCTCATGGGAGGGTGCTTGCCCTCGGGAAGAAGTTACGACATCTCAGGATTCATCACAATGCCCCTACAATCCATTGATGAAAGTTGGGTGCCTTGGTGCCTAAGATATCATTGACTGGCAAATCTGGCACAACCATCAACTCAATCTCTCGAGTTTGTTGATACAGCTGTATAGACAATTTAGTGGTAAAATATCTTTCTTTGTGGCCATGGACACAACCCACTGCTGAAGTAGCTCTCTTGGGCCAAAGGGGTGGTATTAGATCTAGTCTTACTATAGACTGTTTTCTCCCGTTATCTAGTTGGGTCATCATTTTCTGGTGGAAAACAGTCACAGGTAACTGATATTGTGGATCTCCTTCTGAAAACAAATGATTCCCTTGTTGTTTCTTGCCTGGGTTCTTACTGGAAAAGTTTCTTATTTCGGATTGCTTTGGGTTCTGATGGCTTGTTAGTGGGTTTTCCCTTTCAAGTGGGAAAGGCACTTCCGTTGGCGATGTGGTAGCAAACAGAATAGTCTTCACTAGTGTTATAAGACCCACGTGTTGTTTTGTGTTCTTTCTCTCCATCTTCTCAGGGAGTCTTGAGCTCTCTATGTATAAAGATTCCATCTGTTGGGGCAGGTTTTTAGGGCAGGCTAGAGCAAGATGTCCGGTTTTACAACAAGAAAGACAAGAGTGGTTTGCTGGCCTCATGTAGTTTAGGTAGTCCTCTGGCTAGATTCTAGGGTGTCACTAGTGGAACTTTCACTACCTCCCATCCTCATAGCTCAGAGTTCTCTTCTCTCTCTAGAGGTCTTTTAGCTTTTTCCTTTTCTTGCAAGGTCTCATCTCGGTAGGAACTTAAATCTTCTATTTCCCCCAAATCTAAGCCTATTTTGGTAGCATCTTTTTCCAGGTCTTCATGGGGATTGGTGTTGCATAGTGTGGGGATAGTAATATTCCTATCCACTAAAGTCCCTACCATTCCAAAAGGAGGTTGACCGATGGTTACTATAGTTTCATTTGGTTTTCTTAGTTAGTTTCCTCTCAAGATTTTCTACGAGGCTGAGTTTCTCAGTGGTTGGCCCTATCTCCCTTAACTGGTTTCCCAAGGTTTATGGGACTCAGGATCTGATAACATGGCCCTTCTTTGCTCTTTTCCATAATGGAAAGGGAAAACGTTAAACTGTCGTTTCCCTAGCTCCATCTATTTCTTCACCTGGAATCCCTGTTTTTAAGATATTGTCTAGGGGAACCTCATAATTTATATATCCTAACAACTCCTGCCTCTCAATCTTTATAGAGTGGCCAGAATAATTAAGGAGGATGAGGGAAAAGCCTCTCTCATAGGGCGGAATGGGCAGAGTTACTAAGCCTTTCTTCCTCCAAGGTTTTAGTGGCAGGGTTAGATAAATAAGGATGCCTGGTTGAACCTCTACCTGTAGGTCCAAGATTTTAATTATTTTCTCCCTTTCTGGAATCCAACACCCTCTGGGACTAAAAAGTTGCTGTTTTCCACTATTTTTTTCAGGTGAGCAGGATGGCGTTGGGGCTTAATGGGTGGAATTCCAGGCCTAAGGTATTCGCTCTGGGGTTGATTGGGTATCTAGTTGGTGAGTTATTGGGATGTATAAAACCAGTGGCATGTACACCAGGTATTATAGGTGTTTGGGCAGGTTCTGTCCCTATTACGTGGGTCAACCCTATAGCGAGTTGTTCAAATACCACTTCTGAACCCATGTGTGGCGGACCCGAATTAGAACTCAGACTTAGACACATCACATTCATGGATTTTTATTATGTTCCTCTACAATTAGTCTGACCTCTTGACGCTTGCCCTCCAGGAGTAGGCAGGATGCCCACAGTCCCTTCTTCACTAGGGAACTTTAGGTTGCCTAGCCCCTTCCACAGGCTAGAACAGGCTGCCTTTCTTCCATCAGAGGGGTGCAGGCATCTTCACCCACTCTGGGTTCAGCTGGGCTCTCTCCGGTTTCTCCTCTTCAGCAAAGCAGAGTAGCTACCAGGCAGCTTTCCTTTCCCCTACTTACTGCTTTCCCTTAACCAGCGAGACAAGGAACCAGTCCCCAGCTAAGACAACTTGCAACCTGAACTGGATTATTCATTCAGTTCTTTCTCCCCTAGCCGACTACTAATTGGCTGAACTGTCCAGCTGCTCCATTGGGAGAAGTAGTGCTTACATAATAGCCTCCCATTGTAGGTCACCCACTATTGGTTAGTTTGAATAACAGTTGGGTCGATTAGTAGTTCCAATGACCTCTCCTATGTAGGGACTCCGCTCCAGTTTATCTGGCTTGCTCCTCCTGGGTAGATGGTAGGTATGGCTCGCTGTGTTTTATGAAAGAGGGGTTTGCTGGATGTACCCAGGCATTTGTGGTTTTGTAAATGTTGTTTCATTAATTTAGATTCAGTTTACCTACAGCCCTTAATGGGGAATGGAACCCGGATGTTCCACATGGGAGGTAGCAGTTCTACCACTCTGCTATATTAGCTGTGCTGCTATTCAGTTGTGAATGAAGCTGAAGCCGTTTCCTTGCAGCTGATAAGTGATTTTCCTCTCTCCATTCTGGCAGCGTGTCTCGCTGCACGTTGCCGGCTTGATCAGCTGCTCCTCTCCCTTCGCCACCACATGGATTCAGCGATGATATGTTATTTGTTTGAGTTGAGGAAAAACGTTCATTTACCACAGCAGGTTGACTCTGATTAAATGAGGGTGGGCCTTGCTCTCAAAATGCAGCTTGTTTAGTTCTCCACTTTCATCAACCAAGCAAGCTGAAATATCAGCTGACGGAAAACCAGGTTGGCTCCACCAAGCCCTCCACCTTGTCTATGGCCCCTTCTATATCATGCTCCTGACTATCCAGTGTGACTGCTATCTGCATGAGTACAGGGATAAATAGTGGTTTCTAAACTCCTACACTACTACTAAACCATTGGTGATCTCAATCATAAAGGTGAAACAAGGCCAACCTGAATGGTATACCTACCTTACCTGTAAGGGCACCGCAGTCCTAGTGCAGGCAATACGCTTCAAAAATGGTGTGAGCCAGCAAGGAAGCATCCAAAACAGCAATAGTACTGTGGAACCCCAACAAAAGACATATCCAATCAAGGTGCTATAAAAATACAAGACTCACATGCAAACATATTAATAAAATCACTAACAACCCACCACTGTAACGGAATACACAAAAGAGGCAGATGTTTGGATGAAAAGGGAATTCTGAGTATGAGAACAGTTTTTTTGGTTCTATGTGATTACAGAAAATACATAACAGAGAATGGTTTTTCAGCAAAAACATTAACAGAAAGAAAATATCTAATTTGAGAGGGGGCAAATCCCCGTTTTCTCTATATGCATAAACCAACCCAACCCCATTCCCACCTGTCTTATCCTCTTACCCCACCCCCATATCTATTTTTAAAAAAGTCAGTGTTTTTTCTCTGTTTTTATTTCTCTGTTATAGCATTCTATGTAATTGTATTCTCTATTACCAATGGATGCCGTTTCTTTTTACAGTACATTACAGTAATGTTCAAATTCAAGCATATGTCTTAAAAAGGTAAAGGCGTGGGGTCTTTGTTTCTGCGGCCCTGCAAGGAACTCATGGTGGCAACTGTAAAGACAGACACAAGTGATGACAGTTCAAGGGTGTTTATTGAACTATTAATGCAGGTTGAAAAAACGCCTAACCTAAACCTAAATCTAAAATGGGAGCAAGCGTCCACCATCGAATGAAAAATAAGGCAGTAATTGTGGCATTGTGTCAAAATAAAAAAGGCCTATAATAAAAAAACGATTGCCAATTCCTTACTCTAAATACAAAATGAAGGTTGGGGTAATGTTTTTTAATAAAGAAAGAAGTGTTCACAAAATATTAAGTCAGGATGGGATTGGCAGGGGTCTTCCTTCCCCATGTTTTGAGCACGGGACAAGGTGGATCTCCTGAGCACAGCACACGCTAGAGCTTTCACAGCACGAGCCAACGGTTCCTAATCAGCTATCAGGTTCTTCGATGGCAAAGTCTCTTTTAAATAAAAAGTCACTTGCCTTCGAGGCCTGATGTGTCCAACAAACAAGCACAAAGTTCTGCTTCATCACGTATACTTTGGGTGATGGCTTCACCCCTGGGTGCCCCACTTCCGGGCGCAGACCAATCCTAAATCTTATTCAACCTATTCAAATAAACAGTTCCTTTTCTCGATTAACCCCTTTCTGTTGACATCCCTCTCCTTGTCACCCTCTCGGTCTGTGCCGTCTTTCCCCTCCTCTTGAACTGCTGTGCTGAGTTAGCTCTCACGTCGTGCCATCTACCTTGCTCGTCTTGTGCTCCACCTTTTATCCCTGTGGGGAAGGGAAAGGGCCGTCAGGTGTGTGTGATTCTGGTCAATTGCCTGCTCCTTGTATTGGGACATACCAGGGAAACGGCTCTGGTGTTAGTCCGTTGTCTTTCGTTTTGTGCAAACGTGTTCGTGTCGGAAAAGGGGGGGCAGTGTTTTGGAATATCCTACGTGCAGAGACCAGGATACCAGTGGTATCACCGGGCAGGTGCATTTCCCAAGCAGCGGGTCACTCCAAATGTTCCTGTGGAGTGGGAAGGGAGAAGGCCTTGCTCCGTCCTTGAAATTCTTTATCTTCACCTCAATAGTTGACAGTTTTGGGCAGTCTGCACTCAGATCAAGTTTCAGCATAATCCTTCTTCTGAAGTCAAAAGATGATTCATCTAAGGGGGTGTGGTATGACTCACACCCTTATGTAGTAATTTTGCTGCAGTAGATTGGTCCCTTTTAAGCCTTCTGCAATAACTAATACCATCTGCTGTGACAAAGTCTTTGCCTTCTCATGTCCTACCCAGAGTGCTTTGTCTGCAGGAAGTGCTGGGAGAGGAGGCACAGGAAGTTTGTGTGACATAGGAAAATCCAAGAAGGTGGACCCCCACTCGTGGTTGCAACTTCCTCTTGGAATTCCCTAACTTTCCTACTATCATGCCTGTCCGACATCAAAGGGACTCTGGTCATTATATCACAGGTGTGATAGCCCCATTGTGCTAAAGGAGCTTTCTTTAAAACAGTGGTTCCTATCCAGCTCCCTGGAGCCCGAGCCTGTTCTCCTGGGAAGGCGTCAAGCCTTACCACGAGAGAACAAAATGAGCTGGTAGTGCTCGATCTAACATCCTGTTCTTTGGGTAACCCAGCCGTAGCCAGTGATTCACATAACCCTGACAGCTTCAGGGGTCACTGGCAAAGTCAGCTGAATACAAAAATGTAAATGTGTTTTGCCCACTGCTGCTAAAATACTTTCGGAATACCAATTACTGATGCCAAGCAGCAAGTATACAGGGGGTGTCTGATATATGGATGTTGGTAGCATCAATTATACACCTAATGGCTGGGAGGCTCATCTGGGTAAAATACCACCAACATCAGTTTATGAAAAACAGTGTGCTGTATGAAAGAAGACTGTTTAGCAGATGACTTTCATGTAAAATCCATTAACAGTAGAGCTCCTACTATTTCATAAAATCTGGGAGAGTTTCCTGCTACATCACTGTGGATCATCCTCTTTACTCCAGAGATATAAGCGCCATCTGCACCAAAACAACTTTCCTCCATGTGCCGCATAAATTCCATTTAAAATACTAGAAAGGATCAGGACAATTACATGTGTCCTGAATGTTCCTTTGTCCCTGCTATGGGGCATATGTGGATTATTGGTACTTCCAAACCCACTACCACTGCTACATTACTACACCCCACACAGGGACTAGGTACTTCTCTCTCTGGGTAAGCCTAATCCTGGTGTCCCGGTTGCCAGTATTTTAGGTTCTCTGGTAGTTTGGGTACATTACTGAACATGTTTGCCATCTGCCTGCTCTTAGAGAGACTGTCCAACCCTTTCATGCCCGTTTCCACGCTCCTCTCCCAACATTGGGGAAAGCTGGAGACAGGTCTTGGGTCATTTATATATCGAAATCAGATGAATGTGGTCCAACTATCCTATACTTCTCATTTCTCCCTGCCTACTTGCCAGACACCTCGTGGCAGAGGCCCTTGTGGTCTCAAGGTCTGCATTAATTGCACAGCCGGGGCCATCCAATATGGTTGCCGAGCTTCAGGGTGCTTTCTGAGGCACTCCACTGCCTCCAACACACCAGATTGGCTGCCTGCAGCAGCAAATCTAGCAAGGCCGGGAGCCAGCTGGCAACGCCGGCCTCCATCGAAGGGCTGCCTTCTAAGGGAAGTGACTGCCCTTGCTGGATCTCATTTCTCCCTGCCTACTTGCCGGACACCTCATGGCAGAGGCCCTTGTGGCCTCAAGGTCTGCATTCATTGAACAGCCCAGGCCTTTCAGCATGAGCGGCAGGCTTCAGGGTGCTTTCTGAGGCACTCCATCTGCTTCCTTCGACTTGCCGGATTGGCCGCCTGCAGAAGCAAATCCAGCAAGGCCCAGGAGCCGGCAGGCGATGCAGGCCCCCATCGAAGGGCTGCCATCTAAGGGTAGCGACTGCCCTGGCTGGATCTAATTTCTCTCTGCCTGCTTGCTGGACACCTCATGGCAGAGGCCCTTGTGGCCTCATGGTTTGCATTAATTGCACAGCCCGGGCCTTTTCCATCATGGCTGCCAGATTCCAGGGGCTTTCTGAGGCCCTCTACCTGCCTCCTTCGACTCACCTGATTGGCTGCCTGCAGCAGCAAATCCAGCATGTTCTGGGAGCCAGCAGGCAGTGCCAGCCCTCATCGAGGGGTCACTTTCTAAGGGTAGTGCCTGCCCTGGCTGGATCTCATTTCTCCCTGCCTACTTGCCGGACACCTCGTGACAGAGGTTCGTGTGGCCTCAAGGTCTGCATTAATTGCCCAGCTCTGGTCTTTTCCAACATGGCTGCCGGGTTCCAGGATGCTGTCTGAGGCGCTCCACCCGCCTCCCTCGACTCACCTGATTGGCCGCCTGCAGCAGCAAATCCAGCAAGTTCTGGGAGCCAGCAGGCCGGTGCCAGCCCTCATCGAAGGGCCGCCTTCTAAGGGTAGTGACTGTCCTGTCTGGATCTCATTTCTCCCTGCCTACTCGTCTGACACCTCGTTGCAGAGGCCCGTGTGGCCTCAAGGTCTGCATTAATTGCACAGCCCGGGCTTTTTTACATCATAGCTACCGGGCTCTGAGGTGCTTTCTGAGGCACTCCACCTTCCGCCTTCGACTCGCTTGATTGGCCGGCTGCACCAGCAAATCCAGCAAGGCCCGGGAGCCAGCAGGCAACGCCAGACCCAATCGAAGGGCCACCTTCTAAGGGTAGTCACTGCTGTGGCTGGATCTCATTTCTCCCTGCCTACTTGCCAGGCACCTCGTGGTGGAGGCCCTTGTGGCCTCAAGGTCGGCATTAATTGCACAGCCCTGGCTTTCCAACATGGTCACCGGGCTCCAGGGTGCTTTTTGAGGCACTCCAAGTGCTTCCTTCGACTCGCCTGATTGGCCGCCTGCAGAAGAAAATCCAGCAAGGCCCAGGAGCCGGCAAGCGATGCCAGCAGCCATCGAACGGCCGCCTTCTAACGGTAGTGATTGCCAGGGCTGGATCCCATTTCTCCCTGCCTACTTGCCAGATACTGTGTGGCAGAGGCCGTTGTGGCCTCAAGCACTGCATTAATTGCAAAGCCTGGGCCTTTTCCAACATGGTCGCCAGGCTCCAGGGTGCTTTCTGAGGCACTCCACCTGCCTCCTTCTACTCGCCTGATTGGCTGCCTGCAGCAGCAAATCCACCAAGGCTCGGCAGCTAGCAGGCGATGCCGGCCCCCATCAAAGGGCCACCTTCTAAGGGTAGTGACTGCCCTCGCTGTTCCTGTCCAGGTCCTGGATGGATCGGAGGGAATGTAATTCTGCCTGATGTTTCCTAACTATGTATCCACCAGTGCACACACAGCAAATTCTCCCTCCATGCCTCCTGCAAGTCTCCTCTCTTGGCCCCACAACACCCTTCGACCTTATATACAGACGCTCCTCCGGTGCGACCGCTCCGGTATGTCTTTACTGATCACTAACTTGCCGCCCTCCACCATCTGATATTCCCACTGCCTCACTCCTGTGTTTTATTCTTCGATAGCACCCTACACGCTATGCCTCATGGTGTACCACCTCCTTGCACCTGCATATGGGCCAGATCCACCTACCTCATTGATTTCTTGCGCCTCCTTTGTTGATGGATTCTATCTTTGGACTGATTGATCCTGTTCTCAGTGCCTTCCACACAGGCCTTTCTTTATCTTGCTCCTTTCCCTCACTCACAGTGCCTTTCTCTTTCCTCACTGAGGCATTGCCTTTGACTTTTCACCATGTACTGTATGCACCTTGCAATTTCCTTCCTTACCAAATAGTGTGTTTTACTCACTCATATGGAATTTCGAATCTGCCTACCTGCATATTGCTGTTTGCATTTAGAAAGTTTGTGTTTTACTCACTCATATGGAATTTTAAATGTGGGTGCATTGAATTATCTGTTGCCCATGCTGTACTATTGCTTTTTCCCTGCTTTCTTGGAACTCCAAACCTGGGTGAATTAAAAACCCGTTTCCCTGTTTAAATTCTGGCATTTCTCATTTATATTTGAACTTCAAATCTGGTTATTTTAAAATGCGCTGCCCTTGTTGAATCTGCTTCATCTGTGCCTGCTTCGCTGCTAGGCCGCCTGGTGAGTTCTTTTGTGTATTGTGTGGCTCTCCATCTGTCCCCCAGCCCTGGGCATACCTCTAGAATGGTGCTCTCCATCTCCCCTATCTTTTCTAACTTCTACTCTATTACTTATCCTCCTTCTCTTTCAAAGCCTGGAAGGAAAAGGTTTATGAAGGGTCTCATGGTCTCAAACTCAGGTCTGCCCACTGCTGACAGCTATGTCAATGCTCTCTAGGCAGACTATTACTGACATTCTCTTTGTCGTTCCCTCCCCTGACCTATGTATTCCACGTATGGTTTCTGTCCTCTCCCCCCTTCTTTTCTTCATCCATTAATGGTGGAACTAGATGGGAACTGCTCTTGGCACACTTCCCATCATCCAGGTGCATCGTCAGTGTCTACTTGAATGGCACTATCATGGCCCAGGGCTCTCAGCCCAACCTCCTCCTTCTTGATAGGCGTCTTCCGTCTCTTATTAACTTCCTCCCTTCTCCTGCCACTCCTCGATCTTCCATCCCTTCCTCCTCGCCACCTACGGCGGTGGTACCACGTCCCTGTACCCCTCCTCATAAAACCTTTAAAGGTGGCAACCAGCTTCACTTAGCTACCCTCAATTCCCACTCTGCTGTCAAACACTCCTCTGACATCTGTCATCTCCTAGAAGACTTTGACCTTGATGTTCTTGTGCTCACCGAGACATGATTCAATGCCAGCTCTCTCACTGCTTTTGACACTCTTCTTCCTAAGGGCTACAAGAGCCTCTCCAAATTCAGGCCTAACTGGCCTGGAGGCGGAATGGCCCTTGTCTTCCCCGAATGGATCCCTGTTTTTAGCATGCCTATTCAATCCTACTCCTCCTTTGAATGTCTTTTCTGCAGGCTTTGCATCTCTCGTACCCTGTCTATCACTCTCCCTACATCTACAGGACCTCTGGGCTGATTGCCTTCTTCCTATTGGAGTGAGCGGTCCTCACTTCTTCTCTCCTGACTTCTACCTCTAAGCGCCTCCTTCTCTGAGACTTCAATATTCATCTTGACTTTCCTGATGTGGCCTTAACCTTCCACAACCTCTGTGACTCTTTCTTCCTCACCATTCTTCCCTCTGGTCTGACTCACTCAGCCAGGCACACTATGGATGTACTCATCTCAGCGGACCTCCCTCTCAGTACACCTCTCTCTTGGTCTAATCATTCTCTCCTCTGCTCTCATCTGTAGCTCCTCGGCTCCCAGGCTAAGCCTCTGCCGACACTGCCATCCTCCTTCTCCGTCAACCGACCGATGAAGCAAGTGTCAGTAACTGCCTTTGTCACCTCTTTATTTCCCCTTCACCCCTGCTATCGACACTCACTCTGACTTAGTCCTTGCTAACCTTCACCTCTGCATTTCCAACACCATTGACATCCTTGGCCCTGCCATGAGGATCTGCATGAAGCCTGCCTGCAAGTGCAACAATTGGTATGATTCTGACCTAGCCTCGCTGAAAAGCAAGTGCAGAGTTGCGGAACGGAAGTGGTTGGCTTCTCGCACATCCTCTGACAAACTGACCTGTCACCTGTTCCAGAGGCATTACAGACTCTCCATCCGGTCCAAGAAGCAGACCCATATCCAAGCCAGCATCTCTGGGGACACCAACAAAACAGCAGAACTTTTCAGAACCTGTAAGGAACTTGCCAATCCTACTGCAGTCTCTACTTCTCCTCTTCCTTCCCAGGCCCTCTACATGGCTTTAGCCTCACACTTCACAACCAAAACTCAGGACATCCTGTCCTCACTCTCCTCTACACCCCTCCTTCCTCCACACGCAATTAGGCTTCCCTTGGCCCCTCTCTCTCCATCCCTCCTACTCTCCTCCTTCTCACCCATAGGACCGGATGAGGTCCCTGAAGACTGTTTGCTCTATGAAAGTCTCCTCCAAACAGGTGCTTCCCTGCTCTTCAAGAACTATCAAGGTCAATATTACCACCCTTGCTCCCTCCTTGATGAGTTCTCCAATCATTCCTTTGCCACTGGCTCCTTTCCAATACCTCTCAATGACTCTCTTGTGTACACCCTCCTAAAAAAGCCATTTGTGGACCCTTCCTGCCTGGCTAACTTCCGCCCTATCTCCACTACCCCCTTCTTGGGCAAACCTTTGGAGAATGTGGTCATCTCCCATTTAATCCATCACACTAAATCTGTTGGCTGTCTCCACGACCACCAGTCTGGCTTCAGTGCAGCCAGAGGCACGGAAACTGCTTTGCTGAACACCCGTGAAGACTTGCTCTTAAACCTCAACTCCAACTCTTCTTCTGTTCTCATCCTCCTTGATCTGTCCTCTGCCTTCAACACAGTCAATCATACCACCCTCTAAAATCGACTCTGTGATACTCTGGGCATCACGGACCGGGCACTGGCATGGTTGACCTCCTTCCTTTCGAATCGGCGCTCCCAGGTTCCAATGGGACCTTTTCTCTCCTCTACCTCACTCTCAACTTGCGGCATGCCTCAGGGCTCTGTCCTCTCGCTGTGGCTTTTTAACATTTACATTGCCCCTCTTGCCCACCTAATCTCCACATTCTCTCCTCACTTTCAGTGTTATGTGGATGACACTCCGCTCTCCTTTAAGATTGCCTCCTCTCCTTCCTCTCTGATTCCTGATTGTCTGACTGCTATTCAGGCATGGTGTGGTGCTAATGGTCTCTGTCTCAACGCCAGTACGACCGAGATCCTTCTCATTGGAACTCCCCACCCCCTTCATCCTCCCCTAACTCTCTGGCTGGCCTCCTTGGACCCCCTTGCCTCCCCCTCTAGTGATGCAAAAAACCTGGGTGTCATCTTCGACTCCTCTCTCTCCTTCTCACCTCATATCGCTGACCTTGCTAAGAAAGCTCACTTTTAGCTTCACCTCCTCCGAGGCATTCTCCCTATCCTCACCTTCCCCCAGAAACTCAATGTCTCCAGAGCTCTGGTTCTCTCCAGCCTGAACTATTGCAACAGCCCCTTCCTCAATCTGCCTCTCTCCTCCCTCCACCCTGTTCAATTAGTACAGAATAGGACTGCAAGACTTATCCTTGGCCTCAAGCCCAGGGACCACATCTCTCCAGCCTTAAAATCTCTCCAGTGACTCACGGTGGCTGCAAGGATCAAATTCAAGACCCTGTGCATCATCCACAAGGCTTTCTGGGTCCTATAGCCGTGCTACATCCATCTCTCTCTCCTTCAATTCCTCCCTGCTGGAGCTCTTCGGTCCTCTAGCTCTAACTCTCTGCAGGTCAGATGTTTCTCCAAGCAGAGAGTTGGTGGTAGATCTCTTTGTTCTGCAGGAGCCTTCCTCTGGAATAGCCTCACCTCCCCTGTCAGACTTGAGCCGGATCTCCTTAAGTTCGGAAGATTCTCAAGACCTTCCACTTCTCCTCTCCCTTCCCTCTCTCCCTTCCTTGCTAATGCCCCCCTGCTGCTGCAACTGGCTACTTGATCCCTTCTGAGACATACAGGGGCCAGGCCCTCCCTCGACCAGTCCGCCTTGGCACCTACTTACTAGCATTTGCCTTTGGGCATCCTTCCCTGACTAGACTACTGAGTCTGGTCCGCCATCGTTTCTTGCACTAGCTGACCCTCATCTTGTTCCCACAGTGCACCTGCCTTCTGGGCTCCCCTTAGCACATACCCAGCCCCTGGGGCACCCTCCCTCCTGCATCCCCCTCTTCCCTTACCTTCCCTTCGCCCTGACCTGCCCTTCCCCCGCACTTCATGTTTACTGCACTTTCACAAGCCGAATGTCAGAAGGCCTAGTAGGACAGTATATTTTAGTTTTTATCCTCCCCTGTTCCCCCTCCCCTCAGTCTTGTGTCAGTCTTGTGGCACCTGGAAACACTTTCTGCTGTATAGGTGCCATATAAATGTCTAATAAATAAATAAATAAATAAATAAAATAAATAGGAAGTCTAGAAGCAGCACTGCCTACTTTCTCTTAGAAGAGTGCTCTAGGCTGGTGCCCTTCTGAAGGAATTCTTTGTCACCATGAGAGACCTCAGACTAACAACCTATAGTGGACAGGCTTCCTTCTCTTGGAGGGTGAAAGTTCCCTCCAGTGATTCCTGGGACCAGGACCTTTCCATCAGTCTAAATCAAAGCTGGGGTAACCACTCCTCCCAAGCCTACATTTAAATATACTGGGTCACTCCAACTAGGAGCTGATCTAGCTATCCATATAGAAAGGAGTTAAGTAATAAATCCCTTCTCTCCACTTTCCGGTTATATGCCCAGGGAACAGGCTCATTACCCAGGTCCTAGTTAAGGTAACCACTGCAGAAGGTTTTGACAGGGCCCCATGCCTCATGGTCCTCCATATGCTCTGTTCCACCACTAGGGTCAGGAGCAGCATCACTTTGTGAGGGGTCTTTCCTATAGAGATCCCTTCAGGGCCACTGAACTGACCTGCCTCTCCTCTGAGAGATCACGGGACAGAGCCATGCCCAGTGGCTAAGTTGTCCCAATGGACTAGTGAGAGGCTCTGCTAAGGCAGGGGCAAGCAATTCCTGTCCCTGTCGGCTTAGCAAGGCATCTCCAGTCCCTATGGTTTTACCTATGGGAACCTTGTGAATCATTACACACACCCTGGTTTTTATTATTAGGGTATTTATTGAGCGTGGACCTAGCTTTAGGAAGCAACGGAGCGTGTTATAATCACATGGGGAAGAGCACAGAGAGACGAAGCAGAAATGAAAAAAATTAAGCAGGGAGCTAACAGCGGATGGCGAGGGTGGGCAATTGGCAGTAAGGGATCTACAAGCAACCAGGGCGGGAGACAGTGGGGAGCATATTAGCGAGTCTCAGGTAGGGTGGGAAGCACAAGGTGTGTGGACCTAGGTGGTTATATGAGGGGATGAGTTCACAGGCCTACGGTTTACGTATTCCACACTGGGACTTATCACATCCATTTAAGAGGTCTCACTCTGGCTGGACGTCTGGCTCACTGGCCTGCTCCTCATCTAAGAACTCAATATACTGTGTTCCCATTCAGATTGGGAGTAACCCATCTGGATTCACAACTAGCCTCCCAAAATCTGGGGTGGGCACCCCACTCTGAGAGTCCTCCTTTTCCCCAAAGGTGAAAACCTTAGGAACAGGCTCTAGGGTAGCACCCTATGGCTTTATGGTTTGCTGTCATGGCTCTGCTAAAGGGCCAGCTTCCCCATTCAGGGGCAGGATGGCCCAACTGGATTATACAGGTGTCTCTGTGGGATGTGGAATGGCATCACTTTACCGCTCACACTTAAGGTTCCGTGGGTGTCTCTAAGTTGGTAACCATAGGGATGTGTTGGGTTAACAGCTTCAAGGTATTCTGGCCATGAGGCCACTAGCAAGCATGTATATGAGTCCTTCTTCCTGACCATCCCCTCCAGTGTAGTGGTTCCCATTGTGGCTGTATACTTCCCTTTGGGCAAAGCTCTGTCAGGTCAGCATGCTCTTGCAGTGCCTGGCATACATGTATCTGACCTAGACCTCCTGGTGACTGCAGCTCTTGTCAGCACAGGCAGGGCCTTTAGACCTGGGATTCCCTTTTGGAGGGTCTCTTCATCAGAGACTCTTCCCTGGCAACTGTCCTCACTCTTGGCAGACAGAACAAGGAACAGCATCCCTTTGCAGGGTCTGGGTAGCCCACCTGGACTCAATAACGCCTTGTCTGAAGCTAGTGCAGGCATCTCTTGGCCTGGCTCACTCAGAGGATTCCCTGTCGCCAGTAGGTTGTGCAGGTGACAACTGTGCATGGTATAAGAACTTTTGAATCTAAGTGATCCGGCTGCAGCTGAATTTACCGCAGCCGGAACGTTCGCATGAGAAAGGTGCAAACTACCAAATGTTCGCACCTTTCTCATGCGAACACACATACATACTCACACCCACACACACAACACACCGATGACACACCCCCCACACCCCCAACATAAACATACCCTACTTACCTTCTTCACGCTGGTGTTGTGTCTTGACTGTTGTGTAGGCAGAAGAGTCCTCTGTCCACAAGTGCCGCACAGAGAGAGTCCAAAATCACTCTCTGTGCAACCCTTGAGGCCACAGGTGGGAGATGATCTTCCGGAACCACGAACCTCTGGGGACCCCAAGCTACTGCAAAGAAACCACCGGTTAATTATCAAGCCAAAACAGCAGTCACAAACCAAACAGTAAGTAAGTGGAACGGTATTACCAAAAAAGGGCAGTGATGACGCTGCTAACCCTTTAGGAGGGGTTCCGGGACTCACCAGGACAACTTTCCCCAATATGATGTAATGAGCCCCTGAGGCCAGCCAGTGGTGTGAGGGCTGAGCCCACCTGATCCAAGGATCCAGACAAGGAAACCAGAACGTAGTACCAAGGAATTACCAAATAGAAGTCCAGTAAGCAGTCCGTGATTCGTAACAAGAATATCCAAGCAGCCAGAAACAAGGGTAATCCAAGAGCAGTCCTTAATCCAAGCCGAAGTCAGTTTCCAGGTAAATCCAAATATGAGTATCCGAGGCGCCGAACAGTCAAAGAGAACAGCTGTGAAGCACTGAGTGTTCGGATGCGGCTGTTTAAATACGGTGCTGCGGATTACTTCCTGGTCACATGACTCGCGACCGCATCACGTGAACGTGCAGCAGAGACACGTGAGCGGGAAGCGTTGGTCACGCGACGCGGAAGCGAATTGCAGCGCCGGTCTCGCAGACGCCAAGGAACACGCCAATGGAGCGGGCGTAACCGCGAGTGTGTAACATGCCGAAACACTCGCACTGGCACATGGGAGTCCGGGGGGAGCACACGTGAGTCCCGGAACAGTGCAAGAGGACGGGGCGGAATGGAGGGATGAGGGCGGGCTTTGGGAACACTGGGAACGCTAAGGGGTGTGTGCGTGACAGCTGGTTTCCTGCGGCGCCAGTTTCCTTTCACTTCCTGCAGGGTCCTTTTCTTTTTTGTTTACGGGGGCTGCAGGGGTTTCCCCCACAACCCCTGCTCAATATACTGTAAAGTATAGTGAGCGGGGTGTTGCGGGGGACACCCCTGCAGCCCCTGTTTTTATTTTTTGTTTTTCACGAGTGTGCTGCAGGAGTGTCCCCCACAACACCCCGCTCACTATACCACACAGTATAGTGAGCGGGGTGTTGTGGGGGACACCCCCTCAGCCTCCGCAGTCTTGTTTTTTATACTTACCTATAATGCTACCACCAAAGGTTCAAACTTTTGGTGGTACGAACCTTTGGTGGTAGCATTTTTCGGACTTTTAGTCCATGCAAACTTTTGGATGCGCTCCGATCGACCTCATCAAACTTTTTTTTTTTTAAACTTTATTTAATGCTTGTGGTACATGACATTGCAACAACAACACATATAGCATATATTCGGAACATCAACGGACAGTACAGTCATATTACAGCATAAACAGCATTACAGATTTGATGAATCGCTTGGCCCTACCGGGTTATTGCTGGTCGAGTCCGCCTCGCATAGGTATATTCTAAACGGGGCCCATATGTCTTTCGGTTTACTTGGATTCTGGAGTGACATTATATAGTATTCTTCACATTCGTTAACATACATCAATTCCTTAAGAAAGTGGCATATTCTCGGTGCCTGTGCACTCTTCCATTTTTGTAAAATGCACTTCTTTGCCACTGCGCATGTGATGTTAAAGAGCCTCCTTGTCACCTCTGATTGTTTATCAATATTCTCAAACAGATATTTTTGTGGTGTGAGGTCTGCCGGTATCTGAGTCACCTCCTCTAGGATATTTGCAACCTCGCCCCAGAAAGCGCGCACATGAGGACAACTCCAGTACATATGTATCGAATCAGCCCAATCCACCCCACATTTTGGACACGTACCAGGACCATTATTTGTAAACCTTGCAACCCTTTGGGGGCTATAGTGTAGCTTATTTAGCATCTTTAGCTGAATCAAACGGAGGCCGGCGTTCATAGATACCTTCTTGGCCATTTCGCAGTACCTCTCCCAGTTTCTGTCTGTTATAGCTTCACCCAGGTCCGTTTCCCAGGAGGCCTTAAGTGTGCTTAACGTTGGAGTATTAGCCTGCACGGCCGCATACAGCCCCGAAATGCTGGTTCCAGCTCGGGCTGCCAGGGTCAGCAGGCATTGGTGTGGTGGGGGTTCATCTGGGAATATCGGCCACCGAGCCTTATAGGCCAGTCTCATTCTATGATATTGCAAAATCATCAATTGGTCCCTTCCCATCCCTGTTTTGAAGTCCTCCAATGTTATAAATTTACCATTAGGGAATAGGTCCTTGATTTTGAATTCCTCATCTGGGTCCCATTTGTTTTGTATACATGGATTGTATGTGGGTGCTATACCTGGGAAGTTCCAAAGCCGGGCCTCAGCGTAGTAAGGAGTCTTCACCCAAAGCCTCTGGAAGAGTTTGAACCATGCCTGTGCTGTCGTACTAACTGGGTCAAATGGGCATTCATCCCTGTGTTTGACTTTAAAGATGACTGACCTTATGTCGGTCGGGCGCGCTTTGTGCTTTTCAAGACAAATGTGGGGTGAGGTGTTGTGTTCGTCATACCAATGCTTAACAAATTGGGCTTGTGCGACCAGATAATACAATTCGAAGTCAGGAGCTGCTATGCCACCTCTATTATATGGTTCCACCATTTTCTCCCATTACAGCCTGGCCGCCCCCCGCACCAGATAAACTCCACCGCCATTGATCGAAGGGTGTCGAAAAACCGCCTACCAGGCCAAATCGGGATGTTAGTAAATATGTACAGTAGTTTAGGGAGGATGACCATTTTCAATATGGCTACTCGGCCTATAAGTGAAATGGGGAGTTTAGCCCAAAATCGGAGCCTAGTGGCAATCGTAGTTAGTAGGGAGTCATGGTTATTCAAAAATAGGGATGTTCTGTCTCCCGAAACGATAACCCCCAGGTATCTTATCTTGTCTGGGGACCACTGTAGACCGTGCGTGTTGCTTGGGCATCGGGTAGCAGGGGTCAGGGGGAAAATTTCAGATTTAGATTGATTAGTTTTGTATCCCGAGTATACTGCGAATTTGTGCACTGCTTCCATCACTGGACCCAAGTGTGTGTCAGGTTCTCGGACGTATAAGAGGGTGTCATCAGCATACAGGGATATTGATTGGGTCAGGCCCGCCATCCATATACCCCTCTGTTCCTGATGTTCTCTAATTGCAGCAGCGGCTGGTTCCATGGTCAGAGCAAATAGTATGGGGGAGAATGGACAGCCCTGTCTGGTACCCCTCTTCAACTCAAACCAACCTGACATAGTATGGTTAGTCAACACCCTGGCTCCCGGGTTGGTGTACAACACCTTGACATAGTTCTGAAAGCTCGGGCCCAGTCCGAATTTATCCAGCACCATGAACAGGTATGTCCATGACACAGAGTCAAACGCCTTTTCGGCATCCAGGGACACAGCAACCGCCTGAGCCTCCGGTTTGATCTGGGCCATTACACCAAACAGCCTACGTAAATTAAGCGCTGTAGATCTAGTGGGGATGAACCCGCATTGGTCAGGGTGTACCAATACTGGCATGTGTGGCAGGAGTCTATTGGCCAAAATCTTTGCAAATATCTTGGCATCACAATTTATAAGGGACAGGGGTCTGTATGAGGACATTTCATTGGGGGGACGCCTGGGTTTAGGGAGCACCGTGATTATGGCCTCTCTCATAGATGGTGGCAATGTCCCTACTTCGGTGGCCTCCTCCCACATGGACAGTAATATCGGGGCAAGCTCCTCACTCAGTTCCTTGTATAATTCGATTCCCAGACCGTCTGAGCCAGGGGCCTTTCCATTGGCTAATGATTTAATTGCTTCCTTGATTTCCTCAATCGTAAGGGTTTGATCTAACAGTGACTTATTTTCAGCAATCAACTTTGGAAGCGTGATACTATCTAAGTATATTTTGATGTCATTGGGGGTTTTTTGATCATGATTAGCGTAGAGTTCTTTATAAAAAAGGGAAAACTCCCTATTAATACCCTCCTTGCTTGTTTGCACTGTGCCGTTGCTAGCTATTATGCTGGAGATCGTGGTGCGGCCTCTATCAACTTTCAGCAGGTTAGCTAGGGGGCGCCCCGCCTTGTTTCCTTCGCCATAACGGCGTGCCCTGGCCGGAGTGGCCATATATAGCAACTCTCTATTAGCTAGTTTATTGAATTTTTGTAGGTTGCTATTAATGTCCGCCAGGGTGCTGTCTTCATGTAAGGATGTATATCGTTGCTCTAGCTCCCCCAACCGTTTCTCAACCTCCGCAAAATCCTTCCTGACTGCTTTCAATAGCCCCGTGGATTTAGTAATCAGGATACCCCGCACCCAAGCCTTGAACGTTTCCCATAATGTTGCAGGGCTATTCACTGATTCCTTATTGGTTTCGAAAAAAAATTCTACCTCGGTATGTAATTCCTCTACCACTGCGGGGTCCTTTAAAATGTCAGAGGGCATCCTCCATCTTCTGGGTGGTGGTCTGAGGTTTTCTAGTGTGATGTCTAACCCAACGGAGGAGTGATCCGATAGGGTGCGAGGAAACATCTCACTTTCATTGATTTGGTGCATGAGAGACGCCGACATCAGCCAATAGTCGATGCGGGACTCGGTGTCATGTACTGAGGAGTAAAAGGAATACTGTCTCTTGTGGGGGTGCAATGTTCTCCAGGCATCTACCAGCTGCAGTTGCGAGATGATTTGTTGTATAGTGTTAGCTGTTTTCGTGGGGTTCCTGTGTGTGGAGGTGGAGCGATCTAGTTCTGTATCTAAGATGGTGTTAAAATCACCTCCCCACAATATTTGCTCGCCCCCACACGCACCAATCTCATTTAGTACATTTGTGTAAAAATCAGGGTCGTCCATATTTGGGCCATACGTATTTATCAAAATCAATTCTTCCCCCATGACATTTCCCCAAACTATAACGTAGCGACCTATCAGGTCTATTTTACTCCTCTCAAACTGGAACCCAACTGATGGATGAATCAGGGTCAATACCCCTCTTGCCTGCGAGGAGTATTCCGTGCAGTACCCTTTGCATGCCCCACCCTTTCAAGAACTCGACATTAACCTTCTGGAGCGCATGAGTTTCCTGTAGCATGACAATCTGAGGCTGATGCCGGGTAATATAAGCTCCCACTTTTCTCAATGTAGCTCGATTGTTCAGCCCCCGGACATTTCAAGTAAGAAGTTTCAATTTTAGCCCTCGGGCCGCTTTGATAGAATTAGCCATGTCTGTATACCCAGTTTGCATGTTTTGCCTTGCTGTTATTTAGGAGAGTTCCATGTGTTGCCATGTCACCACGCTTTTTAACTTGTGAGACTCCTCCAACTGAGTCCCAGTTCCCGAACTTCCCCCCCTGCCCCCCACCTTGCTTAATCTTACAACATTTTAATCCCCCACCCACATTATCAACCCCAACATGACAATGCTGCCCCGCAATAAACAGTCCCTTAAACATGTGGAACTTTCCTGAGGGTCACTAATTGCAGCCATCTGGCGCGCTCTAGACTGAGGTTCACAGCCTGGAGAAACAACATTTTTTGTTCAGTTCGTCACCATTGCTTAACTTCCAATTTCTTTATTTTCTCACCATATGGCAGTTGATCGAGCCTTAGCCTCCCTACCGGCTCTGTCGGGTCTCGCCTCTCACCCCTCAGTTATGGATTCGCATTTTGGTTTGCCATTCGATCTCCGGTGGGTAACGGAATGGAAGACTCTACGTACGACAAAGCATCAGTGGGGTTCTCAAAGAAGTGGGCCCATCCCCCATGTTGTATTCTCATTTTCGCCGGGAAGATGAGGGCGTAGGGCACATTTCGCATACGTAGCTGTCTTTTCACCCCTTCATATGAACTCCTTTGCATTTGCACGTTGGTCGAGAAGTCCGGATATATGTGGATTGTGTTCTCTTCGTAGCGTAGGGTTCCTTTTTCTCTCGACAGCCGGAGTATAGTGTCCCTGTCACGATAATTTAGGAGGCGTGCAATTATGGTTCGAGGGGGAGCTCCTGGTTTCGGGAGCGGTGCTAGGGTGCGATGGGCTCTTTCGACCAGAAAGTGATCCGAGAAGGAGTCGGCACCTAGGATGTCTTTCAGCAAGGCCTCAACTTGTCTCTCCATGGGGCCCTTTCCAAACTTTTCCGATACCCCAACAATCCGGATGTTGTTTCTCCGGGATCTTGATTCAAGGTCCTCACACTTGTTTTGGGTTTTGTGCAATTCTGTTTGGAGGTGAGCTACATCCTGACTGTGTTGTAGTATCGTGTCCTCACTTGCACTTATCCTATTTTCTGCCTCCGTGACACGCGTGCTTTCTTTTTCAACACGTGCCTTCAAGGATCCGATTGTCACCACTATATCATCTAGTTTTACGTTCATAGCCATGAATCCATTCTGTACCAGTGTTGCCAGGCGTTCCATCGGGTCAGCCTCCTGCCCATCTGGTAGTTGTAACTCCCCGCTAGCCGCCCCCTGCGGTTTGCGAGCTAGTGAAGGTGTCCATCGGGCCAATCTTCTTCCCACCTGCCCCCCTCTTCTCGGTGCGGCCCATGTGGTGCAGCCTCCAGGGAAGGATGGACTGTGTTCCCCCATGTATTTTCTGCTCTGTGCCCCACTATGTGGCACAGGTGTGGAGAAAGGGAATCTTTTGTATATCTGCCCTAAGCATCTGGTTTACTGCCGATGTGCAGGATTTAAATTCACAACGTCTCGCTGATGAAGGCCTCCCTAGTTTCCACTCCGAGTCATATGTAGCAGGGCCTCGCCTTGGAGTCCCGCTATGCTCAAGCGTTAAATGGCAGCTCCGCCGCGGTTGCACGGTGCAGGGCCTATGGTCACAGTCGATTTTCGCCCACTGAGGGATGTATGACTCTCCCCTCGGATGTTTCTGGGTGGGCCTTTATGTTCCCAGGGTGGTGTAGGGCGGTGATCTGAAGCAGCTGAGGGCGCTGTAGGGTTATTGTCCTCCTTGCCAGCTGGGGGCAAGCTGCAGTAGGCCCAGGTCGCAGCCCGAGTTCCCTGTGCAGGGCCCCCCTGTATCGCGGTCACCACGATCCTCCTCCCCTTTCCCTGATGCGGGGCTCTCCCACGTAGTTTGTAGCCACTTACTTGGTACTTGTGGGGGGGCAGACCGCGGCCCCACTCGCCCCCGGGGCCGGCTCGCGTCTGCTGGCGAGGGTCGCGATCCACCTCCGACCCCACCGCAAGGGCCGAGGGTCGGGTCCGGGCCACGCCACAGCCGCAGACCACCGATAGGCAGAAGGTCGCGGCCCAAGCGGAGCCGTGGGCAGCATCGCGGTGAGTCACAGGGCGGGAGCCGGGCCAAGTGGCCGCTGCGGCTCTGCAGCCGCAAGGTAATTCAACACCTCCGAGCCCCTCCTCCTGCTCTCATGGGGCCCCGTCACTCCGAGTGGGTCCCGGAGAGTGTTCGCAGGCAGGGCACTGGCTCCGTCGTCCCCGGGCGGCCAACCCCTCGGTCACTCCTTCCTTCCCGGGCAGGAGGTTGTGGGTCGTGCGGCGCTCCGCCCCCACCTCAGCCTTCCATCTGGCATCCATGGAGCCCACAGGCGGCTCCGCAGGCCTCCGCCAACCGCCGAGTCTTCAAATCAGGATATCTCAGCACCCCGGCTCCGATTTCGCACAATTTTACACCGGTATGCGCGGTGAAGCCTCTGCTACCAGGATGTGGCTTTTTCTCAAGCTTGGGACGTTGCTGACCGGATTAATTTTTAAAAAGGATTTCTCCCGAGCTGGAGCTCCTGCGCTAGGTGGCCATCTTGATGTGTGCAACAGCGCCCCCCCCGACCTCATCAAACTTTTAACATAACATGTCAAGAGACAGGAGCCTTGTCCAGGGACTGGGTGGCCCAATGGGTGCATAAAGATCATCTCTGAGACCGGTGCAGACATCTCTTGACCTGGTTCACTCAGAAGATCCTCTGCCACACCTAGGTTGAAAACCTTAGGGACAAGTTTGAGAATCACATTCTCTGGGTCGACTCTCAGAGTCATTGTCCTCTCTCTACTCAGAGATATCAAGGGGCAGGTTCCCTACCCAGGGAAAAACTAGCCCATCTGGTTGAAGCACAGGATTTCCACTGAGTGAGTCCTGGGCTGTCTCTGGGTCAGAAACCACAGGAATCCTTTAGGCAGTAGCCTCAAGGTACTCTGAGAGCAGATGTACCTAGCCAACCAGCCCAGAATCCTCGTCTCCCCTTTCACCACCCCCCATGCGGGCAGTATCACATGGTCACTGGACACCATGTGTGCACAGACCTGTCAGGATAGGTTGCTCTCACAGAACCTGGTGAAATTCACCCTGGTCTGCGGCTCCTGTTCGCTGCAACTCGGCCAGAAAAGGCATAACCCCCAGGACCAAAGTTTTTAGTGCTAGGTCCAGCCCAGCAGCGGGAATATAGGGTTGTGTTATATGTGAATATTGGCAACTTTAAAAATGCACTCAATGGCAATACAAACCAACCAACACCAGTGTGCAAAACACAGAGCGCTTTCTGAAAGTGAGACTGTTTAGCAGATCTGACTTTCATGGCAGAATCTATGTACTTAGCAGATTAAAATCAGTCACATCGTCAACTGAGCATGACATTGTTGGTGGATGCCTTTCTAGTTTCTTAAAGATTTGAGTTGTTAGTCACAGACCTACCCAAGTATTTAAATGTGCAACCCGTTTTTCACACACACCTATTAAAACCAGTCGCCACAGGTCTCTGAAGGCTGGTGGCCCCTCTGCCTCTAATAATACATGGGGAGCAGGAGTTTGAAGACTGAAAGATTGGGACTTAAAGACTGTATGAAATACTCTTAGTTAATTGTGAGTGTACAGATCGGAGGAACGATATTTGGACCCGGCCCATTATGTCCATGCCACACAGCTTGTGTGACAACTGCATGCTTAACACCCTCATTAGCTGAACTCACAGGCTAGTCGTGGGAGGGGGTCTACTGTCAGGATCAGCTGGGACAGAAGATCCATGAACGGCACAGCACCATCAAAAGCCTGTACTGTAGCACCTCTCACCCGCACTTTACCATCCATTGCGGGTCCAGTAGGTATTCATGTGCTGCCTTTTGCCACCACCTGTTACCATCTGCCAAACAATCCTCAGGTGACACTAAGTATCCACTGGAATTCTCAGGGGTTTGTCACCATTCATTCCCAGGTAAACCGTCACACAGAAAATCCATCATACACTCACAGGTTTGCTGTAACCACATTTACCAGCATGTCCTGGCAGCAAGGGGAAGGCAGTGGCCATCTCTGAAGTGCCTGTATTACTTACACTGGCTCTGCTTATGCTCACATGCTCGTTTTTTCTTTGCAGAAACCACAAAGTCATTAGTCTTGAACATGAGCCTAAGGGAGATTAGCCTGCAACAGCGGAAGCAGACATTTATGGGGGCTGGGGGAGCAGGCTCTGCCCGCATTAAAAACTCTCCAGGAACCAAAGAACGCCACACAACAGCTATTTACAAGCAGAGACACCCAACCCTTCTTTCAGGTTCTGCAAAACCCAGTTCTTACCCTACAAAGCACCCCAACCCTGTTCCCTCCTTGGGGGTCATGGAACTTAGTGATCAGTACAATGGCCCCAAGACCCGTACAGGGGAGACGGGGTGCTTGATCCTCCTGCAGAGGATTGGAACGTAACTTCACATTACTTCACAGTTTCAAGCTAATCAGGCCACCAATTAGGCTAATTCCCCCATATTGGGATCTTCCCCTTGTTCTCAAATCCCTACATGGCGAGCCATTTGTGCCACTAGAAAATGTTCCTCTCAATTTCCACTATTGGAGGTTTACATATCTGGTAGCAATTAGCTCCACTTAACGTCGGGGGGAGCTTCACTCCATAGAGGTTTCCCAGCCTTTCAGAAACATGAGTCCAGGTATGTTGATCATTAGGACGAATGCTTTCTTTTGACTGAAGACCCATCCCCCTTCCAGATCAATCAAGAAATCTGCCTCTTTGCAATCTTCCCTTCCCCATCTTCTAAGAAAGAGGTCCAGTTTCATCTGTTGGATGTGTGCAGAGCAATGCTCATCTCTCTGGACAGGGTGGCTCCTTTTGAAAAATGTGATTCCTTGCTACTTACCATTGGTCCAGCGATCCAAGGAGCTCATTTGTCAGCAGCTACTCTGAGCAGATTGGTGAAGTCTACCATTTTATTTTAATTATTATTTATTGTCTGTGGTTTAAGCATAAAACTTTCCAAAACATATTCACATTAAAACCTAAAAAGTAACTTACAATCTTTAAAAGAGTTTAAGAACATTTTCTAAAACCATTCAAATGTAGACATATTTAGATATTTCAAAAATGATGCCTCTCTGCAGTGAGTTCCGACAATAATAGATATAGAATTTCTGACTAAAAATGTTAAATATCATAAAATTTAAAAAGATGCATTTACAGCGTTTCTTAAAAATAACGTACTTAAAAGATATTATTTGTTCTTTTTCTTATGACCATCTGCAGTAGCTGACACAAATCATTACATCCATATATGGTGAGCACACTTTATACCGTATTATGAGCCAAATTCATTGTCGTTAGTTCACTATTCATTTTAAACAGGAGACGAGTTAAAGAGAGTACCAAGTAGATGTTACCCCACATACAACGATGCCAGATAGTTGACCTTGTTAGACAATTATCATCGGTGAAGTATTTTCCAAATTAAATCAATCTATTAGTGAGAAAGTAGGGACAAACAGTAACCAGATGTTTTATGGTTACATGCTAGTCGTGGGAGAGACAATATTTACAACCCTTAAATGAAGTGTCTCCCTTCGGCACATCTTTAATTCCTCAGTATTTGATTCTGTCAAATGTGTGCAGTTGGTTTATTTTAAATCTTAGATACAATGCACAGGCTTTCTCACAGGGAAAACATCTTAAGTACGCAGAATAGTCGCCTTACTTTCTAAGAAATAAGGCATACTCCTTGTAAGAACTATATTTGTTATTGGTTTCAATTGTGCACATCCAATTATTTCCATATAGTTTCTTTTTAACATAACCGGGGCGAGTTGTGAGATCTACTTTGGCTACATCCAACATATCAAGTAGTTTTTTCATACTGTCACAAAGCACTGTAAGTGATTTGAGGTGCACTTCGTCAGCCATCAGGGACAAATCAACATATAGAGAGTTGTGAGGGGGTCTTGACGTGATTGTTCAGCAGTCTCCATTGGAATTTTGCAGATATAAAAGAGAGATTGAGTTTGTGTCTCAAAATGGAGTTTGGGAGAGAACTTGTTAGACCTAATGTTTGTTTCCATATGCAACCTTGTAAAGCATCCAGAAAACAAGAAAGATCTGCCAAACACATGTCAAGGCCGTACAATAATGTAGGTACCACTTTTAAGTTGTAGAAGTCTATTGCAGGTATGATTGAAAATGTGCAATATTTCCTAAAAATGATTTTCATGTGATATCATAGGCTTTGATTTTTGATTCAGACTATCCCTCCACATCATGATCGATGAAATGTCACATAAATTGTAGCTCAGGTATCTTAGTGACATGGAACACTCTATTAATCCATCTATGGACCATTTAAATGTTCTGATTTTCCTTTTCTTCCCAGCAAAAATCTGAATTTTACATTTGCTGGGATTGGCATGAAGATTGTATTTACTGGCATATGAGGAAAATAGATCTAATTTATTTTGCAAACCAAAATGGATTTTGTCAAGAAGTATTATGTCATCCACGAATGGCAACCAATGTGGACGCAATTTACCAAGTCTTACAGGAAAAAAAAAATCATTATGCCAGATGTCATTGAGATCAGAAAGGTATAGATTGAATACGGTGGAAAGCATGTTGCATCCCTGTTTAACTCCTGTATACTTCAATATCGGATCAGTTAGTGACCCCTGCTGATTCAAACGAACCCTGTAAATGGTATTCCTATGTAGCATAGAAATAATCAAAATGAGTCTACTAGGTATGCCATATTTTACCATTTTATTCTAAAGGTGATACCGTATAACATGATTGAATGCTTATTTCATGTCCAATGAGACCATATAGATTGGACCGCTGTCAGAACTCTTTGTGGATTCAAGTATATGGGCCAAGATTGATGCATTGAGAGAAGTACCCATATATTTACGGAATCCTGTTTGAAATTTTGAAAAAATACCTAATTCGTGTATAGCTTTATCTAACTCACTCAAAAGTAGGATAGAACAAACTTTTGATGCAATGCAGAGTCCATCAAAGTGATCGGCCAATAATTGGCCGGCTCGGAGGGATCTCCCTTTTTATAAATAGGGATAATAATCGTAATTAACCAGGAAAGGGGAATCCTTTTGCTTTTAAAGAAAGTCAAATTTCTCTTTCAGAATGAGTACCCAAAAAGATGGATCTAATACACAGGAAGGAATCCCATCAGTACCTGCTGCTAGGAGTAATTAATTTGTTTGATGGCCCATTCAACGTCCTCCAAGGAAGGACCATGCACATGACCCCATTATAGATGTATCAAAGGTTGAAGATATAGCAAGCAAGTGTGGCAGGGGTAATGAATAGGTCTTTTCAAGATGATCTTTCCACAAGCTAGCTGAGATAGAAGAATTCAGTGCAACTTGTGGAGATCTGTTCGCATTGCTCATGATGACCCTATAGGATTTCGTGTTATGCTTGCATAAATGGCGTATTATTTTTTGGTTGTCAGCATTGTGCAGCCTAGTTTTGATTACCTTAATGCTGTTTTTGTACCTCTGCATGATTTGTTTCTTGCTAGTCATATATTGTAGAGAATTCACAGCCATCAATGTAATTCCTCGCAAGTCCTTGTCTTTCCTACGTTTTAGTGCATTTATCTCATTGTTGTAAATATGAGTGTGACATGTGAAATTATTGTGTCTAAGTCTGGTTAAGGTATCAAGTTTCACCTTGATGATGTAATTAGTGATATACTCTATTTCTCTAAAGTCTCTATCTGCATAGGCCCCCCAGAATACTTCACGATGAACCAGTGTGGTGAGGTGACTACACAATTACGATTCCAACATATAGAGCTGTGAGTATGATCGGGTTCAATCAGACTAAATATGGGAGCATTGTCATGTGTTCTATACTCTGAATTGATCTTCAAATTGATGATCAAATGATCGCTGAGACCGGGCTTCGATGTAGTAACCGGTGCACATAAGTATTAAATTAGTGGATATAAAGAAATAGTCAATATATGATCTGAGGTAGCCACATTGCCATGTGAAGTTGGTAGAACTCAAATCAGACTTCACCATTTGGATGTCCCAATCCATTAGGAAGGAGACCAACTTTTGACCTCTCACCACAGAGTTGTTTCCTTTAGTAGCATCTCTCATTTGACTTTTTCCTCCTGCTTGATTACATACTGAATTAAAGTTTCCCCCTAAGACTACCACATAATCAAGGTTGCGTAGAAATGTTTCTTCCAGAACCATACTAAGTGCCGAGAAGACACTATCAAGATCTGAATTGGCAGAGTTCCAATAAAGGCAGATAATCAAAAAGATGAAATTGCATTTACCCTGTGTGATCATTTCTATTGCCAGTATTTGAGCTGAAGAGAAGATCAGTTTTGTAATAGCCCTCACTTGGTTATTAATAAAAATCGCTAGACCCCCTGCTGGTCGACCAAGAGAGCCCATACGAGCTGGTGAGTAAAAGGCAGTGAATCCATCAATGTGGATCTTTTTTAGCAGTCATGATTTCTTGTTCCAAAAACACTGTAAGTAGATCTCTATGATCGAACAGATTTAGCCAAGATTGCAAATTAGTGCATCCACATGAGTCCAAGATTTGAAGTTGAGGCTCGGAGGGCTACATGTCTGCATTTGCTTGTTTCAGAGAGAGAAAGGTTTTGATTAAGGGTTCGACCCAATTCCAGTCCTTAAAAGACCCTGCCAAGGAGAGGAATTGGGTTATTACTTCATCACTGGGCGCATTTGCTTTGTCAGTGATGTCCCCTACTTTTTTGTTCATTTTTTTCTAGATTCAAATGCGTCTCCACAAACGAGTGGGCCTCTTCTGGCTTATTGAACAAAGCTGGAAGCCCAAGTGACAAAGATCTTCTTTGTGCTCCCATATCAGTTTAGTGATGATTGATGACGATACTTGACAGATCATCCGGTTATTATTAACCATTGACATAGCAGCCCATTCTATGTCACCAGAGTTAAGGATCCTTAAAGCTGGTCTTGTTGAATACCGTAAAGATGAAAGAGCGGGTCAATCTGGTATTGCCATTAAGTGTTAAATCGCTTTCTCATCCTAGTATATTTGGTCTCTGGGGAATAATCTCTGGGGCTGCATTGGCTTCCTCTGCATGTTTATTTGGACCCATAGGGCCAACAAATGGACCACCAATTTCTGTGGAGTTTGGTTGGGAGGACAAGCTGGTGCCTATTTTCAAGATATCCTGAGGCAGGGGTGCCATGGGGATATATGAGTGAGGAGTCACCCCACGTATGCTATGAGGAGGATTGGAAGTAATATTGGATTGCATGGCTGGATGGGGCTTTGAGCAAACCTCGGCGTAAGAGGCATGCTACATTGAGGGAACAGTTACTTTTTTAAGTCCCACAGCTGGAAAGAAGCTTGACATTTCAGTTTGTTTGACACCAATTGTCCCTTTTAGTAAGTTTAGCAGGACTTGTATGGAGTCAATCGTTTGTGAGGACACCTCCTTTAGGTTGACTTGGGTCAGATCGTGTGCGACTGATTTTAGAATGGTACTTTTGGTATTATTATTTTTTTGTTAGATAAAGGAAGGGTTGAGTCAGATTTCGTAGGGGTGACAATTTGATTTATTTTGAAGAAGGCTTTTACTTTCAGCATATAATAGATCCAGATCCCAAATCTCATCCTCACTGGATAAGGAACACATGTTTTTTATCAACGAGTTGTGTCCTGTGATCTTACCCGGTGGTTGGTTCTTTGTATTTCTATACTCCCTGTCCATTTTGTTTATTTCTGTGAACCCTTCTTTTGATAGCCCTATGTTCTAAGCGCTTGGATCTGCGCGAGTGAAAGTGCACGGAGTCCCCAGATTCGTCTGGAATCAGAATGGGATCTGAGGAAGAATCCTTTTTTTGGTCTAATTTATCATGTTCCCGTTCTATTAGATCAGTTAAAGGCGATGCACGGTTGGGATCCTCACCGAACAGTGCTCTTGGAAGTTGGCCTTGCTCAAGGATTGAGTTGCATATATTTGAGTTTTCAGAGATCATTTTCGGAAGATTGGCAATTACAATTTCAAGATTCTTTATTTTGTCTGAATTGGAGCTGATGATCTGCAGTACTTCTTGATTGCAGTGTACCATTGTAGAGGCTTCAGCTCAATCTCGGGTTTTACTGCCTTTCCGTGGTCAAGTAGCATCCACGTGGCAAGCAAAGCGTATAGCTTTGCTCGATGTATGCAAAGAAACTACATGGCTTCCTCAAATACATTCAACATACACTATAGAATGGGGGGATGGATGCAACACGTCTCTTTGGGAAGGAGTGCTGTTAGCAGCTATTTTATGATCGAGGTTACTTCTATTTCCTTGTGTTTCTGAGTTTCTTAAAACAAATGTTTGTATTTTTTCAGCATTGCGACTTGCTAGTTTTTGCTTTGGGGTGCCTTCAAATTGTTATGAAGCAGACAAGGAGGTACTTTCCTGATTACTTATGGTAATCTGCATTATTATGAGTCCTATTCTTCCTCTTCACATTTATAATGTAGGTCCAAGAGAAAGGGAGGAATGGCAGAAGTTTTACATTTCCTTTTATTAATAGATGAGGAGAGGTCTGAGGGTGGAAAGGGGATGGTGGGAGAAGCAATCAGCTAGGGATGTTGTGGCAGTAGTATTAGTTGGTGAGAGAGATGGGGATGAATACAATTCAAAAGAATTACCCTTGGTGTGGTTAGGTTGGTTATGATAGAGTGGAGAGCGTGGTCACTAAGAAAAGACAGAATTTCAGATTTCTGAGACGTGGTAGGAGAGGGAAGGTTAAAGTCACTTAAGAAAATGAGGTGATTTTTAGTGCAAAGAGGATCAAGGAGTTGCCACAGTTCATCAAAGAATGGTCCAGTGGACCATGAGGGCGATAGATGGAGTTGATGTGAACAGAGTGAGGCGGTGCAATAGTAGAGATAATTAATTCAAAAGCAGAAGGAAAGGACATGGCATTGGAGATTTGTGAGGCTATCAGGCAGGAAGATAGCAGGTGCCTGACGCCTCCAACTCTGCCAGTCAGTCGAGGAGAGTGAATTAAGGATACTTTGGAGTCGTGTAGGGCCATTCATATGGCAGTGTCAGATGGAGAAATCCAGGTGTCAGTGATAGCAATGAGGTCTGGGGGAGGAGGGGTGGCGTGAAAATAGTCAGTGAGAAAGGACGTTTTGTTGCATACAGACCAAGCATTCCAGAGTGCAATGTTCATTTGATGCGGTAAGTAAAAGTAGAGAAGTTGGGTCTCAGAGAAAGAGAGGTGAGGTGGATAGTTGTTAGGGGAGGTATGTTTAGCTTGCCGGATTTGTTTGTTGGAAGTAGGGGGTGCAAGAGAGATGGAGTAGTGGGAGTTTCTAGATGTGAGTTTGATGATAGGGATAGGAAAGGAAGCAGTTGTAGCGTGATTGGAGAAAGCGTAGGGAGAGATGAGTAGGAAGAGCAGCTGGAGTGAATGTATAATAGGTGAGTACCGCAGAGTGGAGAGACAGCACAGTAATTAGCAAGACAGAAGTACTCACAGGCACAGCTGGGAGGAAGGCCAAAGCAAAGGCTCATAGGTGAAGAAGCAAATAGGCTGGTCAATGGATGGTCTTCACCCTACATGTTCCAACTTTCACTGCGATGCCCCAAGGGAGTTCAGAAGTGGTCACCTGGTAATATAAATTGCACTTCTACTGAGGGCTTTAGCATTTAGAGTTATCGCATGTTAGAAGAGAGCGTTTCATTAGTTTTGTCAGTAGTATATACCCACTATAAACTAATTAATTGTGGGTGCGGTTTATGAACAGATGACAGGCAAACATGATTGTTGCTATTGCTCATTTCTATATGCTATTAACTTCTCTTTGGGCAAAATGACCTCTTTCATGATCAAGGAATTAGACAAGAAATGTATGTTGAGTAATTTTTACATTTTAAAACATATTTATGGAGTCGTATATATTCCTTCAGATATATTTGTGTAGTCTATTGAAAATTTCGTGAGGTTTGCTTTTAAACTGTACATGTAAATTAATAAATAAAAAATATAGCGATTTAAATGTAACGCTGTCAAAATAGTTGACGAAACAGAGGTGGGGCAATTTTAAAAAGCTCTCAAAGCTTTACATACAATTAGTTCCAACACTTCTTTTTATTGTTTTGTCATAATTATGTACTAAATAGAATTATAGTGCACAATTTTTGCTGGTAGGCCTTTTTGAATGA
The DNA here is from genome assembly GCF_040938575.1 of Ambystoma mexicanum. Lineage (NCBI taxonomy): Eukaryota > Metazoa > Chordata > Amphibia > Caudata > Ambystomatidae > Ambystoma > Ambystoma mexicanum. The sequence goes on from NC_090921.1 coordinate 989,031,922, forward strand.
CTACCATATTCTAGGTCACAGACACTCAGACTAGCTACAACTAGGGTAATACGCTTATCGTTTTATTATAGCACAGCACTTTTGACAACTCGATTTTTTAAGTTAAAAAAAACCCTAAATAAGTACATTCCTTTACTTCATCTATACAAGACCTCCAATTCAAATCCTTCCAATTCTGATTTTGCTCTTAAATGACACTCTTTTCTCACAAGATGACCCCATGTCGTTTGCAACATCTGAAACCTGTAATGGATTTTCACATGGAATCTTGGGACCTGCAGTTGTCTTATGTGTCTATGAGTGCCAGCATTCAAAATGAAAAGCCAGGACTGGCTCACGGTGTCATACATGGCACTGGCCCACTTGGCAGATAGGTTGCTTGTCTAAAAAGTACAGATTTTCCTTATTGAAAGTCATGATTCTATAAAAGACTCGAAGGCAAAGGATTATGCTCAACCAAACTGTTTACTTCTCGAGCAGCCAAACCAATTACTTTCATTTAAAAGAAACTGTCAAATGAAATACAACATCCATGAACACAGAGGAAATTTGAAGTTTGTGTCCAATTGGTTCAGCGCTACACGTGATCCTGAAAGTCCAATCGCATCTTCAAGTCCCTTACAAACACCACCATCTTCCTTCTTTCTTCCTCTTTCTGAAGCTGGTTGACAATTGAAACTTGCATCCCAACGGGTAAACGCATGAACTCTCCTATCCCATCGATCAATCTTCATGAACCCACGGGCTTAGACTCTGCACCTGTCAAAACATATACAGCAATGATGAAGCAACCATTCCAGGATGGGTGGGTAATCGCAAGAATAACTAACATCAGAAAAGACATAAAGCATTACATAATTAAACATCATGTTATCAGTCATGCCACTATTTTAGCGATTGAATGGGTGGAATAATCCTTTGCCTCTGAGTCTTTAATAGAATCATGACTTTCTATAATGAATGTATTGAAAATCTGTATTCTATGTCAAGACCCAGAGGCTTGGATTATGCTTGTTTAAAGCTTACTTACTACCAACGTGGCCACCTGATCTACTGGCCTGAAATAAAAGTTTTTAAAAGTCGCCTCATTCAACTAATCTGCAGCCTTCAAAATGTCCTCCATGCGTGCTCCCATTTTAATCACTGTGGATGCCATGGCACCTCTCATCGAATGAGCGCCAAAATGATCCACATCGATACCCGCTTGACTCATACTCATTAAACACAGCAATGTAGTCACTTTCGCCCAAAGAGCTTTCCTGGATAGCTTCTCGTTATCTGGCCACGATTCGAACATTCTCAACACCATACTAACATCCCAAAGCCGAGAATATTTTGGAGTCGGAGGTCTCATGCTCCTAACTCCTTTCAATAATCTACAAATCAAAGGATGTTCGCCCACGGTCTACCTTCAACATATTCCTGGCCAGCTGAGATCGCTGACCGGTAGGTATTAATCGTTCTGTAAGCCTTGATCTGTGCCGCTTGGTAAACCAGGATTTTCCCCACATGAATTACATCTGTTCAAGCGGGATGTACCTTCCTCTCCATGCACCAATTACGCCATGCAACTGTAAGCTTTCCCGGTCCCAGGGGCTCAGGACTCTCTGATGAATCCTTGGGCTTCTCCTGAAAGACCCAGCTTGGCCCAGGATTTCCTAAAATCGCCCAGGCTATCAGGCTCAGACCCCCTATCTAAACCAGCGGGTGACGTTCCTCTGCCGGGCCCAGAACTATGTCTTGTCTGTGCGGAAACAAAACTGGAACGTCGTATGACATCTCCAGCAGCTCTGGAAACCAAGCCTGACCTCTCCAATCGGGGGTCACTAGTATCACTCTCGCTTGCTGTCTTCTGACTTTGCTAACGTTCGTGCTATCATGGCGAATGGCGGGAACACGTATTCTGTTGCTGGTCCCCAGACCTGGAGAAAGTCATCTGTGGCCGAAGTTTCCGGGTCTGGCCTCCAACTGAAGAACCTGGACAGTTTCTTGTTCAGTCTCGAAGTGAACAGGTCAGTTTCACATGGACATCTCTGTCTCATAATCTCCTGGAAGACTGAATCTTCCAGCTACTTATCGCTGGAGTCCCTCATGTATCTCGAATTCCAGTCCGCCACCTGGTTCTGTATACCCGGCAGATGCTCTGCCGTTACGCTGATTCTCCTCTGTAGGCATAGATGCCTGAAGTCCTTGGCTATCTCTGTCAGCATTCTGGACCTTGTCCCACCCAGTCAGTTGATGCACCTCACTGCAGAGACGTTGTCCATTTTCACAAGAATGGTGCACCTTGCACCTTCACGAGTCCAGCAATTGACTGCGATTGATCCTGCTAGCATTTTGAGGCAATTGATGTGGAGGGCTAGCTCCTCCTCTGACCATCTCACCCGGTTGACAGCTCGCCACACCATGCTCCCCAGCTCCAGTGGCTGGTGTCCGACTCTATCACGAGGTCCGGGGAAGAGCCAAATATCAACCTGCCATTCCAGGCTTCCATGTGGTGATATCACCACGCTAGCTCCATCCTTGCCTCTAGTGAAATAGGGACTTTCTGTTTGTATGACAATCCCCGTCTGATATTCTCTATCTTTAGATGTTGTAACGCCCTGTAATGCAGAGGTCCCGGGAAAATGGCCCGAATCGAGGATGACAGACGGCTTACCAGCCTGGCTATTCCCCTCAAGGAAATCATCTCTTTTGACATCATGTTCCTTATCTCCCTCTTGATAGAATTCACCTTCCCTAGCCGTAAACTGAGAGTTCCCTGCACTGTTTCTAGAATGAACCCTAGAAATTCCATCGACTGGGATGGGACTAACTCCGATTTCTCCCAGTTTATCAAGGACCCCAGCCGTTGTAACAAGTCTGTTGTGAACTTCACCTGCTCTGAGAGTAACTCCCTGTCCTGGCCCATGATGCATATATCGTCCAGGTAAATAATTAATCTGACCCCCTGCTCTCTGAGGTGTCCCACCACTGGTTTCATTAGTTTGGTAAAGCACTATGGGGCTGAAGTTAGTCCGAACGGGAGACTTATGAACTCCCATCTCTGACCTCTCAAGAGGAATTGCAGTAGGTATTAACTTTGGTGAATGGGAACCGTCAGGTAGGCATCTCTGAGATCTATCCGAACCAGCCAGTCTCCCTTCTGGAGTATGTCCCCCAAGAGATGAATTCCCTCCATTTTGAAGTGTCTGTACAACAGGAATGAATTCAGTGCTCTGAGGTTGATCACTGGCCTGACCTTGTGTCTGCCCTTCACTAGAAACATGTTACTTAAGAAGCCTCTTTGATTTCTGATTGCCTGGCTGATGCCTTTATTAGCCACAGCTTCTCTATTTTCTCGTCTAGCAATACGTCATCCTCCCTACTGAACTTGATCAGCCTCTGGTGGTACCCTTGTACTGGTTCCTGTCAGAATTCTAAGTGGAAACCCTGAACTGTCTGTAAGACCCAGGAATCTGAGGATAACTCTTTCAATCTTTGTATATGCAGTATATCCCACTGGAGGGATCTCTGCGTTTGGCGCACCGGTCAGCGCTAACCGTTCTCTCACCTGCGTTGTTTTCTTGCTGCTGTCTGCTGCTGCCTTTCCAGCCTTTGCCCCTTCCCCTGGATGGGAAAAAGGGTTGGCACGCCGGTCTTCCTGTTCCCTCCAATGAGCTCTGGGCCCCGAGGACCTGTAGTAGGGATAATGGCTGGCCGAGCAGACCTTGCCTCTGCCAGCCCTGTCGAAAATCTTCCTTTCAAAGATCTTCTTCATAGAAGCTTGTGCTTTATCAAGTGTGGCGTATGTGCAAACTTTGCCATGTGTTTGATGAAAGTTTCCCCAGTTTGCCCTTGGCAGCTGCCGCTGCCTCTGATGGAGCCAGTTCTGCCAATTTGTCTTTGATCTTCAAAAGAATCAATTTTCCTCCTCTCTGTCGGAACTATTTGCGTTGCCCAAAAAACATATTGCCCTCTGCGCCCAGCCTGAGAGATCATCTGGGTCGATAGCTTCCTTTCTCTGCATAGCTTCCTCTGCCAGTTGCAATATTTTTGTGATCGGCCCATCCACGTCCAGAAGTTTGTATTGGCACATCCTCAAGGAGCGATCAATGGCTTTTCTGATGTCCCTGCTGTACCTCCCCATGAAGGTCAGCATGTGATCTTCAATTTTGCGTGTCTCAGCTACCCCTTCCAGCACTCTGGTCCTGGGGCATTCTGCCCTCACCTTATTCCTAGCCTCTTTACTCAAGGGTGCTTTGAGCCTTCTTTTTATGTAGGCTGTAATGTTCTCTGGAGGGTCCCACTTGGTTGACCTCGGGTGCACTAAGACATCTGGGTCGAACTCGTCACCCTGAGGTTCCTCGGCCATAGGCTTGCTTCTCTTGCTCCTGTGCCCTCTGGCATCACTCTCTGATGAGTCCTAAGACTCTTGCAAGCTCCCCTTGTCTGCTTCTTCACTGCTTATGCAGTCTATCTCAGAGTTATCCTCCAAGCTCTCTCTGCCTTATTTGGCCCCTGACCTTGCGCTCATCTTGCCACCTTTTCTCTTGTGTGGCGAACCCGGGAGTTAGTCTGGGCGCTACATACCCTGCAGGTCTTCTTTCTTCCCCATTTGCTTCTGCAAGCTTCTCTCCTCAACTCTGCCATGCCCTGAGAGAAAGCTACAAGGTCCTCCATAATGCCCTTGCCTTCACGAATGGGGCCCCTGCCGGCACTCATGACTTTCTGTACAGCCTGGCACATTCTGATGCCACTTTCGTGCGGTCCTCAGAGTATTCTCTACCCATGATAACATCTGTGCTGGGCTTTTAAATATATATATATATATATATATATATACAGGTTTCGTGGGCTGCCCCCGTCAATCTTCCCTTTACTTTGTAGCTAGGCAGGTCAGGTCTTAAAATAACAGTATTACTGGGCCCTGTGCCCATCAAAATTAGGAGCTGGTTCTGTGTTTGGGGTCTCCTGGAGATTTTGACAGTTTCTCTTGGGACTGTGCCCGTCTGCGCACCCCTTTCTCTTTGCCGGCTCTTTGTTTGCCTGCGGTGCGCCCTCGCCAGCAGCATGTGGCATGTAGTGATTGAGGGCTCTGAGTTCTCTGCTCGACTGCTGAGTCAGTTAGAATTTGCTCGCTCAGTAATGAACTAAATATGCGCTTTCCTTATTCGTTCCTCTTTTGAAGAGCACCGCGCTGCCACACTTGATTATCCGCCTCTCGTGGATGTCTCCCTCGGGCGCCGGAACCTCTCCGGTCCCGTCGTGCCCGATACAAACTTCCATGCAGCACTGCCTCCTGCTGCTTATAAAACGCCAGAGCCGTAAGCCCTGTCGCGCTCCCTATCTGCGGATATGCTCCTCCAACGTCTTCTACGCGCGATGCGCTCACCGCTGCGCGCCCCAACATACACACAATCATCATATATTATCACCAGAAATAAAATAAAATCGCTTATCTCAGATGCTGGAGCAACAAAGAAAGATGAAGAAAGAAGGAAGATGGTGGTGTTTATAAGGGACTTGGAGACTCGATTGGACTTTCAGGATCACGTGGAAAGCTGAACCAATTGGACACAAACTTCAAATTTCCGCTGTGTTCATGGATGTTGAAGTTCATTTGACAGTTTGTTTAAATGAAAGTAATTGGTTTGGCTGCTCGAGAAGTAAAGAGTTCAACTGAGCATAATCCAAGCCTCCGAGGCTTGACATAGAATCATATTTCGTTCTGTGATGACTCCAAAATATTAATCCTTCACAATGAACTTCAAAATGGGTCAAGTGTACGTTTTGTGTAACCAGTGTGAGTTGAGAGGTATGTGGTCGTTCCTTATTTATTTCTGTCACCCCTTGATTGTGACTTATCAGCACGCGGTGTCCACTGTCACCAGTGGCACTGTGCTGCATCATCCAGACCGCTGCACTCTCACAACACTTCTGTCAGTCCATCCCATTTAGACAGTCTGATTGGAGGGAGGCTAGAGGATCCTAGAGAGCAAGGTTTTTGGAAGCATGCTTGTGTGCAGCAAACCAGACCTTATCATACCTCTCAACTCACAAGCTTTTGGCACTCTCACACCACTTCTGTCAGTCCATACCATTTAGACAGTCTGATTGGAGGGAGGCTAGAGGATCCTAGAGAGCAAGGTTTTTGGAAGCATGCTTGTGTGCAGCAAACCAGACCTTATCATACCTCTCAACTCACAAGCTTTTGGCACTCTCACACCACTTCTGTCAGTCCATACCATTTAGACAGTCTTATTGGAGGGGGGATCGAGTATCCTAGAGAGCGCAGTTTTTTGGAAGCATGCTTGTGTGCAGCAAACCTGACCTTATCATATATCTGAATTCACATGCTATTGGCGGGTGTCACCGGCCCTGTAGTCCATTTATTCACGCGCCAAACTCTTTACACTGCGATACACTTCAATGGGCTCTCACCCACCATAAAAAAGGGTGTTTTCACCCGGCTTGGGGGGCACTAAAGGCATACTTGCCAACATTCTGTGACCAAAAAGATGTAAGATTTTTGAAGTTTCAAAAATGAATAATTCCCATAACAATGACATCACAGGAAAATACATAACATACATTGTTGGCACCATTGAAGCATTCTAAAATACACAACTCATCAAACAGCACAATATGTAAAGATGTTCAAATGTTAAAAATGTATAATTCTGAATGGTAACTTAACACCAAATTCAATTACCTAACTTCACAGGAGGTAATTACACAGAGCTGGTGGGCAACGTTTGCCACTGCTCTGTAGCAGCAGCCCAGGCAGTACATATTTATTGCAAGTTGAACACTGAATGACATGGTGACTGATACCCCCCTTAGTCTGAAAGGCAGATGTTGTATGAAGGTGTTACACTCTGCCACTTGCCTTCGCTGGTGGTTCACCTAAGGGATGTCCCGGCCAGAGTGCAGGACAGAGTCAGGCAGCTGTCAGCCCATCAAAGTAATCACCTACCAGTCCACTGTACAGACAGACTAATTAAAGGAATGGTTTGGTCAAAATTTGTATTGCCCCTATGGGTCGGCCATGTGTTTTTAAGCCTAAATCGCTTGATTTTAGAAGTTTTCATCCATTAAATGCACGCGAAAACAGGCATCAGGGAGCTGCCATTTTGTGATAATCCTATCACTTGCCTCATCGCCCTGGCTGACCTGCTTTTGCGGCACTAAATCATATCCCCCGCCCCTGAGCCTGTCATCAGCAGACGCGTACCACCCATTTCACAACGCCAAAGCACGTCTTGTGTCAACATTCGCTGCGCTTCAGCTAATGACGTGTCGCCATGGAAATGGCAGGACGGCTCTTTCCTCAATAAGTATAAACAGACCGTTGCACAACACACAGCAGCAGATTTTCGATTCCATTCCTCTCGCTGTGTTACTTTGAGTATTCTGTGACTCGTTTCTGTGCTCTGGTCAGCTATCTTCGTTGCTTGCAGCCCGTGTGAACAGATACCAGTAGCACCGCTATAAATTATTTTAGTTTGTTTAACACACAATGGCTACAATAATGCCCTACATGTACGAGCCCGAGTATACCGAGGAGAACTACTGGAAGGGGAAACACGCGAAAACGATGGGTCTTTGGACGGCAGTTGGGAGGACGATTCAACAGCTCAAGAGCCTGGACGGTGTTTCCACCTGGTGCACATGCAATCGGTGCGAGCTAATGCCAACCGAGGACGAGAACTGCTGCTGCTGTGAAAACTCGGGATGCGTGGCCTACATTTCAGAAGGCGAGCCACAACCGCAATGCATCACCGAGCTGCCAGACTTCAGGACAGCCTGCCTCACACGGTCCGTGTTGAGGATAATGATGGTGCTTATGCACAAACTTCGCGCAACTGTTCGTCCTCGTAATCCGAGTAACGAGTAAGTATACTCTGCTTGTCATGCCACTCCTATTTCATGGTCTTCTACTATATCCAAAATTACATATACATATCATTATAACGCATGAAAGTGGTTCAATAGTGTGCAGTGTCTAGATAGCATTTGTCTGAGCAGAATGCCATTAGTTACAAGAATTGTCATTGACAACAAACGTTTATTAAACTTATCTTGGTCATTTAAAAACAGTTTGTTTCATTCCTTTTCACAGGTGGTACAGGCTGGTGGCCTATCGTTCCTTTACATGGTGGCTTCACGGGAGGCTTGGACACCGCGTTCGAAGAGTAATACCCGCCTGTGCTGTTCGTGCCATAAGAGAAACGTTCCCGAGTGACAGCGGTCAGTACAGGGGATTTTCTCTCACTGTGCTGCAACCTGACCTGTACAATGTGTAAAGTCTTGTATTTTTGTGTCAACAAAATAAGATATAAAATAAAACACCACATATATTTTAACAACGGTTGTTTCGATTTTTTAAATGAATCAAGTGTGTCTCCATTCAAGGATGGATGTCAGACATCTGTGCTCCGAATGGGTGAAGGTCAGGCCGCTGTAAAGCAGGGTGGTCACTATCTAAGCTAACATAATATATTCTCAATAATGCATGCACTAAATAACACTTGTTCAAAGTCTTTCAGTCGGTTATGTCTCCATAAAAGTCACACATATATCTATACTATCAATCAACATTGGATTATACAGGCCTTAAGTTAAGGGTCTTGACCACTATAATACACTGTTTGAAGTGTGGGTCTGTGCTCACAAGAATCTCCGGTATGTGGCATTTGTTATTGATAGGCAACGATATACTGCAATAGGGGTCTAATGTTAGTTGGGGATCTGCTAGGTGGGTATCATGGCGTGGTCAGTGGTCTGGCACATGAAGAGAATACCTTGCAGGGACACAGGGTCAGAATGGCAGTAAGTTTCCACTGGCGAGGGTGCGTGGGCAAGGACACGTTTGTGGAGATGAACAAGCTATGTGCTTAGTTCAGGCTGGTTCACATGCAGGACAGTGATCTCAGAGGAAGAGTGATTTGTTACATTTATTAGCTGTTGCAAATACCTCTGGAGTTTTCCAGTCAGAGTGGGAACGAGGGTGGGGGCCATGTGCTCTGCGCAGTGAGGCCTGGTCACCAAGATGGAGTAGAAAGGGGGTACAAAAATGGATGCCCCGTGTCCTGCTCAGTGGTCCCATCTACGCGAATGTCAACCAAAGTTAACATCACATAAGGGCAAGGGGCGAACCCACTACTGGAGGCACTTGGTCCGAGTTTCTACTGAGAAGTAAAGGATGAGAGGGGCCTGATGGCCCCTCGCTCCCACACACTTGCCTGCATGCCCACCGGCCCATCCATCCCACCCCCTCTATCAAAAACGGTTCGCACCCGGGGATGAGCGCTGGCATGGGGGGCTGTCACGGGCGCAAACGGCGAAGTTGCCAAACAGCATGTACACTTCAAAAGGTATCCCACGCCCAGGGGCCATCGCTCACATGGCCTCCTCAGACCCCGTGTCTCCAGGCAGGCCTCCGCTGAGGCAGGCCGCCCCCGTGCAATCCACATAAGTGTGTCTCCATTCAGCAGTCTTCCTGTGCCTTATCTGCATGCCCCAGGCCCATCCATCCCACCCCCCTCTATCAAAGGCGGTTCGCACCCGGGGATGAGCGCTGGCATGGGGGGCTGTCACGGGCGCAAACGGCCAAGGTGCCAAACAGCATGTACACTTCAAAAGGTATCCCACGCCCAGGGGCCATCGCTCACATTGCCTCCTCAGACCCTGTGTCTCCAGGCAGGCCTCCCCTGAGGCAGGCCGCCCCCCTGGAACCCACATAATACCATGACATACACACGTCATTCATTCCCAAAAACACCCCTGTTTCTAATACTTTATAAACCACTTGATATGTCTCATGAGAACATCTTTGTGCTTTGCAAGTCAACTCCTGAACCTTCTACCTGAGAAGCACTGAGATCTATGCTAATCTGCTCGTCGTCGTGCTATCTGTGACAGCTTCGAGCAAACTCGTCAGTGTGCTACCTGTGGCCACTTGTGACCTGTTCTCCTGCAACATACTGCTTGGCCTGCTGAATCCAACTGTTTGTTGGTCAAGGTAAGGCCATGTATCCCAGTCATATTTCGGTAATTTTTACATTTCTATCTATTTGCGATTACAGTACCCAATAGAGCTATGGTCATTGGTCTCATTGCTATTGACTTGAGTTTCAATTGCTATCAATAGATCTATTTATTTTCATCTGTGTCAATTGTCATCGAATTGCATCCTTCAGGGATCCAGTCTATAATGTAAGCATGTTTCCTTTTCGTGCAAGACAGAACATCCAAGCACGAGTCACATGTTCAGAGTTTAGTCACATAATTTAAAACATTTCTGTAACTTATGCAAATACTAAGCCGCACATGATGAACTGGTATAGTTCCGGCGACCAAAACAAACCTTGCATTGAGCATGGTATGGTTCATTTACTTTTTTATGACATTTTTATTCATCAAGGTTTTATAATAATCTTGATATTTACTTTTCAGAATTGTTAACAATGCCTGCCTGTTCGATTAGCATTTGCCCTTCGAAGACCCATGCTAAATCTGAAGGCACTACAATGCATGTATTCCCGAAAAATGTTGATCGAATAAGAGAATGGGTCAGACATTGCGGATATCCACTGGATGAGCTGGAAAGTAGAGGCCAACAAGTCTTAGAGGACAAGAGGGGTGATCGATACAGCATCTGCAGCCGGCACTTTTCCTCGAACATGTACGCCACATCTTGGGTAACAAAGAAGAATAAACGGCGAACGACACGAAAATTGCTCGCTAACGATATTCCAACTCTATTCGTCCACATTCCGCCACTGGTGAGTCAAGTGTCCGGATTTAGCTTTAGGCCTTGCGGTAGTGTGTAGGTAGCCGAATGGATTAATTGATATTTTAGGTGTTGTGTCCCTTGTAATACTCCCTTGTAATACTTTCGATATTGATATGAGTGTATCGCTTTTTGAATAATGACATTTATCAATAAATTATTTTTAGATTTTAAAACCCCCAAAGGAAATCTTTTTATGGGCACAGGGAACTGTACTATATTGCGCATTTTCAATAGCATTATTCTCAAGTATTCTGTCGGTTTACATGGCAATTTTTTAATATTTGCATTTCATCATCAAACAATAATTTACCTTTACAACTGCTTGACTATCCACTGAATCTGAAAAAAGAACATTCTACATCCGTGACGTGCCCGCAGTTATCAACCACTTCTAGCGCGTATCAGGTAATCATACTTGGCTATTCCGCTACAGACTTGTTTTATGCATGTCAAGTAATAGTTTTTATGTATCGTGTGATTATTTTACCAATTGTTTGGTTAGTGCTTTCCAATTGATATACACCTTAGTTGTCGTCCCCTGGTGTTTGTTTTCAGTTATAATTAGTGTTATCCATACTAATGCAAGTACTGTCTTTCAGGGAGATGCTGAAGCGTCCACCACATTGACAACAGCCCTAGATGTTCTTCAGCAGCACGAGGTATGGATACTGACAGCTCCATCGACCATGATCATCAGGACTGGAACACTTGTCGTTTGATTGTTCTACACCATGTTTCATTCGTGGTTAGCCATTGATATGTACCTGTGCGGTCGACCCCAAGTGTGTGTTGTGTTTTCAATATTGTAATCCTTACTAATGCAAATACTATGTTTCAGGCAGTTGTTGAAGCGTCAACCCTCGCACTGACATTCAAGTAATTCCAGGGGAAGCGGGACCATGCGATACGAATCGGCGCAACAGCTTTCGGAAGTGCGCACCACATTTACAACATCCATAGATATTCTTCAGCAGCACGAGGTATGGATACTGACAGCTCCATCGAGCGTGATCATATAACGTGATTCCATTTGCTATACTTTCTTCCCTATTAACGCAAGTACTGTGTTTCAGGGAGACGATGGAGCTTCCACTACAACCACAAGATCCCATTTAGATGATGCAGATGTAAAGAAATCGGAGAAATAAGTCGATTAAATCTGATCATATTTAAATATTCCTTGATTCTTTTAGACAATGCAACATTTGTGGTTATCTCTTTATATGTACCTGTGCCGTCGACCCCAAGTGTGTGTTATATTTACAATATTGAAAACCATACTAACGCAAGTACTGTGTTTCAGGGAGTTGCTGATGCCTCCTCTTCAATACAATCATTTGTGGCAGTCCATGCAGAGCCAGAGGTATGGATACTGACTGCTCCATCGAACTAGGTCATCAGAGCTCGAATACTTGTCGTTTGATTGTTCCACACAATGTTTAAATCGTGTTTGGCTATTGAGATGTACCTGTGTGTTCGTCCTCACGTGTTTTTTTATGCTAACAATATTTTGATACACAGTAATGAAAATACTATGTTTCAGGGAGTCAATGGAGCCTCATTCCGTGCTGTCTATGCGGATACAGAAAATATAGTCGTTGCAGCGCAAGAGGAAGGGGAGACATGCGGATACGAATCGGAGCAACAGCGTGCAGATGTTGAAGGTCGAGTCAAAAAAGTTGCAAAGAAAAGAAACAAAAATAAGGTTAGTTACAAACAGTTCATAACTTTAGACATTTTTTTGTGCTGGGGACTATTTTATGTTTTTTTCCAGTCAATTGTACTATACTTTATCTTGTGTTTAAACTGAACATCCCTTTTCCAATCTGTCCTCTAGTTACCCATGGGTCTACGAACTATACATACATAGACAGTGAAGCGAATGAGAGATGTTGCTTGCCAGACCATTTACAATATGGAGGAACTATTAACTCAGACGCGGCGTGTTGAGACTTGGGATGCTCATGTTCAATGGCCAGAACATGAAAGGAATGTGTCCGGAGAATCCAGCAAAGTTGTATTGGACCATTGCTACAGTACGACTGCACCACCGCAACAACATGATACTGGATGTATTGAAGATAGCTCTGAAGTAGTCGCAGATCAATTCACACAATCTACACCCGCCAAAAAATTGCCACCAAAAAACATGTCGACATTGTTGTGTTCTCCCATCAATGTTGAAGTAGCAGATGTTGAAATGACAGAGAATGAACCAGCAGCAGCATTCACCGACGCATCAGAACTTGATAGCAGCGATATTTCTTTCAAATGTGGTCATATGGCCTCAACGTCACAGGCCGAAACAACTTTGACGCCGGATGACAGTCTAATGAAAGAGGGCAAATACATAGTATTCGACAGTTGTTTGATGAATATTATAAGTATTCTGAAATGTGGGCATTCAGTTAGAGGGAAAGTATGTGGGAAGCCATTGATTCATGTGACTCGTCAAAAACAAGGCAGTAACGTCAAAATAAATGCCGCCTGTAGATTAAATTATACGTTCTCATGGTCTGCACAACTGATGCTGGGGAAACTGCCAGCAGGCAATCTACTGTGTGCAGCTGCCTCACTTTTTAGTGGGTCCAGTTTTAGAAAGTTAGTTTTTCTTTCAGTTTGTAGGACTCCATTTCATTTAAAAAATGCAGTTCTACAAATACCAACATGATTATCTGTTTCCGGCCATTAGTGATGCTTGGAAAATTGAACAATTTTCTCTACCAAGTACATTCGAAGGCAAACGATTCAGGCTAGCCGGCGATGCACAGTTCAACAGCCCTGGATTTTCTGCCAAGTACTGCACCTACCACTTTCAGGACATGGATAGTAAGAAAATTGTGAGTTCGGTGGTCGTGCAGATAACACAATGTACATCCTCAGTGGCCATGGAGAAACAAGGATTTATAAAATCAGTTGAATATCTACAATCGAGGGGAATGCACATCGACCTCATAACCATGGACAGACACGTTTCAATTGCCAAGACAATGAGAGAGCAGCTCCCACATATTAAACATCAATTTGATGTATGGCATCTTGCTAAATCAATCAATAAGAAAATCTCGGCTGCAGGGGAAAAAAAAGGTTTGGAAAGTATTTCAGAGTGGTCCCAGTCTATCAGCAACCATCTTTGGTGGAGTTCCAAAACTTCTGAAGGGTCAGTGGAAATACTACTTGAAAAATGGCGGTCACTGATGCACCACTGTACCAACGTGCACCGCTGGTCAGAAAACCTACATTTTCACCAATGTGAACATAGCCCTTTGTCCCCAGTGGAGGCACGGAAGAAGAAGTGGTTGATTCCATCTTCACCGACACACAAAGCCATTGAGAAGATTGTTTTCGATAAAACTCTATGAAGAGATTTGAGGGGACTGACAGAATTCTGTCACACAGGAGGTTTGGAGGTGTTCCACAATATGTGCCTAAAGTACAGTCCAAAGCGCTTGCATTTCAGCATACAGGGCATGAGACATAGGACTCTACTTTCCGCCTTGGCCCATAACGAGAATCTCGGCCGTGAACAATCTAGGACTACGGGTAATGTAAGGATGCCTCGCTACACTAAGGCCTTTTCAAAAAGGGTTAAGCAATGGGTGATCAAACTAGTCTATGAGGAAATGGAGTTCGACTTTGTCAAAAGCCTTATTGTTGCTGTATTAGAGAAGCATAGATATGGAATTTTGAACGTTTCTGTGCAGAGCACTGATCCATTGCCACCCAACATTGCCACTGTGCCATGTCCACCCAAAGCAAAGCTGGTTGTGAAGTACAAATACCGGTTTAAATAATTGTAATACGATTGTCTTTTTGTAAATAAATGTTATTGTACAGTGTACATACAAAGTATGCTAACCCTAACCCCTACCTTCACCATCCTGGGTGGCGAACAACCTGGGTGTCATCTTTGAATTCTCTCTCTATTCACCTCATATTGCTGACCTTGTCTATATGTGTATGTATATATTTTTGTTGATGTAACTAATTTTCGCAATCTCATGTAAATGCTGCGCACTGTTAACTGAGGGGAGGCTTGCGTATTGCAAATAATAAAACAAACAAATCTCACTTTCAACTCAACTCCTCGGGTACTTTATACTTTCCCTGACCTTCTACAAAAAATTAAAAGTCTCAATAGTTATGGTTCTTTGGGGCTGCAAAGTTCACAGACAACGAGGACAAAATTGGGAGCCTTAGAACGCGCCAAGTGAGCGGTTGCAGATGGAAGAGAAGCCAGTTCGCATTTGCACATTGAGGCGCAGTACATAGATGGATTCGAAACTTCAAGTTCTCACAGATAGCTTTACTACGGGATGTTGCAAAGAAAGAATGTATGCTCATTTCTAGTGAAGGTCAGCGGCTTTGATTTTCAGCTCGCGGCCTGAAGAAGCCCACAACTTGCACTGGCAGTATAAGATTCTATTGTTTTTTGACCTTGAGAGACAGGGACCATGCCGAAAGAACTTCATTTGAAGGGGGGGGTGCAATAACGTAAGAGACGATAAGGCAGAAAATTCTGAAACTAGACCGAGTTTCATGTTAGTTCAGTATACGAAAAATCGTTGTCAAGAGCACAGTGGGATTTACGGACTGCATTACGCAGAAACACAATGGAAATTGCAAATATAACGTAAGTAACTCTTTAGGCGCTTTTATACCGGAATGAAGAATTAATGAATGGATGCATGAATAAATGAATGAATGAAGAGCTAGGAAAATGTTTGTGGGATCGTCCTTGTAGCGGGCACATGGGCATGCAGGTCCACATTCCACACGCATGTAGACAAACAGTCGTTTCTCATTGTGTGCTAACCTCGATTTATTTTGTTACTTTTCGCATTGATTTTAGAGCCGAACTACTCCATTGCACTATCCTTGAAAGCAAATAGTTTCAGCTCGGCCGTAATAAATAAAATGAATAATATTAATAAAGATCGGCTGGCGAGACTAATTATAATTTGTATGTTTTCAAAACAGGTATATCCTTCCCTACTGCGACTGCCACCAGTTTCAGACCCCGGCAGACTGCTTCTTCAACCGCCAGCTGCAGCTTCTTGTCAACAACTGCACCACTTTGACAATCTTATGGGACGATCGCCAAGGGCCCATATTGTCACGGCTAGCTGGCACCGGCGTTCCCTGTGGCAACGCTGGAGATTGCGGGCACTCGCCGCTTTTCCCTCTTCCAAGATGGCCTCTCATCCTCTGGGTTACGGTGCAGTGTTTTCACGTTCGCGAGTCAGATGTCCTCTGACGTCATCGCGTTTTCTCATGGATTCCGGATATGGTCCAGCAGAGCCGAAGCCCAGAGCGTCGCTACTCTCTACAGACGCTACGTGAGTTCGCAACTAGGGAGTTACTATTCTATACCTCATACCTATACTTACCTTTCTTCTCTACTCTTTCCTACATCCTTACCATTCTGCCTAGCCTTCCCGTTCCGCCGCCCACAGATAGTCCCCATCTTCCAGACAACATAGGTACTTACCCAATCAAGATATTGATTCCTCTTGTACCTAGTTCCTTCTCTCAACTCTCGTTCACTTATTTTCAATCAGGACTTCACCGAGGTACAGTGACCAGACCCGGTTAATCCCGCAATTCGTGAGGAGCTGCAGCCAGCGGAGACGCGACCGATCCAGCTTCTCATCCGTTCCAGCAGGGTTTTTTCCCCCAGGAGGGTTTCCCTGGGATCCCTTGCACACCCCTTCGGTTCCCTATTTAGGGAGGAGGGAGGTGTTAGGGTCCTCAGGGGACTCCCCAATTGCCTCGTAAATTGCTGCACGAGACAGGTTAGTGCAAAATCATTACAGCTAGCGACGCCTAAAAAAGAAAAAGAAACAATAATTGAAGAGGAATACCTATATGCACATCATGACAACTTTACAAGCAGCCTTAGATCAAGTGCAGCAATTGACGACCGCAGTACAAGGATTGTCCCACGAGGTACAAGCCTTAAAGCATGAAAATGCAATCCTTAAACAGCAAATGCTAAATAAAGCCCCCACTAGTTCAGAAATTCCTCCTGGTCCTCTGCCAGGCGGGAAATATGACGGAAACCCGCATTCTTTAAGGGAATTCTTGGATGCTTGTACGGTGCAATTTGCTTTTAAGACGTCATTCTTTCCCTCAGACAGAGATAGAGTGGGATACATGATTACTCATCTCACGGGCCCCGCGCTGGCATGGGCCACCCCTATTGTCACTTCCAATAATGCCATATTGGATTCGGTGCCTGCTTTTACGGCAAGTCTAAAAGCTATGTTTTCACGGAGAGAATACAATGTCTCCTCTCAAGAGAAACTCCTAGATTTCAAGCAGGGATCTTTAGGAGTCTTAGAATATGTTACCCGCTTTAAACAAATGGCCCTAGGCACATCCTGGGCCGATGATGCACTTATTACATTATTTAGGAGAGGGGTTAACGAGGAGTTGAAGGATGAATTGGCTCGAGTTCCGAGACCAAACACCTTAGCTGAACTTGTCTCATTGACTATGCAGCTGGACTATAGACTGCAAGAAAGGCACGCAGAGAAGAGGAAAGGGAGAAGCCATCGCCCTGCGCCTGAATTAGTATCCTTCTCCAAAACAGCTACTGCAGACGAACCTATGCAGTTAGGCACCACACGGGGTCCTCTGACTCAAGAGGAACGCGCCCGTAGAAGATCCCGAGGACTCTGTATGTATTGTGGTTCTTCTGACCATATCGTGCACGAGTGCCCAGTCGCTCCTCTCAGAAAACCATTTCGTTCGGGAAACGCCAGACCTCAACCGTAAGGGGACCTACGGTCGGGGTAACTGATACCGGTTCCCAATCTCCTACAAAGTTGTCTCCTTCGCTGGACATGGTAGTCTTGCGCGTAACTTTTTCTTTGCCAGATGAAAACATTGTTTCTGTCCCAGCCTTGGTCGACTGTGGAGCAGCTGGTTTGTTCATGGACGATTTATGGGCAAGGAAACTGAATATTCCCCGTACTCCCAAAGCTATCGCGATACCAGTTGAGGGCGTAGACGGAACCCCACTAATATCGGGACCTATCCGAGAACAGACTCACACTTTGACGATGCTCCTTGGTTCACATAGGGAGGAAGCCGTATTTGATATAATAAAAGCAGCTCACTACCCTGTCATTCTGGGCTTGCCCTGGTTAAAACTACATAACCCATACATAAATTGGGCAGCCGGTTCCATTTTTTTGGGATCAGAATATTGTACCCGACACTGTCTTACTGAAGGGTCCGTGGGATTTTGTGCTCCTTCATCGAACCCTGTGGCCTCTCAAAGGATTGTAGACTTGCTTACTCTTGTTCCTCCTGAGTACGAAGAGTTTCAGGACATTTTCTCCTCTTCCCAATTTTCTGAACTTCCACCTCATCGGAGTGATGATTGTTGCATCTGGCTAGACTCCTCTCAACCACTCCCCTTTGGAAAGATGTACATCCTTTCCGAGAAGGAAAAATTAGTCCTACGGCAGTATTTGGATACCCACCTCAGAAACGGTTTGATTACGGAATCGACTTCCCCTGCAGGCGCATCGTTATTCTTCATAGCTAAGAAGGACACGGATGAATTACGTCCCTGCATTGATTATAGGGGACTTAACAAGATCACGATTCCCGATCGATACCCAATGCCATTGATACCGGACATCCTAGAAGCAGTAAAAGGGGCAACTATTTACACAAAGTTGGACCTCAGAGGGGCATATCACCTCATTAGAGTTAAGGAAGGGGATGAGTGGAAGACCGCATTTCGTACCCCTTTTGGACATTTCGAATACCGAGTAATGCCCTTCGGACTCGCGAATGCCCCGGCAGTGTTTCAAAGGTTCATTGATCATATATTCTCAGACCTCCTTCTTCATACGGTAGTGGTGTACCTTGACGACATATTGGTATTTTCCAGGAATCCAAAAGAACATCACCGACACGTATGTCAGGTATTACACCGATTACGGAGTAACCACCTCTATTGCAAGCCTGAAAAGTGTATATTCCATCAGACTACAGTCACTTACCTGGGGTTCGTTTTGTCCCCTACTGGAATATCCATGGATCCTCGTAAGGTGACCGCTATTCTGGAATGGTCCTCCCCTAGTTCTGTCAAGGAACTACAGAGATTTCTGGGGTTTTCGAATTTCTATAGGAAATTTATAGCTGGATTCTCATCAATCGTTCTGCCCCTTACAAGACTACTCAAGAAAGGAAAGCCCTTTTGTTGGACAGAGGACGCCCAGTCAGCCTTTGATACTTTAAAGACACTCTTTACTTCTGCTCCTCTCTTACGAATCCCGGATCAAAACTTACCGTTTATAGTAGAAACTGATGCCTCCCATTTTGCATTGGGTGCGGTGCTTAAACAAGCTTTTACTCAAGGACCAGAACAGCCTGTGGCTTTTCTGTCCAAGACTTTTTCTCCCACTGAGATCAATTACACGGTGTTAGAGAAAGAGTTGCTGGCTATAAAACAGGCCTTCCAGGAATGGAGACATCTCCTGTTGGGTTCCCAACATCCCATTGAGGTCCGCACCGACCATCAGAATCTCAAGAGTTTACAGTACGCGGGGACACGTAACAGCCGGCAAGCAAGATGGGCCCATTTTTTCTCTCCCTACAATATCACTTTCACTATTATTCCGGGTAAAATCAATCTTCAAGCTGATGCTCTATCACGTAGAGATCCTGATTGCAAATCTGGTTTTCAGACCGAGAGATTGTTTCCTCATGCTACGTTCATATCTATGGTTCAGGACTTTCTCCACTCTGTAGCAGCCCAAACTCTAGTCTTAATGGACTCCATTAGAGGTCAGGCAGACAAATGGGGACTAAGTCTCGAAGACGGATGTTTCTACCGGGGTCATCTGGTGTACATTCCCTCACTCCAGCTCCGAACGGAAGTCATGCACATGTGCCACGATTCTATGGTGGCTGGACATCGTGGAATAGCCAGTACCCAAGAACTCATACTGAGACATTTTTGGTGGGAAACCTTAAGAAGGGACGTGACTGATTACGTCTCTTCCTGTGTAGTCTGTTTGCAAGTCAAGGTTCCTCGCAGTAAACCATTGGGAAAGCTGGCTCTAGTCCAAATACCTACTCGTCCTTGGCAATTGATTTCCACAGATTTTATAGTTGACTTACCTGTGTCTAAAGATCATACAACCATTATGGTGACAGTGGATTATTTCACCAAATTGGCTCATTTCCAATCCCTACCCTCAGTACCGACAGCACCACAGATGGCAAGACAGTTCATAGACTCCATCTTTTCCCGGCATGGTCTTCCTGACAGCATAGTGTCAGATCGAGGTTCCCAATATATTTCACGATATTGGCAACAAGTCTGCTCTGCTTTAGGCATAAAGAGAGCCTTGAGTTCGGGATACCATCCTCAAACATATGGGCAGACTGAACGTTTAAATCAGACTCTGGAGACGTATCTGCGCTGTTTTGTATCAGCGGCACAGGACAATTGGAAGGATTTGTTACCCTTGGCAGAGTTTGCCTACAATAATGCTCCTCATGCGTCTATCAAAACCAGTCCCTTTCATTGTACCTATGGGTACGATCCTTCTTGCTATTCATCGTCTCTTCTCAGAGCTTCGGCCTTTCCAGATGTGGACGCCCTAATGGGCGATATTCAACAGGGACATCTTTTGGCCAGAACCGCATTATTAGAAGCTCAAGAGCATTCTAAACGTTATGCTGACTTGCATCGTTCATCGGCTCCTGTGATTGTTCCGGGGAATATGGTCTGGCTCTCAGCAAAGTTTCTGCCCAGACATCTGGTTCCCTCTAAATTGTCTCCGAAATATTTTGGACCTTTTACAGTATTAAGAGCAAAAGGTCCTTTGGCTTTCGAGTTACAGCTCCCACCTTCTTGATCCAGGATTTACCCAGTTTTTCATGTTTCGCAACTCAAACTTCACAGATCGGATCGTTTTGGCCGATCTACAAGGTCCGACCCGCCTCCAGTAGCTACTACGGAAGGTCCGGAGTTCGAAGTCTCGGGCATTTGTGATTCCCGTTATCATCGCGGTCGACTGCAATATTTGATCCACTGGAAGGGTTACTCGGTGGCCGACCGTACGTGGGAACCAGCTTCATCAGTTCACGCCCCCTTACTGGTTCGCCGTTTTCACAGGTATCATCCGGGCAAACCAGGAGGTGTTGCCCTTGGAAGGAGGCATACTGTCACGGCTAGCTGGCACCGGCGTTCCCTGTGGCAACGCTGGAGATTGCGGGCACTCGCCGCTTTTCCCTCTTCCAAGATGGCCTCTCATCCTCTGGGTTACGGTGCAGTGTTTTCACGTTCGCGAGTCAGATGTCCTCTGACGTCATCGCGTTTTCTCATGGATTCCGGATATGGTCCAGCAGAGCCGAAGCCCAGAGCGTCGCTACTCTCTACAGACGCTACGTGAGTTCGCAACTAGGGAGTTACTATTCTATACCTCATACCTATACTTACCTTTCTTCTCTACTCTTTCCTACAGCCTTACCATTCTGCCTAGCCTTCCCGTTCCGCCGCCCACAGATAGTCCCCATCTTCCAGACAACATAGGTACTTACCCAATCAAGATATTGATTCCTCTTGTACCTAGTTCCTTCTCTCAACTCTCGTTCACTTATTTTTAATCAGGACTTCACCGAGGTACAGTGACCAGACCCGGTTAATCCCGCAATTCGTGAGGAGCTGCAGCCAGCGGAGACGCGACCGATCCAGCTTCTCATCCGTTCCAGCAGGGTTTTTTCCCCCAGGAGGGTTTCCCTGGGATCCCTTGCACACCCCTTCGGTTCCCTATTTAGGGAGGAGGGAGGTGTTAGGGTCCTCAGGGGACTCCCCAATTGCCTCGTAAATTGCTGCACGAGACAGGTTAGTGCAAAATCATTACACATATGCCCTTACGCTGTACTAGCGGCTAGAAGCAACATATCAACCTTTACGCTGGCCTAGTGCCTACTTGATGGAACAGCCTTGCGGCTCACCGTGCGACCAAAGTGCTTCTTTTAACGAAAACCAACACCCTGTGTACCATAAAGGAACAGCGCGTGACTCACGATAAAATGGAACAGTTTTTGCGGATAGAGATAAAAGAAAATAAATGGCATTCCGAGTTCATATGGCAATTGCTGAATATTCTATAAACATTTAATGTCAAATAAATGTACTTTACCAAATGTACCGTGTTGCTGTTTGATTTTAAAGTACAGTTTCAATGAGCGAATGGGGAATAGCAGTAGTCATCAAATCAGACAAGGGTCCGCCGTTCTGCGGGCATGAATTTGCAATATTTGCCAAGCACCTAGGGTTCAGACACCAGAAATTTACACCTTGCTGGCCCTAAGCCAACGGGATGGCCGAAAGATTCATGGCTTCCATCAAAAAGATTTTACAGCGAGCAAGAATCGAAAATGTAGATCCGCACGAAGCACTATGCAGAATGCTTCGTGACTACCGCAACACGACGCACAAAGCCATGAATAAGACCCCGGCAGAACTCATGGTGAAATACCAAGTTCGCACACAAATAATACGACATCCAGCAAACCAGCCAGAAGCAGATCCCGCGATCTTAAGGAGAGACACAGAGATAAAAGAACATGCTCGCATCCAGGCAGATGAAAGAAGAGGGGCACGCCCAAAGGAGTTTCAAGTCAGAGATGAAGTGCTAGTATAACAAATGACAGTCAAGAAAACCGACTCTCGGTTTGCCCCACAGCCTCTCAAAGTTACGGCAGTAAAAGGAACCATGGTGATAGCCGAAAATTAAGAGAAGGAAATATCTCGAAATAGTTCATTCTATGTCAAGACGGAGGCGAGCATTAAGCTTTCTCTTCTCTTTAATTCACTCTCCAGCAGTTTCAACAAATAAATCATATTTCGTGAAAAAAAATTTGTTTTAAAAAAACTTCAAGTCCCATCATTCCCTGTAGTTCCAATCTCTAGTCTCTGTGCCTTAGCCCTTCCTCTTCATGTATTCCTCCTCTTCTTTTCCTGCTCTCCAGATAACTAGACGTTATTTTCAGAGCTCCGTGAATTATGTGCTGTAGTACAGTATTGTGATGCAGTTATTGATATGACAGGGGCTAATGATATAAGGTTCATTGTGTAGCCCAGCGTGAGCGCAGCGTGCGGAAGAAGGGAGTTGTTTTTTCACGGAGAAGAGTCGGCGGCCCCGTATCGCATTACCCGACACATCAGGGGCCTGCCGATTCTCCTCATTTAGGCCCGCGGCATTCCTTAGCGCGGCCGAGTGCAGGGGCGGGAAGTTTTTCCGCTCCCGCTCGCTCCGGAGTAGCCCCCACCCATGTGGGGGCGGAGCGGAGCACGAGCACACACGGAAGCTCGCGCTCCCGAAGAGAGTTCCCCCCCTCCTTTGCGAGGGAGGAGCGAGCTCCCTTCCTAGAAGCCAATAAGAGCGCGAGCGCTCGGCTTGAGGAGCCCTCCCCCAAGGTTCCCACCTTGACCAGAAATGAAGAGAGTGGCACCACCAGAGGATAACCCAGAAGAAGCCACCAGCAGCTGACCCCAAAGAACTGTGAAGAAACCAGCACGTTTAGTTGAAGAATGCTGATAATGATGCAAGGACATTTGTCGGGGGTGTTGTTGCAGGGCTAGTGTCCCTTTAAGATAGAGACACAGGGTCACGTGGTAACCAGTGAGTCATGACGAAAGAGGGAGGGAGAAGGGTACAGCAGTTAATGTTTGATGTTTCCAATAAACAGATGTTGAAACTACCTCTGCGTGTCTGTCCTAACAGGATCTGTCACTGAAATCTGTAGGCGCTAGGCCTGCTTAAAAAGCAGTAGCCTACTGCCTAAATCTGTAGTGTTGGCAAGTATATAAAGGTTGAGGGCTAATAGCTATGCTATAAGTGCTCAAAGGCGTAGAAAGGGTAGGGCTTGGCCCACCCAAAATCTGCAAATGCACACCCATCCATGGTGTAATCTTATTTCCCAACCCACATCTTTCAGCATACAATATTCACTCATCCTGAAGCTGAGTTATACTCTGACCCCAGCAAACCCTCCCCCTCCCCACCAACATGAGCAGTGATTGTAAAGCATTACTATCCAACGGCTTGTAAAGCCCCCGCTAGAGCTCGTATTCGCTCTCTCAACACAAACGTCTGACTTTGTAAAAACGAGATATACTACAGCATACTCTATGGAAAATATGAAACGAATCCTCAAGTCAGGTGATGTAGAGTCGCTGTTAGGTCCCTTTCTCTAATGGGAACACATTACAGTGGCGGGAGATTTCACTTTTATTTTTAGTTTCTTTTCTTCACGCACACATTTCTCATCGGAATGTCAGAGGCCTACGCTCCGGTGCCCCCCGGCCTGGGCCGAGAGGAGAGTATGTTGTCCCTGGATGACATAGTGATGTCGCACGAGAGGCTGCCTTGCGTGACTGAGAGCGCGCTTCCTCGACTTGGTTTCCTGGAGAAGAGTGGGGACACAGACACCATCCCCCAGGTAATAGGCGAGGACGCACCACATTAAGAGGCAGGCTAGGGGGTTCTGGCGATAGGTGCTATACAACGAGTGCAAATCGGTGTTAATTGTAGATGTAATGCCGAGACTGCAAAAGTGGTGCAGGTCAGAATTAAAAAAAAAATAAGCTGAATGCCCCTTTAAAACAAGCGGACTCCCATGCAAATGTGTTGAATAAAAAAAACGCGCACTCCAAACATTGCAGACAGCTCTCAAAAGTAAGAAGCATAAAACAATCGCAAAACAGTATGCTCGATTGATGTCAGGAGACGTTAGTGTAGTCCTCGTTTCAATGTTGCATTCTGGGACTTGTCATGTATGTCTCCAGTATAAACCTAGTGCCACACGTCCCTGAATGCTCAATTTACAATTATGACTTGGACTACATCTCCCAGTCCCAGCAGGAGTGTGGCACTTTGGTATGTATGATGATATTGTATGTTAGAATTAAACATTGTTATTATAATTTTTATTTATTTTTTTAATTTTTTTAATGGTTTGTTCAACCTTTAAAAAGACAAGACATAACACAAATCACACCATTACACTTGTCCATTTCCTTCCTCCCACCCTCCTAATGGCTTTAATAAGTCCATTTGGTCACTTTATGAACGGAGAAACATGCCCTTGTTCTACCCAGTACAGACCTTTTCTTTATCCCTTTCGATTATTTCTTGTTCATCCAGCCGGATTTTTAGCACTTCAAGAAAATGTATTAGGGCGAACAGTGCTGCTCTATTGGATCCTTCAAAAAGTACTTTCCACCACTCTTCAATGCTCCTTGTACAATGGATATTAATCACTGGGGCAAAACTAAGTCCTCTTTGATGCTCAAGTTCCGGGCATGACATAATCAGATGTTTTAATGTTTCTTTGTCATTGTTACAAAACCGGCAGATAGGATTAAGGTTTGCTTGCTTGGACCAAATACCTATGCATTCTTCTGTTGGAAATGCATTTAGTCTAAATGGCATATATAAGGCCCTTGCATGCTGATTTCGCAGGCGTGTTAGATAATTGTGGCGTTGGTCGTATGCTTTAGCCTCACCCGGTACTTCGTGCATCATTTTGGAATTTGATCTTAGATCGCAGGTCTTGGTCCAGTCCAGTCTCCAGAACTTCCTCTTGGCCGCCTCTGGATTTTCTATTAACTTTGTGGGAGTGATGTCATACTCTTCCAATAAGTCTTGACACAGGCAGTTCCATTTAAAGAGGATGGTGTGCTCTTTATCGGAATCAGGGTTGTGTAAAATGCCGAATTGAGGAACCGGGTCCATCATCATTGTTTTACGATAGACTTCGTAAGTTCCATGAGACTCTTGCGTGGATTGAAATCAGACCTAGTTCAGTCCGTATACAAACGGTTGATGTACCCTTTGGTAAGTTTAGCACTCGAGTCCAGAAGATGTTTTCTAATGAATTCCACAGATTGGACAAGCAGCCAAATGCGTTTTCCCCTCCGTAGATTAGGATAGGCACCGCTTTCTGTTGAAAAAACGTATGGCAGGTAGTGCCTCTTCTGTATTGGTTCTTGTAGGTATGGGATTTATAAAGCATGTTTTAGGCTCCTTTGGACCTTGCATCGCCTGGTCTGTCTCCCCTTGGGTTTTTGGCTCTCTGGTGACCTGTTCCTTTTTGTCATCTCCCTTCTGGTCCATAGCTTTCTGGTTAGTTGCTCTCCTGTAATCTGTGGCGCCCTGGTGAGCTACTACTCGGGTCCATTGTCCCTCTGGTTCGTCACAGTCCTGTGGTCTTTAACTGCTCTGGTCCAGCCCATGTCTGGTCCTTGAGCTCCATGGGAGTCGCTCTCCTCTGATCTTTAGCTCCTCTGGTCCTTGGCTAGCTTGTGTATTTTGTCTTCTGGTCTATCGTGCCCCTTGCCTCTCTTGTCCTTGGCTCCCTGGTGAGCCACTGGCAAAAAAACATAAGCAAAATACTTCCCTTTCTGTCTGATGTTGTTGCCTAAAGTACACTTTGAAAGCCCTATATTCACACTGGTTTAACCATGCAATCACCTTCAGCACTAATGGATAACCACCCTCATTTTTGTCAGTAGGTTTTTAGATTCTATTAAAGACACTGAGGTGAGTATTGTGCATCAAGCTTCTTTACTCGTTAAGCAGCAAAGGGTGAAAAAAGACATTGATTCATTTTCTCTCTCAAAGAAACAGACCTCAGAAATCACTAAATGGAGCTTCTAATGTGTTGGGTCTTGATCCCAGTAGCAGCCTGTCTGTCGTACTGCATAAAGAATCCGGATGACTATTGTGGCGACACGATGCCTTTACCTCTGTGATCTTGTAGGTTACCCCTGTCCCGGGTCGTACACCGCATAATTATAAGAGACGCAATGTAAGTGTTTTTTCAAATAAACACTTTCACTATGGGATCTTTTTCTTACTGTGGTGTCACGATGATGCTGTTCACTTGGTCACTTGTGGTTTCATTTCCTGGCGAGGTTTTACTTGGTTGATTTGGAATGTCTAAAAGGTGTCACGAGGTGTTGGTGATGGTGGATAGTTTTTAGAGGCACCAATTCATTATGGTGCTTCTGATATGTTTGTGGATCTTTGTCCACCTACTTTTCAGTAGAGGATGGTTGCAAGGTATTAACTACCTAGTCTACGCCACGTTTAATAATTACACGTTGGCAGTATTGATCAATCATATAATAAGAGCATTTTCAGCTTGATTGATTCAGTGTTCTTTTGTTTACATCTAGGTGTGTGTTGTTGGGGCATACTACATATCTCTTTCTTGTCCATGTACAATCCATCTGACTCTGCTGGACCATAACACCCCTGAAGAATTTCTGGTTACTGGACGTGATACAGAAAGAAACATGTCGGGTTGGGGTTGTTTTGTTATTTATGAACAAAATTAGAAGTCAAGCCCACCCGAGCCAGTAGAGTTCATAATTACAAGGAAATGGCTTTTAGGTGTTATATTGATGGTCTACATTAATAACGGACCAGATATTGTATGATGATGTTTTAGATTGTTGTATATTTTTGAGGATAAATTGTTTTATCATTGTTTGTATTATGAATGATTCTATTATTGGGCTTGTGTATGTATGTGGTATGGTTGTAGTGTGGTTGGATGTGATTTATGGATGAGAATTTTGTATCAGATCAATCCGACAATGAAATGGAGGGATTGATCCATATGAACTATTGTTAATAATATTGTAGATACCAATGTTATTGTATGTTTTTTACTAAAATTATACTTTTTCTAGAGATTTATTTAACAAATGTTAATAAATAAAAATATTAAATTGTTTGATTGCCTAGAGGTTTGAATTTAATTGTTTCTCCTCATTGATTGTTGAGATAGTGATAGATGCAGATTCTATATTTAGCTTGAGTATGTAGATTTTGTTGCTATACCAACAACAACCACCTGAACACTCTTACTACTCTGACCTTTGATGTTTTTCTAATACATTTTCTATCCAGGCCAGGTCACAGTAGTTGGATATTCCTGGTATCCCCTGTTACTCTAGTTCTTTGGTACTGCATAAAGAGCCATGTAGCCAGCTCCATATCTTCTGTTGCATTTAGAACCACAATAATTAGCCCCACGTTCAGTACCTGCGGACAATTCAGAACTCTGTCGACAACGCAGTATTCTTTTTCATTCCCTTAGCCAGAATGGAGATCAAGTTGTGTTAGTCTGAATCCTTGTCATCTCGGCAGTAGCTGATAACTAAGTAAAGAGAAACAAACAGCGTGTGGTACTAAAGACACTGCAATCTCTATTTTGTTATCATCCATTACGACAGGCTATGTCTTTAAATACTAAGACCACCCATTTGTCCATTTTAGTAAAAAAGTGTAAATATTACTATTGTTTTATAGTCCTGGCATAAGAGGAGACCCTGCAGAAGGTGTTATGCAGGATCGTACACCACAAGGCTAACTTAATGGACATTTAGGAGATAACATTGCAGGTGATGACACTTTACTGAAGTATACAATACTTGTCAATCTTGCTAACTTTAGAAAGAAAATACATATATACTTTTGAGCATATGATCAACTGAAAGAAAAAGTAAATTTCCAGTGGATTAAAAACTGTTAGTCATGTAGAACCATTCATAGTTGACCATGCAACATTGTTTGGACAAAATGAAGTTTTTAAATAAATAAAAATAATAAAAAGTTGAAACCAAAAGGTGTCCCTGAACCAAACGGAAAAAACAGGATCTCATGCGATAAGGCACCATCTTGCTCTTCTCAGTCTTCTATTGGATGTATTCTGCAAGTGTTACCATTTTTGGTTATTAGTTAATGAGTGTACCTAAAGCAGGGTGCATCATTTCAAGTTGGAAGCTAGTAACTTGCCATAAAAAGTCACCCACCACCTCAATTCTATACCTACAGACAGTACACCGCTTCTTGCTACCTGGGAAACCCTAGGGGTCCAGTAGCTGGGCTCAGGAATGCACATATGACCTTTGAATCTTCCCTATTTCCACTGCTGGGGTTGTCAGTAGATGTCCCGGCAATGCACATGGTTGCAGCAGGTTTTTTGGCATGAGCACTATGAAAACGGGATCTGGTTAGCAGATCTCACTTTCAGAAGCCAAATTTCCCTTATTTTAGAATTATAAATCAAAAAGCTCAGGCAATCCTGCCTCACCAGATGTCAAGGCATAAATTCGTTTTTAAAAATTGATTAGCAGAGTTTGCTAAGGGAAAAATCTTTTGATTAACAAACTGACCCATTTGAATAGCAATTTTGTACTAATAAGGTTAATGTCACCAAATTATTTGTACCCATGACATGAAATGACCAACAATACAACAGTTTTGCGAACTGCTGAAATAAGACATTAGTGAGAGGAGTCAGGCCTGGCAAATTCTTTAAACTTCAGCTAAACCTGCAGGTCGGGTAACTTAGTTTACCTATTCAACCTAAGAGTAATGCACTCGACCTATAGCAACGGACAATGCATGTAAAATGCAATTTCTGTAAAATGGTGCATACTACAAAACCATTTGTTTGGCACACTGCTGCCACCCAGAGGCCAGCCA
Organism: Ambystoma mexicanum; assembly: GCF_040938575.1. NCBI lineage: Eukaryota > Metazoa > Chordata > Amphibia > Caudata > Ambystomatidae > Ambystoma > Ambystoma mexicanum. The sequence goes on from NC_090921.1 coordinate 989,061,244, forward strand.
TGCACAGTGAAACTTGTATTTGACATTTACTGCAAACAAATTAAATGTTAAATGTTTAAAACATCTCTTGTAAATGCTACTCGCCCTTCATAAAATCTACTCTACTTTGCGAGTGGGTAAAAAGACTTTACGAGCCATAGATGAATGTCTGTAAAATGTAAAAGGTTAGCTACATGAATGGACACATAAATAGATATGCTAAAAAGGCTCTGAAATCACTTTGGCCAGTTGTCTCCTGCAGGTGGTAGTATATAGTATCATAACCATAAAGCAAAGCGAGCTCTGGTGTTTCGTATTGCAGTAGATCTGTAGATGTAGAGAGTGGATGGAACTATTGATCACTACTCTAGTTTGCTTGTATATTCATTATGTAAGACGAAAGAAGGACTAAGCACAGTGGATTGCCTAGCAGGCAGAGAAATGGGCAAACTAGTTGGAATACTGTAGTTGGGATCATCTTGCTCTTAGGGTACCTGGTGTAAAGCAACAGGGTGATAATATATAATGTCAGCAAGTATGGATTCACTCATAGGTTGAGCACCAGTTGCAAGATGTATGCAACCTGCAGGTTGCAGACCTAGGTTGTCATCAAAAGCATTTGATCATGTTCTCATTTACATTAAGTGTTCACTTGTCAATATGATCCATCTTTCCCCAAAAAATGAAATATAATTGACACTGTGAAATTTAGATACACCTTAACTTTATTGTAGAGCATGGTGATGATGCAGCGTCTTACAGTATCAATACTGTAATTATGCATTATGTAACAGCTTACATTTTTGGAATGGAATTGCATGTCTGTCTTTTTAAAAAAATATGAAGTTGACACACACTGGTCTCTGCCAGACAGGATATAGAAAGAGTAATACGAGGATCATCACCATTACTTCTGGTTTGCGATTATTTGAAAAAGTAAAACATTCTTGCCTAGCACTCCCACACATGCCTTTGGCACTTGGGAGTGGATGAGATGATTACTGCTGCTCTTTCTCTGCATTAGCATTCTAAGTGAACATAGAAAAGAGGGTGAAGAGAGCACTGAGGGCAAGTGAGGAATGCAGGGCGAGCTGTGCTTGCATTGAAGAGTGCAACCTAAATAGCTAACTTTGCTACACGTGTCCATTTAATTAGCAAACCTACAGAATTGCATAGCAAAATATTATGCAACCCTGCTTATTTTATGCCTTGAATAGCATTCTAAAACAGGGATTTATTTTTCAAATAGTGTGAACTTAATCAATTCTAAGCACTTTAATGTTTGCTGTAAAGTCACATTTAGATTTAACTATTTGGTTAAATATTGACAATAGTATAATGAAAACGGGGGTAGGAATGCGCTTGACACTGTTAAACTAAAGTAAATCAACAGTCTTGCTGAATACAATGTTTTTAATAATAAAGCTTTCTTTGAAGAACAGCCGACACGTGTTTCGACACTTAGGTCGTTTTCAAGGCACACAAAACTAAAGATCATCAATTAGCTGGTTATATCCGGATCAAAATATTGAAAAAGTTCCCATCACTTGGGAAATATGGCGGATAAATTTATCCTGGTATATATGTTTCTCACTCGATATATCGAGCTATATAATTCAGTCGGCCAATACGGCAACTAGTACCTTGTTCTTTTGCATTTCGCCATATTTCCCAAGTGATGGGAACTTTTTCAATATTTTGATCCGGATATAACCAGCTAATTGATGATCTTTAGTTTTGTGTGCCTTGAAAACGACCTAAGTGTCGAAACACGTGTCGGCTGTTCTTCAAAGAAAGCTTTATTATTAAAAACATTGTATTCAGCAAGACTGTTGATTTACTTTAGTTTAACAGTGTCAAGCGCATTCCTACCCCCGTTTTCATTATACTATTGTTAATTGTTGCCAGCCTTTGTGGATGGGTTGGTGGGTACGGAATTGCTGCTAGAGACGTCTTTTCTGAATATAGTAGTGATAAATAGCGCACAAGTATTCTGTTTGTGACTCCACACATTTTCTTGTCACTGGTTAAATATTGAAGCCAGGATTTTTTCCCACTCTGCAATGTATGCACTTGACCACACAGCTTCCAAACTCGACTTCATAAACCACATTTATGTTTTGGCTTTCAAGGCCTACAATAATTCTTGTCTTGCAGGGTTTACTTTATAAATGCACTAATTACATAGTAAAGCAACCTGACAACTGCTTACTCCTTATAGAAAACAGTTAAGCCAAAACAGCACAATTGTAATATTATTTTTCACATCCTGAATGGAAAATGACAAGTTGCAGAATAAGACAGAATGCAAAAAACCTACTTTGAGCAATGTGAGTCTTGTCTGCCCCAAAAGTAACAACATTAAGCATATTGGTGTCTGCAGTTTGATGATAGAAACTGTGGATACAAAATAACGCAAGCCTAAAAAATATCCTGTTTTGCACGACTGTCAGAATTTTAAGACACACACTAAACCAAGGTATATAATAAGGTCACTTGGATCTACAGATCCCTTTAAAAGCTTCCAGCCTGCTGTTCAGCATGATATCAAGAACATTTGACAATCCACATAAAAGCAAACCCTTTTTCATGATGTCAGTCTATATATATATTTTTTTACTTTCTTTATTGCGTGATTCACGTCTCAAGGCATTTTAACATACAATATCATAATGAGGTGTAAAAGCAGAAGCACAACATATACAAATTGTTAAAAAGCGGACAGTAAGTGGCTAGCAAGGGCCGGGCGATAGGAGCGAGCTCTCTTAGGCTCAGTGCTACAAGGATCCACCTGAGTTGGGTGTCGGCACCCTACTTATGGTTCTTGCCCTGTATCTTGGGTGTCCGAGTCCGTGCCTTCCAATAGTAGGTAGGCCACGAAGGGGCCCCATACATTCTTCGGCCTGATCTGCTGACCACATAAATAGCCATATTCTTTATCAGTGTCAATAAGCCAGACCAAGTCTGTGAGCCAAGTCCTGGTCCCTGGGGGGGAGTGGGCCGGTCCATTTCCTCAGAATACATCACCTAGCGACTATCGTGCATGTCGTAAGCAGTTTCTAATGCTGTTTAGGTATACCGGGAAGCCAGCCAAATATACAGCACATTATTTCAGATGGCAATGTGCGCCCTAGCGTTCTGGAGAGAATCTCAACCACCCCTTCCCAGAAGCTTAGGGCATGCCTACATCATATGGTGAAAATCCGCTGGGTCAGCTTTACACTTGGGACAACTGCTCACCCTGCTGCAATCAAATCGGTACATGTGTGCTGCGGTTGGGTACGCTCTGTGCAGGGTCTTGAATTGGATCAACTGTAATTGAGTTTTGAATGCCCCACTATGTGTATGCTCACAGAGCAGTGCCCATTGCTTGACAGTGAAGGTAACCCCTGCATCCTCCGCCCATCTTCGTTTACACTTCAGGGCCTCCTCGGGGGGGGGGGGGGTAGCCTTGAATTTACCCTACAATATAGAGACCGCGCCTTTCGATGCTGGGGAGCCCACTATGAATTTGAACAACGGGAGTTTCGGCGGCATGCTGGGGAACGATGGGGACCGATACCTAAAGGCAGCTCGGATTCTGTAGTACCGTAATCTGCGCTGAAACCCCACTCCCATTTTTTTGGAAAATAGCTCCTGGGTCACAAATGATCCCCCCGGGTATAAGTCCGCCAAGAGTTCAATCCCCACTCCCCTCCATTTCTGAACTATGGCTTTGTCACATGTTGGTGGCAGGAATGTTCCATAACTGAAGGCCCGGGCCGAAGGGGATATCGACCCACAGCCGCTTCAGGGCCCTGTTTCATGCATGTACTGTACACGCCACTGGATCGAGTTTACATTTATCCAGCACTCTCCTTGACATCAAGACTCCTTGAGGGTGAACGGACATACTGAGCACCTCTCTATGCACACGCAAGGATAAAATTGGGCCACCGGCATCCAGTAGGACGTAAGTATATTTGTGCTTCGAGGAGGTATAGTTCGTTGGGAGGTGGTGGAATGCGGGGGGCCCCACACCTCCGCTTTCCCGGGGGAGAACTAGGGTATCCCAGCTAACCTGCGGGTTCTGTGGGTGCCAGGCCAGCCTGACCAGCTGGGCCTTCAACTCTGCGAAGTAGCTTACTCCTGGCATTACTGGGATGTTTTGGAAAATGTAGAGTAGTTTGGGGACCACCACCATTTTAGCAATCGTTATTCGACCCATGGGGAGTTTACACCATCTCTCCACCTTGAACCTCAGAGCGTTTAGGTACACTCTATGGTTTTCCTCCAGCAATCTGCGGGCATCGCGACGTACCTGACTGACTTCTGCTCCCACCTACATCCTTCGGTACTTGGGGGCTGCACTGTGGCCTTCTTCAATGGGAACAAGATGGACTTTGTCTAGTTTATCCTCCGCCCGAGGCCTATTCAAACCTAGCGACCTCCTGCGATAGTGGTCGCAAATTGGTTGCAGGATCTTTGAGGTACAGAATGGCATCGTCCGCGTACAATGACACCAGCTCCCTAGCACCGCCAAGCGCCAGGCCTCTCTGCAAATGGAATTTCCACAGCCGGGCTGCAGTGGCTCTATCGCAATTGCAAAGAGTGATGGTGAGAGCGGGCATCCCTGTCTAGTTCCGCGGCCCAGGTCGAAAGCCCAAGATTGCTTGCCTCTTAACCCAACTTGAGCGTTCGCACCAGCATACAGCAGTCGCACTGCCATCAGGAAGTTCTCTGGGAAGCCCACCTGCCTGAGCACCTCAAAAAAGTAGCTCCACTCTACGGAATCGAACGCTTTCTCCATGTTTCAGATAGTTGTCTGCATATCGTTTTTAACATTCCCAGATCTAGGGACAGACACCCACCCTACAGGACCACCTTGAATGCCTCTCACATGGAGCTCATCGTGGAGACCGTGCCCAGATTCGCTCGAAAATATGATTTGACCAGACTTAGGTAAACACTACGTCCGCTAAGGCTGCGGCCTTGAATCTCCAAAAGGGTAGAGAGACACCCCCGGGATCCGAGTGCAGGGACCAGAGGACAGGCGAATGGTCCGATAACGTTCTGGGACAAAGTACGCAGTTGGTCGTTCTATATACCAAGGATGGGCTCGCCAGGATATAATCCATGTGTGTAGAGGTACCATGACCCGTTGAATGGAATGAGTATTCCCTGCCCTCCGGCCTTAGGAGCCTCCACACATCCCCCAGCTCCAGCTCACGCAGGCACCTCTGCACCGCTTCCGCTGCTCGTGAGTGTGGGCGCCCCCCTCGTCAGGCCTATCTTTTTCCTGGTCCAAGGTGATATTGAGATCCCCCACCCATACGATGTTGGTATGGAGGTACTTGTGGCATCTGCATAGTAGCGACTAAAAAAAGAGAGTGGTCATCGACGTTTGGGCCATATATATTAACAAAGGTCACCAGCGTGGATCCCCAGCATCCCGAGACTATCACAAATCTCCCCTTCAGGTCGACCACGGCTTCCACGGTGCGAATGCTGAGTGACTTGTGCACAAGTGTCATGACCCCAGACGGATATAAGAAATAGGAGGTGTAATGTTTGAAGTACCCACAGGACCTAGCGACCCCCTCATTCCCCCCTTCCCACCAAGTGAGTTTCTTGTAAAAGGGCCACCTTAGCACTTTGTCTCTCACAGTATTGGATCACCTTGCGGGCCTTCAGTGGATTATTAAGCCCCCGTACATTGCAGCTGATCACCTTACAGCTCTCCATAGACCCATTTGGAATAGTACAGATCTGCCCTTGTGCTCACTCGCGCCGCACACCAGTTACTGTCTGGGCGCAAGAGATGTGAATCATTTTGAATGAACAACATCCAACATCCCCCATACAACAGGGGGCGCTGGACTCTGCTGCCTAAGTACCCGCCCTCCGCTTCCGACCTCAGGGGGAGGCCTTAGCAGAAATAACACTGCACAACAACTGAACTAATTGTTACATGGGCCTGCATATATACAACCCACCAGGGAAAACCTTGTGCGTTTGGATATTGCGGGCCCCAGGATTACTAACAATTGTATCCACCCAGGGGTCCACCTGCCCCTATCGATAGCAATATTTGGCCCCGGACAGCTACTCTTATGCGGGCATGACAGTGTTCATCGTGAGCGGGACAAAAGGTTGCAGACAAGTACACAAGATTACGCTTAGAGCAGCCACACTAACGGCGGTGTAAGACGACGCTCCCTTTATATAAACAAAGGAAATTTCAAGGCAGGGGAGAAAGCACCATTGATTAAGGCCCTACCTTGGCAGGGAGACGGTTTTGCCTCTGCCTGCGATACAAAGAATACAATCAGGAGGCGATTATGCCCGCATGGCGCAAATGCGAGTTACTTCAATAAGTGTAAAATCATTGAAGATTCAGCGAGAGAAAAATTGCAAATTGTGGCATACTATTAAGTGTGTGAAAACCAGAACATGAACTAAGCCCGAGTGCCCTGAAGACAGCACCAACAGGATATGTGTCATGAAACACCCATGGAGCCTGTGGAAGAGATGGAAACAATGGAAGAAGGACTGAGTTCCTCCTTTACCTGGACGTTACGTTCTAGCCTCGCTGGAACAGAGGCTATAATTAACTGTCAGGTGTGGCAACCGGTGCGTTGCAACTGATTTCTTTCCCAACGCTAGTTGACAGTGCTCCTGTCTCGTGCTACTCCTTGTTTTTCTACCCATTTGCCTTTTCATTGTTTGTCTGCCTGCCTTTTATCGTGCATTTTTGCCACCACGCTTCCTGTGGGGAATATTTCTTCTTTATTTTGGACCTTTCCCTGCTCGCACTTTCTTGCTAATTTCCCAGCGTGTGTATTTGTTATTTTGCTGGAGTCAGCAGACACCGGCGTTCGCTTTGGGGCTTTTTACTCAGCGAGCGTGGACTTGCTATCTGCAGTTCTTTTCAACACACGCTTTTCCAAGCAGCTGTCACTTCAACTCGTGCCCCCTGAGTTGTGTGCTTCCTCTGACCTGTGTAACCTCTCCCTCTGTTTATTTTACTCAACCTTGCTCACGGAGTTCTTGGAATCTTTTCCAAAGCTTAGACATTGCACCCAAGTGCATTCTGGTAAATGTAGTACTCTAAAGAAGTGGGATTCCAAGAAGGATTGCGAATTACCCATTCGCTGAGCAGTATTCCAAGAAGGATTGTGAATACTTATTTGAACTTAAGCTGTATTCCAAGAAGGATTGCGAATACTTATTTGAACAGACCAACTCATCTGAAACTACCCAGGGTTTTTCTGCTGTGGTTTTTCCCTGATTTGGGGTGGGCTCCCCGGAGTCCCCGCTGCCGGGCATATAGCCTTACTGGCAAAGTGGCCTCCGGGGGAGCTCGGCCCTATCTCTTCAAACAAAAGGGCAAGATGGTGAAAAAGAAGAACCCAAGAGCCTGGAGAGAGAAACCTGTGGAGACTTCTTCAGACGAGCCTTCGGAAGCCAACTCAGAAACCCCAGGTGAGGTGAGGAGTGGGAGAGTGATACGGGTACAATTGTAGACACTAAACAGCATGAACCTGAGAGATTGCAACGCCTAGAAAACATGGCAAGCCTTGAGCAATACCAGGAATTGGTTAATGCTATTCAAGCCCTCACAGTGGAAGTACAGTCACTAAGAGCCGATAATACAGTTCTGCGACAACAGGTACAACAGAGAGAAGATAACCGAGGAGATCTACCTCCCATTGCATTACCTTGTGGCAAGTTTGACGGCAATCTCCGAAGAATGAAGGAATTCTTGGATGCCTGTTTGGTACACTATACCTTTCGCCCGAAAACATATGAACTGGATAGGGCCAAGGTGGGATTTTTGATTTCTAACTTAGTGGGGAATGCGTTGGCATGGGCTACTCCACTAGTTACCAACTTTGACCCAGCCCTTAATGATTACAGTAATTTTGTTCAACGCTTCCGGGATAGGTTTGAAAGACCCGAAGTTTTGTACTCTACTTTTGAGACTTTATTAGACATACGCCAAGGACCAGCTGATGTTCAAACCTATGTTACCAATTTCCAGAAGGTTGCTACAGAAGCAGGTTGGCCTGAGACGGCACAGCAAGCCATATTCCGTCGCGGTTTACATGACGATATCAAAGATGAATTAGCTTGTGTCGCCAGACCTTCTACTTTTCAGGAACTAGTCTCCTTAGTTCTGCAAATTGAGTTCCGTATGGCCGAAAGGAAGGCAGAAAGGAAGAGACCCAGACTTACTGTACCCATTCCTCACCACCCTCCCTTACCTGAAAAATGGTCTGCAGATGAGCCTATGCAGATTGGTATGGCCCGAGGCCCCATCACCGCTAGCGAAAGAAAGAGGCGTAAGGATCTAGGACTGTGTATGTACTGTGGATCCGATACACATTTATTACGAGATTGTCCTGAGGTTCCACCTAGGAGACAGGGAAACGACAAACCCCGACCTTGAACAGGGAAAAGGGAGGGGTTTCGACAGTGAATCCCTGTGAAACTACTCAGCCAGCTATGATCAATAATTGCAGCCTGATGGTCATTAAGATCCACTTAGACTGGAAACAGGAAAGCCCGGTGGAATGTTTGGCAATGCTGGATTGCGGTGCCGCGGGCAATTTCATTGACGACAAATGGGCAACGGAACATAAAATCCCCAGGCGCCAAAAGATACGCCCAATACCCGTGGAAGGGGTTGACGGTACACCTCTAACCTCGGGTCCAATTGTTCATGAAACCCAGGAATTAAGAATCAGGATGGCGGCTCATCAAGAATACATGACTTTCGATTTAATACGTGCAGCTCATTTCCCGGTTATACTGGGAATCCCCTGGCTCAGACAGCACAACCCTTGTATTGATTGGAAACTGAACACAGTAGGATTCCAGTCTCAATATTGCGAGCAGAATTGTTTAGTACCGGTGGAAACACCTCCTCTGATACACGCGTCCCTTCAAGATACTTCCTGCAGTGTCAACACAGTACCGATACAATATCAGGAATTCTCTGATGTGTTTGCAGACTCTCAACCACGAAGCCTTCCGCCCCATCGGAAGGAGGACTGTAAGATTGATCTTGTGCCGGATGCAGTAGTGCCATTTGGTAGGATGTTCCCGCTTTCCTTACCTGAAAAGGAAGCACTTAAAAAATATTTGGCAACCAATTTACAAAATGGCCTCATCAGAGAGTCATCCTCTTCAGCCGGAGCTTCTCTTTTTTTTATTTCCAAGAAGGGAACCACAGAGCTCAGACCCTGTATTGATTTCAGGAGCTTAAACAGCCTTACAGTATGGGATAGATATCCCATGCCCTTGATGAAAGACATCATAGAGGCTGTCCAAGGTGCTTGTGTATTCGCAAAGCTTGATCTCCGAGGAGCCTATCATCTTCTAAGAGTTTGTGAAGGAGACGAATGGAAGACGGCATTTAGAACTCCTCTCGGCCACTATGAATACAGGATCATGCCGTTTGGGCTGGTCAACGCTCCTGCACAGTTCCAGCGTTTTATGGATAAGATCTTTGCTGATATGCTGTATAATACAGTAGTGATTTATCTAGATGATATACTTGTTTATTCAACTTCCCTAACAGAACATTGTCATCATGTTAAGGAAGTTTTACGACGACTGCGACAACACAGTCTGCTAGCCAAGCCAGAGAAATGCGTTTTTGAGACAACCACAGTTCCTTACCTGGGGTTTATCCTTTCAGCTGACAAGGTGCAAATGGATCCAGCTAAGACTAAGGCCATCTCACATTGGCCTGTACCCACTTGTGTCAAGGACATACAGAGATTTCTGGGACTCTCAAACTTTTATAGAAAATTCATCCCAAATTTCTCCGACATAGTGCTCCCGATCACAAACCTACTCAAGAAAGGGGTTAAGTTTGTATGGGATCTGAAGAGCAGGCTTTCAGACAACTTAAAGAAGCATTTGTTTCAGCCCCTATTCTGAGGCAACCAGACCAATCCCAGCCTTTCATAGTCGAAACCGATGCTTCAAGTGGCGCAATAGGAGCAGCTCTGTTGCAGCAAAAAGAGGACGGGTTGGAACATCCCATCGCATATTTTTCTAGAACACTCAGTTCCAGCGAACGGAATTATTCTGTACTTGAAAAGGAGCTTTTGGCTATAAGACAAGCCTGTGAAGAATGGAGGCATCTGCTTCAAGGAGCCGTTTACCCGTTCCAAGTACGTACCGATCATCGGAACCTAAAGGTCCTTCAGCAGATGGAGTGTCGAAATTCTAGACATGCAAGATGGGCTTACTTCTTTTCCCAGTTTGATTTTGAAATCACTTATTTGCCTGGAAAGGACAATCAATTGGCGGATGCATTATCCCGAAGCCTTCTGTTTATTTTACTCAACCTTGCTCACGGAGTTCTTGGAATCTTTTCCAAAGCTTAGACATTGCACCCAAGTGCATTCTGGTAAATGTAGTACTCTAAAGAAGTAGGATTCCAAGAAGGATTGCGAATTACCCATTCGCTGAGCAGTATTCCACGAAGGATTGTGAATACTTATTTGAACTTAAGCTGTATTCCAAGAAGGATTGCGAATACTTATTTGAACAGACCAACTCATCTGAAACTACCCAGGGTTTTTCTGCTGTGGCTTTTCCCTGATTTGGGGTAGGCTCCCCGGAGTCCCCGCTGCCGGGCATATAGCCTTCCTGGCAAAGTGGCCTCCGGGGGAGTTCGGCCCTATCTCTTCAAACAAAAGGGCAAGACGGTGAAAAAGAAGAACCCAAGAGCCTGGAGAGAGAAACCTGTGGAGACTTCTTCAGACGAGCCTTCGGAAGCCAACTCAGAAACCCCAGGTGAGGAGTGGGAGAGTGATACGGGTACAATTGTAGACACTAAACAGCATGAACCTGAGAATATGCAATAGGGATTATTTGCCTTGCCTATTCTTAAAGATACAATTCTATGTTGGTTCTAGAAACACATTTTTGTTAAAGTGTTGGCACAGTCTGTCTTTGCCCGTATGAATTGGGAAGGGCATGAATAAGAGTGGTGGCTCCAAGAGGAGAATACACCATAGAAAGGCATAGAAAAGGTTTTCCGAGCGTACATTTCTATGCTTTCAGTAGAAATGAAGAAAAATGTACACACAAAAGATATGTGGTTGAGAATGTGTTTGGAACGAGTTGATGAGTTGTTTTAATATTGTAGATTTGGATTGATGACATGTGATAAATATTAAAATATGTGTATTTTTTCGACAACTACATGGTTAAGTGCCCTTTGTTTGGGTTAAAGGATGCAAAGGATTAAGTATACATAATCTAGGGCGGCTCACTCTGAGCGGTAAGGGAAGCAAGCTGATCTGTGGGATTTTCATGATTTTGTGTTTCATTATCCTCACCCACTCAGCCCATAAAAAGAGGATTATTGTGGCTCACAAAAAACTTGATCCGACATCTTGCCTCCAAATCTTCATTTTTATCTCTAATGGCTGTGACTTTCCTCTGGAGCGAGCGCATTGCTTGTGTTACTTCCCCACGGGAATCCTCTAGAGAACCCACTTGGTGCTCCACCTCGGATATTCGCCCACTCTCCTTCTCGATGTGCTCCTGCATCCGATCTACCTTATATGCCATACCGTCAAGTTTCGTGTTCATGGATGCAAACCCTGAGCGCATTTCCATTGTCCTGCCGTTAGGATCCCTCATTCCCCTGGTGGGTCGCAAGTCGGCCTCCGCTCTTGGCGGGTGACTCGTAGAGCATAGGGAAGAGCGGCCACCTTGGCTGCGGGCTCTCCAGCGCCCCCCATGTCAGTCTACTATATAAACTAATCTTTAAACAAAGCTTTATTGCTTGACTCAGATTTAGGCATGTCACAATATTGATTTTGCAGCAGTATGATAACCTGCTGTCAAGGTGACGGTGTAACGCGATTATTACGGTATTGATTCATTGGAAGAATGGAAACCAGGGGGGTCATTATGAGTATGCCGGTTCGGTGAACTACCGGCAGGCATGACCTGGGAACTTACTATTACTCTGCCACCTGTAATACCAGGATATCAGGTGCTAGAAACGGCAATCTCGAAATGACCCCCAAAGTCTTTTGGTTTGACAAAGAAAAGCCTCTGTGAACTTTGTGCTGAACTTTGTTGGATTTTAAGAGAATCACAATACCAAGTGATGGATTGTAAGAGAATCGCAATACCAAGTGAAACACTCCAGGAGTGAAGGAACTTTGTGTTGGAAACAGAACTTGGCTATCGGGAGAAACCTTTGCTTGTTACATTATTATTGGAGTGAACTTTATTCATTGGAACTTTTTTTATTTTGAAATTCTACCTTGATTCTGGGGAAGGTGGTCTGACCCTGGTTACAAGACTAATTTAGTTCTGATTATTATTTTGTTGAAATTGAACATCAACATCAATACCTGAAATGTTATATTTTTGGATGTACAAGTGTGAGGAACAGATACATGTTTATAGAATGTTTTGTTTTCCTTTAGCCTTAGTTTCATAGGTAGGGAAACCCACGTTAGGTTAGGAAAAGCAAGGCGTTTATCAAACCCTTTTAAGTTAATAACATGGTTTCTGTGAAATACCTGAGGGTATTCCCACCTAAACCCCCTGGATCCCCTTCTCAGGTGGCCAGGGAAAGGCCATCGCTCTTGGATCCTGACCCTGGGGGTGGAGAAGTGAGGGAGGATCACCTGGGTGGAGGGTCTTTGGGGTTTGGGAGTGGGAGTGGGGTACACACAGGTGAGACATGGTATCCCCCTTTCCCTATTGATGACCAACCTAACCTACACCAAACTTTATGGGCTACTGCAAGACCTCTTCCCCCCCCCCCCCTTGCCCCACATGTAACATTTAAAAGTACTGGGATGAAGAAAGGGAGACTGAGAGTAATAAACACTACAACTCAATTTTACCACTTTGGCACTGTGACAAAGAAGATGCCTGCCGAGTGTAGTGAGTCAGTCATGTCTCTTTAATCATTGTCGGGCAAGCCTAGGTAAGGAGCCCCACCTGCAACCTGTTAAGTGGTTGCAGGTGTATAAAATGAGGGTCTGAGAACAGAGCAAGAGAAGTAATGGGGAGGCCTGCGTGGAGGCAGTTGTGGTGGGACTGAAGCAGGAGCCAGGACACCAGCAGATTACCCAAGGAATTTGTGGGGTCCAAGACAAGTGGGCCGTATCATTGCCACAGGTGTGGGAGATTCCAGATTTGAGAACCAGGAGCTGCGGCCGAACCAGGGAGAGCAGGGCAGCCATTTGCCTCCGCAGAGAGGCCTCTTAAATTTGACCAGAAAATGACCAGACCGCTGGGCGCATAAGTGAGAGGAAGCTGTCGGAAGGAGGCGCAGAGAGCCGGTGAGTGTTGGAGAAAGCTCTTGGGCACCGGGGCGCTCCTAACAGATTGGAAACCAGTAACGTCTTAAATGAACGCAACAATATATATATATATATATATATATATATATAATACCGAACTGAACAGAAATGTGAAATTCACCATAATTAATGTATCTTAAACCCCGAGCTAAATGGGAACTTGAAAGTTGATACAACAAATGTATATTGACTACCGAACTGAACAAAACTCCGAAATTAAGTGAAACTAATGCATCTGAAACACTGAATTGAACACAAAGGTGAAATTAACCATAACTAAGGAAAAATATGAAAGTTAACATAACGGATAAATATTGAATCCTGAACGGAATGAAACCCTGAAGTTAGACATATTAAATATTGAATGCAATCAATCAAACTTCATGAACAAAGCAAATATTGAAGGACAGCCAAAGTGCACATCGGAAAGTAAACTACTGAAAGAAGGGTGCAGGTGTGAACGAGTTGTCATTGAAAGATGGGGTATGAACAGAACCCTCACAAAGAACTTTTTATGAGTAAGTGCAGTGCAGCAAGGCCAAAGACTGGCAAGAGGTGTGTGGCACGTGATGGCAGAACCAGGAGGTTGATGAGTAGAAGTAACCACAGCAAAGCATAACCCTCTAATCCGCTTGGTGTCATACCACCTATCAATGTTCGATTGCAACCAACTGTTACTCTGTTACTCTGTACCTATGTATGTTTAAGCTTACGCCTGCTGTAAAAGTGCCACAATGCCTCAGGGCAGTTCTGTGCGCTTTATAAATGCAAATAAATAAATAAAAGACCATGTGAAACAAACCAAGGAGAACGATTGTGAATGAGCTGGTAAAGCAAATCGAGAGGAAGCCCAGGCTGACCTTGCGTTATGTTTGACTTTTGAAAACACCGAAACAACCTTAGCAGAGTTAAAGGTCTTGGGGAAGGGAAGCCTGAGATTTTAAGAATTGCATGTACCATCTTGAGAGCGGAGTCTCAAGACCTCCCATTTTGTTTTGAACTGTGTTGCTTGGGGAAGGGAACACCAAGGGTTGTTTGGAACTTGAGAGAGGTAATCTTGAGAATTTTGTGGAACTTTTTTACTTGGGGAAGGGGAGCTGGAAGAAGCTCAGAACTTTGAGTTAAACACCATTTCTTTTATTAATGATATCCCTACATATTGGTTAGCTTTAGTTGTGAGGGCAAGAACATGTTTTGGACACAGTAAGTTGAACTCTCTGACTTTCCTTAGTTTTGTTCTGTTAGGGAAATTCCTCCTTAGTATAGGGCAAGATAGGCCTTCTACCATCCTGACATTTAAGTTAATGAATATCTTTTGTCTGAATTAAGTCTGTTGTCTGTGTCTTGCTTCATGATTTCTCACACGTCTTGTGGAAAACCTTTACCAAGTTGTCCGCCTTGCGTTTCTGACGCCTCACATATGGTGTCAGGAGTGGGATAAGAATCAATTGACACAAATTGGGGAACCCTTAAGTTTGAGAAACATGGTAAAATGCCCAAGGGCTTTGGCGCTCTATAAATATACAAAACACAGCAAGAGAACCTCTGATCCTACCATCGCCACTGAGCATTCTATAGGATTTGATATCTATAGTAGTAGGGGGCAATTGATTCAACCTCGAGACAGCATTGATATCCACAGATTTAATTTGTATTCCTCCCGCTAGCACCTATATCAGACTAGCCTCTAAGTCAGGCCTAGCCTGGCGCTATGACTTGGACGTATTGGTAGGGGTGATTGATCCTGACTCTAGTGGAGATGCCAAAGTATTGATTCAAAATGATGGGAAGAAAGCATATCAAGTCAAGACAGGGGAAAGAATAGCTCAAGGAATATTAGAGAAGGCTCTCTTCCCTAAACCTCAACATTAAAAATAGTGACCAAACTGAGAGGGGAACCCAGGGTATTAGCAAAACAGATATAGAACCTCCCTGGGGAACTCATTCTGAAACCCAATGTTGATGAAGAAGAGATTATCCATGACCTTGCCTTTGCTCAAAGAAATGACCCCTTGGTGGCAGATCCTTTCATTCAGGTAATCCCAGAGGATATGGGCAGGGAAAAGACTAGACAATTTTTTTTTCTAAAATCTGTGTTGCTATATAGAGATGTGGGACCAACCGGTATACCCTGGTCATAAATCTAAAGGCCTCAAGAATAGCATCCTGGAAATCGCTCATTCGCCAGAAGGCCATTTAGGATCTGTCGGACACAAATTGTGAATAGATTCTATTGGACTGGGATGTATGCCGACACAAAGAATTCTGTTAATACATGTGCTCAAATTCCTCCTCCATCTCCCTTGCATGTCTTGCCTATTATAGATGGTCCCTTTTCACAAATAGGAATAGTGTCTGAGCCAAATGGGGTTCCTCACCCGCTCCCTAACCACAGAATTCAAATGGAGTACGGACCTCCCACCTTGGTTGGCACAGGTTCTTGATTTCGTACTCGCAGGTCACCATGAGGTAGCCAATGGGGGGAGGAGATGGTTAGGGAGAGGTTGTGGATAGGTAGGGGGAAAGAGGAACACCAGAAAGAGGGTAAGGGTAACATAATGGACGGGTAGAGTGAGTTTGAGGAAAATCTTGCAGTGTTTCATTTACCAATGCTCTGATTAGAATAAGGCTCAAGCACTCCCTTAACTAGTGTCTAACACCACATAGTACTTGCATGCACCCTGACCAACCTACTACTACTCCTACACATTCACTCTTAGTTGAATGGCTTCTTATTCCCATCCTTATTCTTGCATTATGTTCCAAAAGCATAACTGAACAATGAAATGAAACATGATGAACACATAAAGAATGGCATGAAGAACATTGTGTGACAATGGAACACACGAGACAGTGCTATTTGTCAACACACATTGTCCTAAGCAACTGGGAGCTTGCTGGTAATAGTTGAAAGGCAATATGGAAACCCAGCGTGCTCCCCAAACCCTACGTTCATAAATGAGCAGTCTCTTTTGCACTGCAACACACTGTTAACTTTACTTGGTATGATGATACGAGCGATTTTTCACATTCAATCCAAACTGTTATCCTCGCAGTGTGCTCGCAGTTCATGCCAGCGCCCTTATACTTTGAAATATACTACTTGCGTGTGATAAAAGAAAACCTGACATTTAACAGTGACGGGTTTGTGGTTGTGTACGTATCTTAGGCTCGGGAAGCCATCCGCAGCGTCCCTGAGTTAAGAAATGCCAGCGTGTATGCCACAGCCTGGAACAAGCTGTAGTCTTAATCTCCTGTCACTGCCACGCCGCCGGGCTGGTTCTTTTCTGCTCTCACCGCTATGCCGCAAGGTTCATACCTCGTCCTGCCTGTGCCACAAAGTTCTTCAACTATCCGCAGCGAGGCATGGGTAGGTAAGGCTTATCGAGGTCTGGCGGCACACGTATACAGCACGTGATGCCAAGCATACTGGAATTTTAAGTCCTAAGCGGGTTCACAGCTTCAAATACCTGCATCGCTGTGGCATATGGACAAGTCACAATGACTACGTCCACACCTGACCCCATAAATCCCTACATTACCTCCCCTCCCAGGTCCTACCAAAGGAAACTGTTTTACTAGTCTAGACGCATGTATGGCCTCTGTCGGTTCCCAGGAGCAATCTTCAGGTCTATAACCTGCCCACTCCACCAAGTACCACAAACGTTGACTCTTTCTTGAATCCAAGATCCTCTGCACTTCATATTCCTCTTGCTCATCTTCTATGATGATCAGTGGCTTCTTTGTTTGGACACCAACCGCTGCGGGTTTAGTCAGAGATGCATGAAATACAGGATGTATTTGTAAAGTTCCAGGCAATTTCAATTTAACAGCTGTGTCTGAGATACATTTAATAATCACGTAAGGTCCAAAGAATTGGGGCATATGTTTACGTGCACCGACCATTATGATGTTCTGCGATGACAGACACACTTTGTCTCCCACCATGTATTTAGGGCCTTCCTGTTGCTGTTTATCTGTATACTTCTTGTAGGTCTCTTTAGCCCTCGCCAGGTTTTGAAGTGCCTTATGTCTGAGTGCAAACTGGAGCTACGGACATCAGTCAGTGCTGGTATCTGGACTGATGCTGGGATGTGTTTGGAGAGTATGTTTTGCTCTTGGCCATACAAGCACATGTTTGGTGACCTACTCAATGAAGTATGTTCAGTGTTATTATACACAATTTCTTCTAGCCCGAGAGCTATACCCATCAACCCATACAATCGGCGCGGATATTGTTCCATGGTTTGGTTCACCCGTTCTGTTTGACCATCTGTTTGCGGGTGGTAATTGATGGATAGTGCACAGCTGATTCCTAGCAATCCACAAAAAGCATGCCAAAACCGTGAAGTGAACTGAGAACCCCGGTCTGACACAATGGTGCGAGGCAACCCGTGAATCTGTACTATATGTTGAAGGAATAATTCTGCAAGCTGTCCCGCACTTGGAATACCAATGCATGGGACAAAACGTGCCTGTTTGGAGAAGTAGTCAAACACTACCATAATGGTGTCCAAGGGGGGGATCAGATGAGACCAAGTGCAGAGGTAGACTGGTCGAAGAGGGCCTGGTGCTCTGTGAGAATCTGAAGGAACCAGGCGGCCAGTCTAGAGGCAGAGGGGGACGTTAGCAGGGGAGAGGGAAAGACGAACAGAAAATGAGAGCCTTGAGGGTCTTGAGAAGCTTCCGGAACTTAAGGAGATCCAGTTCAAGTTTGTGGGGCAGGGAGGCTATTCCAGAGGGAGTCGCCTGCGGAGGTGAGAGATCTACCCCCCTCCCCTCTGCTTGGACAAGCCTCTGATTTGCAGAGAGTTTGAGCTAGGAGACCGAAGGGCTCTAGCAAAGAGGTATTTAGGGAGAGCGAGTTGGATGTAGCGATGTCCCAGACCCCAGAAAGCCTTGTGGATGATGCAGAGGGTCTTGAACTTGATCCCTGCAGCAACCGGAGAAATGCGGCCCCAGCGATTGAGGCCAAGGATAAGTCTTAGATTCCTATTCTGGATTAGTTGAAGGGGTCGAAGGAAGGAGTTAGGCAGGTTGAGGAACAGCCTTGGTCCTCATGCATGTCTCACATTGTTGTATGTAGGTATGTACTTGTTTGTGCATT
Organism: Ambystoma mexicanum; assembly: GCF_040938575.1. Taxonomy (NCBI): domain Eukaryota; kingdom Metazoa; phylum Chordata; class Amphibia; order Caudata; family Ambystomatidae; genus Ambystoma; species Ambystoma mexicanum. The sequence goes on from NC_090921.1 coordinate 989,079,667, forward strand.
CCCAGCCATCAGAAATATCTTCCCAAAGAATTTTGAGATTTTCCATTCCCCCACATGTCCTGCTAGAGGAGACTTGTGGCACCACATTAATGGTTTACGTCTTAACTGCTGAGTTGGGAGAAATAATTTGTCCGCGAAATAAGGCAGCCCTTCACGCACTGTCCTAACCTTGTTCAAGGACCTCCATGACAGTAACTCTTCTTTGGTGATATTTTTGCTAATGTGTTCCAAAAGACCCAGTGTAACTGCACCCACAATCCTATCAACTGGAATTATGGACCGGGATTCTTGTACTACTGTCTATGAAGCTGGTTGCCTGGTTAGTACATCTGCCTTGCCATTCTTCGTGCCTGGTCCATAAGTGATGATGAAATCAAATTCTCCAAAGTATTGCGCCCAGCGTAATTGCCTAGGACTCAGGGTCTTGGCTGTTCTCAAATACTGCAGATTCTTATGGTCCGTTAACACGGTTACCTGATGACGTGCACCCATAAGTGTTGTGGTTTATTCTGCTGTCACTCTCAACTCGGGGAGTTCCTTTCCCCCCGAAGCAAGGTGGCGCACAATAAAGCACTTCTATTTTAGGTTCAATTTGGTGAGGCCTCCAAACCGTCTCACACCCAACCCCAACAAATACCATGTGTTACCAACGGACTAGGAACCAGGCCAGTGTGTAGTAAACATATCTATTTAATATTTGACACAATGCTAACATCAAACACCAATGCTGTGGCAACACCCAAGATCACACAATAACTTTGTCATATAAAACAACACAGGTGAAATTTTGAAACATGCTATAATAGCTTACACAGATTTAATTTCAATGTCACCAATAGAAAATGTTCCCAATACCATACAAGAGCCACAGAAATAACTTACATTGAAACAATACTTTTCTGCCAGCAACCCCCACAAGCCAGGCCTCAATTAAATGACCCCTTTGATTGAAAGGCTTGGTGCAAGGAGTGTGAGCACAGTGGAAATATCGTTTTCCTGCTGATTTAAAAAGGTGCTGTTTGGGAAAGGAATTCAATGGGAAGAATCGTTTTGGGCCTGTTATTTAAAGGCAAGGTTGGGGAAAAAGGAACTCAAATGAAAATCGATTTTCAACACACTTGAAAATAAAAGGCAGGACTTGATAACTTGGTGAGAGAAAAATGGGAACCAAAAGGGAAATTTCGTTTTTGTACCCACAGACAGATGAGATGCAATACTGTGTAATTCTGATTTAAAAGGAAAGAAGAATTTCGTTTTTGCCCTCTCCACACTGACTTGAAAAGAGGTGTTTTGTGGGTTACTTTCTTTTGGGATGATGGACATTCAGCCCTTTCTATGTGTAAATCAAGGATTTCAGAGACAGTCAACCAGGTCTTTATGGGCTGTACCAGCTCTAACGCATTAGGCATGAGCTATTGTTAGTTTTGAATTCTAACAACCCTCACCCCGTGATTGCCTATATGGGAATTCATTGATTTACTTTAATCAAATGTGCTAAGGATCTACACAGTCCCCCCCCCCCCCACACATTTTAATGGAAAGGTTTAAGGATGGCTGCTCCTAACACAATGCAATTTCAACAGAGGGGGTGTTTTCTAATGGGGAAATAAGTTTGAGTAAGATTTCATAAATCGTGCAAAGGGCCTACCTGGTTCCCCCTCCACCCCCTACCCACTAATGGAAAGGGATAAAGGCAGGTGGCTCCCAACACAATTGATGGCTTTGGGATATCTACTTACATGGGAGGCGTTGGTCAGGGAAAACAGCAGGGCTCCTCTGAGGACAACAGAAGGCCGGTCCAGGGCTTTCAGTCAGGGATTTTCTCCTGCATCCAGACTCCTTCTGCTCCTCTCGTTTGGGTCCCAGCTAGCTTCTCTATATCCCAGCCACTGTCTCGAATGCAAGGATTGAGGCCTCTCTGCTAGTTGTTCCTCGCAAGAGTCCCGCAGCAGCTCTCTCCCGGAATAATTCACCAAAAGCCCAGTTCTGATACAAACCCAGCCTTTTCTAGAGCGTGTGACACAGCAATCTTGTCATAATTCCTGCGGTCAGGTTTGGCTAGCATGTTCCCTTCACCTTGCACCAGAATGCCCACTAGCTGCTGAGAGGACCAGAGGTTGGGAGATATGTATGATGTAGGCTGATGGAGGGGAATAGATACATCATTTCAAATTGACAACGATTTGTGCATCTTTTGTTCTGAAAAATCTCATACTGCAATAACTTGGTCTTTCAAATAACCACATGATGATATATATGTTGTATATTTTACGGCAAATCCGGCCATACTATTTTACTTCGGCCCGCCCTTCCTGAGCGGGGTTACTGTTTTTTCGTGGTTTTCTGCTGTGCCAAAATATCAAAAAAATGGGACAATTTCCAATTTAGACCTTATTTTCATGATCTACCCCTGTGCCAACTCTCCCATTGCTCTGGCGTATGTAAATGGCAAAAATCATACTTTTCCACATAACCTAAACTATGTACATCACAGAAATTTTGTTTTTACATGGTCACAATGGGCTTTTTCTCCTGTTTTTTTCTTGGACACACGCTGATCCACTTATTAAGGAAAAACTGTATTCCATGTTTAATCAATGGCAAAGCATCACATGGCCTCAGTAGGTAGGTTTCCATTTCCCTGAAAACATGTGACCAGCCATCTGGTTTATCTGTGTTCATCTTCACATGTCCTTCTTGGCTTCAAAGGCCTTGCTCGTTGCTTAATGTACAGTTTTATGGAAAGCTTGACCTCAAGGTCAAGCTTCTGCAGGACCTGTTATCAGCACCTAATTGACAACCAGGCATCTTTCTCATAGAGGGCCCAAATCAACAGGTCTTGGGTCACAGTTTTGCTTCAGTGGAACTAACCCTCTGCATCCATTCTTTTCCAAGTACTGCTTTAGTTTTTAATCTGTCCATGTGTAATGTCTTTCGTTAATATAACAGTTGGAATAACATGAGTATCGCAATGCTCCCAGTAGGCCTCTCCTTTTAAATTATGTTATTTAAATGTTGAAAAGTAAGTGTTTTTATTTGTGACAAATGCAACATGCTTGGCTTTACTTTCTGGATGTTGCATAAAGATAATGTACATGCTGCTATCTGTCTCTTTGTAGAAAGTGTAGCTTTCCATGTATTTAGGAAAACAGCATGTTTAGCCACCTATGTATGTTGCCATGCATTGGGCACATACAGTAAAGTTTTCAGGCACGTTTTCCTTCACTCGAGCGCCTGTTCATTTTGGTAAAGTTGAAAGAGGGCCATTTCTGTTAATCTCCTAGGCCTGAAGTTGGAAATAGAAGTGTTTTGGGACTGGCCTGCTTTTTCCAATGGGTAGCACCAGTCGACTTCACTCTTAAATACTGGCCTGGTCTTTTTATTTCGGACATTCAGGGACTCTATTTTACCCAACACATCGTAATGCCTCCATTCTTGAAAAGATTCCCTCATGGCCAATAGCTCCTTAGCAGTAATGGAGTAGTTCTGCTCACAGCTCCTGAATTTGGGTAAAAAAAAATGCTGCTCGGTGCATGACTCCTGCCTGATCTGTCTGTGAAAGTACCACCCCCAATGCCACATTCGAACCATCAGTTTCTACCTGAAAATGTTGCCCTTCGTTTGGATGTTGCAAAATAGGTGCCCTAGTAAAAGCCCCCTCAAATCCTAGAAAGCCTGTTCTGCCACCCCATTCCATGTGAATTGACTTGTTTTTCTGAGCAACCAAGTGACTGGGGTAATGATTTGTGAAAAATGTGCAAAACAGAGGAAGGACTGCACGTCCTTTACACTCTATGGAGATGGCCAATCTCTGACTGTCTACGTTTTTCTGATCCATCTCAATCCCCTTAGGTGAGAGGACAAAACCCAGGAAATCCACCCCACAAGCATGAAGGACACATTTCTCCAGTTTGGCATACAGCCGATGTTCCTTGAGACGTTGCACTACTGCTTGAACATGTTGCACCTGTTGTTCCGTTGATTTTGAATAGATCCGAATGTCACCAATGTATAAAATTACAAGGTGGTCGATGTAGTCCCACAGTACGTCCTGCATGAAGTGTTGGAATGCCAGTGGGGCGTTACCAGATACTCATACAGACCGAACATGGTTCCGAAATGCTGTATTCCATTAGCCCTTGGCCTCAACTCTGATCAAATGATATGCCCTCTTAAGTCCAACTTGGTATAAACCACTGCTGACTTGACCTGATCAAACAAAACAGATCAGTGGCAAGGGAAACCTGTTCTTAATGCTTACCGTATTCAATGCCATATAATATATACAGGTCCTCAAGGTACCTTCTTTTTTGTGGACAAAAAACAAGGGCGATACTAGAGATTTCTGCCTTTCCCTTGTCAGCATATTCTGCATAAACCTCAGGAACTACTGTCTTAACTGCACCAAGTCGTTTTTGACATGCTGCACCTTCCACCAAGAAGGTGGCCAGCCCAGTAAAATCTGGTACATGTTCTATGCATTGAAGGACAATGTGCGTCCCACCCAGTCTATTGTGGGATTATGGGCTACTAACCATGGCATTCCCAGAATTACTCTGAACTGAGGGGCAGCAATTAGATCAAATGTTACTACCTCCTCATGCACTGATAAGCATATCATTTGCATAGGATGAGCTTGAGGGGTAATTGGCTCTGAAGTTGACATAGAGCCGCCCACAAACCAAACTAGTTCCGTTACTTCCTTGACTTGTGTGGGCAATTTCAATTTATCAACTAACGGAACGTCCACAAAGTTACCAGTAGTCCCAGAACTGATCATGGCCAAAATAGTCACTTTCGACCAGGAGAACAGAGTCCCAACTATGTATAGATGAGGTGTCTTGTTTTGGACCGTATTAGCTATGAAATTTGGGAACCCTTCACTCTTAGGACTCATCAATCCCGTTCCTCCTATTGACAAGCCTGCTCTTTTCCCACCTCCGGCTTTGTTTAGAACCTCCTCTGGGACAATTACAAATGGAATTACCCCCTTTTCCACAATAAAGACAGAGATATTCGTTTTGTCTCTTCTCCTTTTCATCTGCTGTGAGTGGACCCTGTATACTTCCTATCTGCATGGGTTCCCCCTCTGTCTGTCGTGTACTCGTTTCTCTACTGGTGACCAACTGGTAGCCAACTGCACAAAAGGAATCTCTGGTCTTTTCCTTTCTCCCTTCCTTTCACTGGTTCTATGATCCAGTTGTAATGCTAGGTAGATTAAGGCTCTACAGATGGTTGGCTGAGGCTCCATCTGCGCTATGGCGTCCTTTAATTCTTCTTTTAGTCCCTGGTAAAAAAGTACTGTTTGTTTGGCCCACGGCCAATCAGTCTCTATAACGAGCCTGTTAAACTGTGTTACCTAGGTCACGAAATCTCTCGTTCCCTGCCAAAGTGGCAGTAATTATTTGTCCTGAGCAAGCAATACATTCTTGTGGTCGAACAACTGCCCATACTCGGTGGGAAACTGATCCCAATTGTACAATAGAGGATCATCTTTCTGAACCAACAGAATAGCCCAAACCGCGGCATCCCCAGACAAATATGAAATGACAAATGCTGTCCTTGCCTGCGCGGTGTCAAAGGCCACAGGGTTACACAAAAAATGTAATTTCTTTGGGTAAGGAAAATTAAATATTTCCGAGGGTCCCCGGAAACACGTTCTGGTGCCTCTAGCGGTACATGTAAGGGCTGGTTCACTACCACTGTTGTTCTACCTGCGGAGGATGATGAAGCTCCTTGCAATGGTGTACCGTGCACTAGCAACCATGCTTGTGCCCCTTTAATGCTTGGGTCTCGTATCTGTTATGAGATATCTCTACTTGTATGTCCTGTAACACCTTTAGCACATCTGCTTGGGTGGCTCATCTTCCCATTTGTGGGATGATCGTTATGTCAGAGCCGAAGGGGGATCCACACCTCCTCCCTAACCACAGAAGCTGAATGGAGTCCGACCCTCCCACCTTGGTTGGCATGGGTTCCTGATTTCGTACTGGCAGTTCACCATAAGGCAGCCAATTCGGGGGAAGAGGTCTAGGGAGAGGTTGTAGATGGGTGGGGGGAAGAGGAACACAGGAAAAGGGGTAAGGGCAACATAATGGACAGGTAGGGGGAGTTTAGGGAACATTTTGCAATGTCTTGCGCCAATGCTTTGATTACAATGAGGCTCAAACACTCCCTTAATTAGTGTCTAACACCACATAGTACTTGCATGTTCCCTGGCCAAACTACTACTCTCCTACACATTCTCTCTAAGTTGAATGGCTCCTTATTCCCATCCTTATTCTTGCATTACATTCCAAAAGCATCACTGCAAACAATGAAATGAAACATGATATACACATAAAGAATGGCACAAAGAACACATTGTAAGCATGCATGTTTTCTGACTGGAACACACTGTTGCCTCACAGCGCGTTAACTTTACTTGGTATGATGATGCGAGCGATTTCCAGATTCAATCCACACTGTTATCCTCAAAGCGTGCTCACAAGTCATGTCAGCGCCAGTATAGTTTCAAACGTACTACTTGCTTTTGATAAAAGCAAATGTGACATTTTGCTCAGGGAGCCATCCACGGCGTCACAGAGCAAAGAAATGCTGGCATGTATGCCACAGCCAGGAACGAGCCGTAGTCTTAAACTCCAGTCCCTGCGACGCCGCCGGGCTCGTTATGTCCTGCTCACTGCCATGCTGCCAGGTTCATACCGCGTCCTGCCTGTGCCACAAGGTTCTTCATCGATCATCAGCGAGGCACTGGCTGGTGCGGCTTATCCAGGTCCGGCGGCACGTGCCGCCAAGCATCATGGGACTTAAATTTCTAAGCGGGTTTGTGTCCCCAAATACCAGCATTGCCATGGCTTATGGAGCCCTATTGATCCCATAAATCCTTACAAATAGATATAGTAGGCCTTTTAGAAACCTGAAAATTAGGGAACAAATATATATTAGTAATTTTAGGTTGCGCAACACGCTATCCTGAGGCTTTACCTTTTTAAGAAACAACACGTCACAACAGATCTTGAAACATTTACTCTCTTTTCAAGAACTGGATTTCCTAAAGAAATGTTGACTGATCAAGGATCCACATTTATGACTAAACCTATGGCTTGTGTTCTTCTATGCACGTCCATTTATCATCCTGCAAACAATGGATTAGTAGAGGGATTAAATGAGACACTAAAACACATCCTAAAGGAGTTGGTAGAGGCGGATGGGAAGAATTGGGACAATATGATACTGTGGGTGAAAAACTCCTCAATCTTCTGAGGAAGTTTCTCCCTTTACACTATTATATGGAAGAGAACCAAGAGATGTGTTCAGATATGTTGTGTGAAATGAGGAGAGAGAGAGCGACCATACCATTATCCCAGAGCACTCAAAGACGGAAAGAACAGATGGAAGCCGCACGAAATACAGTTCGAACTAATATGGTACGAACTCAAGAACATCAAAAGAAATACTATAACAAAGCAGTAATAACATCTTTTTCTGTGGGTCAAAAGGTATTGGTTTTACACCCATCATCTGAAAACGAGATGCTTTCCCTGTGGCATGGCCCTTCTGAACTTTAGAACAGACGGGACTTTTTTAACTATAAAATATCTCAACCATATAGGAAAATCAAAACCCATATTTATCACATCAATTTAAATAGAAAGAGGACCCTATTAAAAACACTTCAGCGATATTAACCATTTTGTTAACTGGGGAGGATAATACCAATACGTTAGTATCTCCTGACTTACCCCAAAATAACAGACCTGATGGATCTCCAGTTCCCTGATGTATTTAGAGCTGAACCAGGTAGAGTAAAAGGGGTATATCAATATTTCTGTACCCCTCCGAGGAAGGCTATCCATCAAAAACCGTACAGAATCCCTGAAAGTAGAAAACAGATCATTCAAGAATTTGGGGTGATGAGAGGAGATATTATTGAACCCTCTCAAAGTTTGTGGTCTTCCCCCTATTGTACTGGTTGGCAATCCTGATAATTCATGGAGGTTTTGTATTGACTTCAGAAAGATGAATGAAGTGTCACAGTTTGATAGCCATACCATGCCTAGAATAGATGATCTGATTGATAGGCTGGGTGATATGTCAACTATTGACTAAACAAAGGGATATTGGCAAGTACCAGTTAATCCTATAGACAAACCCAAGACAGCCATTTCTACTCCAATAGGTTTGTTTCGATTTAAGGTTCTACCCTTTGGGTTACATGGTGCCCCAGCTACCTTTCAAAGATTAATGGACCAAGTTATTAGACCATTCACTTCATTCATACGCTTTTATTTCTTTCTTTTTTGCACCTGGGCTGGCACTACACCTAGGCCTGTCCGCAACGCTGCATGGTGCAGCCTGGATCCTGACCGGCTTGAGCCTTCCATCATGGCCGCCCTGCTTGGCCTTACTACCGGCTGAACCTCGCTTCCTGGTTCAGGTCTATCTGATTGGCTGGGCCTTTGCTACATTCTGCGGCAGACCTGGGAGCCGGCTGGCGATTCCCCCCCCCCCCCCCCTCCCAAAGGTCCACCTAAAAAGGGTCTTGAATACCTCTGTCTGGTCATGTCCAGGCCTGGGAGTGCCCCCACTCCGTTGGCAGCAGCCAGGGCCACACCGGATATTCGCACGCTAACTGTTGGCTAAATCCCATGCTCTCAACTGTTGCCACGTGATATCCCTCATGTGAAGCACCCCCCAACCTCTCTGGCGGCGGCCTTTGCAGTGGCTGAGCCCCCACGGCACTGCTACGTGTCTATCCTGACTACGTTTCTGCATTGTTGATACTTCGCTCTTGCTCCCCCAACCTGAAGCCAGTTTCATCGCCTGATTGCGTTAACATCCCTACCGCACCTCGATCCGCGATCCATGCACCGCCCTGGTTGCCCGCACTTACCATCCAGCGCACCACTTTACCCTCCCAAATTAACCTCATCTTTTCCTCGCCTACCTAAAGTGCACCTACAGACGCCCTCTTGCTGTGCTGATTTTTGGCTGCATTGAACTCCTACACTCAGCCTGTATGGTATTGCCACCTTCTCATCTGTGTACTCGTAATCTGCTTGCTTACTTCAGTTAAACTTGTTCCGCCTCTCACTTCTATCTATATATTAACTTGCCTGTTCCAAATTTGCCCAGTTTATATAAAGTCGCATTTTGACTCTGAAGCTGAAAATCATTTCTTGATGCTGTTTATTATTATCCGGCAGGCTCTGATTCAAATCTAGATGGTGTTTGATTCTGAAGACTTTACTAAAAAATGATATGCTGTCTAAAACCAAATTCCTCTGCTTATGGCAAATGCTATGCTACTCTAAAACCTGCTTCCCTGTTTAAGTGCTGGCATTCTTTATGTCTGTGTGAATCTCAGATCTGGGTGTTTTGAAGTATATGTTGCCCCTGTCTGAATTGCTGCATTTTTTTTCCTGCTTTGGGAACTCCAAATCCTGGTGTATGTAAACCCTGTTGCCCTGTTTAAATAGCTGTCATTTTCATGTCTGTGCAAAGTCAAATCTTGGCATTTTAATCTTGGCTCCCTTGTTAGAATATTGTTTAAAGCACCTGCTTCTATACCTACTTGGCTGCTAGGCTGCTTGGTGATTACTCTCGTGCACTGTGCAGCTCTCTGTCTTCCTCCCCCCATGAGCATTCCTCTGCCCCATTCCCTATGCTGCTTTCCATCTCCCATATCTACTCTAACTGTTACTCTATTACTTATCCTCCCTCTCTTTCGAAGCCTGGAAGGAAAAAGTTTAAGAAGGGACTCCTGGTCTCAAACCCAGGGCTGCCCATTGCTGACATTTATGTCAGTGCTCTTTCCAGGCAGACTATTACTGACATTCTCTTTGTCATTCCCCCTGCGGACCTAGGGACTCCCCATATAGTTTCTGTCCTCTCCCCCTTCTCTTCTTCACCCATTAATGGTGGAACCAGATGGGAAGTGCTCTTGGCACACTTACCTTCATCCAGGTGCATCGTCAGTGTCTACTTGAATGGCACCATCATGGCCCAGGGCTCTCAGCCCAACCTCCTCATTCTTGACAGGTGCCTTCTGATTAACTGCTTCCCTTCTCCAGCCACTCTCCCTTCTTCCATTCCCCCTTCCTACTAGCCCCTTCCAGCAGTGGTACATCGTCCCTGTACCCCTCCTCGAAAAACCTTTAAATGGGGCAACCAGCTTCACTTGGCTATCCTCAATTCTCGCTCTGCTGTCAAACATTCCTCTGACATCTGTCTCCTCCTTGAAGACTTTGACCTTCACGTCCTCGCTCTCACCGAGACGTGGTTCAATGCCAGCTCTGCCACTGCTTTTGACACTCTTCTTCCTGAGTACAGGCCTCACCGGTCAGGAGGCGGAGTGGCCCCTGTCTTCCTGAATGGATCCCTGGCTTTATCATACCCATTGTTTGTTTATTTTTAAACACTTCTTCAAAGTGCTTCAAGGCAGGAAGGAAACAAGGGAATGCATTCATTCTTAGGCCTTAAAGATTCGGAATCATCTCAACAAAACTCGGCCATAGGCATTTCAACTAGTGCAAGTGCATGATGGGAAGGAAGGGGGAGAGGAGGAGGAGGAGGAGGAGGAGGCGGAGGAGGAGGGCATACAATCAAACTACTGTACTATGCATAACGACTAGTCCGATACTGCAAATGCATTACAAGGAGTGGCGAGAGAAGGGGGGGGGCAGGAGAGGGGAAAAAGGACATATACAACAATAAACTACCACCCAGCGACATTTCAGATTGATTGGTGATTGGTTGTCACTAATACGTCTATGTTCGAGGTATTCAGATACAACCAAGCAAGGGAGGGGAGACAGAGGGAAGACGGGACAGACAAACTTGCTAGGCCTAGTGCGTTCACGGTCGTTCATGTGCGCAGACGGGTAGTGCGAGGGAGGTTGGTAGGAAGGGGAGTGGGCCCAGACCAGCAAGGTCCTGAGCTAAGTGCAGTGGTTGCCCGCTCGAGGGTGTTATGAGTACAGTGGTGGCAGGCAAGTGCAGAACTGGAGGGGGAGAGCCTAGGACATGTGAGGTTCTGGAGGTACACCAGGCGACCAGTCAACGAACTGAGCAGGTTGGGAAGAGAAAGCAGGAGGGGGGCAGGAGAGAGTGACAGAGGTTAGCAAGGGCAAGTGAGAAGGAGAGGCAATGAGGAAGAGAAGAGGAAGGTATTAAGGAGTTTCCGGAACTTAAGGAGTTCCGGTTCAAGACGGAGAGAGGCAGGAAGGCTGTTCTAGAGGGAGGCACCTGCAGAGGATAGGGATCTACTCCCAAATCTCTGTTTGGAAAAACTGCTAACCCGCAGAGAGTTGGAGGAGGCCGAGCGGAGGGCTCTAGAAGGAGAGTATTTAGGAAGAGTGCGTTGTAGATAGTACAGGCCCTGGCCCCAGAAAGCCTTGTGGATTATGCAGAAGGACTTGAACTTGTTCCTTGCAGCCACAGAGAGCCAGTGGAGAGATGCAGTCCCTAGGCTTGAGGCCAAGGATAAGTCTTGTGGTTCTGTTCTGGATAAGTTGAAGAGGTCGGAGAGTAGCAGTAGGAAGATTGAGAAAGAGACTGTTGCAGTAGTCTAGTCTGGAGAGCACCAAGGCTCTGGAGACGGTAAGCCGAGAAAAGGTAGAACCCCTTTGAGGAGGTGCAGTTGATGGTGGGAATTTTTGGAGGTGACCTAGCCCTGCTGAAAATCAAGTGCAGATTTGCTGAATGGAAGTGGTTGGCTTCTCGTACATCCCCAAACAAACTGGCCTGTCGCCTGCTCTAAAGGCATTGGAGACTCTCCATCCGGTCCAAGAAGTGGGCCTGTGTCCAAGCCCGCATCTCTATGGCTATCAACAACATGGCTGAACTTTTCAAAAGGAACTTGCCAATCCTACTGCAGTCTCTACTTCTCTTCTTTCCCAGGCCCTCTACATGACTCTGGCATCCCGCTTCACTACCAAAACCCAGGACATCCTGTCCTAACTCTCCTGTACTCCCCTCCCTAATCCACCTGCAATTATGCCTTATTTGGCTCCTCTCTCTCATCTCTCCATCCCTCCTGCTCTCCTCCGGTTACGAAGACTGTTTGCTCTATGAAAGTCTCCTCCAAACCGGTGCTTCCCTGCCCCTCTAGAACTATCAAGGACATTATTGCTGCCCTCGCTCCCTCCTTGGCTGAGTTCTGCAATCATTCCTTTGCCACTGGCTCCTTCCCATTTCCTCTTAAGCACTCCTGTGTGCACCCCCCCTAAAAATTACAGCTGCCGACCCTTCTTGCCTGGCTAACTACCCCCCTAACTCCACCTTGTCTTGGGAAGATAGCTCAGGGGCAACGTGCTCACCTTGGAAGCAAGACGACACGGAGCACCACAGGTTTGATTCCCCCGGGTCCGCGCTTAGAAACCTCTGGGTATTAGGCGCGTTATAAATAACCTATCATATCATATCCTACCACCCCCTTTCTGGCCAAACTATTGGAGAAGCTGGCCATCTCCCAACTAATGTAGCAGACTGAATCTGTTGGCTGTCTCCACAACCACCAGTTTGGCTTCAGAACAGCCCGAGGCACGGAAACTGCTCTCCTGAACACCTGTGAAGACTTGCTCTCAACTCTCCTTCTGTTCTCATCCTTCTTAATCTGTCCTCTGCCTTCGACACTGTCAATCATGCCATCCTCCTAAATCGACTCTTCTTCCTTTCCTCACCGTCCCCCTGAAACTCAATGTTTCTAGGTTCTCTCAAGGCTGGACTACTGCAACAGCCTCTTCCTCAATCTGCCTCTTTCCTCCATTGGCCTGAAGCCATGGACCGCATCTCTCCAGCCCTAATATCTCTCCACTGGCTTCCAGTGGCGGCAAGGATTATATTCAAGATCCTCTGCATCATCCGTAAGGCTTTCTGGGGTCTGGGACCACGCTACATCAATTTATCTCTCCCTAAGTGCCTCCCTGCTAGAGTACTTCGGTCCTCTAGCTCAATCTCTCTGCAGGTCAGACATTTCTCCAAGTAGAGAGTGGGGCAGGAGCCTCCCTCTGGAATGGCCTTGCCACCTCTGACTTGAGCCCGATCTCCTTAAGTTACGGGTGCTTCTCATAACCTGCCTCTTCTCCTCCTTCCCTCTCCCCCTTCCTTGCTAATTACCCACTGCTGCGGCTGGTTGCTTGGTCCCTTCTGAGTCATACAGGGGCCAGGCTCTCCCTCAACCAGTCTGCTCCAGCACCCCCTCACCAGCATGTGCCTTCGGGCACCCTCCCTGACTAGACCACGAAGTCTGGTCCACCCCCCCTCACACTTGACCCTTATCCCCCCCTAGAGCACTTGCCTTCTGGGCTCCTCTTAGCACTTTACCCAGCTCCTGGGCCTCCTTGCCCCCCCCCCATGACCCTCCTCGCACTTACCTTCCTCCCTCCCTGACCTGCGCTCCTCTCCTGCACTTCCTGTTTGCTGCACTTGCACAATACAAATGTCCCAATGCCTAGTATGACTGTTTATTATGCTCCTCTGCTCTCCTGTCCCCTTTTAGTCTTGTGGCGCCTGGAAGCACTTTCTGCTGTATAGGTGCCTTACAAATGTGCAATAAATAAATATATAAATACAATTTTGTGATGCATATACTGATATTATTATTCATAGTAAAACCTGGCCAGAACAAATGTCATATTTATATAAAGTCATTAAGGCTCTAAGGAAAATAGGACTTGCAGCCAACCTGAAGAAATGTCATCTTGCTAAATCTGCTGTACAATATTTAGGTTTCCTTGTGGGAAATCGATTAGTCTAGCCCCAGAATGAAAAAGGTAGAGCAGCTGAAGAAAACCCGGCCACCAAGACCAAAAAGTAACTACGGGCCTTTTTGGGCCTAGTGGCATATTAGACAATTATCACTTCCCTTCTCACAGACAACATAAAAATGCAGAACCACAGAAACGTAAATGGCACCCTGAAGATCAAATATGTTTTGATAAGTTAAAACCTATTTTGAGTAGTGAGCCTGTTTTGAAGGTGGCAGACTTTAATAGGCCGTTTGTCCTATAATCGGATGCATCACTTACTGGTCTGGGGGCTGTATTATCACAAGTCCACGATGGTATAGAACACCCTGTTGTTTATATTGGTCTGCCATCCTTTCCTCGTGAAAAGAGTTATGGCACTCTAGAACTTGAAGCCCTAGCCATCAAATGGGCTATACATTATTTTAAATACTATCTGACCAGTAGAAAGTTCCACCTGGTTACTGATCCTGCTCTCCTTAAGTTGTTGAGTCTAAGAAAAGATACCAATGCTAATGTTACGTGCTGGTTTTTGGATTTACAGCGTTATTGTTTCTCTTTTGAACATTGTAAAGGAAAAGAACAAGGTAATGTTGATTTCCTTTCAAGATTCTCAATCGCGGCTGTAAAAACCAGTGACATTAGGGGAAGGATATGTGATGAATCAGAATTGATCATCCCAGAGACCCTGGCCGGGGCCCCTTCTCATGTGGCCCGGGAAAGGCAGACGCTTCCTGATCCCAACCCTGGGGGTGGTGTTCTCTGGGACGATCAGATTGGAGGGCACTCGGGTCAGGATCATAGGGAGAATCCTCTAAACAACTTCCCTTGTGACCCTACGGTCTTAATGGCTTATTGCAAAGTCAAAATACGTGGTACAAATAAGAATAAGAATGTTGGGAACTTCAAGTCCCCTAATGCCATAGGTACTGGGAATAGCAGTTGAGAGGCACAGAACTGCAATATGTAGTCTAGTGTTCCTGATAATCTACACCTGAACGAGAATTTCGACTATTTAAATCCCCCTTGTGTGCAGATTAGGAGGAATGGCAGTAGTAGGAGAAGTTACCAGCGGCTCTGTATGCAGCAGGGGCAGAGAGCCGAGGATGCCGGCACCACCGCTGTGTCTGTGGTGGGTGATGGTGCTGAGAGAGATGTGAGAAGGAGAACCCAAATTGCAGAGGTCGCACAGCGGGTAACGCTGCTGTTGCAGGTTACCAAGTGGGAGAGAGGCGCTATCTGCACTTTCTGTCTGTCTCCGGTGACTGCGAGCACCAGGACACGAGGAGCAACAAAGACTCCTTCTCGGGAAGGCACGAGTCACGGGACCACAACCGGAGCTCCTAAACCAAAGAGCAGAAGCAGCAGCAGGATACGCAGGCGTGTAGAGAAACCCAGTGAGTTGGTGTCTGACAGGTGACCCCGGTGACCGCTTGTCAAATACCTGAAATGTTCTTGTTTTTCCAACCAGACTTGCCCATCTCGAATACTGACTTGACACAGTAGACCATCGTTTTGACCTGAGCTGTTCAGACCCTTTGACTTGAACTGTCCTGAGCACTGCCTCCATCCACAAATTGCTTCGTCTCGAAGCTGACCCAGCTGTCTTGACACTAGCTCGGCTGCATTAAAGCGACCAGAAGCCTTGCTGGATGATTTCGAGCATCCAAAACCTAGAACTTAGAGGCACTTGAAGAGCCATGTCCCCCTTGTCCATATTCTACAAGCATAGTGTCTTTTCATCAGTCTGCATTCTGTTTCCTTTAATATGGTGGGTCTTTAATATTTTCAAGAAGCTGTGTGCATTAAACAAAGTTCCCATTTTTATAGAAGTATGTTTGGACATTATTTTATTTTGGTACCACCATACTATTGCTTTTGTTGCAACTGCATCACCTCAGCCCTCCTGAAGATATCACCTGCACTTGCACTACCAAAAGAGGTGATGGAGGAGATACCTGTCATGCTATGACTGTTTCACCTTTATGATTGGGATGGATCAATATTCCCTCTAATTATTTTTCCCCAAGTGCAGAAAGGATTAGCTTTCGTGCGAACATTATTCTCCATGTGCGAGACTGAATAACAAGGTAAGCCACTTTGTGAGCATGCGTAGTTAGTGAGGTACCATCTCCGAAGAGTTTGGAAGGCAATTTCCCCTTCCCAACCACTGCAATTCTTTACAACTCAGTGTAAAAGGAGCATCTTACAACCCTTTTCCAAACATATCGGCTAAACAAAACAAATATTTTATATGTGATTATAAGTAAAATTCATCATCCAGTCCAAGACTTCAAGATATGCCATAGTAACTGCCAAGTACTGCTGAGCAGAGCGGAAAACGTATATGCCCAAAAAGGTTTTGCATGCTCAGAATAAACAATAGGTTTAGTTGTGGCTATTCATTTGCCAACACTGCTCAGAGACGACACTGAAAGTGTTTAATGCCATTGGAAAAAAAACTCATGTGTATTAGAAAAAACAAGTATCGCTAATCACAGATGTGGCTTTCAAAGAAATCAGACATTATGCCCTTTTTTTGCAAATGGAATAAAAGAAATGTCAGAAAACGTGTCAATTAGTGTTCATGTGCCACTTTAATGGAGAAATTCAAGGGCATGGAGAAAATGCCTCTCATAATTTGTGTACGGACGATAATTGCATCAGAATAACTGCACCACAGAATATGATGATCAGAATTCATGGACCTCATCTTACTATCCACATTATGTGGATACTGCATATAACATGTGGACTCCCTGCAGTTCATCTATTTCCTTACAGGTACTGCTGCTCTGCTGTTTGTTCTAGGAAAGCATTTTCGTTTTTGCACGTGTAGACACACAGTGCACGATCGCAAGCTGTACTTTCATTTAGCCCCATTGAACTTTCACTTTTGAAGAATTTCTTTGACTGCTAGATACGAGTATCCAGTCACTTACTTACATGAATGGTTGTGTGAGTGGCAGAGAGCAAAGCACTCTCGTTTTGTGATGTTAAGGATTGCAAAAACCGAAAGTAGTTTTTTCTGAACTACATTTCCCAGAACCCTTTGGGTATATTTCCTGTGTTCAGGCGCTTCAGCGCCGGCACTTCTGGGTCGTGCCGGTCTTCACCGGTCATCGCCGCAGCTCGCCGGCTTGCTGTTAATTCTTGCGTTTACAGGGCCAGTGACTAGCTGGTTTGCACATCGTCTCTCCCACAAAGTAAGTTTTAGATACTTTCTGCTCCTGCTTACTCATGTGTTTAAAGAAAACACCAAGACAGTCCAACATGAATAGACCCAAGAATGCGCCGTTGCTAGTTTTGTCTCTCTCTCTTCTTAACACATGCTTGCTATACAAGCACGGTGTGGAAATCTCCGACCTTACCAATGATCTGAAGCCTGATTTTTTTGGTATAACCGAAACCTGGCTCAACCCTGACCTTCCCACAAAGGCCACCCTCTCCTTGCCTGACAACTACACTCTCTTCAGAGCAGACCGTTTGCTGGGCAAAGGTGGTCGAGTTGCAATGATGTGTAAGTCAAGCCTTGAATGTCATGAAATTCCCCACACTTCTCCGGAAGGCTGTGAGAGTCTATCGGTGAAAATAAAAACTTCCCCACACACTACACTAAACACACTCACGATTTATCGTCCCCCTAAAATCATGCCCCTTTTTGAAGAACAGTCTAGTGATCTCCTAGCCCAGATCTGTGCCACCAAAGGCTCTGTTATTGTCATGAGTGATTTCAACTATTGGGCTAATGACTAGCAGGACAAAGCAGGTACCAACCTTATGGATACCATCACCTCCTTTGACCTCACCCAGTGGATGGAGTCTCCCACGCAAAGCAAGGGACACACCTTGGCCTGGCTTTTGTCCCAAAATACCAACATTTCCGATATCTTGGTCACACCGTGTATTTGGTCGGACCATTTTCTCATCCAAGCCAAGATTTCACTGCTGCCTCCTCCTCCCAAACTTAATACGAACCCATGTATTCAAAAAATGTCTCGCAACCTAAAGAATCTAACAGCCCCTAAACTTACTGAAGTACTGTCAACTAAGCTTCAATCCCTAGACTACTTTGATGATCCCACAAAATTGATTAACCATCTGTCAACCAACATCAAAGAAGCAGTTAACGACCTTGCCCCTCTGAAGGTGAAGACAATAAAGACTGAAACCACAAAGAACACGTGGTTCAATAAAGAAATTCTTACAGCCAGACAAGAAAAAAGAGCTCTTGAAAGAGCCTGGAGGAAAGACCCCAACGATAATACCCTGACAAAATATAAAAAATCTATCCTCCACTATAAAAAGCTCATTACAGAAGCAAAGGCCACACACTATAACGAAAGAACAGTGAATGCTAAATCTAACACCGGGGAGCTATTTAAAATCTTAGCGGAACTCCAAAATCAGCCTGGTCCCACGAACAATATTATCAAGGATGATAAGTGGTGTCAGGGCATTCATGATGCCTTTCTACTTAAGATTGATTCTCATAAAGAAAAAATCAGTAAAGCCATTGGCAACGTAGCCATTACACAATCCACTACTGATACCACTTCACCCAACACCTGTGAAAATACTATCCCTCCATTCTCTTTCACGCACTATACTGAAGATGAAGTATTCAAAATCATTCAGGACCTCAAAGCCACATCTTGTCCAGCAGATGACTGCCTCACCAGCATTCTTAAGGAGTCCTTAGAGACCCTGGTCCCATGGATTACCAAACTGGTTAACCTCTCCTTTGATGAGGGTCTGGTGCCAGACCATGAATCACTCCTATACTGAAAAAAGAAGGCCTTGACCCAGCCCACAGTTACAATTACAGACCCATAACTAACGTGCCCTATGTTCTCAAGATACTTGACAAACTGGCCTACTTACAGCTACAGGCCCATGTTGAAAAATACGACATCTTGGGTACCCGTCAGTCGGGATATAGAGCTTGTCACGGAACTGAGACAGCTATGCTGGATATCAAATCTACACTTGCTAGTATAGCTGACAAAAACCAAGCTGCTCTGCTCATGCTATTGGACCTCTGCGCAGCCTTTGACCTAGTTGATCATAGCTTACTAGTGTCAAGAACTGTGCTCTATTGTCCACTGCATTGATAAATTCAAGATTGGACTATTGTAACAGCCTCCTGGCGGCCACCACAGCCTCTAACATCCAGTCCTTACAAGTGGCACAGAACAGTGCCGTGCGTAATATTTTCAATCAGTCACGTCACACACACATCTCTACTTTTAGGAAAAAACTCCACTGGCTACCCGTCAAACACCGCATAACGCATAAAATGCTTACTACGACCCATAAATGCCTCAGTCTCAGCGGCCCAACCTATCTGTCATCCCGTATAGGCATCAAACCTAACGTGAGGAACCTTCGCTCTTCTTCTCCGGTCACTCTCAATTATCCTAAATTTAGGACCGCCAAATTTGGAGGTACTACATTGGATGCTCAGGGTCCCCTTTTATGGAACACACTTCCAGCTGGTATACGGCAGATCCAGAGCTATACAGCTTTCAAACATGCCGTAAAGCCTCAATTATTTAACCTGGAATAATCTCCTGACTCGCTTCTCCATCTGCCTCTTATGCTTGTTTGTCTTTGTCTTGTTCTCGTTCTTTGTGCGCCCTGAGGCCCACGGGCATGTTGGCGCGTTACAAAAATTAAAATAAATAAAGATGTTTTTTGTGTGAGTTTCTGACATTTACTCAAAACAGCTTTGCAGCTAAAAGCCACATACACTATCTCTTTTACTCCCAACAAAAACTGGAAACCATGAACATATAGCGATCTACCCCCTGCTTCTACCCACAAAGTTCCACTGATATCTTTTCGAAACAGTGACCAGCAGAGCAGTGACAATGGTAGAAACTCGAATAATGCCCGATCTCAAGAGGAATTTTAAAGGGAAAGAACATATTTTAATAAGCATGAAATACCCCTACTAGCAAAGGCAATTACTTTTCTTTTAATCCCTGAAAAATCTTTTGATTTCAAGTATAGAGTAAATTCCTATCGCAGGCCTGCTTGTAACCCTCACAAAGGAAGTGAAATTACAGGGTACATAATATAGCTTCTAGTTTTGCCCACCCTTGCTCACAACAGCGACGGTTGCAGATTGTGTGAAAAGCATTCTAGTTATCAGAATATTGTTGCCCTCATTTTATATACGTATAATGCCGGGCAGAGTCCATAACAATTGGCTCTTGCAGGCCAAGTAAATGATGTTGCAATCTTGCTCTCCACTTATATGCTAATGTTAGCAATGCTAAAGTAGGAGATGCTGAGCATGACATTTGGCTACTCAAAATCCTTAGAGGGCAAATTGTTTCATAATGCAGGAACTTGCCAGGGGGCGCTTCAAGTGCGTGCGTGACATGGGTACAAACAATAGGAAGGATGGGATGAGGTTACACATCCGAGTAGCCTGCTTACTTAGTCAGTATCTGATATTTAAACTGACACTTGGGTTACATATAGTGTGGGTAATGCTTTTGCTAAGGCACCGTGAGTAACCGAAATTCTTGTGCTTGAACGTCATTCATATTATTAACAAACCTAAAACAAGACTTGTACCTAAGTCTGGTAACCTTTTGCAGAGCTACGGTAGGCAGAGTCAAGAATACCTGGTAATATCTGAATGTTGCCTGAGGCGGAGTTCAAGTCATACAGTATAAGTGTGGTAGAGCCAAATATGGGTGGAAAGGGAAGATCATTTGGATAATGTGTGCAGGCATATCTTAGTTATATGTTCTGTTCTTTGAGCCAATTTTTCATATTAGTTTTTAACCTCTTGTCTGTACATTCTATGTTTAGGGATTTTAAGGTCAAGCTTGCATAGTAGGACAATGTAAATAGGCTAGACCAGACGATCAAGAATAGTTAATATAATTTAGCTTGATTTTGAGAAAAAGCAAGTATTAGGAACCTGCAGTGGCTTGTGCGTCATTACATCTTTTAGAATAGGTGGGAATTGTCTGTGTGCGCTGCTAAAAGTCTTCTGAGTGGCATACAGAAGGAAGCTGGGCAAGCGCATATGTGCACAGCTTAGAGGGAACATTGATTGGGATCATTACTGGTTTAGTAGTAGTTGGGCAGAGGAGGCGGTT
This sequence comes from Ambystoma mexicanum, assembly GCF_040938575.1. Taxonomy (NCBI): domain Eukaryota; kingdom Metazoa; phylum Chordata; class Amphibia; order Caudata; family Ambystomatidae; genus Ambystoma; species Ambystoma mexicanum. The sequence continues at coordinate 989,100,539 of NC_090921.1, forward strand.
TAGCCACTTCTCATCCCTGTACTCCTGCATAGTGTTACAGCTTATCAACAATGAGCAATATATCAAAATTAGCAATGTTCACTTAGATGTGATATTGTCTTTTGTAGTAATGTCTGTTGTAGTTTTCATTTTACTATTCAATCTATTGGTCTGTATCAATAGAACAATACAAAGACTCAGAGTGCTGAAAGCTCTAGAATCTGATTAATGAAGGGATTCTAGAAGGGGAGCGGAGAGAGATGGTTGCAGAGAGGGAGAGCCATGGACTCACAAGATGGGGCTGTAAAAGCTGTTACTTCCATAAAGATCTTGTACTCGACATGGTGGAGAGCGAGTCTTAATACTGGCAACGAGTTGTACAATTAAGAAGTAAGACCGCCTCAGTGCAGTGTCCATGAAAGCCCGGTATAGCATATACAAAAAGCAGAGTGAAACAAACTATCTGGACGCAGTGAAGACCGAGGATTGGCATATACAGAACAAGGGGGATCTGAGATTGTGAGTGATGCTAGCCAATGTGTTAGGGGAAGTCTGCATGTGGGCAATGTGTGGGTACAGATATAGTGTGTGGGTAGTGGGTGTGCATGGGGAGTTTGCGGGCAATGTGTATGGGTTTGTGCTTATGAGGGGAGACTGTGTGTGTGTGTGTGTGTGTGTGTGTGTGTGTGTGTGTGTGTGTGTGTGTGTGTGTATGCGCGCGTGTGTGGGTATAGTTTGCATTGGTGGGATTGTTTGTGTTTGTGTGTGTGTGTTAGGGGACAGGGGGAGTGACCAGTGTGTGAGCAGGGAGTGTGGTTCAGGTGGGGGAGCAGTGTTGGTGTGTACGTATGGCCAGTGCGTAAGTGGAAAGCATTTGGGGGCAATAGGTTGGCAGTCTGTGTGGTAAACTAGTGCTAGAGGCAATAAATGCAAACCCATAATTATAGTGAAAAGCCCTCAGCAGCTTAGCATAGAAAGAAATGGAAGGTGCACTTTCCTAGACTATTACTATAGTTTCCTCTCCTTTAGCAAACAAACACATTTCCTTCACTGTAATGTACTGCCAAAACATCTGATTTGGTTTTTGTAATGTTGCTGATTTGTTCTTCACTCATGTGTAGGGTGGTTGTTTGTGGTGCAGTTGTTTGGCAGTGCGAAAAGTGTGTGGGGTACTGTCTGTGTGTGAGGGGGCAAGTGTGTGTGTGTGTGTGTGTGTGTGTGGTTGTGATGAGAGACTATGCATGTGTGGGTAAGGTAATGTGCTTAGGGAAGTGGTGGTGTGTCTGTGAGGGCAGCGTGTGTGTATATATATGTGTGTGTATTGATTGAAAGAGAATCAGCTCCAGGGTCCCTCTTTATCCATACAGTCCCCAGCCAGGCTGGAAAAAAATAAAAGCACTATTAGTTTTTTTTAAAAAAAGGTCCAAAATACTCACAAAATGAAACGAACAAACAAACGGGACATGCCTTATAAATGCAGCTTCCAGGTATGGGAGTTCATGTGCAGGGACCTCGAAGAGGGTAGTCCATGTCGTGACCCACTGGGGGGAGGGGTCATATGTCAGCTTTGTAGGGTCATATGTCAGCTTTGTAGTGCCTCTAGTTTCAATTAGCTGCACATCGCAGGCATGCTGATAAACATGCAGCTGATTGACAACATGGTCAGAGTACACAATGGGCGTCCTTTTGCGCAGAGGTGGGGGGCGGGCGGTTGGGATAAGTCACATAGGCCTTAGCATGGCCATTGACCTGATGGAAAGGACACATAACCAAACATTTGCTGGCTGTGTCCTTCCTGCCAGCGCCCATGTATCTGCTGTTCCCATAATAGTTCAAGCTTTATAGGTGCGAAAAACTAAAAATATCCAGGTAGTCTCATACAGATGCGTGCAAAGATTCTGAGAGTTGTAAGCAACACATGCCGTCAAACCAGGAAAACGCAAAAGATACATTAAGGCCAGAGCAGCTAAACAATCACTCGAAGATGGCTGCCAACAACTAAGTAGAAAGTTCTCACTGTAATTGTCATTGAATGAGTACCACATGTCTAAATGTCTTACACATGGCCGCCACTTTCTGTTTTAGGTTTGTTTTTGGCACGATTAATCCCTGTGTTATCAAAATTGGGGAACTTCCATATCCTTTTGCACGGAACTTCCCCACTAAGCAGGGAAAACTTGCTTAATATTTATTTATTTTATTCACATGAAAGAGTGCTAATTGAGGGCCAGTTGCCAGGCAGCCCTCAACTAGCAGGTCCAAGATCGAGCATGCCACTTTGTCACGCCCCACCATATGTCAGCATCCAAGATCACAAACTTTTGCTTTCTGGCTGGAGTCCAAAGGAGATGATAAAGAAAATGTTGCTGAGTGTGCCTTGAGTTTAGGTCCGCTGTGTTGTGGAATAAGTTGTATCCCTCATCGTTCCCACTTGTGGTTTAGATTGGCTACCAATTTTGGTGTCCGCAGCTCCCACCTCTCACTATGCTCCTGCAATTCTGCATTATCTGTTGTGCGCAATCTCACTATTTGGACAAAAATGACATGGCTTTAATGGACACAGAAATCTGTTATTAAAGAAATCGGGAGTGTTACATACTTGCACTCAATACTGAAGTTGAAGCTGAATTCATGTGTAAGAAATGGAGCCGCTAAAAAGTATTCCCTCCTTGTGTGGCTTATTTATTTTATTTATTGTGCATTTGTTAAGCGCTTATACAACAAGTAAATTGTGTTTCAAAGCGCCTACAGGGCAACAGGGAGGAAACCTGCGATGGAAAACAATTAATACACTGAAAGATAAAGACAAACCTACTAGGCCTTGTGAGCATTCAGAGCGCGCAAGTGCAGAGAGAGGAGAGGAGAGGAGAGGAGAGGAGGAGAAGGGTGGGGGAGGTGCTGGAGTGTCTGTACTCATGAGAGAGTCCTGTGCCTTTATCCAGCACACTAGGGGATACAGCTTGACATTTAAGAGAAGAAAATGAGCCCTTTCCGCCCCTGGACCTCTCTGGTGCATCCTCATGGACCAGGGAGAAGTTTGAGGGGTGTATGGACAGACTAGAGAAATATGTCGCTATTTCTGAAAAGTTTGCTCCCAAGAGGCCTCGGGAGGACCTTCCCTTTACACCTATGGCCAAGTTTTGACGTACCTTTTGACGATCCTCATGAGGAATATACCTATGACCTGATGACCAGGTCTCTGTGGACACTTATGTGCAAGATGATGCCCCTTCGAAGACGATTACAATATGGATGACCCTGCAGACCCTATGGACAATTGGGAAGACAGCCGCCAGGTTGTGGATCAACCTTGGACATCCCCTACTCCCACCCCAGACCCCGATGCCCTGTGTGTGAATTCTCCACCCCCGTCCGCCAAGCCTCCCCTATGGACAATCAAATGGCGTTTAACACCATTTTGAAAAAGGCAGCTGAACATTTTCAGATCACAACACAAGAAGCTTTGCCGGACTCAGATTTTGTGGAGGACATCCTCAAAGAGAAGCCTCCTGCCAGCCAAGCTATTTCTTTGTTGAACTCTCAAGAGAAGATTTGCACCCTCATTTTTGACACCAGCTCAAACCATAGCAGTGAACCCCCGGGTGGAGAAGTTGTCCGTCCTTCTCCTACCGACCCTGCTTACATTAAGGGCCATGCCACTCCAGATTCTTTAGTAGTTACCACTACTAGGAAACAGGTGGGTGTACCCCTGTCTACAGGAGAGGCACCACCCGATAAGGAGTCCAAGAGGCTGTGTGCACTGAGGAAGAGGGTCACAATTGCTGCTGCATTTTCCACTCTGAATAGCCAATAACACCACCCTGTTGGCTAGCTATGCAGACGTCCAGTGAAACCTACTGCAAGAAGGCCTTCAAGAAGTACCGGAACCTTTACAGGCTAAGTTGCTCGCCATCGTATCAGAAGGCAAGCAAGTAAATCTGAATGTGCTTAAGAACACTTTAGATGCTGCTGAAACAGCGGGAAGAACCCTGGCACAAGGTACCTTGCTCAAGCAACATGCCTGGCTGAGGAACTCCGGGTTTAAGCCGGAGGCCCAGGCTGCCTTGATAAACAAGCCCATTGAAGAAACCAACTTGTTCGGTGAGGCAGTGGACTACGCACTGGAAACGGCCAAGAAAGAACATAAGACACTCAAGTCCCTTCAACAGATTACCCAGAAACCTTAACAGAAAGGGGCGGCTCTCGCCAGCCCTTTTGTGGGCAATCCCGACCCTCTCAAACCAGTATAGTTCTGGAAGCAACTGGAATTCAGGGCAAGGATCCATTACCACCACCACCTATCCACCTATCCACCTAGAGGACAGCAGCGTGGAAAGGGTAGAGGGCGAGGCTCCACCCTTAGGGGCTCCCTGGCCTCAGGTCAGAAGTGACCTTCAGATCCAGGTCCCCTCCCATGCCATCCGGGTCAGGGGGTGTCTAACATCTTTCCTTCAAGCATGGGAGGGGATAACAACAGACCAGTCCGACATCCAGTGGTAACCCACGGGTACTGCATAGAATTTTGCAGACCACCGAAATCAAGACGCCTAACTCTGGAACACCTGCGCATCCTACTGCAAGAGGTGGAAACCCTTCAAAAAAAGGGCACCATAGAAGTCGTCCCGATTCCACAGGTAAACAAGGGAATTTATTCAGTGTACTTCCTTGTATCCCGAAAAGGATCTCACCATGCGCCCTGTGGTAGACTTGCGCCCAGTGAACACATTTGTCAAACCTCAAAAGTTTCGTATGGTCACCTTACAAGAGGTAATCCCGCTGCTGAAACAGGGGGATTACATGGCAACACTGGACATGAAAGATGCATACTCTCATATTTCAATGTTGCCAGCGCACAGAAAATAGCTACGATTCATGATGGAGGACAAGCACTATCAATTCAAAGTACTCCTTTTCGGCATTGCCTTGGCGCCAAGAGTTTTTATGAAGGTACTGGCAGTGGCAGCAGTGCACCTGCGCAGACAATCCGTCCAGGTCTACCCTTACCTCGATGACTGGCTCATAACGGGAATCCTACAGAATACTCAGAAGACCATAGACCTCTTATTCAGTCTGAGCTTCTCCATCAACGAGAAGAAATCCAGCCTAGACCCCACTCAAGTCAAACAGTTTCTAGGGGCTCTAATTCGAACAAAGAACGGTCTCGTCTTCCCTCCAACAAGAGGGTTCACAACATGCTGTTTCAGATCCCTCAGCATGTAGCCAGTTGGGAAGTGACGGTACGCAAGGCCATGCGACTGCTAGGAATGATGGCTTCCTGCATTTACTTAGTTCCTCACGCACGTTGGCGCATGCGTCCCACGCAAGAGTGGCTCAACAGCCAGTGGTGTCAGGCAAGCGGACAATCGGAAGATCTGGTAGTTGTCTCACCAGCCCTCGTTGTTGGGGAGAATTCTCTTATAAGGCTAATTTCCCAAACCTAGTGAGTACCCCAGCAGCTTTGCTGGATTTTTGTTTTTTTTTTTCTCCTGCTAAGAGTGAGACTCTTTTCCTCCCACTCTTAGGCATGATTTGAGGTATGTCTTTGACTTTGTATGTGCTTATGGGCTATGGGGTTTCTTTCTCCCTAGGGTATCATCTGTTATTGTGTATGTATTCCACAGCACCCTCAGTGCAGTAACACAGGGGTGTCCTAGTGACCCCCAAACATAGACTCCATACCCTGGGACTGACTACTGTCTCCCAGGGCATGTAAAGTCACCATTGACTTTACTAGTCCTAATTTGTGAACAGAACCAGTACAAACCATCATATTGTGGAAGTGGTTACCACGCAAAATATTCCACCGGAATATTTCCTATGGGATTTTCCCATTGATTTTGAATGCACCACTTTTTGGTGCAATGTTAAAGATACCGCCGGTTTATTTATTTAATATTAAATCAACGGTTGGGTCTTTTTGCCAGAACTCTTTTCTAAAATGGAGTGCGTGTCTGTCTCTGTAACTCTAACAAAGGTCGAGTCCTTTGTTCCACTTTTTGGCGGGCTTCTCCACAGAAGCCCTCCAAATGGTGCCACTCTGTCTGGGTTCCACAGGATGTGTGGGGAGGGGAATTGGCACCCTGGACTGCGTTGCCTTAGCAACTCAAGTCGCACTCTATTCTAATTGGCCCAGTGGTGGGCCACCCGGCTCACCACTTAGCATGTGTGAGTGACAGCTTGGCTGTTGAATGGGGGTTTTTCTGCATAAAAGCAGGGCCTTTGGGACTGGAACTTCAGAAGTCGCCACAGTACCTAAGAATCCGAAGAGGGAAGAAGCTGAGCCATCTGCAACAACGACACCACCGGTGAAGCCCTGCTGCAACAAACTCACCACTTTCCCAACGACAAGAGAAGATCTTCTGCTGGACGAGTCTTCTTCCTCTGAGCTGGTGGGACCAACCAGTTCACCCCTTTCGCCTTCCAAAGACGTCTCTTGGTCGAATCGCCCGTGCCAATCACCCCAGCGGCCGGATAGCCAAGCTTCACCACTTTGACCGCGAATCAAAGGAACGCACCTTTTACTGACAAACTCAGCGGCTGGTTTCATCCCTGTGCAGTGCATCGACTCCACGTTTCCTCCTCGACGAGATCCTCTCTTCCCCTGGTCGAAACAACGAACTGCAACCACAGCCAGGAACAACTGCCACCGCTGGGGCTTCCTCTCTTTTTAAGGTACTGTGTCCTGCCTGGCCTCCCTTTCTTCGGTTTGCCCAAGGTGACCCTTAAATCCTTGGCTTTCCAACTGGGTTGGCCCCAGACCTTCTAACTTTAACTTCTTGAATCGCCCCAACCTCTTTTGAACATTCTGCAAAGACTTTTAGTGCATTTTAAACCGTGTGATCCTGGGCACATTTCGCTTCGCTCCATTTAAAGTGGGCCTGGCCTATGAACTTTGGCTCTACAGTGTATACTGCCTTTATTCCCTTGCTGAGAACTCCTAAAAGTGTTGGCACCTGTTTTATTTCTATGCTCTGCCTTTTTCTCTCCCTTTAACTGAACTATTGGAGTGCCATCAGGTTACGCGCTCACATCTGTTTTAACAAATCGTGGTGTTTTAACTGTGACTTGTCTAATAGTTATTAAGGAAGGTGTGTATACTTTACCTGTGTTTTAACTTTTTTTTGATTTAGAGTGCTAGTATATTGCCTAAAGTGTGTTTTAAATAAATAATTATATACTTTTTATACAAAGCGCTGGCCAGTGTTTGTTTGCTCTACTGTGTTTTTAGCCCTATTGTGTATACTCTGTATATTGCCTTACTCTTCTTGAGAGAGGTCTGACTGCTCAGCCACAGCTACCAGGTAAATCTGGGTGGTACAGACTGCTACCAATTGGGTTTACTGCTTACTCCTGTAGTCTTAATCTTTTTACAGGTTTCCCCAAGGGAACTGCACAGGATTCTGCCTAACACTCGTTCTCTCTCTGCAGTGGTGGCCGAGTGAAAACCTCTTGAAGGGGAAGACCTTCACCACCCCGCAGTAGAAGCCACTCTCACGACACTCCTCTCTCACTGGGTCGGGGGGGGGGTTCACCTGCATCAGCAGACGGCGCACAGAGTGTGGTCTCCTCCAGATGTAGCGTCCAACCACATAAATCTGCTAGATCTATTAGCTGTTTTCAAAGCACTGAACGCCTTTCAGACACAGTTACAGGGGAAGACAGTCCTGATCTTGACAGACAGCACCATGGCCATGTATTACCTGAACAAACAAGGGGGCACTCACTCTCAAGGGTTATCCAAGCTGTCCCAAAACATTTGGATATGGGCTCTCAAACACAGGATGTTCCTGCTGTCCCAACACGTTTCAGGGGAACTCAATCTTCTGCCAGAGTTTTCCCCATAGACTTCCCACTTCCCGCAGAGTACGAATGGCGACTACATGAAGACATAGTTTTCGCACTATGGGTCTTCCCAGAGTCCGACTTGTTTGCAACTCTTGAGAACGCCCAATGCCTAGATTATGCCTCCAGGTAGCCCCAGAACTGCGCCATGGGAATGGTCTCTGGATAACATGGTCAGGAAAAATTGTTTACGCTTTTACCCCGACTCCCCTGCTCAACAAGATCGTGCACAAGATGCACCAGGAACCAGTCACCGTGATATTGGTGGCCCCTATGTGGACCCGCCAACCCTGGTTCTCCCATCTGATGGAGATGTCCTTATCTCCTCCAATGAAACTGCCTTGCCCATACAACCTGTTATCTCAGGACAAGGGAGAAACGCTTCACCCATGCCTGCAAACCCTGAATTTAGCGGCCTGGCTCCTGAGGTCATAGAGTTCGGACACCTACAACTTCCTCAGATGCATGGACTTACTTAGGGAGGCAAGAAAACCTAACGACCGATACTGCTACTCCAGTAAATGCAAGAACTTCGTTATCTGGTGTAATGCCAAGGGCATCAATCCCATTGATTGCTCTCCTACTCACATTGTGTTGTACCTGACTCACTTACTAGACTCGGGCCTGGTTTTTAATTCCCTGAAGGTTCACCTAGCTGCTCTCTCAGCCTACACTACGTCACAACAGAAGGTGTTGTGGTGGAAGATAACAGTTATTAAGGCTTTTATGGAAGGGGTTAAAAGAATTCATCCCCCCATTTCTAACCCGGCTCCCGGATGGGACCTAAATGTGGTATTGACTAGACTCATGTGGTCCCCCTTTGAGCCTATGCATAAGGCAAGTCTCAAGGATATTGCCTATATAACAGCCTTTGTAGTGGCTATTCTATAAGAAGAGTTGGTGAACTACAGGCCCTTTCAGTTCTAGACCGTTTTGTTACAGTACAGGGATAAGGTGGTTCTGCGCACTCACCTTCGATTTGCGCTTAAATGTATTTCCAAGTTACATGTGAACCAATCAATAGAACTGCCTACTTTCTTCCTGAACCTCACTAACGTGGCCGAAAGAAGCCTAAACGCATTAGATGTGCGTATGACAGTCATGTTTTACCTCGAAAAGACCAAACCACCGAGGAAAACAAACCAGTTTTTCCTTTCAGTGGCAGCTGGTAGAGAAGCGAATCCTGTCTCTAAATCAGCCATCTCAAGGTGGATTGTAAAATGCATCACACTCTTGCTAAAAGAGAACTGCCCTTCAAGCCTAAAGCACATTCTACTCGAAGCATCGGGGCTTCCATGGCTTTCATTGCAAATGTTCCCCTTGAGTCCATTTGCAAAGCGACAACCTGGAGTTCTGTAGACACCTTTACAAAACACTATTGCCTAGACTCTCATTTTAGGTCTGATTCTCAGGTGGGACAAGCTGTACTAAGACATCTTTTCACTACTGTTCTTCTCACAACCCACTTCCAACTCCGGTATTGCTCGCTAGTCTATGCACTGCATGTGATTCTAAGCAGATTAACAAACCTCAGAAGACATACAGCCATCAGAAATGCTATTACAGTGAGTATGCATCTGCTTCGATTCACATGCGCTCCTCCTCGCTCGGGTAGAAGGAACATAGACGTCTTACTGCTTTCTCTCTTATGTACTCCCAATAGTCACTAGGCTCCCTCATGGCAGAAAAAATACTATCGGAGGGACCTCGACGTGTGAGGGATCTTGAGTACACTACACGTCACGTCGACGTCCCCTTTCGATCCTTGAAAGACAAGATGCAATACTCTGCGGTTACCACTGGATGTCGGACCAAATGCAAAGCATGTGAATCTAAGCACATTGAACAATCAGAAATGCTATTACGGTGAGTAATGCATGTCATATCCGCCTATTTGACAACACTCTTGCAGTGCACCATTTTATTGGCCTGTGAAGTCCCAGGTACCTGTCGCTGAACCCACGTTTTGTAAACTTGTATTCCAGAAACCTTCAATTGACTTGATTGAAGGCCTTTCCAGCATCTGAAAAGACCACGTGTGTGGCATCATTCACAATCGCTGACAAAGAGTAGGCTCCTGATATTGTCTTACCCATATCTGTCTGGTACATTACTTTGTTTTTTGCAGCTGAAATATAGATCCGAATGTATTAATGGAACATTTGAAGCAAAACTTTATATTCCAGTTCTTAAAATGTTTGCACAGTAAACCCAAAATGAATGGTCATCTGCTCTGTAATATTAGGCACAAGAGTCAGAAGTAGCTCCTGGTAGCTGTTGGTTTCAAGCTAACCAGTTTCCTCTTGGCCGTAATCAAGAGCTGATAGCTCCCAGCTCCTGGCAATTTTGATCCTTGTAAGGGGCATGGTCTGTGGGAGCTGCGGCCTTGCCCTAGCTGCAGCGCTGATACCCACAATTCATAAAGGACATAGCTTTCTCTTATATGCCCAGACCCCATCTTGATTACTTTGCTGTCTAGTTTGCGGTCGTGACCACCACCTTCTTTCACTGAGCATCTTTTATGACACCACTCTGGGAGTATTTCTTTACTTTATTTGGTTTATTTCAGAAAAGGCACACACAATTACCTTTTTTTTTTTAACTTGTCCTTCAGCAAGTGAACCCATTAATAAATGCGTTAAGTAATCTCTCAAACATGTGCTTCAGAGCAATTACTTAATGCGTGCTTGTCATTTCTCGTTATATACATAGTTATCAAGCTAAATCTGTCTTGTGTTGTCAAATGTTCCCCCAATTGGTTATCTATCTGACTGCTAACACATAATATTTCAATCTGGGCCAGTGTGCTCTCTCATCTTGAGAACCTTCTCTGTTCAGGGCATGCCTACGCAGTAGGTGTTGGGTAACCGGTGTGCCTGTGCTTACTCGAGAAATGTAACCTTGATCCCCGGTTTCACCTTGAACAGCTTTGTGTATAGGTTTGCTTTCTGGTGACCTCATCCAGCCCGTGGCACATAACGGTTGAGCTGCTCTATTTGCAGTCCCTCCATCTGATCCCCGCAATTGCAGGAGTGGTGTTAAGTGTCCCAGTTCCCCTCCACAATTATTTCTTCAGGGAATTTGCTTTTTCATAGGAGTTACAAATAGGCAAGACAATATTCCAGGAACAGATTTGAGATGTGATGTGCAAGAGCTAAAATCCTGGCTATCTGGCTTCACGCAAGAAGCAGGTGCCACTTCTGGGGATTTTGTGAAACTAGTAGATTACAATCGAACAAGCTCTTGAGATGTAACCTACAACTTTTTGTCGGTTTTTATCTGACCCATTCTACTTTTAAATGTCTTGTCGATGTGTATAACATGAACTGGGACCCATTTACCAAACATGGTTAAAGCCACATAGGTTTGTTGCATGCTTATATGGCAAAAGTTGGCACAGGAAGTCCAAAGTAGCTACTGGTAGAAGTTGGTGTCAAGTGAAACAGATTCTTCTAGTCTACAAGCATGGGCTAAAAGCCTTTCAGTTCCCAACCTTCCTGTTACCAACAATTTCAGACCCTGAATTTACTGGCCTGCGGCTAGAAAGCATCATTATTCCCTGTTGTGTGCACATGCCCACCTCGTTCATGCTGGATAAAAGTCTGTTGGCCTGCTGTAGCCCATAGTGCAAGTAATCCACATATCCAGGCAACAGACTCCTGCAGCACTAGGCAGATGTCAAGAGGAGCTGCAGAACAGTGGTCCAATGACTCCTATTCAGTGGGCTGTTAGCTGAGATGTGTTAAAATGAGTGGGTACTTTAGGAAAGATCAGGAGTCACAGAAAGGGGTATGTAACTTCTTTATTGAGTTTCCAGTTACAAAGTCTTCAGGTTCCAAAAGACGGGTAAGAGCAATAGGTAAGGGGACACAGACATCCAGCGGCACCCTATCACTTGGGCAGCTAACTCTCCAACTGGCATAAGTAGAACACTCACAGGGAAACGCACACCAACATTCTGCCACTCACTTTCCACAGACATACAGGCAGCTCACATGCTCACAACATAACATAAGGGAAATGGGCACATCACAACATATCTCCCTCCTTTACAAACAGCCAAAGGAAGATATGGAAAAGAGAACAATTCAACTCGGACAAATGTCAAAAAATGACAACACTCCATTCCCAAACATCCCAGGAGAAAACACTTCCACCAAACCAGACCCTCACTGTCCTGCAGGGTGAAAAGAATCACAGGACCAAAAGAGTTCACACATGCCGGCTGGACAGCAGAACAACTCCCACTACAGGGACCATCCCTAAACGCTCCAAGCAACCCACAAATGCCAACAACGCATCAAAACCAACAAAACTGTGCACTAAACAGCACACATAGAGACCACCTAAAAACTCCCCAAGATACAACTAAAAGAGATAAGGATTAACAGCCCACACAAACCAAAGAGCGGGTTGAACTACTCCCTCGCAAGGTACCGGAGTCCAAACTCAACACAAATGGCATGGCACCAACAGGTGCAGGATTTCTAATGACAGTGCACGGTGCAAACACTCACCACTGAATACCAAACCACAACAGTGCACAACCGAGAGAAGAATCAAAATACAACACTCGCCACTCCAAACCACTGGTGTCCACCACAAACACAATGACCACAACAGGTAAATACACTACCATCATTAGCCACAATATCCACCACAAAATAAAATGTAGGCATCCACGCATACCTCCCAAACCAATTGGCAAGGTTCAAATGAACCCCCAAAAGTGCTGGGTGTCTAATACCCCAAAACAACTCGTAGATGTGTGCGGGTCCACCAACGACAGACACTACTCTACCACACTCCCAACCCAATCGGCATGGTTCTAATGAACCCCCAGAACCAGCTCCTGGGTGTTTGGCATCAACCAGTAGGCAGGGGGATAAGGAGCTAACCGAGATGCTCCTATAACTTTTCGTCCATTTTGTATGAACCATTGTGTTTTGAAATGTGTATTAAAGGTGTTATAATTCTTCTTTATTAACATTCTCAGTTAATGCCACATTTACATGTTTGGAAGTCACCGGTTGGCCCTAGGAGTCAAATTGTTCCTGGTAGCTGTTGGTTTCAAGCTAACCAGGCTCTACTATGCTAGAAGCAGGAGCAAAATAGCTCCCCGCTCCCCTCAATTCCGCACCCTGCACACACCACTCCAAACAATGCGCAGGAAAAAAGGATATCAAAAACATGGCAAATGAGAGAATCCTACTCTCCTGAAGTCCAAGACTTGTGCTAGCAAAGTCCACAACAATGTGGGTTCTGTGGAGGCAAAATGTACAGAGAAACGCATAACAAGGAGCGTTGTCACATATTTCTAAACTTGCACAGAGGCCACGACATACACCCAACACACTCCACCTGTCAGTGGTCCCCAACCCGCTCACACAAACTTCCTCAAATTACATGACACTACTCATCGGGGGTCTGCACTGACAATTCCCTAAAGAGAGCAAAGAAATCTAATCCAACTCCTGCAGCACTTGCAAATATTGACTCCTTGGATCAGCCAAATTGTTCCCACAACCACGGCAGAAACCCCATAGCTCCTCCCAATGTGAAAACAACTCTTCCTTTCCCGACAAACAATATCCACAAAGTAGAGTCCCAACACAGTACCTTCTGCAGGCTGCCACATCGGACCTTTGCGGCCTGATCAGGGTGTGACCGAGTCCCCACTTCATTACCACCAACTTCACTTCAGTCTGCACAACTTACTCCCCGACCTGGGCAAACTCGATCGCCCTCCACACTGTGCTGTAGAGACATCCACCGGCACCCTCTCACTCAGGCAGCTAACTCTCCAACTGGCATAAGTGGAACACTCACAGGGAAACACACATCAACATTCCGCCACTCGCATTCCACAGACATACAGGCAGCTCACATGCTCACAACATAACATGAGAAAGAAGCACATCACAGCAATAGGCTTTTCGAATTGGCATCCCATTTAATGGGAGGGTAGGAGCAGTATGGGTTGGAATTAAGCATACAATCCCTGCCATTTAACTGTCGTCTACTGGAGAGGCGGGTTGTCCTCTGACGGGCCCATAGGTCAGAGCACACCCTCTAGTACCTGTAAGACAAAATAGCTGCACCGTGTGAGGAATGGGGGTGCAGGATTCACTTACTCCAACACAACTCATTAATGAGGACTCAATAGTTTGGCAAAGGGAAGTCCGTTTAATGACAAGTACAGAAAACGGTGAAACAAATGGGAATCAGCAGTGATGCGATCGCCTGTCTCGCTTCAACTTCCTCGAACTTCATACAAACAGTAACTTTTATGCTCAAAACTCGTCACCATTGACGTCTAACTCTACAAGTTTGTCATGCAATATAATTGGTTGGAAAAGGTAACTTAATATTGGTGCTATAATCTGTATATGGTAACAGAGCATGCAGATTGGATAACTTTTATCGGGTCCCCTATATCACACGTGATAGACGTCACTACAAGTACAACGTCCTATTGGTTCTACTATCTATAGGACCCTAGATAACTTGGTCCATTGTGATTGGGCAGGTTACACCCCTAGACGTAAATCTCCATTTTAATTAGCAGCATGCAGAAAGGACACCCAGATGCCTAGTGCCCCAAGATTCACCCTGCCTCCCTTCCATCAATCAGTGCTTTTGGGCTATGTGTCAATTAGTTGGCTGGGTATGGCCTCGAAACTGTAGCCTCTTATCTGGAGAAGTTATGGCATCCTTGGATCTGGGTCACATCAGACGTTGGTAACTTTTCGCGCCTGGCTGGTCACATGTCTGTTCACCGTGAATCTGGTTCAGTTCCAGCTTTTTCTGTATTTGATTCTTCTTTAGCCTTGCCACCTGCCTGGGGCCCCCTTTATCTTGACCTTCACAGGGCAGGCTGGTATGCTCTGAAGTTTCGATTCTCCAGCGTTGCCACACCCCCATTCCTTGGGTTGACCTCGAATTCCCAGGAATGAGCAACTTCTTTGCTGAGTTTTGATTCCGCTCTTCTTTCTGGCTTTGGCTGGAATATGAAACCTGGCCTGATAGGCTTCTGGCTTCCTGGGCACACTTCTGCTTACAAAATGGAGTCGCACTTGTATAACGTGCCTTATTGAGTTAGATATATGGTTGGCGCTTGCCGCTCTATTCTTCTACTAAGCATTGCAAGCAGTACTGTTTTCTTAGCTTCTTGCGTTCCAAGCCTATTTACACGCGTTAGCTGGTTCGCTACTTCCATCTTGCCTCATAGCAACGTTTCCTTACGTTTCAACATCGTCTCTTCTCCTGTGTCCATTACATCTATTTTTCATAGCTACTCGCAATGGCGTGCTATCCTTGATAGCCGTTTTCTTTCATCCGCAAGTCTGTCCAGGCCCTTGTGTCATTTCCACTGGCCATCCATTAAGGCTCTTTGGGTCTCTTCGTGGACCGTCTGTAGGTACTCTTCATTTCGTCTCAGCTGCTGGTATGGTTGTCTAAGAGGGTATTGTGCAGCCCATCGTTGTCTAGTTACAGGTGCTTCAACAGGTATTGCTCTTCTGATGTACTCTGGGCAGAGCCCGAGTGCTGCTCTCTGTTGGTTCATTTGCTCCTCATATGCCACATACCTTGGTGAGTACGTTTCTGGTACCTCGAAATGGAGGGCAGGGGTGCAGGCCATGACTGGGACCTCCTCTACACCCCCCCCTCTGGTCGGTTCATCGACCATTTCTGCTTCCTCCTTTGTATTAATCTTTTTTTGTTTATCTGTGTCTTGTTCGTCATCTTCAGGGTTTGTACAAGATGGTGTGAATGTGTGTATCTTGGGAGTCCATATTTTTATCACACCTTTCAAACTTCCTGCTGTTTTTACATGTTCGTCTTTATTAGCTGGCATTGTCCATTTGGGCTGCAATAGATCCATTTACCTTTGGACTTTCGTTTCTTGGGATATGTGAATTTTGTTCCTTCTGGCGCAAATTCACTGGCTTTCACAAAGTCTGTTATTTCTGCATCAGTCAGATCTCTGGGCTTCCATCCTGGTTCGACATCGACCATGATTTTCATCCCAATGGCTTTCTTCGCAGTTTTCTGGCACTGTGTGATGATTATTTTGATAATACAGAATCCTAGCAGTATCATTGCTAGTAAGGCTCCCAGAAACTTGTATATATCTGCCATCCATTGCGGGACCCATGAGAACAGGGCTCCAAACCAGCTGTCGTCGTCCACTTCAACACTTTCATCGATCATCTGGTTCTGTAGGTTTGTCAACATACTTATGGCTCCTGTTAAGGTTCCATTTTCTTCATCATGCGAAGGTATAAACGTGCAACACGATTCTCCGATTTTTGCGCAAACACCTCCATCCATCGCTGTGATCATGTCTAGTACATATCTGTTCTGGAGGGTCATCAATCGGATTGCTCTTAGTTCCTCTTGATCGCGTTAAATCCTTTTATAGTTGTGTTGATAGTCTGCAGTAACTCCCATCTGGTTATCTGCAACCATTTAGCATTCACTCCGACTTGGATGTGTGGCAAGAGTAGTGTTGTGAATACTGTTGAGGTGAGGCTAAACAGCCTGTGTTCATATGGGATTGCATGGAATACCTCTTCTGATTTGGCAAAAAAGTAGTTTTCTCTTTTCATGCGGGATACCAGTTCCACAGATCTCCTTTTGCTCAGATGAGCATCTGCTTTCGGGAAATTGTCAATATTTAGGTCATTTTTTGGGATCACTAGTGCGGGAACATGGACGTTCACTAGTGTGCATATGCCTCCCCAGTTTTTCGGTAGTCTTATATATGCCTTGGATCCACATGCCCAGTAATGGTCCATGATGACTGCGGTTCCTTGCGTCATTCCTGGGGCTTCAAAGATTTGTCAGCAGTTTACATTCTCTCCCATCTTCCTCGTGCCATTACTTCTGAAGCATAGCTTCGGGCTTTCCAGTGGTACTATTTGCAGGGATCCTCCTCTGTCTTTGACCCATGTTAGCAGCTTTATCAATTTCGGCCATAGAGGTTTGCATAACCTCTGTGAATTCTCTATCGCTTCTTGGCAGGCTACAAGGACCATCCATGCTCGGCAGATTACTACTCCTTCTTCCCATCCATTTGGGGAAACCACTGTTCCCCATATGTGCATTTGGCCTCCGTTATTACAGATTTGAGCCTCTTCTGCAGTTTTTCCTTGAACATTCAGTCTCTGGTTTATTTCCCATCTTGTTCCTGATACTTTAACTTCAGGGTTCTCGTATCTGATCAAGTGATTCCTGGTGTGTCCTCTGTTTCTTGTTTTAATGTCCTGGACGTAGCCGTCTTCGTCTGGGAAGTCCTTTTCAGTGGCCCATATCAATGAGGCGTCTCTCCCCATAAATTGTCCTCTGGTGTTGCACATTGCTACGTGTGACATACAGTGTGCTGTAGGGACATCAATTTCTACAGCTACAAAGATCTTGGATTTTCCCATGCTTTACGGTAGAAGTGCACAGACGAAGCATTCTCCTTCTGAATGCCTTCTCCCCACTTCCTTCATGTGTTGGTACCAAATATTGTTTCCGAGATGGGCTGTGCTGTCCAGGTAATCGTTGAGTTCATTGTTATCTTCTGTGGGCTTCTCTTGATTCTCAGTGTCTTTCTGTAGTTCACTATGAGTATATCTTTAAACGTGTCTGTACTGCTTTTCCACCCTGGGCCTCTCTCTGGCATGGGTTTTGGTGGAGCAGGTTTCATGATCTGTATCGCTGTGGTAGGAGAAGGTTTTGTGTTTCTTTTCCTCCACTTTTTTAATCTTTCGTAGACTTCCTTTAACCACCATTGGCTTGCCATCTGCCCAACGCGTGGCTGTGTCATGGGCCTGGTGCTCGTTTCTTGCGTTGGAACCGGTGTGCTTGTTATTACAGCATTTGCAGGTTTGTCTTTCAGTTCCTCGTGCAGTTTCTTTGCTCTAACTATAAACGGAAATAAATGATCTATCAACATTTGTGTTTTTTCTGTGAATTCTCTTGTGGCTGCTTCAGTCCTTTTGAGTGCCGTCGCTATCTCTTTTTAATCAGCCTTTCGCTTGTTTCTTCTTGGTAAGTTCCACTGTTTTCTGGGACTGGTTGTTCGGTAGGCAGTCTTGCACCCTCTGTTGCTTTTGTTCGAGGTTCTATAGCCATTGACACTTGCCCTGGTTTGTGCGCATCCTGTGTGTGGGTGCGTGCAGTGGTCGGTGCTGAGTTTTCACTCATTCTGTGCTGACCCTGTCTCCAGCTTTTCTCTTCATTCGTTACCTCAAATGTGTATGAATCACTGTTAATTACATTTAATTTTAGTTCGTTAACCTTACCATCAGGTTTTCTTGGAACTGGAATAACTATATAGGGTCTGGGTGCTTTTGTGGGACTTATGCAAACGTTATCTGGTGGATTCACTGAAATTGGGACACTTCGTGCACCAAAGAAGAAAGCAGTTCTAATAGTCAATGACAGAAAGACAATGATAATTACTATACATATGCACATTATCGTTCGATAGGACAACTTGCAGCATTTTCTTCCAGGGAAGTGGGGGTGCCCCTTCGCCTGTGGGAGGACTAGGTTACTGTTCTGGGCCCCCATTTCGAACATAAGTCTATCGTCAGTGTTTATTTCTTTTCACTTACTCCCATCTCGTTTCTTAAAAGTTTGTAACAATAAAGTGCCGAGTGCTTCTCAAGTGTCCCCCCCTCTTGCGGGTGATGACGGTAGTCTCTGGTTATGGGATATAGTTCCCTTGCTAGACTGGAAAAAGGTTAGGCTAACATCTTTGGTAAGCCATTCATTATGCATATCTACAATAGGTAAGATCCCAGTGCACTCCTGGAATTTGCTTTGGTCCTGAGGACATGCTGGAACCTGTTCAATGCGAAGGAATGAAAAGATGGTACTACTAAAAATCACACAAAAATAAAATGTCATAAAAATAAAATATAAAAATAAACATGGAAAAATAAGAAAAAAGAAAAACAAGACGGTGAAGTTCTCGTCTCTGCTCTCCTGGATCTGTCCCTCGGTGGAAAGTCTCACTGGAATCTCCTCAGGTACTCTCTCTGGAAGTTGGGCAGCTCCACCTGCGCATGATCCCATGGAGGAGTGTGCCCAAATGTGCGACATTGGCTGGAGCTCTGATGAAGGTGATGACGTCAACATCGGCAGGTCTCTCCGCCATTTATGGAAAGTCAGTGTCTAAATGAAACAGCACGTTATGTGCCAGCTGGCTGTCCTCGGGTAATAGGGACATTTGTCCTGCTTTGCTGGGTCCTGGATCACAGGCCTTTCTTTCGACGTGAACAGTCTCTGCACTTGCCTGCTGCGTAGATTGCAACCACGTAGTTTAGCTTGATCCACAGTTGGTTCAGGTATTCATTGTTTTTTGGATCTCTGATGAATGTTAGGGTAACCATGGTTCTCCCAATGAGTCCTGGGCACTTCTCTATGATGCAAAAGAACTGCGTGTATGTCAGTTCATCGATGACCACTTGTGGTGGAAGCATTTGTGTCCTTTTTACTGTGCTCGGGTAACTCGGCGAAGGCTTCTGCGATGACAGTCAGCAGTGCCAGATAACATTTTTGTTAGCAGGATCCCGAATAAAGTCTGTGACACTGGTTACTCTCCCTACGAGTGACGGATATGATATTACCACTAACTGGAAGTAAGTGAGTACATCCGACGTGAGATTTCTACTGGGAGATACCATAAGTTCAATAAACACAGTCTTGACACTGGTTGCTTCAGGATACTGTGGTAAGCTCTTGGAAAAGTCTTGCTTGCAGCCTATCAGAGTCTTGATTCTTTATAATGCTTGCTTGGGACTTGATTCAAAAGTTCACGTTATCAACGTTGTTGTGGCTTCGGATGTGCAATTCTCTTCTTCACCCTGCAACTTGTTATGCACAGAGCGTCCGTTTTATTGTCCTTTATCACCTTTCTTTCTTTTTTCCAGCGGAAATGTCCAGTTTTGAAAGCCCCAATTTTAAAACCGAGTTCTTTTGCCTTGAATTTGCTGCTCATGCGTCCTTCTTCCTGGCCATGGATCTTGTCTGCACATGCTTAGGTTCTTCCCCGTTGTCTGTGTTTTCTTCACGGTTAGATGCAGCTGGAGGGCTCTCTCCTATAGATGGTTTAATGTCATTTAGGAAGAGCCATGCCCTTCTGCCCTGGACTTTGACAGCAGGAGTGCAATCCTCCACAATGAAAGCGACATTAAATCTTGGTTCATCCCACCTTTTCCTTGTATGGTTTTTGATTAAAACTGCATCACCAGGGAAGACGAGTTGTGCACATAGAACTTGAATTGGGTCTGTCTCAGCACCTCCTGTTATGTTTTGTGCTGCGCTGCACCCTTTTCACCGTTGCTGCAGTTGGCCTGAAACGACAGAGAGGCTTGATGTCATGCAGTTCAAATACTCCTGCAATTCTGTCCCCAAGACCTCTCTGGTTGGTTGGGCATCACATCTAGCTCTATCTCGGGGGGGGGGAGCTAAAGGGAGGGGGTCCTCATTCTTCTGCCCGTGACTATCTTGTGCCGCGTGAGATGATGGTCAGAGCCTGGCTGGTTCCGAAGTGCATACAATGCCAGTGGTAGACCGTGCAGCCATCCCTTTTTTTAAAGTGAGTTTCAACTTGGCTATCCTTTAGCCTCTCACATATGTTGTTTCCCTCAGGATGATACGCCGACGAGAACTTGTGCTTTATACCAAGCAACAAGCTGATCTGCTTGAATACTACATTAACAAAGTGAGCCCCGTTATCTGACCTCACTACCTCACCCCCCCCCCCCATCTAGGTAACACTTCCCTCACCAGGAATTTAGCAGCACATGTTGAGTCTGGGTGTGCACAGGGACCTGCTTCTATCCATCTAGCGAATGGACACACCACTTCAATTAAGTACCTGTACCCGTTGCACACTTGAACCATGTCGACATAATCGATATGCAAGTGCTGAAAAGGCCCATTGGGCCGGAGGATGACTCCTCTTACTACTTTTAATGTGTGCCCAGCAGTGAATTGCTGGCAGATTATGCAGTTCACCATAAAGAATGGAACATGCTCCGACAAATTCGGTGTAAACCAGTCTTCTGCGAGCATTGCAGTGAGATTTTATTTTGACATATGGATAGGGTAATGTAATTGCTCCAATGCTACCTTTTAATAGGGTGACAGGCATTACTGGTTTACCAGTGCTGTCTTGCCTCCACAACCCGTCAGAGGGGATCCATAGATTCTTCTCTTCCTGAGGTGTCTCCCCTTGGCTCCATCAGTTGAGTTTGACCCATATTGCTATAGGCTTCTGGTGTGGCTCGTGTGACCATCATTCGCTCATGGGTATGTGCCACCTCCACGTCCATGATTGTTTCGCTCTTGGATGCCATACGCTTGGCTTCCGTGTCCGCTTCATGGTTTCAACGTGACACAAAATCCGTCCCTTTGGTGTGAGCAGCACATTTCATGACCGCTATACCCACTGGGAGCTGTAGTGCCTTTATCAACCTGTCCAACAAGGCTGCATGTTGCACTGGCGTGCCGTCCGCTCGGAGGTAGCCCCTCCTTTTCCAATGTGCTAGTCCTGCGTGCACGGTGGATGTCACATAGGCAGAGTCACTGTACACCGTTACTTCCTGATCTGCATGATTCTCAATGGCAGTATCAACGCCATTAGTTCTGCAGCTTGTGCTGAATAGTGAGATGGTATTGGCGCACTAACGAGTACTTGAAACTCTGCATTTGATATGTGTTTTACCACGGCTACGCCTGTGTATCTTTGTCCATCCTCTTGGTCGATTATTGATGATCCGTCAATGAACACGATCTCACCACCCGCCACGGTATTCTCCTTTACCCTGATATAGAATTCCTCATAGTTTGCACAGTCGTGTAGATGTTCTCCCTCAGTGACTGGCTCAGCTATGAACTTAGCTGGATTTACAGTTTTACATCGAACTATTTTGATCGATGGGTTCGAGATATATCACCTCATAGGCAGACGCTCTCTGCGATGTCAGTGTACCCTTTGGTTTCTCTAAAATGGCGAATAATGAGTGCTCGACGTATAACGTCATGGAGCATCCCATTAAAATGGTTGACGCCTTCTCTATGGTGAACGCGGCGGCAGCTAGATTTTGTTCGCATGGGATGTGGCCTCTCATAACTGGGTCCAGACTCCCACTGTAGTACGCCAAGGGTTTATACCCCAGTGAGGTTCGCTGAGCGAGTACTGCCGTCATAACATTGCCATCAGTGTGTGAGAATAGGTAGAATTCCCCTGCGTAATTAGGAATCCCAAGAACTGGGGCCTTACAAATTGCCCCCTTGAGATCTGCGAACCCCTTCTCCATTGCCTCAGTCCACTCAATCTTTTCCTTTGTTGCCTGTGCCCTCCTTAGGGGCTGAAGCAAGGGCTTGTAATTGAAGACCCATGCTCTGACATAATTGCACAGGCCTAGGAAGCTCTGAATTTTCTTTATCGTGAGCGGCTTAGCCGTGTTCATGATAGCTTCTGCCCTTTCTGGGGTTACCTTTTCCCCTTGTGTGAGATTAGTTGGCCTATGTACAGCACTTCTTGTTGACAGTATTGTAGCTTTTCCTTGTCAACCTTATATCCTTTCTCAGCCAATATAGTCAGTAGCTGGACTGAATCGCGCCTGTATTGTTATTCAGTGGTGCTGCAGATCAGAATGTCATCTACATACTGCAAAACAACACTGTCTACTGCAATGTTGCTTAGGTCCATTTGAAGGACTCGATTGAAAATGGATGGAGACTCACAATACCCCTGTGGCAAGCTCATGCTTTTCAGGCGCATTTGTCTGAAAGTAAATGACGTCAGATCTTGTGAGTCACAGTGCAACGGGATTGAGAAAAACGCATTTTTCAAGTCAATCACCGTGAAATATTTTGCCTCAGTGGGTATGTTGCATAGGATTGTGGATGGATTAGGGACTAGGGGGAACTCTGCTTCAACAATATCGTTTAATGCTCTTAAATCTTGGATTAAACGCCAAGACCCTCCCTTTTGATTTCTTGACGGGGTAAATCACCGTGTTACAGGGTGATTCTGACGTCACCAGCATTCCCTGCTCCATCATGGCGAAAATTGTCTTCGTGATCCCTTCATCCGCTTCTCTGGACATGGGATATTGTCGCGCTCTAGGTAAAATTTCTCCTGGTTTCAGTTTAATTTTCACTTCTCCTGCCCCTTTCAGGAGGCCTACATCATAGGGCCCTGTAGTCCATACTGTGACAGGTACTTGAGCCATGTCATCATCAAAGTATTCTGGACGTATCCTTGCCAACATCATTCTCTGTGGCACCTCTCGTCTAATCATTTTGACCCAAAATAAGAGACTCACTTCCACCCTCGTCTCTTCTAGGTCTGATTACTTTGCACACGTTTGAATAATGCATCCCTGGAGTGGAGCATACTATGCCATCCTCCGTAAACAAAATAGTCATATTCAACTTTGTCATTAAGTCCCGACCCAAAATATTTACTGGGGTCTGGCGTGAATATAATAAGAGTACATTCATCTCACACTCCCCTACAGAGACTGGGAGATTGTCCGTAAAGGGAACTCTACTGTGAGCTCCTGTGAAACTCTGACTATCTATGTCCTAGCCGGACAAGGAAAACTTGCCTTCTCGTATGCACGAGCGTGTTTTCCCCGTGTCAACTAAGGAGTATTCTTTCCCCCCTATGATGAAATTTACCCTTGGTTCCCTGTTAGGGTCTGGTGTCACTGATAGGCTAGAGCACATCAGAGTTTCCTGTGAGCTGTCCTATTGTGTATATATAGGTTCGGTCCACTGTGTACTTGTGGATTTCCCCCATTTCCAGGGTTGACTCCTCCGAAGTTAGTGCCCTGAGACATTTGTGGCGGTGCCTGCTGGGATTGCCCTTGTGGCATGTTCCCCATGTTCGAGGGTTGAACCCCTTGCTGCGCACCTTGCTGCAAACCTGGCGCCTGCTGCTGCACTGTGTGATTCTGTGCACCGCCTTGTTGTGGGAGGGCAGGCTGATTCACCATGCCTGTTCTTATTCCTTGGCCATTTTGCCACATGCCTTGGCTTCTGCACACGCGCGCCACATGTCCTGTCATTCCACACAGCCAACATACTGGCGGTGGTCGGGCCATCTGTCCATCTGGCATAGCTGGACTGCCCATCTGCGCGTTCTGAAACCCTCCCTGATTACTCTGCCATCCTCTTCCTCTAAATCCCCTACCCCTCGGGTAAAATCCTGTGCTACCATGGTTATTCTGCGATGGGTTAGCCGCTTGTTGTGCATTTGGTTCAGCTGGGCTTGTCGTCATGGCTCCCTCGAGAGCATACTTTGAGAGTTTATTTTGCACCAGCTTTGCCTCCTCAGCCTTACAAGTTGCCTCCTTTTTTCGGTTCTTTTCTTTCAACAATCTACAGTAGTGTGCAATTGTCAATTGGATTTCGGCCCATGGTTTGGCTTCTATTCCTACCAATTTCTTGAGCTGTTTTTTCACCGGTTCAGGAAACCCTTGGAACAATATATGGTAAAATACAGGGATAGATTGCGTCCAAAATTCTGGATATAAATCAACAGATCCTCTGACTCTTTAATTTTCCGAGTCATTATAGCTCCCATATCGGAAGTGTCTGGGTACAGCGTTCGTAGCGCTTTCCACACTGCTGCTCTACAATTATTAAATGGTGCTCCGTCATGGGAAGTGTTAATTATGGTTACCCTAGGGTACCCGGCTCGTTTCCATACATCGTCTGCCCTTTCACCAAGTATGGTGATTAGGAGGCCCTTAATGTCCCCTATAGCTAAGGTGACTCCCCCCCGTCATTTTCTCTAGCTCATGTATCCACTTCCCGGCTCCCGATGTCAGCATTGGAAGCTTGTTTTTCAGGGTTTCTCGATCCATGTGTGGCCATGGAATATATTGTGGTCTTGCTCCCCCCTTTTCTAGCGGCGGGAATTGGAATGCACAGTCTTCCTTCTCTTTCCCCATAGCTCTCCTGTCTATCGCTGGGGTAGCATTCCCGCATCGCCGTCTACCTGGCAATGTCCTCAATCTGTCTACATAGGCAGGTGCTGACGCCCCCCTCTGACCGTGGGGAGTTCCCTCATGTCAGCCAGACTGCGCGGCAGACTTCGGTGTCCTAGTTGCGGACTCGCTAGCGTCTGACTGTCGTACCCCTTGGTCTCCCTTCTTTGTGTGCCTCGTTCGCAGTCTCTTCCACCAGAGTCGGACGCTGATCGCTCCCAGTTCACGCAACTCCTTGCATTTTCTTCGTTCTGACCAATCTCCAGCATGTCTAGGGATAGTCCCCTGCTCCCACTACTTCAGGTGACATCCTCAGTGTCATATAGCTGAGTGCTCTCCAAGCACTCGTCTTCCCTTCCCCCTTGGGAAATTTGGTCCAGCCCCATTTCATTGTATATTCTATCAATCGTTTCTGGTGTCGAAGTAATCTTCAATATTTGTCCCACTTGTACCTGGTACAGAGTCATTTGCAGGAAAGAATTCTTCTATATCTTCCCATTCTACAACAGGATTGGGTTTATTAACTTCCCGCTCCAAATATTCCAGATCTCGTGCCCTCTGTCTGCGCTTGCGTTCTATTTCCTCATCTACTTCCTTGCGCTTCCTCGCTTCTTCTCTAGCCTTATCTTCTTCCTTTCTCCTTTCATTTCTATGTTCTTTTGCCCTTCTAACTTCCTCATCTTCTCTTCTCTTCACTCTCTTTTCACATACTCTTAGCTGTTCGTCCAACATTTGCTTATTCTGTCTGTACTGGTCATAGGCTGCCTTCTGTTTGCGATCAAGCTGTTTCTCTTGATCTTTACAATATAGTTGTTCTCGCTTCAGCCTATCCTTCCTTCTTATTCTTTCGTCCCTCATTTCCTTCTCCTTTTCTCTCCCTCTTCTTTGCGTCTCATCAGACTTCTCTCTCGGTCTCACATCATCACTTCCTTTTCCATCGAGTTTCAATAATCTCTGTCCTCCCATCCATTCGTCTTTTGCGAATGCTATCTCATCTGTTCTGTCTTCACTTGCTTTCCATTTCTTTCCCTCTCTCTCCTGAACGAGAGGTGCACAACTCTGTGCCTGGTCCTTTCTTTCATCATCGCGTCTCTCCTTGTCTCTCGGGACTGCGGAGGCAAGATTAATTTCCTGCTCCTTCTCTTTGATTTCGTCACTACTGTACGTAGGTGACTCATATGCAAGGTTGCTATACCCCGTGGCTGCCTTGAGTATCTTCGCGGGTAGAGTCCCTCTGACTTACTTCCCTCGATGACTGGCTCAGACGGGGCTGGTGGCGCAGTAGGCGTCTCACCCCCCTCCGTGCATACGTTTAATATCCAGTCTGCGGATGGTTCTTCCTCCTTCGCCTGTTTGAACATCTTCCAAAGTTCTAGAACAGCGAGGCGTTTCTCTAATTTTTTGCCTGTGTATGTGGCATGTAGGTAAGTCGTCATGTGTTGTAAGATGGCTTTAGATAAGGACCCATTTTGTGGCCAAGGCATAAACATCTTGTGGGCGGTACCCTTAACCCACTCTGTACTGTACTTAAGCTTAGGTGCATGCTTGGGTAACTGCTTACACAGATGTGCAAGTGGGGTAACCACCTCCATTCGCAATTTTGTTACCAACAATACTTATGCAGTGTCAACACGTTCACCAGTATGAGCGAGAACCAAATACGCAAGCTCCAATCCAATCCCTTCTGCCAAAATTCTATACATCAATTGACTTAAGACCAACAAACCACTGGCCATTCCCTCTTAGTTACAGAATCGCGTAAAGCCCAAATTTAATTTTAAACAATCACAAGATACAGTTCTTTGCATTTGACATATAACAGGACACATAAAACAGACATTCGACAGACTAGACGGACACCAGCTGGACATGCATATTCCTGCCTTCTAATCAATACCCCATCATGGAGTTTAAACAAACTCCCTTTGTACCGTCCTTAATCGTCAACATAGTCTAATTGTCCCCCATTATGTGGGCTATGAGTTCACATTTCTTCTGACCGCTGTATTAAAGCGCAGGAACAAGGCAAATCCTTTTTTATCTCACGTCCCTCCTGGTATCCTTCGTTTTCTCTCGAGTGTCCCCCCGGTAATCCCTTGTATTTCTCTCGGGTGCCCTCCCGGTAACCACTTTTTCTCTCGGGTGTCTATCCCGGTAACGACTTTTTCTCTCTTTATGCTCGAGCCATTAACCATATATTCTTCTCTATTTCTGACTATTATATTTTTCTTTCTCCGCCACCCTCCGTTACCTTTCCCTTACTTATTCTAATGCCTACAAGACATTTGCCAAAGTAACGAGTTTATTGTTTCACTCGCCGCTCGCATCTTTTTCCTCTCTGGGACCTTGTGATCACTGCCCCTTCCTCTTCAGCCTCTTGCAGTCTTTTCGTCCGATTGGCTGCCCGTGGGAATGAGAAGGGTTATGCTTGTAAGGCAGGTTCCTTCAGACCCACTGCAGATTTTTCAAAGTTATTCTATCATTGTCCATGGGAAGCTTCTCAGTCTACTCAGCCAGAATGGCGAAAGAACTCGTGATATTGCTGAAGGCCTAGAGTTACATTGTGCCGTCGGTCTATAGGTGTCTCGAAATTATATAATCAATAGTTGATGGCCGAAACCATCCTCGCGCTACCAAGTGTACTGGAGAGGCGGATTGTCCTCTGACGGGCCCGTAGGTCAGAGAACACCTTCTAGTACCTGTAAGACAAGATAGCTGCACCATGTGAGGAATGGGGGTGCAGGATTCACTTGCTCCAACACAACTCAATAATGAGGACTCAATAGTTTGGCAAAGGGAAGTCCGTTTACAGTACAGAAAACGGGGAAACAAATGGGAATCAGCAGTGATGCGATCGCCTGTCTCGCTTCAACTTCCTCGAACTTCATACAAACAGTAACTTTTATGCTCAAAACTCATCATCATTGACGTCTAACTCTACAAGTTTGTCATGCAATATAATTGGTTGAAAAAGGTAACGTACAGGTGCTATATCTGTATATGGTATCCGAGCATGCGGATTGGATAACTCTTATCGGGTGGGCGCCTACGCCCCTCCCTCTATATCACACGTGATAGTCGTCACTACAAGTACGATGTCCTATTGGTTCTAATATCTATAGGGCCCTAGATAACTTGGTCCATTGTGATTGGGCAGGTTACACCCCTAGACATAAATCTCCATTTTAATTAGCAGCATGCAGAATGGACACCCAGGTGCCTAGTGCCCCAAGATTCACCCTGCCTCCCTTCCATCAATCAGTGCTTTTGGGCTATGTGTCAATTAGTTGGCTGGGTATGGCCTCGAAACGGTAGCCTCTTATCTGGAAGCATCCTTGGATCTGGGTGACATCAGACATTGGTAACTTTGCGCCTGGCTGGTCACATGTCTGTTCACCGTGAATCTGCTTCTGTTTCCAGCTTTTCGTGTATTTGATTCTTCTTTAGCCTCGCCACATGCCTGGGCCCCCCCTTATCTTGACCTTCACGGGGCAGGCTGGTATGCTCTGAAGTTTCGATTCTCCAGCGTTGCCGCTCTCCCCCCTTCCTTGGGTTGACCTTGAATTCCCAGGCATGAGCAACTTCTTTGCTGAGTTTCGATTCTGCTCTTCTTTCTGGCTTTAGCTGGAATATGAAACCTGGCCTGATCGGCCTCTGGCTTCATGGGCACACTTCTGCTTACAAAATGAGTCGCACTCGTATAATGTGCCTTATTGAGGTAGATATATGGTTGGCGCTTGCCTCTCTATTCTTCTACTAAGCATTGCAAGCAGTACTGTTTTCTTAGCTTCTTGCTTTCCAAGCCTATTTACACGCGTTAGCTGGTTGGCTACTTCCATCTTGCCTCATAGCAACGTGTCCTTACGTTTCAACATAGTCTCTTCTCCTGTGTCCATTACATCTATTTTTCATAGCTGCTCGCACTGGCGTGCTATCCTTGATGGCCGTTTTCGTTCATCCGCGAGTCTGTCCAGGCCCTTGTGTCATTTCCACTGGCTATCCATTAAGGCTCATTGGGTCTCTTCGTGGGCTGTCTGTAGGTACTCTTCATTTCGTCCCAGCTGCTGGTATGGTTGTCTAAGAGGGTATTGTGCATGTGCACTGGGCAGAGCCCGAGTGCTGCTCTCTGTTGGTTCATTTGTTCCTCGTACGTCACATACCTTGGCGACTACATTACTGGTAACTCGAAATGGGGGGCAAGGGTGCAGGCCATGTCTGGAACCTCCTGTACACTTGTTCCACATGCAACCTCACCAAGGCCTCTATCTCACCACCATGTAGGAGCAGGAAACGTATGATGATTTGTGAACACAAAGATGACATCTGTGAAAAACTTAGGTGGGTGCAGTATCCAACTGCCTTCAGGACATTTTGTTGGGTATTCTGTTTGGCACTTTACAGGTCGACCTGGTTGCTTTAATGACAAATGCTGTAACGTTGGAAGGGCAACTTTGAGAGTGAAATCACGAATGATGGAGTTGGATGGGCCAATATCTGGGGGTGGCTTAGTAGGATATATTGAAGAGGCACAAACCACATTTTTGTTTGTATGCAAAGGGAGGTTGAGTGGGTGGACGCCTTTTGCATGTTCCTTGCCCAGGGCTCTCAAACTATCTACTATTGGCAATGGGATATCCTGGAAGTCACTTTTGTGATGGTAAAATGTGGACCAGCCACAACCTGGTCACTTCCTGGTGGTTCTTCTGGAATGCAGCTCTGTTGGACACAATGCTTCCAATGAGATCTTTTTAAGTTTTTTCAAAGGCAGTAAATTCTTCGATGAATGGCTTCCAAAATTAGGTGCCAGGAAGTTAGGTGTACGTGGGTTGTAACACGCTTAATATATCATTCTAAGGTTTGGCACCTCAAAAGTACGCTTGTTGTATGACGGATAGTCTGTTTTGCGTAAATTTCTTCCTGAGATGCTGCATGTGGTTTATTTTCAGATTGTCCACAGTACATTCACAGATGGAGCGATTATGTAATATATCCTCTCTCTGCAGGCCTGATTCTTCCAAACAAAGCATTTGTGTCAAATGGAAGTCTTTGCCTGACCCTTGATCTAAACTATTTACTTGTCCTTCTTTCTCATTGAAATCCTATACTCCAAAAATGTTCAGTATGGAAATGTTTGGACTTTGAAAAATAGTGAACCTCTTTGTCATTGTTAGGTTTGGTTTTGACCAAATTCTCACCCAAAACTGTTACTGACAAACTGATTTGAAGGAAGTGTCCAGTGATGTATTATTATGACCGAATCTATTGGAGAAGTGTGTGCTTCCTGAATAGCACTAGGGGGATTGTAAGCGCCATGATGCCCTTGGGTGTACGTGCGCTTGACAAGTGCTATTAACATAACATAACATTAAATGGCGCCCCTATATTTCCCTTTTTGAGTTCTGTTGGAAATGTTCTGGAAAGTCTGAGAGCATAAAGTAGTTGTTGTGGGCCTTGTTATCATTCTGGTGAGTGGGATGTGCTGCTGGCTTGGAGGATGAGGCGTGGGATTCTGTTGTGGGAGAACATTCTAGCTGTTCTGCTTAATGACGTGTTTAAGACTTAACTTCTAAGTTCATATTCTGTTCTTCTCTAGGGTTCAAAGATGGAACTGCCGCTCTGGCTGGTGAAAGGTCTCTATGACAACAAACGGCGGATCCTCTCTGTGGAATTGCCCAAGATTTACCGGGAAGGCTGGAGGACAGTTTTCAGTGCAGATGCAAATGTTGTCGACCTGCATAAGATGGGACCTCATTACTATGGATTTGGCTCCCAACTTCTTAACTTTGAAAGTCCTGAAAATACAGAGATTGCAAAGACCATCTTGCAGGTAAGCATCATGTGTGGTGTTTTTTAAAAATCTTTAAGATTTGAAGGGGTTCATCTTGTAATGTGGCCCCCTCAAAAAGATTGAAATTGAGTCTTGGGAGCATGTTGCATGCCAACATGTCTTAACTGTGATATAAATTGTATGCCAAAGAATTGGTCATGCAGTGACACACTGCAACATTTGGACATACAGTGTTCCAGGAGCTAATGCCTGTCTTCAGTCAGTCCTTTTAAGCAGCAGATTGATGTGTCTCTCTCACAGTTTTACAGGTCAATCATCTTTCCTGGGATCGATTTACACGCGTCTGTTATGTTTCTGGTCCACTTTGGCCTGCTCCATTTCTTGTTGGAAACCTTGTAGAGTTTGTCCATTTGTATTTGTGTCCACCCAGCACGGTACTTTCCTATTTAAGTTCCACCTGATAATTTAAAGAGTGTTCTCGTTTCATTGCTGAATTGGCTCCCAAGTCGTTTTTCAATGAATTCATGTAGTCAAATAGGTCCTGCATTTGTTAAGTGGAGTTTGGGGGGTGGTGCGGGTGGGAGATGACATCATACTCCATTCTACACAGGGCCTTCCAGTTTTCTTGGCTGCTTCACATCCATTTGTATTCCATCTTTTCTACATTTCACAGTTGATTGACTCACTGCTTCCTCACAAGTGGAACTTTGTGGAATGTTGTTCTTAGATACATATTTGCTCTCCTGTCTATTTAATGTTGGAGTTGTGTGAGGTATGGTTCACTGAACAAGGCTTCCCAAATCACCTGCCCAGAACTGTTCAACCAGTGTGTGGGCACATGAGTAAAGTTATGGTGCCAGCAGGACATTTGCTACTGGGATTTCCGTTAAATCACCCACTTCTCAGAGTAATGGAGGGCTCACCCGGACAGTAACCACTCAACTTTGCATGCATGGCTGTAATACTCGAGCTGTTTGGGCATACCTCAGGAATCCCTTCCTTTTTATAGAATTTGGTTTAATAAAGCCTGAAACACAAATAACACATTACTGCAATGACAACATCAGTAAGTAGCTCACAGCTTAAAGAAACACTGTCACAGGAGAGTAATTGACATCAGAGAGATTGTGTTTATACTGGGCTAATGGGAGCCTCCTTCTTTGCCAACCAATAACTCTGCAAACTGACAAATATGAAAGTTGTCCCTTCTGGTGGTACTTTAACTTCCTTCTGTTAATACCTGTTTTTATAGGGGCCATAGATTTTCCCCTCTCAAGCACTGCCATAATAGGGTAACGAGGAGGAGCCTGTACTGTTGCAGTTTAACATTTAGCAACATCAAACAATCGTGTACCTACTATTCCCAAGAAAAATTGACAACAGCTGGCTGCAGCCTTCTTAAAATCTAATGGGGTCATCGGATTAAAGCTGGCTTTCTTTTAGCTAGATTTTGTCCTTCTTCCTTTTAAACTGATAGTCTTCTGTTTACTTGAACCCACCATTGGGTGGGAGGGTTCAAGCCAAGCAGTCTACCTACAACAGCCACTCCCGATGGTAACAATTTCAATTTGCAAGCTGCTAGCCAGGTATAATCTCACCTGCCCCGCAATTCTGTACATGCGCACAGCATGACATTTCATACTTGCAAAGAGCACATTTTCACTTGCCAATGGGCAGTGGAGAGTGCACATTTTGAGGACTAGTCTTTTAGGCTTTCTGATGCAGTGAGATGGCCGCTTTTGGCACCCTTTCGTGAAGGAGCACAGAATGGCTCTCTTCAGACTCCACCATAGCTCTTCGCCGTCCCTTACTTCTGTGTCTCTGCAAAGATGAGTGTGTTCCCGTGGCCACTATAGACAGAGCTACCATGAAACTGAAGTAAGAATGTGTGCCAAAGAGGCCATCAGGAAGGTTTGTTGAGTTTGATTGCAAGGAGGGTGAGCTCCAGACGGTCCTCAAGATGAGGCCTTCGATGAGATCGCTCCATCCTTGTTGCCTTACCTCCACCAAACCAAAAATCTCTTAATCCCTGCTCAAACCCCAACATACTTCTTTCCAGCAGGAAAGACCATTTGCCCTTTTAGATGTAAAGGGGAGTGGAGGGGTGGGGCACTTTCCAAACAATCTTATTAAGCAGTGCTTTTCCAATCACTAACTGTTACCTGGCAGATTATTCCCTCCCTCGTGGGTTATGTAATCGGAACAAGAACCTTGTCCATCTCCCCTGCATGGCTATTTCTTCCTTTTTGACACCGCATTCCACCAGCTTTCGCCAACTTCTCTGGTATATCTCAGAGCCGCTCCTGCTGTTTGTTGGTGAACATCCAGCACTAGTTCTGGTTCTGCACATGAGGTGCTCTGAATGTGTTTACTCTCAAGCACCGCAGAACTGCCGTTTGGGTGCTGGGAGTTCCACTGATGTAAAGTGTGTCCTATTCTTCTCCCTATCTGGAGAGTCAGTGCTTCGCGTTTCTCCCTAAACATTCTCTTTGCATCTGTCCTCATTGTGTTCAAACCTTCATCGTCCTATCCCCTGGTTCTGTGAGTGCCCTGTGGGTGTCGCTTGTCTCCCATGTCATGCCAAGCGAGATCTCCCAGCCTCCTTCTGAAAGTTCCTCACTTCTGACTGAAAGCACTGTAGGCCGGTTCCAGGGATCTTGCCAATCTGTGTGTGCGTTGTCTGGGTTTCCTTCCTCTCATGGCACGTTGAACTTACTGACTCTTCGCTGGATTGCGTTTGAGTCTTTAGTATTCCATTTGTCTTCTCCCTTCACTACTTTCTCCCTGGGTGCACTGTGCTGAGCTGCCACCTTGCATGGAATCTTCCATGCTGGGAGCTCTTCTGCGCTTGCTTATCTACGTTGTTCATTGATTTTACGCACCTTCTGTTTCAGGCCTTCTCTGCACAGTTTGTTTCTATAATATCCCTCTTCTATTCAGGCCAGAACTATGGCAGAGTTTATATACCAGATTGTAGGTTTTAAGTGCCAGTACTGATGGAACTCTGTGAGGCTAGGGAGGTGAGCCAACTATACAACATTCCCCTAGGGGGTTGCGGTAATCAGGACCTCACAGGGGAGGGACTCCTCTCTTGGGGATAGGGACTCCTGTTCAATGAAGGAACTCCCTAATCTTCTTTCCTATGGGACCCTGAGACCCTCATTGTCCCAGGAAGTCCAACCTGAAATAAATACTGGTTGCTATTGTAAGATCTCTTCTTTTACTCAACCAAGATCTGAAACCACTAAGAAAGGAAGAGTAAAAGAGACATAAAGAATGGCTGGAACCCGATAGTACTGAGGAGAGTGAAGGAGCAATAACTACTCCTCCTTCAGTGAAGATAGCCAGTACTGGGAAGAGCTGGCCCCAATCAAGGAGGCGTAAAGCATACCTCTTGGATCCTCTGCTGGGGAGGACCTAGTAACAGAGGATAGAAACAGAGAAAGAGCTTGCTAAAGAGAGAAGCTGGTATTGAGCCTGCAGCCAGGGAACCTCGAACTTGGGAACCAGAAGGTCGTGGAAAGAAGCTGGTCCTCTGTCGAGGGGATGACTGGGAAAGGTAAGAGGAGTACTCGTGGCTCGATGGAGAACCATACCACTTGGAAGCTGGAAGAAGTCAGGCGGTGTCATGACCTCTGGGAGGTGGACTCCATAAACTGCTCCGAGGTACCTGGAATGGCGTGAGACCAGGTAAGGGTTCGGGGCGAAGTAAAGATTGCTACGGGAGTAATCTCCCTCATCAAAGTGATTGCGAGAACCAAAACAGACGTAAAGATTGCTACAGGAGTAATCTCCCTTGTCACAGTAATTGTGAAGATCGCAAGAAAAGCCAATAGCCTTATGGGAGTGATCTTCCTCCACACAGTAATTGTGAAAACCATAAGAAAAGCCAAGAGTATTGAGTGATCTCCCCGGTCACAGTAGTGAAGACTGTAAGAAAAGGGCAAGAGTGGTACGGGAGCAGTCTCCCTCGTCACAGTTAGAGGGGAAATCCTGAGAAAAGCCAAGAATACTATGGGAGGGATGCTCCCTTATCTTAACAGAGGGAAGAGCCAATATCATTGGACACTGAAGAAAAACCAAAGAAGTTCCCAGAGAGAATATCGGAATAACAGTTAAGGAAAGGACCGTTTTGGACATTGAGAGCCAGGGGATAATCTGAACAGTTAAAGAGACTAGAAGATCGGTCAACAAGGCTGAGCCAGATAGGCCAGGAGAAGGGAACCATTTTCCTGAGCCCCTTTATTGTTTTCTAAATCTTTTTTGATTAGTGGTAGGGTCAGAAGTAGGTTAGGGTTTGGACAGAGTTTTTGCTTTGAGCAAACCACCCTGATGACAAGCATCCTAGTTAGTTCTACTAGGTAGGGCAAACCCTTTAGTATAAGGAAAGGTAGGTCTTTTTCTTATTAGTTTCAATAAAAGCCTTGTGTAAAATGCCATCCCTTTCTCCATCCTGCAGCCTAGCTGACAAAGCATGCATGGAACTGTTTCAGATGGGACTTTTAAATTCACTAACATTTGTTCTTGAAGAAAGTGCTGAAGAAGGAACCGATCAGTCGCTAACACTGTTCTAGACCATGAAGGACAGGTTACCAGGTTGCCCGACAGTTAAAGTGAGGTTCATAGAAGTTACAGAATTACATAAAAGTACTTGATGATACTGTACATGAGTTACATCTTGCGCAATGCGGCGTAGGTTACGGTGTACTTGTTGTAGTTGTTAAATTGAGGGTTTCTGATGGAGAGTTATTGTGTCAGTTCCTGTGTGAGGAGTCACATTTTCAGGTGTTTGCGGAAGGTCCAGAAGGAGACTTCTGACCTTAGGGTGGCTGGTAGGGTGTTGCAGTGTTTGGGAGCTACCACTGGGAAACTGCTGCCTCCAGAAATCTGGAGCTTGAAGCGGGGTTGGAGAGTAGGGGAGAGTATGTTGAACTTGTAGGTCTAGTAGATTTGTTAGGGGTTAATTTGTCTGCAAGGTATTTCGGGGCTGACTTATGTAGACCTTTATGGGTCATAGTTAGTGTTTTGAAGAGGATTCTCTCTTGGATAGGTTGCCAGTGGGGGTTTCGTCTAATCAAGGAGGCGTGAGTCTTTTTGGGTATGTTTAATGCTGCTCTTGTTGTTTTGTATCACCTGCAGTTTTTTGATATTATAGTTCATGGTGCTGGCATAGAGGGCATTACAGCAGTCCAGTCTAGACAATATGCTCTAGCTGGCATAGTGCAGCTGTCAGGGGACAGGAAAGGCCTGGAGGCAGTGATGAGTTTCGACGTGTAGGCAATCGCTGAGGCTGCGGCGTTGTCTTGTCAGAGTGAGGGCTGAGTCAAGTTAAAAACAAAAGATGGAGGTTTATATGTATTGTGACGAATCCCAGGCTATTGTCCCTGCTCCCATGGGGGGAGCCCCTTCCATGAGGCCAGGAGGTGAGACTTCTAGCAGTTAGTCCCCCTGGGGGTGGTACTCAGCGGGTGGATCTCATTGGGAGGGATACACTCCATGGGACCAGTGATGACTATGCTGGGAGAATGCGGTGTATAAAAACCCCATCTATGTCCCCTCTATCCTTTCGCTCTATTCAGCCCTCTCAGGTTCCCCACACATCTGTGTACCTCTGTAGTACGGAGGACCCTGTCAATATAGGCCATACTGGGACCAGGACGAGTGAGTCCTGCCCAGATGGAGTTGACAAAAACACTGAGACGAAGAAGAGCTGGCCAGGAGGCAAAATCCCACTGCAGAACCAACATACGCGGTACAGTCCTCGGGCCGGAGCCAACAACAAAAAGAAAAGGACTATGCCTTATTGACAGATCCTCCCTGGAGAAACCGAGAGCTGGCTGAAGGCTAGGCATGGAGAACATTAAAGGCTGTCTGAGCCTCGCGGGACACACGCTGTGTTGGCAGTTGCCCAGGCTCGAGACTTTGAGGCCCGAACGAGACCGAAAGCCGGACCACGCAGTCAGACCGAGAAGCACACACCAAGTAGGACCAGACCTGGAAACGCTGTGAGGACATGCAGAGATCGCTCGCAGGTGTGCAGTTTTCCGCAGCAGGAAGAAGCAGTTGCACAAAGCCGCCAGAGCAAGCAGATAACACCACACAATGCACCTGGGTTACCATAGCTGGTGGTGGAGGAAAAAGAGAGCAGTTGGGGAAGGCTGATGACCCCATCCACCTCGTATCTGTACCTGTGAAAAAGTAGGAAGAATGCATCTGAGAACCAGTGCCTGACCGGTTAGTGAACTGGGCCTGAGCGCAACCTGCAATAAACCGTAGATTAGGGTATGGTACCAATACGAAGTCTGTGAAGACCCGCAAAAGCAGGACATCAGGATATGGGACCCATACAGAGTTGGAGAAGCAAAACCCAAGCAATAAAAGGTGTCTGGAACCCACAAGCACCAAAGGGAGCACACAACCAAGGGGCTGGGGACCACAAGAAGTCGGGGAAAGTCCTGAGGCAACACCGAGAGGTCTGGGACCCATGCAAACGAAAGAACCTACACAGCAAGTCGGGGAGACCCTGAGACAAGTTAGAGGAGTCTGGGACATGTATATATTGTCGAGGACCCAGTGCCAAATGGAAAATATTTTCTGGAATAATCCTGTCCGCAGTCGAGTTTGGCAGAATAGTGAATGTGACTTGGCATTACATTTGTAAACTGGAGAAGGTGAACATGAGAAGAGACTGAAACACCCCCCCCCCCCACCCACACCCCCCAAGAACCGTTTGAAAGAAGAACCTCTACAGTCAGGTCTGAACCAGACCTGATGTTACATTGGTGAACTGGAGAAAAAGACTGGGGGAAGAGTGCCCCTTTTTGATACTTGAAAATTGTGTTTTGTAATCTACAACAAACTGTGAAAGAGGAGCGAAGACTATTCCCCCAGTAATCCTGTTATATTTTGTTTGCGTTTGGAGGATCATCGAACCACTCATTGTGCCTTTTACTTAGAACTGAATATTTGACCTAATATCCAGATCGAGAAGAACCTCCTTCTGGATTTATGAGACACCCAGTTTTCCTTTGCTAATCTAGAGTGTAAGGGATGGAAATAGGTTTGGACAAAGGACGGTGGACATATTATTTTACTGGACATCCTGACAGAATCCTTCCTTTTTTTTGTTGAGGTAGGGCAACCCATCATAGAAATGGGGCCAGACAGGTTTGTCCTTTTATTTACTTTTATGAATAAATAAAAGTATTTGCCGACAAACATGCCACCATCAATGTTCCCTCTGATTATTTTCCTCTTAAGTTCGGAACTGGTTGCCTTTCGTTCACATTTTATTTTCCACGTGCGCAACAGACAAAGGATGTAAGCCAATTTGTGAGCATGCGAAGTTAGTGAGCTATCATCTCCGAAGAGAGTTTGGAAAAGAATTTACCCTTCCCAACCAACGCAATTCTTTACAAATCTTTGTAAATGGTGCATTTTACAACCATTTTTCCAAATACATAGGTTAACAAAACAAATATTGTATATGTGATTATAAAGAGAACTCAACCCGTTCAAGATCTGCCACAGTAGCTAGCAAATGTACTCGTGTGCAGAGAGAAATGTGTGCTTTATGCCACTGGAAAAACTCATGTGTATTACAATAAACAATTATCGCTTTTCATAACTGATGTGGCTGTCAAGAAATCAGACTGGATACAGTATGTGTAGATGGAATAATGGCAACTAAAAGAAATATGTCAGAAAACATGCCAATAGGAATTAATGTGTCACTTTTAACTAATTTAGGGGCCAGTAGAACATGCCTCTCATAATTTGTGTAAGGATGATAATTGCATCCAAATAATTGCCCCACAGAATATGATGATACAAATCCCCTAGCTTCTGCTTACTAACCACATTACATTGTCTAGTGAGTTGTGACAGCACTTACTGAAACCCAGCCTTGCAGCTAAGAGACATATCCCTAAAAATGGGCCCATCAAAAACAGGAAACCATGAACACATAGGAGCCAACCCCCGGCCTCTGTCCACAAAGCTCCTCTGATATTTATTTCGAATCAGTGCCCAGCACAGCTTTGGCCAGGAAGGAACTCATTTCTGCCCAATCTCAAGATGAATTTTAAGGGGAAAGAACATCTTTTAATAAGCATAAAGTATCCCTGTTGGCAATGCTAATTATGTTTGTACTCCCTGAAAAATCATTTCACTTCAAGTAGGAAGTAAATTCTTATCAGAGCCTTGCTTGTAACCCTGACACAGCCTATACTTTTGCCCACCCCTCCTAACCACAACCTAGACAAAATTCAACAAGAGGCTTACTGAGGTGTGTTCTGGAGCCCGGTGGAAGAAAATCTGAGGTTAATAGCATTAATACTTAGAGGTACAACACTTTAGTGCATTCTTCTGTAGCTAGGGATCCCTATGTAATTCATTGTTCTCAGTTAAACAAGATGCAGCGTTATGCTACAGTCAATAAATGAAGAACACATGTTTATATTGAATTTGCTCTCCAGCTGAGCACAGAAAGAAACAGACGGTGCAGTTCTCTAGACTGTTACTAGAGTTTCCTATCCATTAGGAAACAAACTTCTTCACCTTAATGTACTGTCAAAACAACTCACTTGGTTTTTGAAAGTTACTAATTTGTTTATTAGCCACAAGGAGTGTTTTTCTCTCCTCTGCCCTTCCACCTGTACGCCCCACTGACCTCCTGCCTACTGTGCTAGCCTCCAATACTAGTAGACTGGGCTCTGTAGCAAGGGAGGGATAGAAGCAGCAAAATATTCACTGGGATATGTACATCCCCATGATACTTTGCAAGCAAAACAAATGTAGTGCCTCATCATGTTATTATTTTTTTTATTGTGTTCTAGTCCAAAAAACAAATTTCGACTTTTCACCAAACTGTAAAATTCACATATTAAGAGTAACTAAACATTTCAAATCTAAACACATTATTGACATAAAAAAGGGAAAAAAAAGATTTTTCCATCATATCGCTTTCATAATCATTGACATGCCAAACGAAAAAACTAACAGCCTGATTCGTGGAATTATTGCGTGAAAAACAGATTTGCGCGCCTTTATGCCCGAAAATCCCTGTTTGAAGTATGGGGATTTTCGGGCAGAAAGGCGCACAAATCTGCGGTTTTGACGCAAATAATTTCATGAATCAGGCAGAAAATATAAAATAAACTATCAACATTTTTCTTCATTATCCAATAAATTAGACCCTTTCCTTTCTAGATCCAATGTTATTTAACTCTTAAAGCGATCTCACCAAGTTCAGCTCTTGCAAAACTTTGACCACTTCAAACGTTAAAGATTCATTGCCCGAAGCTAATCTTTTCCAGAAACAATCTGTTTCTAACCACCAGATGTGACATACAAATCTTTGTAACCTTTGGACCCTCGGGTCCAACGTCCCAGGACACACAACCAGTAGATGTCTTAATGACTGTATCTCTGCCCTGTCACATTTTTGCAAATATGCCAGTCATTATATCTATTCCATCTCTTATATGTTGGATTTCCAAGGTAGGCAATAGATTCAATCGAAATCTCAAAAAGGCAGCCCCACTGGATGGATCTGGCGATTACTTCAAGTCAGTGGGTAGAACAGCTCTTGGTTACCATCAGTTGGGGTCATGGACGCAGAGATTTTAGAAGATCTCATTGTCTCAATAGTTCTGTTCCAGTCAATCCTTTTCATGGATTCTTTGACCTTCATGGGATTTTGAATCAGCATTTCTTCCATACAGTCTGACTGCAATAGAATGTTGGTATATATCTCCCTCAAGCTATTCAGATATGTATTACAAAGCCCATAAAGGGAAATTGCCACATCTTCATATAGAGAAGGGGACGGGGGATCGAGAATCAACCTGTACACAGACAACTACACCCCAAACATGCTCTTAGTGAGGTAAGGCCCAGCTTGTAGCGCACACTGGCAATAGGGACACCATCCTGGAGACCCAGGACTCGTCTCCATATTTTACCCTCCAATCTGTCCCAATCAATTACATGTGATTGAAGGTTGGTGTCAAAACCATACAACAGTGGTGGAATTATTTTACCAATGTAAAATCTAATGATTGGGACGATGGAGAACTTGCAAAATGTATTTAGTATTTTTTTCATTTGCGAGCCTAATTGCAAAATATTAGACTCGAGGCTCGATGTTATGAGCACCTTTGTTGGGAAGGATCTAACAAGGAAACCTAGATAAGTTGCCTCCTTCACTATTGGCATTTTTTGTTTCTTCAGATGCCAGATGAAAGGCTTGGTGATCCTTAGGGGGTGTTTAAAGACCTCAATTTTAGATTTTTATCAGGATTTATTTTTAGGTCATTTAACTTGCGCATATATTTGAAAGGCAGAGAGAAGCTGTTGCAAACCAATCTGACTGTTATCTAATAACACAATATAATCGGCGTATGCCAGGCAATTGATTTTAATTCTTCCAAGTGTGGGGCTTAGCAAACCTAAGTCTTGTAGCCATTTAGCCAGATCACATAAGTACAGATTGAATAGAAAAGGGGCTACTACGCATCCCTGTCGTACTTTTTATTTTTTTTATTTTTTATTTTATTTTGATGGATTTAGAGAGTGTTCCTGCCCTATTCAATCTGACTG
The DNA here is from genome assembly GCF_040938575.1 of Ambystoma mexicanum. Lineage (NCBI taxonomy): Eukaryota > Metazoa > Chordata > Amphibia > Caudata > Ambystomatidae > Ambystoma > Ambystoma mexicanum. The sequence continues at coordinate 989,141,759 of NC_090921.1, forward strand.
AAAGTTCTGAATTATTGTGGAGTTTTATCAAAATGGCCAAGAGGTTATCCGGGAGTCCCCATTGTCTTAACTTTCACCAAAGGCAATCCCTATTAATGTTGTCGAAAGCTTGGGACCGATCTATTCATGCCCCAAATAGAGGGGGACCGCCCTTGGAGAAAGAACCAAAACTAATGCTTCTCAGGACAAGGCCATTAATGGATGTTGAAAGACCTCTCTTAAAGCCTATCTGGTGTTTGGGAATAATGGCCTGTGCTTTGGCCCACTATTCCAGATCCCAGAGAACAAGGCCGGTGAAAACCTTTCCGTCAGCATCCAAGAGAGAGATTGGGCGATAGTTGGAAGGAGCCAAACGATCTCTCTTGTATAGCGGAATAATATTCTCCCTTTTCCAAGATTACGATATTTGATTTATGTCAATTATTCTACCAAAAAGGGCTGACAAGACCTGGGCCCAAAGATCAGGATTTGATTTCAGAAACTTAAGCCATTTGGTCCTGGGGATCTGGAGGAAGAAGAGTTTTTTTTTTTTTTAATTTTATTTTTTATAATGGTTTTTATATCTTCTTGTGATATGTACAGAGACCACTCTGTCTCAATGTCAATCTTAAGATTATCCGATCCAACATCACCGTAAAGCTTGGAGAAGTGGTCCATCCAAACTTGTTCCTGGATAACCCCATCTTGTGCTGTGTTAATGGGCCCAGCCAGTGACCCAATAATGGACCAAAAATTGCTTGAGTTCTTTAGGCAGATTGCCTTTAAAATACGTTTGCCCTCTAATTGTAGCAGATGGAATTTAATCGATCTGGACCAGTTCCTAGATCTGTTATTCAAGACATAGGCTTCCCTCTTTTAGTCTTGCACGTTCTTATTCACCTTTTTTATTTGCCTTAGGAGTTTCCTTCTCTCTCGTTTTTTCTCCCAAATCTGGACATCAAATTGATGTTTATTTGGCGGCTCGAGGGGCGGATATGTATTCAGGTGGATTCATTTCCCATAAGAATTCAACACATTTGCTGGGTTGACACCGATTCGATAATTCCCCCTCCGTCAAAGAGCTGGTAACCTTCCCCAGTGCATTAACCAAGGCCCGCCCACCCTTTTTAAACTTCATAAGTCGGTTCCCAGCATTATTCAAAGATGGCTCTTGTGTGAAACGAAGTTCTAAACTCTCTAGTCTTACATCAAAGACAGCCTCCAGTATAGCGTGGTCACTTGGGTCCCCGTTATTGGCGGAGAAGTTGAGACACCTATTAAAAAGACTCTTTGAGAGGAAGATATAGTCAATCATCAAATAACGTTCCTCCTTCGTCCAAGTGGGGGCCTGTGGAATATCCCCCCATAGTATTCCTGTTGAGCATAGCTAAATCCCATCCCAGCAGAAAATTATGCCACATCTCCCCATTAGTTGAAGGTAGCTTACAGATCATAGATCCTTGGGCTCCCCCTTTATACACTGGGAATTGAAATCTCCCATAACCAAAAGTTCGTAAGAGGGGAAACTGGGTCGTATAACGGATAAACAAATATGCTAATTTCTGATGGAAATCCAACAAGGCAGAACTCAAAGGGTTCCAATAGACGTCTACCACAATCCATTTGGGACCACTTCTATCCAACCTTGATTCAACTCTCACCAACAGGATACATGTGTCCCTGTCTGACAACAAAACAGAATGGGTAAATACTTCATTTCTGCAGGCGATAATGACATAGGCCCCCTGATGGCTGTGCCGCCCCCTCCCCAGAGGCCAATTCATGAAACACAGCCCAAAAGGGGTCTTCAACCATGTCTCCTGGAACACTATCACGTCAAATGTATCAAATATATAAGCCCTTTTATTGTCGGAGAAAAAGGATTTATGGCCCTTAGTATTCCAGACCAACACTTTAATGGTCTCTTTCACTACAGCAGCAGCTTCTGCGATTTCTTTAACTAGAGCGGCTGCTCAGGCAATCTCAACTTCAAGATTTGAGAGACAATCTCAGGGACCATAGACTACACATTGGAGGACGTGTCTGTTTTTGGGAGGTTTTGCATCTGGTTTTTGGTACATTAGGTTTGGTTATTTATACGTTGCATATTTTTGACTAAGTGGCAAATCGAAAGAGACCACATAGCCCCTTCTTGACCAATCTGTTCCGGCTCTGCAGATAGCATCCACTCCCAGTCTGGACTTTAGTCCAAGCTCCACCGTATCTGTCGATGTCGACAATGGAAATCTAATTAACTCATTGTCCGCTGAGGTGAAGAACTGCAAGTCTGGAACTCCTTTCATTATTGAGAGGATCGTACTCCGATTCAACCAAGTTCTTGTTTTGTTTGTCAGCTCCAATCTCGAGATGATAAGCACATTTGGCACCCTGTTCTGAACAGGGCCCTGCAATTTGTTCTCTTGTGCCAGGGAAGGTTGGTCTGTACAACTCCTTAAGCATGAACAGGTTGATTGTATGGGAGCAACTGCATCCCCTAACCTTTGTGAGGTTTCCATTATTCAGACCTCGGTGATCAAATAATTCCTTCTAGGAATAACAAACACCTCCTTTACAGGCAGCAGTGTGGCATTATCATTATTAGGAATTGGTGGTAAATGCTGACTAGCCGGGAGTGGCACAGTATGAGTCGTTTTTTCTTGGTGGCCTCTCAAGGTGGTGTCCCCTACGGCTTTCATAGTTTCAACTCGCTGTTTGCCTCTCAAGAAAATCGGAGCATTCTTTAACGGGTCACAAAGGATCTTGGTTTGGATCCCTACTGTTACTTTTGTGAGCGCTAAATTAGTGATCTCTGTTCCAGCCGTTTTATCTTTTTCTTGCTTGTTCTTTTTTTTCCCCCCTAGTTTCAATGGAGGTGTTAACCCATTCTTCTTGGTCTTACCCACTTCTTCTAAGTCAACCCCTTTAAACTTTCGAATTAAGTGATTTGTATCAGCACTCCTATTTTTATTTTTGCATGTCAGATGTTTTGTTTACTTTTATTCTCCTACGACAGCTGGTAAATCGTCATTTGAGTCCAAGTGGCGCTTCTTCCTCTTCTTTTTAGTTTTTTCATTTGGCTTCTTATGTTTGCCACTAGTTTCTATCCCCTTCTGGTACATCATCATCATCAGGGAAGCATTATCGTTGGAGCTAAGATTGTCCGGTTCCTCCGCCATCTGGTCTAGATGGACAAATTCTTCTTGAGTTGAGGCTGATAGAGGGGTGTCGACTATAGGAATAGTCTGGGCATCACAGGGCAATAATGCTGCGCATCGTGAGGATCTTTGCTGATGCAAGCAGTACCTCCCGAGAGCATCTTCAACCAAATTTGAGTTCAGTACCATTAGCTCCTCCTTGGTCCCCTTCTATTATTTCAACAAAAAAACAATTTTTCCAGATTTGTTTTTTTGTGTTGTACAAGGTCTCCCCCCACAGAGTCGTTGATAGCTGACTTCAGGGCTACCAAAGAGATTTCGTTAATCTCCAAATCCTTGGTATGTTCCAGGAGTAATCCCGAGAGGTGTTGTACCTCTGTTTTCTAAGTTTTTAATATTTTGACTAATGAGCTGAGGACAAAATTTAGAGTTGTGAGCGTAGGTGCTGCATCCTCTTGAATCAGATTTGTTTCTGGGGTATTATGTTTTGATGGGGACCTGTTTACTCTCTGTTTTAATTTATCCCGGTTTTCTGTGGCCACTTTGGAAACCTCTAATAGTGCTGATATTGCGTTAAGTTCAAATGAGGAGTCTAGGGTTATATGGGGAGCTGGAACTCCACCACCCAACCCCTGAATACTAACACCGTAGGTTGTATTGTAAAAGTCGCCCTCCTTTGGTACAGGTGGGTGACTTACTGTTTGATCCAAAGGAACTTCATTAGCACATGACGGTCCTTTCAGTGGTAAAAATTCTGAGATGGTATTTTTAAGCGTGGAAGCAGTAAGTGTGTACTCCAAATTTGATGCCAGCACGCGTTTCAGATTCTGGTGTGAAGGTGTTGATGCCGCAGAAACTCTCATCGACATTGGGCAAGGCCCTCGTTCCTGACTCCGTAGGTACTTGATTATCCTACACACACTTTTGGGCGGAAAGAACCTTCCACCCCCCCCCCCTCCCACTGGGTAGGGTTTAAAAATGGATCTCTCCACCACTGTGGGATTTTTGTCCCACCCAACTGGTTTGTCGAGTTCTGGAGCCCTAAAGTCCTCGCCTATAACACCACTGCGCAGATTATATGAGCCTGACATAATGGTCTTAGAAGTGAGTAGAATAATACCTTTCCCTGCCGGTTGGCCTTCACACCTTCACAGGGGGAAAGGCAAATATAGCAAGGTAAAGTCTGGCAAAATCACGTACTTGCAATCTGTAGAGGTTCAGCCCTGCAGCTCTGCAGCATCTGCAACAACTGCGACTTAGCACTAACTTTAGACGCGCTTTGCGCATGTGCAATGGTTTTGTATCAGTTCAGTCAGACACGGAGAAGGCTGAGGATGCCGAGCAATCAATAGCTCCCGGGCTCCCAGGCTTAACAGTGGATAGCAGAGAGGTTCAAATATAGGTTCCTATGCAGCCAATTATCAGCACACAGTAAAGGTATCTGTAACAGGATACACAGGATACATAAAGAGCTTCCCGCACTAGTCGCTGCACAACTGCGACTTAGCACTGACTTCGCTTATTTGACCTATGTGCATTTTAAGGAAATGTAATGAATCTGCATGTACATCATTATTTTGCAGTGAATACAAGAATGTTTGCAACTTACCCCACCCTTATATCATTGGGTATGATTATACAACTGATAATTGAAACAGTTTTGTATAGCAGCAAGGTACAGAATAATCTGATAAGGCCTATGCCCAATGCAACTCTGAACACTTGGAAAGAATGCAGATTGTGTCAAAAGCATTCTATTGTCTGAATATCTGTTGCCCTAATATTATAGACTAGTAATACCAGCCATAGCCCAGACCCATTATCCTTTCATGGCAAGTAAATGCTATTGCAATATTCCTCTCCACGTATACGGTAATGTTGGCAATGCTAAAGTAGCAGACGCTGAGCATGACACGTGTCTACTCAAATATGAATTTGATCTCTAAGGATTTTGAGTTATATAATGCGTACTTGCAAGGGGACAGTTTCAAAGTGCTTGTGTGCCATATGTACAAAGAACAGGAAGAATAGGAAGCATGGGATGAAGTTATACATCCAAGTAGCCTGCTTACTTATCGTCAGTATCAGATATTGGAGATAATAGTTGGGTTACATAGTGTGAGTGATGCTTTTATTATTGTTATAATTATTAGGGTATTTATTGAGTGTGGAGCCAGCTTTGGGAGCAACTGAGCACTTTACAATCATAGGGTGAAGGATACAGTGAGGGAAGCAGAGAAAAGGTGAGTGGGAGTTAATGGGAGAGGGCGAGGATGGGCAATTTGAAGCAAGGGATGTACAAGCAACCAGGGGAGGGGAGACAGTGGGGAGCAGATCAGAGTCTCGGGTACATTGGGGAGTGGAGGGTATGTGGACCTATGTTTTACAGAGGAGCCATTACTTGAAGAGAGTACGTTCTGGAGCTCTTTCCTGAACTGTAGCCACGATGGGGTGAGTCTGATGTTGACAGGAGGAAGTTCCAGAGTCTTGGAGCATAAACAGAGAAGGCTGGTCTTCCCGTTCTTTCCTTTCTGCACCGTCAGAGTTCAAGTCTGAACATTTCCTTAATTCTGTTGGACCGCAGACCTCCGGAGATGCTGAGTTTCTCAGGCAGATAGTTTGGGGACTTCGGGGTGACAGCCCTGTTGATGTTGCAACAGGATTTGAAGATGAAATGGGCTTGCAGCGGGAGACAGTGCAGTTAGAGGGGAGTTCGGGTGATGTGGTCGAATTTCCAGAATCCTTTCATGAGTCGTGCTGTAGTATGCAAGACCCATCTCAGGGTGGCCAGGGTAGTTGCTGGGAGAATAACAAAAGTTCTGGTGCTTGATGGTTATTCAAATTACAACAAACCTAAAAAAAGTGGATGTAGGTACAAGTCGGGTAACCTTTCACAGAACCAAGAGAGGAAGACTCAAGGTTGTCTGGTAATATCTGAGTATGTTCTGGGGCAGAGGTTAGAGTAAACGCGTGGTAGTGAGGCATATAGGAGCCATGGGTGGGGAGGGAACAGTATTTGGTTAATGTGTGCAGACATACCTTAGCTTTTTCTGTTCATGGAGCGACTTTTTCGTATTCGTTTTTACCTCTTGTGGCTGTATTATTTATTTATTTATTTATTTATTTATTTATTAGGGGGTTTAGGTTTTTAAGGTCATGCATGCATAATGGTGTAATGTAAATTAGCTAGAATATCACGACTAGTTATTTTAAGAGAAAGCAAATATCAGGTAATTGATGTGGCATGTGCCTTATTAAATCTTAAGAAGGTGAGAATTGCCTTCGTGCACTGCTAAAAATCCTCTGTGCAGCACCCAGAAGGAAGCACCCAGAAGGAAGCGCAGCTTAGAGGGAACATTGGCCACCACTGTGTCAGACTTGTACTTCTGCACTCTTACAGTCACAGATGGAAAAGAATGTGTTTACTGAACTGTACAGTTACATTTTGCTGAAAACCTTTCTTTGGTACGTTTCATAAATAGAACTTCATTGGACTAATATTTTATAGAGCATTTTTGGAATATGAGACCAGATTAAATCAAGTGTTCTATCCTGTTTTGGGAATCGAATAATTTGCTCCAAATTGTTACTCTTAAAATACATGGTTCATACAATAAATAATTTGGGGAACATATCATATGGCCTATTTTAGTTTGGATCATATTATGGTATGAAAATGTGCACTAGATGGTAGCAGTGATCTTGCTTTTAATTTTCAATTTAATACGGAAATCCATATATAGCAAGGTCAGCGCAGCCATCTAGACTACCTTTTTGCACATATTTGGATAATTCCTTCAAAGGGAAAATTCTTTTTGGTGGTGGCAGAAATCAGATTAAATCTGATTTTACTGAAATCTAAAAAGCCTAAAAATGGCCTACTATAAGGTCTTGAGAACTCAAGGACCAATGAACAGTAAACATTGATACACAATGCCGGCAGCTAAGGGAATGTTTGAAGGTCTGTACTGCGAGCCAACAGATTGGCGACCTAGTCCACTCAAAAGGCTAGGCACTGGAAGAGTTTCTGTCCCGATGAGATGAGACTGAGGCTCTCCAGGCCAAACCTACTGACATAGGGTCTCTTAAACAAATGCAAGACCTTTGAGAATCATTGCTGACAAAGGGTAAATCTATTTATAAAGGATCCTGAAAGAAGGTTTAAGAAGATAGCAAGGGCTGCCTAGGTGAAGACTGGCTGGTGGGGCATAGCGACCGAAAGAGCAAATAAACTGGGCTGTACGCTGAGGGAAACTGATGAGCAGCAGTTATGAGACCTATTAGTGAGATTCTTCCTTCCAAGTAAAGGAGCAAATCCTCCGAGTAGCTAGACCTCTACCACTAATGTGCTTTGCAAGTTCAGACGTAAAACTGTACTAGGATGTGGCTCCAAGTAAAGTGTAGGAACAATCAGTTGATCAAAAACAACTGATGAACTGTCGCAAAGTACAGTGAAATAGTTGGGGTGGGGCACTAGAATAGGTAGAGCACTGCTCTTGATCTTGTACCTTCATATATTTACTTTGCTGCTGGTGATGGGGCTCAAATGAGAAAGTGCCCTTCTTTCTCCAAATGGTAAGTTTTGAAAAGTGGTATTTGAGCCCTGTTCAACTGAGCGCTTGGTTTATTTGAAACTGAGCTATTGTTCTGATATATTTTATTTGTATCGCGCTTGTACACAAGTGTTTCAGAGCGCGACTAGCCAAAGGAGGGGAACAGGGGAGAACACAACACAACAACAACAACGATCTTACTAGGCCCAGTGACATTGAGAACGCGCATGGGAAAGGGAAAAGGGGAAAAGTGCATGGAAGGGGGAGCGTGGAAAGTGCAGAGCAGAGGAGATTAGATAAATAATAATAAATACAAATAAATAGAAAATGAAAGCAATAAACAGTGGTAGTTCAGCCAGCAAGTGGCAAGTGCTGTGTTTAAGGCAGCAAACTGGGTAGGTCTTTTCTTAGTGCAGAAAAAGAAGAAAAAATGTGGTGGCGGGGGTGTGTGTGTATGGGTACAGATACAGTCCCCAGTGCAAGGAGTGGCCAGGAGGCAGTGCAGGAGGGTGGCAGGGTGAGCAGGTACCTGGGCCCAGGGGACAGAGGGTGGCCAGGTGCACAACGCCAAGAGAGCAGATCAGCAGGGGACGGGGAGCAAAGGCAGAAGCAAAGAGGAAGGTCTTGAGGTTCTTCCGGAACCGGAGATGGTTCTCAAGTTTTAGATTGGCAGGGAGGCTGTTCCAGAGGGAGGCACCAGCTGAAGATAGCGATCTACCCCAGCTCATTTCTTTGAAAAACGATTGACCCGGAGGGAGTTGGAGGTAGAGGAGCGAAGAGCTCGAGAGGGGAGGTATTTGCGGAAGGATAGCTGAAGGTATTTTGGACCCAGGTCCCAGAAAGCCTTGTGGACAATGCAGAGGGTTTTGAATTTAATCCTTGCATCCACTGGGAGCCAATGGAGAGATTTCAGGGCTGGCGAGATACGATTCCAGGGCTTGAGGCCAAGGACAAGTCTCGCAGTCGTGTTCTGGATAAGTTGCAGAGGGCGGAGAGTAGAGGCAGGTAGATTTAGAAAGAGGCTGTTACAATAGTCCAACCTAGAGAGAGCCAGAGCTTGGGAGACAGTGAACTTCTGAGGGAAGGAGAGGAAAGGCAGAGTACCTCTGAGGAGGTGCAGTAGGAAGTTTGAGAAATAGGTTTGTTGCAATAAATAGGATTGAAACCAATTGTTGGTGCTGTATTTATTGTTGGTCAGCCGACATGTGTTTCAACCCTCGGGGGACTTTCTCAAGGCGTGTTGAGTAGAAGTCAAGTCATTGCTGGGTGGTTGTGCGAGTAAGTCTAGGATGCAATTTCACTTTCTAGCCCCGGTATGGTCAAAATCCCATGTTGTCCCTGGTATGGAACAGTGGCCCGTTGTCCATGTTAACACCCAATTTGATGTTTGAACATTTATTTTGCTAAATAGCAAGAGCTAGGACCCCGGTAGGGCCTGTGGTCCTGGCAGCAGCAGTCATGGCGATCTGTTGATGATCTCCAGGCCACCTGTTGCAAAGTACAGAAGGCTGCTTTCCATTCCTTTTACAATTTCAATGTGTAGGCTGCTCACATGATCACAAAATGAAGTGAGAGATTGGCCCTTGTAGAGAGCCGAGTCTAAACCATTGAGTCCATGTAATTGGCAGTGGGTGTGTGGAAAGTGAGCCTCTCTGAGACCATGGGACAGCACATGATGATGTGGTGGTGACTCGTCCCATGATGGTCAATATATCAGATGACCACCTCAATAAAGTTTGTTTAACCACTCAGGTCTTCCAAGATGATTTTTGTAACTGTCCCAAAAAAAGAAAAGAAAATAGGGGAGGAAGTATTCCATAGCGGGGGCCTATTATAGCATCTAGATCTTTTGACATGGAGAAGATTAGGCTTGTGGATTCGACTATAAGGGTGATTGAGTGTATGCTGCTGACTGGAGTTTAAACCCTTCTAACCCAGGAAGGAGTTGCCAATCTTATGCCTCAGCTACTTTTTCCTCATGTATTTCATATGGGTTTGTTCTCATTTTGTTCATATGTTGGAAACCCCTTCAGTTCTACTCTTCTACTGACCATTCACATGAGGTGGTGGGACAGAGTCATCAAACACTTTAAGCCCAAAGTCATCCACAGTAATGGTTAAGTTGGTATCCTTTAAATATCAAGGCTTTAAATACTGAGGGATGAATGCACAGATGTGTGTTTCCTCCAAGACATCTGCTGTACAGGGTGCAGCATGGGTTCAGTTACAAAGCTCTGCCTCAGATTTTAATTTAATCAGTAAAGGCGGACAGGAGAGGCACTGATACATTAGCTTTTCACAAGAATGCCCCCTTTGGCCTAACTGCTTCAAAGATGACTATAAAAGGACGATACATTCTAGTAACTGGTGGTGAACCAGCAAGGCATCTTATCTTGGAAAGCACGTCTTGAGTTGGCGGCACCCGCGCATAAGGAGGAAAAACTCCACTAAACCACCAGGGATTTGGTATAAGGATACCAACTAGCCCACCATGCAATCATTATTATTAAAATGCCTACTGTAAGGTCATAAAGCAAAGGAACGAACGTGCTCTTTGGATTATCCTACTGCCCATGTTAGAAACGCAGTAGAGCCGCGTGGAGAAGTTGTTATGCCCCTGAAGGTCAGGTTGAGTGATTGGCTTTGGTAAACCGGCAAATCGTGGGATTAAAGGTAAATTTGAGAACTGTCTAGTGTCCGTTGTACTTGGGTGAGAACTGAAGATGGAGGAGGATGTCTGGAGGAGGAGAGTGTGGAAGGAGTATGCAGGTTGTTGATAGAGGAGTATGTAGAGTGGTTCTGAAGGAGTGTGAGGAGGGATTGGAGTAGTGGTAGAGCAAGAGAAGAGTTAGTGGTAAGTGAAGGTAATGGTAGTGCTGAGGGATATTTGTTGTAGAGGTTGGTGTTAGTGAGGGGGAGAGAAGAAAAGCAGTAGTAGGAGAAGTGAAATGGTAGAGGTAGTAGTGGAAGCAGAGAGACAAGGGGAGGAAGTAGTTATGGTCATGTAGTAGTGGTAAGAGCAAAGAGGTAGTTGAAGTAGTGGCAAGGAGGTGAAGTGGTAGTGAGAAGAGGGGTAACAACTGTGAGACTAGTAGGACAGTAAATGCAGGTAGTGTTAATAGCGAATGGGGCAATAGAGAAGGGAGGAAGTCTGAGGAGGAAACGGTAGTGACATCAAAGGGTGGAGGTAGGAAGGCAGAGTGCAAGATCGGAGGGATAGTAGTGGGGTGCCAAGGAGAACACTGTGAGACATCAGTGTAGAAAAGGGCCAGGCAAAACTGTGCATGCGTGCCCAACATGTGAGCCCATGTGAAAGAAGGAACCATTTCCCAGTCTCGTAGAACATTAAGCAGGCCTACAGGAGGGAAAGATGGAAGGCCTCTATGGAGTCAGTCAACTAATCTTTAGGGAGATGATCATAGGCCAAGCCGAACAGACAGGCAGTGGACAGGTTGAGGGTCTCCTGTACATAGAATTAACGTCTGTTATTGACGCCTGGGCAGAGAGGAGAGCAAGGCCCGGGAGTCGAGATGGCCCTAGCGCCAGATACCCTGTCGACCCTGATAACCCATGGTTTCATTAGCTAGACATCTGTTATCAAATAAACACCCTTGAACTGGCAGATGTTGTCAGAGTGGTTATTTGTGGTGCACCAGTCACATTAATTACCAAACGTGTTGGACAGAAAATAGAGAAATAAGCTCCTACTTAAACTCATCGGTCCCTGCTCACGAGTAAGGATCCTAGTGAGCTGTTAACTATAACTTTCCTTCATTGAGGAGGAACCCTTCTATTTGTATGTCTTCCCTTGGCACTACCAATGCTGGGGTGTTCAGATGTACAAGTGAACATATATTTCTCCCCAGTTGACCTGCAGGCCCAGTAGTGGTCCATGTTCCTGCCTTCATGCCTGGTATCTTCAAAATCTGCTTACATCCTTGATTTTCCCCAACCTCTTCTTCGCCATCATTCTGGAAACATAAAACCGCTCCCTTGAGCGGTACGATGGGCATGGGCCCTGCTTCGTTTTCAACCCATGTGAGCAGTTTAGCACTTGCTTCCAATTCCTTGAGGAACTTGTCATTTTCTTGCTGTACTACTTCAACTGGATAGCATGTGCTTTGCTTCCAACCACTCCTTCTTTCCATCCGTCTGTTGTGTATACTTGTGGCTACACCAGCATCTACGGTCTTTCCCAGCATCCTGGCATTCCTCCTATTTCCGTGGGTCAATGTCTTGGGACACTGTAACTCCTTCTGCATCACTGTCTGTACTTCCCCCTTACGTGGTCCCTCTGTGATGTACTTTTGTATGAATTCCAGTAATCGACCAACACTTCCTGAGTCTTCATGTAGTTCTCTTTGTATGGGAACATCTTCTTGGACATCCACCTTAGTGAGGCAAGCTTCCTTTGGAATCATACTCTTGTGGTGCAGAGCGATAAATGAATGGGGCCTTGTGCTCTTGCTGCTGGAATTTCAGTTGCCACAGACGTTCTGGATGCCCTCATGGCATAGGGGGTGAGAGAGCAGACCTAACTGCTCTCTTTTGTTGTTTGTTTCCCCACTTTGGCCATGTGGCTATGCCACATGTTTGATATGCAGGTTGAATTAGCTATATAGGAATTTACCTGGTTAAAATCTACTCTTGCACTGCACCTAACACTTCCTTAGCAGTGCTTATCGCCTGCTCGGATATGGCTTTCGTAATAGCATGGATTGGGGTTACATTAGTAAGGGTCAAGGCCTGTGATTGGGGAAAACAACAATCTTAGTAGAACAAGGAGTGTAAAGAGGTAGAGACGGCAGAAGGCACAAAACATCTTCACAATATTACAAATTATATTTTCGATGTTATTCTTGCAAATTTCTTTGTGTTGGTCCAAAGGTTTGTGCAAGCCTGAGAAATGCTTTATTATTGTGTTAGTGTATGTTAGATTAAGATCTACGCCTATAGCATTGGGCGAGTGCTGCGAAGAGAAATTGCTCCTGCACTGTACGGATTCTCGAATCACCAAGCAGCGTAATGATAGATGGATTCCCAAGTGTCCGCTGTGGTGGGTAGGTGTGGGCAACATATAACAGAAATGCATGCAAAAATATCCTTGGAGGAATCGTTCGTTGAGTCTCTGCCGTATCACAGATCAGGCAAAACATTCTTGGAATGCTTTACGTCTATTGAAAATCAAATGGCTTGGACAGTCTTTACTTTCTCGACGAATACCTATTGTAAGGAAAAGCTAGTGTACCTAGCCTAGATGTGCGTATTGTCCTTCCCTAACTCTGGCTCTGGACCATGTTATCTGCTGGTGTTGTTCTTTGTCTTTCTTCTTGCATCAAATCGTCTTTTAGAAAGGAAGAGGTCTCGCCTCGGCAGGGCTTAACGTCTCCAATGTAATTCCATACTTTCTTCCTTTTCAATTTAACTGCATGGTCTGTGGCTAGCTCTACCACAAAGGGGCCCCTCAAATGTAAGATTGAACCAGGGCCTTAGAAAACTCTGCAGTAGGGCAGTGTCCCCTGGATAAAGTAGTGGTTGTTTGAGGATTCTTTCACTTGTGGCTGGAATGATATCTTCCTCACTGTTCTTCTACCTCTTCCCTGCACCTGCAGTTGGCGAGAAATTAAAGACCCACTGGCCATCAAAGAAGTCACATAATCGTACATTTAATTTCCAAGAATAGCAGATTTTGCATCTGCATCTGTCAATACCTTAATGGGAGAAGCCAGGGGTAGTCTCAGACGCCGTCCTGTTACCACCTTATTGGGTGTTAAGTGGTGGTCGGATCTGGGCTGATTGCGCAATGAAACAGTGCTAAGGGCAAACGTGAAGCTATCCCTTTTTTAAAGTGGCTTTTATCTTTACAATCTTTTCTTTGAGCAGGCTGTTGAGATGCTCACACATTCCGTTCGCGTGCGGGTGATAGGCACAGGAGAATTTGTGCTGCATCCCCAGTAGGGTTGTGATGTGCTCAGAAATCTCCACCCGGTTTCCCGATATTCGCGGCTATATTAAACTACAGATAACCGCGGCTATCTGTGGCTCAAACATAGAATTACTACAGATTGCCAAGGGTATGTGTAATTCCGTACCCGCAGTTATATATTTCTTTCTTCAAGATATTTTTACAGCTATAGGGACGTCGGGAGTGAATAATCGACCATGGCCAGTGACACTAAAGCCATCCAGGTCTGCCATCCATGCAGTAACCAGGACAGACTCTGCTTATCTTCAAAGTAAGGAAGGGGGGGCCAGCCTCCTCAGGCCATGTTGCCTGATAAATGAGCCAAAGTTACAAGACCACGAGGCTTAAAGGGGATGGCCCTTTCATGGCTTTGAAGCTAAGCAGGGTCAGCCCCGCTTACTGCGTGGATGGACGACCGAATGGGCATCCTCATTATTTATTTTTAAACCATGCTACTGTCAGTCCATGAATGTTTTGCACTTGGAGAACTTTTTTTGCCTTTTGCTCGAATTGCATTCTGGTATTTGTAGTCTCCCAATCAATATGGAGGGGGGGATAATGCCACAATTGTACACTTTTTGCCTAACAGTTCTATAAGTATCTATATGTTTGAGTGAGACTATGTTTACTTTTCAAGTTCTCTATAAAGCAGAGTATTGTTGAAAGCCAGACATAGGGGGGTGCGCAGGGGAAATGAGAGTAAGTCATAAGTATTTGTTCACGATGTGGCAAGAAAGTTTCCAATCATGTGCAGTTATTTTCCCCTGATTATGGCTGCTTTTCAGGGCACAAGTAAAGGACACGTGTGTGTACAGTATAACTTTGTTTCAGAGGGCGGATGCAACCCCTTGGTTTTGTTTGAGGTTGGCAAGCTTGCTCAAGCATTTGGCTACATGGAGTTTACTCGGCTTGTCATGTTCCCAGTGCAGACGCTTACTCGCTAGACCACAAGCACTGGTTTCATATTGGGATTTTGTTTTCCAGGGAATATTTCACGACAGATTGCTGGGTTTAAAAGGTGAGCACCTTTTTATATTTTGCCAGCATATTTATTGGAACATTTCCTCTTAGGTTATTTTTCTGGTGTTCATTACTTTTTTTTTTTTAAAGTCCAATGCTATTTTGTCTTGCACACTTTTTTGTAAGGGGAAAGTCAATTGAACTGATTTTGTATATTTCACTTTAAGATATATTTTCACTTACTGAGCATCTATTCATGGGTGCCACCTTTTTGATTTTCGCAATGGGGGCAAAGGTACCTCAGCATATGTTGTTATTCTTGCAGCCGGTCTTTTTTTTGTGCTGCTTAAATGTGGGTAGTTGGGGGTTTTACAATGTATCACAACAGTCACCAAGAGACCGGCCATAAAACAAGGGGCTTGTAGCATGCTGCTTAACCAAAGTGTGATACACCGCTAACGATTTAATCTCACTGTACTGTGCTAGAAATGACATTTACCAAGAGGCCTTGGTGTAGGAGAGAAAAAGTGACGTTTGAGGAAAG
Organism: Ambystoma mexicanum; assembly: GCF_040938575.1. Taxonomy (NCBI): domain Eukaryota; kingdom Metazoa; phylum Chordata; class Amphibia; order Caudata; family Ambystomatidae; genus Ambystoma; species Ambystoma mexicanum. Next base: position 989,156,915 of record NC_090921.1, read on the forward strand.
AAGATCGGAGTGGTCATGCCGGGGTAAGAGCAAAAGCCTTGCAGTTTGGAAAGTCTTCAACAGCGGAAGGAAAGTGAAAGGAGGGAATTCTGTGAAGGTGTGATTGAAGGTTGAGGAAGGGAACACCCACAAATTGTGATTGAAAGGTTTGAGCCCAGTGCAGGGAAACGTGTACTGAATTGTGGTAACCAGAAGGAAACAAACTTTTGTTGAACCGATTACTGTGGAAGGCCAAGTGGGCCCTGGTCCACGAAACGAAAAGCATACTTGTGTCCGAAACCAGAGTGTGTCGCAAGATTGAAGTGTGCCACCTTGCCCCTTGCTACAAAACATGGGGAAGGGAGTTTACTCAGCCATACTGACATCTCTTTCGAACACTGATTTTCGTTTTTGCATTACACATCCCCTTTACACATTTATTGCATTAGAAAGAGGGCTGGCATTAGATTTATTAGTAAAAGCCTTTTTATTTTGACTAAGGACTTATAGGACTTTATTTTCTTTTTTTGTTTGATGGTCGAGAAAACTCCCATCTTAGTTGTAGGGCAACATAGGAGTTTTCCAACCCCTTTTAAACCATCAATAAAGGTTTTCAAACTTGCAGCTCTTGTGTCCGTGTCTACTTGTGATACCATACCTCCCGCACAGTTGCAAGTGTTTTAAAATATTGAGTGGCCATGCCCACCGGACATGGCTGAAAGCCATGGCTAGTGGTCTGGTAGTGTTTTAAAATGGCCAGTGGCCATGCTGGCCATGTGCAGAAAAAAATCTATGGAATAATGAAACCCTTGAAATTCAAGGAAAGAACTCTCATTGCAGGGACGTTAAGGTGAGAACTTAACGCAACAAAACTCCTGAAATTCAGCTAAAGCTACCTTAACTTTGCGCCCCCTGTTGCGCAGCCTATGACCACAATGATGACATCACTGGTGACATCATCTATTACCTACACAAAAGTCAATGGGCCTCATTGCGGTTCCGGCGGTACCCCTGCCGGTGCTACGGGCGGGATGCCGCCGGACCCATAAAAAATGACCGGCTCCTGACTTCCCAGTGCCACTGGGCTATTCCAAGTCCAGTGGCCCGGAAGTAGGCGCTTGTAATTCCGTTCGTCCCCATTCCCATAGAGTCCATTAGGACTCTATGGGAATGGGGACACAGGAGCACCGGCACCATTGCTAATGGTGCAGGTGAGCCCGTGAAAACTCTGCGGGCGGGTGCCGTCCCGCCCAGCAGAGTTGTACTGCGCTGGTACGGAAACAACGGTGCCGGTAAGCTAACCAGCATGTTGTTGCAAGACCGGCACACTTAGAATGAGGCCCAATGTAATAACAAATTCGATAATATTTAAAGATTACTTTTACTTAGTACAGTATGTGTTTTATTTTAATTTTAACATGTTAATCACTTACAAAAGACATACAGAAAGAAATATACATCTATGTACAAGTTTTCAAGCAAATGATGATTAAAAACATTCTTTACTATATATATATATTTAGAGTAGTAATCACATTTTTTTTTCCAATACTCCTGTATGGAAATCTTAAAATAGATCTAAATACATAGTAGTTTCTTGTTTTAAAGCACTTCTCATGTCATTTAGAAAATGAATGGTCTACCCATTTTTCGTACAATAAAACAATTGAGTATTTACATATGTTTATTTTAAAACGTAAATAATTAGGGTTCAACATGTCTCTTTCAATTTCTACTGATTTTGTTTGTAAATGTACAGATTATATTATAGTGAACATGTCTTGGATATATTTGGCACAAACAGAAACATTCTAAGCATTGTACCATTTATAATTCAGTTACTATCTTTTACCAAAGTATTACAAAGGAAGGCTTCACAAGTAGGGATATGATGCATATGTAGCTGTTTACTGTTTTAAACAATGTGCTCATTGTTATGTACTATTCTAAAATGCTAATATTGCATATGAAGAAACGTAAGGGTGGTCTAAATCTGGGTAAATACCTAGTGATCTTACAGCTGATGCCACCTTTATTTAAATAATCATTATTCTCCAGCATGGGGTCTGGCATGGATTCACATGCTCATGAATATTCCCGTCGTCAGGCTGGGAATCCTCAGTGAAGAAAAAATCGGTATTAGTTTTGTTTCTGATCGGTCTTTCTTAGTAGTAACCAATCACTGGTCTCTGGGTCATGCTGCCCCCAGCCAATGACTGCCCTCTCCCTAAGCCCCGCCCCTGGCAGCCATCCTCAGATTTTTACCGCATGTTCAAGTGTTGGGAGTCCTCGTGCTATAGCTCTCTAGCGATTACTGCGTTTTGCATTTTTTTTTTTAAAGAGTTTAATCTCATTTTTTCGGTGAATCGAGCCTCAAGCTCCACCGTTTCTACTTCTGATCAACGGGGACCCATTTTGTAATTTTCTATGCCCCTCAAGGGTGAAGTTTCGTTGAGTTACGCTTCTTGGAGGATTCCAGAAGATGAGGCCTACATCATGGACATGGCCCAGGACAAGGGAAGCTCGACACCCGGATCCAAGCTGTTCAGGAACTGCCCTGGATACGGATTACAGAATGTTTCCAAGGAGGATGAGCATTCGAGATGTCTCTACTGCCTTTACGAAGACAAAACGTATGTGGAAAAGGACTGTGCGTTTTGCAAGAACTTGTTGGAACAGACTATGAGGGATTGTCAGATCCGCCTCGCCAGCTGGCTGGAGAAGGGCCCTGCAGGTGAGAATAATAAGTCCGAGTGATCTTCTAAATCCTGTGAGGGCGCCCAGGTGACAGGGGCCCAACAGAAGGCAAAGCACTGCGAGTCCGCAGGCACCGGGAGCGCCGAAGGGTCGGGCTCCTCGGCTGCCAGGCAGGGCGCACTCTCACTGACGACATCAACCACGAGCCAATGATCTGGCTCGGGGAAGAGAAAATCCGAGAACCCGGGTAAGCTTCTAGAGAGGCCCCGGTCGATCTCGAAGGATTCAGCCAAGGGGGAGCGAGGCGGTGACCCTCCCCCCAAGGTGAAGGCCTCAAGCACGCCCAAGGTGGTGAAGGCCTTAATTCACCCGGCTAAGGCCTCTATCGAGAGAGTTGCGGTGGCCCTGGCGAAGCCTGTGGAGGCTACCCCAGTGGAGGCGACCTCGAGGCCCTGAGTTTCCCTGCCACCACGGAGGGAATCCTCTTTTCAGCTCATCGATAAGACCCCTGTGGAAAAAGAGGTGGGGGGGGCTGGTGGCCGTTACGGACACGGATACAGCCTCTGAGGAGGAGCTGGTTGAAATCGTGAAGGGCCTCAACAAGAGGTTCGAGGAGGTCCGGTCCCATGGGAGGAACCCCGAGGAGGTGGACGAAGAGAGCGACGCTGGCGCCGACGAGGCTCCCGTGGAGGAGCAACCATCACGCCCGTCACAGCCAGTGCCCGAGCCTCAGGACAACTCAGTGGCCATTTTGATGGCAATCCAAACCTTATGCCCGGGAAGGATGCCTCTAACCCCAACGGACGACCCGGCAGAACAGGGCCTCCAAACAAGCAGAGGAGAGTTCATCCCCCCGCCTTTCCAACCCTTGTGGCCCGCTCAGCTTTAATCTCCTTCCCCCTGATCCGAGGGATGACACGGAACAGATATGGCCACGACGGGGACGGATGATGACGGTGGTGACGACGGGATGGGCTTCCCTGCCCGACGAAATTGGCTCCTTCAACGCCATGATTGCCAGGGTATCTGAGCTTTTCCAGCTCTGCCCTGAAGAACAGAAGAAGGAAGGCTTCCTCTATCAGCGGCGTGAGGCCAAGAGGAAGATGGTCCTTGCGGAGCCTTTGATTGACGATATCTGGGACGAGGGACTTGCTCTCCTGAAGAACCCGTCCACAGCGCCTGCCAAGAGGGATCGGTACGAGAAGTACCGGGTCCCCGATTCTGCCCCTTTGCGCCTTTGGGCACAGCGACCCCGGATTCGGTCGTCTCAGCGGCGGCCAAGAAGAAAGCGGCGGGGGAGACGGCTTCAACTTCAACCTCCTCACCTGACGGCGAGGGAAAGAAACTGGACGCCATGGGACGACGAGTCATCTCTTCTGCAGCGATGACAAATGGCGGCCAACGCCCTAGCGATTGTGGCCTGCTGCGACAGGGAGCTGTGGTACAAGATCGCTCCCCTCCTGGACTTCCTACCGGAGGACAAGAGGGCAGAGGCCCTGGAGATCCTGCAGGAAGGTGAGGTGGCGTCGGACCACGCCATAACGATGGCCACGGACATCGCTGACACCGGGTTCCCCCAGTTGGGCAACAGGGTTTGCCTTCGACGGCGGGGATGGCTCAAGGCAACTGATTTCCACCAGGATGTGCAGACCAGAGTTTTGGACATGCACTTCGACGGGAACAACCTGTTTGGAAAAACAGTGGATGAGTCACTTCAGGCCATCAAGACCGACACAGACGGCTCGGGCCTTGGGAGTTTTGCAGCAACGACGGCCGCCCTTTCAGAACGCCAGAGGCGGACAGGGTGCCTCCAAGGCATCAGGCGGCGGCTCCTCGACGTACCCCACCAAGCGGCCCGCTCCTCGTTGCAGGAGGCCTACAGAGGACGCAGCAAGTCAGGAGGATCTCGTCGTCGTCGCAAGGAGGCAAGGCCGCCGCCAAGCTGGACTGAATTGGCCGTCGCGTCGGGACACCACCTGAGCAACCCGGTGGGAGGCTGGCTGGCAAGGTTAGTCAGCGTGTGGGAGTCCATCTCCACCGACCGTTGGGTGCTGGATGCTCTGGCCCACGGGCACACTCTCGAGTTTCTAAAGAAGTGCCTCCGCATTCCTCCCATGGCCAGGAAGGAAAATCACGTCCCTCAACTGCTGTTAGAAGTAAGGGCGATGCTCAAGAAAGGTGCCATCGTGCTTGTCCCGAAGAAGCTCCGGGGCTCCGGAGTATACTCAAGGTACTTCCTCGTCAGAAAGAAGACAGGCAGTTGGCGCCCCATCCTGGACCTGCGTCGGTTAAACAACTACATCAAGGCCCAAAAGTTCAAGATGGTCACCCTCCAGCACGTGCTGGGACAGCTGGAGGAAGGCGACTTCCTATCGAATAAAGAACACCATCGCCGACTCACTCAGCAGGGAGCTGCGCTCGTGCTACAAGTGGGAGCTGCGTCAGGATCAAGCGGATCGACTCTTCCAACGATGGGGCAATCCCCAGATCGACCTGTTCACGACGGCGACGAACTCCAAGTGCCAGAGGTTCGCCAGCAGGTTTCCCCAGCCGAGGAGCATGGGTGATGCGTTCTTGTTCCCGTGGGACGGCCTGTTCCTATATGCGTCCCCCCCCCCCCCGTTGCCGTTGCTTCTGCGACTCGTCAACCAACTCAAGAGGACTCGGTGCAAGATGATCCTCGTCGCACCGGCGTGGCCGAGACAGATCTGGTTCCCGAACCTTCTGGACTTGTCAGCGTCCCCCCCCAGTCAAACTATCGACGGACGCAGATCTTCTCTCCAGGGAAGGAGGCGCCATCCTCCATCACGACCCGGGGTCGCTGAACCTGCAGGTCTGGCTCCTGCGGCACTAGAGTTTGGAGGATACGATATCCCGGCGGACTGCAAGGAGGTGCTTGCAAAGGCCAGGGCGTCCTCCACTCTCAAGTGCTATGGACACAAATGGAAGAGGTTCTCTGTCTGGTGCCGTGCACAGAAGATTAACCCTCTGCGAATTACAGCCCCTCAAGTGCTGCCGTACCTGCTGTCGCTGGCCAAGGCGGGGCTGGCTCATGCCTCCATCAAAGGCATGCCTCCCCAGCGTGGGAGCTCAACGTGGTGCTGACCAGGCTCATGGGGGCACCTTTCGAGCCTCTGCATTCGGAACCGTGGAAGTTCCTATCGTGGAAAACAGCATTTCTTGTGGCCATCACCTCTGCACGACGAGTGGGAGAAATCCAGGCCCTATCCTGCAAGCCTCCATACTTGACTTTTCACGAGACGAGGGTGGTGCTGAGGACGCACCCCTCCTTCATGCCCAAGGTGCCGTCGGACTTCCATCTCAACGAGCCTTCGGTGTTACCAGTTTTCTTCCCATCGCCGGCCGAGAGGGCTTTGCAGTCGCCGGATGTAGCTAGAGCGCTGAAGAGTTTCCGGAAGACATCACAACTGTTTGTGACCTTTGGGCCTGTGAACCAAGGGAAGGCCCTCTCGAAGGCTTCCATTTCCAGATGGCTCTCTGGCTGCATCACGCACTGTCACCGGTTGGCAAACCGACCGTTGCCAGGCCGTCCAAGAGCCTATTCGACCAGAGCGATCCCTGCTACCACGGCGTTCCTATCTGGTGAGCCCCTGCTGGACATCTGCAGGGCTGCTACGTGGAGGTCGACGCACACCTTCACGAGATTCTACTGCGTTGACCGGGATTCCAGGGAGGAGTCCAGAGTCGGCCAAGCAGTGATGCGCAACCTGTTCGCCTGAAGGTGGGCCTGGTGAGGAGGTAAGAGATGCTTAATGTTGAGTTTATGTAATGCTTAATGTTGAGCCTTGCCACCTCCCGTGGTTGTGAATGTGTGTACTGCTGTATGCTTAATGTTGAGCCTTGCCACCTCCCGTGGTTGTGAATATGTGTACTGCTGTGTATTCTTATATTCATGAGCATGTGAATCCATGCCAGACCCCATGCTGGAGAAGGAACAAGTTACTTACCTGTAACTGTTGTTCTCCAGCATGGGTCTGGCATGGATTCACATGCGAACACTCCCTCCTACCCCTCTGCGGCTCTTCACTTGGTCATACTGCCACTTTACGTGCTACCAAATCTGAAGATGGCTGCCAGGGGCGGGGCTTAGGGAGAGGGCAGTCATTGGCTGCGGGCAGTATGACCCAGAAACCAGTGATTGGTTACTACTAAGAAAGACCGATCAGAAACGAAACTGATACTGATTTTATTCTTTACCGAGGATTCCCAGCCTGACGACGGGGAATATTCATGAGCATGTGAATCCATGCCAGACCCATGCTGGAGAACAACAGTTACAGGTAAGTAACTTGTTCCATGTCATATATGATGCTATTAGCGATGTCACCTTTGATGTCATCTGCGATGTTGTTATTGTGATCCTAGGCCGCGCGATAGGGGACGCGAAGTTAAGGTGGCTATAGCTGTTTGTGAGGTGTTTTGTTGCAATAAGTTCTCACCTTAACGTCCCTGCAAGCCCATGGGGTGCTAGTTCCTTGGTGCTGTTGCGAGAGACTTCTTTTTTCTTCTTTGCACACACTTCTGAGTCCCCCCAAAACTTGAATTTTATGTTTTCTCCAGCTTGGGTGAGGAGCATTGAAGACCCAAAGGAAAGTCAAAGGTTGTGTGCCTGAGTTGTTCATTCCCTCTGATCCTCCGTACTCTATCCACATTGTTCTTTTGTTCCATAATAAACTACTTGGTAGTATATCAGAAGGAGCCATTGTCGTGGTTTTGTGTTTAAACTCTGCCCTGTTTGACAAAATAATTCCACTTAAATATAAATAAGTTTACCATTGGAAAATTCATTAATTGCAGCGTTTGCACATTCGTTTTGTTCGCCGGTCCATAATTAATAATCTTGATTGATTTAGATTTTATTTTAAATGCAATTGTAATTTACATTAAGTTGCTGACCCATCCCGTTGCTACTCTCTTCTGTCGCCTAATATTGTCCATCTGCTGTGGGTGAGGTGACGGTCTGTAACCCTCCTGTTTAACACCGGGGGCCTCATTACGAGTTTTGCAGTAACAAGAAAAACAAGTGGTAACTGTATTACCACTTGTTCTTTAAGTCTGCCTGATAATGGGTTGTAAACTGCCTACATCTTCCTGGCAGTATTCTGTCAAAATAAATGTTTGCAATGTGTGTGGGTGTGTGTTTTCGTGTGTGTTGTCATTTGTTCTGCATGTGTGTTCTGTACTCCTCATGTTTGAGTTCCAACAAGGCCAACTTAGCCTCTTATACTTCAGGGGTCGGTAAATGAGTGCCAACTTTGGCTGGGTAAAAAAAAAACGGTATTTAAGAAAGTTCTGTGTATGGTGCATTTGCTAAAGCACAATGTAAGCAACTATCATTATAAGTTATTCGCCACTTACCTTTGTGTTGGTGCCTCTTTTAATTCTTCAATTATTTCTTGCAGACGTTTGTTGGAAGATTCCGCAGAATCATGGACTCTTCCCAGAACGCATACAATGAGGACACATCAGGACTTGTCTCGCGGCTTGATGAGCTGGAGCGTGCCTTGTTCCAAGCTGGCCAGAAAGGACTGAACGACTTTCAGAGTTGGGAGAAGGGCAAGGCGTCCCAGATCACTGCCTCTAACTTGGTCCAGAACTACAAGAAGAGAAAGTTTGCTAACACAGAAGACTGAGCTGGAGGTGTCTGTGTAGAATCCAAAGAACCGTTCCAGCAGAATAATGCAGCAAACTTTCCACAGTGAAGATGCAGAGCTTTCAAATTGGAAACAAGCTGTGACACTGGAGAAATAGAAACTTGTACCTGCATATTCATTTGGCTTCCAGAATTGGCACAAATATATGTACACAAACAAATCTAGTGTTTGCATTCCGAATCTCTAAGTTGGATGCCGTATTTAAGACTGCATCAATATGCTCCCCAAAGAGCTGTACTGTGGCTTTTCTAAGATACCAAATGGTAATTGTAGCTAAAACATACATTGGTGATACTGCTGCAGAAGCATTGTAGATCAACTCTAAACTGGCTCTGACCATAACATTGTATGATCCCTCATGTTTGCCTATAATTCAGTAAAAACATATTGCACACCACAGGCTCCTATGTTTTGACTGTTGCTTTTGCAGTAGTAGAAGAATCATTGGAAAATGCTTGTAGCTGGCGATGGTAGTAGGAGCTGATTGGTAAAGGACTACGGCACTTTCCGGTGCCGAATATAGTGTGAGGGACCGTGATGTACTTTTTGTGCGTATTTTGTTTTTTTCTTCTACAGCACAAGCCTTACTTCCTTGAACCAACGACTTATCTCCCTCCTACTGCATAGCAATGGGCAAGGATTTTAAGGGTCTTCGAGGGCTTATCACCTCCCAAAATCAGGTATAATTGCCATGGAATGGGAGTTGACAAAGAGAATGAGAAACAGTCATCATAAGAAAGGAAAAAGGAAGAAATCTAGTGATGGAAAGAAGGGGGTGGGTTGGCTAAAGACAAGGAAAGGAAGGAAGAATAAATCAATGAGATGGTGGAAAAGGAAGAATCGACCACATACCATACAAGATTATAAAATAAAAAGGGAAACTAGATGAAACAAGAAAAGGGAGAGTAAGAAAGGGAAAAAAGGAACATACGATACAGAGAGACAGACCAGGAATAAATGGAACAATTGTGATATTAAAAAGGAAATGGAAAAACTGCTAAGGAGAGGGTAAGAAATAATCAATGAAAAAGTAACGGAAAGAAAGGTGGTAGAAGGAAAGAAAAGGAAGAGCGGGTGGAATGGCAGATGAATCTATCCACAGAAAGATAGGTGAAGGAGGGCGGTCCACATTAAAACAAGCAGCCTAACTGGGCTAAAGGATGTGCTGACAGATTAGATTAAATAAAATAAAGATAAGCCAAAGTAAAGAGTTGAGGCAGGAGGGAGGGAGAGACTAGAGGATGCAATACTGTATAGGGTGAAAAACTGGAGCATGAGGAAGTTGAGGGAAGCTGGCAGAGATGGAACTAAAATTGGAGAATAGTCTGCAAATGACAGGACAGGCAAGATAGGATCTGGGGTAGTTGGAGGTTCAATGGCAATTTGGAAAGATGGGTATGAGCAAATCTGGAGTTGAAGGAGAAGTGGAGCTGGCAAGTGAGGAACAAGAGGTTTGGTTTATAGGAATGCTAGGGAAGATAAAGGTGGCTCTGATGCAGAGAAAGGCAAAGATGGACTTGAGCGAAATAAGTGGTAGAGGTAGAAGAGAACTGAGGGACGTGGTTGCCTGATAGCTGGTCAAGGCCTAGTACCTCTGCTGTTTCATCCCGGTCCTCCATAGTTTGAGAATTGACTAAATCCCAATGCCAGATTTCAGTGAGACCATGCGTTTGCGGTCACTGGGTCCGGCCTGCATGAGGTTGGATCCCTTTTCTGGATGTATCCAGTCCTCTGGCATTTGAAAACCATGTAAAGAAAAATGTTTAGATTTCTAGTTCAACAGATGATGACAGCCATTGCATCATGTACCACCACATAAGTTAAAAAAAAAGAAATACCAGATGAATTTCCAGGAAACCAGCAAAAAGCTCATCGCTGTTTTGTGCTGTTCCTGAAGCAAAACCATCCAGCAGTTTGGCCTGTGCGCCTGTTCATTGAGTGCATTTTTACAGTGCCAAAAGCAAAACCTGCGCCTGTTTTCCCGCTTCAGAACTTTTAAAACCATTGGACGAATTTGCACCATACTTTCCAGTTTTTGGATCCCGGGTCCAAAAAACTCTGGAGATTTTCATCTAGATGCATCAAACGAGTTAAGGCATTACCGAATTATTTGCATCGAAAATAACATCCATCTTTTACAACTAAATATTTTCCATTGAAACACTATTGAAACTGCATATTCATCGAAAAATATGCATCACCAATGACCGTAGGTTCGATTAATAAGTATAAATTAGGATTAAAGAACCCTATACAAGCACATCAGGCAAATTGACCGTTGATACTAACAGTGCTTTCACGTTTACCGACTGTGAGGTGATAGGATCAAAAGGAAAACGGAAAGCGCTTCAGTTAATATCCTCTAACAGTGATACTGGTAAATTATTTGTCAAAAAATGTGTACCATTCGACAAATATGATACTGCGATAGCTATCAAACGACAAACTATAAATTATATTTCTCATTCATTTTCTAGTCAATCAAAATGACAGAATGTATGGATTTTGTTGTCTCCAAAATGGGAAAGAAACAGCTGGCATTTATGGGATATAAGTATAACAAAGAAAAACTGAATTAAAAAATGTATTGGAAATGTTCCGAATATTTCAAAAGCCAGTGCAAGGGCAGAGCGATAACTCATGGTGAAAAGGTGGTTCATCAAATGGAACACAACCACTTACTGGATGGCACCAAAATTATGATTAAAAGAACAATCGCACAAATAAAAGAAAGATCAAATGAAAATATAGATGAAGCGAGTGGATCAGTAATCAAACATGTATGCGCAACTCTACCTTTTCATGTGGCTGGTCAAATGCCGCAAATTAAAACATTGCAATGTCAAATAAACAAAGACAAGTTCAAACGAAATTTCCAAAAGCACCTGAAACATATGCAGAAATTGAAATACCACCAGAATTACAAATAACGGAAAAAAATGACAACATTGTACTGCTGAATAAAAATGTAAACAATCAAAAATAATGATATTTGGCACATCACTTAATATAGAATACCTCAAAAACTCCCAAATCTGGCATGTGGATGCAACATTCAAAGTGTGCCCTAAACCATTCACCCAGTTTTACAGCATTCATGGTATGATCGATGACTCTCTAATTCCTTTGATATATATACTGATGCCAAACAAAACCGAGGATATCTACAAAAACATTTTTAGATTCATTCAAGAACATATTTCCCCAAAATCACCCCAAATCATAGTTCTAGATTGAGTTGCAACACATGCCATTTACTGACATTTTCCAATCATGCAAAATACCACTTCACGCAAGCAATTTGGCGTAAATTACAGAACATTGGAATGCAATCGAGATATATTGAAGATTTACATTTCCAACATAAAGTGAAATTATTGTTCTCATTAGCTTTTGTACCCATTAATCACGTAGAAAATTATTACAAACATTTAACCGAATCACTGTTTTTTAAAGACAATGAACAATACTTAGAATCACTGTTGCGACTATTTTGATAGTAATTGGATCGGACAATTAACAAGAAGGGGGTCAAGAAGGAGAGCACGATATGATAACAAACTGTGGAACTGTTACGAATCGCTATTAGAGGGACATGCCAGAACACACAATAAGATGGAAGGAGGGCACAATGGATGAAATCAATCCTTCAAAACCCATAATCCAACGTTGTGGAGTTTTTTAAGACACTTGAAAATGGAACAAGCGAACCAGGAAATGCAGATAGCCATTGCAGGAGAAAACACAAAAACAAAGGAAATAATACAGAGACACAGAGGAAAGATTGAAACAAAGCATACTGGAATTCGACAAAGTAGACAAATTAACATACTTAAACAGTGTGGCATTTAATATAAAATGTTAACCTAACAAAAAAAAACAAATCCAAAGGAATCCACAGACAAATATGCAAAGTAAAAGACAGATCCAGCCACAATCCACGGGGAAAACCATTAAAAATGAGCCAAATTAAAAAAAAAAAAAGATAAATCCATGCACCAGTAAAATCCCAGTAAAAAGTGTGAGAATCCACAAAAGTCCAAAGGAGAATCCAGGAAATGGAAGCAGAGACCCATGACAAAACACATCCAAAGGCAAAAACACATTCCAGGAAATATCCACAGCTGAATCTGAAAATGGAACCCAAAAATCCATTTGAAAAAATCCACAGGAAATCCAGTGAAAAAATGTTATCCACGATGAATCTGCAGGTAAAGCCGAGACATGAAAGCAAAAATCAATTGGGGAAAAAAACAATCCACAGGAAAAATTAAACGTTTCGACGCGAAAAACGAACAGGAACTCCAGGGGAAAACTCCTATCTGGGAAAAAGAACTTTAAAAATGGTGATTATGTACAGTAGAAACGCATTGAATCATATGGAGAAACTGAGCAAGACCGCGACACCAAGTGGCGAAAAATATATCTACTTTTTCTCAATTCTGAAATACAATAAAGTTATGAAACATATTTAATGTATATTAGTTATAATTTATTATTGCAATAGATTTAGTAGTACAGTAATCAACCATTTAATCTACATTAGTTATAAATGCTGAATGTCTTCTAATTTGATGGAAATCAATTCTGTGCAAATTACATTCAATGGAAGTTCAATTCATTTAATTCGATGGAAATTCTTTCTATAGAGAGAATTTCGATGAAAAGACTGCATACCGTTAAGTTATTAGGATTGTACGTTGGTAAATCAAAGTGAATTACTTTGTTGTAATCAATGCATTTACTTTCTGGGTTTTTTGTTGGTTCTTTTTTTCTTTTTTTATAATGTTGGTTGGTTACCCATATACCCTTCTAACACCGCCTCCCCACCCCCTTATAACTTTTATCCTGTAAACATACCTATTTAAATGACTTTGCCACAAAGTAATTGCATCGAAGTGATTTGCCACAAAGTCATTCACTTCGATTTTACCAACGGTATACGGTTATCAGCAATAGAATTTTCAGAAAGCCATGGATCATAGGTTTCAGCTTAACTATAGGGGTCCACTGTGTAATATATACATACAGTAGGTGTATCTAGGCAGTGTCCTGGCCTACAGTTTCAAAAGTAATGTCTCTTGAACCCTGTTTAAACAATTGGTTCATTGCTGCTCCCAGACAAAAACGCCCTGTAGCTTTGGGCATGAATCAAGCAATGAAAAATGCGAAACAGAAGTTCCCCCGTTGATCTGAGAAATTCAAATTGAAATAAATGGTTCTCGGTCTGCACCGCCAAACTCAAACTTGTTTTTATTACTCATACATGTTCTGCTGCTGTTACTGCCCCATTATCAAGTGGGCTCCAAATCCAACACTCAAGACCTTTTCAATTCTGCATCCATCTGTAGAGATTTCAATTCCTTCAGACTTGATTTAAAAAAAAAAATGTTATATTTAATTTTTAATTGAATTAAAGGTTCAGGGCTAAAGTGATTGAGGGGGTTTTAATACAGAGGGCTTCTATGACCAGACGTCTATGGGTAAGAGTCTGTTTTCCATCTCGGTTAGGTGCCCGGTGGGATTGAGACTCACTGAAATATAAACCACAGTATCACACGGTAGATGATGAACAGTGACTGCTTACTCATGCATGATGGGCAACTCGTGTCAGCTCTATATGGTTTTCCTGCACTGCAAGGTGATAAGTTTTGTTGAGGTGCTGTTAAATTTAACAGCACCTCAACAAATGTATTGTAGCAGTACAATGCCTACAATAATATAACATTTCTAAACTGTGGGTTAGTTATTTAATTTCCAGTTAACTGGATAAAACTAAGGTAAACTCCCCAAGACCTGCTGTTCATGAAACACAGGGAGGAGTGGAGGAGGCTTTTATTGCTAAATATGAACTGGATTTAAAGACATGTGAGCAATAAAACAAGATTTTGCATGACAGTTGAGAACATGGGACTGAGAACAGTTGAATTGGGGTGCGCTGATCAATGGGTCCCAACCAAAGAGGATTACCAGTCATTTCCGACAATATGATCAGAAGAGATTAAGACAGATAGATGCAAAATACAATTTAAGACCGCTCAAACACAACTAGGACCTAAAAGAGAGGCGCAATGATCTTGCTGCTGAAAAACAGCAAAATAAACTAGTTTCTTCTGACCAACACTGTACAGAGTGTGTATAAAAGATGCAAAGACGATCTGATCTCCTTAATGATTAATACCAGTAATTGGGGATTAGCCCTCAAGGTATCTCTGTGTTCAAAATCTCAAACGCTCTGAAATGGACAGCATTGAGATGTTTTTTATTGTATTTTGGAGGTGGGGTACTGAAGGAAGATGCAAAGTTAAATGTCATTAACAAAAAAAGCTTAAAGTGAGTAAAACGGAGGCGTGTACTGGTACACAACATCCTGTTGAAGCTCTCTTGATGCCCACCAACATTTTTGAAATTATCCATTTGCACCAAGGCCTGACTGAGAGCTCTCATATGCAGGAAATACCATTGTACAATTATTGAGACACTCCACAAAAAAGAAATTGGATGCTATTGGACGTTTTCTGAAAGAATGGCCTTATATTTGGGTTAAGGAATCTACCTTGGAGTACGGTGCAGATATCTTAGAAGAAAAGACCCTGGTAAATCATGGAAATATCAAAAAAACAAGTCTTTATTCAGGGTTTGAAATTGCTGGGAGCTGTTTAGAGCCTGCTTCTACCCTAGGAGAGCTTGGTTAGCTTAAAACTAACAGTTACCAGGTGCTACCTTTTGGTTTACCAGGCCAACTAGTTCCTTATAAACATGTGTATGGGACATTAACCTGGAGTGTTTGAGAATGTAATTAAAGAAGAATTGGGACAAATCTAGGACACATTTAAATATAATGGGCAAAACGTGCATATAATATAAAATTTTGATTTTCAGTGTGCATAGTGCTTGCTCCTGGTTCCCCAGCGGTAGCTCCTGCCTACTGGGCGTTACTGGATACCCAGGAGCTGGTTTTAGCTCCTGCTTATCGGTCTGAATTGCAAGCCCTGCTCTTCATCTGACAAGTTCATGATTTGAATGTCAAGCGAACAGGAGTGCCGGGAAGAGTGGTGAAATGGGGTCCAGCTAGAAGGGATCCTCTAACAAAAAGACCAGCAACAAATAGCAAACGACCACGCCCCCAAATAAACAAAGGAACATGCATATTGTAGACAGATTCCTATCCTTGCCAGCACCACCACTAGCTGAAATGTTGGGATTAAGGGCCTGAAGGCTTACCTTTTGAAAAGGGAAAGCAAAGGGTAACAAATTGTGAGGGTTGAGGCAATGACAGAGGGAGGGAGGGACGGACGGACGGACAGAGGGAGGGAGCAAGGGAGGCAGGAAGGGAGGGAGAGAGGGAAGTCTACTGATAGTTCCACTCAGCCATAACTTTAAAATAAATCATACTCTCCTTCCCACGGAAAGACCTCCAATCCACGAATCAACTTCTCCCAAAGGTTCTCATATCAAAGCATTCAAGTAGAGGTGATGAGAGTTTCTGTTGCTGCTCCCTCCCTCTGGAACTGTCTTCCTCTCAAGATTCACTAAGCAAACTCCTCTCGTCAGTTAAGAAAAGTACTCAAAACCTGGCTTTTCTCAATTTACTTACCCCCCTCGTACCCCCTGCTGCATTTTTCCCCCCTTTTACATCTTTTTGATCGAAAGTGCCTAGGAACAATCAATGTTGTATTGTATACTTGGTAAGAATTGATAATTAAGTAAGGGATCATAGGAGCTAATAAAATGAAGCTTCAGTTAAACACAAAAGTATAAATGTACTGGAGCTTGGTTAGACTAGTATGTCTAGCATAAGTTGGAGAACAGAACCAATTTCTAAATACATTGATAGCAAATTGAGAGATTATGTGTACAAATTAGACTCGTTCACAAGAGGCTCAATGGATATTCTTCTACTTTTGGAAACCGTGGAGTGGCAAGAAAGCTACATTCTGGTAACATGCGATGTTAAGGCTTTATACACTTCAATCCGACATGATTTAGCGATTCAAATAATCAAGTTCTGGTTAGGAGACATCAGCATCTCACTATCAGTATTGCAAAATGCTAATTAAATTGTTGGAATTTCCAACAATTTCATCTTTGAAGGCCAACACTACACTGAACGGACAGGAGTTGCTATTGGAGGAAAATATGCGCACACGCTAGCCAATTTCTTTATGGCTCTTTATGAAACAACGCATGACTTAGCACCCAGCAATGTGCTAATAGAAAACATGCCCTTGTGTGAAAAAGATACATTGATGATGTTTTTGTCATATGGACAGGGAATACTAATGAGTTAACAGAATTTACCACCAAACTTAACATTAGCCATTTCCAAATGTAATTGACATGTACACACAGTCGGACCAGCATTTCCTTCCTTGATTTAGAAATTGGCATTTTAAACAGTATTGTTACCAAGACCTACCCTAAATCAACAGAAGTTAACTTCATTCTTCATGCCACCAGTGGACACAAATTGAGTATCGCACCTAATATCCCGAAAGGGGAAATGCTGAGATCTGCAGCTCACCAGAAGATTTTGAGAAGGAAGTCCGCCGATTACACAAAGATTTGGAAAGACAGGTTGCAAAGATAAAGACATTCTAACAGCAATAGACAAAGTGAAAAGAACAGATAGACATCAACTCCTAACACCAAAAACAAAGTTGCGTACAAAAGACAGAGACCATGTCCGGCTCGTAACTAAACACACAGCACATATAAATGGGATCTACAGAATCCTAAATGAGCATTGGAAAAATCATTCTTCTTGGTGACGATTTAAAAGACTACATTAGTGACAAGCATGGTGAAGTATTAACTAAAGCAGGAACAGTAGGACAACAATCAGTCCTAGTTATTTGCCAGCCACAGTTCCACGCACTAACGAAAATTGGCTCAGCAGACCTACAGGTTTTTATAAATGTTGCATATGTAACCTGTGCAAGCATGCAGTAAACAGAAATCACCCAATATACAACCTACAGTAATAGAAAGGTCTGTATTCAGGGATTTCTCAATTGCAAAACAACCTTTGTAATATACATGATTGTTTGTGTCTGCAACAAATTTTACATCGGGAGCATGAAAAGAACTCCGCTTGAGGTTCCGGGAACATCTCTATGCAATCCAAATGGGGATACCACAGTATGATATGATATTTCATTTATATCGTGCTCATACTCAAGTGTTTTATTCAGTACCCATTAGCACCACACTGGTTTTAGGAAGACATTGAAAACGTATGATTCTTTGGCTTCAAGAAGTGCGTCCGCGGATAAAGTTTGGATGATTGAGAAACAAATGAGAAAAAAAGAGGCCAGATTCATTTTTTAACTCTGAGCAATCAAGTATGGTCTTAATAAAGACAGTGAACTTTAATATCTTCATTTGCAGTAATTGATGCCCTCCAAAGGAAGTTGCAGAGTTTGACCATTGTCTTAATCTCACACAAAACAAAGGATGCACTTTTAAATAGCCCAAATCAAAAAGAGCACTTGATACTGGCACCTTCTTGCTTAGACTGGTGTATAGTGAACGTGTGTACTATTCTCCATAGCGATGCACTGAGAATGTCGCAATTGGTATCCTGCAGGCATTTGTCTCTGACTGAATTATCATTGTGCACCCTTGAATATGAATATTCTCCTCCCTCCAAACCCCATGATCCTGCTCTAACCTATCTGGCATTACTGACTACATTCTGACCCCAACTTGTAATATGACCTATGAGAATACACTAATAACATGGATTCAGATACACATCTTTTTCGTTTGTTGAACACTGCAGTTTAATCTCGCAATGCGATCCATGAGAATACACAAATAATCATTCTAATGGATCTCAAACCCAAACTTAAAATTCTTAACACTTCGGCAAGGCACACTCCTATAATTAATATTAGAGTATTTACACTGTCTTTGACAGTCCAACATAACTGCCAATACTTCAGTTCTTTTAATTATATTGAAGCAGTAACACAAACTACCTGTTTTAACACGCAATGCATGTTATAGAATAGCCTTACAAACTGGCCCTCGGTTTATTACTACACAGTAACACCCTTGAAATCCACAGTCCTTCGTCTGTCTTTATGACCAGGTGACGTGAATTAATTTAAATGTTAAGATGGCACGCACACACCACATGACACACCGAACGGCGGTCCGGAAGGTGGACAACTCCTACCACTAATTACGGGTAAGGGAATTTCACTAATTTCAGGTAAGCTCCTAAGCATGGATGCACCTTAGTTAGGTATCGATTGACTATCATTCACACTTTAGGACTAGATGACAAAGACTGATTCTAATGCTTATATGGTTTTTCACCTTACATAGGGAACGGATTTGTGCAAACGTACACAGATTATAGGGCTCAACGGCCACAAGATAACCACTGTTTGACCTATAGCTGATTGAACTTAACTATACAATTATAATGAGGAGGTTGGTGTATTGATAATAATTCTACCCCTATCGGTTCTCCTTATAATTGCACCAAAACACTTTACTTCTTGTACTATATAGTGCAGCACAATAACCTATTACTTCACCTTAGATTGCAACATCAATTTGGAGGCTTTGAATTCATACAATGAAAATCCTGTGTACATCAGGTAACCCCACAGTAGTTCAATGCATCAACATTAAGTTCACAATACACGCAAGAATCGTTAGAGAGCTCACCATGTGATGCCAGGTAGCAATAACATGTGTTTTTATAATATCACTTGATATGGTGAACCTCATTGGATTGGCAATTTATCCAAGTTTGACTGCACCAGGTATTTCCCAATTGTACCACCCACGGGTCCAGAATGGTATGTCTGGGCATTTCAAGTAATAGACGTAATTAAACTAACAAAACCAGTGACTACATGGAGCGGAAACTATTTCTGATTATGTACGAAGGAATTGTTTCTTGCTTATTTGCTCTAACCGTATTCTTTAACTCATGCATGAATTACTTCTTTCTCTTATTATTTCATTTGGTGAGATTGTACTTCTCTCTCATAACGGTGGGCATAATTTTCATGGTACTAATAATTGTCCTATTTATTATTATTTTTTCTTGTGATTCTATGTTCATTTCCACGCAATCACTTGCTTGTGACACATTAATGAATATATTGTCATTCACTGCAAACTCTACAATTTTTAAGTTGAATCTTATTTGCACAACTGAGCATATAATGTTTTAAGAACCCTGAAGAAGAGCGTAGTTCGAAATACGTGAGTGCTCATTTGGTTACTGATAACTCATGAACTAAAGGCACAATATATTGCGCTTTACTCTTAAGGCAGAATTGAGTTTGAATCAATTGGCAATGCTAAGTAGAGGTTTTTTATAACCAGTATAAAGAATTCGAGGGGATTGGGTCCTCCGACGTATTACATATCTATGACATGTAATCACCACAGCTGTGCTGCTTCGGAAACTTTTTTCTGCGTCCTGCGTCGATGCGCCGTCGTCGAGGACCTCGTCCGACGTCATCCGATGTGATAAGTAGGACGCACGACGCCCGTAGCCTCAGTTCCGTTTTTTTCCGCTAACGTGTTGCTTCGTGAATCTCAGTTAACGCCTCGACTCTTTGGAGTTCTGTTCTTCTCGGTTCTTCGAACCTGTTCGTTTTTGTGAAAATCCTTCGTGTGAAGATGTCTTCTACTTCGTCTTCGACCCCGCATCCGGGCTTCAAGAAGTGCGGGGAGTGTGGGTCCAGGATGTCGGTGACGGACTCCGGACTCGCACGACGCCTGCCTCTGGTGCCTCGGGGAGGCCCACGACACGGATGACTGTATCGACTGCCAGTCGCTCACGTCCAAAGCCTTACGCGAACGTAAGAAGAAGTTGTCGGTAGGTCGGGTGTCCAAGCCCCAGAAGTCGATGTCTGCGGGGCTTTCGACGGATGATTCGAGGGGTGACTCTCCGTGTCATCGTCGGAAGTCTCGTGGGTCTCCTTCTAGGAGTCGGTCTCGCCACTCCTCAGCCTCTTCGAGGCATTCTCGGAAGCGCCGACACCGGTCGTCTTCCAGGTCCTCTTCGGAGGACTCTGCCCGGCACGTCGCTTACCCCACCAGCCGTGCGACGCCGGAGGAATGGGCTTCCTTTGGGAAGAAAATGCTGGCGATTCTTGAGTCGCAGGGTACTAAGCCGTCCGCGCCCCCGAGTGGGGTCGGTCGTGAGAGGTCAAGAGACACCGCTCGCAAGAGTGGTCGGCACGAGTCACGGGAGAGGTCCCGTTCGGACAAGGAGACTCGTTCTCGACGTACCCGTTCCAGGTCCCGGTCCTCGACGCGTTCGAGATCGTGTGCACCTGTGAGGTCTTCGAGGAAGACATCGACGTCTGAGGCGTCAAGGGCGTCGACAGGCTTTCTCGAGGCTCCGGCTATGAGGAAGTCGTCGAAGCCGTCGACGCTCAGGTCGTCGAAGGACAAGCTCGGGGCTCCGGCTTTGAGGGCTGTGTCGACGCCGCCGATGCTGGCGGCGCTGCATCTGACGTCGACGCCGATTTCCTCGACGCCGATTCGCTCGACGCCATTGACGCCTTTCGTGTCGGAGGTACCCCGTGGCACGGGGGAACCCCCTAGGAAGGCTCTGGTTAAGAGCAAGCACTCTCGGGTGCCTTCTTTTCGCCACCTGGAATATATTTCAGAGGCGGATGAGGATTCTGATGGCCTGGTTCCTAGTCAGGTTCCAGATGAAATTGTCTCGGGCCATAGTCAGTTTGACGATTTGAGGCAGTCACTGCATGATGCCAGTGGACTGGACACCTCTCCGGAGGTGGAGTTTTGTAGGCCTGAGCCTGGCTCTCATGCCGATTCCTCGTACCGGCGCCTTATGGCTAGGGTTTCTGAGTACTTGGGATGGTCTGCTCCCCCAGGGGAGTTTGTGCAGGATGATCTAATGGACATCCTTGATGCTGGTCCCCCAACTGACCCGGTACTGCCGTTCCATATGGCTTTACAGAGAAGGGTGGCGGCGGCTTGGACTGCTCCGGAGAGTCTCCAGGCGGTGGGCAGATCCTTGTGGCGAAAATACCGTCCAGCCAGTAGCGACCCCTGCTACTTGACCAGGCACCCCACTCCGGAGAGTTTGGTGGTGCAGGCGGCCACGGCCCCGGCAAAGCAGGCGTCGTACCCTACCATCCCTCCTGATAGGGACGACAAACGTTTTGATGGCTGGGCGAAGAAAGTGTTTTCTTCTGGTGGTATGGCGCTTCAGGCGGCCAACTCCATTTGTGCCTTCTCTCGTTTCACACACACTCTGTGGAACGGTGTTGCGTTAGCGGCTGAACATATTCCCGAAGGGGACGAACGGGATGGTTTCCTTGCTATGGTCCAGGATGGTAAGGATGCCATGTGTGAGTTCGTTCAGTCGGGTTTGGACTTAGCTGAATGCATCAGTAGGTCCATGGCGGCGAGCACCGTGATACGCAGGTTTGCGTGGTTGCGGAAGTCGGGGTTTGCTCCTGGTTTGCAGTCCCGGCTCCTCAACATGCCCTTTGACGGTGAACACCTTTTTGGCAGCAAGGCTGACGAGAGCCTTGAGAGGTTGCAGACCTCAAAAGCTGCAGCGAAGTCGTTGGGCGCTGCAGTTCGCCAACCTCCGCCTTTTCGTCCTAGGGGACAGCAGTGGAGGGGTGGTTCCTTTCGCTATTACTCGTCCTTCAGTAAAGCGAGAGGAGCTGGCAGTCAAAGAGGCCAGCGCAGGGGTACCAGAGGTGGACGACAGGGTACCCGTGGTGCCAAGGCCGCTCGGGCAGTTGCCCCTTTGCCCTCAGGTAACGCCGCAGCCGCTCCCACTCAGTCATGAGGCCATGTCCCATAGTTCGCCGGTTGGGGGAAGGCTGGCGCAGCATCTTGTGGAGTGGCAAGCCATTACTTCAGATGTGTGGGTCCTGGAGATCATAACCCACGGCTACTGTCTTCCCTTTCGGCACAGGCCTCGCGACAATCCACCGGGGAACCTCTCTTTGCAGAGTCCGGATCCGCTCCTTGCGCAGGAAATTCAAGCCCTGCTGGAGAAAGGCGCCATAGAACTGGTGCCTGTAGCGGAGAGGAACAAGGGATGGTATTCCCCTTATTTTTTGATTTCGAAGAAAGACGGGGGATTGAGACCCATCATGGACTTGCGCGGTTTGAACAAACTCCTCAGGAAGGACAAGTTCAAGATGGTTACTCTCTCTCTGAAGTCCTCCAAGCCCTTCAGCTTCAGGACTGGTTGGTGTCACTCGACCTCAAGGATGCTTACTTCCATGTGCCGATCCATCACAAGCACAAGAAGTACCTGAGGTTCGCGGTTGGCGACTCGCACTTTCAGTTTCGGGTCCTGCCGTTCGGATTGACCTCCGCCCCGAGGGTTTTCACCAAGCTCATGGTGGTGGTGGCAGCGCATCTCAGGCAAGGGGGGATTCACGTCTACCCCTACCTGGACGATTGGTTGATCAGGGGGAGCTCTCCCGAGCAAGTCCTGGATCATCTGTCCGTCACCTGCCACTCCCTTCACAGGCTGGGCTTCTCCCTCAATTTAAAGAAGTCCCATTTGACGCCAACACAGCGGCCCCAGTACATCGGAGCAGTGCTCGACACTTCCCTGGGGCAGTGTTTTCCTCCCCAGGTGAGGGCTCTTCACATTCAGCAGATGGTGCACAAGTTTCAGCATGCCCAGACGCTCCCAGCGTTCGAGTTCTTGAGGTTGCTCGGCCTCATGGCATCCTGCATTCTTCTGGATCCAGAGGCTCGCCTGCGGATGAGATCTTTGCAGTGGGCACTCAAGACGCAATGGTCGCAGTCCTCCGGCAGGATGTCGGACCCGGTTCAGGTGCCGCCCTCGGTCGCCCGGGACCTTCTGTGGTGGGCCGTCGAAGGCAACTTGATGAAGGGGGCTCCATTTTGGCTTCCCTGGCCGAAGGTGATTATCGTGACGGATGCATCCCTCACGGGATGGGGAGCTCATGCCAACGGGCGGACAGTCAGCGGTCGTTGGTCTCCGTCGGAGTCCAGACTCCATATCAATCTGTTGGAGCTGAGGGCCGTCAGGCTAGCCCTGAAGGCTTTTCTGCCGACTGTGCGAGGAAAGAGTGTCCTGAACCTGACAGACAACACGGTGGCCATGCACTACCTCAACAAAAAGGGGGGGGCAGGGTCACTTCCTCTGTGCAGGGAGGCGATGCAGCTCGAGTTCTGGGCCATCCAGCAGGAAGTTTCGATCTCGGCAGTTCATCTGGCCGGAGACGAAAACGTGACGGCGGACGCTCTGAGCAGGCAGAGCGCGATCTCTCACGAGTGGGAGTTGGCCCAGGAGATTCTCCTGGAGATCTTCGCCCTTTGGGGGACCCCTCAAGTGGATCTCTTCGCCTCCAGTGTCAACCGGAAGTGCAAAAGGTTTTGCTCGTTGGAATTTCCTCCAAAAGGAGCCTTAGGAGACGCGTTCGTGGTGGAGTGGTCATTCCCGCTGCTGTATGCGTTTCCTCCAGTCCCCGTCATCCCGCAAGTGCTGCGGAGGTTACAGAAGTTCGGTTCCCGGATGATCCTCATTGCCCCGGCGTGGGCTCGGAGGACGTGGTACCCGGACCTTCTCAACTTGCCCATCTGCCCTCCACGTTGTCTTCCCTACCGAGACGATCTGCTCTCAGGGAGAGCATGGTTCTCCATCCAGAGGTCAGATCCCTCAACCTTCACGCTTGGCTTCTGAAAGGTTGAGGTATAAGGATTGGGACCTCCCTGAAGACGTGATGGAGGTGTTGCTTTCGGCCTGAAGGCCAGCAACAAAGTCTCTGTACCGTTGCCGTTGGCGTAAGTTCTGCGACTGGTGCAGAGTTCAGAATGTGGATCCTTTTGCATGTGACATCCCCATGGTTCTGTCCTTTTTACTTTCTTTGGCCCACAGGGGCTTGCAAGTGGGTACCATTACAGGTTACCTGGCGGCGCTGTCCATCTTTAAGCGCTCGTCTGAAGAGTGTTCTTACTTTAAAATCCCTTTAATTTCACAGTTTCTGAAAGGGCTCACTAATGTGTTCCCTCCGTCACCTTTCCTGGTGCCCGGTTGGGATTTAAACCTTGTTCTTAAGTTTCTTATGGGTGCTCCGTTTGAGCCTTTACCTTCTTGCCCTTTGAGGCTGTTAACTCTGAAAACTGTGTTTTTAGTTGCGGTTACTTCCGCTCGCAGAGTGAGTGAGTTACAGGCACTTTCAGTTAAGCCACCCTTCACTGTATTTCACAAGGACAGGGTTGTTCTTAGAGTTCGTCCTTCTTTTCTTCTGAAGGTAGTGACGGAATTTCATTTGGCCCAGAAGGTTGTTCTTCCGGCATTCTATCCTCCTCCGCATCCTGGTAAGGAAGAGGAGAGGCTCCATAGGCTTGATCGTAGGAGAGCTTTAAGCTTTTATGTTTCACGCATGTCCCGGGTCAGAGTGGACGATCAACTCTTTATTGGTTACGCTGGAAAGCGTTTGGGGCAAGCTGTGACAAAACAGACTTTGTCTCGCTGGATTATTTTGGCCATCTCGGAGTGTTACCGCTTGGCGGGTAAGGACCCACCGGCTGGCTTGCGGGCCCATTCTACCAGGGGTATGGCTGCATCTACTGCCCTGCAGAGGGGTGTTCCTATTCGCAACATCTGTGATGCAGCCACCTGGGCTTCAGTACATACATTTGTATGTCACTATTCCATCCGAGGACAGGATCTGGCCTTTGGCAAGGCGGTCCTTTGCTCTGCTATTTGATTGGCTATTCTAAATTTTGATTCTAAATTCTTTCCCTCCTCCTTGCTCTGGTACTGCTTTGGGAGTCTGTCATAGATATGGAATACGTCAGAGGACCCAATCCCCTCGAAGAACAAGTTACTTTCTTACCTGGTAACGTTCTTTCGATGGGATGGTCCGACGACGTATTCCATATCGCTCCCGCCCTGCCTTCCCCGCTGCTGAATTTCTTTTGCGATTGCAGCTTACGTTCCGCAAGGCTTTGTGTCTGACTGGCAGTTGACTAATGTCACACGTTCTGGGGGAAAAAACTACAACTGAGGCTACGGGCGTCGTGCGTCCTACTTATCACATTGGATGACGTCGGACATCGGTGGAGGTCCTCGACGATGGCGCATCGACGCAGGACGCAGACGCCGAAAAAAGTTTCCGAAGCAGCACAGCTGTGGTGATTACATGTCATAGATATGGAATACGTCGTCGGACCATCCCATCGAAAGAATGTTACCAGGTAAGAAAGTAACTTGTTCTACTATCCTATGGTAGGCGCTTTTAGAAACCAAGTAACCTTTGCTATTATGTGTGCTTGTTTGTGTGTGTATTGTGAGAAACCTGAAGGTGTCTCACCTGCTAGTCCCCAGAGATCTCTCACCCATGTGGCCAGGATACGGCCATCGCTATTGGATCCAATTCATGGGGATGGACCAGTGCGGGGGGATCACCTAGATGGGGGATCTTCGCGGAGCGGAACTGGGACACCAATCGGTGAGATGCGGTACCCCCTTCTTCATAGTACCATTTCCCCATCCTACCCCTCAGGATACTTAAAAGCTGTGCCCCCGTCCCTTTTCAGACACGAGCACTTTCTTACACCATGAAAGACAACAGACTAACACCAGAGCCGTTTACCTGACTTGTGTTCGGAGGAAAGGTCTTTCTGAACCCCCTCAACATTCCCGCATGAAATAGATCTCATGTTTACCCAACGGTGGGAGACGTCCCCGTGTTTGTTCATCCGCTTTTATGATTTAGACCAAGTATTAACCACAAATAAAACGGTAAACAAAACCATTTGGTGAGATATACAGACTCCATTTTGTGCCACCCTACCCATACGCCATCTTTTTCTAGGCCATACAATGATCTCTAAAAGGCCATCTCTCCCTTTGTCCAGTGCCTCACCCAGAGAGCCCAGCCTCCACCCCCTGGCAGCTCCGCACAAACCCATTTCTCACGGACGTTCAGCCATGTATTGTTGCAAATACCCAGTATCCTTTCTCTTCCTATGAGCTCACTGCCCTGTGTGTGACTGGAGCCAACCCCGGCCTGCGTGCCCATCTGTCTCCACTAACCTGCTTGCGCTCACCGGACCTCCACCTCTGAAGTTAGTTCACAGAGCCCCTGACCCTCTATCTCTTTGATGCTGATGTATATCTAACCCTTTGAAGTGGCGAAACAGAGTACCCACAGCAGCCTTAATCCCCCCACACCATAAATCAGTTATACCAACAACATATGTCAATTTATATCACGAGGCATCAGAAAGATCAAAAACCCCCAAAAGGGACACCTGGGTCCAGGTACTGTGGTTTATGCATCCTTAAGGGTAAAGGGTAGATTAACCATATACTTGTTAGAATGGACTTTACAGTCAACTGTTTGATGGTCATTTGTCTCATGTCTTTAGTTCCTGTTTTTGTAGAATAGATTAGTCAGAGATGTTGCATTCTGTGAGTCTGACCTTCACCCCGCGAAGACGAGCCCAGCTGACCCACATGCTGCCTGCCGAACATCCCAGCTACCAACCAATCCTGTGTGACCGGCTCATATATTCATATAATGTATCCATATGTCTATCCTTTCGTGTTCAAGTATTATGCACCTATAGTGGAGCGTTGGTAGGGATGTTTCCAAACCTTATAATGTGCTGCCTGTGTAATGTTTGGCAGAGCGCTCTCAGGCAGCAGAGTTCTCTGCAACTTTGTTCAACTTGCAATCCATTTCCTGGTCTCATTCCCTACTGCCGTGCTTCCTTTATTTGGCTTGTTTTGGTATCGTGTTGGGACCAGGCGCCTTAACTTGTCCCAACACAAGGGTCAGGCAGAGTCAGGCAATTAACAATAACTACACACACCTCACGGCTCTTTCCCTTCCCCACAGGGATAAAAGCACCAACGCACGAGGAGGCAGCTATTCTAGGACAACAGTTCAAATGGAGAAGAAAGGCGTTGAGACTGGAAAGGACAACAAGGAGGGAAGTGCCTTTGCATTTCACAACCCCAGCCTGCGAATCCTCTGTGAATCCTCTGTGAAAGGAATCAGACCAGAACTACAGCTGACGTGTGGTGTAACAGATGTCCACAGTGCACAGGACCCTCCCGCACTGATAACCGAGGCATGGAGGTGCGCTTGCTACCGTGGTACCGTCCTTGACTCCAGAAACGAGGCGGTTAGCACAGCAGGTGAGTCGAAGGGAGAACCGATAACCAAACTGGACAGTGGTCAGCAAAGGTTGCAAATGGCAACTTATCATGAACAAAGAACGTGTGTACTAATGACATTTTAAAACCCAGGGAAAGACCAGCTACAGAGTGGTCCAGCGCCACATGGGCATCCATTCAAACTACTCTGGCTAGTCACCTTTTCCTTGTGAATAAAATAGTAACAAGAGGCCGTAGGACAAACTGGCAAACAGAGTTAAGGTGATCATACAAGGGTAGAGTCGTCATCCCTTGTACAATCGAAAATCCTGGACCCATTACCAAGGCTGTGACATTGTGAAACTGGCGTGTGCGCCCAGCTGAGGGAAAACGCTGTATGAACGATAAATGTGAAAGCCTGACTGGGGGCTAGAAAAAGCTATGGGAAGTGAATCTAGCAAGTTATTAAGAACTGGCAAATATGAACCTGGCTGAGGGATGCCTGCAAAGGAGAGCAAAATGTAACCCCCGTAAACATTGTGTCGACAACTGTGAACCCGGCTGAGGGATGTCCATAATGACCGGTTGTTTCTTGAATGGTGCAAGTGCTGATATCTTGAATGAAAGGCTGTAGTGAACCCGATTGAGGGAGACCCACATTGCAAAAGGGATCGGAGCCTGGTTGTGGGGGAATCACGGGTGAGGGGAAATCACCCAACAGGAAGATTACTGAAAGGAACTTTTCTGTTTGTTGTTTATAGTGCCTCAGGCCCTCTGAGGCAATGGACTTGGTGTAAAAGAAACTCCCACAGAAGGCCCTGATAATTCGGAAACTGTGAGCTTGTGCTGAAGAAGCCCAGGAGTGTGCTGTGCTCGAGAGTCTCTCCTTGTCAAGTGCTAAAAAGGTGGGGAAGGGAGCCCCAGTTGTACCATCCTGATTTATTATTTTGTGAACACTTCTTTCTTTTGTGGTGAACATTATCCCACACTATTTTGTAACTTGGCGGTAAGGATTGGCAGTGGTTGTTTTTTTTCTTCTTTTTTTAGTATAGGCCCATTTTATTTGCCAAGACGCCGCTATGACTGCTTTATTATAATTTGATGGTCGTAGTTTGCTCCCATCTTAGATTTAGGTTTAGATTAAATGTTTTTCTCACCCATTTATACTGTTTAATAAACACCCTTGAACTGTGATCACTTGCGTCTGTCTTTACTGTTGCCACCATGAATTCCTTACAGTATATATATCTCGAACATAACCAAAGAATCCCTTCTATAATGAAGGTATACCCTCAGGTGATATTACAACAGGCCACCTCCATATTAATTATCCTATGTATTTTTCATTAAAGCCTTTATATGCTTGACATTTTATAGCTCAATATTGTTAAACAGTGTACATTTATTGACCCTCCTAGCATTTATATACACCTCTAATAACACCTTTACATTTATTAACTGTATCTCATGTTTAGTATGATGCCTTAGTTCTTCCGATTTGACCATGTTTGTAAATGTAATATGTTAATTATATAAAATTTCACTTGTGTTGTCATAATGTTGATACAGTTTGGTACCTTAAGTATCTATCAATGTCCTTCACTTCATAACTATTCTTCTACTGGGAGAGCAATCTGTTGGAGACCAGTCTGACATAATCTGTCTCCCAAAAATCCCACCTTCTCCCACAGTGGCACTTTGCCTGAATGTATGTAGCTTTTCTTAACATGGTGCTACAGGTCCGTGAGGAGGCCCCCTAAATATCAGAAAAGGCCTTGCAACCCATTCTACACATGGTATCCTCTTCTCAGGTGGCCAGGGAAATCGCTTTTGGATACAGACCCTGGGGATGTATATGCGAGGGAGGATCACCTATGGTGGCGGAGACCTGGGGAGTGGGGAGAGGACTTCCTTGGGTGAGACATGATATCCCCGATTTCCCTTTCACAACGAACCCTGCATACCTCAAGCCTTTTATAGGCTTCTGTCCGCCCTTTCCCTGAAGTATTCCCTAAAACACAGCAGTATGCAACTGGAACAAAGCAGAGGACAACTAGAACAGCACATCCTCATTTTTTAACCCAGCCAGATACTGAGATGCGGTGGAGGACAACCAGAGTAAAGTGGGACTACCTGTGCATTATTTTGCATTCTTTATTATTGCATTGATGTAACCCAACACATCCTACCTATACCCCACCCCTCTAGTTGTCTTGTCACTTTTGGGAATATTACTTTCCAATTTATACAAATTAACTGTAACATGTAAGAATTTTTGCAAAACATGTTTTATGTTTATGTAAATTGGTACTAATGTATGGATATTTTTGACCTATATAGAGTGACTATATAGCCGGCTGTGAAGAAGGCCACCGGCCGAACACGTGTTGCATTAACGGACATCACTTATTTAGACCTATTCAAAATTTTGTTTTGCACTGGCGCAAACTGTGTTGTGGCATCAGTTGATTTTGTACTTAAAGAGGCAGTGGGAGTTCTCTTTTGCCACACGCATTGTGACAGTGAACATTATCATCAAGTGTTAATGATTGTCAGGGTTCTGGCGCACTATTTACCTCTCTATACCAACCCACAATAGAGAACTCTTCATTTAATACAGTACTTTCATTTTTTTTCTCCAAGTGTGTTTTTCAAGTTTGGAACATGATTTATTGACTAAAACAACTATTCGGCTTAATCGTGCTACTCACTATTCGGTATTCGGCTGAATACATGTATAGTATTCGGGACCCCCTTAATGCCCATCTTAACATATTTGACTAGAGACACAGAAAACGCTACTAATATAACCAAAATAGCTGGAGCAACACAAATAAACTAAGGCATCTGAAAATACTGAGTCAAATTAACACAAAAGAATGTTACTACACTAGCATCAAAGAGAGAAAAACGGAACCCTCTATGGCTTAAAGCAGCCCTGCTAAGATAAGGGCAACAAAGGGAACACAATCCTGGCACAAACAATGAAAGAGCAAAACAATCACTTGAATACAAGAAATTTGAACTAAAGGGGTGCACAAAAAATGGAAAACCAAAATTGTAACAAATTTCCTAAATATTTTAAAATCTAAAGAGATGATGTAAGGCGGGGGTGTGGGGGGGTGACCCAACTGCCCAAGACTAACCTCTGGACACGATTTTACCCCCAAAGGTGGTGGGTGGTGTGTTAGTCTACTGAGCTGGTAGAACTATCAAAAAGATGCAGGCAATCAAAATATCTTTGGATACAGAAGTCCTGGCAGTGCTTTTACAGGATGTGCAGTCCAAAGCTTATACACCCGCAAAACAATCTAATTACATTCTCTACACTGATAGTCACACGCACTAGACGTCTGACTGAACAGGAATTCCAAAAATTGGGAAAGATGAGAAATGTTTCCTATAGGCCCTTGGCATTTCCAGATATCTGTGCCAAGCTTCCCTAGGGTTCCTTTCTAGATCAAACCCCCTTCCCGCCCACTCACTGACCCATTCTCACTGTTCTGGTTTTCAAACCTTTGAGATTATGGAGAACTTTCACCTCAAAGGTTAAAAAAGAAGAAAATATCCATGCTAACCTCCCTGGGGGCAGATAAAGAATTTGACCCAGTAAGTTGGATGTTTATGGAAACTGCTTTGGAGTTGATTGGGTAGAAGCTGGCACATGAACAGAAGTGTGATGGCAAACCATTTCCTCTACAAGAATGTGCCTAACCTCCTTACCTTCTCATCTCTAGAGGCACTGTCAAAGCAACTTGGCAATAACAGTGCTTGTCCTGATCCTGCGGCATAGTTTGCCTCCTTCAACACTGTGATGGTGAGCAGCTGTCACTTTGGGCTGGCCCGTCTCTTGCTGAAAGGAAAGTCCGTTCTTACTGACCTTATGATGTCTGATTAAAAAATGAACGTTTTTATGCCTGGACTGAGCCTATTGCGTGCACACACCACGTAACATGCCGACAACAAAAGAGGATGTCTGGGGAATGCGCACGCAAACGGATAAGCGAGTAAACAAGCAGCGACAACACAGTGAGAGACTTACAGCGGAGAATATAACAATGCACAAGTGAACATTTAAAGTACTACCAAACTATAATTGAAGTCAAAGAGAAAAGAAAATCGTAGCAACAGTTGTGAAAAAGTAACAAAAGTACATGCATCATATAGAAAAGACAATTCAATGAAAAAGGTAGCACGACAACAACAAAAAACCCGAAAATACACATTCAACAATAGAACTACAGTAACACACCCTTGCTCCTTTCTGGCCACTCCTGGATAACCCCCAATTCCTTGGGAACAATGTAAAGATTAATTTCAAGTATATCTGCAGGCCAATGGAGGAACAAAGTTTAACAATGATCTCAAGAAAGCCTCACTTCTAAACTGCCCGGGTAGTGAAGGTTTACGTATTTCTTCACAGTAGCAGATATAACACCACAGGAAGGAGGAAGTGATGCAACCTCAGCATCACCTAAGAGATATGACTCAGCAACTGCAAAATTGGAGCAACATTTCAGTAATAAGACCAATGTTGTCATCAAGCGTTCTTTTTAACCAGAAAACAGCACAGGGGAGTCAGTTGACAACTATATAGCAGCTTTGAGAGGATTAATAGCAACGTGCACTTCACTGGTCTAGCCAATGTATACATCAGGGTCCAGTTAATGCTACACCCCGCAGAAATGTTTCCAGAAGTATTCACCAACACTATTGGAGAATGTAAGGGGTTTAATCATCGAATAATAATCAAAAGAGATGCCAAGCCGATTGTACACAAAGTACGCAACATTCCAGGGGTACAAAGGATGCCCTACAAGAACAGATTAAAAGATTGTGCAGTGAGCAAATAATTGAGCCCATTGAATCCTCTGGCCCCAGTCAACAGCATCAAAGTGTGTGTAGACTTGAGAGATCTCAACCCCAGTATATGGATCGACGGGCACCCACTTTCCAAAATTAACGGGATGTTACTGATAAGACCAGCCAAAACATTCACAACTCTCGACTTCTCATCAGCGTACCACCAGATTGTACTTGAAGGATCGAAACACCTTACCTCATTTGTAATACCATTTGGAGCATTTAGGTTTAAATGAATGCCATTTGGTTTCAGTAGCTGCCGTTTTCCAGAGATTGATGCAACAGTTGTTCGTGGGTCTTGAAGGGGTACACTACTTTCAAGACAACATATTGATTGCAACCATGACTGAGGAACAACAGGATGCAAAGTTGCTGGGAGTTCTACAGACTATTCGAGATAGAGGACTCGCACCCAAATTAGAAAAGTGTAAAGTCAAAGTAATAGAAGTGACATACTTGCAACATGCCATAACTAAAGATGGAATAAAGGCCAAAGTCAAATTAGTTAAAACAATATCAAAGATACCGCCATCAATGAATAAGGACCAACTATGCTCAATTTTGGGCATGCCTGAATATTATTTGAAGTTTGTTCCTAACTTTACCAACAAGACTGAAAACATGAGAACGCTTATGAAGAACACTTATTTGAGTGATCCGAACAATGTCAGAATGAATTCATGCAAATCAAAGAGAAGGTGAAAGGGGCTCACAATGAAGATGTTCTCCCCATCAGCTCCCAACAATTTAAAAGTTGACGCCATTGGCATTGGTTTAGGGTGTGTACTTAAACAGATCCTTGAAGAAAACGATGTAACCATAGAATTTGCCTCACGTGTTTTAAATAAAGCAGAAATTAACTATTCCACAATTGAAAGGGAGGCCCTAGGAATACATTGGGCACTTTGATATTTTAAGACATTATTTTGGGGTCTGCCAGTAACGATCAAAACAGATCACAAACCATTGGTTCATATCATATCCTCTTCTAAATCACTATGTTTCTCCAAAAATCAACAGGTGGTTAGTGTTAGGGAAAGTTTGTATGCAGTACCCTCTGGGAACACTACAAACAACTCTGACTACAGGTATAGGAAACCCAACCTTTGGTATAAGCTTGTACTACACAGTTTTGGTAGCGTGTTGAGCAGCCAGGGTTATCTCAAGAGGGGTCAATGTGAGCTGTATTTGAGTTACACAGAGATTTACTGTTACAGGTATTCAAATAAACTCGCACTAAAGGTTTCTTGCATAAACAATTATTCATTTATTCGTCAGTTAGAATAAGCCTTCTTCAGAAGGGAGCAATATAATAGTAACACACAAATATACTTCAATAATGTACACTTTGAGTTTCTATAATCAGTAAAGACCCTTTTGGGATGGCCCACAGACACAACCTACACCCACAGGTGACTTCAATAGCTAGGGTGCTGGGGACATTAATATCTTACTGTTTGCATTAAGAATACTCTTAGAAGTTGGTAAAAGGCAAAGGTTATTAGAACAACAAGAGACCGCAAATATTCTTAAGCAGGCAAATACTTTGGACTCCCCTAGAAGAGTCATTCAGTTCAATAGGCTAAGCCAAAGTCAATGTGCAAAAGTCTTGTATAGGATGAAGGACTTCTGGTAAGTAGATGGAAAAGTGTTTGCACAAGTTCTTAGGAGTCTTTGATGAAAAGGATCAAATGTAGGGCCACAAGCTGATTAGACTTGTGAGTAGTAGAAGATGCAAGCAACTCTACAGCAAGCAGTAAGTTCTCTCAGACTTTTTTTCACAGTACCTTAGAAATGAAGAAAAGATGCAGCAGATGACTTCTGTTCATGTGCAGCTCTGCAGGTCTCGCTGTTCCTGATCCTCTGTCGTGGGGACAAGAGGGAGGGCGTCGGGGGACTCCTGCAATGCACTGGGACGGTCAAAACTCGCAACCGGCAAACTTCACTTTCAGTGGCTGTTCAGCGTTTCAGTTCTTCGCATCTACCGCAAATAGCAACACTGTGGTTCCTGGCTGTCGAGATGGACTTTCCTTGCTTCTGGGGTCCCACACTCTGTTGAGGGGGCTCAGGCTCGGTCAGTCCTGCTTTCTGGGAGTCCGGAGGAGCTTCCTGAAGCTCTAGGCCAGCTTAAATAAAAGCAAGGCACACAACTTGGTGTTCTTCTCGCTGGCTATATGGTTTCCTGCAGCAACCAGCTCCGAGATGGATGTCCAGGTGGCTTACTTTGGAGTTGATTGGTCCCACCAACTCAGGGGGAGAAGTCGTCCTTGCAGGGGATTCTCTGCCGATATGAATTTGGAGTTTCAGCACAGCAGCAGGGCTTCACTGGGCAAACCAACGGTCCAGGAGTTGCAGCAGGCACCCTCTTCAAGTTCTTCTTCGGTTCCTTCGTCTAGTGGTAGACTGCCTTCCAAGCCAAAAGACTCACCTTTTATTCAGTTCTCTACCATTCCTCCCAGCCCAGCTGTCAGTCACCCAGCAGGGGACTAAGCACTGGGAGTTTCAGGCACCTCCCTCACTTCCTGCCCACCCCAGAAACCTGGAGCCAGAGGCGGGCTTCACTCGTGAATCCCGCAAGGGCAAAGCGAACAATGGGACCAAACCTCGTTTAGTGCGCAAAGTAAATCTCAAGAAGGACCTTTCCACAAAGAAATGGCGAAAACAGAAGACCGGGCCATTTTGACAAAAATGGCACCCTTGGGTGCTTTACTGTTGCTGTGAACGGTGCCCACGGTAACAGTACACCATGGTAGTTCAAACAAAACCACTGCCACCAGCCATTCAGTGCAAGAAGGGTAACATAAAAAATGTTACATGAGAAGCTAGACAAAGGTAACTCTACCAGCACCCTATTGTGAGATAATGTGTGCTGGGTCTAGAAAGTTACAATGGTAAGTAAAGTCAATTTCACTTTACTGCTCTTGGAAACAGTAGTTTATCCAAGAGAAGGTATTTAAACCTTTGGGAAATCTGAAAGACTCCTTGGCCAGTGCACTGAAGGTGCTGTGTGACACAATGTAAAAGATGATGCCTATGGAGTTTGTCAGACTCCACAACCAAAAGACACATAGTGTACAAAATCACATTAAAATACATGAGAGAGTGGGAAAAAGGGTCACACTCTCTCCGGGTTAAAAAAAATCAAAATCCAGAAAAATTGCTGAGGGGGTCTCTAAGGTGGAGGGAATAAGCACATTTCTGGGAATTCTCCCTAACAGTTAGTAGATATGCAATATAACATCAAAGTGACTTATGTTCCAGGGCATGAGAATGTTGTGGCAGACTGTCTAGCAAGACTACCATGGGATGATACAGAGAGTGAAAAAGGAGAAGATGATCGAGAGGAATGCAAAAATTCATCCAGACATTTCCAAAGAAGAATGGGAAGAGGCGAAAAAGGGAGATGAAGAGCTATAGCTAGAACGCATTATTCCAGAAAGAACACACATTTCAAGGATATTCCCAAGTGAACAATGAAATGTGTGGATCGGGGATGTTTACTCCGAGATGAGCATCTGATTCCCCCCACAATGCCTCAGTGAAAAGATCTTACAATTAGCACATGAAGGTCACTTGGGTAAATACCTTACCAAAAGACGTTTTAGAGAAAGATACTGGTGGCCGAGCATGATGAGCGAAGCAGAGGAACTTGTGAAAACATGACAACCTTTTGCAAATAGTGACAAATCGAAAAGACTGCATAAAACACCTTTAATTTCCAATAAGAATACCTGTCAAAGTGTGGTGCAAATTAGCACTGGATATCACTGGCCCATTTGTGATACTAGGAGATTACAAGATTTTCATTATTTGCCTAGTGGATTACACTTGAAAATGGGTGGAATGGGCTGCAATGGAAGATTCCATTAACACTAGAAAAAGTTATCACATTTTTGATGGAGGTATTCAATAGAGAGGGACATCCAGAGAAAATAGTGACATATATTGTTCAGTTTGTCTCTGATCAAATGCAAGAGTTCCTTAAAAACAGGTGCATAAATCACAGATGCACATCACTTTATCACCCCATGGAGAATGGCCTAGTGGAACGGATGAATGGTGTAATAAAAAATACTATACAGCTGGCAGTGGCAAATGCCTTATCATGGAAAGAAACATTGAAAGAGACACCCAATGCATACAGGATGGCACCGCATTCCTCTACTGGCGTCAAACCATTTGTAATGATGAGGGGTAGAGCATCGTGCAATAGACTTAATCCATTTTGAACAGAGAAAAAAACATGTCAAAAACATAGACATGGAAAGTATACTCCAGAAAGTCAATGAAAAACATTAAATACACGGGTGTCGGCAATCCGTCATATAAAGTAGGTGATTGGGTGCATGTCAGTAATCCGCAATGAGTATTGAAAGGTTTGTCAAAATACCATGAAAAACAGCAAATAAAGGATGCATGATGTAAAAGCATCCAATCTCAGGATGGTACAAAATGGTCATTTGTCGACATTGTCCCTACTTCAAGAGAGAGGTTGAGCACTGAATCTCTACAGGCCGATAAATTAACTGTTCCAACTACCCAGGGAAGGAAGAATGAAGTAGTATCAGTGATGACATCATTTGTTCCATTCCCCTCTCTTGTTTTTTTTAAAATTGTTTTATGGTGTGGAGATGTTATGTATATGAGTTCTAGAGCCCCCTGCGTGGCAGCTCTAGGACTCATGTGAAGAAAACGGACGTTGGTGATTAACTGGGGAGACATCATCCCTGCGACCGCTGCTGCAGTCCCTATTATATACCCTTTTGATGCACTACTGTGTCCGTGAGTATTCGCAACAGGGTTCTTCCTGCAAACAATTGCTTATGCCAAATATGCTTCAAAATACATCTTCCAAAATTGCTTGGATTTGATGGACGGCTTGTGCAGGTTTAGGATCACAGGGCTGCTGTTCAGTGATATTTCTGGCTGTGCACCTGTGGATATAAGAGTAAGTGGTAGCAGCAACCATTCCTTGTGGTCAATCGGGGACCTACTAAGGAGATCTGCCCAGTTCAAACGAAAAAACATTCCTCTATTCCTCCTCGAATAATCTGTACGTATTTAAATGAGGCATCGTCCCACCAAGGGTCGCCTTGACTCACTGGGTAACAAATGTATCTCGTCATCCCTAAATTCCTTGATGATATCCATCGGTCTTGGAATTGATAGTCTCAGATTATTCAAGTACAATAGAGAGATTATCTGCATTTAGCGACACCCTGTCAGAGGGCCAACAGAAACCCTCCAAAATGTTCTAATCCATTCCTCCATGT
The DNA here is from genome assembly GCF_040938575.1 of Ambystoma mexicanum. Classification (NCBI taxonomy): domain Eukaryota; kingdom Metazoa; phylum Chordata; class Amphibia; order Caudata; family Ambystomatidae; genus Ambystoma; species Ambystoma mexicanum. The sequence continues at coordinate 989,194,522 of NC_090921.1, forward strand.
AGGGTTCAAGTCCTAAAAATTAAAGTGGAGGGACTCCTCAATGGGATGCGACGTCGCCAGAAATGAGCATATCACGGTGAAATATGCACATTTCATTAAATTGGCTTTGCATAACCACCCAAATTGAACAGGACGAATGGCATTTGCCTTTCATAAAATCAACAAAAAGACAAAACCAAGACAGGATATTTTCTTCTAATAGTGTTTTTGAAAACATTAAAAGGTGTGCATGTTTTAAACTCCAGGAACCAATACCAATGTTTTCCCCTGGGACATGCTAAAACGAAATGGTATATTTCACCTTTAGTTGTTTGTTATTTTACATCAGGTTATATAGTGCAGTGGGGAAGTGTCCAGCCTACAAACCTGACGACTGCAGTTTGATTCCCAGAGGTTGCTTTAATTCATAAATGCCAAGAGGACATCCAATGTTTCTCTTTTAGCTGGGGGGGGACTGAGTCCACACTCTGAATAAAGTGGGTGGACTCTGTACCCCCGCGTGTACCCTCGACTTGAGCCCTGCCTACAAGGGTTCTAAAAGTAAGTGAGTAAGTAAGGGGAGAGTGGGCATTCCTTTTTCGTTCAGCAATTCTTTTGAGATATGCACGTTGAGCTTGTGAAGATTGGCCCAAATTCCATTCTCTCCATTAGTGCCCAGAGAAATTAGCACTTGACAGAATCAAATGCTTTTGTGTGAACCCAATGATACCAGAGTCCGTGGCTGACCCGGCAGGCCCCCAACCAATACCAGTTAGATGAATAACCTCCTGTGGTTCATCTGCGTGGACCTACACAGCATGAAGCAGCTCTAATCTTGGTGGACCAGTGTTGCAATTTTAACTGAAATGTTTGGTGCTCCATTTATTAGAGAAATAGGGCGGTAAAATTAAAATCGACATTGAGCAGTCAACTTACTCTCTTTACCAATCACTGCTGTGCAGAGGTCCCCCGGAAGAATGCAGTTATCCCTGGTGGTTCCATGTTAATTTGCTGAAAACGGGATTACTTCAAAATGTTACTTTGATTTCTTTTTTAAAATTGGTTTTATTTTTTTTATTAGAGGGTCCCCCAGACTCCTGATCCCCTTCACTACTACTCCAAACCCCACCCTCTTTTTACCCCTTAACCCACAAATATATATATATATTTCGAAGTAATGACATCCAAGTAAATTACTTTAAAGTAATTTCCAGCTTTGAAACCACTGGATGCCATCCCTGCTACCCTTAAGTATCTTGAACGAATGATCTCCCCTCCTCATTCACCATTGTCCACATTTCCCTTGGGGAACCATTCAGTCCCGGCATCATCCCATTCTATAATTGCTGGATACTACGCTCCACTTTGGCCTGTGGCTGATCTGCCACTAGGGCTTCTATCTATTGGGGCACAACCTGTGTGTCTGACAGTTCTTTTATGAATGAGGCAACTGTCCCATCCTCCCTTACCATAGCACTACGGTACAGTCTCTCATAGGGTGCAGCAGAAGTTAATGTAATTGCATCCTCTGGTTACCTATGAGCACCCTGGCCCTCCATAAACGCAAATACCCATCTCATCCCTATGTACCTGCCAAGCCATTAACTTCCATGTATTATCTTCATGTTTCTAACCCCTCTACTTAAATAGGGTACTTAGAATAGACCGGATGCCCCACATTAGCCGGGCCAGCCTTTTACCCTTTCCCACAATCCTCTTAAGGCGCCTGCGGGCTTCCTCATCCCGAGATTGTGCAAATTAATTTTCCAAATCCAGCTATTTACTCCTGTTCTTTTTCTTTGTGGTCATTACCGCCATGATCCTCCCCTCTATTACAGTCTTGCAAACTGCCCGCCACACGCCAGCATCTTTCAGCAACCCCACATTTTCTTTCAAGTAGCCGGAGGTTCCCGCTTTAATTTCTGCCTTCACTTCTGTATCACACAAGCATTATGCATTAAGTTTTGAAATGCCAACAGGATGTGGGCCACAAAGCTCCAATGTGATATCAATGGGGCGTGGTCAGAGAGCAATAACGGGCGATCCTCCATTTCTCAGTTTCGAAGCTTCTGCTCTAGGGTGAAACTTAGTCTATTTGGTAAAGCGTGGGGTGTGCTCCAGAGAGCAGGCCTCCTGTGGGTGCAGGGTATGCCAGAACTCTGCAAACCATAAGGAGATGTCCCACCCGTGCAGTCTAGCTTGTGGCCCTTTTTCCGCACTCGCCCTACCAGTCCAATCAATGGCTTTATCTAGGACTGAATTAAAATTGCCCACTGACAATGTTAGCAGTTTAACTGCTTTCATGACAATTTCACCCAGTTACGGAATACATTCTTTGGTGACTGGTGAGTGTGCGTACACATTGATCAGAGTGACTGTCTCCCAAATTTGGCCCATTTTTATTCAGTATCTTACTCCCTTGTACTGGCTAAAGGAACCCATGGCAGGTGGTACTCCACCAACATTGCTACCCCTCATCCAATCCAACCCTCCTTATGTATCGATACATTGCCCCCTCCCTCCTAATCTTATTGCACAGGCCATTTACATTCCAGGAGAGGCATTTAAGAGATGCCTTTGTACTCTGATCGAACCCTTATAATCCCAACAATCCCTCCCCATATGACCCACTCCTCACTCTCTGAATCCAGGCCCTAGCTGAGGACCTGTCTTTGGTGCTTGTAACAATACCCAGGATCAACCATACCCGTTGTTCCCTCCACATCATCCACCTCACACTTCCTCTTCCATAGAGGCATCTGTCGCCCAATCTGAACTCCAATAGCTCCCCTTAATCTCATTAACTCTGTGAGTATTTAATGACTATACTCCACTATACTCATTCCCTCTTCAGCTCCTCCTTTCATATATCAGTGTGTACTAAAACTTACAAAACTCCTCTTCTCCATTAATGTATCCAAGCAGCACATTCTCTTTTAGCGCCCTGCATCCCCAGTGTGTCTGTGTCTTTATCTATCGAACCCACATCTCTTTGACCTCCCGCCCCTCACCTCCCTGTGATGCTTTCAGCACATGCTCCCTATTTTCCTTACTGTCCCATTATCGCCCAGACTTCTGAGATTGGTCTTCCAATGGATCCTTGGCTCTTCCCATTCCACAGCATGGGTAATAATGTCCCCATATATCGTTGCCATACATAATTTCGCCGGGAAAAGTTTGTGGTGACATTTTATAGGTGACCATATATATAGGGACAGGGGGAGCGGGAGTTGCGGGGGTGTTTCCCCTCCCCCTTCAGAAAAAAAAGGTTTTGTGGGTTGCAGGGGTGTCCCCTGCATGTTGCATGTAATAATGTCTCTGTAAAAAACGGCAATTTTTCAGTGACTTTTTTGCATGATGACATTTTTGCAGGGACATTATCACATGGAACCCATTCCACAACCCCCCAACACCACCACCTCCCATCTCCAACTAGACCAGGGGAACCACAACTTTGTTTTCCTTTCACATAAGATTGTGTGCTTGGCTGGAAAAAGCAACAGTATTTAAGTCCTTGTTGTCCTCAGTTGAGCATTGGCAGCCTTGTAAGTTTGACACTGCTTTTGTACCTCTTTCGTAAAGTCTGGGAACAAAAACACCTTTGTTCCTTCTGCTGTCAGTTTCCCATGGTGCCAGGCTTTTTGGAGACGTGCTGCCCTGTCAAATTTTGAACATTCACGTCACTTACTTTTGGAGAAGTGCCAACGAGTGTGGTCTGGTAGGGATACTGTGAGCACTGTCCACTGTAAAGGGGGACAGTCATTTCATGCCCAATTGTTCAACCAACCATGATTCTAGAAAACCCATCCTCCACTCTCTCTTCCAGTTGTCTTGATTGCTACCTGAACTCCACTACTTACTCCTTCAGGGCTCACCATATCCTCAAGATTAAATCAAATCCTCTTCAACGGAAGTCCTGTCTTCGTTTTTCCTGCGTCCACTCCCACTTCCTAATCTTCCCTTTGAGGGATTGCCTGGTGCTTCTAACCTCTGCCATGACCTGTGCCAGTTTTGGTACCCTTTTATTTGTCCCATCCCAGTGTTCCTACCTTTTTGTTCTCTTCATTTTTTGCACCCTCTTCACCAGATGTAATCCCGGGCTGCTCCCTGTCCCACATAGCAACGTTGTCCATCTTGTTGGCCTACGCTGACGTCTTGTTCTTGCCTCCTGTCATGGCTTCAATGTACCCCTTTTAAGCCTAACGTCCTCTCCCTTTTGCAACTTCAGTGTGCCCGACCCTCTTTACAATTTCAACCCAAGAATACTTGCCCACCATTGCTTGCTCTGGAACCTATATTCCAGCCATCAGCCTTTCAGAGCTTCTTGTCCAGACCGTGCCCACTGGCATGGGGAAGGTCCTCAAGGTCACTCCAGTCTTTAATAGCTATTAGCTACCCCAACAACTGGCCTGACTCTACACAGGTTCATCTCTGCCGACTTTTTCTGCTCACAATCTAGGCGTTTATTGAGGTATTTCACAGGCTTTCCGATCCACGGAGACTGTCACCAGTGTAAGGAAGGCATGGTATCAAACAGTAAGACAGACACAAGTGATCACAGTTTAAGGTTGTTTATTGAACGTCAGTTGGGTTTGAATCTAAATCTAAAGATGGGAACAAGCTACGACCATCAAATAATAAAGTGAGCCTATACTAATAAACCTATTGCCAATCCTTACTTCTAAATAAAAATAGTGTGGGATACAATGTTATGCAAAAGAAGTGTTCAAGAAATGATATGTCAGGATATTCAAGCCGTTGGCTTCCCTTCCCCACGTTTTCAGCACAGGACAAGGCGGCACACTCGAGCTTAGCACACTCTCTGGCTTCTCTACCACGAGGATGCAGTTCAAAACCTCAACATCAGGGCCTTCTGTGCCAAAGTGTCTCTGCCATTTAAAGCCTCTTCTTTCAGAGGGCCTGGTGCAACACGACAAAATGAAAGTTCCTTTCCTACTTCTCTCAGGTGATTTACTGTTTACCCCTCTGTCAGGCTCAGACCCACTTTGACACAAAATCTTCAAATGGTCTCCCTCTGCCGGGCTCGGACCAAATGTATCTACTTTTCCAAACGTTCTCTATTTCATCCAAAACGACGAGTTTCGACTGTGCGCAGGATTTTGCTTGACCCGTCGCAGGACCACTTCGATTCACAATTACTTGTTTTTGTTCTTGCTATAACCTTTTCCTCACTTTCACTTTTACCACTTATCAACTGGATTCCTTGCAGAAACCTTCGATTGAGCACTCACCTGGTGCCGGACCACTCTGCAAAGGTATTGCACCCTACTTTTAAAGTTCAATCACTCATCGGTTCCCTTTACGTGCGTCTCTTATCACACATGTTTTAACAATGTTCGTTCCAGCGCTCGCCATACAATGTTGCTTCTTGCAACTTTGGCTTCAACACAGACCTGTGTTGTATCGGTCTCCCCATCTCACCGGTTGTGTTGATTTTACTGGCACTGCTTTGTTCCTGGAGCCAAGGACAGTATGAAAGCGGCTGCTGCTTCTTCTCGCCTTGATTATTGACACAGGAGGGCCCTGGGTTTCTCTGACAAATAATGCAGAATTCTTTAGCCTGGTTTCCTGGTCTTGCGCGTTCGATTCTCGAGGTATCTGGAAAGTAACGGTTCCTTGTTGAAAAAGTCAAGGGAACTTCCCTCCTTGAAATCCCCTTCTGCTTAGCTGTCTTTCTTCTCTCGTTCAGCTGAAGTCTCGAAACTGCTGTTTCCTCATGTGCTTTGCCTCGCTCAGAGTGTGCTCGTGTGCTCTGCCTTTTATCTGTGTGGGGAAGCTCAATGGAAGTCAGGTGTGCATGATGGTAAGCAATTGCCTGACCTCGCCTGACCATTGTATCGGGACAAGTCGGTATACTGCTCAGGTGTTAGTCTGTTTTCTCTCATAGCAGGCTGTCCGTGTGAAAGTGTTTGTGTTGTAAAAGGGTGGGGGGGGTAGAGTTGCTAAATATCCTACCTTGTAGGATGGGGTAAAAGTGTTACAGGGAAGGGGCTACTGCGTCTCACCATCCGGTGTTCCACTCCCACACTCCGAAGACCCCTCAGCCAGTTGATCCTCACACTGTTCTACCCCCTGGAACTGAATCCAGAAGGTATGGCTGTGTCCTGGCCACCTGGATGATAGATCCCCGGGGACTAGTTGGTGAGACACCTTCTGGTTTCTTACACCAGGCCCTGTCAACTCCTTCACGCTTTGAGTCCTTTTCTCCAATCTTCATTCCCCCATCCTCAATCCCAGCCACCACCTCAGAGCGGTCCTCTCGGGGCACACACCAAGGAGCAAAAATGGAGGGCGAGAGTGGGTGACATCACTGATTTATTTCTATGCCCCACTGCCTCCCCCACCTGTTCCAAAATGTTCTCTGCAGAGTTTGGGATCTCCCACCACATGTTTTGCATAGGAGAGAAGCCTTTGCCCCTCCAGTGCCTTATCTCAGCCCCTATATGTGGAATGAAATGTTGAAGACAGTCTCACCCCTCAGCCTCGGGTACTACAGGCTGGAGGATGCTTTGAGTCCACGTGGGGGGGGGGGAAGGTCACATTATCTGTGCCCATCTCACCTACACCTCCTCCGACTTCAGTGGCTGCTGTTGTGCTGAGTGTGGGGGTCTTGCTGTGTCAGGGGTCCCACCTCACGACCGCAGGTACTAGAAGCACCCCTCTGGGGCCACCTCGCACATCAGTCTTATAATATTCATGCTGGGCTTCTGACCCACTTTCCACTGCCCGGGCCTTGTATGCTTCCTCCAGGTCTGTCCCAGGTAACCTCTTGCACCACAGGGCAGATCCCTCTGAGTGTTCCAGGTGGTGCTGCCCACTCATTCACCATCCTGTATACCCCCTTCATGCCGGGGGGTCAGGAGGGCTTACTCTGCTTTGAGAGTCCTCCTCCAGGGTGATTGGCTGGGGCCAGGATTCTCTCGGTCACTGGATAATCTCTTCTGAGCCTAAAGGACCTTTTCAGTTGCGTGTATCAGGATTATAAAAGTGATTCCTCTGTCTGGGGCTCACTTCTGCACCATCTGGCTGCCGGCTGTCCACCCTGTATACATGCTTCTTGATTGAAGGTAATATGTAGGAGGGTGTAGTGGGAGAAGTAAATGGGTGTTGGGGACAGGTGGTTGTGAATTGGGCAATGGAAAGGTATTGGGTAATCAGGCCACAGTTGATCGTGAAAAGTCCTTGAACCAACTCCCACCATGTCTGCCTTAGAAAAGGGGTTTGCTTGTGTCTAAAGTCTCCCTACAGATAGTCTCTCGGTATTCTCTGTAGTGATGCCAAGTGCACGAATTGACCTCGACCGTCCCATGCGTTTGACTCCTATTCTAGCCTTTCTTTTTTTGAGACCTTGGTTTAGCCAGTGTGGCTACATGTTATGACCACTTGGTGGAGGCCATCATAGACCTTTTGATTGAGATGTTTTTCCTTCCTGCGCTAGCCACAGCCTGCTTGTTTGGAGTCAAAGCTACATACTCAGGCCCTCATTTTCCACTGCAGTACATCGACTGTTTTTGCGTTTCTAGGTGCTTCTGGAAACGTAGAGAAGCGGGGGTTCCGATGCAAGAATGTACTTTCAATACTTGTGGAGACATCAGCAGGTTCGTTGGACCTTGTAAGCCAAGGTGTCGTCCATGGGTTCGCTATGAGATTAATGCTATGGTGTCTTCTCACACTTTGTCAGTCCAAATATATGTATTGTGTAATTCAAGGTTATTTATTTGCAAATAAAATTAATGTAAACAAGTGTTTTTAAAATAACGTTAATAGCCATATGATACACAGGTTCAGGTGATCTTATATTAAATTGTGGGCATTGTTTCAATAGTTTCAATAGTATTGCACACTCTGGAACGCTGCTGGCTAGTCGGGTAGAGAGGACCGCTTTAGCTACTGATTTAGAGCTGAGTTTCATGGTCTTTGCTGCCATTGAATACCATAGTGCCCCACGCTCCTTCTATGTTCACTCTTCGGTCCCCCGGCACTGCTCCAGTTTGTTGTTACGCCAGACTCCTGCAACTCCCTCCCCGAACCGCCAGGTACTCTCTACCTTGCCCAACACGCCTGCAAAATACTCCCAATACCCGATTGAAACGGAAGCGGGGCTCTGTACCGAGCCTCGACTTTTATTTCCATGGGGGCCATGCTTTGCTTTTTCACAATCCTAAAGTGTTCAGAGACGGAGCCAGGATTGTCTAACAAGTTGGGCCAGAAGCTAAAGTAGTTGGGCCGACCGCAGTGACATTAACATCTTCAAATGCCCACACAACGCTGCTTAGTGGGCATTTACAGATTTTGCACGGGCCTTGCCTGCTCAGGCCCTACCCTGTCTAAGCCTCATAGTGTTCGGCCTGCACCTTTGCTGTGGGTCGTTTTTTTCCCCCTTTGCTTTTAACTTTTCGAACCTCAGGGTTACCCTGCTGTAACAGAGTGTTATTGCTTACGAACTAGTAGGAGCTAGAATAACCTTTATTTCCAGTTTTCCGTAAAATAACTGACCACATGTTTCCAACAACATATTAAGGTCCAAAAGACATTGATTCTAGTAGAGACATTAGAAATGTCATTACAAAAAGGGGTGATCTTGGCTAATAATTAACCCACAAAAGTGACCTGTAAGCAAGATAATTGCTAAGAAGGATGTTCTTCTCATAAAACGGTTACAAGTTTAGGAGAAACACTATGGAAGGGATTAAATATGGGAAGGGAACGCAATGCACATGCCCTCCGGATGACATCCTGTTTTATTACAACTTCGCTGCTGTATTTAAGGGATTCAGAAAGGAATACATACCATGCCCGGCTGTTTGTAAATCGTGTATGGGATTGTGAGGGCACTCTCTCTATTAAACATGGAACTACTTGTCTCCTCCTGGGAGTGCAATGCAAGGGGCATAGAAGGATAACGTGCATCTGCGATTCTATTGACAAACGCTGCAAGGGAGATTTCCAGGGCTCAGGAGCGCAATCAAGCCGCACTAATTTGCCAGTAAATTGTGAACTGTGGACAGATGCTACAGAGTAACAGAGCGGTCTGGCATAGTGAAAGTGCCCAATCGAAAGTCTCTGTTTAGACAAACATTTGAGACTGTGAGAAACTGTCAATCGAAGGGATTAGAAGTTTAGGGGAAGGAAACCCCTACCAGTGTTGTGATTGCGAGCTCTGAGCCTGGCTCAGAGAGACATACTGGAACTTTTAAATCCCTTGTGAAAGGTCTGAGCCCGACTGAGGGAGACCTGTAAACGAACATTGTGTTTAAAAGGGGTCCGAGCCTGAAGACCCAATATGAACTGTGAACCTGAGCCTTGAGAACTTTAAGACCCGAAAGAGAAGGAACTTTGTTTTGTGTGTGCCCAGGCATTCGGCGAATGAGAGACTTTGTTTTGGAAAGAGACTTTGTCGCGGAAGGCCTTGGCTTATGTCCGAACTGCATCCTCGAGCCGAAGAAGCCAGAGAGTGTTCCAATGGCCGAGTGTGCCACCTTGTCCCGTGCTGATAACATGGGGAAAGGAACTCCACTGTTCAGTCATCCTGATGCACACTTTTTTTAACACTGGTTTCTTTTGCATACACCTTTTTCCTGCACACATTTGTTGTAGTGTAAAATGGCAATAGTTATTTTAGTATAGGCCATTTTGATTTGACAAGGCACTACTAGGACTGTTATTTATTATTTGGTGGCCAAGCTTGCTCCTGCCCTTTGATATATGGCTATATAGGCGTTCTACCACCCCATGTTTACTAAATAAACACTGTTGAACTGTGCACCATTTTTGTTTATCTTCATTCAGGATACTATGCCTTCCTTAAATTTCCCACTCAGTGCAGGCTTTCTATGGTCCCGTACCCTAGACTTCTTTGTGTCCAAAAGGGATCTTGAGTGGTATAGTTGCTGTTGTAGGTGGCTGAGGGAGCTAGTGAGAGGGGTCCTTCTGTCCCTCAGCCTTATCCCCTCCTCCTTGCCAAACAGGCCATAATCTCCCTGGCCCTGTATTGCGACTCCTCCCATCGGCTGGGCCTGTCTTCCCTGCTGGAATCTGCCTACCTCTATTTCCCCGTCTACAATACTCCCCTCTGTCACTCTCCCCTGATGTCACAATGGGCTGAGTTGCACTCCCATGCTCTGATGTTAAATCTTTTCTCGATTTGCTATGACTCTACTTCCTCCTGCCCTCAGCTGTTTTGGTTGTCCACTCCACTTCCTTCAGTCTCTCCACATCTTCTCTTAATGGAACCTAATCCTCCAACATCTGCCACCCACTTCCAACTCTCACTTCCTCCTCCAGATGTAACCTCATACACCCCTCTCCTCTGCCAACCACCTCCCACTATAACCAACATGTTCTTCAGATAAAATCTCTGCAACAAACTCCCCTCTGTCTCCTGGACCTCCACTGCCTTCCATCCTCGAGCCTCTTCTCACCATGAGCTCCCTCCTGTGACCAACACCCCTCGTCAGGGCTGGCTGGGTTTTAAAGCAAGACTCCCCCCCTCCCCAACCCCCTCCAATTCCCAGGTGAGACTAGGGTTGACGGTCTGCAGTTGTGGGTTTGTTTGAATGCTGCTATTGGTTGTTTTTCCCTCCCTTGTGGGTATGAATGAGGCTGAGAAAGTAGGAATCCTGTTATATCTACTTTGGTATACATTTTGGATTTGTTGTTACATGACTGGGTGGGGGAAGCTGTTGCAAGTTGGCTGTCTGTTCTAATGCTGGGTGTAAGTATATGGATTTTCAAGGTTTTTGTGTTGCCGCTCTGGCTGTTCTTGAGTTCTCCAGAGGTTTTGCATACCATCATCCTGCATGCTGGTCCACAGACTTTGTGAAGTTGCTGCAGCGGGTTCACGACCGGCGCACGCTCCTGGAGTTTGTTGGGAGTGAGTCTGCTGTTGCAGCGCTTATGGATTATGTGAATGTGTCACTGGGCCAGACTGGCTCCTAAGTGCTGTGAGTAGATGTATGCAAGCCAGGGACTACATTTTGGCTTGGAGCTGTTTTGGGGAAACCGGATTGCGCTTCGGGAAGGGGTTATTTTATGGAATTGAAGTAGGGCAGGGGCTCCCTGATTCATGGCATTCCTTGGGGTGGGGGATATGGTGGTCCCAATGGTGTTTGTCGAATGCTGATTGACCCGGACAGTAGGAGAGTACCCTGGAGATTCTTTCCCTTGTTCCCTGGGCTCATCCCCTGGCTTGAGGAGGTACTCTGCCTCCCAAGCCACCCTCCCACCTGTCCACAGTGTGAAGCCATCTTGAAACAAGACACAGACAGTGGATTCAAAGTTCAAATAAAATACTTTTATTAACTTAAATGTCAGGATGGTGTAAGGCCTAACTTGTCCTATGCTAAGGTTGGACTTCCCTACCTAAAGACACTAATGATAGTCTGAGTCAGTAAATTCAACTTAAAAGTCTGTGTCCAAAACCTATACTTGCCCTCACAAACAATGTGTAGGGATGTCAACAACAAACTAAGCAGTTTTCCAAAATAAAGTTCTGAGCTTCTTCCAGTTCTGGGCTTACTTTCCAGCACCCCTTCCCCAAGTTCAAGGCAGTTCCACAAAGTTTTGGGGTTCCCTTCCCCCAAGAAGACAACACAGTTCCAAAAGGACCTCGAGGTTCCATTCCCCAAGGCAACAACAAAGTTCCCAAGGTCTTAGGTTTCCCTTCCCCAAGACCTTGGCTTGTCCATCTTGCCAGCTCACTTCGTTTTAGTCTCTTTGTGCTCAAAACCAGTTCCAGTTCAACTTTACAGTCCTTCTGATTCCTTAATAGTTTACACAGATTGCTCTCTTCTACTTTCACTTCAGCAATCTTTCATATGTATCTGTATGTTTCCTTGGCTTTCACAAACAGGGTATCCTCGGTCTAGGTGCAGTTGTCGGACCACACGGTCCACCCATTACAGGTCACGCAACCGATAACGCTAGGCTTTCTTGCCCACACAGGTTTCTCTGTCACTGCCTCTGTGTTTTGGTTCACCTTCACTTTGGTTTCTCCTTGCCAGTCTCTTGGCTTTGCCACAATGTGTTTTCTCCTTGCCAGTCTCTTGGCTTTGCCACAATATGTTCTTTTCACACAGTTAACTCCATGGTGTCTACTTTCCTTTACCACATTACTTTCCTACTCTTCACTTGCTTTTCAGTTTGTTACATAATATTCGTAACATTACTGAAAGTGAACAAAATGAAATTGGATGAATATATAAATATGAAATCAAACTAGAATACTGCTTATTATTTCCTAAAGAGTGATGAAAAGTTAATTGTCAAAATAGCAATTTGTGAATATACTGAACATTGAATCCACTTAATGAAACTACGATACATATATTGACTGGACATTATCGCCAGTAGTTATAGGTGTGCAGGGGACGGGGGTACCCATAATCTATGGGTTCTCCACTCACTTCATTATTCTCTTGACTTTTTGATACCAGAGTCATCTTTCTTCTCCCCCGCACCCTTAATCTGTACCGACTACCAGTGAGCCTTTTGGCTCCAATCACCATAATAGTTTACACTTCAAACTTATCTAAATATATGGTGTGCTTGTGCTCTCCTCTGTCGAATCTTGTAGTACGTGGGCCACTGGTTGAGCCTATCGTCTTCTATTACTGGGTACAATGGGGAGGACATGTATGCCTCTTCATACTGGATTTAGGCTTACTTAATTAACTCATTTCCTCAATTGCTCAGACCCCTGCTTTGATATCGCTGCAGAATATCTGAGGTCTTTAGACAGGCCTAGATGGTCTGCATGGTGCATTTGTTAGGTTGATTAGAAAAATTACTGTTGGGCTAATTTTGGCCAGAATTCACAATGTGCTGTGTCTGTAAAACGTCATGTTGTGACTGCCAAAACGAGCAGAGCTGGCTGTAACTTTCTTTTTCATGGTTGTTTCAGGCAGCGTTTGTCAAACTCTTAAACTGTAAATTGATTCCGTATTGGGAGGAAAGTGGTGCCAGTGCTCTCCTAGGCAAAAGTGGGGAGGAACACAAGAAGGAGAAAAACAGCTTAATGAAGATGCTCACAAGTGTAGCTGGATTCCTCAATTCTGTCTCCCGTGCATATGGGAGCAGATGGAACCGCACTTTGTCTGGACAGTTATGCTTGGGGTGATGTGAAAAGTTATGAGAGCGATGACATAGCCTCCAAGTTCTCCTGATATTCCAGTGGCCCAATGGACTTCAAGCGAGTTCAGAGAAGTCCCGGCATTCGGTGTTCCACCCCATACCAGTACAGCCTGGCTGTTCAAGCAATACCTGGCACTTTTTGCCCACCGCATTGCCGCTCTCTGCCCCAACTTTCAGTGCTATGCGAATGACACTTAGCTGATTTTCAGGCTCCCTTCTGCCACCTCTTCTCCTGATCTCATCTTTGACTGTCTGTCTGCTATCCAGGAGTGGTATGCCACCAATTATCTCTGCCTTAATGCCAGTAAGACCAAGATTCTCCTCATCGGCACACCTGCTCCCCCCTTTCCTGTCACTGTCTGGCCGGCCTCTCTTGGCCCTCTTCCTGCTCCCACCTGTGAGGCTAAAAACCTCTGGGTCATCTTCAACTCCACACTCTCTTTCTCTCTCCCTCACATCTCTGACGTCTCTATGAAGTCACACTACCAGTTGCACCTCCTTAGAGGTATTCTTCCTTTCCTCTCCTTCCCCCAGAAGCTCACTGTCTCCAGAGCTCTGGCTCGCTCTAGGATGGACTACTGCAACAACCTCTTTCTAAATCTGCCTGCCTCTACTCTCTGCAACTCATTGAAAACAGGACTGCGACACTTGTCCTTGACCTCAAGCCCATGGATCGTATCTCTCAAGGACTGAAATCTCTGCACTGGCTCCCAGTGGCAGCGAGGATAAATGTGAAAACCCTCTGAATTCTCCATAAGGCCTTCTGGGGCCTGGCGCCTCAATACCTTCAACTCTCTCTTCCTAAATATCTTCCTTCTCGTGCTCTTCGCTCATCCGCCTCCAACTCCCTCAGGGTCAGTCGCTTCTCCAAGCAACAAGTTGGTGGTAGATCTTTCTTCTGCTGGGGCCTTCCTCTGGAACAGCCTCTGTGCCCCTCTGAAACTTGAGGAGATCCATCTCCAGTTCCGGAAGCACCTAAAGACCTTCCTCTTTGCTTCTGCTTTCTCTCCTCCTCTCCACTGCTGATCTCCTGGCTGAAACAGAAACTGCACTGCTTACCTGGCTACAATCTGATATCTGGCCCAGGTCCCCACCAGTTGCACACCGGCACTGCCCCCTAGCAACCCTTGCACTCGGGGTCTGTTTCTGTATCTCTACAGCCCCCTACCAGCACTTTACACCAGCTGGCCTCACTTTTTATTTATCGTTTTATCTATTTTTACTGTTTTCCTGTGTACTGCACTGCCCCCTCCCCTCTCCCCTGCACTTTTCCCCCTACTGCCTCCCCTGCACTTGCGCAATCTCAATGTCACCTGGCCTAGTAAGATCGTTATCTGTCTTCCCGCTGTTCCTTCTCCCTTGCCTCGTCGCACCTTGAAACAAATGTTTATAGGCGCTTTATAAATGCAATATCATATCATATATCATATAACCCACACAGCAGCTCCTCGACCCGTTTCAGGAACAGTGCTGCACTCATTGTACCACATGTACTCATTGTTCTTAGCCTGTTACTGTGTTGGTTCCACCCTCTTTGCAACTCCTTCTTGGACATGTGAGACTCCCGGTAACACCGGTACCCTCCCCATTTTCTATGTATTTGATTTAGGTGCAGATGCGTATTCGGATCAACTGGCTTCAAACCTTCCAGGCATCCCAAAATAAATCTAGCAAATATTGAATGATAATTTGCCGAATCTGCATTTTATTTTTTTACTGTGCATTAAATATACTACCAAAAACGAATTTCATATTCGTCAATACCAACTATAAAACAATTTGCAGTCCATAGAGCAAAAATATACCCCTATCAATTATGCAGAATATGTGCATTGGGCCACATAATAAACGTATAAAAAAAGGAAGCTACTATGTACTTCTTATTCACATAACTAGAAGTCTTAAAAGTCAACGTGCACTGTGGCCATCATGTGGGCAATAAGCCCCGAATAATATCAAGGCCTCCTTTGGCATTCTATGTATATAGTCCACCATTCTTTAACTCGCTGCAATATGCTCCACCAAATGCCAGCGAGCTGCCACGGCTATGCAGTTATTAAGACGCTATACCAAAGATGTGGCTTTAATCAGAGATGGAGTTTTGCATCTGCAGCCCAGGAGTGTCTTCCAGACAAACCTGGACCAGTACATGTACATAACAAGCTATCTTCATACAGCCTTCAATGCCCAAGATGTTTCTAAGTACAGAAAGCTAAATCACGGAATCTTTATTTTGCTTCCGCCTCGGCCAATAAAATAGTGGCTTGAGCGCTGTTGAGTCTTATGCTAGCACGCTGTTCTAGCTCCACCATGAGGGTGGGCTATGGCAATGAGCTGGGCAGGTTGCCATTCTGCTACTCTCACTTTAGGAGGGGTCACTTTGTAATCCCCTCATTATTCTTCTGTTGTCACTTTCTCTCATGTACCCGTCCTTCGTCCATTCTTCACCCCCTTCTGCCCCAGTGCCATGCAGCAGTTTTGCTGTTCACTGTAGCACCAGTTGTCGTGACTGAACAGCTTTACGAGGGGGCAAGGTTGGTAAACTGAGTTAGTAATGGTGTGGTTGTAAAAAGGTGTCCATTCTGCAAAAAGTAGAAGAAAAGTGGTGTCCGGGTGTAGTTTTTCAAGTGCATGCTCTTAAAATGCAGCTTTCAGAGATCTGGAAAGGGAGGTATTCCGTTTTGCATGCCTTGACTGACCACCTCCCACCTGCAACCATGTTGGCCGCATCCTTGACTTTTACACAGATTTAAGGCATGTTGCTAACACCTTAATCATCAATAGGCCACTCTCCCCTCCAAACAATTCTGTAAAGTCTCAGCATAAATCTTCTGGTGTACTGCATGCTGGAATACAAGCCTTTGTAATAGTATACCAGAGGGCGGGGGGCTTTGCATCAACAATACCACAAGTTAGCAGAGTATATGGGGCCCATGCGGACCCTTCCCCCTGGAAATAACGGAGAACTCAGCCATGGGGCAAATACACTGTCTTTATTCTCCAATAGACCGGGATCATACAGAAAACATAATCACCGGCAATCTCAGCGTTTCAACCTGTGTCACCCGGTTTTGAATCATGGTGACATGCAAACATTAACACCATACCCAAAACGTAAGGGGAATTCCCATTGGGTAGCTCAGTGTGGTATTACCTATAGAAGTCCCATATGTTAGTTATCCCATTGGTTCATCATGTCGGGTGGCTTTGACTGAGACTTCCCCAAAACATTCTATTACTTTGTTGCAGAGTTGCACGATGACCATTGGCCCATGCAGCATTCTACACCACCCCATGATTTGAGCATCTGGATTGGCTGAAGTGAGTCCCCCAGTCCTGGGACCCTGTTTTGTTCACAGTGCTCGGTGTACCTTTTCAAGGTAATGAGAGAGACTGTGTCCCCATTGTTGTCACTGGTCTGATCACCTAGCCTGAGAAGTGACTGACTGCAGGTTGCCGATTTTGGTGGACAATGAATGTATCAATCTGTTCTGCTCCTCTTGTCACCATGAGTAAACAGCCATTGTTCGGCTCGGCTGGGTCACGTATGCGAGGAACACAAAACGGAGCCTTTCTGTCTACAATTATGAGGATTTAATTCTGAATTTTGCAGATGGCTCACTACCTACGGAATCTGTAATTTTCCACCCGCCCTTTATGCTTGGCTGTGAACACTCTTTGCTTTGTGTGTATTTGAGGCTTGTGGTTTCATGTGTATTCACTACAGCCATTCTGTGGTTTCCCCACATGTCCTAATATCTTTTTAGAGGTTAGTTGTGATAGAGTCCTATAGGTCCCTTATATGTTCCTGTAGCGCCTTATGATTAGTTGCAGTAAATCGGTTGCAAGCTCGGTCCATGTAGGCTTGGCTTTCTTGCGTTTGTGCATTTGGCTAATGAAAAGGAAAAAGTTCTTGACGGTATGTCCATGTATCTGTCCTCTATCTATAGAAGGTGTAAGCATGTTCTTGGTGTATGTGTGGGTCTGCGTATCTTCATGCAGGAATGTGAGTTTGCTTTGTGACTAACGCTGCTATGTCATGTTGTCACTAGTGAGGTCATTGCGGCTGAGATAGTCAACCTGATCTATCAATGAGACACCTGTCTCTTCGAAACCGTCAACTGGATAAGGTCTAAAGGGTCGCCTGAGCAAATATCTCTTTGCATATGTGGGATACACTGGCGTGCCTGGTGATTGGCCGAACATCGTTTGTTTCTCATCGTTCAGGCTGACATTCGCACAGGGGACATGAGGGCCATTCCAGGGACCCCTTCTGCAATCCCCTCCCTGGTTGACCTGTCAATCACTTCTCTAAACCTGTTCACCTTCAACTTTGGGAGCCACATTTTCATCACTCCCCTAGGTGTCCTTAGAATCTGGCATGGTCATCCAAACTCCATGCCAGGTAATAGCAATCTCCTCTCCAGGGTCGCACCAAACCCATTTTCCCCAATAGTCTCTTCAGTCGTTTGGGTCGTTGAACACTACTCCAGTCGGGAACAGAGGACACCCAGGTTATCTGTGCTCTCAGGGAATCTCGAGCTACTATTATCTTGTCATCTTCGGAAGCAGTTTCTACCAGTAGTTTCATACCTATAGTCTATTCGGTCGTATTTTGGCATTGTGTGATGCATATTCTGATGAAGCAGAATGTCAACAATTCTAGTAATAATGCTGCAAGTAACACCTTCAGTCCATCGGCCAGCCATGTTGGTTTCCATGAGAAGATGTACGATAACCAGCCTTCAACTTTGCCTGTATCTTTTGCTTCTGCTTCCATTTTTGCATGCATTTTTGATAGCCTGGTAACTGCTTCAGTGAGTGCCCCGTTATCTTTGTCATTTGCTGGAATGAATGTACA
Source organism: Ambystoma mexicanum (assembly GCF_040938575.1). Taxonomy (NCBI): domain Eukaryota; kingdom Metazoa; phylum Chordata; class Amphibia; order Caudata; family Ambystomatidae; genus Ambystoma; species Ambystoma mexicanum. Next base: position 989,212,514 of record NC_090921.1, read on the forward strand.
GCAAGAACACATGATCTTGGTGCATACTTCTCCATCCATGGTTGTCAGGAGGTCCAGAATATATCTATTCTACAAAGCTATTAACCTTATTGCTCGGAGCTCTTCTTTTATAGCACTGACACCCTTACTAGTTGAGTTTATTGTCTGCATCTGCTCCCACCTTGCGATCTGGAGCCACTTTGTATTTGTGTAGGCCTGTACTGCAGGAACAATGGATGCGAAGAACATGAACAATCTACGCTCGGGTGGTATCTCATCTAGGGAGTCCTCCATTGCTGGTGATATGCAGTTTCCCCTCTTCACCCTTGTTGGTTCTACAGACCTCTTCTCCCTTCTGTTAGAAACCATTATAGGAAACCCGTCCATTTTGATGTCCTTCTGTGGCACTACTAATGCTGGTGTGTTGATGTGCACCAGTGAGCACACCCCTCCCAAATTGGGTGGTAACTTCTCATACGCTTTGGATCCGCAGGCCCAATAATGATCCATTAATACTGCTCTTCCAATCTTCATGCTTGCAGCTTTTATTGTCTGCTTGCACTCCCTTGTTTTTGCCAACCTTTATTGTACTATCGTTCTGGAAACCTAATGCTGCTGCTTTGAGTGGTACTATGGGCATGGGCCCAGCCTCATTCTCTAACCATGTTAGTAGCTTCGCACTAGCTTTCTATTCTTTAAGACATTTGTCATCTCTTCTTGTACTGTACAAACTGGAACTGTTAGGAGCATATGTGCTTTGCTCCCCACCATCCCTTCTTTCCATCAGTGGGCAGTGTTCACTTTACCATAAGCGCCTGGGGACCAACTCCGTTGGTGATGGTGCGCGGTACAAATACCTTTTAACATTTAACATACACAAGCAGCTGCAGTCTTTCCCAGCATCCTGGTTCTCCTCCTACTTCTGCTAGTCCCCTCTTGGGACAGGGTAATTCCTTTAATGTTATGGTTCTTGTCTCTCCCTTTTGTGGGCCTTCAGTTATGCATTCTCTAGTCTAGTCCTTTTTCAGTAATTGTCCATCGTGTCTTGGGTTTTTATATAGCTGTCTGCATATGGAAAAGTTGTCTTCGACTTCCATCATAGAGTTGCCTTTTTACCTTGGAATCTTCCTCTTGTTGTGCACATTGATAGGTACATAAGGCACTGTGCTCATGCTGTTGGGAGTTCAGTTGCAACAAACGTTCTGGAGGCACTCATGGCATAGGGGATAAGAGAGCAGACATAGCAGCTCTCTCCAGTGGTTTGTTTGCCTTCCTTAGTCATGTGCTTATACCACATGTTATTAGATATTCTAGCTGTATCAGTTTGATAAGAATCAACCCCTTCTACATCAGCACTATGCCTACCTCTCTTTACTACTTCGGCAGTGCTTATCTCCTTACCTGACATGGTAGCCCTACCTGCAGGAAATGGGGTTGGTAGTAGGTGTGTCAGCAGATTTTTCTACAACAAATGACGTGCCAAAAAATGAGGGTAAAGATGGAGAAAGAAAAAAGAACACAAATCATCATTACCACAATTTTAATAATGGCATCCATAATTTACTCTGCTTCGGAATCTTGTGTTGCTCCTGATGTAATGATGAACCACCTGAAATCCGCTAGAAATGCATTATGTTGTTAATATGTATTAGCTCAAGCTCCAAGGACGGACTTAATATTGTGCGAGCCCGATGAAAAATAATCGATCCCACACAATGCGTATTCTAAGTTCATGGAGTAAGCCGTGCGTATGTTTGTACAAGTGGGTCAGGAAAGCACGAATGAATAAACTGGGAGATGGTCTTCTTTCTCGCTCATACCTTCTAACAAAATAGACAAATTGGCCTTGATAGGTCGTGGGATGAGGGTCCTGGCGAATCATGGGACACTGGAGAAATCAGTCGCTACTTTGACGATGAATACCTATGTGTAAAAAAGGAAACAAATAAACAGACAGTGTGTCCTCACTCTGGATGTGCAGGAAGTTATTTCCCTATACCTCTCGTTCCAGAGCGTGTAATCATTGGTTGGCCCAGGATAAACCTTGCTGATCTTCTTGTTCTTCTTCTTGCACAATGTTGGCCCCGTCCTTGTCGCTGCTGGGAGAGGCATCTGCTAGATAGGGCTTCACATCCCCTAGAAAGTTCCAGGCATTCGTACCTCAGATCTTAACAGCTCTTTCAGTTACTTCTTCGATGATGTGGGGTCCCGTGAACCTGGGTTTGTACCAGGTCCGGGTAAAATTCTGTAATAGTACTGAATCGCCTAGGTAGAGTCGTGCCTGCAGTTGGCGAGAAATGAAAGAAGCATTAGCCATCAAGGCAGCACTGAAATCAAACATTTGTCTCCCCAATACATTAGACACTGCCTCTGCTTCTGTTAAAGCCCTAGTGGGTGGATCCTGGGGCAGTCACATGTGCTGCCCGGTTACCACCTTGTATGGGGTTAAGTGGTGGTCGGACCCTGGTTTATTGCGAACAAAGCTAAAGGCAGGCAGTGGAGCCAACTCTTATTCAGGGTTACTTTTATTTTGGCAATAGTCTCCTTGAGCAGCCCATTGAGGCACTTGCACATCCCGTTTACTGGTGGGTGATACGCACAGGAGAATTTGTGTTGAGTTCCTAGCACGGACGGTGGCAATGTGGCGATTTCGTTGGCGAAGTAAGGGCAGTTGTCAGACCGCAGGACGTCACAAAAATGGGCACACAACCACTATCATGTAGCGGTAGCCCTGGCATACTTGGAGCATGTCAACTCATGAAGGTGTTTAAATGGAGCCAGTGGACGAGGTATAGCTCCTCTCACTACCCTCAATGTATGGCCTGCTGTGAAACTCCTGCAGACCATGAAATTGGTCATAAACTCTGCCTTATGTTCTGCCAGGTTAGGGCAAACCCACTCTTCTGCAATGTGAGCAGCAAGTATGTCCTTCCCCATATGAGTAGGATGGTGTAGCTGTGTCAGTGCTGTATGTAACAATGATAATTCACACAACAGGGTTTCAAAAGCTGTAAAAACTAAATTTAGAAAGCTATAGTTTCAATTCACATGGTATCCAACACGGGATATCCTAATTATTCTTACTTAAAGCAACCCAAGGTAGCCATGAGAAGCATAGAGCAATGTAAAGCCACACTGAAAACGTCTTTTTCCAAGAGTTTTTCTCATACATTTTTATTTCGTAAAGGTGAGTACATTTAACAAATACATGAAATCCATTGCTTTTAACAAATACATGGAAATAACAAAATTCAATTTCTTTAGTGAATGTCCTGGTTAACTGTTTGAATGAAAACCAAAAACGTTGTAAGAAACAGAGAGAACTGTTCAGTTCAGTTAATTAAGCAAAGATATAAATACATTTGTACAGGTCTGCCAGCGTAAACTTTTCACATTATTCAGGTTTGAAAAGGAGGGGTCTCAGAGAGAAGAGATGTAATTGGCAACAAAATGAGTTCCAGCAAAAAGAGACCACATTTACGTTTCGGCGGGCCACCTGTAAGGCCACTGATGTTAAAGAACCGCCTTCTTCGGGGCAGAGTAAGTAGTGATAGTCCCTGCAGGGAAGCAGACAAAACAATCCATCACACAATGAATATGTACATAAAAATAAAATGTGACTTGCTACATACTTCTCAAGTACAAATCTTGGGTTGCCAAGTATTCACGGCCATTACTATTTTGGGCAAAACATTTTTTATTTGGTAAGGACTACTAATTAATGCTACCTAGAAGGGGAACCTTACCCAAAATAAATGTAGGGGGAATCCTTCAAAGGCAGGTTGTCAGGATGTCGATTAGACCTCGGTATAGAGCATGGGCAGCAGTAACTGGAGAGAATCACTGAAGTCAAAAAGTATAAAAATATACATTAGTGAGTGTAAAGTCTACAAGGTCTACAGAAAATGTGGTAGCAACACAGAGAAAGTAAAAGAAGAAATACCTGAGTATGAAGGAATGTAGTGTAATCATCTCCAAGCGCAGCAAAAGTCTTGAATTAATCAAGGCCATTAATCATAACCATCTTCAAAAGAAAAGGTGGATGCCACAAGTTGTTAGTGGAAATGACAGAAGATATCCAATGGGCGAACACTGGTGCGGTAATAAATACCTGCCGAAAAAGACAGAAAGAAGACAGGAAAGGTCCCGTTATAATCCGTTTCAAATGGGAGGTGGGGTATGTGTTTGAAAGGAAAGAATGCACTGAAAAGTGCATCAAAGCCACGTTTAAACTTCACAACCCCTTTCTAAAATGTCATGCACAGTTTCTGGAAGTGGGTAAATCTACACTTCAAAACTATTAAGAATTAAGAATGATGTGTGGCAAGTTTAAGTGCGTGAGCTGGAATGGTAGTTCGGCCAGTTGAAATGCGCTAGATGAGTAAAAAGCTAGTCTGCAGGGGCAGATGTGCTTACCAAAAGCCTAGGAGTCGATGGAGCGATGCTCGAACTCATGGAATCAGTACTGGTACCTGTGAAAGTCTGACGGCAGAGGGTGTGCTGCAGGTTTCCCTGATGTATAACGGCTGGCGTAATGACGTTGTGTCCGTAAGCCGCGTTCCTTGTGAGAATCCTCACTCGGCTATGACGCATTGATGTGGGGCTGACACACCTCCCTGTGGATTGGCTCGCCAAGCAAATCCAATACCGGAGGGGCTATCGGAAACACACCCTGTGAGAGGGGGAGTGTCCGAAACCTGGACCTTTCAGCCACGTGAAAGGGGCAACAAAAACCCCGAGGTGTACTGCCCACCAGAACCGGCTGGACTAGAACAAAACCTACGGTATCAAAACCGCGGGCGGGAAAAGCATCAACTGGTATGTGCAACCTAGTGTTTAACCACTCGGTTTCGGGACATGAGCGGGCACGTAAGTAGGTGCCTGAAGAAATGTTAACACAACTCCTGCTTCTGCAAGATCTGAATACTGGCTTCTCGACAGAAACAATGATAATGGCATTACTACCTTACCTGTTGTTTCCTGTTGCCATAGGGCATCTGATGGGGATATAGAACACCCTCTGTTCACCCATAACTCCTTTTCCATATAGAACACCCTCTTTTCACCCTTATCTCCTTTTCTTCTTTTGGCGCATTCCTTTGCAACCCCATTATGTGTGTCACTGGTAACACGTTGTACACTTCCTTCAGTACCATAGTTCATGCATAATTACGGGCTTGGGATGGAGTATCCATATCTAGAATGTCATCAAAATATGCTGCGCGCTTTGCTTCCGTTTCTGATGACTCGTTGCCCCTGGAGATGGGATCTCTCCCCTCGTGTGCGTCGCCTCTACCAATCTACCCAATAAGAGCGCGTGCTGCACCAGCGTGTCGTCAGCACCTCAGATGGTGGTCCTCAGCCAGCATGACAGTCCAGAGTGGACTGTAGACGTCACATAGGCTGAATCCGAATGCACTGTCACCTTCTGATTTTTGCTTTGTTCTAATGCTAATATAAGAGCCATTAATTCTGCAGCCTGTGCTGAAAAATGTGACAGTAAGCACGCACTTATTACCTTTCACTTATTCCATCCTCCTTTAGCCTCACTACTGCCGTCCCAGTATGCCTTTCTCCATGGTCTGGTCTGTTGTTGATGAACTGTCAATAAAGTGCTTCTCGCTCACTCTCGGGATGTCATTGCAGCTTTCTATGTTTGTGGTACAGTCGTGTACATAATCTCCTTCCTCTAGGAGCTCGGCGACAAATGTCGCCAGCTTCACAGTTCGGCATATCACTATCTCCATAGCTGGATTTGACAATAGTATTTCATACCCTGAAGCTCTTTGTGTGGTCAGTGTGCTCTTAGGCTGTTCCAGTATTGCAAAAAGAGCATGCTCCTCAAAGAGAGTGGTGCTGCATCCCATGGTAATACTTGTCGACCTCTCTGCTGCAAATGTAGCAGCAGCCAGTGCTTGCTCACAGGAGTAGTGTCCTTTCATTACTGGATCTAGCTTTTCGCTGTAGTATGTGAGTGGTTTGTGACCCATCATTCTTTTGTGAGTACTGTGGTCATCACTGCTCCGTTGGAGTGTGAGAATAAATAAAATGTGTCCTGATAGTCTGGGATCCCTAACACTGGAGCTGTACATATTGCTGTCTTCAGCTCTTCAAATGCCCCAGTCATTTCTTCTGTCCACTGTAATGTGCCCTTCCCACTTTGTGCTTCCTTTAGTGTGCTTAACAAAGGCCTTGTGTATGTGCTACAATCGAACACCCATGTTCTGCAATAATTGCAGAGTCCTAAACACTTCTGCATTTGTCTTATTGTCATGGGTTTTGGTGCCTTTCAAATTTCCTCTGCCCTTTCTGGTGTGACACTTCACTCCTCCTGTGATGTCAACTATCCAATGTTTAAGACTTCTTTCTGGCAGTACTGCAGTTTTGCTCTGTCTACTTTGTACCCTTTCTCTGCCAGTACTATTAACATGTGCACTGAATCCTTTCTGCACCGCATTTCTGATTTGCCGCAGATCAAAATGTCGTCTATGTACTGTATAACAGCACTTTCCAATTGCACATTACCTAAATCCCTTTGAAAGACTTTTTTGAATATGGAAGGGGACTAACAGTACCCTTGTGGGAACATTGTATGGTTCCACTACTTATTTCTATATAGAAATTAAGTCAAATCTTCAGTTTCCTGAAAATGATACATTTTAGCTTGCCCAGGCAAAGACTGGACATTACAGAGGCCAATGCTAGTGGCCATGAGGAAAGACACAAGACCAATGAAACTATGCTGCAATTAAAGTACATAGGGCCTCATTACACGGTAGGCGGTGAGCCATGGCGCTATTAGCGCCATGGCTCATGCCGGTAAAATACCGGCACCGCCATGGTGGAAAGGGGATTTACCGCCCCATTCCAAGGTTGGAGGGGCGTTAATCTCCCTTCCACCATTGCCCTTCCCCATTCCCATTTATGCCCCATAGGGCTCTATGGGAATGGGGAAGGCGCTAATTACGAAACTGCAATTTTGCGGTGCCGTAATTAGCTCCGAGGTCCATTTGCGGGTTGGATTTTAACGCCTGCAAAAAGCAGGCGTTAAATCCCCCAACCCGCAAAGGGACCTCGTAGTAAGGCGGTAAGGATTTACCGGTACCGGTAAATCCTTACCGCCATCCGTGTAATGAGGCCCATAGTCTCTTCATAACAACAACAAATAAAATATACAGTCCCAGTGTACAATTGATCCCTCATGAAATATAATGCATTCATTTGATCCCTCATCGAGTCCAATACGTGATTGAATGATGCCTGAGTTGTCGCCTAGTTGCAAAGTGGCTGGGGTAAACCCAAGGTGTGCCGTGGGGGAATTGAGAATGGTCCTGAACAAAGGTGTAATGATTACAGTTTAAGATTGAAATACAATAAAATGCTCCCTGTATATATTTAGCAGATATCGCACTATAACAATGTGGTCTAAAGGGATCAGAGTTTGCACTGCATGAGGATATATTCATATCACGGTTTGTCCATGTAAAAAAATATATAGCAACAGGTTTAAATATCTAATGTGCATATTGTCTAGAAAAGGCAAATTAAGGCCTTGTTTAATATTGTAACTTGCCCGTGACTTTTAGTCTAGATGGAAGTCTAACCAAACCTGGCATAAACATTCGCTATTATGGTCTGGTCTGTGTCTTAAAGTGCTGTCTGCGTGTGTCAGTAATTAAAAGCAACTAGCGATGAAAGTCTGATCTGAAGAGCATTAGGGCATATTCCGATGTTGCAACTTGCTGTATCTAAAGTACTGAGTGCAGTTGTCTATAGAGTACTATAAGACAACATGAGAAGAGAAAAATGGGCACATGAGACCATGTGATATGGCACTCCCAAATTCTAAGGCATTGTGGATATGCAAATTTGCTTGGCTAAAACGGACTATCTTACTTTCACGTTTCAGGTGAAAGGTTTTTTTTCTTTAGCCTTTTTAAACCCAGCATAACTTTCTTTGTGTATTATATATAGGCATAGTATTTATTGCACACTGGCATATGCCCTTGTGTGGTACTAAATCTTTCAAAAATGCCTCTTTGTTTGCCTTTAATCCCTGCATATGTGCCACAGATTGTTTTTCTGCCATAGCTCGTTTTATGGGGTACTTGCATCCTGGACTAAAGGCATTTATGAGATCTGGAATACTGGCATAAATATCAATCTTGGATGGAGTACATAATCCTTTCATAGATGTGATGGGGTAATGACTAGTGACCTATAACCTGATGGAGTACGGAGTGCTGACATGCTGTCATAAATGTTGCAATGGGATATTAGGTACTGTCACAAATGCTCAGGTTCGTCACTGAATGTTTGCATGAGATTGGCTATACAAGCTCTTCATTTGGCAACTATTCCCTTCCTTATGTCGTTCTTCTTTGCTTACCCTTAATAACGGTTTCATTTATTTTTCACAGGAGCAACACATATCCTTAGGACATTTGTCCTTGGCTTTGGGCAGCCTTTTTATCTGAACCTTCATTGGGATGGCCCTGGTCAACCATGCTTACAATATACTTAGGATAGCCCAAGAACATCTCAAGCCCCTCACACACCCAGACTTTACATAGATGGGAGCTCCACCCATCTATCACCCACTTACACACCTTCTCATGCTCTGCACCAGATTTGACTTCACCATATTGCTCTTCTTAATATCACAACTTTTTTTGGTCCATACATCCAAAGCAGACTACAGTCCTGCGGTCCTTGGGCGGGATTTAACTCGGACAAGCTTTGCGTGCTTGTAGAGTACTACGGTGTTGAGCTGGTGCAGTATAAAGAAAACGAATAATAATAAGGTGCAATAGCTTATTGAATTTCTGCTTTGTGCTGGTGTCAGCCCCATATTTCTGCCACTTGTTGCTGAAGATAAAGCTTTAATTTTGTACATTGTACAAGGCAGTGATTACATTTAATAATATCCCCTCGACATGGGATAAGGTAACAATAACTTTCTCTAATAGAGAAACAGTTACTAGTGTAACGAATACCCAGGTATATCAATGCTTTAACTCTAGCAAGTGGCTTTTTATTAAGACTAACCCCATTTCTGGGAGTCGTATGGGTTCTGTGAGGGCTCAGAAATGAAAGACAGAAAGGTTGTTGTTTCCTTAAGTAAAGACATTTTTATCAAACAAAAATGGGTGGGAAAAACCTCTCTAGCCCTATTTCTAAAGAGGAACTTCCCTACATAGAAACGAAGGATCTGTCTGTGTCAGGATATCAGTAGCTGGAAAGCTGTCCCTGTGTCCAAAACAACCTCACACTTATAAATAAACAACAAAAGGTGCAAGGGAATGTCTTTAACTTGATGTTAGGAAACAAGTGTTCAAAACTAAAAGTGTAAGAATGTCTCTAACAAAAATGTTCTCCAAGGTAAAGACCCTTGGATCAAGAAGTGGATCCCTTCCCCTGGATTCTTAAACAGGATGGCAAAATGTCTCTTCAGCAACCAGTTCCTTGGTGTCTTTAAGGGACTCACAAAGTTCTTGTTCAACTAAAAAGTTCTGTTCAAGTAAGACGCTTTGTAATAGTCTTTCTGTAAAGGTTCTTGTATGGTGACAGATTACGTGGTATACTCCCCTGCCAGGAATCTTCATACAATCTTCATCTGCATGGCATATCCACCTGCCAGGACTCCTCTTTAAGCATTCCAGTTCCCCTAGTCTACTCTTCTACCAGGGTTCTTTGTATAACCTCAACTGATATGATATGGCATTTATAACCTGCCTATACACAAGTGTTTCAAGGCACGACGAGGCAAGGGAGGGGGAAACGGGAAGACAGACAACAATCCTACTAGGCCAGGTGTCATTCAGATCGCGCAAGTGCAAGGGAGGGGAAGGAGGAGAAGTGCGGGGGGAGTGGAAGAGGAAAGTGCAGTACATGGGATAAGAGCAATAAATAAATAAACAATAAATAAACAATTTAAAAAAGTGTGGCCAGCAGGTGGCAAGTGCTGGAAGTGGGACCGTAGGGATACAGAAAACAGTCACCAAGTGCAGGGGTTGTCAGAACCCGACTGGCGGGGGAATGGATCTGGGCCCGAGATCGGAGGGTTGCCAGATAACTAGTGCAGTTCCCGTGTCAGCCAGGAATCAGCAAGGGAAAAGAGGAGAAAAAGCGGACGAGAAAAGAAACGTTTTGAGGTGCTTACGGAACCGAAGATGATTCTCCTCAAGTTTCAGGGAGGCAGGGAGGCTGTTCCAGAGGGAGGCCCCAGCCAAAGCGAGAGATCTACCACCAGCTTGTTGCTTGGAGAAGCGACTGACCCTGAGGGAATTGGAGGCAGATGAGCGAAGAGCTCGAGAAGGAAGGTATTTAGGAAGAGAGAGTTGAAGGTATTGAGGTCCCAGAAGGCCTTGTGGATGATACAGAGGGTTTTGAACTTAACCCTCACAGCCACTGGGAGCCAGTGCAGAGATTTCAGTCCTGGAGAGATACGATCCCTGGGCTTGAGGCCAATGACAAGTCTCGCAGTTCTGTTCTGGATAAATTGCAATGGGCGGAGAGTAGAAGCAGGTAGATTTAGAAAGAGGCTGTTACAATAGTCCAGTATGGAGAGAACCAGAGCTCTAGAGACAGTGTGCTTCTGGGGGAAGGAGAGGAAAGGAAGAATACCTCGGAAGAGGTGTAGCTTGTAGTATGACTTCTTAGAGACGTCAGAGATGTGAGGAGAGAAGGAGAGTGTAGAGTCGAAGACGACCCCGAGATTTTTAGCCTTGCAGGTGGGAGCAGGAAGGGGGCCAAGAGAGGCCGGCCAGAGAGATACTGGAAAGTAGGGAGTGGGTGTGCCGATGAGGAGAATCTCAGTCTTACTGCCTGATATACTCGCCTGGCAGGACTTCTTATTAGGATTCTCAGTTCTCAGGTACACCACAAGTGCATGTACCATTTGCTGCTCAGGTATGTCTATTTGTGGGGTACCCAGTCAATTTATAGAAAACATTACAGAGTGGTACATCTCACAGTGGATTATAACACCAAAAAACACAGAAAACATTTTGATAAATATATAGTGGGGTCAGTGGGGTTAGTGGGGTCATCGGGCTGAGAGCTGGTGAATCTGTTCGTGTGAGCTGCTGAACCCCAACAGTCCCTCTAGAGCGTAGCGCACTCAACTACTAGACCACAGCTGAGCATGGTACATCCCAGGAGGAAAGGGGAAGTGGATAAAATAAAAAACCCAGATCTTTTTTGTCTACTTTTCAGAAATCTGCAGAGAAAAGAAGAAAAAGAAATCATGCCACTTCAACATCTTCACCTGTCACACAATTTCCCATTAATTTCCAGAACCCTAAATTAAACAGTGTAATTGTTACACCTGGCACTCCTCAATCCGCCCAGAGGATTTTTCATTATGGATTTTCAAACTTGCCATTCTTGAAAGTCTTGAAGTTTGTTTCTTTGTTGTTTTCCTTCATTATCTTAGACACCCCCTTCTTAGAAGAAAAACAGGAAAACTGGCTGGAAAGTCTCTTTAAACAAATACTCTGTTTTCAAATTTACATTAAACAGGTGAAGAATAAACTCCTTCTTAGCCTCTATTCCGTCTCACTGTTTGCCTTTAAATAACTAACACATGGACTAGTCTCCTTCCTGCTTGACCACTTGTCTGCAACAGTCTTGTGAGTCATGAATTAACACTTGGTATTTTGAAGATTCAAATAATATTTACTTGAGAAAACAAATGAAATAACTGCTTGAATGCGCAGGCCCCAACCTGCACCTTCTCTGTCTCTGAATAAGAGTTCCATGCAAGTTGGCACGCATGTGCTCTAAGAATGTCCACATGGCTAGTCTGTTTCCCAAAGTCGACACGCTCGCGCTGTCTGATGTCTGCTGGGTAAACAGTTTCCAAGAGAGTTGCCGTGCACTCGAGCTTGTAAGTCTCCAGATACAAATAAACTACTGTTTAGTCGCTGCGCTACACAGATGTTTATATATATGTATAATTATGTTCCAGCGCCTCACTGTTCACGCCTCACACCAATCCCAATGGGGGTTCAGCGCCAAGGGCGTCAGCGCGTAAGGCACAGTAAACAAACAAGGGGCCTCTGCAGAAGCAGAGAACATCGCGTCATGAAAGTCTTCCGGAAGGGAAGACTGACTAATGTTTGAACGTTCCTTGCCAACCGAACATCACAGGAAAAAAAACAAGCCTTACAGATTAAACTTGCTTGATTTCTTCCCTTGAGCAAGCACTTTACAGTTAATGTTTTACCTAACTACTTGGGCTAATTTAAAGAGGAAACAAACAATAGTTAACTGTCCAGATTAATTTGTGACTGAACTCTAGGAACAATGTTAGACAAAGTTCACTTAGCTTCCTGTTTTCTCTGGAACCTGCTGACTCCATCCTCAACCTGATATACTATCTTCCTGGGAAGTATTTAAAACGTCTTAATTTCTCCACCAGGTTGCCCTAAAGGATAAGGCCTAGTCTTCTTCAGGAGCTCCAGAGTTCATAACCTCTCAGCTGGGCTGATGACAATGAAAGGCAGTTTAGAATGCTCGCTGCCTGTCCTTTATCTCTCCCCATACAATCAGGGTGATGAGAGAGAACCACCATCTTGGCTAGGAGTTTGTCCACAGGCTGCATATATACTATTAAGGCCTAACCAACAACAGAGAAATAATAACACACACACACACATCCATAACACTCATTGCAGAACCCCAAGAAACCTGACAAGAGTAAGGGGTTAAAATGGGTGGCGTTGGGGTGACGTTATAAGGGTGGAAAATCATGGACCTTGGGAGGGGCCCCAAATAACATTTTTTAAAAATCAGTGTTTTTCTGTGTTTTGGCCGCAATGAAATGTACCACCCTGTAATGTCTGTCGGTAAGATCACATATAACCATCTGTGATTTCTTTTTCTTTCACAGAAATACTTGCTCCACGCTTCTCCCCCATATTGGCATTTCATACTTCTGTATTTGATTGGGGTTTGCTTTCATACTTTGTCTTGTCTGCATTCAAACTATCTTCTTATGGCATCTCTCCTTTGTACTTTGCTGTGTATATTTTCTTCATTAGCAAACTTGTACCATTCAATCACTTGTTGTGGTTGTCGGAATGCCTTGGGGTCCCCAGCTTATTTTGGCAGACTCAGTGGTCTTTTCCAGCGTCTGACGTTGCTCGCGCCTCTCTGTTATGGCTGCTTCTTCTGCCTTTCAGATAGGAGTGTGCGCCATAGCACCTGGCATGGCTTCGCAGTCACACGCCAGCTCTCCTGCTCAGCCCGGGATGGAATCTGCTGCTCATTGAGCAACCGTACCTCCAGGAGCTCCTGCTCTGCGCCTGGTGTCGCCACAGTCCTGCATCATTTCTCTCCCTGTACCAACAGCCTTCTCTGCTTGCTATCTTTCTCTGTGTGCCTCGCGCTTCGTGGTGCTAGCCTGGATAGCAACGTCCTCTTCTGCACTGCTCGCTGCACCTCTTCTCCACAAGGTGGTGGCCATTTTTAAATGTCTTTCCCATCGCAGGTTTGGAAAAACAACTAGTCTGCATATTGTATTTCGGGTTCTTGTCACTGTGCATAAACTCCTTTGTCGTCCTCCTCGTCCCAGTACCTGAGTGGTTATGGAAGTTGAAGTCCATAACTTTGTTTGGGCTTTTAACTCAGAGCGATTTTTCTCATGGGTGAAGGAGATCGCCATTTCCTGCTTACTGCAACAGTGCAGTGCGGAACAGTATTAACTCAGCCTCTGCTTCTAGGGACAATGCATGCTAGCGAGGCAGCGATTGGGTCTTTTTGAAGGTTAGGAGACACTTAGAAGCTGCCTTCCTCACCCCTTAAACCAGCAACGCCTGCGAAACATATTTCTCCATAACCTAATAATCATACATGTGCTGAGGTTCAAATGCCAACTGCCTTATGCACTCTATTCCCCACTAGCAATTTGAAGCAACCTCTGGGCCCTGTTCGAGGCCCATTTGCTCGAATTATTATTTTATTTACACATTTCATCACCGAAAAACTGGGGGGGAGACCACTGCAAGCCCCCCAAATCCCAGCCACCTCAATAATTACCTAAACCTAACCCACATTTGCAGCGAAATGTGTAAAAAACATAAATTAAATAAACAAACTCCAGCAAATGGGCTACAACCTTCTGTTCTAGATCAGCAATGTGTTTTTCTTTTAGTATAGTGCAGACAAAACATGACTTTTTATTCATACAAAGCACCATAGTTCAATAAATATATGAACAAAATAAAAAAGGAATTAAATTCATATCTACAATGTAATATAACCACATCACTTTTAAAAGCGAAGATAGCCAAGATTCCTCACTCAATTTGGGATTTTAATGTCTCCTTGGTCTCAACCCAAACTTTAGTCAAATAATATACACGTACTATATTATCTCCTTCAATCTAAGTTGCCCATAGCCTGCCCTCACAGAGAAGGCTACCCTCCCCTGCCTCCACCCAATAGTTCCTGTGATGATCTGCTAACGTTTTACAGGTACATAGAAGGCGTTTGGCACTTTCCACAACCGGCTCGTCACATAATCGTCAATGCCTTCACTCTCTCATTAAATTAACCCTGGCTCCGTCTACTTCCCAGGTCTCTACCAAGTTAAATTTAACTCTGGTATTCTCGTCTGAGGTACGGACTTGGACACTCTTTAGCATAGGCAGGCAGGGATCTAGAGTAGGCGAATGCACGATATAATCTGTGCTTGTCGATTTTGTCGCCCGATTTATAAATTTTTGCGATCAATCTATGACTGCTATTTCTCTGTTGAGCCTTTTAAGATTGATGCTGCCTGCTTTTCTGCTCGACTTACCTTATCTAACCCACCCCCTTCTTTCCATCTTGCCTCCTTCAAAAGAACTTTTTGAAGTATACAATTTGTTTAAGCTTCCAGTACCCAAATCCTAACTCTTAACGAATATATGCTACACGTGTCCTAGATTGCCTCAAGAACACTCCAACACTTCAAGACCGTGCAAGGGTGTTTATTGTTTGTTTTGTAAAAGGACTCACTAGTGACTAAACCACCCTCTTGATTAGTGCAGGCTGTTCAATCCCTATTCCAGGGGTGCCTGTAGCCTAACCGTGTCACTAGAGATGGTTAAGCCCTGCTGTCTAACAGTCTAACTGAACGTGGTGGCCTAAAAGCAAATGCCCTTATCCCTCTACTATCTTTGGGGACTTTAGGTCAGGGACCACCTAGATTGTTCCCAGAGGGAGTCAATCTGCAATGATGGGGTGCCTTGGTCTCTTACCTTCACACACTCCTGTTCCTCTTCCTGCATCTCTTTGTTATTCATCCTTTTCTCCTCCTGCTTGCTCTCCACCCATTGTTTCTCCTTACTCACACTTCCTACTCTTTGTGTGGTGTCCAACTTTCTCTTCTTCTCTACCTCCCCACTTCGATCTTACTCTCTCCCACTATGTTCCCCTTGTCACAGCACTACTTCTCTCTCCTTCCCACATTACTATTACACTATCCACACTACTCTACTACTTCTCTACCCTCCACATTACTACTCCCCCTCCACACTTCTCTCCACTTCCACCTTCTCTCACACTCACCCTCATTTCATTCCACCACGCACCTTACCATGCACTCCCTACTCTCAGTCTCACACCTTCCACGCCCACTTACAAACAAGTGTCACTTTCTCTCACCAACCCATACCTCACCTGACACACTATTCAGCAATTCCCATCCGCCTGGTCTCTTGGTGGTCCTTCTCATTCCTTGACCTCTCATCAATAACTGGCCCCTTCCTGTTTAGTCTCAACCTTCTTATCCTCTCCCTTCCCTCTCCATTTGCCACCTCCTCACCTGGGACCCTGGACCAACCACAGCCTTCCTTTTCCACGTGGGAGGTGTTACAGGTGAGTGAAAGCATAAAAGAGGTCTTAAGCCCTGCCCCTTTCTAAAATGCTAGTCTGCCCGTTTCCAGCATTGGCATCCTGCAACAGCAACAATCATTCTAAATGTTGCGGTTCATGTGTGTTACTTTCCGGGACATATGGAATGATGGATTGACAACAGGGCTGCTTCAGGGCCATGTAACAGGTAACTGCATTGTCCTTGTGGGTAAACATATTGCACAGCTGAGTGGAGAGCTCTGTGGTCTGGTTCCGTCATTGGCGTCGAGGTCGCACGGGCTGCTGGATTAACAGTTTTTTTGGAGATCTTGTTCCTGTGCCTGGAGCTCTCTTGCTGTTTCTCTTCTGGCTAGGCCGTTCGCTCATTCTTCCACCGTCAGGTCTTCTAGGAACTGTAGTTTCCTAGGGGAAACGGAAACAGACTGACCAGCATTGTGCAGTAAAGGAATGGGACAAGACAAGGTGGCACTCATTCCATGCATCCAGGTACAAACAGAAGGGATAGGGACTGGGGCCTTCCCAACTCCCATACCCTGTCTTGGGGAAGGACTGACTCTGGGAATACCTGTGGTAGGCCTCCCATCCCAGTCTGAGAGCCTCTTAACAGGGTCAGGTAGCTGAACCTGTCACAAGCCAGTTATTTGTTATGCTGTACCATATATCTCTATGTAGAGACAAATGTGCTTCAAAGGTTACCATTTGGGCCCATCATTTCCAAATGTTCTTGTGGGAAGAACCACCCCCCGCCCACTAATCCTACCTTAAGGGGTTGGTCTTGTTCGCTACATATTTGATTGTACTTTAAAAAAAACAATTCCAAGGCCACTTTTGGTTCACAATCCACCCTGCGTTCCTAGCTGACAACTGGTTGTTGCTTAGGATACAAGGGTTCCTGGCCCTTGCTGGCTGCTGGGTCTCCTGCTTACCTCCCCTCCTCGTCCGCTTTGTCCTGGTAGTGCTTCCACCTTTGCAGGGAGGGTGAGGGCTTTCTCCCTTGCATGGGGTGTGGTGTCTTCTTCAGGCTCCGGCTCATCGAGCCATGAGGCAATTCCACTATAAGGTGTAGCTGCTGTACTTAAAGTAACTAAGCTAGTGGGATACTTTGGTTCTATGCAACTCTTTGGTGTTCTTTCACTGCTAGTGGCTGGACTCTTCTTTCTCCTAGAGTTTTTTGGGGCAGATATTTAATTTGGGTCTTGCCGTTCCTCCTTTGTTGCTCAGCTGGCAGTCTTCAGACCATTGTGGCTAGTCTATGGTAGTCGTGGAGAATCTTGGGACTGTACACCTCTCTTTATTAGCAGCTTTTTTGTTCCCCTATCCTCCATTCATGTTTCCCTGCCTGTAATAATAGGGGTTGCAGGGTGTAGTAGTGAGCACTTTGGGCTTTGTGCCGCTGCTCCATGTTCACACCTTGTTGGACAATCGCACAAACCAGTCTCCGGGATTCACCCCCCCTCCCCCAAATCATTTTTGTTGTTAAATAAATCGGTATTTTTGTCAGTACATTTTGTACAGTAAAAAAATGCGTCGGATAAAGCATTTTTGGTAAAATCACATAGAACCGAGGAAGACGGATGAGGGGATAATGCCTGTATTATATACTGGTAATCTTCATTACTCCAATTCCTAGTCTTCATCGTCCTACTTCCTGACCTAGGAGTGTTGGGAGTGTTGACTGGCCACCAATGAAGATTTGACAGGTGGTGGTCTCTTCTGGATCGCACTCCTATCCATTATTGTGGAGAGGGGGAGGGGCTCAGCATTTAATGGTAAGTTGCATTTTATTTTATATTTGGACAACATCATAGTTTGCCTGTCTGATAGGTGGGGCCAACTCCATTGTTGAGGTCTGTGACAAGGAAGATTATTGTAATAAGGTACTGTGGGAAATATTGAATTGTGGATGGCTGAAAAGTGTTTGAAAAACAGACTGCATAATACAATAGGTCCTTTCTGTGTTTTTATACATTGATAGGCCGGCTTGCCTATTGTATTTGGCCGGCAGTCCCCCTCTCTTGGGATAAATCAATTATAATGTACGCACCCCATAGGTGACTGACTTTGTTTCTCCTCAAAATGCCCCCAACCATCATGTTGAAATGGGCCCCCACAAATCTTGAGCCAGGCCTGGCATGCACCCTGCCTGCCAACCACGCTTCAATGCAAATTGTCATAGTGAGTCATGTGCCGCAGCAAAAGCAGCTCCGGTGGTCACGCCGGGGCTCGAGCCACATGCTGTATGGGGGGTGCCAGAGTTGCATCCAGGTTGTTTGAACAAGCCGTGCTGATACCCGAGGCTATGTGAGAGTGCAGACATGTTTTTGTCTTGCTGCAGAGTAGCTCCCAGCACCTCAAAAGGCTCTACCTGATTCCTCTTCCAGACCATCATTTGAGGATCAGCTGCCCCGAAACCTGCTCAGAATTGTCAGAGGTCCTCTAACATAGGTGCTTGCTTGGCTATTCCTCACAGGCATACCACTGTGGCGGTGACCTCCTCCTTTAAAGGGGTACTGTACTATTTCTTTGCTGTACGTTATGTTGCTCTAGTTGTCGGCCACCAGAGGCCTGGAAGGGAATGTCCCTACTGGTGACAATGCGTCTGCGATGGCCCAGGCAAAAAAGCTCCTGCTGGTGATTTACAATTATCCTCTGCCTTTGGGGAGGTTACTGGGACTCTTCCTCAGAGGTTAGAGGCAGAGGACACACAATCTTCTTCCTCTTTCTCTGGGGACAGGGTGGTTTAGGAGTCTATGGATAATGCTCTGTGGGACCTCAATACCACGCTGCTGCCCTTCAGAGGCTTAGTGATGGAATTGGAGATTTTCAACCTCCAACGGTCCCCGAGTCTTTGCCTTCTGCTCAGCCCCCAAGTACCCAAAAAAGGAGCACTTAAAATGAGGACTTTGGGGACGGACCTGCTTGCTCCTTCACAAGCACCTTCGAGAGTGTCGATAGCACAAAATGCCCCTCATATATTCTCGATTTCAGATACGCCACAGACAAATTCGAAAGATTGTAATTCCCGCCCCAAGAAGTATGAGACGTACTACGATATTAGAACCTAATGCGTCTCCGGGTAGTACCTGTTTGGATGACATAGGCGGTGGGGGGTAGTGCCCCATTCTTTGATCCGCTAACCCTACTGAATCCTCGGACAGCGGAATCGTGACCTTTGGAGACTGGCTCCCTGTTCTTATGAAATTAGATTAGGAAACTCCTAGGCAAAGATGAGCCGAATAAACTTCAGTCTGAATATCTACACCGCGCTCTTCCTGACGAGGTTATCCAGACACTGGAAATAGACCAGCCTATGCTTTCTTTTCTATTGCGGAAAGAGAATGACCCTAAGAAGGGATGGATAAATCTCTTAGAATGTGTCAGGAAAAACAACTTAACTGCTCGACGTTAAGGGTCCCACCATGCAGGCGTTCAAAATGGCAGAGGTTTCAACATATATTAATCCGTTGTCTGTGCAAAAGCTATGGGGCTGGGTGCCAAGGGCAGTTCCTACTCGGCAAGGCTAACTCCACGTTGTCCAAGAAGGCTTCAATGATTAGACTGGATCCTAAGCTGCCAGATGGCTGATGCCATGGACGTAATTTTAGGGGGGGTGTTTGTTCCCCCCCACCTTTCATGGCACACCATTTTGTCCCCATTCATTTGGCTGGGGCACCTTGTCTTCAGATGTCATGTCCCCCCCAACATTTTAAGCAAAGTTTCTCCACTGGCTGATGCAGAGATGTGGGACCGTGCCCATGGCAACCTGTTTGGAGACGGCTTCATTAAGGATTTGTCGTCTTATGTACATATCTTTACTGCTCTGGGCAAAATGCGGACCATAATCCGCAGGGTGTTTGCACCAAAGGTTTCGACAGTGCAAGAAGAGGCAGAGCCTGCTCATCCTATCAGTTTTCCCAGGGCTCTCCCCCCTCACCCCATACAACACTAGGGGTGTGCATTCCTCCTCTGCACGAGGAGGCCAATCTGATTTCTTTGCCCAGTGAGGGAATCAGTGGGTGGGATGCTGTTCAATGCGGACCATCATCGGGCAAGGGAACATCATCTAAATGTTTCTTTACAAAAAGATTTGGGGGGTGGGGGAGACGATCCCAGTTTCTACCACAGTATAATGATCTTACATTTGACCCAGGGGTTTGCCAGACAGTAGTGGCGTTCCAAAGCAAGTTCTCCTCACCTCCATTCCAGTTGGGTCCTCCTGTACCTCTAACCTTCAACAAACACAAGAAAGATGTAATAGATCTGGAAATGCAGTGGTTCTTGCAACCTTTAGGGAGTCCCTGTTCCTATTCTTTCCTAGTTCCCACAACAGACAAGGCTTATCGCCCTGTGATAGACCATAAATCCATTCAAATCTTTTTTAGTTTATCTCCACTTCAAGATGGAGGTGTAATGAACTCCTGGTGGCAACAGTAAAGACAGACACAAGTTATCACAGTTCAAGAGTGTTTATTAAACTGTATAATGGGTGAGATAAATGCCTTATCTAAACCTAAATCTAAGATGGGAGCAAGCTACAACCAACTAATAATAAGGCAGTCCTAGTGGCGTCTTGTCAAATAAAAAGGGCCTATACTAAAAAAAGATTGCCAATCCTTATCGCTAAGTTACAAAATAGGGTGGGATAATGTTCATCAGAAAAGAAAGAAGGGTTTTCAAAATGATAAGTCAGGATGGTATGGCTGAGGTCTCCCTTCCCCACGTTTTTAGCACGGGGCAAGGTGGGACTCCTGAGCACAGCACACTCCTGGGCCTCGCCAGCACTAAGTTACAGTTTGTTTCCAAAATATCAGGGCCTTCTGTGGCTAAGTCTCTTGCCTCAGAGTACCTGATGTGTTACAATCAACGAAGATAAAACGTTCCTTCAATGACTCTTCGCGGGGCGATTATTCTTCACCTTGGGATCCCCCTCTGCCGGGCTCTGATCCTTCCTGCAACGTGGGCCTCCCTCTGTAGGGTTCACTACGGCCTTTCATTCACAATGTAACATTCAAGAGTCTCAATGTCTTTTTAGACAACCATTCACTGCGGACAACCCTCAGCCGGGTTGACGTTTGCCAAACACACAGTTCACTTTGCTTTATCAATAAGCAGGATTCACTTCCCTTTACTCTCTTTCTTGTCAATGTGTTAGAGACTTTCAATTGTACAAGGGGTTTGACTCGACCCTTGTATGACCCCTCTGACTCCTCACGCCGGCCTTTCCTAGGGCCTCCTGGTACTTGTAGTTTCAACCAAGAGGACCAGCCACAGTCCTTCGAATGGGTGCCTACATGGTGCCTGACCACTCTGCAGCTGGTCCTTCAGTGGACTTCCTTCCAAGCTTAAACGCACAATGGTTCCTTGTTCACAAGTTCATACAATGTTGCTGTTTGCAACCTTGGGCTCAACATGCTATCTGCTCTCTCCGACTCACTGGCTGTGCTGAACCCGTTGGCTTGTCTTGTCTCTGGAGTAAAGGACGGTACCACGGTAGCAAGCAGGCCTCCCCGCCTGTGTTATCAATCCGGGAGGCCCCCGTGCACCGTTGACATCTGTTACACCACACGCCAGCTGTGAATGCCGGTCTTAAGATTCTTTCCACAGAGGCTTCACGGGTTTGGGTTGAAAAGGGCAAAGGCACTTCCCTCCTTGTCATCCTCTCCGGTCTCGCCGCCTTTCTTCTCTGTTTGACTGATGTCTCAGAATGACTGCTTCCTCATGCGTTTGGCCCTGCTCCAAGTGTGCTTTTGTGCTCTGCCTTTTATCCCTGTGGGGAAGGGAAAGGGCCTTCAGGTATGCATAGTTATCAATTGCCTGACTCTGGTGTTGGGACATGTCAGGTAAATGGCTCGAGTGTTAGTCCGTTGTCTGTCACAGCATAGAAAGGGTTTGTGTCAGAAAAGGGGGACTAAAGCTTCTAGATATCCTACGGGGTAGGATGGGGAAAAGATATTAATGGGAAGGGGGTACAAAGTCTCAACCTTCGGTGTCCCACTTCCACTCCCTGAAGACCCCTCATCCAGGTGATCCTCCCTCACTGGTCCACCCCCAGGAACTGGATCCAATAGTGATGGCTGTGTCCTGGCCACCTAGACGGCAGATCTCCGGGGACTAGCGGGTGAGACACCTTCAGGTTTCTCACAGAGGGTTTACATCTGTTGAGAGACACCCTCATAACGTGGGATTGGATGGTAGAGATAGGCCTCAAGGATGCATACCTGGTGGTACCTATTGTTCTCCCTTATCAGGAGTATCTCTGATTTCTGTGGCAATTCTCTTCACTCCCATTTGGTCTCTCCTCATCCCCTTGGCACTTCACCAAACTCTTCAGACCAGCCCAGGGTGGTAAGAATCATTCTTTATCTAGTTTACCTGCTTCTGCTCATGCAGGACGTCAGTCCTTCAGGGACATCTTGCCCTAACGTTATCTCTTCTCTAGGACATGGGGGATTGTTATAAACTACAAGACATCTACTCTTCAACCTGCTTGATGTTCCAAATTCTGGCCTTCCATATAGATTTACGGCTTTGTGTTCTACTGCTTCCAGAAACAAAGATGAGCAAAGTGCATCAGGAGATTCAATGACAGTCTCTTTGCTCGCCTCCAAGCCGTTTAAGGTCCCATAGAGGGGGGCTGTTTCGCTTCTTGTCAGGGTCCTAACTCCTTCCGTTGGCACAGAGATCCAGAAGCAGCAGCAGCACTAAATACCTCAAGAATGGGTCGGCCCAAATTCAAGGGTATGCTTTTCCCCCATTCTCCATGATCGTGAGGGTTCAAGTGAAGGTGCACAGGCAGCAGGCTACACTCATTTCTCTGACTCTATTTTGCTCCTCACAGGTATGTCCACAGTGGTCTTTCCCGTGCTCCTTCTGGTCCATGCCCTTCTATTTACAAACCCAGTGGGTGTCAACCACATGAACCAGTCCCCCAGTGGCATGTATCTCTCATAGCTTGGAAGATTTCAGTGCTGCCTGGTATTTCAAGTCTACAAAATCATGGTACGGGGGAGGGGTTCACTGATACGTGGATGGACACATTGATCCCATACCGTCCCCTCCGGTAGAGGCAGTACATTTTCTTATTTTGTTGTTTAAAGAGAGGAAATCATATAAAACCATAGTTTCAGGTCAGTGATATCAGCAGGCCAAATCTCGGTAAAAGGGAATCCAGTGGGCAGATATTTTCTGGTTGGGAAATGTGAAGAATCTGATGGAATTCTCCCCAGAAACTTTGACTTGGACCCTCCTCACGTGGCCAGGGAAAGGCAGACACTTCCTGACCCCGACCCCAGGGGTTGTGTACTGCGGGAGGATCACATGGGGCTAGGGTGACCGACCAGGAAGATTGGGATAAACCCCTTTTTAACTTTCCTCGTAACCCCACCCTTTTGATGGGTTTTTCCACTTCTTTAGTTTGGCAAAAATCAAACAGAATTATCCATGAACTCATTGTGGGCAAGAATGATGCAAGGTGAAAACAGATCTTTGATCATCGCCTTAACGCACCTTCTAAGGGTAATAGACGATGAATTATCAAAAAACAAATGTTCTTCTAACGTGTTATGATGATTCTGTATTTCATGAATTGGTTTTTTATCATTCAATTCAAGTAGTATGTGCACTCTCATATAGATCAAAGTAAATCAAATCAAGAGGTTGTATATTGCTATATGATGCTATTATCCCCTTTTTTAAAAATCTTGCTTGGTTCTAATTGAAAGATTGGTACACTTGCGAATTTAAACAACTGTATTTATTTGCACTAGGAACTGGAGAGTTTTTATGTTCCAATCTTGATAATGTTTTAACTTTCGATATCCTTTAATCATATCTTAATGACAATGTACAATATTCGTGTAGAACAAATGATACTGAACTATGTATTTTCATAAAATAGTTTTTTGTAAAGGTTTAATAAACCAAATACAAAATAAAATAAACATTAAAAAAAAAACTTTGATTAAACAAACTACATGTCCCAGAATCCTAAGGGACTGCGCTGGGGAAGGGGTCTGAATAGGCATGTAGATGTAGTAGTCAGACAATTAAGCCTAATAGCCATTGCAGGAGTTGGATTTACCCCAAAATACAGAGGGAAAAAAAAGGTTGAATGCACGTTTACTGTGCATTCGACCTGGTATAAAAAATCAAAGCCCATAATCCCAAACAAGGGAAGCAGGGGTCCCCCGCTCTCCTAGTTTGGTATTATGGACTGCATGGGTTGCAGGACTGCCCCCGCATACATTAAATGGCCAGAGGGGTGGAGGGCCCAAATCCCAAAAGCTTGAATTACAAAATGCAAATAAATGGGCCTCGCTAATTTTGTAATTCGAGATTTTGGGATTTGATTTCATCACATAGATCTGCCAGAATTATGCAATTGAGAATGATGGCTCACACCTGAAGCCAAATGTCAAACCTGTGGGGCATAAAAGGCCCCAGCAGGAAAGGAGCTGGAAGGCTGGCAGTAGTAATAGAGGAGGAGAGGAATGAGTCTGGCAATTTACGAGGAAGTAGGAGCACAGAAGGGACACCGGAATGCAGAGACAGCAGATTTCACCTGCAATTTCTGAGAGGGTCTTGTGTTCTCAAAACCTGTATTGCAGAGGCTGTGCAGAGGAAGAAATGCTGAAAGTAAAGTTTTCCCCAGGTGAGCCGAGTCAGTGTAATTACATAGCTGTGTCCTTGCAGCAACCCAAGGCCAGAGACTGAAGACAAGCCGAGAGTTTAGGGAGTGAAGGAGATGCCCAATTAAGGTGGCTAGACCAAAGACACCCATGCTGGAGAGGGGTGTGGGTCCCAAGTGAGCCCAAAGTAGTAGCAGAGGTCGAGGAAGTTGGAGGAAGCAGAGCCACCTGCAATCGCAGTGACCCTGAAGTTGGTGAGTGAAGCACAGCATTCCATTCACTTAACAAGCCTTGCCAGTAACTGTAACAAGCTCCAAAGTGGCTTGCGTAGTGTTGAAAGCGAGTAGAAGTTGTTTCGTTAATTCTACACTCACTATTAACAATGGAAATGTAATGCATGGTTATTCTGAAGGCTGCTGTGTTCGTGTGAAAGTAAAATCTATTATATCCATTATTGAACTCTTTCACATTAAAAATGTGGTTGCGTGTCTTTAGTTGTAGAGAAGGAACACTTACCGACTCCTTTCCGAAGACATCAAAAATAATATTTTACAAGAGTTACAAGTGAAACGGCATCAAAGGAAGGTTGTGTGTGACCAAGGGAAGTGAGAAGTTGCCTCTTTGATATTACAGGGGAACACAAGTCCAGTCAATACTTTAAATGTGAAAACCTACCTTAAAGAGTGCCCACGTGTGCCTAATTATGTTTTCACTTTGAAGACTGAACTTTGTATTATACAGCATTGACTTTCTTTATTTCAAGATGTCCTTATACTGAAGATGAGAGCAAGCAATACCCAAGCCAGGAAGTGAGCCCTTTTAATAGTGAAACTACACCTGTTTAAACCCCTCCACCTAATCTTTGAAGTTGTCTGTCCAGGGGCCTCATATATAATTGTGGCATTGTTTACCTGAAGTTGAAAGAGTGGCACTACAGCTTCTGGGTAATTACTTGGGCGGAAAAGGTGTGAGAAAGCTGGGGAAGGGAAGCTGGAAATTCTTTATAAGCACCCAGAAGTTAACCTGGAATGCTAAAAGACTGCTGAAGTTGAAAGGAACTAAGTCTTGTGGGCAGATGCAGGTTATCCGTGTGGCGGTTAGGCAGCCGGAAGAGGCAAAGAGGCTGCCTTGTCAGATTCTGCTGATAATTCTATAGTACAAAGCAGTGTTAGAAATACTTCAACTGTGGTGGTATCCAAAGTTGTCAGTGGATGTGACAATGGAATGGTTTTGAAATAGTGGCATAATGTGAAACAAAAGTAACTGTAGTCATAGTAACAGGAGCAGAAGATTGTTTGTTAAAAGGAAGTGGAAACCCAAAGAAGAAGCATCCTGACATCTATACCAAATGTATTGCAGAAGTCTTAACCCATTGAAAAGTTGTAGCTGGAGATGTCATATTCTTCTGAAGTGTGGCAAATAATCTTGAAAAGTAGATAACCATTGGTGCTAATTTCTTTGCTGGAATTGCAAGGGGATCTTTTCAACCAAACCAGAGAATCGTTACAAGTGGATTTTTTGTTGAACTTTTCTTTTGACTTAGAACTAATGAGAACTGGTTCAAGACTTTTCTTTTCCTTTGAACATTTTGAAGCCGACTCTAAAACCTGAGGAAAGGATTTTACCCAGGATAGGTTAAGGTCATCCAAATACTGTTTATTATCCTGTGTTGCTCTATCATTTACTTTGAATGTTTGTTGTTAAGAGTGAGGGCCAGTTTAGCCTTTACAATAGGTATGGAATTCCTCAAGGCTTTATTTGCAACTTTTTACTTTATTAAAATGTCTTATTTGAGAAAATTACAAGCAGTCGTCTGCCTCGCATTACTGACCGCGCACAGAAAGCTCTCGGGTATATCCGAATCAGAGAGCCCCTAAGACTAGGTATTCTGTATTATGGGATGTCAACATCGTTTTCAACTTGTTTCAAGACTGGCCTAATAATGACGTGTTAACACTTCAACAGCTTTTTTCCAAACTGTTATTAGTTCTAATTTCTATTAAATGCGTTTTGGATTTACGAGCATTAGATATGTATAATAAGATATAGTCACCTAATGGAGTAATATGCTTTATTAACTGTAGACCAAACGGTATGTCCTGCTCAGTTTCTTATTCTTCTTTTTAGGAAAATCAGAAACTTTGTGGTACAGTACTTAATCTGTTATTAGCAACGGGGGCGGGGAGCCAGCAAATTGGGTTGCTTGGATTGTGGCCTGAATCCCACGATCAAAGCCTGCTTTCTGAGCAACCAGCAGGCTGCTCTCCTGCGCCACCATATTCCCTCCTCCCCTTCTCTCCCCTCACCTCTCCTTCCCTCCCCTCCCACCTACCCCACTTACTTGATTCCTGCAGTGCCCCTGCCTCTGCTCTGCAGCCCGCCATAGAAATGTGAGAGTTCTCCAATGGAGCACTGCCATCCAACTCCATACCTGCCATCTTTGCTAAGTATTTTGTTTGAATTACCGGGATGCCGGGCATGTCCCATTCATTCAAACAAAATTACATTGCTGTCAGCACTCTGGGTTTTCGGGTTCCCGGTGCTAATAGCAATAAAACCTGATGCAGCTCACCGGCTCAGGTGGTAATGGTGCCGGGTGTTGGGGGTCGCCTACCATGGCCATCTGGCAGGCACCCCCAGGTGCTGGTTCCTCGCAGCACACCACAGGCCCAGTGCCTGTGGGGGTTTGGGGCCTACCATGGACATCGGGCAGGCCCCTCGGCGCTATGGGACATCAGCGCCATCGGGGTGGGGGCACAGCCTGCCAGGGTCCTGACCATGCGGACCTCGGCCACCGTCCTGGCACGAGGGTCCCATGGCAACAGGGCCTGCAGGCCTGTACCTCCCACATGTAGGCCTGCGGCCTACATCATTAATGAGACACAGACTCAGACCAACCTTCCACGGAGTCTGCAGCCGTTCTGTCTCACGTGCCTGCAGGGGCTCCTTTTATTAGCTTGGGCCATGACACAGTCATGGCCCATCCTAAAGGGGCAATACACGTGGGAGGGACACATCCCCTTAAGGGGGCAATACACGCAGGAGGGTCACCCATCACACTCCTCCTTTTTCATAACAATAAACAAACGTTGCTGAGGCATACATGCATCCCCCCTGTTACAGAACGACAAACTACTAACCAATTCTACACACACTCAACGGGTGACAGTCGATCTCAGTGAGCTGCCGGAAAAATGCCGGCAGTTCTCCCAGTTTACAAAACCCTTTATTAACCTGGGGTTCGGAACAGCAAATGCCGGAACAATGCCATGATTGGCGGTTGGCACCACATGCACACCCTGCAACTGCGGGACCACAGCTTCACATCATAGTTCTTTCCTGCGACCAATTGAAACATGTAGTTACTATGCAGGTTCACAACATCAAAACACACAAGATTACTGAGTCCTCCTTACGCAATTGCAGGACCACAGACCAGTTCGCCCTTCATCAGCGTCGGTTCAGGAGTCACTTCCAGAGTCCAGGTCCATTGATGGCATAATTCACGGCCGGCAAGACCGCACCTGGCAGGTGGTGCCAGGGGCCACATCGGCATTGGTCCTTGATGTTGTGGGCAACTCGTGCACGAGTCACTTCCCCCAGATCCAAGTCCCTTGATGGTACAGAGCACAGCCGGCAAAGCCGCACCTGGCGGATCCCAGGGGCCACATCGGCATAGTCCCCTGTTGTTCAGAGCAGGGTAGTGAAACGCAGGTCGCGGGGCGTCCATGCTGCTCCTGATGCTGTTGATGGGAGACGTTGTGGGACGGTGCTGTAGGTCAGGAAAAGAGGTGACAGGATATCACTTACCCCCCACCCTGCCCGCAGTGCTCCCTCAGGCCGGAGTGTCCCCTTCCTCCCGGGGTGCCAGAGGGCGACAAGCACTCCTGATGAGCTGCAACCCATGCCCTCCCCACTGCACGGCTTCATGGTGTTGGTTCAGTCAGACACTAGTTGGTGGCCGAACTCGGGGAGAGGGCAGGAGGTACCGCCCCCAAACCCACGTTGGCCTGGTCTTACGATGGTATGGCAGGGAGGGCGACACCAGTGGCCGGCAGTCCAGGAACCTTGGTGGCTAGATGTCGAGGCCACCTGTGGGATAGGCAGGGTGGCTGTAAATTCCAAAGAGCATGAGGGTGGAAGTCCCACATTGGCCACGGGGTGGCCACAGTTAGTGTTGGGTCCGTGCCATACTCCATTAGCATAGGGCTGCCTTTTATCTTCTCTGCTCCTCAGGTTGGTCCGGGCTGCAAACGAAACCCCGAGACGTTTCCATTCCAAGCAGCGGATGCTGTGGGGTTTGGGCCAGCTCCACCTTCGCAGCCACGGCAATGCCGCCAGGGTTTGCAGACTGGCTACCTCCCTGGCCTTCACCGCCGGGCCCAGGATTGTGCTGGGGCGGCTGCAGGTGTTCACTTCGCTCCTACCAGAGCCCGGCAGTAGCACTTCGAATCGGGTCACCTTCTTTCATGACACCGCTGCAGGGCCCGGGATCAGGCTGGGCCTCATTTCACTTCCTGTCTGCTCTGATGACAGGAGCACGCAGTCTTTACCGCCGGTAGCCCAGGATCACATAAGGGGGGCAACAGGCTGCATTCTTCAAGCCCTGACCTGGCGTCCAGTCACACCCAGACACAGAATCAAAGAAAACGGAGGATCACATTCTCCTCGACCGTCTTCCAACTAAGGAAGACCATCTGCATACACAGGAGACCGGGACACCGCCTATGCATTTTTACATCCAGAGCACTACCTCGAGGGTGCGACCTGCACAGAGCAACCCAGTGAGTCAATCAAAGGAATACATTTTTCCTCCCGCCTCCCCACGCACAACTACTACAAACATCCCTCCATCTGGCTACACCCAGTCCGGAGAGTCTGCCTTACCAAGAGAGTGTCTACAAGGTGTCTGTGGGGTTATTTAACCGCCCTGAAGAAGGCAGCTTCCACGTCCTTCCAATTTTTGATACACGATGGACGTCAAGGCCGCCGAAACGTCATTTTGCAAGCAAGGGGGACTTTGTTAAGTGAGACAATACTGCACTCAGATTGTAACACCTCTATGAGCGGGAGTTCCGCTCACACTACCCCCTGCGACGTTGGCATATATCCAGTTGGAATTGGCTGGTATTCAACCAGTTGGGACAATTACGCCCAATATTAATTTTTCTTGTATAAGACATTCAATTATCGTGAATTAGATTCAATTCACCCAGATGGATAAAGACCACTGGATTAACGTATGAATTTGGTCCAATGCGGATCAAGCATTTAATTGTTGATTAAGCACTAACAATTTTTTCTGTTCCTTGTTTTAACAATATAGAAAAACTTTTTCAGTTTATCACACTAGGTTTAAGGTGCACATACTCTTTTTCTTTATTTTGAAAACATTATGGTTAAGTTTGTTTTACTATCATTGTTCTATGTTCATAAAAAAACTGTAAATATGTGTTTCGAATACAAGCTATTTAATCACACAAACCCCTAGTGAGTATATGGTGTTTTTCCTTCTGGACTTAACTTCTTTCTGGGTCAAATATCTCACTCATGATATATTCCATTAGTAAAAACCAGGAAGGCTCCTTGATTTTACAAATTAAGTCAAGCTTTATTCAATGACACATAATCATGATGAAGCCTTCCAAGTAGCAGTACCATTTCCTGTGCACCACCTTCGCAGCCACGGCAATGCCGCCAGGGTTTGCAGACTGGCTACCTCCCTGGCCTTCACCGCCGGGCCCAGGATTGTGCTGGGGCGGCTGCAGGTGTTCACTTCGCTCCTACCAGAGCCCGGCAGTAGCACTTCGAATCGGGTCACCTTCTTTCATGACACCGCTGCAGGGCCCGGGATCAGGCTGGGCCTCATTTCACTTCCTGTCTGCTCTGATGACAGGAGCACGCAGTCTTTACCGCCGGTAGCCCAGGATCACATAAGGGGGGCCACCAGCACCCATGGCGAGAGCAAAGCGTGGGGCCTCTATCCTTTGCCTCAGTCTGGAGCCTGCATCACTCACACCGCCCAGCAGCCCGGGATTTCACACGGCCGCTCTCATTACATCTCTGTTGCGGTGGACACCGTATAGGTGTGCAGGTCCACTCCCTCCCTGGTCGCACCAGCACCCTCATTGCAGAGGGCCGCGGCCAGATAGGATCGCAGACAGGGCTCCTCTGCCCCCTCTGTTTCAGGGCATCTCCACTGCTCGCTTGGTTGCGGCATCAGCCGTTTCGTTTCTTTGCGGTTCAGGGGGCGGGACCAGCACAGCTTCTCCTTGTTTCGCTTGTGGAACGCCGCCGGGGGCACGATGAGGGTTCCTGTTGGCACAACTTTTGCTACTGGAGCACCTCCCTCCTTTCCAGCAGATAGCCCCAGATTGCGGTATGGGAGGGGCAAGTCTTTCCCTCTGCTCTGGTGGAGGTGCTTGAGCAGGAGGCGCACACCCGAGGTGTAATCCAGGTCTTCTTTTCCATTCGGCAGGGTTTTCCGCGTTAGGCAGGTTGCCTCCTGCCTCCACAACATGGAGAGGCACGCTGGTGCAGGCCGTCTCACGCCCCTTCCCACGGCGAGTCTACCCCCTCCAGTCTTCTTGTTCGCCATGGCCGACATGCCGGCCTCCTCCATGCATGCAGCGGGTGCTGCAGGGAGCTGCTCGTTGGACCCCACACGCACTGCGGGGACTCCAGGCGGATCCCCACTCCGGCCGCACGAGCGCCCTCTTTTCCGAGGACTGCGGCGAGGGGAACAGGACCGCCAGTAGGGCGCTGGGATGGCCCGCCCCCTCTTCTCCATCCGGGGACCGGGGTAGCATAACTCCTCGGTGTGCAGCGGATGCCGCCGGGGAGGGGAGTGTCACTCTCACTCCTTCGCTTCTTCGTGGCGGATGTCACAGGGGCTGCAGGTTGGCTCCTCCCCTGGCCGCACGAGCACCCTCGTTGCCGAGGGCCGCGGCCGGGGAGGACCCACTGTACCACTGAGCCCGCTGTCTTCCAGCAGGCATCCATTCCCCTTTTTTTTTTTTTTCGGTTGATGTTGGGCCCGCCTCCCATGGGGGATAGGGTGCCGCTTCAGCTGTTTTGTACGCGGCGGATGCCGCCGCTTCGTGCGGGGGCAGCCTCTCCCTGCCGCGGCCAGGGATCTTGATGCGGCCGACGCCGCCCTCTTCATTGTGGCGGCCGAAGCCGCGGGCATTTCTCCCTTTCCTTGCGGATTGCGGGTGGGAGAGGGGCAGCGCCCCCACGTCGCGGCTACCGCCGCAGATACTTTCGGGGAGACAGCATCCTCCCCCCCCCCCGTTCATGGGGGGGCAGACCCTCCTCCGAATGCGGCCGACGCCGCTCGTGGTTCGGGGCCGCCTCAGCTGTACGGCAGCCCCCTTCCAGCAGACACCTTCACGGCTCGCGCCGCCTCTTCTTTCCTCGGGACAATGAGGTGGGGCAGCTCACGCGGCCACCGCCGCACATCCCCCTCCACACGGGGTGGAGGCAGCAGCTCCTCTTCCCGGGGCCACCTCTCATTGTTATGGGACTGCCTTGCGTCTCCCTCGGGAGACGGGCCGGTAGCTCGCCGTCCTTGTTTCCCTTTTCGCGGTAGGGGCCGCCAGCTCCTCTGCGGCCGACGCCGCTTCTCCTTGCGTGCGGCTAGCACCGCACTGCGAACCGGGGCACCAGGCGGCCCGGGCCCACGCATCCGGGGCCCTGGGCCACCCCCAGCTCCTCCATACCTCAGGCGGCCGACGCCGCTATGGGCTCCAGCCCTCGTCGCCATTGTTGGGGGTCGCCTACCATGGACATCTGGCAGGCACCCCCAGGTGCTGGTTCCTCGCAGCACACCACAGGCCCAGTGCCTGCGGGGGTTTGGGGCCTGCCATGGACATCGGGCAGGCCCCTTGGCGCTATGGGACATCACCGCCATCGGGGTGGGGGCACAGCCTGCCAGGGTCCTGACCATGCGGACCTCGGCCACTGTCCTGGCACGAGGGTCCCATGGCAACAGGGCCTGCAGGCCTGTACCTCTCACATGTAGGCCTGCGGCCTACATCATTAATGAGACACGGACTCAGACTAACCTTCCACGGAGTCTGCAGCCTTTCTGTCTCACGTGCCTGCAGGGGCTCCTTTTATTAGCTTGGGCCATGACACAGTCATGGCCCATCTTAAAGGGGCAATACACGTGGGAGGGACACATCCCCCTTAAAGGGGCAATACACGCAGGAGGGTCACCCATCACACCGGGGGCCCCATCGTTAAAGCCCTCGGTGGCCATTGGCCCGTTAT
This sequence comes from Ambystoma mexicanum, assembly GCF_040938575.1. Classification (NCBI taxonomy): domain Eukaryota; kingdom Metazoa; phylum Chordata; class Amphibia; order Caudata; family Ambystomatidae; genus Ambystoma; species Ambystoma mexicanum. Next base: position 989,245,258 of record NC_090921.1, read on the forward strand.
TACAATTGAGTTGTATTGCTGTACTAACATAAAACTGTTAGTAGTAGGTCTCCTGTAACCTCTCAGCTGCTCATTTCCTTTCTTAAATCGCACCGCCTGTTCACTCGCCCACATTAGTCAGGTGGGTTTGCTTGATCATGAGTGGGAATTGACATTTCTCTCTTCGGGGTTTATTCCACCAGGGGAGCCATGACACCCAAGTCTGCATCTAGGCCAGAAGAAAGAAACAAACGAAGCCTGCAAACGCGCGAATTCCGGCTGGACCAAAGAGGACCTGGAAAGTGTTATATTTGCCAGAGGCCACTAATTAGGGGGGTCAAAGGGAGGTAGGAAGTGGGGGGGAGGAGGGGGGTAGGCGTGGATTGGAGGGGTGCCCCCTTTCCCGTCTTTAGGGACGCCTATGCTCGTCAAAGGTATTGCCATAAGGTTAGCCCTTCCACTTCCCCACCCCTGTACATTCAAGTTGTCCGCCTTGCTCCCTGTGTTACAAGAGCACGTATATTAACCATATCAGTGTTTACAACTGATCTATTATTAAACTACAAGAAAGGGTTCTCTGTAAAAAAAATAAAATTACGGTTAAAAAAAGCACCCTCTTTGCTATACAAATACATAGCATGGGCCCGGTGTGACCACGTAATCGTTCTCTGATGTTTATCGGCTCATATGAGGCTTCTACTAGTCTGTGTGTCAAGAGAAATCTTCTAAAACGATCCCTTCGCTTTCGGTGGTGCCAAGGCGCCATCTACTGGTTAGTTTCAAAATTTAGCGAAAATCTTGCAGAGTGGAAGCACGAGAGTATAAATCCTCCGGTGTCCGATATCATTTTCACCAGAAATAGATGGAAAGCAGAAACTCTTAGGGGGCCCACAGGTTGTAGAGCGTTTATTTTAAGAGTATACAGGGAGGCCAACCAACGCGGTAACGTAAGGGTCACAGTGAGTGCGTTAGGCGCTGAAGGCAACACTGTCGGCTTACTTTCAACTTCGTCAGCTTCAATGGATCTTTAAAGGGCCGGCCGCTGAAAGTGCCAGGGCTCGCCGGGGTCCATATCAACATGGCGTTTGGTGGTTCCCTTGGTTGCGGCTGCAAAAAAGTGTTTGATGCACCTGTGTGGTGCTTTCATTATGATGGAAACATAAGCAATGCAGCGAGGGGGTTAATAGATGCAGATTATCATGGGACAGGCAGCCACTGGGGAGATGAAACACTGAATGTCCACTGAAGAGCTATTAACCACCCTTAGGAAACAAGGTGTTAAGGAAGATGATGTTGACTGGAGTCAAAATGCTTCCAGGTGATAAGAACCTTGCTGGATACTGCAAGAGGCCAGAGCGAGGTAATGGTTTGAGGGGGCCAGCAAAGGCAGCCTGTGACTTGCATGCTGCAAAGTGCACAGTCCCAAATTGCGGTTTGCTTTGCGATGAAACTGCCAACATGGGTACAGGTGCTTGAACGGCACCCCTGAGGCCCAAGGCCCATTTCAATGATGCAAAGGTTTGAAAGCACCAAGGGTGTCCCTGGATCCCTCCCTTCACTCCTCACCCCAGGTTCATATTTTGTGATTTTGGGGGGCACTAATTAACTCCTAACTACCCGTATTATTTGAACCCGGTCTATGCTTGATTCCATCTTACCCCCTCGACTCTGCAGGTTGCACAGAACAAGGATGTTCAGCTCGTGTTTAGGAAAACCAAGGGGGGGGCACCATTACTCTGCTACATCACACCTACCTAAGACTAGCTGAATAGGTGTGGGGGGCATTTCAACATGGTGGTTGCCCCCCCCCCTCTTACTTGGACCGGAAAGCAGTCTGAGGCACCTGGGTGGGGGGGCATACATTATAATGGAGATAAAGATACGGTTAATAGCTGCCAATTATCACGAGACGGCGAGCCAGGGGGGAGCTTAAGCACTGAATTAATCATTCTTTGTAAGCAAGTGGCTAACGTGGAGGAACTGGTGTTGAACGGTAGCAAGGTGATAACACTTCTGTTTTACCCAATGGAAGTGACGGCCAGACGGGCTCCAGCAGACGCTGCTTGGTAGGCCAGCGTTGCAGAGCGCACACTGTAAGCCACAGAATGTAAAAGATATGTAAAGGAATATATTGCTGTGTTATTAGACTGGCGACTGGCGATATAGGGGCAGTTACTGGATGCCCCCCTGAGGCTCGAGGCTCCTTTCATTTCAAAAGCTTGAAAGACCCTGATCACTTGAGTTACTTTTAAGATCTTATGTCTGGTTGCCAAATGTCAGCATGGTCTTGCTCCCTCATATTTTGCTGACAACCTCCCACCCCCCTAAAATCCAGGCTGGACTTTCAGATTGTCGGCTCACTATCAATATATTCCACTATATAATTTCAAGTTATGGGGGCAAAAAGTTCGTAGTATAGGGATCTCTACTTTGGAATGCCCGCCCTTTGGAGATCGTCTCTCTGATCCATGTTTCCACCCTCCGCAAAGCATTAAAGTCCTTCCTGTTTCTTTGATAGCTCCCATTGTCTGTTCCTCTTGCCCCCCAGGTTCATTCACCTTAGGGTAGTGGTCGTTCTCTTGTGGTGTTGCTGTCTTGTGCATTACTGATCGTAGGCCAACCCATCTTGTGCTCAAGAAGACCCCTTTGCATTCTAGGCTGTTTAGACTGGCAACTCCTGCCTGCACCTACCTCTTGCCTCTCTTTAACCTCTCCCGGTCCTGGGATTCAACTCATCCTGCGAGAAGATGTCTGACATCTTATCCCTCTTAAGCAATACTACTGTTGAGCCCGATAACCCTGCTAGCTACTGACCTGCCTCACTTCTCCCTCACTGTTTCAGAACTCTATGGCATGTGATGTTCAACTGCATAACCCCTTCCCTGGAATAACATGGACTCAGTGACCCCACAAGTCCCTCAAGCCTGGTTTCCTCAGTCCTGACTCCATGTAAACCGTTCCAACCGGTTTTTCTAACTTACTCAGTACTGCCCTCCACTCCGGCCTATCCTCATCCTCCTTGGCCCCTCCTCGAGCTCCCACATTGCAGGCCACTCATTTCTTCTCCTTTCTTACTAGCCTCACCCCAGCTTCCAGGGAACTGATCACTCTTGCCTGGATAGTCTCCTACCTAGAGGACTGCTCCCTTTCTAAATCCTGTAACACTAGCAAATCCTCTGCAAACCCTCTACCCATAGGAGGCCGTCCTCAAGTGTTTGCACATGCTCCTCTCCTATTCATTTGCTGTACCTCATCTCTTCGTAGGCTCATCCACTTCTTTGGGCTCTGGTATCATCTCTTTGTAGGAGGCCCAAATCGTCTTCTTCCTTACCTCCTTTGCACCTAAAAGGTCTTGCATCACTGATAGCCTGACTGCCATTTGCTGATGGGAATTTGCTCCCTGGTGCTTTACTCCTCCAAGCAAAACTGAGGTGACTTCCATCCTAGCTTCTTCAGCCTTCTGCTTCACCCACTCTCCTCTAACCTTTCCCTCTGACGCCCTTACCTTGGCTCGCAACCTTGTTTCCATAGTGATTTGTATTTATTGGAAGAGCAGGGATGTCAAATGTGATCAGAAATGACTTGCAATAACAAATGTACAGATGGCGGAAGCATTCCCACGAAGGTTGCCTGAACAACAGCATCAGGATGAGAACCAGTGAGCCAGGTTATGAGGGTGTACAAATAATTAGGACATATACCAGGGACAAAACAAAATGTATGTGACAAAACAGGGGGCAATTAAGTCAACTCATTACTGCTAATTCTGCCAGGGTTAACTTCGCCAATGTCTGAAAAAGCCACCCTTTTCCCACCTTTCACTCCACAAAACCTCTAACGGCTACCTTTGTTCTCAGCCAGCTTAACTACTGATCCGGCCCCCTCATAGGAATCGCACTCTTCTCCTTGACCCCACTGGATAAGGTACTGAATTTTCAACCTGCACCACTCTCACCCACCTCTGTGCAGCGCTTCAAGGAAGTGTGGCTGGCTGTCCATGCACAGTTGATTCCTTCCTTCGTCTGGTCTACAAATCGAACCAAGGGCTATCCCCCGTATCTAGGTAATCTAGCCCTTGCACTCGACCAACTCTCTCAGACTCCGGAAGTAACCTTAGAGGAACACACCCTTGCACATAGTCCATGAATCTACCAACACTACACAAATGCACACCAACACAATACAATAAAACCTCTAACAGTCATCCGTGACTCTTGACCCCCTTATGGATCCAACTAACCGGTGTGCACGACTACAACCCCACTCTAACCGCATATGACCCACACAACCAAGACAAACACTAGCACACATCCGAGGCGCTGAGTCCTAGCCATATGGTTACAACAAACATGGCCTCGAATCGACCCATCTACCACACGGAAAACAATGCTCACAGATGCCAGTTCCTCCTGGTTCTGAACCTATCCTATCATCCTATCCTCTCTGACCTACACCAGAGCCACATGAGCACCTGGAGACTGCCCGCGGGTGGTAGTGGTGGGCAGTATAAATCAACATAACGGAACTCCATCTCTCATGACTCCCTTCTGGCACTCCAATGTCTCACACCCTCCCCAGTCTTTGGGTCCCTGTCATCCCTGCACCAGTTCTTGCTTGTGCACCTTCGCGCTGCTCAGTCCCCACCACAGGAGCTCCCTACCCTCGGACTCAAGTCCAACTCCACTCTACCTGGCTTCAAGACAGCCCTCAAAAGACACCTTTTTTACCTTGAAGGCGAACCCGTCAGTCTGGTGTTATCATCCCATTTCCCTGGTCCATACTGACCCAGTACAATGTCGCTTCCTGACAGCTCTGTCCTGCCCATTCCCCAGGTAAGACACTGCCAGTCTCTGCCATCAAAACAGGGACCCACACGCAGTAGGGCAACAGGCCATATTATTAGCAATTCTAGGAAAAAAGTGCCCAAATGTAAACATCAGGTTTTCAGGTGTGTTTTATATAGTTTTATGCTGAATTCCTCCCACTTCTAAACATAGTCGTAACAGCTGTTCTTATTACCCAATTTATTCACACACAATTTATCAACCTCAGAAGGATGAAGGGCCGAGTTGGCCCCACCTGGATCGTGTTGCTTGTTTAGGGCTGACTGGCTGAGCTCGAAGAAACATGAGGGCCAGGTGCTACCCCCCCGCTGCATGATGCAGGGCCGGAGGTAGGCAAAGAGTAGGTCTCCAATTTTCAGCAGCCAGGGAAATAATATATTGGCATTGTTAGGTAGATTTTCCTTTTTGAGTGAAATTCTCCCCTGTGTCCCCCAGCATTTTCTGCTTGACTATTGGATATTTGGACTAATTCTCCTGGGTGAGTGGAAACCTATTTCCACACTCACTAGTCCTTTTACTCTGACCCTGGGAACACTTTATACCTCTTTTTGCTACTTTTTAATGGAATTATGCTTTCCTCCAACTTTTCTGGCATTTACCTCTTCCTATTGCAGCACACAGTTCTTTTTGCACAGTGTTGCACACAGCACTTTTTGTGCAGTGTTGCTGGATTTTCCTAGAGCATGCATTTTTAATTTTCCTTTGATAACGCACTGCTATCAGGGTAGGAGGACACTTTTTGTTCCACCTGTATTTTATTTTGGGAGATCGCCACACCCTACTTTAAGTGGAGTGCTGAGGGGAAACAATGTCTCCCTTTTCTCACCTCTCCAGTAACTTTTTGGTTACTGTGACAAGATCGTATGACAGGCTGGTGGCAGTCTACCTTTTTACACAACTTTGTGTGGACTTTGTTTGCAGGCTGTCCTTGCAGCTGGGGTAAGGGACACCATTTGCCTTTTACCCAGCTTGGGCTCGGGGTGGGCGGTCTTGATGGGTCTTTTGTCTTTGGCGGGCCACCCGAGGAAAGCCTGCAAAGACTCTCTGAGTGCCTGAAAGGACAGGAAGCGGGGGAGATGACAAACTCCCCATGTCTTTGTCCTGCAGTGTGCTAGCCTGAAACCAGTTTGCACTGGGAGGCTGGCTGTCCCCATTGGACAGCCACTTCCCAAGCTTGAATGCTGCATGAGTGTTGATTGGTGGACTCAGCCGGTGTTCCTGGATAAATCCGAGGGTCCTGGAGCTGAAACTCAGAGTAGGCCACTGGAACTAAAGATTAAGATGAAGAAGGATGTCCACAGCCCCTTCCAGCAACCACCAGAGCTGACTGAGTAGCCTCTGCTATTGAGACCTCAAGTTCTGTGCGACAGGAAAGCTGCAAAGAGAATTACTTTTTCCCTTGGACTGGTGAGCCTAACCAGTCCCAAGACGAACTGCATTTTGCGCACCCTCTGTAAGAGTTGCGACCTCCACAGCCCAGTTATAGAAAGTACTCCTTGTGACCAGGGGTGGGCTCCCGGCTCTGTATCAATTCAGGCACACCCTTGGAAAAGTTCTGATTCAACAAAGTTCTGTTCCTTTCAACATTTAGGGGCCGATTCATGGAACAAACGTGCGCCGAAAATGTACGCGCAAGCAGGCGCAAGCAGGCGCAAGCGGAAAAAAACAGGCGCACGCGTGCGATTCATGGAAGTCCCTGCGCGTGTTTACCTCGGGATGTGTGCCAAACCCGTGCATGGCGCACACGTCACTGCAACATCCCAAAAGACGTGCGCGACGCGCACAGTGAAAGCGCACAACCTCGGCGCATACACCAGAAAGTGGGCGGAACACGGGGCGTAACGCGCGGAATGGGGAACAACTCGCGAAAACAAGGGCGTAACTGGGGATGTACTGCAGGGAAGCAGACGGAACGCCCACACGCACCCGAACCACACGTATTCATGGAACCGAATAGGGCAAAGCCACGCACAGCGAAAGACACGCACAAGCCGATACACGTCCGCCACACGAAGGCAGGCGGTAGCGTCCCTGCGCATTACAAAAGTGGCAACATACAGCAATTGTGCGAGCGGGGCACGTGTATTTCGGGGGTTCGCGTGAACTTTTTCACGCGATCGGGCCTGGGAGAGCGGGCTACGTGTATTTCAGGGGTTCGCGTGAAGTTTTTCACGCGATCGGGCCTGGGGGAGCGGGCTACGTGTATTTTAGGGGTTCGCGTCAACTTTCTCACGCGATCGGGCCTGGGGGAGCGGGCTACGTGTATTTCAGGGGTTCGCGTGAACTTTCTCACGCGATCGGGCCTGGGGGAGCGGGCTACGTGTATTTCAGGGGTTCGCGTGAACTTTTTCACGCGATCGGGCCTGGGGGAGCGGGCTACGTGTATTACAGGGGTTCGCGTGAAGTTTTTCACGCGATCGGGCCTTGGGCAGCGGGCTACGTGTATTTCAGGGGTTCGCGTGAAGTTTTTCACGCGATCGGGCCTGGGGGAGCGGGCTACGTGTATTTCAGGGGTTCGCGTGAACTTTCTCACGCGATCGGGCCTGGGGGAGCGGGCTGCGTGTATTTCAGGGGTTCGCGTGAACTTTCTCACGCGATCGGGCCTGGGGGAGCGGGCTACGTGTATTTCAGGGGTTCGCGTGAACTTTTTCACGCGATCGGGCCTGGGGGAGCGGGCTACGTGTATTACAGGGGTTCGCGTGACGTTTTTCACGCGATCAGGCCTGGGGGAGCGGGCTACGTGTATTTCAGGGGTTCGCGTGAACTTTCTCACGCGATCGGGCCTGGGGGAGCGGGCTACGCGTATTTCGGGGGCGCGCGGGAAGTGACACACGCGATTGAGTGGGGTACGTGTATTTCGGGGGTGCGCGGGAAGTAACACACGCAATTCCATCAGGGTACGTGTATTACAGGTGTGCGCGATATCAACAGGGTACGTGTATTACAGGGGTGCGCGGGGAGCAGCACACTTGAATTGCACGTGTGGGTCCTCCCAGGTGTTCCCTCTACACCCTCCACGGCCCCTGCAGGTGGCTCACACCACAGGGGCCTACCCAGCACATGTCATGCAGGCACCCCACCCACCATGCCCATGCCCACCAGCCAACCCACATGTCAACTTGCACTACTCCCCCCCCCCCCCCAACGCATGTCCCCCTGCACCCCCAGCCACCAGGGGCAGCCTCCACCAGGCCCCCACCCATGTCTCACACCAACCCCACCCCCCAGTCACCAGGGGCACCTGCCAGCAGGCCCCCACCCATGTCCAACTCATGTTCCCCACCACCCCCACCCCCCAGCACTGTGGGGCACCTGCCAGCAGGCCCCCACCCATGTCACCCACCACCCCCACCCCCAGCAGTGCAGGGGCAGCCTCCACCAGGCCCCCACCCATGTCACCCACCACCCCCACCCCCCAGCAGTGCAGGGGCAGCCTCCACCAGGCCCCCACCCATGTCTCACACCGCCCCCACCCCCCAGTCACCAGGGGCACCTGCCAGCAGGCCCCCACCCATGTCCAACTCATGTTCCCCACCACCCCCACCCCCCAGCACTGTGGGGCACCTGCCAGCAGGCCCCCACCCATGTCACCCACCACCCCCACCCCCCAGCAGTGCAGGGGCAGCCTCCACCAGGCCCCCACCCATGTCACCCACCACCCCCACCCCCCAGCAGTGCAGGGGCAGCCTCCACCAGGCCCCCACCCATGTCTACCACCACCCCCACCCCCCAGCCACCATGGCCAGCCCCCACCAGGCCCCCACTCATGTCCCCTATCACCCCCACCCCCCAGCCACCATGGGCAGCCTCCACCAGGTCCTCACAATCCCCAACACACATGTCATTACAACTCGCACACATGAGCCATACCACAGCCATATCGCAAATGCCACCACCATCCATACACATACAACAGCATGAGCAGCGAAAGGTGATCCAGACATCACATGCAACACAGGAAGTGCACCACACATGTACAAACACCACCACACTTGCATGCATGTGTACACCCCTGCCAAGTGTCGCACTGTTCAGACGTCCATCCATGTCACATCTGCCAATCAGGCTTCCACATACCGCTGTCACATGCATCCATGTGGCATCACTGTTGCACCCTTGTCAAATACACACACATGCACATGTACACAGTGCTGATACATGCAGCCGAAAACAACATACATGCGTGACATCACGGACATGTCTACTCACATACACATTCATCCAAACATGTGTGCCCACACAACTGCATTTGGCATGCAAGCCTACACACACAAGCACCATCCATGTCTCACACATCACAGCCCTCGCATGTGTCAGCCCCACGGCCCTGTACACCCCCACCCATACTCGACCCCATACAAACGGATGTGCAACCTGCACACTACCGAATAATCACCACATGCACTGCTCACAATCAGGATGCATGTACACTCACCGCTCAACTCCAGACGGGTCTGCTTCTCTAGGACCTGGACGTGGAGCGCTGGGGATATGCGTTCCAGGACCCTCATCTGTTCTTCCGACAAGTGGGCCCGGCGCCCCTTGGCATCCGCTGCCTTCAAGAGGCGCCGGCCCTTGTTCAGGGTCCTGGACCTGAAGTCCTCCCAGCGCTTCCTGACATGTTGTAAGTCACGGACTGCCACCCCCTCCGCGTTGATGGCAGTCACGATGTCAGTCCAGATCCGAGTCCGTCCTTCCTTGTCGGCGCGGGAACTTCCGAAGAGGGCATCATACTGCCCCAGGACTTGCTCCACCAGGACACCAACTTCGGTGGCAGTGAAGCTGGTGCCCCTCTGCCTCTCTGGCCGGGGGTTGTCAGTGGTCACAGATGGTGTTTGCCCCGACATGACAACCCCAGAGGCAGGAGTGGGTGGGCAACTGGGTCCTGGGGCTGGGCTGTGGAGCGATGGAATCCCAGTCGGGAGTCTTCGGTTCCAGCAGGGGTGGTCACAGCAACAGCACCCCTGGCTGATGTGCAGGCAGCAAATGGCAGTGCACGTGGGCAGCAGGCAGTCAGGCAGCAGCAGATGGCAGGTGGGAGCGTGCTCGGGGCCCTGGGGGGCAGTAGTTCGGCCTTCTGGGCAGGAGCGTGGTCTTCCGTGTGCATACGCGTGGCCAGCTTGATACGGAGTGATTTGGCACGTGGAAACTGCACGTCCGCGTGTAATACGAGGAAAGGGCCATGCGCGTAAGCGCGCGTGGAAACTGCACGTCCGCGTGTAATACGAGGAAAGGGCCTATGCGCGTAAGTGACGTAACGCGCGCGTGCGTTTCCCTCAGCACGGGTTAAAGGTGAGCGGGCCCAGCAGTTCGCTGTACGTGCCTTTCGTGGAGACCGACGTGTGTTGCTGCTTCCTGTTGTTTCGCGCGCCATCACAACTTCACAGCTATCAAGGACGTATCTCTTCTTTTGGCGGGGGTATTGGCTACGCGTGTTTTTCTGCATCGCGCTAGTCAGACGGTGAGTCACACACGCTCTTTTTCCCACTGCGGGTGCCCCTGTGTATCGCACCCATTTTCGATGTCATAGTAGCCTGCGTGTCCCACGCGTACGCGTTATTCGTGTTACTGGGTGCCACCGCGTACTGCGGGAGGTTCAATCCACGCACGTAGGCTGCAGGGTTGCGTGCACGGTTTTACTGCAGTTTTGGGGTGCCTGAGCGTTGCGTGACCCGTCACCACATCACCGGGGTCACATACAGCCTTGCAGGTGCAGGGGGGCTGTTAACATCTTGCTTCCCACCCCCTTCACCCCAATTGCCCAGGTCAATTGTGGTGTACACCTCCCATTGGCACCACTCCATCTGTGCCAGCACTACTACATCTGTGCCATGGTTGGGAGGCCACCAAAGGTGAGGGGCGCCTCAGCTGGGCGTACTCCTTGTGGCGGGCGTGGTCGGGGACGTGGCCGTGGTGACCAGGGAGTAGGGGGACTCCAGGGTGTCCAGGGCAGCCCCAGAGGGGGAAGAGGCAGGGGTGCGCCACTTGAGCACAATGTTGTGCCATGTGTCGGTGCAGCCATGCCACCACCCCCTGTGGTTCCGGGGGATGCAGCTCCTGCATCTGGCACTGGCACCCATATGACCCGGCAGTCCGTTCCATCGACTGCCAGGGGCCCAAGGGTGGTGGTAGCTGCAGGTGCAGCTGTGGACACCGCCACCCAGGCTCAGGGTCTGCCAGCGCAGGCTGCGTTGGCACTTGAAGAGCCCTTGGTAGATCTCCAACAGGCCAGGGGGGAAACCATAGGGGCACGCCGGGCTGCTCAGACCAAGACACGTGTCCCTGGGGCAGTCATGTCATCTGCTGCCCCGAACAGCCGGGTGTTGGCAAGTGCAGGGGCAGATGCACCCAACAGCACCCCGGTTGTGAGTCTGCCAACCAGGACCGTTGCGGCCAACCACCCTGCCACAGCTGATGTTGCTGCGCAGGGTCCATTAGTGGGCACCCAGCTGCCACTGACACAAGTCAGGCCTCTGGTCATCCCTCCACCTGCCACTCCCTTGGCTCAATCCACCGAACCCACTGGCCATGCTGGTCAGGGCGGCATTAGCCAGCCAGGGTCTGCGCCACAGTGCAAGAGGAGGAAGGTTGCACCTGCAGCACAGGCTGGGACCCCACACACAGCCACGACCTCCTGCACGTCGAGGAAGAAGCCTTTCTGTAAGCAGGAACTGGACTTCCTCGTGGACTACGTGCGGGGCCACAGCCGTGACATGCTAGTGGGTGCCAATAGTCAGACCACGGCTGCCCAACGTGACACCCACTGGAAGCATGTTGCGGAACATGTCAGTTCATTCGGCCATGAGGTGCGCACGGCGCAGGAGTGCAAAAAGCATTGGAATGACATCAAGCGCAGCACTAAGGCCAAGCGTGCCTCAAATTACAACTGGACTCTGGTGACTGGCGGTGGGCCTGCACCAGAGGAGGAAGAACTCACTCCGCATGAGGCTCTCGTTGCGGAGTTCATACCACCTGAATTGGTCGAAGGAGTGGGAGAGAATCTGGACTTTGATGCCCAGTCCAGTGAGTGTTGATGCGTGTTTGTTGAGGACGTGTGTGTTTCACTTGTGGGATGTGTTGTGCATGATTGCTGCTACATGTGACGTGTACATGGTTCTGATGTGTAAGTAATGCAATGCTACCGTCATGCATGTCTCCTCTGCCTGCATGCGGGACTCCATGTAGGCATGCTCCCTTGCCCCTCCTCCGCCACTCTGCACCCCAGTTCCACCTTTGCACTGGTCTGCTCCAATCTTGCCAATGTGTAGTTTCTTGTCCATGTGTCCTGTGTAGATGCTAACTTCCAGCGTAGAATCTGCCAGACATATGCCATCATGTCGTACAGCCTTAGTACTCGATGCAGGGTATCTCACTTGTACTGTGCATGGGTCAGATGTCCCGCAGGGACATGAGTGCCCATTCATGCTCCATGTGCATTGCACGCATGCCCCTATGTGTCCCTGACTGGATGATCACTGTAATATCAGTCCTTGGTTACATACATTGCCTGCCATCTCATCAGCCTTCCCATGTCAACTGTGCCTCAGTCCTGCGTTGCACACATGTTCAGGCTCTGACAATCTGTGTGGCTCACAGGCCTCAGCCTGTTCAATGGCCAATGACTCTGTCCAACTCTTGTTGTGTCTTCTTCACACGTGGGCGGCCTCCGGAGTTTCCATCATGTGTCCTGCCCACTGTCCCAGCATCATTTGCAGTGTTGTAATTTGAATCACATGAAGCTGTTGATGCCAGTCAACACTGCCTGTCAATACACAGGTGTATGGTCAGCCTTTTGATACCATGATAGGCATCCCTGCTTTGGTACTGGGGTGGAGGGGTGCTTGGCTTCTGGACATGGTACACATTGAATGCACAATGCACGTGATGTCTGATTTTGACATTGCACTGCCTTCACATTTCCTGGCACACACCATGTAGTGCTTGTACATGTAGGTAGTGAGTGGCATACACATTTTCTGCACTGCATAGACCCACTTCCATGGAAACTGCCACCTTTCAACAGGTCTGATCACAGAAGCTATTCAAAGTAGACCCAGCATGCATGCCAGGTCATATGTTGTGTGTCACATGTCTGCCTGATGCCTTTGCTGTCGGTGTGTGTGTGTGTCGTGTGCTTCTGACATGTGTATTGACCTTTTCCTCTCTATTTTTCAGGTGATGACGCAATGGAGGCAGAGGATGGTGTTGTCATGCCAGACACAGGGTTGGTAACGCCACATCAACCCGGCACTAGTGGGGGTCGTGGGGTGGTAGGCCACGAAAACCCCCAAGTGCTGCAGTCCATCTTGTCTCTGGCTGCCTATGAGTCCAGCCTTGATGACGACTCTGACGTCCATGTTGAGTTGGATGACCATCAAGTCCATGTGTCAGGGGTGAGTGATTCTGATGTGGACACTCCTCTGGCTGCGACACCTGCACTGAGGGATCAGACAGTCTTGGTTCCTCCGCCCGTGGTGGATCGGGACGCAGGGTCACCCTCCACACCAGTCACTGATGTGCCTGGGACATCACGTCGACGGGGGCATGTAGTCGTGCAGCCGCAGGCGGTGCCAACACAGCGAGGACCCCCGGTCCTTGGGTCCCGCAGGGGTCAAGCTCGGCAACGCGGTCGCCGCGCGCAACCGCTGTATACTGAGTGGGAGCAAGACATGACTGCCAATTCCGAACGGCAGGGGGCAGCAATGGAGAACATCGCTGAGAGCATGGAGCGTGTGGCCCGATCTGTGCTCCCCACTGCTAGGCAGGTGCTTCTCCAGCAGCAGGCGGCACGGTCCACGGCCCGCTCGCTCAGGCTGGGCATGGCGGCCTCAGACAGGGCACGCCAGGCTGAAATGTCTTCTCTGCGTCAAGCAATTGCTGCTCACGCAGAGGCGCACATGGATGCCTTGAGGGAGGAGTATGCTTCCCTCAGATCCACTCTGGGTGTCCTTATGATGTCCCAGAGGCAGCGGGCAGAGGAGAGGTTTGCACAGCTTGAGTGTACCATCTCGGCTGAGCTACAGGCTTGCCGGGAGGTGCAGCGGTTGTCCAGCCAGGCCTTTCAGGAGGAACTCCGTGTTACACGTGCTACCTTGCAAGAGGAAGCACGTGTATCACGGGAGGTTCTGCATGCAGACCTACGTCACATCGCCACACAGAACCAGACTCACCCGTCCGGCAGACTTGCTGCCGACGAGGGGCAAGCTGCGGCTAGGCGTGGCCAGGCTACTGTGCCACGTCCTCCTTTCCAGGATGAGCCAGACTCGGACGACCATCTATCTCCCACATAGGTCGTGCTGTGCAGGCGTTGAGCCCATGGAGGTTTTTTTTTTGGCTCAGCATCATCGCATGTGGATGTTGAGCAGCACCCTGTACCTCCCCCTCCTGGGTGCCTCCCCTCCCCCCCGGGTCGTATGTGGCCATTTTTGATTTTTCTTTTAGTTTAGTTAGTTAAGTTTCTGTTTGATACTTAGTTTAAATAGGTAATGTAGGTTTTCCATAGTTAGTGTAATTAGTTAATAGTTGATTTAGTTTAAAATTGCTAGTCTATTGTGCTTTCATGTGACGGTGCGGTGCTTTGTGGCTTTTGAAGGCATCCACTGTCTGTTCCAGCTGGGCCCTTCATGGTTGTCTTGTGTATGTGTTTGCTGCTTGGGTTCCTTGACTCACATATGCCACTCCTGCCTCCCTTATCCATGGGCTCGCAAGGATGGTTCGGTGTTACAGCATTTTACACAAGGGCATTGGACTGTCATATCTGTGGCATGTCTGGTGCTGTGTGACTTGTGTTGACACCCCTAGTGGGGATGATTTAGGTGTCATTGTCCACTGTTCAGCTTTTGCTAGATGGGGTGTATCATGATTAATGTGGACATTGATTGCTATGCATTGTGTAGTATGTTTCATTTCTTTCCTGTACATGTGCTTGTTGCAATTCATGCTGTAGATAGTGTTCCACACTTTGTAGGTGAAAGACGGACTGATGGTGTGATTTGTGATGTGACTCTCTGACATGGTCAAGTAATGAGATGCCTGATGAGACACACACAGATGACTTTGAAGCATTAATCATGTGTTCCATGCCCTTTCTGCAGGGGGATGAGCCTCCAGAGCACCTTTGCCAGCAGACATGTCCCATTGGACGACGGAATTCTGGACCCGTTTGTTGGTGCCCACATGCACATGTGTGCAGAAGCAGAGGCACAGTGATTGCAGACCCACATCCTAGAACTGCTGACATGTTCCAAGGAACTCCAGGCAAGGTGAGCATCACAGGGGGGCCACGACACAGCAAAGCTTGCACCAGGCGAGTTGCACATGCAGGCTTAGTCACAGCACTGAGGGTGAGCTTAGACGAATATTGGTGTTGAAGCACACAATGCAGCTCAGATGTGTTTGTGGACTGATGGCTGCTGATAGTAGGGTTGTCTGGGACACATGCAGGGGCAGTGGCACATACCCTCCGGTACACCAAGGTCCATTGAGCCACTTGTATCAACCATGTAGCCTTCCGAGACATGGAAAGGGGCAGCTCACAGGGACATGCAGCAAGGGACATACTCGGGTGCAGTGCATGTCTTTTCCACGTACTTCATGATAAATGCACTGCCAACTTTGTTTCGGTCATGGTGGTACGCAACTTGCTCTGTAGTCATGGCTTGCCATATGGGTCTGTCTGCTTACCCAGGGAACATTGCATGTTGTGTGAATTGTGACACATTGGTGTTCCATTTGCCACGCACCCAGCAGCGGCTGCCTCACTGCATTGACTGTGTATGACCCGTCACAGGGGTGATGTTATATATGGGTACAAAGCATCAACCACAGATTGTCTGTTTGTAGAGTAGTCTGTTGCTATGGGGCATGTTTGGTGTTGTGTTTTTGTGCAATTGGCACGTACAGGTTGTTGACTGTGTCTCTCTTTGCAGCATTGCAGTGCTCCTGTAACCGGACCTGAGAGTGCGCAGGCAGGAGGCCAGCACTCAAAACCAGAGCTAAGTGTCTTGTTGTTTTTCTTACAAACTGCTCTGCATAGGCTTGCTGGGGAGTGTACTGATGCATGGATGTATGTGTGCTTCAATTTGGTATGTTATTTTCTCCCTAATCACCCGTGATCCTATGCAATTTTTAAACCTGTACCCTCTACCCGGTGTTCCTGCTTCCCCTGCCTATCCAAGCAACGTTCCCTGACCCTCTTTCCTCACTGGGGTTGCGGATGCCTGTGTAAGCCCCGAACTTGCAGGCGCCAAAACCCTAGAGGGGGTGGTTGGTTCGTACCACTCCTGAGCCTGGACTACAGAAGGCCATGACGATGTCCAAGTCAGTTTGGATTGTGTATGTGTTCATGCAGGTTGTACATTTTCGTGCATTCCCTAGTTTCATGTGTCATTCCACCTCCCCTCTCCTGCCGCTCATTCCAGTCATCCAGTGTGTCAACACCTGTCCCGACTGCATATCCCTGAACCTCCTTCCCCACCAGGGTCTCAGGGGCCTGTGTGAGTTTGACCTTGCAGGCACCCGGGACATGGTGGGGGTGGTTGTTTCGTGGCACTCCCGCGCCTGTACAGGGGACCTCTGACAGTACACATCCATTCATGGTGCATCATCCTATGTCATGTACCACACATGTCTCACATCCTGTCGTGACATTGTTTAGCTGTGCTACCTTGGTTGTTGCATCATTGTGGTAGTACTTGGCCTTTGTGAGGTACTGCTACGTCAAGTCATCTACTGGAGGGTGTTTGGGTTCGTTTTTATGCCTTGGATTTTGTGTTTCGGAAATGAGTGTGTATTCTGAGGGTTCAGGCATCTTTTTACACACAAGGTGGGAGATGGTGACGAAGGGTAAAGGTGATCCTGTGGCCAGGTGGAATTGAGGTTTGGGGGCTCCATGACCCAGGTGCAGTTGTTCAGTGGGTCATGGTCATTTGTGAGGGAGGGGGGGGTTGTTGTTGATTGTTGCCTTGCCCTGCAGTGTGATG
Source organism: Ambystoma mexicanum (assembly GCF_040938575.1). Taxonomy (NCBI): domain Eukaryota; kingdom Metazoa; phylum Chordata; class Amphibia; order Caudata; family Ambystomatidae; genus Ambystoma; species Ambystoma mexicanum. The sequence continues at coordinate 989,262,062 of NC_090921.1, forward strand.
GGAACTCTGACATAGTAATGGTGGTATCCCATGTACATGTTGTGTTCTGCTGATCAATGCCTGTTCATGTGTTGTGTTTTCCTTTCAGGTGCGAGGGGATAGTTGTGGTTTGACATGCTGGGGTGTACACATGGTGGATGTTCACATGTGATGTGTAGGGAACACTGATGGTCACTTGAGTGCACATGCATATGTGGAGTGCATGTCCTTGCAGAACCACACACTTGCACTCTGATGCACTACATGTACTCCCACCCTTGCATATACACGTGTACACTGTTTGCCTTCTGGTGCCCACTGTGTCCCGGCAGCACATGTTCTGTGACCGATCATGGATCCAGTACATGCCTGATTTGATGTTTGACGTGGTCTGTCAATTAGATGTGATGCTCAGGGTGTGCATCACACACAATGGCTGTTCACTGTGCTGTGCGCTGAGCAGTGTGATGCAGGAGTAGGACACTGCACACATGAGCTGCAGTGTTGATTTTGCAATGCATGATGTGCATGTAGACAGGCATTCATTGTGATGTTACGTCTACGACTGTTGTAATGCATTTTGAAATGACTTATTTTGGGTGGGAGGTTGTTGGTCTGTCATTTCATCTGATCCCGGGTCAGGCAGCAGTGTCTGATGCCACTGTGCATTTAGGACATGGCAATGTGTACCTTATCGTTACTGCATTGGTGTATGGGTATTGCGTGCCATGACATGTTGATGTTTGGGAGGGTTTGTGTGACATGACAGTGATGGCCATGGCCTGGTTTGCAGGTGTGTGTGATGCACACCTTGCGTGTCCGTGTCATCCTCTTCTCAGAGCAACTAGCTGGGGGTAGATTTCTCTCCGCAGCAGGGCCCTCCCCCTGGAACAGACTTCCGGCCTGACTTGAACTTGAGGGGAATCATCTCCAGTTCTGGAAGCACCTCAACTCCTTCCTCTTTGCTTCTGCTTACTGTCTGCCTCTCCCTTGCAGAATTCTCCACTGGAACTGCACAGGAGCTGCAACTGGGCCACTCTCACCGACCTCGGTCCCTGGCCCAGCCACTCTCCACTTGCACTGCCTCCCTGGCAACCCCTGCACTGCAGTACTGTCTCTGTATCCCTACAGCCCTCCCTTCCCAGCACTTGTCTGCACTCACCTTTGTAGTTGCCACCAGGCGACCTATGTATTATTTTTTTGGGCTACTTCCCCTGTACTGGACTCCCCCCCACCCTTCCCCTTGCACTTTTCCCATTCCCCCTACCCCTGCACTTGCACGATCCCAATGACACCTGGCCTAGTAGTACCGTTCTCTGTGTTCCCTTGTTCCCCCCTCCCTGCCTCATTGCGCCTTGGAATACTTGTGTATGGCCCATATCATGTCATATGTCATATGTGTGCCTTTTGGTCACACAGGATAGCTTGTGTTTAAGTAGCTAGGGATGCAGACGATGTGGCACTTCCATGGCAACTATCTCAGGGTGGTAAGGTTGTGACAGTTGACTGTCTCTTTGTCATCATCGATTGTCACCTGGTATGTGCCAGGCCTGTGTGCACTCCGCAGGGGTGGGAGTTTAGGTGAAAAATGTGGCCACAAGCTGGGTCCAGGCTTCCTCGCCACGTGCCCTGTCCCCTCCCATGGGCAGCGCCTGTGGTTGGGGATGTGGGGGCACCACCATGTCCACCGGGACGCCCTGCCGTGTTGCAACATTGTGCAGGACACATGCTGCCACAATGATCCTGCACACTACTGGTGGTGCATAGAGTAGTTGCCCACCAGAGCGGTCAAGGGAGCGGAAACGTGACGGGGGTCCGGATTGGCGTCATCATGTGGTTGCTCAGAGGGTAGGCACTGTCCCCTGGGGAGATGATAATAGTTGAGATTATTAGGGTTTGGATATTTGTCTGTGTGTGACTTGCATGCATGTGCAAGGGCATTTGTACTGACCTAGGAGCCATGTGTCGCCATGCTGCCCAGCTTCCAGGGCCCGGCTCAGGGCGGACATTCTGTATATGAAACTGTCATGGGTGGAGCCAGGGTAGTTTGCATAGACAGAGGTGATGATTCCCTTTGCATCACATACCACCTGTACATTGATGGAATGCCAGTGCTTGCGGTTTCGGTAGATGTGCTCAATGGCCCTAGGTGGACTTAGGGCCACATGGGTGCAATCTATGGCACCGAGCACTTTGGGGAAGTGTGCCACCCTGAAAAAATCCAGGACAACGGCCTGCCTTTCTGCGGGTGTTCTGGGCATGTATATGTGCCTGCGGACTGAGGGGCGCGCTGTCATGATTGCCAGTACCTGGTGTAGGCAGCGTGACTGCGTGGCCTGTGAGAACCCCCCCACTATGGCAGTGGTCCGCTGAAATGACCCAGTGGCCAAAAAATGCAGGACATTGAGCACCTTCTCCAAGGGGCTCAATGCTTGGGAGCAAAGGGTGGGGGATGTGAGGTCATCTTCCCACTCCCTGACCAGGTCTAGGATGATATGGGGTGGAAACCTATACCTGCCATAGACCTGGTCCTCAGGCATCCCAAAAAGGCTTGTCCGTGTTGCGAAAATGCGTGCCCTGGCTATTCTCCTCCTGCGGTGTCCCACGATCAGTGCAGCGACAAATGGGGCATTCATCGTAGCTGTATATACGCGTTTGTTGTTTGCGCGCACTTTTATGCTGTGCGCGGGGACGCTTCCGCCTGCCTTCGTGTGGCAGACGCGTTGACGCCTGTGCACGTCTTTTGCCGTGCGCGTGTTTCCCGTGTTCGGATACGGTCTGTCATCGCGTGTGATCGGAGGGGAGTGTGCGTACACGCAAGTGGCCTGGGTACGTGTGTTTCGGGGTGCCCGGGAAGTTCCACACGCGATCAGCCTGGGTACGTGTGTTCCGGGGTGCCGGGAACTTTCACACGCGATTGGTGGAAATCCATGTGTGTTCTGTCATCACGTGCAATGAGGGAAATACCTGCGCGCGTCACGTCACTTACGCGCATAGGCCCTTTCCTCGTATTACACGCGGACGTGCAGTTTTTCACGCGCGCTGAAATGCGCATGCACGTCTGTACGCGTCACGTCACAGGGGCGCTTGCGCTTGAGGGGCCTTCTGTCCAATGAAAATTGCGTATGCGTGCAGACGCGCTTACGCGCTAAGGGCCTTTCCTCGAATTACACGCTGACGTGCAGATTTTTCACGTGCCAAATCACTCCGTATCAAGCTGGCCACGCGAAAACACACGGAAGACCACGCTCCTGCCCAGAAGGCCGAATTACTGCCCCCCAGTGCCCCGAGCAGCCTCCCACGTGCCATCTGCTGCTGCCTGCCTGCCTGCTGCCACCGTGCCCTGCCATTTGGTGCCTGCACATCAGCCATCTGCAGGTGTCCAGTTGCTGTGTCCACCCCTGCTGGAACAGAAGACTCCCGACTCGGATGACATCGCTCCACAGCCCAGCCCCAGGACCCAGTTGCCCACCCACTCCTGCCCCTGGGGTTGCCATGTCGGGCATATCAACATCTGGCACCAGTGGCAACCCCCGGCCAGAGGGGCAGAGGGGCACCAGCTTCAGTGCCACCGAAGTTGGTGTCCTGGTGGAGCAAGTCCTGGGGCAGTATGATGCCCTCTTCGGATCGTCCCGCGCCAACAAGGAAGGACGGGAGAGGATCTGGGCCGACTGTGTGGTTGCCATCAACGCGGAGGGGGTGGCAACCCGCACCATCCAGAAGGTCAAGAAGCGCTGGGAAGACTTGAGGTCCAGGACCCTCATGAAGGCCCGGCGCCTCGTGGAGCGGGGCCGGGGCCGCATGAGTTCCATCCAGATGAGGGTCCTGGAACGCGCACACCCAGCGCTCCACGCCCAGGTCCTTGAGAGGGAGACCCGTCTGGAGTTGAGCGGTAAGTGGCCAAGCATTGCTGTGTGAGACAGGGCATGTTGCAGTGTGCTGGTTGTCTGATACTTGCCTGCATGTGTGACATAGGCCATGTACGCATGTATGTGTGCAGGGACATCATGGGAATGCATGTGCGACCTGTAATGTGTGAACCGCACGGTTGTTGCATGTGTTTGAATGCGACATGGGGAGCCCTGTGCAGATCGCACACATGAGAGCATGGCAGTCTCTGTTCCTGGACATGGGTGGGGGCGAGGGATGGGTGCTGATGCCAGATGCATATGTGGTATCCATGTCTGTGTGCCTGACCTGCGTGTCTGTGACTTGTGAGTGCCATGGATGCATGACACATGTCTGTGACAATGTACAGATTCACTGATGCAGCCTAGTCATCCTTGTATGCACTGTGATTGGGGTGTACGGGGCCAGATGGATGTGACTGAGGTGAAGTGTGTGCATGTGATAGGCATGACCCATGATGCATGTGAGTCCCATTACATTGTATGATTCGAGAGTCCATTGGACATGCATTGAAATGTCCATGGCACGCACCATGACTGTCACTGTGTGTGTTTTGCCTGGACTGACACATGTGTTGTGGTGTGACATGATGGAACTGTGCTTTGACAGTGGCACTCATCTGCTATTGCTTCCTGTCTAAGGGACCATTGTACAGTACCCTGATGCTTGTGTTCTATGTCTCCCTCTACGCAGCGGCTAGTGAAGGAGAGGGCGGAGACGGCGCTGTGGAGCAAGGCGGCGGGGATGCCCCCATGGCTGCAGCGGAAGGGGTGGGTGAGCCCCCACAGGGGCCTGCTACGGCGGTAGACGGTGAGGAGCCATCCAGGTTGGTGGTTTCCACAGGGGAGGAGGAGGCCGCCACTGAGGCGCACATGGGGCCTGGTGGGGGCATCCCTGCTGGTGCAAGTGGTGCAGTCCAGGGGCAGGGGCAGGAGGCAGCACAGGTCACCGTGGAGGGGCCTGTGCATGTCGCTGTCTCTGAACCTGTGGGTGCACCACCTTGCACCAGCAGGGATGCCCCGTCCCAGGCCTGTCCGCAGGTAGAGGGGATGTCCATGTCATCTGACTACCCTCCACCTGCGGACGAGGGGACCCCTGGCCGTGTGGAGAAGGTCCTGATTGGGGTCGCGATGCGCACGGCTGTGATTCGTGATGCCGTGCGTGCTTCCCAGGAGGAGCACGCACGTCATCACGAAGAGCACCGTGCCGACGTGGCCCAATTGGGATCGGCCATGTTCGGGGGTTTCCTGCATGTGTCGGCCAATCTGGCGGCCCTCTCCTCCTCTGTGGAGACTATACGCCAGTCGTTCTCCTTGCCGTCTTCCGGCCCAGATGCCACCAGGGCCCTCTGTGGACCTGCCCTGACCAATGCAGCCAGCTCGGTGGGGATCCCATCCCTGCCACAGTCGGGAGTCAGAGGTCCAGCAGGGGTGGACAACACAGCAACTGGACCCCAGCAGATGGAGGATGTGACGGCATCATCGGGCAGGGCACGTGCACGACGGCGTCGGTGGTTTCCATCATCCTGGATGCCGTCGTGCTGGCAGAGGCAGTGGCGTCGGAGGCAGCAGCAGGCTCGACGTGGGAGGCATCATGGCTCGGGGCCATCAAGATCAGAGGGGCAGGCATCGCCGGAGGGCAGGAGAACCCTGGGATGGTAGTGTCTTCCGTGTGGGAGCAGTTGGTCCAGCGGATAGGTGCGGAGCGGCAGCGGGCGGAAGAGGAGCGGCTCACCATGGTCAGGGCGGAGTTCTCCATGCGTCGGGCGTTGAGGCGGGCTGAGTGCCTCGAGGAAGCTCGCAGGGAGTTTGAGGTGAACATGGGGTTATCCCTGCGAGACCTCGGGGCCAGGACAGAGTCCCGCCTCCAGGACATCGACATGGAGTTCGATGATGCCCTGGCCGGCAACATCACAGAGTGAGCCGCAGGACTTGCCCGCTGCCATTGTATATAGTTCTTTAGTTAGTTAGTGTTAGGTTTCCTTTATTTTTTTAGATTTTTTTGGACCGCTCGGACAATGGCCACTTTTCTGTATATAGTTTTTTTATTAGGTAGTAGTAGGTTTCATTTATAGTGTTGGGCTCATGGACCCTGGAATATTCTTGTGTATAGTTGGATTTTTTTAAATACATTTTTTTGATTCATATTTGTGTTCACCATGAGGCAATGGTTTTTCCTTATTTTTTTTCACCATGATTTTGCTTTGGACAACATTAGTTTTTGGATTCCTTTGTTTTTTGGATTTTTACATTACTTATCGGACATGGACAATTTATTTTGTTATCTTTTGTGGTATTGTGCATGTCATGATATGGGTTTTGACATTCACTTGCACCCATTGTGTATGTGTGTGTGACGGACATGTGTTCATTTACATACTTGCCATTGGGGTTGTATCATGTAATTGCATTTGCTATGTGGGTGGATGCAATCCTTGGCTGGGTGTTTGTGCTGGGTATGCTGCCCATTACTGCCATGATTGTGTATCGTCAGGACCTGGGGGCAGGGGGACATGGTTGGGGGCCTGCTGGCAGGTGCCCCACAGTGCTGGGGGGTGGGGGTGCAAGGGGACATGAGTGGGACATGAGTGGGGGCCTGCTGGCAGGTGCCCCACAGTGCTGGGGGGTGGGGGTGGTGGGAGACATGAGTTGGACATGGGTGGGGGCCTGCTGGCAGGTGCCCCACAGTGCTGGGGGGTGGCGGTGGTGGGAGACATGGGTGGGGGCCTGGTGGAGGCTGCCCCTGGTGACTGGGGGGGTGGGGGTGCTGGGAGACATGGGTGGGGGCCTGGTGGAGGCTGCCCCTGGTGACTGGGGGGGTGGGGTGGTGGGAGACATGGGTGGGGGCCTGGTGGAGGCTGCCCCTGGTGACTGGGGGGGTGGGGGTGGTGGGAGACATGGGTGGGGGCCTGGTGGTGGGTGCCCCTGCACTGCTGGGGGGTGGGGGTGGTGGGAGACATGGGTGGGGGCCTGGTGGAGGCTGCCCCTGGTGACTGGGGGGGTGGGGGTGGTGGGAGACATGGGTGGGGGCCTGGTGGAGGCTGCCCCTGGTGACTGGGGGGGTGGGGGTGGTGGGAGACATGGGTGGGGGCCTGGTGGTGGGTGCCCCTGCACTGCTGGGGGGTGGGGGTGGTGGGAGACATGGGTGGGGGCCTGGTGGAGGCTGCCCCTGGTGACTGGGGGGGTGGGGGTGGTGGGAGACATGGGTGGGGGCCTGGTGGTGGGTGCCCCTGCACTGCTGGGGGGTGGGGGTGGTGGGAGACATGGGTGGGGGCCTGGTGGAGGCTGCCCCTGGTGACGGGGGGGTGGGGGTGGTGCGAGACATGGGTGGGGGCCTGGTGGTGGGTGCCCCTGCACTGCTGGGGGGTGGGGGTGGTGGGAGACATGGGTGGGGGCCTGGTGGAGGCTGCCCCTGCACTGCTGGGGGGTGGGGGTGGTGGGTGACATGGGTGGGGGCCTGGTGGAGGCTGCCCCTGGTGACTGGGGGGGTGGGGGTAGTGGGAGACATGGGTGGGGGCCTGATGGTGGGTGCCCCTGCACTGCTGGGGGGTGGGGGTGGTGGGAGACATGGGTGGGGGCCTGGTGGTGGGTGCCCCTGCACTGCTGGGGGTGGGGGTGGTGGGAGACATGGGTGGGGGCCTGGTGGAGGCTGCCCCTGGTGACTGGGGGGGTGGGGGTGCTGGGAGACATGGGTGGGGGCCTGGTGGAGGCTGCCCCTGGTGACTGGGGGGGTGGGGGTGCTGGGAGACATGGGTGGGGGCCTGCTGGCCGGTGCCCCGCAATGCTGGGGGTGGGGGTGCAAGGGGACATGAGTTGGTGATCATTGGTGCAAGGAGACATGTGCCTTTGCTCGGGGGCATGCCCATGTTGGGTGGGCTGCCTGCGGGACATGACCAGGGATGCAGGGTAGTCCCCTGTGGTGTGGGCTGCCTGCAGGGGCCGTGGAGGGTGTACAGGGAACACCTGGGAGGACCCACACTGGCAAATCACATGTAGGACTCCCCGGCACCCCTGAAATACACGTACCCTGCTGAAATCGCGTGTAAAACTTCGTGCGCACCCCTGTAATACCCGCACGCAGCCCAATCGCGTGTAAAACTTCGCGTGCACCCCTTTAATACCCGCACGCAGCCCAATCGCGTGTGAAAATGTGCGTGCACCCCTGTAATACCCGCACGCAGCCCAATCGCGTGTAAAACTTCGCGCGCACCCCTAATACCCGCACGCAGCCCAATCGCGTGTACAACTTTGCACGCACCCCTAATACCCGCACGCAGCCCAATCGCGTGTGAAACTTTGCACGCACCCCTAATACCCGCACGCAGCCCAATCGCGTGTACAACTTTGCACGCACCCCTAATACCCGCACGCAGCCCAATCGCGTGTGAAACTTTGCGCGCACCCCTAATACCCGCACGCAGCCCAATCGCGTGTGAAACTTTGCGCGCACCCCTAATACCCGCACGCAGCCCAATCGCGTGTGGAACTTCCCGCGCACCCCTGGAATACACGCGCCCAGGCCAATCGCGTGTACAACTTTGCGCGCACCCCTAATACCCGCACGCAGCCCAATCGCGTGTGAAACTTTGCGCGCACCCCTAATACCCGCACGCAGCCCAATCGCGTGTGAAACTTTGCGCGCACCCCTAATACCGCACGCAGCCCAATCGCGTGTGGAACTTCCCGCGCACCCCTGGAATACACGCGCCCAGGCCAATCGCGTGTACAACTTTGCGCGCACCCCTAATACCCGCACGCAGCCCAATCGCGTGTGAAACTTTGCGCGCACCCCTAATACCCGCACGCAGCCCAATCGCGTGTGGAACTTCCCGCGCACCCCTGGAATACACGCGCCCAGGCCAATCGCGTGTGGAACTTCCCACGCACCCCTGAAATACACGCGCCCAGGCCAATCGCGTGTGGAACTTCTCACGCACCCCTGAAATACACGTAGCCCGCTCCCCCAGGCCCGATCGCGTGAAAAAGTTCACGCGAACCCCTGAAATACACGTAGCACGCTCCCCCAGGCCCGATCGCGTGAGAAAGTTCACGCGAACCCCTGAAATACACGTAGCCCGCTCCCCCAGGCCCGATCGCGTGAGAAACTTCACGCGAACCCCTGAAATGCACGTAGCCCACTCCCCCAGGCCCGATCGCGTGAGAAACTTCACGCGAACCCCTGAAATACACGTAGCCCGCTCCCCCAGGGCCGATCGCATGAGAAACTTCACGCGAACCCCTGAAATACACGTAGCCCGCTCCCCCAGGCCCGATCGCGTGAAAAAGTTCACGCGAACCCCTGAAATACACGTAGCCCGCTCCCCCAGGCCCGATCGCGTGAAAAAGTTCACACGAACCCCTGAAATACACGTAGCCCGCTTGCCGTGCTGGTACAGGGTTAGCGCAGCCCTTTGCGCTGGATTGGGGATTTTGATGGCTTTTCCCTGCGCGGAAGGCGTTCTTGGGGGCGTAACTGGCGCTGCTGCAAGGTCGCTGCGCCACTGTGCGCCACGGCTGGTTTTGGTGGCTGGAATCCATGAATACGCTGTGCGCGGAAATGGGTTTTGGCGCACGCGGCTGGCGCAGGGATTCGCACGCGCACACTGTGCGCCAGCCGCGTGCGCTACTTGTGCGCTGAATTCTATGAATTACCCCCATAATGTCTTTTCCCTCCACTGCGTCCTTCCACTTGGAAAAGTAAATGTCTTTTTTACAAATACTTGTTCAAAAATCAAAGCAATGGTTGTTTTCCCAAATATCATTCTTGATAAGGCAAATGTCTCTCTTGAAAAAACCAAGGCAATTGTTCACCTCATGATGTAAAGCAATTACTAGCATATCACACTTATTCTTCCAATTGAATACTTTTGTCAGCATAGCCCAGCAACTACCTCTGGTGAGGCAACAGTTTGTCAACATTTTAATAGAGTGCATTTCTTTCCATCACACATTTTTGTCACAATCACACTGCTTCAAAACTTTGTCTTCTTTCCTGGTCCACTCGCCTGCCAGGACTAACTACTATTGATCCCTTTCCTGGTTTACTCCCCTGCCAGGATGACAACTCCTACAACTACAATTGTTCTTAGTGGCAATATTTGTTCCAAGATTCTCCACACCAGTATCCCATGTGAGAAGGGCTGAACAATGGCTGCTTCTTTTTATAGTCCCTTGACTCTTGGCATTGTGGGTTACAGGTTTTTCCAAACTGGAAACTCAAGAAAGGAGAATTGTACCCAATGTGCCTCTTGACTGCTTCGTTACTGCCCCTTGGCTGTTGGCAATGTGGTGTACAGGTTTCCCCACTTGATATTTCTTAAAAGGGGAATTGCACCCGTGTTGCCTCCTTTACTGCTTCTACTTTGTCGGTATTCAACTTGGGTCCACCTCCCTGCTCCGCCAGACGGTGGTGGATGGTTTCTTGCTTGGCTTTGTTCGGTAGCGTACTCCCGCTCCGGTTGTCGGTTTCTGTCGGCTACAGGGTCGCTCGCCCGGCAATGCGTTTCAGAATCACTTTCCCCTTCTGCCACCATTTGTTCGCTGTCAGGTTCCCCTTTTTGCCTCTGACACCGTTCTTCGTGCACCACACTCCTAAATTGCCATCCGCTCCCACGCTGTCCCTTGGGAAAAGAATCGCCCTTTCCTCTCTTGTTTCTCAGTGGTACTGATTTTAAACTCCTGACTCCTGATAGGAAAGAACCTTCGACCAATTACAGATGTTGAACAACTAGGCCGCTCTTTGTAGTTTGCAGTTCTCCGTGTGATGGTCTTCTTCTTCGTCTCAGTACTTATGTGGTCATGGGATTTGAAGTCCATAACTTCTTTTGGGGCTTTGACTCCTGGATGTGTATTCTTTTTATTTTCTCATGAAAGCACATTCAAAAGCAATGATATTTTATATAATCTATATGTATTTGTATAGAAAGGAGGAACTTCATTAAAAATGACATAACAATGTTTCTTGATTCCTATGTGAGGGGAATTGTCGGAATGGTAGTCTTTTTGTTGAGGCTTTTAAATGTGACCAATGCCTTTCATTTATCACTCTAGGAAAAGAAGGGAAGTCACAATGGGCCCTTAGATCTTTACAAATACTGGACTTATCAAGGGATGTCATTTCACCAAAATGCCAGGGGTAGCGGAAGTGACATCACATGACCCTTGACCTCTGATAACATCACAGGAAGTGATGTCATTCGACCACACACCCAAAATGACATCACAGGAAGTGATGGCACATAACCAACCTTTCACCTCTTGACAAAACAGGGAGTGGCATCACATAGCATTGTCCCTCAGTACGCTAAGAAAAATATGGTTACAATATCACTGTAATATGATATACATTTCATACAAGAATGGATCACCACATGTAGTGTTAATATCAGTGTGTGTAGGCCCATTTTACCAAATTACTGTGAATGTAAGCAGACGTGCAAGGCCAAATGATGCCATGCAATGGAAAGAAAATACATGTAGCTGTTGCATGAAATCAAAGAAGGTGTGTCAACAAATTCAACCCTTAGAAACTGAGCCAGAACCGAGCAAATCTACAGTCATCCCTTGTCGGGATATGCAACAACAACAAAAACAGATTGCAGGTAGCAGGTTATGTATATTTACAGGTGTTTAAAGTTTTCTGAAGCATTTTTATGTGTTAGACAGTTATCACATATTGAGTGTGGCAAGGAGCGCAGAGAGAGAGATGGAGCGAGAGACCCTCATTTGTTTCCCCCCCACCTCCCAAGGCCTGCCACAAGCCCACATTCCTCACTAGCAGTTGTGTGTGTGGTCCATGGTGGCTACACAAATATATGCCTTGTTCCCATATAAGAACATACTCATGCTGGCTTTAAGGCCAGTAATGATACTGTAAGAAAAACATGTCCAAGCTGGCTCTGCCAGTATGCCAGTAGCCCCAGATAACACATTCCTGTTGGGTTTGCATTAAAAATGCAATGTCACAAGGAAGAAGGCACTTCAAGCACAGAGGAGAATGGGAACCACAGCCTGGAGACAAGAACGTCCAGCTCAGGGGGGACCACGGGCATCAACCCACACAAGAAACCCAGTCTGAAGAGTGGCGCTTTAAGACGCAGTAAAACCACACCCTGTAGGCAAACACTTCCAGAATAGGGGCCATCTACAGCCTCCCACAGACACTTTAGGTCACACGAGAAGCACATCGGTTAGGATGACCCTTCAAACACACAAGACAGGCGCATTTCTTGTTAGGCTACTGCTAGGGCCTGACTGGGTACGAGCTGTCGGCAGAGGCCCCAGCCCTTCTAGGACCGAGCCAGACTGCCCCATCACCAGTTAATCAGCCATGACAGCTGTGCAGCTATAACCCTATCTTCAACCTATCTTGACCAGGTCTCCCTTTTTTGGGATTGGCAGATTACTGCGTAGCCTATTTGGTCGCAGGAGAATTTGTCGCAGTTTTATTGATGAATTTTGCTGCATATATATGTGAGTGGTGGGTTTAGGGAAATAATCATTGTAGGCCTAGTGTACGGGGGGCTGCGGGGGTCTCCCCCTGCATATATATGCAGAAAAATCAACCTGTCAAAAAATCATTTGACTAAGTCTCTTTCGACCAAATGTATTTGTTGTAATCAGCCTAAACCCCTTTTTCTACCACAGACTAAAGTCTGGATAGCCTGGACGAAGGCACAACAACCACATTTTTCCAGACAATCCAGCCACTCGGAGACTGCTGCAGTGGTGATTTGGCATAGTCTAAAAGCCCTTTAACATGACATAAGACCTTGCTCATACCACCATCTTTGCCCCTTATACTTAAACACACCAGCCAGTAAAAACTGTAAGCAACTAGCAAAGCATATAGACCATTCATCACGTGGCATGACTGCCAGTTCATATTTCTTACTCGCCAATACCACACATTGCTAGTGGTGAGTGCAAATTGTGAGGCCGTGCTGGTTTGTTGGCCTTTGCACCGCAGAACAAAGAAAAGCAGTTAGGCAGCTGAAACTCGAAATGACTACTTAGAAAAAGGTACTGCGCTTTCTTTGTTGCCAGGGTATATCCAAGGCGTATTGGCCCATTACAGTTGAATAGATTGAAAGGCATGCCCCTGGGACTTACGACTACTGCTCCTGCATTGGAATAGCTCACCTCGGAATTCCTGTGTGCGACCTGCCCCAGAAGGGTGTACTCGAGCCTTCATCTTTCAGAGTTCGATACATTGATTAGCATTAAATAGGGCAACAGTGACAGCAACTGTTAAAGCACTTAGAGCAGGGTGGAATCTGGAAGAAGTGCTATATGAAAGATATATAACTTTCATTCAAGATCCCTGTTCAATCTCCACCACCATCAGCCCCTGTCTCGCCAGTGCTCTTCCCTGCTATGTTCTCCTTTTCCTTAGCGCTTAGAAACAGCTTTGGGCAATGCCAGCGCTTTGCCACAAGCGTAGCACGACACTACATGCCTGGCTCTCTTACTTCCTGCTTTCCTCTCTACTGCCCCCCCCCCCTCCTCCCCACCGCCGCTCATCCATGAGAAGCAGCTTATGGAAAGGCACATAAGCTCTACAAACAACACACATAACGAAGAAGAAATGATGGGGAGAGGGGAATATGGTACAAGGAAGATTTGCAAGACCGATGAAAGAGGCTGGGGACAAGAGGACAAGGGGAAGGCGAGAAAGACAGGAGCGAGGGAAAAGAGGCTGCAAGGAATAATATGCAAATGAATAAAAAGATGTGAATAGCGACTAAGACAGGCCTTTAAACGGATCATGGCAAAGATGACGAGAAAGGAAGAAAGGAAGACAAAAAGAACAGGGAGATGGACCCAGTCTCATATTTAGAATCCCCAGAAGGCACTGACTCAGACATAGGAAGCAGTGACTGCAGAGCCTGGGTCTGCCCGGCCGCTGAGGTTCCCCTTCAGCATAGTGCTGTGATGCCCAACTAGGCACTGCACCTTCAAACGCCAATGGCGGAATACAGACCGCCCAGCCCCTGCGACGGACCCCAGCTGCTGCGTAGAAATGTGATTGTGCCGTACCTAGGTGTCGGCAGAAACAGGGCCACTTTGAATGAAGAGACCCCAGAGCACAGCTTCGAGGGCTTAATTGCTTCTAGGTGCTACATTGCATGCTGGGCCAACTTCACTCGAGATGGGCTAAGGTCCGGCTTTGTTGGCGAGACGAGAAGGCCCTGAATAAGTGAATAGAGCACCCGCTAGGTTGCACAATATGCCTGCCCGTAGTGTTGACATCTGATAGGACCGTGGCGTCGTGGTTGGATGAATATGGCTAACGTTGAATGAACCCGGACAATATACAACAGAACACTGCAAAGTTAATTAACACCCCATACCACAAGGTGCAATTGTGCAGATGTTGAATGAATGATTTAACAAATGGGGAGAACGTGTGCTGTGCAGCATTAAAACAGAATCCACACCATGCTGTTCCGACCAGGTGCTATACAATTTTATTGATGGGACGAATAAGGTGTGTGTTAATTCAATGAATATGACTATGAAAATGAGTGATTGAAGGAATGAATTGGCTTAAACCGCACTGTAAACTCACCCCCTCTCTACTTTGCACTGATTAGGAACCACATTGTTGAGACGTGATCCTGACTCATAGGCAGAACGAGTAGAGGAGACACTGAATGAGTGAATGAACGGATGGACGAGGATACTTTCTCTACGGCAGCACCACAGGGTCACCTCCTGACTCTACATTGCACAATCTGCCAACTGCAGCGATGACCTGTGAAACGAGGGTGCTTAATTTGGGGGTTTCACTAGGACGCACGTTGACTGGGAGCACTGGGCAGCACAGAGGGCTACATTGCCCCTAGGCACTATATTTGACACAACATAAACTGCATTGTTCGGGAATGAAAGGATGGTTCCTCTTGGGGAGCTAAACAGCGTTGTCATTGGATGAATGTAAAGAATATCGTGGAAACATCGAGAATGCCACATCATGCCTCTAGGCGCTGCGCTGCACACTGCAAGCTCTGCAGTAGCGAGACTACGGGAACGGTAGAAGTTGAATGAATGAATTAATTAGCTACTGTTCTGCATATCAGCGCTCATGCCATGGTAACCTGTTTATTTTAACATCGAGTGAAGGATAACTCTTGGGCCTAGGCTGTACATCCAGTATTATTTACCTACCAGAGGCTTCACCGCGCTGTACAGCACGAAAGAGTTCTAATGCAAAATATTACTCTGAAGCCTCCACCAACTGGCTGTGGCCGGGCTGCCATAGAGTGGGGAAGACATGGGGTGCGCCGGTGCGGGGAGGTGTGCGCTGGGACATCAGCAGCACTCGTGCTTTCACGAATTCTGTAACCTTTTCTGGTTGCTAAGCAACTACTGAAGTTCCAGAACTACTGAAAGCACGAGGCAGAACAGACCCAGTGGCGCCCATGCAATTTTGCTTCCGTTTTTATTTTTTTTTTAATTGTTTGCAATATTGTTTGCAATAGGCAGGGGTTGCAGCAAGGGAGACAGCGGGGGTGGAAGCTGCAACCCCTAGCTACCCCCAAATGACGTCCCTGGACTTATCTGGAAAGGAGAAAGGGGGACAATGCATCTCACCAGGGGGATTCATCACCTTTCCCCGACAGCCGTATCCTCCCACGTGATCCTCCCTCGTAGTATCACCCCAGGTTCCGGATCAGGCAGCGGCTGCCTTCCCCTGGCCACATGGGAGGAGGTTTTAGGCGTGGGGCCAGTGATGACTCTGCAGGATTCGTCACAGTCCCCTCTGACATTGTGAGACTCACCTGAGACAGATTTGGACGAAAGGCTAAACTGAAGTTATCAAAAGTTATCAAAGTTTCACTAAGTTTGCACATATGTTTCAGGGGGTTTGACTATGTGATTTGTTAGCATTATTGGTATACCGAAGTATCTAATTCTGTGAATATTGCACGTTTTCTTCTATTTTATTGTGTGGTCGTACTCACCTTACTTAAATGTTATAAGCTTTAGTGTATATAAATAAGTGCCTTTTTTTTATATAACTCTAAGTCTGTAAGAGTTTCCTTGAACTAACTGTATGCTCTGGGTTCTGTGCGTCCGCCGCTAGCAAGCCTTCGGGTAGTTTAGGGTAAACCTACGGTGTAACCCTGTTCACCCAAGGTGGGCCTTCGAAAGTCTTGTCCCAGAGAGGACTTTGGCAAAAAACCCTAACAGGCATCAAGACCCTTAAGATTGCAACCCCAATAGGAAGGCAAACCTTTATTATGATCATATTTATATAGTGGGAACGTAGCTCGGAAGGAGCAGAGCGCTGTATGGCAGGATTAGGGCATCAAGAGCGCGGAGTAATGCAGTGAAGTGTGTGTACACAAAATAATGAAGGGAAAAAAGAACCAGGACAGTGACCAGTACAAAGCCCAGGGAGTTCAGTCCAGATTTAAGGGAAACCATACTTGGGCCCAAAAACTGTGAACGCGCCTTTCGGGCATGAGGTTTAAATCCAACCCTAAATTATCCTTTTCCCTTCTCCTAAACTTCCTGAACCTGCATGCTCCCACATAAGCAGTCTTGCTGCTCATTTTATTTGTGCAACTGAATTGATCAGCTGGCTTCTGCACCCGCGAACGGTTGAGTGGTAACTGGACCCGCACCCGTGGTTTAATGCCAAACACGCAATCATATCCTTCCCTGTGTGGCAGGCAGGATTCCAGGGGGCTATACCCACCGAGTTGATAAGGCAGATTCATTTATTGATTTACAGATTTGTAAAGCGCTACGCCATGACCCGAAGGCGCCTGGGCGCTAAGATTGTTGGTTGAGACATATGAGTGCTTCTGCTGCAGCACTTACCCGTGGTCCACTCCGCAGAGCCACGTTGCACGTTGAGGTGCGAGGAGACCTCGCTGGTAGCCCGAGTGTGCTTTTCATTAGCGAATCCCTGCACGGAGAAGGCCGCACAGTCCAGCTAACGGAGACCTGACATTGGCTGACGGGGGGGGGGGGGGTGTCCACAGGAAGAAGGACGTTGCCTGTAGTTTCGGCTTGGCGCGCTTGGCTGTGGAAGGAAGGTAGCAGCAGCCTGGAGATGAGAGGAAAGTCAGCGAGCCGGAAAGCATAGTGAGGCGGGAAGAATGGAAGCAAGGGTAGCGACTCGAGCGAGCGAGGCTGCTATAGTATGCGGGAGGCAGAGGAACAACATATCCAGCCCTGGATGGAGGATGGGGGGAGAGAAGGGAAGGTGAGGCAGACTCTGAGGTGGAGGAAAATGGCCTGGGTCAGGCGGAGAGGACAGAAAAGAAAGAAGCTTGAACAGAACCTCTAGGGCCAAGCACCTGAGACAGGTTTGGCGAGTAGGAGAGAGAGGAACAGAAGCGGGAAAGACCTGGAAAGCTGAGAAGGTGGTAAGGTTCTGGGGAGGGCATAGGGGAGTCTGCAATAAAGGTAGACACATTCCAGAAGGGGCAACAAGGGACACATGATGAAGACCATCTGTGAGCAAAAGTATCTAAGAAACCCAGAGGAGGGCACAGAACATGCTGGTGTGAGCAAACGACAAAAAGATCCTATGAAAAACCTGATGCCAAGTAAAACCCTAGAGGTGTGACGCATGGAAGCAGGGGAGACGGTAGCGGGGGGGAGGTGCACAGGGCACGATTGTTGCCAGGTGTCGAAGAGGAAAGGAAAGGCGACAGACCAGAAAGGCACTCAGTCTAGAAGTTGGGTGCCATTATGCTGGGGCAAGCAACCAACACCGCACGCAGCAAGATCTTGGAGAATATGTTGTAAGAGTGGCAAGACTTCAAGCGAGCCCGGACCCCTTGTGTTCGGCAGGTGGGGAGACCCACCTCGCGAGACCTCGGCATCCCGACTATAGCGACAGCAGCAGGAAAAAGCCAACCCAGCCAAGCAAGAAGTGCAGGGGACACTTAAAAACCCCATGGACTGCGGGCAACTCTTGCTTGACCCCCAGGCTCCAGAGCCCCAGACACGTGAGGGATGGACTACGGTTCTTAAATTGTTGCTTTTTAGTTGTTTGGAAGCTTCTGTTCTTTTACACAGGCCACTCCAACCCCTGGGTCAATTTGTTTTGTATAGTAAACGTGTTTTCTTTTTTTTATATAGAATTGTATTGATTTTCTTTTTCACATATCAACTTAGACAATTTGGCATATAACTTGTATTCATGAATGTATACCCACAACCCTCCCCTGGACTCCGTCATCCCATCTGTCATATTCCCTGATTCTTTTCATCAAGATCATCCTTCGCTTCTTGTTCATTTCAAATTCATGTGTAGACTTGCAAACTGTCCGTCCCTAATGTGCAATAGTGGGCAACTTTCTTTTTTATTTTGCATATTTTGTTCTTTCAGTCCACCTCAAGCCATTCCTACCCATGTTGCCCGTATTTTGTGGGACGCTGTTCCTCTATATACCCTTTCTTCCACTGCACAGCACTGGCCCATCCCTTCCCTCCATATCGGAATGTTTGGGGCATCTTCTCCTCCCCATTTTGCGGCTATGTCGCGCCTTGAAGCACTTGTGTATAGGCGCATTAAAAATGTCATATCATATCATATGTCCCTTTTGGCCACCATCAAGGCAGCTGAGATAAGTTTCTTTTCCCATGTCATGATGCCACATTGACCGCAAGGGTGTAAAAGCACCATCCTAGCGCACCTTTGTATGTGGTGTCCAGTTTCCCTTGATATTTTTGTTGGAACTCTTTTCCAGCAGGAGTGTGTCTTGGGCAATGCCAAATCGTGCGTAGGAATTTTCCCACTGCTGTCTTGCATCTGATGCAGTTTGAGTCTGTGGCTCTCGCCGTGCGATATAGGCCCTCCCTGGTATGGTAGATTCTATGTAGGATCTTGCACTATAGCAAGCATAGCCTTCTGGATACATTCTATGACAAGACTGGAGGCGAGCATTATGCTTCAACTTCTTTAATTTACTACTCTTCAGCAGTTTCAACAAAACTCAAAATCATAACAAAATACTGAAAAAACGTCTGAACAGACATTTCATCTCATGAAACTACAATCCCCATAGTCTCTGTAGTCCATCACATGGAATAGCCTGTACTCGCGGGCATACTCCACAGCACGTCCGCCCTGTGCCATATTACCGGCACCCAGGGGGTGGCTGCCCGTCGCTGGAGGAGTTTGAGGCGGCTCCGAAGAGCTTTGTCGAAGCAGAGAGTCCCCGGCCCCCTCCCTTGCGGAGGCGGTGGCTGTGGGACTCGGAGCGTACAGGTTGCGACCCCCTCCCTCGGGGAGGCGGAGCTTTCAGCACTCCAGCACGCCAAGACCCGACGGCCCCCGCCTTTGCAGGGGTGGGGCCGGGAGAGCTTGCGTCCAGGTCCCTTGCGGCAATACTACAGCAGCCTATAGACAGCGCCGGACGAAGTGATCGCACGCCCACAGAACCCTTGGAAACAGGGTCAAAGGGGAGTACCAAACCCCGAAAGAGGAAAGCCTCTCACGACCCCCAGGGCCCTTCGGATGGGGCAAAAGAGAAGGCCCCGGAGGTCGTCGACGTCTTCGCAAAGCTCTGTGAAGCATATTTTGGCGTCAGACAGTGCCAGACCTCACGACCCCCACTCCAGGGGAAGTAGAAGATGGAGAAGAGAACCCAGACTCGGAAGAGGAGCTGGAGGAAGGTGAACCCCCTCTCCCAAGACAAAGAGGAAGAAAGGGAGGAGGAGGAGATCAAACCCAGCGGAGGGAAGAGAATCTGCAAAGAAAAGCACCTTGAGGAGGTGGAACAGGACATGTTTGACCCGGACAGCATCCGGATGCCGAGGTCCTCGGACTGGCAACCCTCGCCAAGAGTGGTGCAGTATATGACCAAGAGGTTAAGAAAAGCTCTGGACAAAGAAGTCCGACAGCATCTTTGGGCAGAGTGTCCTAGGCCGGACCTTCCAGGAAAAGTGGGCGAGACACCAGAGCTTGACCCCAAGATGCTGACTTTTGTGTCAAAAACAAGCAAAACACTTGTAAAGGCATTGATAGATCTTGGAGGAGTTGCCAGGAAAAGGTACTGGACCTGGCCGGTCCACTCGCGAAAATCATGGACCTAGCAGAAAGAGCCAGGGATACGGGAGAAGAGGTGGACCCCGACGTCCTGGCAGGCTGGGCGCAGAGAGCGGTATGCCTCTTAGGGAATGCTAACTGCGCCATCACCTCAGAACGCCAGAGAGGTCTACTATTGAAAATTGACTCTAAGCTCAGCGACCTCGCCTCATACGGTCGGCCGGAGAGGCAGCGCAAGGACTCCACTTCGGAGAGACATTCGGCAAAGAAATGGACCGTGTTCGTCAGCACCTACGCGTCACTGGAGAACGCGCAGGCCTCAATCAGAAAGATTTTTCCTAACAGAGTTTTTGGAGGGACCAGTCGCCACAGGGGTCGCTCGACTGGTCGCAACCAGAGTGGAAGAAGACCCCAGAATCCCAGGGCCCAATACTGGGAGAATCGGCAGCAGGACTCCTTCTTCCCGTCCAGAGGGCGCTTCCCGAGAGGGCGCAGAGGAAGAGGTGCCGGCCGTGGCCAAGATTTTGCACAAGGTGAGAGCAGCGCATTATCCCCCCCGTAGGGGGGAGAACTGGCATGTTCTTGAGAAACTGGCGCGCGCTTTCCAGCGATGCCTGGGTGCTACAAACGGTTGTAGGTATGCACCTAGAGTTTATACAACCGCCAGTCCAAGAGCGCAGGCCTCACCAGCAGCGTCTAGAGCATGCAGAGCAGAGGCTTCTAGATCAAGAGCTATACCTGTTAGCGAAGAAGACCGCCATAGAGAGTTGTCCGGGAGACCCCAGCTTTATAAGCAATATGTTCCTGGTGCACAGGAAGGAGAAATTGCATCGAGTGATAATCTTAAAAGAACTAAACGGTTGGGTAGTCTACCGACATTTCAAGATGGAGGGCATCCATCAACTCCCAGACTCGCTCAGAGAGAGAGATTGGCTGACGAGGCTGGATCTGAAGGATGCCTACCTAACGATTCCAATAGCTGTAGAGTTCAGGACCTTCCTAGCTTTTTGCTGGAAAAGACAGCTCTGGAGATTCAAGACTATGCTCTTCGGCTTGATTCAGCGCCATGGGCCTTCACCAAGCTGATGAAGCCGATAGCGGCAGCAATAAGAGAGAAAGGCATACGATTGATCATCTATTTAGACAATCTCCTGTTACTGGCCGAGGACCAAGAGGCGCTCATATACCAGACAAGATGGGTCCAGGACTTGCTGACATCCCTAGTATTCCTAGTGAATATAGAAAAGTCAGGCACCAAACCAGCCCAAAGACTGGACTTTCTGGGCTTCGTTCTGGATACCAGGAAGGCGACGCTCTAGCTTCCAGCTCGAAAACTTTGCGACATCAAGAGAGAATTGAGAGGATGCCTGCAACGACCGGTAGTGTCTCTTCGAACACTGGCAAGGATAGTGGGGCTGCTAGCAGCTTCCATTCAAGCCATATTTCCCGGTCCTTTACATTATCGAGCACTGCAGAGGTTGAAGATAAGACATCTACAGCAGGGCTTGAGATATCATCAATCAGTGCCGCTGGATCAGGAATCCAAGACGGAGCTGGAATGGCGGTTAACGAATATGGACGCCTGGAATGGGCGTGCCATTTTTGGAGACGAACCGGATTTGATTATAGAATCCGACGCCAGCAGGCTGGGCTGGGGCATAAGGTGTGGAGAGGAGCGAAGAGGAACTCCAATTACACAAATTGTCTAGAGTTACTAGCAGGGTCCTTTGCGATCAGAGCCTTCACGAAAGGGAAGATGAGATTGTGCGTCCTACTGAAGATGGACAATATATCAGAAGTACGATATATAAATCATCTGGGCGGTACCAAATCCAGGATACTAGCCGAGTTAGCGAAGGACTTTTGGCATTTTAGCTTGTAATCAGAAACATCGGTCACAGCGGAGTACCTCCCCGGGGCGCTGAACATAATAGCGAATTGGAACTCTCGCTAGCTCTCGGACTCCGGCGATTGGAGGATGGATCCAGCAATTTTGAGGTTGAACGAGAGATGGGGTCCGCTACATAAAGACCTCTTTGCATCCCGGTTGAACACACAGACAACAGAGTACTTCAGCTGGAGGCTAGATCCGGGAGCTCGAGGGACAGATGCGTTACTACAAGAATGGAACGGAGGTCCACACTACGCGTTTCCCCCATTCATGATGCTGAGCAGAGTTCTAGCGAAGTGTCGGAGGGAGAAGGCGGAGTTGCTAGTTGTAGCCCCATTCTGGAAGGCCCAAGTGTGGTTCCCGACTCTTATGGAGCTGACAGTGGATTACCCGAGGATACTCCCAGAAGGAGAGCACTTGCTCACGGACCCAGTTGGGTCGTATCATCCTCTGAGAGTGAGAGGGACTCTCCCACTCATCGCATAGAGGATATCAGCAGACGCTGGGCGCTGCCGGGCATTTCGTCTCAGGCTGCTCAGCTCATCGCAGAATCCTGGGCTCCGTCCACGAGAAGGAGCTACGACGCGGCTTGGGCTAAGTGGACTAGCTGGTGCAAAGGGAGAGGTGTTCATCCCATTTTTGTGCCAGTAGTGGTGATTTAGAATTTTCTAGCACACCTTCTACAAGGTGGTAAAGCGTTCTGTACCATAGGAGTATATAGGTCCACCATTTCCGCATGGCATCTGCCAATCGAGAGTGTGCCGGCGGGAGAGCACCCGGCAGTGATCAGGCTCATCCGAGGAGCCAAATTTAAGGCCCCTCCAGAACCTCGATATAAGACAGTCTGGGATGTACTAATAGTTCTTAAGCTTCTGGAGAGTTGGCCTGGGAACAAATATTTATCCCTAAATCAATTGTCGGGGAAGTTGGCAATGCTTTTGTGTTTAGTTTTGTGTAAACTCGTGTCAGATGTCAGGGCCCTAGAGGTAGACAGGAAGTCATTTGGACCAGAGGGTGTAACATTTACAAAAATGAAGAGAACTAAGACAGGGACATCTTCTGTCCACTACCCATATTTTCCAAATAAACCTAAATGGTGCGTGGCAAGCTGCATCAGAGAATATGAGAACAGGACAGCGGAGCACAGAGCTGTGAATACTACACATTTGCTTATTGCGCGTAGGAAGCCTTACAAGGGTGTATGTACGGCTACTACAGCCAGATGGGTTAAAGAAGTCATGCTTGCAGCAGGGATAGATGTGGGAAAGTATGGAGCACATTCTGTACATGGAGCTATGGCATCTAAAGCCTTTAAGACAGGTGTATCCCTTAGAGATATTATGTTAACAGCAGACTGGTCGAATGATCGAACATTTAAAGAATTTTATTTCAAGCCGAACGAGAGTTTAGCGGTCACTGTGTTGGGGAGCTTTCAACAAGCATAGTGCTCGCCTCCAGTCTTGTCATAGAATAAAGATTACCCCTGCTAGCTACACGGGGAGTATTAATTCTATTAAAGACTAGGAGGCGAGCATTAAATTCCCACCCAAGATATGTATTGCATTTGATGTTGGATTATTGCATGTGATAAGAATGGAATGTAATTGTCAATACATGGACACCACCCTGATTTCTCTGCTTTGTATTATTCCTAGGAGAGGAGCAGAAGAACAATTGAAGTAGGAGACTAGCAGTGGTAGTCGGGGGACTCGAGGAAGTTCGACATTCGGTTTGGAGTGGTTCGTGTCTCAGCCAGTTACAGGTCTTTGTATGGAGTTATCAGAGTGACTTTTTCAGAGCGAGTAAAAGAGAGGAGGAGCTCAGGGACAGGAAGTGGTCATAGCTGAGCATGGAGTCATGGGCTACAGAGACTATGGGGATTGTAGTTTCATGAGATGAAAAGTCTGTTGAGACGTTTTTTCAGTATTTTGTTATGGTTTTGTTGAAACTGCTGAAGAGTAGTAAATTAAAGAAGTTGAAGCATAATGCTCGCCTCCTAGTCTTTAATAGAATTAATACTCCCTGCGCAGCTAGCAGGGGTAATATATATTCGCTTCTCTTGTTGCGACTTGGGCCTCTACCTAGACCGCCTCCAGAATGCCCAAGTCCATCTCCCATTTACTTTTCAGTTGTGTTAGTGGAGGTGAGGTGACATTATGGATGACTTGGTATAGAACAGTGATTACCTCCTCTTTCAGTTCCCCTGTCAGCAAAATTACCTCTAGAGGTGTGTGTTCCGAGGATATCCCAACTGTCTTTGAATTGAGAATTCATGGCAAGTCTTAGACCTATGTAAGTGTAAATATTGTTACTTGTCAAGTTATATATGTCTACTAGGAATCAAAACGGTACCGACTCCTCCTGTTAAATAATATCTCCTACTCTTCTTATCCCTTGAGCAATCCAGCATGGCTGCTGCCTGGTTTATTGATTTCTGGTGTCTCTGGGCTTTCCCGTGGTGGTAACTCCAATGTGATGTTTCTCTCCCATCCCATTGCTCCTGTCTTATCTCAATTGTTCTCGGCCCTGCCGCTGGCAATACCTTCCCTCGGGCATCTGTACAGTAGTTGTAAGGGAGGATGTTCTTTCGTGAGTTCTAACTCAAGTTTTGTGGGGACTGTTGCTCTTCCCTCAATTATACATTTGTTCGCTGCCACTAGTTCGCTGCCCAATAATATTTTTGTTCATCTGGCTGCCCTAGCCCTCATTCCCAAACTGACGTGTCTTGGGTTTTTAGAGCTATTCTGGGGGTTCCTCGTCCCCAAATGATTTCTGTTTGTAGATTCTCCATACTTTGGAACATGCTTCTCGTCACGCTTACTGGAGTATTTCATAGTATATATAGAGCAGGTTTGCTAAGGACATCATTTTGAATTGGTACTTATAAGTGATATTGGTCAATTTGCCCAGTATTTGACATCCTCTTGTAGTTTTTGAAGTACTGGGTCTACATTCCTTTTCAGAAAACCGTCTTCTTCTGTGCCTGATACCCAATTAGCTAAAGAATTCCATGGTAGTCTTCAGGGACCAGTCCTAAAGGACTGCTTTTGCTGGGTGACAAGGGTGTTTGTCCTCCGCCCAACTTTTGTGGCACACCATTTTGTCCCACTCATTTGGCAGGGGCCCCTTTCATTTCGATGCCATGTCCCCCAACATTTTCAGCAAAGTTACTCCACTGTCTTTGCGGGCATGCAGTGAGGCAATGGGAGATTTTGGAAAGCAGGTGCAGACCGTTGGGGACCTTCAAAGGACAAGGCTGACGCCTTTGAGTTGGATCCTGGTTCGGACATGAAGGCAGTGGAGGTTTCTGAGATGGGAGGGCATAGGTTACTGCCCATACTCAGGCACACTGCAGTGTTCTGTGTTTTTAGTCATTTTCGGATTAGACATTTCACTAGTCCTGCATAGCGGGTGTTGCAGTAATCGAGTTGCGAGTTGATAATGGCAACCACCACTACGGAGTGGTTTTCCTGGGGGCTGGGGGATTGTAGGTGGACTGAAATGAAAGATCTTGTTGAGAAACCTGGGTGAAACATGGACTTTTTGATGATGCTATTAACTGGGTGTCAAGAGTCAAGTCATGATCCCAGACAAATCTGAGGTTTTTACACTTTGTTTCGATTGGACAATTTCTGCTGAAATATCTGCTGGGGGCATTTGGTGTCAAACATATTGAGGTGTTTGTGTTCTAGGAGTAGTAGTTCAGTCTTGGAGACAGTTTGAGGGAACTGTTACTCATCCAGGCTTCATTCGCATTTCGGACTTTCCATACTGTCATAAATTGCTTGTTTGCTCTACTGACTCGATGGTAGATCCGTGTGTCAGCAGCAGATGCGTTGAAGAGGAGATTTTAGTTGGCCCATAAGGCTTTATCTATCTATCTATCTATCTATCTATCTATCTATCTATCTATCTATCTATCTATCTATCTATCTATCTATCTATCTATCTATCTATCTATCTATCTTACTGCATCAAAGTGCTGCAGGTTGGATGGCACTTTGGCAGACAGTAGTCTCAGAAGACTGGAGAATGGAACATCGAAGAGCATGCATTGGTAATTATAGTTTAAGGAATGTTCAGAAATAGCAGCGGTGTCTAGTGTAGAGAGGTTGGAAGCCGAAGAGTGGATATAGAAGAGTCACGGGTGGATTGAAATGGTAGAGACTGTGACAGCTGGACCAGATTTTTCATGGAGTTCAGCAGAATGCTATGAGGTGCCATATAGGAAAGGTGTCGGGAATAAAAAGTGTATGAACTCCTAGGGAAACTGTCTACCGTCGAGGCATCTGCTGTAAGTTACGTCCTTCATGCATGCATATGGTTGAGACTATGAGGCAGCTGGACCACATTTTTTGTGGGACTCTGCTGTATGGTAAGGGGTGCAGCTCTGTTGGAGGAAAGGTAGTGGGAATTAAAGTGCATACACCGCTAGAGCAACTGTCTAAAGTTGGGGGCTCTGCTATACTTTACATGCAGCATACATGCACAGGGAATTATATGCAAACACATGCTAAGTAAAGGACAGTTGTCGAAGTCGGTGATACAGTTGATGCAAGTTCCCTTGTCGCTCATGCAGGATGCAGTGAGTAATCTGGGTCCTTAGGCCTGCTGTTAGGGACAGAAATAAGGAGCCAACACATAACATTGAAAGACCTTTACGGGAGAATACATTTAAATGACCTTACCTTGTGGGTCAGTGTGTCTGTATTGCTTCACGTCAAGCAAACATGAGCTCAGCCCCTCGAGATGTAGGAAAGGAAGAGGGAGCAAGTTGCCATAGAAGAGGGCCAGGGACCCTTAAGTTAATCTTTATGTAGGCACCTGCTTCCCGGAGAGATATGAAAGTGGGTTGATCTGAGTAAAAGCTTCCCTATCCCTTTCTGCAGAAAGTTGTGTTCTATTATGTCAAAGAGGGAACCCTGGGAATGAGTTACCAATTTAATTTAATGCCAATAATCCAGATTTGACGTTTAATGAAATAGGAACAGATGATAACCCTGAATTGTGCAGCACGTGTCTGCTATGGTGCTTATACCATGCTGTGACAACGAGGCAGCCTGTAAAGACTATATACAGTGGATATGCTATGCAGAGGAAAGGCTGAACCGGTCTCGAAATTACTCTCATGTCTATCATGAGCTGCCCAAGGTCCGGTGGAGGCCCTATCAAGGAAGTACTCAAACCTGTGCAACAGAGGCACTGATTGCCAGGAAGCCTGAGTCCCGGGGAAAGAGAGAGAACCGACTAATAGATCCTTTAGAGTAGCAGGTGGTACTTAAGTCAAAAGCAAAGATGGGGTATTGGATGGGGTTTAAGGAAGGCGAGAAGGGGTACAGGTGATGGTGGTGCCACAAGGCACCAGCACCCAATACTCTGGAGCTGGGTCGACTGACATGGTCTGAAGCAAAAGGAGAAAACAATATATCAAGCCACCTTCAGGAAAGCGCACTAAACCTTTGACCAAGGTGTTGCCTTCTCCTAGTTGAGGAGGAGATATTCTAAAGGTCCATTAGAACAT
The DNA here is from genome assembly GCF_040938575.1 of Ambystoma mexicanum. Taxonomy (NCBI): domain Eukaryota; kingdom Metazoa; phylum Chordata; class Amphibia; order Caudata; family Ambystomatidae; genus Ambystoma; species Ambystoma mexicanum. The sequence continues at coordinate 989,289,376 of NC_090921.1, forward strand.
CTGTACGAGGCTTTTATTGACTGTAGCTAGGGGTCTGCAACTGTGGCTCTCCAGTTGTGTTGGACTACAACTCCCATCATCCCTGACCATGGACAGCTGGATAGTGATGATGGGATTTGCAGTCCAAAACATCTGGCTAGCCAAAGGTTTCCGACCCTTATTAAGTAGCCTTTGAGAAGTTCTTTAGAGGCATCCATTGGCCGGAGCTGTTCACGTATGGCATTAATACTAAGCAGTATGCTCTTGTGATTGGACTTGATACTGGTAATTGGGCAATGGCTATTCAAACCGGGGAGGACGAGCGGCCAAAGCATAAAGTCACGGTTGATAAGTCTTCGGAGAGGCTGTGAACTTGCCCCTATGTCAGTGGTCTTCAAACTTTTTTGGCCGGGGCCTCCCTGAGCAAAATTTGCGCAGGTCAGGACCCCCCAGAAATGCCAAATGGACAGTATATATTGCGCGCCGTCACCTGCTCCCATCAGTCACTGGGCTCCCTCATCCCATTCCTACCCAGTCCCTGGTCTCTTCCCACCCCATCACACACCCTGGGCTCTCCCCACTCTGCTCCCACCACTATCCCATGGTTCCCGCCCATTGTGCTCCCACCATAGTCCCTGGGTTCCCCCATCCCGTTCCCAACACAGTCTGAGGGCCAGTGGCGGCTGGTGATTTTTTTAAGTGGAGGGGCATAACTATTTCCCCCAAAAATGCCATAGCAACCAAGCATAGTGAGGGAGCCCGTACCAATAAAGTGGGGTTCGGGGGGGGTTCCCCCCTGTGAATTATTTTTAAATAATGGGTTAAAATGTTGCATTGTAGAGCATACTTTTTAAAAAAAATGGGTGAATAGCCAAACAGTTTGTAATGGGTGCTGGGGGGCCCAGGGGGCAGGCTTGACATTTTTTACTGGACATCTATGATAGATGTCCAGTAGAAAGATACCATCCCTGTCCCCTAGGCCCCACTGGGCCTAACACAATTAACGTGATTATGTGTGTATGCAAGGCACTGCACATTCATACAGCAATCACTCTATCATTCACACGAGCATCCATCACCATACACTCACTCATAACATAAGCATACACGCATCCATACACATGTTTAAATAAAAACAATGAACATAAACGTACCTTCTGCATTGGCCTGCGTGTGGGTGCTGAAACGCCCTGCTCCAGGCTGTTCTGTCCGTATGTGCGAGGAGGCGCAGGAGCTCCCCCTCGGACATACAGACATGCAGTGCCCCAGCCAGCATTTCCAATGAGCTATGCAATGCTGGCGAATCAAAACTCCCCAGCACTTGCATGGCTCAGTGAGCATGTGCAGCTGGGAAATTAAACTGAACTGTCAAAGGGAAACAGTGTTTCTCTTTGACAGTTCAGCCAGCCCAGGAGCACTCCATCAGCTGGAAAAAGCAGCTGAGAGAATGCTCACTGTTTCACTGGGCAGGCTCCTTAGTTCCTCCATAATGGGTGAGGGGCCACTGGGTGGGCGCCCCCTCGCCATTATGGATGAGCCGCCAGGCTCGGACTGGCCTATAGGGCAATGCCTGTACCAAAAATGTAAAATGCTAATGTGGGCCAGTCAAAATGGGCCACCATTATGGCCAATGTGGACCAGTTTGATGAGTTACTGAACTATGCAGTTAGTCATTTTGACCATTGTTGCTGAATATATCACAATTTACTTAAATTTTAACACAAAGCACCCCCTTGGGAACTATTGAAACAGTGGGCCTCATTACAACCCTGGCGGTAGCTGTGCCGGTAAAACCGGCACGGCTGCCGCCGGAGTTGCATACGGGTCCAGCACCCGTGAATGGGCAATTACTGGGTCTTACCGAGATAGGCGGACCTGATAATTGCCCTTTCGGGGGTGCCGGTACTGGTAGATCACCCTAGGGCTCAATGGGAATGGGGAGCTCGGATGCACCGTCACCGTTAATAACGGTCCCGGTGCATCCAACGAGCTGTGCTCGCGGGTGCCGCACGGCCTGCCAGGTCAGACCTCGTGGGCTGTCAGGCACCTGCGAGCACAACTCGTACTATGACGGTACGGTAGCAACGGTGCCGGTAGCTTACCGTCACTGTTGTTACCATACCGCCATAGTTGTAATGAGGCCCAGTCTGTGACTAAAGGAATGAATATCCATTTACAACTGTGGGCCACTTTTTCATTGTTGCCTGAGACAGTTTCATGCTTCAACCCAACAATGTGAGCCACCCCTGGCCATTTCTTCCAATCTGAAAAAAAAAATAATAATTTAAAAAAAAAGTTTTTTATTTTTTTATATTTCATGTTGAGCTCTCAGGGCCCCCCAGGGATGCACCCGCGGACCCCTGGGGGGTCGCGACCCACAGTTTGAATACCACTGCCCTATGTTATTTAGCCTTTCCTTATCTGATGTTCGCATAGTTTTGAATGTCTACCGCAGATAAGCAAATTGACTTGCACATTTATTATATGTGGACGAGCTGGTCTTACTCTCCCAGATGCCCCAAGAATAACAGCACCAGTTGAATTCCCTGGATATCTTTTCAGGACAATATGATGAAAGTATCAACCTACGGAAGCGTAAAGTCCAGATCTTTGAACACCTGCGCTTCTGTATGGCATTTAGTTGTGGTGGGGGGGTCCGGTGAAAATGTACTGGAGGCTAGAGCGGAGATGCAATTCCACAGGAAAGGCCTTAGCTTGGCACCAAATGGCCCAACCACCGACATTCATCCAGAACTTGGGTTACTGAATGCACATTTCTTTAACTGTGCACTGTTTTTTTGGGCTGAAGCTCCTTAGAAAAAAGTGGGCAAAGCTATCTGGATGGCTATTTCCTAATGCAGCTGGTAACTTTGGGACGCAGCTTCAAACTTCACTAGATAGGCTTCAATCACTGAACATGCAGGGGGTAGGGCAAGAACGGAAGGAGCTATGCGGGTCTACAACCACTGCGATAAGTAATGCGAATGGACCTATTCCGCCCAGACTAAAGCAGTCGATCAAGGTTCTACTGACAGGAGGGCAGCTGGTGCTGGGATACATTTAGAATCCTGGCATATCCATCATTGCAGAGATTTATAATGATTCGTCATATCCAAAATATCAGAATAATGTTTCCCATTTATTAGATAGGCCAGCCCATATGTGCGTATGGCTGCGCCAGATGATCCCAAGAAGCCTGCTGGCTATTTGGAACTAGCATGCCAAGTCTTTACGGTTCTGGGATTGTGCCTAGGCTCGAGATCCAGTTGTCCATATGGCAACCTCTTGCAAAATGTTTTTGAAAAGACTCTTGAATTATTTATGGGTACGCTTCCTGATATTGAGAATTGTGAACGAGTGGGGTGCTTGGCTTTGGATGATGTGTGGAGACCGCTCTGATCACTGCCTCATGATGAATGTTTATAGAAGACTCATTTGATCTGATTACCATGAATTTTGTTCTGTGCTGTTGCTTAGCAACGGTGTTCTTTTTTTGCACTGTTGTCTTCTATTGTTAGTCAAATGTGAAGTCATTGGGCCTCATCATGGTCTGGGCTGAGCGGTAAAAATGCAGCGGTAACTATTACCACCGCATCAACGCTCCGCCCAATCCCGAGTTTGGGTAGGAAGTTAGAGATTTACTTCCAGCTTTCAGGTGGAGGTCATTCTCCAACTTTCCACCCATTTTCAGCCCTATTACCACTTGCGCTATTGCCACCAGAGGTATTGGCGCTGAAAAGCCCCATAGAGTCCTATGGACTCAAAAGAAATGGGGATTAACAGCACCACCGCAACTCGGGATCTGCTGCAAATGAATCTGGACCAAGTTGCAGTAATGCTAATGGCGTTGGGCAGTATCCTGGTGCATTTAGCGCTGGGATACTGCCCAACTCGCGATGAGGCCCATTGGGTTAAATGCATTTTTTGCTGTCCTGATTGTAAGACTTTTATGTTAGATCAAATAAATAAATTAGAATGGAAAAACGACAAGGTTCATGCGGTCCAAGTGAGCATGTACTCATGTAAAGACGCTCCAAATGGATGCATTCAAACCACAATTTCACTAAATCATTTGCAACATATTTAGAACTTAGTAATTGTTAACGACCTTGCCAGAGTCAGGCGTGACTAAGAGTCCACTGGACAATCCAACAACAACAAATGCGGTATGCCAGCAGATTTCAAAGAATAAAACGTGCATGTAAACAATATATTTTCGTACTGAGCATTCCCTTTGAAAAGACATTATTTTATATCATTATTTTATATATTAACTAGCATATCTAATCATTACTGCTAATGCCTATGTCTCCATGTTACAATAAAGATAGAAAAGAGACTAAAAGTACTCCTGTCAATTGATAGACATGGAAAACATACTGATGGTAATAAATACTAAAGACTGATGAAATACTTGCTAATACATGTCACAGCCATTAGTGCCTGGCTTCTATGAAAGGCTGTGCATGTCACTGCCAATGGTGCCTCTCTTAATAAGTATAAAAACAAGACTAGGACTCTCATTTTGAGTTTGGCAGCATTAGCAGTACTCAATATTTGCAAATGGATCTTCTGTCACTGCCACAGGTAACAGTGATAAATCCTCCAAATTCTTTGTAAAGACCGAAGGCTTGGATTATTCTCTCTGCTTCCTTTAGTTTGCTCAAGCAGCATAAATCAAACAACAACATCAAACATAAACCAGTACAAAAACTACATTTCCCTTGGAACAGTCATTTTGTGTCGTACGTTTATGATAGGTTGTGATTTTAAACATGTGGTTGCTTCATCCAATAAGCATTCCCTAAGTCCATAACCTACTCATCCTTTCGCCGTCCTTCCTGTTTCTTTGCTGCTCGGGCAGCAGTTACGTACTAATTTGTACTTCTTTAAGTTTGGTGTGTGTGCGCGTATGAATTGTTAGTTTTAATGTATTGATTTTGGTTTTCACACAAGCCTAAGCTGCCCATGGAGCGCGGGGCAAGAGGCGGAATGTTTCCGCAGTAGTCTGAGATTTCGGGCGCAATGGGACTCAGAAGGTCGGGCGCCGCAGAGTCAGGCTTCTAGAGGGCGCTCTCACACGGAAGACACAGCGGCGCAACAGGATTCTAATTCCGGCGTCGCAACTGTCAGGGTAATTCATAGAAATTCGCACAAAAGTGGCGCACGCGGCTGGCGCAGAGCGTCCCCGTGCGATACACTGCGCCAGCCGTGTGCGATAAAATCCTTTTCATCGCACAGCGTATTCATGGCTTTTAGCCTCCAAAAACAGCCGTGGCGCAGAGTGGCGCAGCGACCCTGCAGCAGCGCCAGTTACGCCCCCAAGAACGCCCTCGCGCAAGGAAAAGCCTTCAAAATTCCAAAATGATTCGCAAAGGGCTGCGCTAACCCTGGACCAGTTCACAGGGCTGCCAAACAGCAAACGCCAAGCGGGGAACGTGTATTTCAGTGGCTCTCGGGAAGTTTCACACGCGATTGTCCTGGGTACATGTACATCAGGGGTGCGCGGGAAGTAACACATGCGATTCCATCAGGGCACGTGTATTCCAGGGGTGCGTGGGAAGTATCACACGCAAAAACAGCAGGGTACGTGCATTTCAGGGGTGCGCGGGAAGTATCACACGCGATTCCATCAGGGTACGTGTATTCCAGGGGTGCGCGGGAAGTATCACACGCAAAAGCAGCAGGGTACGTGTATTCCAGGGGTGCGCGGGAAGTATCACACACAAAAGCAGCAGGGTACGTGCATTTCAGGGGTGCGCGGGAAGTATCACACGCGATTCCATCAGGGTACGTGTATTCCAGGGGTGCACGGGAAGTATCACACGCAAAAGCAGCAGGGTGCTGCCGTACACTGGAATACCCTCCCTAGCTCCCTGCGCTCTGAACCCTCACTGACCGCCTTTCGGAAAACCCTGAAAACGACCCTGTTCATCTAACAATTACATGGCCTAGCCCTCATAATTGTATTGTATGATGTATTATGTGGTATATCTGATCACAGTTCACTGCCTCACTGTAACCCAAGGCACAACCTGCACACATTGTAACTAAGTCTTCCCTGCAAGTAACAGTGCCACAATGCCCCTGGGCTGCCTGCGCGCTATATAAATTTAATAAATAGATAAATAAATAAATTCCAGGGGTGCGCGGGAAGTATCACGCGCAAAAGCAGCAGGGTACGTGTATTTCAGGGGTGCGCGGGAAGTATCACACGCGATTCCATCAGGGTACGTGTATTCCAGGGGTGCGCGGGGAGCACTACACGTGAATTGCCCGTGTGGATCCTCCCAGGTGTTCCCTCTACACCCTCCACGGCCCCTGCAGGCGGCCCACACCACAGGGGACTACCCTGCACATGTCCCACAGGCAGCCCATCCACCATGCCCATGCCCCCCAGCCAACCCACATGTCACGTTGCACTACTGCCCACCAACGCATGTCCCCCTGCACCCCCACCCCCCAGCAGTCAGGGGCACCCTTCACTAGGTCCCCACTCATGTCCAACTCATGTCTCCCAGCACCCACACCCCCCAGCAGTCAGGGGCACCCTCCACCAGGCCCCCACTCATGTCCAACTCATGTCTCCCAGCATCCCCACCCCCGAGCAGTGCAGGGCACCCTCCACCAGGCCCCCACTCATGTCCCCCTGCACCCCTATCCACCAGCAGCCAGGGGCACCCTCCACCAGGTCCCCACTCATGTCCCCCTGCACCCCCAACCCCCAGCATCCAGGGGCACCCTCCAGCAGGCCCCCACTCATGTCCCCCTGCACTCCCACCCCCCAGCAGTGCAGGGCACCCTCCACCAGGCCCCCACTCATGTCCCCCTGCACCCACACCCCCCAGCAGTCAGAGGCACCCTCCACCAGGCCCCCACTCATGTCCAACTCATGTCTCCCAGCACCCCCACCCCCCAGCAGTGCAGGGCACCCTCGACCAGGCCCCCACTCATGTCCAACTCATGTCTCCCAGCACCCCCACTCCCCAGCAGTGCAGGGCACCCTCCACCAGGCCCCCACTCATGTCCAACTCATGTCCCCCTGCACCCCCACCCCCCAGTAGTGCAGGGCACCCTCCACCAGGCCCCCACTCATGTCCAACTCATGTCTCACAGCACCCCCACCCCCCAGCAGTGCAGGGCACCCTCCACCAGGCCCCCACTCATGTCCCCCTGCACTACCACCCCCCAGCAGTGCAGGGCACCCTCCACCAGGCCCCCACTCATGTCCCCCTGCACTCCCACCCCCCAGCAGTGCAGGGCACCCTCCACCAGGCCCCCACTCATGTTCCCCTGCACCCACACCCCCCAGCAGTCAGGGGCACCCTCCACCAGGCCCCCACTCATGTCCAACTCATGTCTCCCAGCACCCCCACCCCCCAGCAGTGCAGGGCACCCTCCACCAGGCCCCCACTCAGGTCCAACTCATGTCTCCCAGCACCCCCACCCCCCAGCAGTGCAGGGCACCCTCCACCAGGCCCCCACTCATGTCCAACTCATGTCTCCCAGCACCCCCACGCCCCAGCAGTGCAGGGCACCCTCCACCAGGCCCCCACTCATGTCCCCCTGCACTCCCACCCCCCAGCAGTGCAGGGCACCCTCCACCAGGCCCCCACTCATGTCCCCCTGCACCCACACCCCCCAGCAGTCAGGGGCACCCTCCACCAGGCCCCCACTCATGTCCAACTCATGTCTCCCAGCACCCCCACCCCCCAGCAATGCAGGGCACCCTCCACCAGGCCCCCACTCATGTCCAACTCATGTCTCCCAGCACCCCCACCCCCCAGTAGTGCAGGGCACCCTCCACCAGGCCCACACTCATGTCCAACTCATGTCTCCCAGCACCCCCACCCCCCAGCAGTGCAGGGCACCCTCGACCAGGCCGCCACTCATGTCCCCCTGCACTACCACCCCCCAGCAGTGCAGGGCACCCTCCACCAGGCCCCCACTCATGTCCCCCTGCACTCCCACCCCCCAGCAGTGCAGGGCACCCTCCACCAGGTCCCCACTCATGTTCCCCTGCACCCACACCCCCCAGCAGTCAGGGGCACCCTCCGCCAGGCCCCCACTCATGTCCAACTCATGTCTCCCAGCACCCCCACCCCCCAGCAGTGCAGGGCACCCTCCACCAGGCCCCCACTCAGGTCCAACTCATGTCTCCCAGCACCCCCACCCCCCAGCAGTGCAGGGCACCCTCCACCAGGCCCCCACTCATGTCCAACTCATGTCTCCCAGCACCCCCACGCCCCAGCAGTGCAGGGCACCCTCCACCAGGCCCCCACTCATGTCCCCCTGCACCCCCACCAGTGCAGGGCACCCTCCACCAGGCCCCCACTCATGTCCCCATGCACTCCCACCCCCCAGCAGTGCAGGGCACCCTCCACCAGGCCCCCACTCATGTCCCCCTGCACTCCCACCTCCCAGCAGTGCAGGGCACCCTCCACCAGGCCCCCACTCATGTCCCCCTGCACCCACACCCCCCAGCAGTCAGGGGCACCCTCCACCAGGCCCCCACTCATGTCCAACTCATGTATCCCAGCACCCACACCCCCCAGCAGTCAGGGGCACCCTCCACCAGGCCCCTACTCGTGTCCCCCTGCACTACCACCCCCCAGCAGTGCAGGGCACCCTCCACCAGGCCCCCACTCATGCCCCCCTGCACCCACACCCCCGGAAGTCAGGGGCACCCTCCACCAGGCCCCCACTCATGTCCAACTCATGTCTCCCAGCACCCCTACCCCCCAGCAGTGCAGGGCACCCTCCACCAGGCCCCCACTCATGTCCCCCTGCACTCCCACCCCCCAGCAGTGCAGGGCACCCTCCACCAGGCCCCCACTCATGTCCCCCTGCACTCCCACCCCCCAGCAGTGCAGGGCACCCTCCACCAGGCCCCCACTCATGTCCAACTCATGTCTTCCAGCACCCACACCCCCCAGCAGTCAGGGGCACCCTCCACCAGGCCCCCACTCATGTCCAACTCATGTCTCCCAGCACCCCCAGCCCCCAGCAGTGCGGGGCACCTGCCAGCAGGCCCACACACATGTCCCCCAGCCAACACGTCATCACAATCCAGATCCCTGGCTCCTATGCCCACCCAAATCCCACCCCACGACACCCCAGTCCAAACACCCAACCAAGCTTTACATCCATTCAAAATGGAAATACCCATTGCATGATAGATACCAAACAAGCAGTATGCGCATGAGTACAAGTCCGTCAGACCCAAACAATGGCAACACATGACTGTGAAAACCCACATTGTGGCAGGCATGAAACCATTGAAGTAAGAAACAAAAATGTATTACAGTGTAAATGAAGTGAATGAAATCAAAAGAAACAATAATGGCAACAAATATTAAAATGCAGCATGTCCACCAAAATAATAAATAATGAAAATGGGAATCCAAAATAACCGTAATGAAATTGTGTCCAAAGTCACCGTCCAACAAAGCAAATCCAAAGGGAAAGTAAAGTGAAAATCCATTGCTCCATGGTGAAAAAATAATAAGATGAAGGCCACAAATCCACTGTCAAACTATGTACAAAGAGCAAATCCAGGGTCCATGATCCCAACGATGTAAATGAAACCTACAATAAAACCCACGTAACTAATAACTATATACAAAAAAGTGGGGCATAGTACAAGCGGCCCAAATTAAAAAAAAGAAATAAAACCTAACACTAATTAACTATATACAATGCCAGCGGGCTAGTCCAACGGCTCACTTTTGGATGTTGCGGGCCAGGGCATCATCGAACTCCTGCTCAATGTCCCGGAGGCGGTCCTGTTCCATGGCCCCGCGGGACGGCAGGGACGATGACATGTTCTCCTCCAACTCCCTGCGGATTGCCTCGAGGCACTCGGCCCGCCTCAGGGCCCTCCGCATGGAGTTCTCCGCCCTGACCATCGTGAGCCGTGCCTCTTCTGCCCGCTGCCGCTCCGCATCTATGGCGTGGCCCAACCGCTGCCACACGGAAGACACTTCCCGTCCTGGGTCCTCCTGCCCTCCGGCCGATGTCTGCCCTCCGATGTCGAAGGCCTTGAGCCATCGTGGCTCCCACCTACAGCCTCCTGCTGCTGCTGCTGCTGCTGTCCATGTGCCCTGTCCGATGGTGCCTGCACATCCTCCTCCAGCTGGGGTGCAGTTGTTGATGTGGCCACCCCTGCTGGACGTCCGACTCCCGACTGTGGCAGGGATCTGTTGTCCACCAGCCTGGCCGCACGGCCAGAGGCAGCTCCACAGGGCACCCAGGTGATACATGGGTGGGAAGATGGCATGGAGGACGACTGGGGCATAGGGGATTCCGTTGAGGAGGGGGTCGGAACAAGGTCCAGGAAACGAAGGAATCCAGCCATGGTGAGCTGTCCCAGTGGGTCAACGCGGTCAACGAGCCATGCGAGAAGACGTGCAGTCTCATCATGGAAAGACTGCAGGTCAGCTCGCATGGCCCGTTGACACAATGCCACCCAACCCTGGACAGGCTCAACCTGTTGCAGGATAGCCACATCCGCAGGGAGAGGAAGGCCAGTTGGTGTAAGCCAATCCCCTCCCTAAGAACGGGTCTGGAGGTAGGCATCCCTGCTGGTGCAAGATGATGCAGTGACAGGAGCAGGGACAGGATTGCACACAGGCACCTCCGCGGCGGCCTGTGCTGCCACCTGTCCCTGGTCCTGCACTGCACCACTAGCACCAGTGGAATCCCCACCTCCAGACCCCGCCTCTGTTGCTTGCACGGCCTCCTCCTCCACCAAACCCCCCACCAACCTGGATGACTCTGTACCATCTTCCTCCGTTGTGCCCTGTGGGGTCCCAGCTGCCCCTTCTGCTGCCGAGGAGTCCAACTCCAACCTCTGCCTCCTGGACCTCTCCCCGGCAGCTGCGGCCTCGGACGCGGCACCAGACTCCTCACTCCCCGACGAGATCACAACCTGGGAGGGGAGCCGGGCCTTGCGTCTCCGGCTGGTGGTGCGACCCCTGCCGCTGTGCTCCACAGCACCTTCTCCGCCCTCTTCATCAGTTGACGCTGCAGACAGGGAGAAATAAAACACAGGCATCAGGGCACTGTATAATGGACTCATAAACACATGACAGTTGTACATGAGTGGCATTGGCAAACCTCAGACATGGCATCACAATCCCCAACACACATGTCATTTCAACTTGCACACATGAGCTATACCACAGCCATATTGCAACAGCCAGCACCATCCATACACATACAACAGCATGAGCAGGCAAAGGTGAGCCAGACATCACATGCGACACAAGGAGTGCACTACACATGCACACACACCACCACACTTGCATGCATGTGTACACCTCCGCCAACTGTCGCAGTGTTCAGATCGGCATCCATGTCACACCTGCCAATCATTCTTCCACATCCTTTGCCATGCAAGCCTACACACACAAGCACCATCCATGTGTCACACATGAGAGCCCTCGCATGTGTCAGCCTCACGGCCCTGTACCCCCCCATACTTGGCCACATAAAACCACATGTGCAACCTGCACACTCCTGCCACACCACCACACGCACAGCTTACAATCAGTATTCATGTACACTTACCGCTCGACTCCAGACGGGTCTGCCTCTCAAGGACCTGGACGTGGAGCGCTGGGGATATGCGTTCCAGGACCCTCATCTGATCTTCCGACAAGTGGCCCCGGCGCCCCTTAGCATCCGCTGCTTTCAGGAGGCGCCGGGCCTTCTTGTGGGTCCTGGACCTGAAGTCCTCCCAGCGCTTCTTCACATGATGGAATAGTCGGACTGCCACGCCCTCCGCGTTGATGGCAGTCACGATGTCCGTCCAGATCCGAGTCCGTCCTTCCTTGTCGGCGCGCAACCTTCCAAAGAGGGCATCATACTGCCTCAGGACATGCTCCACCAGGACACCAACTTCGGTGGCAGTGAAGCTGGTGCCCCTCTGCCTCTCTGGCCGGGGGTTGCCACTGGTGCCAGATGTTGCAGTGCCCGACATGGCAACCCCAGAGGCAGGAGTGGGTGGGCAACTGGGTCCTGGGGCTGGGCTGTGGAGCAATGGTATACCAGTCGGGAGTCTTCGGTTCCAGCAGGGGTGGTCACAGCAACAGCACCCCTGGCTGATGTGCAGGCAGCAAATGGCAGGACACGTGGGCAGCAGGCAGTCAGGCAGCAGCAGATGGCAGGTGGGGCTCTGGGGGGCAGTAATTCGGCCTTCTGGGCAGGAGCGTGGTCTTCCGTGTGCTTACGCGTGGCCAGCTTGATACGGAGTTATTTGGCACGTGAAAATCCAGCACGTCTGCGTGTAATTTGAGGAAAGGCCCTTAGCGTGTAAGCGCGTCAGCACACGTACGTTAATTCATTGGCCCAAAGGCCCCCAGGCGCGTCTATGACGTCACGCGCATGGCCTTTGAGAATGGCGCGTGTTAAAAAAAAATACATGTCTGAGTGTCAAAGCGTGTAATTGGTGGAAATGGCCTCAGCGCGTATGCACGTCTGTGACGTGTGTATAAAAGGTACGTGTAGAACACCATTTCCTTGTACGTGCTTTTCGTGGAGAGCGAGTGGGTGAAATCTGTACTTCTTGTCGGTTCACACGCGATTTACTTCACAGCGTTTCAAGTTCGTACTCCCTGTTACCTCTGACAGCTTTTTCTCTTTTCCTCTTTTTCCTGGGCCTGTTTCCTCAAACAGCGTTCCCTTCTACTGTTGTCCTGTCTCCTCAGACAGCGTACAATTCTTCTTTTGGCGGGGGTGTTGCCAACGCGCACACGCGTGTCTTTTTCACGCTTTTTTTCCTGGCAGACGGTGAGTCGCGCACGTATTTAACATCTGTGCTTGCCCCGTGTGTCGCGTACCCGTTCAGAGGTCATTCTAGGCTGCGTGTGACATGCATACGTTCATTCTTGTGTTTCTGGGTGCCACAGCGTAGTGCAGGTTTATTTTTCCACACACGTGGTCTAGGAGGGGTTGCGTGCACCTTACTTCCCTTTTTTGGGGTGCCTGTGCGTTGCGTGACCCGTCATCTTTCCCCAGGGGTGACATACAGCCTTGGTAGAGCACTAGGGTACGATTACCATCTGGTACCCAACCCCTTTGTCCCCCAATTGCCCAGGACAATAGTTCACAGCAACTCCCGTATGTGTCCGCACATGACCGCGAAATGGTGATTGTTGCAGGATCCAAAACCACACCTGCACAACGTCTGGCACACTGGCAGACCATCGCGGACATCATAAGTGCCCTTGGAATCGTGAGGCGCACAGCTACTGAAGCGCTGGAATGACCTGAAGCGCAGGGCAAAGAATAAGCTGGCCTCAAGTCATGCCGCTACTCTAGTGACTGGAGGTGGGTCTCCAGCAGAGGACATAGAACTCACTCCACATGAGCATGTTGCTGGGACCTACGTCATGGAGGAACAGATCCAAGGCGTGGGAGAACTGGCAGATTACGAGGCATTGTCCGGTGAGTGCACATGCATGTGTGTGTCATCCACGTGCATGGTGTGTGTGTGAGGGCTTCTGTTTGGGTGCCAGGTGAGGGTGTGTGTGCCTGAGTGGTTTGGGTCACCCATGTGCCTCATCCAATACATTCTGCGCACCAGCATTTGGGTATAGCAGTATCCCTTCTGCCAACAGTAGACATCCAGCCCAACACCATGCCAGTTGCCCTTGAAGTGTCATCTAGCCACAACATTGTTGCTTATTTTTCTCTGTTTATTCAGGCAGATTGTTTGCATTCCACCACTTTTACTAGGCATTTCTCAGTCCTATTGTCACATGTCTGACATGGCTATCGTACAGTGGACTGACTTTGTTTCCTGGATATCATTTGTTTAGACATGTCCCTGTGCTATAGGACCATTTTGGACTGGCAGCTCCAGGTTAAACATTTGAACCATTTCAATTAAAAAAGCAATTTCATGAGCAAACTAGACTGAATGAACAATTGGTGCCCTCCTCTCCCTCTTCACTTTATGGCTAGGGTACATGCCATCTGTGTGATGGCATGTGTATTTGACCTGCCAATCACAGGCCAATGTGTGATGCCACTGCTAGGCAGCATGCAGCAAATGTGTTCATCTTCCATCTTGGTGTCATCAATGTGTGCCATCTGCCTCCCCTTCATACACAGTGACGGTGCATGCATGGGAGGGTTTTAGTCATGTGGGACATGTGTCAATCAAGTACTGGTTCTGTAGCTTCTCAGCCCTAATTGTGTGCCATAGTGCTAATGCATGTTTCCATTTCTTTTCTTTTATGTCTTTGCAGGGGATGACGCACTTGATACTGCTGGGGTTGTGGAGATGGTGCAGACCCAGGAGGGGTCTCAGTGCCGACCGACCACCAGTGAGGGACGTGGTGTGGTGGTGGGTGAGAACCCACAACTGCTGCAGGTCGTGCTCTCAAGGGGTGTCTCTGGGTGCACCTCCCCCGAGCTGTATTCAGGTGTCGATTCGGATGATGAGACCTATGTGCCGTCGCAGGTGAGTGTTCCTGGGAGGGATTCTGTTCTGTCCAACCCACCTGCACCAGGGGTAGAACCCTCAATGGGGATGTCAGTGTTGGCAGGTACGCCTTTGGTGGTTACGGATGCAGGGTCACACTCCGCAACATCTGATCCTGTTCCTGGGCCAGCAGATCAGAGGGGGAATGCAGTCCTGCAGCCTCAGGCAGTGCCGGCAGAGCAAGGCGCAGTTCGCCTTGCCCCAGACAGGTGTGGTACCCGCCGACGTGGTGGCCGTACGCCACCTGGCAATACCGCATGGGAGCAATCCATATACGGTATGGCAACCCAACAGGCAGCATCATCAGAGATGATGGCTCAGGCCATGGATAGGGTGGCCACTTCCATTGTCCCCCCAGAAAGGCTGATGGAGCGACTACAGCAGGCAACAGACTCCATCTGCCAGTCACACAGGGAGGACATGTTGGCGTCCAACCGGGACAGGCGGGCGGCACTGGAGACTCTGCGGGAAGCCATTTCTATTGAGTCCCAGGGCCACAGGGAAGCCCTGAGGGTGGAACTCCGTCAGCTCAGGGCAACTCTGGTTGAGCTTGAGGCTTCAGCTAACACGAGGACAGAACAGCAGCTGGAGCGGCTCACACGTACGCTCTCAGCTGAGATGCAGGCAACTAGGGCGGAGGTCCGGGCATCCCGTGAGTTGTTGCATGGGGACCTACGCACAATTATCCTCCAGAACCAGACCTTCCACACCTGCATGCTTGCTGCCATGGAGGACCAGACTAGGGCTTTGCGTGGGCTGCCTCACATAGTGCCACCACCTCCTGATGCAGCTGCAGAGGGTGAGGAGAGCGACAGCAGCGATTCTCCCACAATAGGGTAGCCGTGCAGGCCATGAGCCCACACAGGTGGGTTTTGGTGTGCACCCTGTCCTCGGACCTCCTGGGTGGCCTCCCCCGCCCCCCCCGGGCCCATTGGGCATTTTTGATTTTTTAAATTTTTTTTTTAATTTTTGATTTTTTGGACAGTGTGTTGCCTTGTGTGGCTCCCGTGGGCATACGCTGTATTGTGGCTGGCACATGCAGGCTTGTCATGAATTTGGGTCAGATGCTTGGGTTTGTGTGACACACACCCCTCCTGCTTCCCGTTTCCATGGGCTTGCAAAGGGTGTGCCCAAGTGACATTGACGTACACGGTGACGTTGGACTCCCATTTGATGTGTGGGCAGTCTGTAGTCAATACTGTGTATACATTCCTAGTGCATATTGTTGTTGTATTGTACACTGCATGGTGTATTGATATGTGCCTCTGCATCCATCTCATCCTCCTAATTTGCAGGTCCATTTCTCATGTCTTCACAAGGCAGTCTACTTTGGAAACTGGAGTCCATGTTGTAAGCAGTGCACCTACACTCTTGCGTGGTGCTAACACTGTATACTTGGAAGTGTTCAAAGTGCTGGCATTATTAGGTAGTGAGGCTACCAATTTTTTAAGTCTGTACTGTCATGTTTAAGGTAGGTTGGAGGTTGTGTAGGTGATTGGTATTCTTGGTAAGTATTTGGTAATGTGTGTTGTAGGACCTGCATTACTGTGAACATTTCATGTGTGGCCATTTTCCATTAGGGACACTGTAGTTGGTGACACTTGGGGCATGTTGTGGGGATTAATTTGTTTGCTCTCACATTGCATGACATGCCATGGTGTGTTGTGTGGCCGTGCCGGGGAGGGGTTGGATGACATGGCACTGTTCTCATGTAGTATTTTGCAAGTGGGTATTCATTTCTGCTGCATGGAAGTGTGTCTTTTGATGACACTGCATTGGTGGTGTTTGAGTAGGTAGGGATGCACACATTGTGACACTTCCACATGAACAATCTCAGGCTGCTATGGTTCTGACAGTTGACTGTCCCTTTGTTCGTCATAATTGTCAGGTCGAGTCATCATTGCTTATCAGATGGTATGTGCCAGGGCTGTGTGCACTCCACAGGGGTGTGATTTCTATGTGAAGTAATTAGCCACCAGCTGCGTACGGGCTGCCTCACCCCATGCCCTTTCCCCTCCCATGCGCAGCGGGCATGCATGTGGTTGGGGATGTGGGGGCACCACCATGTCCACAGCCAGGCCCCGGCGTGTTGCAACATTGTGCAGGACACATGCTGCCACTATGATCCTGCACACTACTGGTGGCGCATATAACAGCTGCCCGCCAGAACGGTCAAGGGAGCGAAAGCGTGACTTGAGCACTCCGAATGTGCGCTCCACTATGCCCCGGGTTGCAATATGGGCTGTGCTGTATCTTACCTCGGGAGGCGTGATGGGGTTCTGAATTGGCGTCATCATGTGGGTGCTCAGAGGGTAGGCACTGTCCCCTGGTGAGGAGGTGATGGGTATCATTAGTGGGGTAGTGACATAACTCTGCATCTGACATGCATGCATGTGCAGTGGCATTCATACTCACCAAGCAGCCATGTATCGCCATGTCGCCAAGCTTCTAGGTCCCGGCTTAGGCTAGCCATTCATTAAATGAAGCTTTCGTTGGTGGACTCTGGATAGTTGGCATATACTGAGGTGATGATTCCCTTGGCATTACATACTACCCGCACGTTAGCACTTTGGGGAGTTGTGCCACACCGCAGAAATCCAGGGCGACAGCCTGCCTTTCTGCAGGTGTCCTGGGCAGGTATATGTGCCTGCGGACTGATGGGCGTGCAGTGATGATGTTCAAGACCTGGTGTAGGCAGCGTGACTGCGTGGCCTGTGACACCCCACCCACTATGGCACTTGTCCGCTGAAATGATCCAGTGGCCAAGAAGTGCAGTACATTAAGGACCATCTCCAGGGGGCTGAGTGCTTGGGAGCACAGGGTGGGTGATGTGAGGTCATCCTCCCACTCACTCACCAGGTCCAGTATTATGTGAGGTGGAAACCTGTACCTCCCATACACCTGGTCATCAGGCATCCCAAAAAGGCTGGTTCTGGGTGTGAAAATTCAGGCCCTCACTATCCTCCTCCTCCTCCTTTGGTAACCCATGGCCACTGCTGCTAGGAACGGTATATTCATC
This sequence comes from Ambystoma mexicanum, assembly GCF_040938575.1. Taxonomy (NCBI): domain Eukaryota; kingdom Metazoa; phylum Chordata; class Amphibia; order Caudata; family Ambystomatidae; genus Ambystoma; species Ambystoma mexicanum. Next base: position 989,306,865 of record NC_090921.1, read on the forward strand.
CTGGCGTCTGAGCTTGTTTGTTGTTTGCGCGCACTTTTATGCTGCGCGGGTCGACGTTCGCCTGCTTCCTGCTGGCGTACGTGTTTCCGGATTAGCACGTTTTTTTGTGCGCATGCCTTAGCCCCGTTCAATTCCATGGATACGTGTTGTTGGCAAGCGTGTAAAACTTCCCGCGCACCCCTGTAATACATGTACCCAAGCAAATCGCGTGTGAGAATTCCCGCGCACCCCTGTAATACACGTACCCAAGCAAATCGCGTGTGAGAATTCCCACGCACCCCTGTAATACACGTACCCAAGCAAATCGCGTGTGAGAATTCCCGCGCACCCCTGTAATACACGTACCCAAGCAAATCGCGTGTGAGAATTCCCGCGCACCCCTGTAATACACGTACCCAAGCAAATCGCGTGTGAGAATTCCTGCGCACCCCTGCAATACACGTACCCAGGCCAATTGCATGTACGCGCACTTTAATCCAATTACACGCAATGATACTCTGACGTGCAGTGTTTCCACGTGTGCTCTGTCATCACGTGCTATGAGGGAAACACCCGCGCGCGTCACGTCACAGACGCACTTACGCGCTGAGGGCCTTTGGTCCAATGGAATCGCGTATGCGTGCTGACGCGCTTACGCGCTAAGGCCCTTTCCTCGAATTTCAAGTTGACGTGCAGGATTTTCACGTGCCAATTCACTCTGTATCAATCTGGCCACGCGTAAGCACACAGTAGACCACGCTCCTGCCCAGAAGGCCGAATTACTGCCCCCCAGAGCACCGAGCAGCCTCCCACGAGCCATCTGCTGCTGCCTGCCTGCTGCCACCGTGCCCTGCCATTTTGTGCCTGCACATCTGCCATCTGCAGGGGTCCAGTTGCTGTGTCCACCCCTGCTGGAACAGAAGACTCCCAACTGGTATACCATCGCTCCACAGCCCAGCTCAAGGACCCAGTTGCCCACCCACTCCTGCCTCTGGGGTTGCCATGTCGGGCACTGCAACATCTGGCACCAGTGGCAACCCCCGGCCAGAGAGGCAGAGGGGCACCAGCTTCACTGCCACCGAAGTTGGTGTCCTGGTGGAGCAAGTCCTGGGGCAGTATGATGCCCTCTTCGGATCGTCACGTGCCAACAAGGAAGGACGGGACAGGATCTGGGACGACTTGGTGGTTGCCATCAACGCGGAAGGGGTGGCAACCCGCAACATCCAGAAAGTCAAGAAGCGCTGGGAGGACTTGAGGTCCAGAACCCTCTTGAAGGGCCTGCGCCTCGTGGAGGGGGGCCGGGGCCGCATGAGTACCATCCAGCTGAGGGTCCTGGAACGTGTAGACCCAGCACTCCACGCCCAGATCCTTGCGAGGCAGACCCGTCTGGAGTTGAGCGGTAAGTGGGCAAGGATTGCTGTGTGAGACAGGGCATGTTGTAGTGTGCTGGTTGTCTGATGCTTGCCTGTATGTGTGACATAGGCTATGTACGCATGTATGTGTGCAGGGACATCATGGTCATGCATGTGAGACCAGTAATGTGTGAACCACACGGTTGGTGCATGTGTTTAAATGCAACATGGGGAGCCCTATGCGGATTGGACACATGAGTCTCTGTTCCTGGACATGGGTGGGGGTGAGGGATGGGTGCTGATGCCATGTACATGCATGGTATCCATGTCTGTGTGTCTGACCTGCGTGTCTGTGACTTGTGAATGCCATGGATGCATGACACATGTCTGTGACAATGTACAGATTCACAGATGCAGCCTAGTTATCCTTGTATCCACTGTGTCTGGGGTGTACAAGGCCAGATGGATGAAATTACGTTGATGTGTGTGCATGTGATAGGCATGACCCATGATGCATGTGAGTTCCATAACAACATTGTATGTTTGGACAGTCCCTTGGACATGTATGCAAATGTCCATAGCATGTGCCATGCCTGTTACTGTGTGTGTTTTGCCTGCACTGACCCATGTGTTGTGGAGGGACATGATGGAAGTGATCTTTGACAGTGCCACTCATCTGCTATTGCTTCCTGTCTAGATGACCATTGTACAGTACCCTGATGCTTGTGTTCTATGTCTCCCTCTACACAGCGGCAAGTGAAGAAGAGGGCGGAGACGGCGCTGTGGAGCAAAGCGGCGGGGATGCCCCCACGGCTGCAGCGGAAGGGGTGGGTGAGCCCCAACAGGGGCTTGCAACGGCGGAAGACGGTGTGGAGCCATCCAGATTGGTGGTTTCCACAGAGGAGGAGGAGGCTGCTACTGATGCACACATGGGGCCTGGTGGGGGCATCCCTGCTGGTGCAAGTGGTGCAGTCCAGGGGCAGAAGGCAGCACAGGTCGCCGTGGAGGGGCCTGTGCATGTCACTGTCCCTGACACTGTGACTGCACCACCATGCACCAGCAGGGATGCCCCATCCCAGGCCCGTCCGCAGGTAGGGGGGATGTCCATGTCATCTGACTCCCCTCCACCTGCGGATGAGGGGACCCGTGGCCGTATGGAGAAGGTCCTGATTGGTGTCGCGTTGCGCACGGGTGTCATTCGTGATGACGTGCATGCTTCCCGGGAGGAGCTTGCACGTCATCACGAAGAGCACTGTGCCAACGTGGCCCAGTTGGGATCACCCGTGGTCGGGGGTTTCATACATGTGTCGACCAATCTGGCGGCCCTCTCCTCCTCTGTGGAGACTATACGCCAGTCGTTCTCCATGCCGTCTTCCGGCCCAGATGCCACCAGGGCCCCCTGTGGACCTGCCCTGACCAACGCAGCCAGCTTGGTGGGGATCCCATCCCTGCCACAGTCGGGAGTCGGAGGTCCAGCAGGGGTGGACACCACAGCAACTGGACCCCAGCAGATGGAGGATGTGCCGGCATCATTGAGCAGGGCACGTGCACGACGGCATCGGTGGATTCCATCAGCCTGGATGCCGTCGTGCTGGCAGAGGCAGTTGCGTCGGAGGCAGCAGCGGAGTCAACATGGGAGGCATCATGGCTCGGGGCAATCTACATTGGAGGGGCAGGCATCGGCCGGAGGGCAGGAGAACCCAGGACGGGAAGTGTCTTCCATGTGGCAGCGGTTGGGCCTGCAGATAGGTGCGGAGCGGCGGCGGGCGGAAGAGGCGCGGCTCACGATGGTCAGGGCGGAGAACTCCATGCGGAGGGCCCTGAGGCGGGCCGAGTGCCTCGAGGGAATCCCCAGGGAGTTGGAAGAGGACATGTCGGCGTCCCTGCGGACCCTCGGGGCCATGGAACAGGACCGCCTCCGGGACATCGAACAGGAGTTCGATGATGCCCGGGACACCACGGAGTGAGCCGCTGGACTAGCCTGCCGCCTTTGTATATAGTTAATTAGTGTTAGGTTTTATTTCTTTTTTTTAATTTGGGGCGCTTGGACTATGCCCCACTTTTTTGTATATAGTTACTAGTTGGGTGGGTTTTATTGTAGGTTTCATTTACATCGTTGGGATCATGGACCCAGGATTTGCTCTTTGTACATAGTTTGACAGTGGATTTGTGGCGTTCATCTTTTATTATTTTTTTCACCATGGAGCAATGGATTTTCACTTTACTTTCCCTTTGGATTTGCTTTGTTGGATGGTGACTTTGGACACAATTTCATTACGGTTATTTTGGATTCCCATTTTCATTATTTATTATTTTGGTGGACATGCTGCATTTTAATATTTGTTGCCATTATTGTTTCTTTTGATTTCATTCACTTCATTTACACTGTAATACATTTTTGTTTCTTACTTCAATGGTTTCATGCCTGCCACAATGTGGGTTTTCACAGTCATGTGTTGCCATTGTTTGGGTCTGACGGACTTGTACTCATGCGCATACTGCTTGTTTGGTATCTATCATGCAATGGGTATTTCCATTTTGAATGGATGTAAAGCTTGGTTGGGTGTTTGGACTGGGGTGTCGTGGGGTGGGATTTGGGTGGGCATAGGAGCCAGGGATCTGGATTGTGATGACGTGTTGGCTGGGGGACATGTGTGTGGGCCTGCTGGCAGGTGCCCCGCACTGCTGGGGGCTGGGGGTGCTGGGAGACATGAGTTGGACATGAGTGGGGGCCTGGTGGAGGGTGCCCCTGACTGCTGGTGGGTGGGGGTGCAGGGAGACATGAGTTGGACATGAGTGGAGGCCCGGTGGAGGGTGCCCTGCACTGCTGGGGGGTGGGGGTGCTGGGAGACATGAGTTGGACATGAGTGGGGGCCTGGTGGAGGGTGCCCCTGGCTGCTGGTGGGTGGGGGTGCAGGGAGACATGAGTTGGACATGAGTGGGGGCCTGGTGGAGGGTGCCCTGCACTGCTGGGGGGTGGGGGTGCTGGGAGACATGAGTTGGACATGAGTGGGGGCCTGGTGGAGGGTGCCCCTGGCTGCTGGTGGGTGGGGGTGCAGGGAGACATGAGTTGGACATGAGTAGGGGCCTGGTGGAGGGTGCCCCTGACTGCTGGGGGGTGGGGGTGATGGGAGACATGTGAGGGGGCCTGGTGGAGGGTGCCCCTGGATGCTGGTGGGTGGGGGTGCAGGGGGTCATGAGTGGGGGCCTGGTGGAGGGTGCCCTGCACTGCTGGGGGGTGGGAGTGCAGGGGGACATGAGTGGGGGCCTGGTGGAGGGTGCCCCTGACTGCTAGGGGGTGGGGGTGCTGGGAGACATGAGTTGGACATGAGTGGGGGCCTGGTGGAGGGTGCCCCTGGCTGCTGGTGGGTGGGGGTGCAGGGGAACATGAGTGGGGGCCTGGTGGAGGGTGCCCCTGGCTGCTGGTGGGTGGGGGTGCAGGGGGACATGAGTGGGGGCCTGGTGGAGGGTGCCCCTGGCTGCTGGTGGGTGGGTGGGGGTGCAGGGGGACATGAGTGGGGGCCTGGTGGAGGGTGCCCCTGGCTGCTGGGGGGTGGGGGTGCAGGGGGACATGAGTGGGGGCCTGGTGGAGGGTGCCCCTGGCTGCTGGGGGGTGGGGGTGCAGGGGGACATGAGTGGGGGCCTGGTGAAGGGTGCCCCTGGATGCTGGTGGGTGGGGGTGCAGGGGGACATGAGTGGGGGCCTGGTGGAGTGTGCCCCTGACTGCTGGGGTGTGGGGGTGGTGGGAGACATGTGTGCGGGCCTGGTGGAGGGTGCCCCTGGATGCTGGTGGGTGGGGGTGCAGGGGGCCATGAGTGGGGGCCTGGTGGAGGGTGCCCTGCACTGCTGGGGGGTGGGAGTGCAGGGGGACATGAGTGGGGGCCTGGTGGAGGGTGCCCTGCACTGCTGGGGGTGGGGGTGCAGGGAGACATGAGTTAGACATGAGTGGGGGCCTGGTGGAGGGTGCCCTGCACTGCTGGGGGGTGGGGGTGCTGGGAGACATGAGTTGGACATGAGTGGGGGCCTGGTGGAGGGTGCCCCTGGCTGCTGGGGGGTGGGGGTGGTGGGAGACATGTGTGGGGGCCTGGTGGAGGGTGTCCCTGGATGCTGGTGGGTGGGGGTGCAGGGGGTCATGAGTGGGGGCCTGGTGGAGGGTGCCCTGCACTGCTGGGGGGTGGGGGTGCTGGAAGACATGAGTTGGACATGAGTGGGGGCCTGGTGGAGGGTGCCCCTGGCTGCTGGTGGGTGGGGGTGCAGGGGGACATGAGTGGGGGCCTGGTGGAGGGTGCCCCTGGCTGCTGGTGGGTGGGGGTGCAGGGGGACATGAGTGGGGGCCTGGTGGAGGGTGCCCCTGGCTGCTGGGGGGTGGGGGTGCAGGTGGACATGAGTGGGGGCCTGGTGGAGGGTGCCCCTGGATGCCGGTGGGTGGGGGTGCAGGGGGACATGAGTGGGGGCCTGGTGGAGGGTGCCCTGCACTGCTGGGGGGTGGGAGTGCAGGGGGACATGGTTGGGGGCCTGGTGGAGGGTGCCCTGCACTGCTGGGGGGTGGGGGTGCAGGGAGACATGAGTTGGACATGAGTGGGGGCCTGGTGGAGGATGCCCTGCACTGCTGGGGGGTGGGGGTGCTGGGAGACATGAGTTGGACATGAGTGGGGGCTTGGTGGAGGGTGCCCTGCACTGCTGGGGGGTGGGGGTGCTGGGAGACATGAGTTGGACATGAGTGGGGGCCTGGTGGAGGGTGCCCCTGACTGCTGGGGGGTGGGGGCGGTGGGAGACATGTGTGGGGGCCTGGTGGAGGGTGCCCCTGGATGCTGGTGGGTGGGGGTGCAGGGGTTCATGAGTGGGGGCCTGGTGGAGGGTGCCCTGCACTGCTGGGGGTGGGGGTGCTGGGAGACATGAGTTGGACATGACTGGGGGCCTGGTGGAGGGTGACCCTGGATGCTGGGGGGTGGGGGTGCAGGGGGACATGAGTGGGGGCCTGGTGGAGGGTGCCCCTGGCTGCTGGTGGGTGCGGGTGCAGGGGGACATGAGTGGGGGCCTGGTGGAGGGTGCCCCTGGCTGCTGGGGGGTGGGGGTGCAGGGGGACATGAGTGGGGGCCTGGTGGAGGGTGCCCCTGGATGCTAGTGGGTGGGGGTGCAGGGGGACATGAGTGGGGGCCTGGTGGAGGGTGCCCCTGACTGCTGGGGGGTGGGGGTGGTGGGAGACATGTGTGGGGGCCAGGGCTGGACTGGGAACTAAAAGAGGCCCTGGAAATAATTACTGGGGACCAAAAGAGGCCCTGGAAATGAAGTTCAAAGTGGCCCTATATGACACATTTTCAGCAAGCCCAATGCTTTTCCTATGAGAAAATTTGGAAATACCACAGAAAAGAGGCCCAGGGTGCAGAGGCCCACCGGGAAATCTCCAGAGTTCCCTAAAGGCCAGTCCACCCCTGGTGGGGGCCTGGTGGAGGGTGCCCCTGGGTGCTGGTGTGTGGGGGTGCAGGGGGTTATGAGTGGGGGCCTGGTGGAGGGTGCCCTGCACTGCTGGGGGGTGGGGGTGCAGGTGGACATGAGTGGGGGCCTGGTGGAGGGTGCCCTGCACTGCTGGGGGGTGGGGGTGCTGGGAGACATGAGTTGGACATGAGTGGGGGCCTGGTGGAGGGTGCCCCTGACTGCTGGGGGGTGGGGGTGGTGGGAGACATGTGTGGGGGCCTGGTGGAGGGTGCCCCTGGATGCTGGTGGGTGGGGGTGCAGGGGGACATGAGTGGGGGCCTGGTGGAGGGTGCCCCTGGCTGCTGGTGGGTGCGGGTGCAGGGGGACATGAGTGGGGGCCTGGTGGAGGGTGCCCCTGGCTGCTGGGGGGTGGGGGTGCAGGGGGACATGAATGGGGGCCTGGTGGAGGGTGCCCCTGGATGTGGTGGGTGGGGGTGCAGGGGGACATGAGTGGGGGCCTGGTGGAGGGTGCCCCTGACTGCTGGGGGGTGGGGGTGGTGGGAGACATGGGGGCCTGGTGGAGGGTGCCCCTGGATGCTGGTGTGTGGGGGTGCAGGGGGTCATGGGTGGGGGCCTGGTGGAGGGTACCCTGCACTGCTGGGGGGGTGGGAGTGCAGGGGGACATGAGTGGGGGTCTGGTGGAGGGTGCCCTGCACTGCTGGGGGTGGGGGTGCAGGGAGACATGAGTTAGACATGAGTGGGGGCCTGGTGGAGGGTGCCCTGCACTGCTGGGAGGTGGGGGTGCTGGGAGACATGAATTGGACATGAGTGGGGGCCTGGTGGAGGGTGACCCTGGATGCTGGGGGGTGCGGGTGCAGGGGGACATGAGTGGGGGCCTGGTGGAGGGTGCCCCTGGCTGCTGGGGGGTGGGGGTGCAGGGGGACATGAGTGGGGGCCTGGTGGAGGGTGCCCCTGGATGCTAGTGGGTGGGGGTGCAGGGGGACATGAGTGGGGGCCTGGTGGAGGGTGCCCCTGACTGCTGGGGGGTGGGGGTGGTGGGAGACATGTGTGGGGGCCAGGGCTGGACTGGGAACTAAAAGAGGCCCTGGAAATAATTACTGGGGACCAAAAGAGGCCCTGGAAATGAAGTTCAAAGTGGCCCTATATGACACATTTTCAGCAAGCCCAATGCTTTTCCTATGAGAAAATTTGGAAATACCACAGAAAAGAGGCCCAGGGTGCAGAGGCCCACCGGGAAATCTCCAGAGTTCCCTAAAGGCCAGTCCACCCCTGGTGGGGGCCTGGTGGAGGGTGCCCCTGGGTGCTGGTGTGTGGGGGTGCAGGGGGTTATGAGTGGGGGCCTGGTGGAGGGTGCCCTGCACTGCTGGGGGGTGGGGGTGCAGGTGGACATGAGTGGGGGCCTGGTGGAGGGTGCCCTGCACTGCTGGGGGGTGGGGGTGCTGGGAGACATGAGTTGGACATGAGTGGGGGCCTGGTGGAGGGTGCCCCTGACTGCTGGGGGGGTGGGGGTGGTGGGAGACATGTGTGGGGGCCTGGTGGAGGGTGCCCCTGGATGCTGGTGGGTGGGGGTGCAGGGGGACATGAGTGGGGGCCTGGTGGAGGGTGCCCCTGGATGTGGTGGGTGGGGGTGCAGGGGGACATGAGTGGGGGCCTGGTGGAGGGTGCCCCTGACTGCTGGGGGGTGGGGGTGGTGGGAGACATGGGGGCCTGGTGGAGGGTGCCCCTGGATGCTGGTGTGTGGGGGTGCAGGGGGTCATGGGTGGGGGCCTGGTGGAGGGTACCCTGCACTGCTGGGGGGTGGGAGTGCAGGGGGACATGAGTGGGGGTCTGGTGGAGGGTGCCCTGCACTGCTGGGGGTGGGGGTGCAGGGAGACATGAGTTAGACATGAGTGGGGGCCTGGTGGAGGGTGCCCTGCACTGCTGGGAGGTGGGGGTGCTGGGAGACATGAGTTGGACATGAGTGGGGGCCTGGTGGAGGGTGCCCCTGGCTGCTGGGGGGTGGGGGTGGTGGGAGACATGTGTGGGGGCCTGGTGGAGGGTGCCCCTGGATGCTGGTGGGTGGGGGTGCAGGAGGTCATGAGTGGGGGCCTGGTGGAGGGTGCCCTGCACTGCTGGGGGGTGGGGGTGCTGGGAGACATGAGTTGGACATGAGTGGGGGCCTGGTGGAGGGTGCCCCTGGCTGCTGGTGGGTGGGGGTGCAGGGAGACATGAGTGGGGGCCTGGTGGAGTGTGCCCCTGGCTGCTGGTGGGTGGGGGTGCAGGGGGACATGAGTGGGGGCCTGGTGGAGGGTGCCCCTGGCTGCTGGGGGGTGGGAGTGCAGGGGGACATGAGTGGGGGCCTGGTGGAGGGTGCCCCTGGATGCTGGTGGGTGGGGGTGCAGGGGGACATGAGTGGGGGCCTGGTGGAGGGTGCCCCTGACTGCTGGGGGGTGGGGTGGTGGGAGACATGTGTGGGGGCCTGGTGGAAGGTGCCCCTGGATGCTGGTGGGTGGGGGTGCAGGGGGTCATGAGTGGGGGCCTGGTGGAGGGTGCCCTGCACTGTTGGGGGGTGGGAGTGCAGGGGGACATGGTTGGGGGCCTGGTGGAGGGTGCCCTGCACTGCTGGGGGGTGGGGGTGCAGGGAGACATGAGTTGGACATGAGTGGGGGCCTGGTGGAGGGTGCCCTGCACTGCTGGGCGGTGGGGGTGCTGGGAGACATGAGTTGGACATGAGTGGGGGCCTGGTGGAGGGTGCCCTGCACTGCTGGGGGTGGGGGTGTTGGGAGACATGAGTTGGACATGAGTGGGGGCCTGGTGGAGGGTGCCCCTGACTGTTGGGGGGTGGGGGCGGTGGGAGACATGTGTGGGGGCCTGGTGGAGGGTGCCCCTGGATGCTGGTGGGTGGAGGTGCAGGGGGTCATGAGTGGGGGCCTGGTGGAGGGTGCCCTGCACTGCTGGGGGTGCTGGGAGACATGAGTTGGACATGACTGGGGGCCTGGTGGAGGGTGCCCCTGGCTGCTGGTGGGTGGGGGTGCAGGGGGACATGAGTGGGGGCCTGGTGGAGGGTGCCCCTGGCTGCTGGTGGGTGCGGATGCAGGGGGACATGAGTGGGGGCCTGGTGGAGGGTGCCCCTGGCTGCTGGGGGGTGGGGGTGCAGGGGGACATGAGTGCGGGCCTGGTGGAGGGTGCCCCTGGATGCTGGTGGGTGGGGGTGCAGGGGGACATGAGTGGGGGCCTGGTGGAGGGTGCCCCTGACTGCTGGGGGGTGGGGGTGGTGGGAGACATGTGTGGGGGGGCCTGGTGGAGGGTGCCCCTGGGTGCTGGTGTGTGGGGGTGCAGGGGGTCATGAGTGGGGGCCAGGTGGAGGGTGCCCTGCACTGCTGGGGGGTGGGAGTGCAGGTGGACATGAGTGGGGGCCTGGTGGAGGGTGCCCTGCACTGCTGGCGGGTGGGGGTGCAGGGAGACATGAGTTGGACATGAGTGGGGGCCTGGTGGAGGGTGCCCTGCACTGCTGGAGGGTGGGGTGCTGGGAGACATGAGTTGGAAATGAGTGGGGGCCTGGTGGAGGGTGCTCCTGGCTGCTGGGGGTGGGGGTGCAGGGGGACATGAGTGGGGGCCTGGTGGAGGGTGCCCTGCACTGCTGGGGGGTGGGGGTGGTGGGAGACATGTGTGGGGGCCTGGTGGAGGGTGCCCCTGGATGCTGGTGGGTGGGGGTGCAGGGGGTCATGAGTGGGGGCCTGGTGGAGGGTGCCCTGCACTGCTTGGGGGTGGGGGTGCTGGGAGACATGAGTTGGACATGAGTGGGGGCCTGGTGGAGGGTGCCCCTGGCTGCTGGTGGGTGGGGATGCAGAGGGACATGAGTGGGGCCCTGGTGGAGGGTGCCCCTGGCTGCTGGTGGGTGGGGGTGCAGGAGGACATGAGTGGGGGCCTGGTGGAGGGTGCCCCTGGCTGCCGGGGGGTGGGGGTGCAGGGGGACATGAGTGGGGGCCTGGTGGAGGGTGCCCCTGGATGCTGGTGGGTGGGGGTGCAGGGGGTCATGAGTGGGGGCCTGGTGGAGGGTGCCCTGCACTGCTGGGGGTGGGAGTGCAGGGGGACATGAGTGGGGGCCTGGTGGAGGGTGCCCTGCACTGCTGGGGGTGGGGGTGCAGGGAGACATGAGTTGGACATGAGTGGGGGCCTGGTGGAGGGTGCCCTGCACTGCTGGGGGGTGGGGGTGCTGGGAGACATGAGTTGGACATGAGTGGGGGTCTGTGGAGGGTGCCCCTGGCTGCTGGGGGGTGGGGGTGTAGGGGGACATGAGTGGGGGCCTCATGGAGGGTGCCCCTGGATGCTGGTGGGTGGGGGTGCAGGGGGACATGAGTGAGGGCCTGGTGGAGGGTGTCCCTGACTGCTGGGGGGTGGGGTGGTGGGAGACATGTGTGGGGGCCTGGTGGAGGGTGCCCCTGGATGCTGGTGGGTGGGGGTGCAGGGGGTCATGATTGGGGGCCTGGTGGAGGGTGCCCCTGGCTGCTGGGGGGTGGGGGTGCAGGGGGACATGAGTGGGGGCCTGGTGGAGGGTGCCCCTGACTGCTGGGGGGTGGGGGTGCAGGGAGACATGAGTTGGACATGAGTGGGGCCTGGTGGAGGGTGCCCCTGGCTGCTGGTGGGTGGGGTGCAGGGAGACATGAGTTGGACATGAGTGGGGGCCGGGTGGAGGGTGCCCCTGGCTGCTGGGGGGTGGGGGTGCAGGGGGACATGAGTGGGGGCCTGGTGGAGGGTGCCCCTGACTGCTGGGGGTACTGGGAGACATGGGTTGGACATGAGTGGGGGCCTGGTGGAGGGCGCTCCTGGCTGCTGGTGGGTGGGGGTGCAGGGAGACATGAGTTGGACATGAGTGGGGGCCTGGTGGAGGGTGCCCTGCACTGGTGGGGGGTGGGGGTGCTGGGAGACATGAGTTGGACATGAGTGGGGGCCTGGTGGAGGGTGCCCCTGGCTGCAGGTGGGTGGGGGTGCAAGGGGGCATGAGTGGGGGCCTGGTGGAGGGTGCCCCTGGCTGCTGGTGGGTGCGGGTGCAGGGGGACATGAGTGGGGGCCTGGTGGAGGGTGCCCCTGGCTGCTGGGGGGTGGGGGTGCAGGGGGACATGAATGGGGGCCTGGTGGAGGGTGCCCCTGGATGTGGTGGGTGGGGGTGCAGGGGGACATGAGTGGGGGCCTGGTGGAGGGTGCCCCTGACTGCTGGGGGGTGGGGGTGGTGGGAGACATGGGGGCCTGGTGGAGGGTGCCCCTGGATGCTGGTGTGTGGGGGTGCAGGGGGTCATGGGTGGGGGCCTGGTGGAGGGTACCCTGCACTGCTGGGGGGTGGGAGTGCAGGGGGACATGAGTGGGGGTCTGGTGGAGGGTGCCCTGCACTGCTGGGGGTGGGGGTGCAGGGAGACATGAGTTAGACATGAGTGGGGGCCTGGTGGAGGGTGCCCTGCACTGCTGGGAGGTGGGGGTGCTGGGAGACATGAGTTGGACATGAGTGGGGGCCTGGTGGAGGGTGACCCTGGATGCTGGGGGGTGGGGGTGCAGGGGGACATGAGTGGGGGCCTGGTGGAGGGTGCCCCTGGCTGCTGGTGGGTGCGGGTGCAGGGGGACATGAGTGGGGGCCTGGTGGAGGGTGCCCCTGGCTGCTGGTGGGTGCGGGTGCAGGGGGACATGAGTGGGGGCCTGGTGGAGGGTGCCCCTGGCTGCTGGGGGGTGGGGGTGCAGGGGGACATGAGTGGGGGCCTGGTGGAGGGTGCCCCTGACTGCTGGGGGGTGGGGGTGGTGGGAGACATGTGTGGGGGCCAGGGCTGGACTGGGAACTAAAAGAGGCCCTGGAAATAATTACTGGGGACCAAAAGAGGCCCTGGAAATGAAGTTCAAAGTGGCCCTATATGACACATTTTCAGCAAGCCCAATGCTTTTCCTATGAGAAAATTTGGAAATACCACAGAAAAGAGGCCCAGGGTGCAGAGGCCCACCGGGAAATCTTCAGAGTTCCCTAAAGGCCAGTCCACCCCTGGTGGGGGCCTGGTGGAGGGTGCCCCTGGGTGCTGGTGTGTGGGGGTGCAGGGGGTTATGAGTGGGGGCCTGGTGGAGGGTGCCCTGCACTGCTGGGGGGTGGGGGTGCAGGTGGACATGAGTGGGGGCCTGGTGGAGGGTGCCCTGCACTGCTGGGGGGTGGGGGTGCTGGGAGACATGAGTTGGACATGAGTGGGGGCCTGGTGGAGGGTGCCCCTGACTGCTGGGGGGTGGGGGTGGTGGGAGACATGTGTGGGGGCCTGGTGGAGGGTGCCCCTGGATGCTGGTGGGTGGGGGTGCAGGGGGACATGAGTGGGGGCCTGGTGGAGGGTGCCCCTGGCTGCTGGTGGGTGCGGGTGCAGGGGGACATGAGTGGGGGCCTGGTGGAGGGTGCCCCTGGCTGCTGGGGGGTGGGGGTGCAGGGGGACATGAGTGGGGGCCTGGTGGAGGGTGCCCCTGGATGTGGTGGGTGGGGGTGCAGGGGGACATGAGTGGGGGCCTGGTGGAGGGTGCCCCTGACTGCTGGGGGGTGGGGGTGGTGGGAGACATGGGGGCCTGGTGGAGGGTGCCCCTGGATGCTGGTGTGTGGGGGTGCAGGGGGTCATGGGTGGGGGCCTGGTGGAGGGTACCCTGCACTGCTGGGGGGTGGGAGTGCAGGGGGACATGAGTGGGGGTCTGGTGGAGGGTGCCCTGCACTGCTGGGGGTGGGGGTGCAGGGAGACATGAGTTAGACATGAGTGGGGGCCTGGTGGAGGGTGCCCTGCACTGCTGGGAGGTGGGGGTGCTGGGAGACATGAGTTGGACATGAGTGGGGGCCTGGTGGAGGGTGCCCCTGGCTGCTGGGGGGTGGGGGTGGTGGGAGACATGTGTGGGGGCCTGGTGGAGGGTGCCCCTGGATGCTGGTGGGTGGGGGTGCAGGAGGTCATGAGTGGGGGCCTGGTGGAGGGTGCCCTGCACTGCTGGGGGGTGGGGGTGCTGGGAGACATGAGTTGGACATGAGTGGGGGCCTGGTGGAGGGTGCCCCTGGCTGCTGGTGGGTGGGGGTGCAGGGAGACATGAGTGGGGGCCTGGTGGAGTGTGCCCCTGGCTGCTGGTGGGTGGGGGTGCAGGGGGACATGAGTGGGGGCCTGGTGGAGGGTGCCCCTGGCTGCTGGGGGGTGGGAGTGCAGGGGGACATGAGTGGGGGCCTGGTGGAGGGTGCCCCTGGATGCTGGTGGGTGGGGGTGCAGGGGGACATGAGTGGGGGCCTGGTGGAGGGTGCCCCTGACTGCTGGGGGGTGGGGTGGTGGGAGACATGTGTGGGGGCCTGGTGGAAGGTGCCCCTGGATGCTGGTGGGTGGGGGTGCAGGGGGTCATGAGTGGGGGCCTGGTGGAGGGTGCCCTGCACTGTTGGGGGGTGGGAGTGCAGGGGGACATGGTTGGGGGCCTGGTGGAGGGTGCTCTGCACTGCTGGGGGTGGGGGTGTTGGGAGACATGAGTTGGACATGAGTGGGGGCCTGGTGGAGGGTGCCCCTGACTGTTGGGGGGTGGGGGCGGTGGGAGACATGTGTGGGGGCCTGGTGGAGGGTGCCCCTGGATGCTGGTGGGTGGAGGTGCAGGGGGTCATGAGTGGGGGCCTGGTGGAGGGTGCCCTGCACTGCTGGGGGTGCTGGGAGACATGAGTTGGACATGACTGGGGGCCTGGTGGAGGGTGCCCCTGGCTGCTGGTGGGTGGGGGTGCAGGGGGACATGAGTGGGGGCCAGGTGGAGGGTGCCCCTGGCTGCTGGTGGGTGCGGATGCAGGGGGACATGAGTGGGGGCCTGGTGGAGGGTGCCCCTGGCTGCTGGGGGGTGGGGGTGCAGGGGGACATGAGTGCGGGCCTGGTGGAGGGTGCCCCTGGATGCTGGTGGGTGGGGGTGCAGGGGGACATGAGTGGGGGCCTGGTGGAGGGTGCCCCTGACTGCTGGGGGGTGGGGGTGGTGGGAGACATGTGTGGGGGGGGCCTGGTGGAGGGTGCCCCTGGGTGCTGGTGTGTGGGGGTGCAGGGGGTCATGAGTGGGGGCCAGGTGGAGGGTGCCCTGCACTGCTGGGGGGTGGGAGTGCAGGTGGACATGAGTGGGGGCCTGGTGGAGGGTGCCCTGCACTGCTGGCGGGTGGGGGTGCAGGGAGACATGAGTTGGACATGAGTGGGGGCCTGGTGGAGGGTGCCCTGCACTGCTGGAGGGTGGGGTGCTGGGAGACATGAGTTGGAAATGAGTGGGGGCCTGGTGGAGGGTGCTCCTGGCTGCTGGGGGGTGGGGGTGCAGGGGGACATGAGTGGGGGCCTGGTGGAGGGTGCCCTGCACTGCTGGGGGGTGGGGGTGGTGGGAGACATGTGTGGGGGCCTGGTGGAGGGTGCCCCTGGATGCTGGTGGGTGGGGGTGCAGGGGGTCATGAGTGGGGGCCTGGTGGAGGGTGCCCTGCACTGCTTGGGGGTGGGGGTGCTGGGAGACATGAGTTGGACATGAGTGGGGGCCTGGTGGAGGGTGCCCCTGGCTGCTGGTGGGTGGGGATGCAGGGGGACATGAGTGGGGCCCTGGTGGAGGGTGCCCCTGGCTGCTGGTGGGTGGGGGTGCAGGAGGACATGAGTGGGGGCCTGGTGGAGGGTGCCCCTGGCTGCCGGGGGGTGGGGGTGCAGGGGGACATGAGTGGGGGCCTGGTGGAAGGTGCCCCTACTGCTGGTGGGTGGGGGTGCAGGGGGACATGTGTGGGGGCCTGGTGGAGGGTGCCCCTGGATGCTGGTGGGTGGGGGTGCAGGGGGTCATGAGTGGGGGCCTGGTGGAGGGTGCCCTGCACTGCTGGGGGTGGGAGTGCAGGGGGACATGAGTGGGGGCCTGGTGGAGGGTGCCCTGCACTGCTGGGGGTGGGGGTGCAGGGAGACATGAGTTGGACATGAGTGGGGGCCTGGTGGAGGGTGCCCTGCACTGCTGGGGGGTGGGGGTGCTGGGAGACATGAGTTGGACATGAGTGGGGGTCTGTGGAGGGTGCCCCTGGCTGCTGGGGGGTGGGGGTGTAGGGGGACATGAGTGGGGGCCTCATGGAGGGTGCCCCTGGATGCTGGTGGGTGGGGGTGCAGGGGGACATGAGTGAGGGCCTGGTGGAGGGTGCCCCTGACTGCTGGGGGGTGGGGTGGTGGGAGACATGTGTGGGGGCCTGGTGGAGGGTGCCCCTGGATGCTGGTGGGTGGGGGTGCAGGGGGTCATGATTGGGGGCCTGGTGGAGGGTGCCCCTGGCTGCTGGGGGGTGGGGGTGCAGGGGGACATGAGTGGGGGCCTGGTGGAGGGTGCCCCTGACTGCTGGGGGGTGGGGGTGCAGGGAGACATGAGTTGGACATGAGTGGGGCCTGGTGGAGGGTGCCCCTGGCTGCTGGTGGGTGGGGTGCAGGGAGACATGAGTTGGACATGAGTGGGGGCCGGGTGGAGGGTGCCCCTGGCTGCTGGGGGGTGGGGGTGCAGGGGGACATGAGTGGGGGCCTGGTGGAGGGTGCCCCTGACTGCTGGGGGTACTGGGAGACATGGGTTGGACATGAGTGGGGGCCTGGTGGAGGGCGCTCCTGGCTGCTGGTGGGTGGGGGTGCAGGGAGACATGAGTTGGACATGAGTGGGGGCCTGGTGGAGGGTGCCCTGCACTGGTGGGGGGTGGGGGTGCTGGGAGACATGAGTTGGACATGAGTGGGGGCCTGGTGGAGGGTGCCCCTGGCTGCAGGTGGGTGGGGGTGCAAGGGGGCATGAGTGGGGGCCTGGTGGAGGGTGCCCCTGGCTGCTGGTGGGTGGGGGTGCAGGGGGACATGAGTGGGGTCCTGGTGGAGGGTGCCCCTGGCTGCTGGTGGGTGGGGGTTCAGGGGGACATGAGTGGGGGCCTGGTGGAGGGTGCCCCTGGATGCTGGTGGGTGGGGGTGCAGGGGGACATGAGTGGGGGCCTGGTGGAGGCCTGGTGGAGGGTGCTCCTGACTGCTGGGGGATGGGGGTGGTGGGAGACATGTGTGGGGGCCTGGTGGAGGGTGCCCTGCACTGCTGGCGGGTGGGGGTGCAGGGAGACATGAGTTGGACATGAGTGGGGGCCTGGTGGAGGGTGCCCTGCACTGCTGGAGGGTGGGGTGCTGGGAGACATGAGTTGGAAATGAGTGGGGGCCTGGTGGAGGGTGCTCCTGGCTGCTGGGGGTGGGGGTGCAGGGGGACATGAGTTGGACATGAGTGGGGGCCTGGTGGAGGGTGCCCTGCACTGCTGGAGGGTGGGGTGCTGGGAGACATGAGTTGGAAATGAGTGGGGGCCTGGTGGAGGGTGCTCCTGGCTGCTGGGGGTGGGGGTGCAGGGGGACATGAGTGGGGGCCTGGTGGAGGGTGCCCTGCACTGCTGGGGGGTGGGGGTGGTGGGAGACATGTGTGGGGGCCTGGTGGAGGGTGCCCCTGGATGCTGGTGGGTGGGGGTGCAGGGGGTCATGAGTGGGGGCCTGGTGGAGGGTGCCCTGCACTGCTTGGGGGTGGGGGTGCTGGGAGACATGAGTTGGACATGAGTGGGGGCCTGGTGGAGGGTGCCCCTGGCTGCTGGTGGGTGGGGATGCAGGGGGACATGAGTGGGGCCCTGGTGGAGGGTGCCCCTGGCTGCTGGTGGGTGGGGGTGCAGGAGGACATGAGTGGGGGCCTGGTGGAGGGTGCCCCTGGCTGCCGGGGGGTGGGGGTGCAGGGGGACATGAGTGGGGGCCTGGTGGAAGGTGCCCCTGACTGCTGGTGGGTGGGGGTGCAGGGGGACATGTGTGGGGGCCTGGTGGAGGGTGCCCCTGGATGCTGGTGGGTGGGGGTGCAGGGGGTCATGAGTGGGGGCCTGGTGGAGGGTGCCCTGCACTGCTGGGGGTGGGAGTGCAGGGGGACATGAGTGGGGGCCTGGTGGAGGGTGCCCTGCACTGCTGGGGGTGGGGGTGCAGGGAGACATGAGTTGGACATGAGTGGGGGCCTGGTGGAGGGTGCCCTGCACTGCTGGGGGGTGGGGGTGCTGGGAGACATGAGTTGGACATGAGTGGGGGTCTGTGGAGGGTGCCCCTGGCTGCTGGGGGGTGGGGGTGTAGGGGGACATGAGTGGGGGCCTCATGGAGGGTGCCCCTGGATGCTGGTGGGTGGGGGTGCAGGGGGACATGAGTGAGGGCCTGGTGGAGGGTGCCCCTGACTGCTGGGGGGTGGGGTGGTGGGAGACATGTGTGGGGGCCTGGTGGAGGGTGCCCCTGGATGCTGGTGGGTGGGGGTGCAGGGGGTCATGAGTGGGGGCCTGGTGGAGGGTGCCCTGCACTGCTTGGGGGTGGTGGTGCTGGGAGACATGAGTTGGACATGAGTGGGGGCCTGGTGGAGGGTGCCCCTGGCTGCTGGTGGGTGGGGATGCAGGGGGACATGAGTGGGGCCCTGGTGGAGGGTGCCCCTGGCTGCTGGTGGGTGGGGGTGCAGGAGGACATGAGTGGGGGCCTGGTGGAGGGTGCCCCTGGCTGCCGGGGGGTGGGGGTGCAGGGGGACATGAGTGGGGGCCTGGTGGAAGGTGCCCCTGACTGCTGGTGGGTGGGGGTGCAGGGGGACATGTGTGGGGGCCTGGTGGAGGGTGCCCCTGGATGCTGGTGGGTGGGGGTGCAGGGGGTCATGAGTGGGGGCCTGGTGGAGGGTGCCCTGCACTGCTGGGGGTGGGAGTGCAGGGGGACATGAGTGGGGGCCTGGTGGAGGGTGCCCTGCACTGCTGGGGGTGGGGGTGCAGGGAGACATGAGTTGGACATGAGTGGGGGCCTGGTGGAGGCTGCCCTGCACTGCTGGGGGGTGGGGGTGCTGGGAGACATGAGTTGGACATGAGTGGGGGTCTGTGGAGGGTGCCCCTGGCTGCTGGGGGGTGGGGGTGCAGGGGGACATGAGTGGGGGCCTGGTGGAGGGTGCCCCTGGATGCTGGTGGGTGGGGGTGCAGGGGGACATGAGTGAGGGCCTGGTGGAGGGTGCCCCTGACTGCTGGGGGGTGGGGTGGTGGGAGACATGTGTGGGGGCCTGGTGGAGGGTGCCCCTGGATGCTGGTGGGTGTGGGTGCAGGGGGTCATGATTGGGGGCCTGGTGGAGGGTGCCCCTGGCTGCTGGGGGGTGGGGGTGCAGGGGGACATGAGTGGGGGCCTGGTGGAGGGTGCCCCTGACTGCTGGGGGGTGGGGGTGCAGGGAGACATGAGTTGGACATGAGTGGGGGCCTGGTGGAGGGTGCCCCTGGCTGCTGGTGGGTGGGGGTGCAGGGAGACATGAGTTGGACATGAGTGGGGGCCTGGTGGAGGGTGCCCCTGGCTGCTGGGGGGTGGGGGTGCAGGGGGACATGAGTGGGGGCCTGGTGGAGGGTGCCCCTGACTGCTGGGGGTGCTGGGAGACATGAGTTGGACATGAGTGGGGGCCTGGTGGAGGGCGCTCCTGGCTGCTGGTGGGTGGGGGTGCAGGGAGACATGAGTTGGACATGAGTGGGGGCCTGGTGGAGGGTGCCCTGCACTGGTGGGGGGTGGGGGTGCTTGGAGACATGAGTTGGAAATGAGTGGGGGCCTGGTGGAGGGTGCTCCTGGCTGCTGGGGGTGGGGGTGCAGGGGGACATGAGTGGGGGCCTGGTGGAGGGTGCCCTGCACTGCTGGGGGGTGGGGGTGGTGGGAGACATGTGTGGGGGCCTGGTGGAGGGTGCCCCTGGATGCTGGTGGGTGGGGGTGCAGGGGGTCATGAGTGGGGGCCTGGTGGAGGGTGCCCTGCACTGCTTGGGGGTGGGGGTGCTGGGAGACATGAGTTGGACATGAGTGGGGGCCTGGTGGAGGGTGCCCCTGGCTGCTGGTGGGTGGGGATGCAGGGGGACATGAGTGGGGCCCTGGTGGAGGGTGCCCCTGGCTGCTGGTGGGTGGGGGTGCAGGAGGACATGAGTGGGGGCCTGGTGGAGGGTGCCCCTGGCTGCCGGGGGGTGGGGGTGCAGGGGGACATGAGTGGGGGCCTGGTGGAAGGTGCCCCTGACTGCTGGTGGGTGGGGGTGCAGGGGGACATGTGTGGGGGCCTGGTGGAGGGTGCCCCTGGATGCTGGTGGGTGGGGGTGCAGGGGGTCATGAGTGGGGGCCTGGTGGAGGGTGCCCTGCACTGCTGGGGGTGGGAGTGCAGGGGGACATGAGTGGGGGCCTGGTGGAGGGTGCCCTGCACTGCTGGGGGTGGGGGTGCAGGGAGACATGAGTTGGACATGAGTGGGGGCCTGGTGGAGGGTGCCCTGCACTGCTGGGGGGTGGGGGTGCTGGGAGACATGAGTTGGACATGAGTGGGGGTCTGTGGAGGGTGCCCCTGGCTGCTGGGGGGTGGGGGTGTAGGGGGACATGAGTGGGGGCCTCATGGAGGGTGCCCCTGGATGCTGGTGGGTGGGGGTGCAGGGGGACATGAGTGAGGGCCTGGTGGAGGGTGCCCCTGACTGCTGGGGGGTGGGGTGGTGGGAGACATGTGTGGGGGCCTGGTGGAGGGTGCCCCTGGATGCTGGTGGGTGGGGGTGCAGGGGGTCATGATTGGGGGCCTGGTGGAGGGTGCCCCTGGCTGCTGGGGGGTGGGGGTGCAGGGGGACATGAGTGGGGGCCTGGTGGAGGGTGCCCCTGACTGCTGGGGGGTGGGGGTGCAGGGAGACATGAGTTGGACATGAGTGGGGCCTGGTGGAGGGTGCCCCTGGCTGCTGGTGGGTGGGGTGCAGGGAGACATGAGTTGGACATGAGTGGGGGCCGGGTGGAGGGTGCCCCTGGCTGCTGGGGGGTGGGGGTGCAGGGGGACATGAGTGGGGGCCTGGTGGAGGGTGCCCCTGACTGCTGGGGGTACTGGGAGACATGGGTTGGACATGAGTGGGGGCCTGGTGGAGGGCGCTCCTGGCTGCTGGTGGGTGGGGGTGCAGGGAGACATGAGTTGGACATGAGTGGGGGCCTGGTGGAGGGTGCCCTGCACTGGTGGGGGGTGGGGGTGCTGGGAGACATGAGTTGGACATGAGTGGGGGCCTGGTGGAGGGTGCCCCTGGCTGCAGGTGGGTGGGGGTGCAAGGGGGCATGAGTGGGGGCCTGGTGGAGGGTGCCCCTGGCTGCTGGTGGGTGCGGGTGCAGGGGGACATGAGTGGGGGCCTGGTGGAGGGTGCCCCTGGCTGCTGGGGGGTGGGGGTGCAGGGGGACATGAATGGGGGCCTGGTGGAGGGTGCCCCTGGATGTGGTGGGTGGGGGTGCAGGGGGACATGAGTGGGGGCCTGGTGGAGGGTGCCCCTGACTGCTGGGGGGTGGGGGTGGTGGGAGACATGGGGGCCTGGTGGAGGGTGCCCCTGGATGCTGGTGTGTGGGGGTGCAGGGGGTCATGGGTGGGGGCCTGGTGGAGGGTACCCTGCACTGCTGGGGGGTGGGAGTGCAGGGGGACATGAGTGGGGGTCTGGTGGAGGGTGCCCTGCACTGCTGGGGGTGGGGGTGCAGGGAGACATGAGTTAGACATGAGTGGGGGCCTGGTGGAGGGTGCCCTGCACTGCTGGGAGGTGGGGGTGCTGGGAGACATGAGTTGGACATGAGTGGGGGCCTGGTGGAGGGTGACCCTGGATGCTGGGGGGTGGGGGTGCAGGGGGACATGAGTGGGGGCCTGGTGGAGGGTGCCCCTGGCTGCTGGTGGGTGCGGGTGCAGGGGGACATGAGTGGGGGCCTGGTGGAGGGTGCCCCTGGCTGCTGGGGGGTGGGGGTGCAGGGGGACATGAGTGGGGGCCTGGTGGAGGGTGCCCCTGGATGCTAGTGGGTGGGGGTGCAGGGGGACATGAGTGGGGGCCTGGTGGAGGGTGCCCCTGACTGCTGGGGGGTGGGGGTGGTGGGAGACATGTGTGGGGGCCAGGGCTGGACTGGGAACTAAAAGAGGCCCTGGAAATAATTACTGGGGACCAAAAGAGGCCCTGGAAATGAAGTTCAAAGTGGCCCTATATGACACATTTTCAGCAAGCCCAATGCTTTTCCTATGAGAAAATTTGGAAATACCACAGAAAAGAGGCCCAGGGTGCAGAGGCCCACCGGGAAATCTCCAGAGTTCCCTAAAGGCCAGTCCACCCCTGGTGGGGGCCTGGTGGAGGGTGCCCCTGGGTGCTGGTGTGTGGGGGTGCAGGGGGTTATGAGTGGGGGCCTGGTGGAGGGTGCCCTGCACTGCTGGGGGGTGGGGGTGCAGGTGGACATGAGTGGGGGCCTGGTGGAGGGTGCCCTGCACTGCTGGGGGGTGGGGGTGCTGGGAGACATGAGTTGGACATGAGTGGGGGCCTGGTGGAGGGTGCCCCTGACTGCTGGGGGGTGGGGGTGGTGGGAGACATGTGTGGGGGCCTGGTGGAGGGTGCCCCTGGATGCTGGTGGGTGGGGGTGCAGGGGGACATGAGTGGGGGCCTGGTGGAGGGTGCCCCTGGCTGCTGGTGGGTGCGGGTGCAGGGGGACATGAGTGGGGGCCTGGTGGAGGGTGCCCCTGGCTGCTGGGGGGTGGGGGTGCAGGGGGACATGAGTGGGGGCCTGGTGGAGGGTGCCCCTGGATGTGGTGGGTGGGGGTGCAGGGGGACATGAGTGGGGGCCTGGTGGAGGGTGCCCCTGACTGCTGGGGGGTGGGGGTGGTGGGAGACATGGGGGCCTGGTGGAGGGTGTCCCTGGATGCTGGTGTGTGGGGGTGCAGGGGGTCATGGGTGGGGGCCTGGTGGAGGGTACCCTGCACTGCTGGGGGGTGGGAGTGCAGGGGGACATGAGTGGGGGTCTGGTGGAGGGTGCCCTGCACTGCTGGGGGTGGGGGTGCAGGGAGACATGAGTTAGACATGAGTGGGGGCCTGGTGGAGGGTGCCCTGCACTGCTGGGAGGTGGGGGTGCTGGGAGACATGAGTTGGACATGAGTGGGGGCCTGGTGGAGGGTGCCCCTGGCTGCTGGGGGGTGGGGGTGGTGGGAGACATGTGTGGGGGCCTGGTGGAGGGTGCCCCTGGATGCTGGTGGGTGGGGGTGCAGGAGGTCATGAGTGGGGGCCTGGTGGAGGGTGCCCTGCACTGCTGGGGGGTGGGGGTGCTGGGAGACATGAGTTGGACATGAGTGGGGGCCTGGTGGAGGGTGCCCCTGGCTGCTGGTGGGTGGGGGTGCAGGGAGACATGAGTGGGGGCCTGGTGGAGTGTGCCCCTGGCTGCTGGTGGGTGGGGGTGCAGGGGGACATGAGTGGGGGCCTGGTGGAGGGTGCCCCTGGCTGCTGGGGGGTGGGAGTGCAGGGGGACATGAGTGGGGGCCTGGTGGAGGGTGCCCCTGGATGCTGGTGGGTGGGGGTGCAGGGGGACATGAGTGGGGGCCTGGTGGAGGGTGCCCCTGACTGCTGGGGGGTGGGGTGGTGGGAGACATGTGTGGGGGCCTGGTGGAAGGTGCCCCTGGATGCTGGTGGGTGGGGGTGCAGGGGGTCATGAGTGGGGGCCTGGTGGAGGGTGCCCTGCACTGTTGGGGGGTGGGAGTGCAGGGGGACATGGTTGGGGGCCTGGTGGAGGGTGCTCTGCACTGCTGGGGGTGGGGGTGTTGGGAGACATGAGTTGGACATGAGTGGGGGCCTGGTGGAGGGTGCCCCTGACTGTTGGGGGGTGGGGGCGGTGGGAGACATGTGTGGGGGCCTGGTGGAGGGTGCCCCTGGATGCTGGTGGGTGGAGGTGCAGGGGGTCATGAGTGGGGGCCTGGTGGAGGGTGCCCTGCACTGCTGGGGGTGCTGGGAGACATGAGTTGGACATGACTGGGGGCCTGGTGGAGGGTGCCCCTGGCTGCTGGTGGGTGGGGGTGCAGGGGGACATGAGTGGGGGCCAGGTGGAGGGTGCCCCTGGCTGCTGGTGGGTGCGGATGCAGGGGGACATGAGTGGGGGCCTGGTGGAGGGTGCCCCTGGCTGCTGGGGGGTGGGGGTGCAGGGGGACATGAGTGCGGGCCTGGTGGAGGGTGCCCCTGGATGCTGGTGGGTGGGGGTGCAGGGGGACATGAGTGGGGGCCTGGTGGAGGGTGCCCCTGACTGCTGGGGGGTGGGGGTGGTGGGAGACATGTGTGGGGGGGGCCTGGTGGAGGGTGCCCCTGGGTGCTGGTGTGTGGGGGTGCAGGGGGTCATGAGTGGGGGCCAGGTGGAGGGTGCCCTGCACTGCTGGGGGGTGGGAGTGCAGGTGGACATGAGTGGGGGCCTGGTGGAGGGCGCCCTGCACTGCTGGCGGGTGGGGGTGCAGGGAGACATGAGTTGGACATGAGTGGGGGCCTGGTGGAGGGTGCCCTGCACTGCTGGAGGGTGGGGTGCTGGGAGACATGAGTTGGAAATGAGTGGGGGCCTGGTGGAGGGTGCTCCTGGCTGCTGGGGGGTGGGGGTGCAGGGGGACATGAGTGGGGGCCTGGTGGAGGGTGCCCTGCACTGCTGGGGGGTGGGGGTGGTGGGAGACATGTGTGGGGGCCTGGTGGAGGGTGCCCCTGGATGCTGGTGGGTGGGGGTGCAGGGGGTCATGAGTGGGGGCCTGGTGGAGGGTGCCCTGCACTGCTTGGGGGTGGGGGTGCTGGGAGACATGAGTTGGACATGAGTGGGGGCCTGGTGGAGGGTGCCCCTGGTTGCTGGTGGGTGGGGATGCAGGGGGACATGAGTGGGGCCCTGGTGGAGGGTGCCCCTGGCTGCTGGTGGGTGGGGGTGCAGGAGGACATGAGTGGGGGCCTGGTGGAGGGTGCCCCTGGCTGCCGGGGGGTGGGGGTGCAGGGGGACATGAGTGGGGGCCTGGTGGAAGGTGCCCCTGACTGCTGGTGGGTGGGGGTGCAGGGGGACATGTGTGGGGGCCTGGTGGAGGGTGCCCCTGGATGCTGGTGGGTGGGGGTGCAGGGGGTCATGAGTGGGGGCCTGGTGGAGGGTGCCCTGCACTGCTGGGGGGTGGGGGTGCTGGGAGACATGAGTTGGACATGAGTGGGGGTCTGTGGAGGGTGCCCCTGGCTGCTGGGGGGTGGGGGTGTAGGGGGACATGAGTGGGGGCCTCATGGAGGGTGCCCCTGGATGCTGGTGGGTGGGGGTGCAGGGGGACATGAGTGAGGGCCTGGTGGAGGGTGCCCCTGACTGCTGGGGGGTGGGGTGGTGGGAGACATGTGTGGGGGCCTGGTGGAGGGTGCCCCTGGATGCTGGTGGGTGGGGGTGCAGGGGGTCATGATTGGGGGCCTGGTGGAGGGTGCCCCTGGCTGCTGGGGGGTGGGGGTGCAGGGGGACATGAGTGGGGGCCTGGTGGAGGGTGCCCCTGACTGCTGGGGGGTGGGGGTGCAGGGAGACATGAGTTGGACATGAGTGGGGCCTGGTGGAGGGTGCCCCTGGCTGCTGGTGGGTGGGGTGCAGGGAGACATGAGTTGGACATGAGTGGGGGCCGGGTGGAGGGTGCCCCTGGCTGCTGGGGGGTGGGGGTGCAGGGGGACATGAGTGGGGGCCTGGTGGAGGGTGCCCCTGACTGCTGGGGGTACTGGGAGACATGGGTTGGACATGAGTGGGGGCCTGGTGGAGGGCGCTCCTGGCTGCTGGTGGGTGGGGGTGCAGGGAGACATGAGTTGGACATGAGTGGGGGCCTGGTGGAGGGTGCCCTGCACTGGTGGGGGGTGGGGGTGCTGGGAGACATGAGTTGGACATGAGTGGGGGCCTGGTGGAGGGTGCCCCTGGCTGCAGGTGGGTGGGGGTGCAAGGGGGCATGAGTGGGGGCCTGGTGGAGGGTGCCCCTGGCTGCTGGTGGGTGGGGGTGCAGGGGGACATGAGTGGGGTCCTGGTGGAGGGTGCCCCTGGCTGCTGGTGGGTGGGGGTTCAGGGGGACATGAGTGGGGGCCTGGTGGAGGGTGCCCCTGGATGCTGGTGGGTGGGGGTGCAGGGGGACATGAGTGGGGGCCTGGTGGAGGCCTGGTGGAGGGTGCTCCTGACTGCTGGGGGATGGGGGTGGTGGGAGACATGTGTGGGGGCCTGGTGGAGGGTGCCCCTGGACGCTGGTGGGTGGGGGTGCAGGGGGTCATGAGTGGGGGCCTGGTGGAGGGTGCCCTGCACTGCTGGGGGGTGGGGGTGCTGGGAGACATGAGTTGGACATGAGTGGGGGCCTGGTGGAGGGTACCCCTGGCTGCTGGTGGGTGGAGGTGCAGGGGACATGAGTGGGGGCCTGGTGGAGGGTGCCCCTGGCTGCTGGGGGGTGTGGGTGCGGGGGGACATGAGTGGGGGCCTGGTGGAGGATGCCCCTGGATGCTGGTGGGTGGGGGTGCAGGGGGACATGAGTGGGGGCCTGGTGGAGGGTGCCCCTGACTGCTGGGGGGTGGGGTGGTGGGAGACATGTGTGGGGGCCTGGTGGAGGGTGCCCCTGGATGCTGGTGGGTGGGGGTGCAGGGGGCCATGAGTGGGGGTCTGGTGTAGGATGCCCTGCACTGCTGGGGGGTGGGAGTGCAGTGGGACATGAGTGGGGGCCTGGTGGAGGGTGCCCTGCACTGCTGGGAGGTGGGGGTGCAGGGAGACATGAGTTGGACATGAGTGGGGGCCTGGTGGAGGGTGCCCTGCACTGCTGGGGGGTGGGGGTGCTGGGAGACATGAGTTGGACATGAGTGGGGGCCTGGTGGAGGGTGCCCCTGGCTGCTGGGGGGTGGGGATGCAGGGGGACATGAGTGGGGGCCTGGTGGAGGGTGCCCTGCACTGCTGGGGGATGGGGGTGCTGGGAGACATGAGTTGGACATGAGTGGGGGCCTGGTGGAGGGTGCCCCTGACTGCTGGGGGCTGGGGGTGGTGGGAGACATGTGTGGGGGCCTGGTGGAGGGTGCCCCTGGATGCTGGGGGTGGGAGTGCAGGGGGACATGGGTGGGGGCCTGGTGGAGGGTGCCCTGCACTGCTGGGGGGTGGGGGTGCAGGGAGACATGAGTTGGACATGAGTGGGGGCCTGGTGGAGGGTGCCCTGCACTGCTGGGGGGTGGGGGTGCTGGAAGACATGAGTTGGACATGAGTGGGGGCCTGGTGGAGGGTGCCCCTGGCTGGTGGGGGGTGGGGGTGCAGGGGGACATGAGTGGGGGCCTGGTGGGGGTGCCCTGCACTGCTGGGGGGTGGGGGTGCTGGGAGACATGAGTTGGACATGGGTGGGGGCCTGGTGGAGGGTGCCCCTGACTGCTGGGGGTGGGGGTGGTGGGAGACATGTGTGGGGGCCTGGTGGAGTGTGCCCCTGGATGCTGGTGGGTGGGGGTGCAGGGGGTCATGAGTGGGGGCCTGGTGGAGGGTGCCCTGCACTGCTGGGGGTGGGGGTGCTGGGAGACATGAGTTGGACATGAGTGGGGGCCTGGTGGAGGGTGCCCCTGGCTGCTGGTGGGTGTGGGTGCAGGGGGACATGAGTGGGGGCCTGGTGGAGGGTGCCCCTGGCTGCTGGTGGGCGGGGGTGCAGGGGGACATGAGTGGGGGCCTGGTGGAGGGTGCCCCTGGCTGCTGGGGGGTGGGGGTGCAGGGGGACATGTGTGGGGGCCTGGTGGAGGGTGCCCCTGGATGCTGGTGGGTGGGGGTGCAGGGGGACATAAGTGGGGGCCTGGTGGAGGGTGCCCCTGACTGCTGGGGGGTGGGGGTGGTGGGAGACATGTGTGGGGGCCTGGTGGAGGGTGCCCCTGGATGCTGGTGTGTGGGGGTGCAGGGGGTCATGATTGGGGGCCTGGTGGAGGGTGCCCCTGGCTGCTGGGGGGTGGGGGTGCAGGGGGACATGAGTGGGGGCCTGGTGGAGGGTGCCCCTGACTGCTGGGGGGTGGGGGTGCAGGGAGACATGAGTTGGACATGAGTGGGGGCCTGGTGGAGGGTGCCCCTGGCTGCTGGTGCGTGGGGTGTAGGGAGACATGAGTTGGACATGAGTGGGGGCCGGGTGGAGGGTGCCCCTGGCTGCTGGGGGGTGGGGGTGCAGGGGGACATGAGTGGGGGCCTGGTGGAGGGTGCCCCTGACTGCTGGGGGTACTGGGAGACATGGGTTGGACATGAGTGGGGGCCTGGTGGAGGGCGCTCCTGGCTGCTGGTGGGTGGGGGTGCAGGGAGACATGAGTTGGACATGAGTGGGGGCCTGGTGGAGGGTGCCCTGCACTGGTGGGGGGTGGGGGTGCTGGGAGACATGAGTTGGACATGAGTGGGGGCCTGGTGGAGGGTGCCCCTGGCTGCAGGTGGGTGGGGGTGCAAGGGGGCATGAGTGGGGGCCTGGTGGAGGGTGCCCCTGGCTGCTGGTGGGTGGGGGTGCAGGGGGACATGAGTGGGGTCCTGGTGGAGGGTGCCCCTGGCTGCTGGTGGGTGGGGGTTCAGGGGGACATGAGTGGGGGCCTGGTGGAGGGTGCCCCTGGATGCTGGTGGGTGGGGGTGCAGGGGGACATGAGTGGGGGCCTGGTGGAGGCCTGGTGGAGGGTGCTCCTGACTGCTGGGGGATGGGGGTGGTGGGAGACATGTGTGGGGGCCTGGTGGAGGGTGCCCCTGGATGCTGGTGGGTGGGGGTGCAGGGGGTCATGAGTGGGGGCCTGGTGGAGGGTGCCCTGCACTGCTGGGGGGTGGGGGTGCTGGGAGACATGAGTTGGACATGAGTGGGGGCCTGGTGGAGGGTGCCCCTGGCTGCTGGTGGGTGGAGGTGCAGGGGACATGAGTGGGGGCCTGGTGGAGGGTGCCCCTGGCTGCTGGGGGGTGTGGGTGCAGGGGGACATGAGTGGGGGCCTGGTGGAGGATGCCCCTGGATGCTGGTGGGTGGGGGTGCAGGGGGACATGAGTGGGGGCCTGGTGGAGGGTGCCCCTGACTGCTGGGGGGTGGGGTGGTGGGAGACATGTGTGGGGGCCTGGTGGAGGGTGCCCCTGGATGCTGGTGGGTGGGGGTGCAGGGGGCCATGAGTGGGGGTCTGGTGTAGGATGCCCTGCACTGCTGGGGGGTGGGAGTGCAGTGGGACATGAGTGGGGGCCTGGTGGAGGGTGCCCTGCACTGCTGGGAGGTGGGGGTGCAGGGAGACATGAGTTGGACATGAGTGGGGGCCTGGTGGAGGGTGCCCTGCACTGCTGGGGGGTGGGGGTGCTGGGAGACATGAGTTGGACATGAGTGGGGGCCTGGTGGAGGGTGCCCCTGGCTGCTGGGGGGTGGGGATGCAGGGGGACATGAGTGGGGGCCTGGTGGAGGGTGCCCTGCACTGCTGGGGGATGGGGGTGCTGGGAGACATGAGTTGGACATGAGTGGGGGCCTGGTGGAGGGTGCCCCTGACTGCTGGGGGCTGGGGGTGGTGGGAGACATGTGTGGGGGCCTGGTGGAGGGTGCCCCTGGATGCTGGGGGTGGGAGTGCAGGGGGACATGGGTGGGGGCCTGGTGGAGGGTGCCCTGCACTGCTGGGGGGTGGGGGTGCAGGGAGACATGAGTTGGACATGAGTGGGGGCCTGGTGGAGGGTGCCCTGCACTGCTGGGGGGTGGGGGTGCTGGAAGACATGAGTTGGACATGAGTGGGGGCCTGGTGGAGGGTGCCCCTGGCTGGTGGGGGGTGGGGGTGCAGGGGGACATGAGTGGGGGCCTGGTGGGGGTGCCCTGCACTGCTGGGGGGTGGGGGTGCTGGGAGACATGAGTTGGACATGGGTGGGGGCCTGGTGGAGGGTGCCCCTGACTGCTGGGGGTGGGGGTGGTGGGAGACATGTGTGGGGGCCTGGTGGAGTGTGCCCCTGGATGCTGGTGGGTGGGGGTGCAGGGGGTCATGAGTGGGGGCCTGGTGGAGGGTGCCCTGCACTGCTGGGGGTGGGGGTGCTGGGAGACATGAGTTGGACATGAGTGGGGGCCTGGTGGAGGGTGCCCCTGGCTGCTGGTGGGTGTGGGTGCAGGGGGACATGAGTGGGGGCCTGGTGGAGGGTGCCCCTGGCTGCTGGTGGGCGGGGGTGCAGGGGGACATGAGTGGGGGCCTGGTGGAGGGTGCCCCTGGCTGCTGGGGGGTGGGGGTGCAGGGGGACATGTGTGGGGGCCTGGTGGAGGGTGCCCCTGGATGCTGGTGGGTGGGGGTGCAGGGGGACATAAGTGGGGGCCTGGTGGAGGGTGCCCCTGACTGCTGGGGGGTGGGGGTGGTGGGAGACATGTGTGGGGGCCTGGTGGAGGGTGCCCCTGGATGCTGGTGTGTGGGGGTGCAGGGGGTCATGGGTGGGGGCCTGGTGGAGGGTGCCCTGCACTGCTGGGGGGTGGGAGTGCAGGGGGACATGAGTGGGGGCCTGGTGGAGGGTGCCCTGCACTGCTGGGGGTGGGGGTGCAGGGAGACATGAGTTGGACATGAGTGGGGGCCTGGTGGAGGGTGCCCCTGGCTGCTGGGGGGTGGGGGTGGTGGGAGACATGTGTGGGGGCCTGGTGGAGGGTGCCCCTGGATGCTGGTGGGTGGGGGTGCAGGAGGTCATGAGTGGGGGCCTGGTGGAGGGTGCCCTGCACTGCTGGGGGGTGGGGGTGCTGGGAGACATGAGTTGGACATGAGTGGGGGCCTGGTGGAGGGTGCCCCTGGCTGCTGGTGGGTGGGGGTGCAGGGAGACATGAGTGGGGGCCTGGTGGAGTGTGCCCCTGGCTGCTGGTGGGTGGGGGTGCAGGGGGACATGAGTGGGGGCCTGGTGGAGGGTGCCCCTGGCTGCTGGGGGGTGGGAGTGCAGGGGGACATGAGTGGGGGCCTGGTGGAGGGTGCCCCTGGATGCTGGTGGGTGGGGGTGCAGGGGGACATGAGTGGGGGCCTGGTGGAGGGTGCCCCTGACTGCTGGGGGGTGGGGTGGTGGGAGACATGTGTGGGGGCCTGGTGGAAGGTGCCCCTGGATGCTGGTGGGTGGGGGTGCAGGGGGTCATGAGTGGGGGCCTGGTGGAGGGTGCCCTGCACTGTTGGGGGGTGGGAGTGCAGGGGGATATGGTTGGGGGCCTGGTGGAGGGTGCCCTGCACTGCTGGGGGTTGGGGGTGCAGGGAGACATGAGTTGGACATGAGTGGGGGCCTGGTGGAGGGTGCCCTGCACTGCTGGGGGGTGGGGGTGTTGGGAGACATGAGTTGGACATGAGTGGGGGCCTGGTGGAGGGTGCCCCTGACTGTTGGGGGGTGGGGGCGGTGGGAGACATGTGTGGGGGCCTGGTGGAGGGTGCCCCTGGATGCTGGTGGGTGGAGGTGCAGGGGGTCATGAGTGGGGGCCTGGTGGAGGGTGCCCCTGGCTGCTGGTGGGTGGGGATGCAGGGGGACATGAGTGGGGGCCTGGTGGAGGGTGCCCCTGGCTGCTGGTGGGTGGGGGTGCAGGAGGACATGACTGGGGGCCTGGTGGAGGGTGCCCCTGGCTGCTGGTGGGTGGGGGTGCAGGGGGACATGAGTGGGGGCCTGGTGGAGGGTGCCCCTGGCTGCTGGTGGGTGCGGATGCAGGGGGACATGAGTGGGGGCCTGGTGGAGGGTGCCCCTGGCTGCTGGGGGGTGGGGGTGCAGGGGGACATGAGTGCGGGCCTGGTGGAGGGTGCCCCTGGATGCTAGTGGGTGGGGGTGCAGGGGGACATGAGTGGGGGCCTGGTGGAGGGTGCCCCTGACTGCTGGGGGGTGGGGGTGGTGGGAGACATGTGTGGGGGCCAGGGCTGGACTGGGAACTAAAAGAGGCCCTGGAAATAATTACTGGGGACCAAAAGAGGCCCTGGAAATGAAGTTCAAAGTGGCCCTATATGACACATTTTCAGCAAGCCCAATCCTTTTCCTATGAGAAAATTTGGAAATACCACAGAAAAGAGGCCCAGGGTGCAGAGGCCCACCGGGAAATCTCCAGAGTTCCCTAAAGGCCAGTCCACCCCTGGTGGGGGCCTGGTGGAGGGTGCCCCTGGGTGCTGGTGTGTGGGGGTGCAGGGGGTCATGAGTGGGGGCCTGGTGGAGGGTGCCCTGCACTGCTGGGGGGTGGGAGTGCAGGTGGACATGAGTGGGGGCCTGGTGGAGGGTGCCCTGCACTGCTGGGGGGTGGGGGTGCAGGGAGACATGAGTTGGACATGAGTGGGGGCCTGGTGGAGGGTGCCCTGCACTGCTGGAGGGTGGGGGTGCTGGGAGACATGAGTTGGACATGAGTGGGGGCCTGGTGGAGGGTGCTCCTGGCTGCTGGGGGGTGGGGGTGCAGGGGGACATGAGTGGGGGCCTGGTGGAGGGTGCCCTGCACTGCTGGGGGGTGGGGGTGGTGGGAGACATGTGTGGGGGCCTGGTGGAGGGTGCCCCTGGATGCTGGTGGGTGGGGGTGCAGGGGGTCATGAGTGGGGGCCTGGTGGAGGGTGCCCTGCACTGCTTGGGGGTGGGGGTGCTGGGAGACATGAGTTGGACATGAGTGGGGGCCTGGTGGAGGGTGCCCCTGGCTGCTGGTGGGTGGGGATGCAGGGGGACATGAGTGGGGGCCTGGTGGAGGGTGCCCCTGGCTGCTGGTGGGTGGGGGTGCAGGAGGACATGAGTGGGGGCCTGGTGGAGGGTGCCCCTGGCTGCCGGGGGGTGGGGGTGGTGGGAGACATGAGTGGGGGCCTGGTGGAGGGTGCCCCTGGATGCTGGTGGGTGGGGGTGCAGGGGGTCATGAGTGGGGGCCTGGTGGAGGGTGCCCTGCACTGCTGGGGGTGGGAGTGCAGGGGGACATGAGTGGGGGCCTGGTGGAGGGTGCCCTGCACTGCTGGGGGTGGGGGTGCAGGGAGACATGAGTTGGACATGAGTGGGGGCCTGGTGGAGGGTGCCCTGCACTGCTGGGGGGTGGGGGTGCTGGGAGACATGAGTTGGACATGAGTGGGGGTCTGTGGAGGGTGCCCCTGGCTGCTGGGGGGTGGGGGTGCAGGGGGACATGAGTGGGGGCCTGGTGGAGGGTGCCCCTGGATGCTGGTGGGTGGGGGTGCAGGGGGACATGAGTGAGGGCCTGGTGGAGGGTGCCCCTGACTGCTGGGGGGTGGGGTGGTGGGAGACATGTGTGGGGGCCTGGTGGAGGGTGCCCCTGGATGCTGGTGGGTGGGGGTGCAGGGGGTCATGAGTGGGGGCCTGGTGGAGGGTGCCCTGCACTGCTGGGGGTGGGAGTGCAGGGGGACATGAGTGGGGGCCTGGTGGAGGGTGCCCTGCACTGCTGGGGGTGGGGGTGCAGGGAGACATGAGTTGGACATGAGTGGGGGCCTGGTGGAGGCTGCCCTGCACTGCTGGGGGGTGGGGGTGCTGGGAGACATGAGTTGGACATGAGTGGGGGTCTGTGGAGGGTGCCCCTGGCTGCTGGGGGGTGGGGGTGCAGGGGGACATGAGTGGGGGCCTGGTGGAGGGTGCCCCTGGATGCTGGTGGGTGGGGGTGCAGGGGGACATGAGTGAGGGCCTGGTGGAGGGTGCCCCTGACTGCTGGGGGGTGGGGTGGTGGGAGACATGTGTGGGGGCCTGGTGGAGGGTGCCCCTGGATGCTGGTGGGTGTGGGTGCAGGGGGTCATGATTGGGGGCCTGGTGGAGGGTGCCCCTGGCTGCTGGGGGGTGGGGGTGCAGGGGGACATGAGTGGGGGCCTGGTGGAGGGTGCCCCTGACTGCTGGGGGGTGGGGGTGCAGGGAGACATGAGTTGGACATGAGTGGGGGCCTGGTGGAGGGTGCCCCTGGCTGCTGGTGGGTGGGGGTGCAGGGAGACATGAGTTGGACATGAGTGGGGGCCTGGTGGAGGGTGCCCCTGGCTGCTGGGGGGTGGGGGTGCAGGGGGACATGAGTGGGGGCCTGGTGGAGGGTGCCCCTGACTGCTGGGGGTGCTGGGAGACATGAGTTGGACATGAGTGGGGGCCTGGTGGAGGGCGCTCCTGGCTGCTGGTGGGTGGGGGTGCAGGGAGACATGAGTTGGACATGAGTGGGGGCCTGGTGGAGGGTGCCCTGCACTGGTGGGGGGTGGGGGTGCTTGGAGACATGAGTTGGACATGAGTGGGGGCCTGGTGGAGGGTGCCCCTGGCTGCAGGTGGGTGGGGGTGCAAGGGGGCATGAGTGGGGGCCTGGTGGAGGGTGCCCCTGGCTGCTGGTGGGTGGGGGTGCAGGGGGACATGAGTGGGGTCCTGGTGGAGGGTGCCCCTGGCTGCTGGTGGGTGGGGGTTCAGGGGGACATGAGTGGGGGCCTGATGGAGGGTGCCCCTGGATGCTGGTGGGTGGGGGTGCAGGGGGACATGAGTGGGGGCCTGGTGGAGGCCTGGTGGAGGGTGCTCCTGACTGCTGGGGGATGGGGGTGGTGGGAGACATGTGTGGGGGCCTGGTGGAGGGTGCCCCTGGATGCTGGTGGGTGGGGGTGTAGGGGGTCATGAGTGGGGGCCTGGTGGAGGGTGCCCTGCACTGCTGGGGGGTGGGGGTGCTGGGAGACATGAGTTGGACATGAGTGGGGGCCTGGTGGAGGGTGCCCCTGGCTGCTGGTGGGTGGAGGTGCAGGGGACATGAGTGGGGGCCTGGTGGAGGGTGCCCTTGGCTGCTGGGGGGTGTGGGTGCAGGGGGACATGAGTGGGGGCATGGTGGAGGATGCCCCTGGATGCTGGTGGGTGGGGGTGCAGGGGGACATGAGTGGGGGCCTGGTGGAGGGTGCCCCTGACTGCTGGGGGGTGGGGGTGGTGGGAGACATGTGTGGGGGCCTGGTGGAGGGTGCCCCTGGATGCTGGTGGGTGGGGGTGCAGGGGGCCATGAGTGGGGGTCTGGTGTAGGATGCCCTGCACTGCTGGGGGGTGGGAGTGCAGTGGGACATGAGTGGGGGCCTGGTGGAGGGTGCCCTGCACTGCTGGGAGGTGGGGGTGCAGGGAGACATGAGTTGGACATGAGTGGGGGCCTGGTGGAGGGTGCCCTGCACGGCTGGGGGGTGGGGGTGCTGGGGGACATGAGTGGGGGCCTGATGGAGGGTGCCCCTGGATGCTGGTGGGTGGGGGTGCAGGGGGACATGAGTGGGGGCCTGGTGGAGGCCTGGTGGAGGGTGCTCCTGACTGCTGGGGGATGGGGGTGGTGGGAGACATGTGTGGGGGCCTGGTGGAGGGTGCCCCTGGATGCTGGTGGGTGGGGGTGTAGGGGGTCATGAGTGGGGGCCTGGTGGAGGGTGCCCTGCACTGCTGGGGGGTGGGGGTGCTGGGAGACATGAGTTGGACATGAGTGGGGGCCTGGTGGAGGGTGCCCCTGGCTGCTGGTGGGTGGAGGTGCAGGGGACATGAGTGGGGGCCTGGTGGAGGGTGCCCCTGGCTGCTGGGGGGTGTGGGTGCAGGGGGACATGAGTGGGGGCATGGTGGAGGATGCCCCTGGATGCTGGTGGGTGGGGGTGCAGGGGGACATGAGTGGGGGCCTGGTGGAGGGTGCCCCTGACTGCTGGGGGGTGGGGGCGGTGGGAGACATGTGTGGGGGCCTGGTGGAGGGTGCCCCTGGATGCTGGTGGGTGGGGGTGCAGGGGGCCATGAGTGGGGGTCTGGTGTAGGATGCCCTGCACTGCTGGGGGGTGGGAGTGCAGTGGGACATGAGTGGGGGCCTGGTGGAGGGTGCCCTGTACTGCTGGGAGGTGGGGGTGCAGGGAGACATGAGTTGGACATGAGTGGGGGCCTGGTGGAGGGTGCCCTGCACTGCTGGGGGGTGGGGGTGCTGGGAGACATGAGTTGGACATGAGTGGGGGCCTGGTGGAGGGTGCCCCTGGCTGCTGGGGGTGGGGATGCAGGGGTACATGAGTGGGGGCCTGGTGGAGGGTGCCCTGCACTGCTGGGGGATGGGGGTGCTGGGAGACATGAGTTGGACATGAGTGGGGGCCTGGTGGAGGGTGCCCCTGACTGCTGGGGTGTGGGGGTGGTGGGAGACATGTGTGGGGGCCTGGTGGAGGGTGCCCCTGGATGCTGGGGGTGGGAGTGCAGGGGGACATGGGTGGGGGCCTGGTGGAGGGTGCCCTGCACTGCTGGGGGTGGGGGTGCAGGGAGACATGAGTTGGACATGAGTGGGGGCCTGGTGGAGGGTGCCCTGCACTGCTGGGGGGTGGGGGTGCTGGAAGACATGAGTTGGACATGAGTGGGGGCCTGGTGGAGGGTGCCCCTGGCTGCTGGGGGGTGGGGGTGCAGGGGGACATGAGTGGGGGCCTGGTGGGGGTGCCCTGCACTGCTGGGGGGTGGGGGTGCTGGGAGACATGAGTTGGACATGGGTGGGGGCCTGGTGGAGGGTGCCCCTGACTGCTGGGGGTGGGGGTGGTGGGAGACATGTGTGGGGGCCTGGTGGAGTGTGCCCCTGGATGCTGGTGGGTGGGGGTGCAGGGGGTCATGAGTGGGGGCCTGGTGGAGGGTGCCCTGCACTGCTGGGGGTGGGGGTGCTGGGAGACATGAGTTGGACATGAGTGGGGGCCTGGTGGAGGGTGCCCCTGGCTGCTGGTGGGTGTGGGTGCAGGGGGACATGAGTGGGGGCCTGGTGGAGGGTGCCCCTGGCTGCTGGTGGGCGGGGGTGCAGGGGGACATGAGTGGGGGCCTGGTGGAGGTTGCCCCTGGCTGCTGGGGGGTGGGGGTGCAGGGGGACATGTGTGGGGGCCTGGTGGAGGGTGCCCCTGGATGCTGGTGGGTGGGGGTGCAGGGGGACATAAGTGGGGGCCTGGTGGAGGGTGCCCCTGACTGCTGGGCGGTGGGGGTGGTGGGAGACATGTGTGGGGGCCTGGTGGAGGGTGCCCCTGGATGCTGGTGGGTGGGGGTGCAGGGGGTCATGAGTGGGGGCCTGGTGGAGGGTGCCCTGCACTGCTGGGGGGTGGGAGTGCAGGTGGACATGAGTGGGGGCCTGGTGGAGGGTGCCCTGCACTGCTGGGGGGTGGGGGTGCAGGGAGACATGAGTTGGACATGAGTGGGGGCCTGGTGGAGGGTGCCCTGCACTGCTGGAGGGTGGGGGTGCTGGGAGACATGAGTTGGACATGAGTGGGGGCCTGGTGGAGGGTGCTCCTGGCTGCTGGGGGGTGGGGGTGCAGGGGGACATGAGTGGGGGCCTGGTGGAGGGTGCCCTGCACTGCTGGGGGGTGGGGGTGGTGGGAGACATGTGTGGGGGCCTGGTGGAGGGTGCCCCTGGATGTTGGTGGGTGGGGGTGCAGGGGGTCATGAGTGGGGGCCTGGTGGAGGGTGCCCTGCACTGCTTGGGGGTGGGGGTGCTGGGAGACATGAGTTTGACATGAGTGTGGGCTTGGTGGAGGGTGCCCCTGGCTGCTGGTGGGTGGGGATGCAGGGGGACATGAGTGGGGGCCTGGTGGTGGGTGCCCCTGGCTGCTGGTGGGTGGGGGTGCAGGAGGACATGAGTGGGGGCCTGGTGGAGGGTGCCCCTGGCTGCCGGGGGATGGGGGTGCAGGGGGACATGAGTGGGGGCCTGGTGGAGGGTGCCCCTGGATGCTGGTGGGTGGGGGTGCAGGGGGACATGCTTGGGGGCCTGGTGGAGGGTGCCCCTGACTGCTGGGGGGTGGGGGTGGTGGGAGACATGTGTGGGGGCCTGGTGGAGGGTGCCCCTGGATGCTGGTGGGTGGGGGTGCAGGGGGTCATGAGTGGGGGCCTGGTGGAGGGTGCCCTGCACTGCTGGGGGTGGGAGTGAAGGGGGACATGAATGGGGGCCTGGTGGAGGGTGCCCTGCACTGCTGGGGGTGGGGGTGCAGGGAGACATGAGTTGGACATGAGTGGGGGCCTGGTGGAGGGTGCCCTGCACTGCTGGGGGGTGGGGGTGCTGGGAGTCATGAGTTGGACATGAGTGGGGGTCTGTGGAGGGTGCCCCTGGCTGCTGGGGGGTGGGGGTGCAGGGGGACATGAGTGGGGGCCTGGTGGAGGGTGCCCCTGGATGCTGGTGGGTGGGGGTGCAGGGGGACATGAGTGAGGGCCTGGTGGAGGGTGCCCCTGACTGCTGGGGGGTGGGGTGGTGGGAGACATGTGTGGGGGCCTGGTGGAGGGTGCCCCTGGATGCTGGTGGGTGGGGGTGCAGGGGGTCATGATTGGGGGCCTGGTGGAGGGTGCCCCTGGCTGCTGGGGGGTGGGGGTGCAGGGGGACATGAGTGGGGGCCTGGTGGAGGGTGCCCCTGACTGCTGGGGGGTGGAGGTGCAGGGAGACATGAGTTGGACATGAGTGGGGGCCTGGTGGAGGGTGCCCCTGGCTGCTGGGGGGTGGGGGTGCAGGGGGACATGAGTGGGGGCCTGGTGGAGGGTGCCCCTGACTGCTGGGGGCGCTGGGAGACATGAGTTGGACATGAGTGGGGGCCTGGTGGAGGGCGCTCCTGGCTGCTGGTGGGTGGGGGTGCAGGGAGACATGAGTGGGGGCCTGGTGGAGGGTGCCCTGCACTGCTGGGGGTGGGAGTGCAGGGGGACATGAGTGGGGGCCTGGTGGAGGGTGCCCTGCACTGCTGGGGGTGGGGGTGCAGGGAGACATGAGTTGGACATGAGTGGGGGCCTGGTGGAGGGTGCCCTGCACTGCTGGGGGGTGGGGGTGCTGGGAGACATGAGTTGGACATGAGTGGGGGCCTGGTGGAGGGTGCCCCTAGCTGCTGGTGGGTGGGGGTGCAGGGAGACATGAGTTGGACATGAGTGGGGGCCAGGTGGAGGGTGCCCCTGGCTGCTGGGGGGTGGGGGTGCAGGGGGACATGAGTGGGGGCCTGGTGGAGGGTGCCCCTGACTGCTGGGGGTGCTGGGAGACATGAGTTGGACATGAGTGGGGGCCTGGTGGAGGGCGCTCCTGGCTGCTGGTGGGTGGGGGTGCAGGGAGACATGAGTTGGACATGAGTGGGGGCCTGGTGGAGGGTGCCCTGCACTGGTGGGGGGTGGGGGTGCTGGGAGACATGAGTTGGACATGAGTGGGGGCCTGGTGGAGGGTGCCCCTGGCTGCAGGTGGGTGGGGGTGCAAGGGGGCATGAGTGGGGGCCTGGTGGAGGGTGCCCCTGGCTGCTGGTGGGTGGGGGTGCAGGGGGACATGAGTGGGGTCCTGGTGGAGGGTGCCCCTGGCTGCTGGTGGGTGGGGGTTCAGGGGGACATGAGTGGGGGCCTGATGGAGGGTGCCCCTGGATGCTGGTGGGTGGGGGTGCAGGGGGACATGAGTGGGGGCCTGGTGGAGGCCTGGTGGAGGGTGCTCCTGACTGCTGGGGGATGGGGGTGGTGGGAGACATGTGTGGGGGCCTCGTGGAGGGTGCCCCTGGATGCTGGTGGGTGGGGGTGCAGGGGGTCATGAGTGGGGGCCTGGTGGAGGGTGCCCCTGGCTGCTGGGGGGTGTGGGTGCAGGGGGACATGAGTGGGGGCCTGGTGGAGGATGCCCCTGGATGCTGGTGGGTGGGGGTGCAGGGGGACATGAGTGGGGGCCTGGTGGAGGGTGCCATTGACTGCTGGGGGGTGGGGGTGGTGGGAGACATGAGTTGGACATGAGTGGGGGCCTGGTGGAGGGTGCCCCTGGCTGCTGGTGGGTGGAGGTGCAGGGGACATGAGTGGGGGCCTGGTGGAGGGTGCCCCTGGCTGCTGGGGGGTGTGGGTGCAGGGGGACATGAGTGGGGGCCTGGTGGAGGATGCCCCTGGATGCTGGTGGGTGGGGGTGCAGGGGGACATGAGTGGGGGCCTGGTGGAGGGTGACATTGACTGCTGGGGGGTGGGGGTGGTGGGAGACATGAGTGGGGGCCTGGTGGAGGGTGCCCCTGGCTGCTGGGGGGTGTGGGTGCAGGGGGACATGAGTGGGGGCCTGGTGGAGGATGCCCCTGGATGCTGGTGGGTGGGGGTGCAGGGGGACATGAGTGGGGGCCTGGTGGAGGGTGCCATTGACTGCTGGGGGGTGGGGGTGGTGGGAGACATGTGTGGGGGCCTGGTGAAGGGTGCCCCTGGATGCTGGTGGGTGGGGGTGCAGGGGGCCATGAGTGGGGGTCTGGTGTAGGATGCCCTGCACTGCTGGGGGGTGGGAGTGCAGTGGGACATGAGTGGGGGCCTGGTGGAGGGTGCCCTGCACTGCTGGGAGGTGGGGGTGCAGGGAGACATGAGTTGGACATGAGTGGGGGCCTGGTGGAGGGTGCCCCTGGCTGCTGGGGGGTGGGGATGCAGGGGGACATGAGTGGGGGCCTGGTGGAGGGTGCCCTGCACTGCTGGGGGATGGGGGTGCTGGGAGACATGAGTTGGACATGAGTGGGGGCCTGGTGGAGGGTGCCCCCGACTGCTGGGGGGTGGGGGTGGTGGGAGACATGTGTGGGGGCCTGGTGGAGGGTGCCCCTGGATGCTGGGGGTGGGAGTGCAGGGGGACATGGGTGGGGGCCTGGTGGAGGGTGCCCTGCACTGCTGGGGGGTGGGGGTGCAGGGAGACATGAGTTGGACATGAGTGGGGGCCTGGTGGAGGGTGCCCTGCACTGCTGGGGGGTGGGGGTGCTGGAAGACATGAGTTGGACATGAGTGGGGGCCTGGTGGAGGGTGCCCCTGGCTGCTGGGGGGTGGGGGTGCAGGGGGACATGAGTGGGGGCCTGGTGGGGGTGCCCTGCACTGCTGGGGGGTGGGGGTGCTGGGAGACATGAGTTGGACATGGGTGGGGGCCTGGTGGAGGGTGCCCCTGACTGCTGGGGGTGGGGGTGGTGGGAGACATGTGTGGGGGCCTGGTGGAGTGTGCCCCTGGATGCTGGTGGGTGGGGGTGCAGGGGGTCATGAGTGGGGGCCTGGTGGAGGGTGCCCTGCACTGCTGGGGGTGGGGGTGCTGGGAGACATGAGTTGGACATGAGTGGGGGCCTGGTGGAGGGTGCCCCTGGCTGCTGGTGGGTGTGGGTGCAGGGGGACATGAGTGGGGGCCTGGTGGAGGGTGCCCCTGGCTGCTGGTGGGCGGGGGTGCAGGGGGACATGAGTGGGGGCCTGGTGGAGGGTGCCCCTGGCTGCTGGGGGATGGGGGTGCAGGGGGACATGTGTGGGGGCCTGGTGGAGGGTGCCCCTGGATGCTGGTGGGTGGGGGTGCAGGGGGACATAAGTGGGGGCCTGGTGGAGGGTGCCCCTGACTGCTGGGGGGTGGGGGTGGTGGGAGACATGTGTGGGGGCCTGGTGGAGGGTGCCCCTGGATGCTGGTGGGTGGGGGTGCAGGGGGTCATGAGTGGGGGCCTGGTGGAGGGTGCCCTGCACTGCTGGGGGGTGGGAGTGCAGGTGGACATGAGTGGGGGCCTGGTGGAGGGTGCCCTGCACTGCTGGGGGGTGGGGGTGCAGGGAGACATGAGTTGGACATGAGTGGGGGCCTGGTGGAGGGTGCCCTGCACTGCTGGGGGGTGGGGGTGCAGGGGGACATGAGTGGGGGCCTGGTGGAGGGTGCCCTGCACTGCTGGGGGGTGGGGGTGGTGGGAGACATGTGTGGGGGCCTGGTGGAGGGTGCCCCTGGATGCTGGTGGGTGGGGGTGCAGGGGGACATGAGTGGGGGCCTGGTGGAGGGTGCCCCTGGATGCTGGTGGGTGGGGGTGCAGGGGGTCATGATTGGGGGCCTGGTGGAGGGTGCCCCTGGCTGCTTGGGGGTGGGGGTGCAGGGGGACATGAGTGGGGGCCTGGTGGAGGGTGCCCCTGACTGCTGGGGGATGGGGGTGCAGGGAGACATGAGTTGGACATGAGTGGGGGCCTGGTGGAGGGTGCCCCTAGCTGCTGGTGGGTGGGGGTGCAGGGAGACATGAGTTGGACATGAGTGGGGGCCTGGTGGAGGGTGCCCCTGGCTGCTGGGGGGTGGAGGTGCAGGGGGACATGAGTGGGGGCCTGGTGGAGGGTGCCCCTGACTGCTGGGGGTGCTGGGAGACATGAGTTGGACATGAGTGGGGGCCTGGTGGAGGGCGCTCCTGGCTGCTGGTGGGTGGGGGTGCAGGGAGACATGAGTTGGACATGAGTGGGGGCCTGGTGGAGGGTGCCCTGCACTGGTGGGGGGTGGGGGTGCTGGGAGACATGAGTTGGACATGAGTGGGGGCCTGGTGGAGGGTGCCCCTGGCTGCAGGTGGGTGGGGGTGCAAGGGGGCATGAGTGGGGGCCTGGTGGAGGGTGCCCCTGGCTGCTGGTGGGTGGGGGTGCAGGGGGACATGAGTGGGGTCCTGGTGGAGGGTGCCCCTGGCTGCTGGTGGGTGGGGGTTCAGGGGGACATGTGTGGGGGCCTGGTGGAGGGTGCCCCTGGATGCTGGGGGTGGGAGTGCAGGGGGACATGGGTGGGGGCCTGGTGGAGGGTGCCCTGCACTGCTGGGGGGTGGGGGTGCAGGGAGACATGAGTTGGACATGAGTGGGGGCCTGGTGGAGGGTGCCCTGCACTGCTGGGGGGTGGGGGTGCTGGAAGACATGAGTTGGACATGAGTGGGGGCCTGGTGGAGGGTGCCCCTGGCTGCTGGGGGGTGGGGGTGCAGGGGGACATGAGTGGGGGCCTGGTGGGGGTGCCCTGCACTGCTGGGGGGTGGGGGTGCAGGGGGACATGAGTGGGGGCCTGGTGGAGGGTGCCCCTGACTGCTGGGGGTGGGGGTGGTGGGAGACATGTGTGGGGGCCTGGTGGAGGGTGCCCCTGGCTGCTGGTGGGTGGGGGTTCAGGGGGACATGAGTGGGGGCCTGATGGAGGGTGCCCCTGGATGCTGGTGGGTGGGGGTGCAGGGGGACATGAGTGGGGGCCTGGTGGAGGCCTGGTGGAGGGTGTTCCTGACTGCTGGGGGATGGGGGTGGTGGGAGACATGTGTGGGGGCCTCGTGGAGGGTGCCCCTGGATGCTGGTGGGTGGGGGTGCAGGGGGTCATGAGTGGGGGCCTGGTGGAGGGTGCCCTGCACTGCTGGGGGGTGGGGGTGCTGGGAGACATGAGTTGGACATGAGTGGGGGCCTGGTGGAGGGTGCCCCTGGCTGCTGGTGGGTGGAGGTGCAGGGGACATGAGTGGGGGCCTGGTGGAGGGTGCCCCTGGCTGCTGGGGGGTGTGGGTGCAGGGGGACATGAGTGGGGGCCTGGTGGAGGATGCCCCTGGATGCTGGTGGGTGGGGGTGCAGGGGGACATGAGTGGGGGCCTGGTGGAGGGTGCCATTGACTGCTGGGGGGTGGGGGTGGTGGGAGACATGTGTGGGGGCCTGGTGGAGGGTGCCCCTGGATGCTGGTGGGTGGGGGTGCAGGGGGCCATGAGTGGGGGCTTGGTGGAGGGTGCCCTGCACTGCTGGGAGGTGGGGGTGCAGGGAGACATGAGTTGGACATGAGTGGGGGCCTGGTGGAGGGTGCCCTGCACTGCTGGCGGGTGGGGGTGCTGGGAGACATGAGTTGGACATGAGTGGGGGCCTGGTGGAGGGTGCCCCTGGCTGCTGGGGGTGGGGATGCAGGGGGACATGAGTGGGGGCCTGGTGGAGGGTGCCCTGCACTGCTGGGGGATGGGGGTGCTGGGAGACATGAGTTGGACATGAGTGGGGGCCTGGTGGAGGGTGCCCCTGACTGCTGGGGGGTGGGGGTGGTGGGAGACATGTGTGGGGGCCTGGTGGAGGGTGCCCCTGGATGCTGGGGGTGGGAGTGCAGGGGGACATGGGTGGGGGCCTGGTGGAGGGTGCCCTGCACTGCTGGGGGGTGGGGGTGCAGGGAGACATGAGTTGGACATGAGTGGGGGCCTGGTGGAGGGTGCCCTGCACTGCTGGGGGGTGGGGGTGCTGGAAGACATGAGTTGGACATGAGTGGGGGCCTGGTGGAGGGTGCCCCTGGCTGCTGGGGGGTGGGGGTGCAGGGGGACATGAGTGGGGGCCTGGTGGGGGTGCCCTGCACTGCTGGGGGGTGGGGGTGCTGGGAGACATGAGTTGGACATGGGTGGGGGCCTGGTGGAGGGTGCCCCTGACTGCTGGGGGTGGGGGTGGTGGGAGACATGTGTGGGGGCCTGGTGGAGTGTGCCCCTGGATGCTGGTGGGTGGGGGTGCAGGGGGTCATGAGTGGGGGCCTGGTGGAGGGTGCCCTGCACTGCTGGGGGTGGGGGTGCTGGGAGACATGAGTTGGACATGAGTGGGGGCCTGGTGGAGGGTGCCCCTGGCTGCTGGTGGGTGTGGGTGCAGGGGGACATGAGTGGGGGCCTGGTGGAGGGTGCCCCTGGCTGCTGGTGGGCGGGGGTGCAGGGGGACATGAGTGGGGGCCTGGTGGAGGGTGCCCCTGGCTGCTGGGGGGTGGGGGTGCAGGGGGACATGTGTGGGGGCCTGGTGGAGGGTGCCCCTGGATGCTGGTGGGTGGGGGTGCAGGGGGACATAAGTGGGGGCCTGGTGGAGGGTGCCCCTGACTGCTGGGGGGTGGGGGTGGTGGGGGACATGTGTGGGGGCCTGGTGGAGGGTGCCCCTGGATGCTGGTGGGTGGGGGTGCAGGGGGTCATGAGTGGGGGCCTGGTGGAGGGTGCCCTGCACTGCTGGGGGGTGGGAGTGCAGGTGGACATGAGTGGGGGCCTGGTGGAGGGTGCCCTGCACTGCTGGGGGGTGGGGGTGCAGGGAGACATGAGTTGGACATGAGTGGGGGCCTGGTGGAGGGTGCCCTGCACTGCTGGGGGGTGGGGGTGCAGGGGGACATGAGTGGGGGCCTGGTGGAGGGTGCCCTGCACTGCTGGGAGGTGGGGGTGGTGGGAGACATGTGTGGGGGCCTGGTGGAGGGTGCCCCTGGATGCTGGTGGGTGGGGGTGCAGGGGGACATGAGTGGGGGCCTGGTGGAGGGTGCCCTGCACTGCTGGGGGTGGGGGTGGTGGGAGACATGTGTGGGGGCCTGGTGGAGGGTGCCCCTGGCTGCTGGTGGGTGGGGATGCAGGGGGACATGAGTGGGGGCCTGGTGGAGGGTGCCCCTGGCTGCTGGTGGGTGGGGGTGCAGGAGGACATGAGTGGGGGCCTGGTGGAGGGTGCCTTGCACTGCTGGGGGTGGGAGTGCAGGGGGACATGAGTGGGGGCCTGGTGGAGGGTGCCCTGCACTGCTGGGGGTGGGAGTGCAGGGGGACATGAGTGGGGGCCTGGTGGAGGGTGCCCTGCACTGCTGGGGGTGGGGGTGCAGGGAGACATGAGTTGGACATGAGTGGGGGCCTGGTGGAGGGTGCCCTGCACTGCTGGGGGGTGGGGGTGCTGGGAGACATGAGTTGGACATGAGTGGGGGTCTGTGGAGGGTGCCCCTGGCTGCTGGGGGGTGGGGGTGCAGGGGGACATGAGTG
This sequence comes from Ambystoma mexicanum, assembly GCF_040938575.1. Classification (NCBI taxonomy): domain Eukaryota; kingdom Metazoa; phylum Chordata; class Amphibia; order Caudata; family Ambystomatidae; genus Ambystoma; species Ambystoma mexicanum. The sequence goes on from NC_090921.1 coordinate 989,351,667, forward strand.
GGGGCCTGGTGGAGGGTGCCCCTGGCTGCAGGTGGGTGGGGGTGCAAGGGGGCATGAGTGGGGGCCTGGTGGAGGGTGCCCCTGGCTGCTGGTGGGTGGGGGTGCAGGGGGACATGAGTGGGGTCCTGGTGGAGGGTGCCCCTGGCTGCTGGTGGGTGGGGGTTCAGGGGGACATGTGTGGGGGCCTGGTGGAGGGTGCCCCTGGATGCTGGGGGTGGGAGTGCAGGGGGACATGGGTGGGGGCCTGGTGGAGGGTGCCCTGCACTGCTGGGGGGTGGGGGTGCAGGGAGACATGAGTTGGACATGAGTGGGGGCCTGGTGGAGGGTGCCCTGCACTGCTGGGGGGTGGGGGTGCTGGAAGACATGAGTTGGACATGAGTGGGGGCCTGGTGGAGGGTGCCCCTGGCTGCTGGGGGGTGGGGGTGCAGGGGGACATGAGTGGGGGCCTGGTGGGGGTGCCCTGCACTGCTGGGGGGTGGGGGTGCTGGGAGACATGAGTTGGACATGGGTGGGGGCCTGGTGGAGGGTGCCCCTGACTGCTGGGGGTGGGGGTGGTGGGAGACATGTGTGGGGGCCTGGTGGAGGGTGCCCCTGGCTGCTGGTGGGTGGGGGTTCAGGGGGACATGAGTGGGGGCCTGATGGAGGGTGCCCCTGGATGCTGGTGGGTGGGGGTGCAGGGGGACATGAGTGGGGGCCTGGTGGAGGCCTGGTGGAGGGTGCTCCTGACTGCTGGGGGATGGGGGTGGTGGGAGACATGTGTGGGGGCCTCGTGGAGGGTGCCCCTGGATGCTGGTGGGTGGGGGTGCAGGGGGTCATGAGTGGGGGCCTGGTGGAGGGTGCCCTGCACTGCTGGGGGGTGGGGGTGCTGGGAGACATGAGTTGGACATGAGTGGGGGCCTCGTGGAGGGTGCCCCTGGCTGCTGGTGGGTGGAGGTGAAGGGGACATGAGTGGGGGCCTGGTGGAGGGTGCCCCTGGCTGCTGGGGGGTGTGGGTGCAGGGGGACATGAGTGGGGGCCTGGTGGAGGATGCCCCTGGATGCTGGTGGGTGGGGGTGCAGGGGGACATGAGTGGGGGCCTGGTGGAGGGTGCCATTGACTGCTGGGGGGTGGGGGTGGTGGGAGACATGTGTGGGGGCCTGGTGGAGGGTGCCCCTGGATGCTGGTGGGTGGGGGTGCAGGGGGCCATGAGTGGGGGCTTGGTGGAGGGTGCCCTGCACTGCTGGGAGGTGGGGGTGCAGGGAGACATGAGTTGGACATGAGTGGGGGCCTGGTGGAGGGTGCCCTGCACTGCTGGGGGGTGGGGGTGCTGGGAGACATGAGTTGGACATGAGTGGGGGCCTGGTGGAGGGTGCCCCTGGCTGCTGGGGGGTGGGGATGCAGGGGGACATGAGTGGGGGCCTGGTGGAGGGTGCCCTGCACTGCTGGGGGATGGGGGTGCTGGGAGACATGAGTTGGACATGAGTGGGGGCCTGGTGGAGGGTGCCCCTGACTGCTGGGGGGTGGGGGTGGTGGGAGACATGTGTGGGGGCCTGGTGGAGGGTGCCCCTGGATGCTGGGGGTGGGAGTGCAGGGGGACATGGGTGGGGGCCTGGTGGAGGGTGCCCAGCACTGCTCGGGGGTGGGGGTGCAGGGAGACATGAGTTGGACATGAGTGGGGGCCTGGTGGAGGGTGCCCTACACTGCTGGGGGGTGGGGGTGCTGGAAGACATGAGTTGGACATGAGTGGGGGCCTGGTGGAGGGTGCCCCTGGCTGCTGGGGGGTGGGGGTGCAGGGGGACATGAGTGGGGGCCTGGTGGGGGTGCCCTGCACTGCTGGGGGGTGGGGGTGCTGGGAGACATGAGTTGGACATGGGTGGGGGCCTGGTGGAGGGTGCCCCTGACTGCTGGGGGTGGGGGTGGTGGGAGACATGTGTGGGGGCCTGGTGGAGTGTGCCCCTGGATGCTGGTGGGTGGGGGTGCAGGGGGTCATGAGTGGGGGCCTGGTGGAGGGTGCCCTGCACTGCTGGGGGTGGGGGTGCTGGGAGACATGAGTTGGACATGAGTGGGGGCCTGGTGGAGGGTGCCCCTGGCTGCTGGTGGGTGTGGGTGCAGGGGGACATGAGTGGGGGCCTGGTGGAGGGTGCCCCTGGCTGCTGGTGGGCGGGGGTGCAGGGGGACATGAGTGGGGGCCTGGTGGAGGGTGCCCCTGGCTGCTGGGGGGTGGGGGTGCAGGGGGACATGTGTGGGGGCCTGGTGGAGGGTGCCCCTGGATGCTGGTGGGTGGGGGTGCAGGGGGACATAAGTGGGGGCCTGGTGGAGGGTGCCCCTGACTGCTGGGGGGTGGGGGTGGTGGGAGACATGTGTGGGGGCCTGGTGGAGGGTGCCCCTGGATGCTGGTGGGTGGAGGTGCAGGGGGTCATGAGTGGGGGCCTGGTGGAGGGTGCCCTGCACTGCTGGGGGGTGGGAGTGCAGGTGGACATGAGTGGGGGCCTGGTGGAGGGTGCCCTGCACTGCTGGGGGGTGGGGGTGCAGGGAGACATGAGTTGGACATGAGTGGGGGCCTGGTGGAGGGTGCCCTGCACTGCTGGGGGGTGGGGGTGCAGGGGGACATGAGTGGGGGCCTGGTGGAGGGTGCCCTGCACTGCTGGGGGGTGGGGGTGGTGGGAGACATGTGTGGGGGCCTGGTGGAGGGTGCCCCTGGATGCTGGTGGGTGGGGGTGCAGGGGGACATGAGTGGGGGCCTGGTGGAGGGTGCCCTGCACTGCTGGGGGGTGGGGGTGGTGGGAGACATGTGTGGGGGCCTGGTGGAGGGTGCCCCTGGCTGCTGGTGGGTGGGGATGCAGGGGGACATGAGTGGGGGCCTGGTGGAGGGTGCCCCTGGCTGCTGGTGGGTGGGGGTGCAGGAGGACATGAGTGGGGGCCTGGTGGAGGGTGCCCTGCACTGCTGGGGGTGGGAGTGCAGGGGGACATGAGTGGGGGCCTGGTGGAGGGTGCCCTGCACTGCTGGGGGTGGGAGTGCAGGGGGACATGAGTGGGGGCCTGGTGGAGGGTGCCCTGCACTGCTGGGGGTGGGGGTGCAGGGAGACATGAGTTGGACATGAGTGGGGGCCTGGTGGAGGGTGCCCTGCACTGCTGGGGGGTGGGGGTGCTGGGAGACATGAGTTGGACATGAGTGGGGGTCTGTGGAGGGTGCCCCTGGCTGCTGGGGGGTGGGGGTGCAGGGGGACATGAGTGGGGGCCTGGTGGAGGGTGCCCCTGGATGCTGGTGGGTGGGGGTGCAGGGGGACATGAGTGAGGGCCTGGTGGAGGGTGCCCCTGACTGCTGGGGGGTGGGGTGGTGGGAGACATGTGTGGGGGCCTGGTGGAGGGTGCCCCTGGATGCTGGTGGGTGGGGGTGCAGGGGGTCATGAGTGGGGGCCTGGTGGAGGGTGCCCCTGGCTGCTGGGGGGTGGGGGTGCAGGGGGACATGAGTGGGGGCCTGGTGGAGGGTGCCCCTGACTGCTGGGGGGTGGAGGTGCAGGGAGACATGAGTTGGACATGAGTGGGGGCCTGGTGGAGGGTGCCCCTGGCTGCTGGGGGGTGGGGGTGCAGGGGGACATGAGTGGGGGCCTGGTGGAGGGTGCCCCTGACTGCTGGGGGTGCTGGGAGACATGAGTTGGACATGAGTGGGGGTCTGGTGGAGGGCGCTCCTGGCTGCTGGTGGGTGGGGGTGCAGGGAGACATGAGTTGGACATGAGTGGGGGCCTGGTGGAGGGTGCCCTGCACTGGTGGGGGTGGGGGTGCTGGGAGACATGAGTTGGACATGAGTGGGGGCCTGGTGGAGGGTGCCCCTGGCTGCAGGTGGGTGGGGGTGCAAGGGGGCATGAGTGGGGGCCTGGTGGAGGGTGCCCCTGGCTGCTGGTGGGTGGGGGTGCAGGGGGACATGAGTGGGGTCCTGGTGGAGGGTGCCCCTGGCTGCTGGTGGGTGGGGGTGCAGGGGGACATGAGTGGGGGCCTGGTGGAGGGTGCCCCTGGATGCTGGTGGGTGGGGGTGCAGGGGGACATGAGTGGGGGCCTGGTGGAGGGTGCTCCTGACTGCTGGGGGATGGGGGTGGTGGGAGACATGTGTGGGGGCCTGGTGGAGGGTGCCCCTGGATGCTGGTGGGTGGGGGTGCAGGGGGACATGAGTGGGGGCCTAGTGGAGGGTGCCCTGCACTGCTGGGGGGTGGGGGTGCTGGGAGACATGAGTTGGACATGAGTGGGGGCCTGGTGGAGGGTGCCCCTGGCTGCTGGTGGGTGGAGGTGCAGGGGACATGAGTGGGGGCCTGGTGGAGGGTGCCCCTGGCTGCTGGGGGGTGTGGGTGCAGGGGGACATGAGTGGGGGCCTGGTGGAGGGTGCCCCTGGATGCTGGTGGGTGGGGGTGCAGGGGGACATGAGTGGGGGCCTGGTGGAGGGTGCCCCTGACTGCTGGGGGGTTGGGGGTGGTGGGAGACATGTGTGGGGGCCTGGTGGAGGGTGCCCCTGGATGCTGGTGGGTGGGGGTGCAGGGGGCCATGAGTGGGGGTCTGGTGTAGGATGCCCTGCACTGCTGGGGGGTGGGAGTGCAGTGGGACATGAGTGGGGGCCTGGTGGAGGGTGCCCTGCACTGCTGGGAGGTGGGGGTGCAGGGAGACATGAGTTGGACATGAGTGGGGGCCTGGTGGAGGGTGCCCTGCACTGCTGGGGGGTGGGGGTGCTGGGAGACATGAGTTGGACATGAGTCGGGGCCTGGTGGAGGGTGCCCCTGGCTGCTGGGGGGTGGGGATGCAGGGGGACATGAGTGGGGGCCTGGTGGAGGGTGCCCCTGGCTGCTGGTGGGCGGGGGTGCAGGGGGACATGAGTGGGGGCCTGGTGGAGGGTGCCCCTGGCTGCTGGGGGGTGGGGGTGCAGGGGGACATGTGTGGGGGCCTGGTGGAGGGTGCCCCTGGATGCTGGTGGGTGGGGGTGCAGGGGGACATAAGTGGGGGCCTGGTGGAGGGTGCCCCTGACTGCTGGGGGGTGGGGGTGGTGGGAGACATGTGTGGGGGCCTGGTGGAGGGTGCCCCTGGATGCTGGTGGGTGGAGGTGCAGGGGGTCATGAGTGGGGGCCTGGTGGAGGGTGCCCTGCACTGCTGGGGGGTGGGAGTGCAGGTGGACATGAGTGGGGGCCTGGTGGAGGGTGCCCTGCACTGCTGGGGGGTGGGGGTGCAGGGAGACATGAGTTGGACATGAGTGGGGGCCTGGTGGAGGGTGCCCTGCACTGCTGGGGGGTGGGGGTGCAGGGGGACATGAGTGGGGGCCTGGTGGAGGGTTCCCTGCACTGCTGGGGGGTGGGGGTGGTGGGAGACATGTGTGGGGGCCTGGTGGAGGGTGCCCCTGGATGCTGGTGGGTGGGGGTGCAGGGGGACATGAGTGGGGGCCTGGTGGAGGGTGCCCTGCACTGCTGGGGGGTGGGGGTGGTGGAAGACATGTGTGGGGGCCTGGTGGAGGGTGCCCCTGGCTGCTGGTGGGTGGGGATGCAGGGGGACATGAGTGGGGGCCTGGTGGAGGGTGCCCCTGGCTGCTGGTGGGTGGGGGTGCAGGAGGACATGAGTGGGGGCCTGGTGGAGGGTGCCCTGCACTGCTGGGGGTGGGAGTGCAGGGGGACATGAGTGGGGGCCTGGTGGAGGGTGCCCTGCACTGCTGGGGGTGGGAGTGCAGGGGGACATGAGTGGGGGCCTGGTGGAGGGTGCCCTGCACTGCTGGGGGTGGGGGTGCAGGGAGACATGAGTTGGACATGAGTGGGGGCCTGGTGGAGGGTGCCCTGCACTGCTGGGGGGTGGGGGTGCTGGGAGACATGAGTTGGACATGAGTGGGGGTCTGTGGAGGGTGCCCCTGGCTGCTGGGGGGTGGGGGTGCAGGGGGACATGAGTGGGGGCCTGGTGGAGGGTGCCCCTGGATGCTGGTGGGTGGGGGTGCAGGGGGACATGAGTGAGGGCCTGGTGGAGGGTGCCCCTGACTGCTGGGGGGTGGGGTGGTGGGAGACATGTGTGGGGGCCTGGTGGAGGGTGCCCCTGGATGCTGGTGGGTGGGGGTGCAGGGGGTCATGAGTGGGGGCCTGGTGGAGGGTGCCCCTGGCTGCTGGGGGGTGGGGGTGCAGGGGGACATGAGTGGGGGCCTGGTGGAGGGTGCCCCTGACTGCTGGGGGGTGGAGGTGCAGGGAGACATGAGTTGGACATGAGTGGGGGCCTGGTGGAGGGTGCCCCTGGCTGCTGGGGGGTGGGGGTGCAGGGGGACATGAGTGGGGGCCTGGTGGAGGGTGCCCCTGACTGCTGGGGGTGCTGGGAGACATGAGTTGGACATGAGTGGGGGTCTGGTGGAGGGCGCTCCTGGCTGCTGGTGGGTGGGGGTGCAGGGAGACATGAGTTGGACATGAGTGGGGGCCTGGTGGAGGGTGCCCCTGGCTGCAGGTGGGTGGGGGTGCAAGGGGGCATGAGTGGGGGCCTGGTGGAGGGTGCCCCTGGCTGCTGGTGGGTGGGGGTGCAGGGGGACATGAGTGGGGTCCTGGTGGAGGGTGCCCCTGGCTGCTGGTGGGTGGGGGTGCAGGGGGACATGAGTGGGGGCCTGGTGGAGGGTGCCCCTGGATGCTGGTGGGTGGGGGTGCAGGGGGACATGAGTGGGGGCCTGGTGGAGGGTGCTCCTGACTGCTGGGGGATGGGGGTGGTGGGAGACATGTGTGGGGGCCTGGTGGAGGGTGCCCCTGGATGCTGGTGGGTGGGGGTGCAGGGGGACATGAGTGGGGGCCTAGTGGAGGGTGCCCTGCACTGCTGGGGGGTGGGGGTGCTGGGAGACATGAGTTGGACATGAGTGGGGGCCTGGTGGAGGGTGCCCCTGGCTGCTGGTGGGTGGAGGTGCAGGGGACATGAGTGGGGGCCTGGTGGAGGGTGCCCCTGGCTGCTGGGGGGTGTGGGTGCAGGGGGACATGAGTGGGGGCCTGGTGGAGGGTGCCCCTGGATGCTGGTGGGTGGGGGTGCAGGGGGACATGAGTGGGGGCCTGGTGGAGGGTGCCCCTGACTGCTGGGGGGTTGGGGGTGGTGGGAGACATGTGTGGGGGCCTGGTGGAGGGTGCCCCTGGATGCTGGTGGGTGGGGGTGCAGGGGGCCATGAGTGGGGGTCTGGTGTAGGATGCCCTGCACTGCTGGGGGGTGGGAGTGCAGTGGGACATGAGTGGGGGCCTGGTGGAGGGTGCCCTGCACTGCTGGGAGGTGGGGGTGCAGGGAGACATGAGTTGGACATGAGTGGGGGCCTGGTGGAGGGTGCCCTGCACTGCTGGGGGGTGGGGGTGCTGGGAGACATGAGTTGGACATGAGTCGGGGCCTGGTGGAGGGTGCCCCTGGCTGCTGGGGGGTGGGGATGCAGGGGGACATGAGTGGGGGCCTGGTGGAGGGTGCCCTTCACTGCTGGGGGATGGGGGTGCTGGGAGACATGAGTTGGACATGAGTGGGGGCCTGGTGGAGGGTGCCCCTGACTGCTGGGGGGTGGGGGTGGTGGGAGACATGTGTGGGGGCCTGGTGGAGGGTGCCCCTGGATGCTGGGGGTGGGAGTGCAGGGGGACATGGGTGGGGGCCTGGTGGAGGGTGCCCTGCACTGCTGGGGGATGGGGGTGCTGGGAGACATGAGTTGGACATGGGTGGGGGCCTGGTGGAGGGTGCCCCTGACTGCTGGGGGTGGGGGTGGTGGGAGACATGTGTGGTGGCCTGGTGGAGTGTGCCCCTGGATGCTGGTGGGTGGGGGTGCAGGGGGTCATGAGTGGGGGCCTGGTGGAGGGTGCCCTGCACTGCTGGGGTTGGGGGTGCTGGGAGACATGAGTTGGACATGAGTGGGGGCCTGGTGGAGGGTGCCCCTGGCTGCTGGTGGGTGTGGGTGCAGGGGGACATGAGTGGGGGCCTGGTGGAGGGTGCCCCTGGCTGCTGGTGGGCGGGGGTGCAGGGGGACATGAGTGGGGGCCTGGTGGAGGGTGCCCCTGGCTGCTGGGGGGTGGGGGTGCAGGGGGACATGTGTGGGGGCCTGGTGGAGGGTGCCCCTGGATGCTGGTGGGTGGGGGTGCAGGGGGACATAAGTGGGGGCCTGGTGGAGGGTGCCCCTGACTGCTGGGGGGTGGGGGTGGTGGGAGACATGTGTGGAGGCCTGGTGGAGGGTGCCCCTGGATGCTGGTGGGTGGGGGTGCAGGGGGTCATGAGTGGGGGCCTGGTGGAGGGTGCCCTGCACTGCTGGTGGGTGGGAGCGCAGGGGGACATGAGTGGGGGCCTGGTGGAGGGTGCCCTGCACTGCTGGGGGGTGGGGTGCAGGGAGACATGAGTTGGACATGAGTGGGGGCCTGGTGGAGGGTGCCCTGCACTGCTGGGGGGTGGGGGTGCTGGGAGACATGAGTTGGACATGAGTCGGGGCCTGTGGAGGGTGCCCCTGGCTGCTGGGGGGTGGGGGTGCAGGGGGACATGAGTGAGGGCCTGGTGGAGGGTGCCCCTGACTGCTGGGGGGTGGGGGTGGTGGGAGACATGTGTGGGGGCCTGGTGGAGGGTGCCCCTGGATGCTGGTGGGTGGGGGTGCAGGGGGTCATGAGTGGGGTCCTGGTCGAGGGTGCCCCTGGCTGCTGGTGGGTGGGAGTGCAGGGGGACATGAGTGGGGGCCTGGTGGAGGGTGCCCCTGACTGCTGGGGGGTGGGGGTGCAGGGAGACATGAGTTGGACATGAGTGGGGGCCTGGTGGAGGGTGCCCCTGACTGCTGGGGGGTGGGGGTGCTGGGAGACATGTGTGGGGGCCTGGTGGAGGGTGCCCCTGGATGCTGGTGGGTGGGGGTGCAGGGGGCCATGAGTGGGGGCCTGGTGGAGGGTGCCCTTGGCTGCTGGTGGGTGGGGGTGCAGGGAGACATGAGTTGGACATGATTGGGGGCCTGGTGGAGGGTGCCCTGCACTGCTGGGCGGTGGGGGTGCTGGGAGACATGAGTTGGACATGAGTGGGGGCCTGGTGGAGGGTGCTCCTGGCTGCTGGTGGGTGGGGGTGCAGGGGGTCATGAGTGGGGGTCTGGTGGAGGGTGCCCCTGGCTGCTGGTGGGTGGGGGTGCAGGGAGACATGAGTTGGACATGAGTGGGGGCCTGGTGGAGGGTGCCCCTGGCTGCTGGTGGGTGGGGGTGCAGGGAGATATGAGTTGGACATGAGTGGGGGCCTGGTGGAGGGTGCCCTGCACTGCTGGGGGGTGGGAGTGCAGGGGGACATGAGTGGGGGCCTGGTGGAGGGTGCCCTGCACTGCTGGGGGTGCAGGGAGACATGAGTTGGACATGAGTGGGGGCCTGGTGGAGGGTGCCCTGCACTGCTGGGGGGTGGGAGTGCAGGGGGACATGAGTGGCGGCCTGGTGGAGGGTGCCCTGCACTGCTGGGGGGTGGGGGTGCAGGGAGACATGAGTTGGACATGAGTGGGGGCCTGGTGGAGGGTGCCCTGCACTGCTGGGGGGTGGGGGTGCTGGGAGACATGAGTTGGACATGAGTGGGGGCCTGGTGGAGGGTGCCCCTGGCTGCTGGGGGGTGGGTGTTCAGGGGGACATGAGTGGGGGCCTGGTGGAGGGTGCCCCTGACTGCTGGGGGGTGGGGGTGGTGGGAGACATGTGTGGGGGCCTGGTGGAGGGTGCCTCTGGATGCTGGTGGGTGGGGGTGCAGGGGGACATGAGTGGGGGCCTGGTGGAGGGTGCCCCTGGCTGCTGGGTGGTGGGGGTGCAGGGGGACATGATTGGGGGCCTGGTGGAGGGTGCCCCTGACTGCTGGGGGTGGGGGTGGTGGGAGACATGTGTGGTGGCCTGGTGGAGTGTGCCCCTGGATGCTGGTGGGTGGGGGTGCAGGGGGTCATGAGTGGGGGCCTGGTGGAGGGTGCCCTGCACTGCTGGGGTTGGGGGTGCTGGGAGACATGAGTTGGACATGAGTGGGGGCCTGGTGGAGGGTGCCCCTGGCTGCTGGTGGGTGTGGGTGCAGGGGGACATGAGTGGGGGCCTGGTGGAGGGTGCCCCTGGCTGCTGGTGGGCGGGGGTGCAGGGGGACATGAGTGGGGGCCTGGTGGAGGGTGCCCCTGGCTGCTGGGGGGTGGGGGTGCAGGGGGACATGTGTGGGGGCCTGGTGGAGGGTGCCCCTGGATGCTGGTGGGTGGGGGTGCAGGGGGACATAAGTGGGGGCCTGGTGGAGGGTGCCCCTGACTGCTGGGGGGTGGGGGTGGTGGGAGACATGTGTGGAGGCCTGGTGGAGGGTGCCCCTGGATGCTGGTGGGTGGGGGTGCAGGGGGTCATGAGTGGGGGCCTGGTGGAGGGTGCCCTGCACTGCTGGTGGGTGGGAGCGCAGGGGGACATGAGTGGGGGCCTGGTGGAGGGTGCCCTGCACTGCTGGGGGGTGGGGTGCAGGGAGACATGAGTTGGACATGAGTGGGGGCCTGGTGGAGGGTGCCCTGCACTGCTGGGGGGTGGGGGTGCTGGGAGACATGAGTTGGACATGAGTCGGGGCCTGTGGAGGGTGCCCCTGGCTGCTGGGGGGTGGGGGTGCAGGGGGACATGAGTGAGGGCCTGGTGGAGGGTGCCCCTGACTGCTGGGGGGTGGGGGTGGTGGGAGACATGTGTGGGGGCCTGGTGGAGGGTGCCCCTGGATGCTGGTGGGTGGGGGTGCAGGGGGTCATGAGTGGGGTCCTGGTCGAGGGTGCCCCTGGCTGCTGGTGGGTGGGAGTGCAGGGGGACATGAGTGGGGGCCTGGTGGAGGGTGCCCCTGACTGCTGGGGGGTGGGGGTGCAGGGAGACATGAGTTGGACATGAGTGGGGGCCTGGTGGAGGGTGCCCCTGACTGCTGGGGGGTGGGGGTGCTGGGAGACATGTGTGGGGGCCTGGTGGAGGGTGCCCCTGGATGCTGGTGGGTGGGGGTGCAGGGGGCCATGAGTGGGGGCCTGGTGGAGGGTGCCCTTGGCTGCTGGTGGGTGGGGGTGCAGGGAGACATGAGTTGGACATGATTGGGGGCCTGGTGGAGGGTGCCCTGCACTGCTGGGCGGTGGGGGTGCTGGGAGACATGAGTTGGACATGAGTGGGGGCCTGGTGGAGGGTGCTCCTGGCTGCTGGTGGGTGGGGGTGCAGGGGGTCATGAGTGGGGGTCTGGTGGAGGGTGCCCCTGGCTGCTGGTGGGTGGGGGTGCAGGGAGACATGAGTTGGACATGAGTGGGGGCCTGGTGGAGGGTGCCCCTGGCTGCTGGTGGGTGGGGGTGCAGGGAGATATGAGTTGGACATGAGTGGGGGCCTGGTGGAGGGTGCCCTGCACTGCTGGGGGGTGGGAGTGCAGGGGGACATGAGTGGGGGCCTGGTGGAGGGTGCCCTGCACTGCTGGGGGTGCAGGGAGACATGAGTTGGACATGAGTGGGGGCCTGGTGGAGGGTGCCCTGCACTGCTGGGGGGTGGGAGTGCAGGGGGACATGAGTGGCGGCCTGGTGGAGGGTGCCCTGCACTGCTGGGGGGTGGGGGTGCAGGGAGACATGAGTTGGACATGAGTGGGGGCCTGGTGGAGGGTGCCCTGCACTGCTGGGGGGTGGGGGTGCTGGGAGACATGAGTTGGACATGAGTGGGGGCCTGGTGGAGGGTGCCCCTGGCTGCTGGGGGGTGGGTGTTCAGGGGGACATGAGTGGGGGCCTGGTGGAGGGTGCCCCTGACTGCTGGGGGGTGGGGGTGGTGGGAGACATGTGTGGGGGCCTGGTGGAGGGTGCCCCTGGATGCTGGTGGGTGGGGGTGCAGGGGGACATGAGTGGGGGCCTGGTGGAGGGTGCCCCTGGCTGCTGGGTGGTGGGGGTGCAGGGGGACATGATTGGGGGCCTGGTAGAGGGTGCCCCTGACTGCCGGGGGGTGGGGGTGCTGGGAGACATGAGTTGGACATGAATGGGGGCCTGGTGGAGGGTACCCCTGCCTGCTGGTGGTTGGGGGTGCAGGGAGACATGAGTTGGACATGAGTGGGGGCCTGGTGGAGGGTGCCCCTGACTGCTGGGGGGTGGGGGTGCTGGGAGACATGAGTTGGACATGAGTGGGGGCCTGGTGAAGGGTACCCCTGCCTGCTGGTGGTTGGGGGTGCAGGGAGACATGAGTTGGACATGAGTGGGGGCCTGGTGGAGGGTGCCCTGCACTTCTGGGGGGTGGGGGTGCTGGGAGACATGTGTTGGACATGAGTGGGGGCCTGGTGGAGGGTGCCCCTGGCTGCTGGTGGTTGGGGGTGCAGGGAGACATGAGTTGGACATGAGTGGGGGCCTGGTGGAGGGTGCCCTGCACTGCTGGGGGGTGGGGGTGCTGGGAGACATGTGTTGGACATGAGTGGGGGCCTGATGGAGGGTGCCCCTGGCTGCTGGTGGGTGGGGGTGCAGGGAGACATGAGTTGGACATGAGTGGGGGCCTGGTGGAGGGTGCCCCTGGCTGCTGGTGGGTGGGGGTGCAGGGGGACATGAGTGGGGGCCTGGTGGAGGGTTCCCCTGGCTGCCGGTGGGTGGGGGTGCAGGGGGACATGAGTGGGGGCCTGGTGGAGGGTGCCCCTGGCTGCTGGTGGGTGGGGGTGCAGGGGGACATGAGTGAGGGTCTGGTGGAGGGTGCCCCTGGATGCTGGTGGGTGGGGGTGCAGGGGGACATGAGTGGGGGCCTGGTGGAGGGTGCCCCTGACTGCTGGGGGGTGGGGGTGGTGGGAGACATGTGTGGGGGCCTGGTGGAGGGTGCCCCTGGATGCTGGTGGGTGGGGGTGCAGGGGGTCATGAGTGGGGGCCTGGTGGAGGGTGCCCTGCACTGCTGGGGGGTGGGGGTGCTGGGAGACATGAGTTGGACATGAGTGGGGGCCTGGTGGAGGGTGCCCCTGGCTGCTGGTGGGTGGAGGTGCAGGGGGACATGAGTGGGGGCCTGGTGGAGGGTGCCCCTGGCTGCTGGTGGGTGGGGGTGCAGGGGGACATGAGTGGGGGCCTGGTAGATGGTGCCCCTGGCTGCTGGGGGGTGTGGGTGCAGGGGGACATGTGTGGGGGCCTGGTGGAGGGTGCCCCTGGATGCTGGTGGGTGGGGGTGCAGGGGGACATGAGTGGGGGCCTGGTGGAGGGTGCCCCTGACTGCTGGGGGGTGGGGGTGGTGGGAGACATGTGTGGGGGCCTGCTGGCAGGTACCCCTGACTGCTGGGGGGTGGGGGTGGTGGGAGACATGTGTGGGGGCCTGGTGGACGGTGCCCCTGGATGCTGGCGGGTGGGGGTGCTGGGAGACATGCGTTGGTGATCAGTAGTGCAAGGTGACATGTGGGTTGGCTGGGGGGCATGGCCATGGTGGATGGGCTGCCTGTGGGACATGAGCAGGGGTGCAGGGTAGTCCCCTGTGGTGTGGGCTGCCTGCAGGGGCCGTGTAGGGTGTAGAGGGAGCACCTGGGAGGACCCACACGGTCAATTCACGTGTAGTACTACCCGGCACCCCCGAAATACACGTACCCTGCTGAAATCGCGTGTGGAACTTCCCGCGCACCCCAGAATACACGTACCCTGCAGAATTAGCGTGTGGAACTTCACGCACACCCCGGAATCCACGTACCCTGCTGAAATCACGTGTGGAACTTCCCACGCACCCCGAAATACACGTACCCTGCAGAATTAGCGTGTGGAACTTCAGGCGCACCCCGGAATCCACGTACCCTGCTGAAATCGCGTGTGGAACTTCCCGCGCACCCCGGAATACACGTACCCAGGCCAATCGCGTGTGGGACTTCCCGCGCACCCCGGAATACACGGACCCAGGCAATTCACGTGTGGGACTTCCCGCGCACCCCGGAATACACGGACCCAGGCAATTCGCGTGTGGAACTTCCCGCGCAGCCCGCAATACACGTACCCAGGCCAATCGCGTGTGGAACTTCTCGCGCACCCCGGAATACATGTACCCTGCAGAATTAGCATGTGGAACTTCACGCGCACCCCGGAATTCACGTACCCTGCTGAAATCGCGTGTGGAACTTCCTGCGCACCCCGGAATACACGTACCCAGGCCAATCGCGTGTGGGACTTCCCGCGCACCCCGGAATACACAGACCCAGGCAATTCGCGTGTGGGACTTCCCGCGCACCCCGGAATACACGGACCCAGGCAATTCGCGTGTGGAACTTCCGCGCACCCCGGAATACACGTACCCAGGCAAATCGCGTGTGGGTCTTTCCGCGCAGCACAGAATACACACACACGCTATTTTTCACACAGCGGGTGTCCGTGTTTGTCACGTACCCCTTTGCACGTCATTTGTCTTACAGGGCCACAGTATGTGACATTCATCATAGCTGTATATAGGTGCTTTTTGTTGGCGCACATTTTGGCGCACATTTATTTCAGGGGCAGGGACACTACCGCCTGCTTTCTTGTGGCGGACGTGTTTGGGCCTGTGTGCTGGTTTGACCGTGCGCTGGTTTGCCCTATTGGATTCCATGAATACGTGTTGTAGGCGAGCGTGTGGGCGTTCCGCGCACTTGCCTCCTGTACTTCTCCTGTGACGCCCACATTTTGACGAGTTGTTCCTCATTCCGAGTGTTACGCCCCGTGTTCCGCCTACTTTTGTTGTGTGCGCCGCGCTATGTGCGATTTCGCTGTGGCCGTGGCGCACACCGTTAGATATCCTGTGCGCCGCGCACTTTTTCAGCGCACATCTGATATTTTTCTCACGCACAGCCTTCCATGAATCGATGTGCGCTGGTTTCCCCACTTGCACTGCGATTTTCGCACTTGCACTGCGATTCGCACGTTTTGGCACCTCTGCGCGGGAATTTTCGGCGCACATTAATTCCATGAATCGACACCTGTGTCATTTCCGTGGAGAAGCGCTTTCTGTTGGGTGCCACATTTTGAGAGTTCGAAGTGGCAAAGTATAATTAATCTACCTTATCAAGGAATGATCCTTTCAGTTTCAAGACTGGAAAGCAACGCTTCACAGACAAGTCAGCGAGGTAACCAAATGCTTATGTGGTGAAGCGTACGCAGCCAAAAGAGGTGAACTACTGGCAGGGAAGAATCATACACTTAGGTGTCTTTCAACATTTCACCAGCTGGTACAGCAGGAGCAGAGGCAGCCATATACATTTACAGTGATTATACATATCACGTCTGACGGGCACAAATCCAAGTTAACCCGCAATAAAGAGTAATATCCCAGACCCACTTAAAAGCTGTATTTTGATGGGGCAGGCCCAGGAATCCTGCAGAGACCCACCAAATTGTCATAATGCATAGCTCCAGTGAGGAATAGAACAAGCCCCCCACCAGCAGAAGGTGGGCACAGCCCAACAGGGGCCAAGAGGTACAGAGGGTACTGAGCGCAAGCTTGAGGCATTTAACACAAGGCAGAAGCTTGGTGGAGGACCTGCTTACTTCCTCCCAACGGGTGCAAGCCCTGAGAGGAGAAGCCCCAGATAGGAGTCACGCGGGGCAAGTGGGAAAGAAAGGCCCGCAGCAGCCAGAACCCCCCCGGCCCCGCCAGGCACACCAAGGCAAAAGAGAAGTGGTTATAAATGAATGAGGACCTGGGATAAGAAGGGCAGGTATTACACTGATGAGGCCAGTTTGGAATAACAGGACGACGGGAGTGGGACGAAACGTCAGAGGAAAGCGCAGATGAGAGTGAGCCATCTTCCCCGAGACCTTCGACAAAACACAGGGCTGCCAAGAAAAGGAAAAGGCAAAGGGGGGGAAGAAGAACTGGGCGAGGTGTTCGTCCCGTACTCTCTCATCCATACCAGGTCAGCACAGTGGGAGCCCCCCGCTAAGATTGTCAACTATATTAAGAAGAGGGTTCCCAATCCCCTATCAAAGGAGGCCAGGAATACATTCTGGGCAGAATGCCTCACTCAGGCTCCTCATGCCAGACGGTGTGGCAGAAACACCAGACATTGACGAGAAGATGCTATACTTCATGGGAAGGTATGGCAAAGATATGAAAAAGGGCACTGACAGGTCCTGGCAGTCATGCCAGGATAAGGTCCTTGATATTCTTGGACCTTTAACAAAGATCTGGCAGACGGCTGAGGAAGCAAAACAGCCAGATCAGAAAGTAACCAAACATTTTGTCTGGCTGCAGAGGGCAATATGCCTACTTGGCAATGCCAACAGCACGTTGATAACTGAGAGGAGGAGGACGATCTTGGTTAAGATAGACCTCAAGACGGGGGTGGGGGGTGGCTACCTCTGAGTCGACGTTGATCATGAAAGGCAAGCTCTTCAAAGGGATGGCGAAATTAGCCAATACGTGTGCAGCAATTGACAAGGCCCAGGCCTCATTGAAAAGAGTCTTTGGACAGAAGGTTTTCGTACGGGGTGACAGAGGACAGGGCCACTCGGGGGACTGCTAGCTGGAGAGAGCAGAAGGAACGCAGACCGAACCCCTTCTTTTTATATTTTTTTCAAATTTGTATTTATTTATTTTATCCTTGTAAAAACAATACAAAGGCACAACAGTAGGAAGCTGGCCAAATTTTACAACCGCAGTCTGGATCAATTTCAGAGTCATATTAGGGAAACTACCTTGAGAGTCCACGTTAACTGGGGGGGGGCAGAAACAACACGTTGACACTCTGGTAACCAACTCTGTCAACAAACAGTGCTCTAGGCTTATCTCGGAAAGTACAAGAGGGTAACACCGGCCCCGGGGAGGGACTGTACATTGCAGGGGAATCAAATGTCACAAACCACACAGTGGGGAACAAAATGACTAGCACATTGCAGTAATATACCGCCAAAACCATGCATTTTATCTCGGGAAAGAGAGAGCCGTGGAAGGAAAGAATTAAGGAACACAGTACTCAATTGCGCCCAAGTCCTTCATCCATTGTCACCATCAGGCTTCATCACAGCATGTATGGATTTCAACAACCTTTCCGCCCCCTCTGCGCCCCAGAAGAGGTATCCTTCCCATTCCAGGTCACTTTGCACTTGGTCCGACGAAGTAGGCCCGCCTTGACAATGCGTTCCAGAAAAGCTTTCTTTGTAACATTCAGGGCCTTGAAATTCCACCGTTTTTTTACCAGCTGCCGCCCTCAGGATCCTTTCCCGGTCACGAGAATCACTGA
Source organism: Ambystoma mexicanum (assembly GCF_040938575.1). Taxonomy (NCBI): domain Eukaryota; kingdom Metazoa; phylum Chordata; class Amphibia; order Caudata; family Ambystomatidae; genus Ambystoma; species Ambystoma mexicanum. Next base: position 989,368,737 of record NC_090921.1, read on the forward strand.
GCCGTACTTACAGCGTGGGACCCACCTCTGGCTGCAGTTTTGCTTTAGATCCAGGTGTTTCAAGCCTATAGCATTTGCCAATATATATAGGGTCTTCTTCCACATCAAGGTTAAGCAGCTCAGGGAGCCATGTCAAGACAAAATCTATCGGTTCATCCTACCCTGCACCCGCCGGGAGACCGCTAATAACCAGCTGTGAGGCCAGCATGGCAATTTAGAGAATTTCAAGTCTATTGTCAGTTACCCTACTACCCTTCACGACCGAGTCCACTTCTTGGCAAAGATTCTGCACCAGGGATAGTGTTTGTGTACATTGCTTATCCAGCTCACCTATTTTCTGCTCTAGTGTGGAAGTTCTCGTTTCAAAGCTGGGCGTCTTTCTCTGTTAATTTGTCAAGTTTACCTTCCAGCCGTGACATCGACTGCTCTATCCTGCCCCGAGCTGCCATGTCAAGATCTTGGGGAGCTGACTTATCCAAAGAACGTTGCACTCCACGGGGGAACAAATTAATCTCCTTTCCCTCCTTATCGAGCTGCAGGTCCACTAGATCGCTCTGAAAAATTGCCAGGCCCCCACCTGCGCACCACAAACCCCCTGGACCAACAGGGGCCAAGGAAGGCACAGAGTTACAATCGTCCCGTAATCAAGGCTCTCTATGGTTCACACAACCTCCACCACTTTATGCAGACTGTTGTCAGCGTGTTGCGCTTTTGCAGGGGGCTATGCGCTGTCACTTGCCCACATTTCCCAACACTGGTGTTAAATAGGGCTCCAACCCACACACGCTCCTCTATATTCCGCTCCGAGACAGCAGCTTGATTGTACCCTGCATTCTATTACCAGCAGCGGCCACACTGTTGTAAACCCCCACCCCTCAGTCCCCGGCTGGGAGGGCGGCTTCATCCCAGAGCTGCAGCAAGTGTGCCGTGCAGCAAGGGCCCACACCCCCACCATGAGTCTGGGTGGGAGCACCCTCAGAGTCTCGCCATGGCAGCCTCTCCACCACCCCCCTCATGACTCGCTTGGCATGCACCCAGGGTGCACCCCCGCTGCTCCTGCCACCTCGCCTTTCAGTAGCGCCTGCGCTCTGAGCCACTGCTGCAATCTCGGCTCTGGGGAGGCCGATCGGTCCAGCTTCCCGGTCACTGCCGCACTACAGTTTGATCTGTGCCCGGAGCAGCTTGCATAGCTTCTCATCACCTTTCAACAGTCCCTTTTGCCGGGTGCAGAACTCCACCCAGAGGCCACGATCTTGATCAGGGCTCACACCGCCTCCCCTCCCCTTATCTCTCTGAATCCCTTCTTTCAATCGAGAGGAAGGGGTAGAGAAAGAGGTTGGAGAGCCAGCAACAGAGGCCAGCAATCAAATACAGGTGAGACTGGGCCCGACTCCGCTAATACGGCGGGTGGGGCATGCAACCCCAAAGTTAGGGGGAGGACGGCACTATTCTTAGAGAAGTGGAGAGAGTTCTCAGGAGATGCATGGGTTGAACAGACTGTACAAGGTTTTCAGCTAGAGTTCTGTCAGGACCCAGTACAAACAGACTGAACAAGGCCTATAGTGTTCAGCAAGGAGGCCGAAGATCTGTTAGACAAAGATCTTAGATCTAGAGCGGAAAAATGCCATTACACAAGCCTCTTACTCCTTGGGAGGTTTTATAAGCAACATGTTCTTGGTAAAGGGCAGACAGAAAAACAGGCCAGTGATAAATGTCCGAAGTCTAAACGCATTCATTATTTACAGACATTTCAAGATGGAGGGAGTCCATCTCTTAAGAGTTGTGTTACAATCAGGGGATTGGCTGGCAAAGATAGATCTCAAAGATGCTTATTTGACGATTCCAATAGCAAGAGAGCATCAACAGTTCCTTTGGAGAGGTCAGAATTGGGAGTTCACATCTCCTGTTCGAACTGGCTTCAGCGCCTTGGTGCTTTATGAAACTGATGAGAGCAGTGGTCAGTCACCTGAGAGAGCAGGGCATCAGACTGATAGTGGACTTAGACGACTTTTGTCTGATGGGACAGGACAAGCTAATGTTAGAAAAACAGGTGAAGATAACAACCGATCTACAGAGATTGGGATTCCTAATAAACTGGAAGAAGTCCAATTTGAAGTCTGGGCAATCCCTAGACCTGGGCAATAGTGATAGACACGAGGCTGGCCGCTCTCAACTTGCCCATAGCAAAAGTGAATCTGATCAAGAAAGATATCAGGATGATACTAGCAAGGGAAGTCATCTTGTTGAAGGAACTATTCAGATTGATAGAGAGACTGGTATCATACATTCTGGAAATCTTTCTGTGACCTCTGCATTACCGGGCACTGCAATGCCTGACGATTGAACACCTTTGGAAAGGTTTGTCTTACGAACAGAGAATACCGATCTCCGAGGAAGCGAGTACAGAACTTTGGTGGTGGTTCAGACACATGGAGGCCTGGAATGGGAGAGTGATATTTGGGTCTTCCCCAGACCTCATAAGGGTCGGATACCAGCCAATGGGGCTGGGGAGCCCATTGCAGGGACATGACAACGGGAGGCAGATAGTCAGAAAAGGAGCTAGAGCTCCACATCAACTGCCTAGAGCCAATGGCAGGGTCCTTTGCTTTGAGATGTTGGACTCAAGACTGAGCAAATTGTTGCGTATTACTGAAAATGTACTTCTCCACGGTACAATACATAAACAGATTGGGTGGGACGAAATCCAGGATGCTAGCGGAGCTAGCAAAATATTTGTGGCACATGTGCATACAGAACAGGGTCAGTGTTACGGCAGAGTATCTTCCAGGTCTGCAGAATCAGGTGGCAGACTGGAACTCGAGATATTTGAGAGGCGCTAGTGTTAAGATTGCTTTCTGAACTCTGACTTGGTGGGCGGAGGTTCAGAAGGCCAGCCTAGTTTCTTGGAACAGGGTAACTTTCTGGACAAAACCAGACCAATCAAGGTAGCATTGGCGGCGATCAAGGCTAGGGGCCTCATTCCGAGATTGGAGGTAGTCATGGCGCTATTTGCGCCATGACTGCCTCCAATAACGGGTCAGGCACCGGTATGGTTCTATGGGGACTTACCAGTGTAGTCTGACCTTTGCGGGCCCGGTGAGTCCCCATTGAAAAAGCCATTCCCCATTCCCATTTGAGCCCCCATAGGGCTCAATGAGAATGGGGAAGGCGCTAATAACGGTATTGCAAAAATTGCGGTACCGTTATTGGCTCTGAATTCCCTTAACGGGTCCCGTCCATAACGCCTGGTCAGACCAGGCATTAAAGGAGGGACCCGCTAAGGGAACTCGTAGTAGGGCGGTAAGGGATTACCGGCATAGGTCTCCTTACCGGTGCCCGGTATCCCTTACCGCCCCACTCGGAATGAGGCCCTAGGTCTCAGGAGGAGTGAGGGTGATCGAAAGTCCACAATGAGCACACACAGCAAACAACACCACAAATTACTCTGTCAGGTGTATATATCAAAAATACATATACATTTATTAAAGGCCTTTTAAATCAAACACACAATGAAACCACAGAAATATTAACAATACTAACACAACACTATACTAGGAAACATATATACAGTAACTATTGGCCTAAAGTAATATTCAACAAGTAAGGATCCACAACCTGCAACAGAAGAGGGCCAGACAGTGCAAATATACTTTAGGCAATTCTTCAGGAGTATAATAGGCAGTCCCACACCCGCCTCTTCTTTGCTCTTTTTTCCCTCCTCTGGCTTATCCGGTGTAGTTTTGTCTTTATGGGACACTCTGTGTGACACCCACAAATCTGCTGCTCTGGCTAGCTTCTTAGGATCTATCTCCTTAGAATCAGCTAAGTGCTGCTTAAGCTCATGGGAACAAGATGCACACATATGTTCAAGCATGACCAAACATATCATACCCATCCTCAAAGGTGGTGACCTTATAGCCTTCAACCCAGCCAGTCAAGTTTTTCAAGGAATCCTGTTTTTGCACAAACAGAAGGACTTTTTGGTTACAAGCAAGGGTAGAGGCCCTGAGGGAGGACCCGGCCTAATCTCAGATTTGATAACACACTAGAACCATTGTTTGGTTCACTTAATTGAATTTAAAAAAAATGTGAATCACTAAACATTGTATGACCAAAAATGTATTGTCTATTTGAAGAACTTTGAGCATCGAATGCAGCATAAATTACTCTGAAAGTTATCTAACCCCACATGGGTTCTAGGGTGTGCAGCCCACACCGATGGCTAATTAGCCTTGGTCTTTTCTTTTTGCAGTAACGTATAGTGCCCTGCATGTTGGCACTCGACAGCGGGTTGCACCCCATGTACAATTAATTAAAATGATTATGATCAGATATATTAGAACCACTGGACTTCACATCAGCTGTGACCACTCTCCCATTTGGAAGCATCTTCTCGCACTCTCCTTAACCTCTCGCTCGAAGTAAGTAACCCAATCCCCTTAACATCTCACTCAAAGTAAGTAACCGAAGCTCGGTGCGCTGTGCCGAGGCCCCCCCGACCCTGGCGCTGACGGAATGAAGGGGGCTGGTACGGGACCGGCCCCCTTCATTCCGTCAGGGCCAATTATGAGGTTCCCTTTGCGGGACCCGGATCAGACGTCTGGTCAAACCAGACATCTTTTCCGGGTCCCGCAAGAGGAAGAGGGAGGTAACAACGGGACACTTGTAATGTGCCCGTTGTTACCTCCATCCACATTCCCATTGAGCCCTATGGGGGCTCAAATGGGAATGGGGAATGGTTCGTGCAAGGAGGAATTACCGGGTCCTCCTATGTCGGAATGACCTGGTTATTCCTCATTGCAGGAACTCGGTAATGGAGCCTGGTCTGGAGGCAGCCATGGAGCTAATAGCTCCATGGCTGCCTCCAAACTCGTAATGAGGCCCATAGTCTCGATCTTCGGAAGGGGTGGTCCGAGGTCTGTTCTCCTTTGGATGACAAAGATTTGGGTGGTGCAAGCATTGCATTGTAGGTGCATGGAATTTAAACATTATGGGCCTCATTACAACTTTCGCGGAACGGGTTAATGGGCTCGCTAATGGAGACGGACCCGTTGAACCCGTCCCGCGAAATTACGAGTTCCCCTCGTGGGACCCGGTAAAGACGCCTGGTAAAACGAGGTGTCTTTACCGGGTCCCGCGAGGGGAAAAGGGAGCTAAAAACAGGCCGGTCGTAATTGGCCCGTTGTTAGCTCCCTCTCCCATTCCCATTGCGCCCTATGGGGGCTCAGATGGGAATGGGGAAGGTCCGGGCCCGGGTTCCCAGAGGGAGGAATTACTGGGCCCTCCAAACTCGGAATGGCCCGGTAATTCCCCATTCTGGGAACCCGGTAAAGGAGCCCGGTTTGGCGGCAGCCATGGAGCTAATAGCTATATGGCTACCGCCAAACTCGTAATGAGGCCCAATGTGTGCGTTGTCTTATCTAATTATGGTAATTAAAACCACGATCAAAGCAGGATCTTTTTGGTTTATCGAGCTACCCGTAAAGGCAGCCTTCTTATAAGAAGAGCTGGGTCCCGGTCAGCGTCTGCCCCGATGCACTTTGGAGAACATCTTGCAGGGGGCGGCTTTCTTTATGTAAAATGGACACTGCTGCCGCTCGATGCCGATACTGGGTGCACAGCGAAACCGCTCCTCCCTATAGCTATCACTCACGAACACTGTGCGCCCTAAATAAAGAAGACTTCTGGTGACCTCTACACACAAAGTATTAATCGCAGGAAACAAGTAAGCAAGCTGCACATGTAAATATTTATAAAATTAAAGAAACAGTCTGCTGCATATAACCAGCAAACCTTAATACAAATAGTGTTTGAGTAGCTTGGTGATGAATCAGCCTTTTCATCATTATGTTAATGTTAAAGGTTTTTATACTGCATCCTGTTGCCACCTGCGTGGTCTCTTGGCGCTAAGGTGGATCTGTAAAGCAAGGAGGCAGGGTAGGGAGGTTAGCAGGGTAGAGTGGGAAAAGAGCAAGAGCGCTGTGATGTGCTGTTGGCGGCTTCAGTTCAGAGACACTGTTTGCTGAGCATGGGTGCAATATTCCGAGGGTGGACGTTATGTGGTGTTGTGCGAGATTGTGTGTTTATTTTATGTATATTTCATAGTAATAACGCCTATTGTTACAGCGCTTAGAAGCCAGAGAAATCTGGCATGACATGCTACACATACAAATGTGATATAATTCCAACTATTCTAGCTGGAAATGGAATATCCAGGTCACAGTAACATCAACACGTGCACTATTTGTTATTATGCACTTAATGGTGGGCCATAAAACAGGGTCACTCTAGATCATGGCTGCAGCATTCAGTCTACCTGTCCTATACTGGCAAACTCTCTTCTCCAGCTGTGCCTTCAAGAATATAGCACAGTACAGAAATCCAAAACACACATGAGATGAAGACTTCTGGCGAGGGTGTTTTAGAGAGCTCGTGGATTACCCACCCCACTTCCCAAGTCTATACACAGGACTGGAAATGGGTATCGAACCCCTACTGCACTGTAGTTTTGCTTTCATGTTGATCATGGCGGCCCTGAGCTATCTTCCCAGCTACATACACACACACTTCTCTCTTTCTCCACATCATTTACTCTCCTCTATATTCTTTTTTGTGTTACCTCATATCCAGGAGTAGGTCTGAACAAGACCCAAAGTGGTAAAAGTATTTCATTATTTTATTTTATTGAAGCTATCCTCTTGTCCTGTGAGTAGCAACCTTTAATAGCTATTCTCTCCAACTTAAAATAGTCAATAAGAACATTTCTGCTTTTTCTAGCCCTGCCCACCTTTGTACTTTCAATAGGCCTAGCTCTGACCACGCCCCTCCAAACTATTTTTTTCAAATCAAATGCCATAGATCCACTACTCTATTTTTTACACTTCGGCCACTGGTCCCCCCACAGTGGTGCATTTTATGTACTTTAAGTCCCTACCTTTCCCTCGCCCCTGCTTATGCTATAGCCGCACTTTGTGGCTCCCCTTCACAGTAAAAAAGCTTTTGGTTGCATTTTTGGTTTACAAAAGGCTCAAGGTTGCTGAAAGCAATACATATATTCAATCGCTCCTGTCAAGAGCCTCAGAGGATTGATACCAAGACAATTTTTGACAGCAACAGAGCTGGAGTTTCAACACATTTTCAAAATGGTTCTTCCCACATTAACAATTTGTCTTCACAATTAGGGCTCAATTAATGGAATCGGGTGAAGAAATGGTGCAGCCGTGGCGCAGACATTCTTTTGCGCTGCTCGTATTCATGGATTTAAAGATGCATTACTAGCCGTCGCGCAAGTACAAACAAGCTGCGTGAGGAACGCCTACAAACACACCAAAAAGCAAGCATGGCGCAAGCCTCCGCGCCACCCCGGCCCACCATCCAGTACCCCTGTGAGAAGGCGCGCCTCACCTCGCAAGCCCAGCCGCATCCAGCAAAATCACGTGCCCTCTCTTGTAAAGCCAGACTGCACCCCAGCGAAATCACGTGCCTCACCTTGCAAGCCTAGGCGGCACCCCAGCGAAAACGTGGGTCTTCCCTCGCAAGCCTTGGGGTGCCTGTGTGCTACACATACCGTATTCCTGACACCTGGGGTACATTTGAGCCTTGCTGGACCACATAACTACATCTTCCATCATGTAGACTGCCCCCTCAATCAAATTGCCCAGGACAATTGCTTGTTGTGCCTTCCATTTTTCCCTTACACAGGAACGTGAGTGGAAAGGCCGAAAGAGGGAAAGGGGGCAGATGTGGCCGGGGTCAGGGACGTCCTGTGGGAGCAGCTGCCCAAGCCCCAAGGGTTCAAGAACGTGCTGCAGAAGAAGCTTCCCAAGCCCCAAGGGTTCAGGGATGTGCTGCGAAAGCAGCTGCCCCAGCCCAAAAGGGTAAGGGATGTGCTCCGCAAGCAGCTGTACCAGCCCCAGGGGGTAATAGCATGCCCCAGGCCACTTGTGGTTTGGGATCTGGACCCCAGAGTGGTCCCAGCCACACATGGGTGGCAACAAAACCTTGTGGCCAGAAGGCAAAGCCTGCACAGCAGGAACAGTCTCAACTCCATGACACGGCACAGGACACTGACCCGTTGAGCAAGAAGAACTTCCATGATAAAGAACTCAGGATCCTCATGGACTATGTGGCCATGCACCACCGTGACATGTGCCACCAACCGGCGAGCACACATACACCTGCTCATCGTATGGTGCATTGGCAGCATGTCACGGAGGAGATCAATGCCTTAGTGTTTCAGAAGCGTAATGCTGCACAGGTTGTGAAGCTCTGGAATGACCTCACCCGTCGCACCAAGTCCAAGCTGGGTGCCAACCTACCCTCTGCACTGGCAAATGGAGGGGGGTCACCAAAGGAGGAGGAGCTGACTGAGCATGAAGAGGCTATGAGCCAATTCATTCTATTGGAAACGGTGCAAGGAGAGGGAGGCCTGGAAAATTATGAAGGCACGTCCGGTGAGTGACCAAGATTGTGCATCCTGAGTACGTGAAGTGAAGCATCTACAAGATGTATAATTGTGGTGCACATCTGGCTGCATTTGAATGACTGCCCCAGGTGAACCATGTCATGGTATACTCACTCCTGTACAGTGTACACAAGAGTGGATACAAACCATGTGTTGTACATCAGTTGAACATGGCCGTGTGACAGTACTCATCCCCCACTAGTATACCCCCACAACATCTGCAACATGATACCACAACGTGCACTCTTGTTAGCTGCATCCTTGATGTCAGTGACTCTGCTCTTCTAGCGATGTGCTTGTGTCCGAAATATGAGTTACACTTCCCTGCAGGGTTTTGAATCTCTTTTCACACATGTACGTAGGTGCTTCCATGCTACCTAGAACATACAAGATGACAACCAACACGCCTTACGGTGTGGCCTGAGTAAGTGTGCATATGTCTAGACTGTGCACAACCCCGCTGCCACAATGGCAGTGACTCCTGAGGCAAATTGTTGTGAGGCCTGATCCCTGTTACCTTCCCACACTCAGCCCACACTCCATGGGTCCATGCCCCTCTCCCTCTTGTGCGTCACTGTACCATGGTCCTATCTACAACTCCATTGACTTACTCTCTCCACTTGACAGACCTTGCCTAGGTGGTACTCTTACAGCTATACATCAATTGGGACGGTTTCCTTTTTCACACACCTACGGCATGTTCCCGTTGTGTCCAGTCCCTGTACCAGGTCAACACTGTTGCGTCATGTGATGAATGCGGACTTGGATGAGGATATGTGTGCCTGCCTGTGCCATGTGATGTAATTGCACATCACAAGCCACATGGCCATGCCCATTTCCCTGGTATTAGTCAACAATTAGCTGTGCCATGGGCCATAATGTGCTTCCTAACTACCCTGTTTGTTGGCAATGTGTCCACTGGCTGCATGGCCCTGAGCAGGGAATGCTGTTGCCAGTCTGCATATGCCATGCTCAGATAACTTGTTGTCCATAGTGTGTGGATGTTGTATTTCTTATGCTGACATGCCTTGCATGTTGTTGCATGACAGCAATGTCATACACATGTTTACTGTAGACATGTTGCACATGACTCCACTTGTCTTTTTCTGTCCATGTGCAGGTGAGGAGGCACCAGATGTAGAGGAAGGGGAACAGGAGGAAGAAGAGTCTGTGGCGCTTCAGACCACCAGTGTAGGACATGGCATGGCAGGCCGTGGGAATCCTCTGGTGCTACAGACCATCCTGAGCCGAGCTGAAGACAATTCTGACTCTTTGGACTCAAGTAGATCTGATGCTGAACCGGATGTGCATTCGTCAATGCTGGCGAAAGTGAGTGCACCAATGGGTGGAGCAGTTGGGGCCCATGAATCTGCTGGGGGTCAGGTGCCTTCACAAGGCCAGTCAGTGGTGTCACGCCCATCTGTGGTGGTTACGGCTACAAGGCCACACTCCCATGTATTGGTTTTCGGTCCTGGGGCAGATGTCCATGGGAGGGTTGCAGTCCTGCAGCCAGAGACAGGGGTATCACAGCAAGGGCCATGCTCCCTTGGATCAGGGAGGCGTGGGCCCCGCACACATGGGGGGATGTGTGCAGACTGGGCAGACAGTGTGAGAGCAGCAGATATTGCGTCCCACACACCGACAGGGTGCTTCCTATGAGAGGTTGGCTGAGGGCATAGATAGGGTGGCCAGTTCCTTAATCCTCCCAGCAGCACAGGTGGAGCAACAGCTGCAGGTTATGCGGTCCACATGTCGCCCCCACAGGCTGCTCATGGAGGCCAACATCAGGGGCCGACGGGCAGATCTGCAGTGTCTGCCTGCATCCCTGCTTGCAGAGGGTTGGGCACACAGGGAAGAACTGAGGCGTGAGTTGTTGGCCCACAGAGCTACAATCCATGAGGAAGAGGCAGCCAGCAGAAGACTGTTCCACCAGGAGATGTTATCATTGTAGACAATCACGGAGGAACTCCGTACAATCCATGAGGTTTTGCATAGTGACATCCAAGCCCTCAGTCTGCTGATGCATTCATCAGTGTCACGCATGGCGGCTGCCACTGAAGACCAGGCCAGGGCACTACGTGGTGATCCTCCAGCACCATTTCCACCTTCTGATTCAACACAGGATGGTCGTACCAGCAGTGACATGCCTCCCGGTCCATCGTAGCCATGCGGTCCGTGAGCCCATGGAGGGAACTATATATATATATATTTTTTTTTTTAGACGTCCACCCGTGGACGTTTACATGCACCCTGCCCATCCCCCCTCCTGGGCGGAACCCCTGCCCCCCAAATATGTTGATACTTCAGTTGATCCCCAGGCCAGGAGGTTGGCATTTTATTTTTGAGTTGCCCTTCCAGGTTTTCTTTTTCTTTTTTTTTCCTTGAGTTGTGCAGTGAACCTCTCAAGGCCACACCATTTGCAGTGGTGGACATGCAGGCATGCATAGTGAGGTCAACTTGAATTTTGCATGGTGGTGCACAGGATGGCATGTGCAGGTAACTATGGGTTCAGTGTTTCCTCACAAATGTGTGCTGTGTGAATGGTACTTCACTATGCCTGCTGTAATGTCTTCTCCCATGTTGTTTCAGTAATCCGTGATCTGGCGGTGACTGCTTTCCCGGGGGAGGCACCATCCACCCTTTGACGTCAATTCTCCCCATGCCCTCCACCAGGCACTATCCCTCCTGTCACCAATTTGGAGACACAGTTCTTGGTGAAGGTGATGCAGGATTCACACCATACCAGCGCAGTCTGCGGGTAAGCATGAGCACTGTATTGCATGTTGAGCATGCGTCATTGGTCACCATGTTTGCTGCTTGTGAAACTTTAATTATATGCGCTTTGCATGCTACCATGCCGGAATGTTTATTTAAGTAGTACTCATGTCACTGTGTTTCCTCCCTCAGTCAATTCATCTTTGGCCGCACCAACTGTGGTGTAATGCATGTCATTGGCCATCTCCAATCCAGGCAGTGTACTCCTTGATGTGTGTTTAACTTGACCTTCCCTCTCACTGTCCCTCTCTCACCCTCTCTCTGTTGTGGTACGCTGCAATCATGGGCAGATCACAATCTCTGTCCTGTCTCCCTCTTGCACCCTGTGGTACTTCTGCAGTGGGTACTCTCTGCATATTTTCTGGATCAATTCATGCATTGTCATGGATGTGCATGTTCTTTCTTTTGTTACTCTGCATGTAATTGCATTTAGGGAATGTGTCTCCCGATGGGTTGCCTCGTATGCAAGGCAGGTGGGTACCCTGTGCAGGTAAGTGAAGGGCATTTGCAGATGCTTGTGTGGTATTTGGCTGGGAGTCTTGCACTGTGGTGTGATTACTTGGCATTGACTTGTCTTGTGGGGCACCAGTACTTCTTCATGGGTGCATGTTTCACAGGGTGTGGTTCTGGTGATAGGTCTGGGCATGGTGCTTTTTCTATGGATACGTGGGGCCACTGGTTTCATATTAAAAATGGTGGGAGTTACAACTGTGTGGGCCTTGTGTGCTTGGGAGTGGGTGGCAGGACTGCCTGTTTGTGGCCTGTGACAGATGTTAATGGTTGTGCTAGTGTGCGTCTCATTGCACTTTGACCATGTGTACTAGTGACACTTCAGATCCCTTGCAATGTTTGGGGGTAATGATTCAACCACACATTTGGCCTCTCTTGCTTAGGGTTCCCCAATTATGGTGTGCAGCCCCAGTTACAAGCCACACCCTTGGGAACATTGATGCATATTTTTGGGATGCTATGTTGTGTACCAGCACATTACGTTTCACTGTGCTGGTGTTTTCACACGCATGTCCCATGCATGCTTCACCATGGTGTTTGCAGCTTCAAGTTGACCACAGAATTGGAATAATTGTATGCTGTCACAATGAAGTCTGCATTGACCTTGCACTTTTAGTTTACATCCTACGTTTAGCATGCATTTATCCTTGCTTGCAGTATCACATTGCTTTGTGTTGTCTGCTTATGTCTTCCATGGCAGTTGCCTCATTGGACAGCCTTCCAGTCTGACATCGGCCTCTGTTATTTGTTGCGTCAAGCATGATACTGCCTGGAGTGCAAGAGGTGAGTATTTGTGTACTTGCATTCTTGTGCTTTACATCACGCCTGAACTCTACAAAATCTGCAGGGAACTTGCCAACCTGTCCACAATATCTTCTGCCCCTACCCCTATCCAGGCCCTTTTTAATGCACTCGCCTCTCACTTCTTTTCCAAAACCAGGACATACTGAACATCCTTGTGACACACTCTTACAACCCAACCTTCCCCAGTCTACTCCCCCCACCACTCACCCTCCTCCTTCCTCCTTCTTTTCCTTCGCTCCTGTCTCCCCTAAAGAAGTCACCAGAGTTGTCAACTCCATGAAGGTCTCTTCCAAACAGGTTGCCCCATGCTCCTCCAGAACCATCAAGGACAACATCTCCTACCTTGACCCTGCACTTGCTGATCTCTGCAACCACTAATTTTCTACCGGTTCTTTTCCATCCTCCCTCAAGCACTCCCTTGTGCGCCCCCTCCTTAAAATACCATCTGCAGACCATTCCTGCCCAGCCAACTACCGCCCCATTTCCAACACCCCCTTCCTGGGGAAACTGCTCGAGAAGTTGGCCCTCCCCCAACTCAATGCCATCCAGACCACCAGTCTGGATTCTGAGCTTTCAGAGGCACGGAAACTGCTCTCCTGAACACCTGTGAAGAACTGCTTGCATCCCTCAATTCCAAATCCCCTGCTGTCCTCATCCTCCTTGACCTCTCTTCTGCATTTGACACAGTGAACCATCCCATCCTCCTAAAAAGGCTCCATGATACCCTTGGCATCTCGGAGCAAGAACTGGGCTGGCTTACCTCGTTCCTAACTGACCGTTCCTCCAAAACCATTCTGGGCCCTTTCTCCTCCCCTACTTCCTCCTCCACCCGTGGCATCCCCCAAGACTCCATTCCTTCGCCCTGGCTCATTAACATATACCTTTCCCTGCTGGTGCATCTCATTGCCTCCTTCTACTCCACCTTCCAGTGCTACACTGACGACACACAACTCTTCTTCAAGCTTCCTACTGACACCCTTGCACCTTCCTTCATCCCTGACTGCCTCTCCGGCATCCAGGCCTGGTGCACTGCTAATGACTTCTGCCACAATGCCAGCAAAACTGAGATTCTCTCTATTGGATCCCCTGCACCCTACTTCTTCCCTTCACTCGGGCCTTCCTCAATGGGCTCCCCCACTGCCCCCTCTTGTGAAGACAGGAATCTTGGAGTCATATTTGACTCCTCCCTTTCCTTCATCCCTCATATTCAGGACATTGTCAAGTAGTCCCACTTTCAGCTCGTCCTTCTCAAAGGAACTCTACCCTTCCTCACCTTCCCCCAGAGACTCAATGTTATCCGTGCTCTGGTTCTCTACAGGCTAGACTACTGCAACAGCCTCCTCCTGAATCTTCTTTCGTCCACCCTGCTTCCCCTCCAGCTTACACAGAATAGGGCAGCGAGATTTATCCTTGGCCTCAAGCCCAGGGACCACATCTCTTTTGCCCTACAAAGCCTTCACTGGCTCCTGTTCTCAGCACGGATTAAATTCAAATCCCTCTGTATCACACACAAGGCTATCTGGGGCGGGGGACCACTCTATCTTCCATATTTCCTGGCCAAAACTCCCCTTCTAGACTCCTGCGTTCCTCTGGCACCAACTCCCTCCGTGTAAACAGAAATCTGGTTGTCGATAACTTTCCTCAGCGGGCTCCCTTCTGTGTAATAGCCTCCCTCTGCGTCTTGAGCAGGACCTCCTTAAGTTCCGAAAAAGCCTCAAGACCTTTCTCTTCTCTTCTTCCTTCTCCTCCTCTCTTCCCTGCTAATCAGACAGTCGTGTGACTGATGTGCCAGACTCTAATGTACCTCAGGGCCCGACCCCCCACATCTCTCATCCAAGCAGTTGTCTATATACTGCACTTTCTCAGGCTCAGCCTCCCCACAGGAGGTTGCACTTACATTTTTCTTTTCTTAGCACTTCAGCCCAAGCACTTTTCAATGAGCACCTCAGCACCTTTTCCCTTACACCCCCTCCGCTCTGCACTTGTACGTTCTTAACACTCACAAGGCATAGTAGGTTTGTTTCCCCTCCCTGTTATTCTCATGATTTGTTTGTACTATTAATTCAAATATGTATCTTTGTTGTAATTCATTGTCTACCTTCCCCTGTCCCCACACTGTTGCCCTCTGGGCGCTTTGAAACAGTTTTGCTAATTGTATAAGTGCCTAACAAGTGACCAATAAATAAATAAACATATGTGCTCCCATGACTGTGTCAGTGCACTCTCCCAATGCTACGCAGGTGATGGCATGCCTTGTCATGTCATTGGTAGTCTTCCAGGGGTGTCCCTGCTTTTTTGTGGGCTAAATTATCTGCATATTTGATGTCTTCTCATTTTCATGCAGCATGTTGACTGATGCGTGCGTTGTGTATTTGCCATTGTGTAGTGAATGAGATATGTGACCTGCAAATTTACTGCATGTCATTGAGGGGGACAGACAGTGTGGGGGTTGTTGTTGTTTGTCAGTGTGTGCGTTGTGTGGGTTTGATTTGCATGCAGTGTGCAGGTGTTGCTGCATGTGTGGTGGGACACATGTTGATGGTTGTCTTGTGAGTTGTTTGCATGTGTTGTATGTCACTGAGGGGGGCCTGTGGGTCTTGAATTTTTGGGTGCATGGGTGTGTTAGATGCACTCTGTTTCATTTTGTTCATTGTCTGCAGATCCTTGCGTCAGGGAATGATGGCTTTTCATGGGAAGAAATTTGACTGTCGACTGCATGCCAGGGGAACAGGTAAGATGTGCATTTATCTTGATTGTTATGGAATGGCTACTTTAGTTGCTGCATGTCTGGATGTGGCAATTCTGGTGTGTTGCCCTATTTCTCACAATTGTAAATTATTGCTTGTAAAATTATTTTTGGGGCATGGGGTTTTTTGTGGTCGTGTCGCCTAATTGAGTAAGCCGATGATCGATACTGCACTGCTTTTCTGCACCCCACAATAGGGACATTGTGTTGTGCATCATGCACATTCTAGGACATGTGTGCAGCTATATGGCATTGTGCTTGTATTTTTTGCCCATGTTAATTTTTGGTCCATGTATGGCTTGCAGCTCAGACATGATATTTCTGGATTTGTCGCTGCTTACACATTTGGCAGGTATGTTAGTTAGTGATATGGGATGTTTTTGGTGCCAATGGGGTGATTTCATTTAATGGTTGACATGGTGGTAGTGGTGTCCTCCCTCTTCAATGTGTTTCTTTTGGAAAAACAAAAATAAATGTCTTTTTAGTTCTAAGGGATGCACACACATTTGCACTTCCAAGGGTACTTTCTCAGGTTGGTTTTGTGGGCACAGTGGATTGGCCCATTGTCATCATTGAATGGCACCTGGGATTTGGCGGGATCGTGTGCACTCCACGGGGGAAGGATTTTAGGTGAAATAAGATTGCACACGCTGGGTACGTGCAGCCTCTCCATGTGCCCTTTGCCCAGCCATATGCAAGAGGTGTGCCTGTGGGTGTGGATGGGGTGCCACCACCATGTCCACCTGGATGCCATGCCGTGTTGCAACATTGTGCAGGACACATGCTGCCACAATGATCCTGCAGACTACTGGTGGTCCATATAGCAACACACCACCAAGTTGTTCAATGGAGCGCTCCACTATGCCCCGAGTTGCAATATGGGCAGTGTTGTACCTTACCTTGGCAGGTGTGTTGGGGTTGTGTATGGCGTCATCATGTATATGCTCGGAGGGTAGGCACTGTCCCCTGTAGAGGTGAGAATAGTTATCATTGTCATTTGTTGACAGTGTCTATTGGTCTGGGTGCAACATGCATGCACGTGAATGGCCATTCATACTCACCAATGAGCCATGTGTTGCCATGCTTCCCAGCTTCCAGCGCCCAGTGTAGCAGGGACATCCTGAAGATGTAACTATCATGTTTGCTGCCAGGATAGTTGGCATACACTTCAGTAATGATGCCCCTGGCATCACACACAACCTGAACATTGATGGAGTACCAATGTTTCCGGTTACGGTATATGTGCTCTGTTGCTCGAGGTGGACGTAGAGCAACATGGGAGCAATCAATGGCACCTAGCACTTCTGGAAGTGTCACGCCCCATATAAATCCTGGACCACTGTTTGCCATTCTGCCAGTGTTTTGGGCATATAGATATACAAGCGGACAGAAGGACGTGCAGTAATGATTGCCAACACCAGCGTGACTGCGTGGCCTGGGAGATGCGACCTACTATGGCGGAGGTCCGCTGGAATGAGCCAGTGGCCAAAAAAATGCTTGGGAGCACACGGTGGGTGATGTGAGGTCATCTTCCCACTCTGTGACCAGGTCGAGGATGATATGGGGGGGAGAACCTATACCTGCCATAGACCTGGTCGTCGGGCATCCCAAAAAGGCTAGACTTTGGGTGGAAGATCTGGGCCCTCACCATTCTCCTCCTCCTGCGGTGCCCCTGGATGATTGCAGCAACAAATGGTGCATTCATCGTGGCTGCATCCCTGCGTTTGTTGATCGGGCATGCTTTCTATGCATTTGTTAGTGTGCGCATTGACTATTACTACTGCTATCGCGTGGTGTAGGTGTTTCTGGATTTGCACATGCTTTTTCGCAAGCTGGCGCTCCTTGTTCAATTCCATGAATACGTTTGTTTTGTGCACGTATGGACGGTGCAATTGTTTGATGGTGGAACGTCCCTTGTAACGCCCACATTTTCGCTTGTTCTTCCTCATTCCACGTGTTGCACCCCCTTTTTAGGTGGCTGCGCAGGTCCGGACGGTCCTTCTCTTGGAGTCTCGCACAAGGCGAACATCGTTTCGCAGTGACATGGTGGACCGGCGCAGGTTCCGCGCACGACTCGGGTGAGCTCTGCGCATTGTGTTCCATTAATCGACGAATGGGGTCTTGCGTGCGATTTCGCACCAAGTGCAGTTTTTTTTCTGCGCAGATTATTCCATGAATCGGGCCCTTAGGCTCTGCGGTTAAGGGAATGTTGGGGTCTGGACTGGGCCAGGAATTTACAAACAAAATCCCTGCTCTCAGTCCCATGATTTCCAGTTATGTTGCACAAGAATAATAAAGCGTATTTGCACCACATATTGCCCTCTTGGCGCAGAACCCAGCCGACAACACAGACCCCCACCACTCCAGCTCGGGGGAGTCTTTGGAGTGCATTTAATAACAATGGGGCGCCTGCCGTGCCTATTGAAATATGTGGCTCTACCTTCCCCCGTGCCTTCTCCGCAGGGGAGGGGCGCCACATTTTTGATTTGCTGCCCGGGGCGCTGTGGCTTCTAATGCCGGCCCTGCTTCCAATGGTCTAGTACAGAAAGACTGGGTGCAGTTCTTTCCTTCCACTGCGCTAGTACAGAAAGACTGTGTGCAGTTCTCTCCTTCCACTGCGCTAGTACAGAAAGACTGGCTGCAGTTATTTCCTTCCACTGCACTGGTACAGAAAGACTGGGTGCAGTTCTTTCCTTCCACTGCACTAGTACAGAAAGACTGGGTGCAGTTCTTCCCTTCCACTGCACTAGTACAGAAAGACTGGGTGCAGTTCTTTCCTTCCAGTGCACTAGTACAGAAAGACTGGCTGCAGTTATTTCCTTCCACTGCGCTAGTGCAGAAAGACTGGCTGCAGTTATTTCCTTCCACTGCGCTAGTGCAGAAAGACTGGGTGTAGTTCTTTCCTTCCACTGCACTAGTACAGAAAGACTGGGTGCAGTTCTTTCCTTCCACTGCACTAGTACAGAAAGACTGGGTGCAGTTCTTTCCTTCCAGTGCACTAGTACAGAAAGACTGGCTGCAGTTATTTCCTTCCAGTTCACTAGTACAGAAAGACTGGGTGCAGTTCTTTCCTTCCACTGCGCTAGTGCAGAAAGACTGGGTGCAGTTCTTTCCTTCCACTGCACTAGTACAGAAAGACTGGCTGCAATTATTTCCTTCCAGTTCACTAGTACAGAAAGACTGGGTGCAGTTCTTCCCTTCCACTGCACTAGTATAGAGAGAGCTGATGCAGCTCTTCCTTCCAGTGCACTAGTACAGAAAGACTGGCTGCAGTTCTTTCCTTCCAGTGCACTAGTACAGAAAGACTGGGTGCAGTTCTTTCCTTCCACTGTGCTAGTGCAGAAAGACTGGGTGCAGTTCTTTCCTTCCAGTGCACTAGTACAGAAAGACTGGCTGCAGTTATTTCCTTCCAGTTCACTAGTACAGAAAGACTGGGTGCAGTTCTTCCCTTCCACTGCACTAGTATAGAGAGAGCTGATGCAGCTCTTCCTTCCAGTGCTCTACTATAAACTGCCTGGATTAAGGGCCTAGGTGGCAGTTTATTTCTCACATCCCATTAGTTCGGAGGCGGGTGAGTTTCCAAGACTCTTCTGCCACCACAGTTCATGGTCTTAGGACCCCGAGAACGTAGAAAGAACTCTGAAACAACTGTAACCCTCAATAAGAGGATCCCTATTGGTCAGAAGGCAAATTCTAGGAAGTGTCTGAACGGAGGCGTCCCCAGAATGCATGTGTGCTGTTCGTCACTCTGACGCAGTATTTTTTCTACTCTGTAAAGATGGCAGTATAGCCGAAAAAACATCCTAGGCTGGCGATCCTTTTGTAAAAATTTGCCCTTAGCATGTATGTGTCGTTGTGTGCCCTGCATGACATTTTAAACTTTGAAAAAACAGTCGAAAATGAAAGAGTAGAAACAGACGAAATCGCCTTTAATCTTTCATTTTACTCCCTATTTTGGAAAACATATAAACGCTGTCTACAAAGAGGAATTTGCAGGCTACATTTATAAGTGATTGTTCTGTAATCCGCCTCCTTTTAGCACGTCTGAAATGCAGGCAGGTTCCAGAAGAATCCATTTATTTCACGCCTTCATGCCTGCGTAAAAGCGTGTGCCCTTTGTTGTAGGAGGAGGAATAATTGTCGGAAATTCTAAATCCGTTTAGTTCCCCCACTTTTCCTTGAAAATGCATTGAAAATCCCCTGCAGGCTAAAAGTTAGGCGTAAACAGCAGACTCCTGGCTTTCATGCCTTACTTTTCCATTCTACCCCTTAGAAAATGTCCCTCGTTTTACAAAGTATGTACCCATTAGAGAGAATTCCTACTGAATGAAATGCTGAGTATTCGTTTGTCCCTTTTTGCAATACCTTGAAGCAATTAAGAGGTCCCCATTGGGCCTGATCACGAGTTGGGCGGTATCCTGGCTGAGATACGTCCAACTATATTAGCGTTGTTGCCCACCCGTCCTGCAGTATTACCGCCGGATCACGGCCTGGGTGCTAACTGTTAATCCCCCTTCACCATTGGTCTTTAGGACCCAATGGGGAATTGTTGGTGCAATTACTGCTTGGTAATACCGCCTGCGGTAATTACGCCTAAAATAGGAATGTTTTCTGCGAATTTGAGCCAGAATCGTGATAGGACTAGCCCTTAAATGCAGTGGTAATACCGTTACTGTCGCATTTAAGCGCTACCGCCCTACTCGGGATGAGGCCCATTTGAGAATTCTAACCAGGAGTGAGGATACTAGACACACAGTGGAGGGGCTACCGAAGTCCTTATCTCACCAGTAAGGAGCGCCTTTAGCAGCAAACCATTAAATACATGTTAACATGAATGCTGCTAGGTGAAGACTGGCGAGCTGCACCTACCATCATGCTATGTCCCTCCGCAGCCAGCATGCTCGCCGTGTCCCGCTGCCTACTGCTGTGCATGTGAGCCGCCGGCTGCCCCTGCCTCGGGACCCGTGAGAGGAGATATTCAGCGCTCGATGTAGCGGAGCTAATTCCTGCCCTTGTTTGACAACTAGCTTGACTCATTTTCCAGACAACCCGAGCAGCGCCCCCTCCTTTTATTAAAGATAAACGATCACCTCTGTGCCCGTTTATTTATTCAGAAAGAAAGCCATTAACTATGCCTAGCCAGGCCGGGTTTCCTAATAGGCCCGCTCCTTGGAACCTAACGCCTCTTGAAGTTGTACGTAAACTGCATAATGCAAAGGCGATAGGCCAGCGTTCCCAAAGTTGTGATGGCACAGGCATCAGTGTCGTCGTTGGTCTGTGCACAGAGTGACGTCTAGAATTCTGACGAGATCGCTTTTCCTCTCAATCGAACACTTGGCTTTCTGGGTACATCAAAAGCTTGGGGTGGCTACCCAGACGTTTGGCCCTTTATGCTCTTGAGGGCGTGGGTTGGAGGGATGGGCGATTTTTTAAGTTGAGAGGAGTAAATGTGTTTCCCATATTCGCACACACGACCTCAAAGCATTTAGTGAATTTCGGAGGGTTGTGGGTGCATTCCTCTGAGAATTTTGTTTTAAGTAATGACTAACACCGCTTAAAGCCACACTTGTAATCCCGGCAGTAACGGTAATTCAGTTTGGCAGTATTCCTGCATATTTGCAACCGGAATGCCCACAAACCCGTAATGAGGCCCATTGTCATGTCGCCTACACCCAAAGCATATCATGAGGACTGTTAATGCTGTATAATGCTGCCATACAGTACCCAACAATATCTGCCAGACTTCCCACGTGGACACATTTCCATGCTGCCTTGGCCCAATGAAAATACATGATGCTTGCCGTGACAATATATGCCAGCATTGCCAGGGAAACACTTTTTTCTGAGCCCAACAGCACAAGTCATACTTTTTTATACTGCCAAAACCCAACATAGGCCAGCACTTCATTTTGTAAAGCACATTTTCATGTTGCCAGTGTCCCACACCATAAGCCAGCATTACTAATGACAAACATATTTTCATGGTGCCTGTGCCTAACAGTCAGTATCAACCCACATGGGCCTTCTACACCCACGCGCACAGTTGTGCACACACGACTCCACATGATCTTGAACACACACGCACATATGCTCACATTCACACAACACTAATGCAAACACACAACCGCTATGTGTTTACACATATCTTTTCAGCCGAAATACGCACGACCTATAGGAAGACAGGAGAGCGTCTAAATAGACGCCCTCACAATATCCTTTGGACCGAGGTCCCTACCGCCATCTAGAGCCTGGGGGTCGGTCGGGGAGTGGGGGGAGGGGGGTGAGAAGCCCAGAGAGGCTCCGTGTTGGATGGCGCCAAGCATGAAGATGTGCAGGACCTCTGTATCTGCAGGCAATAGGGGAATTATCTGGCACCCACAACGCTATTCTGTAGCACTGTGCATGAAAGACAATTTTCAATGATGGTATGGGAATAATTGCCTCACAGCCCAATCTTCCTCATTTCAGTCCTGACAAAGTGAGGCATTGGCTTCGCTCGACAGACCTCTGCTGGCAAGCTGTGTTGTTCCTCCCCACTTCTCTGGGGTGAAAAGAGCAGCACAACCTGTAGCTCCTGTTGTTGTTGTCTTCTACCTGTCTCAGAGAAGACCTTTGCAGGTAAGTATCGACCTCTCGGTCTTAAGGCGTCTGAAAGATTGGTGCCTGTCTGAGAAGGCACATAAGACCGCATGCAGAGCTGCGGCGCTACCTCACTCTGTACCCCACATATTGCATGGGGGTAGGGATGTAAAGTATGGGTCATCAGGGGTCGCAAATGCGACCCCTGTGGTCTCCCTTGCTACCCCTGTGGTCTCCCTTGCTACCCCTGTGGTCTCCCTTGCTACCCCTGGAGAAAAAAACTTGAGTACCAACACAGGTTGAGTGATATTGTATGTATATTTGTTCTATATAAAGCGCTTAAGCATAAGTGCTATATAATAAGACATCATTATCATTTGGCCATTGATGTCTGCTTGCATTCACATTAATTTGGTAATATGATATGATATGATATGGCGTTTATAACGCGCCTATACACAAGTGTTTCAAGGCGGGACGAGGCAAGGGAGGGGGAACAGGGGAAGACAGACACCGATCTTACTAGGTCCAGTGTCATTCAGTTTGCGCACGTGCATGGGAAGGGGGAAAGGGAAAAGTGCGAGGGGGAGAGAAGAGGGGAAGTGCAGTACATAGGATAGTAGAATAACAAGATAGTAACGGCCAGAAGGTGCCAAGTGCAGGGTAAGTGCAGATAACGTGCTGGTAGGGTGACTGTAGGGCTACAGAAAACAGTCCCCAGGTGCAGGGGTTGCCAGGGAGGCAGTGCAGGTGTGCAACTGGCAGGGCCTGGGCCCGAGATCAGAAGGGTGGCCAGGTAACCAGTGCAGTATCAGCCAGGAATTCAGCAGGGGAGAGGGGGAGAGAAAGCAGAAACAAAGAGGAAGGTTTTGAGGTGTTTCCGGAACTGGAGATGGTCCTCCTCGAGTTTAAGGGAGGCAGGAAGGCTGTTCCAGAGGGAGGCACCTGCCAACGACAGAGAACTACCGCCAACTCGTTTCTTGGAGAAGCGACTGACCCTGAGGGAGTTGGAGGCGGATGAGCGAAAAGCTTGAGAGGGAAGATATTTAGTAAGATAGAGTTGAAGATATTTCGGCCCCAGGCCCCAGAAGGCCTTGTGGACAATGCAGAGGATTTTGAACTTAATCCTCGCAGCCACTGGGAGCCAGTGCAGAGATTTCAGTCCTGGAAAGATACGATCCTGGGCTTGAGGCCAAGGACAAGTTTCGCAGCCCTGTTTTGGATAAGTTGCAGAGGGCGGAGAGTAGAGGCAAGCAGTTTTAGATAGAGGCTGTTACAGAAGTCCAGCCTAGAGAGAACCAGGGCTCTGGAGACAGTGAGCTCCACATGGGCCTGTACACACTGATCTTAATGATACATATGGCGATCCATTTTTGTATGAAATGTATATCACATGATAGTGATATTGTAAACATATTTTTCGTAGTGTACTTAGGAACAATGCTATGTGATGCCACTTCCTGTTTTGTCAAGGGGTGAAAGGTCATGTTCCATTGCTTCCTGTGATATCACTTCGGGGTGGGGTCAAATGACCTCACTTCCTGTGATGTTATCAGAGGTTAAGGGTCGTGTGATGTCACTTCCACTACCCCTGGCATTTTGGTGATGTGACGTCCCTGGTCTGGGGTGGGGGAATTTAGCACAAGACGTCCTGTGAAGCGGCCATGACGCCAACACAGAACGAGGTAGCTTCCAGGCAGACATGCAGTGACCAGTGCAATGGGACAGCATGATCAAAGGCAGCATAAAATAACCTCTAAGCACATGTCCTCTTTACTGTGACGCGATGCATGAGACTCTTGACATGTTTAAGTGCTCCAGAAGGGAAAGGGAGTTTTGGCTGCAGAAGATTTCGACGAAGGAGAATTCGTTGCATTTTTTAGATCGGATTTTGCCCTAAATATATTTGGGAGTGGGTTTAAGTGAATAACTAATGTTGGGGTTCTAAGGCGGGGAGTTGTGAGGGGATCTCCCACTGCATATAATGGCGGCAAAATCAACCAGTAAAAACAATTATTTGATGAAGATCAGATCACATAGTGCCCTCCAGAAGGCGTGTGCCCTGACTTGGTACTCTGCAGTCCCCAGAAGCCCTTGCCCTTCTTCCAGACTCTGCTGTAGATGTGCAGTTAGGGTGAAGCAAAGAGTGCCCCAGATTGTAATGGGCTACATCGCACAGTGACAATCAAAGGTGCAATAACTATATACGGTAAGCGTTGGGGAATTGATATGCACTTGTACTGCTGCAGAGTGCTGGTGCAGTTGACACATCAGAAGGCCTGCTTTCCAGCTTATCATGTTGGGTCCTCTTCCAGTGAGGATAGACGTGGGAAATTTGGCCCACTCAACGGTAGCCACAGGATAGATTATTGAGGCCACAGTATTGGCAAAGAATAACCCTCCCACTGAGTCTCCCCCTGCCAAGTGCAGAAAGTGGATGATACTGATGCAGGCGTTTCTAGTGAACCCCAAGATAATATAGCAGAGGAGACCCTGAATATGGAGGTGGATACATATCCAGAGAGGTCACGAGGGACATTATGGATTTGGTGTCTGAATCTTGATATCACTTATGATGAGTTAGCATCGAAGTCTGGTGATACAATTTTCCAGCTGAAGACACCTGCCCTAGTAGCGTTTCCCATTCTCCCTGAGATCACTGAAGAATTTTCTAAGGAATAAATGAGGAGCCCAATAAAATGGGTGTTTCCAGATTTCTCTGTAAAATGTACACCTTGCATGGGATTTCATCATTGTTTTTGTATGCAGTGTTTTCCTGGCTCTCTATTTCTGCTCTTGAGCTGGTCAGATAGCAGAGCGAGCTAAGCGCTCACCCCTGATATCTGTGTGTGACCAGTTCAAATCCCGGCAGGGTCAATTCAGCCTTTCATCCTTCCGAGGTCAATAAATTGAGTACCACTCTGTGGGATAATAATGTCTTCTGTAATTTCAGCGCTCTGAGTCCTATGTGTGTGTAGTGCGACAGACGAAATTCATTATTATCATAGTTGACTGTGCTGTAGTTTTCTGGGATTACTTTATTTTGTTTGCTCTTACTGTCCCCTGGTACCTGAGAGAAACTTGCAGAATCTTTGAAAGGGAGGATCTTACTTTTTTGGCAAGTTGATTTGCCTGTGGCCAAGCATGCCCAGGAGGAGCCCAACGTGTTCTCATAAGGGTGTGGCATGCCTTATGCGATATGTGGTATATATTACCTGCCTGGAGCTCTGCAGTGGGGGGCCGGGATCTACCCCTGGAACATCACATGACATTGTGGATGAAGGTGTACTCGACTGCGGAGCACTGTGCCACCGGCCCAGAAGTGATGGGCCAGTACTAAATGCTGTGTGCCAGAGTTGCTCTAAAGCCTACACATGGAGGTGCGGGTGAAACCCTCACCTTAAATAAGTCCTTCAGCAGCAGGGATTGGCAAGTGATTTATTTTTTTGTATATTTTTGAATTTGAAATAAGAAAGAAGTGCACTTGATCAATGTCATAGACAAGGGACTACACAGGGGCTCATCAATTAATGAACAAGGGGTAGAATTCAACACAGGGTTAAACAATAGATGAAATGGTTCTATGTCCGTTCTTCGACAGTAGTTTTTTCGATGGATTTTAAAAATAAATATATCCATGGACAAAAACACATATAGACTTTTTTTAAAATGGGTGGGGCCCCTCTAAAACTCCTTCCTTGCTATTATTAACGCCACCCCAATCTCCCGACCCCTTTAACCACCTACCCACCCCATATACATTTGGATGAGTTTTTTTCCATGGAATTGTTTTATGAAAAATTCCATCAAAAAAGTTACTGTCAAAGAAAGGCGGTTTACCGATTAAATGACTGTTTTAATCAGAGTAAAATAGGGCTTATCGTTTAAATTAAATAACTGGTTTAACAAGGCTTACATGGGCTAGACAAGCAGTTAATAATTAAACATGTTTTAGTTTGGGTAAATATTGTTTATTTATTCTCTTTATTAAATCTAATGTATTTATTCCCTAGCAGATCACGATGGTGACGCTCCAAGCGGCAGTGGCAACTCCCTGATTCCAGGGGAGCAGGTTGCACGAGGGCAAAAGATGGCTGCCAAGGAGAGGGAGAGTTGATGAAGGATCACGGCACAAGAGGCTGGACTCAGGACAGGCTTTCTCAGTGGAGCTGTACTACCGCTATTAGTGCAGGGATGTACATGGATACACCAAGAGGGGATTTTTTGAGAGACCGTGAGATAGAGGAAAGAGTGAAATAGAGAACGCCCACCTTTCATGGTGGTTGGCTCTGGGTAGAGGAAAGACTTGTAGCTGCTAACAAGTTTCACAAATATTTGCACACATTGAATGCTTGTAAAATGTCACCACTGCGACCAGGCTCCCGAGGAATGACAAGCTATTGGTGTACACTAATCAACAGAGTGTGAATCTCATTATCAACTTTGATGAAGTACAAAGATGTCTAATCATGAAATGGCGGCAGTAGGCCCATGTACATTTTGGTTGAGTACTTCATTGTGTGGATGACGATTCTCTCCAGAACGGACAACACATGTATGTGCCTCGTTCAATGTACAACACAACCATCCTCATTATCTAAGTTTGGGTGACGAGTAGGGCTCATTCTGAGTTCAACATCTGTCAGCCGAGCCAAGTTCGGAGCCCGATTCCCGGAATTGGGAGCCATATCATTTTCCAGCAGCAGATGCTTGTTCAATGAAAACATTGTCAGCCCCTCAACATTGACAGTGGGTGGATTAGTCCTTCTATTGCTGATAATTGATCAAGTCACAACATTGTTGATGGTTTAGTGTTGTTTGAAGAGACTGTGCAGCATATACAAACTTGAGTCATCTTGTGAGAACTTCCTGCAGGTGTCCATGTTATGGAAGTCAAGTCTCCTGTGATGTGTGCAAGACCTTCAGTGCTTTCAAAGAATGACTGAAATGGCCACAGATCTTTCAAGAAAGACGTAGCCTTCACCTTCTCAACTTCTGAGTCATCTGGAGTATGTCCTGCACAATACGATTCAAGCAATGGGCACAACAGGCCAGTGCACACACAATGTTTTCACCATTGTCAGAGGCAACGAAACAGAAACTTAAAGCCCTTGATCAAAGCACCTTGTATCAAATGCTACCAATATGTTGGCAGTGGGGCTTGAGGCGTTTCTATAATGAACATAGCAATGGTGGATTTTAGGGGTAGCTTTGCAGGGATCGAAAATTGGGATTTGTTGACCAGGAGCAAAAAGCAGCTCCTGGGTATCAGGCATAACCCGTTAGGCAGCAGCTACCGCTGGTTAACCAGCTGCTAGTACCATAGTGTGCAGCAAATCTAACTTTGTGCCAGATGCAAACTCTAACATGGTGTCCATTTTATACTATCTAATATGCTCTAAATGTCCCGTAGGTGTATTCTTTATTCTCCTGTATATACATTCTCAAACATACACTGTTAATATCACATAGCTAGGGGTTGTATGGCAGTCAAAAGTAGCTCCTTATAGCTTTTGGTTTCAAACTAACCAGGCTCCCATTGGCTATAAACAGGAGCGAAATAGCTTCCAGATCCTGGCAATTTTTAACCCTGGCTTGGGGTTAACTGTCAGTAAAGGCACCTCAATGTCTACTGGGCAAAGAGGGACATACAGGGAGATTGACCAATTAATACATTCCCTGCTTCCAGCACAGGAAGGAATGTGAGTGTTTTACTTCGCTTACTTTGCTGAGAAATGCTCAAGCAAAAGTTAATTGTCTTTTAGTTATTACAAAATAACTGTGGACTGGAATGTTCAATTAGGAGTCAACTTGTATAATAATTGTTTTCACTAACCCGAGAAATCTTCCTGCAAAAGTTAATTTGATCCCTCCCAAAAATCATTTTCAGATTTTCTTTCCAGCAAAAGTACATTGGCAGTAATTTGCATTAGCAAAAGTTCATTTGAAAATGTGTTTTGTAGCAAATATCAAATTGCGGCTTCATTTCCCAGCAAAAGTTAATTAGCCTTTTTTTGGTACCAGCAAAATAAGTGGAAAACGTACCATTTAGCTTGCCACTTAGTTTGTTGACAAATTCTCCGGCAAAAGGTATTTTGCTGATTTTGAAAGCTGCACGGATTCTTTTGGTTTGGTGTGACCTGTGGACTGAAATGTGGACGTAAGCATCAACTGAGATCATAATCACATCACCGCCTTTCTGTGTCTGATACCGATTGTTTGGACCGATTCCATTTTGAAAAGAGTGTGGATCACAACATGATTCAAGCCCTCTAAGTGGAGAATAGTCTTTAAATAATTTTTACTTTTTGTACAAATGCCGACTTAATTTAATTCCTTCGCTCTCTTACGTCCTCTTGCCTGACACAGGGGGTAACTGAGACACTTCAAGCTCCTATAGATAAGAGCGGGGTGTGCTCGGCCATAGCTGATTAGCATGCAGAAATGCACCTGCACCCGATGGCCTTAACACCTATTTTTATAAAGCTTTTGTAGACATTTTGGCTCCTACACTTCGGGTACACAGTGAGGCGTATTCAGTCAGGGAATTGTCTGCTTCTCTTAATGATGCTACACTTATTGTGCTTTTCAAATCTGGGAAACCTAGACATGACTGAGGTTCTTATAGGTCATTTGCAATGTTAAATATAGAGAATACGCTACTAATTACTTGAAAATTGTATATTGTCTATATTATCTATATGGGTTGAAGCGCAAGAGGGGGATGAGTATTGTAAATAGTCTCTCAACCCCTCAGCAACTGTCTACTGTAGAGGAGGAGCCAAGTACCCCTACCTCAACTGTTCCACCCCTTTTACCTGTGTGTTGGAAACAAGATTATGTGACATACACAGAACAGTTGAACCAACAAAGGGCAGAATATGGACTCTGTCCAGTACCCGCTGAGAGTACCGATACCTAAGAGAATCTGGGAGGCAAGGTACCCATTGAGAAAACCATACCAACACACAAGAAGATATGATGACCATTTGAATGAAATCTTTGAAGAAGCAGAGCCAATAAATGGCAAGGACGAATGGTAAAGACGCCAACCATTCCATTGCCAGTACACGTCATGCAGAGCTGAGATGACATACCTAGAAGAGATGCAGAGACTAGAGAATGCAGATATTCTATAAGGCATCAAGAAAGTATTAAGGATAAGTGACATCTTGGGATCAAGATGAAGAAACCTATGCCACAGAAACATATGAATATATCAAGTCATTTTACATGTGTACAGATGCAAAAGAAACGCAAGCAGACGAAGTAATCTTGAGGCTAGCTTTGTAGTGAATAGATTGCGGCAAGCGCCAATATATGTATATATGCATATGGACAAGTAAAGGATGGATGTTATTATAACAGTGCTGGACAGTAGCAAGAAGGCCTCATTTCTCGTGTGTCGGAGTTAAAAATCAAATTGAATTACAAAGTGAATCTCAGGAGACAAGGCTGGACGAGCCAAGAAGGCAAGGTCTTATCAAACTGGAGTGAACTGACATTGGATACAAATTGTGTGAAAGAACAAAACTACTGTTCAGAAGGCATGAACATAACAAGGAAGACGTCAGAGGTTTATTAAAAAATAGTATTAAATACATGAAAAGGCTCGATTCCATGGTCTCCAGTCACATGGAAGCATGAAGTTGGACGAACAAAATCATCACACCTATGCATGAGGGCAGACCGTGCTTCTCACTCCCTAAATTTCTCAGCGCTAAGAACACTCTCAAGGCCGAGCTTCAAAGGCCTAATTGACAGTAGACCACTGAGGTGATGATAGATTGATATTCTAATTGGTGAGAAGCTAATGTTAAACCGACCTCACCAGCACCTGGATGGCCAGCCTGCATGCTGCTAGACGTAGGTGGATAAGTACTGACTGAGGTTAGAGTGTCAACCAATTGTAGAGGACCGTGTAATTAGGGGATGCTATAGTTGTGTAAACCAATGGGACATCGTTTTTTAGTGACGTTCATAGTGGTGATTTTTAGGGGAGGGATTAGTTGCCCCACCTGATGTTAAGTAACCAATCACATAGTCACACTTTTTTTAGACTAGTATGGATCGTATACTTAGATGTTCACTCAGAGCCAATCACCCATGCCCGTAGGTTTTTGTAGTTTGCCACGTAGGATGACGTTAGTTCATACATAAGTTAAACGTCATAGATGATGAGTATTGCTCAATTTTTACTAAGAATGTTTGAGTAAGAGGATCGACCGAATTCGTTGATGTTCGTTATGCTCCCTGTTTTAGATACTTGATAATAAAACAGTCTTCCTTTTGCCAACTTCCTGAGTCGTCTCTATTATTGATGTATGAATAAAATCTGCATCCCCGTCCATCTCCAGGGTAATTGCTACTTATCAAAGGGGCTGGGATATCCAGGTCACTACAGTTGGGGGATCTGCTATACTTTAAATACAGAACACATGCACACTCCATAGCATGCAGTCACATGCAAACTACATGCGCAATTGTCAGATATGTCAAGGATACATTCAACGCATGTCCTCTTGTCAGTACCATCGGGTTATTATAGTACAAATGTTTTATATTTGATACCAACGTAATGATGTTAATACTTGTGCTCTAGTGAAATTGTTTTTGAATGTGGTGTTAAATGCAGTGGGTACCATGATAGATGAAGACATCCCCTTATGCACGACTAGATGCTTTTTGGGTTTGTTTGTTGGCAAATCTGGCCATACAAATACATTTGCCCACCTTGTTCTACTGCTTGCCAGGCTCAGAATTTCCATAAACTGGATTAAGATGACCACTTCAACACATGAAGGTTGGGTTAAAGATTTGATTTGTGTTAATGAAACAGAACAATACCTATATGATCTGTATAGGTCCCAAAACAGACCTAGAGACAGTTGGGTCGATTTCTAAGGGTACCTTGTTTCTCCACAGGTGGAAGATACTAATTATTGACTGGATGGACCCGTTTTTCAATTGTGTTGACTGGTGCACTACATCTGTAGCTGGTGTACTTTTTATTTGTATCCTGATTTCTGTTCATATGTGGTCTTGTGCACTTTTGTACTCTTGACACGTGGATTACAATATAAAAACAAACGAATAACCTGTTACTGACTGTTATTGTGGTCGATCACCTCCCCCTCACCCCAGGCCTCAACCCTTCCGTTCTGCCAGGATTGTGGGGGCATGCCATTGTGGCTTTAGCCATCAAAGGCGGGCTATTAAGCCCATGCGTTGTGACTCATTGGGCCCCCGGACTACATTACCCAGGAGTCTGGGGGCCCACATAAAGTGCTCCACTTTGAGCTGAAGGGGCGTATAAGGCCTGCATCTGCCTATGCCAGGTGCTGGTGGTTGACGGTTGGAGGCACGGGTGGAGTCCACTGCAGGCTTACGCGAATCCTGATTTCCCCGGGCTGAAGCAGTGAACTTCATGCAACCCGGATACGGTGGTGAGCATTTTGGGAATCAAAGTCACGCCGGCAGGCTGCTTACCCGAACGCGGACAGGCTGGTTTCCCGGGTTACGATGGTGATCATTTCCAGCCCGGGCACGGCAGTGAACATTATGGCGCACAGTCAGGCTGATTCAATGCTGCACACCATGCACTCCGGATGCCTCACTGGGCTCCCGAGCTTGAGTTAAGCAATTAGACAGCTGAATGAAAAACTGTAAATGTTTACGAGTATAATTATGTGTGAAGTTAAAATCTGGCTTTTTCAAGTTGGGAAGGCATTTCTTAGACGTTTGATCACATAGCTCGCATTGTTTGTCCATGTGCTTATATTTGATTGTCTTCATTTCATGCTATCATCTGTGCTTAGCATGTCATGAGTTTTGTTATTTTCATGTTGCTTGTACACAGAAACTCATGTCTCATGCTATGTTTGTTTGGGCCAATTTGCCAGAGTTTAGATTGGAGCTCAGGACTCTTCAAGTACTAAGATGCTCAGGTCTGGGGGTCAAATGTGATGTGTGAATGTAGAGGTTGCAGGGGGAACAGGTTGTAGGTGGAACAGGATTGGTTTGCCCAGCAATTATGCAGGAGAGTGTTTGTAGTCACAGTTAAGAGTGGTTGCAAGGCGTACAGAAATTCTTTCCCTAAACTCTCTCAACCTATCCAATTACGTTACCATAACCCTCTTTCGGGTTTCCCTAAAACCCCACTATCTATCCACAACCTCTGCCCCCCCGCTCCACAACGGCTGCTTCGATGTCACCTGTAATTCTAAAATCAGTTACCTGTAAAACCCAAGGTGGGAGAGGCCGTCCCATTCAGCTTCTGTGGTTTGGGAGGAGGGATCAATTTCCCTCCCTGGGTTATGAAATAATCACCAGCCCCCAGTTTGGGTATTTACTCCACCCAAGCCAAATGGAGGCGGCTCAGGGGCTGGACTGCCCCACCGGGATACCGGGACATTCCCTGGTAGGCCTCAGGGCATAGGGCCTCTTTAGCGCTGCGCCGCCGCGGAAGTATAAACAATTAGAAGAACAAAAACGTCAATCACCCAACGAGCCTGGGTGGTTCACATTGAATTGGCTGCTCCCGACTGCTGCTGGCTGCGACAGCCCTGGTCGGGCTCGAGTAACGCCTACGCATGAGGGGCATGGGCACTGCCTGGGAACCGCACGTGCCCTGCTGGCTGCTGCAGGCTACTGTGTGTCCCGTTATTACATTGCGCAGGTACAGGGCTGCGCACAGGCACACAGCGAAGGGTGACGTCCTCAGACAGTGCACGGGCTGCTCCTGCTCTGAGTGAGTCAGTGCTGTTGTAACTGAGTCCACGATGACGATTAGCAATTATGAGGCAAGCTGCATTGCAGGGCAGCAAGTGCAACCACAGAATACTGAAGTTCTGGTGCGTGATTAGAGAATCGAGATAGGCTGAGTAGTGTGGGCTCGCTTTGCTCCTCTTACCAGATCCCTACCTAAGTAATAAATCACAGACAACTTATGTGTATGGAAAAGTTGTAGGCCGTAGGCATTTTATTTTCTTACAGAAAATACAACACAACAAAAATAATTACACTGCCATATGCTTTTGGGCACCTTGTATCCAGTCCCGAAGTTGCCCAAGGCTCCTCCTGATTCCTTGTTATCCCTGGGCCTTCGTTCCTGGGCACATGCCGCCTATGACATGTCTTGGACCGTGTACCGAAAGAATACTCGGCGTTCCCACTTCTGCCTGCTCCTTCTTCTCTTGGACCGTGTACCGAAAGAGTACTCGGCGTTCCCACTTCTGCCTGCTGCTTCTTTTTTGCACCGTGTACCGAAAGAGTACTCGGCGTACCGGCTCCTGCCTGCACCCCTCTTCTTCCCTTATTATTGTAGCGTGGGTCGGGTGGCAAACGTTTTTCGTTCCCCTTATCCAGGCACTAAGAGCCCACCCGAGAGAGGGGAGCTCTTACCTGGTTTGTGCCGCCTCTCCTTTTCCTGGCTTACTTATACACCCCCGGCCTTTTGTTCCTTCCTGGGGGCGGCGGGTTACCCCCCTGACCTGTTGCTGTTATACTTCGCACCTTCCCAGGTGCTGCTTCCTGACCTTTCCTGTGCTTTTGTTTCTTGTGGCGCTGTTCGGTCGCCCCTCCCTACGCTTTCGCGCCGTTTTCCCCGACCCCGCGCCTAACCTCCCAGACCCTCTATCGTCCCGCATTTCATGCGGCCCGGGGCCTGGGCCATAGGCTGAGTAGTGTGGGATCGCTTTGCTCCTCTTACCAGATCCCTACCTAAGTAATAAATCACAGACAACTTATGTGTATGGAAAAGTTGTAGGCCGTAGGCATTTTATTTTCTTACAGAAAATACAACACAACAAAAATAATTACACTGCCACATGCTTTTGGGCACCTTGTGTCCAGTCCCGAAGTTGCCCAAGGCTCCTCCTGATTCCTTGTTATCCCTTGGCCTTCGTTCCTGGGCACATGCCGCCTATGACATGTCTTGGACCGTGTACCGAAAGAGTACTCTGCGTTCCCACTTCTGCCTGCTCCTTCTTCTCTTGGACCGTGTACCGAAAGAGTATTCGGCGTTCCCACTTCTGCCTGCTGCTTTTTTTTTGCACCGTGTACCGAAAGAGTACTCGGCGTACCGGCTCCTGCCTGCACCCCTCTTCTTCCCTTATTATTGTAGGGTGGGTCGGGTGGCAAACGTTTTTCCTTCCCCTTATCCAGGCACTAAGAGCCTACCCGAGAGAGGGGAGCTCTTACCTGGTTTGTGCCGCCTCTCCTTTTCCTGGCTTACTTATACACCCCCGGCCTTTTGTTCCTTTCTGGGGGCGGCCGGGTTACCCCCCTGACCCGTTGCTGTTATATTTCGCACCTTCCCAGGTGCTGCTTCCTGACCTTTCCTGTGCTTTTGTTTCTTGTGGCGCCGTTCGGACGCCCCTCCCTACGCTTTCGCGCCGTTTTCCCCGACCCCGCGCCTAACCTCCCAGACCCTCTATCGTCCCGCATTTCATGCGGCCCGGGGCCTGGGCCATAGGCTGAGTAGTGTGGGCTTGCTTTGCTCCTCTTACCAGATCCCTACCTAAGTAATAAATCACAGACAACTTATGCGTATGGAAAAGTTGTAGGCCGTAGGCATTTTATTTTCTTACAGAAAATACAACACAACAAAAATAATTACACTGCCATATGCTTTTGGGCACCTTGTGTCCAGTCCCGAAGTTGCCCAAGGCTCCTCCTGAGTCCTTGTTATCCCTGGGCCTTTGTTCCTGGGCACATGCTGCCACACCTGGGCGGGTGTTCCTCACGCCCGCTCAGGTCCCCCCCAAAAGCACCCTACCTACAACCCCGTTCTTGGAGTGCCCTAAAAATGTTGTCGGAGAAAACCCCAATCCCTTTCTTTGATAGGTGTACCCCATCCTGGTGAGACATGTCCAGATTGTTCCGGTGTAAGCTATGTTTTATGAAGTGCAGCCCTGTGCTCTTGCAGTACTTTTCTACTGATTTATTTAGTTTCTTTCTGGC
The DNA here is from genome assembly GCF_040938575.1 of Ambystoma mexicanum. Lineage (NCBI taxonomy): Eukaryota > Metazoa > Chordata > Amphibia > Caudata > Ambystomatidae > Ambystoma > Ambystoma mexicanum. The sequence goes on from NC_090921.1 coordinate 989,403,578, forward strand.
TATTTTGATTGCGTGCCTCTTCGGTGCCCCATACCAGACCCTTCTTGGTATTATTTCCGACATAAAAATCTCGGCTTTCCACCAGCTGCGGGCTATGCTATGCAGCGACTCGCAAATGTTTCTTTGTAATTTACCCCTATTTGTGCTCACCAGGTCGTTCCCTCCGAGATGTATAACTAGGTACTCGGGGGGGGGGGGGGGGGGTCCCTGAACCCTATCAGGTCCGACAGCCTGTCGTGAATGTCCTCCCAGTGCATACCCGGGAGACCCCACCAGGATGTGATTGTGTTTCTGAAATGTAGTCCTTGCTTCTCTTCTTCCAGCCACCTGCCTGCCCGGGTCACGAAAGAGTGCCCCACTATCCATGCCGATTTGTAGGGTCCGGCCTCTATGGAAACGGGGAAGATAAGTGTTATATCAGTTCCTCCTTTATGTATTTTTTAAAACATTGCGACTTCCATCCCCCAATTCTTCTCACACCCTTCGCTCCCAGGCCCCCCGCCCATGCAGAGGTCGCTGCTCCTATCCTGAAAGAGTGTGTTCCAAATTCGGCTGGATCCCATCCTGCTTTTGCCACCGCCTGTTTCAATACCGCCTGAAACTGGTACCTGCTGAGTGCGCTGCCATCCCTATGTATTAATAACTGCCCGTCGACCTCTGGTCGAAGATCTAAGAATGCTTGGGTGATGCATCTGGGACAGTGGTCCTTCTCTCTGATGCAATTGAGGTCTATTGCTCTCCCCTTCCCCGTTTGGTCTGTTTTAGATTTCTTTAGCATTATACACATCCACTTGTTTCCCATACTAATGTCTTTCCTTGCCAGACCGTCTCCTGCCACTGTATTACTGGCCACCAGTTGAAAGCCCCATAGTATGCTAGCGCAAATGCTGTCCTGAACAGCGCGGTTTCGTACGTGCTGCTGCATGTGTCTCGCATCACTTTTAGCAGAATTATCAACTTCCCAAAATTTACCGGCCTTCTGTTATCTGGTTTCTTCCCCTCTAATTTCGCCCACCCTCTCATAGCGTATTTTATTTTAGCACTGTCGGTTGGGTCTGGCATGCCCGCCACTTTTGTGGTATATGCCACCGCTGCTAGGTGTGCTGCTGCCCAGCTTTTCTTTTTCCCTTAGGCAAATGCCCCTTCGAGAAATTCACAAATTTTTCCCGTTGAAATGTTTTCCACCTCTTTTACACCTGTTTCCACCAACACATCTTTTACATGCTTTTCGTACTGCTTACCCGTTTTGTATGTTAGGGCGTTCCTGGTTAGCTTGTCAATGACCCTTTCCTTTCTCAGTTCTTCACCCACTTCTTTTGAGTCGACCTTGTGGCCAACCGTGCTTTCCTTTCCAGTGCCTCCAACGGGACCCATGCCTTCCGCGGCGTGGGCGTTCTTTCCTTGTCAGCATCCGGTCTCAGCTCCCTGAATTTCTCCCACTGAAAGTGAGAGATTGCATCAGCCACCACATTTGCTTCCCCAGCGATATGCCTCGCCTTTATGCATGTATTCATTTTTAGGCTTTCCAGCGTGATTGCCCTCATTAATTCCAACACTATTATGCATGACACACTTCCTTTATTTAACACGTGCACCACCGCCATGTTATCTGACCATACTGCCAACTCCTTGTTTCCTAGCTCTTCCCCCCATGCGCATAACGCGACCCATATCGGGAAGAGCTCCAGCAGCGTTATGTTTTTCGTCCATTCCGCCACCTGCCATGTTTTTGGCCACTTGCCTGCACACCATTGTTTCCCCAGTATCGCGCCAAAACCAAGGCCACATGCTGCATCGGTGAACAACACCCTTTTACCTTCCTCGTTTACCGGTGAACGCCATATCACTGACCCATTGAAGTATTTCAGAAATTCTGCCCACACTTCCAGATCTCTCTTGATTCCTCCCCCTAGCCTGACTCTGTGGTGCCCCTTTGTAGCACCTCTCGTTTTCAACCCAATACTTCTCTGGAACACCCTCCCCTGTGGTATGACTCTTTCTGCGAAGTTCAGCTTTCCTGCCAGCGCTTGCAATTCTCTCACCGTCACTTTGTTTCTTCCTTGTAGTTCCTTTATTGTCTTCAGCAGATCTGTCACCTTGTCACCCGGGATCCGGCACCTTCCTTTGTTTGAGTCAATTTCTATTCCTAGGAATTGGATAATCTGCGTTGGGCCCATCGTTTTCTCCTCCGCCAGAGGAAAACCCCACTCGCTTGTTATTTCCACGAATTTATCCAGGGTTGCCCTACATAGCTCTGAACCTTTGGGCCCAACGAATAAAAAATCGTCCAGGTAATGTACCATCATGGACTCCCTCATCTCTTCTGTTACCACCCATTGCAAAAATGAACTTACCCTCTCAAAATATGCACATGAGATGGCGCACCCCATCGGGAGACATTTGTCGATGAAGTATTCCCCCTCCCAATGCATACATAACCATCTTTGAGATCTGCTGTTGACTGGCAACAGGCGGAATGCAGATTTGATGTTTGCTTTCGCCATCCATGCCCCTTTTCCCGCTTTCTTGACCAGTTCTACTGCTTCCTCGAAGCCTGAATATGATACTGTTGCATCGCTCTAGGCGATGCCATCGTTCACCGAGGCCCCTGGGGGGTAGGATAGGTGGTGTATCAGCCTGTATTCCCCTTCGTCTTTTTTCGGCACCAGCCCCAGTGGAGAGCATATAAAGTCTTCGAATGGTAAGGCCGTAAAGTGGCCCTCCACCCTCCCAAGTTCTACCTCTTTCTGGATCTTACTGGTCACTATATCTCTGTTCTCGGTTGCTGACTTTAGGTTCCTAGGAATGTCTTTCGCTCCTTGCCCGGTAAACGGGATGTTAAAACCTTCTCTAAAGCCTTGTCTGATATGATCTGCCTTTTCCTGGTCTGGGTATTTCTGGAGCCACCCTTCCATGCTCTCAATTTTTACTGGCGTGGCCCCCTTCCCGCCCCAGTTCTTATTTCTGCGTCTCATCGCTTCTGCCGCTTGGAGCTGCGGCCCTTGTGCACTTGGAGCTGCTGTGGTCACCCTTACATCTCTCACACTTGTGGCTGAACTTGCACTTCCATCCCCAGCTACAGGGTACCCCCTTTTCAAAACTCTGATATTGTCCTGGTTTTGCTTGTGTTGCTCCCGTGCTCCCGCTGCCCCCCCCCCTGCGTTGTCGGGGGCAGGCTGCTCTGCCACCCTCTCTGTGACCCATAATTTCTGCTCTGAAAACTCTGGTCTCTATTTCTGTCATAGCTGGATTCGTACCTTCTGTTATTGTATCTATAATCCGCTCTGTAATCATTCTGCCAATACTGCCTTCTCTGCTGCCCCCCTGTGCTTCGCTCCTTGGAATCCCATTTCTCCTTTAGCACATTACATATGTAGAGATTAAAGTTTTCCTCATCCCATCCCATCCCATATCCGGAAAGCAGTCCATCTCCTTTCTGAACTCGTGATCATACTCCAGCCATGCGTCACCCCCAAATGCCACGTGTACCTTCAGCACCCTCTCCTGATACGCCACTAATGATACCCCGTCTTCCGGGAATTTTTGTAATATAATTGTAGACATTATGGTGAAGGCCGACATCCAGTTGTCAAAGTTCCTTACCACTGGCCCCTTTTTTAGTAAGCTTTTCTCATCCTCCTTCATGTCCTATAGGGCCACTTTCATCCCCCTCTTTTGACAATCTAACAATGTGAAAATATCGATCAATTCCTTCCTCCATATTTTCTCCTTTACTTTGTCATTTATATACCAAGCCATTGCCTTCATTGACCTGCTCTGTGCATCTTTACCCATGGTTGGCCTGCCATATTTCGTCATGAGTGACCCCCCATTTTCTGCTGCTGCCACCGTTGGTGCTGCCCCCGTTGGTGGGTCGTCTGACACTGTTGGCCCTGGTGCCCCCGTTGGCACCCCCGGTTGTCGGTTGGGTCCTTGTGGAGCTCGCCCTGTGTTTGGCTCTACCGGTGCACCTTGTGGTGCTGGGATTATTGGTGCCCCTTGCGGCACCGGGACTACTGGTGCCCCTTGTGGTGCCGGGACCGGGGTTTCCCTAGGTTCTGCCCCTGCCCCCCCTGCCCGTCTCCGTTTCTCCTTGCTCACCACTCCTCTCCATTTTACCTAAGCCCTTAGATGATCCCTTTCTTCGTCATCACTGCTTGCTTCAGTTGAGGAACTCCCCTGCTGCTCCTCCCTGGATCCCTTCCCCTGTCTGCTCTTCTTGCCATTGGTTCTGGACGACATACCCGAAACTGTGACGCAATTTTTTAACATATTTACGATTTTATTCCCCACATTATTATTCACAGTACCTTTGTTTTTCTCTTTTTTCTTTCTCTTGGTCGGTGCCTCTGTCTGTTCCTCCGATCTCTTCGACTCCGCTCTCCCCCTCTTCCGTCCCTGCGGTACCTCGTCTTCTCCTTCGCTGCTGCTGTGCTCTATGAACAGCAGAGGTGACGTTGCCTTTGCCCGTTCTTCTTTCTGCATTATCTCCAGCACCCATTGTGCCCCATATTCCTTCTCTGCCTTCCTCGCCCATTCTGAAAATTCTTGGGCCCTTTTCGCACTTCCTTCCACCATCCTTCTCGTCTGAAGTCTGTCAGCCACGCTTTCCGGTTCCTCCGCACCGTGCGTCCTCTGTTTTTCTGGTTTTCTTCTCCCGATCTTCCTCGCCCGTCTCGTTTGTCCACGGTGAAGGTGCTTTGTTCACTCACAGCTGGTACTTCTGTGTCGCTCCTGCTCCAGCCCCACTGGGCGACTCGTAGCCACTGCGTTTATGTCGAAATAAGAGGAGGTGGAAATGCGTGAGCCCGCAAGAGCAAACGTTTTTCCTTCCACTTATCCAGGCACTAAGAGCCTACCCGAGAGAGGTGAGCTCTTACCTGGTTTGTGCCACCTCTCCTTTTCCTGGCTTACTTATACACCCCTGGCCTTTTGTTCCTTCCTGGGGGCAGCCGGGTTACCCCCTGACCCCTTGCTCTTATAATTCGCACCTTCCCAGGTGCTGCTTCCTGCCCTTTCCTGGGCTTTTATTTCTTGTGGCGCCGTTCGGACATTTTCCCCCACCCCGCGCCTAACCTCCCAGACCCTCTATCGTCCCGCATTTCATGCGGCCCGGGGCCTTGGCCAGATTGCTTGGGGGTTGCCGGTGCTGCACTGCCGGATGGGGTGTTGGTTGGACTGACGTGAGAGCTCCCTCCCGGGTGGAGGAGTGAATCGGGATAATGACTGCTCAGGTGGGCGAGGGTGACATCATGTAATGTAGTATTGCTTTTTTTTAACTTCAATTTGACGAATTGCCATGCGGCCTTGCTTCCAAGGCAAGGCCTCGGCCTTGTCCGTCCACTCCTGGTGGCGTATCTGTGTAATCTTGTGAAATACATTTTACACTGTATGTCTCTGGCAACTGAAATGTGATTTAGGTCGGAACCGTTATCGGGTTTGTAAGATGCCTTTGAGAGAGAATCCAATGATGGATCTTATTGTGGAAGGTTCCAGCAACCCCCAGGCTTCAGCAAATTATTCCAGAATCTGCGAGGGGCCCAGGCGTGGTGAAAATGAAAGTCTCAGTGGTAAAAAGATTGGCGTGGAAAATGTGCGGAAGCGTGTGGCCCATCTGTACTGAAATAATAGGAAGTGGCATGTGTACCTGAATAGCGATGACTTTATACTACCATATATCTGCAATGTGAATATAAAATGTGAAATGTTTGCTAAATGCAAGATGGAAATGAACGTTCTAAAAATGTGCGTGTGCGTATGCGCGTTGTTGATGGAAAGTTCAGTATTATCCACGGAGTAGGGTGTGAGTGTCCTCAAAATATATACACTGTAACTGAACTGAACACGCGCCACTTTCCTGTATGGAAGGGTTTGCATCACCAATAACCACTGCAACTATCAAAACCATTGTTATTTTTAGCCTGTGGTATCATTAGAGAAGGGGAAAAACCTTTACAAATCAGACCCTCTGCAGGGAGTCTAGCCCAAACTGCTAGGTCAAGTCCCCTTGGCAGGAGCATGACCACATGCAGCCGGTGTTGTTTAGAGCAATGGCAGTGGTTATGATTCGACCTAAACCTTTCATCCAGCAGGTGCTTTCATATCAGTGTATATGGTCCATTCAAATATAGAGCGCCATGATACCAGTACTGCAACTGTCGCAACTCCTGTATTCAGGGCCATCTTAAGGTTTTTTGGGGCCTGGGCATGGACATCTATGGGGCCCCCCTCAATCAAACCAAAGAAATTAAGTGATCAAGTATATCTGGTGGCACCCTCCCCCTCACCACCCCCCACCGTGGGCAAAACCCATAGGTAGACATGCTGCCTCACAGCATTCAAAATAAGCATGTTTACTTCCTTTAAGTCCCCTTACCCTCTTCATTCTTGCTCTAATCAGATTGATGAACAAGTAGCATTTGAAGGCCAACATTAGCAATCTACGAAGAGGTTACTTCTCTTCTAGTATAGAAACAGGATACTTTTTATCAATATCATCCGGGAAGGTATGCAGCCTGTAATGCAGTACTGTATGTAAAGGTTACATGTAACCCAGAATAGGCAGAGAGCACACATTAGCTGACTCAGAGAATGCAAAAGTGTTCAAGCATGGATAGAGTAGACCAATTGTAAGAAAGGAGAACGCTACACATACCATAGCATGGATAGTGGAGGCAGATTAGAACCAGGAAGGTGCCTCTATCCAGACAGACTGAAATTAGAAGTGGGGCATGATTTTCAAATAGCGTTGCCATTAGAGATCAAGGGAACAAGTGCCTGTGGTGTGCAGTATATTAATGCTCACTATTATAGTGGAAGCAACCCTATAGCCTGTGAAACCACGAGTGAGGCTTTTATGAAGATCATTCCAGGAAATCACACTGAGGGGCTGACAATTCTGAAAAGTTTAGGGACTGGCAACACTGAGAGATTAGGCAATACAAGATTACATGAGATGCCCAGGATCACATATTGCTTAAGGTGTGAAGCTGGGATTTGTGCCAACCCTGCGATTACTGCATTTGAACACTTTCTTTTCCAGCTCTTACCATGTACTAAAACAATCTCATTTTATAAAACTGACTTGCAAAGTACACAAATCACATTTCCAAACCTGACAATTTTTAAAACCAAAATATTACAGAAGGGTGTTACGCAAAATGGGAATGATTCTAGCTACATTCTCCCCATAATCAAGGGAAGTATATAAGTACCAGCATACCAATCGATGTGTTTTAACAGATTTAATCTAGGTATGTCTTTTGTACTTTTAAGCTTGAAATACTTCCAAAACAATGGCTTGTGAAATTGTCATTCATAAACGTGCAGAAAAACCTTTGACTTTTATACAAAAAGCAAAACGTTGTTTGTGTCAAACGAACAGACCTTAAAATATTCTTGCCCAATGCCTACAACATCTGGTCCTCTCTCTCCTGTCTACCACCCCTTCCACTCAAATGGCCTACATAAGAAGTAATGAGCTAAACGATGCCACCAGCAAGCAAGAAAGCAAACCTCACAGAAGACAGCACAGTAATGCAAGAGATATAGGATTTGACCAGGATTACTGTATCGTCTGCTGGCAAAGCCAGGATACAAGCATGAACACTTTGGTTCCACAGTCTTTTATTCACCTTTTGGATTAATAGTTTATGCTCATCTTTGGAGGGGATTGCCTAGGTTTTAGAACGCCCCATCTGAACAAACCAATTTCTAGACCTTCACCATACGAATGACATTTTAGTTTTTATAGCAACCGTATCTGGTGCAGGAGCATTGCTGAGAATAGCACCTCTTATCCTGAAAAACCAAGTACATATGCAGGTAGGTTTATAAACTTCAGACATAGGAAAGGATCAGCCAGCTTTGCTGGAATGTGCTCTTCTAATCTTTCATATGAACACACATCTCTGCAATGTGTGCTTAACACACTGAGCTAATGTCTGAACCATAGTGACACTCAATTTATCAATATGGATTTCAACTTTGGCTATTGCACATGATCAACACAATTCCCACAAGAAGGAAAGTATGCTACAGAAGTTGCGCCATACGGAACACACAAACTATCTATTCCACAGTGAACACAGAAAGCATTACATGATTAATTGAGCAAGGCAGAATGTACTTGTCAAAACAGACAGACAATAGGTTTAGCGCCTTGGCAGCATGTCATGGCATGTACTATTTAAGTCTGGTGAACAAAGGAATCTTACTTTAGATCAGACCGACTTGTGGGGGCCCCCCTCCAAGGTGGGGGCCCTGGGCAAGTGCCCCTTTTGCCCTCACATAAAGACATCTCTGCCTGTATTGCAGAAGATTACACTAATATGTACGTATTGGGAACTGCAGAATCCACCCAATGACGCTTCAGTCTTAGAGAAAGCTCCAGACGTATTCCGCAACATCGCACATGTCGCAGAGCTGCCTGTCGTGATTTATGGGCTCTGACATGTCAAGTGTCCTGCTGATTAACTGTGCACCTGAGGCTGGGGGAGGGAGCAATCCAGTTGCTGTGAATGACACGTGTGGAACGTGTAAGATCCCAATAGTCAGGGCGAGGAAATGGGTTTATAGTGCGACGCAGGGAATTGCTTTTGAAACAGGTGATTTGTTACCACGGCTTGTCGATGCAGTAGGCTGTGGGTGGGTGAGTGACTTGTTGGCGGGGTGCACGGTACTGCTGTTTTCCGTTTCAGAGTGCAGTGCGATGTACCTTGACCCGTTTCTCACATTCAGAACCCCCCCCCCCCCACCTCTGCTGCTCCTCATAATTCCGCGGTTGTGTACTGTTAACCTGTTGACTTAGATACTTCTGCAATGGACATTGGCAGCAATTGCTTGCACAGGTGTACAGGGAGACAGTGCCTGCCCAGGGTACACGTGTATTTGCGAGGGGGAGTCTACAGGGCTTGTGTGTCTTCTGGCTGGTTAAGAGGCAGGCAGATATGCAGTGCCAAGCAGTACCCGTTTCTTGCGGTGCTCCACCTGCTGATGGGCAGTGTGTCCGGGCACCTGACCTGTCAAAGGTCATGCCACGTGACATCGGTATAGCTTCCGGGGCTTGCCCAGCTACAGTACACACCTTTGATGTCCTTAGAGCTGTCACCTCTGTGGGTGCAATAGAAAGCTGTAATATTGCCAGCGCGCCCCTTTTAGGGTGCTTACTCAGACCTGAGCCAGTTCGCTTCAAGAGATAGACTTTATCGCCTAACCTTAAATGTGTGGTTCCCTTTTGTGTTATTTTCTCAAAGAAATTCCGGTGTGCACCGTTGACTTGCAGATCAAATAAAGTCATGGAATTTGTTTAGCTGGCCTGTGGGCATGTGTCTTTTTGGGAGGATATTTACTCACTGGACTGGCAGCGGAATCAGCGGGTTTCACGTTAACAAAATGCTGTTCTGTCTGTTTTTTGTTGTTGCCTTGCGAAGTGCATCAACTTCGACATCTGTATCCCATTAAATATCCAATTGGTTTTAATCGTGTTTGAATAAAAGGCATGCATTTTCCCTTGAATTTCATTCAAGTGCCTGGAGTGCTTATTGTCCGGTTCAGAACTGCTTTAAAAAGTCATGTGTGCTTGTTCAATCATCGCTTTGCCTGTGAAAGTAATCAAGGAACTGGGGTCCCTAAATGGGAGAGCATTTGCTCGCTTACTGGGACATTTAAAGAATGATGGACATCTGTCCGCGTTCAACATGGCAGAGGAGATGTTTCTTGCAAGTAGGAACGGCCCTCAGGGAGCTACCAGTCATCCAGATTTAGATGGAACAGGCCAACTATTGCATTGGAGTACAGCTATGGGTAGAACTGGCATATGAGGAGGGACACAAAGCTTGTAGGTGTGTTTTTTTTTGTATTCACCCATTAACTGCACATTGCCATACAAATCGCTATGGCCATTTCCACCCGCATTCTGCCCCCCTCCAACCAAAAAATAACCTCATGGGATGTTTTTGAGCAAGCTTTTTCAAGCCTTACCATCAAACGTGCTTAGTGTCAGCCTGAGTTTTCTCAAAGCAGTCTTCTGAGCGCCAATGACTTAATTGGAACTGTAAAAGCACTATTGGTGAAATAGAAATGTCAACCAGGCCTGTCCTCAGCCACTCGATTTACTAGTACTATGCCTGTCCTTCACTGAAGTCCTGTTAAAAACAAGCATTGGCAAAGCCAACAGTTAAAGCTTTTGTATCAATATTATGCATTCACCAAGCACTGCTATTTTATGCCCAGGTACACACCACTTTGCAGCTGCTACAATCCAGTTAATACCACTACGACAGTGCCTGGCAAATACCTTTCCCATGCCTACACAAAAACAAAAGCTGTTGGAATTGTAAATGCTCAGTTAAGAATGCCTTTTATCTTTGTGCCCTTCCCAGCACGGGAATAGGATGAAATGGATTAGGGGTGCATGTTGCCTGAGCACCTTAAACACTGGATGAATTCGTTTTCCTCATCTGCAAAATGCGGAACGTCCCAGTTCCCTGTATCATTGAAGATTTACTTTGTGAGTTCATCAACATATTTAAAACATGACTTTTTAATCCACATATGTTTAAAACCTGCTTTAAATGCACTCATCTTGACTAATTCTATTAAGCATTTTCTTGGGGGATACTCCCAATCCCCTCATAGAAGGGTTGGGCTCATGCACTGTGTTCGCTCGTTCGGTGAAATATGGGGCCACTTGGAGAAAAAAAAATCCAGGGCCACTTTTGGTTCCCAGTCCAGCCGTGGACAGCTCCTCTGCCTTCAGCTGAGGTGCTCAATGCCCTGGAGGATATTGGGGTTCAGCTCCCTCACTCTAGGCAGGAAACCGCATTAAAAGCCAAGGTGCATGGGTTGATGGCTCAGGGGACTGCTTTACCTTCAACTGAGGCGGTTGCACCCCCGGGTCCGGCGGGACGGCCACCTACAGTAGTAGGTCATCAACCAAATAATGTTCCTCTGGGTACTTGAGAACTCACAAGGCACTTGATATTCTGTCCAAGGGCAGCCCTACTCCGACGGTGCTATGAGTAGGAACCAACCACATAATCCCCGAAGATGAACGAGTGTAGGGTGTAGAAAGCTAGCACTTTAATCAGGAAAGTGACAGAGACGTTTCACTCCATCCCACAACAACATGCCCGGAGAGACCCCGAAGAAACTGATCAAAGCCCTGAATCTGATCAGGGTGTGATGGCGGGCGATGAACCGTATAACGACCAATCGGAGGACCAGGTTGATAATGACAGGGAAAATACCAAGACACTTCTTAAAGAACCAACCGCTGGAGACACCATACTTTTAACAAAGAGGGAGAGGTATCTGTTGACCCGGCATGTGCCTCTGCGAATGTTCAATGTCGTGGAGCCTTGCAGGGACATACCGGGGGAGACGGCACATGCGCAAGAGACGATCATGCCAAGAGACACTTGAGCATGGGACTGGAACAGACAGCAAGCCTTCGCTAGCACTTCCAACTGACGATTCATTCTTCATTGATTATAATAGTGAGCAGTGGGGCCCGCTAAACCTCATGTAGAATCGGTACAGCTGCTTCCCCGCCACTTTATTTGCCCCGGCACCACATCTCCTCTTTGTAGCTCCTGCATCAGGCATCAACTCACCTCAAGTATTCAGGCCAATTCCTCAGACACCGGTTGTCCAGTAACTTTAATGCTCCTCTGCACAGCTTATGCAGCAGTAGTAGGTACTCTTCTTTAGTAGTCTTTAGAACACATCCCTCCTCTTCAGTCATAAGTTGTCCTCCTCCCACTTCATATCATAATGCTGCTCTTCAGAACTCATGCATCAGTCACCACTGCTCCGCTTTAGTACTCACTCCTCTTCAGTCAGCAGCTCTCACTTCACACCATAAAGCGCCTCTTTACAGTCGGTACTTCTCCTTAGTACTCACTCCTCCTCTTCAGTCATCAGTTCTCCACTTCACACCATAAAACTCCTTTTTGCAGTCGGTACTTCTCTAGTACTCATTCATTTGGGTTTATAGGAGGTTCCACTTGTTCCTCACTCACCAGACCTTTGAAGCCAGGAAACAGAATCCTGGTTCCTTACAGGTGCACGCCATGCTTCACAACTTTTTGATGTACTTTTCCTCTATTGGGAGTGTGTGGGTAGGGGACAGAGAAGCAACAGTCACACACAGGGGCTGTACTGCACTCTGCCTTGAAGTGATGGGGCCCAGCATGATCCGCGAGGTCATGGAAAAGATTAAGTCCAACTAACTGGCACATTCCACTGGCCGCCCGCCATCCAAAATAACATTTCAGAAATAGAAACTCACTAATCTTGGCAGGCAGTGTGTCTGCATGTTGAACATCAACAAAATATGAGCGCTCTGCTGCAGTTTAGGGGCCCGAGTCACACTACATTATTTCACTTCAAATGGGGCAGAGGCTCCGGGGTCTCCAATATTTAGGGCAGACTCGCCTGGCTGCAAATTCAATGCTGTTTATTTGAATTTTCTTTTCAGAGAGGCCTGGTTGCAGAGAAAGTGTGTGCCTCATTATAAGTTTGATGGTATCTCAGTGGTAGATCTGCCGAGATGACACTAAATGGAATTACTGTTACTGCCACTTGGGCCGGCGGCATTACAAGTGGTGTTCGTCCCCATAAATGGGGTGTTAGTCACCATTCATTTTGAGTCCATATGACTCTATGGTGCATTTTGGTGTAATTACTGCAGCGTTCATTCTGCCGAAATCTGGCGGAAAGTTGGCAGATTTACCTACAGTGAATAGCTGGCGGTGAAACCTTCAACTCTCACCCAACTCATAGTTGTGCAGTGCGGTAATGCATCAGTATACAGTAATACCGCTGCATTTATCCTGCACTGCCCAGCTCGTAATAAGGCCCGCAATATTTGCTTGGACAAAAAAAATACTGTAATCTAGTGTGGGGCGCAACAGCACTCCGGCATTGATTGTGCTGAATAAATCCATCACTACTCATGAAATCCACACACAGAACGTGTTTGCTGTACAGCCAGGAAGTCCTTTATTTGTAAAAGTATATGGACAAGGAAGGCAGCTGCAGCATTGCACAAGAAAAGAACGACGCGTTTCACCCTACACGTGCTTCATCTGGTATGTGTAATGGAGAGAGGACTGCATTATTATAGACATGTTGTTTTTTTATGAGTCCATCTTTTCTGTTTAGGACTCCTGCTTGTCAGTATGGTATCTGACTATTCCCTATTGAAACATGCAGCAATTTTGTAATGTCTTTGGCAATACATTAATTCTGTTCAATAACTATCTGTGAGCAATGCAGTTAAAGGGTAATCATTTTACATATGCAGTACATTTCATAATTTCATAATTCGTGCCAAGATTAAAATAACTGTAGCAGAATAACTGTGGTTAGAATTTAAACACCTTTTACAACACAGGAGCACTTTTTATGTCTGATTTCATTATACAGATATCTCGTTTGTTTTTATTTTCTATGGTAAAAATACATGAAAATTTAAGATATTGAAGGTGTTTAACGGAAGTCAATTTGTTATATACATAACCTTGTCTTGTCGCACATAATTTTTTCAGTGTTCCTTTTTACACTGTTTTTCAAGTAAAATGCACAATGCCTTATCTTCCCAAGTGGGTTGCATTGTGATAAAGTGCTATGTACTTCTAAGGACAACATTTGAAATAATTGAACAAACAATACGTTCAAATTTGGAGATTGAGTATTACCCTGACGGGCACCTTTATGACATGGTTATTAGATACCAAGTATACACATAACTGATATAAAGTGCACAGTGTGTTGTTATCCCAAATGAGCTACTAGATGATAAAGTGCTATGTGCTTTCAATTGGAACCTTAAAAATCATTGAATAGATAACCTTTTGGAATTGGAGACTGTGTGTTGCCCTTGCTGGCGCCTCTATAAATTAATTAACCAACATAGTTGCAACGTTTAAAATTATTTAAATATTGGCAAATTAAAATTTGGGACTGTGTTTTATCCTTGCGGGCGCCCCTATAATTTGTTTGACTAGCATTATCCCAAATGGGTTACTTTATAATAAAGTGCTGTCAACAAAGACGTTTAAAATCATTGAATAGTTGTCAAGTTAAACTTAGAGACTGTATGTTACCCTTGCGGGCGCCCCTATACACTGATTAACAATCATTTTCTGAAATGGGTTACTTGTTAGTAAAGTGCTATGTGCTTTCATAACAACGTCTAATGGCGTTCGAAAGATGCCAAGTTATATATATATATCACACGGCCTGCGCTAGCGAGCATGTAGTTATGGTTCAGTTCCTCAACTCATAGGAAGATCACTTTTTGGGGGGCTTATACCTTTGCTACCCCTGGACGAATCCTTACCAATCTTTGCAAGAAAAGTATATGGCGCGCTCTGAATATTTTTGGTAAGTTTGGTGAGGTTTTGTCAAGGGGGGGCAAAGTTATAGGGGATCCCAATTTTTTTTCTCCATAGACTCAATGGAAAACATTTTTGCTCATGCCTACAGCCAAAACTGCTTGACAGATTTTCACCAAATTTGCGGCAGGAGCAGCGGCTTGGTCCCAAAAGCGTGCTTTTGTAAATTTGGTGTAAATCCATTCAGTAGTTTTTAAAACAGGCAAAATGTAGGTCCCAAAAAATTAGTGATATCTGGGTCCGGTCTGCGCACCCATTTCCCTGTTCGGTCATCGGATGCGCCCACTGATTGGATTGTGAAAAGCGTGAATGGCATCAGACTTTTGGAAACGCCCACCATGTTGGATTCATGGACAGCCGCCGGTGTCCGCAGAAATCGCGGTAAAAACATATTAAAAAACACAACATTGCACTTGTCAAACTTATCAAACAATCTCTGTGGAGGTGAGGGGTGATGAGGATGGGATGGAATATGGCCATGGGAAGCCAAAAACCAGCGTGATTTTCATCCCGAAGTCCGTGAACAGTCTGGATATTCGGAGACAGTCCTGCGATGTTCACGGACACTTCAGATGTTCAGGAACATCTATGCCTATTTCTGCATTAGAGGGTTGGTGAAAAAGTAGTTCTTGGATGGCTTAGAACTTTGGCACCACACAATGAAACTGCTTGAAATTTTTGGAATTGTATTCTAGACTTGGTTCTGGATGGTTCTGGAGCTGTTTTGTGAAGAGGGATCAAATTTAGAGGAGAGGGTCTCAAAATATTGTAAAGGCTTATAATTGTGGTGCCATTTGACGAATGTCCACACAAGTTTGCAAAACAAATTTAAATCTAGATATACATGTTTTTGTAAAGTTTGGTGGGATTTTCTTAAGAGGGGGCTAAATTAGAGGGGAACTCAACATGTTTAGATGGCTTATAACTTTGTTGCCATTTGACAAATGTGGGCAAAAGATTCCAGAAAGATTATAGACTCAACAACCTTCAATGTTTGTGTAAAGACTGAATGGATTTTGTCAAGTGGAGGCTAAATCATATGACTATTGTATGTACATACATTTTGAAACTTTTGAAAAAATAAAAACTGCAGATTTCAAGCAAACTCATGTAAGGAGCCTTGGCAAGGACCTTAAAGGATGGTTTTGCAAATGTGCCTGTGTTTTATTTTTTTACAAGTGTTATGTAGGTACAAAATATTGTGATATACCTTTGGTGACTGAGGTATAGCCTTTGGCCATGGGCAGTGGTCAGATGGTCCGGGGTCTTGGTATAAGGTCATGACTCGGACAATCTGGCTACTTGCCATGACCATGAGGGACAAAAAATGGGGTTGAAGTGGCTATGTCCACCTGGGACCGGCTATGTGGTAAAGTTATTCGAAAGTAGGATAGGTTTGAAAGGGAAAAAAATGTGCTTGTGGTAATATGGTCATAGGGTTCTGTCTTTACCTTCTGTAGGCTGCCATGGAAAGGGAAGGGGGGCTTTGTACAGAGCCCTGACTTCCCTTTCTGTGGTGGCTATCTTTGAAAAGGATGTTTCTTACTACCGCAGGCATCCCGCTGCAGGAAGAAAAATCTATTTTTTAGCACCCCGGGTTCTCGCTTTGGGAACCCGGGGTGCTAACAACATTTATCCCTCATTGCAGGGGCTGCAATGGAGGATAATGGCCCAGAGCCCTTGTTATTTATTTATTTATATCACGCCGAAGCCCTCAGGCATACGGGCACACACAGACACACTTCGCTTGGGCCGATAACTTGGGCTGCCGGGCCGTTATCCCCCATTGCAGTGCCTGGAGCGGGGGATGAATGCCATATTATTTCCATTAGCATAACACAAAATGCTAATGGAAATGTTGGAAAAAGTATTCAGTCTATGTTGCAGTATATACAGAGGACTGTTGTCTTCCAAAGATATGGATCAACAGCCTCTTTTATTGCCTGCAAGGTAGCTGGTGGGATTTTGTGTCCCACAGACGTAGGCTGTGTGGTTACAGTATTGGTTGAGGAAGATGATGTAGATGAAGACAGCCTTCTTCTTGCTAAGAAAGGAACAATCTTTCTGAGAGCATTGCCGTAGTTGGATTTCATGTGGTGGTGCATGGAGGTAGTCCCGTAGTACTAATGTCCAGGTAGTCCGCAACTGAGTACAAAGTTGCACTCAGTGCATTTCACTTTTGTAGCTTTAGCCTTTGGCACATTCCCGACAGTGGTAAAGAACTGGCACACCCATGATTCTCTCTGGGTACTAGAGGTAGGCACTTCCTCTACCTCATCTTCTTGGTCCTATTCATTGTCTTTAGAAGTACTGTGCTTTATTTGTTGGGTTGGTCCTCCAGCTGGTGGTGGTGGTGGTGGCTCTTGGGGAAGAGCGATGGCAATAGCTATGTGCTTTGTACTTGATTGTTAATGGATAATGAGTAAGAATTGGTTTGTAAACAGTTTTATTCGGAAAAAAGGTGAAGAAAACGCCTGTGACATTTGTGTCGAATGCATTTCGGTCTTTGTGACCATCTTCAGGGACAATTTCTAAACAAAAGAATATGTACAAAAAATAACATTACATGTGAACCTTTCTCAAAAAACGATTGGTTTAGACTTTCAAAAAGATATACTCATTGGTAATTGTGCACTCATATTTACCAGGTTTCTTTTCCTTAGTTTGGCAATGATCATACCATTACTTTCTCTAATATGGAGCCCTTGGACATGTCTATAACACATTGGTTTTTAACTTCATGTTATACACTTCTTAAGATTCCTCGATGCAAGTATAATATATTAAGTAGAGAGCTGGATATGTATCATACCTTGATAGCTTCTTAGCTATGTTAACCTAGGGTTCCTGCTCTGGTGCCCTATTTATAAAAGTATCACTAATTAGGCAAGTTCCTAAAAATTAGTTTCTATTAGCGGTACTTGATATTAGATAATGGTGCTGATGAAAAGTATCTGCTTGCCTTCTTTTTCTCGCTACGATCTCTGACAGGACACCGGGTTCGCGGGGATGTGATTGCCTGTTTGATCTGCTTGTATTTATATGGAAAATGGCGCCGGCACGTGCAGCATGATGACGTCATCATGTGTCCCAGCTGCCATTTTGGATTGGGTGCAATTTATAGAAATCCCATGAAACACGGAGTGAACTTAATGAGAAGTTATAATTAGATCACATTAAGTATATAAGTGGGAATTCCATGGTTCATCATTTTGTACAACGATCAGAGACTTTTTTCTGGAAAGATTATTTAGTTCATAGTAAAATGGTAATGTCTAAAGTTCATGAAGTGCCCTCCCATAATGTTCAATGGGACCACTTGATTCAATTGTTCTCGTTAGTCTGTTCCAAGATGAAGCCGTTTTGTAGGCCGTGGTTTTATACTTTTCGGCTGTTTCTGCATTCTTTATTTTCTATATCGAAGTCACTAAGCCAGTTTCTGAATGATTTAGTACTATATAATATGGTGTAACAATCATGTCTTGTAAAACCAGCCAATTCAGAGAAAACATGCATAGTTGCACTCTTTGTTCATGCCCTCTGGATATAGGGAGTTCAATTTCTTGATCCAATAGGTCTCTTTTTGATTTAGAAGTTGGAATAATGTCAAAACTTGTGTCGCCCTTTTTTTCTATGGTGTCCAATATTTGAAATTTCATTTGAGAGTTATGATGTTGTGCCCCTTTGAAAGAGACATGTTATAGGCCAAACAGGTGTGTAACTTCAACCACTTATTGAAGCTCAGATGTTCCATTTTGCAAAAGGTGCTATGCAATCTTTATTATCTCGGTTTTTGGGGCTGTCAAGTACGTCTTCTCTTTGGACTCCAAAAATCAGTAAGATATCTCTGTTGAGACATCATCTGAAAAGATGGTCCTTTAAAAAACATAAAGGCTTGGAACTACTTTTTGGAATGTCTGGCTTGATCAACCACCCTGGAGTGGGAAATAGCAGTGAACAAGAATTAACAGGGTTAGAAGGCTAAGAAAGGCAAAGAACATAAAGGAGCCAATGGGGCCCGGAAAAGACCACAAGTGCCAGTAAGCAGGGCACAACCGACACGTTCAGGAATCCGAGGCATGCACATATCTCTGTATCTGATTCCTTAGAGAAAGGGACCCGAGGATGTGGAGAACGTTGCGACGTCATGGCGGATACACGAAAAGAAGAATGCAATTATGAAGGAACTTCAAAGAAATATGTCGGATTTTCAACACCGCAGTGACAAGTAGGAATTCACTGCAACTGGGACCGAATGGTGGAATTGGTAATGAAGCAAAGTTAAAAGATTCAGGTAGTCCCCAAATGTGCTATTAAATGAAGAAAAAAGGGGGGGCAGCAGGCTAAAAGTTAAGGAACTATGATGAGAGCAATAGGGGAATCAGTGATGTATGACAATTGTGCCAAAGATTGTTATGTCGATAATAAACGGGTTGTGAAAAATGCTCCAAGGTTCGAAATCAAAAATCGGATTTCCCAGAGTAGTTAACGAGTAATATTTGTGTGTAGGAATTAAGATATGCTTGAGAGAGATTGGAACAGTAACCTGTTTAAAAGTCAATTATGTGTTTTTGTTAAGTGGTAACAGAATAAATCTATGGTTGTAGTCAATAATAATGATTACTAAATGCAATGTATAACAGGAAGTTAATGAGGAAGTAGATGGGATTGAAATGAGTACTCAATGCATGAGTATTAAATGCAATGTTTGACATACGTGAATGAATTGGAATATGCACAAGAAAGAGAACGCTTTGTATGAGATGTCATGTATTAAGCGAGTATGTTTAGTTAATGTATAGAATTAATTAAGATCAGATAATAGTGCACAGTAATAATGTTAGTGAATGAACTAAAATGATGTGCTACGAGAACGTTGATAAGGGGTGGGACATGATGCATACCTGTGCTTATATTTCACTGTGGGTGGGAGCACATTTGATGCATCTCAGGGGTATGTTGACACAGGGTGACACGCGATGCACACCTGTGCATGACAATGCACTGTAGTGGGAGCACATTTGATGCATCCAAAGGGTATGTGTTTAGAGCACGTTGATACAGGGTGGCATACTATGCACACCAGTGCATGATATTGCACTGTGGTTGGAAGCACATTTGATGCATCACAAAATTATGTACTTGGAGCAAGTTTATAAAGGGTGGCACACTATGCACACGTGCATGACAATGCACTGTAGTGGGAGCACATTTGATGCATCCCAAAGGTATGTTCTTCGAGCACGTTGATACAGGATGGCATACTATGCACACCAATGCATGATATTGCACTGTGGTTGGAAGCACAATTGATGCATCCCAAAGGTATGTTCTATGAGCAAGAGGGAAAAGCAATCAATGCCTTTAAATGCAGCAGCTAAGGAATCAGCAGGAATCAGCAGGGTGTGTGGGGTGAAGGTGTTCTCTTTGTATGTTCTCAGAATTTACATGAGGGAATATCTCTTCCAACTCCCTGTAAGATCATCCCTCTTGCTTGATCCGGGACAGGCAGCTGGTATTTGGGGCGCATATAAGGTTACTTCTCGACTAGGTTCCATGATGTCAGGAGCAAGCAGGCTCATGACATCATGGAACTCCCATCTGCGGGCCCAATGAGTGCTCTGTCGAAACAGTTGGGAGAGAGGCCTGCCAAAGGAAGGGATGGCTGGCCGGTGGCTGCTGGTACAGACTTGTTAGGATGACTACATATATGTTTGCTGTAACCAATAAACAGCCTTTCATTGAAGATACCGTCTGCGAGTCATGACTGCGTGATGAAGCCCCAACTTGTTGGAGGAGTTGTCTGTGAATGTTCCACTAGGCCTTCCCCGGTGATTCCTCTGATGGGTAACGAGGACGCCCTCTGATTCACTCCGAAGGTGGCTATACATGGATGCAATGCAATGTACCTTTATCTCAGTATGTAAGAACAATCTCCTCAGCCAAGTTAACCTAGTAACTGAAAATTGGCGCTCATGAAGATGGTATGCCGCCCGTGGGTTTGATGCCCCGAAATGTTCTGCTTTGTCGGAAAGTACCCTAAAAGCCCTCGATATGAAGTTCTCAAAGTCCACAATGGCTCTTAAAGCTACAGTTAGTTGCGATTACAGACTATACTAGAAAAATGCAGACAGGGCCTTCACTTTATTTAAAACATGAATCCCAAATATTCTGCGACAGAATTGCCTTTTCTGATCTTTTGGGTAAATGTGAATCCCTAATCAGAGCCATCGATAATAATTGTCAGCCTCGGGAAATGTCCACAGGAACCAGTTCTGGAGGCATTTCTTACTGGGAAAGCTAGAAAGATCTTGGAGGCGTATTTCTGTTGCCCTGTGCAACCTATATCTGTTGGGTGAATGATGCTAAACCGACATACCTAGCCATGGTTCATTGGCACAACTACATGCTCTTCCCACTGTCAACCACTCAATGAAATTTGAAGTAGTCAACTTTATTAGTCTGGGTAGACAATACGCCAGTATTGCTGCTTTACGGCACTCGAGTGAGCGTAGTGGCAAGGAAAGCTCACCAAGAGGTTCAGACGTCCCCAGGAAGGTAGGAAATTGCAAGGAGGCATTCATCTTTGGTCATGCCAGCCCAACACAGGACAATATACAAAAAGCCCCATTGAATTCGACATTGCTTCTTCAGCAGTCAGGCTTACTCGGGTGAAGCTCATAATGACAGCAGGTTGAGAATGAAATAATTAGCTAATTCGCCATATCGGTTAGGGGTGATATCTCAGGGGCAACGCGTTCGTCTTGGAAGCAAGACAACGCAGCGCAACACAGGTTTGAATCCCGATCCCGCACTTAGAAACCAATCCCTGGTGTTAAGCGTGTTATAAAAGAACAATTATAAATTATACATTCTAATTGAACACTCCCTCTAAGTTACATAGATGGCAACAACTATATTTTAATTAAACAATAGAAATGCGCTGCGACACAATGGCAACAAATGCTGTTAATTGCAACAGTAAAATCTAATTGTCCGATCTGGCAAACTTAATTAATGGGGCTGCAGATTTCACCAGCACATTGTTAAAAGTCTTTACGGCATCACAACTCAGTCTCCGATTATCATAACTGTTATATCTTTTCGACCACTAAGTAATAACTCAAGTAAAGTTTGTAAGAGAATTTTGTGTTCAATAGAAACTACCTTTTACAGCTGTCCACCTCTTTACGCTTGCTGCCTGCCCAAGCCTTTCCAAACCATTGCCTGCTGCGTAAGCTCAGCCTGGTAATTGTAAACAAGGTCGTGTCAGCCATCTCAAAGGCAGGCATGCCAGAGTTTTCTTTGGGCCCATGTCCAGATGCCATTGTTAAAACAACTACATCACGCGCTATCTCTGCTGTCAGCACCAGTGGTGGCTGGTGAATATTTTAATTGGAAGGGCATAAATGTTTCCCATAAATATGCCAGAGCGACCAAGCGTAACAAGACAGCCCAAACGAAGCACAGGGGGCTCGGAGTGGTTCTCCCCCAAAAACATTTTTAATATAATGGGTTAACATGGCATATTTACTGTACACTGCCTGTAAAACAGGCATTGGCAATACCAACATTTTGGACCTTTGTGCAGGCATAGGAAAGGCACTTGCCTGCCACTGCCATAATGGTAGTAACTGGTCATTGATGGCAACAGGTGCAAAAGGGTGCAAGCACATGGGCATTTAAAAGCTGTGCCTGGCATATGCCTAATACTTATACACAAGCCACAACTGTTGCCTTTGCAAATGCTTGTTTTAACAGGAATTCAATAAAGGACATGCATAGTGCTTATTGATCGAGTGGCTGAAGGCAGACTTGGTTATGACATTTCTATTACACCATTAGTACATTTGCAGCCCCAATTAAGTCATCAACTCTCAGAAGACTGCTTTGGAAAAACACTGGTAGGCACTTCAAGTGAAACGTTTGATGGTAAGGCTTGATTAAAGTGAGCACAAAACGTTCCCATGAGAAGGTGTTAAGGGCAAGGTGGGGACAAGAACTGCGTGGGAATGGCAACAGGGATTAGCATGGCCATGGGTAGTCAATTGGTGGGCACATTATCAAACTACACCTACAACCTCTGTGTCCCTCCTCATATGCCATTCATCCCTATCCGTACTCTTTTTGTAACACCTAATAGCCCAAACAAAAAATGGTTACAAGCCACTTAGTTTGCAACAAGTTTAGTAGGGTAACTCATGAAATCTAATAGATGCAAGTCACCAACAGTGCACAGGATCAGTTTTCAATGCAAATTCATGATGCCTTTTCCCACAATATTTGCCAGCGTAAAAAACATTTTTAGACTGGCTGTGTCCAAACATTTATATGCTGGCTGCACCAATTTATGCCTGTTTTCCCATATAAGAACATATCCATCATGTTTGCTTTGTGAATAATGCAAGTAATGATACTATAACAAATAATGTCAATGCTGGCTCTGTCAATAGATGCCAGTATCACCACGTAAGAACATAGTTTTGTTGGCTTTGCCAGTAAAAATACCATGCTACGATTAGAAAATCTAGACTGGCTGCATCAATGTAGGCCATAATGGCCTTGTAAGAACACTCATAATGTTGGCTTTACCCTTGATACCCATCAGAAAATGTCATGTAACAATAATAATAATATATGGCCAGATTGGCTGAACCAAATAAAGCCAGTCTGGGCAGAAACTAACCCTTATCATGTTTTCCTTAATCAGTAAAAAAAAGCAATACCACAGTATAGTATTTGGCCTTATTTGGTCCAGCCAGTATACTAATGGCTGGACCAAATTAGGCCAGCCAAGTCACGTAATAACACTTGGCATGTTTGGGTTTTTATTATGCCCATTAAAAAATACCACACCTCCACCTGAAATATGTGTGCCCCGGGTGTTGCACAAATGCAAGCACACATAGATTAATGCGCAGCATTCACTTGCTCATACACACACACATATTCACACAGCATTCACTCTGTCCATCGACATCCACCGAGACACCATACACATGCTATAGACCTGGGTTTTTTGGTTGTAGCCCCGGATAGAAGCTCAGGGACTACAACCAAAAGGCTATAGCTAGCCCTGAATCCGGTCAGTCCCGACATTAGCTTGGCCCCTGATCTTTTACCAGACCTAGCAACACCCCTGCTTGGACTCCCAAAATTCTGCAAGATTACGAAATCTCGCAGGATCACGAAATCTCGCAGGATCTCCATGGCTCCAGACATCACGAGCCCCATCTTGGTTGAGCAGGGCTTTATAAGCCCCGCCCATCCTTCAGCCTGTGCTCAGCGTTCGCTGCACTCATCGG
Organism: Ambystoma mexicanum; assembly: GCF_040938575.1. Taxonomy (NCBI): domain Eukaryota; kingdom Metazoa; phylum Chordata; class Amphibia; order Caudata; family Ambystomatidae; genus Ambystoma; species Ambystoma mexicanum. Next base: position 989,427,285 of record NC_090921.1, read on the forward strand.
TGCACCAGGGGCCTTGTGGAGACTTTCTCCTTAGCCCCCTGGTTCCCTGAAGGCCCTGAGCTCAGTATCACTTACCTGCTGGAACCGCCTCGACTCCCCCAGGATCCGGCTCTCCATCCTGCACCGCTGAAGACACAAGGAGAAGAAACAATCACTAAGGGACACACTGAACTTCATCTGCCAGTAGTGTATTATGGGCCAAGAGACTTACCTGTTTCTCTGTGATTTTTTTCCACCTGCTCCGCTCCGAGACTGGAACTCTCCTTCCTGGTGCCTACCTGTAAGGAAACAAGAAAGGACATGAGTCACGAGGTCTGAGACATTGGCATAGAGGGACATTGCACGGGATTTGGCACTCAGAATATCAGCTAGAAGAGAGCATCAGACATCAGCAGAACACTGTGACAACGAAGCCGACGTCATCAGGACTGCGACGTTGGTTCAGTGAAGTAACTGAGTCAAATATCTTTTAGTTCACCTCCACCTTGCATCACGGTAAGCTTACCTATATTAGGGGGGCTCACAGAGACAACTAAAGGGGGAAGGACACGGGCCTGACAATTAACGCTCTTGTTTGCATTACAGAAAATCACACCTACATAGTGAGGCAGACAGGGAGGACACCCAAGCGATTCCACATAGACGATCCCACTCCCCCCGTGCCAATCCCGCAAGTGCACCTTAGCGCGCCATATGGGATTGGTGTGGGAGTGTTGGGGACCTCCACGGCACCCCTGCAAGATCCTGACTACAGGTGAGCAATACACATGCATACATTCATACGTTTATTAATGTGTTACTTTCAGCCCCAGCCTGGACTGTTCCTCACGTTGTCTCACCCAAAGAGGACCAGGATCTTGTGCGGCCTGAACAGGAACCCGGCAGCAGGGACAAATTCCTGATTCCTGACATGCGTAGACGAACTAGAGTACTCTATGCACAATGTACCAGGCAGTTTGAACCTGTGTTGCGCTGCTTTGTCTTGCTTCCAAGACAAACTCGTTGCCCCTGAGCTATCCTTCCTCCCCAACTTATAAAGTATGTTGGCTGAACGACAAGAGCACATTGTTGGAGAAGGGGCTTAACTGTTGCTGCCAGAATAAGAAAAAGACAACAGTTAAGCAAGATAACAAGCATTGCCTAAGCTAAACAAAATCAAGTGTGAGAAAGAAATCTTGTAAGCAGTTTGTTGATGTGAAAGTGGGAAAACACAAGTGGCAGAAGAAGGGCCCTCCTTATGTAGGGCCCTAGACAATAGAATGTTCAGGGGGAGAGGAACCAACCATGCATTGCCTGTGGCAAAACCAAGAGAGGAACAAACAGCACCAATGTGTAACATGTTTTCCTAAAAGAAGTTGTGATTTTCAATTTGGTTGAAAGTTAAAGACTTTCTTAATGATTTGAAGTTAACCTCGCTACAGAGTACTTTTAGTAGTGTTAGGAGCTTTTTGTCCTGGCAGGCGAGTATACCAGGACAGGGATCTTTTAGAAGTAGCCCAAGCAGATTAGTGGACCAGGAAGAAATCATCGAAGTACTATATTGTGGTAGAAGGTTTTTGTCAAAAAGAAGTGGCAAAGTCACTAAAGTTTTTCATGAACTGTTGCGAAATCATCCTGACAAACCTTGTTGTTGATGCAGAACAATTGTAGAAGTGTTTAATTGCTCAAGAAGACAAAGACTTATTTTATTGAACGGTTGATCAAAATCCAAGTGGAAGACTATTGGAGCAAGAGGTGCTTTTATGATTCAAACGTGGATACAAAAAGGAACTTGTTTATTTGAACAACCTTTGAGTGAAAAATCCTGCTTTAAATCTGGGGAAAGGGAACTGACCCAGGTTACAAGGATATACAGTTATTATATATGTGTTGAACGTAACTGTTATTTCTGTTACATTTGAATAGTCATATATTTCCTGAGTTTGATGTATGTATAAGTGTGAGGGACAGATTCCTTTGGATAGAGTGTTTCCTTTAGTTATTTTGATAGGCAGGGAAATCCTTGTTAGGTTGGGGATAGTGGGGCGTTTACCAAAACCTTTTAAGTAAATAAAATGGCATCTTCTGAAAACCCTTTACCAAGTTGTCTGCCTCACATTTCTGACCCCTCACAATAGGTATACACTTTCTAAAATGTCAGAGATTTTGATTACTATTAAACCAGTGAGGTGCTTTTAGGCGTAGGGGTTGCCCTTGGCATACCACCAGACCAGCTTGGATTTGGCTTCTCAATCAACAAAATATTTGCGTTTTGGTTTGGTTTCAGATGTTGTTTTGAGATGTTCACCGACAAGTGCAGTTGCAGCAGTATATGACTTTGGCTGTGATCCTGGGAAGGAGTCTGGCCTCCCCTCTCTTCATCTTTCCACTGCCGAAGCTGTGCTGTGCATACTACTTGGAGTCCTATTTCTCTTTCTGCAGGACAGGCTCTGTAAGGAAGAGGAAGGGGAGGAAGCTACAAAAACCATACTGTGGCACGAAGTGCACGTACAAGTGCAGTTGCAGCAATACCTGCCTGTGGCTGTGATCATGGGAAGGAGCCTAGTTTCCCCTCTGTGCATCTATCTTCTGCCAAAGCTGTGCTATGCGGACAACTTGGCGTCCTGCTAATCTTTCTGCAGCACATGCTCCGTGAGGAAGAGGAAGAGGAGGTGGCTACGAAATCATTGCGCAGCGCCAAGTACACAAACAAGTGCATTGCAGCAGTTGGAGCGAGAGAGTGGGTGAGTAAAACTGTTGTCGTCAAAGAGCTTTTCCAATGGATGCGCTAAGGATTAAGGCATATAGGAAGAATGATATGCCACAGAGGGACACATTGCGAATCAAAGTGTTAAAGCAGATGGACTCACCTCAAACATCTCCTCCCAATCTCCCCTCTCAACATGCCCCAATAACCCAATCTCCGGGACCTGGAAGGAGCCGGCCCCTCTCTAATATTGACAAGATGAAGGGGACAGCTACACTAACCTGCTTCCTCTCCAGGGTGCAGGAACTTGAACAAAAGACTACTGCAATGTTGCAGGATTTGGAAATGGAGACCTTCGACCATGATTAACAATATGGTCTTTTAAACACGGGTGAACCTGTGTTGCTAAATGAAGGAGAACCCTTAGTACGCATACTTACTAGGGGTGGGAGGGATTGTTGTCAATTGTCTTTAGATAAGCAGCTAATCCTAGATTGTTCTAGCAAAGTTTTGGAGCTCGCTCTGAAGGTAACTTTTCCGAAAGTAAGTACATCGGTCTCATGTGGGGCTTCAGAGAGTGTGTTTCGTTGCATCAACTTCCCTCTCTTGGCCAGAGTTTAATGCTGGTCTGAAGGGCAATGTGGCGAGTCTGGGGATCTTAGGGCTTGGCCCCCAATCGATTAATGGTCCCGACCCACCCTTGATTCAACATGCCAACCTCCTGACTGGTGACTCTTTCAAAATTCTATCATGGAATAATAATGGGCTGGCTAACAAACGTTTGGTCCCCGATTAGCATTAACTAATTGACAATCTCATGGTCGTATGCCTGCAAGAAACTTGGTCGACTGGTTCATTCCACAAGTCCAATTATCATACTTTTTTCAAACCAGCAGTCAAAGCGAGTAGAGGGTGACCAAATGGGTCATGCTAATCTGGGCCCCTAGTAGTCTTGTTGCCTCTTGCAAGAAAGTAGAATTGTAATCTCCGAATTTGCTTTGCAGGTTGCTAGGGATCAAGAGGGGATTAACCATATACATATTGAATGTGTACCTGAGGCAAAATCGGTGAGCAGTCACCCAGTTTGAACTGGCTTTAAATGCAATGTCCCTATTTATGGCCGTCTCCTAATAGGCTTTTGATAATGGTGGGTGATCTCAATTGCCGCTAGAAGAATCCAAATAACTCTCTTAAGATCTTTTGAGAGAGAATGAGGCATGGGGAATCACAGCCTTATCAGCCCCCCCCCCATCATCGTGCATTTACCCATTAGCAAGGATGATTAATGCAAGATTGTATTCCCATGGTTTAAGAGCTTGTAACGGGAGGATCATAGGGGACTCGCTGGTGCATGCCACCTTTCGCACTCAGAGCAGACACAGTCTAATGGACTATATCATGATACCTATGACATATTGGGGTCTAACAGAGTTTATTCTGTCTCTTCCAAAATACCTCCCTACTAGAGTCTTTCGGTCCTCTAGCTCAAAATCTCTGCTAATCAGATGCTAATACAACCAGAGACTGGTGGGTAGATCTCTTTCTTCGGCAGGAGCCGCCCTCTGGAACTGCCTCCCTGCCCCTCTCAGACTTGAGCTGGATCTCCTCAAGTTCTGGAAACTCTGCAAGACCTTCCTTTTCACTGCCTCCTTCCCTCTCCTTTGCTAAACTGTTCCCCTGCCGCTGTGACTGCCGCCTGAAACCTTATGTGCCTTACTGGGGCCAGGCCCTCCTCATCTGGTCTACCACACTACCCCTTAACAGCACTTGCCCTCTGGCTCCCTTCTCTGACCAACCTGTATTTGGTCTACCCTTTCCACACACTATCCTACCCTTCCCCCTGCCTCCCCCTGGCACTTGCCCTGCCAGGCCCCCATCAGCACTTGCCCAGTCCATGGTCCCCTGCCTCCCTGCAATTCACTCCCCTCCCCCTCCCTCACCCCTTGCCTTCCTCCCTGCCCTGACCCCTCCCAACTGCACTTATTGTCACTGCACTTGCACGATCCGAATGTCACAAGGCCTAGTAGGACTGTCCCTTACTGTTATTGTTTCTTCTCTCCCTCCCGCCCCCATTGTCTTGTGGCGCCTTGAAACACTTGTGTATAGTCACCATATAAATGTTCAATATATAAACAAATATGCTAAAGTTCTAGAGCGTGCAAAAAGTGATCATGACCCACTATTAGTCTCTTTATCACCTGAAACATTTCAACCAGATCGGTATGATAAAGCTGTCTTCGCACCCTGGTTTTAAGAATCTGAAAAGGATAATGACTTGGAGTGGGCCTATCCCTGCCCCTAATGCCTTTCTATTATCGACATACCAGACCTTACTTTTGGTACTGGCCAATTATTCTGAAACGGACACAATTAATACACATCGATTTTTACAACCTGTTGGTGGAGATTCAGCACGAATAAGCGACCGCAAAGTTGGAGGGAGGTGGTTATAATTACCATCCATAAGAAGGGAGATAAGGACCAACCATCGAATTATAGGCCTATCTCACTGATCAACTCTCTGGTAAAATTCTTGATATTTTTACATCGCATGGAGTACTGGGTAGCTGAGTCACACATCCTCTCTCATGTCCAAGTGGGTTTTAGGCCAGTGGTCTCGACAATCGATTAGGTGATGAGTTGGACCTTATATCACAAAAATAAGTGCAGTTGATCTCCCAATATACATGTTTGGCGTTCGTAGATCTTCAAACCGTCTCTGACACTGTGCAGAGAAACCTCCTCTGGGGCACTTTGGATGATCTGGGAACTCCTGCTAGTCTCTGTAATGCAATCCAGTGCCTATACCATAGGAATAGTGCTAGCATTCGCTGGGGGCTGCATGGTGAAACAACTGTACCAGTGCCCATTAACACCAGAGTGAGGCAGGGCTGCGTCCTGGCCCCAATACTATTCTTATTGTATATGAATGGCATGGCATCAGCATTACACGCTGTGGCAAAGGATGTTCTCAGCCTGGGCGGTCATAAATGGAGTCTTCTTTTATTTGCAGATGATGCGGTTTTGCTGGCTAAAACATGACCGGGTTGCAAGATCAACTTAATAGTTTCGAGAATCTATGTTGCACCAGAGGCCTGCGCATCAGTCCATCTAAACCTAAGACCATCACATGTGCCCCGGCGGAATGTGCTTCTCGGCCAGCGGCGACATTTTGTCTGAACAATCACTTGTTGCAATCGGTCCACTCATATGCTTATCTGGCACTGCTATTTTCCAGTAACTTGAAATGGGCCAGACAAACTGAAAAGAGCACCATAACATGCTTGCGACACAGTGCTTTAATTGCGAGCCTGGAATCACGCTTGGAAGGTAATACTGCATAAGTCCATCTTAAGATCTATATGGCTCAGGCGAATCCAGCTGTTGTATATGGTGCCGAACTATTGGGCCAAACCTTCTGCTCCTCAATCCAAATAGTGGAGAATAAATTGTTAAAGTTCCTCCTTGGTTTACCATCAGGTGGACCCTCAGCTCCGGTGGCTTCTGAGGTTGGCCTAACTGAAATAAAATATTCTATCATGCTCCAACTAGTGTTGTACTGGCTTAGAACTTGGAATTCCGAGGCGCTGGCTTTGTACAGAGAAGGAATGGAGGAGGTGTTGAATAAATTGGGAGGAAAGCAGTTGCCGTGGTTTAGGCATGTAAAAAACATGCTAGTAAATATTGGCTCGAATATTTATTGGAAGATCCCACTAAACTTGGTAGTATGTACAAATGTTGTGTCATGAACCATTTTAAAGCTTGGGTCTGCAGACAGATGATTGACACTTGTTATGTAGGAAGGTTGGCAACAAACTATTTATTAGTCAAGACAAATTTGGGGCTGGAATCGTATCTTGATTACCACTCAAGTCTTAAATTGAAAAGCATTCTTACCTAGTTTCGTTTAGGAATCTTGCCACTTGCCCAATTTACTGCAAATGGGACAAGAACTCTTATCTTCACCTTTATGTCCTTTCTGTCCCAACAAGATTGAGGGCGAAGTGCATTTTATTTTCCATTGCCCCGCGTACTTATAGGCGAAGTCCAAATGGCTTAGATCAATGTAAATCTAGCTCAATGTAAGAACTATCTGTGCTGCTCTGGATCTGATGAAACAATGCCCTACTCACGAAGTCTTTGTGGCAGTTTTGACATTTTTTAGACTCCCTTTTTAGAAAAGAGGAACTCTGTCTGATCTCTAATGGTATTTACATGTTGTTTCTTGGTGTGATGTATAGAAATGTGGCGCTATTGACAATTCATGTTTCTGTGTTTTTATGACTGTTTTGATATGTGGTCTTTTATGGCGTTTTTTCCCTGAAATGAAGAATATTTGTATTGTACTTACTGCTCTCCAGCATATCTCAGCGGCGAATATGGTGCCGATTTTAAGTTCATCTAAATATTTGAATAATCAAACTGACTTTAGGCTGGAAGAAAAGGGGACTTCGAGAGAAAGGACTGAACAACAGCTGCAGCGCAATCTGGGGGAAAGTGCTAACCTTTGCTCTACAATCCCTAATATGTTTTTTTGAAAATATTGGCCCTGATATGAAAGATACTAAGGCGTCCCTCATAACTGTAAAATGTGTTTCCTTTGAATGTTGATTTGGGTTGCTGTGGGATGAAGACGTCCCACTGCTATGGCGATGTTAGCCTCCTGCAAAGTACCCAATAACTCCTCAAGTCTCTTGCAAGGTATTCATACCTTCTCACATGGGTGATTTATGTCTATCCAGGATGTCTATCCATGATGGGAACTGTCAATTGGGCCTGATTAAGGTGCCAACCGATGGTGAGAAAGTGCATGCACAGAAGTGAAGAGTGGAGGATAAGGTTGCGTACGTGTTTTACAGTATACATTAGCAAGTGGCGGTGCTGTTGGCTGTTGACGGATTAATGTAGACGATGGCAGTGCCCAATGCCCATACATGCCAACCATTCCTATTTAAAGTAAGAGGGTAGACCCCTGATTTGTTCTTTCATCTGCCTTTCTGCCTCCAAAATAGCCCCCCCCCCAATTTAAGTCAATGGCACAGCACATTTTGTTTCTCCCAAATCTACCTATCTCAAAAAATGTTGTGTATTTCTTTCTGTAGTTTTAGATGCCTTTGTGAAATCATTGACTCTCTGATTAAGGAAATGGCTAGTAAACCATAACTCAGCTCAAATCACTTCTGTCGTCTCATCATTGTGTAGATACCGAACATCCCGCCCCCATTTTGTCTAAATGTTGGAACCGGAAATTGCGACATGCACAATGCCAATAATGGTGCCTATACCGCAAAGAGTCCTCAAAACAATGTATCCACTGAGAAAACCCTATATGGTGTACCCGCGGACAAATGACAGTCTTTTAAAGGAGGTTCTGGAAGAAGTGTGAAGATGAATGAAAGAGAAGACTGGTGACGTCCCATGAAGCAGAAATGACGCACCCATAAGAGATGCCAATGAAGAGACTATATAGACCTTATAGAATCTGAAGTAAAGAATTGAACAATATTTCATGTGCGGAATAAAGATTACATGTGCGAACAGCACTGAAGAAATTGCAAAGGTGTTTTATAATTGTACAGATACTGAAACTCAAATAGACTAAGTAATCATAAGGCTGGCTATACGTAGTGAATAGACTTCAGGCGGTGCCGCAAATATGTATAAGTGTGTATAGAATCTGTATGTTCCACGATGTGTTTTAGCAAACTAGGACCCCATGAACAGAAGGTCTGAAAGTGGGACGCAGTAGAAGAAAACAGCTGACGATGTGGGAAGATCGAGAAAGGTTGTCTGGCCCCGTGTCAAGGGTTGGAGCAGCCAAGAAACTGGTTATCTATTTGAGAAGATACAATGAACGTGAGAAGTGAGGCGAGCTCCTGTTGAGGTGTAATGGAAAAACACTAGAAGTGCCAAGTTTTATTAATTTAATAGTGTTAAATGTGAAGAAGGAGCTCAAAACACGGTCTCCTGTCACATGGTCAAGATGAAAATGGACTTTGGGCAAGCTACCACAGGACTCAAAGATAAGACCATGCTCACAATCCCTTCTATTCTCAGGTGCAGTGATACTTGCAAGGCCGAGTTCAAAGATTAATTCGAATGGCAGACAGCAGGAGTGATGATGGATGATGGGCTAATTGGGTGGGGAGGCATGGTCAAGTCCAACCCTCCAGATTGCTTGCTGCTAGCGAGTGGAATATTCCAGAAGGGTACAAACGTGCCAACCAATTATAGAGGGCCACGTAGTAAAGAGCCCTATAGTTTGAAAGCCAATGAAACGTGTATTTCATGACAGCGGAGATGACTTGCAGTAGCGGTGGGCATAGCTGTCCACCTGACCATAGAGATCGAATCACAATCGTATCCCCCAAAGAAAGTATACCTAGATGTTCCCCTTAAGCCTATCACAACCTCGAGTAGGTTTTCTTATTTTGCCATGTTGTATGACGTCACGTATGATGAGTTTATGCTATAAGAGTAATGTTTTTTTATGAAATGCTTTGAGACTTATGCTGTAGGACGTCTGTTGATGCCCGTTGTACTGTTGTAATTAAAAACAGTTTTGTTTTTGCCAACTTCCTGAGTCAGTTTTATTATTGGTGTAAGAGTAAAATCTGCATCCCCATCCATCCCATAGAGCGCTAGCTCGTTTAAAGGGTCTACGGGTTCACGTGGTAGCAGAGGGAGGATGGTTTTATAAAATACCCATCGATTAGTAGGTCTCAAAACCTTTGGATAATCGGACACCATCTGCCATCTAGCTGGAGTATTGCAAAGTTTCCTGTGGAAAGCGGCCGATATAGAACTCTTGCAAGAAAATCGATATAGGTGGGACGGGTCCCTCTTTGACGAAATCCCTCCTGGTTTCAACAGGTGCTGAGCGGACTGAAGGCGACGGTTGTTGGTTGGAGGAGGGGAGACGATACCGAGGGCCTTGAGCTGAAGAACAAATGGTGAGTAGATTGAGGGGACGGGCAAAATAAGGGGATTGGATTGTGGTAATAGAGAAAAGTAACAGGGGTTTCTCTAGTATATAACCAGGGACATTTGAACAAGGAGCGTTTCATAGAGCCCGGTTTACTACCTCAAGGCAAGTCTAGAAGGAGTCATTTTGAAACCTCAAGGGGGTAAATAGGTGGCACATAAACGGGTTTATGATAGGGAATTACTCAAACTCCAATCGGAGTATTTTAGGGGCTAGGAGAAAAGGAGTACCATGGTGAAAATGTGAAAAGTCGACTAGTCTGTTTGTGTATTTTGTAATTGAAAAGAGGTGTCAAAGAGTGTCGACAGTAGATTGTGAGGTTAAAGAAGAGATAAAAAGGTATCTATTTTTAGTCATTGTTGGCGCCAACTGAACAGATAGATTGAGATAGTTGATAAGTAGAGGCTTTGAGCGGCGACAGTTGGTGCACGCTCATATTTGTTTTTCTGAAACGTATCTGTGTAACTAACGGTAAGTATTGACAGTCAGTTGAGACTTGTCACAATGGGGATGTTACTCCACTGATGCCTCTGTGCACGATGCTGTCAAAACATGCACCTAAGCTCAGACAGTATAGTGCAGAGTTGGTAAAGGGCACAGCAGACAAAATGTTCATGCCATGGCCACACAGGGGATAGCTGTTAAAGGTGGTTTTGCAAAACATGACCACATACCTGCACGCTGAGTACACATGCAAGAAATTGGAGATGAGGCTAGCTATTTCAGAGCTTTGGAAAATGTACCAGGAGGAGCGGGAGGATCCGCCTCCTGAGAACTGGATGCTTAATCAGTGTAGGGCGGAAGGTGTTGAGCCTTCTGCTCCCCTTACCTCGCCCGAAGTAAGCAGCGATAGTACAGATGTAGGATTGTATCCATTAAAGGAACTAAAAGCGGCAACAAGATATAGTAATCCGATATATGAACTGCCTGCCTACAGTAGTGATGATAGACCAGAAGAGACTAAAAGAAAGGAGGAGATCTTTAAGGTCTTACAGGACAAGGAGGAGAAAAGTGAACGACCGAAAATATCAACAGAGATATAAAGAGAGATTAAGAGATGGAAAGGGGAAAAGTATAAAACTGACGAGGTAACGCTCGTATAGAACAAATGGATTGGTGGACAGATATTGCTCAAGCTCGATGGGAATAGTATTGAGTAAATTAGGCAAAGAGAAGAACAGGATAGAAAAGCCAGGGAACGAGAGAACAGATTGAAAGAAAATGAGCACAAGAGAAAGAATAGGCAGAACGAGAACAGATGTATCAGGAAAAACAGCAAAGAAAGGAAGAAAGGGCAGAGGAGCAAAGGAAGTATGACAACAGGCAGAGAGCAATCGAAGAACGAGATAGGCAAGAAAAGAAGAGAGAAGAGGAAGAAGCAAAGAAAGTAAGGGATAAAAGAATACAAAGACGAAGGGAAGAACAAGAGCGTAGAGCGAATGAAAGAAGGGAAGAAAAAAGACAAGAAGAGGAAAGGGTTAGACGGGAAGCGAGAAAGCGAAGAGAATTAGACAAAGAAATGGAGAAAAAAATAAGACAAAAGGGACGCGATATTGATCGCATTCAGAAAGCGTTAATGGAACAGAGTCCAGTAATACCATGGGGCAGCATAGAGGAGTTCCTCCCATCACAGGGAGCAACGTCATGAATATCTAGGATAATCCTAGAGGAGAATTTTGACATAGGGAGCATTGGGGAGACGATCGATAAAGCCTATCAAGACTTACGGGAAAGTAGCAAATTGGTAAGCTGAGGGAAGGGAGAACAATCCCTAGTCCTTCAATCACGAAGCGAGGTAAGAGACCCGTTTAGTCTCGAGCACAGAGGCTTGTCCTTAGACAGGTTGACTTTAAATAAGGGTGATGGGGACGAAAGCCATACTAGTTGGGGGCTAGATATGTCAGATGAAGAGAGATAAACCTTCCGTGGGGAGGAGGGAGAAAGTGCATGTGGTCCTGAGGGATGTCTGCAGACAGACAAGGAAGTGAGATGGTCTGATCTAGAGCAGCCTAAGTATAGGACATCAGATCCTATGGCATATGCAGAGCGACCTAAAGGATGATTGCATAGCAAGAAGGGAGAGTCACCACCATATGTGAGCAGGCTCAGGTCATTGCCAGGCAGAAGACGATCAGGAACAATTGTTCCCACTATGGATAGGCAGACGATGGGAGCCGTTTGCGGATTTGGGTTCACACAGTTCCCTTTAGTGGATAAAGGAGAGGCCAGAATGCATTATATTCCCTGGCCACAAATGGATAAGGATAATTTAAGATGCAAACTTCCCAGTTTAACGGCGGATGCAGGGAAAGGGATGTATGAGCTAGAAAAGATGACAGGAGGAAAGACTCTGACAATAGGGGACATTAAGGGTCTCCTAGCAGCCATTCTTGGGGATAGGGCTGATGACATTTGGACTAAAGAAGGTTACTCAAGTGTCATGGCACAAAACAGCGCTCGATGATGTGCCATTTAATAATTGTAGAGCAGATGTCTGGAGAGCACTCAGGGTACAGTATCCTGCTAGGTCAGATCTGGGTGCAATTTTGGCATGTAAGATGAAAATTGACCAAGATCCACTTGCTTATATTCAAAGTATTCAGGAACGGTGGACTCTTGAAATGGGGGAGCCGTGGCGAAAATCAGGGGCAGTATTTTACCGCATTTTATGTCAGCGATTGCCAGAAAAGGTGCAGAGACAGCTTGAGAAACTAGTGGGAATGGAAGTGAAGCCATGGGCAGAGATACAGTTGACTATAGTGCATCACTGCCAGCTGTTACAAGAGAAAAATAAGAAGGAAGATGCTAGAAAACTTGAGGAAGCCAAGTTAGGTCAGAAGAAATTGTCGAAGTATGCCATAGAAGGGGCAGTACTGACAAGCGGAGAAGGATTGGGAATGCAGCAAACAGTGGGTACATCGCAGGCGAATAAGCAAAGCCAAATGGATCAAGGAGGGAATGGGTTTATGCCGCGAGGCAGAGGAATGGATTGCAGAGGAAGGGGTGGTTTTCATAATAATCAAGGCGGTTTTTAGAATATGCAGAATGATAATCAGAATGTGCAAGGAATATTCAACCAAGGGGGCTGGTCAGAAGAGCGCCTCTTATATGTTGGACATGTGGAATGACAGGGCACATCGCGTGCACATGTGGAAGCCAAGGGTATGTACAGAATGAGCAATGCTCAAGAGAGGCACAGCTTATCCTCCAGCATATACCTCACAAGCGAGAAATGGGTTTGACCAAGATCAGACAGTGAATCAAGCACAAGCGTTGCAAATGCAACAGGCATTGCAACAACAGCAAGCGCCATTGAATCCATCGCAAGGGCAGTCACAGCATGCACCTATGCAGATAAAGCAAAATGCAAACACGGGACTGTTATTGACACCTAGAGCAGGGGGTGTTACTGTGGTAGGAGGAAGTCCTTTTACAGGTACAGGGATAATCATGTACCCACAATAGGACAGCTCACAGGGCAGCTTGATGTGTTCAGTACTATCAGTGACACCAAACCCTCAAGGGGAACCAAGGGTTGATGTTAACGAAAGGAGGCAAAATCTTTTTCGTTTTTAGTAGACGCTGGGGCTACTCGTTCATGTATACGAGAGGGAAAATATCCAATGTCGGGAAATGCCATGAATGCGCAAGGTTTCTCTGGAGCTACAAGTCGAGTTCCTTTTACTGATGAATTACCAGTCTCCATAGGAGAGTGTGACATCTCTGTTCCACTATTGTATTGAAGGCAGACACCGGTCAACATTCTAGGTCGAGATTTAATGACAAAGCTTTATATAATAATTTCTTTTATAGGTGAAGGCATAGTGTGTTCTACTACAGGGATACATTATATGAATGTGGGTGAATTTATATTGGCGTTTACAGGGCAAATGGCTCTGTGAGGAATGCCAGAAATGTTTCTTTATGGGGCACGCATTTTGTTGACATGGCTACCCGGCCTTGTGGGAAAGATTATGAAAATACCTGATGAGCTTTTGTTCAGACCACAGATACCTGTGGACGAAGAGGGGGAACAGATTATTCCCCTAGAGTTAAATGCAGCCAAAGTGCGAGGGGAATTGCCCATGCTCGAAGGAACCAATGATGAGAGCAGGCCATGGAGAACAGTGATCACCATTGGAGAGGGGTATAGATTGACTGACGTCACTGACGAGGATATGTTTAGAGAAGATCCATCAGATGATGAAGTAATATTCGAGATGAGTATTACGTATTGGATCAGAATAGAGAAAAGAGAAATACCACAGTGAATTGCGATAGTATGGCAGCGTCCAGCATTTTTTGATGAAGATTTGGAAAAAGTCCCAAACTCTTTATGGACTACCCCCCTATGACGTAGGTCTATTGAAAGGGATAGTCGAGGTTAACATTAAACTGAAACCAGGAGCAATATTACCTCGAGAAAGACGTAACCCAATGTCTCGAGAGGCGGATGAGGGTATTTTTAAGACTATATCAACCCTGATGGAACAGGGTATTTTAGTGAAATCAGAGTCACCATGTAATACCGCGGTGTACCAGATTAAAAAATCGAAGGGAGGGTCGTGGAGATTCATACAAGATATGAGACCGATTAACCAGATTGTGGAGGCAGAGTTTCCTTTAGTTCCGAATCCGGCGACGATACTATGTAGTATCCCAGCAGAGGCTCGATATTTCATGGTGATTGACTTGAAAAATGTGTTTTTCTCAATCCCGTTGCATAAAGACTCCCAAGACCTTACGTCATTTACGTTTCGCCAAACTAAGCTGAAGAGCACTCGTTTGCCCCAAGGGTACTGTGAGTCTCCATCGATCTTTAATAGGGTCCTGCAGATGGACCTAAGCAACATTGATTTGGAAAGTGTTGTGCTGCAGTACGTAGATGACATTTTAGTTTGTAGCACGACAGAAAATGAGTGCAGGCAAGATTCGATTCAGTTAATGACTATTCTAGCAGACAAGGGATATAAAGTGGGCAAGGAGAAGTTGCGATATTGTCAAAAAAAGGTGTTGTATATAGGTCAGTTAATCTCACATGAAGGGAAGAAATTCACACCTGAAGGAGGTGAGGCGATTATGAAAACAGTATAACTGCACACGATAAAACAAATGCAGCCATTTTTGGGATTATGCAACTATGTTAGAGCATGGGTATTTCATTATAGTTCATACACAAGACCCCTTTTGCAGGCTCGGAAGAAAGCACAAGTGAATAAGGAAAACATAGAATGGACTGAGGAAATGGAGGAAGGGTTTGAAGAATTGAAGAAAGCAATTTGTACAGCTCTAGTTTTAGGAATTCCCAACTATGATGAGGAATTCTTTTTGTTTTCACATACGAATGGGACAGTCATACCAGTGGTGCTTACACAGAGGACTATATTGGGGTACCAAACCCTTGGTATATTACAGTGGGATTTTAGATCCAGTTATGAAAGGGCACTTTCCTTGCAAACAATTGCTGGCAGCAGCCACGTTCTCAATAGAGAAGTCTACTAGTATTGTGATGGGGTGCTCTATAACATTGTTTTTGAGCATGCTTTGTTTGCCATTTTGGAGAAACCTAAGGGTACATTGACATCTCAGAAGGCTTCCGCATATGATTTAGTTCTATCGAATTCAGTAATTAAAATAGTCAGGTGTGAAACAGTAAACCCTGCCACGTTCATAGCTGAGCCTGTGGCATAGGGTGAACATGTGCATGGTTGCGCCAACTACAAGGAATTCTATGATGATATTCCACGATTAAAGGAAAATGTGCTAGCCGGGGCAGAAGCTCTTTATTGATGGGTCTTCAAAAATTGATCAAACTGATGGGGAAAGGCATTCCGGTTCAGCTGTGGTAAGGCACAGAGCCAATGGTGAATTTGAGGTTGTAGCAAGTGCAAGAATACCGTCTTACTTTTCAGCACAAGCAGCAGAATTAGTGGCACTTATTATGGCGCTCGAGAAACATGTAGGGCAGGAAGTGATGGTGTACAGTGACTCCGCCTGTATGATGTCAACTGTGCACACAGGGCTAGCACATTGGAAAAGGAGGGGCTACCTCTGAGCGGACGGCCCTCCAGTGCAACACGAATTATTATTGGAAAGGCTTATCAAGGCAGTACAACTCCCAGTAGCCATCGCAATAGTTAGATACACAGCACATACTAATCAAACTGACTTTATCTATTGCGGGAACAAAACCGCAGATGAAGAGGCCAAAAGGGTTGCATATTCACCAGACATTTCAAGTTTTCATACTCTAGATGTAAAAGAAAAAGTTGGCACAATTATGATTGTAAATGAAGGGTTTAATAATTTATCAAGAACACAGTTTATGGAGGTCCAAGGTTGTGCACCACAGGAAGAGCAAGAATTGTGGAAACGAAAGGGGTGTTCTTTATCCCCCTCTGAAGCATTGTGGTGACAGGACAGCACTGGAAAGCTGGTGATGCCTGCAGCCTTGTTAAAGGTAGCGCTTGAACAGCTGCACTAACCTGCAGATGTAACTAGGGAAAGCCTTGCAGCAGCTATTGCGGACTGGTTTGTACCGAACCTGTTAGAACACGTAATTTATGTAGTAAATTGCATTGTATGTCCAAAGTTTACCACTGGGCATAGACTGCAAATGATCAGAGGAGTGATTCCTTGACCGAACAGTCCTTTTCATCATTTACATATTGACTATGTTGATATGCTGCAGGTATGTAGTGGAAACCAGTATATGATAGTGGTGGTGTGTCCCTTTTCTAGGTGGATTCAAGCAGGTCATTGTACACACCCTGATGCCACTTGCGCAGTGAGGTTTTTGGGCCGGGAAGTCTTTCGCAGATGGGGAGTATGGGAGGTGCTGAGATCTGACAGTGCGCCCCATTTTGTTAGTGAAGTATTTGGACAGATTAGCCTTTTGCTCAGTATAAAGCACATGTTTTCTTTGGCTTATCACCTGCAAGTGAATGAGATATGTGAGAGACTCAACGGACTCCATACAGAGAGAATTTCCAAATTGAAATTGACATTGAAAGAGGGATGGCTGCATTGCTTGCCCCATGCATTATATGCATTAAGAAATCAGACTGGGTCTGACCACCACCTAACACCCCAAGAGCTAGTGACAGGGAGGTGAAGGAGAATGCCTTTGTCTCCTCCATCGAGGAGCAGAAATGTTAGGAAATTAGTTATGTGCTTATTTGACATGTATGACCGCTAGCATATCTGTCATTTCAGATCAACTCAAGCGCAAGGAGTGTCGGTCTCAGGAAACAGATGAAGACCATTCAGCGACCAGTATTCAAGAACTATTTCCTGTACCTAGATTGTTTGTGGGAGATTCAGTCCTAGTACGTAACTTCACAAGGAAGTGGCACAAGCCCTGTTTTAGTGGTCCCTATATTGTGGAGAATGTTACTCCCTCAGCAGTAAAAGTCAAAGAGAGATGGCCATGGATCCACTTAAGTGATATAAAACCTATGCTGGTGAGACTGACGTACCCCCAACTGTTGATTCGGAAGCAAGACCAGAAGAAGAGGTTCAGCACATGCAGACTCGATCGATGACGAGGAAGAAGTACGCCAAGATTGCTGATTAAATAAATGCAAGTGTGCATTTGACTGTGTCTCACCCCGGACAGTCTTTAAAAATATTATAGCAGGAGTGCAAAGCAAAGTTCTCGAGCCACAGGAATCTTTGAATTGGACTTTAGAAAGTGTTGATGTGATAAATATGCCAAATCTGTAATTCGAGTTCGACTACTGGAAACGTGAGCAGTTTCCAGATTCATTCCTCACTGAGTTTCTCTTTGGATAATCGCATTGGTCCTGTCAGATACAGATGCCCATAGACTACTTCTCGCTGTCTTTTTATACATACTTCAAGCTTATCCTGCTCTTGTTGGGCATAGTACTAATATACGTGTGTTTCTGCAAGAACCTAAAAATGGCCCTGTAATTTGGAAGTTATTTGTGGCGATAGTTGAACAGATCCTGCAGTTACCTGATCATTTAACAAGGGTGCCTGATTTAAAAGGTTTTTTCCTTCTTTAAAGCTGTACACCAGCACAATGAGAAATGTTTGGCGTGGTAAAGTTTCAGAAAGTGAACAAACTCAATGATGTGTGGAGAATCGAAAATGGTGCGGACTGATGTATTGGTGCATAATATATGTGTGCTCAACATTTATTAATGTTTTTCTGATTTTGCTAATCCATACTGTCTACTTCATGGGCCCAAGTAAGATAGAAATCCCTTTAATTCTTCTTACTCCAGTGACCTATGCAGAATTATCTGTTGCAGAGGGACCAAGGCTATTTGCTATTATCCCTGCACCAGTGACACGTGTAAGGTCACCCATTTCTCTGACAAGTGTTCCTGTGATTCTCCCTGTTGAAAGAGCCCTTATTGATGTACTTCATGAGCATTATGCATGCACGCTCCTTGCAAGAGGGAGACACAGGAGAGGCACAAGGTAAGATGATCATGAGTTAAATAATTATCTAGACAGTACAGCACATTTGGGGAATAACATGTGGTATCAACACATGAAAGAGGTGGGAAAAAGGACATCCAAGGAGAGTTACTATTGCACTCTGCCATACGAGAGGTCAGTTCCAGGGTCGTACAGCATCCTTGGTATGGGTGACTGAATGGACAGCTTCAGAATATTAACATTATTACGCCATCATTCAAAATTGGATTGCGCTAAATAGTCTTTGCCTTAACGATGAGAAGACTGAAGTTCTCATTGTGGGCTCCCCTTCTAAAATAGCTTTCCTCCACCCAGACTACTCTTTGATTAATATTGATGGCACCCTAATCCCAGTACTCAAGCAAGTAAAAACACTAGGTGTATACCTAGACTCCAACCTCCCCATGACTAAACATATTAGTACACTCTCCTCCTCTTCAACGTACACATCCAAACTCATAGCATTGAGTAGACAATTTCTGACTCCGGCCAACTGTCTCACCCTGACCAGGGCTCTGGTACTGTCTAAGTTGGATTACTGCATGTGCTATTGCTTGGGACCTCTAACTCAAATCTCAGTAAACTGCAATTGATTCAAAACAAAGCCTTAAGAGCAGCCTTAGGGATAAAAAAAGTTTGAGCATATTACCAAGATAAGGAAGGAGGCCCATTGGCTACCAATCAAAGCCAGAATTATATTTAAAACTCTCTGCATCGCACACAAATGCCTTGCCAAAAAAGCCCCGATCTACCTCAACAATGCCCTGCAGAAAAAAGAATCGACTAGAACTCTAAGGTCTAATGATAATTTACTCTTAGTGACGCCCCGATATAAAAATGCCAGAGCGGGGGGTAGCAGTTTCCAGGTTTTAGCACCTAAACCCTGGAAATCCCTCCCTATCTGTATCAAAAAAGAGACATCGCCCCGCAGCTTCATAAAACTGCTAAAAACCTGGTTATTCAACCAATATTAGCACGAAGCACATCTGATCTTTTTGTAAATAATGCTTATGATTGTATTGTATAATCTTCTGTAACTGTAATAATGTTTTATGCACACTACCTTATTGTATGACTAATTTCTAAGCTATCTGTAACCACGCCGTGATACCCCAGGGTCTGGGCGTGTAGCAAATGAAAAAATAAAAATAAAAGAAGAAGATTATTATGTGCAAGATTCAAATACAAGAGCGAGAGCACACACCAGCGCCCATGATATGAGCAGTCTGGAATGAAGGGAGCAGGAATCAGATGGGAAATAATCAAGAAACTCAGTTGTCAAGGAAATAACTTTGAAGAAATTTGAAGAGGCAAGGAGAGAGGTCAGCTGCAAATCAAGGGAACGGTACTTTCTCCAAATGGATGGGAGGAAGGCCTGGTTGTGTGTAAGGTGGCAGTACTAACAGGATACCATGAGCCATTTACAAAAACTGCAGAGAAACAATGCAAACAGCATTGGCCGAAGATTGCAAAATTGCTGACATGTGTTGATGATAGAGGAGGCCTGCTGCAGATAGTCCCTCTAGCCAGTGCAGAACTGTTTCAGAAACTATGGCAAAAGAAAGGTTGGGATGAATCAGCAGTGTGGTCGGATTTTCGATTTACCAGGAATGAAGGATGGAACAGAAGTGATAATGGTCCACTACTGGGCCTGTGAATCCAGAGCATATATGAAGTTGCCCAAGGACTGGGGAGAGCTGTGTTCTATAGTGATTGTCCTTGTTCCAGCGTTGGTGATCCCAAAGCGTGACCTGAATATTGGAGAGTTTCCAAAAGCAGATGCTCACATGAGAAAGAGGAAATCAGTTGAATGTCTCAATCGAACAAAGCAGGAGAACTACTTTTCAGCTAAATCGATAGAAGCCTTTGATTCTATTCCGTACGAACACAGGTTATTAAGTCAGACTTCGGCAGTATTTGCGACAATCTTCATGCCAGGGATCCAGACGATGGCGAATGCCAAATGGTTACAGATTACCAGATGGGAGCACCTATGCAGATGATCAACACTACCGTAAAGGGATTCAATTCTATCAAAGAAGAGTTGAGAGCCATAAGACTGATCCTGCAGAATAGATATGTCTTGGACATGATTGCAGCTATAGATGGAGGATTTTGTGCCAAAATCAGAGAATCATGTTGCACATTCATACCTTCTCATGATGAGGAGAATGGGACCTTTACAGAGGCCATAATAATGCTGATGAACTTGCACATCAAGATCGAAGATGAAGTAGAAGAAATTGCAGATGACAGCTGGTTTGCGTCGATCTTCTCATGGGTTCCACAATAGATGGCGAACATCTTCAAGTTCCTCGGATCATTTTTGGTGATGATCATGTTTGGAATCTGTGTGATCAGAATAATAATCACACAGTGTAAGAAGACAGCAAAGAAAGCAGTAGGAATGAAGATCATGATTGATGTCGAGTCAGGGTTTGGACCCAAACAGCTGACAGATGAAGAAATCAGAAAGTATATAGAAGCAAGTATTCAAGCACCTGAGGGAACAAAGTTCCTGTATCCAAGAAACCACAAGAAATATGTGGGAAGTTGAATCTACTGCAGCCCGAATGGACAATGTAGTCACATGACCTGGTGGGTTGAGGACCATGTGAAATTAGCAGGATCTCTGAAAGGAGTAATGAAGATATGGACTCCGATGAAGCACTTTTTCAGATGAGGATGTCTAGATGTGAAGACTGATGGGAGAGTGGTTAATGAATCAACCAGAGGGGGGAGTGTAGAGGTGGCGCCAAGTGCCTCTACCGGAAGTCCCGCCCCCATTTTGCCTATATGTTGGAAACCGGAAATTTGCGACATGGACAACACCAATAATGGTCCCTATACTGCAAAGAGTCCTCGAAATAAGATATCCATTGAGAAAACCCTATTTGATGTACCCGCATAGAAATGACAGTCTTTTAAAGGAGGTTCTGGAAGAAGTGTGAAGATGAATGAAAGAGAAGACTGGTGACGTCACATGAAGCAGAAATGATGCACCCAGAAGAGATGCCAATGAAGAGAGTATATAGACCTTATAGAATCTGATGGCGAAGTAAAGCATTTAACAATATTTCATGTGCGGAATAAAGATTGCACGTGCAAAGAGCACTGAAGAAAATGCAAAGTCATTTTATAATTGTACAGATGCTGAAACGCAAGTAGATTACGTAATCATAAGGCTGGCTATACGTACTGAATAGAGTGCAGGCAGTGCCACCAATATATATAAGTGTATATAGAATCTGGATGTTCCATGACATGTTTTAGCAAACTAGGACCCCATGAACAGAAGGGCTGAAAGTATGGCACAGTAGAAGAACACAGCTGACGATGAGGGAAGATTCAAGAAAGGATGTCTGGCCCAGTGTTAAGGGCTGGGCAGCCAAGAAACTGGTTATCTATCTATTCGGGAAGATAGAATGAGCGTGAGAAGCGAGGCAAGGTCCTGTTGAGGTATAATGGAAAAACACTAGAAGTGTCACATGGTCAAGATGAAAATAGACTTTGGGTAAGCTACACAAGACTTGAAGATAAGACCATGCTCACACTCCCTTCTATTCTCAGATGCAGTGATACTTGCAAGGCCGAGTTCAAAGATTAATTTATTTATTTTTTAAACTCTTTTTTATTAGTGGTAACAGAGAGACCAACAGCACCATTGTACAGTACATTTCAAAGATACAACTAGAATAAATGTGGTCAATGCAGTTTCACATAACAATATTATGGTGACAAATCATCATCAGTAATCATATTGCACAGGTAGAGTCTGAAGGGGCCCCATATGTCTTTGGGTCTGCACATCGAAGGTTGGGTCAAAACAAATTGCTCCTCCGATTCATTAACATGTGTCAATTCTTGTAAAAATTGGTTCATGCTGGGCGGCAAGGCGCTTTTCCATTTGAATAAAATACATTTTTTGGCAACCACACATGAAATGTTGAATAGTCTTCTGATTTTTTCTGAGTGCTTGCCTATATCCCCAAAAATATACTTCTGCTACTTCCCTCCAGAACCCCTTAATTACCAGACATTCCCAGTACATGTGAAAGGAACCCGCCTGAGAGGCATTATATTTAGGGCAGGCATCCGAAGAACACAGTGCGAATTTAGCAATCCTTGCCGGCGTGTAATGTAATCTGTTAAGAATTTTAAATTGGATCAACCTCAGGCCAGAATTAAGCGAGATTTTTTTAGTTAGTGAACAATATCTGGCCCATTGCTTCGCCTCGATGGGAACTTGTAAGTCTGCCTCCCATCGTTTCTTTATCCGATTCACTGTGGGGGTATGGGCCTGAACCTCAGCGTATAGCCTAGAAATTCCCAGGCCAATTTTGGGTGTTACCAGTTGTAAACATGGATGTGGTGGAGGTTCATCCAGGAACAAAGGCCACTTTTTCTGAAAGGCAGCTCTCATGCGGTAATATTGCAACATTTTTAGTGGACCATCACCCAGCGCCCTCAACAGCAATTCCAGGTCTGAAAAAATGCCATTGACAAATTTATCGCCGAGCTTCATTTCACAGTTAGGGTCCCAAGACTACTGTATACTCGTGTCATGTGTAGGAGGAATCCCTGGAAAGTTCCAAAGAGGTATCTCAGGGTTGGAGGGGGCCTCCCGTCCAAGCCTTTTGAATATAGCGTCCCATGCCCTGACTGTGCAGCTAACTGGATTATATTCACATGTGTCTTTGTAGCGTGGGTCAAAAATGACTGATTGTATGTTGGTGGGATGTGTAGTGTATTTTTCTATCCATGCATGGGGTGTGCTGTCCTCATCATTATACCAATATTTAGCGAACTGAGCCTGGGCCACATAGTAGTAAAGTTCGAAATCTAGGGCCGCTATACCTCCCGAAGACTATGGTTCTGTCATTTTTTCCCAGCTTATCCTCGCAGTCTTACCGTTCCAAAGAAATGTTATCGCCATGGATCTGAGTTTGGTGAAGAAAGCTCTGCCAGGCCATATAGGGATGTTGACAAATAAATAAAGAAGTTTAGGGAGGATAATCATTTTAATAGCAACTCAGCCGGCCAAGGAGATCGGGAGACGCCCCACCGTTGAAGCTTGGCAGTTAAAATTTGCAGGGCACTTTCGTGGTAATCCGAATATAATGCAAGTTTATCACTGGAGACAAGAATTCCCAGGTATCTGATATGGTCGTCAGACCATTTAAGTCCATCTGTAACTGTGGGGCACTGGGTGGCCGGTCTGAGCGGAAATATCTCCGATTTGGTTCTGTTTATCGTATACCCAGAATACTCTGCGAAGTCCTGAACCTCAGCCATAATGGGTGTTATATTAAGTTCAGGTTCTTTAACATATAACAGAGTGTCATCTGCATAAAGCGATATTAGTTGGGTAGATCCCTTCATTTTGATCCCTCTATCCGAATGTCTGAGGCGGACCGCAGCTGCCATTGGCTCAATGGTTAATGCGAACAGCAAGGGCGAAAATGGGCATCCCTGTCTGGTTCCCCTCCCCAACACGAACATCTGGGAAAATTCTCTGTTAGTCAGGACACGAGCCCTAGGATCTGTGTACGGTAGTTTCACATATTTTATGAAGTTGGGCCCCACTCCGAACGCTTCCAGCACCGCAAAGAGATAGACCCATGAGACAGAGTCAAACGCTTTTTCAGCATCAAGGGATATGGCCACTGCGCTCTTAGCGGGATCTATCTGTGCCCTTATACTAAGAGTCGTCGGAGGTTCAGGGCAGTAGATCGCGTAGGAATAAACCCGTTCTGATCAGGATGTACTAAAGTAGGGACGTTGGCAGAAGCCGATTCGCGAGGACCTTTGCAAGTATTTTAGCATTGGTGTTAATAAGTGACAGGGGGCTATAGGACGAAACGTCCTGCGGCGGTCGCCTAGGCTTAGGGAGTACGGTTATGATAGCTTCTCTCATAGTTGGGGGAAGCCTGCCACACTCCAGGGCCTCCTCCCACACCTGCAACAGTATCGGAACGAGTTCCTCGTGGAACTCTTTGTAAAATTCGGCACCCAACCCGTCCGACCCCGGTGCCCTGCCCGAAGCCAATGCTTTAACTGCTTCTGCAATCTCTTCCGCAGTCACCGGTCGGTCCAACGCCAGGCGTTCTTCGTCAGAGAGTTTAGGAAGGGAGAGGGCTTCAAGGTATATCTCAATTTCTGCGAGTGTTTTCTTATCTTTATTGGAGTATAACTCCTTGTAAAACTCCATAAATTCCCTGTTAATGTCTTCATCTCTGAGCAGTACCCTCCCCTGAGCTGTGCGTATACTTGTGAACTGTGCTTATCGTGCTTGAGTAGGTTTGCAAGCATTCTGCCTGCCTTATTACCCTCCCCGTACCTACGTGCGCTTATAGGGGCCGCCACGTATCGGACCTCCCTTATGGCGAGCTTATCAAACTCTTGGAGGTGTGTGTGTATGTCGGCCAATACTACTTTGTCTTGAGTGTTGGTGTATGTTTGTTCCAGAACGTCTAGTTTGCCTTCAATAGTGGACAATTCGGTTCAAACAGCCTTCAGCATACCCGTAGATTTGGACATCAAAACCCCCCTTATCCAGACCTTAAAGGATTCCCACACCGTTGAGCATTTGTCCACTGATCCCACATTATTAGAAAAAAATTCTACGATCTCAAGATGAAGTTCCTCCACTGTCCCCGGATCTCCCAACATTCCACCCGGCATCCTCCATCTCCTAGCAGGACACGGGGCCTTTCGGAACACTAGTTCCAGCAGCACTGGGCAATGGTCTGACAATGTTCGGGGAAAGATTTCGCACCCCTCCACCCCAGCCATCAAAGACATGGAGACAAACCAATAATCAATCCTAGACTCCGAGTCGTGCACCGAGGAATAGAACGTATATCTCCTGCTATCAGGATGAATTTCACGCCATGCATCAGCCAGCAACAGTTGCGACAAAACATGTCTCATATTCAGCACTGCCCTGCTAGGGGTTCTAACCACCTTCGAGGATCTATCAAGAGTCTGATCCAAAGCCAGATTGAAATCCCCCCCCCCCCATAGCACATTCGGGATATCAAGCAACAAAATCATCTGGTATACATCCATGTAAAAGGCAGGGTCATCGATATTGGGCCCTTATGTGTTGACCAGAAGTATCTTTTGAGTAGCCACCTCCCCCCAGACCATGACATATCTGCCCTGAGGATCAACCTTGTGACCACCCACCCTGAACCCAAGGCCTGGATGAATGAGGGTGATCACCCCTCTGGATTGGGATGAATAATCAGTGTAGAACCTCAAGGGACCCCACCTGGGCAATATATGGGCATTACTTATCCTCACCGAATGGGTTTCCTGTAGCATCAGGATCTGGGGGCTATGCCTGGCAACATTGTTGGAAACCTTCTTGACCTTAACCTGGTTATTTAGACCCCGAACATTCCACGTCAGGAGTTTAACCTTAAGTCCATTACCTGGGCTCTGAACCCGAAGCATTAGCCATTGTCAAACTCAACGGGTTTACACTAATCGTAAAATATACTCACACTTTTACTTTTCAACCAACCAACAAAACACTTCTTTGTGCCCATGGCTCCGCAGAGTGGCACCAACCCCCAATAAGCTGCCACCATAAGTCACTGCTGGAGCTGAATTCTCCAAACCCCTCGCCCCATCCCACCCCCCCACCCTCATCATCACCCCCAACTTGACGATGTGTTCAACAAAACTTATGGAATATTCCGCGGGTAGCCATGTTGCTCCACATGGCCGCCGATCAGGTCCGGCAACTCCACCAACCAAATTGCCTGGTATATCTTGATCAAACACTCATCATGACCAGAGCCTTAGAAGGAGTTGACAGTCGGGTGTTCCTTAATCTGCAGGTCTGGGTCTGTTATTTTGGGCCGGTCTACCCCCTCTGGGAGGAAGAGGTATGGACGTTTCAATATATTGCATGGCTTCGGCCGGAGACTCAAAGAAATGGGCCCTCCCTGCATGCTGGATCCTCATTCTTGCCAGGAACATCAGAGCATACGGGGTCTGGCGTTCTCTTAGGAGCCTCTTGACTGGCTCTAGGATCTTCTGCTTGCCTGTACCCATGAGGAGAAATCAGGGTAGATGTGGATGTGACTTTCCTCATATTGAAGGGTGTCCATCTCTCTTGTCTTACGTAGGATAGTGTCTCTGTCCCTGTAATTGAGGAGTCGTGCGATTATGGTGCGTGGTGGTGCTCCCGGTTTAGGTGCTGGAGCCAAAGTGCGGTGAGCGCGTTCCACCAAAAAATTTTCAGAGAATGCCTCTGATCCAAACAGGGTTTTAAGCAGTGCCTCGAGCTGTTTCTCCATTTGGCTTTTCCCAAAAGATTCCGCCACGCCCACCACGCAGATATTATTTCTCCTAGAATGCAGCTCTAAGTCCTCGCATTTGTTCTGTAGTTTCATCATGTTTTCTTTGATTTGAATGATGTCACGGCTGTGATGCGAGATAGTGTCTTCGTTAGTGCTTATCCTGCTTTCGGTCTCCGTGATGCACAAACTTTCTTTCTCCATTCTCGCTTTTAAGGAGCCGATAATGGACACTATGTCGTCCAGTTTCATGTTAACTGCGCGGAAACCATTCAGCACTATTGAGGTTAAATTGTCTAAATTCTCACTAGGCTCAGTAGTGGGGGTCTCGTTAGCATCTGCCTGGGCGTCAGCCGGCGCAGCCAAACTCTGACTGCCCGTGTAAGCGTCCATTGGGCCCTTCTTCTGCTTCCCCGGAGTTTTGGCGCTTTTCCCGGATTTCTGTGGCTCCCCCATGGTACTGTCAGAATTGTGCACCGGAGCAATGCAGTAAGTGTTGTGATAGTTTAGCAGGATTACTGAGCCAGTTCGGGCTGCAGTTGTTGTATGTGCTGGGGCCTCTACTTAGTCCAGTCCCCTACGTGGAGCAAAAGCCCACTGCAGCACTCTCAGTGCGCCGCCGGCGAAGGTAAGTATCAGGGGTCTTGGGGGGGCCGTCTGAGTGACCGAACCTGCCGCACGCCCCACCGGAGTTCGCCGGTCCAGCGGAGCGCAGAGCAAGGAGTATTAGCTCAAAAGGGATTGTCCCCGGGTTTGCAGCCGCTGCCCCCGGAAAATGATGAGTCTTTTCTCGGCCACTTATCCACCGCCTAGTCGTGCCTCCTTACCCGACACCGCTCCGGCTACTCTCGTCTCCGGATCTCCTCGTGGTGCGTATCACGGGCCCGCCGTGAACCTCGTCACCAGTTTTAATGCGGGCTCCACAGGTTTCTTTTTTTTCAGGATTTCAGCAGCCGCGGGTCCCCACACATCGGGGCTGGACTGGAATGCAGGTCAGGTCGTCCGATCGAACCACCCGCGTTGCGGATAGCCCTGTGAATTACCAGCAAGGAGTCGGGCCTGGGCCGCAGTTTAGGCTCCTCCCATCAGGGGCCTCAGCACCACAGGCACTCGTGTGAATCGTCCTGGAGCTCGTAGCAGGATACTTTTGGCCGCGTGCATCGGCTGATCTGCCAGGGGTTGTATCTCCGGCGCTTTTAGGTCCGGACCCATAGGAGTTCGGCCGGCCGACCACGGATAGCTGGACTGCCTTCCCAGAATAGATAGACCACGCAGGCAGTGTTATAACGGATGTTATGGCGCAGGATATCTCAGTGGAGCGGGAGCTCTGGAGTCAGGTGGCCATTTCTGTCGTGCGCAACAGTGCCACCTTCTCAAAGATTCATTTGAATGGCAGACAGCAGGAGTGATGATGGATGATGGGCAAATTGGGTGGGGAGGCATGGTCAAGTCCAACCCTCCAGCACCTGGGGTACAAGCTTGCGTGCTGCTAGCGAGTGGAATATTCCAGAAGGGTACAAGCGTGCCAACCAATTATAGAGGGCTGTGTAGTAAAGAGCCCTATAGTTTGAAAGCCAATGAAACGTGTATTTCATGACAGCGGAGATGACTTGCAGTAGCGGTGGGCATAGCTGTCCACCTGACCTTAGAGATCCAATCACAATCCTATCCCCCAAAGAAAGTATACCTAGATGTTCCCCTTAAGCCTATCACAACCTCGAGTAGATGTTCTTATTTTGCCATGTAGTATGACGTCACATATGACGAGTTTATGCTATAAGAGTAATGTTTTTTATGAAATTCATTGAGACTTATGCTGTGGGATGTTCGTTGCCGCCCGTTGTACTGCCTGTTTTAGACAATTATGATATGATATGGTATTTATAACGCACCTATACACAAGTGTTTCAAGGCATGAAAATTAGCCTCCTAGAATATATAATAATTGCAATGAAAAACCGTTATGTTTTTGCCAACTTCCGGAGTCGGTCTTATTATTGGTGTAAGAGTCAAATCTACATCTCCATCCATCTCATAGAGCGCTACCTCGCTTAAAGGACCTACGGGTTCAATTGGTTCATGGTTGTAAACTAAATCATCTACTACCCTCAATTTGTAAAGGTACACTGCAACATGAGTTCGACTTTACAATTGCCCTGGGCTGAGGGGTTAGTGGGAGTGGTTTCTGCTGTTTTTAATGTTACGTGTTTCTACACTACACATACTGTATTGTACCTGCCAACATAATTCACTTCATTACAATCTGTACGTGCTTATTCAGGCCAGTTTTTGCTTTGTATTCTGGGTTTTGCAGTCATGGTTTTGTAATGGGAAAAATTGTAACTTTGGTGGTGGTATTATAATCTGAGGGGATACAAAGTAGCCTTACATTTTGTGTAGTGTTGACAAGCTTTAATTAAGTGCAGTAAAGGTGTGTTTCTGTTATATTCTAGGCGCCTAATAGGGTACAGGGACATTAACAGAGAGAATAGCGGAGCTGCACAAAAAACATGCTGCTCCCAGATGAGGTATCGGCCAAGCTTGAGCCTTTTAAAAGGGTGATGTTTCAGAAGAGAACACACCTGTCTTGCAAACCACAGAAAATTCACCCAGGGAAAGTCCATCAATGGTGGACCATCTCCATGGATGACCAAGGGTCTATAATCATCTTTCAGTGCATAATGGGCATGACCACCTTCAAAGGGCACATTGTCTTTGGGGTTCTACTCCCCTATGCCGAAAGGTATTATCCCCATGACACTAGAAAACTAAGGCCCATACAAGACAGTGAAGTTAAACATTCCTCTGCTGCAGGATTCAAATTTGAGAACCAGTTTATTTTTTGGGGACTTAAATCCAATCAAAATGGGGTGGACACAATTAAAAAAATATGTAAAGTAACTGGGAACAAGGCAGAGCTCAGTGATGGAATCTACATGTTTTGTTCTCAAGTACTTACACAAGGCAGTTGCTCCACTGTTCATTGACAGGGTTGGGACAGTGACAAATATAATGTGTATGTTTTGTGTATTTAAATTCATGTTCTATTGATGTTATTCTTACCTGCTACCAGCTCTATAAGTAGGGGGTGTATCAGCCACGTTTACTCCCTAAAAATAGGCAAATACACCCATAAAATAAAAATATGTAGTAGACGACTCCCAATAAAAAATTGGAAATGGACACATAGCAGCTTGTGTCCCTGCGTTCACCCAAACAAATCCATGGATGTGTTTGTACGAGTAGTTCATGTAGTACCACAGGATGAATCGACTGCAATTATGGAAACGGGCAAATGTATCTAATAATATGCATGAATAACTTGGTTGCAAAGAAGTATGGTTCACAAACATATTTCTGCTTTACACTTGAAAATATATTTACTTGTTTATAAAATACTCTCATTGGGGACTGGACTCATGTTTTTACTCCCTAAAAAATAATTTTACTCCCAACTTTTCAAAAATAGGGAATAAAATACTCCCACTTCAAAATCCTATCTGGAGCACTACCTGCAACATTGGTGAAAAACGAACATGTGATCCTGTTTAATTCTCACTTTGGTCATTGCATCATGGGAGAGCAGAGGATGCTTCAGAATGCACAGTCCTTTGAAATTCATCCTGGCGTGTGGGAGGCAGGGCAGCCTCCAGGTGCTGGGCTTTTTTGCAGGCACTAAAATGCTTTGCGGATAAAAAGGTACGACTTTTGGTGGAGTTGGGTCTAGTATCATAAGCAGCCCAGGCCAAGATTTCAGTGCTACAAGTAAACCTCAATATTGAATTTGTGCTGGAATACTCACATAGCAAAAACCAGTGTAGTTAAAATAAAACTTCTGCTTGCGAAGCCTGACTGTGTGGAACAACATAGGCAGAGGGACAGGCTCAACTAAAATGGTGCACATTGAATATCAGCCTGGATCATTGAGTGCGGGGCAGTACAAACTACCCTGGATGGATTACCTGAATACTACTCCATACATAACGAGTGGGGGATGTTTATGTGCTAATTCCCTTTAACCTTAGAGACCCCCAGCCTTTTGCTGGAATCTGGGACCTTTTTCATTTTAACCTCCTGAGTGAGCGGCCCTTTTTGCCACCCACTCATGCCTTTTTCGCTCTGACTAAGATGTTGTGTTCTTTATGTTTAAATGGAGTCTGTTAAACTCCATAGGCATCTGCTTTTTATATCGTGACACACAGCACCCTTTGTGTAGTGCCACTGAGGAGTCCCTTAGATTCCTCTAAATGTTTAATTACATTTTCTTGTGTGAACTACAGTTGCCGAAAATAGTAGGACAACTTTTGTTTTACTTACCTTTTTCCTTTGTGGGTCCAGCACACACCACTTTAGGTGGAGTGCTGGGGGTTACATAGTTACTCCTTATCCCACTTCTCATGTAACATTTTGTTACATTAACTAACTTCAATGGCTGGTGGCAGTGGTTTCTTTTTACTACCTTTTGTGCAATGTATCTGCAGGCTGATAATCTCAGCTGCAGTACAGTACTCATGGGTGACTATTTTACCTAAATGGTCCCTGTCTTTTTTTTCACCATTTCTCATTTGTTAGTTCCTTTTGGGCTTTTACTCTGTCGTTTAGATCAGGTTTGAGTCCATTGTGTGTTTCACCTTTGGCAGGCTTCCTCTATGAAGCCTGCCCAGGCTCCACTGTGTCTGGGAAGGCAGGAAATGAGGGAGGAGCCCGAACCTTTACTGGCCTTTGTTTGTAGGCATGCCTGGCCGAAACTAGTTCCAACTGGGCAGGTGGCTGTCCTAGAGGACGACCCACCCTGTGTGATTGACAGCTCAGTGCTGTGAATGAATGTGATTTTGCATATATGGCAAGGGTTTGGAGACTACAGGCAGAGTCAACCACTGGAACATCAAATCCGAAGAAGAAGATGCAGAGAGATGCCAGCAGCATTTTCCGGGACCGCGAAAGCACCGGTGAAGCCTTGTTGCTGTGCTGACCCCATTTTCCCATCAACAGGGAAGCTCTTCCAAGGATCACCTCCTCCCCAAGGCTGGTGGAACCAACCAGTCTCAAGATCTGCTTTGTTCTGGGCCAATCCCTGAGTCGCTGTGACTTTCCTGAGCTGCAATTTCCCAATACACGCAACATCTTCCGAAGAGCAAATCTGGCTAGAAGCTTCACAGGTATCTGTGTGAGTCTACAGAAGCAAGAAATCTTTTTCCAGAGTCCCCTCACCAGAGTTCAGGACAGAGGGACCGAGGAAATTCCAACAAGGGATATTTGTTCCTCTTGTGCGCTGAGTAAAAGGTGCCAAAACTACAAAGAGCCGCTGAAATGCATGAAATCTATTGCTGCAGAGTCCTTCCCGAGAGTGCTGCTGCAGAAGGTTACCAGACGTCCTTCCTTTCATCACCACAACCAAGGTCCAGGAACAAGGATCTGCATCGCTGTCCTGGGTGGATAGCTCAGTGGCAACGTGCTTGCCTTGGAAACAAGACGACACAAAGCAACACAGGTTCGATCCCCGGGTCCACACTTATAAACCTCTGGGTATTAAGCACGTTATAAATACGCAACTAAGTCATATTCCTGTAACAGCGCCTCGATGCCCCCGGGCTGTGTGAGTGCTTTAAAAATGCAAAATAAATTAAAAATATAATAAAAGAAGGAAGTCAGCTGGAACACCTTCTTCAATTCTAAGGTACTGTGGGGTTTTGGGTTTAACCACCTTCATCCAAATCTAGTGCTTCCTAGCTTGGGGAGTGCTCTTTTCTATCTTTTTGCATTACTGCAATTCACTTGTGCAGGCCTAACAGCTTGTGCATATCAGGTAGGATCACTTCCGCTCCTGGATTTTTATTCAATGAACTACTGGCTGTTCAACTAGCTTTTAATCTAACAAGACTGCGTCAGAATTAGAACTGTCCTATTGACATTGGCTGTCCTGGCTCACTAAAGGCATCCCTTCTGACCCCTACTGGGTTTGGCAGTGCTTGTTCCCTTACAGGTTTTAATTGTTTTACACTATTATTGCTGGGATTAAAGACTGCCTACATCCCTCTGGGAGAAAATACTATTGTTACAGTGCTACATTGTTCTATTCTACTCTAACACTTTCCCCATCCAAACTCAATATTGTATGGTGAACCATATGTGCTACTACTGACCTTAACTGATGTCACTCTGTGCGCTGGAAATGTTTTAGTACAAAAGAATGTACTCACCTGCATTATTGCTAATTGATCCTGAAATTCTACTTGATGTTACTATTAGGTAAAGAAAGCTCAGCCTTAGGGACAGTGTTGGTGCTCTAGATGGAAAATATTGGAAACATGTAAGGTAATGGAGATAGAGAGGCTGCAGTAGAGGGATGCCACAGAGGCTGACCTGGGCTAGGAAAAACTTGAAGAAGATAAGCCCTCCTGTTGCGCATCTCAAAAAAATGAAAAAGATATCAAAATTTACACCATGTAAATCAAAATATAATCATTTGTTATTTTCACTAAGATATGATCCTTGTGGATGTAAGAGTCTTTAGTTATTCTTGCTAGGTTTTGATCCTTGTAAGTTGGAAAGTCCTTAGTTGAATTCACTAGGTCTAATCCTTATTGATTGAATTTCAGTTGAAATGTGTCCTTGAGAATGGTAGTGTGAAAAAGATTAAATTCTTCTTGTTGGTTTAAAGTCCTTAGTTAATTCACTAGGTCTTGAGGGTTTGAGAACTCCTTTTGAATTATAGGGTCCTAATCTGTATAGGAAAGAACGTTTTTTCCGTTGATGATTCAAGGTTCTGTTTGCGAATGCAAATAATTTTTCAATTGAGTTTTTTTCGTTGATGATTCGTGGTTCTGTTGGCGAATGCAAGTAATTTTTCAATTGGGATATATCCTTCAGAACTAGTAGTGTGGAGAGCACGTTCCTCAACTTAGAGGTATGTAAAGATTCAGTTCCTCAATATGGAGAGCACGTTCCTCAACTTAGAGGTGTGTAGAGATTCAGTTCCTCAACACGTGTTTCCCCGCCGCACG
Organism: Ambystoma mexicanum; assembly: GCF_040938575.1. Taxonomy (NCBI): domain Eukaryota; kingdom Metazoa; phylum Chordata; class Amphibia; order Caudata; family Ambystomatidae; genus Ambystoma; species Ambystoma mexicanum. The sequence goes on from NC_090921.1 coordinate 989,460,723, forward strand.
GTAGCGGCGGTTCTTCAGGAGGAATATTAGATGTAATAGCAAAAGGTGTAGGTTTTAGACGGGTCAATGAAGAGACTGCTGTAGATTGAGTTTGGTCTGAACAACAAGGGTAAATTCCGTAGGGTCGCTATGAATGAACTGGTCCTTCTCATCCGTAAAGTGATCCCGCTTAATGTTACTATTAGTTGCTGCATAGCCTAGTGTGATTCTTTAGCTTTGTGTACATTTAAATAAATCATTTTAATATAACTTTTCAGGGTGTGAGTTTTTACTTGAATAATTGTGATTACTGCTTTCATTGTACTTCTCTACAGCTCACAGTACCCCTTCTAAGATAAGCCTGGCTGCTCAGCCACTCTACCGACTTGTGTAGCACAGGCCTATGTTAAAAACTGGCTCACTAATACCAAGCAGATAAGTCTTGTATCGCCCCACACCAGTTGGACTCTGCAAATCTTACCTAACAGGGGAGAAGGGGTATATGCTCCGAGCTCGGCACTTAGTACTCAGTCAGGCTACCGAGCTTCATCTCATCAGCAATTATGAGGAAGCTGATGCTGTGGAAGAGGAGGTGGGGTTTATCGAGAAGTTCAGATTGTTTCTGTGTATAGTCTGGGATGTGTTTCCAATCACCATGGTAACCTTCATGATGCGTATATAGTGTGGATTACATGTCAATATGCCCCATACATTCAGGGGCATGTAGTTCTACGTCTCTTATCGCAAAAAAGAAAGTGGAGAGCCTCTACTGCCACTTTACTTCAGGAGGCATGGTGCCAACCCTCCAACCCCCTGACTGACCTGTGCCTCTCACTGGCAGCATGCCTTTCAAGCGAGCATGTCCAGTAACCCTGCTGCAAATAAGTAACAATGAGTAATGAACACATTCAGTGGTGCACCCGTGTGCGCTTGTTTCAGGCCCCTTCAAAATATTAGATTACATAAAAACAAATCTGATTGGGTACATAAAATAATAATAAATCAGGTGTTGCATGTACTTTTTCCTGAGACCAGCAGGCACTCATCCCCACAGCCACTAGTGTTGGAGCATTCCATGGTCACCTGGTTGCCTATGCGTGTAAATGGATGCGCAGGTCACATGCTCCTTCTCTATACAGAGTGTGGTGTCCAAGGCCAGTTCATCTAGTGTTGTGTCGCCACTCTCATTGCGTTTGGAGGATGAGTCCTCTGTCTGTTGCCATTAATTAGTGGGCTGTGATCCACGGGAGTTAAGGGGCGGGGTTACCGCCAGACAGTTAGTTTGAGGTAAGCAGTTGATGAATAAAGATGTGTTGCACCCCAGCTCTGTGTCGGCTCATCTTTATCGATGTGTTGTATGAATGACACAACAGCGTGAGGCGGTCCGCGTAGGAGAACATCACATTGGCGACAAATGCGGACACAAAGTCCCACCGTGCCTGCCATCTCGGGCCCACCGCGCTCGTGGTGTGTTACCTGGCACCGCTAGTAGCGCTGGGCCCCATCCTGCTGGGATCATCGGGAGAGGTGGGTTGGAACGTGAAGGCTACCCCACGCTGTGCGCACCACATCAAGGCTTCGGCGCACATATCTCCGGCGGGTCGAGCAACTGTGAAAGCTCCCTGTGTAGTGATCCATCCGGGTGGTGGAGAGTGAACGTCTCCCGCCAACGGCAACGAAGCAGAGAAACCTGACCTGCGCACGTGCGCGCACATGCACGCATGGCGGAACACCGGCAGGTGGAACAGCGACTCCCTGCTCACATATTCCGGGCGGTTGAGGAGCACTGGCCTCCAGCCGACGGCAACGGTAAAAGAAACTACCAGGAGACGAGCGGTGGAGGCATTGCCCTCCCGCTCCAACGCAAACACTCACAAGAGTAGGCACAAGTGCCCCCCTGCAAGGCCAAACCTCACCTGACACAAGTGCCTAAGACTGCACTACCCACAAGGCCTCACAGGCCCGCTAATACGCGGCACAGCGCCCCCACTTTTGGTGCGAAAACTTCGCAAGACACCGAGCGGGAAAAAGCTCACGAGCCACCAACATCTAGCGCAGCGCCCTCAACCAGCTCCACTTCATCAAAACCCATGGAAATTTCTCTCCAGCACATCTAGCAAAGAGAAGGGTACGAGTGGTGACAGCTCATGAGCGGCTCGGAAGGAGAGTCACTAACCGTTCCAGTGACTCCAGCCAGGCCAGAACACCGGAAAATGACAGACAGCCTTCTGGGTCAACTGCCAGCCAATTTCGACCTCACCGACACCGGCACCCTCGGATCAAGATGGAAAAGGTGGCTGGGGGATTTTGAAGTGTGCCTAAAAGCGGCTGGTCCACTGGAAGATGAACAGAAGCTCAACCTCCTAAACCATGCGGTAGGGTCAAACGTGCGAGACATCCTGGAAGAAATACCGGAGAACAACTTAGACACATACACCAAATTGAAGACAATGCTCACAGAATACTTCACACCCCACACCAACGTGGACTACGAACAACATGTTTTCCACACCACAAAACAAAACAAAGGGGAAACCATTGATGCATTCCTCATGAGACTACGATCAAAAATGAAACACTGTGATTTCAACAATTACTCCAACGACGAGGCCCTCAGGTCACAAATCATAGTGGGCTGCGAAAGCGCTGACTTCCGCAAACGACTACTGCAACAGCCACGCAACCTAGATGAAATTCTACGCCTGGCGGGTCAGATGCTGCTCTCGCGGCTCAAGTAGAAGGCCTGGACGACATAAGGATCACCCATGGAAAACACGAAAGCCTCAACAGACTAGAAGGTACTGCAAGAAACAACAGTGACCCCTTTTGTTACCGGTGTGGACACGAATACCCCCACGAAGGAACATGCCCAGCAGTGGGTCAGACCTGCTCCGCGTGTGGCGGTGAAAACCACTAAAAGGCTATATGCTTAATTTTCCCCAGCAAAATGAGAGGGGCAGGAAGAAACAGCAAACCCACAACAGAACCAGAACAAAACCCGCTGCCACATCGCCACCGGGCAGCGCACCAGCCCCAAGATCAAGTGCGCCACAGACACTACGAAGAGCAACTGGTAAGGAGACAAGACAAAAAAGACTGGAGGGAAAACAAGACCCCGCCTTCCAAAACAAGGAGAAGACCCCAGAGGTATGTACGATGCCTCATTGAGCAGTCACAGTCTGACAGTGTGTCAAGCGCGTCATCGGACGAGAGAGCCCACCGACCAGAAAAACAACAAGAAACACTGCGGAAAAAGGGATATCTATATGCACTCGGAAACAACACGACAAAAGAAAACAGCCCAATACTCAGAATACAAGTCAATCAAACGGCAGCCGAATTTCTAATAGACACAGGGGCAACCGTAAATGTAATCAGCTAGGAAGTCTATGAAAGCATACAAACGCCCCCCCACCTCCAACCAGCATGAGCACTCATCTACCCATACGGCTCAAAGACCCCCCTAGTATGCAAAGCATTCTTCATGGCGTCGTGCCGATACAAGAACATGAAAAAAACATCCCCATGCATGTGTTAGAAGCGGCCACCGAGATCGGATACATACTGAGCTATCAGGCAGCCATAGAAATGGGACTCATCCAAATACTATATCGCCTCATGGTACACAAATATGTAGACCCAACGGCAAGCATTGACCAAGTTTTCCCGTCACTATTCAAAGGCCTTGGCAAATTGAAGGACAAACAGATCGAGCAACACATCGACACCAGCGTCCCACCCATAGCCCAACGCTACCGGGGAATCTCCATCAACATTCAAAAGCAAGTTGAAAACGAACTGACCAAACTACTGGATGCAGACATCATTGAGCCAGCAGAAGGCCCCACCCCATGGGTCTCCCCCATAGTACCCGTGCCCAAAAGAGACTCCTCTGACATTCGAATATGTGTAGACATGAGGAGACCAAACAAAGCCATTCTGAGGGAACGTCACCAAGCCCCACAAATAACAGATATGGTATACCTCCTGAACGGGGTGACCGTGTTCTCCAAACTCGACCTAAACAAAGGTTATCACCAGTTAGAACTCTGCAAGAGCTTCCGCTACATAACAACGTTCGCAACCCACCTAGGGCTTTTCCGATACAAGCGGTTAAGTTTCGGGGTGTCCTCCGCGGCAGAAATTTTTCAAGCAGAAATTCACAATGTCATCAAGCACATGCCAAATTGCATGAACTACAGCGACCACATACTGGTTTTCGGCCAGAATCAAGAACAACACGATGACACGCTAATGAGAGTATGCATGGCGTTAGAAGACGCACGGCTCACCCTAAACAAGGAGAAATGTGAGTTCCGCAAGAGAACACTTCATTTCTTTGGACACATATTTTCCGAGAAGGGCATGACACCAGACCCAGAGAAAGTCAGCGCGCTCCGAGAAGCTGAGCCACCTGCCACCACCTCAGACCTCAGATCATTCTTACGACTCGCGAGCTACTGCACAAGATACATACGAGACTTCGCCTCTATCAGTGAACCTCTCAGAGCCCTCACCAAGCTCAACACAGAATTCGTCTGGTCACCCCAATGCCAAGAGGCCTTTCAAATCATCAAGGACTGCATTTCCGACACCAGGAACATGGCATACTTCGACCCCAAGAAGACCACGGAACTCATCGTTGATGCCAATCCGGTTGGCCTAGGTGTCATTCTGATGCAACTGGGCGACAAAGAAGAAAGCGAAAAGTACATAGTATCATACGCCAATCGAAGCCTCTCCAAAACTGAGAACTCTCAGGCGGAGAAGGAAGGTTTGGCAGTGGTCTGGGCCTGCGAACATTTTCACTTGTTCCTGTATGGAAAACCTTTTGTGGTTGTAACGGACCATCAGGCCCTCACTTTTCTCTATGGCAACCCTAAGGCAAAAATGCCACCCAGAATAGCCCGATGGGCACTTCGACTACAAGACTACCAATTTACCATCACACACAGGCCAGGGAAAGAACAGAACCCTGCAGATTTCCTCTCGCGGCACCCAAAAGAAACATGCGGGCCAGAACCCTCTATAGCTGACCAGTAAATAAAATATGTCATCCACAGCAACACACCACAAGGGCTTGACATGGATCAGATAACTCGGGAATCCAACACCGACCAAGGAATACAAACCATACTGCGATGCCTAGAAACAGGACGATGGAAACACGCTAAACAAATCCGAGAATCAATGAATGATGACACAAAACAAGACATCACCTGTTTTCTGGCCGTGAAGGAAGAACTTGCAAAATAAGAAGAAAGGCTACTGTTAAAAGGCGCCAAGCTCGTAATTCCGCGGAGCCTGTGACGGAAAATACTAGAGTTGGCTCATGAAGGACACCGAGGGATAGTATCTACCAAAAGAATGCTAAGGCAAAAACTATAGTTCCCCCAATTAGACACCTCAGTGGAAGAACTACTGCAAGACTGCCCTACGTGTGCCCTCGTAAAGCCACACACGTCACCTGAACCCTTGAGCATGACCGCACTGCCAGAAGGCACCTGGGAGGAAATAGCTGTCGGCCACTTTGGACCCATGGAAGGGGGAGAATACATATTGGTGGCAGTGGACGAATACTCGAGATATCCCGACCTGCAGATAGTCCCGTCCACATCGGCACATCACACCATCCCAGCCCTAGATCGAATGTTCGCAACCTACGGAGTGCCCAAGGTAGTAAAGTCCGACAACGGACCTCCGTTCACCGGACAAGAATTTCAAAGATTTGCGGAATACATGGGTTTCCGCCACAGAAAAGTAACACCCCTGTGGCCACAGGCAAACGGAACAGTCGAAAGGTTCATGAGCAACGTTAAACGCACAACCCAAATCGCACGCATCACGGGAGAACCTGTCGAGAAGCTGTTATACCAACTCATGCGAGATTACAGAAACACCCCACATAGCACCACCGGGAAAACACCATCAGAAGTGATGTTTGGGCGAACGATTAGGACACGATTACCACACATAGCGGTTGAGGAAGATCAATATGTAAAGGACACCGAAATGAGACATAGAGACAAACTCATGAAAGAGAACATGAAGAGGGCTGCTGACGCCACCCGCAGGGCCAAGGAGAATGACCTGACACCAGGAGACCTGGTCGTGGTCCACCAACCCCAACAGCGCAAAAACATGGCCCCATTCAGCGAAGAACCCCTCATCATCGTCAAAAGGAAGGGATCACTCATCACCGCAGAAGGAGACCGCAGATCTGTAACACGAAACTCATCTCATTTCAGTCGAATGCCGGGAACCCCATCCTCAGGTGACATAAACCGGGATGACACTTTCTCTCAATGGGACGCTCCCTATGAAGGAGACAGAGGAGACTCTGAAGGTGACACGACGTCAGGAACCGAGACCGGTCCACCAGCCATAGTGGAATGTCGACCCCAGAGAACAAGAAAGAAACCCCATCGCCTCATTGAAGAGATGAACTGATGGCAGGACAAAATGTTTAGTAGCGGGAGGGTGTGGTATCGCCACTCTCATTGCGTTTGGAGGATGAGTCCTCTGTCTGTTGCCATTAATTAGTGGGCTGTGACCCGCGGGAGTTAAGGGGCGGGGTTACCGCCAGACAGTTAGTTCGAGATAAGCAGTTGATGAAGAAAGACATGTTGCACCCCAGCTCTGTGTCGGCTCATCTTTATCGATGTTTTGAATGAATGACACAACAGCATGAGGCGGTCCGCGTAGGAGAACATCGCATACAGGTGCTTCAACCCTCCTGCTGGTGCTGTGGTGGGGAGTTTTATTGGGAATTACAGATTGTTTCTGTTAAAGTATAGGATGCCTTTTCAACAAATGGGATTCATGTGTCGTGTGCAGACTATGTGGGTATGCCCAGTGCATTCTGGAACATGTCGCCATGGGTCTCTAACGGGACAAAATGCAGCTCTGAATGTCCCTACGGCAGCATTGCCCCAAGAAACCGGATGGGACCCCCTAACAGCCTGAGTATCCTGCATCTCCCATTAGCAGCATGACTTTTGGACAAGCATATATATAACCGTACAGTAAACAAGCACAACACATGAATAACAATGAACAATAAATACTGAATGCCTTCCCCAGTGTCCTGTGCTTACTTTCAAAACCATTAACATATGATATCTGTTAAAGCACACCTGGAAAAGAAGCAGCGCGTTAATAACAACAATACATACCTCGGCTGTTTAATGGACTTATTACTGAATGAGGGCAACATTTGAGTGGCAGAACAAATTGACACCTGGAGCCCAATTCACAAAGCTTGTTTTGCTCAGCCCCGTTCCCATAGGGCCTCTGGATGTGTGCACCTTAAATGTGCACAATCAGATGACCTTGTTTCACCCCATTTGCATTTTTGCACAAATAAGGGCGTGTTTGTGCACATTTAATTGTGCATCCGGAATTCATAAACGGGACGCACTTTGGAAAGCGCAAACATCAATGCCATTACTCTGCGCCTGTTGGGGCTCGGCGCAGGGTAAGGTTCAAGGCGTGAGGGGTTCATTTCTGAACCTTTCATGACTTTTCTCTGAAGCGGGAGAGCCCTGTGAACTGTCTCCCGCTTTTATTTCTGTCCTTTAATCACAGATAGAAATGGTCTTGACCTTTTAACAGCATTCATGGTGACTGGCCCTTCAAGGACCTGTCATTAAAGCACGCTCCCAGCACCCACCGCAGTGATGGGAGCCTAACATGCACTAGTGTCAGGAGGGCGCTCCCGACACTAATATATGCAAGGCGCTGGCCAGAACATCTTTTGCGCTGCTGCCCGACCCCCCCCCCCCTGAAATGGTCAGGTCACCTTTGAGAATAAGGAACTCAAAAGGAAAAAAATCCATCCTCTGAGCTTTTTTAATTAGAGTTAATTTTTGAAAATCTGGCCTCTTGCGTCCAGTAGTTAATGAGGCATTCTTCCAGTTAATGAGGCATTCTCCCAGTTAATGAGGCTTTTACCAGGCTCGAACTCAAGTCCCCAATCTATTGTGGGGGGATTAGGCAGACGCTCAACCCCACGACCACAGATGTTACAGCAAACCACGCCCTCCCGAATGCTCGTGCACTTTTAAGTAGTCCTAAGTCACACGCCACCCCTCTTCGCAGTACATCTGCGGCCAGGGTCAGCACATGCAGGGAGAATACACACCCAGGACTACATACTCAACCCGAGAAGATGGAGTAATGAGGCTCAAGCCTCGGTATCCAAAATCACCCCTGATGGATAAAAATCTGTCAGCAAGAAGAAGAACAAGTGCTCGCATGCAGGGGTGCGCATTTCACCCGCTGTTGAATGATGAGACTCCTTGCAGGGGTGAAATGCTGAACAGCGTCACAGGTGGCGCTGTCCCGTGTTTATCTGAGATGTTTTGGCAAAATGACGAATCTGGCTGAGAAAAAAAGAGCGATATGTACACATTCAGCTTTCGACTACAGCAGTTTTGTAAAAATGGTGCGTTCCCACCATTTGTGTATCTCTTTTTTTAGGTCCTTTTGTTGGGATCTAAAAACAGAGAGAAACATTCAAAATCAGTATTCAATCATCAGTGAAAGGACACAGGGGCACTGAAAAGTCTGGTCAAAATGAAGGCGCAGAAGTAAATGTTAGTAAAAGCTTAATTAACCTTGCTGTGAACTATAGGTATGTTTTAGATTTGAGAGCAAGCACCATTCCAAGATAGCCCTCAGGCCAGACAAGTAAGAATGAAATAGACCAGACAAAAGACTAGTACTTCCAGGAATGAGAAGAAGTAAGGAAACGTTTTTGCTTGGCAGCGTTTCTCTTGGGGAATCCTTCTAGGATTTGATCCATGCCTCTTGTGGTGTTGATGGTTTGGTTCCCATTATACCCTTACACGTGTATGGGGTTGCTTGCTGTTGGTACTCTTGTTCAGAGGAGAATTGCCTAGCATTTCGCTGCTGGTCTGCCTCAGTGGGTGGGAGAAGACTGATATGCAAATGGAAATGCCTCCTCTGTGAAAGGTACAGTGAGCTAAAAAGTGGTTGTAGACCCTCCTGAGTGTGCACCTTCCCAGAGGACAGGTTATTTGGTCATGTTCGTTCTCGGTAGAGGGGCTCCCAGACCCATTTTTTTTATTATTAATTGGCTAAACTGGTATTTTGTTGCAGCCAGTCTAGGTATAATATCTTAGTGTGGCATGGCATTTTTTTTTTACTGCCCATCTATTTTTTTTTTTTTTTAAACTTTCTTTATTGATTTTCAACAGATTAACAGACCACAAACTTATCATGTATTGCATATGTATTACACGTCCACAACTTCCCCAATACCACCCTCCACCCCTCCCCCACCCTCAGGACCCCGGTCAATTCCACCGTTGAAAATTAAGCCAGTTTAGAGGTTAGGGCTGGCCGATCCATCTGAGGGGTCGTCCACCGCTCTAGGGTGGAGTAATGGCACGGTCAGCGACACCCAGCGGTGTAATTCCTCACTGGAGTCCAGCCTCTGTTCATGGATAGCGGTTTCCCATGCTCCGGTCTCGGCAACTATCCACTTTGTGAGGTCGTTCCACCATTGCGCTTCGATCGGGCCTCTGGGGCTCTTCCAACCCATGGCTATGCGTCTTTTCGCCGTGATATAAATTAAGTCTCTGAGTCTGTTTAGGGGCTTGTTTTTGTGGTCACGGCTGTATCTGCCCAGGATGCAGGCCACAGGGTCATGCACCTCCAGTTCAATATCTGCTTTTGACACCCTTTCCCGTACCTGCGTCCAAAAAGAGCGTATCGCTGGACAACCCCAGAACATGTGAGTCATTCCCGCCCTCGGCTCATTGCATTTAGGGCATAGCTGGATTGCGGCGCCCTTGAAACTCGATATAGTTTCCGGAGTTAGGTAAGCCCTGTTGGTGATGTATAGTTGTATAAGTTGTAAGCGGGCGTTTCTGGAGATTTTCTTGTGGTAGAGGGTTACTCCTTCCCATTCTTTGTCGTCAAATTCCAGGCCCAGTTCGTGTTCCCACTTTCCTCTGATCCTGAGCTCATTCCCGGTCGTGCCTAACATTAAGGCTTCATAGAGCCGCGAGGTCTCGTGGCCTCCCTCGGCGGTGTTCAACATTGTCTCTATAATCCCGTCATCCGTTGCAAGAATGGCCGCCACAGGCCATCTGTCTTTCATAGCCTGGATCACTGCTCTGTGGAGCAGGAATTGTCCTGCAGGTAGCTCCGTGGTCTCGCTGAGGTCAGAGAATGTTAGGATTTCATGATCCTGAACCAGGTCCCCAAGGGTGGCCACCCCGCAGGGTTCCCATTGTGCTCGCGTTTCCAGTTGGCCCCATGGGCGATGGGTCATGAGTGCTGCTATGGGGATCTGTGGGGAGTATGGATCCGGGAACCCCAATGTTCTGCAAGCCCTTCTCCAGAGCCGGGTTCCGAGCTTCGCTAGGTATGGGTACTGCCTTAGGGTGTCCTCCTTGACCCAGAGTAGGTCTCTGAGTAGGAGGCCTGTCAGAGCTGGTTGGAGAAGTCTGGTATCTGTAGTGATCTCATCGGCCATCCATCGCATCACGTGTCTTAGCTGGCTTGCAAGGTAGTACAGTTCGAAGTTGGGGACTTTCAGACCTCCCCTTTCGTAGGGTCTTTGAAGTGTCTCCAGCGCTACCCTGTGCCTGCCCCCCTGCCAAAGGAACTGCCTACATAATTTATTAATGTCTCTAAAGAAGGAGGGGGGGATGTCGAAGGGAACATTGGTGAAATCATGTAATAGGCGTGGAAGTGCTACCATCTTGAGGAGACCCACTCTCCCGGCCATGGAAAGCGGAAGCTTCCCCCAGAAGTCCATGGATTTTGCTAGGGCATCTTTAGCTCTGATCGTGTTGAGGATGTGTTCCGTGTGAGGATTACGGTGTATGGTGATTCCCAGGTATTTAAAAGAGGTCAACTGCCATTGAAGATCTAAGGGGGGCAGGGATCTGAAGTCTTCCCTGTATAGTGCAGCTAGCGGGTAGAGGCAGGACTTGTCTTTATTAATCCAAATTCCCGTGTGATTTTGGAAGCATTCTAGGGTTTCGAGAATGTAGGGCAAGAGGTGTTCGGGATTGTGTAAGTATAACAAGGTATCGTCAGCGTACATGGAGACCAGATGGGTTATCCCGTCAATCTCAATGCCCCCATCACCGTATTCCTGTCTGAGGTATGCGGCCACAGGTTCGTTGGCGATGATATATAGCATCGGGGATAGTGGACATCCCTGGCGGGTGCCCCTGTGGAGGGACCACGAATCAGAGTATGTCATGTTGGTCCGCACCCTGGCAGATGGGTTGGTGTAAATCAATTTGGTCCATTTCAAGAAAACTGGTCCTATTCCCATTTTTACCATGGTGGCATATAGCCACTTCCATCGCACTGAATCGAAGGCTTTGGTGGCGTCTAATGACGCAACCGCGTATTTCTGGGGCCTCAGTTCCGTACTGTATATAACGTGGTGCAATCTCCGCAGGTTCTCGGTTATGCAGCGCCCGGGCACGTAGCCCGTTTGGTCCTGGTGGATTAAGTGTGGTATTACCCTACGCAATCTGTTCGCTAGGAGGGAGGTAAGGATTTTGCTGTCAACGTTTAACATGGAAAGGGGCCTGTAGGAGCCGCAGTCCGTACCCTCCTTGCCAGGCTTGAGGAGGGGGATGATAACGGCTTCCCTCATGGAGTCAGGGAGGGTGCCGCGCTCATAAGCTTCATTATACACCTGGGTCAGCAGGGGGGCCAGAGCCTCCTCGTAAGTTTTGTAAAACTCACCAGGGAGGCCATCGGTACCAGGGGCTTTCCCAGAAGGGAGGGATCTAATGATTACCTTTACTTCGTCAGGAGTGATGGGCTCGTCTAGTGTTTCAGCCATCTGTGAGTCCAATTTAGGCAGCTCAATGATGTCCAAGATATCCTCAATACTGGCATCGACCACGGGCGGGGTCTCCGAGTACAGGTTATGATAGAAATCTGAAAAGACTGAGTTGATTTCTTTTTGGGTATGTGCCGTGGTGCCATCTGGCTTAAGAATTTGGCAAATGGGAGTTCGGGGGGTTTCTCTTTTATACAGCCAGGCTAGGAGTTTCCCGGGTTTGTCTCCCAGGGCGTGGGTTCTTTCAATGTGTTTAGCGTAACTCAATTTACCCAGGGATTCCCAGTGTGTTAAACAGGTTTGCTTTAGGTCGGTTATTTTTTGTATGAGTTCTGGGGTTAAGTCAGCCCTGCCTTCCAATTCGCCCAGCTCCCCCTCCGAGCGTTCTAGAGAGGATGTGATAGATCTGCGGCCTCCACCTATGGACGCAATCATTTCACCTCTCATGACCACCTTGTATGCCTCCCATGCAGTGCCTATGTATCTGACGCTATTCAAATTTCGTTCCCAATAACCCTCGGTGCAGTCACTTATGTGTTCCCGGAAAGTCGCGTCGTGGAGGGCTTCGGCTCTAAGCCTCCAGGTAGGGACCGGGGGTCTAGGTGGGAATACTTCCCAGGTGGCCAGTAGCGGGGAATGGTCAGACAGGACCCTGGGCAGGTAAAGGGCGTCGCCAAACATAGCTTGTTGTTCTTGGCTTACAAACAAGTAATCCAGCCTCGTATGGACAGCATGGGGAGGGGAGTAAAAGGAAAAAACTTGCTGATCAGGGTGCAGTTCTCTCCACAGGTCTCGGAGTAACAGCTGGCTAGTCAGTTTAGACAGAATCTTGGCCGGGGGGGACGGGCGGGTATGTTTATCATCCGATCTATCTTTTAGAGGGTTTAGAGTGCAATTGTGATCACCTCCCCAGATCATGACGCTGTCCCTGTAGGGGCTGAGCCTTGGGTATAGGGAATGGAAGAAAGCCGTAGCGTCATGGTTGGGTGCGTAGGTGCTAATTAGGCATACCTCTCTGCCTTCGATGGTGCCGCACGCCAGTGCCATCCTACCCTCATCATCCGTTTTTGTGCTTATTAGTCTGAAGGGGATGGTCGGGTCAACCCATATCAGGACTCCTCTCGCATAAGAGGAGTAGGAGGATCCTATCAAGGTCCCGAGCCAAGTTTTGGCCAATGCCTTTAGTTTATCAGCAGATAGGTGTGTTTCTTGAAGCATGGCAATCCCGGCCTTGCATCTTTTCAATTATGCGTGGATGCGACGTTGTTTCACATAGCTATTCATGCCTCTGACGTTCCACGTGATGATTTTTATTGTATCAGCCATGGGTAATTGGGGGTATAGTGTCTATTTGGGGGTACAGGTGGGGGCCATGTTAGTGGCAAGAGGCGTGTAGAGGATATCAGTGGTCTTGGTGCTTTTAGATAGAGGTGCTTAGCTATGGAGCCACTACCTCCTATCCCCCTACTCGGTAGCTTGGGGGTCGCCAGGCCTAGGGGCTGTGTGGTCTGCGGGCTGTGTGTGGTGGACGTCAGTGGTCTAGGTGTTTCCCTTTTCCGGCACCTAACATTCGTGCCAACTCTCGTTTTCCCTCCCCCCCGTAACCTTAAACAACCCAAACTAATAACAGGTCGAGCGAGGTCTCCCTCGTTGTGACTGTCCCGTTTCCGCTCCGTTAGACCGTGCATTGGTCGCCTGGTGCCCTACGGGCGGGTATGAGTATACCCAAAAAAAAGGGGAGATTCCGGGGGTGGAAGAGTGTTCGACTATGGTGCCTCGCTGCAAAGAATCTATTCAGCTGTGTCAAGCTGGCACTTGCGTGGAGGGGCCCGTGGGGGTCCTCGGGCCCAAACGCCGCCATCGTGGTGTGGCTCAGCGCGGTCGTCGTCCCTTTACCTCTATGTCAGGGATCTGTTCCCTATCCATCCAGTCTCGGGCCTCAGATGGAGTGTCGAATAGGTGGGCTTTGTTGTTGCGTATTACTTTCAATCTGGAGGGATAAAGGAGCATGTAGCGCAGTCCGGCGGCCTTCAATCTGGCTTTGGTATGAATGAATTGAGCCCTCTTCAATTGGACCTGGAAGGTGTAGTCGGGGTAGATGGATATTTTGGCCGAGTCTCTGAGGATCTGGCCGCCTGACCGTAAGTAGGCCAGGATGGTCTCACGGTCTCTGTAATTGAGAACCTTCGCTATTATTGGTCTGGGTGGGGTGCCGGGGGGGGTCTTTTAGTGAGGGATCGATGGGCCCTCTCAATCGTGAAGCCTTGGGACAGTTTCTCAGCGCCAATCTCCTGTAGTATTAGGTTCTCCACGAAGTTCGTGGGGTCGGATCCCTCAGTGCCCTCCGGCAGGCCCAGGAGACGGATGTTGTTCCGGTGTGCCCGCCCCTCTGCTTCCTCGGCCCTTTCCTCCAAGTTCTTCACTCTTTGCTGCAGTTCGTCAACATCTTTGAGGAGCACCACTTTGGTTTCAGTGTTTTCGCGCACCTGAGCCTCAAGTGTATCAGTCCTGTCGGCTAAGGAGCGGACGTCCTGGCGTAGGAGGCCCAGGTCTATGGCCACCGCGTCGATTTTGTGCTCCATAGTGGTCTGGAACAATTTAATGGCTTCAAGGATTTGGGCATTGCTAGGTTCAGTGGCCGTACCCGGAGGGTCAGGCTGTGCATCTATGATTGAGCCGTTAGAGGTTTCGGAAGCCATGGGTCCCCCAGCCGTGAAGGTATCAATGGTGGTTTGGCGCTGTTTGGACCTGGGCCCTTTGGTGGACATGGCAGAAGGCTTGCCGGATCTTTGTCTTCTCTAGCGTGAGCCCGGGGCGGTCGGAGCTGATCGGGGTGTTACGCCCGGTGGGTATGGTGGGCAAAGGGGGTGAGGGAATGCAGGCACGGCACTCTCCGGTGATCCAGCTAATGATGGGCTTCCCCCCCCGCTCACCTCGTGGGCTCAGCGACGCCCGGGCCCTCCGCTCTTCTTTCCGGCCGCCACTCCAGGGGCTCCGCTCTCGGCAGGCTGCGTGTAGTACCCAGGCCGCCCCGCCCTCAGCCCGCGTGCTGAGTCGCGTGTGTCCTCCGCCGGCTTCCCCCACCGATCGGTCAGGTCGGAGGGACCCAGGAGCAGTCCCAGCTCTCCGGTCCCCCGCGCAGGTTGGTGAGGAGGAGCTGGGTGGGGGGGGCCACTCGAGACACCGTCAGCAGCTCTGGAGGCAATGTTCGTGGCCGAAGGGCATCTCCTCTCGGCTGGGCATCCAGTCGCGTATGTCTCCCGTTGGCTCCCAGCGTGGGTCTGGCAGGATCATAGGCACCGTATCTGATCGGCTCAGCTGGCGCGGCGCCGCGTTCCGGGTGCCGCGTATCTCAGCGCGAGGGAGCCGCCATTTTGGCTCGGGTCAGCAGGGATTTTCCGTGCGGCCGCTCGGTCTCCGTAGGGCGCCCACGAGCTCGGAAAAACAGCAGCGGGTGCAGGAAGGTAACAGCGTTCGATGAGGAGGAGTGCAGGCTTCAGGGGTTCACACTTTAAGTAAGAAAACAGCTTATATTGGTCACATCGAACGGAGCGCACCCAGAGCACGTCCTCTTCACAGTTAGCCACGCCCCTACTGCCCATCTATGTTAAAGCAAACAAGATAAGCCAATTTGGACATGTTTTCTCATTGGGGTATGGTCTTTTTAATAGCAAAACCAGCAGGAATATGTTCTTATGTCGGGATATCGTCATATATTGGCAGAGCCAATTTGGACATGTTTTCTTAAAGTATCCTTACTGACATTTTGCGCAAAGGAAACATGAGTATGTTATTATATTGCAATACTGACATACATTGGTGTAGCGGGCATGGAAATGTATGGAGATAGCCAGTGTGGAAATGGTTTTAATACTGATTTATATTGTGGGGAAAGGCATCATGAAAATGTGTTGGGAAATGCACCTGTGCATGGTTGGTGACTTGCATCTATTATATTTTTTCAGAGTTACCTTCAAAACGATTGTAAACTATCTGTTTTTACTTAATTTCTTACAGAGTGTGCTGTATAATGCATCATTTTAACTCGTTATTCAAAGACTTTTTGGGGGTTTGGGGGGAAGTCCTGAACACTCCTTGATTGGTTCAGGCCTCCTTGCTTTGATTGGTTGCTCTTGCATATTTGTGGCAGATATTTACGCCTCCTCAAATAAAACATTCACCAGCCGCCACTGTCCATGAACCGTCCTCAATGCCAGCTGGCTGCGTGCAAGGCTTACTTTCTTGTTTTCTGTGAATGAACCCATTCTCTGCTCAATTTCCCGGTCCGGCATCTCTTCTTGGGACAACTGGCCAAGATGCTAGTTTTTCCCTGTATTTCTGTTTCAGTTTTATACCGGTCTTGTGTTGCATCTCTCCACTGATTTAAATGTATGTGATTTTCACAACATTAGTTTCAGGGTTGTCCGGGGTCACTGCACGCAAATATATTTGAATGTTTTCTAATTGCTATGAAAAGCATTGTTTACTTTCGATGAGCATTGCCTTATCTATGATGGCCTGTTGCTCAGATGACCATTTGATGGGTTAGCCGAGTTCAAACCGTTCACTAACAATAGGGTTTACCAAATCAGAATATTTCCTTTCAGCGAGGGGCCTGGAGGGTGCTGGTGGGTGTTGCTGGGATCACGCGACCACTAGCCCTCTACCAGGTAAGTCTTAAGTAACACAGATTTAGGGGAGCCTGTGGGGGAGAAGAAGGAATTGTTCCAGGGAAGAGTGTCTCTTTATTTCTTTGCTCTTATGGAACCTGTAAAGGGCCAGCCCCCTAACGCCCATAATTGTGTCACCCTGCCTCCCCCTGGGGAGTGGAACACAGGGGTGTCTCTCACTCTGGGGCTGCATTTGAAGGAAGGGGTTGTCACCTGAGGCCACCAGCATAAGGCAGAATCGCGACACCTTTCCAATCTATTAAAGGATCTTGTATTGAATCCGAATTTTCGGTTCCTAGTAGTGTGATGTGCAAAGATTCACTTCGAACATTTGAGGAGCAAACGGGGAAGCGGTCGAGCCTTAGGTTATGACCCCTGAAATTCTCTGTACAAATACAGTGCATTTTCAGATGGTGGTGTCACAATCTGGAAATGCTGTGTAATTTGACAATTTGACAAGTACTTAAATAAAGCCCATGTGCCCAGTAAATACCATCTAATGATGTGTGCAAGTTTCCACACTGTTACAGTGTGCATAGACATAGTAGAAGGACTTTCCTTCACCTAGGTAAACGAAAGTCCTTTTATTATGTGCATGCTTAATGCAATGAATTGCGTGTTCGTACTTGGGCAAATGGTGGCATAATTGGGCAAAGTTATTACAGGTGCGTCCTTAATGAGGAAAATGCTGTCATTCTAGAGCAAAGTCATCAATTAGGGGTGTACTGAATAGTGAAATTACTATTCGGCTGAATACCGAATAGTTAGCAAAACTATTCGGCCGAAGCTGAATAGTGAGCCGAATAGTTGTTTTTTTAAATACATTTTCCAGCACATAGGAAATACTGCTTCGCAAGACAGTAAAGAGCATGTGAATGCAAACATCATGGATGCACACATACAGCTGCCCTTTTCAACCCCATTTGGACATTTGCACAACCAAAAGAGGCCTTGGAAATCATTTTAAAATTGGCCCCATATTACACATTTTCAGCAAGCCTAACTCTTTTCCTATGGGAAAATGTTGAAATACAACAGAAAAGAGGCCCTGTGTGCCAAGGTCTACCGGGAAATCTCCAGAGTTCCCTGCAGGCCAGTCCGCCCCTGGTGACACTGACATTTGTATCCCATCTCCCAAACAGGGCTAGAAGTGCAGCTAAGGGATTTTCACTGTGAAATGCAAGCAGGTGTAGCAGCAAGGAAAGCAAGCAGGTGTAGCAGCAAGGAAAGCAAGCAGGTGTAGCAGCAAGGAAAGCCAGCAGGTGTAGCAGCAAGGAAAGCAAGCAGGTGTAGCAGCAAGGAAAGCAAGCAGGTGTAGCAGCAAGGAAAGCCAGCAGGTGTAGCAGCAAGGAAAGCAAGCAGGTGTAGCAGCAAGGAAAGCCAGCAGGTGTAGCAGCAAGGAAAGCCAGCAAGCAAGGGTGGCGAGGAAAGCTAGCAAGGGTGGCGAGGAAAGCTAGCCAGGGTGTCAAGGAAAGAAAGCAAGGGTAACAAGTAAAGCAAGCGTGAGTAGGGAATGAAGCGAGATTAGGAACCAAGGGAGGGAAGCAAAGGTAGTGATGAACACAAGAGAAGCAAAGAAGGATACATAGTGCATGAGATGCCATAAGGCACACAGGGACAGCATGCAGCGTAACAAAACATCCAAGTAAAACGCCATCCACTAGGAGCGCAAGTGTTGAGGGATCAATGGGCACACACTGTCTCTTCTACAGCTCTAATGTGGTGTTTTCACATCACTGCCTGGGCCCCACCAATACATTTATGAAGTTGGCACCCATTACTATGGGCACACGAGATCTCCAAATGTAAGGCTGACGTTAAACCACTGCCCATCTTGGATTATGACAATATGGGCTTTTTTACTTTGTGTTTATGCTGTATATCTGCACGATTTTCCAACTAACAGTGTGCATCTGTTTTTTGCACATGTGATATGATAGGTTATTTAGAACGTGCTTAATACCCAAAGGTTTCTAAGCGCAGAACCGGGGATCGAACCTGTGTTGCTCTATGTCGTCTTGCTTACAAGGCCAGCATGTTTCCTCTGAGCTATTCTCCCAAGAATGTGCTGCACTTTTAGATTGGTGCGGAGTTGCCGGTTTCTATTTGTCCTCGCTTTTTCACTCTGACATCGCCTCCGATGGAAGACTTTGCGCCCTATCAATAATAACTTATAACAAATTACCAATTAAAAAGTAAAATATTTATGACTGAAACTATTTGGCGCCTACTAGTGGCATTGCTGCCTTAATTATTTATTTTCAATCCCTTAACTACAACACCCAGAATACACTTCCCGACCATCACATTATGGAGATTTACTGACCGAGAAAGCCATGGAATCGTCTGTGTCCTCTGAGACTCCTCTTTTCCCAGCTCTTCCATAGATCGTCTGTACGTCCGTCCGTGCGGAATGAGTTATCACTGCAAAGGAAGACGAAAGGGGGACACGCTGGGGGACTTTATTACAAAAGAATGGATCTGACCTTCTCGGTCCAGATTCCCGTGGCCAGCTGTGTGCCAGTTGATGCCGGACGAGGTAGGAGATTTCCTCACACAGATGCGAAACAAGAAAACTCGGCACTCCGTAGATTCTTTCTTACGGTTAAAATCATGCATAGAAAGATGTCAGAAAGTCTTCTGTCCCCCGCCCCACTATACGGCATGAAATGGGCAGGGGACGCAGTGAAATATCTAGGGGTTCAGGCCGCACGCACATGTAGGGACTTGTATGATCACAATCACGCAACCTATCTAAACGTATGCGATGGGGAAAGGTCCTGATCTCAATGATGGGCCGTGTCGCTGTCCTGGAAATGAATGTGTCACCCAAACTGTTATATTTCTTCAGCACAATCCCAATCTGGCCCGGCCGAAAATTCTTTAATACACTCTGTAGCTTGGCAACAGGGTTTGTGTGGGGAAGCAACAATCTAAGGGCAAAATGAGAATCACTCACCAAACCTTACCACCAGGGAGGCCTGGCAGCCCCTGACTTTGAACTATATTACTTGGCTGCCCAGGCCCACTATGCTGGTCTATGGTATAACACTGACTTAAAACACTCCCACGTCGAGATAGAGAAACGATCTGCATCGCCATCTGACATAAAATCCATGCTACTCTGTTCCCACAAGATGGACCCCTGCCTGTTTGACCCACTGAGCACAACGCTAGACACCTGGAGGCGTATAATGTCAAAACTACTCATCACAAAACCCTACAACCGTAACATTCCACTATGGTATACCCCAGACCCACCCCTGACTATGGATGCAGACGTCCAGACGGCATGGGATCTGGATAAGACAATGAAACTGGGTGACCTGTTCCCAGAAGGTAGATTTGTCTCCATAAACGAATTTAGGGAACAATTCGATAAGAGCACTGCAATACTACAGAATGAGAGAGGCTGTGCTGTGACATTGGCCATCCTACCCGAACAAACCAGAATCCAACGAATGCCTAGACTTGATAATACAAAACGATGGTAGGAAAGGACTTATCTAAAATACAAGACTCAGCCCCGGCCAACCCCAAACTAAGAGAGCGATGGAAAAAGACACTGGCTCGGTTATAGACGAAGTGAAATGGCAAACGATGTGTACCTTGACCAAAGAAGTGTCACTCAATGCTCGACTAAGATTGATTCAATACAAAGTACTCAACAAACTAGACTATACCCCCAGTCATATAACAAGATTTAACCCTCAAGTGATACAAACCTGCCCGAAATGCAAAATGGAAGAAGCAGACACAATACGCATGTTCTGACACTGCCCTTCGATAGCCGACTTCTGTAAACTCATTGCACAAACATTATGCGCAATGCTGGCTTTAGAGTCGGCTCCCCATCCATTAAAATACTTGCTAGGTGATATTGGCAAGACCAATATAAAAACCCGAAGATTATTCAACGTTGGAGGCATAATTGCAAAGAAACGCATACTACTGAAATGGAAAGCAAAAGAAGCGCCCACACTGCATCAATGGCTCTCTGAAATGACATGGATCAACCAAAACGAGGAAGGGTATGCACAAACCATAGTGATAACCTCCAGGCCAAAGGGGGCTCCCTTCCGCACGTTCACTGAAAAGGTGGCCCTCACGGTACCACCCACTTGCACTACAACATAAACTTTTGATGTCTGTCATAAGGCCAGGGATGGTTATCTGCCTGAAGTATATAACAGTGACATTATACTTATATTATGCACTTGGTGTATAATGCTTGTGAATTAATATAACTGTAACATTCTGAAGCTGCACGCTGTCTGACGTTGCCACAGGTTAAAATAAAATTAAAAAAAAAAAAATCTTCTGTCAAGTGCAGATTTATTTCGACCGCTGACACTCAGGACTATCAACTAATCGCCCTTATAGATCCACAGCAAGATCGCTTAATCTATCATGAGTAAGGCAATGCCATCATTAATCTTCTCTTTTTACCCCATCAGTACCACAATTAGTAAACACACTGCTTTTCATAATTCTATGCTCGTTAGAAAGGCAGTTGTAAAAATGACTGGTGATGAAAGGATGGCATACCCACCAGGGACGTTATTTGGGGGTCGACAGGGGTCGCAACTGCGACCCCTGAGGTCTCCCTGGCTACCCCTAACAAAACAAAAAAAGAAACGTTTTTAAAAAAATGTCTTTATTTAGGTGTGGTCTCCTGGGCTGTGGCCAGCATTATGTGGCTATTTGTTTCTGGAGTGGCTCGATTTCTTATTCAGGCCTCTAAAAAAGAAACAGTGGGTTCCAAAAGCGTAACACTATGGCCAGTGACCCTAAATAAGAAAGAATAGGAATAACAAATAATTCGTCTTCCTGGAATTCTATACAATAATTGCTAGACTCATTAAAGGTTTATTTCAGGCACACTAAAGGGGGTGAGTCACTGATTTAGTCAGTTCTTAAACACCTCAACTTAGCCTTTTATCCTTCTGAGGTCGCTAAATGAGTACCAACACAGGGTGGGTGATATTGTATGTATATTTGTTCTATATAAAGTGCTTATGCATAAGGGCTATATAATTAATAATGCATCATTATCATTTTGCCTTGGACATCTGCTTGCATTCACAGTAATTTGGTAATATGGGCGTATACACACTGATATTAACAATGCATATGATGTTCCATTATTGCATGAAATGTATGTCACATTATAGTGATATCGTAACCATATTTTTGTACTGTACTTAGGAACAATGTTATGTGATGCCACTTGCTATTTTGTCAAGGGGTGGAAGGTCGTGTTTCATTGCTTAACATGATGACACTTTGGGGTGGAGGTCAAATGACGTCACGTCCGGTGATGTCATTAGAGGTCAAGGGTCATTTGATGTCACTTCCGCTACTCCTTGCATTTTGGTGAAATGACGTCCCTGATACCCACTCTTGCGGGTCTGGACAAGACGGCTGCTAAGCAAAACTCCATGTGGCTACTCCACAAAAGATGTTTAGCAGCTACACATGCCATTCACAAAGGTGCACACATTCCGCTGCCCCTTTTTCCTCGATTCACTCCTACTCAAGGCTGGGAAGGAGGCTGTTCCCTGGATGTATATGTGCATCTCATATTCACAAACAGGATGGACCAGGGAATGTGAGGGAATGCCTATACACTCCCCAGCACCTGCTCCAAACAGGTGCATGGGAATACACAATGCACAGAAAGGTAATTCCTTAGCCTTCTGTGGACTGCTTGTAGATTCGTCCAGCAGTATCATGAACCCCTTCAGCCCACATTCATTTCTAACCCTTTCAGAGGAGAATACATGTGTTTACCTACCTCCTAGCAATTTAGCATGACAACCCTTTAAGGCCTCTTGTCCTGAATTGTGCTTCAATCACCTACGTGAATCAGGCCAGTATTGATATTGATATTTTATTTCTATCGCGCGCGTACACAAGTGTTTCGGAGCTCGACAAGGCACGGGGGGGGAACAAGGCAGAACAAAACAACGATCTTTTTAGGCCCAGTGACATTGAGAACGTGCAAGTGCATGGGAGAGGGGGAGGGGAAAAGTGCACGGAAGGGGGGGAGTGGAGAGTGCGGAGCAAAGGAGAAACAGATACATAATAATAAATACATAATTAAAGCAACAAACAGTGGTAGTGCAACCAGCAATTGGCAAGTGCTGGGTTTAAGGCAGCAGACAGGGTAGGTCTGATAAGTGCTGGAAGAAAAAAAGGGGGGGCTGTATGCGTACAGATACAGACCCCAGTGCAAGGGGTGGCCCGGAGGCAGTGTGGGAGGGTGACAGGGTGATCAGGTACCTGGCCCCAGAAGACAGAGGGTGGCCAGGTGCACGGTGCCAAGAGAGAACAGATCAGCAGGGGAGAGGGGGAGCAAAGGCAGAAGAAAAGAGGAAGGTCTTGAGGTGCTTCCGGAACCAGAGATGGTTCTCCTCAAGTTTTAGAGTGGCAGGGAGGCTGTTCCAGAGGGAGGCCCCAGCCGAAGACAGAGATCTCCCCACAGCTTGTTTCTTTGAAAAACGACTGACCCTGAGGGAGTTAGAGGTAGAGGAGCAAAGAGCTCCAGAAGAGAGGTATTTGCGGAGGGATAGCTGAAGGTATTTTGGATCCAGGCCCCATAAAGCCTTGTGGACAATGCAGAGGGTTTTGAATGTAATCCTTGCATCCACTGGGAGCCAATGGAGAGATTTCAGAGGTGGAGAGATACGATCCCAGGGCTTTAGGCCAAGGACAAGTCTTGCAGTCCTGTTCTGGATTAGTCGCAGAGGGCGGAGACTAGAGGCAGATTGATTTAGAAAGAGGCTGTTACAATAGTCCAACCTAGAGAGAACCAGAGCTTGGGAGACAGTGAGCTTCTGGGGGTAGTAGAGGAAAGGCAGAGTACCTCTGAGGAGGTGCACTAGGTGGTTTGACTTTTTAGAGACATCAGAGATGTGGGCGGAGAAGGAATGTGTGGAGTCAAAGAAGACCCCGAGGTTCTTAGTGGGGGTAGGAGGAGGGCCAAAGGAGGCTGGCCAGAGAGTGACAGAAAAGGATGATGAAGGTGTGCCAATGAGGAGAATCTCCGGCTTGCTGGAATTCAGACAAAGATCATTGGCGGCACACCAATCTTGAATGGCAGTTAAGCAATCAGAGATGAGAGAGGGAGAGGAGGTGGCCGATGGCAGCCTGAAAATGAGTTGAGTGTCGTCAGCGTAGCACTGGAAATTTGAGCAGAAAATGGCAATGCAGTGGGCGAGCGTTGCCAGGTATTGGTTGAAAAGCCAGGGCGAGAGGATAGACCCCTGGGGAACACCACAGGTACAGAGGAAGATAGATGATAGGAAGGACCCAAGTTGGACCTGGGAGGGTCGATCAGAGAGGAAAGCGGTAAGCCAGGCCAGAGTCTAATCAGTGATACCCAGCTTATCACAGAGACCAAGTATGTCCAAGGATCTCATAGATGGTGCATGTCTCATGATGAACATGGGTCTTCCGGTGAGAAGGTTGGCTCAGCTCAAACACGTGGTCCTGAAACAGGAGACGCAAGCATGGGGACTGATCACAGTTTTTTATTTAAAAAAAATCCCCACAGTAGCATTCAGGCGTCTCATACCAGACCACAATTCTTCCTTTCAATCAACAATGGCTTTTCCGTCTTTTTGGCACAAACTCCCTATTGTGCCAAAGCCTCTGCCATCAACTCTGCAGGTTCCAGGGTGGAACACATGCCAGGATACAGACAGTGGCCTGGACTACCCTGGACATTGCCCTTTGCTCCCTCCACACACACCCTTAACAGAAAGCTAGGCCTAGTACGCAACACATTTTTGACATGGACTTTTCAGTAAATGTCAAACTGTCCTTCTTTCCAACCAATGTAGAGATTACATTCATAAACTCCTTCCTGGACCCTGGATGGTCAATGATGCCATCTTGGACGCTGCTCTTGCAAAGGCAACCCGAGAGACAGATGGAGAGGGGTAGAAGGGGAGGGGGAGAGAGAGACAGATAGAGAGAGAGACATACATCTATCTGGTGCACCAGGAAACACCCAGAGATGTCAGGCTTGAGGTTCCAGATCCTTCGGGGTCTCAAGGCTCCTGCACAGGGCTGGTTCTCATGCTGACTACAAATGCTGCCACTTCAGCTTCCCCCAGGGGAGCACTGGCGATTTTATGTTGACCCACCCTCCTTCTTGTGCACTGACATACATATTACCATCTGTTTGCTGAGGGTCTCACATAGGCATATTCATTCAAGATTCCCCACTCCATGCTCCGACTCCTCAGATTTGCTGAACCACAGACTCTTCCATGTTCAGGTCGGAGGCGTATTACATGATTTTATCTAAACACTGTAGTGTTCTAGTGTATGTGGATGCTAGACCACTTTCTCTACCCAGGAAGGTGCAGCTGCAGTGGGTGCTACCCTTTTAACATTACAGACACCAGTAGCTTGGGGTCCAGGTGGGATTGATGACTTATGGACTTCTACGTCTATATAGATGCTTTAGGGGTACGACAGCCAAGGCGCCTGCGGGGCACACTAATGCACACGTTGGGACGCATGGTTCAACCACATGGTTTATGAGATGCAAGCCCAGATCACTGTTTCCTACACAGACGTTATTGACGCTCTGAATGCCTATTTTGCCCCCCATAGTAACATCGATTGCGAAAGAAATGTGTTTCATGCTACCACTCAAGATAATAGAGAAACCTTGACTATATTTGTTATGAGACTGAGGGAGAGGGTAAAATATTGCGATTTTGATAATTTCTCCAACAATGAGGCTCTCAGGTCCCAGGTGATTGGCGCCTGCAAATACGCTGAGTTCCACAAAAAGCTGCTACAAAAGAAGAGATCCCAGTAGGAAATTCTCATGCTGGTGAGGACCGGCATGGCCATCGACAGACAAGTTGAGTCCATGGGTAAGATTAGCATCTCTCACGCCACTCCGGCCCCTGTTTGCCAAATGTAGGCCTCGGACAAAGCACGCAAGAACGAACAAATGAAATGTTACAGGTGCGGCTACGACTATCCTCATGAAGGGACGCGTCCGGCCCTGGGCCATCGATGTGATGGATGAGAAGATGAAAACCACTTCCGGTTGATGTGTAAAACAGTCAGATATGGATCACACAAATCAGAGAGAAGGTCTTCGGGATGGGCATCAGATGGACAGAGGTCTATGCCCCGGAGCCCCTCACTCCCCTTGCAGCAGAGGTTCCCCCGAACATCGCTGTACACCACCTCAAAGTCCCAAATGGCACACTGGACGGTGCTATGACTGTGGCAGATCTAACACGCCAGACAACCACAAGCAGAGGTCTACAAGATGAAATGTCTGCTACATTGAAACGTCCGCCAGACATCAGAGTCGGACTCTTCATCCAGTGGTGAGAGGAAAAGAGGGTATGTTCACACCATAGGCAACAAAACAGCAACATAACTCATTCTGCTGCTGCCACTCCAGATCAAGGGCAGCACTCAAGAGTTCCTCATCGACACAGGTGCTACTGTGAACGTCATGAGTGAGAAAACGTATGCCAGCCTGAAACACCCTGCGCCATTGAAAGCCTCAGACATTGACATTTATGCCACCGGTCACACACCCTTCTTCTCTGCAAAGGCATGTTTGAGTCCGCCTGCTCCTATAAGGACAAGGCGGAGAGACTGCTGATTTATGTGATAAAAGGAGACGTGGCGGGAGGAAGCATACTAAGCTTTAAATCGGCCATCAAGATGGATCTGCTACACATCATGTATCAAATAATGTCAGCATACACTTCCATCCCTAAAGACATGGTGCTACAAAAGTTCCTGTCCCTTTGTCAAGGACTGGGCAAACTAAAGAACAAACTGATAAAACTTCACATCAACAAACAAATGAAGCCAACAGCCCAACACTATAGAGGAATCCCTCTGAAAATCCAGACTCAACTAGAACAAGTGCTGAAATCCCTATTTGCGTAGGACATCATAGAACATGTAAAAGGTCCAACCCACTGGGTCTCCCCCATAGTGTTTCGGTGATGGCGGTGGCACCGGTTCTGCACATTAGTGATGCGCGCGGCCCCAAACCATAATCCTACCTTGTTTCTGCCACTGCGCGGTGGTGGAAACGGTACGACCGCCATCATGGTAACACCAGATTTTTACCGCCAGACCCGTAATGAGGGCCATTGATATGAAAAGATTACTCCCTCTTCCAAGGGGGATGCCCACATCAGTGATCAGACATGAGGTGGGCCTAATTTCACTACAAGCAAGGGCAGATTGGAAGCATATGCAATTATTAGGATCTCTTTTACTCCCTCCTGTGAACAATATATTAGCAGAGTTGCGTTCAGTGCTTTTTTGTAACTCCTCAAGAGTTTTAACAGAGTGGCTTCATTCAGGTATAAAATTGCTGGCTGATTATGACCTGAACCATGACAAATTGATAGCGGTGTATGTTGACAAAAATAAAATTATGTTTCAGCTTGACTGGGTAAAGAACAGAGAATCAGCTCTTGGCTATCACTTATTTTATAATCTAAAATATGAAATTGGAGCATTTAATGATATGCCTTTTTATCTGAAAAAACACCCGTCAAGAAAACATTGTTCTGACATGCTATGCTTTAAACTGAATGTAATTTCGACTAGGGAAGTCACTGGCTCGAGGCAGGGTATCAAGCGTTCAATGAGGGTATGTAGGCATTGTTTTCAACACATTGAAACAAGTCGCCATTTCTTGCTAGAATGTTTTGTTTTCACTGAAATCCATTGTAAGCTTTTCCTCCACTTTGTTCCCGATGTAGCTTTAACCAATACCGAGTGGTTTGAGGGAAAGATATTGAATAGCCGCAAATTATTTTTGGACGTGTCTATTTTAAAATTTCTAGAAATTCCTTTAGGTGAAATGACAGGAAATACTGGATAATCTGAGCGTTGTAATGTTTGTTTTTCTATATGAATTGATATTATGTATTATATTTTTATGAAATTTAAAAGTGGGATGTTTTGTGTATTTTAAACGTTTTTAATGGTTTTAGAAATGTGTTGATTGGGAATTGTAATGTAATGTGAAAACATGTTTTAACTAGTGTGTCTTTTTGCAACGGTTTGAATTAACCAAATGCAAATACATAAAATAAACTAATCAAGCGATTGAACATGAAAGACATCTCTCACTGCACATGACCGATATGATGCACCTACTGCACAGAGCCAAAGTGTTCTCAAAACTGGACCTTATCAAAAGCTATCACCAGCTGGAGCTGCATCGGGACAGGCGGTACATCACCACGTTCACGACACACATAGGGCTGCTCTGGTACAAACGGTTGCGCTTCCGCATGTCCTCCGCCGCAGACATTTTTCAAAATGAGATTCATCAGGTCATCAAGCACATACCCCAGTGTTTGAATAGCGATGACATTCCAATATTCGTGGCCGCACAAGACCCTTACAACGACACACTACGCAAGGTATTCATGGTGTTGCAACAGGCCAATTTGACTCTCAACCTGAACAAGCGTGAATTCAGTCCATTCTAAAATCCTTTGGACACATTTTCTCATGCGACGGGCTGCAGCCGGATCCAGCAAAAGTACAGGTACAAGTTGGCACACCCACTCCATCTTCCATCTCAGCTGTGCGATCATCTCTAGGTATGGCCAGGTATTGCAAAAGTTATATCAAGGATTTTGCTTCTGTCAGCAGGCTGCTGCGGCTCCTTACAGGGAAGAGCTGGTCATAGGAGTGCAAGGATGCGTTCCAGGAGAGAAAGTCCTGCATCTCTTTGGCTGCGTGCATGGCATATTAGGACCCTGAGCTGGAGACGGAAGTTACTATTAACGCGAGCCCCATAGGGCTAGGAGCGATTCTGGCGCAGTACAAAAGAGGGTCCAACTTGCTGAAGCGCATTGTTTCCTACGCAAGCAGAAGCCTCTCCAACGCCGAACGTGCCTACTCACAGCCAAAAAAGGAAAGTTTGGCTTTGGCTATGGTGTGGGCCTGGGAACGCTCATTTGTTCTTGTATGGGCAAAAATTCACCATCGTGATTGATCACCAGGCCCTCACCACGATTTACAGCATGCCCCATGCCAAGATGCCTTCTTGAATAGCCAAGTGGGGCCTTCGCCTGCAAGAATCTTCTTTTCACACAATACATAAACCTGGGAAGGAGAACAACCCGACCGATTTTCTCTCGATGTTCCCACTCCCAGGAGAGGTGGTAGCGCAGACCTCTGAGGTGGACCACTATGTCAACTGCCTCGATAATAAGCTCTCCCGGCAGCAGTGTCCATTCTGGAAATAGTGCAAGAGACAGAAAAGGATGTTTTGTTGTCAGTGGTCAAGGAGAAGCTCCTCGCAGGGTGGTGGCACACCACGGTGAGCGGGGAATCCTTATTGGAATCCTTTTTGGACGACGATCAGCAGAAGTGGTTAAGAAGGAAGTGTTGTCAATGTCCGCGCAAGGACTAATACTAAAAGAAAATTGAATTTGTCATTTTGCTCTCGTTACAGGACCACATCATTGACCTTGCACATGCGGGTCACAGAGGGATCGTGTCCACCAAGCTGCAAATGAGAACTAAAGTATGGTTTCCTAAGCTGGACGCCAAGATTCAGGTGGTGCTGGAAGACTGGCTGGCGTGTAAGGCTGTGGCATCCTGCACTTTTCCCCAGCCCCTAAAAATTACTTCCATGCCACTCAATGTATGGAATGAGGTGGCTGTTGATCTGTTTGGGCCCCTGGCTAGTGGACGAGATGTCTCAATACCTCAAAGTTCACATAGTATCCTCTACAAGTACACACGCCATCATCCCTGCAGTCGACAAAACATTTGCAGACTATGGCGTCCCCACCGTGGTAAAGTCTGACAATGGTCCTCTGTTTAGCGGTCAAGAGTTCGCCATGTTTGCCAAAAATCTTGGATTTCAACACAGGAAAATCACACTGCTGTGGCCCCAGTCCAATGGCACCATGGAACGTTCTATGGCTAACATTAAATGCGCCATCTACCATCACCAACGGCTTGTTTATGCAGGCCATATGTGCATTACTGAGGGATTATAGAAACACCCCGCCCAGCAACAAGGGGGGGGTGTTCCTCCGAAGTCATGTTCAATCGCACGATCCGCGCGTGTTTACCTCACATGACTGGCCTGGATCCTGAAGACGCCATGACACAACATGCCTGTTACATGGATGAGGCTAAAAACTAAAGAATGAAGAAATGCTCGGAGACCAGATGGAGAGTGAGGGATCATGAGATTCATGTAGTGATGCAGTCCTGGTACATCAGAAACAGTTCCAGAAGGACATGCCTGCTTTTCATCTTAGGCCTCTAAGAGTGACAGATGTCAAGGGATCGATGGTGTCTTTGGAGAATGATGTTCACTCGATCACCCCAAGCTTGGACAGACTATCACATGGCTGATCTCCTCTGGAGAAGATTTAGACAACAGTGATCTGCCCGACCGCTGTTCCTGAGGACATGTATGCAGATGTGGACATTGCTGATAGCAGTGACAGCGAAGTAACTAAGCAACTACCTGGACGAAGCCCATCCAAGCGGGTTTATGTGTTGGGGTGGTGTAGCGTTCTAGTGTATGTTGGTATTAGTCCACTTTCTCTGCCCCGGAACGCGGGGCTTGCGGAAATGTGGAAGGATTTCTGGCAGTTTGCACGCAATGCCTGAATAAAGGCAGACGTGAAACCTGCAGCTCCGTGTCCATGGGGGTCATTACGACCCAGGCGTTAACCATGGCGCTATTAGCGCCATGATTGACGCCGGTATTTTATCGATTGCGCCATGGTGGATGGCGGAATTATCGCCCCATTCCAAGGTTGGCGGGGCGGTAATTCCCCATTCACCATTGGCCCTTTCCCAATCCCATTTTTGCCCCCATAGGGCTCAATGGGAATGGGGAAGGTGGTAATTACGGTACCGCAAATTGCGGTACCGTAATTACCTCGAAAGTCCCTTAGCGGGTTCCTTCCTTGACGGCTGGTAAATCCAGCCGTTAAGGTCGGGACCCGCAAAGGGACCTCGTAATTAGGCGGTAAGGGGTTAACTGCGCCGCCACCTTTTACGGCGCCGTTAACCCCTTACCGCCTGGGTCGTAATGAGGCCCCATGTCTCTTTGTATAAGGCCTGCATCCTGGCACCCCCTAAGTCCTATCTGATGATGGAAATGTTCGAGCAGGCATTCCACAAGCTATTTCCCTCCCTGTGTTTCACATCCCAAGCACCCTGAAAACCAAAGCAGCTTCTCTAAGCAGATGTCTCTTAATTCTCCATGAGTAGGAACTCAAACCATTATTTCTCAAAGTCACCTTCCGGGTCCCACCTCGATAAAAACCTTTACAATTCAAACTGCCCAGAATGTATATGTTGATAGGCTCGGACTGGCCTCTAAGGTAATAGGGCAATGCCCGAACCAAAAACACAAAATGCGAGTATAGACCAGTTTTTCTGGTCTAAGTGGGACCATTTTTTGGCCCATGTGGGCCAGTTTGATTAGTTATTTACCGGTAGTAGCTTTGACCAGTGTTACTGAATGAGTATTCTTTAAAATGCACAATTTGCATCACATGTGATCAAACCCTCCCCCCTCCCCCTTGGGTACTATTCAAACAGTCTGTTACAAAAGGAATGAATTGCCCTTTGCAACTGTGGGCCTCTTTTTCATTGGTGCCCGAGACAATTTTATGCCCCAGTTCGAACCTGTATGTTGGATGGAAACAGGACTGAACTCCCTGGGAGGCGGTTTCATGACTGTGTGGTTGCAAGCAATGCTTGATACATTTTCTTAAACCACTAGTTTCGAACGTACGTCAGACGTACTGGAGCAGTCGACGTCACGCTAATGCTCAGCACACCAGCTTGACGCGACGAGCATTGATATTCAGGGCTACTTCACTCAGCAACAAGCACCTGCTTCTCCTGATGACGCACGACCTCTTAATATGGGCCTCTCCACATGACTTCAGTTACTGAAGTTGAGAGCCTGGTGGTGGACGGGTCTTATAGGGAACTCTGGAGATTTCTCGGTAGGCCTCTGCACCCGGGACCTCTTTTATGTGATAACCTATTTTATTTCAAAATGTTCTCGTAGGAAAAGGGTTGGGTTTGCTGAAAAGGTGTAATTTAGGGCCCCTTTGAAAATTATTTCCAGGGCCTCTTTTGGTTCCTAGTCCACCTGTTCCTAAAGAGTTATCCCACTTCTTAGGTCTCTTTTCTGAAAACATTCATATCTTCGGATATGAAATCGACGAAGTTTCAATGCAAGACCGAAAAGCTACTCTTTTGATACTGGGCTCTTGAAAGACAGATCAGTGACTGTCTCTGACCAATCAGAACAGCCTGTCCTGAGGGTCATCATGTCAGGGTTGAGGTTGGTCTCAACAGGAATGGTGGTTGATCCCTTCCTCCAAGCCTGGTCTGTCCAGTTTGAAAAAGTAAGGAGGACAGTTCCTAGGATCAATTGTTCAGGCAAATCTAGCGCCACATCTCCTCAATGGCGACTTCTCTTATTTCGCCTGGACCTCTACCTGTGGCTAAGGGTATGTCTTCTGATCCCCATGTACGCAGGAGGTGGTTACCATCATTAGCTTTGGTTATTAGGTGACACTTGCGCCACCTGTAAGCCGAAACTATTGCATTAGAGTACAGATAGGTGGAAATGGCATATGAAGAGGGACACAAAGCTTGTAGATGCGGTTTGCTTATTTACCCACCCATTGACTGCCAATGGCCATGCTAATGCCTATGGCCATTCCTACCCAGCTCCTTCACCTTCCCACCCAAAAGACTGCCTCCTAGGAACTCTTTGAGCTCGATTTATTAAAGCCTTACCATGAAATGCTGCACTCAAACTGCCTGCCAGTGTTATTTCAAAGCAGTCTTCCGAGAGTTAATTACTTAATTGGAGCTGTAAACACGCTACTGGTATAATAGAAATATCTTAACCAGGTCTGCCTTCAGCCACTCAGTTTATCTTGTCCTTCGCTGAATTTCTGTTAAAACAATCATTGGCAAACTCAACAGTTTTGGCCTGTGTGAAAGGATTAGTCATTTGCCAGGCACTGCTATTAGATGCCTGGGCACTCACACCATTTTCTCCCCTGCTACCATCAATGGCCAGCCAGTACCACTACGGCAGTGCCATGCCTTCACAAAAGCCCAAACGGTTGCTATTGCCAATGCTTGTTTTTCTTAGTAGTTGGTCAGGAAGTTGAGTGGCAGTGTTGTTACCTTTTTCCTTTTTACTTCCACGAGAACTTAGGTGTCTTCTCGTCTGGCCTGCTGGGCCGTCATTTCCAGATGCTCTTAGACATGGGACGTCGACAATCTGGCTGGCTACTGATGATCTTTTCCCATCATCTTTTGATATGATGACTCTGCTACTTTGAATCCACGTGTTTCCTGCTCACAAAAGCCACTGGCCCACTTTCTCGCATTGAATAAAAAATCTCAGATTGGCGAAATCTAGAGTAACTATGAAGGGGAACAAACCTGTGAAGGGGAAGTTGGGTTTGGGACAAGGAATCAGATGCACGTGCACGCACTCCGGTGGGCTGTGCACATCAATCAATCAATCAATCAATGAAGTACTTCTATTGCACACTGTCACCGAAGGCACCATGGTGCATTTGAGAGAAACCAGAGAGACTAGAGCGGAGAATCACTTGATAAGGAAGGTTTTTAAATTTCACTTGAAAAGTGTGAAATCCGCTGTCTGCCGCAGCTGAATTGGCAGTGAATTCCAGAGCCTGGTCCCTGCAATGGAGAAGTCCCTGCCGCTGATTCACTCCTTATGATATTTCGGAATGCACAGGAGTGCTGCATCAGTGGACGAAAGGGGAAGACCCGAAGTATAGCTATGTAGCTTCTCCTGAATGGCCCAGGAACCTTTATTTTTATTTTTTTATTTTTTACATTTATATAGCGCACAGACAGCCCAGGGGCATTGTGGCGCTGTTACTTGCAGCAGGCTTAGTTACATTATCCACAAGTTACAACATTGGAGTGCAGAGATGTGATACATGTTATGCATAAAACGTACATAGTTCAAATATTCATATAGGGGATGGACGTCATGACAGGGATAAGGTTATCAGGCGAATAAGGTGGTTTTCATGGTTTTGCGGAAGGCGGTGAGTGAGCCCGGTGGATCATGCAGGAGGCCTTAAACTTGACTTGGGCTGTAAATGCCAGTCAGTGCAGAGATTGACGCGCCTTAGAGATGTGCTGGCTGAAAGGATTCTGCTTTACTAATCAAACTGCTGCGTTTTGCAGCACCTGAAGACGTTGAATAAGATATAGTGGTTGTGCCAGATAGATGGCATTGCAGTAACCAATGCTCCTGTTAAGTCAAGCTGCAACTACTTGGGCAAGAAATTGCTCGGGAATAAAAGGGAGAACTTTCTTTAGCTGCTTCAGTTTAAGGAAGCCTAGCCCACATACTGAATTTATCTGGTTCACCATGGTTAGCGAAGTGGGTATTTTGATGCCCATGTTCCGAACCACTTAGGCAGGTTCTGGCAGAGGTCCAAGTGAATACGGCCAGAATTCAGAGGTCCAGTTCTTCTTGGCCTCAATCGGGCCAACAATTGCAGACCTCAGTTAGCTTCCATCCAGCCTCAGATAGTGGCAAGACAACTTTTTAGTCTTGCTCCCACATCAATCTGATCCGGGTCTAACCTAAACACATCCCTGGTTAAACAGCCATGTTCTCGTGCCACTCATAGCAGGGCTCCCACTTTTAAATAGGAAATAGCCAGTCTAGGTTCACTAGGTTAACTAGTTAGAATAAAAATACCTTAATCCGTCTTAAGTAACACATGTGCAGGGGAAAAAGCAAAGCCCATACTAAATGACACCCTCACCTCTTGCATCTTTCCCAAGGCCTTTAAAATAGTGCATGTCAAACCTCTTGTGAAAAAGGCATCCCTCGACCTCTTGAGCCTAAGAATTGCAGGCAAATTTCCAACACCCGATTCTTGGTGAAACTCATTGACCGTGCTGCATACTCTCAGCTCAACCGTTTCGTAGAACCCAACAACCCAACTCGACCCCACTCAATCAAGCTTGAGGCTGTGCCATGGAACAGAAACCACTTGGATCTCGATCTGGGATGATCACAAGGTCTCGGCAGACTCGGAGGACTGTGCAGCACTGGTTCTCCTTGACTTGCCAGCCGCCTTTGACACCGTTAACCATTCTACCCTCCGTGACCGACTCCACTCACTAGCAATCCGAGGCTCGGCACTCAAATGGATTGCCTCATTTATCAACAACAGGAAACAAATCACTTTCCTGTCCCCTTTTCTTTCAACCGCTTGCACCCTAAACTCTGGAGTACCACAAGGCGCCTGCTTCTCTGCTCTCCTTTTCAACCTCTATCTGACCACTCTACCAGGGATAATCTGAGTGCACAACCTCCCCTGCTACAACTACACTGACGATACCCAAATCATCCTGAGAATTCCCAAAACAAGCTTCAACCCACGACCCGACCTTGAAGCAAGCCCCAGACTAAACCCAGATAAAACTGAAATCATGGTGTGTGGCAACACTGCCCTTCTCCCGCAACCACTACCATGGCCCAACTCCCTTGGCACCCCCCTCCTACTTCCGACATAGTCAAAAACCTTGGCTGCACTATGGACTCGCACTTAACCCTCTCCCATCAGATCAATAATGTATCAAAATCCTGTCACTAGCACCTCAAGCTTCTAAGGTGCATTTTTCCTTACCTCACCTTCCCCAACAGACTCGCCGCTATAAGGTCCACTGTTATGTCGAGACTGAACTATGCCAACCTCTTATATCTGGGTCCACAGACATACCAATTTACCAAACTCCAAAGAGGCAAAACGCTGCTGCAAGACTCCTTCTTGCACTGGCACACATGAATCACGTGTTCCCCGCTCTCCGCACCCTTCACTGGCTCCCTGTTGGATGAAGAGCCACTTTCAAAATCCTATGCATTACCCACGAGCAGTGCACAAGACCGGCCCAGCATACCTAGAAGAGAGGATACACCCTACCACCCATCACGCACCCTAAATTCAAGCACTGCCCTCTTACTCGTGATTCCAGACTCCAATTCAACAGGGATTGTAGGGTCCGTCTACTCAACCTTGCCTCCAACTCTGTGGAACTCACTCCCTCCTCACATTCGACGCACCCAAGACTACATGGTCTTCCGCCAAGCTCTAAAAACCTGGCTTTTTCCGTAAACCATGATTAGGACCATCTAAGGCTGCCAAAAGTCATCATAATTCTAGAACCATGAGTTCAATGACACTAAATTGGAAAGTAATTACAGCCAGCCAACAAGTGTTCCTAAGGATAAGGCGGCATTAGGAACTGTGAGGCCACAGTTGGCAGCCATAGTGTCCTGCAGGCTCTACGATATGCATCTGCTGACTCCCCGCTTCCCGATACTACTACACAGGCCTAGCAGCCTCTCGTGCCATCAAGATGATCATACCCATTCGCTCCCTACCTTGCCCGACTACATACCTAAGATACGAACCCACCCAAGGCACTAAAACAACTGGGCTCTACAATACCTCTGCCCCTGTCCTTTAACAGCACTGCCTCGGTAGGACTATGTTGCTACAAGATATATCCTGACCTATAACCAGTATCCTGCCAAGAGCTACCCTGCAACCCACCATAAACCATAACCAGGGACCCAGAAAATGGGCTCCCTGACACATAGTGCTGAGCCTAAGAATAATGATCCTCTCACCGTGCAAATCATAGCTTACTTCGGTCTAACCTGTAAATCTACCTCAGAGTACCGCTACCCCGAAACATGAGGACGATCACTGCCAGCTCATCCAGACCCAGAAAGTAACCAGGAACAGTGGGCTCTTAAGAGTAATTCATCCACTCAAGCCACTCACCTCTCCTACCTCTATGCTCACTCTCCACTTTACACCAACAAACAATAGAGTGCAGCTATACCCCTCTGTCAATTTCGGCCTAGCTGCACACAGATACGAACAATTCTCCATGAACACCTCACCAACCTGTTAGGCTGCTTTTTTCGTGGGGTATAGCTGCATTCTATCTGCACATATAAACATCCTACACAGGCCTAATGCCGCCAGAATGCAGTCTCGGAGACTACCACCTGACTGCACACATTCGACTGATCTCTCACTACCACTGCACCTTGTGTTAGGATGCAGCCACCATCACGCAAATCACACTGGCTGCACACATATCGCGTGCACCCATGCACTGTATTCTACCCTACTCTCTCGATTGACCTGGACTACGGTCCCCAAGGGTGTTCAACCCACAAGCGCTTTGAGATGATACCAATGATATATAGGGCATTATATAAATGCCAAATAACAATAACACCAATTAAGCAGTCTGAAAATCCCATGCAGGGGTAAGCCTAGATTTGGATCACTTTGACTCAGGTTTGAATATGCACAACTCTGCTGAATGCCAATATGGTTGAAACATGTTGGGGGTTTATGATGTTCGTGTGGAGTGGGTGCGTGGGCTAACGCCGGACTGCTTCCTTTTGAGGCGAGTTCAGGTTTGCATATGCCCGAACCCCCTTTGTGAATGCAAAAACCAGCTAAAAGCACTTGCATACAATGCCAACTGAAGGAATGTAGAGTGATTAGGAGGTTTTTGCTAAAGATATTTATTGTTACTTGTTTATTTTCTAAGTGAGACTACTAGGCTGCATTTCGAAAAGTCTACCAGGCGGATGCCTCATGGTTTAAGTACCAGCCCTGGGAATGGGGCAAGCCTCCTCTTTGGAAGTTCGAATCCAGCACATGTTGGCACAGCCTTTCATCAATTCGAGGTCAATAATTTCAAAACCATTAAATTCGGCAACAATATTTGTTTTACAGCACTTAGAAAGGGGGGGGGGGTGGAATCCGGCATAAAGCACTATCTAAAAACATGATTTCATTAAATTATTAAGGTGAGTACTTCAGTTCAGCATCTCCTCCAACACATGGGGCCTCATTACGAGTCTGACGGTAGCCGTGCCAGTAAAACCGGCAGGCTGGCCGCGGGACTCGTGATTTTTCCAGCGCCTGGCTTCCCGGAATTACTGGGGTATTACGACCCCAGCGTTCCGGGAAGTCAGGTGCTGGAAAAATGGTATTCCACATTCCCATTTGAGTCTCATAGGACTCAATGGGAATGGGGATGACGGTAGCACCGGCACCGTTCATAATGGTGCCGGTGCTACCGTGAAAGTCTGCGAGCAGTGCCGTTCTGTGAGGGCATCCGGCCCGCAAACTTGTACTCTGCCGGTTCGGTAACAACGGTGCCGGTAACCCTACCGGCGCCGTTGTTATCGGACCGGGTGGGTCGTAATGACCCCCATGGTCTCTCTCGTGTTCCCCAGGTGTTTTGGTCCACCCAACCTCCCCTCCTCCAGTTCTTCGGGTCAAACCAGAGGAGCTTCTGCTCATACCATAATGGTGTTGCTCTTTACTGCTCCTATCCCCAATTCTGAATACTTCCACATACCTAAGATGGAATACACTACTACATTAGCAAAACAATGGCACCCGAGCCCTCGCAGTGAGTGTGAAGACCTGCTCTCAGGAGAACTGCGTCAGATCTGTGAGGTTTTGCTAGGGCTGCTTTCATGGTGCTCTTTTCACCTGCCAGATATGTAACCTTGCAGCTTTATAAAGAGTGTCTCCCCTCTTACTCCAATCCACACAGCAAGAACAAATAGAAGGAATATATAGAAAAGATGGGGAATCTGGGTATCTATGTGATAACTGCACAGCCCATAATGCCGACTATTAAATTGCCCACTCCCGTTATGGCGCAGCGCAGTGATCACATAGATCACTATGCCCTGCATCCCCATACCCACTCCCCCCTAACCATTTACCTTTTCGGCAGCACACAGTGAAGTGTGCCGCGTCTCTCTTCCGAGCATGTAGCGTCAGTTCCGCCCACTTGAGTTGGTCGATACTGATGCTGCAGGGTCCTTTTATATATTTATTTATGTATTTAGTAACTTCTTATCCCCCGCTTACCATTACGATAAGCGGGAGACACCCCCTCAACCCCGACTCCCGTTACTGTGCCCAACCCCCACTCTGCTTGGGCTCAGTAATGGGAGTTGGGATTTTGTGCGCACCTGAAGGCGCAGTCAGTCACTGCAGGGGCGTGGTACTGGAGTCGACATTTTTGTACGATTCCGAATCTGGCACAGACTATTGTAAGCAGCCATGCATTCATTGATCACCTGTGAATCCATTGCATATTTCGGGAAAGAAATGATGGGGTTGGCCTATGGCGGATTCTGTAACCTTTTGCTCTCTTGGTGTTTTACACTACAACCCCCATCGTGCAAGCCAGCATATTCAATAGTGAGGGATCATGGGAGTCCTAGTCCAAAGCATCTGGAGAGCCACAGGTTGGACACTTCTGGCTAAGAGGTGTTTATTATGTGGGGAGCGGGGGGCAGCATGTGTCAGTATGAAATGGTCTTAGTGGCTATGGGGCAATAAAATCCTGTTTGGGGCAGATTTAACGACACCGTCGTAGTCCAGAATGGGCACAGGCGAACTGGGAGGGACTGAGTTTGTGAAGCTTGAATGTGCGGAAATAGCAAACAGTCTCATAATAAAGTATTATGTCATTCAATAGGTATTAGGCTTAGCATTGGCCTTAACACGTATTTTAGCATTCACATGTCCTTCAATTAGAGACGTGCACGGATGACGCAATTGAACGACGTCTCTGGTCTCATGTGATCTCAGACTACCTTGGTTTCAGGGCGTTTTCATTTGCACAGCGCAGCATCCATTCTCCTGATGTAGTGTTCATAGTCTGTCTTTACTCTTTCTGAATTTCTTAGACACCTTCCTCATGTAAATATGTTTTGCTTGCTACACAGACCACGATACGTGTTAAGGATCTTTAGCCTTATATATAATATGGTACTGCACAAGATAATGGGCTAATTCACTATTTGTGCTCTTTAGGCAAACCTATAAAAAAGCATGCATCAAGGAATCTGAAAGCATGCCCGCCCTTAGATGGAGTTGTGAATGTTAACATGTCTACATTTGGACAGAATTGAGAATGTCAGCCTGCATCCCATCTAGGTAGGACCATGAGTGTTGGCATACCCGCACCTAGATAGACTTGTGAAATATAAGCATGCGTTGCACCTAGATAGGACTTCGAGCGTTAGCATGCCCGCACCTATGCGAAACCTGAAGACTAGCACAGGCCACACCTAGAATTGTGGACACTGGCATGCGTCGCATCTAGATGGGACTGATTGAAGGATGGCAAGCCCGCGCCTAGATGAAACTTGAATGTTGGCGTGTGCCACACTTGAATTGTGGACACCAGTCTGCGCGGCATCCGGATGGGGTTGCGAATGATAGCATGCCCACACCTGGACAGATCTCTGGACGCTAGCTTGCGCCGCATCTGGACGGGACTGTGAATGTTGGCTTGCCCACACCCAGATAGAATTCTGGACATTGGCCCGTGCCGCATCCAGATAGAGTTGTGGGGGTTAACTGGTGCCACACTGGGACAGAACTGCAAAGGCTAGCATGCCAAACGTCAGGTAACCCGCTAACCAATATAAACTCAAACTCTACATACTTATCTCACTCAAACTCACACAACCATCTCTCGCACAACAAGCCGCACGCACTTCACAACGCTGCAACAACACATAAGCCGGATCAACAGCACACGCGGCCTATCACAGACCCGATACCCGCACCAAAGCTCAGCATCTGGTGTATAACGAGTTGAAGCTGCCAACAGAACACCACTCCTCTCACTATCCTACTCCCTCTTCACCTTACTAACCCACCGCACCGCACCCCGCCCCACCTTATCATTTACAGATCCGCCAGAGTGCCTGGGGACCAATTCCGTTGGTGACGGTGCGCGGTACAAATACCTTTAACATTTAACACACATTTAAGTGGTGCAAACGTTCCACTTTACGGCCGCTTAGCCAACGTCGTCACCAGTCATGCAACGTCGATATTCCGAGGATGCCACTGTTAAGCATTCGCACTCTGTCACTTGATGGAACTGGGTGACCCAGATAGGACAGAAACACAGAATTTGACAGCAGATAAGAACCGCCAGCGGCGTCTGCTCTGCGCACTTCAGAATCCTGCATGCAGACGCTGTCCACAGTCTTTGAGCCTCGGAAGCTCACGGGAAGAGTGTGTGTGTATCAGAACATGGCCTTCAGCAAGTACAGCCTGGAGTACTGCTCAGTGACGTCATTTCACCAAAATGCCAGGTGTAGCGGAAGTGACATCACACGACCCTTGACCTCTGAGGACATCAGTGATGTCATTTGACCCCACTCCTAAGTCACATCACGGGAAGTGAGAGAACACAAACTTTCACCCCTTGACAAAACAGGAAGTGGCATCACATAGCATTGTTTCTAAGTACACTACGGAAAATATGTAAAGTGATATACATTTCATACAAAAATGGAGCACCATATTTATCGCTAATATCAGCGTGTATAGGCCCATTTACTAAATTACTGTGAATGCAAGCAGACGTCCAAGGCCAAACGATAATGATGTGGTATTATATAGCACGTACGCGTAATTGCGTAATATAGAACAAATATGCATACAATATCACCCAACCTACTTTGGTACTCATTTATCAACCTCAGCAGGATGAAAGGCTGAGTTGACCTTGGCGGGAGCTGAACCTGCAACCTGCAGCAGCAAGCGCTCAACCCACTGAGCTATCCTACCGGTTATAGCTATCAGAAAGTGAGCCACTGAAGAAACACAGAACCACCTGCTGCTGGCCACAGCCCAGGAGCCTCAATGTAAAACTTAAAATATAAAAATATATATTTCGTTCTAACCTTTTTTTTTAGGGGTAGCTAGGGAGACCTCAGGGGTCGCAGGTGCCACACCTGGCGACCACGAAATGATATCCCTGGTACTGCTATTGGAAGGACCCAGAGCATGCGGGCACATCATCTTACCTCTCTCATCTCTCCTTTTGACTTCACGTTCTACACTTATGCCAATGACACCCAGTCCTTTGTCCATTTGGGCGGCATCTGGGCAGGGGTGTAGGAGACACA
Organism: Ambystoma mexicanum; assembly: GCF_040938575.1. Taxonomy (NCBI): domain Eukaryota; kingdom Metazoa; phylum Chordata; class Amphibia; order Caudata; family Ambystomatidae; genus Ambystoma; species Ambystoma mexicanum. Next base: position 989,502,301 of record NC_090921.1, read on the forward strand.
CGAAATCTGCGGGTGGGGGGACAGAGGAAACCTTAGGGACTTTACTACAGACACAAGCCAATCCAAACTGCCATAGGGCCGACTGCTGAATCGCTAAAACCCCATAAACATAGGTGTTAGATTTATTTAAGAAAGAACACCAAATAATGTCCGTTTTAAAAAACAGTTACACTTCAAGTAAGTTGTAGATGTCTCATCTATGGCACAATATTTACAGCTGTTGTAAACACATTTTCATAAAAACTGTTAGAATTAAATTATCCGAGGGCTGCTAATACAAACTTTCAAACATTTGAAATCTTACAACAGGGATTTCAAGGAAATAAAGTTCTCTTAACCTCTTTGAAGATCTCAATGTGGTTGTAGTGAGGGGATTTGATGTTATTACATTTTTCAACTGCTTGGTTGGGCTTGAAGTATGTTTTATGCAAACTAAGTAAAAATCAATATTTGAAGGAGGTTGCTCCAAATCAGGAAATAAAGTTCAGTGAAATGTTTCTGCACAGCTGGACTCCGGCACTATTGAGCGCAGGAGGGAGAGGCTTACGTTGTCTCCAAAATCTATTTTAGGTTCCTCAATCAAATAATCCAAATGTGTTTTTAAAATGTACCTTCTGACGCTCCTGCTACAAAAACCACTTTGGAGCCTTATATCACTGACAATACGTTGTCAGAGAAAGCCACACTGACGATGTCCTCTAGCGCTAAGGCAGTGACGGTTGGTGATTTTTTTAACTGGAGGGGTGTAAATATTTGTCCCAAGTATGCCAGAACGACCGAGTGTAGCGAGGGAGCCCACACCACTCAGGGAGGACTTGGGGGGGGTTCTCCCCCCTAGAAATGTTTATAAACAATGGGTAAAAATGGTGCATTTTAGTGCATAGTTTTTAGAGAAATTGGGTAAAAACCAGTTTGCAGTTTGGTTTTGTAGGGTAATTCATGAAATAAATCCAATAGATGCAAGCCCCCAAAAGTGCACACAAGCATTTCTCCAATACCTTTTCATGATGTCTTTTCCCACAATATGTGCCAGCATAAAAAATGGTCACACTGGCTGTGCAATTACATTTCCATGCTGACTGCAACATTATACCCTATTATTCCCATATAAGAACATATTCATGTTTGCTTTGTGCATAATGCCAGTAATGATACTACAAGAAAACATGTCCATGGTTGGTCTGCCACTTTATGGCAGTATCCCACATAAGAACGTACTCCAGTTGGCTTTACCATTAAAAATGCATGCCAAAGTATGAAAACATGCCCAAACCGGCTGTACTAAAATGCCAGTCGATCTACATAATAACACTTATCATGCTTGCTTTACCAAAGATGTCCAATACAAAATGTCATACCACAATACGAAATGACTAGACTGGCTGCATTAGAATGCCAGTCTAGCTACATAATAACACTTATGCTTGTTTTTACCAAAGATGCCTAATAGAAAATGTCATTCCACAGTAAGAATAATACCACTGATCCTGCTTGTTTTATCAAAGATAACCAATACAAAATGTCATGCCTCAGTAAGAAATGACTAGACTGGTTGCATAAAAAATGGCAGTCGTGCTTCATAATAACACTTATCATGCTTGCTTTACCGAAGATGCCCAATACAAAATGTCATGCCACAATAAGAAATGGCTTACTGGCTGAATTAAAAAGTCTAGCTACAAAATAACATTTATCAGGCTTGCTTCATCAACCATGCACAGTACAATATGCCACACCTGATCCATGGTGTGCCAGCGCCTTGCAGTCAGACTTAATCGCAATAATGATGCATGTGATTATGTGTGATTGCGAGGTGCTGAGGGCACTGGGGTAAGGCATGTTGTTTTACTGGCCATCTATCACAGATGCCTTGTAAAAAAATGACACACCTGTCCCCTGGGTCCAGAGCTCCTTACACATGCCCACAATCAATGTGGTTATGTATGTATGTCAGGCACTGTGGGACCACGGGGCGAGGATGGTATTTTTTACTGGACATCTATCATAGATGTCCAGTATAAAAATACCATGCCTGTCCCATTGGCCTCACAGCGCCAACTACACACACATACAATCAAAGTGATTATGTGTGAATGCAAGGAGCTGGGGTGTTAGAGGTGCAGGTATGGTATTTGTTACTCGACATATACCATAGATGTCCAGTATAAAAATACCATGCCTGTCCCATGGGCCTCACAGCGTTAACTACACACATATACAATCAAAGTGATTATGTGTGTATGCAATGCGCTGGAGGCCCAGGGGGGCAGGCTGGTCTTTTTGACTAGACATCTATCATAGATGTCCAATAAATAAATATCATCTCTGTCCCCTGCACCCCAGAGCACCTCAAACGGAGAGCTCCTTTTGGCCGGTGGGGAAGGGGGTTGTGCAACAAAGGTATTTTTAAAATGCCTTTGTTGTACAGACCTCTTACCCCCACTCGCTAAAATCATCTGGGACCAGCACAAACACACACACACTTACACAACATACACTCAGCAAGCACTCACTGTCTCATTCACAGTCATGAACACCCATCATGCACTCACTCATAACACAAACATGCATGCATCCATACACATATTTAAATAATAAATAGGCACACACATTTACACAACATACACACAGCAAGCACTCTGTTTCATTCACATGAACATCCATCATGCACTCATTCAAAACACAAGCATACATGCATCCATACACATATTTAAATAATAAACATACAAAAACACACATTTACACAACATACACATGCACTGAAAGCACTCTGTCTCATTCAAAGGAGCACCCATCATGCACTCACTTATAACACAAGCATACACGCATCATACACATACTTAAATAATAAATAAATGAGCATACAAACACACATTACACAACACACATGCAGCAAACACTGTTTTTCTTTACAAACTTTCTTTTATTTTCAACTCAAGAGCACAGTTATCGACAATTCTATGACAACAAGCAAAGCCTTTGAACCATTCTTTACAGTTTTCATTTCGTTTAGATGTAGGCTCTTGGGTGTAACTATTAACCAATCAAACTCTCCTCCCGCCCCTCTTCTCTGTTGGTCTTGGCGTTGTTCGGTTGGAAAGTAGTTCTTGTACAGTTAGGTACGTTGTAGGGTCAAGTACAGTTAGGTACGTTGCAGGGTCAAGTCGTCTATGCCGGTCTAGCTCGGTCACAAGACAGAGACTTTACGAAGGATTCTGGGTTTAAAATACATTTCTTCCCTGTCGTCGGTATACTCGTGCAGGGGCATCCATGTGTTCAAGTATTTGGGATACGAGCCGTATGCCAATGCTGTCACCTTCTCCATGGCCATAATTTCCCACAGCCTTACCCGCCACATTGCCACTACCGGCCCCTGTTTATTCTTCCACATGTGTGCTAGGTTGATTCTGGCTGCACTCAACATGTGGGTTATAAGCGTGGCTCTGTTCCCAATACTTGCGTAACTACCTTCCACTGTTTCCCCCAATAGTACCACTATTGGGTCCATGGGGAGCTTCACCCCCACCACTTCTTTGATGTGACTCAGGCGAACACTCTGTTATATTCACACAAGCACCCATCATGCACTCATTCATAGCCCAAGCATTCACGCATCCATACACACATTTAAATACTAAATAAATGAACACACACACACATTTGCACAAAATACAGACAGAAAACACTCTCTCATTCACACCAGCATCCATCATCGCACATTCACCTAACAACACAAGCATGCATGCATCCATACACATAATTTAAATTAAAAAAATGAACATAAACAAACTTACTTTCTGCTGTGGTTCCGGAGGTTCCAGTGCTCCAGCCCCCTGCAAGCATAAACAAGAGTCAGGAAACCTCCTGGTTCCTGCACATGTGCGCAAGGGGCCTGAGTGTCGGTCCGGAGACATCCCACTCCAGCCTGCTCTGTCTGTAAGTGCAGGGAGATGCGGCAGCGCCCCCTTGCACATACAGACGTGCAGTTCCCCAGCCAGCATTTCCAATGAGCCATGCAAGACTGGGGAAACGTAACTGTGAAAGGGGAACAGAGTTTCCCTTTCACAGTCAAGAACACTCCCTCAGCTGAAAGAAACAGCTGAGGGAGTGCTTGTATTTTACCCAGTGGGTCCACGCCCCCTCACCCATTATGCACGAGCCGCCTCTGCGCTAAGGGGTCATAATTGAAAGGAACTCGCAGTGTGATTTTGGTTGATTTGGCATGCCAGTGTTGGGGTAAGTTCAGAGTACTAGGGCCTCAGAGCATTAACTGGACACTACTGATAGATGGATGGGCACTCACAATGTTGACGATAGTACCCAGTGGGTGAGAGGGGATCAAGACAGACCCATCGTCATACCATTCACATGCATGCACCTTTGACGTTGTCACACAACATTCACGGGCACCATTAAGTGTGTGGTGTGTTCTGGTCTGATTATTGATAAAACATCTCACCTGTGCATAAACAGTAACCTGAACCACAAAATATGTTGTGTTTCCCAATATATATTTTGTTTTTCATACATATCATATATACTACATAACACACACTGGTTTATTTACAAAGTATATGTTTAATGTGACAGGTAGGATAAACTTGAAATTCCATCTAGACCAATCAGCCGCATTTCCCTTCCTTGACTGCTCCACTATTTCCCGCTCCTCCACCATCTCTTTTTGCAGGAATAACCGCGGAATAAAAAGGGCTAATTATTTCATAGTCCGTGATGAACATGAAATAATGTGTATGTTTTTTGTGTCGTTCATTCTGCGTGACAAATTCTTTTGCTATTGCTTGTATTTGTACCAGATCCCTGTTATCTTTATGTATATTGCACACAGCAACATGATTCAGCCTTTTCTGAGACAAAGCTTATCGTAGTGAGGGTTTCAGTCGATGTAAAGCACCAAAGCTTCCATCAGCTTCACAGGAAGTAGTTGTAACACTTAAGAGGATCGGCAGTGGCTTCACCTATGCAAAGAAAGCTCCTTCTGTGGGAAGGATACTTTTGACAAATGTCTACCAGTTCAGAAACTCAAGAATACTCTTGGACACTTGATAATGTTGTTAATTGTGCACAGAGAAGGAAATATTTGATTTCTGGGTATTTACCAATAGTTTCTGAGCTTCTTTCTGGTTGGTGGAAGAGTTGAATGGAAGAGATCGAAAGGTGGGAGTGCAAGATTCTAAAAGAAGGGAGTGGACAGGAGGAAAGTTGTTTACAAATCAGAATGTTGTGGTAAAAGAAGATGATCTGGGTGGAGAAGCATTTGAGAGGGGGAAGATATACATATACATTATATATTGATAATGACCACAATAAAGGTCATCAGATCCAATTACTCATTTGCCTATTACCATGTCTACTGTAAGACTTTAGACTCCACTTAGAACACGCACAGATGAAGCCAACAGTTCTGGCTCATCTATAAGCATTTTATAAACTTTGTCCTCTCTGGATACTGATGTTAATTGGTGGCTATTTTCATCATGAACCCAGAGAGTGCCACAATGTGTCAGGCATTGGCATGACATGCTATGGTACTCACACCATGTACCATATCTTGCTACTCCATACCAGGCAATGGGCCGGGAGGATAGCTCAGGGGCAATGAACAACGCATAGCAACACAGTTTCGAATCCCGGTCTCACGCTTAGAAACCGGTCTCCGGTATTAAGTGCATTATAAAAGAACAGTTATAATTATATTGAAATCAAAAGCCCAGTACTGACCATTTCAAGGTTTCCTTCGGTGCACATATCATTACCAGCCTTCAATAAACCATGTTCTTGCACCATTACCATTTAAAGCCCAGGCACTCAGTCCATTGTCCTGCCCCCTCGCACAATCCCTTCTTGCTCTAATCTTATCCACCTGCCCAATGTCAATCCCTCCAGTATCATCAACATTGCCCTCTGGAATGTCCGATCCATTTGCAATAAAGCCACTGCGGCCCTTGATCTGTTCTTCCGACTCAACCGACACTTGCTCTGCGTCACCGAGACTTGGATGTTCCCCTTCAATTCTACTGTTCCTGCATCTCTCTCCACCCCCTCTTCCTCCTTCTCTCATCTTTCATGCCCCTCAGGTCGCAGAGGTGGCGTTGGTCTCATTTTTCACCCTAAATGTCTTTCCTCATCCCCTACCTTAACTCTCCCTACCTTCCCCTCCTTTGAATTTCTCTTCAAATCCTTCACTTACCCTCACACGATCACCTTCTTAATTATTTACAGACCTCCTGGCCCCCTCTCTTCCTTCTATGAAGACCTGGACCATCTTCTCTCTCTCATTTCTCCCTCCCCTACTCTTCTCTCTGTCCTCAGTGATTTCAACCTCCCTCTCCCAACCTCATCTCATTCTTTCTCTCTTCTCTCCTTACTCGACTCCTACCTCCTCTCTCCCCTTCCTACCCCCCACCCACTCCTCTGGCTCCACTCTCGATCTCATCTTTCTCTCATCTTACTAATCCTCCCCCGTATCGTCTCTTCCTCTCCGACCGGCTCTCCTTCTCCCTTACTCCTCCCCCTTCCTTATTGTCCTCTTCCTCTCCCTCCTCTCCCTCATTCTCTCGTCACGATCTCCGCAACTTCAACCCTTCTCTCTTCCTTGACTCATGTTCTTCCTCCCTTCCACCTCTCCCTGATTTCTCATCCCTCTAGGCTGATGGCACCCTCTCCACACTGTCCTCCTCTATATCCTCCAGTCTAGACCAACTCTATCCTCTTACTTCCTTCTCCCCCTCTCACAAACCTTCCCAACCCTGGCTCTCCTCTCACCCTCTGTCTATGCGCCGCCTCCTCCGTCACCTCGAATTACGCTGGCTCAAATGCCCCTCTCTGACTAATCAATCCTCTTAATTCTCATATCACTCTCTCTACGACTCTTAACTCACATCTGCCAAGCGCTCCTACTATTCTACCCTCCTCCACTCACAAGCTTCTCACCCCTGCCGTATCTTCCAGACCCTCTCTCACCTTCTTTCCCCTCTTACTCGTGACCCTTCCACGAACTCTCCCCTCTCTCCCTCTGACTTTGCCAACTTCTTCTCATCCAAAATTCTCTCTATTCTCTCTCTTTTGCCAAAACATCCTCTCCTCCCTTCTCCCCTCCTTCCCCTCCTCCTCTTCCATCTCTGCTAACTTGTCCACCTTCTCTCCTATCACCCCAACCTGCGTCTCCTGTCCAAAACTCACCCTAATGCTGCCCCCTCTGATCCCATCCGCACCTCCCTCATCCCCAAAATCTACCCTCTCCTCATCCCCTACGTAACCAACTTATTCAACATCTGTCTCTTCTCTGCTACCTTTCCTTCAGCTTTCTAACACGTTACCATCATCCCTATCCTGAAGAAACCTTCTGCTAGCCCTCTTCTTGCCTCCAACTTCAGACCAATCTCCCTTCTCCCCTTCATCTCTAAGCTCCTTGAGCGCCTAGCCTACGTCTCCTCTCAGTCCCTCCTCCTCACCTCTCAGTCAGGTTTCCGCCCTAAACACTCCACTGAGACTGCTCTCACTTATGTACTCAATTCTCTCCTCACTGCCAGCTACACTAAACAATCCTCAATTCTCATCCTCCTTGACCTCTCTGCAGCTTTTGATACCGTAGATCACCCCTTACTTCTTAGCACTCTGTCCTCCTTTGGCTTCAAAGACCCTGTCCTCTCCTGGCTCTCCTCTTACCTCTCCAACCAATCCTTTGCAGTCTCCTGGATTAGCTGCACTGCCTCCAACTTCCCCCTGAACTCTGGCATCCCCCAGGGATCCGTACTTGGACCTTTTCTTTTCTCTCTCTATACCTCCCTTCTAGCCCCGTCATCTCTTCTTTCGGCATCTCCCACCACTTCTACGCTGATGACACCCAACTCTTTCTTTCCTTCTCTTCCTTCACCTCCGACCTCCACCACTCTCTCTTTTCTTGCCTTACGGCCATAAAAAACTGGATATCATCCCTTTTTCTTTCCCTCAATACTGACAAGACTGAAGTGCTTTTCTTTCCTCCTAACACTCTCTCCCCTTCCCCCCCTCCTTTCATCCACTTTCCCCCTTCCAGTCTCCCCATCTCGACCCAGGCCCGCAATCTTGGCCTCCATATTGACTCCTCTCTCTCCTTCTCCAACCACATCTCCCTAACCTCTCGTGCCTGTCGGCACCACCTCTTCAACATCTGCAAGATCCGCTCCTCTCTCACCTTCCACGCTTCTAAACTCCTAATCTCCTCCCTTATTTTCTCCCGCCTCTTCTACTGCTCCTCTCTCCTCTTTGGACTCCCTGTCTCTCACCTGAATCCCCTAAAATCCATCTACCACTCCTCTATCTGCACTCTATGCCTTCTTGGCCCTTGAGACTCTATTTCGACCTCACTCTCTCAACACGGCTGGCTTCCCTTCCTCTCACAACTGAAATTTCAATTCCTCCGTCTTGTCTACAAATCTCTCCATGACCTCGCCCCCCTATCTTTCTTCCCTCCTCTCATTTTACTCTCCCTCCCGCTCTCTCCGCTCAGCTGATCTCTACCTTCTCACTGTAGCCCCAGCCCCATGTGCCGCCTCACGCTTCCGCTCCTTGCAACTCTTGGCCCCCCTCCACTGGAACTCCCTACCTCTTTCTATCTGCTCCACCCCTACCTACTCATCCTTCTGCTCCTCTCTGAAAGCCCTTCTTCTCCACTCCCTGACTCTCCTCCCCCACCTCTCTCCCCCCAAACCCCTCTGCCCCACTTCCCCTCCCTCCTCCCTTTGACCTCAAACTGGACACTGAAACCACTAGGGGGCGTAGGAGATCACCAGGGGTCTCCCCCCTCCCCGTCCCCTCGTTCCGTTCCCCTTCCTCCTGCTCCCGCTGACTTCAAACCAGACATTGAAACCCCATCACCTACTTCCTCTACCCCCCCTCTTAAGTAAATTGTTCTACATACTGTATCACTGGTTTGTTTCATGTTTGTAAATATGCTTCTTTCATTATTGTACCCTGTTGTTATGCTGTAAAGCGCTTTGGATCAAAGCGATATATAAACTCAATAAACATAAAAATAAACATTGTCAAGGCTATGCCCAATTCGTAGCTGTGCCAGTTTCTGCAATGCCCAATTAGGAGGCAGTGCCAGATTCCATGTTGTCTAGTTAGCATAGCAGTGCAAGATTCCACTATGCACAATTTGGAAATTAATGGCAGGTTTCATAATGCCCACTTAGCACAGAAAAGCCAGATACCAATATACCAAATTTAAGTTATTACAGATTCAAATATGTTGAGCTAGCACAGTAAGGCCACATTCCATTATTTGTATGTATTATTATGACCTTACACACAGTAAACCCAGACTTTAGTATGCCAAATTAGCATGTCACAGATATTATGTAGGGGCTGTATGTGTGTGTATGGTACAGTGGAATACATATGAGTGGTGCTGGGGGAAGTGTGAGTTTACAATGCAATGGCATTATGTGTACCGCGGGGTGATTTGTGCAGTCCAGTGCTGGTATGGTGTGTGTGTACGCACAGTGCTTCCGGGGTGGTGAGTGTGCTGTACTGTGTATGGTGTCTGTGCAGTACTGGAGCAGTGGGTGAATATGTGTGTGCATATTCAGTGCTGGGGTGGTGTGTGTGTGTATGTGCATGCATGCAGGCTAGTGCTGAGGCCATGTTAAAGCAGTACTAGAGTGCTGTGTGTGCAGTGCTGGGACAGTATGTGTGAGAAGTGTTGGAATGGTTTATAGTGATTGCATCGAATGCCAGAGCATGGAATGCCTTAGCATCTAAAGAAAAGCAAAGAAAAAAAAGCATCAAATGCATTTTTTTCTTTTTTTTAATGGGGGGGTCCCCCAACCCCTGTTTTTTTACCCCTTAAAACCCGTTATAATTAAAATAAAACCTTTACCTTTGAAAAAAATGCATTCAAAGCTTTTTTTTAATGCATTTTGTTTGATGCTTTTGGCATTCAATGCTTTATATTCGATGCAATGACTGGATACCGTTGGAACAATATGTGTGTGCAGTGTTGGGGCAGTGTCTGCACAGTGCTTGGGTTAGTGTTTCTGTGCACAGTAGTATGCAGTGCTAGGGACAGTGTGTGTTTGGGTGAGGGTGATGTGTGTACAGTACAATATTGTAGGCAGTAATAGTACGGAGTAAATAGAGCGCATTTGAATGCGTGTGGCGGACAGGAGGCTGTGTGACGGACAGGAGTGCATGCATGAGGCTGACAGGAATGCATGCATGATGCTGACAGGAGTGCATGCATGAGGCTGACAGGAGTGCATGCATGGGGCAGACAGGAGTGCATGCATGAGGCAGACAAGAACGCATGCGTGAGGCAGACAAGAGTGCATGCGTGGGGCAGACTTGAGCGCGTGGGGCAGACTGGAGCACGTGAGACAGACTAGAGCGCGCAGGGTGGACTGGAGTGCATGAGTGAGTCGAGCGGACCGGAGTGTGTGGAGCAGACTGTGATGCATGGAGTGGATAGGAGTGCATGGATCGGACTGGAGCGCATAGAATTGCGTGACGTATACAGTATGGTTTGGAATACAGGGAACGTTTGAAAGAGCTTATAACCCATCATATCACACCACCATGCTTACTCTCTCCTTTGCACCACCACTCAACACAGAGATACTATGACACCATTCGGTATAACTGTTCTCATACCAACATCCGCCGCACACTTCCCATCATTCTAGGTAAACCCTGCTGGTTACACCCCCCCCAGCCAGGCGTTCTCCTCAGGCCTAACGCAGCCACATCCGGTCTGGATAAATCCTGCCAGAACTAACACATATTCCTGATCCCTCAACCACCACCCCTACCGCTAAGAAGCAGCTAATACATGAAGACCGCACCAGCTGCACACATACCCGGTGCTCACATGCACCTTTGACTCTCACCACTCTCTCTACTGATCTGAACTTCGGTTCCCAAGGGTGTTCAACCTATCAGCGCCTTCAGACCATACCAATGGTATATAAGGCGCTATATAAATGCAAAATAACATAACATAACATAACAGTGAGTGAGTAAGTACAAGAGGCTATGTGGGAGGTATGCATTGCTATAGACAGTGAGTGCAGAGTCGTTTTTGGGCTGTGATCCTGCATGCAGTGTGGGGATGGTGTGAGTGCATGGTGGGGGGAAGTGAGCAAAGAGCAGGGTTGAGGTTGTGTATATTCATGCAGTGTGGGGATGATGTTAGTGTAAAGCAGTGTAGGGACTGTGTGAATATGTGCGGTGTGGGGATGGTGTGAATGAAGAGTGGTGTTGGGGATGGGTGCATGTCTGCAGTGGTTGGTGTGAGTGCAGAGCAGTGTGGGTGTGCAGTGGGGTGGTGTGTATGCACAGTGCTGGGCAGTGCAGATTGAATACAAGGAGTAGTGTGTCCGTGCAGTACGGGGCTCTGTGGGTGTGATATGTAGGTTGGATGTGCAGTGTACTGTGTTGGTGTATATACATTGCTAGGGTGGTTTATGTGTGTTCGTGGCTAGGGGCTTCTGTTAGCTGGTATCAGTGTTTGTGCATGTGCAGTGCTATGAACTCCCTGTGCAGCTCTGGTATGTTTATTGCCAAATACTTTATAATTAAAGGACGACCTTAATACTGAACACATCTAAGAACAGATTTCCTTTCACCAAATGATTGAAAAAGCAATTCATTTTACATGCTTTTAAAGTAGTTCGATTTGCCGAGTATGTACATTCAGAAAATTACCTGGTTTTAGTGCTTCCGGACACAATCCTTCAGCTTCGTAGCACTCTTATAATCAACAAATGTCTAACACCCACACAATGGCACTCATTTGATTACTTCCAATACAATTAAAGCATGAGTCGGCTCTGATGGGATTCAGCTGGTCGATCAACCCACTGAGCTATTTTACCACCTACATTATGTCAATGTTATAAATGCCCAGCAAATGTGTGCAAGCATGCTCATACTTTCTGAACATATTCACATTTGTTGATGAGCAGAGCATTAAAGCTGGCTACTGTAGCACTTGGGTCACTCTGGCAAGTGGCACTGGGGCAGGACTGACAGAAGATGTGTCAGGGCTGGTGGGGATTTTTGACACACTGTTTGGGAGCCCTCTCCTGCCTTACAGCTGGGAAAAAGATTTAGAGGAGCAAGTGGGGTTTTTAATTTATAATACAGTCAAAATAATGAGCTTCTCGCCTGCCCACCTCTGAGCTCCAAGGCGCATTACCATAAAAAATTGAAAGGCCCTGATGCCATTCCTGGACTGGGGTGAGTGGCAAAATAAGTAGCAAACAGCTGTCCTATATGGACAAGCAAGTAGATCCAGTAGGAAATAGGACCAAGCGGTAGCTGCTCCAGGGTTAGGGACTGGAAAGCTGCTTCAGGTGAAAGGCAGGTCCAGGCTGGGGAACACCAGCTCAGCTAAAACCTCTCTTGTTCAGATGGTGAATGAGAAGATTTGCTCAAGCATCTTTTATCTGTACTTTCATTATGTACTTGGGCTGTCGCTGTGATATGATTTGCAGAGGAAAGAGTGTTGCTCGAGCCCTCCCAACCAAAATGGTTAGGGAAAGTCAACCCTCTTCTTAACAATGTATCTTCCAATGACAATTGTCACATCGTCTCTCTGTGGCGAACTATGAAAAATCAGTTTTGCAACCTATTGCTAGCCAGACCCGCTGCATGAACTGCCAATATAGCACCCTCTTTTATAACGTGTGACATTTCTGTATCCTGCTGGTACAAAAGTACAGGTCTCCTCTCCAACCCATCGCATACAAAAAATAACTAGTAGGTGTTTAATACGAGAGCAATTCTCACCTTGATAAGCATAAATAAAGCAATTTAAAGGTAAATGGTGGACATGTCAATCTGAAATCATTTGGCGCTCCAAAGATGCAGCAGCCTGTGCCTTTGTCACAGATAAATTGATGGTGGGTGGCGCAAGGAGCGGTTAAAAGGCTGGCATTTGCGTTTAATACATTGTACAATTACAGCCAATGTATTCCTATATTAATCTCTTTTAACTCTGAATCATACAAAGAAAATATTCGGTGACTTTGTGGGCTTAATGTCAAATCTTTTCACTATCTTTGAAAAGATTTTCTGCAGATGGTCTTTGATTTCTCAGATTTGCCCTCCAGCCTCTGACAGAAAGCTGGGAAGGGGTGTGATGGCATACTGCTGCGCACCCACTCACCCCCTACTCTATCACCTACTCTACCAGGACATTGGGCCTCATTACGGGTACGGCGGTAGGGGGTTAACGGCACCGCTAAGGATGCCGGCGCCGTTAACCCCCTACCGCCGCATTCCAAGGTCCCTTAGCGGGTCCCACTAGGGCCGGCTGGCTTTACCAGCCGCCCTTAGCGGGACCCGCTAAGGGACCAGGGAGCTAATAGCGGGCCCGCTATTTGCGGGCCCGTTATTATCTCCTTCCCCATTCCCATTGAGCTCGGATGGGAATGGGCAATGGTTTTCAGAATGGGGATTTACCGGGTCCTCCACGGTTGGAATGACCCAGTAAGTCCCCATTCCGACTACCCGGACACAGGTTTGGAGGCACCATGGCTACCTCCAGACTCGTAATGAGGCCCCTTGACCTTAATGGAAAATCCAAAGGAAGGAAAGCGTGGTCTGTTTACATTTCGAGCACTTTTGCTTCTTGGGGAGCTGAGAAAATAACACGGAGGTGGTGATGCTGGCGGGCGCCAGTGGGTCCTGCCACAGAAGATCTATGTCCCACAATGGCACATCAGTGAGTGTGGCGGCACAACAAGGCATGGGGCTGACACAAATGGCAGAAAGTCTGGGTGGCCCATGTAGCGGAGAGGGTCATGTGAGGCGATTAATGGCCGCAGGGTGCAGCAGTGGGTTGGCGACCCCATGTAGTGATCAGGGGCACCTGAAAGAACAAATACACATCCGGCGCACAGCAGTGATATTGGCGTCCCCCTTTGGGTATGGGGTCACCCATGAGACATTGATTTGGCATGGGTCACACTTGATGTGCTGCGCAATGTGGGGGAGGGGGCACCAATAATGGAAGAACAGCGCCTGGGGTGGGTCAGCACCATTTTGCAGCCTAGAGACAGACCCCATCCACATCACCCCAGGTACTGAAAAGGGGTGGCTGACTGCAGCAGCCACCTTCAGGTAATTTATATTTACAGTTGTAGTTATCGAGGTGGTGATGCAGGTACTAGATTAAGTTGGGGACGCATATAGAATTGATTCAGAGTTTAGATAAGTGAGAGGTTGGATAAGGTGTGGTATTGGCGGTGCCCTGGTGTGAGACAGGACGGAGAAGTGGTTGCCTGCCAAAGGCCTCTGAGGGGGTTGAACCTGCCACTGGGGCCCTCTCCTGGCCCTCTTCCACAGAGGGTGATGCTAGACAGAGAGTAGAGTCTTTTCCAACAGTTGTACCTTAAGGGTCTACCTTAGGCCCTGTCAGGGAGGGTGGGCTGACCAGGCAGAAGCCTCAAGCACGTTTTTTATTGTTTTTGTTTTCTGGGGCAAGCAGGTGGGGCTCGGCTCGAGCTTTCAGAAGGCAGTGGCTCATAACTTTGTTGAGGGGACTCCCTGGTATGCTAGATCGAGGCTGGTGGTCCGCTGACTTAGAGGGCCCAACACCCTCCCCAGAATAAACAGAGGACCTAGTCAATGGCAAGTACAAACTGCGGTTCATTGCAAATAAAATCAACAGAGATCAATACAAGAAAACAGGAATTCTATGGTACTTCTCAACGTTCCATGGCATGCAGGCTGGTTTTGTATGACTCTGGCGTCATTACGTGGGCCCTTCTCCAAAAAAGCCTATCAGCATGAGGGATTGGCTATTAGAGAGTTCTATAACCTATATGGTCTCCTTGGGATGTTATTCTTCTGGCTCTTGCGTGTCAGGTGGCTGGCCTGTCCCGTCCTCAAGAAGCTATCTATTACATTGTTGCAGAGTAGTGGGCTTACCATTGGTTCGTGCCCCTTGCCATCCACCCGGGGAATTCTAAGCGGAGATTGGTTAAAGCTGATATCAGATTCGTTTTTAAAATGTGGATTGCTACATTTAAACATAAATCCATCCGTGCCAGGTTTGAGCCTGGTTTGAGCCGCTACTAACTTCAGGAGTAAATGCCAAAGAGTACTTAGCTTGTGACTGAGCATCATAGAAGGTGCAAGAGTAAGGAAGTGGACAAGGACATAAAGGGTCTCATCATAAGTCTGGCGGAATCCCGACAGTAATACCGCCGAGATACCGCCAGTGCAAATAGCGCTACTGCTACTCGGTCCGACACTATTAGCGCTGAATCACGAGTAGCAGGCAGGCGGTTATTGCCCACTCCCCATTGGGTCCTCCGAATAGGGTTTTCATGGTGTATTAGTGCTGATGCAATTAGCATCGGGCCAATAGCAAACTCTACACTTTCTGTCCAACCCATAATAGCGTCAGCCCTTAAATGCGACAGTGACCACGTTACTGCCGCATTTAAGGGCTACTGCCCAACTTCTGATGAGGCCCAAAGAGTCAGTAAGACATATTATTGGACAATATTTGTTACATGCTATTTCGTTTTGTCACTACAAAAATGTCCCTGAGTTTATTGGCAAGTAGTTTTGTTACTTTTTGCTTTTTGCTGTGAGCTAAAAATTGAAGAACGTTGAGTGTATTATATAAAGTGTATTATATAAAATGTTTTTGGGGAAACAACGATTGTTGACAAGAAGCACAGTATTGTGCTAGCAATCTTATATGTATCCTAAGTATGTGTCAAAGGCGGCATCCCACCAGAGTTGCGAACCTGATCTGGCACTGTGATCCGTTGCGACGAAATGCCGTCAGATGAGTTGCGTTTGTGATGCAGAAAATCAGCTTGACAAAACCCCATGAGTATGGTACCTAGTGTTGCCAACCCAAATCCCCACAACACGTGGATGCCGCCCCTGTATTTTCATGGTTTCGGGACAGTGCAGACACTGACAGGGGAGGCACAGCGAGAGTAGTAGGAACCAATAGCATGATACTCCAGGTAAGGTCCACTGGAGCTGAAGCAGAAAATATCCCTGGCCAGGAAAGTAGATAATGTAGGTAGACCGACAGGCAGGCAGGCAGTTGGCAGGAAAAAGCAGATGATGCAAGACAGGCAATTGGATAACAGGAAATGGCCCGTGGCCGATGCAAAATCATGGCTGGAGACCTGGGGGCCGGTTCCTGAAGACCATGTGGGCCTGTTTCGGCCCAGGCATGGGCTTCATTGTGAAGCCTTCACACTTCAGGAACCAGCCCCCAGGGCCTCGGCCTCACCGGACGGATGGATGCAAGTTGCAAAGGATCTGTAAGTAAGCAATTTACAGATCCTTTGCAATTGCAGCCCTGCGCCCGCCACCGCCAGCCCGCTGCAGATGCAGAGAAAGGTAACACTGAAGTGTTACCTTTCTTTGATAAATGCGGCGGGCCGGCGGCCAACTGCCGCGGCCCGGCCGCGACACCCTGGCGCCAGCAGCAGTCAGTGTTACAAAACACTGGGAGGGAGCGGCAATGCTGGGCGGAGCTGCCGCAGCCCAGCCTGCTCCCTCCCAATGTTTTGTATTACGCTAGAGCCAGGCTGCAACGTATTGCGTGGGGGGCATATCATTTTTGAAAAATTGCCTGCACGGCACCTTAGGGAGTTTGGGGAGGTCCCACCCTTGGGCTCCTGCCATGCACTGGCCCCGCAGGACACGCTGGGCACAGACTGGTGACACTCTCCCCTGAGAGGAGGGAAGTCCCTTTCTAGCTGGGCAGATGGGGTGGTGGAGGAAGCAGGGGCATCATTAAAAAGGCGCGCGTTCCCCTCTCATGACATCACCTCGCCGCCCCGGTGCTGCCTTTATGGTCCAGGTACAGAGCGCACAACCTGAACTCGGAGCAGTGGGGGCGGAGAAGGCAGCGCCAGTCACCTCTCCCTGCTCACCCCTTCATGAAGTTCATGGACGTTTCTCTCTAGGAGCCCGAGAATGGCAGCTCTCAGGATCCCGCTGGTGTGCCTGGTGCTCTTGGCTCTCTCCTCTGGTGGCTTGGGTGCATGTACGGTGTTCAGGGATGGTCTGGGGTGGGCCACCGCCCCCAGTCAGCCCAGGAGGGCACAGAGCAGCACTCAGGCAGCAACCAGCCACCCAGGCCAGCCTGCCGGCACAGAGGTGAGGGACCCATCATCAACCCCACAGCCCAACACCACCACCCCATAGGCCAGCGCCACAGGCTGCCTGCCTGCTGCTACTGGCAGCGGAGAGAGATGCAGACGGCCCTGCTGAGAGAAGGTGAGATCATACTAGTAACCATTCCAGTCTTGCTTGTGTGATGACAATGTGCTGCCAGAGAAGGGTACTCCCCGTCCACAATGACTAAGTTTGAGGATGTGTGCAGCTCTTGATTTCCACATGACAATAAGTGCTTGCCATGCATGCATATTTAACAGCTAAGAAATGTTGTGCTCCAAATGTAAGCATTTCAAGTATGATATTTGATTTGTTACCAGTCCATGTAATGCAGCTGGGGCTAGATTTGTCAAAGTGGTTTGAGGTAAAGATTTTGCCGCACTTGGAAAGCACGCAGCAACATTTGCCTGCCAAAAAAAGATGTTTTCAGAGGCTGTGAGTGTGAACTAATTTCTAGAAAATGCTTTGGGTCATTGGCTGTCCGGCCTGTCCCATAAAAGGCCAACACTGAAAGGGCCACCACGATCATTCATGTTTGTTGTTCGACGGGGTGGATGTGCACCGCAGCACAAAGGCGGCCTGTTGGGTGGAGGGAAGGGACCTGCGCTCTAGTCCAAGTGTAACATTAGGAGACACTCCTCCTTACATCCTTCACTGGGGGTTGGATGTGTTCGAAGGTGCTCTACATTGTTATTTTTTGCAACACCCTGGCAGCTCTGCCTTCTTCGGTGTTTGTTCGCTCGCCGGGGTGGTCGGTCAGTGGGTCACCCAAAAGCGTGATTTATTGGCTCCTGAGTTCTCATCCTTTCTCCTTCCTGTTGCTTACACAGGCGAGCTCCAGTTTCCTGGTCTTTACATCCACTTAACACTATAACGACAAGCCGCAGAGAGGTGTTGCTAAATGCATCAATGAGGGCACATGTGTTCAACAGATCTTCATGTATGTGGTATCTCTCTCTTGTGATTAGTAAACACGCTCCAGTATAAATGGGCCCAAGCAAGAAACATTCCTTTGAAAAACGGCTCACATTTTTGCAAAAAACATGCATTTCCCATAATATTTTAGCGAATGTAAATGATAACTGATGACTTACAGTAGTAATACACCGTACGGACTACATGAGAAATATTTGACAATAGCACATCAAGTGGCCAACGACTAGTCTTCATTTGTTCACAATGAATGAATGCTTTGTTGTAATGTGTCTATATTTCCCATCTCTGGCATACTGTTCAGGATGTTTGTTTGCATGTATGAGGTAATGAGTGATCAGAGTATGGGATGTCCTGTGAGTGTGCTGCTTTGCCTATTTTGCCAACCTCTGATCTGAAGCCTGAAAAGTAGATGCACGCAGGCTCGAAATGCAGCCATATTTGCACCAGACCTGCAGATGAACTTAACTGGTCTGCCGTTAAATCTCAGTTACCATTTTAATGGTATCCACCAAATAATAATTGCTCATTTTACTATATCCGATATGATAGCTCAGTGGGTTGAGCGCTCGCTACTGCGATGTGTGTGTGATCTGCAGGTGTGAATCCCAGCAAGGCCATCTCAGCCTTTAATCCTTCTTAGGTCGATAAATGAGTACCAACACAGGTTGGGTGATATTGTATGCAAATTTGTTCTATAAAAAAGAGCTTAAGCGTAAGTGCTATACAATAACATATTATCATTTGGCCTTGGACGTCTGCTTGCATTCACAGTAATTTGACAATATGGATCTATACACACAGATATTAATGATACATATCGTGATCCATTCTTGTATGCAAAGTTACGATATTTTATGAGCTGTGATGTAATGTGGGAAACTCATGAACGCTCCATAAGTAGCATTTTCTGTAAAGTCGTGAATTGACACGATTCACAGATGATGGTTTGAGGGCCACTTTTTTTGAGGCGAGGGGTGGGCCACTTTTGTGAGGCGAGGGGTGGGCCACTTTTTTTTCAGTGTCCGGGATATTTCTTGTCCAAGTCCGACCCTGGTAGGGAGATGGAAGCAGCATGGGCAAAAGGAAAGAAAGAAGCAGGACAAGGACAGCAGGCTACTGGAGCAGAGCAAGGCAGTAAAAGACGTAGGAAAAGCAGCAGCAGCCTAGTTGACTGCTGGAGTGCAATAAGACGTGCCTTGTAACAGTGGACAGGGGTTTAAATAAGCCTGCAACATGAAAGGGAGGCTCTCTTGTGTCTTGTTGCCAGATTTTGCCAAACGGCGCCATCAGTGCTACAGCGCGCATACGGAAAACCCGGGAGCTGGGCCACAGCGCATGCGCAGTAATGAAGACATGACAGTGCCCACCGAAGCATGACCCTCGAGACCAGGATGGGGCAATCCAGAGGACCAACGCCAACGGGGATATGGCACCATGAGAGGAGACGCCAGCAAATAAGCGGGGGCACTGTGAGTGGCTTGGGAGGTAGGTTAAGAGAAGCAGCGGCGTGTGTCTGGCATTGATGCATGACACGATGACCCCCCCCCCCGGGGAGTCCAAGAGCACCAGGCTTCCAAAGGAACTGTTGATGGAAGGCCAGCACGAGGGGCATGAACAAAGGTGGCAGGTTCCCAGGAGCCATCGCAGGGCACGTAACCTTCCCAGTCCACCAGATAGTACAACCGTCCTCTTCTGATACGGGAGTCACAAATCTCACGTACAACATACTCCGGTTCTGCACCGCACATGACAAGAGGTAGTCAAGGAGGCGTATGCCCAAAGGGTCAGGCAAATGAGGTTTCAACAGAGAAACATGGAAAACACTGATGCACCCGCCAAGAAGGTGTTAAATGGGGACAGAAAGAAACAGAACTTTCACGATGTGTGATGCGAAAAGGAGCCAGGTAGCAAGGTGCCAGCTTGGTAGGTAGGTTAGAAAGTGGTAGGTTCTTTGCCGAAAGCCAGACCTTATCACCCACCTGGAGGTCAGTCTGTGGAGACCTACGTCTGTCTGCATGTTGTTTATCGCTCTGCTTGTTGTGAGCAAGAGTGGATTCTGACAAACGATTTTGTTCCTGGATCTGAGCCATCAATATACCTGCGGAGGCGACTGCACTGTTCATAGGGTTGCTGATAGAAACAATCTTCGGGTGCTTGCCATATGTACCCAAAAAAGGGCTGCGTCCTGTGGCTGTATGTAGGGTTTTGTTGTAAGCCACTTCAGTCACGTCTAGTTGTTCTGCCTAGTTGTCTTGCATGGCACTGGCATAGCAACACAGCTATTGCTCTAATGTTTGGTTAGGGCATTCCGTTTGCCCATTTGTTTGTGAGTGGTAGCCGGAACTGAGGGCACAATGGATTTGTAGATGTTGGCAAAGACATTTCCAAAAGCCTGAGATCTACTGGGACCCTCTATCACAAATAATTTTCTCCGGCAAACCGTGTAACCGGTATATGTTGTGTAGAAAAAAATGTGCCATGTCGGTAGCGGTGGGGAGATTGGGAAGAGGTATGAAGTGGGCCATTTTACTGAAACAGTCGACCACAACCATAATGCAAGTACATCCATTAAATGCAGGGAGTTCCACAACAAAGTCAGTGGAGATGGTGTGCCAAGGATAAGGGGGTTGCTCCAGAGGTTGCAAGAATCTGACTGGTTTAGTTTTACTGCTTTTGATTTGTGCACATACTGGACAACTCGAGGTGTATTGTTTAATGTGTTGAGACATTTTGGGCCACGAAAACTGCCTTAAAATCAGTTCCGATTTGGCGTTCTTCCCTCAGCGACCACCCACCCAGGAGTCATGGAAACATGCCATCTCAGCAGTATGGAGCTCAGCGGTGGGAACATACAATTTGCCGTAACGGAAAACGGGACCATCCATGGATTCAATCCCTGGTGTTTCCGGTCAGTTCTTCCCATGCTGGATTGAAAGCTACATCCTGACATATGCATTGAAAGTATGGTATCACTACCCCCAGAAGCATTTTGATGGGTCTAAAACACATTGGGCCTCATTACGACCCTGGCGCTAAGTGTTTAACGGCGCCGTAAAAGGCTGCGGCGCCGTTAAACACTTAGCGCCTTACTACGAGGTCCCTTTGCGGGACCCGACTTAACGGCTGGTCTACACCAGCCGTTAAAGTAGGGACCCGCAAAGGGACCTTGGTGCTAAGTTCGGTACCGCAATTTGTGGTACCGTACTTAGCGCCTTCCCCATTCCCAAAGAGCCCTACGGGGCGAAAATGGGAATGGGGAAGGGCCATGGTTCAATAGGGAATTACCGCCCCGCCAACCTTGGAATGGGGTGGTAATTCCCCATTGAACCATGGCGGACCCGTTACAACACCAGCACCAACCATGGTGCTAATAGCGCCATGGTTTAGCGCCGGTGTTGTAATGAGGACCATTATGTCCCAACAGCCCTATTCCCAGGCTGATCATTCAAAGATCGGGACAAGGCATCAGCTGTTTTGTTTAGAGGACTAGGGATGTACGTGATGTGAATGTTGTAATGTGAAAAGAAGAAAGCCCATCTGGCCAGTCTGCTGTTTCGACATTGTAAGGAGTGGGGTACTGTACTTTTCTGTGATCCATCCTCACTTCCACTGGAAACTGACCTCCCTGTAAATGGTGACGCCACTCGTCAAAGGTTTCCTTTATAGCTAGCAGTTACTTTTCTATAACCAAATAGTTCTGTTTGCTAAAGGTCAATTTCCTAGAATAGTAGGCCACCAGATGTTCTTCTTTAGAGTTTTGTGCTGATTGAAGAAGTACGGCTCTGAGGGCTCAGTGTGATGCATCGGTTTCCACAATGAATGGCTGGGTGTCATCACCATGACACAAGATGGGTGTTGGTGCGGACCAGAGGCTGGGGGTTCGCTCCCTCGAGGGCCCAACAACCCTCACCCCAGAATAGTGGAGGACTCGGCCAAGGGCAAGTTCAACTGTCGTGTATTACAAAAAACCGACAGGGATCATATAGGACAATCTCAATTCTCCCAAGTTCTCAGCTCCCCACGACGCGCGACCCAGTTTTGTACACAAATGGCATTATCACCTGTGCCCTCACCCAAAAACCTATCTCCACTCTGGGTTGGGTGCTTAGAGTGGCATCACTTATATCTACCCCATAAAGAAGTTATTCTACTGGCTCTTGCATGTCAGGTGGCTGACCTGCCGCTTCCCCAAAAAAACGATCTATTACATTGCTGCAGAGTTGTGGACTTACCATTGGCTCTTGCCCTCTTCCATCCACCCTGCGCTTTCTGTCTCTTGATTGGTTAGATCTGGTCTGCCCTGGCCTGAGACAGAGTTCGGTTCTCAGCCCCCTGTGCAACTCTTCAAGGTGATGTGAAATGACTATGTGTCTGAATTGTATCTGGTAGTAGACCACCTTTTGCCTGTGAGAGTGCGTTTTCATGTTGCAACACTTGCTTCACTTCTCATCTGGATCGCTGAGGACGGCTCGTCTTCCCACCGCGCGGAATGCTCATTGTCTAGTTTGGCCGCATCACGTGGTTGTGGACCACAAAATTGAACTCTCTGGGTCTGTATTTATTACGATTTATTACATTTTTCTGCAGCTAGTGCCTTGTTATCTGGAGCTTGGAATGTGACTGTTTATCTCTGACCTCGGCTGCGAGCTCAGTTGCGCTTTGTGCAGCTTGAGTCTGCTCCGCTTGTCTCGTGTTCTGTGGCTTGAGGCCTTCTGTAATTTTCCTTAGACTTATAATGTGATTTCTACATGTTCTTACTGTGCTGTGTTACCTATAAGCTAGTCGTACGTGGTCCTACCAGGCTCCATATATACTCCTGTTGTTCCATAGAGTTAAGTTCCATAAGCATCTGCAAGCTTGCTCAGGATCTCTTGTTGCCTTGCGTTTCAGCGTTATTGCATTTGGCTAATGAGAAAAATAATAAAAGCTTGCTTTAACAGTATGTATATGTATCCGTACTCTATCTACCGAACTCTGTAAGCATGTTCTTCGTGTATGCAAATGTGTGTTCGTGTAATGCGGTGCTGGTCTGCAAGTGTGCTTCATGACTAGCGCTGCTACGTTGTGGTGTCACTAGTGATGTCAGCACAATGGCTTCTTGGTGCCTAATCGATTCATTCCATTATAGTGTTTGGCCGAGTGTGGCCACGAACGCACGTTGCTGCAAGGAGTCTGCAAGGAGTCTGGGTACCCTGTTTTTATTTGTTTTTTTTTCCTGGAGGAGAAGCCATATGAACAAAACACTCGCCACTAGCGGAGCGTGGCAGAGTGTTTGGCCGAGCTTGGCCACGAACGCACGTTGCTGCAACGAGTCTGCAAGGAGTATGTTTACCCTGTTTTTCTTTTTGTTTTTTTTCCTGGAGGAGAAGCCATCTGAACAAAACACTCGCCACTAGCAGAGCGTGGCCGGGTGTTTGGCCGAGTGTGGCCACGAACGCACGTAGCTGCAAGGAGTCTGCAAGGAGTCTGTTTACCCTGTTTTTTTTATTTTTTTATTTTTTTCCTCCTGGAGGAGGAGCCATCTGAACAAAACACTCGCCACTAGCGGAGCGTGGCGGAGTGTTTGGCCGAGTGTTCGGCTTGAGTGGAGCTCGTGGAGCCCCCAGCAGAGTTATGCACACGTGTGATACAGAAAACATGGAAATCATGTCGGATTCCCCACCTACGGAACCAACGGAATCAACGCCGGAGGCTTCTTCTATAGCCAGTGTTATGGGCACTACGAGTGAGGCATTCAAGGTGAGCGATGTATGCAATACAAACTCCAAATTGTCCGTATGTCCGCTAAACAAGTGGCATATTATTATTGCGGCTCAAACTACCTCACCACACATGACTGCGTTACTGACAGTGCCTTCCCAACCTTGCAGGTCCCCCAATTGTACAAATGAAACACTTGCATACCCGCTAACTAATTCGGCTTCACGCCCCGGCAATAATGAAATTAATTCAAGGAACAAGAGCGCTATGCAAATCACACCAACTGTCCCCTCTGCTGCGCGAGTTTCAGTGACCTCAGTGCATATGCAATCAAAAAAGATGCCTGAAAACGTTGACGGTACAGATGGCAATGACAGCGAAAACAGCAAACATAGATCTTGGCAACATGGGCCACAAACAAATACACTGTTAATAGTGCCCTTAGACTTTCCGGCAATTGCACTGCAGCCTAACGACTTATGTAAGGTAACTGAAAGTATGTCAGCACTCAATCAAAACTCAGTTATGACACAAAATGATGCGTTGCCGGCTATTGCAGAACACATCAGAGTTGAACATAATGCTTCTAAAACTGAAACGAATCTGCCTCTTCCTTACCCAGCCAAGGGGCAGAGAATGAGTTTATCTTCAACGTCTGAAAGAGTGGCTGACCTCAATAATTCCATACCCGCTCTCTTTGCTGTTTCTGGTGAAAATCACCGATCGTTTGACTTTGATATAATGCCGCAGCAATTAGAAGGTCAAGCCCAAAGATGCCTTAATGATCCGCTGCTAGGAGGCGGAAAGTCAAAACAACGAGTTTGCATGCCCAGGAAACAGCTGTCCATGCCTTACCATCTTCCTGAAAAATGTATATGGCATAGAGGACGACGTGAACAAGGGCGCCCGCCGTACCAGGAGAGGCCACCACAAAGTAACAAACACTTCTACACTACTGGTTTGCACGCCTCACCATTAGGTGACCCAGAAGTCTCGGCCCAACAACTGCTAGACGCGGCTTCAAAATTGGAGGCCTTAGAAAGCCGTTTGAAAAATAAACCAGTGGGCGCTACATATTCAACACATCCACAGAGTTCAAGCATCTTTGGCCTCAATTCAAAACCACGTAAAGCACCTGCTTACGCAACAGTAACCTCGCAAGAGAGTTTTTTGGGGAAACCAATCACCTTACTAAGGGATGGCACGAGTCAGGCCTCAATTGAGGTATCAGAACTCAAAAGAAATTTGCAAGACAATGGGCCTCATTACGACCCTGGCGGTAAGTTACCGCCAGGGCCGTGACTTTACCGCCATGGTGCTAACTACGTTAACGCCATGGCGGTAAGGGGATTTACCGCCCCATTCCGACCTTGGCGGGGCGGTAAATCCCCAATCCCCATTTACCCTTCCCCATTCCCATTTTTGCCCCATAGGGCATAATGGGAGTGGGGAAGGCGTTAATTACGCCACCGTAAATTACGGTGGCGTAATTAACACCAAGTTCCCTTACCGCCATGGTTTTTTACACCCGCTAAAAGCAGGTGTAAAAACCGCCATGGCGGAAAGGGAACTCGTAATTGGCGGTAAGGGGTCGGCGCAGCTAACGCTGGCGCTAACCCCTTACCGCCAGGGTCGTAATGAGGCCCAATGTACACAAACTGCATGTACAATGGGAAATGATACTCATGATAATTCCTCTTCAAAAGTATCTACAGAAAACAACTTTGCTATAATAGCAACTATGTCTGCTGTCATGGCGCCATTTATGAAGTTATCCGAACAATTGGCAGATCAATTGAAAGACCAGACGATGGTGGTAGCTTTGATGACCTCAAAAATCATATTTGTTGAAGCCTTCATTACAGCCATACAAAAGGACCTTGATATGAGCCAAGCGAAAGTGGCAACTCTGCTTTATACTATCCATGATCCCATCATCAAAGATAAAGAAAACCGCCGGTTATCAAGATGTTTTGAATCAATTGATGTTGAATCAAGCGTTCACAAAACTAGTCAACAGCTAACGGATCCATTTGAAATTTCAGAGCAAATCCCAGCAGGGACTATGTCACACCACAAACCCAAGGATCCCGCGATTAATGCCATGCCACCTCCTTCTGAAATTAATGGCACACCTGAAATCGACAGGTTGCATAGCAAGGAAGTTATAATGGGATCAGTCGCAGCACCTGGCATAGGTCTGGCACAAACCTCGAGTGACAATTTGTCTACACAAATATGTCCCATTTTTGTTAAAGGAGCAAAGTCAATCAATTTAAAACCGACAACCAAAAAAGCCAGAAGCAGGGCAAATGTCAAAATAAAAGCCTCAGATGCAAAGAAAGTGCTTACCATTCAAAATCCAAAGGCACGAGTACTCTGCCACAGACTAATCTAAAACACTCACAAAAGCAAAATGAACAAAAGAGTGACTCCCATGAGTTTTCTAGAAAAATGATGCAGTCAATTCCAGAGAAAAAACAGCACTGAAAATAATTCATGTCGGATCCTCACACAACAAGCATGATAACTCTATCAAACAAAACCAATTTGAAAAGCAGACACAACCAATTAACATCCAAAAACGTTGTGAAATAGAGGAAATCAGTGACGACATACAATCATCTAAGGACACAAATGGGAAACAACGGAGTTCACAAGACATGCCTCACCAATTCGTTGATATGGAAAATATAAGTGTGCTGGAAGAAACTGTCAATGAATCTGATGATTCAACATCTGACATGATGAACTTGTCAACTTATTCTGTAGATGACTGTACATCGACGAGTGAAGATCTTGAAGACGAAGAGGAAGGCATTTTGAACGCCCCTACTAACCAACTAAATATAGATGATTTTCAATCAAAACCCACAAAACAATTCTGATCAAACAAGAGCTCCAAAAGGACCATTTCGATTACATATGGAACAGTCCTTGCCAAACCCCACACCTATCGAGGCACGTGACCAATGTGGGGAGATAAATACTTCAATTCAAAAGACTTTGAAAATAAGTAAACCGGTTCCTAATATACAAAAAGACAAAGTCTCAAATAAGGGGCAAAAGAATTCTGCACCCAACGAAGCAGTTTTGAATCCTGCCCCCAGCAAACGCAACAATATTCACAATGATTCTGAGGCTGATCTTACCGAAGGCTGCTACCAAATCTCGCCTCTAAAATTACCATCCCGCTCAACAAAGCAAGCGGCACACAAATCACAAAGTCTTGGATTAAACTCCAACTACCTCGAAGATGGACTTCTACTTGAAAGGATGAACACAGAAGAAGATGGGCTGATCATGAATCGAGCCAATGTCATTAGACTATTGCACATTATCCCATCCCTTCGGCCATTAACATCTAATGACATAGCGACAGTTGAATTTCCAGTTAAAAACACATTGGACCGAGTGTTTATTTACCCAATGACTCCTTTAATTACACAAACCTTAAAACAGGAAATATTCCAACTAAGATCACTAGGCTTTGACCTAACTGAGTCGAAAATAGCACGTGGTCCACCGAAAAACATCCATTCCTCTTCAGAACTGAATCCAAATTCTGAACAAAAAAACGCTTGTGGGCGTTCAAACAAATGGCCAGCCAGAAATCATGGAAGGAGGGATAGCAGAAGTGACACCTACGACCGACGACACTACAACAACGATCGGCATCGAAATTCATCTCATCATGCAGACCATTATAAATCGGACAGATCTAACACACACCAGCGGAGAAAATCCTACAAGCGTAGAAGATCACCATCGCCACATCCGAGGACTGGCTACAGCCAAGAAAGAGCTTCTAATAAACACGAAACAAGGCTCCCAGTGGTTGGCACAGAAGAGAACTGGAAATGGCTTATGGGGCTGGTGGCTGATATCAAGATGCCATAGGATGAACTCCCACCAACATTGACACCCCCAACAATAGCATCTTGGAATACAAGGGGTTTCAGTCATTTGTTTCAGGAAGGATCGGATCGAATCGGAAATCATGACATTCTCTGCTTCCAAGAAACATGGATGCGCATTCCACCGATAGTCAAAGGCTATTCAAGCCACCTTAATCCAGCAATTAAAGGGGCTACTGGCAGACCAACGTCAGGTTTACTTATTCTCATTTACAATCAGCTTGACTTTACAGTAATCACAGAAATCATGCCATCCTCCTTAATTCAAATCATAGTTGGATCCATTCAAACGGCGACAAAACAAACGAGGAAAACACTCATAGTCCTGAATGTGTATTGGAATCCAGCCTCTGTTGCAAGCATACATTTTCCAGACCAGATTGAAAAATGGCTAGTGCAGTTTAAACAAAAATGGATAGATCCATGGTCCATTATCTGTGGTGATTTGAACTCGAAATGCTGGGATGAATCTAGAGGCCTCATAATACTCAATAGCTTTTCATTAACACCACCAAAGAAGAGAGGCTATCAGTGGAACATCGTCATGAATGCAAACAAATTGAACCTACTGAATGGCAACACTACCAGAGACATTCCATCTAACATCACCAGAAAACAAGGAACCGGTGGGCATGCCATCGATTATATTTACATCTCAGCCGAACTGATCACCGCAGAAAACAAAATGGTGGTCATACGAATGGATAAGAGTGATCACAATTTACTATCAGCCAAATTTTTACCAACTCAGAATAACATAACTTTCACAAACATGAAGTTGGTAGAAGTCAACATGGGAAAAAATCTAATTAAAGTCCCGTCCACTCGGCTCCCTCTACTGACTGAAGATTCCTCCATTCTTGTAAACCAGGTGATTTCAACCGGTGCCAAAGAACCTCTGAACTACCTTGGACTGTTCAGAACATATGAGAAAAAATCAAAATCTTCCCATTTGAGTTCCATTATACACCGGCACGCCTTTGACCATCAAGTGATCCTACGAAAAAAAGCATTGAGGAAAGGCTTAAACAAGCTAAATGGTGATAAATCTGTGTGCCTCAACTAAAAAAAACAATTACTACAGCAATATCGGAATTGGTTGCGGCTTTATAAAAAGACACTAGATTGCAATGATGCGGAGAAAATGTTATATACCATCAGATCATCTAATATCGCAGACATGTGGAGATTGATAAACCAATTACAGGTAGATCAAAATTCCTTGACGTCAACACCAATTCTTCCGGGAGCCTGGATCCCTCATTTCAAGGCAATCTTCTATCAAGAACATGATGACATACCAATATCACAAAAAAATGAGAAATGGCACTTAATAGATACTTCAACAGACACTATCGAGAATGTCATCAAGAAACTTTCCAAATCAAATGCATATGTCCCAGATGGGATAAGCAATGCTGTTTTCAAAGAAAATCCACAGGAATTGGCGAAACGTCTATCAATTCTATTCAATTACATCACATCGACCCAAAAGATACCAACTTCATGGAAAGAATCGATAATTATACCCATTCACAAAAAGGGCAATCGTCAAATTCCAGCTAACTATCGCCCTGTAGCATTGTTACATTCCATGGGTAAAGTATTTGGCAACTTGGTTCTTCAAGCATTATGAAATTGGGAAACATCATCCAGCCATTTTGACCCATGGCAATCAGGCTTTGTTCAAGGTATTGAGACAGCGCTCAATATATTCATCTTAAACCTGTTGAAAAGCCGCTCGGAGATCAGTAAAGGTTCAAAAATATACATAGCTTTTATTGATTTAACTCAGGTGTTTGACAGCATCTCGTGCCCTAAGTTATGGACTAAACTAGAACAATGGGGCTACCCTGTTTCCATCACAGATCCCATTAAAGAATTTCCCCATCATACCACTGTAAGAGTCCGGCTGAATAAAACAGGCTTACTAACTGAGCCAATTCCAACCAATAAAGGCGTTGAACAAGGCTGCCCGATGGCCTCTGAAATATTTAACATCTTCATCTCCGACATCGATTCTGCAGCTAATAACATAAGATGCTTTCCACCATCTATAGCAAACATCCAAGTTAGCCGCTTAGTCTATGCAGATGATGTGGTTCTTATAGACCAGACCCCAATTGGTCTTCAAAGACAACTAAATGCTTTACAACTGTACGTGAAAACCAATGGACTCATAATCAATCCGCACAAATCTGCCATCTTACCCTTTGGGGTTCAAAAGAGCCAGCTGCGAACAAAAACGATGCGTTGGTCGCTAATGGGAACAGAAATCCCCGTAGTACAATCCTTTCTATATTTAGGAGTTTGTATCAACACAAGTAAGATTGACGCTCCACGACTGGAAACATTAAGAAAGAAAGTGATGAACCTCACAGGTCTAGGAAAAATCATTTTGAAGCGCTATTGTGGCTTTAGTCTAATTCCATTGATTACATCTTATAAAGCCAAGGTGATTCTGATTCTCACCTACGGTGCTGAAACTTCTTTCAATTTCAAAGTTAAAAACTGGGCAATTCTAGAAGGTCATTTTTGGAAAAACACCCTTCGCCTTCCGAAAGGCACGCCAATACAGGCAATCCGTAGAGAACTGAGTTTAACCTCTTTGCTAGCCATCGTAGAGTGGAAAACCCTGTCCTTTTACAGAAAATGCATTGAGGAAAACCCCAAAGGGGGTTTTAAATGTCTAATAAAAGCCCTTTTGGAAGACCATGACCCACTTCTGACTGCATGGAAAGCTGAATGTCAGACTCTTCTTAACATCACAGGAGAGCAAGTGGACATTCTCATCAGTAACCCGGACAGAGTAAAAAAAAAGCTATATTCATGTGACTGGTTCAGGATCGAGAATGAATGGCTAACCTGCAAAACCTATGGGAAACCATGCCAAGACAGTAAAAAACCAAATTCCCTACCTAACTACCTGAAATTGTTTCCCCATTGGTATTTCAGAGATCAATTTCTCCGATTTCGACTTAACCTGATCAAAACAAGAGAAACTACATGGACACGAAATCATGCTGCGCCCTTGAATTGTAGACTATGTCAGGACCCAGAGTCAATAGAAAATCTGTATCACTTGATGATGGTCTGTCCAACTTTAACATTGCAAAGGAACACCCTCATGATCCCGATCATCACAAAGTACGGATACAAATCAAGGGAGCTATGGAGGAAAATGTTACAATCTGGGGAAAAAACATCAATATCCTTGGCCGTAGTCAAACTCTCTATTGCCATCCAGAAGCAGCTATCAACACTTGAAGACCTGTGACCTTCATTCTGAACGCTAATTGAAACTTACGTCAATAGAACTGTTTTTTTTTTTGGAGTATACTTGAAAATGTTGTCAATTGCATAACCAAATATCAAATAGATAAATAAAAAAATATAGTGTTTGGGTCCACAATCTCCACCGGGTTGTCTGATCTGGAAGGATCTGCACTGGATAGAGTTGGAATGGCTGTATGAGGGGATACCTTTCTGCATATGTGCCCGCCAGGGGTTGTCACGCGTTCTCCCCGTGGCGCTTGTGGAACGGATGGAGAATGCAGCTCCATTGAATTGCACAGCATGTTCTACCCAAGGCGTGCTTACCGGTCTAGTGTTTTTTCCAACATGGCCACCTCCGGGCTGCATTTATTCACTATGCACCCGGCGGTCGGCGTGTTGCAACCCTGCTACTTTCTGTCTACTTTGGGTAAGGCGCTAGTTTTCTTTTGCTTTGCTCGACATAGAGTTCCTTGCTTTCCATCCTACCTGGCATCCCTCTTCTGCTGCCCTCTGCGGCGATCCTCTCGCCCGGCTCCCTTCTATTTTGTCTCTCATGGCTTGCTGCACGTCTTTTGGTGATTCTCCCTGCTTTCTGCCTTTGGGTTCCCTTCTCTGTCAGTGATCCACTCTGTGGGGCTGTGCTTCCCTTGGGCTGTTCTTTCCCGGTGCTTCCCTTAGGAGCGCAGCATTGTCTCTTGGTCTTCACTTTCTCAGAGCTGCCCTCCTGTGTTCCGCAGCCTGTCTCCGCTTACCGGCAAGGGCTGCTTGTCGAAGAGGAGTTGTCAGAGGTGAGTGGCGAACCCTGCACATTTGACAGTGGTGCACTTGGGATTTGTCCGAAGAAGGATGAATGACTTTGAGTGTTTCTGGCTCTTCGGCTTGTCATGTTCATGGGGGTGAGGCGGGGCATTCCTGGGACCCTCTCTTCAGTCCCCCCTCAGTTTGACCTGTCGACCACTCCTCCATATCTTGTCACCTTCGTTCTTGATAGCCATATTTTTATCACTCCTCTGCGATGTCCATAGTAATTTGCATGAACGTCAAAACTTCAGGTCATGTAACTGCATTCTCCTTCAGGGTTGCACCATACCCATTTTCCCCCATAAATCTTGTTGTCAAATAGGTTGTCGAACATTACCATCTCAGTTTGGAACAGTGGACATCCCCTTATTCTTGTTCTGAGGTTCTCTCTTTTGTCCAGTATCTTGTATTTAGTATTTAGTATTTCCTTTTCTTCTCCCATATGCACATCCATCATGACCTTTATTCCTATCGATTTCTCAGCTGTCTTGCAGCATTGAGTGATGCAGATTTTTACCGCGCACAGTCCCACTAGTACTAATATCAGTGCCCCTAAGAGTACTTTCAGTCTATCTGCCAGCCATGAAGGCATCCACGACCATAGGTATGCTATCCAGCTCTGGTCTTTTCCAGTCCCTTCGGCTTCTTCCTCCATTTGGCATACATCTGCGATACTAGAGTCACTGCTTCTGTCAGTGTACCATTTTCTCCATAATTAGCCGGTACGAATGTGCAACAGGAACTCCCAATTTTTGCGCAAACTCCTCCTTCCATCGCTGTGAGGAGATCTGGGATGTATCTGTTCTGGAGCGTCATCAACCTTACTGCTCTGCTTGGAGCTCTTCTTTTATTGCATTGAAGCCATTTACTGTAGACTTTATTGTCAGCATCAGCTCCCATCTGGTTATTTGAAGCCATTTTGTGTTTGTATATGTCTGGACTGCTGGAACCACTGACGCGAAAAACATTTCTGTCCTGCTGAATAACCTATGTTCAGGCGGTACATCATCCAGGTATGCTTCTGACTCTGATGAGAAAAAGTTATCTCTTTTCGCTCTACTCACTTCCACTGACTGTTTCTTTCTTCCCTTTTCTTCTATTCCCACAGACCTTTTCTTTCTCGTTTTAGTGTCCATCTTTGGGAAGTCATCAATCTTTATGTCCTTCTGGAGCACTACCAGTGATGGCATATTGATGTGCACCAACGAGCAAACTCCTCCCCAAATGGGTGGCATGTTCTCGTCTGCACTGGACCTGCATGCCCAATAATTATCCATCAAGACTCTGGTGCCGACCTTCATTGCTGGATGCTTTTCTGTGTACCTACATCCTATGTTATCTCCAACTCTCACTGCTCCTTCATTGTGCTTGTTGTAGCACAATGCTGGTTTCTTCAGAGGTATTATAGGCATCGGTCCAGCTTCATTGTCTACCTAAGTGAGCAACTTGGCACTCGCATGCTGTTCTTTCAGGCACTTGCCATTTTCTCCTTCAACTGTATTCACTGGTGATTGTACTAGGGTGTGTGCTTTGCTTCCTACCACTCCATCTTTCCATCCTTGCTTGTGTATACTTGGCCATAGACGAGCATTTGTGGTCCCTCCCAACATTCTGGTTCTCCTCCTATTTCTTTCCCACCCTCTTCCGGCAGGGCAGCTTTTTCAGTGTTACTGTTTTCATGTCACCTTTCTACAGGCCATCAGTAATGTACTGTATAGCTTGGTCTAACTGCCAATAATTGTTAATCACGTCAAGAGTCTTTATGTGACTGTCTTCATAGGGTAATGTTGTTTGAGGGATCCATCTCATTGTTTTCCCTTGAAATTTTCCTCGGGTTGTAACCATGGATAGGTACATGAGGCATTGGGCTCTTGCTGCTGGTATTTTAGTTGCTATTAACGTTCTGGAGGCACTCATGGCATAGGGGATTAGTGAGCAGACATAACAGCTCTCCCCGGTGGTTTCCTTACCTACTTTGGTCATGTGTTTATACCACATGTTATTAGACACTCGAGCAGTGTCAGTGAGATATAGGTCCACTCCCCCCCATGTCTGGGTTGGGGTAATGTTGGTAGAGGATACAGTGGTTTTACTAGACACAAGTGATATTCGGCAAAAGATAAATGCAAGTCCCCACTTGGGAATAAAAGACTCAACAAAATAAGCATATGTGTAATTATTACACCCATTTACCTGTACTGCTGGATCCTTGTGCAGCTTGAAGATATCAGTTGCCTGCCTGAAATGCGCAAAGACTGTGCGTTAATTGATTAGTGTTGTATTCGTTTTACACCCTGTGAATCATGTAATCACTCATGGCAAATATGAAAAGCTGCCCCACACAGTTCTGATTCTAGGGTCGCTAAGTATTGCGAGGACAGATGGGTTTCCGCGTTCAAGTTGTGGGTAAGGTTGGGCCAAATATGCTATGAAAATGTGGTAGTACGCACTAGGAGGATGCGCTCGAAATCTGTTGGACCTTCTAATAAAGTGGACAAATTGGTCTGAAAAAGTATCAGGTTTTGAATCATTGGGAAACATGCACAATTCATACAATAAGACAGTCACACTTTACCGAAGAATGTGTGTAGAGAGAAAAATAACAAACAGACAGTGTCCCCTCACTCTGGATGTGTAGGAAGTCTTGGCCCTAATTCTGCTGCCCATGAGCAAGTAACTATTGGGTGTCCTCCGCTCGGCAGTGCTGGTTCCAAATTATATCCTTGTTCCTCTTGCTGATGATTGTTGGCCCTATTGATCTTGTTGCCCGGTGAAGCCCCAGCTTTGTAGCCCTTGATATCGTTCATGTGATGCCAGACAGTTTTTCCCTCAAGCCTTACCGCTTTTTCAGTTACTGCTTCAACAATGAGGAGGCCTGTGAATCTGGTGCATCCCAGCACCAAACAATGTTCTGAAGGAGAACCCTCTCCCCAGGAAAGACAGGAACCTGTTTAAGTAAGTCCTCTGTGCTGGCGACACTGTCGCTTTCTCCGCTGGCTTCAGGGCCTCACTGGTGTTGTTGTATCTGGCGAGAGACAAAAGTGGCACTAGTAATCAAGGAGGTAACATACTCGTACATTTCCTGACCCAAAACATTCACACTACTCTGTGTATCTTAGAGCACCCTAGTAGGAGGAGCCAGGAGAAGTTGCATGCACCGTCCTGTCACCACCTCACGTGGGGTTAAATGGAGGCCAGACCCGTGCTTGGTGCGCAATGCGAACAGGGCTAAAGGCAGGCAATGTAGCCAGTTCTTATTGGTACTCTTTTTAGTTTTGACAATAGTCTCTTTCAGGAGGCCATTGAGGTGTTCACACAACCCGTTTGCCTGCCGGTGAAAAGCACAGGAGAATTTGTGTTGGATGCCCAGCAACATTGTGATATGCATGAACCTCTCACTGGCGAAGTGAGGGCCGTTGTCAGACCGCAGGACCTCACATACACCCCATTGTGGGAACACTTCCCGGACCAGACATTTCGCTGCTCTGCCGGCATTAGGATGGGAACAGGGGCCTACCTCAATCCACCGAGAGAATGGGCACACAACCAATATCATGTAGCGGTATCCTTGACAGACTTGGATCATGTCGACGTAATCGACGTGGAGGTTCTGAAATGGACCAACTGAGTGAGGTATGGCTCCTCTCACAACTTTCAATGTATGTCCTGCAGTAAATTGCTTGCAAACCAAGAAGTTGCTCATGAATTCAGCCACGTGTTCTGCCAAGTTAGGACAGAACCATGTTTCTCCAATATGGACGGCAATCACCTCCTTCCCTGTATGTGTTGGATAATGTAGCTGTGTCAGTGCTGTGTGCAACAATGCTGGTGGCATAACCACCTTCCCTGTGTTGCCTTGTCGTCATAGGGCATCTGTTGGAGATACTGTACATCCTTTCCTAGTCCATAGGACCTTCTCCTCCCTGGGTGCAGCGCACTGCAACTCTATTATTTGTGTTGCTGGCAATACACTGTACCCCCCCTTTAGTATCATTGCCTCTGCGTAGTCACAGGCAATGAGGCCTCAATTTCCAGGAGTTCTCCAAAATATGTGGAACACTCTGCTTCTGTGTCTGCTGCTTCATTCCCTCTTGAAATAGGGTCTTCCCCTCATGTGTGTGCTTGGCATTTCACTATTGCTAGTTGCTCAGGATAATGTATGACGTCTACTAGCCTTCCCAATAGAAGTGCATTCTGTACTGGTGACCCATCAGCCCTCCTGAAACCCCTAATCATCCATCGTGACAGTCCCGAGTGTACTGTGGATGTCACGTAGGCTGAATCTGAGTAAATTGTCACCTCCTTTTTTCTGTTGAGCTCCAATGCCAATATTAAGGCCAATAGTTCTGCTGCTTGTGATGTATAATGTGACAGTAATCATGCGCTGGCTACTACCACACTTGTTCCGTCCTCCCTTAGCCTCACCACTGCTGTTCCTGTATGTATGAACCCATCTGCCTGGTCAATTGTTGATGACCCCTAAATGTAAAGCACGTCTCCCACCTCAGGTGCGTCTTCCTGTACCATACGAGTGTCAGTGAATTCTTGTAAGTTTGCTGTGCAGTCATGTGCATAGACACCTTCCTGTAGTATGCTGGTGAGAAAAGTCGCTGGGATGACAAGTCTGCACCTCACTACCTTGAGAGCTGGATTTGATAGTAACACCTCATATCCTGATGCTCTTTGTGTTGTCAGTGTGCTCTTTGGTCTCTCCAGTAATGCAAAGAGGGTATGCTGCATGTAAAGAGTGGTGCTGCACCCAATGGAAATACCTGCTGATTTGTCTACTGCAAATGCGGCTGCAGCCAAAGCTTGTTTGCACGGATAACGTCCTCTCATTACCGCGTCTGACTTCCCACTGTAGTATGCTAGTGGCTTGTGCCCCAAGCCTGTCTTCTGGGTCAGTACTGATGTCATCACTACCCCAGCAGAGTGCGAAAACAAAAAGAATTCCTTTTTATAGTCTGGGATCCCTAACACTGGAGCTGTGCATATTGCTTCCTTCAGCTCATGCCTCAGTCATATCTGTCGCACATCGTATAATTTTGTCCCCTTTTTGTGCTTCCTTTAGTGCACTCAACGAGGGTTCTGGTGTAAGTGCTGTAGTCAAAGACCCATGCCCTACATTAATTGCATAACCCCAGAAACTGCTGCATCTCTCTGACTGCCGTGGGTTTTGCTGTCCTGCGTATTGGCTCCACCCTTTCTGGTGTCACCTGTCGGCCATTTTGGGAGATCTGTCCAGTGTAGCATTGCTTTCTGACAGTACTGTAGTTTGGCTTTGTCCACCTTGTATCCTTTGTCAGCTACACCGTTACCATGTGCACTGAGTCATTTCTGCATTGTTTTTCTGTCATGCTGCAGATCAAAATATCATTTATTTACTGTATGACCGTGCTCTCCGTCTGTACATAGCCTAGGTCAATCTGGAGGACTCTATTGAATATGGAGGGTGATTCATAGTACCCTTACGGAAGTCTTGTATGTTTCCACTTATTTCAATATATAAATGAAGTCAAGTCTTTTGAGTCTGGGTGTAGAGGTATAGAGAAGAAGGCATTCTTCAAATGTATGACTGTGAAACAGGCAGCTTCCACTGGAATGCTGCAGAAGATTGTTGCTGGGTTCGGAACTAACGGATATTCTGTTTCTGCAATATGGTTCAGAGGTCGCAAGTCCTGTATAAGATGCATTGACCCTCCTGTTGCTTTCTTAACAGGGTACACAGCCGTGTTGCATGATGATTCTGATGGTACTAGGATGCCTTGCTTTACTAGTGCTGCAATTGTTTCATAGATGCCCTCGTCTGCCTTCGTTGAAAGTGAGTATTGTTTCACTCGTGGTAGAATCGCTCTTGGCTTCAATTTGATCTTCATCCCTCCTAACCCCTTCAAAAGCCCCACATCATAGGGACTACTGGTCTATGGGATACTGGGTACCTTGGCCAAATCCTCCTTGAGAAAGGTTGGCGGTGCCTTCAGCGCCATCTTCATTCTTTGTGGTACCTCCCTGCAATGTATCCTCACCCAGTATGTGGTGCTCAGTTGGAATACCATCTTATGGTCTGATCTGTTGTCCCTGAATAAGTCTTAGTCTGTCAATGTGGTCAGCCTGTATCCTTCAGTTACAGTAATCACTACTCTAGATAGTCACCCTGTGTCATCTGTTCCATGCACTACTATCCACTCGTCTCCCACAATCAATGCCTCAAGCTCTAGTGGCACTATTGTCCCATCTGCTTCATCCAATGATATCTCTGGTCTTAATTGGTACTCATTTGAAATGCGCCACATCTTCGCTTGGATCCCTGGGAGCCATTCTATTGCAATCTCAGTCCCATATTGAAACAGTTCCTCATCCACCGGCACGCCTTCTGTACATTTCATCCACAGTAGGCTTGAATAATTTCCCGTACATTGAGAATGTGTATCCCTGGTGTGGAGCACACTACCCCCCTGTCCATGAATGACATATTCATGTTAGGTGTGCTCATAATGTCTCTCACCAGTATGTTTACAGATGTCTGTCAGGAGTAGAGTAAGGGTAAGGATAGATTGTGTTACGCTATAGAAATTGAAATATTGTCTGTGAAAGGAACCACTTACGTAGCCCCAAAGAATCCTTGAGTATTAATGGCATCACCTGACAGTCTGTATTTCCCCTCACGGATGCAGGATTTAGTCGACCATGTGTCTACAAGAAAGGAAAAAGTCTTGTCACCTATCGTCACCCCTATGCATGGTTCCTCCGCAGGGTTAGGTGTAACTGACAGGATGGAATACATTGCGTCCATCTGTGGGCTCTCCTATTGAGGCAATAAGCACATCCCATTCCCCAAAAATTGATTTTTCCCTACCATGGTGACCCCCCTCCAAGCTCCTAATGGGGGCCGTGGCTATGGAGTCTGTGTGTGCCACTGTCCCGTCATTTGCTTGTATGCCATTCTGTATCTGCAGCACATGATGTGCTGTGTATGTGTGCTGTGCATTACCTTGAGTCTGGAGCATCTGCAGTGACTGCAAATACTGTGGTATAGTCGCTTGCATTTGTGGTGTCTGAGTCATGGGTCGGTGTGGCTGTGAGTATGCGTTTGGTGCCTGGCTGTGCTGTTGTGTTTGGTCCTGTGTATAGTACTCATCCTGTTCCCCCTGATATGCAGGTTGGTATTGCATCCCCCATTCTGTTACACCCCCTGCTTCTGCAGACTTTCAAAATGTGCCCTATCTGGACACCCACCCAGCACTGTGGTGTCTCCCTCCCCTGTCCTGGAAACTCCCCAAAAGGCTCCCCTGGGCCCTGCTGCACCTGCTGTCTATATTCTCGAGCCCCCCGAGTTCCCCTTTGGTTGTAGTGTATCTATGGCCCATACCAGCATCCTCTAGGTGGCCCCCCTCTTCCCCGAAACCCATGCTGCTGGTTTCCCTACCCCATGAATCCTACCCCGGGGGCGGCTGTGCGTACTGTGGCTGTGATGCCCCTTGTCCTCCCATGCTTGTTAGCACCGAACCTTCCATGCCATATTTAGATACCTTCTGCTGCACTAAGTTTGCTTCCTCTTGCTTTCTTTCCTCATGCTTTGTACTCACATTTTCTTGCAATAGCCTGCAGTGGTGTGCTATCACGAGCTGTATTTCTGGCCAAGGCTTTGCCTCCATCGCCACTAATTTCTTAAGCTGCTTCTGTACCGGCTCTGGTAGCCCTTGGCATAAAATGTGGTAAAATAATGCTACTGTTTTGTCCCACGGTTCTCGCGTTTCAAGGTGCCAAAGCTCTTGAATCATCTAAATATAGTGTAAGGGGTCTCCAACTTCCACGATCTTGCATGCCATAATTGCACTTCTGTCTGACGTGTCTGAATATTGTGTCCTTAGGGCTTGCCATATTGCTGCTTGGCAGTTTGCAAACGGCGAACCATCATGTGCTGTGTCCTGAATGGTCACTCCTGGGTCCACCGACCTTCTCCATACGTCATTAGCGGCTTCCCCAAGGATTATGTCCCCCAGTGCTAACTTCTGTACCGCTATCATTCTTTCCATTTTGTATATCCATTTCCCTGCACCCCCGGTTAATGAGGGTAGGCTACACCTCACGTTTTACTTGTCTATGTATTTCCATGGTATATATTGAGGTCGCCCCCTTCCTTCTCTAACAGGGGCAGCTATGTGAAGCCTACCTCCATGTTTAGTCCTCATTTCAGTAGCACGCATTTATCCGACCCCCCCATGTTCTTAGTGTTGGTACATGCTATGGCTGTCTCCCCTTTCCTTCACCATGGGAGATCCCTGAGTCTCTCAACAAATGGGAGCAAGCTGTCAGAGCTGTGTGATGTATCTCTGGTCTGCGGTGTCTGATTGTCCCTATCGTGCTTAGTCGTCCCAATATTCCTTCCCCCCTTCCCATGTCACATTCCTCTCTGTGCTGTCCCCCGGAGACCTGTGCTTCGGTCGCCGTCTTTCCTCATGCCCACTTCCCCCTGCGTCTTCTTCCTCAGGCTTCTCTTTGGAGTTGATCAAGTCTATGACACCCCTATCCCCTAGGACCCCATATCCATTCTGTCTGATAATGTAGTCGTCCTGCTTGGCAGGGTTGTGCTGTCTGGCTATGCTCGCCTACCTCCTCCCCCTTTGTTGCCTCCTATGCCCATTGCCCATCGTGTCGTCATTTCTCTGATTGTGCGCTTCTCCTCCCCCCCCATTTCCTGTCCACTAACACTTGCTTTTCCTTCTCATCTGCTTCCATTTGTTTCTCAATCTCTTCTTGCTCCTTCCTAATCCTTTCTCGCTGCTCCTGCTCTTTCTATTTGCCCCTCCTCCTCTCTTGGTGCTCCCTCTCACATCTCTCTTCTGCTTCCCTCTCTCTTCTGTCTACTTCCTCCATTATTTCTGCCCAGTCCTTTGCTTTGTTGCTTCCCTTAAGGCCTTCCATTGCCTTGGTTGCTCCCGCTGCCTCTCCCGTCGTCTTCCCATCTAGCTTTAGAAGAATCTGTCCCCCTACCCACTCGTTTGTGGCTATGCCCTCTAGCCCCTCATTTGTGCCCTTCTGCACCTCACTGCTCGCTCCCTTTTCGGCGATCGTTTGCCCCATTCCTTTCTGCCCCTCCTCCTTGGTATATGGTGGTGGCTGAAACACTGGATTTGAATACCCTTCTGCTGCATTTAGCTCCCGTAGTGGGTACATCTCCTGCTCCACGTCTGTGTTCTCAGAGTTTTCGCTTGCAGGAGAGGATGGGGGATCAGAGGATGGGGGAGCTAGCACCGATGCCTCCTGCTGGTTTAGCATCCATTGATGCCTCACCACTTCCCCTTCGCCCTCCTGGAACATCTGCAACAGCTCGAATATTGCCATGGGGTTTGCTAACTTCTTCTTCATAAAAGTGTCCTGTAAGTGTGTCAGTAGTGATTGCTGCACATTCTTGGAGACATTTCCGCATTGTGGTCATGGCATAGCCAATTTACCCTCAGTGCTTTTAACCCATTCTGTGCTATATTTACAAATCTTGTCCTTACTGGGTGGAAGAGTCTTACATAGGTGCTGTAGGGGTGTGACACCACCGCACTTCTCTTGATATATTGCTTTTACACTTACTTGACCTGAAGCTGAGATTTCCGACAATCCGCTGTTAGGGGAAAAACACAGTACAATGGTAATACTTTCAACTTTTTTCAAGCCTCTCTGGCTCCACAACAACCTGTCAGGCATACTCCATGCACAGTTTTTCCACAAATCTCTGCCTCCTCAGGCACACCCACAAATCGTGCACATGCACCTTCCACACACTGCCAGTGGATAACCTCCTCTCTCTATTTCAAGTTTCTCAACACCGATTCCACACCACCTCGTGCTCTCCAAGTCCTATGCGCAAACCTACGGGAGACGTCACCAATTCACTAAGCAAGGTAGTGCTAAAGATCCCTTACAGCGCGCTCAATGCTAGAATCCTGTTACTCAAAAATACACACAACCCGACATAAACCCACAGCTGTCCTCCTGCCTCCTAGCAGGTATTGTTGAGTACCTTTCGAGTATTGTCGAGTATTATGTAGTAGTGTGTAGCATTGTCAAGTTTAGTAGGGACAGGAGCGGAGGAATGTATTCTTTGTGTTCAATAAGTGGGTCAGGTTCTGGGTAAGACAGGCAAATCCTAGTATAAAGCACTTGTAAAAATTGGCGAACCCTAAAAACCACTATATGGCTTTTATGTTTTCGGGGCTCTTCCAATTCATGATTGCCTGAATCTTTTTCGGATCCATCTATTTTCTTGTGTTTGATCTGTACCCACAGCGTCGCCATGTAGATAACTGCCTCTGCGAGACTTAATCAGATGAATCACCTTCCGCACGCAATCTATGCCAGCTCCCTTTGCTGAACGCTACGGAATACCATCATCTATGACCCGAGCTAAAACGCCCAACCCACAGGAAAACCAATATTTACATAACTTCTATCATTTGTGCCCTTGAGTAAATAGTGTAGGTTGTTCACCAGAACCGTTTACATTGAAACCGAATGCACCCTAACCACAAAAATCACATCTATCTCTGCTCCTGTCCCTACTAAACTTGACAATGCTACACACTACTAGACAATACTCGACAATACTCAAAAGGTACTCAACAATACCCAATACCACCCTCGCACCCCCGTTACTTTCCTGTTCCCACAAAGCTGCCACACCACCCTTCTGATCTGCTGGACTCCTCATGGACCGCGAGCAGGATATTTCCAAGGCTGGCTCCTGGCGGCCTTTGCACGGGGCGGCCTTTCCCTGTTTTTTCGAAACCCATGAGACGTCTGCCAGTAATTCAGGCTCTGCGGAGGGAGGGTCGGCTTTGTGCCGGACTAATGTAGCGGAACCATCCCCTCTGCTACCAACTTGTTGATGCGGACCAGAGGCCAGGGTTTCGCTCCCTCGAGGGCTCAACAACGCTCACCCCAGAATAATGGAGTACTCAGCCAAGGGCAGGTTCCACTGTTGTTTATTACAAAAACTGTCTGGGATCATACTGGACAGTCTCGATTCTCCCAAATTCTCTGCTCCCCACGACACGCTCCCCGGTTGTGGACACAAATGGCGTCATCACCTGCGTCCTCTCCCAAAAACCATTCCAGGCTGGGTACTTAGAGTGGTATCGCCTATATCTACCCCATATAGAATTTATTCTACTGGTTCTCGCATGTCAAGTGGCTGACCTGCCCCGTCCCCAAATAAACTATGTATTACATTGTTGCAGGGTTGTGGACTTACCATTGGCTCTTGACCTCTGCCATCCACCCTCAGATTTCTGTCTCTTGATTGGCTAGATCTGGTCTCCCCAGGCCTGGGACCCTTTTCGGTTCCCAGCCCTCTGTGCACCTCTTCAAGGTGATCTGAAATGACTATTTGTCTGAATTGGATCTGGTAGTAGACCACCTTTTACCTGTGAGAGTGTGTTTCCATGTTGCAACTCTTGTTTCACTTCTTGTCTGGATCGCTGAGAATGGCTCATCTTCCGACCACGGGTGAATGCCCATTGTTGAGTTTGGCTGCATCAGGTTGTGGACCACAAAACTGAGCTCTCTGGGTCTGCATTTATGAAGATTTATTCATTTTTCTGCAACTGTACCTTTGTCGTCTGGAGCTTGGAATGTGACTGTTTATCTCTGACCTTGGCTGCAAGCTCGGTGGCACTCTGTGCAGCCTGAGTCTGCTCCTCTTGTCTTGTGTTCTATGGCTTGAGGCCTTCTATACTTTTCCTTAGACTTATAATATGATTTCTACATGTTCTTACTGTGCTATTTTACCTATAAGTTAGTCATATGTGGGCCTACCAGGCTCCATATATACTCCTTTAGTTCTATAGAGTTAAGTGCTGTAAGCATCTGCAAGCTTGCTCAGGGTCTCTTGTTGCCTTGCGTTTCAGAATTACTGCATTTGGCTAATGAGAAAAATAATAAAAGCTTTGACAGTATGTATATGTATCCATCCTCTATCTACAGAACTGTGTAAACATGTTCTTTGTGTATGCCAATGTCTGTTCATGTAATGCGGTGCATTGCTGCGAGTATGCTTCATAACTAACACTGCTACGTCGTGTTGTTACTAGTGATGTCAGCACAGTGGCTTCTTGGTGCTTAATCGATGCAGTCCATTATAGTGTTTGGGTCGCCGATCTCCATCAGGCTCTCTGGATCTGGAAGGATCGGCACTGGATATGGTTGGAATGGCTGTCTGAGGGGATACCTTTCTGCATATGTGCCAGCCAGTGGTGCACTTGCGTTTGTCCAAAAAAGGATGAGCGACTTCGAGCTTTCCTGGCTCTTCGGCCTGTCATGTTCATGGGGGTGAGGACGGGCATTCCTGGGACCCTCTCTTCATGGGGGCAGATAAAAAAGATTGCTTGAGATGCTGGAATGATTGTTACACTTCAGTATCCATTAGGAATGTATTCTTTGTGTTCAATTAAGCGGGTCTGGTTCAGGGTAAGACAGGCAAATCCTAGTATAGCACGTTTGTAATAAGTGGTGACCCCTAAAAACCACTGGATGGCTTTCATGTCTATAGGGCCCTTCCAATTCATGCTTGCCTGAATCTTTTTCGGATTCATCTGGATGTCGTTTTGAATGATGCAGTATCCCAGGAAATCGATCTGTGATTGAAGTAACTAGCATTTTTCTGCTTTAGCATATGAATGATGGTCAATTAACCACTGCAACAACACTGCAGATGTGAAGTACATGTTGGTCAAGACTGAAAGAGAAGATGAGAATGTCATCCAGATATACCCAAATTGTCAATCCAATTAAGTCTGAAAACACATGGTCCATAAACCGTTGGAAGACGAGTGGGGCATTACACAGGCCGAAGGGCATAACCCTATATTCAAAAGGCCCCAATGGTGACTTAAATGCTGTCTTCCACTCATCCCCCTTCTTTGATCCTGATAGGATGATATGCATGCACTCATCTGGTCAGGTTTGATGCAAATTCTTGCTTTCTGTAGGGATTCCATAATATCACGGATCAATGGCAACGGGTAGCAATCTATTTTGGTTATCTTATTGATATCGTGATAGTCCACACAGGGTCGTAGAGATCCCTCTTTCCTAGGGACAAAGAA
This sequence comes from Ambystoma mexicanum, assembly GCF_040938575.1. Taxonomy (NCBI): domain Eukaryota; kingdom Metazoa; phylum Chordata; class Amphibia; order Caudata; family Ambystomatidae; genus Ambystoma; species Ambystoma mexicanum. The sequence continues at coordinate 989,547,191 of NC_090921.1, forward strand.
AAGAGGAGCTCCTGCTGGGGATTTGGAGGGCATCATGTAGCCCTTGTCTAGACTTTCTTGGAAAGGGCAGTAACACATCATTTTCATGCGTGTCCGGGAATAAATCCATCTGTGGGGTATCTGTCAGGCAAATAGGTGATGTCACAATCAGGAATCAAAGAGAGAGATGGAATGGGAATCAACAGCATTAGAGTGTGTTCGTTCCATGATTGGTTTTGAACAGATTATGGGACACAGGGTGGAGCAAAAAATGATGGTACGTGTTTTCCAATTGATGTAAGGGTTGTGCCTGGTTAACCATGGAAGCCCCAATATCACATGGTAGGGAGGTGATTGGATAACTTCCAGAGAAATTATTTACTGATGGTACGCAATATGTAACAATAACGAGAGAGATGGAATGGGAATCAACAGCATTAGAGTGTGTTTGTTCCATGATTGGATAACTTCCATTATTTACTGATGGTACGCAATATGTAACAATAACGGATGGGTATGTTGTTTGGTGGGACCTGAGGCCAAAGATTGGTTCCTTTTTCTGGAGGGTTGGAATGCTGGTTGGGCCTGTTGACACCCTCTCTACAGACAACAGGCTAGCTAGTTGTCCGTCGGTTTGGGTGGTCTCACAGGCAAGTCCCAAGAAAATGTCTTATACCACCACAGTACATACATAAATGGCTTTGACGTCTTTGTTTCCATTCAGCTTCAGTTAGAGGTCCGCGCATAACTCCCAACTGCATCGTTTCTGGTGTACTACTACAAGAAGTGGGTAACACAGGTGTCATAGTTGTGGGATGAGGAAAGGAGAACCGTTCTGATTTCTTGCATTAATTCCTCCTCTCAGTGAGGCGGCGATCAATACGTAGAACCAGTTCTATTAAGTCTTGAAAGGTGTCCGGTTCCGGATTATGTTACATTCATCCTTTATTTCCTCCCGTAAACCACATTTGAACAAGGTTTTCAAGGTCACCTCAGGACATTGAACTTCTGCAGCCAGCAAACAAAAACAGGTAAGGTAAGTAACCAAGTCCATGGAACCTTGACGTATATCCATCAACTGATTCTGGGCAGTGGAGACCAGGTTGGGCAATTGAAAAACCGCTATAAACGCCTTCTCAAAGTCCGCAAACTGTCCAACATGGGACTATTGGAAGCCACATAAGGGGTAGAGCAGGAGAGGGCTTTACCTGTCATGCAGCTCAATAATATAACCAATTTTGGCCTTGTCCTGCTGGAAATGCATCAGGCGGTAAAGGAAGTGTATCCGGCAGTGATTGCAAACCTCTGTAAGCTTACGGGGAACTGCATCGTATTTCATCGAGGAACCATGAGCCACTGCACATTCAGTGGATGAGGCCCTAGCACCATGGGCAACTATTTGTTTCAGCGTGGTATTCTCTTGACGCAAGGCGGCCACTTCCAACCACAGATTCTGTAGTTCATCTCAGAGATCTTGAATGGATTCTATATCAGGAGATTGTAGGCATCTTATTCTGTCAAGGGCGGCGTCCCACCAGAGTTGCGTAACTGATCTGGTGCGGTGGACCGTTGCGACGAAATGCTGTCAGATGAGCTGCCTTTGTGATGCGGGAAATCGGCTTGACAAACCCCAGGGGTATGGTACCTAGTGTTGCCAGCCCAGCTCCCCACACCACGTGGATGCCTCTCCTGTATTTTCGTGGTGTAGGGACAGTGAGAACACTGAAAGGAGAGGCACAGCGAGAATAGTAGGAACCAATAGCAGGATACTCAAGGTAAAGTCCGCTGGAGCTGAAGCAGAGAATATCCATAGACAGGAAAGTAGATGATGTAGGTAGGCAAACAGGCAGGTCAGCAGTAAGGCAAGCAGGCGGGTAGGCAATCACACAGGAAAAAGCGATGATGGCAGACAGGCAATTGGAGAACAGGAAATGGCAGGCAGACTGGTTGGCAGGAGGACTAACAGGAATTGAGCAGGAAAATTGGTGGCAGGGAGACAGGGAAGAAGGATGGGCAAAAGGAAAGAAAGATGCAGGACAAGAACAGCAGGCTAATGGAGTAGAGCAAGGCAGTAAAAAAAAGGTAGGAAAAGTAGCAGCAACCTAGTTGACTGCTGGAGAGCAATAAGACACACCTTGTAGCTGTAGCAGTGACCAGGGTTTTAAATAAGCCTGCGACATGAATGGGAGGCTCTCTTGTGTCTGCTTGGCAGATTTTGCCAACCAGCGCCTTTGCCGCCACAGCATGCATGCGCGAAACCCAGGAGCTGCGCCACAGCGCATGTGTGGTGCTGGGAACATGGAGGTGCCCACCAGGTTGCAATCCCCGAGACCAGGATGGGACAATTAGAGGACCAACGCCAACAGGGTAATAGGTGCCATGAGAGGAGACCCCGGCAGGTAAGTGGGGGCACTGTGCGTGGCAGGGGGGGTAAAGGACGCAGCGACGTGTGTCTGGCATGGATGCGTGACAGTATGATAAAAAGATTAAGTACAAGAACAATAAACTAAGTTGATGTGGAACCTCTCTCTCCTGTCACAAGCAGAGGTGATAATCATTAGCACCATGGGCGTGGGCGCTGGCCAATCAGGCTGCTCTGAAAATGGCGCGAATTTGCTGGTATAAGCCCGCTTTTCTAAGCAGATTGTGTGCAGCACCTTTTGCAACCGTGATGTTCAGATGTGGGTGCCAAAGACAAGGTTACCGTTTTTCCTGCAAGGCCATGCTTCGGAGAGATGGAGTCAGTGTTTCCTGTTGATCACCGTCACAATCAACACTTAAAAAAAGACTCAATTTGCCAGAAACGTGGCATCGCTAGAAGAAAGACACGTTTTCTTTTCTTTTTTTAATATAATCTTGTATTTTGTACCCCACCTGCACAATACAGCCGCTAATGGGTATTTAGTGAATATACTCTGTCAAGTCGAGCCCCTTTATGCCGCAGACAATATCCTTCATCAAACTAGCAAGGCGATTCCCTGTTTCTCTCTCTAAACGCACAATCTGAAAGCCACACTAACTGACTTGAGTGACACATCATACGATGCAAAATATTTTTACAAGGCAGTAGGAAACATTATAGTGACTGCCTTTAGTGACATATGATACATCACTTAATCACCCTGACTTTCTTGAGTTGTGCACGTATTTTTAAAGGGAGGATACATTCACAATGTCTGCTATCATTACGCACTTGCTGGTGTTGGGAGAGAGCACATATTATTATTTTTTTCTGAGGGAGAAGAAAATAACAGTGACTGGTTTGAAAGTGACATATCATTCTTGTATGCGGGAATTATTTCTGAGGGAGTAGAAGGACTAGAATCACAATACATGTTGTTTCCTTAGGGAGCAGAACATGGCAGTGAATGGCTGGAGAGAGATTGGCAATCTGACTTGCCTCTCCGCCCTGCTATCGCAAGTACGTGCAGCTGTATCCTGAAGCGTCTCTCTCTGTTCTTATGCTCTTACCCAGGTGAAGACACACAGTCATGCTGTGGTCCAGCCCTCTCCAGATCTGCTGGATCCTCCCAGGCCAAGGTTGAGAAGGTGCAAGAGAGGTACCCAGGGCCAAGCAGCTCTCGCTCATATGTGTGCCATTTCACTAATTACAGTTGGCCACAATACATTCAGAATATTTACTAAATTAAGAGAATATTAGCTGGCTGAGTAGTGGGGACTGGCATAGTTGAATTTTCCTATGCACACCCCCATCTGCAGCAACTGTGCAGAGAGTGTTTAGTGAAGGGCACTAAGCAGTGCAACAGTTGTGTGGTTGTGTATGTGTGTGTGTGCATGTGGGCCAGCATGGCCATCCTCTGTGAGTGTTATGATTGTGTGCTGACATCCTGTTGTTGTTGGTGAGGCTGGGTGTGTGTGTGTGCTGCCATCAATTCGTTTTGGTCTGTGCTGCCATTCTCTGTTGTGTGTGCTGTCTGTTGTTATTTATGTTTGTGTGTGCCACCATCATTTGTTGTTTTGTTGGGGTGTGTGCTACCATCATGTGTTGTTGCTGCTGGCAAGGGAATGTGTGTGTTGCCATCCATTGTTGGTGGTGTGTGTGTTTGTGTTGTGTGTTAGTGTGGTTCTTTTTGTTCTTGCTGTGTGTTTGTGTGTGAGCTGTCATCAGTTGTTGCGCTTTTGTGTGTGTTTGGGTTTGTGAGTGCTGCCATCAATTGTTGGGGTGTGGGTGTGTGCTGCTATCCATATTTGATTTTTGTGTGTGCTGCCATCATCTACTGTGTGTGTGCTGCTGCTTATTATTGTCATTGCTGTTTTCACGTGTGTGTGCTGCCATGTGTTGTTGTTCCTCTTGATGTTTGTGTGTTTGTGGTGCCATATGTTCTTCTTCTGAGTCTGTGAATGTGTGTGCTCTGTGCGAAACCTTAGGGTGTTGTCACTTGTAGACTCCGGGGATCCTTTGTTCAGGTGGTCTGGGAACGGCCATCGCACTTGGATCCCGACCCTGGGCGCGGACGAGCGACAGAGGATCATCTGGATCATCTGGCCAGGAGCTCCTTGGGGACTGGGGCAGGACCGCCCTCAGGTGAGACATGGTATCCCATCCTACTATTTCCGACACACCCCTACCCGACATCCCCTCAGCTTTTATGGGATACTGCCACCAAAGTTCCCTCCTACCCCAGCATTTTCCTGTAAAGAAAAGGAGAAAACAGCCAGGGAAATTAAAACCGCCCCTAAATATCGATGCAATCATTAACTCTCCTTCCTTAAAAACACGAGGATATGATATAAACATGAGAGGCCCCTTTTTCCCCCGCAACATTACATCTCCCCCCCTTTTTCTGATGATAATCTGTCCAACCTTTCTTCCCTTTCTATGGGGCACTACAACTCCCACAATTCCATTTCTCTACTGGACTGCCAGAGGACTGAGGCGTGGAAGAGGAGAACTGAGGCTAGAAAGATTACCACTCATTCGGTACAATGGCCCTGTCCCACTAATGAGGTCAGGCTGGGTCAGGCACTCAGCCACATTCACACACACTTGCAACTCATTACCAAACTCCCTAGTTATAAAAGGGGTGGCCAGAAACCATAGAGGGAAGGAACCAGGGATATAGTGTGGTGCAGGAGACCTGAAGAGCAAGCCTGCGTACCAGAGAGAACATTTCTTCCACGACTGAGGCGAACCAGACAACACAAAGGGAGAGGACAGGGGGCCTTTTGAGAAGGCAGAAACTTGACAGAAGGCCAGGCGGGAGTTCCCTGTGGCTGTAAAGCTAGGAGAGTTCAAAGGAGAAAGCTGTGCGAAAGAGAAACAAGCTGCTGTTGGAAGCCCAAGGTTGCCCTGCTCCTGGATAACGGCTGAGTTGGGGTGGAAAAGGAAGGCTGTGCAAGGAGACTTGAATGCTTCATGCAATGCACAAACCAGAAGTGAGAAAAACATCATCTGGTGAGTTAATTAACTGAACAAAAGTCTGGTTGATGTCAGAACAAATTAAATTGCAACCGCAAGTGAAACTGTATCATTGAGGCAGGCTACGCGTACGCGACAAGTGGAAGGCGTGTTTGAAGTTTACCGTGTGCATTACAAAGTAAAAGATTGGTCCTCCAATAGGAAGTCGCACCGTCGAAAAACTTTGTAAGATCCTTTTGAAGTGTGTTTTCAAGGGAAACAAAGTAAGAAAGTAACGCAGTCTTTAAAAGAAGCTCATAAAGAATCATATGAGTGCGAAGGAGTAAAGAAAAGGGAAATTACAAACGCTAGGAGCAAGAGAACTACAAATGCACAGAGACATTGATTAGAGATTGTGAATACTGTGAAAAGAGTAATGTTGATGAACTGTAAATTGCAGACAAGAAAGAAGAAGTTAAGCAAGAGACTTGATAACATATTTCAAGCGATTGGCTTGATCCCGGCTGAGGGAAGCCAATGTAAGAAACTGTGATCGTCGAAGTGGTCATGCAGAGGTCTGGTCAAACCCTCTGCAGTTTCGAAAGCTTTGACAAAGGTAATTGACTTGTGTTTTCTCGGTGCATTGAAAACTTGGGTAAGGGAACCCTGAGGAAAAGTAATTGTTTTTTTTAAACTGCGAGAAGCGGCTGTAGGTTGGGAAAATGAATCCTGTAACGCCTACATCTGAGTTGTGATCAAGAAACCTGGGAAAGGGAACCCCAAGAAAAGAAGAGGGACACAATCCTGACTGAAAGCAGTTTGGTTATTAAGAAAATGGGAGACGCAGACTCGGGTAAGGAGAACCTAAGGTGCCTCATTGAAGTGTGAACTGTGAACCGTGAACTGAAAACCATGAATTTTGAGAAACGTAAAGATGCATTCAACAGCCAAAGCGTGGCCTGCTCAAAGAACTGTGTCGCTCACTTGCCCTTGTCAAAGATCCGAAAACCTTGTGCTTAAAACGAAATGTGGGGAAGGTAGATCTCTGGAATAGTACAAGAAGCAATTCTGACATATGATTTAGTATCACACATTTTCCTTTTACCCCTCCCTCTACACTTTTTGTATACTGAAACAGTGGGCAAGGCTAGGTTTTCTTTATATTTGATGGTCGAGATTGCTCCCATTTTAGCTACAGGGCCAGATAGGAGTTTTCCCAACCCCCTGAAACTATCAATAAAGGTGTTGAAACGTGTAGCCTTGTGCTGTTGCATTACTCATGGTACCAAGTCTGTGTCACAGCTCCCATCTGTTGCTATGTGTGTGTGTGTGTCCAGCCATTTGTGTGTTTGTGTGTGCCTGACTGTGTCCTGTCCTCCTTTGTTGGTGTGTGAGTGTGTGTGTGTGTGAGAATCTGAGTGATGCCAGCTGCTGATGGTGTGTGTGTGCTTGTTTTTTTGGTGTGTGTGTGCTGCAATCCATTTTGTTGCTATGCGTGTGCTGTCTTTTTTTGTATGTGTGTGGTGTTATCTGTTGTTATTGCTGTTTGTGTGTGTGTGTGTGTTGCTGCCATCCACTGTTGTTGTGGATGTTATTATATGTTGCAGTTAGTCTTTGGAGTGTGTGTGGGGGTGCTGCCACCTTTTGTGGTTGTAGTAGTGTTTTTGCTGACATCCATTGTTGCATGTATGTATGTGTGGTGCCATCCATTGTTTCTTGTGTATGTGAGTGTGTTTGCACTGGCATCTGTTGTAGGTATGTATGCTTAGGTATATATGTGTTGCAATCCAATAGCATTGTTGTGTGTATATGGTGCATATGTGTGCTGCCACCAGTTATTTTGGTGTTTGTGTGTGCTGCCATGGTTATGGGTGTGTGTGTATGTTTCCATCCAGTTCTATGTGCCTGTGTTGATCCATACATTGCATTGTATTGCTGTTGGTGTGTGTGCGCATGTGTGTGTGCGTTTGTGATGCTGTCTGCTGTTGGTGTGTGTGTGTGTTTGCTTGCTACCATTCGCTGTACCTGTTCTTTGGTGTGTGTGTTTTACTGTTATCTATTCTTTGTATTCCTATGAGTGTGCTGCCGTATGTTGTGTTTCTGTGTGATGCCATCTGTTTTTATTGCTGCCTTGTGTGTGATACCATCTGCTGTTGGTGTTTGTGTGTTTGCTACTATTCACTGTACCTGTTCTTTGGTGTGTGCTCTTCTTTTGCTATCTATTGTTTCTATTCCTATGTGTGTGCTGTCATCTGTTGTTATTGCTGCTGTGTGTGTGTGTCTATGTGTATGTGACTGCTGCCATTCCTTCTTGCTGTTGATGTGTGGATGTGCTGCCATTAATTGTTGGTATGTGTGAGTGGGTGTGCGTCTGTGTTGATTCTGGGTTCACAGTCATCTTTTGGTGTAGTGTTTGTGAGGACATTTGCTTTTATGTGTGTGTGCTGCCATCCATTGTTGTGTGTGTGAGAGTGTGTATGCACTGCCATTTGTTGTTATTGGTGTGTTGGATGTATGTCTGTGTGTGTGTGTGTAGGGCTGGATTCTGTTGTTGTTTGTGTGTGTGCTGCTATATGCCCTTGATGCTTTTGCTGTGTGTGTGTGTTCTGCCATATATTGTTGTTGTGCACGTGTTTGTGTGTGCTGTCATTTGTTGCTGTGTTTGGTGTGTGTTTTAATGTGCTGCCATCTGCTGCGTGTGTGTGTGCGTGCGTGCTGCCAGACATTGTTGTTATTATGGGTCTGTGTATGAATATATGCTCCCACCTGTTGTGTGTGTGTGCTGTCATCCATGCATTTTTCTTGGGGTATGTGTGCTCTGGCATCCATTGTTGATGTTTGTGTGTTGAAATGACTACTGCTGTACAGGAGTACAAAGAGGAGTACTAGTTTCTAAACTCCTACTCAGCCCACACTGCAACTAAACCAGCAGTGATCTCAATTATAGAGGTGAAAAAGAAACAATGTGAATGCTACACCTCCTTCACCTCTTTAATGTGCATTCTTATACTCTTATTGTAGGTGAAATTGAAATTGTGAAAACCCGATATAATGGACTTACTGGAAGTATCCAGTGTGAAAATATGATTTTTAGATGTATGTGAAGAACTGAATTATCTGCAAGAGTATGTTGGTGCCTGGAATAATAATAATTAGTCATATGAAAAGAGATGAGGTTTTTGGAGGTGTTCTCCTGGAAAAGAGTGAATTAAAACTGTAAATAGAAGAAATGTAAGGATTAAGTATAATACACAAGTGATATGGAAATGTGCAACATTAATTTGCATTTATGAAGTGCGTTGTTTGCAATATCTAAGAATTATGTAACAATTATGTATTTGAATTCTCACAATGTAAAAGGATAGGGAACTGTGCTATATATATATTTATCAACCATGTGCACTTCCCCATGGTGCGTAAAACAGAACAATTAGTGCAATTGCAACCCATTAAAATTCTCTGAAATTTGTAGGGCTGCTGAATAGCATTCATTTTGATTAGTCTGGGTATGTATTAGCTGTGGGTAGGTTGTGTCTGATTTTCTGTATTTGGTGTGGAGTACAATTAGTGATCTGATGACTACTGGATCAATGTTTTTAATTGGTATATATATATATATATATTTGTTTTAATGTGTGCTTAATTTGAATATGCTAAATGTTGTGTAATGATCAAATTAAGTTTTGGATTGTTTCTAGGCATTGTGAGAAACCTGAGGGCATCCTAACATCTACTTGCCTTGGATCCTCTGTGCAGGTGGCCAAGGAAAGGCCATCACGTTTGGATCCTGACCCTGGGAGTTGAGAAGTGAGGGAGGATCACCTGGTTGGAGGGTTCTTGGGGAGGGAGAATGAAATGTCCTCAGGTGAGACACAGTATTTCCCCTTTCCATTCCGTGATGAAACCCTAGTCCAAGAAGCCTTTGTGGGATATTGTTGACAAGCCTCAAAAAGCCATAAGGCGGGTGAAACAAAAGTGAGGGGCCCGCAGGCTAGACATGGTATTCCCCTTTATCGATTGATGACCAACCCAACCCTTCGCCAACCTTTATAGCTTATTGTAAGTCAGCTCCCCTTGTTTCCCCACATGTGACAATTGACAGTACTGGGACGAAGAAGAGGCAACTAAGAGCAATGAAGGCTATGCTCTTTTACCACTCTGATACTGGCACGAGGAGGATGCCTGCTAAGAGCTGGAAGGGTCAGGCATGTCCTTTTGATTATGGTCAGACAGGACTAATTGACACTTGCTGCCTGTCAAGGGGGCTGCAAGTGTAGAAAAGGAGACCAGCCCAGCAGGGAAGGGCAGGAAGCAGAAGCAGCAAGGGGGCTGGTGCAAGCAGCAGATAACCTTATTGGAGCAGGACACTCAGACGCTGGGGAATGCAGAGGGAGGCGGTTGCAGGAAACGTGGCATGGAAACTGTGTGATCCACGCTGCAGTAAGAACTGCTGAAGCGACCAGTGAGTTTCTGATGAAAGGGAAACTGTAACGCTCACCTGGTTCCCACAGGGGCCCTGGTCTAGTCTGGATTGGTGTGGCCTCTTCTAGCGTGATGCGCAGGACCCGGAACACCGATTGGATAGGACCTCCAAATCGTGCTTGCCTGGCCCGTAGGAATATCCTTCTGCAGATGAGAAAGGGGATTAACAGTCTGCAGAATAGTGTGCTAGCTCCCCCCTTCCCCTTTGTTCCTCTCTAACTTTCTCCAAACCCGGTTTAAGCTCACCTTATGGTTTGGAAGGATGAACTCTCCATCCTGCTTCTGGTGCAGGGGATCGTGTTCGTCCAGTTACTTCACTGGTTTTCAGAATGGCGCTGGCAAAATCCACTTGACTTTCCGGGGCGATGCGCCGTAAGTATGAAAGTTCAAAGTTCAAGTGAGGCCCCCTTTATGTTGTCTTTCTAACCTGTGATCTGTCCTTTATTTCAGGTGCAGAATGAAGGCGATGCGTCGAGGGGTTAAACTGCCAAGGTGAGTAGTGATGAGGGCGATCCCTCTAAATGTCCTTATCATTCCCCAGAAATGTCTCTTGTCCTTTCCCCATAGGGGCCGGGGTACGGTACCTGCCAATGGGGCGGCGCCGACCCGAAATGTGGAAGAAAAGCCGGTAAGTATTATGGCTGTTAAGCAGGCTTTCCTTCTGTGTTCCTTCTGCTCACCTTTTGTTTCTTCCTCTCTCCCCTAGGTGCAGAGATGTGGCGTCCGATGCTGACAGCCGCGATGGAGCCGGGAGATCTTCAGGGATGCTGGCGAGAAGATTCCGGATGCAGGTAAGAAGTTTGAAATAGTCCTTGGTTTTCACCTTTCTCTTCTCTTCCTTCCTTGCAGGTCTTCCAGGTTCGAGGCGGGCGTGGCTGGAGTCCAGGAGCAGGAGCAGACACGGTGAGCGTTAAGCTGCAGGAAGCAGAACAACGCGAAGCATGAGCTGCTGTCTGGGCATGGCTTAAATAGCCTCCAAAGAAGTCCCAGGTATGTATCCTTCCCCAACTAGGTATGTATCCTTCCCTGGCCACGCCCGAGTAAAAAAATAGTCCCTATGAAAAAATAGTCCCTTTCAGGTCTCAGGGAGGCCTGAAGCGTGCAGCATGGTCTGCATCAGGTAAGTGCACAAAACACCTCCCTTTATGAGGCTGGCGCCTATGGCACCAGGACTGATGTCCAACATGAGCCTGGCGCCAAAGGCGCCAGGACTGAGTCCAAAGAGCCCCTATAAGGGGCCGCTGGGATTTTACCCAAGGGCATGATGCCTGCTTCCGGGGGTGCTGGGCCTGGCCTGGTGCTCCGGGGGTAGGCATCATGACAGAAACCCGGTGCACGGGTGTGTGAACTCTATTACCAAGGAATACTTTTTATTGGAGTGGTCGTGTGTCTCAAACGAGCACGGTTTGGAAAGTCTGCAGTCTTTATCATCGTCAATTACTAAACTGCTGGGAATATTTTCTATCGGGGTGGTCGAGTGTGTCTGGAAACACGTTTCCGAAGGTCTCGAACACTGGGCAATACATTTAAAGCAAAACAAACGAATATTGAACAATAGATAAAGTGAAAATTAGCCCTTAATTATTGAATAGCAAACTGAATAAAAACTTTACAAACAGAATGAAGACATTTTGAATTTAAAAAGGGAACAGTACCTCAAATTCAAACAAACCATTGTATGCTGAGTTCTGAAATTAATATAACTTTATAGAGTAAGCAAGCCACTATATGCTGAGTTCTGAAGTGAATATAACTTTAAAGAATCAGCTACACAAAAGACATTGAAACTTGGTTTACAAAATGAAACTTTACAATTAAAACAACAGAAAGGAGTATTGCAACCAACTTGTGTGAAAGCTCGAAACTACAGGAACCAATATTTGAAAGCAGAAATAACTGAACTTTGGAAATCAGAATTAAGAAGACAAGGATACTTCCATTTGAATTGTGTTGTGTAACAAAAATAAATCTTGGGGAAGGGAACCCTTGAGATTTGAGACATTTGCTGACGTGAGGACAGAGTCTCAAGGCTCCCTTGTGTTTGAATTGTGTTGCTTTGAGCTTGGGGAAGGGAACCCTGAGTATGGGTTAACACTATATCACCTTTAGTCAGAGGAAGGCAATTTTGAGACTTTTTGTGGAACTGTTTTACACTTGCGGAAGGGAGCTGAAAGGAAGCTGTGAGCTGGAAGAAGCTCAGATTTTGTGTTGAACACTGTTTTCTTTTTGGTTGCTGCCATCCTACACATTGTACAGATTTAGTTGTGAGGCAAGTATAGGTTTTGGACACAGACAGATTCTGAAATTGAACTACGGGTAGATGGTTCTCATCAGCCTTCGAAGTCTATATCGGCCACCTTAAGGAGTCAGCGTTTGAAAAAATCCAACATGCCGGCACCTAAAGATGACACTACCAGAGCCCTGGTCATTGACAGTAGAAACGTCATCATTATCAACGTCTCAAAAACCTTGCAGAGAGAACCTAGTGATGCCTGGCTTCATGCAAGACCTGGGCCTGGGGTAGTTTGCTGCTCCGACTTGAAGTTCCTGCGCAGAATTGAACTCGGCACCTGGTGTGCCCAGGGGAATAGGGATTGAATCCTGGTGGAGTGTGGAGCCAGTACCCTGCCTCTCTTTTTGAGATTATGTATATATCTGCCCATGAGATCTTTGAATCTTGGTTTAGTAGTCTGATTTTGGTTTGCCGCTTGGATTGAGAACTGAGGGATCATTAATTGTTTTTTTATATTCTGTACCTTTTCAATATTGTGTCCTTATGAAAAGGGTTTGTTTTCTTTGTTTCCCTCCTTTGCTATTGTTCATTCGGTTGTTTTGTTGGTATGTTTTGTTTCTTTGTAAGCTCTTTGAGGCCTGTGGGTATAAGGCACTCTATAAGAACTTTAAATAATTAAAATAAACTCTATGACTCAGACGTTCCTTAGTTTCATTTAGGAAGGGAAATCCCACCTTAGCATAGGGAAAGTTAGGCCTTTTTCCATCCTGACCTTTAAGTTAATTGTTTTATTTTTAATTCTGAATCTATCATCTGTATCTTGCTTCATGGTGCCTTCAAAGCACTAGCAGTTTTCTTTAAATGTAACCTGTAACTAATTGTAATGTTTGTGTGATTTGATGTACTGTTTGTTTCTGCTATGCTTAAATATTCTATCAATGTTTTCATATTGTTATTGTTAGAGACTTTGGAGTAAATAAATTGACAACTGAAAAATCGGAAAGAGCGAGAGAGGCATTGCTCAAAAGAGTTTGTTTTGTGTCAGGGATTTCTGCCTGTTGCTCGCTGCCATGGTGAAAAGGGCGCCCCTGTAAATGTGTGGTGCAGATAAATGCACATGAGGCCAAGAAAATGTTTCAACAGAGTACAAGTGAATGTTTGCCTGCAACCATTGCTTATGCTTTTAACAATGATTTCCAAAGACTCAGTGCTAAAGACACGGATGTGAAACTGTGCCACATATTAAAAATAATGTGTTTGCCCCATCAAAAAGAACTCTACAGGCTTCAGAATGTATATTGGAGTTTTAAATGAAATAATCTGGGATTTTGTCAGAATGTTATATTCCTGGGTTCCAAGCACAGATAAACTATTTGCGCTTGTATATTATAAGAAATGTATTTGTTTCCAATCACTGTATGTGATATCTATTTTGTTTGACAAAAGTATTGTTAAAAGTCATGTACAAAAATAAAGCTTCAAGTGACATTCCATTTTATTCTGAAATGTCATATACAAAAATAAAGCATCAAGTGACATTCCATTTTATTCTGCAATGCATGATATGATGTGATACGATATTTTATTTATATTGCGCTCATACACAAGTGTTTCAGAGCGCGACCAAGCAAAGGGAGGGGAACATGGGAGAACAAAAATACCATCTTATTAGGCCCAGTGACATTAAGAACGTGCAAGTGCATGGAAAGGAAAAAGGGGGGAAAGTGCATGGGGGGAGAAGTGGAAAGTGTGGACAGAGGAGAGAACAGAATAAATAATAAATGGGATAAATAAATAAATAAATAAATGCAGACAAAAAGGTAGTGCAGCGAGACAACGTGGCAAGTGCATGCATAGTCAGATAGGGTATATATGATAAGTGCAGAGGAAGAGCGGGGGACTGTATGGGTACAGATACAGATCCCAGTGCCAGGGGTGGCCCGGAGGTAGTGCAGGAGGGAGGCAGGGTGCGCAGGTACCTAGGCCTGAAAGACAGAAGGTGGCCAGGTGCACGGTGCAGAGAGAGAGAAACAGATCAGCAGGGGAGAAGAGGGACAAAGGCAGAAGCAAAGAGGAAGGTCTTGAGGTGCTTCCGGAACCGGAGATGGTTCTCCTCAAGTTTCAGGGTGGCAGGGAGGCTGTTCCAAAGGGAGGCCCCAGCCGAAGACAGAGATCTGCCCCCAGCACTTTTCTTTGAAAAACGTTCAACCCTGAGGGAATTAGACATAGAGGAGTGAGGGGTTCGAGAAGGGAGGTATTTACGGAGGGATAGCTGAAGGTATTTCGGTCCCAGGCCCCAGAAGGCCTTGTGGACAATGCAGAGGGCTTTACATTTAATCCTTGCATCCACTGGGAGCCAATGAAGGGATTTCAGAGCTACAGAGATACGATCCCAGGGCTTGAGGCCGAGGACAACTCTCGCAGTCCTGTTCTGAATTAGTTGTGAAGGGCGGAGGGTGGAGGCAGGAAGATTTAGAAAGAGGCTGTTACAATAGTCGAACCTGCCGAGAACCAGAGCTTGGGAGACTGTGAGCTTCTGGGGGACGGAGAGGAAAGGCAGAGTACCTCTGAGGAGGTGCAGTAAGAAGTTTGACTTTTTAGAGACGTCAGAGATGTGTGCGGAGAAGGAAAGTGTGGAGTCAAAGATGACCCAAGGTTCTTAGCCTCGCAAGTAGGGGTAGGAGGAGGGCCAAGGGAGGCCGGCCAGAGAGTGAGGGGAAAGGATGGTGAATCCCAATGAGGAGGATCTCAGTTGCACTTCACTCTGAATAACACTATGTTGTATTTAACTCAAAATTAAACATCACAAATGTAATGCTTGATGTAACTTGCTAACCTGAACTGACCGAAAATTCACCTTCATAAAGCCCAACTTTAGTTCAGGAATTCACAATACAAAACATGACACCACACAGGCCCTGATCTATCATGCTGAAATTGGTTTCCCACATTAAAGCCCCATAACAAAAATGACCATATGGCCAGCTCATGTGAAATACAAAGGGACCTGTCACATATAGCTCCAGGTCCCTCATAAAATACATTAGCAAAAGTCAGAGATAATCAGATCTCCTTTCAGCTAAGCAAACCTTGCCTTAACATGTATTCAGATTTGGAAGGAGAGTATGCAGGGGATGTAGTAACAGGGACCTCTGTGGGCTGAAGTCAGCATTTCTTACAAAATTGCATAGAAAGCTAATGCATGGTATTTTAAATAAAAAAAAAACGTAATAATAAAAACATCATATCTGTGAGGGAAGATTTTAGAAACATAAGATTAATTGCAAATCAAAGGAAAATAATGTGTATTTTACCCAACATAAAATGTGCCTAATGGAAAACTCTGGAACTAAAGAGAAAAATTGATTATCTTTGGATCTAAGCATCGCAAAGGGACACGCAGCACATGTGATTGTGTGCACTGATCTACAGATTACAATGATATTGATTTTTATTGAACTGGCATGTGCTAATCAAATCAGAGCTGGGGGAAAACACGCTGGAAGAATGCCATTTTCAGCGCAATTCCCACCGGCATTATTACTGTGCGGTAATTGTGCCACAAATTCCACATTGAGTCCAATATACCCAATGGGGAATGGGGGACTAACTTTTAGTGCCAACCCATGATCTGGCAGTAATAGTGCCGGACGGGTAGGCACTAATGCTAAAAAAGTTGGGCGGTATCCCAGCCATGATACCGCCCAACTCGTGATCAGGCCCATTGTAATTAAACTAGGTGCGCCCTCTTCACACGAATCAGAGGAGGAGTTAAAAAGATATAAAGTAGCATGCTTGCAGGGAGGGAGATGATTAAGGAAATATAAAAAATGTATATTAAAGAATATTTGTGGATATCTCTAGAACTGGAGATGGCAGGAGGGCTGACACCATTTTGATGATTGATTTCCAGTCTGGATAGTTAAAGGGGCCATGTTTCAGTGAGATGAGCAGGCCAGAGGGAAACTGATTGTCGGGCAGCAAGCTGAAAAGGACCTTACTGAATAAAGCAGCTCCAGAGTGAGAGATCAAGCTTTCTCTCCAAAAATAAAAAGCCACATATACAATGTAGGTAGAAATCCTGAGATAACCCCAAAAATGTCCCTATCGAGTATCCATGGCAAAATCTAGGTTATAGAAGGCATGGAATAAATGAAAATGCTAATATGACAAAAATCCATGTGCAGGATTAAATACAATGCCATGTGTCTCCCAATTAAATTGAGCACCAAGTGAGATGTTATTTCCATAAAACCCAATGCATTTTGTACTGAGTGGCTCAGTTTAAAACGGACAGCATTTTGGTGCAATGCAGAAGTGTTTTTTGTAAAATGAAGCCTCATTAAACAGAATTTTTGGTTTATGCGACATAGAATCACAAAGGTCATAGTGTAGTCATGACACACTATTGTCTATAGTAATAGCATGCAAAATGTGCAGCCAATGTGAGTCTAGTTATAAATTACATGTTTGCACAACAGAAATTAAACCCGTCTAATCCCTCATCTTGAAATGCAGAGGCAGACTTATGTGTAATGTGAAAGGTCAGTGCTTTAACATCGTGGACCTCATCACGAGTTGGGCCGTATCACAACTGGGATACCACCAAACTTTATTTGCAATATTCCCCGTTCCCCATTAGGTCCATTGGACCCTATGGGGAATTTTTGGTGCAATATCTGATGGTGGTATTACCGTGTGGTAATTGTGCTAAAAAGCAGCATTTTTCTGGCACGTGGGGGCCCTAAGTTACCTAAACTGGAGGTAAGGCAGGTGCCCTACCGGTAAACAATGCTTTCATTACCGCCACCGGTATAGCTCTGAGCTGGGGGTAAACATGACATACTCATTATTTGGCGGACCCTTAAATGCAGCGGTAACTCTGTCACCACAGAATTTAAGGGCTACTGCCCAACTCGTGATGAGGCACAGTAGCTGTTACTGGAGAATAGTACATACCCAGCCCAAAAACACATAGAGAATGAAAGCAGTGCACACAAATATAGACTGAAAAGTGCACTCAAATAGACTGAAAACTTCACACATGTAGATTGAAAGCTGCACGTGCATATATAGATTGAAATGTGCACACACATATTCATTGGAAGCTGCATATATATATATATATATATATATATATATATATTCATAAAATCTTGCATACACTTGTAAGAATCCCCTGTACCACAATTATTGCACAGAAAATATTCTGCAAATAAATGCTGGGTGTCAAACTAGAAATTATATCGTGCCTCCTATTGCTATGAATATATGTATATTGGCCTACGCCAAGCTGCTAACAAGCTGCTTATAAACTACATGTGAATAAACTCGCATTGCAAGGTCCTGACCTTAGAAACCATGTAAACTGTCATTTTGGGTCAAGCCGCCATTTTAGGTTTTCTTGCTCTATAAAGTCACCATGTGAGCTAAAATGGTAGCCTATGTTATTCAGAACAGAACTTGATTGTCATGACCTCTGTACAGCTAATGTATAACTTGCCTGAAGGCCACTTGTTAGGGTCATGAGCTGAGACCTTGTCCTTCTGCTGACCTGTGTGCAATGGATTACCTGTATCACCGAAACTGATCTATAATTGAATGAGAACACCTGCTTAACTA
Source organism: Ambystoma mexicanum (assembly GCF_040938575.1). Classification (NCBI taxonomy): domain Eukaryota; kingdom Metazoa; phylum Chordata; class Amphibia; order Caudata; family Ambystomatidae; genus Ambystoma; species Ambystoma mexicanum. The sequence goes on from NC_090921.1 coordinate 989,564,866, forward strand.
TAGTGTATAAATTAAGTCCCGCATTGTAATGTTAGGCCTAGAGCATACATTATTACCATTTCTTCTTGTTAATGTATAAACCTAAGATGAACTAGATTTGACCTGGCAAGGGACCCTCGAGCAGTAACTTATTTATGGAATGGTTAACCTGCAGAAAGGCTGGACAACAGGCTGGAGAAATGTATAAAAGCCTGACTGTTTCAATGAATATTTGCACTCACTGAGCACACCGAACCACGCCGGAGTTCGCTGTGTTGTACTGAGGGTCGATAGCTATCTGAATTTTGTTCTGTTCTTTTGTAACTGGATTCAGTATAAAATAAAGTGCTTTGTATGTTCCTTTGTAACCTGTGTTTGGTGTGTTTCCTTTTTGGTTACCCTGCCTCATATTATTTCCTTGTTTTCACAGTTGGCGCCCGGAATAGGGACCCTCAAGATTGATGCCGGATTATTGAAGGTTGACGCACGCTATCGGACCGGGATCGGACGGTGTGACATAACGGGCCCAACTGAACGAGATGCGACACCTCAACAGCGCTGGACGATAGCCGTGTGGTCTGGGACGGCATCTTGACGAGGGTCAATTTTTTGAGGCGGGCAGATTTGCCGAAATCACCATACACAAGGTAAAATTTGTTAGGTAAGTCCTTTGTAAACCGATCGGTCCTCCTTAGGTTTGGTCAGGTGAGTCGTTACCCGACTCTTAATTCAACCCTGACAATTTGAATTTGGCGCATTGTATCTGCAGACACAATTATTGACCAGGTAACACCGAGTATTTGAGAAATGCCTGGGAAATTGTCTAGCTGCTTTAGGGTATTATTCCGCAGCGATAGACAATCTTTGGAATTTAGCCGTCCGGCACCACAGGAGGGGTCACCGGCATGTACTATGTACTGTAAGCATGGCATTGGAAGTGTAGTATTTAATACAATTTGGCACAGACAAACCAGACATGCCTCCGAACTTCAGTGGCCAGTCAATGGTAGATTTGAGATCCCTCGTATTGAATGTTTAGAGTCAGTCTTGTTAAAAAAGAAGGCCAGACCTGCAGCATTTGATGTTTTGCAAAATTGGAAAAGAGAAGCGTTGCAGCAGCTTAAAAGTAGGGAAAAACATGTGCGCCGTCATAAATGAAATGCTGAAAAGGCGTTGTTATATGATCAGGACAAACAGTCTGAGTCGGTTAGGAATATGGACAGGGCTTTCTCACTCGGTATTCAGAAAATCTATCCTTCTAAAGATCTTCACAATTCTCATGAATTGTTAAATGAACGAAGGCCTGGTGCCTCTGCACCACCTCCGTATGTTTCTCTTCCTCCTGCTGTACCTCTTCCTGCTGTTATTCCTGCTCTTCCTGCTCAACCTGTTGTTCCTATTCCCCTGGTTGTTGTTCCTCCACCTGCTCCTCTGTCTCTTCCCATTGCACCAGTAATAGTACCTCCATTGAATTTGCCTGCACCCTCACTCCCAAGTAGTTCTGTACCGCTTGTAGTTGATCAGGGTGCGGGGTCGACGATTGTTACTCGTAATACTGTTCCTACAGAAAAGAAACAGGATTTGTTTGCATGGGATAAGCATTGTATGGAGAGAGATGATCGAGCTAATGTTCTTGCCACACTTTCTAATATGGATAATTTTCCTGAGAAAAATGTTTTCATTGAAGGTTTAGGGATTCATTTATGTGTAATGTGGGGTGAATTAAATAATGCAGACCTCCCACAAGGGTTGAGGGACCTGAATACTTTAGCGTTTTCAAGAGACACTGTGGAGAAGGTACATGAGCATGTTGAGAGGATATTTGAGTATAGATAGGAGTTGGAAAGGTTACGGAATGAGGATGACGAAGAAGAAAGTATGTATGTACAGAAACGATTTCTTCCGTGTCGTAAATCGACATCTGAGGAGGCGCGAATTTGTACAAAAGATGCGATTAGATGGATTTCAGACATATCGATAACTCCAATTCAGGTATATGACACATACAGTCAATATACGCTAGAAATGCAGAGGAAAGTGATACAGGTAATGGTAGACTACCTGCAGGATGAATGTTTAAAGAGAAAGGTTAGTTGTCCCACAGAGTTATTGAGCATTTATAAGAGAGCTTTTTCACTTGACACTTCTTCAACTGCTTTAGCGCTCGACTTAGCTCTGTTGCTTAGTAAGCTTTCGGAGTTGCCTACATCTCAGTTGCCTATGAGAGAGGTTCCTCCGACATTTGTCCCAAAGGTTGAGATTCCTGCTAATGCTGCAGCAGGTACACCTGCTGTGGACATTCCTGCACATTATGTATCGCAGTTTGTTCACGTCCCGTTTTCACGACAGGAAGTGAATACTATTAGACAAACTATTCCTGACATTAGGAAAAATCCGACAGGGTTCTATAAAGAGATAGAGTCCGTTTTGCAGTCCTCAGTGTTTACCCTAGGCGACATTGATTTGCTATTCCCTGTACTCCTGCCTGTAGATTTGTGGAAACAAGTTAGAACTATAGACGATGTACCAGGGTTGGGAGATACATGGGCTAACATAGTTAGGCTTGATGGGGAAAGGCCAGCTGGTGAGATACCACCTCAGGTGATACTAACTTTGCAGAATCATTGCAAAACTGAAAACTATAATCCCCGAAAAGAGAATTATTTGGGACAAGCTTACCGCCTGTGTCCAAGGAAAATCTGAGGGTGCTACCGAGTTCTTTAATCGGTTCGAACAGGTATTCTCGGATTTCAGTGGACAAGACTTAGGCACAGAGTCTGGGAAAAGATTATTTATGGACAAATTTGTACGTGGATTGCTGCCTGACATCCAGTCACAAATTATGTCTTCTGAGAGCGCTTGGCAGCCAAAATCCCTTTGAGGTGGTAATGGGGAGACCTGCTAATATTTGGGGTTTGCTTAAAAGCTGCGCATTGGGCGATGTAGAAAATGTACTTCTCTCCGACTATTGTAACCAATTGACTAAAAACCTGTTTTCAATTTATCACCAGGTGCGAGAGGCATTGCCGGTGAGGTACGAGGGCCCCGGTCACAGTTTACGACCAGGGGATTGGATCCTCGTTAAATCCTTTGATAGAGCGTCTTGCCTCGCACCACGTTGGAGGGGCCCCTACCAGGTGCTCCTGGTTACTCAGACTGCGGTCCGGGTAGGAGGACGTCGCCACTGGATCCACGGCAGCCACACCAAACGGATCCCACACCCAGTGCCATACGATACAGAAGACGCAGAACCCCTTTCCGACATTGAAACCAACGTACCCGAAACGGCAGATGGTGGAGAGAGAGTATCGGAGGCCGTTCCGGAAGTTGTAAGGCCCGACAAAACGGCCATCTTGCCTCCTTGCTCTCCCACTGCATCGTTTGTGGATCATCCATCTTCTGATCCAACTTCCGTTCACTCGCCACCTCCTGTGGGAAGTGACGACATCCTGTCTGCTGATTCTTTTGCACCGGAAACTGTGAAGTATAATCTCCGCCCAAGGAGATAGGTTTGCAATACGGCTCTTGCTCTACAATTGAAAGAATTTGAGGGCTTGCCTTTTTTTGGCCCAATTGCATAAAGGGTTCTGCTGGCTAAGGGTTGTGGGAAAAGACATTAAGAAGACGCGTGACCGGAGTCGCCAGCAAACGAAAACAATTGGTGTTTCTCGATTGAAGACGACAATGCCCGCATCCGCTACCGTTCGTACTGAACTTTTGGACAAAAATGTGACTAGGAGAGACAATGAGCAGATATGTATGGGGGCCCCGAAAACGTTTTGTTGTCTACTGGTGATAATCACGGGACTTTTAGTAACTGTTGGTTGTGGGTTTTGGTATTTGGAGAGAATGTACCCTTTGAATGATTTCCTACCTGTTGAAAATATAACTGTTGTTCCCACTCCTTCTGTGCAACTACATACCTTGTCACCTAGAGATCTTTTGCATAGACGGAATTATCAAAATAACACTCTACTTCTAATTATGAATGCTACCCATGCAATCTTTAACAGAACCAATTGTTGGATCTGCTCGCATTTACCGCAACATGGGGATAAGGGGCTAGGTTGGTATATTCACCCTTTACCTTTGACAACTGCTTGTTATGCTTCCCTTAGAGCACTGTTCTTTGGCCGATGGAACGATAGCATCTCGGGGAACTTTGATGGCACTAATTTGAATAGTTTTGAGAAAAGTGTTCTGACACCCCTGGGATGCTCGCTTTTCGCAAATAGGAGTAAGCTCAATATTGCTTCTATTAGTGTCATGCCGCCGTCTTTTGGTGGTCGCTGGCGGCTATGGAAGGCTTGGCGTTGGCGGCGCCATTAGAATGTTCCGTGTTTTTTCTCTTCACTTCCTGGTTTGACGGTCTAGTCTTTTTCTCTTGTTCCCGTATTTAACCACGCCCTCCCCTGGGCTCTGTGCTTTGCAACTGTGTTTCCTGTGCCTTGTTGCCGTGCTACTTTGTTTTCCTTACCTTACTCCAGTTGCCATTCACCGCGACCTCTATCGCGGTATCCTTTCGCTCTACTTCTCTCCTCCCCTTCCTTTCTCCCGTTCCTTATTCTTGGCGGTTTCTCCACTCCGGTCTCTCGCACTGCTCCTTGTTCAGTATCAGCTTCACCGGATTCTCCAACCTACTGCTACACCGAGAAAGACTTACCTTGATTATCCTGCTCCGGTTTTTCCTGCATTCCCAGGATCACAGTCATCTCTTCCTGCTCAGCATTGGTACCAACTAGATCCGTAGAGAGGTTTTTTTAAGCGGCTGCTTTTTTCCTCTCATCCTGGTTTCTGCGGGAAGGGGGCCGGCTGCTTCCCTGTTTATCAGGGGATCAGGGTGGCTTCTTCCCGCGGACGGCCGTTCCTCTTCACGAAGAAGAAGAAGCCCCAGACCAAGACCTCCAGACGAAACCCCGTTCCGGAAGAGACAGGTGAGGAGAAAGGGGAGGTGGACATTGATTTATCAGATTTGGAGGATAATACGCTGGTTCCCAACACTCGTGACAGTTTGCAACGCCACAAAGAGATTACAATGTCTATTCCGGAACAGGTCCAAGAGCTGCTCACAGCAATGCAGAATGTGACTTTAGAATTACAGGCTGTGAAAGCCGAAAACGCTGCTCTAAGACAGCGAGTCGACCACTTCGAACAGTCCCGGAGTGATCTGCCTCCCATGCCCTTACCTTGCGGTAAATATGACGGTTCACCTACAGGATTTAAAGAATTCACGGAGGCTTGCATAATTTATTTCACCTTCAGACCTCAGACATATGCCTCAGATGCAGCCCGCATAGGGTTTCTGATATCTAACCTTACGGGTAACGCTCTTTCCTGGGCTACCCCGCTTGTGACCGGTGCCAGCCCGTTACTACACGATTACGCCGGGTTCACCGCCCAGTTCAAATTGGCCTTCGAAAGGCAAGAGTATGCGGTAGTCGCCAGTGAACAGTTACTGGATATTCGACAGGGAAGTTCCGATCTTCTGTCCTACATCTCCCGCTTTAAACGGGTGGCTGCAGACGCAGGCTGGCAACAGAACGCTCAGTACACCATTTTTCGCCGAGGATTGAGGGAAGACCTTAAGGATGAATTAGCAAGGGTAACCAGACCAGCTACTTTAACCGACTTGTGGTCTACAGTGGTACAGCTGGATTTCCGTCTCTCAGAACGGCGGTCTGAACGTAGAAAACAGCGTGGATTTCCTGTTACGCCTGATCCTGGGATTACCTCTCCTTCTCCTACTTGTACGTCGAAAGAGGAGCCAATGCAAATTGGGACTACTCGAGGACCACTCACCTCGGAAGAAAGAAGAAGACGCAGGGAGAACAACCTGTGTATGTATTGTGGATCTAACCAACATATTCTTAGAGATTGCCCTAATGTACCACCAAGACGTTCGGGAAACGCCATTCCTCGGAGCTAGTAGGGACGAGTTACCGAGGGGGATTTCCTGGTCCCTTTGTTTCTTTATCAGTCACACCCATGCTTACAACAGAAGACAACCGTCTCATGGTAGTCGGAGTAGAGTTATTTATCTCTCAGCAGTCCTATGAGGTTCTGGCACTACTGGACTGCGGCGCTGCTGGTTGCATTATGGACTTGGTTTGGGCAGAAAAGGTCGGCATTCGCCGTTTGCAGAAAGACGAGGACCAAAAGGTGGAAGCTGTAGATGGTAGACCACTCAGCTCGGGTCTAATCACCCATACCACACCTCCGATGCAGATGAAGATCCTACATCACAACAAAACCATTCAATTCGACCTCATCCGAGCAGCTCATTTTCCAGTAATCCTGGGGGTCTCTTGGCTTCGGAAGCATAACCCGACCATTGATTGGACAAAGAACCAATTGTCATTTACCTCAACTTTTTGTCGTCAGTCATGTTCTTCACAGACCCTGCATACTTCTGTCCACATTTTACCAGATATAACCTCCAGTTTAGATGTGTTGAAGGTAAACAGCATCCCTAAAGAATATCTCCGCTACCAGGAGGTGTTTACGGACGATGGCCCACAGGAGTTACCTCCTCATAGACCAGAGGATTGTCAGATCATTCTCCAACCCAATGCTGTTGTTCCTTTTGGACGAATGTTTTCCCTTTCCCTCAAGGAAAAGAAGGCTCTCAAGGAATATCTGGATTCTAATTCACATCATGGCCTGATCCGACCTTCATTCTCCCCTGGAGGGGCTTCACTTTTTTTTGTTCCAAAGAAGGGTTCCAATGAGCTTCGTCCTTGCATCGATTATAGGGGCCTAAACCAAGTCACGCTTAGGGATAGGTATCCCATGCCACTGATCGGAGACATTCTGGAAGCAGTACAAGGAGCAAAGATCTTTTCTAAAATCGATTTAAGAAGAGCCTACCACCTTTTGCGGATACGATCCGGTGATGAATGGAAGACTGCTTTTCGCACTCCCTTCGGACACTACGAATACTGTGTCATGCCTTTTGGCCTAGTCAACGCTCCAGCAATATTTCAAAGATTCATGGATCGCATCTTTTCTGATCTATTTTTTCATTGTGCCGTCGTCTATCTTGACGACATACTGGTCTATTCAAAAGACGCACAACTCCATTCGGATCACCTCCAACAAGTCCTTCAAAGACAATGCTGAAAAGTGCATTTTTCAAGCCTCCGAGGTCAACTATCTTGGCTTTATTCTGTCTTCGGAAGGAATCCGCATGGATCCCGCTAAGATCGACGCCATATTGCAATGGCCAACACCCCATACCATCAAAGACGTCCAAAGATTTCTAGGGCTAGCCAATTTTTATCGCAAATTCATCCAAGGTTTCTCGGATCGAGTTCTTCCCATTACAAAGCTGTTAAAAAAGTCTTCAATGCCCTTTATCTGGTCTTCTGAGGCAAACCAAGCTTTCCAACGACTTAAGGAGGAATTCTGCTCTGCCCCGGTACTTCATCAACCAGATCAGAATCTAAGATTCATTGTGGAGACTGATGCCTCCTCTGCGGCGATAGGTGCAGCCCTTCTACAGGAACATGAAGGTTTGGAACATCCGGTTACCTACATGTCCAAGACACTGAATGACAGCCAGATACACTATTCAGTGATAGAAAAAGAACTCCTGGCCATGAAATCTGCATGCGAAGAATGGAGACATAATCTACAAGGGGCTAACCATCCCTTTGAAATCAGAGCTGACCACAAGAATCTTAAAGTACTGCAAAAGATGGAATGTGTCAACTCCCGTCAGGCTCGTTGGGCGCATTTTTTCTCCCAATATGATTTCACATTGACCTACTTACCAGGTTCCAAGAACATACTGGCTGATGCTCTTTCTAGAAGGCCTTATTCAGACATGTCTCAGAAAGAATTTCCCAGTCTTATGCTTCCTGAAGTCAAAGTAATCTGTTCGGTGGAGTCTTTCTTAGAGAGGGTCCGCAAGGCCACGCGGTCCACCTCTCCTCTCTCAAAGGATCTATCCCTTAAAGATGGTTTATGTTTCAAGCAACAACGATTGTTTCTGCCAGACCGATTCACCCGTCAATCGGCTTTAAGGTGGTGCCACGATGATCCAACGGCAGGACACAGAGGTGTTAAGAACACTTTGGAATTGCTTCATCGCAAGTTCTGGTGGACCGGTATGGCCAAAGATGTTTCAACCTACGTCAAGTCATGTCCGGTATGCTGCCGATCCAAACATTGCACTCAAAAGTCGATTGGTTTTCTCCAACAACAGGACCTTCCCAAGAGACCCTGGAGCATTATTTCCACGGATTTTATTGTAGATCTGCCACCTTCGGAAGGTTGTTCATGCATCATGGTAACCGTCGACTGCTTCACTAAGATGGCACATTTCACTCCCTTGGCTGGTCTTCCCACTGCCGCTGAGATGGCGGCTGTATTTGCCAGAGAAATATTTCGCTTACATGGTACTCCGGACAAGATTATTTCTGACAGAGGTTCACAGTATACTTCAAGGTTCTGGAAGGAGCTTTGTGAGAGACTGGGAATGGAACGAGCATTATCATCTGGTTTCCACCCTCAGACTAACGGGCAGACTGAAAGAACCAATGCCACGCTGGAGCAGTATCTTCGATGCTTCACAAACGCACAACAAGATAATTGGGTTAGTCTGCTGGTCACCGCGGAATTTGCCTATAACAATGCCGAGCACAGTGCCACTGGTCTCAGTCCTTTTTTTTGTTCCTATGGTTTCCATCCCAGCTTTATTCCTTCTCTCTCCTTTCCTCCTTCTACCACTCCATCTGTGGATGCCTTACTTACCAGTATCTCGGAGGCTCACAAGTCTGCCACGGGAAGTTTGCGGGCGAGCAGTCTTCGGTATCGATCATACTGCAATCTTAAGCGCCAGCCCGTTCCAGCTTGGCGAAGGGGCACCAAGGTCTGGTTGTCTACTAGGTTTCTGCCTTGCTGGCTTCGCCCCTCTAAACTGTCTCCCCGGTACCTGGGTCCTTTCCCTATACTACACTAGATCAACCCCGTGGCCTTCCGCCTTCAGTTGCCTAAACACATGCACCGTCTCCATCCTGTATTCCATTCCTCTCTCCTGAGGGAATGCAAGGGTGATCCCTACCATCGCCCTTTGCCACAGGACCCGGTCCCCAAGGCGGTTCCTTCCGATGAGTATGAGGTGGCCTCCGTTCATGACTCCCGCTATCGGCGGGGTCGCTTGGAGTATCTCATTCACTGGTAAGGGTATCCACACTCGGAGGACTCCTGGGAACCGGTGTCACATGTTCACGCTCCAGCGTTGATTCAGCGGTTTCACCGTCTGTTCCCGGGGAAACCGGGGGGGTGTCCCTTGGGAGGGGGCATACTGTCATGCCGCCGTCTTTTGGTGGTCGCTGGCGGCTATGGAAGGCTTGGCGTTGGCGGCGCCATTAGAATGTTCCGTGTTTTTTCTCTTCACTTCCTGGTTTGACGGTCTAGTCTTTTTCTCTTGTTCCCGTATTTAACCACGCCCTCCCCTGGGCTCTGTGCGTTGCAACTTTGTTTCCTGTGCCTTGTTGCCGTGCTACTTTGTTTTCCTTACCTTACTCCAGTTGCCATTCACCGCGACCTCTATCGCGGTATCCTTTCGCTCTACTTCTCTCCTCCCCTTCCTTTCTCCCGTTCCTTATTTGTGACGGTTTCTCCACTCCGGTCTCTCGCACTGCTTCTTGTTCAGTATCAGCTTCACCGGATTCTCCAACCTACTGCTACACCGAGAAAGACTTACCTTGATTATCCTGCTCCGGTTTTTCCTGCATTCCCGGGATCACAGTCATCTCTTCCTGCTCAGGATTGGTACCAACTACATCCGTAGAGAGGTTTTTTTAAGCGGCTGCTTTTTTCCTCTCATCCTGGTTTCTGCGGGAAGGGGGCCGGCTGCTTCCCTGTTTATCAGGGGATCAGGGTGGCTTCTTCCCGCGGACGGCCGTTCCTCTTCACGAAGAAGAAGAAGCCCCAGACCAAGACCTCCAGACGAAACCCCGTTCCGGAAGAGACAGGTGAGGAGAAAGGGGAGGTGGACATTGATTTATCAGATTTGGAGGATAATACGCTGGTTCCCAACACTCGTGACAATTAGGCCTTCTGATAGACTGTCTCGTCCTTTCCAATCTTTGATTTCCTTTAAAATGGCTCCGATAGGCAATAAGGATGCCGTGCCTCCTTCTTATACTGTTAACCATAGCCCCGATTCAGTTTCTTTCTGCATACAGTGGAATGGCACCCGGTCAATGGGAGATTTTAAAGGTTGTGCCAACGTTGCAAATTTGACTGGGGAAGCCAGACCTTTGTATGTAGGCGAACCTATCTATTTTGTTTGCGGTAATGTAGCATTTCCATGGTTGCCTAGGGATTGGCAGGGAACTTGTTATCTAGGAATCCTGTTACCTGGGGTGTTTATAGCAAGTACTGTAGAGGTTTCGAAGGCTCGTCCATGGCGGGACGAGAATGGCGACACTCCAGCACAGGTTTTAGGAGATGTAGCGAAATCATTCCTTCCATTCTTTGGGCAGATAGCGAATTCCGAGGATATCAGGAAACTAGCGAGAGTACTGGAGAGAACCATCAACCGGACCACAAATATACTCTATAATATGACTTTAGAGCAGAAAGCGATCAGATTGGTAGCGCTTCAGAACCGGATGGCATTAGATGTCATTCTGGCTGAACGTGGTGGAGTATGTAAACTAGTGGGGTCCGCTTGCTGTGTTTTCGTACCGGATTCCTCTAAGGAGTATGTACTGAAAGAGATCTTAGTAAAAGATCTAATGGCGATAGATATTTCTGACAGCTATTCAGGGTGTATGGACGATGACACATGGAGTTATTTGCAGGGAGATCAGAAGTAGTTTAGCACTTGGCATAGGCCAAAAGGAGGGTTTGTCAAACTAGAAATTATATCATGCCTCCTATTGCTATGAATATATGTATATTGGCCTACGCCAAGCTGCTAAAAAGCTGCTTATAAACTACATGTGAATAAACTCGCATTGCAAGGTCCTGACCTTAGAAACCTTGTAAACTGTCATTTTGGGTCAAGCCGCCATTTTAGGTTTTCTTGCTCTACAAAGTCACCATGTGAGCTAAAATGGTAGCCTATGTTATTCAGAACAGAACTTGATTGTCATGACCTCTGTACAGCTAATGTATAACTTGCCTGCAGGCCACTTGTTAGGGTCATGAGCTGAGACCTTGTCCTTCTGCTGACCTGTGTGCAATGGATTACCTTTATCACCGAAACTGATCTATAATTGAATGAGAACACCTGCTTAACTATATTGTATAAATTAAGTCCCGCATTGTAATGTTAGGCCTAGAGCATACATTATTACCATTTCTTCTTGTTAATGTATAAACCTAAGATGAACTAGATTTGACCTGGCAAGGGACCGTAGAGCAGTAATTTATTTATGGAATGGTTAACCTGCAGAAAGGCTGGACAACAGGCTGGAGAAATGTATAAAAGCCTGACTGTTTTAATGAATATTTGCACTCACTGAGCACACCGAACCACGCCGGAGTTCGCTGTGTTGTACTGAGGGTCGATAGCTATCTGAATTTTGTTCTGTTCTTTTGTAAATGGATTGGGGGTACTTCTGTTGTGCTGATTCGATGGCATGGTGAGTGCTGGAGCTGATTCAGGGTCTACTGGACACCTGCTGTGAGGATTCCGTCTTGAATGTGCGTAGTGGCAGGGAATGGAAATTGGACTGTTGAACTACTGGTACCCTCTGAACAGCGTGAACAGTGAGTAAACCACAAAACAATATGTTGCGTAGTAATGTTGTGGTCCCAAACTAGGCGCAAGAGTGCTTGCTGACCCTCAGCATGAGTCGAAGACTTTATCAGGTTACCCAGTCCCCGAACATTCCAGCTAAAGAGTGTGACCGGTTGTTTCAGCCTCCCAGTCTGTGAAGTATGGTATAGTTCAAAGGGCACACTAGCCCCCCCCGCCCCCGTGTATCCCACAACCAGTTCCACCAAGTGTATTTTATGTATACCCTATCCCAAACAAACTCCCTCCCACCTTCCTACCCACACTGCTCCCAAACAACAGCAGTGTCATTCCCCACTCAATAACATAATACCAACACAACTCCAAACATTTGCACTTGCATGGCAGGGTTACTGTTATGTGTCATGTTATAGAGACTGCTATAGTGTCAGGACTCTGTCCTCACGTGTTCCCAAACCACTTGTATCTACATCACGTGTACCTAAACTGCGCTTTGCCAAACATGATTCTATGGGCACCTTGAAAGGCACAGGGAAATGCCCAGCAATACGGAATGTGTTGTGGTGTTTCCGTTGACGTTTCATCCCACAATAACAAAAGGCTCTGTTCCTCGCTCGCCACGCTTTACCTTGGAAACTAGGAAAGCGTGGTCGGCTGCTCCATCACGTGAATCACGCAGGAAGACGAGTCAAGTGATTGGAGTGACATAAATGAAGCCCTCTACCGAGGAACGGCATTTCTGAATGAAGTTGCTGGTTTTGTTTCTGTGGTATCCTGTTCCGTTCTTGTGTTCCATCGTTTAAGACATATTTCTTCTTCTGGACTCCGTATTTGCCTTCACTCTTGTTTGTACCATGCTCCCGCCTGACATCAGACCCTTGCTTATTTTATGGACTGCCGCTCGGATTTCCTTCTGTACTACTATGCCCGCCTATTGCCAGATACGTTTGCCTGCCTACACAGACTGCCTCTCTCTACGTTCCACGCAAGACTCTGCCCGCGTTAAGATGACCTTTGCCTGCTTCAACGGACTGTGATTTCTATGTTCCACAAAAGACTCTACACCCGGGCCCACCCGGATGGGAGGCCCGGGGCCGTAAGCTGGGAGGTGGGGGATTTGTGCGAAGTCCGGTGGGGCAGCGCCTGTTTGGCGCTGCCCCACTTAGCATGCACATGGTGGGGTCGGGCTGCTGGGTCCCTTAACAATGGGAACCCAGACAGCGCGTCTCCAAGACAGGAGGGTGAGGTGAGAGGGGCAGGTGACAACCGGTAGTCGCTGCCCCCTGTCACCTTGCCCTCCATACTTCAAAGGCCCCCCCTTCCCATCCTGCGGATGCTGAGTGGGGGCCTTTTGAAGTTCAAAGAAAGGGCCGCCTTGCCCCCAGGCTGAATTTTGCCTTTATCTTGCGGGGGCAAGGTGGCCCTTCTCATGCTTCCTCCCCGTCAGCCACGAACGTCCCGGCACCACACTCCTACAGGTGAGCCTAAAGGTGTCTTAGGGGAACTGGCCAAAAAGGCGATGGCACAGAAAACTGCCAAGATGTACAATAAGTGCTTGACTGATTTTGGAAGGATCACAAAAGTCACCAACATCAGGGATATACAGGAGTGCCATGTCAATGACTTTATGGAGTGGGCTTTCAAACAAAGCAAAAAGAAGGCATGGGCTTCATCCCATCTGGCAGCAGTTTCATATTACACTAGATTAGCGGGGGCATCCGACCCCACCCACGGCGCGCTAACCAGATATGCACTCAAGGGTTGGTCCAAAATGGAAGGGGTCAAGACAGACACTAGGCGCCCCCTCAATTTTGCTAAATTAAAAATTCTGCTAGACACCTTCCCTGCAGTATGCAACAATGCCTACGAGACCTCACTATTTAGAGCTGCCTTCACACTAAACTACTTTGGGGCATTCAGGATCAGCGAGATTCTGTTCTGACTTGAGTGTCGTGTAGACCGATGAGTCCTCTGTCCCCAAGTGACGCACAGGGGAACTAAATAGAAACCCGCTGTGCGACCTTTGAGGCCACAGGTGGGAGATGTCTTCCCAGATCCACGGAGCCTCTGGAACACCGATGCTGCTGTCAAGAAGGAACGAGGTTAAGTACCAGGCAATCACAATACAGTCAGATAAACAAAAGGATCTAAAGTGTCTTACCTATCTGGTGTAAGGGTGACCCAGGTAACCTAGTAGAGAGGTTCGAGACTCAGATGATGCGGCGGTCCCTGTAATGGTAGAACCGCAGGTTAGCGTGGATGAAGGGTTAGCCACCTGTAGGAGAGAGGGCTTGACTTGAATCCCAAGAAGGGAAAGGGCGTAGAAGTTCAGCAAGGTAACAAGGGATGATCCAAAGACAAGTCGAGGTGAAGTCCAAAAATCCGGCAACAGGTCAACAGTTCCAAGCAAAGGTACAAAGGGGTGTCCGAGGGAGTCCGAGGTAGAGTTCCGTGATCAAGATAACAAGGAGCAAGTAGTAACGCCAAACAGGGTCTGAAGCCAGCTGAGAAGCAATGAGCGTTCTGTCTCTCAAACCTTTATACTGAGTGTCCCTGGGTCATGTGACTTCTCTGGGTCATGTGACGTCCACCAAGATCACGTGAGGAACGCCACAGTGTATCACATGACCGACGTGAAGACGAAACGCCGCCCCTTCTGCTATATGTTCTCCAAGGCAATTGCCAATGCAGAAAGGGTTGTAATCGAGCCCGTACACTAAAGCTGGTACAGAGTTTTCGGTTCTGTGGGTTCACCAAATGACTTGAGCCTCGAAGCTTGGGAGGGGATGCTGGGGGAATGTGAGCAGTGTTCTGATGTCTAGTGGCCTGGTGTGCAGAGGATCGCCTAACATAGCCCCCCCCAACGGCCCACGACCCCGTGGGCAGGACGGATGATCCTTATGGAAATGGGCTACTAACCGAGGGCCGTTCAGATCAGGGGCGGAAACCCACGAACGCTCCTCCGGGCCATAACCCTTCCAATCCACCAGATACTGGAGCCCACCCCTAAACCATCTGGAACCCAAAATGGCCGACACCTCAAAAACATCAGGAGAGGTCAAGGACACCGGCGCAACAGGGGTACGAAGACGGACAGAGTCAGGACAAGGTTTGAGGAGGGAGACATGAAACACAGGATGGATACGCCAAGAACTGGGCAGCACTAGACGAAAAGCCACCGGATTCACAACCTGAGAGATCACATACGGGCCGACAAAGCGAGGTAATAACTTCCGGCAACCCACTAGGCGAAGATGGCGTGACGACAACCAGACCCTAGAACCCACCACCAGAGGGGGAGCAGCACTACGTTTGCCATCCACATGGGCCTTCATAGAAGTCTTTGCTTTGGTGAGATGAACCACGGTACTAGCATGTACAGCCGATAGATCCCTAAGACATGTCGTGGCCGCAGGGTTCGAAGAACTGGAAGCATCAGGGACCGGCAAGACCTTGGGATGTTGGCCGTAGAGGGCGTAAAAAGGAGAATAACCAGTAGCTGAATGAGCCGCATTATTGTACGCGAACTCCGCAAGCCGTAACACGGCCAACCAAGAGGTCTGATGTTGCAATATAAGACAGCGAAGGTACTGTTCCATGGATTGATTCGTCCTTTCGGTTTGCCCATCGGTCTCAGGATGATAGGCCGACGAATACCTGGTATCAATGCCCAATAATCTCGTCAACGATCTCCAGAACCGAGAGGTGAACTGTGAACCTCGATCGGATATAATGACCGAGGGGAGGCCGAATAGCATGAACACATGTTCAAAAAACAAATCCGCCGAGACAGGGGCCGAAGGAATGCCTTTACAAGGAACAAAACGAGCCATTTTTGTGAACGTGTCCACCACTACCCAGACGGAATCAAAGCCTTTCGACTTGGGGAGATCAGTAACGAAATCCATAGTCAACGTATGCCAGGGCCTAGGAGGTACCGGAAGCGGAAGTAACAACCCAACCGGTCGACCTCTTCGATGTTTAGCCTGAGCACATACGTCGCACGAATTGACATAACACTCCACATCGCGCTTCATAGAAGGCCACCAACACCAACGCTTGAGAAGATCTAAAGTGCGCTCTTGTCCGGGATGGGCATTAAAGGGAGCATCATGAGACCACTCAAGGGCCAGATTACGAGTGTCAGGTGTGGGAAGGAACAGGCGTTCATGTACGAAAGGTAATCCATCAGAATACACCGGATCCCATTCTCGCAACTGATCAGAATGATTGCTAGTCCAGGATCGGACCGAGTCTAAAAGCGACAATGAGGGTGTACAGAGACAAATCACATGACTCTTCCCGAGAACAGTGTCAGGGAAGGCAGGCAACTGGACCCCCCCCGGGGAACGTGACAAGGCATCTGCTTTCCCATGTGAAGTGCCAGGACGATGCATAATATGAAAATCAAAAGGGGAAAAGAAAAGGTGCCATCGGACCTGTCTGCTATTAATGCACTTCAGAGAAGCCAGATCCTGTAAATTCCGATGATCTGAGTATACTGTGATGGAGTGTTTAGCCCCCAGAAGATGATGACGCCAAACACGGAAGGCATCCATGACAGCCAAGAGTTCTTTCTCCGTAACGGTGTAATGAGACTCAATACTGGAAAACTTACGGGAATGGTATGCCACTGGATGTAATTTGCCTGTAGTAGGACACGTTTGAGACAGTACCGCACCGAGAGCAAAGGAAGAGGCATCCGCCTCAACTATGAACGGAAGATCAGGATTGGGGTGTTGGAGTACCGGTGCGGTAGTGAAGGCGGTTTTCAAAGCCTCAAAAGCCTCCTGATGTTCCCTGTGCCAATGATAGGGTACCTGAGGACTAGTCAGAGCCGTGAGCGGCGCAACAATTGTGGAAAAAGAAGAAATGAAACGTCTATAAAAGTTGGCGAATCCCAAAAAGGCCTGCAAGGACTTGAGTGTTTGAGGTACTGGCCAATCCAATACTGCTTTGACCTTAGATTCGTTCATGGATAATGCCACAGGGGTGATGTGGAAACCCAGAAACTCAACAGAAGTTTTATGGAACTGACATTTCTCAGGTTTGGCAAATAAGGAATGTTCTCTCAAACGGGATAGTACTTCTCAAACATGCTTTACATGGTCATCAAGATCACGAGAAAAGATTAAGATGTCGTCCAAGTACACAACCATGTAAACATCCAGAATATCCCTGAATATGTCATTCATGAATCGTTGGAATGTGGCCGGGGCATTACATAGGCCAAAAGGCATGACTAAATATTCGTACAAGCCGTAACGAGTACAGAAAGCCGTTTTCCACTCGTCTCCCTCGCGAACGCGTACTAAATTGTATGCGCCACGTAGGTCAAGCTTGGTGAAAATGGAAGCATGTGTTAAATGGTCTAGAAGTGGGGTGATTAACGGGATTGGATATCTATCCTTTTTTGTGATAGCGTTAAGACGCCGATAATCCACACAAGGACGTAAATCCCCCTTCTTCTTGGGTACAAAGAAAATGGGACTTGCCGCTGGTGAAGTGGAGGGGCGGATGTGTCCTAAACGTAAGGCGTTCTGTACATACTCTTTCAATGCTTGTTCCTCCGAAGGGGACAAAGAATAGATCCTGCCCGAAGGGATAGTGGAATCAGGAAGTAATTTGATTGGGCAGTCATATGGTCTATGTGGAGGAAGTACCTCGGAAGAGCCCCGATCGAAAACTGATTCGAATGCTTTGTACTCAGGCGGAATCCCAGACACCAACCCCCCAACAGTATGTGAATGCACAATCTCTGGATCATCAACAGTGAGTTGAGCTAAAGCTCCCAAGGCCCGAGAAGGTGTGTCAGAGGCTTGATGGACCGGGAGACAATAATTCTGACAGACTTCGGACTCGAAGAGTACAGTGCCTGACTGCCAATTGATCAGTGGATTATGTTCACGTAACCATGGAATTCCTAGTATGATACCGAATTGGGGTGTGGTAATTAAATCAAAACTTAAGGTTTCTGTGTGTGTTTCTTGTATGTTCAACAAGAGGGGTGCAGTTTGGTGTCTAACAGGACCAGAAACTAATGCAGAGCCGTCTACGGCTTGGACATGTTCCGGTCGTGTTTTTACCACTAAAGGTAGGTTGAGGGAATGGGCCAAATCAATATCTATGTAATTACCAGTGGCACCTGAATCAATGATGATATTGACTGCAAGAAGAAGGCCTGTAGAGGGACATAGAGTAGCCTTTACAGAGATGGGTTGGACACGAGCAAAGGCAAGAGAGGTACCCGGAGAGGATGACGGGACACTCGACCTGTTCTCCGGATCTAAGGTCGAGCCATCCGAAAAACCTGGCTCTTCTTGGGACGTCGAGGACACTCTTTCACAAAATGTCCAGTGGTGCCACAATAAAAGCATGCATTATCCACCCTTCTACGTTCCCTCTCTGATGTTGTAATAGGACTATGTAAACCTCCCACTTGCATAGGTTCTTCTGTACTGGAAGCAGGAGTACTAGCAAGAGTAGGATGGGAAGAGACCCCCAATTCAGCTCTACGCTCTGATCGTCGTGCATCTACCTGCAAGACGAGATCAACCAATTCCTGATACTGAGTAGGCATAGAAGGGATCACTGATAAAGCATCTTTCATGGTGTTACTCAACCCCCTATAAAAGACCACCGCCCGCTTGTTTTCTGGCCATGATGTTTCCGCAACTAGTTGATTGAACCGGGTGATGTATTCTATCAAAGTCCTTCTACCCTGAGTCAGTTCTAACAACTCCAAATCCCTAGACTGTGTGTTGTGTCGGGTATCGAATACTCGAGACATTTCTAGAACCAACAAATCAAAGTCGTAAAGGACTGGGCTATTATTCTCTAGCAGGGGATTAGCCCAAGCGGCAGCCGTTCCGGCTAAATGGGAGAGGGCGAAGGCGGCTTTAGTAGTGGAAGTAGGAAAAGCCAAAGGTCTGCATAAGAAATGTAACTTGCACTGATTAACAAAGGTTCTGAATTTCTTGGGGTCACCTTGATACCGTTCCGGAGCAGCCAGGGGGGAAGGAGTTGGGAGGATCATTGGAGTTGGGACTGTAGAAGTAGCCAAGGGAGGGGGTGTAGTGGAGGAGCTGGCATCTCCAAACTCAGGGTCTGCAGGAAGGGAATGCTGAACACTCTGTATGGAATCCAACCTTTGGTGGATCACTGTGTTCGCGGCTGCCATATCTGCCCTTAATACTGTAATTGCCTGGACTAAAGCAGCTATGGGTTCTTCCGTGGATCCCTGCATCGTCAAACACGACTAAACGGCTTCTCAGTCTGTTCTGACTTGAGTGTCGTGTAGACCGATGAGTCCTCTGTCCCCAAGTGACGCACAGGGGAACTAAATAGAAACCCGCTGTGCGACCTTTGAGGCCACAGGTGGGAGATGTCTTCCCAGATCCACGGAGCCTCTGGAACACCGATGCTGCTGTCAAGAAGGAACGAGGTTAAGTACCAGGCAATCACAATACAGTCAGATAAACAAAAGGATCTAAAGTGTCTTACCTATCTGGTGTAAGGGTGACCCAGGTAACCTAGTAGAGAGGTTCGAGACTCAGATGATGCGGCGGTCCCTGGAATGGTAGAACCGCAGGTTAGCGTGGATGAAGTGTTAGCCACCTGTAGGAGAGAGGGCTTGACTTGAATCCCAAGAAGGGAAAGGGCGTAGAAGTTCAGCAAGGTAACAATGGATGATCCAAAGACAAGTCGAGGTGAAGTCCAAAAATCCGGCAACAGGTCAACAGTTCCAAGCAAAGGTACAAAGGGGTGTCCGAGGGAGTCACGTCGATACGCACAACAACTGGAGAGGGAGACACAAAGAATTACAGCTGCAGAGGGCAGAATCAGCACAGCAGAAGACAATATAGTATCATTGCAAAACACTGCGGCCTCTTTATCCAAGGATATGAAACTAGTGAAAGCGCAATGTGATGACTTGAAGTTATAAGGATGGCACTGTATCAAACAATAAGACAGACACAAGTGACCACAGTTCAAGGGTGTTTATTGAACTGGAATTGGGTTTGAAAAACACCTATCTAATCCTAAATCTAAACATGGGAGCAAGCTACGACCATCAAATAATAATAACACAGTCCTAGTGGTACCTTGGAAAAATAAAAGGGCCTATACTAATAAACCTATTGCCAATCCTTACATCTAAATACAAATGGTGTGGGAAACAATGTTATGCAAAAGAAAAGTGTTCAAGAAATGATATGTCAGGATATTCAAGCCGTTGGCTTCTCTTCCGCACATTTTCATCACAGGATCAAGGCGGCACACTCGAGCTTAGCACAGTCTCTGGCTTCTCTAGCACGAGGGTGCAGTTCAAAACTTCAACATCTTGTCCATCTGTGTTAAAGTCTCTTTGTCATTCAAAGTCTAATTTCCAAGGGGTCTGATGTAACATGACAAACATCAAAATTCCTTTTGCTTCAGGATTTCACATGTACACATTCTCACAATATTCACAGTTTGGTCTCCCTCACCTGGGCTCAGACCATGGATCCCCCTCCTTCGGGCTCTGACCCCTTGTTTCACAATGTTCACAATTTGATATCCCTCGTTCAGGCTCGGACCGACTTTATCTACTTTGTTATAAACTTTTCTTTACTGTATCAACATCAAAGACTTTCGATTATGCGCAGTATTTTGCTAGACCCGTTGCAGGACCACTTCAATTTACAATCCTTTGCCACTCTTTCATTTTCATCAACTCTCAGCTGGATACCTTACAGAGACCTTCGGTTGAGCACCCACGCAGTGCCTGACCACTCTGCCAAAGGTATCATATCTTGGGTTCAAAGTTCAATCACTTATCAGCAATTCAACTTTACTTGCGTTAGTTATCACGCGTGCTGATACAATGTTCGTACCAGCGCTCGCCATACAATGTTGCCGCTTGCAACCTTGGCTTCAGCACAGACCGGTCTTGTATTGGTCTCCCCAACTCACCGGCTGTGTTGTTTTTACTGACGCTGCTTTGATGTTGGAGCCAAGCACAGGACCACGGCAGCTCGCAATTCTCCCTGCCTTGATTATTGATGTGGGAGGGCGCCGAGTACCTCTGACACACAATGCAGGATTCCTCAGCCTGGCTTCTTTGTCTTACGCTTTCTATTCGCAAGGCTTTGTGAAAGTAACAGTTCCTTGTCGAAAAGGTCAAGGCAACCTCCCTCCTTGTGATCCCCTTCTGTTTCAACCCCCTTCTCCTCATGTTAAACTGCCATCTTGGAACTGCTCTTTCCTTGTGTGCTTAGCCTTGCTCCAAATGTGGTCTCATACTCTGCCTTTTATCTATGTGGGGAAGGGTAATGGAAGTCAGGTGTGTGTGTGGTGGTCCGTAATTGCTTGATCTTGCCTGACCATTGTATTGGTAAACGTCAGGTAAACGGCTCGGGTGTTAGTCCAATTTCTCGCATAGCGGGCTGTCTGTGAGAAAGTGTTTGTATTTTGTAAAAGGGGGGGTGGGGGTTGAGTTCCTTAATATCCTACTTGGTAGGATGGGGTAAAGGTGTTACAGGGAAGGGGATACTGTGTCTCATCATCAAATGTCCCTGTCCCACTCCCTGAAGACACCCCATCCAGGTGATCCTCCCACACTGGTCCACCCCCAGGAACTGGGTTCAAAGGCGATGGCTGTGTCCTGGCCACCTGGAAGACAGATCCCCAGGGACTAGTGGGTGAGACGGTATTACCGAAATTGTTCGTTTACAATTGTTCGAATTAACAATTGACCGAATTTAAAGGGTCACAATTGACCTTTTCACAATTGACCGAATATATATATTTACAACTGTTCGAATGACAATTCACCTTTTCACAATTGACCTAATTGTGAAGGTCAATTGTACCTTATATGTGGGGGGAACAACCCCCACCCAATGCCAAACCCCCCAACACCCCTATATATATATATATCGGTTTGGTTCCCCCCACATATAAGGTACAATTGACCTTCACAATTAGGTCAATTGTGAAAAGGTGAATTGTCATTCTAACAGTTGTAAAACGAACAATTCGTATACAACCGGTGAGACACCTTCTGCTTTCTCACAGAGTCCACATCCCGCCAGAGCAGCCTGAGCATCAAAGGGGTGCCAGAGGACACGCTACGAGGAAATATGGATATGGCGGTTGAGGAACTGATCAGGAAACTTCAGGACGACCCAGGGCTATTGCTGCACTTCACTGTGGAACGTGCTCACACGGTCCTCGCAGCAAGGCCCAAACCAGGGGAATATCCGCACAAATCTTAAACTATAGAGACAGGGACCGAATGCTACATCGTGCCAGAGAGCTGAAAGAACTACGGTTCAAATCACATAGCCTCCTCATATACCCAGACTTTACCGTCGCAGTACAACAGGAAAGACGCACATTTGCTGGTGTAAAAAAACTGCTGAGAGAAAGAAACGTGCCGTATGCAATGCTGTTTCCGGCAAGACTTAAGCTCCAACATAACAGCAAAACCTATTTCTTAACAGTCCCATCCAAAGTCATATCCTTCATCGTAGCTCAAATCCCACTGTGCCCATCCCAACCTGGGGGCTTGTCCTCCACCTGAAGTTTACCAGATTGTATCTTGTCATTATGTGGCTAGTGAATATGTGTTCATTGTAATTGTAATGATAGTTTTTACGGATCTGACCTCTATATGTAAAGGATCAACCTGCCCTTGAATGTCTCTCTGCAGGATGACAGACCCTTCCACCAATGCTTAAGGAGACAGTAGAACTCGTAGATGACAAATTCTTCCTACAAATGTACCCCTTGGTTGTTCGATTGCGACAATCCAAGGTGTCAATTCATGGAAAGACAGGGGACTCAACCTCGACTCCACCGGCTGTAAGGCAAAAAAGCACACGGTTAGCACTACAGTAGCAACCACAATTAAGGGCACTACTTGAGCAAGGAATGAGGTGAACCTTTGAATCAGAGCAGACTATGTATACCAGGCAGTAGGCAGTACAGAGTGATGGGTCAGTGATTTTCAGGGCCAAGGTGGCACCTACAATACAGTACAACAATTAGAAGGATGCTGGGCCAGGGGACAGTAGTGTACAGAAGGAAAGTTCCTTGCCCGGTTTGAGTCCAGCAGCAGTTCAGATGTGGGATTCGGGCGTGTGCAGAAACGAGGAATGAACAATCCGTGAAGTGGAAACAGTTCTACCCCGACTGCACGAGGACGCCTAACAAAGGTGCAGCAGCAGTCCCTAGTCCGTGCAGGAGGAGGAGAAGCAATCCACAGAAACAACAATTCGTGTGGTGGGAGCGGTGTCCAAAAGCGGTCAGTGAAACAGGCAAGGTTGGCGTTAGGCAGGCATAAGCCTGGAAGTGTTTTTGTGCTGGGGAGTGGCATGCGGGTGACGCGGATGGATGACAAGTGTGACAAGACAGGCAATACAGTAATGACAGTTGTAGGAATGAGGAGACTGACGACCAGGATGTGAGGTGGAAAAACTTTGGCCACAAGCTTTATTTTAGTACCAGCCATGGTGCAAAAGAAAAACCAGCCATAACATCACATAAGGATAACAATACTATATTTTGGGGACAGAGGGAACAGGTGAGCGGGGGGCCCTAATTCCAATTAGGGGCCCGCTCGAGGCTGATCCCCGCCGCCATTCAAATGAAAGCTTGTGACAATTGTTTGGCCCCAGCGTGGGAGCTGTGACATGTTCATAATTGCTTGTCTTTGGAGCAGGTTCATCCTGCTTTCTCTTGTCCTTTCCAAGTGAGGTGGGGAGGTGTGCACTTGTGTGCCTTTCATTGCTGTCCAATCTGACCAGGTTTAGCACTTGCGCCCTCTCTTGCTCACAGGGTGATTTTCGCTGAAGTTATGGCTCTTGATCCGTATTTTTTGATAAAACAAAACCCCGCGTTGTGAAGCCTTTCACTTGATCCTCCGCGGGATGTGTTCTTGGAGTCATTTTGATTTATTTGGTCATGTGTTTTGCACTTTTCCATGGATGGAGGCGTTTTAGCCTCTTGGTCCCTCTTTGGAGATGAATTTGGCACTTTCTCCACACATGATCCGTTTGCGGGCTAGTTGTTTCCTCGGGGGTGGGTTCTAGGAGCCTTACTAGGGTCTTCCCTGCTCCTGATCCACTTGTGCTACGAGACCCCTTCCGCGCATTAGGCTGCTTGTTTTTACAGCCGGGGTGGGTTCAAAGAGCCTTACTGGGTTTTTACCCTGCTCCCGATCCACTTGCATTGTGAGACCCCCTCAGGGCTTAAAGCTGCTTGTTTTTACAGCCGGGGTGGGTTCAACGAGCCTTACTGGTTTTTTACCCTGCTCCCGATCCACTTGCATTGTGAGACCCCTCAGCGCATAAAGCTGCTTGTTTTTACAGCCGGGGAGGGTTCAAATAGCCTTACTGGGTTTTTACCCAGCTCCCGATCCACTTGCATTGTGAAACCCCCTCAGCGCTTAAAGCTGCTTGTTTTTACAGCCGGGGTGGGTTCAAAGAGCCTTACTAGGTTTTTACCCTGCTCCCGATCCACTTGCGTTGTGAGACCCCCTCAGCACTTAAGGCTGCCTGTTTTTACAGCTGGAATGGGTTCAAATGAGAGCCTTACTAGAATGTTCCCTGTTCCCGATCCACTTGTGTTGTGAAACCCCTTCAGTGCTTGTGTTGTACTATTTCGCTGCTGGGGTGGATTCTAAGGGCTTAGCTGGGAACTTCCCCTGCCCACGATCCACTTGCGTACCCCAGTGCGCTTATCTTGCATAAAAAATGCGAGGGGGTGGATTCCGGAGCCTTACTAGGAACTTACCCTGCTCCTGATCCACTTGTGGTGAGACCCCCCTTCTGCATGCATGGAGGTGGATACTTGAGGCTTACTAGTACATGTTTCTGCTCAAGTTCCTCTCTCCTTTTCAGTTTTGTAATACCCCTAGAGCTCCCACCTGTATTGATGTTCTCTGGTGTATTCTGAGCACCTGGGTCTTCTATAACTGTATTTTCCTAGAAGATTAACTAATAGACAAAAGACCCCCCGGTATTTTAAAAAAGGCCCTTCTTGGAGTTGAATTTTTATGTTAATTTTTTAAAATGAGGCGTTTTAGCCTCCCCTAATGATATGCTTGTGTTCCATCTTCTACCTGGCCCTCGCTATAGCTTTTCCTTACAGTTATTTGCAGGGTGGGAGGGATGGTTTTTTTAGACCTGCAGCCGTCCTGCTGCTGTTCGTGGCTGACGGGGAGGAAGCATGAGAAGGGCCACCTTGCCCCCGCCAGATAAAGGCAAAATTCGGCCTGGGGGCAAGGCAGCCCTTTCTTTGAACTTCAAAAGGCCCCCGCTCAGCATCGGCAGGATGGGAAGGGAGGCCTTTTAAGTATGGAGGGCAAGATGACAGGGGACAGCGACTACCGGTTGTCACCTGCCCCTCTCACCTCACCCTCCTGTCTTGGAGACGCGCTGTCTGGGTTCCCATTGTTAAGGGACCCAGCAGCCCGACCCCACCATGTGCATGCTAAGTGGGGCAGCGCCAAACAGGCGCTGCCCCACCAGACTTCGCACAAATCCCCCACCTCCCAGTTTACGGCCCCGGGCCTCCCATCCGGGTCGGCCCGGGTGTATAAGCCTGGAAGTGTTTTTGTGCTGGGGAGTGGCATGCGGGTGACACGGATGGATGACAAGTGTGACAAGACAGGCAATACAGTAATGACAGTTGTAGGAATGAGGAGACTGACGACCAGGATGTGAGGTGGAAAAAACTTTGGCCACAAGCTTTATTTTAGTACCAGCCATGGTGCAAAAGAAAAACCAGCCATAACATCACATAAGGATAACAATACTATATTTTGGGGAGGAGGGAACAGGTGAGCGGGGGGCCCTAATCCCAATTAGGGGCCCGCTCGAGGCTGATCCCCGCCGCCACCCTGAGGGGATGCTGACCGGCGTCTCCCAGGTCCCCCCAAAATAAGAGATTGTGAATTAAGTACAGCCTCTGGCTGCTAGGGTCCAGAAAATATTTCTGGTGAAGATGTCCATACCTTCATTGGACAGGTGAACCCCGTCACTGCAGAACATGGCCTGGTTGTGTACCGAGATACCATGTTTAATAAATTTGAGGCCTGAGAAAAGGCAGAAATTGGCCACAGCTTTGTTCAGTTTGCGCCTAGAAATCTCCATGGCTTTGTTGCACTCTGCCCCATGCCAATGTTGGCGAGGGATGATTTCTGACATCATCACTTCTGTTCGAAGTCTTAGCATGTGTGCCAGGGATCTGAGGGAGGTGCAGATTTCAGCCAGGAGAAGCTTCCTGCCCAGCTGAGGCAAGTCATTGCCCACGAGGTGTATGATGAGAAAATCGGGGGGAGGTGAGCAGGCCCCCAGTAGGCCAGCCAATTTGTCGTGTAGGTCTCCCAAGCGCATGCCCGGCTTGCCCCACCAGTAGGTGATGGTGTCCTGGAAATGCATGCCGTCCTGGGTTTCCTCCAGCCATCTGCTGGCCCTGGTAATGAAAGAGTGGCCCACGATCCACGCCGTCTGGGACGGGGGTAGCCTGTGGTTAGAGGAAAATGGTGGGGGGGAGACAGAGGATACTATTAGATCAAGTCTTTTCTGATGTATCTTTTGTAAGCCCCCGATTTCCAACCCCCAATCCCTTTTATGGCTTTCTCTTGCAGCCCCCCCATCCAGGCTGAAGTGGCTGCTCCTATCCTGAAGGAGTGGGATCCAAACTCAGTAGGATTCCATCCTATAGCTATTATAATCTTCTTGAGGACAGACCTCACCTGGAATCTACTGAGGGCAGACCCATTTTTGTGTGTGAATAATTGCCCCCCCCCGACTGGGGCGCTTGTTCATGAATGCCCTGGTGGTGCAAATGGGGCAATATTCTGTTTCCTCAATGCAGTACAGGTTGATGATCCTCCCTTTTCCTAACTGGTCAGTTTTGGACCTACACAGTTTCACAGCCATGGAATCCTTCCCCAGGTGGATGTCGCCTATATCCAGCCCTTCCTCTGATCCTGTGTTTTTGGAGGCTATCTGTTAGGCGATCCTCTGCACACCAGGCCACTACACATCAGAACACTGCTCACATTCCCCCAGCATCCCCTCCCAAGCTTCGAGGCTCAAGTGATTCGGTGAACCCACAGAACCGAAAACTCCGTACCAGCTTTAGTGTACGGGCTCGATTAAAACCCTTTCTGCATTGGCAATTGCCTTGGAGAACATATAGCAGAAGGGGCGGCGTTTCGTCTTCACTTCGGTCATGTGATACACTGTGGCGTTCCTCACGTGATCTTGGTGGACGTCACATGACCCAGAGAAGTCACATGACCCAGGGACACTCAGTATAAAGAAGTGATGTCATCCAGCTTAACTGGACAAAAGCCTTTCTGCATTGTGTCCAAACGCTGTTGTATATTTAATGGCTTTGCAATGGGAGGGGATGGGGAGCTGCTTGACACAAGCGCAGCCGACATAGGTGGGTCCATGGGTCTATGAGCTGCTTTTGCATATTCCCCAGGGCTAACGTTAAAGCCTTTGCTTTGCTCAGGCTTCCAACTTGCCCAGGGCATTACTTGGCACGCTAAAGTCCCCGCCTGTCAGGGTTTATTGCTTAATTATGAAAAAATATAAATGTTACAAAATGACGATAAAGCAAGTGGGTGAATTTGTAGGGTTTTGTTGTTTTGAGCTGAACCCATATTGTCCCTTAAACCACGTTTTATACTGAGTTTCTCAGGTTTTTATGCTTGAATATTAACTGAAGGTTTTTCACAGATTTGTAAG
Organism: Ambystoma mexicanum; assembly: GCF_040938575.1. NCBI lineage: Eukaryota > Metazoa > Chordata > Amphibia > Caudata > Ambystomatidae > Ambystoma > Ambystoma mexicanum. The sequence continues at coordinate 989,592,313 of NC_090921.1, forward strand.
GGGTTGTATACACTAACATATCAATGGTGCCTTGTGGACACAGCCTATGGCAATGACCCAGGCTACATAAACCCAGTCATAGTGGACACCGGCCATGACCGTTGTCCAGATAGCCTATGGCGTGGAATCTGTCCATGCCCAGGGCCCACAAGCCATCTGAAATATCCACTGGACACTGCCTATACTTGTGGGATAAGATATAGCCCTGGAGGCCAGAAACAAAGAGGCATGAGTGCTTTGTGAAGTCCCATTGAAGTATAAGGCCAGCACAGAAATAGTGATATCAGACATGAGGCTTATTGAACCAGAAACAGGCCTAAATCTCAAAGGAAAGAAAGTGGGCCTAAATCTCAAAAGTGCAAAGATATGCGCAATGCCTTTCAGCAAGGAAAAGAAAGACGTTGCTGACGATGCGGTTTTACTAAATCCATGGAAAGACATTTTTTACTTAAAGAGACAGATAGATGTGTGTACATTATCTTCAATGTAATACCAGATTGTTCTCCAGTAGTCTTAAGTGAAACCAAGCTTATTGCAATTATAAGAAATAAAAGACCTTCCTTTTTCCTCATCAAAAGACAGTATGCAGAGAGAAGTGCCTACTAGGCTTTCAGAGTTTGAACATTGTTTTCTCATATAACTGACCTATAAATATGAACAATCCAGAAGTGATACTCGTGTCTTTTGGAACTGGGAGATTAAAGAGGTACATTGCACATGGTTATAAGGCCCAAGTGCCTTATATAATGTGATTTAAAATGCATTGTGCGTGAATTTAAAAGCCATGTATTGCAGAATTTTACATGCAGCTGGGCGTGTCTCCTGAAAATGAAACGTAACCTCCAAGACCTTTCCTCTGCTGATCCTGGATATGGAGCTCTGCTTGTCAACAATCAATCAGGTGCATTACTTGAAATAATATAAAGAAATGCACTGCCTAGATATAAACCACAGTGGAAATAAAGCCATGCCTGTTCTTTCAGCAGAAGTGACCTTGAGGTCACAACTCCCATAAAATGTACATTACAGTTGCAGCCACGGCCATTACAAGGTCACAAAAGTATAGGCGAAGATAAACATGAGCCAGCCTCTGACTGATCACATGCTTAAGGGGGAATGCAACTTAAGAGAACAAAGGAAAGGCTGGAGTTTAGTTAATAGAAGAATACAAAATATTGCATAAAAGGGCAGTGTATATGCCACAACCGTCATTCGGGACTTTTATTAAAGGATACAGTAACCCCCTTTGAACCACGCCAAACTGATTTTTGTGTGATAAACATAACAGAAGTTATTAATGAAAATTTGATTTGGGCCTTCCCTTGATTCTGAGAGATTTGAAAGTTGGTGTGAGGGTGAAGGACAAAATTAGCATGGGAACTAGGAAGTGGCATTTTTTTCACTGATATGGCTCCTGAGTAAATTAAGAAAACCCGTGTCTCTGCATAGGAAGGGCATGCTGACTTCAGATTAGCACCATCTGATCTGCCTTAAAATGTCGTTCTTAAAATATATCCATACATGCAAAGATTTGAAAAATTAGAGTACTTGCCATGTTCATAGATTTTCAGAGTTTGAACATGCCAAGTACACATGTCAGTTTTGGATGACAAAGCTTTCTCCTCCCACAGATTTCCTAACTGAAACCCCTCATCTCCTTAACCTATTAGCACACAAGTGGGAGGTGGGTAGAGAAAACCAACCAATCCCTCTCGCAGGAATCAAGACAGTTTGTGATGTCATTTGCCCTATAAGTAAACCAGTTTGCATAAGATCTGGGCTTTTTCACTTATTGCGGGAGGTAACCTGCTGCTGAACTCTTGCGAGAAACACCCAGGCAGAGAGGCCCTAAATCTTGCATTGGAGAAAGGGACCAGGAGACATAGAAGCTGATTGGGACCCCTTGGAGGAGCCAGAGGGGGCTATCCTTGACTGACACCCTTGCTGTCCCAGAGGTGCCCTGATGTTCCCTGATGCCCATTACAAGACCTCTGCTGTAAGTAAAACTATTCCAAACCCATAGATTGTATAGGCCCTGCATTTTTCTCAAGTATTGTTCTAGTTTTTCCTCATAGCAAAATATCCTGTTTGTCTGTGTAGATCCTTAGCATATTTAATTAAAGTAAGTCAATTAATTCCCCTCTAGAAATCACAGGATGTGTTTTGATAGCATTCGAAACTACCAAGCTCTTCCCAGTGTGTTTTGAACCAATATGGACCTAAAGATTTGCCAAAAGAATTAATCCCAAAACCCTGTTTCCAAGTTTCACACGCGATTGGCCCTGTGTGAGTGGGGTATGTGTATTCCTGGGGTGCGCAGGAAGTTTCACACGTGATAGGTCCTGTGCGAGTGGGGTGCGTGTATTCCTGGGGTTCGCAGGAAGTTTCACACGCGATCGGAGTGGGGAACGTGTATTTCGGGGGTGCGCGGGAAGTTTCACACGTGATAGGCCCTGTGCGAGTGGGGTACGTGTATTCCTGGGGTGCGCGGGAAGTTTCACACGCGATTTTGCTGTCAGAGCTGGGTACGTGATTTTCGAGGGTGCGCGGGGAGTCCTACACGTGAATTGGCAGTGTGGGTCCTCCCAGGTGTTCCCTCTACACCCTCCACGGTCCCTGCAGGCAGCCCGCACCACAGGGGACTACCCTGCACCCCTGGTCACTCCTGCGGGCTGCCCATCCACCATGGGCATGCCCCCCAGCCAAGCCACATGTCAACTTGCACTACTGATCACCAACTCATGTCCCCCAGCACCCCCACCCCCCAGCAGTCAGGGCCACCTGCCAGCAGGCCCCCACTCATGTCCCCCAGCACCCCCACCCCCCAGCAGTCAGGGGCACCGGCCAGCAGGCCCCCACTCATGTCCCACACATGTCCCCCAGCACCCCCACCCCCAGCAGTCAGGGGTACCTGCCAGCAGGCCCCTACCCATGTCCCCCAGCACCCCCACCCCCCAGCAGTGAGGGGCACCTGCCAGCAGGCCCCCACTCATGTCCCCCAGCATCCCCACCCCCCAGCAGTCAGGGGCACCTGCCAGCAGGCCCCCACTCTTGTCCCCTAGCACCCCCACCCCCAGCAGTCAGGGGCACCTGCCAGCAGGCCCCCACTCATGTCCCACACATGTCCCCCAGCACCCCCACCCCCCAGCAATCAGGGGCACCTGCCAGCAGGCCCCCGCTCATGTCCCCCGGCACCCCCACCCCCAGCAGTGAGGGGCACCTGCCAGCAGGCCCCGACTCATGTCCCCCAGCATCCCCACCCGCCAGCAGTCAGGGGCACCTGCCAGCAGGCCCCCACTCTTGTCCCCTAGCACCCCCACCCCCAGCAGTCAGGCGCACCTGCCAGCAGGCCCCCACTCATGTCCCACACATGTCCCCCAGCACCCCCACCCCCCAGCAGTCAGGGGCACCTGCCAGCAGGCCCCCGCTCATGTCCCCCGGCACCCCCACCCCCAGCAGTCAGGGGCACCTGCCAGCAGGCCCCCACTCATGTGCCCCAGCACCCCCGCCCACCAGCAGTCAGGGGCACCTGCCAGCAGGCCCCCACTCATGTCCCACACACATGTCCCTCAGCACCCCCACCCCCCAGCAGTCAGGGGCATATGCCAGCAGGCCCCCACTCATGTCCCCAGCACCCCCACCCCCCAGCAGTCAGGGGCACCTGCCAGCAGGCCCCCACTCATGTCCCACACATGTCCCCCAGCACCCCCACCCCCCAGCAGTCAGGGGCATATGCCAGCAGGCCCCCACTCATGTCCCCAGCACCCCCACCCCCAGCAGTCAAGGGCACCTGCCAGCAGGCCCCCACTCATGTCCCCCAGCACCCCCACCCCCAGCAGTCCGGGGCACCTGCCAGCAGGCCCCCACTCATGTCCCCCAGCACCCCCACCCCCCAGCAGTCAGGGGCACCTGCCAGCAGTCCCCCACTCATGTCCCACACATGTCCCCCAGCACCCCCACCCCCCAGCAGTCAGGGGCACCTGCCAGCAGGCCCCCACTCATGTCCCCCAGCACCCCCACCCCCTGGCAGTCAGGGGCACCTGCCAGCAGGCCTCCACTCATGTCCCACACATGTCCCCCAGCACCCCCACCCCCCAGCAGTCAGGGGCACCTGCCAGCAGATCCCCACTCATGTCCTCCAGCACCCCCACCCCCAGCAGTCAGGGGCACCTGCCAGCAGGCCCCCACTCATGTCCCCCAGCACCCCCACCCCCCAGCAGTCAGGGGCACCTGCCAGCAGGCCCCCACACATGTCCCCCTGCCCCCACATCATGTCGATCCTCAATCATGGGCCTAATGGCCAGCCACATCACACCCCATGCCACCCCAGCCCAAAGACCCAACCCAGTATTGCATCCACCCACATAGAAATGCCCATTACATGATACAACCCGAATGGCAAGTATGTAAATGAACACATGTCCGTCACACACACACAATGAGTGCAAGTGAATGTGAAAACCCACATCATGGCATGCATGAAATCAATGAGAGAATACCACACATCGAAGTATGAAACAAAAATGTATTGAACCCAAAATGGATGTAATGAAAAGAAAACACACAATAATGTGAAGAAGAAATAAAATGCAGCATGTCCAGAAAATAATCAAAAATATGAAATAAGAATTCAAAGAAATCCAAATGAAAATGTGTCCAAAGTCTCGGTCCAACAAAGCAAATCCAAGGGAAAAAAATAAGTGAAATCCATTGCGCCATGGTGAAATGAAAAAAAAATAATAATAAATCCACTGTTCAACTATATACAAATCACCAATCCAGGGTCCATGAGCCCAACAAATGAAATGAAACCTACAAAAAAGACTACCTAACAAAGAACTATATACAACAACGTGGTGCATTGTCCAATCGCCCCAAAATAAACAAAAACAGAAAGGAAACCTAACACTATCTAACTATATACAATGGCGGCGGGCAAGTCCTGCGGCTCACTCTGTGCTGTCCCGGGCCAGGGCATCATCGAACTCCATGTCAATGTCCCAGAGGCGGGCCTCTGCCCTGGCCCCGAGGTCTTGCAGGGAGGCAATCATGGCCTGTTCCAACTCCCTGCGAGTTGCCTCGAGGCACTCTGCCCGCCTCAACGCCCAACGCATGGAGAACTCGCCCTGACCATGGTGAGCCGCGCCTCTTCCGCCCGCCGCCGCTCCGCATCTATCCGCTGGCCCAACCAATGCCAAACGGAAGACACTCCCATTCCTGGGTCCTCCTGCCCTCTGGCCGATGCCTGCCCCTCCGATGTTGATGGCCCCGAGCCATCATTGCTCCCACCTACAGCCTGCTCCTGCTGCTGTCCATGTGCCCTGTCCGATGGTGCCTGCACATCCTCCATTAGCTGGTCTCCAGTTGTGGTGTCCACCCCTGCTGGACCGCCGACTCCCGACTGTGGCAGGTATGTGAGCTCCACCAAGCTGGCTGTGTTGGTCGGGCCAGGTCCACAGGGGGCCCTGGTGGAATCTGGGCCGGAAGACGGCAGGGAGAACGACTGGCGCATAGTCTCCACAGTGGAGGAGAGGTCCACCAGAGTGCACGACCCATGTAGGAACCCACTGACCAGGGCCCCTCCCAACAGTGCCACGTCATGACGCTGCTGTTCGTGATGGCGTGCGTTCTCCGCCCAGGATGAACGCACGTCATCACGAATGTCACGCGTGTGCAACGCGACACCAATCAGGGCGGAGCCCATACGGTCATGGGACCCCTCGTCCGCAGGTAGTGGAGAGGCAGATGACATGGCACTCTCCCCTACCTACAGACGGGCCTGGGACGGGGCATCCCTGCTGGTGCATGGTGGTGCAGTCACAGGGTCAAGGACAGGGACATGCACAGGCCCCTCCGCGGTGACCTGTGCTACCTCCTGACCCTGGCCCTGGACTGCACCACTTGCACCAGTGGTACTACCCCCACCAGGCCCCATGTGCGGCTCAGTAGCGGGCTCCTCCTCCTCTGTGGAGACCACCAACATGGATGTCTCCATACCGTCTTCCGCCATTGCAAGCCCCTGTGGTGGCTCACCCGGCCCTTCCGCCACAACCGTAGTGGCAGACGCTGCACCAGCCCCCTTGCTCCCAGATGATGGCAAGTCCTGGGAGGGTGGCTGAGCCTTGCATCGCTGCCCGGTGGAGGCATCCCCGCCGCTTGGCTCCACAGCGCCGTCTCCACCCTCTTCTTCACTTGACGCTGCGTAGAGGGAGACATAGAACACAAGCATCAGGGTACAGTACAACATTCCGCTAGACAGGAAGCAATAACACATGAGTTGCAGTGTCTAACGTCACTTCCATCCTGTCCCTCCACAACACATGGGTGAATGCATGCAACACACATGCATGAACAGGCACGGCGCCTGCAATCAACACCAGCATCCATGTACAAGGGCCTCTATTAACCAAAATCTTGCCTTCAAACTCACATGCATCATGGCTCACACTGATCCCATGCACACACATCACCGTAGGGTCATGCATCATGCCTTGCACACCACAGACACAGTGGATAGACACAGTGCATACAACGGTGACCGCACTGCCTGAGTGAATGTACACATCATCACATACATGTGTCAGGAATACATGGCGTTCCTAAGTCACACACACACTTCTCAGACACACACACACATGTGCACCATACATGTACATGACAGCAGCACCCATCCCTCACACCCCCACCATGTGCAAGAACAGACACTGGCATGCTTTCATGTGTGCATTTGCCATACAGCTACCCATGTTGCATTGTAACTCATGCACCAACCATGTGGTTCACACATTACTGGTCTCACATGCATGACCATAATGTCCCTGCACACACACATCCATACATGGCCTATGTCACAAATACAGGCAAGTATCAGACTACCAGCACACTGCAACATCCCCTGTCTCACCCACCAATGCTTGGCCACTTACCGCTCAACTCCAGACGGGTCTTCCTCTGCAGGATCTGGGCGTGGAGCGCTGGGCCTACACGTTCCAGGACCCTCATCTAGATGTCACTCATGCTGACCCGGCCCCCCTCCGTGAGACGCCAGGCCTTGTAGAGGGTCCTCCACATCAAGTCCTCCCAGCGCTTCTTGACGTGCTTGATGTCGCGGGTTGCCACCCCCTCCACGTTGATGGCAACCACTATGTCGTCCCAGATCCTCTCCCGTCCTTCCTTGTTGGTGCGTGATGTTCCAAAGAGGGCATCAAAATGCCCCAGGACATGCTCCACCAGCACACCAACTTCCTTCACACTGAAGCTGGTGGCCCACTGCCTCTCTGGCTGGGGGTTGCCAGTGGTCTCAGATGGTGTTTGCCCCGACATGGCGACCCCCAAGGCAGGCGTGGGTGGTCAACTGGGTCCTGGGGCCGGGCTGTGGAGCGATGGTATCCCAGTCGGGAGTCTTCTGTTCCAGGAGGGGTGGACACAGCAACTGGAACCCTGGCTGACGTGCAGGCACCAAATAGCAGGGCACGTGGGCAGCAGGCAGGCAGGCAGCAGCAGATGGCAGGTGGGAGCGTGCTCGGGGCTCTGGGGGTCAGTAATTCGGCCTCCTGGGCAGGAGCGTGGTCTTCCATGTGTTGTTGCGTAGCCAGCTTGATACCGAGTGATTTGGCACGTGAAAATTTTGCACGTCAGCGTGTAATTTGAGGAAAGGCCCTACGCGCGTAAGCGCGTCAGCACATGTACGTGGTTTCATTGGACCAAAGGCCCTTAGCGCGTAATCGCTTCTGTGACGTGACTCGCGCGGGCGTTTCCCTCGTGACGTGGGCATAGTGGTTCAGCGCGCATGAAAAAACTGCACGTCCCCGTGTGGATGTGTGTAATCTGGGAAAAGGGCCTACACGCATAAGTGACGTGACGCGCGCGGGCGTTTCCATCAACACGGGTGCATGTTCATCGTACACGTCCAAAAACTGCACGTCCGAGTGTCAGCTCGTGTAATTGGAGGAAAGGGCCTTAGCGCGTACACGCGTAAGTGACGCTGTACGTGTGGGCCGCTTTAAAAGGTAAGTGCAGGACCCCATTCCCTTGTACGTGCTTTTCGTGGAGAGCGAGTGGGTGAATTCTGTACTTCTTGTCGGTTCACACGCGATTACTTCACAGCGTTTCAAGTTCGTACTCCCTGTTACCTCTGGCAGCGTTCTTTATATTTTTTGGGCCTGTTTCCTCAAACAGCGTTCACTTCTTCTTTTGTCCTGTCTCCTCAGACAGCGTACAGTTCTTCTTTTGGCGGGGGTGTTGCCTACACGCACACGTGCGTTTTTTTCACGTTCTTTTCCCAGGCAGACGGTGAGTCGCGCACATATTTACCAACTGTGTTTGCCCCGTGTGTCGCGTACCCCTTCAGAGGTCATTGTAGGCTGCGTGTATTACGCGTACGCTTATTTTTGTGTTTCTGGGTGCCACAGCGTAGTGCGGGTTCATTTTTTCACGCACATGGTCTACGAGGGTTGCATGCACGTTACTTTTTTGATTTTGGGTTGCCTGTGCGTTGCGTGACCCGTCCTCTTCCACCAGGGGTCACAGACAGCCTTGTTAGAGCACTAGGGTACGAATTCCATCTAGTATCTTACCCTTTCACCCAATTGCCCAGGACAATAGTTTACTGCTACTCCCATACGCACAACAACATCAGTGCCATGGTTGGGAGGCGACCAAGTGGTAAGGGAGGCAAAGGTGGCTGACCTTCAAAAGGTGGGCGTGGTGGGCGTGGTAGGGGACGTGGCTGGGATTTGCAGGGTGCCCCTAGACCCCCACGTGTGGAGGACCAATCAGGGACACCGATGCCTCCCCCCCCCCATGGTTGAGGGAAACGTGGCTGACACCATCCCAGCTCAGCCCTTGTTGGACCAGCCCATTGTGGGACCTGACCTGGCACAGGATGACTCCCAGGCTGACTTCCAGGTCAGCAACTCTAGGCCACGAGTGGTGGTGCAAGTTGGTGTCACCAAGCCACGTGGATCTGGGGCAGCTATGTCATCTGCTGCCCCAAGTAGGCAGGGTGGGGAGGCTGCAGGGGCAGCTGCAGCTCCATCCACCCCAGCTGTGAGTCTCCCAGCCAGGACAGTGTCGGTCCAGGTCCATCAAACTGACGTTCCCCCTGCCAACATCACACTCCTGATCATTCGCACACTCCAACTACCCAGCCCACCGGTGCTTCTGCCCCTACTGACCAGAGCGGCGTAAGCCACTCAGGCTCCGCTCCACCTTTGAAAAAGAGGAAGAAGGGTGCTCTGGCACAACAGGTGAGACCCCAGACACAGCTAAACACTCCGGCACGTCAAGGAAGCCAAGCTTTAATGACCCGGAACTTGATGCACTTGTGAGCTATGTGTCGGCACATAGCCGCGAAATGTTGGTGACTGCAGGGTGCAAGACCACACCTGGTCAACGTAGGGCACACTGGCAGACCATCGCGGACTGCATAAGTGCCCTTGGATTTGTGAGGCACACAGCTGATGATTGCTACAAGCGGTGGAATGACCTGAAACGCAGAGCAAAGAATATGCTGGCTTCAAATCATGCCGCTACTCTGGTGGCTGGCGGTGGGTCTCCACAAGAGGACAACGAACTCACTGAACATGAGTCTGTTGCTGGGACCTTCGTCATAGAGGAACAGATCCAAGGTGTGGGAGATCTACCTGATTACGATGCATTGTCCGGTGAGTGCCCATGCGTGTTTGTGTAATCCATGCGTATGTTGTTTGGGTGACGGGTTCTGATTGAGTGCCAGGTGAGGGTGTGTACTCCTGAGTGTTATGGGTCACCCATTTGCTTCCTCCCATACATTCACGTGCCTTGGATTTGGGTATGACTGTATCCCTTCTGCCCACAGTTGCCAATTAGGCCCACATTAGTGCACTTTACCTTGAAGTGTCATCTTGCAACTACATTGTTCAGATTTTGTAAGTGTTCATTCAGGCTGATTGTTTCCACTCTCCAATTTTTGGTACACATTATTCTGCCCTATTGCAACATATGTGATATGCTTCGGTCATTGTTTACAGCCCACACTGGGCCACTATTTTTACCTGGTTATGTTAATGATTACACCATTCAGGCCGATGTATATTGGGCTGCAGACATTTTTTATTATGGCCTGTTTGCATGTGGAAGATGTCAGATGTTTCCTGTAATGTTAAAGTGACCAACCATTGATCAGCCCACAATGACTGTGTTATTGGACACTGAATGTGTTTCAGTGTGTGCCACATGCATATTTTGCAACACTATTCAGCATATCTCTTCGCAACATGTCGATGTGACATGGATGTGTGACAGTACTCATTCACTGACATATTGCTGTAGTTTTGTAATTTACCGTGGCTATGCTACTTGACATCTGTGTGGTGGCATGTGCCATGTATGTGTATTGGGCATGCCACTCACAGCCTGATGTGTGATGCCAGTGCTACCCAACATGCTGCAAATGTGTTGCATATCTATCTTGCTCTCCCCAGTTTCTGCCTTTTTGACTCCACTTCCAACTCTTTGATAGTGCATCCATGGCAGGGTTATAGTCATGTGGGACATGTGTAATTCATGTACTGGATCTCTGGCTTGTCACGGCCTATGTGTTTGCTATGGTGCTCATGCCTGTTTCCATTTGTTGTCTTTCATGTTTTTGCAGGTGATGACGCACTTGGTGCTGTTGAGGTTGAGGAGATGGTGCAGACCCAGGAAGAATCTGAGGCACGACCGGGCACCAGTGGGGGACGTGGTGTGGTGGTGGGTGAAAACCCAATGTTACTGCAGACCATACTGTCCAGGGGTGCCTCTGGGTGCACTTCGCCAGACCTCTATTCAAGTGCTGAGTCGGATGATGAGACTTATGTGCAGTCGCGGGTAAGTGTTTCTGGCAGGGATTCTGTTCTGTCCAACCCACCTGGACCAGGGGTAGAACCCTCTATGGGGATGTCAGTGTTGGTAGGTCCGTCTTTGGCGGTTACGGATGCAGGGTCACACTCCACAGCATCTGATCCTGTTCCTGGGCCAGCAGATCAGAGGGGGAATGCAGTCCTGCAGCCTCAGGCAGTGCCAGCACAGCAAGGTGCAGATCGCCTTGCCTCAAACAGGTGTGGTGCCCGTCGACACGGTGGCCGTGCGCCACCAGGTAATACTGTATGGGAAAACTCCATGTACGGTATGGCAACCCAACAGGCAGCATCAGTAGAAATGATGGCTCAGGCAATGGAGAGGGTGGCCACTTCCATTATCCCCCCTGAAAGGCAGATGGAGCAACAAGAGAAGGCAACAGACTCCATTTGCCAATCACACAGGGAAGACATGTTGGCATCCAACAGGGACAGACGGGTGGCACTGGAGACTCTGCGCAAATCCATATCAATAGAGTCCCAGGGCCACAGGGAAGACCTGAGGGTAGAACTCCATAACCTCAAGCAGAGTCTGCTTGAACTTGAGGCTTCCCGAAATGTTAGGGCAGAATAGCACCTGGAGCAGCTCACACGTTCACTCTCAGCTGAGCTGCATACGACACGTGAGGAGATCCGGGCATCACGCGAGGCCATGCGTGCAGAAATGCAAGCAACCCATGATGTGCTGCATGGGGATCTCCACACTTTAATCCTCCAGAATCAGACTTTCCAGACCCGCATGCTTGCTGCCATGGAAGACCATACCATGGCTTTGCATGGGCTGCCTCCCATAGTGCCACCGCCTCCTGATGCAGCAGCAGAGGATGAGCAGAACGACAGCAGTTCTCCCACAATGGCATAGTCGTGCAGGCCATGAGCCCAAAGAGGTATTTTTTTTTCTCAACATCCACACAGGTGGGTGTTGGTGTGAACCCTGTCCTCGAACCTCCTGGGTGGCCTCCCCCACTCCCCCTGGCCCACACATTGGCATTTTTGATTTTTTTTTTTTTTTTTACAGTGTGTTGCCTTGTGTGGCTCCCGTGGGCATCCACTGTATTCCGGCTGGGCACATGCAGGCTTGTCCTGAGTTTGGGTTAGATGCTTGGGTTTGTGAGACACACACCCCTCCTGCTTCCTGTTTCCATGGGATTGCAAAGGGTGTGACCAAGTGAAGTGAATTACACAGTGACGTTGGGCTCCCATGAGCTGTGTGGGTAGTCTCTAGTCAAAACTGTGTAGGCATCCCTAGTGGATATTGTTGTTGTATTGTACACTGCATGGTGTATTGATATGTGCGTGTACATCCATGTCTTCCTCCTAATCTGCAGGTTCCTTCCTCATGTCTTCACAAGGCTGTCTACTTTGCAGATGCAGTTCATGTTGTATGCAGTACACTGAGACATTTGCGTGGCAGCAACACTCTACAGTTGTAAGGGGTCGATGTGCTGGCGTATTCAGGTTGTAAGACTACCACTACTTGAAGTTAGTACTGTCATGTTTTTGCATTTTTCCATGGTGTGTTGCAGCATTGTGTTGGTGGTAAGTATTTGGTAATGTGTGCTGTTAGTTATATATTACTGGGAGCATATTGTGTGTGGGCAGTTCCCATTAGGGACAGTGTACTTTGTGACACTTGTGTCAGGTCTTGTGCATTGCTTTGTTTGCTTTCACATTGCATGACATGCCATGGTGTGTTTGGTGGTGGAGCTGGGGAGGGGTTGGGTGACATGGCGCTGGTCTCATGTTGTATTTAGCAAGGGGGTAATGAATTACGCAGCATAGATGTATGTCTTTTGATAACACAGCATTGGTGGTGTTTGACTAGGTAGGGATGCACACAATGTAACACTTCCAGGTGACCAATCTCAGGATGGTATGGTTGTGACAGTTAAGTGTCCCTTATGTCATCATAATTGATTGTCAGCTGGTATGTGCCAGGGCTGTGTGCACTCCACAGGGGAGTGATTTTATGTGAAGTAATTAGCCACCAGCTGTGTACGGGCTGCCTGACCATGTGCCCTTTCCCCTCCCATGCACAGCGGGCGTGCATGTGGTTGGGGATGTGGGGGCACCACCATGTCCACCGGCAGGCCCCAGGCGTGCTGAAACCTTGTGCAGGACACATGCTGCCACTATGATCCTGCACACTACTGGGGGAGTATATAACAGCTGCCCACCAGAGCGGTCAAGGGAGCGAAAGCGTGACTTGAGCACTCTGAATGTGCGCTCCACTATGCCCCGGGTTGCAATATGGGCTGTGTTGTATCTTACCTCAGGTGGCGTGGTGGGGTTCCAAATTGGCATCATCATGTGGGTGCTCAGACGGTAGGCACTGTCCCCTGGGGAGGTGGTGATGGGTATCATTAGTGGGGTTGTGACATTACTCAGTAGCTGACATGCATGCATGTGCAGTGGCATTTATACTCACCAAGCAGCCATGTATCGCCATGCCGCCCAGCTTCTAGGTCCCGGTTTAGGGTTGACATTCTGTAAATGAAACTGTCGTGGGTGGAGCCTGGATAGTTGGCATATACTGAGGTGATGATTCCCTTGGCATCACATACTACCTGCATGTTGATGGAATGCCAGTGCTTGTGGTTTCTATAGATGTGCTCAGATGCCCTGGGGGGACGTAGAGCCACATGGGTGCAATCAATGGCACCTAGCACTTTGGGGAATTGTGCCACCCCGTAGAAATCCTGGACGGCAGGCTGCCTTTCTGCAGGTGTTCTGGGCAGGTATATGTGCCTGCGGACTGATGGGCGTGCAGTCATGATGGCCAACACCTGGTGTAATCAGCGTGACTGCGTGGCTGTGACACCCCCCCCCACTTTAGCACTTGTCCGCTGAAATGATCCAGTGGCCAAGAAGTGCAGTACATTGAGGACATTCTCCAGGGGGCTGAGTGCTTGGGAGCACAGGGTGGGTGATGTGAGGTCATCCTCCCACTCACACACCAGGTCGAGTATTATGTGAGATGGAAACCTGTACCTCCCATACACCTGGTCATCAGGCATCCCAAAAAGGCTGGTTCTGGGTGTAAAAATCTGGCCCTGACTATCCTCCTCCTCCTCCAGCGGTATCCCATGACCACTGCTGCTAGGAACGGTATATTCATCTTGGCGTCTGAGCTTGTTTGTTGTTTGCACGTACTTTTATGCTGCGCGGGTTCACGTACACCTGCTTCCTGCTGGCGTACGTGTTTCTGGATTAGCGCGTCTTTTTTGGCGCACGCATTGGCCCCGTTTGATTCCATGAATACGTGTTGTAGACGTGCATGTGGGCGTTACGCGCATTTGCCTTCTGTACTTCCCCCGTGATGCCCACATTTTCACGCGTTGTTCCCCATTCCGCATGTTACACCCCCTGTTCCGCCTACTTTTGTTGTGCGCGTTGCGCTATGTGCGCTTTCGCTGTGCGCTTAGCGCACGCTGTTTGGAGACGTGTGCGCCAGATTGCGCCACACAGAATTTTAGCGCACATCCAGGGATTTACACGCACACGGACTTCCATGAATCGCTGTGCGCGGGTTTCGCTGCGATTTTTGCACTTGCACTGCGATTCACACGCTTTTGCACGCTTGCGCCGAAAATTTCAGCGCACATTAATTCCATGAATCGGCCTCAAAATGTGTAAATAGATATTTTGCCTTTTGTATCTTATAGTTTTCCATTCAGGATGTGGAAAATAAAGGTACACTGATATTATTTTGGCCCAACATGCTGCTATAAGTATTTACATGTTGCCATGTTGCTTTACTATGCAATTTGTGTATTTTGCAAGTAAACTTTATAGGACAGTATTATTGTAGGTCTCGACACCCAAAACTTAAATATTTGTTCCAAGCAAAGCGTGGAAGAAGGTGGCCATGCCCAAGTTGCAGAGTGGGTTAAAATCCCTGCTTCACTGTTTAGCGTAAGTGTGTGATCCTGGGCAAATAATGTAATCTCACCCTGACTTCAACTGCAAAAATGGGAGTGCTAATAAGTGATTACGTTTACACCCCTACAATAGGACAGTTTAAATATGTGTAGGGACAGGTTGGTGTACCCTGGTGCTCCTCTGCTAGTGGCTCCAATGCTGTCACATAGAATTGCATTATTGCTGCACGGGCCCTCCCCCATTCACGTAACACTTGATTTGACAGGCAGACATAGTCTCACCAGCCAGTCAGTGCACCAAAGATTCTAGTATAGCGGACTAACTGTGGTAGAACCAACATTAAATGTTCTCCCTGTTGCTCCTAGCCAGTGAAGTTGCTTGGGCCGTCCAGAGTACTTCCCCACACTCTGCAATGTCCTGTTATGCTATGCTAATGAGTCTTTCATTGCACACCATCTGCCATTTCACACTTTCTAGGACCTTCAGGGTCTGCAAGAAGTGGGTGTTTTCTGACTTAAAGGAGAGAGTTAAGTGATTGTAACATTGAAGCTGCACTAGAATAGTCTCATTACAATGAGTAATGGAGTTATATGCCCCTACAGAAGTACGTTCGCCACTCCTCCACCGTCTCTGAAGTTAGCGCCTCTCCCAACATTTGAAGGGTTAGCCTCCACCTAAATTTTAACTTTAATGCCCCCCTGGATGTGCGCACCTGCATTTTGTTAGGCAGAGAGGTGACAGAAGCCTTCCCCGAAACTGGCGGTCAGAGCTGGCGCTAGGATTTGCAGGGCCAAGTGCAGCAAATTAAATGCAGGGCCCCTTAATGTGCATTTGATAACATCACAGAAAGTGACATCACAGGAAGTGGTATCACAAGATGATGACAACTACGTATGTAGGCAGCAGCGAAAGGTAGTAATCCGAGAGGAGAATTTCCAATAACTACACCATCAAAGAATAAACAGTGCCCAGCTTTTAAATCCAACAATGTATAATGAAATATTCCAAAGAAAAGAAAATCCAAACATGAGACGTGCACTTTAATGGCAATGTTATGCATTCTTGTGGGTAAGCAACTGCATTGGAAACATGACAAACTGGTGTGAAACCTTAGTAGCTGAACACTTGAGGAAGCAAACTTTTTTTTAATGCTGGCCTCAAAAACACAGAACTGGGGTTGCGTCTACTGGTTGAAAAAAGTGGGTGGTGGCTGTCAACCCACATGTATCCACTTGTGCCCTGAAAATCAGTACAGGGCCAGAACCAGACAAAATACCGCCTCCTGTCTCCAGGATGACAACCTCGCTTGTCACATTCTTGGTAAATATTCATGGCTCCCTTGCATTCTTCATATATAAAGTGAGGAAAATGTTGCATTCTTCTTAAACGGTTTTTGGCTTGGGAAATATAAACATGTGACATATAAGGCAAATAGCTCAAAACGGTTTTGCGCAATACATTTAATTGTGCTGGAGGAAGGCACAGATTTTGAGCAACTAACTGCTGCTTTGCATGTGCTTTCAAAATAAAAATGCCCCTTTGCAGTTCTTAACACTACAATGGTCTCTTAAATAGGCCCTCGATAGTAAACTGCACCCACTTTAAATGCTCTGCTTTAAGAAAGAAAGTGATCAGGTGTGCTCATGAGGCCTGCAGTGCCTCTCACTGGAAGAGACAAAATGGAGCCAAACCTTGAGGGAGGGCCGCTTTGAATAAGATGTTCCAGCAAGCTTCCCCGTCATCATGCATGCTGCAGCATGTGCTGCCCGTACACTCAGTCAACTGCAGCATACCTAAAGACTCTGAGCACACAGCCCATGCTGCGGCCTGCAAGAGGGAGTCAACGGCTCCCTCAGCGCAGGGCCTTAGCAGGCGCGGGGTGAAGTGCAGCCGCACATGCTGCGCACGCCTAGCGCCGGCCCTGCTGGCATTGTTAGTTTTACTGTGTTTGTTCAGAAAAATGTACTTGTACAAATGCAGTAAAACTTTAAAGCTGTTACTTTCAAGAAATACTTCCACCGCCTCTCTGAATATTGAGCTTTAAAATAAACTATTTGATAGTTGGTCCCCACACCAGACCATGGGGCGGAGCCTCCAAGTTTGCCCCACCTATTTTCTGAAGTGGCCCCTCCGATCACCACTTAACTCCCCCCAGCCCCGAAATGTAGGGTTTGTTGCGCCCCTGGCCATGGTTATGTGTCCTAGCTACCTGGAAATGGCCTGTGGGCATGGCCTTTTTCCAGCTTGCCATCCCAGCCCTTAGTGTCTATCATCAATCATTAGTGGGTACTTTGGCCTTGTCACCCCCAAGCCACCCGTAGTGGCCACTGGGCAAGTGACAGTGATCACTTTTCCCCATGCCCCACTGAAGCTAAACGAAGATTCTGGTGAACAACCAGTAACTTAGCTGGAGTGCAACTATGCAAAACCCGCATAGTTTGGAGTTTAAAAAAAGTAAAATTACAACATACACATTTATGGGCATTTATGGGAAGCAACACTCTTTTGTCTTTTTGTCTTTAGTTGATAACTTTCCCAGGCTGTGTCCTGCCCCTGACAATTCTTTGTCTGCTTTGTAGGGTTGCCAAATGTTTTGCAGGCGGATGGGTACAGGCAAGACAAAGGAAACCAAAAAGTTACCACATGTTAGTGGTTAGTTCGTGCTTAACCACCAGTCTATAAAACACCAATGAATATCTTTCCATCCAGTGGCTCCACTGGAAGCCAAAATGTTTTAAAAATCACAGTCCTTTGGGGTGGGAATTAAAAAGTCACCACTGAATTCAGTCTCTAGTTCATAACCAGTGGACCCAAGAGGTTGGTGACTGACCCCATCATTCCCCCATGTATCAAAAGAAACATTGGTTGAGTGTTGGCAATAAAAGGCTGTGGCATTTTGATTGCACATCATTTCATAATAATAACACCAATCAAATCAGAACAATAATCAGTGTACTTTTGGGCACAAGGTCCAGAGGTTGCGTCCTCATGCCTTGCCGCGTTCTTGGTCCCACGACGCTGTGGGCCCCATATGTTACCCTGTTATATCTTTTCCTTCTTTTTCTCCCTTTGTTTGTTTGTTTATTGCATTTATAAGGCGCACCAGACCCAGGAGTAGCAGGGCGCAGACGGATATGCGAAGCTTACATATGTTACGAATATACAGGAAAAATACGGAATGTCAGCATTACATCTGACATAATACAATATAATACAATATAACTTGGGAAAAGAAAAAGTAAACTGTGTACGCAGGATAATTGTTTGGTGCTCTCTGCAAAGCTCCAAACTTTGCTTTTCTGGCTGCTCTGCAGCTCCTTATATTGGCCAGGGACTGGCCCTGGGCTTTGTCTGCCTGTATGGGGGCTGTTGATAGCATTTCCCACCTTGGGGGTGGGGGGGGGCCTTGTGTTCCTACCTGGGTGTTTCCTAGTTCCCCTACACTTGGGTGCTTTGCACTTCCTCCCTGTTCTGTGCAGAGGTGCTGTTGCCCCCTAGCCCCTCCTCCCGCCTGGCTCCGGGAGTCTGAGGGGGTAGGGGCGGAAGGGGTGTTGTGTTCTATTTCCCCAACCCAACACTGGCTGAGGCTCTGCCCGCCACTGTCCTGTCCCTCTCCTTATCCTGCCTTCCTTGTGCCATAGGTTACTGACCACCGCTCGCTGGCTACAACTACGCTTGAATCCATGTTTGTTTGGGAGGGCTAAGCCATGGCCAAGGTCAATCTTATTTGTCATGCCCTGCCCTGTCGGTGCCAAAGACCTGGTGCAGTGGCATAGCAGATGGCCCACGCAGGATTGACGAATCCGGATTTCTATAGTATGACAGTCCGGTGCCAAAGCTCCCAAGATTTCCTAATTTAGCTTCTCCAATTCGGCATGGACACTGTTCCCAGAGCATCGCGCCGTCCTCCGCCCCTCCCTCCCGGCCGAGAGAAAGAGCGGCAGAGGCATCCACTCGGGCTCTGGCTCTGCAGGCGCCTATCTGGGCCAGCAGCAGCAGCAGCAGCATCGCAAGTAGAAGGGCGCCGCCACCTTCCCTCCTCCCAGCGCCGGGGAGGTGGGGGCTGCACACGTGGGGCTGCACGGGGCTGCACTGGAGAAGGAGGGAGGCAAGCCGAGAGGAAGGAGGAGGGGGCGAGGCTGTTTAGCTGCTCGCAGGGGCTGGGCTGGGACCTGCCATCGGGGAGGAGAGGAGAGAGGGAAGGGGAAACACAGACACAACTTGCCTTCGGTGAGGAGGAAAAGGTGTGCAGACAGAGCTTCCTGACTGATAGCTCGGGGGCCGACAGAGCCCCCTGTACCCATCTCTAGCCCAGCAGAGCGGGTGAGTGCCAGCCCCCCAGCTGCTGTCAGGGGAGTGGGAGGGGGAGGAGGGGGTGGGCCTGCCACTGCCAGCTGCGCTTCAAGGGTGGGCATTGCTCTACTGTGTGAACGCACATACTGCCCAAAGGAGGTGGTGCCCAGATGCGTGTATAGTGCACTCCTTGCCCTAAACATCTGGCTTGGGGGATGCCATTTCACACACAGCCAAACGCGTTGGGTACCAGACCCTGTCTCGCGTCAAACTCCGCCTTTTGGGTTTATTGGGGTGTGCTTATTCTGTGATATGAACGCCCACAGTGTGGGTACCCAGGAGTTTGTATCTGTAGTCAGTGGGCGAGCAGAAATCGAGTTGTCTGCCTGCATCATAATCCTGGCTTTTTTTTCTCAGCTGGGAAGATGAGTCGGGCGCCTATAGGGCAGCTGCTCGACTAGAGGCAGACCTTAAATATGGACCCAACAGGCTGTGGGGATACTGTTAATTATATCGGTTATTGATTTTTGTGTGTAAAGCCCAATAACTTCTCATCCGTAGTCACCCAGACCCCACCAGTGAAGGGGGGCTCGGGTCGGGTCACGGTGCCAGGCGGTTATCTCGCCCCTCCCCTCCCCTCCACTGTATGCCATCAATCGTTGACTAATGGACGCTGCTGGTCCTTTTTTGCACAGTGACAACATTCTGCAGAGGAAGCTGGCAGTGCCTAGGGTCCTGGGGAACGGTGCTGGCAGACCCATTCGCTTTGAGGGGGGGTTCTGTCTCGTCCAATTATTGTCTATGGGCTATGGGCACTGCGCTCCATTACATCTACTCAGCTACCCTCTTTTCCTCTGGTCTCTGCGGCTGTGGTGGGCCTTTGTTCCAGCACCGCACGCTGGGCTTGGCCACTGTGGCAGGGCGTGCTCGAGCCCCCCCCCCCCCCACCCCGGTCCTCCCCCCCTTCGTCCCGCTCATTGAGGCGGGAGCGGGGGCTAAACACGCGAGCTCACTACCTCACCTGCGATCTCTGTTTGGAGGGAGGCCGTCGCCGTCATCCGTGGGATGTGATTGGCTCGGGGAGTCGGCGTGATGAGCCGTGTTCTCTGGCTCTGTCGCTCGCTTTGGGCTGGGTCAGTCACGAGCGGCTGACTGGCATGTCTGGCTCGGGGCCTGTAGGTGTATCTGAACAATAAGGGCTCTCACTGACGGACACCGCCCGCTGAAGTGGTGTCTGGGCAAAGAGTCAGACAGTCGCGGTCCCTCAGTCGTTGCCTTTCATTGGTGACGGGCGCTGCCTGGATCTCTCTTTGCCTCTAGAATGTAAGGGGACAGGGCACTACACTTCCCAGCTCTGTCGGTTGTTTCACACATGGACACTGCCTGTCTCTGTGACCGTATATGTTTTGTCAGGGGAACCGACCTTCACCGTTTTTTTGAATGCGTTTGTCGTTTGCCGTAAACTGTCACTGGACTTGAATATCATCTAAATGGCCCAGGGCAAAGATTGTCTTTGGTCCTGTTTATGTATTTGCCCTGGGGTCTTGCTGTCTCTGCGCCTGCACATGTATTTTACGAGGAGTGTCTCTGGGCCTGTTTATATATTTGAGCTGAGACGCTGGCTAGCTCTGAAATATTCTCTATATGTGCAGGGGTGGACTGGCCTATAGGGAACTCTGGGGATTTCTCAGTAGGGCTCTGCACACTGGGTCTCTTATGTGTGGTAACCTATTTTATATACAAATGTTCTAATAGGAAAAGGGTTGAGCTTGCTGAAAATGTGTAATATGGGGCCACTTTTAAAATTATTTCCAGGGCCGCTTTTGGTTCCCAGTCCACCCCTATATGTGTGTGAGCGGGGGGCCGCCAGTGCCTCTGTTGCTGGTTATGCATTTGCCCTGGGCACTTGCTGTCATCGAGCCTTTACGAGTATTTGACCGGAGGCAACGAGTGTATCTGAGTCTGTGTATATGTGTGCCGAGTGGCCCTGGCTGTTTCTGCGTATGTATTTATTTGCCCAGGGACAACACCCACCTCTGCATCTGTAAATACATTTAAACAGATTTGTCTAACGCTAGAACTGCATGGGGTCTCAAGATTTGCGCTGCCTTTGGACAGGGGCTTGGTTGTCTCTGAGTCTGTACTAATATGTGGGTACAGGCTTTTCTGGGGGGGGGGCTTTGTATGTAGTTATGTATAGGCGGGGATCCAGCTGCCTTGGTCTTTGCACTAGTGTTGATGGATGTGGCCAGTGTGTGGGTCCTTCCCAGGGGTTTTAGCTGGCTGTGGACAGTGGCATCAGCTGGCTGAAGGTCAAAAGTTGGGTGTGGCCAATGGCGTTGGTTATCCCCGTGTTTTAAGGTGAATTCTGTCAGTGACGTTGGCTGTTGGGCCGTGCCCTTACTCGTATTGAGTAGGCATACAGCATGGCTATGAGTCTGTAGCTCGACTTGGGGATTTTAACTGATAGGCCTCGAGTCTGCACCATGGGAATTCCTTGGCAATGCCAGTCTGAGTAGTTTGTGCTGGGAGGCCAGCTATATCTTTATCTTAATTGGGGCATCTCCACTAGGCCCTGCTGGCGCTGTATTCTGCTTGGGCGCAAATGCATGTGGCAGTTGGTTTGGGGGTTGCGGCTGTCTTGAAGTTGGATTTGGGTATTGTTGCTGGTGGTCTGCATTTGGGAGGTTTTACTCGTTTTACCGCCACACATAGCTGTGCTTGGACATCACATACTTAATGTGCCCCCATTGGTAAGCGTGTGCCAAAAGACATTGGCCCTTTGTGGGTTTTTGGGTGTAGGCAATATCTTGTCCTTTTTTTTCTTCAGTTTTGACCCGCATTCCTATTTGATCATGCGGCGTGCCAAAGGCATGGTTATCCACAGACAGTTTTCACTTTTTACTTGTTGAATTCTACCTGACACCTTAACTAGCTGGGGACTATTTCCAAAGAGTGCCCTCTAAGCTTTTTAACTGCAATGGAAGCTGTTCTCAACTGATTTGGGGTGGCTCCTAGCTGAAGTGTATCATAAAACAGAAAGGAACCGTAGGATAGAGGATGACAACATATTAATTTATCTTGTAACAAATATCGACAAAAGATTTTCAATACTTTATAAATCTTTTTAATAAATCACGTAAATCACAATTTAATATAAGATATTTTCAATCAATAAAACAAATGTTACATTCTCAGTAAGGTTCATTCACCATTCATCCCTACCATCCATTCATTCACATTCTTCCTCACCATCCACTCAATGACTTCAATATAAATAACCTAATACATTTGGTCACAATCTACAATTTCCAACGTGAGCAATTTCCAATTCCCTCAGTTCAGTCTTTAGTAGTTTTATCTGCATATAATTATTCCAGTAGTGGGTCGACACATGTTTTGCCTGTATTTTAGGACCTAAATCAGTCCCCTATGTACATCAGCCTTCTTCAGGACATAGACAGGAAGCTCATTATGTCCCGTTGTGCATTGTACGGTGAACAACACCTCTTCCGTCTGAAATGCAGCGGTGTGGGAACGGAATAAGTGGATTAATCCTGTCTGCACTTGTGTGTATTTCCCAAATCAATAAGGACAAACTTCTGAAACAACAGATAGATCATCTTATCAAAATTCTTCTGTTTAGCCAAATAATCCGCAAGTCAGGGATTCAATTCCAGCTAGGAGCTCTATTTATTCAGCCCAGAACAGTCCACGTAGTCCTGTGTGTGGAACAATATTTCACTTTGGCCAATAATGTCATCCGACTTCCTTATCAGAAATCCTCAAATGATTCCTTCTTTGCCCAGGTGATAATCATCCAATACTGTGATGCATGCGGTATTAGCCTCCGTCTTCTTACTCAATGAGTTTTTCTTGTTTTACTCGTGTCAATTTTGCGGTTGCCATATTGCGAAAACATACTCTCGCTTGATGTCTGCTGTCACAGATGACTGTCGGTTTCTCCAATGTGAGCGAGTTGACTAAGAATGAGTATGACTGATTTAGGTCCTAAAATACAGCCGAACCACGTGTCGACCCACTGCTGGAATAATTATATGCAAATAAAACTACTAGAGACTGAACTGAGGGAATTGGAAATTGCTCACGTTGGAAATTGTAGATTGTGACCAAATGTATTAGGTTATTTATATTGAAGTCATTGAGCGGATGGTGAGGAAGAATGTGAATGAATGGATGGTAGGGATGAATGGTGAATGAACCGTACTGAGAATGTAACATTTGTTTTATTGATTGCAAATATCTTATATTAAATCGTGATTTATTAAAAAGATTTATAAAGTATTGAAAATCATTTGTCGATATTTGTAACAAGATAAATGAATACATTGTCATCCTCTATCCTATGGTTCATTTCTGGTTTATGATAATCTTTAGCCTAAAGAACCTAGGATTATTATCAGGGAATCCCCTTTTTTTACTTAATCCTAGCTAAAGTGGGCAGGGCCACGCCTTGATGCCTTGCATGCGCGATGCCGCCACAGTGGCACTTTTCTAAAAAGGGAGAGTCCTTATTGAAGCAGACCTTGCAGGTGTGGAACGGGCCAGTGACAGCAGCATAACAACAACCGTTCCAAATAAATAAAACAAGGTTGGGACTTAACTCTATATACTGCTCCAGCACAATGCTAATATCTCTTTTTTTCTTCTTTCTCTCTTTTTGTCTTTTTTTATTTGTTCGTTTTCCTTTTTTTTTGCCCTTCCGTGCCACATTCATAGTGCAGCAGTCGGAACCCCAATGACTTATGAATAAGAATCAAGACACCCCGGGACTATGACGATAATGGCGTGTAATACACAATGCAAATATTCATAAATCCCCCTCACCTATGGGTCTTTGAGTAATCAACAAATATATAACAATGATATTTATAATGTTAATTAGTGCACACAAAAAACAGAACTGCCTCTTGGAACTGAAGAGGTGTTATTATTAATCCTGGTCAATGATAGCCAATGTGTCCACCTCGAAGGATGAAGGGTGGAGATTCCCTGGCGTGACTTAACGTGCGACTCCATGTCACGTCATTCTATCGCATGATATGTATCAGAAAACGCCATGATGTAACTCATATCACGATATGTCAGGTCATAATATACTGTGTCATGTTATGGCATGACATGATATGTCATATGTCATGACATGTTTTACAAGGTAGCGGGCGCCCCTCTCTCGCAAGAACAGACATGATAACCTGTTCAGATGGGAAATATCCATTTGCATATCAGTCTTTGTCCTGCCCAGGGGCAGTCTTTGTCCTGCCCAGGGGCAGTCCAGCACCGAAATACAATGGCAACTCCAATCTGAACGAGAGTACCACCAGCAACCCCATACACGTGTTTCACCCTTGTTGGGGATCATCAGTGAGGTGAAGCTGATGCCTCTCTAAGCACAGTGAGAGGGAGACCACGTCTGGTTGCCCCCAGGAGACCTAGGGTTACCAATCCCAGGTTCCTTAAATAATAGTTTTACAAGGTAGCGGGCGCCCCTCTCTCGCAAGAACAGACATGATAACCTGTTCAGTGGTTATTAACCACTTGAGAGTTCGCAGCCACTGCTTTTACACACTGTGCCTTTCACAGATGGGAAATATCCATTTGCATATCAGTCTTTGTCCTGCCCAGGGGCAGTCCAGCACCGAAATACAATGGCAACTCCAATCTGAACGAGAGTACCACCAGCAACCCCATACACGTGTTTCACCCTTGTTGGGGATCATCAGTAAGGTGAAGCTGATGCCTCTCTAAGCACAGTGAGAGGGAGACCACGTCTGGTTGCCCCCAGGAGACCTAGGGTTACCAATCCCAGGTTCCTTAAATAATAGTTTTACAAGGTAGCGGGCGCCCCTCTCTCGCAAGAACAGACATGATAACCTGTTCAGTGGTTATTAACCACTTGAGAGTTCGCAGCCACTGCTTTTACTCACTGTGCCTTTCACAGATGGGAAATATCCATTTGCATATCAGTCTTTGTCCTGCCCAGGGGCAGTCCAGCACCGAAATACAATGGCAACTCCAATCTGAACGAGAGTACCACCAGCAACCCCATACACGTGTTTCACCCTTGTTGGGGATCATCAGTGAGGTGAAGCTGATGCCTCTCTAAGCACAGTGAGAGGGAGACCACGTCTGGTTGCCCCCAGGAGACCTAGGGTTACCAATCCCAGGTTCCTTAAATAATAGTTTTACAAGGTAGCGGGCGCCCCTCTCTCGCAAGAACAGACATGATAACCTGTTCAGTGGTTATTAACCACTTGAGAGTTCGCAGCCACTGCTTTTACTCACTGTGCCTTTCACAGATGGGAAATATCCATTTGCATATCAGTCTTTGTCCTGCCCAGGGGCAGTCCAGCACCGAAATACAATGGCAACTCCAATCTGAACGAGAGTACCACCAGCAACCCCATACACGTGTTTCACCCTTGTTGGGGATCATCAGTGAGGTGAAGCTGATGCCTCTCTAAGCACAGTGAGAGGGAGACCACATCTGGTTGCCCCCAGGAGACCTAGGGTTACCAATCCCAGGTTCCTTAAATAATAGTTTTACAAGGTAGCGGGCGCCCCTCTCTCGCAAGAACAGACATGATAACCTGTTCAGTGGTTATTAACCACTTGAGAGTTCGCAGCCACTGCTTTTACTCACTGTGCCTTTCACAGATGGGAAATATCCATTTGCATATCAGTCTTTGTCCTGCCCAGGGGCAGTCCAGCACCGAAATACAATGGCAACTCCAATCTGAACGAGAGTACCACCAGCAACCCCATACACGTGTTTCACCCTTGTTGGGGATCATCAGTGAGGTGAAGCTGATGCCTCTCTAAGCACAGTGAGAGGGAGACCACGTCTGGTTGCCCCCAGGAGACCTAGGGTTACCAATCCCAGGTTCCTTAAATAATAGTTTTACAAGGTAGCGGGCGCCCCTCTCTCGCAAGAACAGACATGATAACCTGTTCAGTGGTTATTAACCACTTGAGAGTTCGCAGCCACTGCTTTTACTCACTGTGCCTTTCACAGATGGGAAATATCCATTTGCATATCAGTCTTTGTCCTGCCCAGGGGCAGTCCCGCACCGAAATACAATGGCAACTCCAATCTGAACGAGAGTACCACCAGCAACCCCATACACGTGTTTCATCCTTGTTGGGGATCATCAGTGAGGTGAAGCTGATGCCTCTCTAAGCACAGTGAGAGGGAGACCACGTCTGGTTGCCCCCAGGAGACCTAGGGTTACCAATCCCAGGTTCCTTAAATAATAGTTTTACAAGGTAGCGGGCGCCCCTCTCTCGCAAGAACAGACATGATAACCTGTTCAGTGGTTATTAACCACTTGAGAGTTCGCAGCCACTGCTTTTACTCACTGTGCCTTTCACAGATGGGAAATATCCATTTGCATATCAGTCTTTGTCCTGCCCAGGGGCAGTCCAGCACCGAAATACAATGGCAACTCCAATCTGAACGAGAGTACCACCAGCAACCCCATACACGTGTTTCACCCTTGTTGGGGATCATCAGTGAGGTGAAGCTGATGCCTCTCTAAGCACAGTGAGAGGGAGACCACGTCTGGTTGCCCCCAGGAGACCTAGGGTTACCAATCCCAGGTTCCTTAAATAATAGTTTTACAAGGTAGCGGGCGCCCCTCTCTCGCAAGAACAGACATGATAACCTGTTCAGTGGTTATTAACCACTTGAGAGTTCGCAGCCACTGCTTTTACTCACTGTGCCTTTCACAGATGGGAAATATCCATTTGCATATCAGTCTTTGTCCTGCCCAGGGGCAGTCCAGCACCGAAATACAATGGCAACTCCAATCTGAACGAGAGTACCACCAGCAACCCCATACACGTGTTTCACCCTTGTTGGGGATCATCAGTGAGGTGAAGCTGATGCCTCTCTAAGCACAGTGAGAGGGAGACCACGTCTGGTTGCCCCCAGGAGACCTAGGGTTACCAATCCCAGGTTCCTTAAATAATAGTTTTACAAGGTAGCGGGCGCCCCTCTCTCGCAAGAACAGACATGATAACCTGTTCAGTGGTTATTAACCACTTGAGAGTTCGCAGCCACTGCTTTTACTCACTGTGCCTTTCACAGATGGGAAATATCCTTTTGCATATCAGTCTTTGTCCTGCCCAGGGGCAGTCCAGCACCGAAATACAATGGCAACTCCAATCTGAACGAGAGTACCACCAGCAACCCCATACACGTGTTTCACCCTTGTTGGGGATCATCAGCGAGGTGAAGCTGATGCCTCTCTAAGCACAGTGAGAGGGAGACCACGTCTGGTTGCCCCCAGGAGACCTAGGGTTACCAATCCCAGGTTCCTTAAATAATAGTTTTACAAGGTAGCGGGCGCCCCTCTCTCGCAAGAACAGACATGATAACCTGTTCAGTGGTTATTAACCACTTGAGAGTTCGCAGCCACTGCTTTTACTCACTGTGCCTTTCACAGATGGGAAATATCCATTTGCATATCAGTCTTTGTCCTGCCCAGGGGCAGTCCAGCACCGAAATACAATGGCAACTCCAATCTGAACGAGAGTACCACCAGCAACCCCATACACCTGTTTCACCCTTGTTGGGGATCATCAGTGAGGTGAAGCTGATGCCTCTCTAAGCACAGTGAGAGGGAGACCACGTCTGGTTGCCCCCAGGAGACCTAGGGTTACCAATCCCAGGTTCCTTAAATAATAGTTTTACAAGGTAGCGGGCGCCCCTCTCTCGCAAGAACAGACATGATAACCTGTTCAGTGGTTATTAACCACTTGAGAGTTCGCAGCCACTGCTTTTACTCACTGTGCCTTTCACAGATGGGAAATATCCATTTGCATATCAGTCTTTGTCCTGCCCAGGGGCAGTCCAGCACCGAAATACAATGGCAACTCCAATCTGAACGAGAGTACCACCAGCAACCCCATACACGTGTTTCACCCTTGTTGGGGATCATCAGTGAGGTGAAGCTGATGCCTCTCTAAGCACAGTGAGAGGGAGACCACGTCTGGTTGCCCCCAGGCTTCACCTCACTGATGATCCCCAACAAGGGTGAAACACGTGTATGGGGTTGCTGGTGGTACTCTCGTTCAGATTGGAATTGCCATTGTATTTCGGTGCTGGACTGCCCCTGGGCAGGACAAAGACTGATATGCAAATGGATATTTCCCATCTGTGAAAGGCACAGTGAGTAAAAGCAGTGGCTGCGAACTCTCAAGTGGTTAATAACCACTGAACAGGTTATCATGTCTGTTCTTGCGAGAGAGGGGCGCCCGCTACCTTTGTAAAACTATTTGTTAAGGAACCTGGGATTGGTAACCCTAGGTCTCCTGGGGGCAACCAGACGTGGTCTCCCTCTCACTGTGCTTAGAGAGGCATCAGCTTCACCTCACTGATGATCCCCAACAAGGGTGAAACACGTGTATGGGGTTGCTGGTGGTACTCTCGTTCAGATTGGAATTGCCATTGTATTTCGGTGCTGGACTGCCCCTGGGCAGGACAAAGACTGATATGCAAATGGATATTTCCCATCTGTGAAAGGCACAGTGAGTAAAAGCAGTGGCTGCGAACTCTCAAGTGGTTAATAACCACTGAACAGGTTATCATGTCTGTTCTTGCGAGAGAGGGGCGCCCGCTACCTTGTAAAACTATATGTCATGACATGGTCTCGCTGTGATATGTTACAACTTGTCACGCTATGTCATGATATGATGTGTTATGCTTTATCATGCTATGATGTCCCATGGCATGACATTATATACAAAGGTGTCCCATTGGATTTATTTAAGACAAAATAAACGTTAGTACTTATTTATGTGATGCAGCTTAATTGCATATTTTGTCATGTTGCAGAAGGGGGAAGGAGGCCCAGAAAGTGAGCATGAATTCACCAACATTGTTGCTCACAAAGTTACTTGGAAACAAATTACTAACATGGTTACATGGATAGAGAAGAAAAGGTGTGGACGCACAGTGGACGTTTAAAAAAATACAATGTATTAAATAGTAATTATCAAAAAATATAATAGATTACCCAAAGTTTCATGAATACTTGCAAATATATACATATACATAAATATCTCTGCTACTTGGAGTAACCAAATTAAACAGATACACAAATAGAAAAATAAAAGAAATACACAAAGATTTTTTTTAAAAGACCAAAAAAAGTAGGGAGGGTTTTATTAACCGTATAAATTCAAAATTGATTATTTATGAAATAAATCAAAACATTAGATGCTTACAGAAAAAACACAAGTTCATGCATTGATTGAATAGACAATCCATGATAAGGAAATAATTCCAGTAGTTCCAATACCAAACTCTTTGGTCTTGATACGGATGAAGTGGCAACTGACAAATTATGCAGTGACGTTTTGTCAAATTTTAATATAATGCTTTCATCAGGACCAGAATGTGAGAGCTGTGCCAAATCAGCACCTGCTCTTTGTAAAAACTGCCACACTAATAACTTGTGGAATATTATGTTCCTTGTTTAAATTGTCCCGATGCTTTCTTTTGTGAAAGGCTGCTCACGAGTGGCCATGGCATGAAGTTAAATTCCTAGTAAAGTCCCGGTTTGACTTTCCCATAATCTCCCAGTGTGATATTCTTAGCAATATTAGCATTCATACGAAGTGCCGAGTTTGGCATTCCCAGTAAGCCATACTTTCCTGGTGAGCTACCAGTTAGAAATTCCTAGTAAGCTTCCAATGTGACATTCAAAGTAAGCTCATTGATTAACATTCAAAGTTTGCTCCCGATTTGACATTGCAAGCCAGCTTCACATTCCCAGTAAACCACTAGTTTGACGTTCACAGTAAGTCTGCCATTCGCAGTAAGCCTCCATTTATACATAGTAAGCTCCCACTATGACGTTCCTAGGAAGCTCATTGATTAACATTCATAGTACACTCCCAGTTTGACATTTCAAATTAGATTACAGGCAAACAATCACAGTACACTTGACATTCCCACTGTGGACCCAGCATGACATTAGCTGTAAACTCCAGTTTGACATTCAGAGTAAGCTTAATATTCCCACTAAGCACCCAGTTTGACATTCCCAGTAAGCTTTGCATTCCCAATAGACTCCCAGTTTTACATTCCCACTAAGCATGACATTCGTGTTAATTTCCCATTTTGACATTCCCAGTATGCTCACATTTACACAATTCCAATATTCTGTACGCCTTGCATTCCCAGTACATTTCCAGCGAGACATTCCTAGATAGCTCCCAATATAAGATTCACAGTAAACTCATTGGTTAACATTTAAAGTAAGCACGCATACAATGTGTCATTTACAGGAAGCACTCAGTGTGACATTCATACTAAGTTCCCAATTTGACATTCCCATTAAGCTCCCAGTTTGGCCTCTCAAAAAGCTCCCAGTTAAATATTCACAATAAGCTTGACATTCCAATATGCTCCCAGTTTGATATTGCCAGTAAGCTCCTAGTAAATGTAGCATTCCAAATAAACTCACAGTTTAAGATCACCACTAATTTTGCATTACCATTAATCTCCCATTTTGACATTCTCAGTAGGACCCTATTTACACAATTCCACTAGTATGCAATGAAAATCCAACACCAGCTCCGAATGTCATGGAAAGCAAGCTGCCACTGGCCAGGTCAAACTGTAAAGGCACAACACATATAAAAATGCCCCATAGATGTTATATCATGATATGATGTCATGGTTTGTCATGTCATAATATGTTATGACATGTCATGATATGACATTCCCAGTGAGCTCCTGGTTTAACATTCTAGTAAAGACCCTATTGTTGCCAATAAGCTTGTCGTTGCCACTAAGCTCACAAATTGATACTGCTAGTAAACTCCCCGTTTGGCATGCCCAGTAAGGTTGGCATTCTCATTGAGCTCCTTGTTTGACATTCCCAGCAAGCGTGACATTTCCACTAAAGTCACAGTTTGAGATTCCTAGTAAACTCACAATTTGACATTCCCAGCATGGTTGGTATTCCCAGCAAACTCACAAATTGACATTCCCAGTATGCTTGCTTTCCCCAAAAACTCACAGTTTTACATCCCATGCAAACTCATTCTTAAGAAGGTTGGCATTTCCTGTAAGATTCCAGTTCGACAGTCCTTGCAAGCTTGACTTTCCAAATAAGCTCATAGTTTGATGTTCGCAATAAACTTCAGTTTGACATTGTCACTGATTTTGACATTCTCATTAATCTCTCAGTTGAACATCCCCAGAAAGCTCCCAGTTT
Source organism: Ambystoma mexicanum (assembly GCF_040938575.1). Taxonomy (NCBI): domain Eukaryota; kingdom Metazoa; phylum Chordata; class Amphibia; order Caudata; family Ambystomatidae; genus Ambystoma; species Ambystoma mexicanum. The sequence continues at coordinate 989,623,616 of NC_090921.1, forward strand.
GACATTCCTAGTAGACTCCTATTTTCAATCAAAATACAAAACCAGCCAACAAAATCTTGGAACCAAACTTCCCACTGGAGAAAACCTGCCGGTTTATCTCAAATGTAAAGACACAAGACATGTCATATCATGGGGTGGTGCCAGGTATTGCCATGTCATGGTACATGATGGCATGTCATGCTATGTCATGGAATGATATGACTTTCCCAGTAAGGTTGCATTTTGACATTTCTACTAAATGGGTCATCGTCAGTAAGTCCACAGTTTGACATTCCCGTGAAGCCTCCAGTTTGACATTCCTGCTAAGCTCACAGTTTGACTTTTCCAGTAAGCATGACATTTCCACTATGCTCCCAATGTGATATTTGTAGTAAATTCCCCATTTGACATTACCAGCAAGGTTGGCATTCCCAGTATGCCCCCAGTTTGGCATTGCCAGAAAGCTTGGCATTCCCATTAAGCTCGAAGTCTGACATCCTAAGTGAGCTCCCAGTGGGACATTTCCAACATGATTGGCATTCCCAGTAATGGCACTGTTTAAGATTCCCAGTAAGCTTGACTTTCCCACTAAGCTCACAGTTTAACATTCATAATAAAGTCCTAGTCGTACATTTCCAGCAGAGTTGCCCTTCACTGTAAGCTCCAAGTTTGGGATTCCTAGTAAGCTTGGCTTTCCCAATAAGCTCTCAGTTTGATACCCAGGGTAAGCTTCAAATTTGACATTCTGAAGAAAGTTGGCATTCCCAGTAAATTTAGCATTTCCAGTAAGCTCTCAATTCGCCATTCAGAAAATCTCAGGTTCACATTCCCAGTAAGGTCCCATTTTCACATGTCCAGTAAATCCACAATTTGAAATCCCCACTAAATTTGACATTCCCATTCTGCTCCATGATTAAGATTCTCAGTAGACTCCTAATCTAATATGACAGGTAAACTTGATTTCCCCATTAAACTCTAAAAATGACCATGGGATTAACAAATGACTCAACACACGTTGCCAATTCGCTATTTGCTTCATTGTTTTCTGAAAGGGATTAGGATTGACTGCTCCACCGGAATGGGGTAAAACCTTTACAACAAACGGTTGGCGTCTTTACAGATAGGAAGGTTAACTTTCTGTCTGAAAGGGCTACAGGATTGAGCATTGTAAAAGTTCACAAATAGGGCTGGAGAAATTTGAGTAAAACTGCGTGTATACACTATATTGTGCTTCATGATCTGGGATTTCAGGAGCTGTATTATAATTGTATGTTTGTGATATACTGATGAATTGTTTTTAATACATTTAGTATATATTGTGTAGCTTAGCACTTTACTTTAATCATAGGATTCTATTCTTATGTTTGTACAGAAGTTGTATTTTGTATGTAAAAAATGATGGGCGGGGGTTGTAAAATGGTGCAACATAGATGAGATTTGGGAACAAAACTAAATGAAGTTACAGAAGTGTATTATCAGTTCATTATAGAGGTGGAAGAAGTCAATGCGACTGATAGATTGATTACATCCTGTGCAGAATAAGAAATAGATTACACACTGTGCATAAGATACAGCACAGCACCTGCCAGTGTACCTATGGAGAAGAAATAGACCGACTAAAATTGAGGGTGTTTGCCGTCAGCTCTCACTATAAATAAAAGTCTGCCTCATAACCCATCCTTGCAGGAGATAAGAGAACTTTGACCCTCATTGATTGTGACAGAGCAACAGAAATAAATGTACAATGTGGAACCTCCCAAATTCCATCCTTCAGTATTCCTCTTCCTTCTTTCTCTGTAAAATGAGTGAGGCAGTCCCCAGTAGAATCCCCTGTGTGCAGAAGACCACTAGAGTCTGGTGAGAAAAGCAACCCAATGGGCGTACCGAGTGCTTCCTAAAGCACCCCAAAGCCTTTTTCCATTTTGAGGACAATAACAATTTACCATCAGCCACCACGCATTCATCTCCTTGCCCTGTAGTAGAAGGAGAATAACTGAGAGAAGTTAGATGAGGCAGTGGGATCTAGTCTACATCAGCATCCACTGCTGCACATGCACCAGGAAAAGGCAGCCATTTCAGGGCCATTTTAAGGGATTTTTCAGACCTGTGGCCCTAGCACATTTGCACCCATCCCACAAACCAAAGCAATTAAGGGATCCAAGCATCTCTGTTTACCAGTAACCCCCCCCCTGTCATCTAACCACAACCTATAGAAGTATAGCCTCCAGAGTGCACTGACCCCTTCACCTCTGCTGGAATCATAACAATAAACAAGTAGCATTTCAAGGGCATCATTAGCAGTCCACAATGAAGGAGCCTGTGTTCTAGCATAGGTACAACACACATTCTAACAATAGCAGCCACGAGGAAGGTGCCCAGGCTACGGTATAGAAGCAGGACACAGATCAGTAACCATATGAAAAATCTACACATAGCCCAGCAGAATTCAGCAACAATTACCCAAGAATATGCTATTAAAGAGTTTAGAAGCCACAAGGAAGCCACTCTAGCATGGATACAAGACATAGACTGGCAGCCATGTGAAAGGTATCGTGCTCTAGCACAAATCCAGGACAGTGATTCGAGGGTAGGAGAAAAGTACTGACAGACGTATCATCGAGACAGGTTACATATTGGCACCCGCACAGAATGACCATCTGATGAAGCATTGATACTGCAAGAAGATACACACAGCATATAATAGAAGGAATAGAAATGACCAGGAAGGTCAGTGTATCTGAACACACACTGAGATTAAAAGAGGACTTTCAAGGGGTGTTACCAAACTACTTTGAGGCATGCACTATACAAATGGTTACTATTATTTTACATGAAGCAACACTACGGACATCTACGCCATTAGCAACACATTTGCAATGAAATCACTGTTAAGGATTGGCAATTTGGAAATATTTACAGACTGACCACTTTGATAGGTTATGCACCTTGAAAACAAATAATGTGCCTACGATCGCACAAGTTGGTTAAACAGCAAAGTTGGGATTTGAGCCCAATTTGTAATTTCTGCACTTGACTACATGGCTTCCCAGGTTCTCGTCACACAGGAATGTGCAATAATTTGTGAAAGTTTGAATTACATGAAGTAAAATAATATGTTTCTTTTCTGTTGACCTTCCTTGGAAAGTATGCAAACCAAATGATAAACCAACATAACAATATTCCTTATATAGAAATATGTTATGCAAAAAGGAGCATGACTGTACCTTTGTTTTCTGCATCATAAATGGAAGTCTACAAGTACCTGAATACTACTTGATGTGAGCGTAAAAATCGCATCTGGGGTTTGCTACTTTATTTAATACATTTTTACTTTACTTTCTTATAGTCGTTGGTTGCAACTTACTTGTAGATTTTTTTTAATGATGCAAAGAAGCACATTTGAAATTCTAGAAAAAAAACAAAACCGTTTGTGTGAAAGAAGCTTGTGGCATTTACTTGGCTGCCACTCGTCTTGGGCCCCTTCCACTCGAATTGGTATTTTCCTAGTCGTTCACTTCTAGGCTCGTCCCTTTTTCTCGTGGCTGTTCTCTCTCCTCCCTCTGCTTAATTTAGTTTCTGCTCCATTTGCCTCCTTTCTCCTAAACTGTGGAACGTGTTGCCTCTGTTCGTTCTTCACTCACTCTTGCTTCCCTTTCACCCCTCGGTGAAAGCTTATTTTTAATCTCTTTTACACTTATGCTGATTTCCCATTGTTAGATTGTGAAATTGATATTGTTTATTTCATTCAATTCTACCAAGCTTTGGCAAAAATGCTCTATGCATTCAAATAAATAAATAAATACGTGGTCTTTGTTAAAGGAAAGAGAGGGCAATGGGCTAAAGAATGGCAACAGAAAATGAAATGGTGAACCTTTCACTGAAGACAGCCTAGTACTACATAAATAAGAACTGCCCAGGATCACTGCTGCATTGTCCAGTAGCAAAGCTGGGATGTAAGCCTTGCACATTGGTTACACTGTCTCTAATTTGGATACCAAAACAGTTCTCTTGAGTAACATATTATGCTCTTCTTTTTAAGTGGTCAATAGACCTGTACTATGCTCATACAATCTTGGCGATATTTCTGCAGGTACGTTGATTTGTAGCACAGTTAGTATCACTGTCATCAAAGTCAATATGCACAAGTTTATCAACTACAGTGAGAGGGAAGCCTAAATCAACTTTGCCGGGAATTGCTTCTGTGATATGGCATTTGAACAGAGATCTCTTCAAGTACTTAACACACTGAGCTATCTTTTTAACCATGTTGGCACTCAAGCAACTCAACATACGTTCAACTTCGGTTATTGCATATGATCAACATTTTTCCCAACCATAGGTGAAAACGCCAGACCAGTTGTGCCATATTGACCGCACAAACTGTTATGTACTACAGAAATCAAAAACTATAACAGGATTAATTAATCAGGTTGGAACATTGTCATGAAGATCCGGGCAGGTGATGAGTGCTTCAGCAATGCACCAAACAATATCTTGACACGTGTAACTTATGTCTTGTAAAAAATGTGCACCAACATCTCTGCATCTGGCAGCCAGTTGCATGCCCCTCCCAGAATGTTTTTTCACCTATTGAGGATGTCTCAGATCCCATTGAGCCATCCCTAACAATCCTCCCAGCCTTCGCCGACCAGGGCACATAACCTCTCAAACTAATATCTTCTGCTTTGTGAATTTCCTGCAGTGTGACAATACAGATGCGGTAAGAAAACCTCCAGAGCCGGGATTATAATTTTATTGCTGAATCCAGATGATTTACCATGATGCTAGTGATACAGACCTCCCACTTTCTTAAGGTCTCCTCTCCATTTCCAGCTGCGGCGTAGCAGCTAACCATTGCATTCTTCCATATCGTCCCCTCTCCAACTACTTGCTTATCCACTTAATCAGATATCAGGGTAATATTGCCATAGCAGATCACAATGTGTCCCACTAACTCACAGAAGACCATTATGAGGTCATGCAGTGGCCTTACAGCTATAGGCCTTTCTGCACCCCCTTTTCTGGCTTTAGGTTTGAACAAGGGGTTGTCTGTGCCCAAGTATGGGCAGATCCTCTACTCAACCTCTTATTTTCATAAGGCTGCTTTCTCACACCACCTCCACCACCCAAGGCCACAATTTATCTGGATCTTGATTCCATCTCCACACTTATGCTCTTCACATGTAGCCCATTCAAGTGAAGTGGTTAGTGGTTTCTTGACTAGGTTCTACACACCAGGAGAAAGCAAACATGTAATGTAGGTAACATATAGTGGTCTTGGATAGTGAACCTCTGCCATTTTGGCAGCCCGAGGTGCATGGCTCGTGAATAAAGGAAGAGGCAGAGGGGGAGGTTGGTGTGGAAGCTGAGGTGTTGATGAGTTTTGACCAGAAGTATCCAAGTCCCTTGCATCAGGCTGAGTCTATGTGGTTTGTGGCAGTCATGTCAGGTGCACGTGTCCATTATGCCTCCTGTGCAGATGAAAACTCACATGAAAATGGAGTTGGACTTTGATGTCAGTTTTTATAGAATTAGGAGTCATATAAGAGGTTTACGTTTCATACAGGTATGCAATGTACATCTCATATACGACTTATATACATGTGAAAACGGACCTCAAATTCAGTCCTGACTCCTATACATCTCTGAGTTTTCATATGTATAGTAGTGTGCATGTACAAAATGTACACCATAGGCATGTAAGTATAGAGTTCATATAGAAGATGTATATTCATTCTGCGCATGTGTTATACGCCCCCTATACATTTGAAAACTCAAATGAAAGTCTTGTCTGACTTTGATGCAATTTGTTGTACATGTAGGAGGAGTAGAGGAGTTTTACATGTCATACATGTACCTACTTTACATCTCCTATACGTCCCATATACGTATAAAAACTATCATCAAAGTCAGTCCTGGTTTTGTAGTGAATTGTCATATATTCTACAGTATACATGTACAAAATGTACTTCTCCTGTGCATATATATACAGTTTCTATAGAAGAGACACATTCATTCTGTATAGTGTGAGGAACCTGAGGGCGTCCTCACTTCCTTCCCCCTGATTCCTCCTCTCAGGTGGCAAGCGAAGGGCCATCGCTTCTGGATCTCGACCCTGGGGGTGGATATGCGAGGGAGGATCATCTGGTTAGAGGGAACTTTGGGAGGGGATGTCCTTACGTGAGACGTGGTATCCCCCATTCCTATTTCAGAATGGACCTTCTATACTTCAAGCCTTTGTAGGCTACTGTCAGCCCTTTCCCCTTTCTTCCAAAATGTCCCCCAAAAGCACCACCTTAACACTAGGACGAGGAAGAAACCAACTAGGAGGACACATCCTCATTTGGATGAGAATGACATATGTCAGCTGTATATTGTTAATACACACACATATCAGTCAAGTACCAAGATGAGGAAAAATTAACATATAGTTATGCACACTTCCTTTAATTCAGATATCCCCAAACACCACTCTGGTACTGAGACAAAGAAGAGGGCTATGGAGTTGTACCGATGGAACAGCCAGGCATGTTTAGTTAATGAGTTTCACTATGGTCAGGCAATTGAACTTGATGACCCACACCTGTGGTCATTTTACAATTCTAATGAGTACAAAAAGACTTGCCGCCCAGCAAAAAGGGGAACACAGAAGCGGGCTGCAGAAGCAGTCTGGAGAGAAATTGGCTGGAGAAGGAGGACCGGAAGACATAGGAACTAGGAGCCGTGTCAGGCGGGAGAGTGGGACGCCATGGCAGAGGATGGCCACGAGAGGGTCTGGAAGCCCTGCAAGCTCTCCTTGCCGGGTGCACGCAGCGGTAGCTGTGGAGCGCCAAAGCACTCCAGTTGCCACAAGAGTCAGGCGAGCGAGCAGTGATCTCTATTACCTCCGTGAAGGGAGAGTGGAGTCATGGAAGCTGGAAAGCAGTGCGAGGAGCAGAGGGAAGCCGAAGGGAGCTGCTGTGTGGAGCTGGTTAGTGAAAACAAGGAAACACTCCTACCGGAGCACTTCGGGTGCCTGAAACACACACTCTTGAATTGCAAATTAACTGAAAATGGTTAAAAGCACTTTTGAAGGCTGAAAGAAGTGCTTTAGAAAATCAAACAAACTGAAAGTTATTTGCAGTTTTGAAGGCTTTAAACAGATACTTTTGAATACTGAACCAATTGGAAAACATTATAAGCACTTTTGAATGCCACACAGAGCAAAAGCAAGTTATGAGTACTTGGGAATAGAATGGAAGCAAAGTGGTGCAAGTATCAGATACCACAGGAATAATTGTTTGGGATACAAGTGTTGGCAAACGCAAGAGAATACCAAGAAGAGTATGAGAGAAAAAACCAAGTATTGGGCAAAGCTATAAGAGTTCAAGGAACTGTAGGTTAAGGGAAAACCTGTATTGGCAAGAGCCAGAAGACTACAGAAAGCGTAAAAAAGTGCATGGTGGCCAATCAAGCACGGTAAAGTGTTGGAAGAGTGTGACAGTGGTGAAAGAGATAAGTTTCACTGACAAAGGAAAGCAGTGGACAATTGTTGATGAAAAGCAGACAAGAAGGGGTATTGGTTGTGTGACTTTTAATGGGTGGACCGTGTGGTCCAACAACTGCGACTAGACCAAGTGCCACCTTTATGGAAAAAGCCCATGAAAGTATCCATAAAGAAGCTTGTGTTTTACAACACCCGCTTCTGTGATTATGAAGTCAAGAAACAGACTTATTTTTGTGAACCAGTGAAAAGCACTTATAACAAGAGAGCTGGGAAGTGTCTCAAGGAATGTTATTGTTTTGAAAAGCTGGAAGATTGGAACTTTTGGGGGAAAGGAACCATGATATCTTGTGAACTGTTTTGAACTTGGGGAATGGGAAGCTGATTACAAGCCAGGGGCTGGCAGAAGCTCAGAACTTAATTTCGAACACTATTTCTTTTGATGCTGACATCCCTACACATTGTATACAATCAGTTGTGAGGGCAAGTATAGTATTTGGAGGCAGACTGTTATTTGATTTGGACATTCTGACACAGACTATCCATAGTTCCTTTCCATAGGGCAAGTTAGGCCTTACTCCATCTTGCATTTTAAGGTAAATAAAACCTTTGAGTACACATTTGAATCTGTATATGTCTACTTCATGATGCCTTCACAAAAGCTAAATGTCAAAACTTGAATTTCTCAGAATTGGTCAGCAAGTGCTTGAATTTTTTTAAGTGTGCCAAATATTATAAGATGTAGGTGCACACTAAAAATCTTGAAAATCTAAAAATCTTGAAATTTAAAGCAGACAGTTTTTTTTGGGTCGAAATTTTTTACTTTTTCAAATGGGGAAACCCCAAGTTCAAAGCTGATTAAAACACAATTTAAAAAAATTTGTATCAAAATATAACATCGTCCATAAAAAATACAGACATTTTCTGCGTTGGGTTAGATGTCTCCAAAATTTAATGTGTACATTTTTCAGAATTGCTTATCAAAAACTTCAAATGTTATTAGAAAAAGTTTTTTTCAGAAACTCCATAGACAGTTCATCTTACCTTTAACTATTATATGCGCTAGCACCAAAGCATAATGTATATACATATATATGTATTACGTGTTTGTGTATATATATATATATTTATATATATACATAAATATATATAGATGACAGAAGAGGATGGAAGAGGTGTACTCTTGGTCTCTGCACAATACACCTCTCAGATACTGATGTTCTCCTACCGGTTTCTGTACTCATCACATCGCCAGGGAGGCAGTCTTTGCTTGCAGCTCAGAGCCAGTGCAGGTGTTGTTAATCAATGTCAATTATGCTGCAAGGACGTCTGGCAGCTGTAGTTGTTAGGTTTGCAGGGAGCCTGCTCACCCTCAAAACACCCACAGCGGTGGCGGCAGAGTAGCCCACAGTGTGGCACACCAAAGCAAGGCATGTGTCGCCCTTGTGCTGCATCCTTTTGGAATCTGGAGCCCCCACCTTCCCGAATTCCACAAACATGGCATATACACATATATTCAGTGACAAATCTTTATATGAAGAAGCCTTATGTTTACAGCACAAAATCTAAAAACCATAGAAATTCAGCAGTTATGGTAAGCTGCACAACCATAACTAGAATCCCATCGTGCACGGCTTATACCAAAACACATGACATCATGGCACATGACATCACAAATGATATTGATGACACAAGCCTTAATGCACCCATACAAATATATTCCTGAGGACTATCTGACCAAACGGAACCTTTGTCCTAACACTTGTGCTTAGTGAATTTCAAAATGGATTTATAACGCGCCTTAGGTAGACCAAACTACATCAGGGTATCCACTTAATTGTCATCAAATAAGCACCAGAACACGCAAGCAGTGGAAGTGAAGGGAAGTGGAGGGCCACCTGTTTTGTTAGGTAGAACCAAAATAGGGATTTTCTAAGATCATTAACTGCGTCCGGTTTGGTCAAACAATATCCCCTGCTCTAGATGCACCAATGGTCCTGAGTCCAAAATGTCCAGGCTCTGTTCTATAAAGCAAGGTTCCTTAAGGTTCAGTCCCAGGATAGTGTCCAACAAAGTCACTCACAGTCTAGGTGAGATAGAGCATGTATTGGTAGGGAGATTTCTCACCCAAGTGCTAAATTCCCTCTACCTTAGAGCCCTCCAGCTCTTTTTCTATATTTTGGGGCTTTGAACTTTTAATTTTCAATGTGTTTTACTTTTGTATTCTTTGGTTATGGAGTTTTAAAACAACTCCATAGGCATAATCTTTTTCTGTGTGTCACACAGCACCTTCAGTGCAGTGGCACAGGAATGTCTTTCAGACTTCCCAAGGTTTAAATACCTTCTCTGGGACTGACTACTGTCTCCCAGAGCATGTAAAGTTAAATTGACTTTACTGGTCTCTTTTAATGTACTGACCCAGCACACACTATCTTACTATAGAGTGCTGGAGGGGTTGCCTAGCTTCTCCTGAGTCAAAACACTCATGTAACAGTCAAATGTTACCCTTTCCCACTTTAAATTACTGGCGGCAGTGGTTTAGATCAAACTACCATGATTTTTCCCTACCGCTAACAAAGGTAGCTAAATATCGGGTCAGCCATGTTTTTCAATATGACGCCCAAGACCTGGTCGACTTTTTTCACGATTTCTTTTAGGAAAGGTCCTTCTTGTGTTTGTCTCTGCACGCCAAACCAGGTTTGGTCCCTTTGTTAATCGGCCTTTGGTGGGCTTCAGTGCAGAAGCCCTCCTCTGGCGCTAGGGTGTCTGGGGTGGACAGGATGTGAGGGAGGTGCCCGAAACTTCCTGTGCTTAGTCTCCTAGGAGACCTGAATGCACTCTGGCGTGATTGGCTGGCTGGCTGTCCTTGGTCTGTTTTATTGATCCTTTGTGTAACTTGTTCTACTGCTCACTTAAACTCTTGAGATAAGTCTGGCTGCTCAGCCATCGCTACCACTTTACTGTGTAGTACAGGCTTATACCAAAGGTGAAATTGTGCTTACACTTGTAGTCCTAATTACATGTAGTGTTCCCAAAGGGTACTGCAGGCGATTCTGCCTAACACTGGTGTACAGTAGTGAGGATAAAGTATACTTGTTACATTTAGAGTGCTACTTTTACCTTTGTTCAAATAACCCTCACAAGGCTAAGCAACACTAGAAAAGCAATTGTATTTTCGTGACTGATATAGAAAGCTACAGACAGGAGACCCTAGTGACTTTAAATGTTGATCAATTGAGAGATATGTGTAAAGCTAGGAATCTCACTGTAAAAGGCAAAAAAGGTTGAATTGATAGAAAAGTTTTTAGAATACCAAAGTCTGAGGAGTGGGTCTGAAACCCCAACACCTGCAGCAGATGTGGAAAATGTTGATGAGGATGATATGTCAGAGCCCAGCTCTAATATTGTGGATGAGTTAGATGAGGCAGAAGAGTCTCAGAATGTAGGCTCTTTCTTACCTCTACCTGCTCATAGGCCTCAACCTTTGACCACGGGGACCCCATCAGGTCCAAACCTAAATCCTGAATTTGTCTCACTTGAAAGGATGAGACTTGAGTTCAATTTTAATAGAATCCAAGCTCAAACTGAAAGCAAACATCAAGAACTTAAACTCAGAGAAATGGAGTTGAATCATGCCACTTGAAATGAAAAAGGTGTCTCTTGAAACTGGTTCTCTCCCAGAGTCCTCTAGGTCTTCCAGTCCTAAGAGGCCTCGCATGCACAAAGATGCAGTAAGTATGTATGAGGTTAAGCTAGATATTTTGGATTGGTTGACTGCTTTTGAATCTAACCATGGGATTCAAGACATTACAGGGAATTGTTGGGTGTCCTGACCCACGTTTGAGCTATCATGCTGCAACATTTGGTGCTATGGGCTTAGAAAATCCAAGATGGCCAAAAAGCCCACATGTGCGCCAGAATCCAGGAGAACCACGCAGTTTGTGCGCACACCAAAATGGTTACCTAACTTGCCACCCACCAGTGTAAAGAAAGATCTTTGTTAACAAAATCCACTGTTACTGATGTCAAAAAGTTGCTGAAATTGTGGCTCATCGGACCACTTTAAAGATTCAACCCTTTTGTGGGGTTCCACGTAACCATTTTACTGTAAGGAGCCCCATCAAAACAATGTTAAGCAAGGATTTACTACCGTGTAAGAACCATTCCTGTTTAGAATGCATTAATCCAAGAAAGATCCCAAAATTGCATGCAGTACCCGCTTTTGACTGAGGGCGGCGCTAGCGGTCTAAACTCTAACAGGGAAACTGCATGTCAGGAGTTGCAGGAGAGGCCTTTACATCAAAGGCTGGGAGTTAATTAAAATCTTAACCACATGCTGTTCCCAGAAGACAATCTGATTTAATTAACAGGCCAAAGGCTGGGAAACCTCTCACCTCCAGAGATTCACACCAGGAGTTAGAATCTCACATGACCTCTTGATTGATAGAAGGCAGACTGGCTGGGAGCCTCCTGGAGACCACACAATAGGCTCTTGCACTTGAATAGGATATGTTGATTTTGACTGTTTCCTGTCAAGAAAGGCCTGCCTGCCAGAAGACACATGTGATCACTGACCCACCCAAGTCTTGGAGGCGGACTCCAACACTCTGAGAACTGAATTGAAAGCAAAATATATATTTTACAGAAACACTGATAACTCTTTGTAATCAAATGACAGGAATGTATAACTTTGAGAGCCTTCATTTAAAAAATGTACCTTCGATTCAAGCCCAAACTCCAATTTGTGTGAGGTTCTGGGGCAAAACCCTGCTATTTATGTATACTACAGACTCTGTGTTTAAGCTAGAGACATGGGAGTTTACTGGAGTATGTATGGACAGGCCGTGTACATGTGTATAAATCTGGAGAAAAATCTGATGTTGCAAAACCCACTAAAAAGCACCAAATGTTGCCATTTCTGAATGCAAGCACCCAGGAAGAGCAGAGTTTGAACAGGGTATACCTCATGTGATATGTGATGGGTGCATGTAATTTCAAACCACTGTGTATCTATGAAATATGTCTTTAGGTCAAATATAGATTGTGTGTAATTTGACAGGGGAGTGTCCTTTCTGCAAGCCATTAAATGACATCGCTCTGACACTCCACTTCTTTTCCCCAATCAAGAGAGAAAGGAAAGCTTGACCAATGGGCAGTTGAGAGAGGGGCTGGCTAGTGATGCTGCACACACACCCACTTTCAAAAGACATAAAAAGAGCCACTGGAAGCTAGAGAGGGGATTCAAATCCAGTTGCCGCAACACGCTCTGCCGGACCATACAACATCCAGAAGATCCCAGATTCAACACTTAGACTTTAAAACTCCAAAGACCTTGATTCAGAACTCAAAGCAAGGGCCTAAACCCACAAACTGAGAACTCTTCTCAGTAGGCCTCAGCATCCAGCAGACCTAACAGCGGTAGCACCATCCAGGAGCCGTGCAGATCAGCGCTGGGTCCAGAGAAAGCTGTGCAGAAAGATCCAGAAGCAGTGCCGTACCCAGAGAAAGCGGAGCAGTATCCAGAACCAGAGGCCAGAGATCCAGAGTGACCCAGACCGCTGTTAGCAGAACCAGAGAGCTGACCCAGATCACTGTGAAGTGCAGAGACCAGACCGGAGTCCAGTCCAAAACCTGACCAGATCCGTGGGGAGGCCCATTCCTTTTAAAATTATATTGTGAGTACCTAGCAGAACTGTGCAGAACCTATCCCTTAGTTAAAATAATCTAATGCAAGCTATTTTAACTTAAGTAGAACTGTCTCCTAGAGATCCTGTCACCTGTCATTCTTAAGCTGCGAGCTGTCATCTGTAATTCCAAAGTTGCACGCTGTCACTTGTCATTTTGAGTTGTTTTAAATCTGAAAATCTACCTTTACTAAATCGTTCATAACTCCGGAACCATTTGGGCTAGGAACGAAAATTGACTTTCATTTTGAAGCTGAGATTCTAAGCTAACCCAATAAAACCCCAACACGATAGTGCCACTCTTTATAGATGTTCTGTAATCGCGAGACACGCAATCGGAAATATTTACCGCAATTCACGATTTCACCTGATTTCAGTCACGTGTAAAAATCTGCAGCTGCTTGCCTTCCATTAAAAAAATTTGTTTGCAATCTGCTAATCATCCATAGAGCATTGCTAACCCGAGCCTGAACAATATAAAGTAGCCATCACCTACCCTGAACCTCTAGAGGGAATTAAAGGCATTTTGGCGCATTTCACTTCCTTGCCACCACATTCCAAAGCATTTTGGGCCTGTGTTTAAAACTCCGACCTGTTTTCCTCTAAGCTTGCTGGGGGGGAACTGAATTTCGTATTGTATTGATTGCATTCCTGAGAACTGTGTGCTCTTCTTTCCATCTCCTTATATTGCATAAAGGGGGGGGGTGAATTTTCAAAGAAAAGTGATTACATTGTCTTTTAGTGAAGTCGTATCAAGTCGATTTCTGTGCTGCATTCTTTTTCATCTGTGCAATTCATTGAAACCCTAAAGCATTCTCTGATACTTTATTCCCCTGTTCCTAGTCATAAGTCACCAGAACTGTGCTATTGTAGGATTGCTTATTGCTGATTACTGCTCATATGCCTAAGTGTGCTATCAATTATTAACTTATTATCAAAGTGTGATATATATATATATATATATTGTTTACATCCTCAAATAAACTGTTTAAACTTGCAAAACAGAACTACTTCTTGGCTCAGTGGGGTCAGGGGGATTCCGAGAGAGGGGTGTTATATAGGGGTAGTCATCCAGAACTCATGAACTGGACATAAAGATATATCAATAAGGGTTTCCATTCAGTATCCCAGACTAGGCATTGACTTAGCTGTAGTGCTGGATTGAATCCTCTTACAAATTGGGGGCTCGAGCCGGACGTTTGGGTTAGATCTATCACTTGTGCAGATTAATACAGTGTGCCAGCTGACCAGATACACATATCCGGTCGGATCACCACGCTGTGTTACGCTGTAAAGCACTCCTCAAAGGAACGCTCTAAGGAAAAGGTCTGTTTTGCAAAAATAAAATACAAACTTCTGTAAGTCAGGAAGGAACTCAAATTCCAGAATGACGACCTTGGTAGATATGAAAATAGCCAGAGAACACTTCTTACATAAGCTATTTGTGAGAGGTGAGTGGACTCATCAGGATCAAACGGTCTGGTTGCAGGCAATCGCGCAACAGGTCACTGAAACAGGGTCAGATATATGGGGAGATCAGGGTCCCCTACATGTGGCCCTGAGTGAACTATACATGGCCCCTAAGGCCAAGGATGAGCACAACAAGATTGCCAGGGTAGCGACATATTTATATTTACATATGGGAGCCATGCAGGACAAATGTGCTGAAGGCCAAGATCTGGCGAGTAGGCAACTGCTGGCATTACAGAAGGCCCAATCTGATCTGGACTCTTCTGAGCAGAGGCTGCTCAGGAGCCAGGAGTCAGAAAATGACAGCAGACGGTACATCACTAAAATAAAGGAGGATATGGATGTGCTGCAACAGGAAAAGGCGGACCAGGATACCAGATTTCTGGCCTTGCAGAAGGAGCACCAAGAAGGTTTGGACTCCCTACTGCAGAGCCAGAAAAAGCTGGAACAACAGTTGGACTTCAATAGGGCATGTGCTGAGCAGGTAGTCACCCTGCAAAGCCTCCTAGATAGGGAGAAGGCAGAGAGCAATAAACTGATTTTGAAACACCTGGATACCCAGGCAGAGTTTGACCAGGAGCGCCAGAAAACTGGTGCCTTCCAAAGGCAAAGGGACGACCTGGTGGCACAGATGCAGGCTCTTAGTCAGGAAAGGGATACCTTAGGCCAGGAAGTCTGCCACTTAAAAAGGAAAATGGAAGAAAATCACCTGGCCCTCCAGGGACTGGGTGACCTCCAAAAAGTACACCAGAACTTGTTAGAGCACACCAGGAGGGTGGAGGATGCTCTGGCAAGACAGGAGCAGGCCAGTAGGGATGGGACTCAGGAGGTAACCCTCCTGCAGCAAAGACTGGCCCAGTGCTCCAGGACCAATCAGGAAATGCAGAGAGAGAATGAGGCTCTCTGCCAGCACAATGATAGGCTCCAACAACAGGTAGCGATGCAGGAGAGACTGATAGAGTCTAGTAAGGCCTTAACTGAGGAACTGAAGGCGCAGGCTCTTGCATTGCAACAGGGAGCAGGGGCGGATAGAGACCAGGTTCGCTGGGAAAGGGAAACTCCTGAGCATAACCTCAGGAGCCCTAGTACCAGAGGCCTTTATCTCTCTGCGACCCCCATGTCCCCTGGCGCACATGAGCACCGGGCCACAGGGATGGCAGATTACTATCCAGCCAGAAGCATGGGGCTCATAGGCCAGTACCTCCCAGGAATTGATGGGCGGGCATCCGGGTATGGGCACCCAAGCACAGTGCAATTTAATGGGGAACCCCAGGAGAATAGGCCCATTAAGGGCATCCTGAAAACTTCTGCCCAGTTAGGTCAGTTGGGGGGGGGGTACCCATCAAATCCTGGCAGCAAGGAGGAATCTGAAGACTCCTCTGAACGGCGCAGGACACAGGAGACCAGGTCCCCACATTCTGCCAGCCATTCCCAGGCTCGCAGAATCCGGGAAAACCTGGAAGATCAGACAGAAACCTCTGGGAGCAGTGCCTCTGAGTCAGAGGATGAATGGACCAGGGTTACACGAACCAAAAAGGCCAATAAGGCAAAAAGGGCCTTGCTTAAGGACCCATTGAAACAGATTAAGGCAATCAGGAGTGTCATCACGCCTTATCACAAGAACGCCAAGTATTCTGTTAGGGAACACTTGGAGCTTTACGAGCAAATGATGGAGACTTTCCATTTGAAGGGCAGCCAAAGCTGTATTCAATATGTAAAGTGGACCTTCTCACCAGAATACTCCAGTTTCTTTGCGGGGCTGGAGGACCAAAATCATTTAAGATGGTCCACCTATAAGGCGGCCATTTTGAAACATTTTTCTGTTCACAGAAATCCTCAAGAGGCTCGCAAGGCAGCCTACAATTTGCAATGTGGGGAGGATCAGGCCCCACAAGAATTCGTGCAAGAACTGAAAAGTGCCTTTGCGCAGACCACCAGAAGGGTGCGCACAGACAGCAGAGAGTTTGTCAATACATTTTTCCATGCTCTCCCTAAATATATAATGACCCAGCTCGTGAGAGATTTTCATGAGAAAAGATCTTTAGACTGGGTCATTGAACAGGCTACCCGGATCTATGAGGTGCAGAAGCCCATAGAAAATAAAAGCAATACCCAGAAAAATCCCAAAACCAACAGCACCCCTGCTGCTGCCAAGGTGGCAGAGGTAAAGGTCACCCCCGTTTTGGATTTAGAGATGGGGGGGCCTAAAAACCTACCTGCACCTAATAATTCACAGCCCAGAAGGCCCTCGGGCCAGTCACAGACAGGGAGTCGAGGAGGTAGTCCCACAAATGGGTTCCCCCGCTCCCCTGACTATGTAAGTCCCCGCTACAAGGGAAACCGACCAATCCTGGGTTATGTGTGGACTCCTCCAGCCCAAGGGGGGGGATCCAGCCAAGCACCTGACCCGGGGAACTTCCCTCCTAACTTCCCCCAGGAGGGCAGAAATTCTCCAAATCCTGGGCAGAACTTTTTCCCCAGGTATCCACCCAATTTCTAGCCCCAAAATCATCCACCCTTCTTTCCCCAATTCCCTGAGCCCAGACAACCTAATCCGGGAGAGGGGAGGCCAAGGGTGGAGGGGTACCAAAATCTTCCCAACCAGGGGTACTACCAGAGAAGGGATAGCTACCCTTCCCGGGATCAGCCCGGGGGAGAAAATAGAGCCCCATATCAGCCTGAGCGGGTTTCCCAGTTAGAGCGCCAGGTCCAAAATATGGCACGGGATCTGGGTCACATACTGAGGGCTCAACAGAACCCTCAGATGAGCATGCCACCGCAGAATGCCCCAAACTCTGGACCTGGTGCTCCAGAACAATGACGGGGGCAGCACCCCGATAACACACCGGTTCCCAGGGAGGAGGCACAAGGGGAAGGGGGGTGTAAAGCCTTGGAGGAAGCTTCCTTCCCAACTTGTAAACAGCCCCTGGAAAACCAGGAACCGGAAACAAAATCTCCTGCCCCTGAAAGCCCGCTTCCCAAGGAGCAGAGGGGGCGTAGGAGAAACAAAGGACCCAAACAGACACACTTTGTGGAGGAGGTACATGTCTTCCAATTTGAGGGAGAGGGAACCTCAGAGGATCCTGGGGAAAGGACCTTCTCCTTCAGAGATGGGGGAACTCCTCCCAAGGAAAAATGGGTCCCAAGGGATGCCAATTCAGACTGGGGAGATATGGAGACTGAGCTACCGCCGCCCATCATCTCATCCCAGAACCCACAATACCGAAATCCCCTGGTTCAAACCCATCCTGGTGACTGCCTCCAAAAAGGGGGGGACGGCCCAGAACCGGAACCAGGGGAACCCACAATGGCTCGGATCTCCAGTTGCCAACTTTTTCTTTCAGATTCCCAAGGCTCTCCACGGAATTCTGCCCAAATCTCTTCTCTCGCCATGTCCAAAACCAGAAAGTTAGCCCACCAGTTGTCCAAAAATGTGCATTATCTATGCCCCCTTGAGGAGAAGGAGGGAAAATACTATGCCCCGGTACAAGTACAGGGGCAGGGTACAATTTTGGCACTGGTGGACACTGGATCCCAAGCTACCCTTCTGTCCAAAAGAGCCTTTGAGGAACTAAATTCCGGAAGGGGGGAGAATTACCGTATTCCTCTCACCTCTCTTCCTGGACAACTGCAGAACTTTGACGGGAAGGAAATTCCCGTTGAGGGGACTGCAGACTTGGACATTAAAATTGGGCGACACAAGGTGAAACACCCGGTCATAGTAGTGACTCCAGAGGGCACCCCTTGTTTACTAGGGAATGACCTCCTGAGAAGGTTGTCACCTCTAATAGATTGTGTTAACAAGGTCCTCTGGACCCAGACTAGCCGACCAATAAAATTAAAACAGAGTGTCAACCATGTTAGTTTAAACGGCACCTGCCACATGGTTGAACAAAAATCTGACCAAGTAGAATTTCACTTCCAGAACAACCAGATTCCAGACGTGACAGTAATAGCAGTAGGACAACAGACTGGTGATGGGGGGTCCTCTCTATTTCTGAAAATCAACCTTCCTTCCAGTTTAAAGTGGTACTCCACGCTGGAAGGAAACACTTTGAAATTCTTTACTAATCCACAATCAGAAACTCCCACTCCTATAGTCCAGAAAGATGTGAAATCAGCTATAGTCCAGAAAGATGTGAAATCAGCTCAGAGCCTGGCTGATATTCAGCAAATTGGAGAGCGGTTGTTCAACCCTGTTCAGTTAAATGATGGGAATGACTCTGTTCTCGCTCGAGTGTGTGTGAACAACGGTAAGAGCTTCATCAGCGAAGCCATGTTCCGCCAACTCCCAAAAGATCCAGCCATTCCCACATTCAAACTGATAGATAAATGGGAAATGGACCTGGAAGCACCTAATTCCAAACAGCTCCTGCCAAGCAGGTGTATGCTCAAAATCTCCATTGGCAACAAGAGCATAGTCCATAATTGTTGGGTTGTGCGAGACGCCACTGCCGCCTTTTACTTAGGCAGTGACATTCTCAATCGCTTTGCCATTAGTTTGGACCTAATAAACTTCAAAGCTTGGTCCCAATTATCGGATAATCCCATGGGCTTTGATGATCCAGAAAAAGCATTTAGGTCAGCTCAATTGCTACCTTATGCAGTTTAAATTCAGATCACAGAGGAAGTCACCATCCCAGAAAGGACCCGACAATTCTCCCTGGAAGTGAAAGTTAAAAGAGGACAACATTTGAAAAACCCTGTTGCTTATATACATCTAAATGCTTCTCTCCAACAGCAAGGGTTGGGGGTAAACCCAACACCATTAGTCAACATAGAACATGACACCATTCCAATAGAGGTGGATAACAGCTACTTAAAGAGTATTACTCTAGCCGCAGGCACCATTATTGGAATGGCGGTTGATGACCGACATTTTTCCATTGATCTAGGAAATGAACTGTTAGGACCAATCCCCAAGGACTGTTTTGACAGTGACAGTGAGGACAATACAACACCAGACAGGATTTTTACCCGGCAGGGGGGGAACTTCCTGGTGTACACTTCTTGCCCTTATGGTAAGGAAGTTGTGACTTGTGACTTCAGGAGGGATGAGGTGATTTTCCAGGTCCATGAGGGCTGCCTTTCCCACCTGAAGCCTCCAGTCCAAATCAGCACTCTGACCAGGGACTTCTCCACCCAGCTGGAGGAGGCCGCTGAGATAGCCAAACCAGAAGTCTTTCCAGGCTTCAGGCAGATGGTGGAAGAGAGAGTCAACCTAGCTGATGCCTGTGTGACTCTGGAACAAAAGCAAAAGTTGAAACAAGTTTTCTTGGATTTCCAAGATCTCTTTGCGGTAGACTCATATGACTGTGGCCGCACCGACATCCACACAACAACAATCCCCACGGACCCTGGCATGACTCCAGTGTTTGTGAAGCAATATCGTTTGCCTCTCGCATCCATGGAGTCCCTTACTGAAATAATTAAGAACCTTGAGTCCCGGGGAATAATCCGTCCGGTTCACAGCACCTTCAATAATCCGGTGCTGGGAATATTGAAGCCAAACGGCCAGTGGAGACTCTGCGCTGACCTCAGGGAGCTCAACAAACGGGTCCATACTTCCCAAAGGCCTGTGCCCTACATTGACCAAGGGCTGGCCCAGATTCAGGGGTCACAGGTATTCACTGCAATAGACCTGACCAATGGATACTGGACTGTGCCTGTCAGTAGGGAGGACCAATACAAGCTGGCTTTTACCTTTGGGGGCCAGCAGTACACATGGACCCGGACTCCCTTCAGATACCTCAACTCCGGCAATGAATTCAACATTTTTCTACATAAGGCCATGCCCGACCTGGGTGCGAGGGGTAACCTGGCTAATGTAGATGATGTCCTCATCAAAAGTTCATCTGTGGAGGAACACATAGCGGAGATCCGTTATGTTCTGACCCAGTTGAGGGCCGCCGGAGCAAAACTTTCCTTTCAGAAAGCACAGTGGTGTAGAACCCGTGCTAATTTCTTGGGGCATGAGATTACTCCTCAGGGTCTCTGTCCCCAGAAAAAGAAAGTGGAAGCACTTCAGAAACTGAAAGACCCCACAACTCTGTGGGAACTAAGGAGCCTCCTTGGACTGACTAATTACAGCAGAAAGTTCATTGAGGGCTACGCAGAGATCACCAGACCCCTGATTCATCTCCTGAAGGGGGGGGTCAAGTGGGAATGGGGTCCAGAACAAGCCGAGGCGGTAAAACAACTCAAGAGAAGCCTCTCACAAGCGCCTTGCCTAGCTTACCCTGTCAGAAACAAGGAGTTCTTCCTGGAGACGGGGTTCTCTAATACGTGCTTGACGGCAGTATTATACCAAAAGCATGACAAGGTCAATAAAGTAATCTCCTATGCGAGCAAAACTTTATCCTCTGTGGAGGAAAAATTCAACGATTGTGAGAAGGCACTCCTGGCAACGGTGTGGGCATTGTAGAATTACAGCCCTTTTATCCAGGGGGAACACACCATAGTGGAGACTCCACACCAGCCTCTGCAATATCTCCAAAGTGATAGAATCCGGGCCGGAAATATGAGTAATTCCCGAATTACTTCCTGGATTCTGTCAATGCAAGGCTTTCCTGTGGAGGTCAGATATGGCCAAAACAAGAAGAGTCCCCTCGCGCAAGGTCTGGCTGACTTGCATGATTGTGCCAGAGAAAACTGTCTCGAGGACGAAAGTCTAAAAATCAAGGACAACATGGAGGCATACCTTAATTCCCCACACAAAGTCTTTGAAGAGGACAAGTGTAAGGGAATACCCACTGTCTATGTGCATGGATGCTCCTACCATGTTGACAACAACGGGGAGAAAGAACTGGTGGCCGGCGTAGGGAATGCATGGGTGAATGAGTCCCCAGAACCCTCCGCTGGATACAAAATTGGTCCCCGAAGTAGTCAGGTGGCAGAATTGATGGCTGTGCATCAGGCCATCCTCACTGCTGTCCAGCATCAACTCCACGAACTGGTCATAATCACAGATTCTGATTATGTACGGAACGGGTTCATGGAGCACCTGGTTAATTGGAAAACCAGAGGCATGTTATGTGCTAACAACAAACCCTTGAAACATGGGAAGTTGATCCAAACCATTGATGATCTGGTCACATCGAATGGGATGAACATCTACTGGAAAAAGATCCAGGGTCATTCCAAAGTAGAGGGACCAGACAAAACTGGAAATGACTTAGCTGATCAGCTGGCCAAAACCGGGGCCATCCAAGGGGATCTAATTGAGATTGAGTCCCTGTTGGGGGAAATCCAGGTCACTGCTATCACTAGGTCCCAGACAAATGCTCACAATGATCTTTCAACTGCCCAATGGAGCAAGGAGACCCCTGATGCTGATTTGATTACAGCTCAGAAGGGGGATCCAATTATCGGTAAGTTTTACCAACACCTTGAGGACCCTGAGAACTTTCCCCTGACGGATACCGATTACATTGGGAACGAGGACCTAAGAGTGTTGATGAAATGTCCAAAAATGTTCCGAATCCAAGACGGTTTGCTGGTAAGGAAATCCAAAGCTGGCCACAATCAGTGGGTGGTTCCTACCGCATTCCGAAGCCTGATGTTAAGTCACGCCCATGATGCGGCCACCGCCGGTCATAGGGGGTTTCACACAACACTGGAAATCTTAAGAGAGGTTGCATACTGGCCACACATGGGGCAGGACCTTGACCAATACTTGAAGGGGTGTCTTGTGTGTGCACAATTTCAGCCATCATCCCTCACGCACCGTGCACCCCTCCAAAAGAGGGGAATGACACTGCCATGGTCAGATTTGCAAATCGACTTGGTAGGCCCCGTGATTCGCTCCGCTAGGGGGAATAAGTACATGTTGACTGTGACATGCTTGTTTACCAAGTGGGTGAAATGTCTCCCAGCCCCAAACTGCAAGGCAAAAACAGCAGCTGCCCTGATGATTAACCACATCTTTTCCCGTTTTGGTCTACCTCAAAGGATTGAGTCAGACAGGGGTAGCCACTTCACCAGTGAAGTAATGACAAAGATGTGGGAGATACTGGGGGTCAAAAGGAAGTTACATATTGCTCACAGGCCAGCTCCTTCTGGAGCAGTGGAATGCTACAACCGGACAATTGTGAGCATATTAAAGAAGTTTGTGGCAGATTCTGGGCCAAGTTGAGATATCCGATTACCGCTGGTCCTAATGGCCATCAGATCTACCCTTTCATCTGCAACCAAAATGTCACTATTCGAGTTGATGACTGGACGCAAGATGGTGCTTCCGCAGCATTTGCTCTACAGGACCCAAGAGCAGACACTAATAAATGCCTCCACAACTCATGAGTATGTGGAGAATTTAAGGAAACACCTTCAATATGCTTTTGCCTATGCTCAGCGGAATCTAGAAAGATCAGCTGAGAGTATGAAGACCCACTATGACCTGAAAACTTCCAGGAAGGAATATCAGGTGGGGGACCGGGTCTATTTATACAATTTCCAAAGGAACCAGGCCAAACACCGAAAATGTTTGCCTACATGGAAAGGACCCTTTGAGATTATAGACAAGATCTCCCCTGTGGCCTACAAGATCCGCATCCCCACAGGCGGTTTGGCAGAGCCGGAAGACAAGTGGGTCCACATAAACCAGTTGAAGTGTTGCCATCCCAGGCACACTTTGCAGCAACTGGAGGAGTCCTCGGTAATCCCAGAGGGTACCGCTCCAGAGTAATTCAATTCCAACCCTAAAAGATCCTACATATAGCCTATCAAATTCTGTGTTTCTCAAGTGTATGTGTTCCTGTCTCTTAATTTAAAAAAATGTGCATGTTCATATCTGTTGAGTTCTAAAATATATATGCCACCCCACTATATCAATGGTGGGGGAGAAATGTCCATGAATAGGTATTGCCGCTCTTCCTTTGTCGTCCTAGGAGAAAGAAAACCTTGAGACTGGCCAGGGAGGACGATCCGGAGACCGGGAGCAGAGACGCAAGGGGCCCGGGGTACCGCCCAATATTCCCATGAGGACCGGCGAGGAGAACCGATCGATCAATACCGGATGGAGGAAAAGATGCTGAACTGTGCCATTTGCAGAATTGGAAGAAGATTATGCGGACATACCAGTGCGTGGGTCATCACCTTTTGTGCACCCGACTCCCCATCGACTCAAATTTAAAATGCAGTCGGGTGGGGGGGCTTTGTTGGGTGTCCTGACCCACGTTTGAGCTATCATGCTGCAACATTTAGTGCTGTGGGCTTAGAAAATCCAAGATGGCCAAAAAGCCCACATGTGCGCCAGAATCCAGGAGAACCACGAAGTTTGTGCGCACACCAAAATGGTTACCTAACTTGCCACCCACCAGTGTAAAGAAAGATCTTTGTTAACAAAATCCACTGTTACTGATGTCAAAAAGTTGCTGAAATTGTGGCTCATCGGACCACTTTAAAGATTCAACCCTTTTGTGGGGTTCCACGTAACCATTTTACTGTAAGGAGCCCCATCAAAACAATGTTAAGCAAGGATTTACTACCATGTAAGAACCATTCCTGTTTAGAATGCATTAATCCAAGAAAGATCCCAAAATTGCATGCAGTACCCGCTTTTGACTAAGGGCGGCGCTAGCGGTCTAAACTCTGACAGGGAAACTGCATGTCAGGAGTTGCAGGAGAGGCCTTTACATCAAAGGCTGGGAGTTAATTAAAATCTTAACCACATGCTGTTCCCAGAAGACAATCTGATTTAATTAACAGGCCAAAGGCTGGGAAACCTCTCACCTCCAGAGATTCACACCAGGAGTTAGAATCTCACATGACCTCTTGATTGATAGAAGGCAGACTGGCTGGGAGCCTCCTGGAGACCACACAATAGGCTCTTGCACTTGAATAGGATATGTTGATTTTGACTGTTTCCTGTCAACAAAGGCCTGCCTGCCAGAAGACACATGTGATCACTGACCCACCCAAGTCTTGGAGGCGGACTCCAACACTCTGAGAACTGAATTGAAAGCAAAATATATATTTTACAGAAACACTGATAACTCTTTGTAATCAAATGACAGGAATGTATAACTTTGAGAGCCTTCATTTAAAAAATGCACCTTCGATTCAAGCCCAAACTCCAATTTGTGTGAGGTTCTGGGGCAAAACCCTGCTATTTATGTATACTACAGACTCTGTGTTTAAGTTAGAGACATGGGAGTTTACTGGAGTATGTATGGACAGGCCGTGTACATGTGTATAAATCTGGAGAAAAATATGATGTTGCAAAACCCACTAAAAAGCACCAAATGTTGCCATTTCTGAATGCAAGCCCCCAGGAAGAGCAGAGTTTGAACAGGGTATACCTCATGTGATATGTGATGGGTGCATGTAATTTCAAACCACTGTGTATCTATGAAATATGTCTTTAGGTAAAATATAGATTGTGTGTAATTTGACAGGGGAGTGTCCTTTGTGCAAGCCATTAAATGACATCGCTCTGACACTCCACTTCTTTTCCCCAATCAAGAGAGAAAGGAAAGCTTGACCAATGGGCAGTTGAGAGAGGGGCTGGCTAGTGATGCTGCACACACACCCACTTTCAAAAGACATAAAAAGAGCCACTGGAAGCTAGAGAGGGGATTCAAATCCAGTTGCCGCAACACACTCTGCAGGACCATACAACATCCAGAAGATCCCAGATTCAACACTTAGACTTTAAAACTCCAAAGACCTTGATTCAGAACTCAAAGCAGGGGCCTAAACCCACAAACTGAGAACTCTTCTCAGTAGGCCGTAGCATCCAGCAGACCTAACAGCGGTAGCAGCATCCAGGAGCCATGCAGATCAGCGCTGGGTCCAGAGAAAGCTGTGCAGAAAGATCCAGAAGCAGTGCTGTACCCAGAGAAAGTGGAGCAGTATCCAGAACCAGAGGCCAGAGATCCAGAGTGACCCAGACCGCTGTTAGCAGAACCAGAGAGCTGACCCAGATCACTGTGAAGTGCCGAGACCAGAACCGGAGTCCAGTCCAAAACCTGAACAGATCCGTGGGGAGGCCCATTCCTTTTAAAATTATATTGTGAGTACCTAGCAGAACTGTGCAGAACCTATCCCTTAGTTAAAATAATCTAATGCAAGCTATTTTAACTTAAGTAGAACTGTCTCCTAGAGATCCTGTCACCTGTCATTCTTAAGCTGCAAGCTGTCATCTGTAATTCCAAAGTTGCACGCTATCACTTGTCATTTTGAGTTGTTTTAAATCTGAAAATCTACCTTTACTAAATCGTTCATAACTCCGGAACAGTTTGGGCTAGGAACGAAATGTAACTTTCATTTTGAAGCTGAGATTCTAAACTTTCCAAAAAACCCAACACGATAGTGCCACTCCTTATAGATGTTCTGTAATCGCGAGACACGCACTCGGAAATATTTACCGCGATTCACGATTTGACCTAATTTCAGTCACGTGTAAAAATCTGCAGCTGCTTGCCTTCCGTTAAAAAAATTCGTTTGCAATCTGCTAATCATCCATAGAGCATTGCTAACCCGAGCCTGAACAATATAAAGTAGCCATCACCTGCCCTGAACCTCTAGAGGGAATTAAAGGCATTTTGGCGCATTTCACTTCCTTGCCACCACATTCCAAAGCATTTTGGGCCTGTGTTTAAAACTCCGACCTGTTTTCCTCTAAGCTTGCTGGGGGGGAACTGAATTTCGTATTGTATTGATTGCATTCCTGAGAACTGTGTGCTCTTCTTTCCATCTCCTTATATTGCATAAGGGGGGGGTGAATTTTCAAAGAAAAGTGATTACATTGTCTTTTAGTGAAGTCGTATCAAGTCGATTTCTGTGCTGCATTCTTTTTCATCTGTGCAATTCATTGAAACCCTAAAGCATTCTCTGATACTTTATTCCCCTGTTCCTAGTCATAAGTCACCAGAACTGTGCTATTGTAGGATTGCTTATTGCTGATTACTGCTCATATGCCTAAGTGTGCTATCAATTATTAACTTATTATCAAAGTGTGATATATATATATATATATATATTGTTTACATCCTCAAATAAACTGTTTAAACTTGCAAAACAGAACTACTTCTTGGCTCAGTGGGGTCAGGGGGATTCCGAGAGAGGGGTGTTATATAGGGGTAGTCATCCAGAACTCATGAACTGGACATAAAGATATATCAATAAGGGTTTCCATTCAGTATCCCAGACTAGGCATTGACTTAGCTGTAGTGCTGGATTGAATCCTCTTACAGAATCAGTTGATTCCTTGGCTTTTTTCTACGAAACCCCATGTTGCAACTGGTAATGGAGTTGGGGGATATAGACAGAAAGGAGTATGAAACTGTGAAGCTAGCTTTGATAGCTAGATTTGGGAAGACCCCTTCTCAGTATTTTAAGAGGTTTAGAACCCTCAAGAAGCATGATGGTACCCCTTGGGCTACCTGGATGACTGAACGTTTGAAAAACTTAGATGGATGAGTTAAGGGTTACAGAGTTAACACTTATGAAGGTATGAGAACTCTGTTTATGTTGGAAACCATTTTTGATGCCTGCTCTCCTGAACTGAGACAGCACTAGGCTGACTCTAAGGAATTAGATCCCAAAAAGTTAGCTAGAGCAGCTGACTCATGGGTAGCCAACAGGGCCACCCATGAGGATTCTGAGGCAACTCCCAAAATGGTTGAGTGGAAGCAGCACAAAGGTGAGAACACAGATAAATCTAAAACCATCCAACCGGAAGAGGCCCCCAAAAATAACCAGGGTAAGCCACATGGGAAACCAAATAGGACTAGTGAATCCTCCGGTGCCCAACCAGAGGGAGGTCAGCAGAAACCCCCATTCCAGAGAGCATTTGGTATATGCTATGTCTGTGGGCCAACTGACCATGTGAAAGGAGATCCCAGATGCAAGGGTAAACCTGCAGGGATCAGCACTGCCTCCTTAGCCTTCTCCCCAGAGGAAGAAGTACAAATGGCTAGTGCCCACTTTCAACTATTTGCTGAAGCACCCTGGGGTCTTCAGGCCACTGTATCCTTAGAGTCCATGGGTCTGGTTAAGAAACAGAATATGGATGTGTGCAACTCCATTCCAGAGCACTCTAGAGAGTATTATATGGACAGTGTTCTTGTCAATGGCCAGGATACTCCTGCCAGGAGAGACACTGGGGCAAGCAGAACAGTAGTGGATGAGATCTTTTTTAAGCCTGAGGATGTTGCTAAGTGTCATGATGCCTACCCAGGCCAGGCCCAGCACCCCCGGAAGCAGGCATCATGCCGTCGGGTAAAAGCCCAGCGGCCCCTTATAGGGGCTCTTTGGACTCAGTCCTGGCGCCTTTGGCACCAGGCTCATGTTGGACATCAGTCCGGGCGCCATAGGCGCCAGGCTCATAAAGGGAGGTGTTTTGTGCACTTACCTGATGCAGACCATGCTGCACGCTTCAGGCCTCCCTGAGACCTGAAAGGGACTATTTTTTCATAGGGACTATTTTTTCACTCGGGCGTGGCCAGGGAAGGATACATACCTAGTTCGGGAAGGATACATACCTGGGACTTCTTTGGAGGCTATTTAAGCCACACCCAGACAGCAGCTCATGCTTCGCGTTGTTCTGCTTCCTGCAGCTTAACGCTCACCGTATCTGCTCCTGCTCCTGGACTCCAGCCACGCCCGCCTCGAACCTGGAAGACCTGCAAGGAAGGAAGAGAAGAGAAAGGTGAAAACCAAGGACTATTTCAAACTTCTTACCTGCATCCGGAATCTTCTCGCCAGCATCCCTGAAGAAAGACTTCCATTTAAAAGCATCACGTTGCTCGCTGCAGCGCCACGCTTCACTCACCTGTCCTCGAGACATCTCCCGGCTCCATCGCGGCTGTCAGCATCGGACGCCACATCTCTGCACCTAGGGGAGAGAGGAAGAAACAAAAGGTGAGCAGAAGGAACACAGAAGGAAAGCCTGATTAACAGCCATAATACTTACCGGCTTTTCTTCCACATTTCGGGTCGGCGCCGCCCCGTTGGCAGGTACCGTACCCCGGCCCCTATGGGGAAAGGACAAGAGACATTTCTGGGGAATGATAAGGACATTTAGAGGGATCGCCCTCATCACTACTCACCTCGGCAGTTTAACCCCTCGACGCATCGCCTTCATTCTGCACCTGAAATAAAGGACAGATCACAGGTTAGAAAGACAACATAAAGGGGGCCTCACTTGAACTTTGAACATTCATACTTACGGCGCATCGCTCAGGAAAGTCAAGTGGATTTTGCCAGCGCCATTCTGAAAACCAGTGAAGTAACTGGACGAACGCGCGCCCCTGCACCAGAAGCAGGATGGAGAGTTCATCCTTCCAAACCATAAGGTGAGCTTAAACCGGGGTTTGGAGAAAGTTAGAGAGGAACAAAGGGGGAAAGGGGGGAGCTAGCACACTATTCTGCAGACTGTTAATCCCCTTTCTCATCTGCAGAAGGATATTCCTATGGGCCAGGCAAGCACGATTTGGAGGTCCTGTCCAATCGGTGTTCCGGGTCCTGCGCATCACGCTAGAAGAGGCCACAGCAATCCAGACTAGACCAGTGCCCCCGTGGGAACCAGGTGAGCGTTACACTAAGGCACCCAAAGGTCCCACTAAATTCTCTGGAAGCCCTGTCCAGTTGGCACCAATTTTACCAGCTCTCATTCAGTGTAATAATATGACAGTGAGGATTCCTGTCAGTGTCCAGAATGAGGTGCCTGGGAGAGTCCTGTTGGGGAATGATTTAAAAACTCTAGTAGTAGTATCCAGTACCCCCAAGCCTCCCAGTGAGAGAGAACAGAACCAAACCAAATTGGCTAGAGAGGCAACCTTAGGAGACCACTCTGAGCCTGTGGGGACCTCTACAGAGAACCCAACTGCAAGCCCTGGTGTTAGTAAGTTGACCTCTAACCCAGGCAAATCTGAGGCTAGGATAGTAGGGAACTGGGAGCCCCAACCAAGCTCCATCATTGCCCATCCAATTGTAAAGTCTTTGACCCCCCCTGCTTCTGAGGAAGAGGTGGATGGATAAATTGGACCCCTTTCTAGGGCTGTGAGAACTGGTAATTCTCAAAGATGGCTGAAAACCAGGAAAAATAGGTCTAAGGCTAAACACCTTAAGACTGTTGGAACTGAAGACTCCAATGTAAATCCTAGTATTAGGAGGGAAACTCTTCTAAAATAGGTAAGGTCTGATCTCAGAGGGAGTGGGTGCATGTACCTTCCTTGACCACAGACCCTCCAACCAAGATACCTGAGGCCCAACCTGCTCTTGTGAGAGAGGTGGAGAGGAACCAAGGAGGCCCCTCTAGATCTAAGTGATTCTTTTCTAAGGACCCCTATGAAAAAGCCTATTGTAGGTTCAGAGGTTGTTACAACTTCTGAGGGACTGCTAGATCAGATCAAAAGAGAGATGTACCACAACAGGTTTGTAGGTCATATAGTTTACAAATGAAAACCACTGATAGAAAGTTTCATAGCAAGGGTTACAAAAGGTTGCTGGCGTACTCAGCAGGCCATTTAACCGACTTGCAACAGGAGATCCATCCTGGTGGGGATTAGATTCTCCTGTCCCTTAGTCTGGGGGGACGAGCCACAGGGGGATTTCTCACCCAAGTGCTAAATTCCCTCTACCTTAGATCCCTCCGGCTCCTTTGTTATATTTTGGGGCTTTTATCTTTTCATTTTCAATGTGTTTTACTTTTGTGTTCTTTGGTTATGGAGTTTTAAATCAACTCCAAATGCATCATCTTTTTCTGTGTGTCACACAGCACCTTCAGTGCAGTGGCACATGGATGTCTTTCAGACTTCCCAAGGTTTAAATACCTTCTCTGGGACTGACTACTGTCTCCCAGAGCATGTAAAGTTAAATTGACTTCACTGTCTCTTTAAATTTACTGACCTAGCACACACTATCTTACTATAGCGTGCTGGAGGGGTTGCCTAGCTTCCTCTGAGTCAAAACACTCATGTAACAGTCAAATGTTACCCTTTACTACTTTAAATGGCTGGTGGCCGTGGTTTAGATCAAACTACCATGATTTTTCCCGACAGCTAACAACAGTAGCTAAAAATCGGGTCAGCCATGTTTTTCAATATGGCATTTAAGACCTATCTGTAAAAACAGACTCTTTTTCACGATTTCTTTTAGGAAAGGTCCTTCTTGTGTTTGTCTATGTGCGCCAAACCAGGTTTGGTCTCTTTGTTCATCGGCCTTTGGTGGGCTTCAGTGCTGAAGCCCTCCTCTGGCGCCAGGGTGTCTGGGGTGGACAGGATGTGAGGGAGGTGCCCGAAAACTCCCTGTGCTTAGTCTCCTAGGAGACCTGAATGCACTCTGGCATGATTGGCCGGCTTGCTGTCCGGAAAGGACAGCCACCCTGCTGTGTGAGTGACAGCCAGGCTGGAATGAATGGGGGAAAGCTGTTTAAAAGCAAGTCTCTGGGACTTGGAAAGCAGAGTCGACCACTGGAATGAAAGAACCGAAGCCGAGCTGAAGGAAGAGGACTACTGCAACTCCTGGACGACCGGTGAAGCCCTGCTGCAGGTCCGAATTGCCTGAAAATCCATCGACAGAGAAGCCCTTCAAGGTTAACTTCTTCCCTTGAGTTTGATGGGAACAACCAACTTGCAAGCCACCTGGACACTGTCCCCATCTGGTCGAATTTTCATCAGAATGCTGTTGAAAACCTGATAGCCAGAGGGAAGGAAACCATCTTATGGACTTTAAGGCACTCACACCTTAATCCGAAGTCTTGCTAAAGCTTTTGGTCTCATCCCTGGGCAGTGCTGGAACCTCCCAACGTCCTCCTTCTTATCCCCACTACTGAAGCACAGGAACAGCGAGAGCTGCCCGAACTGCCAGGAACAACTGCCTCAGCTACAGCTCTTCTTCTTTAACAAGGTACTGTTCAAACGCGGTCTGGAAATCTTTTCGGCCATCGAGAAAGTGCGTGAAACTTTCATCAACTACGAAGGCTTGTCCTTCCCTTAACATTCATCAAACTTTTTGCCTAGCCAAATTCTTCTAATCTCTGTGGCAAAGATGTAACCGTTATCTACCAGAACTGTGCTATCCTATACAAAGACTCTGAACCATTGACTTTGGCCCAGTCCTATTGAGAAGAATTGCTGGTTGTATTTAACTGAAACCCTTTGCCCTGCCTATGAATGTATTTGGGCTGTCTATTCTTATAACCTTGGCTTTTAACCCCTTTATTAAGTATTTTAAGTGCCATTTTGCTCCCACTTCAGGGGAGCTAAACTTGTTCATTTACTTACCGGTTGTGTATTTGTGGTTTATTAGTGTGTGATATTGAGCTGCTCTTGCTAATGTAATGTTTTCAAACTGACTGTGAAAATAAATGTATATTCTTTTACCAAGAAACCTTGAGTAAGTGTATATTTGAATCACTGTATTTGTTGGTCCTTTGTGTAACTTGTTCTACTGCTCACTTAAACTCTTGAGATACGTCTGACTGCTCAGCCATCTCTACCACTTTACTGTGTAGTACAGGCTTGTACCAAAGGTGAAATTGTGCTTACACTTGTAGTCCTAATTACATGTAGTGTTCCCAAAGGGTAATGCAGGTGATTCTGCCTAACATGTATGCCCACCTTCTATAGTATTTAAGGGTCCAGTCCTCTGCAACGTTGGTTGTAACTCATCATCTGTGCCTTGGCCGCATTGCTTCCTGGTATGGTAGGAATGCCACTGGTAGTTGTTGGACCCCTCATTTCTTCAGGGGTCTTGTGTATGTAGGTGCAAATATCCCCCTTTTTTCTCCTACAGGTCCCCTTAGCTTGTCTGTCCCTCCTGGGTACTAGCTCTATGGTGTTGACGTAGTGCTAATGGTCTGGTCCTTACCAGCCTAGTCTGACCTCCACCCTGTCTTTCTCACCTTACTGGTCCTGGGGATATAGCATCCCGCTTGCTATGCCTGCCTTAGAAGAGGATGTAGTGCCCCTTACTCACTTCAGAAACATGTCTACTGTTCGCTGTCTGGCCCTTGCCACCATCTATACCAAGGACCTCAATGGACCACTTGTCTTAGTCTGCATTTTCTCCAGCTCTTGCCCTCCACCTTCTGCTCGCGCATTCCTGCTCACACCATTGCCCATCCATCTCTTACTGCTGTCACTCCTCCACCTCCTCCTCTCACTATTTCTCCTCCACTTCCTCTCACTACTTCTCTTCTTACACTCTCTCAAAACTGTATCACTGTTTTTCCCCAACAAAACCTGGTGAAAACTGGCAGCCTTTTATAATATAGGTATTAAGGGGATTGGAGAGTGCTCTAATTGGTTGCCATGTACGTTCCTGGGCAATCACCACCTTCCCTTGTTGATAGAACCTCCCCCCTTCATCTCCTGGTGAGGGTAGATAATTAAGGTTGAAGGCCGGCCACTGCTCAGGTCTCCCTTCTTATGATCTGATGTATGTTAGCTTGGAGGCCCGATCTGTATTCCATGAGGCTGAGTGAGAGTGAAAGACACAGAGAGAGAGAGAGAGAGAGAGTGAGAGAGAGAGAGAGAGAGAGAGAGAGAGAGAGTGTGTGTGTGTGTGTGTGTGTGTGTGTGTGTGTGCACACGTGGGTGTGTGTTCTTTCTCACCCTACTAGGGATTCTCTGTGGGATAGCTGTAGGAGAAACGTGGGATCTTGATCTTTATTACCATGATTTGGAGGATTGTGGAAGATCTGAAGGATCAGGGTTGGACTTGGACATGCAATCTGTCCATGCACAAATGAAAAACCCACAATCACACATTATTGCAATTTGTTACTGTTAGGAATGTTTTTCTACACTCTGGTCTGGTGGACAGATGTATGGAAGGCCAATCTATATTGTGACAGGGACAACTCCGAGGAGCTGTAGCCAAACCAGTTCAGGTAGCAGTGGCACACTGTCTAGGCTAAGTTCTTCAGAGGTGATGAGCTTGTAAGGGGTCCACAATGAGGTCACACAATGGGAATCACAGATTACACTTAGACAGGATGCATACACATACAGTTATTATTTATTGGCAAAACACATTATGAAAAATGACTACTAGCAAGTAGAGTTATCACACAACACTATTAAACTAAATACATATATACATTTGCTTTGTAATAGGGCATAATACATATCAGAAACTCCTGCAAAAGAAAGGATAGAATAGTATTATGCGCTAAAGGTCCACAGAGATGATCCCTAACTAAAATTGTCCAATAGTTCAGATACAAGTTCCACAGAAGGTAGGAAGAAGGAAAAAATGGAGGTAGGGTCTCTGGGGTCCAGTGAAGAGTTCTTAGGGTTAGTGTACAAGTAAAACTAACTACCAAAAGTAGCCCCAACTTTCAGAGATATTGCGCAAGCAAGCAATGGCAAAGACAATATTGTTAGAATTAAGGTTTATTATAAGCCCATTGACTTATAATGGGAGTTTAGGGGTAGGTTAGAAGCTCTGTAACTTACCACGTACTCAGATTCTTCCCCAAACTTGGCAGGACAAAGTAAGAGGGTCCAATGTTGCTTTTCCTGCCAAAATCCGCAGTCCTCGATTCCCAGGTGTTGCAGGTTCGAGCAGATCTCCGGTTGGTGTCTTTCACTGTTGCAAGGACTCTCAAATGGAACATTGCAACAAAAAATGATGCAGGACCCCCTCTCAGGACTGGACTCAGGTCAGGTAAGCAATTTCAGATGCTGTTCACTGCAGCACGGCAACGCAAAGGGATCTCAACAGCCACGGTCAGACTTTCTCTCCTATCTCGGGTCCCCTTAATGCTAGGACACTGACATTTTGCAGATGATAACCTCGTAGGGCCAGCTGAGGATCCCCTAAGTTTCAGGCCAAAACTCTGAACATGACACCAGCAGCATGGTAGCCCAAAAAGGAAGCTGGTCAGCCACAGGACGGTTCCAAGGCACTTCCGAAGGCTTCCTTTGACAGGTCACTGAGCAGACATCAGGAATGGATGGTCCCTCCACTCCAAGGGTCACAGCTCCTTCGCAGGACTGCTAAATATCACGAGCAAGACAGGACTCCTCCAGGACAGCAGCAGAAGTTGGTTGCCACACCTCCTTCAGTCAGGTCTCAGGTTTCTTCGTGGGTCTCGCATCTGGATATGATAGTTCGCTCATTCAGATTTCTCTAGGATCTCCGAAGAATGGGTGCAGTGGACCTCTTCCTATCCTAAACGCCAGGTAATAGTTGAAACTCCCACTAGTCAATAGCAGGACTAGCCCACACACACACCCCAGCAGTGGTCTGATCAAGACCACTGGTGGGAACATTCATGCATACTACTCAGACACCCTGAAACCAGTTTGTGAATTGGGACCAGACAGTCCCAGCCCACATCCTGCCAGCAAACACGCACAGCCTTCCAGTAGCCCATAAAAAAAGTGTTTGCTTTCCCGGACACTGGAAGTCCATATGATGATTTCCCTAGCCTGTTAGGCCAGTAAGAAGGCTAAAAGACAAGATGGCAAAAGGAAATGTGAAAAATCTCACAGCTTGGCCATGTTTCACCAGGAGCCACAGTTAGCAGCCAAACGCGGTAAACGCGGTAAAGCTAAAACAAAAATTCCCCAAAAGTGGGGAAAAGTCACTGCAGCCACCAGCGTATGCTTTTAGTACACCTATAGTAATCAAAAATCCCCAGAGTGTTAGTCTTGGGCAAAACAAAAATGCACCCCATTGTACTGCAGTGTAAGCTGCATTGTACAATGATAAAATGTTACCACAAGTGATACAAAAGTAACCAGAAAGCAGTAACACAGTAACACGACTGAGGGAAACAATGTTCCCCAGTACTGACAGCCTGAAGGACATATCAGTTTCCCCATGACATATGAGCAAAAGCCAGTGTAGCACTGAAAAAAGTACTGGTTAGATTAAAAAACAAAAGCAAAATGTTTGGGGGTTCCATGAAGATGGAAGGAAAGGTGCAGTAAAGAGAAATCTTTCCTAACAGTTACTATCCAGAACAGGCGGTTTGAGTACCACCCACCCGGTGTTTCTGGTCACTTATGTTGCAAGCAATGCATTTAAAAGCATATTTGCTTATTAACCTTGGTTAAAACTACTGCAGTAACCTATGGAACTGACACACACTGGCCAAAAAAAGGCCCATTCCGGCCCAAAAAAGGCGACCATATTAGAATTACGAGCTAGCACTCCGGCATTGCCCATTAGACATATGGATGATCTCCCCTCTGCATCTTCTATGGGGTGCATCACAGAGCGGGTGGCACCCCGGCCTGTAGAGTTCCTCAGTATCACTTTTCCGGTGAGGCCGCAGTGACCTCAAAACAGGACCTGCACGTACAGAAACCATGCAGAATAGTACAAGTGGGTGCTTTTCATGTAACAGAAATGGGAAAAGCAGTGGAAGCTGCCTGGATCTGATGAAGTGGAGTGGATGCATTTCGGAAAGAAGTTTATTTGGTAAAAGTTTGATATTCAGGAGACTTTCCAGGGAGTTATGCATGCTTTGGAGGCCTGCCTTCCATGGCCGTCCTTACACAGTTATCAGTCGTGCTGAAGATTTGATAGCTCTGTCATGGCCTATAAAGATTGTTACATCCTTTCCGGCCTATGCATTGTTGAGAGTGTCTTATTATCTGAAGTGTAGGATTCACTGAAGAAGGTATGAGCATTTATCTCCTGACTAACATTGAAATGAAAAAATGCTTTTCAGAATGAAGAACATGTGCTTCTGCAAATATGGCTATGACCCCAAGAGCGCCAGCCTTTTCACTTTCACATGGCACCCTGAAGCCATGAATGGTATTCAGGTAAACAGTGATAAGTTCATTTTTGACTTTGGTTGCAATAGGGCGTTTGACGCCATGATGAAAATTACCCCCGTCACAGGGGGTAAATGTTCATAAAACCATCAAATGTTCTGCGACCGCTTTCTTTGCCAAAGAACGGAATCTTGAGGAGTTTTCAAGTCTCCCACAGTCATGGCCAAATGGGTCTTGCAGTTCTCTACTGGAGAATAATGTGTAATACAGAAACGAATAGTAAAGGAGCATAAGAGAAATTATAGTTCCTTTCAGATCCTTCATACACTTAACATTTCACCAGCGTGATTCTGCTCCCTCCGTCATTTGACACCTCCTTTTTCAACTATATAAGCACTTAGACACCCCAGATGATCCTCCCTACTGCCGCTCCTTCCACCTTGGCTAACACATTCCCCGCCACCCCATCTCTCCCTCCTTCCATCTCCTTTTCACCACAGGAGCACTTATCTGATATGCACTTTTAGACACCTTAGCACTTTTACCTCTTAAGTAAACTGGACTTACCTTCATTCCTACCATACCGTCCCTTCTTCGCTCCTCTTCCTGCTCCTCCGCTACCCCCGTCTCCTTAGCAATACTGGATCATACTCTCTTGTGCCTTGAAAGTATTTGCTTACTAACCCTAATTAAATGTTAATAGTCTATGCATGATTCTACATCCTGGCTGCCCTCAGATGACCTCAGCACCTTGAAGCACTCGTGTGATCTGGCACCTGTATATAAGACACCAGCAAAATAAAATAACATTTTAAAATATCCCATTTAATGGCAGGACCGATAGCACTTGCTACTGCACTGTAAGTGTTTGTGCAACAGCTCTGTAAGCACTTTGTTACAAGGTCATTGGCGCCAATGGTATATAGGCAAAATAAAATCATCAATAATACTAGTTTGGTCAACTGATTGATTCTGACTATGTGCTATGACAACGCAGAGGCAGTCTGAAAGTGCACAATCATCACACAATCACTCCCTCCTTGCTTTACTCATAAGTATTGAAGGCGCCCACTTGCACGAGTACTGCTCTGGAACAAAGAAAGGCTGCCATTGTTTCCAAGAGAAGGCTTTATTAATCAGTAGACGCCATTCACATAGAACAGAAGTGATAACACTTCAGCAGCACTGGACTCCATCAGGAGAAGACCCACATTCTGTTCGCTACAGAGAAGCCCAAACTGGTTCCTTTTACTAGCAAAGCACTTTGGCCCCGGCATGCAAAGACTCCTTGAAGTGGGCACCTCAGGAAGGGAGGGATAAAGTTACACTGGGCTTCTTTGAAGATTGCTTGGAATAAAATGGACCAGTCAGACTGTGGCATAAGGGAAATGGAGCCCAAATGCACTTGAAAATAATTGACACAACTCAAATGAGCCTTAGCCAGACCCACACTTGGTTTATTTGTGCCCATACAAAGTAATGCACTTTTTAAGCCAATGTTAGATTTGGCACTTAAAATGGCTTTTGTTGAAAAGCAAAAGATGTGTCATAATGGAGGCGCAGCTGAAGGAGCTGTGACAAATCTAGCAATATTGCCACTGATTCTATAAAGGGAAGCTTCTCCTACGTGGCTAGGGAAAGGCAGAAGCTACCTGACTCTGACCCTGGGGGTGGCTATCTGCAGGAGGACCACGTAGGGGAAGACAAACTCTATAGGGACAGAACAATACCAGATCAAAATAGTCTTGCAATCACAATTCCCAATGACACATATTTGCCTCAGCAACATACATGGCTTGTTGTGGTATAGATGAGGAAATCCCGCCTTACTGCAGTCAAACTCTGTATGAGCCTTGCCCTCCCGTTTAAGCACTGTGACGAGGAAGAGGGATGGAGTAATGAAGATGAACAGAAGCGGTAAGCCAATGCTGCATTCTAGTCTTTTTAAAGCATTACACCATCCCAGGATGTTTAAAGTTGACACAGCTGAGAGAACACCAGAGCAAAGAGAGAGGCAGAGGCTGGCTCTGTCAGTGACTTGTTGTGACGCCGGTCAGAATGCTGAGGACAAGCAGACCAGCAGATGCAGCCTTGAGGATGACACGAACGACGGAAGCTTACAACTTGAGAGTTTGAAGCAGAAAGAGCCGTGCACAGCAGAGGAGGGCAAAGCAAAAGGTAACTGGCTCACGGGAAGCACACAGAGTCAGAAAACCGAAGAAGACAGAGTAGGGAAGACACAGGGAACACCGAAGCCACCCGGTAAGCCCAGAGAAAGCAAACAGGTTACCGGAACATGTGAAGGTGAATGCTGTATCATGCTAAGTAACACCATTGAAGAAGTTGATGCAGATGCAAGCAACATTAGAAAAGGGTTGGTAACCCAATGTTTTAAAACAGGAATTGGTATGAGTACGAACAGTGATGGAAAGGGGTCGATGACCTGGCATCTGAAGGAAGGAGTAAAAGCTGAAATGTACTGTAATAAGAAAGGGTTGGTGACACAATATTTAAAAAAGATTGTTTTGTGGATAACAAAGAAAGTAGTTGGAGAATGAAAATGCGCTGGCAGGTTAGTGAACCTGGCAAATAGTGAGTCTGGGGCTCAAACCCTCAGGAGAAGTGAACTTTGTGAAACAGTGTGATATCCTGTCAGGAGAGTAAACCAGGAGAAGTGAACTTTGTGAAACAGTGTGACATCCTGGCAGGAGAGTAAACCAGGAGTGGGAAAGGAAGTGAACCTGAAGTTGGGAAAAGTGTCAAACCAATACATGAAAGGGAAGAGTTATACCTCTTTTTTTAATCAGTGAGAACAAGCACATACCCTTGCAGGAGAGTACACCAGGGACATAAAGAGGAGTAATCAGTGGAGAAGGGTAGAGCGATACTCCCAGAATGTAAGTACAAGAAACACAGTGTGAAGAACGTGAACAATTAAAAAGGTATTGTGTGTTTAAAGGAAATAACAAGGGAAGGTCAACCTCCCTTGAAACTGTGAAATATAGAACACCGTATGTGTAAAGGAAACTTATGCAACGATTCATTTAAGTGTGAATACTTAAAGCAAAGCCTTGAAGGTTGAAGTAATACAAGGGAAAAGAGGATTTATTTTCCTTAAAAAGCGTAAAGGCTTAAAAGAAAAATAGAGAAGCTCAAGGGAGGAGTTGTTCTCATGGAACTTGTAAAGGGAAGCCTTACATAGGAAAGAGAACCAAGGGAAAGGAGCTTCATTTTAGTTGATTAGTGAAACTTTGTGGAAATGTATCCAGAGGCACTGGATAGATATACAAGGATAAGGGAAAACACAGAGTTTCTTTCTTTTCTGCACCTTAAACTTTATATTTCTTGGAACTCTGAAAGAAGCCTACAAATGCATAGTCTATAGAAATCCCCCTGTGCACATTATATTAAGTTTAGAGTGTAAGGGTCGGATTAGGGTTTTTGGACACAGGATGGAGGAGTCTCTTTTGGTTAACATCCAGACACAGACGTTCCTTCATTTTGTTAAGGCAGAAAACCCTTTAGGGATAGATAGGTTTTTCGCCAACCTTCTTATTGTTTTTGAGAAATAAAACTTTATAGCAAACAACAAACATGCCACTGTGTCTGAGTCTTACCCTTGATCATTTACAGAGCGTATAGTCGTTTACAGGAGGATTCAAAGATATTGACACACTTTTTTCATTTTACATCCCTATTATAGGCACCATTGGAAGAAATAGTTCAAAACCAGTTTTTATTTGTACACATTTTATGAATATACTAAACATCACATAAGAGTTATTAAGTGCATAAACAAAAAATAGATATACACCCAAAATCCTAACACATCTGAATATTTTTTCTGCATACTCCCAAATCTTAATACGCCAAACAGAGTGTGAGGAGGAGGTGAGGGAACAGGAAAGAAAGAGGGGGCACATTGGAGAAAAGAAGAAGATATATGAAAAGGAAACATCAAAGGAAAATAAAGACAGCCAATCTAACGTTTAGGTAGCCAATGCCTCAGCATTGGTGAGCTGGACCAGGCTAGGCTGATAACCTCAATGTTTAAGTCAACAGTCGACCTGTCAGTAAGACGTCACTTCTGTGGTTGTTGTTGAGTTGGCTGGTGCTGAGATGATGTTTTTGCAGGGTTTAACTTCATATTGAGAATCCAGGGGGCACACAATAAGGGCTTAGTGTTATTGGGTTTCAAGGACCCGTTATTATACCTTGGCTTGGGGGTAGCAGGCCTTTGATTTTTAAGAGTGGGAAAACGCCAAAGGTTGGCAACTGATTAACTGATTTGAGTACTTTTTCCTATTTTCAAAAGTAAAAATTTTTAAAGAAGGAGACCCATGCCTCAATTCAATTGTTGTCTGCATTTCTTGAATTCTGTGTCTGAGGGGTTGAATATTTAAAACCAATGATTTGTAAGTAGAAAATGTCTAGAGAGATGCAATTGACATTGTTTTTGTGTTCATTAAAAAAAAGTGGTTGCTTCTTCAAGCTCACAATATGCATTCCAAACATAGACATTCAAACGAAAGCACTCGTTGATTGAATGATTTTAATTATGTCCCTCCACCCCTCCCCCTCTCAGTGTGTATTGTGGAAAAAGGACCTCATGCTTAATCCATTACAAAATGTCCTTTCCACAATCAGGAATTTTGCGAGGTATGGAAATGTTCCGGGGCTAAGCTAATGTCGGGACTGTAGGGGCTTGGGGCTAGCTAGCCTTTTGATTGTAGCCCCTGAGCTTCTATCCAGGGCTACAACCAAATGACACAGGGCTATATCTGCCTGAGCCCCCCCTAGCAACACCTCTGTTCACAATGCTTTCAGAGCTGGGCAATGCTGCAGGGCCGCCCAAAGCGAGGCAGGGTAACTGCTGGTACCATCCGGCAAGCATGGGAGAGGGGCAGCTGCCTTCCCCCCAAGCCTGCTCCCCTCTCCCCTACAACACAGAGACACGCAGTCTCTCCTTACTACAAAGGGCAGGAAGGGTGGGGTGTGAACAACACCTCACCCTTCCACAAAGCAACAGGGTGCTAATCACCCAGAGGAAACCAACAGCAGGCAGGAAGGAGTACAAAGACCTGCCCCCCCCCTCGGGGGGCTAGACAGTAGGCTCAGCTGGCCTGTGGCTGGGCCAGCCCCCACAGCTACACATCAAAGACCCAGGGCTACCCCTAGGTCCTATATAAGAGCTGCACAGCTCACAGAAAAATACAAATTGTTTGAGGACCCTGAACGGGGACCCAAACAGCCAGGAGGTTTGCTGTTCACTCAGCGTCCTCCACTCTCTTTCTTTCTTTCTTTCTTTCTTTAGAGTACTCTGTGCACTCAGAGTCTCTTCTGCTTTCAGTTTGTGGACCCTGCACGGGGACCCAAACCAAACTAGCAAAAGTTTGCTGTATACTCAGCATCTTTTGCTTTCCTTTTCCCCATGAACATTGTCCTGTTCATATTTGTTTCAGGTCAGCGAGAGCTTTCTAGCAGAGGAAAGGAGTAACATGGGAAAGGATTAGCTCGGCGAGTATCCAGCACAACAGCACCATCTGAGGCTGCAAGCGGTCTGCACCAGTGAGCGGGGCTCAGCGTGAGCCGGCGAGCAGAAAGGGAATTTCGCCAGAATGAGCACAACAGCAAAAGGAGGCCCAGCGGTGCTCGGAATAAACAGAGCAAAACATTTTGTGGCCTGGGAATCGTGAAGCTACAGCGTGAAGCTACAGCGAGCACCCGGAGGGAAATGCTGAAGAAAAAGAAACCAGCGCCGCTGCGACATTGCTACATTATTTCAAGTAAGTCAGCCGCGGCGCCGGGCGGATGCAGCGCTGCCCGCTGCGCATAGCCGGGCGGCCAAATAAAATAGACTCAGCCTTCTTTTTAGACAAGTCAACCAAAACAACAGGCCCGCTACTTACGCGGCCGGGTCCACCCTGACACAGAGCGGGGTGAGAACGCCGCAGGGAGAAACTGACATTGACTTCGCTTCATTGGAAGCAAGTCAGCACAAATCAACATGGTCCGCTACAACGCGGCTGATTTTAATGCCTAAAACATCAGTTTCCCAAATTAATAAACTGCTGTGAATGTATAAGGTTAGCAGGAACACGGGGGGCTGTCGGAGTATGAAAAGGCAGGCCTAATAGTTTGTGTACGGGAGCACGTGAAGTTTGTGTTATAATTTGACATGGCACCAATTAACCACTGCGTTTATTGTGAAAAAGGGTAACGGGTTACAAGAAGCAAACAGGAGCCGAGATCACGTAGTGTAAGTTCATATCGCCAAAGGAGGTGTGTTTTTCTTTATTTCAAACATGCTAAAAGCAGAAACCACCTGCAGACCTACGTTGTCATGCCACAATCAAGCTTTTTAAACAGGCGCAAAACCAAGTGATGACAGTATATCCGCCAGGCTACAATTTAATGAGCATTTAAAAATCTATGATACATTGTTACAGGGAATTTTATTCTGCTAAACAGTATAGCCAACAAAGAGCATAGAGCTGGGGGTATACAGGCACAACATCAGCCAGTCACCCAATGCGGGCAGCAGCATAATAAAATGTTTGCATATATACTGCACGGGCCAACAAGCCATTTGGTGAATTGATAGTCACGTTTTTGCAAAGACAGTTGGGCAATTACACAAAATACAAAGGGGAATAAAGTATTTACAAATCTTTTACTCAAACAGGCAAAGAATAATGGCCCACCGAAAACCACAGGAACCCACAACACCGCCACAGAAACCCAAAACACCCCACCTGCTAGCAGCAAGTGAGGCAGCTGAACATTATTACAGGCCAGCATCAGGCGAAGGGATTTCTCCCTCAAAGCACAACATTGTTAAACAAGCCACTGTGGCAAACAGGGTAAGGCCATTTTTGATGACACAAAGATATACCAAGCAGATTTAGAATGCAATTTTTTCAAAGGAACAAAAAACAATTGTGGAAGCACGTACATTGCTAGGTTCAACAAACACAGGGTTTTTTTTCATTTAAAACACAACACTGTTCAAACAAACCGCTTTTTGAAAGAAAGCATGACCAGCCCCCCCTCCACCCCACCTTTTTTCCGACACAATGACATATGGTACATAGTTAGAATGCAATTACTAAAGCAAAAGACAAATACTGGCAAATCTAAGAGCCCCACACCATGGGGCTAGCAGACATACACATGACAAGGGAAAACTGTTAATTCATATGATATACCGTACATGGACACGATACAATTTCAAATAAACAAAAGACTAATACTGGCAACCCCACGAGTCCCGCACCAAGGGAGATATTAGTCATACACATGGCAGGGACAGACCCGTTTTTTTTAAGTAAGGTACGAACTCAGAACTTGCACCAACACCCATGCCGCAATATCGCAAGTGCCACAATACAAACCTCTGACCGCAAATAGTTTTAGCGGGGAGGAGAGCTCATTGGACTAATGCACTGAAAACAGAGATCTGTGGTAACCTGTGATGGTCACAGGTTCAAATACTGTAGGTCCAAAATACTTTTTAACAAACATCCTTTCAAGGCAAACTGTTGATTTATATGGGGCACAGCGCCA
This sequence comes from Ambystoma mexicanum, assembly GCF_040938575.1. NCBI lineage: Eukaryota > Metazoa > Chordata > Amphibia > Caudata > Ambystomatidae > Ambystoma > Ambystoma mexicanum. The sequence continues at coordinate 989,667,481 of NC_090921.1, forward strand.
GGCAGTTACCCAAAACGGGTAACAATCAAAACTCAGTTTACAGCAGTTTCACTGCATCAAGACGGCCATCAATCCCAGGTCTGCCTAAAGTACAAAAAAAATAAAACGTTTTTGTTTTGTATGCGACAAACAGACAAGACAAATGGCTCCCTAGGAAACCCTTTAGGAACCCACGAGCGAGGGGCTTGCAACCCACAAGACACCAAGACAAGCAATACCACATTATGAAACATAGGGGGAAAAAGCAATTGGTACAAATACAAAACCGCGCCAGACCGTGCGGAAAGCCTACATGACAGCACAAGGGCATTTTGTCATCACATACCACAGTGACAATTTTGGCTTGGAACAAAAATGCCCTGCCTCATCACACCACGTAAAGCAGCAAGCCACAAGAAGTTTTAATACTTAAACACCCGGAGACGGAGTGCAACAGATCAGTTACCAACCAGGGGACAAACAAACTTCCAATCTCCAAACACACAGCGCAGCAAGTAGAGCACTCCAGGACATCAGGACAGAACCTGTGGTTACAGCTTCAAAACACGGCACGGGACATAAATGCAAATATTGTCAGTATCAGCGGTGGCCATTAATACCCCAGAAGCAGGCGGATGAGGGGCAACCGGCCAAGAAAAACAGTCTCCCCTGTTTCTATGCAGGTTTTAAAACAACAGCAACAATCCCCATTTCTGAGTAGTGCACAAATCCTATTGCAAGAGGGGGCAACATCTGGTTCAGTGCACCCCACTAAGAAAGCTGGAAGCATGACCAGCAGCGGCAACCCAACCTTCAGCTAAAAGCGCTGGGGGTTGCCCAATAACACAACAATTAAACCGGAGTGACCAGCCATGGGACAGGCTTAAATCTACAACCCAGTACCCCGACACGGGGCACACCAAGGTTTTGAACATGCCACCCACAGACAAGGGTAGATCATGGACAGCACGCAACAAGCTAAAAGTACCACAAATATGGCAGTTCCCGGAATTTCCAAATCGATGGGAAATCACCTGTACAAAAGCCGGCGCAAGCACTCAAGTTTTGCACACCCAGACAGAGCCTACTGATGCAGCTGGAAGCCTGACAGAGCCAACACACAAGCCAATGCGTAACTGCATCAGACCGAAAGAAAGGCCATGAAATAGGAGAACCCGTTGAAAGTGATCTCCAACTACAAGCAGCTATCCAAAACGGAGCTTGCCAAATATTTCTGCATACGCAGAATAAACACAGAACCCTGAACGGGGTTCAAAAACAACGATCAACTAAGGAAAACGTGTACTCAGGGACCCAGTTGCAACAACAATACTGAGTAGTGCAGCAGAACCAGACCACAGGCACGGAAGGGGGCGACGACAATACGGCAAAAGAGCACGGAAGCATGCAGGACATCGGTAGCCAGCGGTAAGGAGCCAGGTGAAGTTGGGGCGATGACACCAAATTCACCACTGCAAGGTAAGTAAGACCCACCGCACACTCCACCGAGGGGCAACCAACTCTTAACACAGCAATCAGAGCGCTTTGCAGCTTGCAACCCGCACTAGAGGGTGGCTCCAGAGCCCAGTCCGGGCCATAACAAACACAGCACAACTGCAGTCCACAAACCCAAGGACCACCCGCCCCAAATGTCAAACCCTCACAGCAGCCGAATTAGCTAGACAGCCCCACAAACAGTTTAAAGAACTGAAACAAACAGCTAAGACAGGGCAGACAACCAAAGAGTCAGGCAACACAGCAAGCAGAGCGTCTTGCAGCTTACAATCCGAACTAGACTGTGGGTCTGGGGCCCAGTCCAGGCCTCACCAGACACAGCCCAACAGTCCGTGAAAAGATTAATCCAGCAAGCCCAGGCCGCCAAGGGCAGCCAAGGGAACAGATAGGGGGCATATTTACAAAAACATAGTCAACACCCTCCCCCAACGGCACAGCTGGTCAGATAGCGCAGCAGGTATGAGTGCTCACTTTGACATTAGGGCAGAGCCTGCTGATGCAGGTTCGAACCCCGGCAGGGCAGAACCCTCCGAGGTCGATAAATGAGCACCACACACAGTGGCAAATAAGCAGCGCCCAGATGCCTGAGGGCAATAGCGCCATATATATAACAAAAACAAAACATGCAATGCATGTGTGCCCAGAATAGAAGAGAGAAGGAAAACTAAAGAGGTGCAAAGGATCATTAACACCTGGGAAACATCACAAGTCAGGCAGACAGTACATCAAGATGCCAGAGAATAGGGCGACACAGCCCACAAGACAGCAAAATACGCAGAAGAAAATACGAGCAAGAAATAGAAGAAGACAAAAAAGCCAACAACCGGGGTGGGGCCTGAAAACTGCAAGTAGCACTGAACCCAAAAACGGGTCCTACAAAATTAATAACTGTGGGGTTTAAACACCACACAAACACAGCAGGCTGATGCCCGAGGGCCGAGGCCAGAGTGCTACAAGGAGCACGGAACCTGAAAACTGGTTCAACAAAATTAATAAGCAGCGGGAATAAACACCACACAGTGCAACAGGCCAACGCCTGAGGGCCGGAGGGCCACAAATAGCACGGAACCTGAAAACAGGTTCAACGTAATTAATAGGCAGTGGGGAATAACCAACACACAACACAACAGGCCAACGCCCGCGGGCCGGGGCCGCAGTGCTGCAAGTAGCACGGAACCTGTAAACAGGTTCATCAAAATTAATAAACAGTGGGGAAAAGCACCCAAAGCTCAGTACAACAGGCCAAAAAACGCCCGGGGCGAGGGCCGGGGAGCTACATCGTAGCACGGAACCTGAAGGCAGGTACAAAACAACCTTTTGTTAACCAAAGAAAAACTGGGGTGAACCGTCCTTTAGAAAACTCGGGGAATCCCACAAATGGTTATCTAACCCCGGGGCACAGGGGAGAGTTACTCCATCCATTTAAGATAGAGGGCCCTGGTTGCTGGAGTGATGTTCCAGGGTGCAATGTACAGTTACCCCCAGGATCCCCTTATCCCTGTTTCACAAATCCGCCCAGGCTGGACAAACGACAACAGCACAAACAAACAGGCCAACGCCGCAAAAGGTCCGGGGCCACGCTTCTAAAAACATTAAAAGACAATAAGGTGTTCAAATAGACAAACAGGCCAACGCCACAAAGGGCCGGACCTAAGCTTCTAAAAGCATTAAAAAACAAATAACGTTTTTTAAAATAGATGAACAAGCCAATGCCACAAAGGGCCGAGCTAGCAGATTACGTAAACTGTTTGGACCTATGAGCAAACACTGGTAATCAGGTGAACCAAGCAGGGCTCCCCGCAAACATGCGCAAAACACTAGCATAAGTTGGGAATCGAAGGACAAAACAGAGGCAGCGTTGGGGCCAGAAGGCTCCCCCATACCAGGCCATATTAAGTACTGCACCAGGCACGATCAACGAAATAGCCGAACTAAGGGGAACAGACAAGGCAGCTAGGATAAAACAAGCAACAACTTTTTGGGGAAACCTGGACAGCCGGTAAACCATCCAGGTTGTGGCAGCATGGGCCAGAGGGGGTAACCTCAGGACCCAGTGCCCAAAAGTATGATATTATTAGGATATGCGATTATTGTTATTGTTTCCATAACCATATCTGTAACAATAAAATCCTACAGCCTTTTATTGCCAACACTTGACAAACGTGTGGTCTAACCTTTCTCTGGGGAAGGAAAGGGTGCCGGCAGCCCACAACCACTGTTACAAAAAGCACTAAGGTAAGTTGCGTGCATATGGGTCCAGCAGTTATGGGTAATGCTGCAGGGCCGCCCAAAGCGAGGCAGGGTAACTGCTGGTACCATCCGGCAAGCATGGGAGAGGGGCAGCTGCCTTCCTTCCAAGCCTGCCCCCCTCTCCCCTACAACACAGAGACACGCAGTCTCTCCTTACTACAAAGCGCAGGAAGGGTGAGGTGTGAACAACACCTCGCCCTTCCACAAAGCAACAGGGTGCTAATCACCCAGAGGAAACCAACAGTAGGCAGGAAGGAGTACAAAGACCTTTTCCTCTCCCCCGGGGGGCCAGACAGTCGGCTCAGCCGGCCTGTAGGCTGGGCCAGCCCCCACAGCTACACATCAAAGACCCAGGGCTACCCCTGGGTCTTATATAAGAGCTGCACAGCTCACAGAAAAATACAAACTGAGGACCCTGAACGGGGACCCACACAGTCAGGAGGTTCGCTGTTCACTCAGCGTCCTCCACTCTCTTTCTTCTTTTCCACAAAGCCCTCCCACCCTAGAAAAGAAGGGAGAAGAACAAGGAAGAGAAATACAGGACACTGGACGGTGACCGCAACAGGTCGTGTAACAAGAAGGCGGCACGGGCCAGAGGGGGTAACCTCAGGACCCGGTGCCCAAAAGTATGATATTATTAGGATATGCGATTATTGTTATTGTTTCCATAACCATATCTGTAACAATAAAATCCTACGGCTTTTATTGGCAACACTTGACAAACGTGTGGTCTAACCTTTCTCTGGGGAAGGAAAGAGTGCCGGCAGCCCACAACCACTGTTACGAAAAGCACTAAGGTAAGTTGCGTGCATATGGGTCCAGCAGTTATTAGGGGGACGGATGAGCCAGCAGAGCAGTGAAGAGGAGGAGAGGCGAGGGAGTGGACAAGCAGAGTGGGAGTGGACGGGATGCAGAAGAGACAGAGGGGGCACTGTGGGCAGAGGAAATGGCAGAGTTTCCAGGGACGGGCAGTTTCCCCTTGATAAGGAGTACTGGGAATCAGAGGGGGCAAAGGGCTGGGAGTCCTTGGAAGTCCCCCGTATAAACAGGAGAGGGTTGAGTATGTGGGTGGAGGGGACAGTATAGCATGAACAAAGATTCATTTAGCAACTCCCATTGCACAAGTCGCGGCGCAAAGGGGGTTGTGAAGTGAATTCATTGCGGAAAGGCCACGTAGTATCTGTAACACCATCCATACTGTATTCTGGTTACACCGCTATACGATTGTTCTCTCCACAGCACCTCTGTCCCTGTGCACTCGGCATGGCAAGAGCTCTGATCAGCCAAAGCACGTTCATACTCCCACCCAAAAATATGTTTTCAAGGACCCTGCTCAGTTACTTCGCCAAGGCATTCTCAAACCTCCAGTCTCCCAGAAACATAATTGCTGGCCTTCCCCAAAACAGTGGAAGCATGCAACCTACAGCAAGAAAGTAAAACTAGACCTCAAAATCAAAACGAGTTCGAAGACTCTGGCACCTAATGACCAGAACTGCTGAAAATTGGAAAACAAATAGCACAAAACCTATGCCACTTCTCTAACAGGTCCGAACAACCTACTACGGGGCTGTTATTTGGGATGTACGTTATAATAATGTATACCAAAAAAACGAATTACAAAATCACGGAGCCCACTGTGCTGCGTTTTGTAATTCGGTCTTTTAGGATCTTTGTCCGTTTGTCCCCCGCACTGCCTATAATGTGTGCGGGGGACGACCATGCAAACCCTGCAGCCCATAATACCAAACTGGATGTGCAGGGGACATCCCTGCACCCCTGTTTGGTATTATGGCCTTGGAACTTACATACTATGGCGAATGCGCACTAAACATGCATTCGGCATTTTAGATACGATCTTTTCGTCCAAACCCGTAATTTCAGCTAAAAAGCTCTTGTATTTTGTACAAGTCATTGGAATCATTTAACAACCCAGAACACTATTTTTTCCAGTCACAGGAATGATACAAAATGCTCCCCACCTTATTCACAAAAAACATGGATAATATCAGAGACTTACTAATCAAATGAGCCACTGACCTCCACGTTGTTATACCTCCTCCCGTGGCAAAACGTGTAAACCAGAGCCCTCACTCACCTGGAAAGATATTTCACCCTCTCTCGCGAGTCGATGAGCAGCCATCCCGTACCCTACTCACAGGCCTCCAATAAAAGAATTGATGGGAGCCCCTTGCCCAGTGCCCATCACTGCAGCACATGATGACCTATGACCTCATTGATAAACAGCTGCCTCAAATCTCTCTTTGCCATGAAGTGCTGGAATGCTCCACCTTCACACCAACACAAAAAACCTCACTCAACCCCGGATGAACAAGCGAACTACCAACCTATCGAAAGCCAGCCGCTGAGGCCTAATATCATGGGAACAACCCTTAATGCACAACTATGAGACCACACTTGAGTCGTATGCCCTACTTTCCCCCAGTCTACCTGACCTCCATCACTACCACAACACAGTTAGTCTTGATCTCCATTTGGTACGACCTGGTTGAGGTTGCGGTTTGCAGTTCCAGATCCATGCTGATACTGCGGCTTGTGACATGTTCCATTATGACATCCAGATCCTCACCCCACCAGTAAAGCCAGTCTCCTGCGGGGTCCCTAAAAAGGCCCTCTTATCCACATTAATCTTGAACACTTCGACAAGGTCACTCGTTTTTTGCTGTGTGCCCATACAATCATTTGCCGCCACCATCCAGATGTGTCTATGTGTAACTGTTGCAGAGCACCATTTGTTTGCAGTCTCTTAGCACCTGGAGGAAGTTGAGGCATGGGTGAGTGAAACAGCTTGAAACTGAACGGCTCCAAAAATCGAGATCTTTCAAATATCCCCTTAATACACTGAACACAATCTACTCTATTCCCACTTTCTTTGAGGACAAAGTTCCTATAAAAAGGAAAGTAGGAAATCTGTGCCTCATCTTGGATGCAGAGTTGAGTGTAGACTCAATGATGAGTGTGGTAGAGATATCCCCACCCTACCCACTTAAATAATTCTCTTTGCTTATTTCCTTTTTGGACTATACTAATGCACTGTTGGCTACAACTTGATCATAGAGCCATTTGTACAGGAAAATCCCATGGAAAAGGTTATTTGGCCTTGTTTATTCTCAGTAGCGGGCGTTCACAATGTTGGCAAATGTTGGAATTCTTGTGGTTACAGCCAGTGGCGTTGCTAGCGGGGGGCTTTGGAGGGCCTGTGCCTCCTGTCTGAAATCCTGGGCCACCCCACCTCAGCTGGGCTGCTCTCTGCACTGTCAACGAACACAACACAGGAGCTGAACAACAGGATAGTGTACTGTTGTGCAGAAATAGATAGTGAACGGAGGCTGTCATAAGTCTTCATAAGCACTCGGCTTAACTCGTAAGCACAACAATCAAAACAGTTCAGTTCCCTCTGCAGCTAAAACCATCCCCTCCAATCAGAATGTAGTGCACGAAACCGCTAATGATGGGCCATTAGTCACTGAATGGTTTCGTGTCTGCATTCTGATGGGAGGGGAGGTGTAGTGGGGTGTGGATAGTTGGTTGTTTTATCAACTAAACACATTTTTTTTTAAAAGTGTGCACAAAAGCCTCTCTATAGGAGTGCTTTTGACGTCACAAATTCCCTTTCATAGGCGGCCCCCACTTTTGTCTGTGCCCCCCCCCTACTTTTGTCTTTGGCCCCCTCTGTGCCCCTCCTAAATTTGATTCCTGGTGACGCCACTGGTTACAGCCTGAGTTAGTAAGTGTAATCCAGGCGCGAGCCACCTTGCTTGCTGTGACTAGAGAGTCTCTGCCCCTCATCCCCTCCTCATTGAGGATGCCCAAACTCTTGCTCAGAGGACAATTGCCTAGAATGTTCAGCGATAGACTGTCCTTGTGGGAGAACTAGACTAATATGCAAATATATATGTCTCCTCTGGTATGGCGCAGCGATCTAGAACAGCATTGCAGGCCTTCCTGTGTGGGCACCAGCGTGATTTGACCGTGCTACTTTTCAGCAGAAGGGCTCACACTCGTTTGGCGCTATGTGCAGGACCACAGGCCTGCAATCTCCCGAGATTTACAAAATGGAAAATGCCACTGGACGCCTGGCCTGTGGCTTGAAAAAATGCCAATGTGTCTCCTTCATATAAACAAAGGGAATCCCCGAAGGAATTCATTCCGCGTTTTTTACATCTCAAAAAGAAGATAGGTGCTACCAAACCATAAGAAAGCGAACCATCAGCCACATCCCAGTTATGAAGAGATAAACATTCTCCACATGTACCACATGATATCACGATGACATTATTTTAAAACCATTTACTTCCGAATGTTGATAGTATGCAACAATATATTATCTTTTTGAACAAAGCTTTTTCACATGGAAAGCACACCATGCGCATTTAAAAAGAAATATCCTTTATTTGAACCATTTAATCATGTAAATTAATCAGAGTTTAAAACGTGTTTTATCTATCTATCTATCTATCTATCTATCTATCTATCTAATCTATCTATCTATCTATTTCGGATTTGTAAAGCTCAGAAACTTACACCTGAGGTATCATGGCGCTTAGAGGATGCAAAACTAACAGAACTGAAAGGTAAAATCAATTAGAAGAAAACAAAAGCCTGTAGCTTGGCTTTAAAGATGTTCAAATGAGAAAGGTCGCAAAGACAGTCAGGAGGAGAATTCCAAAGTTTAGGCCCCTGGCACAGAGAGCGCTCAACCTCTGGTGTGCTCTAGATGGTAGCGAGGAACAATCTGAAGCGCCGAATGCGCTGCGCGAAGTGAACAAATGCACTGTCCGGCTTTCTCCTGAAGAAAGAGGCAGCCACTGCGATGATAGTAGGCCCGATGGACCAGACAAAGCACCTTAAATTGGACACGCGCACACACAGCAAGGCAGTGCAATTGCTAGAGGCCTGCCTAACACAGGCATTTTGCAAGACCTGCAAACGGTTCCGCTGGAAAGAGGGCTGGCCCAGCAGCACAGCATTGCAATAATCGAGGCTGCCATTGATATGAAACTGGGTCCAATCAAGCATATATAAGCAGTTGTGGGATTTATGGCTGTCTCAGGCAGTCATTATTTTCTGAACTCCCTTCAGGTTGAGCCGCACAGGCCTTTTACACAGATCCTCTGTTTAGTCTTCAAATGTCTCAAGGAAACTGCCACCAACGTCCGATGAAGCAAAATGCAAATGTGCCGCCTCACCCATTATCATGAACGAAATGGCCCATGCTCAAAGTGGCAGGAGGGTCTCCCAAGGTTACGAGTACTCACATGTGGTTGATTACTACCTCTTTCCCCTGGAAGATCATTGACTTCCAGCCAGTGGTCATCCTTGGAGTAGGAAGGTCAGTCCTCTCTTGATCAGCATCTCAATAGGTGATCAACCCTGCACCGATGATGGCACTAATGGGTGGGTACTAGGCCTTGGGTGTCTACATAAGGAGTGCCTTGGACCATCAGTGGCCGACTGCATCCAGGACGTCTTACTGGGAAACACAGGCTAGGGGATGGTCATATCATCAACACATGAACAGGGCTCGACGAATACAGTAGTGAACACTTTGCACTTGGCAGTGTGTGTTGGATGCTGACGGACTATGTCAGTCGTGGGCCGGGCAGCTCTTGGAGCAGATATCTTTACCTGAGGGCTCTCTGGTGGCCTAAGAATATTCTTTTTTGGCTCTTTGTATGTGACAAATTGAATGGTGTCTATGGCTGCTGGCTAAAAGAGAGTTGATTGCACGCAGCCTCGTGTTGACGGCGTTGCAGACCACCTGGACCTTATAGGCTTTTTACCTATCAGAAAAACCCCGCCGCCCGCATGGAAATGGCAAGGGTGTAAAATACCTCCAGGTTTTCCTTTGACCGAGTGAAGGAGACCTGGGTGCTGCAAGCCAACCTATGGTGCGGCAAGGACCAGCAAAGACATTCATGCTATTTGCCATACACCTTTCAGTTCAGGCCTCACTCTCAAGTTCATTCTCCAGGTTGCCCTGATGGCACAAAAGGTGGGAGAATCATTTTGGTCAGTTGTAACCTTTCAATCTTTTACAATTGAGAATTGCATCACTCTCAGATGTCCCTCTTCTAGAAGCACTGCCCTAATTCTAAAGGTTTGAGGTTAAGATCTTAACCGGTAAAATGGCTCAATGGGTTAATAGCTCATTTCAGTGATCTGTATTTTATCTGCAGGTTCAAATCCCGGCAAAGCCAACTCAGCCTTTCATCAATCTGGGGTCAATAAAGGAGTACCAATTCCGACAGGTAATGTTTGTAAATATGTCCCATGTAAGGTGCTTTAGATTATAGCACTATATAAAAAGGAAATTATTATAATTGACAATGGGGGTCATTACGAGTTGGGCGGTAAGGGTTTACCTGCACCGGTAAGGATGCCGGTGCCGGTAAACCCTTACCGCCCTATTGCGAGGTCCCTTAGCGGGTCCCAGCAGGAACGGCTGGTCTGACCAGCTGTTCTTTGTGCGACCCGTTAAGGGACCTTGGCGCTAATAACGGGCCCGCAATTTGCGGGGCCGTTATTAGCGCCTTCCCCATTCCCAATGAGCCCTATGGGGGCTCAAATGGGAATGGGGAATGGTTTACTGAATGGGGACTTACCGGGTCCGCATAGGTCGGAATGTCCCGGTAAGTCCCCATTCAGTGAGACCGGACCCGGGTTTGGAGGCAGCCATGGCGCTAATAGCGCCATGGCTACCTCCAAACTCGTAATGACCTCCAATGTCTTATTTTTTCCTCTCTCAAGTCCATTCATCCCAAGGAGTAAGTAGCATCTCTGCCTCTTAGTGAGGGAGACGGTCCCCGGATGGCTCTGTCACTGTGACTTTCTCTTTGAGAATCTGCAGTCTTTGTACCATTGGCTCTCATGGGTCTGTTTACAATTGCAGATGTCACAAAATTGCCAGTCTCCCCCCAAGCTGAACTTCTTCTAGCTTTGGTGTCTGTAGCTGGCTGTGCTGAATTTGACAGCCTGATGTCACCCCTGTTTGATAGCTAGAAGCGATGCTATTGGCTGGGTGAAATGTGCCAGGGTCAAGTAATATAGTGTATTCTTCGGAAAGTTGCTAATAATTGTTTGGAATGGAAAGCCACAATGGTCGCCGAGGGGGAGTACAGATAGAGGCTTAACCCTTTCAGAGCCCTATGGACTTATGTCCGAACTTTAAATGTGGCTTCTTTCCCTCTAGACAGGCATCCTGATTTTGGGATAGGGCATATTGTTTTGTGTCCTCCACCAAGTCCTGGGGATCCCTGGTATCCTGTTTTCACCACCACATGGGGATCCCCGAAGGCAGGGCATTCTGGACCCCACTAACTTGTGTGTTCAGAGGCAAACCATAGGCCAAGTTTCCCTAACTTTCCTTACGGTAGCTTGGGTGAGTCCAGGGCTTAACACCCCCACGACTGCTAATTTAATTAGGAAAAAACGCAAGAACAAAGCAAAAAAGTTATGTCACAAATAATTTAACTTCCAAAGAGTGATGCAAAAATCGAATACTGTAGTAACTAAATAACACTAAGCGCTCAAAAGTGAAGTCTTGAGTAAAAGAAACAAAAATGGAAATGGATTATAACATTTAATAGACAAATGTTAATGGGTTTTCATGGTTATGGATATGGTTTTCAATGGGTGCCCAAGTAAATCTATGCATGGTTGGAAAATGCTTTCAGTGTCTCTAGCAGGACCATTAGCCTTTTAAAGAGGGTTCTCCCTTTGATTCCTGCTCCTCTTCGCCCACCAGTGGTTACCAGCCTTGATACTATTGCGGCTGGACTACTGCAACTCACTGTATCTGGCCCAGCCAAAGGGTCTCATCCAGCGACTACAACGTCTCCAGAATATGGTGGCCCGGGTGGCGACCACCACCCCTTACGGAGCACACATATCCCTGGTGCTACGTTCACTGCACTGGCTCCCTGTTAACCAGCACATTAGTTTCAAGGCACTATGCATAGCCCATCACGCTATGCATGATCAGGGCGCTGAGTTCCTGCAAACTAAATTCTCATGCTACTGCCCTACTCGTCAGCTGCGTTCAGCCTCCACTAAACTGCTTATCGTACCCCCTTACCATCATTCGAGAACCGGAGGCAGGGCTTTCTCTATAGCTGGAGCTAGACTGTGGAACGAACCACCTCCCTCAATAAAGAAACTTTTGAGTCATCTGGCTTTTAGGAAAGCAATTAAGACACTTCTTTTTTTAGCAAGTTCTGTCTCTACTCTGTTAGTAGCTCTGTTGTGGATGTGTGCCCGTCTCTCCAGTGCCAAGATACCTTTGGTGATTGTGCGCTTAAGAAATGACAGTAACATAACATGACAGTAACATAACATTAGCCAGGAGTAGCAAGGCCCATTGTGGCACCTTAGTGGCTTCAGGTGCTAGCTGGCAAAAGTGCCAAAGGTTACGTTAGGACCTTTTTGGTGCTCAATTCACTCTGATGAGGTTCAATGACCTGGAATTGTTGAAACCCTTTCGTGAAAAAAACAAAGTGGTGAATATTCTCTCGGCAGGAGTAAGTCCTAGTACAGGCCAAAGAAGGAACATGTGGCTGCCTAAATCATATTTGATGGTTTCTTGTGGAAGTTTCTCTGATTGAAAGCTCCATGGAGAAAAGTTGTCTGACGCAGGAGGAAGTGGCAGACGATGTCCAAAGAGTGCTCTGCTGTTGTGGATCGTCTTGCTGAGAGCTTCCTCACTAATTACTTTAAAGGTGCCAAAAAGGCTTCCAGGGGTTAACAGGTGCTGGATATACAGCTGCTCGATTGACAGAGTGGCGTCCAAGGTAATGGCTACGATGGGCATCCAATGAAGTTGCGTTGCCACTGGTGAAGCCTGGGTTTCTCTGGGCCACCTCATGGTTCTCTTGACGTTTGATTTGGTAACGCTTCCTGACTTTGTGGTGATTCGGCTATGATCCCTTGTAGTCACGAGCATTGTTTGGTGTTGTGCGTGTAATACTTTGAAAACGCCCAGTGATGTAATTGGAAATATGCGTGTGTTTCTACGTGTGTTTAACTCTAGACACTGTTGTCCTACTTGTTGTTTAAGCAGAGAGAAAAGGCCCTCTCAGACCTTAACGCGAGGAAACTACATTTCCAAGAACCACTAGAGTCACTCTGTCAGGTGCTTCAACGCCGGTGCTTCTGTGACCAGCTGGTCTTCGCCAGCTGCAAAAGAACTTTCCTCTGAATTAGTTTTCAGGTAACACTTCCTGACTGTGTTGTGATTCTGCCATGATCCCTTGTAGTCACGAGCATTGTTTGGTGTTGCGTATGTAAAACTTTGTAAAGGCTCTGTGATTTCATTGGACGTACACGTGTGTTTCTACGTGTGTTTAGCTATAGACACTGTTGCTCTACTTCTTGTTTAAGCAGAGAAAAAAAACACTCCCAGGCCTTATCGCAAGGAAACTACGTTTCCCAGAACCACTAGAGGCGCTCTTATTGAAATGTTAGGCAATTCAGCACCAGCGCTTCTGCGACCAGTCGGTCTTCGCCGGTCCTCAGCGAACACAGAGATTCAGCGCGATACTCTGCACTGCTACTTCCCTTTTTGCCACATTTCTTGTCCCTCTCTCACTCAGCGAGTCCAAACACGGGCCTCCTTGCTGCAGAATCATTAACTTTGGCCCAGCTTTGATCACATAGGGTAGCGCTCATAAACAAGCTAAAACGTACAAAAAGGAACGCATCAGCAGGCATTGCACATCCCACTGGCAATGCAACCTCGTCCAACCTCACTGACTCCCAGCCTACATTTAGGGCCCCCGCGATAACAATGCAGTGGAAATAGAAACTGAGCTCCAGCAGACTACTTCTACACCAGAACCACTGCCCCCCATAATGTGCAAAGATAACGACGAAACGATTGATGGCGTTGTCAAAGGACACAATAAGTTTAAAACAAAGTTCTCTGAACTCACTCACATGATTGACCTCTCCTCTCCTCATGACACTGATAACATGATCGCACAGGAGACAATCGATCCACACCAACAATTGCAAAATAACAGCAATATTGGAAAGTCTCAATCCCCAACAGAAACAGGGAGAACATTAAAAGAATCCCTTTTGAACACAAGATCCCTAAACAACCACGCTCAGGACATTCATGATCTGGTGACAGACAATGATCTTGATATCCTGTTTCTTACGGAAACCTGGATTAAAGACACCAGTGGCCCGGCAATATACTTAGCGGTACCCCCGTGTTACATTATTTTCTCTAAAAATAGAGAACAAGGCATTGGAGGAGGGTAGCAATAATTGCAAGAAAAGAATTAGGACTATTTATGTCACCCATTGCCTGCCAATGCTGTGAATTACTGCTTGTCAAAATGGTCCCAAACTCCAATATATGCATACATCTGGTCCTAATCTATAGATCACCTGCAGTAATGTATGATTTTGATGAAGACATTTCTCAGATTCTTACCACTCTAGAGGGCCTTTAGAGAAAATCCTACATAATATAAATGTTCAGATGATGAATAACGAACCCACAATGGATAAAAAACACAGGTTGGACTGGGTGACAACAGAAAGCTAAATATCGACCTCAGTCAGACCAGGCCCTGTATGTGGTCTGACCATTATATTGTTGAGTTCTATATCTTGCCACCGAAAGGATACTCTAAACCATACAACTCTCCCAAAGTAGTTACAAAGTAGTTACAAGCCATAGGGAAATAGCATCTTGCATTAACAATATCATGACGGTGACAACAGAACCAGACTCGGCGGAACATCTAGTCGCCGCCTTCGAAGACAACCTCACATTGATGCTGGAGAAAATAGCTCCTATCTGAACAAGACTTGTCAGTGATAACCCTGACCATTAAAAATGGTTCACTTCTGACCTCAGTATACTAAAAAAGGAAAAGTGTAGACTAGAGTGACGCTGGTTTGAACTTCGGACTGATGAAAACAGAAAGGCACGGAAGGAGGTGGACAAAACATACAAAAAGAAAATTGTGGAAACCAAAAAAGATTACTATAACCAAGAAATAAACCATGCAGCTAACAGCTTCGGAAAGCTCTTCGAGACTCTTAGGCTCATTGAAAACCAAAAGCTCTTCAAGTCCCTTTTGTGCCCACCAACCAAGATGCTGAAGCAATACAGTCAGCATTTGAAGCCAAAATCACAATATGAGAGATAAAATAAAAGAAGCTTTGAAAAAGGCATCAAAAACCGATTACTTCCAGCACATCGGTTGCAAATCGCAACACAAACCCTCTTTCTCTTTCACAGTAATAACAACAGCTGAAATGGAGACAATGCTTACATCCATGTGGCCAACCGCGTGTTCAGAAAACATTATCCCTCCTAAACTCATACTAGAACATAAAGAACTGTTCACTCCGTTTCTCACTCGATTCATGAACGCATCCTTTAGTGAAGGAGGAATTCCTCAATCCATCGGTTACACCATTGCCAAAAAAAAAAAACTAATTTGGATCCCAGGGATCCCAATAACCTTAGACCTATCACCAATTGCAGTTATGATCTTAAGATTCTTTACAAATTTTGCATGCTTGCAATTTAAATCTTTTGTTGAAGCAAACAACATCCTTCACAGTAGATAATCTGGCTTTCAGCTTGGTCACAGTACAGAGACAGCATGGGTAGATCTGCAATCTAATATGCTGAAAACCATCCAGGAGGGACAAGTGGGATTGCTGGCCCTGCTTGATTTGTCAGCAGCCTTTGATCTTGTGGACCACAACCTCCTTCTCCAATGTCTGGGTCAACTCAGGCACTGCTCTGAGAAGGCAGTGGAATGGTTCCGCTCATTTTTATCCGACCGCGAATCCAGGATTCAGTGCGGGTCAGAATGCTTGCCTACAGCCCTGAACCATTGCGGAGTCCCGCAAGGGACAAGTCTATCACCCTTCCTATTCAATCTTTGCATCTGTCCTCTCTGCTCTCTTTTGGTGGCCCTGGGTATTTTCTTTGCAAACTATGCCCGTGACACCCAGCTAGTCATACCAATTACTGGTGACGATGCCACAGACTCCTCAACCTTACCTAACATCTATAATCAGATTGAATCCTGGTTGTCGACCAACTGGCTCTGCCTTAATGGCTGTAAAACAGAGCTGCTTATTGTTTGGCCTAAACTTGCTCAAGCCAAACTGCGTCATGACTTCTCGAGCTTTAGAATCAGAACCAACATCATCCCGGTACAGGATAAAGTTAAGACCCTGGGGATCCAGTTGGAGGCCTCTTTAAATGCAGACGCCTATGTCAACCAACTGAGTAAAAGCTGTAACTACTACCTGCGTCTTATCCAGCACATACGCCCCTACATTTCAGACAATAACTGTACCATTATTGCTCATGCCACCATCCTTTCGAGACTTGATTATTGCAATTCTCCCCTGATTGGAGCCTCAGTTCGCAATATTAGAAAATGCCAAGTGCTGCAAAATAACACTGTACGTATTGTCAAAAAGACAACAAATGGAAAATCATCTCCACCCACAGAAGGAAGCTACAATGGCTCCCGATCAAGGAGCGTATTAACTTCAAGATAGGAACACTGGCCCACAGATGCATCTACGGCTCTGCCCCAGCTTACCTCAAAGCTCTATTATCTCGTTATCATCCACCTAGAAATCTGAGATCAACAAACAAAACACAGATTATCAGCCCAAACTTCAAGCAGGCAAGTGGCATGGGAAGATCCTTCCCTGTAAAAGAAGCCAGCTTTTTGGAATTCTTTGCCTATTGCCGTGAGAGGCAAACCCGAGCTAAGAGCATTCCGGAAATCTTTAAAAACCCTGCTTTTTAAATAATTTCCCTCTCCTTCATGGACATTTCTCCCTTTGTCCTGTCTTTCTTGTTCTTCTACTCCGTGTGTGTTAGTGCCCTGATGCCCGCGGACAACCGGCGCTCTAGAAATTAATAAATAAATACATCTTAGTTACATCTCTAAAAATGCTGCGAGCTGACAAAGTCTAAATTAACCTTTGTGCTAGAGCGGTGCTCTGGGTGCCAACTCAGCACCCACTACGTTTTTGCCACATCACTTAGATGCACCTGCCATGGTGATCACCGCCACCACCTATGTCCCTTCAGATCTTCTAAACTTCTGGTCTCCAGTAACAGGCCAATCCCACACTCCAAGGACGGAGGCAGGTTGTAAACACTAGTCCTAGGACGGAACCAGCCAATCAAGCAGCTCTGAACTTGGATAGGAAGCTAGATCTGGAAGAATGTTCAAACGTTATAGCCCGCAGGTTGGTTTTATATGGGGAGAGCCCTTTTTCTGATTAGAAGGATTTCAAATCACCACTAGTAATCTGTCTGAAATGTCTAAAGTCACCAACATTACTACAGTTACAAATTTATGAACACTTTGAGATTTGCCTTACTGTAAACATTGACCTCTGGTATACATTATCTAACAGGAACATGGCTACCTAAAGGGCAACATTTGCTAACACCAACACACCCTGTCATGGGTGCTTCAAAGGTAACGAAGCTACCCTTGTATACCAAAGAACTGTCAGGATCCAGCTATTACTGGGGTACATGCACTGCATGTGGACCCTGTAAATGTACTCACTGCCCGCGCAGTGACTGGTTTTTTACTATCCCGAGAGGAAGCAAAGGAGCATTGCAGTTTAATGACAAACCTCTTAGAAGAGAAAAACCTAATTCCAACCTCTCTGTTTAGACTGGGATGCGAGGTTGCCAGAAAGTTCCTTACACTTGAAAAATCAAAGCCTTGCTGTGTGTTTGCTCTTACAAAAAGTTTCATTCACGGGTATGGGAAAAAAAGATTTTCCCTGTACAAATTTATTGACAGATGTAATGCTGCTGCCACTAACAAGATCATTTATGAACGACATAAAAGACAAAATGAGCATAGAGTACACCTAGAGTAGGGGTCTGCAACCTGGGGCTCTCCAGATGTTTTTGACGGTAAGAACCCAAAAAACGAATCAGAAAACGATGTTGCATTTTGCTTGTATTACTGTACCCTTTTTAAAAAAAAAAAATAGATGGGGGTTTGGTAAGGTTCTAAATAAAGGCAGTAGGAGGTGAGGAGGATGGGGTTGGGGGGCTCAGAAAATATTTTGGGAATTTGACCCAAAAAAACTGTCTTTTGGGCCTCATTGTTTTTTCCCCATTTTTCAACGTAGAACCGTTTTGAACTACAACTCCCATCATCCCTAGCAGGCGTAATCAATAGCCAGATGTCATCGGAATTGTAGTCGTAAACATCTGGAGCACATAGGTTACTGATCCCTGACCTTGAAGAACAGGCTTTTCACATGGGCTAGCTGCAGCTTGCAGCCAGGGATGCATTGTATCTAAACACAGCCCGCGTTGCACATGCAGGGGCACCAGTAATGGTATTTTCTTTACATTTGACATAGTATGATCCTGACCAATGACATGCACTATCCAGGATACTCTTCAGGGTCAGACAGCAAAATGGAAGGGTTTTTAACAGAATGCCGGGGATTCCCTGTAGCTTAGCGAGAGATGTTTATGGCTGTGTTTGATAAGGCACTCTGATTGGTTTTGCATAAATGATGGTTTTGCATAAATGACTGAACCTTAGACAGAATCATCAGACTGAGACTCCGTTGAAGAGTGTGCCATGACCTAATCAGGGAGCTGCTTCCCAGAGGGGGGGGGGTGTTCCTAAAAAGGTTTCCTAAAAAGCCAGTGATTTCCGCCCTCTCTGAGGAGCTAGTAGTGCTAATCCCCTCACAGGGCAGGTGTACCTTCATTAGTAAGAGTGCAGGTGGCTTTCCAGCAGTAGAGGGAATCAGTGCCTAAAGCGTGCATGTGTTGTTACTAGGAGTCTGGGTGTCATCCCTGGTAGTTATCCCCTGTGAGGAGATTCCTGAGTATACGAGGCTCAAAAAGCCCTAATCCTTGCATGGGGATAAGCAACCCCTGGGTAATACACTGAGAAGTGATGAATAATGGATAACAGGGTCCATTTTAGTATGTGTTGTGATATGAAACTACAATGCGATCTGTGCAGTGTGTTAAGATGGCTGAATGGCCTTAGTGGGCAAGGTTGTGTCCTAAGGTAGGGTCACCAATCCTGATCAGAAACATAGTGTTAAAGGTGGCGTATTCTTTTGAGTCTAGCATTGAGGGTCTTTAGTGCTGCAAAAGGAGATATAAGAGACCCCCGGAAATACCAGAGGAATACGGAATGCAACCGCGGCAAGGGGAAGCACAGAGAGTTTGAAAACCGCCTTAAGTGGCTAGACCCGAGATTGTTGCATGTATGAAGTAAATAGAGTGTTTCAATGAGGGAAAGGGGACACCTGGATTAAGAGCCAGAAGGCGTCAGCTTCCTGTTTGGAGTGCTTAACCTGCTGGGTAAACGCATGTACCTCCTGCTGTAGAAGACATGGTGTCGCTTGAATATGAGGCCTGGTGTATCAAGATCTGCCACGCCTTCCAGAGTGCTCTAAGCAGTCTCCCCTTAAAGGCCACCCCCCAATCTGTTAAGGATTTCAATCTGGCAATACACCCGGGTCTCAGCCTAGCATGCAATGCACAAATGAAATATTTATTGTGTCTATAGGTTCAATATTCTGAGTGATATGCCACTCATATCACAACCCTTCTCAAAATACCCCAAGGTCACAATGGACCAGGAATCGGGCTGGTTGGTAAAGGTAATATTTATTTATTTATTAAAATTCAAATCAACATATGTTTTAATATATAAGGGGCAGCAATCACCAATGTGGTGACAATACAAATAAGAAAGTAAGTAAGGCAATTGAATTCACTTTTTAACAACACAGAATGTAAAACACAGAGAAAAGAACAGTTTTGGCTTGTGAAAAGATAGCGCTTAGGTTAAGATTTCCCCCTGAAAAGTTCTTAATTCACAAATGAGCAGTTCTACACAGATGTCAGTAAGCAGCAGGTATTCAGGAATAAAATAACAGTATATAGAGTTTGAATGCAATCTTCCCTGCCCAAACAAGAGAGAAAAGCATTTTTGGAAATGTACACTTTTAAAATGACAGCTGAAAATGGCTTGGAAAAACAATGTAAATTGTGCACAAATCCTTAAATTGATAAAAAAAAGTCCTATGAGAGCAAGTCTGAACAGGTCCTAACAAACATAAGCTACAATATGAGCAACAATACACACTTTAAATCAGAATAGAAGTTAGAAAATACTTTGAATGAGAAAGCACACAAATGCAAATGCAAATTCCTGCCTAAATTTCACTATGCAATTTTTAATAAAAATGGGTCAAAGACACTATTTCTGGATGCGGTTCTTGGTAGCTACAGGTCTTAGGTTTAACCCAGAGATGAAATTAAGTCTCTAGTTATACAATTGAGGAAGTTATGCAAGCTTGAATGAGAGGCAGTTTTGAAAATAAAGGCATGAAAATGAAAACAAATCAGTTTTTACAATGACAATTATGCTCTAAACTAGGGTATTCAGGCTGGTTACCAGTTTGAAACACTTAAGCTCCAGAGTGGTCTGCGGAAACCAACCCCAGCACCTCTGTGTCCACCTTGGAGGACTCAGTTGGATTACCCGTGGGAGAATTTAAGAAGTTGGGATTTCACGAGACAAAAGAAGTTATCACTAGCACAAGGAATCAAAGCAAGGTTTCAAGACTGGGGTGACAATATTACAAGTTCGTAAGTTAAAGATAGGATGAGTTATAGATTGGGATAGGAAAATGTAAGGCAACTATACTATGGGTTACTGTGATTCCTATTGATACTTACAGTCCACTTTAAATTAAGATTTTGGACCATCAGGTTCTGGTCATCACGGATCGGGTCTACAGACAGCAAGGCACTTCTGGCGGGATGGTCAGCTGGGCGGTTTTGGTCAATTGGACTGGATTGGATTGACCCTTCTGGTTGCTGGACACTGTAGATCAGTGGAATGGCGAGTTTCAGCAGGCAAGCCTTAATGGTAGAAAGCCAGACTGGATCCGAATTAATTCCCTTAATTTTGGTATGGTTCAGGATTTGGGCCTAGCTGAAAGGAGTTCAACAAATGCTGAGGCCTGGGTTTTGCAAAGTAGTCTGGATCAGGAATAAGATGAAGAATTCTGGAACAGGGCGCCACGCGGAAATCAGGATGTAGTCAGGAATCAGTGTGTGTCCGTGTGTTCAGAGGTTCCCTTATTATCATGCCAAGTGACATCACTCAGTTTATGGTAGGGGCAGACTTACAACCCACACCCACAAGGCTCTGATAGGTCAAAGGCACTTGCCTTTTTCTGGTTGGAAGACAGAAAGGGCTGTCATATTTTATGATGTGATTTGGGAAACTCCCACAGTTATTAGGACCAAAATGTAACTTTCCCACAAATACACATTTCTATAATTATGCCCTCTGATGAAATCGGACACATGCATTACATATTTTGTGGCTTACATGAACATCCAATTCTTACGTCAGTGAGAGCTGGCTTTGTCTTTCTGTGGAAGTTTGTCAATTTTAATCATAAAGATTTGGCCTAACAATTCCTAATTCGGATTATATCTGTGCAATAGTCCCTGCGAAATTAGTGTTTTTGTATAACTTTGGTCCTTATGCAGTACAAAGTTCAATCACGTCTTCAAAGAAAGAGCATAAAATTTGATTTACAACTACCAACTTTTAGACTTATCCTGCTTCTTGTGGCAAAGTTAAAAGTCTTTAAAGCTTTATTACAAATAGGCATTTAAGCACCAAAAGTTCTTAGCAGTTTTTTTTACTTTTCTTTCAACTGGCAACATCTGCCAAATTCCTTTGATCAGGTTGGGGTTCCTCTTCCTTGAGAGGGAAGTTTCCTGCCCCCCCCTGTGGGGATGAGTGTTCAAGCCTGCCATTGTCTCTGGCTGGGGCCCAGCCAAAGGTCTGATGAGTTCTTTGTCATGAGTATGCGAAAACCTCCTAGCAGCAATTAGTCCTTTTCTGCCAGCATTGAAGTGTTACCCATTACCAGGATAAGTGTCCAGGACACTCGTACATACGGAGGACTTCTTTGTATCAGGAGGGATTCAGGAGGGATTCATCCCTGTGAACTTCAGCACCTTTATGCATTATGCAGTGACTTATGAGCTATCTATATAGCCTGGATTCGATAAAGGCAGCTCTGCCGAAACACGTGTCATCCACAAAGGCTCTAACATCACAAAAATAAACAGGAATTGATTAATCATCACTACTTGCCATTCCATTATTTTTCGGCGCACTATCAAGGGATAGCTCAACACAACCATTATACATTACCAGGATAAGGCTGTCAGATCAGAATTAAATAGTTAATTAACTCAAGACTGGGTTTTAACTTTGAGTTACCTGCATCTTTCATTAACACATATCAATGACACAGTTTATAGGTGGATTTTGACATTTCTTACAGAATTAGGCCTTTCAACAAAACAAGCTTTAAAAACAGGCGATTTTGCACTTTCTTCCTGGTAAAAGCACATTATTGAGTCTTTTAATTCAGATTTTCTTCTGCAGCACACACATTTTATTCAGCACCAGTTCTTTCCTTGAGTGCTGGGATTTGTCATGCAGTCTGGATATATGTATTCAGCTTTTGTTTGAAGTTTCTGCCTGCACAGTTGAAATGGTTACATTTTGCCATTTTAGCCGCATTTTACCCCTGGAACTGACAACACATTTTGTTGGGCTGGTTTTTCATGAGATACATTTCTAAGCTTCTGTCAGTCAATGAGGCCTGGCTCCTCTGAGCACCTCCATCCAACACTGGATGATCTGTAACCCTTTTACTCTCATGGATTCACTGGAAATGAATGGATCTAGCACTTTGGAGGTTGCAAAGCTAAATTTTAAAAGGCATTTTCGTTTTCAGGACAATTCTGCTGCCTTGCTCCATGCTAAATGTAACAAATCCCACTGGCATGTTCCTGCAGTGATAACTCTGTTTTCACCCCCACTTTGACTGTGTGTGGCAGGGGTGCAGCCTTTTGTGGTTGTGACCCAAACACAGTTTTGCAGGTTAGCGCATCCATTTTGGCTGTTTCTTTCCCCATTTGTAAAGTGATGCAGTGGGTCAAATTGGAATGGGTCACAATATCCCAAATTCCTCCCATCACCCCCAAATATTTTCTCCCTTCTACCAGCTCTCTAACAGCCCCTCCTGCTCCCACAACATCCCTGACTCCTGCATAAACCCGCTCGCGCTTCCTCAGTGTTTCAGTTGGTGTCTATATTTTCACAATATGGCAATCACTGTGCCTATGCAATGTCTTACTGTTAAAAAATGTATATTGTATCTGCTGTAGCAGCGTTTTGATGCTTTCGGCTCTGCTTTCCTCTGTACAGTGCTGGAAATGGAAAACATTGATTGGGGGAGCTGTCACTTCTTAGGAGGGGTGGGTCTTTGGGAAGGAGGGGGCAGGGCCAAGGGGCGTGGACCCGGCCAGATTGCGCAACACAGTGGGCCTTATTCTGAGTATTCCAGACCTGTAACTATGGTGCCGGTAAGTCTACCGGCACCGTTGTTACCGGACTGGCATAGTACAATGCTACAGGCGTGTGCTGCCCCACCCGCCACGGTCAGACCTGGCGGGCGGAATGGCACCCACCCGCCAAATGCATCCACAACACGGCCCCCCTCTACCTATCTCAGAGAATCTCCATACCCATCTCAGACAGACCCATCAGAACCACCTACACCAACCGGATCACCAATCCCAAGTCACTCAGGATTTAGGGCAGGAGGCGACACACTGGAACTCCCTACCTCCGCACATCAGGAGAATTGACTCACTCCTAGCCTTCAGGAAAGCGATAAAAACCCGGCGGTTTGTATAACGTTGCCACTCTGAGGTGAGCATTCACTGTATATTTATGACACTTTAACCTGTAACCACCTATGTCTGACTATACTATGCCTTTATGCTCACTGTAACCCAAAGCAATGAACTGTTCCTGTAACTAAGACACTTTCTTGCAACAGCGCTTTACAAATACAAATAAATAAATTGATTCGGGGGTTAATTTCGTCTGGGTGTTTTGCCTGGGAGCTCTGGCATGGGCTCTGGGTCTAAAGATGCAACCTTATTGTCCCTACTAATGTGGCATACTCCTTCTTGACTAACCTGGGATCCCCCCTTTTCTGCCTCTGTTGGTCACACTGCAGACCAGCCCCCGCCACCCCCGTCCTAAAGTTCCCCAGTCTTCCTAAATTTATAACACACAGTTATCCGCATATAAAATTCACCTGTCTATGGTTTTCTATTGGTTTCAGGCTGCGTTGTTGTATTGCTGTTGGTCTGCAGAGCTGTTTTCGGGTGCAACTGGGTCACCCGGACTCTGAATATGGGCAGTGCTATAGATAATCTTTGATTCTGCAGGGGTGTTCAAGGTGTGCTACAGGAGTGTTGTCTGAAACGTGTCATTGGATATCTTTGTTTATATTTGTAGTTAATACTGCAATTGTTTGGTATCGCTGGGCCTTTTGTACTATTTGGGTTGGAGTATGAGGTTAGTGATTTGTGGAGATATGATATCTCTGAGTCCCTAGTGCTGTGCGGAGAGAGTAAGTGACTGTCTCTGGGTCTTCAGTGTTGGGTGGGCTATGCCACTCGCTATTGATGCTTTACAAACAACATTGCCTATTTTGATTAGTTATATCATCCCCATGAAATGGACCGTCGGCCGCCAAATAAACGAATGCATGACATTTTACATTGCATGGAGTCAGTGTGAAACTGGCATGGTCATTTTCTGGGGGGTAACTTTAAATGGACAAATTGTAACACAATTGTTTGGAGGTAATGTGAGGTCATTGTATTTTGGGGGGCTATGTGAAACTTGCATGAACAGTTCCTGGATGTAATAAAAAAAAATGACATGACAATGTACTGAGACAATCATGTGGCCTGCCCGTTTGCCTAAATGGGACAATGTTAAACTAGCAGAACACTGTTGAATGTAACGGGGGATTTTCTGGATGCAATGTGAAACTGGCATGGTAATTTACTGGTGACAATAGTAACAGCCATAGAAATATTATTGGTGTATGGCAACGAAATATGCTTAACTAGGGCAGTGGGAAATGTGCATGGTCCTATGGAAACTAGCATTACAGGGTCATTTTCTAGCTGAAGTGTGAAACTGTCATGGACATTCCTGGGACTATCAGTTGGCAAAACGATTAACCTAATTGGGACAGTGGGAACTTATCACAGACTGTTGAAACTAGCTTGACAATTGTTGGAGGCTTAGGCACTGTAATCATGTTTTGGGACAATATTCAATTAGAAGAAGAATTTTCAGAAGACAATGTGAAACTGACATAGCATCTTGGACGAATTGGTAAATGCCATTGTATTTTCTGGTGGAAACAACATGGTATGGCAGCACTGATCAATATGAAACAGAAACAGCACTGTCAAAACCAGCATCCTAGTTTTCTGGCCGCAATGTGCAACTGGCATGATCATTTTCGTGTCACAATGATGTGGCAGGGAGATGTGTTTAACGTGAGCAGTGTGATATTGGCACTGTTGAAACTGGCATGGGCAACTTTTTGGGGGCACCAGTAAACTAGTCAGCAAAATGAAATTGCCATGGAAGCTTTTGGGAACAAGTACATGGGCATGACCTAGTAATGTGCTCTACTGAGGCAACTGGCATGCCGTGATTTTTCCTGGACAATGAATAATTCCTGGGCATTTTCTAAGGGCACTCTAAAGTTAGCATAGCATTTTTTTCTGGGGAAAACCTGAAACTGGCATGGCAATTTCTGCGGGGGGCATGAGGAGTTATAATAATGTGCTTTTTGTATTTGTGTCGGTGGTCGGTCAAAAAACCGAAAACAAAATATCGAATCACCAAAATCCCGAATCCAAAATCTCGAAAAAAAAACATTTCTCGAATTATTTATTTATTTATTTATATGTATTTGTGGGTTCAGGTAAGTATAAAAAAAAAGAAAAAAGGGGGGTTGGGGGAGAACCTCCCCATTTCGAAATAAAAACGTACTAAAAAAAAAAATTCGAGATTTTTGTTTTTGATATTTTGGATTCGAGATTTTTGTTTTCGATATTTTGTAATTCGGTTTTTTCACTATAAACCATTTGTGTCACTAGCATGCGTTTTTCCCAGAGAGTTGTTAGTACACCGTATCAAGCACTGCTTCAATGGTTTGGTCACATTATTTGTCTATTGTACATACATCCAGTGTTTGTACCAGCCAGGCACAACATGTCCGATGGACACACACATTATTTGTTGCTGTTTAGTAAAACTCATTAGTATTATGGGAGATGTTGCCTCTGAAGTATTGAACAAGTGAATGTGTCCCTCCATCAGAACTGCATGTCAAGTCTGTGGTTTTTTACTCGGTTTCCTTGGGAAATTGTCCTGTAAAATGCACCATTTGAACCCATCTTATCGAATGCATATACAATGGTATGGATGTTGGTGCAAGCTTCGCCTCTATGCACGGCATGGGTCCTTGCAGGAAATCCACAGCTCTGTCACTTGCGCACACTTAGGAACAACAGGAAATGAATGCACCCACACACACACAAAACAACTAAAGACAGCACACACCAACAGATGGCACAAACTCACACCTACACACAAAACAAGTAATGGCAGCACACACCAACAACACACACACGCAACACAATGGATGGCAGCAGATGCACAATATTGGATAGCAACACACCAATACACCAACAACAACGATGGATAGCAGCACACACACAAACACGTCCACAAAATAAAAATGGATGGAAACAACACAGCCACACACAATCAACAGATGGCAATACACACAGACACCGCAACAACAACCAATAGCAGCAAGCACACGTCCACTCACACACATACCAGCAACAGATGGCAGCACACACACATACCAACAAACACGGGTCGCAGCATGCACCCACAGACACACCAACACCAACATCAACAGATGGCAGCAAACACAAAAATGGATGGAAGCACACACTTAACGGGTGGCAACACACAGTCACACACACCGCCACAAAAAACAAATGGTAGCACATAGACAGCTGCCAAAAAAGGGTTGTAGCTCACAAATGTACACACATACACACACTTGCCACAAAACCAATTAATGGCAGCCTGCAAACAAAAACAATAGATGGCAGAACACAAACAAACACACACACAATAGAGAACAGCATGCCCCTGCGCATGGACGTGCCCGCACACAATTATGGACGGCAGCACAAACACACCCAACAGTAGATGGCACCACATGCAAATACACCAAAGGGTTGTAGCACACACACACACAGACACACAATCACCAGCACACACCCACACACCACAACAATGACCACAATGCCTGGCAGCACACACACACACACACACATAATAATAACAACAGGTGACAGGAGTCACACACACAGATGCACAAACAGACCAATGAGGATGGCAGCAAAGCACACACACGCAAACACAATGAAGAGCAGCACAAACACACTCACAAGGAAGGATGGCAACACAAGCACACAAAACAACAATGGGTGGCAGCACATACACAACAGCAACAGATTGCAGCACACACACACACCTACAGATCCTAGCACACACAACCACCACAAAACAACTATGTTAACAAATGGCAGCCCATACACACACATCAATAACAACAGATGGCAGCACACACACACACATACATGCACATAAACACACACACACACAATGGAACAATGAATGGTAGCACATACACACACATTAACAATGTAGGGTAGCACAAACACACAAGCAATGGACGCCAGCAGACACAACAGATGTGAACACTCACGCAACAATGGATGGCACTACAAACAGCAACCAATGGCTGCACTCATGCATCAATGGATGGCAACACACACACCAAAAATAAAAGCAATGATGCAAGCACACACAAACATTAATGAAGAACAGGAACACACAACAAGAACACACACTCAAGAACAACGTATAGCAGCCCACACACCCAACCAACAATCACCATAGATAGCATGACACACACACCAACAAGTGGCAGCACACACACACCAACAGATGTCAGCACATAAACACAACACAACTATGGATGGCAGCCCACACGCACACCCAAAGAAAACAATGGGTGGCAGTAAACACTGACGTGATGATGTCAGCCACACATACAAATCATATGGATTAGACACACAACCACACACACATAAAACAAAAATAGATTGCAGTACAGAGCATAAAAACGTCAACAGCAAATGGCAGCATGCACGCGGACATACAACATTAACAATGAATGGAAATACACACACACATCAACAAATGGTAGCATACATACACCATCACAATAGGTGGCAGCACACACACTCACACACAAACACAAATAAACACAAACAGCAACAAAAAGCAACATACACACAATTATGAATGGGAACTAACAGACACATAGACAAGGAAAACAATGGATAGCGGCAACACAGATGTGATGGATTACAGCACACAAAGGCCCATACACACAAGAACAAAAGCAGAAGGTAGGACACACAAACTACAACAATGAAGACGATAAAGAGCACTGTACATGCACCCAACATGTCCTCCAACAAATGGTAGCACATAAATCACCACACCCATGGAAAACCGCAGACAAAACAACAGACAGCAGTACAAATACAAAATAAAATAAATGGATGGCAACAAACACCCCACACACATAAACAACAACAATGTATGGAAGAATACACAACACCACCAACAGATGTTAACACACGAAACAGCAATGGATGGTGGCACACACAACAAAAGTAGTCCACGTACACACACCAACAAAGTATGACTAGACACACAGAAAACATAAACAGATAGTAGAACAGACACAACAATGAAGACGATGGATGGTAGCACAGCCATGCATACAATAACAACAAAAAGCAGCACACAACCCACAACTATCAGCAAATACAACAACATATGGCGCATCATCCAAAGACACACGCAACAACAGATGGTAGCATAGTTATGCTACCAGTTCCAGTGTTATGCGAATGACACACAACTCTCCTTCAGGCTACCCTCAGCCACCTCCTCTACCGCGCTCATATCTGAATGTCTGTCCGCAATTCAGTCATGGTGTGCTGCAAATGACCTCTGCCTTGACGCCAGTAAGACTGAGATCATTCGCATTGGGACTCCTGCTCCCACTTTCCCACTCTCACTTTGACCAACCTCCCTGGGCCCTGCACCCGCACCGACCTGCGAGGCAAAAAACCTTGGGGTCATCTTCGACTCCACTCGCTCCTTCTCCACTCACTTTCGGACATCTCTAAAAAGCCTAACTCCCAACTGCACCTCCTCAGAGGTACTCTTCATTTTCTCTCCTTCCTGGAGCAGCTCACTGTCTCCAGAGCCCTGGTTCTCTCTAGGCTGGACTACTGCAACAGCCTCTTTCTCAACCTCCCTGCCTCTGCTTTGCATCCTCTTCAGCTCATCCAGAACAGAACCGCAAGACTTAATCCTTGTCCTCAAGCCCAGGAGCCGCATCTCTCTGGCGCTGAAATCCCTCAAAGACCAATGAGAAGGGTCATTCTCTCAGCACTTACCATTTTTTTCTGACTACTGAGTGCACTTGGATACCCCCCCCCCATAACCCTCTTCCATCTCCTGTACTGTCTTTGCACTACCACAATCTGAACGTACCATGCCACGAAGATCGTCTGTCCATCTTCCCTGTCTCCCATTCTAGCATGGTGGCGCCACAATGCACTTGAAAAAACTGAAGAATCAAAGTCAGACCTATTTGCTGTTATCTACACTGTTTAATTGTACTATATGCACTTACTCTGCCTGTGCAGACTCTTATCATTCAGAAGTTCAAGGGCACTAAATGACTTGTTTTTTCCCCTTGTTCCCTCCCTCCTTGAGTGCTTTGAAACACTGCCTTGTGTATAGGTGATTTACAAATAAACATTACCATACCATACCATAGGCAAACCACACAAACACAATAGTAGATGGATGACATCACACACAGCACCACCACTGGATGACAGTCCAAAAAGAAAAACAACAGATGGCAGCACAAACAGAACAAAGGGTGGTCACACACATGCACAAACATACACACACACCCACACACCAACAATGGATGGCAGAACACATACACAAACCATAAACATAGAACTACAACAGAATAAGGCAGCACATATATATGGATAAAGAGCATGGTATGGATAGAGTGAATGGAGTGGATGGAACGGATGGAGGGGTTGGAGCGGATGGAGTTGATGGAACGGATGGAGTGAACGAAATGGATGGAGAGCATGGAACGGATGGAGAGCGTGGAACGGATGGAGAGCGTGGGACAGATGGAGTGCGTGGGATGGATGGAGTGCGTGGGACAGGTGGAGTGCGTGGGACAGATGGGGTGCGTGGGATGGATGGGGTGCGTGGGACAGATGGGGTGCGTGGGACGGATGGAGTGTGTGGGACGGATGGAGCGCGTGGGACAAATGGAGTGCGTGGACGGATGAAATATGCGGAACGGATGAAGTACGTGGAATGGATGAAGTAGATGGAACGGATGAGCAGTTTATACAGAAGAATGATCGAATGATGGAATGAATGGAAATACTAACAAACTAAATGATGAACCAGACGAAATGTATGAACAGACAAAGCTGATTGAACACACTGAGTGAATAAAACGGACAGAAGAAATGGTTCAGATGTGCGCTCAATCC
The DNA here is from genome assembly GCF_040938575.1 of Ambystoma mexicanum. NCBI lineage: Eukaryota > Metazoa > Chordata > Amphibia > Caudata > Ambystomatidae > Ambystoma > Ambystoma mexicanum. Next base: position 989,697,938 of record NC_090921.1, read on the forward strand.
CATGCACCTTACTGAAAACCACCATATCACATCACCATGCTTACTCTCTCCTATACACCACCACTCATCTAGAACACAGCGATACTATGATACATTCGGTATAGCTGTTCTCATACTAAAACTCGCCACATACACCTCATCATCCTAATTAAACACATCCGGCTCAGCACACCCTCTAGCCTATGGGTCCCCTCAGGCCTAACGCAGCCAGAAATCAGTCTGGGTATCAACCGACCAGAATGAACACATATTCCTGACCTCCCAACCACCACACTTATCGCTAAGAAGCAGCTATCACGCAAATGCCACACCAGATGCACACATATCCGGTGCACCCACGCACCTTACCACTCTCTCTCTCTCTCTACTGGCTTGAACTACGGTTCCCTAGGGCGTTCAACCTACCAGAGCCTTGAGATCATACCAATGATACAAAAGGCGCTATATAAATGCAAAGTAACATAACATACACCAAACGCAGAGGATAGCAAGATACAGAAAAAAACGGATGGCAGCACAAATATACACACAGACATACACACACAAAAGACGACAGCTCACACTCACACCATCAGATGCAAGCACACACATACACAAACAAAACAATAATGTATAGCAGCACAAAACACCAACAGATGGCAGTGACACTACAACGGATGGCCACAGACACTGGTGTACACTCATCAACAGATGGCAGGACCGAGGCACATGCATACACACCAAACCAAGCAATGTCAAAAACCAAACTCACACACGCATATACAAATAAAGTGACAACAGAGGCTGCAAACAAGCAAACAAGCATGCATACACACACACACAAACATCACAACAATGAATGGAAGGACACACATGTACACAAAAACATCAATGGATGGCAGCACACACATACACAAATCAATATTTGGTAGAACACTAAACACATTAACACTAATGGATGGCAGCAAACACACAAAAGACAATTTCAGCATTGACCACCCGATCCCCGACGCATATACAGATGTACCCACATGCACCAGAGGATGGCAGAAAACACACTCCTACAAATAAACACAACATCAATGAATGGAAGCACAAACGAAACCACCAAAACATTTCGACACACACAGAAAGAAAAAAACAACGGATATTTTGTGGCGCACGGGAATGGGCAATAACCGGGTCCACCGGGGTTGTAATACCCTGATAATTGCCTATTACCTAGCGTCGGAAAAATGTGCATGTTTGCTGGCAGCCTGACGGTTAGACCGGCAAGGCTACCGCCAAACTTGTAATGAGGCCCAATGTGTGTATCTTTCCCATCTCCCTCGCATGCTATTCAGGATGTTTGTTTGCATGTATGAGGTAACGAGTGCTCAGAGTATGGGATGTCCTGTGAGTGCGCTGCTTTCCCTATTTTGCCAATCTCTGAAGCCTGAAAGTAGATGCATGCAGGCTTGACATGCGGCCAACTTTGCACCAGTCATGCAGATGAACTTAACTGGTCTGCTGTTAAATCTCAGTTACCAGTTTAATGGTATCCACTACATAGTAATTTCTCATTTTATTTTAGCCGATATGATAGCTCAGTGGGTTGAGCGCTCACTGCTGCGAGGTGTGTGTGACCTGCAGGTTCGAATCCCAGCAAGGCCATCTCAGCCTTTCATCCTTCTTAGGTCGATAAATGAGTACCAACACAGGCTGGGTGATATTGTATGCATATTTGTTCTATAAAAAAGAGCTTAAGCATAAGTGCTATACACTAACATAGTATCATTTGGCCATGGATCTATACACACAAATATTAATGATACATGTGGTAATCCATTCTTGTATGAAATGTATATCACATTAGTGAAATCATAACCATATTTTTCGTAGTGTACTTAGGAACAATGCTATTTGATGCCGCTTCCTGTTTTGTCAAGGGGTGAAGGGTCATGTTTCACTGCTTCCTGGGATGTCACTTTGGGATGGGGTCAAATGACATCACTTGCGGTGATGTCATCAGAGGTCAAGGGTCGTGATGCGAGGGATGGGCCACTTTTTTGAGGCGGGACTGGCCCACTTTTTTTTGGGTGTCCAGGCATATCTATTTCTTGTCCCAGTCCGACCCTCAACACACCAGACACACACTCACACACAGCAACAATAAGTATCTACACACAACAAAAATAGAGGGTAAAACACACTCATAACAATGAAGACAACAAATGGCAGCACACACTGACATGCACACATATGCACACACATCAGTAGTAACAAATGGCAGCACACACTCTAGCACAACAACGATCACTCACAGCAGATGGCCACACACACACACACCAGACAACAACCACATGTGGTAGCACATATCCCATAGCACAGCAAAGTATGGATGGCAGCACACGCACACAAACCCACCAATGGATGGCAGCACACATAGAACAACAACAGATGGAAGTTCACACACAACACATAGCAACAACAGATGAGCACACGCACACGCATACGAACAATGGATGGCAGAACATGCACACAAACCAGAATGGATGTCAGCACACACACCGAAATACAACAGAGGATGGCGGCACAAACACAACAGATGGCATCAAAAAAAGCAACGGATGGCCGCACACACAGACAGACGCTTAACAATGGATGGCAACACACACAAACAGATGACAGCACACATGCATATCCATACATATCACAGCAACTGACAGCAGCTCACGCAAACGCACAAATTCGCAAACACACCCACACACACACCACTTAAATAGTGGATGGAAGCACACACAGAAACACAATAGTAACAATGGATAGCAGCAAACACCAGACACTCACACACCAACGGAGCGCAGCACACACATCACATTAACATTAATGGATAGCAGCTAAAAGACAATTTAAGAATACACACACACACACCCATCAGCGGATGGCAGCACACACACATTAGCTACTGCAATGGATGGCAGAACACAGACATGCACAGATGTACATAGACACACCCACCTGCAGATGGCAGCACACACACATCAAAGGATGACAACACTGTCGCACCATTGCATAAGGCACCCCCCAATCACCTTCAGCCCTGCCTGCAAACAAAGACTAGACCATTCTAGACCCCACTAGAGGAGGCTTCCAGCTGCATCGGGGTGTTTGAAGCTGCAGCTAAGGGCGTGCATGTTCGTCCTGATTTCCCATAGGAAATCCTTATAGGCCCCGCCCAACCCCGCAATTAAATGACCCCCGTGTTCTTGGTGAGAGAAGCCATCCCCTCACAAAAGAATTCACCAGCAACATGGCATGGTCGCTTTGATGGACATCTCCAATGTTGGGTTCGCATTTTACAGCCACCTGTTTGAAACTGCACTAGCTCCCACTGAGTGTGAAACGGTGTGTCTGTGCCTTTAAGATGTAAGGGCAGGGATACTGAGTATCTATGGGGCAGTAGTAGGATTTGGGCAGTGGTTAAATATTGCTCCTGGGAAATGTGGCAGTCCTGTCCTCTGAAGTAGTGCAGTTTCTCACGTGTTCCCCTCTAGATCCGCCTGGAAATCCGATTACTTTTTGGAAAGATGGTGTGTAAAACTGATGATTTCGTTCCATTGTTTACAACATTTCCAAGAGGTTTTCGTTTTGCTTGCACGGGTGGGTGTTTACTGCCCACCTTTTGGAAAGTTCACCTGTCAACGCTAAGTGACATCAGGTGTCGCTGTGTCTTCGTTGTATCTGACAGGCCGCCCAGGTTATCGCACTTTTGCACCAGTAACAAACCATGCAAACTGGAATGTCTTGACTCTTAAATGCAGCTAAAAGGGCACAGACTGTAGTGTTGTACCAATCTGGCACTCCTTTTAATAACTGTGAAGTACACATCAGTGTCCTTGTGTGATATCTGCTGCCCTCCACACCACTGTTCCCAAGATCCACCAACTCCCTTCCCTTTTGAAGAGCTTTTTCAAATAGGAGGCCCAAGATGATATCAGCAATTCCATTCTGAAAGTTCGGTCACTATTTTTAATTAAGCATTAATGGTGCATAATGTACACATCTGCTTCAAAATGTTCTTTTTGACTACAAAATGTTTACATGAAGGCTGTCACATGCATATTATGATGAGCCTGAATAGCTCTGGCCTCTACTGCTGTTTGGGTAGTGTTTTATTGGATATCACTGGGCTCCTGGGAGCGGTGGGCAATGCTATTGAGTATCCCTGGGTACCTTGCAGTGTTGGGAAGTGCTGGTGTACAGATCTGGGCCCCTGGTATTGTTGTTCAATGCTATTGAGTATCCCTGGGTCCCTTGCAGTGTTCGGCAGTGCTGTTGCATAGATCCGGGGTCCTGGCACTGTTGTTCAATGCTATTGAGTATCCTTGGGTCCCTTGCAGTGTTGGGAAGTGCTGGTGTACAGATCTGGGCCCCTGGTATTGTTGTTCAATGCTATTGAGTATCCCTGGGTCCCTTGCAGTGTTCGGCAGTGCTGTTGCATAGATCCGGGCCCTTAGTACTGTAGTTCAATGCTATTGAATATCCCCGGGTCCCCTGCGGTGTTGGGGAGTGCTGTTGCATAGATCAGGGCCCTTAGTACTGTTGTTCAGTGCTATTAAGTATCCTGGATACTTAGTCGTTTCGGGCATTGCTATTGGATATCCCCGGGTCCCTAGCAGTGTTGGATTGTGTTATTTGATCGTTTCAGGCCCCTAGTAGTTTTAGGCATTGCTATTGGATGTTTCCAGGTCCCTGTTAGTTTTGAGTAGCGTTATTGTATATCCCTGTTGGGCCCTAAGTAGTGCTGAGAAGTGCTATGAGTCCCTATTAATGTTGGGCATCGCTATTGGATATCCCTGGGTCCCTAGTAGTTGTAGGCATTGTTATTGGATATCTCTGGGTCCCTAGTAGTTGTAGGCATTGTTATTGGATATCCCAGGTCCCTATTAAGGTTGGGTAGTCCCACTAGATATCTTTGAGTTCCTGGTAGTGTTGGCGAGTTCAGTTGGATATTCCTGGGTCCCTAGTAGTGTCGGGCAGTGGTACTGGGCATCCTCGGGTACCTGATAGTGTTGGGCAGTGGTACTGGGCATCCTCGGGTACCTAGTAGTGTTGGGCAGTGGTACTGGCCATTCCTCGGGTCCCTAGTAGTGTTGGGCAGTTCTACTGGATATCCCTGATTCCCTATTAGTGTTTGGAAGGACAACATGATATCTCGGCCTCCCTTGCACGCACCCCGGTGGTGTGTTCAGTGCTAATAGTTATTCCTGGGCCCCTGTTAGTGTTGGGCAGTGCTGCTGGATATCAAGGGGCCCCTGTGGGCAGTGCTATTGGATTATTATTATTATTATTATTATTATATCCCTGTGCCCCTGGTCGTGTTGGAAAGGGCTATTGGCTCTTTCTGGTCCACGGCGGTGTGGATGAATGCATGGCATTGCATTTCTGGGGGCCAGTCCTGGTATTTGGGCAGTTTAGGGGTGGGGGGGTGGTATCTACGGCTCTGCGCTTGGTTTTGGGATGTTTCTCCGTTTCTGCTGGTCATTGGGCATGCTTGCTGGACATGTCTCTTTGTCTGTCGGGAGACTCTTGTGCTGCTTAGGCAATGTGGCTGGCTGTTTCTGGGTCTGGCGCTGCGTTAGAGGCTTCTTGGCTCTGCGTCGCGAGCTCTGTCGGCTGTCAGGCTCCAGCTGGCTGTAGACTCGGTGCGTTGAAGTCATCATTGCAGGGTCTGCAGCGCCAGCCCCGCTGCTTGCTGCCTGCCTGTTGTGTGAATGCTGGGAGCAGTGCGTCTGCATCGTGGAACAGTTGCCTCGCGTCCTCGGGGGTCCACTGCCTCTCGCCGCCCTCTCGTGCACCACTCAGCTGCTGCCGTTACCGTGCCCCCCCCCCCACCAGTCCCCCAATTTCCTCTCGGCACCCCCTTCTCCCCAGCAGCAGTTTCGCTCCGAGGTCGCCGGTGGTGGCCGGTCTCTCCTTCGGTGGGTGGCACAGCCCGACGCACCAGCTGCGATGAAAGTGCTTGGGCATAAGATAGAACTGCTGACAGGTAATGTGTTTCTTTTTCTTAAATGCCGTCTTTTTCGTGTGTTCGTGTGTTCTTCGCTTCCTGGCAGTCTGCAGGTGACCCGCTTGTCTTATAGACTGGAATGTCGCGATTTAACGACCGGACCGATCATGATAAAAATCAGATGGTGCTGCCTCCGAGACCCTTTCGTAGGCGCCAGTGTGCCATGGACCAGCAGCAATTACCCACCCCTGCCATTCTTTTGTTGTGTAACTTATGGAACCAATATATGTTCGGCTCTTAAAAGGTGCTATTGTGACGGTACCAGCTGGCCCCGTCCCCACTGGCATAATCACGACACCCGTATTTCTGGTATGCACCCGCGCTGTTGCCATCGCCTCGTATATCTAATGGTGTTGATGTATGGCGTCACGGATTTCTATGCAAAGCTGCGACGTCTCCGATAGACTCCGCGCACTTCTGTCGTTTGTACGTGCAGAGGCGTTAATCACAGGTGATGTCACAGCCAGGGACGATACCCGCCTGCAATGTCGCAATGAATGGAGCCATTAACGCGTGACGCAACCGGTGGGCAAAGCCGTAAACTTGAGATATCGCCCTAGAACCCTTGAGTCAAATTACTCCCCAATGCCATCAAAGAGTTAAAGCATAGGCGTGATGCCGCGGAAGATTGAAATCACATGCTTGCAGTTTCATGCGTGAGTGATATCATAAACCTGCAATGTTACCTGTGAGTGAAATCATACATCTCGACTCGTAAATAAGTGACATTTTAATCCTGGAAATCATAAATCAGTGACAGGATAAAGCCGTGGTGTCTTCGGTGAGTGTAATAGGAGACCTCTGGGTTTGACGTGAGTGAAATCATAAGACGGGACAGTTGACAGTGAGTCATCATACGCGTTGATGTCAAGATTGAGAGCAGTCATTAACGTGATATCATCACTGACGGCGTATGAACCGTGATGTCAGCAGCGAGTGACATCATGCTTGCTTGGTATCACAAAACAGTAGAATCACAGTTTATTTTACTTTTGTGCTATAATAAATTATCCTGATATGTCAACTGCAAACGTCCATTTTAAATAACAGAATTATGACCAGAGCCTACATTTAGTCAGTATCTTTTTTTATTTGATTTTTTACAGTGCAAACCTAGCTTGAGAGTGGCGGAGCGCTGTACAGAGTGTGATCGGCCTGTATTTGGACTGGGCCCCCTTTAAGAGGCGCGCTATGCCTTGAGTTGCAGTCTGTGGGACAGTCTGTGCGTCCACTGGGATTAGAGCTTGGGCAGGTAGTGTTAGAAACCCACTTTTTGAGAGCTTTGCAGAATTGGAGAATTGTGGAGGCAGTCCAAGTCGATATCCGGATTGAGTTCCAGAGGGTCGGTGCATGGCAAGAGAACGATTATTTGTGGATCCTCTCTTTTTGGGCAACTTGTAATTTGAGCCGGTTGGTCAATTTGTTGCACCAAGAGCGGGCGCTTTCACATATGAAGAGCTTAGCTGCTAGATACACTGGTGTGCTACTCATGGCTGCTTTGTGTATAATACATGCAGTCTTGAACAATACCCTGGTCTGGAGAGGAAGTCTGTGTATTTTGTGCAGCATGCAGGTAATTCGGTCACATTTCTAAGTAGACATAATAAGGTATTCTGCCGCATTGTGGACTGCTTTTAGGGTCGTCAAGTGAGCAGCTGGGAGCACCATCAGGAGGGTGTTTGCCCAATCAGTTTGCAAGACCTCATAGGACTGCACCATGGCCTGGATGTCCTGCAGCTTAATTGAGGGTTGGATTTTGCCATTTTGTGCAACATAACGAGCTTCCCGCGGTTGGCTTGGAGTGCTCCTTGTACCAGTCCAGCCCAGAGGTAAGATTGGTGGAGTCAGCACCCCTGCCTGAAGACGCCCTGGTGATGCATTTGGTTTACCCATCTGACATTGTGTTACACAGCAATTTAAGCAGTCGTTCGGGCGAGTAGTGTGACATGGGTGAGACTGTGTTTGATGGAAACGGGTAGCAGAGTAAGTGCAGGGCCGGGTCCAGTTCTAGAAGGGATCGAGTCCTGCCAGGCTCTCCTGGCAGCAGAATGATTCCTCAGAAAGGTCTTGGGAGCCTTCCGGGGCTAGTCATGGTTCTATTGTGATGTCAGGCAAGGGGTGTCCGGATTGTTCAGTGTGCTAGTCTGCACCCTTCCTCTGGGTCTCCTCAGGGTGACTAGAATGGCTTGGCTAGAGGTCAGGCTTTAGGTTGGAGTGTAAGGGGTGATTTGTTTTCAAAAGGAATTCAGAATGAATTTCTGGGGAAATGGACATGAAAAGTAGCACTTCAGGGGTGAAGGGCGGGGCATGGACAATTCTGGGGCAATGGACATGGCAAGGGGCATTTCTGGAGTGAAAGCATGTGAAATGGACAATGCCGTTCTGGAGCAATTGACTTGGAAAATGGAGGTACTGGGGGTAAATGGTATGACATGGGCAGTCTGGGGGCAATTAAGACGGCAAGGGTTTATTCTCAGGCAATGGATGTGTTACGGGCAGTCATAGTCAGTTGTAGTGGTAACTGATATGACATGGGAAGTTCTGGGACCATGAATATGACATGGGGAAGTTCTATTCTGTGGAAAAGGATGTTACATGGTCAGTTCTTGCTGAAATCACATGGCATGCAATATGTCTGGGGGAATGGATTTGACATGAGCAGTTTTGGCCAATGGACATAACCTGGGAAGTTCTGTGGCAAAAGGCATGATGCGGGCAATTCTGAGGGAAATGATCATGGCAACAGATAGCCGTGGTGAAATGTATGTGGCATGAGCAGTTTTGGTGCAATAGGTGTGGTAAGTAGCAGATATGGGGAAAGAAACATCATGATAGTTATAGGGGCTGTGGACATGGCAAGGGGTAGCCCTTGGTGAAAAACATACAAATCTGGCATTTCTGGGTACAACTGAATTGCCATGGGCAGATCTAGGTCAATGGGCACTTCTGGGGGTACATTATGTGATATTGGCAGTTTTGGAGGGATACTGGACAAGACACAGGCAGTTCTAGGGCAAAGGGCATGACATGGGCAATTATCCGTGCAATGGACAGGGCAACAACTCTCTTGGCAAATTATGTGAAACAGGCAGTTCTCTGCAATATACATCACAATGTTTAGTCTGGGGCAATGAACATCAAATGTTCCATTCTGAGGCAATAGACATGGAAGGGTACATACCGGGGGCAAATGACAAAACATGGCAGTTCCAGGGGCAATGGACATGGCAAGATGTAGATCTAGGGGCAAAGCACACAGCATGCTTAGTTTTGGGGCAATGTGCTTGACATGGGCAATTCTGGGTATATAGACACAAAAGGGGCACTTCTGGGGGCAATGGAAGTGACGTGGACAGTTTAGGTTAAGAGCAAGTAGCGAGCTCTGGAGGCACTTCGCATGGTACGGGTGGTTATGAGGTCAAACGACATGACATGGGCAGTTCTGGGGCCAATGGACATGCTATTGGCGTAGTTCTGTGGCAAGGAACATGACAAAGGGACATTCTCAGGCAAAGGACATTACATGAGCAGTTGTGAGGGAATGGCCCTGTCACGAGTCAATTCTGAGGGCAATTAATGTGAAGTGCAATTCTCGGGTAAAAGCACTGATGCTGACACTTCTGGGACAGTAGACAGGACATGCAGCAATTCACGGGGCAATGGATGTGACGTGGACAGTTCTACGTCAGAAGACATGACAAGTGAGTGGCAGTACTGTGGACACGTTTTGGGTGGTCTGTGGAAAAATGGACAGGGCATTTAGCACTTCAGGGGCACTGACACAGGCAGATTTGGGCAATGGTTGTGACATGAGCAGTTATAGATTAAATGGCATGACATAGACTATTATGAGTGCAATAGGCATGGTAAGGGCATCTCTTGTGTCAATAAATGTGGCTTGGGTAGTATAAAGGGCAATGGGTGGTTCTGGGACAAAGGATTTAGCATTGGGGCAACGGATATAGCAAGGGGGGTTCTTAGGTCAAAGGACATGACATGGGCAGTGCAGTTCCGTCAGCAACAGACATGGCAAGGGACAATTCTGGGACAATGGACATTACATGGGTAGTAGTGTTGGGGGGAATTGGCATGCCAAGGGTCAATTCTGGGGGAAATGGGCGTGACGTGGGCAGTTCAATGAGGGCAAAGGGCCTGTCAGTATCAGTCCTAGAGCAATGGACAGGACAGAGCACATTTCTGGAGGGCAAAGGATTTGACATGAGCAGTTCAAAGACAATGTACAAAGCAAGGGGTAGTACTAGGACCATTGACACGGTGTGGGCAGATCTTGGGGAAATGGACTAGGTAAGGAACACTTTTCCGGCACTGGATGAGAAACAGGCAGTGACATTGACATTTCTGTGTGCAATGGACTTGGTCAAGGGCAGCTCTGGATCAATAGACGTAACAACCGCAACTTAGAAGACAATTGACATGGCAGTTTTGGAAGCAAAGGACATGATGTAAGATTGTAAGGAGTTGTAGACAACAGAATTGGCAAGGCTCAATTCTGGGGTAATGGATATGACATGGGCAGTATTCGGGCAATAGCCATTTCAACCTCATCAGAGCAACCCTGGACAGTGTTCACGACGCTAGGAAACTGAGATGTTGTGGAGACTATCAATATGGAACCCATTAGCTTGTAAAAAGTGCAGAACGTGAGAAAAAATTCTTCAAAGGAAAGAAACCAAAACCACTCAATCAGGGCATGGACTTAGGAAGTCCACTAGAATCAAGGATGGAAAACTTTGATGGAGGATCCAAGGGAACAAACTTACCTCCAATCTCGGTGGCCTGGCAGCCCGATTTTGACTTACTTGCCATTGCTGGAACATTGCAAGCTCCTGTGAGAAAGACAGCATCAACAGACCATAACAGGGTATAGTATGCTATCCCAGGATGACCCTTGGATCTTAAAGCCATGCCCTGCCAGCGCCAAAGGGCTCGGCTCACCTGGGAAAAGACCACAGGCCCAAGAAATCCATACGTAGGAAAATAGCACAGCTCAGAACTGCCAACCTCGTTTGAAGACATTTGGTCCTTATCACACCCCTCTAACCTGACCTTCCAAAGAAAGAAGCGTGCGACCAAGATATTCAAACATTGGGAGGAATGGTGATTCCTGTCATTTACACCATCACACTCTCTGATAGGAGGAGTTTGTAACTACCCTGTCATCTCTGACTGGGAAGACCGAGGGCTAGAACAACAATGGAAACAGTCCCTTGGTAGAAAACAATCACCATGTAAAACCCTGGTGCTGATGACTACGGTTTTCGGACAGAAAAGGGGGTTAGAGCAGGATGAGACAAAAGTATGTATCCGCTGCAGTCTTCAACAAGTCAAGTAACCATGGCATTGGAGAGGAAGAGATAAAACCTCAGGCAGTAGTCAAGATCCCCGGGTGCACGATATAATCTGGCAGACAAAATATATGGCGCTGTTTTGCTTCAACGTTCCTAACCTAGTAGGGCCTTTCAGACTAACTAGTAATAATGGGAAATTCCCCAAGTAATCTATGATCATGAACCAGTTTGCATGACCCCATCTTCCGCTCGTTAAACTTGACTTGCCGAACATGGCAAGATGAGGCCATCCCTAATGTTTTAGTAAGAGGGGGGCCCCTGTGGGTGGGGAGACATCTTATACTGTCCTTCTATCCCAGGTCAATGCCAACATAAGCAGTAACCAAAGGCGCCGCAACTTCATTTTGAGCCACGTGAATGGTCGCAAACAGATGACTTTGCCTTCGGATGGACAGTCCCCTGAGATTTCATAGACAGGCCTTGCTTTGCCCACTAGCTCCCAAGCAGATGTCATCTGCCTAGAGTGTGACTATAGGATTTATGGTTACAGGGCACCACTAAATTGGATAAATTGCCAACCCCTCTCATTATGATTATCTGTGTCTAAGGCTAAACGCTGTTTAGAGGAAAACTTTCCAAGAGTTCTCCCAGTCAATGGACACAATCTTTCCTGAAAATCTACTGAAGCTGGGAAATCAATGTTAAGTAAGGCAGGGCAGAATGGGGCAGAAACCAGCGTATTACTTGCAGGTATTCCCACAAGGAAGGCGCAATCCCGGCAATTAGCTTGAAACGGTAGAACCTCCCGCCGCCACAGGCGGGCCCCCTCAGTCCCCACGACCTGTCGTAATTCCCTGATTTATGCCTGAGGGTAAGTACGACAATGTGGACATGTGGGCACCGGCAGCATCGCCTGCTCAGCAGTCGGTGGTTGCTGCCCCTGAAGCAGTATGGAAATGGGGAAGAGGGACACTCGCCTCAGATCGCCCTTGGCGTCCCTATTTATTATATTTATGTATCGCTAGACAAGAGCCCGTGGGTATAGAAGCGCTTGCCAAGAACAAACAACAAAAAACAAACAAGCACCAGAAAAGCCAGTAACATTATTCAAGGTTCAGAATATAACAAGGTCAGTGAAACAGAGCTGTCTTCAGTCCACGTTTAAAGCTAGTAAAGGATCGGCATGCCCTTAGGTCTGGTGGAAGGGCGTTCCAGCTCCTTGGCGCAGCATAGGGGAAAGACCCCTGAGCAACCAGAGTCAACCTGGCCCTAGGCACCTGAAGGAGTCACCCCTGGTTCCTTTGACACACTTGTCAAGTGTGCTAGGGAGGGAGAGTGGAGCACATCAGCGGCCTTGACTAGAACTGCTATGTCTGCCTTCCAGCGCCCTTTGCCCCATACAGAAGACCTGCGCACCAGTGCATGCCCGGATGCCGGCATGTTGGGTGGGCATGTCAGTCATGCATGCGCTGGAGTGCCAGTCTGCTCTTCAGTGGCCCAGATACGGAGAGGAGCAGGATGGGCCACGGCCAAAACACTATTCTGACTGGCCCATTTACTGGTGAGTCGGACCACTTCCCATCCAAGTACCAATCAGGTTCTGGGATTTTAACCAGTTACTGACGATTTCACACAGATTTCAGGGAAATGCTGTGAACTCATAGTGTTCTCTCACCAGCTTGACCAGCCTACAGCATGGAGCTATTGGCAGGACATTCCAGATTGGTCGAGAATGCCACAGCTATAGGCCCTTGTGGCATGGGAGTGGGGACGAACAGGAAAGGGACTGACCACCTGTTGCAAAGGCTAGACCTGAAATAGATCTAGCGTGCCTGCCCTCACTGTCAGCCTGCACAGTAGTTCTCCACGCAAAGCGCCGGCTCAAGGTGCACTCAGAGTATGCTGCCGCACAAGGGTGCAGCAAATAAAGGGCACCTTGTCTCCATCTCAGGGTCATTTAATAGTCACTGGGCCAGACCGATATTTAGGTTTACACAATACTGAGCTTGTCCTTAAACACACTTACAAGAACAACAGGGGGCTCAGTTCTCAGTATCAGCCGAACAACATAACAGAGCCCCCTGCTGTTCTGCATTTGTGGTGGGTTGGCTATAATGCTGTCAGAATGTTGAGGAGGGTGGAGTGGGGCGTGGTGGGAGCTCAACAAAAAATCTTGCACAGGGTGCTGGCAAACCTGGGACCGGCACAGACGAGTTGGGTGAGGTACAGGAGATGCACGAGTTGGTTAGGTGGACTAAAGGCCCTACCCTACTCCACAACAGGATAGGAGGGAGGGCCTGGCTCCTCCTTCTCCCCACCGGAAACATAAAAGGATCATCCCCTTGAATCGGGGACATCGCTCCTTGCATTCCTCAGCTACACTTGTGGCGAGTGTGCCTATCTGCAAATGCAGCCTGCTCAAGTAGTCCCCACTGCCACGTGACGTGCCTCTTGGAAAACGCACACAATGGTTCTGACCGGGAAGCAAGGTTCCTGATGAACCGGCCACAATAAGTGACCATTCCCAAGAAGCTTTGGACCTCCGATACGTTCTCCGGGGGCCGGCCGTGCCTCAACAATGTCCTTTACCTTCTGAGGATTCGGCGACACGCCACCTTCATTGAACACAAACCCAAATAATTCAATAGTCTTCTTAAGGAACTCACACTTGTCCCCATGTAGTGTTAGTCCAAGAGTCTGGAGACATTCCAATGGCTTGACCAGCCTGTCCTGGTGCTCCACCTCTATCCTTGCAAACACCAAGATGTCGTCACTGATAATCAAGACGCCATCCAAGTCAGCGAGGGCCCCACGGATGATGTTCTGAAAGACCTCTGCCACCGCCGACACACCAAAGCTCAGGCGCTTGTACCTGTAGAGGCTGTAGTGCATGGTGAAAGTTGGTATATATCGAGAAACTGGACGTAGAACCACCTGATGGTATCCGTCCTGAAGGTCTAGCTTGGGGAAGTGCACCCCTTGCAGTTCAGTGATAATGTCATCAATCATGGGGGTGATGTGACATTCGCACTTGATCGCCTTATTCGGGAGCCTCATGCCCACACAGATGCGCACAGAGTCCGGTTGTTTAGGCTTTCTGGCAATGACGATCGGAGACACCCAGGGGGTCGGGCCATCAACCTTATCAATAATGTCCAACTCTACCAGACTGTCCAGCTCCTTGTCCACTAGGTCCCGCAGATGAAATGGGACTCAGCAGTGTTTCTGGGCGAACGGTTGGATTGACTCGTCAATGTGCAGCCTCACCGGATCTCCTGCCATATGGCCAATACCTTCAAATAGCTGGCGCCCCTGCACATCCTCAACATTAACTGCATACGTGAAGCTCACAATGCCAAGTGTCTCTGCTGCCGCACAACTTAACAGGGTGTTGCCGCTGACCGTTGTGACTTAGAAACGGGCTTTGATGGATGACCCCCTATGCTCCATGTTGGCTACAAATGCCCCGGCCAGCAGGGTAGTTTGTTCACCGCCAAATGTGAAGATGCATGCTTTTGGCTCCTGTAGCTTGGGCGGCACTACTATGGTATCGTAATGCACCCTCGCCATAACATTGACAGATGCCCTTGTATCCACCAGCACCGGCACCGGTGACTCATTTACCTTCACCAAGCACCGTGGCAGTCTCCTGTTGGTGGACCGCAGAGCACTGACACTTGAGATGAAGAAAATGTTCTCTTCCGCCTCTTCATCATCGTCCCCGCGAGGGACACCGTCATCGTCTTGGTCAATCTGGGTGACATTGGGCAGGTGCTGTGACCGGAAGAATCCTGCACTTACTGGCTCCCTTGGGATTACCACTGGCACCAGAGCTCTGCACATTTGGGCGTAGTGGTCCATCGCCCCGCAGCATCCACACAACTTTCCTTGCACTGGGCATTCAGCGGGGTGTGGGAGATCGTACCTACATTTCATACACAAATTCATGGCTCTTGCACCCCGGTCCCGCTGACTTCTGCTTGGACGTCTTGCTCCTCTACCAGCTTGATCACGGCTCACTGCACATGCATTGTTCACTTTCCCTGGGCGCACAGTCGCCTCCATTCTTGATGCCCTCACCTCAGACACCTCTTGGCAGCGTCCAAGCTCCAGTATGCAAGGCAGTGTGATTCCAGGCTCTCGCAGAACCTGCCTGCGCAGCTTGTCGGATGAACATCCCTGTATTTGCTGGTTCCTTATCATTGTGTCCGCATTATCCCAGGCACACGACAGGGACATGCCGTAGAAATTGTTCAGGGACTCGTCATCCTTTTGTCGGGCACTACACATAACAAAGCGCTCTTAGTCTGCATTGGCACGTGCCATAAAGTACTCCTGCAGCGCATCTTTAGCTGCGGCATAGGTCGCATTCACAGACTGCAGGGACTGGAAGACCTCATGAACTGCTGGTCCTGCTGAGTATTTGAGAGTAGCCACCTTGCTGTCCTCATCCGTTTCCCCAGTGGCCCTGAAGTACATATCAAGCCTGTCAATCCACATCCTACATCTCGGTCCAAGGCTAGATGGGGCCCCCGAGATGTCGAACTCGGGCATTGGTGTAAGTCTGTCTCGGCACCTGTGGTGCTTGGGGAGCAGCGAGCCGGGCAGCCGCCTGGGCCGCATCATCCATGGCAGCGAGCGCACAGGCACCCCACAAAAAAAAATGGGGCCGCAACTCACTGATGTGCTTCTTCAGGCACAGCTGCACAAAGATATTCAGTGTGATAATGTTGGTCAGGCACCCCTTCACAATGACTTCTGATGACTTTCCTCCGCCACCACAGAGCCAGCCAAATGCCCTCCCTGGCACCTTCTTCAACTGTCCAAAAATTGAGGCGTAGGGCCACCTGGCACTCTACCACCGTAAATCACTCAGCACAGTAGCCCTCCTTCACCAATGTCCAAAGCAGCCAGGAATAACAAAGAAGGAACTTCAATGCCACACTAGTGGCTCCAAAAACTGAGTGGGGTGGGCCCAGGGGATCAGAACAAAGATGGGAGGCCTCCCCCAGCTCCTCACCTCTCATTCGACGTGATGAAAGTTTCCAAAACACTTGAAAGGTAAGAAATATGCAGCATCAGCTGCCCCTCAGCAGGAAATCCAAAAATGTTGTGTGGATGGGTGCACGAGCACTCTGAAACAGAGCCGCGACCCTCACCGGCACGTGTGTACAAAAGCGGCCAAGCCGCGTGGACACCGCTGGCTCTGTAGCCTTCGGAATGTGGAGAACAAAGAAAAAAAATCATGACCCCCTCACTGCCTCTGCTCGGGTTGGTGTCCCGCCTCGTCACCACTGTTACATGGCTCTGGTATCATCTGGCACTCCTGTGAGCCGCCCACCGCTTACAGACATACACTGGATGCGTGCGTACGGTTCGGGCTCCACGGTCGCTCTGATGCTGCTCGGAATGCCCCTTTTATTTACAGCACACGCGGCAGAGATGCTTCACTCTGCCGTGTGTGTACGCCCTTATAGAGGCAACCACCACAACAATGGCCTAATCTAGCACTATGTCTGCTTTATCGTTTTCCCACTAATAACATCAACCGCCAGCCTTCTCAGCAGCTCTCCACAGGAAAAACTGTACATGGGATGTTGCCAACAAAGCCGTCATATCGCAGAGTACTTTTGATGCTGTGCACAGCTTTACAGTGGCGCTGTCCTAAACCTGTGCCTTGCTCAGGCGTAGTGAGGAAAGCTCTTGTTGCTTTTTTGGAAGCAGTGCCTGGCTGTGTATAGTACATTTTAAGATCTTGCTGTTCCTAGGTTGGGCTGGGTGGTGGCAATGCTGTATGTACTCTTGTGTTCGCCAAGAAAACTGGTCTCCATCTGTGCTCGCCTGCGAACAGTTCCAAGTTCACCCAAATCGTTTAGAGGACAACATTCAATGGTAGTCGCGTATTCTATCATACAGAACTAGGATTATTGTTGCTTTATGGTGTACCTCTCCATGCAACCTAAACATCTCAAACCCTCCAACCTACATACTGTGGAGCGTTGACTGGTTTTGTTTCCTTCATCTTTAGATCTGCGGTCTGCCATTTTTAAGTGTCATGGTGGTCGCTGTTCATAATCCGACCTGAATTCATGCCTTGGTTGTGAGTAAAATCCAGACTGAAATATATCGTAAATTTACATGAAGTCAGTAAAACCACTGCAAAAAAAACCAGCACGTCACCACTTAAAAAATGCGTAAATCAAGCATGCACAGCGAGAGGAACGCGACGTGCCCGCCTCACGCCAGCATGAAACCGCAGCGCCTCTCCACAGTCATATAGCCGGAGACCCGAGGCACCCCACGAAGACACGTGCGCGGACCAGCGCATGTTGGGGGAGAAGGCGAGTACAGCAGCCCAAAGGTGAGCGCACCTGCCGAGGAAAGCGGACAGATGCCGGCGCACAACAGACATGCCCAGCTGCAGCCCCACGTGCAGCGCTCCACGTGGAGAACAACAAGGACAACACGAAGCAGCCACACGCGAGCAGACTCGCTGGAAAGGGCGAATACAAGCTGGTAAGCACCAGCCAAGCCCAGATAGAAACCAACGTCCAGCCCAATCCACGCAAACCAAGGCGGCTCAGTCAACACACACAAGGGCAGGCCAAGGAGGTGGGGGGCAATTAAGAAGACCCACATTAACAGGAACCAGTGAAATTGAAAGTACACAGAGGGTGACATTAAAGAACTTGCTAGCACCAAAGCAGTCAAAATATTAAACCCAGGCTGCAAGCCCCCCCCCCCCACCCTCACACACAAACATGTCGGATCCAGCATTGGCAACTGCATCATCATCAGGAGGAGCAGACAATGCACAAAGGAATGACCAACCAACACAAGCGGCTAGTGGCACGTCACAAATCATGCACATGCCAGGCCCGTTTGAAGTACGAGACACATCAAATCTAGGGCCTCGCTGGGTCATCTGGCTCTGGGACTTTAAGTTCTACGCAGGAGCCATAGGCTTGAAAGACGACATAAGGCTCAAGAACATGCTCTTCATGGCAGTAGGACCGGTGGTCAGAGACATTGCGGGAGAATTACTAAATGTTGAGAACTTCATGGCAAGCTATCGGAATACTTCGCCCCTCACACCAACATTGACTACGAGCACCACATATTCCACACCACCAGGCAAGAGAAGGGCAAATCCATAGACAACTTTGTTATGCGCCTTTGCATCAAACTGAAATATTACGAGTTTCACAGATACTCGAACGAAGAAGCACTCAGATCACAAGTAATTGCCGGATGCCTCTCACAACCGTTCCGAAAACAACTGCTGCAAAAACAAAGGTCGCTGGAAGAAATTTTAGCACTGGCCCGCATGGAGACAGCGGTGGAGTCAAAACTCGACAACCTGGGCAAAGTCACCATACAACAGCCCGCAAGCACGTCGGACATAATTAACAAACTATACGCGACGCCCAACCAAGGAGGTAAGCGCCCTGATGCCACGTGCTACCGGTGTGGGTATGAATACCCGCACGTGGGCGAATGCCCCGCGGTAGGCCAACAATGTGCCGCGTGTGGCGGAATGGACCACTACAGGGCGGTGTGCAAGAATGCGCCAGGTCCCCCCATAGGCAGACAGCGAACCCAAGAAAGACGCAGAAACACCCACCAAATCCCACCAAACAACAGAGGGGAGGGTGATCACGCAACTCCCAGGAGGGAGGACAAAGACCGAAGAAGATCCTACCCATGAGATGACAGGGACCGCCCAACGGCTCAAGGCGCTTTCAAAGAAGGCATTTCGTCAGGTACATTGAAAGGCGATCCCCTGCCAGCAGTGAAACGCCATCATCAGAAGAGGACCAGAGGAAAAAGGGATACGTATGGGCACTCAACAACACCACAGCCACTCAACACAGCCCTGTCCTCATGCTGCAAGTAAACGATACCCCTCTGGAATTCCTGATTGATACAGGGGCAACCGTCAATATCATCAGTGAGCAAGCATACAACTCGCTCACATGGCCGCCAAAGATCAGGAAGGCCACGGTGGACATATACCCACATCGGGCGACGAGCCCACTACCCTGCAAAGGAATGATCACGGCATGGTGCACCCACAAAGCGCACGCAGCGAAGATTCCCCTACACATATTGAAGACGGAGGCCAACAGCGGTTGCATTCTGAGTTTTAAAACGGCAGTGGACATGGGCTTAGTGCACATACTGTACCAACCTATGGCGCACAAATACTTCACCAAGCCAGAAGCGGTAGAACAAACCTTCCCCAAGCTCTTCAAAGGCCTCGGGAAGCTGAAAAACAGAAAAGTACAACTCCACATCAACCCAGATGTTCCCCCAGTAGCCCAACACTATCGGGGCATACCTGTCAACATTCAAAGACAAGTGGAGGACGAACTAGACAAACTCATCAAGATGAATGTAATTGAACCTGTCTCTGGCCCAACACCATGGGTATCACCCTTCGGATGGATCCATACGCCTGTGTGTCGACATGCGCAGGGAGAACGTTGCCATCGAGAGAGAGAGAGACACCAAGCACCCAGAATCACGGACATGATTCACCTCCTTCATGGGGCGAAGGTTTCCTCAAAATTAGACTTAACCAAAGGATACCGACAAATTGAGACATCCCCCGAATCTAGATACATTACCACTTTCGTGACACACCTCTGCCTTTTTCAGTATAAAAGACTCAGTTTCTGCATCTCATCGGCCGCAGACATTTTTCAAGAAGAAATACATCGGGTAATTCGACATGTCCCAAACTGTTCGAACTATTCAGATGATGTGCTAGTATATGGAAAAACCCAAGAGGAGCATGACACGGCGCTACATCAGGTATGCACGTCTCTGGACGAAGCAGGCCTCACATTAAACAAGGCCAAATGTGAGTTCGCCAAAGGCTCACTAAGATTCTTCGGCCATATTTTCTCAGACAAAGGGATGCGACCAGACCCCGACAAAGTCAAAGCCCTCAACTCAGCACCACCTCCCAAAACCACGACCAATCTGCGTTCCTTCCTAGTGCTAGCCAGCTACTGCTCGAGGTACTTGAAGGATTACGCCACCATAAGCAATCCTCTACGCCTGCTCACGTGCAAAGACCAACCGTTCATCTGGTCGGAAGAATGCCAAAAAGCATTTGAGGCGATCTGCAATGGCATCTCGAAAGCGGATGACATGGCCTACTTCGATGCGCGACGTGACACTGAAGTGATCGTCGATGCCAGTCCAGTGGGACTCGGCACCATCCTCACACAGAAAGACCCAGAGGAGCCATCCAGTGTCTACATAGTAGCATACGCCAGCAGGAGTCTTACTGCCACAGAACAAGTGTACTCCCAGGCGGAAAAAGAAAGCCTGGCAGTGGTGTGGGCGTGCAAGTATTTCCATCTATTCTTGTATGGAAAGGAGTTCACGATAATAACGGACCATCAGGCACTGCTAACCATATACGGTGACCCCAAAGCAAGAATGCCCCCGAGGATAGCTAGGTGGGGACTGCGTCTCCAAAACTACAAATTCACAGTGAAGCACCGCCCGGGCAAAGAAGACAATCCGGCGGACTACTTGTCCCGTCATCCCACGGAAACGGCAGAATCACAACCGTCCATCGCAGATGCGTACATAAACTATGTGATACACCATCTTCAACCACTGCCCGTGGAATGGAGAGACCTAACCACACAATCAGAACTAGACCTGGCCTTCTGGATCGTCAGACACTGTATGCAAACAAACAGGAAAGCACACATGAGGCAGCAAGCACGACCAGAGTCAGAAACAGTACGAGAAGACGTCAAGTGGCTAGACCAAGTCAAAGACGAACTATCCATAGTGGACGAACACATACTGCTGAAAGGCTGCAAAGTGATCATTCCGGAAGTGCTTTGCGAGAAGATAGTATGCCTGGCCCACGAAGGACACCGAGGCATGGTGGCCACGAAGCGCCTCCTCAGGCAGAAAGTATGGTTCCCAAAGCTCGACGCCTTAGTAGAAGACATTGTGCGGGGGTGCCACATCTGCGCGCAAGTAGCACCACCACCGCACCCAAACCAGCTGCAAATGTCTCCCCTGCCGAAGCAGGTGTGGGAGGAACTAGCAGTAGACCTTTTCGGCCCACTGAGAGATGGCACGCATGTGGTAGTGCTCATGGACGAACACTCGCGCTTCCCAGAAGCACAAATAGTCGAAAGCACATCAGCCTCCAGCGTCATCCCAGTCCTCGATCGAATGCTGTCTGCATACGGGATTCCCAGGATCATAAAGTCAGATAATGGCCACCGTTCAAGCCAAGATTTCCAGAACTTTGCCAAATACACGGGCTTCCAGCACCAGAAAGTAACCCCTCGCTGGCCGCAGGCTAACGGCATGGTCGAGAGGTTCATGGCCAACATTAAGAGGACACTTCAAATCTCCACCATTCAAAACAAACCTTTCGAGCAATCCCTCAACCAACTGTTAAGCGAATACAGACACACACCCCACAGCACAACAGGGATATGCCATGCGGACCGGATGTTCCGGAGGCCGATCAAGATGCGGCTACCGGAAGATCCCAGGCCCCGTGAGCCAACGACACTGGAACAAGAAGCGAAGGACAAAGATGAAGCTGAAAAGACAAAGATGAAGGAAGTCATGGATCACAAGAGACGAGCACGAGAGA
Organism: Ambystoma mexicanum; assembly: GCF_040938575.1. Classification (NCBI taxonomy): domain Eukaryota; kingdom Metazoa; phylum Chordata; class Amphibia; order Caudata; family Ambystomatidae; genus Ambystoma; species Ambystoma mexicanum. Next base: position 989,719,923 of record NC_090921.1, read on the forward strand.
CAACCCTGCAACCGGGAGACGAAGTATGGTTACGCCAACCGAAGAGTAGAAAGGAAGATGCCACATTCGCACCGACCCCACTCATTGTGACGCACAAGAAAGGCATGATGGTCACTGCACAGAGAGACGATTGCTCGTCAGTGACGTGAAACGTGTCGCCCATCAAGCGCATGACCTCCCACCCGGGAGAGGTCTGGGAACTGAACAGTGACAGCAAGGGAGAAAAGCAACGGGATGAATCATACCATGGGGATGGAGAAGAGTCTGAAGGTGAGCGAAATGCCGCAGCTCAGTCAGCGGAATGGGCGACCCCCGTAGCTCACAGTGACTGCAGAGAAGCTGCATGAAACCGCTCCGCCTCATTGAAGAAATGGGGTAGAGTCCAATCAAGGGACTGTCATGTTAAAAAGGGGGTAGATGTCAGCATGTCCCACATCGTTGTGTGGGTGGGCCGTCGTTGTGGCCCAAGCAGAACAGACAGGATGTTACGTAGGGGTTAGGGAGGGGGCAGGACCAGGGTTCGGCAGTTGATGTCTGTATGTTAATAAACTAGGTTGTATGTTGTCCCGGCTCCCGTGTCTCATTTCAGGCAGGTACGCAGAGGCCCAGTCGAGGCCTCAACACGCATGCGTATAGAAACATCTTACACAGGTGTCACCATTTACTGACCTGCAGGAATGCATTAATGTATTCCTACCTATATATTGATTTTCAGGGGAAAGTCAACACCCTACTTGCTTGTTAACTTTGCAAATTAACGAATGGCAGTCGGTTAATTCGCAGACACCAGCTTCATAGTTTACACGGAAGTGAATGGCGCCGTAAAACATCTCTGTCAAGGGCGCCGGCTCCATGGACTACTCGTGGCACCCAGTCAGCTGCACAATGCAGCAGGGAAGAGAAGCAATCTGCCAGCTAAATGGCACACTGCCATGCAGTGCAAAATACCCGCTGTCTCTGTTGCAGGGAGGAGAAGCAACCTGCCAGCTGAAAGATGCACTGCCAAGGGCTACACAATGACCACTCTCTCGACAACCAAGTGGCCGGTTGCACTTGCTCCAACGTCGGGCATAACTATTGCTTGGTAATATATTATTGTTTTTTTTGTCTTTTTTATACTGAGCCAGCTCACCACCAGGGTCGGAGTGGGGCATACAGTTGGCTAGAGCACCAATGGAAAAGTGTCCCACAGTTGCAAATAGCAATTTGTTTCTTTTGTGACAGAGTGTATGAGTACAACTCACAAGGGAAGTTATTTTGTAAACGGTGTTGCAAATTGTGCATTTTAAAGAATTTTTGTTCAGTAACTCATAAAATGAGGAAGGTTAAAAGATAGGTGTCATCCCCTCCACTTCCCACCACACCAAGGGCTTTCACAGCCAACCTCAGGCAGTACCCCCCAACCAGCCAAGGGCCACCCCCAAAGCCCCTGCCCGAGCCAGAAGAGAGTGGGCCCCTGAGACTGATATATGTTTTGCTGTGTATATACCGGGGTTCTGCGTGAAAGTGTCCCCCTTACAAAAGCCCTCTGAACAGTAATACCGACACAGTCAAATTGCCAGCAATAATATCGAGTTGATAGCAATAATATTCTCAGAGGAAATACCCCAATGTGACATGTTCTAAATCCAAGCAAAAGGTGTTTGCAACTTACTCTAGGGTAGGGTTAATTTACTATGTATACTCCAATCACAGCAGGTTCAGGAGTAAGTGATGGGTGGTGGTTTTTACCAAACGTTGGCTTGCGGGTATTTTTTTTCATGCAATATTAGAAGGAACAGACAGTCCATTAAAGCACTGTCCAAGCTGATCATCAACTAAACGTATTCAAGAGCATTACAGTAAAACACAAGCAGGCCAAGCAGTAAACCAGCCTGATTCACAGAAGATTAACATTCCTGGAATTGGTCAATTTGGGCGCAGGTAGACTTAATCAAAAACGATAATTTTTGTGGATATTGAAGTTAACAATGTTTTTCGAGAAATACGTTCAGTGGATACCACTTCAACATCTCCAAAACGCACATTAGACCCCATCAGAAGGTACATCCCATACATGTACACACAGAGAAGTCATTCATGGTAAGTCAACAAGGCAATATCAATGAATACACTGCACTCCCAGAAGGAAAACGCACATTTTGAATGCCACAAATTGTTACTGAGGTTACTTTTTGGTGGGACCCTCCAGGAACAGTCGACCAGGTGTCTGCAACTGTAAACTCGCCAGATGCATTTGACTACAAAACTCATCCTCCCACCCAACAGAGTGAATGTTGAGGAATCATGGGAGTAGCAGTCCAAATGATCTACAGAGGCGCATGGTGCAGAAGCTGCACAGTATACAGCTCAACAAATGAGTCCACGTGCTTTGTCCATGCACTTGCAAAGACGGCAGGGGGCTGTTGTGGATTCAGGAAGGGGTCAAACAGTTCAATGGGGGTGCAGTATAGTATTAAAACCCATGTAATCACTGATTTACAAAGATGCTGACTATAAGAGCATACACTGTCTATAGGGGACTCCAGGGAGCGACAATGAGAAGGTACATACATACCCATCAACTGATGACACTTTAAGGGACCCATTAATTACCCATTTAGTCCCGCTCGGATGACCGAAGTGCCTCCATTGGCCCTGCGTGGACATATTCTGCTAGCCTTGATGAAGCAGCGTGCAGTGCCACACCAAACACAGTGAAAATGTATGACTCTCCGCGTCCCCCATTCCTCAATTCTGATACCTCTGTTTTCTATGTGATACATGGGGAGGAACCATGACATCAGCACAAGGGCGTGTCGTCATGAGCTACTTCAACTCTGGCATGGTACGGGATGCCATTGCAAGGAGAAGCTCTGCAGAAGGGTCCCGCAACAAGTCCATGGTAGTGCCAGCATCAACAATGGCACGGACAGCCATGAAGGCAGCAACAAGAGCAGTGACTCCACCACCAGAGGTCACCTCTGCTTCTGCTGCCATAACTCTCCCACGAGAGAGCGTCATTTCCACCCGTAAAGACTGCATCCGCCCGGGTGCAACTGACAACACCCCGCGCCGCGCAGTAGTCAGAAAGAGGTTTCCTACATGCCATGTAGTAGCTTGTTTGCAATGCAAAACCCACGTGGGTTCTCTGCCAAAAACGATATCCTATTACACAGCACAACCTCACAGAACCCACACCCAGGGGCAGACTGGGACAGAACAAGAGCGATCCAGCAAAAACAGTCTTGCAGGAGCACTGTCCCATGCAGACACGAGGCTTGCATTTGTGGTGTTGGCTGTGCCTCTAACCTGGCTGTGTGACCAATGCGTTCTTGTCATTGGCCTGTTCCATCTTAAAGGTCTGTTTGTGTGTGTTTTACTACGTGCTGGCAGTGTTGCATCTACGTGTTAAGCGCAGCCAGTGCCCTTCTAGAGGTTCGGGTTAGGTTGTTTGCTATCGTGCAATGGCTATGATTTTCCTTATGGTAACTGCGGTTGTGTGTTTCCGTTGTATGGCCTTGGAACATTGTAGATTGGATTTTTGGAAGGGATATGTGTTTGGTGTGCCATTGTTTGCAAGACTGTTGTAACAGATGCACATTACTGGGCATGTGTAGCATGTTACATTACATGTCTGCATTCAGGGGCGTCACAACCTTGCTGCTGACACATTTGAATGTCATGATGACAGTGGCTCATAAAAACTCTCTCAGGCCTTTGGGAACCTAGACTTTGGGGGCACATCCTGCTAGTTCTGTCAGATTGATTCAAACCTAGAACACTGCGTACCCAGAACTAATGCTGGCTGCACAGCAGACACATATTTGCAGCACTACCACAATGGGACAAAATGTCTATCCGAAGTATTAAGCCAGCAAAAAGTATACCATGCATAAATATTGTCCCATTAGCTCTAGTTACACTGGTTTTAAATACTGTGCCAGGAGGCATATTGCGCATCATTATAGCAATCTCCATTGGCTTCCAGTTCAGCAGAGAATTCTGTTTAAAGTACTTTGGTCTTCAAATGCACCCATGGGCTGGCACCAGGCTGCCTGACTGCAAACACCCAGGTGAACTCTCTTCAACGGTCATAAGGATCAATACCTTCTGCAAGCCCCATTGACAAGAACAACTACTTGGGGTGACAGGCGGTTTTCCTCGTTTGGCCCCGGTCCTGGAATTCTCTCCCATTGGAACTCCGGAGGATCAACTCACTGACCGATTTCAGGAAACAGTTAAAAACACATCTCTTCCTATAAATTCTCGTAAATGACTTCGCCAGACCTACGAGATAGTGTGGTGCATTATCCACTGAACCAGTTATTTACACCGGCGCCTGGATGCAGTCAATGCCTGGTCCCCTCGGGTTATGCGCCATACAAATCAAATCAATCAATCAAATCATTTTGGGTCCTCTGGTAGTAAGTAAAATGTTAGGAAGAATTCTCATTCTATGGCTAATTTCCCTTACCTAGTGAGTCCCGCAGCAGCTTTGCTGGATCTCTGGAGTTTATTTTTTCCACTTGGTAAGAGTGTGCCTCTTTTCCCCACTCTTACCTGTGTTTTTTGTCATGTGCATTTCTACTTGTTGTGTGGTTTTGGACTCTGGAACATACCACTCCATGAGCCCAAATTTCTTGTGTGTGTTACACAGCACCTTCAGTGCGGTAACACAGGGTTGTCTCTAAGACTTCCCAAGGACTCCTTTTTCTGGGGCTGACTGCTGTCCCCCAGAAACAGGTAAAGTTGCCATTAACTTTACATAGTGACTTTAAAACTACAGACCCAGTACAACCCATTTTACATGGAGTACTGGAAAGGGTTAAATCCTACCCCTTGTTGTCTGTGCCTCTCTGAGCTTTGTTTTGCTCTTTTAACATTTAGACTTGGCTGGTGGTAGTGGTATCTACCCTAACTTTTCTACCGCGATTAAACTATATAAACGTGGTATTGTTTTAGGCTATTATAGTAGCCTCGAGCATAAACCCGCTTGACCAAATACTCTTTCTTTTTGCTCCGGTTGGGTTTAGTCGCCATTTCTTTTTGTTAAAGTCCTTCTTGTGTTTTACTTTGCGCAGCAAACCAGGTTTGCCTTCTTTGTTCACAGTCTTTTGGTGGGCTTCTGCCAAGAAGCCCTCCTCTGGGCGCCTAGGTGTCTAGGTGGGCTGAATGTGAGGGAGGGGTGTAGTCACCCCCTGCACAGGGTATCCTAGGAAACCCAAGTCACACTTTGCCATGATTGGCTGAGGTAGTTGTCCGCGCTGGTCAACCCCCCTCGTGCGTGATTGACAGCCAGGCTGTGTGAATGGGGGATCTTCGCATAAAAGGCAGGACTGTTGGGCTTGAAGTCAGAGTCGCCACTGGAACTACAAGGAACCAAAGAGAAGCAGAGAAGAAGACGGCTGCTGCAACTACCCTGTCCCGGTGAAGCCCTGCTGTAGTCCTAAGCTATCTACCCTTCGACGACCAGAGAAGACCCAGTCCGGAGTCTTCTACCCTTGAGCCTGGTGGGGTCAACCAGCTCATCTTCCACAGCCAGAGGATCCTCTTCGTGGTCGAAATCACTGCACTCTACTGCCGTGGTCCGGATAGCCATCTGAAGAGCCTCTCCTGTTTTAAAGGAGCGCACCTTTTATTCACCGTCGCTGCTGCTGGCCTCATCCCTGAGTGGTGCAGACCCCTCCAGACATCCTCCTTCTCGTCTCCATGACCGAAGCTCCAGGAACAGTGGGTCTGCAGGAAACTACCAGGAACAACTGCCGTGGCACCAGCTTCTTCATTGAATAAGGTACTGTGTTCTGCTTCAAGGAACTAGGGTGAATCCCTTTTCTCCTCCTCCAAGGCTTGCCCTTGTCTTCCTTCCCTCTTATAACTTTTGCTTCCTCTGTTGACAATATCCAAGTACTCCTGGCAACGTTGAATCTTGAACTTTCTGACTGTGTGATCCTCGACAACAGGAACCCGGTTCCACTTGACACTGGCTCCGGCCTATTGACTTTTGTATTTCTGTCAGCGAGTGTTCTCTGATTCTGTCTGTCTTGACAAAAGTATTGCCTATGATTTTTGCCCCAACTCTCCCTGGTTAGCCCAGGTGCTAAGTGTGTTTTGCCCCAGTAAAATTTCTTGCCGCGGATACACGGATCTTTAGTAAGATCAAACTGTCAAAAAGCGATCGCATACGTATTCACGGTAACGTCTTTTGTTTCACAACACCGGCCCGCCAAAACATAAGTTACTTAACTTGAATTGTTCTGTGCCAAGAGAATTGGTTGTTTGTAGTGTATTTTACGTGTGGTTTTGAATTTATAGAAGTGTTGTGTTTTATAACAGATGGTTTAAAAATAAATGTACTTATATTTTTTTACCTGAAACCTTGAGTCAGTGTTTGCTTGAGTCACAGTAATTGTGGTCCTTTGTGTAATCTCTACTACTGCTCATTTGCTCTTGAGATAAGCCTGGCTGCTCCGCTACTGCTACCACTTTAACATAGTAGTACAGGCTTGTACCAAAGGTGAACTTGTATTACCACTTGTAGTCTTAATTGTGTGTAGTGGTCCCTAAGGGCACTGCACAGGATTCTGCCTAACATAAAAAAGAAAAGAACCAGAATGCAAAGCATGAAACCAGGACTGGGTGACCCTGATGCAGGCCAGGAGAGCACGTGAGGGCTCCTGGGTTTAATTACTTCGATCTGGGAAAACTGAGCCAAGTGAAGTGATGGTTTGTTAGGCGAATCAACTTTCCTTCTACCCAATACTCCCCTTTGTGCAATTCAATTGGAGTATACACTCTCCAAGCACCACACCCACAACCTGATCCCTTTGGAGAACACATGACAATCCCTCTCTGCTGCCCCTTTGAATTCCTTATTCAAAGCTGGCAAATTACCACTTGTCATTTAGATCGCACTAATCCAGGCCTACCTTTGTATCCAACAGCCCTTTGCATTCTGGGACTTGCCGTTTATGCTCTTTCCATATTGTAAGTATGTGCCTTCAGGTTCCGGCGTGCAGCCTGTTGCCAAATCTACATAATGTCATGTGGATTAAGAGCATTTTAACTGTAGAACTAATTAAAACATCATGTTCTGCTTTCGTTCTTGTATTTCCGACAAAACAAGTGTAACTGAGCCTTCGATTCAGGCTGCAGTTAAAAAAAATGAAAAGGCCTTCATCCAACCCGATCTGCCGTGTTACCAAAAAAGGTGTTGCACTTTATTTTGGTCTCGTGTGTTCTGCTGATCCTTGGCCACAGAATTGCAGGCCCAGCTGGAAAACAGCAGCTCGCCTACTGGCTCAGCGCCAGGCTCCATTTGTAAGTGTAGGAGTTCAAAAGTTATGTGTAATACGTTTTAAGCAGCTTTACAAAACAACACATGAGAGGCAAAGCAGTGTAAGGAATCGCACAGCTAAGCAGGGTGGCAATGGTAAAAGGCGTTTGTTTTAAATACCGCTTGTTTTTGCAATGCCTTCTAATTGTGAGGTGGATTTAAATGGGATATTTAATCAATGGGGTGTGTGTATAGAGAGTACTACAATGGGTAAATATGTTTTATTTACTCCATGCACGGTTTTCTATGTACCCAACGTGATAAATATTGCATGGAAACCCAAATTATAATTAGGTGAGATTTAAAATAATAGTTTATTTTCAAAATACCACATGTTGCCTGCCAGTACCACACTCATAATAATGGGAGTTGGTGCACCAAATCATCACACATTGGTGTACGGGTGAAATCTATTAGTCAAAGATGTATTTATCACATAATAAATTATCACTATTTTATATATGTACCGTGTAAAGGTTGTTACAGTCGCTGGAGTTCTCTTTGGCTTCTGAAGATGTATATGTATGTACTACAACAGAGTTAAATTGCTTATCGACGATTATAAGTGATTAACCAGAGGAAATGAGGCGCATTGTCCTCCAGGAGTGTAGCGGGGTTACTTGTTGACAACAACAGGGCGTGGGCACTCTAAAGAAGCAAGATCTATGTGTTCATGGTGTATAGATACTGCAGGAATAGCAGACTTGTGCAAAATTAGTATTAAACTAATTAATACTATGTTATTTGAGATATAATACCATACATTTAGAATTAGCTGTTTGATTGCATTAGATGACATAAAATAACCATGGTTGCACTGTTTGTACCCTAACACTATGCCTCCTCTCTCACTCACATGTGGCCCAACTTTCACACATTCTTTACTGTTGGTCAGCTCTTCATATGGTGGTGTTGAATCAATTATGTTTTTTGAATGGTGATTGATTCCAGTGGGGAAATGGCTGGTCGGGCACTTGGCATTTTTTAAGGATGACTAATGTGAGTTACTAATATACTTGTTACTTTAGTCTGCTTGGTGTAGATGGCTATGAAATGCTCTGGAAGATCTTGGGTCACTCTTTCACATGTTTTAGATAGCCGGTGGCCCAACTGAACTCTCACATTGACTCAAATAATGGTCACTTTTGGGCGAGGCAAACGTGGAGCTGTAGAAGTGACCCACCATGTCCTTCTGATTCTCGGGAGAGTCTTTATTCCAAGGCCTTCACCTTGTCTACAAAGGAACAATCTTGTACACATCAGTATTTCCCGGAGACTGTCCACCATAGGCTAACATGGCTCCATCAAAATCACAGAATCCGGGGACTTAGTGCCGTTGTAAACTTCTTGTGGTGGAATGAAGGCACACCAACAACAGTGTTAGGACTGATTTTCTATACTCTGGTCTGGTGGACAGAAGTATAGAAGGCCAACCTATATCGTGACAGGAACAACTCTGGGAAGATGTAGGCAAACCAGTTTAGGTAGCAGTGACAGGTGGGCTAGGCTAATTTCTTCAGAGGGGGTGAGCTTGTATTGTATTTGTATTTGTATTTATTTGTTTATATAGTGCTTTACACCAAAGCGCTGCACAATTGAACAACTTGGTACATAAAACATAAAACAATATAACGGGAGAAGCAAATTAGAGTTATGAATCAATCAACAAACCAGTAAGAAGAGCAATTAAACTGAAGGGAATAGGGAGAGTAGAGCAGTGGGAATGTGAGGGAGAAGGAGAGGTGGGGAGGAGGAGAGAGGGGAAAGGGTGAGAGTGGGGTGGTTAGGGAGTGGAGGGAGGAAATCAAGGGAAGCAGAAAGAAGGGAGGGGGAGCAAGAAGGGGAGGGAGTTTCAAGGCGGGGGGTGGAGAAGGAGAGATTTAGGGAGGTGCGAAATGAGGAGAGAGTAGGAATAGAATGGATTGAGAGAGGTAGGGAGTTCCAGTGCAGGGGAGCTAGGAGCTGGAAGGAGCGGAAATGGGAGGGGGCACAAGGGGACGGAGGTACAGTGAGAAGGAAGTGGTCAGCTGATGAAGGGAGTGGGAGGGAGTGTAGAAAGAGAGGAGGGAGGAGAGGTAGGGGGAGCAAAACCATGGAGAGATTTGAAGACAAGGCAGAAAAAGTGAAATTTAAGTTGAGAGTGAAATGGAAGCCAGCCAAAGGAGGAGAGGGAAGCCGAGATGGAGTCGCGGGAGGTAAGGAGACAGAGGGTACGGATAGCAGAGTGATAGATAGACTTGAGGGGGGCGAGATGAGAAGTAGGTAGACCAAAGAGTAAGGAGGAGCGGTAGAAGAGGCGAGAGAAGATAAGAGAGGAGATTAGAAGTTTAGTAGCATGAAAGGTGAGAGAGGGGAGGATTTTGCGAATATTGAAGAGGTGGTAGCGACAGGCACGAGAAGTGAGAGAGATATGGTGGGAGAAAGAGAGAGAGGAGTCAAAGTGAATGCCTAGGTTACGAGCGTGGAGAGAGATAGGGAGATTAGTGGGAGGGAAGTGAATGAAAAGAGGAGGGGAGGGAGGGGGAAAAGAGTTGGAGGGGAAAAAGACGACTTCAGTCTTGTCAGTGTTAAGGGAGAGAAAGCGGGAAGACATCCAGTTCTTTATGGCAGTAAGGCAGGTAGAGAGTTTCAGGTGGAGGTTGGGTGAGAAGGAAGAGAAAGAAAGGAAGAGTTGAGTGTCGTCGGCATGGAAATGGTGGGAAATGCCAAACGAGGAGATAAAAGGGGAAAGGAGGGAGGTGTAAAGTGAGAAAAGGAAAGGTCCAAGCACTGATCCTTGAGGTACGCCGTACTCAAGAGGTTGGGATGGAGAGGACCGCCCACCCCAGGCAACAGTGAAAGAGCGGGAGGAGAGGTACGAGGATAGCCAGTTAAGAACAGAGCCTGTGAATCCAAAGGAAGAAAGAGTGTTAAGAAGAAGGTTGTGATCGACAGTGTCGAAAGCAGCAGAGAGGTCAAGAAGAATGAGGACTGAGGATTGCTTCGAGTGTCGAGCAGAGAGGAGGGAGTTAAGGATGTAGGTAAAAGCAGTTTCAGGAGAGTGCTTAGGGCGGAAGCCAGATTGGGAGGGGGGTAGGAGGGAGAGAATGGGACAAAGGTTGAGAGCTGGGAGTAGGCGAGGCACTCAAGCAGCTTAGAGAGGAATGGAAGAAGAGAAATAGGGCGGAAGTTAGAGGTGAGAAGGGGATCGGCCGAAGGTTTCTAGGGATGATAGTGGCGTGTTTGAAAGCAGAGGGGAAGGTGGCCGATGAAAGGCAGGTGTTGAAGAAGGAAGTAAGGTAGGGAATGAGAAGAGGGTAGATCTTGGGGATAAGAAGGGATGGGAGAGGGTCAGTAGGGGAGGATGTGGGGTGGGCTTTGGAAAGGAGGGTGGAGACGTCAGAGGGGGAGACAGGTGAAAAGACGGACATACAGGTAGATGGGGAAACATATCAGTTTCCCCATAACATATAAGCAAAGGCCAATGCAGTGAAGCTTAAGGCTTCAATGTACTGCAAAACGTACAGGTCAGATTCAAAAGAAAAAGCAAAAAGTTTGGGGGTTACATAAAAACGGAAGGAAAGGTGCAGTAAAGAGAAATCTTTCCAAACAAACAGTAGCAGAGAAAGGGCGTGTATGCTCTTCCTTTTTTGTATAGGAATGCATAGTAGCTCAGCAGATAAGGGGTCGCGCAGGCTGTGTTTCTTTTCTTTAGAAAAGAAATGGTTAAATTAAAAGGTTCTTTTTCCTGTCTGCCTGATTGGCTATCTTGGTTCATGAGACCTCCACTATGAGGAGAAAGTGGCTTTATCCAATCCAATGGTTAGGAATGATCCATTTGAGGGGCATGATTTGTGGTTGGAGGGCAGCACACCAAAAAGGAGAAAATCAAAGCAGTAAGAAACCGATCACAAATGTGCCTTATCTCCTGAAGATCCTTGATCGAATCACATACCATCAGTTTCAGGAATTCGTGGAAGCGAAAACATCCTTGCCACTCGACAATCGGGCTTTAGGGCCAGGCATGGCATAGAAACAGCTCCACTGGACTTAAAATCTAACATTTCCAGGGTTCATACAAAAGCACTGCATTTTTAAAACATTTTTTTTATGGGGGGTCCCCCCCCCCAAACCCGTTTCCTTTTTAAAAAAAAAAATTTCTATACGAACCTAACATAAAACCTAAAACATGAAAAAAATGCATTCAAAACTTTATATTCAGAACTTTTATATGTCAAGACTATTTTTTCGAAAGTATGACTGGACACCATTTCCAGTATCGTGAAGAGGGGTCATCCAGCGCAGCTGATGCTTTTAGATTTATCGGCAGCGTTTGACCTTGTGGATCATGCACTTCTTGTGAGTAGGTTAGGGGACACTATCCAATGCTCTTCGAGTGCTGCACAATGGACCCAGACTTTTTTGGGCCCACGATCATGCAGAGTAGTGGTGGACAGTGCCCAAGCACGTCCCATTCGTACCACCAGTGGAGTGCCGCAGGGCTCCTTTTTATCACCTACTCTGTTCAACATTTATATTAGGCCATTATTTGATCTGTTGCACGGTCTGGACGTGCAGTACACCAATTACGCCGATGATACCCAGTGCCTCTTTGAGCTCTCAGGTAATCACACACAACACACTGAAATCGGGAACAGAGTGTTCCAATCATGGATGTCCTCCAACTCTTTGCCTCCTAATGATAGCAAAACAGAGCTCCTGGTCATCAAATCTGGGCCTCGTCTCAAAAAACTGGACCCCTCATACTGTCACTTCTCCATTATGGGCTGCACGATATCTGTGGCTAAACAGGTAAAGGCACTTGGATTGCACTTTGATGCAGAGCTATCTATGAAATCCTACATTTGCCATCTCTGCTCATCCTGCTCTTACGTTACTAGGCTGCTTAATCAAATTAAGCCTTATCTGTCCATGGAAACCAGACCCTTTCTTGCTACCGCTTTAGTCAATGCAAGATTGGATTATTGCAACAGCCTTCAGAAAGGAAGTTATTGGGCCAATATACAAGCCCTTCAAAGAGTGCAAAAGGGAGCATTTAAGGACTGTTTATGGCCTAACCAAACATGACCATGTAACATCTGTCAGACGTGCTCTGCGTTGGCTCCCGGTTGAGCACAGCATCTCTCGCAAATTGCTCGCACTAACATATAAATGTCAAACATCTAAAGCACTGCAATATTTAAAGAATCGTCTTACATCATCACAATCTACGAGAGGTTCGCGCTCTAGTGCCGGTCAAAATCACACAGCCACGTTTTAAGCTCGAAAGAGTTGGTGGAACAAGCTTTGATGTCCGTGCCCCCAAATCTTGGAACACGCTCACCCTCTCTCTGCAGACTTTACCTTCTTTGATCTCCTTTAAGAGAGCTGTTAAAACACAGTTTTTTAACAGGAGCCCAGTCTAAACTACATCTTACTTTTTATGTACTCACCCATTCCTGCTCTTATTGTTGTTGTGTGTCTTTTGCTGTTAGATGTGCGCCTGAGGCCCATGGTTGTGTGGTGCATTAGAAGAAATAAATAAATAATAATAATAATAACTTGAAAATGGAATATGTACCTTTTATATACATTCATTCTCAAGCTGTTGCATGCAGAGCTAGAAACATCGAGCAAATATTTATACAATTGTGCTGCATTGTTGGAATGTCTGCTGTCATTTAATTAACAGGAAACTGTGTGGGTAGAATGAAAAGTCAGTAGGTGGAGCTGGTATAGGTAATATGATTCCTCTTGTATATTCATATTTGTTGGTTGTGCATCAAGTGACACTTGTCCGTCAGTTACTCATTCAATGTTGCAGCGTTGAAGAAACCTGCAGATTGTAGTGTTCTTCCATGAGTTGAGTTCCTGGGCCTCATTCTCCACATCACCCTGCCCCAGTGTCCCCTTTCCAGTCTTTTTTAGTGTTCCAAAAAATATGGGAAGTTGAAAGTCCTCTCAAACTTCAGACTATTGCTGTACAATTTTTAGATGAGCAGTGATGAGGCTGATGCTTTTATCAGTCGTCGACACCCACCTGCAAGTTAGAGATAATAAGTCATCTGGGACCTATTTGTGCATACTTTTTGTTGGATTCCCCCTGTTAAGGAGGGGGGGAACTCGGATTGGATATGGGGCGCTTGCACAAGAAGACACAGAGCCAATATTGGCAGTAACCTCTTCTTAATATTCTCTTCCAAATCTGCCCTTTCTTCTCCCTGACTCCTCCCCTTCCCTTCTCCCATGCCCTTGCCTTCTCTCCTTCCTATTTCCCTCTTAAAAGCACCTATCGTTAATTCCTGTTCACAACACATATCCCCCACTCATCATGTTACTGCTCTTATGTTTCTTCTACCAGTCTGTGTGGTCTTATGGTTGCTTGTCTGGGTCTTTTGCTATTCTGGGCTGTTATAGTCCCTTCAAACTTGGTTCTAGGTGCTTGTTCAGTTTCCACATCCCCCTGCATCCCCATGCTCTGATGCCCTCTTGTATGTTCGCGCTCCTGACGATCATTTTCTTCCGCTGGTCTGTTGAATCATTTCAAGAACGATGCATTTCATGTGATCTCTCCTTCCCTTTATGTTTGTTATCACAAGTGGTTTTGTTGCATATCTTGAATCTGTTTTCTTCTACTGCTTCTGCTAAAAGGAATGCATGGCATCAACAGTAAGACAGACACAAGTGACCACAGTTAAGGGTATTTATTGAACTTCGACACAGGTATGATAAATGCCTATCTAATCCAAAAATCTACAGATGGGAGCAAGCTACGACCATCAAATAATAATAGCGTAGTCCTAGTGGTGTCTTGTCAAATAAAAAAGGGCCTATACTAAAAAAACGTTTGCCAATCCTTACCTCTAAATACAAATAGTGTGGGGGTAGTGTTTATGAAAAAGAAAGAAGTGTTCACAAAAGTGATATGTCAGGATGCTCAGGCCGTTGGCCTCCTTTACCCACGTTTTCAGCACGACACAAAGCGGTTCAGTGGAGCGTAGCACAATCTCTGGCTTCTTCGGCACAAGGATACAGTTTGATCACTAGCATCAGGGCCTTATGTGCACAAGTCTCTTTACTTATCAAAGTCGCTTGACTCAGGAGGCCTGATGTACCAAAACAAATGAAAATGTCTTTTCTTCTTACAAGTATTCAATTCAGGTGATTCACTCTTCACCCCAGATCCCCCTCAGATGGGTACCTCCGACACACAATGCAGGTCTCTTCAGCTTTATTTCCAGGTCTTAAGTTTCTTATTCTTGAAAGGCTCTTGAAAGTAACAGTCTTTCTCTGAAAAGGTCAAGGGCACTTCGCTCCTTGCAAACCTCTCCGGTCTTGCCATCTTTCTCCTCATATTGAACTGTCATCTTGGAACTGCTGCTTCCTTCTGTGCTTTGCCTCGCTCAGAGTGTGCTTTTGTGCTCCGCCTTTTATGCATGTGGGGAAGTGTGATGGAAGTCAGGTGTGTGTAATTATCAGTAATTGTCTGACTCTGCCTGACCATTGTGTTGGGACATGTCAGGTATACGGCTTGGGTGTTAGTCCGTTTTCTATCACAGTGAGCTGTCCGTGAGAAAGTGCTTTTGTCGGGAAAGGTGGGGTTCAGTTCCTAAGTATCCTACCTGGTAGGATGGGGAAAAGCTGTTACAGGGAAGGGGATACCGCGTTTCGCCACCCAGTGTCACAATTCCACTCTCCGAAGACCCCTCTACCAGGTGATCCTCCTGCACTGGTCCACCCCCAGGAACTGGATCCAAAAGTGATGACTGTGTCCTGGCCACCTGGATGACAGATCCCCAGAGGCTAGCAGGTGAGACTACCACCTCTTCTCCTATTGCTAGTTCCTTGTCCTTTGCTGCTCTCTTCATGTCTGTCCACTCTTTGGTTTTGCGTTTCCTCTCCGCATCTCTTTTCTATATCTCTTTGTGATGCTGTAAATGCCTTTGGAGGCACAGGGACTCCTAGTCATTGTCCTCCCACCTCTATGTGTGTGTTTTCGATATGTGTTCTGCCTCTGAGGCCCAGCCTTAACCTCTGGCAGTGCAGCTCTTCATTTTTACTTTTGGTGAACAACACCCATGGGATACCTTTATGGCACCCCTGTTTGGGGGTACACCATTGTACCCCGTATGTGTGTTTTCAGGCACCTGTGCGTTGCCCACAGAGCAGGGTATGGGCTGGTGGCAGCTCCATGCTGGCTTGACAGTGGCTCTGAGTGTTCTCCATTTTTGGGACACCCAGGCCCTGACATAGGAATCAATGTATTCCTGGACAAAGGTAAGATACTCACTGTAACCTCTTGGTTTCTCTTGCCTTTACATCTTGTTTCCTAAAGTCCTGGGACGCCCTGACTCTGTCCCTTCCTGACTGGCTGTTGGGTGGAAAGACCATATATGGTTCTGGGGCTGCTTCCTGTCAGACTGACTGGAGCCTTCCCATGGGCTGTGTGCTGTGGATACACCCTTGGGGTGGGACACATATATATATGGAGTCTCAAGTCAACTCACATTCTGTGTTGTGGGTGTCTGGTTTCGGTGTGTGTGACACAATGCCTGGGCCAGCCCTGACTGAAACTGGAGTGAATGTAGTGTAGTGTTCTGAAAGTATGGGTGCTTACTCCCATCCACATTCTGTGTTATGGGTGTCTGGGTGGAGTGAATGGCCTGAATGCCTGTGAGCCTGATTGGCAGCCTGCCTGCACGAATGCACATGTGAAGGCTTGGCTGCCTGAGCCTGGATCAGCCTGAGTGAATTAGGAGCAAATTTGTATAAGTAGGGACCTCTCACTCACCAATTTGTTTTGGGACTGAAACTGAAACCTGAAGCTTGAATCCTGGGTCCAATCGGAGAAAGGAGTCTGCAGCTGCATTTCTTCAAGGAATCTGTGCTGACCCAAGGATGGAATCAAGAGAGGACCTAGATAGGAGACCTCTTTCCGAGCTACAAGGGACCATTGTACACCAGCTACTCTTCATCAGAAGTAACCTGGAAGCCGGTCCTGTGTGCTTGCCATCCAGGGAAGGGATCTTTGTTCGTCCAAAAGAGGAGTGCTTGGAAATCCTGATCCAAAGAAGTCCAGTTGTGTTGCCTAGAGTCCGGAGGAGTGTTTGTGACTGCTGGAAGTCAGATTGCTGTCTAACGTCCAGAAGAGGGGGTACCCTGGCATAGTGCTGCTTGACACCCAGAGCTGTGAAAGTTCCAAATCATTTGAGAATCTATCAAGGGACATCCTTGCCACAACAGCTGACCACTTTTTCCTGCCGAAGAAGATCCCAATTCGTTGTGTGCAGTGGAAGGTCAGCCAGTAGGTTTCCCACCACCAAAATCTAAAGAAAATGTCCCAAGGGTCCAGCCCTAGTGAGGGTCCATTGTCCAGTCAGTGGTCGAGTCCAGGTTGCCAAAAGCCTTCCTGAGGTCCATGCGACAGCTGTAACACCGAAGATCTAGAATTTGGTAAACTGTGAAATCATGAAACCCGACACCTATTTCTGCCACTGCACCCTTCACCACTGAAAGGCATCCAAGAACCCCAGTGGTCATATCTCCTTCAGCCAGGCCTTTTCGGAGTCCACAGCAAGTTCCACCTCTGTGGGACACCCACAGCCAGAGTAACGACCCACCAATGGAGACCACAGTGATGACCGAAAGTGCTGCCTTTCCAACGTTGTCTGGTTACTCTTTTTCTCTTGGCCTCGGCATCCCAGTGACTCCTTCTTGCAAACGGGGTCCATCCTTCAGGGTCCCATCGAGTAAAGCCAAGAAACTCCACCACTTTGCCCTGCCAAGGCACCGAAGGTACTGTGACAAGAAAGAACATCTATCTTCCATCCTCAGGAGTCTTCCAAGGGATCCAAGATTTGTTGTGGATGCTGTTCTCTTGGGGCAGCTGAGGGACTTTGGACTTGGTGGATCCTATAAAAAGAAAAGCCGAGCATTACTGCACTTATTTGAACTGGGCTGTAATAGACAAGATAAAGTTACCCATGACTTTTTATTTACAGGTTGCCCATGTGGGGGATCATCACAAAGTATTACCATTCAAGTCTAAAGAAAGTATACTGCCTTTGTTCAGAAGCTAACCTGCCATTCTATCTTAATCTATGCAGTCACCCCTTGCTTAGTAATTCACATGCTTTTTAAAGACTGTCAGCCATTGGTGCATTTTTTATGAATCTAAGTATTGTTTGGTACCACATAGAGTTTATATCATATTGCCATTACTGCAAAAGAATTGCCAACGTACAAAGTGCTATTATTTATATGTATATATTCGATGGAACCTTATTTATGTAAATCTTGGGATCTGCGTGATTTTTCCGTCATGGAAATATCTGCGACGGAAACGTTTGCATGAGAAATGTACTCACCTCAAAAGGTGCGTACATTTCCCATGCAAACATACACTGCAAACCACTACATACCCACACCCCCACCCACAACACACCCACGACACACACCCCACCCACACCCTCAACACCCCCCCAACATAACCAAACCCTACTTACCTTTTCTTCACGCTGTATCCCTGCGCCGTCAGTTCCCTTTCACTTCTGTGATCGGGAACCGGCGCCACAGGGTCCTTTTTTTTCTTTTTCTTTTTTATGGGCAGCGGCTTCCCCCGCAACCCCTGCTTACTATACTGTATAGTATAGTGAGCGGGGTGTTGTGGGGGACACCCCTGCAGCCCCCACAGTCTTTTTTTGGTGGTATGCATTTTTCAGACTTTTGGTAAAGTTGGACCTTTTTTTCAGTACTTTTGCACATTTCCAAAACTTGATGGTAGTAAAGTACTGTGTTATTGCATAACATAGTGTGTGGACATTCCTTTGTGGGAGCTTGGGGAATCACTGTACTTAAGAACCAGCCTGCATCACCTTCTGAGAGCTTAAGCCTGGCTGCTCGTCCAATGTTACCAATTGAGAGCCGTGGCTTGGGTTCTCTGTGTCTCTGTTCCAACCATATAGAGGGCAGAAGTACAGATGCCCCCCTTCAGTCTTTACACTCTTCCATCTTCATCGCTTGTGTATACCTCGAGTTGTATTAGTTGCATTCTTGGTTTGTATTTGACCATGAGCACTAAAAGTGTTTTTCCTGTAGCATCATGTGGCATATTCTGATAAAGGCGCAGCATTTGGCACAGCGCTTGCTGCATTGGAATCTTGTCAATGATTGCTCATTGTCTTGTCCTCTTTATGGTGGCCATGAATCTTTCTGGCATTCTGTATGTCCGTTGCTGTTGTGGTGTGATCTTTTGGTGCTTGATTCCCATATGAGCTGCTTGCGAACTCGTGCCCATTGAAAGGTGGTCCGTTATCTGTTTTTATGGTGTTAGGAATGCCGCATTCACTTAATACTTCATCTCGTAATTCCGCTGTGAGCATTGTGGCTTTCGGGAAATCGGGAGTACTCGTCTACTGCCACCAACAGCTAGCACCACGCAATGCCATGGGCCTTCAGGCATGGATGTGACTGTCAGCACGAGTGGTGTTTCTGGCGCAGCTGCGCACTGGAACACTACACACTGCGGTATGCCGTCTTCCACTATTGCTTCCATGTACTTAAACCACACCTTGTTTTGAAGTATCTTCTTGGTGTTTACCACTCCTCTGTTGTCTTCATGTGCCAGTTTTACTGTTTTGCTCAGATTCTCGGGTGCCACTAATCTACATCCTTTCAGTACGATGCCCTGCTCTGTCACTGCCAGTTCTGTGTTTATTTTTGCCATTCTGTCCAGGTCCTTTCTGTCCATGTCTTTGTGTTGTAGCTGTATGTTTCTGTAATTCTTCCATGAAGCCTCCCTTTTTAGATGTGTTGCTAGGCTGATTGTTGGGTCTTCTTTTGACTCTTTTGCATGTGTTGCCATCCTCAGAGCTGGGCAAGGGCATTTTCTGAGATGTACTGTATGTAGCATTCTGATTCATTTTGGAGATTCCTATTTGTCCGCCCATTTGGGTGTCTTGATGTGTAGTCCGCTGGGTTTTGTTGCCCCACACCCATTTGTGGATGATTGTTTAGTTGTACTTCCGAGGTCTGATGCTCCATCTTTCTATCCACGGGGCATTTTCGTACTTGGATTTTCAAACAGTGATAACAATGCTTGGTGGTCCGTGATGAGTGGGAACCGACATCCGATCACAAAATGGTGGAAGTATTCACAGGCCCAGGCAGCAGCTAGGCTTTTGCTTCTCTGCTTGGGAGTACGCTGCTTCTGTGTCAGATAAGGATCTACTGGCATAAGCTATTACCTGCTTCACGCTATGTTCTTTTGTCTCACTTTGGGGCAGGATGGCTCATAGCCCCACGGGGTTGGCATCTACTGTGACCTCTGTATGCCATGACAGGATGAAATATGCTAGCCGGCAAACTGTTGATAGAGCCACTTGCATGTCTTCAAATGCTTTTTGCCATTCATCATTCCATTGGAAAAGGGCTTCTTTCTTGAGTAGTTATTGCAGTGGTTCTGTCATTGTAGAGTAATTTGGTGGGTAAAGGATCTGAGTTCGTCCACTTGCATTAGCGGAGTACATGTGCCAATGGGCAGTACTTTTTCAGGGTTCGCAATCATGCCTTGATCAGAAAAGATGTGTCCAAAGGACTTTAAGTGTGTCTTGTTCATGTCTCCCTTGTGTTAATTTAGTCTTAGTCCTGCTGCCTGTAGGGCCCTGCAGACTTCCCCTAGCGTTTTAGCTTGTTCTTTTCGGGATGTGACGAATACGAGGATGCTGTCGCTATAGTTGAAGGCAGAGGTGAACGGTAGGAGGAGGCATCTTATTGTCGCATGAAATATCTCTGAGGCTGACAAAATGCAGAAGTTCCTCTGCTTGTATCTGAACAGGACATTGTGAGTGGAAAATGTGGTGATGGGTCGTGAGGCAGGGTGAGGATGTGTTGATGGTCTCCTTGATTCAAGTAAAGTTTGGAGAACCTAACTACTTTGTTGAGCCTGACAATCATGTCCTCTATATTGGGGTTGGGCCTTCTGCTCTTTCGATGATGTCATCCTGAAGGAGGAGGTGTATTTCCTCTAACTCCTTTTTTGGAGGTGAAATGCAACCCTTCTGGGGTGTTGTGGGAACGGTCTTACTGATTCGTCTATGTGTAGCTTGATGACTGTGTTTTTTTAGTTTTCCCAGCCCTTGGAATAGCTATGGAAATGTGGTGTGAATTTAAGTCATTGACATTTGTGCATTGTCCATGGTGCATATTGTTTCTAGGGTGACTGGGTGGCATTGCACAATTTCTGAGCTGTCGTAGTGTATGTCAATGAGGATAAGCGCTCTCATCTTGTAGCTTAGCAGGCACCGCCCAGCCAGTGGACTTTGGAGGACATGTATAGTTGCTGAAATCATTATCTCTTTATGTTGGAGTTGACATGTGAATTGCCCTGAAGAAAGCAGTGGCTGCGCCGCATCCCACTGGTATATCCTTGCTGTGGACTTACTGAGGGCTTATGTCTCTCTGATGGGATTGTATCCACTTTCACTCATGACGTTGACCGGTGTGCCTGTGTCAACAATAAATTGGTGATTTTGACCTCCTATTTGTAGCGTTACTCTTGGTGTGGTTTTATCTCCTAGTTCTACACTTATCAGGTATATGTATTCCCTGGAGTACCATTATGTTGGGTCATCTTGATTCTCCTGTTTTTGGATGAATACATCTTCTAACGGCTTTATCATTCTTCTTGGGAGAGTTGTCAGATGCTGCTGTCTGGAGAACGGCATTGTTCTTGGTGGTTCCGATCATCTGTGTGTGTTTTCGTCTGAGCCTAACAGATGGGTGCCTGTGAGAAACGTACCCCTTCTCTGCATACTGACTGGCAAGAGTTGTCTCTCTCACAGTTAGAGATTTGTTGTCCAATGGCTGACCATGGTCCTCTGTGTGGCAACGTCAGACGCACTTGTAGCATATTCGCATCCCTTGGTTTCTGTGGGTCATCGGGTTGTATGTAAGTAGGTTTGTGTTGTATTGAGGCTGTCTTCAAGGGCGTGGAGTGTGGCTGGCGGCAACTGTTTCTTCTTTTGTTGTCCCGCTATGGCAGCCACCTGGACATTCACTCTTTCGTAGATGCATGCCAAGTCTATTATTTCTTCCAGGCTAGTAGTTTTTCTAGAGGGTGTTTTTGGAACGCTGATGAGGTACAGCCTTCTACTATTCTCAGGTGGATTGCTTCCTCAGCAAAGAAGTATGAACATTCCCAGTATGTACCTTTATTTGTGGTCGGCTGACTAATTCATGTACTGTCTCGTGGGGCAATTGATGACACAGATTGAAAGCATACCTTTCATAATCTGTATTTGGTTCTACTATTAGTTTTCTGTTGAGGGTCGCAATGGTCATGTCATATGATGTCCTTTCTTGTGTAAGGATCGTTTTCAGGTTTGTCTTGACTTCTTTCCCCGCCAGATTAGCGAAAATGTCTAATAGTGCTGGTGACTTGTCATCCCCTACTGCTTTGATGAAATCAGAGAATTCTTCAAGCCATTCTTCCCATCTAGGATCTCTGTCCTGTTAGTGCTGTAGTTAATATGGTTGCGCTCTACTAAGGAAGGATGCTCTAGATCAAGGTGTTGCTTGTGCGATAATCTGCACCACTTGTTCTGCCTCCATGTTGCAGGCCCTGTTGCTGTGAGGCACCTGGGTTGAACTGTGGAGGTGTCTGGCTGTCATATCATGGTCTGTTGTCCGGGCTTGTCAGATGGGCTATTAAGCATTGTAGTGATGTCTGTGGCGAAATGGAGGGGCCAGCTGTGAGCTGCGCAGTGGCTGTGGAGGGGGTTGTGAGGCTGTGGTAAACTCTGGAAGGTTCCGGGGGGATGGAGGGGCTTGAGAGGCCAAGGCAGGCCCTGGATTAATGCCTTTGGGGCAGTGTCTCTGGTGGAATGGAGGTGCCAGCTGTGAAAACTCTACATATTCCTGCAGAAACACCACACACAAACAAATATGACACCAGCACACGGCTACCAGAACACCAACACCAACACTAACACCAGACAGTAAAACTCCACACCTTCTCCGATAATTTACAGAATCGCAACACTCTCAATCCACACCTATGTCACAGGCCCATAAGACCTCCAATATGGACTCAAGCCCCCAAATGCCCATTGACCCATACCACCTAGAAGCAAACACAAATACAGTGATCAGTTTTTCCAAACTGAAAATACCAACAGTACAGCAAGGCACAGTTGCACTCTCCCACTCCTGTCACTAAAAACCCACCCCATCCCATTTTCTTTTCAGATCCGCCTGAACCCTGGGAGACCAATAAAATGGTAGCAGTGCACAGTATAAATCGCATTAACGTAACACTTGATGGGAGCACTTCACAGAAGTTTGCCGACGGGGCGTCTACGTAGCGGCGCAAATGTGCAGTTCAATTAATAATATCCAACTGAAGAGGTGTACTTTCCTACACAATTATTTTTATTGTTAGTATTAGGGGACTTATTGATCGCAGACCTAGCTTTGAGAAGCAGCAGAGCACTTTGCAATCATTGGGGAAGGTATGGTGAGGGGGTAGAGAAACAAGGGAGTGGGGAGCTAACAACATGAGAGGGTAAAGGTGGGCAATTTGTCATCAAGAGATCTTCAAGCAATCAGGGGAGGAAACTGTGGGGATCAGATCACCCATTCTCGAGTAGGGTGGGGAGTGGAGGTTGTGTTGACGTAAGTGTTAGGGAGGAGCCAATGTTTGAAGTGGAGGGTATTGAGCTCCTTCTTGAACTGTAGACGTGAGGGGCCAAGTCTGATGTTGGAGGAGGTTACAGAGTCTTGGGGTGTAGACAGAGAAGGCCTGTCTTCTGGTTCTTTCCTTACTACACCGGCGGAGTTCAAGTATCCACATGTCCTTACTTCTGGTGGATCGTAGGCCTCCAGAGATGCTGAGTTTGTCAGTGAGGTAGCTTGGGTACTTCAGGGTGACAGCCTTGTAGATAATGCAGCAGGACTTGAAGACAGTACAGGCTTGCAGCAGGTTCCACTGCGGTTTGATGATCGTTGGGTTGATGTGGTCGAATTTGAAGAGTTACTTGATGAATCGTGCTGCAGAGCTACCAGGATAGATGCCAGAAGGACTACCAAAAAGGCATTGCCACCATCCGGGGGGAGAGGACCAAAACTTGGACAGCAGAGCTGAAGTTTCTTTTTTTTTTTTTGGATGAAGGGATTGATTTTCCGTAAGGGGAGAAAGTTGGTGCCAAGCTGTGTGTGTCTTCCTTGCTATGTGTTTTTTGAAGGAGAGGTGTCTGTCAATGTGGAACCCAAGGGACTTGACATAGTTGGCCAGCTGGGGTGTGAAGCCCTCCAGGTGCACAGCAAAGAGCCAGGTCTGGGTGTCAAGGTATTCAGTGTTTTTTGGTCAGGAGTAGGAAGCGGTTGTGCTTCAGGTAAGTAGAGGACATCCAAGACTGGATCAATCAGATGCAGGCCTGAGCCTGTGGATGCCTTTCGATGGAGGATATCTTGAGGTAGAGCTGTGTGTCATCTGCATAATGGCACTTGTGGATGTTGTGTGGAGCGAGGAGTGCTCCAAGTGGTTTCATATAATGATTGAAGATCACAGGGAAGACGGTGGATCCTTACGGGACTCCACAGGTGATGGGTGATCTGGAGGAAACTATTTGTACTACATCTACAACAGTCTACTGCTTAGTTGCATCTACATTTTATTTGTTGATATGTGATATTGTATATAATGATTATATGCAGCCCAATTCATTGGTCATGGTTGAATTATGTGTCTTTTTGAATAATGCAACTTTATTGCATCGGTTTCAATGTTAAATATAGGAATTCTGTGTAAATATATGGATAGCGTTACCTGTTGTGCGGTGTTACTGTCATGAATTTAAATTATTGAAATTAAATGATTAATAATCTATTTTTGATGTGAGGTACTAGTTGGCATATTAAGTTGTTTGCACCTATTGCCACTAGAAACAATAAAATTGAATTAATGAAAATGCACCGTAGACAGCATCTATTGTCATTTTAAAGGGCACCTCCTGGTGTGGCCTGGTAAGGAGTATTCAACACTAAAGTTTCAGAGACGCCATTATTTAGATATTACTTAACTATTTACACAGAAAACAGTTGATTGCACTGTCCATTTTGCCCCCTTAAGTCTCTTCATGTAGTTTCTGCTGTAACCAGCATATGTCCTTATGTGATGTACCCTACTTGCAGGAGGAGCACTGTTATGCGACTGCTCTCTTCCAGCTCCTTGCCTCTCTCTGCTCTCATCCACACTCCCATTGCCCGTGCCTGGGCCAAATCTCATGACTCGTGACTTGCGCTCCATATACTTCCTTCTCTTGAGAAGCCTGATGTCCTACTCCATTACAAAATCATCATATTTCATTGGTTTTTCTTCTTACGTGCTGTGGCCGGCCAGCATCACTCACACCAGTAGGTGGTTGTTCTTCCTCTCCACCATCACTACTTCTTGCGAGTGTCACCTCTTCTGTCTCTTAGCATGTGGAAGGGCAACACCATGGTGGTTCCATTAGAAGTGAGCCTGTGAGCGGTCACTGCCTCCTTCCCTGTCGTGTGTGGATTCATTCCTGATGCCGTTGCCGGTTGAATGGCCCCTTTTATAAATCTATTCGTTATTTTCACAGCCCATTGGCTTGGGAATGATACCTGGCTGCTTTGATCTGCCTTATATTACTGACCCTTATGAATGTTTCCATCTTAGTGTACGCCAACTGGACTCCATTGTTGGTCACTATCTCTTTAGGTAGCGCTTCCCTTTGGAAAAGCGACTTGAGGACATCTATCACTGTTGTCATGGTACTATCAGTAACGAATTCCATCTCTACCTACTTCAACAAATAGTCTACGATTATGATTCCGTACCTATGTTCAGATGCCATGGCTTCCAAGGGACCTATAAAATCCAACTCCAACTTCTGCCATACTCCCTGTGGGATCTCCGTAGGGATGATAGGTGCTTGCCTCACTTTCAGTCTTTTGTCACTGTGTAGGCACTCATAGCATCTTTCCATCATGTTCCATATATCCTGATCCATGCAGGTCCACCAGTATGATTCCCTTATCCTGCTTCTCGTCATGTTTCTTCATAAGTACCCTGAGTGAGCTCTGTACAGTATGATTTTCCTCATTGCCATGGGGGTATTACTCGGTCGCCCCTGAACAGTAGGCCATTGTCTTCATGTATCTCATACGCCACCTTCCAGTATGGTTGTAGGCCTTCTGGAATCCCCTTTTGTCTGGCCATCCATTCTTGACCCATCTCGTCACCTTCGGCATGGATTCCACTTTAGCTGATTCCTGTAACGAGTGTCTCTCACTCATTTCCAGGAATTCCTTGCTCCTCAAGTCTCCAACTAATTGCACTATGTACTCATCTTGCAAGAACGTATTGACTTTGCCATTCTGTTCATGCAGGTGTGACATGCAATCAGCCTACGAATTGTACCATCCCGGAATGTGCATTATTTCGTACTTTTACTCTTGTATTTTTGCTGCTATGTATGCCAGTCTTGGAGTCAATGTCGTCATGCCCCCTGAGCTTAGCATGTGCCCCAAAGGCTTGTGGTCCGTGACCAGATGAAACTTGGTTCCCCACACGTAGGTCGTGAAGTACTGCACTGCCCATGCTCATGCTTGCATCTATTTCTCTCTGGTTGAGTAGTGTTTCTCTGCCTTGGATGCAACCACAACCACATGCTCAGTATCACATCTCTTCTGTTTAAGGGTCACTCCTAACCCACAGGCACTGGCAGCTGTGGTGATATAGGTCTTCCACATTGAGTTGAATGGTCTTAGGCATGGGGCTTCCACTATCATTTTCTTTACTTCTTGAAATGCTCCTTTCTGCTCTGTCTTCCATGAGTACTCCACCCCCTTCTTCAGCAGTTCCCCCATGGGCACTGTCTTGTCAGAGAATCACAGTAAACATTTTGCGTAATGCTCGAAAATCAATCTAAATTCTTCTTTAGTGATGGGCGCTGGTGTCTTGACTATCACCTGAAGCAAATTGTTCTCGGGGCTAATGCCTTCCTGCGAACTCTTGTGCCCCAAATATTCCACCTCTTTCGTCTTGATCATGCGCTTTTTGTATCACAATTTAAATCCGGCGTCCTGCAATTTATTCAGCACATTTCTCAGTAACACATCATGAGTCACCTCGTCCTGGGAGTATGACACATTTCCTGTGCTACGAAGTAACGAGTCCATCATCCTCTGGAACACTGAAGCAGCCGAGGATAGGCCGAATGGCATTCTGGTATAGCGGTGTGTGCCGAATAGTGTGATAAACACTGTCAGAGGCTGTGACTCTTTGTGTAGACTAATCTGATGATATGCATCACGCATGTTCAGCTTTGAGAAGTACTTGGCCTCTTTAATCATAAGAATCAGTTCACTGATGCTTGTTAATGGGTCTATCTGTAATAATCTCTAAATTGAGACTGTGCAGATATATGCAGAATATAATATCGTTGGATTGCAGCTTTTTGATCAGAACGACTGGGTTTAACCATTTCGACAATTCCAATGTCTCAATCGTTCCCTCTTTTACCATCTTCAGGAACTGATTTTGTAATGCAGCTCTCGCCATAGTTGGGACTGGTCTGAATTTGTGTTATACTGGCACTGCTTATTTTCTCAGCTGAATCTTTTGTGCATAGTTCTTAATCCTTCCCAGTTCTTCTAAAAACAACCTCAGGAACTTCTCTGTGGATAGCAATGCTCCTCCGGCTCTAATGGAGAGGGCCTAGTCTTCCATGCTGAGATTCAGCTTCATGTTCAACTTTGCCTGGTTATCCCACCCCAGCACTGCCGGTCCTGTCTCTGAAAAAAACACTCTTATTACTTTCTGTCTACCTTTAAATTCTAAATTTCCCTTTATGAATGGGCAGTATGTTCGACCCCGGATCTGCCATCACTTTGGTTTCATTTCCATCTTCCTTGATCAAGCAGTGAGGTTTCTCTCTTCAGGCTTTCATACTGTTCACCACTATGATCGTGGGTAGATCATCTTCCGGTGATTCCACTTCCGCCCTTTCTTGTCTTACGTCTATAGAAGTCACTTTCCTTCTCTGCCTATGGCGCGCTAAGGCAAAATGTACAGTTTTCATACAGTTTGTGCATTCTTTGCCTTTGGCCAGGTATGCCTTGTCATTTGCAAGATGTTGGGTGCTTGTGCACCTGTGGCATTTCATAGGTTCGCTCTGTCCCTCTCTTCTCTGGCGTCATTCCTGGGCCTTTCTCTGTTCCCTCTGTATTGAAGGGCGTGCACCTCCGCACTCTGCAAATTTCCCGCCATTTACTTGCGTATGAGGGTGGTCTCGTTTGCGGCAATCTGAATAGCTTTATCTAACTAAAGTTTTTTTTTCAGTATGTGCTTGTCTTGCGCTTTCTGGCTATTTGTGTACACTACCAGCATGTTGCATATCATATATTCCGTGCTGTCCCCAACTCACATAGTGCCGCCATTTCTTGCGGTCTTGGAACTTATTCATCTCCCAGCTCCGTATTCTCCTGCTTCCTGGTGTATGGTTGTATTCTGTATAGTACAGCCTTTTCCCTGATGGAAAATCTTCCTGGTAGCTTCCTTATATAAATCATCTTCTTCATCATTGGCCGGTTCAGGCTTCAATCTGGCAAATATTCTCTGCCCTTCCACCCCATGGCATTCAGCAGCATGGTCTTCTTCCTGGCTGGAGCGTAATCTGCCCCTCCCAAGGCATTCACATACGTAGTGAATAGAGGATCCCACTGGGGCCATGGAATCACTGGCCTACCTGGGGGTGGTGTTGCTCACTGCAGGTTTCTTCTGTGGTTTTCCGTGTGGTCGCTAGTCTGATTCTGTCCTCATTGCAAATTATGTTGTGGCCTGGTAAGGATGATTCAACACTGAAGTTTCAGAGACTCCATTATCTTGATATGATTTAACTATATACACAGAAAACAGTTGAATGCACTGTCCCTTTTCTCCCTTAAGTCTCTTCATGTAGTTTCTGGTGTATCCAGAATATATCCTTATGGGGATGTACCCTACTTGCAGGAGGAGCACCGTGGTGCGACTGCGCTCTCCCAGCTCCTCACCTCTCTCTCCTCTCATCCATACTCCCATTGCCCGAACACAGGGCTAAGCCCCACGAGAGCACGGCCAGAACCGCGCTTGCAAGATTAGTGCTCCACACAGGGGTGTTGCTAGGTTTGGAAAAAATCTGGGGCTTCACTAATGTAGGGACTGTCGAGACTCAGGGCTAGCTAGTCTTTTGGTTGTAGCTCCTGAGCGTCTATCCGGGGCTACAACCAAAAGACCCGGGGCTATAGCCCCCTCAGCCCCCCCTAGCAATACCTCTGGCTCCACATATCCTTTCACCATCTGGGCGTGGAAGAAAATCCAGGCCAGGAAGAAACCGGGGAGAAAGCGATCCCCAAATTTTCAATGATGCCAAGCACAGTCAAGTTATGCTGTGTGGTCTAGCGAGGGCGTTCGCACAAAAGGCAAAAGGCTGCGCGCTGTGGCATTATTTGAAAGAAGGTACTGTAACAGGAGTGAAGCGTTCCTGTTAGGAAAAGCTAGTTTCGTTCCGAGTGCAGAATCGCACGTGCAATAGCACATCCGCCTGGGTTGCCTGCAGGCAGCAAATGCAGTCTCCTGGTTTGAGACTTTATAACACTGTATCCTCACACTGTATCACAAGACTGTGGCTAATTATTCATGCATGGCTCAGGTTCCAAGTGCTGCTTTTCGCTTTGACAGTCACATGAAGTAGCAGGAGGGAGGTGGTACTGCATTTCATGTTTGTACTGGGGGCACCTTCCACTGTGAATGCCCCCACCCTGTCCTTTACCCACCGCAGGCGAGCTGTTAAATGCATGGAAACAGTGTAAAGTGATGTTTTAGGTGTACTCGACAGCCATGAGAGGGGAAATCATTGTTCAGGTGCAGAAGGGCTCCATTCTGGAGCCATGGCCTGCAGGCGAAACTCGAACGTAGACACTGTTATTACAGCGAGGACATGTCTGGCGGTATCCTGTCAGTTTGGTCCCTTTACTGACAAGATGAGGAGAAACAATCCGCAGGTACAAGATAGTCTCACTAAGAACCCATCATGGAGGGAAGCCATTGCGATTTCCGGTGCCGTAGATGGAGCGAGCGAGCACCCAAGAGCCATAAATGAAAACGTGTCCATTACTGATCTTAGGGGTTATCAGGAATCAGAAGATGGCAAGTGCGTTTTTCCTCCTTTCTCACAGTGTGATGAAATGCACACAGTGACAGCCTCGCCGCTATAAATAGTGACAGACACAGTGAGAGGCTTCATGAGAAAGACGCATAAACACAAATAGGGAAAGATACTCTGCTACACACGCCAACACATCGATAGCATGGGCGTAATTTTAGGGGGGGCAGGGGTGTTTGTCCCCCCCCAACTTTCATGGCACTCCATTTTGTCTGCATTCATTTGACTGGGGCACCTTTTTTTGAGATGACATGTCCCCCCCGAACATTTTCAGCAAAGTTACTCGAATGATCGATAGTCCTACTAAGTGTCATAGATACGATAGCTTTCAAGTGTCATATGTGGGGGGTTAGGCCCATGAACTTT
This sequence comes from Ambystoma mexicanum, assembly GCF_040938575.1. Classification (NCBI taxonomy): domain Eukaryota; kingdom Metazoa; phylum Chordata; class Amphibia; order Caudata; family Ambystomatidae; genus Ambystoma; species Ambystoma mexicanum. Next base: position 989,749,812 of record NC_090921.1, read on the forward strand.
ATTTGATAACGTTTCCAACTGTGACCTTTCACAAAATGAACACAATGCAAACTCTCAATAGAAAGTTCAGGTTGGAGAAGCATTAAAATGGTGCATAAGGCATGTTGAGCTACTGCAACCATCTTTCCTTGGTTGGGCTCCCAAATTGCCTTTTGCCTGCACATTATTATTATATTATAATTGTTTTTTTATAACTGCTAAATAGCAAAGAGGTTTCTAAGTGTGGACCAGAGAATCGAGCCTGTGTTGCTCTTCATCCCCTTGTTTCCAAGACGAGCGTGTTGCCACTGAGCTATACTACCCCCTGGCTACTACGATACCGGATGACCAATGGCGTAGATGGTGTCTCCTGATGAGGGATGTCTCGATAAATGTGAGATTTAGGTAATACAATTCAAAATATTAAATAAACTACACTACACACCGGCGGATATATCTAGATTTGCACTGCATGTCGGGTATATATGTGCAAAATGTAGTAGGGCAGGGCCGGACTCCTTCCACATGGTTTGGGGCTGCCCACTAATCGCACATTTTTGGTGGGAAGTAGCAGATGCTCTGTTTGACATTGTGCAGATACCTCCAGTGTTATCTCCCCCTAAATACCTCCCGGGTGATATTGGAATGGTTTCAATACTAGTGTGTAGATTTTTTAATGTGAGCTGTCTAATTGCCAAATAATTGATATTGAGACATTGGAAATCCAAAGCAGCTCCTGCGCGTGCTGAATGGCTCAGGGATTTAACGTATGCTAATGAGCAGGAGGAGGGGTACGTGGCAATGGTAACACCGATGTGCAAGCTGAAGGATATTTGATGGCCATTCAGCGATTATCTTGAATGAACAAATGCGGAATGAGGGGATACGATTATGAGGGCTCCAGTTGGACTAGTGTGTGTATTCCACACCCGAAGAGTTTAGACCAATGTAGAAGTGTGTGAACAGTACGTACTGTATGTTATTTGCTTGATTAAGATTGATCAATTTTCTGTTATTTGTGATATGTATCATGTCTGCCTATTTCTTAAATAAAGTTTTTAAAAAAAGGTTTGATTGTAATTGTGAACAGTGCTTACCATGCACACATGGTAAGCAGTGTTCAAATTTAAATTAAACACTGGCCAACATACTTGCCACGCGAACATGGCAAGCGGCGCTCACAATCAAAAGTAAATCCACACATGTATGCCACCTTTTGCCTTGCACTTTTGCACTCTTCCGTGCAAATCACGAAAATGGGTGGTGAAGAGCCGCCTATATGCATGTCAACACATAACAGCTCTCCGCCGCCAATTTACTAATTTGTATAAAATGAGCTCCTGATTGATTTACTTACCATGTTCATGACATGGTTTTTGAAATGTGCTGTTGTGACTTAAAACTTGTACTGAGTGTAACAATTTTCTCTGTCCCATAATGTGATATGGAAATTAATGGGAGTCCACTGTACCCACTAACAGTTACGTAGGCTGAATAACCGACTATGGGTTCAGGAGCTCATGATGAACAACCCTTAATCATTACTGGCTACACTGGGCAGTAGTTCAGTTTGCTTGTACCGTATCAGCCAAGTGTAATTCATGTACGTGATATAAAAAGCGCTGACAACCCCCCGCCCAAAACAAAAAACAGGTTGATACCTTAGTCAGACTAAATGAATGATATTTTATTTGTATCGCCCTCATACACATGTGTTTCAGAGCGCGACAAGGCAAGGGAGGGGAACAAGGGAGGACAAAACAACGACCTAACTAGGCCCAGTGACAGTGAGAACGTGCAAGTGAGGGAGAAAGGTAAGGGGGAAAAGTGCAAGGGAAAGGGTAGAGGTGGAAAAGTGCTGAGCAGGAGATAAAACAACTGGTAGTGCAGCCAGCAAGGTGGCAAGTGCGAGGCTTAAGTGCAGACAAGGTGTGTTAGATAAGTGCAGGTACGGGGACTGTAGGGTTGAAGATACAGACCCAAGTGCAAGGGTTGCCAAGAGGCAGTGCGGGTGTGTGGCTGGGTGGGAAGGGACCTGGGCCCGAAATCAGGGGGTAGAGGCTAGTGATATGTATATATAATATATAACAATGTCAGTAGTGTTCCTACTGAACATAGTCCCTACAAGAAGTGTTGAACACCCAGGATACCAGGATATAGGCAGAGCTCAGTATTTGAAAGATACTCAGCAGTATTCTGTGACAAACATGAAAAGATGAAAGGACTTTGTGCCCAAAAAGTATTGAAGGAGAATACTGGATCTGCTACACACAAATTGAGGAAGATTCCCATTTTCAAATACCCAAACAAACAGATTATTTGCAGCAACAATAATTCCAGGAAATCATAGAATCCATAGATGCCTATGAGTAATGAGTATCGATTGTATTAACGGAGAATAAAGCTGCACGAAATCACTTATGCATAGATTTAAGTTAATTAAACAACAATATTTGGGAAGACTAACACACCCTTGAATTAGGGCTGAAGTATTGTGATCCCTGAGTGGAGCTCAGTGCCCCCGACTTACCCTGTGCATATTCCCAAATGGAATTCCACCCGGCATCTATGCGACTCCGATCATTTATGATCGCTACGGAGCACACTGATTCAAGTACATCCCCTTTTATTTCGGTTCAGTAGCTGCCTTCTTCCCAAGGGCCAAGCACCATATGTTGGGAGTGTCAACACGCTGTGTGTATTTCAACACAACGCTCCAATTCCTGGTCCAAGCTAAAAGGAACGAGACAAAAGTTTAAATATAGCACTGTCCTTTCTCCAAAAATGTAGCTAACTATCTAAAGTGCCAGCTGGTTCACAGGAGGCAAAGAACCAAAACGGCCAAAGCAAGAGTTAGGATATAAAAAGTAAGTAGCATCGTTCATGGAGCTCAGTGAATATTATTCCACGTTTTACTAGCATGTCTAAGAATTAATTTCACCACTGGAAGGGCTGCTCAATGCACTAATCAGTTCCAGGGGCCTTTCAGAGAATAAATACATATAGTCTTCACTTGTTTTGATGAACAAGGTAAAGATATTTGAATAGAGATGCTAGTGCCCACAGGACAGGGGCATTTTTGTCTTAGGAGAAAGGTGAGATGGACATAACTAAGGCACCAAGGGAGCAGAGCTTCAACATTGAAAGGTGGACTTTGTGTGCCTCTGTGGCATTGAATAGTTTCTTATGCGACTATACTGCTCAAGGGTGAAACTGAACAATACCCCCTAGTGCATTTATTTAAAGCAATGGCAGATCATTACAAAATCCTGTGAATGGAGAGGTGGGTAGCCAAAACACAGCATTACAACCTCCCAATAAAGTATTGGCCTGGCCCAAGAAATGTTGCAGCAAATTGTCTATCCAGAAAGATACATGAAAGTGTTCTGGAGGGGCTGTTTTTGAGGAAGATCAAATCAGACCGGTGGTTGTATATTTTGAGAGGGTGACCATAACGAAGTGAGGACAATGGGCAACAAACAGAGAATACCACCAAAACTCCGGTCAATGTGGGCCCTTTGGAACACATTTTCCTCACACAGGCTTCTCGTTTGACTGTAACGGAAGGTCCTTGCTTCATAATTAGCAGACCCATGTATGCTAGAATTAGCAGACGAAGGGCAACCAAGAGCTCAGCGAGGGAGCAGTACTAGTGCCCAAAACTCAATAGAATAATTGACGCTGTGCTAGGAGCTGCACCGTCTGTGCAAACAGCATAAAAATAACGTGTTTCCTGATTGGCGCTGATGCCTGTCCAGAAGACACTGTGGTCGGTCAAATATCACTATCAACTTCTTGTGACCCTGTAAAACATGCGGCCCAATAGCCAATTTCCAATTTGTATTGATTGGGTTTTGTAGTAAATTGCCAATAAAGCGAAATGGGTAAATAAAGCTGAGCAGGCTGCCGTATAGTCCATCATGAAGAGGATTCCACTGTAAGAGTCGCCAGGAAGAAATTGTACATAGCTATTAGATACTATACCATTAATCTCCAGTGTGATGGTATTCCTAACTGAATGTGCAATTACTCACAAGCCTACACCTGTGAGTAGTCCACATGAAAATTGGATATTAGAATTAATTAATCTGATAATCTAATATATCCTGCAACTTGCATTAGCTGCTCCTTGAGGACACCAATCATATTATGCTTTTGGCATATACATTGCGCACCCAACAATTCAGTGCCCACCCCTTCGGTCCTACAAGGAGAGAATACCAAACACCAAATTGGCACCTCTGTGATAGTCATGTCAGAGCGAAGAATGTGAACTTCTGCAAATTGGCCTACCACGCGAGGATGACATTGGAAACACTGAATCATGTGATAATATAGATGATAGGTAGGACACTGGAGGCAAACTTTAAAAAAAAATGGTGGGCAAGATACTGAAAACCACAATAGAGATGGGCAGTAAATAAAAACTAAGGTGCTTGCAGTAGGTTATGGCACAGAATATGTGTCCTTCTGCCCCACAATGGATACTTTTAGGCAGTGCATCAAAGACACAAGAAGATATGGCCCCATCTCCTGAGCTGAAAAGGACCACAAGTCAAACATAGAGAGCGCATACGTTGAACTAGACACCACCTCCCCTCAAAGACCTCTCATGCAACAGGCCGGCCAAGAAAGAGTCTCAATGGAGAAGAATATTATTAGTGGAAACCACAGGCCCTAATGCACAAAGGCGATTCTAAGCGCGAGTATGCGACCATCTCACTTCGACTAGGCCAAATTTCATTTTGTTGCAAAGGAATTGCAGATGGGAGGAATGGACATTTCGGAGTACAATCATGAACAACTTAGAAGCATAACTATGTTTCTACTGCAACCATGTGTGATTAATTGTATAGGCAGTGGGTTGGTGTGATGTGCTTCCACATATTTAGATCCTGATTGTAACCCTACCTCTCTTTACCTCATACTCCTCACCTCCTCAACCTCACAGTATCCTACCCTATCTCCTCCAGTGATCTATAAACAAATGAGCCTCGACAGACCCCCCAAACTTTGAAACCGTGCTTACAAATGTTGGGCACTGATAGAGGTGGCAGTGATGCAGCTTGCATTGTTACACCTTAGTAATCCACTTGAAATCATCTCTGACTACATATATTCTTTACACTCACCATTGTACGTCTGCACTACACAGTGCTTCAATTACTCTTTCTATGGCGTGACTTGTATCTTTTGGTATAGTGACTAGGGGCCTCATTCCGAATTTGGCAGTATTTTGTTGGTAAATCCTCCGAAATATCACCAAAATCGGTTACCGTTACTGCCACTTGGTCTTGTGGATTTACCATGGGATTATAAGCAGTGGTAGGGTTGTGTTGGCCTCCATTTGGGGATTTTTGGTAGAATGCCCACCGCTGGAATTACTGAGTGGTAATTCCTCCGATTTTTGGGAGGAAAAGTGGAGAATTTACCTCCCATCATCTAACTCAGTAATTCTGCCAGTGTTAATTCCGGCAAAACTTGTAATTTGGCAGTGCAGGAAAAATTGATGTTATTCGGTCAGCGTCCAAAAAAGTGTCACTAACGGAAGTAACAATACTTTTTTCCTGCACCGCCAAACTCAGAATGAGGCCCTAAGTCTGGTGTGTATAAGGGTATGGTACTGAGTGATACAAACCTTTAAACAACAATAGTGTGGTTTTCTTGGGCATGTTCTTCTGATTACCTTATCAATAGTGAATTAGGGTTGAGTGAAAATGTTGCACAATTAAAGAGGATTCACCTGCATCTTTGCAGGAGCAATGTAGGGCATATTAAATTGTCCATTACTTATTGTTGATCTGGGGTAGTTGAAGAGCATTTGGGTAAATTTCAGCATGCATTGTGATGCAAGTCAATTGGGGTAATCCACAATAGGGCATCCCCATGGATGCATTGGCTCGACACTACTCTGAACAACTGTGTAGCACACTCACAGGCAGGGTTGGAGCATGAACTGAGGACTGGAATCTTAAATAAGAGAAAATCAATATAATGCAATCTCCCAAGGAAAGGAATTCTCTGCATGCAGAGGATTCTATAAATAGTGTGGCGACGTTGTGTACTGCAAGAAGAAAAGCATTACGCTGATGGGCATTGGACTATCAGATCCTTCTCAAGCTGGGGAATATAGTGGAAGCTCAGCACAACTTTGTGACATAACAAAGCAACTGTCCACGGGGAAGGGGTATTTAGATCTCACAATTCAGTGGGAAATGGGAGTACAGAATACTGTTCTCGAACAGGCACATTGTAGACTACAATGTATAGACTGTATAGCCAACAAAGCATACAGATATAAAATGAACGTCATTATAAAGTGTTCTCTGTGGCTTACACAGTGCAAGGAGGGTGCATTGTAGCCGTTTGGGTTGCACACCCCTTCTTTAAAAAAAAAACAATTGAAGAATTTAGTTTGACATCCTTTTTAGGCACCAACGTTGGCGCCTAATATTATCGTTCACACTCTTTGCATTCAGCGAATGTGGAAAATCACCCTTTTATAGGGTTCAGTAGTAAAATCACACCTATCATTAAATCCTTTGGGCAGAGGGATTTCACGGCCTCGCCGGAGGTGAAACTACTGCAGGGACGTGTCAATCAGCTTTCCTCCCTGCTTTCTGCTTCTATCCTGGCCAAGAAGTGGAGAGGCAGAGATGAGGGGGGCCAGGTGGGGCTGAGCGTCACAATCCATAGGTTGGTTTAAATTAGAAAGTGTGCATCCGTGAGTGTGGGGTGAATATATGTTTGTACATTGTGTGCTTGTGAAAGGGGCGAGCTGGGGTGAAGTCTCTGGCATGTGTTTTCAGATATGTATAAGGTGTGCACACGGTGGAGGAGGTGGAGTGTTGAGCATGCACGTGTGTACGTGTGTGTGAACAACTGTACATGGTATGTACGTGGGAAAGGGTGAGGTGTGGGGAAGTGAAGTTTCTGGCATCTGCGTGTGTGTGTGTCTGTGTAAGGTGGCATGGGTGTAATGCTGCATAGTGTCAACACTGCAGTAGAGGCACTGCAATCATGAGTGTTCTTCCAGTGGCAAACACCGGCCTTTTGGAGCAAAGCCATTACAGATATTGGGCCTCATTCCGAGTCGGCCAGTCCGGTATTGAAGTGCCCGGATTTATGAATACGGACACTTTACCAAACTGGCCGATAATGGGTTTGCGGGTGGGGCACCAGAGACCTACAGCTTAAAGCTGGAGGTAAGGCAGGCGCCCTACTGGCATAAAAAGTCATCATTACCAGCACCGATATTGCCGGTAATTACGGCAAATCCCCTCATGGAGTCCTAAGGGATTAACACCGTCACTCCGGAACTCGTAATCTGGCGGCAATGTCACCGGACCGAGTGCCGGAAATGGCAATAACATTTGCAGGTATCCTGCCGGATCTACAGCCATGATACCAGCAACCTTATACTGAGGCCCATATTCTTAAAGGGGAAACAACTGGCATTTTGCTGTCTACAGGGGCACATTCTGCAATTTTTGGGAAAAGCCATCACAGGTTTGGTCTTACAGGGGCAAATGCTGGCATTGTTGTGGCAAAGCCATCACTGGTGTTTCCTGACAGGGGACAAATAGTTGCATTGTTGGGGCAAAGCCATTACCGTTGTATTCTCAAAGGGGAAAAATACTGGCATTGTTGGGCCAAAGGCATCACATGCGTGCTCTTACAGCAGCATGTTCTGACAATGTTGAGGCAAAATCATCACTGGTGGGTTACTACAGAGGCAAATGCAGGCATTATTCTGCTTTCTGATGTCTGTACTCTAAATCTGCAAAGCGTTCCAAGAGGCAATATGGCATCTATTTCTTTTTCGGCCCATTTACTGCATGCGTATTCCTATATAGACTTCCCTGTTTGTACTTGCCACAATTTATTCATTCTGATGTGCCTTTTGGTGGAAGATGGTGCACCATATCAGTGATCCCAAATAATAAATAACAAATTACACTTTATAACTTAGACCTACTCTTTACTTACTCATAAAAAGATGCCTAAATATTATGGGTCACTACCCATAACATATTTGCAAGTTAAATGTTTTTTGCAAGTTTTAGTCAAGACGAAATCAGATGGACTACTGGAAACAATATTGATTCATGAAAATATTTGGTGCTTTTGGTGACATTGAGGTGTATAGGTATGCCAGAGGATCGGGGGTTCGCACTACAAAATCACAGCTTAGCAGAGTACCCAAGGCCCATCAAACCCTCCCATGGCAATGACGGAGGACTCAGCCATGGGGAAAATCAGAACTGTCTTTTATTTCCCAAGCAAACAGGGATCATACGGGAAAGACAAAAATCTCCAGCGGTCACAGCTCCTGAGCACGTGTCACAAGCTTTCATCCCGTAATGACGTCACAATCTCCAACCCTTTCCCAAAAATCTTAGAACCGAACCCATTGGGTAGCTCGGGTAGTAACACCTATAGATATCCCCTTAATGGGTTGGTTAATTGGTCCTCCCATGTCAGGTGGGTTCACCCGAGACTTCCCCAAAAATGATCTATTATATTGTTGTAGGGTCGCAGGATGGCCATTGGCCCTTGCCCTGTTACACACCATCCCACGATTTGAGCGTTGTAATTGGCTGGAGCGAGTCTCCCCAGGCCTGGGATCCTGTTCCCTTCAGAGCGCTATGTGTACCTTTTCAAGGTAAGGAGAAGGACTGTGTGTCCCCATTGTTGCCACTGGTATAGCCACCTTCCATGGGAGAGTGCCTGCCGATCACGTAGGCTGAATCTGAATATACTGTCACTTCTTGGTTCTTACTTCACTCCAGTGGCAGTATTAGAGCTACTAGTTCAGCAGCTTGTGCTGAAAAATGTGACGGTAAGTGCTTACTACCACCTCCCTTGTCCCGTCCTCCTTTACCTTCACTACAGCCATCCCAGTATGTCTTTATCCTGTGGTCTGGTCTATTTTTGACGACCCGTCAATACAAAGTAGTTTTCCCCTCTCAAGTGTGTTCTCCTTTTCCTTCGGGATGTCATCATGGCTCTCTATGTTTGTCGTGCAGTTGGGTATGTAGTCGTCTCGTCCTCCTGTATGGGCTTTGCCATGAACGTCACCAAGTTTACAAGTCTGCATCTCACTACTTTGAGAGCTGGGTTCGACAGTATCACCTCAAATCCGGAGGCCCTTTGTGTAGTTTGTGTACTTTTGGGTCGCTCTAGTATTGCAAAGAGAGCATACTCCACAGAGAAATGGTGGTACTGCATCCCATGGTAATACTTGCCGACTTCTCCACTGCAAATGCAGTGGCAGCTAGTGCCTACTCGCAAGAGTAGTGTCCTCCCATTGCTGGGTCTAGTTTCCCACTGTAATATGCTAATGGTTTGTGACCCATGGTTGTTTTCTGTGTCAGTACTGCAGTCATTACCACTCCGTTTGAGTGTGTGAATAAGTACAATTCGTCTTGATAGTCTGGGATCCCTAACACTGGAGCTGTGCATATTGCTGTCTTCAGCTCCTCAAATGCCTCGGTCCTTTCCACTGTCCACTGTAATGTACCCTCCCCTCTTTTTGTTTCTTTCAGTTCACTTAACAAGGGCCTGGTGTATGTGCTGTAGTCAAAGACCCATGCTCTGCAATAATTACAGAGGCCTAGAAACATCTGCATTTGTCTTATGGTTGTGGGCTTTGGGGTCTTGCAAATTGCCTCTTTCACCCCTCTTGTGATATCAGTTGTCCAATATATAATACTTCCTTCTGGCAATATTGTAATTTGGCTTTGTCTACCATGTACCCCTTTTCTTCTAGTACAGTCAACATGTGCACAGTCATTCCTACAATGTGTTTCTGTTTTGCTGCAAATCAAGATGTCGTTTACGTATTGCATAACAACACTTTATAACTGTGCATTGCCTAAGTCCATTTGGAGGACCCTGTTGAATATGGAAGGGGACTTGCAGTACCCTTGTGGAAGCCTAGTGTGTTTCCATTTCCTATTTCTATATAGGAACATGAGTAAGTCTTGTGAATCTGGATGGAGTGGTATAGAAAAGAAGGCATTCTTCAAATCTATAACCATGAGGTGGGTAGCTTCCGTAGGAATGCTATACAAAGTTGTTGCTGGATTCGGAACTAAAGGAAATTCTGCCTCGAAAATATGGTTCAAAGGGCACAAGTCTTGTATAAAACACCAGAACCCCCTGTTGCCTTTTTCACAGGGTATACCACTGTGTAGCATGGTGACTCTGATGGCATCAGAATGCCTTGCTTGACTAGGGCCGCAATGGTCTCATAAATGCCCTTGTCTGCCTCCCTCAACAGAGGGCATTGCTTTGCTCTTGGTAGAATGGCTCCTGGCTTAAGTTGTATCTTCATTGCTCATATTCCCTTCAAAAGACTCATGTCATAAGGACTTGTGGTTCATAAGACACTGGGACCCTTGGCCAAGTCTTCCTCATGAAATGACGGTGGTGCTTGTAGCATCATCGCCATTCTCTGTGGTACTTCTCTGTAGTGTATTTTCACCCAATATGTAGTGCTAATGTCGAACACCATCTTGTGATCTGAGTGGTTGTCTTAGAACAATTCTTTGTCAGTCACGGTGGTCAGCCTGTACCCTTTTCCCACTGCAATCGCTGGTCTCCATGCTCATCTGGTGTCATCTGTCCCTTGTACTCTTATTCTGCCCTCACCCACTATTACTGCCTCTAATTCTACTGGGATCAATGTCCCCTCTTTTTCTTCCAATGGTAGTCCTGGTCTGAATATGTACTCATTTGAAAGGTGCCATAGTTTTCCCTGGATCCCCTGGAACAATGCTATAATTACTTCAGCCCTGTATCGGAATAACTCTTCATCTGCTGGTACTCCCCTCTGTACAGTGCGTCCACAAAATGCTTGAACAATTTCCCTCACATTTAGGAGGTGAATCCCAGGTGTGGAACACACTATTTGAAAAATGCTGTCACCTATCGTCACCCTCACATGTGGTTCCTCTTCCGGGTTGTGTGTAATCAATAGGATGGAACACATTATGTCTGTCTGTGGGCTGTCCTATTATGGGTATAATGACATTCCGTTCCCTGGGTTGCCCCCCACCACAGTTACCCCTCCCAATTTCCGAATGGGAGTGATTCTCGTGGAGTCCATGCGTGTCAGTGTCCTGTCATCTTGCTGCGCCATGTTTGGTGACTGAGTGTTATTCTGCATCTGCCATGTTGGTGGTGTCTGCGAGTACTGATGTGTGGGTACCTGGGGTGTCTGTGCCATGGGCTGGTATGCCTGCGGGCATGTGTTCGATGTCTGCGCCTGTTGTTGTGTTTGGTCCTGAGTATAGTACTCTGTCTGTTCTCCCTGATATGCGGGCTGATATTGCATCCCCCCATTCTGTTGCATCCCCCCCTGCTTCTACACACCCTGTAAATGTGTCCTATTTGACCTCACACCCAGCACTGGGACGGTCCACTCATTGGTCTCTGACACCCTCCTAAAAACCCCTCCTGGCCATGCTGCATTGTGTGCCCATATCCCCGGCCCCTAGGTGGTCCCCCTCTTCCTCTGAACCCGTGATGTGAGTCACCCCCCCATGAAATCTACCCCTGTGAGCGGCGGTCTATTCTGCGTATGCGGGGTACCTTGTCCTGCCGCGCTAGTTAATATTTCCCCTTCCATTGTATATTTTGACAATTTCTTCTGCACTAACTTCGCCCTTTTCTGCTTTCTTTTCTATATGCTTCTTTCTCACATTTCTTGCATTAGGCTGTCTGTGCTGCGTGATATAGCCCTAGAACGATGTGCTCTCTCATCCTTATCACCCTGCAGTCCACCCATGTCCTTGTATGCTTCCCATATCGTGTCTCGGTCTGGGCTCTTCCCTATAGACCGAAGGACAGGTAGCCCCACTTCATCGTTCTCACTCCCCACCAAGTCATCGTCCGACCCGGTGTCTACACCATCGCTGTCGATATTGTCTTGGAAGCTAGTCTCCTTAATACTGTGCCTTCCTGCTGCCCTTCTTCGATGTCAATCATGCTCCTGCACTCCCCCCTCATGGAGGACCTGGTATTGTCGCTGTCTGGAAGCGCGACTGCCCCATCATATCTCCTGCCTCGGTTTCGCTCTCCTTGCTCCTCTCTTTCCTCATTGTCATGAAAATGTGCTAAACCCAACTTCACTCGCACTTCCCTCTCAGCGCGCTCATCCTCCTGCCTGCGCCATCGCTCTCTAATGAGCCATTCCACTTCCAACTTACTTTTCTTCTCCTTCTGCACTTGCTTTTCCCTCTCATCTTCTGCCCTTTTCCTCGCCATGTCCTCGAGCTCTCTCTGTCACTGCATCTCTCGCTGTTCGCTTTTGCCCTTCTGCCTTCTGTTTTTCCCTTTGCACTCTTTTGCATTCCTCCTTCTCTTGTCTCTCTACTTCTTCCATTATCGCTGCCCACTCCCTTGCTTCACTGGTGTCCGTACAACCCATTACATCCTTATTGGGACCTCCTGCTTCTCCCACAGCTGTTATCAAACAAATGCAGGTTATTTGATGTCAACCTCAAATTTCCAAATAACTGTTGAATCCGTCACAAGCCTCTCCGGCACTCAATATTCTGGGAGTACTCCGCGCACCACCCTCCTGCAACTCTCCACTTCCACAGGCACACCCACTAATCTTTCATTTGCGCCTTCCGCGCACCGCCACAAAATACCACAACTCCGTCCATCCTCGTTCGTAAAAAGTTCTGCACCTCCACATGCTCTCCGAGTCCTATACACAAACCTCTGTGGTGAAGTCACCTCAATAATGCACAAGGATAACAAACCAAAATTGACGATACCCGCCCATGCACAAAATTGACCAAAACATTCCCAGTGACACCAAGACCCCGAAAAATACAAACAACATATATCCACGGCCATGTTCCTGCCTCCTAACAGGTGATACCAATATTTCACATGCTCAATCTGTACCTACAGCGTCGCGTTGTAGATAAAACGCCTCTGCAAGACTTAACCAGAAGAAAAACTTCTGTGATTCATTCTAGCTTCACTTGCTACGCCCTATACACAGGGATATTGTCATCCATGACCCAAGCTACAATGCCCAACCCACAGGAAATCCAATATTTACATAACTTCTGTCATCCGTACCCTTGAGTCAATCGTCTAGGCGAACTGCCGCAACTGATCACCTCAAGATTGAATGTTCCCTAACCACACACAACGAACACCCACTTCTATGTCTTACCACCCAGTACTCAACAATATTCGATACCACCCAATGCCCAACATTTGTTCACCACTTCCCTTATTTGCTGTATGGCTGAGTCTATACTTACACTCTGTGATTCGCTGACGCCACTCGGCCACTGGCTCTCCCCAAATCTGCCCTTCTGGTCTGCTGGGCGTCCCACGGACCACGGGCAGGAGTTTCTCCAAGGCGGCTCCTGACGGCCTCTTCACAGGATGCATGTTCTGTGCAATCCTCGTTTTCCCTGGGTCACCTCAAAGCCCTCCAGGCGTTGCGACGGAAGAGGCGGCTCTGTGCTGATCGAACATAGCAAACTTCCTCTGCTACCAATTTGTAAAGGTATGCCAGAGGACCGGGGGTTCACACCTCAAAATCACAGCTTAGCAGAGTACCCAAGAGCCAGCAAACCCTCCCCTGGCAATGACAGAGGACTCAGTCATGGGGCAAATAAGAACCGTCTTTTATTTTCCAAACAGACAGGGATCGTACAGGAAATACAAAACTCTCCAGCAGTCACAGCTCCTGAGCCTGTGTCACAAGCTCTTATCCCGTAATGACATCACAATCTCCAACCCTTACCCAAAAACCTAAGAACCGAACCCATTGGGTAGCTTGGGTAGTAACACCTATAGATATCCCCTATATGAGTTGGTTAATTGGTCCTCCCATGTCAGGTGGGTTCGCCTGAGACTGCCCCAAAAACTATATATTACATTGTTGCAGGGTTGCAGGACGACCATTGGCCCTTGCCCCGTTACACACCACCCAGGGATGTGAGCATTGTGATTGGCTGGAGCGGGTCTCCCCAGGCCTGGGACCCTGTTCCATTCACAGAGCTCAGTGTATCTTTTCAAGGTAATGAGAAAGACTGTGTGTTCCCATTGTTGCCACTGGTATAGCCACCTAGCCTGGGAGAGTGCCTGCTGGTTACAATGTTTGGTAGACAACACATGTATCAAATCTGTCTGTATTCGCTGGGAACAGCTTCTCTTACCACCTTGGGTAAATGGCCATTGTTCGGCTCGGCCAAGTCACGTGGGTGAGGACCGCAAAACTGAGCTTTTCTGTTTGCAATTAGTGAGGCTTTTACTCTGTTATTTTGCAGGTGGCTCCCTGCCACAGGAGCCAGGAATGTTCTACCCCCCCCGGTTCTTGGCTGCGAGCACTGGCCCTGTGCTTCGTGCTGCAGAGTCTGCATCTCTTCTTTCCTTATTCTGTGGGATGTGGCTTCATGTGAATTCTTTACAGTCATTCTATGGTCTCTCTCGTATTATTTTCTTTAGAGGTTAGTAGTACTCTGCTCTTCCAGGTTCCTTATAAATCCCTGTAGCTCCATATGGTTAGTTGCGATAAAGCGGTTGCAAGCTTGCTCCATCTGACATTTGCTTCCTTGCATTTCTGCATTAGGCTAGTGAAAAAGGAAAGGAATCTGACAGTATGCATATGTATCTGTCCTCTATCTACAGAACGGTGTATGCATGTTCTTTGAGTGTGCACGTGTGTGTCTGCGTAACTTTGTGCAGGGATGCAAGTTTACTTTGTGACTAACATTACTATGTTGTGTCACTAATAACGTCATTACAGCTGGATATTTATCATTAGTCAACCTGGTCCAGTGATGGAGTACCTTTATCCGCAAAAACATCAGCTGGATAGGGTTTGATCAGTTGTCTAAGAGAATATCTGCTCACATGCATGGAATGCACCGGTCCACCTAGGGGTTGGTCAAACAGCGACTGGCATCTCTCGTTTCTCATCTTTCAGGCTGACATGCGCATAGCGGACACAAGGACCATTCCAGGGACCCTCTCTTCAGATGATTTGATTTCCTTATCTTACCATGCAAGGAGTGTCCCCAGTTGCATTGTTTTTTTTTTATTTTGCTAGTGAGCCAAGAGCCATAGAAGAAACATGGATGCTGATGTTTCAGACATAAGTGTTAGAAGCAAAACATGTTCAGCCAGAACTGAAATTGTAACGGTTAAAGAATAGCCTGGGAGCTGATGGGTTAAGGCCATGATTTACACTCTTTCCACAACTGGATAGAGATTAGGAGGATCGTAAATTGGATGTGAATGTACAGGAAATAATAATTAAATTGGATTCAAGGTTTGCATAAAAGCTCAGCATTGTCCTTGAGAAATAAATGGATTCAAGGCACCAGAGGTTAAAAAAGACAATTGATGGCTAGGAAGCAACCATGAAAATGCTTGCTGTATCATGCACTTTCAAGCAAATTAACTCAGACCAGGTGTTGTGTAAGCATATTAATTTGCACATTAATCATTGAAAGAGGCACAGGCATCTATAGATAGAAAATAAACCCAAATTACAGAATAAAATTAGCACAGCACGAATCATAGAGCAATCCAAACAGCATTTTAAACCTTTCACTAATTACAGCGAAGAAAATGTATATACAATGGCACAAAAAAAGTAATGAACAAATACTAAAAATGAAGAACAGTAAGAAATTACAATCATAACAACAAGTATGGAAAGAGAAACAGTATTGTGTGTTCTGCATTTGACAAAGTGTTAAAAGTATGTATTCACAAATGCATTTTGAAAGGGTATGAACAATTTAGTAAATAGGCATGGTCAACAGCGTTATGGAGGGTAACAAATTGGGACGATGATATGTGCAATTTGGTTCTGATGGTACATTGTGGGGGAAGAACTTGGGAGCCTTGGTATTGTATGCGGGTGGCAAATTATAAATATGCTGGCTGATTCGTGATCATTGTACTGCCTGACTCCATGATTTATGCCCACAAAATTATGAAATGATGCCCAATGCATGCCCCACGGCCTAGTGTGTCACTTAGCTCATTCATCTGAGGGTGTATTGAGAGAGGAAGTGGGAAGCGTGTTGACAGTCATGCTGGGGAGACTACATTCATTCGGGAATAATTATTCTGAAGGAAACTGCTCCTCACATATGGCGACAAAAAACAATATGTACCACTAATGTATGGAACCGGCATGTCCAGAATGCTTGCAGAAGTGTATCCGAATGGACTCACTGAACTGATTCAGCAGTTGGATTGTCTTGCAACAATAGTGTTAGCCATGCATTTTACTTACTTATTAAGCATGTGTGTTGATTTAAGACATTTTAAAAAGTGCACATTCCTGAAGGACGTGGTAGAGTATTTGCATCATTTGATATTGTGAGATCGTTGGCAACGAATGCAGAATCTTGTAATGGCTTTGAAGGAGGTCCTGAAATTGAATGCGCAGTAAGAATAATATATTAGTTGCTGATGTCAAAAAAAATATATCTATATCTATATATATATATATATATATATATAGGCCAATGGAGTTAGACAGAATTCGGGCTCAGAACAAATATAAGTGAAACATTAAATTTGGTTTGTGTGGGGTCACCTTTTTTTAATAGATTTCATCCACCACAGCACACCCTGGGGTACACTGTGAGAGTGCTAAAGCGTTCAGCCGCCGCGCTGGGGGTGCGGGGTGGGGGGCTGTGGTTTCTTCAAAGCGGACTCTGTTTGGGCAACGGAGCCAGCCCAACAGACCCGCAGCACATCAGCCACTTTTACTCCCTAAAAAAGGCAAATACTTCCAAGAAAATAACTGAGAGTAAAAATAATCCCAACCTGGCTGCTTCCAGTTACACAGCTCTATGGATATGTTTGCAATACAGGTACCAAGCAGGGCCACAGGAAGGAGCTCAAATAATACTACTGCTTGATCTGAAGAGGAACTTTAAGGTTAAAATGAATCTTATAATATTCGTGAATTACTAGGTGGAGTAAAGTATGTATTATGAAAAGATATGAATACATTTGTACACGCAGAAAAAAATGTGTCGAATGGGAATTACTTTTTGCTCCCTAAGAAATAATGTTACTACCAATTAAAAAAAAGAGATTAAAATACTCCAATTTAAAATTTTCATCTGGGGCACTGGGTGGAGCAGTGCGATCTACTCTCGGGTCAGGAAGGAACCCTCACTGAGCCGCCTACCACGAGGGAAGAGGCTGAGGGGGGAAAGACACTTTCTCAGCACGCACTTCTATACCATACTGGCAGCCCGTGGCATATGGGACCAGGAGCCATGTGTCTAGCCTGTATGCCTAAAGCACCATTCATTGGCATTTTCCTAATTATAGCGCTAGGTTACGGGCAGAGATGAAAACACCCTTGTAGAGATGGATAAAGCTTCACTCTAAATTAATGAGCAGTTCTGCCTGCAGCCCACACTTGCCAGCATCGGTTCCCGGATCTGGCTGCAGTCTTGCTGTCCCACTCCATCAATCCATCCTTGCAAGTAGCTCTTCCTCCGTGCACTTGGCAGAGCAACGTGCAATCAAAGCACTGACGTTGGCACGAATGTAAATAGATCTTTTAGGCTTTAGAAAACGTTTAACAATTTACCTTTAGCACACGTTAATAAGGGCATGTTTAGCATCACTTCACATAGCTGCCCTCAGAGTTAACTCCATCTCTTTAGCAAACAGCAAATCCTAGACTGGACCCGGGAGTGTTCCCGCCATCCGGTCACGCGCATGACAGTGCTCCTTTTTCCTCTTTTCGTTTCTCCAGCCACATAGCCAGAGCCGCCTGATTCCGTGGCGCAGTCATGGATGGCCAGAACATTCTCTACACACCTCCTTGTGCGGCCTGCTTGGCTGCCAGCTCGCTCAGGCGACAGCCGCCTTCCTATCACTTTGCTTTCCCGGCACGCCTCACGCAGCGTCGCTCGCCGCGCGCTTATAGAAAGCGCGCGCTCTTGTCACAATTCCGATGAGTCATCCTTGCGGATGGCTTATGACAGCATAACTCACGCAGCGTGGGGCGAGCTTTGTCACGCCCTTGGGAAGACCCTCTGGGCTTCGTGGCTGCTGCGTCTTTGTTCAGTAGAATGAGGGGCGTAGACAGACGTGTTATCAGAACACAGAGATGGATGGGCAATTCGAGCGCTGAGCAAAAATGGAGCTGGCATGCACGCTGCTCCACAAACAGCTGGCATGCCAACATGTTGCAGCACCTGGGAGGTACCTTTCCTCACAGAAACCGAGAGAATGAATTTTTCCCATTGAGTTGCATTGGTGTTGGAATTATTTTAAGGGGGGGAGGGGTAAAAAAATAGCATCATTTTTGTTAAAAAAAAACAGGTGTCTCCCGCCTAAATCGGTAGAGCTGGGAGAACGGGAAATTCATGAGGGCCGAGCTAGGGCTGAATAAGGGGGTCTGGCCTGGCTATATAGGGCAAACACAGGCCGATACAGGAACACGGCCACGTAAAACACATAGTGCAATATTTTGCCAATCACGTATATACATTTATACAACCAAGACCTGGTGCTGAAAAACATGCAAATACGTGTTAAACTCAGACACAGTGCTAACGTCCTGGGTTCACCATTTAATTAAGGTGTGTGATCCTGGGCAGATCAATTAGAAAAAAATGTGTATGGGTGTTTACAGTAAGGAAGGCAGAGACCCATGCAGCAGTCACACCAGTTGTATATCCTTTGTGTGGGTCATGCACACCTTTTAGCTTTTGTCATACAAAAACATGTGTGTTGGGATGCCTGCCCACAATCCGAGACACTTTAATGTGGGGGCCATTTGAAATGGTTGATTGGGTACTTACTTTCAAACAAATAGGGCAATCTTACATATTTCAATGATTTAGTGTCACGTAAAGTCTTCATTTAAATGTACTTACAACTGTGAAAATGTTTGCTTTGAAAAATAGGAATATTCATACCATATACAATATTTATATTTACATATAATCTATTGTGACTGCAATTAATAGCTGTGGTTTAAAATATTGAAATATGCCCTTAGTATTTGCTTAAAGATATTTGTAATAAAAATAAGACGCTACAGCATTTTAACATAGTGCTGTATTTTACCTATCAGTTTTCCCCACTGTTCATCTGTTTGCTGAGTGTAGTTCACTGCAAGGCTAGTGAGATGAAGGCCAGGCATCTTCCCTGCTTCACTTTCCACCCCAAACAATTCCTGCTTTGTAGTCATAATCCCTGAAACAAAAGCAAAATCCACAAGGTGCTGAAGGCCATGCTCGGGGTGGGTGGGGGAGCCCTTTTCATGCAGCACTGCATTTCAAAAGAATTGCTGCCTGCTTTCTCCAGGCAGGGCTGCGTCGGGCTGATTGGCGGGTGGGGAGGAAGTAGGTGAGAATAAGCCAGACACATCATAGAGATGCTGCCCCTAGAATGAGCAAAGGAAATCTTCTTGTGAATTTTTTCTTTTTTTTTTTAATTAGGCACGTCCCTGGCTCCTCTCAGCTCAATTCCCAGGGTCCATTGGCTTGAACCTCGAGTCGAGCCCCAAGGAGAAAATTGACCTGCGATGGCTCAAGCCCCGTTTGACTCTCCCACCTCAATAAATCAGGAAGGTTGGCATGCATGTAAGATATCGAGGGGGCATGCCTTAATCATAGTTGCCAAGAGCCCCATGCCATGCATGACACCGCGCTTGTCCTGGTTTTTCACATTGCATGCTGCAACTTGTATTTTCGTTTTTTCCCATTGTAAGCGTGGACACGGCACTTTTCAAAAGTATTTAAATCTACTACTGCTTATGGCCTGAGGCAATATACTGATCACTATGTCCCATGGAACTTTAAATACAGTATTACAGAGATTGAGGATTTGCTCACTAAGCTCAAAAACTCTTGGGCACCTGGTCCCGATTGACTGACTAACCTGATACTTAAGAAAAACAAAACCTTGTGGGCATCCTTCAATGAATGTCTGTTTCAGAAGATAACAGCAGCCAGGAAAATCCCTTCCTCATGGCAATCGGTGGTAGTTGTGCCCATATATAAAAAAGGAGATCGTTCAGACCCGGCCAACTACTGTCCGATTGCCCTGTTGGATGTAATTGGGAAGATCTTTGCCGGTCAGTTATAGAAGAAGTTGTCTAAATGGGCCAGCGAGATGAAGATCATTGACGAACACCAGACAGGATTTACGCGTGGTGTCAAAGTGGAATTAAATCTTATCTTACTAAATTTTCTAAAACTGGAAGCCATAAAATACAGTAAGCCTCTCTTCCTGACATTTGTAGACCTACGACAGGCTTTTGATCGAGTAAATCGGGCATTACTTTGGAATAAATTGATCAAATGGAAATGCCCGGCTGACCTGTTGCAAATGGTAATCCAGCTCCACTCGAACACCTCAATCAAAGTCCGCCTGAATGCCAATGGTGACTTATCAAAAGAAATTAAGACAGAACGAGGCGTCAAGCAAGGCTGCACCTTGGCAGCCTTAATGTTTCAACTTTGCATCGCTGATATGCCTGACGCACTGTCAGATTGTATTATCTTCCCACCTAAGATCAACGGTCACCACCTGAGCTGGGCAACATATGCCAAAAACGTGGTGTTAATGGATGTCACAGGATTG
Organism: Ambystoma mexicanum; assembly: GCF_040938575.1. Taxonomy (NCBI): domain Eukaryota; kingdom Metazoa; phylum Chordata; class Amphibia; order Caudata; family Ambystomatidae; genus Ambystoma; species Ambystoma mexicanum. The sequence continues at coordinate 989,770,413 of NC_090921.1, forward strand.
GGCCAGGTGACCTAGATCCCCTTGAGACTGCTCACCAACTGCAAAGGAAAAAGGCTAGAGGGCTGCTTAAGTATGAGAAAAAAGGGCGGGAAAACAGGAAGGCGCTAACAGTTTAATGTGATTGACAGGTGGGCGGGGCTTAAGTCAGGTGACCTAGATCCACTCGCACCTACCCAACTGGTAAAAACATAAAGAAAGGAGCTGCTGCCTCAACCATACTAATGCCACCACTGCAGTACCACAATGTGGCAAAAACAGTTTAGTGCATGAAAGTGGCTGGACAAGGTACAGGAGACCGACTCTCTGCAAGGACAGAAATGCAAAAAGATCAAGAATGAAATGTGTGAATATTACTAGAAGCAAGTGAGTGTCTCACCAGGCCCCATTGCCCAGACAGTGGGAAAGAACAAAAAATGCAGTATTCACGGTCATATGCCGTGTTTCCACAGCTGCCACTTTTCACGTTTGCATTTTTCACCGCAATCGTTTTCGCATAATTTATTTTAAAAATATATATAAGTGTTGTGTGTTTGTGGTAGGGTACTGCGGGGTGGTGGGTGGCAGGGTGAGGTGGTGGGGGCTGGGTTACATTACAGTGTAAACGAGTAAAGAGGCTGCTTCAAAAACACGTGGAACCTTCACAGTAGATGGGGAAAATCTAACAACGCTTGCAGCGCCGTAGTGGATCAATGCGCAAGACTCCCAGAGAGCAAGGCTTTTCATACAACAAACATTTACAAAAACATAAAAGCATTATGCTTCCATAAAAATATTCAGGTATCGAAGCTAATGAGCCAAGAACAGGGCTGAGGAGGCATGAAATAACTGTGCAGCCACTGAGGAAGAACAGAAGGGCAGGGACACAGAAAGGAAAAGACAGACACATCTCAGAGAACGAATAGGGAAAGCTATGGCACAGTACACCAAGAACTCTATAAAGCGGAACTAAACAGCCACTGAACAACACCAGACTCAAGATGACGCATCACTCTAGAAATGGCGGCCCGGAGCACAGCAAGTGAGGCTAAACTAATGCTGCTTAGGTAGCCACGTAGATATCCAGAACACGCTGCCACTAAAACTGAAAGAAACCTTGAAACAGGCATATGTGGAAGGAGGCCCACCTCCCACGAGACACGGATCAGGGATATGCAGCCTTAAAAGGACAAGGCACAGCCATAAGTGGCAAAGCAACAGGGGAAAGGTGAAGCAGGCAGGCGACCAGGCAACGCCAGCCGATGGTAAATGTGGAAGGACGCCCGAATCTAAGTCATTTCAGATGGCCGGACACTGGCACTTTGTGGACACGTCTTCAAACCCTGACAACCAACCCCACTGACAACCATACCACCCTCCCCTCAACTACCACAATCCATGCCAAAAAGAACAGGAAAGGAAAATACAGTCAATGCATCTTCAAAACGGGCGTTTGGGTGATTTTGAAGACATGGAAATGAGACAACTTCATCTAAAGCCTTCTATCATGGCCACTGGGCCTAACTGCTGGGGGAAAGCGGTTCTAGACGTGGGCGTAAAACTAACAAAACAGTGAAAATAAGAGTTGGATGCTTTCCGAGGCCATCTTTCCTAGCACTGGTTGGCTCTCCTAAGGGAACAAAGGTTAGTAGACAAATAAGTCCGCAACACTAAAGTTCTTGAAAGAATGAACTAACTATGGCTGAACACCAAACACTTCACAATTTGACTTTGACCTATGTTACAAAGAAGCAAAACGTGTGATCAGGGGTAGAGTGAATGTGTACATCTTCATACCGCCAACACAAACTGAACTTCCTCTGATGGCATTTGATCCTCTCCAGGTTTCCCTAGGAGCAAAGGTCAATGAGTAAGGAGGTATAGGATTCTTCAAAGACTCCATAGAATAAGGAATGGTTGAACAGGTGCAGGACCCTACTGGCATACTGGGTATTCCTCTGCAGAGTGCACAGCACTGGGTGTACTTATTGGATGCATTGCCAGCAAGGTATCTAAAATTACTCATTCAATGACAATTACTTGTACTAGACACTGGGCACTCCCCTCGGCTGAATCAGGTACTGGTTACCATTGCAGATCTCCAGCGCAAACAGTGGAAACAAGGTACCAAACTAAAGCCAGATGCTATAGCTATATACTGCCATGTCCTACACTTCCGGATGGACCTGAAGACCACCTCTGTCTCTGCCGGAAAGGATCTTGGATGTTGCCAATCTCTGATCCCTCCACTCAAATCTAGTTTCCCCCCCTGCATCTCCTGCCAGCCCCTGCTACTCCTCTGCATCCCAGCTCTTCAGCTACCCCAGAAACCTACTTACAACCTCTGAGTGGATCAGCTCTCTGTTGCTTTCCATCAAGTTTTGTGTGTTATATATTAGATACATACATACATGAATAGCATTTGGATAAAAGCATGCACACATGGATTCGTAGGTTTGTATGCTTTTCTTTGCTTCTTAGCTGCTGTGATGGCCAAACAGTCTTTCTTCAATCTTCACGATGCATGTGAGAATGGTTGGTCGCTTTTCGGAAGAGAAATGGTGCGAATACGAAAGGGTAGGAAATATGGCCTGGGGTGCGTTCTGACCTGCTCATTGTAGCCAATGAGACCCTTCTTGTAGAGAAGCATTAATAAACTTTAAGGAAATTAATCGCATGTTAATAAGGCCAGAAACAAGTAGAGGCTTTGACTTTTAGATCCATTCCATGTAGACTAAGTGATAAAACCCTTGGCCTCAAATGGGCGGAATGCATACATGATTGATGGTAGAACTCTATATGAGACACCAGGTAGGCCCACAAAATCCAATGTTAAAGTTATCCACATCATAGATTTTTTTTTCTCTTCTACGTTGTATCAAACATTAGCACCCTGGGCAGGGAAGCTAGCCAATCAGGTGGCTAGGAACGTGGGCTGACAGTACCAGTGTAAGCCCACGTTCCAAGCGGCCTAATGGCTGGCTCACCCGCCCGTCATATTCCTCCGCCAACCCATTTTTATTTGTTCCCTCTCGCTCTCCCAGCCCCACTTACCTGATTGCTGCAGCGGGGATCCTCAATATAAAGCCTACATTAAACACCTGCTGTAGCAAGTGATCACCATTTAATGCTGTCGGTATCGCTGGGTCCTTCAAACGGAAATATGCACAAGGCAAATGTGGGTTCCCTTGAAGTAAACAAAAAAAGCAATCGCTTGAAAATGGCCTATGATAATTTGTGGAAAATTTAGAACTGGGTCACTAAGCAAGCTAAGATACATGTTGTGAGTCTTCAGTTAATGACTTGGTTTACAAGATATATTTTTATTTTATTGCTTAAAGCGCAGACCTAGCTCGAGGGCAGCTGATCGTTGTACAGAGTGTGGGTAGCCGGCATTTGGGCTGGCATCTTTAAACAGTAGCGCAGTACTGTGAAGTCTGTGCTTGTATATGCGTCCATTGGAATTAGTCCTTGGTCAGGTGCTGTTGAAAAAGCCATGTTTTGAGCGATTTCCAAAATGTGAGACTTGTCGGAGCATTCTGAGTCGACACTGGGATCAGCAATTAAGACCAGTAAGGTGTTTTCAGCCCTTCTTTTAGAAGAGCTAAGCAGGTGGATTGAGGAGAGGGGAATGCTTTCGATATTACTGACCGGTTTTGGAAAAGGCTCAGGAACCACCATTAGCCTCTTCAAATTAAATATCCTGAGACAACAAGCTTGAAATGCTCCCAGCCGCACTGTCAAAATAGTGTATCTAGAGCTTACTGCAGCATTTGGTAAGATTTAGAGAGAGCCCCTGTGGTGTAAACTCAAACGATGGGGAAATGACAGGGGCCCTTACAAACTCTTAGCTGTGCTGTATACTGTTTATTTATTTATTTCAGTTTTTGTAGGGCGCTACATGCCAGTAGGCCTCAGAGCACAGCATGAAAGAAAGAAGAACGCTTATGCAGAGTAGGTACACCAATTCTGAGAGATTAAAAAGAAATGTCTTGATGTGTTTCTTGAAAATAGGCAGCGATTGAGCTAATTTGATGTTAGTGGGTAGCGCATTCAATTCACGTGGGGCGTTGACCTCAAAACTACAATCACCAAAGCTTTTGAGACAAGAGCCCTGCTGATTGAGTAATAGGTTATCGGATGAGTGTAGGGTTCTGCCTATGAATTTCCTCATTAATCTTTTAGAGAGGTACGGATGGGCAATGCCATTTTGGCATTTGTAGACAAGGGATATGACTTTATGTCTAATTCTTTGCTTCACTGGAAACCAATGGAGTTTCTGTCTTGGATCAGTGATGTGATCACGTCTGGTCAAACCAAACACGGCTCTGACTGCCCCATTTTGCACAGTTTGTAACTGCTTCAAATTCATCTAGGACATCCCTGTGAACAGGCTGTTACAGTAGCCCAATCGCAACTTTATCAAGAATGAAGCCAAGAGGGACATATTGACAGTATTGAGCTAGACCCTGATTTGACATAGATGTTTCGTTACATAGCCACAAGATGACTGAATTTGAGATACATATTTTTTCATAGAAAGATTAGCATCCAATGTTACTCTTAAGGTTTTAACAGATTTGCTCACTGGGATGGAGTTGCCTGCCACCTCAAAGGATTTCTATTGTACGGGAAGATTCCGTAATCTAGGATTAGAGGACAGTATGAGTAACTCCATGTTGGAGTCATTGAGGGCAAGGGAATTGGTTGCCATCCATTCTTGGATTTTGGAATAGATGATGTTTACGGTATCTACATCCTTATCATAGTTGCTTGAAAGTTTAAAGAGGATCTGCATATCATCAGCATAATTAGCTTAATGGACGTTCAGATCGTCAAGGAGGTCAAGGAACACCTCTCTGTCCATTAGACTCTCTGTGGAAGGATAACTTACCAAAGACATCCCTACCTTTACAGGTCTTAAATAGGGATGTGTCTTAGCTCCAACTTGATTTAATCTATGTGTGGCAGATCTCCTGATAATAAGGCAATTTATGAATGTTCCACCTAGATTGGGACCACAAAAGATTCCTTGTTTATTTTACGCTGGCGATTTTGCAATATTTGATCGGAAACCTACTGGAATTCAATGAATTCTCAATAAAATCTGGAAGTATCTTCTTGAAAATCACTTAGAGATAAATGCCAGTAAAGCTAACATGATGTCCTTCATGCACAAAATAAATAATACGAATTTTGATTAGTACCTTAACCAATATTGATGGGAGGAAGTGTGGGAGTTTGTATATATTTTTTTATTTTATTTATTTGCATTTAATCAATAAAAGATTTTTACAAAATGTATATTTAGGGTACTTAATTACAAACAGCAGGTCTGAAAATCAAGTGACAAATCAGATCCAGAAATGACAACTTTCATATTACATTTGTGTTATTACCCTCCCTCTGGAGATGCCAAATCTTATCCCACTATGCTAATAACATAATATGTATACCTCCATGAAAAGAAGAGCGGTGACTCATGGTCTTTCGTATGTTATATGGCATCCTCCTATTGTATGCGCTCCTTGTTTTGAATTATTTGGCTCTTGTCTCATGATGTTGACACTATGGGCCTAATTCATGGAAGTGTTTTATAATGGTGTTTGTAAATTGTTGAAAAAGCAATAAACTGGAGAAAAAAAAGGAAATTACAACTTCCATAAAGAGGTTTAACATTAAATTTGGGAGTTATTCTTTTATTCCACTTCTAAAGGTGTATAAATAGAAAGTTATCTCTACCATTTTTATATACTGCCAAAGTAGTATATATTAGTTTTGATTGGCTGTTAAAGGAAAAGTGACAGAAATTTCGCTATGGGATATGGCTGCCATAGGGTACTCCGATCCAAGAGATGTGGACAGAAATTAAGTTAGCCTCACTCAAAACATTGCCCATTACTAAGAAGCTAACTCTATATAGGCACATTATTTTGGCAGAAACAGAACCATTATTTGGGATGCTAGTGGGCACTTTGCAGGCTGGTTCCTGTGTTTATTAGAATTTATTTTGGAACAAGATAACTAGTTACTAAAAGAAATCAGAGTACCAGACAGAAGGCATAACATTAGGAAGTGGTGCCTACCAAAAAGAAATAAAGAAATCAAATGTGCGCCTGGGATAAGCAATGTAACAGTCTTCACTTTGATATTAAGAATAGTTTGTCAACATTTGCCTGAATATGCTGATATACTGCAAAGAACAACAGCATATGCTTCAGTTTCTAAGTAGGGGTGTTGCCACCACGTTTTTAAGATTTAAATCAAATAAATACAACACAAGGTCATCAGAGCTCGTTTTTATAGCTTTTGTTGGGATCAATCTACAGTAGAAACCTTGAAAAATCTTAGAATTGATTGTATTAAAGTGATATCTTTTTTTATTTCAACAGTGAATGGATGTTTACAATATTGATCCTCGCTCTATCAGTACATTTTGGATTTATGCAAAGTGTACAAATATCACTTTAATTACCCCATCTACCTATTGCAATGAAAAGACAATCGTATTGGATAATTTTAACAAATATTTGGAAAGTAATTATATAAGTGAATATTTATATTTCTTTTTTATATAAGTTAAGATTTGATTTGTAAACTTTTTTTTTTACCAGAACACAATAAAGCAAGACAATAAGGACTTCACAATGCCCCACCGAACTCACAGCCAACATTGCCATAAGAAATGTAATTGTTCTAGTTCAATGTAATTCTTTTTGTAAAGCGCAACTATCACCATTGCTGGTATCTTGGTGTTTAGTAGATTTAAGAATATTGGGACAGGACAGAGAAATGTGCAGGAAATGACCAATCAGTTGAAAATAGCCGGGTTTTCAAGGCCCCATGAAAAGAGAGAAGATCCGGCAAACGCTTGTGGACATCAGGTAGAGATTTTCAAATATGAGCAGCCTGAACAGAAGCATTTCTACCTCTGACGCAAAGATCAGAATTTGAGAGGAATTAGCTGTGGATGAGCCGAGTGAATGACTCAAGCAATGTCTGTGAAGGTTGGAGGATAGGAATATACGCTGATTGGTGTAGAGTGTTTTAAAGACAGGTTTAGTCTGATAGGTTACAGGAAGACGGTGAAGGCAACAAGTGGCAGAAAAGATAGAGTCAGAAAGCTTTAATCCAAAGCGGAGCCAGGCATCAGTGTTCTGAATGTACTGGAGGCAAACAATAGAACAGAAGCAGTGCATTACAATATTTAAGATAACTTGATATAAGACTATTGAAAATGTGAACTTTAGCAAGTAAAAAAAAATCGATGGAGCAATCCCTCCAAGGAGCATAAGTGAGAAAAGCAGACATGGGACATGACTGAAATGTGGGAGATTTTGGGTAGGAGCTGCAGCGATTTATTAAGTCTCAGGTTTCTGACAACTTGGACTGGCAATGGACATGGAGTAAGGTAAGTAGATTATAAGGTTTCAGAGCACAGATTAGAATGGAAAAGAGGAGCTAGAATGTCAATCTCAGTACCATTCAGCTTTGCCTTATTGTGGGACAACGAACAATCAACCGGTGTGAGGCATCATTCTAAATGATGAAAGGGCCAGATGGCTGGGATATGATCTCATTAGGGTTTGGTTGTTGTCAGCATACATAAAAAAGTGTAAACCATAATATTCAATATGTTGGTCAAAAGGAGAACCACCTAGGTTAAAAAGACCAAGGGAAATGGCAGAACCCTTAGGGACACCACAATTAAGCAGAACCCAATCTGAGGTGAAATGGGATAGGAATACTGCCTGGTAACTGTCCGACAAATGTAAACGGATTCAATCTTCGCCAGGCCAGAGACTTCAATGGAGACATGACGAGATAACAGCAGCTGTTGGTCGAAGGAATTGAAAGAAACCAACTGATCCGGACGAACAGAGCTGCAACACCACTCCCATCAGCTACTAGTCTAAATTCATCAAGTACACTGATGAGGATGGATTCAGTACCCGTATCTGACTGTAAGCAAACCTGACTTTATTGTCAATAGATCAATTGCAGACCAAATGTAATGAAACATGCAGACATGGGGAAAAATGCTGTCTAACTGGCCTCAGCACTGCAGTCGAGGATGAAGGGGGCCGTCTTTGGCTTAGTCGGTAGGCTCACACATCTCATCTGTAAATAAACTAAATCAGATCTAGCCTTTCAATGTCTGATGGTCATTAAAGAATTGTATATATTCATGGACATTTTTAAAAAAAGACATTCGATGAATTGCTTGTTAATAGGAGTTTTAAACAGCATATTAACTGGAATTTATTTTCCAACGCTAGTCACGGTGTTCAGTGTTGTTTAAAACGAATGTGCTACCACAAGGATATCCAAGATCGACAATCAAGGGCCAGATCTACTCCATGTTTTCATGATGTCCACGCATGACGCATATGAATACATTGAATCTAATTGGGAGTCATTTACATAGAATCTATCTGGAAAATCTGGTGCAGTTAAAGAGCGGATTAGGAGACCCCTGTACTAGCTGGATAACAAGTCTCCCTATGGACTTGTTTTAAGGCATGAATTTCTGACCTGACACATCAGTGACAGTATATTCAGTAAAAGTCAAACATGAACCAGAATTAAAGTTGGGTTCAGATTGGAAGCCTTGATGACGAATTTGGAGAAGTTGGCAGTTACAAAGTTGATGGATGCACTAGGCAGATAGCTTGGACTGGAGTACCCTCATGTAAGGGAGTTTAGGTAATTTCAGAAACACAATAAAGGTGGACAAAAAAAGCATCAGAGCTAGAGATCTTAACAACTGCAACTGTTATCGAATGAAACATTAAAATTCAACTGGTTTCAACCATTATGGCCATCTGAGGGTCAGGAAAAGTTATTGGACTTGGCTCATGTAGACCTATATTACTGATATAGGAAACCACAGTATGTTCTGACATGAACTCAATGGATGCCAGTCTCCAGCAAGGAACAAAGGTCAGGCACAGGCAGAGTATTTGCATTTTTTTTTTATTTGTATTTAATCATTAAGATTTTTTACAAAACAGTTGTGCAAACAACAATTTCGTCAGCATGAGTTCTCTGTCCAAGATAAATCTTGAAAGTTCTTTTGTTGGTTAGGTAACTAACGAGGGGGATCTTTGTAAAAGTAGAGCGGAGTTTACATTTTTTAAGATGTTAAAGGTTGCCAGTTGCCATCGTGTTCTATCCCCCCTATTAGTTTCGTCCCAGCAATTGTCTTGATCACTGAGTGCGAACTCGCTTAAAATGTCCGGCAAATATGATTCTCTTAAGCCTCCAGTGCTAGCACATTCAAGGATCAGATGACAAATTGATTCCGTTGCTGATTGATCAGTACAAAAGCGGCATTCTTTTTTCAGAGATAGACTTCTAATAGATAGAATTTCATTCGTTAGTAAGAGGTTAAATCTCGCTCTCATAAGCATATCTCGCGCTGGTCTTGATGGAATTTTTTTTATATAAGTCTGAATTTCATTTAATCTCCTTGTATTTGGTGGAAGGTGCTGAGTTAATTTGTTTTGGGCAGCTGTTTCTTTGGTTATGATCCAATCTAGTCGTTTCAGTTTCTTCTGAATTTTTGTTGGATTCACAAACAGAGTTTCTTCATCACTTTCCACTGATGCTAAGGTGTCATAGTTCAGGATGGACCAGGCTTTTAACATTTTATTGAAGCCACTTTTAATTTTTCTCGATATCAAATTGTATATCGTCTGGTCTTCTGACATTCTGCATTTGCGAAATAGCATAAGGGAGTTGATTCTAACTGTGCCTTTTAGGGAAATCAAGCTTAATTCCTGTCTTATCACTGCCATGGAGGTAGAGTTCGGCAAGGCTAATATTGCTCTCCAAAATTGGGCCTCAAGTTTTATCCAGAGTGTTATAGGTAAAGTTGGCATAGCGTCCGCCCCATAAGTTAATGATGCAACAACCTTTTTTGTTATAGAACTCTAGTACTGGTAGCAACGAAAATTGGCCAAATTTCCTATTTATGGATTTTCCTTGTCCGATCAGTTTCTTTATCTTCATTTTTAAATGCTCTTGCATTGCCTTTTCATGTTTTGAGTTGTCTAGGATCACTCCCAGATATCTGAGTTCAAGCAATTGGTTTGTCAGATGTAATGATATTTTTTCAGATTTTTTGGAGCTGTGCGAGATAATCATGAATTTGGTTTTCTTTTCGTTTATCTCCAGGTTGTTTGCCCTCATGTATTCCTCAAGGCTGCTCAACTGGCGCTGCAGTCCAATAGGTGTATGGTCCAGTAATATTAGATTGTCTGCATATAACAATCTGTTTATATGGGCGCTCCCTATTTTTGGTGGAAAACATCGGACTGATAGGTTCACTTCTTGTAAGTCACCCAGAAATGCCAAGAAGAGCGCTGGCGCCAGAGGACACCCCTGCTAAACTCCTCTGGCCGTCGGAATAGCTTTAGAAAGAAGGCCTTGCTCAGTTAGCTTCACCTTCATACTGGTGTCTGTATGTAAGGCTTTTATTGGGTCCAAGATGTCTTGAGGACATGCCCAGGCTTCCAGTTTTTTCCACAAAAGGGCGCGATCTACTTGAACGAAGGCCTGGGTAAGGTCGATGAAAATTATAAAGAGCCGCGGGCCACCTTCCAAGACTCTTCTTTTTAGAGTACTCAATAACAGAATGTTGGCCGAGGTCCCCAGGTTTTATTTAAGCCTGTTTGGCGCTGTTTTTGGCCAAAGGTTGAATTCTTCCAGAAGCAGGGAGCCAAAAACCTTCACTATGCAGTCCAGTAAGGCTATTGGCCTGTAATTTGCCGGGTCGGCTTTGTTCCCTTTTTTGTAAATAGGTACAACTATTGAGGATTTCCATGATGGCGGGATGGATTTTAATGTTGCACATCTCTTGAATATTTCGCTCAGGAGTCTTGCCCACTCTGACGGATATGCCTTACGGTCTATGTTGGTAATGCCGTCTGGGCCGGGCGCTCTCGAGTTTTTCAGTTTCTTTATTTGTCTTGTTATTTCATTTTCATCATCCAGCGATCTCCAGGCTATTTGAATGACCTCATTTGATGAACTTGGGCTTATTTGTGTCTTCTCAAATAGAGACTGGAAGAACTTTATCCACGCACCCTCTCCAATGTTTGATATAAACGCTGGCTCTGCTGGAGAGGTGGCCGTTTTTAGGAGCGATCAAAACTCTCTACTGTTGTTTGCTGTTATTGCAGTTATGATGTTCTCTGCATCTTGTTGGTATAAGGCCACACGATAATTATGGACCCAAGATTTGTATTTCCGTTGACTTTCATTCGCTGCCTTAATTGCAGATGTCGTTCCTAATTTAGTAGCTTGTCGCTTCAGTTTCTACATTTCCTTCTTTTTAGTCGCCACTTTTGGGTCATACTTATGAATATGTGACTTTATAAGGCCCTTTTTTCCAGTTTTATGACTGTATGCTGATAGCAATGGAAGATAGTCGATCTGTTTTTCGGGAGCCAGGTCTGACTGTGTATTATACTTTGACCTGAGGTCATGTATCTCTGCTGCTGATAACTTCAGTCTCGTGCGCTGATTATTGGTGCACAATGGCAAGTCCCCCTTTGGTTTTTCCGCCCTTTTTCTAGGCCATGTTGCACAGAGGAGATTGTGGTCACTGGCTGACGTTTCGACTACTTCAAATTCTGTCACAACTGATAAAATAGTTGTAGATACGAATATATAGTCTATTGTAGCTCTTGTAGCTTCTCGTTTCCAGGTTGGTAGGCGAGAAGAGTCTGGGAATATGCTATCTAAGTTGTGCAATCCTCTAGATTTCGTCAGTTTGAGCCAAGCCACTCCTCTTTTAGCTGTTGAACTTGCAGGGTCATAGGGTGCTGATTTATTTAGGGCTTGTATACACGTGGCGTTAAGATCACTGCAAATCAGAAGATAAGGTGCCAAGTGGACACCTATGGCTTCATCGGTTGCACTTTCCAGCGTTTCCAAGTACGCCGCGTCTGTAAGCGTCGCTGGGTTCCAATAGGTGTTTGTTATTATAATTACTGATGACTTTTTCAAGTCTTCTTTCAAGGTGTCCTCAAACCATGAAGCCTTAACCAAAAGCAAAGAGTTGTTGCTGATAAGAGTTTTTTTCCAGGGTGCATCCACAACCCTGCCTACAGGCGATCAAGAGCACCGAAGACGGTCGCCCCCTCGGCCCTTTCTTAGCCGGCGAGAACACTATTTCGTATCCGTCTAGTGTTGGTGCTTGCGTTAACCAAGTTTCTTGAATACACAGTAGATCATAATCTGCTAGTTTTATAGTTCCCTCTGCTGTCAAATGAGTGTGGCCTCTAGTGTTCCATGAGTCTAGGTGAAATAATGGCCTGAGTGTCGCTTCTTTATCGTTGATGTCTCTCTTTGGATTCTGGTTGACGCATTGCTATCTGTTGGTTTCTCTTTAGAGAGCTTTTGGCAGCCATGACCAAATGCTATGAAACGATTTTTGCTCTAGGTCAGGCCTGTTGTTATCATTGTCTACTAGTTTCTTTATGGTTCTTGTTATCGTGGTGACTTTGGTTTTATCACTCGATTTGTTGGCTCTTGTGTTCTCCTGAGTCTCAGGCTTAGTGTTGTTCTTACTCTTTTCTTTTTCTTCTGTAAAATGTACAGACTGACAATCCTTCGTTTGTCCCCAGTCTACAGCTTCATTTCTGTCTTTGTGGTACTGGATCTCTATGTATTTGCATTTGTATCTATTTGAAGAAAAGGAATGTCAATTTCGATCAGAAATGACTTGCAAAAAAACATTTACAGATGGCAGAGGCATTTCCCAGAAGGGTACCTGTACAACTGAGCAAAAATTAGAACACGTGGTAAGCCACTCCAAACAAAGCAAACGAAAAGAAATAGGTGATTTGCAAAGTTAACATTAACCTAGCGGGGAAAGTTCTTCAAACTAAGGAGCTGTTCTATTCAAATATACAATGTTACATTATTATGCTGCACTGAAGGCAGTGGTGGGGTCAGGTAGGGAGGATGCGGCTCAAGGTGGGAGGAGTTCCCTCTCTAGCAAGTAAGTGAAGTTTAAGCTGAGCTTTGCAGAGATCCACAGTTGGGCTGGCTTTGATTGTCATGGGCAGTGGGTTCCAGTGGAGCGGGGCGAGCAGGGAGAAAAAGCAGAAGCGAGAGGATGAACGGTGGATCATGGGACAGTGAGATTGAGTGCAGAGGAGAAGTGAAGGAACAAGATGGTGAGCAGACAGAAAAAGAAGAAGACAGGTCCTGCATCGGTTGATTCCAAAGGGGTTAATGTCACGGATTGCGATTGGTAGGTCAAGAAGGGTTTTAGACATGCCACACATAGGAGGTGGCATAGAAAAAGAGCATGTGTCGAATGCTTCTGAGAGGTCCAGAAGGATAAGGGTGCCGGTACCATTACTGTTTGTGAGTCCCCTGAGGTCATCAATTATAGCAAGGATGATTGGCTCTGCTCCCTTGCCCGATCGAAAGCCTGCCTGGTGATGGTTGGGTAGGTTTTCGAGTTGTCGTTTTTTATTTATTGATAGCGGACACTCCGTTGGTTGGATGGACCTTGTCAACGTATCTCAAACGTGTTGTTAAATGTAGAAAGGGCCTAATGGCGCTTTTATAAAAGTAAATCTTATTTGTGGAAATGCTTTTCTTACATATTGTGGTATTATCTTACTGGCTATAGGGTATTGGCATTTTATCATTAGTCTGAAAATGTTTAACCTTCATTTTATCTATTGTTTTTTTTATCATCTGTATGTTTTAAACCTATTTCTTCTATTATACAACCTTTTATGGCGAATCCACCAAAATACAGCATTAGTGACTGAGGTTATTTTCTTCATTGAGTGGTTGTAGTTGGTCAGCAGTTGCTCTTTCAAGTAGTTTGCATCAGCAGGGGTGGAGCGGGAACTAAAAGAGGCCCTGGAAATAATTAGTAGGGACGAAAAGAGGCCCTGGAAATAATTAGTGGGGACGAAAAGAGGCCCTGGAGATAATGTTCAAAGTGGCCCCATATGACACATTTTCAGCAAGCCCAATGCTTTAGCTGTGAGTAAATTTGGAAATACCACACAAAAGAGGCCCAGGGTGCAGAGGCCCACAGGGAAATCTCCTGAGTTCCTTGTAGGCCAGCTCACCCCTGTTTGCGTGGAAATGGGACCTGGGGCATAGATCCATAATGTGCTGTGTGTGTTCGATTCAGTGCCTAGATCTCGAGGGGCCTTTAGGTTTCAGTGTCAAATTTCACAATGGATTAGACTGTCCATGCAGAAAACATGCTAATGATTAATCCGGAGCTGGTGTGCATTATGTGCCTATAAACAGTGGGGCTCCAGTCTAGCAAAGGCATAATTGCCGAGAGAGGTAATCGTGGAATCTGCGAGTGAAGCATACTCTATCCAATCAAGGGCGATTATCATCACACCGAGCAGGCAAGTAAGGAGGCGGGTGGCACAGTAATCGTCAACACAAAACGCAGGGTACCCCAGGTTACTAAACTCGCTCTCGCCGGGGGCAAAGACTGGGGGAAGCTAAAGTACAAGAGCCCTCCGTTGCATCAAGATACGTTGAGGGTAAAAAGCAAAAGCATCTAACTCACACCCAAACGCCATTCTACTGCACACACATCCATAGCGATAAACACCCAACATGTGATCAACAACAGCCCCTGCAGAGAACTCACAAGGCATGTGCAAGTCCAAAGCTACCGGGAGAGTAATGGCTGAAATGGAGAGCACCCAATAACGAGCATGGCACACACAAGTGCCGAATCCTCAACAGAGCACAATATATAGGAATAAAAACAAGGCACCAAGGCAAGGACACTGCACAATGTGAGCTACAAACAGAGGTGTCACATTAGCCATCAAACCAGGGGCCCTGCTACACGGCTCCATGTCATCACAAGAAATCCCAAAATAGTGAATGAAATAATGCTGGGGAAAAAAGATTGCATGCTTTTTTTCAATTGGCGGGCGGGGGGATCGCCCCTTTTCCCACGTTTTTAACCCCACCCCGAATCACCCCCCCACACTTTATAACCCCTTACCCCCACTCGCATACATATATTTTTCGTTACTTTTTCGGTATTATTTCATTCGTGTTTTTTTCTCTGTATAATCACTGGATACCCTGCTTAGACATATGGCGACTACGTCAATCACCGCACGCCACCACCAAACAAGAGGAGCAGCACCGCGCAGGATGGGCCCATCACAGTGGAGAGCGAGGCTGCTCAGAAGTAATAATGGGACCCCCCCCCCACCCCCCCAGAGGGGGCAGGTAGTGTGTGGTAATGGCCTTAAAGCCTAGCATGGGCGCAGTGATCACAGGCTGTGCTCCTCCTCAGATCCTATCTCTTTCCTGTCTTCACTTCCAATGTCAATAGTTTCAGCTGATATGCAGCAATACAGCACTACCCAACAGCCCAAACTAAACTGACCCACCACAGTAGCTGTCACTAGGGGATAACTGTAGCTACTGCTCCTGCACTGATGGGTCACAGACCAATGCTCCCGCCACTGAACGATTACATCCTCTCCTATTGCTACCACAGAGGGAGGAAGGAAACCAATTCACTGCTTACTCAGGGAAAGCAGCAACTGCTCCCCGTGCAGATGAAGGATGCCAGCAGCTACCGCGCTCATCCCAGCCACCAGGGGCAGGTGGTTCTTGGCCGCGGTGGCAGAAGATTATGACAAACTCCAGAGACATAAATCAATGCAGGAACATGATATTTGAAAGAAATAAAAAAAAATATTCAGTCTGTATGTTAGATTGCAATCTGCCCTAGCAATCATAGTCAATGGGGAGGGGTTATGGTTCAATGCTAATCTGAAAGAAAATTAAAAAAAATGAAAACTGCATTGGCATTTCTTTTCACGTTATTCCCATGGCCTGGTCCAGTGAGACGCCTTTCTCCTGTATAACGTGGGCATAATTCTGCATTGCATTGTAGACACAAAGGGCCTGATTCATGGAATCGTGCGCGTTTTTACCGCAAGTCCTGCGCGCCAAGAACGAACCTGTGTGAGCCGGCGCACAGATACAAATCTTGAATTCTACATGCATTATACCCCTATGCGCAAGTCACGCCTGGAACACCCCCGATACTCTCACACGCACAGACAAAATAGCCAGGAACAGCCACATTTGAGCTCACTCCAGTCGCGAATACTTGCTCCCTGAAATCAGTGCCTGGGTTCCCTGCGCAGGGTAACCCGTGACTGTCACTGGCACCCCAACAACATGCGCAGAATTTATCATAACTCGTGATAACCTGCGTGCGAACCCTGTAAACTGTTCCTGCACCCCACTATGCTGTATACCCAGCCACCAAAGTACGATCGGAACCCCGTCTGCTTGCTGCACCCCTCAATCCAACATGCAGATGCGCCCCCATATTTGCGCATCTACGGGGCAAGTACTTACGCCTGCTTTAGGCTGGCGTAGAATTCGAGGGTTCTGCGTGAGGTTTCCGCAGGCGGGAGAATGCACGGTCAAACCCATGAATTTGCTTTTACATGCACTGTTGTGGACTTGCGAGGGACTGCCTACAGGCCGTCCCTTGGCACGCCCACTTTTGAACAAGTTCTTTCCCATTTTCCGTGGTCCGCCAAGTATCCGCCCTCTGCACAGTCCCCGCGCACGACCTGCATGGAATCTCACGCAAGGCCCTTCACGGCTCGCACAGGTGTACCGCGCCTGCGCGGACTCCAGGCAAGTAGTACCGCGCATTCGATTCCATGAATCGACGAACAGGGATTTGCGCGCAATTTCACGTGCAATTCCCCTTTTCCCTGCACAGGTTATTCCATGAATCCCCGCCCAAGAAGCTTAAACCCCAATGCCATGTCCCTTTATGTTGCTAGCAATGTCGTCAGCCGTGTGCTTCTAACCCGAAAGTCCAAGTGATAAACAGAACATGGTGTGCAAGCCTGCCGCATTCATCTGCTGCCCTGATAGATTCCGCGAGCAGAGCACTTAACGATGAATTCTTTAGGCCTCTAATGCGGTCACTGGCGCAGCCCCGGATGCCACGTCTCTTTGCAGGTTATCCTTTCATGCTTCATGATATATCCGTCTTGCGAATGTCGCTTCCCATCTAAACTCGAACCAGCAGACGCTGCCGGATGTTCTTGGTAATTAGTTGTGAACCCCTCTACATCAAAACTGCCTTTGTGTGCCAGGTGCCACTCTTACCGTTTCCGGAACAAACCCCAAATATGTCTGAGCAGAAGGTTTTATTAAAAAAAAAAGTTGCATGATTTTTATTAAAACACAGCACAATAATGTTCCAAACAAGCAGAAAATGGGTCCTATTTTCCATCGCATCAGGCAATTTCTCACGATGAGCCTCGCAGTCAGTGTTGTGTCTTCAGCAGAGGTGATTATATAAATCAACCACGAATGCCTCTATATTTCTTTATTATTTACAGGTGTACAGATGTAAGCATATATCTGTTGGGCTCAGCTTTTTCATGTACTTTTCATTTTCACAGTACACGGGGCAGCCCCATTATTACTTATATTTCAGTGCAATTGTTTGTGACGCACATGCATTCCCTTCTGTGACCCGACTTCTAACAAGCAGTAGCTTTCATCCCTCAGTGATGGGAATATTACCTCGTAATGGGCGCAGTGGTTGCAGTTATCTGGTGATGGTGGAACAGTAACTGCAGTTATCCCCTGATGATGGGAACCGTAGCTGCAGCTATCTGGTGATGGTGGGAACAGTAGCTGCAGTTATCCCCTGATGATGGGAACCGTAGCTGCAGTTATCTGGTGATGGTGGGAACAGTAGCTGCAGTTATCCCCTGATGATGGGAACCATAGCTGCAGCTATCTGGTGATGGTGGGAACAGTAGCTGCAGTTATCCCCTGATGATGGGAACCGTAGCTGCAGTTATCTGGTGATGGTGGGAACAGTAGCTGCAGTTATCCCCTGATGATGGGAACAGTAGCTGCAGTTATCCCCTGATGATGGGAACCGTAGCTGCAGTTATCTGGTGATGGTGGGAACAGTAGCTGCAGTTATCCCCTGATGATGGGAACCGTAGCTGCAGCTATCTGGTGATGGTGGGAACAGTAGCTGCAGTTATCCCCTGATGATGGGAACCGTAGCTGCAGTTATCTGGTGATGGTGGGAACAGTAGCTGCAGTTATCCCCTGATGATGGGAACCGTAGCTGCAGTTATCTGGTGATGGTGGGAACAGTAGCTGCAGTTATCCCCTGATGGTGGGAACCATAGCTGCAGTTATCCCCTGATAATGGGAACCGTAGCTGCAGCTATCTGGTGATGGTGGGAAAAATAGCTGCAGTTGTCCCCTGATGATGGGAACCGTAGCTGCAGTTATCTGGTGATGGTGGGAACAGTAGCTGCAGTTATCCCCTGATGATGGGAACCGTAGCTGCAGCTATCTGGTGATGGTGGGAACAGTAGCTGCAGCTATCCCCTGATCCCCTCATGATGGGGACACTAGTTTCAGTTATCTGCTGGTGATGGGCACAGTAGTTGCAGTTATCCCCTGATAATGGGAACCGTAGCTGCAGTTATCTGGTGATGGTGGGAAAAATAGCTGCAGTTATCCCCTGATGATAGGAACCGTAGCTGCAGTTATCTGGTGATGGTGTGAACAGTAGCTGTAGTTATCCCCTGATGATGGGAACCGTAGCTGCAGTTATCCCCTGATAATGGGAACCGTAGCTGCAGCTATCTGGTGATGGTGGAAAAATAGCTGCAGTTATCCCCTGATGATGGGAACCGTAGCTGCAGTTATCTGGTGATGGTGGGAACAGTAGCTGCAGTTATCCCCTGATGATGGGAACCGTAGCTGCAGTTATCTGGTGATGGTGGGAACAGTAGCTGCAGTTATCCCCTGATGATGGGAACAGTAGTTGCAGTTATCCCCTCATGATGGGGACACTAGTTTCAGTTATCTGCTGGTGATGGGCACAGTAGTTGGTTATCCCCTCATGATGGGGACACTAGTTTCAGTTATCTGCTGGTGATGGGCACAGTAGTTGCAAAAAATAACACATCTAATAAAATACAATATATAAAAAAATGTAAGAAACGTTTGATTTTCTCAGATATAAAGCGTTTTCACTAAAACCATAAATAGAATCGAGCACGTTCTTGCAAGGAAGGGAAAACACCAACATCTGTGCCTCGCTAACGGACAAACATTATACAGTCTAAAAGAAGGTAAAAAGGATCTTTCTTCTAGGCATCTTTAAAATTGGGCAAAAGAATGAAACATGAGTTAAATCTTCCACTGTTATTCCATTACAGCCACAAAAAGGGTCACTGGTCTGTATCTTGCTACTAGACCAGTTAGCCACTAACAAAACTAGAGATAGACGGTTTACTCTGAGATTCAATAGGATACCCCTCTTACGTGTGTTGGAAAACTAGCTGGTGTAATTATCCAAACTCAACTGTGGGCTATGCTCCAGAAAGTATTGCACGGTGGGCTTTTGAAACTCACAGCTTTGCTGAATTAGTTATTTTTCCAGAATAAAAGTAGCTTTACATTTTGAGATAATAACGACCCTGTCCTCAAAAGGCCTCATAAGTAGATTACTTAATCCCATTGAGGATAGAACCTGCTTTTAAAACTTCCGCCATGGGCTACGGCTGCCCACCTCTGATGTCAATAGGTTCTTTATGAGCCAAAGTGAGAGACGATGATCATCGTCCCGAGTGCAACACAGCCTTGCCCACAACATCAGTGGTTTCAGGTTTAAGGTACCCGAAATATAACCCCAGACAGCTTCCCAGTGCAACAAATGTGTACAACACCATCCGATACTTCAAACAGACCATGCAGGAAATTATCCTCTATTCGTTGGATTGGGGTTAAAAGAGAATGGCCCCACACTTGCCGTTGGCACCACTTTAGCCTTAGAAATGGGGCAAATAGTCTCCAATGAACAGCCACCCAAGTTCGTACTAAATCGCAGCGCTGCCCCATTCACTTGCATACATTTTGTGGTACAATTAGACACCTGAGACCTCACTCCAAGTTGCAGTTATCCCTTGATGATTGGAATGTAGTTTCTGTTAAGCCCTGATGGTGGGAACAGTCATTGCAGTTATCCCCTGATGATTGGAACAGTAGTTGCAGCTAATCCCTGATGATGGGAACATTAGGCGCAGTTATCTGGTGGTGATGGGCACAGTAGTTGCTGTTATCCCCTGATGATGGGACCAGTAGTTGCAGTTATCCGCTGATGATTGGAACAGTAGTTGCAGTTAAGCCCTGATGATGGGAACAGTAGTTGCAGTTATCACATGATGATGGGAACAGTAGTTGCAGTTATCTGCTGGTGATAGAAATAGTAGTTGCAGTTTTCCCCCCGATGATGGGAACAATAATAGTTGCAGTTATTCCCTGATGATGAGAACAGTGGTTGCATGTATCCCCCGATGAAAGGCACAGTAGTTGAATTACCCCTGATCATGGGAACAGTAGTTGCAGGTATCCCCTGATGATGGGAACATTATTTGCAGTTATCCCCAGTAGATGGTGTTGGGATGGTTCCCTGGTATGCCAGAGGTCATCTGGAGCTTCACCCGACTCTCAAGGGCCCAACACTCATCCCCAGAATAAACAGACGACTCAGCCAACGGCAAGTAGGAACTGTGGTTCATTACAAAAAAAAACAACAGGGACCACCCAAGACAATCAAGATTCTCCACTACTTCTCAACTTTACAATGCATGCTCCCCGGTTTTGTGTCATCACCTGGGCCCTTCTCCAAAAACCTATCCATGTTGCGGATTGGGTGCTAAGAGTGGTATCCCTTATGGATGTACCCTATAGAGGTTATTCTACTGGTCCTTGCATGTCAGGTGGTTGGCCTATCCCGTCCCCAAGAAATTATCTATTACATTGTTGCAGAGTCGTGGGCTTACCATTGGTTCTTGTCCCTTGCCAACCACCCCTGATTTTCTATTTCATGATTGGCTAGAGCTGAACTTCCCAGGGCTGGGACTCGATTCAGTTCTCTGTACACCTCTTCAAGGTGATGTGAAACGTCTATGTGTCTGTATTGTATCTGGTAATGTACCACCTTTGCCTATGAGAATGTATCTCCACATTGCAACACTTGTTTCACTCTCCGTCTGGGTTGCTGGGATCGGCTCTCCTTTCCCACCATGGGTGAGTGCCCATTTTCTGGCTGGGCTGCATCACAGGGCTTGCAGACCACAAAACGGAGCTCTTGAGCCTGCATTTATGAGGATTTATTAAATATTTCTGCAGCTGGTCCCTTGTTGTCTAAAGTTTGGAATGTGACCGGTTATCTCTAACCTTGGCTGTGAGCTTGCATCACGCTCTGTGCAGCCTGAATCAGCTCCTCCTGTCTCGTGCTCTGTGGCTTGAGGCCTGCTGTAATTTTCCTTAGACTCATAATATGATGTGTGCATGCTTGTGTTATACTAATTAACCTATACATTAGTCACACATGGTCCTACCAGGCTCCATATATACTCCGGTAGTTCCACAGGGTTATTTGTCATAAGTATCTGCAAGCTTGCTCAGGATCTCGTGTTGCCTTGCGTTTCTTCATTTGGCTAGTGAAAAAATAATAAAGCTTTGACAGTATGTATATGTATCTGTCCTCTAACTATAGAACTGTGTGTAAGAACTGTGTAAGCATTTTCTTCGTGTATGCAAATGTGTGTTTGTGTAATGCGGTGCAGGACTGTGAGTGTGCTTCATGACTAACGCTGCTATGTCATGGTGTCTCTAATGACGTCAGCATAATGGCTTCTTGGTGCTTAATCGAGACTGTTCATTAGGGTATTCCCACCCACAATCTTGGTTGATTCTCCTATACCTGTAAAGATATGTATTTATTTTAATTTTATTTATTAACATTTATATAGTGCATAGCACAGCAGCCCAGTGGAATCGTGTGTACTAGATTATCTCTTCAGGGGATACCTTTCCGTGTACGTGTCAGCCAGTGGTGCATTTGGAATTCGTCTGAAATAAGATGGGTGACTTTGACTATCCCTGGCTCGTCATCCTGTCATGTTCATGGGGGTGAGGAGGGGCATTCCTGGGACTCTCTCTTCAGTTATCTGCTGGCGATGGGCAGAGTTGTTGCAGTTATCCCCTGATGATTGGAATAGAAGTTGCAGTCAAGCCCTGATGATGGGAATAGTAGTTGCAGTTATCCATGGTTGATGGGTATTGAGGTTGGTGTTATCCCTTTAAGATGGGAACAGTAGTTGCAGTTTTCCACGGATGATGGGAACAGTAGTTGCAGTTATCTGCTAGTAATGGGTACAATAGTTGTAGTTATTTCCTTATGATGGGCAAGGTAGTTACAGTTATCTGCTGGTGATGGACTGTGCATTTGATGTTATCTCTTAGTGATGGTGGAATAGTTACTACAAAGCGTTATTGATGGGTGGAGTAGCTGCTGTCATTCCTGAGTTATGGAATAGTAGTTACTGCTGTCAGTCCTCAGCGATGGGTGGAGTAGGTGCTTTCCAATTTCAGTGATGGGTAGAGTGATTGCTGTGAACCTGCAATGGTGGGTGGGGTGGGTGCTGATATTCCTCAGTGATGAGTGGAGTAGTTGTTGACATTCCTATGTGTTGGTTGGAGTGGTTGCTGTGATCCTCAGTTATGGGCACGGTAGTTGTAGTTATCCCTCTGCGATGGTCCAGTATTCGCTTTCATCCCACAGTGATTCGTGAAGTAGTTATTGTGATTGCTCAGTAATCGGTGGAGTAGATGTATTCATCCCTCAGTGGAGTAGTTGCTGTCATTCCTCAGTGATGGGTGGATTAGTTGCTGCCAGTGCCATCCCTCAGTGATGGGCACAGTAGGTGTAGTTATCCCTTGACAGGACCAGTATTTGCTTTCATCCTTCAGTGATAGGTACAGTGATTGCTGTAAACCCATAGTAATGGGTGGAATAGATGCTGTCATCACTCAGTGATGGATGGAATAGTTGGAGACCTCCTTCAGTGAGGGGTGGAGTAGTTGCTGTCATCCCTCAGTGATGGATGGAGTAGTTGTAGACCTCCTTCAGTGATGGGTGGAGTAGTTGGTGTCATCCCGCATTGATGTGTGGAGTGGTTACTGCCATCCCTCAGTGAAGGGCACAGTAGTTGTAGTTATCTCTCTATGATGTACCCATAAATTGGAGTTATCCTTTCATGATGGGTTCAGTGTTTACTTTCATCCCTCAGTGATAGGTGCAGCTATTACTGTAATCCCACAGTGATGGGTGCAGTAGTTGATGCTGTCACCTTCGGGTGGTTGCCTTAGTTGTTGTCTATAAGTGAAGACCACTATCGGATTTTTCTGATCCGTTTAAAAACACAAGGCCTCTAAGTGGCTGTATATGTATCTATTTGCACAAAAGGGATGTCAATTTCTATCCGAAATTACTTGTGATAACACATTTACAGCATAAAGATGAGAGCAAGTAGTGAGCAAGTTTATGAGGATGTAAAATATGTGGACATATACCAGGGACAAAACAAAACTAACAGAAACAAAATTGATAAAAGGAAACAGCTGACCCACAAAGGTAGCATTGATCTAAGGGGGCAGATGCTTAAACCCAAAGAGGAGTACTAATTAAATATACAAAAGTACATTATCATGCAGGACTGTAAACTGGTACTGGGTTTAAGGTTGCGTTTAGTGTAGTCTCAACTCTATCAAATAATTCAACGTTTGTGGTTGCTGGATGAATGTAAGACTATGAAAGAGCATAGGCAGAGAGCATACGCTTAGTACAGATCAGACACTGAGAGAAACTATTGGGGTGTAGAGAGTTGCTGTGTCTGTTTGAATGGGGCAGTCGGGAGAGAGGGCAAAATGGAGTATTGCTCCGAGCTGTTGACCAAAAGGATAGTGGGCTGGCACCCATGCGGACCGCGCTGTGTGTGTCTTGTATCAGTGTTCACAGGGATACTTGCTGGCGCCCATTGAGTGGTTGGGAATTGAATTGTGCTATTTTCATAGAAACCAGGAATGCGCTCCAAGGACTTCTAGCAAGCAGAACCGAAGGTTTCTCAGAGCTCCTGAGGAATCCGAAGTTAACCCTTGAAGTATGCTCTGCACAAAAGCACTCTGAACTGGGATCCCATTTTCCCTCTAGGTGGTCAATTGGGTGTGACGAGAGCCAGGTGTTCCTCCCACCCCCCGCAACAGCACCAGGGCCCTCAGCATTAGATCTTCTCTAGAGCATTCCACCTTCTCGATCCAAGTGACCATCTGGAGCCAAGACATGGCCAGGAACGTGCAGTTGCCACTCGGCATCACTGCTGCCATGCTGGGACTGGTGCTCTCCTGGAGGGTGCCTTATGGTTCTTGGCTGCTCCGCTCTGTGGAGCCTTCTATTTGGTCAATGAGAGTCTTCTGACTCTAACCCTGTTACCATCTGGAGACGACTTGCTCTATCGAGCACCCAACCTAGATGCAGGCCCTGCGTCTCTGTCAAAGTGCTTACATTTAGCACAGGAGGGCGAAAACGCAAGAATGTCGCTGATTGGCTCCTGTAACGCCTACAGTTCATATAAGAGTGTGGGAGACCAGGTTTTGGCGACTAGGTTTTTTAAATGGAACAGCAGGAGTTGTCACAGCTGTGAATAGCTGCTCTAATTGGCCCGGCAACATTGTTCCTCAATAATATGCATCAGAGGTATGTCTCCTCCAGCACATCCGTGTAAAATAGACAGGCGGCACCATGCTTGCACGACCCAGTTCAGTGTGAGCCTTCCATTTACTCCCAGGGGAGCTGCTCTCCTCAGGTAAACGATCCAAGAAAAGGAAGAAATTGGGTGCAACAGCGGGTGTATGAATGAAAAAAGTGTACCAAAAATTAGCAAAACCTCAGGATTTCAAAATGGCATTACGAAATAGCATTTCAAAAGTGACCAACAATATATAAGGGGGTCAAGAGAAAGGGATAACCAAGGTACATGGGAGTAAGTACATGGGAGTGCATGGGGCATTTCAGCAGATGAGGGAAGTGAAACCCAGAGAGCTATGGTGATTTGCCAAAGATCACATAATTAGGCCAAATGAAGAAGCAGGATCAGACTCCTGGTCGCCTGGTTCTAGGGATGACTACTAAATCCTAGTCTCTGTCTCCTTCCCATTCCCAATGACAGGTGCAGTCTTAGCCTGCGTACCGCGGTGCCAAGCAAGGCTGATGCTGCTCTGCTTCAATGATAGGCCCAGTCTTAGCCTGCGTCCCGCGGTGCCAAGCAAGGCTGATGCTGCTCTGCTTCAATGATAGGCTTAGTCTTAGCCTGCGTCCCGCGGTGCCAAGCAAGGCTGATGCTGCTCTGCCTCAATGATAGGCCCAGTCTTAGCCTGCGTCCCGCGGTGCCAAGCAAGGCTGATGCTGCTCTGCTTCAATGATAGGCCCAGTCTTAGCCTGCGTCCCGCGGTGCCAAGCAAGGCTGATGCTGCTCTGCCTCAATGATAGGCCCAGTCTTAGCCTGCGTCCCGCGGTGCCAAGCAAGGTTGATGCTGCTCTGCCTCAATGATAGGCCCAGTCTTAGCCTGCGTCCCGCGGTGCCAAGCAAGGCTGATGCTGCTCTGCCTCAATGATAGGCCCAGTCTTAGCCTGCGTCCCGCGGTGCCAAGCAAGGCTGATGCTGCTCTGCCTCAATGATAGGCCCAGTCTTAGCCTGCGTCCCGCGGTGCCAAGCAAGGTTGATGCTGTTCTGCTTCAGTGATGGGTGCAGCCCTTGTCATCGCCGGCGATGCTTGTTGCTAATCAATGTTGATCCTGAAGGATGCCCTTGGAGGACCTAATTCCTTCTCTTTTCTTCATCCCACGCAGGGCTGTTGCTGCAGGAGGTGAACATGGCGGGGATGAATGAGATGCGCTTCACCGAGGAGAAGCCGCTGCTCCGCGGACAGGACACCGAGATGGTGAGTACCTCTGATTCTTCCCTTTCTTCGAGTCCCTACCCATGATTGACAGCCATAGTGTGGAGGCGCTTCTCCAATTTGTGGGCTCATTCACAGAGGTATGTTTATTGTTTGTTCAGATAGCATTGTAGTACATTTGCGGGAATTCTGAGTCAGCATTTTATTTACTGCATTCCACTTACCTGAAATTTCAGCCATTTGTATGGCGAAGTCATAATGCCAGTCTGATGCTTGCTTAAGGCACTAAACCCAAGACTTTAAAAAAAAGATGGCATTTGCCAATTGCTTTTCAACACAGTACCCCAATACATCGAGGGGACATATTTAATTGAGTGAGATGTGCCAGGGTGAATCAATCAGGTAGACTCTTGATCTTTTAAATTTTATGGTGAGTCACAGTTCGAAGACATTGCAACATTCTTGAAATTCCATATCGAAAAATGGGTTTGACAACTGAAGCTGGTCTCTCTGCCTCAAGCAGGCAGTCACTAGGTCTTCAAAAGCATCTCCTGGTGCAAGAAGCCATCAATCCTAAACACCGAGATGAAACTATAAGGAGAGCTTGGTAGGTTGAGTGCCTGCTTCAAAGATTTGTATATTACATCCTGGTCAAAGATTCCATTTTGGGAGCATAACTAAATCAGATCTCAGAGCTTTTAATAATACATGTTAATATTACTGAAATCTGTGCTCCTTATTTTATCTATTTTAGTACGATGAAAGTCGGAGTTGCCTAAGGCATAATTGAACACGTGAGTTGCAGTTTACATGTGGATCTCTGGACTAACCCATCCAGGAATCTCACTGCAGGGATGAAGTCGGCTCTCAGCAGGAGAACATTCACAAATGTGGCCATACTTCCTATGCTCTCTGCGACCCCCTCTCTGACCTAATCCACGAACTCAGTTTTTCCAATCATGTAGAGTTCCTGCTTTTAAAGGCCTTGCTCAATTTTAACCTGGCAGTCCCTCGCCTAAAGGGAGCATTTTCCTTGGAGATTTGAGGACATTTTCCAATCTGGCCCAAGTCGCGACGGGTATTTTAGGAAGTCTGATTGAGTGGCAAAGATGTGCAGATCACTAAACTTCAGGAAGGCATTTGAGGGTTCTTTGTAAGCCCCACCTCCGAGAGAGGTAACCGGGGCGGTCTAAAACAAAGGGCTTTCAGACATATGTGCGGAACAATTAGCTTGACTTACTCACTTTCAGCAAAATATATTCTCAGGCAAAAATAGATCTATTTCTTTAGGGTGATTTTTCCATCGGTCCCACTCTAATATGCATCCGCAAGATCAGGCCCAGTGTATATTACAGGCATTCATACATCATACATCTATTTTTTATTTACAATATTGAATTTATGACTGAAACGAATCATTTATTAAAATATGAGTTGACTACATCTAACATATTTTCAGCATGTCCACACTCCTGCACTAAAAGACACAGTCACACATTTTAACAACGTTTATTTGCCAGCTACAGGCCCATGGTCGGGCTTCGCCAAGAGTCTGGACACATCAAGGGTTGTGCTCCGCCCTAAACCTCAGCATGTTTACACTGCTTAGCTTATGGAAGAATTCAGCAATGATGGTCCTCGCGCCACTGGACTGTGTCTTACTAATGTACTTCTCCCTAAAACATTTGAGCAAAGGTGACTGAGCATAAAAACACAATCAACGGGGACGCTATTCCACATGATAGCTAGCTAGGGTGACCAGACGTCCTGGTTTTGCCGGGTGTGTCCTGGTATTTTTTACTTTTTAAAACCCTGTCCCGGAATTTGAGGTATGGGTGGCTACCATCCTGGTTTTTGCCTGGAACCGATGAAACAAATCCTAAAATCGGGCCCGGCACTGCCCTCTGCTCACTTTTTCATATATGGTTAACAAAGGGGGTCTGTTCTGACGTGTAACGTTTTGGGGGCGGGGCTACTTATTGACTCTAGTAGGCCCAGGTAATTTCTATTGTGTCCAAGGAAATTCAAAAACACTGTAAATGTGAAGATGTACAAGAAGTAGTTCAGACAAAAATAGATATCATATATACAGCTTGTAAATTTATTTTGCTGCTGGATGCATTTAGTAGACATGCATCAGTATTATTAATAAAGAGCTGTTTGTAACGAGAGCAAACAGAAATACAAAACAAATTTTCATTCAGAGATACTGGGTGTGCAGGGAGATTAGATCACAGTCTTAGCCCTACCCTCACACCATTGTAATGGCCAAATAAATTGACAGAATGCAGTAATAAAACAAAAAAGTAACCACCACCACTAGTGACAAGTGATTAGCGTGTGTTCAATGCAAGACAACCCAAAACAAAAGCATTAAATGGGGAAATTCTTGGTTGTCTGTAGCCAGGCTGGAGGGTGACCTAACACGTTGTATTTCTGTTTGCTCTCGTTACAAACAGCTCTTTATTAATAATACTGATGCATGACTGCTAAATGCATCCAGCAGCAAAAGTCGAGGGACTAATATTGGGGCACAAGTCGAGGGACCAAGTGGGTGGACGGCGTACGCCCAATATTTTGAGAGGGCAGATGGCGTCTCTGACATTCTGCTTTAAAGGATATGTTTTATTGTAGAATCTTACATCTAAAATGTGCGTTCCTTTTGTACTTACCCAGCAATGTAAATGGAAAATCTGTTCTGCTGTCAAGTGCTTATTTGTCCTGTGCACTTTCTTCAATTGTGAAAGAGAAGTTGAGTGGAATGTGCACATTTCACTGTAGGATATATTCACTTCCTGTGGCATCAATGAGTACGTCAGTGTCCCTCCACTTTTTTTTTAATTACACCGCCTCTCCATGAGTACGTCAGAGTCCCCCCACTTTTCTTTTTAGAACTCGAGCCCTTGAAGATATGTATTTGTTTTCAAAAGGTGTTTTTGGTTTCTTACTCATTTAGTGTTATAGGGCTAAACGCCTTGTACCCTGCGCCAGCTGATCTTAGCAGCACTTCTTTTGTGCTCACGCATTTCCTTCTTTTAAGGTGTACTAAAAAAGGGGGGTACCCACATACTCCAAAGAACCCCTTCATCCATCCTCGACCATCTTCACCTGCTCTAAGCCACACTGCTTACTGTTGGGGGCTGCTCCGGGTCACCGGGCAGCCCAAGACACTCAGGTCGGGATCGCCCGACGGTCCCGCTGCGCGGCGATCACGCTGTGGATAATGATGTGGGGGTCACCCCACAGCGCTCCAGGGCACTGGAGCCCACACACAGCTGGGATCACCCAGCACACAACGGCCCCGGCTCTGGGGCACCTAGGCCAGGGTCGTCTCCAATCGCCATGGTCACATAGCCAACAAACAGTGGAGGTCGGCGGTGCTCAGCAGGGGCGCTGGCCTCGTGGTGGGCCGGGTCCTTGGGCCTGCACCACGCGGTGTTGCACCAGGCAGGCGCGTGAAAGAACCACACCGGAGTCCAAGTGTGGTGTGACTGTCGAGCCGGAAGCGGCTCAGTCCTTTTATTATGTTGGTCACGTAGCTGAGCCACGTGACCCATTAAAACATCCTGGGAGCTACCATGCTCCCAGGAGGGGTTACCATGCAACACTTACAGCCAGAATTGTGTTGCTTTCTGGTGGATTTTTAAAAAAATAAAAATTAAGGTTCAAGTTAGTTTTGATTTCTTCACATTTAGCGTTCTTATTTTCAGTAAAAGTTATGTTTAGCTCCTGTTCGTCATGGTTGTAGAATTATTTTTACTGCTTACCATTCAAAACAGATGAGTTGTCATAGAATCTCCAAAAGACTTGAATGAAGGAAAATGGAGAGGTTAATGTGACGAATCGCTTCTGCTCTGCAGGAGTACAAGGATGAGTAGGGGTAAAATTCCCACTCAGCCCTCACACTCCTACAAACCAAAACCTAGCGCAGTCATAAAAGTAAAACAGGGACTGTTAAGAGATATACCCCTTTTGCTTCTGTGGTAACGTGGGCCAAGGAAAGGCTATGCTATTGAGAGGAGTGTGAATGTGATCCAGTAGTGACCCAAACAGCACAGCAACAAAGTCCAAAATAGAGGGCATGTTCAATTAAGATATTTTTAAAATATATATACTTTTATTAAATACACAATCTGCAACAGAACAAAGTAAAATCACTGTACACAAACCCACCACTGTGAAAGGCAAAGAGTAAGCAACAGACTGGAGAAAGTAGCCCTCTCAGCATCTGTACACGGATGATAGGCAAATACCAACCGCATAAGGATATGTCTGAGGTGAAAGAAGGTGCTGAGGCGACCTGACCAGTCTCTAGGTTCCCAGTGGACTAAGGGGGCAGTTTGGGGTAAACAGTACCTGGTTTCGGTTCTTGAGTGGGTTGAGAATGTCAAACCCAGTGCGGAACATTGATTACGAGCAGTTCAAGCGCAGTTCAGGCACGTTGGATTGTGTGTTTGTATTTTTGTATTTTATTTTGATTTGTAGATCGCTTTACGCCAAAGAACTGGACAGTGAAATCATATTGATGATAAAAAAACAGAAGAAAAAAAAATACAGGGAAAGCAAATGAGCCTTGAGGCCAGAGCGAAAGAGGGGTGTAACGAATCAACTTCCAGGGCACTAGTCGTCCAGGGATGAATATCGGTTTCTAAACCATCAATCAGCCCCACACCTCTTGTACACCAAAAGGGATCCGAACAGATTGGAAACACAAGCAAATTATAAACCTCCTTGTCCAATTCTGATAACGTGAACAGAATGGCAGGCTTATATCCGCAAGGTCGTGGATCATTGGTTAGTTGCAACACAGCGAAAATACAATTATTACCCAATGATAAAACGCATTGTCCAGTCAATGTTGTATACACATATCTACTTTATTATTATTACAACAGACAGTTGTAGCACACTACAAAACACAACCCACCCTGTACAGGAACACAGAGGACAGACAATTATTCGAAGGAAAGGGATGCACTCTGGATACTGACAGGAGCGTAGACGGTAAAGCAATCAGTCTTAACTGTTCGAGGTTATTTGGTTTCAGCACCAAGGGAGCAAGGGGTCGTAAATGTCACTAGGTGCCTTCAGAGTATGGCTCGGGGGACAGAACCACAATGTACCTGGTGCTTGAGATGATCTTGATGCTCGACAGCATCGAGTCGATCCATGACGCTTTGCACCTCCTGCGACAGAGTTCAAGACGGGAGACAGCTGCGGGCAGACAGTTTGGCAAGCGAGGCTGGACGGACGGCTGCAGGCTGGCCTACATGGTGGCTCAGGGTCAAGAATCGCTGTCTTTGTGCTGGTTGGTGGATCTGGAACGTTGGTCAAGGCGTCTAGGACAGCTTTGGTGACTCCAGCGTGACAACATTCAGTGGTGCAGCTGGTCGCGGTTTGAGGGCTCGACTGCCTCGAAAATGTCCTTAAAAGATGGATGCTGGTTGATGCTTGTCACAGCACTCCTCCTAGTTTCTTCGCAGGGCTTGTGTCGTCCTTTAAGGCAGATGGCCTAAAGCTGAGGGTAGTGTTTGCAGGCAATGGTCTTGTCCTTTGGTCAGAGACTCTCTGGCACTCCCCACATAGGAAGTGTGCTAACAGAATCTAGGAGGGCTCGCCATGTGCTGGTTGGGTACTGGTTCTGGAGCTGGTGGATGGGTCCTCTGAGTTTGGTTTCTCCCAGTGTTCCTTGGGAGATGTTTAGGGGAGGGATCTTGCTTCCCCCTTGG
Organism: Ambystoma mexicanum; assembly: GCF_040938575.1. Taxonomy (NCBI): domain Eukaryota; kingdom Metazoa; phylum Chordata; class Amphibia; order Caudata; family Ambystomatidae; genus Ambystoma; species Ambystoma mexicanum. The sequence continues at coordinate 989,801,969 of NC_090921.1, forward strand.
AAATCCTGGCCTTCCTTCACTGGCAGAAGCTGTAAGGCAGACTGTACCTTCAGCCGGGTTCCAAATGAGTCCTTCATGTTACTCTTTTCAAAGTCCTCAGATGATCTGCCAAAAGAGGGGCTCAACCCTCTTTTAAAGCTAAATGGGCCCCAATGATTGGTGCATGCTAAGCCTACCTTAATGAGCCAATCCTGGGTCCCCAACAACAATCTTCTGTTATGCGTGAGGTCATAACCAGGTGCTTTGCAACAGGAAAGGTAAGGGGTGACAACATGTACTACTATGTCCCACCCATCTTCCTGTCTGTTCTGGATCAAAGTGTCTCTCTGGTTAATTGAGCTCTCTGTGGCTCCTGATCAAAGCGCAGGTCTCCCTTGAAGTTTGTGGCTAGAACAGACTTCCTGTCTCAATGAAATCACATACTTCTTCCCTCTGAAAGGGGGGCCCCTTGCAGGGGTTGCCTACTGTAAACAGTTGTCTCAGGCATGACAATTACCGCCCTTCATACAGAGGGCTGGGAGCTAGCTTCAAGCTGACACATTGCATATCAAAGAGGTGTTGGGGTTTCCTGCCCTTTGTTAATTCTGTGACCATGCATCTTCAAAGGCCTGCTTCAATTAATTTTCAACAGAACTGACAATTGGACAGGGCGGATTCATGAAGCCTTTGATATTTTAAGTAGGCTGGCCATGGCAGGAGGAAGCTGTTGCCTTGCCCCTTCCTGAGATGCTTTGATGTACCCGTGGCTTTCACATTCCAGTTGTGCCTGTAGGCTGTGTCCCGCAGAGTACACTTGACTATGTGTTTGTTGTGCGGAGAGCAGTTTAGCCCACACATTTTCTGAGGCTGATCATTCAATTTCAAAAAAGCCCAGGCGAGTGCACACCCACCGTGTGGATGGTCGAATTCCTCACATGCCCCCCAGCCTCAATATGTGAACCACCACCCTATTGAGGGTCTGGTTCGTCATCAAGGTGAAAGTACCGGCTGAGGCCATCTGCATTTCCATGCTGGGAGCCTGGCTTGTGCTGGGTGTCCATATCTAATCCCTGTAGGGATATGGCCAAATGCAGAAGCTTAGGGTTCTCCCCTTGCATGGCCATTAACCACCGCAGAGGCCGGGGGGGGTCTGTCTGTATTGTAAAGTGAGACCCAAAGATGTAGGGTTTCAGCTTATTTACAGCCCACACAACCATGTATGCCTCTTTTTCTATGACAGCCCAGTGCCTTTCCCTTTTTGTCAATTGCCTTCTAATGTAGGCGACAGGTTGCTCTACCCCTTCAGAGTTCAGCTGCGCTACCACTGCTCCAATCCCAAAATCATAGGTGTTTGTGTGGATAATGAACTCCTGACCATAGTCTGGCACTATCAGAACTGGAGCCCTACACAATCTCTCTTTTCAATCCTGTAAGGAGGTTTTACAGTGGGGGTCCAAGTTACCTTCATCGGCATCTTCTTGGAAGTTGCATCATTCAGGGGCATGGCAATGGTCCCATACCCTCTGATGAAGGGCCAGTAGTACCCGGTGAGACCTAAATAGTTTTCCATACTCGTCAAAACCTGGTTAACCATCCACTGAAAAGTGGTAGGGGCATTCTTCAATCCGAAGGCCATCACAGTGAACTGATAATGTCCTTATGGGTTGAGAATCCTGACCTCTCTCTCGCTCCATCTGGCAAGATGACCTGCCAATACCCTGCCGTGAGGTCAAAGGTACTCATGTATTTGGCAGCAGCAAGCTTGTCAATGAGCTCACCTGCCCGAGGAATGGGGTGAGCATCTGTATTTGTGCCAGAATTGAGCCCCCTTTAGTCCACACAAAAGTGAACTTCAGTCTTCCCACCACTGGCCCCTTTAGGGACCAGTACCACTGGGCTATCCCTGGGGCTGTAAGATGGCTCTATCACTCCTAGAGACAACATATTGAAAATGTCCTCCTTGATGGTGTCCATGACCTTATCAGACATTCAGTGAATGCTACTCTTCACCGGCTTACTGTCTCCAGTGTCCACATCATGGGTGCACCAATCTGCATGACCTGGAGTCAAAGAAAACAGACGTCAAAAAGTCCCAGTGAATGGCAACAGTCTGTCAGTTGCTGTTCTGATAGGTCAGTTGCAAGGTTGACACCTTAAGAGGTCTGGAAAGGGATTGGTCTCCTCCTCAGTCTCTCTGTCAGTCACTGATGCCATGACCAAGTCATCCCGGCTATAATGGGGTTTTAGCCGGTTGACGTGAAAGAGCCTGAACATCTGCTTAGGTCCTTTCATGTCAATGAGGTAATTCACCTCACTGACTTTTTCCAGCACACAGTAAGGCCCAGTCCACTTGTCCTGAAGGGCACTGGGTTTGGCAGGCTCCATAATCCACACCCAGTGGCCTGGACAATAGACTGTCACTGTGGCTTTGTGGTTGTGCCAGTGATTAATCAGCTCCTGACTTGCCTTTAGGTTATTTGTCGACTGTTCCATGTACTTTGCCATTCCAGACTGAATGCAGAATACATAGTCTACCACATCTTGTGTAGGGGATGAGGGTTTGCTTTCCTATCCCTCTTTCACTAGACTGAGGGAACCTCGTACAGGGTGTCCAAACAGAAGCTCAAAGGGGCTATACCCTACTCCGTTCTGTGGTACCTCCCTGTAGGCGAACAGAAGGCATGGCAGGAGAATATCCCATTTCCTCCTCAGGTACTCTTCCAGGCCACCTATCATGCCTTTCAGGGTCTTGTTGAACCGCTCAACAAGCCCATTTGTTTGTGGATGGAAGGATGTAGAGAACCTATATGTGACTCCACACTCTTCCCACATGGCCTTCATATATGCTGAAATGAAGTTTGATCCCCTGTCATAAACAACTTCCTTGTGGAATCCAACACAGGAAAATATCGAAATCAGAGCCTTCACAACCACGGGGGCTTTGATGCTCCTCAGAGGGACAGCCTCAGGGTACCTTATGGCGAGGTCTACCACCACCAAGATGTATCTGTTCCCTGAGCTGGTTTGAGGATCCAAAGGACTCACAATATCCATGCCTATTCTCTCGAAAGGCTGCCCAACCATGGGTAGTGGAATTAAGGGGGCCTTTGTGGCACCAACCAACATGCCAGAAGCTTGACAAGTCGGGCAGGACCGGACACATTCCTTATCTTTTATGCCAAACTGCAGCCAGTAAAAGTGCGCAGACAACTGGTCCCAAGTGACCCGTTAAAAAAAAGGAATTTGGTCTGCCAAATCAAAAAGAAACTTTCTGAGGCATTGGGGAATCACCAACCTCCTGGGGCTCACACCCTCAGAGTTTTTTGGCTCACTGTACAGGAGTCCATCCTCCAGTACACTTTGAACAAGCCAGGGCCTTGCCCTTAGCCTGCCCCTATGCCTGCTTCAGCAGACCCACCAGAGTGGGACACTCTTTCTGGGCTTTAAAGAAGTCAGTCTGACCTGGGCCCCCAGCTGATGCAAACTCATCCAGCTCGGGTAGGCCCTTCAGATCTGCGCCCACCTGGTCCTCCACCTCAGGTTCCTGCACTGCGCCAGGCAACTCTGAAGTCACCGAGTCCCCAGCTACCAAAGTAAGGTCCTCCATGGCTACTGCCCCCCCCTGCAGGAGTATGCGACCCAGCAGTTTGTGGAACTGGACTAGGGGCTGCCCGGCCACGCTGATCCCTCCAGCAAGCCCTCTGGAAGAATTCCAGGCCCTAAGGCTCTCAGAGTGTGCAATCAGGCGATCTCTTTGGCCCTCGATCGGGTAGCCGCTGCGACTATGTTGCGATGAGGAAGATTATTACCCAACAAACATGGGACAGGGATGGAGTCTGTCACCGCTACACAACGCTGGGTCATTTCACCTCACGAGCTGAACTCTACTACCACCATGGGGCACTTGCTCTTTCCGTCAAATCCACTGATGCCACAGTCAGGCCCATCAATATACTGGCGTGGCTGTACCCACTGCCAGGTGACAGCTGTGACGCTAGCCACAGTGTCTCGGACCACAGGAGTTTGGTGTCCATTGATATACACATGTTCTAAATAGAGCTGAGTATTATTGGGAACTGGCATCTCTTTTGGAGACCTGGTACTATTCCCACTCAGTGTAACCAATCCACATTCAGCCACACCCTGTCCTAGTGGGAGGTCCTCCTCTCGGAGGCACACACTAATGATGGCCTCTTCCATGAGTCCAACATTCACTATTGCTTGCTTGGCTAAGCCCTTGCGAGCAGGATCCCCTTTCCTATGGCCCAGCTCCTTACACACGGAACAACCTTTGGGTGGTCAGAACGCAGGTGTAAAAGTGTTAGGGGTGCCTGTGCTGTTCTTTTCGGTGTGCGCGGCAGAACTAGAGTTTTAGGATTTCCCATAGTTCTTTTGGGGACCTGACTTCGAGTTGGACCTTTATCCTTCCCATCCTTGTTTACTTTTTTGTACGCCAATTTCTTTTCCGGTTTGGGTGTGCTCGCCTGAGCCTTTTTCTGGAGTCGGGTACTCACAAACCTGTCGGCAGCCTTTCCAAGATCCCTAGGGTTTGTGACAGTCTTGTCCACAAGATGCTGGTGTAGGCCAACCTCACAACTTTTCAATACATGCTCACACGCAATCAAATTGCACATCCCTTTAAATGTGTCAACTTTGTTACCAGTCACCCATCCGCTCAGATATATCAACGACAAGTGTGTGAAAGCTTCAAATGTCTGCCCACTTTTTTTTCCGAGCTCTCTGAAGCTCTTGAGATACTGTTCTGGGGTTTTACAGAACTTCCTGAGGAGGGCTGCCTTCATGCTCTCATAAACGGGACTTCACTCAGGTGTTAACTGAAGAATTGCATCAGTCCCTGGTGTCGGTAAGTGACTCATCAGAGCTGCACCCCACAGTACCTCATCCACCTCCTGTAGCTGGAAAGCCAGCTTGAGCGCTTCAAACCAGTCAAAAATGTCCTTCCCCACTTCATAAGCCTACACTAAGCCTTTGGGGATGTTGCACCAGGGAATATCCCGGCCACTCTGGTTTGAGCCACTACTGCTGCTTTTGCTAAAGGTGGATCGGTTGGCCTCCTTCTTCTCCTCAAACGCCAGCTTGCGCAGCTCTATGGTGGCCTTGTCCCGCTGTTTCTGTTCCTCTAGCGCCAGTCTCCTCTCCTCGAGCAGGGGTTTTCTAGCCACTACCTCATTAACTGCCAAAACAATTACTGGGCCACTTAGAGACTGTGCTGAGGCCTTGGACCTGCGAGATGCTGCACTAGCCCTTGTCCTCACTGACACTCTCGAGTGTTGAGAAACTACACTGGCATGCATTTGTTGGAGCACTAATTATTATTTCTTGTGAGTTTCTGGCTTGTTAACAAATGAACGCTTGTTTAACACTATATGAACCAATCAAGAGTTCCGACATAATGAATGTGTGTGCCGGTTTTCATTTTTAAGCTGTGCAGTGATCGGAAATTGTACTTTTGCCTACCGGCAGGTTTTACCGGCAACCCCGTAATGAGCCCCTAACTCGAGATATCTTTACCATCACTTCGGGGCCATAAACATGTAATAACATCACATGTCTTAGTCATTGTTTGTTACAGTGGCATATTATTTTTATGCATGATGTAAATACAAGTTCCATTCTATCAACAACAAAAAAACTCAACATACTTTGGGTTATGGAAATCAACTCGTGGTTTGCAGTTTAAGAAAATGGTTTTACTTTTTAACTTTGTATTTTGTTCAGAGGTTGGAATAAAGGGTTAGCAAGAGGAACACAGTGTGCTCAGCAGATTGGAACTTCACATTGAGGTGTAAATGGGCCTCCAGCCCACTGCTAGCAACAGCTTTGTCTGCGAATAAAAGGGCTCGCCTGGCCCAGTTTGTGGCTTTTGACCCAGCCCCCCCTCAGATGTTTCTGGGTTGGGAGGGAGACTGAATACCCCTGACCCCCTAGTAGTCCGTAGTCCGCAACCACTGATTAAAACCTCTGTTGGGCTCCCAGCCCCCGCGCCTACCGAAGATGTGCCTCAGTCTCTGTCTCAGTAACAGATTTAATTAAAAAAAAATGTGATAGCAAAATAACTGAAGCCATGCATTTCTCTCCGATTCAAGATCAATGCAAACAATTAAAAAGTGGGATTTAATATATTTTCAATTGTGCCACAAGGTGCCTCTGTCTTTTAAGCATGCTCCAGTGGGCCAAATAGCACCAGCTCTTTTGCATTAGTCTTAGCTGCACCCGGATCCTTTGAGTCCAAGGACGCCATCTCTTTCTCAACTTCAGGCCTCTGACTGCCATGGAGAGGACACCTTGCTGTCATCATTCACCTATTAGTAAACTTCAAAGGGCCTCATTACGACCCAGGCGGACTTCGCGGTGCTAAATGCACCGCGAAGCATGGCGGAAAGCCGCCGATAGCGCCATGGGGGTTGGCGGATTTACCGCCCCATTCCGACCTCGGCGGAGCGGTAAATCCCCAATCCCCATTCTGCCCTTCCCCATTCCCATTTTTGCCCCATAGGGTATAATGGGAGTGGGGAAGGAGTTAATTACGCCACCGTAAAATACGGTGGCGTAATTAACAACGAGGTCCCGTAGCGCCATGGTTTTCTCCGGCTGGTAAAACCAGGCGGAGAAAACCTCCATGGCGCTACGGGAACTCGTAGTATGGCGGAGAGGTACGCCATGCACTACGCTGGCGTAATACCCTCTCCGCCAGGGTCCTAATGAGGCCCAAAGTATTGGCTTAAAGGCCTCATCTTATTTTCCTCAGCTGTTCCAGACAATGAGTCAAAATATGGCATCAACAATTGGCAAACATTTGACCAAAAGAGCTCCTTACCGCTTTGCGAAACAAATGCGAACACAATAGACAAACTCGTCTGTGCTTTTGATGGTAACTGCTAGGGTGCAGATAGCCTTTTAGACCAACAATGTAATTCCAAAGACCCTTTTGCCCTTTCTGCACATTTACTTATTTTGTATTTATTTATATTTATTTGAAGAACAGCTGTGTCAATTTTGATCAGAACAGACTTAAAGTAACACATTTACAGATGACAGAGGTATTCCCCCGAAGGGTGCCTATGCAGTAGCAAAAAGATGAGAACAAGCGGTGAGCCAGTATATGAGGAGGGAAGAAAAAGTGGGACATAGACAAGGGGCAAAAAAACAATAACAAGTAACTTACAAAGATTACATTAATCTAGGGGGCAAGTGCTTCAAACTAAAAAGGAGTACTCTACAAACATACACAATTACATGATTATGTGGCACAGGAGTGGTGGGATAAGGTCAGTAGGATGGAGGAGAGAGCAGGGGGAGCTCCCTCTTTAGCAAGTAAGTGAAGTTTAAGCCGAGCTTTGAATAGATCCACCATTGACGTCATTTGGTGGGAGCTAGGTGTTGCAGCTGCAACCCATAACATCTCCCCTGCTACCCCTGGCACTGCCTCTGCGACCCCTTGCCCCTGGTCAAGGATTGCAGAGGCAGTAAGAAACCGAAAGTAAAGAGGGCTCGGACGTGTGCCCTCTTTACTTTTAGCTGAAACTATTGCAATAAACTGGCAGTGGCAGACCGCTTCTTTCACTCCCAGGTTGCCTCCTCCCCCTCTTCAGTGGCTGTCTGGGACCTTGAGCTTAGGTTGCTTGGCAACCAAGAAAGAATGTATCCTTTGCCTGCCCGGATTGACGGGTGCATAAGTGCAAAATTGGCTTTGTGTAATGATCCGTTTATCACCATTAAACTATCAACGAAGATTTCTAAAGTTTGAAAAACACTATGAAGTAATCTCCCCCATATGATGTGGATGGTCTATTCTGATGTCACCTATGGTCTCCTGGTTAATAATTAGGGACAGCACCTGAGCGATGACGCAGTGACTGAGCAAGTCACAGAACCCTGATCCAGACAGAAGTTATGTGTGGGGTGTGCAGTACTGTGACACACAGAATCCCTTCGCCTGCTCTTGTCGCTTCCTTGGGGTTGCAATTCGGATGGTTTCTCCTTGCTTTGCCGCTTTCCCCCAACTGCAGCGGTCAAACAAGCGGTACTCGGGCAACTGCTGGTTCAGGGCGTTTTTCATTTCTTTTTGGTCGCATAGTTTACAGGACAGGGCCTATAGTTAGTGCAGGGGTGTTGGTCCTGGTCCTGTGCCAAGGTGGAGCCCTCATACATGGATTGATGATGTGTGCTGCGGGGGCAGAGATTCCCACACTGAGCGACGCAAGGGAGCTGCACCCATCCCCAGGTCGAATCAACACCTTTTACAGCACATTTTTCAGCAGGAATAGAAAAAAGCCACATGATTTAATCTCTCTGAGCTATCCAATTGCGACACAATATGCTGTAGAATCAACTGTGCAGTTAAAAAGAAACATTTATGATATCTACCCACCAACCTCATGAGTCCTTTTTAAAGAAATATAGCACTACTATTATCAGGTTTACTAGTCACCATGACATGTCCCTGCTGCTTCTAAGCACTGTAATAATATGTGTTATGTTAATAAGAAATTTTAAATATACCCCCATAGCCAATACATTACCAAATGCTGTGGTATGCACATTTAAGAATACATATCTGGTAAGATAGCTCAGTGGGTTAAGTGCTCACTGCTGGGATAGATGTGTGTTTTGCCAGCCATAGGTTTGAATCCTAGCAAGGTCTACTCAACCATAAATGCCACTGACCATATAGCTCAGACATGTATGGTTAATAACATATAAGGTCATCAGCATTTAGGAGTATAAAGCCGTAGTATCAGCCTCTTGGTCTGCTTGATGATGAACCATGTATGTATTCGCTTTCTGTTTGCGTATGAACTTTTCATTTAAAATTGTATTTATTATATTGCCTCTAGAAACGTGACCTTGATATTATGATGAAAGTCGTTCTGTCATCAAAAGAAGAAATAAATGTTTTTTTGTTACTTAATACAGTGTGTGGGTTTTGTGTCAGTTGTCAGTTCCTCTGATTTTATCCTTTACCAGGTGTATGAGTCATTAACTGATACTGTGTGGCATTATTGTATATTTAAGGATGCACTTTGTAAATGAAAAAAGCTACTGGATATATAAAGCTGTAACTTACATATTGTGACCATACATAGACTGTAAGGCTATAACAGACATGGAGTGGCGGCATCCTCAAACGCTACAATAGCCACTCTGTATTATGGCAGCAGCAGGGAATGTGGGCCTTTACTTGGCATATGATTACCAGACCTAGCGTTTGCAGCAATAATTGGTATAAGTTGGGAGCTCATTGTCATGTGAGGCTAAAGAAGCATATGCATGGCAGTGTCCCTGGCTCTACTGTGTCTACCCCGTCATAATATGACCTCCTCCATGCCATATTAAGGTAGCTCCAATCTTTAAAAAACAAAAAATCTTATGTCTTCTTTAGAACCGGTATGGTATTTCATGAAATGTAAGCTTTTGTGTGTTTGTATAGCCGTCAGTCACTTTAGGTGCAAACAATGGGGTTAAAAGTCATGTGATGGTGTTGAGGTCAAAGGTCATATGACATCACATCCTGTGATGGAATCATTTGTGTGATGTCACTTCCGCAGCCCCTGGCATTTTTGTGAAATGATGTCCCTGAGATCCACAGTTGGGCTGTCATTGATTGTCATGGGCAAGTGGGTTCCTGTGGAATGGGGTAAGTGGGGGGAAAGAGCAAAAGTGAGAGGAGGCACAGAGGAGGATATGGGTCATTGAGGTTGAGACCACAGGCTTAGCAGGGGGAATGAGACGGTGAGCAGACATGGATGAAATCAGAAGGAGCCAATCGAGTAAATGATTCATCCCCAATCTCGAAATATGATGTCTAACACCCAAATATAAAATAATCATTCTAATTTAGATAAGTGCTCGTAGTGACTACCTAATTCCCTATATAAGAAGTCAAACAGAGTCCATGTGCAGATTATTATCTTTTTTTGATTGGCTTCTTCCGAGTTATATAAGGCAAACAAAAAGAAAAACAGAAACTAATATGGTCTATTCATTTTTCTCAGTGATTATACAATATGGCAATATAGGGGGACAGAAGGTATTGCTATCAACATACACTATAGTACAGTATCCATAAAGGTTTTTACTAACTTGCTTTTCTGTTTCTTTTTGAAAATTCCCAGAAAATAGAACAAAAGAATAGGAAAAAAGTAATAATAATCTGCATATTCACCCTGAGAAATTGTTGGATGTTTTTTGTCCTGAAGAATGCAACCTAATTTTTAATGTTGCTGAAACTGGTCGACCAGAAACTACGGATGTCCTTTATTTGTTAGAGATACATTAGGTGAACAACTATGGAATGTAATTCTGCAAGATACACACTCAGATAAGGGTAGAATAAAATAAGTTATGTGATCCCCATCTGAACTATTTCTTCTTTTAGTTCTTAATAGCTTGGTTCCACTCTAACTACTGGGTCTAGCTCAACTAGATGTGCTTGTAGACAGAAAACTACTTTCAAGGAAAGGATAGTGCTAAGGAGGAAGTCTATTTGAGAATTGACGTTGACTCTCTGCTATCCCTTTTAAATAGGTGGCACACCACCGGATTCTAGGTATAGGGTAGCATAAGTTCTTCTATAGGCAATTAGATAGTGACTAGCAGCACTCATCAGAAGTATACTTTCCAATTTTTGTGTTAAAGAGCAGGCAGAGATTGAATCAGCCAGGTACTGATGAGCACGAGTATTGATAGCTTTGTAGACTAAGAGAAGGATCTGAGTAGATTGTAGAGATTGCGGATTGCAAAGTTGAGGACTTTGTCTAGATGGAGGAAGGAATAGAGAGAATTGCCCAAGAGAAGACACAAGTTGTAGTCGAGTTTGCAAAGCACCAGGGTGCAGATTAGCAGTGTAAGAAATTGATGAATTTTCCGAATGGTGAAAAGGTTAATGACATGTTTCAGTTGGAGGTTACTATAAAAGAGGACCCCGAGGTTCTGAGCATGAGGCGAGGGTGCACGAAGGTCAGGCGGGAAGGAGATAGGAGAGGAGAGGAGACCATACGGATTGCATTGGAAGTCAGGAGAAAGATGACTTCCGTTTTTGAATACAGATTCTTCTGATTGTCACCTGTATAAGGCTAGAACTGGGAAGCAAACAAGCCAAACTGCAATTTACACTAATCCTCCCCCCAAATTGTCTGGGGCTTCAGAGGCTGCACCTACACGAAGACCTAAGAAAGAGCACTCCTAGCTTCATGGTTTTGTGAACCATAGGGAGGAGTAGGGAAGATGGAATGGCAGACAGAGGAGAAAGCAAGACATCAGATAGCATCACAGAATTGGTCAGCAGGGGTTACTAATTAAATTCTTCTTGATGAGCTACCAACGTATTTATTTAGCACTTGTTGATATCAAGTTATTAGGGTCAAGACATAAAAGATGCCACCTTTACTTGGCTCTTCTGATCCCAGCTGCCTGTGAGAGGAGTGTGTAAGATTTTCTCTAGCAAAAAGCAAGTGACATTTGCTGAATTTGAATAAACAGTGTAACCAGTATTTTCCCAAAACAGATGCATGTGATGTTTTACCTAATTTATGGCTAACCTATGCTCAATGTCCCTATTATTGTTGGTAATTTTTCTTCCGCCTTTTTATGGGGGCACACCATTACCCTTCACTTCCATCCTGCCCCTCTATCGTCTTTCTTTTCCCACCTTTCTGCATTTTCCTTCCTACCTCAAAGAAGATGTTGGTTTTAGGACTTGTAAAATGTGAATTCTTAACTGTAATTATTTTGCAGTGCATTTCGCATTTTAGAGATGCCACCTTGCGGGTTTGCTTTATGGAATTTCTTAGAATCTCCGTTTCAATGCAGGATTTGTATTTTGTGTTGGATTACTAATGTAATGTTTGGCATTGTGTGTGTGTTTTTTTTAAACAATATATAGAAGAATAAAATGCGATATTGCTTATGGTACCTTGCTTAAGCTAAGTTCCATTATGCTTTTTTTAATGTTGACACATTTTCCTTAAGTGAAATTGATTGTTTGCATTTTCAGGCTAGCTCACGATAAGCCCCAAAAAAGGAAATAGGCACATTGGGCCTCATTACAAGTAAAGCAGTAATTACACAGGAATTACGGCCAAATGCATTTGCTGCTACCTCCAAATGACAAGTGGCAAAATGGCAGTGTTAATCCTTGTAGGCTTGACTGCATGGAGATTTTGGAGGAATTGCGCCACAGTGATTCCTCCAGTTTTTTTAGCCAAGTGCTGGAGCTATCGCCTCTACTTTACCGCCCTGCAGGAGGTATGACGTTGAGGTGAAAGTGACGACAATATCATTACCAACACTTATTTAGCACACCACTTTACTCATAATCTTGTTTCAGTCTATGCACTTTGTGCCTTTTCATCCTGCATTTATGATGGGAGACGGACAAGTTCCAGAACGCAAAGATTAATATCTAGGACTTCCTAAGCGGCAAGGGGCAACTTGAGAGCTCTTATTTTAGAAGTGTATTGTATTCATAATAATAACATTTTGCATAGCATGCAAAGGCTAGGAAATATTATACATACAATAAAATCAATATAAGATAGTAATTTTTTCCAAATATATTCTGTTTCCAAATCGCTTATTTTAAAACAATAGAAACATAGCATATAACTCCTAATTTTTTGCCTGGTATCATGTTGATTATAGCTTTCCAAAAATGAATATTAATGCAATTGTCAGTGGTGTATATCTTTAACTCTTAACCAAACGTTTACATTCAATTAGTAAATATCTAGAAGTCTCAATTTTAATTGTTATCCCACACATTGTGCATAAACAGTCATTTTCTTCAATTTTTATCTGTGTGCCAATTACGGCCATGCATGGTAGCAGGTGTGAGGGAATTTTGGGGTAAGACACAGACAACAGATTCAAAGTTTAAAGCAGACACGTTTATTTACTCAAATGTCAGGATGTAAAAATGCTTATCTTGCCCTGTAGTATGGTAGGATTTCCCTACCAAACCAAAACTAAGGAAAGTCAAACGTTTCATCACAACTTGGATGGTAATCGAGCACAATTTCCGCCAAGTGGAAATAGCTTTACCACAGGGTCGTGCAGCAGTATTAATGCTGTATAACAACTTGGCATAAACGTGCCTTGACTCCGGCAGTAACGCTATTAGTGCCCAGTGGAATCTGCGCCAAAATAAGGGTTACCACCAAAAAACTGTGCTAATAGCACTACCGCCGGTAATCCCGGCGCTATTAGTGCCGGTGGAAATTGCGTCATCGCCGGAACGGGAAGCATTGTGGTGGCCATTTTGAAAAACACATTCCACCAAAGAGCTCCACTTCCTGCAGCCATCTCATCTTGGAAAGAAGCCAGAATGTCACAGCAAAGGATCAGAGGCAAGGTGGCAGAACATTGACTGCGCAAACCAACATTTTGTGTGTGGGAGCTAGTGGTCCTCACAGATGAGGAAATTGCCCCCTGTGACGAACTATATGGCAGTCGGCAACGGAAGACCACTGGACAGCGCAGGACAACCATCTGGCATGCAATCAGCCAGAAGGTGACAGCAGTGACAAATGTACCCCATGATGGAGATGACTGCCGCAAGTGGTGGAATGACCCGAGGGTAAGAGTGCAGGGACTGCTGTCCCAACAACGCGAGAAGTGCCTGGCAACTGGTGGAGGCACTGGAGAGCCACTGGTCCTCACCGCTTGGTCGGAAAAGTGCAGCACAGTGCTGGACACAAAAGGAATAGAGGGAGTCAGCAGTGCGGAGGTGGTGCAGCAGCAGCAGCCAGGAAGCAGGAGGTGAGTCAACCCCTCCAGTCCTCTTCCGAACACAATTGGATGCACAAATGACAGCCCAGCATAAGCCGGTGGATGGGGACACATGTCAGCAGACCCAGAGGCTGAGCATGCCAACAGGGCGGAGTGATGGCGTGGCACATCAGCCACCCTCCACAGCAGCCATGGGGCGGGGCACAAAGGGCACCCCTGAGAGTCATAGCAGCGGGAAGGTGTGTCAAGTGACCTAACCAAATGCCATGCACACCACACCCCTACTGGCACACCCTGTGCCAGCAGGATTGAGGTGCGTGAGCGACCACAACACGGTGCAGCAGTCACACCAGCATGTTGCGGGCCCAGTTGGCCCACCCCATGTTGGCATGGCAGACAAGCCACAGGTAAGTACACGTCACCCACACTGCAATGTGCTCAGCCTGACAATCACTGTGCACCACAGTACAGGCTGGCTAAACAACAGTGCCTCATGTGAGTGCCACTCAGGGAGGGGATGTATTTGTATGAAGGGCCGCAAGCATGCATGCCAGATGTCAGCTGCCCCAGCATGGACAGCCTGCCCTCCCCACACACAGGCCAAAGACCAACTGGCCATGTGTCACACACTCATCGCTACAAGCAACCTTCATGATGCTGGGCCCACATGCAATCTCCCCTGTCCGACCATGCCCATTTGCTCATATGTGTCGGTTCCCACTATTTACCATAGCAAATGTGTCCATACCTGATGTCGTTTCCTATGTCCCCTACAGGCACTCACGCATTGCCTGAGGCATCAGTGGAGGACCAGGTTGCAGACCCATCTGGGAGCGGCACGTCCAGGCACTCAAAGTTTGCCACCACCACCCTGCAAAGGTCCAGTCAGGCTACACCAAGGCGGATGTCCCTGCGTGTAACACACCAACACAACAGGATCAAGCCAATGTCTACCCCACAGGCCACCAGGAACAGCGCAAGGTACACTGCACCCACTCCCACAGCCGGAGGCTCAGACAGCGAGACCACGCCTGCTGGCAGGGCGACTGTGGAGTCACAGGGCGGCACCAGCATGGTGTGATTGCATGCCAAAGGGGCACAGACCCCAGAGAGGCCCCCATGCCGCCAGCATCCACTGACTCCAGAGAGCTCTCCACGCCACCAGCGTCTGCAGACCCCGGAGAGCCCTCCAAACCACCAGTGTCCACAGGCCCAAGGCAGCCCTTTCTTCCGCCGGCGTGCACAGTCACCTGAGCCAGACGTTGACACACCCTCTTATGGCACACCTGATAACAGCCCTGGGACAGTGCACAGCCCTTCTCCCACATAGCACACACCAACATGCAGCACGCTGTTGCAGAGGCTTGAAGAGATGGAGCAGAGACAACGGGAGATGGAGGCTATTGTCCACACGCACTCCGAACACCTGCAGGCCATAAGGGACAGCATACAAGGGACCACCTGCAGAATTGTGCAGGCCATTGCGTGGAACAGGGCTGAGACAACTGCTAGTACGGCTGCCCTGACCCTCTACGCCCAGAGGGCCAGGGAGATGACTGAAGGTGTCTCTGCACTGTCAGAGGCCATCCGGCAGAGCACAGAGGTGCAACATCAACAAAACCTGGGGACAGGCTCCGTCCCTTCCACATCAACCACTCCCACAGATGGGTCACAACAGGGCACACAGAGGCGTCAGTCACAGCACCTTCTGAGCCCAAACTCACAGAGGGTTGCAGGGGGTGTGGGAAGAGGCCACGGTTGTAAAGGACTCTGAGACAACAATTGCCATGAGTGGCCATGCTGGGGAGTTGGTGGTGAGAGGGGGCTTAGTGTAATGGGGAGTTGGTAGTGGGAGGGGGCTGGGGGGATAGTGTGATGGGGAGTTAGTGGTGAGAGAAGGGAGGAGGGATAGTTGGGGCGCTTCATTCCATATAAACAGTTGAACTGCATCAATGCAAGGACATTCCTGATTGTGTCATTGTTGTGTTTGTTGATTGAGGTGGTGTTACACAGTTGTGCATGGCTTGTGCCATGGGAAAGTGTCAAAATACATTGTCTATCAGTCCCTGGCATGTCAATCTCCCATCCCTTACATAATCTCTGGCAACGCATGCATTTGCCTCTGCCACAGGCACTGCATCCTCTTCCTCTGGGGGTGGCATGTACACGTCGGGGGGTAGCGGAACATTTCTCTTCAGGCAGATATTGTGCAGTATGGCACACACAAGCACAACTTTCTCTTCAGCATACATCAGGGCTCCACCGGTAAGGTCAAGGCAGCGGAAATATGCCTTTAGCAGGCCACAGGCATGCTTGATACCCACACAGGTCCTGTTGTGAGCGTGGTTGTAGGCATTCTCCTGCGGTGTACGTGGATCACACACAAATGTTATTAGCCAGGGGAGCTGTGGGTATCCGGAGTCACCTGCATGGGGGGAGGCACAGGCATTAGTCATGGTGCAAGGTGTGGGGATGGACGTACATGATATCAGGTCAATGGACTACTTATGCATGCAAATGGGCCTTCATTTCATGGCATGTGTCTATACTATGTCTGTGCATGCAGTGTCACTCATGCCATGCATTGTCTGTGCTTCATATGCACTCTGTTCCTTTGAAACATATGTTACGTAAGGTGTATGTCGGTGACATGTGTCGCGAACATGATGGCTGTCATGTGGTAGTGTATTTACACTGTGCATGTGGCATGCTGTGTTCCCCATGGGCCCTCCTTGGGTGTCTGGTGCCAACGGCTGGGCATTGTGAGCTGGCCGCACATGGGTGCATGGCTGTGGCACTGACAGCGCTGTTGTTGTGTGAGACAATGTGACCATTTGTCAACATTGCTTTGGTAAGTGCATGTTGCATTGTGATACCTGTTGTCATTTCAGTGTATATGGTTGCTACTGTATGTGTACTACTGCTTCTCCATGCAGGTAAGTCTGACATGTGCATGCTCCGTGGCCTGTACTGTGACATTGGTGCGGGAGGTGGTCATATATGGATTTTGCAGTCGCTTGTCATGCCATCCTTTGTGTGGTCATTTGCACCCCCCCCCCCCTTTTGGGCATGTTTCCCGCAGCACATGTGTGCTGGCTTTTCTCCTCACCCACTATCCACACCGTTGTCCTTTGCGCCTCTCCATGTATCCTGACAGTGTGCTGTTCCGTAGGTCCATAGCCTTGTGCGTGGTAACAGGGTAGCGGGCACAGCAGTGGGTGATGTACCGGTTGGAGTCGCAGGTCACTTGCACATTCAGGGAGTGGCAGTGCTTGCGATTTCGGTACACTGCTTCGTGGACCTGGGGGGCGACCAGCGCAACATGGGTACAGTCCAGGGCAGCAATCGCATTTGGTATTTGTGTCTTCATGGCACTGACCTGGGCTGGGATGGTAGGCAGTGACATGTGACGTTGCACTTCTCGCAGGAGGGCTTCAAGCACCTGGCCCAGCACTGCACAGAATGTGGGCTGTGCCATGACGTGTATCATGGCCACAGAGTGTTGGAAGGTGACAGTTCCAAGGAATTGTAGGACGGACACTCGCTTCAGCAGTGGGGGCGCAGCTGTCTGGATGTTGATCCTGCTCCCTATGTTGTCCTGCATTGTGGTCTGCAGCTCTGTTATGGTCTCCCTGTTGAGGCGGTACAGGGTGACCAACTGGCTGTCGGCGAGGGTCCAAGGTGAGGGCCTAACCATGGAGATCGGTGCACGCCTTGCTTGCGCTCTTCTCCTATTCCTCCTGCCCACTCCACCTGTACTCCCTGTGCCCTGGCCTGGTTGTCCTGCCTCTCTCCTTCCAAGCGCACCATGAGCAGCTGCCTGTCCCAGCTCACAGTGCCCAGTGGCAGCATGGTGTTGGAGACAGTGCTTGGGGTAGGGGTGTGCTTTATGTAGCCCTCTGGGGTGGATTATGTTCACCTGTGGTTTCCTTTCAGGCACCTGTGTTAATTTACCTCCCGCTCCTGCTCCGTGTTTTCAGTGATATTTGCGCTGGTTTTCTACGCTAATACCGGCGAACATGGACTTGTGATGTGGCTGTGTTTGCGCCTGATGTAGTCCGTAGGCTGTAATAGTGCTGAATGCTTTTACAGTCAGCAGGATTTGCGCCGGCTTATGATCCGGCAGAGTGGTATTGTCGGTGCTAATTCCGTTACCGCCACTTTTTCCTTGTGATGAGGCCCAAAGTCAACAAGTTAAATTTAGGAATCTGTCTGTGTCCAAAACCTATACTTGCCCTCACAACTAATCTTATACAATGTGTAGGGATGTCAGTAACCAACAAAAATAGTGTTCACTATAAAGTTCGGAGCTTGGTTCAGCTTGAAGCTTTCTTTCAGCCACGTTCCCCAAGTATAAAGCAGTTCTGATCAAATGTTTTAGGATTACCTTCAGTTCCAAAGTAATCTAGGTTTTGTCCAATACTCTGGATTCCCTTCCTCAAGTTCCAAAATACAGATCAAAACACAAAATATCCTGAAGATCTGTACGCAGGACAAATAAACAGTTCCAATCTCAGTGATCCCTTCCCCCAAGACACAATTTCAATGATGTATTGATATGAGGGTGCCCCCGTAATGTTCTTTGCCACACGTGCACCCTCTGCTTATTACTGGTCTTTGTACCACAAAAGGTGGTGTTTGAAATTGACAGTTCAGTTAAATTCACCTTTTTAAACTTAAAGAAATAATGTACACTAGGTCTGCTGGCTTGGTTAAAGTTGCAATCACTTTATAGTTCATTATTCATTGTGTTCTTTGTAATAATACTTAATTGCTCTGTGGAAATGACATATTTGAAAGTTGCTTATAATGTTAGTTTCCTTCAGTTTAGAAATTGGCACACCGTATTCAGTTTTATGCAAAAGGCTACATTTCTCTTATTTGATTTATAAGAAAGGATTTTCCTTCAGTGCTGTATTAAAAAAAGGTGCAGATTTATGGTTTAAATATTCTTTTCCATTCGGCAATTTAGTAAAGTGTAAAGGTTGCAAGGTAGGTAACTTTGTTGTCCTTGTTCAAATCATTATGTACTGTAATGGCTTTATAATTGGCCTCTATATGTGCCCAACATATTGAGTCCTTCGACAACGTTCTTTCATCTGCATGCAACCACTTCGTAACTAAGTATTTGCGCTGCTTTACAAGTTGACAAGTCTTAATGTTCATCAGTTCGTAAGGATTATAATCGGAGAAGTTCGAAAACGTGCCTTTAATTCACGCACCACTCCGATACAAAATATCCTTACGCGTAGCATCAAACACTTGCATACCAGGTTTCTGTCTGTCTAGAAACTCGCTGGTTGCTTTGATGCGAGTTCCTGCAGCACAGATCATCCAGCCTTCGGGTCTTTGCTTCAGTGTTCCACCTCCTGCCTCTCAGACACTCCTGGATCAGCTTCTGGCCCCAGGAGAACAAGCACCTTGAGCAACAGGAAAAGGGGCAGGCTTCCAGCATGGTTCCCCTTTCACGCTTCCGTCGGTTCCACAGAGCCCCAGCTCTTGGGACACTATTCCCTCAACCATAAGCGGGATGCACACGGACAACTTCTTCCTGTTCTTCTTGGCCTCTTTGCTGCTGCAAATTCACTGCAACTGCTCCTGTACCATGTTTTCCCTTACACTCATTTGGTGGGGCTTTTTATACACCTGCAGCCCTTTAACAGGCTGCAAGTGCGACTTCACAATTAACCCTGCCTGACCATCATTAAGGAGATATGCCTGACCTATACTGCTCTCTGCAGGCCTCTTCTTCGCCTCAGTACCTAAGTGTTGAAAGCATCTAGTCTTCACTACTCTTTGTTGCCTCTTCCTCCTCTCAGTACTTTTTGTAGTCTTGTATGAAGAATTCAGGGGAGTTGGTTTGTAATACCTCATAAAGACGGGGGGTGGCTTGGTTTGATCATTATTAGGGAAAGGGGGTTCCATGTCTCTCAAAAGAGTATCCCACTCCGAGTCCTCAAAGACCCTCCACCCAGGTGATCCTCCCTCGCTTGTCCACACCCAGGGTCGGGATCCAAGAGGGATGGTGTTTCCCTGGCCACCTGCGCAGAAGATCCATGGGCAATAAGAGTGGGAACGCCCTCAGGTTTCTCACAGAGGTTAAATCGAAATTGCATATGTAGGTTCCGGATGCACGAGCATGGACATTTTAATAGGTAAAGCTGTGGACTATCTTTTCACGTATGTATATTCAATTAATGCTTATGTTTGTACTGGGATAATTTAGAGATGTTATTTCATCTATTGTATAATACAGTCAGAGACTTGTATATACTATAATTATGATCTGGGAGCAAGAGGAATCTGGAAACGAAGCATAATGTATGGTGCTACAGGAGGCATAAAAAATCATCAGACGAGGTGAGCCTGTCGATACATATTTCGACAGGTATTTATTCCACAATTTAAAGCAAAGGTAGAACTGCAGACTAATTAGAGCCAATGGTGCTGCAGCGGGCAGGAAAGTGGGTTGACTAGGGGAACAATTATAGTTGTTTGTCCTTTCTGCCATTGGTAACGGTACATTAATTAAAGCGACAAAGATGAGTGGTAGCGAGTGTCATGCGCCATACATGGAAACTATGGCAACGCTGGAAACACTGGTAATTCTTTCTTTTCCCCCCTTGTTACAGCCACAGACTAGTCTTCCACCAACATGGCCGTCAGTATAAGAAGGGGGCGGATACTTCCTTCATTGTGTTGTATCCATCTAATGGTGTGTTCGCCTTTCGATGCTCTGTGCTTTTCATGTTTTTTCCTGTTTTGTACTTGCAGGCTTTGCTATGCATGTTTTTTAGTACTTTGACCGCTAATCTCCGCTAGATTTTTGTTCATTTTCCTTCCCTGGCTTCCTTCTCATTGGGTCTATCGAGGCAGTTTTCTTTCACTCCATGATTTCCCTTTCATCTGTTTACACTTTGGGTGGCCTGTTTTGGGGTTCTATTTATTTTCATTTCATTCGCGGCTACCGTCTCTGCGCATACTTCTTTTGCCTTCTGCTTCTGTTTACATCCGTTCCGTTCCACTGTAGACTTCCGGAGTCCCTTACCTTAATCTCAGAACATTCTACTTCTTTCCTTGTTTACATTTCCCTTTTCTATCTTGACTTTCCTTACCTCCTTTTGCAGTTATATTCCTTCAGTTGGTATTCCCAGCTCATCCAGTGCATTCAGGACTGTGATCTTTCACTCAAGCAGATCCCAAACTGCCAAAAGTTCTACTCATCTATCCAGACATTGTAATTGGAGAATTCAGATCTTGTGCGTCTGCAGAGATTATTCCAAGGACAAAAGCGGAAAGGACTACAAACATTCTTCCTGGGTATTTTCAGCCTGCCAGGCTTTTTCCCTGAATTTGGGGTTGGCTCCCCGGGGTCCCCGGGTTCAGGGTTTCACTTTTGATCATGGTGGCCTCCGAGGGAGCTCGCCCATATCTTCACCAAAAGAAGGAAAGGAAACCCAAAGAACTCAAAAAGTCTTGGCGGAAGAAGGATTCGGAGGAGAAAGACAGCCCAGTGGATGATCCAGGTGAGGAGGAAGGTCGGGAGGGTTCTACAAAGCTTGACAGCGAGGTTGTCTGGGAGTTTGTGATCACTCAATGTGTTGAAGACAAGCTGGGATTGCAGGAAAAGGGTGGCAAGGGAAAGCTGAGGCAAAGCAAATGCCTTTGTACCAATAAAGTAGCTCATTGGTTTGACTACTTATTGCTGAGATCTTTGTAATATGCTGGTCACAGACTCAAAGCTCAGTTGGACAGTTTAGAGGGTTGAGCAACCATTGCAGAGATCTAAGTCTCATAATGTATAATGTATGCATCCAGAGGATGGAATGCGCAGTCCATGATAGCGTTTTTCATGCATCTGATCTTAACAAACCTGCATATTTGGGACCCCCACAGTTTCTCATTTCACTTTGCAACACTCCATCCTTTTCCCATCCCCTCGCCCCTCCTGTTGAACAACAGCGCTCTGAAGCACATTTTTAGCATGCGGTGCAAAGGGAAACCCCCAAATCAATCAAATAAGCAAACGGAACCCACAGATTACAGATATGTTCCTTCAAGAGGATTATTAGGCTGTGGGAAACCATTGGTCATTCTCAAGCGCTTGGCCATATGAAGACCTGCTCCCCCCGCATGCATGCCAGACTCTATCGAAATAAGCAGATCTTTATTAAAAACATGGGAACGAAGCATGCATTGATGACAGCAGCCAAA
The DNA here is from genome assembly GCF_040938575.1 of Ambystoma mexicanum. Classification (NCBI taxonomy): domain Eukaryota; kingdom Metazoa; phylum Chordata; class Amphibia; order Caudata; family Ambystomatidae; genus Ambystoma; species Ambystoma mexicanum. Next base: position 989,823,911 of record NC_090921.1, read on the forward strand.
CATCATTGATACATAATGGTATGTCTCCCAATTTTTTAGGATGGGCCTTTCTAGACTTTATCTCAATAGAGGTTCACTGACGTTTTGCAGTGAGGAGCGGATGATTACTGCTGCACCCTTCACCAGCTCCCGCTGAGCTCCCCGGGACTGGAGGGACAGGGCGCGAAGGTGCCTCCTAGGGCCAGAGCATGAGGTCATAGAGGGAACTGCATTTCCTATGAAGAGGGGCACTGATTTGCCTGAAGTGCTTAACAAGTATCAAAGTAATTGGCAAACCAAGTTGCAATGCAATATGACTCAATTTATGCCATGGTAGTTTCAAAGTTTCTCCAGAACTGGCTCCGCTCTCCCAGTTATATGTTATATCAAGACAACCTGCCACACTAGTGTTGGGAAGATCCATTTCCCCCTAATCCTACTGTTGAGGTCCCACCAAACTCAAACCCTCATCCTTCTGATATCCAGAAAGTGACTACCATTAACTTGGGTAATACCTGTGTAGGGAAAGTCTCCTCTCTGTGTCCATCACTGCTCCAAACATCAATGCAAGTCACTGAGAAAGTGTTGGCAGAGGCTTTGCCTAGTGGAAAAGTCCAAAATGAAGAGGAGGAATGCCACGGAAGAGACTTTAAACCTGAGGAGAAGGGGCTCTGATCAGCCTGCCATCCAAACAAGAATAGCTATAAAAATGTGCAACATTACATTTTCATATAACGTTTCAGACCAGACTCCCCATCCTTTTGAGCACCATAACAGCGGGAGTCACTATTACCCAAGTTAATGGTACTCAGTTTTTGGATATCATAAGGATGAGGGGCTGAGTTTGATGGGATGTGACCGGTGCAGCAGTGTTTATGGCTATTAGCATCATGTTCCTTGTGCCCAGGGTGCTAATCATTTTTTGTTTGTCAGGGAAATCATGGCAGTGAGTTACTCGCATCCCAGATTTCCCTAAAAAAAAAACGAAGATGGCTGCCATAGGAAATAGTAAATCCCTTTACTATTTACATGGACGAGCCAGGACCATGCCGGACCACTGAGAGGAAGCTGGGGCGGAGAAGGGAATACAGGTAACTCGTGGGTAGTGGGGGAAAAGGTGCAGTATTGCGTGGGGCGAGGTGGGCTGGGCAGAGGGGACCACTGGGACCAGTGATCTGCATGGGTTGAAAAAAATGTCAGACTGGAGGAGAGACGCTGGTGGTTATGAGGGAACGCGGGAAGTTACTGGCAGATTCCGACGCGTTTCTGGCCATCTGCTTGGCCGGTGCCTCTCCCCCAGGTGCTAATAGTAAATATTAACTTCATAGATATTAAACTAATTTGCAAGGATTGAGCTCAGAACATATTCCTCTGAAGAAGAAAAGGCGGTGTATGAAAAAAGACCTGTGGGTCATAAATATGATTAATTTATGTTATTGATTTTACGAACTTAATGGATTTGTGGCCTCTGCCCAAGTATTTTGTCATGTTTGTCTTTGCCTTGCCAAGGCCTTTCCTCCTGTGTGTGCTATAAACAAATCTAAATGTAGGTTGTAAGGTAGGATTACACACAGTAAGTAGTTAAATAGATCGTATATAATTTGAAACAATATTTTGTAGACAAAGTTAACTACCCAGTGCGAGTGTGTTATACCTGTTTACAGTGACAGTACCACAGTGATGTTTTACATCAACAAGCATGGGGGCGGGGGCAGATTTTCCTCACCTCTGCAAACATGCAGCATCCAATGCACAGGGCCCACAAATGGGACTTGTTGCTTGAAAATCACATCATTTGCCATATACCCCGCTGCCCGGATTGCAGAGATCCCACTGACAAGGGGGCATGATTGGCAAGTGGGACAGCTCAGTAGATTGTCACATCCATCAAGAGTCGGAATAGAGGAAACATAGAGGGACAATGCTGTCTCTATATTTCTTTTTTGTGTTTTGGGGACCTTTGTGTCCTCCCACACCACACTGTCGCTGTGTTTTTGCATACTGAACGGGGAAGGTCCTCTCCAAATGCTTTCCTTCTGAAGTGCAATCACCTGCCCCTTGTGTGCATTGCCACCAACTCCTCCCTTAATCTAATCTAACAATATAATAAAGGGTCAGATGTATCTTTGCCCCATGCAGTAGCTTTTTGTCACTACTGGAGAGAGCTGTGGCCTTAGGATACATAGTGGTCCTACTGTATTAATGAAAACCTGCACTTCGGGCACTTACACTAGTATGACAACAATTTGTGAGGCTCCTGGGCCCAGCCTGTTCTGCTTCTCAGACCTTTTGGAGTTTGCAGCAGGGCCTTGTTTCTGCGCCCTTGAAACCTTACTCGTGGGCATCTGAGTATGTCTCAGGGGAGTCTGGAGATTACCCAAGGATCCAGAAGCGATTCCATTAGGCACCGGTACACGAGTGATTGGCATAGATTCGTCCATGAAGTGCTGGAAAAGAAGACCACCGTGTGGGAACCTGATCATGTGAAATCCTTTTTTCAAACAAAGCCTGCCTGGCCTCCAGGTTGTATCTTGCAAGTCCTATCAGGCAGCCATCTCAGAACTTGGCTGCTAAGGGCCATTTTAATGGGTTCCACAGCATGTGTCCCCTTTATCGTGTCCTATCCAGTTTGGGATAGAAATGTTTTCTTTGGCTCTGGTTTCAAAGCTTTTGAACCAATGTTTCCAATGACGTTGTAGTGTCCATGGAATACAGTTTGCAAGTTTCAGACCCTAGACATTATGTAGTCTTTCATAGGGACTTTCTGGCAAGTTTCAAGGAAGCCTGTATCAACGAGGAAGTATTTTTACCTACATTGTTTTCTGAACCCTTTTTCTGGGGGACAAAGCACCATCAACAGTGTAAATACAAGGCACGTAGGGCAAAAATCACAAAGAGGTGTGACTGGCCTCAGAGGTAAGGGACACACAGCCAGCCCCTCCATGTATTCGTTGGGTATGCACCCGATGGGCAGATTCACAGAGGTGTGACTGGCCTCAGATGCAAGGAACACACAGCCAGCCCCTCCATGCAAGTGTCGGGCATGCGCCCGATGGGCAGATTCACAAAGAACCGTGGCTGGCCTCATTGGCAACGGACACACAGCCAGCCCCATCATGCACTTGTTGGATGTGCACCCGAGGGGCAGATTCATAGAGGCATGACTAGCCTTAGAGGCAAGGAACACACACAGCCAGCCTCTCCATGCAAGTGGTGGATATGCTCCCCATGGGCAGATTCACAAAGAGGCATGATTGGCCTCAGAGGCAAGCGACACACAGCCAGCCCCTCCATGCAGTTGTTGGGTGTACACCCGATGGGAAGATTCACAAGGTGTGACTGGCCTCAGAGGCAAAGAACACACAGCCAGTCCCTCTATCCAAGTGTCGGGTGTGCCCCCGAAGAGCAGATTCATAGAGAGACATGACTGGCCTCAGAGGCAAGGAACACACCGCCAGCCCCTCCATGCATTTGTTGGGTGTGCACCCGATGGGCAGATTTACAGACGCGTGACTGGCCTCAGAGGCAAGAAACACACAGCCAGTCCCTCTATTTAAGTGTCGGTGTGCACCCGATGGGCAGATTTACAAAGGCGTGACTGGCCTCAGAGGCAAGGAACACACAGCCAGCCTCTCCATGCATTTGTTGGGTGTGCAGCTGATGGGCAGATTCACAAAGAGGCGTGACTGGCCTATGAGTCATTCAAAATGTTCAAGGCATTACCTTTCAATTTTGCCATAGAACTTCCACAAGCCTGAAGGAATAGGTATACAGGCTGAGCACTTCAAGACACTACAGGATGGATTTTCCACTTTTTCGGGAGCAATTGATACTGTGGACAGCCTCTGGCCTGCCCGTTACCATGAAAACATATTTCATGCACTGTACTAGAATATAATGTTCTGCCATTTTCATATCATGGCAAATCCCTATGGAGTTCCTGAGTCACCAAACTAGAGTGGGTTGTCGGGGCAGAGATCAAAGCCAACTCAGGACCATGTCCGAGTCATTCTGTGCCCTTCTTCCGTAGGCAGTGGCTCCCCTACATTGGTAGCTGACACAGAGTTTCGAATCGTTCTAGATTTGCTCGGCATCCAGTTACCTCAGGGTTCGTGTAATTTATCTTTCTATGACAAGTGGTAAGAATGCAAAAATGTCCCAGCAACTCACAAGCTGCGTCCTTGCCTCATTCTATCTTTACCTCAATGCTTTGTATTTGTATTTCAATTGGCCTGGTACAGCACCTGGAAGATCCATGATGTTAGCCTGTCTCTACGCTTAGAAAACTGTGAGGATAGCCAATGAATTGCACAAAGATGTATACGCGTGGCCTAGATATTGCATTGAGAATATTCCTGAGGTAGATTTTTGCACTTAGAAGATGTATTTGGATAACTTCTGACAGTTTGAGGGTAGCTGGTATATTACACATGGAATGTACTATCATAGCCTGCTGACTACACAAAAACGTACAGGATTTTTCCTGCCTCTAGCACATTGACTGCACTCTTATAAGATCCACGTTGTTAGCATGGCTGCTGTCGAAAGATTTATGGGGATTGCTGATAAATGCACTCAATGGATACGTGAAATAGATTTTTTGTCTGTCATTGTCTCCCTAGCAAGATGGCTCCTGCAAAGAAAGGGGGTGAGAAGAAGAAAGACAGGTCTGCCATCAACGAAGTGGTAACTAGGGAATACACCATCAATGTCCACAAGCAAATCCATGGGGTAGGCTTCAGGAGACGTGCACCTCATGCCCTGAAGGGAATATGGAAATGTACTGTTAAAGAGATGGGGTCCCCTGATGTTCGCATTGACACCAGATTAAACAAAGCCGTTTGGGCTAAAGGGATAAGGAATGTTCCATATCGAATGCGTGTGCGTTTATCAAGGAAATGTAACAAGGATGAATATTCTCCCAATAAACTATACACATTGGTCACTTATGTGCTAGTCACCACATTTAAAGGTCTCCAAACAGTCAACGTTGATGTGAACTGAAGTTATTCTTCGAAATAAAAATATAAAATTCAATCTATAAAAAAAAAAAGAAATTGGAATCATGAGCTTTCAGGACGACAGCCTCTCTATTGCGATTAGAAGATGCATCAGTCCAGCATGTCTATTGCACTTAGAGAACACACCCTTCTACAGATGACCTTATCACTCTACTTCAAAGACAAGGTTCCATTGGAGCCTCGAGGTACGTATGCATGCAACACTTCAGTGAACATCGGCCGCAGGCACGGCTACCCACCCACACGCATTTAGAATGCAGCGACGACCACAACAAAAATTCGGTCTAGCTGGCCACTTAATGGATTTTACTTGCCACCATACATAATCCACTCCACACAGCACCCATCCACGTGCCTGAGTTCATGGATAGCTTTAAGGAGTCCAGCCACCCCCTAACTCCTTACCTTGACCAAATACACACACATGCATTCTAGCCTTCACATACTTTCCCACACCATGGACTTCGGTCCCTCGAGGGTGCTCCCACCACAAGCACATTGAGGTCATATTAATGGGATAAAGGTGCTATACACATGACTACTACTTTGTCATGCTGCAACTCACAAGATGCGAGGTTGCCTTATTCTAGCTTTACCTCAGTGGTTTGCCGCTCTTCCCCCGGAAGGAGTACATCACATCACTTCCGGGCTTGTAACCATTCACTTAATTATTGCTAAATTATGTAATGTTGCTAAGGGAAAGGTGGCAGCATTAGTAATGTGAAACCTGACTGCAATGTTCAGCAGCGCATGCCAAACCCTATATCACAAGCTTCTCAGAAGGGCATCACTACAGTATGGACACTAAAGGGCATACAGTGCACATTGTGCCTGGTTCAGAAATCAAGTAACCCCTCACATGGCCTCTTTTATGTGCACCAGGTGCAGATTGGTCTTTCTAAAAAGGCCAGGCACAACCTTCTTACACAGCGAATGTCGATGCACAGGTGCTCAGCTGGTGCATTTAAGGAAGGGTGTTTCATTATTTTCATGGAGTTGCCTATCATACAAAATAAAGGACACTGCACTTCCCAGGACATCTGCCTGTGGAAGTGCACATCTTGTTGGTATGCGTTTTGCGCCACCCAGATTGGCCTTTGGAAGGAGGCAAGTAGGATCGCATAGAGTTTCAGGAGGGTACTGTCAAGGAATACACCTCCTGAGGCCTCTAGCCCCCTGCCAAAGAAAGACTGTCAGGGTGAAGTGAGTGGGGGAGCAGGCACCAGAGCAAATACAGTCGGCTATGGGTGCAGTCACATTGTCTGCATTTGCACAGGGACGCCCTCACCCCACTATCGCTCCCCTCTGATCCTTGAGGGATGACCTAACAGGTCAAGCAATGGCGGATGACGTCATGGACTGCACATAGGGAAGACAGCAGCCAATCAAAGCTGGCCTCCTAGTGACAATATCTGCAATATTGTGATTGGCTTCTGGTCCACACTCTTAAGGCACAGTAGCTAATATTCCAATTTCAAGTTTTTGGCTGGAAGATGATAGTCGAATGTATCCAATATGCCGGCCTGCCAGAAAAGGCAGGAGGAGGAGTGGCAGTCACTCACAGAAGCATCATCCCTTCTCCGATAACAAGCTCATTTGAATCACTTGCCTGCCGGGTCCATTCATCTCACAAGGAATGCATCACCTTCCACCTCATCTACAGACCACGTCACCGGAGTGACTCTTTAATTTCCAACATCTCTAACCTACTCACCTCTGCTAAATAAGCACACAATAATAATGTCTTTCTCATAGATTTTAACGCCCGAAAGTCTCACGCCGAAACTCCACTCAAAGCAAGCTTGTCGCACTGACCGGATCCATGGACCTTAAGCAAATTGTGCTCTCCCCCAAACACAACAAAGGCAACAACCTAGATTTTGTCTTTACCTCATCCCCCCTCATCATCTGCACAGACCCTATCTTGCATGACTGGTCTTACCACGCCGCCATCCCACTGTCGATCACCCATTTAACCATGGCCCACAAAGGTCAGGCCAAAGGCCCCCTCCCTCAGCTCTTCTCTTTCAAAACTTTCCCAGTCAATGAGCTACAAGCAAACTTCGCAGACCTCCCAGAAAGCCCTCCTAGAATTGTTCAACAACTCCACTTGAAACTGGTGTACACTCATGCCCTGCTAAAAACCAGCTGCGCTAAGATCTACCCATCCATCCCAAGCTTGACTCCAACAAATGCTCAATCAGAGCCCTAGAGAAATGGTAGTGCAATAAACGTAACCCTGGAGATCTCACAAACCTCAAATCTCTCTGCGCCAACCTTAGGATTCTGATTACCAAAGCCAAAGCTGCTTAATGCTCCACCACCATCACGGCAGCTCCTAACGGGATCAAAGTCCTCTTCGAAGTAGTAAAGCATTGTACTCTACCAAACCTTCCCCGACCCTAAGGTGCCAGAAACTCAGGAAGAATGTGATGGAATCAACAAGTTTTTATTTAAACAATAGACAAAATCTGACAAATCATTGAATCAACCTCCCACAGCATTAGCCCCCCTGTCCCTAGCATACACACTTCCCCTCTGGACCGAATTCTCTCCTCTATCTCCTCACTCTCCCTTAGACCGCCATAGCCCTGATGCCTGTGTGCTATGGCGCAAAACAAATAAATACATTTTTTTTTAAATAAAATATAAATAATTGCCTCACTCAAAGCTACTTCCTACTCTGACCATATCATCCCGGCCCCAATCGTTAAACAACCGATGGTGGATAATGCCCTCCAAATCATGCCTCCTCATCCTCCTTGATCTGTCAGCTGCATCGTCTCAGGAGGCTAGCTCAGGGGCAACGCGCTCTCCATTGATTGAAGCAAGACAACACAGAGCAGCACAGGTTCGATCCCCGGGTCTGTGCTTAGAAACCTCTGGGTATTAAGCACATTATAAATAACGAATTATAATTATAATTTGACACCTTCGACCACTGTATCCTCCTCTCTCTCCTCGCTGACAGGAAGGGATTCCCTGGTTCTGATATGAACTGTTTTACCTTCTACCTCTCGGGTAGACACCAGGCCATCCAGATGAACATGTTTCATTCTAACAGTATCCCAGTCTCCTGCAGAGTCCCCAAGGCTCCATCCTCTCACTTAACCTTTTTGACCTTTACATGGAGCCTCTGGGCACATCCCTCAACAATTCCCATATGGCCACCCACCAATACGCGGACAATACTTAGTTGTACATGAGAGTAAAAAGCCCATTGAACATTAGTCATCTTAGTGATTACCTAGCCATCATCCAGTCCTGGATGCCGAATGCCAATCTCCATCTTAACCGATCTAAGACAGAATTTGTCCTCATCAGTCCCCCCGCTAAGCAACAACTTGTTCAACAAACGCTCAGTGATTTGCGCCTGGAAGGATTTGATCGCAGCTATCAGATTCAGCTAAATCCTTAGGCTTCACCATTGACAGCAGCCTGTCCTTCCAGAAACACATAGCCAAAAAGGCCCAAACAGCCCGGCTCCAAATGTCCACCCTTTGCAAAATCAAATCCTTCATCCCTGTGCAGGACCTCCGGACTATAGTGCAGGTGCTTGTGGTCTCGCACATCGATGGGAGAAAGGCTCTCCTGTTAGGGCTCCCAACTGCTCACTAGGCTCCCCTCAAAGCAAACAATCATGCTGCATCATGTCTTATTACGGTGTGTGGAAATCTGACAGAATCACCCCATCCAATGCAAACTACATTGGCTTCCTCTTCAAGCCAGGATACTGTTCAGGATTGCATGTATAATCTACAAAGAAGTCACAAGTAGCACACCAGAGTACCTGGTGGCTAAACTCCCCATAACTGGTGGCACACTATCCTTGTGCAGCAAATCGACCAACCAGCTTGAATCACAACTCATCTGCAAAGAAAGAACCCACAAACAGTCTCTAGTTATGGACCCACCTTCTGGAACTCGATCCTGGAATCAGCTTGGAATGCCCCTAAAATGCTACAGTTTCGTAAATCTCTCGAAACATGGCTCAACAACACCTGACCAGGTACTAATCCCAATGGAGTACAGACTGCACAGACCCCAACTCACAGTACTGCAATACTGTTACTAGATACAAGCCCAAATGTTGGCTACCCACACCCTGTGAAGCACTGTGCTGCTCTCGACCTAGGTCTGGACTTAAACAATAAAATAAAAATAATTAAATATAGAAATGGTGGCATCATTAGGGAGCCCTCTGTCTGTGCAAACAGGAAGAAAAAGACTGCACCCATTCACACATCACTGCCACGCGCATATGATGTAAAGGTTTGGGGGCAAATATTTCGGGGGTAAAATCATTAAAAGTATTTTAGCAAATAAAGGGTTACTTGTCATTTTCAAGCTGAACTATTATTTTACCTTCAGGAATATTAAGATGATGGACTAAGGAGACAAATCCAACCTAGTTTTGCTCATAATCCATTCCACTTCCTAATTAATCTTGGCTCCTATGTGAACGCTTTTATGCTGCCATTCAAATGTTCCTTTACGCTCAGCTCCGTACAGCTGTTTCCTGTGTTTCCACACAAGACTTCCAGACTCTGTAAATTGTAAATTGCCTTTCAAACGTGAAGATTTATTTTTCTGATCAATTCTGTTTAAATTAGGCATACTTATGCCATGTGCAGAGCACACCTGTAGCATCATCGATGCCAATGCGCTACCCCCAGAGGCAGATACTACTGGGTAGCCCCCCCCTCACACCTGAACTCAAGGTCCCTTCTGCTGATATCATCCCATCATGTGGGAGGACGCAAGAACCCCAATACTGGAGTCCTAGCCGGCATCGCACAGGCCACCGCATGCACACATTACTCACCACCAGTGGCAGCAGGTGAATGGACCGAGCATAGCGAAAGAGCACAAACCAACCAAAGGAAATTTGTGGGGGTTTTACCGCCGAATCATTCTTTTATATTGGGTTAAAATGGTACATTATGCTGCATACTTTCTGTGAAAAAATGGGTAAAAAGCCAATATGTCCATTCCAAAAATGCATCTGCTGCAAGTCACCAACAGCGCACAGGAGCATTTCCCAATGTATTTTCATGATGCATTTGCCACAATATATGCCAGTATAAAAATATTTCAATGCTGACAGCACCATTATATGCTAGAATTCCTATATAACAACATAAGAATGTTTGCTTTGCACATAATGGAAGTAATTATACTGTAAGAAAACATTATCATGCTGGCTCTGCCAATATATGGCAGTATCCCCACAATAAGAAAACATGTCCTAACTGCCTGCACAAAGTTTGCCAGTCTAGACACATAATAACACTTAGCATGCTTGCTTTATCGTAGATGTCCAGAATAAACAACCATACCACAGTAGGAAAGGGTTGGACTGGCTGCCCCAAAATGCCAGTCTAGCGAAGTAACACATATCATGCTTGCCTTATCATAGATGCCCGTAGTTTTAAAAAATGCATGCCACAGTAGGAAAAGGCTAGACTGGCTGCCCAAAATGCCAGTCTAACCAACTGACACATATCATGCTTGGTTTATCATAGATGCCCAGTAAAACACTTCATGCCACAGTAAGAAAGGGCTAAACAGATAGGCCAGAAAAGGGCAGTCTGGCCAAGTAATAACACTTACCATACTTGGTTTATCATAATTGCCAGTAAAATGAGTTATGCCACAGTAAGAAAGGGCTAGACTGGCTGCCCCAAAATGGCAGTTTAGCCAAGTAACACATAACATGCTTGCTTTATCATAGATGCCTGGAATTTCTTTTTTTAAACATGCCACAGTAAGATACCGCTAGACTGGCTTCCCAATATGCCAGTCTAGCCCAGTGATAGCACTTAACATGCTTGCTTTATCATAGCTATGCAGAACAATATGTCATGCCACAATAAGACATGGCTTGATTGGCTGCCCCAAAATGCCAGTCTTGCCAAGTTATAACACATCATCCTTTTTTTTAATCAACCGCCGGTGGATGAAAGAAAGGATGATGATTTTTTGCTGGGTATCTGTGACCCCCCCCGCCACCAGTACAGGCCCCGCCTGCTCCTCTGTTCACCGGCCGGGACTTGTCACGCGGTCCTGCCGGTGGTTTGTTTGTACTGCGGCTGCTGCCGCGGTCGGCACCACCCCTTCCACAGGTGGGGGCAACGCACCCAGGCACCAAGAACATCCAGTGCCACCGCCAGCCACAACACCTCCAACCCGCTATCGGAACTGGTGAGGTCGCGGGCTGCAACCGCACACGCAGGTTCTTAGCCCCGCCCCTTCACTCCGAGAGACATGCATGGAGATGAAAAACGTATGGAAAAATGCCGATCCCTCGGGCGCTCCCCCATGCATGCATATGGGGGGGCGAGACTTCTTCGTCGTCAGTGTGGTGGGCCTACCTCAGGCCACCGGGGCAGGCCGCAAAGGGGGATCGGGTCCCACCCGATCCCGAACTCAGGAGCTGCAAGCATGCAGCATATGCAGGCAGGGATCACCTTGCGTGTGCCGGATCACCGGCTCCAGTACCAACAGCTGGGTGCACCCAGCAAAGGGAGCCGCCGTGGCATGTGGCACCCAGGCCACGCGGCGACCTAAGCCATGGACACGTGGCAAGGCCCCCCCCCACAAAGACACAGACACGAGTTTCCGCTTCCTGGGGCTCTACGTGCACCCCCTCGCTGTGCCAGCAGAGCCCCTTTTATTATTGAAGCGTCATGACACAGTCATGACGCGCACGTAGCGGGAACCACTAGACCAGCACACAACACCGGCCATCAAAAAGCTGATGATCAGGCTGGCTCTCCAAATAAACCCCATGCGACTGTCGAGGGAAAATGTTTCTGACGGTGCGCAGACGATCCATGTGTTTCCAGTGACGCCACAAGGAAGAGGCCGTTAATGAAGCATAAAATGAGTTTTTAATTGCAGTCTACCACATTCCTTGATTATTGGATCATATTCCTGCCAATCAGAACAGCGGCCCCTCTAGATGGACGACTGCAGGAGTTCTTCTGTCAGTCAGGGGCCTGCACAAGGGGATTAGCTGGTTTCACGCCACTCACTAGCACTACACCCGCCCACCGTGCGTGTCCAATCGGGCAGCCTATCTCTGTTTCCTACCTGGGAAAGACCTTCCGCTAGGCTAGGGGGGCATGCACCAGTGGTATCGTACTCGGTGTACTTTCCTGAAAAACCATGGCCGTAAAATGCCTCTACAATGAAAGAGCCATTGAAAGGTAGTGAAACACATATGTATAGGCGCGTTATAAATGCCATATCATATCAGGGAGGTATTGCTTTTATGGGGGTTAAGCATTTTGCCCTAACTATCGGTGACAAAAGTAAACGGTCTGGTCATAGTTTTGGTGATGGGCATCCGGTCTGTCCTTGCAGCCTGGTAGCATCATTTCACAGGAAGCTGTTGCGCAGAGCAGTCACTTTCTTTCCTTTTTTTTTAGAGAAGTATTATGACATCACACTGTCAGTATTAGAACTGTTTCCTTTTCTCTTGTTGGATTACAAACAAGGAAAGCATCGGGTTAGCTGTGGCTCATATGCAAGAAATGGGGTGCAAGTGCAGTACTGGCAATCTTGTTTTTCATTCCACTGCTTTCTTCTATAATCCTTTTTTGCGAGTGTAGGGTTCGCTTGTGGAAGCCATATTTCCAGAATGACAGTTGCTATGATATTTCCTGTACCTCCATAGCCTACCTTCCTTTTTCTGTGCTCGGCAGGGGCGCAGCACAGCTTTGTCCTTCCTTGCAATGACCGCTAGCCACCGCCCCCCTACTATTCAGCACATTTTCTATTTTCTGCATTCCATAACTAGTTGTTGGAAATCCTTTGTAGCTCATTTTGCTCCATGGTGTCATTTGGCAGCGGGGAGCCCTTACGTGCAGACATCCACGTAGGCGGCAGCTCAGCGCCAAATTTGGGTAATTTGTCCGGCGTAGTGCGCCTCTGGTAGGCAGTGTTTACAATGGATCCCTATGGAGTTTGCCTGCTTTATGCTGGCGCATAAAGCCAGCAGGCTCCATAATGATCCACAGCATGAAAATCCATGCCGGCGCAAATGCTCGCGGATAGGAAGGTAGGCGGCGGTAACCTAAGTTGCATTCCACTCCTCCTCTCTGCCATACAAATTGATGAAAATGGGGTGCAACGAGAATTGAAAGCTTAAAAGTCAGACTTTACCATGGACGCCATTTAGGGGTTGCAGTTGAGGTCTCCCTGGCTATCCCTGTTGTCGCCCTGGCTATCCCTAAAAAAACCTGTTTATGAATTTTTTAGATTGAGGCTCATGGCATGTGGCCATCAGCATGTGGCTCTTCGTTTCTGGAGTGGCTGGTTTTATGATAGCTATAGCTGGTAAGATAGCTCAGTAGGTTGAGCACTGGCTGCTGCAATGTGTGTGTGATCTGCAGGTTTCAGGTTCGACTCCCAGCAAGGTCAACTCAGCCTTTCATCCTGTTGAAGTTTATAAATGAGTACCAACACAGGTTGGGTGATATTGTATGTATATTTGTTCTATATGAAGCATTTAAGCGTAAGTGCCATATAATAACACATCATTATCATTTGGGCTTGGACGCCTGCATGCATTCACAGTAATTTGGTAATATGGGCCTATACGCAATGATATTAACGATGCATATGGTGATCCATTCTTGCATGAGATGTATATCACTTAACAGTGATATTATAACCATATTGTTCTTAGTGTACTTAGAAACAATGCTATGTGATGCCACTTCCTGTTTTGTCAAGGGGTGAAAGGCCGTGTACCATAGTTTCCTGTGATGTCACTTGGGGGTGGGGTCAAATGACATCACTTCCTGTGATGGCATCAGAGGTCAAGGGTCATGTCATGTCACTTCTGCTACCCCTGGCATTTTCGTGAAATGACGTCCCTGACTGTTATGCTTTCAATTCAAGGTACACCAGTCAAAAAATGAGCCCCTTAGACTTTTTTGCTGACAGATTGATATTTTTTTCCCCTGCTTTGGCAGTAACATGGTTTTGCAAATCATGTGCCATGCTCACCTAAATTCTTCATCACCTCATGCTCACCAATTCTTCTGCTTGTAATCCTCTCTACACTTCCACTGTCCTCCAATTCAGTAAGACTACCAAGCCAACAAAGCAGATATCCCGTTCAAACTCCATGGGTGAACTTTGAAGGAGTGAAGTAATACGCTATTTGCATTAGGTTCCTAGAAGGTTTTGCTTTTCCTTTTCCTTCTGTCACTTATACATCCATTCAGATACTGGTTTTTCTCTCTAATCTTTGTGATGATGGATGCCACTAGTTTTTACCCTTTAATGTTGTCCGGAAGTCACTGTGGGATGGTGGCGCAAAGACTAATGCGGCGTATACGTACACCCCAATGGCAAAATAAAGACAACTAAATTAGGAGCCATATATTTAGATGCTCGGGCAGCCAAAGAGTTAAAAAAAAGTTGTTCTCAATTATTGTATGCAAAGCAAATACATGTCAAACTAGATTACAAGCTTAGCAGCCTTTGCTTTACCACACAGATATATTTACAGAAGGCACAAATGTGTCCGAACCACTTCTACGGTGGGAACACCATGAATGAAAACGTTCAGAGGCAGGCTTATGGCATAAGCAAAGCTGGGCCAAAACATGTCGAACTTTGATTTATTGCACAACACTTTATCGTGCCTGCAGTGGGCCTGCGTCTGCGCAATTGAGTCATTTGTTTACAGGTGCATTGGGAATTCTGTGTGCTCATTTGGATATGCGAGAATTGCATGAAATATGTAACTAGGTGTAGCTTCAATAATACAGCAATTTGTACAGCAGACATTGTGGCGGTATCGTTTACTGGACCAACACAGGGAATTCTGTCTGTAATTAGCTGTACATGTCCTGAGAATGCTAGGCAGACAGTATGACTATTCTGATGTATATGTTCTAATTGTGTCTGGTAGATTCTGGGGAAGTGCTTTATGAAGGTAGCACCAAACCCTGAAGACTGCAAGGAGCTAACAGAGAGTATAGCGAGCTGCTGGCGTGTTCTCTTTCATCGCGCGCTCCCACAGGAGATGCGCTCGAGCATTCTGTACTTTAGTTATATACAAAGCTTTCTTGATGCTCAGAAACCTCAGCTACTTCAGTTCATTTTCACAAAAATTGTCTTAACAGAAATCCAAGAAAGATATGACTCCAACTATCAGATGTTGACACAAGATCTGAAGATGCATTAAAACCAGAGACACTTATTAATGAAGGTTTCAAAACAGTATTAATTACTCAACTAAGAACAGGATCTTAAACCACAGTGTCACTTTATTTCACTACAAACTTATCTGGCAATGACAACGAATAATGGTCGATTGAAATGCAACATCGCACCCTAACATAGTGAGAGATCAGATACATCTTTTGGACAATAGACCAATTTCATAAAATACAGAGTCAGAACTTTGACTTTTGAACTCTTTTTGGTATACTTTCAATCTTCTAAACACTATAATAAAATATTGACCCAAAATTCTTCTTTTTGCCCCTTTTTTATTTATTGTGTTGTTGTGTTTTTTCCTTATTCTCTTCCCTTGTTTCCTGTTTCTTTAGAGGAACTATGTTGCCAAACCTTGAGCTAGGGAACACATAGAGAACTAAACTATTTGCCCCTGAAGAAGCTCATACACGTGGGCGACCTATCATGTACAGTCCTCTTTGTGAAACACGTGTAAGACAGATATATTTTTAAACAGTCTAACCAAGAAAGGCAATTGTTCTATTATAAATAATGTATTCTATTATTATGCCTTGAGTCACAGCACTAACATCCTTAAATGTTTTTCACGGTTTAGGAGTAGCTATAATACATTATATTAATTGCAAGAAACACAAGGAAGGACTTTGTGTTTCTTAAATAGTGAATGTTGGCAGAGATACAGGAACTGGGCACTGGCAAGAAGCAAATGCCACCAGGAAGGGGTCAACCGGCAGTGGTGGGTTGCACTATACTTGAAATTGCCTGCTCCTTCAAAGTCACAATCTGGGACTCATAGCATCTATTTCTTTAGCAAAAATAAGAATCAACATATTCACAAAGTGGCGGAGAGGCAGTGGTGAGACCTGCGGTAGCGGTGATAAGTTTGGTAAGTCCCAGTATGGTGACTCCACTGTGGGGGGAAAAAGTTCCTTGACTAAATGAGCATGTGCAGGGATTTCAGAGGTGTAGGGCAGAAGAGCAGAGCTTCTTTGCAGATGTTTGGTGGGATGATAGATTCCTTCCACTAGATTCAGCGGGCCGGCCATGCTTTTGGGGATGTTTAGGTTTCAAATGAAACCATTGGGTGTCTCTTTCTTGTTGAATAGGAGCTCGATTATTATAGACATGGACAAGTTATGAATTTTGCTTATTCACAGGCCAGTGGTGTATATGAGATGAAAGTCCGACCTATCACTTTGGCCTGGTGTGCCTCTACTTTCTTCACAACCACCCCCCATCCCTTGAATCCTAATCTAAGGAATCATCAGAGAATACTGTAGGGACCCCCAAGGAACCCTAGGTTCTCCATGACCAGGATAGACCACTGTTTGGTGGAAGCCGTTTCTTAATTTTAGGGAGTAGAGTCCTGATGTATCCTGGTATGTGTCTACCATTGACCTCCATGTAAATCTCAGTGCATTGCCCTGTGGCCAATGGTTGTTCCCATGGAAGGTAGAGTGGGATTCAGATGTGACCACGTGTGGGCATGGCTCTACCGGCTTTGGATTCCAATCTACAGAGCAGCTGCAGATAGGGCTGTTTTGCATTCATTCCCGAATCCACATCTGAGTGATAATGATTGGTAATAAACCTGTGAAAGATGAATGTGGAGGCCAACTATTCACTGTAAAATTTCAATGACTATGACCCTCTGATTGGACCATGGGCCCTCCTCAATGTGCAAGGTCTGCTCCAGTTACTTATAGACCCTTGAGGATGTGTCCCTATACTAGGAAGAACATTCTTACCTGTAGATTGGACATGAAGAAATCCTGCTTGAACCTGCAACCTTCTAAGCCCCCTCATGGCAATGAAGCTTTGCCTGGGTAACTGCAGAACCCGGGTTTATGTCTGGAAACCAGGCTTATAGAAGCCCCAAACTGTGTGCCCTCAAATATGATTTCCAGTTCCCTGGTCAACAAAGAGGCAAGGAAACAAGAACGTAGTAGCTGGCACCAACCAGTGTCTGAGACCTGCAACTAAAAAAAACTACGAATGACTGAAACAAGAACAACAAAGAATGAAAGTGTCTGCACTTCAAGGGGTATTTTGCTGCATGAGTGCCTTCCTGGAGTACTCCTGCAGCCTTCCGCCACCAGCGCTGCCTCTCCCTCAGCACTCCAGCACCATTTTACTGCTCCTTCTTCGTGAAGATGCTTTGACGTGACTCTCTGACATTGCTTGATTCTCTGGAAAGCCAGGATTCCTCCGGTGGAACCTCTGACCTCTATCTAGAGTCATCCTTCTGCTGGTTCAGGCCAGGAAGAATCAAACATCTTCAAAAGTGAGCACCCAATCCTTCCAGAGAAGTCTGGAAGACAAGCTTTAGCGTTGCAAGCCAGAGTGTGACCTCCCTTTCGGAGTTGCCTTGGGTGTTCAAAAGCACAAATCCTATGTCCCCCATCCTAACCTAACGACAGAAAGTGAAAACCGACTACCCCACCTTTTTGTAACAGCTTATGTCATCACACAATGTGCAAATGGTGAAAACAGAGTTTGTATCATGTGCTCAATAAAGTGCAATCACTACTTTTTCGTTTCCCTTTTTCATATGAGTTGCGGTCAATCTCGAGAACAAAGAGACAATTAGGCTATGCCAGCTACTTTTACTAGTTCTTCACGCAATTGAGTTTGTAAAATAGCAATTGTTCTAATAACTGAAAATGTCAACACCAAATGATCAAGCATGGAACTCGACACGCTGTGTTTCGGCCTGGTTTTGGGCTGAAACACAGTGTGTCAAGCATGTTTCCTTGACCTAAATTACCTGGTAATCATGGCTTATGTAAAATTGAAGAAATTGTGAGACAAAAAAGAAAAAGAAAAAATAGTGATTGCACTTTATTGGGCAGATGATACTAACCCCATTTTCACCATTCCCACATTGTGTGATGATTTGCACATTAGAGTATTTTGCACAAGGTTGTAATAGCAGATATTTGAATCATTTTAATATCGAAATTAAATAAAATTGTACCTTTTAAAACTGTTTTTTCCAAGGCTTAGGCTGATGCTTTGGAAGTTTGTCTCTGCATCTGTTTCCATGTTTGACATAAGCTGGTGCAAAAGGGTGGGGTAGTCGGTTTTCATTTTCTATCTTATGATATTCTCTCCCCGCCTTTGTGAAACCGGCCCCCGTCAGAATAATAGTGGGGCGATATGCTTGAACTACGCCCCATCATAACCCTGCAGCATCAGGACCAGCTCACACTCGGTCAGTCCTAATTGGTCCTTTTATATTTAAGGGATATCTTTTCTGTGGTTAAGACAGAACAAGTGTGGGAAAATACTTATGTGTATTCCCGCCTGCGTTCAGAAAATAACTTTAAGGCAAATTGAAACCACAGAACAGAATGTTGATTTAAAAAGCTCAGAGACACAGGTTTTTATTTTTTCGCTGCAGTCAACTCCACATGGTTGTACAATCTACCATGTGAACCACCTGGCCTCTCTCATATTTCTGAGTCTGCCCTCCCCCATTCACAAGGAGAGCATTTATGCATTTTACAGTTAGTGTAGTCTTACAAAGGTCTTTGACCCTGGGCTAAATCTGAACTGCGGCCAGGGCATCAACTTACTCTCTCGCAGCTGTTCCTTGGCTATATAACACACTACGCTTTCTTTGTAAGCACAGGTGAGCAGCTGAATCCATATATGGGCATTCTATGTTGTTGCAAGCTTTGGATTTGTAAAGCAAGACATGTTCGCAACTTTCCTGGTTTGGAGATTCTATTTCACCCAATTTTACAAAGCGTACAATTTTAATACAAGGTTTACATCTGCCAAAGAGCTTGATTGGGGAACCATTGAAGCACATTGATTTACAGAGCCCCAGTGAATTTAAACTTGCTGTGACCCCTCATTTGACTGTGGCCTGGCATTTAGGAGCCTACGAAAGCTTCCACATACAGATGTGGGGTTTTCTCTAAGTTTACTTTCTTGCTACAGTGTATTAACACATACTTATATACAAAGTCATCTAAAGTTTACTTACTTTAGTTCTCGTGTGGCCAATCCTTTCATTCAGTGTCTTAGTGCGTCACCTGGTATCTTGTCCTCACTACACCTCTCTTAAGTGCTTGTGCTTGATTGCTCATCCAGTGCTACCACTAGGTGAGCCATGGAGAGCCCAGAGGAACCACTGCCCTGCCTATACTGATTGCTGTGAAGAAAACTCCCTATGGTGTCATGAAGCAGTCTGAGATGATAGGGAAATGGGTATTCAGTCAGGGAAAGGAGGAGTTGCATTAGAAGAGTTTTTATGCAAGACCCAGCTCAAGAGTGGATAGATAAGTAGCTGTGAGGTAGGGCAGGGAGTGTGAACCTATAAGACCCAGCATGCAAAGTGAAGTGTTAGAACTGGCTGAAGGCGTTGCAAATGAGACACTTGGCTATTATGTCAAAATCTATGCTCTGACTCCTTTGCTTTACCAAATCCCAGACCAACGAGGGGCTGTGACATCTTACTTGCTCCCACCTCAGATACTCTGTGGCTATCCTCTCTCTGTTTCACTCATCTAGAGCCGGAATTTCTACGGTACACAGGGCAGTCTCCTATTCACACTTTCAAGCTCCCAAGGGGACAGAGGGAGACAGAGACAGCAGTGCCCCTGGCCGAGTAGTAGTTTTTGTAGACTGCCAGCGGTCTGCCCCGGCTAGTCCAAGCCCACCTAAAGCCCTAGGGGGCGTAAAAGGCACAGATATCTAGTGGGTCCCGGGTTCTGTAGACAGATAACCGTTGATTATTATTACAAGTCGATGGTACTCATTTTATCTACTTTCGAATGATGCAAGGTTGTGTGGACTTGCCAGGTTTTTAACCTGTGTGGTCAAGCACTGAGTCCAGCAGGGGATGCATTAGTACATGGAGCCACATACCCCAGTGTGAATCATGGTGAAAAAAACAGGCTGCAAAGACGCAGTAGCGGTTGTACTGTTTTCTGTCAAATGTGTTTGTGCATCAGAATGTGCCTCTCAATGTTCAGATATTGACAGATGATGGATTTCAGGAAAACAAAATCCTGTAATTTGGTTCAGATATACGCAAATGGTAGTTTTGAAGGCCGGACTATGGAATAACACCATATTTCTGAAAAATGGAAATGACAGCACTGATATGTGCTTAGTGTGAATTAATAAATGTGCTAAGTGTAGGAAAATGCCCACACTCGCAGTCCCCCCCAAAAAATGATGTAAACACATTAACATTTTAGCATTGCAACGTTTTTCCATCAATGTAATCAAGTGGAATCATTTAAATTAGACATTTGTTTCATTATTATTTAGTTAAATATATTTGCATGGAACCATCGAAGAAAATAAGTGTTTGCCACGCGTACGAAATTAGCATTTGCATCATATGAAATGATCAGTTATTTATAATGCGCTTAATACCCAGAGGTTTCTAAACGCGCACTGGGGATCAAACCTGTGTTGATCTGTGTCATCTTGCTTCCAAGGTGAGCGTGTTGCCCCTTGCTATCCTCCCGAGACCCGAGACCGTATCTACCTTGGTGAAGGGTAGAAAGCCATGCATGACAGACTGGTGCACAAGGGATGTTTATGGGGAATGACAGATTACGTATGGTAATCATCATTACTTTTGGTCCTCTCAGCTCATCACATTCCTTACTATAAGAAGGGTATCCACCTTCCCAGACTGTTGCCCCGATACCTGAGAGGGATGTATAAGGTCCTCCCTTCCTTTATTCCCCTTGTGTATTTCCTTAGGCAAGGATGGCTTTTTGGAGCAGTCAGGAAGTTGATGGAGGACCGTAAAAGAATGAGACGAGTTACAAGGACGATGAATAATGGTGATTACCATACGTTACCTCAGAGGCATAGACAGGGTAGGGGCTGAGCCAGCAAGGCACACCCAAAATCTGTAAAGGCCCCCTCAGCATCGCTGTGTGGGCATTTACATATTTTAATGTTGCTGTAGTGGGCCCAACTACATTAGATTCAGGCACCACTTGTTGGACAATCTTGGATATGCCTCTGCATTACCTGCCATTACCTCCTGCCCCCCTCTTCCTGGTTGCATTCCTTACTATATGAAATTGTTGCGCGCTGTTCCACAGTAAGCAGCATTGTGAAAAAGCCACCAACCCTAAAGACTGAAGTATGGAAACATTTTATTAGAAATGCTCATTAGGATGTTGATATGAAGGATTCAGGAGACAAATTCTGCTGACCAAGAGCCTCCCATTACCAACCGGTAGTGCCCGAATAAAGGTCATTGTAGAGGACCACGTGGCTGCATTGCAGATGTCGTGGATTGTAACTCCTTAAGATCCTGCCAATGAGGCAGCCATGCCTCATATTGATCGCGTTAGTAGAATGGTGGGGAGGGGTACCCGAGCCATCTCATTGGAGGTGGTGATTGTGCTTGTGACCCATTAACTCAGAGTTTCCGTCGCTGGTTTGTTCCCTCTTGAAGTACCTCCAAAGGTAATTCCCAACGCTCTGGTTTTGCTGAGGGCTATGTTTAACTCTTGTAAGTCTGTAAAGCTCTGGAGACATTTATGGTGTACACCTTCTGGTTTTCAGATGTGTGACTGGTAAGAATGCTTCATGATTTAAGTGAAATTCGGAACAGACCTTTAGAATGAAGACATATTCTTTGTATAGAATGACCATATCTGGAGTATGTGGAATGTAGTGTTCGTCGGTATCTGCAGAAATTAACAAATACAAACATTCCTAATGAGAAAGGACCACATTTTTTGGGTCTAATTCATGAGGTAATTCTTTTCATTTTTATTAAAAATAGATCTGGGGTGGAGTAAGGGGATAGGTTAAAGTAAGGGGAAGTGGTGGGGAAACGGGGGTCTCCCCCTGCATTATTAAAACCAAATCGATAAAACAAATTCGGTCATTTCCCAGTAGGTATTTCTTTTCCGATCATTTCACGGTGATCCGTGTTCGTCAGCCAAGATTGCCCTGATTTTGCCTGGTCGAGGTACTGGTCACCAACAAAATGTCTTCTAGGTGATATACTTGACATCAATGTCTTCCGTAGGATTAAAAGGAGGAAGCTGAAGCTGCTTTAGTAAAATAAGCACAAACCATGATGCTAGGACTGACCTTTTGGGAGGCTATTTCAGGTCATACATTTGAAAAAGACGAACCAAAATGGTTCAGTCTCTGCCCACTAGGACCCTGTGTGTTGGAAGACTTTGATTGCAGCCCATTGGTCTCGAAGGGTGGATATGGCATCCTATTTTAAACCCTTGTCAGAAAACATTTAAAATCAACCATTTGTCTCAAATACACAGATTCTTTCCTTTTGCTACACACCAACTGGAGAAAAAGTGCCAGTGTTCCTTGTATGGCTGCAGTGTTGGCAGACGTCTAGATCTTTGATGCTCCTTCACTATTTACAATGAGATGCCCAAGTAGCTTAGCCTATTCAATCCACTTTCCACGCCTTTGGTTGTAGGCACTTTTCATGCCATTGGTTGTAGGCACTTTCCATGCCGTGGGTTGTATGCATTTTCCACGCTGTTGGTTGTGGGCATTGCAAGGGTAATGCTGGAAGCAGTGTCTACTTCAGAGGGGAAGGTGTTCATAGCAGCAGCAAGGGATCATCATTGCCTATGGCTCATTGCAAAGGGAACCAAGGTCACCATGTCCAGAAGGATATAATCAAGGTCACACATGAGTTCTCTAGTCTGGCCTTCTCTATTACCTGATGAAAAACAGGAAAAGGAGTGAAGGCCAAATTTTGGCTAGGGTATCCCCCATGCAGACTGGAGATCCTGGTTAAAGTGCTGTACAGCAGGGTAGTAGGGAGTTCTGCTCTGCTGCAAACATAGCCAGCCAGAGTCCTCCAGCAATGCACCACCATTTGAAGCACCCGAGGGTGAAGACAGAAATCCACTGAAGATAGAAATATTCGGCTCACAGCATCTTCTGCCGGGTTCTGCACCCCTAGTCTTGGTGTCAGGGAATTGAGGTGAAGGCTCTGTGTCCCACTCCCTGAACCCCCGCTGTTTGATATAAGCCTTGGCTATCTGATCATCGGTCCAGATAAAGAGTCGTCAAATCCTTGTTTCTGTTTGGGAAAAATGTAGAGCCCTCAGGGAAGGAGGCGCTGGAGAGCCCAACGAAATGGCCGCTCTTGCCTGAGCTCTGTGACACCACTACAAAATCCTGTCGGCAGACAAAGTGAGATTAAACCCGCAGTTCAGGTGGGGGAAATCCTGATGCTGCGGCGGAACGGTGTGGAAAACCTGGCATTAGCCTCAAAGCAGATAACTCGCCTATGGCCCACCACTGCAGAGTAGCCGGGGGAGGGCACCGTTGCGCCTCTGAACTGCCGCTGTGGGGCAGCCAATCGGCACCATGAAATGGGCGATCACAGACCAGATTGCCACTGGAGCAGGAGGAAGACTGGAGTGGGTCAATTGCTCTAACTACGGAGACCACTGACTGCCCTGCCTGAGACGCTCACTGGTGGTGTGACTGGTGGTTGAGTAGATGGATGGCCGTCCCGAGACATGAGCGGGTGATAGCTGATCAGACCTGTGCCGAAAAGAAGAGTCGGAGCAGGATTCCAGCTCTGACTAGGAGGGCCATCCACCATTGTGCCCAGGTTACCTGCAGGAGGTGAGGCCGGAGATGAATGGCAGCACTGAGACCTGCAATCCAGTTGTGCTGGGCGGCGTTGGGAGAAGCCCCCAGGACCCGTACATCGGGCTGGTGGCAGAGAGCAGAGCCCGACACAGCGCACCGGCGGGAGCACCACCAAAGTGACGGAGGTCCCACGATCCACGGGGGGGAGGATGTTGGCCCCAATTGAGCGCCTGAGGTGCTGTGAGCTGCGCTAGCGAACAGGCTGGGATCCGGCCCCATGGTCCTTCCTTCACTGGGAGAGTGGCAGGCCACGGAAAAGAAGCAACGAGAACAACGTGGGCAGAAACCACTGAGGTGGTGAATGACAGCTCGAGCGGGCAGGCCTCCAGTACTAGCACAATGGTTGGATCAGCATAAGAAAGTAGGGAGAAAGAAGAAACCGCAGTATTGACACAAGCAGCGCTAGAACCAAGCTGCTGCAGCTGCAGAGGACTGGAGCTGTGGTGATCCAATTGTAAGCCCAGTGACTGATCTTTACAGTCTTGTGGCCAGGACAGCAACATAATAGGAGTGGGGCTCGAATATAAAGCTGAGGAGTTCTCAGTAATTTGTGGGGTCCCTCAGGGGTCATGTGTGTCGCCTACGCTATTTAACATTTTCATGTTGCCCTTGTTTGAACAACTGGATATTGAAGGCATTGTGTATGCCAACTACGCTGATGACAGGCAATACCTGA
Organism: Ambystoma mexicanum; assembly: GCF_040938575.1. Classification (NCBI taxonomy): domain Eukaryota; kingdom Metazoa; phylum Chordata; class Amphibia; order Caudata; family Ambystomatidae; genus Ambystoma; species Ambystoma mexicanum. The sequence goes on from NC_090921.1 coordinate 989,848,445, forward strand.
TCCCTCTCAATGGGAATCATGCCACTGACTCGCTTACCGTCAAATCTATTTATGTCCGGTTTAAAACTTTGATGCGTATAAACGGCCTGGCTCTTAATGATTCAATGACAGAGCTCATGGTTATGGGTAATTCCTTGCATCTCTGGAAGTTAGGCCCAGAATATCAGAGCTTTGACATCGCTGGCTGTACCATCACCACCCAAACCAAAGCCAAGACCTTAGGAGTTATTCTCGATGAAGAGCTAAATATGAAGGACCAAGTAAATAGCCTTGTCTCAGGAATATCTTATCATCTTAAATTGCTCGTCCAGCTTAGACCATTCCTAAATTCCAGCAACTGTGCCACTATTGCACAAGCTATAATAGGAGCTAATCTCGATTATTGCTCTAGCCTATTGATGGGCATTGCTAAAGGCGAACTTACTTGCCTGCAGGTTATCCAGAACAATGCCATGCCCATCGTCGAGGGACTCCGCAAAACAGATTATGTGTCTGCAGCTTGGATTGCTTTACACTAGCTCCCGATCAGCAGCAGAATCTCTTTAGAGTACAGTGTATTACGCACAACTAGTTGCATGGAGAAAGCCCCAAGTATTTGTCGAGCAGTATTGCATGGCTACAAGCCCGTTGAGTTCTAAGATCAAATTAGGCCTGCCTCCTAGGCACTGACAAATACCTGGGGAGAGACACTGGGTAATTAAGGGTTGGACACACCACGGGCCAGACTGTCCATTATGGCCCAAAGGTCTTTCCCTTACAGAGCCTGTAAAATCTGAAATGCGCTCCCTCCTGATCTGAGAGCTTGCTCCTCACTGGCTACTTTCAAACGAGGACTAAACACCACTCTTTTCCACTAGCCCGTTTCACTGACTGCCTATGGACTTTCTGTCTCAAGCGCCCGCCATGATTGGCACTTTTTTGTTTTCTGTTTGTATGTTACTGTCTATGCCCTAGGGATTCTTTTTATGCGCATATGAATAAAATAAATAAATAAAGTATGGAAAGGTGAGATAGGTGCCTATTTATTTGGCTGGATAGACATCCTGGGTGGATACCCTGTTGGACCTTGGCTGCTCTATTTAACTCTGCTGTGGGACCCTCTGGCAGCGTGCAAGGGAATAGGAGAAGAGCCCCCAGTGGATCCCGGTTGACCTTCTCGCTCTGCAGATTGGTGACCCTGTCAGCAACTACGCCTGGTACTCTGTGCAGGTGGAGAGGGGACCTCTCTGCTATACCACAGCTCAAACTTCAAGATTTTAACACCTGGCAAACTGATCCACAAGGCTTCCAAATGGGGAAAACTGATAAACATCAATCTGAACTCTCTTTCAAGATGACAACCCCAGGCAGTAAATGAAGGCTGCGAGGTGGGGTCCTACCAGAGGCTCAGGAAGGCCAGACAAATGGGGCCGCTGGAGATCTCAGCGATATCAAAGAGATGTTCACACAGCTGCAAGCTGGGATACCTTCACTAGACACCAAACTCCCTGACGTGTAAAGTTGACCTAGACAAGCACAGGGAGCGGCTAGACAAAGCAGAAAAACCAATATCGTCCGTTGAAGATGAGGCTACCTCAACGACGAGGTGGTCGAACTCAGGAAAACTCTGAAGGAAGAAACTCATTGACAAGCAGGAGGACCTAGAGTCCAAATCTCGAGAGAATTAATGTTAGAATTGTTGGAATTCCCGAAGCAAGTGATACTTGTTCAATAGAAACTCTAGTGGAATTACTTCTCAAGGAAGTTGTGGTGCTGACAGTTTCTCCTCCGTTTTCCTAGTTGAGCGTGCACATACATTTCCGGGAAAGCAGCAAATACCGGGGGCGCCAGTGGTGCCGGTCATAGTGCATCTGCTTTACTATAGGGATCAGGATACCGTGCTGCACCTAAACCACAGAGAAGGGCAAATCCGAATTTTCAGAGACTTCTCAAACAAGGTTCAAGCCGCGAGGAAATCTTACATGGACATCAAATAGACTAGTCAAGACCGAGGTTTAAAGTATGCCATGCTTTTTCCAGCTACGCTCCGAGTGGAATATAAAGGGAAAGAGTTCAGTTCTTCCAAACTCCAAATGAGGCCAGAGACTTCCTGGATGCACTGCCGCCGCAACCGCCTCAATCTCCTCCCCCGTGACACAGGCTGACGAGGTTGCTGGGCGAGTTTAATACATATAATGCAATGGCTTATCTTTAGCTGGTTTCTCACTGCTGCCGGTTGTACATGCAGGTGGGGGTGGGGGGTGTTGGATGGGTTCTTGTGAACCCTCCAAGGTGAAATACACACAAGGTGGAAGGTGTTTCATGGGTGGGAAAATGTGACATCCTATTGAGTTTTCTGGTGGGGGAGGGGAGAGGGTTAGGGAAGGGGGTTAGTACAGATTTGGGTTTACACTTTATTAAGTTTAAGGCAGGGACGTCATTTAGGGGTCGCTAGAGGTCTCAACTGCGACCTCTGAGATCTCCCTTGCGACCTCTGTGATCTCCCTTGCGACCTCTAAAAAATAAAACCAAAATAAAGTGTTGTTTTGTTTGTTTTTGGTAATGCAAGCTCCTGTGGTGTGGCCAGCACCATGTGGCTCTTTACTTCTGGAGTGGCTGGCTTTCTTGTTCAGGCCCCTTAAAAAAAGAAGAAAAATAAGAACAGGAGTGCCACAAGTCTAACACTTTCCACACTGACCCTAAATAAGAAAGCATAGGAATACCAAATAATGTGTCTTTCTGGAATTCTATACAATAATTGCTAGACTCATTAAAGTTCTATTTCAGGCACACTTCAGGAGCTGAGTCACTAATTTAGTCTGTTCTTAAACGCCTCAACTCAGCCTTTCATCCTTCTGAGGTCGATAAATGAGTAGCAACACAAGTCGGGTGATATTAGGTGTATATTATTTCTATATATAGTGGTTAAGCGTAAATGCTATATAATAAGACATCATTATCATTTGGTCATGGATGTCTGCTTGCATTCAAAGTAATTTGGTAATATCGGCCTGTATAAACTGATCTTAATGATACATATGGCGATCCATTCTTGTATGAAATGTACATCACATTATAGTGATATTGTAACGATATTTTTCGTAGTGTACAATGCTATGTGATGCCACTTCCTGTTTTGTCAATGGGTGAAAGGTTGTGTTCCATCGCAAGGTCGTGTGATGTCACTTCCGCTACCCCTGGCATTTTGGTGAAATGACGTCCCTGGTTTAAGGCAGCGATTGTCCCGTTTAACCATTACACCACTAGAACACAACAGAGCTTTGTGCAATTAGTGACCCCCAGATTGGTGGGTCGATTCCACAGCATCAGGAAGGATAGCTCAGGGCAGCGCGTTTGTCTTGGAAGCAAGAAAATGCAGCGCAGCACAGGTTTGAATCCCGATCCCGCGCTTAGAAACCCCTCATTGGTATTAAGCATGTTATAAATGAACAATTATAATCTCTGAGATATCCGTCTACTAAGGTATGATAGCAGACACCAATGATCTTTATCCTCTGCAGGTGCCTCCCTCTGGAACAGCCTCTCTGCCTTGAGCCGGAACTCCTTAAGTTTCGGAAACTCCTCAAGACCTTCCTTTTCTCTTCCTCTCTCCCTCTCTCTTGCTAACCTCTCCCTTGCTAACCTCTTTCACTCCAGCCTCACTCCACCATCTCTCCCCTAACACTACTAAGTATTTGCTGACTGGTTGCCTGGCTCACCTCCAGAGACTCACAGGTCCCAGGCTCCCCCGCCAGTCCTTGCACTTGCCGCCAGGCCTCTGCACTATGCACAGCACTACTGCACTTTCAGCTTTCGTTCCATGAGAGAGGCACCCCTATTGCACTTCATCTATGTTCCATGAGGGCGGTAACATCTCTCTCTCTCTCCCTCTTAGACTCAGCGCACTTGTTTTCTCCTTCCCCCTCCCCTGCACCTCTGTCTGTACCTTTGCATGTCCTGAATTTACTAAGTCTAGTAAGTTCTGTCTTGCGCCCTTTGTCTCCCTCCCCAATCTAGTTGAACCTGTTACACTTCATGCACTTGCACTAGCTGAAATGGTGTCAGGCCTAGTACGCTAGTTACTTTTTGTTAGATAATTCGGAAACTTCGAGGCCTAAGAATGACTACGGTTTTTCCCTTGCTCCCTTCCCGCCTTGAAGCGCTTTGAAGCACTTCACTTGTGTATAAGCGCTGTACAAATAAACAATTACAATTATAATGCTCGTTGTTAGATGGATATGACTCTTAACATGGAAAGTCTGTGGCCTTAAACTGTTTGTCAAAAGTGAGGCGGATATTGCTATACCTGGCCAGACATCAGGTGGGTGTCACTCTGCTCCTAGAAATGTTCCTCACCCCGACACTGAAACACAATTTGCAAAACAATGGGGCTGCCATCGATACTTCTCCTCATACTCTTCATACTCCACGGGCGGGGTCTGCATTCTGGTTCTCAAGTCATTGGGTTTCCTGCTCACAGAGGTGGACCTGATAGTCACAGACGTTATCCACAATTCCACCTTGACATTTGTTAACTGTTATGCTCCCAATGTAGACAATCTAGAATACCTATATTGGATTTTATTTTTTATTTAAATTTTATTTTATGTATAGTGCAAAGACAGAGCCCGCAGGCATGGAGGCGCTCAACAGGACATACATACACAACAGGAGGAGTAGGAAACAGCTCGGCTCAATCTAAATCAAAGTAGGAATCAGCAATCAGCTAGTCGGCAAAAAAGCGCTGTCTTCAAACCCTTTCCTTTTTAAATACAGAGAAGAACTACTTGGAATGCTTGGCCTCCCAACTAATCTCCCTTATCAATACAGACAACAAAATATTGGCCAAAATCTTAGCTATCCGATTAGCACCTATGATGTCCAAGTGTGTCTGAGCGGAACAATTTTTTTTTATCCCAGGCAGATCAAATTCGTATGGACTCTGGAGAGTCTTTGGTTTGCTGTCTGCTATAGACCCAGATATCCCTGTGGTGGCAGCCCGATTTGCTGCAGAGAAGGCCTTTGACTCTATGGTATAAAATATTTCCAAAATCTTGGGAAATTTTGTGTATAGTACCCATTTATATAAAGGGACTACGCTGTGAACCTCTGAACTATCCCCCAACTGCAGTAATGGATTCAGACAGTAAAGTATTTGCATCCACACTTTTAATCCATCTTATTGGTTGGGCCGATAGTATAGAGTGACCGTGAATATTTCACACCAGGCTCCGAAAAAACACAGGAACTTTGGTTAATGGGTTTATTTTAAAATGTTTTTATGAGATGTAGAAATGCAAAGAAAAATAACATGCATCTATTAATATAGCCTCATTTGATCTATCCATGGCATTTGACTTGGTTAATAGCGAAAGGCTATGGTTAAAGTTAGATAAGTGCGGAATCCCCCCGGCCTTCTCAACCTCATCATTAAATTGTATCCAAATTCCAACATCCAAGTTAGGTTAGACACTCAAGGCAGGCTTTCAAGATGTATTTTTACCACTTCAGGGCTACGACAGGGGGGGGCATTTTGGCCCCCTGTCTTTTTCATCTTTATGTCTCAGATTTGGAGGAATACTTGCTCAGAGATTGCTCTGTTCCCCCGAATTTGGCCGATACTAAATTAATGCGCTTAGCCCATGCAGATTAGTTTTTGTTGAAAGATTGTACTGTTGGTGTCTTACAAAAGACTTCTGCATAACTTTGCACATTTTAATGGAGTTAATGGCCTGAAAATCAATCCCTCCTCCAAAACAAAGATTTTGCAGTTTTGTGCAGGGACGTTCAACAAAAAACAGCCATATTGTTGGAGTTTGAATGCAACGATTCTAGAAAAGGTGGAAAGTTTAAAATATATAGGATTTCCTATTTGGGCTAAACCAACAAGACCCATTGTAAAGGATTACTTCAAACAAAAATCAATTCTTTTAGCGGGCGAAATGATGAGGTTGAACCTTAAGTACTGTAGGTTCTCTGTGCGCCCCCTTATTAAGTTTTATGAAGGCAAGGTGGTCCCCAAGATAATCTATGGGACAGAGGTCATACCAGTAGAATTAATTGATCTACTGGACGCATGTGAATCTTATATTTGGCATAGGGTCCTGAAGTTGCCAAATTGCATACCACTGGTAGCAATACGGTATGAGTTGGGTTTAAAATCTTTAGCATCTAAGACGAAATGGCTTTCCTGGTTGTTTTATAGGAAAATGTTGCTACCACCTCCGGGCTCTCTTTTTGTGATAATTTCAAATATGTGTTTTGCGCGCAGTGAACCTCTCGATAAATACATTCACTTATTTTTATGATCTAGTACTATCCGATATTGGTTGTGCACCGGCTGACCTAATAAGTCAAATTAACCTTATAGAGGCAGGATTGGATAGTAACAATTGGGACTGTGCATTCTTATTCGTCGCCAATCAATCTTCATAATGAACACCAGTTACTTGGTAAATTAGCTTCATATCTTCACATATTTCCTGATTGTCTGTCCTGTCAAAATGTTATGCATTTTAGATCTGACATTGTTAAAACTAACTCTACTTTGCTGCATTGGAAATGAATTGTTCAAGTAGAAGCCAATTGTAGATTCTGCCAACATTTCAACATTGTTGAAATGCTGAAACATATAATTATAGATTGTCCGGCCCTCATTACTCAGCAAAATGTTTATTTAGGAAGGTTTTATTTGATTTTATTTATGTTGATTCCTTGTATGGAATAGATTGCTCTCGGTATGTCCAACATCAGTGGTGTTGGCCACGGTAGGCTTCCTAAAACAGCTTAAACTCTATGAATAACTATAATTAGGACTAACAACTCAATTATGTAGTGCTTTCCTCTAGGATTTTAACCATCTTCTATTTTTCTGAGAAATATGAATTTTAAGGAATTCATTTAAGAATGTATTGTATTCAATTTTAAACTATATTGTTGTTGCTGAAGTCAATGCAAATATTCTTTTTTGATAGTATTGTTAATGTTGAATATGAAAATTATAGTTTGTAAAGGTTGAAAAGTTTTTAACCAGATACAATTTAATTAATTAATATTTTGACTCTATAGAATGGCCCTTCCTATTTACTGTGCTCAAGAAGATCGGAGCGGGTACAGTTTTCACTTCCCGGGTCTCCCCGTTATACACTCAGCCCATGGCAAAACTTCTCGTTAACGGAAATCTTTCCAGCCCTATTCCACTGGGCAAGGGTACGAGGCAGGCATGCCCACTATCTCCCTTGCTCTTTGCACTGGCGATAGAACCCCTGGCTGAGCTACTCCAGGACCGCCATCTACATAGTGTGGTACAGCTATATACGCATAAACTGGGCGTGTCAAGGCATGCAGATGACATGACCCTCTAAGTCAAGAACCTTGAGTCTGATCTTCCGCCCATCATGGCAGATGTCCTGGACTTTGGCCTCTACTTAGGCCTTAAAATACATGTTGGGAAATCAGTCTTATTCCCGCTCTCGGGGTGTGTGGTGACCTTCTCTGGTGATATGGGATTTCAGTGGCATACTGAGAGCACCAGATACCTGGGGGTAGAAGTGTCCATGAACCCTGATGTATTGTTGAGGGGAAACTATGGGAGAGCATTAGAACGAGCTGAGGAAGTGGTCACACAGTGGATGAGATGAGGCTACCACTCTCTTTGTACAGTAGGATCTGTTACCTGGCTTTTTATATTTCTTTCTCAATGTAACGCTTGTGTTGACAGGGGGCTTTTTAAAGAAATTAAGTATGATTACTAGTTTTCTTTGGGCGGACAAACGAGTGAGAGTGGGCTGGGGGCAACTCACCACTCTGCTGGACGGGGGGAATGGCCCTTCCAGACTTTGAGATCTACTATCTGGCTGCCCAGGCTAAGTTCTTATCCCACTGGTCTTCCCTGTGCCCAGATAGACCTCATGTTCAGATAGAGCTAGCCTTAGTGACCCGACACTCAAGGAATACGTTGGAATGCACGTGCATGGCTTGCTAGAAAATAGCATCTAGAAGCAGCTACGTTGAGTGTGCTTCGCCTATGCACATAGCCGCACTCACTGTGTATCTTCCTGCTCTTATCCCACACCAGGATCCACACCTCTCACCACACCTGGAGACTTCATGCTGCTGCTGACACTGGAACAGGAAGCCCACCTTCCCAGCTTTGCCAACAACAGCTCAAATAGCAACAGAGCAGCAATGGTGACTCCAACTTGCCTCAGTCCATGCCACATACCCCGGATCAAGGACCTGCAACCGCGTGGCTCTACCAGAGAGGGTGGGGAAGGGAAAGGACAAGAGAGCACAAGAATAGCAAATGGGGAGGCGACATTTCCAGCACATTAATGGGGAGGAAGCCGATCAGTGAGACCCCCAGACCCAGTATATACATGTTCATTACTGAAGCTGTCAACAGCTGGGCCTTAGTTTACGTGGATGTCTCCACAAGAAAACATAGGAGGAGCAGGGGGCGGGAAGCCCTTATATATCCCTCTTAGAGATGGGGGGGTGTTATCGAAGCCGAACATTACGTGCAGCTGATTTGGCGGCGGTCGTTTAGGCGTGACGCCAATGGCGCAGCTTCAATTCATGCGTGCAGGGAGCTGCCCATGCTGGTATTGCACTGGAACCATGCACAGAGCATGTGGTGTTTAGCCTAAATATACTGTCATCCAGGGATTTAACTGGGCCGGGGCTAGCCGGGTCAGTGCCCTGGCATGCTCCGACAACTGTGTTTGAGACAGAGCCCTGCCAGCGCACATAAAGTCCCGTGCTAACCCCAGGCCACCACACTGGTAGCAAGCAAGGCTTTTTTGTGAAGTCTGAAGCTCTTGCGTGTAAGCGAGAACTTAAGGCTTTAGAAAAAAAGCCTTGCCTTGTCATTGTGTGGCAGACATCCCTGCATCTCTAATGAACGAGGTGTCTGGCGTGGGTCGGCGACACAATCGCAATGCAAGGCTCTTTTCTGTTAAGCCTGAAGCTGTCACATGCCAGCGAGAACTTCAGGCTTTACAACAACAAAACAGCCTAGCTTTTCATTGCGTCTCTGACCCCCTCCCAGACATCCCTTTCATTTGAGATAGGGTGCCAGGGATCATCACCCTCGGTGAGAGGGTGATGATCCATGCATCTTCAGTGACAGGGGTGCCTGGCAGGGGGTCAGCGCCGCAATTGAAAGACAAGGAAACACTTACCTGACCTGAATGGTACCTGTTAGGCCACGGCCCATGCCCTTTTGCAAAATCGACCTGGGACTCTTACAGGGAGCATTCAGGTGAGGTAAGTGTTGCCTCCTAATTGCGCACCGACCCCCTGCCAGGCCCCGCTCCCTAAGAGCCACTTGAAGCACTGCTGTCATCCATAGCGCTGCTTTTATTAGGGAGTTGGTTGAGAATATTTTTAAATAAACAGTTATATCCCTGCACGGATCGTTCTCTGCGCAGGGATATTACTGTTAGTAGTGCAACCCCAGCACGGCCAACAGGGCGCGCCTGAATGGGCGCAGTACCGAATGCGCTGCACCGAAACAGTAAGGAAGGTGACGAGGTAGGGGAGGGGCCAGGGCCAGGGTTATGTGTCTTTGCTACAGTCACAGACATGGATTTGAGAAAGGAAAATACGGACCTCTAGTGGCTTGTATAGGCATTGCAATAAAGAGACACAATTATACGGTTCTTGGTGTTCATGACATATCCGATGCAGGACTAATTAAATCACAGATCCACGGTTATGCTGGACACTGCTACATTTTTAACCGCGCATTTCTTATGATAACGGCAGGCGCAGTCACAGATGCAGTGACTGGATTCCTCAGTATACGCTTTCTTTCTCAAGGTTATGAACTACACACAAACAATGTCACACAGACATGTGGTTATATCAAAACCAGACAAGCCAGTTGCCTGGCAACGAGGGTCTGGCATGGAACATTTATTTCAGTGCATCCGCCATTGTAAGGTCAGGCAACGAGTTACATGTATTAGAAGCGCGGTCGGGAAAACGGCATAATAGTATTCTGTGTGCACACATTAATTTTAAATTAACTGTAAAATGTGTTTGTTATATCCGCCCCGCGTCCCGCAACACAGTGACGCAGGGCGTCTCAATAAAAGCCCCGCCCCCGCAGACGGGGAGCAGTTCTGGGCACAGTAACAAACAGAGTGTGGCGTGTCTCATTTCGCTCCCTCTGGAGCTGCGCCACTGCGGCCTACTGATAAGGCCCTGCACGTTCTGTCTCCCCTCGTGCCGAGGCGCGGAGACAGGGCATAACAATGGCGACGAGAGAAACAGAACCCAGCACACGTGCTTGACGCTCTGCCAGCTGTTGCTGACTCACGGCGACACGCGAAATTTTTGGACACCTGGTGGGGGGCACACAAAACCCCAACCGGCTGAAAAAAAAGATTTTTTTTTTTTTCCTCTTCCTCTCTCCTTCTTCCATGCCAATCGAGCTGATCTTCAACACGGGCCACCGTCGGCTGGAGGGGACACACTCCCTAAGGACACCCATAGTGAAGTGCAACAACCACCCATTGCCTTCCAGGAGTCTGAGGCGCCACGGCACAGCGTGGGAGGCCTTCACACTTGCTCCATATTCGGGTGTTCAAGGCTACTGCACATGGTGAGCGCCTGGGTCGATGCAGCTGCCCATCCACCACAGTTTGAGACTTTCAACCGCGGAGGGGCACGGTCACCTGAGGACAGGCATTAAGGTGAGGCGTGCATACCCCATTAAGACACAGTGAGGCCCTGCCATGGCGACCGGCACGTCCACCCCCAGGCCCGGCACGCCTTCTAGAATTGCGGCCAATCTGTCAATGTCATCACCACAAGCTCGATCACAAGGGAACTCCTCGGCAATGATTCAGCCGTTTGATCCATTTACGGACCCATCATCAGTTGGCCCCCGGTGGCAACTATGGATCCAAAAATTCGAAATGGCGATGGAATGCAAGGACATAACCATTGACAGGAAGATGAGATCGCACCTGTTGCTAAACGTGGGGGACGAGGTACTACGTATCTTTAACTCGCTAACCATTGATGATGGTCAGGACATCTACCAGCAAGCGAAAGATGCCCTGATGGCTCATTTTCTCTCACAGCTCAACCCTGATTATGAAACTTTTATATTCTGCACCACTATTTAGGGAGAAGAGGAGACCTTGGATGCCTACCATACCCAAATGATGAAGCTGGCAATATCGTGTGAGTTCACGAATGTCGAGAAAGAAATCCAGAGGCAGCTCATCAACGGCATCCATTCGGAGAAACTGAGAAGGATGGTACTGAGTGAGAAGGGCATCTCTCTAACACGCATTCTGGAATTGGGTCGTCAAAGAGAACTGGCATATACCAGGGTCGCCAACATGGGGGCGACTCTTCAAAAACTGCAGCCTGCCCTCACGACAGCAATGGTGGCCCATGTCACCAATACACAGCCCGCAAGGGATGAGGCTGGCGGCAACTACGCATAAGCTAGGTGGCAGCCATGAATCCCGGGAACCACGGAATATGAATGGTGTGATGGACCGCGACATGGATGGCGAAACTGACCCGCGCAAGTAACAACATGTGGGGCATGTGGCAGAAAGGACCACTATGCTAAGGTGTGCCGGTCATCGGGCACCCCACTGCCGCCCCTGAATACTCCCCAAGAGAAGAGCGGGACCAAGAAAAAGAAGCAAGCCAATGCAAGGCGAGTCGAAACGACAAACTCTTCGACTGAGGAAGAAGGGGATGACATCACAGGGACCCAACATGAATCCGGCAGGGAACAGTGGAAAAAAAGGAGAAAAGTCTACCTTGTGTCAGCCCTGGATCAGGGACATGCGACGCAAAAAAAAGGCTCCGGAGGCGCAAATGCCAGGTCACTCTCCAAAATCAGCAGGTATGGATGACCATTGACACAGGAGCGTCCGTAAATGTTATGCCCATAAGCACATTCCAAACACTGCAACCACAACCAGATCTGAAGAACACAGACACTCTACTGTTTGCGTATGGCTGTAGGAAGCCCCTACCGGTGGTTGGCAGATTCCGCACCACCCTCAGCCATGGCGAAAAAAAGGCTACCGTCAAAAATCTACGTTGTAAATGCGGGGATCGAATGCCTTCTGAGTGGGGATGCGGCTGAAGACCTAGGGCTAGTCAAGTTCGTCTGTCACGTGAAGGAAGCACAAGAGGTCGAGAAGATCCTGGCACAGTATCCCAACCTACAAAACGGGATAGGGTGTTTGAAAGGAAAGACAATCAAGCTCCACATAGACAAGTCGGTCCAGCCAAAGGCCGTAAGACAGAGGAGAACCCCGTTCCACATGCGTGAACAAGTGGAGAAAGAACTTAAAGCATTGGAAGAAGCAGGCATAATAGAAGAGGTAACTGGGCCGACACCATGGGTTTCCCCGATGGTGGTCACAAAAAAACCCAAACAGCCAGGAAAAGTCCGGATTTGTATAGACATGCGTCTACCGAACACTGCAATCAAGCGGGAGCGCCATATCACACCTACACTTGACAAAATCGTGGCTGATCTCACCGGGTCACGAGTCTTCTCCAAGGTTGATCTGAAAGCAGGATACCACCAGCTCAAGCTGCATAAGGACTCTCGATACATAACCACTTTCTCGACACACCTGGGCTTACGGAGATATAAACGTCTAAGCTTTGGGATCTCGTCGGCTGCCGAAGTTTTCCAACAGACTATTCAGGAGGTCATCCGGAACATACCAGGTGTCCTAAATGTGAGTGACGATATCCTGATCCATGCTCAGGACAGAGAAGAAAACTTGAGGAGACTGCAGACGCTCCTGGGCAGACTAGAAGACGCTGGGTTAACTATTCACAAAGAAAAATGTGAATTCTTCAAAACGGAAATATCTTTCTTTGGCTACAAGTTCAGCAGCACTGGCATCTCCCCGGACCCCCAGAAGGTTGCCGACATACAGGCTGCGAGTCTGCCGATGACACCTACCGAAGTGCGCAGCTTCCTGGGGATGGCCACGTACTGTGGGAGGTTCATCCGTAACTTGGCCACTCTCTCTGAACCCCTGCGAGAACTTACCAAGCTTAACACAAAGTGGGAATGGGGGCAAGCGTGTCAGGAGGCTTTTGAAAACATCAAAGAGTCGCTGTCAATCGACACAAAGATGGCCTACTACGACACCGAACTCCCAAAGGAACTATTTGTGGATGCGAGCCCTGTCGGCCATGGGGGCCATCCTCATGCAGGCCACCAAAGAAGGGGAGAAGAGGCCCATTGCATACGCGTCAAGAGCCCTCACAATGACAGAGCAGCGATACTCGCACATTGAGAAGGAGGCAATTGCCGTACTGTGGGGGTGTCGTCATTTCCACCTCTGTCTCTATGGCAGAAGATTCACGGCAGTTACGGATCACAAACCCCTGTTGCCTATCTTCATGGGCACATCCTCTCACCCGCCAGCCAGAATAGCCAAATGGCTGTTGCACCTCCAGCAGTACAATTTTGAATTGGCCTATCAGCCGGGAAGTGGAAACCCAGCCGACTTCCTCTCAAGACACCCTCGAGCAGCGACTCCACAAGAAGTCCAAGTAGCCGAAGAGACCGAGGAACATATCTGCCAGGTTGTGCGGGCCATGAGGCCAAAGGCTGTCAGCATCGAGGACATTGAATTGGAAACACACAAGGACTCGTGCTGAGACCTGGTGAAGGATGCCATCATCTCAGGCGATTGGAAGTCCTTCATGAAGAACACCCACAACAGGACAGCGGAAGCAAAGGCGTTCCTCACGGGGATGTTCACCATACGACAGGACCTGTCGATCACAGAGCAAGGACTGCTACTCAGGGGAAATCGCATTGTCATCCCGTCGAGCCTCCAGGACAGAATAGTGGCATTAGCCCATGAAGGCCACCAAGGGATGGCTCGGACAAAGGCTCGAATCCAGCACCGAGTGTGGTTTCCACAGATAGACGAGAAGGTCGAAAGGCTAATAAACACCTGACTACCCTGCCAGATAACCGGAGCTCCACCGGATCCAGAACCGATCCAGTCAGCGGAACGTGGCCTTGGCAGATGGGATGCGATCAGCATCGACTTTTGCACACTACAAGAAGGACTCTACCTCCTGGTGGCCATTGACGATCACTGCTGATATCCTGAAGTCGAGGTAGTTGAATCCACGGCAGTGGAAGTGGTAATTCCCGCCATGGAGAAGATGTTCGCAACGCATGGACTACCCACACGAATCAAGAGTGATAACGGTGCACCATTCCAAGGGGAGGAGTTAAAAAAATACCTGCAGGAACTAAACATAAGGTACCATCACATCATGCCAAGGTGGCCCCAGGCGAATGGGAATGTAGAACGGTTCATGAGGACACTCAACAAAGTGCTGAGGCTATCAAGAGCAAACGCCAGCCCGTGGAAGGTCGACCTCTACCGTTTTCTGCGAAACTACCAGGTCACCCCTCACAGCACGACGGGTGTCCCGACAGCCGACCTCATGTTTGGCACTGTCATAAAGTCTTCCATTCCACATCACCCCAGCAGGAGCCCGGACCGTTTTGACAAGGAGCGCACCGAAAGAAGGAGAACGGGGGCCAATGCACACATGAGTGCCAAGAGGAGGTCGAAGCCATCCAACCACCAGGTGGACGACCAGGTGGTCATGCTGCGGAATCCGACAAGGTCCAAACTGGACTCCCGCTCCGATTTGTTCCCATGGACTGTCAGTGAGAAACAAGGGACCATGATAACTGTAAAGAGAGGACGCCGACAGGTGACACGAAATGTGTCGTGGTTCAAGGCAGTGCACGCAACCTGTGGACTGATGGCGAGTGTCACCAAGAAGATGAAGAACCCCAGTCGAACGAAGGAGACCCCGCTCACCTTCAGGAGGAGGTAGAAGTGGGTGACAGGACGTGGGAGCAGTGGAGCGAACTGGACATGGGTGAGCCGGACATGTAAGGTGAGGCCCCAGTGAGACAGTGGGGCCCAGCCCCAGAAGGGGGCGGTATGGTTTAAGAACTGCCACCAAGCAGCCCGCTCGGCTCAAACACTATGTGTGGTAGTCTGCCCCATTAGAACTGTAAGAGGGGAGGCACCCGGGCGTTTTGTAGTTTAAGGGTCTGCAAAATGGTATTTCATATGTTTTGTTTAAATGTTAAGTTAAGTTAAAATAAAGGAGGAATGTTATATCCGCCCTGCGTCCCGCAACGCGGTGACGCAGGGCGTCTCAATAAAAGACCCGCCCCCGCGGACGGGGAGCAGTTCCGGGTACAGTAACGAACAGAGTGTGGCGTTTCTCATTTCGCTCCCGCTGGAGCTGCGCCACTGCAGCCTACTGATAAGGCCCTGCACGTTCTGTCTCCCCTCGTGCCGAGGCACGGAGACAGGACATAACAGTGTTTAATCCTAATCAACGGCAAAACCGAGCCCGGTTTAGGGGCATGCACATTAGAACGTTGATCTGCAGAATCCACAGTACTCTGCTCATGTGCTAACTGTGTATCACGGGTGCACTGCTGTTCATGCGTGCGAACTAAAAGACTGTTTAAATTAGGCGAATAATCGCTTGATGCAGACCTCATCCATCATTCGCTCTCAGAGTTTTGGATTATTTCCTGTTCGGTGCGACAAAGAGTCTCGCAAAACCAGCCAGTTTTTTTTCCAAATTCCCATGTTTTTTACCAGCCTGACAAGGAAATAAGCAGTAATGCTGCAGGCTCTGCCGGGGCGAGGAAACCACTGGCACGCCACCCCCTGAGACACTAGGTTCCGCCAGAGTTAAGCAGGCCCTTGTCATGGCACCGTTGGTGCTCCTGCGCTCGCCGCGCAGAGATTGAAACAACACAGGTGAGGTAAGAGGCTGCAGCTTTCTGCAAGGAGCGTGCTCGTGTGGCCAGGCCCTGCCTCAATATCCTGACGCTCAGGAGGTGTGTGGGCGGGAGAGTCAGCGCAGAGACACCTACGTCTGCACGGAGGCACTTCACTCCCTAGCCTGGCATTAACAATGAAGGGTAGTGGAGACAAATGAAATCCCTTTCACCCAGCCGGGTTGAATCGCGCATGACCATATACATGCTCTTGGCACTGTAGGTAGCAGGCATCTAGGCATCCTGATACGCAACGATCAGCGCTTCGAGATGAATTAAAGGGCTGAAGGTAGAAAAGGCCCAGGCGATAACTTTGTCAACCTAGAAGTCCACATGGTACAAGAAAGGTAAGCCGAGGATGTTGCAACATGCACAAAAGAGCGAGACATCCGACGGCCCTGCGAGGTCTCACATTCGGACAGCTGCCCGGCAATGGGCCACCGGTGCAGGAAAATAGGACATTTCGCACATGTCTGCAGGGCCCCGTGGCTGATCATGTCACCCCCAAAAGCGCAACAACCGCAAAGGGGCAGGGTGGCGTAGTTGGTCGCTCTTTCGGAAGGAGTACTACCCAGAAGTGGACATTGCATCAGTGGATGTGAGTGACATGGAAGAGGAAGTCTTCATCTCAGCTCTAGCGCTGGGACTGCAACCCCCAACAACGTCAACTATGCTGCGAAGTCTCCCCACACAGTTGCCTGTGCTGATCGACACAGCTGCATCAGTTAATGTGATGCCAGGAGCCCAATATTCCCGGCAACACGCTGCTCTGAGGCTATCTGTGACAAAAATATGCATCTTCATGAACGGGGCAAAAATCCCATTCTGCTAGATGGTGCATTTCAGACGACAGTGGAACATAACAACCAACGTACCCCAGCAATGTTCTACGTTACCAAGGAGGTGAAAGGCACGCTCCTGAGCTGCTCCACAGCGGAACTCCTGGTCCTGGTGCACGTTGCATTCCAAGTATATCTAAAGGACTTGGACAAGCTATAAAAAGGAATACAACAAACTATTCCAGGGCATATGGTAGCTGAAAGGCCAGGGGGTGCACCTGCAGATGGATGAAAAGAACAAGCCCGTGGCGCTCAGGCACAGGCCAATCCCATTTCATCTACGGAAAAAAGCAGAGGAGGAACTGCCTTGGATGGAACAGGAGGAAATCATTGAGAGGGTGCACTGGTCAGCGACTTAGGTGTCTCTGATAGTGGTAGCCCCAAAGCCCAAGCAACTGGGTGAGGTACGAATATGCATGGATATGCAACTCCTAAACAGGGCCATTAAAAGGTAGCGACACCCCACACCCACTCTCGAAGACGTGCAAGGAGCAGTGGTGTTCACCACAAGGAGTAACGGTTAATTACAACATTTTCCTCCAACATTGGCTTATTCCATTATAAAGGGCTAATTTCTGCGTCTCATCTGCCACCAAGGTGTACCAGCACACCATCCGAGGAGTACTCACGGGTCTAAAAGGAGTCATAAATATCAGCAACGACATGCTAATCTACTCAAAGCCTGAGACCGAGCGTCTGCACATGCTGGCAGCAGTGTTTCATCAATGAGAGACAAAGGCCTCACACTTCATCAGCAGAAATGCCATTTCCTGCAGTCCCAAGTGCAGCTCTTCGCATTAGTGTTCCATGGGGAAAGAATTTCCCCAGACCTATTAAAGGTGGCAGCCATCCGGTGGGGCTAGTAGCGATGCTGGTGCAAACCGGAATAGATGCGTTTCACAAGCATGTAGCCTACGCAAGCAAGGCGTTGTCAACCAGGGAGAAACCCCACCCACAAATTGAGCAGGAGGCACTTGCAGTCCTGTGGGGGTGTAGGCACTTCCCCTTGTACATCTTTGGGCACCCAATCAAAGTAGTTACTGATTATAGGCCACTACTTCCAATTTTCCACTGTTCTGCACTGAGACCACCACTGTGACTGGAGAGATGGATGCTACAGCTCCAGGATTAGGGGTAACCCTCTAGTTCCGGCCAGGAGGGAACAAGCCAGCAGATTATCTCTCATGGCACCCACTCACCCAGGCACAGGGTCCAGAAGTAGAGATACAAGAAGTGGAGGCGCAGGTGTGCATGATATCTCACATGGCCGTCCTATCCCAGAAGCCACTCGCCAGCACAGTGGCTCAATGTGATAGATCAACTTAACGGGGGCCGGTGGAAGTCATTTTTAGATGATCAATATCGATACACAGCGGCGATCAAAGTCTTCTTGGCAGGTTTGTGGAGAGTGCGTGCAGAGCTGTCGGTAGGGGAGGAAGACGTCCTGCTGTGAGGATGCGGAATTGTGAGACTGCTTGCTTTGATTTCAAGAGTGCTGGTACTAGGGGACCACAAAAACCAAAGCCAGATTACAAGAAAAGGTCTGGTTCCCCGACCTGGAGAAACGTGTGGAAGGTCTGCTGGATCGGTGCACATGGTGCCAAGCAGTGAGCCCGTCGGTAAGAGCACCAACCATCACCATCGAATATCCTGTGAGGGCAACGGTACCCTAGCAGGTGGTGAGCATGGATTTTGGCACAATCCAACACGACAAGCACTTCCTAGTTCTGCTGAACACATTTTCTCGTAATGCTCGTAATGCTGAATTTTGGTTTGTATATTCGACGGCGGCGGAGTATGTACTCCCAGTTCTACATGACATTTTCGCGAGACAGGGTTGCGGAGATGCTGCAGTCAGACAACAGAGCGCCTTTTCAGATGCAACCATTTTTGAGAATTCCTTGAGTTTACGGGATTTGACATATTTGCATCACGCCCCACTGGCTGCAAGCGAATGGAGATGTGGAGCGGTTCATGCAGGCCCTCAATAAAGTGTTTTGCATTGCGCTGGTGGAGGGAACGGAGCTCAAATCAGCTCTGATGACATTCCTGATGGTGTACGGTACAGACGCCCCACATCCCTCTGCCACAGGGATGTCACTGGTGGAGGCGCTCATGGGGCGCAAAGTATGATTGGTACTCCCTGGCCACTACTCCAGAAACACCCCTGCAGTAGATGCAGAGAAAATCCAAGAGGCGCGAAAAGGGGCGAGTAATGAGAAGGAAACGGAGTGGCGTCACTTGGTGTCATCAAATATACAAGTGGGGGATGCAGCTCTCATCAAGAGCCACAGCACCACACATAGGTTGTGCTTACCTCACAAGACATCTCCATGGACCATAAGACATAGAAAGGGTTCGATGGTCACAGCCCACAGGGCCAAAGAGAGTGTCACACGGAACTGCAGCTGGTTCCGACGGATTGGCCAACAAGCAAGGGGCCAGAATGCCGGAAAATCACTGAGCAAGGAAGACACAGACCAGAGACCTGGCGATAGAGAAGAAGAAGAGGATGACCAGCCAACAGCAGGGTTTGAGGAGGCGGAAGTACAGGGCACCAATGATGATCACTGCAATCGAACCCGCGAGCTACGATACCTGAATAGACCAGAAAGAAGGTTGCCCGTGTGGCTACAGGACTATGTGGTCGAATGAACAGTGCAGCTCAAGCATGGTTTATGTTGTTAATTGATGATTTTCTGTACCATCGTTTGCTTATGTTTAACAAGAGATGTGGTGATGTGAGCACGGCACGATGTTGCCTGCGTGCCACGTCACACGGTGAATAAAACTGGTGACTGATCCCCAGAGCAGCAGTCGGAGTAAATTCAATCAATGCGTGTGAGCTCTGTTAATTCCCTCGTGCGGACCCCCCACAACAGCCCCTGTCATTATTATGAATCCCCATGATTTCTGCCTGTTCTTTCAAGTTCAAAAAGCATTTTGAAGCCATAGGGATGTAAGCCTCATTTCCTGCATCAAAATAAGATACGGACGGAGATGATGTTGATCCCCCTCATCCTTCATGAAGCGGGAAATGCGCAAAGCTTGTCTCCACCTGTTGTTTACCAACCGTTCCACATTCATCGCCAATCAAAATGAGGCTGCAGGTGGGTAATGACATGTGCATGTGGGTAGGTTGTTTTAAATAAGGCTGGAGGAACCTCTGCCCGCTCTAGCTTTTGTCTCAAACCGAATATGCGCCTCAGTTTTCAGTGTTCTTACGCAGGGTCGGATTGGCCCCTCTTGCTTTCGGCCCGAAGCTGGGTGAAAATTGTCCCTGAGGAGTGGGAGCCGGTTTCTGGCCATGTCTGGGCTGGTTTTTCCAATTTTTTTTTTTTCAAAAAGCCTTTCCTCCTTCTTAGGTCGATAAATGAGTACCAACACAGGTTGGGTGATATTGTATGCATATTTGTGCTATAAAAAAGAGCTTAAGCGTAAGTGCTATACAATAACATATTATCATTTGGCCTTGGACGTCTGCATGGATTCACTTCACAGTAATTGAGTGTAATTAGGAACAATGCTATTTGATGCCACTTCCTGTTTTGTCACTTGGTGAAAGGCCGTGTTTCATCACTTCCCGGGATGTCACTTTGGGGTGGGGTGAAATTACATCACTTCTGGTGATGTCCTCAGAGGTCGAGGCGAGGGGTGGACCACTTTTTTGTGGCGAGGGGTGGGCCTCTTTTTTTTGGGTGACCGAGCCTATTTCTTGTCCCATCCGACCCTGTTCTTATGATATTCCATGAGACTCGCCGGCAGCAGATATTGCTGCCCGAATCCAATTGGTGGGTTTGGGCAGAAGGTGTTCTGTGGGCCAATGAGTGTCACTACATAACCCAGCGAGAGTCAGTGTTCCCTTGGATGCTCGGGATCCTGATAAAGGGACAAAATGGCGCTCACTTTCTCTTTCTGGATTACGTTAGTCAGTAAAAGCAAGAGCTAGCTACACGAGAAGGCCACAGCGTGTGATTTAGGGGCAGTCTGTTAGATTCTGGAGGGGTTAAGTTATATTTTGACAGTGCATTAGATTTTAGTGCTTTTTCTACTCTATTTGCCACCTTTTGTCTGTGTGCATGTTTGTTAGGCCAACTTTACCCTCTTTCCGTTTTACCCTTACTTTCCCTAACCCCAAAAAGCTTTCCCTAACCTTTGCCTTGTTTCTTTCCCCTTTGTGTGACACCAAAAAGTACACAAAGCAAAAAGATGTTGTGTCCCCTTTCTATTCCCCATCTCATTTGGCTTCCTGTTTCAGTCATCTTCCTTGTGTGGTTAAGGCTTCTGTGTGAATCCATTTGTTTGTCCTAGTCAGTCATTTGTCTTTGTTGTATTTGTTTAGCTTGTTAGTCCCTCCTAAGAAGAGGGGAATTGAAAAGTTAAAGCAGTGCAGGGATGTGAAGAAGTGTTGAATAAGGGGCGGATGACTTCTCAGGGCGCAAGAGTGTTAATTCTGAAGTGAAGGTCTCACAAGAGAAAGGTGGGTATCTTCCCGTTGTGGGCCTTCTATGGTCCTGGTACCTGCAACCAGAGCAGGTGTTTCCTGGGGCCATGGTGGCACAGTCAATGGGGCACCGCTCAGGAAGGGGGCATGAAATGATATGATAGGTTATTTATAACACGCTTAATACCCAGAGGTTTCTAAGCACAGGCTCGGGGATCGAACCTGTGTTGCTCCGTGTCTTCTTGTTTCCAAGGTGAGCACGTTGCCCCTAAGCTATCCTCCCAAGACCCTCCATGGCTAGTGGAGGGTCTGACCCTGCCACCGGGAGAGGGGATAGAGGATGCGGCAGGGCTGACATCAAGAGTGGGGGGGGGTTGCTACTGCCACTAGAAGTGATGGTGGCGGAGGCAGGGCCATTGAAGGAAGTGCTGCTGGAGGCTTTGCTTGGGACTGAGGAGCAGAGGCTGGCAATACTGAACTTAATGGAGGAGCAGGGCATTGCAGATGCGGATTCACTAGAGTTCTTGTTGGCCAATGTGTAAACCACGTGTGAAGTTGAGAAGGAGAGGATGGTAACGTGGATACGGGGGTGCAGCTGAGGTGTTAGGCTGTCCGGGGCCAGATGAGGAGAGGGTGCAAGTGGTGGTGCTGGAAGAGATGGAAGAGCAAGAAGTGACGGCTCGGGGTGGTCTCCAGCAGGTGTCTCATGAGGAACAGACTGCAGCCCCTGAACCTATCTCTGCTCGTGCAGAGGGGGCACGGTAGGCACAGCTATATTGCATAAATTGTCAGGTGGGACATGGAACATCCCAACCCTGGACCCAGACAGTGTCCATTTTGTCATGAGCCTGAGAGCACTTTAGTTTACCAGAGCGAAAGACATTGTGGGGAGGCGAGGCAGGTTCTGTGATATACAACCTATGAAACATACCAGTGCTGCAGGGTACACGAAAGAAGGGTTGCACAAGCAGCCCTCAATGACCCTGCGCCCCCCGGGCTGGCCACGCACCCCAGGCCATTTTGTAAACTCTGCCAGTGCCACCACCCACCTGCAGGGCCTTGTTCCCACCAGAGACACCACCGCTTGCTGTTGTTGGTAGCCGTGTGGGTCTGCCACACTTTTCTCAGGCACAGATAACTGAATGATATGTCATGTTGGCACCCACTGCCTGCAGTGTCATGTGGCCATCAATTAAAGGCAGCTGTCTCCCACGGCAATGCTAGATGCCGTGAAGGGGCACATCCTCCGGCATAACCCTATTGGTGACTGTCTGGGTATTTGGCCACAGGGTGGTAAAAGGTCAGTTGGAGGGACTACCTTCAGAGGCAGGAGGATAGTCTACAAGCATTGGGTGAGTGGATCTCCAAGTATGTTAGAGGGCCACAATAATTTGATGTAGAGTTGCACCACTGACTGCAGAATAGAAAAGGGAGTAAGGAACGCTGAGAAAGGTGTTCAGGAGTTAATTTGACTGAAAGCAGTTAATCCAGACCTGAATAAAATGAATGTTCCAAATGTTGAGCCACATGCTTGCAATTTGGGAACCTATGTTTCGGAACACTGCTATAAAATTCCCAGTTGGTAGAAATCCTTTCAATAATGTTCCAGCTGTTCTAAATGCACATATTTGCATTTTTCATCCAAAAAGGCAGGCCGCCTGGCCCCCTGGACCCCCTTGCACTAATCCACCTTCTGCCATGGATGGGAGGAAGAGCAATGAGTATGTAACATGGCGGATGCAAACTGAAAACACATGGAGCCACCAATGGGTTTAACACCAATACCTCGATCTGGGCTGAGTAAAGTAAAGCCAAACAATTTACGACTTGGAACAGGAAGTGAGGTAGTACTACACAAGAGACTATTCGACAGGCCAAGTCTGCTTGAACATCATCCTGGGTTAATTCTGTGCATTTGCCACCCTGCTGTTATTGATGGCCTGGAATGATTGGTGGTGAGTTTTGAAAGCAGCCGCTCGTGGAGGATGAAACTAAGCCCTGAAAATGAGTGCAGTTGAAGCCTGCATCACATGTGTTCAATTGTGCTCGAGCCGAGACGGGAAGAATGCTATTTGCGCACCTCTTGTTTCACAGCGAGGACTGTGCGCCCTCTTGGAAGGCGGCTTTCCGCATTACTGTGATTGTGAAATAGCTGGAGCAGTACTCAAGAACATGGCAGCACACGTGATAACGGCATCCATCACTAGCCAGCCAGCCCACTGCAGTCAGTCACTAGAACCATTCGACAACAGCAGTATTAGTTTCCACATTGACGAGGTGGCAGGGTGACAGCCTGATGGGGTAAAGAGGGCTTCAGCAGAGGCTTTCTTGGCTCATCCCAGTCTTATTATATGGAGCCCTTAAATCTAGCACCCAACCTGCTCCTAGACTTTCCCTGGCTTTCCGCGCTGCAGTGAAAAGCAACAATGCTCCTCAGAAGGCTATTAAAGATTAGTCTACATCAGTGACATTAATTAATTACAATATCATTATTATTATTATTATTATTATTATTGTTATTATTATTGTATTTATTGAGCACTGACCTAGTTTTCGGGAAGCAACGCAGCGCTTTACAGAGGTATACATGAATATAGATACATAATGTAGCGCTTTAAAGAGATATACAACAGTACAGATGCATAATGGAGTGCTTTTTAGAGGTAACAACAGAACAGATATACAACGGGTGAGTGGGATACAGAGGGGCATAGAGAAATACAGCTGTACTGGGTGGCAGGGAGGAGAGGTGCGGCCAGCGACTATCGAGTCAGGGTACGTGAGGGGCGATGTCATGGCCAAAGTGTTGTGGAGGAGAGACTCCTTGAAGAGGTGGGCCTTGAGTCCTGTTCAGAATTGTAGGACTGCGGGGGCGAGTCGGATGCTGACGGGGAGGTGGTTCCACGGTCTTGGGGCGTAGGCAGAGAAGGCTTGTTTTCTGGTCATTTCCTTTTTGTAGTGGCGGATTTCAAGTCTGGGCATGTCCTAGCTTCTGATGGTGTGCTGTACGCAGGAGATGCTGATTTTCTCCACGAGGTAGCTAGGTGACTTGAGCGCGACTGCCTTATCATACGATGGCTAGTTGCTCAGTGTTAGTTAATTCCACGTGCAGAGGAGTTAACAAATTCTCAAAAATGCCTGCTGTCATTGCCATCCAACTTTCCCACAATGTATTCAAACCTAACCCTAAAACAGCTGTTAACATGTTAAAAACGGTGTATGTGCTGGTAACGTGCAACATGTTATAACGGCAAGGCTAATATTATAAAACCAGGAGCAATGATACAAATAGTAAACCATGTAAGTAAATCTTAAAAAGGAAAAACAGTTAATACCAATCCCCGTTCCATGTTCAATAAGTCTGGTTAACATCTCAAAGAGCATGATCAAAGGCTTATGGAACCGCTAGTGGACCATATTCACAAAATATCTGGGCTTATTAATACCTTGTTTGATTCCTCTGCGTTATCCCTTAGCAGCAAGGCTGAAGCAGTGTCATGGCTTGTGGGGGCCCATTTCAACATGATGATTGGGGCCCCACTGGTCTAGAACAAGGAAAGGCAGTCGGAGGCCCCAGTGGAGTGTTCAAATTCTAATAAATAAATAAATCTAGGGGTATAATAACCTCCGGTTATTACGGGACAGACAACCAACAGGGAGCTGAAACACTAAATGTCCACTGAAAAGCTGTTAATCACTCTTTGTAAGCAAGGGGATAGAGGAAACCTCAGTAAAAGGCAAAAGGTTGAGAGAGAGGCCTGAGGGAGGCGATAGCCTGAGGGCGTCAGCAAAGGCAGCCTCTAATGTGCGTACTGCAAACAGTGCCAGATTATCCATTAGGCCAAGTAAGCACCGGCCTACGGCCCCACTTTTTTTAGGGGCCCCACCACAGCAGATCAAAATAAAGCAGTGTAGAAAATTAAAAACGTATTAGGAGATCATTTGTGAGAGAATTTTGCGACCTTTCGACTGCCTAGGAGCCTCCACAGGGTTTAATCCAGCACTGACTGCAAAGCACACATTTAATGTCTGAATGAAAGGAGTATGTTCCTGTGCCATAACACTGTTGACTGACAATAAGGAGGCCACTGCTCAGGCCCCCCCAGAGGCTCAGGGCCAATTTCAATTGAAAAAGTTGAAAGGCCATGATGCTGTCCCTGCCCAGCAGAGCAGAATATGGATTTATGTTTGATAAAATGCTACATCTCGCCATAATTTACATGTCCAATATTGGTAATTCAGTGAGTGCCCAAGAAGTGACTAAGACTCATGGGAAACTCCATAAAGGTAAAACACCTGGTCCTGATGAGTTATCTGGGCAAGTTAGCGCATTGTACTATCCTACATATTCGTTGTAGATAAGAGGGCTTTTTTGCCTTTAGGATGTATAGTTATATCCTCGTTCTTTTGGAGGCTTTGTGTCCCACAGGTCCCAGCAACTTCTATGCAAAAGGTTAAAGAGGTCCCTTTCACAGGCAGCCACTCCTCTGTAAAGGTTAGGGAATTTTGGCCAGTCCTGAGCTTGAAACTCACAGAAGTGTGTGATTCATTGTGCGGTTGGAGGGTGGAGTCGAGTCCGCGAGTGGAGTGGGCAGTGAGCATTGATAATTCTCCTTCTCATTCAGGAGAGTGATGCATTTGAACCAATTATAAATCAAACGGCTCATATCACCAACTTGTGAACTATGATCTAGCCCATGAAATCTTGAGTACATGGAATCCTTTCAAACTTGGACAAAACAGACACAACCCATAAGAAGCCGTTGAACATCTCATAAAGGGGAGGGAAATTTCCCCACAACCCCTTGCTAGATCCCTGCAACTTTCCAACAGTGATTAGCAAGACTAATTATTGGCGTGGTTCCGCTTTGGGCCTGGCCAAACTTCATGTGCCAAAATCCGAACGAATTCTCCTTACGTCGGAACGGTCTGTTACGGTTGCAAAGATTGTGCCAACTTGGGAAAATGTAGCACATCAACAGGATGGCTTCTCCTTTGGGTTCCAACAATAAAGTCTCTGAGTACAAACACATTCTCTGGGTTCAACAAACGTATCTGAGATCAGCAAAAAGTAGTTAGCTATTAACCTGTTGGTGCCTGTTCTTGGACATTCTTGTTCATAGCCCCGCCACTTTCTTTCCCTACTTAAGCTGCCTTCCAGCATCTTTTATGTTGTAGTTGGTCAGCTGGTGCACGTGGATCTAGGTCATGTTACCTCTGATCCACCCACCTGCTAATCACTGCTAATTGGTTGGTGTATTTTTATGGCACTCATTTTCTTGGCCCTACCCTGTACTTTTCCTACTTAAGTTGCCTTCCAGACTCATATATTTTGCATTTGGTCAGCTGGTGCAAGTGGATCCAAGTCATGTGATATCTGCCCCACCCACTTGCTGACCAATGCTAATCTGTGTGTTTTGCCTTTTTGAACACCCTTTTTCTTAGCCCCACCCCTTTTTCACTACATAATATGCCTCCCAGCCTTTTTTATTTTGCAGTTCTTCAACTGGTGCAGGAGGATATAGGTCGCGTAACCACTGCCCCACCTGCCTGCTTAGCCCCGCTCCTTCCTTTCCTTTCTTAACTCTTAGATCACAAGATGTCTGTCGCCGGGGTGTCCAAAAAGCAGGGGAGATGAAGAAAAGGGTAACCACTTCTGGGACCTGTCAGGAGCTGGAAGAGGCATGAACCCTGCTCTCTGCATCACAAGAAAGTCAGCAGCATGTGCATCGCACCTCAGTCACCCCTTCCTAGCACCACCCTCACTGGCAATGGTTCAGTACAAACCCCACCCCTAAGCACTTCCAATACACAGAACCTCACCCACATCCCTCTCATTATCACCCACATGCCACCTCATAAATACGCAACCTCATGCTCATCAATGGTCATTACGCTGAACTACATGCATTAGACATTGCTGACCTCATCACCACTCACAACCTAAATTCACTTGAGATATGGTTCAGCCACACTTCAACAGACATCCTGAATGTCTTCACTGCCACAAACCACTGCATCCAACACAAGGACCACCAAGGGAAGACTGGCAGAGGACTCTATTATCCAAAGCCTCAAAGACATGCACCCTCAAGGAGCTCAACACACATGCATCCATGAAACTCCTTATTTGCCACTTCCCACTCCCCCACACTCGGACAGCTACCTTCCACCCGACCATTCCAAACCAACAAGGCTTTTCTCAGTGAAATCACAGACATCATCACAACAGCATCTGTCAACCACGCAAACAGCATCTTCCCTAGTGACCCAAACATGCCCGAGACCCAACCCACTAAGAATATTAGAGAGACTTTACTCTCACTTCTCAACTCCATGGAATCAAGCAACTCATCACAACCCCAAAAATAAAAGCAACCAACTCACTGAGGTAGTCATCTCCTTTCCGACCATTGTGTGTCTCCCATCCTACTTTTGTATTGGCCATAGCATGCAACCATACACATCTTCCTCCACGACGCACCACACACCACTCGGCCACAGGGGTCACTCAAAACAGCCAAGACACTCAATGTTCAAGAACATTCCCATTGATTTACTGGAAGGAAACATAATGATATTGGCTGCCACGTCTGACCCATTGGAGAATGTTAACGCCTGGCACAGTGCACTCAACCACACCCTAAAAGCGAACAACAACACCCATGCACCACTGAAACCTCAACACAACATACCTAAATCCTCCACACCTTGATCCACATAGGAACACATCACCAGCAAGCAGAAAAGAAATGTTTTGGAGAAAGTCCCACCAACTAGATACCTCATCACCCTGAGAGCCCTCCAATCAGCACACAGGACAATCATCACCACAGCCAATGCAAATTACTACACAACAACCATCATGGAAGCCTCCAACAAGAGCAGAGCGCTCTTCCAAGCCATGAAGTACTGCATTAACCCTTAGAATACCACAACCAACATAGAATTGAAACACCATCATCAACTTCTGCACAGACAAGATAGACAAAATAAGACAACACATTGAGCTCCAACCACACCACAGAAACCCGACCAATACCAGTCTGCAACATATAAAGATGAACCAAATTCAGGACTGTTACTCCAGGAGAGCTAACAAACACTTATGCAGCCCCCAAAACCACCAACTACATTCACAAATACAATATTCTCCCCTTCTCCACTATGCATGTCATCAAGGCGAAGCCTGCACACCACTTCTCAGCATCATCAATGCACCCCTCACATAAGGCCGTATCTTGGAGGCACTGAAAGTGAGACAGGTCCTCACACTGCTGAAAAAACCCACACTTGATCCAGATGGCCTGGCCAACTATTTCCCACCACACCTCAAACCTTCCTCAGCAAAGTGATTGAGCACTATCCATTTGCACAAAGGATCACTCCGTACAATCTCCTACAAGACTACCAATCCAGTTTCCAGCCATGATGCAGCACAGAGACCACCACAATCAAAGTTATCGATTATGTTCTACACATCGTGGACAAAGGAGACCCCGGCTTACTCACAAGACTTAACCTCTCTGCTGTCTTCAAAACCATAGAGTGTGAAGCCCTCCACAACATTCTCACCACGTGCCTAAGATCTGATGGTATAGTCCTACAACCATTCACCTCATATCTGTCCATCGAAGGCCAATTCATCCATATGGGCTCAAACAGACCCCGGTACCACCCACTAGACTGCAGAATCCGACAAGGCTCTATCCTGTCTCTTGTCATCTTCAACCTCTATATGGAATCTTTGGGGGATCTGCTTACTAACACCAACATCAAGATACAACAATATGTGGATGGCACACATCGTTACCTAATGATCAGTTACATTGGCAGCATCCATTGAGTCAAGCACTGCTCATCCCTCATCTACGGCAGGATTCCAAGCACCTATTTGAAATTCAACCATACCAAGACCAAAATCATTATCCTAGTAAATCCCACCAAGCATCCCGAAGTCCAGTATTGTTTGTCTTACTTGTAGCTCAATTGATTCACGCCTCCAGTGCAAAATCTGTACTCTTTACTGAAGACTGTGACCTTTAATTAAAAACACATATCCCCAAGAAGACCCAAGCTAAATGGTTCAGCTTGCACTACTCCACAAAGGCAAGCCTTTCACCCCTGCCCTGAGTTTCAGAACAGTTGTCCAAGCCCTGGTTAACGCCCAAATGGAGGGTTGAAATGTATTACTAGCAGAAGTCTCAAATGCCACCCAGACCCCTCTAAAAAGCCATCCAGCATGCTTCAGTATGCCATCTTCACCGGACTAACAAAATCGGACCACATCACCACCATCTTCAAGGAGCACCACTAGCCACCCCTTCAAGCAAACATCATGTGTAAGACTACCTGCTAGCCCACACACTCTTTCTGTAATCCCCTGGCTACTATTCTATGTACAGCACTCTGTTGCCACCCAGCTAGGTTTGGACTTTATTAATTCTGTACTCCTCCCTTTCCTCATCCAGTAGCTCTGACACAAGCTGCTGCATGCTCATACCTCAACCCCACCTCAATCGTCTCTGGTCAGGCAGGCTCCTACTTCAACCCCACCTCAATCGTCTCTGGTCAGGCAGGCTCCTACTTCAACCCACCTCAATCGTCTCTGGTCAGGCTTGTAGCAGGTCTGCTCCTTCTCCCTGACTGTCCGCTTTCCTGATGCTATCCAGCCTTTCCTTCTCTCCACCTCCCTTTCCTCAATCCCCCTTGTTAATGTTCCACTTCCCTGCCCTTATGGCATCTCTTACTACCTCCTCTGTGCTCCTCAGTTTTTAGCAACCTCCACCAAATTACACTTCTCCTTACCTCTCCAGATGTTTCACCCAACTTTCTACCCACAAATGTCCTCCTCTCCTCTCTTGATGTTGCCACCAACCTCTTTGATATTTCTTCATCTTTCCTCTACTCCTTTATCTTGCACCTTTTGATGTTCTGCCCCTTCTCCTCCTTATGTCTTTCTTCCTTCTTGATCTTCTCCAACTGTTTACTCTCACCCTCCTCCTTACACCCCACCATTCTCCTTGCTCCTGTTCCAGTTCAGATTGCTTCTGCTTTTGCTTTCAGTTCACTCCTCCTCTGCTCCCAAAGTTCCCTCACTGCTGTCTGTAAACTGGCAGTTTATGTAGGGGACTATCCCCACTCCTGGGACTTCCCTTGCCTAACCATATTCAGGGGGACATATTTATTAGTTGTATAACTGGATTGGGATATTTCTCTCTGAGGGCACTTTTACAGTGCTCCCTAACCCTCTGACCCAACTGTTTCACCATGTGGTAAGAGCCATCACGTTTTGGAACACCATCCCACACTTGCATGAAGTGGGCCTGCAACCGTGGTACTCCGCTCTTCCCAATCTCAGCCAGTATTACGTACCTACCTAGTCGTCTCAGGCAGCTGAAGTTGTTCAATTTGGGGTTGCGGACATGTGCGTCTTTTCAGCGGGAGTTCTCGTTTTTGCGGACACGGCAGCCACATATTTCCCTGATCCTAGGGGTCAAGAAACCTATCTTTGTGGGTGGGAGGCTACCTTGGGCACCTTTTGGGTGCAACTGCATTATCTGGAGTGCAGTTCTAGAGGGTTTATTCATGTTGGTAGCTCCCCTTAAAGAGACAAATGAATGTTTTTTATCCCTGTGACCACCCCCTGCCAAATACATGAGGGGTGAGAGGTAGCCTAGGTGATCCCACACCACCCCCAGGTCCAGCATTGATTAGTAGGAAGAGGCCCCCGGCCCCTAGGGCCACCCCATCCTTCGCTCCAAGGACCCCGGCAGTGCACTTCGTAATGGGATCCAATTCATTATCTGGCACAGTCGAGCTCAGTGCTAAGTGCATTGTTGAGGTCCACACTGTCTTTGCGGGATCATCTTGAGCAATTAATGGTCTCATCACTTAACATTAATGCTATAATCCTTGTCGATGCTACCTTTGTCAATCCCCAGAACATTTGGGAAAGGGGAATACAATGTATTTTCAAAATGTGGGAAATCTTGGATTGGCGTTTATTTAATGTTGGCTCGTTTTTCACTTTTTGGGAAAATGTGTGACTTGCTTTGCCAGCACAGCCATCGCACACATTTTCTAATTACTGTGTATATCTGTTTTGTGTTGAGACATATCATGGCAGAACAGTTCTTAAGATCTTTACTTCAAACTGTAAACATTGTAGTGAAATGCTGTATTGGAAATGGTGGAATCCTCTGTTTTCGAAATAATAATACTATTCGCTTTTTATATTAAATATAGTACTCCTTTCCAGATTCCACTCACATCTAAGCCTTGCAGCAGAAGCAGTTATTATTAACCAAGTTAATGGTACTCAATGTTCATAATCACTTGTGCAATTGTTTGCAGAGGCCCCCAGGCTTTAAAGGCTATCCCATTCATAGGCTCGAATTATGAGCATTACTCCTTAAAGCCTACTTTACCTCCACCCACACCTATGCCTTGAAAAAGACCCTTGGTGGGTCAAAACAGGTGTCGACTAAACTGTGCAATTAAAAATCACCAATATATACTACCACATTGAGTGTTTTTACTTATCATGGTTTCCTACAACATCATAAACATCGAGCTTTTGAATCTTTTTCTACATCATAGAACCCTGTAATCAAAGGGAAACTACCTACCAACCTAGCACCATAGTGACACAGGTTCAATACCCACACTGTCTAAACCAAGAAACGAGATGGAAATGCACCACCCCACAAGAACCCAGTCATAGGCAGCTGAGTCACACTCACGAATGCACAGATCTAACACTGTGATCCTCACATTTCTAGTGCCTTTTCTTCCTCAGCTCTGCACTCAATATTCATCCTCAGAAGGATAAAGAACTGGCTCAGCCAGGTGTTGATTTCTGGTCACAACTCACCGTACAGAGCATTACAGAAACTGTCCGACTCTGTTGGGGTTACCAAAAGAGTCTTTGTGCCGCTAGTCTTCATGTGGTGAAGTAGTAGCAAAAGAACCTTATTTAAATGTCAGTTCACTGTTTGTCCATCAGTGCCCTCCATGACGCTCAGCTTGGCCTTATCTTGTCTTCCTTTCTCAGTTCCTTAGGTTTCTGCAGGTTGCTATGATCTCATTAGCATGGGTGCAATTGTATGGTGCATTACCTGCCGCTTCACCTGCTCATGGTCCTTGCAGTATTGGCAGGGCGTAACTTATATGTTAACCGTCCTCTGCATGCCAGCATTCTAGGGGTTCTTATTTTTTATACAACTCAATAACACATTAAAACTATCTCTGCTATTGTTGTGCCTACATTTATATAGACCACTCTACTAACAATAGACTCACAATCAGAGATACTTTAATAACGACAGTTAGACATGCATTTACATAGTAGAGTCTGTGAGCGACATCATTCCACAGTTGTACATTACACCCTGCTAGTGACCGACCCACAAGTTTACATCACCCTCTAACAATGACTCACACTCCGACAATCGCACTCTGCTTACTGCAGATCCATAATTATTCTGCCATTGTAATAGCCCCTCCCTCTCAACCCCACTTCCCCCGACCCCCTGAGATAGTGTGGCAATGATAGAGCGGCAGTTAGACAGCACACGCTCCCAATTTCATCTCAAATCCATTCTTATACAGCAGGCACCCGCAACCTTTAGCTTTCCAGATGCTTTAGACATCAAATCCCATTCACCTTAGCCAGCATAATCAATGGTGAGGGACAGTACTTTAAGTGGGATGAGAAATTAAGGGAGGGTGGCCTGCAACACGGGTGTTTGGTTTAAGTGTTGGGCATGGCCTGAAGAGTGTTCTGCGTGACCTAAAGGGCAGTGGAAGGTGGCTTAGGCAACAGACTCCTATCTGAAGCAATACGTCAGGGAGTTTTACTAAAGTCCTCCTAAGGTAGGACTGTAGAAGACTCACTGTTCGGTGTACAGGGCTTCAATGCTTAGGTTTGGCCTGAACTACCCAAAAGGGTTGGTAGCTGTGGTCGAGCAGCCAGGCTGAGTCTAGGAGGGAGAAGTGTTGTAGGTAAGTACAAAGATCTCAGGGCACACCTAGAGTCAAGAATACACACATGCACTGTAGTTTTATACACATTAGGCCTCATTACACGGTGGGCGGTAAGGGATTACCGGCACCGGTAAGGGCACCGGTGCCGGTAATCCCTTACCGCCCTACTACAGGGTCCCTTAGCGGGTCCCTCCCCTAACGCCTGGTTTTACCAGGTGTTAGGGAAGGGACCCGCTAAGGGACTTCAGAGCTAATAACGGTACCGCAAATTGCGGTACTGTTATTAGCTCCTTCCCCATTTCCATTGAGCCCTATGGGGGCTGAAATGGGAATGGGGAATGGTTCCCAGAATGAGGATTTACCGGGTCCTCCAGGGTCAGAATGACCCGGTAAGTCCCTATTCCGGGAACACGGACCCGGAATGCGGTAAAGGGGGTAGCCATGGCGCTAATAGCGCCCTGGCTACCGCCTACCGTGTAATGAGGCCCATATAGTTATTTATTAAATACACTAAGGTCACTAACACAATGCTAGAGTTACAAGTAAGTAAACCTATTCACACACACATATATATATATATATATATATATATGTTGTGATCAAGCGGTAAGGAGACAGCAAAACGCGTCAACTTTGTTAAGTTTGGGCCGTATACTGTGGGAGAACCACGATGTGGGTGGATTTTTTATCATTAGCTGTGTGTTGCGCAATATCATAGAATAAAAACAAGTTATTTGCAACACTGGATTGGTTTCCTGAGGAATCTTTGATGAACGGGGGAGTGCCTCTCAATGACTGCAGAAGCAACAGTCTAGTCAACATATATATGTATATACAGTAAGACATTTGTTAAGCATTACTCGGTTCAACAGTAGATTCTTTAACCAAATTTAAGGTACTGGTAAGTAATTTTTAGGCAGCCTACACTTTAGGAAGTCCAGCCCTATCTGGGGATTAGAGTCGCAAAGTCAGTTGATACACTGGGTGACCAGGGCACATGAGCAGAAGAACAAAGTAAGGCAGATGCTATCAAAGTTGTCAAATGTAGCAGGATTCTTCATGGTTGCAAGTTGTTTCAATGTTTAGTTAAAAGAAGGTTCAGGGAGGTCAGTTAGACCCCATGGAGGATTTTAGCCCAAAGGACTGATGTTCTTAGTTCTGGGAGAACACTATTGAGTTGTCCACCCCCAAAGTGTCTCGGAAAGCTCAGGAGGAGCCCAATTCAATACAACAAGCACCCAGGTAAGCAACTAGAAGTGGGACAGTACCTTTTCTGATGAAGAACAACAATGTCACTGGGAGGTCGCCAAGGTGAGGTGACAGCAGCTCCTTTTCAGATTCTTGGCCTGGAGGATGAAGAAAGAACTTTTGGTGGGAGCAGGTGGTCAGCTTCTTCAGATGGGATGCCCAGCAGACATTCTTCATGATACTGGCTTGTTAGGACTCGACACAGGCTTCGGATCAGCGACAGTTGTCACAATACAGACTTCCCTCCATTTCTCAATCTCCACCTTGGTTGAGAAGACTTCTAGAGGTGGGAAATAGTCACTGCAGGCTCAGAAGATTGCCCACATAGTTCCAGCCGAAACCACGCTTCAGGAGTCGATGCACAGCAAAATGGTCCAGGTCCCAGGGTATTGGGGAATTGCAGTCCAGGATGGTTGCAGCTCTTCAAGGGATGACTCAAAATGCAGGTGGTCTCAAGACTGGTTAGGCCCACCATTGGAGGGAGTTGTCCGGTCTGGATCTGCCCTGTTGATCAGAAGAGAGGGCTGGAGCTGCTGCCATCACTGGAAGGGGCTGCAGAGGTCCTTTGTCTTCTTCTTTGGTTTCTTGTTTCCATTGGTCAACTCTGCCTTCTGCTCTGGGACCCTCACCTTTTATGCCGGAAAACCATCAGGATTTTGGATCCAGGCAGACACACTGCAGGACAAAGACCAGGGGTGTTTCAGTCTCCCCCCACCCCTTCCTGTCCTTTCAGGCACACAGAGAGCGCCTTAGTGGGCTTTCGCAAGGAAGCTCACGAAAGACAAAAAATATAGCAGCACCTCTCCCACACATGTAGGCAGAAGAAGTCTAAAGAAAGGGCAAGCCATCAAGAGTTGGTGAAAACAAAGTAAAGCCGCCATTTTAGGTCCATGGTGACCCATGTGTCCGTATAACGCAACTCTGACAGCAGCCTGTGTGTAAGATTCACAAAAATTGGTAGAAAACATCCACTGCCACCAGCCACTTAGATGAAGTTGTCACTGTAACTAGAAAGTTAGAGGAGAAGTGTAAAAAGGAACGCAGTGTGTCCTTTCAGCACTCCACATAAAATGAGGTGCGCTGATTCCACAAAATAAGTTAGGTATGATAACAAGTATCCCCCTGCCCCTGGTAGTGGCTATTATCACAAGGAAAATAAAAAGGGCAGCTCAAGGAGCTCCCAGCAACACTGCACAGAAAGTGCTGTGTGCTGCAATAATACATTGCAGATGCCTATAATGTTGGAGGAAAGCATAACCCCCGAAGGATACAACCAAAAGGATTGAAAAAGGTTCCCAATTGTAAAGTAGTAAACTGTGTGTGTGTGGGATGCGGCTT
This sequence comes from Ambystoma mexicanum, assembly GCF_040938575.1. Lineage (NCBI taxonomy): Eukaryota > Metazoa > Chordata > Amphibia > Caudata > Ambystomatidae > Ambystoma > Ambystoma mexicanum. The sequence continues at coordinate 989,884,128 of NC_090921.1, forward strand.
CCACTCACTCAGGAGAGTTGATAAAAATCCAGGAGTCCAGCAAAAAGTGCCAGGAGACTCACAAGTGGGGAGAATTACATCCAAAAAGGAAAATTCTACCAAACACAATGCATCATGAAAACCTGCAACACGTGTATTTTGGGTCCCTCATTATTTAATGTCTCAGGTGGCCTCGTTTGCATCCAGTCTGCGTATTGTTAATACACCTCTCTCTGGCTTGCTTGTAAATAAAGTGCTGCCTTTAGATGCATCACTCTCTCACTCGGTATCAAAACAATCTGTCCAGTAAGTAAATCACTCCAATTCTGTACATTCATCGCTTTTGGGAATGGTGAGAGAGAAGAAATCACCAATGTGGGCTACTCGCTTATCTGCAAAAAATCAAAGAGCTTTCTGGGAACGTAAGAATGAGCACAACTGACTGCTCTTGGTGCTGATTTCATTCATCACAAGACTCACCCCGTCAGTGAAGCCACGAGCCATATGTATTCATGTGCTTAGCCTCAGTTGCTATGTGGGGTTTAGGCTGTCCTTCCACTCATTGCACATGATAGCTTGTGGGCACGCCTCCCCGATGGACCAAAATATCTCCAGTTCGCTCATTGTAAAAGATTACTCATTGGCGATGTCACACTCCTAACGGCTCTAAATATGTTTCTTTCACTGCGTATAAATGATCTTCATTAATGCTTCCAGGCCGTGAATGGTACACTCCACTGCTTGTAAATCGTTTGTTGCATAGGTGGAATTGCTTTGGGTGGTTTATCAGTGGTGGCACTGCTGGGGCCTTGGCTTGGGAGCAGTTTTTCTAGACTTCTGAAGCTCTGCCCTGGTGGGGGGAGGGGATCATGGGAGTCTTAGTCTGAAACATCTGAAGAGGCACAGGTTGCAGACCCCTGATATACAGTATTATTCCGCTTAAAGCGGACCCACAGTTGCACAGGAGGAACAACAGCTCAAAAAGGGCCCACTGTCATGAAGCACACTCGACAGATAACAATGGACCACCACAGTTATGCAGCATACTCTACTCATGACAAGCCACTCTACTGATGGCCAAACTATATTTATCCAAAGCACTTTGTGATTGGCGGGCCCACATCTATACAGTGTGCTCTCATAGTGGCAAACCCAAATTCGTGTAACACACTTTGCTACTGGCAGGCTCACTTTCAGGTAGCACACTCTGCTAATGGCAGACCCACATTCAGGTAGCGGACTTCTCTAGCCCACATTCATGTAACACACTTTGCTAATGGCAGACCCAGATTCATTTAGCACACTCTGCTAATGGCAGACCCACATTCAGGTAGCAGACTCTGCTAGCCTACATGCATGCAGCACACTCTGCTAATGGCAGATCCACGTTCAGGTAGTGCTAGCCCACATTCATGTAACACACTTTGCTAATGGCAGACCCACATTCATTTAGCACACTCTGCTAATGGCAGACCCACATTCAGGTAGCAGACTCTGCTAGCCCACATTCATGTAGCACACTCTAATGGCAGACCCACATTCAGGTAGCAGTCTCTGCTAGCCCACATTCATGTAGCACACTGTGGTAATGACAGGCCCACATTCATGTAGCACACACTGCTAATGGCAAACCCACATTCAGGTAGCAGACTCTGCTAATGGCAGATCCACGTTCAAGTAGCAGACTCTGCTAATGGCAGTCCCATATTCATGTAGCACACTGCTAAATGCAGGCCCACATTTCTGTAGCAGACTCTGCTAATGGCAGTCCCACATTCATGTAGCACACTGCTAAATGCAGGTCCACATTCATGTAGCACACTCTGCCAAACGCAGGCCCACATTTCTGTAGCATACTCTGCTAATGGCAGTCCCACATTCATGTAGCACACTCTGCCAATGGCAGACCCACATTCATGTGGCACGCCATGCCAATTGCAGACCCACATTTCTAATTAGACTATACTAATGACAAGCTCCGATTTGCACAGCATACACTGCTAATAACATGTAGCAAATGCACAATGCATACTTCTAATGACAGCCAATCAGCTCTGGTGCACATTCTCCTAATGGCAACCCCACACTGATATTAGGAAGAGACCCAGAGACACGGTGCTCGGCTTGCTAATGAAAGGATCGCAGTTATAATGGGCGTCCTGTTATGGGCAATTTGCAGTTAAAATTAGGCTTTCCTGTTTTCAATGTTCATATTTTGTCAATTCCGGTAGTGCTTTTCCAGAGTTTAGGAAAACATGATGTGCTTATTAGCTTTAGCAATTCTACACTTGTCCACTCAGAAACCGCTTTTTATCATGTTTACAGACAAAATGTTATTTGCATTGTTGCATCTGTAACATGAATATTTTTTGGAAGATGTAATCTACAGTGCTTTTCGTAGCAGAAATAGGAAACAGGATGCATTAGAGCCGCGGCCGAGTCGCCAGTTGAGTAACAATACCTCCCACCTACCCCCCAACCCCGCCACCTAGGGGTTGGCTCGACCTAGGAGGACCAAAGGATTTCCAGGTGTGCCCGAGACTCTTTAAAATGTCAGAAGATTTTCTACTACTTTTTTTCTATTAAAAGCAGTCACCTTAATCCTTTTTTTTAAAAAGAGTCTGGCCCCCCTGGACATCCTTCTCGAGAGAGAGGGGGAGCTTGAGAGACAGAGAGAGAGAGAGAGAGAGAGAGAGAGAGAGAGAAAGAGAGAGCGAGGGAGGGATGGAGAATGTGAGGCAGGGGGAGAGAGCAAGCAGGATTTTGAAAGAGAGAAAAGCAAAATAGGCAATGCTGGAGACAGCACATCTCTCCAGAGAGAGATCGGATAGAGGAGAGAGGAAAGAGAGCAAGAGAGGGGGAGAGGGGGCTCGTGCATGATTGGAGATGAAGCAGAGGGAAAACAGGCCCTTCAGGCACATGGCAGCCAGAGGCGTCAGTCTCATAGACACACTATGGTTCCAGTCTTGCATTCTCCTTATACAAATCACTTTAAACGGGTGCTTCAAGTCTTGAACATTGGTTCAAGTCAAGTGAAACAAGAACACCACCCCCATAATGTACTTTTCATTAAAAGAAAAGCCACGCCTGGACAGAAGGTTGGATTATCTCGTTCTGATGCAGTAAGAGAAAGGATCTAGTCTGACTGAAAGCAATCCCCTCCACTCCAGCCGTCGCCCATCTTCTCCACCAGGGGAAGGTACATTGTGAAATACAACATTGAGCTGGGAAAGCTGTGGGTGGTGGGGCGGGGGAATACCCCATGAAATATCTAGTGCTGTCAAGGTTCTTCAAGAAACCTGTAAAGTCACTATCAGGTGTGGACTGGACTTTAGGGCAATCGAGCAAAGCCCGAACCAAAAACGCAAAATGCTGGTGTGGGACCGTTTTTTGCAGTCAAAGTGGGCCATGAGGCCAGTAGTTCTGACCAGTGTTGCTGAATAAACTTTAAAATGCACAATTTGCATCACATTGTATTAAAAAACTCCCCCTTGGGTGCTATTCAAACACATTGGTGCCCCCAGTCCGCCCCTGATGATACCAACCAGGAGTCAATATCACAGTGCAAATATCACTCATGACTCCGTAATACATTGCTGTGCAAATACCACACATGACCCCACCCAGGAGGACCTAACAGAGTTCAAATATCACTCATGACCCCACCTTGGAGCAAATATCAGGCAGGACCCCGCCTGGCAAGAAATATCATACATACCCTCCTCAGGAGCAAATATCACATACGATTACACCCAGGAGGAAATCACTAACATGATCCCACTTCAGAGCAAATATCACACATAAACCCAACAAGGAGTACATATCACACATGACCACGCCTGAGAGGACCTATCACAATGCAGACATCGCACATGACCCACCTAGAAGCAAAAATCACATATGACTCCCTTCAGAAGAAAATATCATGCATAACCCTATCCAGAGGAAAATATCAACAATGATGCCAACCAGGAGCAAATATTAAAGTGCAAATATCACACATGACCCCATCCAGGAGGACCTAGAAGAGTGCAAATATCACACAAGATCCCGTCTAGGAGCAAATATCATAGTGCAAATATCGCATGATCTGGTCTATGATCTAATACCAGACATGACCCTACTCAGCAGGGAATAAAACACATGGCCCTACAGAGGAGAACATATCACATTGCAAGTGTCACTCATGACGCCACTCAGGAGGAAATGACACACATGGACCAAACCAGGAGCAAATAACAGATAAGACCCCACCTCTCACAATGCAAATATCACACACAACCCACCCATGAGCAAGTATCACACATGATCCCACCAAGGAGGACATATCACACATGAACCCAATCATGATTGAATACCACAGTATAAGTATCAGAAATTGCCCCACCCAGGTGCAAATATCAGACATGACCCAACCCTGGAGCCAGTATTACAATACATTCATCACCTATGACCCTCCAATGCACCAAATATCACAGTGCAGACATCACTCATGAACCTGCCTAGGAGCAAATATCACAGATGACCCCTGCCAGAAGAACATATCACAAATAGCCCCACCCAGGAGCAAGTATCACGATTGCCACCCTGAATTATGCACTGATCAATTAGGGTTGCGCTCTTTTAGTGAGCAGTCTATTACCTGATTGACGCGCGGGTACCTGGAAATATAAAGTCTGGACGGGCAAGGCGTGTAAGAGTTACCACCATCGCCAAACTCAAATGCACTCACTTTTTGAAGGTAATCTATACATATTAAACAAATACTGGCCACATTTTTTTCACAACATCACTTGGTACTATACACACATTTCTCAATGACCTCTCAGAAATAAATTTCTGAAGGGAGGCTCTGCAAGTCCGGTCTTTGGCATAACTCCTATCACTGTGCTGTGCAGCACCTGCAGCCTTACATCCCACCATGCTGTCATATGGTGACTGGAGTCTCGACTGAGCAACCATCATCTCACACATGACACATGGCAACTTCTTATCTCTGTAATCTAGCCCCGATGCTTTGCCACTGTTATTAATAGTAAGTAATATTGTTATTATTATGGTGTTTATTGAGAGCGGACCTGGCTTCGAGAAGCAACAGAGCCCTTTACAGAGGTATATAACAATACAGATACACAACAGAGCACTTTTCAGAGGTAACAACAGAACAGATATACAGCGAGGGTAGGATACAGAGGGGGACAGAGGAGGGGTACAGCTGTACCGGGTGGCGGGGAGGAGAGGGGCAGGCAGCATCTTGCGAGTCAGGTGGTGCGAGGGCGACGTGATGACCTAGGTGTTGAGGAGGAAAGACTCCTTGAAGTGGTGGGTCTTGAGTTCTTTTCTGAATTGTAGGAGTGTGGGGGTGAGTCTGATGCTGACGGGGAAATGTTTCCATCGTCTTGGGGCATAGGCAGAGAAGGCTTGTTTTCTGGTCCTTTCCTTTTTGCAGCACTGGATTTCAATTGTGCTTGTGTCCTCACTTCTGGTTGTGCACTGTCCGTCTGAGATGCTGTTTCTCTGCGAGGTGGCTGGGTGAGTTGAGGGCGACTGCCTTATAGATGACGCTGCAAGACTTGAAGGTGATTCGTGCGTGCAGTCGTAGCCAGTGAAGGTTGAACAGGGCCGAGGTGATGTGGTCATATCTGCATGGACCCATGATGAGGCGTACGTCTGCATGTAGAACACTTCTCAGGGGAACAATGGAGGTCGACTGGAGGCTTTCAAGGAGGGCATTGCCCCATCCAGGTGGGATAGGACCAGCGCTTGATCAGTGGATGGAAAGCTGTCTGGAGGGAGGAAGGGTTTGACTTTCCACAGGAGGGAGAGCTGACACAAAGCTGTCTGAGTTTTCGTAGCTATGTGTGTCTTGAAGAAGGTGAAGACACTCAAACACAATCACTGACAGAGCACCTTCTGATAACTATTGGAATGTAGAAAATTGTGAGATGGGGACTGTGTGTGGGTTGTGGTTTTTGGCATGGAAATATCACAATTCCAGTGGTACCAACGGTAGACCCTGCTGCCAGGAGCCCTCTAAAGGCACTTGCATATAACCTCATTTTGCATGGGGCTGATTGTTAAATGGAGGCATGAAAGCTGGGCGTAACGTGTCTACCCCATTTTGGTGCACTGACGAGACAGAGGGCCACAGAGCAGAAATAAGATTTATCCCATTCTCACCTGCTCCAGTTTATGAGGGCACCACGTAGTACTCCCGCGTGAGAATTTCATCCAACCAAACAACAAATGGATTCCTGTGAAATCTGCCTTGGATTAGCAGCTGCTGACAAGCAGGTGGATTACGTAGGAATCCATTAGCAAATGCTGCCTGCAAAGTGAATTTGCAGGCAGGGTTTACACTTCCATGAGACAGAGCAGAAAAGTGAAACAGTAAAAGTAAGTTTGCTCTCGCTTTTACTCTTTGCTTGTCAACTCCTCCTCATGGCCATTTGGGACCATAGAGCACCTAAGTGCTAACGTTGGTGGTCCCCTGCATACAATTGACGAATTATGTTAAATAAAGCAGACAGGGTTAATTGAAACAGTTGATGATATGTCTGCCACCGGTCCATCATGAGTTGAAGATCAAACGTTCTGGAATTTTAGAGTGATTGGGGAGAAGGGACAAGGCCAGTGATTGGCTGGACAGTTTGGATCAACAGATGGCTTCTTGGAGAAAGGCAGAACAATGGCTACCTGGAAGCAAGCGGGAAAGATCCCAGTAGAGAGTGAGAGGGTGAAGAGGTAGGAGAGATAGTAGCAGGTCAGGGGTGGAATATCTTTGATGATTTGCGGAGCAAAGGGTCATCCAGATCGCATTATGGGTTGACATTCTGGGGACTGGGGTTCAGCTCAGCCGGCAAAGTCATGGAGAAGGAGCAAAGGCAGGAGAGAGTGAGGGCAAACACAGGGGCGTGAGAGAGAGAAGGGCAGCGAGCGTGTGGCAAATCATAGCGATCTTAGATGAGAATTAAAGGAAAAAGTAATTAATGGAGGAGGCGGGCAGTGTATTGGCGAGGAAAGCATGGCTTGTAGGATAGAGGCATGTTTATCTATTTCAAAGCTGATGCAGCAAATGAGGCTGTGAAGGAGCTGGATTTCGCTCCATCCAGAGCCATTGTGAGTGCCTAGAGGGAATCGTTGTAAGTTGTTTGAAGTGAAGGGGTGACATTTATGCCAGCAGTGCAGGTAAATGCTTAATTTAAGCACACAAAACGCTGGGGTGATCCAGGGTTGGAGGGGGTAACAGTATGGGTTGGGGAGGGGTCATTAAGCAGGGTGCTGAGAGCCAGGTTGAAGTCTTTAAAGATAGAGCTGGGTCTGCAAGCTGCATCTCTTCGGAGGTTTTAGACTATGGGCCTCATTACACGGAAGACGGCAGGGGGTTAACGGGGCCGGTAGAGCTGCCGCCCTGTTAACCCCCTACCGCCTCATTACGAGGTCTCCTCGTGGGACCCGCTAAGGATGCCTGGTTTTACCAGGTGTCCTTAGCGGGTCCCGTGAGCAGACCAGGGTGCAAACAACGGTCCCGTCATTAACGGGCCCGTTGTTTGCATCCTCCCCGTTCCCATTGAGCCCTATGGGGACTCGAATGGGAATGGGAATGTACAGGATCTGGATTCCTGGAATGGGGAAATACCGGGCCCTCCAAGGTTAGAATGGCCTGGTATTTCCCCATTCCAGGAACCCGGACCCAGTACCCGGAATGGGGGTAGCCATGCCGCAAATAGCAGCATGGCTACCTCCAGGGTTGTAATGACCCCCTATGACTCCAATGATCTCTCTGCATTGATTATGCTGGTTAGGGCTGATGGGAGTTGCAGTCCCAAACATTTGGAGGGATAAAGGTTGCAGACCCCTGGCATAGAGGGTGAAAAGGGAGGTCAGGGGAGTTGGCTTGATTGTAAATAGGTAGATTGTGCAGGGAGACCAGAGAATAGTCATATAAAAGAGAACCAAGGTCATGTATGTGCGGGCAAGACATTTTTGGGTGGTTGAAGTCCCTCTCAGAGCAATAGGCTATTTTTTTGGAAGAGAGCTGAGAGGGAGGTTGAAGAAGAAACAGTTGAGGAAGCCAAATTGCCTGTAGATCAGGAGTACGGGGGTGGGGAGTGCAGGGGGGGTGTTTCAAGGGGTTGGTGTGCACTGCGCTCACAGAAGGATGGTAGAAAGTCAGAAGGGAATGGATAGATCGGAACTGTTGGCCATGAAGCCAATCCCACCTTCTTTCACGATTCCGGGTCAGCGTGTGAGGGGCACCAAGTGGAAGTTGTCCAAGTCTCTCAATGCTGCCTCTGTGGTAGTCTCATGTTTCAAAGTCGCAGCCCATTGCTTGCGCTCTTGCCCCTGCTGACTCAGGCCCTCAAGCCTGGAGCCTGGGAAACACTTTTATGTATGTGACCTTTTGTTTTGAGCCATGCACAGCAGAGAAGTTCATGCCTTTCGATCTGCCTAGGAAAATATAACCTTTCAATTTGGTGGTGTTTTATCATTAGTTTTTCGTTTTAACCCGAAAACATAAACCCTGGATACAATACTCACCTAGTGAAGGGTCATTATAAGTTTCTCGGTAATAACGCCCAGGCACTTTTCCCGCAACAGGAAACTACTAGTTTGCCGGTGATGATGACTGATTTACCTCCAGACAACAGCTGGAGGTAAATCAGGCCCCCACCAGCAAAAAACAGTATTCAGGAAATTCCCCCCATGGAGTCCTATCGGACTCCTTGGAATGGGGAATTACCGGCAGCCCCGCCACCTGTAATATCCCGGAAATACCAGGAAGTCTGGCGGCGGGAATGCTAATTCCATTTGGTGATACCGGCGGGATACCACCAAACTCTTAATGAGGGCCACTCAGAAAATGAGACTGGTGCATAAATCACTCTCCGAATAGCAAACCCGTAGTTAAGCAGCACACTTTACGATTGACAGCCTCGACATTAATACAGTGAATTCAGCTAAGGACACTCCCACCATATAGCAAATACTGTGATAATCACAGACCACTACTTAACCAGCGAGCTCTTTTAATGGCGCCTGCTGTAATGCAAGAGGCTCTGGCAGTGATAGGCTTCCAGTGCAAATTGATCCATCGGCGCGTGAAAGGAATTCCTAATGTGCTCTCAGACATGGAGGCGGATATCAAGCCATGCACTCACTTGACTTCTCCTCAGGGAGCATGCAAAAAAGGCATCGGGAAATGTCATTTCCCATTGTGCACAGGGCTGAGGAGACACCGGATTACACACAGAGCCATCAGACCAGGGCTCGTGCCATGAAGAATTCATACGTGAAAAGCTAGTCCTCTTTCTTTGACGGTAGGCAAAATAAGCCGCTGTAGGTACGAGATCGCCCTCTTTCCATGATTTCATGAACAGGCAGGCTTATATTTTTTAATTTAGTTCTTTTGTAATTTGCTACATGCAGTCAAAGCGCTTCACATTACTTCGAGTGTAAATAAAGAGTTGCAGGGATGGAAGAGGAAAAGCAGTGTCACGTTTTGGGAATAAGCAATAATGAAGTGATAAGGAAGAGGGTGGGAGGATGGGATATGGGATAACATGTAGAGTTACCGAATTTGCATTCCTGCCATTATAAACTCTACGGGATATTCTATAGGAAGCCCCTTTAGATGATGTGCGCCTCAGAAACTCAACCTGTCACAACCAGTTGGAAGAGGATATCTTTAAGGCTTTTGCTGTTATTGAAGTCCATAAATATTTGCTGTAAACAAGTATCACACCAGGGGTCCATGCAAATAGCTGTGGAATGGAAGAGATCTTGGAATCCACACTCCAAAAGCCCACACGTGTAGATCTAAGACCATCTATGTGTAGAAACATCCAGGATAGCAGTATTCTTTCTTTCGCCACTACTTTCTTCTCTACGTTATCTATAAATATTGCAGGCAGACATTTACTACTCCTGCAAATGATGTTGAGATGCAACAGAACTCCGTTCACTAACAATTAGGCATCACAAACCTTGGGCTTTACAGAACTCATTTTTACATCCCTTCCCCGTCAACCCTCAATATTGTTATTAAAAAAAGGTTGCTAATTGCTGCAACGGTTCAGTGCTGCATAGCCCACTGAAGAGCACATGTATGCAATGCTGGCATCCTTTCCTGCAGAGCCAGCCACTCAATGAGCGGTCACTTCAGTCGGTGAATGGTTAGCAGACCATTCTTGAGATAGCATCCTCATCTAGAATGCATCTCGCCGAGTTTCCTTGAATGATAGCCTCATCTTACACTTATTCTGAATCTTTCCCTGATTGCTTACCTCCTTCCCCCACTCTTTTTCCTCCTAGGTGCTTTGAGGCCACTTCAGTATGCAATTACAAGAAACCAAATGACTACAAACAATTTTGCCGCCCACGTTTGTCCTTAAAACACATCTTTTAGTTTAATTACTTGGCAACGTTTAGAGGTACTTGTGAGTTCACTCTGATTGGGGTCCCTCTTTTTGATTCCTCACTTTTGCATTGACTGCACGTTGTGTAACTGAATGCCGCCTTATCATATAAGATTCACTTTTGTTATTCAAATACTCTCACAAAAAAATGAAAGATGCCTTGTAGTTTGCAAACACGGCAGTTTTAGAGTGCTATGTGCACTCCTGCCAATAGCCTGATGGGACCCTAAGTTCCAGCCGCTAAAGACTGCCCTTAACCATGAGCAATCCTGATGCAACAGTCTATAACTCTGTGCTCACAGGGCCTGGTGGCAGACTAAATTCGAGAAAAAAAAGCAATCTAATTTTGGCATAGTAGCCTGTAGGCATCTACACTTATACTGCCAAAACCTTTTGGTGTAATTCTATTGTCGGTTTGGTTGCTAGTGATATATTCAACTGACAACGACATATGTGTATCAGTATTTGGGACCAGGTTTCACCTGAAACAACCATTTATGCTCCACCCTAGAACCTCCTATATTGATCTATCTGGGAAGGCTTGTCACTTTTTCAGAGGGCAGAACGTCTCTTTAGTGGGTTAGCTGGGAACCACTGCTTTGAAGGCAAGCTCTGCCAGGACAATGGAGAACTCGCAACAGGGTGGTAATTACTACAGACTCTTAGCTGCACTTCAGACACAAGTAAGGGTTGATTTGGAGTAGAAAGAAGTGGGGCACCAGTTCACAGAAGGGTCCCTCCATCTTGGAATATGGAAGGGCTTGCACAGTTCCTGTGTCCCTTCCCAACTTCATGCCGAAAAAGCACTCTGGAACTGACATCAACAGGCAAAAGACTCTGAAGGCAGTAGCCAGGATAAGACCTCTTACAGAAGGTTAGAAATGGACCAATCCACTGTGGCAGGTTGCCTATTTAAGGGGCTGAGACCCCCCTCTCTGTGAATCATCTTTGGACTACCTAAGAAGAAGGATTTTACCTTTTACTTTATTGGGGGTACAATCTGCCCACAGTACTCTTCCATAGAAGTGAAGATAAAGAGTTTTAAGAAAGGAGCACGCCTTTTTCCCTCAAACAGCCCAAAGTAACATTCGAGGTGATCTGGTGTCTGGACAAGGCTTGCCGTAAGCTGAGGCCACTGGTAGCCAGGAACCTGCTCCATGGAGGTGACACCCCCAGCAAGTGATCTCTGCTAACCTACCTGGCTGTGAAGTTCAGAACGTGGATCCACTTTGCCAATGGAGACCCTGGACATGGACCCTGGACATGGAGCTCCAGCATCCAGAAGTGAAGGACAATCCTTGGGCACTGTTTTCCTGCTTTGATCCATTTCCAAGCTTGATCAATCACTTTGAGACACCTTTCTAGCTGCTGCAAGCACCCAGAGCTGCCTTTGACATTCACTGTTTTTTCAAAACGATCTTGAGTCATCGAGCCACTGTCTCAGCCAACACTTGCATGCGCTCCAGCTGTGTTCGAGGCGATCACCACTAAAGACTTACATTGCATTGTTGGAACCTTTTGAGCTGACTCAACCAATTTGAGACATTAACTCAACCATCACCTGCTTGTTCCTTCACTTGTATGAGCCAATCACTGTTAAAGACATGACATCCCTAGACCGTCTCAAGCCGAGTCAACTGGCTCAAAGCACGTGATCAATTGGGAATAACTCACTCTAAATGTCTTGATGCTGACCCAACCCATTGTAAAGAACCTAGAAGTCTGGTTCAATGCTGTTGAGGCCCAAGAACAAGTGTAAAATGTATTTCACATGGTTTTGTCCCTCTGGACTTTAAGGGGCCCTAGTAACTAGCAAGATCCCATCATCTTTGAACTTAACTTTGTTGCTGCAATGATTGCATGCGACCATCTGTCTTCAGACGCGAGTGCTCCTTTCATCCCAAACTCTGCACATTCTGTGTCTTCTCTTACAGGAGTGGGGTTTTGTGTTTTTGATTAATGTGTTTGTGTTTTTACTTTAATTAAATACTCCTATTTTTATATAACCTTGGTTGGACATTCTTTTATTTTGGCACCCCAGTACTGTTGTTCTTTTGGATGCTTGTCTGGTAGTCCCCACCCCTCATACAGAGTATATTCTGCCCCTAGCCAGGATTACCACAAGAGGCAAAGGAAGTTTACCTGTCGACTGTGCCTGTTTCACCTTTATGAGATCACTGCTGGCTGCTGCTTTAGCAGTCGTGTGAGGCAGAGTAGGAGTTGTATCCGCTACTCGTTCCTGAACTCCTGCAAAGCAGTAGATATTTCATCACAGTTATGCTTAAGGCATCACAAATGTATGCATGCATAGGATCTTCTGTAGCGTAAGCATAGCTGAGAACCAAGGGTTTGCTGAGCAGTAGAAGAGGGTGGAAGGACATGATGGTCTAAGTGGTGTTAGGGGTAACGGAGCTAGAGGGTGGATAAGCATGCTCCACAAATCCTCTGCTCGCCAGCTGATAACTTTTTCCTTAAAGAGTAGAGCACAGTCGGTGCCTTAAGATTGACTCCCTGACCCGGTGCTAGACCCATTAGTACCGCCAACTGGGGGTCAAGGCAGCCTTTTGTTCCCATTGGATGTAAGTATGTGATCCGTTTTGGGTTCCTTTTTCAGGGCTACATTAAACAGTTAAAGATCTAATCAGCTAATATTCAGAGGTTGGTATTTCTCATTCTCTTACTCCCTACCATACTTCACTATACTCTCTTATACCCCTAAACTCCAATACTCCCCTCGATTGGAGAGCGCATTGCGTGCAGTGCACACTGTGAGCATTTAGCAAGTGAACTGTTAAGGGAGGCAGGTGGTTGACTCTTTTAAAGGTTGGCAGTCTTCTCGATTTTCTTTTGGTCAGAAAGACGTCTCTGATAAACCGTGTGCAGAGTCTGCGCAAGTGTTTGCTGTGTTTCCCGGGTTGTCGGAGCTGACCGGGGTGATTGACTGCTTCCTGCCTATTGATCATCCGGGCAAGTTATTGGCTGCAACCTACTTACTAAAGAGAACATTGCATCTGCTTTCCTGGCCAAGTGAAAACTATTCATACTATTCACCTGATAATGAGTCAACACCATACAAGGCACCATACCAGGCAATTAGTATAAGAGGGCAAACAAACATGTCTTTAAAATCTCCTGGCTCAAACCCCAGATATCGCCTTTTTACCGTCCAAAATGGATGAAACCTCTTGGAAAGATGCACATTTAAGGAAGAAGGACTCTCCCCGGCACTGAATATGAGAATTTATCAAAGTCTGTGAAAGCTAAGAAACCCCTTAAAAATCATGAAACGCCCTCTTGCTCTACTGACCACATGCTTAGATCGGGGATGTTAACTATTAGGGATTCCCAAGTACCGGACGTGTCAATAACAAAAGACCTAAACGATCTGACGGATGCCGAAAAAAATTAGAAAGTGTCGGTTCGGACTTGACGACCGTAGTTCCTTCTGGTAACATCAAGTCTAAAAGTATTGCCAAAACCAAACACTACTTAGATCCTAATGATATTTCACACGATCATATGACTAAATTTGATATTAACAAAATAATCTCTATTAAGAATGAAAAGGATCTCCAAAGTGGCCGCTCAATCCTGCCTTTAGCTCGGGATACAATCAAAGGATTGGCAGAGTCTAGCCAAGATACTAACCCTCTGTGTTTATCTTATAATGGAGCCTTGTTTGCTAAGATCGACGTGGCTGGTGCGGAATTGCCTCTAACTGTACCTAGAAGGAGTGACGCCACCTATGAACAGTCCACCCAAAATCTTGCCAATAAGCATTCTGAATCGAAGGAGGCTATTTATCAATCCTCAAGTCTAAATGAAATTGGAAAAGACATAGAATCCCTAACGGTCCAAAATGTCTTAAATAATGACGGTAACCCCTTAAGAGACTTGTTATCGCAGGAATTGAAGTCCAATCCCTCAAATTTGAAATGCCATTGGCGTTTGATATCTTTTGCTACAATTCCCCCTGGAGAGGCAGTACTTTCAATTTCATCATTGGAAGACGATATCCTTTCGCCGAAAACGCCGCAAGGTCCTATTAATCCCCTTAATTCTACAAACTTCCATACACACTGCAGTTTTTCAGCAGCAATTTCTTTGGCGCTAGCTCTGTTCATGAGGCTGCATGACACCTTGAATGAAGCCATCAAAGACTAAGCAACGTTGCTGGCTATGATTCATACCAAACGTATATACATAAGTCTTTTATATCTTCTCTACAAACTAGGGTTGACTTTGAGGCAGCCACAAGCGTCTACTTACAAAAAAAGCTGCAGGACTCGGAACAAGAGCGAGTGGACAAAAAGAAATATCCTAGCCTCCCTGCTCGAGTTCTTCAGGGACATCGCTCTACAAGACACACAGTCGCTTTCCCTAGAGAAGACTTACATTTGCCTTTGCTGCTTTTGGAACAATTGGTTTCATCTAAGGATGGTTTAATTCTAAACTGCTTTAATGTCCTCAAACTATTCCGCCATATACCAATGCTTAGATTCTTATCTACAGAAGACATTAAGATCATCAAATATGTATCCGAACTCTGCGTGGCTAGAGTGATTTTACATCTAACCTCTAATATAATAAAATGTGCTCTGATGGAGGCTGCTAATACCTTACTACCTTTAGGATTGATTGTGAGACTTTGCTAATCTGCGCTCAAGAGGTTTTCCACAACATGGAAACTTGTGTGACTCCTTGTGCTCAACACATCTGTTACTCTGCACAAAGTTATAATAGTGACCTGGTCAGTATGAATGTCTCCTCAAACGTCTCCGAGATGAGACTGTTCCATTATTACAATTACATTTTGGATGCAGAATATGAGAGGTCTACAAATCTGTAGCCATAGATTAGCCTTGCAAGCTAATTACCAAGACAGACCTGAAGAAGGTGGTATTAACTACCGAGACCAACGAAACCGGTTGACATACATGTGGAGACGGCAGGAAGGTTCCTGCCACATACCACGTTAGAAACAGAGGGAGACTAAGAAACTCTAGCATCCACCCCTCTGGCTTAGACTTCATAACATGATGGTTTTAGTCTTTAAATCAGAGACAACCTTTTCATTGGGGTTCATTCACCCTCAGTAGTGGCCAATAAAGTGATATTTTTGACTCAATACTGTTTGTGAATTAGTTTCACCCCGTATTTTAATTCTTTTAAGAAGCAATGTTTTAGATCTGTCCTTTTAACCCTATTCACACCACGAGTATTCATCAATAATACAGTGCCCGCCGGGCCACCAGTCAATCAAGCACTAACGAACGAAAGAGAAAATAGAGTTAAAACATTAGTAAACTGTTCTCTTCTTATTATATCCACTATTAGACAGGCGGCAGACCAGCACTGACTAGGGATAGGGTCCAACACAGCTAGAGACTGATAGAACCTTCTCTGTCCTTTTTTGCCTTGTTGTATTGATGCTAGATGAGAGGCCCGGGTCACTTGTAACCACTTAGTAAGTCAGTAGTAATTTCTACAAGTGTGACAGGGGAGCAGTGTTCTCATCTCGCCTTACCTCCCGAGACATCATAGATCACTCACAAATGTTATATATGCCTGTTTGAGTAAATTTGGTTCTAGGGTTTGCCTGCCCCCCTTTTTTCCTGTTATTACATAGTGCTTTGCCATAACCCGCAACAAAAAAGTCTTACTAAGCAACCCAGACCCTCTGTGTATTTTTCAGACATTCCAAGTAGACCAACCTGGTATCATCTAGGGTATTGGAATATTTATTTGTGTCACGAAATATGCTGAATAAGGTTACATCTTTAAGAATAATACCAAAAAAGAATAGCGATCATCAATTGGCAAAAATGTCATGGTCTTGCGTGTAAAAAAAAAACAGCAGGGTATGGCTAACAAAAGGGAACCTTTCACAAGCCAGAAGCCGTCTTCGCTGGAGGCAGAAGACATAAACAGGCTGATGGCTGGATTTAATAAGAAGGTGCAAATTAATTTGAAAGTGATAAACTACATCCCCTCTGATAAGAATTTAGGGTCAGATAACAAGGCTTTAAAATCAATTGGTATCCCAAACCACACATATGATAAGCGGATTACGCAAGAAAGAAAAACAACTACAAAGAGATCTCTATAAACTTAAGCAACCCTATATGTCGTGAATCCATCAGGAAAAGAAAGCAAAAATATAAAAATTGGCTTCTGGCGCATAAGACAGCTATGATAGAGGCCGATGCAAAAGCTATTGTGCAAGCAATGGGGAAAAAAGATTCTAGGTCCCTTTGGCAGCTAATTAACAACCATACTAAATTCCAAGTTGTGGCTTTGACCAATGTGGTGACAGAAGATGCATGAGTAACAATTTGTGGAAACCTTTATGCTAATCCAGGAATGGGGAAAAATCAAAAAATCATGGTTATTTGAATTCATTCAATCTGATGGCCTGACCAACGATATGATAAAGAAATACCCGGAAATCTGGAGTCCTTTCATTATCAACCTCTTCACTCGGATAATGAAGCAGGGAGAAGTCCTGGATTCTTGGAGATGTGCCACCATGGTACCTATATGTAAAAGAGGTGATAGAACTGACCCGGCAAATTACCAAACGATTGTACTCCTAGATGTATTGGGGAAATTATTTGCAGCTTTGCTCTATCCTATCTTCAAACCTGGATCAAAGATTCCAAAGGATTCGACCCACGACAGACGGGCTTTGTCCTTGGTGTCGGAACTGATCTCAACCTGTTTTTACTCAACGCCTTAAAAGGATGGGTTTTGAAGGATAAAACATAGATCTACTTTATTTATTTTATAGACCTGAACAAGGCGTTTGACAGTATAAACAGAGAGCTTTTATGGGCAAAGCTCGAATCAGGGGGATGCCCAGTCGATTTATTGTCAGTAATGAAATCCTTATATACAGACACTAACATGCAGATAAGACTCAACTCACAGGGCCTCCTGACCAGGAAAATATCCACGTTTAAGTGGCTGAAGCAAGGCTGTCCGCTGGCTCCGACTCTTATCAATTGCTTTTTGTCAGACCTGGTGGAACATATGAATTGCATGACATCATTTCCCCCTATAATTGGTGATCAAAAACTAGCGAGGATGCTTTATGCGGATGATCTGGTCTTGATTGACGAGACTCCCATAGGCCTCCAGCGCAGTTGCAATGCCCTAAATGAATATATGAATAAAAATTGTCTGGAGATAAATGGTGCAAAAACGGATGTTCTTGTCTTGAAATCGATTAGGCACCAAAATCTAACCTATATAAATGGTATTTGAGGAGCCAGAGGCTGACCGAATTCTCTTCGATATGATACCTAGGGGCCCATGTAAATTGCAACGTGAATGACGCTTTCCGTTGCAAGGAATTGCATGTGAAAATGAAGGGCCTTACCATTCAAGGCTCTTTGATCCCAAAAAAATACAGGAAATTCTTGATCATCCCAGTGTTAACCTTTTTCAAATCAAATGTCACGCCTATGATAACTTATGCAGTGGAGGCTTTTCTTTTCACTGCGTGGACAATCTGGGCCTCCCTGGAGAGTGTCTTTTGGTGAAGGACTTTACGTCTACCCAGTGGTTTTCCAATAGTCATGATAAGATTCAAACTGGGCTTAACCTCATTGCATGCAAGAACGGTATGGAAAACCTTGAGCCTTTTTCGAAAATTCTTAATCTCCCATCCGGTGGTCCCCTGTCTGTTTGTATCTACTGGAATGTATTGAAAGAGCTCCTTGCTGTTAAGTATCTGGAGAGAACAGTGTTAGACCCTCTTAAACAATCTGGGAATGGACAAAGTAACCTTATTGGAGAATCCAAACTATGTGAAAAAGAAATTGTGGGAACAGGACTGGATCCAGACAGTCGAAAGAAAAAAGGAACATCGATTATATCCGGATGCTGGAATAGCTGTTAAAGCACTCAATGTCATACCTAAATATCTACCGAAATTTCTGTGTGAAAACATGAGAAACCGCTTCATGAGATTCCGTTTACATATTTTACCCACTAAGCAAATTATGTCAATCCATAAGAAGGGAGATGGAAAACTCTTCTGCATATTCTGTCAGAATGTCGAAGTGATAGAGACCCTAAAACATAACACAATGTATTGCCCGGGTTTAACCAACAAGTGAACCACATACATAGGCAAATTCTTCTAAAGATACCCCTCTTATGGGGCAGATGAATGGCAGGGACTGTTTTTAGCGGGTGAAAATGTACAACTAACTTTCGCCCTTATGCAATTTCTGGGTGAAATGTTATATGCCAACTAAACCACCATCGACCAATGCCTCGTTAATGAAAACTAGACATAGGGTATTAGAACATGAAGCACACTTATAATAGTAGAGGATTAGGTTTCTTTGAAAAGGAGGGATTTTAGTTACCTGGTTTAATTTCCTTTTTTTCTCATATGCAGGGATATGTTGACAACTTGCTTGAACTGATGGGAAATTGAGATTACTGGAATGATTTTACGATGGAATGTTTGTAACCAAAACTGTTGTAACTATGATGAATTGTAAAGATTTTTTAGAGGATGTGGATGCTTGATCTGTTTTTTTATTCTGTTCGTAGACAGAGATTTACAATAAACCAAATGTCAAGAAATAAACAAATGTAAAAAAAAAATGAGAGTTGAGACTCTCATGGTGCAAAGGAGCTTCGCAAATATGTGCCCAAGGGCATCCCAATGATGCCCCGAGTTTAATCTCCAGAAATCTCAGAACTGCTCACAGGCATCTCCTGATTTGCACCGATGCAAATGTTTATGAATCAGGCCCATTGAGTAGGTCGCATTGATGAAAAGTGGTCTGCAATAAATGCATGAATTTACCTCCAACAAATAGGAGCGGATTCTGCACTGGACATATTAAGGGCCCTCTGGAAAAGGTGTTGGAATGGCACGTTGATTACCACACCCTAGCAGGGGTAGGGTGCCATACTGGAGATGCTGAATACGTGAAACATGAGGAGAAGGCATTCAATAGCAGTCTCATTAAGTAGCTTGCACCTCAAGGGAAACATTCCTCTACTGGGAACATTGAAGGATTTGCACTCAATGGGAAGGGGTTCTGGAATGGACATCATTGTGCTATCATCACCTAATGGGAACAAACAGGGTAGGTGGCACTCACACTCAAATGGATAGGCTTCTACCAAGACGCGTTCAGGAACTCACACTCAATGGGAGGGTGTGTTCTCTTGGGCATGTTATTGAATATGTATTTAATGTTTTTTTAAGCTCCAACCTGTAGCCTACTTCCTACTTCGCAGCACTGGGCAGAGTCATCCTGAAGGTCGGCCATCTGGATGGTGAATATCCAGGGGCAGCGACATGGAGAGCCACTGAGTCATGGAGGCCTGTCCTGGAAATCCTGCTCTGCTGGGAGCGAAGTTCCCTCTGCATGGATGAACGAGTTAGAAAGCATGCAATGCTTCTGATTGGTTCAGATGTCCACCTGTGCCTTATTGTACCTTACCTGCCTCCTACTGGGTGCCTCCTGTTCCCAATTTTCTACAACTCACTCTCAACCCACCTGCCCATCTTCCCTCCTCTGGCCCAGGTCTGGAAGACCAGGAGTGGGCAACATATGCAGCAGGGCTCAAACTGAGGGTACACGTTTGTGGACTGAGTCGCCCCACTTCAGAGGGCACCTTGATATGCTCATTTCTGGTGATGCCACATTCAATTGGTATGTTAATGAGTCCCGCCACTTTTCTTTTTAGGACTTGGCCCCTGATTATGCAGTATCCACTCGGACATGCCTCAGCGCCGGGGAACCACTGCACTTATAAAGAGTGCAGTGTACATGTCGATTACAAGCTTAAATATGGGCAATTGTTTAAGATTCTAAGAAACGTTACTAATATTTGGTATTATGAGTTCCTTTGCTAAGCGGCCTCTGGCTTTCAAGTAGGAGTCCAGTAAGCCGATGGAAGGGAAGGGAGATTCTTAGGTAACCGCAGTTCGCGTCCAGCCTTGCAGTCATGTGGGTTCTTTATGCCGCTAGCTCTGTCTGGCAGTACTTTTCACGTGAGGCTGCTTTTTGCGCCAATTCCTTGATTAGTTCAAATGAGACAAAGATCAATTTTATTGAGCATTTATCATGTTATCTATAGGTGTAGCCCAATTCTTCATACATTTAAATATGTTGATTTGTTGAGATTGCAAATTTGTTTTATAAGTCAAAAGAGGAACTCGACATGTGTTTCAATGAACCACGGCTGCTTCTTCAGGAGGATTTCAAACAGTGTTCATCCTGCTATCCCTTCATGCATTGTGGTTTGGCTGCAGTTGGAAACTGGAGAGGACTTGAAGTTCTCCTGTGCCTTCTGGCTGACTGTCTTGTTCACTGGATACCTCCAGGCCTCCAAGGGCTAAGGTTTATGGGTAGTTTGAATTTTATTTTATTTGTGATTTTTTCATGGGGAAAGAAGACATAGAGACTAGTCAAAGAAGGGTGATCCAAAGAAATTAAGAGCCATCCTCTTTGAGGAACAGGTGTTGGTCTTAAAGTGCATGTCTGCACTTCATGCAACTTGCTCCAGGTGCGGATGAATGGAAAATGAGTGCAAGAGAGGATATTCTGGAGCAAAAGTGCAGATGAGGTTGGATGATGAGGAGGGGGTACTTGCTGTGAAGGAGAGAGATCCAAAGACGTGGAATTAGAATGCAAAAAGGAGGGAAGTCACCCATGACTTGCAATGCCGCACCTCTGAACACACCTGCATTTGGCTGGTGACATCCACTTTGGACTCCATCAACCCTCCCAGCAAGCCCCCACAGCCTTCCATAGACTTCAATGGGCACCCACCCACCAATAACATTGGGCCTCATTACGAGGTCCGTGGTATGTGGTAAAAGCAGTGGTAATAGAATTACCACTCCATGGAATTAGAGCTTCCTTAAAATTACCACTGGTGGAAATACCACCACTCCTACAGTTTTTTTGTGCTAAATTTGCATGTGGAATTAGCACCATCGCCCAAAACGGTAATCCCGCCACATTACAATTGGAAAAACTGTCGAAATACTGCCCAAAACTGGCTGTAATTCCGCCAAACACACAATGCACACAGGTGCTGGAAATGAAGCCACAGGTGCACCCAATGAACTCAGTAAGGATATATAAGGCCCACACCCTTAACAAACACACTTTCAAACACCATGCAGGCACTTGCAGTTGCCAGCCTGGAAATCCAGCACCTCATGCTGTACATTGTGGTACAAATCCATGAACAGCACCAAAGTGCACATGACGCAGAGAGGCGTAGGAGACATCATGCAAGGCGAGCGCCCATTTCCAGGTTGTGCCATCACCCTGGGCATTAACAGATTGCCAGCTCATAACACTCTACCGGCTCAACAGGGAGACCATTGCTGATCTACTCTCCCTGATCCAAAATGTCAGCCAGACTACGATCAACATCTGAATTGGGCCTTATCGCTGCTGCACAATCTTGTGTCAGTGCTGAATTTCCTAGCTAGAGGCACCCACCAGCACACTGTGGGCATGCAGCATGGCATGTTGCAGCCCACGTTTTCAAATATGCGTGTGCATGTGCTGGATGCACTCCTGCAGCATGCACCCCACCACATCTCCATGCCCACCAACTCACGATTTTACTCGGCTGCCCGGCTGCCTGACATAATAGCAGCCCTAGACTACACCCATGTGGCCTTGGTGGACCCCCGAAAACAGAAGAGGTATACTGCAACAGGAAGCTGTACCATTTACCGAATGCATAGATGACCTGTGATGCAGACCACATCATCACACACTGCTGCGCCTGCTTTCCCTGTTCCACCCCAACGCTATGGTCCTGCAGGACAGCATACTGTGTGCCTACTTGGAGAGACACAGAAGGAAATGGACATGGATACTGGGTAAGTACAAGAGCCACCACGCATCACAAACTTGCATCACAAGTGAAATGGTACCATGAAGGAGGTGGGGGGGCACAATACAATGAAAAATAAATACATGCTCTGTCAAAACCCTGTGCATGCAGGACCTACCCTCTCACCCCACACATTACTGCCACAACCCACATGACTAGGACCTGCAGGACAATGCTGTAGCATGACAGTAAAGCAAAATGCCATTGCAAGTAACTAATCCACTACAGGTACCACAAAGCATGAGGAAACCATACCAATACAGGCACTGTTTACCACTGTACAATGATAACGCAGCACTGCCAGACAGTGATGCCATGAACGCTGGAAACTATGAATGTCATTCCACAAGAGTAGGAACACACAAACCATACAAATGCACAATTACAACCGTACGCTCCTGAGGGCACATGCATAACAGCACAGCATAGGACTACCATGAACAACAAGCATATTGCTAATCCTGCCACAGTGTATGTATGTCACAACAGGTGGTTGAGAGATGTGTGAAAGGGGAATCCCAAAGTGATATTGCATATGTACTCCTGTAGTACATAACACAGGAAGTTATTTCAGTGATATATAACCATGTCGTTCACCAATGAGCCCTAACGTCATAAAGATAGTATTGATAAACACGCCATGAACAAATGGCACACATCCTCCTTTTCCAGTTCCTGACACCTTTGCCCTTTGCCCTTGCAGCTGACTCTGGATACCCACAGTTCCCGTGGCTAAGGACACTTGTGCACAGCCCACCCACACCACAGAAGGTGACCTAAAGATGTGGCCTACAATGAGGTACAATGAGGTATACATCAGGGCCAGACTGTGTATTGAGCGGACCCTCTACCTACTAAGTGCCTCCACCTGACTGGAGGGGCTCTGATGTATAGCCCAGAAAAGGTGGGGAAAATCTTTGTAGTCTGTGCCATGCTGCACAACATGTGCATCAGACAACATGTGCCCTGCCCTCAGATGTGGACCTACCTTCCCAAGAGGACAGCGATACACATGATGCCGAGGAATTCTTGCCACGCAGTCAGCATGGAGAAGACAGGAAGGGCCATCTGGAGCGGCAAGCATTCATTGGCAATTTCTTTTAGACACATTTCTTTGCACCAACGTCACTCATTTGTACACAGCCATGTATTAAATTGAACACTCTCACTCGAAAAGCATTGCACTTGCATGTGTTAAGGTTTATAAGTGATTTATTCAGTACAGTGCATAACACCCATACCCCGTACCCCTCATCCCCAACACCATCTCCTACTTAAACCATCATCCCCAACACAATCCCCTCCTCACTTCCTCGTCCCCAACACCATGCCCTCACCTCACCCTTGTGGTGTGCACCCAGTCACATGGAAGTGTCCATTACTTCTTGCTCTTGTAACCTTTTTGGCTTGGAGTGTTGGGACAACTGATGCGCCGTTGCGAGTGCCTTGGTGGTGTACTCGCCATGTATCCCTCTTTTGGGGTGCCTGACACTGTGTCTGGTTCACCACCTCGGATGAGCTACAGGGTGAGGGTTATGGCCCATGAGACATTTTCATGTGTGGCAGACATTGGCTCTGTCAACTCCTGCACCATTTGGCTCATCGGTGTTGTGCTTGCTGTGCCATCTGCTGCACATCAAAACAAACAGTCCAGGGCAGTTGCCCCCCTCCTGGGGGCACCCTGCACCGCATTTCACACTGCCTGGGTGTGGCCCAGTTGTTTCTGGGAATCCTTTCCATTCTCTCCTGGTATTGCTTGTTAGGACTGGAATTCTATACTCTGGCCTGGTGGAGAGATGTATAGGCGACCAACCTAGTTACTGAACAGAGACGACCCTGGGAGCTAGAGCCAAACCAATCAAGGTAGTATGGAGAATGGTCAAGGCTTTGTCTCGGGAAGTGGTGAAACTAGCCAAGGGTCCACAATCAATTCACAAGGTAAGTAATGGATTACAATTAGACAAGTGGTTATAAAAACACAATATTTATTTATGGCCAAGCAAACACTATAAGAATGACTACAGCAAGTAATAATATCACACAAACTAATAATAAAATACATATATACAGCCCCTGTAGCCAGTGCAATAAAACCACAATATCCTCACCCCACAATACTGAAAGTAAACGTATTGGTTAGATTAGCAATGACAGTCCACAAGAATTCAACCCTATATATGCCCAACCCTAAATTGACTGTGGTCTTGATCCCTGAAAGTTCACTAAGGTCCAAGCAGTTTTAGGAGCTGGGAAGAAGTCAGGTGAAGTGTCCTGTGGGTGGGAAAAGGGTTCCAAATGTCAGGTAAGGATCTATCCTAGTGAATAAAACTGTCCTCAGCTTTCAGAGTGCGTGTGTGAGCAAGCAATGGCAAAGCCAAACTATTGTAAACGTTTTAAAAGTTAGGAAAACATTTAAAGGGTAGGTAGAGATTCAGTTAAGTACCACAGTAACTCCCCTCTGTACTCCAGTTTCTCTTGGCACTTGTTAGGTCTTCAGAGGGTTATCATAGGTCGCGTTTCACGCCATTTCTTCTGGACCACAGTGCAACTGCCACCATTGCACGGTGACAAGAGGGGGCACAGTTGTTGCGGTAAGAGTCAGACTCATATTGCGAGAACCTTGGATGCTGAGATGCTGAGATGCTGACATTTTGCAGCGACGACTCTTGTAAGACAAGATGGCAATCCTCAAAGTTCTGAGCTGAAACACAGAACGGAGATGTCTGCAGCATGCTAGACCAAACCTCAAGCTGGTCAGCCACTGATTGGCTCAGGAACACCTCTGAAGGCTCTGGATTCCAGGACACTGAGCAGATGTCTAGAATGGATGTTTCCTCCACTCCCAGAGTCGAAGCTCCACTGAAGGACTTCTACAGATCACCAGCCAGACAGGGTTCCACTGAGACTGCAACAAATGTTGGTCACCAGGCCTTCTTAGGACGGGTGCGTGGTCCTTCATGGTCTTCACAGCTGGGCAGGATATTTGGCTCATTGCAGGATTTCTACAAGCTCTCTGAGGCATGACTGTGGGACTCCTATTATCCAGAAACTCAGCGGAGACAGAAACTCAGCTCACCCAATGAAAGATCAGCCCCTCTCGCACTCCCCAGCAGTGGTCCAATCAGGACCACTAGTGGTGAAATTCATGCATACTCTCTAGACATACAGATGTGGATTGGGACCAGACAGCCCCAGCCCATCTCCTGGGAACACACACACATGACCCTACACTGTCCCATGAAAATCAAAACTTTTGCTGCGCAGTACATGAACATTAAAGGAATTTCCTGACCTGGCAGTCCAGGAAGAAGGCCACAGAACAAGATGCCGAAAAAAACAAGCAAAAACCTTCTGGCAAGGCCATTTTAGGGCACTAGCCACAGTTCGGAGCCAAATGTAGTAAACGTGATAGGGCTAATGAAAGGTATTGCACAAATAGTCATAATGGAACTGCTGCCACCAGCTTGCCTTTTAGTCACATCCAAAGTAACCAAAAAATCCCTTTGAGTGTAGTCTAGGGTATTGCAAAAGAACCCCCTTAGCACTGCATTGTAAGATGCATTGTGCAATGATAAAACGTTAGCCATAAATAACGTAAACTTAGAAAATGCAACAAGAAAATGTAAACTTAGTTTCCTAGCACTGACAGCCTTAAGGACTGCTCCGTTTCCCCATAAAAATTTGCAGAATTGCAGTGGAGGGAAGCTAAAGGATTCACTTCACTGGAAAAAGTTAGGACAGAGTTAAAAAACAAAAGCAACAAGTTTGGTGGTCTATAGAAACAGGGAAAACTTTCCTAACACGGCTTAATCTGCGAGACCCTTTCCCCGATGGCATTGAACGTGTGTTGGGGAACTTGGCTATGGGGGGCGCGCTGATACCTCCCCTGTAAGAGCCTCTCCAGGATGGCATTGAACGTGTGTTGAGGAACTTGGCCGCGAGGGACACGCTGGTGACTCCCCTCGAAGCCAGAAGCCTCTGCGCCATCTGTATCCTCATCCTCGGGAGGGGATTCAGTGTCCTATGGATGGTGCCAATGAATGCCACAGCGAAATGATAAGGGGGAGGGACTGGTGTGTAGAGGTGAGATGATGGACAGTTGGGAAGAGTCCATGGACATGTGGCTCACTGCGGCAGCTGCAGTTGTGGTGGTGGCAGGTAGGATGGCTGTGTCCTGTGCAGTGTATTGCCTGGCAGCCTCACCGTTCTCTGTGATTAGGCAGCTGATTTGCACCCGAGACTCTGTGCTAACAATGGTGGGAGGAGGCTGGGTGAGAGGTGCACCTGTAGGCTCCACAATGCCTGATGTTGGTGCC
The DNA here is from genome assembly GCF_040938575.1 of Ambystoma mexicanum. NCBI lineage: Eukaryota > Metazoa > Chordata > Amphibia > Caudata > Ambystomatidae > Ambystoma > Ambystoma mexicanum. The sequence goes on from NC_090921.1 coordinate 989,910,736, forward strand.
ACAACCATAGCAGGTGTGCTTGTGCCCCCAGTGGTGGTAGCAGTGGGGCCCTTGGACTGGGTGGTCCTGTAGGTGTCCTTGTTCCCAATTGACTTCCTGTGGACTGGAACACTCGGCGCTCTGCATGTGCTGATGCCTTATAGCCACTTCCAGGAGTAGGAGTGACAGGTGTGCTCACCCCTTCCATAGCCTCCTGGCTGTCTTGTGTGCTTGTTGGCCTACCTGAATTTCATGCAGTATAGCCCTGAGGTACTGTGAACACTTGGTGGGCAGGGTACCACGGTCACACGAGGGACTTGTTCATATGGCAGACAGCATCACAGCTAACTGCCTGGTGATTGGTTTCTTGACTGATTGGAATGTCTACCTTGGCTGGCCTGTAGTCTCCTGGGCTTCAAGGTAGTGCGAGGCCATGGGTGGCCTTGTAGAGCTGGTCATATTTTCTAATGTGTAATCCTATCACCTGAGGGGTGCCCTGCTACCTGTCATGGTGTGTGTGCGATATTTGGTGGAATACACTGTTCATTGAGTCTTTCCTGATACTGATCTGTTGAACCTCTTGTCTGTGGGGCCAGACAACAGCAGATGTAGGATTTGTGCCCTGCTTTTAATGGGTGGCAGCTCTGTGGTTTACATGTGTTGTGAATACCTTGCTGCAGTGCATACTGCCAACAAGGGTTGGTGATGTACTATGTGATTCATTATCAGTCTGTGATACTTGATGTACGCCCTTCGTGAAGGACCTCCACCTTCTCTATGGTGGGTCTTTCTGGGGGAAAACACCTGCCATGCCTCCTGACGTACAGTCCTGAGGTGTTTTGATGTTTTTGTGCATTGGCTGCCCAATGCTTTGCCGGGTGACAGGTTTGTAGGTTGACAGTCTATTGGTGTTGGTGTGAAATGGGCCCATGGGTCATTTATGTACTCACCAGGATCTTAATGGCTACCGGTTTTGACCTCTACCGGTTTTACACCCTTCAAGCCTGTCATTTGCATTATGCTGCTCATTGTCTCCTCCCAAGATGTGAGCTGCAGCGGCTCCACTGTCCCTCCTCCCAAGGCTTCTGTCTCCCAATGGTGGTTGGATATGAGAGTGCAGACCCTGGCCTTGAGGTAGTTCAACCTCTCCCTGAGATCCTCACAGTCCAGTGGAACATTCCCAATAGCTGCCATCTTGTCCCGGTTCTCTCTCCAGATGGTATTTTCCACTGGTGGGATGTCTTCTATTTTTTTTTTACTCAAAAAGCTCCTCCGAATAGGCTACCACCTGCTCAGCAAGCGCAATGAGCTCTTGCTTGGTGAATTTGGGTGGTGAAACACATTTCTGGCACCTTGCCTTTCCTTTTGCCTCCCGACATTTTAGGGCTGTCTTCCAGGATCGGATGGCAATTCCAAAATGGTGATTTTTAGTAGATTGAGTTTTTAATGATGGCCGCTGCTGCACTTTCAATTCACGTCATGGCGGTTTTCCATTCTGCAGTAATTGTGCTGGTGGAATTCCTGTATGGGAATTCCACCAATTTATACCAGTAACAGTAATTCGTCCAAAAATTGGCGGAATTACCACTGACTTTCCTTCTTCATTGCCGCCAATGGTTGGTGCATGCCCCCGTCAACTCCTGATTTGTCAGTAAATTTACTGAACACCGCAGCGGTTACAGTAATTGCAGCCAGCCGAATTACCTCCTACCTTACCATCCATCTTGTAATGAGGGCTATTGTATTTCATCTGTCGAAGGGGACTCAAAAGGTTGAGAGGTTTGTCGATGCTGTGGGACTAGTAACAGATTATGGCACAGTGCCTGATAACATTCTACTGAGGTGCGGATAGGTGCAGGAGGGCAAGTTGTGTGTCAACACACCCACATGTATGGGGTTATAGACAGGAGGGCATATTGTGTGGTGCACTTGCTGGTCTAGACCATGTGGTAGGGTAGAGCTTCTGCTCAGGCACGGCTTGTGACGTGTTTCAAGACGGATGGTGGTTCTGTACAGCAGTCAGCGGTTGGCGTTGGGCAGGACACTGCGCGTGCGTGTGTGAGATCCTTCTTCTTGGGGTCTATTTAAATCTTCTCCTGTGAAAACAGTGCTGAAGATTAATGCAGATTTAGCCTAGGAGCAGTATCCATAGCAACGCGATTGGGGCGGAAGCAGGTGGAGTGTATGGGGCTGAGGGTTGTGAGAACAAAGGAAGAATTGGGGGGTGGAGGAAGGAAATTGTCCCCGTATGCAGAGTGTCATTTTCACACCAGGGGTGCTAATAAATGTCACTAAAGAAAGGGTTTGGTGGGAGGCGAAGTCACAACAGGAAAAGAAGAGGCGAAGGGCTAAGAGAGAGAGAGGAAGTAGGCACAGAGAAGGGAACTGCAGAGAAGGAGGAAACATTGTGGAGAAAGGGGAGGTGAGCAACAAAAGGAAACAAGCATTGGCAAAACCAATAGGCTTGGCTCATATATTGCCAATTCATTTATCCATGTAGGGCGCCTCCAGGGTTTCTGTCAGAGGCACCAGAGGGGAGTACAACAGTGCAGAAAGATACCAGTCACGTTGCCAATGTTTGCCATCAAGTGCTCAGGCATCTGCCCCATGGCCAATGATTGGCATCACCTTCCTGCAAAGTTGCCCCATTGCCATGGAATGCTGTCAACTGCCGGGGTACTTGTGCTGCCACGCATTTCCATCAAATGCCCAAGTACTTGTGTGATTGCCATGGATTGCCATCAGACTCTCAGAAGATTGCCCAATTGCCAAGTATTAACATCAGCTGCCCAGCTTCTTCCCTAATGAGTGCTATGAAATGCCAAAGTAATTTCCCAGTGCCAAGGATTGCCATCAAGTGCCCCGCACATGCCTGATTGTCATCGCTGCTTCTTCCTCGTCATACTTCACACTTCCCCCCTGGGGCTGCTGGGGCTGAGCTGAGGGCTTTGGTGGTCCTAGCAGGTGAAATCTAAACTGGAAACACACTGGGCAAACTTTCTAAATCTTTCATTTCACATATTACAGCTGGCGTGAAGGGAGACAGACACATTGCATCCCTGGTGTCATCATCTCTTGCCGGGGAACACCGCTTCTTTGGGAAGTTTGTAACCCGCGACGAACCATCAGCATTCTAGAAGCCCCAAATTGGCAACGTTGTGTTCACAGGGCTGTGGGTTCATTGCGTTTCCCACAAACCTCCTGAACCGACTCCTTTGATCTACCGGTCGAAGTTGCAACTTTAACACAACACTCACTGCCAACATTGAGTTAAGTGGAGACTAGTCCCTTAAGAGGAGAGCTGCCTATTTCATTGGTAGAGGTGTGGGTCTTCCCACAGCAACCTTTAGTCGCTCTCAGTAGGCGATGAGGGTGCACAAAGATTGCCCTGCGCGGTCTCGCTAAGGGGTTCGGGCAGGTGCTACTCTTCCAGGGCTGAGCTGTCGCACTGGGATGGTGAGGTGGCAGAATCCAGACCCCCTAGGACTGGCCTGTGATAGGCCGCTGTGATTATCCCCTACCATGTGATGGGGATCAGGGAAGAGTGGACAGGGGATCTTACACATAGCACCCAAGGCCCAGCATCCATTGGCTCAGTGTGACACCCACCACATTGAGGGTCTCCAAAATCAGGCGGCGTAGTTCATAACATTACCCATTAACCGGCCACAGACATGCTTACCTCTGTGGCTTTTGCCACACGCTCCTCCCTTATCCCTGGCCAAGACACACCCCACTGGGATCTAGTTGGACTAGCTCTATCGCACAGAAACATCATTTCTAAAATATGCCCTACACACCCAGTAATTACTTGAACACGAACACAATGTTTGCAAGCTAGTGTTTCCACACGCTTTATATTAGGAAGAGATGGTAAAACACTGAAGGTGCAGCGACTGCTCTGTGTCCAAAACCTGCTTCCCCCTTTTACCAACAAAGTCCACAGTAGGCACATCTCCCCCAACCCTTCGTGTCTGAGCCCCGCCTGCCCTTGCAGGTGTTCCTGGGATGGGAGAGTGCCGTTTATTCAGGAGAATCTGAGCCCTCATTGCTACCACCAGACGCCCCCGCCGCTTAGGCCCCCAAGAGGAGCTGATCTTGAGAAGAGCAAAGACCCTTTCGGCTCTCCCATGGCTCATTCGGAGTCTGTCTCTTGTCACTGGTGGCCAAAACACTGCCATGGAAAAGGTGGGTTGCCACCCACCGCGGCTCCCCCCTTTCCGAATTTATAATTCCAGGAGTTTCGTGCAAACATTCCAATAAAACAGATCCATCCCAGATGCCGACAAATGCACTCCATCCTTTAAGTAATACTCCAGGGATTTCAAATTGATCAAGCCGTGCCTGATCTGGGGAAAACCTCTGTCCTTGCAGAATTTCGCCATTGCGCAATTGCATTTTCTCCTTGATTTCTCTACAGCTGAGTGGCTCTGAGCCCCCCTCCATTCGTGCCTCGGAATTATTTCTGACCACAAAATCTAAGTCTCACCCAGCTGTGCTGACAATTCCTGTAAAGAAAACATCTACCTCATCAAAGCCCCCCTCCCTAGGCTTGTCAAATCATTGCTCCCCCAGGTGTATGATCAAGACATCCGGCTTTTGCTACTTATCCAGCAATTTGTGAACGTGCCCATACAGCTGGCCCCATCTCATCCCGGGCACTCCGTGCCACCATATCCGGTATTCGCTGGCAGTCAGCTCCTCTTGTTTCGCCTTCCAGCTCACCCCGGCCCTTGACACAAAGGAATGCCCTACCACCCAGATGGTCCAACTCCTCCTCTGTGTTGCTGCTAGTAGGAAGGGGGTGAGAAGGAAGCTGTTTTTTCAGGTCTGATGTATCTTCTGAAACACCCAGACTTCAATCCCCCTATTTGTTTGATTGCCTCTGGACCCAAGCCCACCTCAGCCGCTGATGTGGCTGCCTATCCTAAAGTAATGAGTCCCGAACACCCCTTCTGTTATACCCATCTTCTTCAGTGCCATGTCCATGTCCCTCCTGAATTGAAAACGGCTTAAGGCCGGCCCCTCATTGTGCACAAGAAGAGGATACACTGTACCTGTAGGCAGCCTTTGTTGGAGATAAGCTGCCAAGCCCGCTACCGGGCACACTATACTCCCTTGGATGCCCAGCAGTGTCACTGTTCTCCCCTTTCCCTTCTGGTCGGTCTTAGACCTTCTTAGAAAAATGGCCACCCGACCCACTGTCAAGTGAGCATCTCCCAACCTTAAAAATCCGGAACCCCTGCAATCCCTATTCTCCGGCACCAGCTCACTCACTCTGAACGCTCCAAAGAAAGCTAATGTGAAGGCTGCCGTGCACAAAACCCTCTCAGACTCATTATGGCAAACCACCCCTAAGCATTCAATCAGACTGTGGAATTTTACAACATCAATGGGCTGCCTTGCATCTCTCAGCCTGCTTGGCCCAACCTATCATTGCCATCACAATGTAATGCTCTTTTGTGGGATCTGCTTTGCCCCCAGCTTGAAATAATGGGCTATTGCTGCCAAATGATACGCCATCCAAGATCTGGTTTTCCCAGACTGCCAACACCATCCAACAAAGGCCCGTACTAGCAAATCCCTCTGCCATTCTGGCAAAACCTCGTTCTGAAAGGCCAAGGACCAATCCCATACACCTTGTATATTCTCGCAGTGCCCGGTGCCAGAGCGGTATGGATTAACGAACTTAGATCCACCCAATCATGCCCCACCACTGAGCCTTGAATGGGGTCATCATCTTGTCTGCTTCTGGACAGTTCCCCCAAAACATCTTCCACTGTAAACGAGAGAGAAAACCCTGGAATTGCTGGACGCCCCCTGATTGATGATCTGGACCACTGCCAAGTTGTCTGACCAGAGCAACACCTTTTTGTTCCTCAGTTGCTTGCCCCACAATTTAAATGCCACCACAATGAGGAATAGCTCTAGCAGAGTGATATCCCTAGTAATCCCCTCATGATGCCATGCTGCTGGCCAAGCCTGACCACACCAATTGCTACCCAAAATGGCCCCAAAACCGTGGGAACCAGAGGAGTTAGTGAATAGTTTGAGCCTAATGCCGCTGGCCCACTCCTCCCTCCATAGCAACACACCATTAAAGTCATTCAAAAAAAACATCCCACATTCTGAGATCCTCTTTTACTTCAGACCGTAGTCTGACATGTTGTGATGCATGCTGTAAACCCACCGTTTTGAGCTCAATACTCTTAGCGAACACCTTACCAGTCGGGATGACCTTACCAGCAAAATTGAGGTTACCCGCCAATGATTGAAGCTCCCTCAGGGTCGCTTGCTCCTACCCCTCAAAACCTTGATTGTTTCCTTCAATTTCAGCACTTTATCACTGGGCAGCCTGCACTCCCCTGTGACTGATTCAATCAATCCCCAGGAATGTCAGTGTCGTGACCGGGCCAACTGTCTTCCCCCTGGCTAGCGGGACCCCCATTTCCTCCATCAATCCCTGAAATGAGTTCATGAGCGACCGGCACGCCCCTGTCCTCTCTTTCCCGATAAACAAGAAGTCATTGAGGTAGTGCAGGACCCCACCCCCCTGAACCCTCTGCTTCAATGCAAACTCCAAAAAGGTGTTGAATTTAAGTATGCACAAGAAATAGCACAACCCATTGGCAAACATTTGTCATAAAAGTATTCATCCTGCAGCTTGAAGCCCAGCAAATAGTAACTCTCCTTGTGTATTGGTAATAACCTGAAGGCAGACTCTATGTCAGCCTTCCCCATAAGAGCGCCTCTCCCCGCAGAGCTCACCATCTCTACTGCATCATGAAATGATGAATAGTGCACCCTGCACAGCTCTTCGGCGATGCCATCATTTACTGATTCCCCCTCAGGGAAGGAGAGGTGCTGAATTAAGCGGAACTGCCCCTCTTCCTTCTTCGGGACCAAGCCAATGGATATATTACAAAATTCTCTAGTGGTGTGGAGCTGAAAGGGCTTGCAACCCTCCCGAGCTTGATTTCCTTTTCTACTTTTTGTGTCACCAATTCCGGCATCCCAAATGCTGACTTCAAATTGTTGGCTTCCCTGCCAACCTTAGTCCCTGTGAAGGGAATCCTGAACCCCCACCTGAAACCTTCCCAGATAATTTTTGCATCCATACTGTTGTGGTACACATTTAGAAAAGGAATCAATGCATGCAGTTGAACTGGTGTGGGTAAATGGGTTTTAATCACGCTTTGTCTACCCTTTCGGTTAGTATGCCGGTGAACTGGTGTGGGTAACTGGGTTTTAATCATGCTTTGCTTTATCCTTGGGTTTGGCACCACTTCTCTGCTTCCCTTCACTTGACGAGGAGCTCCGATCCCCTGAGCTTTTGCCCTTTGGGTGCTTGAATCTACAAGCCTTGCCGAAGGGACAATACCCATCTGCAAATTTCCTGAAATCCGCCTGCTCCTCCTGGTAGCTGGAACAACTGTTTCAGGAGGAGTGCCTGTAAAAGGACCCCCTAACCCAGTGAGAGTAAGACCCTCTGCTTTTCCAGTATTGAGGTTTTTCCCGTTGGGCCTTGTCCCCCGATTCCCTGGCAGGTACCATCTTGTCTATGTACCCACCGACAGCCAGCTCATCCCAGGACATTGTGGGCCAGACCTGCATCTTGATCCTAAAGCCCCTGTCGTAATTTAGCCAGGCGTCGCCACCATATTTTAGATACAGATTGTGAATATACTGTTCATATGCAATCATTGCCGCTGCATTCTGCAGGAATTTCTCAATCATAATCGACGTATACATCCTAAAGGTCCTCAGCCAATTGTGGATAGTAGCCTCCACCTTAGGTCTCTCCCTGTCCTTCTTTTCCCTCTCTTTTTCAGATAACTCCCTTAACCCTTCACCCTCAGGTTCCATTCCGACCATATCCAGAATTTCCAGAAATTCTTTTTGCCACACCCTCTTCTTATAGGCCCTTGATATGTGCCATACCAAGGAGTTCCCTGCAACCCTTGCGGGGGCAAAGCCCTTCATCGGCCTCCCGTACTGTGTGACATTTCCCAATACTCCACCCTGCACCTGGTTGACTGTGGGAGTCGGCACCGGCTGAGCCCCCTGGCTATCCCCACCAAAAGAGGTGACCCCGGGAACTGCTGCCCCTTGCCCCCACCATGCTGGCCCTTGACCCTGAGAGCCTGCTGGTGATGAATCAACATGTGGCAAATGCCCAACCCCTACTACCGGGCCTGCGCTGGGTAAGGCAAAGGCTTGAATTACCCCCAAACCCAAACCCCTCAACCCCAGGTTCTCCCCTTGATGGTGAACCACCTCAGCGTTTCTTCCCAACTGATTAAATGCATTCACATTACCGCATAACATTTGACCATTGCCACCAGTCCCCCATGCTTCCATACACTGCATGAACATACCTTTTACCACTTCCAAGGATGTGGGTCCCTCTGCTGCTACCGCCGAGTTGGCTACAGGAGCGATGGGTGAACTGCCTCAGTTCCTTGGAGCCTCAGCATGTACGGGCGCCGTCACGGCTACAGGCTCCTGCACCCTCCCCTCTTCCTTTGGCACCAGCCGATCTGCAATTCTTAGCAGCTTCAGCTTGCTGCTTGCTGGCCTTTGCCTTTTCAGTCATGATCCTCTTCCTCTTAGCTACTGGCTCCTCTTCTTCACTCTGTCGGTCTTCTTCCTCCACTGCTTCCTCTAAATCCTGAATCCCACGCAATGCCTCCTCATTGGACAAGCTTGTAAACATCAGAGGAGAATCAGCCCTCTGGATGGGCCCGGCTGCCTCAGCCCCAAGGTGTGAGGCTACCAGATTCATCCAGTTAGGCCCATGCTTGGCCGCCGCCAACCGAGCCATGGACAAGAAGGCCTCCAGGTCCTTCGCAGTGCAAGAAAACCCTTTAGCACCCTGACCCTGTCTGGCCATGTCCGTTGCGGCCAGCAAAGCCTCCTGTCTAACCCAGGCCCTGCAATGCAGCCAGCCGCCACCCTTCTGGTTATTATTTGCAACTGTTAGTGCTTGATTCTTTCAATTGTCTTGCACCGCACCCTAAGCTGCTTATGTTTGAGTTTTCGATTCTAACGTGCCTCATGTGCTGCAGCTGCCTCAATTCCAATGGTTCCACCAAGCTATTAACTGCCGTAGCTGCCAATGTCTTCTCCCGTTACGATGCAGCAAAATAAGTCTTTGTTTAGTTTCACCCAGGGCGGCCCGGCCATTTGCTCTTGCAGTTCCTACTTTCCCCGAAAAATGCAGGCAATATCTTTCTGAATAGTCTCGAAAATCGCCCTGTTGCGCTCTTCCCCCAAAGCCAAACAATTAGTCTATTCCTCTGTTATTTGGTAGTGCTCTGTGCTTTCCCCCTTTATGGCCCGGATGCACCTAACATGGGTCAGCTGCCCTCTATTCCACAAGCCGCACCCTCGTTCGAGACAATTTCACCACACACGGCCCGGGTCTAAGCCACCGATGCACAATACACTCTCTTCCTTCCAATTGTTTCACCCGCTGCAGCCCATGTTCAAAGTCTGCTTACCTTGAGTTACTAGCACTGGTCGCATACTGGGTTGCCTCCGTTGCTCTCCGGTCCTCTCTGGTGGGTCTTTGCGACCTTCTCCTCTTCCCGTGCCGTCCTCCTACTCCTTCCTACACCGGACGCCGGCTGCTCACTGCCTCAGTCGCTCCGCTCCACACAGCGGCCTCCTGGCACCAGCACCGTGGCTGCAGCTGCTGCTACAGGTCTTTTCCCTTTGGCAAGCACCAGCACTCCTCAAGTCCTGTGGCACCGAACTCTGCTTCACTCCGATGCTCCTCCTGCTCGTCGCACCGCGGTAAACACCGGCCTCCTCCACCACGGAGCGCCGAATTCTTTGCTGCTCCACCCGACAGCACTTCGACCTGGCAGCGAAAAAGCAACAAAACAAAAACGAAAATCCTTTCCTTGGCTGCGGCGGGCGTCCTTCTGCTGGGGGCTGGATGCTTCCTGCAGCAGGACACTCGCCGGTATATATTGCGCTTGCCACGCCCCCCTCCTTTGTTACCCTTTGCAGGCTTTTGTAGCACTTTGTTGTGCTTTGCTGCGACCCTCCCCCTTACCCAGGGGGGAGGGAGGAGGAGGATCCTGCCCAGGTTATTGGGGTGCCTCCTCCATTTTGTCCTCCGTCGTTACCTTCACACTACTGGCAAGTGCACTAATCCTGTTCACCAAAGGATTGTCAGACCCTTGATGAGTGACATCTCCACAAACCAATAATCGCACTCATCTCAAGTGCGCTCTACCCCTCTGCACCAAATACTGTCCACATCCATGCCACATGCCTTGCCTGTGTTCACCAAAAGTGTACTGCTTCTAGATAAACAAAAAGATATCACGTTGTGTGGGTGCGATTTCTCGCCGTCACCATAACCAGTACAATGAGGGACCCTGCAATAACTCAGACAGAAAAGAGCCAAGTAAACATTACTTTATTAATGCACAAGCATTCGCGAATGGGCTGCAAGTTCAAACGTCTCGCAAAGCAAGTCGTCGAAGTGCCGCGCCTTCCTCTACACATCATGCTCTTTTATACTTTCCTGTTTACATTGCCTTGCACATAGAACACGTCCACCCCAGGGCGGATCTACAGTTGGAGCTTATCTGAAGTATCCAGTTGGAGTTTAACGAACAACCATTGCACATTTGCTATCGTGGTCTATCGTGGTTTCCTGTTATCCCGGTCTTCACATTCTTTCGTGCCCCTTTGTGCCCGTATCTCTGTGCTCAAGGCTATGCTTACTCATTCCTTCCCCCACCCGTAATCTGCAGATAGTTTTAGCAGACTCAGCCTGCTTCGACATACAGTGACCAAACACAATTCTTCTGTTAAAAACAAGTTCTTGCCAGGTCAGCAGGTCTTAAACGCCGCTGTATAAAGAGAATGCCTCTTCTTTTAACAAAAGGGTACATTCTTTTAACGCATATGGTGATTAGTACAAACTCCAAGTGTGAGCACAACATTACATATGCATGCGTACCTTCAATCCACCCTTTGCTCACACTTGAGCATCAATCTAAACAGTCCTAGCATAAGCAGATGGCAGGAAAGCAACATCATTACATACTGTCTGTACCATAATCTTCTCCAGGCCTCCCATGTCAAAAAATTCCTGTTGTACATGGCTTTTATCCATTGGATTTAGGCGCGTTATGCTGGAAGAACACATGGAAACACAGCACGACACACATACCGGGAAGCATTGGATGCAGAGACAAATTCCTACAACTATTGCCGCTAGAACCAGTATGGGTGTAAGGAGCTGCCACCCGATTTCTTTTAGGAGTTTCATCCACCAGCTATCTCCTGACCCTTCCTCCTGGTGGATACTATCCGCTATTTTATGTAGTTTGTTTATTCCATCTAAGATTCCTGTACTTTCTTCTGGTATGTAAACACAACATTGGGACCCCACCATGAAACAGACCCGCCCCTTTCTGCAGTGAGTATGTCTAAGACATACCTATTCTGGAGAGCCACTAGCCGAATTGCTTTCATTTCATAAGTGATGTTTTCCATTAGGTCTGCGGATTCTTCGATTACGAACTCAAGGGCCCTGCTTAGCTTTTGGATTTCTTGACTGTTCATAAAGATGCCCACTGGAGGAACCAGGGCCCCCATCAGATCTATAAACGTTTCCCATCCTGTAGGTTGATACGTAGGAATTTTTGGGTTTACTGCTCGTTTATTTCTGCTGTGTATTTCTTTATGCAGAGTAGACGGGGCATATACCATCACAGCCGGCATTATTCTGGCTATGTAACATACCCCAACAAAATCTCTCGCTAACCACAAATAAGCCCTCTTGTTACAGACGTAGGCATGTCCCTCTATCTGTAACAATCCCTTTGTGTAGTTATTTAGATTCACCATTTGACTGCACCCCGAGATCATTCTTTGATTACCTCTTGCTTTTCTCTTAAAACATATATTCTTTGGCCTATACTCTTGTGTGATGGTGATAGGGGGAGGAGGTTCTCTTACTATCTGTACCATAGCAGGTGCAAGCCCGATTCCCTCAGTTTTGATTTTATAGCGTATCTTTGCCATTAGAAGGGTTTTGTTCTCTCCTCTAACATAACAAGCGGTATTCGGCATCATGTATTGCTGTGCTGACACTATTCTCATGTAAATTAATGTACACCCGGCATCCTCAGTAACTGGCGACGCGTACACTGGGATGCCTTCACTGCTATGTCGGGGCATGTGGGTGCAGATCCAGCAATCAGTTTTATTCACTACCCCATATGTTGTGTTTATTATCTTCACGTATTCATTTTTAGCATAGTCTTCCGGGTCGTGTTGGTCATAGGCATCTCGATTCCTGCTCTTGACCCGATCTATTCTCCCTGTTCCGTTTGACACGGGTAACAAGTTCTTTAATTCATATCTAGATGGATGTTCCAAATACCAGAATAATATGGCGAACGCTATTAATACTACTATTGAGCATACAAAAAATAAGATTTTGTTCCTTGTGGTGCAAAGTGGTGTTTTTCTCTTACCTTCTGTGTTTGGGGAGCATACATTTATCTGCTCAGGGATTAAACCAGCATATACGGGTGCAGACATAATTCAGTATGTGGCTCAATTATAGGTACGTATGCGTATCAGATGCAACCTAGCGATATAGCTGTATCCCCTATTTAAAGCACCAGTGTCCTTATTACTCTAATAGTGGTAGGTCTCACTGAAAACCTTCATCCGATCTGTCCCACGTCTCGTAGTGCCTGTCCCATGAGGGGAACGCCGGAGGCCCTTCAGGCTACAAGCCCGTTGTCTTCAGTAAGGCACAATCCTGCTAAAACCAACAAGAGAGTCCAAATGTTCATCTCCCTAATGATCAAAGTTCAAAACAGTGTCCTTACACGTTGTTTGGCACATACACGTCATGGGATCGGAGGCGATGGGCACACCTACTAATGGCGTCTGGCAGTACTGTTGCAACCTGGGGTTGGTTGGTTCCCTTTTCTGGAGGAATCAGTAATGGAAGCGTCTTCTTGACGTGATTCACGTGGTACCAGTGCGATTTGCCATCAACTTTTACCGCAGTTTGTGTTGCGAGGAGCACCTGAAACAGGCCCCTCCATCTGGGTTGCAGTCCGCTGGTGCGATCGAAGGCTTTTATAACAACCCAGTCACCGGGCTGCACGTCGTGACCTTCTCCTATCAGAGGAGATGGAGCTACTGCGTTCACCTGTGCATTAATAGAAATCAGTCTATTAGTTAACCCAATACAATACTGTTGTAATGCAGGCCATGCTTGCTCAGACAATCTCTTAGGTGATATGGGGGTCCCAATACTTGGTGGACGCCCCATAACAATTTCGAAAGGAGATAAACCATGTGTACGCTTAGGCATAGTACGCATACTCAATAATGCAATAGGCAATGCATCCGGCCATTTCAGTCCCGTTTCAGCACAAGCCTTTGCCAGTTTGTTCTTCAGTACCTTATTTGTGCCCTCTATAATCCCAGCTGATTGAGGATGAAAAACTGCGTGGAAGCGTTGATCAATACCAAGGGCCTTGCAAACTTTGCGTACTACTTCACCAGTAAAATGAGTCCCATTGTCAGACCATAGATATCTGGGGACCGTATACAAGGGCACCCAGTGTTTCAATATGCATTGTGCTGTGGAGGTGGCACTATTGTCCCGCAGGGGATATGCTTCCACCCATCCTGAGAACCCACATCTCATCACCAAACAGTAGGAATGTTTATTTACAGGCTCCAGCTATATAAAGTCCATATACACCACCTCAAAAGGGCAGGTGGGTAACTTACTGTGGCCCGCCGGGGCTGGTACACCTTTCCCCACATTGTATAGAACACATATTTCACATTGTTTTGCCCATTGACGACAATACATTCCCAATCTTTTGTTGTACCACACAGCACTCAAAACTTCTTCCATAGTCCTTGCGTTAACGTGAGTTGGACCATGAGCCACACTCACTATCACAGGTAAGTATGCATCAGGTAGTACCCAAGTATTCGTATTGGTATGTGCCCATAGCCCATCTACCGTCTCCTCGTATTGATCATCCTTGTGCCAAGATAGTCTTTCTTCAATGGTTGCATCTGCTTGGATTTCCTTTATGCGCTCCTTCGTCCCTTCCATAGTCACATCCCTCCCCACTATGAGTTGTCGGGCCTCCCACCGTGTATCCCTTGTGGCAGCTAGTTTAGCCATCTGGTCGGCTAAGGAGTTTCCTTGCGTGACATAATCTAGAGTCCTTTTATGCGCTGGGCATTTCACTATGGCCACCATCTTGGGCAACGTAAGGGCTTGTAATAATTCAGCAATCAATTGGGCATGTTTAATAGTATCACCTTGGGAGGTTAAAAACCCACGCTCTCCCCAGAGTTTACCAAAACTGGAAGCCACCCCATGAGCGTAGGCTGAATCAGTATAAGTTGTCACTTTCATACCGCTGCTTAACACTAATGCTCTTGTTAGTGCAATCAATTCGGCTGCCTGGGCCGATTTTTCACACACTTTCCCACTCTCAATCAACCGCTCCCCTGTGGTTACAGCATACCCTGCTGTTGTCTCCCCATTTGGCAGTTTGAAACAGGAACCATCACAGAATAATATACCCTCATTATCAACCAGCGGGGTGTCTTGCAGGTCTGCTCTACCCTTAGTGTGTTCTTCCATTTGGATCACACAATCATGCCTAATGTCATTAGGTGAGACGGGCAAAGGAAGCAGTGTCGCTGGATTCAAAGTGTTACATCGTTCGATTTTTACATTACTGGCAAACAGAATCATCTCATACTGTGTGAGTCTAGCTGTGGTCAAATGCTGTGTATGCACTCTATTCAGGAGAACGTCCACCGCATGTGGGACTTTTACTGTCACTTCGCTCCCTAGAATGATACCTGCACTTTGTTTTAGGGCTGTCGCTGCTGCGGCCCCTGCTCTCATGCATGGGGGTAGGCCTCGAGCTACTGAGTCCAGAGCACTGGAGAAATATGCACATGGTCTCTGTTTACCCCCTTGTTCCTGCGTTAAGACTGACACAGCGCAACCTTCCTGTTCATCAACGAAAAGGCAAAATCTCTTGGTATAATCAGGTGTGCCTAAGGCCGGTGCGTGGCATAAAACATCTTTCATAGCTGTCAGGGCTTTTTCCATCTCAGGTGTCCATTCTAATGGTCCGTTTTCTTGTACTTCTTTTAAGGCTTTTAGCATGGGCTGGATCAATACAGAGAATTCAGGAATCCAGTGCCTACAATAGGATAAAACACCAATTATCCTTCGGAGACCTTTTGCCGTGTCGGGCCTTTTATGGACTGTATCAAAGCAATGCAATCAGTAGACAGAGTTCGCCCCTCTTCGGACAACTCAAAGCCTAAATAATGGACCTTTTGTTTTACATACTGCATTTTGGCTAGGGCTACCTTGTGCTTATTTTCTGCTAAGTGCATTAGCACCAA
This sequence comes from Ambystoma mexicanum, assembly GCF_040938575.1. Classification (NCBI taxonomy): domain Eukaryota; kingdom Metazoa; phylum Chordata; class Amphibia; order Caudata; family Ambystomatidae; genus Ambystoma; species Ambystoma mexicanum. Next base: position 989,926,162 of record NC_090921.1, read on the forward strand.
TCTGGTCACATAATGGCATTCCTCTTCGGTGGCTGCACATAATAGCAAATCATCAACATATTGTATCAGAGCAGTGTTAGCGGGTAGGGCTAGGTTATCCATCTGTGTTTTTAGTGCTTGGCTGAATATAGCGGGACTTTCTGTATATCCCTGCGGGGCTCTAGTAAATTGGTACTGTCTATCTCAAAGAGTGAAACTAAACAGGCACCTGCTTTCTTCGGCAATAGGAATGCTGAAGAAGGCATTTTTCAAATCAATTACCGTAAACCATTTCGCTGTTTTGGGAATTAAAGTGAGTACACTTGCAATATTAGGGACAACTGGATATCTGGGTTCTACTATTTTGTTTATCTCCCTCAAATCAATAATGAAACGATAGGGTACCGCTTCATCACCTTTCTTGTGTACTGGAAGGATCGGAGAGTTACAAGGGCTATCATTTGTTGGCTCTACCACCCCTAACCGTATCATATCCTGTACTATTTGATATAGTGCCTGCTCTCCCTCGTGTGATATGCGATATTGTTTTATCCTGGGCAACCTGGCACCGGGCTTTAATTTGATTACTACTGGGGAAACATCCAACACCCCTACATCATTCCCATGAGTGGCCCATAGTTCATTCGGGATGTCTTGGAGTTCCGGGGGCAGGGTTTGCGTTACTCCTATCATACCCATAGGTTTGCTTATAGTCATTCTCACCCCCTGAGGGGAGCAATATATTGTGGCCCCTACTGTCTTTAATGCATCAATACCTAACAAGTTTTCTGGGCAGTGATTGGTCAATAGCCACCCATTCTCCCATTTTACCCCATGAAGTTCCGCCTCTACTATTTCACTTACAGGAGTCTTTATTGGATTTCCCCCAAATCCAACTGATACCTTGCTTTTATCCGATAATGGGACAGCGGGGGCGGCTCTGATATTCACGGAACTGTTTCCAGCTCCCGTGTCTACCAGACATCTCAAGTTTTGGTGGGTTCCGATCCTAATGGAGGCATAAGGCCCCCTCTGATCTATAGGTACTTGTACCACTCCCGCTGTCTCATTTCGGCCTCCTCAGGGCATATCACTTGTGTTATCCTGGAAGTCGTCATTATAGTATACCCCTTCCCCACATCCTTCGCCCTGGCATACACCTTGTATTTGTGTTGTTTGTTGTGGCTGATACAGTAGATTGGGGGGAGGCGGGGCCGGCCAGGGAACATCCCCTCTTGCTTGTCCGTCAAAGGCATTGGGTTGAGGGGGTTTAAACATTCTATTGTCTTGATTGCCGTACCCACCAGTCCTATTTCCTGGGGCAAATGTTGTCTGTAAAGGGGGCCGTACGCCCCTTCCTCTCCCACCACTCTGGGGACACTGGGATTTCCAGTGTCCGGGTCTCTTGCAGAAGGCACATACATCTTGGGGTAGCCCATCCCTCCTCCCATATAGCGCACCTCCTTGCACTGTACCTCTACCTGTCCCTTGGCCCCCTATCATGTTGCTACTATAGCCCTGTGACGGGCCATTATTATTGTAGTTATACCTGCCTTGGAGCCCTTGATGCAACTGTTGCATCAACACTTTGGTTTTTAGATCCTTCTCTTGTCGTGCCTTTTGTTGTCCCTTTACTCTTTCTCCTCTTTCATAATACCTGGCCATTTCGAGGAGATCCCGGGGGTTTCTAGTCATCCACGTACTTTCTGCCTTCCTAATGTTCTCCTGGATTGGCCCGTGGAGCCCTTCTATAAAGTTTGTGGCAAAGTACCGTTGGCCCGTCTCAGACCCTATCTCTAGCCCACTGTGTGCTTTAAATGCTGCTTCGTAACGCAGGAAGTACTGTGCTACTTCCTCACTTGCGCCCTGTATCACAGCAGACAGTTTCTCCACATTCACATCAAATGGGGGTAATACCTTTTCTAGAGCCCTCAGGACTGCCATGCCATGCCCCCTTAGGGGTTCGGGATATTCCTCATGCAGTTTCCTATTTTTACTCGCCTCCATTACATCTTTCCATTTTATTGTATCATTGTCTTTGGCACGAAAGGGGGTCCATATCTCCTCTGGGACAATAGCTAACAATATGTTATCTACATCCTCTACAGTAAATAACCCGGGTCTGAATAGCTTTCCCACTTCTTTGTAGAATCCTGCCGGGTCTATACGGGGGTCGGGGATGGACTTGGTGATACGCATCAATTCTATTCGAGATAAGGGGACATACACATAGGTGCGCATCATGTTACCAGTAACTGCATCTATGGTGGGTTGACACTCTCTCATTGGCATTGATAGTAACTTTTCCATGTTTGTTTGTTCACTTACAAGGGCCTGCACTGGTGATGAAGCAGAGGACTGATGACTAAGGTTTTTCTCTTTTATTTTTTTATAATCTTTTAACAGTTTCTCCACCTTAGCCATTCTCCATTCTTCCGCCCCAGAATCATCCACTCTTATATTAGATAGCAGTTTCTTATCCAATTCTGTCTTAATCCTATTCCACTGGGACACATATCTAGGCTCCTTTTCCTCTTCTATATCCACCACCCTAATAAGAAGATATTTAATTACGTTTACTTGTATAGGCCAGCCAAGGCCCTCCATCAGACTCACCAGGGTGGACATGGACTGCGAGTGTATGGATGCTATCATACGATTAGCTACGTTTTGGCCCGCCTGGTCTGCATCTTTGAGTTTAGCCTCTCTTTCCTTCACTTCTCTTTCCCATGCCCTCTTTTCCTTCTCCCATTCAACACCTCCCCTTATTACTTCCGCTATTATGTCGGACATACATCCCCATAACTGAACACTGGACGCAGTCACTGGAAGTAATGCGACCGCGTCCTGATATGCTGAGGGCAGATCCGCAGTACTCTGTCCTCTCAATTTACAGTTACCCTCATAAAAGGTATATAGTTTAGTGGCCACTGTCCTAAATTCCAAAGGTGTCAAACGCCCCAATTGGTCCCGTAGGCTGTCATTGAGGGGTGTGCCATACAGCCCAGTCATAAGGATTTGCAAGTCTCCATCTCTATCCTTTTCTACAGTAGTCGTTCTCCTATGGTCTATCAACCTATCTGGGTCTCCATACTTCATTGGGAATTCCGCCCTCTCACCCTCACCTTCTCTCGAAGGAGCCGTAGCCCCTGGAAATAACAATTCAGTCGTTGTTTGTTCTGCTTCTAGTCCTATCACATCTTCATACCGAGGCGCCGGCAAGCCAGGATACATACCCCGCTATTCTTAATCATCATACATCTATCCAACTGGTCTAGTTTCTCATCCTTCTCTTTTATCTCTAGGTCACGTAATTTTTGATTTACTGTTCTCTTCTGCCCCTTTGCCTTTTGTTTGTTCTGAGCATTGCGCCTGCGCATTGCTTCTACCCTCCATAGTCGTATAGCCTCAAACTGTGCGGGTCTGACCCGTCTTTTTACTAATTCTATTTCTACTTTGGATATGCGGTCCACATCAAAGGACCCAGTGTCTGGCCATTTATGCTCAATCGAATCTTTTGTATATTCAGACCATTCTCTTAAGAACAATGTTGAATTCAATCCATGTTTAATCAACATATCAAATGCAGGGGTTCCTTCAAGAGGGGCATAGTGTCTCTTGCCTATACCACTCTTGCTGGAAGCCGCTTGACCCATTTTGTTGGTATACCACAATTGCCTAAAAACACTCACCTTTCCCAAATGTGCATTAATAGGCTAACATTAACAGTACATCCTCCTGACATATATCGCCATACCAATATCAATACATCACCGTTTCATCATTATTATTCCATAGACGGACATACCACTGTCCTCTTCATAAACCCTAAATCCTTATTCTATCATGCATCCATCCATACCACTTACCTTAAGGGTCCCGCCAGAGTGTTCCGGACCCGAAGGGCGACAGCCTGCTGTTCCACCGCCGACGGAGCCGGAAAAACAAGGATGACGCATTGGTTGCAATCAAAGGTGCGGATTCAGTTGTTGGGGCCCCGTGATCAATTCCTTCTCCGGTTCCGCCGCGGCGTTCCTCACCCAGTGACGGACTGTCGCTCCTTCGCCTCCCACTTCTGACACCAAAATTGTGGGTGCGATTTCTCGCCGTCACCATAACCAGTACAATGAGGGACCCTGCAATAACTCAGACAGAAAAGAGCCAAGTAAACATTACTTTATTAATGCGCAAGCATTCGCGAATGGGCTGCAAGTTCAAACGTCTCGCAAAGCAAGTCGTCGAAGTGCCGCGCCTTCCTCTACACATCATGCTCTTTTATACTTTCCTGTTTACATTGCCTTGCACATAGAACACGTCCACCCCAGGGCGGATCTCCAGTTGGAGCTTATCTGAAGTATCCAGTTGGAGTTTAACGAACAACCATTGCACATTTGCTATCGTGGTCTATCGTGGTTTCCTGTTATCCCGGTCTTCACATTCTTTCGTGCCCTTTTGTGCCCGTATCTCTGTGATCAAGGCTATGCTTACTCATTCCTTCCCTCACCCGTAATCTGCAGATAGTTTTAGCAGACTCAGCATGCTTCGACATACAGTGACCAAACACAATTCTTCTGTTAAAAACAAGTTCTTGCCAGGTCAGCAGGTCTTAAACACCGCTGTATAAAGAGAATGCCTCTTCTTTTAACAAAAGGGTACATTCTTTTAACGCATATGGTGATTAGTACAAACTCCAAGTGTGGGCACAACATTACATATGCATGCGTACCTTCAGTTGACTGCAGGTGTGCTACCGCCATTGCCACATGGAATCGTGCATACGTACACATCTCTATATAGCATACGTCTTTAGTCTCACCGTCCCAGTCAACAAGTAGAGATGCCTGGGTTCTTCAGTAGGTGGGACCCAGGGGTGGGACCCAGATTGTTTGGGCTTGGCTCATCTAGGTGCTGCCCAACGTGTTACACATGGAAAGGCAACCCCATTGCTATAGAAATATATAGGTTGTGGAATGCATGGGTCATTGCACACGTTGCTTTGAGTGCCCATCCGCAGCATTCCACATCCAACTGTGTCGAACTCTAGACTGCTAATCAGTCTTACTTTTGCGTGGTAATAAGACAGGTGTGTTGTATGCCTTCTGTTTACATGAGCTCATTGAAAGAGAAGGCAGACTGCAGCAAGCCTCGCCCATTGCAAAGCTATACTGTCACTCCCTCTTCTTCCCCTTTTCCCGTTCTCCCGCTGCGATGGGCAGTGGGTGCAGTTTGCTGAATGGCGTAAGCGAAACACCTGAAGGGCAAGCGGAAGCTTTCAGTATTCTCCCACCCGGGCTAGCCTCCCTGCTTGTTCTGTCGTAGGCAGCCAGAATGGGGAGGGGGGCAGGCGAGGACTGGGATTGCACAGCAACACCCCTTTCCCCATCACCAAGGATTACCATGGCCCATGTACAGCCCCATTGATGCCTCCTCCTCCTGGCACAGACGCAGATGATTTCAGCATCTAGTGTGCACCAGATTTTAAGACGAGTTGGAGGTGTGGGCATTAAGGGAGGAAGAGTATGAGGAAGAGGCAGTGAGGGCAATCGGGGAGGTGCCTGGGCACTTCTTGGCAATAGGCAATTACTTGGGTATTTCATGGCCATCATTGATGTTGGGGCATTCCCTCTGGGAAAGGTGCTTTCTCAGAGGGAACCCGCCATGGAGAATGTTGCACAGGTTTCTTATAGGCTTGGGGCAGCCTCTGAACCCAAAGTCGCCCCAACTGCACTCAGGGTGAATCACCAACAACAGTCCTCTACAAATCACAAGTCACTGCTCCAGACCCTCAGTGAATTGTCCACTCAGAGAGAGGAATGAACACAGTATAAAAGCACAGAACCCCAATTGTTCAGTGTGGGTTGTTGGAGATGGTTGTGGTGAGCAATGGGACAGTGTTAGAGTATAATAAGTGTAGTGATTAAGAGTTGCTGGGAGGGAGATGGAGAGGTGGCAACAACAAAGAAGGAGGAGGAGGTGTCTGAGGAGGACATTATATTGTCTATGGACGTGGTAACAACTGAGCAGTTGTGGCTCGCTACTATGAGCGGGTGGGGCACCGCTCCCCTCCCCTCTCCTGAGTGGAAGGCAGCAAATGCCACCTGTGCGCTTTGTTTGCCCAGCAGACTCTGCTGCCTGCCTCTGAGCAGGGGCGTGCCCCCCCTATTTTTTTTTAATGTTATGTTATTGTGTATTTGTATAGCGCCTTATATATCATTGGTATGATCTCAAAGCGCTGTGGGCTGAACACCCTTGGGGACCATGGTCCAGGTCAGTGGAGAGAGAAGAGTAGCATATATTGCTAGGGCGCACTCGGTATATGTGCGGTTTGCGCAGAGGTGGCCACATTCTAATACTAGGTGTGGTGCAGTGGTTGTGAGAGATCAATGGAATGTGTGCAGCAAGGTAGTTGGCCTCCAAGTCTGCATTCTGGCTACTGTGGGGCCTGTGTAAGAGATTATGTGTGCAGCTATGCCAGTTTGTTCCGGGGTATAATTGCATCCTACCAGACTGTTGAGGTGTTCAAGGAGCAGTGTAGGTATGTTTGCAGCTAGGCCGAACTGATCAAAGGGTATTGCTGTGTTCTATTGTTTCTTGGTGTAAATTGGAGAGTGAGCATATTGGTAGCAGCGAGTGTCTGTGCTTACTGGTAGTAGCCCTTTGGGTGCAAAATAATGAGAAGCTGGCAGTGCGTCGCTGGTCTGGCCCTGCCTCCTCTCATTACTGTGCAATTAGTGTACACGCGCTGACTGATAGGTGGTTCAACCCACCCTCCCTGGCAGAGCGGTACGAGAAGGTAAGGTACATGTTTTTTTTAATACAATCTGTATGTATGTGTATGTATGCATATGTGAGTGTGTGTGTGAAAGGTGAAGAGGCTGCTAAATTTAGGGGTGAGAGCTGCTGGGGACTTGCCTTTTTTTTGTTGCTTTACTGCGCATCAATGGCAAAGAAAACATGATATGCATTATGACGTGGCTAGACCCGCCTACATTAATAATGCCAGTCTGTATTCACCTTTTTAATGTTTATGGCATTCATTAGCTGGCATTAAGGCTAAAGCAAAATTGAGAAATGTATTACGTGGCTAAACTGGACTCATTAGAAGAGCCACTCTGCATATACTTTTTAAATGTGGCATGGTATTTTTCACTCAGTGTCAATGGTAAAGCAAACATTATAATGTTATTATGTGGCTAGAGTGGCCTACATTAGCAGTGCTTGTCTGCATTTACCTTTTAAATAGGCATGGTATTTTTACTTGGCATCAAGGGTAAAGCAGACATGAGAATTGTTATTACATGTCTAGACTGGCCTACATTAGTAGTGTGAGCCTGCATTTGCATTCTTAATGTGGCACAGATTATTTTACTTGGCATAAAGGGCAAAGCAACCATAAGTATTATTACGTGAAGACTGGCCTACGTTAGTGGTGCCAGTCTGCATATACTGTCTTACTGCGTCATAGCAAACATGATAAGTGTTCTTATGGACATGTATAGTCACAGCCAGCAAAAAATGTTTTCTTGCTGGCATATATTGTAGCCAAAGTCATAATGAAAATGCTTTGGAAAATGTTCCTGTGCACTGTTGGTGGCTTGCATATAATGGGTCATTTCATGTGCTACCATACACATCGACTGCAAACTGTGCAGCTTTTTACCCAATTTTTCTACAGAAAGTGCTGTAAAATGCACCACTTGAACCCACTATTTTAAAGATTTTCACACAGGAAATTCACTTGAAACTCCCTTGGTTAGTTCGGGTTCGCTCGCTGCGCCCGGTGCCTTCCGCATATTCAGTATAAACATTTACGCCCCTTGAGATAAAAAATTCAACAGCCCCACTGCAGGTGAGGAGGAGGAGGCAATGGTGTCTTAGAGCGAGTTGGAGATTTGTATTTGTATTTTTTGTATTTTATTTGGATTTTATTAAGCGCCTTAAACCAAAGTGCTGTACAGAGGATGAAGAACGGTACAATAAAAATTAATAAACAATAACACCCAGAGAACAATCACTCAGGGATGTTGGAGTAAGTAAGACTTCAGGGAACCACAGACTAAAGAGTAGACAGGGATAGAACCGAGGGAAAGGGGAAGAGCATTCCAGTGAAGATGGGAAGAAGCTCAAAAGAGCGAAAGCGAGATTGAGCACAGGGAGGACGGGGGCTACCAGTAGAAACTGGGAGTAAGAACGAAGAGAGCGAGAAGGAATATAGAAAGATATTAATGCAGCAAGATAACTAGGAGCCAGACCATGAAGAGATTTGAAAACAAGACAGATTTGAGAATAAAAGGGTAGCCATCCAAGAGTTGCAAGAGAAGAAGAGATAGAATCCCGAAATGAGAGAAGACACAAAAAGACGATTAAAGGAATTGAAAACTGATTTAAGAGGAGCAAGACGAGAGTTAGGAAGTCCAAAGAAGAAATTAGAAGTTTAGATGCTTGAAAAGTAAGAAATGGCCGAGCTTTACGAATGTTGAGAAGATGAAAACGACAGGACTGAGAAGTTAATGAAATATGGTAAGAAAAATAAATATTAGTGTCAAAGTGAAGGCCAAGATTTTGGGCCGTGGGTGAGATTGAGAGCTTAGATGGGGGAAGGAATATAAAAGAAGGTGAAGGGTGGGAAGGAAGTGTATTAGCGGGGAAAAAACAATACTTCAGCCTACACAGCATTGAGAGTCAGATAGTGGAAAGACATCCATGATTTAATAGCAACTAAGAAAGCAGAGAGAGTATGATGGATTTCAGGAGGAAAAGAAGAAAAAGAAAGAAATAGTGGATGGAATAACATCAAAGGGAAGTGAAAAGGACAACCCCTTAGACCAAAAAAAAAAAGTCAGGAATGCATGAGACAGTCAGGAAGACCCAAGGTAGGCTGAATAGGCAGAGGTGGAACCATAACATGACAGGAAGGATAGAGATGACATAGTCATGGCAATGACAAGGAGGCCCCAAGGGTTAAAGGAGAAAACAAACCAGACTTAAGGGAAAGTGAAGTACCAGCAAGTCGAGATGATGAACCAGAGGCATTCTGCACCCTGACAGAGATATTGTCGATATACAACCAACTGGTCTGAGAGTCTTTATACCTGACTCAGAGGGTTTTTATAGCTAAGTTATGGTAAGGAGAAAAAAGCTTGGGAACCTCTGGGAAATCCAGAACACCACTGGGAGATGAGAGGGTCTCATGGCCAGCGTGAGAGACATTTCTTTTTGGCTTCGTCTTTGCCTTTCTGGCTGATTTATATATCAATAAAAGGTGATGAATACCCCCCTGAGAAGGAGTAGAGGCAAACAGCACCCACAGGCTCTATGTCTCTCCTTGCACCCCATATCCTTCCTAACTGTACTCCTGTGCCAAAAGGTCGGGCTAATAGATGGTGAGAGAGTGCCACCTAATAGCCAAAACTAAAAAGAGAAAGTGGGACAAAGACATTTAGAGTGTCTGGAAGGTAGGGGTATTTAGAGAGAAAGGAGGAATTGATGGAATTGAGGAGTAATTGATGATGTAGAGGTACAGGGGTGGAATGGTTGACACATGATTACATCTTCCCCAGACCTACCAGCCCTTCAGAGGCATTTAGCTTGTTGTAAAATTAGAGGTATTTAAAAGAACTGTGAGTAGAGAGCACATTGTGCTCCCATCTGGCGTTCCCAGATCTGAATCTGTGAGGTGAAAAGTAAAAAGCGGAGGGGGAAAGTAGGGGATATCAGGAATATGTAGTCCACAGGGAGGGTATGTGGGTAGTTAGGAAGGTGGGATAAAATGCTTGTTACTACTTGGATGCATATGATCTTGTAGGCGGTGGGTTGAGCCGAGAGATGGGTGTTGGTGAAGAAACGGGTGCCAGTGGTGAGCCAGGCAGTGTTTTTGGCAGGTCTATGTAATTCATTAAGTTACAATTGAATAGTGCGTGTTTGCATGAAGGGTTAGAGACTTGGTTAGGTGTACCCATGTATTATGGAAGACGTCGAGTTGTGGGATTGTATAAGATATTCCGGAACCAACCCCCAGGCTGTAAAAGTGTGAAACTGCCTTGGCTTGTGCTGTCCAACAAAGTTAAGTTATCATTTGACTGCGTAAGAAGGTGAATGGGGGAGACAGAGAAGTTGAAAACAAACAGGTAGTAGAGAGTCAAGTCCCCAAGAGCCGAGCCTACTTACCAGCAGCCAGGGTAAACACACCTTTGGTGGCCTGAACCAAAGAATCATTTCCAACCTTTGTTGGTGCTCTGCTGGAATCAGGAACCACGCCCGCGATTCTCCATGCCATGGCAGTGGTTCTAAGATCACTGCATTGCTGCATTATTATCCCTGCCTTGACGCCAGATATCAAGACCCTGCATTTCTTAAGTCATCCAATCTATGACCAGCTTCTGTTTATCCAATAGTGAAGTCATTCATATGACCCTCCGTGTTTGCTTCTGGCCCTTCAGCCCTCAAATACACATTTCAGACTTCTCATATTTGTCGCTTGCACGACCCCACCTATTTCCTTACACACGCTCTCACATGCCTTGGCATTCTTCCCCCTATGCTCTTATTTGTCTCACTCACACTCAGGCACCTAAGGAATTGCCATGGTTTCGTAGCATTGTAGTCTGGTGACAATATTACAATTGAATGAACTTGTCCTTCACAATCACAGACATGGCCAAGACCAGGGTGCAATGCTGTGACCACTTTGTGTCATATAGACCCCCTGCTATGTCCTCTTCCCACATAGGTCTGTTTGATTATGATGTGTTCTCCACCATACTGACCCGACTGCTGTATATATGTATAATACACTGCCTACCCTTGCCTGCCTCCATTATGACAGCAAGCTTAGCGTCATCCTGTGCCTGTGTGCAAAACTGCAGAGTCATTGCTTGTATCATGCTGCAGACGCTTACTTGGGATGCCGTGGTAAAATCAGGTGGCCACCATGAGCGAGTCATCCTATTCCAAGAAGTCCGACACTTTTGTTTTAGTCCTTCATCCAAGGAACTGCAGACCGACAATCAGTAATTCAGAGACAAGTCATTGCACGTGGAGATAATGGGCCACGTGTGGCGAAATATCAATCACATTACTAAATCAATAAGAGATACCATGTGTATACAAGGAAGCCTTTAGCATTCCAGCTATCAAATGGACAAGACTATAAAAGGAGGCAAGGGCTGAGCCGGAGTGTAGAGGTTCTGAGACAAGGAGTGGACGAGCTGAGTGGAGGAAGGAGGAAAAAAGCAGGCTGGAGGAGGAAGGTGTCGGAGGAGTGAAAGACCGCAGAAAGGCAAAAGGCCGAGGGGAAAGGAAGAGGAAGGCATTGGCAAAGACAAAGGAGAACATAAGGAGGAGGTTGGAAGGGATCCAGAGAATTAGGAAGGAGGAAAACATCAGAGGAGGGGGAAGTCAAGGAATGGAGGACAAGCTGGACAGTGGGGTACAGAGTAAAATACCAGGACTGGCCTAATCCATTGAGAGAGGAGCTGGTGAAGGTCTGAGAGGTGTGAGGAGAGCAGTCGGTCATGAACTGGCATGCCGTCAGAACAGCAGTGCTAGGTGCATAGCCTGGAGAGATGGAGCGAGGGACAAAGAGAGAGGGGAAGAAGGAGAGGGGAGAAGGAGAGAGAGACCCAGGAGAGAAATTCAAGATTATGTCAGGCTAGACAGGGACTCTACATACACAAAACAGGGATTTTAGCCTGGACTCTGGTGGGTTTGGCAAGCCCACTAAGCAAATTAATAACGTGTACCATTTGAGAATCAGACCTATAGTCTCAGTGATAACCCGAGCTGGAGAAAGGGTTCAAGGAGCATTCCAAATAAAGTGCTTTTTTGAAGAGAGTCTATGGGAGGCTCCAAAGGGGCCTGAGGCAGTGACAAGCTCCCAAGCAGTCAGCTCCTTTGATGAACTCATAGTGGAGTAGAGCCAGTGGACAGTACATTCTACCACCACCCTGGTTGGGGGCACGGGGGGGGGCTAAAGTGGCTGCAGCCTTAAAAAAATCTTTGGACCGACATGGAAGAAATCAACAGTCATTCCGAATGCCAAGTAATATATTATCCAGGAGGGCCACTGATTCGAAGGATCAAGCACTCGGGGCCCGGGTGGGCCAAGCTTCACCCAAACCCAGGAGTCCATGACTTGCGAGAGCCCTGGACGTTTGAGATTTGCCAAACCCCAATTCTGGTAATGCTTGGACAGCCTCTGGCTTATGTGGTCCAGTTCCTACCACTTCAAGTTCATCACAAACACTGAGCCCCTTGTCAGGACCATCGAACCCCACTCCGCAGATGTTTTTTTTTTGGTATTAGCCTATTTGACCAAAAAGAAATGACCTAACGACCAATTTGGTCGGATTGCACATGGGTGATTTGGCCTTCGGACCAATTTCACTGCATATATTGCTAAATAGCAATCCTGGAGAGAGAGCACTGGTTGCAGGGGTGTCCCCCGCTATCCAGTGTTGGTATTTAGCAATTGTGGGGTTGCGGGGGGTGTCCCCTGAGTCCTTAAAATTGGAGGAGGGGGACTAAAAAAAAACCATTTACTTTGTTCTCACGTGCAATTGTTTTTCGGTTAAATTGCTGCGGACGAATTGCATACGGTCATATCTACCTAAACATTTTCCAGGTTATGGTTCAAGTACATTTCAATCATCCTGGGAGGTTAAACAGACACCATCAAAAGTTTCAATTGTTCATGACTCAGCGCCATTTTCTGTCCTTGTGCTGTCCGGCACATCCCTTGCTGATCACTCTAAGTTTGCCATTGCCTTGTCATACGTAAGAGAAATGTGCCATCATGTTGAGTTCTGTCAGTTATTGGCAGTGATTAATTATTGGATAAGATAACCCACTTTTGCAATGAAGAACATGCACTCTTTGATTAAATGTCAGTCATCAGGACAGTAGATGATGGGGAATAAGCTTGAGGTAAGCCACTCATGATATTTTGATGAAAGCAATCGATTAGGAGAAGAGTAAAACTGTCTGAAACAGAAATTGACCTTATCGGGGTTCATAGATAAAGTAACGGATTGTAGAGCCTTATGATACCTTTGCTGGGCTAATTAAGCTTGCAATAATACGCAATGATCGTCTCTGTGAACGGAAATGCAACTAAAGACAGAATTCGAATATGTGAATATTTTATTTGAAAAGCTCAAAGTGAAACATCTCCTATTAGGATGAAAGATATCTCTGGGCTCGTGCACACAAATGGACCTCGCGGATCGATCACTGAGGAAGAGAGGGAGCAGAGGGGCTCCCAAAATATATGTGCCTTGAGAACTGAAAAGCAGGACTCCCCTACCAGGACCTTTCTGACAAAGCTCAAGACACAATTAAGGGCGAACTCCATGCTCTGCAGTGGCCGGGGAAGACCCGAGGAGGAGGAGAGTGACAGCATTTGAAGGCGCAGCAAATACTTTACAATCTCACTGTACAAGAGACTGTGAGCACAGGTCCTCCAGTACTTGGTAGTGTCGAAGTATTGATCAACTCAGAGGCCACCTGTAATTTTATGGATGTGAAAATGAGTGGGCCATGTTAGGAAAGATTTTCTTTTATGTGTAATTTTCCCTCCAGTTGTGTACCCCCCAACTTTTTTTTTTACCATGGGAGACCAGCCTTCTGCTGCCCTCCCCTGGGCTTTCGCTCACTTTTTATAAGGAAACTGACATGCCCTTAAGACAGTCAGTGCTGGGAGACTTTGTTTCCCTTAGTCCTTTCCAATGTTGCAACTTGTCTGCAACATGTAACAAGTGTACAATGTACCTTCCACTACAGTACACCAGTACACTTGGGTCTCTTGGTCATTTCCAAAGGCCCTAGATACTCTCGAAGGATTTTGTAGGAGATGTGCAGATGTGTGATGGACAGGGCTGGTGGCCGCTTATCTTTTCTTGTAAGTTTAACCCTTTCCTGCCAGGTAAACCATGATTACCGCATCTGGCACGAATAGGTGGCCTGGCTCCAAAATGGCCATGCCACAATGTTCTTTGTCCTGTCCTTTGGCCATCTTGCCCCTTCGCCTACCCCAGGTCGAGCTGACTGAGTCCGTCCTTATTTGGGTATGCATTGTCCCGCGAAACGCCAAGCTTTTGCTGGCTTCTGCATGCCTTGTGTGTGTGCCTCCAGGATGTGGGCGGGGGTGTCTGTCCCCAATACACATCCTGGGTGCCAGAGAGTCTGGAGTGCTGTGAATGCCTGGGACCACCATGGTCCGTGATTGGTCCACGTATGGTATGCCTGTATGTGAGCAGATCTCCCATTGGGTCCTCTTCGTTTTGGCGCAGAGTAGATTCTTGTTAAGAGAGGCCCCCAAACACCCATGCCATGTCGATCTCTGGAGTTCTCACTGAGGGAAGGATAGGATCCAAGTATCCTGAAGCTAAGAAGCCGAGTTGAGGAACCTCTGGTGACCCGCTAGAAGGTTTGGCACCATGAGCACGCTGTCGTACCGTGGGACCCCTCTGCATCTGGTCGTCCTAGAAGGTCTGCAAAGATGCTTCAACCCATTGGAATAGTGGGACCAACTATTCTCGGCACCTTCATCAAACCCTGCAAGTAAGCCTTCTCGGAAGTGTCCCTGGGCCAGGACCAGGACCTTTGCTCTGTCTCCGCTGCTGTTTTCAGGAGGCCTTCGAAACTTGGTATATCGCTAGCTCTGTGTTCACGGCATCCTCATACTGAATTTCATACACTTGGCGTTCCCAGGTCTGAAGTGAGACGAGTGCGCCCGACCCGGGGCTTACGCGCTTACTGCACCGCCCAGCTGTGGTGACGACATTTGCAGGTGTGCTGCCTTTGTGCCCCTCTTGCCCCTAAAGCCTGCTGCAGTGAAACTGGCCTGATCCATCCACCAGGAGTGGAGAAATCACCACTGTCCCATTTGGGAATCATCGCTGTATCTTCGTCACTGAAAGCCGCAGAGCTGCCAAATTGCCGCACTTGAACCTGCAACCGAAGTGGACTCGACTGCCAAAGTTTGGTCTGGAGTGCGCCGGGGGTCGGAGAGTAATTGCAACCCTAGCCGATGGCCCCTAGCACCTCCATCCAATTTTACACACAAGTGGCCCCTAGGGCCCCTCTCCTTTCCACTACTAGTGCAAACTTGCAAATTATTCCAAACTCTTGGAATCAACTCTGCCCTCAAGTGGAGACCCTCCTCGAATGCTGGGAACCTATTCTTCATCGCCTCACCTACCTTCCTGAGTTGCTACAGACCCTTGAAGATACCCCGTTTTGCCCATTTGAACTACTGTGTGCGCTGGCATTGCGTGTACATTTGAGCATTAGGCTCCACTCTTCTTAGGGATTGGACTGCCTCTTAGTTAGAAGTGCGTTGGATGCAGAAGTGACTAAAGACTATTTGCGCTGCCTGTTTCCTTCCCCTTTTAGGTTGTGGACCCATTTCGTGCATTAACCCTTTAGACCCCATTGGTCTTGTGTATATGTATTTAGATAGGATTGTGTTAGCTTAATAAGTATTACTGTGATTTGATTTGTGTGTTGAAACTCAAAGGCCTTGAAATAAATGTATATGTATTTTTAATATATCTACACCTGACTGGGAGTGATTTGTAAGTGTCCTTTACTCTGTGTGCTCACTGAGGTCTTTCAGTCACCCTCACCCCTCCTGGGACCTAGTCTTGACCGCCGCCAAGCTACCTTGGTTGGTCTGGCTTGTTCAGAAAGTTACCCTGTTCCAAGAAACTAGGCTGGCTTTCTGAACCTCTGCCCACCAGGTCAGAGTTCAGAAATCCATCGTAACAGGCCAGACATTATGTAGGTTCAAACAATGTAATATGGCAAAAGCAACCTAAATATCTGAGCAGCCCCCTGTTACATATGAGCATCCCTGTTGAGCAGCACCAGTGGCACAGTGAGAACTAGCCTGGCATATTTAGTTTAGAGGAGCAGACAAATATGTCATTGTTGAGCTGTGCCCCCTCACCTCCGTCATGTTGGAACAACAGTGAAAGAAATGTATATATGATACCAAGCACTGTCCCAATGCTGCATCGAGTGTACGAGAGACGTTATGCACTGAGACAACCAAATCGAATGTACCCTCGTACTGAGACAGTAGGCAGATGTCACACACTGCAATGAACATTGAAGAACTGTAAATAAATTCTAACAGCTGCAGAGTGACGTCTTGAAGTAAAGATGCATAGACGCACTGAAACAATCTAGGAATATTTAAAAGAATAAAAGATGTAACTGAAGCAACAAGGGAAATGTAATTAAGTCATGAGTATCAAAGAAACATGTGAGAAGAGGTGAAGCAAATGTAGATATGCGGAAATGCAAGGTAGAGGAGACATATAGAAGCTTGCTGCGATATAACCAATAATGTGACTAAAGCAGCCATGGGGAAAAAGATGGACGTCGGACGTGTATTGAATATAACTGAGCTACCTCAGAAACAGGCCAAGGCTGCAGAGACAGGAGATGCTGGAAAAACAGCTTTGTTTGAAGGATGACGAGGAGCCTCTTGGCTTGGGATCAAGGATGTTAATCAAGGAATAATTGCAAGACCCAAAGGTAGTGAAGAGGATACGCCATAACACATATTTCTCTTACATTAAGCTGAGAAGAAAACATCCACAAGTGGCAAGTATTAGATAATAAAAAATGCAGAAAGCATATGTGAGATGGAGTGGTCAAGTCTCCAGTGCCAAGATGAGTAATAGCACCTAGTACAATTAAATCATATAGCAGTAAATAAGAGGTTGAAATGGACAAATTCGTGGTTGTCTCACACGGAGACGAGGCTGAAAACAAGGGCCATTCATTAAGCTCTGGATGAAGATATGGGTGTACCCACACACCCTCAAATATCTCAGAGCAAAAGACAGGCTGCAAGGTCAACTATAAAGGAGAAACCTTGGCTAAAGGCCTGACCGATGAGAGATGATAGACTAATTGGAGCAAGTGGGTAGTAGTCTGACTTTTTTTTCTGCACCCAGGTTTGGTTTTTGCTTACGAGTCGAAAGTCCAAGGATGGGAGAGAATGTCAACCAATCATATGAGTCCATGTTGCAACCTGCTATACAAAGTTGCACAGGCCAATCCGCTACTGTATTCTGTTCTAATCCGTATTAAAAGTATTTAGAGGTAATTCATGGCGTGCCTACTAGATAAGGTGCAGCACATGAAGTTATTAACGCTTACATCTACTATAGGTACATAGGTTCCCTTAACCAACCCCACCCTTCAATAGGTTTTAAGTTTGCCACATAGGATATGATATGATATTTTATTTATATTACCCCCATACACAAGTGTTTCAGGGTGCGACGAGGCAAGGGAGAACAAAACAGCGATCTTACCTGGCCCAGCGGCATTGAGAATGTGCAAGTGCAGGGGAGAGGGAAGGGGCAAAGTGCAAGAGGCGGGGGAAGGTTGGAAAGTGCTGAACACGTGATCGAAAACAACAACAGGTAGTGCGGCCAGCAGGTGGCAAGTGCAAGAATTAAGCGCAGACAACGGGTGTCTAATAAGGGCAGGTAAGGAAATTGTAGGGTTGCAGCTACAGATCCAAGTGCAAGGGTAGCCAGGAGGCAGTCATAGCTGACACATATTGAGGTATAAAGCCTTTGTGTAATTAAAATCGTGTGTGAGTGTGCAGACTACTGCTTGTGGTTCGCCAGATTGCCCTACTTTATTTTGAACTGACAATAAAGTAATACATTGCCATATTCTTTGGGTCTGTCCTGTCATTTGAGTCTGGGGTCATTTAGTATGGTAATTCCATTCTGGCAAAATAAACGCTTCAAGGTGCTATTGCACATTAGCAGTACCAGCAGTCGGCCGTCACAATGTGAAAAACAATGGACTAGTTGAGCAGTACTCTAATGCCCAGAGGATGCCAAACAATTCTCATGGCACCCTATTTTCGGCCAGAAGGTTACTGATGGAATATTCACTGACAGGGAGGAATGCAAGGTAGTATATTTTTTCTGTCGGTTTCTGTAACAAACTGGTGCATTTACTCTAGGTATGGGATTTTCGATGGGCACTTGTTTACCTTGGCCAGAATATATGAGACAGAGACAATTTCTCTTCTGGCTCAAACATTGGTCTGCTGTACGTAATGTTTTTTGGAGGGGCACGCCACATCCTGCTGCTGCTGAAGAATAGTGTTCTTGAGTACTGCAACCATCCTGTTCTGGGAGATCTGTTAAAATCCAATCCAATTTCTAACACAGCCACCCTGCACTATTAATATAAAAACACTATTTCTATTTCAGGTTGTCAGAAGTAGTATTTCTTATGTGTTTGTCACATGGAGGACAACAGCCGACATGGGAAAATGCAATTCCTGGCACAGGTCGAGCTTCTGAATCCCACTCCAAATTTACTTGAAGGGGTCACTTGTTTCAAGTTCGCCTGGATCTTGTCCGGGGATATCATTGGTCAGCGCGCTGGGTAGAAGCAATGACCCAGCCATTAGAAAGAGTGAAAGGAGGCATTTCCTGTTTGAATGCTTTTTCAAATCATTATATTGTATGGAATTGCATATACACTGTCTGTTGCAAGGGTCTCTCAGGTCATGCTGCAGGAGGGTTTGTATGACCTCTTGACCCCATGATCACGTGCAGGTCACTCTCTGATCACACTGAAATGCTCCTACAAAACCTCTCTTGGTACCTTCTAGTCACTTTAGATTCCCAAACAGCAGTGCCCATTATAATTGCAGGCTGCTATTCGTACAGTTAAGTACTAAAGTAGCCGAGTCCAGCAGTGCCCCTATTGCGTACCAAGGGTGTTGCTAGGTCTGGAAAAGATCTGGGGCTACACTAATGTTGGGAATGTCGGGACTCAGAGCTAGCTAGCCTTTTGGTTATAGCCCCTGAGATTCTATGTGGGGATGCAACCAAAAGACCCAGGGCTATAGCCCCCCCAGTTCGCCCCCCTAGCAACACCTCTGCTGTGGACAATGGGAATCCACACCAATCCCAATGTAATAACTGCTAGGATTCTTCAGGGTCCTGGTGCATTATATCTTTAGTTGCAACAGAGGATGAGTGTTTCTTTAACACTCCCATGTGTCCCCTGGCGTCCGTAAAAGACTCCAAGGGCATGGTGGCTCAATGGCGCCCTCTAGATTGTTTCATTGAACAGGCCCCGCCTGCTCAGTTCCTTGCGTATCGTATGTGCCGGTGGCAACTCTTTGTAATACTTCAGAAGGCTGCAGATACTTTGTAATCAGGGACCAAAGACTGGCTCCCTGCAGGTCCCCATTTAAATGGTGACTGGATTTAGAAGTCCAGTGGCAACCCACAAGAAGGGTGTGTGTACCTGGTGAGCATGGTGAGAATGACTAACCCAAGGGAGAACGAAGTTCTGCTCCTGAACACTACAATTCCACTGCAAAGTACTGCTGGAACCTGGGGTCTCCAGACCACAGTAATCGGAGTGAGTGGGAACGGCGGGGAGTGGTGTTCTACTACTTTAATGTTTTTCTGTTTATCTTTCCTCTACGTTTTACGACCATATTCATCATTCTATACAGAGGATTTTCCGATTCATGTCCTTGTGCTAGTGTAAATTTGTAATAGGAGCCTTAGTTACTAGTCACTTAGACTATAACATCATGTCGCATGTGGCGGCACTATGCCTCTGCCTACCCTCTCCCCTGCCGAGACCACAGTTCCACTATTTTATTTGGTACACTTCGACCAGTGCTCACTGAGGACCAGAGGGAACCTCACTGGTGCTCACTTCCCTTGAGTCCTAGAGTACCGTCAAGTTACTCACCTCTAGGACTCTGGGTTCCTTGGAATAGCAGCACTAGCCACTTTAGCAGCTTACCTTGCGTCCAGCTCCCAACCTCTCCTGCAATGGACTGGCAGCAGGTAGTGTCCAGGATAGCTACAAATAAATGTAGCAGACTTTCCCTCATCTGCATTGCCTTAAATTGAGAAGAGGGCAGCAATGCTGCCAAATGCAGGTCTGAGGCCTACAGTAGTGTAATTCGAAATTCCTTTGAAATTCTCAAATAAAGTCTGCAATAATTGGGGTTCAATATGGCTGACTACCTTTCCATTGTCTAGAATATCAACTCCAAGAGCGTAGTACTGCCCTTGCAAATGTACTATGCCAATAAGTGTTTCTCTCTTAAGAGCTTTCTCAGGGGCGAACATGGAACTAGTTTCATCTAGGTCTTATTTCCATTCCAACTAAAGGGCCCGCCCTGCCGGAAGGCAGGCAGTTCGGGGCACGAGTGCAGACTGGTGTGACGCGCCTTCTGCGGCGCCCGCACCGCACACCAATGGGCCTACAATGCAACCACCCCATTATTCTCTCCCTCCGCCTGCAGCACCGGCAAGAGGAATCTAACACAAACGTGAAGTCCAAAGCACGTTGGCGACTCCACCCATTACAGCATGCACACAAAGCAGCAGTAGCAGCAGATAAGCCAACTGGGATCACAGCTATGTGTACGGTGCTGGAATGTGTTGCAGTATTGTGATAGGCTCTGTGCACCTGACCCATAGACATGAAGATCACAGTGGCCAATACAGCACTCCCAGGCCAGGGTTGCAGAGTGTTTGTGGCGTGGCTGTCAGCATTCCAGACACAGCATTTTGAAGCGGCTGAAATCCGGAGATCAGCTATGGGTGGAGTGTAGGCTATTTACTGCTGGTATAGTCTATGCCAGCCATCACTAGTGCCAAAATGGCTTGGACCTTGTGGTGTAATCTTACAAATGGAAAAAGCGTTCGCAGTAGTCTCTGTTAGGGCAGAAATCCATGTTTGGGGTTTTATGGGACTCATACTCATTTTGCTTTTTTCCACTTTATTTTTTGGGGGTTTAAATTACTTTGGTAATCATAGAGACTTCTGCTAACGTCCCCCTGCCTCTGCATCCCTTTTATCTATTCTTAAGGCATATGATATTGGGTCGTCCATAAAGTCCTATAATGTTTTTATCACCCACATTGGTTTTAGGGGGTAGGTTTGTGGCAGCTAGTATTTAGTTTTGGCTTCATCAGGAGTGTAAGATGATATACGGTATTAGGAGCCCAATGTGCCTTTATGTAGCCATTGGGGTACTAATTGCCCTTTTAAAGCCCTACTCTCAGCCACTTTGTTGTAGGGGCATCCTTTGTTCAGGGAACCCATGAGGAAGGCCTTAAAATGGCTGTAATTGCCAAATGGGCTCATTGCGAACCCACGATGGCAACCTCCATGGTGGTTTGGACAGGTTTAGACCAGTTCCTGGCCCTGGGAAAGCCACTACACTTCCTGTGAGGGTGGGCCTGAGTGTTTGGCGTTATTTCTAGGCCAAGCTGATTGGCTGTCCACCAAAACCTTTGTTTTAAATCCCCTAATGTGTGTAACGCTCACCTGGTTCCCACGGGGGCGCTGGTCTAGTCTGGATTGCTCTGGCCTCTTCTAGCGTGATGCGCAGGACCCGGAACACCGATTGGACAGGACCTCCAAATCGTGCTTGCCTGGCCCATAGGAATATCCTTCTGCAGATGAGAAAGGGGATTAAAAGTCTGCAGAATAGTGTGCTAGCTCCCCCCTCTCCCACTTCCCCCTTCGTTCCTCTCTAACTTCCTCCAAACCCCGGTTTAAGCTCACCTTATGGTTTGGAAGGATGAACTCTCCATCCTGCTTCTGGTGCAGGGGCGCGTGTTCGTCCAGTTACTTCACTGGTTTTCAGAATGGCGCTGGCAAAATCCACTTGACTTTCCTGAGCGATGCGCCGTAAGTATGAAAGTTCAAGTGAGGCCCCCTTTATGTTGTCTTTCTAACCTGTGATCTGTCCTTTATTTCAGGTGCAGAATGAAGGCGATGCGTCGAGGGGTTAAACTGCCGAGGTGAGTAGTGATGAGGGCGATCCCTCTAAATGTCCTTATCATTCCCCAGAAATGTCTCTTGTCCTTTCCCCGTAGGGCCCGGGGTACGGTACCTGCCAACGGGGCGGCGCCGACCCGAAATGTGGAAGAAAAGCCGGTAAGTATTATGGCTGTTAATCAGGCTTTCCTTCTGTGTTCCTTCTGCTCACCTTTTGTTTCTTCCTCTCTCCCCTAGGTGCAGATATGTGGCGTCCGATGCTGACAGCCGCGATGGAGCCGGGTGATGTCTCGAGGACAGGTGAGTGAAGCGTGGCGCTGCAGCGAGCAACGCAATGCTTTTAAATGGAAGTCTTTCTTCAGGGATGCTGGCGAGAAGATTCCGGATGCAGGTAAGAAGTTTGAAAAAGTCCTTGGTTTTCACCTTTCTCTTCTCTTCCTTCCTTGCAGGTCTTCCAGGTTCGAGGCGGGCGTGGCTGGAGTCCAGGAGCAGGAGCAGACACCGTGAGCGTTAAGCTGCAGGAAGCAGAACAACGCGAAGCATGAGCTGCTGTCTGGGCGTGGCTTAAATAGCCTCCAAAGAAGTCCCAGGTATGTATCCCTGCCCAACTATGTATGTATCCTTCCCTGGCCACGCCCGAGTGAAAAAATAGTCCCTATGAAAAAATAGTCCCTTTCAGGTCTCAGGGAGGCCTGAAGCGTGGAGCATGGTCTGCAACAGGTAAGTGCACAAAACACCTCCCTTTATGAGCCTGGCGCCTATGGCGCCAGGACTGATGTCCAACATGAGCCCCTATAAGGGGCCGCTGGGCTTTTACCCGAGGGCATGATGCCTGCTTCTGGGGGTGCTGGGCCTGGCCTGGTGCTCCGGGGGTAGGCATCATGACAGCACTCCCCCCCAAGGCCCCTCCCAAGGTCGTTCCTTCTGGAGGTTTCGGTTTGTTTGGGAAATTCCGATGGAACCTTTTTACCAGCCGAGGTGCATGTACGTGATCACTGGGTTCCCAAGACCTTTCCTGAGGCCCGTACCCTTTCCAATCAATTAGATAGAAAAGTTTTGATTTTGAGATCTTAGAATCCAAAATGTTCTTCACCTCGAATTCAGGCTCCCCATCTATCTGAATCGGTTCTGGTGGCTTTGTTAATCTGGTTCCTGGGTGCACTGGTTTCAAAAGTGACACATGAAAAATGGGGTGAATCCGCATGTTAGCTGGTAGATCGAGCTTGACTTCCACTGGGTTGATTATAGCTTTGATCAAGTTAGGGCCTAGATACCTTGGATTAAAAGTTCGAGGCCCCTTGAGTGATAGGTGTTTGGTAGCCAACCATACTTGATCCCCTATTTGGTATGGAGGCGCCTCTCTTCGATGCAGATCTGCATTCTTTTTGTATTTCCCTTTCGCATGTTGCAAATGTGCAGTTGCATCCTTGAAGGCTTGAGTAATCGTAGAATGCAACTGGTCCACTGCGGGCATTTCAAGGCTCAGAGGTGAGTCCAAGTCTGAAGTACGAGGGTGATGTCCATATAGGGTATAAAAGGGGATCTGACCAGTTCCAGAGTGTATCGAGTTATTGTATGCATATTCTGCCACCCATAAAATGTCCTTCCAATTACCCTCCGATTGGTGCAACATACATCGTAGATATTGTTCAAGGGTCTGGTTCGTTCTCTCCATCTGACCATCGGTCTGTGGGTGGTGGCTGGTCGAGAGTCTTACGTTGATTTGTGCCAGTTGACAACACTTTTTCCAAAAATGAGAAATAAACTGGCTCCCCGATCGGAGACTTGTATGGACAGGAATCCATGCAAACGGATGATATTTTCGAGGAATTCTTTGGCAAGAACAAAGGCTGAAGGTAATCCTTTCAACGGAATAAAGTGGGCCATTTTGGAAAATAAATCCACCACGACCAGAATAGTATTGTAACCATTACAAGAGGGCAGGTCCGTGATAAAATCTAGTGACAGGGTGTGCCAAGGTGCTGGTGGAATGTCTAAGGGCTGAAGAAGACCGGCGGGTCTTGCCTTTTGACCTTTGTTTTGGGCACAAACTCCACAGGACATCACGAAAGATTTAATATCCTTTCGCCAGGAAGCCCACCAGAATTGTCGTTTAACCTTTTCCTCTGTTTTGGCAATGCCAGGATGTCCTTCTATCAGGGTATCATGATGACGGGAAATAACCAGTTCTTGCAATTCCTTTTCTGGCAAAAATAAGCGTCCTTGGAAGTAAGGTAAGCCATCCTTGACTGAAAAGTTAGACCCCCTTTTGATCCAATCCTGCAAGGCTGAAGAGTCCAGGAATTGTTTCACTCGTGCTTGAATGTCTTCAAGGGTTTGTAAAGTGGTTATCCCCAAAATTCTTTGTTCGGGAATTATCGGCACAGGTTCTGAGTTTGTGTCTATTTCTTCCATTCCAATTCGGGATAGAGCGTCCGCCTTACCATTCTTATAGCCGGGGCGGTAGGTGATTACAAAATCAAACTCAGCAAAGAACAAAGCCCATCGGAGCTGTCGAGACGATTGAGCCTTGGCAGTTTTTAAATATTGTAAATTTCGGTGATCAGTGATCACGGTGATGGTATGCCGAGCGCCGAGGAGATAATGCCGCCAAGCCTTGAAGGCGGACTTAATGGCTAATTGTTCCTTATCGGTGATCGCATAATTTATCTCCGGCGGCGAGAACTTTCTGGACCAAAATGCTACGGGGTGCAGTTGGTTGGTTTCAGGGTCTCTCTGAGACAGGACAGCTCCCATGGCTAAGCTGGATGCGTCGGTTTCGACTATATATGGGAGATCGGGACGTGGGTGCTTCAAAATAGGTGCGGACGTGAACTTAGCTTTCAACTCCTGAAAGGCCTGTTCGGCTTCCTCGGTCCATTCAAAACGTTTATTTTTTCGCAAGAGTGCAGTGATGAGTTGCACCACACGTGAAGACTCCGGGATAAACCTGCGATAAAAGTTGGCAAAACCAAGCATGCTTTGGACACCTTTCACCGAACTAGGTGATGGCCATTTGAGGATGGCATCCACTTTCCGTGAATCCATTCGGACCCCTTTAGGTGTCAGGATGAATCCGAGAAACTCAACCTTGGTGGTATGGAAAACACATTTTTCCAGCTTGGCAAACAGTTTGTGGTGGCGCAGTTTCTCTAGGACGGCCCTGACATGCTTTCTGTGATCAGATTCCGAAGAGGAGTACACAAGAATGTCATCGATATACACGACAACACAGACATCGATGAGTTCCCGAAGGACATCGTTCATGAAGAATTGGAAGGCTGCAGGCGCGTGTCAGTATGGTCTAACTTATCCTCTTCTTCCGAATATGCCCCCGACTCCCCTTCCTCCCTTTCCACCTCACCTTGAAGTCTCCGGCGTTGTGACAGCGTTGGGTTGTCTTTTGCTCGAGTCTTTACTCCTTTTTTTTGTAGATGAAGGCGACCAAGGTAGGACGCCACAGTGACACCCAAAGGGTGATCTGTGGCAACCCTCCGCAGCCGCCGAGTACTGGGGAAAAAGCCAAAGGCATAAAAAACCCCGGAAGAGATGAGATTCCGCAGCTGAAGGAAGCTCGAGTATTATGACTCCAAAGGATACTGTAGTGAAGTAGGAACGGATCCAACCCAGCGGGGGTGGAGGTGCTGACAAGAAAGGCAGATAGCGATAGAAAGAGTGAAGCCGTAAGTACTTCAGCCAGAAATGGTAGGCAAGGCAATCCGAATAACAGGCAGTGGTCGATACACGGGAGGAGCAATAGGTAAATCCAAGCAGGAATGGGCGAGGCAGGGCAATCCGAAATGCAGGCAGTGGTCGATACACGGGAGGAGCAACCGGTAAATCCAAGCAGGAATGGGCGAGGCAGGGCAATCCGATATGCAGGCAAAAGTTGGAACCGGGAAATCAGTGGAGAGAAAAGAAAAGAAGGAGAGAGGAAGGAGAACAAACTCCGCGAGAGAGGAAGGAACCAGGGTAGCCAGGAAATAGTAAACTGAAAGAAACGAAGGGAAGCGCACTCACGGAAGACGGGAGGGTGGAAGGGAATAATAAGAGGACCAGAAAAACAGGCGGGGAGGAAACGAAGGAAGAAAACAGTAATAACCAGAAAGGGAATACCTAACAGAGATAGCGCAGGCAAGAGACAGAACGAAAACTGTACGTTGCAACGCAACCCGACCCCGGAAGTGAAATGTATAAATACCGGTGTCGGGAGGCTGCAGGAAACAACTAGACCGACACCTCACGTTTTCATTGGACGTGATGGTGCCAGTAAAGGCGGACGCGGTCTCCACCTATTCCACAGCCGCCAGATTCCCCGCGGTGTGACAGTATGCCCCCTCCCCAGGTCCACACCCCCAGGTTTAGAAGGGTTCTTGACATGGAACTGTCGTAGAAGGAAGGGGGTACGTAAGTGGGATCTGGGTTCCCATGTGTCCTCAGAGCTTGGATAGCCTTTCCAGAGGACCAGGTACTCCAATCGACCTTGATGATAACGAGAGTCGCAAATACGGGAGACCTCGTAAAAATCTTTAGAGGGATCCGGAGGTACAGATACCTTCCCTTTCGTCCGAAGCCATTTGTCTTCAACAAATGTCTTTAGTTGGGAGGTGTGAAACACTGGGTGCACTCGGCGTAGTTGTGTGGGTAATAGGAGACGAAAGGCCACTGGATTAACCACGTGTGTTATCTTGTATGGTCCGATGAATTTAGGTGACAATTTTGAAGGACGCACCCACCGTGGTAAGAATTTAGTGGAGAGAAGCACTCTAGAACCGACTGTCCAATCTGGGACAGGTCTTCGGTGTTTGTTGGCTTGGAGCCTGTTTCTGTCTTGTGTTTCTTTGAGTCCCTGTCTAGCCCGGTCTTGGGCCTCTTTCACGGTTGCTAATGTTGTTTCAACAAAAGGGACTGAGGACTCTATGTCAGTCAATGGTAGAAAAATACGGGGATGGAAACCGTAAGTACAAAAAAAAGGGCTGGTACCGATGGCAGAATGGGAAGAATTATTGTACGAAAATTCAGCAGTAGGAAGCAACTGGACCCAATCGTCTTGTTGTTGATTAACGAAACATCGAAGATACTGCTCTAATGTACCATTGAGACGTTCCGTCTGACCATTTGATTGTGGGTGGAACCCAGAGGTCAGAGCTCTTTCTATGCCCAACCGCCGACAAAAGGCTGCCCAAAAATGCGAAGTGTATTGGGTGCCACGGTCAGAAATGATTTTGGTAGGCAGACCGTGTAGTCTAAATATGTCTTTGAGAAATACCCCAGCCATCTTGGAGGCTGAAGGCACTCCGGGTAAAGGTGTAAAATGTGCCATCTTGGTAAAAGAATCAACGACCACCATTATACAGGTGCATCCTTGAGATTCGGGCAATTCCACTATGAAATCGGTAGATAATGTGGTCCACGGGCCTGTGGGAACCGGGCATGATTCCAACAATCCCAATGGTCTTTGGGTAGAAGACTTGTTACGGAGACAGGTGATACAAGATTGTACGTATAGTCTGGCTTCTTCCCTCATCTTTGGCCAGAAGAAATAACGCGATAAAAGATCTTGAGTGTTTTTTACTCCACGATGACCTGCTATCTTGGTATCATGACACCAGAACAATGCCGTCCTTCTCAAGGCTGTGGTTGGCAAGTATAACCTTGCGTTGACTAAATACAGCCCATCCTTCAGAACGTACTCCGGCTTCTCTCCCTGCATTTCATCTTCAAATCTCTCTCTTGAATCATCCTTGACTTGTTGTAGGAAAGTCGATACCAAACCGATACAGGGAGATCTAGCAAACATCAATTCAACGGTGGTTTCCTGTTCTGACAAGTAGTCACTACGTCAGGACAGGGCATCAGCCACAACGTTTTGCTCTCCCGGGATGTAGGTTATGTTAAAGTCAAATTGAGCAAAGAAATGAGCCCACCTAGCCTGCCTAGTATTGTAACATTCAAATTGACGCAACACTTGTAGATACTTATGGTCTGTACGAAGGGTGAAAGGGTGTTCACCACCTTGAAGGAGATGTCGCCATTCAGTGCAAGCTAATTTCATGGCCAGCAGTTCCCTCTCTATAACAGAATAATTACGCTGGCTAGGATTCAGTGTCCTAGAGTAGTACGACACTGGATGTTCTTCACCCTGATATTCCTGCAGCAAGACTGCTCCTACAGCAGCTGAAGATGCGTCCGTCTCCACGATGAAGGGTTTGTGTTGATCAGGTTGTCTTAGTATGGGAGCGGAGCAAAAGGCCTGTTTTAGTTGTAGAAATCCTTTCTCAGCTTGAGAAGTCCACTGAAATGGTAGGGAGGACTTTTTAAGGAGTGTGGTCATCGGGAGTACTAATTGAGAGAAGTTCGGAATGAACTTCCGATAGAAATTTGACAATCCTAGGAATCTTTGGATCTCCTTCACAGATTTAGGGGACGGCCAGTCCAAGATAGATTTAACCTTCTGAGGATCCATCGATATTCCCTCTGAGGAAAGAACGTAACCCAGATACGAGATAGATGTCACAGAAAACTTACATTTTTCCAACTTGACTGAAAGGTGGTTGTCTTTGAGTCTGCGGAACACCTCTTTGACATGTGCAACATGTTCTTCCTTAGAGAAGGAAAAGACCAAAATGTCATCGAGATATACGATGACTGAGTGTCCTAAGAGATCCGAAAAGAGTCTGTCCATAAAACGTTGGAATGTAGACGGCGCATTCACCAAGCCAAAGGGCATCACTTGGTACTCATATAACCCGAAAGGGGTTCTGAACGCCGTCTTCCACTCGTCCCCTGCTTGGATCCTAAGCAAATGGTATGCATTACGGAGATCGAGTTTGGTAAACACCGTGGCTGACTCTACAGCATGGATGATTTCTGAGATCAGGGGCATCGGGTACCTGTCCTTGACAGTAACTTTGTTCAGCCCCCGGTAGTCTATACAAGGTCGTAGCTCCTGGGCGTCTTTTTTAGGTATAAAAAACAAAGAAGCGCCTGCAGGGGATTTGGAGGATTTGATTAGATCGTTGGCCAGATTCTTATCAAGGTAGTCTCGCAGAAACTGTCTTTCTAGTACTGTCAAAGGATACATCCGACAAAACGGGACCAAAGCACCTGGATGTAAATCGATGCTACAGTCTTCTGGTCGGTGGGGGGGAAGTTCCAAAGGGATCTTTTCCGTAACCACTTCGGTATATTCTTGGAGATAGGCGGGTATACAATGAATGGTCTTTGCTTCTTCTTCTCCACAGGAGGTTTGGATGGTAGAAAAAGTGGGTTTTGCCAAACAGTTTGTCTTGCAGTGCTCGGAGTGAAAACTCAACAGGTTTCTGGACCAGTCTATGGTGGGATTGTGTTTACGTAACCATCCAATGCCAATGATCAGGGGAAAGTGGGCCGCTCGGATTAAATCAAAAGAAAGACGTTCGGAATGCTGCCTGATGTGCATCGTGAGGATTTCAGTGGCATGAGTAATGAGGCCTGAGCTCAAAGGTTCCCCATCAACACCTTCCACCTTTTGATCTTCCGTCTTGGCAATCCGTTACAAGCCCTGGCTTTCTGCCCAATGAGTATCCATAAAGTTCCCAGCAGCCCCGCAATCAAGGAGTGCTTGGGTTTGAATGGAGTTCTTGCCAATCAGAAGAGTAACGGCCATTACCATGAGTCGGGCATCATCTGATTCATCTGAACGGTCTGAAGTAGTGACTGAAAGAGTAACAAAGGGACTGGAATCACTCCCTCGGTAATAAGTCCCTAAGTTTACCGAGGGTGCTCGTTTCCCGAGCGCCGGGGAGGAACAGACGGACAATCCCGAAGTAAATGAGATGAGGATCCGCAATACATGCATAGATTTCCTTCTCTTCGTCGTCTGCGTTCTTCAGTAGTGAGAGGGGAACGAGTGGTTCCGATTTGCATAGGTTCTTCTCGTGAAAGACGTGTAGAGGGAGGTGGCATCGAGGAAGGAGGGACAAGGGGCATGGCACCACCACTCTTGATCTTGCGGCGCTCCGCTCGACGTTCGGACAGTCGGAAGTCGATCCGAAGTGTTGCAGTGATCAAATCTGCAAAGTTTAGGGGACGTTCAATACGTGCAAGTTCATCCTTCAACTCTTCTCGAAGACCCCTTCGAAAAATGGCATACTGGGCCTGTTCTTGCCACCCAGCTTCTGCTGCGACCTGCTTAAACGAGGTAATGTAGGACATCAGGTCAGAGCTTCCTTGCCTGATATCTAAGAGGTCCTCAGAGGCCATGTAGGTGCTTTCGGTTCGTAGAAATGTCTGTCTCATCAGGGTTTTGAAAGCATCATAGTCCTGGAGAACCGGTTCGGTTCTGTTAACCAGTGGGGTGGCCCAAGCCAAGGCATTGCCAGACATATGAGTTATCATATATCCCACCTTGGCATGACCCGTAGAAAAGGCATGAGCCCGAAAAGAAAAATGCAGGTGGCAGGCATCCAAGAATTCTTGTAACCTCTTAGGCGACCCATCAAACTTCCCAGACACCAGTGGCAAAGGGGGTAAGTCAGCAGTGGGTGGATCCCGCTCTGCTACTCTTTGTTGTAGCGCAACGTTGGCGCTCTTGAGGTTTTGAACTTCCAAGTTCAGGCTTTGAACCGCCGCGATCAATTCCTGGACCTGTTGCGGCGTAGCCATATCTGATTCTGGGCGTTGCAAACTGTCAGTATGGTCTAACTTATCCTCTTCTTCCGAATATGCCCCCGACTCCCCTTCCTCCCTTTCCACCTCACCTTGAAGTCTCCGGCGTTGTGACAGCGTTGGGTTGTCTTTTGCTCGAGTCTTTACTCCTTTTTTTTGTAGATGAAGGCGACCAAGGTAGGACGCCACAGTGACACCCAAAGGGTGATCTGTGGCAACCCTCCGCAGCCGCCGAGTACTGGGGAAAAAGCCAAAGGCATAAAAAACCCCGGAAGAGATGAGATTCCGCAGCTGAAGGAAGCTCGAGTATTATGACTCCAAAGGATACTGTAGTGAAGTAGGAACGGATCCAACCCAGCGGGGGTGGAGGTGCTGACAAGAAAGGCAGATAGCGATAGAAAGAGTGAAGCCGTAAGTACTTCAGCCAGAAATGGTAGGCAAGGCAATCCGAATAACAGGCAGTGGTCGATACACGGGAGGAGCAATAGGTAAATCCAAGCAGGAATGGGCGAGGCAGGGCAATCCGAAATGCAGGCAGTGGTCGATACACGGGAGGAGCAACCGGTAAATCCAAGCAGGAATGGGCGAGGCAGGGCAATCCGATATGCAGGCAAAAGTTGGAACCGGGAAATCAGTGGAGAGAAAAGAAAAGAAGGAGAGAGGAAGGAGAACAAACTCCGCGAGAGAGGAAGGAACCAGGGTAGCCAGGAAATAGTAAACTGAAAGAAACGAAGGGAAGCGCACTCACGGAAGACGGGAGGGTGGAAGGGAATAATAAGAGGACCAGAAAAACAGGCGGGGAGGAAACGAAGGAAGAAAACAGTAATAACCAGAAAGGGAATACCTAACGGAGATAGCGCAGGCAAGAGACAGAACGAAAACTGTACGTTGCAACGCAACCCGACCCCGGAAGTGAAATGTATAAATACCGGTGTCGGGAGGCTGCAGGAAACAACTAGACCGACACCTCACGTTTTCATTGGACGTGATGGTGCCAGTAAAGGCGGACGCAGTCTCCACCTATTCCACAGCCGCCAGATTCCCCGCGGTGTGACAGCGCGTTGCACAACCCGAAAGGCATCACTTGGTATTCGAATAGTCCATATTTTGTACGGAAGGCCATTTTCCATTCGTCGCCTTCTTTTACTCGTACCAGATGATAAGCCCTCTGGAGATCTAAATCGGTGTATACGCAAGCGTCTTTCACCTGGTCAAGGAGTTCAGGGATCAGAGGCAGAGGGTAACGATTTTTAACAGTTATCTGGTTCAATGCACGGTAATCGATACAAGTTCTAAGGTACCCTTCTTTTTTAGGCACGAAGAACAAAGCTGAGGATGCCGGGGACTTTGACGGGCGAACAAAACCATTGGCGAGGTATTGATCTAAATATTGTCTCAAATGCAGATTCTCTGGTTCAGTAAGGGCGTAAATCCTGCTACAAGGGGGTTGTGCACCAGGCACCAGATCGATTTGGCAATCGTACGATCTGTGGGGAGGTAACGTGTTGGCCTGTTCCTTTTGGAAGACGTCCTGAAAGTCTTGGTACTCTGGAGGTAGTTGCACGGGGACAGAGGTTACTGATGCTAGATTAATCTTTGGATTTTCTGGGTAGCAGGTTTGTGCACAATCCGGGAAGGTTATTCTCTTCACTCGCCAATCAATCCGAGGATTATGTGTCTCTAACCAAGGGATTCCGAGAATAAGCTGAAACTGTGGAGCCTTGATTACATCAAACACAACTGCCTCCCGATGGCCATCCGGACCTACAAGTGTCACCTCAGCTGTGGAATGTGTTACCGATCCAGAGGCAATTTCGGTTCCATCTACTGTGGTGATGACATCTTTGTTGGTTTTAGGACGCAGAGGGAGGTTTATCCTAGAGACCAATTCTCGATCCACATAGTTTCCTATAGCCCCGCTATCGATGTATGCCTTTATGGCATGCAACCGTTTAGGCTGTTCCGGATCTACAAGGACCATTGGCACAATGAAATGCGAGGTCTGAGAGTTAGTTTTCAAGCTCGGCAAGCGGACCCCTACGCTTGCCGGGCGTGGTCTTTTCCCGATACAGAGTTTCCATGGATTTTATCAGCGGCTCCCACCACCTTCTTGGGCGGCTTAACCGGGCAATCTCGTAGAAAGTGTCCAGAGGACCCACAATAAAGGCATAATTGCATCTGTCGTCTTCTTTCCCGTTCTTTTTGAGTTAGGGGTCCTTTAACACCTCCGATTTGCATAGGCTCCGAGGCATCAGCCCCCTTGGGGTTAGCGTGGGTCTTGGCCAAAACCCGGGTTTCAAACTTGGACCGATCTGCTTTTCTGTTTTGCAGCCTGTGATACAATTGGACCACTAAGTCTATATATTCAGTGCATTCTTGGGGCGGATTTACAACTTGTGCCAGGACATCTTTAAGTTCTCCGCGTAGACCTCGATAGAATAACGTGATTCTTTTATCCTCTGGCCAACCAGTTTCTACAATTAGTCTATTGAAGGTTGCAATGTAGGATAGAAGGTCTTGATTGCCCTGTCACAGAGATAGAAGTTCGTCATCCAGAGCCTGTCCCTGGGAGTGTTGAGCAAATAACCTTCCCATGCTTGTTTGAAATCCTTGAAAATCACGAAGAATCGGGTCATCTTGAGTTACCAGTGGGACTGACCAATCGGCAGCACAGCCGCTGAGATATGACAACACAAAGGCTACCTTGGTCTGATCATTAGGGAAGGCCCCAGGTCTGCATAGGAAGTGCAAACGACACTGATTCATGAATACGGCGAATCATTTGGGGTCCCCAGCAAAGCGTTCAGGTGGGGCCAGCGGCATGTTTCCAGGTAGATTAATCTGCACCGGGTTAGGGGAAACCACAGGAGCGGGGTTCCCCCCGGAACCGGGTAAAGGAGTTTGTCCAGCTTGACCTTGCAAAAGCTGTCTAGCCAGGTCATCAGCTCTATCCTTTATTACAATCACTTCCCTCCTGAGGGCACTAGTCTCTTGATGAGCAGCGTGTACTTCGGCCCGTAATTCCCCCAGTAATTGGGCAAACTGGTCAGTTTCGGAAGTTTCCATAGCGCCTGGGTGGGAATTTGTAGGAAGGCTTCGCATTCTGTAACGCTCACCTGGTTCCCACGGGGGCGCTGGTCTAGTCTGGATTGCTGTGGCCTCTTCTAGCGTGATGCGAACACCGATTGGACAGGACCTCCAAATCGTGCTTGCCTGGCCGTAGGAATATCCTTCTGCAGATGAGAAAGGGGATTAACAGTCTGCAGAATAGTGTGCTAGCTCCCCCCTTTCCCACTTCCCCCTTCGTTCCTCTCTAACTTCCTCCAAACCCCGGTTTAAGCTCACCTTATGGTTTGGAAGGATGAACTCTCCATCCTGCTTCTGGTGCAGGGGCGCGTGTTCGTCCAGTTACTTCACTGGTTTTCAGAATGGCGCTGGCAAAATCCACTTGACTTTCCTGAGCGATGCGCCGTAAGTATGAAAGTTCAAAGTTCAAGTGAGGCCCCCTTTATGTTGTCTTTCTAACCTGTGATCTGTCCTTTATTTCAGGTGCAGAATGAAGGCGATGCGTCGAGGAGTTAAACTGTCGAGGTGAGTAGTGATGAGGGCGATCCCTCTAAATGTCCTTATCATTCCCCAGAAATGTCTCTTGTCCTTTCCCCATAGGGGCCGGGGTACGGTACCTGCCAACGGGGTGGCGCCGACCCGAAATGTGGAAGAAAAGCCGGTAAGTATTATGGCTGTTAATCAGGCTTTCCTTCTGTGTTCCTTTTGCTCACCTTTTGTTTCTTCCTCTCTCCCGTAGGTGCAGAGATGTGGCGTCCGATTCTGACAGCCGCGATGGAGCCAGGAGATGTCTCGAGGACAGGTGAGTGAAGCGTGGCGCTGCAGCGAGCAACGCGATGCTTTTAAATGGAAGTCTTTCTTCAGGGATGCTGGCGAGAAGATTCCGGATGCAGGTAAGAAGTTTGAAATAGTCCTTGGTTTTCACCTTTCTCTTCTCTTCCTTCCTTGCAGGTCTTCCAGGTTCGAGGTGGGCGTGGCTGGAATCCAGGAGCAGGAGCAGACACGGTGAGCGTTAAGCTGCAGGAAGCAGAACAACGCGAAGCATGAGCTGCTGTCTGGGCGTGGCTTAAATAGCCTCCAAAGAAGTCCCAGGTATGTATCCTTCCCCAACTAGGTATGTATCCTTCCCTGGCCACGCCCGACTGAAAAAATAGTCCCTATGAAAAAATAGTCCTTTTCAGGTCTCAGGGAGCCCTGAAGCGTGCAGCATGGTCTGCAACAGGTAAGTGCACAAAACACCTCCCTTTATGAGCCTGGCGCCTATGGCGCCAGGACTGATATCCAACATGAGCCTGGCGCCAAAGGCGCCAGGACTGAGTCCAAAGAGCCCCTATAAGGGGCCGATGGGCTTTTACCCGAGGGCATGATGCCTGCTTCCGGGGGTGCTGGGCCTGGCCTGGTGCTCCGGGGGTAGGCATCATGACAATGTGATTGGTGGGCTGGGAGAAGCCATCCCCTGTGAGTGAAGGAATAAATAGGGCAACCCCTGTTCCTGAGCTCAATGTTGCTGGAGGTTTAGATGAAAAGCAGGCCTGCTTACCTGCTCAAGGGTGTTTGGCCATTTCTGCCGTTGCTGCATTTTAAGGCCCTCTTCTGGCCATACTGGTTGGATGCAGTGGCCTGAGCATAGCTCCGCTTGTATCCTTGGCTGCCAGGTGCCCTTCCCAAGATTTCCTCATCATGCTTTTTGTCCTGTTCACCTGCTAGGGACAGACCCTCCATCCTAGGGTTGTTTTCTGGTCTGTTTCACTGCATTGTACCACTATTTCTCCACAGGGCATACCGCCTTGCTTTTGGAAAGGTGTTGGGTCTCCCCAAACCCACCAAATCGGCTTGCCTGGGTTGTCTCTGGTCACCATTACTGTTGTTCTGTCAGTGCTCTAGATAAGACTTGGACTTCGTAGTATTTTACTGTCTATATTTTTAAAGCTGAGATTAAAATCATTTTTGGGGGGTAACAATGTAAGTCCAATTTCCAATGGGTGTATTTTATAAGCAGTGAAAAATATGTTTGAACTTGAAAACGGAAATGTTTTTGTAAACATTATTTCTTTTCAGCTAGTTATTCATGTATATTTAAAGGTACATGTTTACTTCCAATCAGGCAGTAATAGTAGTTTCTTCCTGTGGCACTATGTGCACTGCGGGTCCAAACACATCCATGGAGCTGTGTGGGTGAAAGCAGGGGGACAATGTTCTACATGTCTGTGTCCTATGTTTTTGTTGAGAATAGTTGTTCTCCCTATTTTTATTTTTTGGTAGTATTTGCCTATTTTTAGGGAGCAACAGTGTCCGATACTTGCCTTATCTGTATGGCTGTGACCTGCTGCAGGGGCCTTTTTTTTGGTGTGCTGACCATGTTTGCCCACTGAGCTGTCGGAGTCCGCCGTCTGCAGAATCCTCCATCCTCCTGGAGCCATCTCCACTGTGCATTCCACTTCTGGATGGTGGGTCCCACCCCAATAAAGGACGATGGTTCATCTTTTTGGCCGTTGCGGTCAATGTTGGCTCGGTGCCAATCCATGGGTGGCCAGATCCTTTCTTTCACCCTTTAAAAAGAAGCTGCTACTTACAGCGCTGTTTCTCCTTCTGGGAACCACATTTCTGGAGGCAAACACTGTAAGTACTCACTTCTGGGCCCTGGGTTGATGGGCTATTCCAGATCCTTCCTCTCTGGAGTCCCCCGTGGTCTGTGGTCGTTGGGTTCAACAGTTTCCCTACTACTGCATTTCTCTATTGGATAACATTGGTGGCTACTCTGCTTTTCTGCTACTGGGGCTGCTATGTCTCGAACCCTCTACTGGATCTCACCTTCTGGGTCTCCACTGGTGTCCCCTGGGATCGAATGCTTTCTTCTTGGCAGCTCTGGAAAGAAACAGACGTACCTGGCTTTTTCTATTGTTTCCTATGGGGCACGGTTCCCAACACTAGAAATTTTACAAGTGACACCGCAAGGAACTCACCTGGATTGTGGCATTTTTCTAGGCCACCCCTCCCCCCAAGGTCCCTGTAGTTCCTCACCATGCCCTGGATGGATCTTTAGAGACTTCCACTGATTAACTAGGGACTTTCAAATCTGTACATTACACTCCTGCAGAAGGTATCTGGTAGCAGGTCAGATAGCACAGTGAGCTAAGCGCTCACCCCCTAATATCTGTGCACAGCCTGCTGTGGCAGGTTTGAATCCCGGCAGGGTCAACTCATCCTTCCGAGATCGATACATTGACTACCATTCTGTGGGATGATAATGTCTTCTGTTATTTCAGTGCTCTGAGACCTATGGGTGTGTAGCGCTAAATAAGATATAACTTATTAATATATACATTGTATCAATGTGTGTTGTTACTGTCTCCGCCCTTGGACTGTAAAATGCCCTTCTGGGTCTAGGGACTGTTCATCAAAAGGATTTCCTGGACTTTGGTAGCCCTCCTGGATGTGTTGGACATTGGGGGTCATTACAATACCGGTGGTAGCCGTGCCGATATGACAGGCACGGCTGCCGCTGGTATAGTTTTTTTTCCGGCGCCCGCGAATGGGCAATTACCAGGTCATTACGGCCCTGCCGGACCCGGTAATTGACTATTTGTGGGCGCTGGAAAAAATGCTCCCCATTCCCACTTGAGCCCCATAGTGCTCAGTGGGAATGGGGAGGTGGGATGCACCGGGACCTTTCAGAATGGTGCTGGTGCATCCAACATGCTCTGTTCGTGGGTGACGGTAATCCACCAGGTCAGACCTGGCGGGTGGGAAGGCACCCGCGAGCAGAACTCGTAGTTTGCCTGTCCGGTAACAACGGTACCGGCAAGCTTGCCGGTACCATTGTTACCGGACCGGCAAACTTATAATGATGCCCATTGTGTTCCCCTGTGCTGAACATTCGGTGCTATACTGTGTTATATGGATATGTGCTAAGTATAATTCTTCATTCATATAGAAGGTAATAGGAAGCCTGTACTAAGTTCTGTGGTTCCATGTAATAATGTCCCTGCAAAAATGTCCCCTGACAAAAAAGTCGCCTTTTTTGCGGGGACATTATTGCATTGAACATGCAGGGGACACCCCCGCAACCCCTGGTTTTTGTTTTGTTTTTAACAATGGGAGCAGGGGACATCCCCGTAACCCGTCCCCATACATAATGTCACCATATATAATGTCGTCAATGGCTTTTCCTGGCAACATTATGTATGGGGACATTACTACCTGATACCAGTTCTGTTTGGTACCTTTGGATCCTGAACTTGATCATCATTACTGTGTTTAACATTGCCTAGTGGGTCTTTCTATTAAGTTACATCTGCAAGCTTATATGTCAAGTGCCTACCACCAGGTGTGGGGCCTACATTTTAGGTTGAGTGAGTTAGGCCTTTACTGGCCATTTCCTGCTTTTCATCTACACTATGCCCTATTTGTTCTGTTTAACTTCAGTACTTATTTTTCCCATCATAATTATTTTAATTGTGACCTTATAACAAAGTGTATATCTTTACAATATACCAGCATGGGGTGTTCTTGTGTGGTGTCTGTCGGGACTAATTGTACCTCCCTACCAGCCTTCTTCCCTCCTAAAGTTAAGCCTGACTTCTCTGCTACGCCTACCGCTGTGGAGTCTGGTCTTTCGTTTTGGGAGACACACTGTTCCACCATTAGGTTAGATCAGTGGTCTTCAAACTTTTTTGGCCGGGGCCCCCATGAGCATAATTTGGGCAGGTCGGGACCCCCCAAAATGCCAAATGGACAGTATATATTGCATGCCGTCACCTACTCCCATCACAGTCGCTGGGCTCCCTCATCCCACTCCTACCCAGTCCCTGGTCTCTCCCCACCCCATCACACACCCTGGGCTCTCCCCACTCTGCTTCCACCACTATCCCATGGTTCCCACCCATTGTGCTCCCACCATAGTCCCTGGGTTCCCCCCATCCCGTTCCCAACACAGTCTGAGGGCCAGTGGCGGCTGTATTTTTAAGTGGAGGGGCATACTATTTCCCCCAAAAATGCCATAGCGACGGAGCACAGTGAGGGAGGTTTCCCACCTGTGTCACTGAGGTCAGGTAGGGCCTCAGGGGTCCGATTTCTTGGGAGCAATTGACAGCTGAGCAGCGACTTCCATCATCTCGCTTTTGTTTTTATTCAGTTTCTATTTGTTATTCCCTGTCCAGCAGTCAATAGGTAATAAGTGTATCGCGACTTAGCTTTTGACAAGATGGACACTGGGTTCCGGTTTAACCAAGAACTGTGTATCATCCATGTGAGTGAGGGCTTTGAGGGTTCAGAAGAGCAAACCAGCGGTGTAATAACGCGCTGTCTGCCGCGCGTGTCCAAACCTCAATGGTGGCGTGGCACAGCAATCTGGCTTCTCTCTTGGGCGGGGATGCGCTGGTATCAAGGTCAAATTAGGCTGATACGCGCTAAACAAAATATACAAAACATAATATATGTGAAGACATATGTATAGCATGTACTATGGGTATTGCATAAGGTTAAAACAGAAGTCAAATAAGTACAAAGGGTTCAAACACTAACAACATAGTACGCTTAAAAACAGAAGTGGAAAATAGATCAATAATTGTGAAATACTATTTGTTTTAGCACTGGGATTGGGTTTGGCTAGACATTATTGGGCTCTTTAGTTTGTAGAAGCAGAGTCCTAAGGGTACCAGAGACAGGAAAATGGAAACCCAAGACAGAGTCAAGTGGCACAGCGAGTAGAGCGCTCGCTTTGACATCCATGCAGAGCCTGCTGATGCAGGGTCGAATCCCGGCAGAGCCAAACTCAGCCTTTCATCTTTCCGAGGTCAATAAATAAGCACCACACACCGTGGATAATAATAAGCACCGCTCAGATACCTGAGGGTTCGTAGCACTATATAAATGCGAAATTATTATTAGAGTCAAACTGTGAAAATGACCAATGAGGAAGAAGGCATCATAGCAGCAATGCAAGCATGCACAGCTGGCACAGGGGAGAGCAAAGGGTCAGCCATGCAGCAAGAGCAGCTGCAGGAGGTGACCCTGTAAGTCCCAGAAAGTAGCAGACTCAGGCGGAATAACAGCAACTCACTCAGAGTTCCAGCCAGGCAGGAGGGGCTCCCACCTCAAGGATCCAGCAAGGACAGAAGTGCTTCAATATAAGCACCAGGACTGCAGGCACCGAGATACCAGCAATAAAGGCCAGAGGCCCCAACAAAGAAGGCCAGAGGTTACAGCAATGAATGTCTAGCAGAAGAGCCCAGCAGGGGTTCTTCCAGCAACAAAAAATCAGGTGTTTGGAGGCATAGCCCAGCCAGTGTTGCAGGCCACAGCAGCTTCAGTTGTCGTCCATCTCGACAGCAGAGCTTCCAATAAGTTCCATATGGATCAGAGAATGTTACAGGGTTTTCTCCGGATCAACACTCCAACACAAGGGCTGGTGCAATTCTGCCTACCAATCAACAGGCATGCATCATTCATGTTTTAGCAGTCAATTAGTGCTGGCCAGGCAAACTTCCAAATTCTAAGGTGCACACATACATTTTTAGATATTAAAGTATGGCAGTCCACAGTCCATTTTAAACAGGAAAAGCATTCACACAGAGAGGCCATTGTGGATTCTGAAAGAGACTCTGTATGATGGACGAGGGCCATGGCTAAGCACCATCTTGAGAAGATGTGAAGATCCCGGTCTTCATTAAACACTCCTAGTGATCTTGTTTTTACTGAAGATCCTGCAACCCGTTGCGCAAAAAAAATGCTGTACTCTTTTAGCAAAGGCTGCCCTAGTACATGGTGACCGCCAACAACCTGCAAATTCATGTGGATTTGGACCATGACCCAGCCAATTTAATGGAGGTGGAGTCGCGCAGTGAGGAAGAGAGATGGCAACGTGGATGCGCACCAGGATGATCGCTCCCTGGACCCGGGGGCACCTTGGAACCTCTAACGGTGGTCAGGACCCTCACTGGAACCCCACCCTTTGGAGTGTTGTGGAAGGGGTGCTATCCGGGGAGAACCACCTTGGGTCTGGACAGGCAACGTAAGACAGCGTAGTGAGAGCCCTCTGGTTAGTCAGCGCATTTGTCCCTAATGTGTTTTATTTTGCAGAGTACTTTGGGACAGATTTGCAGCAACTTCCTCCCCAGCCCCCACCTGCTACTTTTGGCTGTTGAACTCTTGGCTCAGGGTGACCCTTCGATAGCGATATTGCTATGTGAATAGCGGCCTTGTATAAGTGAGTGGCGGCAGAACCCCGGGCAGCGAAAATATCAGTGCCCTAGCGCCCCGCTGCCACACTGGAACGCCCGGTGCCAGCACAAGAGCGGGGTGCATTTTATTATAATAGGGCACCTGCCGTGCCTTCTTTCACCTCACCAGCTCAGGGGAGCCCTTGAAAGACTCTGCTGAGCTGGCATGCCTGGGAGCTAATGTGGGGCCCCGGGTCGTCGCCCTGCACGCCCGGGCCAAAAGTCGGCCCTGCTTGCTACCTACATAATGGTCGCTTTGCTGTTATTATGGACACTGATGCTCTTAAACGTACCACCCTCGTGGGTAAATGAGATAAGGCGGCAGAAGGTAAAGCCCACCACTTGAATGTAGGAGTGGTGGGCCTTCCTGATGTTGAGGAAGGAAAAGACCTGCAACCCTTCTCGGTAATGCAAAGGAACTGAGTGCATCACGGCTCTCAACACAAGTCGCTGTGATGAGAGTCCATAGAGCCAGAGGCGTGGACAGGAGAGGGCCTGTGCGGGCCCACCCAAAATGTGCAAATGCCCACTCAGCAGCAGTGTGTGGGCATTTAGAGATGTTAATGCCACTGCGGCGGGCTCAGCTACATTAGTTTCAGGTCCCACTTGTTAGACAATCCTGGCCTCTACATCTATGCCTCTGCATAGAGCACTTGTAAAGGAACCTCTGTTGGGGGCTCCTACGAGAGCGCTGCAGCGCTGATTGCTAAAATTCTAAATGTCAAAGATAAAGAAGCATTATGGCGTCATGCGCATACAAGAGGCCCCATGACATATGCGAATACGACCCTATTGGTTTACCCGGACTACACTCAGGAAGTGCAGAACTCTGGACAATCGTACATAGATGTGTAGAGAGCATGGCATGCAAACCAGATTAAGCTTGTGCTTCTATATCCAGCTGAGTCATAAGGGCAATGCCGCAGGAGGCTGCGACAGTCCGACTGGATGGAGTCACGCGGGATGCCTGTGCAACCCAATAGGAAACACCCTAGTTCCTCCTGGTGAGATGGTTCTGCACACCGACAAGTGAATGGCCACTCAGCGCTGGAGCCTCCAGTTGATTCTCCCGGGTACTGGATTGGGGGTGGCGGCCATACGGTGTCCAAAATCTTTATGGCAATATATGCTGACAAAGAAAAGGCGGATCTACCGAACAAGTCTCGATGGGCGGCGGTCACTGGAAGGGAGTTTGCAATTCCAGAATGGCGGGGGAACTCCCTGGATGTAAAGTGTAGCAGTATTAGGTTCAAGCAAATTCAGCATGATGTATTACTTAATGTCTACATTACACCTGTCATAAAACATCAGACTGATGGTTCACATTCAGCCAACCCTCCCCAGTGCCTAGCTACTGAAGCCTCCCGCTGGCATCTTATGTGCCCATGTCTGGGGGTAGCTGAGTTTTGGGATCTGTTACAGACAGGCTCGGACTGACCTATAGGGCAATAGGCACATGGCCGAACCAAAAACGCAAAATGCTGGTGTGAGCCACTTTTTCAGCCAATGTGGGCCAGTTTGATGAGTTTCTTCACTCTGCGGCTAGGAGTTTTGACCAGTGATGCTGAATAAATATTCTTTAAAATTGATAAATGATATCACAGTTTATCAAATACCTCACCCTTGGCTACTGTTCAAAGTGTCACAAAAAGAATGAATTGCCATTTGCAACTGTGGGTCACTTTTTGATTGGTGCCCAAGTCAATTTTATGGCCCAGTCCGACCATGGCTACAGAGTCCCTGTGACCGATTTCTAAGAGCCCAGACTACTCCCCAACAAGATACCTGTTGGGCCTAAGAGCTGTAACAAAACAAAAGCCCAGAGTGGCAGATGGCTTTATTCATGGAGGCTGCATTATAGCCAAACGCTTAATTTCTCAGGTTTGGTTATCACCCAGAACCTCTACTTACCACGAGTGGGTGAAAGAGGTGAGTGGATGGGCAGTCACTGGACAATAGATTCCTATAAAAGGGGAGGGGAATATTGATAGAGCGGATTGATCTCTTGAATGGGGGGGGGGAAGCGGTCTGGTTAGTGACTTGCCCCTCTAGATTTTCATCCTCCTTGAAACTACCAAGTCCCATTGGGTTACATGTCTTTATATCGAAATATTTCATACTGAATGAAAATATCTTGAATATTTTATAATATTTTTGGGGGGGTCCCTCCAACCCACTGTTTCCCAACCCTAAACACCAACCCCAACCATTTCCCAAAAATATGTAACCCTTTACCGCACCCCTAAATACATTCACTATAACATTTTCAATATAAAATATTCGATACATGTTCATTCTATATAAAAGATTTGATATGAACACTGTATACCGCCCCATTGAATATTGGCAGCCAAATCATATATTTGTGTTGCTTGTTCAACTTGACAGACTGTTCCGGAGATCATTATTTATGAGGATTACAAAATGGGCTTAGATATGTGTTTGAACACTGGGGGTTCC
Source organism: Ambystoma mexicanum (assembly GCF_040938575.1). Lineage (NCBI taxonomy): Eukaryota > Metazoa > Chordata > Amphibia > Caudata > Ambystomatidae > Ambystoma > Ambystoma mexicanum. The sequence continues at coordinate 989,969,346 of NC_090921.1, forward strand.
TGGAGTCACGTGGACACAATGTTGTGGGAAGCGGGGTGGGGGAGTATGTTTTGAGGCACGGTATGGTGCTGAATTATTCGCTCTGTGAAATTCACTGAGGAATGAGTCCCTTGCTGGTGCAGTTTAAGGTATATTAATAATGACCGTGAATCTCTCTTTGGAAAACCTAATAGAGACATGTATGAAAAGAAAGTAGAATGGGCAGCCATGTGTGCCGTCCCTTGGGAGGCAGGCAAAAAAAAAAAGCACACACATCAAAATAGCGGGATTGTGGGACTTCTAAAATGCCATGCTAGCCAAATGACCACTATATATAGATATTTAGCTACTAAAGCACAAAAACACTACATGCGAGATGTAACCAAAACTAAATTGTTGAGATGCAACCAGCCTGCTCACCAAATCACATATATGAGGGTACTTCTGCCAATATGGACTACCAAGTGCAGCACATCAGTAATGAGTTGCAGTGGCAGGAGGGCATCAGTCAAAGTCCCATTGACAACAACAAAAATAGTTTAAAATCCAAGGATGCCAGCCAAATGTCTATTGTACTCGCCCAGTTACAAAAGGGAGCTCCAAAAATGGATTTCTTCCGAAACAGTCCACGTCGTTATTATATTGAATCTCCAATGAGTCCAGAAGCTTCATTAAAGGTAGTTTGTTCAGAACTTCTTTCACTCTGTGACCCCATCATATGACGATGTCTATGTTTACTTTAAAGCTGTGCATTGTACCACACCAGCAGAATATTATATTAATTTAGTACAATTAAAGGTATCAAAAATTGGATATTGTTAATGATTTCAAAAAGTGACCACTGTGTAAGCGCTTTCTTTGCAGTATTTTACAATCAATGCCTTTTTCGGTTTGTCCGCTAGATGGAAGTGTTGTATTCTTTTTAGGCTAGTAGATTTAGTAATCCTTGTTGACCAGCTATCCTGAATGTTCTGGAAATTAACGGTTTGCGGCTGCGTACGTGACCGAATTATCAATAACTCGGGCTTCGACACCAATGTCTTATTTACGATTGCGCAGGAGAAGAGCTGGAGTGCAGGGCAACCAAAATCCCCCATGCGACACAAGAAGAAACGCTCAAACTTGAAACGTCATCTAGTCATTGACTTGATGGGCGCGACATATTGTGCAGTGGAATATCTGTGTAAATAGCAAAAAATGACATTGCAATTGCTGTCAGATTTTCATACCGATAGGATTTTCTGACAGATAGCAAAAAATGTAATTACAACGGCTGTGGGCAAGGGCCTTCTGTGCATTAGTCCAGGGCCCCCGCTAATGGGGGTTCCTCAGTCACCAGTGGCCTGTACATCACAAGAGTTGCTTGGTATCTCCTAAACAGCAGCAAATCCCCAATAACGAGAGACACACTGTTAGTGGATGCAACAGCACTCGTCCCGTGCTGGGGCGTGGTCCACCATTTTATTATTTCTGTGATGTAGGGCGTCACCTGACACTGGTGACGCCCCTCGTCACAACATCCCATCCAACCTTTGTAAACAAATAAACCGAACAACAGTACCCGACCCCCTACTGCATCTGACCACTCAGGTACATTCCCCATTTACACTTCAGTCGAGCACATAGTCCTGCAAACATCCTGGATGATTCCTTCCTGGTTGTTGTGGGTATCCAGATGATTGCACCTCCTGCCGGCCCCCTTCTCCACCACCCGGGTCTGACATGCGGCCGCAGCTCCTCTCCACTTTCCAGCTGAGGCGTGGGAGACCCATGCAGCTCCCACAGGGTTTGGTGCTCAGGCCCTGGCTGATCCTCTTCAGGACCCCTTTGGAACCGTCTGGACCAGCTACAGTTCCGGATGAGCGACTCCTGTCCTCTCACCGCTGTAACCATGAACCCATTCTTGCTGGTGACTGTGCAGGGCAGGAGGGGTGTTGCTAGGTCTGGAAAAGATCTCGGGCTACGCTAACGTCTGGACTGCTGGTATTTGGGGCTAGTAAGCCTTTTGGTTGTAGCCTCTGAGCTTCTATACGGGGCTACAACTAAAAGCTGTGGGGCTTTAACCCCCAAACCCCCCCTAGCAACGCCTCTGGTCCAGGGCTCCTCTCATGGGGTAAATACAACCTGAGCCTGGGGTTTCGGCCCTAAAACAGCACCACATCTCCCACAACAACATGGTTGTCTTCCAGTAACCGTCAACCTGTCTCCTTGGTGTTGGCCCGTTCCTGAGCTTCTCTTATCTTTGCCGCGTCTGGCATGACTAGATCCCCAGACTCATGCTCTGGGATTAGGGGCCGCTACTTTTACCCCAATAATGAACCGAACAACAGTACCCTACCCCCACTGTATCTGACCACTCAGGTCATTCCCCATTTACTCTTCAGTCGAGCACATAGTCCTGCAAACATCCTGGATGACTCCTTCCTGGTTGTTTTGGGTATCCAGATGATTGCACCTCCTGCCCCCTTCTCCACTGCCCGGGTCTGACATGCTCTGCAGCTCCTCTTCACTTTCCAGCTGAGGTGTGGGAGACATGTAGTTGAATGTGGCGTGGTCTGGTAGGCCATCAGAAATGACGTCAGCACCTGCTCTAGGTGCTGCTCTTTGTCCACCGCAATGCAAAATACCTTGCTCAGTGTCTGCATAAGGCGCTCAAAGGCTGTTTGCTCATGGCCAACAGGGCATGATGCGTCATGTTTGACCCTATCAAATCCTACGAAGCATGCCAACTCCTCTCTTTAGAATGGCGGGCCATTTTCTGACCTGATTTACTCTGGCATCCTGTGAGGAGCAAAAAGTTCTTCGAGAATTGGTATGATCATTCCTGCCGTGGTAGATTCAACAAAATGCACTATGGGGTGCTGCGAAAACTGGTCCAGTATCACCAGGAAGTGCTTGTACTGGAGCACCATGCCAAAGTCCAAACTCAGCGTTCGCCACAGTACGTCGCCCTGTCCGGGGAGGCAATGGCGGGGGTCCTTGTCAAGTGGCTGGGCCGCCTGGTACCACACACATTGGCTGAGGGCATTGTCCACCTTTGCCTCTAGATCTGGGAACCACACTTTTTCACAGAGGCATGCCTTTGTCTTAGTGGTCCCCTGGTGGCCTACATGAGCCAGGCCATGCACAGATTGTTGCAGCTCTGGAGGTATAACCAGCTGTGCTCCCAAAGGGAGTAGCCCTTTGTGTGCATCTGAGAGCTCTCCCTTGACCTTGACCTTCGCACCTAGAAACACCTGTGCACAGGAGCATTATAAATAACGTATCACATCATATCATATCAAAATACATTGCAGGAAGGACTGGGCCACTAAGGTCGAGTGTTGTGTTGTTCACAGGAACATCTTCCACTGGCCAAACTGTGTCTGGGTCATTAGGTCCAGCATCCCTCCGACTGGCATCTGCGATGTCGGCCAGTTACATAGATTTTGGCACTGTGGCCCTGGTGACCATGGGAATTAATCCTTCAATGTTCTCATCAGCCTCCTCATCCTTGGACTCCTGTGCCACTGGGTGCCATGACAAATAGTCAGCAGGGAAATCTGCCCAGGCCCTGAAGAAGAGCGTGACACCATATTCTTGAAGTTGAAGCAGCAAGCGTTCGAGCCTGGTCGGTGGTCGAGGCGCTGACCCTGTCATGATCTGGATCAGCAGCTTATGGTCTGTGAAAATGGTCACTGAATGTCTGTATATTTATATGTAGATGTGGCAACAACCCCACATGACCGCCAGGGCTTCCCTCTCTATCTATGAGTATCCATGCTAGTCAATGCTTTGCTGGCATACGCTACAGGTTGCCAATCCCACTGGGGGTTCACTTGGAGAATCACAGCACCCAGTTGCACTGGACTGACATCCACAACTAGCTTTGTGGTGTGCGTTGGATCGAAGTATGCCATTGCTCTATGCGCCACAACCTCTCTCTTAGTCATGACAAATGCAAAGCGTCCTGCGCCTATTGACTGCACTGTCAGTCTTGATCCTTCTTAGTGAAGGGCTCAGTCAATGTGGTGAGGTTAGGGATGAACCTGCCACAAAAAATCACCATCCCTAGGAAACGTTTCACTTCAGACGAGGAACACGGTGGTGCAGCTTCCTTGATGTCACAGACCTTCTTCAGGTCAAGTGAAAGCCCGTTCTCATGGAATATGAACTCAAAAAGACTACCCGTTTTTGCAGAAAGGACCACGTCAAGCCTCTTCATGTGGTCCTTTTGTGATGCCGAGAAGATCAGCACATCATCGTTTACATTTAAAAGCAATGGAAGCCCTGCCAGCACACACCTGAATGTGAGCTGGAATACCTCCACCACGGAGGAGACCCTGAAGCTCAGTCGCTTATATAGGAACAAACCAACGTGTGAAGAAAATGTGATTGGTTGCAAGTCCACGTGCAGGGGTACCTGGTGATAACCAGCTTTTAGATCAATCGTCGAGGAGACCCTGGCACCCTACAGGTCAGCCAGAATATCATTAAGAGTGGAGTTGGGGTGCTGTTCCCGGTGAATCACCCTGTTGGGAAGTCGCATGTTCACACAGATTTGGATTTCCACCTGACACTTAGGCTTGTTGGCTTCCACGATGGGGGACACCCGTGGCGTCAGATTGTCCATGCGCGTAGTGTCAGCCTGTTCCAGCTTGGCGAGATCCACTTTCACATTCTGGCACAGGTGGAATGGGATCCGACGATGGTGCAGAGCCATCGGTTGCACCAACTTGTTGATGTGCAGGCACACTTCCTGGGGGCCATTACGACCTGGGCGCAAAGGGATACCAGGCACCGGTAATGACACTGGTGCCGGTAATCCCTTTGCGCCCTATTCCAAGGTCCCTTTGCGGGTCCCTCCCTTAACGCCTGCTAAAACCAAGCGTTATGGACGGGACCCGCAAAGGGGTACCGGGGTCAATAACGGTACCGCAATTTGCGGTACCATTATTGACGCCTTCCCATTGAGCCCTATGGGGGCTCAAATGGGAATGGGGAATGGCTTTTCAAATGGGGATTTACTGGTCCCGCAAAGGTCGGAATAGACCGGTAAGTCCCCATAACACCAAGTCGGTGGCGGTACCGGTATTGGTGCTAGTCATGGCGCTAATAGCACCATGACTAGCACCAACCTCGGAATGAGGGCCCCTGACTTTTGAGACAACCAACCCCATCAAAGAGGTGGCAAAATGTATCCAGCAGGCAGTCAAAGTCCACTTGGTAGACTTGGAACACAAATTGCACCAACCCTAGGTCTTCCGCTGTGCAGCAGCTAAGGGGTGTATTCAGGGCCACCAGGGTCACATAAAATATAGTGTGGACCACATAGTGAGGAAAGCACCGTCCAATGGTAGAGGGAAGGAGACTCCGTAAGTGAAGATCCATATACCCAGCGGGGCCAGCTTGGAGGCCAGGTGGAGTCCCTGGAACTGAGATGAGGGCATGACATTTACGGGTGCCCTGGTGTTGATGAGAATGGGCATTGTGGTAGGATGGAGACTGAGATTGCTGAGACGAAGAATGTTTCTTCGATGTCCGTGGACCCTTCAAACCTTGAGAGCACCAACATTCGGTCATCCTCGAGCGCTGCCACTCGCCTTTGGCGAGGACGCAATGATGTGGGTGGGCGGCGGATGGGTTGTACGGGGCATGGCATAGTCTGGAAACATGATTGGGTTTGCCACACCGTCCACAGGTGAGGCCGGCTGCCAGGCACACTTGATCAGGTGGCAGCAAGCCTCAACATGCATCACAGGGCTTCTGCTGGCCTTCAGACTGTCTTGGTGTGGATGATTTCACTTTCTGGTTGTACCGCCCTCGGGGGTTTCGACTGATCTTTTGACACAATCGCATGAGCGTTTTCAGTTCGCCCTAACTTGGAGGATTCTTCCATGTTTTCAGCTTGTAAGGCTGCAAGCTCTTGTGTGAGACCAAGATCAAGAATCCATTGTATGGGATATCAGTTTCTTTCAGAATTTGGCGCCATAGCACAGAGGACACGCAGTGTTGATTGATCTGCACCCTGATTTCATCCATTTCATCATACAGTTAACACGACATGGCGATTCTTTGAAGGCGAGAGTGATATGCGTATAGCGACTCCGATGGATCTTGGTGATCATGGCACAGTCTTTGGCTGAGGCATGGTATCCCCGTTTCCCTTGTCAGAATGAACCCTCCCCTCCCCCTGCGTTTGTAGGTTATTGTCAGTCTTTACCTCTTTCTTACACACCAAATGTCCCACCTCCATTTCACTTTAAGACTGGGGCGAGGAGGAGGAAACCGGGAGTTATGCATACTTCCATTCGTTCATACCACTTTGGTACTGAGATGATGAAGAGGACTGTGGAGGAGTACTATTGCAATAGCCAGGCATATCCAGCTAATAGGCTTGACTATGGCCAGGCAAATAAAGTAAAGGACTTGCACCTGCAACCATTTAACAGGCTACAGGTGCATAAGAAGAGAGACTGCCTGGCAAACAGGGAGAGAAACTCACCTGGAGGGACAGATGTGGCTGACGGACGTGGAGCAGGCTGGAGAGGGGCCGGCAGGAAGGACGCTGTGTGCAGCAGAAGGGTGAAAGAGACACTGGGGCCCGAGCAGGCCATGAGAGGGTCGAGACACCAGCAGTTCCCCTTGCTGTGTGTCCACAGTTGGGGCTTTGGGACACAGAGATCTCCTGATCGCTGCAGGCTGCTGCAGCAAGCTTCGAGGACGGCGAGAAGCACAAGCGGAGCAAAGGGAAGCCGGAGAAGAGAAACAGGACGCCCAGAGGAGCGGCCGCATACTGGTGAGTGTAAAGAAGGGAGCACTCATACCAGAGCACTACAGGGGTGGGAAGCAGGCCTCTGTAAATGTTGAATAAACAGAAAACTATGAAAGTTGGTTTTGGAGACCAAATTGTTTTCTTTTTAATGTCGAACAAGCTGCAAAGTGTAATCAGTACTTTTAAGAATGCAACAAGTATTAATGAATACCAAACTGAAGGAAAGATATGAGAAGCATATGAAAATATACCACAAGTGATGAGCACTTATGAATCAAATGAAAAGCAAATGATGAGCACTTATGAAGAATGTAAAAGTAAGGTGGTAGAAAAGGATGAACACCACAGAGTGAATTGTGTGAAATACACATTGGGGCAAAGCCAAGACACTGTGAAAGAAAATCACAATTGAGTGTTGACCAATGGCACAGGTTCAGAGGGAGAAAACCTATGTTGGCAAGAAAGCCTGAAGAATACAAAAGCATAACAAAGTGCCAAGGGTTATCGGTTGCGTGACCTATAATTGGTGGACCGTGGTGTCCAAAAACTGCGCCTAGACCGAGTGACCCCTGCTTGGAAAGAGCTAAGGGAAGCCAGGATAAAGAAGCTGTTTTGTATAGCAAGTTGCAAAGTGAATGAAAATGCTAAATTTAATTTCAGTTATTGCATTGTCAATCTAATTTTAATATTGTATAGAAAATGTTATATCGTTTTTGTAATAAACTGTGTATTCGTTTGTAAACGGTTGCTCAGTCTACATTCAGCATAGTATGAAGTAATTTTGAATTAATTTCCTGACTTTTCGGGCCAGTCGCCTGCGGCTGTGTCAATCTTTCGCACCGCAAGCTCAAAAGACTCGAGTCAGCGGGAAGCGCTGACGCAAAGCCGCTTTGGGCCTGTTTGGGTCAGTTCGCCAGTCGGCGTCGGGCGCTGAGAGCCTGACACCGTTTTAGATTGTGGTATATCATGCTAATCACATAGAGGCACACGCCGGTAAGACGTGATATGCATTGCAGTTCTGCAACAGAGCTGCTGAGCCTTCCTCCAGCTACCGTCGCATATTCATATCTCTGCTGAGAGGGAGTAAGAATGTTGCAGTATTCATCAGGGATTCTGCAGGGATTGCAGTCAAACAAGGGTGGTACCATTACTCGGAGGGCTCTGAATAAAATTAGGCACCTGGGCATTTTAAACACTGACTATGCACCGGTTGGGCATTCTATTTCTTCGCTGAAGGTTGCCATGATCAATGCTAGATCGGCATTAAAGAATGCTACTGCACTGAATGACCTTATTACTTCTTTGAACCTGGTTCAAAGACTCCTCTCTGGCACACTTCCACTTATTGGTGCCAGAGAACTTTCAAATTAAATGGGCAAATAGAGAGCTCACTAGGGGGGCGGAGGGGGGTTGTTATTATTGCTAGGTCCTCTTTGGAATTAATTAATTTTCAAACACCAACTTGGGATATAAATTTCCAATTACTTACTTGCACTTTACTGGCATCCCATAACTGCTCATATTATTTAGTTCTGTGCTATAGACCGCCGGGCCAAGCTGGATCCTTTTCACATGGTCTTGATAGTTATCAATGTCTCGGGAGGATAGCTCAGGGGCAACGTGCTTGCCTTGGAAGCAAGACGACACAGAGCACCACAGGTTCGATCCCCGGGTCTGCGCTTAGAAACCTCTGGCTATTATCTATCTCAATGCCTCAGCCTGTGTTGTTCTATTGGGTCTCACCCTGTCATATCATGACCCCATCCATGTCATATGAAGGCAGCACTTTTTTTAAAAATGTGGTTGTAGCTTAAATATTCTTGTCTGCTTTAGTACCTATTTGTTATTTTACATATTTATTTACGCACGCAAGCCACTTGTGGTGATGTCACCAGGGTTATGGAGGAACTGTTGCCATTGAGGTTAAAGGTCAAGTGACATCACTTCCTGTGATGTCATCAAGTCTGTGATGTCAATTCCACTACCCCTGCCATTTTGGTGAACTGACGTCCCTGGAGGCGAGGGCAAGTGGGTCATAATAATTTGCCAGGTCCAGGGATGTTGGAAGAGAGGATTCTCACTTGGCCTCGGTCTTGTGCTGATTTTGTTAACATTTGAAGACTTGTGAAATGTCTTACTCTGACTAGCTGAAGACCTTCCTGGCAAATAGGATCTGCTTTGATCCTAGGCCCCACCCCTGTACTGATGTCACAGCATGCGATATTCTTTAGGTATATAGCATTTGTCTGTGCAGGAAAGGAGTCTGTGTACCTGAACGCTGCCTGCATTCCACCTATTTTCATACGGCACTGCGAGCTCAGCTCGTGCCTTATGGGACTCTGCTTCCTGGAGGAGGCGGGTCTACGGCGTGTCACGTGTCGGATCACGTGACTCTTTTCGGACATTTAAGGAGACTCGATCCGCCCGAGCGGCGCATTTGTCTGTGCAGGAAAGGAGTCTGTGTACCTGAACGCTGCCTGCATTCCACCTATTTTCATACGGCACGGCGAGCTCAGCTCGTGCCTTGTGGGACTCTGCTTCCTGGAGGAGGCGGGTCTACGGCGTGTCACGTGTCGGATCACGTGACTCTTTTCGGACATTTAAGGAGACTCGATCCGCCCGAGCGGCGCATTTGTCTGTGCAGGAAAGGAGTCTGTGTACCTGAACGCTGCCTGCATTCCACCTATTTTCATACGGCACGGCGAGCTCAGCTCGTGCCTTGTGGGACTCTGCTTCCTGGAGGAGGCGGGTCTACGGCGTGTCACGTGTCGGATCACGTGACTCTTTTCGGACATTTAAGGAGACTCGATCCGCCCGAGCGGCGCATTTGTCTGTGCAGGAAAGGAGTCTGTGTACCTGAACGCTGCCTGCATTCCACCTATTTTCATACGGCACGGCGAGCTCAGCTCGTGCCTTGTGGGACTCTGCTTCCTGGAGGAGGCGGGTCTACGGCGTGTCACGTGTCGGATCACGTCACTCTTTTCGGACATTTAAGGAGACTCGATCCGCCCGAGCGGCGCATTTGTCTGTGCAGGAAAGGAGTCTGTGTACCTGAATGCTGCCTGCATTCCACCTATTTTCATATGGCACGGCGAGCTCAGCTCGTGCCTTGTGGGACTCTGCTTCCTGGAGGAGGCGGGTCTACGGCGTGTCACGTGTCGGATCACGTGACTCTTTTCGGACATTTAAGGAGACTCGATCCACCCTCGCGACGTTAAGCCCGGAGGAGTCAAGCCCACCGGCTGTTGTGCGGCTGTTTGGCGCGGGTTGCGTGCGGCCGTGCGGACATAAAACTGGTTTGCAAATAGGTGCAAGTGGTCTTCACCAGGCCACAGAGGTGAAGAGGTGAGGAGACATGGACCCGCATGTGGATCCAAAAACCACGCCGCTGCTCCCAAAGAAAACACAACCACACAGTGAAAAACAACTCATAGCGGACGCTTCTGCTCATCAGACCATGCAAAAAAGTCCTTCTGGCAGAGTGCTGAGGAGCAGATACGTCCATGTTCAAAACCGGGAAGAAATTTGCAAAAGCGCAAAACTGAATCCGAGGGTTAGTACGAGGACTAACGATAACATCCAATTTAGTTCCTCTATACCAGCACCGAAAACAACATTCACCGTTTCTGCAGACTTGTGCCCAATTCCACCCGAGTTGGCCCCTTGCCTCGCGGAGGACGCAACCAAAAACTCCCAAGACACAGACGAGGAAGGAGAGGAAAGCTATGAGGTCTCTAGCGGGGAAGATGCACCCGCCTCTCCACCAACGTCCTACCCATCTGACTTTCCATCGCCCCAAACGCCCGCTAGGGCCCCGCGTCAAAGAACATCGGTGGAGCCCTTATCTCTAAATGCGGCCGGGAGCCTATCCGCAGATTCTTCTCCGTCACAACGGCCGTCGCTGGCGCTGGTGGAGGAGCTCCTGCTGGCTCGAACCTTCCCGCTGCTATCCACTCCTGGCCCGCGGGCCGCCACTGCGGCGAGTGAGGTGGGACTGAACGGTGTCGAAGGACGCCGCGAGGCCGACCTCAGCTCGCGGGTCGAGGAGTTTTCAGCGGGTGGGGAGTCGGGTGGTATTCTGTGCCCCCACGCCCAGGCAGCGGATAGGGCGGATGAGCCCGTGAACCAGAATTCAGACCCGGGTATGGCACGGAGCTGAGGGGAGAGGCGTCATGCCCTGGTAAACTTGCGGAGCTCCCTCCCGGCCAGACGGAAAAACCATCGAAGAAACCTTGCGCCACAACAGAGGCATCCTCGGCCACCGCGGCAGATTCACTACAGCCCACTCAAAACAACACTCTCAACCCAGAGGGGAAGGAACATATGGACTCTGACCTAGATCGAGAAGCAAACCGCAGCCCATTGAACGCTTCTACAAATGAACAAATCCGGCAAAAAAGAGACATAGCACTGGCACTGTTCAAAAAAAGAGCACTAACAAAAAAGATCCTTAAAGAACAAGGAGAACTACTTAATCAAGATCGTCAACATCACAAAAAAGGCCCTAGGGCCTTAGCCCAAAAGGGTGAATCTGGAAAGCCGTTTTTGCAAAGCCCTTTGACGGCTCACTTACTGAAAGACTTTTTCTTCAAACAAACAAAAAGGAAATTTGATCCTGAGGTTGAACTATCAGATGCCGAATTATTAGATGCCACCGCCGAAACCCCCTTAGTTCCCTCAGCTTCTAACCAAGGGAAAACTACAACAGCACCATCCCAAGCCCTTTTAGAAGCTCTCCCCTATGCTCAGGACATCAACCCAGTGCCAGAAACTCCAGTCGTCACGAAGGAGAGGAACAATATCAAAAATCCATCATCTCGAGGTACAGCCCAGGCTCAATCCAACCTGCTTGACGACGATGTTCCATCGTTCTCCTCAGAGGGGCCGGGACTTGGAAATAAGCTACTAATTCCGTCAACCAACGCCTCTACTACGAACGGACGAAATCAGAGAAGCCCGCACCCATTAATACAGGCCCAACCAGTTTTGGCCCATTTGGAGCAAAGAATGAACAATAGTGGCTCCCCAGTCAGAAGACCACCATCCCAAAGTGGCCTTCAATACAACATCTCAACCCCACTCAGAAACGAGAGACCCAGCAGTTTTGGGACCCTGCACAAAGAGACTCCATCTAAAAAACCGGACCTTGTCACTATCATGTCAGCAATTTCTGTGGGCCTGGCCCCCTTTGTAAAGCTATATGAGTCTATAAATGACTCAATGAAAGACTTGCTAATCTTATCAGCCGCAATAAACACCAAAGTAACCTTCCTAGAGGGCTTCATTACAGCGCTAATCCAACAAAATGCCGAGAAAGAAAAACAGCAAGACGCCAAATTCGCTCATCTCCAAAATTTAATCGAAGCCAAACCTAGTGCCAGCTTCCCACAAGAAGCACATTCGATAGCCCAAAAGGAGCTAATATCGACACCGAGCTCGAAGGAGCAAAAAATTGTCGGTGCAAGCACCTTTTCCACCAAGGCGATCCAACACTCTGGCCCAAAACGCCAAAGCAGGAAAAAAACCAAAGATCAACTTAAAGTAGCGACAATCTTTAACATGGCAAAGACAACTCTACCAATTGTAAGTAAAACTGTACTATTACCTAAAATGTCTACGACGTCTCAAGGTCCTGTCGGCCAAAACCTACCGAAGGAACAAGAGATAATCCAACTGGACAATTCTATTGCATCTTTAGCCGATTCATTGGTAAACTTATCACTTTCGGATCTAACAGTTCACATGGATCACGAAGGAGCATACGACTCACAAGATGACACTGACCAAAATCGAGAACTGGCAGCCAACACATCAGGAAACACCGCTACCCAGGAGAAAGTGGGAGATCCTTCTGCAATTGCCTCTATATTAGAAATTCCGTGCCCCAAAACCAACTCTGGTGAAGAACCAGACAGAGCTCCTCTGGACCTGCCAAAGAAAACCCAACAAAATGAGAATTATATATCAGATAAAATCGAAATCCCCAGACAGTGGCAAAAGCCTAGCAAGGAGAAAAATAAGACCCAACCACGAACAGGCTCAGCAATGATCTGGAGACTCTCCAAAGCCCGAATTTTCAAGATGGAGCAACTGACGGCCGGGAAAAACTTTGTGATACTGAACAGAAAAACCATCCTTAAGATCCTAGCTAAAATTCCAAAGTTGAAATCCCTGGATACAGCAGATCTGGTGCTGATTGAACCTTACCACAGGCACAAGAAGGCAAAAGCGTATCTCCACGTCACAAAGGCAGCAAGCAGTAAACTCAAACCGGACGTGATTTCAACCTTGAAGGAAATGGGTTTTGCCTTTGAGGAAATTACTACACCAGTATCATCTGACAAAAGCACACATGCCCCAAGCAGTTCGACAGAAAATCACCCTGCTCATCCAACGGGCACAGAGATTCAGACTACAAAGAAAAGAGACGACACGAATAGGAGGTACACGGAAAGCCAGCGAGGCCGATTTCAAGCAAATTACATTTCAACAAACGACAATGTAAATTACAAGAGACCTAACCACACAGAATAAATAAGAAAGAACGACAGATGGGTGAACAAGCGAAGGCTCAATTCTTCGACTGAGAAAAGCGCTGACTGGTCCCATAACAAAAAACGTGAACCCGTTGGTCCATGGAGATGGCTGAAAAAGGTTCTAAACCCAAACACTCAAGCATAACAACGAAACGTTCCATCAACGCCAACATACAACATCGCTCAAGAATCTCGACACGTCTCTAAACCAAAAGAAACATCTTTGTGCTCATGGAACACGAGAGGCCATGATCACCTAACTAAATCAGATGCATTTGACCTGTCACAGTTCGACATCATCTGTCTCCAGGAGACCTGGTTGACGTATCTACCAACGATTGACGGCTATGATACCTGTATTTCACCGGCAAGTAAGGGCCTGTTTGGCAGACCATCATCCGGCCTTTTGACCGCAGTCAAACTTGGATCGGGCATCTCTATTAAAAAAAAGTCATAGAATCATACGGTATCTTGGCCGTACAAACGGAATGGATCCAAATGGAAAACTCCTCACGAAAGAAAACAAAATCCAGTTTAGCCATTATAAACGTGTATTGGAACCCGCAAAGAACAACCAATACTGAGTTCTGCAACGCCGTCGCAGGCACCCTAGATAAATTAACCATCGAACTGGCCACTGATTAGATCCTCATCTGTGGAGACCTAAACGCGAGGTGCAATCAACTCGCAAAAAACCCCCATCTGTCGCCATCTTTAGAACGCGGTTCAATATGGTCGGACCTTATGGACTCCAGAAATTTTCACAATGTGGCAGCGCTGCGCGGCGGCTTTCCAATGATTCCAACCTGGCAACGTTTGGACACCTCAGCCACACTGGATTATATTTTCGTTTCACATTCCCTTCTTTCATCTATCGATCTCTATGAAGTCTATCGAACCAAAGCCAGTGACCACAATTTGCTGTCAATGACCTTCGTGTCAGTAAATACTCCCAAAGAACTCTATCCCTTCGACTTGGAGGTTTTACGTAACTCCTCTCGAATCCAACTTTCAGCAGCTAACATCACGGATATCTCTCGGAAATTTGACGAGGCAGATGATAACAACATATTCTCACAAATTAGGCCCAACTACCTCCCGTTACTTGTGAAGTATAGGAAAAAGCAAATAAACCAAGCTCCATCGATTGAACGCAAGACCCATGAATATGACTTGCAAGTGGTGATGAAAAGAAGAGTACTCTGTAAACTGAGACGTCTGGCTAAAGTTTCTGATAACAACGAACAAAAAGAAATCGCCATTGCGGCTGCAAAATCATATAAAGCATGGCTGAAACATCATAAAGGGATAATGTACCAGAACGATGCAGAAAAAATGCTGAAAATCCTAATGTCTAAAAATACAAAATAATTCTGGGCGCTGATCAAGAATAAAAGCATCGACTCAGCCAGCCAATTATCAAACGTTATACCAGAATCAACCTGGATTTCCTTCATTGCTGCCCAATTTGCACCATTGCCTGAAACAACAGAAGCAACTGCTTTCACCACAGCGACTCCTTGGGTTGATCTCACAGACCTAGAAGAGATTCTGACCACGATACTTAAACTGAAAACATCTAGGGCACCGGGCCCGGATGGTCTAACCAACATGGACCTAAAACAACATCCTAAGGAATGGTCCTTCCTAATATCCAAAATTTTTAACCAATGCCATGCCAAGAAACAAATTCCTAAAACTTGGACAGAAGCACTGATAGTGCCCATCTTCAAAAAGGGAAGTAGAGATAATCCAGCGAACTACAGGCCTATAGCCCTTATGGGCATTATGGGGAAAATTTTCGCAACTCTTCTCCTATCCCGATTTCACAGATGGGCAAGAACAGCTCCATGCCTCGACGAACTCCAAACAGGCTTTGTCAAAAACGCGAGCACAAGCATCAACATTATGATTCTAAACATCATAAAAGAAAAAGTGAAGAACGGCGCCCCGAAAGTGTTCATTGCATTCATAGATCTGACACAAGCTTTCGATAGAATTGGGCGTAGGAAACTCTGGTTAAAGCTATCAAAGTGGAACTGCCCGGGTGAAATCCTAGGACCTGTGATCGCTCTGCACACAGATACAAAGCTGAGAGTTCGGCTCAACAAACAAGGACTGATGTCTGAGCAATTTCCATCAGAACGAGGCGTGAAACAGGGGTGCCCACTTGCCTCGGCCCTCTTCATTGCATTTCTGGGAGATTACCCACACACCCAATCGGCGATAAGAGCTTTTCCCCCAAAAATAGGAAATACTGCAATATCGAGACTTTTCTACGCAGACGATCTGATCCTTATAGATCAGACCCAAATCGGGCTTCAACGCCAACTCAACAACCTGGCCAAATATATCGAAGAGAACGATTTGGAAATAAACACCAACAAATCAAAAATTCTGATCATGGGAAAAACCTGTTCTGCTGTAAGCAACAACGGACACTGGTTCTCGAACAATAAGAAGATAGAGATTGTCTCCAGCATAAAATATTTAGGAATAATGTTCGATGCAATGCGTTCAGAAAAGGCCATCCATTTGGCCTTGTGGTCAAAAATAAAAACGTTGACCACTCAGACCAAACTTGTAGATCGGAAATATGGAAAATTTTCTCTTCTACCAGCAATTCAATTCTATAAGCAAAAGGTGGTCCCATCTATAACCTACGAAATGGATGCAGCTTTAAACATTCAAGACACGATCTGGCCAAAGTTGGAAGGTTATTTGTGGAAAGCAGTCTTGGGCCTCCTGAAATCAACATCTATTTCAGCTATCAGGCGCGAGCTGGGCCTCTTATCATTGAAAGCATCTGTCAAGCAAAGCCAAATAAGACTTTTGTGCAAAATCATTTCTCCAGACGCTCTACCATTGTTTAAAGCGATCCATAAGGAACTTATCCAAGGACAATGCAAAGCGCTGAACAAATGGGAGCAAGAACTGCAAAAAAATCTGGCGGACATAGCCTGTACATCTGAAGACTTAATTCATAACCCCGCCAAGATAAAAAGAAAAATAGCTCAGGAGGACTGGATTCAAACATGCGAGACAGCGATGGCAAATAAGCTGCTCACTCACTTACCACCGACTACAAATCAGCTTAATAGACCTTTAAATTACTGTATAAAATTTCCTGACAAAAGGCTACAGAAAAATTTCATGAAAACAAGATTCAACCTTATGCTAACCCAAGAAATTAAAGCCATTCGGACAAAATCCACTACTAAAACATGCAGACTATGCCCAGAGACGCAAAAGGTGGAATCCGTAAAGCATTTACTACTAAATTGTGACAAAACGGCGCATTGCGAGAAGCCTTTTTACTGCCCCTAATGTACGGCGCAACACTCCGTGAGGAAGATACATGGTGGTGCCGTTTGATTGCGGGCGAAAAGACGAAATGGTCCACGGCGGCGGTAAAGATTTTGGAGGCCGCTCTTAAACGAGCAACAGAGAGTGTAACCTCTCCCAGTACTCCCTAACAAAGTCCCTTCCCACTCACCCCGTTCGGTTCCGCTTTTTTGTGACATACTGTACTTTCTGCAATGCTTTCATGTGATATATGAGAGGTGATTTCTTGTAAAAATCAAATTTTGTTTTGATTATAAACAAGTAAATAAAAAAAACAAAAAAAAACAAAATATAGCTCACCTTATGTTTAAAAAAGAATTTGTTTGAAGAGGAAACATGGGGGTCATTACAGGTTTGGTGGTATCCTGCCAGTAAATCTGGTGGGATACCACCAAATGGTAATACCGTTACTTCCTCTTGTTTGCCCGGAATTACCGGAAGATTGCAAGTTGTGACATCGGTGGTTAATTCCCATTCCATTGAGTCATATGGGGATTGCCAGTATTGCTGGCAACGGTATTAACTGTGCCAGTAAACCCAGCAGTTTTTTGCTGGTGGGGTGCCTGACTTACCACCAGCTCTGAACTGGAGGGAAATCAGGTGCCCCATCGGCAAACTTGTAGTTACCAGCATGTTAATTCCGCACCAGCAAACTTGTAATGACCCCCATTGCCCCTGCCTTCCATCCTCTCACCCTCTCACTGCCCTGGCAAATGTCGTACCAACTTTGAAAGTCTCCTCCTGCCGGGGTGTCATCCGCCACTCTTCCATCATGAAAGCCACACCAACTGAAATTCAAACCCAATCAGTCAGCCAAAGGTGGCTTGCTGCATGGAGAAAGCATTGTTCTCTGATATGAGGGCAGCCTGCACTTTGTAAGTTCAAATAACTCAGTCTTTCATCCTTCAGAGGTCAATCATTCTGTTCTAAGGACTGCATTTCCTTGATCGCCCACAACAAAGGCTGCCCAGGACACACAGCCCATAGAATCCCAACAAGCAGGAAGAGTGTGCAGGAGGCACGCGCAGAGCCAGAAGATAGCAGAGGAGGGTTGTGGCGCGCAAGAAGGGCGAGCAGGTAAGTTCCTGCTATTGGGCATGTAGAGGTTTGGGGCGCTGCTGGGAAGCCATTTGTGGGAAGGGCGGTGAGGCCGTGCACCAAAGAGGTTGTGGCCGGGGAGGGGAGTGATTAGGGGCATTTGATGTGGGCGAGAAACCCCCCATGAACGGCCCGGATTTGTTTTGTTGGCTGTTTGAGGCTGCTCCAGTGCAGCCAAAAAAGCAGCCTTTTTTGTAGCAACCTCAAACCTGCGACTATTACACGCAGACACATACATCAAGCCCCATAAATATGTGGTGATAACAACACCTGGTATTAAGGCGCTTAGAAGCTGGAGGAGACTGTCACGAAACTCTATTTTAATGCAATATTCGTTTTAACCCTGATGATTTGTAGTGTTGTCCCTGAAAGCACGACTCCGAAACAAAGTATTCAGCATACACCAGAATACAGATGAAACAGATATGATTCAAAGCCTCATCTCCAACAATGTCAGAGGATCCTCCCAGCAATCCATTCCTGATGTCTCGGGAGGAGACGGCAAGGGGCAGCACAGGTTCGATCCCCGGGTCCGCGCTTAGAAACCTCTGGGTATTAAGCACGTCATAAATAACCTATCATATCATGTTCTGAGCAGTGCTTAAAGTCATTTCTACTAAGACTTGTGCCTCGTTCTCCAGTGATGAAAATGGCTCAGCCATGCAATGGGAGCAACTCAGTGCAATGAAGCTCAACAGCATCTCCCCAGCTATGGCATTCCCTGCCACATCGCATGGTTAACATTGCCTCACCTTCTAATCACACATAGTAAAAGTGAAATAGAAAATTATATTATACGCATAAACGCAAATAATTATAATATCACTCAATGACGACTGCTAACCCAAGAAGACATGTAGCTTACACTATGCACTTAATTCCATCGAAACATGTCATTCCAGGATGTATGAATGTAATGGCGCTAGTACTTGTACATTATGGCCCTGAAGACCGAGTTAATGGCCTGAGCGCTGGGAGGATGGTTAAGGAGGTTTACGGGCCCATAATGCCCATAATACGCTAAGAGGGTGCGCTCTATAAAGCTATTATAACCCACATTACTCTTGATCATATACACTACATATTATATTTCAGTATATAGAAGTTGACAGTACGTTAATCCAACTGAGCACTCGCAGATTTGGCTGCGGGTACACTTTGCCCTGCTGGTAGCTTGGGAATGTAGCGTTTTGAACACTCTGTGGGCTGTACACACCAGTCCTCGGGCTACACTGGCACATGTAGCCATCTCCCTTTCACCTTCCTTTCTCTTTCCTTTCCATCCCAAGATAACTTTATCCTCACACCCCGGCTTCTTTTACCTCCTTCTTCTCCAGTCTTCTCCTCACCTCTCCGTAGTCCAGAGCAAAGGATTGACAGAGGTAAGGGTTCTTGCAATGATCTTTTCCATTTTTCATTCTTCGTTGTTAGCCCCCGGTTGCCACTGGTTGCCAAAAAAGATGCCTCATACAAAACACACAGTCAACATTCAAATTAATCACCACCACAGCACTGCACTAAAACAACTAATTGTATACACCTGTATTTTCCTCAACTGACTGTCTGCACCTGCTGAAACACATACAATCAAGGAACCCATTAGCGTGCACTCGCCAGATATACTCTGCCTGACAGAAACATGCCTCAAACCCATCACACAGCTATTATCCCTGTCATGCTTCCCACGCACCTTCTCATCCCCTACAGAGACCACCCATACAAATGAAGGGTTGGCATTGCCATTATATATACAGAGTTACTGACACTTATTAACCCCACACACCCCGATGCCTATCCTTTCAAGCTCTCTCTCACTTGCTCCTCTCCATCACACCCCACCTTTCTTCACCTCATTTACTGCCACCAACAAGCAATCCCAACTTCCAAACCAACTGGACTTCACCACTAACAACCACAGCCCCCCTTCCATCAATATCTACTGTGTTGACTTGAACCCTGGTACTTCCTATCCAGACAACAACCCCACTAAAGAGCTTCCTCACCCCAGTCACCCCCTTAGACCTCACACAACTCATCACCTACCCCACACACACAGATCCCAACACCCTGGACCTTTTGATTTCAAGAAAAAATCATGTCGGCATGGAAAATCGAATCTGGGTGTCATGGTCAGACCACTTTGCTATCCCCTCATGTTCGCTCTATCACACAAGATCCCCCCACCTGCCACACATCTCTCCTGCCCACAGTGAGACACACTAAACACATTACAGACACACCCTTAGAACCACTCATGCTACCCTCCTCCTCCCCACTTGCAAATCCCTCCAATCGCCTCAATAATGACAGCACTATCATCAAACAGGCACTCATCAAAACTGCCCCCCTCAAATCACAAAAAAACAGCAGCTACCACCATAAACCATGGTTCAGCAGCACCCTCCTCTGTATCACGCAGGAAGCCAGACACCTGGAAAGATCCTGGTAAAAGAACCCATTTCCCAACACCACCACTCAAATGCTTCTGCAACAAATACAAAACAGCCATATGCAAGGCAAGAGGTGTATCTCGATCTACAGTTGCATCTGCAGTCACAGTCATGGTCGCGGCAGCACGTGGGTGCAGTGTTATGGGTGCAGGTGAGCAGGGATCTGCAGAAGGGTCATGGTGGGTTTGTTGGCCTCTGCCTCCAATGAGCATACAGAGACCAGGGAGCATGGTTTCATCTGTGGGGTCTGACATGTCCTTGCCTTCCTTCCTGCCCAAACTTTCCCTCCTCTAACTTAGGCTTCGCCCTCATGTATATCTTATCCTCCTCATTCCTCACTCAATTCACACAACTGTGCTTTCCCAACCTACTACCAATCTCCTTCACTTTGGTCCTCTCTCCACCACTTTTATATCCAAGCTTGTGAGAAAAGTGGGACACGTATATGTTTATTGTGGTCACATGGGCCCTTTTGGAAATTTAGTGGGGGTTGGTTAGTGAAAATGTAACCCACTGCCTGACCAGGTGTGCCATACACTGTTTTATTTACTCATTGCGGGCCTGCGGTTCCATGGGCAGAGATGATATATAAGGGAACCACCATCTGGGAGTCAGACAACCCCATCATGGCAGCCACCTGCCTCCCCCACCCAGTGCTTTTCCGGGCTTGCCTATGTCTCCCTTGGGTCTCTCTCCTCTTCTGGCCTCCCTATTGGCAATCAGCTCTCTTTCTTGGTCATGCTGGCGGGCACAACTGGTGAGCTTGTGAGTATCTGTCTGGCCCTGTTTGTGGGCCATCTGCTCTTGTGGCTGTTCCCTTTGCTTCAAGTGTGAGCCCAGTCTATGCATGGTGCTGTTTCCCAGGCTCTTCAAAGTCACTGATCAGACAGCATTCCTCAGATCCCAGAGTACCTTGCACCTCTCTCTCCAGCTGCTCACATGTGACTTTATCACAGGCAGTAAGAATCGCCCCACCTTTTTCATACAAAATAAAATAAATCATATTTGTACTTTTTCACATACCCTTGAGAGGGAATGTCCTTGTCTGTTTCCGCTCACTTACGTGGCAAATGCACCACCTATATGTGAGCTGAAAGGATTGCTATAGATAGATAGATAGTGGGCATTTCAGAGGCAGCTCTACTTGGCTGCACTGCTTTGCGTCTCAGCTAGAAGGCATTTTAGAGTCAGGCTAGGGCCAGGCAGTAGGTGACATAAGGGCAGTCTGGCCAGTTCTGTTCCAGGTCACCTGGTGGGACAAATATCTAGACTACTGAGCAGCCAGCATCAATGCGCAAACTAGTGTGTACAAATACAAAACCACATTAACGCATATTAAAATAGGGACCATTCTGAATTCTGATGATGGTGACTTGAAAGTGCATTTTGGGATATTTCTGTCACCTTCTCATAAAGTGCTGTCAGGTCACAATAATTTCTTACATAGGCCCATACCTACATGGTACTAGCTTCCTACAGCCCAAAAAGGAGTGCTCCCTAGTGTCTGTACAATACTGCAGATTTTAAACTTATTTTATTAGATCTATTAGCAATGTAAACCTAGATCTGATTTCCTGAAGTGCCAGTGGGTCACCCTTGCTGCGAATGTACCCATTCATGAGCTGCAAGTGGCTGCCCATGATGTAAGTGTATCCACCCGTGTTGTGGTTGTGTGTCGACCCCCACTCTCCTCATCAATTTCAATTCCCCCACGCTCTTCCTATTCCTTCCACACCATGCTCATTCTCCATGTCCTTTCCGTGCTGTCTGTGCCCTCATTCCATTTTGTGCTCACTTTGTGAGCCAAACCTTTTACCTTTGCCAATGCTTCTTTCATTTTGATTAGAACAAAACCCCTCAAATCCCCTGGTTCCATCTGTCACTGCTCATCAAAGCCCACGTGACTGGAAT
Organism: Ambystoma mexicanum; assembly: GCF_040938575.1. Taxonomy (NCBI): domain Eukaryota; kingdom Metazoa; phylum Chordata; class Amphibia; order Caudata; family Ambystomatidae; genus Ambystoma; species Ambystoma mexicanum. The sequence goes on from NC_090921.1 coordinate 989,991,419, forward strand.
GCCTTGAACCTCTGGGCTACTGCCCAGGTTCTCGTCATCTTGTCTATCGATGGCATGTGCTTCTTGCTGTTGCTTCTGATTCCTTTATTGCCCCTGTAAGTCCTCCTCCATGACAACTCGTATGATCATTGGCATACACAAATACGACCACAGCAACCAGTTTCGGACTGGCCTATAGGGCAATACCAGAACCAAAAATGCAAAATACCAGCCAGTTGTTTTGGTCAAAGTGAGCCACGTTTTGTGCGAGTTTGATGAGTTGCTTCAATATGTGGCTAGTAGCTTTGACCAGTGTTGCTGAATAAATATTCTGTAAATTGCACAATTTGCATCACATTTTATCAAAAAACTCCCCCTTGGGTAGGATTCAAATAGTCTCTCACAAAAGGAATGAATAGCCATTTGCAACTGTGGGCCACTTTTCCATTGGTGCTCGAGACAATGTTATGCCCCAGTCCGACCTTGACAGCAACCCTGCATCAATGCCACTGAACTGTCTTTCAATTCTACTTTGCATAATCCTTTAGCCTGTTTCTTCAACTTTAAGGGCCCCTTTCTACTCAACCAGCAAAATCCCTGCCTCTGGGAACGCTTGTGTGACACAGCATGCTTGAATCCCCTCTGTGCGATAGTGTAGACAGGGTGTGGCATGAGGGTCAAGTCCCACCCCCGTTTCCCTAGGGTCGTACCTGCCTTTCGAGCTCCTGCTCAGCTCTGTTGCAAGCTGTTCCTGGTGGCTGGTGAATCCACATATTTTCTGGTTTGATGGGCAAATTATGCATTACACTATTTGTGTGTGTTAGGGAGCTTTTTATTAGATCTTCTTTCTGAATCCAAGCTATATCAACCAACATTGGGTGTTTCCTTTGAGTTCCCGACTTTCTGAATGATAGAATGGCCACAGCAGTCAAGGCAACCACCCAGAAGATGTGAGCCAGTGGCTTAACACAATATTTGGGGGCCCCACTGCGAGCCATGCTGAGGCCCCCCCCCCAACTCGGAAACAATCATGAGTCGCGCCACACTCTGGGCCGTGCTAGATTACCACACTTGCACAATACATAGGAGTGTGCTGCTGCAGGGGTACTCCACACATTGTACTAGGAGAAAGATATAAATATGTGTTGTAATGCATTATACAGCCCACTTTCTGAGAAAAATTGGTTAAAAGGCCACAGCGTTTGCAATTGTTTTGTACTGTAACATCGATCCAAAAATCCAATACATGCAAGTCACCAACAGTGCACAGGAACATTAATGCTTTAATTTATATAATGCTTTGATATTAAAAATGCCATGCCACAATGAAAACATGTCCAACTGGCTGCACAATGTAGAACGGTCTAGACACGTAATAACATATTATAGTAAAGCATGCCAGGCCACATTTAGACATACCTAGACTGGTTGCACCAAACTGCCAATCGAAGCAATAACACTTATCATGGTTATTTTACCACAGATGGCCAAAACAAGATACAATGCTGCAGTAAGAAACGGCTAGATTGGCAGCACCCAAATGCCAATCTAGTCAGATATTTACACTTTGCAGGACTGCTTTATCAGATATGCCCAGTTTTACAAAAGCAAGCCAAACTAAGAAATGACAAGACTGGCTGCACCAAAATGCCGCTCTAGCCACTAATACCACATATCATGGCTGCTTAGCATGGACATGGATGACCATTACGATTTATTAAGTGGGTGCTTTCAGACTTAAAGGAGAGAGTTAACTGCTTGCAACATTGATGCTGTACTAGAATAGACTATTTAGAATTCATAAAGAAGTATATGACCCACACAAAAACGTTTGCCCCTCCCCCACCGCCCGTAAAGTTAGCACCTCCCCCAACATTTGAAGGGTTAGAACCCTCCCCACACCCCAAAATGTAGGTTTCATTGTGCCCCGAACACAAGCACACACACTATTCACCATTCACACACACGCACACCGAGCCACCCATACATTTAAGTGTGTACCCTTTCACCAGACAGGCACACCGAGGCAGCCACCCATATGTTTAAGTGTGCACACTTTCACCATACAGGAACACACTCCCAGGGAGCCACCCATACATTTAATTGTGCACACTTTCACCATACACTCACACAGGCAGCCACCAATACATTTAAGTGTGCACCTTTCACCATACAGGCACACCCAGGCAGCCACCCATACATTTAAGTGTGCACCCTTTCACAATACACTCGACATGCACACCCACCCACCCATATATTTAATTGTGCACCCTTTCACCATACACTCACACAGTCAGACACCTATACATTTCAGTGTGCACCCGTTCACCATACACTCACACACATACACTTGTCATAAGGTTGAGGGGAACCCTATCACTTCAAAAAGACATGTTTTCTTTTTGAAGTCCCTCTGACTTCATAAAGAAATGATTTCCTTAAGGACCGAACCATAATGGAAATAATTTCTTTATGAAGGCAGAGGGACTTCAAAATAATCTATTTCTTTTTGAAGTCAGAAGGCTCCACCCACCCCATTACATGGAGGCCTCCAGCCTAGAGGCTTCCATGTCATGGGGTGGGGGGAGCCCTCTCACTTAAAAAAAATAGTTTATTTTTATAGTTACTCTGCCTTCATAAAGAAAGAATTTCTTTTTTATACCAGCGGGCCCCCCTCCCAGGACATGTGGTGGCACTGCGGAGGATGCGGGGGTCCCTGTTATGACAGTGATGTGAGCTGGTGTTATGGTGCAATAAACATTTTTGATAAATACACAATAAGGGAGTTTCCGACACAATGCAGCAGTTAAAAAATTGACACTTTTTTGGGCGGTAACGGAATTACCGCCATTTTAACTGCACTGCCAAATTCAAGTTTGGAGGAAAAGTGGAGGATTCACCTGCAGCAAAATCCTCCACCTTTCCTCCAAAAATCTGCGGATTTACTGCTGCAGAATTACTGCTCATGATAAATCTGCCAAATTCCCAATGGAGTCCAATGGAATCCCAAAAGGGGGATTTACACTGTCCCACCACCACTCGTAATCCCGTAAAACCATGCGTACCGAGTGGCAGTAACTGTGAATGATTTTGGCAGTAATTTGGTGAATTACTGCCAAACTCGTAACTTTACAATAAAGTTGTGCATAGAAAATAGCTACAATATATTTACAGGTAAGTAAATCGGTAATAACCTTTTAGAATGTAGTACCAAAATACAGAATAGTGATTGCACTGCATCATCACGTGTTCACACAAGTTCACAAAGTCTATCTGGCTCTTTAGTGAGTCGCACAGACCTCAGCGGCTAGAAATACCTCCAGCCCCAGTGTCAGGGGATGGGTCCACAGGAATTGATGTGCCAATGGTAACTAAAGGAGGTAAGAAGGAGGTCTGCACACATGCACCAACCAGAAAGAAGGACCATCCTTTTTGTGTCAGCAGCCTTGGTTAGGTGGAAAACCTGCATCCTTTATCCCTTCACCATTTCTAAAGATGCACAACATCTCCAAATAGCAGCCCTGACTTTTCTCAGACTAATTCCAATAGACTAGTGACAGGCTATAATGATAACATGTGGAAGGACGCTGGCAGCTTCGCAAGGACTTTTCCACAGATCCGAAAACATGTCCCACTATCTTAAATGAGACTAAACGAGATTTTAGGTTGCAGTCCAACTAATCTCGTCACCATGTGGCTGCAGATGCTTGACGTATTGGACCCTGGAACATACACAGATCACTACATGGTCCAGTCTATTAATATAATGAATTTTACTGATCTTGATGTTCTTACTCTTATAATCTCCATCAACAGATTAATGAGGTACTATGACCTCATTCAAATATATAATGTTATCAACATAATGGGCCTCATTCCGAGTATGGCGGTAAGGGATACCGGTCACCGTTAACGAGTCCGGTGCCGGTAATCCCTTACCGCCACATTCCGAGTTCCCTTTGCGCCCTCGTCCTTAACGCCTGCAGGCGTTAGGAACAAGGGCGCAAAGGGGTTTTTAAGCCAATAACGGTAACCGTAAAGTACGGTCACCGTTATTTGCAATTTCCCCATTCCCATTGAGCCCTATGGGGGCTCATTTGGGAATGGGGAAGAGCCCTGGGGAATGGGAAATTACCGCCCTGGTCAACTCGGAATATGGCGGTAATTTCCCATTCCACCAGGGCGGTGCCGGTACGGGTCCGGCGCCGACCAAGGCGCTAATAGCGCCATTGGTTAGCGCCAGACTCGGAATGAGGCCCAGTATCTCACCCACATGAATTTATGTGCATCACACGTCTCAGTTAAGAATCTTCTTACATCACCGCACATGCACGAGCTTCCTAATACTGGCATCAACTCACATAGTTCCTTATTGTACAAATCCGTTGTCAACACAAGACATTAACACAGTCAATCCTGCCCAACAAGATCTAAATCTAAAATCACCATTCTTTTCCTACTTCCATTTGCATTTAATCACATGAACATTGAGCCTACACAATAATACATCTACATAGAAATACTCAAACATCTAAAGGTGCTGCTGATTGCATGTAAGGTGTCTACACTACTAAGGTGCCCATGCAGAAATACGTGAAGTGGAAGATGCCACCCTTATGAAGTCCATGTGAGTTGCTGCCAGTATTAGGAAGCTCGTGATGTATGAGATCAGTAAAATTCATGATATTCATAGCCCAGCCGGCGCAGTGATTTGTGTATGTTGCGGGCTTCATGCCCTGGTCTCCGCGGGAGTACAGGAACCCTGGTGCAGGATATAGCTTGAGCCACAGGACCCTGCATGCTGACACTCCTGGCTTCAATATTTCTACCTCACCTTTGAGGCTTAAGAGAAGTTCTGGAAAACGCTTTTTTATTTCATCCCCAGATAATTAACGTATGAAATGCAAGTCCTTCATAGCTCTTTCAATTAGCATATTCGACTTAGCCAGAATGGCCAAAAAGCGTCACGGATTTCACCATTTTGCCAACTATGTGAGCAGTGAGGACCGATCATCCAGCAGGTAGAGGCTAAGGTCACTTAAAAGGCTTTTGCAAAGCTGATGCCCCTTTACCCCCACATCCAAGTATGATATGATATGATATTTTATTTATATCGCGCTTATACACAAGTGTTTCAAGGAGCGAGGAGGCGAGGGAGGCGAACAAGAGGGAACAAGACAACGATCTTACTAGGCCCAGTGATATTGATAAGACGCAAGTGGAGGGGAGAGGGAAGGGGAGAAGTGCCAGGGGAGGGCGAGGAGGAGCAAGTGCAAGACATGGGATCAAACATTGAAAAGAGGCAGTGAGGCCAGCAGGTGGCAGTGCAAGGGTTAAGTGCAGAACAAATGCAGGGTTGCCAGCGAGGCAGTGCATGTGTGCAACTGGGAGGGCAGGAACCTGGGCCCGTGGTACAGAGGGTAGCCAGGTAACCAGTGCAGTAGAGGTTCAAACCCCCGACTACAGACACACAGATAAATGATCTGACCCAACACATACAATTTGCTGGACAAAGAAATACAGATCGCAAATCAACCTCGTCTACAAGAGCGAGTGATAGGTTATCGGTGAAAGTGGTCAGCATCAGTCTCAGCATCTGTGTTGATGGCTGCCTCCCAAGCTGTCCCCTGATTGTCATTTCTCTCCCAGGTAATCTGCTGCACCCTCAAAGTGGATGTTGTAGCATCGCTTTGCAACTGGGTCATTGGCCTCAATCTCACCTATTTTAGGAAGGGCAGCATTCCTCGTGTTTTCTCATCACCAAGATGCATATAGTTGGATCCGATCTTGGAATCCTGTCTGCCAACCAGCGTCCAGGATATTTAATCCGCAAGATATAATATCTTCAATGCAGGAACATCATTTCATGATAACAATACCTCCTGGTTCACAGTAAACAGTAAAGTTGGTACGACCCAATAGGAACTCATCTCAATACAGCGTGCTTTCAGGCTACTATAGACACTGAAAGGGCCGTTCGAAGGGCTTCGGCAATACCATTCTGAAGAATTAGCTCTGTCTCTTCCTATAGTGGGGCCTTCAAAGGGCACTTTCAAATACCAGCTTCCTAATGCACCACCACAGCACTATTAAAGATGCCAGCTTCCTGACGGACCCGCAAAGATACCAGTGTCCTTGTCAACCTCTAACACATAGGCGTTGCTACGGTGTGTGGAGGGCTGAGGGGCTATAGCCCTGGTTCTTTTGGTTGTAGCCCTGTATAGAAGCTCAGGGGCTACAACCAAAAGGCTAGCCTACCCCGAGTATCGACACTGCCAACATTAGCGTAGCCCTGCATGTTTTCCAAACCTAGCAACACCCCTGCTCCAAGGTACTGTCAAATATGCCAGCTTTCTAAATCACCACCACAGCACTGTTGAAGATGCCAGCATCCTTTTCGTCCTTCAAGGACCTGTTAAAAATGCCACTTTCCTTATGAACCTTTACGGTGCTGTCAAAGCTCCCAGCTTCCTTTTGGACTTCCAAAGCACTGTTTACGATGCAAGCTTCCATATCGACCTTCAAAGAAGTGTTGAGATGCCAGCTTCCATTTCGTCTTTTAGGGTATTGCTAAATATGCGAGTTTACTTATCAACCTTCAAGGTGATGTTAAGGTTGCCAGCTCCCTGTTGGACCTCCAATACACTGTCAAAGATAACAGCTTCCTTTTAGAGCTCCAAAACACTGCTAATAAAGCCAGCTTCCATTTCGACCTTCAAGGTACTTTGAAAGATTCTCGCTTCCTTTTCACTCTTCAAGACGCTGTTAGCAATGGCAGCTTCCTTTTCGATTGTCAGGGTACTTTTAAAGACGCCAACCTCCTTTTCAACCCTCAAGCTAATGTTAAAAAGGATCACTTGCTTTTAGACTGCTCAGGTACTACTGAAGATGGCGGCTTTTCCTTTTGGACCACTCAGGTACTGATAAAGATGGCTGCTTCCTTAATATCACTGATTCCCTTTTCGTGGGCGCACATGCAACCATTGAAAGAATGTCTCCGCACCTACTGGGCACAAGGGGTGGCACACTGGGAAGATCAGATCTGCGTGTCTACTGGGGCCCATTAGCTATACTGGATGAATTCATAAAACATGACCAGCGATAGAAAATTAAGACAGCCGTGCTCACGTACGAGGCTGGTGACAGATGGATCTCCCAAAGTGTGGAGATAAGGCATTGAAGACAGTAAAGATAAAAGTGTACATCTTGGAGGACTCCCCCCATATCCATCAACTGGATGCCAGAAGACCAGGCTCATCTAGACGGACAACACTGTGGCGATGCATTACAGCCTCAAACAGGACAGGACACCAGCTGTCAAACAAAGAGTGAACAACTAGAGCAGTGAGAGGACCTCCCAGGAGACAAAAACGACATTGCAGTCATCTAGAGACGCAAGCTAGAAAAATGCCTGCAATCCAGACGAAAGGCACTATCTTGCAATGGTGAGTATCCGACCAACAGATGTGTTTGTGGGCAAAGAAAACGAACATCTCATGAATTTGCATTCAGCCTTCCTAGAAACTACGTTTCTGGGGAATGCTTTTCTGATGAATTGGTCAGAGATATTTATGTACACGTTTGCTTTCCCGCCCGTGCTTCGCAGAGACATGCAGGGAATTACCACGCCTCAGATGGCGATGCCTCCCATTGCACTCACAGATGCACCACCGCGACCCAATGTTCTTAGGCCTGGTGGAAACAGCGGCATGCCAATTTAGAAAGCCGTCCAAAGTGACAGATCGCTTGTATCCCAGGTAGAGGGCTAAAGCCCTACTTCCGATTCTGGGGAGTCTGAACCTGGCGGAGCGGCTCTGGGGGTACTTCTATTTCACCTTTCAGATGTATATACCAACTAGTAATACTAATGCGCTTTATTATTATTTACCATGAATATATGGGCATTTTCAAATGTTGCTTGGAGTCCTTTAGCAGAGACCTGTTTGGATCAGAAGTGAAATCGTTCCTGCGTGTGGTATCAAGTAAGGGTAGGCCCTCTTTGCATTCTGATGTGTCTTCCGAACTCGAGGAAATTGTCCTACCCGAAACCTACACCTTCAGATCCTCTCCAGGTCTTTTACTTACAGAATTGCTAGTGCCAAAGTGTTGCTCAGGACTCCAATTATCTTTTGGAAATCCAAACTTTCTCTGGGTTCATGCTGGCTACCATTGGTTTTTAAACACTTTGTTAGTCATAAAGCAGTGTACCCTCGTCAAACATTCACAAGGTCATTGCAACTGGGGCATGCATGCCAAGAGCCATGATAGAACGGGGTTCAAAACATTCAAAATTTCTACACTCAACTTTTCCCGTTAAAGAACATGCCTCACACCTCCATGGGGTATAATACATAATTTGCCACATTAACATCCTCCTACGGATTTTAATATATGTTATTTTTATTGTTACTGTGATGGTGGAAATGGCTTTTGGTGGGGCAGGGTCTCTCAGTCCTTGTCCTACCACTTCTCTGTGTGTGATTTCTCTATGTTTTCTGCCACTGAGGCCAGCTCTTTATTTTTCCTTTTGGTGAACAACACTGATTGTATACCCTTATGGCACCATAGGTGGGGGTACACTTATGTACCCATTATGTGTGTTTTCAGGCACCTATGTGTTGCCCACACATTGCTGTATGTGCTGTAGGCAGCTACATGCATACTTGGCAGTGGCTCTGAGTGTCCTCCATTTTTGGGACACCCAGTCCCTGTCATAGGAATCAATGGATTCCTGGACAAAGGCAAGATGGCCACTGTAGCCTCTTGGTTTTTTATTGCCTTTACACCTTGTTTCCCAAAGACCTGGGAAGACCTGTTGATGTCCCTTCACCCTGAATGGCTGTTGGGTGAAAGAACCATATATGGCTCTGTGGCTGCCTCCTGTCAGACTGACTGCAGCCTACCCAGGTACTGTGTGTTGTGGGTGCATCCTTGGTGTGGGACCTGTATGAATGAATTATGAACTCAACTCACATTCTGTGGTGTGGGTGTGTGGTTTTGGTGTATGTGACACAATGCCTAGGCCAGCCCTGTCTGAAACTGGAGTAAATGCTTTGTAGTGTTCTGAAATGATGGGTGCTTACTCGAATCCACATTCTATGGTATGGGTGTCTGGTTTGGGTGTATGGCCTGAATGCCTGTGAGCCTGACTGGCTGCCAGCCTGCATTAATGCACTTGTGAATGATTGGCTGCCTGAGCCTGGCTCAGCCTGAGTGAATGGGGAACAAATGTGTATATGTAGGGAACCCACACTCACCAATTTGTTCAGAAGCCAAATCTTGGAACAGATGTTCAGAAGCTGAAGTCGAAGCTGATGCAAGAAGAAGCTGTTCTCTGGAAGCCCAGCTGGAGGAAGAAGTCTGCTGCTGCATTTTCTTCACAAAATCCGAAAGCTGCCGTGTTCTTCCAAGGACTGATTCAAGAGAGAACCTGGATAGGAGACCGCTTCCCGAGCTATGAGGGACTATCGTACACCTGCTACTCTTCATCAGAAGTACCCTGAAAGCCAGTCCTGTGTGCTTGCCGTCCGGGGAAGGTTGCCTTGTGAGCCCAGAAGAGGAGTGCTTGGACACCTTGAGTGAAAGAAGTCCAGTTGTGTCACCTAGGTGCCGGAAGAGTGTTTGTGACCGCTGGAAGACAGATTGTTGTCTACCACCCAGAAGAGGGGGTACACTGGCATAGTGCTGCTTGACACCCAGAGCTTGGAATGTTCCACCTGATCAAAGAATCCTTTAAGGGACATCCCTCACACAACATCTGACCACTTTTTACCGCCAAAGAAGATCCCATTTTGCTGTGTGCAGAGGAAGGTTTGCCAGTGGGTTTCCGCCACCAAAATCTGAAGAAGACGTCCTGAGGGTCCAGCCGTGGTGAGGGTCCATGGCCTATTCCAGTGGTCGAGCTCAGGTCAACAGAAGCCATCCAGAGGTTCGTTCTCCGGCTGAAGCATCGAAGATCCAAAAGACAGTGAACAGCAAAATCCTGAAACCCGACACCTACTTCAGACACTGCCCCAGTCGCCGCCAAAATTCATCCAAGGTCTCCAAGGGCCGTATCTTCATCAACCAGGCCTTTTCGTAGTCCATAACAAGTTTCACCTTCCTAGGACTTCCACGGCCGGACTAACACCCATCCAACAGAGACCACCGCGAACACTAAAACTGCTGCCTTTCTGAGTGCACTTGGTTCCTTCTTTTCTCTTGGCCTCCACAGCCCAGTGCCTCCTTCTTGCAAAGGGGATCCATCCTTCAGGAGACCGGTTGATTAAAACTAAAAAACTCTGTCTCTTTGCCTGTCAAGGCACCAAAGGTACTGTGACGAGGAAGAGCGTCTTTCAGCCTCAGGAGTCGTCCAAGGGTCCCGATTCATCATGGATCCTTTTCTCCTGTGGCATCTCAGGTACAGTGGGGTGATAGAACCTGTAAAAAGAAAGCAGAGCATTATTGAACATGATTGGACTGGGCTGTAAAAGACAAGATAAGGCACTCCCTAACTTTTCCATTACAGGTAGCCCAGGTGTGGGGATCCTCGAACAGTATTACTTTTTGAGTCTCACTAAAGTACACTGCCTATGTTCTGAAACTAACCTGCCTTTCTCCATTAATCTATAAAAGTACAACTTACTTAAGAATTCACATGCCTTTTTTAAAACTGTCCTCAGTTGGTGCATTATTACTGAATTTAAGTCTAATGTGGTACCACATTGAGTATATATTGTTACCATTATTGAATAAGTATTGCGAAAATAAAAAGTAAAAAGTAAAAAGTATGTTATATATATGTATATATTTAACTGAATCTCATATTATATAAAGAAGCTGTGTTATCACCTAACATAGTGTGTGGACATTCCTTTGCGAGGACTTGGGGACTCACTGCACTTAAGTACCAGCCCGCATCACCTCCTATAGAGAAACTTGGCTGGGGTGCTCTGTGTATCTGACCCACCCATATAGCGGGCATAAGTACAGATACCCCCCTCAAGTCTTTACAGTTCAATACATTTCCCAGTACTGTTGCAGGTCAAATGCTGTCTATGTTGCTTGATAAGGCAGATTGACTGTCCCCGCTAATACCCGTTAGGGCTTGCCTGGGGTGCCCCATAGCATCTTATGGTTTCTGTAAAGTAAGGCATTAAACCAAAGGAACCGATCAGAAAATGAATGGCTATCCTTTACTTTTGTCACAGTTACAGCATGTACTACAAGCTTGCCAGTTTCCTTAGTCTTTAGAGCACAGAAGCCCAACAGACATAGCTCGGGGGTGACTTTATCCAGTGTGTGGTGTGTAGTGTGCGCATGTGCGCACGCGCGCACCTACGGTGTGTGTGTAGGTGTGCATGTAACTGCTTGACTTCTATAGTAGATGATATCGCATGTTTAAGTCTACTTGCCCACAGTCACAGGCAATAACAGTTTGTAGTTTCCCACAAAAAATGTTAACTACCCAGAAGAAAGCAAAGAGAGCTAACAAGGGCGAAGACAATTAAGTATCAAATAGTGCTCTCAACTGTGGGAAATACGGATTTCAGAAGCCTTTTGAGGAGTCGAGTGTCATGTTCAGAGACTGAGCTTCAATTCCTCCAAACAAACCCTGAGGCGGGCCCTGATTTGTCACTACAGGAACATGAAAGCTGATGTTCTAACAGGAAATACCAGACAAACATGGCTGCAATTAAATATTACAAACGAGCTGCTATGGGAGCAAAGGACCAGTTATCTCCCTTTTGTTTCGGGGAGCCTGCAGCATAAACAAATTGAAATGGTTAGTGAAGATCAGTGGCCACATCAGGTGACAGTGGCAGCCAATGTGAGGAGATGAGGAGGCTAGTGACAACGACGTAGGTAAAAGAGGAGATAGGTGGCACCCGCAGGGGAAACAGTTACACCGGAAGTCATCAGTATAAATTTAGGTTACACCAGTAACTACAGCCCAAAAGCCTTGGATCGTGATTGGCTGTCAAGATACAAGCTTTCCACTGCAGGTGCTAAGATGCTGAATTCTTGTAACAATTCAATAAAGTTCATGACTTCGGCTCGTGTTTAGACTTTTGGTTACTATTCAAGCACATACGTTTTAGACAATTTCAGGCACTACCCAGACTCAAATGTAGTCATTTGGACTGATCTCACAGCTTCGCCCACTAACCACCGCTCCGCCTCCCAACTTCCCAATCGTTCAGGCTGCACTGCTTCCACCATGCCACACACTGCCACACACTGACCAGAGCAGAGCTGCACTCTGGTGCTCCAGAATTCTAACTAATGCCCTCCCCCTTCCCACATCCCTCTACCTCTCTCCTCCCCTGCACATACACGCACCCCCTGGCCCATCTGCACCACACCCATTTCCACATCTGTCTGCCCCCTCCTCTCATCTCCCCCTCCCCACAACCCCCCTGACCACCCTCCATGCAGACCTCTACCTGCCCAGAACAGAGCTGCACGCTGACACTCTAGAATCCACATCAGTCCCTTCAACCACCTTCCCATCTTGCCTCTTCACCACCCCCACATCCCTCTACAACCCATCTACACATTCACCCCTGGACATTCGCCCACCTTTCCCTCCGCCCACATTATCCTTACAACCTCCCCTTTCCCTCACCAACTCGCACTTCCCATCCCTAAGCGCAGCACGGGCATCCCTAGCCAGCACACTGCTTCAACATCCCCCGCCCCAACACTCACACTCCTTTGGCCCCCCAGCTAACGCGAAATGACAGTGGTCTCCCTCATCACAGGACCTCATGCTTCTCCTTTGCTCTGTCCCGGATCCCATTTGTTGCCCCCCTATTCCACACAACAGTCCCCTCCCAACCCCAACCCTGTCCTAGCTCTCTTCTCCTCTCCTCCAAAATCCCCAGGTCCTACCAGTCTCCCACCTACCCATCCACTTCCAACAACGCCCCCATGCCTTCCTCTGAGTCCCCCCATATTTTACCTTGCTACCCCATCTCTGCTCTACGCACTTCCACCTTCCGGCCCTACACCAACACAACTCTCCACCCTCTCCCAGTAAGACCCTCCCACTTGCCACCCCTCTCCACCACTGCACATGCCGACCCCCCCCTATTAACCCTAACACAGTTCCCCACCAGAAAGCGGACCTGCTCTCTTGCATACTGATTAACACTAGATCATTCTCCAAAAATGTTATCTCAGATGAAAACCCGGACATCCTCTTCATCACAGAGGCCTGGTTCTCCGACGACTGCGAACCTATCGCACACAAGGCCTTCCCCCCAGGCTACTCCCCGATAGTGCAGAATAGGTCCAGCAGAGGAGGAGGTTTGGCCATCCTACGCAAACACCATCTTTCAGTCCTAATCAAGGAGAAACTACCTTGCAGCACTGACGGTGAATCACTGCTAGTAAAGATGAAAGTCACCCCCTATATCAACCACAGCTTCCTACTCCTATGCAGACCCCCTGGATACAACACAAACTTTGCAGACTCCCTTAGCGACGCCCTATTAACCACCTTCATTCAGCATCCATCTCTCACAATATTAGGAGGTTTATATATCTGGTTTGACATATCCTCAAACCCCATGACCAGGGTCGGACTGGGACAAGAAATAGGCCCGGTCACCCAAAAAAAAAGTGGCCCACCCCTCGCCTCAAAAAAGTGGCCCTCCATTCGCCTCACAACCCTTGACCTCTGATGACATCACTGGAAGTGATGTCATTTGAACCCCACCACAAAGTGACATCCCGGGAAGCGATCAAACACAACCTTTCACCCCTTGACAAAACAGGAAGTGGCATCAAATACCATTGTTCCTAAGTACACTAAATTACTGTGAATCCAAGCAGACATCCAAGGCCAAATGATAATATGTTATTGTATAGCACTTACGCTTAAGCTCCTTTTTATAGAACAAATATGCATAAAATATCACCCAACCTGTGTTGGTACTCATTTAGCGACCTAAAAATCGATTAAAGGCTTTTTAAAAAAATGTTTAAAACATTGAAAAAAAAGATATACTTTTTTTCCATTTTTATTCTTCCAAGCCAGCCCGGGCATGGCCAGAAACCGGCCCCCACTCCCCAGGGACGATTTCGGCCTGGCCACGGGCCGAAAGGCCGAGGGACCAATCCGACCCTGCCCATGACCCATTCTCTCACTGACAACCTGGAAGCCCTCAATTTGGCCGAAAATATTTCTCTGCCCACCCACACCGCAGGACACACCCTCAATGTTTTTCTCAGTTGGTGCAGCTTCATGATTCTGATCTCCACCCTACCTCCCTGCCCACTAATCAGGACAGATCACTGTGCGGTTTTCTTCTCCCTCCTGACCACTCCCCCTCCCCTTTCCCATCAAGCCAGCCTTCCCTCTCTGACCTCTCCCTCCAGCCTCTCTGAAATAAAGTCACTATTAACCCTGATCTGGCCAATTCCCTCATAAACTCACTCTCAGCACTCTCACTCCATGAAGGACCTCCCTCAATTGACCTTTTGATTATTGGCTCTCCAGCACCCTTCTCCCCCTCACCCCGACGGGACATACCTCTAAGAGGCCAGGCCTCAACCCCACATGGTACACGGCACACCTCAAATCTGTCAAAACCCTCAAGGACTGCCTGGAGCAGACTTGGAGAACTAAGCCGACAACACAAAACAAAACCTCTCTTGGAAGACTGACCAGGGCCTTCCGGACAGAAATCAGAAAAGCCAAAAACATTTTCTACGGGAACCAAATCTCCATCTCCCATAACCCTAGCAGGTAGCTGCACATAATCATCAATGATTTCAAGACGCCTCGCTTCTCAACCCTCCCCCCTGACTCCCAATCACTCTGCAATGCTCTGTCTGACCACTTTCACAATATCGCCAATGTTAGACATTGTGCCATCATCTCCAAAGTAGCTTTGGCACCCCGCCTCTTCCCGTCTCACTCCAAGCCCCATCCCCACTCCGCCTAATGAGCCAGTCTTCTTGTCTTTCACCCCCATCTCACACCCTGAGTTCTTCAAACTTCTAGCACAAAGCCGACCATCGGGCGCCCCTGGAGACCCTTGTCCTCCCTCCCTTCTTAAGAACATCCTAATGACAACATATGCAGGCAGCATTGCTCAGTCCATTATTAACTATTCTCTCTCCTCTGGTATCTTCTCGGAGGCCTTGAAAACTTCTTCTCAAAAACCCTCCCTCGATGCCCTATTTTCCTCCAACTACTGTCCTATTTCTAAGACCTGCTTCACTGCTTCATTGCCAAACTCTTATACCACGCTGTGTACAAACAGCTCTGCCTCTTCACAGAAACTAACAACCTTCTTGACCCACCCTAATCTGGCTTCAGACCACTCAGATGAACTGAATTTATTTTATTTTATTTTATTTGTAAGGCACGTATACATCAAGTAAAGTAAATTTTGCTTCAAAGTGCCCACAGGGCAACGGGGAGGGAACGTGGGAGTGAAAGGCAGTTTTAATAACAAGAAAGAAAGAAAGAGACAGTACTACTAGGCCTTGCGAGCATTCAGAATGCGCAAGTGCAGAGAGAGAGAGAGAGAGAGAGAGAGAGAGAGAGAGAGAGAGGGGGGGGTTATGGCAGGGGGAGGGGGGTTCGTGCTAAGGAGTGCCACAAAGGGAAGTGCTAGGGAATAAGTTGCAACTAACTGTTAAGTGCCAGGCAGAGAACACTTGGTAAGAGTGGTCAACTGGCAAAAACAATAAGTGCAGACCTGTGAGATAGCACAGGCCAGTGGGAGCAAATTGCAAGTCTGGGAGTGGGCGTAACCTGTAGGCTATTGAGGAGGGGGGCAGGACCCAGAAGAACACATAACAGCTCCGGTCATCAATATCAGCGACCGTGGGGTTTAGCAAGGGAAGGAAAGGGTGAAGGAGGAGATGAAAAGGAAAGTCTTGAGGAGCTTCTGGAATTTGTGTCGATCTGGCTCAAGACGGAGAGGAAGGGGGAGGAGCCAGCTGAGGAAAGTGATCAGCCACCAGCTTGCTGTTTAAAGAAGCGCTTGACATGCGGAGAGTTGGAGCCGGAGGAGCGTAAAGATCTGGAGGGAGAGTTTGGTGAGAGCCATTTGTAGATAGCATGGTCCCTGCTGCCTCGTGGATGATACAGATGGATTTGAAATTGATCCTTGCAGCAACTGGGAGCCAGTGGAATCCTCTCTTGTGTCTATTTGGGATGACTTAAAAAGAACAGCAGATTTGGAAGGATGCGCTGCACTCATCCTCCTCGACTTATCTGCAGCCTTCAACACCATTGGCCATGCCATACTTACAGGCAGGCTCCACTCTTTAGAAATCAGATGCTCGGTTCTAACATGGACCTCCTACTTCCTTTCGAACCGCTTGCAAATCGTGCTCCTCCCACCTTTCTCATCCGTCTCTCACTCTGTTCCAAAAGAGGTCCCGCAGGAAGCCTACCTATCTCAGCTTCTCTTCAACCTCTACATTAGTCCACTCCTGGCACACATCCGCTCACATAACCTTATCTGCTATAATTATGTGGGTGACACACAGATCATTCTCAAGATCCCTAACCCTCCACAATACCGGACCAGAATTCCCCCAGAACAAGCTCACATGCGACCAACCCACCAGAAACCTCAGATCTGTTTCTGCTCTTCTCCTAGTCATCCACCATTACAACACCACCAGAATGGGAGGAACCACTTTCTCAGTCCAAGCCCCCTCCACCTGGAACTCCCTTCCTCTCCACATCTGCAACGATGATAACTCTCTCTCCTTCAGAAAGGCCCTCAAAACCTGGCTATTCCACGCAGCAACCCGAACCTTCTTCCCTATCCTTATTTTTATTATCAAGGCATCCCTTGCATCCATCAGCTGAACTCAGATCAGATTATTTTGCACTGCAAGTTAAAGCAGGACACAGAAACAGTTGCATTGCCTCCGACCACCTTGGCATCACCAAATTTGCAAAACACCAACAAGTCACATGGTCATACACCTACATGCGGTTGGCAGTCATTGTCGCAGTGACCTGCCCCTGCCCTCCCAAAACAAACCCTACTCAGTTACACTAATACACAACTCACATCTACTGACAGACTGTGAATATGACCGATAACTAATTTCAGACCAGCAGGACACTCAACAAAACCCTGGCACCTGATATAGCTTCAACCACGTCAGAAGTAAGGCATGAAGAAACTCCTTCGCCCCTAACTCTGTATAACCAACCATCCAGGATTGCTTGGATCTGGAGGGCAGGCAGCCCATCTGGCTCCCATGCTCGGCCTTCTGTGCACCAGCATCCTGTATATAGCTCCTGACAGTTGAGAGTAGCTGGTATAATACACATATAATGTATCAGGTTAGCCTACCCATGGCACGAAATCAGTATTGGATTTTCCTGTGTATTGACCTCTGCCTTGACTCCACACCTAGAAGATCCATGTTGTCAGCCTGTCTGCAGTCGAAAGATGTATGGGGATTGCTGATAATTCAAATTCGGTCTAGCTGGACACTTAATGGATCTTTCTAGGTATCACACATATTCCTCTCCACTCAGCACCCATCCATGTGCCTGACTTCATGGCAGCTTTACGGAGCCCGGCCAGGACACCTAACTCCATATCTTGGCCAAATGCACACACGCATTCTAGCCTTCACACTACTTCACACTCCTTGGACTTCAGTCCCCCTAGGGCGTTCCCACACAAGCGCGTTGAAGTCATATTAATGATGTAAAGGCACTATACAAATGACTACTACCACTACTACTACTAATAATCACTGCTCATGTATCTTGTACACACAGCTAGACATAACTCATCCGTGTTGCATGACTTTGTAAGTTGTCAGTCTGGGACATTGCTTGATTTCTAGTCTGCCATTATTTCTAGTCCAGTGTTAATCCTATAGAGTTAAAAGATGGGAATGTCTTACGACTCTCAGAATGACATTTTGCCAGTAATCACAAATGTTGAAAAGTAAGTGTCCGAAAAGCTCTCCCTTTTAGCATGCCCTCTGCATAGAATGCTGCCTTGAGGCTCTATTCAGATAGATTCCAGCCAGATATAGTTTCTTTGCCTACCCCCAGAGGAATGCCAAAACAGGCGGAATCCTGCTACCACTCACTGCTATTATGTAAGAGTTTTCTGGCCAGGAACAAGCACAGCTAGAAGCAGGGATTATGCTTTTCCTGCCCTTGCCTTGTTCGCACATTCTTTTCTTAATTTATGACTTAAATAAAAAAAAAACAGTGGTTTATTTCAACCAAACAAAAAAAGGGGGCATGTAATATTCTAATCTTGCACCTGGTCGGGAGGTAACCTACATGCACCCCAATATATGTCTGGCACCTGCATATGGTCATGACTCCAGGCTGTACAATTCTGGGTGCAGCTGCTCCATCAACATATGCCTGGGCGAGGCAGGGCAACATGGAAACGTCTCCTTTATCATATGCATGCACTTATGATCTTTTGGCCTGGCCTGCTGGTCAGTCATCCTGTAGGTGGAGATCTGCCAACCATCTGAAATTGATGGTGGTAAGTTGTTAAGGGGATTTTTATTTTATTAATTTATTTTCCCGTTCACCGCACACACCTAGTTGTAGAGCAGCAGAGCGCTTTACAGCGTGTGAAAGCCAGTGCTAGGCATGGCATTTATTTTACAGTGGGGCAGTACTGTTGGTGGAAGGTGGGTTAACATGGATTTGGTCATGCGGGAAGTATTTTTATTGTTTTACTGAACTGGAGGATGATGGGGGTGTTCTGAACCTGCAGCGGTATAGAGTACCAGAGGTTTGGGGATTGTTAGGAGAAGGACTGCTTGCAGGCCTTTTCTTTGTGGGCTAGTTTTGAATCCAACCTTTTGATGCATTTGCTGTGGAAGAAGCATTTTAGCCGCCAGATATGTTGGTGTGCCATCTGTTAACCATAAGCAACTTGGTCACTCCTAAATCCTTTCCATGTTTGGGGTACCGCAGGGTTTGCCATCATGCCCGTTACCATTTTCCATCTATGAGTAACGTCTGCACGAGTCCTATAATAACAGGATAGACAATAATTGGCTAAGTTTCTATTTTGTTTAAAAAAAGATCTCTGTTATTGCCAGCCCCTCCAACTGCTTAAAACAAACCCTATTCGGCCCCAAGTAAAAACCTTGGCCGTAGTTTTCAATACGGACCTTGATATGTTCTCACAAATTAACTTTGTCATTAGTTCATCTATGTATTATGTGAAATGATTTAAAAAAATGTTTTTATTTGACAACCACCTGAAAATCTGAAAATCATCGCCAGTGCTATTGTAGGCTTCAAAATTGACAATTGCAATGCTTTTGGCAGGCTGTTCAAAGCATATACATATTCAATTGCTTCAAAACCAAGTGGGCAGGATTAATAAAAATACTCTTTTACATGCTCACATTTCCACAAAACTGAGAAACCTATGCCAGCTCCCTGTTCAGGCCCAGATTGAGTTCAAGATGGATACTTTTGCATATAAGTGTCTCGGCTATAATATTCCTAGTTACATGAGGCCCATGCTTTATCCTTATCCCCTAGCAGGAACCTAAGATCAGCAAACTCTCTTTGTCTGACTATGGCAAGATTCAAGTTAAAGTGCTCAGGAGGATTCACTTTCACGTCCAGAGCCCTGTCATTTGGAATCGCCTTCCCCTGGAACTGAAATCTCTTTCCCTCTTGGTCAGTTTAAGAAACAGCTGAAAAAGTACGTTTTTAGGAAATCTTTTTCAATTACGTCCCCATTTTTTAGTACTCCTGTTTTGCCATTAAGTGAGCAAGCACCTTAATATCACTATGCACACAATTATAACATAAAACTGCATAACAGGTGGCATTTAGAAGGGATTCCTTTGGAATCCGCCTGCTTGTAGCAGGTGCAGATCCTAAAAACAGACATGCGCCATAGCAATCCATTAGTTTTACGCCTACATAACAATGTCAAGCAGACGTAAAACTATGTGCCATTTGAAGATGGAAGAGGAATGTACGGTGGAAACGTTGCTTCTGTTTCATGTCCCTTACTCCTCCTCCAAATGTTTTGAAAATGTCCTGCAGTGTAAAAAGGAGGAGTAAACTGCATCCACCTTGTTTTTAAGCTAGCATGTGCACTTAAGGTATAGAAAAGTACTCTACCAGACTTTTGTTGGCATTGTGAATCTCTGCACAGTAGTTTAGCTGACCAGCTGTCGCATGAATAACTATTTTAGTTTTGCCCAAAATTTGGTGATGCCAACTTTTCCAAAATATTCCTATATATAAAGGCTTTTGGATTACTGTAAAGATACATTGGAATTCAGTTCTTTTTCCCTCCTGGTATGCATACATTCAAGATTAATCTATGCATTCTAGCTTGCTGTTTTTTGGTTTTGCCACAAATAAACACCACCCTGCATTGTTAGGGATTACACCCTTCTGTTGTTTATCATTTACAGACAGGGGCATTGGCACTTAATTTTTTAACAACTGAGTTATCACTACTCATATAAAATAGAAATGGGTGTGGGTGAGCCACCCATTTTCAACAGACAAATGTATAGGATTAAAAGATGTAATTAAGTAAAACTGCATTGGAAGTAGATACCTACCGATGAAGGTATTGCAACACAGGGTTGTAAAATTGAAAAGCACAATGTACTATAATAGGTTTCTATAATTGATAACGGAGCTGAAATATTAGTTGACTAAAGATGTTTGATATTTTCTCTTTTCATTATTTTATTTTATTATTTTACCTTGCTTCCTTTCTTCAACCTCATCTTAATCAATGTGATTTATCCAAACTGGAATGGTAATTACAATGCTTGAATAATTGTTTTAATTGATATTATATGACTGTACCTTGAAACATTACCAATCATGAATATGAATTGATTTATTCAACTAGATTGTATAAAGTAATGCCTTGCAAATGACCAAAGGGCGAAACATGTGTCAGCAAGATCAAAGAATTTAGCACCTAATAAATTCAGATTGAAGATCAATTTTCTATGTTAATAATTGTTAACCAATGTATTTGGTAAATTACTTGTAAGCATAAGTGCAAAACCGGGAAAGTGTATTGAATTTGAATGCTTCTGTTATTTATTTATTTTTTTATATTGTTTATTTTCATTTTACCAATACAGGAATACATTGAATCATGAAATCAATACATTACAGCATGAGCAACAAAGTAAACCACATATGAATACGGAAAGAGAGAGAAAAAAAATATATTAAATAAATAAATAAATAAAAATACATTTCTTCTGCTAATACAAAATCATAAACATCTTTCCAGTTAATACAGATCTAAAAATACATTCCACACCTTAGCATGCACTTGTAATTTCCTAAGCCGCCTGTACATCACCCTCTCAATATTCGCCAAGGAAATCATCTCATCCGTCCAACCTTCCACTGTCGGTGGGATCTGGGATTTCCAACCCCTCAAGATCATTTTCTTGGACACTTTAGCGCCCTTGAACAAAAACTTTTTCTCAGATACAGAAAGATCCTCCAGTAATTCACCACAGCCCAGAACCATCGTCTTAAAATCCAAATCAATGTTACAATCCAGGACCCGTAAGCACATTGTGCAAACCTCTTGCCAGAAGCCTCTCACTCTGACACAATCCCAGAGCATATGTTCAAGAGTTCCAACCTCCAAACCACAACACCAACACACATCAGAGTCAGACATGCCTCTATTCTTGAGCCTCTCCGGACACCAAAACACTCTGTTTAGAATTTTAATTTGCCTAGATCGTTCACACAAATTAACCGAGCAGAGCCGCACATTCGCACATATCTCATTCAACATATCAACGGTAATCACACAATCCAATCGTCTGCTCCACTCCTCCATCAATCCCGTGTTATCTTTGTAACCTGCAAAGATCCGATGATACAATATGCCCAAAACAGATCGACAACCCATCACCATATTTTCCAGAACCTCAAGTCCACTCACACCAACATCACCAATCCACCGTTTCAATTTCCTGTAATCCACAACAGACATATTCTCAATATTAAAATCAGCACATAACACATCAAAATGAATCCATTTCCCATCTCTGTAAATGCTTCTGTTATTGTGGTCGCTTAGATAGAACTGTGGATGAAAGTGCTAGGCGTGGTCTGTGTTGACGCTCTTATGAGATTGTTAAACTGTATACTTTATGTCAGTATATGTTTTATGTCAATAAAAAAGTTAATAAAATAAGAACAATGGTTAAGCTCATCTTTTGCTTCCTTCTGGTTGGACAGATGCGCAAAGTCTTCACAGATCTTGGGCCACTTTGTTTTATTAAGCTTGAAGGGGAGTAAGGTTTCAAGCCTGCGTGATAGATTTCTGGTTATTGCGGGAGTCAAAAAGTAGTTTTCCTCCAACTTTGGGTTTTGCTTCACCATCAAGCTCAATGCCGGAGCTACAATCAGCTATAAGTATTCCTAAATCCCCTAGTTCTGGGGTAGTGCTGTGACTCCCCTAGGTTTTCCTATGTACAAGCTTCATATCTATGATGGGGCCAACCTTTAACAGTTGCTACTGCCTCTTGCTGGTATAGAAATGTTTTACGCAACTTATTTAGTGATGTAAGTGCTAATGAAAAAATCAATTAGTTTATAGGGGGTTATTTTTAATTTTTATAGACCTACAACATTCCTGATTGTTTATTCTATATAAAGGTTATGATGCTCTGCCTCTGTGTAGAGAAGCAGATGTGCACGTCACTCATAGAGCCCACCCCCCACCTCCATTATATTGGAGGAGCAGCAAGAAAGCACTATGCATGACACCTGGTATCATCTTAATACCGCATTGAGGATATGAAAGATGTTATGCGCTCAGACAACAGTACCGAATGTACCCTCAAACTGAAGTGGTAGAATGAAGTCTGCAGACACTTCCGGACATAGAAGAACTATAAGTAAAGTATGAAGGGTGTAAAGTGAAGTCATGAAGAGAAGAGACGAGGACACAATGAAACAATATACGGATACTTATAGAATGAAGCTGTGACTGAAGTAACAAAGTGAACATACATGCAAAATGTGAATAAATCATATACGCTGAGAAGATAGAAGAAATGCAGTAAATGTATATACGCAGAAACGCAAAGGTAGATGAGAAATATAGAAGCTTGCTATAGTAGAACATATAACACGGGTGAAGCAGCAATGCTGGCGAGATAGATGTCAGTTTCGTATAATAGTAAGCTAAAATCCCCAAGGAGAGAGACCAAGGCTGCAGAGCTGACAAGCACTGGAATACAGATTCATGTAAGAACACAGAATATTTGTTTGGCTCAGGTTCAAGGATGCCGCAGCAAGAAGCAAACACAAGGCACGAAAGGAGTTGAAGAGGATACACCTGTACATGGGCCATATTTCACGTAGACTAAGCAAAGGAGTGAACATTTGTGAATGCCAAGTATTGGACAATAAAAGATGCAGAAAGCATTTGCAAGACGGTCAACCAAGTCTCCAGAGGCCAAGGGAAGTAATAGCAGCCAGTATAATTGAATAAAATAGCACTAAATAAGAGGACAGAATGGACAAATTATGGTCTCCTCTCTCGTGGTGCAAGACCAGAAAACAAGGCCTATTCATAACGCTCCATACAAAGGTAGCCAATGTACTGTCTCTCCCTTTAAAGTTCTGAGGAAGAGAACAGTCAGCAAGGTCAACTACAAAGAAGAGGCCTTGGCTTAGGGCCTAACTGATAAGAGATGGTAGGCTAATTGGCCAAGTGGGCAGTTGTCTGATGCTGTTCCCCGCACCTGGGTTTCATTTTGCTTACTTGCTGGTAACGAGCTGAATGTCCAAGGTTGGTAGAGGGTGCCAACCAATCAGGATGGCCTATGTGATAATGGACAAACATTGTTGCAGAAGCCAATCCGCTGCTGTTATTCTACTATTATATGTATTATATGTAGTTAGAGGCTGTTCGGGCGTGCCTACTTGATGGGGGCAGGCAATGATGTTACTAACATCTAAATAAGCCATAGGTATATATGTTCCCTTAACCTATCTCACCTCCCGATAGGTTTTACTATTTGCCACATAGGACGACTTCATAACTAACGTATATTGAGGTATAAAGCCTTTGTGTAACTGAAATGTATTCGAGAGTGTGTGATTTGCGATTTGTTATGCTTGCCAGAGTTCCCTGCTTTATCGAACTGAAAAAAAGTAGTACTTTACCATACTCTCTGAGTCCGTCCGTTTATTTGGGCCTGAAATCAGTTATTGTGGTAATACCATCCAGCACTTGATACGCGCTAGGTGCTACTACACATCTGTTTTTCTAAATCAAGTGCAATGTTTTTGAGAGCTCCTATCCAGAGGTGCTGACATGTTTCAAACGGTCCCAGTCAAAATCAATGTTTTTCGGTATTTTTTCTGCAATGTAATGTACCACTCTGTAATGTCTGTCGGTAAAATCACAAAATCCGTTTCAACCATATCTTATTAGTGGCATTCTTCTTGGAGTGAAAACACACTTTTTGGACAGGCTTCAATGAAAATAATCAGTGTGGCTGTGCCACATCATGCAAGTCAATTTCCCAACGAGCCCTGGCTGCCAGTCAGGTAATTGGCAGCAATGCTGGCCCAGGCCACTGCCTTGTATTTTTACTAGCAGTAGGAGGCGACCCACTGATGGCAAGGGTATGAGTTTCTAAAGGTGGCAACTTTAAAACCTTTATGTTTATTTTAAAGGTTTAATGCGTTTCCTTTTTGTGTGTGACAGATGGATTATCTCAGTGCGCCTAGCGTAACTGGTAGTCAGGGAGTTATTCCCCCACTTCAAGGCGGGAGGAACTGTTTGGCTCGCTTTGGTCGCGGTGGACGCTCTTTAAGTAGTGTTGCTCGTTCCTGTGGAGTCTATGTGAGTCAGGGTGAGACATGGTTACGACTTGTCCAGCTGCCCCTTCTCTCTACACTTGAGCACCCTCCATCTTGTGACTGGGAGAAGTCTTCCCCCTTAAAAGGGGATCCACCTGAAGGGACTCGACCCACACCGTATAGCTGACGTCAAAAGCTGCCAGGCACTTAACAACAAGTAACTCCCCTACCCCCCACACCTTTACTGATAGAGAAAGTGTATGTGATGGAGAGGAACAGAGGCAGAGAAGGAGAAAAAGAGAGAAGCAACAAAATGCACATGTCAAGCTATAGCAGAAGGCGTTTTTTTGGCTTTGCTACATGTAACCTGTGCTTTGTGCACACTGTGAAGTAACCAATATTGCTATTTGCATGAGATCGTAGGCAAAGATTGTGAATATCACACAGCTGTCAATGGTGAGTCTTGCAGGGCAGTATCATTGTCCTTGCAGCAGTCCTATTTTAATGAGCAAAATACCATGAATGTAAATACTGCAGCCCTCACTGCCATTTCGCAATATAGCAAGACCCAGACCCTGCTCATTATACGTCCCTCTGCACCCCTAGCTTTTCATAGACCTTGTTATCCTTAATCCCATGCTCTAATTTATTTATTTATTAAAAATTCTTATATCATCGCGCCACACGCCCGTAGGCATGTCCCATTAGGCAAAGTCAACCTTGAGAGCCTCAGGCGCTAGGATCAGACCGCTCTAGCATGAGCTTGGTGCTAGCATCATTTCTGATCCACTCCTTCACTTTCTGACTGTCTCCTATTTTCTGTGGAGACTCGCGGGCTTTGTCGCTACACATCCGGCGCAGAGAACAAGCCGCCACGGAGTGATCAGTCATCCACTTACTTGATATCCTTGCTAATACATACCATCAAGATAGCTAGGTTTCCATTCTAGGTTCTATCAATAGTGCGGCCCGAGAGCAGGTTTGAGTTCCTTTTTGTGCCCTCCTAAGCCACATACCACTGTTTTTTTTGTTGTACCAATATTAACCTAACCAGATGTCTCCCCTAAAGCATAAAACCAGCAGAGGCCTTATATATTGCAGTAAATGTGAGCCTTAGTTTTACTAACGACTTATGTATGGTCATTTGGCAAGTGTGTTATATGTGCTATGTTGTGCTAATAGACATATTTACTGTGCCAAACCACCACTGTAGTAGTTTCAGAGTGCCTTTTGTAACGAATATCAAACACTGTGAGAAAAATGTTTTACGATGGGGCCTAGGATGTTTATGCCTGGTTTGGAAAGAAGGAGGCCTCACTCCTTACATTTTAAGACTGTGCAACTGTACCTCTACACTCGGTCGCTTGTGTTCCCTACATGCGCCAAGATACCTCTGGGTGGCAATGTGCTGCACACATTTAAATAAGGAAACGCTTATGAACCCGTGGCAAGTACTGTGGTTAAGTACTGCTTGGCTGCGAGTTCCTCTGGTGCTTTTGCTCGCCGTCTGCTGCTACGTGCTACAAGTGTGAGAAGACTCACAAGGGTCCTGCTAGCCCTTTAAGAAGGTGAAGCTTTAACACAGACGCTCTCGCGTCGTGACATAGACTTTGTTCTACCTTGCTTGGACTTTGTTTGTTTGGTTTTTGACCGTTGTCACCCTTTTTACAGAGTTCTGCCTCCACCTTTGACCAGATTGGTCATCCTAATATAAGCAGAACGCACGCGAACCCGCGCGCGCACCCGTGGCAAGTACTGTGGTTAAGTACTGCTTGGCTGCTTAGCTGCGCAGCCAGTGCCGGTGTTTCCCACTGAGCTAGTCTGCTTCGATTTGTTTTGATCGTATCATTACACTACCTTGGCGGGCCTAAGAGTGCTTTTCAAATAACTGCCATCGCGCCTGCAGTGCGCATTGTATCTGTTTGTAACATCTTCACAATTAGATTTTCTAGTTTTCAGGTTTATTATTGATTTTCCCTGTTTTTTGTGTTATTTGAAATTGTTTTAGTAGATGGCTTTTAACTTGACTTCGGGTATGTCACACGCCACTGATGTATTTACCAATTCAACTACTCCTAAAATGGCCCCAGTCAGTTGCGCTGTTCGCGCATCATGTACCTCTCACAAAAGTATTAATTTAATGCCCACTCACGTAGTGGTCCTCAAACCACCTATTATTGAGCCAGCATTTGCACAAATTAACTCTCACCCGATGAGTTTGCATTTACCGCGGCCCCAGCTACAACCTTTTTTCAAATCTTTACCTTTTTTTTCACGTGACAAAGAAACTTCTACACATTATCTGTCAGATCAAACAATGTTACATACTCCATTAGCCTGTGCGCTACCTCTGTCACCTCGAGATTTATCACCTCCTGTTGACCGTTCTTCCTGTTCTACTGGTGCAGACCTCTCACTTCACGCAAGCCAGTGCGAATCAGCTATTTCTATACCTGATGCCTCGCCATCCTCCCATGAAACAGCTGAGAGGTCGAGGTGCACATTGCCCTACAGCCCTGTCTCCTTTGTTTATCCAACGCCACGCAGAGTGATACCTAATGTTGCAGAAATAGCTGCAATACTGCCTTCCCTTTTGATTGAAGTGGCCCTTGGCGCTATTAATCTTACCCTACAAAGCCTTCTTAAACTATTCGAAGGTTTAGATGCCAAGGTGAATAAACAGGCCACCGAAACAGAACAATTAGCACAAGGGCAAACTACTCATTTGCATCACCTTATAACAGCTGTAAGCGATGTCAGAACGGAAGAACATGTCTCGAGTGACTGTCTTTCAATTGTGACGGTAGGCTCCCCTGTGGCCCCTCTTTGCACTTCTTTAGCAGTGCTGCCTGCCTTCTCTAATGTTATTACTAACAGTATGCAGGTAGAACCAATTGCCAGTGCAATAGAAGAACACGAGTCGTGATGCAGTGTCCCTGATATATCCCTCGGCCAGGATACTAATGAAGTAGTCCCTGTCTCTACTCAGCCACAGGAAAAAAAATCTAAATTGTCTTGTCTGGCCCAGAAGACTGACAATAATAAGAAAGACAAAAAAATACAAGAAAACACAAACAGACGGATGGGAGTGTGGTCTTGTCCTCAAAAAACAACTTAAATGCTAGACTTCGGATAGATACTCTTCATGCCTTTTTTCCAGTTTTAAATCTGCTATTTCCCAAGATCTGATTCTAAAAGAAAAAGAGTCAGTGCCACCTTCAAAACCAGAGGTAGACGTAGAGATTTCCATCACATTACTACCTATGCAACCGGTCCCTATATCCGAGTTAAGTCCTTTGACCAAGGTTGTTGAAGCTAGTATACCCGTCTCCTATCCTCCACTAAATGACTTGATACGTGAACTTGATCGTGTTGCGAATAATCCACCCTCCAGCTCATGTATCAAATCTACCACAGTACCACTCACCCAATCAAATTCCAATGTCATTTCCGATTCAGGGAATGATCTGGTGTCAGCCGCTGCGCTTGACCACATGAAAGAAGCAGTTCACAAGTTATCTCCTTCAACGTATTGAATCTGAAGAAAAAGAAAAATCTGCCCCAAAGCTGAGAGATCTACAATTGCAACATTGGCTTTTGCCAGGTGACACATCTTCACAGTTGCCTGTTTCTTCAAAACAAAATTTTCTAGTTCAGTCACGAGAGTCTCCTGCTCCTGCACAAACTTGCCCGAGTGGCTCTGGACAGTTCTCCAATAGGGGAGACACTTCCACCTTCCTTTCACAGCCTAAAACAAAGACTACATCTGTATCTCGACATATCCAACAGCAGTTTCGCTGCCACTCGCTCATCCTCAAATGTAGAGAAGGGGCCTTTCCATCCTACAATTTGAACAAATGCAGTGTGCTTAATATTTATTTCATATTGTGGAACTGGAGGATATTTCATCTGGTGATATCAATCAGATGGAGTTCATTTCAGAATACACGTGTTCGGTGGTCAGACTTTGGATTCCATCAGGAGTTGTACTTACTACAATATGGAAAGCCAAACTGCAATTTTTCAGTATGGGCTTTCTATTAGCGCAAGATCCTGCTCGCTCAAATTCTAAATCTCTGTCAGCTTGTCAAGCAGTTAACTCCTATCCGAGTCACTTGAATGGTAACGCATTACAGCAATCACATTCTTTTGCATCATAACAACCAGCAAACTCTTCAAGCATATGTTGTTCCATAGCTAGTTGGAACACACGCGGGCATTCCCATCTCCAAACGTCCATACATGGCTTTCTTTTAGAATACTACATCATAGCACTCCAAGAAACCTGGCTCATTCGATTACCTGTCTGGAACAACTATGAAGTTTCGTTGATTCTTTTGGTTGCAGTTAATATGAGAAAAGGTCTCTCAATCTTACCATGGGATTCAGAGTCAGCTTATCTTCAATTAGTCCAGATCATGTGCTTACCACATAGAATTGCTCTCATCAACATGTATCGCAATCCTCTTGGGCTCACAGATGAGGCTTTCTATATAGACATCACTCGACTACTTGACTTAGTAATGGTTACGCCCGGAATTACCGATACGATAATTGTTGGTGACTTTAATCTAGACTGTTTTTGCCCTAAAACCAAGTTGAACTTCCTTAATGTTACCCGCTGGTCCACCTTTATGAGTGAGAGGAATTTTTATATGGTTAACAACTCTGTAGAAAGCGATAGACCAGCCCGTCCTACCTGGCAGCGGGAGAATGCGAGTAGCATCATTGACTATATTTATGTCCCCTCGACCCTGAGTGGGCATATTCAATCATTTGATATTATACCACAAAAGAATAGTGATCATAATCTGCTATCGCTAACGATTGGGTGGTTACAGAAAATTCCTACACAAGTAATATATCCTCAAGATCTAACAGTCAATAATGCTAAAACTCGCCTTCGATGGTCTCAATCAAATCTCATGACTCTTTAGAAGTTATCATCACATAACAATACTCAATGTCTCTTGATTATCCAAATCTATTTACTCAATTTCGAAATTTTGAACATTCTTCCTCTAAAGTGAAGCCTTGTCATCGACACTCCTTCAATGTTGCTATAAAAACAAGAAAAGCACAATTTAGACATGAAAAGAAATCAATTCTTCTTTTGCAGTCCTCGTTTACTGCTCAGCTTTTAAAAACTGCTAATTGTAAATATCGTAATTGGCTTCGATTTTACAGAGCACAGATCCTTCAAAATGATGGTGAGCACATGCTCAGACTAATTGCCAACAAAAGTTCAGCCGAAATCTGGGCTATCTTTAACTATTGTGCTCAACAGTACCAACCATTGCTACAAGCACGCAATGTTACTGAAGCCCAATGCATAGCACATTATATCAGCTTATACTCAGACAGCAGTTTTTCTAACCTGCCCATATCAGCTCAGCAGGATGCTGAATGGCTAGTAGAATGTTCTCCTTCTATTCTTGTGGACTATATCAAAAAAATTAGCCCTTCCAGAGCGATGGGTCCTGACGGGTTTAGCAACTCTATGTTTAAAGCAAACCCAGGCATATGGGCAGAAATCCTAAATAGTCTTTTGCACCAGATTATAGTTTCACGCATAATTCCCATATCCTGGAAAACATCTATAATTGTGCCAATCCATAAAAAGGGTGATCAGGAGAACCCGCACAATTATAGACCAAAAGCACTTTTAGAAGCGCCAGGTAAGCTTTTTTGCAAAACTGATTTTGCGTGACTTTAACTTGTGGACAGACTACCAATATGCAAGATCCTTTCCAGACTGGATTCCTGGCTGGCATAGGTACTAACATAAATTTGTTGTGTTTGAATGCATTAAAAACCCAATGCCAAATAAAAAAACAACCCATATTTTTCGCCTTTGCTGATCTGCATACTGCCTTTGATGCTATTTCTAGCCCCCTACTCTTTTCCAAACTCAAAAGAGATAATTGCCCTCGTACGTTGTTTGAAATCATCTGTTCTTTACATAAACATACCTCAATTCGTATTAGATTAAATACCGAGGGTTTATTGTCGGCTCCTATTCCTACGGGATGGGGTCTTAAACAAGGTTGTCTGCTCACGTCAGCCATTTTCAATTACTTCCTACATGACGTTAGACAAACTTTTACAACAATATCTTCTGATTCACCGAAATTAAATAACATCCCAATACAAACTTTAATGTATGCTGACGATTTGGTTCTTATTTCAAAGACCCCGAGTGGTTTACAAAGATTGCTTAACAACTTTGATATTTATATAGAACAAAATGAGTTGAAAATCAATAAAAAGAAAACCCAAATAATCGTTAATTCGGCAAACAAATCTAATGCAATTAATTTTCACTTGAACATTAAATCAAATACATTTTTAGTAGTTCCAAACTACACTTATCTCGGGATGATATTTGAGGGTACTATCGTGTCTAAAGGTCATCTAGAATTAGTAAATCAGAAATTAGCCACAGCGATTTCTCAGACTAAAATCATATTACATCGCTTTTGGCAAATTTCCCTTGTAACCAGCCTTACTTTACTGGAGACAAACAACGCCTCCTTGTATCTTATATGGCATTGAATGTCAATCGGTGTGGTCCAAGCAGACTCTTGATAGGCTTGAAACAAAATTCTGGAAGACTGTCTTGCATCTCCCACAATGCGTCCTCGCCTCCTGGATACGCTATGAATTGGGATTGGTTTCTTTATACACTTAGTATCAATGGAGAATTTGTGCCCTGTTTCGCAAATGCCTAATAACAACTTGTGATGATAATATCTTGAATTTTTTGTCAAACTATACATTCACATCGTCTCATAATTTTGTCAAAGGATGGCTAAAGGGCAACTTTTATATTCTTCTGACAGCTGAGGTGTCCATTAATATTCTAGTAACCAATCCCGACAGAGCTAAATCCTTAATCTATTTTAATGATTGGATTAGCACGAGGGATGAATGCTTAAGCTATAAACATACCTCCACCCAGAGATTTCAACATAAAAGCGTTGGTACACCAGAACCCTATTTGCTCAAATTTCCATCTCCTCATACACGTATCGGCATACTACACCTACGCTTTAACTTGTGGCACACTCGTGACATTTTGGCTAAACGTAGATTTATTCCAGAACATGCTCTTTTTTGTCTTTTTTTATGTCTTCTGAGGCACCTGAGACGCTAGAACATCTTATTTCATGATGTCCTTTGTTAATTCAAGAACACTTAAAGTATTTTAGTTATCATTGTGTCCAGCTATGATCGTTTGATTCAAACAAAAGATGGGATTATTTGATGTGTACCAAAAATGTTTCAATTCAAATAGCAACTGTAAATTTCTTGGTCTCATTGAAATTGGAATGATAATGCTCATTGACAAATGGTCTTGGTTCTAAGAGTGATTAAGCTTCTGTTCTAGCAGTTTCATATATAATGCCAGACATTGTTACATAGATTTTTAATACACATTTGTCTATGTTATTTGGATGAATTTATTTATGGTAATAGTACTCTGAATCTTGAATTTTCATTTTTTTCTTGAAATGTAATTAATGGAAACCTCTATTGCTCCTTGAGGGGAAACACTATTTAAGATCTTGTAACTCGAAATGCAAATTGTGAAATTCCTTTCTTATATTTATATTTTATGTAAATCTTTTGATTGTAGTTTTTTTTTAATGACATTTTTAGTATAAATTTACATTTGATGTTTTGTACATATATTGAAAAGTTGATTAATTTCAGGTAAATCAATAAAAATAAATAATAATAATTAAATAAGGAAACTTTCCAGCAATTAAAGAAGATCATTGGGGCCCCTCAGCACCAACTGGCATTGGCGTAGGAAATGGGGGAGGGGGGACAAGGGGGACAAATGCCCCCCACAATTTTAAGTGGGGGGATATAATGTAATCTATTCCCCTCACAATGAGAAGCGAGGCGAGGGAAAGGCAGGGGTTATTGTTCATTGCAACTGTGAAGGCTTTGCCTGTGCCAGTGCTGTGCTGCCTGCCAGGGGCCAGTTTGCAGAAACTGTACACCAGTGCAAGTGCAAAAATTGCACAACATTAGCACAAGGGCATATTAGAAAACTATTGCACCATGACAAGTGCAATTTGGCATGGTATAAGCACCTGGGCAAAAAGTGCCATAGTGCAAAAAAGATGAATTTTCAATGCATTTTTTTACCAGTCCAAAGTTTGCTCCATTGCTAATACCATTCCGTATTAGCACT
Source organism: Ambystoma mexicanum (assembly GCF_040938575.1). NCBI lineage: Eukaryota > Metazoa > Chordata > Amphibia > Caudata > Ambystomatidae > Ambystoma > Ambystoma mexicanum. The sequence goes on from NC_090921.1 coordinate 990,024,403, forward strand.
AGGGCAAACTTTGACCTGTTACAATAATGCAGTCAAAATGTATCTTTTTTGCCCAAGGACAATTTTTGCCCTGGTGCTTATACCATGCCAAACTGCATGTGTTCTGGTGCAATTGTGTTGTAATATGTCCCTTTGTTTTGAAATAAAAAACAGGGCAAACTTTGCCCTAGTGCTAATACCTAGTGCAACTTTGCACTTGCACCGGGGCAAAGTTTCTGTAATCTGGCCCAAGATATTTCTTTTCTGCATGCGCATTTGAGGGACACGACACCGCCCGGGCCGGGAAATAAACCACAGGTGCCCTCTGCTCCTGAGTGTCTGCTGCTCCCTCCCCCAGTGCTTGAATCACATAATGCGCAGTGCACTACAGACAGCGCAAGCGCAGCCCGGGGGAGGAGGGAGGGCAAGGGCAACCAGTGTCGAGTCTGCCGCGTGTTGAGGAGGCGGCAAGTGGAGCAGGCAAGCAGTAACGTGCTCAGGCTGGCGCGCGTGTCGGGCCCTGCCAAACTACCATTGATTTTGTGCTTGACAAGTTGACATTGATTTCATGCGAGGACAGGACTGGCCCATGCAGTTCTGTGCGAATGCCTGGGGCCAATCTGTTTTTTCCTTTTTTTCTTGGAAAAGTCATGCAACTTTTGTTGTTGTCCGCTCCGTATCTGTCAGGGCTCAGCGGGATCCTTGTGCCCTCCATGGCTGTCATCATGCAGTGCTGAACAGACAAAAAGATAGGGGAGGGAGTGGGACAGGTTTCTGGGCCACCACATACACATTCCCGACCCCCCCTTCCAAAAAAGGACCTGCCCAAGACACAGCACCTCCTGAGGACCTGGCCCCTCTCTCTTCACCTCGGTATTACACTGTGCAGGGCTGGAGCGTGTTCCAAGAACAGGACCCGATCGTTAGGACAGTGGCTACTAGTACAGTATTTCCATGGGATCACGCATGAAGTGTTAAAGCTGCATTCAGTGTGTGTACCATGTCCAACTCAGCCAAATGTCCGGTGCTGGGATGGGATTGCCTGTTATATGCATCTACAATACCCCTTATTGGTATGCTAAATGAGACAAGTATTGACCCAATGTGTACAAGGGGTGCAAACAACACCACACTGGCTTCTCGTGCATTTTCATGTGTAAAGGAGATTTATTTCCCTGTCTCTCCGTGGATAGGACTGTGGCAGAAAAAGGACTAGGTACCAAATATATGGCCCGTAAACACAAATTGCTAATTTTGATTTATTGCAACAAACTCGTGCTTGGATGTGGGTGTATTTTTGTGTGAAAAGGGTGTGGTGAATGAAGGTTTTTAAATACCATTGGGTCAGTATTATGATGAATACTACCAGATGTGGCCCGCCAGGTGCACCAAGTCGCAAACCCCCTCGCGTTGGCCCACAAAACCGGTGCACACTAGTCTGTCAGGCCAGCTCTTCAGGCAAGTCTGAGTTTGGTCTTCTTGTCTCAGTTTTCTTGCGGCAGATACATGTTCTGAATACTCACATTTTGAATACTCACAAGGCATAGAAGGTTGATACCACTCCCTCTTCCCCCTCTGCTCTTAAATATTGTGTTGTAATTGTTGTAATGTTCTTCCCACTCTCCCTCCCTCCTTGTCTTGTGGGTGCTTTGAAATAGTATATTCTTATTGTATAAGTGCATTACAAGCAAACAATGAATAAATAAATACATGTTGCTTCTATCTCCTGTTGACAGCATCTCCCAAAGCATAAGGAAGAGCTTTGCTTCTGTGGTGTTTTAGTTTTGAGTGGTGGGGTAGTACTGCCTGTCTGGGATAGGATAAGAGCACCTAGCATTTGGCAATACCCTTTGTGTGGCGTGAGCGTCTGGGTATCTGCTGACAATGGTTGGCATACGGGGCAAATACTTACCCTTTAATGGAAATGCCGAGCACACGCTGATCATTTGATGATGATATCTGCTATATGATCTGAGAAGCTGGCATTTGATTGTACTCCCTGGAATACGATTTGCTTACTTCAGCATATGAGAGCAATATCTAAGGCCACTTATATTTCATCAGCATGCCTGCTAGATGATGCGAATTAATGGAATATCTGGCTTTGTATGTGAGTACTTGGCAATTAATCTAATTGCTTGGCATCAGCGTTGGTGGAATAATCTTCAGAGGGGGGTGTGCTGGCATCACCTGACCAAACAAATAGCATTTGCTAGCAATCCTGGTGCGAGTGTAGCCAATAAGTGAACACTTTCGACTGCAGCATGTGTGTCAGGAAGTCTGCTTGAGGAAATGTTTGATAGACCACCGCTCTTGTCAGTAACAGGAAACTATCAAATGTTTCTTTGTTCTGGCTGAAATGAGAAACAAATCACACCATTGGATAAGGTCTTATTCTTACACGTATTTGACGTCAGTCAACAAATATGTTAGCAGGCCTCAAAACATTAAGTAGGCATTGACTAGTGATAATGGACTCTTGGTGAGTAAGAAATTGAGTGCTGTGCGTATGTGAAGAATTGGGGGGGGGGCGAGTGACTATTAATGCCTGGCTAATAGCTTGGAACTTGTAATGTTTAGCCCTGATGGTAGGGCACTATAATTGGAGCTACATTTGTGTCGTTCCCTTAAGTAGTGCAGCTCAGTGCTACACTCTTTGTGTTACAGGAATGGGACATCTATAGGAGGTACAGGTTTAAAGGCCATATATCATTACTCCTTATGTTCTGTGCTAAAAAGCATAGGCAGATCACACGAAAATGAAAAAAAGCCCAGATTCTTTATCTTGCATAGTGGGCCAAACATATATCACTCATTCTTAATGCAGCCCTGCAAGGCTAAAACAGCCCTATGCTGTGTAATACTAAAGAGTTCTGTAATGATTCTATGTAATGAGGGGACTGTGTGGTGTGGCAGGAATGAATCACACCTGTTGAAAAGGAAGTTCAGAGTCTTTGCATTTCAATCACAAGCTTACTTCTGAGACACAAAGCAAGTGCTACAGCACTGAATAAACAGCAGCCCAGATGTGCTGTGAAGGAGCCATTGCAAAGTTTAGCAACAAGGGCTCTGCTCGATTTAGAGTGCCACACCGTCTTATTAAAACTGTACCAGTCATGTTGAGAGAGTTGTTGAAAATTTCCCATTGATAGTTTAGTTTCCTTACTGGCAAGTGATGCACAGTTCCATTAAACACACATCATCCAATGCCATGCTGTCTAATACAATTAATAGCAGCCAGTCTGAAAGGTTTTCTATAGGTTTTCTATGAAAAGAGCATTCAAAAATGTTCTTCTGCTAAAAGGAGCAGTCATGTCAAGTATAACGCTGGTTTTTCTGCTTTTAACCTATTGAACATCTTCCAAGAAATGCCTGTACAGTGCCATGAAGTGGCTGCGAGATGGCAAAGAGCACTATGTAAAAATTCCATTGGGCAGTATTCCTCTGAAAAAACTATCCAGTACATGCAGGCCAGGCAGCTCTTTTATATTACATACTGTGGCTATAATATAAGGCCAGCCTTAATAGCATATACAATTCTAAAACAACGCATATGATACTATGTGGATCTGCAGTGTGGGCCTTAAGAGGACTTTTTGACTCTAAACAAATTGAGGGAGAACGTGCTGGAGACCTTTGTTAGGATTAACCCAGAGCCCCCCTAAGGAATTAATCTGGGGTGATTTTGGACTGGCAGCTACTGAGTTTCTAACCCAGGGTCATGCGCTGGGTCTGTATGTTAAACTAATGAAATCACGGGTGCATACTCGCTGGTTAAGCATGGCATTAGTGCAGCAGTAAGTGAAGGCCTTAGCCGCAACAAGAGGAGATACAAATCAAATTGAACACTCTTGATTGTTTTCCAACACCTGTGTACTAAAGTCAATTGAGTAGAATGTGTAAAATAATGTCCTGCAGTACTGCAGTAGGCATTACACCATCTCACATGGCACAGCTGCTTCTATCAGGCACAAGTGCTGAAAATATTGTTAAATACCCAAAAATCGAATATTTCCTTCTCTCTGCACAATTAACATTATCAAGCGTCCATAAGTATTCTTCCGTCTCAGAATTGGTAGACATCTTTCAAAGGTTGCCTCCCACAGAAAGGGCTTTATTTGCACAGGTGGAGAAGCTACTGCAGATCCTCCTAACTGTTCCAGTATCTTCCCATGAGGCTGAGAGGAGCTTTAGTGCTTTGCGTTGACTGAAAACCTGGCTGCTTACAGCTATGACTCAGAAAAGACTCAATCATGTCTGTGTGTACAATACACACAAAGATATAATGAATCTAGTTGACATACAAACAATAGCAACAGAATTTGTCATGCGTAATGAACGCCGCAAAAAATATTAGTTTTTTTAACAAATGTGCATGATCACCATTCACTACAAATAAGTGGGCAGATTTTACTCTGTGGTTCGTGTCTGTAGCAAAGTCCTCAAGGTGTCCCCTGCCCCCCCCCCCCCCAGATTTGATGTGTCTCCTACGCCCCTGCCAACTGGTCCCTCGCTATGGGGTGGATTTTAACTAAGGACGAGTATACTCATTACCAGCATTTAAGGGGTTAAGCAGCATTGTGCTGCCTTAAGGATCCTAATTGATGCCACTTAGCTCCGGTCTTACCCAATGCCCTTTCACTGGGTGTTCCACTGGAATAAAAATGACCACTTGCACTGACTTTGCACTGCAGAAATACACTTTACACAGTTCCATGAATCAGGGTTTGTGTCGGCTGTGCAAAGTCACTTTTCAGCAGTGCAAAGTCACTTTGAACCGTGCAAAAATTCCATTAATCGGGCCCATTATGTCCAACCGGATAGGCATATTTTTATTTGAACGAGCTTGCACTAGCTCTTGCAGGTCACAACTAGATAGAATTGTTAAATGTGAGCCTGCGTCAAATCTAGACAGGATTTTGAATTTTAGCCTGTGCCACATTTATATAGAATTGTGAATATTAACCTGCATTGCATCTAGACAGGATTGTTCAATATTAGCCTGCGTCAAATTCAGGTTGGTGAATATTAGCTTGCATCACATCTAGACAGGATTGTTCAACATTAGCCTGTGCCACATTAGATAGAATTGTGCATATTAGCTTGCATCACATCTAGACATAAATGTGGAGTTATTCATGCTCCACATCTAGAAAGAATTTAGAAATAGATGGGGAAAGAATTGTGAAATTTAGCATGCATCACCTCTAGATAACGATGCCACTAACCAACCCACAAAAAATCTCCTGCTTCTGCATACACCTCTCAAACTCTAACCAAACACAACCAAACCTCTAAAGCCCCCCCAACTGCAGGTACTTCACTACACCGGAACAACAAAACAAATCGCAAATAGCCTCGCACAACATAGCACAACGGTTACCAACCGAACTTATGCTGCCAACAGCACATCAACTGCTCTCTTGCACTTTTACCACTCGGTCCTACTAACTCACCCCACCCACTTTCCTTTTCAGATCCGCCAGAGTGCCTGGGGACCACTCCTGTGGTGATAGTGCATGGTACACGTGTCCTTTAACATTAACATTTGGTGCACATAATGTTGCTGCTGCCAGCATGTCCTCTTCCCCAGGGTACACACCCACTCCCTGTTGCAAGCAGCTCGGCTCCAGCTACATGCAAAGGATTGGATTGATTCCAGGGATTGGGTATGTAAAAGTATGGCTGTGGAGGCCAAAATGTATGCAATGGGAGTTTTAAAAGGGTCATGTTAAACTAGTAAGGTCTCACTCTCGATAACTGATGGAGAAAGTGGGGGGCAGGGGGGTGCAACCCATCATCAATGGGACAAAAATACGTGGAATCCATGCTGCTACTGAGAAATAGAGCAAGCATATTTCACCCAGGGTTCTGCAACCTGCGGCTCTCAAGACGTTTTTGACTACAACTCCCATGATCGCTCCCCATTGACGCTGCTGGTTAGGCCAAAACATCTGGAGAGCTGAAGGATGCATACCTGGCTGCTCCACGTAGCAGAGATGTGTGCACCAAGTCAGAGGTAATGTAATATGGATAGTCCGTCATGCTGGGCCAGTTAACGCTGTAGTGGTCTCCCAGCACTGGCAGGGCCGCAGGTTGGTGAACTGTGCCTCTGGCAGGGGAATCAAGACAAGAATTTGCAGAGGAGAGGAGGGGGATGGAGTAGAAGGAAGGCAAAGTAGGAGCAGATGCAGACAAACGGAACAGGAATTATTGATGAGGCCTGGGGTAGGCAGGTATAAGGGCTGTGCTTGTTTTGAGTTGACCTGAGTCAAGAAGCTTGGGCAGAGTACACCAATACTAGGTGTACGAAGTGTTTAACACTTTTTTTGTGGTTCCCAGTCCAACCCTTGGTATGGTAATGGCTATCGTCCACCAAATCCAACCCCAGTAGATTAAACATCTGTTGCTTGGAAGACATGTTCATTGTATTGGAATATTTGGAATATTTGGGATTTTTTAAACAAAGAAACCCTGGATGAATAATCAATAAGAAATGAATAATGTTTGTTAAAGAAAATGGGGCAAACCGGTTTTGCCTCAAACATAGTCTTATCATTTTTTTATTTTATTTTTTATTAGGATTCAATTGTTAATTAACAATTTTTACAAAACGTGATTATTTCTCCCTTTTCCCAATGATTTGTAAAAAAAATGTTTTATTCTTAGTTGGTCCGTGTGTTCCAGTTGTTGTTGTCTCTTTAGCCTTGTGTCCTGTTTCTTGTTCCAGACCAATACACTGTAGGATCATTGCTGTGGCCACTGCCAGAGGGATATTATCCCCAGTGATCAGTCTGTGCCACCAATGTTCTTCGTCCCATATGTGTGCTGCTGCCAAGTAATGCCGTAAATAGGCTTCTATCGAACTTGTTGTTCCCAGACATCTTAGGAGGAGATGTCGTATTGTTTCTTTCTGAGTGATATCCTTACAATAACGACATGAGTTGGTGGTGGATTGTCCCCTTATTTGCAAGATCTCATTTAATTTTAGGGCATTTACCAATGCTTTTAGATCAGTGGCACGCAGAGTCCTGTCAGGAAATGTAATTAAGTATTTTGATGGGCAGTCTACTTTTTGCGTGTTTGGTGGCAGGTGTGAAGTTATTTTATAACTGGCTGCTGACTCCAAAGTTTAAATCCAATCCCAGATTTTGTGTTTTTCCTTCACTTTCTCAGGGTTGAAGTCAAGCTCTTCTTTTGAACTTCCCATCTCCTGTAACAGGTTTACATTTTTGTTCATCCAGTCCGTTAACATTCTGTTCCTACCACTTTCCATTTCTTGTCTGATGATATCATATATCTTTGGACGGGGGGTTCTCTTGATTTTGCCGTAAAACATCAGGCTGTTTCTGTCTATGATCCCTTTTAGCGATGGTAGGCTGAGTTATTTTCTGATCGAGGCAATCAGCGTCCCGTTTGGTAGTTTCAAGAGTTTACGCGAATACAGCTCTCCAATTTATTCCAGATTCCCTCTGGCAGTTGTGGAATTGCTTCCATTATGTATGATATCGTTGGAATAACCTTTGCCTTATAAAAGGTCAATACTGGGAGAAGAGAAAATCGGCCACATTTTCTGTCCAAAGCCGCGGTTTGCAATGCTAGTGCGGTCATCTTGGAGTAGAGAACTTCTTGTAATGGTGTTTTGACCGGGCTCTTATTTATTGTGACTCCAAGGTATTTGAAATGTTTGACTGTTCCCAGTTTCTCTTCTTTCAGATGCCATGTCAGTTTTTCCACCCTTCTAGAAGGCTTTTCCATAATCATGATCTTGGTCTTGTTGATGTTAATTTCCAAGTTGTTTCTTTTAGTGTAGTGCAACAAACTGTCTAACTGGCGTTGGAGGCCTATTCTTATGTGGTCCAACAAGATTATGTCATCCGCATAGATCAATCGTGGGACCTTTGCCTCTCCTAATGTTGGTGGGAAGGACCTGATGTTGTCATCCATTTCTTTGATATCCCCCGTGTAGACATTATAAAGGGCTGGCGCTAAGGGGCACCCCTTTTTTACGAATTTTGTTGTTTTTATCAGATCGGAGAGTTGACCAATGCCGTTGCGTCTCGCTCGCATGGAAGTGTCGTTATATAGTAGTTTGAGAGGTTCGAAGAGTGAGCTAGTGCATTTCCATGTTGTTAACATTGCCCATAGTTTTTCTCTATTGATTCTGTCAAACGCTTGCACTAAATCGATGAAAGCGATGAAAATTCTTGGACGGCCCTCCAGGACTTTAGTTTTCAAAATGCTAATCAGCATGATGTTTGCCTGTGTGCCCAAGCTTTTAACGAACCCTGACTGGAATGGGTCGGCTTGACCTGCCATTTTGATCCATGATGAAAATGTATCCAGTAGTAGGGAGCCGAACAGCTTGCCTACCACATTGAGCAGGGCTATCAGGCGGTAGTTTTTTGGGTAGTTTTTTTCACCTTTTTTAAATATAGGGACGATGTTTGCCCTTTTCCATGAAGCCGGTATTGTTCTCGCAGACATACATCTCTCAATGATTTTGTTAATCAGCTCTGCCCACTAAAACGGATTGGCTTTTAGTTGGATGTTCGTGATCCCGTCTGGCCACGGGGCTCAAGAGTTATTCAGTTTGTTGATCTTGGATATGATCGTTTCTTTGTCATTTTCTATGTCCCAGGCCAAGTGTTGCGGGTTGTGATATGTTTCTTCCATATCGTTTGTTTGGTGGAATAGCTCTCTGAAGTGCGTTGTCCAGACATTTGCACTCACACAGTTTTGTAAGTTGTTTTCTGTGGAGGATGAAGTCACTTTTACTAATGACCAAAAGTCATTTACTTTTCTATCGGAGAGAGCTATCAGCATGTTTTCTGTATCTTTTTGGTACAATTTGAATCGATGGTTCTTTAGCCATATGTACTTTTGGCTTTAACTACCTGGACTTGACTTGTTTCAGAAGGATGGTTTTTCTCATGCATGATTACACGCCTCATCACTTTCCTCCTTTCCCTTATTTCTGCGCTATAAGTGTGTAGGTGGTGTTGAGGGTGTTTTGTTAGCATCAGCATTGGTTTCAAATACGGATCAAGAAGTGGTTGATAATCCGGCGCCTGCACAAGGTTGTTTGATGTCTTTTGCTCACTTTGGGCTTTATAGGTTCTCGTGATTGAACAGATCGCTTCCTTCGTTAATTTGAGACGGGAGCCTTTTGAGGCACTTTCCAAGGGGATTCTCATTATTTGTTGGCTGGTTTTTGAGGTAGGCCAAGTGGGCGTTAGGATGTTATGATCGCTATGTTGCGTTTCAACCACTTCAAAGTTTGTGATGATAGAGAAAAAACTCCTTTGAGGCGTAGATGTGGTCAATATAGCTTCAATATACCTTCTAGAGCCGTCTCTTTCCCAAGTCGGGACTGCCTTTTTGGTCTTGTTCATTAAGGAGTGTAGATTGTAGAGATCCAATGACTGCATTAGCTCAGCCCAGGCAGCACCACGCGTCCGTGAGTCTGTATGGTGCCTGATATTTGTGGTTTTCTGATCTGTTGTTTCTCTGTTTTTGCTTTCGGCCATTTCAAAACAGATAGCTTTCAAGTCGCCACATATGATTATATGGCTTATGTTGTGTGCTGCAATGGTCTCTTCAATCATGTTGTCGATGGTGATAAGTGGTTTACAGTGGTTGCTTGTAGGTTCCAGTAGACATTCATCGCCAGGAGCATTTCTGATATGGGGTGCATATTTTGAGGCTTGCGATGGGTCCATGAGAGTAGAACTGCCTGTGCGAAGGTTGTTGAAGTTAAGACCTTCATCCTATTTAAGGGGTTGCCGAATGGACGGCTATCATGAGGCCTGAAGATGGTCTACCTTTTAACCCCTTTAGGGCCGGGACTAGGCTGATGTCCTAACCGTCTAAACTTGGGGTATTCATCAGCCAAGTTTCTTGCAAACATAACAGGTCGAAGTCACCCAGGTTGACATCACTTTCCTTGGTGAGATGTTGCAGGAGCCAAGCGTCAGATATTCTGATGGGCGAGTTTCCAAATGGGTTGCTAAGGAAGGCGATGAACCTGGTGGTGTTGGTTGCTATTTACGATGGTTGCGCTTTAGAGCCCCCGGGACCCACGCTAATTTCTTCAGTTCCTGATCCAAAAGTTCTTTTAAATGCGCTCTGACCGGGGGGACGTATCTTTCTTTGTGATTCTCGTGTCTTAGCATGAATTTCAGATTTGTTGATGGGCCGAGGGGTTTGCGCTCATCAGCTTTAAATGGTCATTAGTTGGCTGAGGGTTCCTCGAGTACTTTGTTTTTTCCTGCCACTGATCATTATGATGGTCATTATGCCTGGGCGTTCTTCTTTTTTTGTTGTTGTAGTAGATCTCTTTTGTTCTCTCTTCTTCTTCTATTTCTCCTCTATGATGGGGAGGTGTTGGCGATCTGTTTTGGTATGAGAACCCATGATGGTTTTCTCTTGTGGTTGGTATTGCCCTGGATCTGTAGTGTCTTGAACTTTGTTTGGCGTGTAGTGGTGTCATCCTCTCCTTTTTTGGTGATCGATTCGAACACTCTATTCCTCGTTCATTGCCTGATCTTTCTCTGATGTCGTAACCCATTCTTTGTAGTTTCCCTGCCTCTTTGACCAGCATGATTTTGATGGTTGGTGATGTTAAATGTAAATAAATGCTGTCAAAGCAGCAGCTTCTTCCAAATTCGATGATGTTTATGTCCTCACTTCTAAGGCTCTTCAAGTCCGATATGTTTTACTGGGTCCATTACCTTGTTTCTATTCAGGATTAGCCTATCTTACTTGTTTAGGATCGTCTCCAGTTTCAGGGTCCTTGTAGCTTGACTTTTGTGAGTGAACAAGGCACTCTCTCTAAGTGCGGTGTCTTTTAATCGAGGTTTAATTTCCCCTACCCATTCGGTGGACTGTCTTTCTTTATTATTGTAGTTTGCTTTGTTATTACGATCATGTGTATTGTGGTCTGTGTATTGTGGTCACTTGATCTTCTTTTTCTGATGTTTTCTGTACTTTCTGCACTTTAACAGCCCTTTGTCCCTCAACGTTTGCATTGGGCCGTCTGCCAGATCTCTCGGCTCGTTTCACGCTATCCTCGTTGCTAGTACTTGGGTCGTAGTTAGTTCTTTTTATGTTAATTCGGTCTTCTTGCCTCGTTAGGCTGTCAAGTTTTTCTTGCATGGTTCAAAAAGTTGGAGAACTTGTCTCTACACTGCCAATTTGCTTCTTGGTTCACACTGAGGTGGTGTGTCATCAGTTAAACATACTTTTCATTTTCTATCTTGCGGAGGTGGTATGTCTGATTCTGACTCTTCAATAGTGTAATGGTTTATCTCCAACAAGTTGTTTATGGCTTCGGGGTCTTCTTGCATTATGTTCAGTTCTTTGGCGGTTGGCTTTATTGCTGACTCGTTCACTAACAAGAGCGAGCGTTTCCCTTTTACCAGTTTTTGCAGTTCAAAGATTGGTGCTATGCCAGTATCCTGACTGGCCTTTGTAGTTCCTTTGTGTTGATATGTGTTTCACAGTGGCATTGTGGATGCCTATGTCTTGGTATTACATGGCCCTGGTAGTTTCCGAAGTTTGTCAGGGAACATAGTCAAGGTTTCTGTGTTTTTTGCAGTTTTCTGAGGTAAGACTTTCGTAGTTGAATTAGCAGATTTCTCAATTGGGGCTGGCTCCAGTTGTTGTAGCTGGTCAGTTTGATCCCGGCCAGTTGTTCTTGGCTCAACTTCCGAGGCCGATGTGCCAGTTTCTGGTGTCTTCCCAACTTGATTCTTTTTTCTATTTTGTGGGTCTCTGTTGTTTGAGTTCCCATGGTTCCCGCACTTTGTTTGTTCTGAGGATTGGGTTTGTGGGAGACCGACTTTTTGTCTTCCCCCTGGTCCTTTTCTGTCATTGTGCCTTACTCTTTTGTATTGGTTTTCCAGGCTTCAGTGGCCATTATGTAACCTTCCAAGTGTGTTTTTTGAGTGCATTATGGCCGTCATGGATGTGTGATCTTTTTTGTGTCTCTATTAGTGACTCATACAGTTTGCCGAACGGTGCGAGGGCTATTGTCATTGCCGACATTATTGCAAAGATGTCTCATTTTTTATTGGGTGAGGTCTTTTCGGTTGCATGCTCTGCCTCAATAAATCTTTGAAGTGGCGGTGGAGTTCGAGACTGGCCGTTCGCTAGTACGGAAGGATCATGTCTGATGGTCTTCCCGTTGCTCCGTTGTTGGTTCATTTCGCCCTTTATTGTTTGTGGCATTTGAATTTCTAGTGATTTTCCTTTGGGTTCCATAGCCATGTTTTCTCCTTGATAAACCAGTTTCTGGGCTGTGGTATCTAGAGGTTGTATTTTAGGAAGAATCATTTGGTTACTTGACAGAGTTGTTTCTTTCCCATTCATCACTACTTTTGGAGTTGACGTCCGATTAAAGCCCTCAGCAGCTAGTTTCATCTGTTTTATGAGCTTTTTTATCTCCAATGTAGTTGTGTCGTTTTGGGAGCCCGTTTAGGGCTTGCTTAAGCCCAGTGGTGGGTTTCCCAAAGTGCCATTTTACTGAGTTAGGAGTAGAATTTAACTTATCTTTCATGTGGTTTTCTGATTTTGCTTGGGGGATCCGGAGTTCCTGGTTTGCGTAAGTCCCATTTAATATGCCTGGGTCAAAACTTTCTAAAAGTTCGGCATCCAAAGTTTCAGTAGCTCCAGTAGACAGGGCTTGTTTTTGGTTTATTGAAAACAATGTCAAGTGTGATGTTAGTCTTTTGTTTCACCTACCTCGATTTTTGGTATTTACCCGTCTTTTCTTTCATCTGATTTAGTTTGGGTTTCTTATCAGTTTTTTCTTCTTTCAAATTTTCCTCTACTTTCCTGGTAGGTGGGCTGTTCATTTTTATTCTTTTTGCATAGGTTTTGATAAAGCTCCAGAGATGTTCCTGTTTGCTCAAAAGGTTTGGTGTGACGCAAGCGTTTTTGTCCGGGTCCAATTCATTTGGGACTAGCTTGGTGAGTCGAGTAGGATGTGGCTCCTCAGCTGATATAATCTGATTGGTTTTTAGTTGTGACCTATCATTTTCCTGGGATCCGCAAGACTTCTTGTGCCGTTCTCCTTCCAAACTTCTTGTACTTTTACAAGATGGAGGTTGTACAAAAAGAGTGAGACTGTTCACTGAAATTTAGCCTTGGGCTAGACAGGTCCTTTCTCGCGAGTACCGGGTGGATTTTGTTACTTGTTTGCCGTAACGTGGAGGGAGATTATGCAAGTAATACCACTCCCGTTGGTGGCAAGATGTTGCTGGTGGAGCTTTTGGGGGGGAGCGTTGGGTCACTGGGCTCTGTCGGTTTTTGGTTTTGGTTCGAGAGCGAGCCCACCTTACTGGGAGGTGCGCCTGCTTTCTCTTTCTCCACAGTTTCACCCACAACCTTAACCTGCCCTTTCACGGGCTCCCTGGAGTGGCCGCTTTCGCTGCTAACTTTGTGTTTGCTTCTCCCTCTATCACCCCCTGCCCGTCCAATGACCCCTCCACCCAAGGCACAGGCTCCATTTTAGGCTCCGTCGGGAGGGCGGCCCCCTTCTCCACTGCTTTCCGCTCCTTGGTTGATGAAACCACGAGGTTGCCACGCCCCACGGGCAGCGCAAGAGATTCTTCCTCCCCCTCTCCCTCCTCCCCGCCATCCCCCAGCACTGTCACCTGACGAGGCGTCCTAGCGGCCATCCCAACTGCCGCCAGCAGTGCGGGTGCAATCGAGGACGTAGAGAACCCATCCACGGACGGCGCTGCCACCCCAGCAGCTGCGAGTTTGTCCGTGAGTATTTCCGTGTGTTTGTTGATAGGGTAAAGCAAGGGTGATCGCAGCAGTGATCGCAGTGGAGGGATGGAGGGGGAATCATTGAGAGCGCAGAGTGCGCTATGTGTTGGTAATGTACAGTTTTGCTCACCTTCTTGAGCGTACGACAGTGGAGATTTTCTGGCCATGAGGGGTGTTGGCTTAATGGTCTCATGGCTTTCAGTGTTCAGTTGGCGACCGCTCCGAAGTTGTCTGCATCTCTGTCTGGAAGTCTGTGGTCTACCGGTTTGGCCATTACGACTGAGCTTCGAGGCTTTGAGCTGCAAGACTGCAGGACTGCTCACCTCTGCTCAGCTCCGCGGCGGCTCCGCGGCCTGGTGGGGCTTTTGAATAGTCCAACCCACCAAATGAATAGCACTGCAGAAAGACTCTGGAAACAGCGTGGTGTGCAGACTACAGGACTGCTCACCTCTGCTCAGTTCCGCTTAGTCTTATCTTTCACATTTGAAAAGAGTGCAAAAATGCATTAGAGCCATTCCTTTTCATGTAAACGAAACCAAAATTATTTGTTTGCTTCATGTGTCTCTTTCTCTCAAAAGCTCTTCTAATGAAATCTCAATGGCATTTTCTTGTTTTGGGGGCGGGGGCAGAGTGGACCCATGGAACAGACTAACCATGTCTGCCTGCTTTTTACACTCCACTTTTTAAAAAAGCACTTGGTTTTACGCCAGCATGGCATTTTCATGATGGCATAACACCAATGTATTCCTATGGAACCTGCCTGTTTTTTGCATCTACTGAAAGCAGCGGTTTCATGGGAATCCATTGTAAGTGCAGCCTCCCGCAAGTTTAACTTGAAGGGGGCACTTACACTTTCTGCAAAACAAAGCGTGAAAAACTGGTAAATGCGCTGACCCCTTATTTTAACACTTTTTTAACGCTGCATCTTGCAAAAGACTAAAATTGTACAAAGGTGACGTTTGTGCACCAAAGCGCAATGGTAGTCAGCCACCAAAAGAGGTCCCTTACTGTCCTGTCTCTTGTCTACAGTCTTCCCGATTACCCATTCTGCAGTAAAGAGGGTGCTTTGCTGCAGAGCTCTTGTTAAAGGTATCCCTCAGTGATGAAGCCAGGGTGACAGTGGCGCCCCCCTTAGCAGCTCCTTGGTGCCCAGTGAATGCCCAGTACACCCCCTCGCCTCCTGCCATCTGCTGGTGCTCTATTACTACCCACCAACCCCCGCACCAAAAGCTGCCTCCGCTACTGATATCCCTTACTGGCCAGTCTCCTGCACCCAGTGCCTCCTCTCTTGTACACAGTGCCACTTACAGTCCAGACAGGCTCCGATACCCTGAAGCACTGATTGTCTGACCTTGTGTACACATTGTCACTTGCTAGACTCCTTCAGTGTGCCTCCCCTGTCATTATGGAGTATACAGTGCTTGATTTGCTGCCGGGGACTTGCCAGGGATCAGCCCCCAGCACTTCTTTTTGAACCCCAACACTTATTTCTAATCCTAGCTTGATTATGTTGTGGCGTTTTGGCAATTTTATTATTTTAACTGTCAGTCCGTCATAGTAATATAAAACTGTGCACTGACCTGGGTCTCTTGATCCTGGGCCTCTTGATCCTGGGCTTGCTCTTGTTATTCGCAAACTTGATAACTGAGGTTGTCAGGGCATGGCTGTTTATCCATTTCCATGAATAAGAATGAGTTAGAAGGTGACAGTGTTGGGCACTGATGCTGGCCATGTCCGCACACTGCTCCAATGAACCTGCTTGACATTGCTGAAAATGCTATACTGTTATAACCAGCAAAGTGGGTTGACAACAAGAGGACAATCACCAGCTAGCAGCCACAACACATGGCCATGGTCAGTGAAAAGGCCAATATCAAAGAGGAGTGCCTAGTATGAGTGCCAAACCAATGAAGATTATCTTGCTGCAGTGTTTGACAGGCACGTTCATCAGTTCAGTAATGATTTTGCCTGCATTTCTCCAATAACTTACCATAGAAGAAAAGCATGTTGGCTCTTATTTTCTATTGATAGATTGTTAAAATGTTCCACTTGCCACTGATAGGATCAGAGGATAATATCTTCTATAAAGAAAAAACGCTTAGGTATGTTTCCATACTCAGCTGATGAAATTTATCAGTGTTAGGTTGCCCTCTGTTGTCCAAATGGCAAAGTGCACCTATGTGCACTTCAACAACAGCTATCATTTTAACAAACAGAATGAGCTCAGTTCTACGCGCTCACCTTCACCTTCCGCTATCGCAAACATTCGGAATAAGTTCAAGTTACTTCTTTCCACCCCCCACTTCACTTCACACAGGGCACGGTGGTTCGAGTGTCAATGAACAGTTACTTACCAGCTCAATGTTTCAGTCTCTAAAAAGTGAAACGCTGTAGGACAAATGCCTCCTCACTAGCTGAAACTGAAAGTAGGTGCTGGAATTGTGCAACTATGCAATCTTAAGTCATCATAGGGACTTTGCAATTAAACAATGTTGACAATTACGCATCTACAAAGACACATCATAGAGGCCCATGTAATTGATTAATTAAACTCAGATACTATTGTTATACCGTGCATACCTCTCATTCCATGTTCTTGTACCGTGCTTACCTCTCCTTCCATCTGATGCAAATATATCTTTCAAATTCAAAAAAAGACAGTTCCCTATAAGTTTAGCCTTTTAAATGACTATTAATAAATCACAGGGCCCTGTACCCCCTTCCTGGAAGCGATCAGAGGTAATTCCGATATTTAAGTAGGGGGACAGAAGTGACCCTATGAATTACCGACCAATATTGACCTTTAAGAGATGCTAGAACGGCATATGTTACACCGGGAACAGCTAGTTGACTATAATGTGTTTTATAGAAACACTTAAATATTTATATTATTTCAAGACACAATGGGCCTCATTACGACCCAGGCGTTAAGGGTTAACGCCGTCGTTAACCCTTAACGCCTGATTCTGATTTTAACGGCTGCTTTTAGCAGCTGTTAAAATCCATGGCGCTAACCTGCCATGATGCTAATTACGCCACCGTAATTTACGGTGGCGTAATTAGCGCCTTCCCCACTCCCATTATGCCCTATGGGGCAAAAATGGGAATGGGGAGGGGAAAATGGGAAATGGGGATTTACCGCCCCACTCACCTTGGAATGGGGCGGTAAATCCGCCATCCACCATGGTGTAAACGTAGTTTACACCATGGTGGTAATGTTGGTGCAATTAGCGCCTGGGTCGTAATGACCCCCAATATGTTATGTTGATTGCTATCTGTAAATCACACCATGCATCCATCACCCTCAATGAACCAGTGGTATTTACAGCCTTAATACCAATTATGTTGGTACTGTATGGAGCAGGCATGGGTGGTGTCAGTGGTCTGGGAGCTGCCCACCTGAGGTGTCATTGATGTGCAAAAAGATATTTGGGCACTGGCACTTATTTTCTTACACATTTAGCACTGGTAGTATACAATGCCCCTTGCTACGCAGTCTCCTCTTCACAGTGTCCCCGATTGTTAGATCTTCTGGCCCGTCTTCTGTAGTCCGAGCCCCTAGTTTTATAGTGTCTTGTAGACAGCATCACCACTGTCAATTCTCCTGCCCAGAGAACCTAATTAATATTATTATTAGGGTATTTATTGAGCGTGGATATAGCTTCGGGAAGCAATGAAGTGCTTCACACAGTGCTTAATTTGTGGAAGTGTTTGCCAGGGCTATGCCCTGGCACTTATATTTGAACCCCTGCACTTAATCTTTAATTATGGAGGGGTGATAGTCAGTCCATCCATCAAACACAAGGAGCAAGTGTGAGCTGTAGTGTTACCCCAAATATGCCTACACTGTGGGGAGCAGCTATGAGTGCTGGCAGCACTGGTGGTAGAGTGCTAAACATATTTGGGCCCTGGCACGTATTTTTTTTTTTTACAAATTAAGCACTGGTTTCACAGTCATAAGACACAGTGAGCAAAGCAGAGATACAAGAGAGTGGGGAGCTATCACCAGGGCATGGCGACGGCAGCCAATCAGGCAGCAAGAGATCTACACGCAACCAGAGGAGGAACCAAGGAGAGGAGGAATTGTCCAGTCTCTTGTATGCAGTGTCTCTTGATTTTCAGAAACCAATACACAGTGCCCCTGGTTGTATGCTCTCTTGACAACGGAGACCCTCACTGTCTAGTTTCTTGTACTCAGTGATCCCAAATGTGTGGTCTTTTGTACACAGTTTCCCTTGAGGTTCAGTCTCCTGAACTCAGAGGCCTTGGTAATCCAGTCTGGTACATAACATCTCTGGATGTCCAGTCCAGTGCCTTGTGCCCAGTGCTACAGCTTGTCAGGTCTCTGGTAAACAGTGTCCCCTTCTGCCCAACTTCATGTCTGTTGTACACCGCATCCCTTACAGTCCAAACTCTTACACCAATTACCACTGGTTTTCCGGTCTCTTGTAAACAATGTCCTTCAGTGTCCATCCGCGTGTGTCGTGTCCCTGATTGTTCGGTCTCTTGCATGCACTGTCCCTTAATTTACAGTTTTGTGTAGACTGTGTGGATGGCTGTCTACCTCCTGGACAGAGTGTCCCTGAAAGTCTGGTGGTGTCTTTTTTAGTGTCTATGCTCGCTTTATATATTTGATGAGTTACCATCCACCCTTTCTTTCTTCTGTAGGAGAGCACAGACACGTTCCTCTCTGCAGTGGACACAGACTGGAAGGTGAGTGCTCCAGGCCTTGTGCCTGCCACATCTGCTATTAACAGTAATTAACTGAACAGCCTTCTCTTATAAAAGTGGGCCGTGGTCAAGTGGGGGATAGGTAGGTGTGCTGGGAGCCACAGAAGACCACCAGCAGTCCAAGCGATGCAGTCATTTGTGAATTGGTGCTACAAGAAATGGTGTGGAAGTACATGCATTGGAGTGGTGTTTGTAGTGATATCTTCTTCACCTATAGCTCTAATCTGCTTCTCAGTGCCATGCTCCATCTCACTGCCAGGATTACAGTGTCTGAGTACTGTTAGGCAAATGTTTAGGGTCTGACCATTGTAACAGGACAATTCTTCTTTCCAGCCAACCTTTATAGTTGGTCCTTCCTGCCTAAAAGATATGCCTACTTGTACTCTCGCTCCTGCTTCCGCAACATTGAGCTTGTTTAAACGTCAAGGAAAGGTGAACTTTGTGACTTTGATCGTCTCGCACCTGGCACGGTTCCAGTGACTGCTAACTGGCGCTGCCTTTCCTTCTTTTTTCAGCGTTTTCAGCGTTCTCCACGTTGCACTGAATGTGATTGGCATTCTCTTCACAGTAATCCCACCTTACTTTTGCAGGGATTGGTTGCCGTTGTTAGCCTATTGTAGCTTGTCAGCTACATATTGTTCGCGCAAGTACCGGCTAAAGTACCGCTTTCCCGCTTACCCGCGTTACCTGCGGTCTGCGTTTGCGGTTTGATCGGAATTTTTTTATTCAGTATTTATTGTGTTTTTCTTTTTATGCAACTCCTTGGTTCAAATTTGATATCATTTGTATCCCTGGGTTTTGACTTTCTTTCTTTGTTCCAGTTCTTCTCTCTGTTTTATTTTGTCTTCGTATAATTTATACTACTTTCCTTCTGCTTTTTCCCTTCTTCCTTCCTTTTCTTTTTTTTTCACTTGTTTAACGAAGAAAGGGGGAAAGAGCGAAGGAAGGGAAGGAAGGGAAGGGAGAGAGAGAGAAAAAGAAAAAAGTATTGATTTCATTGTTGCTTTCTCTTTTTATTGTTATTTTTCTTTTTAATTCTATTGCTCTTTTTTTTTTAATACAACAAATCTGGGCTTTGTGCATGATAAATCAGTGAATGGTGTTTCAATTTTATAAACGTACGACAAACATGCCTAACAATGCTTGCGCTCTCCTCAATCTTACCACTTGTCATCAAGTGCCAGTCCAATCTCCTAGATTTCTCTCAGCCATTGCGCTGACTCCCTTCTTAGCACTTCGTATCACTGGCCCAATATTGCCTGCAAAGTTTCCCTTTCCACCAGCTCCCGGCAAAATATCTCAAATGCCGCCCCTGAGCCAACCTTTAACCTCAAAAAACCCCATACCCAATGCCCTTTCTTCTACTGTTAACAATTCTCCAGCTGCTCATCAATCTCCCCCGGCACGCATGAACACCATCCATTATCTGACACTACTATGCTCAATTCACTTAATCCTCATCCCCATCCCTCATACAAGGGCATGGCTCTCTCTCCTATCAAGTTCCCATCTTTACAGCCTGATGTCTTAGACATCTCTATTCATGCTTCCTCAAGTCTGACATCCATTTCATCAAACATCCAAGTCCCTCATGAAGAAATCTCTGTTGAGACTTCCATTCATTCCTCAGTCATCTGTTCATCTGTGCCCATTGACTCTTTTGCCATGCCCACTCCCAGAGCCCCACAACCACCCTCTCCTACTGCTTTGCCTCAACAACTTGCATTCATTCATACTGGCCTCATCTCTATTAATCTTGCTATCTCCACTATGAGTAAACTTTACGACACTATAGATCATAAACTCTCCAATCAATCTGCCTTGTTTGAAGAGTTAGCGAAATGGCTGCATTAACATGGTTCTCTTCCTCCTACCAATTCTCCGCTCACCCACTTACCAATCTAATCCTATTGTTGAGAATGTGCAGGAACCCAATCAACCATCTTCAGATTGTTTCATCGTTCCTGTCACGAGTCATCTTCCTTCTATCCCGGGAATAATTAGATCCATCAATGTTTCCCCTTTGTCACCAATGTCTAATTCTCAGGTTGCACCCAGTGAGCCAATTCATCTCACTGTTGCTCCTGAGTCTCTTCCTCCTGTCCTGTCTTCAATTCCTCTTCCTCTCCCTGCACCTGTACCTACACCTGCTCTTCTCTTGCCTTCTGAACCAGTCCTCATTCCTTCACCAACCCTTTCCTCACATATTCTTTCTCAACCGCCCTCTCTGCTTTCCCACTCTAAACAAGCCGTCTCAGTTTCTTCTCCTGTATCCACCATGGGTTCAAATGTCATTCCTATCGTTAAGCCCCTTAACCGAAGACTTTGTCTGGCTGCAATAAAAAAAAACTAAAAATGTGCTTGCCTCAAAGCACTCTAAACACACCCTTACGGCCTTTTTTAAAGCCTTAGGTCAGTCCTCAGTATCCACTGCACCTCCCATCAATCCTTCTGTGGCTCCTCACCTGCATTCTTCTCTTGTATCTTCTACTGTAAGCTCAGTCGAGGTGATTCCAGTATCTCATCCAGACTCTCTTTCCCCTCTTAGTCAGCTAGTTCAATCCATTGAACATTATGAGCCACCTCACCAGTCAGTTGCTTTGCCCCCTTTGTCACAATCTCAAACCTGCCTATCCCAGTCTTTCTCTAACTCATCAATTGTTCCCACTCTTCCCTCTTCCATGGAAACTCGTTTTGATTATAAAGCAAGCATTGATGCTTATTTAGCCTCACGCTTGTGTAACCTGTGGTTGCCCTCAGATCCTTCACCTTTACCATCTTCTAGGATGTCTGGATTAGCTCCCATTACGCAATCTCAAACAACAAGCGTACAGGCTGCCCCTGTGATCAACAGGCATATCACTTTTCAAATACCTTCTGCCTCAACTTTAACCCAGACTGCTATTCCAGCTGCTTCTGCATTATCTGACCTAAAAGCCAGTGTTGATGCATATTTAGCTTCGCGACTAGCCCTAACGCAGCCGGGGCATGTAGCCTTTCAACTGTCCACACAATGCCCGACTGCACTCACCATGCAACAGGAAGAAAGCATTTTACGCTTGTGTCTTAGATCAGTCCCAGTAGCTCCATCGCCAAAATGGCCTACTCAAAGCTCGACAACCAAGCTCTTCTCCAAATCATCATTACCTTCTCGACCTCTTCTTCACTCTTTCATTCTTAAAGGACGAGATGGCAACTTTCCTACATATGATCTAAACCGTGCAAGTGTCCTGAACATATATGGAGACATCGAGGACCTGAATGCCATCACCACTCACGATATAGATCAGATAGAATTTGTATCTGATACGTGTTCCTCTGTGGTTAGACTTCGTATTCCTTCAGCTCTTGTATGGAACACAATCTGGTGCTGCAAAATGCAACTGTTCGAGTTGGGTTTCCTCTTAGCACTGGACCCTGAATCTTCTTCACATTCCACTTCATCATCAAAGCCGAAAGTGAACATCTATCAAGGGCTGGGGAACAAATTCCCTAACTGTTCGACATCTTCCTTGATCTGTGCGTCCTAACCACCAACTACTGTATCTTCCTCTTCCTTGACTCTTGCTAGCTAGAATACTCGAGGCCATGCTCATTTACATACTTCCATGTCTTCCCTTTCTCTTACTCATCATATCATAGACTTGCAGGAAACCTGGCTGTTAATTCCCCCTGCCTGGGATGGATTTGACCTCACTTTACTCCCGGCCCTTCCAACCAAAGGCCGACCCTCTTCTGGCCTTTTAGTTGCAGTCAAATCACAGCTGGGTCTCTCTGTTCTTCCTTGGGCATCAGTGCAAGCCCACATCCAATAAGTGAAGATTGTACATCGTACCTTCACTATTGCGCATGTCAACATCTACCGTAATCCTCTTGCACAAACCGATGAAGCTTTCTATGATGGTTTGGCTTCCATCCTTGATGTGGTCTCACAAACACCTCACATCTCACATGCTATCATTCTCGGTGACATCAATCCCAATTGTTGGAACCAAGCCCGTTCAAATCAAGCAACATCCACGTGGTCATCGTTTATGATGCATCGCAATTTCCACATGGTAAATGGGGCTGTTCCAGGCGATCTCCCGCCTCAAAATACCTGGCATCGCAGAACTAATTCAAGTATCATTGATTACATTTACGTGAATGCTAAATTGTTTCAACACATAGACAGCCTCATCATCACTACTCTCCCACATAGTGATCACAATTTACTCTCTCTGCAGATTCAGTGGCCTTCTCTTGTGGAAGAAACACACCATCTTCCCAGTGAACGACTTGCTAATCCAGTTGGATCTCGAGTGTGCTAGAACCTTTCATCTTTGCTATCATTTGGCAACAGTGTAGACTATCATGCTCAGTTGTCCCAACACTAACACTATTCTGACTTATTACGTCCATTTGTCAATACTTTGACCATTTCGAAAAGGCTGACTGGTCGCCACACACACACTTTTAATCCGGTTATTCAAACTGCCAAAGCAGACTATCGCAGAGCTCGAATAGCTATTCTATGATCAAATTCTCTTTCTCTCAGCTCTGATTTATCCACGCTCAAATGTAGATATAAGAATTGGCTCAGAAGCAAAAAAACTTTACTACTTCAACAAGACAGCGAAATTATGTTTAGGGCCATGAAGAACTAAAATTCTAGCACTATGTGGCAGCTACTCCATAACTTGACCTCCAATTCACTAGGTGCCCTGCAGATCAATGGGGTATCCGACCTAGCTTGGCTAACTCACTTTTCATCCTTGTATGCGGACCCAGAATTTTCCAATAATAGCCTTCCATTTCTTACCACTGGTTCTTGGAGAGTCGAGTTCACCATCTCCGACATCCAAGAACAAATTATGAAAGCAAACTCATCTCGAGCTGCGGGCCCAGATGGCCTTTCTAACATGATTCTCAAGGCCTTTCCGACTGAATGGGCCAATATCTTATACATCATTGTTCTTAATATTTTAAGGTATAAATCAATTCCTCCTTCCAGGAAGACCTCACTAATTATTCAGATTTTTAAAAAGGGCGACCGCAGTTTACCATCCAATTACCGCCCCATCGCCCTCCTGGATGCCCCGGGTAAACTATTCTGTAAATGTATTCTACGGGATTTCAACCAATGGACCAAAAATTCTTATCTGCGCGACCCTCAGCAATCAGGTTTTGTCACAGGCTTAGGCACCTCCATTAGTTTAATTTGTTTAAATGCCCTAAAAGCACAGTGCCATGCCACCAAACAGCAAATTTGTTTTGCTTTTGTAGACCTGCACGCTGCATTGGATTTTGTCAGCAGACCCCTTCTACTTGCCAAATTACTCCATGACCATTGTCCACCCACTCTCTTCGACATAATTTCATCTTTACACACCAATACTTCAATTCAAATTCGTCTTTCATTAGACGGGCGCCTGTCTTCAACCATCCCCACGGCTCGCGGTTTAAAACAAGGCTGCCTCTTAGCCTCAACGGTCTTTAATTACTTCATTCAAGACGTGAGACGTGCCTTCGAAAATGTCATCTCAGATTCACCCAAATTCAATAACCACCAATTCAAAGCATTAATGTATGCTGATGATCTGGTGCTCATCTCCAAAACACATTCTGGTTTACAGAATCTCTTAAATGCCTTTCACGATTATATTCATTGCAATGAATTA
Source organism: Ambystoma mexicanum (assembly GCF_040938575.1). Classification (NCBI taxonomy): domain Eukaryota; kingdom Metazoa; phylum Chordata; class Amphibia; order Caudata; family Ambystomatidae; genus Ambystoma; species Ambystoma mexicanum. The sequence goes on from NC_090921.1 coordinate 990,048,549, forward strand.
CAAGTTAATACCAACAAAACTCAAATTGTATCATTCTGTCCATGAAACCACAGGCCTCTATTCCACCTCTGGCACATCAATCAGATCCCTCTCTCTGTGGTTTCCCAATACACTTATTCTGGGATGATTATTGAGGGCAAGGCTCATGCCCCTAGTCACATCATTCATGTAGTTAACAAGTTGAAGACTGCCATCTCGCAGGCCTCCCTTATAATGTTCAAGGTTGGAAAATTCTCTATCACCCCGGCTCTCCAATTTAGGAACTTGAAAGTCACTCCATCCTTACTTTATGGCCTGGAAACCCTTCATGACGATCTATCATCGTTGCTTACACTTTGGGAGGCCAAATTTTGGAGATAAATACTCCATCTACCACAATGCACTCCTTGCCCGTGGATCAGGTTTGAGCTGGGCCTTGTTTCACTTCAAGCTCTCCATAATTGGCGTATCTGCACACTACTCAGAAAATGTTTGCTCTCTACCCCTCACACTTCTATACTGAAATTGCTGTCTGACTATATGTTCTCTGTTACACATGTTTTCGTACACACATGGTTAACAAAAGCTTACCATATTCTAATAATTGCAGAGGTCTCACTTGAAACTTTATTAACAAATCCTGACAGAGCCAAATTCAAAATGTATCAATTTGATTGGCTTCTGACCAGGGATCTTTCCCAGCAATACAAAGATGGGGATGGCCTAAGATTCCCTCACAAAAGAATTCGCACAGTGGCACCATATTTGCTGCTATCGCCTTCCCCGCAATACCGCTTAGGCATTCTACGCTTGAGATTCAACCTATGCCTCACAAGAGACATACAAGTCAGACGCAAACTTCTGCCTCCATCAAGCAATATTTGCCGATTTTGTATGACACCTGATACTCACGAAACTCTCATTCATTTGATTACTGAATGTGCGCCTCTCCGTGGTAAAAGAGAGACACACTTTTCAAAATACTGCCATTATCTAGGTCTTCTAGACCCACAAGATTGTTGGGCTGCAATCTTAAACTCTTCATGCATAGCCATACAAATAGCTACTGTTAATTGAATTGCTTGTTGCTATATTCTGTGCATTGTTAGCCCATTGTTTCTTTATTTGTTTATTTTGTTCATTTAACATTTGGATTTGTTGTGAATTGTGTTTTTTTATTTTTGCTTTTTTACTTACTTCAAACTTGTTGTTTCTTAAATTTTTATTCATGAATGTTTTATATTTGAAAGGTTGATTAATTTCAACCAACCATAATTTTTTTTTATTTTTTTAAAGATATTCCTAGTGTAATCTCCACCGCATCCCTGTTCGGAGAGAAAGTGAACAGTGTGTGCCTTTCTTAATCTCCTGGGTACCTGCGATGAGGATCCCTGAATATGACGCTGTCTTTTTCCTTTATCCTCCCCAGCTTAATTAATGAATGTATGCATATCGACACTAAGCACAAGGATTGAACTTAAACTTTTCCTCTTGTTACACATTGAACTCACCACACATTCATCAAAACATGTTCAATAAAATTAAGGAGTGGGATGTTTTGGGGGGGTTGGAGGTAAGACTAGTTGGGGATGGAGTACCATATCTTTAATGTTCTTAGCAGGATATGGTGGTAGGTGTTAATGTGGTTGCCTGACGGAGCACTGGTGGTCTGCAGATGTTTGCAAGAAGAGTGGTGAGTTAATGCCAGTGAGGAGGAACAGTGGTTAGGGAAAGGATATGCAACCTTTGGCTCCCTAGATGTTATTACTACAATTCCCATAATACCTTGTTATTCCCTATGCTGTCTAGGGATGATGGGAGTTGCCATCCAAAACATCTGGACACCCAAAGGTTGAAGAACCCTAGGGCGATAGGTAATTGGGAGGGTGAATGAGCTCCCCCCCTCCAGCGCCTCACCTCAGTCCCTTTTTCTGCATGGACGTTATCAGATCTGGCAGCCACCGCAGAGACTTTTTCAGCTTTCCGCTTGCTCCCCGTTTCATTTTTCCAATCTTCTTTAACTTCCCTTCAGTGCCTCACCTCCCCAGCACATGTCGGCCTCAGGAGGAATCACAAGATGTGCCTCGTGCGACCGCTCATTCCCAGCCTCGGACCCCCACGCATTCTGTCTTGAGTGCTTGGGTCACGACCACCGCTGGGACTCATGTGCGGCCTGCTGTGCTCTCGGTCACAGGCCATTGAAGAATCGGTTGTTGCAGTGGAGGGAGATCTTCGAGACTTCTCCCCCACCCCACCTTAAGGACTTCATCTCCGGGACCTCTCTTCAAGACACGGTAGGACCTCTGTTCAGCATTGCTCCACAACGCAGGGACTTGTCTTCTACCCCAGGGGGTAAGAGATCGTCGAGTGCCACCTCAAAGATTAATTCCTCGTCTAGACCCAGCATGGCTACTGGCACAGGTGCCAAGGGCTCCAAGCCTACCGGAGCTTGCTCCGTTGTCCAGGTCATTGTCCTGGGAGATTCGACGACCGGCCATCCGGCGGAGGGCTCAGCGTCTATCACAGGGCTCTCCAACGTCTCGACTTCAGGTGCAAGACCCAAGCCGTATCCTCCCTGCACAGGGCGTGGCGCAAAACTTCAAAATGGCAGAGCGGCACGTGGTGGAGCCTGCCAGGTAGGCTGCCATTTTCTTTCTGGCTCAGGGCCCTCCATTCCCTTCGCCCATCGAGTGGGCTCTTCAGGACGATTCCAGCCCCATTCCCTCGGGAAGAAGCAGCAGATCCTATGGTGCAGGGTTCTGGTCTCCTCAGGGGTGCATCTAACCATCACAGCCCTAAAGCTGTGTGCACCAGATGCCTCAGCGATCCAACCAGGAGCCGAAGCCCAGTGCCTCGGAGGGCAGGGCCCCTAATCACCAGGCGACTTGTGAGGACCGCTTTTTTGAACGCTTCCTCTTCATCAAGCATTCCCCGCAGATGAAGGGGCTCCTAAAGGGCATTGTGATGGAGGTCATCCCGCAGGTTGTGCTGCCTCGGCCCAGCCTCTGAGTGTTCCTCCCATTCCTCCAGCGCTACCGGTCCCTGTGTTGCTCCCTCTGCCAGTTGAGGCACTACCGGTCATACTGCCCCCTCGACCTCCTCCTGTACCACCAACGTCTCCACCTCAACAGCCACTGGAGTTGTCCTCGGGTCCGAACCTGGGGGTGGGGAGGGACTCCTGCGGCGCCTATGTCCCAGGCCCTGGATTCCCCTCAGCCTGTGAAAAAAGGTGACGATGACACCTAGGATGAAGAGCCCTTGGCTTACGTTAAGGCTTTTTATGACCGCCTTCAGGGCCTGGTTGAATTCTTGGGGGTTCCTCTTTTGGAGGAAGCACCTCAGGAATCGGGGTCCTCGCTGAGGTCTTGGGGAAGTGCACCATAGTCTGGTCCGGCATTCCCCTCTAGAGGGATGTGCTGCAGGTGGTATGGAAGGTCGGGGAGAAGCCCAGGGCCAATGCCCAGATGAACAAGAAGCTGGACAGCGGGTTCAAGCTTACGAACGGGGAGCCAATCCTCCTTCGAAGGCGTGGGCCTTTTTCATTTGTCCACAAAATTCATGATGAAATGACGAAGAAGAAAACCTCCACTCAAACTGCCAAATTCTTGGCCATCCTGACAAAGCTGGGTCAGAAGTCTTTCCCTCAAACCCAGGGTAGGACCGAGTTCAAACCACAAGCTTTCTCCGGCTTCAAGGGTTTTGGAGACCGCGGTACCCAGAGGCCTGACAAGTCACCCAGCAACAACAGATGGAAGCAGCAGAGGACGTTGCCTGGGCTTTTACGCACACCCGCCTCTGACACCAAGAAACAGTGACATCAAGGTTAGGGAACACAGCTTGCCTGTGGGAGGCTGTTTGGCTCTGTTCCAGGACACCTGGAAATGTCTTTTCAGCAACCCATGGATCCTATCCATAGTCTCCATGGGCTTCAACCTTCCTCTTCCTCTGCCTCTACCATCCTCTCCTCCCCTTCGTCAGATCGGGACCCCCAGCACTTTTACGGGAGGTCCTTTCACTCTTGGAGATGCAAGCAATAGAACCGGTTCCTCATGTAAACCGGGGCTTCGGTTACTATTCCAGGATTTTTGCGGTACCCAAGATTAACCAGGCTGGCCTGATGGTAGTCCTGGACATGTAATTTCTGAATCTGTCTCTACCGCTGGAACTCTTCAAGATGATTACTCTCGCACACATAGCTGAATCTGTGTGTACAGGGCACTGGATGTGTTTTCTGGACCTCAAAGATGCGTACCTGCATGCACCCATATATCAACAACATCACAAATTTCTGTGGTTCACGATTATGTTGTACCACTTCCAGTACAAGGTGCTACCTCACGAAGTTGATGAATGCAGTGTCAGGCCTTCTCTGCCTGGGAGCCATCATTTATACCCTTATCTGGATGACTCACTAATGAGGGCGGGGACACCCGAAGGGGTGGGGCACTCCTGCCAGAGATTGGCAGATACCCTTCATCAGATGGGGTTTTCCCTCAACCAGAGGAAGTCGCAGTTATGGCCGTCTCAGGAACTGGTCTTCTTAGGGGTGCATTGGAACACCATCATTCAGTAGGTGTTCCCCACGCCCAAGAGGCTTATTTCCCTGTGCAAGGCATTGGGCACTTTCTGGCCAACTCAACCGCCTCAGCATGGTGGTTCCAGCACACTCTGGGCCTATTGGCTTCCTGCGTGCTGACCATGCAGCACGTCTGTCTCAAGATGAGGCGCTTCCAGCTCCACCTGGCAGCCAACTGGGATTAGGAGATGGGGCCTCAGTCGGACGGGATCCCAATACCACTGTTCCTTTTACCTGACCTTCACTGGGGGCTGAGGGATGACAACATCTCAGTGGGAGCCCCCTTTACCTGTCCGGAGCCTACCCTGGTGGTGATGACGGACTCCTATCTTTCAGGTTGGGGGGCTACTCTGGAGGGCTAACATGATTCGTGGAGCATGGTCCAGGACGGAGGCCCTCCTACACATCAATCTGTTTGAGCTCAGTTCCTCAGGGCATTTTTGCCCCTGATAAGGGATGGGTTAGTCCTGGTCAGGATGGACAATTCTACTATAATGTTTTACCTGAACAAGCAGGGTGGCACCCGTTCCCCCCTCCTCTGCATGGAGGAGGTTTCGATCTAGGAATGGGCCCTCACAGAGAGAATTTGGATTTTCGCAATCCACCTTCCGGGTGACAGCAATGCAGAAGCGAATCAGTTGAGTCACTTGGGGTTCAACACCTATGAGTGGGAGTTGCACAATGACTCCTTGTTGCCCCTGTGCCAGCGTTGGGGGTTTGCAGACCTGGACCTGTTTGCATCACCCCGGAATGCCAAGTGCCCCCAGTTTGCTCCATGGGTAGGTCGGGGTTCACTGGGAGACACCTTCCAGATCTGCTGGCACGGCTGCAGGTGTAATGCGTTCCCACCCAACCCTCTACTCAAAGGGACTCTCTGCAAGTTCCCTGGCTCCATAGGTTGCAGCCTCATCCTGGTTACCCCCCACCCCCACTAGAGACCCTGGTTTTCGGAATCTGCTGCAGTTGTGCTCCCAGGGACCTGTCCATCTTCCAATCCCCAGCAGGGACTTCCTGACGCAGCAGGGCTGGGGAACATCCGGACCCGGCCAAACTGGCTCTTGCCGCTTGGTTCCTGATCAGCTGAGGTTCAAATTTCGGATGACAACTGGGACATCATTCAGCAGGCCAGGAGGCCTTCTACTCAGTCCCAATATAAAAGCAAATGCACTAGGTTCTGCCATAGGGCTTACCACAATGGGCTGGACTGTGTCACGTGTCCATTTAAAGGTATGCAGTGATAAAATCGCTGCAAAAATATCACCTGTAAAAAAAATTTCCGCAAAAATACTGTGGTTTGACCCCTTAAAGGTGTACCCCATTACACCATTTAAGGGGAGCGGGGGTTGCGGGGGTGTCCCCCGCATCCTTTACATGGATTGCAGTGTCAAAAACACAGCATTTTTGCAGCGATATTTTGTGTTCACTGACATTTTTGCCGCGATTTTAACACATGGAACCCATTTAAAGTGGAAGCTCATTTTTCCACTGCCACAGGTTTCAGTACCATACCCATGTTCAGATCACTCAGCGCTGCAGACTGCAAGCAGAAGCTGCAAAAGCCTCTCATACAGTTTAGTTTCATAGCTGTTGAAACTGGTATATATGTCCTGCAATTCACATACATCTCTTTATTAGGGTGCATATTATGAAAAAACAAAACAAAAGAGTCCATTATTCGCTTAAAAGGTTTTCTTACTGAATCACTATAAGACATGTTTAACATTTAAAGTTGTGGACATTATGTTGTTCCCATAATGCTCTTTGCTTGCTTTTATGCAAATTGCCAGGATTGGGTCATATATAGAGATACTGGGCCTCATTACAAGTATGCCAGTAAATAATTCCAGTTTCTGGCATGCCGGTGCCACCATTTCCGGCAACCTGTGATGCTGGAATCTCCAGATGATTGCGTGTGGTGGTGCATGCCCATTCTGGCATGCCGGAAATGGCAGTCCCGGCATCACGGAAACACCAAAACCCCCAAAAATGCCAACAATGTTGCCCTCGGTGCCTCAGAATCCGGCAACACGGTCCCAGAGCCACCGGCACCGGAAACAGTGGTCCCGCAAATACCGTGACTGGAAAAAAAGTGATCGCCGGAACAGGAAATCGGCCAGCGGCCATTATTGAAACACAATCCATTGCAATCCTGAAACCACAGGCGACATCCACCCCTCCTGACCACACAAACTCCACTCCGACCATGACATCAAGAGTCTGTGAGACCCGAAAGCAGAAGCCACGCTTCAGTGAGGCCGATTTGAACATGCCAGTGGACACCATTGTCCAGCATGTTGGAGAGCTCTTCTCCAATGACCAGCGCAGGTAAGCCAAGCTGCGCAAGAAGAGCATCTGGGAGGAGGTGGCCCAGAAGGTCTCTGCAGTCGGCACAACCCCCCCGCACAGTGCGAGACTGCCACAAGTAGTGGGATGACCTAAGAATGAGGGTACGCAAACTCCTCTCGGCCCAGCGCAGACAGGGCATGGCCACAGGTGGCAGGAGCATATCCCCTATACGCATGCTGCCCTGGAAGTAGACGTGCAAGCTGCACCTCGAGGCTATTGAAGGGGTCGGTGCTGCGGAGGCCAAAGCCAGGACACCTGAAGAGGCTGGTGGGTACACGTAACCCCAATGTAATGCTAACCTTTCTGTCCACCCTGCACCCAGTACTGTACCAACATATGACATGAATGTCAATTGCATCATCCACAACACCAAAATAACCCTGCATGCCCCCCCCCAAGAGTCCAGAAACCTTGGTTGAATAACCAACATACACTATGGCCCCCAAAACATGACACATACCACTAATAAGCCGGGAACACAGCACAGGCTCCCTGTACTGCCAACAGAACATTTCTCAGCTTCCACATAGACACACATCACCCGGCCACATCTTAATGCTTGTGCGCCCGTTGTGCGACCCCTGGCACAAAGCCACAACAGTGCTAAGCCCCATGTCCACTCCCAAATGACTACCGTCACACAAAGGCAACATGTGACGCCCTCGTCCCTGCCAGCCAGACCCATGAGCATAAATGCTCAACATACCCTGTAACTGCTACAAACAGCAGGCACATGCTGAACCCATCCATACAACACTGCTCCCCACCCCAACAACCCACAGTGTGAAGGTCCACCCCTAACACTGTACCCAGCTATTGGCTGTACACCACAACAGTATCCCCAGCACACTACTTTACCATGTACGAACATCACACACCCTCCCGCACAGTACGCATGACACATGTGTGCACCATGCCATGTACCCCGCCATGTCCCGACACAGCACAGCCACAACCAACATAACGCTTGTATCTCTGCCTCATCAATCCAGACTGTTCATTGAAAACCTGCCTTTCTGACTCGCTCGGGCACATCATCTGACAATGAAGAGGCAGAGCCAAGCACCTCAAGGGGAACCAGCCGTCGACGCCACAGGACACGTCTGACCACCACCAAAACCTCCATCCAGGACACCACACCCTCAACAGGCAAGACTGCCACTGTCACCCCAGCTGCACCTGTCCAGGAAGCAGCTGTCACCACAGCTGCAGCCGTCCAGACAGCACCGGACACCCCAGCTGCACCCATCCAGGCAGCACCGGACACCCCAGCTGCATCCGTCCAGGCAGCACCAGTCCCGAGCTGCACCCATATGAGCCATTTGCATTCAGCCCACAGAGCCAATGAGCCCACCACGCTCACCCTTCCCCAGTGTGCATGAAATGGATGGCAGACTTTGACGCATGGAGGAACGCCAGTATGCTTTGTCTAAACTAGTGCAGCAGCACCTCCAGGAGGTACAGTTGATGCGCAAGAGCGTCCAGGCGAGTGGGCGTCGGAATGCTCATGCCCTTGGCCATTGTATGAATGCCATTGTACAGATGTCCAGGGGGTACTGGAGGGAAACAGTGTGATGCCCTCAATAGTTTGACAGTTGTTTTCGTTCCACATTTGTTAATCATTCCATTATACACATTACACGTCTGGACATTGCTCTTTTAGTGTGAGTGATTTATTTACTGTGCAGCGCTCATTGCATTAGCTGGCCTGTGCCAGGTGTATGTGTGAAGTGCTTAAAAATAGTGGTGAATCAGTGCATCGCGTGCATCACGGCCATCCATGGCCTCCCTGAGATGTGCCAATGGCAGGTAATCGTCACTGTCCTCCTCCTCCGCCTCTGGTGGTTGCATGTCCATGTCGGGGGTAGTGGGATATTGCACCTGATACACATGTTGTGCAACGTGCACAGGGCAGGACTTTCTTGCTAACCTTCACAGGGCTGTACATAAGTACCACCCCCCGGTCTGCTCAGGCAGCGGAACCCTTCCTTTAATAGGCCAAATGTCTGCTCAATCATACAAGTCCTGATGTACGCACGGTTGTATCCCTGCTCATGCTGGTTCTGTGGTTGCCTCATGGGGGTCATCAACCAAAGCATCAATGGGTATTCAGCATCACCTGCACGTGAGCGACACAAAGGGAAAAAGGTAATTGGTGGGCCTGTATCATGTTGGTATAGTCTGTATGGTGTTCACTAACCAATGCAAAATTTCACAAGCAAATTGCTGAAGACATAGCATATGTCATAGTTGAGCATGTTAACATACGCATTGTCAGTGGAAAACGATGTCCATGCATTGTATCGAAATTTTTGTGTGGAATCAGGGTGATTTTAGGGATTTATGTCTGCAGTCATCAATGTCAATGTAATGACGCGTTCAATAAGCAAACGTGGCTTGTCCGGGTGTAAGTGTGCCGGTGCCATTACCAGATGCCATGTTTCTGGGCCTGCAAGATAGTATTTGGCTTGTCACAGCCAGTGTGCCCGACACAGCAGCCCCTGCCGGGAGCTGCAGGCCTGGTAGGCAGAGCTGACACAGATAATGATGTTTATCTGCATTACAGTAAGAGTTATGATTAAATTGGGATTCAGTACATGCCTTAAGGAGTACTTGCATTTTGATGTACATGTTGTGCTGCATGGTAGTGGTTGCACGGCATCAATGAATCTTGCAAAATGATGGATGTGGATATATTCACAGAGGGTTACCATAGGAGTCATTTGATGATGGTGAAGGCGATGACAGCCCAATGTTAGCCAACCAGCCAATAGGCCTTGTCAATATGCATGGTGAATGTGTTGTTTGCAGTCACTTTTTAATGGCCCATTCACACCCACCTTGACCTCTGACCCTTTCACTACGACACACACAAATGGAACTGGTATGTGTTCTTGTTCACTTCAATTCTATAGTCCTATGATGGCCAAATCACACATCCATAGATATATCTGGCTAATTTTCTGCGGCTCAATATATGTATGTGCACTTGAAACAGGCAGGGGACCTGGCTACTTGGTGTGCGGTACGCTAGTGGTTTGGAGGTGGGGTGTTGTGATGCATTAGAATGATTAGTCTGTGCTGCAGGTGTTGTGGGTTCTTCTGAGTGTGTTTTTGCTGGCTTTTGGGACATTGGTGTGGTGCATATCAGTTTGGCCATTTGACACACGCCAGTAAAGGCCTTGAAATAAGGCATGCTATTTCTGTGTCGGGCACTGCATTGCAAACATGCACTGCAGATAGGTGCTGCACATCCCTCCATTCAACAGTGTACATGCTTTGGTAAATAGACTCACCCAACAGCCAGGTATGCGCTTCGCTGTGACATGCCATGTACCCTGGCAGCGTGGAGTTCCACAGCACCATGGAATCGTGGGTTGAACCCGGCAATCTGGCACAGCAGTAGGTGATGAGGTGCGGGCATCACACACCATCTGCAAATTGAGTGAGTGGTATAGTTTTTGTTTCCTGTTCACTGCCTCAATGGCATGCCTGGTCACCAGCTCCACATGTGTGCAGTCCAATGCACCAATAACATTGGGCATTCCTGCAAGGGCATGGAATGCTATTTTTGTGGCATTGTTCTGGGTAGGGCTATATGATCTGCCACATGGTGCAGGAGTGCATCAATAACCTGAAACAGGACACGCGAGAAACAGGGCCATGATAGCCCATGCAGTTCACCAGTGTGTTGGAAGGTGCCCATGGCAAGGAAGTGTAGCACAGACACTACCTTGGGCAAGGGGGGATGGCAGTACGGATCTGTATGAAGCTGACAAAGTCATCATGGATCAGGTCTACTATGGATGTGATGGTGTCCCTGTCTAGCCGGTACAGGGTGTGGGACTGGGTTTGGCTCAGGTTGAAGGGTGTGGCCTTTATGCATGGTATCGGTGGCTGCCTGCAGGCTGCAACCTGCTGGCAATTGTTGTTTTGCAGGGCCATAATGGCCCTCCTTCTCCTCCAGTGCCTCCGCTGCATCCTCTGCCTCCTTGCCTCTTCAAGTTCTAGGCATGCATGCAGGACCTCCAGCTCTAGTAGTGCTACTGCTGCTGCAAGCATGGTAGTGTTGGAAGATATGTGGGGTGTGGGAGTGGTCCTTTTGTGCTTTTTTCAGTGCTCATGGTGGTTTGGACACCTGGCTCTAGTTAACGCCTGGTCCGTGATGCCGGTGTTTCTGGCGCAGTAAACACGGTGCTACCAGCATGTCCATGCCTGTGTTTCTGTGTCCGTGGTGCTCGGAATATGCACGTACTAACCACATGCCGGTGTGTCAAGCACAGCAGACGCATTTTGCCGCCGTTTCTGGTCACGGTACTGCAGGATACGGTAGGTCACTTGCAGTGACAGTGTTAGCGGCATTGCAACTCAGAGTATGCCGGACCGGAAATAAAGTGCTGGTACGGAGCGACCGGCACTGCTATTTCTGGACTGGCATACTTGTAATGAGGCCCACTGTGTTGCAACCTGGCCTGGGGCCACTCCCACTTCCCAAAGTCCAGCCCATCCTAAGAAGTGACGGTTCCCTAAATAAATGGTTTCCATTTCCAGCACTTGTCTGGTGATGGAGTTTAATCACGCATCTCAGCAGACCCCCTGACATTACTTGGAATCTAAGGTGGCCTGCATTGTTTTGCTAAATTACGACACAGTACTGGAAAATGGCATGGAGTCAGTGCTGGTCATTGGGCCGGCTCTAGGCGGATCTGAGATCCGGCATTAGATGTGTAGCCGGATCTCGGGATCCGGCCAGAGTCAGCCGCCCAAGCCCATGAACCGCGCTGGAAAAAAGAAAGAAGAAAAAAAAAAGCGTCCACGACGGCAGCATTGCCGTTTACCGCGGCTTTGGCACTGATGTGTAATGTACAATGCTCACTACACGTACAACTGAAAGGAATCAGTTGTACATGTAGCGAGCATTGTGCTTTACACGCCGGAGCTGCGTAAAAGGCAATGCTGCCCTCGCGGACGTTTTTTTTTGGCACAACAAAATGAGCCAGGGCTCATCAAGGGGGCCTGGCCTAACTGCGGGCGTCCTGCTGGCCCATTAGGCCACGCCCCCCTGAAGAGCCCCGGCTCAATGGGCTACTGGCACCCCTGTCAGGCAGCCTTTTGTAGTGATCAACACCCTCTCCCCAGGGGAGAGGGTGTTGATCTCTGCATTTATTTTCTATTGGGTTGCCTGGCAGGGGACAGCGCCTCGCCTATTCAGCCTTAATGGTGGCGCTTCCCCTCGGCAGCTGGGGAGGGGCAGCGTCGCCATTAAGGCTGAAGGGGTGAGGCTGCTGGAAGCTGAGGCCGTTTTCCTGAAGAGTGAAACTCGCGCCATAACATACAGAACTGGTGAGCAATACAAAAAGCATGTGAATAATGTGTTAAGAGAAACGGGAGCAGAAAAGATCGGGGACATCACAGGGGCAATGTTATGTAAATTTGTGGGGAGCGCTTTTTCACAAGGGAAGAGGAAGAGTTGGGCGGCAGCACATCTGGCGGCAATAGCATACACGGCAAGGGTGGCCGGGATAGCAGACCCGACAGCAAATTCACATATAAAATACGCAATGAAGGGGTGGGCAAGGTTAGAAGGAAAGATACCTGACAGCAGGAGGCCCTTGAATTTTGCAAAGATGACGGTACTGTTGAAACTCCTGCATAGCACATGTAACGGCAGCTACGAAATCAAACTGTTTAGGGCAGTATTTGCATTAGCTTATTATGGGGCACTAAGGGTCGGAGAGCTAGTAGCGCGTAACACAACAGCAGGGGATGGCTTAGCGAAAAGCGACATCTGCATAGGGGCCGAAGGAATGGCAATACTACTTAGGAAGTCTAAAACAGACCAAGAAGGGAGGGGGCGGACTATAGAGCTAAATTGTATCAAGGAAAGAGAGCTTTGCCCGAGGTGCATCACAAAACAATTTCTCAAAGTGCGCCCGGAAGTAGGGGGCCAACTATTGATACATAGGGACGGCAGCGCCCTCAGCAGATATCAATTCCAGGCAGTAATAAAGAAAACTATAGCAAAGGCAGGGTGGGACAAGGCAGAGTTCGGGACCCACTCCTTCAGAATAGGGGCAGCCACATCGGCATGGGCAGGTGGCCTGGGGGCAGAAGCAGTAAAGAGAATTGGGGGATGGAAATCACAATGTTTTAAAAGATATGTGCGAGAAAGCATGATATGATTCATTTCCCATTTCCATGCAGACAAAACACCCTACAAGTCGGCATGGATAGTCGGCCATTCATTCGTGACAAGAGCAGGCAGGTGGATCGAGGACTACAGAGAGGGTTTGCATTTCAAACGAACAATAACTTCATGGTGGGGCCTCCCAGGTATGCATTGGGAAGACATCCAGGACAGGCTGTCAGATCTGATTGGTTTCAGGGACCCCCCCGAGTATTTGGTCATCCACCTCGGGGGGAACGACTTGGTCAGAACGAATCGGGGCGAGCTAACACGCAACATGTGTGAATCACTGAGGGCGATAGCTCACTGCTGGGGTAAAACGAAAATCTTTATGTCAGAGATCATAACCCGCAGAATCTGGTACGGGGCCCACAACAGGCAGGTTATTGAGACGGCACGGAAAAAGCTGAACAAAGCAGTGGAGAAGCACTGCAGGAGCACAGGACTCCATTTTATATGACATGGGCTGTCACAGAACGACCCCGATTGGTTCCACCAGGATGGGGTACACCTGTCCAACAAGGGCTGGGGGAGATTTTCGGACAACATGGTGAGCAATACAAAAAGCATGTGAATAATGTGTTAAGAGAAACGGGAGCAGAAAAGATCGGGGACAACAGATTCTTTCGTAAGTGCCCATTGCATAAATGAGCTTACTTTCTCGAAATATGCACATGAAATGGCGCAACCCATCGGGAGGCACCTGTCCACAAAGTATTTGCCTTCCCACTGCATGCATAGCCACCTCTGAGATTCCTCTCTCACTGGTAATAGGCGGAAGGCCGACTTTATGTCTGCTTTTGCCATCCATGCTCCCTTTCCTGCTTCTCTGACTATGTGTACGGCTTCCATGAACTCTGTGTAACTGACTGACACTGCCTCCTTGTTGATGCCGTCATTAACTGAGGCCCCTGTTGGGTAGGATAGGTGGTGAATCAGCCTAAATTCACCTGCCTCCTTTTTTGGAACTAATCCTAGTGGTGAACATATGTACTCTTCGAATGGGGGGGAAGTGTAAGGGCCTCTGATCCTCCCTAGCTCGATCTCTTTGCTGATTTTCTTGGTTACCAAATCTTTGTTTGCTAGTGCTGATTTCAGATTTTTGGGCGTGTTCATAGAACCGTGCCCGTCAAACGGGATCCTAAAACCATCCTGGAACCCTTGCCTGATTGTTTCTGCCATTTCTTGATCTGGAAACACCTGTAGCCATTTCTCCATTTTCTCTATCTTCACTGGGGTGACCCCTTTCTCGCCTACCCTTTTAGTTCCGTTTCTCTGATCCCCTGTACTTATTGTATGCTGTTCTCGTGCATTTAGTGGTAATATGCTCCCCCCCACAATTCTCGCTTTTGTGATTGAATTTGCATTTCTTTCCCCAGCTGCATGGCACCCCTTTCTCGAAATTCCTGCATTGTCCCGGCTGTGCTCTTGGACCCCCATTATCTCCCTTGCCACCCCCTTGTGCTGTTGGTGGTATGTTGCTCTGCCAACTTCTCTGTGCCTCGTACTGCCTGTTACGAAAATTCTGCTCGCTGGCCCTGTCGCGACTACCCTCGAACCTCCTGTTGCTGTATCTGTAATCGCTCCTATAATCGTTGTACCCATACTGTCTTCTGTAATAGCTGCCTGCGTTTGACTGTTCCCTGCTGTCCCATTTCTCTTTTACTACGTTAAAGATGTACAGATTGTAATTCTCTTCGTCCCACCCAATATCCGGGAAACAATCCATCTCTTTCCTAAACTCATGATCATACTCTTTCCATGCATCACCCCCAAATGCTTTGTAAACTTTCAGTACACTCTGCTGATAGGTGACTAATGATGGGCCGTCCTCGGGGAATTTTTGCAAAATGATGGACGACATTATCTGGAATGCTGCTGTCCAATTGTCAAAGTTCCGTACTACTGCTGATCTTTTCAATAAACCTTTTTCGTCCTCCTTTATGTCCTCTTTTGCTACATCATGGCCCCTTTTCTGTAGTCTAACAAGGTGAATATGTCTATCAACTCCTTTCTCCATATTTTTTCTTTAACTTTGTCACTAATATGCCAGGCTTGCGCTTTCAATGACCGCCCCTGTGCATTCTTGCCTATCGTGGGTCTCCCATACTTTGTCATATTTGTGGCTGGCTCAACTACTGCAGGTGCTGCCGTTGCTGTAGGGTTTGGGCTTTGGGGTAACCCTGGTGTAGGGGTGTTATTCCCGCTGTCTGTTGGCCCCTGCCCCCCTGTCCCCATACCCCCGCCTGCTCTGCCTTCTGTATTTCTTCCCTTACCTATTACCCCTTTCTTTTTCACCCAGGCTCACAGGTGGTCTCTCTCTTCATCCTCACTACTTTCCCATTCTGATCCTGTGTTATCTTGCTCTCTTTTCTTTCCCTGTTTGGCTCTGGGCGATATACCCTGAGCCTTGAAGCATTTCACATTCGCATTTAGTACTTTAATCATTTTGTTAATGTTGTTATTTAATTTTACGATACCTTTGTTTTTCTGCTTTTTCTTAGGCCTCTCTGGTTCTTGCGACTCTTCCGCCAAACCTCTTGCCCTCTTCTGCCCTTGGGGTACCGCGGCTTCCTCGTCGCTGTCCGTGGAATCCTCCAGCAGCAGGGGCGACATTGCCCTAGCCCTTTCTTCCTTTTGCATCACTTCCAGGACCCATTTGGCCCCATAGTCTTTTTCCGCTTTTTTGGCCCATGTGCTGAATTCCTGTGCTCTTCTTATTTTTTCTTCCATCATTCCCAACTTTTGCCTCTACCGTCTTTTATCTTGTAGCCTCTCCCTTAGTTGCTTGTTCCTCTTTTATAGTTTTGCTGTTTGAACTGGCTTCCAGTGTTACACGCCTGTTCCGGCCGTTTGCTCCAGCTTACTCTTTTCCTTTTTGTTCCTGTGTGACGTTGCCCCACGAGCACGAGTAAAAATAAAATGTTTTTTTTTTTTTTTTTTTTTATTTTGTGCCCTCTCCGAGGCTCGAACTTGTCACCTCCAGTTTCTACGCCTGCCGGGCTGCTTAGTGCGCCACAGGGCTCTGTGCGAACCCCCTAACTTCCATGTACCAGTCTCCACACTTGGCTGCGGATTCCGCCGAGATTGGCAGTATGTACTGCCGCTTTAAAGATTGCACGGCGTGTTCCGTGTTCTTGGCCCCGCCCCCTAGGCTCTCCCGTGACCTCCGCGGGTAGTAGGCGCCTGCTCGAGCTCTCCGGCTCGGCGATGTGTTGTCCGGCTTCTCTCGCCTCTTCTGAACGGTTACGCCTCCAGTTCTCCCCTCCGCTGCCGCGGTCTTCTTCCTCCAGGTGTAGCCGGCGCCTGCTTGAGCTCTCCGGCTTCTCCGACTGGTTCCACTGCCTGTTCTTCCTGCAGCGGTCTTGCTCCGCACCCTCGGCTGGTTGCGGCTCCGGATTCGCAGCCACGAAGCCGTCGGATCCTCTTCTCGCCTTCCGGGGTCCCGCTCTTCGCTGCTGGATGTGCCGCCAAGCCGAGGTGGGTCTTCCGCTCCTCCTCGTCCTTTGCTCTTCCCGACGCTTAAGCCCGCAGAGGCGAAAGTGACCGGGGAACCGAAGACACGGACTACGTCTAAGCCCGTAGAGGCAAAACGTATCCTTGTCCCCCTTTTCCAGGCCCTGGGAGCTTACCCGAGTGAGGTGTGCTCCTAACCTGGTTGTGACTTGGCCCTGCTTTCTTGTGATACTTATACCCCTTCTCCCTTTTGTTGTGCTGATTGGGGGCCGGCGCTCCTTCCTGTCCTCCCCCCGTTCCTTTCACACCTGGTCCTACTTGTTGTGCGTTTCCCTGGGAACGCCGGGGGTGGGGGCGCCGCTCTGGCTGCCCCTCGCTTTTGTTTTCCCTCCGGTTGTCCCCCCCACCCCGCGCCTAACTCCCCAGGCCCTCCATCGTGCCGCACTTCGCGCAGCACGGGGCCTGTGGCAAACTCACAGAGTTTCAGTCTTCAGGAAAAACGGCCTCAGCTTCCAGCGGCCTCACGTTTCTCTCCACAATGGTGGCACCGGGCCACGGGCATCTCCTGCTTAAAGGTATGCCTCGCAGGTGCGGCGCCACCATTATGGCTGAAAGGCATTTTTTTCTGGAGCCTGAAGCTTTCGCACACGAGCGAGAGATTCAGGCTTCGGAAAAAAATCCTTTTCTTGTAGTGGCCGGGGCTGGCAGGGGAGATTAGTGGGCCCCACAGGGCCCCGCCTCAGATTGAATTTTCGGAGCCTGCCGGGGCAGAGCCCCGGCAGGCTCCGTCCCACTTAAAGCCCTGGCCAGTGGTAAAAGGCAATGTTGCATTTGTGGGCACTTTTTTTTTTAAAGTATTTATCTGTTCGGATGGCCACTACCAACCCCGCCCCCTCTAGACCACGCCCCTCTTCCCCCAACTCCTCCCCCACCCGCACTTGTGGGAACCCCCCCCACATTTTTTCCATTTCCACCACTGCATGGAGTCACCTGCTCGCCTAGGCTGCACAGTGCTTTGGGATAATAATAAACAGCTGCATGTTCTTCCAGTGATATTTGGGCACCAGGTTAACCTGCCTATACAGTGCTTTAATGCAGAGTAGACTTCTCCATACTGGCTATGTTGGGCGGTGTAAAAGTGACGGGTGTGCAGGGTGGTGTAGGTGCCGCGAGGGTGTGGGTCAGAAGGTCAGTGCAATGATTTCTTGACAGACTTTCCAGCTGGGTGAGCGACGTCACATGACTCCAGCCAAAGTGGTGGCAAGGCAGCAGAGCCCCTGCGTCTTGAATCAGCAGTTTCTCGACATGAACAGGCATGCGCTTTGGGAAGCAGCTCTGTTGCTTGGAAACAGTTACCATGGAAACTGCATCCCTGATTTCTACCTGATGTCGACCTTGCAGCACTTAAGGTATTTTTGAAGCTATTGAGCAGCACGCCTGCCCGCCCAGTTAATATGGGTACACTATCTGTGTTTCTTCTACTAGCCCCACTGCTGTAATGGCGGGCAGCTGCGGTGTGAGGAGAAGTGCCAACGGCTGGCAGGCTGTGGGGATTGAAGTGTGACCTTTCTCTGTGTGGGGCAAACATCTCCGCTCCTGAACTGCCCATCTCTCTTTCCACTGCTTCCTTCTTCATCTCCTTTTTTCATACTAAGGCACGGTCGGTCGCAGGGCAATATTTTGATGGCGGTGCATAGGCAAAAAGTAGTGCAGTCCTCAATACGCTACTTTTTGTATATACCCCATACTCTGATGACAGTGGAAGGGTCGTAGTTTTTCAAAGGCGGCATTAACTACTGTGTGCGGTGTGCGTCTGAGTGTGCGCTGGAAAGAAAGTGTGTCTGCACATTTACGTGACGGTTACGTTATGGAATTATTTTTTTTTCTAAAGGTGATAGGGCGGCACCACTCGGGTCAGGGTCGTCATTTCACCAAAATGCCTGGGGTAGCGGAAGTGACATTGCACGACCTTTGACCCCCTGATGACATCACAGGAAGTGATGACGCCACCCCGAAGTGATAGAACACGACCTTTCACCGTTGACAAAACAGGAAGTGGCATCAGATAGCATTGTACACTACGAAAAATATGGTTACGATATCACTATAATGTGATGTACATTTCATATAAGAATGGATCTCCATATTTATCGTTAAGATCAGTGTGTATAAGCCCATATTACCAAATTACTGTGAATGCAAGCAGACGTCCATGACGAAATGATAATGATGTCTTATTATATAGCACTTACGCTTAAGCACTTTATATAGAAAAAATATACACCCTATATCACCCAACTCTTGTTGCTACTCATTTATCGACCTCAGAAGGATGAAAGGCTGAGTTGAGGCGTTTAAGAACAGACTAAATTAGTGACTCAACCCCTGAAGTGTGCCTGAAATAAACCTTTAATGAGTCTAGCAATTATTGTATAGAATTCCAGAAAGACACATTATTTGGTATTCCTATGCTTTCTTATTTAGGGTCAGTGCTGAAAGTGTTAGACTTGTGGCACTCCTGTTCTTATTTTTCTTCTTTTTTTTAAGGGGCCTGAATAAGAAAGCCAGCCACTCCAGAAGTAAAGAGCCACATGGTGCTGGCCACAGCACAGGAGCTTGCATTACCAAAAACAAACAAAACAACACTTTTTTTTTTGTTTTATTTTTTAGAGGTCGCAAGGGAGACCACAGAGGTTGCAAGGGAGACCTCAGAGGTCGCAGTTGCGACCTCTGGCGACCCCTAAATGACGTCCCTGAATCGGGTGCTAGTGCGCGTTTGTTTTTTGGCCCTGTGCTGTACTTAACACCTGGCCGCGTGCAGTGTGTTGTTTATTGCTTAACATTTTAGGTGACCGCTGTAACCTTCCTTAAATATGTCGTGTTACTTTTAATGTTCCGATGTGGCAGTTCTTAATAGTGCCACTACCTTGATGTAGTTTAACCGAAACTAATGGTGGTCAAAATTATGGAACTGATGTTATTGCAAAATGAATCATATCAAAAGGAAATTGAATTGTCTCAACACGTTCACCTTCAAAATCAATGCACCAATTATTAGACAACCAAGATTCAGACTGCCCCAGTGCTTTAAATGGAAAACATGAAGTGCAGCTACTCACCAAGCTCGACTTTAAGTGGGCCAGGGCTCAGCCTGGAAGCGTCTGAAAGATGTTTGTTAGGGAGATTAATCCTTTTTATGCTTCATCCCCTCTCCTAGTGAGACCCCCAGCACCCTTTGCTGGACTTCTGGACCCTTTCCCTCAAATCCTGAACGAGTGGAGCCTTTTTCCACTCATCCATTCTTATGGACTCTGTCTTTTGGAACTCTGTTCTCTGTGCTTTACTGTCCTATGGAGTCTACTTTCCTCCATATCTCTTTTAAAGCATCTGTATTTTACTTTTGCAGCCACAGCTCCTTATGGGCAGTGTTGCTGGGAACCCTTTGGGTTCTCCTTTGAGATCTTGCTTTATCTTTACCTACTACTGTTCTTAAGGATAGAGAGGTTCCTAAAACTTTATATTCTGGCACACAACACCTTATGTGGAGTGCCAACCTTAGTATCCCCATTCTCTCTGCTCCCGTGACTTTTTAGTCACATAGACAACCCTCTAGTTATGGCTGGTGGCAGTGGATGTGTTCTACCAACTAGTGTGTTCATTTTGACCCCAAACTGTGTTCACAATCTTGGTTATGCAAAATAGGGTCACCTAAGTACTAACTTGGTGGCTCCTTTCTTTTTTTTGTCATTTCTAGTGTGGTTGTTCTTTGTTAGCACTTCTACCATTCTGGGAGGGGGGGTGGTCTGTGTGTGTGTTTTTCCTTTGGCGCGTGGGTGTCCCCGCCTAGGCTCCAGAGTGTCTGGGCAGGCAGGAAGTGGGGGAGGAGTTATTCACTCCCCTGCTCTTTGTCTGCCTGAATGCCTGAATGCAACCAGCTCCCACTTGGGGTCTGACTGCCCTGATTGGACAGCAACCTGTCCCTTTCTGTAAAGTGCTGTGAGAGATTGCAGAGGAGTGTGTGTTGAAATTGTGTAAAAGGTGAGGTTCCTGAGGTGAAAGGTAAATCGACCACTGGAAACTGCAGTAACCGAAGAAGAAGACAACCAGAGATGATTGCAGACCCTTTGCAACACCGTGAAGCAGCCACTGCTGTCCTAACCCCATTTTCTGTGAGACAGAGGAACTCAGAAGAGGACGACTCCTTCCTACCTAGATGAACTCCAATCTGAGTCCTCTCACGGGGTCTTGTGGCTTTCAGAGCTGTGTAACCCAAATACCAGGAGACTCCCGATCAAATTGAAGTGCAATGTCTCGGAAAGGCCGAATCCATCTGAGTGTTTACTGAGCTCCAGGTGAACCTCCAGAGACACAATCTGACTCATACAAGTCCCCTTAACAGAGTGCTGCACTCCAGGAATCGAAGAAGGTTGACCAGGCAAATTGTGTCCTTTGTTGGTTCTGAAGAAAAGGCATCAAAACCCAGACTGTCCAGAGAAGCTGATGAAATCCGTGCCAGAGGTCCTCCCTCGAGACTGCTACTGACAGATCCCATCCATTGTCCTGCCTTTCATCACCAGACCAAGGAATCCAGAGGTCGGATCCAGCGCTTCCACATCGAGGAGAATCCAGCCATAAACATTTCTTCAAACCTAAGGTACTGTGGGGAAAAAGGTAATGCTTACCTTAATCTGAAAAGTCGCTCCATAGCGTTGGAGTGCACGTAGAGGTATCCAGCGTGCCCCACTCTTACCTCTGACCCAAGCTGCTGCTTGTGTCCCTTTAGCTAGTCCTTTAACAGGGTCTCTGATGTTGTGTTAATCTTCCTGCATCTTTAAGACTACAGACTAGAAAGTATTCACAGAAACCTTTGGTGTTTTACTGCGCCACAAGACTTTGAGCCTCTCCGAACTGCCTTATAGGGTTGCGTATTGGACTTGAAAAGACTTGCTGTGCTAAGAAACTGCCTCTCTTTTTAAGTTTCAATTTTTTAAATTATAAGTAGTTAACATACAGGCCAATCAAAAAGTCATTAAAAATAGATAAAAAGCAATTGTCCAGATTATATCTAAAGAATTCATAACACTGTTAGGAAAATGAACCAGACATATGGCAAGCATGTAACAATGCATGAATCTAATTAAAATTTACCAAACAATTTTGAGGGAGGGGTGATACAAAACTAACGTACAGAATATATAACAAAACATGACATAACAGTACTTAACGCGGACATAGGGTAAAGAGGGGAAGGAGTAGAGGAATATATATTAAAAGAAAAACAATGTTATTCTTCATATGATAACAAGTTAAGAAAAGGTTGCCATTTTAATGTATGTTTATAAAGTAGAGCAGGAGAGGAAGCAATGCATTTTTCCAACCTATGAATATTACATATGAAACTGCCTCTCTAACCTTAAACCCTGCTAGTCTTTGACTAACTAACTGTTTTCCTTCCTAAAAGACCTTATCTTATGCGATTTGCAAACTAAATGTAATTACTGTATTTCTTCTGTCTTACGTGAGTGCGCAGTACTACCGATAATACAGTAGAACTGTCATTAATGTCAAACATGAGCAACTACAAACTAAGCAGTGGCCTTTGAAAAGTATCTTAAAGTATTTCTATGTGTTTTGGTTATATGTGCTAAGTATTTAAAGACATGTTTTGTGTACATATAATAAATCAATGTTTTAATATACATTTACGTGTGTTTCTTTGAGTTGCATTATTAACTAGGTTCAGTGTACTTACCTACAGCTCACATCTTCCTCTCATGATATGCCTGACTGCTCTGCCACTCTATCAAGGTTCGATAAGTAATACAGACTGATACTAAGATTTGGGGGATCTACAAACCATTGGGATAGTTTTATGAAGTCTTACTTCACAGTGGTCTTTAGGAAAACTCCCCTTACAACGTTCTTACGCCTGGACCCAGCTGAGGCTCATTGACCCATTTCAGTTAATCTCACACTGTGCCACACTCCATTTTCACAGTATTTGTCTAACTATCTATCTGTCTCTTTCTTCATGTCTCATTCTCTATTTATGTCCACTTCTATGCAGCTCTCTCCCCACACTCCCACTTCAGTTATGGTCTTACACTTTCTAACTCTCTGTAAGTCTGTTTTTTTTCTGAACATGGTCTTTGACGCATGCTTTGCCAAAACATCTCAGTGATTCCAACCAAAATCTCAGTATAATGGATTACTAATAAGTCGTTAACTTTACATTTGATTCTTTCAGCCTAGTGGCACCATCTCTCAAAGATGTGCATCAATCACAGACTGAATGTGTCCTGTTTTGATATCAGTATGGTAGTGTACAAAAGATGCCATGCTTTGAGAACTACCCATTTTTGCAGGCAATGAATGCACAGTGGAATTAAATTATTTGCCAAAGATCACACACTGTAGTTATGCAGTGAATATGATCTTCTTCACACAAACTTCCCGTTTGTTGTTATGCATTGTGTTAAGACTATTTGAATAGCCATATAAAAAAACTTTTTGGCGTGTCAAACTAACAGACTTCATAGATGAAAACTAAGCTGTAAAAAGGGAGTTTTATTATGCTTGCTTTCATTGTCTAATTATTTAAAAGGAATTTGGTAGGGAACTGGAGATTGGTGTGGGTTTTCAGTCCCTAGCGTTCATCACAGTTCCAATTATATAAGCATTTACATATTAAAAAAGACACTGCTAATCACAAAGAAAAGGTTTAAAACACGTAACTGCCAAGTCTTTCAAAATCAATCTGTGCACCACATGAAAACTCAAGGGACCCCATGGGTAACAGGTAAAGCCCAGTTAGAAAAATGGTGCTCCACGGCTAATCTGCTGGCAGCTCTGGGGCTGCATGCATCTGTCCTTTTATTCTGCCCAGTTGGTGTTGAAGGAGACATTACAGACACTGCAGGTGAGGGAGTGAGGAGGAGGGGGAAAGCACACTTTCAACAGCAGATGCTTCAGGAGTTTAGTACTTTTTTGCGATCCAGTTAAATGAAATGCTTTTATTTTCATCTCGCCATGTAGTGGAGTACCGGTACTGGCCTTTTGGCTTTGAGAAGTGCAGGCACTCATTTTCTCCAAAATAAGAAGTGCAAATACCGAGGGTCGGGTAGGACCAGCCCATTTAAAGCGCTGGACTGCCCAAATGAACATTTTGATCCTTTTATTACCTCCAGATGTTTCCCTTTCCACATGCCAGCCTACAACAGATTCCCGGGTTACTCAGTAGTTGAGCCTCCAGACCTTGCAGGATCCCCATTTCAGTTGAGGTGCACATCCTTGTCATTATTTTGAAAGATTCCCATGCCATATGTGGGTCCTCCATCGTGTCCACGTTTCCTGAGAACAAGTTGTATAGTCCTTCCTCTAGCTTCTGTAAGGAACTCATGGTGCCAACATTTCGGTGCTAAAGACTCTGTCTGGCAGAGGGACTCCCAGGACCCCCCTTGTTAATCTGCATATTTAAGTAACTTTGGGTCTCACCCTAAATTACTAGGGGAATCCAGACGTGGACCCCTTGCTCACTATTCTTAGAGAGGCACAGATCCACCCTACTGATGAGGCCCAACCAGACCGAAACACGTGTCTGGGGTTTCTGTTGGTACTCTTGTTCAGAGGAGAATTGCCTAGCATTTCGGTGCTGGACTGCCCCAGGGCAGGACAAAGACTGATATGTTTGGGATATTTCTTCTTTGTGAAAGATAGTGAGCTAAAGACTCTGGGTAAGTCTCTCGTAACCAGGACTAATGTCTGGCAGAGGGACTCCCAGGACCCCCCTTGTTAATCTGCATATTTAAGTAACTTTGGGTCTCACCCTAAATTACTAGGGGAATCCAGACGTGGACCCCTTGCTCACTATTCTTAGAGAGGCACAGATCCACCCTACTGATGAGGCCCAACCAGACCGAAACACGTGTCTGGGGTTTCTGTTGGTACTCTTGTTCAGAGGAGAATTGCCTAGCATTTCGGTGCTGGACTGCCCCAGGGCAGGACAAAGACTGATATATTTGGGATATTTCTTCTTTGTGAAAGATAGTGAGCTAAAGACTCTGGGTAAGTCTCTCGTAACCAGGACTAATGTCTGGCAGACGGACTCCCAGGACCCCCCTTGTTAATCTGCATATTTAAGTAACTTTGGGTCTCACCCTAAATTACTAGGGGAATCCAGACGTGGACCCCTTGCTCACTATTCTTAGAGAGGCACAGATCCACCCTACTGATGAGGCCCAACCAGACCGAAACACGTGTCTGGGGTTTCTGTTGGTACTCTTGTTCAGAGGAGAATTGCCTAGCATTTCGGTGCTGGACTGCCCCAGGGCAGGACAAAGACTGATATGTTTGGGATATTTCTTCTTTGTGAAAGATAGTGAGCTAAAGACTCTGGGTAAGTCTCTCGTAACCAGGACTAATGTCTGGCAGAGGGACTCCCAGGACCCCCTTTTTAATCTGCATATTTAAGTAACTTTGGGTCTCACCCTAAATTACTAGGGGAATCCAGACGTGGACCCCTTGCTCACTATTCTTAGAGAGGCACAGATCCACCCTACTGATGAGGCCCAACCAGACCGAAACACGTGTCTGGGGTTTCTGTTGGTACTCTTGTTCAGAGGAGAATTGCCTAGCATTTCGGTGCTGGACTGCCCCAGGGCAGGACAAAGACTGATATGTTTGGGATATTTCTTCTTTGTGAAAGATAGTGAGCTAAAGACTCTGGGTAAGTCTCTCGTAACCAGGACTAATGTCTGGCAGAGGGACTCCCAGGACCCCCCTTGTTAATCTGCATATTTAAGTAACTTTGGGTCTCACCCTAAATTACTAGGGGAATCCAGACGTGGACCCCTTGCTCACTATTCTTAGAGAGGCACAGATCCACCCTACTGATGAGGCCCAACCAGACCGAAACACGTGTCTGGGGTTTCTGTTGGTACTCTTGTTCAGAGGAGAATTGCCTAGCATTTCGGTGCTGGACTGCCCCAGGGCAGGACAAAGACTGATATGTTTGGGATATTTCTTCTTTGTGAAAGATAGTGAGCTAAAGACTCTGGGTAAGTCTCTCGTAACCAGGACTAATGTCTGGCAGAGGGACTCCCAGGACCCCCCTCTTAATCTGCATATTTAAGTAACTTTGGGTCTCACCCTAAATTACTAGGGGAATCCAGACGTGGACCCCTTGCTCACTATTCTTAGAGAGGCACAGATCCACCCTACTGATGAGGCCCAACCAGACCGAAACACGTGTCTGGGGTTTCTGTTGGTACTCTTGTTCAGAGGAGAATTGCCTAGCATTTCGGTGCTGGACTGCCCCAGGGCAGGACAAAGACTGATATGTTTGGGATATTTCTTCTTTGTGAAAGATAGTGAGCTAAAGACTCTGGGTAAGTCTCTCGTAACCAGGACTAATGTCTGGCAGAGGGACTCCCAGGACCCCCCTTGTTAATCTAGCCAACAAAAGACAGACATAAGTGATCGCAGTTCCATGGTATTTATTAAACTGTATAATGGGTGAGAAAAATGCCTAATCTGAACCTAAATCTAAGACGGGAGCAAGCTACGACCATCAAATAATAATAAGGAAGTCCTAGTGGCATCTTCTCAAATAAAAAGGGCCTATACTAAAAAAAGATTGCCAATCCGTACAACTAAATTACAAAGTAGTGTGGGATAATCTTCACAAGAAAAGAAAGAAGTGTTCACCAAATGATAAGTCAGGATGGTAGGGCTGGGGTCTCCCTTCCCCATGTTTTTAGCACGGGACAAGGTAGGACCTTTGAGCACAGCACAATCCTGGGCCTCGCCAACACGAGGTTACAGTTCCTTTCAACAATGCCAGGACCTTCTGGGGCCAAGTCCCTTTCCTCCAAAGTCTCTTGCCTTAGAAGGCCTGCTGTACCATAAACAATAAAGAAACAAAAGTTACTTTGGTAATATTTCACGTTGGACGATTGCTCTCCACCCCTTTGCATCCCCCTTGGCTGGGCTCTGATCCTTTGTCATCACAATGTTCATGAGTATATCCCTGTTTACCCTCAATTTGCAGGCATCCCTCTGTCGAGTTCACATTTGCCAGTTTTATCGTTCAATCAGTTTTCTCCAATGTGTCAAAGACCTTTGAGTGTACAAGGGTTTTTGCTCGACCTTCGTAGGACCACCTTGACACTTCACAGTGGCCTCTCCTAAAGCCTCTTGGTTCTCGTAGTTTCAACAAACAACACAACCCACCAAGGCTTCAGTCAGAGTCCTTCGAATAAGCGCCCCGCGACGCCTGACCACTTTACTTCTGAACCTTCTACTAGGGTATCTGTAAAGTTCAATTACACAAGTTCTTTATTCAACAACGTTGCCGCCTGCAACCTTGGCCCCAGCACAGTTCAGTTTTACTCTCTGTTTTCTCTGACTCACCGGCTGTGCTGAACTGTTGGAGTTTCTTGTCTCGGGAGTCAGGGACGGCACCACAGCGGCAAGCACTTCTCCCTGCTTTGGCTATCCGCGCAGGAGGGCCCCATGACCCGTTGACACCTATCACACTGCACGCCAGATGGACTTCCGGGTCTTATCATTTCCCTTTCGGAAGCTTTGCAGGGCTGAGTTGAAAGGGGCAAGGGCAGTTTCCCCCCTCGTCGTCCCTCCAGGTCTCGCCACCTTTCTCCTCCGTTTGAACTGCCAATCCGGTGTAGCTGCTTCCTTGTGCGTTTGGCCTTGCTCAAAGTGTGCTCTTATGCTCCGCCTTGTTCTTATGCTCCGCCTTTTATCCTTGTGTGGAAGGGAAAGGGCCGTCAGGTGTGCTTAGTTATTGTCAATTGCCTGACTCTGTCTGACCCTTTTGTTGGGACATGTCAGGTAAACGGTTCTGGTGTTAGTCCATTGTCTTTCATGGTGTAGGAAAGTGTTTGTGTTGGAAAAGGGGGGGGGGCTTCTCAGTATCCGACAGGGTAGGATGGTGAAAAGGGGTTAGAAGGAAGGGGGTACCACATCTAGGCTGTCGGTGTCCCACTTACACTCCCCGAAGACTACCCATCCAGGTGATCCTCCTCCACTGGTCAACTCCCAGGAACTGGATCCAATAGCGATGGCCGTGTCCTGGACACCTGGATGACAAATCTCCGCGGACTAGTGGATGAGACACCTTCAGGATGCTCACACTTCCCCCATAAAGATATAATGAGATTGGAATTCTTCTTCTGGGGATAATTGAGACATACTGCTGCAACTTTAACCAGAAAATGGGGGGTCAAAAGAGGGCAATCTGGGATACTGCAACCTGTGGCTCCCCGGATACTTTCCACAGCTACTCCCATGATCCCTCACCTTTGAATATGTTGCCCCGGGCTGATGGGAGTTGAAGTCCAAACCATCTAGAGAGCCAAAGGTTACAAATCATATTGCATAATGCACCACTCAGCGTTCTGAATATGTAGACATATTCAGCTTCCCAAAAATCATGTACGACATCAATCAAATCTCTTCTGGACTAATGAGTAGAAAGAATTTACCATGATCGATCCAGATATGTAATAGTTGCTTTCCACACATACCAGTGCTTAAAGACTTGAGAAAGAAAATATGGGAGGAGGAAGGGCTGGGTCTGTAAAGAATGTAAAGAACACATTTACCTCACAGTAAATGCCCACCCCATATCATTCCATGTCTAAATGAAGACATTGAAAAAGAAACTGGGAGCTTGTATGTTAGGAACACATATGAGCAGCAGACACATTTTCTTCCTTTTAACTCTCTACATATGATCACATAACTGCTTTCCCCATCAGTTGCCTTTGCAAGTGTGTCTTTGTGGTATGCATAATGGCACGTTCACCAAAATGCGAAATCACTAACGTGTTAAAAAAAAGCACAGAATAACACAATGATGGAGTGGGTGCTGGCTTTGTAGGTCAGTTGGGTAAAAGGGAGGTAGTGTGGGGAGGTCGGGCATGTTTTTCTAGGGTAATCTGAGTTGGGTAGGCCCGGGGAAGGTGGGATTTGTGAGTCATAGTGCAAACATTGCATTCGTTCTTCTGTCTGCCTGGGATTAGGACTGACAGACGAGCAACCCTGAACTATTCCGAAACCCGAGTTAGAAATTATCATGTCCCAAAGATTATTCAGGACTGCATCTCCCAAGATACAGCAGGTTTGGAGAACCAAATCCCGGAACAGATACTAGAGTGTCTTTCAGGGATTCAGGAAAAGATACGCCATGGGGAACCACTAGCAGATTCAGAGAGCCCCCTTCATCAACAGGTGCAGATCCTTGAAGAGAAAAACTTAATTTATGCCAACACCAACCCCCTTGAGACTCAAAGAAAGAAACCCTTTACCCAAGAGGAAGAGAGTGCTGAGAAGAAGTAAGAGAGAGTGGGCCTCATTACGACCCTGCCGTTCTGGAAAGAATGGCGGTAGTAAAACCGCTGCCACTGTTGTTTCTGGGCCAGCTGATTAAGAGTCCTGCAGGCAGGAGGTGTCACTCTCGCCAGGTCTGACCTGGTGGGATTTACACCACCCGCCTGCAGGCCGGACATGGAAACACCGGCTCCGTCATAGACGGAACTGGTGTTTCCATTGTCCCCATTCCCATGGAGCCCTATAGGACTCCATGGGAATGGGGATTTACAGAATTCCGCCTCTGGAATTCCCGGGTCACCGGGGTCGTAATGCCCCGTTCCGGGAATCACGGAGGCGGAATGGTAATACGGGTCCGGCAGTAACCTGCCGTTTTTTCCGGCACGGTTACCGCCGGACTCGTAATGAGGCCCAGTGACTTTGACCGAAGAGGAGGAGATGTGTAGGAGAGGAGAGCCCCTGGAATCCAGAAGAGGGGTGTGCTACAGTGAAGAGAGAGGGTAGGCGGAGCACTGTGTCACTAGAAGAATGAACAGGGCACCATGTCCCTAAGTAAAAGAGCAGAGGGGAGATCCACTTGCCGCTGAACGAGGGGGATAAGTGACAGAGAGAATGATATGCCTCATGAAGGGGAGGTCTTTTGGGGGCCCTTGGCAGAGGGAGGAAGCCCTAGATCCCAAGAGAGGTGGAAAGGGCTTGTGATCACTAGAAGAAGTGATGAAGACTGAATGCTATAGCGACCTAAACAGGAGAGCTTCCTGTCTGGAATGTTCAGAATGCCTTTTTGTTTGCAGCCCTTTGTTTATAATCCTGAGTTCAAGGACTATGTTTCCCAAAAAGATTTATGTTACAGAAACCCTGAACTAATTTCCAGGCAATAGTCTTATGCTTTACTTGTGTTTAGTCAAGTCCTTTAAACTTATTCTGGTGTCAGTAGTTGCATGTTTCCTCAATCATGTGACAGAATTTAAATTGTGGGTATGGGGAGCATTCAAGAGTACTATGTGAGTCGCAGTGAGGATTAAGCCTGGGCCAGGGAGAATGCAGCAAAGCAATGAGGGTGTGTGGAAGAGGGTTGGTGAAAAGTGGGTTGAGAGCCAAGAATCCAAGGGGTTCTGGGTAGGCCTCCCCAGGAATGCATGGTGCAACAACATACACTGTACGATCCAAACAGCAGGCCAGCATGAGCAAGCTGGAAGAAGCATGACAGTGGTTGCACTGCGTACCCCCAGTGACGCACCATGTTGAAAGAAGACAGGAATGAGTCAGGGGCCGTGGTAAGACCTGGAAAGGCAATGCCTGACTACAACAAGGGTAGAGTAGAGGAAGCAGTGTCCTGCACAATGGAAAAATATCCATTGGTGTAAGAGATGGTCAGACAGCAGTGGCGTGTCCAGATTCTGACTGGGGTGGCCCACGTGGGGCACTGACTTATGCAGGGGGGGGCATGAAGTACGGGTGCACACACACATAATGATCATAGTTTAGGATAATGGGGTGGTACCTGAGGTGGCCAATTAGATTCCAGGGGCAGCACATGCCACCCCAGGCCACTCCATAGAGATGCCTATGCCAGACAGTAACAGTATGTATACGGCATTGTGTGAATTCCACATGTGCAACAATAAAAATGGGAAAAGGGCACTGATGCAGTATAAAAATATCATATGCCTCTTAACTTGATTGTTAGTTATTTCATGTTTCATCATTTATTTTAATTTTATTTTGTGTATTTTGCATGGGCGCATGCAGAAAAAGCTGATTTAGGCCACTAGGAAGGGAGGGGATGAGGGTAGTAGGAAGGGAAGGCAAGGGTGGGGCACCTCATGTTCAACGTATACTTTGAGGCTGCAGACCTAGGGGCCCTAAGACCTAAAGGAATTTAAGTGCAAATAAGGTGAGGCTGGTGGCGTTCTAGTAGTATTCGAGGTGATTGTGGAGTAGGAGTGCTCTGGTATCTGAGTCATGCCTGAGCCCACTAGAATCCTTGGACTCCCTCCTATGATAGGGTAGAGTTGAGGAGGGAGCAAGAAGCTGATGTCCCAGAATCATTACAGGATTCAAGTGAGACCGTCAATTTCCCCTTATATATGTTGTTAGTTATGGTACTACGATGGGCCTGTGATGTTGAGGTGGTTAGAGTACATCTTTGAAACAACAGGGACTTTAGATCTCTCCTTTAGAGACAGTGGGCCTCATTACGACCCTGGCAGCCGCAGTATGAACGGTGCCGGTAAGGCACCGGCACTGTTCATACCGGGCCGCCACATTACGTGTTTGCTCGCGTGTGGCGGTATGCACGCCTGGTCTGGCCAGACGTGCATACCGGCACCCGTGAGCAGACCAGGATGCTAACAACGGACCCGTCATTAACAGGTCCGTTGTTAGCATCCTCCCCATTCCCATTGAGCCCCGAAAATGGGAATTACCGGGCCCGCAAAAGTTGGAATGGCCCGGTAATTCCCTTTTATCGGGACCCGGTCCCGGACACCAGTTTGGAGGTAGCCATGCCGGTAATAACGGCATGGCTATCTCCAAACTCATAATGAGGCCCAGTGACTTCCCTGAAGTCTTATGTCTGGTGGAAGTCATGGTTGAGGTCCTGCAGATATTAGAATATGCTTAGTAATTCTGTGTTGGTGGACCTAAGGCTTCTGGATGAAGAGTGGCATCTCAGTTCTTCATTGTGCTTTCTGGAGCCAGAGTGCCAGATCACCCAATGTACTCTGCAACTCTTTGGCATAAAGGCATTATGGCTGTTCCTTTTCAGACTCAAGATCACATAATGTCTGCTTGGCCTTACATTAGCTGAGGCTGCTTAATTAAGAAATATGTTGTACCGATCTACAGGCTTTTGCAAAAGTCTAGTCTGGACATGATGAGGGCCGCAGTTGAATCCGTCTTGTGGTGGTAGTGTAAGAGAGAGAAGTCTTGTCTCAGTTGTTGAGGGTGGAAATAAGATTTTTGCCAACTACACTTTTTTGGTGTTGGAATCTCAAAAATTGCAGATTTGTATGCCTTTTATTTGACTAAGTGAAAAATCGAAGCAGAGATGGAACAAAACATTAACTTACAAAGTCCCACACACCTCTTGATCAGATGTTGCAGAGTGAAATGATTTTTAAAGGGAAGCCACAGCACAGATCATTCTCAAAATGAAAAAAGGGAACATTTCATTGGGTGGAGGAACAGAATGAATGGAATGTTTGGCTGGATTTGCTTTCTTATCTTAAAGGCCATAAACACTCCTGGAAGTAGGAGACACAAAGGGTTGAAAACAGCAAACATTCTGAGAGTTGCATTTAACAGATAAAATGATTTAAAAAAGGATTATTTTCACATGTAAACATTACGTGAGGTGCAAGCAGTTTGAAGGTGGGCCCTGCCAGTTTCCTAAAACGACTGATGTTATTTTAAAAAGCATATTGGAGTAAGAGGTTTGAAAATACATCATTGGGAAATTGAGTCATTTTGTATTTTAATCATAGGGTCTAAAAAAGTGTTTTTCATCCCCAAAGCAGTGTCCAGGTGTTTTAGTGATTCCAATGTAGCAGCTAATGCTTCCTGACAGGTATACAATTTGTAACTACAAAAATGTGCTCTAAGGTTTAACTGATGTAGTCTCCAATGTTACCTCACTAGGCCTGAAGCTTCACAATTGTTCCCTGGTTTGCATACAGTGTGGCAAATGAAAAAAACAGTTACCCATTTTTGGATGGTGCAGTGTCTGCTGGTATCTGAACTTGTCTCATTCTCGGTAATGTGTGCCAAACGTTTGAATGTAGACACCCAACATTTCCATTGTGGTTGTTTTGTACACCTCACGCATTAGGGATCCCGAACAGTAGTGTCTGGAAGCTGTTGGTCAGAAAAGGAGCTGGAGGGGAGTCTTCTGACTTTGTTGATGTGATTGCACTGCTGGACCTGGGTTCAAAGTCCATAGTGTGTCATAAATGCAATGTGGATGTTAAGTCCACTGTCTTTTAGATTAAGCATCTTCAGGTACTTGTGCTCCCACGTCTTTCTGTGTGTGGTATTTGAGAGGCCACCTTTTAAAACCATCACAGATAGATCCTGCAATGAATGCCCATCCTGTGGGAAGTGTCAACCCACTGGTGTTTCTGTTTTGTGGGTTAAGATGGTGTATCTGTGCAGGTTCATCCTTTCACGCAGCTCTTTGCAGGGTCGCCAACATAATTCCTTTGAATACATTTTTTGCATTGGTTGAGGTATACGAAGAACTGAGTCAGAGATCATCCCTAGGTTTCTGACTTTTTCCATTTGAATCGGAGTGTTGCAGGTTCTTTTTCTTGTTGGGGCAAAACTGCTTCAATTCAGACACAATGAGCTGCATGTATTCTATTCTTTTATTTGGTATATAAACCAGATAAGGGATTGTGCTTTCGTTCTCTTGTCCAGGTAGATGAAGGATTGGGAGTCATCAGTGTAGGGTTGGAAATGGGTGGTGAAGATTTCCAGTAAAGAAGAAAATGGCCTCATGGAGTCCAAATGGTAGTTGAAGGGGAGTGAAGGACTGGTATCCTACGGTTCCTAGGCTTCAGGTTTTTTGAATGATGTTAGCCAAGAAGGTCTTTTCTTGTTATCCCAATGCACTCCTCCCAGCAATGGATTATAGTGTTGTGGTCTATGATATCGTATACTGCTGAGAGGTCTTTTAAAATGAGACCTCCAAGCTTTTCTGATTTAATAACTTTGTAATTTTTTATTTGTATAAAGTTTACAAAAACATTTACAAAAGCAAATTTAGCACAAAAAATTGGTAAAAACATTTTGCAAAGTACAATAATGGATAAAACATTACATTAATTCCATAGAACCCATGAAATGGTAAAATACTAATCATAGACTGAACAACGTCAATATTTTTCCAATTATTAAAATGAATCAAGCATAAAAGATTCCTAAAACTTGATATAAATGAGCAAACAACAAAGCATTATATAGGAGTATTCAGGTGAATTGTTTTAAGAAAATCAGACTGGGCTAACCCCTCTGAAATATTCTCAACACACTAACATGGCTGCTATAGATTTTCCTCAGTACACCATTCAATGTCCGTAAACAGCTTCCCCAATAGGTCATTCGCCGGAAGTTTACTACACTGCAGTGCAGTACCAGATGTTTAATAGTTTCTAATGAATCCTTATCCATACAAAATCTACAGAAAACTTTCCCCGGTGCAAACGTTCCCCTTCTCAAAAGAACTTCCCTAGTTGGTAACAAATTTCAACAAAATCTCATCAGAATAGTTATTAAGGACCTGAAGTAGATATGGCGAAATGGACCCTCTTTTTTTATACTCATGAGCAAGATGGTTCACGGAAGAATATCCGTGAAAGTGTCAATTGTATTGACCTAATCTCTATCATAAAGAGAATTTTGAACCTTATTCGGATTACACAGCAAAGTCTCAGTGTCCATATTCAATTCACCCAATATTTTTTCAAAGGTCAATCTAATGTGCCCAATACAATTAATAGCACCACCCTTCAGGCAATAATAATCCATGCAGGTTTTCATTTATTTGTATAGAGAACCAGGAATTGGGGAAATTCGATTACAAAACAATGATAGAAGTCCCCATTGGACACATGAACTCAGAGGGCGTAGGACCAACTTAAATCTTGGAACGGCATTAGGATTCTTTAAAACCCGACGCCACATGGATGCCTTTAAAGTATCTAGCCATTAGGTGGCAGACTCTGAATAAAGTTCTAATCCATATATGAGTTTAGGGCCAACTTTCCCCTCAAAGAAATTGAGTGCAGGTTTGAATGGTTAGAGAACTCGCATTTTGAACCAATACCTGTCTCAGGATTTACCTTGTCGTGATCAGAACTCTCAACTGAATCTTCTGGTGAGGATTTTCGGCTTTGTTCCTTCTTCTTTGTTTTCTTTGTATCACAGACTGTTCTCCGCCCAGAGAAGAGATAGGGCCCATCTCTGTTGAAAGCCACTTCGCCTGGTTGAAGAAATAACCTCAGCGGTGTGGGCTCTCCAGAGGCAGCCCTTACAGGGGAAAAAGCTTTATGGCAGAAAAAAAACCTGATCCTCCTTGGATGAGATACCGGAGCCTCTGTGGCTGATAAGATGCCAACAAGTTTTCAGGAGTAAGAAGAAATCCGGGGTGAGCAGAGGACCCGACAATCCCTTCAGGTTATAGTGGTCAAAGGTGCAGAGACAACTTGAGGAAGCAGAGAGCCAAAACACAGATGAAAGGGGATATGGAAGGGTATGGTCTGTGGAGTAGGAAGGATCAAGGGGCATTCCACGGCAGAGGAGTCAAGAGGTAAGTAAGGGGGGGCACAAGAGTAAGCACTTGAAGGACATGCACAGGAAACTAGCAGAATAACTCACAGCGTTTAGCCCGGAAGAAGGCAAGGGTTGCAACGGGATGTGCAGTGGTCCTGTGGCACTGATAAGGCACAGCAGCCATCTTGGAAACAGCTAGACTGCCGATGCTGCTTGCGCTGCAGCCCTAGTAGAACAACTGCAGATACTAGACGCCAGCGTCTCCAGTCTCTCCACCGAGGGAACATGACAACCTGATGTAGATTCTGAAGAGGTGGCTGGGACGAGATGTAAAAGCCCAAATAGGTGATACTCAAAGAGGATTTGCGGATAGTATTTTCAAAAGACCATACCTGAGAACTGTGTTTCCTGCCCTTAGACATTGCGAGGATTTTAGTCTTGATAGGAGTGATTAAGATCCCATTTCCTTTTGCATAAGTGAAGATTGAGGCTAAAAGCCTCTGTAGCCCAACCCTCAAATTGCTAAAGACCAGGAAATCATGTGCATAGGTGAGCCAGGGAATGTTTAAATTGCCCAATTTTGGAGAAATAAAAGCAGAAGTAAACAAACATGCATTAATATCGGAATCATATAGAATAAACAGGCAGGGGGCCAAAACGCACCCCTGCCTCAAACCCGATTTCAAGTTTTTTACCCAAAAACATTTGCTGAAAAAAACTCTGCAAAAATATGGGGGTGGGGTGGATAAGAGCATATAAGGAGTAGGGAGTGTGGGGTGATAGGGAATAAAGAAAAGGGGAGATGGAGTTTGGGGGGAAATCCCCCTAAATAAAAAATGAAAACATTCAATGAGTTTTTCAGTGAAGAAATGTCAGCAAAAAACTCTGTGAAAAAATAAATGGGGATGTATGAACATAGAACCATTTAGAATTGATTCTTCTAGATAAAAGGCCTACATTATTCAGATGAACCATAATGCCTGAATTTGCATGCAACCCCATATTTAGACTCAATAAACCAAGTGGCAATATCCAATTTCTGCCATAGTGTTCTACGGTCGGCTCTATCATAGGCCGCCGAAAGATCTATCGAAGCCACGTAAGTACAATGAGATGGGTCGGCCCAAACAGATTCCTGGATAGCTCTTAAGAAGAGGTTGTTAATATTGGTTGAGCCACCCTTTCTGAAACCGGTCTGAAATGTATTTAATTTATTACCAGAACGAGCCCATTCCTCCAAATACTGGAGTAAGAGGAAAAAGAAGATCTTGCTGTCCGTGTCAATCAAAGACATTGGGTGGCAATTCTTAGGTTTCATTCTCGCATCCCTCTTGATTAACTTCTAAATGGACCAATTAAAGCATTTGCTCAATTTGCCGAGATCCGCTTTTAATGTATTGTTAGTTAAACCATTCAACCCGAGGGCCCTCAAGGGTTTGCAAGTTTTTAATGATTTCCAGAACCCCTTCCACTTCTATTAAGATTGACCTCTGCAAAGCCGAGTGAATCAACCCTAATGAGATTGTGAATTCCTGGTCCTCTTCCCTCAACGCATACAAATCTTCAAAAAACTTGACCCATGCAGGTTCTGGGACTGCATTCAATTGGCTAATAGCATTCAGTTCATCATGAGTATTCAATAATGTGCAAAAAGCTCCCACGTCCTTTTTGTTAAGAACGCTGAGCATGGACTCTGCATATCTTTGCAATAATGCTGCACTCCTAGATTTACAAAAATTCTTATACGTTTGTTTCACAGATTTACATTTAAAGAGCTGCACATCCATTCGATCAGTTGTACGCTTAATCACCCTTATAGTTCGCCTCATAGTTTGCTTTTCAGCAGCTAACTGATCATCGTGCAGATGTAAATGTGTTTTCACTGTATACTCAGTCTTGGTTTTAGGATTACTTAAAACTTTATCCATTAACCTCTCCATAAAAGTGCACCGCATTGAAAACTTCCATCTTCCACTCTAAGTTCGTTTGTCTCATTACCCAATCGAAATTTGCATTATAAATTCTAAATCCTACTATTATAGTTACCAGAGAATAGAATTCCCTGCAGAATTTACTCTCAGATTCTTCGGGCCACTGCCCACGCACACATTCAGTGTTACTTAGAAATTAGCCTTTAGCCTACAGTGATCGCCCAAGGCTTTTTCAATATCTGGAAATCTGAACAAAAGTCAAGGAGGGGTTGGGCCACAAAAATATAATCCAATGTAGACTCGCTATTCCCTCTATACCAAGTTGGCTGATAACCATTACCATGCCCCATCCTATCATTCAGCAAATGTAGCCCAATGGAGTCCATACCCAAAAACCACTTCCTGCCGGTTTGAGATTTAAAATCTGTGGCAACCATGTCACATGAAATTTCCCAAGGATCAATGTTGCGTTCTGGCACAAAACAACTGGCGTTCAGTTCACCAGCTAGAATGATGTAACCATTCAGCACCCTAGTCTGCCAGGCTACTATAGCTTCCAATATTTCACGTAAAAAATAATCCAAACTACTCTTCCCTCTGTGCCAATAGATGTTTATCGACAATAGTGGAAAGGAGTTGTCTTGTTGGGACACAGCAACTGGTAGGGCACCATAAGGCAATTTAAAGGGCTCCTCAGCAATTAGCCCTTCAGAGCCAATAGCTGTAATTAGAACCCTTGCCGGTTTCCCCCTTGCTTGGCTTTGCTGACTGAAAAAAGACCTGAAATTGGTCCAAACCGGGTAGAATAAGACAGGTTTCTTGGAGGAACACACAGTCAGAGTCTCTTATAAGAGATAAAGCATCTGCATTTGAAACCAAATGCGTGCTCCCCTTGAATTCCAAGACAATGGCTTTAACTCATCAGCATAATTAGCTGAATCGCCTTGCTCTACTCCCTCATCTGTAGTAAGAGATAATGCATCAACCTTTGGCTCCAAATACATACTCCTGCTTAAGTCCCTAGGTATGAACTTTGAATCTTCAATATAATGGGCAGAATTACTTTCCTCAACTTCATCATTGATCGGCCAATTTCCACAATGTTGAAATAACTTTGGACCAGTTTATTCTTCTGGAATATTGTTTGTTAAATGCCTCATTCAGTTTGGTATTTTCGGTTCCATCTATATTAGATGTAATTGTTAAATTACCTCCGTTGGTAAGACCCACCAAATCAGCTCTAGGTTCTTTCCAATGATCTACAGAGAAATCCATGCCATTTAATTTTAATTGTTTAGAGAGCCTTTGGTGGTCAGGGGCCCTGCCAATGATCTTAGGATTTGGGCGATCCTCCCCACCCATCTTTGCGTCAGAGCCTCTTGCATACTTCAAAATACTATAAGATTGATTGCGCTCCTTGCAGTGAGGAATACAAGCGAAACAGTTCTTATCAATCCGCCCTTCAACCAATTCACTTGAATCTAAAGTGGAGGATTTCCTCATATTCACTTTATTAGAAGAACCAGCATTTCAGTGATTAGCTCTCATATTTTCCAGCATGTACAACTTAGTCAGAAAGCCTGCTGCAGCAACAGGCACTGAGGACTGAACTGATGGACAAAAGCTTACAACAGTTAACTGATTAGGGCCAGGAGCAATGTTCTCCTGTGAGAAAACAGAAGGTAGCTCACCCACTAATCCCCTGGGATCTGTCATCCAGGTGGCCAGGACACGGTCATCACTTTTGGATCCAGTTCCTGGGGGTGGACCAGTGCGGGAGGATCACCTGGTAGGGGGTCTTCGGGGAGTGGGAGTCGGACACCGGATGGCGAGACACGGTATCCCCTTCCCTGTAACACTGTTACCTTATCCTACCAGGTAGGATACCTAGGAACTCTACCCTCCCCCCTTTTGCAACATGAACACTTTCACACTGACAGCCCGCTATGGGAGAAAACAGACTAATACCTGAGCAGTATACCTGGCATGACCCAAAACAATGGTCAGGCATGTCAGGCAATTACTGAGCATCACACATACCTGACTTCCATGAAGTTTCCCCACACGGATAAAAGGTGGAGCACAAACAACCACTTGAAGCGAGGCAAAGTACACAAGGAAACAGCAGTTTCGAGATGACAGCTGAACGAGAGAAGAAAGATGGCACAGCAGGAGGGGATCGCAAGGAGGGAAATTCCCTTGACCTTTCAGACAAGAAACCATTGCTTTTCAGAACCCTCAAGATTAGAAAGTGTAAGACCAGGAAACCAGGCTGAACAATCCTGCATTGTGTGTCGGAGATACCCAGTGCCCTCCCGCATCACTAATCAAGGTGGGAAGAAGCAGCAGCCGCTGCGGTACCGTCATTGACACCAAGAACAAAGCAACATCAATGAAATCAACACAGCTGGTAAGTCGTGGAGACTGATACAAGACTGGTCTGTGTTGATGCCAAGGTTGCAAGCAGCAACATTGTATGGCGAGCGCTGGAACGAACATGAACATTGTTAAAACGTGTGCGATAAAAGACGCAAGTAAAGTTGAACTGATGATGAGTGCTTTAACTTTGAAAGGAAAAGATACAATACTTATGACAGAGTGGTCCGGCGCCGCGTGTGTGCTCAATGGAAGGTCTCTGTAAGGTATCCAGCTGAGAAGTGGTAAAAGTGAAAGTTAAACAGTTGTAATGAATTGAGAATCAAAGTGGTCCTGCGACAGGTCCAGCAAAATCCTGCACACAGTCGCAAGTATTCAATTTTGATACAGTAAAGAAAGTTTGGAAAATTAGATTAAATTGCTCTGAGCCTGGCAGAGGGAGACTAATTGAAGGTTTTGTGTTAAAGTGGGTCTGAGCCCGGTGCAGGGGGACCCAGGGTGAACTGTGAATCGCCAAAGAAGTTGTACATATGAAAGTCCTGAGGAAAAAAGAACTTTGGATGTTCGTTTGTAGCATCAGGCCCTCTGAAGTAAGAGACTTTGAATGGCAAAGAGACTTTGGCACATAAGGTCCTGGTACTGGGATTTTGAACTGCATCCTCGTGCTAGAAAAACCATAGCATGTGGTAAGCTCGAGTGTGCTGCTTGTTCCGTGCTGAAAATGTGGACAAGGGAAGCCAATGCCTCAATTATCCTGAAATATCATTACTTGAACACTTTTCTTTTGCATAACATTGTTTCCCACACTATTTGTATTTAGAAGTAAGGATTGGCAATAGGCTTGTTAGTATAGGCTCATGTTTATTTTGACAAGGCACCACTACGACTGCGTTATTATTATTTGAGTGTCGTGGTTTGCTCCCATCTTTAGATTTAGGATTAGATAAGAGTTTTTCAAACCCAATTGAAGTTCAATTAACACCCTTGCACTGTGGTCACTTGTGTTTATCTTACTGTTTGATACCATACCTTCCTGACACCTCCAGACAAACTAAAATCTGGGTCTATTTGAGTTGCTGTGGTAAGAGGAAAAGGCTATAAATTTAAATAATTAAATATCTGTTTTCCCGAGCCACAACCTTCCATGGCAGGCACCTGTTTCACTTCTGTTTAAACCCCTATGTCATTATTTAAACACACAGGCGTTAAATTTGAATACTTGGGTGCATGAATTTCTGTACCATGTTTCTCCATACAGAGTACTTGTTTCACTACAACTTGGACCCCTATGTCGTAGCTTAAATGCTGATTTCGCAAAGGGACCCCGCTACCCGGGACGAATCTTGGGGTTTTACCAGGATTAGTTCTTAAACACATTGCAAGAATCACAAATGCCTTCCTCCAACACCAGAGTCCTAATTCAGGGAACCTGTTTGCTCATAGTATGAGCCCTGTTCATGGACTGAGTTATCATAAGATTTCTAAAAAAAATGTACATGAAGATACATTTCTTCTTTTAGTCAATGTTTGATTTTTAGAATTTCTTTTTTGTCTCAACCCGGAATTTGCAGAAGATTCAGCGATTCCCTGCTTCATTCCCCCAGTTCCCACAAAGATGTTATTGTCTTCCACAGAGACGATTTCTGCTGCAACAATCATTTAATCATTATTAACAAGATTGGGCTTGAGATCTTCACTGGACACATTAAACGGGGTAGGATTAACTGCTTCCTCCCCAGAATATCTTCATTAATAACAATTGGAGTGGTATTAAGATCACTTAGTAGAGGCTCTCTAAGTAAATAAAAAAACATGGGTGGGGGCAACTCAGGTGAGATTGCTTAGAATTAATTTCCAAATCTTCCATCTTGACATTAATAGCACTTAGAATAATAGTATGACCTTTAACTTTGTTCCAGATATTGTCATATAAGTTGGCAAAAGAACTGGGGACCATGCTGAGAGCCAGAGATGTAAGCCGGATTTGATTGTCGGCCTCCTTTAAAGTATGATGGATAATTCCCTCATCCTGCTGGTC
The DNA here is from genome assembly GCF_040938575.1 of Ambystoma mexicanum. Lineage (NCBI taxonomy): Eukaryota > Metazoa > Chordata > Amphibia > Caudata > Ambystomatidae > Ambystoma > Ambystoma mexicanum. The sequence continues at coordinate 990,090,059 of NC_090921.1, forward strand.
CTCGTCCTGCAGAGGCTTCAAAGATGAGATTGTACCAGAACCAAGTTTGAATGAGTTAATCAAACCTGTCGGGGACTCAAAGCATCACACATTTGTTGTACCACGCTCTCCTTAAGACATCAGTCATTACACAATAAAGCTGGGTTCGCATATTCTATGAAATAGTTCAGACCACTCATTTGGGAATGGTCAAGCATGACCGTCCCCGAATGGGAACCACAGATCTAATTTCAGTGCTGGTGCCAGTAGATTTAGTAAAGAAGTTGCTAATTTTTTTACCAGCATTTGGTGATAAGGTTACACAAGTAGATGATTTACTTGAGGGAATGCTAGTATTGGATAAACCCTTCCTCTTCTCTTTAATAAGAGGAACACCTGAATGTCCCAGTAATTCCGTATAATCATCGCCGAGATTGTGCATCAGAACGGCTCCAATTTCTGCTTCTTGATGTTCAGAGCCTTTGTTTGCAGGATCGCAAATTGGCTCATCGAACAGAGTGTCAGCTAAAAGTGGTGCGTGTTTACCGGAGATAACACCAGATTTACTTCTCAGGCCAGAGCGTAGGGCCATACTGCACCCACACCAAAGGGAAAATCTCCTTATCAATCGGAGATAAAGCAAATGCTAAAATCAGAAACAGCTCAAAGACCACACAGATAATTGGCTCAAAGAGTGATATAAACCACGCAGTCATCAAAATCTGTGAAGACAAATGTGAGAAATAGCGTGGCAACGGCAGCAGCAAAAATATTTGTTTGGAGTAACTAGTCCGTTATTTGCAGTAACTGAGAGCCATCCGCTCAAAGATTACAATGAAGATAATGGAGTCGGCTTTGGCAAAGTAAAGTTAAAGCACTTACTGCCGCTTTGCCTGGTTGAATCTTTTCTGTAGCCATCGTCCGTCCGACCGAGCTCAGGCCACAGACAGACAACTGGAGTGCTGCGGCAATGCAGTAGAAGTCCTCAGAGCAGCGGGGCTATCCGGAACGAAGAAAGAGAAATGGCTCACGATCGCACACAGCTACAGAACACAGTATACTCTCCAAGCACTCCGCCGCGCTGCGCTGTGGAACGCAGTTTAGTAGAATAAGCACCTCCTCTTCACAATAGACAATGTAGAGAGACTGCTCACGCTGTAACAATGTTGCTCCTTCAAAGTCACCGAACATGGTGCAAGCACTCTGCCACGCTCCGCTGTGGAACGCAGTTTAGTAGAATAAGCACCTCCTCTTCACAATAGACAATGTAGAGAGACTGTTCACGCTGTAACAATGTTGCTCCTTCAAAGTCACTAAACACTCTGCAAGCACTTTATGGGTTCTTTTCTGATGTGAAGGGCAGTCTCTGTGCCTCTAATTGGTCTGAATGCTGACTGTCTTCCATGGTAGAGAGCTTGCTTCTCCATGTATTTTTGTAGTTGGTTTACATCACATTTTCTAGTAGTTATTCCCCAAACTGCCGATTTGAGGTTTTCCAGGACCTCTGGTCCAACCTTATGCTTTATGTCATATCACGTAATGTGGTATTTGTAGAGTGCAACATTCAATATTTCCATGGCTTCTTGGTGGCAGCAGCTGTCACAGTGGGGATGGGTTGTATGAGTTTGTCTTTGGCTGAGGGATGGTTAGGCTATTAGGCCTTCCACGCCAGCTGGCTATCAGTGTTAGTGTAGGTGTACGATTTTACTTTAACAATGCACAGCAGACGAATGGATGAATTCCCTTTGACTCACTCCCTACTTCCCGAAAGTCCACAAATGTCCAGGTTCTGAGGGCCAGAAACTGGGTATTCTTAAATGAGCAATGCCCCTATGCTCCTAGTACTTTTTAAGAGCTTGCGCCATCTCTAGTGGTGCTGCTGAATATTCAGTGGAAAGCTACTTAACTGTCCATTACCCACAAAATGCACAACAAATTGACATGTTGCAAAATATAAACTTGGCCTATTCCACCTTGCCTCCCTTACACGCACACTTCTACACCTCCCTCACACCAAAAGGCCAGAACTAGCCAATGAAAACGAGCAAACTTATCTTTTGGGGACAACAGACCCAACTTGGCCAATAGTCCTAGAGGGATTTGACGCGGCTGCACATAAGTATGTTGCTCAAACCTCTGTGCTGAAGCTGTAGCCCTTGCAGGGCTGTCACAATTCGGGGCTGGGAGGGGAGGTCAGGAAGGGCGGTGGTACTTACGGAACCCTCCCCTGAGTAGGAGGCAGCACAGTCCACTCGTGTCCTTTATTCACACGGGGGACTGTGCTGGCTGCTCTCTACCCCTGCAAGGATTTTGCCATTTGTTACGTAGACGTCCGGCTATGCAAAAAACTGCTAAATAATGGGAGACAGCTGGGCTCAGAAGTGAGCTCTGCCACCTCCCGTTATACAGCTGACAATGTAGACAGGCTGAATGACAAGAGAGAACTCCTCTCCTGTCCAGTGGTTGAAATGGGCGGGAGCGGTTAGGAGAGGTGCTCCTCTACTTTTTTAAATTACATTTTCCATTCCTATACTTTTTTTTTTACTCTTTATTTTCTTTTCAACAAATCATCAAAACATTATAAGAACTAATAAACAGGTTTCAGGTCATCATCAACTCCAATATTTTCAATTTATAACCAAGTAATATAACAGTCAAAACTTAACAATTCACCCAACAACTAAAACCCTAGCCCAGAGTATAACAACAGATACCATACATAAGACACACATATAACAAGACATAAGACTAAACAGATACACCCTCCCCCCACAACAGACTCCCCTCCCCCTACAATATTTCTAAGTTTCATACTCAACATTTATCACCCATAAAGTTCATTAAAAGGTCCCCATAATTCCACATACATTTCCTCCTTATGTTGTCTATGAAACATCCTCTTTTCAAAGTCTGAAATTATTTGCATATCAATGAGCCATCCTTCAACAAACAGCTTTTTCCTAGTTTTCCACACTTTCAGTATTTGTTTAATTGCCACCAAGAGGCTTTGTTGTTCCAACTCAATGTTACACAGTCAATTTTCCGTCCACTTCTTGGTGACTGCAAAATCACTGCCAAAGGATTTCGTGGGAATGTAATATTCCAGCTCGTGTCAATTCTGTCCAATACGTCCTTCCAAAAGTCCATCACCCTGTCACAATTCCATAACATGTGCAACAATGTACCTTTCTCTTTCTGACAATCCCAGCAACGTTCACTATCAGTCAACCCCAAAACATTCATTTGCACAGGGGTCCAGTTAAGGCGTCCCAATATTCTTTGATGGATGAAACGCAAATTCAAGTCAACCTTTGCCCAACAGAAACTTTCCAAAGATTCTCCCACTCCTTTACCGAAATATCCCTGCTCAACTCCTCAGACCAGGCCTACCTTAACTTCTTCTATGGGACCAACAAATGACTCTCCATTGTCATAAACTTTAAAAAACTTGACACTTTGCAGCAAACAGATTACAAATCTCAGGTTTCTGCATGAGCAGCACATTCAACATCTGCTGTCCGATATTATCACGCCACTTACCCAGAGACCGGGGTTGTCTGTCCCCGCCCGGCCTGTCTTCTCTTGGGGGTTCTATCCGCGCTTTCGCGCTTGGGGCTCCACTCACCGGGTTGCTTCCGGGTTTCGTGGCTCCTTTCCCCAGCGCATGCGCGGGAGAAGGTGTTCCTCGCTCCGCGCATGCGCGGTGCGTCAGACCCTTCGGACCAGTGAAGCTTGCGCTTCAAGCCTCGTTCTCAGGATGCCAGCACCTGGGAATGTCCCGGCTTGCATTTCAAGCCTCCCAGGTGCTGGTAGTCCTATAAGGGGAGGCAGCGGTCAAGCTCTAGTCGCGTCTCAACGCGGTTAGCGCTCTGACCATGTCTTGGCTCCAGATCCTTACCTGCTCTGTTCTTGCTCCTGTGCATGCTCCTGCCTTGTTCCCTGGGGACCAGTTCTTGGGGTGGTTCCTGTTCCTTGGAGGTTGCTCCTTGTTCCTTGTCCTCCATCCTGGGAAGGGCTTTCATCTTCCAGCTACCTTGGGTTGTTTTTTTCTGATTCCTACCTTCCCTTCCTACTACCTTGCTCATTGGTGGTATTCCTTTCCCTCTGCCTCTGCCTATTACCCTCCTGGCCTGCAGCCTGTTGCCTAAGTGCCTCCCTCCTCGCCTGCCAGCCTGGTTATCTGGGTGCCATCTTCCTTGCCTGTCTGCCTGGTCATCGAAGAGCCTCGGGACCTGCAGATCCTTTCACCTGTTATCCAACTGATCAGTGCTGGGATATCCTTCCAGAGTCTTCGCCTCCTCCATCTTCCGGAACTGTATATCGCTACCCATGTCAGTACTTGCACTGTCCTGATGTCACGTAAATCAGGGGATAGCACCTTGTGATGTTGGGAGCGGGTTCAACTTCAGCCCGGTCCCCATCCCGGGTTGGAGCTGGGCCTGTTTCCCGCGTTACAATCCATCGGAGAGTCAACAGACATCCTGGCAGCCAATCCAAGACCGCCAACCAAGCAAACAGGCATGCAGCATCCCCGAGACACGTTCCTTAACAGATTGAGACGCCTGCCTTCAGGCTCCGAGATGGAGGAAGAGCAAGATCTTAGGAATGAGCTACAGGCTCTTAGAGCCGAGATGAGAGCATTACACCAGGAAAACTAAGCATTACGACAATTGGTGAGTGACGCAGGGGGCTGGTGTGCCCACATCAGCGGAAGGCTCAATGTCACATACTGCTCCAAGTTTGATGGGGATCCTAGACGAGTGGCAGAGTTTTGTAATCATTGCCAGATCCACTTTCTCTTCAGATCCTCCTATTTTAACAACGATAGAGATTGGATACATCCTGGGCAACCTAGCCGGAAATGCTTTAGCATGGGCAACACCCCTGGTGGCGACCAATAGCCCCATTCTGAATGATTTTGTGGCATTCGAAAAGGCGTTCCTGGAAGTCTTTCAAACTCCCAACCTGGCCTCGGCAGCTCGGAATCAGCTAATGGACATTAAACAAGTAAACACGGACATAATATCCTACATAAGCCGTTTCTGCCAGTTAGCTACAGACTCACAATGGCCAGAAATAACCCAGAAGACTTTATTTCATCGTGGTTTGCGAGAAGAGTATAAAGATGAGCTGCTACATATACCAGAACCAGAAACCCTGCAACGTCTAATTGAACAGGTTCTCCGTATTGATCAGAGATTGGCCGAACGGAGAGCCGAAAGGCGTCGACATGAGAGAACAAATCCTAGAATTCCCAGTCTACCTGTCAGCACGTTTGGACGCACAGATTCAGGCCCCGAACCTATGCAGCTGGGAGAAATCCGGGGTCCCTTGTCTGAAGAAGAGAAGAAACGCAGAAGAGACCAACGGTTGTGTCTGTATTGCAGGGCTGCAGGCCACTATCTAGGTACCTGTCCCTTAAGACCTCCTAAAAAGGCGGGAAACTGGAGGACCTGTCTTGTATAGGAAGGGCAACGACAGGTCCGGCTCAACTTCCAGATCCTTCCATTTCCTGTTTAGTACGTTATCCCATGCAACCAGCTGTTCTGATGACTGGCAGGGAAAAATCACTGATATTTCCAGCTCTGTTGGATTGCGGGGCCTCTGGAAACTATATGGATGAATGATTCGCTGTTGCAAATGCAGTACTGTTGTTTTCCAGAAGTACTGTAATACCTGTGGAGGTCATCGTTGGGACATCCTTGTCCTCGGGCCCCATTCGTTTGCACTCAATGGGAATGACTCTTCAGGTTGCAGAACACAAGGAACAAATTGCTTTTGATGTGATTAAATCTCTAACATATCAGGTGGTTTTGGTTTTGCCTTAGCTTTTACGTCATAACCCATCTATTAACTGGGAAAACCGTACCCTGACGTTTGCTTCTCCATTTTGTCAGAAGCATTGTGGAATGTCTGGCTCAGTGAGTGGTTCCAGTGTCTCAACCTTTCTCGAATCCAGCAGCAATCGATCAGTCCTGTGTTTAGTGTCCCAAATTCCACAAGCTTATACAGACTATCTACATGTCTTTTCTGAACCAGGGGACATACCTTTGCCACCACACTGTTCTTTCAACTGTGCAACAGATTTGGTCTCTGAAGCTGTGATTCCGCATTGGAAGGTATACGCATTGACGCAGACCGAAAAAAAGCAAGTATTATGGGAATATCTGGACTATTGTCTCACGAAAGGGTATATTGTACCTTCCAAGTCTCCTGCAGGATTCCCATTGTTTTTTGTCAAGAAGAAAGAAGGTTCTTTACGTCCTTGTATTGATTATCGGCAACTAAATGAAATCACTCTTAAGGACCGGTATCCGTTGCCCTTGATTCGTAGTATCCTGGAAACCCTCCATGCAGCCCTGATTTTTACCAAGCTTGATCTTCGTGGGGCCTATCATCTGGTCCGAATTAAGAAGGGTGATGAATGGAAAACGGCCTTCAAAATACCTTTTGGGCACTATGAATATAGAGTAATGCCGTTCGGCTTATGCAACGCCCCAGCCGTCTTCCAACGCCTGATGGATAGCATTTTTTGTGATTTGATTGGCATCTCGGTCTGGGTCTACTTGGATGACATTCTGATCTTTTCCAGTACTCTTGAGGATCATATCAGGCATGTTCGTGAAGTGCTTCGACGCCTATCCCAAAATCCGTTATTTGCTAAGGCCGAAAAATGTCTCTTCCATCAGGAAAACATGGAGTTTCTAGGTTACGTGATCAGCGGCTCAGGTATTCAGATGGACTCCAGAAAGGTACAGGCAATTCGTAATTGGAAACAAGCTCACAACGTGAAATCTCTTCAGCGATTTCTGGGTTTTGTGAATTTCTATAGGCGCTTTATTCCCAGCTGTTCTCATGTTGCGGCCCCTCTCACAAGACTGACCAGTAACAAAGTGTCATTTGTTTGGGACTCACAGGCCTCTTTGGCTTTCGATGCTTTGAAAACTGCATTCAGTACAGCTCCAATACTACGTCACCCACGTGATGAGCTGCCTTATATAGTCGAAGCCGACGCTTCAGATTATGCCGTCGGAGCCGTCCTCTTGCAAAAGGACCCTGAGTCATCGGTTGAACATCCAGTAGCTTACTTTTCTAGCAATATGACTTGGGGAACTTTTTTGTAGTCACTCTTTTACCTCCGCGACTTGATACAACATAATAGTAGTACAATGTTGCACTGTTGCGTGCAGAGAACGAAGACACAGAGTTCCCCTACTCCGTTTGTAGTAAGTAAGAAGGTGGTTTCTGCACTCATCTGTTACTGCGCCACAGGGAGCTCAATATCAACCAACACCAATTTCTCTTAGTTCATCATAAATGTATTTATTTGATCGCCCATAAGGATGACACGTGTTTCGGCACCCTACATGTGCCTTTTTCAAATCTGGGCATAGATTGTTTAATAAACTGTGTACAAGATAGCAAAAATAAATAAATAAACATAATTGTAAGACAATTTTTATGATATGTCAATAGAACAAATTCAGTATTCATATCAATCATATTATCAAGCATATGACCCAAATGAATGAGCAATTTTTGTGGAAAAACAGAAAATCACAAGTTGGTTTCCACACAATCACAATTAAAGCAATTTGAGTGTAAACTTTTGGTCCCGACGCTTGAAGCATAAACCAGAATTTTGAGGTAAGCCCTGAGGGCTGGCGCAAGCCCACCCTGTTAGCCTCTCAATTGAGAGAAGGTCCGCAGAAAACAGGCAGGCTTCCAGTTGCCGCTATGTTTTGTGACGACAATCATTTTACGAATGCACACACAAATACATGTGCAATTCGAGATATGTATGTAACAAGGAATACTTTTTTGACAGTTATTGCCAATCGCTTTTCGATAACGATTATCTGTATACCATAAATTCCACAATGAACATTGAAATAGTGGAAACCCGAATCCTGACATGGTAGACTTATGACTGAAATTCTGCAGTACGCATGAAAATAATATATTTTTAATTGTTTTCTTTTATATGGATTAAGTGCGTGCAGCGCTTGTGAGTCTGATGTGCCATGCGCCATGTGATCAAGAAAACCCTTCAAAAACATTGGGAATTGCTCAAACTAGATCCTCACATAGGACCATTCATCCAGAACTATCCATCTGTAGTTTACAGAAGGGCAAGAACTTTAAAAAGGAGTCTTAGTCCGTCATTATTACTCGACGACACCAAAGATACAGCAGGCACCTGGCTTCAAGAATGTCGACCAGGTTTCAGGAAATGTGGAATGTGCTCCATGTGTAAACATGTGGTTACTATGACAGACTTTTTCAAAAATAAGGATGGAATTCAGATGCAAATAAGAGACCAGATTAATTGTCGTACTAAGTACGTGATATATGCTATCCTATGAAATTCATATTGGGAAAAGAAGAAGGCCCATCGAGCCTGGCGAGCGGTTCGGCACTGCAAGGACCATAGGTACTGCAGGTTACGATGGTCGGTGCAAACTTCCACGGAAAAGCGTCCACCAAGTAGATGGTGCCTCCATTCTTCAAACACTGTCTTTATGGCCAACAACTCTCTTTCAATAACTGCATAATTTCTTTCACTAGAAGAGAGCTTGCTAGAAAAGTAAGAAGGTGGTTTCTGCACTCATCTATTACTGCGCCACAGGGAGTTCAATATCAACCAACACCAATTTCTCTTAGTTCATCATATATTTATTTATTTGATCGCCCATAAGGATGACACGTGTTTCTGCACCCTACATGTGCCTTTTTCAAATCTGGGCATAGATTGTTTAATAAACTGTGTACAAGATAGCAAAAAATAATAAATAAACATAATTGTAAGACCATTTTTACGATATGTCAATAGAACAAATTCAGTGTTCATATCAATCATATTATCAAGCATATGACCCAAATGAATTAGCAATTTTTGCGGAAAAACAGAAAATCACAAGTTAGTTTCCACACAATCACAATGAAAGCAATTTGAGTGTAAACTTTTGGTCCCGACGCTTGAAGCATAAACCAGAATTTTGAGGTAAGCCCTGAGGGCTGGCGCAAGTCCACCCTGTTAGCCTCCCAATTGAGAGAAGGTCCGCAGAAAACAGGCAGGCTTCCAGTTGCCGCTATGTTTTGTGACGACAATCATTTTACGAATGCACACTCAAATACATGTGCAATACGAGATATGTATGTAACAAGGAATAATTTTTTGACAGTTATTGCCAATCGCTTTTCGATAACGATTATCTGTATATCATAAATTCCACAATGAACGTAGAAATAGTGGAAACCCGAATCCTGACATGGTAGACTTATGACTGAAATTCTCCAGTATACAGGAAAATAATATGTTTTTCCATTGTTTTCTTTTATATGGATTAAGTGCGTGCAGCGCTTGTGAGTCTGATGTGCCATGCGCCATGTGATCAAGAAAACCCTTAAAAAACATTGGGAATAGCTGACGCTTTGTCCCATTCTTTGAATAAAGAGGAGGAAGAGACCAGGACTGAAAGGCCGTTGATCCCACCTAAGCATTTTTTGTCTACATTGACTCCACATCTCCAGACCATTCTGAAGGAAACCTCATCGGATCCAGAACGCTCAAACCTCCTAAAATGAGCATTTGTCACCGAAAGCAATGGGTTACTTTTCTTTCAGAACAAGCTGTACATCCCTAAAGGAACACTCCGTGCTAATATACTTCATGGATTTCACGACTCCACGATCAGTGGCCATCGGGGTGTCAAAGCCACTCAGGAACTAGTGTCCAGACAGTTTTGGTGGCCTGGTTGGGCAAGCGACATTAAATCATATGTAGAGAGCTGTCCAGTCTGCGCCCAGACCAAGGCACCCAGGAGAAGGCCCTTGGGGTTGCTGGGACCTACTGAAATACCTCCTTATCCATGGCACACCATCGCCACTGATTTCATCGTCGATCTACCATCCTCGGAAGGACATACTTGAATAATGGCCGTAGTGGATTGCTTTACTAAAACAGCTCATTTCATTCCTTTCCGCAAGATTCCCACCGCTACCCAGATGGCTTCAGCCTTTTTGCACAATATATACAGGCTTCATGGACAGCCAGAAAAGATCAGTTCTGATCGAGGATCACAGTTCCTTTCTTCCTTTTGGAGTAAATTATGTGATCATCTAGGTATTCATAGAGCCTTAAGTTTGGGCTATCATCCGCACACCAACGGCCAGACCGAAAGGACGAATCAAACCTTGGAGGATTATCTGAGATGTTACGCAAATGCTACCCAATCCACCTGTATAAGACATTCGGATCTGGCAGAAGCCTCTTACAACAAAACCGTCCATACTTCCATCGGGCTCAGCCTGTTTTTTTGTTGTTCAGCTCAACATCCCAAAATGATGCCTTTTCGTCTTGTATTACCCAGTGCTGTTCCGTCTGCCGATCAGTTGGTTACCACCATCCAGAAACAACATGAGTTGGCACGTGAGGTTCTGGCGGCGACACAGGAGCGCATGAAGAGGCAGGCAGACAGAGGTCGGACCCAAGAGCCCAATTTCCAGGTGGGGGACCAGGTCTGGTTACCCTCCAGAAACTTACCTGTATGAAATCTTCCTGTCAAACTGGCTCCCCGCTATCTTGGTCCCTTTAAGATCCTAAAATGTTTGTCCGCAGTGGCTTACCGCCTACAACTCCCTCCTACCTGGCGAATTCACCCAGTCTTTCATGTTTCCCTTCTGAAGCCTTTTGTGTAGTTGACAGATTCGGACGTTCTTGCTCCTGTCCGGTTTCTGTTCAGGTACCAGGGGTTCCAGAGTTTGAGGTGCAGGAGATATGTGACTCTCGTGTACGTCGTGGAGTCCTTCAATTCCTGGTTGATGGAAGGGATACCCGGCTTGTGACCGGACTTGGGAGCCTTGCTGTAATGTTCATGCCCCCGCCTAGTTGGAGAGTTTTTTCTGCGCTTCCCTTGGAAACCTGGGGCCCCAGGTCTTTCTGGGAGGGGTCATAGTGTCAAGCAACTTACCCGGAGACCAGGGTTGTCTGTCCCCGCCCGGCCTGTCTTCTCTTGGCAGTTCTATCTGCGCTTTCACGCTTGGGGCTCCGCTCACCGGGTTGCTTCCGGGTTTCGTGGCTCCTTTCCCCAGCGCGTGCGCGGGAGACCGTGTTCCTCGCTCCGCGCATGCGCAGTGCATCGGACCCTTGGGACCAGTGAAGCTTGCGCTTCATGCCTCGTTCTCAGGACGCCAGCACCTGGGAACGTCCCAGCTTGCGTTTCAAGCCTCCCAGGTGCTGGTAGTCCTATAAAGGGAGGCAGCGGTAGTCGCGTCTCAATGCGGTTAGCGCTCTGACCGTGTCTTCGCTCCAGATCCTTACCTGCTCTGTTCTCGCAACTGTGCATGCTCTGGCCTTGTTCCCTGGGGCCCAATTCTTGGGTGGTTCCTGTTCCTTGGAGGTTGCTCTTTGTTCCTTGTCCTCCATCCTGGGAAGGGCTTTCATCTTCCAGCTACCTTGGGTTGTTTTTTTCTGGTTCCTACCTTCCCTTCCTGCTACCTTGCTCATTGGTGGTATTCCTTTCCCTCTGCCTCTGCCTATTACCCTCCTGGCCTGCAGCCTGTTGCCTAAGTGCCTCCCTCCTCGCCTGCCAGCCTGGTTATCTGGGTGCCATCTTCCTTGCCTGCCTGCCTGGTCATCGAAGAGCCTCCGGACCTGCAGATCCTTTCACCTGTTATCCAACTGATCAGTGCTGGGATATCCTTCCAGAGTCTTCGCCTCCTCCATCTTCTGGAACTGTATATCGCTACCCCTGTCAGTGCTTGAACTGTCCTGACGTCACGTAAATCAGGGGATAGCACCTTGTGACATTGGGAGCGGGTTCAACTTCAGCCCGGTCCCCTGTTTCGCGCGTTACAATCCATCGGAGAGTCAACAGACAACCTGGCAGCCAATCCAAGACCGCCAACCAAGCAAACAGGTACGCAGCATCCCTGAGACAAGTTCCTTAACAGATATCAAGATCTCCATAACTCTATATCTTCCAAGCTCCCTCCTATTTAATCCTATTAACTTTCAAATGAAACCACTCACCCATCACTCCAGATGTCCCCAATCACCAAGATACCTTTATTAATCCAACTCCTCCAATACAGCATTTTATTATCCACCTATAACCCTGAGTTGTGCCAGATTGATGCATCCTTGTACATAAGCAAGCCTTGCTTCCTAATATCAGTGATGTCAATACATCTTTAGTGGCAACAATTGGCTTTAGGTTTGTTGCCTGTTTAGGTAATTTCCCAAATGGGTATAGACTCCTTACAAGATATGGCTCCAACGTTCGCCTTTCTATTTGCGCCCACAATGGTATAGAGCACCCCTCTTCATCAAAGTAGCTGATTGATTTTTTTAACAAAAATCCTCTACAGTATTTCTCAAGTATAGGATACCCAAATCCCCCTTTCTAAACACTCCTGACCATAATATATCAAGGTATTTTAGCCCTTTTTCCCACACCCCACAATAATTCTTGAAATACCTTGTCTATACGCCCAAGGACCTTCTTTGTAAACCGCAAGGGAAGCGACTGTATAATATATAAAACTTTTGGTTAACAGCATCATTTTAATTGCGTTTATTTTTGCTCAGACACTCAAAGTAATACGCCCTCCTTTTTTGGTATCCCTCTTTAATTATTTTTCTCACATTGTATTCAACATTATTATATCCCGAACCAAGTAAATCCCTAAGTACTTAATACATGAGTTATGCCACTTACAATTCCAACCCAGCAAGTGATTATGTACCAGGGCGTCCCTAACAGGAAATACCACAGTTTTCCCCCAATTAATCTTATAACCTGACAACAACCCACCTCTTCAATCATACTCTTCAAAATAGGGCGACTTCTCCTGGATTTTTCAAAATGATTGTTACGTCATCTGCATACGCCAGAACCTTAACTTCTCCATCTCCTACACACAGACCTCTAATGTTCTGCTTCTGCCGAATATATGCTAACGGGGGTTCTAGCGCTAAATTACAAAGGAAAAGGGGATAATGGGCAGCCTTGTCTTGTACCTGTAAACAATTGAAATGAAGCCGATAATTCCTCATTTACCCACACTCTAGCAGTTATTTCTGATTTTAGTGCCCTAATAGCATTAATGAACAGCGGCCCAAATCCCATTTCCAACAATGTGTAATTCAAAAAAGTCCAGTTCACCCGAACAAAATCCTTCTCAGCATCTAATAAAATTAACAGAATATCCCCAGCCTCTGAATCTGGTAGGCCCAAAACATCCAAAAGCGTTCTAATATTATCATATCCTCATAAACCCTGCCTGCGTTCTGTCAATCAACTCCCCCATATATCTATCCAATCTATTAGTCAATATTCCGTAACCATCAGCACCAGAGATGGCAGTTTAAGAGCTGAGCTCCTGTGCCTGCTGTTGATATTATACTTCCTAATGATGGCTGAGGATCCTTGTCCTTCTGAAACTACCCAGCCAGCTAAGAGGCGGAAAGGAGGGAATGAGAGGAGAGATGACAAGCTACTTGATCTACTAACTAAAGTGACGGTGGACATTGCAGACATCAAGGCAAAACTGATTAGTGCAGAAGAAAGGTATCTGGACCTCACCACAGAAATGGTGGCAGCAGAGGATCACCTAACTACTGTTGATGATAAGGCTGTGGGACTTGCTGACAGGTGAGACAGTTGGAGATCCAAAATGAGAAGATGTCCCTCAAACTCTCGGAGCAGGAAAACTTCTCAAGAAGATATAACATAAGGATTGCCAGTTTCCAGAAAATGTGGAGTGAGGCAGCCCTATTTCTTTTTGGGGAAAATGCACTAACATCCATGCTTAATCTGGATCCCAGAACATCATTGGAAATGGAGAGAGCACATACATCATTAGGTCAAAAACCAGCCTTGGGTCAGCGACCTAGACATTTTATTGTCAAATTATTAAGGTTCCCAACCAGGGAGTTGATTCTCAAGAAATCCTGTGAAATTGGTGACTTATTCCGTGGAGGGAACAAAATTAGGATCTTCTCTGACTTGAGTAGAGATGTCATGGAGAAGAGAAAATGTTTCAATACAGCAAAGGAAAAAGCAAGGAACAAGAAACTTAAATATTATATGGTGTATACAGCAATTCGTGGTGTTATTGTGGAAGGCCAGACACACTCTTTTACTGACTACAAGAATGCAGAATCTTTTTTCACGGATTTAGACATTGAACCAATGGAGGCAGTGTCATCAGCTCAAAAAATTGCACAGCCAAAGAAAAAGAGAGATAAACAACAGACTTAATTTGTCTTGGCTTGGTGTGTGCTTCATTTTCATATTTTTATAATTTTTTAGTAGCAGCTAAGCCTATACTTTTATTTTAAAAAGAAACCATTCCACAATGGTTTCTTTTTAAAATAAAAGTGCCGGAAGAAGTTGAAACTTGCACTTCAGTGCACCTCACAGAACATTCCCTTAAACAGCAGGTGCATAGGTTTGGGTGTTTGTGTTGCTCGTGGGAGGGAGCTTGGCAATGGGGTTTGTGGGGAATGGGGGCAGGACAGCAGGGAACATAGTTCCACTACTTCTTTTCATACACTTCGACCACTGCTCCTGTTAGTCACTATGTTCACGTTGCACAGCGTGAACATGCTAACTGATAGGAGAGGAGTCCTCTCCTGTCAGGCAGCATTTCTAAGTGTCGGAGTGAAGGGAGGGCCATCCGGTCCTCCCATGGCTGTGTGGGTGCTTTTGAAGGGTGCATGGAGGTTAAGTAAGTGTTTCTCCAGTTTAAATTAAATATATATATACACGTGTATTTAAATTAAATGTGTATGTATGTGTATGAATATATGCGTGTATTTTGGTGTTTGTGTTTGTGTCAATGCTGTGTTTGGTTTTATGAAATGAATGCATGCATGCAAGGAGTTGTGTGACTGATGAATGAATGCAGGGATGAAAGTGTTGTATATGAGTGTGTGCCTCCTCCACCCCTACAGTTAGCATTAGCGGACCACTACATTTGGGGGGGGGGCATGGCATCAGGGGTGCACCTAGCATAACATTTCAGGTAGGCGGTCTAACACTTAAAATGTTGGGAGGGGCACTGACTTCAGAAACTGTGGAGGAGGGGTAAACCTACTTGTATGGGTGCATCTAACTTCTTTGCACATTCAAAATGAGACTATTCTGGTGAAGCTTCAATGTTACAAGACATTAACTCTCTCCTTCATTTCTCCTTCTCCTTCATTTCTGAAACCCCACACTTAGGGGATGCTGTGAGAACGAGCTGTCGCATGCCACCACTTCCCATTTAATCACTCCCCTGGCATGCACGTGCTAACCCCATATCATGATTTCAATTGTTTAGAAATGTATGCATGTGAATGCAGGTGCTAACAGTGAAATGCTTTATGTTAGTAATTGCAGGGTATTTGTTAACAGCAAAGCCCAGACACCGTTTAACATCTGTCACCTGCTCCATCCGACCTCGGCTCTGTAGGTCAGCCAGGCAGAGGTGGAACTAGCCTCAAGATATTTTGGGGGGGGCTGGATGACAATTTTGAAAACGGATAGTGAGTGAGGCCAATGTGGGGCCAATAAACCCATTGCACTGTCGGTCTCCCTACTCAGGGATGGCATCTGGACCTTTCAGCTCCCCCAAAGAGCTGCCCCCATGTTGGTAGTCTGATGAAACCGAAACGTACTGATAATCTGAAGCTTTTAACCACCTACCTGCATTCTTTTGACTTCATTATTGATTTAAGCACCCCACAGTTACCTTTGCCTATTTTCCCGAACTGTAAGGCAAGGGGTGCCCCCCAACCATAACAAAATGAGCTCAAACCAGCCCTGACACATCTTTAGCCAGTCCGGCTCTCACTTCCCACCGAATTCCCTGAGCCCAGCTAGCAAGCTGAATAGCTATTTCACCTTCCCTTTGGCCTCAATTCAGAGGATGTTTACTTTCATAATGCTATGCTAATCACTGGAGATGTGGGCCCTTTAAAAGCTGAGCCCAGAAGTTAAGACTTTGGCTAAGCCCAGAATATAAGACTTTTGGCTTTATCAAAGTGAGTCTGTTGATATTGCATGGGCAGGCTTTTGCCCTCTGCATGATTGATGCTGCAGCTGCTGGTTAGCGAGTGCTTAAACATAAGCAAATACAACGCTCTGTCAAAGAATCTAGATTTTGCTATCAGACATACGGGCTGGCCACACACCGAAAAATGCCTTCTGACTCAAAGTTGGAGGGGTTCAGCCCTCTTTAGCTCGGTGCTGGCACCTCCCATGCCGCCAGGTCGAGTCAACAAAGCCCAACATTTCAGGGGTTAAACTATGGTTTGATCTGACTCCTTCCTGAGTTTGAAGGAACCATATGCGGCTTTTCTCCATGTTACTGGTACGTTTTCATGAAGAGACCGGAAAGAGCCTTCGGGCTCACATGGTGAAAAGCCGCCTGGTTAGTGATAGGGCAAATTTCCTCTCTAATATCCCCTAACCCTAGATAAGTGGAGCCACCAGCGCACACTAGGGCCAGTAAGACACAAGGGTTTAGTTTAGCATGGTTGAAGGGCAAGTTAGACAAGGGCCACATTTTTGTGCCAATGAAAATTACTAAAAATCATAAAAACTGAAGATTTTTTTGTGTGAAAAATTAGAAATGGATACCAAGTATACTTGGTCACCCACTGCACTGCATTAACTGATGGCCTGTGAATGAAAAAGAAAATGAATGGAATTGATGACATTCCAGTGAATTGGTTCCCTTCGGCCATGGCTTTATAGTTCAGCTAGGTCAAGTCAACTTCGCCCAAAATTTCAGGGATCAGTGGGTGATAAAGTCTAGTCTGCTCAATACACGTTGCGCCACTGTTTCCATGTGTTATCGTGTATGTACATATAAAGGTTGTGTGCACACAGTGTAGGTCAATGGAGGTGCTGGTTGTATTTGTGTGTGAGTGAGAGTGTATGCAAACATATGCGTGTTGACTTTTGTGTCTGAACAAATGTAAAATAATGCATTGTTTGTATGTTATATTGGAATTAATTTGTGAATGTTATGTTGTGTCACTGGGTGCATGGCAGGCCCGCTGAAGATGTGTGGGGGCCCAATTGAATTTTAAAGATACGCCATCAGTCTTATGAAAGTTATAAGAGAGTGTCAGCAATGGACTCTTGTGGTGTAGTAGTCTAGTGTTATCCCTCAGGGATTTAGGTAGTTTGACCGAGGCACAAAATCACAGCGGAATTGACTGTGGTCTTCTTTGCTGCAAATATGTTTTTACCTAGGTACAAAAACCAAACCCATGTCCCCCCAAACCGCAAGTACACCCATACACCCCCTACTTACCTTTTCTCTATCCGCCGCCTCTCCTGTACCCTGCAGCGCCAGATCCATCGATCTAACGCGGGTCGGATCGGACGCTTCGGGTCCCCTTTTCTTGTTTTATTTTTGGGTCCCCTGCCACCAAATGCTGAGGAAGCGGGGGACACCCCTGCAACCACCGAAGCGAGAAATACTGAACATGGGGAGCGGCGGACACCCCCGCAATCCCAGCTCTTCATGTTCGGTATCTTCGGCTTCGAACTAATGGTGGTGACCGAATTCAGTCAAATCTACCATTCGACCAGATTATTTTAAAAAATGTGGTCAAAACGATCCCTAAGACCCACCATCCACCCTCCCGCCACTCCACCCCTGTCCCCCCCAACATTTTCAGCAAAGTTACTCCACTGGACTTATGGGAAGGGGTGCATGATGCCCCTTTTTTGTGTGAAATAGCTGAGAATACTAAATGTCAGTCTCAAATGGCTGCATTTATTTGGCCAGACTGTCTCGAGAGTCTGTGAGAGGACCTATGGCACAAGTATGGGAGCAGCCACCAGAGAAGCCATGACAGACATGGCTACTAGTTTTGGGGAGTCAGTGTCCTTGGCGGTACATCAGGGCCCTGGCAAACCATGTTAATGATGGCAATGATGGACAGCAGTACGATGTGGGGATAACCTCTCTGCCATTCCCTGGGACACCTAACTACTAGTGGGTCCAGGGATTTGCAAGCCAGCATCCCTAGAACTGAGACGCTTACAGGGGCAGGTACCTTTGAGACTCCAACAGAGCGCCAGAGCAGAGGAGATGACTTATATCCGCAGAAGAGGCCCAGATTTTCGCCCCTGGGTGTGTCATCCAGGGTGAAACGGTGGAACACAGATTTGGGGACACTGACTCTTCCCCACTATTGGCAGACCCTGGTGACAATAATGCTGTGGAATGGGTGGATCATACATAGGAAGATCCTGCAACCTCAGCGGAAGTAGACCACATGGGCGAATTTAACCCTTTTAGCATGACTCACCCAAACTTCTACGAAATGTTTCATCCTGCCGCATGTTGAGAGGTTCGCACAGTAATCCAGCGGAAAAAAAATTGGATAATGAATACTGGAAAAAGATGACGGTTGAGTGTCTTAGGCCTTCATTGGGTGGAAAACAACATTTGGTGCTATAAATGGATCATAAGCATGCCTTCTTTTTGTCGTTATGGGAAAAAATGTGTTATCGGGAGCAAATAGAGCCTGCTCCACAGGACAGGACAGTCTCCTGAATACTGTGGGCCCCCATGAGCATTATACGTGAGCATTATACTTTGTTTGCGATACCTACTTTGTTAAGTCTTAAAGGGCAGAAGTCGTATTATCTGTGGGCTTTGCAACTCGTAACTGTCCTGCACAGCATGCAGTGTCTATGTACGAAAGCGGAAGCAAGATTGAATGAGAAAATGGCAGAAAAACAGCGTATGAAGTCACACGTTAGTGCGGGTGATGTCATCATGTAAACAAGTATAAAAACACACAAATTCAAAATGGCCCCCGCGTCTGAGAGTGAACACGCGGGATGCCGTGTTATGCTGCCCTTCCATAACAACGGAGTGCACAATGGTAAGGTATCTATCTAAATGCAGCAATATGCTGTCTAAGAACATGAGAGCTACCTATATGTTAAAGGGAAATTTTATCTAAGAGGGTACAAACAATAATAATGAAACATTGTTTGTATATATTGACAACGAGATACAACTATGTAATGAGGGAATAATTACAGGGAATTTCTCAATAGGAACGCTGTATTATGAATGTAAACAATAATACGATTATGGTTAGTATCAAAAGGACAAATAGACTGAGAGTTCCGGGAAGGAAAAGTACAAAAGAGTAACTGAAGAAATCATGAATTGGGCCTTCCAGGAGGTAACAACGAATTAAGATTCCCGCTGCTAATAGCGCAGGGAGCTCTTGATTCTATTAAAGACAGGGAGGCGAGCATTAAGCTTCATCTTCTCTTTATTCTGCTCTCCAGCAGTTTCAACAAAATAACATACATTTTAAAATGTCTTCTTTTAAAATAACAATATATTTTTTTTTACAAACTTCATATCCCATCATTCCTTGTAGTCCCAGTGTCTTAGCCATGTGACCTAGTCCTTCCTCTTGCTCTGTTCCTCCTCTTCTTTGACTGCTTCGAACTGCAATCTTCTCCCAAACTTAATTGCCAACCGGGCTAACTTAGACTCTGAACTTCATGCTTAATGCCGAATCAGTCTCTCTTATTTCAACTTGCGGATTCATTCTGTGCAGCTCGCTTCCTTCTCGAAAGATATCAGACGTTCTTTTGCTTATCTCCTAGCGTCAGAAATAACAATAGTACATGTTAGGGTGGGGGATACCCACCCTATTCTGAAAGAAATGTTCATGTCAGTCATTTACAATACATCACTTCATTCAACTCATTATTGCTCAAATCTCCCTTGTATCTGGGGCAGGAAATTAATGCTCGCCTCCTTGTCTTTAATAGAATCAAGAGCTCCCTGCGCTATTAGCAGGGGGAATCTTCATTCTATGTCAAGACGGAGGCGAGCATTAAGCTTGTTCAAAGCTTCTTACCACCGCTTCAGCTATAGTGTTTATTGGTCTAAAATAAAATAGTCTAAACATTGTATCACTAGCCCAATCTGCTGCTTTCATAATATCTTGCAAAGCTGTGCCTTGCCCTAGCGCTTTTGAGGCCATTGCTCCTCTAACTGAATGCGTTCCAAATTTTGTCATGTCTATGCCCGCTAGACTCATGATATCTCTGACCCATTGCGCTATAGTGGCTGTTGCTACTCCTTTATGTGGTTTCCTGCGCGCTATTAACAATTGGGTTGTCCCTACTGGTTTTAGCTCTGCTGATCTACTCTCATACTCTTTTATGCACGTGGCTACGCACCACTTCGGATGATCTTGCATGTAGGGGTACGTGATCGTGGAAGAATCTGTTTTCGTTCTTCTGGCCAGATTGAACATTACTCCTTCTGGGCCATATGTCTTTCGATTTACTTCTAGTGCTTTGACGTCCGTCACTCACCTGCATGACACCATGCATAGTAGCATAGCTAGTTTCCCCGAAAGCTTTCCTAGTGACAGATATCTGTTACTGGGCCAATCTGCTGGTAGTTTCTGCACTACGGATACGTCCCATAAAACTTTGTACCTCGGCTGTGGTGGCTTCCTAAATATTATTCCTTTTAGAAGTCTAATCACTGCTACGTTCTCTCCTACCGGCACTCCTTCCACGGGTAGGTGGCCCGCTGATATTGCGGATCTATACACTCCTATTGTTCTGTACGCTTTCCCATCTTGTAGGAGCTCTGCAAAAGAATTCAGTATTTCAACTAAAGGGCCAGAAACGGGATGAATACTTCTCCTTCTGCATCATGTCGACCATCTGTTCCAAGCTGCGTCGTAGCTCCTTCTAGTCGAAGGAGCCCATGACTCGGCGATGAGGCTTGCAGCCTGTGCTGTAATCTCTGGGAGGTTCCAGCGTCTCCTGCTATCCTGCACGCCATCAATGGCAGCATCCCCTTCACTCTCAGATGGTGATATGACTCAACTAGGTCTGTGAGAAGGTTCTCTCCTTGAGGCAGTATTCTCGGGTAGTCTGCTACTAGCTCCATGAGCGCTGGGAACCATACTTGGGATTTCCATATCAGAACTACTACTATCAAATTCACTGCTTCCCTGCGTACTTTTGCCAGTACCCTTTATTGAACGGTGGGAAGTCCTTTATTGAACAGTGGGAAGTCGTAGAGTATCTGCCCTCTGCAGTCCTGCAGGAAGGCATCTACTCAGGCTGCTGCTGGGTCCAATCTCCAGCTGAAAAACCTCTCCTTCTGTGCGTTCAGTCTGGACGCAAACAGATCTGTGTGTACTGGGCCCCAAAGTCCTTCCAACTGTTGGAATATCTCTGTCCAGCATCCAGTCGCTGGAGTCTGATAGGTGCCTGGAGTTCCAGTCTGCTATTACATTCAACGAGCCTGGCAGGTATTCAGCCACTACTGAGATCCCTGAATCTAGGCAGGAATGCCAAAAGTCCTTGCTAATTTCTGCTAATAACTTGGATTTCGTCCCTCCTAAGTGATTGATGTACTTGACTGCTGAAATGTTGTCCATTTTCAACAGAATACATGAATTCACTTTTCCTTTCATAAAAGCCTTGATCGCAAAGGATCTGGCTAACAGTTCCAGACAGTTGATGTGTAACCGGAGTTCTTCCACGCTCCACCTCCCTCCTGTCTGGAGGTCTCTGCACCGAACTCCCCAGCCTGCTTTGCTGGTGTCTGATTCTATTATTAGGTCTGGACGGTCGCCGAAGATGGCTCTCATGTTCCATGCTTCCATGTTTGCTAACCACCCCTCCAGCTCTGTTCTGGATTCCTGGGCTAGGTGTACTAATTGGTGGTGATGTAGACCTTGCTGAAGGTGTTTTATCTTCAGTCTGCAGGGCTCAGTAGTGTAGAGGCCCTGGAAATATTGCTTGTATCGATGCTGCTAGTAAGCCTACTACTCGCACTATTGTGCGAAGCAAGATAATTGTTTTGCTGAGGCATGTTCTTATTTCCCTTTTTATGTCTCTTATCTTTCTGCTCGGGAGCTCTAAGGTTGCTGCCCTGGTGTCTATAATAAACCCTAGGAATTCTATCCTCCTCGTTGATCTCATCTCTGACCTCTCTCGATTCACTAGAAAGAGATTCACCACCCAGTTGGTCTGGTAGAGGAGTGTCTCTTTGCTGTTGGCCATCAGCAAGATATCGTCCAGATATATAATCATTTGTATCCCTTTCTCCCTGATCGCTGCTGCCACTGGCTTCATGAGCTTCGTGAATGCCCATGACGCTGATGCCAGTCCAAACGACATCGTCGCAAATTGCCATAATTGCCCGTCCCAGTCGAATGCTAGAAAGGGACAGAAATCTTTTTGCACAGGTATCATCAGGTAGGCATCCTTGAGATCTATCCTTGCTAACCAGTCGTTCTGTCTGAGCCTGTCTCTGAGCTGATGAGTCCCTTCCATTTTGAAATGGTTGTAGACTACCCAACTGTTCATGTTTTTCAGATTTATCACTGGCCTCACTTTGTCCTTTCGGTGAACCAGAAACATATTGCTCACGAACCTCGGATGTGCCTTGCACGGTTCGATCGCCTGTTTTTCCGCTAGGCTCTGCAGTTCTGTGTGTAATAAATCTTTCTCTGTCTGCGCTGAGGCTAGTGGACGGGGCACCTGGTATTGGGTAGGGGTCTCTGTAAACTCTATGCGCATGCCTTTTTCTGTTTGCAGAACCCAAGCGCCGCTGGAAAGCGAGCGCCAATCCTCCCAAAATACCGCTGTCCTCCCCCCTACTGGTGGGTATGTAAAAACTCTCACCTGTGGGGAAGTTCTGTCCTCTTCCCTGTCCTCTACTTCACCTTCCTCTAGGGAAACGGCCTCTCGGGGGGAAGAAGGTGTCTGGCTGTCTGTTTTCCCAGTACTGGGTTCTATTGCCTTGAGGCCTTTTGAATGCCTAGTAGCGACCGGTCGCTCGACCTCTGTACCGACTGGTCCCGCCAAAAACTCTTCCCGGGAAGATTTCCTTCATGGAGGCTAGGGCCTTCTCTAGTGATGTCTAGGTTCCTACGAATCTCCCCATTTCTTTGCCGAAGGTCTCTCCAAACAATAGTCCCTGAGCTGCCTCGCCTGCTTAATATGATGATAGGTCTCCCAGTTTATGATCGATCTTGAGCAAGAGCCCTCTCCTGCGTTCGGACGATATTGCACAATTGCCATTTCCTAGGAGACATATGGCTCTCTGAGCCCAGTTCGCTAGGACTCCTGGGTCCACCTCCTCTCCTGTGTCTTTAGCTCACTTGGCTAGGCCCATAATTTTAGCCAGAGGCCCAGATAGGTCAAGGACCTTTTCCTGACAGCTTCGCCATGAGGGATCTATACCCTTCCTGGGGTTGGACTTGGAAACAAAAGATAGCATCTTTGGGTCTAGTTCTGGGGCTTCCGCTACTTTGACCGGCAGGTCTGGTCTTGGACACTGTACTCTCATTCTCTTTCTGACTTCCTTCTCCAGCGCTTTCTGCAGTCTTTGGGTCATGTGCATTGCTACCCTCGGTGATGGTACCCATTCGGAAGATTTCGGATTCCGGATATCCTCTGGATGGAACATGTCTGAGGTTTCTTCCTCCTCTAAATTATGAAGTTTTCTCAGCCTTTCCTTTGGCGGAGGTTGGCTTCCCTCATCCCCTTCGTTATCAGCATCCTCTTGTGTGGAGGTAGGGGATTCTGCTGGTTACTCTTCTGGTAAACCCTCTTCTGTATCGCCCATATTATCGTCCCCTGGGTAGGGGGTCTCGAGGCTCGGCACCAGTGATTCTCTCATGAACGCTTCTCTCAATCTATTGAAAGCGTCTGAAGCCTCTGGGGCCATTGCACCTGCCCCTTCCATTTGGCCCGGGGGGTCAGAAGAGTCTTTGCTCTTCCGGGCCTTACTACACCCCTTGGGGTCCTTTGGTGTGACCCTTGTGGACGTGCTTTCTTTCAGCGTGGTGCTCTTATCTTTCTGTCTCAGATACAACTCTATTGTCTGTAGTCTGTCCTGTAGGGGTCTGACCCCTTGAGCCACTGCCTCTATGAGTGAATCCCCCAGCCCTTCCTTGAAACTATAGGCTAAGTCTTCTGGGTAGGCTGTCTCTTGTTCTTTTTCACTCCCTTCAAAGTTTGCCATGTTTTAGTGCTGTTAGTGCCCTGACAATACCTTTCCAGGTGTAGTGGCACGTCCACTGATTCTCTTCTGTCTGTGAGGCTGCACCTTGTCTGCACTGTGGATCTAGTTGTGCAGATCTGTCCAGGGACAGTTCTTTATATCCCATGTGTCAAATACACTGCTTATATCAGTTGTAAATCTGCTTGTGAGCGCAAAGAGCTTGTAATTACGCCCAGTAGCGCTGCGTGGTATCTTTAGCTTCTTATTCTGAAGCTTTCCTGGAGCGTTTACTCTCTGGCTCCTCGCCCCTGAGGGTGGGGGCTCTGAGCTATTAGCTCTGTGATTCGCTTTGTCTACAGTAGGCGGCCCCGCACTCGCAAGGGTGGGGGCCGCGCTCCTGGCTCTGATGGGAGCTTTTGCCTTGCTCACGTCGCTTACTCTGCCCCCACAAGGGTGGGGGCTGATTCTCTGCGGCACACGTCCTCACGAGGACGGGCCGTTCTCTGACTCTGTTGGGAGAATGATTCCCGCTCGTGTTGCTTGCTCCGCCCCCCCAAGGGTGGGGGCTGCCTGCTCTTTGGCGCGAACTCGGAGCCGCGAATGAAGGCGTGTGAGGAGATTGGCGTGCCCCTGAGGTGCTTAGTAGTGCGGCATGGGGCCGCCGACCCCTCTTATTCCTCTCTGCTAATCTCTAACGCTGCAATGCTGCGCTTCTAAGGGGGCCTACAGATAATCCCCATACAATCAAATAACATGTAACTTAGCTTTTAGCCACGATTGATCATACAATAAATACATGATACTGCGCAGCTAATGAAGGATAGTACTTATCTCTGGAGAGCAGGAAAAGAAGAGGAGGAACAGAGGAAGCGGAAGGACTAGGTCACATGGTTAAGACACTGGGACTACAAGGAATGATGGGATATGAAGTTTGTAAAAAAGAAAATATATTGTTATTTTAAAAGAAGAAATTTTAAAATGTATGTTATTTTGTTGAAACTGCTGGAGAGTAGAATAAAGAGAAGATGAAGCTTAATGCTCGCCTCCATCTTGACATAGAATCGATGTATTGGACATTATTGAAACGTGATCCAATGGACATAGCCCTTATATGGGTCCAAGAACTAAATGTGAGTTTTAAGGTGAGCAACTCTGTTGGGGTTGCAATATAAGGCACTTGATATGCAAGCAGTCAGTCAGACAATGGTCATTTATGACACAGAGTATGTAGTTTCAACGGATGGTAACCACACAGGTGATCGGGAATACTATTAGGGTAATGATAAGCATTTCATATTCACGGAACCAAATACAAACACAGTCTGGATGAAGTAACTCACTTGAATTGAAGATGGAAATCCAAAAAGGTTAATCACTATGGTGATATGGATGAGGGGGTGCTGAGGTACTCTTCCGTTTGCCAACACCACAAGCACAAATGTGGTGAATTATATATACTAAGGGGTTAGCCTATGCTATTGTAAATGTATTATTTTTCTTTCTCTCCTACCCTACCAATCCTCCCCTTATCAACCCTACTCTTTCTATTTTTTGACTATTGGATGGTATTATTTGTTGGTGTGATGAATATCATAACTGGTGGTTTGTGTTGGTTTATTTATGTCTTGGATTATTATTAATGTGACATTTAATCTTTATGACAATAACATGCTGAATGTTTACATGTAGAAGTAGCCCTACCATGAAGTAGACCAAATGGTTGAAACACATGTCGACATAGGGCAACAAACATAAATAAAGTCCAATGTGTCCTACTAAAATTGGAGTCCAGTCAATAATTATAGCCTAATGGGGCAGGCGCTAAGAAGGAGTGATATACTATGTTTTGTTTCAATTAAATGAAGTAAGGGGATATCTTAGATCACTCCATGCAGCGCCAGTCCAGTTTCTGGGGTCTTCCGTGCTTCCTGTTTCATTTTTTAGGAGCGGCTTGATGTAAGCTGATTTGAAAGATTTCACTACTATTCCTGTGTTTAGGGATAGGTTCATCAGTAGCCAAAAGTAAGATGCTGGGGTGCTGTGGTTGAGGGTTTCTTCATAAATGCCTAGGGGCATGGGTTTCTGGGGATCCTACGAGGTTGGTGTCATTTATAAGTGTGGAGAAAACATCTTCATCTATGGGTTCAAATCGGCTGAGTGTTGCTGCGGTTGGTGGCGTGCCGGTTGTTGGTGGTTCCATAATTGTATTTGTGTTTAGTGTTACGTGGCTTGCTTAAATGGTCTTTGGAATTGTTTCTATTTTTGGTCTTAGGTAGTTGGTGATGTTGTGACATAGTGATTGTGATGGTATGATTTCTTTGTTGCAGGATGTAGAGTTTTTGATTTCTTAGATGATTTTGAAGAGTTCTTTTTGTGGGTTTGTTGCCGATTGGATTGTTGTCGCGTAGTATGTTTTGTTTTGCTTTAAGGACTGCTGATTTGTATATTCTGAGATGTTGGTATTTTATTTTGTCAGTTTGATATTAATGGTTTCCCAGTTTGCCGTTTGTTTTTCTGAGTTCCCTCAGTTCTTCGGTGAACCACCGTGCTGTCATTTCTTTTGCAGTGGCTTTGAAAGTTTTTTTTGGTGCTTATTGGTTTAGGGCCTCCGTGATCTAGTTGTCAAGTTTTCTTCCGGCTGGGTCTGGGGTCATTTGGTTTAGCTTGGAGATGGTTGGTTTGGTTGATTCCAGCAGTTCTGTTAAGGATTCCAGGTCAAGACTCTTCCAGTTCTTTTGTTGGTAGCGTGCAATACAGTGTTTGCAAGCAGTATGTGGGTAGAGAGCTTGATTGTGAATGGGATCAGATGGTGATCACTCCATATCATCGATACTGGTGTGGCATTGTTATAGAGTACGTCTCTGCAGAAGATTGTGTCCTGTGTGTGTCCACCTTTGTGGGTGGATCCATTCACTATTTGCTTGAAGTGGATTGTTTCCAGAAGGGTGCTGAGTGAGTTTGCTGTGGTTTCATTCTCCCTTACAAACTAGGTGTTGAAATCCCCCAGGACGATTAAGTTATCATGATAGGTGGAAAGTTTGGCGATGGAGTCAGTGAGCTTTGTTGCAAAGTTTGGGTTGTAGGATCACAATGATCAGAAAGAACAGTACATTGGCTTGGTCATTGAGCTTGATCTTGATGAGGAGGGATTTGCAGTCTTCTATGTCCGTTGAGGGGATTGGTGTGGTGCAGATGTTGTCTTCAAAAGCCACCAGGATTGCTGAGGCCAAATGCAGAACAATCTGTTTGCGTCCCATCTCACAACGCAACTCCCATTATTTTTCCACTGGAGGACGGATCACGGTACACTGGCATCGGACGCCTTTCTTCAGGTCTGTGCCACCAGCATCATGTATGCGTTTCCCCCTTTTTCCTAAACCCAAGGGTCCTCTGCCAGGTCCAGACACAGAGGGATTGTCTAGTATTGGTCACTCCTTTTTGGCCCTCCCAAGCCTGGAATCTGCTGGTTCTGGAGCATCTGGTGGATGTCCTATGCATGCTTTCCGCTCTCCCAATATCCTGCAGGATCCTGACGGATGGCTAATCCTCTCGTCATGGAAGACTCACTCCCTCTGATCACATGGTGGATTTTGGGGACAGATGGGTCCCACCGGATATTTTGTTCTCGGTTGGTCACTTATCAAACAGCCCTGGGCTCCAAGTGCCCTGGTGTTGTATAAGTCAGCGTGGGAATCCTGTGTGTGCTGGTGTTATATGGGGGACTGAAATCCCTGACAGGCCTCTGTAGTAGCTGTAGGTAATTATTTGTCAGAATTGGCATGGTTGGCTGCTTATTGAACTGCAAATCTCTATTGGTCAGCCATTTCCAAATCTCATGACATGGTTGTTGTTTTCCCGTGGGGCATCAACACTTGGGGCCTCATTCCGAGTACGGCGCTAACCAATGGCGCTATTAACGCCTTGGTTGACGCCGTACCCGGACCGGCAGCGCCTTGGTGGTTGGCGGAATTACCGCCCCATTCCAAGGTTGGCGGGGCGGTAATTCCCCAATCCCCATTTACCCTTCCCCATTCCCATTCCTGCCCCATAGGGCATAATGGGAGTGGGGAAGGCGTCAATTACGCCACCGTAAATTACGGTGGCGTAATTAACATCAAGGTCCCTTAGCGCCATGGCATTTAACGCCTGCTAAAAGCAGGTGTTAAAAGCACCATGGCGCTAAGGGAACTCGGAGTATGGCGGTAAGGGATTACCGCCACCGCTCTCGTTAGCGGTGGCCGCTATCCCTTACCGCCATACTCGGAATGAGGCCCTTGGTCTGTTAATTACTGAATGTAGTTTGAGTGGCAACCCCCACATCCGCTCGGTATACTAGACTCTGGGGCATTAACCTAACTCTTGGCCTTTTTTTGGAACTGGCCCTCAAATGACTGGTTGTCCTTTGAATGGTTGTCTTCAAAGTTGGTGATGCTGATGTGTTTGGTTGCCTTCAGTCTAGTTTCACATATCCAGGAATTGGAGCTTAACGGTTGAGTATTTACTATGCCTGGGGTTTCCTTTCACTTGTATAGACATACAAATACTTGATCTTAGGTAATCAATTTTGCAGCATTTGCTAATAATGCTCATTTGTGTGTGGTTCAGTGTCTGAAGCAATATGAATTAGGCACGGTTGGTTTGAGAAAATATGTGGGTACCTTATTGCTTTCGATACATTAGCCCTTTCAGCCTGTTTCCTCCCCCACATTGGCTAGGTGGGTTAAGAGTACTATGAGATAGGGTGGCTTGATGCAGAATGTTTCAGAGCCCATTCCCTCGGGGGTGGGGTGTCTCGAGGGGGGGTCATGGTTTATAAGGCTTTTTGGGTGGGATCATGACTGGAGGATATTCTCAGATTGGCCGATTGGGCTGAAGCTGGTACCTTTTATTCCTTTTACTGCAAATGTATTATGCATGCTTCCATGTCAGTCCACTCCTGACACACATTAGAAATGTGCGTAATAGGATCCTCGCTGCCATGCCTTAGAATGCTGATGGATAGGACTTTGAATGCTAACAT
This sequence comes from Ambystoma mexicanum, assembly GCF_040938575.1. Lineage (NCBI taxonomy): Eukaryota > Metazoa > Chordata > Amphibia > Caudata > Ambystomatidae > Ambystoma > Ambystoma mexicanum. The sequence goes on from NC_090921.1 coordinate 990,119,088, forward strand.
GCCCGCACTTAGATAGAGTTGTAAATATTAGCATGTCCACACTTATATAGAATTGTGAACATTAGCCTGCGTTGCATCTAGATAGGATTTTGATTGAAGGATAGCATGCCCGCGCCTAGATGAAACTTGAATGTTAGCATGTACCACACTTAGAACTGTGAACACCAGCCTGCGCCACATCTAGATAGGATTGTGAAGGCCAACAAGTGCCACACTTAGACACAACTGTGAATGTTAGCATGGTAAAGGTCAGGTAACCCACTAACCAATATAACCTCAAACTCTGCATACTTATCTCACTCAAATACTCACACAACCATCTCTCGCACCACAAGCCGCATGCACTTCACAACACTGCAACAACACATAAGCCGGAGCAACAGCACACGCGGACTGACACTTATCCAATAGCCGCATCAAAGCTCAGCACCCGGTGTATACCGAGTTGAAGCTGCCAACAGAACACCACTCCTCTCACTATCCTACTCCCTCTTCACCTTACTAACCCATCCCACCTTATCGTTTACAGATCCGCCAGAGCGCCTGGGGACCAATTCCGTTGGTGATGGTGCGCGGTACAAATACCTTTAACATTTAACATTAGTCTTAGTTTACAATGGACAGTCGTGATTCTAAGCAGGGGTCTGCAGCCTTTGCAGTACTTTCAAAATAATTTCTAGGTCCTTATACTCTCTCCTCGAATTTATATTCCCTTATACCGCGCCTAGAAACACTTGTGCACAGGCGCATTATAAATGGCTTATCATATATTATATTAACTTGGTAAAAATATTCCTTCGATTGCATATTTATTTTCAGATGTCTTTGAAATGTATACAGATGTCAGATTAGTCCTGATAGCATTGTTTTCAAGATCCTATCTGTTGCCTGGACTGTACATTAACTGCCACACACGCAATCTCATCTGCTGCGCCACTGGGTCACCATACACACGTGATGCCCTCTCTTTTATTTCCTGCAATCAGACAAAAGCTGACACCTTGGGACCCATAGAGCTAACTACATGGAAGAGCTTTTACATTGCAGCAATGGGTAATTCTTCCAACTCTTAAAAGTCCTTCAAATTCATTCTGAAAGGGAAATTCTACTTTTCTATAAGCTATGCCCTTTGGGGGCATGCCATGATCTTCACTGCCTCCCCCTTTCTCTCAACCTTCTGTCTCTTCAGCCTCCGTGTCCTCTTCACCCCCACTTGGTATCATTCACTTACAGCTCACTGCCACTTTGCACCACTGTATCTTTAGTCATTTTACGCTTGCTCCTATTCCAGAAGTTTCCTTGAAATCTCAGCATCATTTTCCTTCACGTTTAATTCCTGCCTCAGGGGAACTAATTTTCCTTGTTTAAGCCTACCGCCTTTCTCGTGACACTGCCCTACCCGAAGTCCAGATACGTCTACCCATCCAACCTCATTAGGCTTCTTAGTGTTGGGGGTCTCAGGATGCCCCCATGCGTGCCCGTGAGCCCCTCCACCTACAGACCTCACGCAGGACACGTCCGTGTGTTTCGGGCTCCCCGGTCGCTCTGTCGCGGCCGGGAACGCCCCGTTTATTTAAGCCGCACGCGGCGACGTGCAACGTCACGCCGCTGCGTGCGCATACCCTCATGGGGCAACGCCACACTCCTCCTTTTTCCGGGAGGAACAACAATAGCACACACTTCTAGATATTGCACTGCACACAAAACAACAATTGAAAACTCAGAGCCCATGCCCCTTTAATGTCAGCCACCCGAGTCCCCTCACTCCGGAACACAATCAATCGGTCCCAGCACATAGTCACCGAGGTAGGCAGGTTTCCCTCGCCCAGCCCTCTGGGGGTACCTCCCGCCTACCTCCACCGCAGGACTTCCTTTGGTTCCAGTCCCTCGATCTGGCGACCCCGAGAGTTCCCCCCGGGGGGTGTCTTCATCCGGGAGGTCCGTCTCATCCGGGTACGGCGGGAGTTCGGCTCGAGAGTCACCCAGCTTCTTAAAGAAACTCACATTCCGAGTGACGGCCGATTTCCCATCCGAGGCCGTCACCATTGACCCTTTTACTGCAACCACATCCAGTGGCTCCGGTTCATACGGGAGCGAGAGCTTGCCATGAGGATGCCGGTTCCGGATCAGTACTTCGTCACCCGGTTCCAGCCGCTGTGGACGGAGACCCCGCCTGATATTTTCTTGGAGTGTCCTTGTCTGTCGCTCTGCATCCACCCGTTGATCGTCTATCACGCCGGGCTCCTTTTCTCGTACCTCCGGCAGGAGGCCTCGGGGGCATCGTCGGAATAAGACTTCCGCCGGGGCAACCCCCGTCGAGGCGTGTGGGGTGGTGCGGTATACCCTCAGGAATTGGTATAGTGCCCGCTGGAGGGGCTGGCCCTGCCCTTGGGCTATTCGGAATGTTTTATTCAGTGTTCTCATCAGCCGCTCTGCGTCCCCGTTCGCACGGGGCCACAGCGGGGATACCTTCCTGTGTGTCACTCCGCAGCTCTCCAGGAACTCCGAGAACCGTGCGCTCTGGAATGGGGACCCATTGTCCGAGCATAGGGTTACTGGAAACCCATGGGTGGCAAAGATCTTCTCCACTGCTCCCACCACGTGCTCAAACGCCACTGACTCGACGAACTCTAGCTCGGGGTATCGGGAGTATTCATCCACAATGGCCAGGAAGTGGGTGCCCACAGCTGTGGATCCAAAGTCCGCATGTACGATCTCCCACGGCCGGGTCCCTCGTGGCATTACCTCGATCTCAGGTTCCCGCTGGACCGGGGAGGCCGCCTGGCACCACACGCAGGCCGCCACGAAGTCGTCCACCTTCCTTTCTAGCTCTGGAAACCACACCTTCAGCCTCAGTCTCGCCTTCGTCTTGGCGGCTCCTTGGTGTCCCTGATGTGCCAGATTGATGACCTCATTGACTTTGGAGCCCGGCACCACCAGGCGATCGCCCCGCAGCAGAAGGCCTGACTCCGAGAAGGACAGCTCGTCCTTCACTTTCCAGAGTTGCTCGAGGGTCACTTTGGCCTCTTGAGTGCGCCCCGCCACCAGCTCCAGCACGGAGTTCCAGGATCCCGATCGCATTGAGCTCCTCAATATGCGGAAGCACTCGTCGTTGGCCGCGGCAGCCTCCAGTTCGGGTAGCGGCATTGCGTTGGGAGTGGCACCCTCTACCACCATTCTGATGTGGTCGTCGGCTTCTTCGGCGCAGGAGTCTCGCACTGATCCTCCACCACCTTCCGGGTGTCGGGACAGGTAGTCAGCCGCATTGTTGGCACCCGGCCGGTAGGTCAGGGTGACGCCATATTCCAAGAGGGCAAGCATCCACCTCTCGATTCTGGCCGGCGGCTTCGATGATGATCCAGCCATTATCGGGAGGAGCGGCTTATGGTCCGTCACCACCGTTACAGGTCTTCCCAGCACATACAGCCGAAAGTGCCGACAGCCCCACAGGACGGCACGGCTTCGCGTTCTATCTGGGAGTATCTCTGTTCGGTTTCGGAGAGGGCTTTGCTGGCGTAGGCCACAGGTCTGATCCCTCCATCTCGGCCCACTTGAGTGAGCACAGCTCCCAGACCGAACGGGCTCGCGTCCACCACAATTTCAGACTCAAGGGCCGGGTCAAAGAAGGCCACGGTATCATCTGCTGTCAAGGCGCCCTTGATGTCCTCGAACGCCGACTGCTCCAACGGGCCCCACTGCCAGGCTGTATCCTTCTTTGTCAGGGCCCTGAGTGGCTCCGACCTCGAGGCCAGGTTCCGGATGAAGCGCCCGCAGTATGTCACCATACCCAGGAAGCTTCGCACGTCCGATGCCGACTCAGGCGGTCGCGCCGTCTTGATGTCACGGACCTTCTTCGGGTCCGGCGATACACCGCCCTCCTTGAATATGAACCCAAAGAACTCAATGGTCGGGCGGAGGAATTCGCACTTGTCCTTGTGGAGGGTGAGCCCCAGCGACTGCAGCCTCTCGAGGGTCTTGGCAAGACGTTTCAGATGGTCCAGCTCAGTCTTGGCGAAGACCAGAATATCGTCACTAATGTTGAGGACGCCCTCCAGATCTGCGAGGGCGCCTCGAATTATGTTTTGAAACACTTCGGCTGCTGATGATACTCCGAAGCTCAGCCGCTTGTATCGATTGAGCCCCCTGTGAGTAGTGAAGGTCGTGATGTAGCGGGACTCTGGGTGGAGGACAACTTGATGGTATCCGGCTCGTAGGTCCAATTTGGAGAAGAACCTGGCCCCCTGCACTTCTGCAATTATGTCATCGATGGTCGGGGTCAAGTGCCGTTCTCTCCTGATGGCCTTGTTGGGCAACCTCATGTCCACACAGATACGGACAGAGTCCGGCTGTTTCGGTTTCCTCGCCACTACGATGGGGGACACCCAGGGTGTCGGGCCCTCCACCTTCTCGATTATGTCCAGGTTCACCAGGTTGTCTAGTTCCTTGTCAACCTGGTCCCTCAGATGAAAAGGGATCCTCCTATGTTTCAGAGCCACCGGCTGCACCGACTCATCAATGTGGAGCCTCACCGGGTCACCATTCATTCTCCCAATCCCCTTAAAGATGGCAGCATACTTGTCCAGCAGGTCGTATATGTCCTCTAGGTAGACTGAGTATGCAAAACTCACGATGCCAAGAGCCTCCACTGCCGCACAACTCAACAGGGTGTTGCTGCTCACTGGAGTCACGTAGAAGCGGGCCTTGATCATGGACCCGTCATGCTCCACCTTTGCAACGAACGCACCGTCCAGTGGCAAGGGCTCCCGCCCCCCAAATGCAAAGATGCGGGCTCTCGGCGTCGCCAGACTCTGTGGTGGTTTGAGCGCGGCATAATGTCCTCTCGCCATTACATTGACTGATGCCCCAGTGTCGACCAGCACCGGGACAGGCGAGCAGTTCACCTCCACGACGCATCTCGGCTGTCTCCTGCTCCTCCCTTTTAGGACTTCCACGCTGGAGATGAAGAAAATGTTTTCCTCGTCCTCCTCCTCAGCTTCCTCCGCCGGCGCATCCTCTTCCGCCTGCTCCACCTGAGCTACATTGGGCGGGCGATTCTGGCGAGGAGTCCACAGTCGAGGTTGCCCTCTCGGAATCAGTACAGGTAGGGTCGCCCTACACACCCTCGAGAAATGGTCGGGTATCCCGCAGCGTCCACAGATCTTCCCTATTGCCATACACTCAGATGAGTGGGGGAGGTCATAGCCGCACTTTTGGCATGACTCCACGGGTTTTCCTGCTCTGTCTCTGGGAGCTCCACCGGGCCTTCGCACCCCTCTGCCGCCCCGCCAGACGGTGCACACCTCTTCCGGCCGCGCGGCGCGGGATCCGGCTTCCATTTTGTTGGCACGGGCCTCGGCCACCTCATGACACCGCCCCAGCTCCAGAATACGGGGTAGGGTAAGGCCGGGCTCTCTCAGGACCTGCCGCCTCAGTTTGCCCGATGAACAAGCCTGGATTAGCATGGTCCGCATCATGTCCTCCGCATCCCCCCACGCACACCCTTGGGAGAGGCGGCGCAGGCGACCATAGAAGGTGTCGAGAGTCTCATCCTCCTTTTGCCTGGCGGACAGCATGACGAATCTCTCGTAATCCACGTTGGCAAGGGGAATGAAGTGTGCAAGGAGAGCGGCTTTGGCTTGGTCATAGGAGTTGTCCACCAGAGTCAGTGATTCAAATATCTCTTGGACGGCGACTCCGGCTGAATATAACATAGTAGCCACCATACTATCATTGTCCGTCACCTGGGCGGCCCGGAAGTACATGTCCAGGCGTCCGATCCATCTTCTCCACCGGGGGCCCAGGCTGGACGGGGGACCCGCAGTGTCAAATTCTGGAATGGGCTGCAGGGCCGCTTGCACCCTGGCCTGGGCCATGGCCAGAGGGGGTTGTTGAGCGCCCTGTAAGACCCCAGGCCCTGGCTGATTCGGGGGAGCAGCGGCACCTACCGCGGGTCTTGGCAGTCCAGACGTCACAAGTTGTGGGGGTGGCTGTGGGGGATTCTGCCGAATAGATCTGCCAAGCCTTCGTCCTGTGAATCCTCCGAGGTCGTGGCAGCCGCACCCTCCAGGGCGCCGATATCACTCATAGGCCCAAGCGCACAGGCACCCTCGTTCCAGTCCTGAGGGCCGCAACTCGGACCTCTCCCCACACTGCCACCACCCTCGTGATGATGGTTAAAGAAGCTTTCTTGAACCAGAGGTTTCAAAAATTGAGCTTGAAAATTGGAGTGGGCTGAGAAGGCCCAGCCACCTCAGTCCGTCTCCCAGCTACTACACGACGTCAGAGACCCAAAATTGGCCAAAACATCAAAACCCAGGCATGGGCCTGCAGGTTAGGCTGCCTGCAGTCAGCATATCCAAAAATTTGGCTCGGATCACCTTCCGACTCCAAACCGGAGCTCCTGGAAGTTCCGCAACCACGTGTGCAAAATGGCCGCCAGCCGCGTGTATGGTCCGCGGCCACGGCGTGAGACAAAACATCCGCGGATGTTCCGACGTATGGAAAAATTATCCTGGATGACTCTCACCGCCGGGCCCGGGCGTCCAGTATCACTCGTCGCCACTGTTGGGGGTCACAGGATGCCCCCATGCGTGCCCGTGAGCCCCTCCACCTACAGACCTCACGCAGGACACGTCCATGTGTTTCGGGCTCCCCGGTCGCTCTGTCGCGGCCAGGAACGCCCCGTTTATTTAAGCCGCACGCGGCGACGTGCAACGTCACGCCGCCGCGTGCGCATACCATCACGGGGCAACGCCACACTTAGATCGCGCAAGCCGTATGGGGGCTTTCCGGCCGTCTAGTTGTACCATTTACCTTTTTCCCTGCTCTGAGCAGGAGTTCTAAAATTGTCTCACTTTCTTTTTCCTAAATGGGGGTCGTTTTCACTATGTTTTACCGCTAAAAGTGTGGAGTGGGCTGGGTTTACAATGATTTCTAATATAATTCAGGACAAAAGCATAGCCTTCTTTGCTGAATGGGTATCCTGTATCCATAGGTTGATCTGACACAGGGACACTTGGACGCTGTTTCAAATTCTGTGTCCCTCCCTTTGCACTTTGGGCCACATGCAGCTACATTTCCTTTACTCCTTGCCCTCCCGACGAATCTTTTCACACAAACCAAACTGGTTTCTTGTCAAGAAAGAAGTCTCGCCGTCCAGTCTCCTACTCTCCTTGTTCCCTTGCCACTCTTAGCACCACCTCCAGGGTCAGGCTCCCAGCTGGCTCCACACACCCAGCAGCCTCTCAAGCATTCTATCCCCTCTCCTAAAAATTAAAGCGTCACTGTTATGGACGAAAAGGACATAGCCCCTTTAAGAGGGAGGGACTGCGAGGAGAAGAGGGGAGTCGGGGGAGGGAAATTGAAGGGGAGGGGACAGGGGAGAGACGTTAGATAGTGTCAAGATAATAAAGAGGAAAGACGTGAGATCCAGGCGTCCCGTATCATTATCAGAAGCACGGGTGAGCGGGTGTAACAGTCACTCTTCCCGAGGCCGTGAATGATCAGATTAGTAACTCTCTAGGCCCTGGAGTGCTCGGGGGTCTTGCTCCACACTTGTACTCTGTCCAAAACCCAGGCACCCATTGATCCCTTCCCTCCCATCAACCCTGCAGTCACCTTCTCACTGTTCACAGTTTTTGTTACCATCTGTCGACAGGCAGGTCAACCTCAACTTGTGTTACTTCGCTGCCTTCAGCAGTGTTAATTAAATCTTAGAATGCGCCAGCATGCTTTCCTGCGGCAGCAGTGAGGGCTTCCATAGCTGCCTTCACTCCTTGGCATTTTGGTTAATCTACTTTACTGTTATTTTTGTCTCTGTTCACTAATTAGCATCATACATGGCAGCTTCTTTTTAGCAATTCGAACATGGGGCGAGGGTGGAGGGGTTACCTCTGTTGAAGTTAGATGCCAGATTGATGATTGCATTGTTAGATTAATTGATCTACTGCTAGAATAACTGCTGCCCATCGTACTTCGCTACTCAATTGGCCAATGTAATTGTTGCATTGCTATATCAGTTGTTGCATTGCTATAGTATTTACTTAAATGCTAAATTAACAGTTGCCAAACTGTTCTGCTTTCCTTGTCTGGCCCAGAATAGTTGTTAGCCTTGCTAAAGTGCTGCAGTGCTAGATTAATTGCTACATTGCTAGATGAATTGGTCCATTATTAGATTCATTTTACACTACTAGATTAACAGTTGTCTAACTGTACTGCACTCCTTGATTGCCCAGATTAATGCTTTGAATTGCTTGATATATTTTTGCACTGATAGGTGAACTATTATCCAACGGCGATTGGCTCCTTTATTGACTCAGATTAGTTGTTGCATTGCTGGAATAATTGCCTCAGTTCGTCATGAATTATTACATTGCTAGATTATCTATTAATTTGCTACATTATTTTTTTGACATTATTAGGTTAACTGTTGTCCAACTGCACTTCAGTCCTTGATGGCCCCTATCCAATTGCTTGACCACTACATTCATTTTGTCCCACTACATTAATGGCTGTCCTAGCAGATCAACTGTTCATTTTCCAGATTAGTTGTTTCCCTTGCTAGATGAATTTGTACATTTCTAGATTAATTGTTGTATTGCTAGATTTAATTCAAACTGCTAGGTTAGCTGTTACCCTACTGTACATAATTCCTTGATTGTCTCCGATTGTTTGCATTGCTATATGTTGCCCACCTGTACTCCACACCTTGATTGCACCAGGTTATTTGGTGGTGGTGCCAGATTTATAGTTCCACTGCTAGATTTACTGTTATCCAACTGCCCTATTCTCATTGATGGACCAAGATTATATAGTGTATATGATAGACTACGTGTTGCATTATTAAACTTTTACATTACTATATTATCTATTGAATTGTATTACATTTTTTGCACTGCTAGATGAACTCTTGTCCAACTATACTTCACTCATTGGTTGCCCCAGACTAACTGTTTCACCACTACATTAATTTTGCCAAATTACATGAATTGTTCTCCTTACTAAAACCTAAGTGGTAGGAGCCCCAGCGTAATACACTTGGTTGTTAATTTCATCTTGATTCACAAATGTTTATTGGTATGTCCCAATCGTGTAGTTTTCCTTCTGATAACAATTCTCAACAAACTTTTAGTCCTGTGAGATTAACATCCAATCTTAATACTCAGCTGACACATGTTTTGGGCCTTTCTGGGCCCCTTTTCAAATCGTTTACTTATGTAGTGTTGATGAAACTCTGTTAGGGGATACTTATCTGTTTTAACTTTTGAAGTGATTCTGTTGATTAATTCTTAGTAAGTTCGTTTCTTGATTTGTTTAACAGCAGTTTTTCAGTTTTAGATATTATTTCAGAAGCCTTTTGGTGGTTTTGCTAGATCTGTTCCATTAATGCGAACTACTCACACTTCAAGAGCAAATTCATTAACAGAAGGGCCCAGCAGGGACGTCATTTCACCAAAATGCCAGGGTTAGCGGAAGTGACATCACACAACCCTTGACCCCCTGGTGACATCACCGGAAGTGATGTCATTTGACTCCACCCCGAAGTGATATCGTGGAATGCGATGGAATGCAACCTTTCACCCGTTGACAAAACAGGAAGTGCTATCACATAGCATTGTACACTACAAAAAAAATGGTTACGATATCACTATGATGTGATGTACATTTCATACAAGAATGGATCGCCATATGTATGGTTAAGAACAGTGTGTATAGGTCCATATTACCAAATTACTGTTAATGCAAGCAGACGTCCATAACCAAATGATAATGATGTGTTATTATATAGCACTTACGCTTAAACGCTTTATATAGAAAAAATATACAGCCAATATCACCCAACCTGTATTGGTACTCTTTTATCGACCTCAGAAGGATGAAAGGCTGAGTTGAGGCGTTTAAGAACAGACTAAATCAGTGACTCACCCCCTGAAGTGTGCCTGAAATAAACCTTTAATGAGTCTAGCAATTATTGTATAGAATTCCAGAAAGACACATTATTTGGTATTCCTAATCTTTCTTATTTAGGGTCAGTGCTGAAAGTGTTAGACTTGTGGTACTCCTTTTCTTTTTTTCTTCTTTTGTTTAAGGGGCTTTAACAAGAAAGCCAGCCACTCCAGAAATAAAGAGCCACATGGTGCTGGCCACAGCCAATGAGCTTGAATTACAAAAAAAGAAAAAATAAATAAAAATACTTTTTTTTTCTTTTTTTTCCTAGAGGTCGCAAGGGTGACCACAGAGGTCGCAAGGGAGACCTCAGAGGTCGCAGTTGCGACCCCAAAATGACGTCCCTGGGGCCCAGTATGACCCGAAACGCATGTCGGCTGAGTAGTAAGATGGCAAGAAAATCTCTCAAGATTGGAACGTTTGTTGAGAAGTGTTATTAGAAGGAAAACTACAAGACTACTGGCAGGTCCCAGAAATGTAGCTAGAGTCAGCTTGCTTGAAATGCTATCGCAAACTTGCAGAGTTATCTTGAGGGAAGGAAGCTCATACATTGCTAGCGGTTTGCTTTTCCAGGGTAGCCAAGGAATACATGTTAGAGGTTTCCCGGTCACATCTTCCTCCAAGACCTTGCAGCCCTTTAGCAAGTTTGGATCTACCCAATCTCTGAGAACTCTAAGCTGGGAATCATGGAAGTATCAAATTATGTTCAGTAGGGCTAGTTCCCCCGGTCACTAGTGTGAAATAGGGTGTTACTCGGTATGCTATGTAGTGATGCTTGCCAGATGAACGCCATTATCACTCTATGCAGTTATTTCAAAGCAGTTCCTGGTATTGCTACTGGCAGAGTCCGGAAAGCGTAAAGCAGCTTCGGTAGGATATTCGTTTTGATTGAGGCGATTCTTCCGAAATAAAGATATAGCTGATAGCTTAATTTCCTTAGCCCTTGTTTGACGGATGTGAATAGGCCTGGGTAATTTGCATTGCATAGCAATGAGTGTTGGGGTGTGAGGTGCACTCCGACAATTCTTTTTTAAACTACCAGTAGCCTGTCCAAAAGGGGTTGAATTAATTACTTGCAAAAAGTGACCGGGTGTATGCTAGATTTATAGCCTCGCATTTGGATAGGTTAAATTTAAAGCCTGACACTCTTTAAAATCTTTCAGCAGTTTCACAGGGGGGGAGAGTTGAAGGCGTTGGTTAGAAAAACAATAATGTTGTCCGCATACATGGCTATTTTGTATGAGAAGCTTGCATATGGGATGCCTTGGATTGCCTTTTCCATTTTTATTTCAATCGAGAGCAGTTTCACCACCACCGCAAAAAGCATGGGCGATAAATTGGAACTGTTGTCTCCTCCCTCTGGTTAGCTGAAAGCCATTCAATATACACCCATTGGTGGAAACCCTAGCTGAAGGGAATGTAAACATGGAAAACAACCCCCCACCCCGTATAAACTTCTCTCCCATACCAAATCTATGCATTACTGATGGTATAAATGTGTTGGGGACGAACTCCCAGGTATGCCAGAGCGATGGTGGAAGTCCCCGGACTTGTAGAGCCCAATTTCCTCCCCCACTATACACAGAGGTCTCAGTCAACGGAAAGTTCGAAGTGTGGTTTATTACAAATAAAACCAAAGGGGATCGATACAAGAAGACAGGTGTATTCCAGTACGTCTCAGCTTCCCCTAGCTCGCAGGCCAGTTTTAGTATAAAATGATATCACTACTCCATCATTACTTGGACCACACTCCAAAAACCTATCGATGTGTGGGATTGGCCGTCAGGAGTCTAATAACCTATATGACCACCTACATGTGTTATTTTACTGGCTTTTGCATCTCAGGTGGCTGGCCTGTCCCATCCCCAATTCCCTATCTATAACATTGTTGCAGAGTAGTGGGCCTACCATTGGTTCTTGCCGGTTGCTACCCACCCTTGGAGTGCTAAACCATGATAGGTTAGAGCTGAATCCCCAGGCCTGGGACTTCATTGAGTTCTCAGCTCTCAGTGTACCTCTTCAAGGTAACGTGATCGATTATGTGTCTGTATTGTAACTTGTGTACACCACCTTTGCCTTATGAGAATATTCTCCTAACGGTAGCAAGACTTGTAGTAATCTGCAGCTGGCTGTTGGGACTGACTTCTCCTTTCCACCCTGGAAGACTGTCCATTGTTCCATTCTGCTGTACCACGTGTTTACAGACCACAAAATCGAGCTTTGCAGCTCTGAGTTATGAGGATTTATTCCGTTTTCCGGCAGCTGGTCCCTTTGTTGTCTGGGGAATGGAATGTCTTTGTAACTCTTGACCTTGGCTGTGGGCACTGTCTCACACGTCTTGCTCTTTCTCCAGCCTGAATTGGCTCATCTCGTCCTTTTTCCTAAACCTTATCATGCGGTTTCTACGTTGTCCATGTTATACTACTTTCCCTATGGGTTAGCTATACGTGGTTTGATCAGGTTCCATATATACTCCTGTATGCCCATGCGATTATTGACTTTAAGCATCAGCAAGCTCGCTCAGGATCTATTGTGCCTTGCGGTTTCTGTGTTACTGCATTTGGCTAATGACAAAATAATAAAAGCAATGACAGTATGTATATGTATCTGTCCTCTAACTATAGAACTGTGCATTCCTGTTCTTCATGTATTCGAGTGTATGTTTGTGTGGTGCAGTGTGGACTGTACATGTACTTCATATCTAACGCTGCTGTGTCATGGTGTCTCTAATGACGTCAGCGCCATGGCTTCTTGGTACTCAGTCGAGACTGTCCATATAGGTGTCTCTGTCCACGATCACTGGCTCTTCTCCTGCACATGGATAGATGTATACTTGGTCTGTACGACTGACTGAGAGGCTACCTCTCGGTGTATTTGTTAATCATTGGTGCATTTGGCATTCGTCCAAAATAGAATGGGTGGTTGCAGACTTTTCTGGCCTTCCTTCTTCTCATGAACTTCATGCGAGGGGGTGGTCCCAGGACCCCGACTTCCTCTTCATTCTCCCCTCTGGTCGACCTGTCAACAACATTCTTATACATTAATCCTTCAGCTCTTGGTTGCCATATCTTCATTATTCCTCTGAGGTCTGCATAGTAATTCACATGGTCATCGAAAGTCCAGTTTATATAACTGCACACTCTTTCGGGGTTGCACCACACCCACTTCCCTTCATAATACTTTGCATCAAATGGTTGTCCAGCTTCATTGCGCCTAATTGGGAACAATTGACATGTCGCTATTCTCTCTCTCAGCTTGTTTCTTTCTGACACTCTTTCGTCCTTCGCTGCTCCTGTGTTCATATCCATCAGGACCTGCATCCTGATAGCCTTCTCCACCATCTTCTTGCACTTGGTGAGGCAGATTTCTATCCTGCACATTGACACTCCTGCCAGTAAAAGTGCTCCCATTATTACCTTAAGTCCATCTGACAGCCACAACGGCATCCATGACCATATGTACGCTATCCAGCTCTGGTCCTTTCCAGTCCCCTTTTGATTCTTCTTCCATTTTGGCATGCATCTGGGACAGCTGTAATACCGCTTCTGACAGGGTACCGTTGTCTTTGTCATTGGCAGGTATGAATGTGCAACAGGAACTCCTTCCATTGCTGTGAGCAAATCTAGAATGTATCTAATCTGGAGCCCCACCAACCTCACTGCTCGGAGCAATTCCTTTATTACGTTGAACCCATTCACGGTGGAGTTGATTGTCACCATCAGCTCCCAACGGGCAATCTGCAGCCGCTTCGCATTTGTGTATGCCTGTACAGATGGTATGATTGCTGCGAATAACATTTGCGTCCTACTGAACAACCTGTGTTCTGCTGGAACCTCATCCAGTGCTATCTCTGTTGCTTCTGTGAAGTAGTTACCTCCTCTCTTCACTCTGCTCAATTCAGCTGGCTTCTCGCTCTTGGCTGTTTGTTCCCTTCCACGGATCTCTTCTTCCTTTTGTTAGTGTCCATCATCGGGAACTCATCGAGCTTCACATCTTTTCATGGCACAACCAATGGCAGCATATTGATGTGTACCAAAGAGGAAACTCCTCCCCACTTGGGTGGCAGCTTCTCATTTGCATTTGATCTGCATGCCCAGTAGTGGTCCATCAATACTGCTGTGCCTGTCTTCATGGCTGCATGCTTCTCTAAGCTCCGGCATCCTACATTTTCGCCAACTTCTACTTCACTGTTACTTTGATAACACAGTGCTGGTGTCTTCAGGGGTATTATTGGCATTGGTCCCGCTTCATTCTCCACTCATGTCAGTAACTTTGCCCTCACATCCCATTCCTTCAGGCATTTGTCATTTTCTTCCAGTACCCTGTTCACTGTTGATTGTGCTAGTGTCAACGCTTTGCTTCCCACCACTCCATCCTTCCATCCGTTCTCTCTGTATGCTTGGCCATACACAAGTATCTGTGGTCTTTCTCAGCATCCAGGCTCTCCTCCTGTTTGTTTCACTCCCGTCCATGGACATGACATGATATGGCATTTATAACGCGCCTATACACAAGTGTTTCAAGGCGCGACAAGGCGGGGGGGCAATGGGAAGACAGAGACAACGATCTTACTAGGCCAGGTCACATTGAGATCACGCAAGTGCAGGGAGGGGGGAGAGGAAAAGTGTGAGGGCAAATGGGAGCGGGCAGTGCAGTACATGGGATCAAACAGTAAAACAATAAAAAAGTGTGGCCATCTGGTGGCAAGGGTAAGTGCAGACATCAAGTGTCCAAGTGCTAGTAGGGGGACTATAGGGATGCAGAAAACAGACCCCAAGGGCAAGGGTTGCCAGGGGGGCAGTGCAGGTGTGCAACTGGCGGGGAGGGAACCTGCACCCCTATGCCATGTGTGCCTCAGGAACATTCATAGCAACTGAAATACCAGCAGCCAAAGCACAATGCTTGATGTATCTCTCGATGGTGACAACTACAGGAAGGTTTCAAGGGAATACAGCAAAATTGAGATGGATGTCTCGAGCAACGTTCCCATATAAAGATAATTACATAAAAACATTATACAACATGGCAATTCCTTCAGTGTTATAGTCTTAATTTCTCTCTTCTCGGGCTCGGACCCATCTGTTATGTACTGTATAGCTTCTTTTAACTGCCAATAATTGTTCATCATATATAATGTTTTTATGTAGTTATCTTCATACGGGAACATTGCTTGAGACATCCATCTCATTGTTGCTGTATTCCCTTGAAACCTTCCTCTAGTTGTCACCATCGAGAGATACATCAAGCATTGTGCTCTGGCTGCTGGTATTTCAGTTGCTATGAGTGTTCTGAAGGCACTCATGGAATAGGGGATTAATGAGCAGACATTACAGGTCTTCCCGGTGATTTCCTTACCTACTTTGGTCATGTGTTTGCACCACATGTTATTTGACACTCGAGCAGTGTCAGTGAGATACATGTTTACCCCTCTCATGTCTGTGTCAACACTGTGTTTACTTCTCCTTACCGTGTCTGCAGTGCTCTCCTGTCCACCTGACATGGTCGTTCCACCTGCTTGGGTGGGGGGAATGTTGGTAGAGGATACAGCGGTAGCACTGGCAACAAAGGAGATCCTCCAACATATAAACACAACAATTCTGCTAGGAATAATTAGAAACAACACAATAATTACATTTTTTATTATTTCACTCATCGTTACCTGTGCCACTGATCCTTGTGCAGCCTGAAGATATAGTTGCCCACCTGAAATGCGTGAAGAAATGCGTTATTGTTTTAGTATTGTAAGTAACTCCTTAAACTCTGCGTACCAAATAGTCGTTTATGGCGAATACGAACACTTCTTCTCATGCTGCCCTTACTGATAAGTCTCTCAGTGAAGCGAGGATAGGAGGGTTGCCGTGTTCGCGTTGTGGATATGTTTGGGACAAATATTCACCTATAAAGGTGAGATAATATACTTCGGGAGATCATGCTCGGAACCTACTGGGTCTTCTCACAGTGTGGACAAACTGATTTGAGAATGTATCAGGGTGGTGGGCCGCAGGCAGCATGAACAATCATCAACAATTATATCAGCTTTCTCGTTGAAGGTGTGTAGAGAATACAATAACACACATACAGTGTCACCTTACTCTAAATCAATGAGCAGTCCAGTCCCTAACTCTGCTGCCCATGAGCGAATAACCTCCACTCGGCAGTGTAAGTTTAGAATCTGCATGTTGCTCTCCTTGCTGCTGATTGTTGGCCCTGTTGAACATGTTGCCAGGTGATGCTACTGCTTTGTAGGGCTTGATGTCTGAGAGGTGGTTCCAGGCTGTCTTCCCTTCGAGCCTGACAGCACAGTCTACCACCGTTTTGACACTGTGAGGACCAGTGAACCTTGGTGTGTTCCAGCAGCAGACAAAGTTCTGCAATAGCACTAGATCCCCCACATGCACTTGTCTCTGGAGTCCTGAGTCTCTTGGTGCATTGTTGCAGTTTCTCCCTCCGCTATCTTCTGGGCCCCACAGTGTTGTTGTATCTGACGAGAGATGAAAAAGGCACTAGCAATCAAGGAAGTAATCTATTTGTGCATCTCTTGTCCTAACACATCTGCACTACTCTCACAGTATTTCAGTGCTCTTGTGGGAGGAGCCAGTGGGAGTTGCATGTGTCATCCTGTCACCACTCATGGGGCGTTCAATGGTGGTCGGACCCAGGCTTATTGCGCAATGCAAACAAAGCGAGAGGTAAGCACTGCAGCCAACACTTCGTTGTGCTCTGCTATGTTCTGGCTGTGGCTTCTTTCAGCAGGCCATTCAGGCGTTCACACATCTCATTTGCTTGTGTGTGGTACGCATAGACACATTTGTGTTAAATGCCCAGCAACGTAGTGATGTGCTGGAACATCTCATTGGTGAAGTGAGGGCCCCATTGTCAGACCACAGGACCTCACACATGCCCCATCTTGGAACCACGTCCCTGACCAAAAATGTGACCACTCTGAGGGCATCGGCATGTGAACAGTGGCCTGCCTCAATCCAACCAGAGAATGGGCACACAACCGCTATTATGTAGCGGTATCCCTGGCACACTTGGATCATGTCAACGTAGTCAACATGTAAATGCTGGAATGGGACTACTGGTTGATGTATGGCTCCTCTCACAACTCTTAAGGTTTGCTCTGCTGTATATTGCTTACATGTCAAACAGTTACTTACAAATTCAGCCACATGTTCCGCCAAATTAGGACAGAGCCATGTTTCTCCAATGCAGGCAGCAATGGCCTCTTTTCTCATGTGTGTTGGGTGGTGCAATTGTGTCAGTGCAGTGTTCAATAATGCTAGTGGCATGACTACTTTCCCTGTGTTATTCTGCCACCATAGGGCATCTGTAGGAGATACTGTACATCACCTTTTAATCCACAGTTCCCTTTCTTCACTGGGTGCAGCTCCCTGCAATTCTATTATCTGTGTTTCTGGCAGTGCATTGTATGCTTCCTTCAGTACCATGTTCCTGGCACACTCTCGAGCATTTCATGCTGTCTCCATTTCCAATAGCTCCCAAAAGTATGCCGCACCTTTTGCCTCAAAATCTGCTGCTTCATTTCCCCTTGAGATGGGATCTTTCCCTCTAGTGTGTGCTTGGCACTTCACTATTGCTACAGGCGCAGGGTACTCAATGATGTCAATCAATCTGCCCAATAGTAGTGCGTGTTGTACTGGTGTCCCATCTGCCCTTCTGAAACCTCCCCTTGTCCATCGTGCCAGCCCTGAGTGTACTGTTGATGTCACATACGCAAAGTCAGAGTATACTGTCACTTCCTTGTCCCTGCTGTGTTCCAATGCTAGTATTAGGGCCACTAGTTCCGCTGCTTGTGCTAAATAATGGGATGGTAGTTGTCCACTTGCCACTACCTCACTCGTCCCATCTTCTTTCAACCTTAATACTGCAGTTCCTGTATGCCTGACCCCATCTGTCTGATCAATAGTTGACGACCCGTCAATGTACAGCACGTCTCCCCCTCAAGTGCGTCCTCCTGTACTTTGCAAGTGTTACTGAATGCCTGTATGTTTTCTGCGCATGCATTGGGCATACTATCTTTCTTGTAGGACATCTGCTAGGAAAATTGCAGGGTTGACCAATCTGCACCTCACTATCTTCAGAGATGCATTTGACAGTATCACTTTATACCCTGATGCTCTTTGTTTTGTCAGTGTGCTCTTTGGCTTCGGCAGTATCGCAGAAAGGGTGTGCTCCACATAAAGAGTGGAAGTGTACCCCATGGTGGTTGCTGCTGACTTCTCAACCAGAATGCGGCAGCTGCCAAAGCTTGTTCACACTGATAATGTCCTCACATTACTCTGTCAAGCTTCTCGATGTAGTAGGCTATGTGTTTGTGTCCCAAGCTTGTCTTCTGTGTCCATACTGCTTTCATCAGCACACTGCCAGTGTGTGAGAAGAGGAAAACAACATTTTTGTAGTGTGGAATCCCTAACAAGGGTGCTGTGCATATTTCCTCCTTCAGCATATCAAAGGCATCAGTCATCTCTGTCAGGGGCTTGTGCCTCTTATGTGCTTCATTCAGAGTTCCCAGTAGAGGCCTTGTGTTAAGACCCATGCTCTGCAGTAGTTACAAAACCCTAAGAACTGCTGCATCTCTCTCACTGTCATGGGCTTAGCTGTCCTGTGTATTTTCTCTGCTCTTTATGGGGTAATCTGTCTGCCATTTTGTAAGATTGTCTGCCCAATGTATAGCACTTCCTTCTGACAGTACTGTAGTTTGCTCATGTCCACCTTGTATCCCTTGTCAGCTAACACTGTCAACATGTGCACTGAGTCCTGCCTACACTGCTTTTCTGTCTTGCTGCAAATCAAAATGTAATTTACGTACTGTAACACTGTGCTCTCCATCTGTATATTGCACAAGTCCATCTGTATCACTCTGTTAAAGATGGATGGTAACTCGCAGTACCCTTGAGGAAGCCTTGTATGTTTCCACTTCCGGTTTCTATACATAAAGCAAGTCAAGTCTTGAGAGCCTGGGTGTAGTGGTACTGAGAAAAATGCATTCTTCAAGTCAATGACCGTGAAGCAGGCAGCTTCAGCCGGAATGCTGCATAGGATTGTCGCTGGATTTGCTACTAGAGGATACTCTGCTTCTACAATGTGGTTAAGAGGCCTTAAGTCCTGGATACAATGCCATGACCCCCCCTTTCGCCCTTCTCACTGGGTATACTGCTGTATTACATGGGGACTCTGATGGTACAAGAATACCTCTCTCTATTAGTGCTGCAATGGTCTCATAAATGCCTTCATCTGCCTTTTTTGTGAGTGGGTACTGTTTCACTCTTGGTAAAATTGCTCCTGGTTTCAGCTTTATCTTCACTCCCCCTATGCTCTTTAAGAGTCCCACATCATACAGACTTGTTGTCCATAGGGTGTTGGGGACCTTGGCCAGATCCTCCTCACAGAATGA
This sequence comes from Ambystoma mexicanum, assembly GCF_040938575.1. NCBI lineage: Eukaryota > Metazoa > Chordata > Amphibia > Caudata > Ambystomatidae > Ambystoma > Ambystoma mexicanum. The sequence continues at coordinate 990,138,451 of NC_090921.1, forward strand.
GTTTTTGCGCTTCCAGCGCCATTACCATTCTCTGTGGTACCTCCCTGTAGTGTATCCTCAACCAATAAGTTACATTCAACTCAAACACCATCTCTGTCTCCAACCTCTCTTCCCTGAATAGCTCTTTCTCTGTCACCGTGGTGAACCTGCACCCTTTTGCCACTGCGATCACTGCTCTCCATGCTCGCCCTGTGTCGTCCATCACATGAACCACTGCCTCGATTTTTATGGGCACTATTGTTCTCTCTTCCTCATCTAATGGTATCTTAGGCCTGAATAGGTACTCGTTTGGAACACACCATATTTTCCCTGCAATGCCTGGGAGCCATTCAAAAGCAATGTCAGTCCTGTACTGCAACATCTCCTCGTCCACTGGCACCCCCTCTGTATCCTGTGTCCACAATAAGCTTGAACAATCTCTCTTACATTGAGCATGTGTATTGCTGGTGTGGAGCACACTATCCCCTTGTCTGTGAATGAAATTGTCATGTTCAGTCTGCTCATAATGTCTTGTGCCAGTATGTCAACAGGTGTCTGTCGAGAGTAGATTAAATGCAGAGATAGATTGTGATTTCCTATAGAAAGTGAAATATTGTCCATAAAAGGAACCATGTCCCGAGCCCCAAAGAATCCTTAAGTGTTCATGGCATCACCTGACAATTTAAATGTTCCTTCCTGAATGCAGGACCTAGTCGCCCTGTGTCTACAAGAAAGGAAAAAGTTGTGTCACCTATCGCCACTCCTATGCGAGGTTCCTCCGCAGGGTTGGGTGTGATCGACAGGATGGGACACATCAAAGTTGTCTGTGGGCTGTCCTATTGAGGGCATAATGACATCCCATTCCCTGTAAAGGGGTTGTTCCCCACCATGGTAACTGCTCCCAGTTGTCTAACGGGAACCATTGCCATGGAGTTCATGTGTGCTATGGCGTCATTGCTCTGTATCTGTGCCAACTGCTGTGTGTTCCCGCGAGACTGTGCTGCTTGCAAGTACTGTGGTACTGGGGCTTACATCTGTGGTGCTTGTACTTGTGGCATCTGCTGGTGTGTGCCCTGTATCTGTAGTCATCCTGGTCCCATTGATATGGCTGCTGGCCCTGTGCTCCCCAGTTCTGCCGCATCCCCCTGCTCCTACACACTCTCGAAATGTGTCCTACTTGCCCACACGTCCCACATTGTGGTGGTTCCCTGACTTATCCTGGGAAACCCCCATCCCGAAAAATCCCCTGGGCCCTGCTTCACCTGCTGCCCATATTCCCGAAACCCTCCTGAAAAGCCCCATTGGTTGTGATGCATCTGCAGTCCAAACCTGTGTCCTCTTGTTTGCCCCCCTTCCTCGAAACCCCTGCTGTGTATTCCCCCACCCCATGAATCCTCCCTCTATGGGTGGTGTGCACTGCTGTGGCTGCTGCTGTATCCCTGTGTGGTTGGGCTGGTTAGTACCACCGCTTCCATTGCGTACTTGGATTGTTTTTTCTGTACTAGTTTCGCCTCGTCTATCTTTCTGTCTTCGGCCTTCTTCTTGAGCTTCTTCTGCCATAACCTACAATGATGAACTATCGGGAGCCAACCTTTTGCTTCCATGCCTACCAACTTCCTTAAGTATTTCTGAACGGGTTCTGGCAGCCCCAGTCATAGTATATGATAAAATATTGCTACTGTTTTAGCCCACGGTTCTCGAGTTTCAAGGTGCCAAAGCTCTTAAATCTCCTGAATATACTGCACAGGGGCTTCGTCTTCCCTAATTTTCTGCGACGTAATTGCTCCAATATCTGATGTGTCTGTTTATTGTCTACTTAATGCTCACCATATGGCACTCCAGCTGATTGCAAACGATGAACCATCATGTGCCATGTTTTGTGTTGTCACCGCAGGGAACCCCACCCTCTTCTATATGTCATCAGCAGCGTCCCCTAGGATTGCCACAAGATTCCCTTTACGTCTCTCACTGCTAACCTATTTCCGCTGTCATCTTCTCTATTTCGTAAATCCACCTCCCAGCACCCGCGCTTAATGAGGGCAGTCTACACCTCACATTCTCCTTGTGAGCGTGTTTCCATGGTATATACAGTGGTCGCACCCCTCCCCTCTCCAGTAAGGGCATCTGTGTAAACTCCTCCTCCCCTTGCGTGCTTCTAGCCAGTGTGACCTGCCTGTTCTCGCTTTCGATGCAGTGTACACATCTATTGGTTCTAGTGTGGGTATCCGGACACTGTCGTCATATTTCCTCGATAACCTTCCCCTTGAGCAAACTATGGCTGTTTCCCCCCTTCCTTTGTCCTGGTAGGTCTCTAAGTCTGTCCACATATGTAGTGGTGTCATTTAGGGTGCGCGAGTCAGTTAACAGCCGTACCTGTTCATCTGAGCTACCCCCCTACTCCTTCTGTGTGTGTCCTGTGTTCCCATGTCATCCGCTTGTCTGTCCCTGTCCCTGTGGACTGGGACCGATAAAGCCCCCCCTCTGATCCCCACTGTTCCTGTCTTCATTGTTGTACCCATGCTGAGCCCATGTTGCTGCAAAAATCATCTGGAAATCTGTGTTGGGTTTCACACTGAGATCAATCTCCCTCAAGTAATATCTGCTTCATCCCCCCCGCCCCCAGACCTGCTCCATCTCCTTCCATTGTGCTCCCACCCCGTGAACTTGTGCTATCTGGTTCTGCTCGTCGGGTCCCCTCAAATCTCTTGTTTCTCCTGTCCATTGTCCCTTGTGTCCTTACCGCCCTTATTGCTCGTTCGTCCTCCTCCTTGAGCGCGCTTTCCCATGCCAGTCTGTACACCTGTAACTTCTTCTGTTCCCTCTCAACCAACTTGTGTTTTTCCCACTCTGCTACCTCCCTCTGCCTCTCAAGCTCTTCTACTTCCCTTATCCTTCTGTCCTGCTGCTCCCGTTCTGCTCTTTTCCTCTCTCTGTGATCAAGTTCGATCCTCTCTTCTCTTTCCCTCTGCATCTGCTCCTTCTCCTCCTCCTTCCTTCGTTCCCTATCTTCTTTTTCTACCCTCTCTTCTCTTCTCCTCTCCCTGTCCTCTCTTTCTAGTTTCTCCTCTCATTCCCTCTGCCTCTTACCTGTCTCATCCATTATCTCAGCCCAGTCTGATGCTTCGCTGCTTCCCTTCAGACCTTCCATTGCCTTAGGCGCACCCTCTGCCTCCCCGTCTGTTTTTCCTTCCAGCTTCAAGAGTATCTGTCCTCCTACCCACTCGTTTGTGGCTATGCTCCCGTGCCCCTCCTTCACACCCTTCTGCGCCTCGCCGATCGTCTCTCGTTCAGTAGCTGGCTGCCTCGCGGCCCTCGGCCTCTCTTCCATGGTGGTGACTTATATGTTGGATTTGAATACCCTTCTGCTGCTCGCAATTCCTGTAAGGCTCTTACTTCTTGTAACGGGTATATCCCTTGCTCGTTGTCTGTGCCATCTGATGCTACACTTGGAGGGATGTGTGAGGAAGCGAAAGGTGGGGTCGCCGACCCGGTACCTCCTGCTGGCTCAGCATCCACTGGCGCTTTGCTGCATCCCCCTCGTCCTCTTAGAACATGCGCCAAAACTCGGATATGGCCATGCAGCTTGCTTACTTCTTCCCCTTATAGGCCTCCTTGTATGTGGGCCTCATTACAAGTTTTCCGTTCCGGAAACAAGGGTGCCAGTACCGTTGTTTCCAGACCGGCAAACTACGAGTTTTCTGGGCAGGTGCCGTCCCGCCCGCCAGGTCACATTGACGGAAGCACCGGTGCCAGTGCCGGTGCTTCCGTCCTCCCCATTCCCATTGAGTCCTATGGGACTCAATGGGAATGGGGAGTTACGAATGCCGCCGCCTGACTTACCGGACCGCCAGGGATGTAATGCCCCAGTTATTCCGGCAAGCCAGGTGGCGGTAAATCATCACGAGTCCAGCGGCAGCCTGCCGGTTTTATCAGCACGGCTACCGCTGGACTCGTAATGAGGCCCTGTGTGTCAGTAGTGATTGCCGCACGTCTTTGGAGAAACTTCCCGCAAGGTGGCCATGGTTTTGTTAACTTTCCCTCAGTGCTTTTGGACCATTCTATGCTATATTTACATGTCTGTTCCCTGTAGGTTTGGAGTGTCTTACACAGGTGCTGTAGGGGGGTGTTACCCCTGCACTTCCCCTGATACATTTGTCTTGCCTTTACCTGACCTCAAGTCGAGAGTTTCGACAATCCGCTGTTTAGGGAGAAAGGTATAATGTAATAACAATACTTTTCAGGTTACTACGAGCCTCTTTGGCTTCACAACTTATCATGCGTGCTCCCTGCTCCGCCCCTTTACAAGCACCACCGTCACTGCCTCCTTAGGCACACCCACAATCTTGTGCATGCGTCTTCCGCGCACCGCTACTTGTTCACCTCATCTGCCAATCACCTATGGGTGATGTCACCAATTTACTAACCAAAGTAGTGCTGAAAAATCAAATACAGCGCACAGACTGTTACTCCCAAAACACACAAAACCCCACAGCTGTCTTCCCGCCTCCAAGCAGAGTATACCAATATTCTCTTGTGATCGAACTGTACCGGCTGCGTCGCCTAGTGTGCAAAACGTCTCACACCAGGAAACGTAACCAGTCGACTCACCTTCCGCAATCTAGGCCAGCTTCCCTTGCTAGCCCTTACGGGGAAACTGTCATCTATGACTCAAGCTAAAATGATCAACCCACTGGAAATCCACTATTTACATAACTTCTGTCATCCGTGCCCTCGAGTCAATAGTCTAGCTTATTCACCAGAACTGTTTACCTCTAAAACTCAAATGTTCCCTAGACATATAAAAGGGACATCTACCTCCCTCCTGTCCCTACTAACATTGACAATGCTAGACAGTACTTTGACAATACTCGACTATACTAAACAATATTCAATACTCTTCCTCACACCCACAGTTGCCGTTCGACTGGGTCAATACACTTACACTTGTGGTCTGCTGGTGCTGCTCGGCTGTCGTGTCGCCCAGAAGGTGCTCACTTCCCGTCCTGGTCTGCCTGGACTCCTCGCTGACTTTGGGCAGGATGATTTCCAAGCTGGCTCCTGACGGCCTTTCCATGGGTACGCATCCTCGTCTTCTCGAAATAGGCGAGGGTCGGGCAGCCTCTCAGGTTTCGTGGCAGGGGAGATGGCCTTGTGCCGGGCTGACGCAGCAAACCATCAGCTCTGCTGCCAACTTGTTGGGGACTAACTCCCAGGTATGCCAGAGTGACTTGGAAAGCCCAACTCCCTACCCCAGTATACATGGAAGACTCAGTCAAGGGCAAGTTCAAACTGCTCTTTATTACAAATAGAACCAAAGGGGATTGATACAAGAACACAGGTGAATTCCAGTACGCCTCAGATTCCCCTGGTTCAATTTAGTATAAAATTAATTCACTACTCCATCATTACTCGGACTGCTCTCCAAAAACCTATCGATGTGTGGGATTGGCCGTCAGGAATCTAATAACCTATATGGTCACCTAGATGTGTTATTCTACTGGCTCTTGCATGTCAGGTGGCTGGCCTGTCCATCCCCAATGCACTATCTATAACATTGTTGCAGAGTAATGGGTCTACTATTGGTTCTTGCCCGTTGCTACCCACCCCTGGAGTGCTAAACTCTCATTGGCTAGAGCTGATTCCCCCAGGCTTGGGACTCTATCGAGTTCTCAGCTCCCAGTGTACCTCTTCAAGGTAAGTGAACGATTATATGTCTGTTTTGTAATTTGTGTACACCACCTTTGCATTATGAGAATATTCTCCTAACGGTAGCAACACCTGTAGCAATCTGTGGCTGGCTACTGGACGGGCTTCTTCTTCCCACCCTGGAAGACTGTCCATTGTTCCACTCCAATTTACCATGTGTTTAGAGACAACAAAATCGAGCTTTGAAGACATAATTATGAGGATGTACTCTGTTTTCCTGTAGCTGGTCCCTCTGTCATCTGGGGATTGGAATGTCTTTGTATCTCTTGAGCTTGGCTGTGGGCCCTGTCTAATGCGTCTTGCCCTCTGTCCAGCCTGAATCGTCTCAGCTTGTCTTCTGCTCAGTGATTTGAGGCCTGCTGTAATGTTCCTAAACCTTATAATGCGGTTTCTACATTGTCCATGTTATACTACTTTCTCTATGTGTTAGCTATACCTGGTTTGATCAGGTTCCGTATATACTCCTGTACGTCCACGTGATTATTGGCTTTAAGCATCCGAAAGCTCGCTCAGGATCTCTTGTGCCTTGCGGTTTCTGCATTACTGCATTTGGCTAATGACAAAATAATAAAATCAATGACAGTATGTATACGTATCTGTCCTCTAACTATAGAACTGTGCATTCATTTTCTTCATGTATTCAAGTGTGTATTTGTGTGGTGCAGTCCGGACTGCACGTGAACTTCATTTGTGATTCGTCTCAAATAGAATGGGTGGTTGCAGGATTTTCTGGCCTTCGGTCTTGTCATGAACTTGATGGGAGGAGGGGTGGTCCCAGGATCCCTATTCCCTTTTCAAAGTGCTATTCAATGCAGTTGAATGCCTTCTCTGCGTCCAAACTGCGTCCAAAGCTTCTGCTGACCGTTTTTTTGTGTGTGCGCGATATTGATTATATCAATAGCTTTCCTGACAATGTCGGTCCTTGCCTGCCATATACAAATCCTGACTGTTCTGTACCAATTATCTCAGGGAGTATTTCATCTAGTCGGCTCTCCAGGATTTTGGTGAAGATTGCTATCTGTGTTGAGGATTGCTATGGGGCGATATGATGTACAATGGGTGGGCTATCGCCTTTGTATATGTATAACAGAGCATCTAGCTTCCCCCATCATCCTAGATGACCCACCTTGAAGCCACATAAAGCTAAAAACGGTGAGCAATGGTTGCAGAAGCTCTCTGCTGAATGTTTTTTTTAAAAAAAAAAACAGAGTTAGCCCATTCAAGCCTGGGGATTTATGTGCTTTTAAGGAGTGGCTTGCCTTAAATATTTCTTCTTTTTTAATCTCACTATTAAGATTGGTTCTCTGCACTGCAGAGATTTTAGTAAGCGCACAGGCATCCAGAAAGCTTTTTATTTTTTTGGGTCTGTTTTTCGGACTAATAAAGGGATTGGTAATATCTGTTAAATAATTGCAGACCGTGAAATATGATTTGTACCTCCTTCATCCACTATTTTCCTTATCTGCTCCGAATTGATCTTCACTTTAAGTTTCTAAGTCCCCTGTTTGTAATATGTTTGCTTTGTTCTAAGTAGCAACTATTCGGCTTGTTTGATTTCAGCAAATTGATTTGGTTACGGACATTGCAGAGGTTACGGAGCACTTTCTGATAGCCCATATTTTTGTACTGTCGCCCAGCGTCTCTAAGTTTCTTTGTTAATTCCTCATTCACGGTGCACCTCACCCTGTTTAGCCATGCTGATTTTATGAAACAGAAAACCCTAATGTACGCTTAAACAGCATCCCACCTGGTGAGTGTCTGCGGGTTTCTCATCTAAAACGTTATTGATCTCCTGAGCCACCTCTTTCCTCACCTCCTGGTCTCTGAGAATAAAACAGTTTAGTGCTCACATTTTGGGTCTCAGGTCACTATGCCCAATGTCGAGGACTACCTGCATTGGTGCATGATCTGAAAAGTGTACCTTACCTATGTCCGTGGCCTGAATGTGAGGCAGTAAATATATGCCTAGCCACACATAGGGCCTCATTACGATCCTGGCGGTAGCCGTGCCCTTATTAAGGGCACGGCTGCCGCCGGTAATGAATTTTTACCAGAGCCCAGAAAAGGGCAATAACCGGGTCATGCCGACCTTGGCGGACCCGTTAATTGCCCTTTTCTGGGCGCTGGTAAAAAGTGATCCCCAGTCCCATTTGAGACCCATAGGGCTCAATGGGAATCGGGAGGATGCTAACAACGGGCCTGTTAATGACGGGCCCGTTGTTAGCATCCTGGTCTGCTAGCGGGTCCCGCTAAGGATGCCTGGTCTGGCCAGGCGTTCCTTAGCGGGACCCACTGCAGACCTTGTAATAGGGTGGCCCAGAATGGACAGTGCCAATCCCTTACCGGCACTGTTCATTCCGGGGCCACCAGGGTCCTAATGAGGCTCATAGTCTATTCTAGAGTAGGCCTGAAGAGTGTGTGAAAAAAATGTATATTCTCTATCTTGAGGGTGTTCAAGTCTCCACGAGGGTTCCATGTGTTAAAATCGCAGCAAAAATTGCGGTGGTTACAAAATATTGTGGCAAAAATGCTGTGGTTTTGCCGCCGCAATCCATGACATTTGAGGGTATAGTTATCACTTTGGGCCTCATTACGAGGCCGGCGGTAAAGGGTTAACGGCACCGGTAAGGATGCCGGTGCCGTTAAGCCCCTACCTCCGCATTCCGAGGTCCCTTAAAAGGGACCTCGGAATGTTTTACCAGCCGTCCTTAGCGGGAGCCGCTAAGGGACCAGGGAGCGAATAACGGGCCCGCTATTTGTGGGCCCGTTATTAGCTCCTTCCCCATTCCCATTGAGCCCTATGGGGGCTCGAATGGGAATGGGGAATGGTTTTCAGAATGGGGACTTACCGGGTCCTCCAAGGTTGGAATGACCCGGTAAGTTTCCATTCCGACTACCCGGACCCGGATACGACTTTAGAGGTAGCCATGGTGCTATTCCTCCAAAGTTGTAATGACCCCCATATTCATTGCTTTTATTCCTCCATTTTCCGCTCTGCCCATTATAAAAGGACCCCCTTAATGTCCACGCACATCGCTGATATGATAGCTCGATCTCACACAGCCCGAAAGAGTAGATATTGCACTGTAAACACCAATGCACCCCACTTTGTTGCCACACAATTGTGTCGCACAACCTATGAACACTAAAGAGCAATCCTGACGACCATTCGCCTCATTTATCTACCTTAACCTATCGGTTGAATCGTTCCTGGTGTTTTAATGAGGTATAATGGCCTGACAACATTACTGCAGAAAACTCAACCACTCAGTCACTTACCTTCAATTATTTAGTCCAAAAAGGGAAGCCGAAAAGGGCTGCATTAACAACCTGATCACAAAATACACACACTACCACATATACCACACTGTGTATACACACACACACACACACACACACATCCACTCGCACACTTTCACTCACTCAAACAAATACACGGGCACGCTTAATTGACAGATGTGGCACAAGGCTTTTCTCTGCCCTGCAGGACATCATGATGTGTTGGAGAAAAAGCACCACTGGTTGTTCCCTCTGTATTCCTTTCATCCTGCCACAGGGAACAGGCCCTACTGTGCGCACAGCAGCTGCTCTGGCACTGGTCCCTTGGATTTGGCTTTGTAGTTCTAATTAGAGGTCACCTTTAGCAGGAGGAAGGGAGGACACAGGGCGGGGTGCGTGTCAGATGCTTTTTCAGAGCTAAATGGGGTCCCCATTAGGACTCAGCAGATGGTGGGTGCATGGAGCCTCAGGGCAGACTCCAGAGTAGGCTCTGTGATGGCAGCTGCACTGTAGATCAGGATTGGGGTACATCAGCAGAGGTAAGCATGAAGATGCTCGTGTGCCTTGTGTTGATTATCAGCTAAAAGGTTCTTCAGGAGCATTGTTTGTTGGGTCCTTGTATTATACCCGTGCAGCATGCCTGCTTCGGAGGGCAGAGTAAGGTGTATTGATGGAGGAAAGTGAGATTATTTCTAATTGCATACTCAGAGAGATGAGACTGAGGGGGAATGAAAGAATGACACAGGCCCCGGGCCGCATGAAATGCGGGACGATAGAGGGTCTGGGAGTTTAGGCGCGGGGTGGGGGGAAAACGGCGCGAAAGCGTAGGGAGGGGCGTCCGAATGGCACCACAAGAAACAAAAGCCCAGGAAGGGCAGGAAACGGCACCTGGGAAGGTGCGAAATATAACAGCAAGAGGTCAGGGGGTAACCCGGCCGCCCCCAGGAAGGAACAAAAGGCCGGGGGGGTATAAGTAAGCCAGGGAAAAGGAGAGGCGGCACAAACCAGGTAAGAGCTCACCTCTCTCGGGTAGGCTCTTGGTACCTGGAGAAGGGAAAGGAAAAACGTTTGCTCTTGCGGGCTCACGCGCTTTCTACCCTTCTATAAACTGAGCTCTTGCGGGTTCATGCATTTTTTACATCGCTAGACGCTTGAGACTACCGCGGCAATCGAAACGGCACTGGAGCGAGAGAGAGGGATACTCTTTGCAGTTGCCAAACGGAAGCGCGACTGACAGAATTCAGACGAGAAGGATGGCGGATGGAAGAGCGAAGAGGGCCCGAGAATTCACAGAATGGGCAAGAAAGGCGGAGAAGGAGTATGGAGCTCAATGGGTGCTAGAAGTAATGCAGAAAGAAGAAAGAGCGAATGCAACATCCCCCCTGCTGTTCATCGAACACAGCAGTAGCGAAGGCGAAGACGAAGTGCCACAAGGACAGAAGAGGGGGAGAGGGGAATCAGAAAGAACAGAGGAACAGACGGAGACGACGACCAAGAGAAAGAGGAAAGATAAAAAGAAAGGTACTGTGAATAATAATGTTGGGAATAAAATAGTAAAAATGTTAAAAAATTGCGTCACGGTTTTGGGTAAGTCGCCCAGAACCAACGACAAGAAGAGCAGACGGGGGAAGAAAAGCAGGGAAGAATGGCTGGGAAATTCATCAGAAGAATCCAGCAGTGAGGACGAAGAAAGGGATCACCTAAAGGCTTGGGTAAAATGGAGAGGAGTGGTGAGCAAGGAAAAGCAGAGTGGGGGACAGGGGGCAGGGATAGAACCCAGAGAGGCCCCGGTCCCTACCCCACAGGGGGCACCAGATGAGCCCAAGGAAGTTCCGGTCCCGACACCGCAAGGGACACAAGTAGTCCCGGTGCCCCAAGGAGCGCCAATTGTAGCGACACTACAAGGTGTGACCATAGGGCCAAACATAGGGGCAGGGGCCACACCGCCGGTGGCAGCGGTAGAAAATGAGGCACCACTCATGACGAAATATGGCAGGCCAACCATGGGTAAAGACGCACAGGACAGGTCAATGAAAGCGATGGCCTGGTACATAAATGACAAAGTAAAGGAAAAAATTTGGAGAAAGGAGTTGATCGATATATTTACATTATTAGATTGCCAAAAAAGGGGGATGAATGTAGCGGTCGAAGACATGAAAGAGGATGAAAAAAGTTTACTCAAAAAGGGGCCAGTGGTAAGGAACTTCGATAATTGGATGTCGGCCTTCACCATAATGTCGACAATCATATTACAGAAATTCCCGGAAGACGGGGTAGCGTTAGTTGCTTATCAACAGAGGGTGCTGAAGGTCCACGCAGCATTTGTGGGGGACGCATGGCTGGAGTACGACCATGAGTTCAGAAAGGAGATGGACTGCTTTCCGGGTATGGGCTGGGACGAGGAAAACTTTAACCTCTACATTTTTAATGTGCTGAAAGAAAAATGGGATTCCAAGGAACGGAACACAGGGGGACAGCAGAGAAGGCAGTACTGGCAGAACGATTACAAGACAGATTATAGATCGAGTAGCAGAAGGTACGACTCCAGCTACGACAGGAATAGGGAACAGAGCTTTCGGAGCAGAAATAACGGGCCGCAGAGAGGATGGCAGAGCAGCCTGCCCCCAATAACACAGGGTGGGGGCAGTGGGAGCACGGGCACGGCTCGAGCGGAACCAGGGCAATGCAGGAGCTTTGAAAAAGGAGTATCATGCAGCTGGGGATGGAAGTGCAAATTCAGCCACAAGTGCGAGAGATGCAAAGGTGACCACAGCAGCTCCAAGTGCACAAGGGCTGCAGCTCCGAGCGGCAGAAGAGACGAGACACGGAAATAAGAACTGAGGCAGGAAAGGGGCCACGCCGGTAAAGATCGAGAGAATGGAAAGGTGGCTCTGAAAATACCCCGACCAAGAAGCGGCAGAACAGATCAGGCAAGGCTTTAAGGAGGGTTTTAACATCCCGTTCACTGGGCAAGGAGCACAAGACATTCCTAGGAATCTAAAATCAGCAATCGAAAACACGGAGATAGTGACCAGTAAGATCAGGAAGGAAGTAGAACTGGGGAGGGTGGAGGGCCCATTCATGGCCCTACCATTCGAAGAATTCTTGTGCTCCCCGCTAGGGCTGGTGCCGAAAAAAGCAGGGGGAATACAGGTTGATACACCACCTGTCCTACCCTCCGGGGGCCTCGGTGAACGACGGCATCCCTCAGAGCGAAGCGACAGTAACATATACAGATTTCGAAGAGGCAGTGGAATTGGTCAGAGAAGCAGGGGAAGGGGCATGGATGGCGAAAGCAGACATTAAATCAGCATTTCGCCTGTTGCCAGTCAACAGCAGATCACAAAAATGGCTATGTATGCATTGGGAGGGGGAATACTTCATCGACAAATGCCTCCCAATGGGGTGTGCCATCTCATGCGCATATTTCGAGAGGGTGAGTTCATTTTTACAATGGGCGGTGGCACAAGAGATGAGGGAGTCCATGATGGTGCATTACCTAGACGATTTTTTATTTGTCGGCCCCAAAGGTGCGGACATGTGCAAGTCAACACTGGACAAATTCGTAGAAATAACGAGTGAGTGGGGTATTCCTCTGGCAAAGGAGAAAACGACGGGACCAACACAGGTTATCCAATTTCTAGGTATAGAGATAGATTCAAACAAGGGGAGGTGTCGGATCCCAGAGGACAAAGTGACAGAGCTGCTCAAGACAATACAGGAACTACGAGGAAGAACCAAAGCAACAGTGAGGGAATTGCAAGCGCTGGCAGGGAAACTGAACTTCGCAGGAAGAGTCATACCGCAGGGGAAGGTGTTCCAGAGAAGGATCGAGCTGAAGACAAGGGGTGCCACCAAAGGGCACCACAGGGTCAGGCTAGGAGGGGGAATCAGGAGGGATATAGAAGTATGGGCAGACTTTCTGGAAAACTTCAGGGGAACAGTGATATGGCGCTCACCAGTGAACGAGGAAGGTAAAAGAGTGTTGTTCACTGACGCAGCCGGTGGCTTTGGTTTTGGAGCAATACTGGGGAAAAAATGGTGTGCAGACAAGTGGCCAAAATCATGGCAGGTGGCGGAATGGACAAAGAACATAACGCTACTGGAGCTCTTCCCGATATGGGTCGCGTTATGCGCATGGGGGATGGAGCCAGGCAACAAGGAGTTGGCGGTATGGTCAGATAACATGGCAGGGACAAGGGAAGTGCGCCATGCAGTATAGTATTGGAATTGATGAGGGCAATCACACTGGAAAGCCTAAAAATAAATACATGCATAAAGGCGAGGCATATCGCAGGGGAGGAAAATGTGGTGGCTGATGCAATCTCTCGTTTTCAGTGGGAGAGATTCAGGGAGCAGAGACCGGACGCCGACAAGGAAAAAACGCCCACGCCGCGGAAGGCATGGGTCCCATTGGAGGCACTAGAAAGGAAAGCACGGTTGGCCTCATGGTCGACTCAAAAGAGATGGGAGAAGAGCGGAAAAAGGAAAGGGTCATCGACAAGCTGACCAGAAATGCCCTGACATACAAGACGGGTAAGCAGTACGCAAAGCATGTAAAAGATGTGTTGTTGGAAACAGGTGTAAAAGAGGTGGAAAAAATATCAACAGAAAAAATCTGTGAATTTCTTGAAGGGGTATTTGCCAAAGGTAAAAAGAAAAGCTGGGCAGCAGCGTACCTGGCGGCGGTGGCATATACCACAAAAGTGGTGGGCATACCGGACCCGACTTACAGCGATAAGATAAAATATGCGATGAGGGGATGGGCGAAGTTAGAGGGGAAGAAACCTGATAGCAGAAGGCCGGTCAATTTTGGGAAGTTGATCATTTTACTGAAAGTGCTGCAAGATACATGCAGCAGCACATACGAAACTGCGCTGTTCAAGGGGATGTCGATAATGCTAAGGAAATCTAAGACAGACCAAATGGGGAGGGGGAGAGCGATAGATCTCAATTGCATCAAAGAGAAGGACCACTGTCCCATATGCATCACCAGGGAATTTTTAGATCTGCGACCAGAAATCGACGGGCAGTTATTGATACATAGGGACGACAGCGCGCTCAGTAGGTACCAGTTTCAGGCGGTATTGAAACAAGCGGTGGCGAAAGCGGGATGGGATCCAGCCGAGTTTGGGACACACTCTTTCAGGATAGGGGCAGCAACCTCTGCGTGGGCCGGGGGCCTGGGAGCAAAGGGGGTGAGACGAATTGGGGGATGGAAGTCACAATGTTTTAAGAGATACATAAGGGAGGAACTGATATGACATTTATCTCCCCCGTTTCCACAGAGGTCGGACCCTACAAATCAGCCTGGATAGTGGGGCACTCTTTTGTGACCCGGGCAGGCGGTGGCTGGAAGAGGTGAAGCAAGGATTACATTTCAGGAACACAATTACGTCATGGTGGGGCCTCCCAGGGATGCACTGGGTGGACATCCACGACAGGCTATCGGACCTAATAGGTTTCAGGGAACCCCCCGAGTACCTGGTTATACATTTAGGGGGGAACGATCTGGTGAGCACGAACACGGGCAAATTGCAAAGAAAGATCTGTGAGTCACTGCATAGCATAGCCCGTAGCTGGTGGAAGACAAGAGATTTTTATGTCAGAAATAATACCTAGAAGGATCTGTCACGGGGCACAAAAGAGGCACGCAATTGAGATAGCGAGAAAGAAACTAAATAAATCAGTAGAGAAGTACTGCAAGAGTACAGGACTGCATTTCATAAGACATGGCTTACACCGGAACAACCCGGACATGTTTCACCAAGATGGAGTGCACCTATCAAAGGTTGGGATGGGGGTTTTTTCCGACAACATTTTTAGGGCACTTCTGGCAAGAGGCTGTAGGTTGGGGGCTTTTGGGGGGGACCTGAGCGGGCGTAAGGAACACCCACTCAGCTGTGGCGGCATGTGCCCAGGAACGAAGGCTCAGGGATAACAAGGACTCAGAAGGAGCCTTGAGCTGCTTTGGAACTGGACACAATGTGCCCAAAAGCATATGGCTTTGTAATTATTTTGTTATGTTGGATTTTCTGTAAGAAAATAAAATGCCTACGGCCTACAATTGTTCCATACACATAAGTTGTCTGTAATTTATTACTTAGGTAGGGATCTGGTAAGAGCAGCAAAGTGAACCCACACTACTCAGCCTATGACCCAGGCCCCGGGCCGCATGAAATGCGGGCGATAGAGGGTCTGGGAGTTTAGGCGCGGGGTGGGGGGAAAACGGCGCGAAAGCGTAGGGAGGGGCGTCCGAATGGCGCCACAAGAAACAAAAGCCCAGGAAGGGCAGGAAACGGCACCTGGGAAGGTGCGAAATATAACAGCAAGAGGTCAGGGGGTAACCCGGCCGCCCCCAGGAAGGAACAAAAGGCCGGGGGGGTATAAGTAAGCCTGGGAAAAGGAGAGGCGGCACAAACCAGGTAAGAGCTCACCTCTCTCGGGTAGGCTCTTGGTACCTGGAGAAGGGAAAGGAAAAACGTTGCCACCCAACCCACCCTACAAGAGAAACGGAAGAGGTGGGGGTGCAGGCAGGAGCCAGGACGCCGAGTACTCTCTCGGTACACGGTACAAAAAGAAGGAGCAAAGCGGAAGTAAGAACGCTGAGTACTCTTTCGGTACACGGTCCAAGAAAAGAAGGAGCAGGCAGAAGAAAAGAACGCCGAGTACTCTTTTGGTACACGGTCCAAGAAACGTCGTAGGTGGCATGTGCCCAGGAACGAAGGCTCAGGGATAACAAGGACTCAGAAGGAGCCTTGAGCTGCTTCGGAACTGGACACAATGTGCCCAAAAGCATATGGCTATGTAATTATTTTGTTATGTTGGATTTTCTGTAAGAAAATAAAATGCCTACGGCCTACAATTTTTCCATACACATAAGTTGTCTGTAATTTATTACTTAGGTAGGGATCTGGTAAGAGCAGCAAAGTGAACCCACACTACTCAGCCTATAGTGTAGAGAAGAGTGGAGTTGATGGTGGTGTAGGGGTAGGTCTAGTACTCCAGTAGCCCGTGGTGCTGCAGGACAGGAGTGAGATGCGTTTATACAGTTATGCAGGTTAGGACTTGAGGTAACATGGCTGAGCTGTGTGACTTTTAATACTGAAATGTTAGGCGGTGCTTGAAGTCGCAATTGGGTTGCTTTGGCAGAGAGGTGTGTGTGTAACTCTCGGCAGTGGAATGGCAGGCAGTGCTGCAGGTCAGTGCTGGTGTGCATGGCCAGAGCTGCGTATTGATCTCTGTGCCAGAATCAAAGACGTTCTGTAGGTCAAGATTGAGATGGTTTGGCAATGGTTTTTGTCAGTTACTTCGCTGGAATAGCTGTTGGTTGTACACCCGAGGACTGAAGCGCTTTTCATGCTCTCAAGGGGCTTGTTGTTGGTTATGGCCCCTGCAAATGACTCTTCGATAACCAATGTGCAGGTGAAATCTTGGTAGAACCCAGCCTCCATTCCCTGATACTGGGGGGTCTGTTCATTTCTAGAGACGGTTCTTTCATCATATAGCCTGCAGCTGTACAGGTCTGTGGGAAACAGTGGCTGCCCGCCTCTATGGGTGGTGGCGGGGTGCCTGGGTGACAGGCAGCACAGTCCAACCATCTGCTTTATTTGCACGGGGGTTGTGCTGCCTGCCTCTTAACAGGGGTGCATCCCCTGCAGCGCAATTTCTTTCTGTTTGTATGCAGAGCCATTTGGGCTCTGTGCTCGTGTGTAGGGTACATGCAGGTAAGTGTTTTTTATGTAATGTGTATTTATGCATGAATACATGTATGTATTCATGTATGAATGAGTGTTTGTTTTTTGACTGCGTGCATGCAAGGAGTTGTATGACTGGTGTGTGAATGTGTGGACGGAAGTGTTTGTGTGCATGTGTGTGTGTGTGTGTTTCTGACGCCACCCCTAAATTTAGCAGTCCACTTAGTGGGGCTCCTACATTTAGGGGTGGGGCTGCAAAGGGCATGGCATTGTTTTTTTTTTGCTGTGCCCTTGGTACACAGTACCGTGCATCAAGGGTAAAGCAACATGATAAGTGAAGCGTTAGCATGTGGCTAGACTGGCCTACATTGAATGTAGGTACCATACAATGTGCTACCATACAAAACTGATTGCAAACTGTGTGGCATTTTACCCAATTTTCCAAAGAAAGTGCTTTAAAATGTACCATTTTAACCCATTATTTTAGACATTTACGTGGGGGGATAATCTCTTATTCCCCGAACACCCCTTGTTTGGTTCAGGCTCTCTTGTTGCGCTCACTCCCGCATATTAGGTGCATACATTTATGCCCCTCCAGTACAAAAATTCACCAGCCACTACTGGCGGGAAGTGTCACCTCTGGCAAAACATTGTATTCCTACACAGCAGCAACCCTCTGACCTTTATCCCAATGATGGCTGCTCTGAATCCCATATCCTAGTGGTGGCTTCCCTGGTTCCAATATTAGTCTCTTGATTCATAGTGCACAAGTAGCTTCTCCTTTATTCTAGTGATCAGTCCTCTGGTTCCCATGTTGGTTCTTGTGTTCATGTGAGTGATGTCTCTTCTGATTTCCATGTCAGCTCTTAGGTGCACAGATACCTGATTTTTCTAGTTTCAATGTTGACGCCACAAGGCTCCTGTGACTGATATATTGGCCCTTAGATCCACCATCACCTTAACATGTATCCCAGTGATGACTCTTTTAGTTACCGTGTTGGCCCATGTGTGCCAAGGTTTCTCTCATTGTATTACAGCGATGGCTCTTCTGATTACAATGTTGGCTTTTGGGTACACCTTTTGGGTACACCTTGACCGAACCCCTTCCTTCCTGTGATAGCTCTGGTTTCTGTGAATTTCTTATTGACGGCTCTTCTAGATTGCATGTCGGCTGTCAGGTGCACTGGTCCTGATCCTCATTGGCAAATCCTCCTTGATTGCAACAACTGACCTGGCTTAGAGATGTCTCCTCTGGATTCCATGTTAGCTTTGTGATGACCTCTCGAAATCCCATGTTGGCTTAATGATGGCTGTTGTGGATCCCATGTTGGCTTAGTGATGGCTCCTCTGAACATCATGTTAGCTTACAGGTGGCTCTTCTGATCCTCATGTTGGCTTAGTGATGGCTTCTCTGGGTCGCATGTTGGATTAGCAATGGCTCCTCTGGGTCCCTGGTTGGCTTTGTGATGGCTCCTCTGAACACTAAGTTGGCTTAGAGATGGCTCCTCTGGATCCATGTTGGAATATTGTTGGCTCCCCTGAATCCTATGTTGGCTTAGTGATGTCTGTCCTGGATCCCATGTTGGCTTAGTGATGGCTGCTCTGGATCCCATGTTGGGTTAGTGATGGCTTCTCTGAACACCATGTTGGCTTAGCGATGGCTGCTCCGGGTAACATTTTGGATTAGTGATGGCTCCTCTGGATTCCATGTTGGCTTTGCGATTGCTCCTCTGATCACCATTTTGTCTTATTGATGGTTGCTCTGGATCCCATGGTGGATTAGTGATGGCTCCTCTGGATCCCATGTTGGCTTTGTGATTGCTCCTCTGAGCACCATTTTGTCTTATTGATGGCTGCTCTGGGTAACATTCTGGATTAGTGATGGCTCCTCTGGATCCCATGTTGGCTTTGTGATGGCTGCTCTGGATCCCATATTGACTTTTTAAATGCACAAGTGTCTTTGCCTTTCTCCAATGATTGCTCATCTGGTTCCCATGATGCCATCTGGATGCATTGGTCCCTAGGTCTTTGTCCCAGTTATGACTCCTCTGGTTGGTATCTTGGTATCTGAGTGTCCCAGCACATGGCTTTTTACCTCTTTATCCTGTGTGGAGTCAGAGGTTGTGGCTAGTGCCACAGCAAATTGTGTCTTTTCCCATAGATTCTGTCTGTTCCTCCCATGTTGACCTTGGGTGTAATCACTCCTCTTCCTTTATATCAAAGATGGCTCTTGTAATTGGCATTATGGTCCCCTGGTGCAGCATTCCCTGTCCCTTTGTATTTATTGCTGGCTCCTGTTGTTGCTATTCCAGGCCCTGAGCACAGCCAGGCATGCCTCTTTATCCCTAATGCTGGCTCCTCGGGTTCCTACTGACATAACTTGTTTTTCAGCTGTCCTCCTTCGCTGTACACCTGCTCTGTGGCCCCTTTCCCTTCTCAGTGTAACTTAAGTTGTCTCCTTGGTATGCGCCAGACATCCCCTCTCTCTCCCCACCATCCGGATTCCTTCCCACCCTGGGCACAAATCATTTTTCAAGAGAAGGATTACAGCAGTGGGCATGTTTCATATTGCCTGATCTGCTAATACTCATATCAGCACAGATGATAAATCGCTGTATTCCAATGTATTCTGCATTACTGCCTTTAGGTTATAATTCAGTGTCCTATATTTTAAAGCACTATATGCACAAAACTAATAATACAAAATGCAACACAACAGTACACGTATACCCTTCAGTGTGCATAACCAATTCATGATACCTAGAAATAAAAGACCTTAGCGGTTTGACCCTTTGCTCCACAGGTCCTTGTCAATTGATTGCTATTTGTCTTCTTCATTCTCTTCTGCCTATTCCTTGTGGGCCTCTCTTGGATAAACCTTTGGCTTTCGGTTGATGTGTTGGTCTGACCTCCTGCTTTCTGCGACATGTCCTTGGATTTTCCCTTGGTTGTGCTGGCCAGCGGGTTCCAGACGACTTCCCACCTGTTTCTCACCTCTATCGTGGAGCTTCCTTGGATATATCACCTCAGTACTTGCTGTTCTCAGGTCCCTGCATCCTGTCAGTCTTTAGCCCCTTCCTAGGCTATTATTTCGTGTTTACCGTGAGAGTGCTATCCAGCTGGCAGCTCTATTCTTTGGACTTCTGCAATGTTCCTTTGGTGTGTGGTGTGCTCAGGTGCATATATTTCCTATATCTCCTGGGCGGATATCAGGTATTAGGAATATATTGATTGCAATATTATAATCTTTCGTCATTTCTCACCTTTCTTTCCATTTCCATTTCAGTCCAGGAGACCTTGATGGTTACAAATTCCTCTGCCCCTTTCCCCAGAAGCTCAAAGCCTTAGCGTGGAATTATCGTTCGGCTGTAAATTTTAGGGGGACGATTGAAGGGCAAGTCTTGTGGACATCTGGCATTCCTGACACCCATGTTGACCTTTGAGTATTCTGAAGTGGGAGCTTCTACCCCGAGTGATAGCATGACTGTCACCCTTTGATGTACTGACGCCCGAGTCTTTAGCCTCAGCAATTGCCCCTCTGTGTGGCATGCTGGCCCCTCGGGACCCCAGGCTTGGATCTTTATCTCAATTAGGACTCGCCTGGGTGCACCAGAGCATGTGTCTTATTCCCATGGAGAGCTACTCTCTATCGATAGCTGGTTAAAGGAAATGTGACTGTGTCTCACCAATATTGGTAACGTTGCACTGCCTGCGTTTGGAAGCATGTATCAGCTTCAATATAGTAGTGTGCCTTATTTATAAGGCATTTAGGCATGGAAGACTCATGCATCTAGCAGAAAAGTTAAACATGTCAGGTCGTATGCAGACCACTGATACTAATGATCTTCTAAGGCTGGAAATCCCAAGGGGCAATAGAGAAAAATGCATACAACGGATTTCTCTCACTAGCCCTATTGCAATGAAACTCATTTCCGTCCTCTACGCTTGAGTGCCTCTTTATTAAGCTTTTAGGAAGAGCTAAAGACATTTTTATTTGGGCACTATCTAAGGATGTATGTGTCATGAGCTCTAAGAGAAGGAAGGGTTTCTGCTGTGTTGTCCTCTGGCCATGATTGTGTACTGCTGTTTTGACCATAATTGATCCCTTTGTATTGTTTTTTTAATGTCTTTATGTGTGATGCTTTCAAGTGATGTATCTTTTAGAACATGTCTTTCGGGCTCCATTGTGAGATTGGTGTGTCCATTGTAAAGCTGTTAAATTAACTACCCTGGTTGCCATGTCAGAGCCTATGTGCACCAGCCTGTCACTTTAAATCCCAGTAATGGTTCATATACTGAGTGCACAAGCATTGGGTCCTTTATCACTGTGATGGCTTTGCTGTTTCTTGTCATGGGCCCTGTGTAGATGGCCTAACCTTTATCATCAATGATGTGTATTCTGATTTCTGAGTTAACCATGGTTGCCTGTTATGATTAGCAGTTAGTGAAAACATTAATTCATGCAATCAGTACAGATGTAGTTCATATACAGAGTTGACATGTTAATAAGTAATTAGATATGTAAAGGTTTCATATCAAGATAAGGAACATTGTGAGCTCATTTGGTTCCTATTGGAATGTTTAACTACGTTGTTAAGTTCTGGAATTGTTTTGAGTCAGTTGGAGCGTGTAACTTAACTGTGCCTGCTGTCGCGTGCGAGTGCTCCAATAAACGTGATGAAACTATGAAATAAGTGTGGAGTTTATCATAACATTGCCCCAGCACCTGAAACTTCATTTCCATTAAAAATCTCTCTCATTCAGGTGTAGGCTCATTTGGTGCATTGGCCCCTGGTTCTTTATTTCAGTGAGGGCTTCTCTGGTTCCACTGCAGGCTTCTGGGTGCCCTGGTGCCTAGACCTATTTTCCAGCAATGGAATCCTGGTTTTCATTTTGACTTATTGTCAACAATGAGGACAACTAACCAATAGATTTACCCACTTACCATCTAGCTAGTTCTTCACAGATGTAGTGTGAAAAGGAATCAAACGAACCGGATCTTGCCACAGTTCCCAAACCAGGTAGTGGAAATAAGGGGAAAGAGACCAGGCGGAATGTTCAATAGAAGTACCGACAACTGAATGAAGTACTCCTGGGAGCCTGGACACAGTGTGAGCAGGACGCAATGTTTGTGGATACTTCAAGAAAATAGAAGAGTAATGTGAGCGCATAGCACATCAGAAGCAGGATTCACAGCGAACGTGGATGAGAATGGTAGGCAAAAAGCACGGAACTAGAATGCTTTTGGAAGGACCAAAAGACAGAGCGGGGAGAAGAACGAAGAGGCAGGAAACAGAGGACTGGCGAAAAACAGAGAGGCAGCTGTGATGAATTCTGCAGAGTCATCTCTGATCCCCAGCCTATAGTCTCCTCGCATGTGACCAGGGACGGAAGCTGCTACCTGATCCTGACCCTGGGGGTGGTATTCTGAGGGTGGATCGCATAGGAGGAGATGGCTGTCAGGGGAGAATGGTGACTCCAACAGGAGACAAACTGTATATTTATCTTTCTTGTGAGGAGGAGCTCTTAATTAAAGAGTTTTTAATGGCATGTTGTCAGTATTCAGAACCATGTAATTAAAAAACTCTGAAAGCCAAACCCTATTCAGTCTTCATGTGTATATGGTTAACCTATGGAACATCTGATGTTTATGGTGATTGTAATTTTAATGCAACTGTTCAACAATGTAACATAAGAACAGCAGACACCCTCCACTAGACTCCAACTCCCAGCAAACCTCAAGTACTGAGACGAGGAAGAGGAGCAAGGAGTTAATGGGGAGAAAATGTGACTCCTAGAGTATTCTGCACTGTAGTTGTCAGGATTCAAATCAGTTGCATTGGGCATTTAAACCTGGAAGTTACCTGGAAGTTACCTGCAGCTGGAGGATTGTAAAAGGAGAGAGAAGGCTGGCTGCAGAGTGCGCGGAGCAGGAAGCGAGTTGCCAAGAATGGGACGCTTATCCCATGTAAACTCCTTGCAGCAGCTGCCCGGTGAACCGGTGAGTCAGCCTAGGTGGGTTGGGGACCCCGTGACGTGCAAACACGTTAGAGTGTTTGAAAAGCACATTTGAATACTGACCAAATAGAATTGAAATGAAAGGGCGAATATGGTACAATGGTACCATTTTCCTGATATGAGATGTCTGTTTGTGGGAAACCTGGAACCTGCATTGGCACAAGCCAAAAGGCATTTCTGAAAGAAAAAAAGGGCAAACATGGTGCAATTCTCCTGATATGAGATGTCATTTGGGGGGAAAAGGGAACAAGCATTGCCAAGAGTCAAGAGACATTGAGAGAGCAGTTGACAGAGCTTGAACAAACCTTCATATATGGGATGACAGTATGGAGGAAACTGGTACAGGTAATAACTGAAGTCAACAGTTGTGCTACTGAAGACATACAATTAATTTAGTTTATTATTTGTATAGCGCAACCTAACCCTGAGGTATCTGGGCGCTTAGACATGGAACATTTGTTACAATTACAGTACAGTAGATGAAGAATGAAACATTGTATAGACCAGGTTACAAAAGTGGTCGGAGTAGCAACAGCAGTCATACGGACCAGGTTACAGAGTGGTCAGTATCTCTGCAACATGGCAAATAGTAGGTAGACGACAGGAAACATTGGGTTGAGAATAAGTACTCCCCAACCTGCAAGAGCAACGGTGATAGACATAGCAGAAGTACAGACACAGTAATGAAGGGCAAAACTGGAAAAGCATAGGCCAAGGAGTGATGATACAAATCAAGTGATGGGTGAACTAATGTTTCTGGGTGAAGAGCAAGTCCTTCACTTTGGATCTAAAAGACCAGAAGGAAGGTTCGGCTCTAATGACTGTAGGTAGGGTGTTCCAGCATGTTGCTGCTAACATCGGAAAGCTCGACCCACCTGCTGTTTTCAGATTATACTTGGGTATATTAAGGCAGTGTAGATAAAGCGATCTAGTAGGTCTAGTGGAACTATGCCTTGAAAATTTGTCAGTCAGGTATTGGGGTGCTGTCATAGAGAAGCATTTGTGGGTGATGGCAAGAGTGCGTAGTTTAATTCTGTCACGTACTGGTAGCCAATGAGAGTCCCGTCTGATGGTGGAGATATGATTGGTACGCGGTATGTTCAAAGCGCATCGAAGGACATTATTCTGGAGAACTTGTAATCTATTCAAGTTGCGATTAGTAGCGCCTAAGAATAGAGTGTTACAGTAATCCAGTTTTTGTTGTAAGCCAGAAAGGGTTTGCATGCGTTGATTAATTTGTTAGTGTAAGCTGCAGTGGAGGCTGTAGAGTTCACTTGCTTATTGAGGGAGAGGGTGGAATCAAGGTAGACGCCGAGGGTTTTCACCTCTTTGGCGGCCTTGATGATATTACCGTCGATGTTGAATGATTGCTATCGTGGGTCAAGTTTGTTTAGACGGACTTGTATGCCAACGATCAGAAGGTCTGTATTACCGTCATTTAAACAGAGGCTATGTGTAGCCATCCACGCCTGTATTTCTAGATACATTTCATTTAGTTTTATTAAATCTCTTTCATAGTACTCAGTGAGAGTAATGAAGAACTGGGTGTCATCCGCGTAATTAGTGTAGGTGACACCCAGATCATCAAGATGATCAAAGAGGAGCTTAGTAAAGATATTATAAAGTGTGGGTGAATCACAGGACCCTTGGGGTACTCCACACTGGATAGGTACTGGATCGGCAGCCACCGTGGGTGCGAAACCCCTAGACGTCCTATTTGAAAGGAAGGATTGGATCCAGTTAGTGGCATTTGGTGAAAATGCTGCAGCAATGGACAGGTGTTTAGTCAGGATTTGATGGTGAACCAGGACAAAAGCTGCAGATAAATCCAACAGGAGCAAGATGGCCAGGTTGCCCTTGTCTTTGGCTTCATCCATTTGGCTTTTTAGGTCCAAGGGGGCTGTTTCAGTCCCATGCCTAGGTCTGAAGCCAGATTGTTGCAGGCCTAGAACAATGTTGTCTTCCAAATGTTGTTGAAGTTGGAGATAGGCTACTCTATCTAGTATCTTCAGGAGGAATGGGACTGTGGCAATGGGTCTCTAGTTTGTCGGTATGTTAGGGTCTAAGTTGGGTTTTTTGACTAGAGGCACGACCCATGCTTCTTTAAGGTTGTTAGGGACTGAGGAGTTCTTGAAAGAAGAGTTATTCAGGGCTGTGATGAAGGGTGCCAGTTCTTTTGCACCATCCTTGATAACTGAAGCTGGGCAGGAGTCTCCCTGGCAGTTAGAAGGTTTGAGGCTCGAGATTATATTTGCCACTTCTTCTGCAGTTACTGGGGAGAAGTGGAATGGGGGGCATGAAGGCAATTGAGGGATGGCCGAGTTGCGTAAATGGCTATTCTTTTTGGTCTCGATTTTGGATTGAAGAAGGGCTCTCTTGTCTGATAAGGCTTGCTGGATGTTAGCACACCAGGCCTTATCCTTAATACAGTCTTCAGGAGGTGGCGCGGGTAACTCCAGTTCACTTGAAATAGAGAAGAGTTCTTTAGTGCCGGATTTAGCATTCTGAATTCTGGTATTATAGATCTCCTTTTTTGCATTGGTAATGGCCACTTTGTATGCGGCTGCCGCAATGGAGAACCTTTCTTTGTTGGGGGAAGAGGGGTCTTTCCTCCAATTAGCTTCAGATGTTCTTTTAATGTTGCGTAATGCTTTTAGTGCAGCAGAGAACCATTTATTTAAATGGGCGGCCGGTTTAGCCTTTCCCAGTTTTAGCGGTGCAATTTGGTTTAGTGCTTGTTCTATGGTAACATTGTAAAGGTCAACCAAGGAGGATGGGTCTGTATCTGAGTTAGGGAGAAGGTCAGTGATAGGCTGTAGCAAGGGGTTAAGGTTCTCTAAGGTTATGTTGCTTTGTTCCTAGACAAGGATTGTGGTGCTATGACAGCAGGCGTGTTGTGAGTGCCTTTAGGTATGGTGAAGGTGATGCAATGGTGGTCTGACCAGGCACAGGGTGTATTGTTTAGTATTGTAACGGCACAATTAAAGTCAGCCGACCAGTCCAGCGTTCTACCTCTGGAATGGGTAGGCTCATTGATACATTGAAGCCCAGTGAAGCCCAGTTGTGTGATAGTGTCGTCCAAGATAGAAGCGCTAGTGTCATTTGGGTCATAGAGATCTAGATTGAGGTCGCCCAATAAAATGATTTGTGAGCCTGGTTTGGTATTTAGGGTTAAAAGATGGGTGATGTCTTCCTCAAAGGAGGATATGGCTCCTGTGGGTCGATAGATGAGGTGAAGTAGGAGAGTGCGGGTGTCTGTGAGTGGGAGTTTAACTGAGAGGAGTTCTGCAGAGGATAGGCCTGAATTTGAGAATTCTGAGGTTCAGGTGAGATTTGGCTATGAAGGTCACTCTGCCACCTTTCCTAGTGTCTCTGTCTGACCAAATTATTGTGTAGTTGTCAGGAATGGCTAGCGATAAGGTTGGACCTACGGCAGGATGTAGCCAAGTTTCAGTAACAGCGAGAAAGTCCAGTTGGTTGGTAGTATAAGGACAGCAATGTCAGGTGCGTGAGCGACCAAAGAGCGTGCATTAATAAGAGCTCCCCTGAGGGTTGGGATATCAGTGACTGGGGCTCCTTGTGGTGGGTTGTGGTGTGTGGTGGAACTGGCGTCGCTATGTAGGCAGATAGGCGCAGATGGAGCAGTAGAGGTTATAGAGATGTGGGACCTGTTGGAGTCGTGTGTGACAGGTGCACTATGAGTCATCATCCTACAGTGAAGGCGAGAACCTAGTCTTGCGTTTCTCAGGCTGAGAGGGCATGGAATCAAGGGTGTTGGTGGGGTGGCAAAGCGGGTGATCCCTTCTGCGGGGGCGATGGGATATACACTAGAGGCGGTAGCTGGTTGCTGAGTATCTGGGAGTGGATATGTCTGCAAGGCTGGTAGGAATTTAGTGGGTGCTATGGCGTGAAACAAATGTAGGTAGTTGCCATGGTGAGTGTTACTCGCCGTAAGGTAGCCATAGCGAGAGTGTGAAGGGCTGAAGGGCTAGACAAGAGTGTGAGAGAAATAATGTGGAAGACTGGGTGCAATACTAGGCTGGTGGTTAGGTGCTAGTCACTACAGATATGCATGGAGTAGTGCAGTAGGTAAGTGAGGTACAGTGCTAGGTACAATACAATTGGCTAGGTACAATGCAATGGGCTAGGTACAATGTAGTGGGCTAGGTACAGTACAATGGGCTAGGTACAGTACAATAGGCTAGGTACAGTACAAGAGGCTAGGTACAGTATAATGGGTTAGGTACAATGCAGTGGTCTAGATACAATACAATAGGCTAGGTACAGTGTAACGGGCTTGGTACAATGCAGCAGACTAGATACAGTACAATAGTCTAGGTACAATGCAGTGAGCAGGATACAATGCCGTGGGCTAGGTACAGTACAATAGACTAGGTACAGTATAATGGGCTAGGTACAATGCAGTGGGCTAGGTACAGTGCAATAGGCTAGATATAGTATAATGGGCTAGGTACAATGCAGTGGACAGTACAATAGGCTAGGTACAGTATAATGGGATAGGTACAATGCAGTGGGCTAGGTACAGTACAATAGGCTGGCTACAGTGGAATGGGCTAGGTACAATGCAGTGGACTATGTGCAGTACAATAGGCTAGGTACAGTGTAATGGGCTAGGTACAAAGCAGTGGGCAGGATACAATGCAGTGGGCTAGGTACAGTACAATAGGCTAGGTACAGTGTAATGGGCTAGGTACAATGCAGTGGGCTGGATACAATGCTAGACAGATGCGCTGGGTACAGTGCAATGGGGTAGGTACGATATTATGCTGGTGCTAAAAAGCTAGACCATAGCTAGACTATACCGACATGTTTAATATATTGCGAATGACAGATGGCCAGGCAACCCACGTGGGCTATATAGAGCTGGAGATGTACAGAAAGTAGTACGGCATGGTATTGCACGCTACGTGTAACAAGTGTCATGCGCTACGTAGTAATGCAAAGGTAATTAGGTGTGGTACTGGAATAGGAACGGAACGTAAAAGAGATATGACTGATGCAATGTGCTCAACGAGTTCCGGCCATACGGAGGTTGGGAAGTAAGGGGTCCGTAGATTTGGCAGAATGGTTCCAAAGTTAAGTTACGTTGTTACAGTGCCGTTGGTGCCACGTTGTGGCAGTTAGGCTATATGATGGACGTTGGCCGCGCAAGTAATGTGGGCCCGTTCTAGCAATAAGGACAGTTGGCAAAGGAGTAAGGGGTTGAGAGTACGTTGGAAATCGCTTATCTTTCGGGCAACTTAGGTGGGGTAGAGCCGGTGCCGGCCATGCACTCCAATGCGCGAACAGGCGCAAACAGGGACTTATTAGTCAGCCTTTTTGAATAGGTCTGGATCCACCTGCCGGCAGCCGTGATAGGCTTAAGAAGGGGCACGTTGCCGAGCAACCCAAAATACACCCCAGTCCCAACCGAGCACAGGAAATGAGACAGCCATTTTAGGATCAGGCGGTCTAGGTCAGGAAAAGCTGAGGAAATAAAATAATGCTTGCAAATGTCAGCAGGCTTCTGTGAATGATGTTGTAGCATGGAACTTCTTTAAAGTAGATGCTCACCGTGTTCTTGTGCACGGCTGGTGCAGCTGATCTCAGGACGCACGCATGCAGCGCAGCTTGTAGCGAGGCCCCATTGCTCTGGCTGCACGTGGAGGGACCTAACTGCTCCTGCAGTTGAGGAACAGTGGGGAAGGGCTCCTGCCCTCTCCGCTTCCTGACAATCAAGTAAGTGAATAGGCCACGCAAACAGGGCCTTATTCCCTAGACTTTTTTGGATAGGGCCGGCTTCCGTCTGCCGGCAGCCATGATAGACTTAAGAAGGGGCACGTTGCTGAGCAACTAAAAAAAACACCTCGGTCTCAACCGAGCACAGGGAATGAGATGGCCATTTTAAGATCAGGCGGTCTAGGTCGGGAACAGCTGAGGAAATTAAATAATGCTTGCAAATGTCGGCGGGCTTCTGTGAATGATGTTGTAGCATGGAAGTTCTTTCAAGTAGATGCTCACTGTGTTTTTGTGCACGGCTGGTACAACTGATCTCAGCACGCGCACATGCAGCGACGCTTATAGAGAGGCCCCACTGCTCCGGCAGCACTTGGAGGTACCTAACTGCTCCTGCAGTTGAGGAACAGTGGGGAAGGGCTCCTGCCCTCTCTGCTTCCTGACCATCAAATGGTATCATTGTATGATACCAAAGAAGAATGTGAATGTTGTAGAAAGAGATCTGATAAGCGTAACAGGTAGTGAACCTTTTTTGAAAAAGAGATACCTGGCAGGAGAGTACACCAGGGGATCTGTGTGAGCCAAAAGGGGAAATATTCCTGGCACAAGAGTAAACCAGGATAACGGGAGTTTCAGTTGAGAAGTTTCCTATAAGGAGAGTGTATCAGGAAACTCACTTTGAACTGGTGTGTTGAAGAGAGACTTTGTCATATTAAGTTGTTTCTGTTGAACATTTTGACAACCAGAGAATTGGAAAAGACTTACCTTTTGCCATACTTTTTGGAGAAAGACATTTGTTTAACCATCCTGAAAAGGAGAAAAGACTTTCCTTTGCCATATTCCAAACAGTGTTGTGAAAAAGAAATTTTGTTTTGCCATCCTGAAAGACTAGAAGAGACTTTGGGCCTCATTACGAGGTTGGAGGTAGCCTTGCCGGTTATATACCGGCAAGGCTACCTCCATAACGGCAAGAAAATCCGGCATGCGCGAATGGGCAATTACCAGGGTATTTCGGGCCCGCCGGACCCGGTAATTGCCCTTTTGCAGGTGCCGGAACCGGTATAACCCCATTCCCATTGAGCCCCATCGGGCTCAATGGGAATGGGGATGCCTGCAGCACCAGCACCGTTCATAACGGTGACGGTGCTACAGGCCTGCTGTGCTCGCGGGTGCCTTTCATTCCGCCAGGCCTGGTGGAATGAAAGGCACCCGCAAGCACAACTCAGAGTTTGCCGGTCCAGTAACAACAGTACCAGCAAGCATACGGGTACCGTTGTTACCGGACCGGCAACCTCGTAATGAGGCCCATTGTCTTTGTTATACTCCAGCCAGGGTTGTGGAGGAGACATTTGTTTTGCCATTCTCAGAAAAGTATTAGGTAAAAGAGACATTTGCAGTGCCTTTAAGAGACTGTTCTTGAATCAGAACATTGGATACAAGGATTGTTTGGTTGAAATTATATGTTTAAGTTTGTGCACATTTTTATTGAATTGAAGTTGGAAACTTTTACCTTGCCCCTTTTGTTTGTGTATATAAGTGTGAGGGTCAAATTTAGTTTGGCCACAAGTCAGCCTGCTTTAGTTTTAGTTTCATAGGAAGGGACACTCGCTTCTTGGAAGAATGACTAGACAGTTGAAGAGGCAAATGTTTACAATGTAATGGAACAGCATGATGTGGGAAGCGCTATCGTTTCCAGAGGGACCAAGGGGTCGTTCCGACAATATGCCCCTTTCCAAGATCCGTCGGCCCAGGTTTCCAAGGATGAAGACGATGAAAGCGGCATACAAGCCGAGGTGCATGGATATAAGATAGAGGTTCCCATAAACGTTCAGAAATGTCATTCCCTGCCCAGTCGACCAAATACTGAAGTTTAGCTCTGAAATAACGAGAGTCACAAATGCGATGGATGACATATTCAGGGACACATCAATCAGTTCAGTGGGAGGTAATGGTTTATTCCTTTGACCACAAGTAGAAGTTAGAAAATGTTCGAGTAGAGATGAGTGAAAAACCGGATGTATTCTTTTCCATCATATGGGTAGAGCCAGATTAAGATCGACAGGATTAATCACTTTAACAATATGAAAAGGTCCCATGTAGAGTGGGGAAAGCTTGGAAGGTGTTAACTTTTTTGTTAGGTACTTAGTAGAGAGCCAGACTTTGTCTTTGCCAGTATATGCAAGTTGCTGAGAACGATGGTTGTCAGTGAATCGTTTGACTTGTTCACATGACTTTTGTAGATGTTCTAATGCATTTTTGTGACCTTCTTCTACGGAGCAAACATGCTGGTTTGTGGAAGGAATGTGTGTAGCTGTGGTTACATGAATCCGGAAGCTGTAGGATGGAACCCACAGGCACAATAGAATGGAGACATCTATAGTGAAGAGTGTACAGAATTATTGCAAGCAAATTCTGCTGTAGAAAGCAAGAACACCCAATCATCATGCACAGAAGTGGAAAAGCAACTCGGGTACTGCTCCATGGTCTGATTTATCCGTTCCTTCATTGGTTTGGGGATAGTATCCTGAAGAGAGGGTTTGTTGGATACCTAGATTGGAGCATATTAAAGACCAGAATCTAAATGTATATTGAGGTCCTCTATCAGATATGATGACAAATAGTAATCCATGCAAACGGAAATCTCCCTCAAAAAGACTACTGCCATTTCAGGGGTAGTTGAAAGCTTAGGAAGAGGAACAAAATGTGCTTGTTTGGTAAATACGTCAATTGTTACCGTTACCATGATGGTGGTAAATCCTTGCGACATGGGTAGGTCAGTTACAAATTCAGTGGCTATTATTTCCAGTGGCCGAGAAGGAAGACGAGGTTGTTGTAGTTTACCAAACTACAGCTGTCGTAGGTGTTTTGCTCTGAGCACATACATAACAAGTAGATACGTACTGACATATATCGATCTTGATTGTAGGCCACCAGAAATATCTGTGAACTAACTCTTGAGTGGGAAGATACCGCGATGACCTGCCCTTCTGCTATCATGATAGCGAGACAGTGGGCCTCATTACAAGAATGGAGGTAGCCATGCCGCTTTTAGCAACATGGCTACCCCCATACTGGGTACCGGGTCCGGATTCCTGAAATGGGGAAATACCGGGCCATTCCGACCTTGGAGGGCCCGGTATTTCCCCATTCCAGGAACCCGGAACCCAGTACATCTCCATTCCGATTTGAACCCCCATAGGGCTCAATGGGAATGGGGAGGATGCTAACAAGGGGCCCGTTAATGACGTGCCCGTTGTTAGCATCCTGGTTTGCTTGCGGGACCCGCTAAGGATGCCTGGTTTTACCAGACGTCCCGCAAGCAGACCTCGTAATGAGGTGGTAGAGGGTTAACGGGGCCAGCAGCTCTACCGGCGCCGTTAACCCACTACCGCCTAGGTCGTAATGAGGCCCAGTATTTCTTGTTGAAGTTCAGTCTCTAGTAGCAAGACGTGGTGCCTTTTGACTTGCAGACTTTCCTTTAGCAAGAAAGCTTCGCCAAGGCAGTTGGAAGGTGTTCTTTTGAGGTATTAATAATAATAATAATAATAATAATAATAATAATAATAATAATCATAATAGTAATAATAATTGGGTATTTATAATGCGCCTAGACACAATTGTTTTGAGTCGCAACAAGACAAGAGGTTGTGGCAAACATGGAGGACAAAACAAAAACGATCCTACTCAGCCTTGTGACATTTGAACCGTGCAGTAGAAGGAAGTGCAGAGTAGAGGGGAGGGAGGAAGTGCCAGTCCGGGTGGCAGGGCCCGTGAGAATAGTGAGTGCCCGGGGTGGCCAGGTGGACAGAGCCTGGGGAAATGCAGAGAATGTAGAGGAAGGAAGGTCCACAAGCTAAGTGCGAGGTAAGGAGCTGGAAGGGCTACAAGGGTGCAGACACAGCCAGGGTAGTGCGGGGGGTGGAGGGGTGCCTGAAGGGCAAGTGCAGGTTGAGGTGGGGGGGTCAGGGGTTACCGAGTGGATTAGGGGGTCCTGAGTGTAGGAGGGAAAGAGGGAGCAGGGGTTCCAATTAGAAGGATCTCTCTTACTGGCATTAATACAACACCACCTGGGCACAAATACAAGCGTAATGCTCTTCTATTACGTTCCTCCCGTTATGGTCGGCACATTTTATCACAAAAGAACGGGCAAGCAAGTATATATCTATAATCAGAATAAGCCTGCACGCTTGGAAGTGTGGGAGCCCATAGTGGGAATGTGCCCTACTCGGGCTACTTATTATTCAGTTGTGTTCACATTGGCTAATTGGAACATCATACTAGTCATGAGATGGCTCATGAACCTATGGTCGACCGGTTTCGATGACCACTCCTATTGGGGTCATCTTCTTCAGGACCAGATGGGTTTGTCATGATGTTGTCGGTACCATGTAGCTAGGTTACAAAGAAATGGTACAGAACAAAAAAATAAGCCCACCTGGCTTGGCAGCTATTTCGGCGTTCCATGTTTTGCAGGGCTCACAGATTTTTGTAGTCAATTTGTAGCTACAAAGGATGTTTTGCCCCAAGCAAAGGTGTCACCATTCTTTGCAGTTCCTTTTCCAATATGGTATCATTCATTTTACTTTAAGAAAAAGTGTGGGAAAGATAGGCTATAGGATGTTCTTTGTCATCAGTTTGTTTTTGTAGCAGAATAGCTCTGAGCACCGCATCAGAGGCATCAGCCTCAACAATAAAGGGTTTGGAGGAGTCAAGTTGGTGGAGCACCAGTGCAGTAGTTAATGACATTTTTAGGTTGAGGAATGTGTCTTCGGTGGAACAATCCCATTTGAAAGGCATGTTTTTCTTTAGGAGTTATTTCAAAGGTAGAGCGATAGCAGCATCATTAGAAATGAACTTTCTATAAAAATTGGACAAACCAAGGAATCTTTGGATGTCGTTGGGGCTCATTATAGGTTTGCTGGTATCCTGTCAGTAATTCCGGTGGGATACCAGCAAAATGCCCCTACTGTTTCCACTGCCTGATATCCCGGTATTACAGGGATATTACAAGCAGCAGAAAGGGTGGTAAATACCCATTCCATGGAGTCTAATAGGACTCCATGGGGGGGATTGCTGGAATTACCGGCACTGGTAATACCGGTGGCAGTAATTTCCGGGATTTGTTTGCACTTGGGGGGCCTGATTTACCGGCAGGTCAGGCCTGGTGGTAAGTCAGTGCCCCCACTGGAAATCAAATGCCGGAATTACCGGCACCGGCATTACTGGTGCCAGTAATTCCAGCAATCTCCTCCATTGAGTCCTATGGGACTCCATGGAATGGGGATTTACCGCCCTTTCTGCTACTTGTAATATCCCGATAAATTTGTGTTTTCCCGATCCAGAAAGGTTGCTGATGCCGGAATTACTGGCAACTATACCAGCAATTTTTCCAGACTATTAAACATGTAATGATCTCCTTTGTCTGATTGAGGGATTGGCCATTTAAGGATGACATTGATCTTTCTTTGGTCCATCTGTATCCCGTCTGGTGACAAAATGAAACCTAAAAAAGGTACACTTGTGACTCTAAATAAGCATTTTTCTGGTATCACCAGAAGGCAGTTTTCTCGTAGGCATGAAAGTACTTCTTTGACATGGATGTGATGGTCTTCTGTTTTCCTAGAATAAATCAGGATGTCATCCAGATGGCATGAGCATTGGTAAGTCTGAAGGGCATGACCCTATATTCAAAATTGCCAAAAGGGGGTTCAGAACGGCGTCTTCCACTCGTCACCCTCTTTTACCCTTATCAGATGGTAGGAGCCCCGAAGGTCAAGTTTGGTAAATATACCAGCTTCGCGGACTGCTTCGAGATTGTCATGGATGAGAGGGATAGGATATTTATCCTTTACTGTGATGTTGTTCAGTCCTCTATAATCCAGACATGGACATAGCTCTTTACAATCTTTTTTAGGAACAAACAAGAGTGAATCTCCACGTTGTGCCTTAGATTCAGCAATCAAAACATTCTGTAGATTGAGGTGTAGATAATCTTGGAGTGCTTTCTTCTCAGATTCTGACACGATAAACATTCTCCCAAATGGCATTACTGATCCGAGCACCAAATCAATGGCACAGTCGTGTAAACGATGAGGTGGAAGAGGGTAGACTGTCTTTTCACTGAAGATGTCAATGAAATCGTGCTATTCAAGAGGCACCAAATTAATGTTCCCAATGGATAAGGTAGACTGAACAGGACCTTCTGATATAACTGACTGAGCCTTAACATCAGGAGTGTAGCAATGTTCCCTGCAATAAGAAGAATCGAGGTGTAATATATGAGCAGACCAGTCGAAGTCAGGATTATGTAGCTGGAGCCACGGTATTCCTAATACAATAGGATAATGGGCTATTCTAAAGTGATAGAATACTGGTGTTTCTTGATTTGCAGTTGGACAGGTGAAGTATGTGTGCGATGGGGCCTGTATTGAGTGGGTCTACATCAATCCCTTCTACAGGTTGGGCTTCAAGATTCTTAGTCCATGGAATGGCATATTTATGAGCCCAATCAGTGTCAATGAAAAGACCTGCAGTTCCACAGTCAACCAAGGAAGAGGTGTCAATGACAGACATTGGTGTTTCTAGCAAAATGCATAATACAACAAAGGAAATAACAGTGTTATTGGCAGAACATTATGGCTTGAAGGGGCTGATTGAAGTCCTTTCTCGACCCATAGTCCCTACTTTGGGTGAAAATACTTGTTTCCCAGAGGGGGTACCAGTGGACAATCTCTGAGCAGTTGTGCAGTGGAGGCACAATATTTGCAGAGACCTTTGTCTTGTCTGCGTTTGTGTTCCTCATCAGATAGAGGACCTCTTGCTATTCCGACTTGCATGGATTCTGTTTCTGGTGGACACATGTCCCTTGTGAGAGGTAGAGGTGGAGGAGGGTGTGTTCTTCTCCTTTCTGCTTTTGTTTCATGCATTCGGGAAAATTGATCTGCATTACGAGAGTCATCAGTTCCATAAGGTAGAAGAGCGTGGAACGTGCACAAGTTTGTCTTTTAGTTCATTATTTAGACTGTATCTGAATAATGTGAACTGATCAGATTCTGGCCAGCCGGTTTCCGAAGCGATCTGCTTGAATCTTGTTGTATAACACATAACATCATCAGAACCTTGAGAGATGTCAAGAAGGGTTTCTTGTGCTGAATATTTTTGCTCTGGCTGGTCAAACAACTCTTTAAATGAACGTAGAAAGCTAGGGTAAATCCCCATGGATGGGCTATCCAAAGTGACCAAATTAGTAGCCCATGCTAGAGCATTGTTTGTCAGGTTTGATAGAATGAAGTCAATTTTGGCTCTATCAGATGAAAAAGACAGAGGTCGAAAGGCAAAATATACTGAGCAGACATTCAGAAATGCATTCCTTGTTTAGGGATTCCCATCATATTTCCCTGTATTAGCTGAGGCGGTAGGTGGATCTACCCCTGGAGTCGCCTGTGAAAACCATAATCTGGCATAATGTGGCATTTTCGGCTTTTAATGCTTGTATATCTTATGAAAGAGACTTTATAGCATGAACTATGTCTTGCATCAGTGCCATATCCATTCCTCAACAATAAAGACAAATAGCCAATACACTTACCCACTTACTGCCTAGCTTGTTCTTTATAGCTGGAGTGTGAAAAGGAATTAGGCGAACCAAATCTTGCCCCAGTTTCCAAACCAGGCACTGGAAACGATGGGAAAGAGTCTGCGTGCAGACCCCCACGGGAAAAGGCAAGGCCTAAAAAACCCTCGGCACAGCTTGTAGCCTGTAGTATCCAGGAAAATGTTCAATAGAAGTTCAGACAACTAAATGAAGTACTCGTGGAATCCTGGACACAGTGCGAGCAGGAAGCGATATTCAGTGGATACTTGTCCAATTGTGTCTCCCTCTCCTCCCCACTCTCCTCACCTGATCGGTAATCCTCCAATTCTTCTGTATTGAGATGCCGACGTGAGCAGAAGTCTCTCTTCGTAGCCGAAGACACTTGTCTACCACGAGAGGAAGCCACAGTGAATGCTTGAAACAAGCAGTCCTGGGACTCCTCTCCCGTAGCAGGCGACAAGGGAAAAAGCCTTGACGGCAGAAAAAACCCTTGTAAGTAATGAGGCCAAACAGGAGTCTTCCAAGGAGAGTGATGGTACGTAGGCTCCAGTGGTAGCGGAAGAGTGGTTGGTCGGCTTCTGAGGCTTGGAGGAGGCAGACGTGAGCTGATAGGGGCGGAGACCAAGAAGCCCTCGCTCCGCAAGAAGGAGTAGCGAGAGAGACTCATGCCGGCGGCCCGAGTGAGCCGCGGGAACCGAAGGATAGCCAAAGCAAAACTAAAGAAAGGAGAGAGAGAGAGAGAGAGCGAGAGAGAGGGAGAAAAAAGCCTCGCCAGAAGCTAGGAGAGGCGAAAGGGATAGCGCGGAAAAAGCCGCGAGACGGAAAAACTAGCGTTCTCACCCAAAAGCAGGAAGCAAAAGCTACAGGTGGTTGCAACGCAGCGATCGCTGGGAGTAAGAGGCTGAAGTACCTCCCAGCGACCGCCATGTTGCCGGAGAGCTAGACCGAGACTGCACGTCGCGGAGACAACGTTCTGGAACTACGGTCTGCGCCGGAGCCTCCAATGCGGAAGTATCCGCCAATCGGCCCGGCTGCATACGACAGTATGCCCCCTCACAAAGCGAACCCCCCCAGGCTTTCCCGGAAAACGTCGATGGAAACCACTCAACAACCGGGGGGCATGAATGTGGGAGACCGGTTCCCAAGAATCCTCCCACTCCGGGTAACCCTTCCATGAGACCAAGTATTCTAAACGTCCCCTGTAGAATCTGGAGTCACGAATGGCCGAAACATCGTATTCCTTCGTACTTCCAGAACCTTGAACTTGCAGACGGGGAAGGGATTTTAGGTGAGGATCCGGAACAAAAGGTTTGAGAAGGAAGGAGTGAAAAACGGGATGAATGCGACTGAGAGTGGGAGGCAATTTCAATCTGAAAGAGACAGGGTTGATCTTAGATAGAATAGAAAAAGGTCCCAAAAAGCGAGGAGAAAGTTTGGAAGGGTGAACCCATCGAGGCAGAAATTTAGTAGAGAGCCACACCTTGTCTCCCTCCTTCCAATCGGGACAGCCCTGCCGACGTTTATCAGCCTGTTCCTTGTTTCGGATTCTGCTCCTTTTCAGACTGAATTCAGCAGTCGTATGTGCCTCCGCAATGGACTGAAGCACTGCTTCCGCAGTGGGAGAGTTTGTAGGAACTGAAATCATGGGAAAAATGGATCGAGGATGCACTCCATACGTGCAAAAAAAAGGAGTAAGACCTATCGCGGAATGTGTAGAATTGTTGTACGTAAATTCCGCGGTGGGTAACAATGACACCCAGTTGTCTTGATGTCGGTTGGTATAACATCTCAGATATTGCTCCAAGGTGGCGTTCAGTCGTTCCGTCTGGCCAGTCGACTGAGGGTGGAAACCAAAAGAAAGCGCTCTCTCCATGCCCACTCTAGAACACAAAGCCTTTCAGAAGTTTGAGATGAACTGACTACCTCGATCGGAAATAATCTTGTCAGGTAAGCCATGTAGTCGAAAAACATCTCGTGTGAAGGTCTCTGCCATCTGAGTGGCGGTAGGTAAGCCAGGTAGCGGGGAAAAATGTGCCAATTTAGTGAAAGTATCTATCGTCACCATAATGCAAGTGCAGGATTCGGACTCTGGTAGATCCACAATGAAATCGGTAGAGATGAGACCCCATGGGCGTGTAGGCATCTCTGGTTGGGTGAGCAAACCTAAGGGCTTGCCAGATGGATATTTCGCTCTGGCACATATTGGACAGGCCTTGATATTATCCTTAACGTCTCCTTTCAATTCAGGCCAGAAGAACCTTCTTGCAATAAGTTCAGTAGTGTTATGCACTCCTCTATGACCCGCGGTAAGTGGATCATGGCCCAAATGAATGATCTTCTTACGCCAAGGGCCTTCTGGAATGTACAGTCGGTTAACGTAAAACACTAAACCTTCCTTCTCGGTATATTTCCCTCCTCGTAACCTAAGAAACTTTGGCCTTTCAGATGCCAACGCGGTCTTCACTTCTTGAAAGAAAACATTGACAAGACCCAGGATCTTGTTTCTCCTGAACATAGCTTCTCGAGAATGAGGGATAAAGTCTCCAGGAACTTCCTTCCTTGACAAGGCATCTGCGACCTTATTCGAGGTACCTGGTAGATAGGTGATATGAAAGTCGTATTGGGCAAAAAAATAAGCCCATCGGGCTTGCCTTGAATTAACGCACTCCTTGTTTTGTAATGCCTTGAGATTCTTATGGTCTGTCCTAATGAGAAAAGGATGTCGCGCACCCATCAGTAAATGTCGCCAATCTTCACATGTCAGCTTCATGGCGAGTAGTTCCTTTTCTAGAACCGAATAGTTGAGTTGGCTGGGAGACAAAGTCTTCGAGAGATAGGCGACTGGATGTTGCACACCATCGTAGGTTTGCAAAAGAACTGCCCCTATAGCCATGGCAGAGGCGTCCGTCTCAACAATCAACTGTCGGTCTTGATCCGGATGTCGAAGAATCAGAGCGGAACAGAACAATCTTTTTAAGTTCCTAAAACCATGTTCAGCTTCGGGTGACCATAGGAAAGGCCCTGAATCTTTCCTCAAGAGTCTTGTAATGGGAAGTACTATCTCTGAGAAGTTTGGAATGAACCTCCTGTAGAAATTTGAGAGACCAAGAAATCTTTGTACCTCCTTTACATTGTCTGGGGAGGACCAATCGAGTATAGCAGCGACCTTGCCTGAATCCATGGAAATCCCTTCTTCCGAGAGAATGTATCCGAGATAGTGAACGGAGGAGACTGCAAAAACGCACTTCTCGGGTTTGACCAGAAGTTTATAACATTGAAGGCGCTCCAGTACTTGAGTAACATGAATGATATGGGATTCCAAATCGGATGAGTAAATCAGAATGTCATCCAGATAGATGATGACCGTAACCAGTAGTAGATCGGAAAATAATCGATCCATGAATCGCCGAAAAATGGCCGGGGCATTTACCAATCCGAATGGCATTACTTTGTATTTGTATAATCCGAACGGGGTGCGAAAGGCCGTCTTCCATTCATCTCCCTTGGCAATGCGAAGCAAATGGTATGCGTTCCGAAGGTCTAGTTTGCTGAAAATACGGGCCCCCTGTACGGCCTCTATGATCTCTGATATGAGCGGCATGGGATAGCGGTCTCGGATTGTAACCTTATTAAGTCCTCTGTAATCTATGCAAGGACGCAAATCGGTGGAGTCCTTCTTTCTTATGAAAAACAAAGAAGCTCCTGCCGGGGACTTGGAAGGTTGAATAAGGCTGTTTTGCAAATTGGTATCCA
Source organism: Ambystoma mexicanum (assembly GCF_040938575.1). Lineage (NCBI taxonomy): Eukaryota > Metazoa > Chordata > Amphibia > Caudata > Ambystomatidae > Ambystoma > Ambystoma mexicanum. The sequence continues at coordinate 990,178,213 of NC_090921.1, forward strand.
AGTAATTCCTTAATACCTGTCTCTCAGTTTGGGTTAAGGAAAACATCCTGCTGAAAGGAACCAAAGCATTAGGTTCTAGCTCCAAAGTGCAATCCTCAGGCCTGTGTGGAGGCAGATCCGCAGGTATAGTCTCCTTGAAGACCTCCTGGTAGGGTAAACAATAATGTGGTAATGCGTGGACTCCCACATGGTCACTTGTTAACACCGTCGAAGTAAGGTGATCACTCTGGAGTGATCCTGAGAGACAATGTTGTCTGCAGAACAGAGACAAAAAACTCAACTGATTGCTAGTCCAGTTTACCTGAGGATTGTGTTTGCGAAGCCAGGTAATTCCTAAAATTATAGGGAAGTGCGCTGCTCGGATGATATCGAATTTGAGCACTTCTCTATGTTGGAAGATGGTGACTCCTAGTTCCTCCGTGGTATGGGTTATAAGACCCGAAGAGAGGGGAGATCCGTCCACACCCTCTACCTTTTGATCCTCTTTGCGGGCTACCCTATGAAGGCCCACCTTCTCTGCCCAGAGAGTGTCCACAAAGTTTCCGGCTGCCCCACAATCCAGGAGGGCTATGGCATCTATAGACCTTCTCCGGGATTCAATCCGTACAGGAATAACCATCAACCTGGAATCCTCCAAAGTGTTGGGAGCTGAAATGGAGAGAGAAACATAGGGACTAAATAGGTTGCAAGTTGATCCAGAACCAAGTCCCTACTGGCGCCGAGGAGGTTTGTTTCCCTGTGATCTGGATGGAACCACCGGACAATCTTTAAGCTGGTGCTGCTCAGACCCACAATAGGCACAAAGTCCCTTTTCCTTTCTCCGTCTTCGCTCAGCAAATGAAAGAGGACCCCTGGTAGCTCCGATCTGCATTGGCTCTTCGAGGGAGTGGGAGGAGGAGTGAGAAGAAGACGTAGATGTATTGGATGCATGAGGGCTTGTCGCGACGCGATGTTTGCGGCGTTCTGCTCGGCGTTCCTGAAGACGATATTCAATCTGCAATGTGGATGATAGCAGGTCGGCAAAAGTCGGTGGTCGGGAGGACCTGGCATGCTCGTCCTTGATCTCTTCTCTTAGGCCCCTTCTGAATATGGCGTACTGGGCTTGCTCCGGCCAACCCGCTCCTGCCGCCAGAGTCTTGAATCGTGATATATAAGTTAGAACATCTGAGGCCTCTTGCCGTACATCCAACAAGTCCTCGCATGCAGTGAAGGTTAGGTCCGGTCTCTCAAATGTCTGTTGCAGTAATGCCTGAAACCCGGCAAAGTCATGCAATATGGGATTGGCACTGGTCACCAATGGCGTGGCCCAAGCAAGGGCGTTACCAGTCATGTTTGAGATCAAAAAGCCTACCTTGGATTGATCTGTAGCAAAGGAACGAGGCCTAAATGTAAAGTACACCACACAAGCCTTCATAAATTCTTTTATCTTCTTTGGCGAACCATCATTCTTCCCCGAAGGGAGCGACATAATCGGTAGTTCAGCAGGCGGAACCTCCCGAGTCGTGGCAAGTTGTCGTAGAACCACGTTTTCAGCCTTAACCGTCTGTAATTCTTGTGACAAGCCCTGAACCGCCTTCCAGAGTTCCTGGATCTGTTCTTCGGCCGACATTGCGTTCTCTTTGCGTTGCAAACTGTCCAATTGTGTCTCCCTCTCCTCCCCACTCTCCTCAACTGATCGGTAATCCTCCAATTCTTCTGTATTGAGATGCCGACGTGAGCAGAAGTCTCTCTTCGTAGCCGAAGACACTTGTCTACCACGAGAGGAAGCCACAGTGAATGCTTGAAACAAGCAGTCCTGGGACTCCTCTCCCGTAGCAGGCGACAAGGGAAAAAGCCTTGACGGCAGAACAAACCCTTGTAAGTAATGAGGCCAAACAGGAGTCTTCCAAGGAGAGTGATGGTACGTAGGCTCCAGTGGTAGCGGAAGAGTGGTTGGTCGGCTTCTGAGGCTTGGAGGAGGCAGACGTGAGCTGATAGGGGCGGAGACCAAGAAGCCCTCACTCCGCAAGAAGGAGTAGCGAGAGAGACTCGTGCCGGCGGCCCGAGTGAGCCGCGGGAACCGAAGGATAGCCAAAGCAAAACTAAAGAGAGGAGAGAGAGAGAGAGAGCGAGAGAGAGGGAGAAAAAAGCCTCGCCAGAAGCTAGGAGAGGCGAAAGGGATAGCGCGGAAAAAGCCGTGAGACGGAAAAACTAGCGTTCTCACCTAAAAGCAGGAAGCAAAAGCTACAGGGGGTTGCAACGCAGCGATCGCTGGGAGTGAGAGGCTGAAGTACCTCCCAGCGACCGCCATGTTGCCGGAGAGCTAGACCGAGACTGCACGTCGTGGAGACAACGTGCTGGAACTACGGTCTGCGCCGGAGCCTCCAATTGCGGAAGTATCCGCCAATCGGCCCGGCTGCGTACGACAATACTTCAAGGAAATAGAGGGACAAAAGCAGGTTTGGAAGTAATGTGCGTGGAGACAACAGCAGAAGCAGGATTCAGCAGCGAAGGAGGCTGAGAATGGTAGGCAAAAGGCATGGAAGTAGAATGCTTTTGGAAGTACCGGAAGACACAGCGGGGAGAAGAATGAAGAGGCAGGAAACAGAGGACTGGGCGAAAAACAGAGAGGGAGAGGAAGATATCTTCAGGTGAACAACCAGAATAAGGGTTGGTAAGGAATCACCTGTACTGAGATGCAACAGCTTGCCAGTTCCACTCCCTTTTACTCAGTGTCACACACAGCGGAAAGGGCCATCTTGGAAGAACGACTAGACTGTTGAAGAGGCAAACATCTACGTCGTAATGGAACAGCACGACATGGTAAGCACCATCATTTCCAGAGGGACTTAGGGGTCCCCCTGACACTTACGAGCCTACAAGCACCTGGGTATTTGTCCCAGTCATGATCCACTTGTTCCAATGTAGGCCCCTTCGGTGCACCAGAACTTGGTCCACTGACCTAGGGTTTGCTCCTATGGTTCTAGTGTTGGCTCCTAGATGCAATGTTCCTTGCACGTATCACTCTTACTAGATCTTTCTCCCATATATTTCTTCTTTCCTTCCCCTGTTGATGGTACACCAAAGCTTCATCCTTAATCCAAGTGATTGATCATCTGGTGTTAATGCAGATCCTGAGTGCAGCACCTCTTGGACCTTGTGATGGCTCCCCTGGATCTCCTGATTCCCATGCTGTATCAGCACTTATATTTGTTTTAATGTTATTTATATAGCGCTATATGTCAAAGCGCTTTCACAGGTAAAAAGAAATGGTACAAATCAAGCAAATATTCATGCAGATACCAAATCAGCAGGCAAACAAATGAGTTTTGGGCAAGTTCTGAAAAGAATAAAGGAAGATAGAGAACAAACAGAAAGAGGTAGTGCATTCCAGTGTCTGAGGGCCAATACAGAGAAGGATCAAAAGCGAGATTTAGCACATGGGGCGAGGGACAGTAAGGGGAAAAAGAGATTGGGACCTAAGAGAGCGGGATGGAGTATAAAAAGAAATCAAGGAAAGAGATAAAGGGGGGACAAGACATGGAGATACTTGAAATTGAGACAGAGGAAATTGAAAAGAAGGCATGATTCGAAGGAGAGCCACTGAAGTGGTGCAAGCGTAGGGGAGCTGGACTCTCGAGAAGGTAAAGAGAAGCGAAGACGAATAGAGGAATTGTAAATGGAACGGAAGGGAGCTAAGTGAGTAGCAGAAAGACCAAGCAGAAAAGAAGATCAGTAAAATTGCCGAGAAAATATAAGTAAAGACACAAGAGTTTTGGTAGCACTGAAAGAAAGAAAAGCCAGTGCCTTCTGGACATTGAAGAACTGGTGGCTGCCGGAGCGGGAAGTAGTTGAGATATGAGAGGATAATGTGAGAGAGGAATCAACACAGAGATTCTGTGCAGATGAAGAAATATTGACAAAGGGAGGAGGAAAAGAGATAGAAGGAGGGGCAAAGGAGGAGGAATAGTAGAGGCAGGGAAGAAAAGGACCTTGGTGTGGTGGGGCTTAGACGGAGGAAATGATCTGCCATCCAAGACTGAATGCCAAGGAGACAGGATGTGAGAGTAGAGTGAATAGAAGGAGAGAAAGAGGAGAAAGCGAGAAAGAGCTGGGTATCATCCGCGTAAAAGTGGTTGGAAAGACCAAAGGAAGAGATGACAGAAGCTAGAGGAATTGTGTAATGGAAGAAAAGGAGCAGGCCTAGGTCTGAATCCTGGGCACCACTTGCTGCTTTATCCAGAGATGGATCCTTTGGCTGCTGTGTGTGGATTAACTTTAAAAATGTCCTAAAGATGTCCAGAGGTATCTCATCACCCCTCCACTACCAAATAAGGAAATTCAGCCTAAATGGAATATATTTATCTATTTAGTTATGTTGTATAGCAAGAACTGCATGCCACAGTAGGGCCACTCCAAAGCATTTGCCTGACTTGTGGATGACATCACCAAGAAAGTCTGGCCTTGTGTTGATTTGCTGCCTGGAACGCCTGATCAGCCTATGGGTTATTTCAGCTGGTGCTTGAAGGTAAGTGACCAGCAGAATGTTCTAGGAATGGTGGGGCTGGTCGCTCAGCAAAGGGTGGGGTGGACCCAGTTAATTCTACTATGGGGTGAGAGCTATGCTTTGATAGCCCTGCCTGAAAAAGCTAAGATTACTAAGATATAGCACGGTTGCCAGTCCAAACAGAAGACCACAGAAGACCACAATGTGGGAACTAGTAGAAACCTTGCTCGGCAGGCACAATGGTCCGTCTTGCATGGTGATGAGTTTTCAGTGGCTTGAATGCAAAGCAGTAAATGGAACTTAGACTCTGATGATTCAGGTTACTTCATCATTCTAATATATCTGCTGCATTAAGTGCTATCACCTTATATATTCTATTGTGGTGTTTTGTAAGGCATCAGGTTGCAGTGAAACTTCTTCAAGGTGCAGGGAAATGGCACTGCATAACATCAGATTGCAGTGCTAGCACACATTCAAGGATGCGAGAGAAACGGAGCATCATATAATATAACAGAAATCAATTCTGGGTTTTGTACAGTTCATTGTGATAATAAGAAGACAAATTAACTATTGTATAAGATTGCAACATAAGTGATATATAGATATATTTCTGAGGCTTGTGGAATCTGCTTAGATCACATGCTGTGCATAGGCCGACATCTAGTGGAAGCTGCGGAGTATTACAGTTTGTTTTTCGAAACTCGAAAATGGGCGTCGACACAGGCGTGCCAGTAATACTATCCCTAGTGTGACGTCCACTGTACCCAAGATCCCTCACGCGTCTGGGATCCTCAGATTGTTTTTTTCCGCCATACTGGTCGGAAGCATCTTGCAGAGTCCCCTGGCCTTAGCCATACTTTTGCTAATTATAGAAATTTAAAATTATTTACTGACATCCTTCCCCACCCCAACGTCGACCCTCGACACTCGACAACGGCTGGAGAAGACATCGACCGTCGGCTGCTGCACGACGGATCTGGGCCTCGGAAGGCCGCTGGCCTCGGCCCGGGCCTAGTAGGCCGCTGGCCTCGGCCCTGCAAGTAGGGAGAGTGGGGGGTGGTACATACTCTTCACTCTTGGTATATAGGTACACCTTATATATTTCCTACACTTACCAGCCCGCTGCCTCAAGGTGCGTATGGAGGGTACCCCTTTCCAATTCTGCCCCAAGTGCAACCGCAAATACCCTTGGGTCGACAGGCACGCCACGTGCAATCTCTGCTTGCCGAGGGACCACCCCGAAGCGAACTGCAGAGCGTGTAGTAGGTTTAAGCCTAAGGCACTTAAGGACCGTTCGACAAAGCGTTGGGCCCACCACGCCAGGCAGGCGGCCATGGCAGCGGAGGGTGCCTTCAGCGATGGCAGCGACGCCGTACTTTCGGACGGCGAGGGCATTACGGCGTCGAGAGACTGCCGAGCGCAGGTCCCCGACCTCGGAAGGTTGTCCAGCAGGGCGGCTATGGGGAAGACCCCCGGCGACGCAAGCGCTACACACCCTACACACACTAAGCACACTAAGTCCAACCGAACCTCGACGACGTCGACTTCTCGGAAAGAGGCACAAATAGAACGGTCCGACTCGGTGTCCTCTGGGCGCTCTCGATCGAGATCGCCTCATGACGCAAGGCAATCATCCACTCTTGCCAAGAGTGCCTCGCTCCCTAGATTAACGGAAGTTCGATCGTCGGAAGACGAAGACGACTTCCACCCCCAGGCCGCGCTCCAGGAGACCGAGGCCGCAGTTAACACCAGCGAGGCCCCACGCTCGAAACAAGATACCTCTCCAGACTCTCGACGCCAGGCGTCGAAAGTCTCTGGGGCCTCCAAGGGGCAGGGAAAACATTTTTCCACGCACGGGGAGGGGGGGAAACAGCGGAAAGCACAGCCTTCCACTCCTGTAAGACCATCCTTCCACCCTAAGCAGACAGACAAACATAAATCTACTGGGACATCAACATCCAGCAAAGGTACCCTTGATAAGTCCTCTAAGTTGCCTACTAAAGTCATACCCTGTTCCAAAGAATGGTCCAGTGAAGACATAGACAGGGTCATGTCAAGGATGTCTTCCTTAGCTGATTTTTATGACAAAAACCCAGAACATTTCCTTTCGTATGACCCTCAAGGGGCCACACCCTCAGGCTCCTCTGATCCTATCCCCCTAAGTAAAAAGGCCTGGTTCGAAAGACCTGAACCCTTCGAGGTGCAGCCTTTCTCTACTCCATACTCTACTCCACACCCCAGATACCAAGGACAGCCTTTCCCTGAAGGGGACCAGGAGTTTACAATTATGGAGGAACAAACCGGGACTGATTACTATGCGGATGATGAGGACCTGGAGGAGGTAGAAGATGAACAGGAAATTTACAGAGTAGATTCCCCGGTAGAGAGCGAAGCCCCAGTTACCGACTCGCCAGTTGATAACCAGCCCCTCCTTAATGAAGTTCTCGCTCGCGCAGCAGAACATTTTCACATCGACACCCACGGTGTACAAGAGGAAAGGGACTTCGCAGAAGAGTTGGTGGGAGAGAAGAGGCCGGTCGCTCAGACCATCCCTATCCTTAAATCCATCCAACGTAGAATAGATCCATCCCTGGTAAATCCTAACCTCACCAGAGCCGTCAACCCCAGAGTCGAAAAACTTTTTCGGGCAGCCCAGTCTGACCCTCTTTATATAAGAGGACATCTTAAACCAGACTCCCTTGTGGTTACCAACACTCGGAAGAGGGCTCGGACACCCTTATCGTCGTCAGAAGCTCCTCCCGACAAGGAGAGCAAAAGACTGTACGGGTTTGGCAGGAAGGTAGCCTCAACGTCCGCCTACCAGGCAAAGATTGCAAACTCCACCACCCTGTTGGCTAGTTACAACTGCCATCAATGGGAAGAGGTCGCGGCGCTCATAGCCTCTGCTCCTGAACCGTTAAAGGGCCAGTTGGCTCGGATCTCGGCAGAAGGGAGAACCGTGTCTAGTTGCATATTAAAAGCAACTTTCGACGCCGCGGACAACGCAGGAAGATTGATAGCAGAAGGTACTGTTATCAAAAGACATGCGTGGTTACGGCAGTCGGGGTTCAAAAAGGAAACCCAGGCTTCATTAATAGACAAGCCGGTGGAACCCGATCTATTGTTTGGGAAAGCGGTCGAAGACGCACTTAAAAATGCCAAGGACGAGTACGAGACTCTCAAATCCCTTGGCCAGCTTACCAACAAACCCCCTAACCAGAGGGGGAACAGTAATTTTCGTCGCCCACGCGGCCAAAATTCACAAAGAGGCAACTATGCCCAAGGACAGGGTACACAATGGAACAACAACCAGCAGTCTACCCAAAGTTACGGCAGGGGTAACAAGAGAGGTCGTGGAAGAGGCAGAGGCAGCCCCAACAAGGGAGGTGGCACGCTTCCACCAAAGCAGTGACGCTCAGTTCAGGGTCCCTTCTCACGCAACCCCAGTAGGGGGACGCATTTCCAACTTCACCCAGGCTTGGGAAGGGATCACCTCAGACAGATGGGTGCTGTCAACAGTGTCCACAGGATATTGTATTGAATTACTGCAGCGTCCCCGGAACCACCCTCCACGACAAAGAATACACTCCTTAGAACATCAGAAGATCCTTCTCGAGGAGATCGCCATTCTGCTAGAAAAGGACGCGATAGAACTCGTCCCAGGACACCAGGTAAACAAGGGTATCTACTCAACTTACTTCCTTGTGCCAAAGAAAGATTTGACAATGCGCCCAGTATTGGACTTACGGCCTGCCAACAAGTATGTCAAGCCCCAAAAATTCCGTATGACCACGCTACAAGAGGTAATCCCCCTCCTAAAAAGGGGGGATTACATGGCAACCTTGGATATGAAAGATGCTTATTTTCATATTTCCATGCTCCCAGCGCACAGAAAATACTTGCGCTTCAAAGTGGACAGTCGCCACTACCAATTCAAGGTACTGCCCTTCGGGATAGCTTCAGCACCAAGGGTATTCACCAAGGTACTGGCGGTGGCAGCTGCACACCTACGCAGGGAGGCAATCCCAGTGTACCCTTATCTGGACGACTGGCTCATAACGGGGGAAACCCCAGGAATTTGCAGGTCAAACATTCAGAGGACTATCGACCTCCTCCACGAATTAGGCTTCTCTATCAACGAGAAGAAGTCAAGTCTGGTGCCAAGCACCTCAAAACAGTTCCTAGGAGCAATCCTAGATACTCAAAAAGGGTTGACCTTCCCTTCGGAAGAGAGAATTCGGAATATACTACTGCAAATTCCACACTATCAGTCAGGTCAACAAATAACGGTACGCAAAGCAATGCGGTTACTGGGCATGATGGCGTCATGCATTTACCTGGTCCCCCACGCGCGTCTGCGCATGCGTCCCATGCAGGGATGGTTGGCGAAACAGTGGTCTCAGGCAAGTGGTCAGTGGGACGATCTAGTGGTCGTTTCGCCAACACTCGTACAGAGCTTACACTGGTGGACAAGAGAGAATCTCGCAAGGGGAAAACCCTTTTACGATCCCGAAGTACAGGCAGTGGTGACTACAGATGCATGCCTGACTGGGTGGGGAGCTCACCATCTCCACCACACAGCTCAGGGTATCTGGTCTCACTCAGTAGCCAAGAACCACATCAACCTGCTAGAGCTTCTGGCAGTATTCCGAGCGCTTCGGGCATTCGAGCCCCATCTGCTAAACTTGTCGGTGCAGATCCGGACGGACAGCACGACAGCCATGTTCTATCTGAACAAACAAGGAGGGACTCGTTCGCCAAATCTGTCCAAGCTTGCCCAGAAAATCTGGATATGGGCACTCAGACGGAACATCTTCCTGTCATCACAACATGTTCCAGGGGAGCTCAATTCCCTAGCGGATGCCCTAAGCAGAGACTCCCTCCCAGAAGAACACGAATGGGTCCTTCACAGAGATATCGTAGAAGATCTCTTCTCTCAGTGGGGTGTCCCCACTATAGACCTATTCGCCACAAGCGAAAACAAACAATGCCCAGGATTTGCATCCAGGTTCCCCCAGCCAGACTCCCAAGGGAACGCCCTGTGGATGAACTGGTCAGGGATGTTTGCGTACGCTTTTCCACCAACTCCTCTCATCAGGAAGGTGGTGTACAAGATGAACAAGGAATCGATGACGCTCATCCTAGTTGCTCCCATGTGGGCGAGACAACCATGGTTTCCACACCTGCGCAGGATGGCGGTGTGCGAGCCCATCAAACTCCCAGCCTGGTACAACCTACTGTCCCAGCAACAAGGTCAAACAGTGCACCAGGAACCCAACTCAATGAACCTGGCAGCATGGCTCCTGAGGTCATAGAGTTTGGGCATCTCAATTTACCACAGAGGTGTATGGACATCCTGAAAGAATCCAGGAAACCAAACACAAGGCACTGTTACTTTGACAAGTGGAAGAGATTCGTTATTTGGTGCCAGAATAAACAAATCAACCCAGTTGATTGCACTCCTTCCAACGTTGTAACATACATGCTCCACCTGCTGGACGCAGGTTTGGTTTTTAACTCGCTGAAAGTACACCTGGCAGCCCTCTCGGCTTACACCACATCCCATAACAAAGTATCGTGGTGGAAAGTACCAGTAGTTAAAGCCTTCATGGAAGGAGTAAAGAGACTTCACCCTCCTATTTCGAACCCACCGCCAGGATGGGACCTCAATGTGGTGCTAGCTAAGCTCATGGGCCCCCCTTTCGAACCCATGCATAAAAGTAGTCTCAAACACCTGACTTATAAAACGGCCTTCTTAGTAGCCATTACCTCTATAAGAAGGGTCAGTGAAATTCAGGCTCTGTCAGTGCAGGATCCTTTCTTTACTATCCACAAAGACAAACTGGTTTTACGCACACACCCTAGGTTCTCACCTAAATTTATATCTAAATTCCATGTAAACCAGTCCATAGAGCTTCCGGCTTTCTTCCAGAACCCGCAAAGCTCAGCTGAGGTGAAACTACACACCCTTGATGTGCATAGGGCGGTCCTCTACTATGTAAATAAAACCAGACTGCTAAGGAAAACAGATCAACTGTTTGTCTCCGTAGCTACAGGCAGAGAGGGGGATCGCGTCTCTAAAGGCGCGATCTCGAAGTGGATTATCAACTGTATACAGCTGTGTTACTCTCTTTCTGAAAAAACTCTGCCTTTTACGCCAAGGGCCCATTCTACTAGAGGCATTGGGGCCACTCTGGCTTTCATTGCAAATGTTCCCCTCGACACCATTTGCAAAGCAGCTACTTGGAGCTCTATTCACACTTTTACTCAGCATTACTGCATTGACACTCATTCCAAGACAGATACACAAGTGGGACAAGCGGTTCTAAGACACCTGTTTGCTCATGACCCTTCTCACATCCCACCTCCTTCTTCGGGTACTGCTCGCTAATCTATGCACAGCATGTGATCTAAGCAGATTCCACAAGCCTCAGAAGGGATACATTACTCACCGTAATCGTATTTCTGATGCTTGTATCTGCTTAGATTCACATGCGACCCACCCTTCCTCCCCTCCGAGAGAAGGCGCATGATTGCTTGTAGTCTTACCTTTCTGTCTATCTGCTTGGATTATCTGTACTCACGCTACTCCTCATGCTTCCTCATGTCAGAAAAAATACAATCTGAGGATCCCAGACGCGTGAGGGATCTTGGGTACAGTGGACGTCACACTAGGGATAGTATTACTGGCACGCCTGTGTCGACGCCCATTTTCGAGTTTCGAAAAACAAACTGTAATACTCCGCAGCTTCCACTAGATGTCGGCCTATGCACAGCATGTGAATCTAAGCAGATACAAGCATCAGAAATACGATTACGGTGAGTAATGTATCCCATATATACATATATATATATACACATATACACACACACACACACACAAAGGAGTGTGGGAGTCCCTCTAGTGAGAACACACATGGGTCAAATACCCTGTTCTATGCAGTGAGCTAAAAACGTGGTTGTAGACCCTCCTGAGTGGAAGAAATTCCATAGAACAGGGTATTTGACCCATGTTCTTTCTCAGTAGAGGGGCTCCCACATTCCTTTGTAACTTTGTAAAACTTGGGGTTTCGCCCTAAGTAACCCAGAGTAACCCAGACGGGGAGCCCTTGCTTACTGTGTCTTAGAGAGGCCCAGCTTCACCACACTGATGAGACTAGACTAGGCCGAAACACGTGTCTGGGGTTGCTGATGGTACTCTTGTTCAGAGGAGGATTGCCATAGCATTTTGGTACTGGACTGCCCTTGTGGGTGGGACAAAGACTGATATGCAAATGGATATTTCTCCTGTGTGAAGGGTGCAGTGAGCTACAATGCAATTGTAGACCCTGCTGAGCGGGAGAAATTCCATAAAACAGGATATTTGACCCATGTTCATTCTCACTAGAGGGGCTCCCACACTCCTTTGTAATTAAGTAATATATATAATTACATGCATATACATTCACAGTGGTAGAGGGGACCCTGGCCAATTAGGTGGGGGCTACTTGGAGACAGAATCAAGCAGGTGGATTTGTAGTTATAGCGAAAATGGTGGTGGGAGGACTCATTGCTAATTTCGGCTCAGCAATTGTCTCAATGTTTGGAGCCAAGGACAGCAAAGGAGCAGGTGCAATTTCTTTTTCTGCAGAATTCTGAGGGCCAAAGCAAGTTTTGAGAATTCCTGATGGGTTGTGGGCCACTTGATGCTGGATGTGGGGTAGTGTGGACCTTTGTTAGCAAGGATTTTGTGGCTGTGGGAGGAGGGAGCTTTGTAGAAAATTCAAGGTTTAATATAGAGCCATTTCAGTGCCGTCAAGGAAGAGGAACTGGGGTCCAAACGTTTGAGTGAGAAATGTAGTCTGGGAGCCATGTTCGTGATGATTTGCAACTGTCTGATGTGCATCAGTGATTTTCTGTGTTGTTAGGTAATGGAACCTTTTCTTCATCAAATGAAGCTGGAAGACAGTTTTATGTGCAATCAGGTTGATTTGAGGAGTGAAAGACACATTGCTGTCAAACAGTAGTCCTTGATTTCTGGATGTTCAGAAAGGAAGGGGGATACCTTACAAGTCGGGCTAGTTGAAAGGTAGGGAGGAAGGTTGAGGGGTGTCAAAGCAGGTGATTTCAATTTTGGTAAAGTTTAGCCAGTGGTTGTTATCTATAGTCCAGTCCTTAATTGTTTGTTGGAAGGGGATGGGGGGACCAGATCATTTTCAGTGGATCCTGCATGGTGATTGAATAAATCATCTGCATGGATCTGATAATGAGGTTTGGAACAGTTAATCAACTGGCCTAGAGAGATGCAACAATGTAGATGAAAAGGAGCTGATGGAAAATCACCCTCTTTTATGTGACTTGAGTGGTCTTGCTGGTCGTTTCTTCCATCAAAACAATACATTCAAGAATATACAGGCTTTAGGCTGTTACAATTACAGCACATTCACATTTCACATTCAACACTCTAACCTGTGATCAACCATATAGTTCATTAAAAGGCCCCCACAATTCCATGTATGTTTCCTCTCTAGCTTGTCTATGAAACATTGATTTTTCAAAGTTTGACAGTATTTGCATATCCAGTAACCAGCCTTCCACAAGTGGCTTCTTTCTCGTTTTCCAAACTTTCAGTATTTGTTTAGTTGCCTCCAGAAGGGCCTTGTTAATCCAACAAAATAACTCACAATCAATGTCACATCTGCTTTTTGGTAACTGTAGAATCACTGCCAACAAATTCCGTGGGAGTGAAATATTCCAGATAATATCAAGTCTGTCCAACACATCCTTCCAAAAATCCACCACCCTGACACAGTCCCATAGCATGTGTAACAATGAACCTTTCTCTCTCTGACATCCCCAACATTGATCACTATCAGACAATCCCAATATGTTCATTTGCACCGGAGTGCAGTAAGGCGGCCTAATATTCTTTGATGGATATAGTGCAATTTTAGATCAATCTTTGCCCTGACAGGAACTTTCCAAAGGCCCTCCCACTCCTTCACAGAAAATGTTCTACCTAACGCCTCAGACCAAGTCTGCCTTAGTTTCTCTCACGGGGCCAATAAAAGACCCTCCATTGGCATAAGTTTAAGAAAACTTGACACCTGTTGCGGCATTGCATCCAACAGATTACAATTCTCCGGCTTCTGCACCAATGGTGCATTCAACGTCTGCTGTCTTTCAGATATCAAATTCTTTATAACCCCATATCTTCCAATCTCTGTGTTATTCAGTCCATAATTCTACATCAAACTTTCAAAGGACACCACTCGCCCATCTCGCCAGATGTCCTCAATTGTCAAATACCTTTCTTAACCCGACTCTGCCAATTCAACATTTTATTATCGACTTGCAACCCTGGATTATACCAAATCGATGCATCTTTATACATAAACAGACATTGCCTACTATCCAATATTCATGACGTCAATGCATCCTTGGTGGCTGCAATTGGCTGCAAATTTGCTGCCTGTCTGGGTATTTTCCCAAATGAATATAGACTCCCTACCTGATATGGTTCCAACGTACCCCTTTCTGTTTGTGCCCACAATGGTACAGAACTCCCTTCTTCTTCAAAGTAGCTGATTGATTTTGTTAACATAAATCCTCTACACTTGTTCGCAAGTATAGGATATCCAAATACCCGTTCCTGGACGCTCCAAACCATAATATAGCGTGGTATCTTTGGCCTCTTCCCCGTACCCCACAAGAATTCCTGAAATACTTTTTCTATACGTCCAAGAACCTTTGTTGTAAACTGCAAAGGGAGCAACTGTATAATATACTATAATTTTGGCAGTAGCATCATTTTGATTGCATTCATCTTTGCCCAAACACTCAGTGCAATACATCCCCATCTTCTATTGCTGGTCGTTTCTGATCCCTTTGAGGGCTATATTGTCTATGGCAATGGCAGCATGAAATCTGTTGATAAGGATGTCATGATCGACCGTGTCAAACGCTGCTGAGACATTTGGGAGGATAAGTGGGACCTGGGTGTTCTTGTGAACAGCGTCCAGGGTCTTTTCTCTGGGTTTCCGTAATTCTTGGTGGACGGAAGCCTGATTGATTGTCATGGAGGAGGTTGTTGGTAGTGCCATGGGCAAACAGCTGGGAGGACGTGATGTCCTCTAAGCGTTTCCGTATTTCAGGAAGTTATAGATGAGCTGGTAAGTATACATGATAGCTGCATTTTTTTCTAAGTGGATTCATTGTAATTATATGGCTCAGAAGCGCCAAACGCTTTCATGGCTTCGATGTACTTCCTGCCTCTTGGCTTATTACCAGGCTGTATTTGAGGATGCTATCCGGGAAGAATATTGTGTTGCAACTCTTCCTGGTACCTCTCCTTCATGGTTCTTGTACAATGTTTTCTCACCCGAACTGGTTTGGACCCGTGAAGATGGAGCAATTGGACTGGTGGTCTTCTCTTACTAGTGCTTTTAGTTAAAGTTAAGGTCCTCACCCCAGGGTCTCTTGCAAGTGGTACCTTTGTGTTTGTCCCAAGCATGGCATCAGGCAAGAGGCACTCATTCCTAGTACACACCAACATGGATGGAGCAGCCAAGGAGTTCCAGATCATGAGAGGTTGAAATGCCCAAACACCTCTCCCCTCGTCCATGTCATCTCATGTACCAATTACAGAGCCCCATCTCTGTTGCCCACACTTGGTTAATGAGGTTTATAAAAGCTCTTAGACCATTGGATGCAGTCCTCCTACTGCTATGACTGCAATAGTAAAAAACCTTTTTGGACACAAAAGCAATGGTGGGGAGAGAAGTGTCAGAGACTTAATACAAGCATGCTCAATGGGCTGTAAAAGAAAAAGAGAAAAACATATTCTTTTAAAGAAAAGTTATGAGGAAAGGATTCAAGATAAAACAAAACAAAAAGTGGCACATTGATATTGTGAATAAAACATTATTAGAAGGGGAAGGAAAGAAGTCTATGGCAAAGACCCCAGCCAGACTTTTGATGTAGAATGTTGGGTGGCCACGAAGGGGAGGTGCTGCTTCCCGCCACATGATGTTTGACGTGTGGATAGTGGTAGAGGATCCCCAGGACTACAGAATATGCACCTGTGCAATTTAAATAAAGAGACTCCAAGCACAGGTAAAGTAGCCAAATTAGAAACACACATGGCCGGTGGAATTTTTGTTTGTTGTGCACAAAAAGCTATAAATTCAACAAATTGGAAAGCGCTCTGCACACCGTTATGGAGCGGCAAAGTCCGTAGGGCAGGTCATCCTTGGAGGGGATTTGGGCCTTACTTAAGTATCACTGGGCATCCCATGTGGCAATAGAAAATTAATGGATTCACGCAGATTGGTAAGGCACAGCGATTAGGCTGGGATGGAATAGGATGGGTTTCAGATATCCCAATTGGGTGTTACATAGCAAACCAAAGATGGGTGCCCCCTCCAGCTAATTCAATGATACAATGATACTTAAGGCATGGTGGGAAGTTGCTGAACAGATCGGCTGGCAGCACATGACCAGAAAATGACTGTCATTCAGAAGGAAGGGAAGTGGCCGGCTCTCCTGGTAGGGAGCGTGGCTCATCACGGGCATCTTACATCATTTGCTGGCTACATATGAGACAGATTTGCTTCGGGCAGGGGCTGTTTCTTTCAATAGTTGCTCTTCAGCTGTGGCTGGGTGAGAACTATGACCGCTGAAGTGTGTTTTAGGGGCAGTACAGGTTTCTCAAAAGCATATTTTACCTATGTGCAAGGTGTTATGTCCTGTATCTCTTTGCTCTGGCCCTGTGTGGATGCTTGCCTGATGGAATGCTTGATGTAATGCCTGGTGGAATGTTAGCTGTAGGATGTTGGAGTGTGAGTGCCCTGTGTGTTCCATGAGATACAGTTAGAGTGAGCTGCCTGTGAGAGTGGAGGCCGGTTGATATCTTCTTATGTATCCTTCTTTTACCTTCTACTTACCTACCCATGAACTTACCTCTTATGTCATCTTGTAACCCGGTACCTTGTAAAGAAGCTTGTTCCCTACCTGTGGCTCTGGAGTACTTCCTTCAGCACAAGAGTACATCTTAACAATGGCGACGAGGATGCAGGAATTCCAGAGGGAGCAGTACCTGGAATGAAAGACAGAAAAGTGAGACATCTGGAGAGGAGACATCCACCGGCCCCCGCACCACCAGAGGTGAGCTGACCCACTGCACAGAGTGAAACAGCAGGTGCAGGCAGGCAAGGGCCGAGCTGGGGGAAGGAGCGCAGTGTTAAGGATCCTGTGAGTAGTCAGGGCCACTCAAAGCAGCCAGTCGGCCTGGGAGACAAGTATGTCCAAGAAAGCCAGAGGGTCTGGAAGATGCCTTGAGCCATCCAGCAGTGACAGGACATAGAGAGCGCAGCTGCAAGGAGCAGGCAGGACAAAAGGAGCAGTCTGGAGAAATTCAGTGAGGCAGAGCGCCTTTGAGAAAAATAAAAGGTTTGCCTGAAGAAGTCCGGGAGAGACCACCATCAGTGGGGACATCCTGCATAGTCAGGACACCAGGAGAAAAGTGGCAGTGAGGTGGTTTTGTATCCTGCAGAGGCTGAAATCTTGGGAGAGCGAGGATATGAGCTGCCGTGACAGCTCTAAAGACTTATCACTGTCCCCAAGTGTTGATTACTGTCCCTCATAGTTGCTTTGTATTGACATAAAAAGGGCTAACGGAAATTGGCTGAAACAAATAAGTTGACAGGAATCATACCGAAGTGAGGGAGAGTTCCTTCAGAACAGCTTCTGAGGCGTAGTGCGGGTGCAGCCGAGGAAATCCACAGCTGGATCAGCAGCCCAGCAGGTACCCCATTACAGGCCTTGGAACCGTTACAGCAGAGCTCCTGTTGGCATGGCTTTTGCAAGTAAATGATGACATCACACAGGGTCCTGGAAATGCTGGCGATGGGTCAGCGAATATGTAACGTATTTGTATTTATTAAATTTTATATAGCGCTTTAAGCCAAAGCACTTTATATGAAACAGGAATACATAACCAATATAATACAAATCATGAGTCAAAAAACCAAGAACAATAACCAGAACAATTTGCCGAGATCATTAGAATAGAACCTGAGTCGGGTAAAGCAGGAGAGGAAGTGGTAGAGAGCTGCGAAGAGGGAGATTGAAGAAGGTGGTATTTTAAGGAGGAGCAGAATGAAGAGTAAGAGATAGGGAGAGGGAGAGAATTCCAGTGGAGTGGGGCAAGGAGGTTGAAGGAGCGGAAGCGGGAAGGGGCGCACGGCGCAGGTGGGACAGTGAGTAGGAAGTGATCAGCAGAACAAAGGGGTTGAGAGGGAGAGTAGAATGAGTGGAGGGAGGAACGGTAGGGAGGGGCAAGATCATGAAGGGATTTGAAGACGAGACAGAGGAAGTTGAATTTGAGTTGGGAGTGAAAGGAGAGCCAGCCAAGTGAGGAGAGTGAAGAGGAGATGGAGTCATGAGGAGAGAGGGAACAGACAGTACGGATAGCAGAATGATAGAGAGATTTAAGGGGAGAAGATGTGAGGCGGGGAGGCCAAAGAGGAGAGTTGAACGGTAGAAGAGACGAGAAAAGATGAGGGAAGATATTAGGAGTTTGGTGGTGTGAAAGGTGAGGGAAGATAGGATTTTACGAACATTGTAGAGATGGAAGCGACAAGCGCGGGAGGTAAGAGAGATATGGTGAGTAAAGGAGAGGTTCGAATCGAAGTCGGGCCGAGGTTGCGGGTTGAGGCAGAGATGGGGAGTTGTGCAGGGGGAAAGAGGATGGAAGGACCCTGCAACGTTCCTTCAACGTCGCTACATCAGAGGATCCTCTGTTTATTATCCTTTTGCGTTCGGAGCCTCAGAAGCCGTTTCAGCAATGGAGTTTTTAATTGTTCCTTCCCGGTGCACAGAGGGGGCCAGCACAATGCACAACCCTTCATATGGTGTTTTGGTTAGGAGAATGGCACACAGAAACTAGGCGGAGCAGGCACTGCCGGTGCTCGTTTAAAAAAAAAAAAAGAATGGGTGACATGGCTTGCTGGAGTGTTGGCGCGAGTTGGGACAAGCGCACTTGAGGAGGTACTGTACTTTGGGTCAGCTGCATGTATTACTTAAGAGATTTCCCCTGTTGGCATTATTGATAGTATATTCATTCCTCTGTCATGAACTGCTCTGAAGTGGGAAAGTTGTTGTCATTTTTGGTGAAATGTCATATTTTATCCAATTTCGGGCAATGTTCTGTTTAGGGAAATTTCCATTTGCACATTAATGCAATTTAATCATAGTTGTCATGTGGGGCCTGTTACTTGCTATGGCATTTGGAATGTTTCAAGTTGTTGCAGTGTTGCTTTGTGTGGTTTATAGCTTGAATTGGATGTGACAGTGCGTACTTGGGTATGAGGTCAGCTGATCGTGTAATGTGATTTTGATATATCTGACGTGGCCTCTGTCACGTGGCCTCTGTCATTAGATATTAGCTTTGACCTCTGCAAATGTATGTGTCATGTATGTTTTTTTGTATTACTAAAATGTTGCCTCCACGTCACCAACAATGTTAACGGACTGTGTAGGATTTTGAACCCGATTAGAGAACATTTCTCTCGTTTGCCATGCCTTAATGCTCATTTTGCCTTTACTTGTGTGGAGTGATGACTGAATGTTGTATGTCTTGTGTTGTAAACTCGACCTGCTGGCGTAGTGAACCACTGGTTTGGGTTTGTGGCGGCCCAACCCTGTATTTATGTGTTTACAGTACAGTGTCCGCCTACGGGCCATGACCTGTCTGTATGTTAGTGTGGTGCAGTGTCCGCTGTCAGAGCCTAACCTGGCCACGGCCGTCCGGGGTGTTGCTGTCCACATTCTGGAGAGTGGGATCACAAGGGTTTTCTCATCTGCCAGTTAATGCGATGTAGTGGGTTCCTGTGTCCTGTGCATCAGTGGTTATTTTGGTCTCATGGATGTTCAATGTGAAAGGGTGCGCTGTGTCTCACTGCACTTTAGTTGTTGGCGGTTAGATGATGTTTGGTGTTGGTTTGTGAGTTTTGGTGGCATTGTCGGGTGCTGTGTGTTAGGGCTGGTTCCCTCGCTGGAGTGTCTGTTGTGGTCCCGCGACAGATTTTGAGTGTATTGTGTGGCTGTTTGCCTTCCCTGTAGGCCGTTGAGGGGACGGGTCAGGTGAGAGCATTTTGGCTCATTGTTCTGCAGAATGGAGTGAGTGGATTTTGATTGTTGGAGGTTGGTGGTTGTGGCCAGAGTTGGTTATAGTATCTTTTGTCGCATTCCCTTGCGGTTTCCCTTTGTACTCCTTTAGGTGCCCGTTCTTTGGTTTATGTAAAAGGGGGAGATATGTTATGTCCTGTGTCTCTTTGCTCTGGCCCTGTGTGGATGCTTGCTTCATGGAATGCCGGATATAATGCCTGGTGGAATGTTAGCTGTAGAATGTTGTGGTGTGAGTGCCCTGTGTGTTCCATGAGATTCAGTTAGAGTGAGCTGCCTGTGAGAGTGGAGGTCGGTAGATGCCTTCTTATGTTTGTTTGTTTATTGATTTGGTATTGTATCCTTCTTATACCTTCTACTTACCCACCCATGAACTTACCTCTCATGTCATCTTGTAACCCGGAATCTAGTAAAGAAGTGTGTGCCCTACCTGTGGCTCTGTAGTACTTCTTTCAGCACAAGAGTACATTTTAACACAAGGCCTTAATGAACAGCACAGCGGTCCCTTGTCAAAATTGAAAGCAAGGTGGGACGAAGATCTTTGGATATTAGTGGAGTAGGAATGGGCCCAGAGGCTTATACACTCCCCAGGAAGTCACCATCAGTGCCAGCCTAGGATTCATACAGTTTAAAAGTCTACACAGGTTCTACTACTCTCCTAAAAAGCTACATAAAATGAGCAGGGAAGCGGACACCCTGTTTCCTAAATGTTCAACTATTGGTTACGTTATGTTCGGTGTTATTTGTATAGCGCCTGCTGCCATTGATAGGGCCTTGAAGCGCTGTGAGGATGAATGCCATTTGGGAGACCGTAGTCTGTGTTTAAAAGTAATGATGGGAGTGGTAAAATGCGTGTGTGCATTTATTGCCAAATCAAAGGTAGTTATAGAATGGCTAAGTCTCTAACAGCAGCCCATATTGCAAAGGCACGAGGAGCGGTTGCTGTGTCAAAGTGTCAAACTATGTGAACAGCTGGACCGAATTTTGTGTGGGACTCGGCTGTATTCTATGGGTCGTAGTAATGTATGTTTAGGGTAAGGTATTAGTCAAATAGCATACATCTAAGGTGTGCAGCTATGTGAACAGCTGGACCGAATTTGTTTGCAGGGCTCAGCTGTATTCTGTGTGTGAAATGAGAGTGCAGCAACATATTAGAGAGGTGAAGCAAAATGTAAGTGTGGCAGAATGTCGCAGTGGCAAGACTCATTGCAGCGAACTAAGCTGCCAACACTCGGGAGGCCAAAGCAGGTGAGGCAAAACATAACAGCGGCGAGATTCAAAGCAGTAAACCCACAATTGAAACACTCTGGGAACCAAAATGCAACTGTGGCAAGCCACAACAGTGGCGAGATTCAAAGTAGCAAATATAAATTTGGGACACTCTGGGAAGCAAAATGCAAGTGTGGTGAAATACAGCCGCAAAATGCAAGTGTGTCAAAATACAACAGTGGTGAGATTCACTGTGGCAAATCTGCACCTGGGACACTCTGGGAAGCAAAATGCAAGTGTGGCAAAATACACCAGTGGTGAGATTCAAAGCCGCAAACCCACAATTGGAACGCTCTTGGAAGCAAAATACAAGTGTGGAAAGCCACAAGAGTGGCGAGATTCAAAGTAGCAAATATACATTTGGGAGGCTCCGGGAAACAAAATGCAAGTGTGGCAAAACACAGCCACAAAATGCAAGTGTGCCAAAATACAACAGTGGTGAGATTCACTGTGGCAAATCTGCACCTGGGACACTTTTGGAAGCAAAATGCAAGTGTGGCAAAATACACCAGTGGCGAGATTCAAAGCAGCAAAACCACAATTGGAACACTCTGGGAAGCAAAATGCAAGTGTGTGAAAACATAAACCTGGGGCATGTGAGCTGCTAAAAGCAAGCAATGTCTCTGGGCCTGCTCACAGCTGCGGGTCCTGTCTTCTCAAACAGGGCTGTACAAGCATTCTCAAAACTGCGTGATGTTATCCTTGGTCAAAGTGTATGAAATTCTCAGAGGTCCCTCAAACATGTATTCAAAAAAGGATTTGTCCACATTCCAAAACTTGCCTGCAGATTCTTAGCGGGCGAGGGCCTTAGCATGTTGGACAGCACAATGCTATAGGGCACGTCAGGCAGAGCGACGTCAGCGGAGCCATGCCAGGACAAATAAGTGATGTCATGGAGGGTACAGATGAAGACAGGATCCTCTTTAAACTTACATTGTGTGACTTCAAGGGGGCGGGCGTGGACCTTAGGTCAAGTTACCTCTACGCTCTCATTTCAACATCCTGCTCTCAAATTGGCAACTGTGCTCTAATGCCATCCTCCAAGGAAGCCTCAGAACTGACAGACCTTGGCAAATGGTTGGCCCACATGTGGTGCCCTCCCCTAGTCCCTTCGATTGGGTGATATTGTTTGAGAAGGTCCATGTAGCATCACCAGCGCAGCTAGACAGCATTTTTGTACACTACATGGACTCCCTGGAAGGACATGCGAGAGGAGCAGTGGACTTTCAACTTGCCCCCCTATTCTTCATCCAGAGACAAACGAGAAGGTTTCCTCATTCCCCGGCTGCCGCAGACGCCGCTTGGGTTGTACCCAGGGGATTTTACTAGTGATCCCAACCTCGGAGAGGCTCTACATGCATGTGAAAGCCCTTGGAAGGAGCCCTGCAAAGGGCACCTCCCCGCATGCAGAGATTATGTGTCAGCTTTCTGCGATGCACAGCCCCTGTGCAGAATGGAAAAAACATCAAATGCTTTCTTTTTCTCACAAACCCACTCCTGGCGCAGCAGCAACTACCCAACCCACACGACTGGCCCCAGAAAAACCATGTGTGAGTCTCGCAAACATGAGGTTTTGCTTATATCATGATTGCCGAGTGTGCAGATCTGGCTGCAGCAGTGGCGGCTTGTGTGTAATAGGCCCCCACCAACCAGAATGAAGGTGATGACGGGAAAACAAGCAAAATGGAGGAGGCACCCCGATAACCGGGGCAGGGGCTTCCCTCCTCTTCCCTCTCCCCCCTCCTGGGGCAGGGGGAGAGGTTTGAATCCAAAAGGGCGCCAAAGCGCTCAGAAAGCCCGCGAAGGACAAACAAAAGGAAGGGGGGGAGAGGTTTGAATCCAAAAGCGCGCCAAAGCGCTCAGAAAGCCCGCGAAGGACAAACAAAAGGAAGGGGCGGGGCAAGCCCCAAATAAGTTGCGGGCTTCCTGCTAGAAAGCACTTGCAGCTTTTCAACAGCAGGAGGCCCGTCGCCAAAGAAAAGGATTTTGTTTTCCAATCCACGCACCCTACAGGAGGAACAGCTACGGCGAGGCCTGGCCGTCGACGTCGCAGGACAGCAAGGCAGTGTTTTGGCGACCTATGATAAAAGGGTATCGGGTAATAATATCGCCATATATATGGTCGCCGTAAATAATATCGCCGGGAAAATGTTGTGGCGATATTATTTAGGTGACCATATATATGGGGTATATGGGGACAAGGCCAAAACATTTTTTTTTTTTTTAAATAAATCAAATTTGGGGGTTGCGGGGG
Organism: Ambystoma mexicanum; assembly: GCF_040938575.1. Taxonomy (NCBI): domain Eukaryota; kingdom Metazoa; phylum Chordata; class Amphibia; order Caudata; family Ambystomatidae; genus Ambystoma; species Ambystoma mexicanum. Next base: position 990,201,387 of record NC_090921.1, read on the forward strand.
TGTCCCCCGCATGTTCCATGCAATAATCTCGCCACAAAAAACGGCCATTTTTCGGCGATATTTTTGCATGGCGAGTTTTTTGTGGCGACATTATTACATGTAACCGATAAAGACAGACTCTGAATGAGCCCTTGCTAAGCCGGAAGGGTCTTTGCTCGTTTGGACCAGCACCTCCTGGGAGCCTAAAACGGTGGGGACGTCTGGTGGTATCAATGACGGCTCAGCTTCCCCCCAACAAACGCCTCTCTTCCAGCCCAGAAACACCTGCAGGGGCAGGCGGGTCTCAGACACGAAGGGCTTGGGGGAGTTGTGCCTATTATGGACTTGGAAAAAAGGGGGAAGCAGGTTTTGGATACGGAGCAGTCGCTGCACCTTTGGACCTATTTTCACTATTGTTTGCTGTGGTTAATATGTGTGAAAATAAATCTGCAGCCTTTTTATGCCAAAAAGAAAACATGTCTCATTCTGCACCTTACTGGAGGGGAAAGAAAGGGGCATAAGCGAATGAGCAAAGGTGATGTAAGTTGGCGTAACAAATGGACAAGTGCCCAGGTTATAATCATGATTGTCGGCTATGCAGGTCTGGCTGTGGCAGTGATGGCTGGTGTACGGTCTGTGCAAATCTAGTCCTCATTGGCCACCTAGCGCATGTGCCTTTCACTAGCTCCCTTATACCAAGGAACGGGGTGTTCTGTGTGCAAAGTCTTTGATTCTTAGCTTACAATATTTTCAAATGAAAAGACTGGTGCCCCTGTCACTCTGCACAGTGCTGTGCGTGGGCCATGGCTGGGGGCATTGCAAAAGTCCCCCAACCTGTCACCTGCACAGTAATCCATGGCCACAGGAAGACCCGAGTACGAGTGACGGCAACATCACAGCCTTCATTCTGTCTGATGAGCACTAAAGATTGCAACCTCTTAGGACACAATAAAGGTCTGTTCATCCTTCCGTCGCCTTGCCTGCAGACTTGGGAGTGGGGTCAGAATGCAGACCCCAACCTCAGACTTAACAATTCGGAAACAAGGAGAGGCAAGGGTGTGTTGAGGCACCTGACACCTCCCCTCTGTATCCTGCCAATGCCTACCACCAAAAGAGGAGCCCGACATGAATGGACCACCAGCACAAACAACAATGAGTGTACAAAAATAAAGAAATTGTGTTTGTGTTGTAAATGTATGTGTTTTTGGTTGTGATCTGTGAGAGTTTCAATGAGCATGCACGTGTGTGTGTCTGTGTGTGTGTGTTTCTGGTCAGAAAAGAGGCCTATTAGTGCTTTCACAAACCCTCTTTTCATGTGACCTGGGGATGGGGTTATTAGGAACACCAGCAGCATGAAAATAAATATGTTTTACAGAGGCTTGCTGCCATATATTGCACACAGACAGCCTACAAATGTGTTTACAGTGGCATGCTTCCATACATTAGGCACAAGCAGCAGGAAATGTTTCTACGAGGTAATACTGGTATATATGTGGCACAGACCACATGAACATGCATTTACAGTAGCAATGTTGGCATAAAGTGGTGACAGCCAGCCTGAAAATGCATCCTTACAGTGACAATACTGGCATATATTGGGCAAAGCACCAACAATGTGTTTTGTATGTGGCTTGCTTGCACATATTTGGCAAAAGCAGCATGAAATTGACTTTACATTGGCAATACTGGAATGCATTGGGAATAAAACAGGAGGGTCTAGCCAAGAGAACACACTTCTTATTCTTGGCATCAAGTGTTTAACTGAATTGGAAGAGGCATGTAAGACAAATTAAAAATCCCACATTTCCAGGAGAGAGCAAGAAACACTAAATATTTCCCTGTGCCTGGGAGCAAGGACTGTCTCTAGAAGGGTTGGTGTGCCACCTATCGGAACGGGAAGAGGAAGAACTCTAAAAAGTGTGTGCTGCCCTCAAAACCACACACTACCAACCGTGTTCTGTTAAGCATGCATGGCAGTCCCTTATAATCAGTTATCTAGCTCAGACAGTGTATGCCGGATACCCTTGGCCAAGTCTTAAACAGTGTTACAATATATTGGGCACAGCCAGCATGACAATGTGTTCTTACAGTGGCAGTACAGGCATATACTGTACACAGCATGCATGAAAATCTGTTTTGCATTAGCATGAAGGCATATATTGGATCTAAAAAAAGCATGACCATTTTACAGTCCCAAAACTGGCATATAATAGCTATGGCAGGCATGAAAATGTGTTGGTACATTTGCATACAGCTTGTATATATTGTCCAAAAGCATCATGGAAATGGCTGCTTACACTGTCACGGTGCTTGCATAAATTAAGCAAAGGCTGATTGCAATGTATTTTTATAGTGGCTTACTGGCAAATTGCGGTACCGTAATTAGCACCAAGGTCCCTTTGTGGGTCCCAACTTTAACGGCTGGTCTACACCAGCCGTTAAGGTCGGGTCCCGCAAAGGGACCTCGTAGTAAGGTGGTAAGGGTTTACAGGTACCGGTGCCCTTACCGGTAAACCCTTACCACCTACCGTGTAATGAGGCCCCATGTGTTTTATAGTGTTATGCTGGCATATATTGGTCATATCTAGCATTAAAATGTGTTGTACAGTGTCTTGCTGGAATATATTGTGCACATTCGTCTATGAAAATCACTTTACATCGGCAATAATGGCATATCTTGGACACAAAATACCTGATGGGGTGGGGGTCCTAGTCAAGAGAGCATGCTTCCTATTCTTGATATCAGGTGTTTAACACATTGGAAGAGGCACGCAACACACCTTTAAAAGGTACACATTTCAAGCAGAGAGGAAGAAAGAAACACTACATATTCCCTTTGTCTGGGAGCAAGTTGCATATTATAAACCTCCTTGTCCAATTTTGGTAGCATGGACAGATTGGCAGGCTTATCTACGCACGGTCGTGGATTGTTAGTTAGTTACAACCCAGTGAAAATACAATTATTAACCAATGATAAAAGGGACTGTCCAATCAAAGCTGTATAAAAATATCAACTTTATTATTATTCAACAGACAGTTCAAACACACTACAAAATACAACCCACCCAGTAAAAGAATGCAGAGGACAGACACTTTCAAGAAAGAAAAGGGATGCACGCTGGATACTGAAAGGAGGGTAGTCAGTAAAGTAATTAATCACAATAGTTCAAGGATACTTGGTTTCAGCACCAATGTAGCAACAAGTCGTAAAATGTCAGTAGGGGCCATTGGAGAAGGACCGGGGGACAGAACCACAATGTAACATGTGCTTGTAGAAGTTCATGGTGCTCGACAGGGTCTAGTCAGTTTCAGGGTGCTTGCAGCTCCTGTGACAGAGAATCAAGATGGGAGACAGCTGCGGGTATCAGACGGCAGGCAGTTCGGTGAGTGAGACTGGATGGGCAGCTGCAGGCTGGCCTACACGCCAGTTCGGGGTCAGGAATCGTTGTCTCAGTGTTGGTTGGCGGGTCTGAAGCACTGGTCGAGGCATCTCGGATGACGTTAGTGACTGCGGAGTAACAACAGTCAGCGGTGCAGTCGGTTGCAGCTCGAGGGGCTAGACTGGCTTGAAAATGTCCTTTAAGGTGGATGCTGGTTGATGCTTGTCGATGTACTCCTCCTAGCTTCTTCACTGGGCTTGTGTTGTCCTTTAAGCCAGAAGGCCCAAAGCTGAGGAGAGTGTTGCAGGCACCGGTCATGTCCTGGGATTGGTTCTAAGTCTCTCTGGCACTTCCCACCTAGGAAGCTTGCTGCAGACCCTAGCAGGGCACGCTGTGTGCTGACTGGGTACCGGTTCTGGAGCTGCTGGGGGGTCCTCTGGGTTCAATAACTCCATATGTTCCCTGGGCGATGTTTAGGGGTGAGATCTTGCATCCCTCTTGGAAATCATGGCCTTCCTTCACTGGTGGAAGATACGAGGCAAGCTGTACCTTCAGCCAGGGTCCAATGCTGAGTTCTTCTTGTTACTCATTGCAAAGTCTTCAGATGATCTGCCCAAAAGAGGGGCTTGACCCTCTTTTAAAGCCAAATGGGCCACAGTGATTGGTGTATGATTCGTCTACCTTAATGAATCAATCATAAGTCCCCACCAACAATCTCCTGTTTGCATGAGGTCATAACCAGAGTGCTTTGCAACAGAAAAGGTAAAGGGGTGAAAACATAATACTAAGTCCCACCCATCTTCTTGTCTGTTGTGGATCAAAGTCTCTGTGGTTAATTGAGCTCTCTGTGGTTTCTCATTAAAGCGGCAGGTCTCCCTTGAAGCTGCGGCGAGCCCAGACTTTCGGTCGCCACCAAACCACATAATCGTACCTTCTGAATGGGGTCCGCCTGCAGGGATGAATACTGTAAACAGCTGTCCCAGACATGACAAGTCACTGCCCTTGATACTGAGAGGCGGGAGCTGGCTTCAGGTTAACACAGTGCATATCAAAGGTTGTTGGGGTTTCCTGTCCTTTGTTAGTCCTGTGACCAGGCCCCCCGTGGGCCTGTTTGAATTAACTCTGATTAGTATGCAAGGCTGCCACCAGCAAGGCAGATCCATTGAGACTTTGTTAGTTAATTAGGGAGGCCATTGCAGGAGAAAGGTTTTGCCTTCCCCCGAGATGCCTTGATGCACTCTTAGCTGTCATATTCCAACTAAATATGACAGGGGGGGGGGGCGGTGCATGTAGGCTGTGTCCACCCAGGGTACACGGTCTATGTGTATGTTTTGTGGTGAGCATAGGAAAATGTGTGCAGATTATTCCCACACATTTTCCGGTGGTTGAGCTACCATCATTCAATTTTATTTAAAATTTCAAAAAAGCCTGTATGGTCGAATTCCTCACACAAGTACTGTCCCTAAAAGAGTTGGTGTGTTGCCTATCTAAAAGAGGGAAGGACAAATCCCTGAAAGTGTGTGCTGCCCTAGTGGAAACCACATTGTACCATTAGTTATCTGTTATGATTGTATGCCAGTCCTTTATAACCAGTAGTGGAAATGAAAAAAAGGTAAGGGGCATCCCACAAGGGCTAGGGTGGGGTAGAATTTGGAGGAGGGGGCAGAACTAGCAGTTGACCTCCGCTCAAAGGAAATGTTCAAAATAATAGTTTTAAAATGGTGCAATTTCTCTCATGCTATTTATTTCCAAATTCCACACTGTACATGAATTCCAATTGAAATCACTTCCATGGCAGTGGTGCACACAAAATACTGTTGGTAATGCAGTGGTTTTTAGTACATGAACGGATCCATAGACATACTCTGTAGTAGAAGGCTACCAGGGTAGCTCAGCAGGTTGAGATGCTGTTGCTGGGAGGCTATATATTAAAATCTGGTTGTTAATCATAGGACTTTTTGCAATTCCTTATATAAAAAAACAAGTGCTATAAAATGTGTTTGGCCACGGCATGGGTTGGGCTGGTCGCTTGCTTATATTCAAGGTGAAGATGGGGGTATTTCTGCCCCTGTAGTGAAAATCAAAAGTTGGCACCCATGAACCCACAGTTTAATTTCCTAATAACTGCTGTCAGCACAACAGAAGCATGTATGAGTGAGTAAGCACATTGACAAGCATATAACACATTTAAAAATAACCAGTGATGAAACACAAAAGAAGGGGCACAAAAATTACGGGGTATTTGTGTGGTAGTCTGACAAAAATGCAAGTTTAAGCTGCATTTTTGAGTTTGGAAATAACTTTTTTTTCCCTATGAAAGTGTAGCATGCAAATTTGGAAAACCGCAGTGTGCACAGCATGTTGAAAGCCTGCTTTTAACAGCGATGGCCCCCACCCCAATGATAGTCATGGCCCATTGATTCCTGTGGGGTCCCTTTCAGGCCAGAAGAAAGAAACAGGCTTGGCAAATAAAACCTGCAAATGCGCAAATGACAGCTCGGGTAAGGCGCACAAAGCAGATTAGCTCACCGAGCCCCCAGCTTAACTTAGCGAAGCTGGGGGCTCAGTAAAGCCTTGTTGGGGCTGAGGCAGGCCGGGTCCAACAACCGGCCAGACTTCTGATGCCGGATCTCGGATCCGGCAAGAGCCGGCCGATTGGCTAGCTATGCTTATAATTAGTTAGCTGGTTTAAACAGAATATGCTTACAGTAAGCATGAAATTGTTTGTTGTAATGGCCTGAGGGGCATAGATTGGGCATAGGCAGCATGACAATTTCAACTGGCATTTACTGGGCAGAGCCAGCATTATCAATGTGTTGCCACAGTGGCATGTTGCTACCATAAATTAGGCATGGGCAACATGAAAATGTGTTTTGACAGTGGCTTCTGATATATCTTTGGCACGGGTAGCAAGGAAAAGTTTTCTTCAGTGACATGCTGTCATATATTGGGCACAGACAGTGAGAAAATGTCTTCTTGCAGCAGCAATAATGGCATACATTAGGCACAGCCAGCATGTTTTTTTTACAGTGACATGCTAGCATATTTTGGGTGGAGGCAGTATAAAAATGTGTTCTTATAGTGGTAATACTGGCACATACTGAGCACAGCCAGCATGTAACTGGGTTCTTAAACATGATACAAAACATATTTTGGGCAAACCCACCATGAAAATGTGTTCTCGAGTGTTATGTTGTCATATATTGTGCACAGTCAGCATGAAAATATTATACTGTGCCATGCTGACATTCCCTAGGCACAAGCAGCATGACGATAATTGTAGAAATGTAAGTCTGGCATATATTGGGCTCAGGCTGCATGAAAATGTTTTTACATTGACTTGCTAGCATATAATGGGCACAGGCAGCACGAACATGATTTACATTGGCAATATTTGTATATTAAGATATATCCAACACGAAAAATGTGACGTGTTCTTACAGTGGTATGCTGGTATATACTGGGCACAGCTATTATGAATATGTAATGCAGTGCCATGCTGGAGTAAATTGGAAATTGCAGAATGAACGTGTTTGCACAGGATAATGCTGGCATCTACTGTAAGTAGGCAGCATGGAAATGTGTTTGCATTGGCTTGCTGGAATAGGTTGGGAACAGGCAGCATGAAAATGTTTTTACCCTGTCGATTCTTATAAATATTATGCCCCGGCAGGATGAAAATGTGTTCTTATTGTGCATGCTGATGTGTACTTGGCACAGCCTGCATTCTGTCATTTAGCCTGCTGGCATATATTGTTGGGCACTGGCAGGATGAAAACATGTTTTTCAGGGCAATGCTGGCATAGATTAATGAGATAGGGCTCATGGATTTTGTTCGGACGCAGACAGCATGAGCATGTGTTGCAAAATTCTCATGTGAACTGTTTGTGACATGGAATCCATTGGAGTTTTCCATGTGCTCCCTACATAACCGATTGTGTCGTTTTTACCATATTTTCCTCAGGAAAATACCTCTGGAGCACCCTGGCTGTTTCCAGTTCACTCCCTGCATTTATTTATTGTTTTATTGATTTAAATGTATAAAGCGCACAGCGGCCCTTAGGCATTGTGGAGCTGTTACAGGTTACTTGCTTGGTTGTTCAATTTACATGACATTTCAGAATATTAGTGACAGGTTGTGCAGTTACATGACATTTCAGAATATTAGTGACTCAGCAGTGGCAGAACAGAAGTACAGGTTCTGTGGTTACAGTGGAACAGAATAGAGGCGGGTCACTAGATGCACGTTACAGATGGGTGGAGGCTGGTCAGCAGTGATGGCTAAGTGAATAGTTTGATTTTCAGAGCTTTCTGGAATACTGTGTACGATGTTTTGTTTCTGAGTACTGTAGGGAGAGCGTTCCAGTTTTTGGGTGCTAGGTGTTGGAAGCTCGCGCCCCCTGCTTTGGCTCTTTTGAAGGATGGCACGTTGATTTGGTTGATGAGGTGTGACCTCGTGGGCCTGGAAGAAGTGACGGGGTGATCCTATCAGATAGGTGGGGGGGCATTTTGTGAAAGGCACTTGTGTGTGATTGCAAGGGTTTAAAATAGGGTGCGCTCTTTGACCGGCAATCAATGTGCCTCTCTTCAAGCCTGGGAAATGTGTTCCCTTTTGGGAATGCTCAGAGCTGCCCAGAGGGCATTGTTTTGTGTAATTTGTAGCTTTTTAATGTTTTTGGCAGAGGTGCCCAATAAGGGGGCATTACAGTAGTCGAGTTTGGTGCCTACTGTGGCCCTGGCAATCTTAAGGCAGTTCTTGGTTGATAGGAATGGTTTGACAGTGTTAATAATTTTAGTGGTGAGTGCGGCCGATGAGGCAATAGCACTGACCTGGCGTGTCATGGACAGGGAGGAGTTGAGGAATACTCCTAGCGTTTTGACCGATGGTGATACTGTGATAGGTGGGTTGTCAATGTTAAATGTCGAGTATTGGGGGGAAGGTTTACTGAGGGTCCCTTTAGTCCCTACCAAGAGGATCTCAGTTTTATCTCCATTGAGACAGAGGCCGTTGGCTGCCATCCATGTCTGGATGGATGTGTAAATGCTGGCCAGGGCAGCTGAGCGCCGTTCATAGGGACCTGTGAGTGGGAGAAGGACTTGCGTATCGTCGGCATAGTTAGTATAAGCTATGCCGTGATGATCCAGGTCATTGAAGAGGGGGAGGGTGAAAATGTTATACAAGGTGGGAGCCGTGCATGAGCCCTGCGGGACTCCACCGTGTATGGTGGTGGGAGCCCTACAGGCAGAGTCTGAGAAAATCCTCATGAGTCTCCCTTTGAGGAAGCATTCGATCCAGGTTATGGCTTGAGGGGAGAAGTGGGCAGCATTTTTAAGTTGTTTTCAGAGGATATTGTGGTTGACGAGATCAAAGGCAGCCAATAGGTCAAGCAGTAGGAGAAGTGCCAGTTTGCCTTTGTCCATAATGTCGCCAAGTTGTATTTTGAGAGCCAGTAGGGCAGATTCTGTCCAATGGGCCAGGTGGAATCCAGATTGCCTTTTGCCTAGAATGCTGTTTTCTTCTAGGAATTGCTGGATTTGGGCATAGGCAACTTTGTCCAGGATTTCAAACAAGATCGGGACGGTGGTGATAGGTCTATAATTGTTGGCTATCTCTGCGTCTAACAAGAGTTTTTTCAAAAGTGGGCGGAACCAGGCTCTTTTAGACTATCAGGGACTGAGTTCAATTTGAAAGAGGCATTGATGAAAGTTTTGAGAAAAGGAGCAAAGGCTGGACGAGCATCACCTTTGCAATTTGAGGGTTTGATATTCCTCATGATGGCCACTATTTTGGACTCGGTTATTTCTCTGAACGAGAAGCGGTTTTTGTCTTTAGGGTCCTCACTTGCAGTGTAGTTTTCTGTCATGATATGTTTAGAGAGGTTGTTGTGGTGGCCATGGATCTTTTTTTGGAGGAGTTGGAGGGCTGTTTGAACACTGGTACACCGAGCTTCATCTTTGACGACTTCTTGTGAGTTGGTGACTGGTGTGGGCAGTTCTTTAAATATGGCAAAGAGTTCTCTGGATTCAGAGGTGGCGTTGGTGATCCTATCATTGTAGGAGGATGATTTTGCTTTGACTGTAGCTTGCTTGTATTGCTTGGCTAGGGTTTTATAAGCGATGAGCGTGGCGTCCTGAGGGGATCCTTGGCATTTACTCAGGGCTTTGCGTTTTAAGGAGCATAGTTCGTTTAGTTCTGAGGAGAACCATGAGTTGGCGTGCTTTATTTTCTTAGCTTTTTAGTTCTCAAGCGGGGCGTTGGTGTCAACTGCGGTTTTGCGCGTTGTGTTGTAGATGTTTGCCAGGACTGAGGGGTCTCGGCCAGTTCAGAAATAATATTTACAACCCTCCAATTGAAAAATCCTCCATCATGCCTGTAGAGTTCTGACAATAGTGGGTCCCCATGCTTATTGAAAAGTTGCATGAATGAGAACACACTGCAGCCAGATGCCACACACCCCACAGAGCCGGCAGATGGGGGTGAAAAAACAGGAATGCCGTTTTCTGTGTGTTTCCCTACATTCACGCAGGGAACGTAGCTCTTGTTGGCATAGAAGTTTGAATGAAAATGACCAACAATTGAGTCAACGTTGTTGGTGTTATACCCTCCCAAATTACGTGGTTTGATTTTCCAAACACTGGTGCTGGGTAGGTGCTTTGACTCTATGCAATGACATTGCCATGGGGTTGTCTAGTTTCAGCGACCATAATAGAGTCGGCCTTAAGGAAGTGTGGACAGTTGGGCCTATGTTATAATCAGTGGGACTAGAGGCCAGCAATGACCGCCTCTGTCACTTTGAGTTTGGTTAAAGATGGTGCCCCCCCTCACCGCCATTGTATGGGATACAAGGAACAGGAAAGCAAGGAGTGATGCTTAGGGCGGGACAGGAAATTATGTGGGCAGAGGAAGAAGGGTTGAGGAAAAGGGACTTTGGTGTGATAAGGAAACCTTTCAAAAGACAGGTTCGATGAGATGGGGTACCATTCAACTGTAGGCAGATGTGGGGGTGGGGGTGAGAGAAGGGCAATAGGAAGAGTGAGGTGAAAGAGGCGAGGGTAGCCAAAAAGTAGGTAAGACAGAAATGATGGGATAGTCTTTGGGGGCAGGGATTATGAGAATGAGGAGGCTTTGTGGGAAAGGGGTAAGAAACACGTGTTAAGAGAGGGTGCAAAGGTAAAACGGGGGTGTTCAAGTAAGAAACTCTCTTTTGAGGGATCCACCCCTCACGTTCGCAATAAAATGCCCCGTTTCCTCATGTGACTGGGTCCCCCCTCGTGTCTGAGGACCTTCATAATAACCTTGACAAATTGAAAGGCATGGGGTGCAGGGGGGGGTGTGATTGGAAAGATTGGATGCGGGGCTGGGGGCGTTGAGGCGGACGGGAAACGAGGTGCATTGAAGGGGTGGTAATCGGTAGGGGGAGAAATAACGGGGTGGGGTGTCATAAAATGGTGACAGTGGGGTAGGGGAGAGATGGCGGTTACAGATGCATAAGAGGGAGGGGGCGGCTCAGTAAAGGGGTCGGACGGAGAGAGTGATTGGGTTTGGGTGGGCTGCATCCATCAGTCACATATCGATCTTCCCTATTGCAGCCAATTGGGTGTGGGGGTGTCGAGATCAGCCAGTCAGAGCCCCTGACTGTCATTACTGCAGCAAAATAAAAAAAAGCCGTCAGACACGTGCGGGGGTGGGGCCGGCTCTATACCCCCCTCTCCTCCGGGGCTCAGGCACTGCAGATCCGCTCGCATCCCGTGTGGCTGGCGCCTGCCCCTGAACCTCCAGCAGCGCCACTCCCCGGAGGACCCGGCCCGCTCCTTTCGCCGCCATGCCGCAGTGCTGGGACGGGGTATGTGGGACCACATGGGGGAGGAAGGGAAGGGTGCACCTTGCACGCCCACGGCACCCCGAAGCCATCCGCGCGTGTGCCTTTCTCCCTATGAATAAGAGCACGCCCATCCTCACAACCTGCCCGTGCACAGCGGGGACAGTAGCAGCTTCACCGGCTAGCCCTCAACGCCTATGCGTGTGCACGTGTGTGCATGCACGGGATTCTTGCGTGCCCGTGTGTGCATGCACACGGGATTCTGAGCGCATTCTGCGGTCCTGTGCACGTTCGTGCGCACTATACATTATGAATTATGTACCAATGCTTTTGTGTGCTTTTCTGCGTTGCGTAGTTGCTTTTTATGCATTGTGTTGTGTATGTGTTGCATGCATTGTATCATGTGTGTGTTGTACTATATATGTGCTATACGTTGTGTTTAGTGTGTCCAATGTGTACGTGCCGTGTAGTCATGGTGTATGTACATCATGCATTCTGTGTGAACTGTAGAGTGTAAAACATGAATTGTGTGTTGTATCAGTTACATATACGTTCGTGTGTTTTTGTGTACATGTTTTATGTATTGGGTATGCGTTGCCCTTGGTAGTGTACCGTATGTGTGTGGTTGTGTATGTTAATGTAAATTGCAGTGAACTGCAAGTATACCACGCCAGTTTGCATTTTATACCTGCCTATGGCACACACGATTCGAACTGCGTTCCGTTCTTGCCTATATGCGTGGTGTGCCGATTGTAGGTCTAGTAATTGTGCTCCCTGTGTACTTTTGGTGCAAGGCTCCGTGTGCGTGGGTTATTTTTCGTCGTGACATTGCAAAACTCGCGGTATCGCAATAGTGCACGTGCTTTCTATGTGAGTGTCTCGGCCCTAAAAGGTGCCCTCGCCGCTCACGGGGATTCTTCTAGAACTAACCTGCTTCTAGGGTGCCACAGCCCTGCCATGAAGCGACCTGGCGCCTGCCCTGGAGGCAGCGTCTCGCCGCCAGCGCAAGGGATGGGCCATCGTTGTGACCAAGCAGAGGTAGAGGGGGTGTTGCTAGGTCTGGAAAAGATCCGGGCTAATGTCAGGACTGGCTGGACTCGGGGCTAGCTTGCCTTTGGGCTGTAACCCCTGAACTTCTATGGGGGGCTACAACCAAAACACCCGAGGCTATAGCCCCCTCAGCCCCCCTCCGTCCCGTTAGTAACACCTCCCTCTCCCATCAGTAGCCGGCGCATCCCTTGGGTGCCGAGAAAGGTTTGGAGTATCTGCAGCTGTCACGCTAGAGGTCAAATAAGAATATTATGAAGTCACGTGTATATCGGCTTCTCGGCGCTGCTACGTGGCCGTTGTTACGCATGTCAAACTCAGCTTCGCTTAGTTGGTTACCGTCGGAAAAGGGCCGCATGTGGACTGAAAGTGGTGACCTTCAGTTGCACTCATTTTGACAGCAGGTACATGGCCCCACATAGCTATCCGACTGGCTCGCCTGGCGTTTGCTGTGTCATGCATCCATTTGCCCTTCAGTCGCCCATATCGCCGCCTCACCCATTCTTGACCCCTCCTAGCGCCCCCCCCCCTAGCCCTTCTCATTATCGATTCCCCATCCCCCCGGCTCCTAGCTCCGCAATCTCCGTTTTCCCTACTCCCTGCCACCCTATTCTCTGCCTTTCATTTAAGGTGCCCTCCTCTGGGTCTACCCCACCCCCCACACTCTTAATTGGTCTTGCCTCCCGCCATGCTATTGCTTCAATGTATTCCACGTGCCACGCCATGTCATCGCCTTAAACCTCTCTGCATACACCCCAGGCACCCCCTTTAGGTGCCATATTGCTCGTCTTCTGCCTTCCCAGTTACTTCATCTGCTTGCCCATTTCTACCCCAAAATGCCCACCCCCACACAATCTCTTTGTTGTCCATTCGCCCCACTCTACTTCCGTATCCGTGTTCTGATTCCGGGTCTTCCCATCCCATGGCGCACTCTGCTCGGCTGGGCTGGACCAAGGTCATGATTCACTTCTTTTGCTGCATCCACGCTGTCCAGTGGCTGCCGAGAGATGGGGGGTAGGGGAGGGGGGTCCTGTCCTGCAGGGTGCAGAGGTTGTGGATGGGAGGGGTTACAGGGAAGGTAGAGAATGGCTGGTGCCCCTATGTTAGTGAGAAGAGAGGCAAGGGCTAGGGAGGGAGGATTTGGTCCGAGTGAAACTGGGAGGGCTAGTTTTAGAATTCTAAGGCCTTGACGCCAATGAGGACAAGGTCACTGCACGGGACGGGTTCTGGGAGGGTGGAGGGCAGCTGCAGGTGTGGGCCTCTTCAGGTGGAGCTTCACTACAGTGGGGGCGTGGTCTTGCGAGGGCGGGTAGGGGTACTGCAGGTAGAGTAATTGAATGGGTAACTTTTATCACAAGGGAGGGTCACTACAGGGAAGAGTCACTGCCTGGGCAGAGTCGGTGCAAGAGGTGGTCCTTGCAGTTGCTGCCCACTGCACCGACCTGCCATTGCAGGCCGTGGACATGCTACTGTACTGACATTTGTACGTCACGCAATATGTGTTGACTGCTCTGAAAAGTACCCCCTGGAACGACCCTGCTGGGTTTCATCGGATACGTTGCCTCGCTGCTGATGCGCAGACTTACAGAAGTACTCATTAGAGTGTGTAAGGAGAGTTGGCTTGTGTGGTTCATCATTTGTGGTTTCTTTAGGGAACTGTCTCACAGCTGATGGGCTGGCGATTCATGGCCAGTATTCAAGTTGGCATGGGAAGAAGTTGCTTTCTTACAGCCAAGTGTCCTGGTTCTGCCTCCGTGGGGCGAGTCGTCTCACATCCCGGGTTATAAAAATAGGTCCAGGCACCAATGAAAAAGTGGACCACAATCATGCATTACCATTTGTTAATTTCCAGAACAGGCTGTGTACTACTACCTGTTTTGGTAAAATATGTTACACATAATATATCTGAAAGCATATTTGATTAGTAGCATTGGTTAAATCTAGTCTAGTATTTTACGAAACTGGCCTACTCTGGCCAAAAAACATCCTATAATAGAATCATGGCCTGGCACGTGGGCATTGCTCTATTGCCCTATCAGCCTGCTCACAGCTGGTATCCTGGCTGATCATTCAAAGCATCTTTGGGAAAAGCTTTCCCACAGTCAGCGTCCAGGTTAAGCATTTGTTGGGTCTTTGCTAGGGCCTGCCCCACAGCCAGTATCCCTTTTCAGCATTTATGGTACCTTTGAAAGGAGTGTTCTCACAGCCAGTGTCCTGGTTCAGAATATGTGGTGTCTTTGGAGGAGCTGTGTCACACATGGGGGACTAGTTCACTATTTATACAAATACAGGCAACTGGGATCCAAGACTTGGGGTGGTCCCTACATGCTTGACCTCAACCTTGAAGTGAGCTCCCCCTCCTTAACCCAGGCGCCCTAATCCCAAAAGACTGAATGTAATATTTGTTCACTATAGACAGGATTCCCCTACAGTCTAGGCTTGCCCTTCTCTTTGGAGGTCTAAAGGCCGGAGCTCTATCTCAATTATTCCGGAACTTTCTAGGTGACCTATACCAGGGTCATTTGGTACTTGCTGTACCCTTACCCGTTGTAGATGTCCTTTCAGTTCTTATTCACGCTCTACTCTGCATTGGAACCTTACTCCTCCCTCTCTTCCCTAGTCTCACCCCACTTCTGATCGTCCTCCTCCTCTAACACCTCCTGTCTCTACTTCATGCCTCCCAATCTTACTCATCCTTTAACTCCTATCTTTACTCTCCTCTCCTCCCTCCTAATGTTCATCTCACTCTCACCCTCTCATTTACTCTCATACCGACATATAGCAAAATGGGTACCACTCTCAACCCCAACACCTTACCCTCATCCTCTCCAAACACGCCAGTACTTTCTGCCAACTTCTCCACCTGCTCCACTCTCCTCGTTGGTCATCCTTCACCTTCTCTGATAGCAGCTGAACACCTATCACTTGAGACTGACTTTCCTGGGATTATACAGCCCTCCACTCTCCAGACAGTTGCCTTAACTCCCTTTGGCTTCTCGGGTCAGCTGTGCCCCTGAGCCAATAAGTGCCTTGTCTACCCGAAACTCTGCCTACCTCCTCCGCTTGTGTGCTGGAATTTCTCATGGGAGTTTTCATAAGGGCTTTAAGCTCGGCCTCTTTTTATCCTCCCTTTTCTAACAGCAAGCCATACGGTCTATGGTGGCATTCAGTCCCTGTTCCCCGCCAGTATCAAGTTAGTCACAGTCCCTACAAATTCTCGAGAGTGTTTCCTGGTCTCTGCCACTGCTGCCCAGCTCCCGCTGGCTTTAGGTCTACTGCTGCTTTCCCACTCTTCCCCTGTTGCAATTTTGGGGACTCTGCGGCATATGTGTTGGGTCTCCCATATAGATCATGAATAGGTGGGGAAATTCAATTTTTATCAGGGAATCCGTTTCTTGCCTTAAGGTCCAGGTCGTGCTTTAACGTTTGGGCCATTGTGTCACTCGTAGTCCTTGTTGGTGGTCTTTGGAAGATGTTGCTTTCTTGGGGTCACTAGCCATTAATGTGGTATGAGGAGTGTGGTGCATGCTGATAATTGTAATTTCTGGGTCTTGCATCGGGGTAACAGGTACCATAATGGGGCATTATCTGAAAGATTGGAGAAAGAGACCTGTCCAGGACAGAGTCTGCTAGGCACCAGGACAGAGAAGAGTTACTAATTCACCAACACAACTCCAGGCATACCGGGGAGCTAGGCGCAAGAGCCTCCTCGCTCAGCTCCCCCACATCTCTCAGCAGTAGGCCTGGCTCTAGCATTGCCCTGATAGTCTGTCTACCCCAACTTGAAAGGGGCCCTTGGGTTCCCCTAAGGCTCATATTCATGACTCTGTCACATACCTCCACCCTTTCCTTTCGGTCGCCTTCTTCATCTAAAAACTACCTTTGCCTGCCTCTTCTTTCTTGTGACTCCACAAAAACATAGAATGGTTGTAGAGCTAAGATGTGACATGTGACTCTGTGATTGCTGTCCTTAATAGGGGCATACATACTAGTGAGACGCGATCTGTAATTAGAGAAAAGGGCCTCCCAGTCAGATAATATTTTAGGGTGTCCATGGCCCATTTGATGTCCAGGCACTCCAGTTTGAAAATTAAACAATTGCGCTCTCTGGGAAACAATTTACAACTAATGAAACGGATGGCGTTTTTCTCGCCCTCCTTTACCGGGGATAGCACCACCCCAAGCTCTACCAGGGAAGCGTCTCTGCACCAGGAACTCTTTCTCAAAGCCGGGCATCGTTAGAACCGGGGAAATGCATACCTTTGTATTCAGGGCATCAGAAGCTTCTTGCATGTAGTGGGCCTGCGAAATAGGGAGGGGCATATCTGGCCAGTCCATCTGTGGATAGGGCAGACATGTTCAGAATGAACCTCCTATAATGCCCCACTAACCACAAAAAGGCTTGGATATTCCTCTTAGTCTTAGGCAGTAAGATCTTTCAATCTTTAGTTTGTTGCTTCTTAGGGCAGGATACATCCATTCCCGAATTAGAATTCCCAGCTATTTCCCCATAGTTTGTGCTACATGGCACTTTGCTTGTTTGGCGTTGAGTCCTACCTCCCTTTGACAACTTCAGACCAAGTACAGATGTCTCATGTTCCTCCCGTTTTTAACTGAATATGATGATAACACCGAGATAAGCTCTGGAAAAAGTGCAACATGGCTCCAGGGCAATATCCACCATGTGCTGAAAGATAGCTGGAGTGCCATGAAGTCCAAAGGGAAGCACTACAAACTTGAAGCGGCGTTCTGGTGTGGAAAAGGCAGTTTTCTCTTTTGAATCAGTGTAGGAGGGCACTTGCCAATATCACTTCATCAAGTCAAGAGTGGAGGTGAACTTGGAAGTTCCAATGGTTTCTTCTAGCTTATCTGTACTTAGCATTGGAAAGGCAATGAATTCCAGGATAGCGTACACTCATCAAAAGGCTATGAGAAACCTCTAGGTGTTATCAGGTTTTTGCATCCAGAAACTCAGAGATGACCATTCTCTGTATGATCTCACTTTTGTTCCCAGTTCCAATATCTATTTAGCTCTTTATTCCTTGACAATCTTTCTGTGAGCCTCTGGGAGTCAGTATGGCTTTAGTCTCATTGCTTCACCTGGAGAGGGGTGTGATGCTGGAAATGCACTGGTGGGACAGAGCCTCCAGGCCCTTGTCCTGTACACCTTTTATCATGTGTGTTCTGTGTTATTTTCTACACAGGAGTCCATGTGGGACTCCTGACAGTGCAGATCTCCCTCTTTTTGGCTATGGTGAACAGACCATTGGGATACCCTTAGGCCACCCAAGGGTGGGGGTACAACCCTGTACCCCTAGTGTATGTTTTTGGGCACCTGTGTGTGGCCCACACAGCAGGGTATGGGCTGGTGGCAGCTCCATGCTGAATTTGACAGGTGCACTGAGTATCCTCCATTTTGAGATACCCAGGCCCTACCATTGGAATCAATTGATTCATGATAGGAGACAAGATGGCCCCTGTGGCCTCTTGCTTTCAATTGGCTGTTACCTGATTTCCCCAAAGTCCTGAGAAGCCCTGACTCTGTCCTTTCCCCTGACTGGCAGTTGGGTGGAAGTTCCATATATGGTATTGTGGGGAAGTCCAGGCCAGACTGGCTGCAGCCTTCCCAATGAATGTATCCACACCCTTGAGGTGGGACCTGGGTAAATGGAGTGTGTGACAAATATACATTTCATGTTATGGGTGTCTGTTTTTTGGTGTGTGACACAATGAATGAGCCAGCCCTCCCCGAAACTGGTATGAATGCAGGTTGGAGTGCTGAATGACTGGGTGCTTGTCCCAATCCACATTCCTTGTTGTGAGTGTCTGGATGGAGAAGAATGGCCTGAATGTACTGTGAGCCTGTTTGGCTACCTGCCTGCTGAATGCCCTTCTGAATGATTGGCTGCCTGAGCCTGGCTGAGCAGTGTGAATGAGAGACAGAACAGTATATCTGGGGACCTCTCACTGACTATAATCGTTCATAAGCTGAAGTTGAAACTTGATGTTTATCCTTGAAGCACAGCTGGAAGAAGAAGGCTTTGCTGCTGCTTTCCTTTGACGCAATCCGAAAGCTGTTGTGTCTCCAAGAACTGATCCAAGAGAAGACCTGGCTAGGAGACCTCTTCCTGAGCTACGAGGGAACATCGTGCACCAGCTAACCTTCAACAAGGCTCCCTGGAAATCAGTCCTCGAAAGGTTGCCGACCAGAGACGGGGACCGCTGAGGAATCTGAAGTGAGGCACCAGGACGTCAATGTCGACGACTATCGGCGTCAACCGAGCTTCGGAGGACCGATGTAACCACGTAGACCAGAGTCGCAGCGCTCCATTGCCTAAGAAGCTTTGAAATCAAAGACTCCCTTGCTCATCACCGTCGACCACTTTATCCTGCCGGAGAAAGTCAAGGTCGCTGACAAACCAAGGAGAATCTGCTGGTGGGTTTCCCGCCACCCGAAGTCCACAAAGATGCAGACTAAGATCCGAAAGCCAGCCGTGGTCAAGTCCCGATTGCAGACGGCCCTACGCCCTTGCTGGGCCTACGTTCTTCATCGATCTGCTTTGCGGCAACGTCCTCTCGTCCTCGAGGTGTACCGCACGCCTAATCTTCGCAGGACGTCCACGACCGATCATCGACGAGCACCGCCAGGACCGAAGCTGCTGCCTCTATGACATTGTTCACATTTTCTTCATGGAATCTTGACAATCCGTGGCTCCTGCCTTAAAGGGAGTTCACTCAAGAAGGATCTGTCGATGCACCCTCGAAGAACTCAGCTTAATCAGGTACATTGGGGTAGTAGGACATGTTTAGAAAGGAACAAGACTCTGCTAAACAATATATGGACTGGGCTTGTCAATATACTTTATTTACAGGTTGCCCAGGTGTGGGGGATCCTCACACAGAACTGTGTCTTTGGTAGGGACAAGAATTCTGCCAATTGTTTATCCACTTGTATCCCTCCTATGTCTGGCGTTGGTTTACATTGCTATTAGACTTGTATGTCATTGCAACTGTCAGCAGTTGGTGCATTTTAAAGGAGTCAAGAGTGAATTGTGGTACCACATAGATATTGTACATATTTATCATTTTAGTATTGCCTGAGCACAAAGTGTGTTATTATGTGTGTATATATTCTGAGCCTTATTTATATAAAGAACTGTTATCACTAACATAGTGTGTGGACATTCCTTTGTGGGGGCTTGGGGACTCCACAGTATTTAAGAACCAGCCTGCATCACCCCCTGAGAGCTAAAGCCTTGATTGCTCGTCCATTGCTACCGCTTAGAGAATCTTGGCTGGGGTGCTCTGTGCTTCTACTCTGCCATATAGAGGGCAGGAGTACAGATAACCCCCTCCAGTCTTTACAAGGGGTCGCAGTGAGAATATGATGAAAGACCCTGTCCACTTTCCTGGGCTGGGTGGAAAAGACTTGAGGAAAGGCCTTCACCAAATCCACCAGATATTTATGTTGTTGTGTGCTTAGCTCGGTGGTATGATGATCCCATGAATTTCTTTGGGGAGAAGAGGCTTCCTGGTCCTTTTCCGATAATAGACCAGACAGCAATAAGGAGTTACTGTTTTCCTTCCACACCTTCACCTAGATGGTATGTATACACGGGAAGGTTTTCCTCTCAGTCTGTTGTACTTTATTAGGCAAGGGAGATACCACTTCTTTGACTATGTAAGGACCATGCAAGCTGGCAAGGAGTTTTTTGTAGGTGCTTGGAAGAAGGGCCATTACCATATCTCCAATGGCAAATGATTCCAGGTAGGCCCTTCTCTTGCCTTAGCAGTTTTCCGACCTGTTCATTCATTCATTCATTGTTATTTTGTGTGAAAGGATGGATGCTGGCTAGTATGTCCTCCTGGGTCATCCCAGCCTTCTTTTAGGATACTGAGTACATCCCTGGGATTCCTGCTGTAGTTCAGTTTGAACTATGAAAAACCTGTGGATAACTGGGGGCTTTTATGGATCATGAACAGGGCCCAGGGGATCAGCTCATTGCAATTACGACCATCTTCAGTCACAAGCTTTCTCAACAACTGGCTCATGGTTTGATGAAACCATTCCTCTAGCCCGTCCGCATGGGGGTGATAAAATGAGGTGCGCTGTGACTTAATGTTCATCAAATTCTTCATTAGCTTCAACATAAAACTGCGACAGTGATCAGTCAAGATTGTTTAACCTCACTCTGATGTTGAAGGATACCAGTGCCTTCGGTATGGCTTTGGTGGTGGTGTTCTGTAAGGGAAAAGACTCAAAATACCTGTTGGCATAATCCAGATTCACCAAGATGGCAGAGGCGCTTTTGGCACATCTGCAACTCAGGTCTTCTGGCAGATGTGACTAGTCTCACAATATTTCCTAATGTGGACATAGAAGCTAGGCCAAAAGAAATGATTCAGGATAGTTTGTTGGGTCTTTTAGAGACCTAAAAGTTCTGCTGCGAAATGTGAGTGAGCCAGTTCCAAGGATGCCTTCTAGAATTGTCTGGGTATTAGGATCTGGTATCGGTCCTCCCGATCGCCCTTCAGGTCACTTCCACTCGATACAGCAGCCCCCATTTATTTGTGAAAATTGTACTTTGGAATTGTCTGGGTATTGGGATCTGGTATCGGTCCTCCCGATCGCCCTTCAGGTTCACTTCCACTTGATACAGCAACCCCCATTTATTTGTGAAAATTGTACTTTCTGGGTCCTCCCCTCAGCTTCTGATATAGTATTCTTACGAGCAGGGGATCCAGTCTTTGAGCTGTGGCAGGCACACCAGCAGTAGATCCTCTCCTGACCCCCCATTCCCAGGTTTGTCTGCAATCACCGTACCAAAACCAGCCTCTCATTTCGTCTTATCTAGTTCTTCCACCTCCCCTATGGCCAGTATTGGGATCCATTCACATATCAATTAGGCTATGGCCTGCCCTAGGTGGATCTGATATGAAACGGTGTGCTAGTTAAATAGGGCCACTTTTGATTCTATGCAATCACCGTCTCCTACTCCAGCTCCCAGGTCTAGGGAATGCTTATGTGTCATCCACGATTTTGGTACAATTCTTCCATAGCTTCCTGGTGGCATGGCTACCTTCAGACCTGCCTGTACCTGTGCATTCCCCCTACGTGGGACTGTGACATCTTCATCACTATATAAGTCACACCCTGTCGCTTTAAGGGTGACACTTTTAGGTAGTTGTTCCGACTACTGTCTCGCACAGCACAGTCTTTTGGGAATGCTTGGATGAGTTTATAGAGAGACGCTACCTTTTGGCATGAGTAATGCAGCCAGTGTTCACCGTAATTCTGTGGTGAGATAAGATTACATTTAAAATTGTCTTTAGAACATTTTTAATTGAAGTACACCTCAGTACTACTGACTGACAACTTGATACCCTGAAGATGGACCATTGGTCCGAAATGCATTGGCCAAGTTATGTCAACCTCATTTTTTAAAGATGCAATATGGTGACAACAATAAAATGATGGTTTATAATTAAGAAGAGTGAAGAATTTGTTCAACAGCATTTTGACAATTATATAATTGATCGTAGATTGTATTTTACAGGAGCGCATCCAGCATCTTGGGAGGTTACCCAAGATATGTTGGTTTATATGTTTTTTCACCGAAGTGCAAGGTAGATCTGGTGTGCGCCCGAATAGTTTGGTGAAGTATTAAGCAATTTACCAGGGGTTAATTAGTTTAAGATGATAAACATAGAGTGGTGCCCACCATTTCTTTTTGACTACGTTATTCTAACCAATCTTATGACTGGATGCTCTCCCTCTTGTTACCCTTCTGGGTGGCTCTGTATCAGTACCTAAACAATCCCACAGTGACACCACTTGTGACATAGTAGTCAATAACCTGTGACAATACTAGTAAGTACATACAACATATAAATGAAGGCAACTGGGGCTCCGAGTCTTGGGGTGGACCCTGTATTGTTGGCATCATCATTAACGCAAGCTCCCACCTCTGTAACCTAGGCTCCCTACAAAATGTGGTTCACTATAGACAGTGCTCCCCTACTATCTATGCTTGCCCTACCATGAGGAGGCCCAAAGGCCTTAGCCTTATCTCTCTCTCTCTCTCTCTCTCTCTCTCTATCTATCTATCTCGTTCTCTCTCTCTCTCTTCTCTCCTCTCGACAATGCTTCTGGGCCTTACTCTTTCTCACTCTCCTTCTTGATAGTCTTTACCTCCCTATGGATTTTACTCCTCCTTCGTCTCCTTGTATCTCTTCTCATCTCCCCCCTCATTTACTCCCCCTCTCACTCCTCCTAGCTCTATTATCATCCTCCCCCCTAATAATCTTCTTCCTCTCACTCATTCACATCCAGACATAAGGCAAAACGGGTGCTACTCTGTCAATCCCAACACCTTATTTTCACTCTCTCGAAATGCACCAGTACTCCTGCATTTCCTCTCCCACCTTCTGCACACTCCTCTCTGGTCTCTTGGTCCCTCTGCACCTTATCTGACCTCACACAAACCCCTCTTACTGAAGACGGACTCACCTGGGGTTATATATCCCTCCCGTTCGTATATAGAAAGTTCTCTAAGCTCCTATTAGACACTTGTGCCAGCTGGTCCCCTGGGTCTGTCTCTGCCTTGGCTACCTGAAACTCCTCCCCGTGTGGGCTGTATTGGCAACATAAACACTCGAGTCCCAGATGCCGCCTTGGCCACCTGAAAGCCACCCAGCATGATGCAGAAATCCTCATCACAGGACTAAGACAATTCAATCAAATCACTGCCCTCCTCAAGGGGCAGTACTGGGCGCCCCGTCAAGCATACATCACGTTAAAGACAGCCAGCATCACCTACAAAGCAGTCACAATCGAAACGCCACTCAGCCTGGCTGATAAATTCACCATTTCCCGAGGCCAGAACACCACCAGAGACCACCACACCACAAGGTTGGAAATAAAGAACTGCAAGAGGAGTACATACAGGAAGCATGCTTTTGCCTGTAACACACCCCTTTTCTGGAGCAACTTACCAGCACAGATAAGACTGCCGCCCGCCATCCTACGCTTTCGAAATCGTCATGCAGATCTTTTGCTTCAAAGAACATCTTGCCAATCGCTCATCGCTCCACTAAACCCTACTTATGCCCCTCCATAGATCCACGTCCCTGTGTCCCCCGCCCACCCCAGCTCCTCTGCTACCCCTGCAATCTACTCATCCACCCTTGGTGTGTACCCTTTGTACAGTGTTCTGTTAGCAACACTGTACTCTCTGCCTGATTTGCTGCCTCTTACAAACGGAGCCCCCTGCGTCTCTTCCCCAAGCTCAGTCCTATGTAATTGTCCCATTTTCTCACCAATAATGCTAATTTGTTCTTGTTTTCAATAACGTAGGAACAATGTGAGGAGGCAAGGCCTTCATTTACTCTGGTGGAAGTATGTCAGACATCTTGTTTGTTAGGTTGAATGTAAACATTATTAATGCTTCTTCTTTAATTAGATATTCAAGCTCTAATGCCCCTCCTGCCTCAGTGTATCACAGAATTCATGAAGATTTCAGATAGTCTTGGATTTTCTTTCAATGCAAGGACGTTGAAATATTAAGGAGTGTGCAAGTAATTTATTGGTACTAAGTGAAAAGATCGTTTTCACTGGCCTGAATTCAAAGAAGTTCGATTTAGAAGGACCGCTCTGCGACCGGACAGACCGGTCTTTATAAATCGAACTGTCATGCCCCTGCCGCACACGAGTGTGCGCAGGGTCTGACAGTTACGGTAGAACAGTTAAGTGTTGCTGTGTGTATCTGCGTGTGTTTATGTTAGGGTGACCAGACGTCCCGGTTTTTGCCGGGACTGTCTGGGTATTTGCACCTGCGTCCAGGGTCCCGAGACTTTTTAAAGTTGAAAACCCTGTTCCGGGATTTGGGAATCGGGTGATAACATCACGGTTTTTGGCCAGATATCATGATTTTTCCACCAGTTAGCCAAAATCCTGGGATGGTATGCACCCGATCCCCAAAGTCGGGATGTGTCTTTTAAGCTTAAAATAGGCTTGGGACCCCGGGTGCTGTAACATGACATGGGACATGCCACCCACATAGAAGTAAGACTACAGTTTCACAGCTGAACCTGTAGTCCTACTTCCATGTCAGTGGCCTGTCCCAGTTTTTTATTTTCGAAATCTGGTCACCCTAGTTTGTGTGTGTGTGTGTTTGTGTGTGTGATTTTGGGAACGGGATGTCAGAGGTAGGGAGGGAAGCAGTGTCAGGTGAGGAAGGGGAATTGATGGGGTCGATCCCCCGACTTAGAAGTCATCTGGGCAGAGAGGGTGGGGCTGGGAGGCAATGCAAGGGGATATTTTCACTTTTTGCAGGCCGCCTAAAATCGGCTGGAAAAAAAACGTCTTTTTGTTAGGCGACCATGCGAAAATAAGTCATAGAACCACGCCACGAAATCTCAGTAGGTAGATGTTTGCCGATTTGGTGAGATCACTTCCTGGCAAAGTTCTGATATAATTGAGCTTCTTGCATTTAGCATGAACACTCCTAAAATCTTACCGCGCTGGACGTTGGATCCTCACAATCTTTCCCCTGTCTACTGAAAGAGAATGTCCATGTCTTTGATATAATTTTGGGATTTTATCAAGTATTTAATCTCAAGGTACAGTGAAAGCTTATGATAATGATGAATAAGACCTGTGCGGTGACCTTATGGTTGCTTGCAATTCCTGGTCGGGCATTTGTAAATTAGGCTTTGAAATGATGGGCAGCAAGGGGGCAATTGAGTAGTCTGTTATAGCCAGTAGGTCTGGGGTTCCACGCCTCATCCCCAGCCAGATCTCATTACCGTGTCCAGCCAGAACCCATTACCGTGTCCAGCCAGAACCCATTACCGGGCCCAGCAAGATCCCATTACTATGTCCAGCCAGATGGGATCCTAGGAGGCAAAGTCTATAGAGGGGTCGCATGATCATGGCCAGGACCCGCTTACATTACCATGCCACAGAAAAAGTAAAGGTAAGAGTGACAATAATAAGAAGCTGCCCCACAGGCCCAACCGGTTTCACCAGGAAAATGAAGTGATGGATGGAAGTGTTTGAACCAATGTTTAAGCACAGAGAATTCCTCCAGGCAGCATCCCATCACTTTCGTCATAGGAAATCATCCCTGACTCACCCACTAACACATATTCCTACCACCTATTTTGCTCCCCTTCTCCGAAGGCCTAACCATGGTCTTGGCTTGTCTATGCTGTCCTACTGTCACCGTTCCTACTCCCTGGCCAGAGAGGTACCTCTGACTGCTGTCACAATGATTTGGACCCAAGGGTGGCTGACGAGGGGCCTCTGGCCCGGGACCAGTGCCCTTACCACATGCTCAAGGTGTCAGTGTGGAAATACTGGCCTGAGTACCCTCGGCTCATGAATTGGTCCGGCACAGAAGTTTGGAAAGTTTAGCTAAAGTAAATGGGGAACCATGAAGTGCTGTGCTGGGAAGCTGTCAGAGAGTAGGTCTACAAGACTGTACCGTCTTAATACTGAATACCTGGAGTGATTGAACCCGCAGGAAGTCTACTGTCCTCATTAGAGTTAATAATACTCTGCATTCACTCAGATGACTATTTCAGTCCAGCAGCTAAGCAGTGGTTGCCTTTTATATTCAATGACAATGGCTCGTTTTCATGAATGGTAGTGAAGGAAATTAAATCGATGTCTCGTCGGATGTGTCTTTTCTTCACCGGCGTTCACTTCGCCATACATTCAGTTTGACACTTTTACTTTTCCATACCTTGTATCTTTCACTTGCCTGACACTCTTTTACCCTAACCATAAGCTCACCTTCACAACGTCCATTGCCACCGTCCCGATGAACGGATGCAGACAAAGCAAATGCATGACAAATACATGTCTGGAGAAGTGAGTGTGGACGAGGTAAGTGCAGACAGAGTTTTCTGGCTGAAGTAGAGGGTGGATAGCGCCCAGTCTTGTCTGTTTGCACTATAGCGAGAACCAGAGCATTTGGACAGCAAGGGTAAGGTCGAAACAGTAACATGATCTCACTTATTCAAATAAAATTCCTCACACTGCATAAACCACTTCACATCTCGCTATATCTTTCGCTCTTCTTCAAGCTACCTAACATTTAATGGAAGTGTTGTGATGTATTGGGTCCAGTGTGAGTTCAAGTTTAATTTGTAGTAGGATGGAATTTGCATTGTGATGAGCGTGTTATCTCTTTAATGACAGGTTAGCTCTTTCCATATTGTATTTGCTCTGATCACATCTGTGTGTCTATGGGCTACTAATAGCCCTGAGACTTCTAAGGTCTACTCTCATCTGGTTACCCACATCCCTGTTCTTGCGGGACTGCTTGTTAAAGTGGACAGATGACCTCACTTCAAAAGAACGGTCTAGCGTCCTGGTTTCAAGGCTGTTGACACAATAATGCAATTTTAGGAGGCATCCTGGGGCTCAAGCCACAGACAGGAACCAGGGATTGCAATTGAGGCCCCAAAAACAACAAATTTGGCCTCTTTGCCAGTGGTGTGGGCTTCAAATGTGAAATGACCTGTGACAGCCGAAGTCCTCGCCATGACCCTGCCTGTTTCATGAACCCTACTCAGGGTGGTTGTTTCTCTCCACCATGTGAGGAATGCCTGAAGGACATACATTGGAGCATTGTTATACTGTACCCCTTCTCACCCCTGCTGCTGAGAGATTCAACCAGACAAGTAACCAGCTGAAAAACCTTCTGCGCTAGAATCATCACAGTGGCCCTACAAAACAACCAGCAACCTTTTTTCAAGGCAGCAGATTGGAATCATTGAACCAAATGATTGATCTTAATTTATCTGCAGAGTCCATTAGCAGCACAGATCCATCTCAATTGCATCTGCGGCTCATTTGCTGCGTCTCCAGAATGCTTCCATTCCATTAAGTCCTAAAAACAATCCATAGTCTTGCATTATCCCTTTCTTCTTCCTCCTGCACAAGTGCCCTTATTACCCAGCTAGCACTCTTCCAGATTGCGTGGGCCAGGCGTCAGGTTGGGCAAAGACAGCTTGCCACTTTTCTAAACAGGATCCTATTCTACGAACCTCGCGTTGCCCCCAGTGCCATCATGCCATTACTTCTGGCTCGGTTATGATAGAGGACATAGACTGGTGCCACCTTCCAATCAACTTTGTCAATGAGAACCACCTGCATGTCTCACCACCCTATTTGGCTTTCTGACTTCTTATGGATGCATCCCTTTTAGCCACCAGCTTTCAGCTGCAATCTATTTGTCATGTCATGCCTTACCTGAGGTTCATGCATAGAATGCCCGGTAATGCCCTTCCTGGCGCTTTCGAGATTGGATTGTGCCAACACCCTCTACCTAGACTCCTGACAAAAACCTGCTGATCCACAAAAGAGTAAAGCATTCCAGCAACAAGGCTCTTGTTAACACTGGAATAATGGAGAAACATCACACATGACCTCTAGACGCCCCGTTTCCTCCCAGCGAAAAGGCAGAATCCAGTTCAAAATCTAGTGTATCACTACCCATTCAGAAACCGCTGCTAAAAAATCCATTCCATATGGGCCTGTCAGATTGCCTTGATCCAGCAATGCAGCTGTGTTAAGAGTGCCAAACCTCAGCCAGAAACACCAAAGTGTCCTTCTCTGTCCTGGCAACCAGCCTCTGTAACTCCAAACCAAGGTGTCCTTGCACCCTGGAAGACCACATGGCCCTTAGGAATTCCTTTTAAACCTGGCTGTTCACCACTCCCAATAAAACAAAATGCCACTGGTACATGCATTTAAGGCCAGACCTAATCGGCCCAGTCTCACTCATACACAACTCTTCAGACCCAGGACTCAAAGACCTCCCATTAACCACCAGAAATGAGCACTCCTGAGGTCAGAGTAAAATTAGGTTGTTATTACCCACACCTCATCAGTAAACGACAACGGACATCAATACAATCCCTCAAGTACAGGCCCAGACTGCCAACAACTTCCATAAGACCAAGACCTTTGCTATCAGGTCAGTGACACCCAAGCACCCTCGACTTAGCACATGGGATTTGAAGGCCTCTCGCCTATTGCAACATCACTGTTATGCCTGCTCTGGTAGCTGAAAGCTAGCTAAAAATTCTGTCTTGCTCTCCAACAAGGACCTCTCTATGAGCATTTGTCTAGATGGGGCCAAATGAAACTGGAACATGCCTGCGCTACTACCCCTGCCCACTACCATCCTGGGAAGAAAACCAAGGGCAGCTAGTACTTCGGGATCTTATAAATAGTGTCAGTTCAGGTTTCCAACCCCACAAGCTTACATTTATTTGGTACCTTTTTCTACTTGCATGGTCCCCATATACACATACACTGCAGCCTGCCGCCTACTCACACTCCTCACCACCTCACCCCTCTCTGCACAACTCTGAAACACTTCTTTCTCCTATGATACGTACTGTGACAAGGCCAGTCATCTGGCCTTGTCAAAGGGGGGTGGGAATCCCTTCTCAGGGGGTTAGAAGGTTAGGAAGGAATCAATACCCAGCCCTGGTCCTTAGGGTAGGCCTGGTCATGAGGGCCCCAATTCCTGCTCACTCCCATTTGTGGCAATACTTGTATGCAGACCCTTATCTCCATCCTTTCCTCACATCTCAGAAACTGGCCAGTGTCTTTCTCTTAATTGTAGAGCTCCCCTCTCAGAGGGAAGATCCGAATGGTTACCAGGTGGTTGCAGGGATCGAAGAGAGAGAGCGAGAGCATCCTACAGCAAAACTGGCATCACAGACAGCAGCGTCCAAAGTCAGAAAGAGAGAGCCGCACAGCAAAACCAACACCTGAGATTGTGGCGCATCAGACCTCACTCTGATTGCCAGGGTACACCGGTACGCTTCACTTAAAAGACCCCTAGCCCATCCTCCCTACCAAGACTTACTAGGAGGACACATAAAGCAGGTCCCTGCAACATGGACATGAACATTGGACTTCCCAAGCTGCTGGACTAAGTACGCAGCGAGCCTGCGTGGAGAAAGTGGGTGGGGCTTAGACACCTTTTGATAACTTTTCATTGCACATACACACAGAGGTCCAATCAAGACAGGGCGAGGGGGATGAAAGACCCTCACAGGAAACATGACGTGTATTTTATCCCAGTGATATCAAGGGTGGAGGACAATCAAGAAACCAGCAGGAAAAAAGAGGGAGAGGTGTCTTGTGGAGGGGATTCGTAGAGCAGGTGAGGAGTGGAAGTGGGTCTGCAGTGTAAATAAGCCTGTCTGCGTGACGAGGGAGTAGAGAGGTTAGTGTAAGGAGTGAATGTGAGGTGTTTATAGTGAAAAAACCGAATTATAAAATCTCGAAAACAAAAATCTCGAATCCAAAATATCGAAAACAAAAATCTCGAATTTTTTTTTAATACGTTTTTATTTCGAAATGGGGGGGTTCCCCCCCAACCCCCCTTTTTTCTTTTTTTTTTATTTTACCCTTTTTTATACTTAGCTGAACCCACAAATACATATAAATAAATAAATAATTCGAGATTTTTTATTCGGGATTTTGGTGATTCGATATTTTGTTTTCGGTTTTTTGACCGACCACCGAATGGCACAGATTGACAAGAGCATGTTTGAGCAGTAGTGGGTGGTGGAGAGTAGTACTGGGAGGAGGGGAGTCCTAATGTTGAAGATTTGAAGCACTGGAGGAGAAGAGAAGTAGGGAAGTGCATTGGGAGGAGAGGTAACATGAAATGGTGAGAGAGAAGATCATGAGGAGTGAAACATCGAGGTGATGTCAGAAAGGTGGTAGGAGTGACTGGAGAGTGATCAGTGTAGGGAGGAAGATGTGAGAGTGGGTATGCAAGAATAACCTGACCCAAACCAGAGTACGTGTAAGGCACTTTCCCAGTTCCCATTAGAACACTCTAGATAGACTAGGGAGAGTTAGGAGGTCCCAAAGGGAGCTTAAAAAGCTGGCATTTAGGGAGCCACCTGTAGCATAAGACAGTGCTTAGACAGCAGGAGTAAACATTCGGTAGCACTAATCGGGTTACAGATGCCTGGGTTAGGGAGGCACATGGTAACAAGACGAAAGAGAGGGACGGCTATCGGCCGCACAAAGACAAAAATAAAAACCCTTGAACAGGCTCTACTACTCCGAGTGATTTTCTGTGCCATCTGTTACAGCACACCTTCCAGATCATCTGCCCACACAGTATACATGCTCTGGTAGGAAATCGATAAGGTTACCAACGCTGCAGGATTCTCCTCTGTATATAAAGATACCTCAACCATCAACTTTAGGAATCACTTTGAAGCTTACCAGCACACAGGGAATGGGTACTTCTGGCCTTCAAAAACAAAATATGCTCAGTGGGACTCCCACTGAGCTTTGGAGACACCCTTAGTGTAGTCAATACTACTGCGATGTTAGAAGTACATTGTTTTAAATTCTCAACATGTTTTGTGAGTTCAGCCGGCGAAGGCTGTAAAAGATTTCAGTATTTCTTGATTGTTTATACAGTTGTGCTGGAACATAATATTTTTAGGCCTGCACTCATCAATACTAAAGGATTCACCCCAGCCTCTCCCACTGCTTCACCCTACCTCCCACCCCACTCTCTTCCAGAACCATGGCCAAAGAGGCAACAATATGGCATAGGCTGTGCTACATAAGACCACTTTAAATTACATGAACCCATGGTACATTGGGCAGGGTGTTGAACACCCCTGTATCACTTGGACCTTTATGATGCCTTCAGAGAGTGCAATTCTGGACACCATATGGAGGGTGAATTTTCCTTTCACCCACACTTGAAAACTCTAGGCTTCACTCACCGCCACTTCCAAAGCAGGGGCCCTGAATTCATCACATAGACATTCAGACACTACCTACGACCGAGAACACTTTGATCCAGTAATAAAGTATTAGGAACAGTTCCAAGCATCAACCATAAGCAGTATGGAGGATATTCCTTCTCGCACCTAGCAACCAAATTCTGTAACTATGCACAAATACTTGTGCACAGAAGATTACACTGAAGAAAAGAAAAAGCAAGAGCAAAAAGCAAAAGCGTGGTTAAAATACATACAAGGTAAGAATCAAACAGTAATAAAATCATTATTTCACAATAGTTAAAACTATTAATATCCCATGAGATATACTTACTGTATCTTATAGAATCAGTCTCTTGTAATTGTGTCAAATTCATCGAATATAACAATTGCAGTAACGCAGAAGTAATTGTGATCGAATTTCCATAAAAAATCCTTTCCCACAAAGTCTCACTCATCACAAAGGAAAGATTATTCACAAAGCACCCAGACAACACAATTCTTAAGTTTCTCAATACTGCACAATAGAGTACCAATTGCTTTAAATGTTCTATGCTCTATGTCCTTAGAGAGCATGAAACAGATCTACTTCCCTAAAACATGTGTTCTCTCTAGACCTAAGGAGATTGGACCGAAAACGCATTATATTAGCTTGCGATTGAGGAAATGGGATACGTGGCTGTCTCTCTCATTTTTTATGAGTGGCAGCTAAGTCTTTCGCTTATATTTTTTAAACCATGACACGCCTCACACCAATCATTAAGAAATAGCCTGTTTTTAATTGACCCATATTTTCCATACTTCTTCCAAAGAGATCCCTATTTATTTAAGTTCCTCTTCAACCTACTCAATTGACACCAGCACAGGATTAGCACAGAACCTTAACCAACCACACCCCTATGCAGGGTAGTATCATCCTATTGGATAACCCTCCCTAAAATGTTATGAACATACAAGGAACCAAGCACACCACGCCTGCCAATGCTGTTGAAGAAACAAATTCATGCTGGTTGGAAGCCATGAAATAAATGAATACTTCCAAAAACCTCAAGCAAACTCATCTCCCTGGAAGTCACCAATCACTTCACGTGCCTCCCCACACCTACATGTAACCCATATTTGTCTACCCACTCCTTGCCTGCCTGACTAACTGACTCCTCTCTAAAATCTTCTATAACCTTTCACTACACACACAACGTCCCCACACATGTCTACCACAGGCCTGTCAGTTAAAATCAATGTTAATCAAGTGATGATTAAGCTCTCTTATTTAGCCCAGGCACACCTCCTACATCAGCAGCTAACCAAAACCCAAAGTGTTTAAACCTATCAGATTTTGGGACCTCACTATAGCATCACTTATTCCCCCCATAGAAGGCGAAACAGCACTCAGGACATGGGTACTTCTGGCCTGCACCCATCCACACCAGAGGTTTCGGATCTCACTCTCCCACTTTCCCGCTATCACCCTCTTTACTTACAGAGCCACATGTGGCAAGGCCTACAAAAATGCCACAAAGGTGCTATTTAAGACCACATTACGTTACACTAAATTACACATGTGGGGGCTTCTATGGAGTATTCTAGGATTGAGGTGGTATGGGTTATATGCTCCTCAATATTTTAGAAGTTATGATCACAGAGAGGGAAACCAGTTACCCAAAAGGTATAGGGAGGGCACACATCACACCCTTGTTGATAGTTAGAATAGAGACCTGGCAAGGATTGAATGGGTGTGGATCCCGTACTCCCCTCTGTTAATATCAGTATCATAGCAAGCAAATGTAATGATTCAATGGATATGTACACCCCCTCCACCTCTGGGATAGTTAACAGAGGAAGAGGTCAGTTACTGAATATTAAAGTACCTAATGAAGAGGATAAGGAGTAACTCTACTTTACCCTAATCATAGAAGGACAAGGGCATAACGGGCGTGGAACCTCTGCTCTGCGCATATGATTATCACAGTGTTGTCAATAATCAAAACATCTCACCCATTGTATTGGCTTTTATGAAGGTAAGACAAGAATCAAACGGGCATGTTAAACTGACAAGTGGGTGCTTTTCTCAATTGGGTTTAAGGGGGAGAGTTTGGACTAGGAATGGCTTGGACATTTGTTGCCTCTAACTAAAATAATAATAACATCACTGTTAATGTCCGACATACAGAGAACTTTAGTTCTTTGACAAAGCCCTTGTAGCAGAACATAGTGGGGTCCTGGTGTCAATCAGACGCTCTGTGATGATGAATGATGGCACAAGGTGAACATTCAGTTATGTGTCAACCATTTTGTAGAAGCTAGTACAACCGTGTAAATTGCAAAAAGTGATGTTGAATGTTGCTTTTAAGAGCTTGTATTCTTTTTTCGTGCTGCTTGGAATATCAATGTGTGTCCACGTTTGTACTGCATTAATGATAATAATACCAAGGGTGACTTCCATTGAACCATTGTATCCAAACTAAAGCAGCATTATGCAAATCACTGCCTTATGCATGCACTTACAGATTAGTGGCATTGCAAGATAATATAAACGTGTTCACGAGATTATACAAAAGAGCAGCAGTGCGCATCCATTTTGTTAAACCTAACCGTGTATTGTTCAGAGTAAGCTTTGCAAGAGCAGAAACATATGGGAAATATAGCACATGTAATGTGGTGGATTTATATAGCATGCACAGTAGGTGCTAGTCTGAGAAATATAAACACATAAAATTGGACCTGTAGGATAGGTCACGGGCAACGCAGAGCAACACAGGTTTGAATCCCAGTCACAGGGTTAGAAAGTGGTCTCCGGTATTAAGCACCTTATAAACGATTGATTCATTAAATCATTTAATGAAAACTGTCCAGCAAACTGTGAGTTTGGCAATCTTGCATACATTAAGTGGAAGCGTTGGGAATTTGCTTCAAAGGTAATCCTACGACAACAACCATAGGCAAAGCGATTAGGGGTGGTGGGGGGGTGCATTTGCGTTTGCAAATCCAGGTCAATTGGCTTTGCCACTTCTTGATTTATATGCTTCCTGCCAATTACCGCCCACGCCCGCTTAGATCTGCAGTAGCGATAGGTGTTATTCTTGCCCACTGTATTGGTACTCATTGTTCCTACGTCGGACAGATGAAGTGTGTGTCGCATTATCACCGGAGTTATAGGAAATTGAGCATTCGATGGCAAACTGCCACTGAAACATGAGTTACCAAAACCTGTGCGCTCAACTACTAGGACAGTGGCAATCAATGTGTTTATCTGTTTGTTTCAACAAGGCCACAAAATGTTAGAGAGCGAGTGGACTCCAACCGTTAGTCTGCTGTGTCCCCTGGGGCCCCGGGGGCGTCTCTCCATGATCTGAGATATCAGCCTGGCACAGAACATATTATCGGGGTAATATTCCGATGACACTTTGCTGTTGAAATCTGTTTAAAAGCTGTTGTGACCCGAACCAGAGCATTGAGACCTGATCAGTGTTAGGGAATCCAAGGAGCTTTCAGACATGGCCGCCAAAGAGGAGCCATTCCATGTAAGCAATCATGCACATGCTGCTGCTAATGTTATGGTGCAACCTCATGTGTAGTTACTAACAGCTCGGCCTTACAAATCGTCTCCTCGCGTGTCCAGTCGCAGGTGCTCTCAATCATTCTGGAGAAGGAAGCGCAAAATTCAGGCGAGCACCTATAGAGAGGCTAGCCATACACACAGCCACCTATGAAGCGGCCTCCCTGGAGAGCAGCCTGGCATTCAATCATAGAGCCATCCAATAGCCAGTCATAGGTCAGTGATTACACCCATGTATACATAAAGCAGCAAACCTGTATCGCTGCCCCGCAGAGTAACCAGTGGAGGCTGATGACTTTGAAAGGTGGTGGCCGAGGTAAAGTTTGGAGTCCGAATTTGTGAGCAGGCCAAATCCCTGGGAATCTGGAAGTGGTTTCCCTGAGAAAACTGGGGAAAATGGGTTCCAAACTGCAATTAACTGCACAATTTCACAAAAGCATTGCTTAAATAGCATTAGGTTTTAAGTTCTAATGATGGTAAATTATTCTCACTTGTGCAAGTGCAATGGAGTAAGTTCGCTACAATCAACATTTACATAAGAACCTCACCTCAGTCCTGTGGTTCATTAAGTGTAACCAGAGACCTTTCATGCAATTGCATATTTTTTAAATGTACAGTTCTAATTCCATTATTAATTTATTGGGCATTTGTATGGTGCTTATACAAAGACAAGATGGAGGGGAGGACATGGGAATCAAAAAAGTAGAACAACAAAGACGGTTATATTGGCCTTGTGACAATACTACCATGCAAGTGCATGACCAGGTGGTAAGTGCAAGGGGGATGGGGTACCTTCAAAGGTGAGGGCGGGCAAGGGCTTGGCGGGCCAAGACAGCAAGTGCCAGCCGAAGGGGTGGGGGGATGAATGCAGTGGACAGGGAGGGCCAACGTGGGAAGGGAGACCGAGGGCAAGGGTCTGGCAAAGGATGCTGGGGGTTCTGGTAGGGGGTGATGTGGCCCCTGTATGACTCTGAAGGGACCAGGCCCAAGTCACAGCGGTAGATGAGAGTTAGCAAGGGAGGGGCAGAGGGGAGTAAGAGGAGAAAAGGAAGGTTTTGAGAAGTAAAAGAATATAAACGTTGGCTTTCCAACCCTACTTGGTGTGAAGGTATTTTTTCACTGTTATTGTTATTTAGTGTTTAAATAAGGCCTTTGATGTCTCTATTAAACTGAGTGTTGAAAGCCCCTGTGAAGGACAATGTTCTAAGAACTATATAGTCTGCATGGCAGAGTAGAGCTGGGTATTTTCATGTAACAACTTTATTGGGCCTCTCCTAGGCACTCAGTGTTTGAGTTTTATTCCCTGATGAGGCCTAAGCCAAGAGAAAGCAGCCACAGACAGTGGTAGGCTTACGGTATGTGCAAGCACATAGCGCTAAAGACGCACGTTCATCAGAGCCTCCCATGACCATGGGGCAGTAGAGAAGCAGCCTCTGCCACTTTCTAGGGCCACAATACCCTGAAGCATTGAAGGAGAGCCAATGCTAGAAGCCCCCTAACCTGAGGAAGTGGCCCATGGGGCATGGTTGCATGGACAAGGCCTGAGCTTCTACTCCAGCCAATTAGAAGATATACACTGTAAGGAGAATATTTGTATTGAATAGTCCTTCCTTGGTACATCAGTTCGTAGCGAGGCCAAACCTTAGGCGATAATTGAGGATTTGGTTAGACGATCAGAGAAGGCATAACTACAAGATCAGTCGTTAAGTGCAAAACAATCTTTAGACAATTTACTTGTACAAATAGGTGATTTATATTACCACACCATTTTCAAAATATAAGGAATTCAAAGAGGTGCAAAACAAGATTTATTAGGGGAAAGCAGGAAAGATAATTTGCGGTAACAGTCACAGAAAACCAAGTGCCCCGTGATGTCTTTACAGCAGGAACCACAGCCATGGTGAAGCCAGGCAAGGGGTGTACCAACCAGTTCTTGTGGTATGGGTATGTCTGCCCGGAAAACCTCTTCGGTTTCGGATGTTTTTCCCTTTCCTGCAGGAGTGGGCTGCAGACTAATAATGATGGTGGACCCACCAGGTCAGATCAGGCTAGCATGCGCTCCGTTATGATGAAGATGCTTTGAAGAAAAAATCCAGGTCTGAGGCGGCCAAAGATCAGAGCCAATGAGTGGTACACATCTCCCTGATGGCTCCTGGCCATGACGTGGAAGGGCTGAAGAAAAGTTCATGAATGGTGTGGACAGAAGATCATGGCTGATGCAGGGGCCCGTGGTGGGGGGATGAAACGGCATCTCCCGAATGGTCATTGTAGTTTTAGAAAAATTCACACTTTAATCATTTGGCGGTTAATACCTGTTTCCGGGGCATTGCAATTCTTGAATTCAGCCAGAATGATAGAATCACACTTGGTGCTCTTCTATGTATTGACACGCAACACATACCAGAGGCGGCATTTCATGGCTTCTTGGAGTTCTTTACTGAGCCACAACAGGACCCCCTTTGGCAACCAGGATGTGGCATTTTCCCTCCTCTTTCAGAAGAGCAGTATTGTAGCTGTAGTGAAACTAGAGGGATGGCCTGCACCACATGCACCTGGGCATAGGGAGGTGGTCTGCCGAAGCTAAGGGAGATATATTTATGCAGTGGGGACGTTATCTTTTGCGTGCTTCCTGCAGCCAGGCCGATGTTTGGATTTTCATAGGTTGCTTGCATTGCATTGTAAATTAACATATGTTATACTACTGCCCAACTAAATGGCACTCGTCTTATTGGATGGGTAAAGTGCAGAAAGGACCAGGCTAGAATTCAAACATATGCATATACATACAAGGATCTTTGCATAGATATGAGCCTGGCCCCATTCTTATTGGCCTCCCATAGCCAGCTCTCCCTGGTGCTCTTTCCCTGTATCCCCCCCATTTTGTTGTAAAGCGCCCCTTTGTTTAGTAGATAGGTTTGCTAAATCTCATGCACGCACGCACACACACACACACACACGCGCGCGCGCGAACACAAACACGTTTTCCCATTTGCCACACAATTGGAATGCGCATGTAAAATAATTTCTGAGTGTAAACATTGCCAAACTAGTAATGCAGACAAACAATTGCCATCTTTCTCAATCATTTACTTCAAAGACACTTAAAATACAATTTTGTAGAAAGAGAGATTATTCCAAGATTGCGTAAGGATAAATCCAGAATAAATGTCAAATAGCAGGAATAGCCATATATCTAAGAGGCTATTACAAATACACACTACTGACCATGAAAGGAACATATATGCAATGTGACACTAACTTTCAAAAATTAAGAAAGGCTTGTTGGAAATGCAGACCAGATTTGGGACAATCTTTGCATTATTTCAAGACCAGTTAGGCAGCACTTTATAAAGACCCCATTAACTGTAAATGACATATATCAAGCCAAGTCTTTTTGCCTAAAATCATCCCTATCCCCCACGAAATATACCCAGAGAAAGTGACTAATGCTAGATTAGGAATGGAGACCATCATTTTCTTCGGCAGGGATTGATCTACAGCAATGACTTGGCTTGTGTAGAAACAGGCATTGAAATCTTGAAATCTTTTACTAGACGTGCAGGTACTCATTTTTAGGAATAAGTCACTCTAAGATAAGAGTGGATCTTAGAAGAGAAAAATGGTCACTGGCAGCAAAGGATTATCGTTTCGATTGTTCTTCAGAGATGAGGCAAAGATTCACCCAAA
This sequence comes from Ambystoma mexicanum, assembly GCF_040938575.1. NCBI lineage: Eukaryota > Metazoa > Chordata > Amphibia > Caudata > Ambystomatidae > Ambystoma > Ambystoma mexicanum. Next base: position 990,239,642 of record NC_090921.1, read on the forward strand.
ATTGAGGGAGAGCCCTCCCTTCATCCCCTTGAGACCTATGCAAGGGGAGATGACATATTGACTAGAATCTTGACCTGTAAGTGAGAGTTTTCAGGTCTCAGGTACTGTTGTCAGGGGAAGAACTCAGCCAGCCGAAGAACGCTCAAAGAATTCTCTGACTAGAGGAAAAATGCTCCCGTCTTCCTCTCTAGGTACTGGCTCCCAGTGAAGTTTTACGAACCGATTTAAAGAATTACCTTTTTTGGCTTTTGAACTTTTGCACCTTTTGAGGTCATGTTGTCTGCAGTACCGTCTATCTCTTTAGGTTTCAGATTAATTTGTCTCTGATGGGGAACCACAATTCCTTGCCTAGATCCCACACACCCTTAGCAGGAGAGAAGAGAAAGTGTATTCTTTCTTCAGTCTGAGAGTGTTGCTTCAGAGATTTGGGAAACCCTGCCTCTACCTTGGATGACTGCTTTCGTGATCTTGCCTTTTTTTGCGATTTGTACAAAGGTCTTGTTTCTCCTTGGCCACTTTTGTGTCAGTTGTATATGTTTTTGTATTTTTGACTTTACTCTTTCTCTCTTGTACTCCCTCAGGAGCATGATGTGGAAACTCCATATGGAATGTTGCACGTGGTCATCCGAGGATCTCCAAAGGGAAACCGCCCAGCCATCTTGACCTACCATGATGTGGGACTGAACCGTAAGTGCAGTGATCCTGGACTACCATTTCCTGTGTGCCATGAGGGGATCTGGGTAAAATCATAGACTCATAAATATGTCAAATTGCCGTCTGTATTTCCATCCTTTACCATTCACAGGTTTGAGAATGAAATCCAAAATCGCATATTTGCTTACTATGAGGTTTTAACAAAGACACAATGATGTATGGGAAAACTCAAATCTGCACTTAATTTGTAAATTGGATTATTATTTAAGTAGATGTTTTGTTGAGCACAGATATGACACCTTGCATGACTGAAGATGAGGTTCACCCAGCTCGTTGTTCGTAGCTGCTGGTCTCAGGCTTCGGATCCGGACTCCAAGATGATTCCAGTTCCATCCTCCTTGACGGCGGATCTTCAATGGTGATCATCCACCAGCAACCTTTCAGTCGGGACCTCCTTTCAGGAGCCCTGCCCACAAGTGACGGTTACCACAGACCCCCCCTTCTAGTGTGGGGAACGACACTGCGTCAACTCAAGGTGTACGATTTGTGGGTGCCCCAGGACAGGTGGTCCCATATCAATTGCCTAGAGCTCCTGCCAGTTTTTCTGGCACTCGAAGCTTTTCAACCCTCTATCAATTCGCACTGACAATTCCATAGTGATGTTCTACATCAACAATCAAGGGGGGCACCAGGTCTCCTCCTCTGGTGGACCTAGCTATCAAAATTTGGAATTGGGCTATCCAACACAATATCTGGCTTCAGGCAATGCACATTCCGGGTAACATCAATGTGGCTGCAGACTCCCTCAGCTGCCAATCTGCAGCGAGTTAGGAGTGGGAGATGAACACCAATGTTCTCACCAAGATCTTCCACCAATGGGATCCTCTAGCAGTGGACCGCTTTGCAACCTCAATGAACAGGAAAATCTGTCTTTATGCTTCCAGGGACGGTATCGCTGTGGCTTCCTTGGGGGACGCTCTTGAGATCCCATGGGACAACATGAAAGCTTACGCCTCCCCCCCTTTGCAGCTGATTCATCGGTTGCTCTGGAAAATCAGGAGTGCTTCCAACTGCACGCTCCTCTTCATAGCTTCTTGGTGGCTTTTTCAGAACTGCAGCACCTGTCAATGTGCTCCCCGATCAGGTTGCCGCAGATTCCCGACCTTCTTCACCAGAGCAATCACCAGTTGTGACACCCCTCTCCACAATCCTTCAGCTTGGCGGCCTGGTACTTGAGTTCCGATCACTAGTGGAGGATAACCTGTGCATAATTCAAGCAGCACGTAAGCCTTCTACGAGGGCTCAGTACAGGAGCAAATGGCTATGAATTGTCATTGGTGGCTAGGGACTATGGACAAAGGAGTAAGGTGGTCACTACGTGGAGTAACTTTGTCATTCAAGAGCTTTGAATTGCATGAAAAATTATTTGAAGGATATTGGCTTATGCCTAAACCCGGTATAATCCCCAATTTTAATAACTTTGGGAAAGAGGATTAAACCTAAAATATTATGGAGGGTAGAGGGAAGTACATTTTCTCTTTAAGACAGCGCACAGATGCCTTTGAGCTTGGCGTGCTATATAAGCAACTAAATAAATAAATAAAAGTGTCAGGAGCATCATCTATCTTGTTTATTACATCTGTGACAGATGTAGGTGGACTACCCTTGCAACTAGACTAGAAACTAAACTGGACCCATTATTGCTTTGATGCAGGAGGTATATTTTAAAAATTATAAATATTCATTACTACCACTAAGGACATTTTTATGAGGGGAAAAGTACTGCCTTCAATTCTTTATGGGTTAGAACTGTTTGTTCTTGGTTGGAAAAATATCCATACTATATTAGGTATGAATTGTGCCTTTTAGCCAGTGGTTGAAGTGGGCAGGAGCGGTTGGAAGCAGTGCTCCTCTATTTTTTCATAAAAGGTTTTACTGCTCCTATACTTTAAACAAATGAAGAAACGGTTCCAGAATGGTTTAGTTCTAAAATAAAAGTGTTGGAAGAATCTGAAACTTGCACTTCGGTGCACTGCACTGAACATTCCCTTAAATAGCAGGTGTGTTTGGGGGTTTGGAGTGCGCGTGGGTGGGGATGTGGTGATGTGGTGTGTGGTAAGCGGGGGCAGGCCAGCAGGCAACATAGTGCCACTACTTCTTTTTGCACACTTCCATCACTGCGTGTAACGTGGCAGTCTTATAATGAATGGCAAAAATTGAAATTACTGAGAACATTTTTGGATCCTTCTCCTTTCTCGTTATTTGTGGATTTGAATAATCTAGAGAAATCCACTAACTGTGGGGCCTTGAATTCCTTCATAAAGGAGTGGGTTTCTATGCTAATTGTGAAAAATCTGTCCTGTGACTAACTGTTAGCCATTCCGGATGTACTGAAAAAGAAAATAAAGGAGTTGAATTGGTGTAAGGACCAGAACTTAATTGCTAAATATAAGTTGCAGCATCAGTTTGGCACAATTCATAAACCTTTAGAATTTTTACCGTCATATGTAAAAATCTCTCCTAGCCCTATGTTCAGGTGTATTGTTAAGCAATTCAAATTTAATCTACTTGGCTTTCTTGATAGATGGGGCCCGATTATAAATTATGCTCCGCCAATTAGGTTTTGTAGGTTGTGCAAAGTGGTATATTTTCAGGAAAACTTAAAACATATGTTAATTGTCTGTGGAGCTACTTTTAAAATCCAGAGGTTGTTGTTCAAGTGTTATGTACATTCTGATGAGTCCCTCTCAACTGAATAGTTGTGTGTCCACGCTTCTACAAGAGGTGCAGACCGAAGAATGCAAACGTATGGTCTCCCACATGATGGGGCTTCCAAAAACAATGAATGCTTCACTCTGTAAGCAAATGCACGCCGCTTTTTGATAGCCCCTTCACCAATTGTCTCTGATTTGCAATTCTGGAGAAAATTAATTAGTAAAGGCTTAAGACACTACAATAAGAATAAGGAACAATAATATCAATGGCCGAGATCTACATGTCTGATGCAATTTCATTCCAATAGTTACAACTTTGTTCATCACTGCAGAATCAAATCGCATCAGTAGCCTAAACCTATTGGATTGAGGAAATTTTACATGCAGTGAAAAATGAAAATACCTAATTGCTAAATTCTGTAAAGTATTGGAAAATAAAACAAAGATAATTGACACACAATATGGAGAGAACTAGATACAAGGACACGTGGTTGATGCAACTGAAGGGGAGTGGTTAATACTGTACCAAATTATTAAGAGTAAATGATTCTTTGAGCGTGGTAAATAAGCTCAGAGAATAATTAGCTCTACTGCTGGTTTTGTACCTAATATAAATTGCATTATAGCCTTAAAACGGTGTCCAGTTAACTGGTCGACAACAAACTGGTCGACTGCAATTTGGTCGACACCATTTGGTCGAATGCCAAATGGTCGAATTTTTTTTTTTTATATATATATATGTGTTTTGTGGGTTTTCGTGTGGGGAAAAAAAATAAAAAAGAAAAAAAAGGGGGTTGGGGGGACCCCCCCAAAAAAAACCAAAAAATGGGTAAAAAAAAAAAAAAAAAATTCGACCATTTGGCATTCGACCAAATGGTGTCGACCAAATTGTCTGTCGACCAAATGTTTTCGACCATTTGACTGGTAACCCCTTAAAACAATAGTGACTTTGTTATAAATACAGCAGGGAATCGACCAAGATGTCATATAAATCAATGATCCTTTAATGATCTTTGAACACAGGGATAATTCCAAGGGGACATGAATGGTCGAGTTTGGAGTTAAGAGAATGAAATTCTTTTGAGAAGACTGCTGATAATTCGCCTTCTGAAACGTGCACCATCGGTTCCCTGAATGCTCTAATCGCTGGAGCTACTTGCTGCAGGAACTGCGTTGTATCTGGAATCACAGACACCATTGGGGGAACTTCCTTGGCCGACGAACCGCCATTTAAAGAAACCCCAATTCCAGGCATCAGACGTAAGTGTGGGGAGCCTTCTTAAATACTGAACTGCTCTGGCTAACTCATGGGAAATACCCTGCCTTCTAAAACCATCCCTCTGAAGCTCAAGATAGACCATCTTCATTTGGACTATACCAAGAGCTTGCAGTGAAGTCTTGACTGTGGATTCACAAACACACAGGACCCCATGAGGCCCTGCACCAACAGGAATTGGCAAGCAGACAAGTCCTGCTGCTGAATGGGTTCCTCCGGAGACTGAGCCTGGATGCTCTACGCTGTGATCTGCTAACAAACTGTATGTTCTTACTACATTAGCCTCAGCCAGACATCAGAGTGCAGGCATGCGCTGGAATGCAAACATGACCTGCAGGCTGTACTGCACCTGCATCTGCAAGTATGCGCAGACACAGGAGCGAAACTCAAGCAAGTAGATAAATCACCAACAGCTCAACACTCATGCACCCCTCTGGTTTGATAGGGCCCTTCACTAGGTTCAACCTGGAGTCTTTGCCCAGTAGATCTCCTGACAGTTCTGGGGCAACTACGCTGAAACTCCACCTCTCTTTGTCCAATCCCGGCAGAGACGTGGAGAGGAACACTCAGCGGTGTCATCATCCTTTGCTCAACATGGGACCATAGCCAAGCAGGGTTCTACGGAGCTTCTCCTGCAACGGTGCTGTGACCCCACTGCCGGCAGTTTGCAGACCTTTCTACAAAAAATCAAGGCCGAGGGTTCCATGTCCAAAGGATGGGCAGCCTGCCAAGATTACCCCTCCCACCGTGCAGATGAAGTGAGGTTAAAGTATTCCTGGTTGGAAGGTAAGACGCCTTTGAACCTAACGACTGCACCGAAAAAGAGGGCTGTAAGGGTGAGGAGATATTATCTAGGAAGGTGAGATGAGCAGTTGGAAAGGAGTGGTAGGGACAGGATGTGCAGCTATTCATGACTTGGACCGTGGTTGAAGTGGAGTATCTTTGTTGTAAGAGTAGTGCAGATGTTATGTGACTTTAGAAGAACCTAATGGAGTAGATGAGTGGCCTTTGCCGCCTAATGTCTGGCAGAGAGACTCCCAGGACCCCCCTTGTCAATTTGCATTCCCTCCCCCAGCACGTAGCTGAGAAGCCCAGCTTTCACGCTGTAAATTCGGCATAGGGAGGTTACATCATGGAATAAATAGCCAAATACGATTTCGACTACTTTTCTTAATCGAAATTGGCAGAAAATATATTTGGGAGCTGGGTAATCGTGATAATTAAGATAGAGGGAAGTGGGGGAGGGCTGCAGGGGGCCTCCCCCTGCCTATATTTGCAGCCAGATTGAATTAAAGAAAAAATAAATTCAACAAACTCATATTCATTGAATTGTTTTCGATGTTATCACATAGAACCGTAAATTCTGCCTTGCCTGAGCTAAGTCAATGGATTGATTTGATTTAGTACATGTATGGCTGGCTTCTCGAGCCTTTCCTGACAAGAATAACACAGTTAAAATAGTAAGACAGCTATAACAACAACAAAAAACATACGATATCCCAACCCATAGCCTTCATAAACCCTACTTAGTGCTACATGCATGTGCCATACGAACCCCACAACTAAACCGACTCGTGGTCCCAGTTCAATTGATTTGTAACAGTGTGCATAACCTCCCCCCATCTTCCTGCTAAGGGACCCGGATCGGGTGAGAGGCAGCTGCACAACCCGACTCGCCCCCTCTCAGTCCCCTTTATAGTTCTCTTTTCTTTCCAGGCACCCGACATAAAAACAGCTGTCATCTTGGTGATCCTTGAACAAGCCCCCAGAAGAAACGTCAGAGTCACGTGTTCATCCTCCAGCAGTCTTTCCCTTTTGAAAAGAGGGGTGATTTTGTTTAATCGTAGGAAGTTATAACCTGGACATTGAAGGAAACAATGCATAAGTGTCCTGGCCTCCACCCAAGAAACCTTGCAATTGGAATCGGCAGAATGATTCCATCCCCTCATGTTACTGCCGATTGGCAGATGATCTTGCTATGGCCAAGTCAAAGAGGCTTTTTTCATTTGGCTCTGGTAAGATTCTCAGGGGGGGTTGGTGGTAATGGGGTGCCCCATAAATATCAGCCCAAGCAAGAGTGTGTAGAAGCACTGCTTCCCTGGTGCTTCATTTTCAGTTGCCTGAGATCTTCCATACCAAGCAGGGTCATTTCTTGCATCAGTTGTTTCCTCTATTTGAATACCCTAGATCTTTCCATGACATGTCCACCAGATCTATTGAAGACGATGTTAGTCTTTTGACTGCATATCTTGCCGGGGGGGGGTCTGCCACCATTCTTTCCTGAGAGAGGTACCCTAGATCTGCTTGCAAGGCTAAGGTCAGAGAAAACCTTATCGCAGATACAGGAGCTGCTTCCAAAATGTTATTTTGCTAATGCCGATTCTGTTGATGTTTTTATCCAGCCCCAGATTCAGTGGTCGAAGTGTACGGCCTATCCTCCCCACCCCACGCCAACAAACCCCAATGCCACGCCCCCTCCCGCGCGTAGAGGAGCACCGCTACAAACCGCTCCCGTCCACTTCGACCACTGCCCACATTTCAGTTCCACATGCGACAGGGCTTACATATTTTGCTTGAAAGATGGTGTCAACTTCTGGCCCTATATGCTATATCTTATGTTTCCTTATGAACTCTGTTAGGGCTCTGGCTACTGCCTCAGCCTTCTTCGACGTAGGGGCGATGTGAGGTTTCCAGAAAGTGTTATATGATAACGTGACTCCCAGATACTTTTACAATAGATTTGTATGAAATCCACCTACTTTTAGCTGGTGTAAAAACAGGTGCATTGCATAGGAATCCAAAGCATTTCCGCCAGCATGAAAAGGTCACGCTGGCATACATGCTTGCGCATTTGTATGTCAGAGAAGATGGGGTTGGTGAAGACGGTACATCCATTCCGTGCCCCTGCTTTCCTACACAATGGATTGAAAATGTGGCGTGGAGTACAGAGCCTGCGTAAAATATTTACCCATGCATTTTGCTCCACGCCGCAAAGAATATGACCCCCACAGAGTACCCTTTGAATGGCAGGACACACACAGCAACCATTCTGCGGTGGCTCTGTTTTTGAGGATTTGTATTTGTATTTTTTTATTTGTATAGCACGCCTGGCCCAAAGGCATCTAGGTAGGTTGCACACAACTGATGGTACAGTTGCTGGCCTATAGGGAGAGATGTGTGTGCGCTGGCAGCTTGCACATGCCTACTGTTCAGTGGCAGTGCTATACTGATTTGTCCATTTTAGAAGGATCGATGCAGCCGTGTATTGCTGCTGCAGATTTTGCTGGACCTGCTTTGATGTGCAGTTTCTGCACAAGCGAATGTGATCCCTCATAAAAGCGTGTATTTTCTCGTTAATGAGTCAGAAGGACTCGTGATGGGATTGAACAAGCATTGGGATAGCCAATATGTTTTAGGTGTCCTATGTGGAGCGCAGCCTCAAGTGCCCCAATACACTTCATACCATAACTAGAGCATCACAATAAAGTTCACACCTCTACAATTGATAACAATCATTAACAGGCTTAACATAAAACAGCCAGACACGTCAAACAAAAAAACAAACAAAATAGAGCAATACACTGTTCAGTCAATCCTCGGGCATCTGCACTCTTTTCATTAAATTGACAACAGAGGCAATCAATTGCAACTAAGACACACAGCAGGGTGTTCATCTATCAGCAAATTGGAAATCCAGAAACATACAAAAGGAGGGAATATTGGCACATCACAAAGCATGCCATTTGTCATCTACTACTATCCATACTAATAGATGTTGATCTTCTAGGTGTCACTAAACCTGCACTCAGGAGCCAAACCCTAAAAAGGAAGACACATCAGATAATCGAGTAAGAGATACATGCCGCCATCACGCTAATGAAGGACTGCAGTGGGGAAGGATTGCTCTATCTTGGGGTACTTGAGGGGATGCTTTCAAGGATACATTCTAAAACCTTTAAAAGCCATTGCATCATGCAGCAGGTGGATCCACAAAGGGGCCGGGAGGTGCCTAGGCAGTGACAGACCCTATGAAAGTAATGGAAAGAGGGGTGTTTACATTATGCGGACGCCACTGATAGCTAAGCATTCACAATGGGGAGGAAGAAAGGCATTTCATTTCATTGTGAAGCAAGGCAAAGAGGTGAGAAGCATCTTACTCCTGCACTAGGTGTCCTATTGCAGACACATGTTTTTCCTTTGAGAATCATGGACAGAATGACCTGATGGATGAATATAATGCCTGATACGGGGCCTCAGTCGCTGATTCTCACAAACTAGAAGAAAGGCCCAGAGAGGTCCTTGGTGACCATGAATCTCCCTTTGGATCAAGCTAGCATTAGCATTGCCTAAGCAACTTGGCAATCCATGGCTTGTATCACAGTGGCTTTCTTATTAGAATGATGGGGACACAGGCAACATGGGTGGCATAAAGCCCCAGGAAGCCAGTGGTAGCAGGGCCAATGAAAATGGAGCCAAATATTTGGGAGGGTCACATATTTGTTTTGGTACAAGAAGCATCCAGTGATAAAGAATCCATGAAGGGTGATATGAAAGGATAGTTTGCAATGCTGTGCATACAATAATCCAGGGAAGGAAACACAGGTAGGTAAAGATGGGCTGCATTGAGGAAGACAGAGGTATGTTGTGCGTGTGGTAGCACTTGCCAATTTATCTATTGCTTAAGTAGTTAGACCATTGCATAATAAGTAAACAGTGATAGGACAAATATTTAGTCACAAGAGTAAACAGTCCATGTCAATCAGAAAATATATTTAATAAACAAAATGGACACTGCACGCCAACACGTGGATCAGCCCTCTCCGGGCCGTCCTCAGGGCGTATTTGTTGTTACAATGATCAGTGTTCTGATAAAGAGCATTAATAAACCATGCCCATTTGCATAGAAATAATGGGTAAACAAATTATTGCCATTTTGCAATAAACAGTTTTTTACAAGGACGAAATTGGTCCATCATAGTTTGAAACAAACATAATCCAAAAGAAACGTATGCAATATAAGTATAAATCCAATGTCAGCGAGGAGAGAGAGAGAAAAAGGGGTTATCAAGGATAAGGGGTCAGGGGAGAAAGGAGAGAAAATTAAATTGGCAAGTTAGAAATAATTTAATATTATACATACATTCATTATTAGATTTCCAAATTCCTAACCATAAAAACCCATTTAGAGAACTGGTTATTTGTATGGCTAGGTAGTTGCAACTAATCGGACGAGTGGACAGTCCATAACAATAGTGTACCTGATTTTAATCCATTAAAAAAGTAACAAAATTCCATCCAACTCTAATGGATGTATTTGCTGATGCCTGCGAGGAAATACGATTATATGTTGTAGCTTAATAGGTACCTAGAACAATAACCCGGTCTCCTTCAACTCCCGCTAGCTTTACACCAAATACGGCTAGTTTGCCTAACTGAGATTAATTAACAAATTACACTATCATTACCATAAAACCAACTAATTATACTTTATTATACCGTAGGAGCCATAGTGCGCCTATTAACATGTATACATCCGATACCTTTCTTGAGTGAAAACACTCAGTAATAATAAATTCTCGAATCCTACAATTAGTTCATAAACTAGCGCAAATGTAAGAACGCTAAGAGATGCACTCAAACTAATTTCAATACACCCCTGTTCGGTTACGTTCGTAAACCAAGGGACAATTGTACAAATGCTTTTCTTTAAATCTCAATTGACTTCCTACCTAACTTGAGTATTCCCCTCACACCGCCTGAGTTGCCAGGCAACGGCAACAGGATGGTCACATGACCAAAGCCATTAAATAGCCTGGCTGAGTAACTATAGGCCATCACAGTCACACCCACATTCCTTCCAGGAAGCCGGAGACAGACGGCAGAAACCTGCCGAGCTGCACACGCATTTAGGCGTTTAAAGGTTAGTGCTCCGTTCAAATAGTAGAATTTGGAATCTTTGCAATTATAAACATTTATCCCGAGTTACGTACAATAGTGTCTTCTTACTCGCACATTTCAGAACTTGTTCGTATATTCGAGAAGCAAGGACCGTTAAGCAAACTCCCCATAATCAAGCTACCTCACCTTAGGTAAGCGCTTTGTAGAGTTTGTCATTGTAGAATTTCGTAGCTGCAGTGGCTATATTATTCAAGTACACAGTGGACCCATTTATCCCGTGTTACTTACAATAGTGTTTTCTTGTACTCGCACATTTCAGAACTTGTTCGTATATTCGAGAAGCCAGGACCATTAAGCAAACTCCCCGTTATCAAGCTACCTCACCTTAGGTAAGCGCTTTGTAGAGTTTGCTACTGTAGAATTTCGCAGCTGCAGTGGCTATATTATTCCAGCACACAGTATACCTATTAAGCTACAACATATAATCGTATTTCCTCGCAGGCATCAGCAAATACATCCATTAGAGTTGGATGGAATTTGTTACTTTTTTAATGGATTAAAATCAGGTACACTATTGTTATGGACTGTCCACTCGTCCGATTAGTTGCAACTACCTAGCCATACAAATAACCAGTTCTCTAAATGGGTTTTTATGGTTAGGAATTTGGAAATCTAATAATGAATGTATGTATAATATTAAATTATTTCTAACTTGCCAATTTAATTTTCTCTCCTTTCTCCCCTGACCCCTTATCCTTGATAACCCCTTTTTCTCTCTCTCTCCTCGCTGACATTGGATTTATACTTATATTGCATACGTTTCTTTTGGATTATGTTTGTTTCAAACTATGATGGACCAATTTCGTCCTTGTAAAAAACTGTTTATTGCAAAATGGCAATAATTTGTTTACCCATTATTTCTATGCAAATGGGCATGGTTTATTAATGCTCTTTATCAGAACACTGATCATTGTAACAACAAATACGCCCTGAGGACGGCCCGGAGAGGGCTGAAACACGTGTTGGCGTGCAGTGTCCATTTTGTTTATTAAATATATTTTCTGATTGACATGGACTGTTTACTCTTGTGACTAAATATTTGTCCTATCACTGTTTACTTATTATGCAATGGTCTAACTACTTAAGCAATAGATAAATTGGCAAGTGCTACTACATGACTGATTTTGAGGGAGCGCTGATTGGCAGGCTACATTGACTTTGTTGTTCTCTTCTGTATACGAAGGGGTACCGAGAACTTACCCTTCTAAGCACTGCCACTGCTGCAAACCTCTCAAACACTTAATCAATAAGGGTGCGCGCACCTACCCACATTGGGGACTTTTTCTCGGAATCTATTTATTACATGTTGTGCGTGTGTACTGGGATTGATTCTGTTGGGGGATCCTTTTTGGATAAAGATGTTGGGTTCCGATACGCAACATTCCAGTACTGAGTGAGGCTTGACTAGTTCTGTGCACTTTGACCTTACCCATCATTCTGAATGGCGACTGCTGCACCGGCGTGCCCTTTGAGCTGCTCCCTCCCCTACATAACCAGCCTCACTGCGCTGAAGCAGTGCTTCTGCAGCGCACGTGATTCGGTGTGGGAGGTGAGGAGCCCAGCGGGTTGCAGCATGATAAAAGGAAAGGACACTGGGCCCCTGGCTTAACACCTAACAGTAAGTGATATGGCTCCCATAATTGTTTAAACTATGAGAATCTACGATCTGAGAAGGCCAAAAACGAAACAAACTAAAAATAATCAGTCTGAAAGGCCTAAAGGACACTTACCAAGTGCTAAAGATTCTTGTGATGCAGGCAAAATTACTAAGTATTTATTTGATCCCATTGCAAAACAATTTTCCAGATTCACACTAAAGGCCCATCTTACCACTTCAATTGCATGCTTGAGTCCTAAATAGACTGAATCACTGATTGAAGCATTAGAGTTGACCAGTACCCACAATAGTCAAAGAACTATACCCAGTGACATCCTAACCACCTTATCACCACTAGATGGAGAATCAATCACAGATCGAGATATGTTAGCTTACCTTGAGCTTGCACTGGCTGGACAAAGCACCTACGCTGTGCCACTCACGTGGCAGAAGCACCCGTTCAGGAGTTGAAGAAATACTGATATGCAACTCGCGAGATGAGCTCTTATATAAAAGCCTACTTTGGGAGTTAAATTAGGGAGTGCAAAGTAAGCCTACTCCGAAGACTTTTTCAGAGCCATTGAATGCAACACAAGAGAAATCTTATAAACCTCTGCCACAAAAAGATTTCTTGAAATCTCTTTCTTCAATTTATGAAGAACATGAACCAACTGACAATGATCAAACACCTTTTGGTCTTCAATATGGCACTCCAAATGTTCCAGATGAATTTATTTCAGATGAATCTAGGCTTACAGATCTGTATGAAAAACTACAATAAGCCAGTGGGGTAGATACACCTCCTGAGCTGGAATTTGGGAAGCCAGATCCTTCACATCATGCTGATAGGTCAGACAGAGAATTAATGAGCAAAGATGTGGAATGTTTGGGATGGAGTAGACCTGCTCCTCCTTTTCAATGAGGTGACTTAACAGACGTATTATGCCAAGGTCCACAGAGCGATCCCATTTTGCCCTTGCATATTGCTTTACAAAAAAGGGTTACAACAGATTGGGAAACCCCATATTCCATTTATGTGGTTAATAAGAACTTTCCCAGAAAATATAGGCCATCCAGCAGTGACCCAGATTTTTTAACCAAGCACCCGACTCCGGAAAGTTTGGTGATCCAGGAAGCCACATCCACCAAATAATCTGCTTACCCTGCCATTCCTACAGACAGGGATGATAAATGGGTGGACGCTTGGGTGCAGAAAATATTTACTGCCTGTAGCGTGGCCTTGAAATCGGCAAATACCACTTGTGCCTTGTCTAAATTTTAATTTACCCTGTGGGATTGCGCCACAATGGCGGATGACCACATCCCGAAGGGGAAGAGAGAGACAGCTTCCTGGCTAGCATCAAGTATGGTAAGGAAGCCATGTGGGAGTGCCTCCAGTAAAGTCTAGATATTGCAGATAGTATTCGCAGATCCATCGCGACTAGTACCGTGCAATGCAGATTTGCGTTGTTGAGGAAGTCTGGATTTGCACCGGATGTGCAATCTAGATTACTCAATATGCCTTTTGACTGCTCAAGACTGCTTGTTAGCAAGGCTGATGAAAGTCTGGAAAGGTTACAGACCTCGAAAGCGCCTGCTAATCTCTTAGTGCCGCTATTAGCCTCAACATTCCTACTCTGGTACATCATCTTGGAGGGGTAAGTCCTTTCGTTTCTACTCCTCAATTGGAAGAGGGAGAGGACAAACCAGTCATAGAGGACAAAGAAGATTCCCTCGTGGTGGACGAGGGAGAGGTGTTAAATCAGCCCAAACAGCAGCAGCTTTGCCCTCAGCCACTGCTTCAGCCATCTCAAAACCTCTATGAGGCCTTAATCCACAAGACCCCAGTGGGAGGCAGGCTCTCACAGCATCTGAAAGAGAGGTGAGACATTACTTCAGATGCTTGGGCACTGGAAATGATAGCCCAGGATTACTGTGTTCCTTTTCTAAAAAGGCCTCAGGATCACCCACCGGGTAACAGCTCATTGAAAATTCCAGATCTCCCCCTTATGAAGGAAATTCTGATCCTGCTAGAGAAAGGTGCAAAAGAATCAATACATGCGGTGGAGAGGAACAAAGGTTGATACACCCGTATTTTCTAATCCCCAAAAAGGACAATGGATTGATACCCATCTTAGACTTAAGAAACTTGAACAACTTCCTCAGGCAGGACAAGTTCAAGATGGTTACCCTTTCTTAGATCCTTCAGGCCCTCCAACTCCAAGACTCAATGGTGTCATTGGATCTTCAGGATGTTTTCTTTCATGTGCTTATTCATTACAAGTACACAAGGTAACTGAGGTTCGCAGTTGCCGGTTCTCATTATCAATTTCAAGTTCTGCCATTTGGGCTCACCTCCGCCCCAAGGTTTTTCACCAAGTTCAATGTGGTGGTTTCAGCGAGTCTCAGGAGAGGGGGAGATACACATCTCCACCTACCTGGACGATTGATTGATCAGGGCTCCCAAACAGACCCTGGAGCATCTTGCCACTTACTCCACAAACTGGGCTTCTCCCTCAATTACAAGAGGTCAAACATGATACTATCTCAAAGGCTCCTATTTATCGGAGCAGCCCTGGATGCCTCCTCGGGAAAAGCCTTGCCACCCGAGGTGAGGGCTCATCACATTCTGCAGATGGTCACCAAATTTCAGAGTGTCCAGCATCTTCCGTCCTTCGATGTTTTGAGGTTGCTCGGCCTCATGGTCTCCTGTATTTTGCTAGTGCCAGAGGCTCGTCTGAGAATGATATCCCTCCAATGAGCTCCCAGGACTCACTGGTCCCAATTCCCAGCCAGGATGTCAGACCTCCTTCAGGTTCCAAACAAGGTTGCACAGGATCTCCTGTGGTGGGCCTGCGAGGAAAACATTCTGAAGGGAGAACCTTTTTGGCAACCATGGTCGGAGATAACGGTAGTGAAGGACGCCTCACTCACAGAGTGGGTAGCACATGCCAAAGTTCTGACAATCAGCGGTCGTTGGTCTCCATCCAAGTCCAAATTACACATCAATCTTTTGGAGCTGAGGGCAATCAGACTAGCGCTGAAGGCCTTCCTGCCCTCTGTACAGGGAAAGAATGTCCTGATAATGACGGACAACACAGTGGCCATGTACTTCCTCAACAAGTGAGGAGGTGTAGGGTCACTACCACTGTGCAGAGAGGCAATGCAGCTCTGGTGCTGGGCAATTTATGAAGGAATCTCTCTATCAGCAGTTCACCTAGCCAGAGAGTAGAACACAACAGCAGATGCTCTGAGCAGGCAGAGCGCTGTCTCCCACGAGTGGGAACTTGCTCATGAAGTCCTTCAAGAGATCTTCACCCTTTGGGAAAACCCTCAAGTGGATCTGTTCACGACCAGTGTCGACGGGAAGTGCAAACTATTTTACTCCAGGAAATTTCCTCCACGAGGAGCTCTAGGAGACGCGTTCATAGTGGACTGGGAGTTTCCGCTCCTGTACGTGCTTCCTCCAGTCCCAGTCATTCTGCACATGATCAGGAGGTTGAGAAAGCTCGGGAAATCCATGATTCTAATTGCCCTGGATTGGGCCAG
Organism: Ambystoma mexicanum; assembly: GCF_040938575.1. Taxonomy (NCBI): domain Eukaryota; kingdom Metazoa; phylum Chordata; class Amphibia; order Caudata; family Ambystomatidae; genus Ambystoma; species Ambystoma mexicanum. The sequence goes on from NC_090921.1 coordinate 990,255,390, forward strand.
GAGGACGTGGACCCGGACCGTCTGGTCATGTACATCTGCCCTCCAATATGTCTTCCACAAAGAGAGGACCTTCTCTCGTGAGAGGAGGGTCACGTTCTCCATCCAGAGATCAAGACACTCAGCCTTCATGCATGGATTCTGAGAGGGTGAGGTACAAGGATTGGGACCTCCCAGACAACATAATGGAGATTTGGCTTTCGGCCAGAAGGCCAGCAACAAAATTCTTATACCGCTGTCGTTGGAACATTTTCAGCAGCTGGTGTAGGAATAAGAATGTGGATCAATTTCAGGCCGATACAACTACAGGGTTATCTTTTCTTCTCCAGCATGGGGTCTGGCATGGATTCACATGCTCATGAATATTCCCCGTCGTCAGGCTGGGAATCCTCGGTAAAGAAAAAACCAGTATCAGTTTCGTTTCTGATCTGTCTTTCGTAGTAATAACCAATCACTGGTCTCTGCGTCATACTGACCACAGCCAATGACTGCCCTCTACCTAAGCACCGCCTCTGGCAGCCATCTTCAGATTTTTACCGCACGTTCATGTGTTGGGATCCTCGTGCTATTGCTCTCGAGCGTTAGTGCTATTTTTCGCGCTTTTCACAAAAAACTTCGATTCTTTCGGTCAAAAGAGCCTCAAGCTCCACCGATCCTACATCCGATCAACGGGGACCCGTGTCGGATTTATCTGTGCCCCTCAAGGGTGAAGATTTCGTCGAGCTACACTTCGGAGGACTCCAGAAGCTTCTCAGGCCCGGTCTCGGAGATGGCCCAGGAGAAGGGAAGCTCGACGCCCGGAAAGCTGTTCAGGGTCTGCCCTGGATGCCAGCTGCAGAACGTCTTTAAGGAGGACGAACACTCTTTCTGCCTTTACTGCCTTCATGAGGACAAGACGCACATGGAGAAGGACTGTGCGTTTTGCGGCAACATGTCGGAACGGACCATGAAGGACCGCCATCAACGTCTCGCCAACTGGCTGGAGGGTAAGAGCCCGTCTGGCGAGAAGAAGAAGAAATCCGAGCGGTCTTCTAAGACCTTTGAGGGCGCCCTGGCGACGGGGGCCCAACATAAGGCCAAGCACCGCGAGTCCGCTGGCACCGGGAGCGCCGAACGGTCGGGCTCTACGGGCGCCAGGCAGGGCGCACCCTCCCCGGCACCATCAACCACGAGCCAACGCTCTGGGTCGGGTAAGAGGAAGGCCGAGCACCCGGCGAAGCTCCTGGAGAGGCCCCGGTCGAGCTCTAAGGCAGAGGAGGAGCGTGGCAGTGCCCCCTCCCTCAAGGATAAGGCGGTGAGCGCACCTAAGGTGGTGAAGGCCTTGATCCATCCGACCAAGCCCTCTATCGAAACGGTCGCGGCGGCCCTGGCTCAGCCTGTGGTGGCTGCACCAGTGGTGGCGACCTCAGGGCCCAGAATCTCCCTGCCTCCTCGGAGGGAGTCTTCTTTTGTGCCCATCGATAGGACCCCCGTGAAACCCTCCGTGGGGAAGAAGAAGGGGGGCAGGGCGTCGTCGTAGATTCGGCCTCAACCTCAGAAGAGGAGCTGATCGAGGTCTTAAGCCACGGCCTAGGCGTGGAAGAAGGCCAGCCCGTCGGAATGGACCCCGACGCAGGTGACGACGACGACATCGTCGAGGATACCGACGGGGCCCCTGCTCGCCCGTCGGACTCCCCTCTGCCAGCGCCGCAAGACAACTCGGCGGCCATTTTGTTGGCCATACAGTCCTTATGCTCCGAGATAAGGACGAGGCTACCGTTACCGACGGAGGAACCTCTCCCGTCGGGGGATCCAGAACCGGGACCTTCTGGTGTTCCCCCTACCAAGAAAAGAAGGATCCATCCACCACCTCCTTTTCAACCGTCGCGCCCCGTCCAGCCCTCCTCCCCGTCCACCCGAGGGGATGATACGGGGACTGACACGGCAGCGACGGGTACGGACGACGAGGCATACGACGAGGATTTTCCGTCGTCGCCTCCCACCAGGGCTTCTCCGCCCGACGAGATCGGATCTTTCCACTCCATGATCTCCAGGGCTTCCGAGCTTTTCCAACTCTGCCCTGAGAAGAAAAAGGAAGGCTTCCTTTATCAGCGGCGCGAGGCCAAGAGGAAGACGGTCCTCGCAGTGCCTCTGTTGGACGACATTTGGGATGAGGGCCTTTCCCTCCTCAAGAACCCTTCCACGACGCCAGCTAGAAGAGACCGGTACGAGAAAAAGTACCGGGTCCCGGACACGGCCCCCCTATGCCTCCGGGCGCAGCCTACCCCGGATTCCGTCGTCTCCGCGGCAGCCAGGAAGAAAGCGGGGGGGGGGTGCGGCCTCCACATCGACTTCCCCGCCGGACGGCGAGGGAAAGAAATTGGATGCTATGGGACGTAGAGTCATCTCGTCGGCAGCGACGACGATTAAAGCGGCCAACGCCTTGGCTATCGTGGCCCGCTACGACAGGGAGCTCTGGTTCAAGATAGCTCCCCTGCTGGATTTTCTGCCGGACGACAAGAGGGCGGAGGCCCTGGCGATCCTGCAGGAAGGTGAGGTGGCCTCGGACCACGCCATCACCGTGGCGACGGACATCGCCGACACTGGGTTCCGCCAGCTGGGCAACGGCGTTTGCCTTCGACGTCGTGGATGGCTCAAAGCTACGGACTTCCGGCAGGACGTACAGACCAGAGTCCTGGACATGCCCTTCGACGGGAACAACCTGTTTGGGAAGACAGTGGACGATTCCCTTCAGGCCATCAAGGCGGATACTGAGACGGCCCGGGCCCTTGGAGTCCTGCAGCAACGACGGACGCCCTTTCGGAGCGGCGGAGGCAAGGGCGCCTCCAAAGGTTCCGGCGGCGGTTTCGCTTCCTACCGTCAAGCGGCCCGCTCGTCGTCGCAAGAGGCCTACAGAGGACGAGGCAAGTCTAGCGGACCCCGCCGTCGTCGCCAAGGAGGTCAAGGCGGCAAGGCCGCGTCCAAGCAGGATTGAACCGGCCGTGGGGTCGGGCCCCCACCGAAGCACCCCGGTGGGAGGCCGGCTGGCGGGCTTCGTCAGCGTGTGGGAGTCCATCTCCACCGACCGTTGGGTGCTGGACGCCCTGGCCCGGGGCCACGCGCTCGAGTTTCAAAGAAGGTGCCCGCGCGTCCCCCCCGTGGCCAGGAAAGAACTTCACGTCCCTCAACTTCTCCTGGAGGTAAAGGCGATGCTCAGAAAGGGCGCCATCGAACTCGTCCCAAAGAGGCTTCGGGGCTCCGGAGTCTACTCGAGATACTTCCTCGTGAAGAAGAAGACGGGAGGATGGCGCCCCATCCTAGACCTGCGACGCCTGAACAAGTTCATCAAGGCGCAGAAGTTCCGGATGGTCACCCTCCAGCACGTCCTGGGTCAGCTGGAGGAAGGAGACTTCCTATCGTCGTTGGATTTGGAGGATGCCTACTTCCACATTCCCATCCTAAAGGGGCACCGAAAATTCCTCAGATTCGTGGTCCAAGGGCGTCATTACCAGTTCAGAGCCCTTCCCTTCGGACTACGGTCGGCACCCAGGGTATTCACCAAGTGCCTCGCACCGGTGGCGGCGCAGCTGCGCCACGAGGGGATTCACGTCTACCCCTACCTGGACGACTGGCTCATCCGCGCCAAGACGAGGGAGCTCGCCGTGGTCCACACGGCAAGGACCGTCCAACTCCTCACGGACCTGGGATTCTCCGTGAACTACGCCAAATCCCACCTGGTGCCCGCGCAAGTCGCACTGTTTCTGGGAGCGAGGCTCGACACAGTGTCCCTTCTGGCCTCCCCGTCGGAGGAGAGGACCAGGACCATCTTGGGCAAGGTGCAACGGATGTTGGTGGCCGACGCGGCCAAAGTGAGGTCCATCAAGTCCCTCCTCAGGATGATGTCTTCCTGCATCTACCTCATTCCCATGTGCAGGCTCCGGATGCGCCCGTTGCAAGAGTTCCTGGATGCGCGCTGGATCCAGACGACGGGCAGCTTCGAGGAAAGGATCAAGCTCGACGAGAGTTTCCGACGAGCGATACGGTGGTGGGGCACCCGCGCGCATCTGACGGCGGGCATGGACTTCCAGACCCCAGCCCACCAGGAGACTGTGACCACGGATGCCTCCCTGGAAGGGTGGGGAGCGCACACCGAAAATCTGCACGCAAGGGGACTCTGGCTCCCGACGGAGAAGTCCCTGCATATCAACGTCCTGGAGCTCCGTGCAGTGTTTTGGGCCCTCAGGTCCTTCCTTCCGTCCCTCAAGGGCAAGGTGGTGAGGATATTCACCGACAACACCACCACCATGTTTTACATCAGGAAACAGGGCGGAACCAGGTCCCCAGCGCTGTCCAAGGAGGCGCAGGACCTGTGGCATTGGGCCGTCGCCCAAGGGATTTTTCTGGTGCCGTTTCATCTGGCAGGGATAAAAAACACCATCGCCGACTCACTCAGCAGGGAGCTGCGCTCGTGCCACGAGTGGGAACTACGGCAGGATCTGGTGGATCGCCTCTTCCGACGGTGGGGCACACCCCAGATCGACCTGTTCGCGACGGCGACGAACACCAAGTGCCGGAGGTTCGCCAGCAGGTTTCCCCAGACGAGGAGCATGGGCGATGCTTTCTCGTTCCCCTGGGAGGGCCTGTTCCTCTACGCGTTCCCTCCCTTGCCTCTGCTAATCCGGCTCGTCAACCAGCTCAAGAGGTCACGGTGCAGGATGATCCTCGTCGCACCTGCGTGGCCGAGGCAGATATGGTTCCCGGACCTTCTGGACTTGTCAGCGTCCCCGCCGATCAAGCTGCCGGCGGACGCGGATCTACTCTCCAGGGAAGGAGGCGCCATCCTCCACCACGACCCGAAGTCGCTGAACTTGCAGGCCTGGCTCCTGCAGCGCTAGAGTTTGGAGGATACGACATACCGGCCGATTGCAGAGAGGTTCTTGCAAAGGCCAGGGCGTCCTCGACTCTTAAATGCTACGGACACAAATGGAAGAGGTTCTCTGTCTGGTGCCACGCACAGAAGATTAACCCTCTACGGATTACGGCTCCCCAAGTACTGCCGTACCTGCTGACGCTGGCCAAAGCTGGTCTGGCACACGCGTCCATCAAGATTCATCTTGCTGCGATCTCCCGATACACCAGAACCACGGGGCGGGCGTCCTTGTGGTCTCATCATCTGGTGAAAGAGTTCATGAAGGGACTGTTCAGATCGTTCCCGCCGGTGAAGGCTCCGGCCCCGGCGTGGGAGCTCAACGTGGTGCTGACCAAGCTCATGGGACCTCCGTTCGAGCCTCTGCACTCGGCCCCGTTGAAGTTTCTATCGTGGAAAACAGCTTTTCTTGTGGCCATCACCTCCGCACGACGAGTGGGAGAGATCCAGGCCCTTTCCTGCAAGGCCCCGTACTTGATTTTCCACGACACGAGGGTAGTGCTCAGGACGCACCCCTCCTTCATGCCCAAGGTACCGTCGGACTTCCATCTCAACGAACCCTTGGTGTTACCTGTGTTCTTCCCGTCGCCTTCGTCGCCGGCTGAGAGGACTTTGCACTCGCTGGATGTAGCTAGAGCGCTGAAGTTCTACGTGGACCGCACGAAGGGTTTTCGGAAGACGTCACAACTCTTTGTGAACTTTGGACCTGTCAATCAGGGGAAGGCTCTCTCGAAGGCTTCCATCTCCAGATGGCTCTCCGGCTGTATCATGTGCTGTCACCGGTTGGCAAACCGACCGCTGCCTGGCCGTCCGAGAGCCCATTCCACCAGAGCGATCGCAGCTACCACGGCGTTCCTATCTGGTGTGCCCCTGCTGGACATATGCAGGGCTGCTACGTGGAGGTCGACGCACACCTTCACGAAATTCTACTGCGTCGACCGGGATTCCAGGGAGGAGTCCAGGGTCCGCCAAGCAGTGCTGCGCAACCTGTTCGCCTGAGGTGAGCCTGGTGAGGAGGTAAGATGCTTAATGTTGAGTTGATGTGATGCTTAATGTTGAGCCTTTGCCACCTCCCGTGGTTGTGCATGTGTGTACTGCTATGTATTCTTTATTCATGAGCATGTGAATCCATGCCAGACCCCATGCTGGAGAAGGAACAAGTTACTTACCTGTAACTGTTGTTCTCCAGCATGGGTCTGGCATGGATTCACATGCGAACCCTCCCGCCTACCCCTCTGCGGCTCTTCACTTGGTCATACTGCCACTTCACGTGCTTCCAAATCTGAAGATGGCTGCCAGAGGCGGTGCTTAGGTAGAGGGCAGTCATTGGCTGTGGTCAGTATGACGCAGAGACCAGTGATTGGTTATTACTACGAAAGACAGATCAGAAACGAAACTGATACTGGTTTTTTCTTTACCGAGGATTCCCAGCCTGACGACGGGGAATATTCATGAGCATGTGAATCCATGCCAGACCCATGCTGGAGAACAACAGTTACAGGTAAGTAACTTGTTCCTTCTTCACTTAGCAAACATGGGGCTGCTGGGATTTAAATCTTGTGTTACAATTTTTAACATGCATCCCATTTGAACCCATGCATTCATGTCCATTAAGACTATTAAAACTAAGAGATTTTTGTTAGTCGCAATCACATCTGCCCGCCGGGTGAGCAAATTGCAAGCATCCATATAAGGTCTTCCATAAGGATAAGTTGATTCTTAAAGTAAGACCTTTGTTTCTCTAAAAAAATAGTCTCTGAGTTTCATTTGTCCTAAAACATAGTTTTAGCAACTTTCTATCCCCCTTCTCATCCTGGAAAGGAGGTGGAGAGTTTACGTAGACTGGATCCCAGGAGGGCTGTCAATTTTTATATCTCGTGAATGTCACAAATTTGCCAGGATGACCAATTATTTATCGGATATACAGATCATAAATTGAGTCTGGCAATAACAAAACAGACTCTGTCCAGATAATTATTCTGGCTATCCAAGAATGCTATGGATTGGCAGGTAAAGATCCCCCAGAGGATCTAAGAGCTCACTCAACCAGGGGCATGGCTATTTTTTCCGCTCTTCAGAGAGGAGTACCAATTAAAGACATTTGTGTGGCAGCCACGTAATCTACCAAACACACCTTTGTAAAACATTACACCCTGGACACTTCTTCTACTCAAGAGGGAACTTTTGGGAAAGTTGCCTTGCACTTTCTCTATGATAACTGCTAAGGACACATCTAAATTAATTTCCCTCCCCCAAGGCCATTACTGCCTTGGGAGGCTATCAAAGATAAGGAATAAGTGGGAGGACACATTCCATTTTAAGAACAATTTACTTACCGCTGGTAACGTTCTTTTGATTGGATGTTCCTCCCACATGTTCTTCATCGCCCCTGCCAACCTACCCCACTGCAGAACTTATGTGTTTTACACTCTATGCTCTCTGAGAGCTAAATATGCTGCGGATAACGTTGACGATCAGACGGACACTCTCGAGGGACATCGAGTCATCGATGCTACCGCACAGCACCCTATGTCGAGAATGTTCTTTTCCGAAGCAGCTGAAGCTGGAAAGATAATTATCAAAGATGAGGAATATGTGGGAGGAACATCCAATCGAAAGAATGTTACCAGGGGTAAGTAACTTGTTCTTTCACATTAAACAATACCCACACAGCATTGTTGCAAGAACCACCAAAGAGTGAAGTGGTAACGTCAACTGTGGTTAGCACCACCACCACTACAGAAGAAGCAGATAAAAACCCTGAAGGTGGCTTAGACATTCAATTCAAAGTATATTTGACACTACTCAGGAGCTCATATTGAACTGTGGTGGCATCTCAGCCTAATGGACTCCATCTATGCACTTCGTCTCATTGACACCAATTACATTAGTATTGTTGAAGAATTGGAAAACAAGCATTTAGCTACTGCAATCATGTATTTTGAATCTACAGAGATTAGGAACAAAGTCTTAAATTATCACATAGAATTTCTGAAGCGCAGATACATTTGCTGCCTAGTGTAAGGTGCAAATGAAGAAGACTGACACAAAGGTGGCATGGTGGTTGGTAAAGACATTTATTGTTTGTGAAAAGATAGAGAAAAGCCTATCTGTCCCTATTTCTACAAGGGGTTTCCCAGCCTCAACTAAAGACTAAAAAGGATATGTCAGTTTTAATCAAGTGTCTACCGTCCTGTGTCAAAATCCCTAGTTCTATCCCTCAACGCGTAACTAAATGCCCAGGAGAATGGCTTCTTTCTCCTGGTTTGGTGATCACAGTTCAGTTTAGGAATTTTCAATAGTTCTCACCAGGGGAAATGACTCCCTTCCCCTGATTAGTGTACTCCTAACATGGCAAAATTTAAACAATGTTCACCAGGAGGAATTACACCCTTCCCCTGGTCAGCGTATCCTCAACACAGCAAAGTTCAAATAATGTTCACAAGAGGAAAGGACTCCCTTCCCCTGGTTGAAAGTGTTCTCAAACAAAAGCAACACGCCCAATAACCCTTCTCCTCTTGGGTCGTTGTTGTATCAGGGGGAATGACTCCCTTCCCCGGCTTGAAAGTTCTTTTAAGACTTAGTAGTCAAAGGCCAGGGGAAATGACTCCTTTTCCCTGGCTAGAAGCTTGTTCTTACTTCCATCACTTGACATCAGGAGGATGACTCCCTCCTTCTTATGCTTCTCATTACAACTTGTCACTCACAAAAGACCCAGGGAGAATGACTCCCTTCCCTTGGACACTGCAATGTCTCCTCTGTTCAATACCATATAAAGTTCCAAATATGGTTCGTCCCAGATCAAGGTTCTTCTTCTTTGACTTGGCAGATCTGGGTCACTGACCTGCCAAGTACTGCCACTCTCTCTCTCTAGACTTGGGTCCTCGACCCGGGTCTCTCTTCTTGGACTCAGCCTACTGGGTTCATTACCCTGCCATGTACTGCCACAAGCAGGATGACTCGTATTATTCTCTTGATTAGGGTTATCGATGCAGTTTACTCTTATTCTCCTTGGGTGTAGGTCCTTGGCCCTTCCCTGGTGGTCAATGGAATTCCCCCATCCAATGGCACAAAGAGGAAGAGCTTTCAGGTAGGTTTGACGCCCAGAAGAGCCAATTTGGGTGTCCCAACCATTAGGCCAAGGGAGAGTCTTTAATGCCTGTTTCCCTTCTAACTCCAAGTCCCTTCCGGGTCTCCCGTACCTCCCTTTACCTTCACAAGGATATTGGTAGGCCGCCGGGGCTTCCAAGGACAATGGTTTGCCTCTCTGCTGCTTCGGGCTTCTGCTGCATCTGCGACAGCCATGTAGCTTCCCTCTGCGCGGCTCGATTTCTCTGCGGTTTTCTCTGCGTCTGCGATGGCAGTGCAATCTCCCTGTCTGCAGCTCGCTTTTGTTGGGTTTCTCTCCACGTCTCTCACGTCAGAGGGGTACCTCCTTGCATGGTTCAGCTTCCTTCTGACCTTTGGGATTGCTCCTGCGGCACCCGAGAAGAAAGGCTGCAGCAACTCTGCAGCATCCTCTGTGCTTCTCCTTCTCTGGTCCACCGATCGGCTTTGAAACTCCCGCACCTGGGAGTTTCCACAGCTGCTGCCTGTATCGGCTGGAGTCGACAGGTAGCTTTGTCCCTCTCTGGTTTTTATATAATGTAGCCGGTTCGCAATCGGATTGTTGTATAAGTTCTTCATCTCTTTTGTTGTTTTGATCTTGGTACAGGCACGGGCCGCCTCATACCAGTACTTAGGTGGCAAGCGATCTTCATGTTTCCTACACTCTTCCTCATCATAGTACTTTCAGGTTCCCTATAGTTCTCTACCTGATAACGATAAATGGGTTTACTCTCTAAGAAGAGGTTATTCGAGGAAAGAGAGGTTAGAGTGTGTGGGGTGTATTGGTGTTACAAGGGCTATACCCTAGATGCTCGTACTCATCCCTAGAGAGGGGTGTCCCTCCCCATGAGAACCTCCCGCATTATATCACCCCCATGGGACTATCGGCTAGTGGCCTCACCTCCCTGGCCTCATTGGAAGGGGCTCCCCCTCAGGGAGATGTGAGGACATCTAGTAAATCGTCACATGGTACCCAAATAAGTAAAGGACCCATAAATATGACTTCAAAAGAACCCCCTTTTTAGGTTGTGGAGCAACAATTGGATGGTGATATGTGTTTATCAGTGAACTCGCAAGGACATAGGAGAATGTATTACAAACCCACTGCTTCGATCACACATCAAGATCCTGAAATTACAGAGAGGTCCTCGCTTGCCAGAGCGCTATAAAAAAAATAATTTCATGGCCGTACCCTCTGGGCTTGTCTACTGAGCTGGAACACCTGGGGACACTTCCACTACCAGCAAGAGGATGGAATCTGGCACCTGTTAGAAGAATTTACTGTGATTGCCCTTCAGGAAACTTGGGCGGTAGAGGAATTATTATATCCCGAAGGAAGAAGCACCATTCAAAAAAAGGCCACACAGGGGAAAATTGGAAGACCCAAGGGATGCCTGTTGATCAGTATCGTACATTTACTTACTCTTCTCCCCATTGAAACTCACTCAGAGTTTATTTTAGCAGGATACATTAACCGCAAATGGATTTCTAAGCATCATAAATCACTGATCTTCTACATCTATGACCCTCCAAGAGGCATCTATACTTCAACCATCATAGAACATCTTGAATTGCTGCTAAATACATATGATATGCAAGCTGATAAACTAATCTTCATTTTAGGAGACTTCAATGCAAGAATCCCCGGCACCAAGCACGAAGAAGCAGAAAGCATACTAGGCATTCCCCTGCCACATTGAAGCAGGCAAATAGCAACACCAAGGGCTTGAAATGGCACTCTTTTAGGGCTGGGCGATATATTGAGTTTTGGAGATATAGCAATATATTTTCAAAATCGATATAGGATGAGCAAATATGATTAACATTGAGATATATACATGTATATATATATATTATTACATTTACACAGCTGTTTGTATTCTCAAACAGGAAGAGGAACCCCTATTTGCACTCTATTTTGATCAATCGGATTCATTATGATACTGGCGGTATAATTCTTTTTCCGGCACCCGCAAATGGGCAATTACCGGGTCATTACAGGCACCAGAAAATATTCTTCCCCATTCCCATTTGAGCACGATAGGGAAGCCGGATTCGTGAATGGTGCTGGTGCATCCGACATGCGCTGCTCGCGGGTGCCGGTACGCCCCCCAGGTCAGATCTTGCGGGAGAAAAGGTTGAACTCGTAGTTTGCCGGTCCGGAAGTAACGGCACCGATAGATTACCGGCGCCGTTACTACCGGACCGGAAAACATATAATGAGGCCCAATGTCTTCTAAATAAAGGTGTTTGTGACATCTCACATGTAGTTGATGGCTTACAACTGAGCATTTAACCCACATAAACAATACTGATATATATTTTGTATATCGCCACTCAGCCCAAACATATTGAGATATGACTTTTGGTCCATATCACCCAGCCATACACTCTTTCCTTAGAAGCCATGGCTTCAGGCTTCACCATGCTGAATGGCTGTTGCCAGAAGCATATGCCAGGTGAATACACTAGGATCAGTTCCAACTGTGCATCCACTATTGGTTATTGGTTCAACTAAGCACGCTTCTTCCACCTCATCACTGGATTAGAAATCGAACATACAGAGGAAAGTGACCACTTTCCTCTCATTGTCACTTGTGAATCCAACCCTCTAGCACAGACTTATGAGCAGATTGGTAGTGTGGATTGTAATAACAGAGCTAAAAGGATCATCTGGAAATGTGGAAAACTCTGTCACGATTATTTGAGAAACAGTTGCTACGTCCCTCCTTTTTTAAACAACCCTAACACTCTACAATCTTTGGAGAAAAACACAGGACCCGAGTGACTGTCCGATTACGAAGCCTTCATCAAGGACATTGTTTCTTATATTTTCAGGACCTCAGAAGCAAGTAGACGAAGATTAATTGCTGACTCAAATAACAATCCTATTGTCCATCAAAATCGAAAGTTTTTGACATGGTTATATGGAATAGCAAACGTGAACTTAGCAAGGATCTCAGAAGGGCAGAAGGACGCAGAAATGGGAACCAGAACATTGCGGAGTGCTGTAAAACCCTAAAAAGAGCATATCGCCAATGGCTGCGTAAATACAGGACTAGTCTGAAACTGGCCACATGGAGAGACCTAATAATGATTGTCAAGGATAACGATTCTTGAACGTTTTAGCAATTGGTGAATGGTACAAAAGGGAACGCAAAGTTGGCGAGTGGAGTCTCTAAAGAAGCATGGGAATGTTGCATTGCACAGACTTTGGAGTTTAAGGAGACAGTACCTGGCGCGGAGTGGCCTGGAAACTTGACCATATTCATGAAAATATCTTAAAATACATTAGGAAAAGTAAGAACGCCACAGTGCCAGGTCCCAATTGCATTTGTAATTCCTTTCTGAAACCCAACTCAGAAACATGGAGCAATATTTTGTTAAATCTTTTCCAACATATTAGCCTGAGCGTATTACTTCTGGAATCTTGGAGAAAGAGCATCATAGTCCCAATCTAAAAAACGTGGCTCATACTCTGAACAATAAAGCTATAGGATTCTCACTCTGCTAGATGCCCCGGGGAGACTATTCGCAAGAATCTTACTGGAAGATCTTCTCACTTGGACCAACAACAACCACATTCAGCCATTTAACCAAATGGGTTTTAGAAAAGGCTTTTCGATGATGGACAGCATAATCGTCCTTGTCTCAATAGTAGAAATAGTTTTTTACCATTTCTGGTCCCCTGGGTTACTAGTTTCATAACCCTTTTCTTCAAGGAGGGCATTGTTCCAGATTGCCTCAAGGAGGCATAAATATCTCCTTTATTAAAACAGGAAAATCTCGACCCTACTGACCCTGTAAGCAATAGACCTATTACGAATGTCTGTTATCTAGTGAAGATTAGTGACTAAGTGGCCACCATCAATACCAGGGCTTTGTCGAGCAACAGGGAATTCTCGCTGTAGGACAATCAGGCTTCCGTACAAAGCATGGAAGGAGACTGCTTACTTGATTTGAAGCCTAAATTAGACAATAACATAGACGGGGTGGTTTGGCATTGCTCCTTTTACTCGACCTGTCCGCCACTTTTGATTTGGTGAATCATGAGATGATGGTGGACAGATTGCTTGGCATTGGTAAATGTTTGGAGGTAGCAGCCACATGGTTTTCATCCTTCCTGGGGCCGAGAATGGCATGAGTGACTAATGAGGACTACCAGTCACAGCAGGTTCCCCTTCACTGTGGTGTCCCGCAGGGCTCGTGCTTATCACTGTTGCATTTTAATATCTATTCAAGACCATTATGTGATTGTCTGGATGTCAGGGTGTGCAGGTTGCTAATTATGTGGACGACACCCAGATCATCCTGGAATTGTCAGGGTCATACGCAAAGGACCTGGCAAGGGTAAATTACATTTTTGTTGCCATAATTATATGGATGGCCAGGAACTCATTGGCCTTAAATAATTAAAAAAACTGAGACTCTGATTCTTGGTACGGGTGCCAAGTTGAAAAAATTGGACACCCAATATAGTGCCTTCATGATTGAAGGAAACATGATCTTGGTTTCAGAATATGGAAATACGTTGGCGGTCTTCTTTGATCCCTTATTGACTTTAAAGAAGTATGTCTCCTATTTAAGCTCTTGTACGTTCATGATACACTTACTTTGGCAGAATCGCCCCTACCTTTCAGAAAAAAACAGAGCTCTGATTGCAGCAGCAGCGAATAACACAAAACGTGACTACTGTAACAGCCTGTTGGTGGGGACTACTGAGAGCAACATTCGAAGGCGCCAAGTGATTCAGAATGGAGCAGTCCTTGCCACCTGTGGTATGGACCGTAGGGCTCACATTGCTCAGTCCCGTAGCTAACTGCATTGGCTTCCTGTACAACAGTGAATACACTTTAAGGCATCTAGCCTGGTATATAAATACTTGGCTGGCGAAGCCACAATGTACTTATCTTTATGTGTCAAGAGAGTGCCTATTAGGCGCACCCTGCGTTCAAACAAGAAAGATTTACTGGTACAGCTGCGTTGCACATTGAAAAAGATTGAAGGATCCATCGAGCTTCAATTCATGGGCACCTACCACATGGAATGCCTTACCGAGTTCACTTAGGCTTGTCCCGTCTACGGCACAATTCAAAAAGAGTTTAAAAACCTTACTTTTTAATAAAGGAGTTGATTAAGACCTCGAGATTGCTCTAAATCCGCCTCCTTAATTGTTCTGTGCTGTATGTTATGTGAGTGCACTGAGGCCTTAGTTCGTGTTAGCACAATATAAAAACTCTCGTGACACACTGAGAGCAGGCCAGTATAGTCCCTTACATAAGGTGACGACAGGTTCAAAATTAGTACCTATGATCCATGATTTGACAGCAGCTTGACGTACAGGGTGGTAACAGGCTGCCATGCGAGTTAATAGGCCTGAGTGCAACAACGTCCTTTGAAAAAGCTGCAGGCATTGCCACACTCCCTGTACGGTCTTTCATACTCGCCATTGTGGCTATTAGAAACTAGGCCAGCCATGCTGTAGTCTGACAGAATATTTTTAGTATGAATAATGTGTCACTGGAAGCACACAACCCTTGTTTCCACACGCAAAATTAACAAACCACAAAAATATGGCTGCCATGCAAATGGCTAAACTACAAAAAAGATGGCTTCCATGCAAATGGCTAACGAGTGTACCGCGGGAGCCATCCTCCATTTTCATGGCAGACAAGGAAGGTGGACTTGAGCATGGGAGTGATCAGGGAGTGAGCCAGGAGGAAGGCAGAGTAAGTACTGGTTGTAGGGCAGGTAGGCTGAAGGGTTGTGGGGGCAATGAGGCACAGTGGCCGACCCGGGGTAAATTGTGGCAGAAAGTGTGGCAGAGGAAAGACACCGGGTAGCCAACCAGAATGCTAGCATCAAGCAGTTGATAATGTCATGATCCAAGCAACCTGATCAGCTGCTTGGCCTCCACCGGGTGCTTGTATTCTTGTTAACACTCCCAGCATATTCATGAAATTGTTGAAGTGGACAATACATTAAAGAATGCTCTGTGTAGTTGATTTAGGATTTCAGATCTGCTTACCATCTGTTGCATCTGCATCCAAAGTGGCACCCACGGAGGAGTTTTATCTTCCAGGAAACATTGGCCTACTAGCTTTCTTTGTGTCCCAGGGCCAGAAGCTAATGAATCGTATCTTCAGAATATGGTTGCTACAGTATAACTCACGATAAGGGCTTGGAAGAAGTTTGCCGGATTCTACAAACTGCACACTACACTGAACAGATGGTGGTGTAAAAAAGTAAGATGCGGAACAGCTAAGGCATTGCTTTCTAAATCCGACATTTAGTACAAAATATAGATCTGCAGGCAATGATAGAAAAGGCTTCTTATGAAATGCAAGTCATTTTGTTCAGTAGTTTGTTTCAGCACTATATTAGGCTTAGTATTAATTTTGCTCACTGGATGGGAACCGCAACAAAGGTTGCATGAAAAATGCCTCCTTGTGTATATGGCTTTCACATAAAAGGTAATTTGCAGACATAAAGGAAATAATTATTGCCATACCAAACGTACAACCCTTTAATAATAAGAAAAAGTTGATGCAAGCGCATTTGGACTTCCAGAAGGGTTCCTGAGAGATCAGGGAAAAGAGAATACATATTTGCCTTTACTTCATGTACGCTGAACCCTGCAAAAGAAAATCACTCTGTGATTGCATGTGAAATGCTTGCATGACTCTGGGTAATGGAACATTTTCACCAATATCCATGGCAAAGTTGGTACATGAAAGGTTTACATTTGTTCGTATTGTACACAGAAATGTGACCAATGGAGTAGGAAGCATTGTCAACATGTTTCACACAATCATGGAGCTTCTTCAGGATTTAAAATAATTTCATTCTTCAAATGGTTAAGTGCTGTTAAGTACTGTTGGTGATTCTTGATATCACGTCAGATGCTTGTAGAACCTCCTTGTGCCTCTCGCTTGTGGTGACGTTAATGTGCTATGAATGGATCAAAAATAATTGGTCTGCACTTTATCCATTTAAGAAGAAAAATAGCCCAATGGTAGCATTACACTTAGTTTTAAATAAGTAATGGAGTGTATGTGTGTGTGTGTGCACTCAGAAACACACAGTAGTACACCAGGGTGCCATCGTGTACCTGCAGTTTTATTGTGTCCTGCTTACCATGTGTAGAGGAAAGGGAAGAGGGCAATTGGTTGAGAATGTAATTGTGTGTGATGTTATGATCAGGGTGCACAATTTCCACTCGCCACTGGCTAGTGATGACTCTTGGCAAGTAAGAAATGGTGTGTTGTGTATGTATAGCATTGAGGTGTCAGGTGACTTGTTTATGGCTGGCTAGAAGCTTGCAACTTGCATTTGTGCCCTCTGATGATGTCATAGCTAGTGAATACAGACTAGTTATCGTCAGGGCCTGTAAAAGAGCACACAGTGCTGGATTCACAAATAGTTTTTTCTGGAAACAAATCCATTTGTGGCCAGAAAAGTACACCTGGAGAATATTGGGCCTAATTCATGAAACTGAAAAAAGTCCATTTATGGCCACGTTTGATGATAAAAGGACTACCTGTTACTGAGGGCCTAGCGCCATGTACAATAAGAAAAGTGTCATTCCGTAATGGAACGACACTTTGCTTATTTACCCCATGTTCTTTGCCTGTATTTATAAAGATACAGAATATGGAGCAAATATGAAAAGTCTTGTTTCATCACGCAGTGACAACTTTAATTTTTGCTAACAAAGGATCATGGGAAGGTTCCCACAGAGATGAAGAGGAGATGACCCAGAGGATGGATGATTGATTTACATAATACCAGGAAAAATAAAGATTAAAGAAAAAAAAGCCATACCTGTTCTGTGGTAATGAAGCACTTTGAGAAAAAAAAATATGAAGATGAAAATAACTATTTTTTTTCTTCTAAACAATTCCCCACAACTATATGCATCGGAAACCACTGTAGCCTCCTCCCATACTCCCCTTATATTTTTATAACCCAACAACCCCTCCTCCCCCACATAATTGTGGGGAAATGTGCATCCAGAAATTGAGTATTTTGGTCTTCAAAATGTTTTCATGCTCCGTAATTGGCTGATACTGTAAACAAACAACAATGTAGAATCCAAAGCAGTAGATCTATGAAAAATTCCATCAAAAGGAATGAAAAAAATAAATACAAAACCAAACTCCAAAAGGTAGATGTTGGTGTCTGTGTAGTTCCACGTAAACAAATGTAAACAAATGAATAAACACAAAATTCATACCCTGTGTTTGAAGTAGAATATGGGACCAAAATAGTCACTCAATCACTGATTTCGGTAAAGGAAGAGAGAACCACCTCTAAAAAAAATACACAAAAATGGACTAATGTAATGATGCACCAAAAGAAATTATGAAAGAGTTCAAACAGACCAAAAAGTTACGCGGAAATAAGGATCACCTATAGTCAATAGCATGTACTCATCCAAAGGGTTATAGTGCAGTCATGCAGTTCTGTGCTACTAGCGTTAGTGAACAACAGTGTATTGCTCTGTTCTAAAGTACTGAATTGTGCGCAGGAATTTCTAATTTTACAATGAATGGGCGAGAGAGGTTTAAGGCCATACCATGCTACTTTGCCTATGCAAAAGGGGTGTGGCTGTAGGAATGTCAATGGATAGGCAGTGCACATAAAGCACGGAACATGGTGTAACCTGGATAACACACAAAAAGAAACTTCAAATTTCGGATGCAGGCAAATATGCAGGAATAAGATTACCTTTTGCCGCACAAGTAGCCAATTACTGGTGCTTGCAAAACCTATAACGAGTCGCAGGTTAACTTTTTGCTATCCAGGTCCGTGAGAATTGAGGAACTTACACCAAGATTTGACAGTCCATTTTTTAATTGTTTTTCTCTCCTGAACATATGGGGGTCTATCCCCCGTTATCTTCGATCTGCAGCAGTGACATAGCCCGCATAGGTTTACCTAAGTGGAACAGTGCCCATAATTGGCCCTAATCGACTACGCTTCACCAGCAACAGTGTCACTGCTGTCACAAAGTTCAGGAATTCTATTTTCCATGAGTTACAAACTCACAGTGTGCCACAAGCGGGCCATAAATGCCTAATCTTCTCTATTACGACCCGTCTACCAGGAGATGCCCCCTGTGGGGCAACAGCACAGGTTTCATGGTCTGCAACCCAAGCCGTCACCCACCTGTGTGGGAAAAGCAAGCGAAAGCAGCCAGCAAGCTTGTGATTGTTACCAACAGTTCCCGATTTCCGATCCAAACCAGAGGCGACTAAATGATTTGGAGAAGGCACGGATTCTGAGGTGAGCAACCAGAGGTTTAGGTTGCTCTCTTGGAATATCGCAGGGGTGAACAGGCAATTGGAAGACCTTATGTGGATTCCTTTATTTGTGGATATAATGTAATTGCCTTGCAGGAGACTTGGGCCTTGGACCCTGGCATTTTACATGGTTATCAGTCTTTGTGTCCCGGCCACCAAGGGCTTGAGGGCAGGCCTCGGGGCGGGGGGGGCGTATTGGTCTGGATTGAGTCTTTGGGTTGGGAGGTGAAGATAGTTAATACTCAATCCTCTGATGTTCTTATGTTTATCAATAAACTTAACGCCTTAGAGTCTTTATGTTTAATGAATGTTTATAACAAACTCTCTGGTTTCAGGGGAATAGCCTGCACGGAAAGGCTTCAAATGGCGTTAGCTGGCAATGATTTTGAGTGGTCACAACATTCCTTTATAGTGATGGTGGAAGATTTCAACCTACAGTTGGAACCAATCGACCAGCTTGAAGGTCTGTGGGCTGGCCAAGATCAAGCATGGGATATTCCTGACTTGGTGGTGCCCCAACCACTAACAAAGTATCCTCTAGCAGCCCAACCATCCACCATCTCATACAACCTCAACCTGAGAGTCTGTAATGGCAGTTTTGATACTGATCAAGCTGCCAAGAAGACTTTTATTGGGTTTAGGGGTAGTACCTTAATTGATTATAGCCTAATCTCAGTATTTGAGTGGGCACGGGTAGGCGATTTTAGACCCAACAATAGGTCCGAAAGTGACAATCGCCCGTTAGCCATCTATTTAAGGTGGGAAGTGCCTGGGATCGGATGGGAGGCTCTTATACAGGGCCTCCACTATGTAGGGGTCTCGGGCCCTGCTCGAAGACCACTGAAATGTACCAGAGTCTCAATGCCAGAGTCGAGGCAGAGAATGTATGCTTCGATTTCAGCCAACATTGAGGCGATCTGCAACCTAGAGAGCAAGTCTGCCTCGATCTTGTCTGAGTTTGAAAAACTTAAAAATAATGTTCTGCCGTATGTTTCGGTGCCTGTGTCCAAGCCCAAACGCAAACCTATCGAGAAGGTGGTATGGCTTGATGGTTTTTGTAGAGCGACCAAAAAAATAGAGAGGTGCGTCAGGGACCCAATGGGGGTTGACAGACGAAAGCTTTGTTACCTAAGAACCCAATATAAAAATGTAATCCATTCCAAAATGTCTGATTGCCTAAAAGGGAAATGGGAGGGCTTTTATAGAGCCTATCATGTAAGGGGCAACGTCTTGTTTTGGAAATTGGTTGCAGATTGTGATCAAAAGGGGATCCTCAATCGGCCTGCAGCATTGGTGGGGATAGATGGCGGGCCCACTTCTGTGATCTGTATGCTGCAGACTCTTCCTTAATTCGCCCCTCAGCCACCTATTGTATAACAAGCACTAATACTCTGCCTATTACCCTTCAGGACATTAGAGGACGCAATAGCTTCTACAAAAAATGGTAAGGCGGCAGGCCCAGACTTAATCCTGTCGGATCTTTATAAGGACGAGACATCCATCTGGACCCCTATATTGTGCCAGGTCTTTAATGCAACTCTCAGGCAGGATACCAGACTCATGGCACAAGGGTGGCAGGGATAGTTCGGCCAACTTCAGACCAATCTCCCTCTTAGATGGGGCCGGTAAATTGTTTGGGACCATAATATCGGAATACCTACAATTATGGGTCGACCAAAAAAGGCTGAGTAGTATACACCAGGCAGGGATCCAAAAGAGCAGTGGGACAGTGGATTAGTGTCTTATGTTTTTTCCTTATCATTCAAAAATACTCTGTCCTACTGAAAATATGCCTGTATGTACTGTTTGTGGACCTTAGGACAGCATTTGATTCTGTGCTCTGTGAGCAGTTATGGCAGGTGCTGGTGAAGCATAAGGTCTAAGAGTACCTGATTAGTATTATATCATCACTCTACTCGAATACCGCCTCCTGTGTACGCTATAACATGGGTGGCGACCTAACATAATTCTTTGAGGTGACTCTGAGTGTTAGGCAGGGCTGTGCCATGGCACCACCTTTATTCAATCACTACATACAGGAGATCATAGATGAGTTATTAAGGGGTGCCAGGGCTGGCCTAAGTTGTCTGCAACTAAGTTTCCAGCATTATTCTATGCGAACGATGCTGTTTTAATAGCAACTACACCGCAGGGTCTTCGAATAAATGAGGCAAAAACCAAGACGATTGTTATTAAGCTGAAATTCGGGAAGAACTTCTTACTCCAAATAAAGATTGATGATACTTTAATCCAACAAATCGATAGTTTCGACTAACTAGGTGTGAGACTTCAGGCGAGCCCAGGATGAGCTCTTCTGATAAATAGGGCTGCTGTTACGCTGAATAAATTTAGTGGAGCTATTTTATCCTTTTTTACTTGTCAAGGGTGTGGTGCAATTACGCCTGCACTAGATCTCTACCAGAAGCTGGCGGTTTCAGCCGCCCTTCATGGTTCAGAGCTATGAGGATTTGAGGATGTCGAGATGATTCTTAGAAAGGAAAACAACTTCCTGAAGAAACTGCTATTATGACCCCATGAGTGCTCCGACTGCCTTAGTTCATCCGGAATACGGCACAATCCCCTTAAGCACTGATCTTATGTATTGGCCTGTCTCCTTATGGATTAGTGTTTATACCCAACCAGCTTTGGAACCGTGTAGGGACCACTCTTAAATATTATGTCTCTTGAAGGAGCAAGTGGCCTGAAATGGCTTTTCCACATAAAAACATAAAATCATTATTCTGTTTGAAAGTGGGCAGGTTTTGGAATGACCATGGGACCCTTTGTGCATCGAGCTGGAGCCGAAGTAAGTCGCTTATAAGAAACAGATCAAGGAATCTACTCACTGAGGCTTCAAAGCTAAGGTTGCGTTCGGATTACTTGGATCAAAGGCACACAGACTGTTTTAAAGCCTACTTGGACCTGATCACGCCCGGATGTGCAAGATCACTTTATATAAGGCTTTGATTAGGGATCCTACCAATTCTGCTTTTACTTCCAAATGGAAAGATTCAGAATCAGCGAGCTGCCTCTATGTGGTGCCGCCGAGGAGACAAATGCACATTTCTTTTTATCTTGTAAGTCCACTCAGCGGCTAATGCGGTTGTTTTTGAGACCCCTATTGCTGGAGACATGTATCAAAACACAGGGCCATGCCTTAGAACTTATGGTTCAATGCCTTATCCCATCAACGGTATGCTCTGTGGACAGTTATCTGCACAGAGCATGGTGGCTGAGGGGATGGCTGCACATTAACTTGGGTTCCAGGCTGCAAGTATTTCTCTCCTAGTTTTCCAATAATTTCCCACATGGCATTGCCCATTTGTCCACGACATCCAAAGCCTTATGTTGCTGCAACAGACCTTTTTAGTGAAACACATACATTTTTTATCCATAGTGTTTTTTGCAGTTATTTTAATTGTGACCAAAATGTGCCATCCTCTAATTCCAAAGTATTTCAAGCTAGTATTATTATCATAACACACAAAAGGCCAATTGATTTTATGTGTTGTCTATTTTAATAAACAAATTAAACCCATATTTAACATGAAGTGCAACAATGGTTGTAAGAGTGAATAGACCACATTGGTTTGTAATGATTCCCTTTTTTAGTTTATTTTGGACTATTAGGTGTCGTTTGCGATACCTATAAGCTAAACCTATTGCATTATTGTACAGATGGGGAGGAGTTCCATATGAGGAGGGACACACAGCCTGTAGGTGTTGTTTGATTATGTGCCCACCAATTGACTGCCCATGACCATGCCCCAGTTCCTGCTCCTCCCCGCCCAAAACACTTCCTTGTGGCAACTCTGTGAGCTCAATTTAATCAAGCCTTACCTTCAAACTTTGCACTCTGCCAGTGTTTTTTCAAGGAAGTCTTCTGAGAGTTAATGACTTAATTGGAGTTGTAAGCCTGCTACTCATGTAATAAAAAAATGTCTAAAAATGTCGTACCAGGTCTGCCTTCAGCCACTCTATTTATAAGCACTCTGCGTGCCCTTCACTGAGGTCCTTTAAAATCAGCATTGGCAAAGCAAGTCTGAACAGAGGGACCAGAAATTACTGAACCCCCATTAGACTGTCCATTGGACTGTCTGACCCATCTTATTATCATATTATCAAAAAGCCTGTAGTTAGTTGCACATTCATTTGTTAGCCATATTCAACTCCTAAGCCAAATGTGTCGCTGAGCCATATCTCGCATATGGGTAGATTGTGTTAAGTCAGCCATATCTCGCATCTAGGCAGATTGTGTTAGTCAGCCACATCTCGCAATTAGGTAGATTGTGTCAGTCATCCAAATCTCGCATCTAGGTAGATTGTGTCAGTCAGCCAGCCATATCTCACATCTAGGTAGTTTGTGTTAGTCAGCCATATCTCGCACTCGGACAAATTGGGTCAGGTAGTAACATCTCACATCTAGGCAAAATGGCCACTCTTGGACTCGCAGCAAAGGTATTTAACGCCCCCTCCCTCCGCCCTTGTATCCCAAACTTTATAGTTACTGCCTGCATTGTTATACCCCCATCTCGGCGTTTCAACATATTTCCAGCTGTTCCAAACCTAGATGCCGCGGCAGTTTACTGTCTACTGTTGTATCCCCATTTAGGCATATCTTCCTCTATACATGTGTCTGAAATCCACATGTTACTCATTGAACTGTACTGTTGTAGGCCCATTTAGGTGTTTCTCCCGCTATCCAGGTGTCCCAGATGCAGGTGCTACTGCATTGTACTGTCTCCTGTTTTCAGCCCATTTAGGCATTTCTCCTGCTATCCAGGTGTCCCAAATCAAGATGCTACTTCTTGACCTCTGTCGCCTTCAATACTATTGATCACACCATCCTCCTAGACAGGCTACACTCGTTAGGAATCAAAGATACTGCCCGCTGTTGGATCTCCTATTTTATCTCTAATCGCTCACAAATCATGCTCCTCCACCCGTTCAACTCCACCTCACAACCAGTAGCAAAAGGGGTCCCACAAGGACCATCCCTATCTCCCCTGCTCTTCAACATCTCTCTAAACCCTCTGCCCGCATTCATCCGCTCCCACAATCTTACCTTCTACAACTACTCAGACGACACTCACATCACCATTAAAATCCCAAAATCGCCAGGCTCCAACCGTCCAGATCTGTCATCATACCTCTCAGATATGGCCTCCAGGATGACGACAACCACCCCATCCTCAATCTTGGAAAAACTGAAATCCTACTCTGCAGGAAAAAAGGACTCCTCCCCCAACCTGTCCCCTGGCCGCAATCCTTCGACTCCCCACTGGCAACTTCCACCTCGGTAAGAAACATTGGATGCACACTGGACACAGATGTATCCCTCTCCCAACACATCAACTCTGTATCCAGAACCTGTTTCTTCCATCTACGCATCCTCAGGTGTATTTTCCCTTACCTTACCTATCCTCATCGTTTCTCCGCCATCATCCTCTCCCGCATAGACCACGCATACTGCCTTTACCTATGCGCACTAGCGTTTCAGCTAAGGAAACCGCAAAGAATCCAAAATGCTGCAGCCCGCCTGCTCATTAACCTACCTCCCAGAGAACACATCAGCCCCACTCTTAAGAGTCCTCCATTGGGTCTATATTGGTCGACACACTACCTTTTAAAACCATGTGCATCACCCACTGGGCCACCCACAACACCGGCCCAGAATTCTTTCAAGACAGTCACTTAATACCAACCCTCAATGACTCTCAGATCTTGCACAACCTCTCTACTGGTTGTCCCACATTACAACTCCTCCAGACTGGGCGGATCCTCTTTCTCGTCCAAGCGCTGATCATCTGGAACTCCCTACCCCTGCAAATTCATAATATTGACAATCACCTGGCATTTAGAAAGACCCTCAAAACCTGGCATTTCCCTCCCTCCTCTTCAAACCCTCTTGCACACTACACTCTCAGTAGGCGCACAGAAACACTCACCCAAACACAACACTCTTACCCGCCAATACCCCACGGATACCGGCAGCGTTCGAAGAGGCAAACTGTAACATACCATTGTCCTCGCCCGTCTCTCCGGGCCCTACTCCTAAAGCACAGACTTTCGTTCCAGGGACACCACGAATAGCGAGACCAGACAATCGCAATGGACCAAGAAAAAAGAAAACTGCTGTCGAACTCCATCCAAGCATACGGTACGTATATTTTACACCACGTTTGTGGACTCAGGCCACAGGCACAGCAACACATCCATGCACCCTAGAATGCAGCTATGGCTATGCTATTCCGGTCTAGCAGCACACATAGCCATCCACACTGAAACCCCTGACTTACCTCAACCTCTGCCATTAGTATACAGCGACAACCAACGAGAAACATGTAGTCTAGCTGGGCACACATCAAATCTTCTGCACTAGCACTGTATCCTAAAGCACCAACAGCACCCATGCACGTGCCTGACCTCCGGGCTGCTTACTGGAGCCTAGCCAGCCCACCTAAGTCTTAACCTGGCAAAAATGCACACATGTATCTTTTAATTAAAGCTATTACAACCTCCTACACATGGACTGCAGTCACTGAGGGCGTTCCATCCACAAAGCGCATTGAGGCCATACAAATGGGGAAAGGGCACTATATAAAAGACAAATACAATACAATTGTGATTTGCAAGGCACTGCTTATTACATGCCCAGGTACTCGCACCATTTTGTACCTACTACCATCAATGACCAGTAATACCACTACGGCTGTGCCTGGCAAGTGCCTTTCCCATGGCTACAGAAATGGCCAAACTGTTGGCATTGCCAATGTTTTTTTCACTTTTGGTCACCCTGTGATTTTTAACTTCTTGGGACTTCCACCTATTGGTGAAGAAGCCTTCTAGCGAGGAATGCCCACACGTGGTGAAGGTAGCCCGAAGTGCTGTCACCATGGCAGCTTTTTCTGGGAGGAGAGAAGTTGTTCAGAAGGTAAATGTTACAGGTAGACCACAATGGGCATTCTGTAACATCTGCTACGAAAAATGTAATCCACTGAAGTGTTTTAGGCTTGTGTTAAATATGAAGTTGGAAAGGCGGGGTGTGATCGTGGTTTTGGTGCAGGTATCGATGCAGTGTTGAGGACCAGAACGGCGCCTATGAGTTCTCTGAAGTGGCCTGAATAGCCCTTCATGTAAGAGTTTGATGTAAGTTGTACATCTATTCAGAGTTCTTCTGGAAATGAAAAGCTATCCTCGAGTGATGGAAAATTGTACAGTGAAGAAGGACTATTTAGCAAGTGAGAAAAGGTTGAAAGGGAAGAAAAATGCATTTCGGGGAGAGAGAAACCCTGGAAGGGGGCTTTCAGAAGTGAAAGGCTGGTTGGTGTTGGATACTAGCAAAAAGGGTGCGAAATGCCAAATCTCAGTCGACAGGGAGAGATGCCAACCCTTGATGGTAAAATGGATACGTGATTGGCTGTGAGGCCCTGTCAAGCACAGCAGCCCTAGAGATTAAGAGGGAAACACTGAAAAAGAAGAGAACAGCTAAAGTACCAGAAGCTGCATTACTATACGAGGGTGAAGGCAACGTAATGGCGCGAACAACAGCGTAGAAGCAGAGATGGTGAACGAAAGGGGAACGCAAAACTTGCAAATGAGAGAAAACATGGACTTTTGAGGGGTGCAAAGTATTGTGGGTAGGTAGGGAGGGAAGCGCTGCTGAAGCGGTAACAACCGAGTGAGTGAGCCCGCCGCCACGTGACAGCGCCATGGCTGACACGCTGCTGTGAAGGTCACCTTGGAGGCGATGCAGCGCGGGAGCCAGACAGGGGAGGGGAGCTAGATGGGATGGCGCGGAGAGGAAGGAGCGGGGACGAGGGACCAAAAAGCGAGAGCCAGATGGAGGACGAGTCAAGGGCGAGATATACGGCGAGGTATGGGACGATTGCCACCAGGGAGCCGGAGTGACGCAGGAAAGGGCGCCGCAGCCATGGCAGCTTTATTGTGACGATATAGTGTATATGTTGCCCTCACCCTCCACGTAATACAATAAGGCACTGATTGGTAAAAATAGCCGAAAAAAACACAAACACGGAAATATAATCAAAGGTACGAAATTAATGGAATTTAGACCGCTTTCTCAGTCGCAGGATTCGCCTTGTGTTGAGGGCTGAACATGACCAGCTTGCAGACTCGCAAACTCACCCCGAGCTGCGCTGTTTCGCTCTGTATCTTCGGCGTTGAAATGAGCTATTCACTGTTTTGGGCCATGTTTCCTTCTGGTACAAGATTCTGCGCGCCCACAATGCTCTGATGATCTTTGCGACGCGCCAACAAGCTCTACCAACGCCTCGACTGCTTTTTTTATACAAACAAGGCCAGCAAAAGATATGCGGGGGCTCGTTTCAAAACGATGTTTGGAGGGCCCTTTGTAAACAGCTGGGGAACTCACCTGCATATGTTAGCAACACAACACTATTCCTGGTGTAGCTATAAGCATTTCAGATGCAGAAGGGCAGTGGAAAAATACTAAACCCCTTTTTTAGGGCACAACCGTTTCAGTTGGTGTAGTTTTGTATCCTAAAACGACATGTCTTAAACCACAATACATATATAATATACGAGATGGCACACAGGTAAATATTTGGGTTGGGGAGGTAGCTATGTGGTGCATACATTATTATGCATGTTTCCTAATTATATTCCAATGGGGGATTTCCCATTTAAAAATTACAGACATGGTTTGTTCTGCTTTCAGCTCTTTGGTGTATGGTGTGGGTGCATGTTTTTCAACCCTAATGAAAAATCATTAGGGTTGAAAAACATGCACCCACACCATACACCAAAGAGCTGAAAGCAGAACAAACCATGTCTGTAATTTTTAAATGCCTTTTGGACACGTCTTTCTTTTTCCAGCAGGTGCCCGTTTAGTGTCACAGCCTTTAGTTTGTCAACACTCATGCCCCCCCGTAGAGAATAGGTGCATAACATCCGCCCCTCTTTGGTGCTTCATTCTGTGGAAAAATCTTAGATAAAGCAATGGCGGGAAGGGTAGATTATCACAGGCCAGGTGAGTTGGCCTCTGCGTTGAAAAGCAACGCAGCCTGCTGGTAAGCAAGAACACTAAAAGACCCCTTAAGAAAAGCTATTACACTGTCCTTGCTAGAGTCAAGGTCGCCCAAGTTGTGGTGGCCCATTTCAATTGCAAAGGTCGCAAGGCCCTGACAGCAGATCTTGATATAATAATAATTTAGCATTTATATAGCACTACAATCCCTCAGGTATCTGAGCGCTGCTTATTATTACCCACTGTGTCTGGTACTCATTTATTGACCTCAGAAGGATGAAAGGCGGAGATTGGTTCTGCCGGGATTCAAACCTGCTTCAGCAGGCTCTGCACAGATGTTAATGAACATTTAATCTGCATGTCATAGAAATAATGACTACTTATTTGGATCCCTGCCACACAATAAAGCAGAAGTTAAGAAACGTGGCATTCTGATATTACCCTCTGTATTGGGAAGACAGCATGTCGGTTTCAGAGATAACATACACATTCAAAGGCAATTATTATTTGTGATACTTAAAAGAAAGCGAAATATATGACCCCAAAATCAAATATGAAAAGAATATGTCCGAAATAAACTATCTCATGCAAATTACATGCATCAGATGAACGGGCAATTAAGCTTAGAAACTGCTCAAAATCATGATCTTTAAAAACAATATATAGAGGGCAGCTGCGTCAGTACTTTTCAATGTCATTCTTTTGTAAATTAATCTTTACACGTTTATTTAAGTCGTTTTGTTTTAATTTAGTAAGTCAAGTGTGATTGTATTGTTTTGAAGAACATGGCAGTCCTTTGTTTGCCAATGATCAAATAACAGTGGGAGGTGGTGATCAAGCACAGCTTCAGGCCCGATCTGTACAGCGTCTAACCATTGTGAGAGCTGGATAGTAAACAGCCATCATTAGAAGAGCATCTCCAATCGCTGTACATAGAAGGGTTTACTTATATTTTGTTTGTGCTGCCCTGTAGAAATCTTCTACGGAACACATTACATTGTGGTACATTGTCTTGAAACTTGCCACGGTTGGCCACCCCAGCCTACACTTGCGTGTGTCCAGTGGAATTTGGGGGAACAAACAAAAATGATAGGGCAGGCTACCCCAGCTCCCTCCAAGTAGCTCAAGCATTGTCTTGTATCCCATATTTATACCCTGTGTTTTGCTGAAGCTTGGCAGAAACCTATTCCAGATCTATGGGTACAAAGAGCAATGCATAGAGGATACACGGTAGAAAGTTCTGAGGCACCGCCAGAAACAGGAACTGTACTGTCCTTTTGACCACAAGGCACAGGAAAGAGGTCAGCCCTTTCCTTAAAGCATCCTAGAATTGGAAGTTATAAAGCTGTTGCTATGGTACCAGAAGAACAGAAGGGAAAACGAGCCCATTGTGTCACCTTTGTAGTCTTGAACTATCCCTCACTCTGAAATACATTCTAGAAGACCATTACTTACATAATGCAAATGCTTCGAGAATCAAGCTAGTATTATCTACATGCTATGAGATTGCTGGATCTGGCAGGTGCATACCTTCTAATCCCTATCATGCATTGTCATGAGCAATTTCTGATTTTGTGATAGGACAATGGCATTTCCAGTGTTTGGTCCTTCCCTTTGGACTGAAGGCACCCCAAGAGTCCTTCAGAAGGTCCTGGCTACAGTAGTAGCTGCACTGCACCAGGGCAAGGTTTCAATCTTCCCGTATCTGGATGCCTGGTTTTTGCACGTGCCAATCCAGGTGTGCGCAGTCCTAATGTGCGTTGGTTGACTCATCAACTTTATGTTACATAGTATTTCAGCACATGATCTGAAGTTATTTTTATCCTGAATTTGCGCTCTACAAGGGTACATTTTTCTCCCAGAGCATTAGGCAATCAGGACCAGGCAGATAGTGATGTCAGTACTGCAGTGCCCAGAAACGACAATGTATCACTTGCTATGGTTCAGGGCCATAAGGCATCCTTTGTGTTGATGGTTCCATGGTGAAGATTCCAATTTAGGACATTAACTCCTAATTTCTTTGCACACTGGATCACTGATTCACACGAGTTAAACACACTGGTTCCAGGCCAAGACTCTATCAGGAGAAACCTACAATGATGCATGTTTCCACCACGCCTTTAGCAGGGGGTCCCACTCAAGCCTCCGCCAGCAATACTGATTGCAACATATCCCTGCAGCCATGGCTGGCGTGCAAATTCGGAGCACAAGGTGATCCAGGGCCGATGGTCTAAGGAAGCAAACACAATAGAGACAGCTGGAATGAGTCTATCGAGCCATGGCAGCATTTGCCACTTAAATTCTGGGAAATCTGGCAAAGAATAGACTCATATAGACAATACAATAGTACTGACCTTCTTCAATTGGCAGAGAGGAATCTAACCCAAGGCGCTTGCAGATCCTGCACAAATTCCTGGGGACTTAAGTGCGAGAATCCTTTTCTTTCATTGTCAGCTGTTTACATTCAGGGAACAGACAATATGCGGGCAAACCGACCCCTTGACAGATGGTGAATTTTATAATTGTATGCAAATAAATGTTTCCCACGAATATTCACGAGTGACGAGCGTTTTGAGGGAGCCTGAACCAACTAAAAGGGTTCTCCCCCTAAAAATGTTAAAACAGATTAAAATGTTATGTTTTAAAGCGCACTTTCTGTGTAAAAATGGATAAAAGCTATTTGCAATCTGGTTTGTAGGATAACACAGACAAAAAATCCAATAGATGAAAGTCACCAACAGTGCACAGGAGCATTTTTCAACACATTTTCATGATGCCTTTTCGCACAATATATGCCAATATAAAAAACACATTTTCATGCTGACCTTGTCCATACATGTTCATGCAGGCCACATCAATATTTACCAGTATTCCTAATAAGAACATACTTACATTTGCTTTGCACATAAAGCCAGTAATGATACTAAAAGAAAACATGTCAATGTTGGTTCTTCCAATATTTGCCAGTATCCCCACACAAGAACATACTTCTGATGGTTTTGCAGTACAAATGCCATGCTAAAGTAAGAACTGTGAGAAACCAAAGGGTGTCTCACCTGCTACTCCACAGGGATCTCTCTCTCAGGTGGCCAGGTTACGGCCATCGCCTTTGGATCCAGACCCAGGAGATGGACCAGTGCGGGAGGATCACCTGGGTGAGGGGTCTTCAAGGAGTGGGGGCGAGGCAGCTGATGGTGAGACGCTGTATTTCTCCCTTTCCCGTACCCATGGCCCATTCTATTTCATAAGATTCTCTGATGCCCCAACTCCCCTCACAAACACTGGGCTGAGGAAGAGGCCGACTGAGAGCAAAAAGACTAACCCTTACATATTGCATTGGACTTGTCCCGCTAATCGGGTCAGGAAAAATCAGGCACTTGACTCTTAAGTGCATACATCTTGATACCAATTAGCTCTCCTCACACGGATAAAAGGCAGAACATAGAGACACACTCTGAACAAGGTGGGACACGAGTAAAAGCAAAACTTCCGGGGCGAAGGTGAGCCTACTGAAGCAGAGCAACGGATCGAGGGACGAGAGGGACCGGTGGAGGACCCAAGGAGTTCCCTGCAGGAGGTCGTTGCTTCCAAAAGGCCACGAAAGACACGTGGAGAAGGCCAAATCCCAAACAAGAAGGCTGCACTGTGTTTTAAGGACGCCAGCAACCCTCCCGGGTGAACGGCATAGGTAGGGAGGCAAAGCCAAGCCTGTGGTACTAACCTTGACTCATAAACCGGAAAACAGTAAAGACAACAAAGAACGCACAGAGCCAGTGAGTTGGCAAGTGACATGAGAGACCGGTGTGTGCTAAAGAAAGAATGAAGTTTCTTACAGGACATCAGTTCACGCACAAGATCTTGACCCTGTCCAATAAATGCTGGACCAGCATATGCCCAAAATATCTGAAGGATCAGATTAGGCTGCATATACCTGATCGCCTGTTGCGGTCGCATGACGGTTCTAAACTCCTCCAACCCAGATTCAAGTTGGTTAGGTTTGGTGGAACCACTTTTGATGTCCAGGCTCCTCTGGCCTAGAATGCCTTACCAGGCCATATTAGATCAGTAGGCACACTCAATCTCTTCAAGAAGCGGGACAAGGACAATCTTTTCAATTTATAACCAGGCTGAATGCCTTGTGCTCCTTTCTCTCCCTCTGGCTCTGACCCCTCATGTCCTTGTTCTTGACTGTTTGTGTTTTTGTTTTGTGTGCACCGAGGCCCATGGGCATGCAGTGCTTTATACAAATGAAATTAATATTATATTGCACAATTGAAGGCTGCATGCGTGTGGATGAGGCACAAAGAAAGGTAGACCTGCGAAAGAACCTTGAAGTAACGATAGCTGTAAAGTCAACGATACTGAGTAACGGAGTGGTCCGGCGAAAGGAAGTAGTCCACTGAAAAGTCTCCATGAAAGGTGAAAAGTTTGTAGTGATAAAGTGAATGAACTGTAAAAGTGAGGTGATCAAAATTAACCCCAAAAAAAGGGGAGAGTAAAAAGGTGAACATTGAACTTTGGTGTATAATGCAGTGAACTGTTCAGTCAAAGAAGCCCTGGGACAAATAACATAGGAGTGTGAGTTGAAAGCTGGAAAGTCAAAGTCCGAAACAGAAAAAAACACGCACATTCAAACGTCTTCAAAATCAGAAAACAGTCCAAGCCTGACTGAGGGAGACCAGAAGTGTAACAATTTAGGGGAAGGGACCCCCTAAAGGAGGTGAATTAAGCTTGGGTAAGGGAACCTCTACAAGTGTTTTGTTTTGCTGTGAAAGGTCTGAGCCAGACTGAGGGAGACCCAAGTGAACTTTTGCATTAAGAGGTCTGAACCTGACAGAGGGGGACCAATGTGAATCTTTTGGTGGACTGTTCTTTGGAAAGTAAGACTTTAACGTGGAAAGCCAGGTACGCCTTGATCCACGTTTTGAAGTTCCTTGTTTTAAGAACCTGAGCCAGAGTGTGTCATCTTGCCTACAGGGGCCACCTTACTCCGTGCTGTCCGACGTATTCTTTATATTTGAACGCTATCTTTCCTTTGCA
This sequence comes from Ambystoma mexicanum, assembly GCF_040938575.1. Lineage (NCBI taxonomy): Eukaryota > Metazoa > Chordata > Amphibia > Caudata > Ambystomatidae > Ambystoma > Ambystoma mexicanum. Next base: position 990,287,755 of record NC_090921.1, read on the forward strand.
TACATATTCTCCTTTTCACACCTTTGATACAAGATATAGGGCAGGCTTTAGGTTTTTGTTAGTATAGGCAATTTTGATTTGACAGACTCACCCAGGACTGTTTTATTTATTATTTGATGGTCAAGACTACTCCCCATCCTAGCTATAGGGCAAAGTAGGAATTTCTCCAACCCCAATGAAACTTCAATAAAGGTTTGGTTTTCAAATTGTACCTTTTGTGTCTGTGTCATACTTGTGATACCATGACTCTCTTACAGACTAGCTGCACTATTAGAGGCCAATCTAGCCACATAAAACTTTCCGTACTCTTGATACCTAGTTAAAAAAGCCATGCCTACATAATAAAATATCCTGAGACTTGCTGCACTAAGGTAGACCAGTCTAGCCACGTCATAGCACTTATGTTTGCTTACTCTTGATGCCCAGTAAAAAATGCCATGCCATAGTAAGAATAGATGGCCAGACTGGCTGCACCAAATGACCCCAGCCTAGCCATTTAATAACACTAATCAAGTTCTCTTTACTCTTGAGGCCCAGTTAAAACACCATGCCACAATAAGAAAATATATCAAGACTGGCACCACCAACGCATGTATGGTTGCTTTACCCTTGATTCCCAGTAAAGAAAACATCCCACAATAAGAATACATGGCCAGACTGGTGTCATCAATGAAGGCCAGTCTAGCCATGAAATAGCACTTAACATGTTTGTTATATGTTTGATTCCCAGAAAAATGCCTTCTCACAGTAAAAAATAAAATCATGCTATGACTACAGTTGCACCATGCCCCTTCACCCTTTATGGAAGAGCTGCCACTGCAGCCCAGAAGCACTTTGGAGCTCTCAGTCTTTTCACTAGGCTCTATTTGGGTGTTCGCTCATTCGTAATGGGGTTGGGGGACGGGTCTGCACCCCTCACCCATTATGGATGAGCCACCTTTGGTCCGATTAAGCAGCGTTTTGTCACGCGCCACAGCCCTCGCTTGCCTGTCACAACCTGGTGGTTTTACCCGCAGTGGTGCAGTTGGGCGCTTTCCCGTCTTCAGTATTCCGGTGTCTTGCTGCCAGTTTCACGCTTTCCTCGGGCGCTTCCTTGGTTCCAGGGGCAGAGCACCAACATCATGGCGTGGCGTCCTGGTTGCGTGGGGTGGGGGGCAGGTAACAGTGCACCATGCCAACGACATTCGGACACCATGGCAACAGCGGACGCTTGGGTTGCTACGTGGCCACCATAAAAGGTAGACGCAGCCGCTCTTCAGAGCATCTTAACGCTCCATGTTATGTCCACGTTTGTCTTGTTCGATGACTAGAGCTCCTGCCTTCTCTTCCTTGTTCATGCCTGGGTCCCCCCCTTTGCCTTCCTGCCTTGCTTATTTTATTTATTTAATTGTTTTTTAATAACTTGCCTAATACCATACCTGTGTTCGGTTTCTAAGCGCGGAACCAGGATTTGAACCTCTGTTGCTCTGCCTGATCTTGCTTCCAAGACCAGCGCATTGCCCCTGTTCTATCCTCCGTGGGAACTCTTACACTTTGCTCAGCCTCTGCGGTACCCTTTTGTGTTCTGCTCCTCCTCGCTCCAGTACCTTGATCCTCCTCTTCCCAGTACTTGTCTATATTAGTCTTTGGGACCCTGTTCTGCATCTCTTTGTATTCCCTCTTGAAACCTAAAGGTTGGCTGCCTTTGGGTACCTTCTTATTGTTGCTTCATCCACCTCTTGCCCAGTGTGTTTCACTGTTTTCACACCACGTTAATACAGGAGGTGAGGCCGTGGTGTGGGGGAACTAATCTCAAACCTTGCCCGAGTTTTCCAAATACTCGAGATGGAAAGGGGCTGGATCCTCTACTTGCACTGATCCCAAAGCAACCTGGATATTCGGCGAGCCAATACAACCGAGAAGAGCGAACAAGCAATGCAATCCCGCAGCCAAGCAGTCAGAAAACAAAGCCTAAGTGACCTGCTACTTCACAAGTTTCACAGTTTCACAAGAGAAATGTGAAAGAATCAGGACCTAATTTCTAACAACCTTTTCATCCCGGAGAGCAATCTTCGACCAGAGCGATGCACAAGATCCCCAAGCACAGGGTTCTGGTACTCTGCTTGATATTAATAAAAGAGGTTCTGTATGCCTTTCCTTTCTTGCCCTGATCCTGTGGGTTGTAGTCAAGCTCAGCAATAGTATGGCAGTGGGAGTCCTGGTTGTGCCTTTTTCAGCCGGGCAGACATTGTTCACACTTCTATTAGTGATGGCAGTGGCCCCACTAAGATGTTACTTCTTTCCCCTCTCCAGTGCAACAGGGTCCTCCTGCCATTCAGGGAGTTGCTGTCTCGAGCTGGTCATTCTGGAAGTAGGCTGGTGGGGACATCTCAGAGGCCTGGTTTCTCTCGGCAAGTAGACAATTTTGTGTAAAAATTCATCCAGACCCTTTTTTTCTGTAAGGTTGCCAGTTTCCACTCCGGCAATCCAATGGGCAGGCATCAGGGCATTTTGAGAGCCTTGTGATAACAAATGGTGATATCCTGATTAGTGTAGTAGGTCCTTCGTTCTAATTCTCATCCCATCCTCCAGCTAAGAACTTTGCTACATTGGGGAGCTGCCCTTAGTTTTTCGTTCTCCACATTATGAGTTATAACCCTTAAAAATTCACCACATTCCAATTTCCATTCACACAAAGTTACCCTGAACTCCTTTTTTAGTATTGCATCCTTTTGCCAACACCTATTTTTCTGACGGGTGTTTTGCTATGGGAATCTTGCTGAAAATTCCCATTGAAATATTTTGGGGGGGAGGGAAAGGGTAAATAAAGGGTTGGGGGAAGGTAAATAAAAACATAATTAAATTAAGGGGGACTTGGGGGTGAACCCTCGCCCCCAAACATTTTCTAAATTTATTCTATGAAGTTTTTCAGCAAAACACCCGTCGGAAAAAAGGGGGTTGGCGAAATGACATGGAACCCTTTTTTCGATATCCCCTTTTGCTGGGGAGTAAAGGTGGTTTGAGAAAACGGCTTCCTTTGGTCACAAAATGATTATCCAACCTGTCAATTTGTGACTTCTGGTATGGCCGGCCGGAAGATGCAGGGCGGCCTCCACAGTGGCTACAAGTACATGGATGACATCCACCATTGCCTCAGCATATTCCTTCGCAATTGACCTTCTATCTTCAGAGATTCAAGCCAGATCTACAAGAAGAGTGGCAACCCTTCAAGATGTTCCCCTGATTGATTTTTGCAAGGCGGCATCTGTTTATTATTACTGATTGTAGGTCAGTGACCCCAGCACCTGAAGATTTGGGTTTGTGTACTTGTATCAGTGAGTTTCCAGTTATAGTGACTACAACATACTATTTGCTTGCACAGCAGTTCTTTTGGCCAATAGGTATTCTTTTTTGTTTCTCAGAATTAAGGCCAGAAACGCTTTGGTCCTTCTCGGTAATAAGAAGGGAAGAGCACATTGGGGTAATTCCTATATAACATGCTGGTAATCTTTATTACTCTTCGCCCTCCTCTTCCAAGGTACCGTTCTTGCATGTGTCACTCCCCCTTCCCCTCCACATCTAGCTGGATTATGTGGCCCTCAAGACTTGTTAAAAGACGAGGATGATTGTGGGGCTAAGAGTGATATTATGGCACTCGGTGAGAAGTGGGGCAGTGCTAAAAAAGGGAAATTATAGACTCCCATTTTTGTAGCAAGGGTTTCCTGTCTTGGAGCCGGGAATCCCTTACAGATAGCTCCAAGAGACCATGAAAGTGGCAGCATTATGCTGTATAAAACCCACTAAGACAACAAGTAAGGGTCTGTAACTGGAAAAAGTAGGACGAGGAGTAACAGGTGTAGAGATCTTTCTGAAAGCTGTATCTTACTTTTCGTCTCACCTCTGCTTTTTTGCTTTTCAGACAAGCTGTGTTTCAATACTTTCTTCAATCTTGAAGACATGCAAGAGATCAGCAAGCACTTCGTTGTCTGCCACGTGGATGCACCTGGGCAGCAGGCAGGGGCATCACAGTTCCCCCAGGGGTAAGTACTTCTGTGGTTTGGTTTCTCTGGAAGGGATGTGCATGGCTCCAAGTCATCTATGGAAGTACAAAAACGTTGGCATCTTAAGAGCCTTCTCTCTGCTTTACAGACACATAACTTGTCATTAAAAACACAAAATCTTTGATAGGTTGACACATTTTTTGGCTGTTACCGTTCCAGACCCTATAGGTGTCTTCATTGAAAGCTACCAGCTAACAATATGAGTTAGCCCAATAGACATTTTACCTCTGGAGGATGCTGTGGTGTTTTCTTCTACTTAAAAAAACACAGCAACTTTAACTTTTCTTCTGGCTAACACTGAATCCCAACCAGTATTTCTAAGCAAATATTATGGCTTGCTTGTATTGTAATACTTTTAAATACAGAGCATTGTGTGCACCATCCTAAAATAAAACATTGTGAAAAAGTGACTTTTATACCACTATTGAAATCAGACAGTTTTGAACTAATTAACAAGTAATGGTGCCGCCAACATCAGATTTAGTTTTATTTTGTGTGATGCAATCAGAAAAATTATAATAGTCCATGTAATATAGATCAACACAGTCATCAAAACATCCTCATAGATGGCACAAATGAAAAGTGAACGTCGTTTTGGTCCAGGACCAAGAAGGAGAAATAGGCCGGGTTCTGGTAATGTTATGTTATATTATGTTATTTGGCATTTATATAGCGCTCTATATATCATTGGTATGACCTCAAAGCGCTGGTAGGTTGAACGCCCTCGGGGCGAGAGAGTAGGGTGTAATAGGGTGCTTGGGTGCCACAATTATGTGCACAGCTGATGCGAATGCCTGATGGTAGCTGCATCCTAGCATTAGGTGTGGTGGGTTTTCATATCTGTTGAATGTGCAGTCTGGAGGGAGTTCACCAAGACTGGGTTTTGGCTGCGTTAGGCCTGTGTAGGACGCTTATGTGTGCAGCTAGGACTGAATTTAGTGGGTATAGCTGCGTTTTTTCAGAATGTTGAGGTGTTCATGGAGTATTGTTCATATGTGAGCAGCTAGGCCGAAGTGATTGAGAGGTGTAGCTGCGCTCTAATTGTGTGTTGGTGTACAGTAGAGAGTGAGCATAGTGATAGGAGAGGTGAGTGTTTGGGTCGACTTCTGATCTAACGAGCTCGGTATTCCAGATTTCAAGTGCACGTTTGTGATTGCTGCGTTCAGAGTAAACTTATTAGTGACTTAATATGCGCTTTTGGTGGCATCATTGCTCCTTATCTCATTGAACATTTGTCATCGGGTTGTAGCTTTTAGTCGCCTTAGATGGTCTTAGTCGGTTTTATGGAAATAGCTAGGTTTGTAGAGCTTTGCGGAAGGTCATGTAGTCTTGGGTGTGTCGAATATGAGGGGGGGAGTGAGTTCAACAGAGTTGGGGCTAAGGTTGAGATGGTGGATCCTCCGATCCGTACAGAATTAGAGGTTGTAATCACTAGAAAGAGGGAAGTGCGTGATCTTAGGGTTCGAGAAGGGAGGTAGGGTTTTAGCTTCTCTTGTATGTATGTTGGGCCGGTCTTGTGTACTGCTCAGTGGATAATGCAAAGTGTCTTGAAGGTTGCCCTTCGTCCAACTGTGAGCCAGTGCAGGGTTCGGAGGACGGGTGAGACGTGGTCTCTGTGTCCCAGGGCGAGGAGGAGTTTGGCGGCAGCATTTTGGTCTCTTGAAGTTTGAGTTGGTATGCCTGTGCTCCCAGGTAAAGGGAGTTGGCCTAATCCAGCCTCGACATAGCAATACACATAACAGCGGCGAGTCTGTTGCGGTAGGAGAGGTAAGGAAAGATGCGTCTAAGAAGTTTAAAGTGGTAGTGACAGCATTTTGAACATTATTGATCTGGCGGGAGAAGGTTAGGCCAGAGTCTATCGTGTAGCCTAGGATTTTGACTATATCAGAGGGAGAAGTTAGTGGCCCGGGGGAGGGAGGCCATGGGAGCCGATGTGGGAGAAGGGAAGTATTGCTGCATACCATGATTTCAGTTTTGTCATCCATCGGTCAATATCACGGAGACAAGCTTCAAGGTCGAGAGGCGGGTCAGTGTTTGTCTTGGGAATTCTTTGGATAATTTGAGTATCGTCGGCGTAGTTGTAACAGGAGAGGTTGCGTGCGCGGATGATTCCTGGTAGTGTGGTCAGATAAAGGTTGAAGAGGAGAGCAGGGAGGCATGCACCTTGGGGTAGTCCAGTGTTCACTGGGTGAGCAGTTGAGACAAAGGGGGAGAGGGGGGCGATTTTCTTCTTGTTGATGAGGAAAGAGGCAATCCATTTGAGTGCCGAGTTAGGGATTCTTAGGGAGTGGAGGCGGTCAAGGAGGACTGAATGGTTAACCGTGTCAAAGGCAGCAGAGTGATCGAGGAGAGTCAGTGCTGTGCAGCCCTCAGAGTCTGCCGTGACTGTGAGATCATCCCAGATCGAGATCAGACTGGTTTCCGTTCCATGTAGCGGTCTGAAGCCAGATTGTGCGGGGTTGAGGAGTTTGTTGGATTCTACAAAGCAGTTGAGCTGGGAGTATTCAGTCCGGTCAATGAGTTTTGCGAGAAATATGATGTTGGAGATTGGCCTGTAATTCTTGGGGACAAGGGATGCCTTTTTTAGAAGTGGCTTGACATGCACTATTTTAAAGGCTTCAGAGAAGATGCCAGAGGTGAGGGAGTCGTTTAGTATGGTTCTCGTATGTTCTCCTGCACAGGTAGAGGAGAATATTTCCTTCAGGAGAGAGGTGAGGCAGGGGTCGGGGGCCACCCAGAAACGTCTGCTGGCTGATAGTAGGTCACGGAACTCATCTCTGGAGATGTGTTTCAAAAATTTGAATATCGTAAAAGAGGGTGTCGGTGGAATGGGATCACAAGGGGTCGGTGTAGGGTAAGGGGTGATCGAGGACAATTTTGTGTTAAGGGTTGCCATCCTGTCAAGTGCTGTGTTGTAGAAATGTAGCGAGAGGAGTCACAGAGTGATTGTGTGGGAGTGTATTGGACAGAGGTGCAGGTAGGTTTTATGAATTTGGAGATGATCTTATGGAGTTCTTTGCTGTTACGGCCACAGTTCAGAATTTGTTTATTGTAATAGGCTTTTTTAGCCTTTCGAATCTCGGATTTGTAATTACAGTGGTTGAGGGCGAACATGGATCTGCTGAGATTGGTTTTAGAAGCTCGCCATTTGTGATCAAGAGTTATTTTGTTTTTTGACAGTCCTCAAATGGGTGGGGTGTGAACCATTTGGGGGACGGTCCTTTGCGTAAAGCTATTGAAGGCAAAGAGTTCTAGTTCCCCTGGTAAATAGGAGTGAAGGAAGGGGTTCCTCCACCTCTAGAGCCCGTCCTATTCAAAGCCTTTATCAGATACATTGCAAAGTGTCTGAATGGGAAGAGGTGCGGTTTATCAAATTATATTAAGATGTGCAACAGTGTTAATGACCAGGAGGAGGCTGAGCAAATGATGAGTCATTTGATTAAATGCAAAAAACTACTAAGATTCACTCTAGCAAAGTGTGAAGAAACCCTGGGGAGAAGGACAAGGGTATTTTGGGCACTATGTTAGCATAGCCAGTAATCTTACGAATCAAAGTTGTAGACAGTGATGCAAACCAAGAGAAGTGTGTGGATGGAGAGGCACAGTTTTGTCTTGCTGAAAAAATGTTTTGTAGTCCCTCTAAATCATTGCTGAGGCTCTGACTAGGTGTTGTGTTCAATGTCGGAATGAGACATAAAATATTCAAAGGCACAAAAAAGTTAGCCACATTCACAAATGGCAACTTAAGATCTATGACAATCTGAGTAGTATCTGGGTGCACATTTGTTTGGCAAATATGTCACACAGTGCATTTTAAAACACATTGGAGTATAATACTGGCTAAAACATCTAGCCGCAGAATGCACTCATTAAAGTGGCCCTCACTGGCACAGAAAAGTAGTAAACACTGGCCAGATGGACCAGCCCTTTGACCTATTTCCCTATGGGCTGGCCTGAGCCTGATTGTGTTCATATCTGAACCCACATTTCAAGGGCTCCAAATTGATCTGTGTATCTGCCTGTTTTACTCCCTAAAATGAGGCCAGTACTCCTCAGAGTTAAAAACGGGAGTAACAGACATGCACATTCTGTCTGTCATTTTATGTTGCCTATACTTCTGATGTCTAATAGTAGGTTTTAAAAAATAACCTCAGGTGCAGTGTTGTCCGATGTGAAGACTGCCTACATGATGAAAATGCTTTGCTTCGTTTTACTGGAATTGCTAGCAGTAAAGCAAGTTTGGATTACATGAAAAATGCCTCTTGTTTTTAATTAAGCAAAAAACAAGGGGGGGTCCAGGGAGTCCCTTTGCTGGACATTAGTCCCAGTTACGAGAATCTTACTGAGATTCTTTAGCTCACTGTCTTTCACAGAGGAGAAATATCCAAAACATATCAGTCTTTGTCCTGCCCTCGGGCAGTTGAGCACCGAAATGCTAGGCAATACTCCTCTGAACAAGAGTACCAACAGCAACCTCAGACACGTGTTTCGGTCTGCTTTAATTAAACATCTATTTGACTTGTCTAAAAGTACATCAGCTGGAAATGAGAACTACTATTTTACTCACTAAAATTACTTTTAATCCCATTTTCGCAAAATATGACATAAACATTCTTACTTTAGATTCTTATCTGGAGCCCTGCACATTTCCACAAAGAAAATTATCTACTGAGGAGGGTTTAGAGGAGAACAGCACATTTTCACACAAGAACAATTATAACAAAACAATTATAAGAAAATACCAATGAATGGTCGTCAGGAGGAGAACTACCAAGTTGGAGAAAAATGTGCTCCCAAAATGGTGCAAATAGAGATGCAAAGACTTAAATATTTGTCCCCTCACGTCAAGACAAGAGAAGGATGTTCCATTTATATTTAAGTTTATCTCTGTGTAAGGGATTTATGGCATCACAAGTAAGACACTGACACAAAGGGTACAATGTGTAAAATCTTTATTGAAGTTTCCAATGGGATGGGAGAAACTCCTACTTTGCCCTATAGCTAGGATGGGAGTAGTCTCGACCATCAACTAATAAATAAAACAGTCCTAGTTGAGTCTGTCAAATCAAAATAGCCTATACTAACAAAAACCTAATGCCTGCCCCATCTCTCGTACAAAAAGTGGTAAAGGAGAATATGTATGCAAAGGAAAGTCAGTGTTCAAATACAAAGAATAAAGGTGGCTGAGTCAGCTTTCCTCCCCACATTAGACATCACAGAGTAAGGTGGTGCCCGTGGGCAGGATGACACACTCTGGCTCAGATTCTTAACATAATGGTAGTTCAAAACGTGGATCTCACTTTCCAGCTTAAAAACATAGTTCAACAAAAAGTTCACACCGGTCTTCCTAAGTCGGGCTCGGACCTTTCGAAGCAAAAACACTTGCAGGGGTTCCCTTCCCCAAGCTTAATTCATATCCTTCACGGGTTCCCTTCCCCTAACGTATTACACTTCCGGTCTGCCTCAGTCAGGCTCTGACCTTTTCCTTGATGTCTAAGACTTTCGAATGTGCATAGCTTTTTTTCTATAGACCGCCGCAGGACCACTTCGACTTTCGCTCTTAAATCACACTCTTGCGTTATTTGCCCCAGTGTCTCTTGGTCTGGGTAGTTCGATATCATAAGCACCAAAGTTCAACGGTCACCTTTTACTCTCCCCTTCTCTTTGGGTTGAATTTGATCACTTTGATTTAACAGTTAATTCACTTTATCGCTACAAACATTTACACTTTCACAGAGACTTTCGAGTGGGCTACTTCCTTTCGCCAGATCACTCAGTTACTCAGTATCGCTGGTTTCACATCTATCCGTATTTCAAAGTTCATTCACAGGTCTGCCTTTCTTTGCGTCTCATCCACAAGCGTGCAGCCTTCAATTTGTACGATATATATTGTTGCCACTTCAGTCTTTCTTTAACACACACCGGTCTGTGTGCATTTCTTTCTTGTCTTTGCTGTTTTTCACAAGTCAAGGTTAATACCACAGGCTTAGCCTCACCTCCCCAACTCTGCCGTTCACCAGGGAAGGTTGCTGGCGTCTTTGAAACACAATGCAGCCTTCTTGTTTGGAGCTTGGCCTTCTCCACTTACCTTGCGTGGCCTTTCTGAGGAAACAGCCTCCTGCTGGGAACTCCTTGGGTTCTGTACCCCTTGCTCTCGTTCCTCAGTCCGTTGCTCTGCTCCAGTAGGTTTGCCTTCACCCCGAAATTTCTGCTCCTGCTCGTGTTCCACCTTGCTCAGAGTGTGTCTCTATGTTCCACCTTTTATCTGTGTGAGGAGAGCTAATTGGTATCAGATGTAGGCACTTGAAGTCAAGTGCCTGACTTTGCCTGACCCGATTAGCGGGACATGTCCAATGTGATATGTAAGGGTTAGCCTTCTTGCTCTCAGTCGCCCTATTCCTCGGCCCAGTGTTTGTGTTGAAAGGGCAAGGGGGAGTTGGGACATTGGAGAATCCTATGAAATAGGATGGGTCATGGGTACGGGAAAGGGGAGAGAATAACGCAACTCACCATCGGTCACCTCACCCCCACTCCCCGAAGTCCCCTCACCCAAGTGATCCTCCTGCACTGGTCCACACCCAGAGTTTGGATCCAAAGGCGATGGCTGTAACCTGGCCTCCGGATGCTACAGGCTCCAGCGAGGATACCTTCTCCAGGTGTGTGCCCGCTGGGTGCATGATGATTCTGCAGATGTCCTGGCATGACACCCCTGCCAATTTGATAGCCTTCCCCCAACCCTTTATCCACAGCAACCCACCTTACATATGTGACGAACAACACAGTAATACCAAGAATCATATGAAAATAAAAACACCAACCTGGATCAAAGGCATCAGTGTGAGGAAAGGAGAATCCTCCTGGTTGCCCTACTCTCTCTCTGCCAGAAACTGCGTAGAGAGAACTGAGTTTCCAGGGAAACCCTCTGGGGAAGAAAACCCTGTGAGTCTTATCTGTGTTATTTCAGATTGCTTCTGATGACTTGTGGGCTGGACATGTAGAAAACACCGTCCTCTGGATACTGCATACTTGTGGAGAGGAGAGCTACAACCGAGTGAGACGTCAGTGCCAGAAGTATTCAACCCGAGAAGACAGGATGAAAATAAACTCAGGAGAAATATGTACCCTTGGTGTCTCTGTCTAGGAAAGAGCGAAGCAGCTGTCTGGGAAGCAGATTGTTCCAGTGCGGGATAGGCTGACTGTTACATAATGCACATGTAATGGTTCTAATTGGGTTCCGAAGAGAAGGCTCATTAGTGAGAGGCAGGTTCAGGGTGAGAGACTGGGAAAGGAGCTCTGACGTACCAGCCGCCGGGGTGAATAGCGCGGTAGACACGGTTGCCGACTGTCGGCGGTGGAGATCGGTGCCTTTTAAAGGAGGCTCCGGGCAGGAAGTGCTTAACACTGATGAATCGGAAGGTTCCGCAAGAGTGCAGGGGTATCCTGGCAATATGTGGCTGAATACAAATCAAGGAGCAGAGATGAGAACTGGTCGGAGAGCAGAATGTGGAAGAGATGTAAAGTAAACACTGCGTTCCTACTGGGGAGGGGGACGCCAGTGGAAGCAGGAAGTTGGGAACGGGTGAGCCGCGGGAAAACAGGCGATTCCTATGCGAGGGAAAGGAGAGGTCAGATTGGAATAGAGCAGATGCAAGGTCATTAGCATGGAAAACAAAAGGCACAATGCTACGAACTCACAGAGCGTTGTCTATGGAGAGTAGCAAAGCGGAGCATCTCCGTTCGTGGCTCCAGATGAACTGTCTCCGAGGCAGTCCTAAGCATGCACTAGGAATGCCTGAAACGCTGCAAGACGCCATCTTGGGGGTAGTCCAAAATGTAGAACGATCCGCTTCCATTTCTGCCATATTTCTGCCATACGGACCATCGGAATGTATTCCTCATGACAACATATGATTTGCGCCTGATAAAACCACAAAATAAAATAAAGGCTTGGAGTAAGCTTAGGGCAAAAGCCCTAACAGTAATCCATCAGACGTGTAAGGGCAGATCCTCAGCTACAGAGAAGAAGAGCATGAGGATATTGAGAGTTTTTGTGCAAACAACCGGTTGCCTGTCAAAAGTAGCTGTGTGATTTCCTGAGTGATGGGAGGCAAACACTGGAGGCAGCACTTTAATTGGACCATGGCTTGCCTGGGCAGTCTCGAAAATCTGTCCTTGAGTTGGGATGCTACCCGGGATCCAAATTCCCTGTAGCACCCAGTGTGATTTTAGTCAAAGCATGTGAGTGTGGCAGGGATGCCGTTTGCAGGACAGCCAGCACCTGACTCCCACCGAACAATTGTCTCCAAATGTATTTATTTGTCTCATACTTTGTTGCCACTTTACTGGTAGGGGATTACCTTAAATGAAATAAGTAGAAAGGCCAGTGTGCATTGTTTGCTCAGAAGGGTTGCAGGACAGGTATGAATTGTTCTCACAGATATGTTCAAATCAAATGTGTGTTCATTTTTATGTTCTCAAAATGCTCTTTGATTTTATGCAAAGCATCACGAAGTTAACTTTGGTGCTATTTGCCCTCCTCCCTTTTCCCAGGGGGTTCTCCTGGGTGATTTCAGTTCCGACTGGAGATTTCAGGGATAAGTTAACACCTTCAGGTTTGTATTTGGATAGCAAAAGCACATTTAAAGTGACATGGCCTCTAAACGTAGGAAGTATGTGCATACTTTGTAGCTATTTACTCCTGCAAAGAAAGGCAGATTACCGTGGGTAGGTAGACAGCATGGAAGCTGAAACTCTAAATGAGCACTTGAGAGTTATTAAGCACGTTAGGTATGGGGCATTTATTTACAGAATGAAGGTGATTTACTTGCTGATTATATTGCTTATATTCGGAGTCAGAAAGGGATAGATTTACAGAAAGCTGTTTATTTGGAAAGTGAACTAGAGGGAGTTATATTTACACAATGTAGACTGGATGCAAACAAGACCATCTGAGACCATGCCAAGTGGCCGAAGTACATGTTTGAAGGGCCTCGGGATGTATTGTTTGTTTGACCTCCCCACCTTCCCCCTAAATTTAGTATTCCACTTAAGGCACTGACTGGAGATATAGTATAGCAGTGGGGTGGTAGGGATGCTGTATGTCTAGTGCTGGTTTACATTGCCGAGGCCTTGTAGCACCTTTTAGCAGATGGATTTTCAGAACCAGCCCTGTTGGAGGGCCCTGAGAGGCCACCCTATTAAAGTGAAGTCTAGCCAAACTCAATCAAGTGTGACAAACTCACAGCACAACCATCACATCCAGTCCCTGGTCTGCAGGGTTCGAAATAGCTCCTGCTTATAGCCTGGGAAGACCTTGTTAGCTTGAAACCAACAGCTATGAGCAGCTATGTTTGGCTCACTAGGCCAACTGGTGCCTCACATATGTGAGTATTTCAGAATGTTAATAAAGAAGAATTAGGACACAGCTAGTGCACATTTAAATGTAATCGATAATACATAATGTGTAAAAAGGTAACATTTGCACTCTTCTGGTTCCCTAGTGGTAGCTCCTGCCTACTTGGTGATGCGCGACACCTAGGAGCTGGTTTGAGTTCCTGTCCATTGAATCTTAATTTCAAACCTTGGCCTGACGGGCCCAGTCTGGAAATATTCCCAACCCCCAGTTGGGACAGTTACCAGTTCAGAAGATCAGTCTCTATTGCCCCTGGTAGAGATGCTGGACAGAACTCTGCCCAAAGGTGATAACCCCGAGCAGCAGCTTATGACACGAATCACCTACTAAATGAATGTCCTGTCCTGAAGATGAAGACCAAACAGGATTTTAAAGAAAATGCAGAAAGGCTGTCTACTAATGGGGAAACTGATTCAGAGTATGAAAGGGATCCAAGCCCAGAATATCAGATGGAAATCCTTGAACAAGCAGGGGAGTTTGATCCACAGCACATATGGGATATCCTTTCCTAATCTTCACAATCCCGCATATCACAACATAAGAATCCTCTGCAAAGGGGTAAGATTTTTAAAACAATCCACCCATAGAACAGAGGGAAATCTGTCAAGACCATCAGAGATGGCAGGAAAGGGTAAGCCATAACCCCAACGAAAGGATACCAGACCCCAAGCAAACCCATGGGAAAAAGAAGGGCCCCCCAAGAAGAAAACCTTCCAGGTATTTATGTGGGCCCTCTTCAAGACCCAAAGTAGATTTCAGGTACCAGTCAACATAAATGGGCAGAGCACAAATACTAAGAATACCAGAAACTACACAAGGGAAAACCAGAGTACCAAGCATCTGCATTCATGGTTGTCGGGAATATTATTACACGTCCAGGGTGTTACTGGAGAAGGGAAAAAGATCACGGGAGGTGGAGGCTAGAATAATGCCGTCGTTACCAGAAGACCTGCTCTTTGGAACAGACTACCCTGCTTTCAACCAGTGGGTTGCATGCCAAAAGAAGCATCGGAAGAGGAGAAGACCCCAATTAAAAACAAACCCATGCAATCAGAGAAAGCCTCCCACACTGATAGACCAGGTATTTAATCAATCTATGGGGAAACCAAGGAAATGTAACCCCCATGCATCTAATAAAATACAGTAGCAATTTTTTTGTATGGTAGGAAAGACTAGCGGGAGCCAGAGAGAAATGGTGGGGAAATGTGACAAAGTCACAATGCAGACATTCCATTCAGTCCCAATTCCGTCAGAGAGTATGACTGACAGAACCAGTCCAGAACTATTACCAACACCCCTGAGACAGCAACCTCTAAGAAACTACTAGATCCAAAAAAAGGCACAGTATTCGGGACCAGTCTCCCAAGATACATCATGCTTAGAGATTCAAAACCCATTGTGGATTATGGAGTGTGTTTAAGGGATTCAGAGAAAGATGTGCTATAAGGAAACACTAGCACAGTCAGAGAGACCCTTTAGTCAACAGGTGAGTATCCTCAAAGGGAACAACGTAACTCATGCCCTGACCCCTCCCCCACACCCCACAGTTCCCCAAATGGCAGTGTGTGTAAAGTAGAAATGTTTTCACCTTCCCCTGCAGCTGCAGCAATTAAAGAAAAAACATCACCCTCCACCCCAAATGAAAATCCCTTTTTACATAGGTGGGGACATAAAGAGATTTTCCTGTCCATTGTGATGGGCCTTTTTACATTATAAACCAAAATAAGAACCTCTGTGCAGAGAACAGCCTCGAGGCAATGCAGTAGCAGAGCTGCTAACAGACACCAGCTCAGCACTTGGAAGCCAACTGAAAGAAATCCAATATCGTGGAAAGTCTTTTAAAGACTTTCTTCCCTTGGCTTGGACTAGGAAGGCATTTGTCCATTCAATTCAAAAGTTTGCCTTTGCCAAGGGGGGAATGGCAAGGGCTTTATAGCAGAGGATCAGAAACACAGACAAGGACCTTTGGGCTGGAAACTCAGAAGAGAACCTCGCTGGTGATGTCAGGGAGCACCAGAGCATGGGAGCCCCATAATCCCCAGATGATGGGTTTGCTCCATTATGGGGGAGAATAACTCCTTGAACCACAGAGGTTTGGTCTGCTCCAGTGAGGGGTAGTAGAGTCCACCTGGCCCTCAAAGGTGGAGTCAGCTCCATTTAGGTGGAGAAGAGCCCCTTGAACCACAGACGAGGGGTATGCTACTGTGAGAAAGAGGTGAGCCCCGGGGACACCCGAAAAGGGATGTACTCCGATGAGAAGAGGAGTACCCTTAAGACCAAAAGAAAGAGATCCCATATCTAAGAGAAGGTAGGAGTTAGAAGTAGAGAGAGAGTGGCTTTGGTCCCAGAAGAGAGAGGGAATGTGTAGCAGAAGTGGAGAGCACTGTGAACACAGAAGAGGGTTGTGCTACAGTGAAGAGGGAGAGTGAGGACACTATATCTCTAGGTGCAGACTAGTGAGCATGGCATAATATCCCTGGGTGCAGTTTAATGAGCAGGGCTCTCTATCCCTGGGAGAGTGCGTAGGGCACTAGATCTTTGGGAGAATGGAGAGGGCACTATATCGCTAGGTGCAGACTAGTGAGCAGGAAACTATATACCTGGGTGCGGGTTAGTGAGAAGGGCACTGATATCCCTGGCTGTGGACTAGTGAGCAGGGCACTATATCTGAGGGTATGGAATGATGAGCTGGGCACTGTATTCCTGAGCAAAAAGACAGAGAAGACGAGCCCCAGTTAATAGGAGATCTTTGTGTCTGTGTCTGGAACTCTTTGAATGCTTTTTTGCTTGCTGTCCTTCGTTAATAATCCTGAGTTCAAGGACTACGTCCCTCAAAAACCTTTGTTACAGCCACTCTGAACCAATTTCCATGCAATAGTCTTATGTTTAGCTTTTGTTTAATAAAACCCTTTAAACACATTCTGGTGTCAGTATTTGTGTGTTCCCTCAGTCATGTGACACAAGGTAGTGTAGCTGAGCAGTAAGGCCTAGACTTTAGGAGATATGGGGTGTGGTGGTACAATGAGACACACACAGAGCACACTAATCCAGTTACACAGAATTATAAACATATTGTATTTATTAGTAAGGCCTAGAGTTTAGGAGATATGATGGGGGTGATGTAGTAGTACATCGAGACACAGTCCAAACACTCACATAAATCCAGTTAACAGAAATGATAAAAATACTGAAATGTTTAGGATTTAACACTGTGCAATGAAAACAGTAGGTAAGTAGTAATACTCATTCAAATCTAAACAATACATGCATTATCCAGGGGCTTACCACCAAGAGGCTACCAGCATTTTACTTAAAAAAACGTCAATAAGATACTCAGTCAAAACTGTACGCATTAAAGCAAAGGAAGATACAAAGAAAGTTATATTAGAAGCAATAACACAGTTATTAAAATTCAGGTCAGATTAGTGTAACACAATGAAAAGCACTGGAAATAACTATACTTTCCTTTGTAATAAGGCCCCTGTTACTTAAAAACTCCTTCTCAGTTAAAGTAGATGACCTGGTGTAGTCACACGTCCCAAACAGATAGCTTTTGGTAGGGAGTCAGGAGCTTGTTGCGTAAAGAATACAAGTATTTGCAGACCCAACAGGTAAATGAACTGTCCCAGTGATGAAAGAACTAAGGAAAGTTCAGAGTTTTGGGGGCCCTCTCTCAAACCACATTAGGAGAAGACCAGGGGGTCCTTTGTCAGAACTCCACCAATCATGACTAGGCAAGGGAAAGGTAGGACCAGGACTTTGTGTCTGTACAACCATATGGCGGGGGGGGAGGGAATGTGTATGCAGGCTCACACCCCCCACATCCCCTTTACTCCGATTCCTCAAGAAGCCACCCATTGGGTTTCTAGATTTACTGTCCCCACTTTGAATGTCCTCCGTTTATCCTAGATTCTAGCCAGGGTCACCCCCACCCCACTAATGGGAAGGATCTGCTCCCATTCAAACTGGCAAGGGTTGTCCATTTCTGCACTGCCTTGTGCCCCACATTTGCCCAGCCACAGACATACCCCTATCCAGATTGTGGGTTGGTACAAGGCAGACCCCTCGTCTGGCCAGGTGCACAGAATGCCCCATTGCTCAGGAAAGTTTTGCCTGTGAAATTGCTTTCCTTATATGGGATTTCCTGACCTGAGAGGGCACATAGAAAGGCAAAGGACAAGTTGAGCAAAGGACAGGGCGCGAAAAATGTGTGGCACAGGCATTTTGAGCATATGCTACTCGAAAGGGCATTATGCTGTAAAATGCAAACGTGCATGCAAGAAAAACGAAAATCACGGTAGAAAAATATCTGCTGCTACCAGCTAGTTTTAGACACCTTCTGCAAGTAAAAGAAATGTTACTGAAAGGAAAAGGGATAGAAAGTACCCCGTCGCACTTCACTGCAAGGTGATGTATGCAAATAAAAATAGAAAGGAATCTCGCAAAGGGAGACAGAGCCCCCCTGCACTGGTAGCCTTTGACCAGTGCCACCAAAAGAGATGACCTAAGCAAGATAAGGAAAGGAAAAAGGCCTTACTTGCCTTCAAAAAGTCAGGTCAGGAGTCAATGTCAGAAATGTAAGGGCTTCCATTGATGTTAACGGAGGGAAAGCTGCAAAAAGAAAATATTTCCTAGCAGTGGCAATGATCGTTCTAGCACCAACACCTCTCCATGTCCTCAGTATCAACCTCTCGTCAGCTCCTTCCCACTCCATGTCCCTCATTGCTTGGAGTTAACCTAGTTTATTCCTCCCAACATACCTTCCTCTAAACAATTTGCTCCTCTATGCCGTTTCCTTTTCAATACAAGTAATTCACACAGCTGGAGGGGCATCTCAAATCACTGAGGGTGAAGAGTAATCAAGGTGAGGTAGTAGGCGAGGTATCTCTGAAATAGGTATTCCTTCCTCGGATTGTGTATGTCCCTAAAGTTCATGTCCCTTTTCAGTGCATATGCCCCTCCTTCATGGATATGTCTCGTCTGTGTTTAGGTCCCTACTCAGTGCATATGTCCTTCTTCTGTGTGCATGCTACTTTTCCATGTATATGTGCATCCCCTATATATACATCTCCTAGGTGTGAATGTCCCTCTTAAGTATTTATGTCTATCCTCTATATACACATTTCTCCTCAATGTATAGGTCCCTCATCAATGTATATGTTAATTCGTCATGTACATGTCCCTCCTCTGTGTCCATCCCCCTCCTGAGTATATTTATCAAGGCCCAATGTATGCATCCCTTCACTGTGTACCTGTGTTTATTCCTTGCATGTTATGTTATGTTGATTTATACCATGTACCACTGCTATTTGCATGGTCTCCAAGCGCCATATGTGGGTCCCTCTTCAGTGTAGAAGTGCATCTTCTATATATAGTCCCTCTTCTCTCTGCCTGTTCCCTCTGGGTACATTTCAACCTTCACTATACACATAGTCCTCCTCAGTGCAAATCCCCATCATTGTATATGTGCCACCTCAGTGTACATGTGCATTTACTGTGTGTAAGTCCATCCTCAGTGTGTGTATGTATTTGTCCAGCCGCAGTGTATATGTCCCTTCTCTGTGTTTGTCCATCCTAGATGTGTATGCCCTCCAAAGTTATCCCCGCTAAGTGTGCAGGACCTTCCTCTGCTTATATGCCATCGTTGATGTATATAGAGTGTATATCTCTCTCATCTGTGTACATATCCCTCCTCCCTATATGTGTGTTTCCTCTGAGTAGAAGTCACTCCTCATAGTATAACTGTCCCTCCTTGGTAGTAAACCTTCTGTGTTTTTCCTTCCCCAGGTACCAGTACCCCACAATGGAGCAACTGGCCGCCATGCTGCCCAGCGTCATCCAACACTTCGGGTGAGTAGCACATCCCATTCATGATTTAGATGATGACATTATGTGCTCTTGGAGAAGGTCCACGTATATGTTTGAATACCCTAAATGGAGCAGCTAATCACACGCAAGTGTGATTTGATGCAGCCTGCCCAGGAGTTCTAGCCTTCTCACAGATGTGTATTATACAGGATAGCATTTCCAGATAGATTTACTGTGCATAGCCTGGGTATGGAAATTGTTTTTTATTGATGCATGTACTATAAGGTCATTGATAGCAAAGATAGTGACCCAAAGGGCAACCGGCCATGTAAACCTATACATATGAAAGATAACCCAAATGGTGAATAACATTTGCAAAGATTTAATAAAGGGGCTTAACAAGACTTAATCGCACAATATAGTCAATGAGAAGAAATCAATCCATCACAGGAATTTACTCAGTACATGTATTTCTCATTTTTTTTTTTAAACTTTAGTTTTTATTGGCATTTTTAGATACAACAAACGCAGTCAGGAAACCAGAAACCAAGAAAAAAGAAAAAGCCCCCTGCCCCCCCCTCAACCCCCCACCCCAACCCCTGCCCACCCCCCTACCCTGTGTCCAGAAACCTGTATTTGCCTTGGGAGAATTTCAATGTTCAGTCCTCTGTCTGTACTATGGAGATGATGCGATTTGTGGCCTTTCATCCGTTGGTTAGATGCCGCTTTTCCCCAGGTCGTGGGTTCTCTGGCGTATTATCTCACCTTTCGGGGTCGGTCCCGGCTCGTGCAGGCCGGAAGTCTGGCGTCAAAATCAGTGAACGTCCCAGCCCCAAGACTGCTGCACCCCGTACCAGTTTGTGAGGAAAGTGCTACTTTCTTTGTTCACCATCGCAGTCAGTTTGTCCATCAGGAACATATTTTTCACTTTTAGCAGCCAGTCCTCTTTGGAGGGGGGCTTGGGGCTTTTCCACCTCTGGGCAAGGGCCACTCTGCCTGCCCTCAGCATGTTTTCCGACATCCTAGGGTATCGATACAGCTCTGTTTCCTCCGGGGGGAGACCCAACAACATTGTTAAGGGATTTAGTGGCAAACGTTCTTCTATTACTTCCGCCATCCAATCCCGCACTGAACCCCAGTAGTCCTGAACTTTCGAGCAGAGCCACCACATGTGGCCTCTGGTGCCAGTCTGTCCGCATCCTCTCGGGCACCTAGGCGAGACCCCCATGAACATCCTCGACAACTTCGCGGGATCCCTGTGCCACCCCTGTAACACCTTAAAGTTATGCTCCATGTCCGAGGTAAACAAATTTCCGTGAAATGCTATCTTGAAGATTCTGGCCCAGGAGTCCTCGGAAATCTCTTCCCCTGCTAGGTTGTTCCAAAACATACGAAAGTTCCTTCTGCCTTGAAGGTCGTAGGTGTTTAAGATTTTATACATGCTGGACACCGCCCCCTTCCTTGAGGTCGCCAGATCGAGGAGTTTCTCGAAGGGGGTCAGCTGTCTCCTCAGGTTCGGGCCCATTGTCGGGTTGCAGAGGATGCCCTTCAGGCGGAGGTATTCGAAGATGGATAGCGAATCTCTTCCGAGAGCGTCTCTCAGGTCCTCGTAGGTTAGGAATTCCCCTTCTCTGAACAGCTGCCCCACCCATTCCATTCCCTTGTCCGACCATTCCTGAGAGTGCCGGAACCCTCTGCCTCCCAATCTAAGGGGATGGCCCCAGAGAGAGGTCATCGGGGACGGCCAAGTGGTGAGGTGAGCAGTCCGGGGGCCCTCTCTCCAGATGACCCAGAGGACTCCCAGGGTCGGGTGGGACCTTAAGTGTTGCGGAACCGACCCGCGAGGGGCCCACAAAAGGTCTCGGACCTTCAGGGGATGGGCATCCATATCTTCCAAGTATGACCAGTACGTCCCCATTCCCCCTTTCATATGCTCCAGTAGGACGCGCAGTTGGGCGGCACAAAAGTAGAGGTGAAAGTCCGGGAGCCCAAATCCCCCCTCCTCCCTAGGCAGAGTCAAAGTGGTCCTTCCTATCCTCAGGGTTTTCCCCTGCCACACAAAGTCTCGAACCCCCTTTTGTAGCTCTCTGAAAGTCTGCGCTGTGATGTTGGTTGGGAGTCCCGTGAAAAGGTAGAGAAGCCGTGGTAGTATATTCATTTTTACTGCAGTCATTCGGCCATACCACGACAGGATCATCTTGTCCCATCTCCTCAAATCTAATTTGATCTCTGCCATCATGGGGTCATAGTTGGCGGCGCTCAATTTCGATATGTCTCTGATGAGGAGTACCCCCAGATACCGAACAGCGGCCTTCTCCACCTTAATCCCATGAAACCAGTCCAGAGGATCGAGCCCCGGGTCTAGTGTCCTCATAGGGAGCAGAACAGATTTTGCGACGTTGATCTTCAGACCTGAGAAGGTACCGAACGAGGCCACCAGCGCCAGGAAGGGGGGAAGTGATACTACAGGGTCCACCAGGTAGGCCAAGATGTCATCCGCAAACAGGGAAAGTTTGAATTCAACATCACCCCTTCTGATCCCCCTGATGTCCGGGTGAGCTCTAATCGCTATTGCCAATGCCTCCATCGTGAGGACGTATATCAGGGGGGAGAGAGGGCATCCCTGCCTTGTCCCTCGGGAGAGGGGGAATGGTTCGGAGAGCCTCTCGTTCACCTGAACCCTTGCCGTGGGGGCCCTGTAGAGGGCGGTCACCCAGCTCATGATGTGAGGCCCGAAGCCCACCCTCTGGAGGAGGAGACCCATGTATCGCCACTCGACCCTGTCGAAGGCCCTCTCCGAATCCAGGGAGAGGACACATGCGTTTAACCCCGACGTTTGGGCAAAGTGGAGCAGGTCTATTGTTTTGCGTATATTGTCTGACCCTTGCCTTCCCGTAATAAAGCCCACTTGGTCGCCATGGATTAGCTTTGGCATGATTCCCTCCATCCGCCTCCCCACCACCTTGGCCAGGATCTTGACGTCGATATTTAACAGAGATATGGGACGATAAGAGGAGCATTCCACGGGGTCCCTCCCTTCCTTGGGCAGAACTGCTATTATGGCCCCCATCATGGGCTCGGGGAGGATGCCATCCTCCAGCACAGCGTTGAAGACTCTCGCCAAGAACGGGGCCAGGGCGGAGCGGAATCTTTTATAGAAGTAGACGGAGAAGCCATCATCTCCAGGGGAGGTTTCCACCTTCATCGCACCTATCACCTTGTCAATCTCATCCTCGGTCACCGGACCCTCCAACCCCTCAGCCATCTCACGCGAAAGGGATGGGATATGTATGGAGTTCAAGAAATCCTCTATCCGGGTGTTGTCCCCGTCATACTCCGAGGAGTAGAGGGTTTTGTAATATTGGCGAAAGGCCTCTCCAACATGTGAGGAGTCACGGCCGAGATGCCCCTGGGTATCCCTCACCTCCTTCACCCTTCTACTTCTCTGGACCTCCCTTAGCTTCCAGGCTAGGATCTTATTCGCTTTGTCCCCCTTCTCATAGTATTTTTGTTTTACCATTAGGAGACTCCTCTCAGTTTTATGTAGGAGCAGATCTTTCAGTTGGAGCCTGTAGTCCTCCAGTGCAGCCACCCGGTCATGCTCTAAAGCCTGGTCCGGGGATCCCCCCGGCTGGAGACAGGCTATTTTACCCCACAGGGCTTTCTCCTGGGCCTCCCGCTCCCTCTTCTTCATGGAGCCTATTTTTATGAGGACTCCTCGTATGGTTGCCTTAAAGGCATCCCAAAGTGTGTGCATGGCCACCTCTCTGTTATCATTAAACTCAAAGAACTCCGCTGTGGAGTCCAGGATCTCCTGGGCGAGTGCCTCATCTCTCAATAGGGCATCATTGCATTTCCAGCGCCCTCCACGTTCTTCACACCAACCCATCATTAAGGTGACTCGGACCATGTCGTGGTCCGACCAAGGGACTGGGTCTATCCTATAGCCCGCTACATATGGAGTGAGGACCTCGTCCACCAAAATGTGGTCTATTCTCAAGAACGAGTTGTGAATGGCTGAGTAATAGGTAAAGGAGGGGGTCCCTGATCTGGGGGTTGGGATCGTATCCGACAGTCCCAGGTCCCCATTAACCCTCTGAAAGTTCTGCGCCATGGCTTCATCCGCGGGTCTGAGGCTCTGGGGCCCAACCCGTCTTCTGTCTATAGTTGGGTCTAGGACCATGTTAAAATCCCCCCCCCACCACCAGTGGGCCCTGCACGAACAGCCTCAGCTTGTCTCCTACCTCCTCTCAGAATTGGGCCTGACCTTCGTTAGGACTATACACTGCTGCTAAAGTCAAGGGGGAGCCCTGCAGGGAACCCCGCACCATCAGGTACCGACCCTCGGGGTCCCTCTGGATGGCCTCATTCTCGAAGTCCATGTCCCTTGCCACCAATATGGCCACCCCTCTTTTTTTGGCCTTGTGGGAGGCGTGAAAGACCTCCCCAATTCCTCCCCCTCGCATTCTAGGCTCTTTCCCCTTTGCCCAATGTGTCTCCTGCAGAAAGAGCAGGTCCAGTTTCGCCCTCCTAAACTCCCTATGAACCAGGGACCTCTTCGTGGGGGTGTTCAGCCCTCGCACGTTAAGGGTACCCACACCCAGGGCCGGACGGGCATCAGCCATGATCTATGTTTTCCTCTCTGTTAGCCAATGATATCGCATCATCGCTCCCTCTTTGCTCCCTTTGTTTCACCTTTTGGACACTTTTGGAACGTTCCCCCAACTGCCCCCCAAACCCTTCCCCCAACAAACAAACCCCAACTAGTTCGTACACCCTCTCCCCCCACCCCGGCATTTGGCCAGACCACCAGCCTACCCTCCTCGGCTAGGCAATCAGTACAGTGCTCGTTTCTATGAGCCCCACTCCCCCCCGCTGCTTTGTCCCTTCAGTTGACCCCATTATACTTGCTGTTCAAGGGGACTCTGTGTTCTGAGAAACCTCAGGAACTTCCTTTTTCCGACCTGCTGCGGGTCGGGGCATCACCACCGTCGGCCCCGAGTCGACGTGTTCGCTTTCCAATGCGGGCGGCGGGGTGTTCAATTTTTTGAATTTTCTCGAACTGGTTTTCTTTCTTCTGGCACCTGGCTGGCTAGGGCCGCCCCTTCCAAGGGCCTCCGGACCCACAGGGCCCCTCCGGGGGGTAGACTCCGCCACGTAATCCCGGATGGCTCCCCTTATGTCGTCTTCTGTAATCAGCATTGTCCGTTGGCCCATGTATTCGAAGGCCAGAGAGAAGGGGTACCCCCACCTGTATCGCACCCCCTTTTCCTTTAGTAACTGCGTTAGGGGACGGCACATCCTGCGCTTGGCCAGGGTGTATGCGGAAAGGTCCTGATAAATGGTGATCCGAGCGCTGTTATAGGTCACCACCCCTGCCTTCCTTGCTTCCTCGAGCACCTTGGTCTTTTCCGAGTAGTAGTGGAACCGGGCCAGGACCAACAGGGGGCCCCCTGCCCTGCCCCCTGCCCTATGCACTCGGTCAAACGTGAGCTCTGTGGTCATTTCCTCTGAAAACAAGAGTGTGATAATGTCTCTCACCACTCGGATCAAGTCTCTCTCTGTTTCGCCCTCCGTTTCAGGGATCCCAAAAAATCTAAGGTTATTTCTCCTTTCCCTGTTTTCATAGTCATCCATCTGTCTAGCCCTTTCCTCGTCCCTCTTCTCCAGGGCTGCGAGCCTCAACTCAGTTTGCACCTCCTGGGCTACCATTGATGACTGGTTGGTTTCCACTTGCAGGAGTCTGTCCTCGATCTTGTCCACCCTTTGGTCGATCTTTTCGAATTTCTGGGCGATATCCGAACGCATGTCCCTGATTTCCTGTAGGATAGAGGCGAAGCCCCTTTCCATCGCTGTCGTGGACTGCATTGAGGCCTCCGGCTGTGCCATGTCCCCAGCGTCAGTGGGGCCGCTGACCGCACTCTCCATTCCCTTGAAGCGATATGCCTGCAGTGCCACTTGCCAGCTCATGCGGTCTTCCACTGTGCCCACTGCGGGGACCGCTGCGGTCCGGTGGCTTTAGGGAGTCTCCTCGAGGACCCGGCCCGAGATCCCCAGGCTGTGTTGTCCCGGGGAAACCCACGGGAGGATGGTGTCTTTCCGTGGGGGGGGGCAGCTCCCAGGCGGGCACCCGCCCCACCAGCGCCGGATGGGGGCCTCACACCTGGGCTCCTTCGAGATGTTGACGTCCCTCTTTGGGGGGGGGGTGACCGTCTGCGCCGTCCCACTGTCGCCGTCTGAGGTCGCGTTCCCCTTCCAGGGGGGGTGTCAGGCGGGCACACGCCCTGGGAATGGGCCCAGGGGCCACCACCTGTAGAAGTCTGGTGCGGGCGGGCTAGGCCCCTCTGCGTGTCCTCAATGGCTGTAGCGATTCTGGGAGCCCTCGAGAGAGGGGGGGGTTGCGTTTCCGCTCCGGCGGTTATTGTGCTCTGAGGGTGTTGTTTTTTTTTTTTTTTTTTTTTTCCAAAATAATTATTTGGGGGGGGGGGCATGGTGTTGGCGGCCCCCACGCGCCCTGACCCCGCTCTCCCGCTCCGCGGGTGGGTCGGGGCCTGGAACCTCCCCAATCAGGCCCTGGTTGCCGTGGCCGAGACGGCTTGCACAATGTGCTTGCTGGGGCCCGCCCCGCCGGGGGCTCGTCACGGCCCGGGGGGGAGGGGGGGCAGTGAAGGCCTGAATCCGCCGCCGGGGCCGCTGTCCCGAAATCTTTTGGGCCCCCCGCGAGGGCGGGGGGGTGGATGGGTGCTGGGGGACGGGCTCGACGGCAAAAGGCTCTCCCGCGGGCCGCTCCTCCTTTCCTGGCGCCGATGCGCTCTTCGCCGCTCCTCCGACACGGCCCGTTCTCAAGCTCTCGGGGGAGCTCGAGTGCCGTTCTTCTTGGCGGGGGCGTCACGGGGGGCTCGCCAGCTCCGGTCGAGCGAGTGAATCCGCATGGGGGGTCAGGGGGGGGCTCAGTCCCCGTCAATGGCCCAGGCTCAGCGGGAGCACGACGCTCAGGCAACCATCAGCTGTGCGCCCCCTGGTGGCCTCCTATATCTCATTTTAATGTACTAGTCTATTAACAATATATTCATCACAGCATATTGTTTTTTGATATTTTTAAAGTGGATATGTGGAGCTATAACAGACCAAACATGACTCAAAAATCAATTTTACACCAGAAGAAAGGCAGCAATCAATGACAAAACAAATCAAGTATATAAAACATACAAACTATACAATAAATGCATTCTATTTCCCATATGGAGTAGTCAATCATTGACAGGATAGAACCTAATTGAGATATACATCTGTACATATAAAAGTGGAAGATGAGAGGCCACCAGGGGGCGCATGAAGGATGGCCGCCTAATCCTTCAGCTCAGCCGAGCTGGGACATAAATGGGTTCTAAAACCCCTTGTCTGCCCCCACCGGGTGGTGAGGGCTTGGACCGCATCCGGTCCAACTCTGGTCTCAAACGGAGCAGCAGCAGCAGAGCTAGCTGTGGGTTTCCTCCCAACGGCTGCTGGAGCGATTCAGACGCCTCCCGCAGGACGAAGTGAAGAAAGATGCAAGGCCCAGGAGAGAGGAGGCGCAAGTGAAGGCCTGAAGGAGTGAGGAATGGTGTTGGGCCCTGGCACAGCGCCAGGGAGAAGGCGTGATGCCCCCTGCTTGCCCCCACCTAGAGAAGAATGGTGATTTCCCCCCCCCTCCCCACAGAGGTGCAGGACGACTTAGCAGGCAGCAGCAAGCTGAGCCTGGCACGTGACTGAGGCCACCTAAGAGGCTCCCACCCACGCCCCCAACGGTGGCTGGGCACCCACTGGAGGAAGGGAGCTGTGCGTCCTTGCAGCCTGCGCCGCAGGGGGAGAACGTGGTGCCAGCAGAAACAGGAGGTGAGCACAGACGGGGAGACCGACTGGACATTGGGATCTTCTGGGGAGACTACCTGAGGAGCGAGCCAGTGGCAGGGAGCTTTGATAACATAGGAGAATCTGAAGGGGTGGGGCTCCACGGAAGGGGTCTAGAAATGGACTGAACTGGAGGGGCGCCCCCGGGCTCCAACACTAGTGGCATTGGGGTGGCCCGTAGAGGCAATTGGAGGTTGCCCCACATGAGACTGGTACTGATGCGTCCGGCGAAGAGACCCATGTCCTGGAGAGAGTCCCTGCAGCAATTTCAGTTTCCCTGGGTGGTCCCCAGCTGCACTCTGACCGGGGTAGGGCCAACTTCCCAGGCGAATAGAATGGAGGGTGACCCAGTGTTTTGCTTTATCGTGGTTGCTTATGAAGATCCTGTTCTTACGTTCTCCAGACCTTTGCAAAAGTAATCATTGGACTCAGATAGGCACAGACTTACACATAACACATCAGTGATAGTTATAAGAAAATGCCACGTTATAGGCCCTTTATTCAATCATAATAGACAGACAGAAAGAATGAACACATAATCAGTTATAAATAAACAAAAGGAAGAAAAGACTTCACTGTTAAGATTGCCACAGGAGAAACCTTCATCTCGGCCACGACAACACTGCTTAGTCCCACAGCAGGTAGGCAAAGAGATTGTCCTAACAGGATGTGGAGAGGAGCGTCCTCCCATCCAGCGAGACTGCAACACCCGGGGTCCAACTTCTAACTCTGAATTCCAAGAGGAAAAACCCTCATCTCTTATGGGGGCTACTTTCGATCCCCGCCCCTCATGGATTACCATGCTGCCCTCGGCCGAAGAGCAGACACTAAGCATGAGGCATAAATAGAGTGGAATATTCCAATTAGAAGTGGAAAAAACCCATCTTCCCTACTCGCTGTCGTTCCCGCTGCCCCTTATCAATGCACCTGCAGAGTGGTCCGACTGCCTTTCTGGCTTGTCCTTCAGCGGACAATACAATAACTATTCTCCCAGCTCGGTCATCTGACATAAATATGTGACCTTATCTCCGCAGCAGAAATACATATTTGCTAGCTGAACCCAGGAAAACATAGGCTTTCATTACAGTTTCATTGCAGTAAATAAAAGTGAATATCCAAGATGGCCGCGCATCGGCGGCATGTTTTCTGGCACATTTAGCTCACGCATTACACTCCACGCCTTGGACATTCAACTACCATAACCCAATGAGCGAAAAGGAGGTTCCCATAACCTACAAAATAATCGCCATAAATTCGGAATACAAGGAATACAACAACAGCAACAACAAACTAAAACAGCAAAAATGCCAAAAACTAAAGCTGAACACAACGCCTCAGGAATCCAAGAAAACATCTGACCCCACTAGTCCCAGTTCTTGTCCTGCGTCACTCTGGCAACAAGAGCTTTCAAATCCTTGATATGGTCTTCAATAGAACGGGAATGATCTTCCAGGTCAAAACAACACATTCCTTCCACAACGCTACATCCTAAATTATGCTTCAAAAACAAATAATCAATGGCTGCTCTGTTCTGCAAAATAGCTTTTCAAAAATGTCTATCATCCAATAACAACTCAGTTAAAGCTTGCAAAGTCTCATTAAGCCCTTTAACTACCAAACAAGCTAACTTAATCATAGTTTTATAACCCCCAGCTGCTAGTCCCCAAATCCCCACTAAAGAAATAGCCAATGCCAAAACTTCGGTTTCCGACAACAAGTGCACATCACAATTACAATCGGGTGATAGAGCGTTATAGGAGGCGGACCGCCGAATAGCAGGGCGTAGTGGGAATAGCATCAAGCCGAGGCGTGTCAAGGTACAAGGACCACCTGAAATATTAGCAGGAATATAAGAATATGTGTGATTCCTACAAGAAAATGGCCAACCAGCAGGTAGTTTCACCTGACTCAGGTGGCAAGGAGTCAAATTTGTAAAATTACACCACGCATTATTCAAAACATCCATACAAATAGATATTGGGCGAGCACACAAGCGGCGCTCGAAATCCAATCTATCCTCTTTATGGTCCAAGTCCAACTTCTGGCATTTGCCAACAAAGTTCAGATCACATGTCATTTGGTAGCAGACATCAGCGGGGGAGATATTATGGGTAATGATACTGGTCATATTTCTCCATTTTCGGTCAGTGTCTGCACAGAATTTACAGTATTCATACACGTAAAAGGAACCTCGCAAAAGGCCAGCCCCATGGGACCCATTGTAGATTAGGTAGCAGCTAAAGCCTGACTTGCTAGTAGTCACCACCACAAGAAAGAGAGCAGGAACCCCCTTAGACTCTGCCGAAGCCCCTCCTGACAAGGAGAGTAAGAAAACCTACACCCTGGTCAGGAAAGTAGCTTCCTCGGCTGCCTATTAAATGAGAAGAGCTAACACTACGCTATTATCCAGCTACAATTGCCACAAGTGGGACGAGGTTGCACAACGAATAGACCTGGTTCCAGAGCCCCTAAAGATACAGCTCTTATACACTATTGCTGAAGGGAGACCAGTAGCAAGCTGCTTTCTTAAAAATAACTTAGACGCAGCAGACAATGTGTGGCGATTCGTGGCAGAAGGTACCCTCATCAAACGCCATGAATGGCTTCGTCAATCGGGTTTCAAATTGGAGACCCAGGTTACCTTTTTAAACATGCCCATCGAGCCCAACGCATTATTCGGTAAAGCGGTCGAGGACGCACTTAAAAGTGTAAAGGAGGAATACGACACCCTCAAATGCCTGGGACAACTCACCAACAAACCCTTTGTGCAGAGAGGAGGTTCAAATACACATAGGTTTAGAGGACAGAACTCCCAGTGGTCCTCCAATTAAAACCAAGGTGGGCAAAGATCGTCCTGGGGTTCTTCACAGAGGCAGTCCTCCCAACAGAATTTTCAAAGGGGCCAAAAAAGGTCCAGAAGTAGAGGCAGGTCCTCCTCCTCAAGAGGGGGCTCCACCCCTCCTAAGCAATGACCAACCGCTACAGGTTCCGTCCCATGTCTTTCCAGTCGGAAGTTGTATTTCTGACGTTACCCACTCATTTTTTGGGATCACATCGGACAAGTGGGTACTTTCCACTGTGGCGGGGGGCTATTGCATAGAGCTAATACAAACACCAGCCAACCACCTGCCAAGACAAAGACAAACTACACAGGAAGAACAACGCATTGTGTTAGAAGTCAAAGCACTGCTACTAAAGGACGTCATAGAAATCGTCCCGGCAAACCAGGTAAACAAGGGTATTTATTCAATGTACTTCCTAGTCCAAAAAAAGACCTAATAATGCGCCTTGTCCTGGACCTGTGCCCTGCGAACACCTATGTCAAGCCACAAACATTCTCCATGACAATGCTACAGGAAGTGATCCCACTGCTAAAACAGGGGGACTCGTGGCAACCTTGGACATGAAAGAGGCATACCGTCATAGTTCAATATTCCTAGCGCACAGAAGACTCCTGTTATTCAAAATAGCGAACCAACACTACCAATTCAAGGGGCTACCCTTCGGTATAGCCTCCGCTCCAAGGGTATTCACCAAGGTACTAGAAGTAGTGGCAGCGCACCTATGCAGAGAATCAATCCCAGTGTACCCTTATCTGGACAACTGGCTGATAACAGGGGAATCCCCGCATATTTGCAAGCAAAATACCCAAAAAACAATCAACCTTCCATTCCAATTGGGATTCTCAATCAATGAGAAAAAATCAAGTCTTGCTCCAAGCAAGACAAAACAGTTCTTTGTCAAAAAAACAGAAGAGGGTCTAGTCTTTCCGTCAAACGAAATAGTGCAAAACATACTGCTGCACATACCTCAGTATCTAGCCGGTCACCAAATAACCGTACACAAAGCAATGTGCTTGCTCTGGATGATGGCTTCATGCATTTACCTGGTACTGCATGCACGGTTTCGCATGCGCCCAATGCAAGAATGGTTAGCGAAACAGTGGTCTCAGGCAAGCGGTCAGTGGGACAATCTAGTGGTTGTTTCGCTAACCCTAGTTCAATCGCTAAGCTGGTGGACAAGGGAAAATCTATTAAAGGGAAAACCTTTTCACAACCCTACAGTGCAAGTGACTGTCACAACAGACGAATTTCTCACCGGGTGGGGAGCCCATTAGCTTAAACGCACAGCGCATGGCCTGTGGACCCATATCACAGCCCAAAATCACATAAACCTTTTATAGCTACTAGCAGTGCTCAAAGCCCAACAAGCTTTCCAAGTGCATCTGTCAGGCCAAACAGTACAGATCCTCACAGATAGCACCAGTGGCATGTTTTACATAAACAAACACGGAGGTACACACTCTCCAAGTCTGGCCAGGCTAGCACAAAACATTTGGGAGTGGGCACTCAAGCGGAACATGTTCCTAGTGTCGCAGCATGTTCCAGGGAAACTCAATTCTCTGACATACTCATTAAGCAGAGATCCTCTACTCGAAGAGCATGAGTGGCAGCTGAGCAGAAACATTTCAGACAATATTTTCTCCATCAGGGGCTATCCCCCTTAGACTTGTTTGCCACAAGCCAAAACACACAATGCCCAGACTTCGCATCCAGGTTTCCCCAACCCGGATCCAAGGGGAACGCCCTGTGGATGAGCGGGTCAGGATAATTTGCCTTTTCCCCCAACACCGCTACTGAGTAGAATAGTGAACAAAATGCACCAGGAACAGTGACGGTAATCCTGGTTGCTCCTATATGGGCGAGACAACCTTGGTTCCTGCATCTGTGCAAACTGGCGATGTGCAATCCAATCAAACTCCCGTGCCCTCCAACATGCTCACTCAAAACGGGGGATAACGTTACACCCACATCCTCAATCCATGAACTGGGCAGCTTGGCTCTTGAAGTCATAGAGTTTGGCCATTTAAAACTACCTCAAATGTGTATGGAAATCCTCAAGGAGGCACGCAAACCAAACACCACACACTGTTATTTTAACAAACGGAAAAGATTTGTAATATGGTGGCAGTCAAAAAAGGTAAACCCGATCGAATGTACTCCATGACACATTCTTCAGTACATGCTTCACTTACTAGAGTCCGGTGTAGGATTCAACACCATGAAGGTTCACGTAGCATCTTATCTGCATACACCACTTCTCAAAGCAAGGTGTCCTGGTGGAAAGTCCATGACATGAAGGCATTCATGTAAGGAGTAAAACGTCTTTACCCCCCACCGCCCCATTTCAAACCCACCTCCAGGGTGGAATCTAAATGTGGTACTCCCTAAGCTCATAGGGCCCCCCTTTGAGCCTATGTACAAATCCAGCTTAAACACATAACATATAAAATGGCTTATCTGGTGGCCATCTCCTCCATAAGAAGAGTCTGTTAAATACAAGCTTTGTCAGTTCAAGACCCTTTCTTTGTTATTCACAAAGACAAGTTGATACTAAGAACACACCCTAGGTTTTCACCTAAGTTCATATCCAAGTTCCATGTCAACCAGTCCATTGAACTACCAGCTTTCATTCAAAACCCTTCAAGTTCAGCTGAGAAAAACCTCCATACACTAGATGTAAGGAGGACAGTTCTTTACTATGTAAACAAAACAAAACGAAACTGCTACGAAAAACCGACCAACTGTTTGTCTCCATAGCACCTGGCAGGGAAGGTGATCACTGTTAGGCAGAATCCTGTGCAGTGCCCTTAGGGACCACTACACACAATTAAGACTAGAGGTGGCAATACAAGTTTTACCTTTGGTACAAGCCTGTACTACTATGTCAGAGTGGTAGCAGTGGCGGAGCAGCCAGGCTTATCTCAAGAGTATATGAGCAGTAGCAGAGATTACACAAAGGGACCACAATTACTGTGACTCAAGCAAACACTGACTCAAGGTTTCAGGTAAAAAATATAAGTACATTTATTTTTTAACCATTCGTTATAAACACAACACTTCTATTAAACTTAAATAAAAACCACATGTTAAATATACCACAACTAACCAATTCACTTTGTACAGTAAGTCTCAAGGTAAGTACCCTGTATTTCAATGAACCGGTGTTACGAACAAAAGACGTTACCGCGAATACGATTGCGATCACTTTTTGACAGTTCGGTCTACTAAACAAACGCGTATCCGTGACATGAAATGCTACCCGGGGCAAAAACACACTTAGCACTTGAGATACCCAGAGGGAGTTGGAGGCAAAAATCACAGGCAATATTTTGGTTAGGCAGGCAGAATCAAGAAAAGCTCAAAGACAGTAGTTCAAAAGTCAAAGGGCCAGAGCCAGGGTCGAGAGACACCGGGGCCAGTTGCCGAAGATCACACGGTGAAACAGTTCACGATTCAACGTAGCCAAAAAGTACTTCCATATTGTCAATGTTCAGAAGCAAAAGTTATAAGAAGGAGGGAAGACAAGGGCAAGCCTTGGAAATGAAGAAAAAGGGATTCACCCAGTTTCCTCAACAGAACACAGTATCTTGTTCCAGTGGTGCAGCTGGTGCCATGGCAGTTGTTCCTGTTGGTTTCCCGCAGACCCACGATTCCTGGAGCTTTGTTGTGAAGAAGGACGTCTGAAGGGGGTCTGCACCACACAGGGATGAAGCCGGCAGCAGCGACAAGGAATAAAAGGTGCGCTTAAAAACAGGAGAGGCTCTTCAGGTGGCTATCCAGACCACTACAGCAGTGTGCAGCGATTTCGACCAAGGAAGAGGATCCTCTGGCTGTAAAAGATGAGTTGGTTGTCCCCACCAAGCTCAAGGGAAGAAGACTCCGGACTGGATCTTCCCTAAGTCGTTGAAGGGAAGATAGCTCTGGACTGCAGCAGGGCTTCACCGGGACGAGGTAGTTGCAGCAGCCATCGTTCTTTCCGCTTCTCTTCGGTTCCTTGTAGTTCCAGTGGCGACTCTCTGACTTCTAGCCCAATAGACCTGCCTTTTATGTGAAAAAACCCCATTCACACAGCCTGGCTGTCAATCACCCAGCAGGGGGATTGTCCAGCCTGGTGAACTACCTTGGCCAATCATGACAAAGTGCGACTTGGGTTTCCTAGGATACCCTGTGCAGGGGTGACTACACCCCTCCCTCACATTCATCCCACCTAGACACCCAGGCGCCTTGAGGAGAGTTTTTGAGCCCGCCAAAAGACAGTGAACAAAGAAGGCGAACCTAGTTTGCCGCGCAAAGTAGAACACAAGAAGGTCTTTAACAAAAAGAAATGGCGAATAAACCCAACCGGAGCCAAAAGAAAGACGATTTGGTCAAGCGGGTTTATGTTCCAGGCTAATATAATAGCCAAGAACAGTACCACGTTTATCTAATATAATCGCGGTAGAAAAGTTAGGGTAGATACCACTGCCACCAGCCAAGTCTAAATGTTAAAAGAGCGAAACAATGCTCTGGGAGGTACAGATAAAAAGGGATACGAGTTAACCCTTACCAGTACTCCATGGAAGATAGGGTGTACTGGATCTGTGGTAGATCGACTAAGTAAAGTTAATGGTAACTTTACCCTTTTCTGGGGGACAGTAGTCGCCTCAGAAATGGAGTTGAGGGAAGTCTTAAAGACAACCCTGTGCCACGGCACTGAAGGTGCTGTGTGACACACACACAAAGAAGGGGGGCTGCTGAAGTGGTGTGCTTCAGAGTCCACAATCACAAAAACAGTTAGAAACACATAGCAAAACACAGGTAAGAGTGGGGGAGAAGCTCTCACTCTTACCAAGTGGAAAAAAATAAACTCCAGAAGTCCAGCAAAGCTGCTGGGAGACTCACTAGGTGAGGGAAATTAGCCATAGTTGAGAATTCTCCCTAACAATCACGTTTCAAAAAACACCATCTCCAGATGGATAGTGAAATGCATACAGCTCTGCTGCTCTCTGTCAAACTAACTTCCGCCTTTCACACCAAGAGCTCATTCTACCAGGGATACAGGAGCTACTTTGGCCTTTATTGCAAAGATCCCACTGGACGCCATTTGCAAAGCAGCTACATGGAGCTCTCTACACACTTTTACTCAGCACTACTGCATTGACACTTATTGTAAAGCAGATTCACGGGTGGGGCAATCAGTGCTAAAACATCTATTTGCTGCTGTTTCATCTCACAATCCACCAATTTCTCCACACACTGCTCGCTAATCTATGCATAGCATGTGATCTAAGCAGATCCACAAGCCTAGAAGGGATACATTAATCGCCGTAATCGTATTTCTGATGCTTGTATCTGCTTAGATTCACATGTGCCCACCCTTCCTCCCCTGTCGAGTAGAAGGTGCATGGATGTTTTCTGGCTTATCTACTCTTATCTGCTTTATTACATCTGTACTCGCGCTACACTCATGCTACCTCATGTCAGAAACAAAACAATCTGAGGGACCTCAACGCGTGAAGGTCCATGGCTACAGTCGAAGTCACACTAGGGATAGTATTACTGGCATGCCCTGTCGACTTCCCTTTTTGAGTTTCGAAAAACAAAAAGTGTAATACTCCGTGCCTAACACTAGATGTCGGCCTATGCATAGCATGCGAATCTAAGCAGATACAAGCATCAGAAATGCGATTATGGTGAGTAATGTATCCCATGCGCTCACAGTTTGGTAACCCCAATGGGTTACACACCACTATAAGTATTAACACAATTAGTAAAGCACAAACACCAAACAGATCCTAAATCACAAACCTTATAGATTAAATCTCTCTCAATACACTTAAACAATTGTTAAGAAGTCCATCCCCACTGTTTAGTGTCCATGTTTGCTACAGGTGAGTAACCCTAGTCAAATTGCTAGATAGGGCAATTGGAACACATACACTCCTATAGCTCACCAATTGGAAACAAAAGGCTCAACAAGACGCTTTGAAAGTCAAAGTGAGCGTAGAGCAAAATTTAAGTTGTGAAGTAAAAAGTGTCCAAAGTCAGTTGTCCTGCTAAGGAAAATGTAGACTAGCAGTCCTTATGTCCTAAGTTACAGTAGTAAGGACTCCTGGCCTTTGAAAAGTGGTATTTGGCATTAGTCAATGCTGGTTTTAACAGCAGTCACCCAGTGGATCTCTGACACTCCTTGCTATTGAATGCTTGGATTCTGTGGTTGTCTCTGCAGAATGGCTTCAGCCCCCTTACTTCAATCCCAAATTCAGGCTAGGGATCCCACAGCCCACCCATGGAAGGAATCTGCAACATATGAACAGGTAAATGCTATCCAATCATCGACGGCAATCTACTTCACAATCTGCCCAGCAACCATGCATACTCTGGAATGGATTTGGATTGGGACCAAACAGTCCCAATCCCCAGTTCCAACCAATTCAGAGACACAAATCACTGACAGTGGGTCCTGTGCAGGACTCCCATGAAAGTGCGTGCCCATATGTGGCAATTTCCCACCTAAGAGGGGAGTTATAAGGCCAAAAAACCAAGATGGTACAAAACAAGACTTAAACCACGGGGGGCAGCCATTTTGAGTGCATGACACTCAAGAAGGCATTTTCACAGTAAAAGCACTGTAAAAAGTAGAAATGGATTCACGCCCATCAGCCCCTTCTATACACCTCCCAAAAGTAACTAAAATGTACTAAAATCATGTTTCATTTTTTAAATTCTTATTGTTCTGGCGGTACATCGTCATCATCTTTCAGCAAGAAATCTATTTTTTTTCCAAATGTGAATTCTAACAACCTCCGTTTGCACAGCTATCTGTTAACGGTTGCGATGCATTCTGTGTGCCTCTGTGCACCATTGCTGTACAATTGTAAAATGTTTGGCAACCCAGGAAGAACTTGGTGGCAGGTAAGAAGGGCACTTTTTGACTGGCACATCACTGTGCCCAGTGCCAAATCTTGACTGCTCTGAAAGGAAAGGGTGCAAGCATTGCCTCCACTACCAGAGGAAGCTCCCTTTAAGGTCTTCATTTAACTGCATTGATATAGGAGGTGGACGTAGCACTAGAAAATTAGCAATGAAAAGGATTTCTGTGTTTATTGTCCTCCATACGCCCCAGCCCACTGTCTGTAACTGACTGCGCATTTTCATCTCTTCCAGATTCAAATATGTGATCGGCATTGGTGTGGGAGCTGGGGCCTATGTCCTCGCAAAGTTTGCTGTGAGTAGCCCTCCATCTCTGCTGCTTGGTCCAATTATACTCTGATAGTATCTCCAAAATTTCCTCTTGGCACTGACAGCTGTCTGGTGGAATGGTGTTTGGCAAATGCAGGTTATAAGGGATATAAGGTTTTTGTTTTGCTAGGGCATAGAGGTAGCTTTGGGATGTGGAATGAGCATTCTCGGTTATGAAACTGAGCTATCCATTAGCACAGTTCATTGGGCTTTTGAAAGAGCTAGTTATGTTATAGACTGAGTGTCTTTCTTGCTAGAGTGTTGTTCTTGGTAGATATTGAGTGTCGTGTCACATTGTTATGGGATTCCAGTGTGAGATGTAAGGGGTAGACAAGTGTGAGGAGGGTCCATATGGTGATTTTGAGTGGATGTCTGGAGTGGACCATGTTGGAGGTTGTTTAGTTGGAAGTAAGTTGCAAGGTGTTAGAAGGGATTGTCCTGAGTGTGTTGAAGGAGTGTAGAATGGAAGCTTCCTAGTGTGAGGAGGGTGGATAAGGTGAGAAAATGTCTGAGATGTGCCAGGTACGTGCTGTGAAGAAATGGGTTGTGTATGGGTCAGGGGAGATAGAGCTAGCTGTGGGGATTGTGAGATTTGCTTTCCTTGAGAGTCATGGGCATCAGTTAAGGTCAAAGGTGGTAGCTATGCGGGCCAGCAAAAGGCATCTGCAGAGCGTGTGTTGTCTGTGATGCTGATAAGTCAGGGGACGATTAATGTGATTGTGATCTTGATACTGAAGTTTCAAGTGGCATAGTGACGTGGGCTTCAGGGGAAAAAGTCAAAGGGTAGGTGGAGGTGGTTTGGCGGTGGAGGGTATACAGTATTGGGGGTGTATACGTGGGAGTGGCAGAAGCATAGATGGGTAGGACCTGAGGATGCAAGGCCCACTCAAAATCTGTAAATGCCCACTCAGCAGCGCTGTGTGGTCACCTACAGATGTCAATGTCACTGAGATGGGCCCAGCTACATTAGCTTCAGGCCCCACATGTTAGACAATCGTGGCTACGCCTCTGGTGGGTGCATTTGTGTGTGCTGATGCCCATTTGTGTGAGTGTTAGTGTATGCCGTGCTGGCAGTGGCTGGCCCTAAAAGAGAAGAGACAATGCTTCTGTCTGATCCTATCAAGGCCACACGCAGGCCTACTCTTCCTCTCTCCACACTTCTTTAGGCTTTCAGCTCCGCTTCAGCCACAGCTGTGTCTCTGCTTGTGCTTCATCCTTCCTGCCTTTCCTGTTTCAGTGCATGTTCCTTCTTCTAAACACACCTATTAATCCCTGTCAGTGTATATCCCCCCTATGTGTCAGGGATACTTTAATTTGCCAAAGGTACAATATAAAAAAAACACTCCCTCACCCTGTTGGCATGCATAGCTTTCCCTGCACCCCCTTCAGCAATTCCTTCTCTCCTGCTCATAGTTCCTGCTCTATCTGAATTTTCCCCATCTCCTGCTGTCATCATGAAATACATTTTTGTTGATCAATTAGAAAGCAATACATTCCCAACATTAAAAATCGGCCCATAAAACACAATGCAAACCCTGTTTTAGCAACATACCCATCATGAAGTTTCCTTACAGGAAAGTATTTTATACTACAATGTGGAACTTTCTGCTGGAACAGTGCTTCTGTAGTGCAAAACTTGACAACCCTTCTCACTCATCCCTTTTCACCAATCCACTGATTGTCAATCCTCTTCCGTATGGTTTCTCATCATCCCCCAAACTCCATGTGACCCTTCCTTTCAAACACAATCCCCTGTCAGCGTTGTCCCCCATATCCTATTCTGCTAAGCACTGTCTCTGTAACCAAGCATGTATTGTTGATATTAGGGAATCAGTAATATAGAAGGTTTAATTCATACTTTACAACTGCATCTCCTAATCATATACTCCATTTCACCCAAACCACAAAGGCTAGTGTTCACAGGCCTGCAGCATGCTGGACCCATTGCCTGTCAGGTTCAGTGCTTGACCGTCCATCTCGACTGCCTTCCACCGCAGAGGTTCCTCTCGCCTGGCCTCCCCCATACAGATCTCTCTGCCTTGGCCTGCACTGTACTGTTCCCATTTCCATTTATGTGTACCCATTGGTTCATTTTCCCTTGCCTGCACACCACTCATCCATGACCTCGAGTGTGAACTACACTGATCCATTTTCCTTGTCCTGCATCTTGCTTGGGCCTCACTGCTTGTCTTCACTGTGTTGGATGATGGCTAGCATGCATCTCTTTTCTAGTCCGTTCACTCTTGTACCCAGCATGTGCCCACAAGAACCTCTCCTAAGCACTGAAGAGCCAATTGCTCCTGCTTCGGCAGTACACTCGTCATTTGCTAATAGTATGCGCCACGCTGGCCCATCTTGCATCATCATGGTCCCTGCCCCTTCTTTCCGTGCACCTCCAGTCCCATTTCACTAGAGCTACACAGTCTGGTCCCTCTTGCCTGTACTTCACTGGTCCCTCCACCTTGGCCTAGGATCTGATAACTCCCCTTTCTGCTTACACTATGTCGAGCAGCACGTAGAGTCTGCTTCTCTTGCCTGCACGAGGCTCATCCCCTTCACTTGCTTGCATGTGCTGGTACCACTCCCCTGGCCTACAAAGTGTTGGTCCCTTTCCACTATACCTCACTGGTCTTCATTGTATAACCTGCATCACACTACTCTTGTTACCCCTGCTTTTACAGCAGTGGGTTTCAGAGAAGCTCTCTGATGTCACACATAGCTTTACTTTTTCTCTGTTCTTCCGCTCTTCCTTGCAGTTGATATTCCCTGATTTGGTGGAGGGGCTTGTCTTAGTTAACATTGATCCCAATGGCAAAGGATGGATTGACTGGGCTGCATCCAAGGTGAGTGTCATAAGCCATGTTTTAGCTCTGCTGTCCAAAACCTTAGACTCAATATACCAGGAGACATAGTCCATATGGCCAAGGCGTAGGTAAGAGTGGTATAATCTGAGCAACCACTGCACTGTGTAACATCTGGTTCTGTGATACCTCTGAAAGCTGTCCAACCAAAACCCGAGTGCATAAAGTCTTTAAGAGACACGATCAGCTCTGATGTCCAATGTTAAAATCGGGGAGCTACAGTTTAAGGATTATGCTGTGGGTGAAGCAACAATTCCCAACTCAGCATGTCTGTGGTCTGTGACTGTTCTGCCACACTCCTTGCCTGAGCCGTAAGTGTCACACTCCAGGCCTTCAAGCTCAAACAATGAACCCCTAGTATCCCAGGCAACAGCTCTGTAATATTTTTGAGCATTTAAAGAATTTAAAGATCTACACTTTTTAAACTGTGTTCTCGGAAGAGCTGTGTGCTGTAAGGGGAACACTTATTAGATAATTTGTATATTATATGACATTTCTTTACTTCCCTGCTAAGACCTCGGTAATTAAAGAAACAAGCCTCAAAAACTGATGCCTTTACACCAATGCTGATGGCCTTACCACTTATTTAAAGACATGAAATCGTGTATACTCTATGTGGTAGGGTAGTCCTTTATGGCCGCCACTGATGTTGACGATGCAGATATGTAGAAGACATGATTTTATGCCATCCACACCTAACCATGGATAATTTTTGATGGTTTCTGTGGTGTGATGATTACATAGCTACTCGTAGACAGACAGATTAGATTTGTTTTTGAAAAGCTCAATCTTCTGATTATTTCCTGCATGTGTGGATTATGGTTTGTATCATAACCTGAGTCTTGTAATCCATGGGGGTAAGTGCATAGGTTGCAGGTGTTTGCATCAATCCAGCAAGTTAAAATAGATTGAGGGGCAATCGTGGATTGGTAATGATGGGACACTGTGACAGGGACTCCATGCTTGGAGAGAATATTTCCCACCAGCTGCTACTTACTTTGGCTTGCTTAACCAATGCAAATGCATGAGCTTCATGTTATGCAAGGCTGGACTACATAGAGGTAGAGGATCTGCAGAGAAAGAGGCTCCTGTCCCTCCCAGGGGATTGAATCTAACAATGTGTTTGGACAAACATGTGGCGATATGGCGCACTGCACCAGAGTCACATTTATTATTTCTGGTGATGTTTAAAAAAAACTCTCAACGGAGGGTAGAATCTAGAATTACTCAGGCGTGCAGGGTCAAAGTCTAAATTTGAATCTTTCCCAGTTCAGGGGTGTTTGTATTTGTATTTATTTGAGGAACAGGGATGTTAATTTTGAACAGAAATGACTTGCAATAACACATTTACAGATGGTGTAGGCATCCCTACGAAGGGTGCCTGTACAATAGCACAAAGATGAGAGCAAGTGATGAACCAGTTTATGGGGTATAAACAAGTGGGTCATATACCAGGGACATAACAAACATAACAAAATGTATAAGAAAACGGGTGACTTACAAAGGAAACATTAACCTAAGGACTTCAAACTAAAGAGCAGTATTATTTAAATATATAAAATTACATTATTAAGCATCACTGGAGGCATTGGTGGGGTCAGGTAGGGAGGATGGGAAAAGGGCATGGGGAGCTTCATCTTAAGCAAGTAAATGAAGTTTAAACCGAGATCCACAGTTGGGCTGGCTTTGATTGTTATGGGCAGTGGGATCCATTGGAGAAGAGCAAAAGGCGAGAAAGAGAGGATGCGAGAGGAGGCATAGGGATTTTATGGCATGGAGCAGTTGAGTGCAGAGGAGAACGAGATGATGAACAAACTGAGATACAATTTGAAGGGTACTGAGGGGCAAGACCATAATTCACTTTGTAGACTAAGAGAAGGAACTTAGAAAGAGAGCAGTTGTGCATGGAGAGACAATCAGCATGTTGTTGGTTGGCAGAAGTGGCACATAATCTGGGTATGTTGAGTGTGTGGGTAGCAAAGTGTAGGACGTTGTTTAGAGGGAGGAAGGAGTAGAGAGGAAGGCCAAGGAGAATGATTGTGCTGTAGTCAAGTTTGCTGAGCATGAGAGTAGAGATTAGAGTT
This sequence comes from Ambystoma mexicanum, assembly GCF_040938575.1. Classification (NCBI taxonomy): domain Eukaryota; kingdom Metazoa; phylum Chordata; class Amphibia; order Caudata; family Ambystomatidae; genus Ambystoma; species Ambystoma mexicanum. The sequence continues at coordinate 990,329,914 of NC_090921.1, forward strand.
TTTGCAGAGTTGTTACTAAGAAAAGGGCACATTTTCTGACTGTTGAGGAGGGTAATAGGAACAGCAGAGGGAGTGGCAGTGATACATGGTTGCAGTTCTTGGTTGCTATCAAGTAGGACCCAAAGACTATAAGCCTTGGGTGATGGAGCAAGAAGGTCAGGCGGGAAGGAGCTTGGAGAGGGGAGGGATGGCAATGGAAGCCAGGAGATAGATGATTTCTGTTTTTTAAGAGTTCAGCACGAGGCAGCAGAAAGCCATCCAGTGACGAACTGCAGTAAGACAGTTCGTAATCCATTCTGAGATGGATGGGATGAAGGAGAGAAATGAGAATAATATTTGAGTCTCATCTGCAAAATGATAAGTCTTTCCAGGGCAGGAATACAGAGGGTGAAGAGCAGAGGTCCAAGGACAAACTCTCTAAAGGCGAGTTCATCTTCAGGCCACAGTCCCCCAAAGGCCCTTTATGATATTCCATTTCCTGTCGGAACTAAAAAATAAAAGGTACTTGGTAAAGGTCTAAGGTCCTCCAGGTGAGTATACCAATGTGACAGAAAAGTGGACCAATAGATAAAAAGATGACAGAGTACTCTTACTTCTGTTTCAATAAGTCACAGAGAATTATTTTAATTCATCACATAGCAATGCAACACAAAATTAGCATCTAAAAGAAGCTCATAGCCTTTATCCCATCATTCATACTCTTTCTCACTCATTCATACACTCAGACTTGTTGATGTTTAAGGTGTTGTAGTGTCACCATATCATAATACCCAATACATATATACTCTTAAACCCCTTCTATCAGGTGTGTCCCTCTGTATCTATTGCAGGAGATCTAACAGTCCACACGTGTTTCGGTTGATATTGAATGGGGCATCGCATACCTTGCCCTTCAATTTCTGCCAACCTTCATCAGGACAGAGGACAACTCACAGCTATGTGCTACCTCGCAGGTGGATGGGGTGAGCAACGTAATCTCCTCTACACAAGTGTTGGAGGTGGCTATGGATGTTCTAGGATAAATCCCTTGTGGGCTGTTTCTGGAAATGCAGCAAATGGTGGACATTCATTTTTCATGGATTATGCATAACAAACAGCCAGCAAAAAATCTTCTGGGTTTGTAGGTGTAGGTGATCAGTCTCCAGGCGTGGGTGTAGATTGTAGTACATTATCCTGTGAGTCTAAATATAACCAACAGTGAGTGCCCTCACTAGTCCTGCGGAAGCATTCACAGTTGCGGACGAGCACCACTTGAAATCAAATACATTAATCTGAAGTGACTGTCATCCAGATCCAGACAGAATATTAATATATCCACACACCTCTGGGTTATATTTAGGCTCACAGGATCATCTACTACATTGTACACCCATGCCTGGAGACTGATCACCTACACCTACAAACCCAGAAGATTTTTCACTGGCCGTTTGTTATGCATAATCCATGAAAAATGAATGTCCACCATTTGGCGCATTTCCAGACAGAGCTCACATGGGATTTATCCTAGAACATGCATACCCACCTCCAACACTTGTGTAGAGGAGATTACGTTGCTTACCCCATCCACCTGCGAGCTAACACATAGCTGTGAGTTGTCCTCTGTTCTGATGAAGGTTGGCAGAAATTGAAGGGCAAGAGATACGATGCCCCATTCAATATCAACCGAAACACATGTCGACTGTTAGATCTTCTGCAATAGATACAGAGGTGCACACCTGATAGTCAGAAGGGGTTTAAGAGTATACATGTATTTTGTATTATGATATGGTGACACTACAACACCCTTTTGTGTGTAAACATCAAAAAGTATGACTGTATGAGTGAGTGAGAAAGAGTATGAATGATGGGATGAAGGCTATGAGCTTCTTATAGATACTAATTTTGTGTTGTATTGATATGTGATTAATTAAAATCATTCTCTGTGAATTATTGAAACAGAAGTAAGAGTACTCTGTCATCTTCTGATCTATTGGTCCACTTTTTTGTCACATTAGTTCCTGTCGGAAGTCATTTAAAAAGTCAATGAATTAAGAAGAATTCCTTGTTCAGGAAGCGCTGGGTGTCTACCACTAGAGATGGTGATGTCCTTCTTTGCATGGAAGATGCAATTTACAAGGATGGCACTCTTTCGGAATCACTTACCAAGAACACAACACAGCAAATAAAGGGGAAAGCAGAGCAAGAGAATTAAACTGTGGGAGGGTTTGTGCTATGGAGTTTAGCTGGCACCCCTGACTCTGGAAATTAGATACATCAAGGATCGCAGCCTGCAGCAAAATGTTATGCTTGTGATCAGTTGGACAGTACATGGATTGCCAACTCCAAAACACAACAAACAACAACTCACAAAGCACCAACGGTGTAAAAAACATAGAAATATTATTAGACCATGTACTAATTCCATGGCAGGGGAAACAATACGGATCTCTAGCGCAAGATGTATCTCAGCTGGTCGTGCTCAGCGTTAGGTGATCATGTAAATCAGGGCTGGAACACAGCCTATATTAAGAAGTGATTTCTCATGGGTCCTACCGCCAGCCTTTCTCTGTGTCTAAATCATGGAGCCGAAGTCAGCTGGAGCCATGCCAACTCCAGGTGCCAAATTATCTTTTAATTCTTCTCTATTCAGGTGTTTCTCCCCTGTACTGAATACCACATAACTAAATGGAGTGTAAACTGTTCAGCGCTGAGGGAATGGCCATGCCACTGTACAGGGCCTGAAGAGCACAGGGTCTCCTTTAGCTATTGAGCACAGGCGTCCATTTTTATGGGTGGCCTTTCTCTTAATATTGCTTTTCTCAGGGAATAACCTTCAATAAAGGGAAAGAGCCTGCAGAAGCCACTTTTCATGTAGGAGAGGTAGGCCACCCACAGTACCAATCTGGCCTGTAAAATTACTTTGGTGCAGGATTCAGCACACAAATACTGCCAGCAAATTATGAACTATGGATTAACGTGCATGAGAAGTGTAAGTAGAGCGGGGCCTGGCATACACTGGCCGGAGATGTGCTTTGTTTCTTACCCCTTCATCAACTAAAAACATATTTTACATCACTTATCACTTATGAATGGTGGGACAAGGTCAACAATAGTTGCGAATCGAAAGGTTGCCAGCTTGTTAGTCCTTTAAAGAGTAGTGCAGATGGCCCTTGCAGTGGTAGTGGTAACAGGCCCAAGATACTCCTTACTGATGACGCCCAATGATGCCAAAACATGTCTGGGGATGCTTTTGGTCTCATGCAGAAGGGGTGTGGCCTAGCAGTTTGGGCTGGACTGCTTTCGTTTTGCACTAAGCCTGATTTGCATATGGTCTTTCCCCTTCTGTCATGCGTTGTCACGTTGAAAAACGATGGTCTGGATAGTTGCCCTGAGCTGTACCAGTGGTACAAGCCATCACCTTTTTGTTTAGCAGGTCACCATTTTTTTCTATAACTTCAAAGATTTTGTTTATTGCTTTTTTGCAGCTGTCCGGCCTCACAAGTTCTCTGCCTGAAACTGTGTTATCGCACCTGTTCAGCCAGGTAAGATCTGTCATGTCAGCCTGCTCCGTCACTCTGTTAAGTCGGAGCTGTATCCTGTGCCTTTATTGGTTTGCGCTGCTGTGGGTCTCTGCAGGTTATTTACTTTGTTACTTGTGAGCTACGAGTCTCTCTCACAACCACTCTTGCATTCTGTCTCACACATTCACACACTTCTGTCACCCGCAATCTTTCTCTTTTAAAGTCATATAACATACGTTTCTTTCATGCTATATTTTGTAACCCTCTCTCTCATGCCCGTTCTTCAGTTAAGCCAATTCTCGATGTTTTTAAGTCCAGGAAAAGCCAAAACACCTTAACAAAATGCATGAGGTCAAAGGCTGATATATTGCTTTAAAGTCTGATTTACAATTGTGAAGCATGAGAAGTCTTCTTAAAGTTTTTGCCCTTGAGGTCCCCTGAGCCCACTCCTTATGTTTTCTCAGACTTGAAAAACCAAAGTCGGCACAACTCTGCCTGGCTCCATGCCTAACCATTGTCAACCATTTTGCTTCACAGAACTCCTTCACTGCCACAGTTCTTTGGCGTGAAAGCGATGTGTCTTACTTCCATTGTTGTATACATACAATTGCATGACTTCCTCTCCCAGGATGTTAAGTAAAGCCCTGCTTATATTTTTCACACTGGCTCTTGTGCAATGCAAAACATTTTCTACTTGCAACATGTGCTGACTGTGTTCGACACTCAGTGTTTGAATACCACAGTGCATGTATTTTGTTTACTCTTTCTCTTAGCTCACTCGTGCAATGTTTGTGTCTTTGTCTCTTGCATGCTCTGTTTCTTTTTCAAACTCTTGACTCTGTATTACACATGCATGACCGTCTCCCACATATTCTCCTACTGACATTCATGTTCTGTCTGTTTCTCACTTGCTGTCTTTCTTAATCCCTATCATTTGCCATTGCCTCTAGCACTCTCATGCTCCCTCTTGCTATACATTTTCTTCCCTCACTTGCTCTGTGCCTTTAATGACATGTATTTCTTTTTCAGGCACTGGCTAGGACATGCTCTCATGATCTATTTCTCACTTTCTGGATGTGTTGTTTGTGATAATGCCTGTTTCATAATTTCTTTCAGTTTCTCTTACATTCCCACTGTCCCAAACTAGCTGACCGTGTCTTAGGCTCACTGCCTGACAGTCTCACACTTGTTGGCAATGTTTGCTGCCCTCTTAATCTCGCATTCATCTTAGTTGTCTTTAACACACACCTGGGATCAGTGCCTGTCTCACAACTGCTGACTGTATCTTCCACTTAACGCCTGTAACATGCTTGCTGCATGTCACTTTTGGGTTCATCACTGCCAGATCCTCACCAGTGCATTTGACAGAACCCTATACTTGCCAATCAGTACCAGCCCTCCAATGGCCACCCGGATTTAGAGACACTGCCTATAAGTGAAGAACAGTGACTGATATAAGTATATAATAATCGCTAGCAATACATTATCCATATGTTATGTAATGTAACTGGGTTTTGGGAAACACCGCCTGTACCTTTTTTGGATGTCCTCTTGGTAAGGGGTCCTGCATGAAGAGGGACAGGAAGGGCATGTGCTTGTTTGTGAAGATCAGAGGAACCTGGTTTCCCTATGCTAATCATATTCTAGGTATTTGGGATTAGGCGGGTGTAAGTCGCCAGAACGGATCATCTCTGCCGTACGACCGTGGCTGCAGTAGGGATTTTTGGTGTGGTGTAATGAATGGTGTGATTGTGGTGTAGTGTGTATCTGGAGGACATTTGAGCTAATGGGTTCCTGCAATGGAGCGTGTGTGTGTGTGTGTGTGCAGCTGGTCAGTTGCTGTCGGATATGTTATGTTATTATATTTATATCGTGCACCACTGACCCGAAGGCTTATGGGCACACCACACAAAAAAACATGCAAACTAGACAGCCAAGACAAACACGGGGGCAGTTTAAGAGGTGCAGATACATAGATCAAACCAGGGATAGATATTGATAGAATGTGTACCTTGAAAGTTAGGGTTAGTGAGATGGGTAGGGAGTGAAGAGGTCAAGTGCTCCATGCCACTGCCGTAGGGTTTATAGAATACTGAACTGAGAAAACATGACTTTCTGGCCTATGTCCAGCGCATTTTGTTGTTGCAGGCTGCTCTGGGTTCTTGTCTAGTAGGCTGGTTTCAGACTGTGACCCTTCAGAGGCTTTTGGCCATATCCAGGTATCCAATTTTGAGTGATATGTGTCAATCCTTATGTAATAGTTCTGGTCTTGGTCAGTGGCATGTGCTTGCCTTAGCTTGTGCCTTAGTCGTAGGCCTTCATGACAATGAGAATTCAGAGACACTTGGAATTTGAGGTGATCCTCAGGGGTGCACCGTTGCTTTACCTTTGAATGCCAAAGATGACTCGCCATCACTGCAAAGTAGGTACCATCTTGGTCCTGATGGCGAAGTGGAGCTTTGTGCTGCCTTTGAGAAGGTGTCTGCTGTGCTTTGATATAGATCACATGTTGATAAGAGTATAACTGGTTTCATGTTTCTCTTCGCTCAGTGGCTCGGTTGCAGAGCTATGGTATTGCAGGATTCCAATTAGTTTGCTGTCCTGTGGCCTGGCCCTTCCCTGCTTGGGCTGTGCGTGTTAGTGGTTTTGCATTGTGGGAGTCATTCCCATTCCATGTGGAAGGAATTATATGGTGGAAACGGGATCATCATGCGAGGTTAGTAGGTTAATCATTCGGTCATAATTGATCTCATGGCACTGGTCGGCTAGTGAGTGCATGCCTCATTAGAGGGGTTTGTACTGTTTTTAATTACTGTATGTATGGTATTATTATTGGTGAAGCTGTGGTTCCCCAGAGGCAATGCACACACTTAGCCAGTTTGCTCAGTTCCACAACATCACACCTAATTGCCCAGTTTACAGAACACAGCAGTAATGTACTGTTTGGGAAAATATTGTTTTTTTTAAAATGTCCTCTCCTTTGACTTCAATGGGAACTCCAGCATATTTGTCTATATACTGGACCGTTGGCCAACCTTTGAGGTAAGTAATGCCCCTTTAGCTTCACTTACCTGCTACACACATTCATAATGGGAGAACTGGTCAGCCGCAAGGGCTACCAGTCGGGTGACTGTTTCTCCCTTTCATGTTTTCCAGTGTTTTTATTATGCAACACACACCACCTTAAATGAAGTAATACGGGGGTAATTTGTATCCCCTTTTCACTTTTTTCTGGCAACATTTTATATGCTTTTTGATGTGCCTAGGACACTGTGTTTTACTTACTGTTCCAGTGCACCATCATGCACCATCTTTTTCTTTTAACACACAATGCTGATTTGATTACCATGTGCCCAAAATGGCTTCCACGTGATCTTTAATTCCTGTTTTTTCAGCATCATGCTTTTTGGCTATCTTTCTGCCTTCTGAGGTCAGCAACTACCATGAAATGGCATGCACTTTTGCAGGTCCTTCCTGGACTACAGGGCAACATGTTTTGTTTGACTGAACTGGTTGAAACTGGGGTTAGTGCCTTCTGGCCTAATTCCCTATTTCTCCCACAGGCTGGCTGTTGCTGGGCAGATGTGGGCTAAGTGGCTGCCCATGATCGGTGAATGATGCAAATCCTTGCCATAAGTGGGCTGGGGCAACACCCCAATCTAGACTTTGGATAAGACCAGGAGCCCTGCATCACTTCTAGATGTTGCCTCCAGAGCCAAAAATCATAAGATGCACTGAAGACCGGGAACACTGCTGCAAGACATCTACCAGTGAAGCTCTGCCGCCTCTCCTGCAACCAGGGAAGATCCTCGACGGTGCCTTCCTGCCTTGGCCTTGGACTGGTAGGATCAACTAGCACTAAATCCCACACCAGTGTATTGCCATCAGTGGATGCTGAAAGTGTCCAGAGACCATCCCGTGAGCTGCCTCTCCACTGACCCGGTGTCTCTGCTGTTGCAGTCGTCGTCGGGAGCTGGAGCTTGGGACTCATTGAATTAGGACACAAGAACAGTGTTGCCTGCTGCTGCTGCCGCTGAGGTTCTGCATGGAGAGGGGCCTGTTTGGAATCTGTTCTTTGTTGCTGTCATCTGCTGTGTCCTGGAGGTCCCTTCTTATTGTGGACTTCATTGTTGCTGCAGTCCTTTGGTATCTAGGCAGTCCTGCTGCATGTCAGCTGTAGCTATTCTGTAATCAGTGTTAATAACTGCCCCTCAGCCGGATGTAATCTTGACACCTTCTTCAGCCACTCGCTATGTTTGGACCCCCAACGATGGGGGGAAAAATGACAGAAGTTATTATTATTACTATTAGGGTATTCATTGAGTGTGAAACGTAGAAACAAAGAGGCAAGTCTTATGTTGACAGGGAGTCGGGATGGGGAGTAAGTGTTCCCAGTGACTTGAGTATCCTAGGGGTGTTTACTTCGAAAATCTGAGTTCAGAGAGCAAGTGCTCTCTTGACCCCATAGGGATTTCCTGGGCGCTAACTCCATTCCCTGGTACTACCTTTACCTGGCTTTGATCAGTGGACAGCTAGCCCAGGATTCCACTCTGGGCAGCTCCTATTGTGGTGGAATTGGGAGTGTACCCGTAGATTTATCCTGACACCTTTTTCCCCCTAAAAGTGTACTGTTAAACTACATTTACCTATTGGATGTGTGCAGGGTAACTTTGAGACATCCTACCCCCCACTTTCAGGTATTTATCTGGATCTTGAACTCTTAAGACCCCAGAATACTTCCCGGATATGAAAGGACTGCTTAAATTAGGTGCATGGCTTTTAATTGTACAGTAGGGTGTGGAATATCTTTTCTACCACTTGCAGTCTTACATTACGTGTTACAGTTTTGAATTGCTTTATTCTGTGATGTAGCTTTAAGTGTTGTGTAGTCTCGTAGTCTCACTTTGTGATTACAAAGTGTGTGTGTATATGTTAGAATCTGCTTGGATTGACATGCTTTGCATAGTTTGCGATCTAGTGGTTGGTGCAGAGCAGTACATCTTATTCCTTTTTTTAATTCAAAAATGGGCATCGACAGTGGCATACCTCCAACACTATCCCTAGTCTACGTGTACGGGTACCCATGATCCCTCACATGTCGACACCCTCAGATTGTTTTTTTCCGCTATTAAGATTGGACGCTAAACGCAGAGTCTCCATAGTTTCAAGTACAAACTATCGAGCTGTCGACACCAGTCGAGGTTGAAGATTACATTTAATGGACTTCTAGATGGTCGATGAGAACCATAGTGGAAGGAGAGCTACATCACGCCAAAAGGTGCACCATAGTGAAAATTGATGCAGTAGGGAGAGTCAGAGAGGGTGTCTACACTTTCATATTTTAAGTCCTGGTGTTAATGCCTCTATTCCCACACACATTTACACATTTAAGCTCTCACTTTCTTGCCACATGAAGAATAATCAATTTAAACTTTGACCATCGTGCAACACCAAGTTCGAAGGACAAGCATCGCATCTGCAACAGTAGCCTTCCAAGGGAACACAATGACTCTCGGTGTCGAGCTTGTAAGCTTTTTAAAGTGAAAATGATTAATGAGCCTCGGAACAAACATTCTGCAGCCTGCGCTATGCGAAGAGGTAAGCATCGGCTTTGAGAGCAACGACAAAGAGAAAACGTAAGGTAGAAACACAAAACATTTCTTCACAGCCGGCCCCCAGCTCCGTAGGACTGATATCAGGTTGTGCTGTGGAGGCTGCTCAAGACAAACACAGACCCAAAATAAAGATGGCCGGTACTCGACATAAAACATATATCCGAACAATAGGTTTTGGCGCCAAGACCTAAAACAATGGTAGAACACTCGATGCATGCATCGAAGACAAAGATTAAGACACACAAACTTAGCTTGAAGCGGACACAGAAAACCACATTACAAAAGACATCTCGACTCCTGTGACACAACACAAGACATCTTACTCGACGTTAGTGGTAGGAAAGGTTACACTTTCTGATGTTATGCAGAAAAGGGGTGTTATCTCCTCTTCAGAGTCAGATGGAGACTTAGAGGAAGAGGGATCGCTGAGAAAATCATCTCATCCACAGGGGAAACCTTAGTCAAATGAAAGTTTGCATAAATTCTAGGGAAGATGGAATCTTTTATGGAATTCTGTAAAATAAACAGCCTACAAAAAGAAAAGTGGAGTCATCGATGGATGTCATCCCATTCAAAAAGAGTAAAAACCATACAGAGCCAGTGTTACAGCCCATAGAGGGGGAAGAAATTACTATGGAAGAAGAGGATTATTCATTAGGAGGAGGTGATTTCTGATTATGAAGACCACATTATTGCAGAGGGGAGCACTTTCCCATCAGGCTAGGGAGGTGCAACTGCAACCCATTAGTCCCTCTAGGGTTGGTTTAATGCAGGAGTGCCTCATGGGGAGGGACTCCCCCTCTGGGGATAAGAATGACCCTCTTGGGTACAACCCATTGTATAACATCATATCCCCACATGCCCTAACCCCTCCCTCTATTTCAGACCACTATATTGAAAGTAATCCAATGTATTTCTGTAGTTCCAGGGATACAACCAAGACAGCAAATACGAGGACAAATTTGAGCACAGACAACATGAGGAATACTGACTGTGCTAGTACTGAGACAATATGACTCACAGTAGGCATGAGGAATACCAAGGAGCCATTGACAATAGGTCTTCTATCGTCATCGGAGAACCTGTGAGTTTCAAAGTCTGCACTCCACCCGAAGAGAGGGTTCTGCAGAGGAGGCCGGTGAGTCGCTGAGGGAGTCTTTCCTGTTTCAGCATGACCGAGCCCAGCGTGAAGCAGGCGAGGCAGTGGCACCACCTCCAGGAGGAGGGGAAATGCGTGGTCCCCAAACAGCGCAGAGACTGCAAGGAGCCACAAACATACTGAGCCGCCACAGAAGCAGTAACGAAGCAGGCGGCTGCAGTAAGCGGACAGAGACTGACCCCAGTCCTGGGAGAGATTGGAGCAATGCGGGCAAGTCCCAGAAGGTAACGGGAAGCATGAGCGGACCGGTAGAGACAGGTGTTGGGGGGAGGTCTCTGCTTCATGCCGGGGCAAGCTTCAGGCCTATGAGAGGGCCATCAAGGCTCTGGATCCACAGCAGAAGGAAAGAGTGCATCCAAGGAAATCCTCCTCGTAACAGTGGCAGGGATAAGTCCACTAACAACCAGAGAAAAGTCTGGGACCCCCAACAGAAGAGAAGACTGCATGCAAGGAAATCTTCCTCATACCAGTGGCAGGGATAAATCCACTTACCACCAGAGAAGGGTATGAGACCCCAATCTAAGTAGGCTGATGCAGTGAAAGAGTGCCAAGTTAAAAAACAAGTTGAAAAATAACTCTCAAACACCAGGAGAAGGGAGGCATTCTCCTGGTGAGAAAACAATCCTTTCAAGTATGCTGAAGAGACACCAGGGGAAAGGAGTAATTCCCCTTGCCTTGAAGACTGAAGACCAGTTCCAGGCGAAGGGAGTCATTCTCCTGGTCCAGAAAGCTGACTGTACAAAGTGCTGGAACTACCAGCCAGGGGAAGGGAGTCATTCCCCCTGGCATTTGTTTACAAGACGACATTATGGGAACACCACCCGTATACCAGGAGAGGAGTCATTCTCCTGGGGAAATAACATTCTGTTAGATTGCTAATAGCCACGGTACCTTTTTTCAAGAGGACATTTAGGGAACGCCACCCATATACTAAGAGAAGGGAGCCATTCTCCTGGAGAAGGAACTTTCTGTTGGATTATATTATTCTTTAGTTGTAGTGTAAGGGATAGAAGTAGGTTGTGACACAGGATGGTGGACTTTTGATTTCGACAGGCATTCTGACAAATCCTTTAGTCTCAGTTTGAGGCAGGCAAACCTCGCTTAGAGATAGGGATAGTGTGGGTTTTTCCACGTCAGTAAAAAGCTATAGGAACAAACATGGCACCCTTGTGTCAGCTTCCTTCTTTGACACCCTTGAATGTTCCATCTCCAGTTAATGTAGAACCACCCATTACTTCCTCACCAACTGAGGACCAGGTTCTTCACACCAACCTCGTTAGCAGAGTGGCTGCCAGGTTCAAAATACAAATGCACAAATATATGGATGGTGTAGATTTCACAGATGAAATTTTGAAAGAGAAAAAGTGAGTCTCACAATCAACTGCTCTACTTAAAAGCATACAAAAGGTGTACTCCTTCTCTTCTTAACCCTGTACAACCCAAACCAAAGTTATGTACACTTGCATTGAGAAAAATACAAACCATCCCCCAGTCATCCACTTTACGTTAAGCGCCGTTTAAAGATAGACTCTTTCGGTGCTACTACTGCTAAAAAGAGAGGAGAAGCTTCTTTAGCAACCAGCGTGCACCCTCCTGACAAAAAGGCAAGAAGAATTACTGTTTTGGTAGGAAAATTTCCACTTTAACTGAATATATCAATTGCAACAGCCCTTATGGCTTGATGTAACAGGAACCAGTGGGACGAAATGGAGAAATGGCGTACCTCACTGAGGATGTGTCCGAACCACGTTATCTGCCATGTTAAATTATCACAGAGGGTATACAATTAGCTAATGTCATCATTAAGATCTCCCTGAATGCTGCAGATACAGCTGGTAGGGGCTCCACTGTCGTTATGAGATGCGCATTCACTTTGTGGGGTTAGGTTTTAAGCTCGAGAGACACAAGCTAACCTATTGGATAAACCAGTTGAGGAGTTATGTTTCTTAGGTTCAGTGGTAGACAAAGCCATTCAGAAGGCCAATAAAGAACTTGTCACCATTAAATCAAGCTATGAATATTCATTAAGAGATTGTTTTTAATCAAAAAATAGTAGGTGTGCTTAGGAGATATTTTTGGTATTTACTATTAAATCGTTGGGTCAGATTACTGGAAAAACCTTTACTGAGAAAGGGACCTTCAACGGTAGGTGCCCCTTTCATTGCCAACCTTATAGCCAGCCAACAGGCCACACCACCTACGTACACGAAAGCTCATCCTACCAAGGATCATTTGCACAAGGAGCAGACTCTTTTACAGCTCATCGCCAAGGTTGAAGCAGGGCACACAGAAGAGTACAAGCCCCCAGAGGGGCAGCCACAGCCAGAAAATAACTCGCTATTAGTAGTCCTTTATAATTGTTCTTTTATTTTTATTTGTTATATGTTATCTACATTTTCAAGAACAAGTAATAAACAACAGAGTACATTCAATGCAATACTCTCCAATAATCCAGAATTCATATTAGGTGAATGTCACACAGAGAACTACAATTCAACTAATCCATATATTATAAATAAAAAACATCCCAACAAACAGACAAACAAAACTAACAAGCACAACTAACAGAAAGAAAAAGAGAAGAAAATATATAATATATATATATTTCTGAGGCTTGTGGAATCTGCTTAGATTCACATGCTGTGCATAGGCCAACTCTAGTGGAAGCTGCAGAGTATTACAGTTCGTTTTTCGAAACTTGAAAATTGGGCGTCGACACATACAGTGAGTAATGTATCCCATATATATATATATACTCACATATAGATAAATTGTTCTTTTATAACACGCTTAATACCGAAGACCATTTTCTAAGCGTGGGACCAGGATTCAAACCTGTGTTGCTATGCATTGTCTTGCTTCCAAGACAAACGTGTTGCCACTCCCATGTTACTCTGATAGGAGGGTCACATTACATCATATGTCCACGCACGGGACGGGATAACATCAAATAAGTGATTGTTAAACAAGAGGGTATACTGTATCTATCTGCTGTCAAAGCCACACGATCGTCCAGCAACATCAAGAAAGGTGCCACAAGAACATTTGGCATTGCTTCAAGAGGAGATCCAGGCACTCATTTCAGTGGCAGAAACAGAACCGGTTGCACTCAAACAGGTATCCCAAGAAAGACAAAACCAATAGACCCGTTCCAGAACTAAGGCGAGCCAACGAATATGTAAAACCCCAAACATTTTGAATTACCACTTTGCAGGAGGTTACACCACTCCTAAAGAAAGGGTACTACATGACTACAATGAATATGAGAGATGCATACTTTCGTATTTCAATGATCCCAGTTCATCACAAGTATCTCTGCTTCAAAATAGAGAAAAAACATTTTCAATTCAAAGTACTCCCTTTTGGAATGATCAGCACCACAAGTATTCACCAAGGTGATCACAGCCATGGCAGCACATCTGCACCACAAAGCAATACTAGTCTACCCATGTCTAGATTACAGGCTAATAACGGGGAAAGTGCAAAAGAGTGCCTTCATCACAATCACAGACTAATCCTGTCTGTCTGCCCACCAGTCAGACTTTAGCCAATTCACAGTCTGCTCACGAAGCACAGTCAAATAACATATCCAAATTCCCAGGCAACCAACTTAGCAGCTTGGCTCCTGAAGTCATAGAATTTGGACACTCACAGCTAGCCACCTGGTGTATGGATATATTGCGGGAGGCAAGCAGAACAAACAGCAGACATTGTTATTTCAACAAGTGGAAGTGATTTGTAATGTGGTGTAATCACAAACAGATTGACCACAATAATTGTTCTGCAACAGAGGTGGTCACCTACAGGTTTTACCTGCTAGATTCAGGCATAGTTTACAACTCTCTCAAGTACAGTTAGCAGCCTTGGAAGCTTACACCACATCACAACATAAAACATCATGGCAGAAAATACCAATAGTCAAAGCTTTCATGCAGGGAGTTAAACAGATCTATCCACCAGTGACTCACACCCCACCACTGTGGGGCCTAAATACTGTAGTTTCAAGGTTAATGGGCCCACAGTTTGAGCCTATGTATAAGGCTCCATTAAAGAAGCTTTCAAATAAAGTGTTTTTACTCATTGCAATCACGTCAATCAGAAGGATTAGCGAGTTACAAGCCCTGTCAGTGTCTGAACCTTTTGTTACAATACATAAACATAAGGTAGTATTATAAACACATTTTAGGTTTTCACCTAAACTCATATCCAAGTTTCATGTTAACAAATCAATTGAGTTACCAGATTTCTCTCAAACCCCACAAAGCAACGGGGAAAACGCATTACACACACTAGACGCTTGTCAGGCAGACATGTCCTATCTGGATAGAACCAAGACAATTCGAAAAAATAGACCAATTTTTCGTATCTATGGCAGCAGGAAGAGAGGGACACCTAATCACCAAGGCAACCATTAAAAGATGGATTACAAGATGCATACAAATGTGCTATACTCTAGCAAACAAAATGCTTCCATTCACACCTACAGCACAGTACTGTGAGGACTAGCATCATTGCAAATGTACCATTGGAAGCCATTTGCAAGGCAGCAACATGGAGTGCTGTACACTCATTGCCACTGTACTACTGTGTTGACACAAACGTGAGAGCGGATTCTCAAGTGGGGAAAGCTATCCTAAAACATTTATTTGCATCTGCACTTTCTGTTCACTTACCCGCATCAGGAGATAGTGCTTGCTAATTTGCACAATGTGTGTGAATCTAAGCAGATTCACAAAGCCCAGAAGGTAAATATTGCTTTCTAGTAATCAATTGCATGCTTTGCATGGACCGCCATCTAGGAGTTGGTGCAGAGTATTGCATCTTACATTTTTTCTAATTTGAAAATGGGCATTGACAGGGGCATTGACATTAGACATTGTGCCCAGGACTCTTCCCCCAGAAAGATCCACATTATTTTGCTCATCCCCAAAACATTCTGCAGCATTGCCATGCATCTGTACAGAGATCCACCCTATGATGTGCACTTGTGCACTGCGCACCTACTTCCACTTTGAGACAAACTCAGGACAAAACAGAGAACATATCTCTTCTTACCTTAGTGCTACCAACGCTTTAAATAGAAAGCATGCAGAGGCATGCCGCTCCTGTTTGGTGCTGTACCTGTCCTCTCTTGTCTTGTGGTCTTTGTTTTCTCCTGGACTGTCTGCTGTCTTTGTTTTCTTACTGTTTTTTTTATCATTTGCGTATCATCTCCTTTGCTTACTCTTGTGGAATGTGTTGTGCTTATCTTTCTCATACTCTGAAATGATTTATTTATTTGACAGTTTATAATGAAGAGCACCATTTAATCTTACTGCTTAATAAAGCTAGCTCAGAGTGATCCTAGAAGGATGTGCAGGCAGAGAGGGGCCGTAAAGGGCGGGTATGCCATAGGTATTAGCATGGCCATGGGCAGACAATCGGAGAATAAATAACCAAACACCCACAAGCTGTGTGTCCCTTCTCAGATCCCATCTCCCTCTTAGCTGTACTGGTGCTTTAGAGCTACCTAATAGCCAAAAAAACCTGTTTCTCTTCTCTTCTTTTACCCTTTGCCCCCTTCCTTTGTGATAGCCCACTTCTTGGTTCAAGCTGTCCCTCTTTTCAGTCACAATCTGTTCTCCCTTTTTACACTCAAAGCTGCCTGTTGTGTCAATTTTGCTGCTGTCCCTTTTCTCTCACATTGTCTTCGATGTCCCTTTCTCTGATGTAGGAGGAGATGATGAATAACACTGAGATGGTACAAAGCTACCGGCAACAGATTGGCAGCGTCATCAACCAGTACAACCTGCAGCTCTTTTGGAACATGTACAACAGGTAACATCACCTTTCATGGGACAGACATGCATGTGGACAGATCAGAACTTTATACCCAACCCCTGATTATCTTTACTATCTGACAGTTTGTCGTCATTTTACCCTATGCCTAACACCAATCTGCTGGATGAAGGGCGCTAGAGCGAGGCTGAGGTTTGTAGGTATCAAAGATCCCTTTACTAGTTCAAGGCACAGGGACAATGGGTGCTTGCTTGGGTAGAGGAGTAGGTAAACCAGTCATCTGACAAGAGAGCTATCCACTCATCATTGGGGCTCAGGGTTGCAAGTCTTCTGCCAATATTCAGGGCCATTGCCATGCCAACACTGGGAATTTTTATTGTTTGTCGCTCCCAACACCACAAACCCTTCGTAATGAGTTATATACAGAGGGAAGCAAAACCTCACTCAATCCAATCCACCCTGGGAAGTCTTTTGTTACTATTCTACATATATAGCAGGCACTAATTAAGTGTATTTGACTCTGCATCGCATCACAAGAAAGATGTTGGTAGGGACAAAAAAGGGAGACATTACTGAATGGAACCACTGTGCAGAAAAAAATTGTAGTCAATGGTGAACAAGCGAAAGACTCAAACATTTATACCTTTGTAAAACAAAGCTTTTATTTAGTTTAAAAAAATCAAATCTGTCATAATCCTGTCAGATTGCTTCTTTGGTTCATGAAACCTGCTTTATATCTATTGGAAAACTTTCTTTTATTTCCCAGATGCAAGATCTAAGAACCCAAAACAGTCTTTCATAAAGCCTTTTACAACTACATTGGTACTTGGTCTCACAGAATGCATTGTGTGGGCTGTCCTTCTCCCACAGTCTTTTAAAGACAATTTAGTACTTTGGTACTTGGACTGAAGTTCACAGTATTCAATGTCTGAGCTCTCCTTCCCCCAGAATTAAATGTGTGATCTCTCCTTCTCCCAAAATGTTGTGTCTGAGCTTTCCTTTTCTCACAGCCTTTAGTAGACACTTTATAAGCGCTGTCATCAAACACTTCTTTCGCATTCACACCTCTTCTGTGAGCAGAATGACTCATCAGGTACCTATGATCCGACTTTAGACACCAAATATGGCCAACTGGCCAAAGAAGTGCACATAAAATGTTATTATTTTACATTACTAAGGGGTTTATTTCCTTTTTTCAAAAGACAGTGAGGCTCATTACAACTTTGCCGGTATCCTGGTGGTAAATCTGCCAGGATAACGGCAAATAGAATTACCATACTGGACCTCGGTCGGGTGGATTGTCCACTGGATTACGAGTGCCAGCTGACAGTGTTAATCCCTCTCCCATCGAGTCCCATTGGACTCCATGGGGGATTTTGCCGGTATTACAGATACCGGCTATTTTTGCCAGTAAGGTGTCGGAATGTCCCCCAGCTATCTGCTGTAGGTCATTCTGCCACCTCACCAGCAAACCCGGAGTTGGCCGGTGCACACACGTGCCAGTATACTTTAATACCGGCACGTTAATTCTGCACCAGCCAACTTGTGATGAGACCCAAATGTCTTTGTTACTCTTGTCAGGGTATTACTATGGTTCATGGAAGTTACTGAAGATCAAAGCATTCAAAGCAATTTTCTTTTGCAAATACTTCAATGCTTTGTCACTGAGAATGCATTGTCTGAGATCTCCTTCTCTCAGTCTTTCCTCAACACTTTGTTAAGTTGACTGCCATTCTGAGAATTCTGTGTCTGAGCTTTCTTGCTCTCGCTCTCTCTAATACACATTTTGGTATTTGAACGACTACAAGTCCCAGAATGATATGTCTGAGCTCTCCTTCTTTCACAAGCTTTAATAGACATCTTGGCTACAATTCCGAGACTTCAGTGTCTGAGCTCTCCGTCCCTTAGAGTCTTTCCAGAATCAATTTCTGAGGTTTCTTTCATTTACAATACTTAATCACTCAGGATCATATTGTACTTTCACTACAATTCCCAGAATTCAGTTTCTGAGCTCTCCCAGAAATCATTTACTGAGATAAAAGTCTTTATTAGCACTTTGACTATGTTAGCAAGGTATTTTTCACAGCACTCCTTTTGGGGGTGTGTAGAGACCTATCCTGAGAAAAAGAACAGGGTGCCCACCAAGTTATACCAAAACACTCTGTGCAGGTAACCTAGACAATCACTCGGGCTCCAGTCTCAGAAGGGGGCGTGCTGGTACCAAAGTGCAATTAATCCCATACACCTATACAGTAAGGTACAAAACACATAATACAATGTCAAATATACTTGCATTTGTTTAGTATGGTATTAGGATAAAAGACAGTGGGCCTCATTACCAGAATGGAGGTAACCATGTGGCTATTTGAGGCATGGCTACCTCCATTCCGAGTACCGGGTCCGGGTTCCCTCAATGGGGAAATACCAGGCCATTCTGAACTTTGAGGGCCTGGTATTTCCCCATTCAGGGAACCCAGACCCTGTGCATCCCCATTCCCATTCAAGCCCCCCTAGGGCTCAATGGGAATGGGCAGCATGCTAACAACGGGCCTGTTAATGACGGGCCCGTTGTTAGCATGCTTCACCGCTTGCGGGACCCGCTAATGACGCCTGGTTTTACCAGGCATCCTTAGCAGGTCCCGCGAGCGGACCTCGTAATGAGGCGGTATGGGGTTAACGGGGCCGACAGCTCTACCGGCCCCGTTAACCCCCTACCACCAGGGTTGTAATGGCCCCCAATGTAAAATAAGTACTTTAAAAAACACCAACAAGCCAATTATATACCAAAAACATAGAGCAGGGAGGGCACATTGAATCAAAGTAACTCAGAAAAACACAGTATATCAGTCCAACCCTGCATTTATTAGGCCTATATGAGTCTTGGGGCCTCATAATGACTTTGGAGGTAGCCATGGCGCAATTAGTGCCATGGCTGCCTCCAAAATCGTGTCCGAGTCCGACCTGGTGGAGTGGGGACTTACCGGGACATTCCGCCCTTGGCAGACCCGGAAAGTCCCCATTCCAAATGCCATTCCCCATTCCCATTTGAGCCCACATAGAGCTCAATGGGAATGGGGAAGGCGCTAATTAGCAGGCCCGTAATTAGCGCCCTGGTCCCCTAACGGGACTCGTAAGGGACGTGTGGTCCGACCACACGTCCCTTGCGGTTCCCGCTAAGGGACCTCGGAATTGGGCGGTAAGGGATTACCGGTCTCCTTACCGGTGCCCTGTATCCCTTACCGCTCACCTCGTAATGAGGCCCTTGGAAAGGTCGGACGAAAGTGGTTAAAGGAAAAGAGGCCCCAACAGGCAGTTGTAACATTAGAAATACAGAACTAGGCCTGAATACGCTCTGGATCACCTCTAGACATGGATAGAAAGAATGTAACTACACGTAGAGACTGCAACGCAATTGTTGCGTGAATATACAATTTGGTAAAAGGAAGCATGAAACCCAGGTGCTAGCATTCTATGTAATTTCTAAGAGTAAAGTATGCTAATATGCACAAAGATCCTGCTGCGGGTGTCAAGAGAAAGTGAAGATGCTGTTGCCCAGTCGGCCTCCTAGAGCAACTGAAAAAAGGATGTACCCTGACACACTGCACTGGGTAACAGTCTGAATGTGGATTATTTTTAATTCAAGTATTTCCAAACAAGTCAAGACAAGAGTGACACATGATATATTATTTAATCAATTCATGCATTGGACAAATTCTATGAGTTAGACAAATGGTGTCCTATGACAACCAACCAGGTTTATACAAATATTACACATGGTACCCAGCCTACACACGTGTTTCGACCCTCTGGGTCCTTTACGAGGCCAAGAAACATAATTCACTCTAGATTATGTATATAACCACCATAATTCAAACTAGTCCTTATGAACGTGTACCCCAATATACAAGTGTGTGCTGGTGCACAAGATGAATAGAGGTGGTCCCAAAATACACCTTTAATAGACACCCGGGCTACTGTTCCGAGACTTCAGTGTCTGAGCTGTCCCTCCCTTAGTCTTTCCAGAATCAATGGTCATGTTTATTGAGTATAATTCAGAGTTTGTTTAAGGCGGGGCACTCCAGATTGCCTACACAGGAACTTGCAGTGTATTTCAGACTGCTACCCAACACAGTTATTGCCTCTACACAGAGTAAACTGCCTGTATTTATTATAATAACATTGGTAATAAGTCACTGGTACCTACTATAATTAAAGACTTTATTCTGAAATCCCCACAGCCCCATGGGTGCAATGAGAAATGTCTCACTTCAGGTAAGTAACTGTGTGCTGGTTGCAAAGATAGCAGAAGGGGAATCATATCATTACTGCAACCAATTAACTACGATCACCGAAAATGTTGACTTTTTTTTAATGTTGTCCCTGTTTACACCCCATATATATATGTGGAGGAATGGGTATATTATATAAAGCATGGAGGGGAGGCTATGAGGGGGTATCCCTTTGCATATATATGTGGTGAAAAGGGGGCTGAAATAATAAAAAGTCCACATTTTCAGTAGTCACAGTTAATTGGTCGCAGTAATTACATAGATCCACAGATGATCCACTCCATGCAATAGAGATCAACGTTGGAGGAGGAATATGAAAACGCCATGATTACTGGACCGAGGAGGCCCCTAAGAATTAGACCACCTACCATTTCAGATCCCAAGGAACCGGTACAAATACTCATGGTGATGGCTGCATAGATTTCTGCTAAGGAACAGTGTGCACACAGTTGAGTTTCAGCGTTTTGGGGCTCCGAGCAGAGGGACTCAAACCCATGACCCATCAAGGATCCAGATAAAAAAGGGCCAACAAAGGAAACACCTGAAGAGACCTCCCATGCGACAGAAGAATCAGAATCCACAGAGAAAGGGACAGAACCTAGCCAAGGTCCCAGGTGGGCTCAGAGAGGGAAGCTGCACTGCCAGACCTAAAATATCCCACAACAGAGCTGAGGCAGAACAGCAGCAGACCACACAAATGTCCACACCTGGAGACCAAGAGGAACCCCCACCTAAGCTAGAAGGTTATTACCAGTGGCCCAACAACTACAAGCTAGGAAAAGTCTAGTAAGGACAACCAGACCAGCCAGCCAGGATGACGACAAGAAGCCCGGGATTGTAGTCCACCAGCAAGGAAAGATCAGGATGCAAGTATAAAGGAGGGAGGGTCCAGATAGTATTGCCAAACCAGAATCTTCAGCATGAGCCCTTCTTCCAGCAGTTTTCAGGAAAGAACTGGGTATGGATCTGAAAAATGCATCAGATGCCCCACTAATATTACATTCATACAGGGGCTGGAACAAGCCAGCTGACCAATCACACTCCAGATAGGCACACAGTGGGTTTCGAGGCCAGCCAATCAGGCGGGTCCTAAAAACCGCCAAACACACTGGCACTCTCACACCAAATGTAGTTCGGGAATTCTGGCAGACCTTGAACTAGGCCCCACCAGTTTAAGCCACAGTTGGGGGTGGCTTTGAGGACTCAAGATGAGCATGTGTTCCCAAAACGGCCTTCTAGACTGGGCTCTGTAATACACACATGGTGCAAAACAAACTGCCAAGTGCAGGGCTTAAACAAATGCATGTGTACCCCAGTGGCTTCCAAATAGGTGCATTGATGTACTAATGCTGTGAAAGTTGCTACAAACCTGGGGGAGCCAAAACTAAATCACAGCTGCCACCAGCCTACTCCATGACATAAATACAATGTGCTAGAATAACCCTGGGACCGATAGAGGGTATTAAAAAGCACCCCTGTCCTGGTGGATGTTTGAGCTATCTCGACAGCAGACCAGGAAAGGGTTGCATTGCCAGGGAGTTTCAGTAGAAGTCCCTCTAGCCACAAAAGAAAAGACAAAAGACCATGGAAGCCATCAAAAAGGTTTAGGGGACTCAGAAAGTAGGGCAGTCTGAACCCTAAGACCAGGAAAGGGTTGCATTGCCAGGGAGTTTCAGTAGAAGTCCCTCTAGCCACAAAAGAAAAGACAAAAGACCATGGAAGCCATCAAAAAGGTTTAGGGGACTCAGAAAGTAGGGCAGTCTGAACCCTAAAAATGAAACCCTACACTAACAGACTGAAATTCCCAGAATGTGTGAGCTTTCTTTCTCCCAGTCATTAATAGACACATTGGCACTTTCACAGGAATGCTCTGAACGACAAGCTAGAACTTCCCTTTCCTCCCAATCTTTATTGGATGCTTTTGTACTTTGACTATATTTCCCAACATGCAGTATCAGGCACAACTCATGTACTTGTACCTCAATGGTCTCTCTTCCACTTGCCCAAGTCCTTGTAATCTTCCCATTTTCTGTCTGGGTTGCTCAATTACTTCAACTGTCAGTGTATTCTCTGGCTTCTCACTTTACACTGTTTTGTCTCTGGATGTCAGTGAAATCAATGGTTTTATGGCACTAGCTCCAGTGTACCTTAGTCCTCGGCCAGCTTTGTCTTCTGGATTTTCTGTCAACTTACTGACACTGCCTTGAGACCTAGCTATTGCTCCAACAGTCAGGGTATCAGCTGCTTACAGCACTCTCTGGTCCCCCTCTTCTCGAGCAAGGGGTCTGGCATGGATTCACATGCTCATGAATATTCCCAGTCGTTACTTACAAACTGTATTTCTCCTCTAAACCAATCACTGTCCTCTGGGTTATACTTCCCCAGCCAATGGCATTCCTCTCACTAAGCCCCTCCCCTGGCAGCCACCTTCAGATTTTTCTGCACGCTCCAGTGTTGGGAGTCCTCCAGTTTTGCTCTGTGAAGTACTGCCAAGTTTTTTCATTTTTTGACAGGAAAAAGGTTCTATTTTTGTTCTACAGAGCTGTGTGCTCTTATCTCCAACTGCCAACAGCGGCGATCCGTTGTCGGTGAATTTCAGCGCCCCTCAAGGGCGAAGATCGTCAACGCTTCCTCAAAGTTTCCAGAAGACCATCAGGCCTACTTCGCACCCTCCGGTCATGACGGAGGAGAAGAAGGAAAGAAGATCCCGTTTCAGGCCCTGCAGCAGATGCAGGCTATGAAACGTGTTTGTGGAGGACAAACACCTTCAATGCCTCTACTGTCTACATCCTGATCTCAAGGAAGGAGAGTGCAAGATCAGCCTCGGCTTCTCCAAGAAAACTATGAAGGATCGGCACAGTAGACTGGCGGCATAGCTAAACGCCAATACCTCTGTCCCGTGCCCCGAGCAGGGTCATGCCTCACCCAGGACCGGCCGGTCCGAGCAGCAGGCTTCTAAGTCCTTTGAGCGCGCCTCACCTGTGGGGACCCAAGACAAAGCCAAGCACTGCAAGTCCGGTTCCATCAACGTCGCCGCGCAAGTGGGTCCCGCGGTGGTCAGGGCGCAATCAACATCACCACCCACCTCCATCACTAGCCAGCAATCAATCTCCTCCTCGAAAAGGAAATCGTCTAACGGTTAAGCTGCGGAAGAAGCCTGAGTAGCCAAGGACGGAGGAGAAGGCAGCCAACCTGCCCAAGAAGGCCCATGTGGCTAAGGAGAAGTCCTTGTCGACGATTGAGCTGGTGGCGGCGGCTCTTACGAAAGTGAAAGGTGCTGACCCCATGAAGGTAACCCCAAAGCACCCAAAGTTTCCCTGCCTCCGAGGCGAGAGGCCTCCACAGTGACTGTGGTAAAGCCTGCTAGCACGCCATAGAAGAGAATGCCATCTCTGAACCCGGCTATGACCCCTCTGGGTGCAAAAAGGGGTGTTCGGTGTGGAAGTCCTGGACCAGCCCAGGGCCGTGTCCCAGGCCATGGAAGTTTTGTCCACAGACGACGTGGACCCGACTCCCTGTACACCGTCCACAAGGACGTTGAGGAGGAAGATGACAGCATGGTGCCTAGTATTTCAATCATGCCAGCCCAGCTGAGGGGATGTATCCCTGGGCATGCTATCGACCCTAGACGCTTTGGTGTCTGAAATCCAGAAGAGGATGCTGCAGGGCCCAGTCCCTACGGCCCCCGATCAGCCTTCCGCTAAGAAGAGGATGCGTCATCCAACGCCCCCTTTTCAGCATCTGCGTCGGTCGGCCCCCCTCCAGTGGACACAGGGACGGATAGGGTCATAATGGGTGGATCTCAGCAGCCGAGGGCGTCCCCACCGGATGAGGTGGGGTCATTCCATTCCATGGTCGGCAAAGCTTCAAAGCTTTTCCAGCTTATGCCTGGGGAGACCAAGAAGGAGGGTTTCCTGTAGAAGAGGTGTGAGGCCAAAAGGAAGACCATCACGGCGGTCCCCCTTCTGGACGACATGTAGGAGGTCTTGAAGAACACTTGCACAGCCCCAGCCAAACGGGATAGACTGGAGAAGACGCACTGAGTCTGCACCCAGGTGCCTATGGTCTCAGCCATCGCCGGATTCAGTGGTTTCTGCTGCTGCAAGGAACCGGTCGATGAACTCTTCCTCGTCATCCTCCATCCCTCCGGACAGTGAGGGGAAGAAGATGGACTCCATGGGGAGGAAGGTTGTTTACACCATCACAGCGGCCAACACACTTGCGATCCTGGCCAGGTACGACAAAGAGCTGTGGTACAAGCTGGGCCCGATTCTGGAGTTCATCCCCGACGTCCAGGAGGGAGAGGTGGCTTCGGACCATGCCATCACGGTGGCTTTGGACATCGCTGTCACAGGGTTCTGGCAGATGGGGAACGGTGCCTGCCGTCATCGTAAAGGCTGGCAGACCGCTGCAAATTTCCACCAGAAGGTCCAGGCTAGGGTGCTGTACATGCAGTTCCACAGAGATAACCTTTTTGGGAAGATCGTTGACGAGTCCCTACATGCCATCAAGGCAGATACAGAGACGGCCCGTGCCCTGGGCACGCTCCAGCAACACTGCTCTTCCTTTCACTCCTCCAGGGGGAAGTCGAGCAGATCGGCGAAAGGTTTCTCCTCGTCGTACCACCAGCCTTCCAGGTCCATGACCAAGAAAGCCTACATAGGCCGTTCCCAGGCCTACAGTGGAAGTGGTCAGCGCCGATGTTGCCCGCAAGGCAGGACGCTGGCGCCGAAGCAGGCCTGAACCAGCCAGGATGTCGGGCCCCCACCCATGCACCCCAGTGGGAGGTCAACTAATGGGATTTGTCAGCGAGTGGGAGGAGATCACCACCGGCAGATGGGTGCTGGACGATCTCAACCAAGGAAATACCCTGGAGTTTCAGCATAGGTGTCCGCGGATCCCTCTAGTGACCCGACAGGAGCAGCACATCCCTCAGCTCTTGGAGGAGATACGGGCCATGGTACGAAAAGGGGCGATTGAGCTGGTTCCACGACGACTCCGGGGCTCTGGAGTCTATTCCAGGTAATTTTTATTCAAAAAGAAAACCGGGGGCTGGAGGCCCATTCTGGTCCTGCGACATCTCAACAAGTACCTAAAGTCCCAACAATTCAGGATGGTCACATTGCAGCACATGCTCAGCCAACTGGAAGAAGACTTCTTTAAGTCACTGGACCTGGAGGACACCTACTTCCACATCCCCATTCACAAGACGCACCGAAAGTTCCTACGCTTCCTAGTGCAGGGATGGCACTACCAGTTCAAGGCCCTCCCCTTTGGCCTGAAGTCGGCCCCCACAGGGTTCATGAAGTACCCTGCACTGCTGGCAGCCCATATGCGTCTACGGGGGATGCACATGTACCCGTACCTCGACGACTGGCTTATCCGGGCCAGTTCGCGAGAGTTAGCCGTTGAACACACAGAGACAACCGTCCAGCTGCAGACGCATCTGGGATTCTCCATCAATTATCCAAAGTCCTGCTTGACACCATCGCAGAATGCGCTGTTCCTAGGAGCCAGACTCAATACGGTCTCCTGCCTAGCGTTGCCCTCGGAGGAGAGAGTAGCGGCCATTTTGGGGAAGGTGAAGCGGCTGCTGTTAATGAAGACCACCACAGTGCAGACCATCAAGTCGCTGCTCGGCATGATGTCATCTTGCATCTACCTTTTCCAGCTCTGCAGGTTACGGATGTAACCTCCTTAGGAGTTCCTGGACGCTCGCTGAAAACGGGTGTCCGGAAACATTGCTGACAAGATTCCACTCAACAAGGAGTTCTGTCGGGCGATAAGGTGGTGGGGCGTTCACTCCAACGTTGCCCAGGGCACAGGGGTTTCAAAGCCCCCCCATAAAAGGAAACAGTCACCATGGATGCTTCCCTGGAAGGCTGGTTAGCCCACACCTGATGTCTGCACGCCAGAGGCCTATGGTTGACAAAGGAGAAGGATCTTCACATAAATATACTGGAGCTACGGGCAGTGCTCTGGCCTCTCAAATCATTCCTTCCTTCTCTGAAGGGCATGGTGGTGAGGTGCTTCACGGATAATGCCACCACGATGTTCTACATCAGGAAGCAGGGGGCCACTCGATCCCTAGCGCTCTTCAAATCGGTGCAGGACTTGTGCCACTGGGGTGTCGGACATGGGATGTTCCTTGTCCCCTTTCACCTGGCAGGAATCAAGAACACCATCGCCGAGTCCCTCAGCAGGGAGTTGCGCTCCTGCCATGAGTGGGAACTTCGCCAGGACCAGGTGGACTGCATCTTCATCAAGTGGGGCAGGCCCCTGATCGATCTGTTTGCGACAGCAGCAAACGGCAAATGCCAGTAGTCTGCCAGCAGATTCCACCAACCGAGGGCCTGTTTCTATATGCGACCCCACTTTTGAATCACCTGCTGCGAGTCATTAACACACTCAAACAGTGCCAATGCAGGATGATACTCATCGCCCCGGCATGGTCGAGGCAGATTTGGTACCCGGACCTTCTCAGCCTGGCAGCGTCGCCTCCGGTCAAACTGCCAGTAGTCCCGAATCTTCTCATCAGAGAAGGAGGCAGGCGCACAGCCTCACAAACTAGGATCGCTGAACCTGAGGGCTTGGCTCCTGCAGCCCTTGAGTTTGGAGGATAAGAGTTGCCAGCGGACTGCAGGGAGGCCCTTGCCAAGGCCAGAGCGTCGTCGACTTTGAAGTGCTACGGTCACAAGTGGAAGCGTTTCCCAACGTGGTGCTGGTTGAAGAAGATCACCCTTCTGAGGGTCGCAGCCCCACAGATTCTTCCATACTTGGCCAAGAACATACTGGCACATGCCTCTATCAATGTGCATCTGGCGGCTATTTCCCGCTACATCAGGTCTCCAGGAAGATCTTCTCTTTGGTCTCAATGTCTCGTCAAGGAGTTCCTCAAAGGACTGTTTCGTTCTTTCCCACCGATGAAGGCTCCGGCCCCGGGATGGGAACTCAACATAGTGCTGACAAGGCTCATGGGGGGCCCCCTTTGAGCCTATGCATCAGGCCCCTCTCAGGTTCCTCTCATGGAAAACGGCTTTACTTGTGGCCATCACCTCTGCCAGGAGGGTGTGTGAGATCCAGGCCCTACCCTGAAAACAGCCATATCTGACTATCCACAAGTCGAGGGTGGTGCTGCGGACACATCCCTCTTTCATGCAGAAGGTTCTGTCAGAATTCCACCTTAATAAGCCTTTGGTGTTACCTGTGTTTTCCCGAAGCCTTCGCCACAGGCTGAAAGGGCCTTGCACTCGCTGGATGTTGCTCGTACCCTGAAGTTCTACGTGACACGCACAAAGAATGTTCCTAAGACTTCTCAACTGTTTGTGAACTTTGGTCCTGTGAACCATGGAAGGCCTTGTCCAAGGCTTCCATCTCAAGGTGGCACTCCGGCTGCATCACGCACTGTCATCAGTTGGCGTACTGAACGCTGCCTGGCAGTCCGAGAACCCCCCCAACCAGAGCGATTGCTGCAATGACGGCATTCCTGTCTGAAATTCCCCTGCTTGATATCTGCAGGGCTGCCACGTGGAGTTCCATGCACACCTTCATAAGGTTCTACTGCATCGACAGAGATTCCAGAGAGGGGTCCAGAGTTCGCCAAGCAGTGCTAAACAATCTGTTTGCTTGAAGTGAGTCTGTTCTAGAGGTAAGAGTAATTGCTTCTGTTGAGCCTTACAATCTCCAGTGGTTGTGTAATGTTGTAATGCTATGTATTTGTACAAGTTACCTACCTGTAACTATTGTTCTCCAGCATGGGTCTGGCATGGATTCACATGTGAACCCTCCCTCCTACCCCTCTGTGGCTCTTCTTGGTCATACTGTCCCTTTACGTGCTTACCAAATCTGAAGATGGCTGCCAGGGGAGGGGCTTAGTGAAGGGACTGTCACTGCCTGGGGCACTATGACCCAGATGTCATTGATTGGTTTAGAGGAGAAATACAGTTTGTAAGTGAAAGTAAACTGTTTTCTTTTATCGAGGATTCTCTGCCTGACGAGGGAGAATATTCATGAGCATGTGAATCCATGCCAGACCCATGCTGTAGAACAATAGTTACATGGTTACAGATAAGTAACTTGTTCCTTCCCCAGGATTCCAAAGTTACTGGCTCCTTGTTACTACGTCCAGGTTTCCACAGCTTGTCCCCTTCTGCTGTGTCTCATCTCCTTCTCTTACTTCGCATTACATCACTCCATTGGTGGTTTGTCCCATGTGCTGTTTTCACTGTTCTCTACTGGTCTCTGGTGCTTCCTTATTTTTCA
The DNA here is from genome assembly GCF_040938575.1 of Ambystoma mexicanum. Classification (NCBI taxonomy): domain Eukaryota; kingdom Metazoa; phylum Chordata; class Amphibia; order Caudata; family Ambystomatidae; genus Ambystoma; species Ambystoma mexicanum. The sequence goes on from NC_090921.1 coordinate 990,358,517, forward strand.
GAATTCTTAATTTCTGGGCATTGGTTGCATTATTTAAGGTGGGAAGGCTATTCAACGTCAGGCTGCCAATTCGGAAATTAATTATCTATTCTATGTGGAACTTTTTAGACAGAGGACAGTGTTCCCTCGTTCATCTGGTTTACCAAGGGTAACCAGCTTTGTTTCCGCTTCCTCCAGGGACTGCATGAAACAGAAGTCCATTTTATGTGTGTTGGTGACGCTAGATGGAGGCAGTTCACCACATTACTCTACATTGTGACAAAAAAGGTGTAAGAACCCTTCCCTTAGCCTTTTTGTCTGGTGACTCAAACATTTGGTTAGGTATTTGATGAATGATATGTGTAATATATCTACGCATCACCCAGCAATGTGCAGAGAAAAGTGTTTGCCGTGTTACAGTAAGTGCAACATTTACATTAGACAGTAATTGGCGTTCTAAGTTGTTGTATGATTATGTGTGATAATGTTATATGCTTTATATACTCATTTTCTTATTTATGCAATAAAAACAGTTGATTAAGTGAAACTCAAGCTCCCTTCCTCTGACACTCATTTAACATCCCAGGCCATCTTTCTGTCTGTGGATCACTTTTTCTAGCTTTTGTGTTGAATCATTTGCCAGGTGCCCCAACGTTTATTTGTGTTGTTGTGTAGTGGAAAGATTTTAGACCATCTATCGATAGTAACCCTTCCGCTTGCAGAGGCTTTGTTATGATCTCATGCGAGAGCGACTCTCCTCGCCCCCACCCTAGACATTCTGGTGCCAAAGATATGGCGCTGTTACATTCTTGGCAGGGCATCGCAGTCTAAGTACCAAGCAATTGATATAATTGTCAAGTGTGAGATATAAAAGTCCAAGGGGAACGGAATGTCTTTCCTAGCTGAAAACAACTTGTGTTCTCGCTCTAATCTGGCTTTATCTAGAATCCTGCAGTGCCTAGAGCCCAGCTTGACACATCTGCATTCCAACAGCACCTCCAAATCCATGTTGAACCCTTTGCCTCACTCCAAACTTCACTTCTTGTGTTTTTCCTTTTTAATTCCCCCTTCCCACTTTTACTCTTGTAACCAATTTATTTTCGTTTATAAGAGTTTTTTTTTTGCTTTTTTTTTTTATTTATTTGTTTATTAATTTGATATTAGGTCAAGAGACCTTTATAAAAAGAATTGATGAAAAACAAAAAAACTATTTTGAAAGACTGCTTTGTGACCACACAGAGCGGTCTTTCTAAATTAAACTGTCACGTCCCTGCGGCACACAAATGCGCGCAGGGGCTGACAGCCACGCCAGGACCTGGAAACGGTGTTGAGGGAGAACCGGGTAAGTGTGTGTTTGTGTGTCTTGTATGTTTATGTATGATTGGGTTGGAGGAGTCTTGGGTGAGGACGGAGGCGTTGGGCTTAGGGAGAGGAGTTTGGGAGGGTGGAAGCGCCTGAGAGGGCGAGGCGGGTGTGGTGTGGGGGGTGAGGGAATGTCATTTTTCCAATTTTTGTAGGCGGCCTAAAATCAGGCAAAAGAAATAGGTCATTTTGTTAGGCAACCTACAAAAAGCGAAATTATGACATAGAAGCATTCATGTATGCCCTCTGTTGATCTTTTGTTATGGCGATTCACATTAAAGCCACATTGGTTTGTAAAAGGCCAACAAATGCTTTCAGACAATCAGAAAGTAACATGTTGCATTACACAAAAACACCCAAATATATAAATAATGCACATTAGTGACACTTAGGGCCTCATTCCGAGATTGGTGGTAGTCATGGTGCTATTTGCGCCATGACTGCCACCAATAACGGGTCCGGCACCGGTGTAGTTCAATGGGGACTTACCGGTGTAGTCCGACCCTGGCGGGACCGGTACGTCCCCATTGAACACACCATTCCCCATTCCCATTGAGCCCCATAGGGCTCAATGGGAATGGGGAGGGCGCTAATAACAGGCTCGCGACTTGCAAGCCCATTATTAGCGCCCTGGTCCCTTAGCGGGACCCGTAAGGGACGTGTGGTCAGAACACATGTTCCTTGCGGTCCCCACAAAGGGACCTTGGAATAGGGCGGTAAGGGATTACCGCCCACCTTGTAATGACCCCCTAAATTCATGAAAAGGGCCATAATGTCCAACTTAGAACTGCAGATATAATTAGGTAACCAGAACCCTTACTGCTGTGGGATCGAAGATCCTTCTCCTGCTCTCTTTTCACAGGCCAAGGTAACTGCAGCCGAGGTCGAATAGGACATGGCTGGATTATGCAGATGAATTCCAAGAAGACCCCAATCTCATTCCAAGAGGATATCAGCCTTCCACAGCAATAAGCTATCACCATAACATTTGTATCACACCACAAGACCTTCCAGTCAACCCACTGCAGGGCATTTCTAATAGAAGAGCCCCAGTTCTTAGCCCACCCTCATTTAAGAGTGCCCATATGTCCACCCGGTTTTCCTTTCTTTAGAGCCTGGACTTTCATGGTCTAATGAGTAAGAAGAAGGGTGTTAGCTCCCCTGTTCCCTTGTGCATTTTTTCAGCACACTCCTCATGACAATAGCACCCATATGCTGTGGAAGGGTTCATCGCTGACCAAAAGGCTTACATCAGAAGAACATTTCACATAACAGGTGCCAAACGTTCTCTAATGACAGAAGTCCCACCTCTCTCTACATACCTTGTTTATCTTGCATCTACGTGATTTCACTGCATAGCAAAATTTCGAATTCGAAAAAGCTCAATTAGAAATGCGCGTTGCAGTGAAATCACGCAGGATTTCAAGTGCATTTCCCCACCCGCCCCCCTACTTATTTGTTGGCGGCACACCTCGTTGTGTGCTGCCGACTCCCTCATCTCCCTGTGACACCAGTTCCCTTCACTTACGTAGTGGGGAACAGGCGCCACAGGGTCCTTTTTCTTTTTTCTTTTGTACAACTTTATGTACATGAAGCGGAGTACATCCCTGCAACCTCCGATACCATCGTAGCAAACAAGGGTGCGGGGGACACCCCCTCAACCCCTGCTGCCCTTGTTCACTAGAATGGTGCCGTATGGTGAATTTGATGGACATTTTCATTCAGCCGAAATTAGATGAAATCTAGCATACTTTTTTGGGGGGGGTATTTGGTTAATACCGTTTAAATTCATCCACATACTCCTTTCACAGAGTCTATTCTATGCAGTTCCAGGATTACTAGCTGGAGTTTGGTTTGTGGTAGAAATTAAACATACTCACAGGCAAGAAAAGCTGACACACTTCAAGGTCTGCTTGAGCACAACTCAAGTCCCTCCAAAACAACCCTTGTGTAAAAATTCAATTTTCCTTCGGATACCTTAAAATTAACCCTACAAATTATCTTAATCCTAACATGTGATCTACATTTGTTCGATCAACTCATACATAAGCTATCACAAACAGTATCCATCTTTTAACCTGCCCACCTCCATGTGTAGCCCCTGTTTATTTGACCTATTCCCTCTTTTCCCCAATGCTTCACGCCTTTGCTGTTTTATCCTCTGCAGACTACAGTCCGGATATCCAGGGCAGAGGCACATTATGCCAACTTCCAGATAAGCCTAAGCGCTTGTAGCCCACTATGGTGGTGATTTGGTGCAGGAGAAAATATTTTTTAAATAACACAATCTATTACAAAAGCCTTTGTGATGAATCCTATGGCGTCATCACTGATCCTCAGTCTAAAGCCTCCTCCCATGTGGCCTGGGGAAGGCAGCCACTACCTGATACTGACCCTGGGGGTGGTATTCTGAGGGTGGATCACATGGGAGGAGATGACTGTCAGGGAGAAGTGGTGACTCCACAGGAAAAAGTGGTATTGTTCCCTTTTGTGTGAAGAAGACCCTCTCACAATACTCTCTAAATTCTTGATGGCATGTTGCCATTTTACAGAACCATCCAGTGGTAAAACCCTGAAACCCTCTTTTGTCAAACATTCTAGACAAAATAATATTCCTTCTTCTTGTGTACATAACAACCTATAAACATATTTAACATCTACTGTGCATAACTGTAGTTATTTAAACAAAGATGTCCCATGATATAACCTAAAAAGGTTTAAAATTCCTTTTAACTCCCAAGTCCAAGAAAGCCTCAAGTACTGAGACGAAGAAGAGGAATAAGGAGTCAATGTAGAGTGAAAGTAACACCAAGTCCAATGTGTGGTCTAGTTGTCAGGTTTGCAATCAGCTGCATTGAACATTTAAACCTGAAAATCAACTGCAAGTGAAGGAGGGAGAGGAGAGCTGCAGAGAGCGTGGAGCTGGAAGCGAACCAAAAGACAGAGGAAGATTCACGGAGATGAGCCATGCAGGAAATCCTGGAGGTGTAAGATACCAGAGGAACGGAACTCCAGTGAACTCTCAACGGGTGCCATGGAGGGCCCGCTACAAGACCGGAGGTGACGCGGTCCTGTGGGGTTGCCTTGGTTCCATCGGCTAGAAGGAGAAAACCCGACACAGGAGCGAACAGAGACTCTGCCTGACTGGGGAAGCCTGCCCAACAATCTTCGCAGCAGCTGCATGTTACGCCGAAATAAGTGGAATTGAAGGGCAAAAGTGGTACAAATCTCCTTAGATGAGATATCAATTTGGGGAAACTTGGAACACACATTGTCATAAGTCAAGAGACACTAATGAAGAAGTTAAAAGGCAATAGTTGTACAAATCTCCTTATATAAGATGTCAATTTGGGGAAGATTGGAACAAGTAATGCCATAAGCCAAGAGAGATTAACGAAGAAATTGAAAGGCTAACGTTGTACAAATCTCCTTATATGAAATGTCAATGTGTGGAAAATTGGAATAAGCATTGCCCAAAGCCAAGAGATGCTAAGGAAGAAGTTGATAGACAGAAATTGAACAAGACCCCATATATGGGATGTCAATATGGGGGAAGTTGGGACAAGTAATAGCATTGAAGAAGTGCAACTGTGTTATGCTTGAAAAGGAAAGTGAACATTGTAGAAAGATTTGATGAAATATGTACATCAGGCAGTGAACCCTTTGGAAAAAGATACCTGGCAGGAGAGTATAACAAGGGATCTGCAAGAGCCAAAAGGAGGGGTTTCCTCCTGGCAGGGAAGTAAACCAGGATATCAAAAGATTCTGTTGAGAAATTCCTGGCAGGAGAGTATGCCAGGAAATCAATTTTGAACTGTTGTGTTAAAGAGACACGTTGTCATATCAAGCATTTGTTGAACTTGGCCATTTTGCCAGCCTGAAAAATAGAAAATACCTAATTTTGCTATACTTTAACCAGTGTTGGAGAAAACATATTTGTTTTGCCATCCTGACAATTAGAAAATGCTTTCTTTTGCTATACTACAATCAGTGTTGTAGAAAAGACATTTGCTTTGCCATCCTGAGATAAGTATTAAGTGAAAGAGACATTTTCATTACCTTTAACAGACCATTGTTGGAACAGAACATTTTGTAAATTTTTCCTGAAACAGTTCAGGGGAAGGGAACCAACCCCTGTGTTAGGGAGAATTCTCTTATAAAGCTGATTTCCCAAACCTATTGAGTCCCCCAGCAGCTTTGCTGGATTTTTGGGGTTTGTTTTTTTCTCCTGCTAAGAGTGAGACTCGTTCACCCCCACTCTTAGGCATGATTTGAGGTATGTCTCTGACTATTTGTGTGATTTTGGGCTATGGGGTCTTTTACTCCATAGGGTATCATCTGTTTGTTTGTGTATGTGTTACACAGCACACTCAGTGCAGTAACACAGGGGTGTCATAGTGACCCCCAAACATAGACTCCATACCCTGGGATTGACTACTGTCTCCCAGGGCATGTAAAGTCACCATTGACTTTACTAGTCTTAAATTGTGAACAGAACCAGTACAAACCATTATATTGTGGAAGTACTGGAAGGGGTTAATTATATTGCCCCTGGGTCTGTTTTGAAGGGGGCACTGTCCAGTCCCCCCTTTCTGAGTTTCTGGCTGGTGGCAGTGGTTACCACGCGAAATATTCCACCGGAATATTCTCTATGCGATTTTCCCATTGATTTTAAACGCAGCACTTTTTGGTGCAATGTTAAAGATACCGCCGGTTTATTTATTTAATATTAAATCAACGGTTGGCTCTTTTTGCCAGAACTCGTGTCCGTCTTTGTAACTTTGACCAAGGTCGAGCCCTTTGTTCCACTTTTTGGCGGGCTTCTCCACAGAAGCCCTCCAAATAGTGCCACTCTGTCTGGGTTCCACAGGATGGGTGGGGAGGGCAATTGGCTCCCTGGACCGCGTTGCCTTAGCAACCCAAGTCGCACTCTGTTCTGATTGGGCCAGTGGTGAGCCGCCCGGCTAACCACTTAGCATGTTTGAGTGACAGCTAGGCTGTTGAATGGGGGGTTTTCTGCATAAAAGCAGGGCCTTTGGGACTGGAACTTCAGAAGCCACCACAGGACCTAAGAATCCAAAGAGGGAAGAAGCTGAGCCATCTGCAACAACGACACCACCGGTGGAGCCCTGCTGCAACAAACTCGCCACTTTCCCAACGACAAGAGAAGATCTTCTGCTGGACGAGTCTTCTTCCTCTGAGCTGGTGTGACCAACCAGTTCGCCCCTTTCACCTTCCAAAGACGTCTCTTGGTCGAATCGCCCGAGCCAAGCATCCCGGTGGCCGGATAGCCAAGCTTCACCACTTTGACCGCGAATAAAAGGAACGCACCTTTTACCGACGAACCCTGCGGCTGGTTTCATCTCTGTGCAGTGCAACGACTCCACGTTTCCTCCTTGACGAGATCCTCTCTTCCCCTGGTCGAAACAACGAACTGCAACCACTGCCAGGAACAACTGCCACCGCTGGAGCTTCCTCTCTATTTAAGGTACTGTGTCCTGCCTGGCCTCCCTTTCTTCGGTTTGCTCAAGGTGACCCTTAAATCCTTGGCTTTCCAACTGGGTTGGCCCCAGACCTTCTAACTTTACCTTCTTGAATCGCCCCAACCTCTTCTGAACATTCTGCAAAGACTTTAAGTGCATTTTAAACCGTGTGATCCTGGGCACATTTTGCTTTGCTCCATTTAAAGTGGGCCTGGCCTATGAACTTTGGCTCTACAGTATAGACTGTCTTTATTCCCTTGCTGAGAACTCCTAATAGTGTTGGGACCTGTTTTATTTCTATGTTCTGCCTTTTTCTCTCCCTTTAACTATTGGAGTGCCGTCAGGTTACGCGCTCACATCTGTTTAACAAATCGTGGGGTTTTAACTCTGACTTGTCTGATAGTTTTCAAGGAAGGTGTGTATACTTTACCTGACTGTGTTTTAACTTGCTTTTGATTTGGAGTGCTAGTATATTGCCTAAAGTGTGCTTTTAAATAAATAAATATATACTTTTTATACAAAGCTCTGGTCAGTGTTTGTTTGCTCTACTGTTTTTTTTAGCCCTATTGTGTATACTCTATATACTGCCCTACTCTTCTTGAGAGAAGTCAGACTGCTCAGCCAAAGCTACCAGGTAAATCTGGGTGGTACAGACTGCTACCAATTGGGTTTACTGCTTACTCCTGTAGTCTTAATCTTTTTGCAGTGGTCCCCAAGGGAACTGCACAGGATTCTGCCTAACACCCTGCACACAAAGATTGTTTTGTTGGAATCATACATTTGGATTTTTACACATTGTTGTTGAAATGAAAATATAAACATTTACCTTGCATCTTTTGATTTTGTATGTTAGTGTGAGGGTTAGATATATTTTGGGCACACGGTCAGCTTTAGTTTTAGTTTCATAGGCAGGGACATTCTCTTTATGATAGGGATAGATAGGAATTTATCCAAACCCCTTTCTTTTAATAAAAATGGCTAATGTTGAGAACATTACAACTGGGTGTCCGCATCTCATTACTGTCCCCTCACAACTGCTAATGTAACATAACATATGAAAATTGACAAGGAAATAGAAAGCAAACTGGTCTATTTAAACTACCATGGGCGTGCGTTTCATCTAATTTGCATAGGAGTGTATAATAGCCCAGCAATTAAGGTGCATATATTTAGAGTTTTTGTTTTAATTTATTGTTTGCTATTCTGTTTTGCAAAACACATTAAAAAATAAAACAGTCAAGAAGGGCTGATGTATCTCCTACACAACTCGCAGGAATCTAATTTCTTTAGCAGGCAAGCCATAAACTCCTTCCATGCCCGGCCGCAATGACACTACCCGTGCTCAGTGGTCACTATGCCTGCGCCTGCGGCATGGAGTATGGTGGAGTGTGCTAGGTAGACAAGCCATGGTAGGCTTGCTTGTTGAAGAGGCTGCCTAGATGAGTGCAGTGGCCCATCTTAAGACCAAGGTGTATGGTGAATCCTTCACTATGCTTTTTATATCTGAGTGGGGCATTTGATGATGCATGGTGTCATGCTATCTCTCTTATGGAAAATATTCTTAAATATATTAATAACACTGACTATTGGTATGCTCTGTCCTCAGCCGGATGCAGGGCCTTTGGAGGCTTTACTGCCACAATTTGGCTTACAGAGACTCATAGCATCCCAAATATATAGCAATTAGGTGGTCTGGGAAAAATTTCTCACTTTCCTCTGGCATGTTTAATACCCTCTTTTTTTCAAGATCAAGTCAGGCTCCCCTTGTATCTCTGCCTTCTGAGAAATCAGCAGACGAAAAGCACCACAGTTATATCACATTTATGTGTATTGTTCAATTATTCCTCATCAGAGGGTCAGGTTCAAAAAAAATTTAAGGAGCCATCGGGAGACCATTATTTCAAAAGCCAAACCTGGATCTGACACTGCACATTTACCTTTGTAAACAGTTTCTTGTCTCCCCATATTAAGCCAATCTTCTGGTAAAAAACAGTGAGACAATAACTCACAGGTTTTACTCACTCATTCAGTTACCTGTATGATAATCAGGCTGTCTTTCACCCTTCTAGAAGCTTCAAATCTTTGTTGGTTTCGGTCTTGGACAATCTCAGGGAGGCGCTGGATGGTGGTGTTATAGCCTTGGTATTTCAGCAATCAACACCTTCGACCATCCTATCTTGATTCACCGTTTTGTAACAGTGGAGTGGGAAGCACGGCCTAGGCCGGGGTTTAATTATTTCTGCAAAGCCACACCTAGGATACTTGCTTGGCATCCCTAACCACAGCATTTCACCCTCTCTGTTCTGGAGTTCTATGGGGTTCCTTTCTCCCCAATCTCTTCACTTGTTATGTCCAGCCTCTGGCCAAACTTTTTTTTTGCTTTTATACCTACAATGGCAATATCCTGATTCTCATCAGATTGGATGCGCGTCTGGGGATGGTTTCACTCATTCTTTAAAATTGTGTGAGTGCAATTCTTAACTGGATGAGAGCAAATTGTCCCAAATTGTTTGCAGGAAAAAGAAAACGACGTGCTTGTGACAAGAGGTCATAATGATCTTTGGTTCCCTCTTTTCTGGCCCAAAACTCTGGACTAGTAACATTCTCCGGTGATAACAGAACAGAAGATGTGTCCTACTTACTACTGGAACAGCAAGCTTTGCTACAGGCTACTCTATTAGCAGAGATGTCTGTTCCTTAGTACTGGAAAACCGTGCAATGCTCCATGCTAGGCTACGGGTGCATTAGCAGAGCTGCGTGTTACTTGGTGCTAGAACAGAAGGTTGATGCTGCAGGCCAGGATTTAAGTTTTTTTGGCAGAGCTGTGTGGTTCTTAGTACTGGAACATCAGTGTGATACTGCGGGTCAGAATTGAGATTTATTGGCAGAACTGTTGCATTACTTAGAACTGGAACAGCAGTGTGATGCAGTAGGTCAGGATTGAAGTGCATTGGCACAGCTGCATGTTACTTAGTACTGGAACAGTAATGTATGCTGCAGATCAAGATTTACGGCTATTGGCAGAGCTGTGAACATCTTAAAACAGAAACAGCAGGGTTTGCTGCTGGCTAAGATTGAGTTGTATTGGCAGAGATATCTGCTATTTAGTACTGAAACAGCAGTGTGACACTGCAAGTCAGGAATGAGGTGTATTGTCAGAGCTGTGTATTACTTAATGCTGGAACGGCAAGGAAAGCTGCAGGCCAAGATTGAGATATACTATCAGAGCTCTGTATACCAGACAGCAGAGCTATGCCCCTAAATTGTGTCTAGGCCCCAATCTCCACTAAAGATGGCTGACATATCCAAAACATACACTAACGCATTTGAGGCAATTATCAGAGAAGAACCACTTGCGCATGTCCAAAACAAAACTACTGGTAAACTAATGATGCTAAAACCAACAAAGCAGCGGGTGATGGTGTGAGTAAGTGGGCAAGCAATAGAAATACACAACCACACTGCGCAATGGGGACACAAAGCTAGTGTCTGATAAGGTTTTAGTCTTGATAGCAAAGTAAAAAGCCTGACACTTGTTTCGACCTCCTGGTCTTTTTCATAGGCTGTGCTAATGAATAAAACAAAATAATACCACACGTGAGTATTGCAGAATTAACAATAATTCAGTGACAGCATTGATCAAAAGTGCACCCTCCATTTCACAGATGGGGAAACCGAACCATAACAATATTATCCGGACATATACAATGATATTAGAAACTATACGTGTATGTGCATATGTGCAAATCATATGTTGGTGTGAAGAAACCCCAAATGAATTGCATAGCAACATCACAAACATAACTCGATATATATGAAAAATCAAAACATATAGACAAACAGCAACATATGACATTAAAGACGTGAGAGAAAACCAACATTTCAATGAGTTACCTGGCTGCTGCCTGATAGAGCAACAGTTTGGCTTAGTGCCAACCTTCATCCTCACAAAGGTGCCTTCACCTTAAATGTTTTATGTGAAACCGGTGCGCCACATGTAGCCACTCCCACCCCCTGAGAAACTGTCCCATGCAAGTTGTTGCGTTTCTGCCAAACTCCAATAAGCACAGCTAGTGCCACCTTGTGCGGCGCAAAATTGGTGTACCTTAAGTAATCCAATTCAAGGATGGTAGATTGCAATAGTGATACAGTGTTGTCAAAGTTAAACCTATATTGGGCATTGATTAGCAATCCCAGCCTACCTGCAGGATAGAACTCGCTTAATAACACCCTCAGGGTGTACAAACCTAATTCAGTGAAAATCCTGCAAGAGTTACACACTGATGTCTAACACACACGTACCGTACTGACCAGCCCGTTGTGTTTAAAATGTCTTGAGTACCTGATCGCATGGACACTTAAACATCGACAGTGCGGAAAGGAACCATTGTAGTAGCTGCCGAGACACAAGAAAAAGCACAGACGGTAGTCCTTACACTCCCTAACAATAAATGTGCCATTAATTAAAAAGACACATTCAGCTGATACGAGGAAGAGCATTAATTTCTTACCTCCAGTGAGCTGATACACACCTGTACGTCACAACCACTGAGCCTGGCCAGGAAAAAGCCCTTAAAGCAAAGATCACACCCACCAAAGCCAGAAGTCGCATGTTATACCTAACATCACCGCCATATTGGAACGGTGCAAGCTTACCATGAACCTGCTGCATAATACCAGTAATGATAAGACTAAGTCCATATGATGTCATTGACACTACATATTCAATGCATATTCCAGCACTCAATTGAACAATTCTGGCAATTGCAAAAAGGATCGGGGGTTGTTACCCTATCCATTGTTATTAGATTACACGCATTTGGTTCGGTGCCATGTTGCTGTGTAGCCTCTATTCTTTGTGCTATATGAATCAAATTACTGGAAGCACGCATTGTGCATTAAAGAGCGACCAGGTATTAAGAAACCGCATCAAGAAGCCAATCTGCAGCTGATGCCAACCTGTATGCATCACTGCTGTTCCCTAAACCACCTGGAACAATATAATCCTTCTTAAGCACATCTACCTAAACCGCAAATCCAACTTAGCAAAATATTACCAAGACTATGCTTTGTCACCTTATATGCCTCATTGGCTGTTCCCACCCGTGAAAGAATAAGTAATCCCAGTTGTCATACTCCTTGATAGCATTGATATACAGGTGAGGAGATAAAGATATGTGGGACACACATGTTCACAATTATAAAAGCAAGACTAATACTTATCCAAAACATGCCTTGGATTGCATAAAGTCCTGTGCAGAGCGGACATAACCAAGCAATCCAGGCTAGTCTGTCTATTTCAGGTCTGGGTCAAGAGAGATCTTTCCTTATCTTCTGTGGGTGCCAATCATCTAAATAATTATGGAATATTTTGTTGTTATGACTGATTCAAACCTTTCCGTCCATCTGTCTTTGATCTTTTTTTTTAGGATTCTCGGCAAGTTTCCAGATTCCCAGCATGGTACCATTGGCATCGACCTTAATGGGCAATGTGTTCCATAGTCAAGGATTAGAGAATTAGAGTCAAGCATGTAATGAATAACTAAATATTGCAAACTACTCTAGCAAAATAACATCTATTTTTCTCTCTTTCTGTGTTTCTCTTGTGCAGTCGCCGAGATCTCGAAATGAACCGGCCAGGAACTGTGCCCAATGCTAAAACACTACGGTAATTCCCTTTCGGTCGACTACATATTCAGCATCTCACCCCAAATTTGTTCGATCAGTTTAACACTATCCTCCTGTAACTGTACATTGTTTATATGCAAATGTTGGTTTTAGACCTATGCCAAATACAACTTTGTGGAACTGAACTATCCTCCTAAAAATATGATTATATTCCTGCAATGAAATAAAAATCTTATGGGAAGGAAAGCTTTAAACCGTGCTAAACATTTTCCAGCAAGTAATATCTCTACACCAACGCATAGTGTCCAATTTACAAAAAAATGCTTTATTTGAATTGAATTATCCTTGCAGAAACAATTGTCCCACTGTTATATTTTCTAATAAAAAAGAACTTTTATGCGAGGCACCCAAGATGGAAAGATTCCTCAGCAGCTCTTGGAGTTCATACCGGGAAAACAATATTACTCTGCCCTTTTCAAAGCTCTTCCATTTAGGATCAAAACATAAAGATTCCCTGGTCATCTTGCCTGCTCTTTTAGATAATTATCATCAAATCTTGGGCAGCACGATTACAGCAGGAGAAATGTCTGCTGTTCTGAAGGCTTTACCCTGAAAGTAGGCAGTACGACCAGATGCCTTTTCTGCCCTGTGTTTTCAGAAATTCACTGGAGTTTTGGTTCCTCATCTAGTCTCACCTTTTAGGGGTTTTCTAATACTGAAACCACCTATGGACCCCTTACTGTGCTGCTATTTTCATGCCATTACTATCTTAAACTATGATGCTAGGCTATATGGCAAGGTCCTAGTTAACCGCCTTACTCCCATTCTACCGAAATTAATTAACCTAGACCAGGCAGGCTGTGAGGAGAGGGCCAGCTGAACCAGGAAAATAGAAGCAGGGTAATTATTACCATAACTAGGATATATAGAAAAGATTCATCCTTCAGCAGCATTAAACTGCATATATTTTGAATTGAGTCTGAATACATTCTAATAACCATACAAACATCAAGTAAAATGTACCCTAATTTGGTATACAGTGAAGTAAGTCCCCTATCTTCTTTCCAAAAGCACTGAATGCTCTGAAAGTTTTTAACAAAATATCTCTATAGCGCATTAGCTTAAAACAGTGTTGGGTCCCACCTCGATGGATATAAGAGGCTGACATCCGGCCTAGTTATTCAGAAGCCTCTTGGTCTGATGTAGGGAAACATTCTGCGCTCACAGCAGACCATACACTGTGATATACATTATCAGTATGATATTATGATTAGTAAGTACACACAAAATCTTAAAATGTAAGAGTTTAGAAGGAGTCTAATATTCCCGTTGCAAGATGTGCTCTGGTGTATATAAGTCTTACAGTTGTCAGCACTTCTTGCTGTGTCTTAAAACATTCGACCATGCCCTTCATTGGAGTCGTATCTACTGCTCGTCGAAGTGGTTCGGAAATGGATTTTCGGATTTCCTATACAGCCCTTCTTGGCCAGCTGGTCACCATTACTGGCCCCTTTGGAACCCCGTTGACTGTTTGCACAGCTTGTTCCACAGCTGGGGTGTGTAGTTGCCTAAATGGTGCGTGTAGGCATGGGATCAGCAAATTAATAAATTGTTCTAGAAAGAAGTTTCTTTACCTAGGCAAAATGCATTCTGTCCCAACTATTTTCCCTGTTTAGCCTGAATCCTATACATAATCCGGTGTGGGGTTGCCAAAGATAATAGTTTTACCTCTTTTAGTTTCAGCCAGTGAAATTAGGGATTGTACCCCATATGCTCCAGTATGGTGTCTTTGAGTCAGTAATTCGCTCAAAATCTCTGCAAAAAGCTTCAGGGTACTCCCCAGTTGTATACTTCTGAAGTAGGACCATTGGTGGGGCAGGTTGTGGAGTCTGCAATTGCCTGAGGATGATTAACTGTCTGCTTACTAGCTTTTGCAGTGTAGTTTTTGAGGTTGCAGTTTCTCCGCTACCAGCAGTGCTGGAGGGGTCTGCTAGAGGTTGCACCTTCAATTTGTTTCCTCCCGGGTTTGCCAAGCCAGACTGAATGGACTTAAGGTAGTCTTGCTGATTACTAACGGATCTCTCTTCATTTGCTGTTTCTGTTGGATGCTAATGTCTCTCGTAGCATGCACCTTGAATTGCCCAGTTCAGAATCCGACTTCCCTGTCTCCCAAACTTCTTTTGGAGAGACCTCTGGAGTCCTGTGACTGGTTAAGGAATGGTGGGGTACCTGCTGATGTAGTAAAAGGATCATTATCTCTAGGCAGGGCTGGCGGAATGAGCTGGAGAAGAGTTAGTTTGTATCACAGAGACCAATATGGAGGTCACCCAGGTTGACATTCAAATCTTAATTGGTAATCCCACTTCTGACACCTTATGTCACGAAGACCTGGGGAAAACCATGACCAGACAAGTAGGTTATGTGTTTAGAATTTAGGTCTTTGTCTTTATTGATTGTCCCACAACAACACAGTATTGATACAGCAGCACACTCTTATAAATATAGCCAAAGAATAACAAACTTTCAATCTTGGGAATAGGGCTGGGTGAAATTGTGAAATTCTGTTCTGCCTACTGCATAAGCGAAATCTGAAGGATTTCAATCTGTTAAGCTGAAATCCGCTGTTCTGCCACTCCTGCGTATCAAAAAGAGCGGCACAAAAAGTTCCTCATGTCATGTCGTGACCCGAAACGAGCCAAGCAAAGTTCCTTGTGCTGCTGGTGTTCCTAGCACAAATAGAAAATAGCGGAACAAAGTTTCTCGTACCGCTGTGTGAACCTGGCACGCATTGTAAAAAGCAGAATGAAGTTTCTCGTGCCACTGTATGAAAATACCACAGATCAAAAAAGACCCCCACCCCAAAGTTTCTCGTGCTGCTGCACGAAACTAGTACGGATCGAAAAAAGACCCGCACAAAGTTTCTTGTGCCGCAAACCTAGCACAGATTGATAAAAGACCCACACAATGTTTCCCGTGTCAATACGCAAACCGATCTTGAATCGAAAAAATGTGTGACGTTTCCCATGTCACTGTCCGAAACTAGCCCGAATCGAGAAAAAAAGACCTGTGCAAAGTTTCTCATCACGCAACATAAAACTACCATGGGAAAAAAACACCACGCAATTCGCGAAACACCACGAAACCGCGTGGAATTTCAGTGGCAGCAGATTTCACAGATTGGGCAGAAGCAGAATCCAGTGGGGATTCTGCACTATTCTCTTTGCGGACAAAACATTCACCTCTACTTAAGAATATGTCTCCCTCATTACCCCCTGTGATGGGAGTTGGTGGAGTCTCTGATTGGGTGGTCCTCTAGTAAAAAGGACAATAAAGTCTCTTCCTAG
This sequence comes from Ambystoma mexicanum, assembly GCF_040938575.1. Classification (NCBI taxonomy): domain Eukaryota; kingdom Metazoa; phylum Chordata; class Amphibia; order Caudata; family Ambystomatidae; genus Ambystoma; species Ambystoma mexicanum. The sequence continues at coordinate 990,374,313 of NC_090921.1, forward strand.
GTTCTCTCCTGGGTTTATGATGAGTCATGGTGATAAAAGCTTGCCAAGCATCCCAAGACCCATAGTGATTCTCCCTCTGGCCCATAGGGTCCACCCTTGCTTCCTCGCTTGTTTACTCTGAGGTGTTGGAGATGGCATGGAATTTATCATTTTGCTGTCTATGATTACATAAAGGAAACAACCAAGGGCTTTGTTATGAATAGCCCTAAATGTATATGAAAGCCTGTTACCAGACAGGTAGAGATTTGGAATCCAAATGTTTGCACTGTTCCTTTACAATGTATTTCTAACTATGGTGTAAATAGGTTACTTAAGCATTCTGGCTACTATCTCAGGTGACATAGTAGGAGGAACTGTCCTGCCAAACCTCCTGTGAAGTCACATTATGTTTATAGATAGACGTCACTAATGTAGCACAATGACTCTGTTTTTACATATCAACAAGTTTTAAACCACCAAACAAAGTATCTTTAGGATAAATGCATTTATTATTGGTTTGTATCCAAAAGAAGAGGTTAGTTTAGTCAGATAAGTATACAAAGAAATTCTCCAGCATGGGTTCTGGCATGGATTCACATGCTCATGAATATTCCCCGTCGTCAGGCTGAGAATCCTCGGTAAAGAAAAAATCAATTTCACTTCTGAACTGTCTTTCTCCTAACAACCAATGACCGGTCTCTGGGTCATACTGCCCCCAGTCAATGACTGACCTCTATCTAAGACCGTCCTCTGGCAGCCATCTTCTTTTTTTTACTGCACGTTCGGGTGGTTGGAGTCCTCGTGATTAGCTCTCGGGCTGTTTACTGTGTTTTGCGCTTTTCTTCCATAGTTTTACTCTATTTTTCAGTCAATCGAGCCTCAAGCTCCATCGACCCATCATCCGATTAATGGGGACACGTTTTCGTATTTGTCAGCGCCCCTCAAGGGTTGAATTTCGTTGAGTTAGGATTCCAGAAGATTCTTCAAGGCCTACTCCGCGTGGACATGGCTGAGGAGAAGGAAGACTCAACACCTCTGTTCAGGATATGGCCTACTGAACCTCCACTTGGACAATGGGCACTCCCTGTGCCTCTATTGCCTACATTGCCTATTGCCTACATTCGGACCAAACGCACATAGAGGAAGACTGTGCATTTTGCAAAGAGATGGTCCCCCGCACCGTTAAGGATCGGCACAGACATCTCACCGATTGGCTCCAGGCCTAGGCCCCTGCTATGGGTGAGTCCCGGCAGCATGCCTCCCCCAGTCACAAGAAGAAAACCGAGCAGTCTTCCACGACTTTTGAGGGTGCTCCGGCAACAGGGGCCCAACATAAGGCTAAGCACCGCGAGTCCACGGGCACCGGTAGCGCCGTTACAACGGGCTCCCCGGCGGCCAGGGCGAGCTTAGTGTCTCCAGCACCTTCAACCACGAGCCAATGCTCCGGTTCGGCGAAGAAGAGGAAGTCGGACCACCCGGGTAAGCTTCGAGAAAAGCCCCGGACGGGCCAGTCAGAGAAGGCCAAGGGGGAGTGGGGCGCTGACCCTCCCCCCAAGGTGAAGGCCCTAGCTCGACCAAGGTTGTGCAGACCCAGATTCACCCGGCAAAGCCTTCCATTGAAGATGTGGTGGCGTCCCTATCGAAGGCCGCGGGTTCGCAGTGTATGGTCCCCAAGGTGAGAGTTTCCCTGCCTGCCAGGAGAGAATTGTCATTTCAGCCCATAGAGAAGACACCGGAGAAGGTCATGCCCATCATCTCCCTGAAACTGTCTCCCCTGGTCGAAAGGGGGGGGGGACGATACACCTGCAGGACATGGACATCTCCTCTGAGGAGGAGCTTTCTACTCTCCAGACCATTTTGGAGAAGAAATTTGTCGAGGCCAAGGCCTACGGGCAGGACCCCGACAAGGGAGACGTTGAGAGTGGCGACGAGCCCGACAAGGAGGAGCAGGGCGTTGAGGACTTGGAGGACCCTAGTTGAGGACTTGGAGGACCCTACACTGCTGCCACCATCGCTTCCACCCCACCACCTCAGCAACCACCTCAACCCTCAGCGGACATCTCGGTGGACATCCTCCAAGCACTTCACACCTTGTGCTCGGAAATTCGGATGAGGATGCCTCTTTCGCCGATGGAAAACCCCACGGCACCGGAGGATACTGGGACCATCAGGCGCCCCCCTGCCAAGAAGAGGAGGGTTCACCCTCCACCGCCTTGTCACCCTTCTCCCCTCCACCGAGGGAGGATATGGATCCGGACACAGCGACGATGGGCATGGATGACAATGGCGGGTTAGGGGACCTCCCTTCTCCACCGTCCAGAGCCTCAACACCTGACGAGATAGGCTTGTTCCATGCCATGATCTCGAGGGCCTTGTACCTCTTTCAACAGACTCCAGAGGAAAAGAAGAAAGAGGGTTTCCTGTAGCTAGATGCCATGGGACGACTGGTCATCACGTCAGCAGCGACGACCATCAAGGCGGCCAACGCCCTCGCCATCGTGGCACGCTACGACAGGGAGCTCTTGTTTAAGATTGCTCCCCTCCTGGACTTCCTTCCCGATGATAAGAGAGCAGAAGCTTTGGAGAGCCTGCAGGAAGGCAAGGTGGCATCGGACCATGCCATTACAGTGGCCACAGACATTGCCAACACAGGGTTCTGCCAAATGGGCAATAGTGTTTGCCTTTGTTGGCGAGGATGGTTAAAGGCTACCAGCCTTCGCCAGGAGGTGCAGTCGAGGGTCTTGGACATGCCTTTTGACAGGGATAATTTGTTCGGAAAGACCGTGGACGAGTCCCTTCAGGCCATTAAGGCGGATACTGAGACAGCTCGTGCCTTGGGCATGCTTCAACAGTGACGGCCGTCCTTTCAGACTTCCGGAGGTAAATCCTAGGTTCCTTCAAGGGCTTCGGCAGAAGCTCCTCGTCCTACCGTCAACCGTCCCACTCTTTGACCCAGGAGGCCTACAGGGGACGCAGCAAGTCTGGAGGAGGTTGCCGTCGTTGCCAAGGTCCCCAAAGGGGGTGCCTCCATGGCGAAGCAAGACCAAACCGGCTGTGACGTCGGGCCCCCACCCGCACATCCTGGTGGGAGGCCGGCTGGCGAACTTCGTCAGCGTGTGGAAGTCCATCTCCACCAACCTTTGGGTGCTGGACACTCTGGCCCACGGACACACCCTGGAATTCCAATAAAAGTGTCCTTGCATACAAACCGTGGCCAGGCAGGAAAACCATGTCCCTCAGCTTCTGCTGAAGAAGGGCACGATAGAGCTTGTTCCAAAGAGGCTCTGGAGTTTACTCTCGGTACTTCCTCGTCAAGAAGAAGACAGGCGGTTGGAGGCCTATCCTAGACCTCCGCTGTCTGAACAAGTACACCAAATCCCAGAAGTTTCGGATGGTCACCCTTCAGCACGTGCTAGGACAGCTGGAAGAAGGGGATTTTCTATCGTCACTGGACTTGGAGGGTGCCTATTTTCACATCCCCATTCACAAGGGACACCGCAAGTTTCTGCGCTTCGTGGTTCAAGGGCAGCATTACCAGTTCACGGCCCTTCCCTTTGGATTGAAGTCGGTGCCAAGGGTTTTCACCAAGTGCCTGGCTCCGGTGGCGGTGCGGCTGCATCTACGAGGGATCGATGTATACCCCTACCTGGACGACTGGCACATCCGAGCGGAATCGAGGGACATCGCTGTCGAACACACGGCGAATACCGCCCAGCTGCTCACGGAGCTGGGGTTCTCAGTGAACCATGCAAAGTCCTGCTTGGTGCCATCGCAAGATGCGCTGTTTCTGGGGTCGCGGCTCAACACGTTGTCGTGCCTAGCGTCTCTGTCGGAGGAGAGGATAGCGGCCATCCTAGGCAAGGTGCAACGGCTATTGACCCTGAAGATCTCAAGGGTGAGGTCCATCAAGTCCCTCCTCGGCATGATGTCCTCATGCATATACCTCATTCAGCTGTGCAGGCTACGTATGTGCACGCTGTAAGAGATCCTCACGCCCGTTGGATTCAGGTATCGGGAAGCTTCGAGGACAAGATTACTCTCGACGAGAATTTCCGTCGAGTGATACAGTGGTGGGAAGTCTGTGCGCATCTGTCGGGATGGGGCACCCACACCGGACGTCTCCACAGAAGAGGCCCATGGCTGCCAGAGGAGAAGTCGCTGCATATCAACATACTAGAGCTACGGGCAGTGTTTTGGGCCCTCAAGTCTTTCCGTCCCTCAAGGGCAAGGTGAAACAGGTCTTCACGGACAACACCACCACGATGTTCTACATCTGGAAGCAGGGGCACACCAGATACCCAGCGCTCTCCAGATAGGCACAGGTCCTATGGCACTGGGCTGTTGCACAGGGGATGCTTCTCATCCCGTTTCATCTGGCAAGAGTGAAGAACACCATCACCGACTCTCTCAGCAGGGAGCTGAGCACTTGCCACTAGTGGGAGCTTCGGCAGGACCAAGTGGATCTTCTGTTCCGACAGTGGACAATCCCCCACATCCATCTGTTTGTGACGGCGATGAACACCAAGTGCCAGAGGTTCGCCAGCAGGTTTCCCCAGCTGGGGAGCACGGGGGATGCATTCTCATTCCCCTGGGACAGCCTGTTCCTGTATGCGTTCCCTCCATTGCCGTTGCTTCTGCGACTAGTCGATCAACTCAGACGGTCCCGGTGCAGGATGATCCTCGTCGCACCGGCGTGGCTGAGACAGATATGGTACCCGGACCTTCTGGACTTGTCAGCGTCCCCTCCAGTCAAGCTTCCGGTGGCCTCAGATCTTATCGCCAGAGAAGGAGGCGCGATCCTGCACCACGACCCAGGGTCGCTGAACTTGCAGGCCTGGCTCCTGCAGCGCTAGAGTTTGGAGGATACAATATCCCAGTGGACTGCAAGGAGGTGCTTGCCAAGGCCAGGGCTATGTATACACTAAAATGCTACAGGCATAAGTGTAAGAGGTTTGCCGTCTGGTGCCGTGCACAGAAGATCGACCCTCTACGGATCACGGCTCCGCAGGTGCTTCCGTATTTGCTTTCGCTGGCCAAAGCAGGGCTGGTGCATGCTTCCATCAACTTTCATCTGGCGGCTATCTCCCGCTACACCATAACTCTGGGACGGTCGTCGCTGTGGTCACACTGCCTGGTCAAGGAGTTCATCAAAGGACATTTCCGTTTGTTCCTGCCAGTGAAGGCTCCGGCCGGATGTGGAAGCTCAATGTGGTGCTAACTAGGCTCATGGGTCCACCGTTCGAGCCTATGCATTCGGCGCCACTGAAAATCTTGTCGGGGAAAACGCTGTTTCTTCTGGCCATCACCTCCGCACGATGAGTGGGAGAGATCCAGGCCCTCTCTTGTAACCTATGTACTTTACTTTTCACGACACGAGGGTGGTGCTGCGGACGCACCCCTCCTTCATGCCCAAGGTGCCGTCTGACTTTCATCTAAACGAGCCCTTGGTGTTACCAGTATTCTTCCTGACGCCTTTGTCGCCGGCTGCGAGGACTTTACACTCGCTGGATGTGGCTAGAGCGCTGAAGTTCTACATGGACTGCACAAAGAGTTTTCGGAAGACGTCACAACTGTTTGTGAACTTTGGCCCTGTGAACCAAGGGAAGGCCCTCTCCAAGGCTTCCATTTCCAGGTGGCTCTCCGGCTGCATCACCCATTGTCACCGGTTGGCAAAACGACCGTTGCCTGGCCATGCGAGAGCCCATTCAACCAGTGCTATCGCAGCAACTATGGCGTTCCTGTCTGGTGTGCCCCTGCTGGACATCTGAAGGGCTGCTACGTGGAGGTCGACGCACACCTTCACGAGATTCTACTGCATCGACCGGGATTCCAGGGAGGAGTCCAGAGTCGGCCAGGCAGTGCTGGGCATTCTGTTCGCTTGAAGGTGAGCCTGGTGAGGAGGAAAGAGATGCTTAATGTTGAGATGCTTAATGTTGAGCCTTGCCACCTCCTGTGGTTGTGCATGTGTGTACTGCTATGTATGCTGAAGAAGGAACAAGTTACTTACCTGTAACTGTTGTTCTCCAGCATGGGTCTGGCATGGATTCACATGCAAACCCTCACGCCTATCCCTCTGCGGCTCTTCTCTTGGTCCTACTGCCACTTTACGTGCTACCAAATCTGAAGATGGCTGCCAGAGGAGGGGCTTAGGTAGAGGGCAGTCATTGGCTCGGGCAGTATGACCCAGAGACCAGTGATTGGTTATTAGCAGAAAGACAGTTCTTAAGTGAAACAAACTTATTTTTTCAGGCAAGTAACTTGTTCCATACACAACATAAAGTTTGAAACACTAAAACATCCAACACTTGTTTCATGCCCAAGAGCTTTATCAAGAACACAACTAAACTATTTACTCTATATTTTCCCAATGTTTTATCCTAATCACATTAGGAAGGGGAGGTACACAACTAGGACTCGACTCACATATATGATCTGCACATGAAGGAATATTCCTGGATTTTATTATACATGTAAATCCTGTGGTGATTGTTAAATCAGATATAAAAATCGCATAATCTGTGCATGATAATTTTCTAGTATCTAAAAGGTCAGTCCACCATCTAAGAATCATGAGTCACATGGGTGAACCCTGGAGTATATGCACAGAAGTCCTTGCACAGAGCCTACTTTAGCAGTGTCTTGTCTACATCCTCTTGACTTGTTGTCTATCCGGTGGAGGACTCGCTCCATGTAGCTGGGTAATTAGGAACTTTACTACTCATGGGCATTCTGTGTGAAAGATGTGGGTCCATGTTAGCCGGACCTGCTGCTCTGTCCTCTCCAGATAGATTTTGATTTAAAGGTACAGCAAGAGCAGTGCACAAAATGTGGCTGTCCTCTTCCTCATGCCCTCAGTGTTGTGGGATGGACCTGAAGATCCTCCTCATTACACTTGTGGTCCCCAAATCACATAGTGGGAGCTGGCAGCTACACGCGCCCATTGGACCAGAGAGTGAACATCATCTCATGACTTTGTTGGGCTAGTTTGAATAAGGTGTTTTGCCCTACCTGCACTGGCAAAGAGGTGATCAGAAGTAATGTAGTGATTCTCCAAGAGACATAAAGTAATAGCATCATACATTTTGTTGAATGCACTGAAGCATCTCGAAACTTTTTTGTTATCGCCTTAGTCAGCATTAAGATTCTGGAATCTGAAATCAATACAGTGCTGCTTCCTTAGTTGATCCTTAGGTGATATGGAGCAAGTCAACACCAGCTGTCACCTCGGGTTATGTGGATTCATCTAATGGACATTTTCTCCCTGAAGTGAGAAAAGGAAAAGTCGTGACAGTGTCTTGCAGCTCGCCTGAGTTGTTTAAAATCAGAGATCTTACTTACAGAGCTCCTTGTCTTGCGACCCTCCAGTGAGATGGGAATTAACATTAGTAACTCACATGATTTATTGTCTTGCAGCCCTCCAGTGATGCTCGTTGTGGGAGACAATGCACCAGCTGAAGATGGAGTGGTGAGTGATACAGTACCGAGATTCTCACTTTGTTAATCAGGTAGGGCTAGAGAAAGAAAATGTGTCAGCGCAACCTTTGACTTTGCTCCCTGATAGTGCATATTTGAAGTCTCACATTGCAAATGATAATCACTTAATAGTTGAAGCTTCTGGTCTCTATACTGCCTCATCCCTATTGCTACCTCACTCAGAATTTGCATGCAGACCAGTAGGATACATATGTCACAGAAGGGGGAATCAGCTGGGAGATATGGTGAGTTCTAACATAAGAAAGAGCACACATACAGAGACGTATAAAGATGCTGAATAAGAATAATAGGGCACAGAAAGTACTTGCAAATAAAGTCCAAGCTGCAGAGAAAATAATGCGCTAGCAGTTATATGGTCTACCAGTTACAATCAATGATATGTTTGTCCTGTAGAAAGCTTGCCTCGACAAAAGGACCAAAACATGACATCCACTATGACACACAGGAGGGAAGGGTTCAGTCATAAGTCATAATAGAATAGTTAAAGAATGTCGTAATAAGTTACCTTCTAATTTAAATTCAAATTTTTTCTGGAGTATTTTGTTAATTTTCCGATGGGTTTTCAATAAGAGACTTTGGTAGACTTGTGCGATTGAAAATAGAGATTTTGGATCTATGTGCGATAAACCATGCCATTGAGTGCCAGAAGACTAAAGGGAAAGGTGCAAGAATTTAAGGTTGGGAAGAAAATGGAAGGCTACAAGAATGCCCTGAGAAATCTGCTTTGTCATTACAGAGGCAGGTCCCTTTTTTTTTTTTAACTCTGATCTAACCAAAGAAGGAGATAAGTGGAATCTTTCTGGAGTGAATTTATAACATTTGAGTGCCACTGTAGTCTGATAGTTCTATATTAATGGTTTATGAATGTATGATTCTTTAAAAAGTTCTCAAAGAGAGATGTGAATAAAAGAACAAAATGATTTTACCCGTATGCAAAGTGCAGGTTGTATACCTCCTCCACCCACAACACTTACTGCAGGGCCTTCACCTTGTTTGCAGTGAACACTGTTATCTTTTAGATTGCACATCTTTGCCGTATTGCCTCCCCCATGCACCTGGCAGGCCTTTGTTTCCATCAGCCTTAGCTTATTTGTGAGCAGTAGCTGAGCCAATCACCTCACTCGGGATCTGTGAATAAACCAACTATCAGTGATTACTGGCAATCTTACATCCCCTGTGTGGCTGTGGAGAATATTCTATCCTAGTGGGCAGCTGCCTCGGGAAAGAGAAAAAAGATTACCTTAACACGCCTTCAAAATAGGTGTGTGCCTGCTTACTGTCATTCAGGATACAACCACAAAATATCCTGCCTCCTACAGCTGAGGGGTTTCATTCTTGTTAAGTTATGTATATGTTTTCTCTGGGGCTTTGTAGAATGCTATTTGTTGCCTTGTATCCACTTAAAAGTGCCTGCCCTCCTTGTATACAGTGTCGTGTTGAGGCACCATGCTGATTAGTTGCCATCGTTGGAAGGTTAGCTAATGTCTTATTTCATCTGGCATATGAGGGAGAGTGCCATTGTAGTGTTCTCTGATTGGTGGTTATAGAGATCCTCACTCTTTTCCAAGGCCTACATTGTTAGGGTTTTGCTGTTATCCTATATTGTTTCACACTTGTCTCTTTATGTGGATTTATAGGTCGAATGTAACTCCAAACTGGACCCCACGAACACAACTTTCCTGAAGGTAGTGTATCCTCACTGTGTACTTTGCTTCTTACATGTGTCATGGGCTTTGATCTCTTAAGTGAAGCAGCCGCATCTGCAACACAAATGTGGGAGCCACCAGACACATGTGCAGCTACTGTGGCTGGTCAGTGTGGGCCTGCATGCCGCTTATACATAGTAATAAGTGACGGAGGGAGCAGGCACAGTGGTGTACAGAAGGGGAATGAGACATGTTGACAGATCAGTGCTTTGTATAACAGCCTGCCATGCAAACATTCAAAAAGATTACCGACTGCTTATTTACTGTGCAAAACATTTATTTGAGTTCCATTTGCACACAGCGCATATTAAAATCATGTGCCCAGGTCCAACCATCCTTTCTACGTATTGCCATAATATGTTCAGGTAAGATAATATTCTCTCTATAACATCTCTGTAATATTAGTGGGCACCTGCATCACTGCTCAATCTCTCACACCATTTTCCAGTAATTGACAGCTTTTTTTAGGGAATGCCATCATTTTTCAGATACTGCCATCATATTCCCGGTACCCCCACTATTTGTCAGCTGTTGGCATTATATAATCAGGTACTCCCGCAATTTTCCTCCTACGTACTCACATCTTTTTCCACATATTGTCATCATATGTTAATACACTTACGCCATTGACTGGTGTTTCCAACGTATGCCCAGCTGCTGATATCTTGTGGCAGGAATAGTGCCCATTTACCAGAGCAGAAGTGACCATTACGTCCCTCCATGCAGTCCAATCCACTCACTTTCCTAAAGGGCATTGCGCAAGTGAGTTTAAAAGGAAATGTTAAATGTTGGTGCTTGAAAGGAAGTTTCTTAGAAACAGGAGCAGAAGAGCCACTGTGGCAACCTACACGGCAATGCTTAGAGTTACAGGGCACCTGTCAATCTGGATCAAATATTTTGAACAGTGTTGATTGTCTGATGCTTAGCAAACAAAAGATTTGATGGTAGGAAGGTTTAGAATTAATCCGCAACTCTGGCATCGTCCTGGGGAACCCTCCAAACCACCGTTCTTCGCCTGCCATGCCATTACAGAAAGAAGAAAGACCATATCCAAATCAGGCCTGGCCCCACACCAAAAGGGGCAGCTGTGCCCGAACTGCTTGGTCACATCCCTTCTGCATGAGACCACAAGCATCCCCAGACATGTGTCGGCCTAATTGGGTGTCATCAGTGAGGAGTTGCCAGGGTCTCTAGGCCCAGCAGGCACGGACCCATGTCTTGGCATACCTATTCCACTCAGGGTGACTATAGCAAACAAATGAGGTGATGGCAGGAAGGTTTACAATTAATCTTAACCTCTGGCATCGTTCTGGGCAACCCTCCAGACCATCGTTCTTCTCCTCCAAACCATTACAGAAAGGGAAAAGACCATATGCAAATCAGGCTTGGTCCCACACCAAGAGGGGTAGTTCAGCCCGAACTGTCAGAGGTTAAGATTCATTCTAAACCTTCCAGCCATCATCTCGTTTGTTTTGCCATCGTCTGATAATTTCGATTTTACAAGATCACCACATACCATTTCAAAAGTGGGATTAAACAGGAAATGACACTGGCATCGGACCCACTGAGGGAAATGGAGACAACTACAACTACGGCACAGACAAGAGATATAGCGGGGCAATTTACAAAGCTCACAACACAAGCTTCTACTAATAACCAAGGCTCACAAAGAAGCAACAGGTCTGAACTTATATGGTGCATTTGACTATGCCATCCCAGAACAAGGCTGATGCTGGATCTGCAGAAACTTACAAATAGTGATTCCAAATGGCTGCTATGGGATGAATGCACACAGTGATGTTGGAGTGGGTGTATTGACGAAGACTACAGAGGCAACCTTGGTATCCTGCTATTCAGTTTTGTGAACCTCGCCTTTGAAATAAGGAAGGGAAACGATACTGATAGCCCAACTTGGAAGAGGTAGATACCCTGGGTACAATAGAAAGAACCACCCATTGCTTTGGCTGGATGGACATTGTTACCTGCCAGTACTTACCAGACGTTACCAATATCCAATATGGTTAATTGAATCTAAATGGGTTTCACGGATATCTCTCAAGGGCCAGCCTTTCCTATATACCCAGACTTTCCTACAGTACATACGGAAAACCCTCTTAAAACACACCATTGACCAGCATAAGGGGAAGGCATGCAAAGAAAACATGTCTTCTTCAGAGGACTCCTTCATAGAGTAGAACCAGATCCAACAATGGCTTATAACCACAATGGCCGTTATTTGTTTCAAAGCTCTTGCACGGATCTGTAATGGATTTGGCCCATGCTCACCTCACCACTGCACGTTTGAGAATAGACAAGGTGCAAGACAATAGCCTAAACCGATCCTAAAAGTATAGAGCATGATAAAAAAATACTTTAAGACTTCTTAGATCTCCCAAAAGATTAGTGAAGGCAGAATTACACCCATGGGCCTCATCGGGTTGGGTGGAGCGGCATACATGCGGCAGTAACACTATTACCGCTGCATTAACGCTCCGGCCAATCCTAAATTTGGGCAGAAAGTTGGAGTTTTATCTCCAGCTATTTTCTGGAGGTAAAACTCACCACTTTCTGCGCATTTGCGGTACTATTACCGCTGACACTAATACCGCTGGCAGTAATAGCGCCGTTGCTACCCGATAGAATCCTATGGATTCTACAGAAAATGGGGCGTAGCAGGCTTACCACAACTCAGGATCCGGCGCTAATAGTGCAGGACCAAGATGCCGTAACGCTAGTTGCGTTGGCAGTATCCCGGCGGATTTACCGCCGGGATACCGCCAAGTTTGTGACGAGGCCCATTGTCCGTAAAATATAGACCATTCAAGCGGATTACCTAGCTATCATCCAGTCCTGGATGTCGACTGCCTACTTCAAACTTAACTCATCCAAGGAATTCATCCTCCTCGGTCCCTGCGCTAAACAACAATTTATCCAACTAGAAGGATTTGATCCGCAACTCTCGGAATCCACAAAATCCTTGGGCTTCATCATCAACAGCACCCTGTCTTTCCAGAAGCACATAGCCCAAGAAGGCCCAACCGGCCGGGCTCCAAATGTTCACCCTTCGCAAAATGAAACCCTTCACTCTGTCACTGGATTTCCAGACATAGTGCAGGCCATTGTGTTCTCACACATGGATGGGGGTAATCCCTCCTGACGGGGATCCCAGCTGCTCACATAGCTCCCATAACAGCAGTCCACCATGCTGCAGCACATTTTATTATGGGTGTGCAGAAAGTTGACCAAATAACCCGCATCCTACGCTAACTGTTGTCTTTTTCCCCAGGCCAGGATGCTGTTCAAGACTGCATGTATCATCTACAAAGCAGTCACGAGTAGCACAGCAGCGTACCTCACGTCTTAAGTTCTACATATCTAATTGATTGTCGCAAGCAAATTGACCAACTTGCTCTATTCGCAACTCATCTGCAAAGAGAGGACCCGCAAACAATCCTTCACTTGTCACGCACTCACCCTCTGGCACTCAATCTGGTATTGGCTGGAAATAGCCCCACAATTCTCCAATTTCATGAATCGCAAAATGTGGCTTTTCCAGCAACACCTGACCAAGGACCAAACTCAATGGATGTGTATGCTGACGCACAGATCGCTACTTGCACTACTGTGCTACTGTTAAAAGGTGGCAGCCCAAATTCTGGCTACTGACACCTTGTACAGCGCTTCACTGCACTCAAGCTAGTTCCACGCTTTAAACTATCAACTAAATAAATCTGGTTCAGTGTCTCAATAAACTGCTGTTTATAAATAAATCCCTGTGTGGCTTGTGATATAACCATTGACAGATGTCAAGGTATTCACTTATCCCTGACATCTTCATCCAGCCCTAAAATCATCTAGGAGAGCACCAGTGTGAAAGGGGGCAGGACAGACATCACCAATATAAACTACTTGGTGCTTTGCAAAAATCAAGTCATTTTTGGAAAGTAAGAACAAACTCAAATTTGTATATATGCCATATCTGTGACAGTGATTCAAGTCTGCAACCCTCCTGAATACATAATGCACACTGCCCTTTCTGCTTATTTAATTTATAAGTGATGGCAAACAACAAGTCACATATCTATATTTGGAGAGAGTTACATTTTTGGGGCTAGGTGCCGGCTGTCCTGCTATAGCAGGCATACAACTTCCCTATACATATCTCTCTCATGGCATTTTAATTTCTTCCCTACCACCATCACATGCCTTAAATAAAATGGTGCCGGGTGCTATACATGGGGACTGAGTGACCCCTGGCATTTGCCTGCCCGAGTACAGTTTTGGGAGACTGTTCGGCCTCTGCCCCGGCTAACGTCGGCCACTTAAAGCTATCCTGAGGCCCAACATCGACCAGTTACTTGCCCCGTGGCATTGCCTATATATATATATATATATATATACATATGGCGACTACATGTATCAGTAATTTAAGTTAGCAGATACAAATGGTATTTTTTAGTCGGTTGAGTTAATGTATCACATTGACTGATTAAAGGCTTGGAAACCAAGAGAAGAAGAAACAAGGCCAATTATGTAAATAACCAACCAAGAAAAAAGATCAGTAAGACCTTTGGGTTCCTCAGAGGGAAGGTGGCCCAAATTCCAGAAAACCCATCAGAAGACCATGAAAAATATGCATTGCATGTCACTGAATAAGGAAACTGCCCTGGAGAATCATATGCTTGTGTGCACACTGGTTACCAGAAGCTTGCAGAACGGTGATTAAAGAAACTGTGGAGCAGATGCCGAAAATTGACATTATTGAAAGAACCTTTAGTGAATTGGCTTCTCCCATTGTCTTTTCCCGAAAGCATATAGGGTCTGGTGATTAATTATAGACTTCTGAAAGGTGGATTCTCTTTCAGAATGTCATGCTTACCCCATGTCCCACATCAATGAATGAAGTGAACAGTTAGGCAGTATGTCTCAACACTGGAGCTCACAGCAATGGTATTGGCAAGTTCCACTACATCCTAAATATAAAGCGAAGACTGCATTTGCCATTCCCCAAGTCCTTTTCCAATTAAAAGTATGAATGTTTGGATTGCATGAAGAGCCTGTAACTTCTCAGCAAGGGGTAGATCTAAAGGCCTAGCAAAGAGAATATGCCAGGCAAAGGTCAACAATCTGATTGTCCACCGTCTAACATGGGAGGATCTCTTAAGACTCCAGATACAAAGTACAGTCCATACACAACATCAACCTAGCTGAAAATAATAAAGACCGTCAATTGGTTTTGGCACTTATTGGATACTATCATATGCAACCCCTCAATGTCCCACTCAAGCAGGCCCTAATACAGGTGTGATGGGCAAAAATAAACCCATTCCCTTAAAATGAAAATGTCAAACTAGCTTTTAAATATCGGAATAAGACGAGTTTTAATCCACTGGTACTCTTAACCCTAGACTTCAACCAACCATTCACACTCCAAACAGACGCATGAAGGGTAGGTTTGGAGGCAGTCATTTCATAAATCAGAGACTTGTGAAGGAGGAACCAGTGATTTTTACCAGTAGGATGCCTTTCCCACTGGGGACTCGATACTCCACCATCAAGCAAGAGACTTCGACCATCAAGTGAGCAGTGAAAGCTCTCCATTAATTTTAAACATGAAGACATTTCACCCTCAGAGCATCTCACACACTCATACTATGATTATCATGAAACAAAGACAGAAAACTCTGAGCTAGTGAGAGGTTCTTTTACAGTGCAACCTTAATTTTTCTATTCTAAGGACACTACACTGCAGACTTTCTTTTATGCTTCGCCACTGCCATGGAGGCTCTAAAGGCGATGTGGAAATTAAGGGAGGATGTGTGTGATGAAGTACCCTCTTTACCGACAAGTATAACAAATGCAGGAGTCTTCCTTACTTCACTGGAGGAAGAAGGAGGGAGTCCTCACCGTTGAATTTCAGGATGCCCAAAGGAGGCTGTGGTGCAGGCCCGAGAAATGTATGTCTGGAGAGCCCAGGTGTGGCAGAAGCTGTCTGGTGTCAGGCTCAGAGCCTCTTGGCAGAAGCAACCACTGGACAACATAAAGGGGTGGCAAGAGGCAGAACAAGAAGCTAGACTCTGAGGTCAAACAGAGGTGCTGGAGGGTACCCTGCACAAGCAGCATGCAAGGGAGAGCAGACCGATGGAAGGAGTGGGCATGGCGTATAGACCCGAGAGTAGAGTGAGAGTTCACAATGGACAAACTGCATGAATTAGAGAAATCGGGGATAAAACCACATTATAAAGGAAAACCGTCCAAATATGTATTGTTTTATGTCAGCACTTAAGGTCTGAGTACCTGCATCCGCATACGAAACTGAGAAAAAGGGTTAACGCTGCAAGCCTGTATATAATGTTAGAATTCCTAGAGCACCTTAAGAAAGTGAGAAAAGGAGTAACACTGTATGTTGGAGCTTGAGATCAGAGTTGATAGAGCACACTGAGAAAATTACCCGAGGATAAACGGTGTATGATGGAACTTGAGCTCAGATGGAATATGGAGAAACATTGCATACTAGAACCTGAAGTCAAAGCTCCTAAAATAAAATAAGAAAGTGGATTTGAAAAAAAGCACTACATTCTGGAGCTTACATGGAAGGTTCCTAGAACCAGGAGTGTAACAGAGACTGTGTCTACCTAAAAGTCAATGGGCCTCATTACACGGTAGGCGCTAAAAAATGTGATTTACCGTCATGGCGCCATTAGCGTGTCCGCCATCGTAGGAGACCGCTAATAGCGTCACATTACGAGTTAGCGGACACGCGCATAGGGCCATGACGGTAAATGACCCCACCGCCATGGCGGAAAAGCACCTTACCGGCTCCGACCAAAGTGCTGATAGCACCTCCGCCCTCATGCTGCACGCTATTAGCGGCCACCGCTGTTAGCGGTCACTGCTATTAGCGGTCACTGCTATTAGCGGTCACCGTAAAACACCGGAACCGGAAATAGCGTCATCGCACCGGAACGGGAAAGAGCCCGGCGGCCATCTTTAAAAACACAATCCATTGCCATCCCCTGCACTCAGGACCTGCAGCAACACCACGACTGGCAAAACCACATCCCAGAAGAACAAACAATGCCCAAGGCCCTAAAGAAAGCCGATGCGCGCCAGCGCAAAGAACGCTTCTCAAACGAGGAATTGAAAATGCTGGCAGACACCCTGGCTGCAAATGCAGAGGTAGTGTTCGCTAGCGACATGCGGCGCCCGGCACTCCTGAGAAAAAAGGAAATCTGGGCTGAGGTGGCGCAGAAAGTCAGTGCGGTGGGCTCCACCCCCCGCACCGTAAAGGACGTGCGCAAGCGGTGGGATGATCTGCGCCTCCGTGTACGCAGCATTTTATCGGCCAACAGGAATCTGGCCATGGGCACAGGAGGCGGAGGTGGATCCCCGATGAAGATGCAGGAGTGGGAGGAGACATGTGCCAGCACCATTGGCATAGAATCCATCGAGGGAGTGGGCCGAATGGAGTGTGGTGTGGCAACAACGTCAGACGGAGGTGAGTGACCACGCAAGACACAGCAATGCCAAGCATGAGTCCCTCCCCTAAATGTGAATTGGGAATCAGCTAATGGATGGGGTCATCACACACACATGTACACAACCCTGCATATATGCCCTGCACATCCCCACACAACCACATGCATGCAGCACCTCACACACGTGTCACCCTGACACATGTCCGGATGACCCACCCATCTGGCCAACAACCTGCAGGCCCAAAGTAGATGTCCAAATCCAAAGAACTGCAGCAACAACAACATATGCATGATGCACGTTGACCCATCACTGATGTTATCCCTGTCTTGCTCCCCCACAGGGTCACAATCTGACAGTGAGGAGCTGGACGCTGCAACGCAGGCCCCACCACCCAAAAAGCAGGCCAAGGGAAAGGATGCAGGCACCAGGCCCAGTACATCGAGGGGCACTGGGATATCTGGAGTGGCCCAGCGTACAAAAGCCACCCACGCAACGACCACACCAAGGGTCGAAATGCCATCCGACACTGTGGCAGCACCCCCACCACCCACCCCCACCACTCAGGAGCCAGTGCCAGAAGGCACGCCGTCCGCAGCCAATAGCTCCGTTGGGGAAGCAGCAGCCACGGCACCTATGAGTGATGTGGACGACCCATGTCCGACACCGGAAGGGCAGCGTACACCCAGCCCCCAGCTGTCCCCACTCCACAGCCCATGCAACACATCCAATGGCAACATCCATGAGGTGCATGCCGGAGATGCAATGGATGGGTCATTCAGTCCCGTGGCGAGCTCACCTGATGTCGGCCACATGCAGCAAGCTGCGCCGAGGAGTAACAGGGGCAGGGCCGCAGACGACACCATGAGCCTGATACGCCAGCGCCAGGAGGAGCTCAATGCCCTGGTTGCCGGCAAGTGAGCGAGGCTGCCTCGACCAGGGAGGAGATCCGGGTGTTGTCAAGGGACATGAAAGCTGCCATGGACAGCAACACGACGCGCCTATGTGAGGAGATGGCCGCTGTGAGGCAGGTCCTAACGCGCATTGCTGAGGCGATGGAGAGCATGCGTCACTCACAGGGAGCAGATCAACCAGCCACGCCCTCGTCTACTAGCTCCGACCAGACAACCATCCTGCGCAGGTCCAGCCGGTCCTTGCGGCGGTCAGACTCACAACCCCCCAATGGTGGTAGTGGAGGAGGGAAGTAGGGCCAGCCTGTCCCTGTTGACACTTGGGAACTAATGCAGCACTGATGTGCACACCATGTTCGGTGGAGTTGTGGGGGAAGGGGGGTGAGGGTGTTTGGGGGAGTTGTGGGGGGAGGGGGGTGAGGGTGTTTGGGGAAGTTGTGGGGGGAGGGGGGTGGGGGTGTTTTGGGTGGAGGGTACATGCACGTTTGAATGTCATAATGCTCAATACAGACGTAATGGCATGGATAATCACATGACTGGACATTGATAATTGTGTATGTGTGTTTTATTGTTGAAGGGTGCACTGTGATTATGTCCTCCATACACCCCGTGCCCTGAGCTGAACACCAATTGCACCCTCTTAATCCATGTGCATCAGAAACAATGGTCTATCAGGTGCTGCCGCACAGCACGTCCCTCATGGGCATCGCCACCTGCATGACCTGCAGCCCCCTCTCCTCCATCCTCATCCCCGTCATCATCCTCAGACGGTGGTCGCAGTTCTATGTCAGGGGGCATTGGCACATTCCGTCTGATACACATATTGTGAAGCATGACACATGCCATGGTGATCTTGGCCACCTTCTCATGCCCGTACAGGAGTGCCCCGCCCGACCTGCTGAGGCACCGGAAGCGTTCCTTCAATAGGCCGAATGTCTGCTCGATCACCACGCGGGTACGGGTGTGTGCATGATTGTAGTCCTCTTCGTGCCTGTTCTGTGGGTTCCGCACAGGGGTAAGGAGCCACCTCTTCAGGGGATAACCTGCATCACCTGCATGGGTGCAACAATGGGTATGTGTAAGTGTCTACATAATGTGGAGCGTGCACATGTCACACAAACAAACATTGCATATTCAACGACATCCACTGATCCAAGCACGCATGGCAATCAGGGTAACTGCAATGTGGGAAGGTGAGGTGGTCCTTGCAAGTGGACATGCACCATGCATGCATACAGCAGGGATTGCCATGTCCCGCCAGAGTTTAAGTGATTTGTGTTTCCTGGCCCTGGCAACGTTAGTGCCACACTGCTAGTACACTGCCATTCCTTAGTTGATGTCCCCATGCTGTTTGATGGCAATTCTGTGGTGGGGTACGGGTGTGCCTCACCACAATGGCTACAGGGGATCCATTTGTATGCACTCATGTGCGCGGACCATTTCTGATGTAGTTCAGCGTACATTTCAGTTGTGATTTTGATATGCATGTTGCTGATTTGTGTAATGGGGGAATGGTGTGTTGTGCGGTGTGCATGTTGTTTGGAATGGCCTGTTTGGCGTAATGGATTGATATGTTTGCCGTGGCACTCACTTCCGGCATGTGGTTTTGTCTCTGGTCCATTGTGGGCTGCCTCACTGTACAGTGATGCAAATATGTATGTCCATTCTTCTCATGACACAAGTTCACGCCCAGTTGGAGTATGCATCTCCCCCCCCCCCATTCACGCCCAGTTGGAGTATGCATCTCCCCCCCCCCCATTCACGCCCAGTTGGAGTATGCATCTCCCCCCCCCACTCACAATCCACATCACACTGACATGTGGTCGGCCTGCTACTCACCAAGTAGCCACGAACGTTGTCCAGCATGTCGCTCCATGTATCGTGGTATTGTCGAGTTCCGCAGGACCATTGCATCATGGGTTGAACCGGGATATCGGGCACAGCAATGTGTGATGATCTTATTGGAGTCACATACCATTTGGACGTTGATGGAGTGGTATTGCTTTCTGTTACGGTACACTACCTCATTGGCATGTGGGACCACCAGTTCTACATGGGTACAGTCGATGGCCCCAATGCAACTTGGGATGCCTGCCAGTGTATGGAAGCCTACTTTGGTGTTGGAGATCTCCTGGGCAGTCCGTGGCATGTATATGTGTTGACTTGTGTGCTGCAGGAGGGCATCGAGCACCTGGTTCAGTGTGCGTGAGAATACTGGTTGTGATATGCCATGCATCTGACCTACCGTATGCTGGTAGGTGCCTGTGGCCAAGAAGTGGAGCACTGTTACTACCTTCAGTAGAGGGGGGATGGCAGTACGGATGTCAATGAGACTCACAATGTCGTTGTATATCATGTCTACTATGGTGGTGATGGTATCCCAGTCCAGACGGTACAGGGTGTGTATCTGCTCAGGGGTTAGGTTGACTGGACTGGCTCTGATCCTGGGAATTGGTGGCTGCCTCTGTGGTATCACTAGGTGCACTGGTGGTGCTTGCTGCGCCTGTCTTGCCCTCCTCCTCCTCCTCCTGCGTCTCCTCTGTGCTGCCTGTTGTTGTAGCTGCTGCACAGCAATCATGTCCTCTAGCCCATGTAATGCTGCTAGTATTGCATCCATCTTGGTGTGGGAATGGGTGTGGGGAGGGGTGTGGTGTGCTCTTTTGTGCTGCCAGTCTCCATTGCCTCCACCTGTGCTGATTTTGTCCACCTGTGGCAGGTTGGAACTCTGCTGTGCTCTTTTAACGTGTGGTTCGCGATGCCGGTATTAGCGCCTTGCCGGTAAGGGTTCTTTGGGTCTAGTACATGCCGGTATTGCCATGTACGCATGGCTCGTGATGCCGTGATATTAGCGCTATGCCGCTATTTCCGGTCTGAGGGGCCGCGCGCTCACGGACTTGCCGCTAATAGTGCCACCGTACTTTGCGGTGCCGCTAATAGCGGTATGTCCGGGTCGTGATTGGGGAGGGGATTTACCGATATCGGTAATCCCTTACCGGTAACGGTATGTCCCTACCGCCTACCGTGTAATGAGGCCCAATGTATTAGAAGTGCAGACCAACTGACAGCCTGCATAAAAATACAATTTTGAACTCCATTCTTTTACTGATCATTTTTGTTTGCACTGGAGTACCAGACTGCTCCATCGAGTTGCTACATTAGAGAACCCAAGCCTATCCTGCAGGATATCTTCTTTGGCTGTGCATTGGATCCAACACAGTTCTGCCTGTACAACTGAGCCATGAACTGCAGCCCCCACTTTCCAAGCCTTGGACCAATGCACACAGCTCTCAATGGGCACCTCAGTTCTCACTACAGCACCCACTGCTGTTACTGAGCTGAGACTCTGCGTGTGCTTTGCTCCTGATCAGAAGCAGCCCTTCTGCCCTGATAACGTTGACTTGCACTATTGCCAACACGCTTCCCTCTGCCATCCTATTGCATCTTAAATTCCTGTAAAGCACTGCCAGAGTGCACCAGCAAACTCAGTCACAGAGCTAAGCCCGACCTGAAGAAGCTCCCTTTGCTACAGTCCTAGAACCCAGATACAGCTATGATAATGCACCACAGCGATGAACTGCCTCACTCCTTTGTTCTACTACATGGACCCACACAAAACCTTTCTAAAGTAACCTGTTCAGTTTCAATTCAAAGCACACCACTTCCCACAGAGAGGCATAAATGGGCAAATGGAACACCAAGCAACTTGGGTGTGTAGCTTGATGTAGGCACCTTCGTCATTCCACAAGGAAACTCATCCAAGAATGCATGGCACAATTTATCAGCTGCAAAATGTCCTTCCCCTCTTGCTTCTCTTCCACCAAATCACCAAAGGACACGCAGCGGTTGTGTCGCATGTGCAACACTGGCACACCATTAACAGTTATTCTACAAATGAAACTTTCCAAGGGAGAGCAGAACCATTCTGCTCATCTCTTATTTGACTAGAGACATCATAGCCATATTGCACCAATCCCAATGATCCTACTTTGACTCCTGGTGGCAAAACTACTGGAATTTACAACTCTGCATCTAGTGCACAAAGCGCTGCATGTTCAAGATACATTTTCAAGGATTTCTGATCCTAGCAGCCATCCTTACAACTGTGTTTGGCCACCATGAATCATGATTTAAGATTTGCTAAAGTTTCGGAGAGGCCTGAAATCTCAAAGAGGCCTCAAGAAGTACCCCTTTCATTCTGCTGATAATCAGGCAGTACATGAAGTCCCTGACTTCTCTCACACCTGTGGTTAAACAAAGCACATTTCAAATACCATCATCCTCATAGACTTCCCGACCCATACTAACCCAAGACTATGGGTGATCACCTGAGATTATGGCTGATGTGTTAATCCTGTAGGTTTCCCCACAAAAAAGCTCATCCATCTAATTCACATAACCCATTGCAAACTCACTGTGAATCGCAGAGACAACATTCCAACTCGTTTAGGAGCACAACTGTTGCTCATGGACATATTTGAACACACCTGCACAATCGCGTTCACATATCCTGTATCACCTGTTCATGAAAGTAGCTTTAAATGGTATGCACCACTTAACAAACCCGGTTGCCCCCCAAAAAGACAGGGCAAACTGCATCCTTCATGCTGAGATGCCTCTCCTATTACACGGGAGCTGTCTGCAGATAACCCTTGTCTGTCTTCTTTGCAGATGGCTGACTCTGGAGGACTTCCTCAGCTCACACAGGTGAGTCTTCCGTGCTTACCTTTGAATTATTATCTTGCATGACTTTTAACCTAAATTCTTTTTCTCTGCCCGTTCCTTCGGCCTGTTTGTAAAGTTCACTTTGGCGAATGGGGTAATGTACTCCTTGGTATCATGAGTACCAAAGGATAGACTTTATCAGGGTTGGTCTCACGTGCTGCTTTCATTCAGTGGAAATGTAAAGAGGAGCTACAGTTTGGGGGTAAACCCCTGTGTCAGAGGAGGGAATATGCGCCTGTGTCTCCATTTGTCTCCGAGAGGACATTTGGAAGGCTTGTACAAACAGTGTGTTTTCACAGTATTAGTGTGAGTATGGAGTCATGAGTTATGACAGAGTCCCCTGCCTTACCCTGAAGGTGTATGGTGGGATGTCTAAGGGGAATGGTTGTTTTCACCCACTGGGTGATGCTCAGTCTGGGGGAGTGGTGTGGGGAATATTCCCTGGCTACTCCCACCATACCACATATGGGAGGAAGGGGATCGACACATGACATATTGTCTCTCTTAGTGAGTCGCAGAGTATGGCAAAGGCAGTCGGAGGTGGTAATCCATTTTCATGAAAACCCTCAAAATATACACCTCATAATACCAAAAGCCCATAGAAGGCCAGGAAAAGCACAGCGATATGTTTGTGCCACTGAGGCACTTCAGAGGGAGAGAGAAAGCAAGGTTTTATGGCAGAGGATCACTATATGCTTTGGGTCGCAGATTTACAGGAGACAGATTCATAATCAGGAGAGCTGAAAAAATGCTACGCTTGTTCCACCACCAAAGTGCAGCCTGGCCCCACACGTGGAGTGTAAAGATTCAATGTAAGAAGCTGAGCACCTGGTGGAACAGGGGGTGGAGCCAAAGAGTTACAACTGCAGGAAAGCTGCCTAGGAATACATGGTAGCCAGTCTGAAATCTCAAAACAGAGTTGCCCACACCTGAACCCAAAGGCCAGAGAGACCTACACAGGAAAGGTGTCTACAACATATACAAGGGGAGTGAAGAAACAAGGGTGTGGGAATTCGGAGGTAAAGCAAGTGTGAGGGTGTGGCAGGCTGGAGGAGCAGAGAAGAGGTGAATTATTAGGAGCAGTGGACAAGTGGAATAAGGAGGAGGAGCTGGATTGCAAAGGAGGGGTGAAGTCAAGTGGGGGATGGACGAGAGAGATATAACATCATGAGTGGTAAAGAGAACGTCTGATACAGTAAGAGGACATGCTGTACGGTGTGAAGGAGGGGCAGCGACATTAAGGAGAGGAAGGTCGAGGACATAAGTAAGGGAGAACGTTAATACAGAGAAGGAGGGAGAAGAGATGGGAGGAGAGAGTGTACAAGAAAAGAGGGGTTGAAAGAGGTGGTGAGAGAGAGAAACAAGGAGACGGGAGAGAGACCCTCTCTCCAATGGGTCAGAGTGAAAGGTCAGAGGATTGATCATGTGGCAAAACGTCAAGGAGGTGCAAAGGCGGAGAAGGGACCGTAAACAAAAAAAACAATTCACTGAGTTATGAGATTGTTGAATATCCTCAAAGAGGTAGATGAGTGGAGTTCTAGAGGACCTAGAGAGAGATCCTGTGTCAGGGAAAGATATAAAATAAAGAGAGCCTGCCCGTAGGGCCCTGGTTGCCTAGACCGTAGTATCAATTTTTCACTTGTGTTCAGACAGTGGGCCTCATTACGAGTTTGGAGGTAGCCATGCCCTTAATAAGGGCATGCCTACCCCCAAACCCGGGTCCGGGTACCCTGAATGGGGAAATACCGGGCCATTCCGACCTTGGAGTGCCCAGTATTTCCCTATTCAGGGGAATGGCAGGGCCGTTGTTAGCATGCTAGGCCGCTCGTGGGACCCGCTAAGGACGTCTGGTGAAACCAGGTGTCCTGAGCGGGTCCCGCGAGCGGACCTCATAGAGGGAGGGAGACTATAGTTTAAAGAGGTAGTTGTGGAACATTGGGAGGTGTTTGTTGTTGGAGCGGTAGAGGTTGGTGGACGGGGACTTGTGATTGGGGTGAGTATTTGGTGAGTCACAAGAACTGTTGTTGGAAATAATTTTGGAGTTTGTAAAAGAAATTGGTTAGTTCCACAATTACTCTCTGGTAATCCTCATTGTGCCAAGTATAATCTTCCATGTTTCAGTGTTACCTAAATTAGTGAGGCCCCTTGTAGGCACCATAATTTACTCGCAAGCATAATCTGCCCCCAGCCCAAGTCATAGGTTGACCTGGCTCACTTTACGTCCTGTTTTTACCAAGCAGTAAAACAGGGCAGTCAAGCACGTGAAAGGTATAGGAACGTAGGAGGGTTTGAATGAGGAAGATTAGAAATGCTGTAATGAGAATTACCGAAATAAGGGTAAGGCAAGTAGCAACATTCGATCAATTGCTGCCAACAAAATTAGTACTGTGAGAAACCAGAAGGTGTCTCACCCGCTAATCCCTGCAGATCTCTCTCTCAGGTGGCAAGGGCACGGCCATCACCTTTGGATCCAGACCCTGGCGGTGAACCAGTGTGGGAGGATTACCTGGGGGAGGGGCCTTCGGGGAGTGGGAGTAGGACACCAGGTGCGAGAGGCGGTATCCCTTCCCCAGTAACACCTTTACCCCCTCCTACACCTCCCACCCTTTCCCTTCACAAACACTTCCACTCGGACAGCCCGCTCTGAGAGAAAACAGACTCACCATCGAGCAGTGCACCTTACATGTCCCGCTACTAGAGTCAGGCAATTACTGACAATCACTCACACCTGACTTCCATTAAACTTCCACACACAAATAAAAGCCGGAGCCCATGAGCACACTCTGAGTGAGGCAAAAAACAAAAAGGAACAGCAGTTTCGAGTTGGCAGCTGAACGACGGGAGAAAGACTTGAAACCAAGAAGGGTTTGCAAGGAGGGAAATGCCCTTGACCTTTCAGCAAGAAACCGTTGCTTTCAAGAATCCTTTGAAACAGAAAGCATAGGGCCAGGAAACCAGACTAAAGAATCCTGCCTGTGTGTTGTAGATAACAAAGGTCCTCCTGCGTAACCGACCAAGGTGGGGAGGAGCGGCAGCCTACAGGCTATCGTCCTTGGCTCCAAGAACAAAGAAGCATCAGAGAGATCAACACAGCCAGTGAGTTGGGGAAACCAATGCAAGACCGTTGTGTGTTGAAGTCAAGGTTGCAAGCGGCAACATTGTATAATGAGCGCTGGAACGAACATTGTTAAACACGTGTGATGAAAGACGCGAGTAAAGCTAAACAACTGATTAATGTTTGAACTTGAGAAGGAAAGATGCAATACCGTTGACAGAGTGGTCCGGCACTGTGAGTGTGCTCAATCAAAGGTTTCTGTAAGGTATCCCACCAAGAGAAATGAAAGCCAAAAGATTGATGAGAATATTGTATGAAGTGAATCAAAGTGGTCCTGCAACGGTTTAAGCAAAACCCATTGCATATTCGAAAAAGTATTCGATTTTGATATCAAGAGGATCCGAGCCCAAATGAGGAAGATCCATGGTCCGAGCCCGAATGAGAGAGAACAAGAGTAAACATTGTGGTACAAAGGGGTCCAAGGCTGAACGAGGGAGACCGATGAAAAATACTGTAAGCGAGAACTTGTGCATGTGAAGATCCTGATAGAAATGGAACCTTGGGTCTGGGGGGACCACGAAGTCCAAGCAGGACAAAGGGCCTGGCCTGACGGTGAAGGCCCAAGTACACCAGATGAAAGCAGCACCTTCCATCGAGGTGCTGGTAGCGTCCCTTTTGAAGGCCGCAGGGGCGGACCCGCGGGGCACCCCTCCATCGGCAAGATTGTACCTTCCTCCCAGGAGGGAGACCTTGTTCATGCCCAGTGAGAAGACCCCGAAAGAGGATGCCGATCATCTCCCCAAGACCGTTCCAGGAGGATGAGCTTGTTTATCTCCAGACCACCCAAGAGGACGTTGGCGACGAGGGAGATGTTGGAGTCACTGCCTACGATTAGGGTGACAAGGGTGACGATGACAAGGAACACCAGGACGACGAGGGCACTAGCCCTGCTCCTGTGCCCCAGCTGCCTACGCCTGCTCCTCCGCCTAGAGACCTCTCTGTGGACATTCTTTTGACTCTTCATATGTTGGTATCTGAGATACAATGAAGGAGGCCGGTAGCAAAGCCACCCACCCCGCCTGCGGCCCCTGTGCCTTCCGCCCCGTGGTCGGTGGGAGAACCGCTGGCAAAGAAGAGGAAGAGGCACCCACTGCCTCCCTGTCACCCTTCACCTGCTTCACCGCCACCCCATGCAGGTGATACAGGGTCGTACACGGCGACGACGACAGGCACGGATGGCGAGGGTGGGATGGGGGACCTCCGAATGAGATTGGATCATTCCATGCGATGATCTCCAGGGAATCAGAACTGTTCCAGCTCACGCCGGAGGAGAAGAAGAAGGATGGGTTCTAATACCAGTCCCGCGAGGCAAAGAGAAAGGCTATCCTCTCAGTGCCGCTCCTGGATGACATTTGGGATCAAGGGCTGACGCTCATGAAGAACCCTTCTACAGCCCCAGATAAAAGGGACTACCTTGAGAAGAAGTAAAGGGGGCCTGACTCTGCGTCTAAGTGCTTGCGGGCCCAGCCGTCACGAGACTCATTGGTTTCTGCAGTGGCCAGGAAGAAGTCGTCGGGCTCGGCGTCTTCTGCAGCAGCCACACCTCCTGACAATGAGGGTAAGAAGTTAGATGCAATGGGAAGGAGAGTTATCTATTCTGCGGTGACGACCATCAAGGTCACCAACGCCCTCGCCATCGTGGCACGCTACGACCGGGAGCTGTGGTTCAAGCTTGCTCCTCTACTGGACTTCCTCCCCAACCATAAGAGGTCAGAAGCTTTGTAGATTCTGCAGGAGAGAGAGGTGGCTTTGGATCACGTTATCACGGTGGCCACAGACATCGCGGACGCAGGGTTCCGCCAGATGGACAATAGCGTTTGCCTTTGACATTGCGGCTGGCTCAAAGCTGCCAACTTCCCACACAAGGTCCAAACCAGTGTTTTGGACATGCCCTTCGACGGGACAACCTCTTTGGAAAGGCGGTGGATGAGTCCCTTCAGGCCATCAAGGCGGAGATGGCACGTGCCCTAGGCAGGCTTCATCAGTGACGGCCGCCCTTTCGGTCCTCAGGAGGCAAGTCTACCCGATATTCGAGAAGTTCCGGCGGGCGCTCCTCTTCTTACCATCAACCCTCCCGCTCTTTGGCCCAGGAAACCGACAGGAGGAGGAGGACGTTGTTGTTGTCAGGGACTGCAAGGTGGCCAGTCGACCTCAAAGCAGGAATGAACCGGCCAAGTCATTGGCCCCAACCCATGCATCCCGGTGGGAGGCCAGCTGGCAAACTTGGTCAGTGTGTGGAAGACCATCACCACCGACCGTTGGGTGCTGGACACTCTCGCCCATGGACACACATTAGAGTTCCAACGAAAGTTTCCTCGAATACCACCGGTGACCCGGCATGAAAATCATGTCCCTCAGCTGCTGGAGGTGCGGGCCATGTTAAGGAAGGGGGCTATAGAGCTGGTCCCACTCGGGGATCCAGAGTTTATTTAAGGTACTTCCTCGTACAAAAGAAGACCGGGGGCTGGAGGCCCATCTTCGCCCTGTGACAACTGAACAAATAAATAAAGTCCCAGGAGTTCTGAATGGTCACTCTTCAGCATGTGCTCAGACAGCTGGAAGAGGGAGACTTTTTGTCATCGTTGGACCTGCAGGATGCGTGCTTCCACAACCCCATTGAAATAGGACATTGGAAGTTTCTGCGCTTTGTCATTCAGGGGAAGCATTACCAATTCAAGGCCCTTCCCTTCGGACTGAAGTCGGCGGCCAGAGTCGTCACCAAGTGCCTGGCGCCGGTGGCAGCCCATCTACGACTGCAAGGGACGTCTACCCTTACTGGCTCATCCGGGCCAGATCAAGAGAAGTCGCCATCGACCACACGGCGAGGACCGTCCGCCTCCTGACGGATCTGGGGTTCTCAGTGAACTATGCAAAGTCCTGCTTGACCCCATTGCAGGACGCTCTGTTCCTGGGATCCCGACTCAACACAGTGTCATGCCTGGCGTCACCGTCGAAAGAGAGGATAGCGGCCATCCTGGGCAAGGTGCAGCGGCTGCTAGCACTGAAGATCGCCATGGTGATGCGCCCACTGCAGGAGTTCCTAGACACCTGCTGGGTCCAGGTATCCGGAAGCTTCCAGGACAAGATCGCTCTCGACGAGGGTTTCCGTGGGGTGATAAGGTGGTGGGGCATGTGCTCGCATCTGACCGGTGGCTCAGATTTCCAGACCCCACCACACCAGGGGACAGTCACGACGGACGCTTTCCTGGAAGGATGGGGAGCCCACATCGGAAGTCTTCATGCCAGAGACCCGTGGCTGCCAGAGGAGAAGACGTTGCACATCAACGTTCTGGAGCTACGGGCAGGGTTTTGGGCCCCCCGATCGTTCCTGCCATCCCTCAAGGGCAAGGTGGTGCAGATCTTCACAGACGATACCACCACAATGTTTTACATCAGGAAACATGGGGGCACCAGACCCCCGGTGCTCTCCAAGGAGGCGCAGGACTTGTGCCACTGGGCCGCCGCCCAGGTGATGTTCCTCATTCCGTTTCATCTGGCAGGAGTAAAGAACACGGTCGCCGACTCTCTGAGCAGGGAGCTTCGCTCTTGTCATGAGTGGGAACTACGGCAGGACCTAGTGGAGAAGTTTTGCGTCAAATGTGGCAACCACCACTTGTTTGCCGGAGGTTTGCCAGCAGGTTCCCTCAGCAGGGGAGCATGGGGGACGCATTCTCATTCCCCTGCGAAGGCCTCTTTCTGTATGCGTTACCTCCATTGCCGTTGTTACTTCAAGTCATCAGTCAACTCAGACGGTGCTGGATGATCCTTGTCGTACCTGCGTGGCCGAGGCAGATCTGGTATCCGGACCTTCTCAGCATGTCAGTGTTTCCGCCAGTCAAGCTGTCAGTGGTCGCAGACCTACTCGCCATGGAAGGAGGTGCCATTTTTCACCACAATCCAGGGTCTCAGAGCCTGAAGGCCTGGCTCCTGCAGCACTAGAATTCAGTGGATACGATCTTCCAGCAGACTGCAAGGAAGTGCTCGCCAAGGCTAGTGCTTCGTCTACTTTGAAATGCTACAGACTCAAGTGGAAGAGATTCGCTGTTTGGCGCCAATCCCAGAAGATCGACCCTCTGGGGGTCAAGGCCCCTCAGGTGCTTCCATATTTACTGTTGTTAGCTAAATCGGGGCTGGCTCACGCCTCCATCAAAGTTCATCTGGCGGCTATCTCCCGCTACACCAGATCCCCAGGACGACCCTCCTTATGATCACACTGGTTGGTCAAGGAATTTGTCAAGGATTATTTCGTTCCTTCCTGCCGGTGAAGACACCGGCCCCGGCGTGGAAGCTTAATGTGGTACTTACTAGGCTCATGGAACCCCCGTTCGAGCCTATGCATTCTGTTCCACTCAAGTTTCTGTCGTGGAAAACAACTTTCCTCATTGCCATCACCTCTCCACAACGAGTGGGTGAGATTCAGGCCCTATCCTGTAAACCACCTTACTTGACTTTTCACAAGTCGAGGGTGGTGCTGCGGACGCACCTCTCCTTCATGCCCAAGGTGCCATCTGACTTTCATCTAAACGATCCCTTGGTGTTACCTGTAGTTTTTCCGACGCATTCGTCACCGGCTGAAAGGACTTTGCACTTGCTGGATGTGGCTAGAGCGCTGAAGTTTTATGTGGCCGGCACAAAGAGTTTCCGGACAACCTCTCAACTTTTTGTGAACATTGGTCCTGTGAACCATGGGAAGGCCCTGTCCAAGGCTTCCATTTCCAGGGGGCTCTCTGGCTGTATCACCCACTGAACAAAATTAATGGGGATGCCTGATATCGCAACGGGTCCTGCAAGCTATCAACAGTGAAACAATATATATTGGAGCAATCGGAGAGAGGAATGACCTCTTATGCTAGTATGTGGTCTTTTTACAAATATCGACCAATAATTAAGTTAATTCAAAACATAAAATCTGATTTATTGTGTCATACACATTTTTTAAACATATAAAATACAATATACACTCTACAAAGCAAAAAGAAATGTTTTTGAATTTTACAATTTAAATATCTATATTGTGTTTCTGGAAAAAAATAATAAATATATTCAGAAACCCACAATTGAGACCAGGCTCACCTATCAAAATACACTACCACTCATTCTCTCTCATTCTTCATTCCATTCATACTCTCTATGTTCTCTATCTAACCATCTTTGGTTAGATATGACCACTATGCTGTTGTGATTGTACTGGGTTCAGGTTATTGCTCAATAAACCCATCTGTGTAGAAATTACTCTCACAGATTCCAAATGTCTACACGTGTTTTGGTTGTTCTCATAACCACTCTTGGGGTCTTCTTAGTGTAGCAACCTTCTTCAGGACAAACCAACAGCAAAGCTTCTATATGCTGTATGTTCCGGTAGGGTATATGCTGTAGGTTCCGGTTCCCAGGTCTCTGCACTTATCAATCGGCGCAGATGGTTCAGATATTGGCATCAGTCCCTTTTGCTCTATGGGTCCTTGTTTCCCCACAATAGTACAACTTGGAAAGGCTGTGTTTGTATTCTAAGCACAATCCTTTTCTCCAAAGTCTGCAATTGGTGCTCCCAGTTCTGCCACTTGCGACTAGTTTTGGTCCAATTACTTATAAAGAGGTGTAACATACTAATTCGCACCGCGTCTGTGTGTGATTGGTCAATCACACACAGACGCGGTGGCGAGGCAACAGTCTACTGGGATAGGAACGGGTACTATCACGTGAAAGAAATACAAGCGAATGAGTATGTTACACCTCTTTATAGGTAATTGGACTGAAACATTCCCTCAAGAAAGTAAGTGCCTTCACTAGGTCAGAGAATGAGGATGAATATTCCTTGCAATGCACCATTTCGTAAATGCAGACCTAGGTTGAGAAGACAATGCGAAGAAGGAAGGCCACCAAAAGTGCTGGATCTTTAGAACCATGTTTCGAGTACAGCTTATTCACTCCAAACCTAACCACTGAAACACCAGACCATAGGACAGAGGCGCTCAATGTTCTGAATGGGAAGTTGGAGGATTGTCTAATTTTTCTTGGAGGCACTCTCAGGCATGCATTCACTATTACAGAAGGGACCGACCTTCTGACCCTTTCTACAATACCAAACTACAACCTCTGCAGGGAAAACGGCAGCAGGTTCTGTTTGCCCAGGTGCTGCAGCTTTTTACATGCTCCACTAGTCCCTGATTACTGGCCGTGTGGTCCAGCGTCCAGTGGCTGGCTGTGAACACACCACTTGGAAATGTGCCCAAAGGCTTAAGCTGGTGGCAAAATGCTTGCTAAAGTAACACTCCTCTCAAACCTTAGGTAAATTATATAATTTTTTATAAAAAAAAAGAATAGAAAAAGGAGATTAGCTTTCAACTTGTAAACATACTTGGCTCAGAAAGAGTATACAGCAGGCTAAGGTGTGAGTCATTCCGGGTGTTAACAGTATCGGGGCTGAATTTGTGCTCACAATCTTTTTAAAGGGGCTATCAAAGTTCCTGCATACCAAATGGGACTTGCTGTTTTAGTAAGGACTTGGGCAATGATGATCAAAAAGGGACAAGACGGAGAGGTTTGTTCAAACAGAGAGAAGTAGCAAGTACAAAGTTATTTATTAGAGGTGCACGGTCATAGGACAGAGGTGTAGTAACTGATAACATATTCATGAGGAAAGTGTAAAAGAGTGTTGTAGGAGTTGAAGGTTGGCTAGGGTTTTGTTGGGGCAGAGGGTGCAAGCAAATGGCGATATTTGTTGGACATGTTGATGTGGTATTCAACAAGGAGTGTTTTTTGGTTGGTCAGCTTATACAGGGATAGTTGGTCAATGCGGATATGGTTGTAGACAATGCAGTGTTTGGATAGAGGAAAATGTACTTGTGAGGGATGCGATGTGGTGAATGATATTTGTACAAGTGGTAGATATTGGTTCAAAGGTGTTTGAAGGGTAGGGTGTGCGTGGGAAGGTTTGAAATTTACAGATGGATACGTAAGTGTTTCTTGGGGAAATGTGTCATCTGGGAAAATGTTTCATACATGTGGTAGAGTGTATTGTGTAGTACGTGTAGGAGCAGGGAATGTAGAATGGAGTACATGTGTTCAATGTAGAGGGATTTCATAGATTCAGTACATTTATAAAAAAGAAAGGGCGACTTGTTACTGGAAGTATTGCTTATTGGAGTAAACAATGTAAAGTAGATGGGATGAATCATATTGAATGTTTTTTTATTCGATGTAGGGGTGGGTGTTGGTAGAGGAAGGATTACACTTGAAACACTTGGCGCGTTATAAATGCCATATCATATCATATCATTAAATAGATGTAGGTTTGTTCACTTGAATATGAGGATTTTCTGGGTGGTGTGTGATTTGCTGGATCAAAATCAAGTAGTAGTTGGGGGGGTCTTTTTATTTTAAAGCAGTGCTTTTTATTGGATTGCGTGTTTTTCACTGTCGGAGGCACATTGATAAATGGCATGATGATTTTTATACAATGGCAGCCTTTGTTGATGGGGTGATGTTTATTAGAGGAGTCAGAATTTGGTGGGTGTAGTGATCTTTTTTGAAGATTTGGGTAGATTATGTGAATAGTTTTGGTTTTATTTAAGATTAGATATTTGGTGAATTAAAAGTTCTTTTTTAGGTTGTTTTCATGAATACGATAATGTTTGAGAGAGGGGAGCCTATTTGGTGCCTGAAGTCATTTTTATTAGATTATGATGGTGTAGTAGATGACGAAAGATGGATTGGGTGGTGTTTTTGGTACGTGAAGTTAGATTAGGGAGAACAGCCATTAGTTGTTCAAAAGAAGTGATGCGGTTGAATGGGTTACAGTGATTTTATTGTCTAGTGATATGTTTGCTGGATGAAGGAAGGTGATGCATAGGGCAGGCTTTTTTTATTTGATAGGTTTATACATGGTGGTATTTTGGATGAAAGGGGGATTGGGTGTTGGGAGGTTGGTTTTGGATGAAAGGGTGTTTGGAAAACGTGGCTGCATTTTTTGAGGAACTATGATTTGGTAAATGTGGGGAATTGTATTGGATGCAGGAGGTGTGATTAATGTGGTAGTCTCAGTTCGATTCAGGTGTGGTTTGTAGATCGAGGGAGAAATTGGTGGATACATAGTGTTTTTATTAGAGTAAATGCAATCTCCAGAATGTGTTGATTATGTTTTTGGACATTGGCAGGTGGGAATTGGTTTATCCTTGGAGTATACTGTAGTTATTGTTTAGTTCAGCGTACATCTCATATTGGATTTCACATGAACACAACATAGTAATTTAATCTGATTCCAAGTCCTGTTACTCGATGCTGCACAAGAGTCAGTGAATGTGGGTCGGCTACATATTTGTAGAAAGGAAAGGTGGCACATTTCACTGTCTACGACTGCATCATAAATACTCTTTTTGTTTATTTTGACAGCCCGGAAAACTGACAGAAGCATTTAAGTACTTCCTTCAAGGAATGGGATACAGTAAGTCAAATTTCTTTGAATTAAACTTGTGAGAAAAGAGCGTGTGTGTGTGTGTGTATTTGTTTGTGACTGTGTTTGCGTTTGCTCAGGTTTCTGTACAAAGATACACATGTGCCATGGTAAACATGCATCCGTTATTTGTGCTGACATTTGGGGGTATAATCATTTTATAAACAGCAGATTAGGGAGGGAGAGAGGTGTGTCTTCAGCTAAGTACCTGTCTTGGCTGCATTGTCATGTCTCTGGAGGCAGAAAGGAGGGGGGAATAGGTATCTGTCCACCACTCAAAAACAGTGTATCAGGATAACCTGTTAGGGTCATAGGGTTGATGCTTAAAGACAGAAAATAGTGACAGTGTGCATCATAGGAGATTAGAGGTTATTGATGATATATATTATAATGCAGCGACCGGTGAATATCAAGTTCCATAGGAAAACCGAAAATGGAATAGCTAATAACGTTTGACTTGCATGTAGGATTTGGCTGATATTGTGCAAACAAAACGTTTGCCACAGGCCTCCCCAGATTGGAAATTGTGGGAAAGATTTCTAAAAAATTAAAAAAGCAAAGCAAAAAAAACACTTTTTTCGGCCTACTCCCATTAATTTCCCCATAGAGGGAAAGTCAAACTTTCTGCGCAGTGCACAGCAAAAACCGCTGGACGGAATTGGACCAGGTACGAAACAACTTGGGCACGAAGCATTGACTCAATTTGAGGGAGGGATCTGGGAAAATTCCATCCAGTAGTTGTTAAAATATTTTACGGAGAAGGGGGTGCACCCTTCTCCCAAAATGATGGCTATATGTGTCCGACAATGCATTAGAGGCTGGCAGGTTTTTCAGAAATGAAAAAGCAGCAATTGTTTCCCAGAATTGTATTGCTAATAACCTTTAACATTCTGGATGATTTGGATGAAATGATCAAAATAAAATGTTTGTCAAGTCCCCCCTCCTCCCCCCCACAAACAGTTTTCAGCCCATTCATTTACCCATAGAGAAAAGATGCAGTTTTTGAACAGCTGTAGCTCCAAAGAACCGCAGACCAGATTTGGACCAAATAAGAAACAGCTTACGCACAAAGCGTTGACTTAAATCTCTTGACTGCTGTGGGGTAAATCCATCCAGTATTTTTGTAAATATTACACATAGAAGGGGGTGACCCTTGCTCCTTAAAATCTTTATATCGCCCTTGGTGTTTTTTACAGCAGAGTGGCTGAGCGAATCTAATAACGTTTGACTTGCTCAATGGATTTGGATGAAACTTGCCAAACAAAAGGTTTGTCAAGAGCCCCGCTAAGCTGGAAATACTGTAAACAATTCATTAGAAAATGAAAAAGTTATTAAGAAAATATAAAAATGCTGTTTTCAGCCCAGTTGCATTCATTTTCCCATAGAGAAAAGGTGCAGGTTTTGAACAGCCATAGTGTGAAATCCGCTTGGCATATTTCAACCAAATAAGAGACAATTTGGGCTCAAACCTTGACTGTGTTTTTTTTTTTTTTAAATATTCAACAGGGACATGGGGCGGATACCTGTTCCTTAGAACCTTTAAATCGGTCTTGGTGCTTTGCAGCAGAGAGTCTGAGAGACGCTAATAACTTTTGTCTTGCTGGATGGATTTTGATAACATTTTCGAAACCAAAGGTTTGACAATTTGGGATCCATTTGTTAAAAAATGAAGAAGTTATTAAGAAAACAAAAATGCAGTTTTCAGCCTAACCCCATTCATTTTCCCATAGAGAAAAGGTGCAGTTTTTGACCAGCCTCAGCGTGAAAACTGATGGGCAAATTGTGGACCAAATATGTAACAATTTGGGGACAAAGCATTGACTTAATTTCCTTGGGCTAAATACACCAGTAGTTTTTAAAATATTTGACAGAGACATGGGAGTGCTGTGAGGAACCTCGGGACGTCCTGACTTCTCTTCCCCCTACATCCTCCTGTCGGGTGGCCAGGGAAAGGCCATCACTCTCGGATCCTGACCCTTGGCGGTGGATATGCTAGGGAGGATCACCCGGGTGGAGGAGACTTAGGGAGTGGGGGGGGGTACACGTCCTTATGTGAGACATGGTATTCCCCCATTACCTGTCCCTAACAAGCCCTCTATTCCTCAAGCCTTTATAGGCTATTGTCAGTCCTTTCCCTGTTCTTCCCTTAAAACATTCCCTAAGAAACCCCAGTTTGGTACTGCAACAAGGAAGAGACCAACTAGAGAGACACATGCTCATTTAGTTTACACACACACACACACACACACACACACACACACACACGCATACCGGCATCTGTTATGTAATGAGACGAGGAGGAGGCCAGCAAGAGTAAGGCAGGACTACCATTTCAGTAGTAAGCGATCTAGTCCTTTTTGGACCAATCCTGGTGGCGGGAACTTTAAAAGCTGGAATCAGTGTGGAAATGGTGTCAGCTGTTGAAACAGGGCTACAGACTGCTGGGTGAAAGCAGACCTTTCCGGACAAGTGGCATGGCAGGTGGAGCGCTCAAGACCCTTTGGGGGATGCAGAGTTTATACTGCAGGAAGCAAAGCTGAGAGACTCTGGAGGCAGGTGGCAGACCGCGAGAGGAAGACTGGCATGACCGACCAAAGCGGTCATGTGAATCCCAAGTTGCAGCAGGAGCATCGCTGGATGAGCAAAGCCACAGCAAACCGCTGGGAGACTAAGCGAGGCACTGCCTGGGAAGGAGAGAACTCGTGGTTGCAGAGGACCTTGCAAGAAAGTCGTAAGTTCTGACCGGTGTGTGTACCTGGAAGGGAGAACACAGCACTGGCAGGCACATACGCAAAGCGTGTAATGAACTTTGATTTGAACATTGATTTGAAAGAAAGCAAGCAATTTTAAGAATGCTAATGTGAGTGAAAATAAGTAATAAGTAATAACTCGAACTGAGTGAAAGCAAGTTTTGAATATCGATCAGAGCGAAAGAAAGTTTGTGAATCTGCCTGATACAAAGAATTAAATTATATGAACAAAAAAGCATTAGCCAAAGCCAGGAGAAAACTAGGAACTGTATGTTATGAGAAAAGCACGCATTGGCAAGAGCCAGGAGAACACAAGAAAGCATAACAAGTACATGGTGGCAAACCAATCCATGGTACAATGTCAGGAGAGTAGACAATTGTATTGGGAGGAAAGCTCAGGGGCAATGTGCTTGCCTTGGAAGCAAGATGACACAGAGCAACACAGGCTCGATCCCCGGGTCCGCGCTTAGAAACCTCTGAGTATTAAGCGTGTTATAAATAACCTATCATATCATAACCTATCATTAATCAAGCTCTGAACCTTTATTTTGAATACTGCTCATTTTATTTTTATGCTGACATCCCTACACACTGAGGGCAAGTATAGGTTTTGGACACAGACATACCTTTGCTTTGGACTTCCTGACACATACTATCCTTAGTTTTCTTTAGGTAGGGAAATCCCACCTTAGCATAGGCCAAGCCCTATATTTCGCCTTATTCCACCCCTACATTTTTTGTTAATAAAGGTTTATGGACCAAACTTGAACTTGTTGTCTGTGTCTGCTTCGTGATGCTTTCACAGTGCCCCCTGTTCCTTAAAACCTTTATATATATCAGCTTTGGTGCTTTGCAGCAGAGAGACTTTTCAGAATTGAAAAGTCGCCTTTTTTTTGTTTTTTGCTCAATGTGAGTGAATCCCACGATATTACTGGGAGAAGCCGCAAATAAAATAACTCGAAACGCTATTTGGAGGAGAAAAACAAATGCCTTCAAACTTTGGAATGAACTCCCCCTCGACAGAGTCTAATAACCTCAGGCTAACCAGCAGGAACAGCCGACTTGGCCCACTTTAATTACTTTTATTATTAATTTCCTTTTAGCACTCACGGTTGCTTTTATTTCTTTGGTTCCTTGTACAAGCCCTCATTGGCTGGAAGGTGCCTGGCTTCCTCGTTGCAGACACGCATTGCGGTCTGTTTTCACTTTCCACTCTGGTGTGCGGGAGGGGCTTGGCTAGTGCGATATCATGTGTGCACAAAATGGACACACATCTCGGCAGCGCAGCGGACGAGCGCAGCCGGCGAGAGCCTTACGCGCCAAAGTCGCGCCTATATCTAGCCCGTCTCTGCTCGTCTGTGCTTGTCCGTACGCAGACCAGGACTTGGGGGGCCTTTTCCAGCTGGTAATAATTGGATCATGTCATCTGGCTGTATACCTCATTTGGATTTGCTAAGCCTGGCTCCTAATAATACTGTCTGGCCACTGGGGTTTAGCATGTCATTGCTTAGTGCGCCACAGACTGATGATGTGAGGCTAGGATCCTTGCATTGTTTTTTACTTAATGTCTGTTCCCTGGTGGCGCATGCATGTGATTGTTATAACCTTATTGATGATCACCAACCTGATATAATGTTTCTTTCCGAAACTTGACTCTGTGACCACTCCGACCCCTCGGTTATTCAAGCATTGCCCCCTGATTATGGTATCTTACGCTGTGACCTGATATCCTCCCACTCAGAGGGGGTGAGTGGGGATTCTTGCAGTTTTTAAAACTTCTCTTAAAATAACTTGTATACTTACCATACATAATCTCAGAATGGAAAGCTTATTGGTACGCATTTCAGTATCGGCAAACACTACTTCCTATGTCTTTTTAATCTATCGCTCTCCTGGCCGTGATCAACTGTTCTGTCACAACTTCTCAGCTTTTGTATCTGAACTTCTTCAACAGACCTTTTCTCATTTGTTTTTTGCTGGTGATTTTAATCTCCCCGTCAATAAATCCAGTGAGCACCAGGTTTCTCGTTTTGTGTCGTCTATGCTGGACTTGGGCCTATCTCAACTGGTCACATATCCAACTCAGAATCTGGGTATCACTCTTGATTTTGTCTTTGCCCCGGTGTGGCCCTCCTCTGTTTTTCCATCGCTTCTTGTCACCTGGTCTGACCATTATGCAGTTCCATTTTCCATATCTCTTGAGGCTTCCCTCTTATCAGCATCTAGACAGACCATTTGGAAACTAGGTTGGTATTCTGTCCCCGGTTAGGCCTTAGTGACCCACATTGTCACTGATTGTGCTAAGTCTATTAACTCTCTCTCGGGCATTAACTAATGCTGCTGATTTCTTGGTCCCTCTTAAACACTGTACATCTAAAAATCGTCATTCT
Source organism: Ambystoma mexicanum (assembly GCF_040938575.1). NCBI lineage: Eukaryota > Metazoa > Chordata > Amphibia > Caudata > Ambystomatidae > Ambystoma > Ambystoma mexicanum. Next base: position 990,413,305 of record NC_090921.1, read on the forward strand.
GAACCCTGGTTCAATGACCATTTGAAATCTCTCAGGCTTCTACGTAGGTAAGCTAAGAGGAAATGAAGAATTGTCTATGAGCTGGCTGACAGTGCTCTCTTTCGTCTTGCTACAGTTATCTATCAGAAGGCCATTTTATCAGCTAAGCAAGCCTTCTATAGTGAGCAGGTGGAGAGTGCAATTAACCAGCCTAAAGCTTTATTTGGATTGGCTCAGTCACTTTCCTTACCTGCAAAACTGCATTCCGGTATCGTCCCCTCACAAAGTCTGTGTGACTCCCTGTCTACCTTCTTTGATGAAAAGATTATTTTCCGGAGCAAAATTACTAGCTGTTGTCCTCGTCCTACTATATCTAATTCCACTGGTACTGATCCTAGGCTGACTGCGTTCTGGTCTAGTTTTCCAACCTTGTCTTCTCAATAGATACTATCTGCTATCAATAGGCTTCAATCTCTATCCCCCCTGGACTCTAGTCCTCTTTCTATAGTTAAAGACATCTCACCAGATATTATTTCTTGGATCACAGCAGCAGTAAACAACTCTTTTTCATCTGGCTATATCACTAATAATCTGAAGCATGCACTTGTTATCCCCCTCTTTAAAAAAAACCTCCCGAGATTCAGCGGTTCTGTCTTAATTTCTGTCCTACCTCACTTCTCTCAGTTCTGATGAAGCTTCTTGAATCTCTGGTTTCTCCTTTTCTTGGTTCCTTTCTTGATTCTTCCGCTTTCTTCGATCCTTTTTGGTCTGGGTTTCGCCCTGTCGGGGGCACTGAATCAGTTCTTGTTTCAGTTGTGGATGGCCTTGCATGTCTGGTTGACCAGGGTGGGGTGGGGCGCTTATTTTATTAGATCTCTCGGCTGCTTTTGACACTGAGGAGCACCTGACCCTGGTCACCCGACTTTCTTCTTCAGGTTTGTCCAGCCAGGTACTTACCTCATTCTCTTTGTTCCTGGTGTGTCCTCGCTGGTGATGAGTGGCATTGATTATTGTAATGCACTTTATTTGGCTCAACCAGTCAGTCTGATCAATAGGCTCTAACTTCTGCAGAATATGTCTACCTGTCCAGTCCTTCATCCTCCATATAGTGCGCATATGAGTCCCATCCTACGTCAGTTACACTGGTTGCCTGTCATGCAACGTGTGCTGTTTAAATCCTTGTGTATTGTTCACAAAGCTTTTTTTAAAGTGGGCACTACATTTCTTCAGTATAAGTTCTGCACCTATATTCTCTCGGGGGCACTTCGCTCTCAATCTTTGTTAACCATCCAAGTCCCCTGCATACGTTATTCTCACGTTGGTGGACAGTCCTTCTCTGTGGCTGCAACCAAGGTTTGGAATTCTCTCCCCTTTGCTCTTCGCGGAATAGACAATCGCTTCTCTTTCTGCTGTGCCTTGAAGACTCTTCAGTTTTAATTTTCTTGGTTTGCCTTTTCTGGTTCTAGCGCCCTGATGCCCTTGGGTGGTTGCTGCACTTTACAAGTTTCTATAATATAACATAATAACATTCCCGACTTCAGAAAGAGACTCAAAACTCTTCTGTTTGTTTAGTCACTCCTATGCAAACACAGATTGTTTTGAACCACAGCGCTTAGATGGCCTGGTCGTAGGCGCTATATAAATACCAATAGCAATAGCATTCACATCAAGCTAAAGGTCTGGATTGATAAAGAAGACACTGTGTAAAGTTGGGGATTTGGGGGTGGGTTGGGGAGCCAGTTATGGGTTGAAAATTTCGGTTTATCAGGGGAAGACCACAGGAATCTCATGAGATTACAGCGGCAATGCCGCAAGATGCGCTCAGAAAACAAAAAGCGTCACACAAAGCAATGAGTGAGTGGTTAATGGGAGAGGGCTAGAGAGAGAAAACAGTGAAATGGACTGATGGGACATGGAAAAAAAGGGGGACACATGTTGAGTGCTGGTGAGGACTTGGAAACTTTTTAACTGTGAGCAATGTTTCCCGTTATGGTGTGAATTGGCGAATGCTACTCTACCGCAGGAATTTCCGTTATTGCAAATGATTAATGTGAAATTATTGCGGGAATTAGAAGTTAGAAAAAAAAGGTTTAACATCTGCAATACCTCCATCTACTGAGCAGGGGGCAATGGGTGTTTGGTAAAAAATTAATGGTTTGACATGACCAGTGGCCATGGCTAGTGGGCCCAAAAGAAAGATATTGGTGCAACATGCACAGAGGCCATGGCTGAAGGCCATAGCTAGTGAGAACTCACGAAACTATGCAACGGCCGTGACCACTGGCCATGGCTGAAGGCAATGGCTGGTAGACCCAAAAGTAAACTATTGGTACAACATGTGCAGTGGCCACAGCCGAAGGCCATAGCTAGTGGGCCCTGAGGAAACTAAGGTATAGCAAAACCCTTGAAATGTATTGAGAAAGAGTTAAGGTGATCAGATTTAATACAACAAAACTCGTGAAATTCAACACTTGCATTTCAATCAAGTTGACCTCAGGGAAGAAAATGCGTCACACAAACCAGAAAATGATACTGGGTAATGGCCAGGGAGGAAAGAAGCAATTGAGGGGAGTGGGAGGACCATGTAAAGAGGAGGGGGGCACCTGGTGAGTGCCTGTGAGGACAGGCAAGAGTTTGGGATTTTTGAGGAATATCTTGGAAATCCCACAGGCATGGGTAGTTCAATGCTGCTGTATGTGTTTTAGCGTTGCCATTATCGGGAGAATCATGCTGGAATGGGGAGAGAGTGAAAGAAAAGTTATTTTACACCTTCAGTGATCACATCACCTAGGTGGGGTAATGGATCTCTGTGCCCAACGGCATGGCTAGTGGGCCCCAAAAAAACCTATTGGTGCAACATGTACAGTGGCCATGGCTAGTGAGCGCTGAAGAAACCTATTAACCTATTGGTGCAACATGTACAGTGGCCACGGCCGAAGGACGCAGCCGTGGGCCCCAAAGAAACCTATTGGTGCAACATGCATAGTGGCCATGGCCAAAGGCCATTGCTAGTTGTCCCCCAAAGAAACTGAAGTATAACAAAATCCTTGAAATTCAGTGAATAAACTTTAGTTAGGAGAGAGTTAAGTTGATCAGATTTAACATGAACAATACTAAACAACGAACCGTTTGAAATTCAGTGAAAAAGCCTTGATGAAGAGGGAGTTAAGGTGATCAGATTTAACGCAACAAAACCCCTGAAATTCAGCCATTGCATTTTGTGCAAGCCCACCTTAACTATGCAGCCCCTGTTGCGCAGCGTATGACCACACTGATGACATCACTGGTGACATCACTAATTGCATAATACATGTCATCACTGATGACGTCACTAGTTACATAGTGCATGGCATCACTGATGTCACTGGATTAATTTGCAATTTGAAATATATGGCAACTCTGTTTCTGTACATATTTCATACTTACAAAGTGCAATGTATTATGCCCTTGTTTCTTTAAATGTAACGCACGGTATACAATTGTAAATACATACAGACATTATTACAAAGAAGAATATTATGTAAGCATTTATGTACTTTAAAAGGTAATCTGTTACAGTGGAATACAAATTCATAATTTATTTTCTAAAGAAATGAGTACAAATATTAGTAATACCATTGTTATGTCTAAAATTAAATGCTTACTGTCTAATCTTCATTTATTTTTTATGAATGTAATTATGTAGTATAATTAACTGATTTGTTTTGCATATTATCAACCTTCAAATTCTTAGAGCATATATTTTTACAATGCACACAGCACATACTTTCTTTTGTATGTGATTATTTTTTTATAAAACGTGTCATTTAGAAAATAATGTGTTCATGTAATGTGATTAGAGTAAGGAGGATTGTAACTTTAAATGTGAACATTCACTGTTATCATAAAACTTACTATTAAACATGTTTCTACTTATTTCTTTTTTTTTTACTACTCCATATACTCCATATACTTATTATATTATGTTTGAAAATAGATTTACCAGATTCGCTGCAATGAAGTGTTGTAATTGTTTACAAATACATGAAGTTCAAACCATTTGTATAACGTTACATATTTTTATTTTAAACTTTATACGTTGATGAGTACTACACATTAATGCTTAACATGTAATCATATCATACTTCTGTATTAGTGTATTGTTCTATGTCATGTTTTTATTATTGTTAAGTGTAAGAAAAGAAAATCTGTATCAAAAGAGATCAACAAAAATATTCTAACTTATTTAATCAGTAATGTCGTATTTGATATGTGATTATTGATCTGATCAGTGATGTAATGTATGATGTAATTAGTGATGTCACCAGTGATGTCATCTGTGATGTCATTGTGTTTATACGCTGCGCAACAGTGGGCACATAGTTAAGGTGGACTTGCTCAAAATGCGATTGCTGAATTTCAGGGGGTTTGTTAAATCTGGTCACCTTAACTCTCTCTTCACCAAGGTTTTTTTTACTGAATTTGAAAGATTTGTTGCTATGTATTTTTCACGTTGAATCTGATTACCTTAACTCTCTCTTAACAAAAGTGTTTTCACTGAATATATATATATGTACATATATATATATATATATATTTTTCGGAGGCTTGTGGAATCTGCTTAGATCACATGCTGTCCATAGGCTGACATCTAGTGGAAGCTGCGGAGTATTACAGTTGTTGTTTTCGAAACTCCAAAAGGGACGTCGACATGTCGTGCCAGTAATACTATCCCTAGTGTGACGTCCACTGTATCCATGGTCCTTCATGCATCGAGGTCCCTCAGATAGTTTTTTCTCGCCATCATAGACGGACACTAAAGCGGAGTTCTCCTTTCGGCTCATCGCCATTTATTATTATTACCAATTACCGATAGTTTTTCTTACTATCCTTTATATTCACCCACTATCGAGACCATCTGACGAAGAACAAAAGACAACCATCGAAGACTCCCATCGACGGATCCGTTCCAGCCTTGTAAGGCCGCTCCGGGCTTCGCCCCACACAGTAGGGAGAGAGGGGGGAGGACATTTTAGAATGTATATACCTCTTTTTGTACACTACATTCACCTAGCTGCTGTGTCATTCCGTTATGGATAGGATCCCCTTTAAATTGTGCCCTTGGTGCAACAAAAAGTTCCCATGGGTCGACAAACACCTTGTGTGTAACCTGTGTCTCCCTTGGGACCATGTTGCGCGTTCCTGTCGATCGTGTAGACTCTTCAAACCCAAGACATTGAAGGACCGCTTAACTAATCCCACCATGCCAGGCAGCGTTGTTACAGGGGACGACACCCGGTGCCTAAAAGCGTTCTCACTACCCCTTCCACCAAACACACAACCTACGGCCGAGACTCGACACACGTGTCAAGCAAACGGCAACACACAACGTCTAGGGAGAGGTCTGTTGAATCGGTGTATTCTGGGCACTCCAGATCAAGATCGCCACATGACAGGCCCCGACTGTCGAAAGACAGAACAGATGTCGTGGATAAAAGCATTCCCGAAGGTCGTGAGTCCGGTGACGACACTTCGGATCTGACCGTAGCCGAGATTCAACATTCTACATCGATAGCGGTAAATAAACCCACACAGGCCGGACTAGCCCTTTTAGTTAAGAAGCATTTCCCAGAAGGCCTTGTTTAAGCCAAGTGAGTCTAAGAAGAGCTCTTCCAAGACCCCTCATAGGGATAAATCGCAGAAAGATAGGTCCCCTCACAAGAGTAAAGAACATCAGGTGCAGGTTTCCTTGTCTTCAGCCTTAAAGAAAAAGGCTGTGTCTTCTACTGTAGTTCCACCTACTCCAGAAGATTTAGGTATCACACCTCTACCAATGGTCATTCCCAGTTCTGCCCAATGGTCAGCTGAAGATATAGATAGGGTCATGAGAAGAATGTCCTTCATGGCAAATTTCTATGAAAAAGACAGTAGCTACTTCACAAGTTTTCACTCCCCCTCCCCCACAACAGCATCCTCTGGGTATCAGAACCCTGTTTAACCCCCTGCTAACAGGTCTCACCCCGGTGAGCTAGAACAAGAGCACACTGTCATCGACTTATATGACCCGGACACTGATCATGAAGACCCCTATAGCAAAGAAGCCCCAGACCCTTAATATGGGGATAATGAGGACGATGAGGGTGATCCGTACAGAGACATGTACAAAATTGACTCCCCAGTTGATAAGGACCCCCCCAGTCGTAGACTCACCCATAGATAATATGTCACTTCTGAACGAAGTACTCATCAAAGCGGCTGAGCATTTCAAATATCTACCCAAGAGGATCCACAGGACAAAGATCTTGGGAGATAAAAAGGTTGTATCTCAATTTATTCCCCTACTAAAGTCTGTCCAGCGAAGGGTACAACCCTCGCTAGAAACACCTAATCAGACGTGAGCGGTGAACCCCCGCATAGAAAAACTTTTCATTCCTGCTCCATCTGGCCCGCTGTACATCAGGGGGCAGCTAAAGCCTGACTCGCTCGTGGTACTCCCCTAGCCTCCTCTGAGGCTCCTCAAGACAAGGACAGTAAAAGACTATACACAATGGGCAGGAAGGTTGCCTCTTCTGCTGCATTCCAGACCAGAATAGCTAATAACTCTACTTTATTAGCCGGTTTCAACTGCCATAAATGGGATGAGGTCTCGGCTTTACTCTCCTCAGCCCCGGAACCCCTCAAGACTCAATTAGAACTGGTGGCTTTAGAAGGAAGGACAGTTTTAAGCTGTTTGCTAAAAAGCAGTCTTGACACCACACACACCGCTGGCAGAATCATCGCTGAGGGAACCATTATTAAGCGTCACGCTTGGTTACGCCAATCCGGGTTTAAGCCATAGAGGCAAGCCACTCTCATTAACATGCCCCTCAAGCCCAATGTACTCTTTGGCAAGGCTGTCGAAGACGCATTGAGGACATCCAAGGAAGAATATGATACACTGAAATCATTTGGCCAATTGACCAATAAACCTCCTGGCCAAAGGGGAAACAGCAATTTTCGTCGTTCACACAGACAATTTCTCCCAGAGGGTTTCCAGCTATAACCTAAATCAAGGAACAGCATGGGGGAACAATCAAGGCCAAGCCTCTCAGAATTACCAGAGAGGGCCACGCAGATCACGTGTTCGTGTAAGGGGTCCCTCCTCCAGAGGTGGTACCCCACCACAGAAGCCGTGACATTTCGCTTCAGGTGCCCTCACATGCCACTCCAATAGGACGGCGCATTTCCAACTTCACCCAAGCATGGCAGGGAATCACCTCAGACAGCTGGGTGCTGTCCACCGTAGCGGGCGGATATTCTATAGAGCTCCTCGAGCAACCCAGGCACCACCCCCCACGCCAGAAAACCCACTCCAAAGAAGAACAGCGCATCCTCCTCAAGGAAAACACCACGCTGCTCCAAAAAGCCGTCATAGAAATCGTCCCGGCCAAACAGGTTAACAATGGTATTTATTCAACTTACTTCCTTGTCCCAAAGAAAGATCTAACAATTTGCCCAGTATTAGATTTACGCCCTGCAAACAAATATGTCAGGCCACAAGAATTCTGCATGACTAAGCTACAAGAGGTAATCCCTCTGCTAAAAAAAAGGGGGATTACATGGCAACACTGGATATGAAACGTGCTTATTTTCATATTTCAATGTTCCCAGCACACAGAAGATTCTTGCGTTTCAAGATAGCGAACCAGCACTACCAATGGAGAGGAGCGCCTGCTACCTTTTTCGAACTACCAATTCAAGGTGCTGCCCTTCAGATTAGCATCTGCTCCAAAGGTATTCACAAAGGTACTGGTAGTGGTGGCAGCACAACTGTGCATGGAGGCAATCCCAGTGAACCCTTACCTGGACAACTAGCTGATTACAGGGGAGTGTCCCCTAATTTGCAGACAAAACATTCAAAGAACTATCAACCTTCTCTTTCAATTGGGCTTCTCCATCAACGGGAAAAAATCAAGCCGAGTGCCAAGCACAACCAAACAGTTCCTAGGAGCTGTCATAAACACAGAAGAGCCGATGCATAAGTCTAGTCTTAAACACCTGACTTACAAAACTGCTTTCTTAGTTGCTATTACTTCCATAAGAAGAGTTAGTGAAATACAAGCATTGTCAGTACAGGATCATTTCTTTATCATACACAAGGACAAGCTGGCTTTACGTACTCACGCTAGGTTCTCCCCTAAGTCCATCTTTAAGTTTCACGTAAACCAGTCTATTGAGCTACAGAACCCCACTAGCTCAGCTGAGGTAAAACTCCACACACTAGATGTGATGAGGGCAGTCCTTTACTATGTAAAGAAGACAGACCGCTAAGAAAAACAGACCAACTGTTTGTCTCCATAGCACCAGGCAGAGAAGGAGACCGCATTTCGAAAAATTCCAGCGCCAGAATGATAGTCTGATTTATACAATTGTGCTATTCCCTATCAAACAAAACACTTCCTTTCACGCCCAGAGCTCACTTCACAAGGAGCACAGGAGCCAGTCTGGCTTTCATTGCAAATGTCCCTCTAGACAGCATTTGCAAAGCAGCTACATGGAGCCCAGTACACACTTTCACGCAGCATTACTGCATTGACACTCATTCCAAGACAGATACACAGGTGGGACAAGCAGTTCTAAGACACCTCTTCGCCCATGAACCTTCTCACATCCCACCACCTTCTCCTAACACTGCTCGCTAATCTATGCACAGCATGTAATCTAAGCAGATTCCACAAGCCTCAAAAGGGATACATTACTCACTGTAATCGTATTTCTGATGCTTGTATCTGCTTAGATTCACAGGGGCCCACACCGTTGCTCCCCTCGGAGAATAGGCGCATGGATGATTATGAGCTTATCTGATATGACACAGGCAGAGTGGATGGGGCAGGCAGAGTGGATGGAGCAGGCAGAGTGGATGGAGCAGGCAGAGTGGATGAAACAGGCTGAGTGGAAAGAACAGATGGAGTGGAAGGAACAGATGGAGTGGACGGAACAGACCAAGTGGACGGAACAGATGGAGTGGACGGAACAGACCAAGTGGACAGAACAGATAGAGTAGAAGGAATAGATGGAGTGGACGGAAGAGATGGAATGGACGGAACAGATGGAGTGACAGAACAGATGGAGTGGACGGTACAGATGGAGTGGACGGAACAGATGGAGTGGATAGAACAGAAATAGTGGTTGGAACTGATAACCACCATATTACACTACCACGCTTACTCTCTCCTATACACCAACACACAACTAGCACATAGCGATACTATGACACATTCGGTATAGATGTTCTCATACTAACACCCGCCACATACTCCTCATCATCCTAATTAAACAGCAGCTGAGCACACCGCTAGCTTAAGCATCTCCTCAGGCCTAACACAGCCACAAATCAGTCTGGGCGTCATCCCTTCAAAATGAACACATATACCTGACCTTCCAACCGCTACACCTACTGCCAAGAAGCAGCCATTATGCAACTGCCACACCAGCTGCACACATATCCGGTGCACACACATAGACCTTTCTGACTCGTTCTCTCTTTACTGACTTGAACTACGGTTCCCAAGGGCGTTCAACCTACCAGCGCTTTGAGATCATACCAATCATCCATAATGCGCTATATAAATGCCAAGTAATATAACATAACATATGTATCTGCTTGGTTAGGACTGTACTAGCGCTACACTTCATGCTACCTCATGTCAGAAAAATAACAATCTGAGGGAGATTGACACGTGAAGGACCATGGGTACAGTGGATGTCACACTAGGGATAGTATTAATGGCACGTCCTGTCGACGTCCCTTTTCGAGTTTCGAAAACAACAACTGTAATACTCTGCAGCTTCCACTATATGTTGGCCTATGCACAGCATGTGAATCTAAGCAGATAGAAGCATCAGAAATACGATTACGGTGATTAATGTATCCCATATATGCACTTATCAAGCACATGTGTGTGGTGTATTTATATACTTTTGAGGTCCTGACATTTAACACTCAGAGGGGGACATGTTTTTAGGTGAAATACAAGATAACATTCACTCCCAGCATTCACATAGCAAAGAGTAGAAACCGTTGTGCTGTGGTGCTAGTTTCTGCAAACAGGAATTGTGCAAGTCACTGAATAAATCCAAAAAGGGTATGCCTATTCAGTGAAGAAGAACACCTGCAGTATCTTCAGGAAAACATTTATACAGCTTAAAGGGCCTTGTGTCAGATGAGGTGCCCATCCTGCCCCACACTAGAGTTTACCAGATCCTGTGATGAAAAAAAAAGGAACACGAGTGGTCCCAGAGTGGAACAGCAAAGCCTAACACCCAAGAAACGTATCAAAACTATTCTCTTCTAAATCCTATGATCCCGATTCAAGTGAGAGAGTGCTAGAAAACCCTTCTCAAGTTTGTAGCACTATATGAATGATTTCAAGATAACAATTACATGGTGAGCGTACTCTGGGTGATACAACTCGAGCAGATGTGGGCAGACATATGGCCACTTGTAGCCTGATGCTGATCCAACAGCCTCAACTGTTGGATGATCCCACGAAGGAAAGCAACACTACAGCGGTATGGGAATCCCCCCATCCTCAAATAGGCCAAGAAGGATAAGGCAATCACCAGTGGAACAACTTAACAGTCCAGGGTGCGTGCATGGGATAACTGGAAGGAGTGAACCTTCCACAAAAACAAAGAGGGATACAAAGTAAGTTAAAAAAACGGAAAGGTGCATGCTGTAGAGAGCAATACTATTGTTATCTGGGCTACAGAAACTCTTTCTGCGGTTTCTCAAGGATTAACCTGGAAATGATGTAGCAAGCACAGACGGGAGAGGTCTCTGTTTGCGGAGCTACAGGGATTAACTTTTCCCCAAATAGCAACCAATCTAGCCTTGACTTCCCCGCTTATACTAGATGTCACCAGAGCAAACATGAGCAGTAATAAGAAGTGTAGCAATAAGGGTGTTTGAAAGGTTAGTAGCATCAAGACGAAGGCCATCTCATAGAAAGAGAAAAAAAGCATGCCAGATAGTTGACTGAATATTACCCATCAACTAGAAAACCTCCACAAAGTGAGAAGTAGACAGAATCTGAAAAATAAAGTCTGACCAAAGACCAGGAGAGTCGGAGGACTGTCTGTTGTACACACTTGCATCCCCAGCATTACCAACCACAAGGCAAAAGTGACAGAGGCCAGAACTGGTGCCCAGTCCAAGGGAGGGACACAGTGAATGAGACTGCAAACATCTTTATGAGACAGACTTCCGAAGAAGCAAATGTCGGAAGCGAATTCTGGCTTCTCAATGGCTCATTCACAAGGTTCAAGTGAGAACTGAGTGAGTGGGTGGCATGTCTGTCCCAAGTCCAGTGTAACTAGGCAGAGCGGGACGAGGCGGAGATGCTGCAGTGTTTCAGACTCCTGCAGGAGGAATAGAGATGAAGCAAAATACTGGGACAAACATACTCCCAAAATGGGATGCCCTAAGGGATGATTTGGAGCTTAACCAGAACAGCGCAGAAAGTTTTGCCAGAACATAGATGGACGTGGCCAGACTACTCCACCACCTCTACCACATACAGAACAAAATTAGCTCAGCTGTTTTATTTAGTGCAGAATTCTGGTTTCTCCATAGAACATGCATCTTTGCCACCTTAAAACAAAATGTTATCTTTCTGCCTTAGAATTTGCCTATTGCCCTGACCCATGCACTCAATTTCGAATTAGGAATCTCCTCCTTAGAGGATTGAGCCATCAGTTTGTTTTTATTCCACGCATATAACATGGCAGATGTGTATTCAAACTGATTTTTTTTACATTATATATGACACCATATGCAATGCTTATTTTTATTTATGACAACAAACACAAATTGATAGCTGTGCTTACTTGGTGGGCTTCAACATAGGGTTTAAAAGTATTGGAAATAAAATGAATCAATACAACCTATCGCTCATTAATCTGCAGTAATTTAAAGTATTATAACAAAGTAGGCATGCAAAGATGTTTGACTGAGTTTCCAGACGAGAAGCTGAAAAGTACATTTTCATTATTCCAATGGATTAATGCAAAATCATATTTTGAATATAAAGCGGTCATCAAATTCTATCAGTGGGTCACCTGTTGTCACTCCTCCCCCTTCTATCGCTACCGCACATGCTCATGCACGTAAAGTCTTTCATGCATCCACTTGGCTAGCTTATTACAACACTCCCCGAATACCAACTAACCAGCCCCCCAGAACCTAGTCATCGCTCATCAAAACAGATAGAAGCATTCTGGGGGAAGATACCATTACTTTAAAGGTACCGCTCGCTGCAATGCTGTGGCCCTCATTATGAGGTCGGCGCTAACCAGCTGGTTGCACCAGCGGGTTGCTGCCAACCCCGAAACACTGTCTCCGGCACCTGACTTCCCGGTGCCACCGGGACATTACAAGTCCCGACGGCTCGGGAAATCAGGTGCCGGAAAATGTAAGTCCCCATTCCCATTGAGTCCCATACGGCAGGCAGACTCGTAGTGTGGCAGTCCAGAAACAAGGGTGCTGGTAAACTTACTGGCACCCTTGTTTCCGGACCGCCACCCTAGTAATGAGGGCCTGTGTCGGCAACACTCTGTATGGAAGCAGATCTCTTGAACTTTAGGAAAGCACTGAACATTTATTATTAGTGGCAAGCCTATGGACCTGGCACGTGAGCTAACTATCAGTCCTCTTTATACCCTTCCTTCCTCTTTCGCTTGCGCTTTGAAGCAACCTTACAGTGGCATGAGCGCCTTATAATTCCAAAAATAATAAATAAAATAATAGCATGTGCTATAAAGTCTGTCCTCGTTCAGTTTACCCTTAAAGGAAGTTGGAAATCTCCCCCCAGCGGGGTGTCTGCTACCTCCAGACCCTTCTTTGGTATTGGTTGTTTTGAAGAGTTGGTATTACCCAAATTGACCTTTTACAATTGACCTTTTGCTCTAATTGACCTAATAATAGTAGTCCTAATTAACCTTCTGCACAATTGACCTTTACCTTTATTTTACTTTGTATATATATATATATATATATATATATATATATATATATATATATATATATGTGTGTGTGTGTGTGTGTGTGTGTGTGTGGTGGGTTTGGGGTAATAAATAATATAATGGGATTGGGTAGAGGGTTGCAGGGTGTTTTGGATTGAGTGGGGGCGGAGGGGGGTTTCCGCCCGCATATATGTCCTAACTGACCTTCATTTCACGATCAATTATGAAATGGTCAATTCTCCCGCGATCAATTGTGAAAAGGTCAATTCGTACACATCCGAAGATTGCGTGGGGCTTGATTTATTGGATATTTTTTAAGTCAAATATGCTGTGTGGTATGAATAATGGTGGCACTTTTTAAACTTTTTATTAGAAAAGAAATAGGCATTTGCAAATCAATTGGGGTTCCCAGAGGGGGGACTATGGTCCATGGCGTGCCTACCTCTCTCCCTCAGGGACTTCTTAAGGGACCTAATAGATTGCCTGTTAGTTCTGTTTCTTTTCTTTCGATGGTTAACTCCATAGATTTTCGTCGCTCCCCTATCTCCCCTCTCTCTCACGCCCCTCCCCCCATTTCTCACTCTCTCTCCACACTTTTTCCACGGATCTTACTGGTATATTCCACGTCTCCAATCTCCACCATCCAACCGGTCTCTCCTTCCTAGTCTTACTTCTCGCCCTCAATCTCTCTCTCTCCCCACACTCTGTCTCCCATTCTTGCCACTCCTTCTGTATCTCCACTCTCCTGTCTGTGCCCGCCAACTCCCTCCTGGTTTTCCCTCACTCCAACACGCCTCACTCCGTCCTTCACTCTCTGCTCTCTTTTATACACACACACAGCTTGTCTCAGACCTACCCTTAACTTCCCCCTCCTTTTCTCTTTCCTTCCTCCTGTCAATCTCTTACTCACTAACAAACAACTCAATTGGGACCATCCTTTCGCATCCAGCACCTTACCTTCACTCTCTCCCTACACTCCCAACAGTCTGCTCCATCTCCTTCTCCAGCTATCACACTCTTCTTTGCTGTTCTCTTCACCAGCATCTACTGCTTCCAACCTCACCGAACACCTTTCATCCTGTGCTCCTGTGCACCTGTTGGCTTTTTTTAGCACAGTTTTCCATGTTGTGGAGACTTTGGATCCCATTGGATCTTTACATCAGCTTATACCCTTGGCCAATCTCTAGCTGAGCTAGTCCTGGGGGTGCCGGGACTTCCCCTAGAAGTCTTCAAGAAGGCTCTTAGCCTTAGCCATTCTTGTGCAGGTAGCCACGTGCTCAGTGTGTTTTTTTTCCTGGGATTCTCTCCAAGCTTTTGTAAGTTTTGCTTCCAACTAGGGTTGGGTAGGATTTCTGTATCTTCCCTGTTCCCCTGCAGTCTCTGTCCATTCTCAGTGCTTTTGCTGTTATCCCTCAATTACCCTGAGGGTTTTCTGCGGTTGGTGAGTTGGGTGTTTGGTTTCTTCTTCCTTTTGCAAAGGGAACATTCCAGTTCATTCCAATTCTATTCACGCCTTCATTCTCCTTGCTCCGAACTAGGTTTTACCTGTTTGAGCCCAGGTGCATGCTGAGAGTAGCTTTCCCATTCTCCCGCTACTTTGTCTTGTTTCCTTGGCTCTGGGATTCCTGTCTGGCTTTGCAGGAGTTAGGTGTCAAAAGGTCCTTGTTTGTTCTGTTCTGATAAAGTATAAAAGGAGACCTGCTCAGGGCAGAGGCAGATAGGTATGAGGCAGGGACAACGGTACCAATATCCCAGCACATTGTCAGTCACTCAGAGGAGCCAGGGACTGGGGTCCCACTCAACTCCCCCACGCCACCCTTTGAGTAGGACTAGCTCTGGCTGAACCATGATAGGCTGCCTACCCCAGGTTGTGAGAGGTCCCTATCTCCCCTCTGAAAGGTTTTGGTCTGACAGGCTCAACCTCCACGTATTAACTGGCGTCACTCCTTTTGAATTTAGGCATTTAGGCATGGGAGAAAGGCCAGGAGCAAAATGTGGCCAGGGTGGCTGTCAGAAATGCACCAGGAGACTTAGATGGTAACCACAAGTGTTAGACTCTGGAGGGGGCTGGAAGTAGAATTAAGGGCACGCAAGGCAGATCTGAATCTGATTGACATGTCCTGGTCACAATAGTGATGTGGATACAACTTGTGGGTTATGAATCATTCATGTTTTTTGGCGTGGACTAAACAGGATAATTGATGTATGACTTGCATGATGATTTCAGAGTGGAATGGATGTTCATAATGCATCCTGTGTGATAAATGTAAATTTGAATTTTAGTCCTGCTACACTAATTAATACTGTCTGTGTTGTGTTTTTAAACATTTTGTTGCTTCTTGTTTTTTGCATAAACTATACTTATTTTGAGAGTGGGCTGAAATCTGCGTTGGTCATGTTCTTTCCATTGTTTGTCAGACTCCCCATTGTTTAACTGACAGGGCAGCTGCTCAAGGGCAGTAAGAAGTGTTTTCCTCAAACTGTTCCACACTCATTACTTTTCATGCCTATGTACAGAAATATGCTTTACTAAAAATGCAGAGATGCATGTATATGTCGAAGCACATGCTCATGTATGAGCTTGGCTGACTGTGCTCATACAGATATGTTTATCTAGGTAAATGCTCAGAGGTCTGTTTTTCCGGTGGGTGTGTGCCTTGTGTATGACAAAATGTGTGGATGTGCAAGGAATAAATGTGTTATGAGGTGTGTGTGCAGGGCCGGATTTAGGGTGGTCACCCAGGGCACCACATTAGCCCCCTGCCACGACAGCTCGGGGGAGTCTTTCAAGGGCTCCCGCAAGTTGGGGTGGTGGGTGAAGGCGCCCTATTGAAAGGAATTGCACCGTGCCAGCACGAGAGCGGGGTGCATTTCCATTCAATAGAGCACTGGTTTAGCATCAGCGCCCTATTGAAGTGATTAACTCCCCGCTCCAGCGAGGGCCCGAGGAGTTAATGACTTAAGCGCCACTGCTAGGTGCCCCCCGCATCCCTCAGCCTTGACTGGGGGCAGGGAGAAGAGGGAACTGATTTTTTTTTTATTCTCCCCGACCGCTGCCAGAGCTAAGGCTGGCCATGTGTGTTTGTGTGTGTGCGCCCAGAAGCATTTGTAGTAAACATGTGTTTGTTCTGGTTCAGGTGTTTGTGCAGATTTACAAGATTGGGTACATGTACGTTTGCCGAGCTTTATGTTTGAGTTATGAGTACATTCCTATGATTTTTGTTGAGGTGTATATGCTGTTACCTTTATCTCTTATCAAAATGTCTGTGTCATGTAAGAAAGCCTATGTTTTTAACCACAAAGTGACCCAAGTTGGCCCACCATTCTAGAGAGGGGGTGACCTTAATTTCAAGGTATATTAGTTTCCGGTGTGATGTGTACGTTCAGTTGCTTAAAGAGGCTGCTGCTTCCTTTCCCTGCAGCAGAACATGCTTCAATTTCTTGTACACCATTGGCATACTGATGATAGTGTGAGAGATCCCATCTTTACTACCTTCCAGACAGACTCTTGTTGGGTGGTTACATCTAACAGATTCAAATGCATTGATTAACAAGGGCTGTTGGGACAGGTCTGGAATACTGTCACCTGAAAGGCAAACGGATGGAAGGAGTAGACTTCGCAAAATGTCTGCTAAGGTTGTCACTACATTCTGTACACCTAGAAGTAGGTGGGAGACCCTCTTTTACCCCTCACTACCTTTTGTGACCTCTGTTGTGTGGCCATGATACCACAAACGTCTCCATCCAATATAATAAAAAGCAAAACCAAAAGGTCAACATAAGTAGCCAAGACCTCATCCATAATTGTTTTATGATCATTCACCCTTAGCTCAGTTGTTTAAAACAGCTTGGATGTCCATTTTTGGACTCTGTCCAAAGCCCTTTCTTTCTTTTCCTGTACTCCATGGTAGCTTTTTCTTGTGTGCAAAGGAGTTTCTCCTTTTCTCTCTTTTTCTCGGTGCTTGCAGGATGCTAAGCCTCCCATGCTTCAATGAATGCATGTACTCTGCCTACTCACTGCTGCCCTCCACTGGAGCGCCTGCAAATTCTGCTTAATGAACTTGCACTGAGGCGCTTGTGATTCATCTACCTTCCACATAGACTCATGTTGTGTGGTTCCGTCTGATAGATTCAGATTCATTGATGAGCACGGGCTATTGAGGCAGGTCTGGAATACTGTCCTGGAAGACAAATGGATGGAAGGAGTAAAGTACACAAAACCTCAGCAAACTCATTCCCTATATTCAGTACACCTAAATGTCGGTGGTACACAATATTTTACCCCTCATTTCCTTTTGTGACCTCTGTGGTCTGGTCGTGGGGACCACAAACTGCTCCTCCAATCTATTTAAAAGCAAACCCAAAAGAGCAACATATGTGCAACTTGGTATCCAAGTCCTCATCTACAATTGTGTTATGATCAATCATCCTTGTTCTTTTGTGGACTCCGTCAAAGGCCCTTTCTTTTTCTGTACTCCATTGGAGAATTTTCTTTTGTGCAAAGGGGGTTCTCCTTTTTACTCTTTTTATCTGTGGCTTGCAGGATGGTAAGCCTCCCATGGTTCAAGGAATGCATGTGCTCTGCCTACTCACTGCTGCCCTCCACTGCAGCACCTGCAGATTCTTATTAATGAACTTGCACCCAAGAGCCTGTGCTTCATCTGCTTGGAAATAGTAATTATCCCTGGAATTGCTTACAGCAAATGTAAACTGAGGCACCATTCACACAAGGCGATGCACTTCCTTTCCAGCTGCTGGAAACCAGCTTCATTGCATTGTACTAAGGTCAGCGCCTTGGTTTTTTGGTCCTGTAGGATACGATATCTAAGGGAGTATTCAAGGCCTATGTTTACAAAGTCCTCCCTTGGTTTAATGCTTGCCTAAGGACAAATCTTTTAGTAAAACATATATTTGCATTATGATCTGAGACACAAGGGACCACCAAATCAAGTGTTCATCCATCTCTGAATTGTCTTCGATCATAGGACCTCTCAATTCTGTCTATTTCCTATTCCACACAAACATGCAGGAATTAATTTTAAGCAATCATTCTTTTCTGTTCTAATAGCCCAGGCTTTGATGTCATGATCATCCTTTGTGAGAATGATCTCAGCCTTTAACAGGAACCTCTCTTGCCTCGCAGAAGAGGAGACATGTAACCCATGCCTGCCTTTTATACCCAATCTTAAAAACATTCCTGATGAGCTTGCATTTCTCCACAAAAAACTGTCTGCACCCTCCTTGAAATTTATTATGGCACAAAGAAACATATTGATCATATTTAAGTACAATAAGGAATTACTTTGATTTTGTTTTTTGTCATTAACCAAAGGATGAACCACTGAGTTGCCAATGGCATAAATGCTATTTCCAATTAAATGTATTTGCAACTATCGGACTGAATAGAAACCATTAGGATCAGTGTTTCTTATCCATGTGTAGACTGAGAGACCCGCATATGAGTAATAAAAAAGTGCACTAGCACAACTGGCCCTCTTAGTACGGTTAGCCTTTTCTATTATTGTCACACATTCTTCTTAACAAGCGTAGCTTCTGCATTGTACTTACCTAGCGGATGTTAACATTATTCTGGTATTGAAGGCGAGGTGCTCACAGTTGTAAAGTGGAGGTTTTTAAGTTGCTTTGAAACAAAGTTTTCAAAGTTTGCCACCAATTTGTCCTGTTCCGATGATGTATTTGAGTAGAACCACTGAGGAAAGAGTACTAGAGTTACTGGTAAGTACAAAACGTGTTTCCTTCACACTTAAAAAATTGTTTCTACACCTGGCAGTTGAGGTACCTTAATGCGTTGTGTTGCCAGGGTTCCGGGATACCTTTCCACAAACCCATTAGTCCAAAAACCTATGACCATAATTCCATATTTTGGGCTAGATTCTCAAATGTTGACTGTTTGGGCTCAATTTACTGTGACCCTCTACGGCTTCTGCATTTTCCATTTGAGTCGATGGTAACAGAGTTATCCCGAGACATATCTACTCGAAATTGCTGTATGCATGAGTGTGCGTTTGTGTGTCTGGGTGTCTCCATTTTATCTTCATTTGTGTTTGTCACTCTGTTCTTCTCTGTGGCCTTTGCCTTTTTAGAGGAAGAGTTCTAGGCATCTATAAATGAACCATTCTCTTTGTCTCCCGCTCTCCCCTTCCTTGTCTGTCTGTCTGTCTCTCTCTCAGTTGCGTCAATGAAGGATCGGAGGCAGAGCGTAGGAGCAGGTACTCCCTGGTGCTTTCATCCTCCACCCGTCCTTTCCTGCACTACTGTCTGTGATCAGTCTCCTCCCCCACCTGCAACCCTTGGAATGTTGCATGTCCGTCTTTTCCTTGCGCGTGTCTGTCCCCTTTTCATGTGCATCATCTGTGAATGATCTGCAAAGAAATATTGTGAGAAGGAAATTGGATGTGGTTATTAATGGCAATATTTTGAGCAGTAATTTGGTTTCTTGTCTACCTATGGTCATCAAATCTGAATAATACTTGCAAAAGGTAGTTGTATTCTTTACTGGGGAAGTTCACCAGACATATACTTGCTCTCCCAATCTTGTAAACCTTGCATGTGTCATCATGGGAGCGGCTTAGGACTGCATGGGTGGGTGCTAGGGGTGTTTGCCAATCACTTGGATCTATGTTTGCATGTGAGATGCCAGGTTTCCGTCAAGGGCTTTTGTCAAGGTTTATTTTGTGGGACATGGGACTAAATAGCTTACTGAGTCTGCACACTGCCTGTATTCCACCTCTCTATCATTCTATGTGTCATCTGTTATGCTCTGAACGCAGAAGAAGAGGGACGGCTATTGCATTATACCTCACGCCTTCAGCAATCTACTCCAAGAATACTGTGGTTTGTTTCGTCTGGGGACTTGAAGTAGCAGCAACTCTGTCATTTCTAGTGTATCAGTGTGGTTTCAGGCAATTATGTGTGAAGTTCAAGCTTAGGACTTGGAACACGGCGACATGGATGTATAGACATCATGTTAATTATGTCCATGTAGGTCTAGCACTTCAAGAAAGGACCTCAATACTCCTCAATCACATATTTTGTTTTGAATTCTACATGGATGAGCTGCACTGTGTGTGTTCAGCTGGATGGTCTAATTGCAAAACCGCTGTAAACTATCTCTACTACAGAAGCTTCACTGGCAATAGATACCCCTTTCACTGTGAGCTTCTTCCACATGCTCCCATTTTATTGCTCTGGGTTCACCTCTTTTTCTTTGGAACGCAAAGGATACTACAAACTCTTCCATTGTGGTTGCTCTCCAGTGCTGTAAATGTCAGGGAGCCCTAACCACTGGGATGCGAATACCTCACTTCTGTTGTTTTTGGTAGTCTATTGGTAAATTGGTAAAAACGTTGTTGCAAGCTAAACATCAATTTTTGCCTGATTTTTGCCTGATTCACAGAGCATTTTTCAATGGGATTGCCCCATTCTAAAATGCTTCTTTGAATCAGGCGCTTAGTATTTATTGTATTCGGTGTGTTGCCAGTACAAGAAGACTTTGGGACACCGCAGATCTACCCATTTATGCATAATCAAAACACAAGAGCAGAGGTGCATTTATTAAATATTTCCTTGTTTTTCATCCTACTAATAACCACAGTTTTCAAACCTCCCTTCCTTCCCACTACCCCAGCGAAGATACCACAAGCACCTCCCTCCAATGCAGAAATAATTATTTAAAATGTTTTTGTTTGAAATCATCATGGCTGTGATTACATTTGGCTGATAGCAGGTCCATCATGATGTTTCTTGTGCAGTAGTTCCTAGCACAGAGGTTTAATTATCCTATGGCTACTCAGTTGTTTTGGACTATTCATCCCATGGTCCCTCATCATTGACTTTTCTGGGTAGGGTTGATGGAATTTGTGGTCCAAAACATCCATAGAGCAATAGGTTTCAGACCCTTTGCAGCAAATCTCTCCATTCTATCCATACCATAGGTCTGTGCCCTTCCAGATTCCCAGTCAGGTTCCATGCTTGGTGGACAGCACACTATTACTCAATCTCTTTTTCTGATATGATATTCTCTATGGTCTTTGTCAAACCACAAACACCTACCCCCAAAGACAACTTTACGCCAGTCATCAAAGTTTTGCTTATCTCCTTCAGTAGCCTCCCTGAAGTGGCTTGAACTTGTCCCATTCCCAAATAAAAAGCATACATGACACGTTACACTCACCCTTGCAGCATGTGTTGTGTGTGCTGGCTCTGAATTTGTGCATATACGTTATTCACCAGTATGTTTTATAGGTGTATGGTTAAAGTTATTTCATTATGAATTTTCTTCTGACGAGCATTACTTTCAGGTGGCTAATGCGTCTGCCACCAGGGCTGGGTCTGATGGCCTTTCACACTGCTTCTCCCCCGTCTGGTCCTGAAGGTCTTCTAAATTATGTTTTTAAAAATGCAGCGGCCCACTATGTTAAACTCATCCCATTCCACTCCTGCAGACAATCACACATCAGCCCCCTCAACCACCCCCGCCTCCCCACCCCCAACAGCCTGCACTCTACCTGGTGCACTCTGGTTAATGGACATTACCTGAAAATCTGATAGTAGCGTGTACGCTACCACTGAAAAGTGTCTGGACAGCAGATGTGGCCTCATATATGCACCGGGGCCACATCCAAACTCCCGCCTCGGCGGAATACCTAGAGGCCCTGAACTGGAAGACCCTCATCTATCTAACATCAAAGGGGACTTGCCCTAACCATGCAGAATGCTCGATTAGATGGGTCACTAGAGGTAGCAATTGAAGCGCGCTTAGTTTGACTATGGGGATAAGACATGTTACGCACTTGGTTGGATTGCCCTATCTAATAACCAAAGGGGCTTGCCCATGCACTCAGAACACTTGATTCATAGGCTTACTGGAGGAAGAGATGAGGTGCGTCAGTTGAACTTGGGGTATAGGACATGGTATGCATTTAGATGACCTGAAAGCT
Source organism: Ambystoma mexicanum (assembly GCF_040938575.1). Classification (NCBI taxonomy): domain Eukaryota; kingdom Metazoa; phylum Chordata; class Amphibia; order Caudata; family Ambystomatidae; genus Ambystoma; species Ambystoma mexicanum. Next base: position 990,435,225 of record NC_090921.1, read on the forward strand.
CATCCTCTCTCCCTTCTTTCAGACTTTCTGTTTCTCTCCCTCCCCTTCGTTGTTGTTTTTTGCATTATCATGTACATTGTACTGTTTTTCTAATATTTTGTAATGGCGCTTTTGGCAAAAGGTGCTTTATAAATTCAATAAATTAAATAAAATTTGGGAATAGGAATGGTGACGCGCTAAGATGCTCCTGGTGGGCATTAAACACATCGCAGTGAGACAGTTGTTTCTTTGGGGACAGGAAATATATCAAAATGTAACAGGTAGTACATTTACAAAATCGGCAGAGGTCATGCCATTGGGTTGGACGTAGATATGTGGGTGGCCTGGCACTACATCTAACTTACACATGAGGTTCCACTCAAAGCATTACGCCTACAAAGTTTCAGCCCACCCATGACGCTCCAATTTACTTGCTAGCAACCCCTTCACATCGATAACTGCTCAGGGTAGCCGCTGAACCGCTTAGTGGTTACATGCAAGTATCCTCTGGCATTGCGCTTATTAGAGTACTTTGCTGATCTAAGACACATAGAAGCTATGTCTATGTAATTTATTTGCCTATTGCACTAAAAGAATCCCATGATCCTGGTCCTTCTCCATGGTAGCATAGTACCCCCACTAGAAGATGCACTCGGATGACCAGCCTATCGCCTTGGGAGACTTGGAGGTAACCGGACCACAGTGCTAGAATAAAATTGGACAAAGCGTTATCGAAGATAAACTTTTGTGACTCTTGGTTACAGAGGCTCACATGAGCCCTATGAAATCGGATTTCCATAGATGGAGCAGCAAGGAGAGGCATCTTTACTGGCCATCTGTTCTATACTAATAAGTTTGCTTCAAGGGGATGTTAGTTCATCCCTGGAAAGTGACGTAGTTAAGTGGAGAGCATTGCTCTGGTAAATGTTCGTGCTGGTGTTTAGTTTTCAGACTTCTGATGCGCTCCAAGGGGCATCTGTTTTTGATTTCCAGGGAGTTCCAATCTATGTCATTGGAGCGCTTGGGCTGGAAGAGGAAAGTCAACCAGATCTCCACTTGACCCATGACCCCTGTTCAGTATGCAATGCCCCAGATAATTCGAATTCATGGCACACTGCGTTTCTAACTGTTAATGTTACGTTTTACAAAAATGTTGCAAACACTCAAAGAGAACCCTTTATAAGTGGCTCTTTGGCCATATAGGGGTTTTCCCTTCAGTGCTTTTGTGTCACTACTGTGCACATGCAGGAAACCTGACTGTCCCAGTCTCAGCAGCAACAATTAAGAGCTGTATAGTAACTTAAATATCTTAGCACGCAGAATCTTTCTTAAAAGCCACCTACCCCTTATGACCATTGATAATTCAAAAAAATGGTAACTGAAGAATGTTAGCGTGCCAACGTATTCATAAAATCCTTGTTGAATGTCTCAGTATTGATTGTCTATTCAATAAGGTTCTTCATAATTATAGAACTTTAGAAAATTGAGTTGCACATTTAAACAAGATATGCTATTCAATAAATATCAGTCAAATCTAACGTGTTTCATTCGGTGTGAGATTCTTCGTGGCAAACTAATTGAATTCTTTGCAACAATATCTGTTCCCAGCACATTCATGCATTTTATGGATGGACATTGGTGCTTCCAATGTGCTAGAGTATCGTATTCTAACAGGATATGTTATCTTGTTGAAGTCACAAAATATACTCTTAAATCAAGTTATTATTTAAGTCTGTTCTCTAGCTTAGCCTTATGGGATCTTTTTTTATTTAATGTTCAGAAGTGTTTATGCTTCTTCTTTTACTCAACATTGCAAAAAATAGAACAGACATTGGCTCAGGGCTGATGCCATTTATTGCATGAGCATTTACACATCGTAATTCTATATCATTTCTGTATGGTCTGTCCATATTATCAGCAAGAGGAATTATGACCAGCAATAATCTCACATATTGCACCAAATGCACGAATACCTGTATGTGTGAAACTAAGAGCTCAAAATGGTCCTGTTCTAAAGGCCATTTGAGTAAGTCTGAATTTACTAGTTGGGAACTCAATTTGTTAGTGCCAGGAGCTCACACAATTCACTACTGGACAAAAGCAACTCCAGGGCGGCATTTCTCACTTTAGTTATTGATTCATGTGTGTCGTGAATCAACCCTATTTAAAGTCACGAAGACTTGCGATTGCCCCTCCAATCACTTGGAAGATTCCTTGGCGTTTGGCTCAACGCCGAAAACACAGCGGTTCTGTGAGGGCTGCAGCATCCAGCATTCCGTGTTGGTACTCGAGTCAGGCGCTACGGTCACGTGATTGTAACGCTTACCTGAACTCTGCGGGAACGCCCTGAGAGATCTTTACAAATCGTTTCTTCAAGGAACAGAGAATTACTGTGGAAACATCAAACAATAACTTTCCTTAATATCCACCCCTTGGGATTTTTCTCTTTCAACAGACTGTTTAGGATTTTAGTCCCCAAGTATACCCCCAGGCTCACCTGATTATTATTTTTTATGAGCTCTCCATCCTGTTTTCACACAGGGGCGCAAGTCCTGAAGAATGTTGGTATTATGGAGGCAGCAACATTAAAGGGGGGGTAGATGATTAGAGAGTTCTAGAACATGAGGTAAACCCTAACTCTAGTCATCCTTATCCTAAATACCTAAGTGAAGTTTAAGGGAAAAGGAATAACCCTATAATAACCAATGGTAGTGAGTGTAACAACCCTCCACCTAATGCTTCAGAAAATATACATATAAGGGATTGACTATCGAGTGATGTGCGGGTAATTTACATTTATCAACTTGGCTGAGGAGAAATTTCGTTATTTTAATATCAACAGCAATTACACAAAAGCCTGAAAACAATGCCTAAAATGTCAGAGGCAACTCCACTCGAAAAAACGAACACGCAGACAATTATATGTTTGACTCATCGAGTAGAGGCGCGCCTCTTGAAAACACTAGCAGCTATGATAATTATGCCACAGCTGCGTGCACTCCTTGCCAGCAGTTACAACTGTCAACTGAGGCTAGAAATTCGCCGCGTAAACGGTGACAAAAAGAAACACTGACTAGCATAAGAATATTAGAGACTAAACCTTCGCAATTACAACAACACCACAAAAGAATACTTGCGAATTGTTCCAGTATCCCTGCCGGTATTCACTGAGGAGAAGTTTCACAACACGACGGAAAAAGAATGAAATGTAAGGGACTGGAACTAGACTAAATGGAAGGGAGGCGGGGAAGAAGAAATGAGTAGAAACTACGGGCAAGGGCAAGGGCTCTGACTGGAAACAGCTGAGGAACTTCCTGAGAGACCGCGGTAAGCGTTAGTACTGCAAGCAGTCAACGATGCGAAGCGCGAGTCTCCAGGTGAGCCTGCAATATATAGGAAAATACTGAAATAGGCTAGACCTGTGAGAGTAGTCTCTGGATGGGTCAATGAGGTGGCCATTGCAGGAAAACAGGAAGTCCTATTGATTCAATGGAAATTACCGGTCTATCCCCAGGCAACACCACTATCTGCCTGGAATTAACCCTTAAGACTACTATTAACCTACGAACTGGCCTGTGATCATGACAGTGATACGCACGGACCATCATTCACGTCTGTATGAGACTACTACTTATTCTTGCTGCGCACACGGAACGGTGCTCCTTAACTGAGTTCTACAGCCAGTTTTGTAGTATCCGCTTTCTGCAATCTTGTTTCTTGAACCTGTTTTGACTCCTTGGCCTGTTATTACGGATTGCCCATTTAAAACTATCCATGATTCTGGTATTCAGCTCCTTCGGATTGATTCCTGTTACTCCTGACATGGCATACGTCACCTGGATTCCCACTGCCTACCGTTTTGTTACGTCGCGACCCCGGAACTCTGCAACTCAGCGTTATCGCTTCTGAAATCTGGTCAAGTACCTCCCACTCCCGCTTGGACCCGCTGCTTACCTGTATTTTCCTCTCTTTCATTTCCATTCCTTTACTCCTTCTATCCTTGTTTATTTTGCCCCCTCCTCCATACCTCCATACACGGACTCATTTACCTGCACCCTGGGACGCTCTGCTGAACCATGAGGATTGTTTCATTTGGACACAAGAGTGACTGTTTTGGACGCTCTCCTGTTATTCTTTGGTCTCTCTTTTCACTAAATACCGGGACGCTCTGCAGTACGACTCAAACTGTTGTCAATCCTTTTCTGTTGGGATTACGAGACTTCTCCTGGACCTTCTTTATCTGGTTCTTCATTCCATTTCCTCCGTTGTGGCCAAATAGGTTTCGGGTTTTGTTCTTCACGGAGCAGGTAAGAGTGGGAAATAGGGGGTAGTGTCGGATACGGTTGGTACTTTTGATCAAAGTAGTAAACAGCTGTTATTGTTGTTTCCTCTAGCCCTGTTGCTGCTGCTCCTGCCTTTTTGCTCAAGCCCCTATTCTGTTAGGTGCTTTCTCATACTCCTACAGACTGTGCTCTTGTGAGGAAAGTTTGGCTGCAAATTGGCTTCAGGCAAAGAGCGGGTTGTGATAAAGATTGTTTGGTTTTGACAGATTAAGGAGGCTCTATTATCATCCTGTGAAATGGATCTGGGGCCAGATCCAGTACAGGCGCTCATGCAAGCCTTGTCAGGCTTGCGTGCAGATATGGCATCGGCCCATATGACTTTAAACCAACGTATGGACGTGTTACAGAGCGTTGTACAACCGTTGCCTCCTGATGAGGAATTTGGTGAGGCTGCAGCAGTTGCAGGCCCCCCGACAATCCCAGTTGTCCCTCCTGCTCCGACCCCAGTGGTATTGCCCGGGTCTTTTCCTTTTGCTCCACCAGAACGTTTTATGGGAAACCCTAAAAAGTATCACACTTTCGTAAACCAGTGCCGTTTGCATTTTCTTTGCCGACCCCTGGCTTTTCCAGATGCCACAACGAAAGCTGCTTTTGTTCTGTCCCATTTGGGTGGGACGGCAGCTGCCTGGGCTAACCCTCTTTTAGAGGGGGATGACCCGGTGTTGTATAACTTTGACACTCTCATCCAAGCTATGGATGCGGTGTTTGACATGAGACACAAGGCGCAAGCCTCTGATCTTGAATTTCTGGCCATCACTCAGGGAAAAACGGACCTTGTGACCTATCTTGCTCGCTTTAACCAGCTAGCGGTTGAAACCTCGTGGCCAGAGCAAAAGAAAGCCGCTGTCTTTTATAAGGGCCTTTCCGACGAACTTAAAGGCGCCCAAGCAGTAGTACCAGCAGTACCGTCTGTTTTTTCAGAACTGGTTGACCTAGTCTTACAAGTTGATGCCAGACAGCGGCATAGACGGGGAGAACTCAGACACCCGGAACTCCGCACCTCCGGCAAGCCAGACACAGGTACTGCCAGCGCTTCAAGTGAAGCAGAGCCCATGCAAATAGGGGCTATCAGAGGGCCTTTGTCCAAGACAGAACGGGAAAGACGCATGCTTCACAATCTTTGTTTTTATTGTGGCCAGGCAGGTCACTACATTCGTGTCTGTCCCAAAAGACCAGCTAAATTGGCGGGAAACGCCAAGACTCTTCCTTAACTCGAGCCTGCAGGACGAGTCAGCAGATACAAGACTCAGGGGTCAGTTGTTCTCCCTCTCGCGTATACCTTCATATGTCCTTTTCGGCTCCTGGTTTGGAGGCATTTTCCAGGCTTGTCATGATCGATTCCGGCGCAAGTGGGAATTACATGGACGTCCAGCTGGCTAATCGCCATGGATTATCCATTATAATCAAAGAGATCCCGGAAGAAGTACATTCCGTTGATGGTTCCCGTCTGATATCAGGTCAGATAACGGAACAGACGGGGCCTCTTCGGATGTCAACTGCTGACGGTCACTCGAAGTAAATTATGTTTGACCTTATTTCAGCTCCACAATTCGGGATTATTCTCGGCCTTTCTTGGTTGCAAACACATAATCCTGTTATTGATTGGTTCGAGCAAACAGTGCAATTCTCTTCCGTACATTGCCGCAAGCGATGTCTGGACTCTCCGGTTATTCCAGAGCTCTCGCCTTGCTTGGCTATGGTCGCAAATGTGTCCTCGGTTAATGCCACGTCGCAAACACCTACCCCAGAGTTACCTGAGATATACAGGCAGTATGTTGAGGTCTTTGACAAGAAGTTATCTGAAAAGCTTCCTCCGCACCGAAGTTATGATTGCCCAATTGATTTGGTCCCTGGGGCAGTGATTCCACATGGCAGGGTTTACTGCCTGACACAAAAGGAGGAGGACCATCTATGAGAATACGTAGACAATGCCCTACGGCTGGGGCATATTTGGCCATCTCACTCTCCTGCAGCGTCCCCCATGTTTTTTGTGCCCAAAAAAGAGGGGGACTTACGTCCTTGTGTGGACTATAGAGCTCTAAACAAAATCACTGTAAAAAATCAGTATCCACTGCCTTTTATATCCGAACTGCTCGACAAAATGACCTCCTCCACCATTTTTACCAAGTTGGATTGAAGAGGGGCTTACAATTTGGTCAGGATGCGAAAGGGGGACGAGCGGAAGACCGCGTTTAAAACCAAGTTCGGTCTATATGAATACTGTGTAATGCCCTTCGGCCTCTGTAACGCCCCTGCCACCTTCCAGCATTTTGTCAACGATATTTTCAGGGACATGCTGGATTGTTATGTAGTGGCATACCTGGACGATATCTTGATTTTCTCTGATAATTTGTCTCAACACGTTCAGCATGTTTGCTCTGTTTTGCAACGTTTACGAGAAAACTTCTTATACGCAAAACTGGAAAAGTGTGTTTTTCATGCATCCTCAGTTGAATTCTTAGGGTTCCAAATATCAGCAGAAGGAGTCCATATGTGTGCTTCAAAAGTCCAGGCAGTGGCCGAGTGGCCTGTCCCTACTTCTGTAAATGCCTTACAATCCTTCTTGGGCTTTGCGACTTTTATCGCAGATTCATTGTTTCCTTTTCAGAAATCGTAGCTCCCCTTACACGCCTTACCAGCCCTACCGTTCCTTTTGTATGGAACCCTGATGCACAGTTTGCCTTTCAAGCTTTGAAAGAGGCCTTTACAACAGTGCCTGTTCTACAACATCCAAACCCATCTCTCCCGTTTATTGTAGAAGCTGATGCCTCTGCTGTTTCTGTAGGAGCTATCCTTTTGCAAATCTGCTCTTCTACGCAACAGTTGCACCCTGTGGCATTTTTCACCCGGAAGTTGTCCCCTGCTGAACGCAATTTACGTCACGATTCTGGCGTGCATGAACCACTGCTCCAGGCATCGATGCTCGTCTATCTTCAGCATATCATCCACAGAGAGACGGTCAAACGGAGCGTACTAATGCTACCATGGAACAGTACCTCTGCTGTCTATCTCTACAACATCAGTCAGATTGGTTGTGTGTGTTGGGGATCGCTGAATTCGCCTACAACAATTCCCGACATTCATCGGTGGGGTGTTCTGTTTTACGCCTAGTATGGCCTGCACCCGAGGACTCTTCCTGCCATCCTTCCTTCTTTAGACCGGGTTCCTGCTGCTAAGAAAATGAGGGATTCACTGCTCTCTATACGTACCTCTGTTCTTTGCCACCTCCAAGCCGCCCAGCATCGCACTAAGGAACAAGCAGAGAAACATCGCTCTCCAGCCCCTGTTTACACTCCAGGTGACCGGTTATGGTTATCAACCAAGCACCTTACTCTTCGGGGCAAGAAGAAGCTTCTGCCATGCTATCTAGGCCCCTATGAGGTTTTGCATTGCATCAATCCAGCTGCCGTGCGTCTACGAATCCCTTCCACTTGGCGTGTACACTCTGTGTTTCATGTTTCCTTACTCCGTCCATATGTTTCTGGCACTCGTCTCCCTGTATCCCCAGCTCCACTGAAAGTGCAGGGTGAAGAAGAATATGAGGGTAATGCAATTTTGGACACCCGAGTGAGGAACGGGGTGCGCTCATATTTGATCGATTAGAAAGGCTATGGCCGGAAGACAGGACTTGGGAACCGGCTTCCAATCTACATGCTCCTCGACTTTTGCGCTCCTTTTGGCAAACACACCTGCGAGATTCCAGGGAGCGCTGCCCTTTGCACGGGGGTACTATCGTGAATCAACCCTATTTAAAGTCACGAAGACTTGCGATTGCCCCTCCAATCACTTGGAAGATTCCTTGGCGTTTGGCTCAATGCCGAAAACACGGCGGTTCTGTGTGGACTGCAGCATCCAGCATTCTGTGTTAGTACTCGAGTCAGGCGCTACGGTCATGTGATACGCACGGACCATCATTCACGTCTGTATGCGAGTACTACTTATTCTTGCTGGTATTCGGCTCCTTCGGATTGATTCCTGTTACCCCTGGCACGGCATACGTTACCTGGATTCCCACTGCCTACCATTTTGTTACGTTGCAACCCCGGAACTCTGCAACTCAGCGTTATCGCTTCTGAAATCTGGTCAAGTACCTCCCGCGCCCGCTTCGACCCACTGCTTACCTGTATTTTCCTCTCTTTCATTTCCATTCCTTTACTCCTTCCATCCTTGTTTATTTTGCCCCCTCCTCCATACACGGACTCATTTACCTGCACCCTGGGACGCTCTGCTGAACCACGAGGATTGTTTCATTCGGACACAAGAGTGACTGTTGTGGACGCTCTCCTGTTTTGTTCTTTGGTCACTCTTTTCACTAAATACCGGGACGTTCTGCAGTACGACACGAACTGTTGTCAATCCTATTCTGTTGGGATTACGGGACTTCTCCTGGACCTTCTTTATCTGGTTCTTCATTCCATTTCCTCTGTTGTGGCCAAGTAGGTTTCGGGTCTTGTTCTTCACGGAGCAGGTAAGAGTGGGAAATAGGGGGTGGTGTCGGATACGGTTGGTACTTTTGATCAAAGTAGTAAGCAGCTGTTATTGTTGTTTCCTCTAGCTCTGTTGCTGCTGCTCCTGCCTTTTCACTCAAGCCCCTAGTCTGTTAGGTGCTTTCTCATACTCCTACAGACTGTGCTGTTGTGAGGAAAGTTTGGCTGCAAATTGGCTTCAGGCAAAGAGGGGGTTGTGATAAAGATTGTCTGGTTTTGACAATGTGTTCATTTCTATGGCGAAGTCTAAGCCATTAAGTAGTCCACTGTTGTTAGTAGGAAAGCAGCCAAGTGTTGCATAGGGAAAGGCCCGGCCCACCCTACCCTACAGAGGTGGGGAGGGGTCATGAAAGTTCCTGATTACTTGAGGGGTAGAATTCCCAAGAAAGGTGCAAATTTACATGGAAGGTGCTCGAACGTAGAAGCCATGACCTCCAGACATAACCTTGTTGCAGCTGGAAGAAGAGAAGGAAGAACTGTAAGCCTGGGCATACCAATGGAATTTCCAGATTAAAAAGAGTGTCCATGATGATAGTGTGGGTGATGCGATGCAGAGGAACTTAAGCTAGGTATGTTTCGCGATCGGGAGCCAGTTGAGCAAGGTGATGGGAGATGTGATGAAAGTTGTGGTTCATTTGGCAGGCATGTCACAATACTTTGTACTTTCTACAGTTTTAATATAGAAGAGAGGTGAAGGAGGAGGTAGAGGCTATTGTCGCAGTCTAGGCTGAATGAGAGGAAATCATGCATTGGCGATTGTGACTTGGATCAGGAAGGAGCAGTGTGCAAGGGCTTTTTATCAAGTTCAAGAAAGAAAACAGCCTTTGATGATGTAGAGGATTTGGTTGGACGGAGAAAGGTTGCCAGTGAGGTTAAAACTGTCTTTTTCAACCATGGCTTGGAAAGTTGGCATAGGCATTGGGCAGCAGGATGTCCATGTGCCAGTATGGCCGTTTAGATTAAGAATATCAGTTTTTTACCCTTTATCTGCAAACCAACTGGCTTCCATTCTGGTATGAAAAGCTTCTATGCAGCAGGAGATGGATATGGCAGAGAAAGAAGGGTCATTGTTTAGATGAATAAGGATCGGAGTGTCATCATCGTAGGAGTAGATGGAAAACCAAACACTTGATGAGAGCATTGAGAGGTCAAAGGTAAACTTAAAAAAGGAGGGCTGACAGAACAGAGCTATGAGAAACTCTGTGGAATTGGAGTTAAAACTTTAACAGTAATGAGCAATTGAAACACCTTGGTGAGGAAATCCAGGCTACAGCAGAGCCAAAAGCTTCAGCAGGATGGAGTTGGGAAAGGCGGGTAGGGTGATCACAGCGTCAAACACACCAGAAAGGTCCAAGTAGATCAATGCACCCACTCCATTACTGACGGAAAGCATAAAGATCGACCATGACAGACACAAGATCAGCTGAGTACATCTTGCTGGACATAGCTTTACAGACATAGAGCAGATCATGGCATTCAAAGGATTGCACTAAGGAGGGGACAACAAGCACTTGAGTTTAGAAGGGGGTGGATGGCTGGAAATGCAGAAGTAATTCATCAGGACTGCAAGAGTGAAAGTTGTTTTTGCAGAATGCCACAACACTTGCTTTAGGGGAAGTTGGATCGATGCACTTGAGCAGGCAAGAAAAAAAGCTATTTGAGTGATGGTTCAAACTCTTTGACTAAAGTGTAGGGGATAGATATGGCAGGGACCTGAGATAGCAGGGAATTGAGGAATTGTTGAATTTTCTTAATCACCTGACAATGCTGGGGTTGCTGTTCCTGAAATAGTTTTCAGAAAAAAGGGGCTAAGGCAAAAGTATGCATTTGTTTACAGAAGCAAGCAGTGTTGGGGACTATGGATAGTCTTGAGATTTGTTCTAAAAAATGTAATTTTATGGTTGATCCCGTTACTGTATCAAAGCGTAACATCAGTGACAGCAAGGTCTGTCTAAATGTTATGATTTGTATACTACTTGAAATATATCAATATGGGTACAATAAACTTCTGGATTTTTACATTTATACTGTATCACCCTAATCAAGTGAACAGAACTATAGATTAAAACACTTATGTAAAATAAAGTGTGAAAAGGAGAAAAGTGGAAGACTGGAAAACTGGTATGGGTGGGGTCACAAGCTGATAGATCTAGAGACAACTCAGCAAGATGTTAGTTCCAAGGGCCTTTATTAAAACAACAGAAAACTAAGGGATAAAGGATGACTACGGTAAAGAGGGAGAAAACAATAAAATCAAACTTTCCTTTCAGGACTGAAGTTCTCTGCCCTTCCCTCTCTACCTTAGATTCCCTCTTCCTAGCAGTGATCAGAAAGTCATTCACATTCTCTGGGACTTCAAGTGCCTGGCATCTCTTTCTTGGCTAATGTATCTTTCTTGTAGAGTCACTGTTTGTCTGCTTCTCATCTGTGTACCTTGGCACTAACATAGGCATTAAGATCGGTTAGTCATCTCACTGTTTAGGATCCTGGCTAAGATCACCTGCAGCAACTGTATTGCTGTTGCATGCCCCTTCTTGGGTTTCAGGGGACTGTTTTAGCTCACCCTCTCTACCAGCTCAGGAGTCTGTAGAAGACTAGCTGCTGATCAACCTTCTCTCACTTTTACTTCTTTCGTCTCTTCCTTCCTCACTTCTTCTGTACTACTTGTCATTTCCTTTTTCTTTCCTCCTGGAGTTCTCCTCTCCTTTCCTCCTTAACTTTCCTCAGTGCACTAATCTAGCTCTCTCTTTACCATTCATGACTGCTCCTCCACTTTCTCTTCCTCTGCTTCACCTCCTCTCCTCATCCTACTGATGTTGACTCCTCCTTCTTTCTTCTTCTAAGCCCCTTTCAAATTCCCCCTCCTCCTTCTATTAATATTCTCTCCGTGCCTCTCCTCCTTCTCTGTCTCCTTTCACCTCCTCTTCTCTTAATTCCTCTTTCACTTTCAATTGATGTCTCCTCCTCGCTAGTCCTCTTTCACCTTCTCCTTTTGTCTCATTGCCTCTATTTTTCCCTGGCCCTCCTCTCCTTTCTACAAGATATAAGACTCTCTTCTCTTCCTTTCTGTTTTGACAACCCCCAACACAATACTTCCCCTCCCCCACTACCATAACAATCTACTTTTCATAGGAGAGCGAGCCTGCCTGTTGACTAGATACCTTTTGGTTACTTTCATCTAAGGCCTTCATTCTGGTTAGCTCATTGATTGGCTTCTGGCATTGGAACTACAAATCACTCAGCTGCATCTGTTTTGGTTTTGTGCACTCGTGCAGGCCCACGGCCCGAGACTTCATTAAGGCTGACCACCACCTTTGAACTGTTCCACTTTGCTTCACCAGCAGGGGGCCAGAACAAGGGATTGTGTTCCTGTGTGCGAGGTGGGATCTTGCTTCATTCTTCCTGGTTTGGACAAAGGTTTGTAGGCCAGTACTCTTCAGATTTATGGGCCTCAGCACGCGGGAGTTGGGTCTGTATGAGGTGGCACAACTCAAACCATTTGTTGATGATTAAATCCTTGAGTTGCAGGTGTCTGCTGGAGCTGCGCCACGTGGTGAAGTATGCATCGATCTAGGCTGCAAGCACACATTTCGCTGTAGAAGCTCTTTAATGGAATGTTTGGCCTTGAGACAAGAGTTTTATCTTTACTAGGTGCTTTTGATGCATGGATAGTGACCTCAAGCAATGCTAGCAAAGAGAAGCCTGAAGGTGGGAAGGGCAAAGACAGAACAGGTGGGTTTTATAGTCCCTTCCTCAATAAAGGGCTTTCCACTATGCCCCCTGGTCTTTCCCCAGAACTGGAGGGTTGGAGTTGGGGGTTCTACACATCTGGGAAATCCCCAGTTTTCCATTGCATTATGATTAGACAAATAGCCCCTACTCTACCCGAGGGTTGGTTTATTGGCGCACACACCCATGGGAAGATCTCTTTCTACTTTCATATGAGAGTGGTGAGGTGGCACTGTTCTAAGGCTGAGATGGACAGCAAAGCTAGGTTGTTCACCTGTGCACCACCTCAGGCCCTAAATCACTAAGTTGGTGGCAAGACCCAGTCCCAGTGGTCACTATAGTCCCATTATGCAGCCTACTATTTGTAACCTTGTCACATACCTCTACTCTTTCTTTGAGCATCCATCTCTTTACAGGGTCCAATATACAGTGCATCCATTGCATTGTCCGTAAAAAGTCACTGGGCCATTCCCAGTTGATCAGACCCTCCCCAATTAGACACCTATGCTATCCTGCCTCCCCGGTTCTTTGATTTGTGTAGTGGGCATACGTGTTTGCTTGAATACTTGATCCGCATCTCTGGAGTTCACCAATCCCCTTTGCTTTATCCACCATCTCTTTAGGTAACCGAAGAATCATGGCCATTCTTCAAGTATTTTATTTACTGCCTATCTCAACTTGAACCTTGGGCCTTAGGATACATTGCCTAATCACTGTGTACACATATCATTAGTACAGTTTTCTAAGCCAGTAATGCCAATGTAAGAAGACATGTCTATGATGGCTGCACCAACATATACAAGTATTCCAATGCAAAAGACACTCGGCTTTGCCGATAATACCTGTAATAAATTAGCCATGCTGGCTTGCCAATATATGCCAGTATTCTCACGTACGTACCCACTCATATTGGCTTTGCTCTGAATGCCAGGGATACCACTGTGAGAAATAAATACCCATGCTGGCTCTGCCAGTAAATTTCAGTATTGCTGTGTAAGGACATCCTCATGTTTACTTTGCCCATAATGCCAGTAACTATAGGAAAACATGTGAATGTTGGATGTGCCAATATATTCTAGTATTCCCATGCAAGAGCACACTTAAGTTGACTTTGCTCATAATGCCACTTTAAGAAAACATCTCCATGCTGACAGTGCCAGTATATACCAAACACTCCTGTTGACTTTGCCCATAATTCCATTAATGCCTTTGTAAGAAACAAAGTCGATGATGACTGTGCCACTATATCCCTGAATTCCTATTTAAGAACACCCTTATGTTGGCTTTGCACATTATGCCAGTAATACTGCTGTTTGAAGACATTTCAAAGGCTGGCTGCAACAATATGTTCCAGTATTCCCACATGAGTATACACTCATGTTGGCTTTGCCAATAATGCTATGAATGCAACTCTAAGTAAATATGGCTATGGTGGCTGTGCCAATATATACCAGCATTGCCCGTCACTTCTGGCACATTGATGACACTTCTTAACCCCCCACCACCATAGTCACCACCCCTACTCCCCACGCACACATTACACATACACACTGCCATCACACCCTCCAAACACATGCAATTATGCACACATGAACACATTCACAGACACACAACCCCAACCATGCACCCATGCATGCCTACATATACACACACAAAATTATTTTTTTCTTTGCATACCAGCTTGTCTCAGCTCTAGACATTCGCCCCACACTGATGCATGGATGGCCTGCCCTGTGGACATCTAAGTCAGGAAACAGACGGAGGTGTCAATCAAACAACTCTCCTGGAGATCTATTTCTGGCATTTGTGGAAAACTGGTTTCCCCCAGAGCACAGCCAAGGAGGTTTCCTCAGGTGCTAGTAGCAGCAGAGGGTGTGCTCAGGTTTTCACTGGGCCAGCTTTGGTCCCTCCATAATGGGTGGCAGGTTTTCACCCTGTTCCCATTATGGAAGAGCCCCCACTGCCCTAGATTCTTCCTCCTTTCTCCCCAGAGCCCTGAAAACAAACGCTTGGCAGTCTGATCCAGCAAGCCAGATCTGTTCATATGACTATGGCGATGTGAGTTTAACCTTTGCAGGGTTAACATCTGTGATCTCTATTCTGATGCATATGTTGCAGGCTGAGGTGTCAACAGACAATTTAAAGCCAGATGTCTAGTTCAATGCATATTTATTATAACAACAGAAAACAAATTATTAAAAGATGGCGGCAGTAAAGGGGATCAAACAAACAAGTCAAAATTTCCTTTTAGCCCTTTAGTTCTCAGGTGGCCCCTCCCGCCCTTATGTTGTGCCTTTCTGGTAGTGATCAAAGGGTCATTCCCAATCTCTGAGGTTTTAAGTGCCTGGCACTTCCTTCTTGGCTATAATGTCTTTCTTGTCCAGATGTTGTTAATCATTTGATCATCCTAGATACCTTGGGGCCACCACTGCAGAGGTTAGTTATCTGGCTCTGTGATATGCCCCTTCTTAGGTTGCTAGCAGCTGTTTTGGCTCCTACTCCTCTAAAAACTCTAGAGACACTGTAGAAGTCCAGCCCCAAGCCTCTCTCCTATCTACTCCTTTTGTCTTTAACCTTCTCTCCTCCACTGTACTATTTGTTTCTTTCCTTACTTCTGGCCATGTCCTTTCCTATCCTTCATGACATAGTGCAAATCAATAATGTGACTCTCTCTTCTTGTGTCTGCTCCTCCACTTTCTCTTCCTCCTAATACTCCTCACCACTTCCTCTTTATACTTTCCCCTTTCTTCTCTGCTTTTCTCCCTCCTCCAGTTCGCTTCTTCTTAACCCCTATTTTAACTTCCCCTCTCCTGCTCATATTTATATTATGTCCTCCTCCTATGCACCTCCTCTTACATCTCCTGTTTGCCTCAGCCTATTCCTCTCCTCATCTTTTATTTTTAAAAGTAGTATTTTATTATTGTTACATGTTTCAACAGTCTCCGGGATAATCTGGTATTCAACAAGAAAACCTTATCAAGCATAAATCAAAATCAGCCCCCATCTCTCTCCCCTTCCCTGCCCCATCCCTCCCCAGGGGTACTCTCGGGCATTCAAATTCAATTTCAGCAGATTATCAAGGGAGCACATATGCAAACGCAGGAAGTGGAGCACGTTCAAATGCATTTCGGCCAGGTTGAGGGCTCTCAGTCTGGTTGTCAGAGAATTTAAACCTTTTTGCATAAAGTTCAAAAATGGCACCCAAACTGACATGAAGGTTAGACAAGAGTTCCTCATGTTAGCACTGAGCTTTTCCATGGCAAATATCTTCCATGCTTTGTCCAACCATAAAGTTATAGAGCAGGGGTCTCCAACCTTTACGTAAGCTACTTGGAGTTAAGGGCCAATAGGCGGTATCTCCTTGATGACAGTTACTGGGGTGGCAATGTCAATGAGAATGAGAACTTGTACCAATATTTATTTGCCCAGTTTTTTTGCTCTTTATATAAAAAGGAATAACTTCAAAACATCTTTATTTCACTATTCTCTATTAGTAGCTGTCTCCTTAAAATGGTCATGCATATCAGAATGTCTGAAACCAACTGAGACATTCAAATTTAAAACTGACACTGCATAATATCTAACAGTGCTCAGTAATCTGGTGTGCAGCTTGAAACAGCAACAGCACTCAGATTGTAACAGATGGACTTTGTAACAATTGTAACAATCAAACTTTTGATTTCAGGAAGTTCATGTCTGAAAAGGGCGGATTAGCAGAGATGGGCAATCACATTGGCTGATAGTGCAGATCCGCTCCTTGCCAAAGTGTTTGCATCTAGCTGCACACCTGACATGGCAGGCATAAATTCAGGACACTGTTAAAATCTTTTACAACAGACTCAGCGCAGGAGTCCCTTCACCTTTTACTATTGGACCATCTGCAAATGTACATTTGTTTTTCATCAAATAATTAGCAACTTTGAAGGATGTCTGTGTGACAGCATTTGTGTTGCAGCGTTCAGTTTACCTACTTTTTAAGATCGCAGACCGCTTCCTTTGGGAAAATTGTTTTCATAATTTGTGTGTATTATTGCAAAATGCCTCTCAAAGTTACTCTTTTTTTCTCACTGTAACTTGGCCACGATAGATTCAAAATGCACATTTCCTTTTTACGTAATCTGAGTATTTCAATCAATGCGTTATACGGTTTAAAATAAATTCAGCATATCCCATGTCCTGCTTTGTCAAAAAATAAATTCCACTGCCATTTTAGCATATCCCAAATTCATGCAAACTGCTAACATGCCAGGTCACATAGTTCAGCTGAGGAAAGTAAACCAAGGCCTAATTTGTTGACTACCGTTAAACGTGTTTATGTCAAAATAATTGGCAAGATTGAAAATATGAACATGTGTCAACCATGTGATCAAGTTATATGCAACAAAAGTGTAAATCACAGAGTTAAAATAACATTTGTTTCATAGTCATAACTTGAAACGTGCATGAATCATATAACAACCCAACCAAACAATATATAGATCATTATATTAACGTTATGAGCAAAGAGAGTATGGTTGTAGCGAGGGATGACTTATTCATAAAGGGTGGTAACTTTCTACCCGTCTGCCCTTTATTGTCCGGTCCCAGCAATCACGCAGAGGTAGCATGCACTCCTGCCTCCGACCAGGGGTGTATTGGTGTCTGCACTGGTAACTACACAGATACGCTGCCACCCCCATGGGGAAAGAGGGTTAGGGTCCACAGATTGGCTATGTTAGTGCCCCATACAGTTAGTTAGAATACCCACAGGGTGTTAGAGCAGCTGACCTTAGCTTTTGGCTTGCGGGGCCTGAAGCAAGGGTCAGGCAGGGCACGGTTCACAGCTGGTTTTGCCTTAATCGGATAGGAGGCTCTCCAGAATGCATCCGCTCCCTTGGAAGTCTTAAGCACAAGCGGCCTTCTTGGTGTGTGCATGCATGTTGGTGCAGGCATGGTCCGGAGAGTTCCCTGATGCTACGCCTGCCTCCTTGAGGCTGCTGTGAAGCATAGTCCTTCCCCCAGGTCCTTGCTACACACGTATGTTGTGTATTTGCTGCCTTTTGCTTCTTGGGGGGATTGGTCCCAATTGACTCCTGCAGCCTCCTGCTCACTAATAAGGAACACCTGCAGGAAGGGCAAATGTGGCATCTGCTGTGATTCCCATACCTTTTCCTAGGTTTCCAGGCATAGATTGCCCCAATATCCCCTTTGATCATGACTCTCATTGTGCCCCCACCATTCTTTCTCTCCTGGCCCCGCGCCTCCTGACATTTATGAAGGAGGCATTATCAGAGAGAACAGCTCACAGGATCACTGCCTCTACCTGCAGGAATCATGCATGTCATTCAGGTGCATGACCAAAGGTCCACGCCTGGCTTGCACATACAGCTCTCAGACATACTGAGGACCACAAAAATGGTTTAAAATGACAATTTTGACATAATGTTTGCAATGGCATCAACATGTATTTTACAGTGGCATTGCCGCCTTTCCTGTGTACTGTTGGTGACCAGGCATCTATTGTAATATACTATGTGTAAGAGAATTACTTGCAAATTGGTGTTTTGCCAAATTATTTGCAAAAACAGTGCTCGTAAATTGCACCAATTCAACCCAGTATCGAATGGCTGAAAATCCCCTACCAGAATTTGAACATATGCATACAGGTTCACCACAGATCTCTGTAGATCACCCAGATTTTGTACATAGAGACAGGGTATCAACCCTATTCATTGTTCTCCATTCCCATTGCTCTCCTCAATGTTCTCTCCCTGTATTCACCACTCCATTTTGCACAGTGCTCTATTACTTAGTAACTTAGTTTAAACTATATTAATCCTATTCATATAAAAAAATATACATACAAACCACTAATCACTTTTCTCGCCTCATTACTTCATTCAAACTTTGTTTTGTAAAACACAGGCTGAAACAGAGCTCTCAAATCATGTTTTTAAAGTCCTGGCATTGATAGCACATGCCTTTTTACATTCCTGTTTAATTTTATATACATGTAAGTGGACAAGCACCATAATACAGTGCAGCTAGTAGTTTTCCACATTTACTTAAATGTAAAATTGCTGTTAGCGCTTGAAATCCTGTATTGGGACAGGCAAAGAGGTGTGCTACTCTTTATCGCTGTAAATTACATCTTAACCTTTATTTCAAGTGAGGTAATGCTGCCTTAAAACAGAGAACTTACTATATTCAAATACAAAAGAATTCACAGTTTTCCCATAAACTGCAACACGTATCGTTAGATGTACTTTTTTTCTTGCAAGCTGGAACCCGCACAGATTTTCTTTTTTCTTCACCACGCACATACATAGGCGCTGAGAAAAAAACGATTACAGCTGTAGCTTTATTTTCACCATTCTGATTGAAAGCCTACAATTACCAGCATGCAAAATAATGCTAACTAAAATAAATCTAAAGAAACACAGTGACCCTGAAACAATCACAGCCCCAGCTTTTTTCAAATGGCATGCAGATTTGTGCACCCCTTCCCTTTCTAATCAGCCATAATTTGCACCTCTTGGTGACAATGGGCACAACAACATTCGCCATTTACTTTAGTTAGTGATAGAGTTAACCCCTTCTTGGGACACTGGCCCAAGCCCTGCAAGCCCAGATGCAGCCACTCCTTGCAAGATGCACACAGCTTTTGACTATTTGCTTTGCAGGAAGAGTAGAGGGTGGCGACAGGTGACGAGACCCAGGGACTACAGACACCAAAATAAGCATACAGTGCTCATTTTGGTGTCTGATGCAAGGAGCTACTGTGAAGCCCCAGGTGAGTTACCAGTGGCTTGCTATCTACTGGTTGCAGAGGGTGGTTCAGTCCTCCTCCAGAGATGAAGAATTGATAGTTTGGCTGCCAATAGTAAGTGCGCCAGCAATTTGAGTTTGGCTGTCGTGCAGCGCTTCTTTAGAGGACCATGATGGCCCAGGATACAGAACAGGGGGTCTTCTGGAGTCTCTACCCCAATTACTTCCTTCAATTATGACCTGACCTCCAGCCAAAAATCCTGTATTCCCGGGCAGCCCCATAAAATGTGAAGCAGCATGCCCTCCATGCCGCACCCTCTCCAGGACATTTCTGAATTGTTAGGGTGAGAGTGGTGCAGATGGGAAGGGGTTCTATACCATCTTGTCAGTATTTTGGCCTTTGTTTCTGCCAGACACGGACATAAGGCAGCAAGGGCCTCCCTATAGATCGGGACCCAGTCTTCTGGAGGCACCGCCTTTCCCAGCTCCCTTTCCCAGTCAGCACGATATGATCTTCTGTCAGGGACTGAAAGTGAATTAATGGCTTTGTATAACCTAGGTATCACCCCTTTAGCATCTTCCGGATCTTGGAAAACTAGTTTGAGAGGGGTAAGCTTCCAGGCTGCTTGTCCCCTGATGGTGGGGTGGAGGGCCCAATGTCTAGCCTGCAAGTACCTTAAAAGATCACTGTCTGCGAGCGCCAACACCGTCTTGCACTCTTCAAATGTTCTAATTTTCCCATTCATAAAGAAGTATCCGACCTTGCATAACACCTTGTCCACCCATCGCGTAAAACCCTTATCAAGCTTACCTGGGCAAAAGTCATCATTGTGGATTTGCAGGGTGAAAGTGGATGGAAACAAACCCGCCGACTTGATCAAGTTATCCCAAACCTCCAGAGAGGTCTTACTGATTGGGTTAATGTAGAATTTCTGTGCCCCACTTCCCCCCTGTCTTGGCAGCCACGGCTGGGTCCACAGGTGATGCCCGGCCACCGCCTGCTCCATGGTCACCCAAATCTTCCCAGAGTCCCTCTGCACCCAATCGATTAGTGGTCTTACCTACGCCGCTTGTTAGTAGTTAAAAGGTTTCGTAAAAAAGGCGGGCAGCCTAAGCTTTTTGAGGTATACAAGTTATGTTTATTGACCCAGGGTGAGAGCCCCCCAACCCCACCACCTGCCACAGGAATTGCAGCAGCAGACCATCCCAGGTACCTATTGTGCGTCGAGTATCTGGAATATTTACCCCCTGGTACCTCAATGATTTACTAATCTAGGCGTTCAGACATCTCCGCTCTATTTTAGCCTTCAAGAGAAGGGATAATGTTTAATCCCAGCATCTCAGACTTAGCGCAGTTTACTTTGAGACGAGACCATATAGGTGAAGCTCGTCTTCTACAGAGGCAATGGTGCGCAGGGAGGCGGTGAGGGAAAGAATAACATTGTCAGCCAACAAGTTGATCAAATGCTGGGACCCCTGAATTTTATAGCTTAAATTTGGGCATTGGCCCTTATGCATGCTGCCAGGGGCTCCATAACCATTGCAAAGAGCAGGGGCAAGAGGGGGCAGCCCTTCCACCTGCCCAGGAAGATCTTTGTGGTGAGAGCCCCATTAACCACGAGGCGCAGCGTCGAGTCTACATAATTTTACAGGATCATGTGATGAATTTTTGTGCCGATATTAAATCTCTCAAGCACCTCTCTGAGAAATCCCCACTCCACCCTGTCAGAGGCTTTGTCAGTATCGAGCATCAGCAGGAGTGAGTTTGCCTGATTTCTGCCTGATTTGTCCACTAGCTGGAGTACCCTTCTAATGTTATCTCATGTGCTTCATCCCCAGATAAACCCTTATTGGCCGGGATGTATGAGAGAGGGCATTAGCCTCTCCCGTCGTTTTGTGAGGATTTTTGTAAATATTTAAGAGTAAAGGTCTAAAAGGACAATCTGCCTATAAGAAGAGCATTTTTGGGGTTCTTCCCTGGTTTGGGTATAAGTACCACCTGGGATTCCTTCATAGAGTCTGAGAGAGCGCCCCATCCCATATGGCATTGAAAACATCTGCCAAGGGCTTGGCTAGCAGTTGGGCCAGAGTTTTTAAAAGATTGGGTAGTGAGCCCATCTTGTTCAGCTTTAGTGATTTGATATCCTGGGTGACCACTAGCAGGTCTATCAGAGCACCTAGCAGGTCTCTGTATAGTTGGGAAATTTGCTTCAGGTCTACCTCCTTCAGGGGAAGAAAAGAGCCCAGACTGACTACCCCTCTCTCTTCGGTCTGTCAAAGAACACAGGGAAAGGGTACACTAAAACCTGCTTAATAATAGAGCAGAAACAACACCTGTTGGGCGACAAATTGTTTTAGACTGGATACTTAGTTACAAAAGTAGAAGTTTCTTTTAATATTTTCTTTTTAAAAAAGTTGTTGGTAAAAACAGACAGTTACAAATTACAACATTCATTCATCAACAGTTACATATCAATCCATATATTGTATGAGTACAGGGTGCTACAATTAACATATATTTAAGGCATAGTTGTCAATTTCAATATGCGAGACACCAGAAAAACCACAATTAGGTTTTCCTATAGTCGACATATGTTTCGGCCTTTTTAGAATACCAACGTGGTGAGCGCTGGTCAATGAAGTAATTATGCGTCCATCTTCAGGACGGTCTTGCTTATTGTGAAACTTAGTTTCTTGCCCCTTGAGCATGTGGAGTGTCACATCTGTGGTCGACAATGGTGATTGAAGACCATGGAGTGGGGGCTTCTGGAACCGTTTTTTTGTGTGCCAGGAGCCGGAACCGGATAGCACCTCTATGTAGGTGGAGCCTCAGCGAAAAAATGATTTTAGAAGAGGAAGAAAGATGGATAGCTGTATGAATTCAAGCTTAGTCCTGTAGTTTTCATCTGTGGTAATTCCGCGCTGTAGTCGCTCGTTCCGCGCTGTGTTTCCAGCGACTACAGCGTGTAACGCATGGATGATACCAACAGGCATTAGATGATTGGCATTACCACAGATGAAAACTACAGGACTAAGCTTGAATTCATACAGCTATCCATCTTTCTTCCTCTTCTAAAATAATTTTTTCGCTGAGGCTCCACCTACATAGAGGTGCTATCCGGTTCCGGCTCCTGGCACACAAAAAAACGGTTCCAGAAGCCCCCACTCCATGGTCTTCACTCACCATTGTCGACCACAGATGTGACACTCCACATGCTCAAGGGGCAAGAAACTAAGTTTCTCAATAAGCAATTCAGCTCCCTCTTTAAGGAATTTAATGCATAGGTTCTCTCATCTCGCTCTATTCTCCAGGTCATCACATTTGTCTCACAGTGTCTCGGTATCTTATTTAAGAGAAGCCATATCACCCTGCACCTCACTTAGCTCAGCCAACATGTCAGCCACTGACCGCTCATTTTGGTCCAAGCCGAGCGCCCCGATTTGCTTTCGGAGCTCTCGGCTGGAGTCAGCCACTTCTTTACAGAGATCTTCCATTTCAGAATGTAGGGATTCCTGGAGGTCTTTCTTCAGAGTGTCTTAACGATCGAGTAATGAAGTCAGACGTGAGTAATGGGCTGTCAGACGCCGGCCTTGTCGCCCTTGCTGCATCTCCCTCCATGTCTTCCACCTACACTGAACTCTTTGTTGACTCTGCCAAGTAGGATTGGATATCTGGGTTCTTAGCCTTCTTGCCTGATTTGGGCATATCCCCAGCACTCCCAGTTGATTATGAGGCAAATCCCCTGCTTTTGGGCGTCGTTCTACTCTCCTGGTCCCTCCGATCACAGATATCAGTCGGCCAGCTACCTTATTGGTGGTAGGTGCCAGGCCATACTGAAGGCCTCTGAGTCTCCATTTGCAGGACACCCTCCAGGCGGTGCTCGGCAGGTGTGCTATGAGTCACTCCCCTGGTCCTTTCGTTCAGCTGGTATTTAGTATTTACCCTCTGCAGGGCTCCAGCCCCTTACCATGGCCATCTGGGCAGAGCGAGGCAGACCTGCTTGAATGGTGGAGCGTTCTCCGACAGGTCCACAGTAGGCCGTGGTTATTAAAATCATCCAGTATTCCAGGAAGCTTCCCACGCTGTGTTGACAGGGACCCCAGCTCGGGATGACCTTCAGCAGTCACCTTCAGTTCTAAGGCCGTCTGCTCCAGCAATAAGGCTCTGAAGGGTGTCAAGTGGCAAGAGGGCCCGCTCCACTCCCTCCCCGGGAACTCTCAGTATCAGCAAGCAGTGTCCGAGCAGCGTTGCGGCATTGAGAGGACTTGTGAAGGTAACAAGAGCATTAGCAAAGGGTGCCAGGGGTGTGCGGGAGCCCTGGATCCACCAGAGAAACTGCTGCTCCCCCTGTCCAGATCGGGCACTCCGGTAACTTCTCTGATGCATGGAGCTGCTGGCCGCAAGAAGGGCAGATTATTCTTGACTGTGGGGGGGCTGGCGCTGCCCGTCCCCCCCACTCGAGATAGATGACACCGGAGCGCCTCAGCAGGTCTCCTGGGGCCGGCTCCACTCAGCCACCAGGGGGCCAGGCAACCTTAGGGCCTCCAGGCTTTGCACGGTGGCCACCATCTGCACAGCAGTGGCCATGACGCTCAGCCGTTGCCGAATGTACTTTTCAGCCTCTGTTGTCCGTTGGGTGTGGGCCGCACAGTCCCTGCAGCTCTCACCCGATGTAAGGAGGGTATCAGGTGCCCCCTCCAGCCGAATTAGTGCCACCAAAAGCGATTTATGGGCCGGTCGTCGTGAGAGTTGGAGGCACACGTCTCACATCATCGCCATCTTGGCCACGCCCATCCTCATCTCTTATCTCCTCCCCAGCTCCTCCTTTCTTTCTCACACTCTATCCTCTTCCCCCTCTCTGCCACGCTGTCACACCCCAATTTGCTCCTGACTGCCTCATTACTTGTAACCATATGTACCCTTTTGTAGGGCAATGGGGTAGCCTGTTGACAGGATAACTGGTTAGATCCAGTTGAGGCTTTTGTTGCAACAAGATCCTGGATTGGCTCTTTGGCACCTGGACTACAAATCTCCAAGCTGCATCTCTTTTGGTTACACACACTTGTGCAGGTCCATGACCCAATCCTTTATTAAAGTTGGCTGCTGTCATGGAACCATTCTACTCTAGTTCACTGGTAGGGAGACAATTCAGGGGTTTTGTGGCCAAGCAGTGAACCGACTGCAGTCTTTTCTAATTCTAATAAAATTTTGTGGTTCCCCACAATCCATTTTCGCCGACCACCAGAGATGGGAGCAGTGTCAGCAAAGGGGTGTCTTGACTCAAACCATTTGTTGATGTTTGCAGTCCAAGTCACATGAGTGTACCCCTGAGGTGAAGTAACCAGTGATCTATGTTGCAAGTACAAAGTTTTCTCTACATGATGCTCAGCTTCTCTGAACTCTGGTAGAATAATGCATGGGAGTCGCTGGCCTGCTGATGGGGGTTCTGTCTTTTCTAGGGCCATCTGATGCACAGGTAGGTACCACACATAAAGGAAGGCCGAGGGAAGTCTGGAGGTCGGGAGGGGCCAAGACAGATATGGTCTGCAGTCCCTTTCTGAATAAAGGGTTCTCAGTTTGCCCCTTGATCGTTCTCCAGAACAAAAGGGTTGCAGCTACGGGTCCTACAAACATGGGACCTTGACAATTTTCCTTTCCCTTTTGGTTAGACCAATCATCCCCCACACTCCCCTGGCCTTGCTTATCGGAGCACACACCCTCGTGGAGACCCCTAATTACTTTTGCTCGAGACTCCATAACAACACTAAGGGTGGGAATTTCAGAAAAGTGATTGGGTGTCACTGTTTTAAGTTTGGTGATCTACTGGGGAGCATGGGAGATTACCTGTGTGCTTCCTGCAGGTCCTACATCACCATGTTTGTAGGACCCACAGAGCAGCTGGTGCTACCTAGGGCTGTATGTGATGTTATCACCAAAATAAAACATTGTTAGGTAAATAATATGTATTTTCACCCACTAAACACCCATCCTAATATATTCTAGGACTGGCACAATTATTTAAACAAACTCCAGTCATAGAAAAAGTGGGGAAAGTGCTGGATAGTGTGAGTAAAAAAAAGAATAGTGTCCTCCCAACCTTTCTTTTTTAAGGCTAATATGGCTTGATACGGCACATGGCCGCCACGGTCACCACAAGCCCATTACCCAGCTGTCATCGTGGTCAAAAACAATATGTAGCGCGTACATCAATTAAACCAAAAAGAATATCCAGGAAAGAGAAGAGGTGGAGAACTTGGGGAAAAGGAGAGTTGGGACGCAAAGGAAAATGTTTGTATTTAATGTTCTTGCGTCTGATACTCCTAGCATGAGACGTAGACTGAAATAATGTATCACAGGTCACTGCTGGCAGCACATTGACGCTGACAACCACAGTGTCAGTGCGATGCGTCTCCATTGAACCAATAGAAACTCTCACTTAAAGGTTTAATGAACATGAAGGCTTTCTCTTTATTTTTCAGATTCCTTTTTTCACTTCACAGTCACTGTCCAATCAGAAAACATTAATGAGACATCTGCATTTTATTTCTCTATGCACCTGGCATAAACTGTCCCTCTTCTCTTATTACTTCTATTACCAAAAACTTGTAGTCTGCTGCATGTCGCCCACAGGTGTATGTTATTCATATTTAGCAGTTAGGCCTTGTCTTGATATTGGGCAAAATCTTCCTCGGGGCCAGCCCTTTGAGAGCAAAAATACCCAATTCAGCCCAAAATACAGGTTCTATTGTGCTGAGCAGTGATCTCATGCTAGTGACAAATGACACCCTCAAAGCTTTAGCATATTTATTCTAAGCAGTGAATTTCATATACATTTGGGATTCAAGTTACAGAATATTACAAAGCATAACACTTAGAGCAATGCAAAATATAGTGAAACATGGAACTTAGATAAACATAGAGAAACATAGAGAAATATAGAGAAACATAGAGAAACATAGAGAAACATAGAGAAACACAGTCTTACGTCCCTTAATCTCAGCCCTGGGAGACCTGGGTTTCTCATAAGCTAGCTGTAAAACAAGCCCCGCTCATAGAAAAACAAGGCTGGAGGACACCGTGAGAGCCAATTCCGGGCACCTGACTGTACACGAATCAAGTCCACAGGCGATCTCCCCCTGATCCATGTGTGCATGGATATTTTATAACTTCTTGCTGTCAGTCACCATGACGCACAGTTCCAGAACTTTCCCTGTGCAACTGGCTCATGGAAAAAACCCAGCTCTCTCTGAGATGCTCCCTGCTCGCTCCTACCCCCTCCCTTGTTCCCATCTGCGCTGGCTGAGGAATGTCTTATCAGTACCTTCCCAGAGAAAAGGAAGATTAGCTTGGAGCCAGGGCCAACGTTAGTGAGGCTGAATATTCTAAGGGAAGCAGGGATGTATTAACCCCATCTGCAAGCTCTAAAAGGCATGCACTCATAGCTTAGTGTTTATAGCGCTTAAGACTGGCTATCTAAGCGCTATATAGGTGCCATGATGTTCCAAACACTCCAAAAACCTATTAGCTACATAGCTGGGGGCCCTCCCTGCCTGTCTATCATATTCCTTGTAGCTCACTACTGCATAATGGAAGTGCTACAACAGACTACTGTCAGCATTTTTAGCACATACTTTGAATACACTATTGGCTTTCAGCGGCTAATGCTGTCATCTAAAGCCCTGATTGGCAAGGTTGCAATTTCGTGTATCACTACATTCCACCCCTATTCAACGTTTGTGCGACAAATGCTGACTAATACCTATCAACATAGTATTTAGTGCAGTGATAAAGACCTAGGGGCTTTGCAAGAGGTTTAAGCAAACTATCTTCTGGCGGTTAGTTAGCGTGGCATGCAAGGTAAAACACTACCTAAACAAAAATGTACACAAAGTGAACAGTGACATATACCCTTGCCAGAACCTGGCCTACACAAAAATACCTACGCCAAGTGAACATGGACATTTACTCTAGCCAAAACCTGGCCTACACAAAAATACCTAAATCAATTTTGTATAACTGATTGTCAGTTAAAAAGCAGCATGCAGTTAAAATGTCAAGGCAATCCAGTGTAGTCTAATCTACAATGCACTATTGCATTTATGTATGGTTACCAATTCTAAAACCTGGCAGCCTTTCACCCTAAGGGCCTACCCTCCCCCTGATCCCAGGGCATTCAAGCGTGACTATGGGCTGTGTGACTAGACACTTCCCCCAGGTAGGTGGAACCCAACCAGAAACCATCTAATTTCGTGAACAAGGTGAACCCATGGGCACCAGGTTGTCTAAATAAAAACAATTCTACTAATTTACATCAAAGCATGGCATGTGTTATTCATGCAATCAAAAGCAAGCAATTCAATCCATATGTATGCTGGTAACTGTAGCTCTGCGTGCCAGTGTGTGGAGGATGGTCGCCCCCACCCAGTAAAAAGCCAACACCTGCTGATTTAACAATGTTTGCCATACAATTGTGTGTATTTAGCAGTCTTGTTGACCTGCCCTATGGCAGACAAAAATGTCTTCATGTCTAAAATTCTGTTATCTTCAATTGGCTGTCAATACTTGTAGCAGTGCTGGGCATATCAATGGGCCCCACTAGGCCAGAAGTTCTATAGCAGAGCTGGCATCAGAACCCATAGTGGCTAGCTTATTGTGCACAGTTTCTATGTCACAAGCATATAAAGCTCCTGCAATTAATGAATCTAGCTCCCTAGCTACGCGCACTCTAGTGATGGGCCATAGAAATGGACTCCATTTGTAGCAGCTTGGTAGTACTAAGGAAACATTGCCTCATGATAAATCTATGTCTAAGTGTAGCACTGTAATAATGAAGGTGTGCATTACCAGTCTACAATTTACATGTTGTCTTACTACTGGAAAATCTAACAGGTTCACAGTGTCTACCTTCTGTGACTTGGAGAATACCCTTCTTCAAGTGGGATATCTACCATATACAATATTAACTTTAGCCACAAACACCATACTACTATCCGGCAGTGGCTGTTTCATCACACCATGGAAAAAATTCATTTAGTCAAGTTATAGTTCATTAAATCTTGGCGAGAACACTCGCTGCAGTTCTTGGTCAGAAAAACATCACATTAGACAAATTAAACAAGTGGTATCCATTCAGTGACAAAAGATGCCTGACAATGTGCCAGGCCAGTACTCTAGCAATTCCATGTGGATACTCATTTGCAGCGCTTTTCCAAAGAATTATTCCAAATGTTTACAATCAAAAGGTGACTCTTTGCATTAGTGTGCTGGAGACAGCTGTCCCCACAAAAACATGAAACTGGTTGGTTTAACAAAAAACCGTGTCACACTCTGTGTCATAAAATCAAACATCAAGTCAGTCATGGTTTCATTTACCTGCCTTAAGCTGGCTGTAAAAGTATCCAGTGTTTCAAAGATTACCATTTCAAATTATAGCTCATACACTTGGCAGCATTACTTCAATTAAGAATCTTAACCTACGCACAGGTGACTTTGATGTGCGCACCCATCTTATCTCAAAATAAATTACGCTCCTGCTTGCATAATTCTGCTGCCCCAACAGTTCATAAATCATTCTCCTGCCTACGTGCAATGTAGAATATTTTTTTTTTTTCAAAAAACAAAACATCTCTGGTTAAAGCCATTCAGTTGGAAGAGTAAAACCATTTGGTTTTTTCAGATTCATCTCAACAGTGCATTTAAAAACCATTTTTCAATGTGTTAGCATTCAATTGCTGTGTCACACAGCTGTATGTGGTGCCTGATGTTACAGTCCACAATTCATTGTCCATAGTCCTTTAAACAAGAAAGGGCAAAACATGTCATTTAAATGTGTAGCATCAAATACTTGATAATTAGCCAAGTCTGCATCGTGCCAGTTCAGCAAAGTTATTACTCTGTTGGACACTATTCGCAGGTTACAGCATTGAGTGCGGTGCAGGGCACGTTAAAGTTGAAATAGCATGTCGCAGTGGCTCGCTTTCTCTGAGAATGCGTCTGACCCTTCTTTGATCAGTGTCACCCACAAACTGCACATTATCTTCCTATATTATGAAATGTCTTGTCGTGCTTTGCCTAGGCAAAATACAAACAGAAATGTTAGGATGTCATCAAAACTTCAATATCAGCGTTATCCACCCCTTCCCATAATACCACCCCCATCTTCAAAAAGTCTCATCAGGTAACTACACACTTTGTCATTGCTACTGCAATTATTTATCACCTTTCTGCATGTTTCTGGGGGCTTATTTACACTCAACCATACGGGGTGTAACTGCCTAATCACAAACTCATTTGTGCAATGCAATCATAGCTGGTCAATGGTACCTCAGACTGATCTGTGCTTTTACAAAGCCATATAGTAAGTACCCAGGTCGCACAATGCTTTTCTTTTTCACCAAAGCGATCACCAATGCCAGGCGCCAACTTGCTTCCAGTGTCCCATGATCTTGGTTTAGGTTGCCCTGCTGGCATCACTCCATTTTTCAAAGGTAAAGTCTTTCAGTATTTATCTTTCTTTTCTTAGCAGTGTCTTTTCAAGCCTCTGGTTTTTTCACTTGTCATCATTTTTTTTCAAAGGGCGTTTGCTGTTTTTGAACCACTCCTTTGAGTGCGATAGTCTGAGTCAGTTTCTTTTGTTGCTTCAACAAATCATTCATTCTTGCACTAAGCCGTGTGGCTTCTGGATCATGGCTAATGTGCAGTGTTCATGTTTTACTTCAAAGCCCCGCTCTGCATGTTGTCTCTTGCAAAACGGCTAAGCACTTTTGTCAGTTTTGCTTCCATCTGGAAGGCCATAATGTCTTTGTCAGTTACTCCATCCCCTGGCAATGTAGCTTGCAGTTTGCCAGATGTGTATTTTCTCTTCTCAAAGCGCCTAGAGGTTTCTTCTCCAGTGCACAGCGCTTTACTTCAGTTCACATCACATGGAGCATTGGAATGCAGCTTGCACAGCAATAGCGCTTTACTTCACTTCACATCACATCACATGGGAATGCGGTTTGCACAGTAATATCTGTTGGAATGGGCAGCTGTCTTTTCTTGGCCCATTCACAGATGCATAGGTAAATGTTCAGATGTGATGTGCCCGTCTGCCATCCTGCATGAAGCCTTTGCTCCGTACCACAGTTTACTAGGCAAATTCTTTACTTTTTGAACAGCTCTCTGTTTTTGCTCCCCCTTCCTCAGGAATGCAGGCATGTTTATCTTTCGTGTGCACCTGGCAGCGCCATTAGCACGCAGCTTATCTCTTTTGCCTATAACTCTTATACTGTGGCGGCTTCACTCGTTTCAGACAATTCATCCAGATTAACTCTTTCTTGTACTGTTTCTGCTTTTGTTTGCCTTCACGCACCTCGCCCAAGACAGCTTCAAGGCACAAGCTCTGCACACACAGCAAGACTCTTGTTTTCAAAAGCGGCACTTTTCTTGTCATTTTTCTACTCCATGTAATTTTGCAAAATGTCAAAGCGTCTTTTTTTTCTTGTAATGTGCGATCTTTCAAGAGAACTCACAACCCATTAAATCTTTGTGCTATCTTATCACACACAGATGTTTCATTCTGTTGTACCATTGCCAAACTATAACCACTCAGTTCAGTGCATTTAAAAAATAAAAATGCCATATTTAGTGCAGCTCCCTGCACGTTTTTTTTCTGCAAGAACAACCCACACTCTATTGCTTGTGGGCTGTTTAATGTGTCAACAACATTTTTCCCCATGTATCACAGTCAACAGGTCACTATTTTCAAAGCATACATCACTTTTGAGGCAACAGCACAAATCCATGGCATAGCATGGGGACAGTCAAAAATACTCCAGGGGCAATTTAGAAAAATATAAATTGTTTTTCCCCCCAACCATTGCAAGCTGGTTCTGCAATTTCAAATCAGTACACAAAAATCGAAAATCCAAATAACATTCACTCACTTTCCTTTTAAGTGAGTCTCTCACCCAATAAAAGCATGGCACAGCCTAAAATGCAATATAACCATTTTAGTGTGTTTCCTTTAAACAGAATTTGCCACCATTAGCACATGGAATTTTACAGTTGCCAAAAGAAAGAAAAAAAACTCTTTAGGCTCTCAGCACAGATGTTACTCATTCTCCTAAGCATGGCTCATTCCCCTTCCTCATTATTCAGGAATGCCAACCCTTCAAAAGCATACATCAAAAAAGACGAACCTTCGCCTCCGAACATTACAGCCCCCACTCGCTAGCACACTGGGGCTGAGTCAATGGTTAAATCACTATTCACAATTTGCATGTCAAATCCCTGCAATTATTATTTTTTTTTCCCTGCCCTCATGACAGAATAGAGATGAGAACTCCGTCTCACTATGCATTCCAAATTACAACTTTAAACTTGGGAAACCACATGATAAAATTCTTTTCTAATTGAGCATACATCTTTCTTAACCATTCATCGGAGTGCTTTAAACAAAGCCATTTCCCGCTCGTTTATTGCCTTGCACTCCCTGGCACCAATCCCATGAAGGGAGTCTTAACCACACAAGCTATCGGCCACGGCAAGCCGACACAACATTGCTGCCTTTTGAAGTCTCAGAGCTGCAGTGAGACCATCAAGGAAATGCGACAGCCTGCTCCCCACTCTACACTGTGTTCTCTCACACCATTTGTCATGTCAGCATGGCACTGCTCTTCACAATCCCACAAAGCTGCCACCAAATGTCTTGATATTGGGCAAAATCTTCCTCGGGGCCAGCCCTTTGAGAGCAAAAATACCCAATTCAGCCCAAAATACAGGTTCTATTGTGCTGAGCAGTGATCTCATGCTAGTGACAAATGACACCCTCAAAGCTTTAGCATATTTATTCTAAGCAGTGAATTTCATATACATTTGGGATTCAAGTTACAGAATATTACAAAGCATAACACTTAGAGCAATGCAAAATATAGTGAAACATGGAACTTAGATAAACATAGAGAAACATAGAGAAACATAGAGAAACATAGAGAAACATAGAGAAACACAGTCTTACGTCCCTTAATCTCAGCCCTGGGAGACCTGGGTTTCTCATAAGCTAGCTGTAAAACAAGCCCCGCTCATAGAAAAACAAGGCTGGAGGACACCGTGAGAGCCAATTCCGGGCACCTGACTGTACACGAATCAAGTCCACAGGCGATCTCCCCCTGATCCATGTGTGCATGGATATTTTATAACTTCTTGCTGTCAGTCACCATGACGCACAGTTCCAGAACTTTCCCTGTGCAACTGGCTCATGGAAAAAACCCAGCTCTCTCTGAGATGCTCCCTGCTCGCTCCTACCCCCTCCCTTGTTCCCATCTGCGCTGGCTGAGGAATGTCTTATCAGTACCTTCCCAGAGAAAAGGAAGATTAGCTTGGAGCCAGGGCCAACGTTAGTGAGGCTGAATATTCTAAGGGAAGCAGGGATGTATTAACCCCATCTGCAAGCTCTAAAAGGCATGCACTCATAGCTTAGTGTTTATAGCGCTTAAGACTGGCTATCTAAGCGCTATATAGGTGCCATGATGTTCCAAACACTCCAAAAACCTATTAGCTACATAGCTGGGGGCCCTCCCTGCCTGTCTATCATATTCCTTGTAGCTCACTACTGCATAATGGAAGTGCTACAACAGACTACTGTCAGCATTTTTAGCACATACTTTGAATACACTATTGGCTTTCAGCGGCTAATGCTGTCATCTAAAGCCCTGATTGGCAAGGTTGCAATTTCGTGTATCACTACAGGCCTCTATGCAGGAATCCCGATTCTGGGTGTTTTGCTGTTGTGTTGAAACTTGGGCTTCTTTCCCACTATACAGGAAACACAAATCTAGGTGTTTTGCCTTGCTTCTGTGTTTTGAAATGTAGGCTTTCTTCCCACTATCCAGGAAGTTTGAATCTTGATGTTTTGCATTTGCTGCTGTGTTTGAAGTTTAGGCGTTCCTCCATCTGTCCAGAAATGGAGACTCCCTCCCCTCCATCCACATCCAGCACTGTTCCCCCAGCTCTAGATGCTCCA
The DNA here is from genome assembly GCF_040938575.1 of Ambystoma mexicanum. NCBI lineage: Eukaryota > Metazoa > Chordata > Amphibia > Caudata > Ambystomatidae > Ambystoma > Ambystoma mexicanum. The sequence continues at coordinate 990,468,513 of NC_090921.1, forward strand.
CTGCCTCTAGTGGGTCCACCCAGAGCTGCACTCTAGAGTTACAGTTGCGCTCTGAGTGAATTAACTGCAGACCCAATTCACTGCATAGTAAGTCTCCAGCGGCTGGCGAAGGAAGGCTGGCAAAGGATCAAGTCTCTTGGCCTCTTCGCCGAGCTCACCTTCTGCCTGCCGCAGGACTTTCTCACTGGTCCGGACTTCCTCTCTTGTGTACCTGATTTATCTGCGCCGGGCTTGCTGCTACGTTGCCTGGTAAGTTTGTCGTGCATTGTGCAGTTTCTCCCTCCCTCTCTTTGTCCCCCATCCATATCTCTGCTTTCTCCCTCCATGGCGCTTTCCATCTCCTCTATCTTTTCTAACTTCTACGCTATCACCTGTCCTATCTCTCTTTAGAAGCCTGGAAGGAAAAAGCTCAAGAAAGATCTCTTGGTCTCCAATCCTGCCTTGCCCATCACTGACACCTACGTCAACGCTTCTTCCAGGCAGACTGTCACTGACATCCTCTTTGCCGTTCCCTTGCCGGACCTTTGGATTCCCCATATGGTCTCAATGCTCTCCCCTTTCTCTTCTTCGCCCATTAATGGTGGAACCCGATGGCAAGTACTCTTGGCCTATTTCCCATCTCCTGGGGCTTCATTAATGTCTACCAGAATGGTACTGTCATGGTCCAGGGCTCTCGGCACAACCTCCTCCTTCTTGGTAGGCGTCTTCTGTCTCTCATCAACTTCCTCCCTTCTCCTGCCACTCCTCCTTCTGCCACGCCTCTGCCCTCTTTCGCCGACACCTACCACATTCCTGTACCCCTTCTCGGAAGACCTACAAAGGTGGCAACCAATTCCACTTAGCTACCCTCAACTCTCGCTCTGCCGTTAAACACTCTTCTGACATCTGCCACCTCCTTGAAGACTTCCACCTTGACGCCCTCGCTCTCACCGAGGTGTGGTTCGCGGCCAGCTCTGTCACTATTTTTGACATCCTCCTCCCAGAGGGCTACAAGAATCTCTATGAATGGGTCCCTGCTATCATACTCACTCAGTCCTACTCTTCCTTCGAATGCCTCGTCTGCAGGCTTGGTGTCTCGCGAATCCTCTTGCTGACTCTTGCCACTATCTACAGGACCCCTGGTCCAGTCTCCCTTTTCCTCTCTGAGTGGTCTGACCTCACCTGTTCTCTCGTGGCCTCCACCTCCAAGCTGCTCCTCCTCTGAGACTTCAGTATTCACCTTGACTCCCCTGATGTGGCCTCTGGACTCTTAGGCAGCCTCTGTGGCTCTCTTTCTCACTATTCTTCCCTCTGTCCAATGCACTCAGCCAGATACACCTTGGATGCTCTCATCTCAGCAGACATCCCCATCTCCAACCTTCTCACTACACCTCTCACCTGGTCTGATCATGCTCTGCTGTCCTCTCACCTGGATCTCTTGGGTCCCCCGGCTAAGCCTCTGCCCACACTGTCAGTCTCCTTCTCTGTCATTCAACCGATGAAGCGAGTGTCAGTTGCTGCTTTTGTCGCCACTCCCATTCCCACTCCAGCCACTGGCTCTCAGACTGACACAGCCCTTGCTTACCCACACCTCTCCATCTCCAACACACTGGAAATCATTGCCCCTGTCATGAGGATCTGCATGAAGCCTGCCTCCAAGCGCAACACCTGGTATGATTCTGACCTAGTATCTCTGAAATGCAAGCGCAGAGCTGCTGAGTGGAAGTGTCAGGCTTACTTATTAAGAGGACCGAACTCTAAACTCAGGATGAACTTTTTAAGAATCCGCCTTAATATCGTTCACACAAGGGAAGTCCTATTCCGTAGAAAACTGGCCCCGGACGAAGCATGCAGATTCTGCACGAAGTCAGAGATGGCGGAAACCACAAGACACCTCCTGCTCAACTGCTTAGGCGTCACGGGCCCCCGCCAGAGACACCTCGGACATTTGTTCAAAAACCTATACGTCTACGAGGAAGAGGAATGGTGGTGCCGGCTCATAAGTGGGGAAAAGACTACATGGGTGATTGCGGTGGCAGGGTTCTTTCAAGAGATCGGCCTGCTTACCTGACCGCAGTCACGGATGGGCAGGATAGCCATTTGGGTGTCCTTAGCCCGCCACTCTTGTGGGGGTCGCGGTCCCTGTGCATGATCCCGGTGTAGAATCGGAGTGGGAACTACGTGTGACTGCAACACAGGTTAAAGTAAGACCCCACGCCGTTCTGTTAGTGATCTTCGAACAGTTAATGGGAGGATTACATTCCTATTTTGTAAAAATTGTATTATACAATTAAATCAAATAATAAAAAAAAAAAAAGAAGTGTCAGGCTTTGAGCACATCCTCTGACAGACTGGCCTGCCACCTGCTCCAAGGGCAATACAGACTCTCCATCGGCTCCAAGAAAAAGGCCTATATCCAAGACTGCATCTCCGGGGGGCCACTAACAACACGGCTGAACTATTCCAAATCTGCAAGGAACTCGCCAATCCTACTGCAGTCTTCACTACTCCTCTGCCATCCTTGGCCCTCTGCACTGCACTGGTCTCTCACTTCATAACCAAAACACAGGGCATCCTTTCCTCACTTTCCTCTACACCCATCCCTTGTCCCTCAACCGCTCTCAGGCCTCCCTTGGCCCCCCTCTTCCCTTCTCTCATACTCTCTTTCTCGCCCATATCACTGGATGAGGTCTCTAGACATGTCCTCTCTGTGAAAGTCTTTTCTAAACAGGTGATCCCCTGCTCTTCCAGAACTATCAAGGACAACATTATATCCCTTGCCTCAGCCTTGGCTGATTTCTGCAATCATTCCTTTGTGACTGGCTCCTTCCCGCTGCTCCTCAAGCACTCCCTTGTGCAGCCTCTCCTCAAAAAGCCTTCTGCCGACCCCTCCTGCCTGGATAATTACCACCCTATCTCCATGGGCAAACTCTTGGAGAAGGTGGTCACCTCCCAGCTGATCCACCACACTGAATCTGTTGGTTGTCTCCACGAACACCAGTCAGGCTTCAGAGCAGCCAGAGGCACGGAAACTGCACTCCTGAACACCTGTGAAGACTTGCTCTCAAATCTCGAGGCCAATTCCCCTCCCGTTCTCATTCTTCTTGACCTTTCCTCTGCATTTGATATGGTCAATCATGCCACCCTTATAAATCGGCCCCGTGATACCCTTGGCATCACGGACATGGCACTGGACCGGTTGACCTCCTTCCTCTCTGACCGACCATCCCAGGTTCAATCGCACCCTTTTCCCTCATCCATCACACTCTCCACCTGTGGGTTCCCTCGGGGCTCTATCCTGTCGCTGTGGCTCTTCAACATCACAGACCTTGCCAAGAAGGCCCACTTTTTAGCTGCACCTCCTCAGAGGCATTCTCCCTTTCCTCATCTTCCCCCAGAAACTCAATGTCTCCAGAGCTCTGGTCCTCTTTAGGCTGGACTACTGCAACAGCCTCTTCCTCAATCTGCCTAAAATCTCCATTCGACCCCTTCAACTAATCCAGAATAGGACTGCAAGACTTATCCCTGGCCTCAAGCCCAGAGACCGCATCTCTCCAGCCCTAAAATCTGTCCACTGGCTCCTGGTTGCTGTGAGGATCAAGTTCAAGACCCTCTGCATCATCCACAAGGATTTGTGGGGCCTGGGACCCCCACTACATCCAAAACCGTCTCCCTAAATACCTCCCTGCTAGAGCCCTTCGGTCTTCTAGCTCAAACTCTCTGCAGATAAGACACTTTTCCAAGCAAAGAGTGAGGGAGGGGAGAGGAGGCCTAGATCTCTTTCGTCTGCAGGAGCCTCCTTCTGGAATAGCCTCCCTGCCCCTCTCAGACTTGAGCCGGATCTCATTCCGGGAGCTTCTCAAGGCCCTCCTTTTCTCTTCTTCCTTCGGTTGCCTGGTTCCTTCTGATTCATACAGGGCACCAGGACCTCCTCACCCAGTCTACCCCAGCACCTCGGCCTCCTCTGACCCTGCTTCCCCCTAACCTGCACTTGCTCTACCAGGCTCCCTCCCCGGCACTAGCCTGGCTGGTCCTACACCCCTATTTAGCCCATCCAGCCCCATCCTTGCACTTAGCATGTGGACCTTCATTTCCCTGCACTTCTGCATTCCCCTGGCACTTGTCCACCTGGCGCCCCTTAGCACTGGCATAGCCCAGGGGCCCTCTTCTACCCCTCCCCCAAGCACTTGCTTGCTTCCACTCCGACCTGCACTTCCTTTCCCTCCTTAGCATTAGCGCATTCCATTCTGACAGGTAATTCCTCCCACCTTCCAACCCCCCTGCACTTCTTGTCACTGCACTTGCACGATCCAAATGACCTAAGGCCTAGTAGGACCGTTTTTGTTATTCTTCACCCGTCCCCCCCCCCCCTCTTTTGTCTTGTTGCACTTTGAAACACCATTTGCTGTATAGGCGCATTATAAATACCCAATAAATAAATACATCACGTCAGCAGCACTAAAGTGTGTGTCCCCTAAAACACTTTTAAGTGACCCGTCTCACATTGCTACACATTTAGGTGTGAATATTGTTTTTATTTTATTTTCGTACCTATCTAAACCCAAAGATATTTTGCTTCAGAAGGAGCATTATAGAAGTGGAAAGGTGTGTAGTAGCACAGTATTATAACAAATAAAGTACCCTCTAGCATTCTTGAAAACTAGACTGCATGTCCCTCAGAATTCTGTGCCCTTTTAAAATAACTCTTCCATCTGTATGGTAATGAAACTCTCTCTTGTTTTCCTTATATTATTCAGCCCAGTACACCTTCTCATCTCCCGGATTTATTGTAGACAATTGTGACTGTCGCTGTACCGCAGCCTTTAGCCTGCTTTATATTCTCTGCGTCCGGTTATTGTGAGGCTGATTCGTCGCCTAGTGTTGACTGTACATCTGCCATTGCCTTTGATCATCTTCATTAGCTTTACAGAATGCCAGCAGTCTCCTTACTAGAGTTGCAGGGGCCTAGCCACCACACCCCCTTAATAAAAGATGGCAGGGGAATAGCTTTGGGCCTCCAGGTTTAAGTAACGATGAATGCTCATGAACACAAATGACATGTGGGAAAGTGTGAGGAATGCATTACTTCCCTACTAAAGATTTGATTTAGGACGAACTACTAATGTGTAGCCCTTTAATGATTTATAAGTATTTTGTATAAATGTTCTGCACCTTTAGTGATTCTCTCTTGCTATATCTTCCCCACCCCTTTCCCTGATATTTTTTCCAGTGCCCTCGGCCAGCATGACCCGCCTGGTACGCTCCCGCACCGCCTCCCTCACCAGTGCCAACTCTGTTGACGGCGCCCGCCCCAGGACCTGCACCCACTCAGAGAGCAGCGAGGCCATGGGGCAGATCAACCACACTATGGAGGTGTCCTGCTGAAGAGGCAACGCTGGCATTCCCACCCATGGTGGCTTCCTCCTCAGCAAACGTCCCCACCACATCCAGTCATCCAGCCATCTTCTGTGCTCTTTCCTACAATATTTTGTCAGGTCGCTGAGTTTTGTAATTTTTGGAGTACCACTTTGTTTAATATCTCTTATCCTGGTCCAGGGAGGATGTCTGGAGTCAGGGGGTCACGGTGTGAGTCCCAACACCCCACCTCCTTGCGAGCTTGACAAAGTTAGTTTTTACTTCCAGTCTCAGTTTCTATCAGTCGTAATTGATTAGTGTTTAGAAATTGATTCTGCTACTATGATGCACAATTTAAATTACTGTAGTGAGGGATTATCATCCGCAGGGGGGAATCGTCCACAAAAATAAATGAAATACCTGTGTGGAAAGTCCGTAAAGTTCACAGTAGCTGGCCGAATTAGTGAAAGGCCGTATGAATCACTAAGCAAGCTACAAAACACAAAATGGAGGATGTCTGTTTTATGTTATGCACAGAAAGAGGACTTGAATGGCATTCACTCTGAGAGTCTGTGTTACCTTTAAAGTTAACTAAGTGGACACCTTGGAACCATGTTATTATCTATTTATGTGTTATTTTAATTGTGTTATTTCTAGCAGTTATAGGAATGGTTTATCAGCAATCACAAAAGTAACTCAATTTTTACAAGCATACAAAAGTGTTTTTGCGTAGGAAATAGCTAAAAAAAAACATACATTTTAATTTGTGTTTAAATTAAGACTGGTTCCCAAGAGATTATCACATTAGATCAAGTGACAAATACTTAGTTTCAAAGCAGGTGCTCCTCTTCTTGTGAGATAAAGTGGGGGAATGATTTGCCATTCTACTCCTTCTTCAATTTCATTGCTGCGTTTTTATTTTATTTTTTTACCAGAAAGGGCTCTAAAAATGTAAAAATTGTTCTGAAGGGAGAGTAAGATGCCCCACTTCTCAGAACAACGTGTGGTTTGTGTGACTCGTTTGTAACATGGGCTATAGAATGTATCTGAAGGAATACAGTAGGCCTCCAGCATCTTCCTGTGTAACGCCTTTTAGGGCCCTCTTCCTCCCACATATACATACCACCGTGCTTCTACACCATAATCTTCATAAACCAAACTATCTGAAGAATGGCACCTTAACAAAGGGGAGATGGGCTTAATAATGTCTAACTAACAGCTCGGGATCTCAAACTTGTGTGCAGACCCTCTCGCGTGTGTGTCGCTGTGCCGTAACAATAGAAAGCATCAGAGGGAAAAGCCCACTGTATTTTTGGGCATCCTTTCTTGTTAGAAAGAGGTATACAAGTCAAAAATTGTGATTGCTTTAGATGCAAAAGCATGAGACAACTTTTCTATGTTACAACATAGATAGTCCTTCTAAACTAACAGATAAACCACCTCTGTCACTTTGCAACAAATCCATGCATTCATGAAATAAAGACACTTTCTCTGCGGATTTCAGTGTGGCTTTAACTAACTGTAACTGGTTATTATGCTAGTCACATGCAGTCATGGCATTTCACTGGTCCAAACAGTCATTATTCTTCTGCAACGGCCACTAATTCTCCTGTTCTTTTTTGTATGCGCTACAGTTGTTTTACAAAATAATTAGTTAGAAGGGTCTTATCAAAGGTTGAATCTTCAACTCTAAAATAGATCACTCAACCACTTTCTAAGACTCTGTTCTCAGAGTGGACATTGTTGTAGTATACATCTTGGAATTGGATACATTCAATGTCCACTTCATTAACAAACCATGCTGAAATATACTAAATAACAGTTCACAAACACACTCAAACACTGTCCTTGAATTTTTTTTTATTTTATATTTTTGATCTATTAATTAAACTTTCTTGATTGTTGCAAGAAGGAATGAAAGAGAAAGACTGTTCAAAATGGCCGCCACTCAGAATGTGGTTTTGCCTTCCAGTTCTCCTTCTATTTTCAATGGGACTTAAACGGTTCCAAGCAAATGTCGAGATGGGATGTATCCCTTCTCTCAAGCATGGGGCATTGGTGACACACACAGGCAGTTTTGCTGGTCAGATACAGTGCAATAAATGTCCACATGACAGCTTTGTTTCGAGATACATATAGTGGCTGGCGATGCCTGAAAAACAAAATGGTACTTACCACCATCTTCCTAATTATTTGGGAAAATCAAGCCTCTAGAAGAGCAAGCAAGTGCTAGAAAAAGCCACCATGCAAACCTCTCCACTCACATGCTTTAGACATGTGTCACCCGCCCTGTACGAACCCGCCAAGCTCCCTATGCTCCCATAAAAGTCAAGGGGCTTTCAGCCCCCAAACCAAATCAGGTATTTTCACCCACTCTGGGGCCACAAAATGTTGAGAGCTATGAACATGACCTTTTAGCTCATATAGGGAAATCTTAATGGCCAGCCGCACTCTGGTTATGTTAACTAACACTATAGCATCTTTATAGCTTCTCACCGTGATTGCAAACCACAATTGCAAGCATTAGCAGCTGGGTTCCTCCCAGTCATTCCCAACTATAAGACAAACAGCTCAGACGTGTTGTGGACGGCACCGGAAAGATGTGTTTTTTTTCGATACTGCTGAAATAATTAATTACAAAACCTTTAATCATGCGTAATTGGTCAGCGAGTCAAACTTGATCAAAAGTGGCCCTTGTTATACACTTGCGGTGCAAAGAATGGAACACCATGCCAAGTGACTAATCAGAGCACAAACATGTTATCCGTGGGCGTGAGCTTTCCTGTAGGACTTGCAATGGTACCACCTTTTGCCCTATCCAGACAGAGAGTAGGAGGACCTTTGCAGGGGCAGAAGCTGGATCCACTTCACATTTTTCAGATTTACTCCTGGACTATTTTGGGGAAGAGGTATTAGCTGGGAATTAGTTGTGTGGCCATCTGGTCATTTCCACTGCTGCGTGCGAGGCCGAATGGCCGCAGCCTGTGGTCTGGAGCTTTCCCCTTTAGCACTTGCCCAGAGCTATCCTATTTGGAAACACCCTGAGATATGTAGTACATGACAGTCTAGTCTGTGCCTGTCCTCGTGTTGTCTCTTTGTGCTTCTGTCAGCTAGCTTTACCCTCTGTGTGCTCATGTCACATAGCCTACCCCATCCTGCATTGCTGCTTCTCTGTATTCGCTCTTTAAAGAAGGTGTGACGTCAAGCAGGGGCGTAAAACGAGACAAGGGCCCAGACCTGCTCGTTATCATCCACACGTGTCAAGTTGAAATCCATGTCTGATGAATGTGCATTTTATTTAAAAAAATAATAAAATAAAGGAATCATTGAGCTGGAGTGTGCGTGTGTACCTTGTCAGATGTCAGACGCTCCCTGGTTTGTTTGAATACTTTTCTCCCTTTTCAAATAGCCTTGTGCAATAAGAAGTTGTCACGTGTGCTGTGGTGTGCCATGTGCCTGGAAGGACGGGCAGCTGGTAACAGGGAGTGAAGTTCTACTTGGCTTCTCCACTAAGAAAATTCTAGGTTTTTCCTTGACAGTGAATAGATGTGAATACCTAGCCACTCTTGGGTTTCGATCTTACATTCATGGCAATAGGTTAATCACGTTAGCCATAACATAATAAATCAAAATATGAGAGCGTAGTTTTGGCGCTTTATGTCACATGTGGAGGAAGGTCATGCCAGGATCTCTCGAGCAGCCTCTAGGAAGACATCCAAGTAGTAGTAGAGGCATTGTGCGGTTTCGTCTTCGCAGTGGCGCACTTCGATCTCATCCTTCTGGGAAATTGACAGCTGGGTTATTTTCAGCTTAATGTTATGACCAAAGGCCTGAAGAAGAACTGACAGGTTGGGCGACCGTGTCAGCTTTAATTTCCAAATCCAATTGTGTGATCCTTTCTGGGCACAGTGGTCCCCGAAATCAGATGATTTTTTAAAGACCCTCTTGTGATCTGCACACAGTGAATCCGGAGGATGTCATGTGTACAGGATTTGTTTTCCAGTTTTCCATTGGTAGAGGGTGTATCATAGAAGTCTGGAATGATCTGGCTCTCTCTTTGAATAGTTCTTTTCGCAAATTATGGAAAATATGTTTTGCATGCTAAGAATGAGACTCCATTTTGCTGCCTGCATTTTAGGCTTTGGTGGAGCAAACACATTTTGCTCCAAACTGCATTCGGACTGAGCTTGGACCATCTGTGCATCAATCTCTGCACTAAGGCAAAACTGGAGTTGTTGCGTGTTTACAGAATAAAATAATTTCACACAATAACATTTCTCTTTTCAAATGTGATGAGATTTGCATTAGTTACACAGTCCCAAAACATTGTTGCCGTCGTGCTGGCAAGAGACAACTGTGTTTGCTGCATTTGTTTGTCATAAAAGCATCAAAGTGCTGCAACAGTGATTTCCACCGGTTTTCCCTTAGCCCTAACTTCATAGAAACTGCCCCTTGACTGATGCACAGTCATTTTGCAAAACTAAGCCATCAAATCCCGGACCTGCTTGTGCATTCTGTTTGCAGCAATGGATAAACACTGCTCAAGGTTGCCAGCGTTGCAGAAAGAGTCGGATGTAAGCCGCTTAGTAAGTAGATGACCCTGCAATGTCATATCTGGTGATACAGTTGCACGGAATAAGTTCTTCCTTTGGATATCTGTGTGCAACCTGAAGTCACAGGTTCGAATCCTGGCAGGGTGATTCATTCATTTGTCTTTCGAGGATGATACATTGTTTGTTTGTTTGTTTCTTTATTTATACTTCGCGCCGAACCCTGTGGTAACTGGGCGACTTAGAGTAGGTTACAACATAATATAGGCATAGAAGATAATAACAATAAGTGCAAGTGACCGGGTTACATAGTGGTCAAGGGCAGGCATCAGCAGAAATACAATAGTGAGGACAAAGGTTGGTGTGTCAGACAGCGGGAGAATTCTTGTTGGCAAGCCCAGAGTTTTTGCTCTGAAGGTCCAGAAATAAGGTTCAGCTCTTAAGGTTCACAGTTATAGCGTTCCATTGTTCGGTAGCTAGGACCGGGAAGCTGGAGCCTCCAGCTTTTTAGGGAGAATTTGGGGATGGCTAGACAGCCATGAAATTGGGTAATAATGATACGCAATTTTAACATGCAAAATGATCCAGTATGAAGAACCATATACAAATATGGTATTATCCGACAGTTTTCCATTGCTGCTTCTGCAGTATAATGTCCAGATGACAAGGGCGCTTGACAAGCTGTTCTACTCTGCTGATACAACCAGCACAATGTCTTGCGCCTGCTGTCTTGCATCCCTTCTTTCTTACCCCTGCTGCCAGAAGCAAGCAGAATTGAGTTGCAGCATTAGTCTTGATCTGGAAAGCCATCCGGCTTCTGAGCATTTGGTTTATTATGATGTGTGGTACCATGTTTTTACTTTGCTCTTAAGACTGATAGTGATCTTTGCTGGGCGATCTGCTCACCCCTGTTTCTTCTCCTGGTTGCATGTGGATCCCTTGTTGCCAAAATTGTCCACTCTCCCCCTCTGCTGTTCATAGCTCCCTGATCCCTTGGATTGATCCCTTCTGATCTCTCGCTGTGTACTCCCCCCACCCCCCTAAGCCTTGTAGAGCAATCAATTGCTTCCCACAGCTAGGTCCATGCTCCATTAATACCCTAATATTAACAATGCTTCCTCTTCAAGAAATGCCTCCTCCTTTAAAGCTTGGCCCAAACCCCAACCACCCCCACCTAATCTGACATGGGTTTAAAGAATTTGGGGGGGTGTCAAAACGGAGGAAACCCCATACCTTTTTTTTATTTTTCATTCCCCTTTTTTATTTTGTGTGTTTTCGGGTTGAAAAATAAAAAAAAGCCTTACTTTGAAAAAGATTCCTCCTCACGAATGCCAAGTCATACAGATCCCTTTGCACCAATAAAAAGACATGTCACTGTTCTATGCTGAATACATCATTAATCCAGTTAACCATAAATACACTTATTCTTGCACCAGATATAATGATAAGGATAATCTGTACATTCCAATACACCTGTCTGTTCATTTCACATTTCTATCTATGGAAATTATTCCCTAAACAACCCCTCACTTCAGAATGACCCATTCGACCTTCAGCTGTCACTATGGCATGACACGGTCCTTAAATTGAGATTCCTAAAGACCTAATCTCATCTCCAGGAGAACCAATCAAGAGCCACCTGCTCAGGCTCACTCTTCATTCGACCCTTTTTCACAGGTCCTTACTCACAAGAGGCATTACGGGAAGTAATTATTGGTTCAAGACAAGGATTGGGTAGCCATGGACATCAGAAGGAGGCCTGCCCTTTCCAGGTGTGGCAGAATAAGTGGTTTTCCAGAGACCATGGGCTCTATTGCTCTCTTTGTTCGAAAAGGCATCTTACACATTCAGTTGCAAACAAGCTAGAGTTCTGGGCTGACAGAAATACTCGGGTCACTTGCAAGTGATTTGATCATGCTGCCTGTCTGCGGGAGGAACTTCCTCCAACGAGTCTTGAAGGGCTAAATGAAGATGATTCCAATGAGTTGAAGTCAATGAAAAGGAATGGTCAGTTGTAAGAAAGTGTAGACATCGTTCCCTTTGGATAATGACCTGAATGGCACAAAATGCATCAAAATCTACAAAACCAGACTCTTCCAAAGCTCACTGTTTCACTGGCCATTCACGTGTATGGATCCTCTCCCTCCTCATGCTCCCACAGTCTCCCTTCCATGTACCCGTTCCAAGTGTAACTGCTCCCACTTGTCACTCGTTTATATCCTGTTCCGCTGACCTGTCTCACAAGGACCATCTTCCTATGACGTTTGTCTAATTGAACATCCATTCATAAGTGAGTCCCACGCAGTGAGACTATGACATCGGCTTTGGCTTTTAGGTACTCTGTACCGCAGGGGTAGCTTTGGTGGTTTCGGGCAGGACTTCAGTGAATTGAATGCACAGAATAAAGGAGGTAATTGCATGATGTGCAAAGTGATTCCGGACATCCAGAATTGCTATTGGTAATAGATACTTGTTCACATATAGTTACGCTTTCAGGGGGCTCACGAGTGCACTGATGTACAGCGCACTAGTACAAAATAGCTGTCATTTGTAACACAGTGCAGGGATTTAAAGGGTGTGCACAATGGGAGGGTATGTACTGACTTCACTCACTTGACACTGAATTGATGTTGTTGCATGTGTCCAACAGGACAAAGTGAGTTTAGCGATCGTAGCCTTCATGAAAAAAATCTCCAGATGCTCTATTGAATTGCTTACACAAGGAAAACAGGACATGCAGGACTCTGAGGAAAGGGGCAGTCAGTAGACTGATCTGTTTCCAATGGTCTGAACAAAGGTTGGGAATCCTGACTACATCTTTTAATTCAAGGCCTTTTCAGGGCAACATGGATAAAGATGTGCAGTAATGGGACTATATATGTACAGAAGATGTATGACTTTCTACTAGGGGCCATAAAATGGACAGCAGAGAGAAAATCTTAGCTGACTTTCGATGCCTGGACACGCTTTTCATACATTAAAACGTCCCCACTTCAAGCATGTATCTGGAATCTTCATGTTGATGTCCCTCACATTCCCCACGCCTCTTGGCATTCTTACATCCGGGATACGCCTGCCTATCTGGGCCTGTGCGGCTGTTATTTACCATTTTAATATAACAATAGGTGACCTATTCATTTATGGAGAGGATCCCCTGATACACAGTACGTGTTTATTTGTGAGTGGATATTTTCTCCTAATGGCATCTTACTAAAATCTAGTGAACATTGAAGTGAATGATTATAATTAGAAGTGGGACATTCTAGAGAGAAACACTGGAACATAAAATAATTCAGAGTGCTTTTCCAAAGCTTGTCAACATTGGCAGTGAAAAAAGAGTATACATTGTGGAGGAGTTGCTTAATGACTTCCTGCCTTTGGGATGTTGTCTGGATTAAAAGGTAACACACTTTGGGGGTCATTACGACCCAGGCGGTAACCATGGTGCTATTAGTGCCATGGTTGCTGCCGGTATTTTACCCATTCCGCCATGGTGAATGGTGGAATTACCGCCCCATTCCAAGGTTGGCGGGGCAGTAATTCCCCATTCCCATTTTTGCCCCCATAGGGCTCAATGGAAATGGGGAAGGCGGTAGTTACGGTACCGCAAATTGCGGTAGTTACGGTTGCGCAAATTGCGGTACCGTAAATACCTCCAAGGTCCCTTTGCTGTTCCAATCCTTAACGGCTGGTAAAAACCAGCCGTTAAGGTAGGGACCCGCAAAGGGACCTTGTAATTAGGCGGTAAGGGGTTAACGGCGCCACCACCTTTTACGGCGCCGTTAACCCCTTACCGCCTGGGTCGTAATGAGGCCCTTTGCCTTCTCTCTGATAGCAGGAGGAGGCAAGGGGGAAATCGCTGATGAAAAGCAACAGAGCAGGTAGGAAGGTCAGACTGTGTGAAAACCAAAGAAATATTGCTACTATGGGAGCCAAGCTGATGATCCTCCAACAAATTAGTCAAGACTGGGTTCACCTTCACTGTATCCTCTGTGTGTAACCCTCTGGATGCCCTCTTTCCGTATCCTTCCTAGTGTCTCCTTGATGTTCTATCATTCTAATTGTAGCCACCTTATTGTACCCCAATACTGTGGCCACTTGTTGTACACTGCTCTGTTGATTCATCAGTCGGTGTGCGCGGAATAAAATCCAGCACATTAAGAACATAGGTTTAGAAACAATAGGGAAGCACGACTGCAGCATATTCTTGCCTTGTTGTTTTTTGTGTGTAGTGTGTGGTATCCAAAGGATGCTTTTAATTTCAAGAATGTCAAGGAAAGAAGTAAAGAACATGGAGAGGGAATAAGGAAGAGAGGAGCAGAGGCAGCATTCTGTTATGATGCTTGCTTGCATAGGCTTGGAGCACCCAAAGGGCCATTTAAAGTGATGAGGCAAAAGAGATAGGCAAATCGGTGAGTATGAAGGGTCTCATTAATTATTTGCCTGCGCTACAGCATCTGAGAAGTAACAGCACTTAGAACTTACAGTTATGCCCATTGTGAGGCATTTGTAGTTCGATGGGTTGTGTTAATGAAGAAATTAAACACTCAAGTATACAAATAATTTGCTTCTTCCTGTATCCATTGTCAACTTGAGATTGTTGTGGTTCTTGGGCGAGAAGGCAATACTTTTTTGTGGCCTATGAAAAATTACTTCTAACGTTTGTGGAAAAGAATCAGGTTTCATGCCACACAGATAGTAAGTGGAAATAGGTTCCAGATTTTGGCTATTATATTTTCTGGGTTCCCTTATAAGAATCTTTTCCACATATTTGAGGCTTGAATTCTGTGTTGGGAATGAAGACCTATGGTACATGGTGGGTTTAAGGGATTTGAACTTTTATGACGGTAGTGGTGAAAGGACTGTCCATCCAGGAATCTATGTAACACTACAGCAGTTGTGAGCTGGAGTCTTGACGCAACTCTCTGTTATCGTCACATTTTGATGATCACGGAACATCTGGGGACATATGATACAACACTAAGTTTACTTGGGAAATCATGGTTTTGGCTTTGGCATGATCAGTATTTGCACTCATTCTTGCCCATGTTTGGCTCTTCCAGCTTCTGAATAGCGAGTTCAGGGCCTAGCAGTTGCATAGAAGCAAGCAGACATTGTGCATGTGTCACTCTTTGTGTTAGCACTTTCTTATCTGCCATTGGATTCCAAAGAAATAACTAGTACGGATCATCCCTCCCATTGCTGTGAATGTAATTAGTAACCTGTGGGGCACTGGTTGAATTTATTTTCACTGGAAGGCAAAACAGACATCTTTTGACCATGTTTCACCTGATCCGCAAAACACCTCCATTGTGAATAATAGTTGTGAACCAGAAAAACAAATCTATGTGTGAAAGGATGGCTCACTTCTTGTCAACAAAACTTTAAAATCTCTGATTTGAACATTCAAACTCTTTATAAGCAACGTTAATCCCGCATTGGGTTTGCACATCACAGTATTTCTGATGAAGAAGAGATTTAACAAAGATTTGCATATTGTTTCTGCAATTAAAGAAAACATTATTTTTTGTTTTCTTTTTAGTAAAGGTTTTCTTTGTAAACAAAATACAAAAAAAATGTAAAAAAGAAAAACATGCTAGCCAGCATCATCTAGACTCTAAAGCATGACCGTTGTTCTTCGTAGTCTTAAAATTATCCTGCTCTCGCTATGGGGGATCTTGATGCTCCTTCGTATGTCTGGAGTTTGTTTCACATACAGTATCCTGCTCTTCCTTCATGTGTTTGGAGTGTGCCACCCCCACCTGCTGTTCATTTATGTGTTTGGAGTGTGCCCCATGCATGATCCTGCTGTTCCTTTATGTGTCTGGAGTGTGCCCCAGGCATGATCCTGCTGTTGCTTCATGTGTTTGGAGTGTGACCATTGCATGACCCTGCTGTTTCTCCGTGTGTTTGGAGTGTGCCCCATGCATGATCCGGAACTTCCTTCATTTGACTGCATTGTTGTCTGTGCATGAGCTTCCGATATTGCTTCACTGCTCTGAGCATGGTTATGCTGTCCTGTAAAGTGATTGTTGTTCGTGAAGCATGAACTAGTTCTCCTTTAACACAAATGTTAAGAGCCTGCTCTCCATCCATGTGATTATACTTTGTAGGAGGGGAGGGAAGGTTGATAGTGGCACCTTATGTCAAGTCAGAATCAGATACTTCTTTCCATTTGGCGAGCTATGTGGAAATTCAAGAAAAAAAACGGTGATCTGTCTCTTTTCTACATATATTACTCAACTATTTGTTTGTCTAGTGCAGATTTAAGTGTACACATTGCTACAGTACTACTACCACTGGCCAGCAGGACTGAAAGGTGCATGTATGAAATGCTGCATAACGTTTAGCTCAGAATCATCCTTCTTTTCCTTCCTTTATCGTATTTGTCACTTTTCTTTCGTTTGTCTTTGTTCCATATTTTCTTGTGTACTGTCTTTTTTCTGTTTTTATTTTTAATTTTGTTCCTTTTCTCCCTTTTTACCTTTTCATTCTTGTATTTTCCCACTTTTACCTTTTCTCTTTTTTCTTTGTTGTCTTCCTATTTTATCTATTTCCACTCTTGCACTTTTATTTACTATAGTTCACTGTTTTGTCTCTTTTCATAACATTTTGTCTTTCTTGTTCTTTTTTCTTTTAATTCTATATATTAATGCTTTTCTGTTTTTTCTCAAATTTTTCTTTCGTTTGCTTTTTTCCTGTTTCTTTTTCTTTCTATCCTTGCTTTGTATTCAATTTCTTTCCTTAGTCTTTCTTTTTTAAAGTGATTCAAGGCTTGTTCTAACTTTCTAATTGTAGCTACCTGCCTTTATGTGTAATCGATGTATTATTTATGAAAAAATACATCTTAAGTTTTAGATCATTAGTATTGTATGTGTATATAATCTACAGTAGGCTTCTGACTTGGATAACTCAACAGGGGAGATTAACATCAAGCCAATTGGATTTTCGTGCCAATCAAACACAATTAACCAGTGCTTAATTAGAAAAAGATAAGTTATTTCTAGGCTTCCTAGACTTAAGTTCTGATTGTCATTGAGTCAAGTGAACAATGCAATGGAAGATTCTCCGAGACATAGGGTCCTTTCAGATATGCCTGCTTGCAAAACTCCTCTTTACTCAGAAAACAGTCATAGGGTAAAATTTGGCCCATTTGGACAAAGTACACATTATTCTAGCATTACTAAAGTCATCAAGCAAGGATGTGTTGTTGCCCACTCATTTATATATTTTTTAAATGGACGCAATATTGCTCTTAGTGTCATATGAGATTCCAAAAATATGTAACCCGCCACACCCTGTTGCTGTTTTTTACAGTAGACATAGTCATTTTGCCAATCTGAGTATGCTTTAGCCCGTTTGTTTCGTGTAATTGAAACATATTGTGAAGAGCTTGATTTAGCAATGGGCTAGCGATAAATATTTTAAAATACATGGCTCAAGGCAATGGAAACCATCCTGAGAATGATTGCCAAGAAATGTTGGTTTTTGGAGCCTCTGGTCATAATTCAAACAGCAGCAGAGGGGCTTAAGGAATTAGCTACAACTCAAAAGAGAGTGCCGATGGCTAAGTCAGCAAGTAGGGACCACAGTGCAGAAGCATTTGCTGACAGCTAAGAAGGGAGTTTTCCCTCCAGATTTGGAACCAACCACTAACCCACAGCATAAGACAGTTGTTCCAAAACAGCATCTCAAACTTTTACCCTTAAATTCTACCTCAGCACGATGGTGCCGAAGTCAGGAAAGAAATTATACAGAATGCGAGTGTGGTAAAGGGTATCGTGAAGATATAAAACATTTATTTTCTTTGTGGGAGTTATCAAGTTCAGAGAAGGATATGGATGATATCATGTACGCATAGATCAGTATATTTGCAATTATAGGGGAGCTGAGAATGTGTTGTTGAGTTTGAAATCACAAAGCAATTTGTACACATTATCTATATTTTCTGTAAATGCCCTAAAGAGAGGCGAGCATATTATTAAGCAACTTTAGACGTCTAGGCACAGTAAGCAAGGGGCCTAAGAGAAAAGGTAAACATTAAATGATATCAACCGTATTGAAGATTCTCTGAGACATAGGTTTTTTATCTTTATTATTTGGCTGTTGATGTACGTACAGTTTGTGGCAAATGTGTTAGCTCTGTATCGCTTTAAAATCCTGTTGCATGGGGCATAAACGTAGGGTATATTTCTTTTTAGAAGACCACAGGTTTTATTTGTATTTATAGCATATGCTCATTGTGTAAGAGTTAAAATTGTTTAATTTGTATAGATGTCGTTGAGAATTCATTAATTTTCTAATTACAAATTGTAAAATAGTTAAAGGACAGGATAATAACCTGTTAAACATCCCACATTTTGGTACCATGGTGTTGCCACTTGGATTTGTATACTGTTAGAAAACCTCTGTATTCCACTCATTTTGTATGTTCTGGGGTGATTCAATTGTTTCTATTGTGGCTTTACCCTCTCAAGACATTTGCAATAGCAGAAGTTCTTCTGTAAATATTTCTTTTCACATTAGTCCTTTTGCGCAAAGGAACACTTGTGTCAATGTATTTTTGAAGTTTGTAAAATTAGCTTAGGTTTTCAATTTCACTTTACATCAGTCATGTTTTAAGGCAATTGCATGACAAAGACATTCTAGATCTCTTGGAATTGCATAGTCTATACAGGTCCTCAACGAAATGGCGTGTTAGGGGATGTTGAGCTTCATATTAGTAAGTTCACTAAGGTACCAAACCTTTAATGCTTTGCTTACAGAGTGGGTGGACCAAGGGTAAAATGACGAGCATGCAAACATACACACTGGGCTAGTAATTGAGAGCTTTATAACCAGTGAGTTACACATAGAGGAAAACTTGACTTCATCGCGGGACAGAGGAATTAAAGTAATTTCATAAGCAGAAATAATAAGCAGTCAACGGAAACATCCTACACATATTAGTAAGAGAGTAAATGCAAATAGGACTTGAGTCCCGAAACTGTTGATTTCACTATGACTACTCAGTCCTGTGCCCTGAGAGAAAAAAGAACAGCAGGAGATGCAGATAAAAGTTATCCAGATGTGAAATAAATGATCTAGGGTGGTGTTGTTCTAGTCCCCCGCACACCTAGACATACTGCCTACAACCTTGAGAACCAGAAAGGGGGCATGTTTCGCACCCTTAATGTATTAAGGGGGGCTTTGCAGTTAAAGAGACAGTTTAACCAATCTTTTCAAAGCAGTATGTTCGTTCATGCCTATCAAAACATACCAGAATTATTTATTTCAAATTCTGCTGAGTTTATTTTGAATGTTAATTTAAATTTGTATAATTTTAATTTGTTAGCAAACCCAGATTTCCTTCTATCTGAAATTTGGTAGCACGTTACAACCCCTCCACTTCCATGTAAAAATATAGACACAACCTCAAAAAAGCCACATGCACTGATGAAAAATGGCAATGTGGAATTGCATAAGGAGCAGAGATAGGAACTTAAGAAGTTACGCACAGGGGATGCACAAACTCACACATGTTTAAAATGAGAGATTCAATAGTTACCTTAAAAGCCGGTAACAACCTCAGTGTGCTGCATATAGAGACGAGACAGGACCTCAAGGTGAAACAGAGTGGACAGGACCTCAGAGATATATGCACAGGCAAAACAGCACCTCAAGAAGGTATGGGTACAGGAGACCGATGCAAAACGACACCGCAAAGAGTTATATACAAAGTTTTACAGAAAAAAAGAATCATGCTCTCAAGGGGATGCATACAGAGAGACGAAAGGACGACAGTAGGGATAATTTAAAAATCTGACGACCATGAGAATATACAAAAGAGAGACAAACCCTAAAGCGGTTACAGAGGAGTACGGATCCGAAGTATGACACATGCCGGGGTGTAGGGAGTTGAAGGCCTTTACATGCAGAGAAGTATAGGGCTGACGTGCTTTACACGGGTTGATGGACAGTGCCTATAGTACACTACACGCAAAACTATGTTACAATCTGAGGAGTGCAAAGTTAAAGTGATTTACATACACTGGAGAATAGGGCTGAAAATTGGTACACACAAAAGGAGACTGGGCCAAGCAGCATTGCTTGTAGACCAACTAGCGTCATCGCAATCTTACAGTACAGGGCTGATAGGAATTTCATAGAGCAAGGGGCGTTGGGCTAAACATCCATCCGATAACATGAATTTACAGACGTCAATATGTTAGCTACAAAGGGATACAGGTCTGAAAAGGGTTACGGAGAGGCACCTACAGGAGGACTTCCAGGCATTACATGTAGAGCTGCGGACAGGACTATACGGCTTTGCATCATGCCTTCTGTGAGGTACTGATAATGGATTTACTCATTATTGGTTAAACCATTTGCAGCCACTGTCCTCATGCATGGCCAGAGGCCATATTCCTTTCCATCTGACCTTCAGAAACGATTTAATCAAATATGTCATGTAAGCAATCAAGCCGTGATTGTGTAATGTGGAATTCCACTGCAGGAAGATCATGGAACATGCATTGTGTTTGCCACCGCTATATTATCAAGGGCTGGGGTGGATCAACCTGGGGGATGCACTAGGAAGAGTAGGATATCCACCGACGGTCCCTTATAAATGAGGCCTACACAGTCCCTGGGAGTTGTCCCCCCCAGTGGCATCCCGACATAATCTGTAGCATCTGTGACACATTGTGGCTTGGCTTGTGTGCTATCTGTCGAAGTCCCTTTCTGTGCTTCTCTTGCTCTTCTATGGATGTGGTCAGCAATCACAGCAATTCTGTAAGCTATAGATATGTCCACTTTACTTGGTGTGTTCTTCCAGGCCTTTATATATAAATACCTATATATAATATATATATATATATGAGTTTATGTTGTTTTGTTCCCCTTAACTATGGTTAAGGGCAGTTGCGTGTGTTTCTAAAAAAAAAAAAAAAAAGATTTAAAGTGGTCCTGTAATTGGATTTTCTTTTATTTGTCAAGGTCAGAGTTCATGATTCTGGAGAAAAAAGTTTCTTCGGTGTATGAGGCAAAATGTTGACTATACATATTTATAAATATATATACACAATACTTACCTTATGTTCGTTTGTTTGTGAATTGTGGTGGTTGACTCTCTAAAATGGCATTTGAGCCATGCTATTTAACGATAAGCAGCTGAACCATAATCAGAGATATATGGTACATGTTGACAGGGTGAAGTGTGTTAAAATAAAGAAAATTTTAAAAACGAAGCACGTCTTGATGTGTGTGGTCTTGTGTTATATAGCAGTGCTAGGGAATGGGAGCACAGTATGTCACATGGCAGGAGTCCGTTGTTACTCTTCCCGTGATGCATGCAATCAAGGAGGCGGGATATCGAAAGGTAAAGAAAAGTCTCCAAAACCACTGAGGAAAAAAACGTCCACTGCTGTTTTGAATGATATCTGTCCCCTTGGTAATGAGGATGTAGATAGTCCAAAAAATGTTGAATGCTTACCCCATTGCTTTCCAAAGGGGATGTAGGATCTCTGGTAATCAGTGTTAGTAGCATCACCTGTGTTTGAACTATCAAGATAGGTTGCCCATTAGACTCAATATGTGGGAGTCCAATGCCATGTTAATATGTTCACACTCATCTTTAGACATGTTTTAATAAATGTGCATGTAAACCAGAAAGCAAAGAAGCTCATACAGTTACATCAATTGCAAACTAATGGCTTAGGAGAAGAACAAAACCTGTATTTAATAATGAAGTGAAAAAGCCATTTGTCATGTTATTTGTCACACATGTACTTTAAACATATCAGGATGTTTTGGATGAGCTGCACACCTCAGCACTGTATACTTTAAACACACCAGGATTTGTTGGATAACCTGCACTACTCAACATTACATACCTTAAACACTTCAGCATGTGTTGGATGAGCTGCACTCTTCAGCATTACATACCTTAAACACACCATGACGTGTTGGATGAGCTGCACCCCTCAACATGACATACTTTACACACACCAGGAAGTGTTGGATGAACTGCATTACATACTTTAAACACACCATGATGTGTTGGATGAGCTGCATTCCTCAGCATTACATAAGAAAAGAAAAGGTAATGGAACTATATCCTCGCTGCTTATCCCGGATATGCCTTTTTGGGGTGACTATGCCCTTTCCTGGGAAACGATGTGGCTTAAAAAAAGACATACCAGGTTTGTTTTATTTTATCATATTCGTTTGACTACTCCATTCCTTTACCTTCAATTACCAACCGCATTCAACTTTATTGATTTATATTATACAGTGCTTAGAAATACCTGTGCAAATAAGCCACCAAATCCAAGGGTTGACCAAGCAGGCTCTCGAGCACCCTTATGTCTCAAATATTACCTGTGTGGGGATGAATCAGCCGGTTTACCCCCAATATCATTTAGCGTTACTGCCAGTCGTTCCTGTGGGTTTACCATGGGATTACGAGTGGTGATAAGGATATGTAAAACCCTGTTTATGAAGTCTGTGAGACTCATGGGGATTTTTAGCTGATTTACTTTGAGCAGTAATTCCGCACAGTAAATCCACCAATTTTTGGCCTTAAAGTGGAGGATTTACCTCCAGCATGTTACTGCAGGTAATCCTCTTCTTCAATTTCAGAATTCAGCAGTGCAGTGAAATTGGCAGTAATGCCGTTACCACAATAAACGCAGCCGTAATGGAACTGCCACCACTTTTCTGCAGCACCTCAGAACTCATAATGGTGCTCATTGATTGCCAACTTACAATTCTCCAAATATGCCTGGGAAAACAGCCCAATTATAAGAACACTTAAGCACACATCCTCCTTCTCTCTTGTGCAGAACTATGCTCAACCTAGCAGGAATACCATGCACCCATACTATAACAAAATATTCTTCCCCCACTGCTTTCCCTCCCTCCATTTGTAACATCTATTTCCGGATTTCCCATAATCTTATTTTACACTTGCTCATGTTGTTTTCTTCAGCAGACTAGACCGCTGGCTGGAGCTCAGTGTACCACACCATGGCCAAGAATATGGGCATTGTAACTACTCTGGCAGTGATTTAGGACAGTGTAAAAGCTTATTAACATGACATAAATGATGCCATACCTCTATATGAGAGACTGGAGTAGAATGTTCTAGATGATAGAACACTACTTTTTTAATATTTTGTTTAAAATAAATCAGTGAATGGTACATTAAGGTTGGTGTTGTCATAGCTTCAAGGCCAAAGCAGCAAAAAGGAAAATGTAAAGACAATTGCATTTCTTTGTGACTTTTTTAATACTAAACCTGAGGCTGACAGCCAGAAACCCTTCAGGTATTTGCCAAGTTCTCCCTTCATACTTGACAACAGTATCCATTCCTTTCGTGAGACACTATCCAAGTCCTGTTTTTACCTTTGCATCCTTGTCATGAATTTACCACTTAGAGAGCCAAGGTTCCAAAAAGGTTACAACAGTTTATAGATGCTTGTGCCAGCCAGTTTACCTTTTGTCTTTTCATGTTCTCCACAGATCACTCCAAGGTTGGGTATCTCATTTCAAATATGGGTAAAAGTGCCCTGGCATAGGCAACCCCTCTAATCAACACAAGAAATTCCCTTCTGGACAATTACGAGGGGTTCTTAGAGGCCTTTTGACAGATGTTTAGCGGACCCAAGCTTCCAAACACTTCACAAGAAGCACTGTTGCTTTACAACCATGGATCCCAAGATGTCATGACCTATAGAACTAAATCCAAACCTCCCGCCACCAAAGCGGGTTGGCCCAAAGAAACCCAGCTCACGTTATTCCGCAGAGGGCTTGCAGGAGACCTGAAATATGAACTAGCCCTGTACTTAGACTGGCGTCTTTAACAGAATTGATAAGCGTGATGCTACAAATTGAATGCAGACTACAGGAAAGAAGAACCGAGAAGAAAAGATGCAAACATTGCCTGATGTTGCGACCCCAACCTCATACTGACACTCCTGATCACGCATTGTTAGAATCCTTGCCATAGCCAATGTAACTGGGTACCATGCAATGACCACTGTCTACTGAAGTCTGGCAACGGCAAAGACAACAAGGACTTTGCATGTATTGTGCCTCTGCATGTATTGTGCCTCTAACTCCCATTTGATTAGCGAATGCCCGATTGCAGTACACCTGCATTCAGGAAACCCCACCTCCCATTCCTAGGTAGGCCAGAAGAATGGGAGAAAAAAACAGGCCGAGTCTCAGCTTTAGCTAATGCCACCAGCAAGGACAATCATCTTTTGGTATTACTGGTGGCATGGTCCTTGGCCAATAAGGGATCCTGGATGCTGCCTGCCCTGGTAGACGTGGGTGTCTCCAAAAAGACAGGGCCCTTACATTGGAAGGGGTGGATGGTCAGCACCTGCTTTACGGATCTATCGTAGACCAAACCGAACTCATGACCATGACCTTTGCACCCCATCAGGAAGCACTCTCCTTTGATATAATCTTCACTGCACATGTTCCCTTTCTTCTCAGAATGCCGTGGTTGAGAGGTCACAATCCCTTCATCAATTTACCAGCTGGTACCATGTTCTTAGGATTTCAATATTGTAATCATCATTGCTCTATTTTTATCACTGAGGACAGTTTGCCGCAGACAAATCAAACTCCAGTCCTCCTACAGGCCAACACTGTCCCTGTCAATTATAAGGAATTCACAGCTGTATATCATGATTTCAAATAGAAGAAATTACCTCAGCACAGACCTGAGGATTGCACAGTTGTCTTGCTCCAGGGTGCCTCTTTTCCATTTGAATAGATGTATGCCCTGTCTGAGACCCAAAATAAAGTACTGAAAGAATATCGCAAAACCAACTTATCAAGTCCCCAAGTGGGGCTTCAGGGTTTCTTGGCCCCAGAAATGATACAGACTGGCTACAGCCTTGTCTGAACTTCAGGGGACTCAACAACAAGCATAGGAAACAAGTATCTGTACCTTTGATCTTCGACATCCTTATTACAGTGCAACATGCTGGTGTTTTCAGAAAACTTCACCTTGGAGGAGCATACTGTCAGAGAAGGATATGCCAAAGGGGTGAGTGGAAGACAGCCTTTTCTACTCATTTTAGCCATTACAAATTTCAACCAATGCCCTCGGGTTGACCAGATCACCAGCTGTTTTTCAATGGTTTATGGATCATAGGTTTTTGACCTTATCCCTCATACCAGCATTGTTTATTTGAATGTCATCATGATTTACTCCCTATCAAGTCCATATCCATCATACTAAAGACGTAAAAGAGGTGCTTAGAAGGTTACAGGTCACTGGCCTATTGGTAACACCTGATAAGTGACAAGTCTACTTTTCCACGGTCCTTTAACTGGGTTTCCATCTCTCTTCAGAAAAAAATTCTATGGATCCCTGTAAAGTGGGCTCTATTGTCAAGTGGTTAAATCCCACCACCATCAAGGATATACAACCTATTTAGGCCTTGCCAATTTCTACTGTTAATTGATATCTGACTTCTCCTTCTTGGGTGTTGCCACTTTTCAAATTACCGAAAGCAAAAGCGGTCTTCAAGTGGTTGGCAGGTGCAGATTAATACCTTTTGTAGATGGAAACACTCTTTTACAGTGGCATCTATCTTTGTCAACCAGGCCCTGGTAAGCTGTTTATCTTTGAAGCAGATGATTCTAATTACACCCTCAGCTTAATTTTGAAACAAGTCTGCTAGTGATTTGTTTTACTGGAGGGGTGTAAATATGTCCCACAGATATACCAGAGCAATCGAGCATACTGAGGGAATCTAAACCATCCAAAGTTTTTTTTTTAAATAATGGGTTAAAATTGAGCATTTTACAGCACTCTATAAGTGGAAAATTGGGTAAAAGGTCAGACAATTTGCAATTGGTTTTGTGGGGTAACTCGTGAAAATCTCCAGTAGATACAAACCCCCAAGCATGCACAGGAGCATTTCACAATGCATTTTCATAATGGCTTTACCGACAATATATGCCAATATAAAAGCATGTTCACTTTGTCTGTGCCCATACATAGCCATGCTGGCTGTACCTATATATGCCAGTATTCCCATATAAGAATATACTCGTGTTCGTTTTGCGCATAATGCCAGTAATGATACTATAAGAAAACATGTCCAAGCTGGTTCTGCAAATATACAACAGTATCACCAGGCTTTACCATTAAAAATGCCATCCCACAATTTGAAAACATGCCCAAACTGGCTGCACCAAAATACCAGTCTAGCAACATAATTGCACATTATGCTTGCTTCATCATAGAGGCCCATGAAAAATGTTATGTCAAAGAAATATCTTGACTGACTGCACCAAAATGCCAGTCTAGTCACGTAATAACATATCATGCTTGATTTATCATAGATGCCCATTAAACATTGCCACGCTAAAGAAATAGCTAGACTGACTGCACCAACATGTCAGTCTAGCAACGCAATAACACATCATGCTTGCTTTATCCTAGATTGCCATTAAAAAATCCATGCCAAAGTAAGAAATAGCTATTGAAAGTTCACAGACAATATGGAAAAGATGAGCAGACAGCAAGTTAACTCTTTTATGAACAGGAATTTTAAGGAATGTGATGTGAAGCAAAAGAATGATAGCTTTGATAACTCCATTTTTGACAAGCAAAGTCTTTGTGGAATCCCAAGTCAGTTTGGTCTGCATATGTGGCAAGGGTCTCCATGCTGAGAATAAAGGAACTGAGAGACACACCCGAAGTGCTGTCATGAATATACATTTGGAGCATTAAATGCCTTGTGTGCAAAGCCTAAAAATCATCAAACAAAAGAAAAATGTTAGCACTGAATGCATACAGGTCAGACTTTGCTAGATTGGAAAGCAAGTTTAATAAATGCACATGCAATGAAGACGTAATGATTCGGTTTACAGCGCAAGTAGAAGGATTATGGGAATTAAAATTGTCTCAGGAAGATGAGATTGTTCCTTTAAAAACATACAAATGAGACACAGATTAGAGATACATTCTTTTTCATGAAAGTTGAGAGACATAAAAACAGTTGGAAAGGAAAATAGTTCAATGCAAAGAGGTATTCGGTTACAGTAAAAAGTTAGAGGAAGAGAGTAATTTATTGAAAATGTCAACGCAGATATCTTAAATACAAAATACAGCTTCCAATTATGAAATTAAACAATTGACAAGGCAGAATGCTAATTTGAAGGCCACTCTTCATGGAATAAAACTGCAGAGGGAACCTGTTCCTACAGAGAGTGCATACCGGTCTAAGGCTTATGGAATTATATTCACCATTACTGAACTTGGAAGCTTGCTAAGATTACGTGTCACGCTCACGTGCGTGGGAGCTCAGAGGAAAATCCAAGAGTTTCACGCTACATTCTCCAAACAAGTAAGAGAGGCAAACTTGCAATGTGGTTCTCACAAGGAGGCAGGGACATAAAGCTAACTCTCAAAAGGATGAGGGTTTGCTCAAGGTTTATTCAGAGCCAAAATGTGGGGTGCAAATGTGTGAATCAACACAATAGAAAGCTATCCTTGTAATGATATACCCCAGATAGACACAGACATTATTTCACACCCCATAGTCCTATCCTGGCGGCCCCCTGGCTAATAATAGGAGTGAACAATCCCTCCTCTCAAAAGGCCAGATCTTCCCCTCTTTTTCAAGCCTCTTCCTGATCTCCCTGGATTGATGATGCAGAGATTTGCATTCCCTCCTCATGAGTCTCGCGGTAAAGGTAAGTTGAGGTGAACTTCTGCTGCACTTAGGGGATATTCTAAAAACATAAGATAGGGACAAAATGTGTCCGGATAGGATGAAACAAAATCCAATGAAACCTCACTGAAAGGACCTAATGTCCAAAGTCCAGTTTCCAAGTCTAAATACTAAACCCCTGGGTCATCTGTACTAAGGACAGTGTCCATTAAGTCACTGACAGTCTCAGGGACGTTTATGGTATCCAAGCACACTTCTTTGTCTCCTTAATTGTCTTTCTGCATGTCTCTTTTGTGTTCTTTGGCCCTCATTACAACTCAGGCGGTAAGGGGTTTACGGCGCCGTAAACAGCGCCGACCCTTACCGCCTGAGTACGAGGTCCCTTAGCGCCATGGCGGATTTAACACCTGCTTTTAGCAGGTGTTAAAATCCATGGCGCTAAGGGACCATGGAGTTAATTACGCCACCGTAATTTACGGTGGCGTAATTAACGCCTTCCCCACTCCCATTATGCCCTATGGGGCAAAAATGGGAATGGGGAAGGGTAAATGGGGATTGGGGACTTACCGCCCCGCCAAGGTCGGAATGGGGCGGTAAGTCCGCCAACCACCATGGCGTAAACGTAGTTTACGCCATGGTGGTAAAGTCACGGCCCAGGCGGTAACTTACCGCCTGGGTCGTAATGAGGCCCTTTGTCTTTGCCTTGGCCTTGCATAATTTCCTGGTTGTTGATATGGCCTTAGAACTGATGAATAAACCCTGTCTCGTACCCCTTTTGTCCTGAAGGCTTTCTCCCTGCTTGATCTGATATAGGTATTCTCCCTCCTACCAAGCTATCTGAGAGTTGGATATTCTACCTCCTACTCATGTTCTCTCTCAGCCATAGCAAGACTTTTCTATTTGGGCTGGTGGACTTGCATCTGTGACCTGGATCTGGGTGAGAGCTCCCAGTTAGCTTCACTTGCAGTATGAAGGATTTCGGGATGTGGCCCTTTACAGTCTCTGGGACTAGTTCAGTAGGCCTCTCACTAGATCTTACCCCTTCAAACTGGCTTCTCCTCTGACTCCACTGGTGCAGATAACTCAATGTTTCACTCCCTGTCTTGGCTTGCCCCAACACAGGCTCTGCTTTTCTGCTTCGCCTGCTTCTCTTTCTCTCACTGGCTAGCTCTTGTATTTCTGTTACTAATTGGCCCTTTTGGCTTAACCAATTCTGATTCAGCGTTGCTGCTTCTTTTGCTTCTCTTTTCTCCCACTGTCTGGGCAGCTCAGGTTCTTGTCTACCATTCCTTCTCTCTGGATTTGTGCTACTGTCTGGACCATTTGGTTGGCCAACAGAGGTCAGGTTCTTTACTTTTTAAATGTCCTGTCCCTCCTTTGGCTGCAACATCTCTCTCTTTCTGGAATGCTGTCGTAACACCTACCATAACACTTTCAAGGCCTGCCATGCTAGGGTCAGACAAGAGGGTCATGGGTCCTTCCTTAGAAAGTAACCTGTACCTCTATCATCTGTCACTGGTAGTAGACACAGAAGTGACCCTGGGTTCCCTCCTTTGGTATTTAGGAGGCACATTTGTCAGTGGGAAAGGCCAGGATTTTCTTCTGAGCCGAACCCCTGATGGCTTGCTAAAGTGTCTGCATGTGTGGCCTTGTCATATATATAACCTTCCAGCCATCACCTTTCTGTTTTGCTAAAGTCACCCTAAGGGGGGCGGTTATGCGCAGATATGGGTCCCGAGTCTGCCGGGCCTAGAGACCCAAGCTACTCCTCACTGAAGACGCCCAACAAGGCTGAAAGATATCCGAGGATGCTTGTGGTCTCGTGCAGAAGGGATGTGACCTAGCAGCTTGGGCTGGACTGCCCCTTTTGGGGTAGGACAAAGCCTGATTTGCATATGGTTTTTCCTCTTCTGTAATGGCTTGGCAGGCTGAAAAGCGATGGTCTGGAGGGTTGCCCAGAGCTGTGCCTGTGGTTATGATTCATTAAAAACCTTCCAGCCATCACCTTTCTGTTTTGCCCTTGTCATATAGTGTACATGCTTATAGAAAGAAAGGATAACAATGGTCTTCATTGAGTCATGTGGTGCCGGTACATGAACAAGACTTCAAAAAAAAGGTAATCAAACACAATAAAGGAGAAAGCATGCAGTAGCTGAACGGACACAATGCCAAATGCTGGCACATAATCTCAAAATTAAAATGGGTTTATTTTTATTTTTTATTTTATTTTATTCAGATGTGTAGAGCGCACTTCAGCCCAGGGGCATCGAGGCGCTTGTTACAGACAAAATCTTAGTTACATAGGATACAGTAATTACATACAATACAGAATTTACAGTAGACATGAATACATTAGCAATGCAGAATATTTACATGGATTCCTGAGAGTTTCCTAATTATTTTGTAAGGAATGAGGTTTTTAGTTTCCTGCGAAAAATGTGGAGTGAGTTTTCCGCTCTAATATCCGCAGGGAGCGCGTTCCAGGTTTTGGCTGCAATGTAGGGGAAGCTCAGACCTCCGGCTTTGGCTTTTTTGATGCGTGGGATGCAGATAAGGTTGGAGTATTGCGTCCTGGTGGGACGGGAGGAGGAAGGTTTGAGGATGGTTTCTGATAGATAGGACGGGGCAGAGAGAGAGAAAGGCATTTGTGGGCGAGGGTCAGGATTTTGAGAGTGATCCGTTCTTTGACTGGGAGCCATTGGGCTGAGTGCCTGGCCTGAGTGATATGCTCTCTTCTTGGGATACTAAGAGCGGCCCGGAGAGCATTGTTTTGCGTAACTTGTAATCTGTTTATGTTTTTGGCTGAAGTGCCTGCTAGGAGTGCATTGCAGTAGTCCAGTTTGGCTCCAATGGTTGCCCTCGCTATAGAGAGGCAGTTGGATTTAGAGAGGTAGGGCTTGATGGCGTTTATGAGTTTGGTGGTGTGTGCGGATGCGTAAGTGATTGCGCTGACTTGTCTGGTCATCGAAAGTGAAGAGTCAAGGTATACTCCCAGTATCTTTACTGCTGTGGATACGGGGATGATGGAGTTGTCAATGGAGAAGTTAGCGTAAAGTTTGTCAAGTTTGTCTAGGGTGTTCTGTTGACCTAATATCATGATTTCAGTCTTGTCACCATTGAGGCAGAGGCCATTAACTGCCATCCATGCCTTAATGTTGGAGTAGATTTTGTGGAGTGCCTTGGCATCTTCGTTGTAGGATCCTGAAAGGGGTAGAAGTACTTGTGTGTCATTCGCGTAGTTCGTGTATGTGATGCCGTATGAGTCAAGTTTGTCAAAGAGGGGCTTGGTGAACAAGTTAAAGAGTGTGGGTGGAGTACAGGATCCTTGAGGGACCCCGCAGTGGATTGTCGTGGGAGTGGCGTTGGCGATGTCCGAGAAGACTTTCATGACTCTTCCCTCTAGGAAGGAAGTGATCCAGAGGGCTGCTTCTTTGGAGAAGTTGGCAGAGTTGGTGAGGTGTGAAGTGAGAGTCTTGTGATCAACGAGATCGAAAGCAGCTGAGAGATCTAAAAGCAGCAGAAGGGCAGGCTTGCCTTTGTCCATGATTTGGGTGATCTGACTCTTCAGATCTACCAGGGCTGTTTCTGTGCCATGTCCTGTCCTGAAGCCTGATTGCCTAGTCCCGAGGATGGAGTGGGTTTCCAGAAAGTGTTGGATTTGGCAGTGTGCGGCTTTGTCCAGTAATTTCAGCAGGAAAGGCACCGTGGTTATTGGTCTGTAGTTGTTTGGTTGTGAGGGGTCGAGAGTAGGTTTTTTTAGGATGGGCCGTTAGCTGGGATGATGCGTGTTTTAAAGGACGCGTTGATGAATGCGGTGAAGAGCGGCGCAAGGCAGTCTGGGGTGGGTGAAGTGTTTGGATATCTGATAGTGGGTCAAAACAGGATCAGGAAACAATGCTCAGCTTGCAGAACAAACAGTGAAACAGGGAAAGCAAATCCCCCTTTTCGATCAAGCAAAAGGTTTATTTGCTTCCACAGCAGAAGTAAGAAAACACACCAGACACAGGACAGCTGAGTCGCATCTGAGGGAGTATATGGTGCTAACGTTCCCTTACAGAGGCACAGACCATAGTTAAGTTCTATCTGATTTGGATTTAGTGACTTTTATTAATCTCATAGAAGTATTAACCATTCTCCAGCATGGGGTCTGGCATGGATTCACATGCTCATGAAAATTCCTCATTGTCAGGGTGGGAATCCTCTGTGAAAGAAAAAACAGTTTCACTTTCACCTTAAAAGTTTATTTCTCCTCTAAACCAATCACTGTCCTCTGGGCCATACTGCCCCATCTAATGACAGTCCTATCCATAAGCCCTGCCTCTGGCAGCCATCTTCAGATTTTTACTGCACACTTCCTTATTGGGACTCCTCGAGTTCCTCTCTGAAATATTTTGTACTTTTTCCAGGTTTTTCACTGAAAAGTTCTATTTTGTTCCATTGGAGCATGTGTGCTCCTATCTTCATCGGCCGGCTAGGGGGACTAGTTGTCTGTGAGGTTGCACGCCCCCTCAAGGGCAATTGTTTGTCAAAGTTTCTGGAAGGCCGTCTTGGGCCTATTTCACGCCCTCTGACCATGACAGAGGAGAAAAAGGAGGGAAGGACAGTTTTCAGGCCCAACACCCAATGCAAGCTAATGAACGTCTTCGTGGAGGACAAACATCTAAAGTGTCTATTCGGCCGGCACCCAAACCACAACGAGGATGGGTGCGAGATATGCCTGGGCTTCTCGAAGAAGACGAGGAAAGACAGTTATAGCAGGTCTGAGCAGGGTCATGCCTCACCCAGGACCAGTCAGTCCGAGGAGCGGCCTACCCCCGGGAGGAGGTCAAAGCCCTTTGAGGACGCCCCATCTATGGGGGGTCCAATCAAGGCCAAGAACTGCAAGACCGATTCCACCGGGTTCGCAGCTGATGCGGGTCCAAAGTCGGATAGGCTGCGATCGCCGTCTGCCTCCTTAGACAGCCTACAATCGGGTTCCTCCTCAAAGAGAAAGTCCCACATCCCATCTCCGAGAGAAATCAGAGACACAAAGGCCAGAGGAAGAGAAGAAGGCCTCACAGGCCCATCAGGTGCATCCAAAGATGCCACCGACCGTTTCGTTGACATCCTCTGGGGCGACCTCTATGGTGGGTGGTACCAACCCAATGAGGGAGATCCCTACTGCGCAGAGAGTATCCCTGCCTCCCAGGTGCAACATGGCCGGCGAAGCAGCAGCAAAGGCTGCAGGCACCCCTGGGGGGAAAGGCACAGGTTCTGTTCCTGGTACACAGCCCTCAGGAGATAAAAAGGGAGGGTGAGGAGGCCCCAAAGCAGCCCTCCAAGTTTTACGTTCAGCCAATGGACATCTTCTCCATGGACGACAACGCCCAAGAGTCTGTCCAGCGCTCCATTATTCCCTCTTCAGCCGAGGTACATAACCGTGGACATCCTGTCAACTCTCCACACCCTAGTGACGGAGATCCAGCAAAGGTTGCCTCCAGCAACAGCACCTATTGTTCCGCAGGCCCCTGAACTAGGCAAATGTTGCTCAGTGAAACTCTCACTAAGCCCGGAGATGCCTGATGCGTAGTGAACACTACTTCAAAAGGTAGTCCATAATGGATAATTTTATCCTTTGTTAATGAAATAAAACTATGATAGTCTTCAAATTGTCCAAAATCCTAAGTGATTTATTTGCGTTTATTCAAAAGGTGATTGGTAGAAGCCCAGGCCGATGCATTTCGGACTCAAGGTCCTTCTTCAGGGCAGGCTCTAAAAAAATAACAGAGGATCAGATCAAGGGAACACTTATTAAGAATGTTTTCCCATTTCTTTATGAACTCCTTGTTCTCCTTGAACAATGTTGGGTGCAGAGGCATACACAAACCTCTCAGTATTCTTTGTGCCCGGTGATACTTGGTTAGAGTGATAGCATGTAATTTCCTATTCATTTCTTTACGAATCAAGTACTCCAACTGTATAATTTTAATGGTTGGATCTGAGTGATGTCATTTCAGTCCTGAGTCTGTTATGAGATTAAGAATGGCTTTTGCTTCCGTGGATGAGAATCCAAGAGTCTCTGCATGCTTGCTTGTAATGTTAGAAATATCTTCAAATGACATGTTAGTAATGTGCCTCCACCCAATGTTGTGTAACAGTTGAATGAGCAAAGAAAGAAGGTGTGTGGGTGGACACCACTCTGGTCAATAAGGCTTTGTATTTTCCATGAAAAGGTATATTGCAATTAGAGGTGTGATCGAATATTTGTGGTGTACACTTTGTCATAGTCAACAGAACTAAGCAAATGTTGCTCAGTGAAACTCTCACAAAGCCTGGAGACGCCTGATGCGTAGTGAACACTACTTCAAAAGATAGTCCATAATAGATAATTGTATCCTTTTTTAATGAAATAAAACTTCGATTGTCTTCAAATTGTCCAACATCAGCAAGGATAAAATTGTGTTTATTCAAAAGGTGATTTGCAGAAGCCCAGGCCGATGCATTTCGGACTCAAGGACCTTCTTCAGGGCAGGCTCTAAAAAAATAACAGACACAAACCTGTAGAAACATCTTCTAATAGCAGTGTAATTCTCAGTATAATGATTCACAAGATAGAGAGTTGCCCAATTAAGAGTAGAACATACCTATTAAGCAATAGAGATGGCGTGAGAACTAAAGGATCCACTTTTCTTAGAGCTATTTCTACACCACATTATCTGAAATCCATCAGCACAGATTTGAAACATTGCACTGTTCTGTATTTGAGACCACCTTGCCTGCTGCTGAGTATAGTCATAACATGATATATGAATGAACTGTCTTTTTCTAACATGTGTTGGTCAATTTCCATTTTGTCCAGACATGCTGTTGTGTGTGAAAAGCTTTTGGGGCCAAGTTAGTTGTTCATAAGGCAGGTCGCCTATGTTCACGATCCCTGTAACGTGTAACAGTAAAGGGAACAGAGGTCTAAACTGTTGGGGCATGCATAATTATATATATATTAAGCTGTATAAAACAGCAGTTTATCAGACAGGAACACATAGGGTCATGCATGCAGCTCTGTCTTACCTGAGTGCACGTAGCCGCATTCCACAAGTCATCAATGGACCGTAAAACAGGTCTGTATGCCGTGTTGGGATGCTTTGTCCTAGCGGGAAAAGATACACGCCGGTGGCCGCTTTAAAATCATGTACGCTAGGAAATACCTTGTTGCAGCCTCGTGCCTGTAGAGCTTTTCAGTAGTCCAGGAGCGTCTCCGTGTTGGCTGCTGCGAGGGTTGCCATGGACACAGGGATGCCAGAACCACTGGCAAGCTTATCTCCGACGTCACCACGTACATCGTGATGACTTCTGTGTGTGGCTGCACAGTAAGCTGGGCTGTGTAGTATTCAACAGCATTCCTCGTGGCCCCTGACCAGCCACCACACAAAAAGAGGAAGCCTCATCCACCGTGTCAGGCCCCAACTC
Organism: Ambystoma mexicanum; assembly: GCF_040938575.1. Lineage (NCBI taxonomy): Eukaryota > Metazoa > Chordata > Amphibia > Caudata > Ambystomatidae > Ambystoma > Ambystoma mexicanum. The sequence continues at coordinate 990,503,527 of NC_090921.1, forward strand.
CACCGGCAGACGTGGATACATACGGACACTGGTATGGAGACAGCCAAAGAAACCGACTAGGATGTGGACTTTGTCCCGGCAGACAGTGAATCGGGCACTTGGATGCCCCTCATAGAGACTCTCCACCAGATGAGGTGGGATCATTCCACTCAATGATCTCCAAGGCCTCTGAGCTGTTCCAGCTTGTGCCCGAGGAAACCAAAAAGGAGGGCTTCTTATATCAGGGACGGAAGTCCAAGAGGAAGACGATCAAGGCTGTAACCTTTTTGGACAACATTTGGGAGGAAGGCCTGCCCCTCATGATATGATATGATATGATATGGCATTTGTAACGCGCCTATACACAAGTGTTTACACCCATGTATGGCTCCAACCAAACGGGACAGGTGGAGAAGAAATACAGTGTGCCAGACTCTGCACCCAAGTGTTTGAGATCATAACTTTTGCCGGACTCAGTAGTGTCAGCCGCCAGTAAGAAAATATTCAGCCAACCCGGCATCTGCATCATCAGTCCCTCTGGACAACGAGGGGAAGAAGATGAACAGGGGGTTGGAGACCCATCCTTGATCTACGCCGTCTGAACAATTACCTGAAGGCCCAAAAATGCAGGATGGTCACGTTGCAGCACATGCTCGGCCAACTGAAGGAAGGGGATTTTGTGACGTTGTTTGACCTAGAGGATGCATACTTCCATGTCCCCATCCACAGGAAACATTGAAAGCTCCTACGGTTCATAGTGCAAGGCAACACTACCAGTTCAAGGCCTTTCCCTTCGTCTTAAAATCAGCTCCAAGAGTGGTCACAAAATGCCTGAACCCGGTGGCAGCCCACATTTGTCTGCAGGGCATACATGTACAACTGTACCGGGACGATTGGCTGATACGTACCTGCTCACAGGAACTGTCCAACGAGCACACGAAGGAGACCTTCTGGCTACTGACGGAGCTGGGGTTCTCCGTAAAGTAGCCAAAGTCCTGCTTCACACCATCGCAGAATGCGCTGTTCCTCAGCGCTAGATACAACACAAAGGCCTGGCTGGCGTCACCCACGAAAGAGAGGCTAGCAGCCATTCAAGGGAAGGTGCAGCGACTGTCGTTGGCGAGAATGGCCATGGTTCGGGCCATCAAGTTGTTTCTGGGTATGATGTTGTCCTGCATCTACTTTGTCTGTCTCTGCAGGTTGCAGATGCAACCCCTACAGGAATTCTTGGATGCACATTGGCTACAAATGTCGGGGAGTTTTTCCGGGCAAAATCCCCCTCAAATAGGAGTTCCTGCGAGCGATAGAGTGGTGGGGATGCACTCCCACATTGCACAAGGGATCGCATTTCAAACCCCACCATACCAGGAGACGGTTACCACAGATGCCTCTCTGGAAGGTTGCAGGGCTCACACTGGACGTCTACACACCAGAGGTCTGTGGCTTCCCGAGGAGAAGGATCTGCACATCAACATCCTGAAGATACAGGCAGTATTCTGGTCCCTCAAGTCTTTCCTATCATCTCTGAAGGGCAAGGTGGTGAGGATCTTCATGGACAACACCACCACCATGTTCTACATCAGGAAGGAAGCTCAGGGATTGTGGCACTGGGCCATCGGGCAGGGGATGTACCTTGTCCCGCTCCATCTGGCAGGAGTCAAGAACACCATCGCTGTCTCCCTCAGCAGGGAGCTGCATGCCTGCCATGAGTGGGAACTTTGTCAGGATCAGGTGGACAGTCTGTTCGGCAAATGGGGCAGAACCCTGATCAATCTTTTCACCACGGCCGCAAACTCCAAATGCCAGAGGTTTCCCAGCAGATTCCACCAACCGAGGAGCTTGGGGGACACATTCTCCTTCCCTTGGCAGAGTCTGTTTCTTTACACCGGTCCCCCGTTTCCTCTCCTGCTATGTGTCAGTGCAAGATGACACTCACCACCCTGGATGATACGCACCACTTGGTGGCCGAGGCAGATTTGGCATCCGGGCCTACTCAGCCTGTCGGCATAGCCTATAGTCAAAGAAGGGGGGGGAGGGGGTTTGTTCCTGGCTATCTTGCTGTTGGCTCTCAAAGAAAATATTCTTCCACACTATTGGCTGCGATATAATTTCGCTTTTATTTGTGAAAGTGGTTGGTTCTCATTCAAATTGTAGCATACATATAGTACATTTGGGGCTCTTGGGTCCCCTTGTTGTCAGCCGACACGTGTTTCGACCCGTAGGTCTTTATCAAGGCTGATTCGTTATTCAAAACCAAGTGCGGTGATAAGTTGTGACATTTGTTGTGACATTGCATTGGTGTCAAGTGAGTGGTGTTGGGTGATAGTGAAGTGTTTGAAAATGAAAATATATATTTATACATCAACACAATATATACAATACATTATGAGCCAATATGGCGGCAGAGGGAAAAAGAAAGGAGGGAGAGACAAAAGGTTAGCAGGAGGTTTGGCTGGTCCTAATTGTATCATGTCTTGAGTTTATTTGGCATCTTACCTATTGGTACCGGTGTGTTGCCCCCTGTGGGGTCCCGGTTGATAGAAGTGGGTCGCTTGTGCTGTGATTACAGTGGCTTTTGTTGGGCCCTGTAAAATAAAGAGGGTTCTGTTGGTGGGTTTTGTCCTGTCATGTTTCAGTTATACTGTATGGTAATTAGTATGCTGGGATTGGTGCCTTAGGGGTGAGGGCCCCGCGGCTATCGGCATGATGTAGGTTGTGCCCATGGGTTTGGGGGGTCTGCATGTACGGTTGCGTGATTGATCCTGGTTTGGTTATGTCACCGCGCATGGCGGTGGGGCGGTGCTGTGCCCCCCCCGGTTGCCTTGAATGGACTAGTGCCTGATGACTGTGTTCTGAGTGGCCGCTGGGATGGCCTCCAGGGGGCAATCTCCCACGTTGCAGATTGCCTTAGAGGGAATGGTTCCTGGGGGCTGTGTGTTGGCTGGTCGCTGTGTGGCCTGCAGTCTAGCATGTTGGAGCTGCTTGTTGGGGAGTGGCCAGGAGGGTCCTGTTGGGCGCAGTGGTGATGTACTTGTCAACCTGGGAGTATCCAGTGTGGACCTGCCTGGGGGTATGGTGAATACAGATACGATGGTTGATGCGGTAATGCACCGGTACGGGGGCTGACAGTTTCCGTGTGCGTTGGCGGCTGGGTGTAGTGGCTGGTTCTGGGCTCTTCAGGTGTTGCGTGCATCCGCATGGTCTCCTAGTGAGGTTTGGTTGCCTGGATTAACCGCTTTCACTTACTTGGTTTTCCCACGATGGGCGTCCTGAGTTGTCCGTGCTGGTTGCCGGACCTGAGGACTGACTTCTACATATTGCGCATGTGTGCTGTCGAGTGACAGGTAGTGGCCCCCGCGCAAGGTCCACACTTTCACAAATAAAAGCGAAATTATATCGCAGCCAATAGTGTGGAAGAATATTTTCTTTGAGACCCATAAGCAAGATAGCCAGGAACAACCCCCCCCCCCTTTCTTCTTCTTAACAAATGAGGTGTTTGGCTAAACCTCAAACAGTTACCTGTGATCTTGCAACTTGCTTTCCTACCTCGATGTACAAGGAACAACAGAGCCCAGCAAGGTCATTTCCAAATCTAGAGCCAACTACGTTTCTACCATAGCCTATAGTCAAGTTGCCGGTACTTCCGGATCTGCTCACCAGAGAGGAAGGCGAATTCCTTCATCACGACCCAGGATCCCTGAACATGAAGGCATGGCTCCTGCAGCCTTAGAGTTTGGGAGTTATGAGCTGCCAGCGGACTGCAGGGAAGTCCTCGCCAAAGCCAAGGCGTTGTCAAAACTATGGTGCTACGGCCATAATTGGAAATGTTTTTCTACGTGGTGCCGGTCACAGAAGATTGCCCTTTGAGGGTCACAGCCCCACTGATTCATCCATATTTGCTTTCCTTGACAAAAGCTGGTCTGGTTCACACGTCCATCAAGGTACACCTGGCTGCCATCTCACGCCACACCAGATCGATCCCCAGGAAGATCCTCGCTGTGGTCCCACAGACTCTTCAAAGAGTTTCTGAAGGGGCTTTTTTGACCTTTGCCGTCAGTGAAAGCCCATTGCCCCAGCATGGGAACTCAACATAGTCCTGACAATACTTATGGGGCCACCCTTCGAACCTATGCACCAAGCCCCACTCAAGTTTCTCTCGTGGAAAGCGGCATTCCTTGTGGCCATCACCACAGCCAGACGAGTGGGAGAGATCCAGGCTCTGTCCTGCAAGCAGACGTATCTCACTTTCTACAAATCGAGGGTGGTGCTGCGTATGCACCCCTTTCATGCCGAAGGTACAGTCGAAATAACAGCTCAACTAACCTTTGGTGTTACCTGTTTTCTTCCCGAAACCTTCATCGCCTGCGGAGAGGACCTTGCATTTGCTGGATGTTTCTCGTGCCTTAAAGTTCTACGTGGCATGCACAAAGAGCTTTCGGAAGACTTCTGAATTGTTTGTGAACTTTGGACCTGTGAATAATGTGAAGGCCTTGTCCAAGGCTTCCATCTCAAGATGGCTCTCTGGCTGTATCATGCATCGTCATCGGCTGGCTAACCGGCCCACTCCACTCTCTTTTTTCAGCTGAGCGTGGGAGAGCGGTCGCTGTTAGCCCGGAGGAATCTTCAAGCTAAGGAAGCCCTGCCTGGCCCCTGCGGGCCTCCGTGAGTGTCTTTTCCTCATTAGAGGATTCATTGTTTCTTGCGCTCTGAGCGCGTTGTTGGTGTGCCTGTTCCTGCTCCCCCCTCCCACTTCCTGGTCCTCCTCTCCCTTCCCGCCTCCCTGCCCGCCCACCCACCCCTCTGATTGGCTGTGTGCCTGGGTCCCTTCTGGCCTACTCGACGGCCGCTCCCCCCGCTCGCTTCTTTTTTCAGTTGAGCGTGGGAGAACGGTCGCTGTTAGCCCGGAGGAATCTTCAGGCTAAGGAAGCCCTGCCTGGTCCCTGCGGGCCTCCATGAGTGTCTTTTCCTCATTAGAGGATTAATTGTTTCTCGCGCTCTGAGCGCATTGTTGGTGTGCCTGTTCCTGCTCCCCCCTCCCACTTCCTGGTCCTCCTCTCCCTTCCCGCCTCCCTGCCCGCCCCCCCCCCCTCTGATTGGCTGTGTGCCTGGGTCCCTTCTGGCCTACTCGACGGCCGCTCCCCCTGCTCGCTTCTTTTTTCAGCTGAGCGTGGGAGAGCGGTCGCCGTTAGCCCGGAGGAATCTTCAGGCTAAGGAAGCCCTGCCTGGCCCCTGCGGGCCTCCGTGAGTGTCTTTTCCTCATTAGAGGATTAATTGTTTCTCGCGCTTTGAGCGCGTTGTTGGCGTGCCTGTTCCTGCTCCCCCCTCCCACTTCCTGGTCCTCCTCTCCCTTCCCGCCTCCCTGCCCGCCCACACCCCCCCTCCCCTCCACTTCCTCTCCTTCTGCCTATATCCACCCCCCTCCTGACCAGCCCTCTGCGGCTAAGGGCCCCAGGCCAAGGGCGACTCCTAAAGTCGTGGCTCCCTGTGTGTCTGCAGGTGTCCGCAGGAGACGCCAGGCGCCTGTACTTCTATCTCCACCTTCCCCCAGCCCACCCCATCCTTTCTGGTTACTTCGTTCGCATTGTGTCTTCACCCGCCGTGTCCCACATTTGTGGTAAACTAGGGACTTTTTCCCCCCCTCGCAGGATTGTCAAACTTAGGTGGCCTCTGTACTTAAATACGCACTCACTGTTCTGTAATGTGGTAAACTAGGGACTTTTTTTCCCCCCTCGCAGGATTGTCAAACTTAGGTGGCCTCTGTACTCAAATACGCACTCACTGTTCTGTAATGTGGTAAACTAGGGACTTTTTTCCCCCCTCGCAGGATTGTCAAACTTAGGTGGCCTCTGTACTTAAATACGCACTCACTGTTCTGTAATGTGGTAAACTAGGGACTTTTTTCCCCCCTCGCAGGATTGTCAAACTTAGGTGGCCTCTGTACTTAATACGCACTCACTGTTCTGCAATGTGGTAAACTTGGCCTTGCCGCTCACTTCCTGCCTGCGTACTCTCGTTTTGTCTGTCTTCCCCCCCACTCCCTCCTACTCCATGGTGCTCTCTATCTCGCCTATCTTCTCTAACTGCTTCTCTATTGACTATCCTGCTCTCCTCACTGAATCTGGTAGGAAAAAGTTTAAAAAGGACATCCTGGTCTCCAACCCAGGCCTCCCTATCGCTGACACCTACACTAGTGCCTGCTCCAAGGAAACTCTTACTGACATCCTCTTTTTCGTGCCTTCGCCTGACCTATGGACCCTTCATATGGTCTCTGTGCTCTCTCCTTTCTCCTCTTCTCCCATTAATGGTGGCACCCGTTGGGATGTCCTCTTGGCCTCCTTCCACTCCTCTAAGGCCATCATTAATGTCTACGCTAATGGGACCCACGCCTCATCAACTTCCTTTCCTCTCCTGCTGTCCCCCCTCCTCTGTCCTCGGCTACCTTGCCTCTACCCTCCCTCCCTGCCCCCTCTCGTGCTCCTTCTTCACCTCCCTCTTCTACACCTCCGCAGGGCGTACCTCTGATCTGTACCCCTCCCCGGAAGTCCTTCAAGGATGGCAACCTTCTCCACATTGCCACTCTTAACTCTCGCTCTGCCATCAAGCATTCTTCTGATATCTGTCACCTTCTTGAGGAACTGGACCTTGATGTCCTCGGTCTCACTGAGACATGGTTCACAGCCAGCTCTGTCACCAGCTTTGATACACTCCTAACTGATGGTTACAAGATCCTATCTGTGCCCAGACCCAACCGTGTAGGGGGGGGGTGTAGCCCTTATCTTCCCTGAGTGGATTCCTGCCACTGTCACTCCTACGCAGACCTACTCCTCTTTCGAATGCCTTGTCTGCCGCCTCTCTCTCTCTCCTAGCCATTCCCTTACCGTGGCCACTATCTATCGACCACCTGGTCAAATCTCCTCCTTCCTCTCTGAGTGGGCTGACCTCTCCTCCTCACTCCTGTCCTCAACCACTCAACTCCTCCTTCTTGGTGACTTCAACATCCACTTGGATGCCTCCTGTCCCCCCACGGGACTCTTTCGTGACCTCTGCGACTCTCTCTCACTCTCTATTCTCCCGTCTGGACCTACGCATTCTGCAGGGCACACTCTTGATGCTCTGATCTCTTCCGACCTTCCCCTCTCCGTCCCTCTCTCCACTCCTCTCTCCTGGAGTGATCACTTTCTGCTATCCTCCCACCTCACCCTCCCTACCCCACAGGCAATGCCACCCTCATCACTGCCACCCACCTTCTCGGTCATCCGACCCATGAAGCGCGTGTGAGTTGAGGCTTTCGCTACCACCTTCTCGCCCCCTCCTCCCCCTTCGGCTGACTCCCACCCTGACACAGCCCTCTCCATGCTCCACTCTGCTATATCTGATACTCTTGATATCCTTGCCCCTGTCATGAGAGTCCGCCTGAAGCCCAAAGCCAAATGTAATTCCTGGTATGACTCGGATCTCGTCACCCTTAAACGCAAGTGCAGGGTGGCAGAGAGGAAATGGCGTGCCTCATGTTCATCCTCTGACAAACTGGCCTGCCGGTTGCTCCAAAGGCAATACCGTCTCTCCGTTCTCACCAAGAAGAGAGCCCTTATCCAAGCCCGCATCTCTGCGGCATCTAACAACTCGGCCGAACTCTTTAAAATCTGCAAGGAGCTTGCCAACCCTGCTGCTGTCTCTACCTCTCCTGTCCCCTCCCAGGCCCTCTGCACTGCACTGGCCTCTCACTTTATCTCTAAAACTCAGGACATCCTGTCCTCACTCTCCTCCTATCACCTCCCTCCCTCCCTTCCCGCCTCTTCCTCTGGCCCTTCCTCCCTCCTTCTCTGCCTTTCCCCTTTTTTCTGCTGATGAGGTTTCCAGACAAGTCCGATCTATGAAAGTCTCGTCTAAACAGGTTCACCCCTGTTCCTCCAAAACTATCAAGGACCACATCGACTCCCTGGCTCCGGCCCTGGCTGACTTTTGCAACTACTCCTTCGCCTCTGGAGTCTTCCCATCTCCCCTTAAGCACTCCCTTGTGCACCCTCTTCTTAAGAAACCCTCTTCTGACCCCTCCTGCCCGGCTAACTATCGCCCAATCTCCATCACTCCCTTCCTGGGCAAGCTCCTGGAGAAACTGGCCATCTCCCAGCTTAACCTCCATGCTGAATCTGTTGGAAGTCTTCATGACCATCAATCTGGCTTCAGAGCTGCCAGAAGCATGGAAACTGCTCTCCTGAACATCCGTGAGGACCTGCTCTTGAATCTCGACTCCAACACTCCGTGTGTTCTCATCCTGCTCGATCTCTACTCTGCCTTTGACACTGTCAACCATGCCATCCTGCTCAACCGTCTCCGTGATAATCTGGGTATCACTGGTCAGGCTCTGGCATGGCTGACCTCTTTCCTCTCCAATCGACCCTCCCAGGTCCAACTGGGGTCCTTCCTCTCTGACATCTTTTTCTCAACCTGTGGTGTCCCCCAGGGATCTAATCTTTCCCCCTGGCTGTTCAACCAGTATCTGGCACTCCTTGCCCACCGCATCGCCGCTCTCTGCCCCAACTTTCAGTGCTATGCGGACAATACCCCGCTCATTTTCAGGCTACCCTCGGCCTCCTCCTCTCCTTCCCTCATCTCTGACTGTCTGTCTGCTTTCCAGGAATGGTGTGCCGCCAATGACCTCTGCCTTAATGCCAGTAAGACTGAGATTCTACTCATCGGCACACCCACACCCTCCTTCCCTGCAGCTCTCTGGCCGGCCTCTCTTGGCCCTCTTCCTGTTCCTACCTGCAAGGCAAAAAACCTTGGGGTTATCTTCGACTCCACACTCTCCTTCTCTCCGCATATATCCGACGTCTCTAAGAAGTCACACTACCAGCTGCACCTCCTCAGAGGTATTCTTCCCTTCCTCTCCTTCCCCCAGAAGCTCACTGTCTCCCGAGCCCTGGTTCTCTCGAAGCTGGACTACTGTAACAGCCTCTATCTTAATCTGCCTGCCTCCACTATCCGCCCTCTGCAACTCATCCAGAACAGAACTGCGAGACTTGTCCTTGGCCTCAAGCCCAGGGACTGTATCTCTCCAGGACTGAAATCTCTACACTGGCTTCCAGTGGCTGCGAGGATAAAGTTCAAAACCCTCTGCATTGTCCACAAGGCCTTCTGGGACCTGGGGCCTAAATACCTTCAACTCTCTCTTCCTAAATATCTTCCTTCCCGATCCCTTCGCTCATCCGTCTCCAACTCCCTCAGGGTCAGCCGCTTCTCGAAGCAACGTGCTGGGGGTAGATCTCTCTCCGCGGCAGGGGCCTCCCTCTGGAACAGCCTTCCTGCCTCCCTGAAACTTGAGGAGAACCATCTCCGGTTCAGGAAGCACCTCAAAACCTTCCTCTTTGCTTCTGCTTTCTCTCTCCTTCTCCCCTGTTAATTCTTCGCTGAAACTGCACTGAATCTGCAACTGGGCCACTCCCCGACCCTGGGCCCAGTCACTCTCCACTTGCACTGCCTCCCTGGCAACCCCTGCACTGCGGGACTGTCTCTGTATCCCTCCAGCCCCCCCTTCCCAGCACTTACCTGCACTTACCTTGCACTTGCCACCAGCTGGCCCTCCTTATTTATTTATTATTTATTTTATTTTATTCTACTTACTTTGTACTGCACTTCCCCCTCTCCCCCCTTGCAAATCCCCCCCTCCCCCCCTTGCACTTCTTCCCTTCCCCCTACCCCTGCACTTGCGCGATCTGAATGACACCTGGACTAGTAGGATCGTTGTCTGTCTTCCCCCTGTTCCCCCCTCCCTGCCTCTTTGCGCCTTGAAACACTTGTGATAGGCGCGTTACAAATGCCATATCATATCATATCATATCAGTGATTGCTGCGTTGACGCCGTTCCTCTCTGGTGTACCCCTGCTCAACATCTGCAGAGCTGCGATGTGGAGGTCCACGCATTCCTTCACGAGGTTCTAATGCATCGACAGGGATTACAGGGAGGAGTCCGGAGTCGGCCAGGCAGTGCTATGCAACCTGTTCGCTTGAGGTGAGTCTGTTCCAGGGGTAAGTGTTGATTACTTCTGTTGAGTTTTGCCACCTCCCCTGGTTGTGTAATGTGTACTGCTGTGTATATCTGTGATTCATGAGCATGTGAATCAATGCCAGAGCCCATGCTGGAGAAGGTTTAAGTTACTTACCTGTAACTATTGTTCTCCAGCACGGGTGTGGCATGGATTCACATGCGAAACCCTGCCTCCTTCCCCTCTGTGGCTCTTCTTGGTCATACTGTCACTGTATGTGCTTACCAAATCTGAAGATGGCTGCCAAAGGCAGGGCTTAGGGAGAGGACTGTCATTGGATAGGGACAGTATGACCCAGAGGACAATGATTGGTTTAGAGGAGAAAACAGATTTAACGTGAAAGTGAAACTGTTTTTTCTTTTACTGAGGATTCCCAGCCTGACGATGGGGCATATTCATGAGCATGTGAATCCATGCCAGACCCATGCTGGAGAACAATAGTTACAGGCAAGTAACTTGAACCTTATAGAGCGCAAGATCCTGTAAACATGATAAAAACGCCCCCCAGCATGCTATGCTGGAAATGGACTTTGCACACAAACCAGTGCAAAATGTCCTTTCCACAACTAATGGAGGGCAAAAGCGGACAGGACGCAGGATGGAGGAGGCGGTGAAGTGAATGTGGTTAGGGAGATTGGGAAGTGAGGGCACAGCAGGAAGTCCATTAGCGACCCTCGGAATCGGAAAGCAGTGTGGATTAGGAAAAGTGCAAAGGTTCTGCATGCATCACCCAGATTACGAGAACAGGGTGTGGGTTGGCGGGAGAGGAGAGGGGATTCCGGGTGTATCACCTGGACAGGCCAATGAGGGACATGGATGAGGGGTGGGGGTTCGCAGAGGACAAAGAATGGATTGATTTGTCAACTCCCAATGCGCCAGAGTCCCTATGCAAAGGCAGTTGCGAATTGGATTCATTTTGAAAAGACCACGTAGGATCAAAGAACACTGTGAACAATGCAGGCACCTTGATAAAGAAACAAAAATGGCAGTTTCAGCGCATGGTGAGTGTTTTGAGAGAACAATGTATATTTTGGGTGTATTTAATCTCATGTCTATATATTTTTAAATGTCTTCATTTGTTTCAAATTGTAATCATCTTCCATAAATATAACAAAATATAGAGAAAATCATGTGTAAACCATGCATTCTTCTGTAATCAAACCCCTTTCCATTCATATCACTGTTTAAAGTATTAGTATATGAAAGAGCACTAAAAAACAGGTAGTAGCTGTGCCTTCAAATAATGTGCACCATATTGTATCTTCCTGTGGTCAAGGTGAAAACGGTAACATCAACATTTGAATTTCAGCTGTAATAGTCGATTAATAAAATACAGTATTATTATCAACTAAAATGGTTTCATGCGTAACCTTTCTACTGGCTACATCACCCCTCACTGATGCATCCTTACAAGTGGGAGGGGGTATTCATAGAGCGTGCCCAGACCAGGAAACATATAAACATTCAACGGGTGTTCCTAAATAGAGAGACAGATTCAGGGTGCCCTCCCTAACCCATCATACATGCTAATCCCATCGCATCATCCTGTGAATTTAGTTCAGTTTAGTTTATTAGAAGTTCCCAGAGGTTTTTCACCACATGCAGGTCACACCTTTTTGTATACCCTATCAATTCGAGCAAATGCAGATTGGTAAGCATTCTTTCCCAACAGGATGCTTTTAGGGTGCCTGGGTAGTTCCAGATTGAAAGGATTGTTTTTATAGCTGTGTAAAAGGCAGGTGAATCCGTATTTCGAAGGGATTGTGTCCTCCGACGTATTCCTCATCTTAGATATCTCCTTCCAGCTCTGCTGGCCTCGGAAAATGTTTTCTCTCTAGAGGGCGCTGCGCGTCGACGTCCTTCGAGTCGATGTCCCTCGACAGCCGCCGTATCGACGCCGACGTCATCCTGGCTATAAAGGCCGCGCGCAGCGCCTGTTGTTCAGTTCCTTTTTTCCGCACGTACTCAGTGCCTCGGAATACCGTTGCTCAGTTTTTGTCAGGTTAAACTTATTTACCTCGAGTTATTCGATCCGTACTCGATGGCTTCTTCGTCGGAACCGACAACTCCTCGATCCGGCTTCAAAAAATGCCGAGATTGTGGGAAAAATATGTCGCTGACTGACCCTCACAGAGTTTGTCTGTGGTGTTTGGGAGCTGAACACCATTGTTCGGAGTGCGAGGACTGTATGTCCATGACAGCTAAGGCCCTGAAGGAGCGTAGGGGGAAGCTGGAGAAAGGTAAGACTTTTAAAGCTTCTTCTTCGTCTATGAAGTCGAGACATTCGTCTCCTCGTCACCATTCGCGCTCCAGATCTCGGAGTGGGTCTCATCACTCCTCGAGATCGAAGCACTCGAAGAGGAGACGTCGAAGATCCCCTTCTCCGTCTTCCTCTTCCTCTGTTTCGCCAAAGAGAATCCCGTGCCCCACGAAACATAGTTCCCGGGCTGAATGGGAGGAATTCCGCAAGAATATGATGAGCGTCTTCGAGAAAGCGGCCTCGACCCCCTCGAAGACTGCCGAGAGCGATGCTCGGGTCGAAAGACCCGAAGGTCAAAAACGCCGCGAGTCGCAGTACCCGGCGAAGGAAACCTCTCGAGCGCGTCACGAACCCTCGAGCAGGACTATGACCTCCAAACCTTCCTCGAAGGTTCCGTCGACGTCGAGGTCGATGTCTTCGACGCCGTTGTCGAAGGGACCTTCGACACACGAGTCTGTCGACTCGACGCCAACTTCGACAACGGTGTCGACACCAAGAAAAGTCACGGTTATGACACACCCAGTGTCTATCCCCAGGTCCTCGACGTCGATGGCTTCGAGATTGTTGAGTAGAATCCCAATTCTGTCGAGGTCTTCGAGGCCTCCGCCTTTGTTTTCGACGCCATGCTCGAAGCCTTCGACGTCAGCGTCGACGACATTGACGTTTTCGAGGCCGATTATGACAAGTTCGGCACCCTCTGCCTTGGAAATGGGGTTTACACCCTTTATGAGTTCAGAACAATTGAGAACTATGTCCTCAATATTGGAAGAGGGTGAATTGTCTGAACAGGAAGACACATTTGAGTTGCAGGGACCTGTAACCCCAATTAGAGAGGAATTTTCCTCTGAAGAACGCAGGTTAAAGGATCTTCATGATTCCTTACATGAGGCAAGTGGGTTAGACACCTCCCCTGAGGTGGAGTTTGCTAGGCCAGACCCGGGGGAGCATGCTGAAACCCCCTATAGAGCCTTAATGGCCAGGATCACAGAGTTTATGGGGTGGTCTGCACCTTCACAATCTTTCCAACAAGATGACCTCACGGATATTCTTGACAAAGGCCCACAGGAGGATCCTGTGGTGCCTTTTCATAAAGCTCTTCAGAGGAAGATCATGACAAACTGGGAAACCCCAGATGTCATACCAGCAGTAAATAAAAAACTGTCTACAAAGTAAAGGGTATCCTCTACAGACCCAGAGTTTTTGTCTAAACACCCATCCCCAGAAAGTCTGGTGGTACAGGCAGCATCCTCTACCGATGTCAAGATGGCTTATCCTACCGTCCCACAGGACAGGGACGATAAAAAATATGATGCTATGGCAAAGAAAGTCTTTTCGGCATGTAGCATGGCGTTAAAATCTGTTAATGCTACTTGCACCCTTGCTAGATTCAGCCATACACTTTGGGAGTGTGCTTCTACAGCGGCTGACTGCATCCCAGAGGGAGAAGAAAGGGATGCGTTCCTGAATATTATACAGGACGGTAAAGACACTATGTGCGAATCCCTCCAGACGGGCATTGATTCGGCTGACAGTATCAGCAGAGTAATGGCGGCAAGTACAACAACCAGGATATTCGCTTGGTTGAGAAAGTCTGGTTTTGCCCCAGATGTGCAAGCCAGACTCTTGAACATGCCATCCGATGGCTCTTCTTTGTTCGGGAAAAAGGCGGATGACAGTTTAGAGAAACTGAAAACTTCAAAAGCAGCAGCAAAATCCCTAGGAGCTGCAATCCGTCAAACACCTTTTCGTCCCACAGGAACCTCTGCGGGGGCAAGTCCTTTCGCTTCTACTCCGCATTCGGAAGAGGTAGAGGACGACTGGCTCAAAGGGGACAAAGAAGAACTACCCGAGGTGGACGAGGTAGATATTCAAAAGCCGCAGCAACAGCAGGTGCCTCTTTACCACCGGCATCTGCATCAGCCGCCCCAAAACCACTCTGAGGACTTCCCTCACAGGACACCTGTAGGAGGCAGGTTGACTAAACATCTGGCGGTATGGCAGGCTATCACGTCAGATGCTTGGGCATTGGAAACAGTTGCCCAAGGTTACTGCCTACCTTTCCTACGTATACCTCAGAGTCATCCACCGGGGATCAGCTCTCAGAAAGCTCCAGATCCGCTCCTCTTGCAGGAAATTTTAGACCTGCTAGAGAAAGGTGCCATAGAACCGGTACCTGTAGCGGAGAGGAACAAGGGCTGGTACTCCCCTTACTTTCTCATTCCGAAGAAAGACGGAGGACTGAGACCCATCTTGGACTTGCGAGAATTGAACAAATTCCTGAGGAAAGACAAATTCAAGATGGTCACTCTTTCTCAGATCCTCCAGGCCCTTCAGTTCCAGGACTGGTTGGTATCTCTGGACCTTCAGGACGCTTATTTCCATGTGCCTATCCATCTCAAACACAGGAAATACCTGAGGTTCGCAATTGGCAACTCTCACTATCAATTTCGAGTGCTGCCATTTGGGCTGACCTCCGCCCCGAGGGTCTTCACCAAGTTAATGTCGGTAGTGGCGGCAAGTCTAAGGAGGGAAGGGATTCACGTCTACCCCTACCTGGACGATTGGTTGATCAGGGCTGTTTCTTCGGAACAAGCTCAGATCCAGCTAAATCACGTGTGCCACTCCCTTCACAGACTGGGCTTCTCCCTCAATTTAAAGTCACAAATGATACCATCGCAGAGACTCCAGTTCATAGGAGCGATCCTGGATACTTCCCTGGGAAAAGCCTCGCCACCAGAGGTGAGGGCTCAAGATATTCTACAGATGGTTACCAAGTTCCAACATGCCCAACGTCTCCCAGCCTTCGACTTTTTGAGGTTGCTAGGCCTCATGGCATCCTGCATTTTCCTAGTGCCAGAGGCTCGCCTGAGAATGAGATCCCTCCAGTGGGCACTGAGGACTCAGTGGTCACAATTCTCAGGGAGAATGACAGATCTTCTTCAGGTTCCCGACAGAGTAGCTCAAGACCTTCAGTGGTGGGCCTGTCAGGAGAACATTCTGAAAGGAGAACAGTTTTGGCAACCCTGGCCGGAGATAACAGTAGTCACGGATGCCTCACTCACGGGGTGGGAAGCCCACGCCAACGACTTGACCATCAACGGTCGTTGGTCTCCATCGGAGTCCAGACTACACATCAACCTGTTAGAGCTGAGAGCCATCAGACTTGCGCTGAAGGCGTTCCTGCCAGCTGTACAAGGGAAGAACGTCCTGATAATGACGGACGACACGGTGGCCATGCATTACCTCAACAAAAGAGGAGGCGTAGGATCACTACCCCTGTGCAAAGAAGCGATGCAGCTCTGGTTTTGGGCAATCCAAGAAGGAATCTCTCTATCGGCCAATCACCTAGCCGGAGAGAAGAACTTGACAGCGGACGCTCTGAGCAGGCAGAGCACAGTCTCCCACGAGTGGGAGCTAGCTCAGGAAGTCCTTCAAGAGATCTTCGCCCTTTGGGTAACCCCTCAGGTAGATCTGTTCGCCACCAGCCTCAACAGGAAATGCGATCTGTTCTGCTCAAGGGAATTTCCCCCGAGAGGAGCTCTGGGAGACGCGTTCATAGTGGACTGGGAGTTTCCGCTTCTGTACGCGTTCCCACCGGTCCCTGTCATTCCTCAAATGATCAGGAGGTTGAGAAGATTCCGGAGAACCATGATCCTAATTGCCCCAGATTGGGCCAGGAGAACGTAGTACCCGGACCTTCTAGACTTGTCCATCTGCCCTCCAATTCGACTTCCACTCAGAGAGAACCTACTTTCACAGAAGGGAGGTCAGGTTCTCCATCCAGACATCAAAACCCTCAACCTTCACGCTTGGCTTCTGAAAGGCTGAGGTACAAGGATTGGGACCTCCCTGATGATGTTATGGAGTTGTTGCTTTCGGCAAGGAGGCCAGCAACAAAGACTTTATACCGCTGCCGTTGGAACAGATTTTGCAGCTGGTGTAGAGAACAGAATATCGACCCTTTTTCATGTGGTACACCAATGGTTTTGTCCTTCCTACTATATTTGGCAAATTCAGGCCTTCAAGTTGGCACCATTAAGGGCTATCTCGCAGCGCTATCCATCTTTAAGCGCACTGCGGAAGAACCATCCTATTTCAAGTTACCCTTGGTAATACAATTTCTTAAGGGGTTAACCAATGTTTATCCCCCAAGACCATTCCAAGTTCCCCTATGTGATTTAAACTTAGTCCTAACTTTCCTGATGGGCACACCTTTCGAATCACTCCATTCTTGTTCGTTAAGATTCCTTACCCTTAAAACTGTTTTATTAATAGCACTTACATCTGCTAGAAGGGTGAGCGAATTACAAGCTCTTTCTTGTAAACCCCCTCACACTATCTTTCACAAAGACAAAGTTGTCCTGCAAGTGAAGCCTAATTTCCTCCCAAAGGTGGTTTCTGAATTCCATATCACTCAGAAGATTACCCTACCATCTTTCTATCCTCCTCCTCACCCGGGGAAAGAGGAAGAGAGGTTACACAGGCTAGACCCTAGAAGGGCTTTAAGTTTTTACATCGGTAGAGTAGCCAGGATAAGACAGGCAGACCAGCTGTTTGTAGGTTACACAGGTCACAAGCTGGGGTTACCAATAACTAAGCAGACCATTTCCAGATGGATCATTCTAGCCATTCTGGAATGTTATAAATTGGCAGGAAAAGAGCCCCCTCAAAACCTTAGGGCTCATTCGACCAGAGGTATTGCAGCTTCATCGGCCCTCAAAAGAGGTGTGCCGGTTAAAGACATCTGTGCGGCTGCTACATGGTCGTCTGTCCATACCTTTACACGATTTTACAATTTGGATTCCTCCTCCAGTCAAGAGACTTGGTTTGGAAGGGCTGTACTGCATTCTATTCATCAATAGAAGACAGCATGAAGTCAGTACTCCCTCCTCCAATAATAGAATACTGCTATGGGAGCATATCTAAGATGAGGAATACGTCGGAGGACACAATCCCTTCGAAGAACAAGTTACTTCTTACCTTGTAACGTTCTTTCGACGGGATGTTCCTCCGACGTATTCCTCATCGACCCTCCCATCCATCCCCGCAGTTCTACTTCCCTTGTTGTTGCAGCTTACGCTCCTTCAGGGTGATTAGTTTAGTCCAGAACGCATTATTGTGGGCTACAAAACGGAACTGAGCAATGGCCTTTATAGCCAGGATGACGTCGGCGTCGATACGGCGGCTGTCGAGGGACATCGACTCGAAGGACGTCGACGCGCAGCGCCCTCTAGAGAGAAAAAATTTTCCGAGGCCAGCAGAGCTGGAAGGAGATATCTAAGATGAGGAATACGTCGGAGGAACATCCCGTCGAAAGAACGTTACAAGGTAAGAAGTAACTTGTTCTTCTCGGTTACTCAGGAGATTCCCTCATCAGCAATCTATGGTAGCATCCTAGACTACAACCAGTTGCCTCAGCCAATCTTGTTACATATCCTGTTAGATCCCTAAAGTTTCATGGGTGGCACAACCCCTCCAGCTAGTTGGGCGCATGCCTAGGAAGGTGATAAATAAGCCCTTTCTGCAATCTTGTACTGGATGTTCCTATTACGCATATTGAAAAAAAAGCCCTTAATAAATCTCGATATAACAAGATGTCTAGGAAGACTATTAACATACTCACATACTCACATCACTGTGCTGCAATTAGGTATTTCTATGTTCATTAGTGGGAATGAAAAACCTTTATAGAAGGTTCATCCTCAGTGTCACACCTGTCATATGTACTCACAAGTGCAAGGATTAATCTTTGAGACAATCATATGATACTGGAAGGATTAACCAGAATATTGGATACGATTCATCAGTCTTAAACATCTTAGCTTTCTAGCATGTGTTTGTTTTCAAAAAGGTCCCTGGCCAAACCACCGACTTCAATGTAGCATGCAGTGATATATATGGAAACCATTCCCCGGGGGACATTGTAATTTGACTAAATGCTCTCTCCAATGGCATGGGCCCCTGCTGCTCCAGTACCTACCCCACCTCAAGTTGCTCCCATTCTGTCTGGAGCCTGGAAATTGCACAATCTTCTCCGGAGCACATTAGTATCATACCTCTCACTGATTGACATTTGGGAGAACCTTGACATCCACTCTCTGTTTCTCAGAGGATTGTACCAGAACCCAAGGGAAAAATCTACTACGAGATGGTTGGTGACCCTAGACGCAGCTTACCAGCCAGTAATGTCATGCCAAACAGACCGAATATGTTGCCCACTGCTTGACAATCCATGTGTGCGGCCTCTACATAACTCCTCCAATCCTCTATAGCTAGATACCCTTCTGGTTTTAAGGCCTTGACAATCTTAGATTTTTGTCCTGGTGTTTTCTAACCTCCACACTAACTTTGTGAATAGAGTCAAGGTCCCTATATTGTAGATGAGAGTTCCAGCTGTAGCCTTTGGTCCAGCTAAAACAATGTGTGCATGGTGCTATTTTTTTAATTTAAAACTGGTATTAATGTACTGGCACAAAAACATTAATGTACTGGCACAAAAACATTAAATAACATTAAATTGATTAGCGCACGGAACAGGGGGCTTGTTCAATATTTCTCATCAATGCCAAAAAAACATACAGTACAGAGCATGTCTGTGTATCCCAATCAATTCTTCTCAACAGCTCACGCCAGGCAATTTCTAAAGACTGACAAAATGTCCTTTGGGTGAGTGGAGGAGAGAAGTGGGCAGTAATTCTCTTTCGTAATATTAGCCCATGACAACATTCTTTGCCACATTTCAATAGTCAGGGGTAGCACTATGCTTCCATTTCTGAAGGATATATATTTTTCAAGTAACAGAGCCAGATTAATAA
Source organism: Ambystoma mexicanum (assembly GCF_040938575.1). Classification (NCBI taxonomy): domain Eukaryota; kingdom Metazoa; phylum Chordata; class Amphibia; order Caudata; family Ambystomatidae; genus Ambystoma; species Ambystoma mexicanum. The sequence continues at coordinate 990,522,627 of NC_090921.1, forward strand.
ACCTATGTTTTGCCTCTAACATTGTGCCAATATCACCCAATGGGCATCCGAATGGACTGACAGAAAACCCCCCACACCTGTGATAATAGACAACTCATGACACATTTTCTCCCAGAAAGTACAAAGGTTCAAACAGGACCATAACATGTTGACGATCCCAGAATCTATCTTGCTACATCTCAGGAATTTGCCCTTACAATCTGATTGGAAGGTCCTCATTTTAGCTAGTGTGTAATGCAGTCTGTTAAGAACTTCAACCAGTATGTGGTCAATGACACCTCTTTGGTTAATTTAGACATGCGTTGGCACAGCAGAAGCTCAGTAAAGGCTCTCTGAAGACCAGAGCGCCACTTGTCAAGGATTATGGAAGGGGATTCTGGCGTTTGTTGCTGCCCTAGAGTGTGCAAAGCTGAGACAAATCTCTCAAATCCCTCTGAATGCAAAACAAATGCTATAGAAGGCTGAAAAATGGGCTTAGTCAGAAAGGGGGCTCACTTAGCCATAATTGCTGGCCGCACGCAATGTTATTGAAAAATTAACATTGTTCCACCTCCATCGTGGTGCATTTTATTCTCCTGGGAGATTATTTTTTTATTTTAATTGTTCATTTATAACGCACTTAATACCAATGAGTGGTTTCTAAGCGCGGGATCGGTATGCGCTGTGTTGTCTTGCTTCCAAGACACACGTGTTGCCCCAGAGCTATTCTTCCTCCCCTGCCACCCGGGATCATATCCCTAAGCCTACATATTTTGGCTTTCTACCAGGATAATTCACTCTCGGTGGCGGGATCAATGTGCGGAAACAGCCGGAAGGATATATTATTATGATAGGTTTTAGTAATTCCCATTCTATGGGCACGCTTACCCCAGGCTTCCAGCGTTTTCGGAACTGGGTCAAAGAGGCAAGGATCTCTATACCGAGACGCAATAACCATGCAGAGAGATTTTGCCACCAGGGACACAGGTACTTTACCCCTTTTCAAATGTTTACCCCTAAGGCTAGTGATGTTTTCACCCATGTTGTAATCATTTCTCCAGCATTGTTCTTTCATGGATTCACATGCGCTTGAATACTCCCCGTCATCAGGCTGGGAATCCTCTGTAACATTGAAGCAGTTTACCTTTAAACTTTTAAACTGCTTGTCACTAGTGCTCTATGAGAGTCATCCACAGCCATTAGACAAGCCCCCTTAGGTCCTCCCCTGGTGACAATTTGTTACTACACGTTAAGTGTTGGGAGTTCCCACGTTTTTCTCTGCTAGAAAGGTTTTTTCAATCGAAATCTTCGAGTTTGGTTCTGCTTCACTCCTCGCCTATGGCAGTGAGTTATCGGGCCATTCCATTGCCTCTGGAGATTCCATATTCCATCAAGGCCTTCAGGAGTTTGTGAAGATTAACAGACACTAGAAGGAAGACCCTGTTCAAGGCCTGCTCACCATGTAACCTCAACAACGTTTACATCAAGGACCTCTACAAACAGTGTCTTTACTGTTTTTACCGAGACCACGACTTTGCCAACTGTACCATCTGCCGGTCACTTTCATCCGAGACCCATAAGGACCATCAGAGGTTAGTGACATGGTTGGAAGAGGGTGCCAGGGCACCTGACTCGGCATCAGTCCATAGATAGGCCTTTGCCATAGACAGCTGACCTCTAGAGCGCACTCCATCTTCAAAGAGGATGAGGTCCCACGAAGAATCTTACTGGGGAAAGAAAGCTAAAAAGGAACATGGACCACACACTCGGGTTGCACCTTCGTCGACAATGTCGTTGATGTTCTTGTCTACACATATGGTCAACTCATTGACCACGTTGGTACCTAACACACTGTCATCAACAGTTTTGTTGTCCAGACACTCATCAGAGAATTAATGCTCGTCCACAACAATTCCTTCGTCCATGCTATCATTGTTGACGATGCCGTAGAAAACCCATAGTCGACCTAGATCCTAGTTGACAACACTGTCAATGGTCCCGTCGACCACCTTGCCGACAACCAAACCGCCGTAAAACCATAAAGGTTTTATTTTAATTATAATGGGTTTTAAGGGGTAAAAAACAGGGGTTGGGGGGGGGCACCACCCTTAAAAAAAAGGAAAAAAAATGCATTCAATGCTTTTTTTTCGTTGCTTTTTTTCCGTTGCTTTTTTTTTTATGCTAAGGCATTCGATGCTTTGCCATTCGATGCTATCACTACAAACCGATTTGAGCGCGGGACAAGGTGGGACTTCTGAGCACAGCACACGCTCGAGCTTTCTCAGCACGAGACGACAGTCCCAGCTTCAGCTATCAGGACCTTCAGTGGTTAAGTTTCTTTTCTACAAAAAGTCTCTTGCCTCCGAGGAGCTGATAATCTCCAAAAATAACAAACAAAAAGTCCCTTCCAAATGTCTGTTGGGTGATGCCTTCACCCCTATGTCCCCCTCTTCCGGGCGCAGACCCTTCTCGACTGTTTACCTCTCTCTGTCGTGTTCACTACGGCTTTTCACAAAAAAAAGAATTCTCCTTGGTATTCACAAATCTTAATGTCTTTTTAAACAGTTCACTGTGGACATCCCTCTGTCAGATTCACTCCTGTCAACACTCTGGGCCTGATTCATAGAAGTGTTTTATAATGGTGCAATCCCATAGGAAAACATTCCATGAATCAGGCCCTGTTTCTTGGGACTTTAGACTTCGCCCCTATTTTTGGCATCCCTCAGTTGGGTTCACTCTTGCTACTTCACATTACCTTTTGCTTTCTCTGAATGTGGGATTCACTTCCCTTGCATTCTCAATGGATTGTCGGTCAAAGCCAATCGACTGTATGGGAATTTTGCTAGACCCCTGGATGACTACTTTGACCTTTCTTGGCTCCTCTCCTACAGCCTTCTGGTATCAGTAATTTCAAATAAACACAGGATCAACCAGAGTCTCTCGAGTGAGCACCCACGTGGTGCCGATCCCCTCTGCAGCTGGTCTTCCCTTAAAAATGTACAGTTCTTTGAACTTTCCTCAATGTGCCACTTTACGACTTTCATTCAACACAGTTAGGTTTATTATCAGTTCTCCCCTCGACTCACCGGCTGTGATGAACCGCTTGGCTTTCTTTGTATCTGGAGTCAAGGCCAGTACCACGGTAGCAGGCATCTCGCTCGGTCTTGCTTATCAGCATAAGCACACTCCGTGTACCGTTGACATCTGCTGCAACACACTTGAGCTACTGTACGCGGTCTTACGATTCCTTCCACTGAGGTCTTGCGGGTCTGGGTCAGAAAGGGCAAGGTCACTTCTCTCATTGTTAGCCTTTCAGTTCTCGTCGCCTTTCTCCTCCCCTTGAACTGCCATGCCTAGATAGCTGTCTCATTTTGCAGTCTTCCTTGCTCATACTGTGCTCTTGTGCTCCACCTTTTATCCCTGTGGGGAAGGGAAAGGGCTGTCAGGTGTGTGTGTTCCTGGTCAATTGCCTGACTTTGGCTGAACCTTTTGTTGGGACATGTCAGGTAAACAGCTTTGGTGTTTGTCATCTTTTGTGGTGTACGAAAGTGTTTATGTTAGGAAAGGGGAGGGGGTAGAGTTTCTGAGCTTCCTATATAGCAGGATGGTGAAAAGGCACAAGAAGAAGGGGGGTACCATATCTCACCTGTCAGTATCCCACTTCCACTCCCTGAGGACCCCTTACCAGGTGATCCTCCCTCACTGTTCCACCACCAGGAACTGGATCCAATAGCGATGGCCGTGTCCTGGCCACCTGGATTACAGAACCCCAGGGACTAGTCAGGGAGACACCTTCTAGATTCTCAGAGTTCCCAGCAAGGGAAGGTTTAATTCCACCCGACGCTCTGGCCCTCCTGCTACTGTTACCACCTGTCACTCTCACGGATACCGACAACAACACTCATGAATACCAATCAAATGGTTGTCCAGGCACACACTCTACAGATGAGTTTGAAGTCTCCTCCGGGATGACTTTTCCCCTTGGGTTAATGGGACCAACTAACCCTGAAACCAACTCCACTGGACCTCCATCCCCGCTTTGCTGTGCCTTTCCATTGCATCGGAAGCCCACTGCCCGGGGTCGAGTGTCCGTAGATGAATGCAACGTCAGAACAAATCTGACTGGAAGCTCCAGGAGTCTCCTATGAACCCTCCAGAAGCAGGACCTCCAGATCCAGAGTCCCCTCACAGGACCGAGGGAGCAAAGAGAGTCCAACCGGTGTCCAAGATCTGCAACAGTGCTGTTTGCTAAGCGCTGAAACCGCAAAGTGCAGCTGAACCAAAAAGAGCCCGTAGCTGCCGACAACCTCCCAAGTACCGCCGCAGGAGCCTTCCAGACATCCTCCCTCTTGTCCCCACGATGGAGGCTCAGGAACAAGGGTCTGCACCGCTGCAGCAAGACAGAATCCAGCTGACCACTCTTCTTCAAACCAGAGGTAGTGGGCCTCATTACAAGTGTGCCAGTCCTGTAACAACGGTGCCGGTTAGCCTACAGGCACCATTGTTACCGGGCCGGCCCAACACAAGTCTCAGAGTCTCAGGGTCAGATCTGGCGGGCGGAACACCACCGGCCCACAAGGTTTCACGGAAGCACTGGCACTGTTATTAACGGTGCCAGTGCTTATGTGGTCCCCATTCCTATTGAGTCCTAAGGGACTCAAATGGGAATCGGATTAACATTTACCGGCGCCGGAATTCCCGGAATAGCGGGGTCATAATCCGCCAGTGGTTCTGGCAAGCCAGGGGCTGGTAAATATTGAAAGTCCAGTCGCAACCCGCTGGCAGTACCGGCAGGGTTACCGCTGGACTTGTAACGAGGCCCACTGTTTAGGCTGGGGGTATTTACCTTATTGCCTTTTAGCCACGCTTCTCAGTTGGGAATTGCATTGGCTTACCTTTTAAAGTTTATTGCAACTCTCTTTTCACAGGCTTAACAGCTTGTGACCATACAAGTGATTTTTCTAACAAACACACTAACTTTGTGCAAGACTTTGATCTAAGAAGTACATCAGATCCATTGATTGTGTCCCAAATTACTTTGGCTGTCCTGGCTCCCTGAAGTCTCTTCTAGTCCATTGACTTAAATGCTGTGTGTCCCTCATAGGTGGTGGTTTGCTGTATACTTTTACTGCTGGGAAAGGTTATCTATATTTCACTGGAAGATTTAGTTGTCCTTGCATATACTGAAAAACTGTCTAACCTTTTTCCTTGCCTAACCTTTCCTTTCTGAAACCTCAGAATCTGCAAAGTATGCTAGTGTGATATATAAATGCCATTACAGTTCTTGTGATTGAGATCACCTCAGGGTGAAAGTATTGTGTAAGAAGCATATCCAAAGATTATCCTCTAACTTGTTTTAATTCTGAAAAGTGATTTTAAAGTATATTTATATTTTTACACGAATTGACGTTTTTAAAGAATGCTTATTTAAAAATTGATGTTAAATAAATAATTGTTTATAACTAAAAACTTGAGTGTAAGTGTTACTTGGCTACTTGTATTTATGGATTTCATTTGTACAGCTCTACAGCTCACATGTACCCCTCTTGAGATAGGCCTGGCTGCTCAGTCACACTACCAATTTGTGTAGTACAGACCTATACCAAAAGGTGGGTTACCTAATACCAAGCAGATACGTGTTGTGTAGTCTCACACAGTGTGACTGAACCAATTCTTACCCAACATCAACTACCAAAGCAAGCCTGACCAAGCTTTGGTCTGACCCCCTGCTTCAGCACCTCACTAGGGACAGGGGGTGGGAGGGCTGCTTGACAACTTTTTCAATCAGTGGAAACACATCACTACCGAAAAATGGGTGCTATCTATCATTCAACAGGGCCCTACCTTAGTGTTCATTGGGAAACGCCCGTTCATTCCTCTCGCCCTAAAGGTGGAAAAACATCAGTCCTTGCGTCTTCAGGTTGTACGGTCCCTCCTAATAAAGGGGGCAATCGAGCCTATTCCTCCACACCTCCGAGGCACCAGTGTATACTCCAGATACTTTCTGGTAAAGAAGAAGTCAGGAGGATGGAGGCCAATACTAGACCTCAGGAGACTCAATGCATTCATCAAGTCTCAAAAGTTCTGCGTGGTGACGCTGCAACATATCTTGGACCAACTGGAAGAAAGGTATTTCCTCTCCTCTATAGACTTAGGAATGCTTACTTTCATATGCCGATCCATCCTGGGCACAGATGCTTCTTTTGGTTTCAAGTCCAGGGAGGACACTATCAGTTTAAGGCTCTGCCTTTTGGCCTGAAATCAGTGCCAAGAGTATTCACAAAATGCTTAGCTGCGGTTGCAGCCCACCACTATCATTCAGGCATCCACATTTATCCATATCTGGACAACTGATTGGTGCATGCCCCATTTCTACCACTAGCGTCACAACACCACAGATACCATACATTGTCAAACTTAACTACAGTTTTCAGTGAACTTTGCAAAATCATGCTTGTATCCTACTCAAAACTCACTATTCCTGAGCTCACGTCTCAGCACTCTTGCTCTTGCAACACGGGAGAGTTCCACACTAGGGATCACCACGGCTTCAGAGGGGAGAGTGAAGATGATACTGAACAAGGTCGAACAACTATCGGGCCTCCACATTGCATCAGTCTGCTTGCTCAAATCCCTCTGGGGAATTATGTCGTCATGCATCCCATTAATCCCTCACTGTGGTCTCCAGATGAGGCCTATTCAAGAGTTGCTGGATGCCTGTTGGCAACAGGTATAAGGTTCCTGGGAAAACAAGATTTGCCTTACACCATCCTTCTGCCAAGCTCTCCAATGGTGGCACCACCACCTCAACCTCACTCGGGGAGCCCCCTTTTGTCTTCCAGCACATCAAGTCACAGTGACCAGGGATGGATCCCTGGATGGGTGGGGAACCAACACGGGAGAGTTCCACACTAGGGATCTATGGTTACCAGATGACAAGCACCTTCGCCTCAATGTGCTGGAGTTAAGAGCAGTGTTCTGGGCCCTAGAGTCTTTCAAACCGCAGCTGCAGAACAAGGTGGTTCGCATCTTCACAGACAACAACGCCATTATGTTCTATATCCGCCAACAGGGTGGTACCCGCTTTCCAGTTCTTTCTGTGGAGGCGGAAGCACTGTGGAAATTGGCACTGGCACAGGGCATGTTTCTGATTCCCTTTCACCTGCCAGGCATCCACAATACAATAGCGGACTCACTCAGCCGAGAGCTCAGGTTCTGTCACGAATGGGAGGTTCATCAGACCTAAGTTCTCAATCTCTTCTCTGAGTGGGGGAATCCAGACATTGATCTGTTTGCTACAGTGATCAACAGGAAGTGCACCAAGTTCAGAATCCAGTTTCACCAGGAAGGGAGTGTGGGGAATGTGTTCTCATACCAGTGGGACTGACTGTTCCTGTATGCTTTTCCCCCCAATTCCTCTGCTACCTCAAGTTGTCAGTACAGTCAAACAGAGCAGCTGCAAAATGATTCTAGTAGTCCAAGCCTAGCCTCGACACATTTAGTACTCAGACCTACTGCACCTGTCAGTTACACCCTACGTCAGGTCGCTACCTGACCTGCTCTCTAGGGAGGTCGGATCAGTGGCACATCACGACCCTGCATTAATCAACTTGACTGCCTGGCTCCGGCAGCTCCAGAATTTTGTGACATTCCGCTATCCACAGCATGCAAAAGGTTTCTTGCCCAAGCAAGAGCAGTTCCATGCTGTCCTTCTACAAGAGCAAGTGGAAATGCTTTACCATCTGCTGTGCAACTTAGGACCTGGATCTGTGGCACATTGTTAAGCTTGAGCTAAAACATGGCGCTGGTGCGCAGTGCATTCTGGGAACGCTCTGAGCCATGATGGATATTTACTTCAGGCCGCAGTGAAAAGCTGCACGCATTTTGCTGAGAGTTAGATTCACAGTGCTGAAGAAAACATGCTTTCCAAACCTGGTATGCAGTCAAGGACATTTCTGCTGGGAAAGCTAACTTTGTTATGTCTTGTTTTGAGCTATGGGAATGTTTTCCGCGGTGCTTGTTTTTAGAGGAGGGAGGCACTTTGCTCCTAGAGTTTACTGTCGGTTGACCCAGCTGGCAATCAATGGCTGCTCATCAATGCGCAAGTGCGTTGTCAGAAGGTTCGAGAAATCGCCACCCCTTTTTGGAGTGTGCATATATGCGGAACCCCTGAGCGGTCAGGTGGGACTTCAGCCAGAGGAGGACGCTTTCGTCCGGCATACCTATGGGCTGTTGTGCTCTCGGCCTGGCTGTTATCGGGGTCTTCCAGCCGCTTCTGGCGAGAGGAGGAATCCAGTTACGCTCCCGGTGATGTATTTCCTTTTGAATTCTTTGCTTTTTCTGTGATTTATTTCTATGCTATCACTAGTTGCTTCTAAGCTTTGAATAAATAGCCGTATAAGTGCTCATTATTTTCTAAGAGTGTGTGATTGCAAGTTATTGCGTCTTACTGCGTTCAAAGTATTGGCTCCGTAATTGCATTGGTGATGTATGATTTTCCATGCACTCTGAAAGAGCAATACATTTTTGGCATCACGAACAGGATATTTGTGATGAATTGTTCCAAATATTCAAGAATCTGTTTGAACGTAGATAGGCTTCGGTTATCTTGCAAGCGAAAGTAATTTGGCAGTGAGTGTTGAACTGTGTTAAGATGTTTTTTTTTCCCTTTGCCAGAGTGTGCGTGCTTGTGGGAGTGATTGTAGTGTGGAAAGAAAAGAAAAAACAATATATAGATATAAAGAGGTTTTGTTTTGTTTGCAATAATGAGTAGTTTGTTCAAGAAAAAGAGCGTTACCGCTGGCGGTGAATGTTCTGATGTTATCATTCCAGGCTGGACTAAGAGTCCATATGATAAATTGGCCCAGGCGTGGGCATGCGGTGCAGGGCTAAGTGAAACATGGGATCAGGGATTTGGAGATGCTGATCCGTCTGATGTAACGGTATGCTTGCAACAAGTTCCAGTGGAACGTGTCAGAGAATGCGCTGCATTAGGTAGGCGAGGTTGGGTTCTTTTGCATGCTTATAGGAAAACACATCAAATGAAGGTGGAAATGAAAAATGAGGTTTTGCAATTAGAAAGAGAGCTGGCTGCAGAAAGGCAGACTGCGTTAATGCAGCAGATTCAAATGAAACTTTTTAAAGATAAGGCTGACGCATATCAGGCTGTGGCCGAGAGGGCAGCAGTCAGAGTAGCGCGGTATAAGTATAGGAAAAGAAGGGGAGGGGTCATCAAAAGAAAGGTGGCAGCTGTAATCGCTACCGCCGGTATGGACTGGGATCCGGATAAGTGGGATGGTGAAATTCTTTGACTTAACCAGTCTAGAGAGAGTAGTTCCACAAATGAGTCCGACCCCAAAATGGAAATGAAGCAGAAAACAGTGGCGGCTAAGCCAGTTAGAAGACGGCCAGCAGGACCCCACCCGCAGAATCCTGCAGGCAGAGTGGTGGATTTAACCACGCTGGAGGATTACACCCAGCAGGAGGTTGGGGAAATTATTACCCGTTTGAGGCACAAATCAGGGGAACCTTTATTGACATGGATGGTGAGATTGCTAGATGGGGGCGCTGCAGGGTTGTTGGTAGATTCCACGGACTCACCGCTTTTTCTACCCTTGTCAACTGACACCAATGTACAGGAGGTCTTAAGGGCAGGAGCGCCCCGTGTCGACAATGGTCGAGATGCACAGGTGTCTTTGTTGCACCTAGCAGCCCAAGCATGTAACCGTAAATACCCCATTACCACAGATTGGCCTAGTGAAGAAACAAAGTGGTATACTTTGAGAGAGGCAATTCAAAAAGTCAGAGAGCATGTTATGAAAGAGGCAATTCACGTAGATGCTCCAGAACACATGGGGGCCGTGCCGCTCTCAGTTTCAACTCGAAACATGGTGATTAGAACTGCGCCACCCGCATACAAAAGTGTCATTATGACTTTGCTCGTAGGTATGACGGGCAAACCCACTGATGAGGTAGTGGATGCCATTCGGCAACTTGCAGATTTAGGGGAGTGGGACAAAAGTGATGACAAGCCACGGGAGAGAGAGGGGCGTAGTGAGAGAAGAACTGAAGTCAGGAGGCAAGATAGTAGAGACTCCTGAGTGTCCCGAAAGGACATGTTTCTGGCTTTGTTAAAAGACGGTGTGTCACGAGAAGAGATTGATGGCATTGAAACCCTAGTAATGTATGAATTATACAAAAAAAGAGGACTTGCAGCCAAAGAGCGCTATAAACAGGTTAAGAAACAGGTAGTAAGCAAGCCACAGGGGGACACCTCACCTTCCGCTCCTCCTGCGAAAGAACAAGAAGAAGGGTCTATGGGGACACCTTCCCCGTACCAGCCAACATATGCTGATTTGAGAAAGGTGGTGAGTGCAATGTTAGAGGCGGAGTCAAGTCACACTCATTCGAAATTTGACTAGGGCTACGGCCAAGCTCCGGCAGCGTCTGCTCGCATAAAAGTTGGTAGGCGACCCCATGTTGATGTTAAGATTTGAATAGGCAGAAATACCAAGTGTTGATTGTCCCGATACCTGAATATATAATTGGCTTTGACATTCTGGAAGGGTTGACTTTGGGACTTGGAAGTAAAACGTACCAGTTTGGGGTGAGTGCATTGATGTGTACACCCATTACCGTAGGCAAATTGAAGATGCCCCTAGTGCAAGTGCCTGTGGCAACTAAGCGGGTAGCAATGAAACAATACTGCATTCCTGGGGGGCACAAGGAAATTTCAGACACCATCAAAGAGTACGTTGAGGCGGGTGTGTTACGCCCTATCACCACTGCATGGAACAATCCTCTCTGGCCTATTAAAAAGGGGTATGGGTCGTGGAGGATGACGGTGGATTACTGTGAGTTGAATAAACACACTCCTCCCTTAGTGCCCGCGGTCCCAGATGCCATTACCTTGATTGAGAATGTCCAAAAGTTTGAGGGGACTTGGTATGCAGTGATCAATTTAGCCAATGCATTTTTCTCTGTGCCTATTGCTGAAAAGTGCCAAGAGCTGTTTGCATTTTCTTGGAGTGGGCGTCAGTACACCTTTACAAGGCGACCTATGGGGTACATACATAGCCCGACTATCTGTCACCGGCTGGTGGCAGAGCACTTAGACAAGATACCGTGTAAACCTGACATACAAATCTCTCATTACATTGATGATAGTTTGATTCAGGGCAAGGATGAGCACAGTGTGCAAAGTCAGTTAGATGTCATTATGGAAGGATTGAAGAAGGAAGGGTGGGAGATTAACCCAAATAAAATTCATGGCCCAGCTGAAACAGTGATATTCCTAGGGATTCAGTGGCATCATGGGCATCGAGAAATGGTGCCAAAAGCCCGACAGAAAATACTTGAATTCACCACTCCAATGAACAAAAAGCAAGCTCAGCAGTTTATAGAGCTGTTTGGGTTTTGGAGACAGCACATTCCCCATTTAGGGCAGATATTGGCCCCCCTCTACAAGGTGACACACAAGAAATATGAGTTTCAGTGGGGGGAAGAGCAGCAGAAAGCATTTGAGTTGGCAAAAGATACCGTGCAGCAGGTGCTTGATTTATGGCCATTGAAAGAAGGCGAAGTGGAACTGAATGTGTCTGTACAAGACAATTATGCTAACTGGAGTGTGTGGCAGAAACAGGACAGGAAACGTGTGCCATTGGGGTTTTGGAGTCGTAAGATGCCCGATGCTGGCAACTCATACACTCCGTTTCAGAAGCAGTTGCTGGCATGTTATTGAGCCCTTGTTGATACCAAGCAAATGACGGTGGGCCATGATGTATTGATGAGGCCAGACATACCAATCTTGCAATGGGTACTGAGTTCTCCTAAAACAGATAGAATAGGACATGCTCAAGAAGCCAGCATAATTAAATGGAAATGGTACATTCAAGACAGAGCCAAATCAGGGAAGGGTGGAGTTGCGAAATTACATGAGGAAGTAGCCAACATACCGCCCTCAGATTATATACCACCGGAAGTGCCTGAAAAACGCGAGTCTCCCGTGAAATGGAGAGTACCTTACAGCGATTTGACCGTGGAGCAGATAGAGCATGCCTGGTTCACGGATGGCTCAGCTCAATATGTGGGAACTGAGCGATACTGGAAAGCAGTGTCGTACAATCCCAAGACATAAAAGATTTTGACAACGTCAGGGAAAGGGAAGGGCAGTCAGTTTGCAGAGCTTTACGCAGTTTACCAAGCATTGAAACAAGAGACACCTTGTCGATGTCATGTGTACACAGATTCATGGTCAGTGGCGAATGGATTGGCGGTGTGGTTGCCAACCTGGCAAAAGAATGGGTGGAAGATTCATTCAAAAGAGTTGTGAGGAAAAGAACTGTGGCAAGATATTGCAGAAATGTTATCACAAAGTGAAGTCACTGTGTATCATGTGGACGCGCATTGTGCCACAGACTCATTAGAACGTTGGTTTAATTCTGTTGCAGACGAACACACCAAGATGTCATCTGTGAATGCGGAGGCTCAGGAAGACGTTTTGGATGGTTTTGCCAAATGGGATCATCAGAAATGTGGGCACCTTGGAGAAAAGGCTACTATCAGATCCTGTGTATGGCTGGTGTAATTGTGGTACTAAATGGACTCCATTTGGGAGAGTTAAACAGCATGCTGCTACCAACGAAAAATGTCACATCTGTGCGAGTGATCAAGGGGATACTGATAGTCATGAGTAATGTTGTCCAAAAGCAGCCTTATGCCAATGCTGAAAAGCCAGCCAGACCGAAGACATGGATTCGTGAAATGCGGGAAACACGTTAGGAGCAAGTGAAAACAACCTTGATGCCAGTCATGCGAGAAGCATCTTCAGGACGGCAAAAACATTCTCCCATGATTACACAAACAGAGAATATGTGGATATATCTGGCACAACAGGTGCTCAGCATAACGCACTTTTGCCTTACTGATGTGCCCAATGCTGAAGCCTTACTAACTACATGCTTAGTAGCAGTGCCGACGCCAGTTCCGGTTCTAAAGCATATTTTCGGTGTCACACACAATGATTCTTTGGTTCAAGATTCTGATATTAGGCAATCTTTTTCCGTCTATGAGTACTGCAGATTTTGCCAGGAAACCGATCGCAAATGGAGAAATTTGACACTTGTCATAACCTATAATATAACCCAAGGTGATGTGTGCTACCTTATGACATGCAATGCACAAGAAATTGGCAAATGCCAACAGCTCGATTTAACCAAACCGCAAAAACATACGATGTTTGAGCAACGATTATGTTCGCGAGTGCCACGCACATGTACCAGTGTAAATAATACTGGGCCTCATTACAAGTACTCCGGTCCGGAATTAACACTGCCGGTAAAACCATACCAGCACCGTTTCCATGTCCGCTCAATCATAACCCGCGGCCCCGGTAATAGCACCACCCTCAACCGCCACCGCGGAAATAGGGGTCCCGTTAAGTCTGTCTGCACGGAAACCCCTCCGTTACCGTCAACACGAAAAACCATGAGCATCACAACTAGCGCGGACACGGATATACCGGCAAAAAATGGCGTAAATACCATGATCACGGTGGCGGAACCGCCGCCACCGCGAACATGGCGTTATACACTGCCTGCTGAACTGAATCAGGGCACAGGTGCACCAAATCAGCCCAGCTGGACCTAGCAGGCCATTGGGAGCCCACAAAAGGGCCACACCCAGCCCAACACAACACAGAACCATGCAGGCAGCAGGTCTAGTAGCACTGGGACTGGGCCTACTCAACCAACAGGCAGCACTGCACATGGTGGCAGTAATGGCGCAGAGGAGGAGGCGTGGGCGGAGGAGGCGCAGGCGGCAACCAGCCAACCCTGCAGCTATGGCAAACCCCATTGCCCAGCCAGCCCGACCCCGCCGCCATCCAGCAATACCACGCATCAGGGCCTCACCCTGGAACCTCACCCCAGGACAGATCCACACACTATACCGGCTGGACCGTGCAACCATCCTGCACATCACCACCATGATTGAGGACAACATCAGCAGCCAAATTGACACCCCCACCGCCATCCCCCCCCTCTTGAAGGTTGTCTCAGTACTGCATTTCCTTGGCACTGGCACCTATCAACACACGGTTGGTGAGCTGCACGGCATATCACAACCCTGTTTCTCTAAAATCCTGGTACAGGTACTGGATGCCCTGTTGCGCCATGTGTCAGAACACATAGCCCTACCCCGCACCCTCCCCGAGGTCATTGCCACCAAGTTGGCCTTCCATGCCATAGCAGGCATGCCAAATTGCATAGGCGCAGTTGACTGCACCCACGTTGAGCTGACAGTACCACGTGCAATTGAGGCGCTGTTCCGCAATAGGAAACAGTATCACTCTTTGAATGTCCAGATGGTTTGTGATGCCATGCAACTGATTACACACTGCTACGCACGTTTCCCAGGCTCATCACATGACTCAATGGTACTGTGGAATTCCACGTTGCCACGGTACATGGAACGCTATGCCGGGCAAAGCACATGGCTATTGGGTGAGTACAGCTGACGATGCTACAACCCTGTCGAAGTGGTGTGTGTGTGTCCAGCACAATGAGCATTGTGAGTGTGCCGCTGTGACCGCACATGCATCACCCCCCTTCCATCTACCAAATACACAGCGGTTGCCAAACATCATGAAGGAAGACATGACAGGGCACCACAATGTGCCTGTGCAGACGCTGGCACAGCCAATCCCGTCACTGTCCCATGAACCTTGTGCCACTGCAGACACCCACCCTCAATTGAAACACTGCCTCAAAAGGCACGAGAGGCGTGTAAATGAGACGACGTGTATTTACTACTTCCGTACAGTGGAGTCACTCTGCCATGTGTGGACAGCACTGCACCGTGACATGCACACAATGAAATGTCACCCACAGGGAACAGTAAACATGCAAGTTAATGTGTAGGCCCATATCCAGTCAGCGACATACATCGTGATGCCCAAAACATACCTCCATACACTGCATGGTACATATGCATGAATGAATGATGATACAAGAATGCACAGCAGCAGATGAGGATATGATGCCACAAACACTGACATGTTCCCCCATCTACATCCCATGTAGGTGATGCGGGATATGCACTCACGCCATGGATGATGACACCTGTACGGAGACCAAGGAACAGGCATGAAGAGGCATACAATAGGGCACATATCCGCACACGTGGAATGATTGAGAGGACATTTGGACTGCTGAAGGCTCGTTTCCGCTGTCTGAGCAGATCTGGCAGATCACTGCTGTACAGCCCAGTGAAGACGGGTAAAATCACACTCGTATGTGCCATGCTGCACAATATATGCCTGCGCAGGAACATCCCAATGCCACCAGACGCAGATGAGGAAGATGGGGATGGGGATGGAGATGGGGATGGGGATGGAGATGGGGATGGAACGGCACCGCCTCCCCCTGGGGGTCCACATGATGGCCAGAGAGCACGGGATGCCCTGATTCGCATTTACTTTTTAGTCACAGCACATTCACAGAAATGCACGAAAATGGTGACGACAATGAATTAATAGTTGCACTGCAAAATAAATGATCAATGTCCACACATGTATGTCTTGATTCGAAATGGTGATGTATTGATGTAATAACAACAGGGAAGGAGGTGCATTGGTTAGGGAAGCTGTACACCCGGGGCCACCCACCACCCAAACGTGACCACCCCCACCCAGGACCCATTGTTAAAACCCCCAAAACTACCTACCCCACCACCCAAACGTGCCCACCCCTCTCACACCCTTGTAGTCCACATGTGTCCTGCACTGCCCCACACACATGCCATCACTTCCGTGTGCGCTTCTGTGCCTGTGCAACCTTGCCCGAGGGACCCATTAGCCTACTCGAGCGCCTCCTTGGACTGGCAGTAGTGGAGCTGGATGGGGTGGTTGTGTTTGATTGCGCAGAATCTGGGATTGAGGGCATCCGTGCCAGATTTGCCTGTTGGCCAACCAACATGGCCTCTACAAGCCTGGAGGTGTGGTCTTTGCCCTCCCGCACATGGCGTGTAAGGGTTACTATAGTGCTTGCAAAGCGTCCGATGGACCTCGACAGGCGACGCACTGAGGCGCTGTAGCTCTCCCTCTGCAGCCTGGATTCCTCTAGCTGCCTCTCCACCAGCCGGGTGAGGGTAGCCTGCTGGTCCTCCATCCGCTGCATGCGGGTATTCAGTTCGGCCATGGATGGGGTGGGCGACCTAATGGGACTCCCCAGTGATGAACTCCAGCTCATGGAAGGAGCCCAGGTCTTCCAATGTGGGCATCTCCCCCTGTGGCCCCGTTTCCGAGTGCTCTTGCGGGGCACTGTTATCACTGCAGGCCGCCCCCTCTGCAGTGCTGCTGCCTTCGGTGTTGTGTTGGGTGGCCATGATAGGTTCCCGTGGCACCTGTCTAGACTCAGGCAGTGTGGAGACGGTGGGGATGTCGGTGGTGGTGGTGGGCGGCACATCTGTAGTGGCTGGTAATGTGGCCAGAGGTGCAGAACTGCCGGCAGCATCCTCCTGTGTGGTGGCGGTGGCTTGTGTACTTGCCGGTGCAGATTGGCTGGCCTGTTGTGCAGTATCACTGTCACTTGAAACGGCTGTGGGGACACAAAGGGCATGCAATTAGTGTTGTTGTGGTGGCAGATGGGTGCATAACATGCGTCATTAAGATTGTACATTGAATAGTGTTAGTCACATGCATCTGATTGCTGGTGTATGCATTCTGTGATATTGGTTGCCATACGGATCTTGATGGGTCCTTTGGCCCACACATGCACTGCCTGAGGGGGGGGGGTTGTCAATGGGTCCTTTGGCCCACACATGCACTGCCTGGGGGGGGTTGTTAATGGGTCCTTTGGCCCACACATGCACTGCCTGGGGGGGAGGGTTGTTAATGGGTCCTTTGGCCCACACATGCACTGCCTGGGGGGGGGGGGTTGTTAATGGGTCCTTTGGCCCACACATGCACTGCCTGGGGGGGGGTTGTTAATGGGTCCTTTGGCCCAGTACTCACAACTGCATATTTACATGTGGCATTCATGTTTGGGCACTTACTGGCATCTGCAGGTGGGCTCACTCCTGCCTCAGCCTCCCCGATCCCATGGATTCCCTCTAGGTGGAGGACGCTGCTGCAACGCTCCTCCCATGCCTGCAGCCTCAGTGGGGAAGGGGGTCCTCCGCCTGTCCCACTGCTGCGTTGGCGGTGCGTGGAAATGAGGTTGCGTACCCTCAGCCTCAGGTCGTCCCACCGTTTGTGGCAGTCCTTCACGCTCCTCACTGTCACGCCCACAGCGGTGCACTTGCGTGCAGCTTCGGCCCACACCTCCTTCCTTCGCTGCTGTGTGGCATGCCGTTGGTCGGCGCTGAACAGCACCTCCTCATTGTCCACAATGTGCTCCACCAAGACGGTTAGCTCTGCCTTGCTGAAGCGCTGTTTGCGCTGCCTCTGAGCAGGAATCCTGGCAGACATGCTGGTGGTCCCTTTTGGCTTCTCAGAGTTAGGATTGTGCTTGTGCTGGCTCTGGATGGCAATGGATTGTGCTTTTATATGATGGCCGCCTCTCTGTTTCCTGTTTTGGCGATCATTTTATTTCCGGTTCCGTGTCCGTGGCGGCGGAGGCGGACACGGGTTTTGCGCCACTTGTGGCTGCGTTATTTCCATTTCCGTGGGGTTTTCCGTGACGGCGGTAACAACGTTTCCGAGTCCGTGTGGTGCGCGCGACCAACAACGTGTAATCGGACGGTTTTTCTGCAACCTTGCGGACACGGAAACGTTTTTACCGCCGTCACGGATTTTGCACGGTCCCGGACTGGCAGGTTGTAATGAGGCCCATTGTCTTGTTATCATACAGTGATAGCTGCCAGTCATTTGAATGATGTGAAACTTCCAACAGGATGGCTCTTTTCATGTGACAACATCACATACACTTATATTCCAGCTAACATTTCCGGAGGTCCATGTGCCTTAACTCGATTAGGACTAATGAAGTTCCCTTTACACCCAGCGATAACTCGAGGCAAAAGGTCAACTTTCGAGTCTGTGGGTCTATCTCCCGATTGTGATTCACATGTACATTTGTTATCAGAAGCTGAGGTTCTAGCATTAACCCTTTCATTAGTGGGAGTTTGGGGTTTAGCTGCTGGGGGTTACAAATCTTTGATTAAATTAGCATGTTTAGTAGTAAAAGGCCTTAATCATACTTCTCAGGCATTAGAAGAATTACTCCTTGATAGTCAAGTTATTAGAAAAGCAACTTTGCAAAACAGAGCTGCTGTTGATTATCTGTTGCTAAAGCATAATTTAGGGTGTAACGCAGTTGAAGGTATGTGTTGTTTCAATCTAAGTGACCATTCACGATCCATTGAAAGTCATATTCAAGGTTTGAGGGATCTCATTTCTCAAGTGTCCTAAGATCATACTGGGAATTGGTGGGATTGGTTATTTTCATGGATTCCTGATGTTGGGGGTACACTACGTTACGCTTTTGCTTGTATTTGCATTATATTAGCTATCATAATAGCTTGTTGTTGTTGTATTCAATGCATTCCTAATTTAGTTTTAATGTTTCGTCAGTTTCAGAGACCGGCTCCTCTGCCACAGGGCTATGGAAGATAAATATCCAAGGGTGGAATTGTTATGCTTGAGCTAAAACATGGCGCTGGTGCGCAGTGCATTCTGGGAGTGCTCAGAGCCATGATGGATATTTACTTCATGCCGCAGTGAAAAGCTGCACACATTTTGCTGAGAGTTAGATTCACAGTGCTGAAGAAAACATCCTTTCCAAACCTGGTATGCAGTCAAGGACATTTCTGCTGGGAAAGCAAACTTTGTTATGTCTTGTTATGAGCTATGGGAATGTTTTCCGCTGTGCTTGTTTTTAGAGGAGGGAGGCACTTTGCTCCTTGAGGGTGCTGTCTGTTGACCTAGCTGGCAACCAACGGCTGCTCATCAATGCGCAAGTGCGTTGCCAGAAGGTTCGAGAAATCGCCACCCCTTTTTGGAGTGTGCATAGATGCGGAACCCCTGAGCGCTCAGGTGGGACTTCAGCCGGAGGAGGACGCTTTCGTCCGGCATACCTGTGGGCTGTTGTGCTCTCGGCCTGGCTGTTATCGGGGTCTTCCAGCCGCTTCTGGCGAGATGAAGAATCCAGTTACGCTCACGGTGATGTATTTCCTTTTGAATTCTTTGCTTTTTCTGTGATTTATTTCTATGTTATCACTAGTTGCTTCTAAGCTTTGAATAAATAGCTGTATAAGTGCTCATTATTTTCTAAGAGTGTGTGGTTGCAAGTTATTGCGTCTTACTGCGTTCAAAGTATTGGCTCCGTAATTACATTGGTGATGTATGATTTTCCATGCACTCTGAAAGAGCAATACACACATTCAAGCAGTGCAGGTCTTACCTTTTGTCCTTAGCGGAATCCGGCATGTCGCACTCGTCCATCAGAGTGCATTTGGCAGCCATTTCACGCTTTACGCATAGAACTAGTCAGCCTTCTCTATGGTCTCATAGATAGGTGAAAGATTTCTTTAAGGGTGTGTTTCGTGTCTTTCCCCCAGTCCAGGCTCAAATCCAGCGTGGGAACTCAATGTGGTCCTCTCGAAATGTATGGGCCCTACTTTCAAGCCTCTATACAGAGCCTCTTAGAGACGTTTCTCTCCTGGAAGAAGTCATTTCTAGTTGCCATCACTTCAGCCAGACGGATCAGTGAACTTCAAGCCTCCCAACCTGTGTTTTCACCAGTCTAAGGTGGTGTTGCAAACAAATCCTTCCTTCATGCCAAAGGTCCTTTCATCATTCCACCTAAATTAACCCTTAATTCTACCAGTGTTCTTTGGCTCTCCTTCGTCACCAGCGGAGCAATCCTTACATTCCCTTCATGTCACCCGAGCCCTAACATTCAATGTGGCACACACCAAGGAGTTCTGAATGTCATTGAAACTGTTTGGTGTCTTCGAACCTGTAGCCAAGGGCAATGCCCTTTCAAAGTCTTTCATTGCAAGATGGCTGTCTGTGTGTATTTCCAACTGCCATCGCCTGGCAAAGAGGCCCCTTCCTCTATAAATGTATAAGTGCATTCAAGAGAATGTGACTCCATGAAAGATCCAATGCTGGAGAAGGATTACCTTACTTACCTGTAACTCCTGTTCTCCAGCATTGGTATCTTTCATGGATACACATGTAACCCTCCCCCCCCACTACCCCACTCTGACTCTTCTTGGCTCTATACTGCCACACTACGTGTGGGCCAAATCTGAAGATTGCCACCAGTGGTGGATCTAAGGTGACCAGTCTAATTGGCTGTGGCCGGTATGACCCATAATACTGTTGACTTAGCTGGCAACCAACGGCTGCTCATCAATGCGCAAGTGCTCATCAAATACCCAAAATTAGTGCTAATAGAGCACTAATGTGATAAGCAGTTTAAAGGTTTAAAGGTAAACTGCTTTAATGTTTCTGAGGATTGCCAGCTTGACGATGGGGAATATTCAAGAGCATGTGAATCCTTGAACGATACCAATGCTGCATAACAGGAGTTACAGTTAAGTAACTTAATCCATAGGCATGCACCGGATCAAGCTATCACAATACCTAAATACTAGATGCACAATTCTGCCCCCTAAAATCACCAAATTGTCGAGACCTCCTGTGTTAGCCATTAAAAGGAATAATTCCGATTTTAGTCTATTGATATTAAGTCCAGAGTAAAAGCCTAAGTGAATAGCATCCTGCATTATTGGTTCACTATTATCTTCTGAGTCCCTAACAAAGAGAAGAATATCATCTGCATATAAAGATATCAGGCCTCATTAGGACCCTGGCGGTCCTGTAATGAACGGTGCCGGTACGGGACCGGCACCGTTCATTACGGGCTGCCCAATTACGAGGACTGCTGTGGGACCCGCTAAGGAACGCCTGGTCAGTCCAGGCGTCCTTAGCGGGTCCCGCTAGCAGTCCAGGATGCTAACAACGGGCCCGTCATTAACGGGCCCGTTGTTAGCATCCTTCCCATTCCCATTGAGCCCTATGGGGCTCAAAGGGGAATGGGGATTCATTTTTACCAGGTGCAAGAAAAGGGCAATTACCGGGTCCGCCAAGGTCGGCATGACCCTGTTATTGCCCTTTTCTTAGACCCAGTAAAAAATCATTACCGGCGGCAGTAATGAGGCCCATCATCTCTGGAGTACAATGCACCTTTATACCCCTATGATAATGCTTAGCACTAATCAGATCCACGAAGGCCTCTGCCACCAACGCAAACAGAAGAAAGAACAGGGGGCATCCCTGCCTCATCCCCTTTCCTAATCCGCTCTGAGGAGAGAGAAGACTTCTGGTCTGCTGTCTCACCACCAGGTCCCTATACATGAGCTTTATATATGACATAAAATGGGGGCATTCTCTAGGACCATAAATAGAAGACACCATTAAACGATGCCATTGACTATATGAGACAAAATATCAAACATTGCTGCGTGTAAATTAAAAAGGTATCGACTGAACCTGGATGAACCCAGATTGATCCTGGAATATTAAGTGTGCCATTTACAATAGTAGTCTAGCTGCCGAAACCTTGGCAAAAACATTTAGGCCCTCATTACGACCCTGGCGGAAAGTGACTGACCTGACCGCCATAGCGTAAATAGCGTTTCCGCCATTGCACGACGTAGCAAAGTGCGGCTAATTCCGACCCATCGTGCACGAGCACTACGCCATGGCGGAAGTGCAAAGTCCGCGATGGCGGAAATGTCCCCAAAACGCCCCTCACCGCCGTCGTACGGCGCCCTAGGTGCAATTCCGCCACCCATCTGAGCGGTCACCGTAATGAGCGGCAATCGGAAAGTACGGTGACCGTAAATATACGGAAACGGAAGTTAAAAAATGGTCCCGGAACGGGAAACAGCACGGCGTACACCTATAAAATCTGAATTCCCACACAACCATAAAAAATACTACCCTGAGACACATCCCAACCCGTCATCCACCCCAGTGAAAGCAATAAAAATGGGAAAAGTAGCGAAAAAAGCGTGCGACCGCAAGCGGCAGGTCCACTTCTCCCGTGAGGAACTCACCGTGCTCACAGAGACCCTCCAGGAGAATGCTGGCGTCGTCTTCTCGACGCAAATGACCAGGACGGCACTTGCGAACAAGAAGGCCATATGGGCCCTGGTGGCACAGCGGGTAAGTGCGGTGGGGACCGCACCCCGCAACCCACAGCAATGCAGAAAGCGATGGGACGACCTGCGGATACGCGTACGGAGCATACTATCCGCCAACCGTAACATTGCCACAGCTACCGGGGGAGGATCGGAATCACCCATCAAGTTGACCCCCTGGGAAGAAATCTGTGCCTCCACCATTGGAATGGAGAGTATAGAGGGAGTCGGAGGGATGGAGAAAGGAGTGCAGACATCCGAAGAATCAGGTAGGTGGGCCAAATAAAACAATGCTAAATCCACAATGTCCAATCATGTGAAGTACCATGTGTCCACATAGTGCAACAGTAACACATGTCCAGGAGAACGTCCACATACATTGGCCTGATAGCGCACTTTAAAACTCACATTAAATACATAAATAATTAAAAATCCTAAAAACACCCTCTACACGTGCAGCAGGCACACCCTAACTGCAGGCTGCAAAACAACTGCATCCTCAATCCACACAAAAATGAAACCACCTCCAAGCCCCCGACCCAAATCACCCTCAGGTACCACCCCAATGCATGTGATACATTGCCATTCCAATTTCCACAGACCCATTAATAACGCTCGCCCTCCTTTACTCCATCACAGGGTCTGATTCAAACGACGAGCTCCAGGACACCCCTACCAGCACACCTGCAAAGAGGGCCAAGACCAACGGCCAAAGACCCTCCACCTCAGCTGCACGCATCAAGACACGGCAGCAGCACAAATCAAGTGGCAGCACACAGGAGGGAACTTCAACAGGCACCCCAGCAGCCAGCATGCCCACAACAGCACCACCACAGGTCCCCCCAATGGATGCCACAGAAGTCACTGCTTCTGGTGGCAGCAGCACCATAGGTGACACTGCATTAATGGCAGCATGCTCCGACACAGAAAACGGGGATGTCGAAGTAAGATCCATCCATGACCTGTCTCAATCCCCCTGTTTGTTCCATCCCGTACACCATGAGGATACCACGCAGGGGCACCCACAAGACGACGACTGGCCATCCCCCACAAGCCCTGTGGCAAGGCAACATGAGGTGTCCAGCCCCTCTGTGACACCACCGCAAATGGCCATGGCACAGCAGAGGCAACAGTCCCTCGACCAGGTGATCGTGCAACAGCAGCAACTGGCCACGCTCCTCAAGGACCATGCTGATGAATGTGGGGGTACTAAGGCAGCCATAGAAACAGCAACTGAGACACTTAGGGCAGAAATGGAGAGAAGTACAGAGACACTAAGGGCACAAATGGAGAGAAGCACCGAGAGCCTGAGGGGGGAACTGCATGCGACGTCCAAAGACGTATGTGCTGAACTTGCCGCTGTGCGCCGTGTGCTCACTGAGCTCTCACAAACCCTTAGGGACATGCATGGACGTGAGCAGGCAGAGACATCATCCGTTGCAAGTTCCGTCCAGGGCAGCCCCCAACGTAGATCTGGGAGGAACCTGCGCTCCACAGGCAGGGGTGCCCCTGATACCCGGAGAGGGGGCTTGCAATAGCGTCTGCCCACTGACAATGAGCATCTTCGGACACTGGTGTTCGGGGGGGAGGTAGGAGGGTGGAGGGGGTGTGTTGGGCTCACTTGGGTGGCGGGTCGATGGGGTGTGTAACATAATTTCACATATGCTATAAACATTTCACAATCATCCAATGAGATGTGTGGACATTGATCTTTGTGTACGAGGCCTTTATAGGCGTACAGTCCATATTGTGCATGTTCCAGACACACACAGTGCCACAAGTCCCGTGTCCATGTAACAGCCACCAGGCGTGAGTGCTAGAAGCATGCATCTATGATATTCTGACGAATCTCACGGCCCTCCTGTGCCTCGCGGACTCCTTGAGGTGCTGCCACATCCCCACCCTCATCATGACCATCTTCAGGTGCTTGCAGTTCTGCGTCAGGGGGCATGGGCACATTTCTACGTACGCACATGTTGTGTAGCATGACACATGCCATGACCATCTTTGCAACCTTCTCATGGCAGTACAGGAGTGCCCCGCCAGACCTGCTGAGGCAGCGGAAACGAGTCTTCAGTAGGCCGAATGCCTGTTCTATGACTACACGGGTACGTGAGTGGGCATGGTTGTAGTCCTCCTCAGGCTGGTTCTGTGGGTTCCGGAGTGGTGTAAGGAGCCATCTCTTCAGTGGATACCCGGCATCACCTGTATGTGGACAATAAAGGATGTTTGTGGAATGACATTGCTACGTACGCCCCCCCCTCCTGCCAGGTCATTGCCGCATCACATACCCCACATTATCATGCATGAAATGAGACTCACCGAGTAGCCAGGATCTGTTCCCTGCGTGTCGCTCCATGTAGCGTGGAATTCTAGAGTTCCTCAAGACCATAGAATCATGGGTTGATCCAGGAAAGCGTGCACAACAATGTGTAATGATCCTGTTGGAGTCACACACCATTTGTACATTAAGAGAATGAAATTGTTTTCGGTTGCGGTACTGAGCCTCCATGGCATGTGGGACGACCAATTCAACATGGGTGCAGTCGATGGCACCAATGCAACCCGGTATGCCGCCAAGTGCATGGAATCCCACTTTTGTGTTCGTAATTTCCTGCTCCGAGCGTGGTAGAGAGATGTAGTCGTCTGCGTGCTTCAGGAGGGCATCGAGCACTTGCAATAGTGTCCGTGAGAACAGTGGCTGTGAAATGCCATGCAACTGTCCGACTGTGTGCTGGTAGGTGCCTGTGGCCAGGAAGTGGAGTACAGACACCACCTTCAGTAGGGGTGGGATGGCGGTTGGGCTATCTATCATGCTGACAAGGTCAGCCTGTGTCATGTCCACAATGGCGGTTATGGTGTCCCGGTCCAAACGGTAGAGGGTGTGGATCTGCTCATCAGTGAGGTTGAACGGATGTGCTCGGAGGCGTGGGATTGCGGGCTGCCTGCGAGGTGGTAGTGGCTGTGCTGGCGGGCCTTGCTGGCCCTGCCTTGCCCTCCTCCTCCTCCTGCGTCTCCTCTGTGCGGGCGGTTGTTGTAGTAGTTGGTGTTCGTCTTCTACTTGGAGTTGGAGTACTTGCAGTGCTATCAGGTCCCCCAGGGCCAACATCGCTAGTCCGGCCGGTAGCATTTTGGAGTGGGTGTGGTTGTGTGAGGGGGTTGGGTGTGCAATTTATGTGTTTTCAAGCTGTATTGCCTCCACCTGTGGTGATTCATTCCACCTGTGCAAGCTGCAATCCCCTTTGGGCGAGCACGTCCCGCACGCAACGCTGCAATTCGACGCATGGCATCTTGCTATTACAATCATGTATTTGATCCCGATGCCAGTGAAATATTGGTTCATATGTTCATTCTGCTATGGTCCCATTGTTTCCCATACTATCTTTGCAGTCGCGAACAAACTTGTGAAGGCTCAGTGGAATGTAGTACTCGATTAACGGTGGACCCTCATGCAGCACTGTACCACGGTTCACCGACGGGCGGGGCGTCCCATTTGTGAGTGAAGCCATTTTGCATTTTCACACATTGCCGCACTACATGGATGGATTTGTTATTTCAAGCGGTCACAGATGCCTTTTCGACGTGATGTTGCAAATGAGGAATTCGAAGGACGGCGCTTTCGGTCTTCAGCTAGCGGCGAGGAGACACCCACAGGTCTGACTGCAAATATAACGTTCTATTGTTTAATGTCCTTGGGACAGGGGCCATGGCGAGAATGCAATGATTGATATGAATAGTATGGGATGCGCAATAGCGTGGTGGACGATAAGTCAGGACGTTCCCAAATACATGTTACTTCACAACACTGGAATTCCGGCCTGGAGCACAGTGGATTTTGCAGACTGCATTACGCACAGACTCAATGGAAATTTCACATGTTATGTGAGTACATAATCAGGCGTTTTCATACCGGGATGAGGGAATGATGTATGGATGCATGGACAGATGATTTGATGGAGAGTTTGCCATGTACAGGGCTTTTTGGAATCTATCCACCTCCCCTGCGCTATGTGATGCAGAGCTGCCATAGTGGGACCATCCTCTATCTGGCCTTGTTGAACCCTCCCTGTCTCGACGCGCCTTCAAACACTTGTGTCTATGCACGTTACTAATCCCATCGAATGGATTCTGTTTTGACAGACGCATGCACACAAACACTCGTTTGTAATAGTGTTTTCACCTCGATATTTATAGTTATGATTCGCAAGTGATATTTGGGTGGGAATAATCCTTTGGAGTGGGCTAGCATGCATATGGCTGTAGATTTAGTGTGATCATTGAAGTGAGTAATACAAATCAAGTTCTGATGGCCATACTATTCTTTTTCATTTCATTTGGGTGACAGGTATCTCCTCCCCTTTTGCCGCTGCCATCTGTATGCCACTCCTGCAGATGGCTTTTACTCCCGACACCTGCTGCTTCGAGTTAATCAGTGGAGCACCATTACGATCTTATGGGACGATCGCCAATGGGCCACATGCCCTTACGCGGTACTAGTGGCTAGGAGCAACATTTCGACCTTTCAGCTGGACTAGTGCCTACCTAATGGGACGGCCCTGCGGTTCTAGGCGCTTCCATGTTGCCTTTTTGAACGTGAATGTAGCCCCTGTGTACCATGAAGGAACAGGGCGTCACACAAGAAGAAGCTGGTCATTTATTGCGGATGCAGCCCACAATGATGAAATATATTTTGGGGTTCATGACCTAATGGCTGTATGGGCTTGGTGATTTTGTGGTGCATTAAATTTCTATTCTGATATTAACCGTGTAGCGTTATTCTTTGCAAGTAATGTAGCATATTCCTATTTGTGGAGCGATGTATTGTGAGTAGATCTGCATTGGGTTCCGGCTTCTAAGTATAGTTGCGTGGTACTGTACTGGCCGCGTTTGCCTACGAAGCCCAGTGTGGTCAGGGATAGGGGCTACCATTATGACTGTTTTGATGATGTCATGCTCAGGGGCGGGGGATTAGCTTTTGTGTAACAGATGCCGGTCAGCCAGGTGGATTGGTGGAATGATGTGATTATCAGTATATGGCTGGTCACAGGTGCCTGTGTTTGCGTGCGTTTCTTGGAGGGAGACTGAGGTCATGTCCATTGGAATAGCTTCTGTATTCGTGCCATCTGTGCCCTGCAGCTCCCATTGGCCCCTCTTCGGATGTGCCTGGCTGCTCAGTCACTCTGCCAACTTGTGTGGTACATGCTTATGCTGCTGGTTGGTTTGTTTACTGGCAGGAGTACAGGGCTGGTGCAGTCTGACTCAGGATACTGCTTTGAATGTTGCCTTACACTGGTGTCAGTCGATGGGGGGGGCCTGTTTTTGTTTGTCTCATTTTTCTGCTCATGTTGCTGTACTTGAACCTTCACATGCCTGTGCTGCATCAGTGCGGCAATGGTGCCATGGCAAATATGGATGGCCACTCACAAGGCACTTGGAGCCCCTAGATTCATTTGTTCGTTGGCATGCATGGGTGACTTGTACATTTGACTGGTTGCATTGTGTGACTTCATTGCACCTACGAGGAGTTGTGCAATGTGGCCAGGGAGTGGTGTACAGGCACTCAGTAGGGCCGTTTACGGTTGATTCGCGATGCCGTACTTCTCACCATGGCGGAATGGTACTTTCCGCCATGCTTGATGGCGTTAGGTACATGTCCGCTAGGGTCAGAATTCGTGTACCATTGCGCCATGGTGGCAATTACGGTTTGGCATGGCGCGCGTGCGCGTACTTGGTGCAGTTAGCGTTGGCGTTCACTACGGTGTCGCTAATGGCATCGTACTTTACGGTGACGGGTCATAATCGCACCGAGCGCTATTCGATGGCGGTATTCCATTTCCGCCATCGATTTTCGATTTCCGCCATGGTCGTAATGAGGGCCTTAGTGTTTAAATTAATAAGGGAAGAAGGATGGTATGCAAAGCGTTGTTGCACCTGCTTACTCAATGAATCCTCCCAAATGTCCACAAGTAGTGGTCTACGGTCACCCAGCACCATTTGAAAAATTCTGAAACCAGGCAATCTGAACCCAGCCCGTTCCCAATGTGTAGATCCTCTATAGCCTGTGATATGTCCTATAAAGTGATTAGAAGGTAACAAGATGCCCAGCGGAGAGCAGAGTTAAAAAAGGTGACTCCAAAAAGCTAGAGATCTCCATGCCTACCTAGCATCACATGACAAATATAACATAGATTAAAACCAAAACAATATGACATTTTTTGTCTTCACTACGATGTCAGGTTGCGCCATGCTCTGTACCTATAAAAGTAATATTTCCACTTCCCAGGGGTGTTGCTGGGTCTGCAAAAGATCCCGGTCTGCACTAATGTTGGGACTCTCAGGACTCGGGGTCAGATAGCCTTTTGGTTGTGGCCCCTGAGCTTCTATCTGGGGCTACAACCAAAAGACCCGGGGCTTTGGCCCCCTCAGCCCCCCCTAGCAACGCCTCTGTGGCACCTCCCCTTTCTTATTTAACCAAGCATGCCAACAGCCTAACAGTCAGTCCACTTCACCATATCATCAAGCCATGACAGGTGCATCTAAACTGTAATTTCCATCTGAGCAGCCTGCTGGCACACATGCAGCATGTTCTTAATTTCTAATCTTAAAATATCAGTCAGTGTCGTGTTACAGCTTTGCTCAAAATCACGCAAGACTCCCTCGGCACATATAACTTCACGCCTAATAGACCTCAACCCACCAAATTCCTATGGCATGGCAATGCCCCTAATATAGGCTGAAAATGTTACAGAGCCCTCATTCATCTCAAAGTCTAACTTAATATTCTTATAAGTAGTAGTTGGAAAGACCATGTCCAGCAGGGTGGTCGGCTTGAATCTCCACGGGGGTCTACAGCCCACTCCTTTTCATTCACAGGCAAATGATTGGAATGTGTGCGAGGCAGAAAAATCCCATGACAGTACATTTTCCAGAATTCTGGATGACACCATCCAAGGGTCTTTACTCGACAACATGTCATGGACTGTAGAATAAAAAGTGTAATCACAAACTTTGGGGTGCAGGGTCCTCCACACGTCTATACACTCCAAATCTTTTTTCTTTTATTAGAAATTTGTTTTAATCAAGTAAACTTGATTTTTCAACAAATTCAATTACATAATATTATTGAAATTCATTAAAAAATACCAAACTCTCAAACAAACAGAATAACAAACATAAGAAGAAAGAAAAAAAGGGAAACTATAAAATGATAAAAATAACAACTCAACTTGGTCAGACAAACTAGCAATATGAAACAACAATAGCTCTTCATTGAACAAAAAATGATAAGCAATAAAATATCACAGGAAAGAAATGAATGCAATCATAATTTACTCTGAGTCGATCTTTTGTCTTTCAACTTCAAACTGTACAAGAAATTCAATATTGCATATCTCGATGGCTGGTTGTTAGTATGAAATAGCAGTTCCCACAATCTGTCACTGGTAAGAATTATACGATCTATTAGCAAGGGTTTCATATGCTTGATTCTTAGAATGAGTAACGCAGGGCAGACTGAGCACAGATGTTTCAACGTTTCTGGAGAAACCTTACAAAAACGACAAAGGCGCTCATTTTCAGGTATTAATTTGCGTTTGTACAGTAACTCATTTGTGGGCCAAAGAGTCAATCGATAGCGAAGGAAATCATCACGCAGTCGAGGACTGGGAAACAAGACTAAGTAACTTTCAACTGCACCATAGCGTTTGAGATTAAATGGAGTATCTACAAAAACCTGATAATGGGTGCACGCACGTCGCGTCTGTATCCAATCGTACTCCCATAATCGTATTTTTGCTCGGTTCGGGTTCTCTGCCAACAATGTTATTGTAAACCCGGTCTCGATAATGATCTCCTGCGCTTTTTGCCTCCAACCCTGGGGAAATGCATCCATTGAGTGTAAGAGATACTTTGCAATCACTTTAATTAGACCTGATTTATTATCTGCCATGACACATTTCCTATAAAGTGAACAGATTTTCCATTTACAAATGGAATATAAGGACACTAGGCCCAACTCGTGTCTCATAATACATATAGGATAGGAGAGTGGTATGGGCAAGACTCGTTTCCAATAGCATCCTCTATGGCAGTCCAATAAATATAGGTTTTCTTCAATGAAGCCTCCACTCCATAAGTTATTACTGGAATAAACTTCTGCTTATAGTAAATAATTATTGGAACCAAGGAGAACTTGCAATATTTAGCTTTGATCAGTCGTGCCTGTGAGACAGCTGTCGCGACCTTTTGTTTTACATAATGATCCTGAGCATTAAGATTCCTGTTGTTTGTGACAAAAGTGCCTATATATATATATAGGATGGGATGGCTTCCAGTGTGGTGCATTGTAAGGGCCATTGATGATTAGCACCTCTTTGTTTTCTTGTGCCGAATTGAATAACCTTGGTTTTCGCTATGTTGACAGTTTTACAATTTTCCACAGTGTAGCTGTCCAGAGCTTTCAATAGGACACGGAGGCCATTCGCAGTCTTCGACAGTAAAACCATATCATCGGCATATAATAAATGCCTGATTTGAATATTATTACGTTTCAGGGAGTCTGTAATAAGTGAAGCAAAAACTTGTTTTATGTCAGAAATAAAAAAATTGAATATCGCTGATGCCAAAATGCAGCCCTGTTTGAGGCCTCGTGCAGTCTCTATTGGGTCCGACAATAAGCCTTCACTATTTAGTCTAACCTGAATAGAGGTACCCGTGTGCAGCTGGATGACCCACTTTAGAATAAACCAAGGACAGCCTCTGTCCATAAGTTTTTTGTATATCAGCTCCCGTGGAATTGCATCAAATGCCATGCGGAAGTCAACAAAAGCCATGTATAACACTTGACATCGTTGACGTGCCTGATGGATGACGGAATTTAATGTGATGAGATTGATGGCGGTGCCTAAACCAGGTAAGAATCCTGTTTGAAATGGATCACGGGAATCACTTGTGTCAAGCCAAAGATTGAATTGCCTCAAAATTAAACGTGCAAAAATCTTGCCTGGGCAATCAAGAAGGGCGATAGGACGATAAGCTGTAGAATCAGCCGTATCGCCCTTCTTGAAAATTGGCAAGACAATAGAACGCTTCCATGGTTTGGGGATTTCTCCAACATGAAACGTGTGTTGAAAAATGTCATGTAGAATAGAGGCCCATTCAAGAGGGTGATCTTTAAGCATGGCATTATGAAGGCCGTCAGGTCCAACCGCTCTGGATCGGCTAAGAGTTTTGATACATCTTAAGATATCTACCTGGTCCAGGCTAAAGGCATGAGGTAAGTGTATATTGCGAAAATTCAATCGGAGACCTGCGAATGGAGAACGATATATGGTGTGAAAATATGTAGACCATTGTTCACTTGGAAGTGCAGAAGTAAGCACGGCAGACTGTAGTCTATGGGTGGCTGTGTTTAGGCAATGCCAAATGCCACTGGTAGATTTAGTAAGCATTTGCCTCAGCATATTCTCTCCATCCTCTTCATACCGCAAACACTTATGACCTTTCAGCCATTCTGTATATCTGGCTTTCAGAAATCTCTTTGATGCTGATATGGTAATGGCTGGATCATCCCTTAAGTTACGTATGACTTGCCTTAGCTGTGCCTTTCTTTGCTGAATTTCAGCATCAAAACTGTGTGTGAGCTTATGTCTGAAGCTGGAGTCAGGCATTTTTACTTGCCTGAAACTTTGCATCGTAGTGACATAGCACTGCGAATCTTCAACAGATAGAGGTCTATGGGAATCGACCAAATCCTGTTTAAGCTGATTTAACGTCATTGGATTCCAACTTAAACGGGTGCTGCTGTTATTCACTTTAAGAGGGTGTGGATAGCTGTTTCGATCTGATAAAAGATGCCCCACTGAAAAATTAAAGTGCATGATGAGTTTATTGTGATCGCTCACTAACGAGGGGACCACGTTCATTGACTGTACCTGAGGTAGGCATTTCTTGTTTATATAAATATAATCTAGAATTGCCTGCCGAGAGCCGGAAGACCAGGTTACACAGGCAGGGACATCACCGGCCACAGTATTGTTTACCATTACATACCCCCTTTCTTTCATAATAGTGCACCACGTCTGCTCATCGTGCCCAGAGCTACTATTGATCTTTGGTAGAATATGTACATTTAAGTCACCAAGAACGATAGAGCACATGATGCTAGTGTCAGCAATTATTTTGTCCAAGTGTTGGGTCAAGTACATGAAGAACAACTCATTTGTTATATTCTGCCTACTCCAATACATATTGACAATGGCTAGGCTCGCCATGCCCCGTATTAATTTTAACTACTTGGAAATATGGAGATGAGGATGGATACTGGATTACTTGAAAACCACTATTATGCTTAACTGCTAGCAACAAGCCACCAGACGGGCGTCCCATAGATTTTTTGACCGCAAATGACGAAACAATTGTATGCGAAGCACAAATCGGAGCAGTCATGAGCCATGTTTCTTGCAAGGCTATAATATCAAATCGAGGCAGGTAACTTACTGTGGAGTTTATGAAGTGAGTGTGACCTCTGGTATTCCAGCACAGCAAGGAGACAACATCTTGTTTTAGAGTTAGTTATGATTGGTTCACATATTCGTGGGATGCCCTGACTATGGAAGCGTGATGAGAATTTGAATTTTGAGATATGGCGTGTTGTTTTGATTGATATGTCGGGACTTGGAGTTTCTCCATTTTATCGCCGACTGGTTTACTGTCTTGGGACAATATAAATCCTAAGTCAAATAATGACATTCGCGCCTGCCACAACATATTAAACACTAGACCTGAGCGTACATATATCTTGACTTCCGACAGGTCGTCTTGATTGACAAACTCTATGTATTCAATGTCGGTTGTGGATAGGTCTTTAAGAATCACAATGTCAGCACAGATGTTCAATATACCCGATCTATTAAGTACATACATTGAAAAGGTGCTGCACGACATTTCATGTTCAGTGAATATAATTGCAATTTGACATTGGAACACAAAGTTTGAGGACTCACAATCGACTTTTGCATACTTATATCACAAGGCATGGGTTTTGTCCGAGCATGAGTCACTTGTTCGTTTGGTATTTTAATGGTCTGTTGCAACGTATTTGTTTTCGAGATGAGAGCAGCAGAAGTTAATTTATAGTCCTGACTATTGGACTTCAATTCTGCAAAACAAGACTAAATGGAGGATTTAATATATTCTCCTAAATCTTGTTTTAGGGTTGGAAATTGAGTAACAGGTTCTATATGCGAATCATTAATTGATGTAGGATTTAGTGCATAGGTTGCTTGCATTTGTGCAGATTTTACAGACTCAAATCCATTAGGCTGCACATATTCTGCCTGTGAGTCATTGGATAAGCGTGCAGTAACAAGCTTTAAGATGGGGAATTGTTCACTGTGACTCATGGGTAACTGTATAATTGAATTCTTCATGCCTTGTGTTTTGTCTATACATGATGGAAGAGCCAATTGTGAAGTCAAATTAGAA
This sequence comes from Ambystoma mexicanum, assembly GCF_040938575.1. Taxonomy (NCBI): domain Eukaryota; kingdom Metazoa; phylum Chordata; class Amphibia; order Caudata; family Ambystomatidae; genus Ambystoma; species Ambystoma mexicanum. Next base: position 990,556,242 of record NC_090921.1, read on the forward strand.
TGCAAAGTGTAGGCATTAATCGAAGCTCTAATTTCTTCTCTTAACTGAGCGATGACCGATTCAACATGTACACTTGGATTTAGAGTGGTATCTTCTGGCATAGATGGAATGATGCCTGTCTGAACTCTTGAATCGGGTGGCATAAGCAAACCAGGTCCAGGTTTATTTTGAAACATGGATGGATGCGTGACAGGAGTAGCACTGGCCTGTTTTGCTAGGGCTATAAGATCATCAAGTGGTTGATGTGGTGTTATCACCGGAACCACATTAGTTAAAACTTCAGGAGTGGATGAGCCTATAGATTTTTCTAGTCGAGGTGTGATTTTAATAGATTTTCGAGAATTCTCACTAGCTTTTGTACATGTATTTGTTTGTTGCACAGCCTTTTTCATTCTTTTCCATTATTTTCTTGAACGGCGAGAGGTAGAAGATTTAGATGAGGAATTGGTAACAGCTGGGGCAAATCATTCAAAAATATTAGCAGAGTCTGTAAGAGGCAATTTGGAATTTGAAGTTGAACCAATTTTACTTTGTGATTGTATGGTATCATCAATATTAATCTGGGGAGGTAGAGAAATACAGGTATTGGTGGCAACTACTGATTCGATGAAGTTATCTTTTTCAACCACCAATATTTGTGCAGGTTGGGGGTCCTAGTCAGCTGTGCCTGAGTTGCAAAATCTCTGGTCATTAGAGTAATAGAATTTATTGGGGCGTTAGGTGTGGATTTTTTGTTTTCACCCGGAAGATCCTTGTTGAAATATTGCTCTATGAGCATTGATTGGTAGGTGACCTTATTATCTAGGGTTTCATACAATTTTGCAATAGTTAATAAGGCAGTGTTCATTGCACTCAGAGTGTTATTCAGTGCTGGGGCCTCCGGGAATGAAAAGAGCTTGTCCTGTGCTCGTTCTATAAAGAACTCTGATGTCTTATCGACTTCCCGAAATCTGGTCCGACAAGGAGTAGGCACTATAAAGGATAGTGACTCGTTTACAATGTCAGTATGAGATTTGTTCAGGATAACTGAGGCTGGAGAATTAATGGAAGTACATTGTGAAGGAAGGGGATTTTTAGCAGGTACAATGGTAGTATTATGTGTAAGATCTTCTTGTAGCTGTATTAGGTCCCCTGTATTTGAACATATATACAGTACATCAGGTGCAGTACAGGAAGAGTTACTGGACGAATTCATGAACTCTAAAGCATCATCACCAACCTCACCCGTGAAGCAGAGTTGCTCATAAGCTTGGTGTAGTTGCACTTGGGCAGCCACTGAGCACAGCTTGGGTTCCATGGGAAGTGGTGTGGTGGGCGTGCCCTGCGAATTGCTACTAATATTTGTGTCAACAACTGGATTAATCGAATCAAGGCTAGATGATTGCAGGTTAACATCAGCATATAAATCGCCTGCAAGACAAGCGGACTCCAAAGTTGTGTCAGTAACCTCTGCAGTGGGATGTTTACCTGCACAACCTTCGGGACCGCTATGACTTGCCTCCACACGTGGGGGGGAGTGAAGAGCTTCTAGCTGAACTGGAACATTAGAATCGTGCACTTTAGAGATGGTATCGGCCACTTCAAGTGGTGATTCCTGAGCCGCGCAGGTGGTTGTGATTGGGGGAACCATCGGTACCACCTGGGGCACAAGAATCATTGTATCATTTAAAAGTGTTTCATGCATGCATGGACAACCGACCCCAGACGAGAGAGATTTTGAACGTTGGTGCTTAGGACCAGTAGTGCTTGCAAAATGTAATGTTGTCTGCTTTAAAGATGGACCGGCTACCGTGTTCTCCTGGACTACCATGTTTGCAGGCATACCGGTTTTCAATGTGAACTTACGAGCAACCATATTAATTTACAGGAAATAAAGTGCTGGTTAAATGTCTTACACAAGTCAGTCACTCACGGCTCTTATTGATGATAAAAGTCCGGAAGGGATCAAAGAGGTAACACCTCCGCAGTCTCCCGTCCGAATGAGCCACCAGCGCCAAACAGCCGCTCAACAGCCAGCGGGCTTGTCGCCACCGGGCTTAACGCCGCAAGGGTGGATGGCAGGGTGCTTTGCAGATGGGATTGGTCACGTGACGATTCACGTGACAAGCACAGGCCCCGCCTCCTCACGGCCACGCTCGAGTCCCTGCAGGAGCCTGATAGCAGCTCGCAGTGCAGGCTTGTCCCAAACAAGATAAAACCTTCGTTTCAGCAGGTAAAAGCACGTTGTACACACAAACACTCCAAATCATTAATCTCCCACAATAAGGCCTGAGCCATCCTGGTCTGTGCCCCTGGATTGTGTTAATAACCCCTCATCATGACAAACAGAACCAGTAGGGTAGGTAGCGTGGATAATACATACCTTGCAGTAGAAATCCAGTTAGTCTAGGTTTGAGCAGTATGTGTTAACTATAAAACCTTCTGTCAAGCCAACCATAAGCTATGTACAGCCACGTCTATATTGGTCACTAGACAGGTATTTTTGATATATTTTCCAGTTAGTCTAGGTTTGAGCAGTATGTGTTAACTATAAAACCTTCTGTCAAGCCAACCATAAGCTATGTACAGCCACGTCTATATTGGTCGCTAGACAGGTATTTTTGATATTTTTTGATATTTGATATTTTATTTGTAACGCGCTCGTACACGAGTGTTTCAGAGCGCGATATGCAGTGACCGATATATACGCATCACAACCCATCTAGCCTGAGAGGAATAAGAGTTTAGTAGCACTGATAAAACCCTTGCTTCGCAAACCTAGCCCCCACTCCGGCTACCCTGTGTCTCCTGCAAAAGGGTTGCCAGAGCCCCATGCCAATTCAAATAGCTGACCAGCGTGTATGCCTAACCCTCGTTTCCCCAGATCTTGCCCGTTCCATCCAGCTAATGCATGCAACATTAATCCTGACTTTCCCCATGTTGGGTACAGAGGGCATGTAACAACGTTTACTGACAACACTATTGAATTCCATATGATACCTAGTCCGGTGTCCGCTGTGCACCATCTCAAAAATTGATGATCTCCAAATACCATTTTTGATCAAACCAACCCTTTTATATCACCCTCCCTCACCATAACTGCTCCTTGAAACACAGCAGAGTAACAGACCACCCCCCAAAAACAACACTTTACCCTACAACAACTTGCATTTGCAAAGGTGCTTGCTTCAGACTGGCCATACGGCTTCAGCACATCGCATGGTATAGGAAATGAATGTTGCTCTCTAAGGTCAGAACATAAATGTATTCATATCATGGAATAGGTCAATCAACTGATGCCAGCAAGCAATGTGGTTCCTGTCGATTTATCCTCTGGGCAGCATCAGTTAAATTAATCATAGCCCCTCATTACGAGTTTGGTGATATCCCGCCAGTAATACCATTGGGTTACCACCAAAAGGAATTAGAATTCCTGCCGCCTGATAACTGGTATTTCTGGGATACTAAAGGCGGTGGGAATGCCGGTAATTCTATGGAGTCCCATAGGTGCCAGTAATTCCAGCAGCTTTTTGCCAATGGGGGCCTGATTTAACTGCAGCAAACTTGTAGTTTCCTGATGCGGGACAAGTGCTGGTGGCGATATTACCACTACAGCTCTCTTGATCTTTTTCCTCGCTCAGTCCTACTAACCTACCCGCCTCATTCCTTGCTTTACAGTTCCACCAGAGCACCAAGAGACCATGCAGGTGGCAACAGTGTGTAGTATAAGAACCTTTAACATAACATAATATAACATAACACTTTTACCAGCATTTTTCCTGCATCAGGAAATTTATAATGACTGCGCATCGTGAAAACATTTGCATTGTTGTCAGACTAAAATCAGAGACGGCAAAGAAGAGCATAGCATTTTTAATATTTCTTTAGCAAGGAAGTTTCTTTACACCTTGAAAGGTTTGTCAATAAATTGGTTGGGGATAATCATCTTGCTTTGGCTTAGGGACAAGTGACTGGTGGGCCCGGGCAACAATGAAATGCGTTAAGAACAGGGATGCCCAGTAATTTTTTTAAGAACTAAATGGCCGTCACCACCTCCCATTAATCCCAATCAAGAATGCCATGAACAGGAAAACAGATCATTTGTATAATGTTGTGCCAGGTTTGCAATTCTAAATCGTCGTGCTTTTATTTGACCTGTTTTAGCTCTTCGATCAAGATGTCTACTGAACTTTTCAGCTATCATGGCCTCCACCTCAGTGATTCGTGAGCTTTCTGTCTTCAGTTTAGATCTAATCGAGGATACACTGGCCATGATGTTGTCCAATGTATTATTCACAGAGTCAAACCCCCTCTTGTTAGAGAGGATTCTCCAGAATGGCTAATTTCCCTTACCTAGTGAGTCCCTCAGCAGCTTTGCTGGATTTCTAGGGTTCATTTTTTTCACCTGGCAAGAGTGTGAGCGTTTTTTCCCACTCTTCCCACTCTCACATGTGTTTTGCTGTGTGTGATTTCACTTTTTGTGTGATCTTGGGCACTGGAGCCTCACCTACTCCAGGAGCACCACTTTTTGTGTGTATAACACAGCACCTTCAGTGCAGTGACACAGGGGTGTCTTTGAGACTTCCCACTGACTTCAGTTTTCTGGGGCTGACTACTGTCCCCCAGAAACAGGTAAAGTTGCCATTAACTTTATATAGTCACTTTAAACTACAGACCCAGTACAACCCATCTTACATGGAGTATGGGAAAGGGTTCATTCTTATCCCTTTTTGTCTGTGCCTCTTGGAGCCTTGTTTTGTTTCCTTAACTTTAAGACTTGGCTGGTGGCAGTGGTATCTTCCCTAACTTTTCTACCGCGATTATATTATATAAACGTGGTATTGTTTTAGGCTATTATACTAGCCTCGAACATAAACCCGCTTGACCAAATACATTTTATTTTTTACTCCGGCTGGGTCTATTCGCCATTTCTTTTTGTTAAAATCTTTCTCGTGTTTTTCTCTGCGCACCAAACCGGGGATGATTCCTTTGTTCGTTTTCTTTTTGCGGGCTTCTGCACAGAAGCCCTCCTTAAGGCGCCTGATAATCTAGGTGGGCAGGAAGTGAGGGATGGATCTTCGGACCCCTGCCATGGGTTTCCCTTGGAAACCCAAGTCGCACTCTTGTCTGATTGACTAAGGGGACTGGCCTTGCCAGGCCAGCCACCCTGCTGTGTGATTGTCAGCCAGGCTGTATGAATGGGGGAAAACTGCATAAAAAGCAGGTCTCTGGGACTGGAAGAGCAGAGTCGCCACTTGAACGAAAGAACCAATGAAAAACTGGAAGAAGAGGACCCCTAAAACGACTGAACCGCCCGGTGAAGCCCTGCTGCAGGTCCGAATCTCCAAATCAGACGACAGAGAAGATCCTCCAGGAAACTTCTTCCCTTGAGCTAGTGGGACCAACCAGTTTGCCCATACTACACGCCAGGACCCGGAATTCGCTGTACAGAGCTACAGTGGGCCGGATTGCCAGGAAGGTCGGACCCTGCTTCGGTTTTAAGGAGTGCACCTTTTATTTGTTGTTTTGCTCTGCTGCTGGTTTCTTCCCTGGGTGGCGCAGGACCCTCCAGTCTTCCTACTTTGTGTCAGTCCGACAGTCGCTTCAGGAACCGTGAGCCTGCAGGAACTACCAGGAACGTCCGCCTCAGCTACAGCTCCCTCTCCGTTTTAAGGTACAGTGCAAATCTGGTTGTCCGTTTCGTACAACCGCGGTGAAAGTGTTTGAAATCTTTCTCCAATCCGAGGGCTTGTCCTTCTCATCTCTTTGAAATAACTTTTCTACCAACCAACCTCGTCCAGAATCTGTGCCACGAACATTACCGCAAACTACATTGAACCGTATTATCTTGAGCAAAAGACTTTTGAACCATTGACTTTGGCCCTAAGCCTTTTCTATCTGATTTTAACCATGTAGTCTCTCTTGTTCAATTGCCCTGATTACTTGCCTGTTGGTTTTGCCTAATGTCCAATAACTTTGTCTTTCCCTCCCTTTTAAATTGCTGGAGTGCCATTTTGCTCCCACTACATTTTGTGAGCTTAACTTGTCTGGAATTTAAGGGAAGTGGTGTGGTGTATTTATGATTGTGATTTCTTTTCTTGCTTATAATAGTGAAATGTTATGTATGTATGTATTGTATATGTATGTATTTAATTTTTATATAGCGCCGGTAGCCCGGGGGCATCAGGGCGCTTGTACATAAAACACTGGAACTACAAGACGGACAACACGTGTGAGACAGACGATGGATACAGATACTATTGCGTAACGAGGTCTCAAGAGAAGTCCTGCACCCAAGATCTCATCTAAAAAGGTGTGTCTTCAGCATCTTCCTAAAAGCAGAGTGATTGACTTCAGACCTAAGAGATTCGGGGACGCTGTTCCACAGTTTAGGAGCCAGCACAAGAAAGGATCTGCCCAGCCCTGTTTTTAGCTTAAACTTGGGCACGTGGAGGAGGCATTTTCCACCCGAGCGTAGGTTTCTGCTGGGGTTGTAGGGCACTATGTGAGTTTTCAAGTAGGAAGGCGCTGTGCCATAAAGGCACTTGTGTACCAGGCAGAGGGCTTTGAACTTGATACGCTCTTCTACTCTGAGCCAGTGCAGAGCAAGCCTCTCTTCCGTAACATGGTCTTTCCTTTTCAGATTTTTCACTAATCTGACCGCGTTGTTCTGGATCACCTGACAACTAGATAGATCCTTGGATGCGGCCCCCAACAACAGGGCGTTCCCATAGTCAAGCCGTGAGAGAATAATGGCTCTGGCTATCGTTGCCCTGTTTACTTCATTAAGCAGTGGTTTGATTGCTTTCATAAGCCTGAGATAGTATGCTGAGTTTTTTTGGAGGAAGTTAGTCTGGGCGTGAGAGTCAACGACTGAATCGACCATCATACCCAGAGTCTTCACCTTGGGAACCACCTGGATAATGGCGTTTTTAATTTGAAAAAAGTTGTACTCTGCCCCTAGTTTTTCCAACTGACGACTGGAGCCAAACAACATCAATTCGGTTTTAGAGTCGTTCAGGCACATCCAGTTTGCCTGCATCCAGTCGTCAATTAACTTGTAAACCTTGGTGAGCGCTTCACTGTCCGTGGCATGATTCATACCCCCCAACTCCAAAATGAGTTGGGTGTCATCTGCGTAATTTGTAAATGACACTCCGGCTTTCACCAGAAGGCTGCACAAAGTGCGCATATATATGTTGAAAAGCATTGGGGATAAGCTAGCCCCTTGAGGCACTCCGAATAAGATGTCACATGGGTCGGAGAAACTGCTACCCCAATGTACTCTCGCTTGGCGGTTGGAAAGAAAGGATAGGAGCCAATCGATGGCTCCCTCCGAGCAACCAACGTTCTCCCTAAGCGCCTTGATGAGAAGGTGGTGATCCACCAAATCAAACGCTGCACTAAGGTCTAAAAGCATCAGCATCCCCAATTTGTTGTCGTCCAGCATAGTCAGCATCTGATTCTGCAAGTCTAGCATAGCTGTTTCAGTGCTGTGGGATGCTCTAAAGCCGGATTGTTGCTGGTGCAGAATCTCCTGATTCTCAACAAAGTGTTGGATTTGCTGTGTGGCTACCTTATCCAACAGTTTGAGAACAAAATTCGAGTTGGTTATGGGACGCAGATTTGCGGGATCCTTGGGATCTAGTCCTGCTTTTTTAACAAGTGGGGTGATAGTGACTCTCTTCAGATCTTTAGGCACTGTGCCCTCCTGAAATGAAGCGTTCACTATTCTCCGGAGGATGGGAGCAAATATCTCCTTGTGTTGAAGAATAATACCAGGGGGCAGGATATTTTCTGCGCAGGTAGTTGGTTTCATATTATTCATCACCTCTAGCATATCTGCTTCAGAGATAGGGTCAAATTTAAAGAGTTGTTCTCTGACAGATACATTCCCTTCGGTGGGGCAGATCTCCTGATTTGAGGAAGTTCTGGCCTTAATAATGTTTTGTCTCGCTTTTTCCGTTTTGGCTTGGAATGCATTGAGCACCATATTACAGTCCTCCTAAGATGGCGTAAATGGGGGAGTAAGAGATGTAGGTTTTTCTATACTTTTCAAAATATTGAAGAGTTTGCTAGTATTGTTATCAGCTTGCTCGATTTCTGTGTTGAAGAAATTAGCCTTGGTTGACTTAATTTTCTCTTTATATTCCCTATCCTTCCTTTTCCAGCTCGCTTTACTATCCGCCGATTTATCTGTGATCCATTTTCTTTCCAAAGTCCGTTTTTCCTTCTTCAATAGAAGAAGCTCTGGTGTGTACCATTTTTGGTTGTTACTGTTCCTCCTAGTTAGTTTGGTGGTGAGCGGCGCCACGGTTTCTACTAACTCGTGTAAGTGTTTGTTATATTTGTCTAGCAGTTCGGTACATGAGTCCTGATCCTGAAAAGAGCACAGAATTTTCTCTAAGCAAGGCTTTAGCTGGAGTTCGTTTAGATTTTTAAAATTTCTGATTTCTGCCTTAATGTGAGGATTTTGCTTATAAGCATAGCAGGGCAGCTTTAGGTTGGCCGATATCAAATGATGATCACTCCAGATGCAGGGAGTGGTGCTACAGTTTTGTAAGAATATGTTGTGACCACACAGCCAGTCCAACTGGTTACCCTGGGGGGTAGTGGGATCTTTATTAAGGACTTTGAAATCGAGATTGTTCAGAGCTTTTTCCAATGCTATAGCCCCTTTGTCCCTCTTATTGCCTCGCCAGAGGTTCCAGTCTCCCATAGCAACCGTGGACACATTGGTGGATCTCAAAGTGTTTAAGTGAGAACAAAGTTCCAGTGAGAAATCTGAGACCAATGATGGTGGTCTATAGATAGCTATCAAGTTGAGACAATTGTTGGGGGAGAAAATCAGTTTGAGGTGTAGTGCTTCGCACCCGCTAAAACCTACAGATACCTTAAAAAGTTTGAGGCTGTTCTTAGCAATAATTGCTACCCCACCTCCCCTGCCCTGTATTCTGTTGTCGTAGTAAATAGTGTAATCTGCTGGAATGGCCTGCTCACATGTAGGCCCTACTGGGTCTTTGAGCCAGGTTTCTGTTATGCAGAGAATGTCGAAATTGTTGGAGGATATCATGTCTTTGATGTTGATGGCTTGTTATATAACTTTTGAGTAAATAAATATATATTCTTTTACTTGAAAACCTTGAGTCAGTGTTTGCCTGAATCATAGTAATTGCTGTCCTTTATGTAACTATTTGTACTGCTCACTTACTCTTGAGATAAGTCTGGCTGCTCTGCTACTGCTACCACTATAACTGTGTAGTACAGGCTTGTACCAAAGGTGAAATTGTACTGTCACTTGTAGTCTTAATTGTGTGCAGTGTTCCCAAAGGGTACTGCATATAATTCTGCCTAACACCTCTGTGTACTGTGTACTCAATATCAGGAGCTGCTGGATGGAGGGCTGGGGGGATGGTGCAATGGACCCTTGTTCTCCAGAGTAACCCACCCCCTTCTCTTGGCGGTGTTCGGTTAAGCTATCCATACTGCCTTGCTTTTAACCAACTCCATGTGTCTAGTCCCAAGATGGTTGAGTGGGCCACGGGGCTATGTCGCACATTAGTAAATGTTATGCAAGACACAACCTTGCCTATGTTATATATTGCAACACTTCATTTTCACCAACCCCACAATATGTAGCCAACGTCAGGTTTCCCAGCTCATCCGGCACTACAGGGGTGCTACAGGCAGTGCAATATATTACCCTCTACAGTTTCAGGTCAAGCCAGCAGCGCACCCCTCAGTAGATACCAAGAAGGTTAATTGCTCGTTCTTCTCTCCTGCCAAACTCTGATTTAAAAATCAGGCAAAAACATAAACAGGTCAACTTCAGCCAAATCTGGTGTGTGAAATCAGACCAGGGCCGCTGCTTCACTCTGCAGCCGACCAGTCAGCCCAGGTTGTGCCATTTGCCAAGCTCGAATACCCCAGGCAGCCTGGGGCCTCTGCAGATAGAGCCTACAGAGTCCACTTTCTTCAATGCCGCAGACCGGCAATAGCCAATGTCATTCCATTTTAGCTGGCCCTGTCACTGGAGGTCAATCCAGACCCACCGCCTCTCTCTGCATCCAGCCCACTCGCCAGGCTGTGCCGTTGGCAACCCAGCACCAGCACTCCAGGCAGACTGGGACTTCTTATGGCAGTCCGCCGTGCCAGCCCACTTCAACGCTGAAGCCTGGCACCACAAGTAAGAGCTAACGATGGTGCTCTCAAATCCAATCCAACGATGCGTTCAGTGGGTTCCAGTCCAAGAAGGAACACATGCACGACAGCAGGTTTCATTGATAAAATCATAGGCACAGACCGCAGTAACATTATTAATTAGCAGTTACAGTAGAGAATCAGAAAAAAGCAGCCATCTTGTGCAGCTGCTTAACAGGAAAGAAAAAAAAGGTGCAATCAAGCATATAGATCATTGAATGCACCCCAAATGTCATCATTTTTTTTTTTATTGTATTTGGTTAAAAAAACCTTTTACAAAATTGACAAACCAATTTACATACACTTAAAACAATAATCGTTCATACTCAATTTTTGTAGTCATTTAAAAGAAGAATTTCAAAAGCAAGAGGAATAAAAGTAACAAATAGAGAAAAATAAAAAAGAAAGAAAATCTCTAAAGTGAACCAACCAAAGTAAAAGGAAGAGAAGCCTTCTGAGACAGAGGGCCTCATTACGACCCTGGCGGAACAGTTTAACTGGCTCTGCGAAAGGAGGCAGACCCGTTAAACCCGTTCCGCCACATTACGAGGTCCCCTCGCGGGACCCGGTAAGGACGTCTGGTAAAACCAGGCGTCGTTACCGGGTCCCGCGAGGGGAAGAGGGAGCAAACAATGGGCCACTCGTAATCGGCCCGTTGTTTGCTCCTTCTCCCATTCCCATTCAGACCTATGGGGGCTAAAATGGGAATGGGGAAGGTCCGGGCCCGTGTTCCTGGAGGGAGGAATTACCGGGCCCTCCAATCTCGGAATGGCCCGGTAATTCCCCATTCTGGGAACCCGGACGCGATTTCGGCGGCACCGCCGAGGTCGTAATGAGGCCCACAATGTTATTTCTTTCCAAAACCTGTACCACTGCAGTTGTCAGGACGCTATTTTGCCTGGAAATCAGCCTATCCTAGAACATTTCAGACAAGAAACCCTCTTCGCCAACTCCAAACCTGGCAAACAATGAAAACTTGGCAGGCCAGGTCCCCTCACACTCCATCAGCAGGTGCTTAAGGGATTGCTTAAGGGATTGGTTGACTGGATTTTTACACACATTGCATAAGATGTTAGTAGACTCCCCTAGGCCCCTTTTAGTCAAAACCTCCCCAGTATGAGCTATATTGAGTCATATTCTGAGAAAGTTTTCCCTAATCCTCCAGTCAGGGAACTTAACAAGGTATTTTTCAATAAACCCCTGCTTCTTATCGTCTTTCAAAAAAAAGGTTTACTGGCGATAGGGAACGCATATTGTCAATTGTAGTGATCCAATCAATCCCATCCAAGGCCTTTTTTGCCTTCACCAGATTATTATTAAAGTCTCTATATCCGTGTCTGCTTTAATCAACCCCCGTTCACACTTTCTTCCAGGATTGACAGCATTTTCGATTTTTTATCTTTCAAATGGACTTTAATGTCCACGTATAGTGTACATTCCTTTTACGATAACGATGAGACGGAAGATAGAGATCAATTTCCAGTCTGCTTGAATGTCATCATACCTGTGATTCTGCTCCTTCGCATGAAAGGGAACTCTCTCTCTCCTACAAAGGAGTGACAAACTCAGTAGCCAATCATCCACATAGGGATTATTGTACGGAGCATAATTCTTATGGTACATTTTTGCGTGCATAATGGGTACTTGGATGCCCACACATTTAATGGCTTTTATTTGAATTTTAGATGGGGCTCCACTCCCCCAGGATCCAGTAGGGTATCTGTGATCACGTTCATCAATTCTGCCGCCACAGCAGCCCACGGCCGCCAGTACTAGCCAAGCCAACCGAGCTCAGAATGCTCCTCTCCGCGGTGCCCTTATTAATGCCCGCTCCATAAACGCTCACGCCCTGGACATTCACAACCTTATCACCACCCACAAGCTTGACCTCCTTATGATCACTGAGACATGGTTGCATAAAGCATCCGGCCCCGCCCTCTCCCTTGCACTCCCAACATGGTACACCATCGTCAGACAAGACCGCCCACCAAAGGAGGGGGCGTTGCCCTCATAGCCAAGGACATCCTATTCATTAGAAAGACGGACAAAAGCATAGAGAACAACAGTGACTACCTTCTTGTCAAATCTTAACCTCTCCCATACTGCACCATTGCACTGCACCTCGTTTACCGTCCCCATGCCCTCTAGGTGACTTCCAGACAGCCCTCACCCACCTCCTATCAGACAACCTAAAGAAATCAACCAAAGCTATCGTCCTAGGAGACCTCAACCTTGGCCTCAATGATCCCAAGCCAACTCTCTAAACAAAGCACTTGAGACACTAGGGTTCAGCAACACCATTACCGACCCTACTCACATGCAAGGGCATACCTTAGATTTGGTAGGCCAGCACAACTGTCCACTTGTTATTACTAGAAACTCACCGACCCCCTGGTCTGACCACCACGTCATACAGTTTGACATCACCACCTTAAAGGAGACACACCATCCTACGGCACCACTCCCACCAACAATCACCAGAAGCTCTCGCCAGCTCAGTGCTGAAAGGATACTACCCCATCTACTAGTGCCTGCACTCAGGCCCCCTTTCTCCAACGACCCAGAGGTTCTTGCTCAAGCCTACAACACTGCTATCAAACTAGCAGTGTACACTGTCGCCCTCCTCACTTCTCGTAAAGCCAAACCCACCAGACATGCCACGCCTGGTTCACCACGGACTTCCTAGAACTCCGCTCTAAAAAACGTGCTGCCCTATCCCTACGGCAGGCCAATCACACCGACTCGGCCAAGCTAGAATTCCAAAACCGATCCAAATAATACAAAAAAGCCAACCTCCGAGCCAAAGCTACCTCATTCAAATCTAGAATTTCAAATGCTAAAACAGATACTAAAGAGATCGTCTCTATCTTCACAGACTTAGAGACCCCTACCGCCAGCCCTCAGAATATCACCAAAGACACTGGATAGGTACCCTCCCGCCTCAAAGAAGCCTCGGTCCACCCTCTCTTAAAAAAAACACCTTGGACCCCACTTCACCTAACAACTACAGTCCCATAACTGCTGTAGCGTTCCTGTTAAAAATACTAGATAAAGCTGCATATGTACAAGTGCAACAATTCATAGAGGAGATTAAACTCCTCGGGCTACAGCAATCTGGGTTTCTCCCAGGGCACGGCACCGAAAAAGCCCTATTTAAAAAACCAAATGGAGGACGCAAAAGATTTTGCTCTACTCCTACTATTAGACCTCTGTGCAGCATTTGATCTGGTCGACCACAAGGTCCTCTGCCACCACCTGACATCGACAGCCAACTTTTCACCTAATGCCACTGCCTGGACCACCTCATTCTTGCAAGGTAGGACCATACAAGTCTTCTCCGACCTTGCCTCTGCCTCACCTTGCATCATCCTATGTGGAGTACCACAAGGGTCCTGCATCTCTCCCACCCTCTACAATGTTTTCACTAGACCCCTCTTTCACATCTTGGACTCATTAGGTATCTCCTACACCAACGACGCGGACGATATGCAAATCCTCCTTCCACTAACAGGTGACTATGAATCTGACTCCAGAGCCCTCCACGCCATATATACAACCATCCAAGCCTATATGGCCGTGAACGGACTATGTTCCGATAGAGACAAGACTGAGCTTCTCATGATTGGGTTCACTGAAACCCTAAAAAAACCCAACTCACAATTCAGCCACTTCACTATTAAAAACATCAAAATCCCAGTCTCTGAATCAGTTAAAACGCTAGGAGTTTACTTAGACTTAAACCTTTCCATGACCAGGCAAGTCAATGCCATCGCCTCGGTCGCTGCATACCACCCCAAACTCTTAAACGCATCCAGACCATTCCTATCCAAGGACAACAGCCTTACCATAACCAGAGCTATAACAGGGTCGAGACTCAACTACTCTAATGCCCTTTTCCTGGGCACATCAGTAAAAAACATGGATAAGCTGCAGATCATCCAAAACAGTGCCCTCCGTGCAGCTATAGGCATTCCCAAAAGGTAACACATTACTGCCGCCAGGAAACAGGCGCACTGGCTACCCATCAAATAATGCATCCTCTTTAAAACCCTTGCTCTAACCCACAAATGTGTCAACCAAACTCCTTACTCTAACATGCTCACAGTCCCTAAAATCAAACGAGTTAGAGCAGGAGGAGCTAGCTTCCCCTACTTAGCAGCCGTTCAATGGAATGCCCTCACTCCATCCTTTGGAGCTGAAAACTCATACATAGTCTTTCGCATAAATGTCAAGACTTTACTCTTCAACTAATTGCCATGCTAACTATATACTATTATGTCATTCTTACCTGCCTGTATATAAAATGTATGAAATGAATATATAATGTATGTATCTAGCCTGCACTGATTACAAAGGCCACTCAGAGGCCTCATGTAACTATGTAACTATATAACTAAGCTCATCACATGTAACAGCGCCTCGATGCCCATGGGCTGTTTGCGCGCTATATAAAGTTGAACAAATAAATAAATAATTCACCTGATATCCCGCCAGCTCCCCATGGTCGTGAAGGATATTTTGTAGCACAGAAATTGAGTCATTTGGGTTGGCTGAAAAAAGTAATACATAATCTGCATATAAATGTGTGCAATGTTAGGCATCTCTGAGAAGTTAATCCCTGCAGTGAGCAGTCTGCTCTGATTTTATATGCTAAGGACTTAATAGCTTACAGTATAATAGAGGTGAGTGTGAGAACCTCTGGTGCATGCCCCGTGCCCTGGTGGAATAGGACATGTAATATCTTAGGTCACCCCAACGAGGGGCCACACAGTGCACTTGATGTTCTAACATGTGGGTTTCCTGAAGATATAAAATCTTAACACCTAGCCTATTGGCGTATGAGATAACCTTGCGTGTCTTTATAAGTGACCCCAAACCCTGTACATTCCAGCTTCACATCTTCACATTACATGTGCCGTTCCCAGCCATGACTTCTTAAACACAATTCGATAACCATTTTCCCCAAAGTACCCGTTTCGGCAAACATGTATCGTATTGTTTTCACCATGTGCATTTTATATCTCTTATAATCCAACATCCCCCCTACTACCTCCTCCCCCTCCCTCACAGTACCCCGAACATTGTTTATTCATGTCCCGACCCTACCCCCACCCCCCACCCTTCCGAACCCAACAATTATATGCACTCGCATTGGGGGGCAACAGTCGTTGCTACGAATGGGGGGCCCACACAAGATCAACAGTATTTTTCCATGTAACATATAAAGATTTATTACCATCAGCACATCATTATTGCATCATAATGGATGAGTGATTCAACTGAGACATTGGGCCTCATTACGACTTTGGAGGTAGCCATGCCCTTAATAAGGGCATGGCTGCCTCCAAAACCGTGTCCGGGTTCCCTGGATGGAGAATTACCGGGCCATTCCGAGTTTGAAGGGCCCGGTAATTCCTCCTTTAGGGAACCCGGGCCCGGACCTTACCCATTCCCATTTGAGCCCCCATAGGGCTCAATGGGAATGGGTGCTAGAGCTAACAACGGGCCGATTACGACCGGCCCGTTGTTAGCTCCCTGGTCCCCTCGCGGGACCCGCTCTGGATGTCTGGTTAAACCAGATGTCCACATCGGGTCCCGCGAAGGAACCTCGTAATAGTGCCGAATGCGTTTAACGGCGCCGACACCATTACGGCGCCGTTAAACGCATTCCGCACAGGTCGTAATGAGGCCCATAGTATCAAGTCGCCACCGGCTCACGTCCCTATGGTAGTGGGATATGAGCTTCAACAAAAGCTGTGGCCTCCTTGGAAATGTAAAAAAGTGGGTCTTGTTATTAAATTGTATGCGCAACCAGGCAGGGTAAAACATGGCATATGTTATCTCGTGCTCCCCGGGGAGCTTTTTCACCCCAACAAATGTGCGCCTTTCCTGTTGTACTGCCACGGTATAGTCCGGGAAGAGGCGCACTACACTGGACCCCACCTTCAACTCTTGCTATTCACGTGTGGCTCTCAGCACCAAGTCTCTGTCTTGGTAACTCATCAGGTGGGCAATTAAAGATCTGGGGTACCCACCAGGTCTTGGTCTCACATTAATGCTCTATGTGCACGTTCTAATCCAAAAAGTGGGGACCACCCAGGGTCGCATAGTAGTTCTCTTAACAAATCCTCCACTGCTTTCTCCATTGTGCCAGTGAGAGCGTCCTCCGGTACCCCTATAATATGCATATTATTCTGCCTTGATCTTGCTTCCAAGTCCTCGCACCTGCCTTTACAGTACCCATATCTTTTGTTAGGGTTGTCACATTACCCCGTAGTGCAGTTATGACATCTTCTGTAGTGCTTATCCGATGTTATGCCTCTGTTATCCGTTGGGTTGCTTTTTCAAATCGTGCAACAGCGCCCCCACAGTCCTTTGAGGTTGAAGCAGGGACCTCGTTTGGGAGTCACAAGGGGTTGCAACTGTGACCGCTGGATTCCCAGGTGCTACCCCTGTTGTCCCACTTGCAACCCCAATATTTTAAAAAAGGACGCTCCTGGGGTGCAGCTGGCGTAGCGGGCGCCCTCAGCCCCCGCGATGTGTGGGGCCACGCCACACCAGGCCTGGCGGGTCTGGCACAGTCCTCAGTTCATCGGGTAATACGTGAACCAGAAAACATGCCCAGCCTACACACCACACACGACTGAGAGGGTGGGAAGCTACAAAGCTGTGGAATGACTCATGGTGGGTAGGAGAAGGTAACAGGTCGTGAAGGGGGTTATTCTTTCAGCCTTATGGGATCTTGGAAGATTGAGCTTTTATCTTTATCATGCTTGGCCATTACAGAAAGGTGCCACTTCCCACTGAAGATTGGAAACTACCTGGGGGCTGAGAGTTGCCAGTTTCTTATTGGTTTTGCACAGCAGAAACCTGTTCCATTTCAATCCTACAGTGCAGCCCAGTTGCCCTGGTGAATGCCACCCCACTATGTGATACTTCTATCACCTATAAATTCATATTTGTACAATAGTTGTGGTATGAAGCGATTTAAGATGCGGTGTGGATTGCTATATCATTGACAATGTAACAATTGAACCAAATATCCTGACAGATATTGGTTTATAGGGTTTATCAAACCATGCAAGGAAAATAAAATATATGAAGGGAATTCTTAATATGTTTGGGAAAATTCTAATAACAAACTAATGTACTGGTCAAATATAGGTTACATGTGTACCTCAGACATCCCCAAAATTGAGTGATTGGTAATAACATCAGTGAAGCCACTGACTCTGTCCTTGGTTATGTCATGTGTGATGCCACTTATCACTAGAGAAACATTAAGTTAAGTATGTCATGGGTATTGAGGTGCTGAATCACAATATTAAAGGTCAATTTAACTAAAGCTTTTTAGGGATTTTAGGGATTTATTTTTATCATACATATCAGATTTGGGCTTTGAGCATTGTGCTACTTAGGTACTAAGACAAACTCAGTATAGATTATTATCATTCCTAACACCAGAAAATTTCCGAGCAAGTCATGCAAGATAATTAAGAAGGCGGGTTGTCTGGGCAGTGGCATCGTTAGGATGGGGCCAGGTGGGCATGGGCCCCTCCTCTGAAATCCCATGCCCCTCCTTGTGGTCCCCCTACCTGGGCTACTCTCTCTGCAGTGCTGCCTGGCATCCGCCCGCTACACACACTCAGGGACACAATACAAAGGGCCACAATGCTGCCATTGGGGCCGGCTATGGGCACAGCAAATGTAGTGAAGAACGGACCATAAAGGTCACACAGGACTGTGGCACAGGGGTGAGGGTCAGCAGTAAGGGTAGAGGGCTTGCCATTGCTGATGTGTGCGTGCGCACGCATGCGCAGCTATGTGAAAAGGCAAGCCCTGCCCGAGGGAGTGAGGGCACAGTGAAAAAAGACCACAAATCAAATTTCTACAATCAGCCTGGGGTCTTGGCAGGTCGCTCGCCCATGACAAGGGTTTCCTGGCCTATCCCCCAGCTTCGCAGAGGGAAGCAGGGGGCTCGGTGATCTAATCGGCTGTCCTCTGAAACATTTGTGTATGCGGGCGATACAAATAAAATATGATATCATATCATATCCTCCTTTCACGAGCTGACGCTCGCGCGTTTGCAGGTTTTTTGCTCAGCCGGTTTCTTTCTTTTGGCCTGAAAGGTACGGCCCTGGAGACATCAGAGTGGCTCCATCTCTGCAGAAGACACTGCTTTAAAGGATCATATCTCGTCGCTGGTTGACCGCTGGTACAGCGCGCACACTAACACACACTGTGCTTCTCTAGTTCACATGCCCGCTCTGGATATTCTCAGTGCTTTTGCTATATATGCACTATAAAATGTCCACTCAAAGACCTTGCTCAGAAAGTAACCCACAGCCCCAATTGCGATCTGCACAGACATTGCAGAAAAGCACCCACAGCCAGATGCGAGATGCACAAAAAGGCATTGCGAACCGTGGGTATTAATGGCACACTTGTGAAAGTCCACCTACACCAGATGTGATCGGGACACAATATGGACACTGTATCATTTCAAAGTGCATAAAATGGCAGGTGTCCATTACCAGCCAATGACAACAGACAACATCTGAACAAATTGCCCATGAAGGCCCAAAACCAGGAGTGAATTTAGCTGGTGCTGTGTGTGCGCTTTTAGAATAAAAATGTCCCTTTGCATTTCCTAACACGGAAACATTAAGAACGTCTTGTCTAAAACTGTATAAAGTGCATAAACTGTATAAACTGCATCTTGTAACCATTACCTTCACCTCAAGCGCCCAGATACCCCTGGGTCAGGCACGCTATAAAAATAAAATAAACAAACAAGCAAACAAAAGAATGCTCTCTTAAATGGGTCATCACTGGTAAATCACTCCCACTTTAAATGCTCTGCCAGAAGAAAGAAAGTGATAAGCAGTCACTAAGGGCTCCATCCCATTCCCCCAGCAGCGGGTATTTGTCTTTAGAGAGTCTGGGGTAGGGCTGGCCGATATATCGAGTTTTGGAGATACATCAATATATATTTCCAATATAGATATAGGATGAGACAATATCGTTAACATCAAGATATATACATGCATAATTTTTACCTCCTGCGGGCCACTTTGGACTGCTTTGCCCGCCTCAATTTGGGAAAAGCATACACATTGCCCGTTTATAGGCGCCCCCCCTACTTTTGTCTGTGGCCCCCTCTGTGCCCCCCCTAAATTTGATTCCTGGAGACGCCACTGTGTCTGGGGGGAATTGTTTATTTTCTGTGTGGCATATTAGGGTCTTACTTGCCCTTGTCAGAGTTTATCGGCTCTGCTATCTTCGGCTGCAGTGACGCAGATGGAATGCACAATACTAAATCGCAATCCCTCACATAATTATGCTCTCCTAGCCCTATCACACAACAAACACAGCCTACACTCTGTGACCCCCAGAAACCCTGATCTTTTGAGAATGACCTTGCAGGCCCGTTGTTTGTGACCTAGTGACAGGGCAGTGCCTGCCACGCCACTTAAAGGCTACAGGGTACTGCACAGTTTGCTTTTGACGATCGTGCAGCCATTGCATATATATGAATGGAAGATCCTGGACCTTTGTTGTTGCCTCCTCCCTTAATCATGTCTGCGCTTTGGGGTTTAGGCATTTTTCTGTTTACAGTTTAGACTGAGTGATGTCCAAAAGTCCAGGTTGTTCTGTTGGATGTCTACTTACGTTAACAGTAATTTGGTAATATGGGCCTATACACACTCATATTAATGCTACATATGTTGATCCATTCTTGTATGAAATGTATATCACATTACTGTGATATTATAACCATATTTTTCTTAGTTTAGAGAGGAACAATGATATGTGTTGTCACGTCGTGTTTTGTCAAGGTCAAGGAGTGAAAGGTCATGTGTCATCACTTACCATGGTGACACTTGGGGCGGGGTCAATTGGCATCACTTCCAGTAATGTCACCAGAGGTCAAGGGTCGAGTGATGTCACTTCCGCTACCCCTGGCATTTTGGTGAAATGACATCCCTCAGTTGAAAGTAGTCTTGCTGTGAATAGGTGTCATGCAGGCTGGACATTGTACCCCTGGACCTGGAACAACATCTTCACGCAGAACGAGTTATGCTCATAGAACTGCTAGACGTTCTATCCTAAATGGAGATTGTTTGATGCACTGCCAGGAAAATGACGTCTGCATTATTCACGTCGTTAAATTCACGAGATTTAGGTTAGTCACGTGTGTTTTGGCAGTACGTTCATAAGCAGCGTGAATACATCGCTCGCTGCTTCTGATTGAACCATTATGGCGTTTGGTAGCTGAAACCCTTGATCTGCGTCCTCGCATTTTCTTCAGTTACTTCCTTGGCTTCTTTGGCGTGTTTCCTTCCACACGTGAATTCCTGGAGCTGCTGTCTGGAAGTCACAGGTTGGCCGCACTGTCTGCGTGTTCTTCAGTCGCGTGTATTCTGACACGCGGGTTCCTGTTTTCTTTGCATGCTGCTTTCCTGACTACGTGAAGTTGGTCGCGTGGAAATCCCACGCGGATGCTGTTTCCAAGCGCGGCTGCCCTGGGCTGCGTGTACTTTGTTCGCAGGTAATACACACGTGGATTTTGGAACTCTTCAAGTACGGCTGCTCAGACTGCGTGCACTTTTGTTTGCTTATCGCACGCAAGCTACTCTACTCTTTACACGCTGTGGTCCTAGTTGCGTGTCCTTGTGTTGCGTGTGAATCCTCACGCTGGCAAGAGCGGCTGTCCCGGCAGCGTGAACTCTGTCGCGTGTAATCTGCACGCAGGCTTTTTCCTCACGCTTGCAAGAGCGACTGTCCTGGCCGCGTGAACTTTGTCACGTGTAATCCTGCACCCGGGCTTTTGAACTCTGTTTGAACGTGTAATTCCACACACATACTATTCTTTGCTTTGGAGTGAATCCCTGGCACCTGTGAGGAGATAACAGGTGGACTCAGTTCATCATATTTCTGTTTCTACGTGGGATAGGAAGTTTTTCTTTTGAAGGGGATTGTGCACAGTACTTTGGACGCTATCCTGTGGTGCACCAACCCGGTATCTAGCGTGAGCCTGGTGCCGTTCGGGATAAGTCTCCCTTACTAACCTTCCCTTCCTTTTCATTGTTTCTACTCCTGGATTTCTTCAGAGACTTGGTGAAGATTTCAGTTCTAAGCCCACAGGTCAGTGTTGTTAACTAGTGATATTGCTGTTCTATAGTTAGTTGATTTGGGACAATTTCTTATGATACTTTATTTATCCTAGGCTGACTTCCTATAAAGCTCCCACGCCCTTTCCAGTGATCCCTCTCTCTGCCTGTTTCATCGGTCAGAGAGTGGTATCATTTGGAAGGTCTAATTTGACTTCACTACTATCATGTCGTGTGAATAAGGATCCGGAACAGCCCTACCAATTGTATCCTTTTTGGTTACCGTATCCTTTTCAAAAGATACCTTGGTGATTTATGACAGAATCAGAAGCCATGGAGGGTACGGATCCTTTAACTGTCTTGACTCAGTTAATCACCGATTTTAGAAACTAAATGATTACGGCACAGGACATATTACGGCATCGCATGGATGTTATGCAAGACGCCATTCATGCCAGTCCTCAAGGAGCACAGGCTCCAGTGGCCACTGCATCTGGATCTGGCACATCGGCACCATCACAAGAGACTCTTAACATCGTTATGCCAACACAGTTTCCTTTGGCTCCCCCGGAAAGGTTCACAGGTGATCCTAAAACCTATAGAACCTTTGTCAATCAGTGCCGACTCCATTTCCTGTGCAGACCTAACTCGTTTCCCGATTTAACTACTAAAGCAGCATTCGTGCTTTGTCATTTGGGGGGTTCAGCTGCTGCGTGGGCTAATCCTTTATTGGAATCAAACAGTCCCATGCTGTACGATTGCGATGATCTTCTTGCTGCTATGAGTAAGGTATTTGATATGCGTTACGCCACTCAAGCCACAGATCTGGAGTTGCTAAGTCTACAACAAAGTAGTCAAACTCTGTTGGCTTATATAGCCAGATTCAATCAATTAACAGCCGAAACCCAATGGCCTGAAGACAAGAAAATGGCTGTTTTGTACAAGGGTCTTTCAGAAGAGCTAAAAGACGCCTTGTCTACGGTCCCTGTGGTTCCTACAGGGTTCACAGAATTTCTCAATTTGATTCTACAAATCGATGCTCGAAGAAATGCTTGCAAAGGAGAGAGAAAACATTTTTTGCAAACACCGGTTCGTCCAGAGGCACTGGCAACTTCCTCGAGTGACCGTGAGAGGCCGGTTATCTAATGCAGGGAGAGAGAACCGGAGAAAAAACAATGTATGCATGTACTGCGGTTCATCTGAGCATTTACTGGCGGCATGTCCCAAGAAACCAGTTAAGCGTTCAGGAAATGCCAAAACTCGACAGTAGCAGGAGTCCCTGTGTCGAGTGCTACATCGGACTCCCATACCATTCCAGCGTACGCACCTATAGTTGTTGAGGTGATGTTACGTTTTGCTGACCAAGAATTAGTTTCCAGGGCTATGGTTGATTCCAGAGCCACAAACAATTACATTGATATCACGTACGCTAAGAAATGTTCTATACCCCTTGTAAACAAGAACAAACCTGAAACAGTAAATACTGTAGATGGGTCAGTCTTGATTTCAGGTATGGTAACCCAGGAGATTGTTCCTATTCGGATGACTTTATCAAATGGTCATTCAGAGGAAATGATTTTTGATGTCATTGCGGCTCCGCAGTACAAACTATTGCTTGGTCTTGCCTGGTTGACTCTTCATAATCCAACCATTGACTGGCTTACGGGATTGATCCAATATCCTTCCAGTTATTGCAATGAACATTGCTTTGCCAGTCAGGAGGTGTCAACCAAATCACATATTTTGGCCTCTATGGAGGGTGGTTCCACTATCAGTGTGGTACATCAGATCAGTACACCTATACCAAGTGAATATACGGAATATGCTGATGTTTTTGACAAAGGCCAGGCAGAACAGCTGCCTCCACATAGACAGTATAATTGTCCGATTGAACTAATTCCTGGGGCTAAAATCCCTACTGGTCGTGTCTACTCTTTAACTCCCAAAGAAGATGTTGTCCTGAAAGAATACATCGATAAAACTCTTGATATGGGATTCATACGGCCATCCCAATCGCCTGCTGCTTCCCATTATTCTTTGTTCCAAAGAAAGAGGGAGATCTAAGGCCCTGTATTGATTACAGAGCTCTTAATGACATCACCATAAAGAACCAGTATCCTTTACCATTGATAAATGTTTTGTTGGATCAGCTAGGTACTTCTATGTATTTTTCTAAATTGGATTTACGAGGAGCCTACAGTCTGGTTCACATTCGTGAGGGCGACGAATGGAAGACCGCTTTCAAGACGCGGTACGGCCTTTATGAATATCTGGTGATGCCCTTTGGCCTCTGTAACGCTCCCGCCACATTTCAGTTTTTCATGAACGATATCTTCAGGGACATGATGGATCAATTCGTGGTGATCTACTTGGATGACATATTGATATATTCATCATCTTTCCAAGAACATGTTAAACATGTGTCTGCTGTCCTACAAAGGCTCAGAGAGCACAAACTTTTTGTTAAAGCCGAGAAATGTGTCTTTCATACACAAGAAGTTGAATTCCTGGGTTACGACATTACCAATCATGGTGTTCGAATGAGCCATTCCAAAGTGAAGGCCATATTGAATTGGCCCATTCCTCATAATGTCAAGTCACTACAGTCATTCCTAGGTTTTGCGAATTATTATCGCAGATTTATTCGTTCTTTCTCCAAAACAGTGTCCCCCTTGAATGCGTTAACTAGTTCCAAAGTATCATTCTGTTGGAACCAGAATGCCCAAGCCTCTTTTGAGATGTTAAAGGAAGCATTTACTACTGCACCTGTACTTCAACATCCTGATCCTGATTGTCAGTTTATCGTTGAAGCGGATGCTTCCAGTGTCGCTATAGGAGCTGTACCATCGCAAGTTTGTGCAGAAACCAAGGAAGAGCATCCAGTTGCTTTTTTCTCCCGTAAGCTAACTTCATACGAACAGAACTATACAGTTACTGAGCGGGAATTGCTTGTGATCAAGGATGCTTTCCGAGAATGGCGACAGCATCTTCTTGGGGCCAAACATCAGGTGTTGGTGTACTCTGATCATCGGAATCTTCAGGCATTCAAAACTATGAAATGCCTTATGGCTCGACAGGCCAGATGGCATGTGTTTTTTGCTCAATGCAATTTCCAGATTACTTATCGCCCTGCCAGACAACAAGTCAAATCGGATGCTTTATCCCGCATCGGTGAGGATTTGAAGGAAGAACCACCGGGGCAAAATACGTTGTTGGCAGACCATGTGATGTGTAGTTGTTCTGCACAACCTTCCCTAAAATGTGAATTACAGGAATGGGTGAAACAAAATCCCCAATTGGTTCAGGAACTGAATCTAGACATACACAACGGTTTGCCTTTCACACAAGGGGTGCTTTATCTACCAACAGTTACCACCCGGAACAAGGCTCTCAGTTGGGGACACGATTCCTTGATGGCAGCCCATCCTGGACAGAAGAAGACCCTAGAGCTGCTCAAAAGATGGTGTTGGTGGCCTTCCATAACACGAGATGTTATAGATTATGTTTCAACATGTTCGGTATGCATCCAATGCAAAAACACTCCCGGCAAACCCGTGGGTTTAATACAATCCTTACCTGTTCCTCACAAACCATGGGAAATTATATCGATGGATTTTGTGGTAGAACTCCCAAGAAATAATGGTTACAATACCTTTTGGGTGGTGGTGGACTACTTTACGAAATTGGCTCTTTTTGTTCCCTGTATTGGGTTACCAACAGCTGCTGTCCTAGCTGATCTGTTCCGGCTTTTTGGTCTACCTTCAGTGATAATTACCGACAGGGGCTCTCAATTTACATCACGTTTTTGGAGAGCACTAACCTCAGCATTACTAATTAATGACAGGATGTCTAATGCGTATTACCCCCAAACGGACGGACAGACTGAGAGGGTCAATAGCACTATGGAACAATACCTATGGTGTTTGTGTCTGCAGTTCCAGTCACACTGGGTCAATGTCCTGCCGGCAGCAGAATTTGCCTACAACAATTCCTACCATAGTGCCATAGGTACTTCACCTTTCTATACTCTGTATGGGCAACACCCCCGATCCATTCCTTTGGATTCCGGTTTGTCTATGGATAATCCTGCAGCAGTTCGTAATGTCTGAGATCTAAAGAGTCTACAGACGAAGGTGAAACAGCAATTGGAGCAGGCTAAAAAACGAGATAAGATCTATGCTGATGCTCATCGAGTCCCTGCACCAGTTTACAAAGCAGGCATGAAAGTATGGCTGTCTACTAAGAACTTGACGATACCTGGTAAAAAGAAACTGTTGCCTAAATACATTGGCCATATGAAGTGATCAACGTGATTAACCCAGCTTCTGTCTGTCTGGCATTGCCAAAACGATGGCGAGTGCATCCAGTATTTCACGTGTCACTCATCAAACCATGCTCCGATGCTACTAGATTGCCTATATGGCCTGTTGCTGTTTCTGTGAAAGATTCGGACGAATTCGAGGTACAAGAAGTACTGGATATGAGACTACGTTCTGGTAGGCCGTATTATCTGGTGGACTGGAAAGGCTATGGACCCGAAGATAGGTCCTGGGAACCTCTTTCCAATATCCATGCTCCTGCTTTATTAAGAAAATTCCATTTGAAAAGGGGAGAGGCTGCTCCTTTGGGGGGTGGCACTGTCATGCATGCTGGACATAGTACCCCTGGACCTGGAACAACATCTTCACGCACAACGGGTTATGCTCCTGGAACTGCTAGACCGTTCTATTCTAAATGGAGATTGTTTGATGCACTGCCGGGAAAACGACATCTGCATTATTCATGTCATTAAATTCACGTAATTTAGGTTAGTCACGTGTGTTTTGGCAGTACGTTCATAAGCAGAGTGAATACGTTGCTCGCTGCTTCTGATTGAACCATTATGGCGTTTGGTAGCTGAAACCCTTGAACGGCATCCTCGCATTTTCTTCAGTTACTCCTTGGCTTCTTCGGCGTGTTTCCTTCCACACGTGAATTCCTGGAGCTGCTGTCTGGAAGTCACAGGTTGGCCGCACTGTCTGCGTGTTCTTCAGTCGCGTGTATTCAGACACGCGGGTTCCTGATTTCTTCACGTGCTGCTTTCCTGACTACGTGAAGTTGGTGTGAAGACACGCGGGTTCCTGATTTCTTCACATGCTGCTTTCCTGACTACGTGAAGTTGGTCGCGTGGAAATCCCACGCGGAGGCTGTTTCCAAGCGCGGCTGTCCTGGGCTGCGTGTACTTTGTTCGCGGGTAATACACACGCGGATTTTGGAACTCTTCAAGTACGGCTGCTCCGACTGCGTGCAATTTTGTTTGCTTATCGCACGCAAGCTACTCTACTCTTTACACGCTGTGGTCCTAGTTGCGTATCCTTGTGTTGCGTGTGAATCCTCACGCTGGCAAGAGCGGCTGTCCCGGCTGCGTGAACTCTGTCGCGTGTAACCTGCATGCGGGCTTTTTCCTCACGCTTGCAAGAGCGGCTGTCCCGGCTGCGTGAACTCTGTCACGTGTTAACCTACACGCAGGCTTTTTCCTCACGCTTGCAAGAGTGGCTGTCCCGGCCGCGTGAACTTTGTTGCGTGTAATCCTGCACGCAGGCTTTTGAACTCTGTTTGAACGTGTAATTCCACACACATACTATTCTTTGCTTTGGAGTGAATCCCTGGCACCTGTGAGGAGATAACAGGTGGACTCAGTTCATCATATTTCTGTTTCTACGTGGGATAGGAAGTTTTTCTTTTGAAGGTGATTGTGCACAGTACATTGGACCGTATCCTGTGGTGCACCAACCCGGTATCTAGCGCGAGCCTCGTGCCGTTCGGGATAAGTCTCCCTTACTAACCTTCCCTTCCTTTTCATTGTTTCTACTCCTGGATTTCTTCAGAGAATTGGTGAAAACTTCAGTTCTAAGCCCACAGGTCAGTGTTGTTAACTAGTGATATTGCTGTTCTGTAGTTAGTTGATTTGGGACAATTTCTTATGATACTTTATTTATCCTAGGCTGACTTCCTATAAAGCTCCCACGCCCTTTCCAGTGATCCCTCTCTCTGCCTGTTTCATCGGTCAGAGAGTGGTATCATTTGGAAGGTCTAATTTGACTTCACTACTATCAAGTCGTGTGAATAAGGATCCGGAAGAGCCCTACCAATTGTATCCTTTTTGGTTACCGTATCCTTTTCAAAAGATACCTTGGTGATTCATGACAATAGGACATCCTCAAAGTCTTTTATCTATTTAGCAGTCCTTGACGTGGGCCACCTGCTTAACCTTATTGACATTGTAGATCATAGTGATCTTATGGAGTATGAACAAGGTATGGTTATATTACACGCAATTAACACTGTCTTGCACAGTGAAGGTAAAATGGAGTGAGTGTTACTATATCAAGAATCATATTTACCATACATACGAAGATGGTTGCATGTATGTGCACCTCCATCTCGGACCTGCACTAGGCTGGGTGGGGGGATTGTGATGATAGGGTGGGTGTGGTGTGGTGAGTTAAACTTAGAGAGAGAAGGGGTGAGTGGGGTGAGGTAGGGTATGTGAGTAGGGTAAGGTTGAATGGGTGAATGGGATTATGCCGAGTGGGTGAGTAAGGTGAGTTAGAGTGGGTGAGTGGGGCTAGGTTGTGTGAGAGAATAGGGCAAAGAAGAGTTTTTGAGTTGGGTAAGGTAGGTGGGTAGTGTGAGGTAGAATGGGTGAGTAGAGTGAAGCAGGTGGGTGAGGTAGAGTGGTGGGTGAACATTGATGGATCGGAAAACAAGTTTGGCATATCAGTTCTTCTGAAGATCACCATCCTCATCTTTGTGCACTCAAGGTATGAGGGTGACTGCAGCCAGCTTAGTAAGAATAAAATAAACTAATTATTATGAGATAAAGTGGTGAAGTGGGGAGTGGTAGTTGGATGCGTGGGTTGTGGTAGGGTGGGTGGGTGAGGTGACATAAGCTAGGTGATTAAATTCAGGAAGAGTGCGTGAGTGGGATGAAGTAGAAGATGAGTGAGGCTGGTTGATGAGTAGGATGAGGTAGAGTTGGTGAGTGAGATGAGGTGTGGTGGGTGAGTGGGGTGAGGTAGGGTAGGTTGGTAGGGTGAGTCGGTTGAGGTAGGCAGGTGAGTAGGGTGAAGTTGGCAGGAGAGTGAGGTTAATGGTATGAGGTAGAATGGGTGAGTGGGTGAGTATGTTGAGGTAGAGTCGGGGGGGGTGAGGTGGGTGGGTGAGTGGGGTGAGGTAGGTTGTGTGAGTAGCATGAGGTAGAGTGGGTAAGTGGGGTGGGATAGGTGGGTGAGTAGGGTGAAGAAGTTTGGTTGAGTGCAGTGAGGTAGGGTGGGTGAGTAAGGTGAGGAACAGTGGGTGAGTGGGGTAAGTCAGGTTGTTGAGTAAGGTGAAGTAGAGTGGGTGAGTGGGGTTAGGTAGATTGGGTGGGTTGAGGTAGAGTGGATGAGTGGGTGAGGAAGGGTGGGTAAGCAGGGTGAGTTATAGGGGGTGAGTGGCATAAGTTACATTGGTGAGTAGGGTGTGAGTGAGATGAGGTAGATGGGTGAGTCGGGTAAAGCAGGGATGAGTAGTGTTAGGTAAAGAGGGTAGGTGGGTGTGTTGGGGAGATAGTGTGGGTGAGACATGGTGAGTGCGTAGGGTGAAATAGAGTGAGTAAAGTAGTTGGGTGAGCAAGGAGAGGTAGGGTGGGTGAGTAGGGCAAGGCAGAGTGGGTGAGATTCCATGTGTTAATATACCCACAAAAATATTGCGATACAAAAATATCTCCATATTTTTGCTGCAATATTGAGCCATGGACCCTGCATGGGACACCCCCGCAATCCCTGCATTATTTTTAAATGTGCGGGGGACACCCCTGCAACCCTCGCTCCCACAAATTATCCCCCTCAAAAATATCACCTATGGCGAGACAGACGACCATATGTAAGTTGATATTTTTGGTGGGGATAATATGTAGGGATACTGTGGGTGAGGTATGGGTGAATAGGGATAGTTAGAGTGAGTGGGTAGAGTGAGGTAATAATATCACCTATGGCGAGACAGACAACCATATGTAAATTGATATTTTTGGTGGGGATAATATGTAGGGATACCGTGGGTGAGGTATGGGTGAATAGGGTTAGTTAGAGTGAGTGAGTAGAGTGAGGTAATGTTGGTTATTGGGCAGTAGGTGAGTGTGAAGAGTGCAGTAGAATGGGTGAGTGGGGTGAGTTAAGGTGAGTGAGTAGGGTGAGGAAAAGTGGGCTAGTGATGTGAGATTAAAGGGTGAGGGAGAGTGGGCTGGTGGGGTAAGGTAGGTGGGTGAGTGGTGTTAGGTAGGATGGGTGAATGGGTGAGGTAAGGTAAGTGTTTAGGGTGCAGTAAAGTGGGTGAATCAGGTGATGTAGGGTGGGTGAGTGGGATGAGATAGGTGGGTGAATAAGGTGATGTAGAGTGGGTGCATGGGGTGAAGTAACATTGGTGATTGTTGTGAGGTAGAGTAGGTGAGTGGCATGAGGTGGGGTGGTAAGTGTATCCAGAATCAAATAAAACATACAAATATTGTTGACATGTATGGGCCGCCCACCTCCTACCCTCTACATTTACAAAGACAGATATATAGTATTGCATGTGCCAATGCTTGGTTTTTTTAACTGTATCACTCTGTAGACAGTGTCAGTGCTGGATGACATGCTTTTGAATAAGGAATGGAGCTAATGAAAGATGTGAAAACTGACTTGATCACCACACAAATATACTTTACAGTTACTGGCATTGCAGCCCTCCACTTCTAGCCCAAACCCGGCGAGCATGGCAGATTACACCTATGATTACCTTGATCCCGACATGCAATAGGATTGCCTTTACTTGCCAACATTTCTTCTTGTCATTTTGTTGCAGTCACTCATCTATTATTTTGAACAAATGCCTAAAGTGAAGGACTGAAAGGGGAAATGTAATTAGTAAGGTGTCCACATTTAAATCAGGCAATTATGGAGCACCTTGAATCTATGCGAGTTGGCCATGCTCATAGAGTTCTATAAGGGGTAGCCACAACTTCTTTCAAATATATTTAAATTCACAGAAAAAATGTTAGTTAAAGTTAGTTAAGCAGATGTGGAAAGTCATGACCGGCTTAACTGAGCGCGCTCCAGTTGATGTCCCCCAAAATGCTACCTCCCCAATAATGCCATTGTGTATGTCCTTGTGGCTCCCTTCCCTTATAATATGTTTTGTGCTCATGGGCTTTGCAACGGAGAGGCGCCGAGTTTTATACCAATTTGTGTATGTACCACTGGTCATGGCCTCTAGCCATGGCCAGTGGCCACAGCCTTTGGCCGTGTCCTCTGTATATGTTCCCCATTATGTTTCTTCCGTGACCACTTTCCATGTCTTTTGAGCTGCCAAATAGCTGCAGCTACGAGTAAACTTTGTGCCTTTAACTTGGTCCGAAGCACGCCTCCAACTTTCCGAATTCACATGGTGCCCCCTTCCACACCCCCCACCTCTAGTCTGATGCCATTGCATCGTTTTTCCTCCTCCAAATGGCATTTTTTGCCTTTTTGTTTCTGGGTAGCCACAAGCATCATCCCGGTTAACTCTCACATCCAACAACGACAAATGGCAGGTATTACATTTCAGAAAAGCCTCTCTGCTGCAAAGCACCATGGGAAATATCACTATAAGTATTGGAGAAGGGTTCAATCCCTTCTCTGTCAAATATTTAAAAAACTACTGTATGCAATAACACCAGAACCCTCACCCCCATGGATATCCAGTCGCTTGTTGCCCAAGTTGTTTCGTTCCTTGTCCAATTCCATCCAGCAGTTTGGGCTGTGTGCTCAAACAAAAATGTGACGTTTTCCTCCATGGAAAAATGAATGAGGACTATTCTAAAACTGTGTTTTTTATTTTCTTAATAACCTTTTAATTTTTTAAAAGATCCCTCCCAAAATGTCCAGGCCGGGAGGGGGTACAAGGGGCGGGGCTATCTCTGCGTCCAATTTTGTCTGCAAAATTTCAGCCAAATCCATCGTACAAGTCAAAATGTATTGGCAATTAATTTTTCAGTTTTCCTATGGTACTCGATGCTCAGCATAACTATAGTGCGACCGCCGCACTATAATGATGAATTTCACCCTCCCAATAGGAAACCTTTATCACACCCCATAAATGTTCAGCCCTTTGATTCCATCTTGAACTTTGCAGATTGTCAGTTTGACATATTATGGAATGTTGTCGCCCTGCACAATCCCTGTTTACAATTTTTTCACAAATGTCTTTACAGTATAATCCTAGTTTGACAATTGTGGCGAGTAAGGGGTCGTACAAAGGGGAGGCATTTTCACTAGGATCTTTATTTAAATAATAATTAAAAGGCCTGTCTCTCCCTATCTCTAAAGGGTTTTCCTAGCTAAAGAATTACTTGGGTGCTTGTCGTCAGGGTGCTTGTCAAACTCAAAGTGTCTGTCATCTGTCCACACTAGCCTACTCTAGCCCTGCCACTAACAAAAGACATTAACATAAATAGTTCCAGGATAATGACTCCCATCTCCTGGTTCAATAGGATCAACCCTATGTGCTTGTTTCTATTAGTCTTTGATAACAGTTCAACTTCTGAACTTGTGGCCAACACCAGTAGAATGACTCCCTTCTCCTGGATCAACAGTTCATCAAATGCTATCTTCTCCTGGTCAACTTGGTCAGCCTCCAGGCTTCAGTTTGGTAACCTTTTGCCTTCGTTTCTGTCGGTGAGTGCAAGGGAAATTGTTAGCATATTGTCCTTATTTTCTTTTGACACTCTAACAAAGCAGACTGTTCTCGTGGCACTCTTTAGCTGTAGTGTCCCTCTTGAGGATAGAGTGTCGATAAGTTCTCTTTTAGTCTCTTTGACACAACTGAGACGAGGAAGATCACTTGTGGTATAATCTTCACACTTGGTACTTTTATCACAACTTTGGAGACAAGGGAGATTACTCCTGAGAATTTCTTTCCATTTAATACTCCTGACACAGTACTCTTGACACAACTACTGAGATGAGGGAGATGACTCCCGATGTCTTCTTCCCATTCTGTACTCTTGACATAACTACTGAGACAAGGGAGATTACTCCCGATGCCTTCTTCCCATTCAGTACTCTTGACACAATTACTGAGATGAGGGAGATCACTTCCAATGCCTTTGTTACATTCAGCACCCTTTACCAATTCCCTGCTGGGTCTCCTGTGACTCCTTTTACCTCTTCTCTGGCGGGGGCACGTCACCAGTTATTCCTGGGATGTTGGGTCGCTGCGTTCCCACTGAATGCTCTCCTTCCTTCGCCAGCCGCTTCCCGCTAGTGTGCATTGGCTCTGAAGGGTCTGCACCCTGCTGTCGACGTCCTAACAACTGGAGATTTGCTTCTCCAGCATAGCTTCTTGATTCCAAGTTCGGACTTTCCACCTCTGCCAGGCTTCACGCCTGCTTCGCCTCTCAGCACGTCCTTTCTCCATTTTTATGTTGTACAGCTGGGTCCTCCCCAGTGGAGTGTCATAGTCCACTGTTTGTGTCCATTGTGTAGTCTTCATGTCTCCTCCGGACCTCCTCTTCCCAGTACCTTCTGTACTTAGCAAAGGAGTAATTTGCATAACTCCATCGATCTTCTTCATCACAGTACTCTTGGAAGAAGACTTGAGATCAGGCTGTATATCTATTTTAGTTTCCTTATCTTGGTGGTATCAATTCTTACAGGAAGGAAGGAGTATTGTAATAACATACAGTAGTGCTTTCAGATTGTATCTCGGCAGACTTTGTGGTCTCAAGGGTAAGAGGGTTAGGGGGTTCCATCACGGAAAGGGAGTCCTTGTCCCCATGAGAGGAGCTTTCCCTGTGAGGTCCTGCTTTCCGCCACCCCTAAGGGAAATTTTATGTAGTGGGCTCACCTCCTTAGCTTCACAAGGGAGGGCTCCCCCCTTGGGGAGAAGTGGTGTGATCCCATGAATCGTCACACAATCTTCTAGATATATTACCAGTATCAGCGTATTTTCCTTTTTGCACAATCCCAGCTGTTGCAGATACATCTTATTATAATATACCAATAAATATATATACAAAATTTACAGTTTGATTACAGTACCACAATCATGTTCAGAAAGAATAAATCTGTACAAAATGTACCGTTTGATGTTTCTGTAGGTACATTTTCAAAGTGGTTTGAATAAATGCCAGACCGTGTGAGGGAAATCCCCCGAATGATGAACCATTATTCCATAATGCAATACCCAGCGCAATAATGATCCCTCACTTTTTCTCCTTTCTGGGCTGATTGATTAGACATTGCAGGCACAGTAGGTACAGGTACAGCATGTGAGGTAGGTCATGGGTTGCAATGCACATTGAATAACTGTATGGTTGTCGCCAGAATGGGGTACTCTAAATGGGCTGTACTAGTAGGAGGAGGGGACAAGGGGCGTAACATGCTAGAGTTCAGTTGTTTCATTGAGTAACATGTTAGTTACAGTCAATAAGCATTACTGCCTTAATCAGGGCCTATTGAAACTTTTGAGCCGAGGCAGACAGAAATCGCACAAGTAAAAAGTTGCAAAGACCTCACCATGGTGGCACTGAGCAGTAGTTTAACATCTACATATCAGAGGTGTGGCCTTGCCCCACTGCAGCCTACACCCAAAAGTGAAATGGGGAGAAGAAAAATGATAAATAAAGGGACCTTGGGAGTCAAGGGTGAATACAATACCGTATTAATTGAATTTTTAAAAGGTGGCCCTAACAGTAAGTAGCATGGCTTTCAGGTGTCTGCTTCAATAAAGGGGAAAAAGCAGCACTGCTTGTAACAGACCACCAAACTGTATGCTTGTGATACCATTATAATATTAAGAAGTGTAGCTCAATAACATTATCTTTTAATTCTGTAGACCTGTAATAAATATTATTAGCATTTGTTAAAAAACAAATGCAGCATTTGCTGCCAAGCTACATGACAATCACATTGTGATGTACTATTGTATGCAAGGCTTGTTGCCATTCTGAGCGTGTCCTTTCCCATTTGTACAGTTTGCAGATTAAGCTTTGGCTTTACTATGGCAACAAAACCAATACAATTAAAACACATACAATAAAATAAAGTAGCCCTCTGGAGGCAAATGTAGTGAACTGAATTTGGTACTGTGAAAAGTAAAATAAAATAAAATTGGATGGCAAGGGATTTCGGCAAATAATGTGAGACAGAACAGTTTGCTTGAATTTTCCCTTTGTCCATTCAAGCTGCGTGATTAATTGAATGATACATATGGGCCACTTATCCAAAAACAGCAGTTGCGGGGAGGAGGAATATTGGTGGAATATCCTGATGTCAGGTGGAAATGTAAAATCAGTAATCGCAGTCGGCCAGTTCTTTCAGAACATAAACCTGAAGAAAGAAGATCCAATCTGACAAGTACATTTCCACCTGTCTGGACACAGAAGCGCAATAGATCAGAATTCCTTCGGGATTACAAACTCTCTGAACAACAAACTTTGTTAAAACTGTGAAAACAGTTGAATCAAATAAAATAAAAAAAAAAAATAAAAAAATTAATTGAATACTGTATTGCCTCAGGCAGCAGTCTGCTTAGTATAGTTCTGTAGTCCCGCAACAAATAAAATTTAAAAAAGAATACTAGGCCACATCCAAAAATGTATTGGCGGAGGTGGTTTACCCAGATCTCACAACTGCTCTTCATTGGAAGGGCCATGCTGTATGACCTTCCAACACAATATCATGTGAGTGAAGCCAACAGAAGTTTAGATTAAGTTTAACACATACCAATATATCACCATGCCCTCCGCTGGGGCAAAATCTTGAGCATAGGTATCGTGCTTTCCATCTAGCGCCACCAAGTGGAGAGAGTGGAGAGGTGCAGTTAGTTTCTCTTTAGGCATATTGGCAACAGGAAAAAAGAAATACATCAAGCAGAGGTGCAGAGGTTGGCAAAGGATGCCTTCCGTGTCAGCCAATATTACAAATGGTACAGAATGATACAGTCTATTTCAAAATGAAATGAAAAGGTCCTCTTATTAGATTGTCACACATTCTATTTCAAATACACTAACACAACACATATGTTGGATCAGTTGCACTCTTCAGCATTACACATGACTCAACAAGATAATGGGAAAACACCCTCACTACCTATCCTGGATATGTCTGTCAATTTGGTCATGCCGGCTCGTGGGCAATGGTGTGGCATTAACCATGAATAATGCTATACCTTCATATGGGAGCCTAGAGCAGACTGCTCTGGATGGTAAAACACCAGGGTTTTTTAAAAGCGAACAATACTTTAAGGTTGGTAGTGGCAATGGAGCTATTAAAGGAATAGTTCACTCTAAAATGTTATTGTCCCAAAAGATGGGCAATAATCAAAAAGATATATTAAATGTCTTTTAAAAGAAAGTTCCTATGTAAACTTTTGAGGAAACGAGGCTCAAAGTCTTTACATGGGAGCATCCATTTTGTAATTTCAAGCAGCCTCCTCTGTTCATGTTAAGCTCTGCCCTGCCGGCACTAATCAAGCAGCAAAAGCACACTACTGGGAGCTTTTGCTCACTGCATCCATAGCAGAGCTGAACATGGAGGAGGCTACCTTCACTTTCATTTTATGTTTTCGGTGCTTCTCAAGCCCAGGGAAGCACAGAAAACGTAAAATAAAAGGCAGAGCAATTATAAATATTTCACCGACTGCCGGCAGAGTTTTTATAATTGCTGCCACTTTCTTTTCTAGTTTCCCATGTGGGAAACTAGAAAAGAAATTTGCAGCAATTATGAAAACTCTGCCGGATGCCGGCGAAGTATTCATAATTGCCTCGAATCGCCTACAAGCAAATGCACGGCAATTACAAATACAACATTGTTGTATTTATGATTGCTGTGGCTTCAGCTTTGAGTCTCCTGGGCTCCTCCGACATTGTTGTATTTAAAAATGCTGCGGTTTTCTTTCTAAGTTTGTATAAAAAAATATAAAAAATTGCATGCATTCAATTCAAACATTTACAATGGATAATTTTCGATACAAAAAGTTTTGTTGGAAATTTTTCAATGGAAAGACCATAAACCATCTCAGAGATGCTTACCTGACTGTCCCCATTCATCAAAGTCAGCGGCAGCTACTGCAGTTCGTCTGGAGAGGTCAGAGATGGGAGTTTGTAAGTCTCCTGTTCGGACTGGTCTCAGCCCCTTGGTGCTTTACCAAACTGATGAAGCCAGTGGTGGGGCACCTCCGAGAGCAGGGGGTTTGGATTGATTATTTACCTGGACGATAAATGCATCATGTGCCAGGACAAAGAGCTGATTTCAGAACAATTCAAGATCACGACAGACTTGTTAGAACAGTTAGGGTTTTTGAAATATTGATAGAAATCGGAGTTAGTCCCATCCCAGTCGATGGAATTTCTAGGGTTCATTCTGGAAACAGTAAAGGGCACTTTCAGCTTACCGTTAGAGAAGTTGAACTCTATCAAAAGGGAGATAAAGAATATGATGGCAAAGGAGGTGATTTCCTTGAGGAGGATAGCCAGACTCGTAGGCTGGCTGTAATCCTCGATTCAAGCCATTTTCCCGGGACCTCTTCATTACCGGGCCTTGCAATGTCTAAAGATAGAGAATATCAGACAGGGACTGTCATACGAACAGAAAGTCCCTATTTCACAGGAAGCGAGGACGGAACTAGACTGGTGGGATCACCACATGGAAACCTGGAATGGCATGACGATGTTTGGCTCCTCTCCGGACTTCGTGATAGAGTCAGACGCCAGCCGCTGGGGTTGGGGAGCCCGGTGTGGCAATCTGTCAACCGGTGGGAGGTGGTCAGAGGAGGAACTTGCCCTCCACATCAATTGCCTCAAACTGCTAGCAGATTCATACGCAGTCCGTTGCTGGATGCAGAAAGGTGTGAGATGCAACATCCTTCTCAAAATGGACAGTGTCTCCGTGGTCAGGTACATCAACCGCCTGGGGGGGACAAGGTCCAGGATTCTGGCAGAGCTAGCCAAGGACTTCTGGCATCTATGCCTTCAGAGGAGAGTCAAAGTAACAGCAGAGCATCTCCCAGGAGTAGAGAATGAGGCAGCAGACTGGAATTCGAGACACCTGAGGGACTGCAGCGATTGGCAACTGGAGGAGTCAGTTTTCCAGGAGATTATGAGACAGGGAGGACCATGTCAGATGGACCTGTTCACTTCAAGACTGAACAGGAAACTGTCCCGGTTTTTCAGTTGGAGACCAGACCCGGAAGCGTGGGCGACGGATGCCTTTCTCCAGGGCTGTGGACCAGCGATAGAATACGCATTTCTGCCGTTCGCCATGATATCACGAACATTAGCACAAGTCAGAAGACAGGCAGCGAGAGTGATACTGGTGACACCCGATTGGAGAGGTCAGGCTTGGTTCCCAGACCTGCTGGAAATGTCTTACGACACTCCAATTTTCCTTCCGCACAGACAAGACATCGTACTGGACACGGTGGGGGAGCCTCACCCACTGGTTCAGGCAGGGGGTCTGAGCCTGATAGCCTGGGTGATTTCAGGAGATCCTGGCCATGTCTTTTGGGAGAAGCTCAGAAAGTCATCAGAGAATCCTGGGCCACGGGGACCGGGAAGGTTTACAGAGTTGCATCGCGTAAGTGGAGTAATTGGTGCATGGAGAGGGAGGTACATCCCGCAAGAACAAATGTAGCTCATGCGTTGAACTTCCTGGGTAACCAAGCGCCTAAGATCAAGGCGTACAGACCGATTAACACTTACTGGTCGGCGATCTCAGCTGGACACGAATATGTCGAGGGTAGACCCGTGGGCAAACATTCCTTGATTTGTAGGTTACTGAAAGGAGTTAGGTGCATGAGGCCTTCAACACCAAAATATTCATGGCTTTGGGATGTGAGTGGTGTGCTGAGAATGTTCGAGTCATGGGTGGATAACTAAGAGTTATCCAGAAAAGCACTTTGGGTGAAACTAATTATATTGCTGTGTCTAATTTCCTGCACGAGAGTTTCAGAGGTCAAGGCTTTGGAGGTAGACAGAAAATCTTTTTCACCTATGGATGTTTCATTCTATATAGAAAAAAAAACAAAAACAGGGATCAGGACTGTAGATTATGCAGCCTTTCCAGATCGACCAAGAGTATGTTCAGTCAGGTGCTTGAAGGCTTACGAGAACATGGCAGAACAGTTTAGACCCTCGGGAGAATCTCAACTTCTGATAGCAGTAAGGAAGCCTTTTAGAGCTGAAGCGTCGACTACGTTAGCAAGATGGGTAAAATGGTCCATGAATCAAGCGGAATTCATGTGGAACATTTTGGTACTCACTCGACTAGAGGGGCAATGGCATCCACAGCTTTTAAAAACGTTTATTTTAGACCAGTAGCTCAGGTGGCTACATTGGTGTTAAGTAAGCTTTAAGCGAGTATAATCCGAGCCTCCGAGAATACAGATGTTCAATGCATTCGTTATAGAAAGTCATTATTCTAGTAAAGACTTGGAGGCGAAGGATTATTCCACTCTTTCAATCGCTAAGTTGTGATATGACCAAGAACATGTTGTCAATTGTGTAATGCTTTATGTCAATTCGTATGTCAGTTATATTTGCGATTGCCCACCCGTCCTGGAATGGTTACTTCATCACTGTTATATATATGTTTCAATAGGTGAGGAGTCGAAGCCCATGGGCACATTAGGATTTATCGATGGTGATGAGAGAGTTCAAGCCAGGCCCGGCTCCAGCAGGTGGGGCAAGGGATCCAGGCCTACCCAGATCCAGCCTCTTGCACCCCCTGGAAAGAAGGCCATGTCAGTGGTGTTATACACCACTGGTAACTGAGGGGGTGAGGGGGAGGATGTCACTGTAAACATTCAGCTGCAACCTCAGAAACATCAGTCTGAGAGGCTGAATTGCAGGAGGCCTGGCCAGGATTTGTTTTCTTGCCCTAGACAATGATTTATGCCCCACAGCCATAAAAGTACAAATGACCAGGGAGGTGGGGGACCATTCACACCTCTAAGTGAGGCTTTTTGAAGCAGACTGCCTACAACTATTTTCTCACACCTAAAATCATAATTTTGGTTTCTGTAATTTAAAGTATGCTTATTTTTTGAGGGTATATAGTGGTTTTTCACATCATGCTTAATAAAATGGTTAAATATATCAAACATTAAATGACAGGTAAAGTTGCTTGAACATATTTCTGCAGAAGGTGCGTCAACTGACTGGGGGCCCTTACAAATTGCATTAAAGTATATATTCTGCAGATTAACTACTTGAGTATAAGTGAAAAAATAATGTTGGTAGTAACAAAAATGTAATTCTGGAGCGGAGATATGATATGGCATTTATAACGCGCCTATACACAAGTGTTTCAAGGCATAACGAGACAAATGAGGTGAAACAGAGAGAAGACAGAGACAACGATCCTACTAGGCCAGGTGACATTGAGATTGCACAAGTACAGGGGAGGGGGGAAGGGGAAAAAGTGCAGGGAGAAAGGGGAGGGGGCAGTGCTGTACACAGGATAACAGTAAAATAAATATAGACAATTAATGAAAGTGCGGCCAGCTGGTGGCAAGTGCAGGATAAGTGCAGACATCAGGAGTCAAGTGCTAGTAGAGGTTGTAGGGATACAGAAACAGTCCCCAAGTTCAAGAGTTGCCAGGGGCGCAGTGCAGGTGTGCAACTGGCAGGGTTTGGACCTGGGCCCGAGATCAGAGGGTAGTCGGGTAACCAGTGTAATTACAGATTCAGCCAGGAGATCAGCAAGGGAGAGAGGAGAGAAAGCAGGAGCAAAGAGGAAGGTCTTGAGGTGCTTCAGGAACCGGAGATGGTTCTCCTCAAGTTTCAGAGAGGCAGGGAGGCTGTTCCAGATGGAGATTCAGCAGAAGAAAGAGATCTACCACCAACTCGCTGCTTGGAGAAGTGACTAACCCCGAGGGAGTTGGCGGCGGATGAGCGAAGAGCTCAAGAAGGAAGATATTTAGGAAGAGAGAGTTGAAGGTATTCAGGTCCTAGGCCCCAGAAGGCCTTGTGGACAATGCAGAGGGTTTTGAACTTAATCATTGCTGTCACGGGAGCCAGTACAGAGATTACAGTCCTGGAGAGAGCCGATCACTGGGCTTGAGGCCAAGGACAAGTCTTGCACTCCTGTTTTGAATGGGTTGCAGAGGGCAGAGAGTAGAGGCAGGCAGATTTAGAAAGAGGCTGTTGCAGTAGTCCAGCCTACAGAGAACCAGAGCTCTGCAGACAGTGAGCTTCTGGGGGATAGCGAGGAAAGGAAGAATACCTCTGAGGAGGTGCAGCTAGTAGTTTCACTTCTTAGAGGCGTCAGAGATGTGAGGCGAGAAGGAAAGTGTGAAGTCGAAGATGATCCCAAGGTTTTTAGGCTCACAGGTGGGAGCAGGAAGAGGGCCAAGAGAGGCTGGCCAGAGAGTGACAGGAAAGGAGGCAGCCGGTTTGCCGATGAGGAGAATCTCGGTCTTACTGGCAATAAACAGACAGTCAGAGATGAGAGAAGAAGAGGTGGCAGAAGAGAGCCTGAAAATGAGTTGAGTGTCATCCGCATAGCACTGAAAGTTGGGGCAGAGAGAGGCAATGCGGTGGACAAGAAGTGCCAGGTATTGGTTGAACAGCCAGGGAGAGAGGTTAGACCCCTGGGGAACAACACAGGTAGAGATAGAGATAGAGGAGAGGAAGGACCCAAGTTGGACCTGGGAGGGTCGATCGGCGAGGAAGGAGGAGAGTCTATAAAATCAAAAAGTGATAAATGCAAGGCTTTGAATTAAACATTACAACTACTGTTGCTCTGCGCAACATTGCATGCCATAATTCTGTAGTATGTTTGTGCGATTAGAGAAGGGGACAAGCCATTAGCAAATGACTCTTGGTGCTGCCACCAAAAGGTGCAATTCAATTTCAATTGCTAGGCCGTGTTCCATCTGCACTGTAACACAAGCAACCATATGATTTTTTATGCCTGTGGTCTAGCAGTTTGGGAAGAACTTCTGACATTAGTGACAGGGCCAAGGCTGATATCCAAACAATGGCATGGAAGGCTGGCCAGAGCAATGACTGTGGTTCTAATACATTCAGAGACTTTTTACCTATTTGGTACAACCAGAACGCATGCTGTGGAACACAGATAAGATGGCAATAAAATGTGAGGGGAAACACACATTCCATGGCTGTGTCTGGTCATTTACCCACCTAATAAGTAGCCATGTCAATGCCTCACCTCCAAAACCTAACCTTTCTAGAACTCTTTCAGCAAGCTCTACACACAGTAACACCAAACGTGTTGCTTTATAGGGCCTACCAGTGTTATATCTAAGCATTCTTTTGAGTGTTTAATTACTTAATTGCCTCTGTAAATGAGCTCCTGGTGTAGTACAATTCTCTTAATGTGTGTATACAGCCAGTTGATTTTAAAAGCAATATATTTGTCAATGCCTCTGTGACTTGCACTGAAGTCCCGTCTTAAACAAGCAATCACAAAGACAGCAGTGTTGGCTTGTGCACAGGTATTAGCAGACATTTGCCAGGCAATGCCATCATATGCCCAGTTACTAGCACCATTTTCCAGCTGTTCCCATCTTATGGTCAGGTGGTAACCTTCTGGCAGTGCCTGGCAAACGCATATCCATGCCTAATCCAAAGCCCAAGCTGTTGGCTTTGCCAATGCATGTTAGCTTCCGTCTGTCTCCCTAAGTGAATGTGTATATGCCCAGATGTGGGTGTTTTGCTTGCTACGCATAAGGAATCAAGCTGCACCTCACTGAGCTGGTCAAACAAGGGCCTACCTGAAAATTATGAGGCTAGGTTGGCAAGTATTGACCAGTTTCAGATCTTCTCATGCATACTTACCAGTGGGGCTCCGACCTAAATACAATGTATCTTTTTTTGGAAGCCTAGTGTACTCTGACAGAACGTTTCATGATTCAAACTGATAAGTACTGACTTGATAACCTCATTCTGTTTGAGTAAACATACAGAGTTTGCATGCAAACAGAATATGTCATGTGTGCTGTGGTTTTTGTTTGGAAAGTATGATGTAAATCCTAGGTGCTGGGTGTTTAGGCAGTGCCGAAATGAAACATGAACACCCGTAAAATAACAAAAAGGAAGAGCGTTTTCTATAATGTTGCGGTCAAAGTATAAAAGGTGCGCATCTTTTAAAATTAAAAAGCAGTATTTCAATATTTTCAAAAGAGTGCAATCAGATGTGGATTTAACATTTGGACAAGGGACAACTGCCAATGACCCCCCCCCCCCTGCTCTACTCTCTCCCCTCAAATACACACAGCAGGGCTGATCAGGCCCTACCAGTGATATCTTATCTTTTTAACATGTCTCAGAGGCAGATTATTTACAAGAGGAAGTGGTTAGAGATGAGAAAAGATAAAAAGGCAGTGACCATTGCTGTGGCACTTTTAAAAACAATTATATAGGGTTTTAAGATGCTATTTAAGTGTGATTGTTGGGTGATTAGTAAGTAAGGGGATACAGAACAAGCTGTGTGAAACAATAACCTTGTCATGCATTTCATTTCACTTTGTGTCTATATGAGATTTTGTGTAAGTTCTCATTAATTGCTATGCTGGAGCTTGGAGGCTTCCATTCAGGATGGGGAAAATAAAGCTACAGTTATATGGGATAATTTTCCAGATCAAGCGGAATGCATGTAGCTCAATTTTTTATGAGCTGCAGGATTTTGTATGATTTGACAAGTGAAGTTGGAGAGCAGGAGGGACTTAACAAGGGCCCCCTGCCAAATACGATTGGTATTCCACCAGCATGTATTTTTATGTTGGCGGAAAACCAATAGATTCCTGGAAAAGGCTGGCAGAGTCCAAAGGAATCCATTGTGGATGGCTCCCACAATCGTTAACTGCGGAAGTGATTTACACTTTTCCAGACACGTAGTGGTAAAGTAAAGAGCAAAGGTGATTTTCGCCTGCGTTTTACTCTTTACTTTTCCAGTACTTGGTGATATGATATGATATGATATGGCATTTGTAACGCGCCTATACACAAGTGTTTCAAGGCGCGACGAGGCAGGGAGGGGGGAACAAGGGGAAGACAGACAATGATCCTACTAGGCCAGGTGTCATTCAGATCGCACAAGTGCAGGGGTAGGGGGAAGGGAAGAAGTGCAGGGAGAAGGGGAGGGGGTAAGTGCAGTACAAAGTAAGTAGAATAAAAATAAATAAATAGGGCCAGCTGGTGGCAAGTGCAAGGTAAGTGCAGACAAGAGCTGGGAAGGGGGGGCTGTAGGGATACAGAGACAGTCCCGCAGTGCAGGGGTTGCCAGGGAGGCAGTGCAAGTGGAGAGTTGCTGGGCCCAGGACCGAGGTCGCTGAGAGTGGCCCAGTTGCAGATTCAGTGCAGTTTCAGTGAAGAATTTAGCAGGGGAGAGGGAGAGAGAAAGCAGAAGCAAAGAGGAAGGTTTTGAGGTGCTTCCGGAACCGGAAATGGTTCTCCTCAAGTTTCAGGGAGGCAGAAAGGCTGTTCGAGAGGTGGAAACAATTAATATTAATGAATGGCCCCTTTTGCAAAAAAGTGCAGACAGAGGATTCGATCTGTGCA
Organism: Ambystoma mexicanum; assembly: GCF_040938575.1. Taxonomy (NCBI): domain Eukaryota; kingdom Metazoa; phylum Chordata; class Amphibia; order Caudata; family Ambystomatidae; genus Ambystoma; species Ambystoma mexicanum. The sequence goes on from NC_090921.1 coordinate 990,600,096, forward strand.
GTTTAGGATTCAAAACAAAATGCCCCCCCCTTAATCTTTTCATCAACATGTTTCTACAATGATGAATACATTATCATTTTGGTTTATCATGTGACATGTTCATTGCTTAAGTAATCTGTATACAATCTAGTATTATTTTAAGTATTCAAAGCCAAACTTCAACACATATTTGTATCAACTTGAGCTCGGAAGATGTGTGGTCAAGTATCTAAATTTCAAGCTACGCTCAAATCATGGTTTTGCCACTTGACCAAAGTGTGTGATCCTGGGCATATTTTTTTATTTCACTATGCCTTACCTGTTAAAATTGGGTGCCCCTAGAAGTGGTTCAGTTCACATTATAAGCTATTACAAAAAGCCTCACTCATGGTTAAATAGATGGTCAGCACATGGATTAGGACACACAAACATCTAATTTTGAAAATATCCCCGCCACATTTATTGAACATAATTCTGTCATTCAATAACAAATCAAAGTAAACACATCAAAGAGTCATCATGGACAATTGCATATTATAACCAGTATGTAAACAGTATGTACCAGACAATAATTTACAGGGGCACGCCCCACCAGGAGCGATACCAGGAGGTTGCAAACACCTCAACCAGCACTGTCTGCCTCCGGATGCAGCCCTTACAGCCCTAGTACTCCCTTGCACACTCATAAAAAATAAAATGTTGCGTTTAAATTGGAATTTTGGACATGCACCATTTATGGGAGACATTCAGAATGGGACTACTATAGGGGTTCAGTTGGAAAGGAGGGGAGAGGAGGTTGTGGAATAGGTGGGTGAAGGGAGGTTTGTATACATGTGTATGTTATTGGAGGATATGTTGTGCTCGAAATATTGTTAAGATCAACAAGACTACCTGTATTGATTGACATGGTAAGTTCTGTTCTTGAAATTTAAAGACGTTTGAAAAAAAATGTTATTTTGTAGGAAACAAAATCTCATAATCCTTGCTTCAGTATTCTAGGTGGGGGGTCTTTCTTTCACAACAAGATGGAGGGACCACAAGCATCTCCTCTGGGCCTGCTGGGAGACGCCACAGCACTCACAAAGGTATTGTTGGGTGTACACCATCTGAGATGGTACAAAAACTGGGGGCCTCACTGCTTAGCCCTCTCAGAGGAGGAGGCATCAACCTCAATTCTCCCAAGCCAGTACAGCAAGGACAAGCTCGGGGCTGGTGTTTATAGGTGGGAGGGGAGTTAAATTGGAATGGTGGTTAGGGCAGCTGAAGGATGGTGACTGGACAGTGAAAGGTGGAGTATCAGATATAACAGAAAGGGGCGAGCAGATGGGAAGGGAAGATGGGTAGATTAATGTTGCACCACTATTTTCCTGACTTCTCTTTTGCTAGGTACAGTTTTTTTGTAGAGGGGTGCAAATGTATTTTTGGGGATCTGGAAGACATTTTTTGATGGATCACGCATCTGGGAAATACTCCTGGATGCAATGGAATGTGGGCCCCCTCATTACAACCCTAGCCCATCCAGCTGAAAATTCCTGGAGCCGGGCCTCGTTCAAGCATTTACCGGTTGGGACGCAGGTTTCCGTTGTCGACCAGATTCAGAAAGAGGAAAATGGAAGGAGGACAAGGGTGTTTTACAATGGACTTTAGGACGTGATTGGACTTTTGAGATCATGTGGAATGTGTAACCAATGAAAAGCAAAATTCGAATTTCTCCTGCGTTCATGGATGTTATAGTTCATTTGACAGTTTGTTTTATGTGAAAGTAATTGGTTTGGCTGCTCGAGAAGTAAAGAGTTGAGTTGAGCATAATCCTTTGCGTCTGAGTCTTTAACAGAATCAGGACTTTCTATAACAAATGTATTGAAAATCTGTATTGGCACGCAGATATGTATTGCTCGAATGTTTACCAACTATCCCCCACCCTCACTTCCCACTAACGGTGCTGGCTGGGGAAATATTTTTCCCCCCTGTTATATCGGCCTCATGTCCCGCATGCGTGCTGACGTGAGGCGTGATAAAGGGCCCGCCCTGCCAGAAGGCAGTAATTTCAGGGCACAAGTGAATACTGATGTGACACGTCTATCTGTGGCTCCCGCGCCATGCTCCAGTGGGCCTACAATGTGGCTCCCCATTGCTCTCTTCCTCAGCCGTCAGCACCACCTGGAAGGAATCTAACACTGGCGACGAGATTACGGAACATAGCAAGTGCGCAGCAATTGACAGGTAATCAATTACCCTGCACGACTGCGATACATTTACATTTTTGGGACACACGGTGGGGATACCATCCCCCACATGAACAAAATGAGAAAAATACATGAAAATGCAAAACGGATTGTAAAATTACACTGGCTGCCACTAACAAGACAATTTAAAGTTAATGGAAGAGCACAGGAGCTGCTGAATCCACTGTCCTGCGCCCATACACCAGGAATCACAGGTGAGGAGGAGCCCATTGCTATCCACACACTCAGGGGTATAAACAGCATCAGGGCAACATGGCAACTGGCCTTTCCACGCCAAGACCCAGCACGCCAGCAAGAATAGCTGAATCACTGACACCGCCAGTTTCGTCCCCTCGACATCATGTAGGTGCCACGGCTGCACTGGGTCCTTTCAACCCCTACGCTGACCCATCTTCAGTGGGGCCCCACTGGATGCTGTGGATTCAGAAGTTTGAGATGGCAATGGACTGCAAGGACATAACACCCAGGAAAATGAGATTGCACCTCCTGCTCAACGTGGTCATCGACGACGGTGCGGACATATACCAATTAGCCAAAGACGCCCTCACAGCCCATTTCATGCCGCAGTTAAATCCAGACTATGAAACCTTCAATTTCTGCACCACAGTACAAATGGAGGACGAAACACTGGATGCCTACCACAAAAGACTCAGAAAATTAGCACTGTCTTGTGAATTTGACAAGGTCGAAAAGGAAATAAGGCGCCAGATCATCAGTGGCATGTGCTCGGAGAAACTGTGCGCAGGATGGTATTAGGCGAAAAAGGCATCACCCTAGCCAGGATCCTCGAATATGGATGCCAAAGGAAGCTGTCGCATGCAAGGGCGGCACAAATGGGCACCACACTACAGAAACTTCAACTGGCGCCAACAACAGCAGCAATAGCGCAAATCTCCAACCACCAAACACCGAGGGATGACTACAATTAAATGAACAACTCAGTGCAGTGGCAACCGAGAATCCCAGGGGCCCACCAAGTGTGGATGGTGCGATGGAGCACGTCACAGAAGGAGAAACTGTCCAGCGCAGGGAACCACGTGTGGAGCATATGGCCGAAAGGACCACTACGTATGCGTCTGCAGATCCTCAGGGCAGCCTCACGGCCCACAACCACACCCGCAACAAGCAAAATCTTTCTCCAAGAAAAAGAAGCAAGTGGATACGCATCGGATAGCAGCCGGGGACAACTTGTCAATGGACGAATCCGGAGATGACTACGGAGAAACAGCGAAGGGTGTGAGGACTGGGAGAAAGAGGAGGAGCAAAATCCATTTGATCTTGGCACTTGACCTCAGAAACGCTGAGCCTAGAAAGAAACGGAAAGGGCCCAAATGCCTTGTGAACATACAGAGTCAAGAGACACTAATGACAATAGACACAGGAGCATCAGTGAATGTGATGCCATCGACAATGTTCCAGACACTACATCCTCAACCAGAACTCTAGTCAACAGAAACACACCTATTCGCCTATGGCAGCAAAATGCCACTCTCAGTAGAGGGACGTTTCAGAACGGAACTAAGCAGAGGCGAGACTGCCATCAAATCAAAGATATATTTTGTTAACGATGGCATCGAATGCCTACTTAGCGGGGATGCAGCCTAAGACCTGGGACTAATCCATTTAATTTGCGATGTTGCAGATTCCACCGATGTCACTGACCGTCTAGCAAAACACCCTGGCATCCTCAAAGGCATCCGATGCCTAACAGGCAAAGTGAAAAAATTACACAATTACCCTAGAGAACACCCCCAGGTGGTACGCCATAGGAGAAATCCATTTCACATGACAGACCTGGTCGCAAAGGAATTTCAAGAGCTTGAAAAGGCTGGTATCAATGAACAAGTCACAGGACCAACGCCTTGGATTTCACCTATGGTGGTCACGAAAAAAACGAAGAAACCGGGGAAGGTAAGGATTTGCATAGACATGCGCCTACTGAACGCAGCGATAAAAAGGGAGCGACACATCACCCCCACGTTAGATGAGATAATTACGGACCTCACAGGGTCGAAGATCTTTTCAGAAATTGACCTCAACGCTGGCTACCACCAATTGAAACTCCGTCGAGACTCAAGGTATATCACAACCTTCTCCACCCACCTGGGTCTGTGGTGGTACAAGAGACTAAGCTTTGCCATTTCCTCAGTGGCAGAGGTTTTTCCAACAAGCCATCCAGGAGGTGCTCCAAGGGATCCCAGGAGTGCTGAATGTCAGTGACGACATCCTCATCCACACCAGCGACAGGCAGGAGCACATGCATCACCTAGAAATGGTGATGAACAGGCTGGAGACTGCAGCCCTAACCTTCCACCGGGACAAATGCGAGTTCCTGAAAGAAGAGATAACGTTCTTTGGACATGTGTTCAACATCAGAGGGTCAGCAGAGACTGACCCTTCAAAGGTGGAAGACATGAAGGAGCCCCTCTGCCCAGACAACACCAACAGAGGTATGCAGTTTTTTGGGGATAGCAAAATATTGCGGCAGATTAATTCACAACCTGGCAACCATGTCCTAGAAGCTCCGGGAGCTCACCAGATTAAATGTCAAATGGAACTGGAGCTCAGAATGCCAGGAGGTGTTTGAGGGAATCAATACATCGCTTTCTTCAGAAACAAAAATGGTCTATTATGACCCAACCCTGACAACAGAACTGTATGTCGATGCAAGCCCCGTTGGCCTTGGGGCCATCCTGGTCCAACAATCACGGACACGGGAGACTAAGCCAATGACGTATGCCTCCCGAATAGCGGTATTCGCACATCGAGAAGGAGGCCATAGCGGTACTCTGGGGCTGTCGACACTCCCAGATCTACCTCTTTGGATGGAAGTTCAGAGCATGTACGGACCACAAGCCACTCATCCCGATCTTCACAGGGTCATTAGCACACCCTCTGGCTAGAATTGGGAAGTGGCTGCTCCACCTTCAGCAGTATGAGTTCGAACTGGCCTACCAGGCGGGCACGGACAGCCCGGTGGACTTCCTGTCCAGGCACCCGAGGGCTGTGACCCTAGGGGAAGTGAGCGAGGCAGAGGAGACAGAAGAGCACATATGTCAAATCATGCACACCATGAAACCCAAGGTGGTTGGCATCGAAGACATCGTGGAGGCCACCCACAACGACCCTTGCTGCGATATAGTGAAGACCACAATCATATCTGGTGATTGGAATTCATTCCTCTGCATGTACACAACCGCAGACCAGCGCCAGAGAGTTCCTCACCGGCATGTTCCCAGTAAACAGGAACTGTCCCTCACCAGCGAAGGGCTGATTCTGAGAGGAACCTGCATAGTAATTCCCAGCAGCCTGCAGGACAGAATCGTGGCACTTGCACATGAAGGACACCAGGGAATGGTCAGGACAAAGGCCAGAATACGACACTGTGTGTGGTTCCCTCACATTGACACCAAGGTGGAGCAGGTCATCCCATGCTGCCACCACTGCCAAATCACAGAGGCACATCCAAACCCTGAGTTAATTCAGTCAGCAGTACGCGGGTCATCAAGGTGGGACGCTATCAGCATCGACTTCTGCATGGTGCAAGAAGGGACATACTTGCTGGTGGCTATTGATGACCACTCACGATGCCTGGAAGTGGAGATCATATCCTCGACATCGGCAGAGACCGTAATACCAGCACTCAAGAAGATGTTCACAACACATAGACTGCCAAGACGCATCAGGAGCGACAATGGACTACCGTTCCAAGGGACGGAGCTGAAGAAATACATGGACGATCTACACATCAGACATCACGACCAGGTGGCCACAGGCAAATGGGGATGTGGAAATATTCATGGGGACGAACAACAATGTGTTGCGCTTATCCAGGTCCCAAAACAGCCCCTGGAAAGTGGATCTGTACAGATTCTTTCTGAACTACCGGGTGACGCCCCACAGCTCCACCAACATACCTCCGGCAGACCTCATGTATGGAACCATGGTGAACTCAACCATACCACACCACCCCAGCAGAAAGGTTGATCTTTTTGACAGCGACTGCACCCAAAGAAAGAGAGTCGCAGAAAACGACCACATGAGCGACAGGAGTCACGCACAAAGTCGGGGATCATGTACTGGTACTGTGAAACCCCACCAAGTCCAAGCTGGAAACACGCTATGACAACGCACCCTGGACAGTGACCCAAATGGAAGGAATGAGGGTGACAGCGGCACGAGGACAGCAAAAAACCTGGAATGCATCCTGGTTCAAGATGGTGCCCCAGCAGATGTGGACAGACGGAGAGACAGTCGCACGAAGGCGAGGAGCAGTCACAGCATGCACTGAGTCACCGATGCGACGAAGAAGCGACACAGAGTGGTGAGCCAGGGGAGCAGCAAGAAGAATGTGAGGAGGCGTATCCAGAAGATGGAGGTGAGCCAGAGGGGGAAGTAACCCAGAGATAGCACCCCGGCAGAGACCCAGTAGGTATAACCTAAGGGCAGCCCCGAAGGCCCCAGAAAGACTATGAATGGTGAAAGAAAAGGCAGAGAGCGTGCACCTGTGCCAGACTAGATTTGCACAGGAGAGTTTTTGATGTTGTTGAATACTGTTCTGGAGTTCTGCTTGTTTTTGTTTGTTGGGAAAAAGGAGGAATGTTATATCCACCTCACGTCCCACATGCGCGGTGACGTGATGCGTAATAAAGGGCCCGCCCTGCCAGAACGCAGGCAGTTCGGGGCACAAGTGAATACTGGTGTTATGCCGCGCCACGCACCAGTCGCCTACAAAGCGGCTCCCATTTGCTCTCTTCCTCGGCCGGCAGCACAAGCCAGAAGAATCTAACACTTCCTACAGTTGCACCTTATAAGACAACACATGCCTGAGTATGTCATGCAGTCCTGATTTTAGGCTTTGTGTTCTCGAATTTGTAGTTTTGCTTTTGTTATTTTAAAATCAGGAATACAAGTGCTCCAATTTAAAAAAAATCTATTCACGCATGGAATGTAGGCGCCTGTGAGGTCCGAAAATTCTACATTTAAAAAATGTCACATACTGAAAAGACACTAATAAATGTTTTTTTTTAAAAAAGACACGTTTGTTTACAAATAACCTAAGGAATAAAACACATGTTTGGAGTAATCTCCAGTCTACCCTTGCATTTTGGTGTCAAGTCTTAGTTTTTTTTCTTTAGTTACCCCCGTGATATTAATATATACTCGGTATACGCAAAGATTGTTTCTTTACTAGACACTATCAGCAAATTTAGCAGATGAATACGTCGATCTATAGATGTGGATATTTTCTGTTAATATCTATTCTGCTGAAAATCAAGAAATAACTGGAAGCAGAGAACACAAGAACCAATTTTCAATTCATTGTTTTTGTACAATGGAACAGTTCCTTTTCGGCGCTTGCACATTCTTCAGAATAAACGTGTTCTAGTCTTTCTGTCATGTCAACTGCTGTCATCCAAGGTCTGTCTTGTTTCTATGTCCATGTTTTAACCATCGAAAAAAGATGGCGGATGCGACCTGATATCCCGTGAAGTTTGTCCAATATCGGTGCCCGTCCAGTCTTTTATGGAGCGAGCATTCATTGGGGCCGGGAAACGGTACCGGAGAAAACAAGGAAATTAAGCTGGGGGGCGGAGACCATGGAAGCGAAGCGACAGAAGGTGATTGGAATGAGAGGAGCAGGGCGAACGGGGAACAGGTCACCTTTAACGCAGGGAAGCAATAGAGATGTGAAGCTCTATCCTTTGGAAAAGGAGTGAAAGTTGTCCTTGGTGTTTGTTTAATATCGCCTTTATTTAGCGTTGTCGACCATCTGGACTGTCGTTTTTTTAAGAGATGTGTCTGGTTGTCCATTTGACGGTCAATACATCGGATTTTATCTCTCTGGTGGATGGCAGTCTGAGTTTAAAGACTCGGAAGTAGCCTGTGGGGATTTAAGGTGTGTTGCCGGGTCTATCAATTGCATTTGAAATCTTTGGTGTACCCCTTGGATGTGAGATTTGCAACTCTTCTTTTGTGAGATCAGGGTTGCCCACTAGGCAGCAACTAAAGGAAATGGGTCACGGTGACAAGTTCATCTTCAGCGGCTTTTTCATGTGAACAATTCTAACTCTTCAGGCAAAATGCTAATATTAGGGCTGTACGTTTTGATGTGCAACATTAATTTCAAAGTTCAGATAACTGTTCTCGCCAGCTATTTGGTTTATTTGTGAAAGAAAAGTTAAACTGTGTAGGTATAGAAATGGACACAGTTGCGTGCTTGTTGGATATGTAAGCAAATAAAGTACTTATTGCAAAGCTGCACATATTCATTTACATCTGCACAATAATATGCTGGAGGCCTGTTTTCTACAATGAAAAAAACCAAACGGTGTTTATCAATAAACCATCTCTAAAACCACCATATAAAGTAGGAAGGGAGTTGTGGGAAGGAAGCAAACTAGTTGTCAGTGTTTGCTTTTAGGCAATTTCAATCTGCATCTTCATTTACTTTGCGGTGTGCGCACACATTTGGGAAACACTAACCTACGAGTCCCAGAATGAAAACTGTTTAATGAACATCCTGTGCTGGATGCGAGGTGTCAGACATGTAATGGGAGTTCTTATACTCTTCTATATAGCTCACCAAGTTCAAGTGAGAGTTACACCATTCATGGCCTCCAGGCTCACGTCAATTTTCAAGCCTGCTATGTGTAGATGTGTATTTCCATTGGGACACATAAGACTTAATTATTCAGACCCTTTGAGATATTGTGGTGTGAAATTGAAAATTTTGGGACATATAAATAAATCATTGTGGCTTCAAATTGTATTTGCAGCCTTTTTGCTTTGTTCTTTAATTGACTGGAGGGTGCGAAAGAGGTCTGAGGGTCATTATTTGCCCCTTTTGTATGTAGGTTCTGCTATCGAGTTACTAGTCTGAGGTGACCCTGTTTAAGTGTTTGACTCTGCTTTTTTGGGTAATTGTCTGAGCCTATTTTAAATACAAATTCTATTTTACATTATTAACTTTATTGATTCTCATTTGTAATAGCGCATATATTTATTTGGATTTGTAGAGCGCACTACAGCCCGCAGGCGACAAGGCGCTGTATCATAGCTTAAGAAGGCTTCATTAAGGGTTACAAAGAAGCCGCCCAATGAAAGACTTGTTTACTTTTCAGAGTCCATGGTTTACAATGGTTTCAAAGATCAACGCTATCAGACAAACCATCGCTCAGGCAGTGACAAGGGTTGGACCTACTGATAACTCCATCCCTCTCCCCGTTACTGCCGATCTATACCGAGGAAACTAACTATCCTTAGGGCTATCGGTAAAATTAAGTCATGCTCCCCCTCGGATGCTATTCCTTTACGGGTCATGAAAGACATTGCCACTGATTTGCTATCAGAAATTACCAAAGCGATTAACGATTCCTTTCAAACAGGATCTGTCCCTCAGGAGTTGAAGTCTGCCAGGGTGATCCCAATTCTGAAAAAGCCTACTTTGGACCCTACTGTTATATCTAACTTCTCTCCTTTCTTGGCTATTCTTTTAGAATCACTGGTGATCACCCCCCTTCTATCTACATTTCTAGAATCCTCTAATTTCCTGGACCCCGTTCAGTCCGGGTTCTGTCCTGGTCGTGGCATGGAGAGTGTTTTGATCGCCGTCTTGGACGATATGACCAGACTAGTGGATGCAGGTGGAGTGAGTGCCCTGATTTTGTTAGACGTATAAGCGACATTTGACACTGTCAACCACTCCATCCTGATATTTCGTCTCTTCCAGTTTAGCGTAGCTGGACAGGTACTTGCCTGGTTTAGTTTGTTCCTTGCAGATTATAGTCTGACCCTCTCGATGCCTCCTTTCTTTCTGCTCCTTGTCACCTCAGCTGTGGAGTGCCTCTAGGCTCCTCCATGTTGCCTATTCTGTTTAATATCTATATACAGGCCCTTGTGTGCCTCATCCGCTCCTTCGGCATCAGGTGCTACTCCTATGCCGATGACACCCAGATACTGATCAGATTAGACCTGATCAGGTTGAGGTGTTGTCGTGCTTGCAGGGGTGCCTGACTGCGGTTGGAGATTGGAGGAACCACAATGGGCTCAAACTGAATGGGGACAAGATTGAGGTGGTGGTGGGCTATGCCTCTGATCCTACACTCTGGGTGTCCTCTTTCTGGCTTTCCTCCCTGGGCCCTTAACCGATTCCAGTTAAAGTGAAAAACTTGGGTGTGGTTCTATCTGCATCCTTGTCTATGGACCAACAAGTCTCTGCGGTCCGTCACGCTGGTCGTTTTCAGTTGAAAATTTTGAGAAGAGTATTACCTCTGATCCTGGCTACGCTACACCTTCCCGTGGTTGCCGCTATGGTTTTATCACATATAGATTATTGCAACTCTCTGTATCTGGCCCAACCCATGGGCCTGATAAAACGACTGCAGCGGTTGCAAAATTTGGCTGCAAGGGTAGCCACAAGCTCCCTTTTTGGAACACCTCTATTACGGAATCTGCTCTGGCTCCCTGTGGCTCAAAGGGTTGAATTTAAGACCTTGTGCATTGTACACCGGGCCATTCATGGTCAGGGTGCAGAATACCTTCAAGCTAAGTTCATGCGTTACTGTCCCACTCGTCATCTGCGTTCAGCCGCCTCCGAACAACTGGTTGTTCAAAAGCACAACATGGCGCCCGGGCCTTCTCTTTTGCTGCAGCAGTTCTGTGGAATAATCTTCCACTTATCATAAAGAAAACCCCTAATTATCTGAAGTTTAGAAGACTGGTCAAAATGTTCCTATTCTAATTATCATGAGGCTGTCTCCCTCTCTCCTAGCGCCATGATGCCTTCGGGCGACAGTGCGCTTTACAAGAACCAATAACATAACAGCATCACAGAATACACTCACCCCCAAGCAATGACCTGCACCCTACTCACCAACACCCCTCACTCACCAATTGTCCATCAAAGGTTACAAAATCCAAACTGCTCACCTCTCTACCAGTCATGTAGATATTTACTTGCTCTGTCACACTTCCAACCCACAACTCGCACTTCAGTCCCCCGCTACACTCTCAACCATGCTCTCAACACACACCCTACACTCGCCAGTTCCTCCTGTCTTAATTCCTTCATTACCTCCACTCTTCCTCGTCCCAGTACTTACCTTATGAGGCCCCTGCCTCCGACACAGGACCTTCTTTTATTTCTGTTATCCCCTATAACTCCTCCCCTCAACCCACGTCACCCAGTTTATTTTTTCGTGCCTCTGTCAGGTTGGGCTATTCCTGGGGCAGGGCCCCGGGGAATGATGATTTCTGGCCCCCTGGTGGGGCTGTATGGCAGGGCCTTCGGCTCATTCAGGTGCAGTGTTGCTCCCGGGCCCCCTGCAGGATTTGGTGTCCCGGTTGAGCGGGAAGGTGTCGCCTGGCTTTCTGCTGGGCTCTAGTCCGGCGTGATGGTATCACGGCCCGCGTCCTGCGGTAAGGAGATGGGGGGGCCTCATATTTGATGATGCTTTCTCTCCTGCTGGTGGGGGTGAGCGTTTTTGAACACGGTATGCCGGCTCCTTTAATGTATGTTCCGATGTTTTTCCGGAGATGGGTGGGCTCTGCCTCTGGAGGGGAGATGAATTGTGAAGACACAGTTCATTTCCATGGGGTTAGATTGGTTGCTCTTCCCTTTTGGGTGTGGGTTCTCCTGGCTTTTCCATGTTTTAGTATGTAATTCGGTGTGTTTGCTTGTTGTTTTTGCACGCCATGGGTAAACATTCTGCAAAGCTTAGGCACCTTGTCTTGTCTTGTTCCTCTTCCCCTGAACTACACAAAAGGAAAAAGTAAAAGCATTTTTCCTTAACCAGGAAAGAATTGGGCATACCCCAAGGATGGGGTTGCCATTGGGGTCTGATATCCGGGATAAAATCCTTCAGGAATAGCGTGACCCAGAGAAGATTGCAATGCCCTGCTTTATGGCCAAACTCTACCCATTGACAGGAGGCGAGACTTTGCTCTCGGATTCAGTTGAGGTTGATGATATCCTCTCCAGCCTGGTGGGTCACTCCTCTGTCAGCCGAGGAGGCAGCGGTCCGGGACCCGGTGGACCATAGGGTTAATTCCAGCCTGTAGAAGCTTCATGCTGGGGTACATCTGGCTCTCGGGGTGAATATCTACCGTTCCTACACAACAGAAACTGTTCTGAATGGTTTCAGAAAATTGAAAAAGGAAGTGGATGGGGGTTCCGACTGTGCCCCTTTGCTGTCAGAGAAGATATGATATGGCATTTATATTTATTACGCGCCTATACACAACTGTTTCCAGGCACGACAAGATGCAGAGACAGGTTGAACCTTTGTCCAATCTTGTCATTTGATGGGGTGCTCGGCCAAGACCATGGGGGCTAGTGTGTCGGCCCGGAGGCATGTGCATCTGCGGGATTGGAAAATGGAAGGTTCTCAGAAGATGGCTGCCCTAAAACTTCCTTTTGATGGGTCTAACATTTTTGGTGATTCACTTGAGGATAAAGGGCATAAAGTATTTCGGGCTGACAAATGGCGCCACAAGCCTACCTCAACGACCAAGAAGTCTTTCCCTGGTGCGGGTGCAGTGCCAGGAAGGTCTTTCCCTTGCTCCTCCTCTCAATCTTTACCGAGATCGAAGGGATGGTGGGAGGGGGGAGATCGTGGTCCTCCACGCTCTTCACGTCCTGGTCCGGTACAGAAATCCTGACAGTTTGGACAGGCCGGTGGGTGGGCGTCTTTGGCTGTTGTTTCTGGTATGGGACAGGTGGTGCTCTGATTCCTTGGTTCTAGACGCCATTCGGAGGGGTTATCAAGTAAACATCCTGTCTCCACTTGTCCAGGTTTGCATGGTTCGTACTGTTGTACCCAGGCCTCGGACCAAGAGGTTGACTATGGAAACTACTCTCTCCGAGTTGTTGCTGTAGAAGGGTATCATGCTCGTTCCCGTTCGGGGTCAGGGTTTCTACTTGTGGGTGTTCCTGGTCTCCAAACCTTCAGGGAAGTATCGCCTAATTTTGGACCTCAAGGCCCTGAACTGCTTCGTCTGGAAGGAACGCTTCAAAATGGAGACTTTGCAGAACATTCTCCCTATATTGTGCAGGTGGGACTGGATGGCATCACTGGATCTCCAGGCATATTACCACGTGGCTCTCCGCCCCTGTTGCTTAAAGTCCTTCCGTTTTGCAGTAGGATCCCAGCATTTTCAGTTCCGTGTGCTCCTGTTCGGGTTGCGCTCAGCCCCCAGAGTGTTCACCAAACTAGTGGCTACCCTGGTGGCGCATTTGCACCTGAGGGGCATTCAGATTTTTCCCTACCTGGATGACTGGTTGGTCAAGGCGGCCCTCCGGCGGATAGTCCTGACTCATCTCCAGTTGGTCTGCCAGGCATTGCGAACTGGGGGTTTCTGGTGAACTGGCAGAAGTCTTAGCTGGAGCCCTCTCAGGATCTAGTTTTAATCGGGGCTCATATTTGCAGAAGGATGGGCAGGGTGTTTCTGTCCCAGGAGAGGGTCCATCGCTTGCTGGCTGTTCTGGGCAGGATTCTCAGGAGGCAGGGGCACATGGCATCTTGCATGTTTCTGTTTCCTTGGGCCTTTTTGCGTCTTCTGGTGTCTTGTCTCGCCCACTGGCTCCTGACATCTCAAGCTTATGAGGCTTTGATCCCAGTGTCCCCGTCTCTGAGGGTCTCCCTACTTTGGTGGTTTGGGGTTCTGAATCTCCAGGCAGGGGTGTCCCTGGTCCTTCCTCCTGTGACCACTCTTACTACAGACGCCAGCGGAAGAGGTTGGGGGGCAACATTGGAGGTTCTTGGCCCAGGGGTTGTGGGATCCGGCAGAGAGCCGTCGATCATCCAATTGGAGAGTGTTATGTGCCATTCTCTGTGCTCTTGTGTACTTCAAGGTATTTCTGGAAGGCTGGGTGGTTTTGGTCCGGACGGACAATACGACGGCCTTGGCTTGTCAACAGCCAGAGGGGTTCCAGCCCCTCGTTCATTGCTCTGCCTGCTCAGATAGGTTTGCGGGAGGAATCTCATCTGGTGGCCTCACATGTCAGGGGGGGGGTGGACAATGTTTGAGCGGATTTCCTCAGCCGCCAGTTTCCCTCCTCTGTGGAACTGGTTCTATTGGAATGGGTCTTCGCGAGATGTCAGATTTGGGACCCCCGTTCTAGATCTGTTTGCCTCTCTGACCTCGGCAAGGGTTCCCCTCTTCTGCTCATGGTTTCAGGCCGAGAGGCTTGGGGCGGGGGGGGGGGGCTGCGGGGTGGACGCTCTCTCGTTGTAGTGACCTTGGGAGGGGGGAGGGGGGTTACTTTTTTTTTCCCCCCGTTTTACTTATTTTTATTAAAATTGCATAATATAACAATAGTAACCACACAGAGCAACAGGCACTTACACACAATATTTTAACAACTTAACTACCTATCTACTTCCCCCACCCTACCATCCCCCTCTCCAGCCTGTACGTGAGCCCGTCCATCGATTACATTTATAGCGTCTACATCATCCAACTGCTGTACGTTTTCCCCTTCTCCCATGTTTGCGAACAGTGTTAGTCGGCACTATCCATCTTTGAATGTCCATCCCAGGCTCTATACTTTGCGTTCTAAGCGCCTTCTCCCACACCCCCGTCTCTGCTGTGCACCACATTTCCAACTCTTTCCACCATCTGCATACACTCGGTTCTCTAGTTTCTTTCCATCCCATGGCTATACTTTGTTTGTTTGGTCAAAATATACATTAGGTCCCTGAGTTTATTTAGCAGCTCTTATTCTGTGCTTTTCTTATATCGCCCCATCATGCAGGCCTCCGGAGTCTTGACCTCTAATTCAATGCCAACCTGGGCCGCCTTGGTTGCTACCTTCTCCCAGAACCCTTGTATTACCGGACAGCCCGAAAATATATGTGTGAGCCCCACATCCTCCCCTTTGCATTTGGGGCACACTTGTTTCCTATCTCCCTTGAATGTTGAAATAATAGCAGGTGTGAGGTATGCCTGTTGTACTATATACATTTGTATCAACTGTAGCCTGGCATTTCGGGATACCTTCTTATATCTCATTATCTCTCCCCATTCTTTCTCCTCTAACGTCCTCCCCAGTTCTCTCTCCCATTTACTCTTGCTATTCAGTTAGGTCCTTACTGTGCAGCCCACCAGGACCTCATAAATTCTGGAAACCGCGTGTCCACCTTCCGCCACTGTGAGCAGGGTCTCAATACACCTTCCGCCACTGTGAGCAGCCTTTCAATATCCTCGTTTTCAATCTCCCCATCCTTAACATTAGGCCATCTTCTACCTAGCACCCCCAGGGACCGTGTTGTATAATAACTGCCCAGCTTGTATTCCAGCTTCCTGTCGCAACTCCTCAAACCTTTTCCACCTTCCCTTGCCTCTCAGGTCCCCCACCGGAGCCAATCCACACGTCTCCCATCTCGTTGCTATCATTGTCCTGTCACTCTCCGGACCGCCCCTATCGGTATCTGCGGAGAGAGCAGATCTGTTAATCCCAAGACCCTGCAGGCCCTGTGCCAGGTTCTGGTACCCAGTTTTACCAGGTAGCAGCACTCCTGACACTCCCTAGCTGGGGCCCAAAGGAGGTCCCTTAGGTGACGCCACCTCAATGTGGGCTGCAGCAATGCCGTCTCTATCGTGGGTTTGTCCGCCCTCCACTTCACCACATGCTGTAGTTGGCACGCTAGGAAGTACAGCTCGAAGTTCGGTACCCGCAAATCCTTGCTGGTCATACAGCCTCTGTAATGTATTCAGGGCTACTCTATTCCGCCCATCCTGCCACAAAAACCCCCTACATAACTTCTCCAATTCCCAGATGAAATGCCCCAGTATGTCGTATGGGACATTTCCAAAGCAGTGCATAAGACACGGCAGTACCACCATTTTTAACAATGCCGCCCTTCCCATCACTGACAAGGGCAGTTTACTCCAGAATCCCATAGACGCAACTAGGCTAGCTTTGGCGTGCACTGTTATCGTCATGCTCGAGAGGGGTCCCAATATGTTAATGCTGAGGTATCTGATGGAAGTACTGCTCCAGGGCAGGGGGAGATCTGGCAAGTCCCCTTCCTCTAACTGTGCGGTAGCCGCCAGCAGAAACGGACATGATTTCTTCTTGTTTATTTTAATACCTGTGAGCTTTCTAGAGTTGTCCAGCACCTCCAGTGTGTAGGGCAGATTCAGCTTGGGATCTCTCACGTATAACAGCACATCATCCGCGTACATGGATATCACATGTCCTATCCCATCGATGTCCCTGCCAACATCCCTGTATTCCTGCCTCAGATATGCCGCCATGGGCTCAGCTGCTATAATATATAACATCAGGGAACCCAGGGACCCCTGTCTAGTACCTCTGTATAGTTGCGATGCCATCGAGTATGTACTTCCTGTCCTAGCCCTGGCCATCAGCTCTGTGTATATCGGGCGCACCCATCTCATAAACAGTGGACCAATCCCCATCTTCCTCATCGTAGCATACAACCAGTCCCAGTGTACTGAGTCAAATGCCTTTGTAGCGTCTAAATAGGCGACCATCCCTTGTATGGACCTATCGGCTGTGCTGTAAATTACATGGTGGAGCTGTCTCAAGTTTTCTGAGATGCTTCTTCCAGGCACATGCCCTGTCTGACCGGGATGGATCCGCTGGTGCATCACTCGTCTGAGTCTATTTGCTAGGATTGCTGTAAGGATCTTGCTATCCTGATTTAGCAGGGACAGGGGCTTAAAGCGAGCACTGACTGTGGATCCTATATCTGGTTTGAGCATTGGCACTATCGGGGCCTCTCTCATGCTTGCTGGAAGGATGCTGTCCTCCATCAACTCATTGTATACCTTGGCCAACAGCGGCGCCGGTTTATCTTCATATGCCTTATAGAACTCACTTGTTGGCCCATCGGTCCCTGGTGTTTTCCCCGTCTGCAGGGATCTGATAGTGACCACCACCTCCTCCGGTGTAATGGGGGCCTCTAGTGACTCCACTTGAGGGCCGTCTAATTTTGGTAGGTCTAGCTGGGTGAGTACATCTTGTATGTCCTTAGTGCCGCGCTAGGGGGCTGCGTATAATGCCTAATATTCAGAGAACACCTCATTGATCCCCTCCTTCGTGCCCACCGTCTCCATTTCCGCATTCCTGACCGAACAGATTACACTTATACAACCACAACACCATCCTCCCTGGTTTATCCCCTTGCGCATGACTCCTCTCGAGGTATTCTGTGTAATTAAACTTCCCAAGCCTATCCCATTGTGCTGGGCCAGTCCGCTTTAGCGCCATCATCTCATCCAACTGTTCCTGTCCTGTCAAGGCCTCCACTTCCCTCCTCCTCAGTTACCTTTCGGTCTTCTCCAAATCCCTCATCAGGACCTTCTGTACACCTCGCGATTCTGCTATCATCACTCCCCTAATTACCACTTTGTATGCTTCCCAGACTGTGCCCACCTTTTGCACGCTCCCCTCCTTTACCTCCATGTATTCAACTGTGTTTCCTGACATGCTCAGCAAATGCAGTGTCTAGCAGTGCTTTGCTCCTCAGTTTCCACGTGGGGATTGGAGGTCTGGGGGCAGTTACTCTCCATCTCGCCACCAGTGGCGAGTGGTCAGACAGTATTCTATCTAGGTACTCTGTCTCCGACTCAGGTCTGCGTTCCCCTCCTGTGAACCTGTAGTCTATTCTGGTATACACTTTTATCTGGCGCAGAGTAATGGGAATATCCCTTGTGTCTCCATGCTCAGCCCTCCATAAGTCGCGTAAGTCAGTGGTCTATTGATGAGTTCAATACCTTGGCCGGGGGGGTTAAGGGGGGCTGGCCGTTGTGCTTAGTGTCAGATCTATCCAAAGCTGTGTCCCTTGTGCAATTGATGTCCCCTCCCCAAATCAAGGTGTTATGTCTGTACGGGCCCAATCTCGCGTGCAGTGCCCTAAAGAACACAGTGGTGTCATGATTCGAGGCATTAGTGTTCACTATACTAACTTCACGGTTCTCAAGCAACCTGTGTACTATCGCCATCCTACCCTCATGATCAAGTTTTCACCGACTACTTTGAATGGTATGTTAGGTGCTATCCAGATAAGGACCCCTCTTCCTGCTCCTCCCCTCGCCCTTTCCAAATTCTTTTGCTTCTGCCCATCTAGGTGTGTCTCATATAATGGTGCTACCCCAAACCTATTTCTCCGAATATACATGCTCACTCTTTCTCTTCACATAGTTATTAAGCCCCCTCGCATTCCAAGTCATGATTCTCACCTTATTAGCCATCCTTGCTCATACTGAAGAGTTAGTGAGGCCGCCAACCTGTGGCCAGCCTAAGAAGGAGTTTGATGCAGTCCACTGTTACCTGTGACAGGCTCTCTGTCGTTCACACGCACACACTCGCGCTATGCCTTGCATGCTGGGATAATCTTGTTTCCGCTCCATTCCACCTTGTCGCTAGACTAGTTTCCTGGTGCCCTATGGGTTGTCCCGGAATTCGGCCCTCAACCACTCTAGGGGGTGGGGGGAGGTTTAAGAGTTCACGTTAGTGTACCCTCTACCTGATGTCTATGGTACCCATTCTGCTCCTGCATTTTAGATTATTTCCAGTTCTTACATTCCATTGCCCCCTTATGCCGCATCAGTAGTCCCACATCTCCGCTTGGTTACTTAGTCATTGCATGGAGTTGCCGTCCCGTGCCTCTACTTTCAGCTCTGTCCAGATCCTTGGCAGGTGTCCGGTTCGTCAGGCAACTGTGTTCTGTCCATCCATTAATGTTTCTTCAGGCGATTTGAATAATAGAGATTTGCCATTGTAGATCACTTTCAGTCTTGCAGAATATATCTGCATATACTGGAGTCCCGCTTTCCGTAGCCTGGCCTTCGTGGTGATAAATTGTGCTCTCCTCTTTTGAACTTGGAATGTGTAGTCTGGGTACACTGCTACTTTGGCGGAGCCTCTTTGTATCATTCCCCCAGCCCTGGAAAAGGCCAGCATCTTTTCTCGGTCCCTATAATTAAGTAATTTGGCTATCACCGCGCCTGGGTGGAGCCCCTGGGAGCGGTAGTCTTATGAGCGAGCAATGCGCCCTCTCAATTGTAAAGCCTTGAGAGAGTTTTCCAGCCCCAATTTCCTGCACCAATAGATTTTCCACATCGGTGGTGGGGTCCGCTCCCTCAATCCCTTCTGGCAGGCCCACAATACGAGCTTGCCCTTCCGCTTCCTCTGCTCTGTCTTCCAGTAACCTCACTTTCTGCATGAGGACGTCCATATCTTTTGTCGTCTGCGCCCTTACTTCCGTGTTTTCTTACACCTGTCCCTCCAGCTTGCTAGTGCATTCCACGATTGCATGGACATCTTGGCATAGCGGTGCCAGATCAATTGCTACTGCATCTATCCCGCCCTCCAATGTAGTCTGCAATACCGCTATCTCGACCAGAATTTGCTGATTACCTAGCTCCGTATTCTCTTGGGACTGTGGTTGCTCTTTCATCCTTCCCTCTGCTTTGTCAAGCCGGGGCGTTTGGCTTGAAGTAAATGTTTCTAGCATAGTCGGTTTGTTCTTCATTTTACCGCCTGTTGTCACCATTGTCGTTTCTGCGTTTCGTGGTGTTCCCGTTCTCTTGCGACACTTTGAGTGTCCCTTCGCAGGGTCTGGAAGGTAGTGTTGGCAACGTCCCCCTTGTGCGTGGCACAGTTATGAGTGTAATATTTCACTCTAGGTGTGATCCCTGGTGCTGCCTGTCCTCCAGGAGACCCTATTGGGCTCTAGCTTTGCTGCAATGTCCTTGGAGATTCCTTGGCTCCTTGCCCTGGCTATATGCTGTGCCGTAGCGTGTGGGCCCCTCCCAGATGGGGACTGCGGCCTGGTCATACGCCGGGGGGACCAGGAGTCTCCATGTAGTTTCTGGGAGCGGCGCGGGGTGGGAGCCCACCCTTTGTGTGTACTTTGAAGATCTATTCAGGGCCCCCTCACCCCTACCAACTCCTCACCTCCTTTCTCCTGCTGTCCCATATCTGCTTTGTGCACGTTGGTTGCATGCAGCATCTGGCCAGCCGCAGTTCGTCTTGCTTAGCATGAGGAATTCAAGCTGCTGGGATGATGTCCTTCGCGCTATTGGCAGCATTCCATTGTCTCCTCCCCTGTCCTTGCACGACCATGCTGCCACTCTTAATGTTATGGTAGCTATTCCAACCCAGAAATGGGCTGGCCCGGTCTCCCGAGCAGTGTCTCATGCATCCACCTGCTGTGTACACTTCAGCTCTCCCTCATGGACTGCAAATTCGGCCGTATGTCTTCTGTGCTCGCTGCTTGCAGGGCTTCACTGCACCTCGGCGATCGTGACAATTTCAATAATAGTAATGCTTGTGTTTCTTTTCAATTGTTACAGTAGCTCTCACAGCTGCGGTTCTTATGCAGCCAATTTCCATTTACTGGGGCCTGTCTGTGGCCGTACCGCAATGGTAACTCGCTCTCCACATTCCGTGTTGGTCCGCAGCTGCATTTACCACAGGGGGGGCTGATGGGTGCGCACCAGCCTTCCTGCTGCAGCGCAATGTTGCTGCTGCCTTCTGTAACGGAATCCACCTATCGCGTGGCTTCGTCCTTCTCCCCAGTGACTAAATGCCTGGGCGAGATGCATTGCAGCTTACGTCTTCACAGCTGCCCTTGGGAACGGCCTCCTTCCGCCTCAATCCTTCTAACGGCGGCTCTGTTGTTGTGCGAAGTGGCGAGATCGAGCCTCTCACTGTAGCATGTGAGCGCTGCGTTGCCTCTGCTCATGAAAGTTTATTGCCACTATGTATAACGGCAAACTCTTCTCTCTCTCACTCTCCACTTCTGCCAAAGTCCTTTGTTCTGTGCCGACCGCCATTTTTGTTTCCACTCCGTCGGGATGCTGCAGATCTTCTTCTCCTGCTTCAGGTTTAACGACAATAGTGTGGTTCCTTCCAGCTTTCAGTGCTTTTCATGCCTCGCATATTAATACAGCTACTGTTCCAATTCCAAGTGAAGTAGCTTATTTTAATTGCATCTTTGGGCCAGGATCATGCAGGATCTGCGGAAGCACTGAAAAAGTACCTCCTTTCACATGCCTTCGTAGCCACCCCCTCCCTTGGGGTCACCTTTATGCATACCCACCTCTACCCCTTCTTCCCCGGGTGGTTCAGCGCATCAGCATGTCGAGGTCGACTGTGTTGTTGTTTGCTCCATTCCGGCCCTGCCGGAGTTGGTTCCCTTCTATGTTGGAGCCTCAGTTCCAGGAGCCTTGGCTGGTTTCCTGAAGTGGTATGTCCCCTGCCCGGGTGGGGTCTGGGGTTTGGAGTCCGACAGATTCAATGGGCAGTATGGCTATTGCATGGGGTAGGTTGATGTCTCGGGGGTGGGGGGAGTTTCAGGTCCTATGGTCAAGTCGTCATGAATGCTCGTAGACCCTCTACTCTGATTGTGTATGGCAGGCATTGGGGCCATTTCCGGGACTGGTGTGGGCGGTCTGGGATCCCTCCCCAGTGTTCTGGTCTGCCTGCTTTTCTCCAATTCCTCCAGGAAGGGTTTGACAAAGGCTTGGCAGTCTCCACACTTCGCTCTCATTGGGCTTCCATAAAATTCCTCTTGGGGGACTCTGATGGTCACTTGGACTGGGAGGTGTTGGTGGGGAAGCTGCTGCAGGGTATTTCTTCTTCCCATCCATGTACTTATAAAGGGCTTCCCCCTTGGGATCTCCCTCTTGTCTTACCATTCCTTGAAGGGCCTCCTTTTGAGCCCATTTCTGAGATTGACATTTTACTCTGAAGACTGCTTTTCTTATCGCTATTGCTTCTGCCTGTAGGCTCTATTGTGTCACCCCACCCTTTCTGAGGGTGCTGCCGGACTTGGAGTGATCCGAAGTTCCTCCCTAAAGTTGTGTCTCGGTTTTGCACCGCTTAGGATCTGGTTCGCACTGCCTTTTTTCAGGATCCGCAAACACCAGAGGAGGTGGCTTGGCATGCCCTTGATGTGCAGTGGGCGGTGTTGGAGTATTTGGCTAGGACTGCCCCTTTCAGGCAATCTGCCCGCTGGTGCTGGGCGCAAGGCTTCGGTGGTTTCCATTAGCCAGTGGATCCGTGTTGTTGTCTCCATGGTTTATGTGGCTTCTGGCCTGCCTGTACCTGCGCACATTCAGGGGCGGTCCACTAGGGGTTTAGCGGCTTCCTGGGCCGATGCTAGGGGGGTTTCTCTACAGGAGATTTGTAGGGCTGCCACCTGAGCAGATCAAAGCACTTTTCATCAACCACTGGTTGAATAGCTCCCACCCGGGGTTGGTTCCTTTGGGGTTTTGTCAGTGGGCATGTGAATTCAGAGTTATTAAAGTGTTTTTCTGCACTGTTTTTTGCTCGCTCTCTCATTGGGACCTTTTCCCTTTTGCTGCTATGGTATACCTCATGAGGTAAGTACTGGGACGAGGAAGAGTGGACCTGGAGGTAATGCTCTTATTACTTACTGGTAATCTGCATTACTCCTAGTCCGACTTGTCCTCGTCACAGTACTGATGACCCTCCTCTCCCTCCCTGCGGGGAAGGTCCCATGCTCCGGCTTGGTTATGTAAACTGGGTGATGTGGATTGTCCAGGTGCAGAGTCCCAGTCTGCCCCAGTCCCCTCCTCCGCCCTTTTGCCTTTGCCTTGCCCTGCCTTCCTTCTGCTCTTCTTTATTGTGTAAATGACACTAACCGCAGAATGGCCCCCAGACTCGAAGGAAAACCCTGCAGCACCGGCGGATGATTAACCCGTGGACTGCGATGAAAGGCACCGAAGGGTCCAAGGTAAGCAAGTGTGCAAGTCGACCTCCACTTGTTCTCCCATCTCCCACGCAATCATCAGTAATCCCTGATATTTACGAAACACACGCTGGGTTGCCACGTTGCCCTGGCGAATCGGCGTTGTTTGTTTTTGGAAACGCCGGCTCTAACATCGTGTCAGAACATGAACATGACACTGAATGCGCGGTTATCCAACTGGTTAAACAAATCCATCAAAGGCAGTTTATGTCGGTCGAAGACGGATCTTTGACGAACCTGAGCCCGGTGCTGCATCAGGAACTCTGTCATCCTCATCCCCTCTGCCTGCAAAATACCACCACATCCTTAGTAATGACTCAACGCACCTATCTGCACTGTTTCCTTCGATTGAGTCCGTGTTAAGCACAACGATTTTTTTTCAGCTTTTACGTGCGACTCTGGTACCCAGTGTGGCACTGTGAATGCTGAACCGACCTTGGGAACAACCATAGGTCCTGGCCTTTCCACTCATACGACAAACTCTTTATTTTTGGTCAGTGATGCCGAGCTAATGCGTATTCCAAGTACACAGGCACAAAACTCCACTAATGAATTAATGGCAAATCGGAACCTTAAATGCGCTCTTATTCAACACCATATCAATCCTCTGCAGATTCCAACAAAGCCGGGGGCAGTGATCCAAAGTGGCGCCAGTGTTGAGTTGCTTCAGCATGCCGACGTAATGGAAACTAGAAACCTCAGCGCAAATTGGACCCAAGAATTAGAGGTGGCAGTACTGTTTCTCACGGAAATTTCAGAAATGACCTTCGACAATGCAAAATTAATGACTGCACAAACTAGCGTACACAGACCTGCTGCATGTTCTGGCAATGCAGATTTAAGCTCAATTGCTAGAGCACGACGACTACAACGTGTAGTTGAGCTAAAGTCACAACTAATTCACTCAACGACAAAAGAACCAGTACCCTGGTCAACAAATGTAAGCATTCCATATGCTAAAACAAAGTTTTCTGCCGGAGGCACAGGCCCCTATTCAAGCTAGAAATCTCTCTGACACCTTCACAGTTTAATTTTTAGATTGTACGCATTCTTCATCCATTGAAAACGAATCCATAGCTCCTCATGTCCTGCAACTGAGTATTTCCGTAGAAGCTTTAACGCCGCTAGAACATTACTGTGAAGCTGGTTCTTCAATTGCACTTGTTCCTTTCACTAAATTGTATGAATTCCCTAAATGGCGCAATTAGTGACCAAAGCGCAATGTTTCTAGTGCAAAAAATTGAAAAACTTGAACTTTTCACGGGAGTTCTGCAATGAAAATTGAAAGGGATGCAGACATTTCAACAGGATCGTTTAAGTGACTTGGCTGCTCGGCATCACTGCCAAAACGACACCTTAATAGAACGTCTCCTAGAGACTGTGCATTGGATGCGAAAAAATGTTAGCCGTGATAAGAGGGGAACACTTCAATTCGTTCCTGCCGACGATGAGGGAGTGTCAACCAGCATCCTGCCACACTCCAGTGTCACCAGACACGTGAATTTGCAGCCCCAGTCCTCTTTAAATGAATCTGCTACATCCCAAGATGTCCCGAATTCTACTTGGAACTCGGCTGCTTCATCCAGCGACAAAGCTTGACAGATGACAACCAAGAGATGTCCGTCTCCAAGTTCTACTGCGACAAGCAAATTGATGCATTCCAAAGCCACCTTGGCATCTGTTCAAGTACTGGCAAACGCGCCTAGTTCTAATCCGCTTTCTACACATGACGAAACCGGTGACAAACTTAGAAACCCACAAAATTTGTTTAACATTTTTAGTGGCCCCGCAAAAACTATTGCAATGATTGAAAATTCATCAACGCTGCAAAAGGTTGACAAAAAGGCAGCAATGCAAGCACCAAAAAACAAACTCCAAAAGAATGTCCGTCAAAATGTGAAAAAATGTATAAGAAACATCACCACTCCAAAAAAACTGGCCCGTTTGATCGTAAAACAGGCTCAACACGGAAAGTTCCAGATTCAGCACCAGCGCCAAACCTCGCCAAAGAAAATTGTTCTCAACAAAACAAGCGATCTGCAAAATGTGAGCGTCTAGAGTCTGACGAAAAAAGTACTTCTAGTTCCACTGCTGCAGAACTTGTCGACTAATCGGTCAACTTATTTAATTGAAATAGATGACACACTTGCATCTTCTATAAATGACCATGAATCTGGAAATTTAGAATCACAAGATGAAAAGCTTAAGAATGCAAAAGTTTCTTCAGCAAACAATCAAAGCAGTGATGTTGTACAAAACGGAAATGGTAAAGCTTTGTCGGCTCAATCCTTAACTCTAGGTTCCAAGCTCAATCCAAAACAAACTTTGAATCAGCGGAAAAATGAAGTACAGTATTGATCTAGAGTACACTGCAACACTAGTTCAAATAAAAAACATATGCCCATGGAAACTCGGTTTACAAAATATTCAGACTGATGAAAATGAGGTCAATTTTAGCAAACGTTTTGAAATTATTTGCTTGTATACCTCAACTACGAACAATATCGTCTGATGACATAAAAATCGTGGAGTACCCAACAGAGAAAACTTCCGACCAGGTACTGCTACATATCATCTCTTCTGCAGTGAAAAATGTTACTACAAGCAATTGAAGAGCTACTTGTCTTCCAGTTTGACATCACTTTGGCACCCGAGTTAATAACTCACAATGATCAACTTCCCCTTCAGGAAAGAAAAGATGCAGAAGTAAATGAACATCGATGTGCTACACTGCGAAAATTGTTGACCTTTCCCCAGGAATCTCGGAAAGGATTTGGAAATGAAGAGAAAGTGGCAAGAAGCAGAAATGGAAATCAATCTTCCTATGGAAATCGCCACTAACCATGATTGACGCGGACCACCACTGAACAGATAGTGTCATGGAACACACATGGATTTACACATTTGTTCAATAATTTCACGGAACCAATAGATGGTGTTCTTGCAATTTGTTTGCAAGGAACTTGGTTGCGTGATCCGCCGACACGCAATGGTTTCGCAATTTTCTTAAACCCTGCAGGAAAAAATGATAGAGGTCGTCCATTCTCAGGTTTAATCATCTTATTGAAAATTCATAATTGGCTGACTACTATAGCTTCATTCAATCCAAATCCGTTTGTATAAGGAATTCTTTTGCAAATAGATTCCCCCAATATGACCATGAAATCCCATCTACTATTGGTCAACAGATATTGGAATCCGGCAATGATCACTCCAAAGACCTTCATTAATGCAGTAACACATTTAATTGATGAATCTTCATTGGCCTATACCAATTTATCGGTATTAATTTGTGGAGATCTTAACTGCAGCTGGTTTAAATACTACTCTGAAAACAACACAAATGTACAGTTATCTGAGACTGCAGTAGCCCTAAGAGGACAATTTTGGTCACAAGCTCCCGCACTACAGAACTGCTATGGACAATGGAAACATAAAGGGCGACCAGCCATGCAATCCAACGTGGAGAGGACTGCACGGTCATAACACCTTGGACTACATTTGGGCATCACGAAATGTCTTTGAAAGATTGGTTTAGCTTCATGTAATCTCGATGGGAAACGGCAACCATGATTTGCTGCTTCTTGTATGCAAACTTGAAGGCGACGAACTACCCGATTGACATGATGTCCAACTATCAACAAATGCGGCCGGAAACCGCCTGACAACAAACGGCATCTTAATTCAAAAACTGTGCCTTGGCCTTATCCAATTGAATAATGTTGAGTATTCACCCTTGCTAACATGGCGGCACAGGTAAACTCCAGAATAATTGGGCATACTCCTAAGAATTTGTTTAGCTATGAAATTGCACAGGCAAAAAAGGCACTAAGAAAAGACCTGCGATCGATAAAGAAAATAAAGTACCTCCCGGACATTACATCAAGAAAAGTCAGCGAAAGACGCCAGGTATACCGACATTGGCTCAGATCTCATGCCGTGATAATTGAACAAAATCGTGCAGAAATTATGCTCAAGCTGCTGATCACCAAAAATATGTGACACATCTGGCCGATTTTATACCATGGAATCTCAAAATCTATACTTTTTTTTTTTTTTTTTTTTTTTTTTTTTACTTCAAATGAAATTCCCAGTGGAACTTTGGTTGAATATTTTACAACAGCATATAAGAATCTAAATCATAAGTTCCAGAAAAAGTACAAAATTCTGCGAAAGCATGGGATATAACACCATCAAGGAAAGACATTGAATTAGCTATACAAAAACTAAAAAGCTCAAGAGCAGCGGGCCCAGACCTAATCTCTAACATCATGTTAAAGAAACACAAAGAAAAATGGGCCAAATTTATTGAATGTCTATTTAAGAAAGTGTGCAAAAGCAATTATAATACCGATCTACAAAAAGGGGCGCAGAGACATTCCGGCTAACTATCGTCCTATAGCCCTACTTGATACTATTGGAAAATCTTTGATTCTTATCTTCGACAGAATTTGGTTGCATGGACAACTGAAGCAAGGCTAACACTCTCGACAAACTGGTTTGACGGCAAAAGTAGGTATGGAAGTAAATCTTACCCTACTGAACATCTTAAAACTAAACGCCCTACAGTCAAAGACAAAAATATTTTTTGCTTTTGTTGACCTGTGCCAGGCGTTTGATGCTATCAATCGCGAAAAACTATGGGCCAAACTCTTAAAATGAAATTGCCCTGCTCAACTTCTAGAACCAATCATGGCCCTGCATACTAACACAACTATTCAAATAAGAGTGAATAATCAAGGTGATTTGACCCCGCCTATACTTGCGTTCAAGGGAGTCAAACAAGGCTGCCCCTTGGCCGCAGATCTTTTCAAACTATTTATAGCGGACTTGCCTGCCTGGCTCACTGTTTTTCCCCAAAGATAAACGGTACTTTAATCAATTGTCTTGTTTATGCAGACAATATAGTGTTGATCGACCAAACTCAGATTGGTCTACAACATCTCCTGAATCGTCTCAACGACTATCTTCACACAAATGAGCTGACTCTAAATGCTGAAAAAACAAAGATCGTGTGCATTGGAACAGGATTCTCAAATAAATACAAAAAATTCATATGGACAATTGAAAATAATTGTTTAAACACCGTAAAGTCTATTAGATATCTAGGAATAATCTTCAATGATTCGATCTGTCAAACAGCATGGATAAACGATTTCACAAATAGAACAACCAAATTGGGCTTACGAGGAGCAAAGATTAACAAAGACTCTGCGAAATTCTCTATTGCACCAATTATGATGTTTTATCTTCAGAAATTTGTCCCCACAATTGCATTTGGTGCAGAAACAGGCTGCAATCTTGATTACCGCCTATGGCAACTTCTAAGAAGGCAACTTTTGGAGACGAGCTCTGAGGCTAGCTCAATACATCTCAATGGTTGCGTTGAGGCATGAATTGGCAATACATTCTCTCTACATGATGATCATATGGAAATCGCTATCCACCCTAAGGAAAATGTTTCTTGGCTCTCAAATTCCGGCATGTTATATCTTTAACATTGGAAATGAAACGGTGCAATCCAAAATCTTTCAATCCTGGAAATCAAAATTGGAAGCGATAATGGACACTGCCAACATAAGTCAAGAAGAGCTACTTGAACGCCCACAATATGCCAAAAAGAAAGTTAGAATCCTGGGATTGGATTTCAAATAATGAACAACGTCGAACTCTTAAAACCATTCTTCCAGTATCTATAGGATCTTTGAAGCTACACAACCAACCAAAGTACTTATTAAACTGTCCGTTGCATCACCATAGGAATCAGTTTTTAAGATTCAGGTTAAATGCATTGAACACCAAAGAAATGCTCTTGGCTCAACGAAATAAGGAAACGACTGACAATGTATGCAGATTCTGCGAAACAGGAGAAATTGAGTCCCTCAAACATCTAATAACTGAGTGTACTGCACTTATTACTCAGCGTGAACTGGATTTGGGTACTTAAGAACCACAAATATACGAAGCAGAAGAATGGTGGGAACTTGTAGCCGGCCGAAATATCAAGTTATCATGTAGCTTAATTAACTTTCTTGACATGATTCTGCGAGTTGAACCACATGAGGCTGTGACACACGACTAAGCTTAAAGTGTGAAAAGCTTGTTTAGCATATAGACTGGCTAAACCCTCCAGTGAACAAAACTTGAGATTGTTAGAAAATTAAATTCAAATAAGGATGATTAACCAATGTAACAAAAGTTCGATATTGATTTACCGAACTGTAGTTTTTACAATAATAATAAAAAAAAAAATGTGGATTGAGGGGAGGAATTATAGGGGATAAAAGAAGGTCCTGTGTCAGAGGCAGGGGCATCATGAGGTAAGCACTGTGACTAGGAAGAGTAGGACTAGGAGTAACGAAGATTACTGGCAAGTAATCAGAGCATTCTTTCTCACGCCTTGTCCACTTCACAACCTTTCTGCCAGTAGATCGTTCCTTTCCCGCATTCTTTCTCCCATTCTGCAGCCTTCTCCCTCTTTCTCGCCCATTACTCATCCTATTGCCCGCCCCTCCTTCTCTACTTTTTGGCCCACGGCGTGCCCTGGCTAGCTGCTCCCTCCCTGGCCCTCCATCCTTCTGATTTCTGGTCCATTGCTGCTTCTCCCCACCTCACATGGTGACTAGTTTCATTTTTTTGTTTTGTTGTAAAAAAGCTGTTATTTATTTAAATGGCCTTTTATTATGTGTGTTTTTGAAATGGTGTCAATTTGGTCCTAAGTGAAAAGATCTTTTTAAAAAGATCGTTTCACTTAGACTGATTTAGGAGCAATCTTTCTAAATCCAACTGTCACGCCCTTGCCGCACACGAGTGCATGCAGCGGCCAACCGGCAGGTCGGGACACGGAAGCGCAGGAACAGGAGAACGGCTAAGTGTGTGGGTGCATGTGTGTTGTGCGTATGCATGTGTTTTTGCTTGGGGGGTAGTGGGGGGCAACGGGTAGTGGGGGCGGGGAGGAACAATGGTGGGCTTGGCGGGTTAAACCCACCTTTTATCATGCAAAAAAAAGAAACTGCATAGAACCATCAATATTTGTGTTTTGCAAAAAATGCAGATTTTTGTTGGTATTTTTGCAAAACTGCAGATTTCGCAGGGATTATTAAAAAAGAAAAACAAATCCCATTTCGCTGCAGTCAAGAAATCGCTGTAAATTGGGGGATCTGATTATTGTGTAACGGAGCAAGATATCTATAGCATTGCTGTACAATATGCTTAACAAGTTCAACAACAAAGATAGAATGAGGAGATTTTATAACGGGCCATTATCAGTTAAAGGCTAGGAGTAACTTGGAGAAGTCAGTTGCAATATTACATTTTCTAGGCCAAAAAATGTGTTATTTAGCACAATGTCTTTCAGGCATGCAGATTTTTTAGTTTTTTTTAATGCAAATTACTTTAAAAAATAATATAGGTACATTAATTGCAAGCGTTGTTTCTTTTCTTATTGTACTACAGTTTTCAACTATAGAAGAGGGTTTATAGTGATTTTTTTCGAATACAAAAATGTCGAAAGCCATTTTTTCGAAAAAATAGCGTTTCTTATTCGAAAGGGGGGTTCCCCAAACCCCTTTTTAATTTTTTTTTTGTTTTACCCATTTTATTTTTATTCCCAGACCCCAAAATAAATATAATTTTTTAAAAAAAGAATTCGACATTTTTTTTTCGATATTATTTTTTCGACATTTTTGTCTTTCGACATTTTATTTTGTTGAAATTATGCCCGACCACCATAAAAGAGGGGTCGATGGGGCAGAGCTTCTAGAGTGTGGGCGGGGCTGCACATCTGGTTTTTACTTCAAAGGTGCCAACCCTACCTTGGATTGTAATGGTGTCAGGGAAATTGCTTCGGGTGGTTGGGGTAGCAGATGGGTGCCCCTGGTATACGGTTTCCACTTGAGAACGGGAGGTATTGCGGGGGAATGCATTGCAGTGGGCTTGGTAAAGGGAGCTCTGTCTGGGAGAATTTGTGCGCGCCTGTATTGGGACTGGGGGGGATTCGGGGGGGTATGTGATTGGGAGGGGCTGGTGAAAGGGATGTATCACTGGGATTAGTGTGCAGATGGGGAAGGAGAGGTGTCCCTGGAAGGTTATAGGGTGTGTGAATGGGACAGGGGAGGTGCCTATGTGGAATTGGATTGGATGGGGTGGGACTGGGGAAGGGAGGTTGTCCTTGGGGGGTGGGTGGGGGCTAGGAAGGAGTGCATGGGGGGGGTAAGGCTTGGGAAGGGGAGTTGTCCCTGGGGGATTAGTGGGGGCTGTGTGGGGATGGGGCAATTAGTGGGGGTTGTGTGGGGGGATAGGGAAAAGAAGGGGTGGTGTCCCTGGGGGTTTATGGGAGTGTGAACGGGATAGGTGAGGTGGCCATGTGGGGTTGGATGGTATATGGGTGTGGGACTGTTGAAGGGCAGTGTCCCTGGCCGATTAGTGTGGTGTGGATGGGAAGGGAGGTGTCCCTAGGGGACTATTGGGGGTTGGGTATGGGGAAGGGGAGGTATCCGTGGATGATTGACGTGTGTATAGGGGTGGGGCTGAGCAAGGGGATAGCTGTTGGAAGATAGGTATACAATTAAATTTGCCTGTTCCAGTTGCTCTGTCAATGTTTGTAAGCCAGAAAGCCTCATCAGCATACTTCCAACAGTTTGGAATGTCTGCTAACAAGCTTTTTATTGAGCATGAACTTGATCTCTTGTAGTTTGCATGACCCTCGTTAACAAAAAGTGTCCCTCCTAGTGTAAAAACAATGTATTTTCTGCTTACCTCGGATCTAGTTTGGGAAATTGACATTTTACCCAACCTTTGTTTTGAATTTACACCTTAACATGTTGTCTATAAGGCCCGAACTGTGTTGGTTCTATATTGCTTCAGTGTTAATTACTCTAGAACCAACTCTGCCAGAGGGTTTGTCCCCTTGTTTTCATATTGGTTCTATTTCTTGTTTTCGTTTTAGTTACTTTTATATGTTGTGTTGTACTCCAAAATTAATTTGATTGGTATCTTCTTTGAATAAAAAACTGTAGTGCCTCTGTGGGGATGGGCCCCTTAATCGCCTCAACCCAAGCAGGCCTACTGCCGGAGGAGCAAGTGCACATTTTGTACGCAAAGCAAGCTTATTGTACAATTATCTAAATAGCAGTTAGATGGTGCTGTAGAACCAAACTAACCCAAGTCTTAACAAACCTCTTATATACGTTTTTGCAACAGTTCAAACACTCCCAGATACTTTATTACAATCCAACCTCCAAATGTGAATGGACAAAAACCTCTTTAAAGAAATCCCATCTTTCTCCAATTCCTACACACTTAACTACCATATTCAGCTCATGTATGGAACACAACTCCTAGGATTTGTCCATGGTAGGTCATGATATCATAATTTAGTTAAACATGTGTATGCAAACATAATTCATTACTAGTAATAACTGGCCTAAGCCCTTTTAACCTTAATTGCACATGGTTCACATAAATATTTAAAGCGATATGAAGGCTGGGTAAATAAGTTCTCTTTGAATTAGCGAGAACTATCTCATTCGCCAGGTCACTGGTTTCATTGGAACATTTTAATCTAAATAACTGCCATTTCATTGCACACAGCAACCTGAAAATACAATTGAAACTCCCGGGTTCCAATTACTTTAGCCTTGTGCATTGACTTACCAATGTTTTACTGCTGTCCAAAAACAAATAGCGAACTCTGCATTCACGAGATTACATCTGCTGTCTGCGATATTTATCAGACCATAAACCCCATGGCTGGCTCCTTCACCTGAGCTGACCGCGAAGGTTGAAGTTACTTATTTACCCATCCTGTGGACTCTGAAATCCTGCAGCATCAGTCTCCCAAAAGTTACAGTTCACTTTGCAAACAGCCCTGACTACCGTGTTTTAAACCATTCGTAAAAAGCAATCTACACTTTTGACAAATTCACTACGTATTTGTATCGGTGTGCATGCATGCTTAACTGTCATATTTCCTTCACAGTGGGTTCTCTATGGCCAGTCCTCTTCCTTGCATGCAAATTAAATGTCCCCGTCTGTTTCCACATACTTGGAGAACCCCATGTGTGAATTGTTTGTTTCACTTAGTGTTTTGTGTGCGTGTAAGCTAATATATATCAGTTCTAAACAAAAAGTAACACTACAGCAATATGAAGTAGCAACATCGCACTCAGTTCGTCGCACCCCCAGTCATCAATATGGTGCATGCAACATGAACCCCGCTTGCTCGTGGTGATCTTTCCTGACCACCCAAACACCTCTGTTTTGAAATCTGCCACTTAATTTGTGCTCTTGGGGGGATCCCGGTTGGTGGACAACATAAGGTGTACACAGAAATGTATATGGCCAAAACTATTACGTCCTCCTGATGAACTAGTTGTATATCAAAACGCATGTCGAGGAGAGGACAACCAGCCAAACTAGAATTGACCAACAATGACATTTAAGTGAAATAAATCATTGAGCAAAAAAAACACAAATGCAACAATTGAAATGACAGCCAAAAGTATAAGACATCAATAGCCTAAACTTTAATTTTATTTGATGCACTTTGATAACTATACATGAGATCTAATGAGAAGAGAATGTATGCATTGGACTAAGGTAGTCCTCGACACATTCAGAGAAAACCAATTAATGAAGTATTTAATGGAATAAATGTCAACTACACATCTAATAAACCAACTAAGAACATTTAACCTTATGTACTTGCTTTGAATGTTTTCATAGAAAATATTAAATGAAGCCAATTATCACTTCCCAGAAAATACCTGTAACTTCTTTTGTTCATTTTTTCCTTTTCTTCTGATCTTTTTTCTTTAACTGAATTTCTAATAATGATTTTGAAAAGAGATTGCACATAAGCATCCACAACATCCAAATATTTAACAAATTTCCGGCAAGTCAAAGCAGGAATCTCCAGCTGTATGCAATGCAGCCTTCAAATTCACAATTTTAAAGCATAGTGCCCTGGACAATTGTCACGCTGTTTATTTCTTCAATGTTTTCATGTAAGGTTTTATCAGCAGAAAGTATAAGCTTTCATACTGAAAGAATGAACTATGCATTTGTTTTGAGAAACCTATCAAATGCAAGGCAACCCAAGAGCATCCAACTTTTAGCCACGTTGAAAGAAAAGTAGCCACACAATTTGAATCCCCTTTTTGGTTCATTTAAAAAAGCACTGCATAAGTATATAAAGGAACAAGAGTGCCCTCATCCAGAGTTGCCTCTTGTTGGAATCAGAGCGGTTTGTGCTCCGAGACGAGAATTTGCTGTACACATCCTGTTATTCATGGTTTGTTAACATAAAACAGTCTAGTACTGCATGCTGCCTTTTTATATGTACACAAAATAACCTATTTAAAACCCAAATAACATAACAAGCTCAGTGATGTAACACTTTTAGGCTTGGGCACGTTCCGTCACATGTTAAGCAAATACATGTGACTGCACATGTTAAGCAAATACATGTGTCTGCAAGTCTTATCATTCTCGGCGGTCTTATTTGGTAATCTACTGCTTTTCTGTTGGGAAAGCCTCTTATTGCGAAGAGATACACTAGACACTGTTTTGGTCTCTGGGTTTTAAATGTGACTCGGCTGCCCCAATTGGTCAGTTTTTTGGGGTTTTTGTTTTGTTGTAAAGAACATGACCTCCTTTTTGTATGAGTTCTGTTCTGCTAATATTGCGAGTGCTTTAGAATGAGGTCTGGGTACGAGTGGAGGGATCCATTACGTCTGACATCTGCCTTGTTTTTTGTGTCGATGGAACATTTCCCTTCCTTGGCAGGGTTGCATCCATGCCTGAAAATGGCTGTTTCATTCTCTGTCTGCAGGATTGCCGCGTGGCCGGGTGTTCTTATAGGGCTGTTCTGAGAGCATTATTGCTAGACAAAAGTGGGTCTGCGTGCAACCTTCAGAGGTAACTGGGTAGCTCCAAACAGTTATTGAAATTCGGCGGCAGGGCCTTGTGGTGTTGACTAACAGTAGCTTTGTGCATATTCATTTGCCAACCTTGTCTCTTGACCATCACGCTGCTTGTTTTAAAAGGAGAGATTACAGTCTTGCTTTTTCTTCTAATGGTATAGTTGTCTCCCAGTGTGGATGGACCAGTTGATGGCACCCAAGAACCTTCATCTGTCGACATCAGTGATGCCCTTACACAATTTCTGGATTGGTGTAAAGAAATGGGGATGAAAATGAATCCAAAGGTAAGTGGTTTCCTTCTGGAGGAGAGATTTGGCCAGCAATGATGAATTGAGTAGACCATCAGAGGGTGGACAATCGAAAATGTGGGTTCTAGGAGTTTTCTGCAGTACAGAGCTTCTGAGGGCTTGCATGCTTGTTCTTCCCCTGCATTTCCCAATACCTTCCCGTCAATAACGAGTATTTGTAATTGGACTAGGAGGACAGTGACTGAAATTAAACAGTCCGCAGGACCATTTTCCGAATTCTGTTTTCCATAACCATTTGTAATTTCAGCGTTTTGTTTTTCTTCATGCTGCTTCGTGCCAGTTAACTTTGGATGGGGTTGTTTTTCAACCTGTTTACAGAATGATTATATAAAGAGGTTTGAGATTTTGTATGTCTTTCACATCTCAATCTCTAAGTCCTTTTTAGATTTTGCTGAATGTATTGAAGGAAAATATCAGACTTGAAACGTGTACAATGTGTTTGCTAATCGCTAAGCCAGAAAGCTGTGAAGCTTTGCTTTTCCTTTGTGCCAATGTCCTGATAGTTGAGGGAAACAGCAAGGCTAGACAAACTAACGAGCCACCATCTAATGGGGGAAGATGATGATGATGATGATGATGTAGTTGAAGCACCTCTGCGCATGCCTTTTATCCATCTGGTTGTAATCTTCTGAGATTCACTTGCCAAATGTGACTCTGAAAATTGTTGCTTAGCAGCAAGTAGAGAGCCCAGAGATTGCCTACAAGCTTCCCTTCTTAAACATTTGGCTTAAACTGTTGATGTTGGCCACACTCCGTTATTCCACAGACCAATCTAATGGAAGACATCGGCCCGGAGTCTGCGCGCAACTACATGGATATCATTCTATATTTTCTGTGACAGGCATTGCAGTCAAGATCGGTAAACATTGATCTTGACATTAAGAATGACTCGCAGATATTATGCAGTTGGATGAAACCATTTTCTGTGAAATTTAAAAATGGCTGCGTTAAAATAAAATGCCTTTTTCAAGCTCGACGGTTGTAGGTGATTTTGACACACAAATACCAATGTGTACATACCGTCCTTTTTTTAAATGATTTTTTTTAAATTTTAAAATCCCTTCGCCTGGCTGATGTAATTCATGCCCTGAACTTCACCCGACACACATTCTTGTCCATAACTTGATTGCTTCACACACCCTCCACCTTTCCTCCAGCCTCCTCACATCCCCCACTTTGCTCTTTATCCAGCCACTGCCAGTTGCACAGGCATTGTGCCCTTCGGTCGTGTCTTCTTTTTAAATTTTCGCATTTATAGGAATTGAGACTCCTCTTAAACGAAGTACAAATGTCACTAAAATCCTTAAGAATGGATTTACTAAACAGATCATTTGTTAAAAATAAAGTTTGTAACCAAAACGATAACCAAATGGAATTAAAAACAATGGTCTCAGTAGCTCTCGGAACAGTTGAAAGATTGTAATACACTTTTAGAGCAAGAGTTTTAGCTTCCTATTAGCGGAGCGTACAGGAAGTGTCATACTTATTAAAGTAAGTAGAGCATACATGTTTTGCGGTAGGCATTTGAGCCACTAAGTTCTGTAATCTTTACTATCACTTTTGTTAACAGCAGGGAATGTCTAGATTGAGCAGGAGGCAAAGTATAAAATGGTTCAAGCGAGTGTTGTCTTGCTGTGTCCTGCTGCTACAGTTTCAGTGAGATTTGTCTGTGTTGCCATGATATTCATTTAATTGGTGTCAGAGTATAAGCTCTTCTTGTGCTATGAGCTTTATTCATTTTTTTTGGTGGCCGAAGCAAGACCCACACCCTAGAAGCCGGAAACTACAAAAACGGAGCCTTGCGTATTTGTTGTGCAAGTCCCGAAAGGACATCTTGCCTTCAGTAAGTTATACATACCAAATAATTTTTTTCCAATTGCATCCAGATTGCTTCATTTTCTAAAGACTTTATATATTACAAAGTCATAGTTATCTCAAGGGTGAAACAAAGTAGAGCAATAGCACCAAAATCTAAAAGCAAAAACAGCGGATAAAATCTGCAAAAAAAGGGAAGACGCTGGACATGTCTAATAATGAAAAATTATATGTAAATAATGTGTTCTATGTTGAGTGACAAAATCAGGAAGCTGGAGTTGAAATCCATCATATGCCTACGAGAACGGGGAACATTACAGCTTTCTTTCCTGTTGAGTCACCTGTAATTGCTACTGATACTGCCTCCTCATCGTGAATTGAGATAACACGGCCACATGTTGAGGAGATTGTTGAAGGCGGTACCGAAGAGGATGCCTGCCACTACCTTATTCTTAGATCTCTGCTACTCTCTCCAGGAGAGTATTGCAGCAGCAGTTGGAAAACCTTTCCTACATGTCACGGAAGGAACACCAGTTGTTATAAACGGGCAAATACCAGAAAGAGACATGATCAAGGACCCCAACAGACTATTGGCATCCCCAAATCTTTTTCCACAACTTGATTCATTAGGTTCAATTGAAGAGGATATTGCCATTGAACCAACTGCTGAAATGCATTCCTTTATGGTAACGATGCAATTTACCATGAAAAGTTAATGAGGATTTGACATCTGATGTACCCCATAGGCGAAAGACTGCATCCATTATTGCTACGAATCAAGAACATTTGGTTAATAATGAAAACTCATTGGTATGTCACTCTAAGAAAGACAATGATGTATCACAAGATAGGTCAGTACTTGGTGGCCAGACACATGAATGCGTGAACGCTAATAAGGCAGACCCCTCCGGTGTTGCCGAAATATTTGTCACCCAAACAAAGGTGTTGGCGTCGCAGAAGAAAGGAATTACCAGTAAAAAGTCACGACCACCTTAATCAGATACCACCAAACCCCACTAAAGGCACAAGCAAATCTAGAAAGAAACTACTGTATATGAAGAAGCGACAATCTGAGAATGTGGTACTCTAACTAGCTTGTTAACCCACAATCGGTTAATAGCATTAATATGGATGAAGTCCCTGATTTTCCTGGATGTGAACCTGAAATCTTGAGGCCAAAGAGTTGAGCAGAAGTTGAATCTAGCTCCACTCCAGAACGGTACAAACCTGCAACCCTTAGTACGCAGACTGTACCAGCTAAAGGTTTCTATATAAACGCTGACCCTAAGACACTCACTATAAAACACATGAATCAGAAGGCGAGAAATCGCTGGCCTAATTGGTCAGCTTTTCTTCAAGTTTCAAGAAAATTCCACAGCAACAAGTATTGCTGTCTGATTTAACTTTTTTTTATTTTTAACCATTGGAAACCACGAACCCTAATGTTACGAATTCGACTGGAAAGTTAGGGCTACTGTAGAAATGATTCACAACTATAGCTCACAGCTGAATTGTTTGGGTCTGGAGTTGGATATGAATGTGGACGGGAATGATACAAATATCCCATCAAGCTTACCATCACCCAGGCAAATTGTGAATACCAGGGGAGAAGGTGGTAAACATAGATGATGGCAAACGAGTCCTGAAGTGGCTGGTTGGTGCATTGCCTACACTTCCTGGAAGCTCAAACTGAGCTATTTTGATATCATCCTGAAAT
The DNA here is from genome assembly GCF_040938575.1 of Ambystoma mexicanum. NCBI lineage: Eukaryota > Metazoa > Chordata > Amphibia > Caudata > Ambystomatidae > Ambystoma > Ambystoma mexicanum. The sequence goes on from NC_090921.1 coordinate 990,638,838, forward strand.
TCTTGAGGATTTGAGCATCTCCTGATAACCGAGCAGCCATTACAACTTTTATTGCAAAGCCAAATGCTTCTGTTACAGGAGACATGGATGATGTCAAAGAGATATATAGTGCAGACACCTGCTAGAAGGGGTGCAACGGGTAGACCCTCTGGCGGGTTATTGATTGGCATCAAGCCCTCGTACCCCGCTCGTAGATTGACATTGTGGAATCTAATGACTATACACTAGCAGTAGAGATTGAAGGTATCTGCCTGAGTAATTCTGGTTGTTTATTAGTCATCAATGTCTATGACCCTCTGGTTATGGATGCAACTGATTTCTATATTGGATGCACTCAGTGATCTCTTGACGAATTGGATAAAAGGAGATAATGAAATTGGGTCCTACTTGGTGGAGATTTAAATTCCTGCTTTGTATGTATTAAAAGCCTTGAAGCGCAGCTTATTGTGGAGAGTAGACATTTTATGAAGCAGACCTTCTCAAATAGGCAGGGCCGGAAATGGGCAAGATACTTGGGTGATCTGGAATGAAGTATGCTCAATGGCCGTGCTAACGGAAACTGCACAGGGAACTATAAATGGGCTATGGGAGACGGGCGGGTTACCCTAGATTATTTTGTTGTGAACACTGAGGGCTCGGATTTTATCCAAGGCATGAGTGTTGCTAGGAATTTCAGTGAGCATGCCATTGTTACCCTGTTTCTCAACCCTGGTAAACTAACAGAGCCCTTTTCCCGGATAAGAATTTTCCATTCTGGGACATTCAGAAGGACTTGCTCCCTTCTTCTTCCTTTTTTTTTCTTAAACCAATTCTCTTAATCTAATAAGAGTCTAGGCACAAGACAGTCTACGTATTAGACATGAGGCGCATAGACTTGACTTGTAGGTAGCACAAGTTATAGCTCTACATAGCGGCCATTTTGGGTCGCTGATGGTTCACTGTTGTTTGTGCCTTTTATGTTTGAATATCTATGCATTTTTGTTTTTTTCTCAACAAATGTTGTTTTCAAATAATTATTTTCCTTGCCCTTCTTGGGCTCTGATTTTTTTATTTACTTTTTTACTGATTTCAACAAAAAAATGTAGTTTGTGCATATGTTTATAGAGATGTTGGTATAATTTATTGCGCCCTTAGTAGTTGTTTCATTTGTTTCTTTCTTCTTACTTTGACATAACAATATTGTTAGGTTGTACACTTTAGCACTGTCTGTTTAAACCAATATATACACAACCGTCTTTTACACTTGAGACTGACTCATTTGTTGCTTTCTTTTTACTTTATTTCAATATTGTTATGTTGTACACTTGAGGACTACTTGTTGTTAAAACCAATATATACATATCTTTCTTTGACACTTGTGACTGATGGGGTGTTTTTTTTTTCTTGTGACTGAATGTACAAATGAGTTTTTGAAGACGGATTGGACTAGGAAGTTCTGTTTAAACAATGTAACCTAGGTGTACCAATCCCATGCGTAACAGTACCTTCTTTTCTTGATATATGTACATGCCCTATACTGTTACGCCTCCCTATGGGCAGACTGACGCTACCATATAGTGTCCTTTTTTTGTTGACTAAACTAACAGTGTACAACAAAAGATTGGTTCAGTTGAGGTTAACCATGCTGGAAACCAGATTATGTGGTCTGCACAAAATGTGGAGAGGGCAACCAATCGCATCAGTAAACTAGGACCGGATCTCTATACGTATATCACAGAATTCGATATAGATTATATTGAAAACTGGTTATACCAATTTTCTAATGTAGTGGCTGCTTTTAAATTTACTTGTACTATATACAAATCCAAATGTGGCCTGCCCTATGAAAAAACTATAAGGGATCAAAAGAGAGGCGTGCATCGGAATATTTGTGCAGCCAAAAGCAAGGGTTGTAACCATACAGCGTTTACTAACATAAGGCTGATAAATATACAGGAATTGGGGGTGTTGGTGGTCGCCTCCCATAAGAGTGCTGGCTGGTAAAAAAATGGTAGCTGTCTTAAATTCCTGTAACAATAGAAATATTTGGAATATTCTGCGGGAGGCAAAGGGAAATAAGAGCGCTTGAATAATAAATCTGGTAAACTAACAACGGTGGATTAAACACCTGAAGTCGCTATGGATCTGGTGGAAATAAACATCAGCTTGTCCCATAAAGTTCCTAGTAGCAAAGACTGGATCTCCACTGATAAAGCAGGTATTGTAAATCAAATTGTCTGACTAAAGGCATCTAGGTCTCTTGGTCCCAATGACCTAGCAAGTGCTGTTTAAGGAGGATAACTGTGGGCTGGTATTCTGGAGATTGTTTAAAAGGTATTCAAGACTGGCATTATTCCACAATCTTGGAAAACCGAATTTTTAATACCCGTACTTAAAAAAAAAAAAAAAAGTGACAACTGTGCCTGGTAATTATAGACTGTCTATGCTAGACGTAACCGGCAAACTGTTTGCGTTATTTTTATGGAGGAGCGTCAGAAATGGTCTAAGGCATGTAACATCCTTGACCGGTTTCAAACTGGTTTTAGCCCTGGGTGCTCCACTCTGCATAATCTGAGGCTGATGGATATGTAAACAGAGGGGCGAAACAGGCCGAGCCTCTATTCACTCATCGTTGACTTCTGGGCGGTCTTCGATTCAGTATGCAGATAGAGGCTGTGGCAAAAACTTGAATATCTTGGTTGCCCAGACCATTTATATTTCCTGAATATCTTTCATGAGGGCACAACTGTGCGGGTCAAGTTAGATCAAGAAGGGGCCCTGTTGCGCCCATTTGGAAGTATTAGGTGAGTCGAGCAGGGTTCTGTCTTGGCTCCCTTACTTTTACTTTTAATTTATATCTGGCTAACCTGCGAAATTGTTTAAAAGTTATCCTCTCCTGCCCACCAAAGATTGGACCACATCATGTTGTATGTCTCACATATGCTGGTAATCTCATGATATTAAACTGCACCTTTTCAGGCATGATGAGCGGAACAGAATTGCTTGCTACAGTAAATCAGTTATGTATAAATTGAGCAAAACTGAGATTATTCAGTCTTCCTCCAGAAAAGTACAAAGATCTAGGTTAACCGCTATGCGGGGTGAGGGGGTGTCAGTGTAGCCTATATACCGAATGTTATAGATAGCTGGGTGTGGAATTTGAGCCTAAACAAGGCTTTATTTAATATATCACGACTCGTACTAGAAAGGCTGTACAGTTAATGGAAATCATTTCAAATTTTACCAGGGGCTACTGTCACGCTCACCTGATCTCCACGGGGGCGTAGCTCATGCCCGAAGGATGATGTCTGCACTGGCTTTGCGCTGCTTAAATGAGGATGCTAGCCCGCGTCTTCCCTTCGTTCTCACCTCAGGAGGCGTTTGCCTGCAAAGTCGAAACAAGATATTAGCCAACTGAATGGAGCTGGTTTTGGCTTCACCTCTTTCCGATTTCCCTCTCTTCCTCTGGCTCACCTTGGGTTTCTTAAAAGTGAGCACTCCGTCCTGAACACTCTGGCAGGGGCGCGGTTTATACAGTCTTTCCAAAGATCAAGTTACTTCACTGATCTGAAGGAGGTTGCTGATTTGGAAGAACTGGAGTAAGCAGGTAAGTCTCTATCCCAATGGCTTCTTGGAATAGCTGCATCAAGTCTTTCTCGCTCAAGTTTAACTAATGTTCGTTCTTTTCTTTCAGGCGCGGTGTTGAGCGGTTTTCGGATAATGGACTGACTCTCCTTACAATGATGAGCAGGTTTTCTGCAGGTGAGTATATCGCTGTGCGAGGCGCGCTAAATGTCCTTTTGAATATCTTTCCTTTGCTGTATGTGACTAACCTGCTGTGTCTTTTCTGTTCAGCAGGTGCGGCGCAATTCCGGGAAGAAGATGGAAGAACCACTCGATGGAGTTCCTGGATGATGTCGAGGCGCGGCGCAATTCAGGATGATGGAAGAACCGCTCGATGGATGGAGGATGCCGACCCCAGGTGAGTGTAGCTACCCGCGTGGGTACCTTCTTTTCTGCTTCTGCAGATGCGGCGGCTCGTGAATAAGCGGAAGGTGAGGCCGGGATGTTAGACTGCAGGTAAGACCTTCGACGCTTTAATAACTCCTGTTCTTCTCTTTTCACAGGTGTCGATGGACGGAAAACTCTGGACTGGCATGGCAGAAGAGGTGCAAGAGCTGAACAGACACGGTGACCGTTACGCTGCAGGAGTGCAGAATACCGCAAAGCGTGTTCTGTTTGCAGGGTGCGGTTTAAATAGCCTTGCAAGCAGTTCCAGGCAAATAGTCCTCCTAACCGTATCCTGCCTATTCAGGTAAAGTAGTCCCAAGCCACACCCTGCACAGAAAGGCTCCGCCTCCCTAAACTGAGAATATAGTCTCATGAAGTCAACACCTACTATGAGCCTGGCGCCAGGACTGAGTCCAGGAGAATCTATTTGGGGCTTGATAAGCCCTTAAGGGTGCCAGTGTCGGGGATGGGGTCACCAGTTTCAGGCGTTTGGGAGCATGCACCATGACAGCTACAGCTTGGAGGGAACTTTTCGTCTCTACAAACAATGTTTTTTGCTTGCCATCATATATGGTTTAGTGTGTCTTTCCGTTATGGCGTGACATGGCTGCAGAGGCTGGAAGCTTGCTACTGGAGTCTAACATTAGGCCTTCCGCAGTGTATCCCCATGGAGCTACTGTGACTTGAATTGGGTCTTGTCTCCATGGTGGCTCTTGTACTAAATAAGCGTGTTTTTTTTGTGTACAAAATCTTTGACCTAACCAGAATGTCCTCTGCTAAATGTAATGGCTGATCTGCAACTGAGGTATGCTGTTGCATATGAAAAGTCAGTGCTAACATTGTTTGAATTGATTGGTTGGATCCCGGATTCGGATAAAGGATAATACGAACTCCAAAGGACATTTGAGCGGAATATTAAGAATTTGGATTGGTGTAATAACTTCTTGCATATGGTTAAATTGAAATCATATGCATTTGTATCAGATGTTTTTTTTTAATTATATGGTTAAAACATTCAACCTTTAATATGCAATAAAATAAAACGCACATAAAATGGCATTAAAATTCACGTGAATACAGATCAAGACCCATCTTAAAATCTTCAAACAAAAAATCAATTGGCATCAATAGCAATTCAGTTTTACAATAAAGCAAAAAGAAAAACGAAAACAGAGGAAACAGTTAGAATTTTATTATCTGAAGGACAGTTATGCAGTATTGTTTTGTAGGTTCAATGATTTTATAAAACTAACTACAGCAATTACAAAGGAGGTTGTCCGCCCAGCCAAACATGAAAGCCGTAATTGCTCAGTTCCAACAGAGGAAATTGTTGATAAAAATGTCTCAAACCAGAGCAGCCAAGCACTCCCCAGAGGCAGTTATCCAATGCCTAAGAGATTCATAAAAATCTGGTGCATTACAGAAGCGACATGTAACCTGTTCGGAGGATATCATACCATATCTGGCAAGAGGTTTGTTTGGTGAGTAACAAGTTCCATCAAAATCGTCGAAAAATTGCCCTTGTTTGTCAAGGTAAATACTTAGAAAAGGTGTTTATGATGCCCAATTTCGTATAGTCGGTGCACAAATGATTCAATGAAGACTGTGCATAGAATCCATTGTTTTAATCCAACCATAATTGTACAAGGATAATGTAACTTTCTGTGGATTGTGCACCAAATCTTCATTGGAACAATTGATGGTATCTAATAATGCATCTTTTTGAAATGGAACAAATCCAGGCACACCCTTGAACCTGAAGGATTTTGTTTAAATCTACGAACAAGGATATGTAACGCTCACCTGATTCCCACAGAGGTGCAGGTCTGGCTTCGAGTGCTGATGCTTCTTCAATGGTGAAGCGCAGGACTCTGAAGATGGACAGGAAGGGCCCTCTACTCTGGCTTCTCCGGCTCGCAGGAATATTCCCCTGTGCGTGAAAAGAGAGTATTACCTACTGACTGAGTTATGCTCAAGCCTCCCACTCTCTTCCAACCCTCCACGATACCCTTCCACGATTCCCCGTGAAGTCTCACCTTAGGGTCTGAAAGGACGAGCTCTCCATCCTGCTTCTGACGCAGGGGCGCGTTGAACCCAGTTACTTCACTGGATTGAGGTTGGATGTGAGTTCAGGTAAGCTTGATTATACTGGTAAGGCGCTGTAAAAGTTCTGTTGCAAGTTCAAAAGTTCAAGCTTTAAATAATAATGTGCATTGTCTTTTTTCAGGTGATGAATGAAGATTCCTTTGGAGACTTCTTGCAACAAAGCGCTGATGTTGATGTCTTTTCCCCATAGGGGCCGGGGTTCGGAATGCCGGAGATATGGCGCCGACCCGAAGTGAAACGTGCAGTTCCAGTAAAGATCTGGTAAGTCCTAGATGAGCGCTCAGGTAATGTTTTTGCATTCGCTCATCTAATATCTTTGTCTTTTTTCCCCATAGGGGCCGAGGTCCTGCTTGGAAGCAGCAAGACCCGAAATGAAATGGGAATGACCCAACAGGTAAGTCTTAGAAGTAAACTGAGCTTTTCCTATTCCCTTCCTTCTCTCACCTCCTTATTCTTGTCTTTTTCTCTAGGCTCTGGGAAGTGGCTGTGTATCCGGATGATCGCTGCTGAAGATGGAGGAACCCAGGAAAGGTGAGTGAAATGCAGCGCTGCAGCGATCGTAACTAAATGCTTTTAAAAATGTCTTCCCTTTCAGGATCGTCGGTGATGTCTCCGTGGTGCAGAAAAGCTGGTAGGTCTCTTGTCTCCCTTTGCAGGTGACCCAGAATGCTGACAGGCGTGGCTGAAGTCCAGATGCAGGAGCTGACACGGTGAGCGTCCAGCTGCGAGGAGCAGAACAACGCGAAGCGTGAGTTGCTGATCGGGTGTGGTTTAAATAGCTTTGTAAGAAGTTCCAAGTGTGTATCCTTCCTCCGATCAGGTATGTATCCTTCCCCGACCACACCCGGGTGGAAAGTAGTCCCACAGGTAAAGTAGTTCCTATTCAGGCCTCAAGAGGGCCTGGATGTGGCAGCATGGTCTGCATCAGGTAAGTGCACATTAAAACACTTGAACACATGTCTAGCTTTATGAGCCTGGCGCCTAAGGCGCCAGGACAGAGGTCCAACATGAGCCTGGCGCCTAAGGCGCCAGGACTGCGTCCAAAGGGCCCCAGCTTGGGCCCGCTGGCACTCCCCTGGGGGAAATGATGCCTGCCTCTGGGGTTGCTGGGTCGGACCTGGCTCCTTGGAGGTAGGCATCATGACAGGATCCCTGAGTTGGACACAATCTTCGGGTATAACGATAAGTTTCTCCTTTCTGCTCTTGCTTGTAATGAGAGCATACCTAGTTCATTCCTTATGGCATTAATGGGCAGAGCATTTGGGAGTCTTGGTGTTCTTCTCCAAAAGAGTGCCTAAAGAGCTGATTAACAATTCGTCACACTGAGAGGATAAGTTTCAATGCCATGAAGTAACTTTGACACAAGGTTGCCCTCATAAAATGTTATTGCGGGTTTCAGAGAGAATTTGCAGTATTTTTGATCAACCGTTATTAACTGGGAGGAAAGAGCATGAACACCATTCTTATACCACTGTGTTTAATATAAAGCCCTGTATAGGAATCACAAAACCAATATAGGTCAAAGAGGTTGTAGTGTTATTTTTGCGTCTCGCATCTTCCAGTGATATGAGCTCTTAAATTTGGTAAATTTAATAACTTCAGGCTTTTCGGGATTAATCCTCAAAGAGTGAGCTTCAATATCTCTAACAAAAGAGGTTATTAGGTACTGAAGGCCAACTGCGGTGAAATGAAATAATAAGAAATCATCGGCGTACGCCAAGGATCGCTGTGTTAGGTGAAAATTTGGGTGAAACAAATATAGCAGATTTCAAGCCATCATCGGCTAGATACAAATTAACTGGAAGGAGGCCAATACGCACCCCTGCCTAACCGTGCATGCAGTGGGAATTGTTCTAGAAAGACCACCAGTGTGATTTGAGGCGTATATGTATATTGGTATCTGTGTAAAGTCCCACAATGAGCCTTAGGAGACCAGACCAAGCTTCAGACCATACAGCAAATCTGAAGCTTGAGCCAGAGTCTGTTATGATCAACTGCATCAAACTCTGAGATTGGGATTGAGAGACGCAACTAAAATTGTTTCGTACTTCTCGCCCCATGCTAGGTGTTGTAAGCAATTCACCATAAGATCACTTAAACACATCTGTAAGTGGCACCTAAATCCCATTTGCCCGATACCGGAGAGTTGGCAGTCCACGACGCAAGATGATTCAGTAATATCGAGGCAAATACCTTGTTTTCTGCATTTTTGGATTGTAATTGGTCGGTAATTCAGGGGACATGTTCTCTCCCCTCTTTCGTAGATCAGTATTACCAAGGCAGTGAACATTGAGGATGGCAGCTCATCAGGGATAAATATGTTTTGAATTGGACATGATAAAGCATCAGCCCAAAGATTTGTCTCTCTCCTACACAAAAAGTTAGAGAGACCACTCTGACCCGGGGCATGAGAAGAGCGAAGATGCAAAATAGCCCGATGTACTATCTTACTATCTCGGGCCCAAAATCCTCCATTTCAGGCACTTAAAGTTGTTGTCTACTAGAAGCATAGTACCTTGCTCATGGTCATCTCTAACGGAGTGAACAGTTTTGAAACAAGCAACCCATACAGAATGCTCTAGTCCTTGTTTCTTAGACAGTTGAAGATCACTTCGGAGTCAGTCTTTTTGTCCGTGAGTTTCACGTCCAATATTTGTAGGACTGGCGAATCTTTTTGATGAGCAGTTGAGCCTCATCAGATGAAGGGCCCACTTGAGATCTGAGACATCTTATATTTTTTCTCATACCTCTTCTTGGAAATACCATTTCGTCGTAGGTGTGGGCATTTAGATCAATAATGCCTAGTTTTGACGACTTACTCATCTTATCAACTTTAACTTATGGCACAGGAGGTCGTCCTCAATGAAGTAACAAAAGTACCAAATTCATCAGAGGCAAGGGTGATGAACTTCTCTTCCTCCGTAGAGAGACCCAGTAAGTGTGGTAGATGATAATTTAGCCAGGCTGCAAGGTGCGCATTCCAAGAGATTCTGTATCCGGCCCCACTAACCACCAGATCCCAAGGTTTCTGTTATGTCTTATTAATGTGGTGTTGCACAACACGTGGTTATTGAACACGGGGGGCCGTTGGGAGAGGCCTCGGTGGCAGGTGGTGGAGGTGCTGCTGCTGCTCTGTGCGCTCTCATTCTTAATAAACAACATACCGCTTGATGTCTGACTCACAGCATCATCCTTACATCATTACACTGGCGACGAGGATGTAAACCGCACAAGGGGGTGGAAGAGAATATAGATGCCCCTTCGTGCAGCAGCAGGGACCGGCAGCAGCTCCCCCGACTGCCCGAACCCGAGGTGAGGGGTGAAGGGTATTTGTATTCGCTGCCACCCCTGAATCTACGCCCGCATTAGGAATGAGGGTAGAAGAAAGGAGGCCCAACCATGGGAGGTGATGCTGCTGGCCTGAAAATATTAGAGGAAAGGACCCTAAATGCTGGACACCATGCTTGTGAGCGTCATCCTTTCACGGCGTGCATTGTTTGAAGCGTTGCCAAGACAACATCAATGCGCTGCAGTTCGTGGCAGAGGAAGGAATTGTTAAAAAGCAGAGTTTGTTACTAATGATTCCAAGGCCTAAGGATATTTTAAAGTGATAGTACTGTTGTGTATGCCAAGATTTAAGACTATTTATTGTGATCTTGTCAATAAAGCGCAAATAGGGGGAAAAAATAATGTTTAGGAAAAAGGAAAAACGAAAGGGTAACGACAAGAATTGACCATGTCCACAGCAGCAATACGGTCCCACGCCCGTTCTTAGCTGAACGTGGAACAATGCTGATAAGGTGAGAAAGGTGGAAGAAAATGTTTTGAGACCTACACCATAGCCATTGGTGGGGACAAGTTTAATCCTTCCAGGAAACAGTCTTTGTTCCTATATAATATGGGCCCAGAGGGCTGCAGCGTATTTGATGGCTTACCAGAACCATAGGGTGAAGGGGGGGTAGAGGACCTGATGATTTTACCCTGGCAGTAAGGAAGATTGAAGAACATTTTGAACATTTCTGGCAGTGTTTTGGGCCATTCTTCCTGTGGGGCCAACTGTTTATAGTAAAAACTGATCAGACCTTTGGTACAGATGTTGGCTTGGGGTAACTGGTTAAAGGGTTAGCCCAGGATATCTAAATGAATATTATGGTTGCAGAATTATGATTTTCAGATGTGCTGCGTGCCTGGTAATGAGAATATGGTGGCAGATTGTCTTTCTCCTCTTCTGGTGGATTGTGGTAATGAAGGTGAAAAGATGGAAGGAAAGGAAGCGGAAATTATTATTGCCAGTATTGAGCAGGGTGCTTTGAGTGAAGAAGAATGGAGTCTGGCGGTGAGAGATGATGTAGTGTTTAGCAAAGTGGCAGAGACTGGGACAGGGTGGCCCAGCAAGACTAATTTGTCTAGCAAATGTGAACGTTTTTATGAAGTGAAGAATGAATTGCCTCTGGTTGGAGGAAAGCTCAGGAGGGGTCATAGTGATGCCTACTGAAGGCATCAGGGACAAACTGATAGAAATTGCTCACCAATGGCAACGTGGTGTTAATAGCAGGAACAGGATGCTGAGACAGAGTTACTTGTGGCCAGCAATGGATAGAGGGGTAGAAAGAGGAATAAGGAATTGAACGAGCTGTTTAGCAAGTGACAAGAGTAGAGTGACCTGTGCAGGTGAGGAGCCTTGGCAAAAGCTTGCAGTGGACATAATGGGACCCATTCAAGGGCTGGATGAAGGTTTCAAGTTCATTTTTGTCTTGATGGATTAACACTTGAAGTGGATAGAGTGGAAGGGTGCAGGGGAGGCAACCACTGTGGAGTTGGTGTCATTTTTCAAGGAGATTTATTTTAGTGCGGGGTTTCCCACGGAAACTTTAACTGATAATTGGGTGCAGTTCTGTTCAGAAACGATGAGGACATTTTTGCTGAAGTTTCGAATTAAACACATGCGCACAGCCTTGTACCACCCCCAGAGAAAATGTGGTGGCGGAACGTGCCAATACATTTCTTAAGGGTGGCATTCAGTTGGCTGAGGTTGCGGTTGTTGTGGAGTGCGGTTTTGAAATACAGGGTATGGAGCTACTGCATCACAGCCCACTCAGTTACTAAATTGTCTCCTTGTGTCTTATTGAAAGGACGCCAGCCGGGGACGAAATTGTGTCCGGGATGGATGGGGTTGGCGTACATTGTGAGTCTAGAACGAGAATAGGTGATTAGAATGGTGGAAGAGGTACAGTGTCTGTATAGAGAAGTGTTTGATGAGCATTTCAAGGTTAAGGAACGTGAGTGGCTGGTTGGTGATTGGATTTTGATCAAGAATGCCAAGTATGGTTTCAAATGCTTAGAGAGAAAATTCTTGGGCCGTAAAAGGATTGCGGCAGTGAGGAACAGCATTGTGGTGGTTGATGGAGAAGAAGTATGGTCAAAGGGTTGGCTGGCTTTGTGAGGCGGGGTCGGTTCCCCCAGGGGCGGTGAGGGTGGTAGTGTTGATCAGGTCGGATGAGGGAACATCGGCGTCGGCTGGGGGTTGTGTGAGTGGGATAGCTTAAAAATTCCCCCCAAGCTCAAGGATATTTTGTGTTTAATTCATTAATTGGCTCGGTGATTGAGTCAACATAATTTTATTCGCTGGCTGTCTAATACTAGCTGCATTTTGTTTTGTTCCTCAACTTCCCTTATCCCCCTCCCCAATTTGTTGTTCCTTCGTAAGGGGGGAGATGGGTTATGTCTTATTAATGTGGTGTTCCAGAAAACACGTGCTTCTGGAACGCAGGGGCCTTCGGAGAGAGCTTGGTGACAAGTGGTGGAAATGCTGCTGCTCTCTGTGCTCTCATTCTTAATAAACAACTTACCGCTTGATGTCTGACTCGCAGCGTCATCCTTGCCTCATTACAGGTTCCATTAGGATTCATATTCATGCTCCATATTGATGTCTAACGCAGCCTCTAGCATGGCAGCATCACTATAATTTGTGGATGTGACTATAAACCTTGTGAATTGTCCATACATCACCTGTTGACAAAAAATATAGTCCAAAATACTTAGTCTGTCCATGTAGGTGCTACAGCAACTGAGGAGAAAGTAATTTAAAATATCCAAGCTCAAACAATTCAACAACTGCCTACCATTTCCCCTTTTGTTGGCGGTCCAGCCTCCTCTCCTACCAACCTCTCCCAGCGATTCAAGGTTGAGGCAGTCTGAGTTTAGATATCCAAACAGCCCTATATGACCCTCAAAGATTGGTGGACGAATCCAACAGGAAACTAGTGAGATGGAGTCCAAATCCCCCAGTTTGTCATGCCAATAAACATTTAAGATCAGGAAATTCATTAGTCCCCTGTTATACTGAATATGGGTTGCCAATATTCCAAAACACAGCTCATATGACCCAGTTATTGATATGTTGGGGGAAGAATTAACACCTGTTTTTAGGCCACCAGAGGGGCGACCAAGAGCTCCTCGCAATGCAAGTTGATATGAAAGATGATCAAGCGGTTACAGCAACCAAGTCTCCTGTAGAGCAATCACTAAAAGTTTGTGCTTTACGTCCAAGTTCAGCATTTGTTAATAAGTGGCCATGACCTCTTGTGTTCCATGAAATTAAATTGAACTGTGATGTAGAAGATTTGTGAAGAACAGAAGGAATTCACTTATGCTGTGAAGCATTTAATAACCATGACCACTTATTTGTCTGCTCAGAATATGAATCATGTTTCTTAGACGTTGTATTTCAGCCCTCGAAACAGGCTCCATTCCCATGTCACAAGTTTTGGTGCTATTCCCACATGACCATTTGTATTGAGAAATATCAAATCCAAATAAGTTTTCCCTTTCCTACGTTATGTGTTCAAACACATTTTGATTTAAGAAAAACAATGGAGTTGCTTGCTCTGGAGTGGTTTGTGAAGTCTTGCCTTTGCAAATCATTCGATGTAATTTCAGAGAGACTCTGTATTGAAGAGAGTAGTTGTAAAACAGTTGTTTTAAAGTATTACAGGCTGATTTGCAGGCAGTAGACCTCCAAATAATATTGCATATGGATGTTCCTCTAAAGTGTGTTACTCATTAGACAAAAGACCTCTTTGTTTTGGGTTTAAATATGGCTCACGGCCAGTGATCGAAGTGAGCAGGAATGGTCGGGAGCAGGTATCCACTACTTTTATATATCCGTTTACCATTCCTCTACTTTTTACGACCATATTCACCATTCTATATAGATTTGTCCATTCACGTCCCATTTCAAGAGTAAAGTTGTAATGGGGGCCTTCGTTACTAGTAGCTTAGACTATTGCAATGCCCCGGCTGCGACACCTTGTCACATGTTGCACTATGCTATCACCTACCCTCTCCCCTGCCAAGACCACAGGTCCACTACTTTGTTCTGTACACTTCTACCACTGCTCAAGCCTTTTCACGAGATCAGGACCCAGTGGATTTTGAATGGCTAAGTTCTTACTTGAGTCAATAGAAGCACCATTCACCATCTGGGATTTACCCATAGCCCTGCTCATGAAACAATTAATAGATTCTGTATCAGACTGCTGTAATTTAAGTGATTTTAAGGTTGTCCTGTTATTAGGGCTGTCTGTTAGTGTAATGAAGGTCGCTCAATTTAGTAATCCAGTTTCAGATAGACATAGGTCTCGTCTGGGGTGTAAGGCTCGGTCGACACACCTGTCCTTACTAGGGAAGAACAGCGAGGGACACTCTATCCTAGTAACAAAGAAGAAAGTTCTTGATGACTAACCACATAACTTAGTTCAGATTTAGTTTTGGCTGCTATATTAGCCTCACCACCCTTTACAGTGGGAAGTGACTGATCAGGTTTTGTACCGAACACTGTGCTCGTAGTTTGAGATGCATGCCCCATGCTTGGCCCACTCCAAACCGAGCAGGAGCTGGCTGTGCCATGTTTATAACTATGTTCACATTGTCAGTATGGCCATCCCTCATAAAGCAAGTTTTCTTCTGTCCAATATTGATGGGATACTGTGTTAATTTCAGGTAATGTCATGTGGATGTTGTCTTAATTGTAGATGGATCAGGTTTTGACAAGGCATCTTTTGCAATGGGCTGATCAAAGAAGGAAGAAATATTGTCTTGATGGACGATTTTGTTTTAGAAGGCATATTCTTAGTTTCCTGCTGTTACTGATTTGTTTTTGCATTAGATTGTTTTCTCATGTATGTTGGTAGTTATAATGGCTAGGGAGAAAACGTGTAACGGAACAGGAAGCCTCGGTATCAGTCGATATTAATAATTGGATGGTGCGTTGGTGTTATGCGGATCACCTCTTCATTAGACATGGAGTCTGTAGATCGCTATTGCCTCATAAGGAGGTTATCTACTCAATGCCAGAGTGGCATGTGGTTTTTCTCTATGCGTTTGGATGGGAGGTTTTTCCATAACACAACCATTCACTCGAGGTTTCCCCAAATTCAGACATCTTCCGAGAAGCTAACATCCTTAACCACATTTCCCCACCTTACGTTATCCGCATTAGGCACTTGCTCAACATCTGCTGTCAATGGACAAGATTTCTGTTGGAAGCGAAACAACTTGGTCGCAATGTGTAATTTTATATGATCGAATTCGAACAAAGCGATTTCAAGGCCATAGTTGGTTTTAATGTCTGTCTTAAGGCCTCCATAAAGAGAGACCAGAATGCATAAAACTTGATTCATCTGAAGTAAAGTTTGATGAGATGGAATATTATTCCATCTGAAATTCGTTCCTGGGGTTGTTGAGTCGTCTTGGTTGAACTGACACAGGGAGAGAATCAAAAAAAGGAATCCGTACCCGACGTGGTGTTAAGGCTGGAGGAGTGTCAACGAAGCTAACCTCCAGAGTCCACATTGTCACCCGTGACGAGCACTTTCCCTATTGGGATTTGTGAAATTCCCTGAGATATCGGTAAAGAAAGTAGTGAAGATGGTAATGTTAAAGCCGCCGAGTTGTGTCCAGACTTTTATTGAGGGGGAAAAAAAGATCTCAGATTGTTTGCTTGTGTTAGTCAGGGTGGCGGTTTCTGTTTAACAAAGCAGGGTGCAGCTTCCAGAGCATCAACATGTTCAGTCATCTTGGAGCCAGAGTTAGACCATGGTTCTAGGTTGCCATGGACCACCTCTGGAAGAATGGGGAGAGGCTAATGTATGGCTGCCAACATGTCTGCATGCAAAATGTATTGGATTTTGTCATTCAGATTCATCATTGTTTTTCCCACTTCCTAATTCACACATGATGGTATTCGCCTACTCCCACTTTTAGCAGACGTGGTGAGATTGTAAGTGTTAGAACTGAAAGAGGGAGGACAGGAACATCAAGTCAAAAGTTTCTGTAATATTACACCAAAAATTAAGGCAGTCAAGATAAGATGTGGAACTCTTGCGCTCGCACTCCCAAACCGCCTATGTTTTAATAAAGTGCGTGCAAAGGGTGGAAGGGCTATGAGGTAAAGGTCAACGCTCACACTCCCAAACCAAGCGTGTTTATGGCAAACAGCGTGCAGAGGAAAAAAGAAAAAGGGCTATGAGCTAATGACTAGCTAATGACTAGCGCTCACGCTCCCAAACTTCCTATTGTGAGGCTAATGTACAGAGCTAAAGGAACGGTTTCCAGTGCTGACATTCCCAAGCACAAGAGCAAGTCCAAAAAGCACATGCAAGTGGTGAGTTGCTGTAGAAATCTGGAAACAGTCAGGCTTGAGTAGACATGAACACTTTTGACAGAGTTGGTCCCCGATTCATGGAATTATTTGCATCTAAAACAGGGATTTCTGTGCCATTCTGCCCGCAAATCTCCATTCGTCTAAAGGGATTTGCGGTCAGAATGGCACGTGAATCCCCGTTTTACACACAAATAATTCCATGAATCAGGGCCTTGGTCTCACCGCAGAAAAAATATTTTGTTGAGTTCTCATCATTGGCTCCGTACCTCAAACCCCAAATACAAAAAACACTGTTTGCCCACCGCGCCCTTTTCCCACTATAGAATCGCTGACGTTTTTTAGCCTCCGAAAAGCGCTAGCCACACTCGTACCAACACTGAGCAATCCGTTCTTCATATGGCGAAGCACTATGGCTCTACAACGCAAGAACTGCTGAGGCAAATGTTCCGGGCTTTATGTGCGACCTGAACTTCCAAATATCGAGGCGTGAGAGTTCCTCACTCACTGCTGTGCTGCTGGAGTCACTGAAGACCTAGAAGCTCTGGCAACAGACCCACTCTGTGGCACACGCGGCTTCCCATTCCAGGCACAAGGCTTCGGACTGCGGGCTGCAAGGCTCCAAAGCAGCCTCACAACCACAGCCAATATGGCCTTTAGAGGAAAGCACCTGACACAACTATGTTGAGCCGAACTGCACAAGCGAAAGAAGCTGAAAAAAAAACGCTAGAGCGGCCACTTCCGACGTAAGATTAGGAGCCTAATCTGATATGTTATGATTATAAGAAACCACAACCCCATCTGATTGTACGTCCTTCTGGGAATTTACGTCCTTCCAGGCAGCACTACAGATAAGGGGTGTATCAGCCACTTTTACTCCCTAAAAATAGGCAAATACTTCCAAAAAATAAAATCCGGGAGTAAAAATACCCCCTAACAAAAATAGGAAAAGACGCATGTTGCCTGCTTTCATCCACACAGCTCCATGAATATGTTTGGACTAGTTGAAAACATAGTGCCACAGTAAGAAACTCTTCTATTATAACTGCCTGATTTGAAGAGGTAAAACAATATCTTTTTATGCAGGAATACTTTGTGCAAAGAAATTTTCATTACAAAACATTTCTATCTTACAGTTGGAACAAATTTTACTTGCTAATAAAATGCTCCCATTGGGAATGAGACTTACTTTTTACTCACTAAATATTCATTTTACTCCCAACTTTAAAAAATAGGGAGTGCAATACTCTAATTTCAAAATCTTATCTGGAGCACTGCTTCCAGGAATTTACGTTGGTTCCTATTACTCCTGCTTATTAATAGTCTTCCTGTCATGTTTGTGATGGGATCTGCATTAAGAATGCCTTGGCGAGGGATTCCAAGATGACCGCCAGCTGAAGAGGTCGTGCATCCCAAAGTGCTCCGGACCGGCTAATGAAGAAAGGAGCCAAAAGCACCCAAATAAGACTACTATAAATCCGAAAATCCAGCTCCGTAGCAGCTCAAGTGTGTGATAATTAGACCCCTCACTCAAGCCCGAGTGCCCCAGCAGCCCGCAGTGGAAGAGCAGGAGATGTGAGGACATGCGGGCACTGGAGGCCCTGCGGAGCGAGCAGCCGCGATCCCAACCAAGCGTCGGAAGCCGGATCGTGGGTGGGAGAAGTGAGCCCAGCTCCCCCTGCTAGGGGTACTGTGCAGCGGACAGTGGCCAAGGGACCGCACTGCAGGTAGACCCGGAGAGCCGCAGGGGCAGTCCAGCCCTACCGCTTGAGGAAAGAGGACGAAGAGCGGAGGATGACGTAGCCCTGACCCAGGTACCAGCCGCCGGCTGGTGGCGGGAAGCTATGCCGGTGAGGAGAGGACTCGGAGGGCATCCCGTAACGAACGTAGCCCCTGCAGAGGCGATCCCTGCCGGACCTGTATAACAGAGGCCCAGCCAATGGGCCAACAGCAGGGCACGCCCCCGGAGGGGTGCGCCCGGTGAAGGAGTTAGCACACAGCCCCGTACACTGAAAGGTGGCCGGTGGACCTCGGAGGCGAAGGCGGCCTGGGAAGAGTGAGGGCGATGCGCCTCCCTGACCTTTGCAGAGCCGTTGGAAGCCCATCTGCAGTGGAATACTCTCCCCATAGCGCAGGAGCGCAGCGCTGAGGCCGACAGTCCCGCCGGGACTACCCCTAATACGAATAGTGAGTAAGGAGGTGAGGGGGTGTGAGGAGTTCCCACGATTGCTCCCCTACCCAGGGCAGTGAGCCCCCAGCTATCCCTGCAGAAGCCCTATGATCCTGTGGTCAGATGCTGGGAAGAGAAACGTGTGGATCACAGGGCCCACAGAGCTCCACTGAGCACAGAAGTTCCCACCAATATCACCCAGCTAATCACACGGGCCTAGTACCATTGGGGTCAACTGCAAAAGGTGCACGCTTGCTCCTGAATGCCCTCTTACACACCAAGGAGACCAGACCTTTGAAGGGTGAAGTAGAAGCTTCCCCGGGGTGCCAAAAACTGAAGTGTTGAGACTCTAAAGCTTTTGTTGCTTACTCAATCCCTGACACTAAGCCGGAAGCCAGTGCCTCCCAAAGTGAGCCATCTGGTGGCTTAGGTCACCAAACAAGAGCGGTTCGGCTCCCAGAACCCAGGGATCCCGGTCAGAGGCAACAGACAGTACAGGAGGAAGCAAAAGTTGGAACCTCACAGCTGGTCAGGGGGATCCAGATCAGGAGCACTGACCGCGAAGAAGCCTGAGGACCCAGCGTTGGGGAGCCCCCGGGAAGCGACACTTCGGAGTGGGAAAGGCGAATGGACAGCCCAGATGCCAGGAGCCAGAACCAAGAGCGCACCCCCAAGAGAGAAGGGGTCACCTAAAAAGCAGAACCAACTCGCTAAGTGCTGGAACCAGAAGCAGCTACGGGATCCAGCGCAGCCACAGTCATTGCTGGACCAAACCGAACCAGACTCTATCCCAACCTGAGACGCAATGAATACAGACAAAGAGGAACTGCTGAACTACCTGAAGGGTATGGAAATGAGAATGACAAATGCATTCAAGGCCCAAATTGGACAGCTCAAGGAAGACCCAACAGCCTCCCTGCAAGAGGTCCGCAAAGAGGTGAACGAACTGGGAGACCGGGTAGATAGAGTAGAAAATGGCCTCTCCAACCTCACAGAAGAAACCAAACAGACCAGCCAAATACTTGACCAAATAGCGGCAGCCACAAACAACCTCGAGCTGTAAGCTGAGGACCTCGAAAATAGGTCCCGTCGGTCAAACATCCGAGTCAAAGCCCTTCCTGAGACGGTCCTGGAGGGGGAACTCAAAGACACTCTGCAACAGATGTTTAGCAATATGCTGCATGACACACTGCCTGAATAAATTGGATTCGATAGACACCGCGTGGGGCCCAGAAAATCAGACCCAGGCGCAAGGCCCAGGGAGGTGCTGGTAGCCCTCTTCTGATACCTTATGAAAGAGAGTATTTTACGAGCAGCCAGGACTACAACCGACCTGACGATCAACGGCCACCCGATTCATCTATTCCAAGATCTGGCGCTCACAACCCTCCACAAGAGGCGAGACCAGTCACGAAAGCTCTTTGAGAGAGACAGGTATCTTGCAGTTGGTCATATCCGTTTGGCCTAATGTTCACTTGGGAAGGCAAAGCGAGGAGGATCAGCACCTGTGACGAGGGCCTGACCTTGCTGAATCTGGAGGAGGATAAAAACAGCCAGGACGCAGATCCGGCACGAAGCACTCTACCTACAGGGACCAACGCCTGGGAATGGTCCACAACACGGAAGAAACGGATCCAGGAAAGAACCAAAATTGTCGGGTCCGCAAGGCACCCAATCACGGCAAGAAACTCAACGAAGATGGCCTTAATCCATGCCACAATCCCTGAAGAGAGGCGTATAGTTGCATCCAACCCAAACACATGACTTAACGGCTAGCCTGGGCAGTAGCGGGCGCATCCACGCCTTGGAATCCACTCTGAGTCATGGCCCAAAATGGTCACTCGGAACCTACGTGTCACACAACAACCCAACACCCCAGATCGTTAGGGGGTCGGGGGGGGTCCTTCGGGATCTGAGTCGTGGGGAGCACAGGGGGGAGGGATGGAAGGGGGGGAGAGGAGGGAATAGGGAATCCTGGGTTCAATGTATAATTAAGCGATCCAGAGTCTGAGAGGGGCAGCATGGAATAGGAGCGGGTGGCGAAGGGGCGTCATATGGTTTAAGAAGAAATCGGGAGGAGATAAACGAGATAGGTGAGGGAGGCACCATAGTGCCCCACAACTTCATTAAAAGAGCGAGCAAACTTCCTCTACTCAGTAATGGCTGAGTCTAAGATAATTACTCTGAACGTACAGGGATTGAACTCGCCTATAAAACATCGGGTTATCCTGATAGGCTGAAAGCAATGCAGACAGCGATAGGGATTCTACATGAGACGCACCTCCTCCCTAAAGATGAGAAGAGAATGGCCCATCGATCCTTTCTGCAGCAATACTTTGCATCTACTGGGGGGGGGGGGGAAGGGGTAGCCATACTAATAGGGAGGGCTCTGGACTTCAAACAATCACAACTCTGCAGAGAGAGAGGGATGATACCTCGGGCTTGATAAAGGGTAGAATATACACAATCCTGGCCATCTATGCCCCTAACCAGCGTCAGGATGTGTTTATAATAGACCTACTGGGCAAACTGATTATAGGTGGGGACTGTAATTGTGTTATGGATGCACCGTTGGACAAAACACTCCCTCCCACAATAGCCGATCAGAAAAATGGGCACTGGGTCGCTTCTTCAGAGAATTGAGCCATTGAAACTTGGCGATTCTTTCAGGGGACCAACAGAGTACACCCACTATTCGGCCGCTCACCTTGGATACTCCAGAATAGATATGATCCTAGTCTCCGCGACATTAATCCAGCAAATAACGGAGGTAGAAATAGGAGTGAAAAATCACTCGGACCATGCTCCGGTGTTGGTGGGAGTAGACTGGGTGGGGGGGGGCTCGAGGGGCGCAACGGAAAACCGCCCTGGAGGTTAAATGAAATTCTCCTGAAGGACATAGCACTCAGGCCTCACATGGATGCCTCCATCAACAATTATTTTAAAGAAAATGACAATGAAGAAACAGGCTGGGGGGGTCATGTAGGATGCGGGGAAGGCGATGATCAGGGGAGAATTTGTCACAGGCAGCGGCGTGCGTATTACAGGGAAAGGACATTGGTG
This sequence comes from Ambystoma mexicanum, assembly GCF_040938575.1. Taxonomy (NCBI): domain Eukaryota; kingdom Metazoa; phylum Chordata; class Amphibia; order Caudata; family Ambystomatidae; genus Ambystoma; species Ambystoma mexicanum. The sequence goes on from NC_090921.1 coordinate 990,659,828, forward strand.
ACGCACCAGCTGGAAAAGGAGGTGAAGGACGTTGAAACCAAACACAAATCCAGCCGCTCAAAGTCCCTAAGAGCGCTCCGGAAAATCGGAGCCCAACTGGAGAACCATATTGCGGACCGGATTGCCCAGACAGTGCTATGCACAAAACAATCCGATTACATCCATGGGGATAAGGTGGCTATATTCCTCGCCGCAAAATTGAGAAAATGAAAAGCCCGGAATTACATAGCACAACTGAATGACAAGCACAGAAAACCGCACACAGCGGAACTGGACAAAATAGAAATAATGAAGCGTTTCCATGAGGAACTCCTAAGTAGTGAGAACCTTGATCCAGGAGGACAACTCTCATATATCGGCTCTATCCCCTGGGCCCAGATCGCAGAACAAGACAGAACCAGTCTCGGGGGCCCGATCTCGGCACAAGAGGTCAACTATGCCAGTTCAGCACTGACGGCAAATAAGGCCCAAGGTCCAGTTGGCCTCAGCAACGGTTACTACAAGACTTTCCATACTCACAGTTACTCCCGTAACTGACAAGGCTATATAATTCAAACGGAGAAGAGAGGAGGGTTATGCCCGATATGGGGAGGCCCATAACCATACCTCCCTTGAAGCCAGGAAAGGATCCCCACAGCTGTGTGAGCTATCGTCCTATAGCGTTGCTGAACACAGACGTAAAAATCTATGTGAAGATCCTTGCCACTCGCCTGATGAAAATCCTTCCAAACATAATACATGACGACCAGACGGGGTTTATCACGGACAGGCACACAGGACAACGTAAGGATAGCACTGGTCTTAAAGGCAGAACAAGCGTTTGTAGTGGCTGCCCTGGATGCTACCCGGGCATTTGATATCATGGACTGGCGATACCTGAAACTGATCTTGAAACGCTTCGGTTGCGGCCCGGAGTTAACCAAGATGGTGCTTGCCAATTACCAAAATCCATCGACAAGTTTCACGATTAACGGTCAAGGCCAGAAGACACGATGCCCAGAGCAATGGCACAGCTGGAGGAATTTGTGCAGGTTTCGGGATTCTCCTTAAACTTCCTTAAATCAAAAGCTATGAATATCACAGCAAGGAGGGGAAGTGATCGAGACGCTGGAGAGGGAATTCCCAGTGATCTGGGTGGGGGAAACACTGGAATATCTGGGGATGCATCTCACCAGAGAACCAAACAAGCTATATCGGGCAGACATAACCCCTCTATAGAAACAGCTACAAGACGATATGCTCAGATGGGATTCTCGGGAACTGTCGTGGTTTGCCTGCATCACAGCAGTAAAAATGACTATCCTCCCCCGTCTTCTCTACGTGATAGGATCAGTTCCAGTGCCCATACCTCCAGCCAAGATCAGAGAGTTACAAAACGCAATACTGAAATTTATATGGCAAGGTAAAAACCCCAGGATCCAAAAACAAATCTTAATGTGTCCCCCGCTCCTGGGTGGCCTGGGAGTTCCAGAAATGGACAGGTATATCTTAGCAGCACATTTGGCATCAATATTGAGGTGGGCAAGACCTGAGAATCACAAAGGATAGTGCAGAATTGAACAGTCGGCCTCGTCCACTTCCCTAATTGCGTTGCTGAGCCTGAAAGAGGAAAATCGAGAGAGAGGGCGTGTCATGATGCCTACCCCCGGGCATCTGGACCAAGCCCATCCGCCCCGGAAGCGGGCATCCAGACATTTAGTAAAATCTCAGAAGCCCGGGCTAGGGGCTATCTGGGTTCAGTCCTGGCGCCTTATTGCCTAAGGCGCCAGGCTCATAGTCATCACTTACCTCAGGCAGACCATGCTGCACATGCATCCAGGCCAATGTGAGACCTGGAAGGGACTATTTTTCTTCAAGGACTATTTTTTTACTCTGGTGTGGTTCTAGAGACTTCTTACCGGGGACTACTTTTGAGGCTATTTAAACCATGCCCGATCTACAACACATGCTTCGCGTTATTCTGCAGCGTAACGCTCACCGTGCCTGCGAACCTGCATCCAGTCTTCTGCCACGCCCGCCTCGCATCCGGAGCTCCTAGAAGAAAGGGGAAAATAGGAGAAGAGGTTAGGTTACGGACATTAATCTCATTCCTTACCTGATTCAGGATCTTGCACCATTCCGAGCCTGAAGGGACATTACTTCGACACGCGTCGCTTCGCAGCTGCAGCGCCGCTCCATTCTCCCCAGTCCACAGCATCTTAGACTCGGCGCTGCCTCCATCATTTTCTTCGGTGATCTTCAACACCTGGGGAAAAAAGACAAAGGAATAGCGAGGTGAGCCTAGAGAGACTACAAAGACAATCATTTTACCACAAGGCTTACCTGATTTACCACCGGAGGCATTAACCTTCAATACGCCGCATCTTCTTACGCCGCATCTATGAAGGGAGGACAAAACAACACGTTGAACTCAGGCAACTTTACCGGATAGTGTTGGGTAATGCAGACTCTTACCTGAACGCCACCAGCAACCTCCAGGCAGTATTTGTTGCCGCAAAATCACCAAGGGATGCAAGAGTGAGCATTGGACATTTTGAACTATTTAAACTTGGTAAACTCCGGAGTCAATAATCTTCCAGAACTCCAATACCTCAAACCAGTGAAGTAACTGGTATCTACGCGCCCCTGCAAGCCATGCAGGATGGAGAGCTCATTCATTAAAAACATAAGGTGAGGACACTATGTGGGAATATCGGAGGTGGCCAGCGGGGAGAGCGGGAGCAGTGGGGAGGGGTCTGACCTCAAATCCACGGGACTAAATCCCTTTCTCCATCCACAGGAGAATATTCCTATGAGTCAAGCACACGAGACTAGGCGGGTCCATCCAGACAGCCATCTTTGCCCTACGCTTCACGTTGGTAGAGGCCGCTGCTGTCTGGGTTCGATCGACGCCCCTGTGGTAACCAGGTGAGCGTAACAGCGTGCTTCTGAAATCGACAAAATGGTTGCTGCAAAGCTGGGACAAAGCCCGGAAAAGGAAACGCATCCCGCGTGGCCTGGGCCCATACACGCCGCTGATGCACAACCCAGACTTCACACCAGAGTCTCCAGAGAAAGTACTGGGCGGGATGGCCGGATGCCGAGACCCTGACCCTGAGGGACATGTACAAAGTTGGTTCCCCATTACTCTTCAGACTGTCAGCAGAAATTCAACATAGGGGAAAAGGAGCGCTACAGATGCACACAAATAAGGCACTGGAGGAGGGTGAGACCGCAAAGGGGGGCTACCAGACTCTGACTGCTCTCCGACGCTCAACTGACAGACTGCCTCCCATATAAAGTGAATTGGGAAAGAGACTTACAAGAGAAGCTAACGGAGGAGGAATGGAGCAAAGTATGGACACGAGCACATGGAACTTCCAGATGCACCACGATTAAGGAATCAGCTTACAAACTGTGCCTTAGATGGTATATGTCCCCAAACCGCATACATACGATCACAAAGACTTACTCACCAAACTGCTGGAGGAACTGCGGTGAGAGGGGCGACCTGTTTCACAAGTGGTGGACAACCTGTTTCACAAGTGGTGGACATTTCCCTAAAGCGTAGCTTGCGGGAAAGAAATACTAGGTCACATAAAATACATCTCTGGAGTTGAGCTACCGATGTCCCCAAAAACAATTCTCTTAGGGGTCCCCATAGAGGGAATATATGCAATGTCAGGAGCGAAAGCCACCCTCATCAGTCACCTGTTATCAGCGGCGAGAATTACCCTAGCACAAAATTAGAAAAACGAAGCGGGCCTGACATCAGCATGGTGGTGGGTCAAGGTTTGGGGCGTAATGGCCATGGAGAAGTTATGCGCACGCAGCACCGGAAAATACCTAAAATTCTTGACTGTCTGGAACCCCTTCCACAAACTGGTGCAGGGCAGAGAAGCCCAATACGTCAAACCTCGTCTCCTTTAGAACACACATGTCATTTGAGCCCCACTAAACGTAAGAAGAATTGGACTCAATCTTTAGCGAAAGAACTCGCATCTGTTGAACTCTGTATCGCAAAATTGTGGTTAAAGCTGGGGGGAGGGGCATGTGGACGGGGGTTGTGGGACTGGGGTCAGGGGGAAACTTGAAACCCTTGAAGGTAAAGGGAATCTCAAACGAACAAACATAAAGGTTTTGAACTTTGTTAATAACTGAAAGTTTTATGTCTTGATAACCTGTATGCCTTGGATCCAAAAATAAAGTTGTTTAATAAAAAAAAGTGCCTCAGGGAATGGAGATACTGTAGTGTATATATTAGCACCTTAGTATCTGTGAGGCATGAATGCCCGAACCTAGCCTCAATTTACATGAAATATCTTTGTGGATACGTACAAAATCTTGATTCACTGAAAGATATGTCATTTCGACGGTATTGTATGCACTCAAAGTAATACCTTGCACTATAGAGTTTGGCTTTTAGTAACTGCAAATTTGGCTCAGATTCGATATATTGATGAATGAAATGGCCAATTGAATGCACAATTTGGATCTGTTTTTTTTTTTTTATTTTTTTTATATGCAGCCTTTTATTTACTCATTAATTTGATAAATGCAATGTATGCATATTTGTTTTAGTATGGAGTTGTTATATGTTGCGATTGATCCTGGATTTCTATGGATGGTTTTTTATGTATGTGTATGTCTAAAATATTGAATGTGTAAAGTTCTTACCATATTACATAAAATTCTTAAAGCAATGCAAAAATGGTTATGGGGAGTACCAGAGATTTAGGGAAACCTTCGAGGTGCAGCGTAGGTTGTAGACTGGGACATTGACCATTTATAGACGAATGGACCATTAATGGCCACAGGGGGGAAATGGGTTTCTTAAGTATGTGATGCATCTCCTTAATTCTAACATTTCCCTCTTTTCAGGTTTGCATCTGCCGGGAGGGCACTGTGTCGGATTATGGTATGTTAGCCCAAGGAAATCTCTCAGCTGGTGAACTTCTCTTTCTAGTCCCCAGGTCGGCTCTCCTCTCCCAGTACACGACTTCCATCTCCTCTGTTCTTCAGAAAGGTACTTTCACCCAAATTCTACATATTATCCTCTTTCCAGACAAGTGGATCTGTGCACAATCCCTGTTACTTGGGCTTAGGTTGAAGCTGAAAGTGATGTAGTTTGCAGTTATGAAACCAGTTTGATCGAGCATGGGAGCAGAGTAAATGGTACTAAATGTTATAAAGCATAGATAATTTGGTCGTTGACCTCATCCTGTTAGTCACACTAAAGCACTAATGCTTGCTTTGTCAGTTTGTTTACCAAGTGTGCTCTGTCCTCTCGCTGAAAGCATCCTTCAGTTGAGTGTCCTCAGATAAATGTCATATGGTTCAACAGTATTTCTTCTCAGTAAAGTTTTGGCACTCTGGAGGCTGATTATCAGAGGATGTTATGTGGAGTTCTATTGTGGAGGAGATGGTGTTTGTGGGAACGTTTGTGTGGGCAAGGTGGAAATTGTTTTGAAGGGATGCTGGGAGTAAAAAGGTCAGTAATAAATCTGTGCATGGGCACTGGTCCGGTATCTAGAGGAACATGATTTGGGTGAGCTAGTGGCCTTCTAGGACCAATCAACTTACATGACATTCAAGTAAAACAATGTGTACAACCCCTGTTGACGAAAATAAGCTGTACTGTTTGTGACTAACGATTGGCAATGTAGATCAGTTTCTTGTGAGGGGCTGGACCCTGAGAAGGAGGCTGTTGTAGTAATCCAGTTTGCTTAGGCCATGATATTAACTTGGCAGTGTGACATAAGGTAGGAAAGGATAATGTGGATGTTAGTGGATACACACTGCGATCTTCCATCGTGAAATGTTGCAATATTGAGATGGTCTCGGAGATGTTAATAAGTCATTGTGTTTTTTGTTTTACATGCATGGTATCCTGTAGTTAATGGAGGTCGTATGCGTGGTTGAATTCATCAAACTGTTTATTCAAGTAAGGTAATGCCTGATGACCCTGGCAAAAACTGACCACCAGTCTTCCTTATTCTTAAGTCTCTTGTAGAGCCTCACCCCACTATATTGTGGAAAACTGCTGCTTTTGTGCCAGAACAGCCTGCTACAGTGAATATAACTACATTTCATAAGAGAACACTGGTTGCTATTATATAACTTAACATAAGAAGTAACGATCCTTAAATTGTGGGCATGTATTTCTCAAGGTAACCATCTACCAGTGAGAGCATCACCCTCGTCTGCCATTTTCTCTCCTACTCTCCCTCCCACCCCACCTTTCACTCTCTTAAATATCTGCATCCATACCATGCCACCAAAGGTCTGTCTACTTAAGCCTTTGGTTTTCAAAGATCAGTGACTCCCTCCCTCATTCCTTCCAGCACCGCTAAACTGTGTCCTCTCTCCTACAATTTATCGTGTAAACCCAATTCATCCTTCACTCTTATACCCTTTGAAGGATTCCTAACTTCAAAAATGTCTTGCATCCCAGGGCTTGAAATTAAGGTTGGATAAGCAGGAGCTAATAGCAGATCCTGGCTAGCCAGCATTAACCAGTAACAAGGAGCTAGTACATAGCGTTCCACAACTCTATCTTCAACTTAAGATGGAAACATATCATTTTGTCCATTATTTATGGCTCCTTGTGCTTTAAATGTCCATAAAGACGTGTCTTGATGTTTACTTCTAGATTGTCCCAAACACACAGTTACGTTCACATAGTTGTGTTTCTTCGGCATCAGTTGCCCTGGGGAGCCAAAAGTAGCTCCTGGTCGCGGTTGGTGTCAAGCTAACCAGGCTCTTCTAGGCTACAAGCAGGAGGTAAATGGCTCCCAGCTCCCCTCAATTTCGAACCCTGACATCCATTTTCTCTCCACTCGACTCCAATACTCGCCTGCAACATTGCATTCCTTGAGGGGGCATCAGCAACCATATTATTCTTTCCACTGGTGTGTACAACTTAAAATTCCAATCTCTTGAATGCTCTTTATCCTTTTCACAGTTCTCCTCACACCATCTAACCCCGTTCAGTTGAAAATGGAGACCAATGGCTTGTGATCACTACTCATTTAAAAATCTACCCCACAAATGTGCTAAACTTGCTCACTCCTCACAAACGTGCCAAAGCCTCTCTTTACCTCAAAGTAGCTCTTCTCAGTGCCTTTGTGTAGTTGATGCAAAAGCCACTGTGAACTCTTTTTGCCCACCCCCATCTGCCTGCCTTAAAACTGCACCTAACACATCCTCACTCTATCTGTATATAGAAATAAAACCGGTGCCGATTTTCAATAAAGCCCATCAATCTAGCACCCTGAATTCCCTTCCACCCTCTTCTGAGTCTTCCTGTGCCATGTCCTCCGCAGGCAATAGTACATTCCATCTGATGCAGATGTTATGCAGCGTCACTCACATGCACTATCTTCCCATCCTTCTCTGGACTGTACAAAGGGCCCCTTAAGTCCAGTGGAGGCACCGGAATATACCTTTCAAAAGTCCAAAGGTGCATCTATGCATATCCTGGTCTTTTTGTGGGCCTCGTTGCAGGTACTTTGTGGCATCCCAGGGTTCCTTATTGGTGTCATGAGCCATGGAAGTTGTGGGTAGCCAGAGTCACCTGCAAGTGGAATGGCATTTACTTTCAAATAGTCAGAACAGGGAAGTGCAACCATTAACTAAGTTGTGCATGCTTTTCACTTCCATGCGGTTATTTGAGTACACTATAGTGCCATTGGGGTGCATTTGATAATGCACAATAACTTGTCCCCATCCTGCACTGCAGCGTATGTATGTACCCCTATATTATGGATTCCCCAATCATCCTGCCACATCCCAATGTTGACATTGCATGTTGTGGCCTGTGCTACCTTTTTCTTGGCCATTGCAGTGTATTTTATGTATATTTGCTTGGCGTTTTGTATGTCTCCTGACTTTTGTGTGCTACAGGGTATGGTGGGGTGCTTTCCTTTCTGCTACCATGAGTGGCCACCTGAGCCTGAAATCATTGAGGGGTAGTGGATGAGGCACTCTACCACACAAATGCTTTTTCAGTTATGGTGTCCTATGCATTTTGGGACTTGTGGTCCTTTCAGCCCAGCTGCTTTAGTGTGCAGGGAGAATGGCGTGGGCTGTTTGAGAAGCCATATGCATCATGGTCCAGGACACTTTGTGCTACATGTGCATCATTGAGCGCCCCTGCTTCACTTCCACGTTCACCTTTGTGGATACATGCCTAGTATCCAAGTGTGCTGTCCTTTGTGGGTCTCCATGTGTGCTGGAAGGCTGCTGCTTCATAGAACCATGGCGTCATGACTTGATCCTGGGAAACGGGCGCAGCAGTGGGTCAGTGAGGTCTGCGTCGCATGTACATTGCACATTCAGAGAAGGGTATGGTCTCCAATTTCGAAACACATGCTCTGATTTTGGGGTGTCACCTGCATGCAGTTCACAGCTGCTATTACATTAGGTAAACGGCATAACCTCTGCCCTTCATGGCTTGGAACTCTGCACGGGTGCTGGGCAGAGATGCACATGGTTCAGTAGTGCATCCAGCACTCGTCCAAGCACTTTGTATAATGTTGTTTGTGACATGATGTGTAGTATGCCGATGGTGTACTGATATGTTCCTGTGGCACAGAAGTGCAGTGCTCATACTAGCAGAAGTGGTAGTATGACTGCTTGTATGTTGATGTATTCTCCATGTCCGACTGGATAAGGGTGAGCTCATCTGCAAATGTTTGGCGGTTAAGGCGATAATGTGCATCTGTCTGTGTCCAGGGCAATGGTCTGGCTCTGGGTCTAGGTGCCTCCTTTGGCCCTGGTGGCTTCCGTTGTTGCTGCTGGTGTGCTATCCTATGTAGACCCATCTATAGTAGGAGTCCCTGGATATCCTAGTTGGCAACTGCCATGGGCTGCATGGTGCTTGGAAATATGTTTGGGTAAGGTGTGTCCCTTACGCTGTTTGAGTCCATTGGATGCACATGTGGCTTCATTCGACATTTGGTCTTGCGACTTAACCTTGTAGGAAAGCACATGCTCTGTCACATTTACAATATCGCTCGATTAACCATATTAAGGAATTACAATTCGCTTTAACATTTTATAATGTGCACTTTCTATATTTGTGTGCTATGTACTGTTTATATCCATGAATATAAGTTCTTGAATATGCTTAGATTTGCTAGTAATGTGGAGAATTTCAGTTGCTTACTTAATACATGTGTAGAATCACAATGAGTACATTATATAAGATCATAGATCAAACCTAGTTTAAAAGTATTGTAAAATCACGATTAAAATTTAGCATAAAATTGTGTTCAACCAATATTTCTCTAGTGGTCAAGTCTATTGGTGACTTTCGTTGTTAGTAAGATTGAGTGCCGATAAGAAGTTCATTGTTGCTATGTTTAGAGAGACTCTTGATGCATTAAAGATGTGGAGCCATAAACTCTCTTTAGTTAAAATTTGAAACTCGCCAAGGAATTTGGAGTAGGTTTGAGTTCTGTATTGCATTAAAGCCGTACATTCTGCGATTAGATGGTATGGGGTCTCTTTCGTGGTTGGCAATTTGCAAAATCGGCAAGTTAGATCTAGGCCATAGATTTAATCTTCAGCAAAGTATTGAAATGGCTAGTTTTATTTCAGGGTAATGATTTAAATATGAAGTAATTACATGTAGAGCTTTTTGTTGAATGGCTCCTTGTTTAAATATAACATAATTGATACATTTTTCCCATGTAACTCGCCAATCACATAAATACAATTTCAATTTTGCTTTTTCAGGGAATTGAAGTAGAAGATCAATTGATATATCTGCTTCTTTAAGCGTTGTGAGGCAGGACGTCTTCCACACATGTTAAAGGCCCTTCTGTTTCGTGTTCAAGGGAGGCTTTGAAAATAGGGAGTAGTGTAGCTCAATCAGTAGGGCCAATTAGACATTTTCTATAGGCGGCTATAGATTGCCATAGAATCTGAGCTTCGTGTGATGAGGCCCAATTCGAATCTATTTGTCGCAATTGGGACATTAGTTGCTAAAGATAGGACTTGTCTCCAGTAGAGTCCCTCAATAGTGTCCCAATTTGGGTATTACCAGAGAGTTTTGTGTGGGCTACATAGATTATGACAGAGGTTACTTTCTGTAGATAAAATGAGATTGCTGGAATGATAAAAATTCTACCAAATGTGTTGTGTGTCGCCTTGCCTTGTGTTGCTAATGCCTTAATTCTCATTTTTATTTCTGCTTTGTATGGGAGATCTGAAGGATGATTGTTTAAATGTACTCCTAAATATTTATATTGAGTTAGTTGAATTATTGGAGTTTGTGCTAAAAACCATTTAAAATGGTTAACTTGTTTTGACGCATAATGAGGAAGAACCACAGTATTAGATTTGGAAGTGTTGATCACAAGTTTCATTAGCAATGGCGTATAGGTGAAGAGAAATCAATTTTCTTTGTAATCCTATTGGCATTTGATCGATAATCACTAGATCGTCCGCATATAGTAGCCATCCTATTTCATATCGTCCTAGTTTTGGTGGGAAAGATCTAACGGAGTTAAAGGCCTTGGAGATGTAATTTATATAAAAAATTCAATAAAATCGACGCAAAGGTGCACCCTTGTTTTAGACTTGTAGAGCTGTTTATTTCTTTGGATAGCAGGCCAATTGTAGTGTCAGTATAAAATTGTCGTATTAAAAACAATAAATACGGTTGGCACTTAGATACTGTGTCAAATGCTTGTTTAAAATCAACTAGCGCTACATATATTGTGTTTTTCTTTTTTTTTTGGTTATTGCTTGTCTTTTGAGCATTGCCAAAATCGTTAAGTTTAAGGGAGTGCCTACTCCTTGTGTAAAACCTGATTGACCTGTTAATTTGTTCTTCAACCATAATTTGAAACCGCGGAGTATAACACGATAGAAGATTTTTCCAGGTACATCCATTCAGGCTATTGGCCTATAGCTTAACAGATTGTATCTGTCTCCTTTTTTGAATATTGGTATGATTGACTGTTTCCATGATTGTAATATCTGACCTGCGCTAAGGATTTCCCGAAATATGAGTTCTAGGATATCTGGCCATTCTTGTGGATGTTTCTTGATAATAAAGTTCAATATGTTGGCCAGGCCAGGAGCTCTTTCGATTTCTTGATAATGATGAGAATATCTAGCTTATCAAAGAAAAGATTATCTAATTCCCTGTATGGCAAGAGCTGACTCAGTGTATCTGCTGGGATTGAATAAGAATAGTTAGATGATGCTTTGTCCACGTGTCTTCATCAATAATGTTGAGAAGCGTGGATATGATATGGCATTTGTAACGCGCCTATACACAGGTGTTTCAAGGCGCGACGAGGCAGGGAGGGGAGGAAACAAGGGGAAACAGACAACGATCCTACTAGGCCAGGTGTCATTCAGATCGCGCAAGTGCAAGGGTGGGGGTGGGGGAGGGGGAAAAGTGCAAGTGCAAGTGCAAGGGGAAGGGGAGAAGTGCAGTAAAGGTAAGTGGCGTAAAGTAATAAATAAATGGGGCCAGCTGGTGGCAAGTGCAAGGTAAGTGCAGAACAAGTGCTGGAAAAGGGGGGGGCTGTAGGGATACAGAGACAGTCCCGCAGTGCAGAGGGGTTCCAGGGCATCAGTGCAAGTGGAGAGTGGCTGGGCCCAGGACCGAGGCCGTTAAGAGTGGTCCAGTTGCAGAATCAGTGGAGTATCAGTGAGGAATAATTGGCTGTTCAGCAGGGGAGAGGGAGAGAGAAAGCAGAGGCAAAGAGGAAGGTTTTAGGTGCTTCCGGAACCTGAGATGGTTCTCCTCAAGTTTCAGGGAGGCAGGAAGGCTGTTCCAGAGGGAGGCCCCTGCCGCGGAGAGAGATCTACCCCCAGCTCGTTGCTTCGAGAAGCGGCTGACCCTGAGGGAGTTGGAGGCGGATGAGCGAAGGGCTCGGGAAGGAAAATATTTGGGAAGAGAGAGTTGAAGGTATATAGGACCAAGGCCCCAGAAGGCCTTGTGGACAATGCAGAGGGTTTTGAACTTTATCCTCGCAGCTACTGGGAGCCAGTGTAGAGATTTCAGTCCTCGAGAGATACGGTCCCTGGGCTTGAGGCCAGGGACAAGTCTCGCAGTTCTGTTCTGTATGAGTTGCAGAGGGCGGAGAGTGGAGGCAGGCAGATTAAGGTAGAGGCTGTTACAGTAATCCAGCTTTGAGAGAACCAGGGATGCAGATGTGGACAGAGTAACATCGTTAATACATTTCCATAAATGGGATGTTGACTTGTTTATGATCGCCGAAAAGATGTTTTCTGCGTACTTCTGCTTTTTCTTCGCTACAATCTGTTTGATGTTGCAAAATTTAGTTCGTAAAGTGCGTCGTTCGGCATTATAGGTGAACACTGAGTTTCCTGATGGCTAGTTTGTAATTCTTAAGATTACATTTTATCTATATCCCAGGAATATTTATATTTGTATAGAGGTGGTCCTGTGGTTGAATGTTCTCCGGTTATCACTTTGGCTTTGGTATAGTCAGTTTGGGTAGTGGGAGATTTTTCTTGGAAATTTTCTGTTAGATGTTTTTTTTTTAACAAAGCTAAGGTATGTGGTTTCCATATTAGTCGTTTTCTAGCTTGATTCAATTGTAGTAATTGAGGGCTATATGTAAAATTTTCTGTGTCCGGGCTCAATTTCATTTCAAGGATTTTGTGGTCACTTGAGGGATTAGGGATACTTCTAAAGGATGATATGGAGGAGTTTGCCTTTTTTGAAATAAAAATATAGTCTATAGTAGATTTCCCTCTAGACCATGTTGGGCCGGAGGAGAATCTTGCTGAGTGGATCTATTGTCACGATGCCCGCTCCCGAGGAGCCGGCTCAGGCCCTGCGTCCCCGAAAGCGGACATCAAGTTCCCGGGGAAGGTCCCAGCAACCTATAGGCGCCAGGCTCATTATGAAAGTGTTTGGGTGCACTTACCTGATGCAGACCATGCTGCAGAACCCCGGCCTCCTTGAGACCTGAAAGGAACTACTTTACCTGTGGGACTCATTTACCACCCGGGTGTGGTCGGGGAAGGATACATACCTGATTGGAGGAAGGACACATTCTAGGAACTTCTTCCAAGGCTATTTAAACCACACCCGATCAGCCACACGTGCTTCGCGTTGTTCTGCATCTAGCAGCTGGACGCTCACCGTGTCTGCTCCTGCATCTTGACTTCTGCCACACCTGCCAGCATCCTGAATCACCTGCAAAGGAAGGGAACAAGAGAACAGAAGAAGGAAAAGGCCTCACCTGCTAAATCTGCATCCCAGAGACATTTTGCCGACAATCCTGAAAAGGAAGACATTTATTTTTAAAAGTACATCGCATAGATCGCTGCAGCGCCACATTCTACTCACCTTTACAGGGCGCCTCCATGTTCAGCAGCGACCATCCGGATTCGCAGTCGCGCCCCCGCGCCTAGGGAGAAAAAGACCAGAACAAAGGTGAGAGAAAGAAGGGAAAAGGGAAGCTAAAACTCCATGTCAAGACTTACCTGTTGGGTCATTCCCTTTTCATTTCGGGTCCGCGCCGCATCCAGGCATTTTCGGACCCTGGCCCCTAAGGGGAAAAAGACATCAGCGTTAATAAGTGAATGAAAAGACATTACCAAAACACTCATTAAAGACTTACCTGATTTCCACAAGGATTTCACCGCTCACCTCGGGTCGGTGCCTGTTCCCTGGCATTCCGTACCCCGGCCCCTATGGGGAAAAAGACATTAGCATTAGAACATTAATGCATGGACACAAGGGGAACCACTTATAGAAAAACTTACCTGGAAGCCAAGCAAGTTTGGTTCTCACCCATCCGAAAATCCAGTGACGTAACTGGATACCAACGTGCCCCTGCATCAGAAGCAGGATGGAGAGCTCGTCCTTCCAGACCCTAAGGTGAGACGCTATGGGGAAGCACAGAAGGGTTTTGAGGAGGGTGAGAGGGGTAAGTGGGAGGCCGATTGCATTACCCCGCAGACAGTAAACCCCCAATTCTCACCTACAGAAGGATACTTCTGCGAGTCAGACAAGCCAGATCTGGGGCCCGGTCCAGTCCGTCTTCCGAACCCTGCGCATCACCTTAGACGAGGTCACAGCAGCGCGAACCAGGCCAGCGCCCCCGTGGGAGTCAGGTGAGCGTTACATCTATTTAACATTGCTAGCTTTCTAAAGTCCATAAGTGAGAGCCTTTTTGTGGCTATTGATTGCGCAAGGATATTATTTTTTGATAAGCAATTTGTGTTAGTCACCTGCAATGATTATTGTTTGTATTTTCGGTAGGAGTGATATCTGATCTAGTAAAGTTTCAATATGGGTTATGAACACATCTTCCTTGATAGCACTAGGGTTCCAATAGATGCTGAAGATGGCCGCTTATGGGTATAAAGGATGATGAGGGTTGCTTGGGGTAATCGTTACTACTTGAATACCTGGATGAGGTGAAGACAAACTTTTTAGGTGAAGTTGAGAGGCAATGGTAACTGCAACTAGAAATCCGGATGATGGTTGTCTTCTGGCAGCTTTTATGGCTGGAATGCATGCTAAAAGATGATCTGGCCATATTGGATTAGTCGTTAGCCATGTTTCTTGTAAAAGTACTATACTATATTCATTCTGAATGTTTGCTTGGCTAGATATTAAATGTGAGAAACCTCTCGTGTTCCACGAGATTAGTGAGCAGGTGCAAGTTGTGGTTGGGTCACTGATTTATGATGTATTCTCTGTTGGATATTAGGTTTGGAATTCGGAAACCAGTCCCATCTTGATGGTGGTTTGGGCACTTGCTTGATTTGTTTGTTCAAGTTCTTGTTGTCAGAACAAGCACATTTGCATGTGGTTTGTCCCAATTCAATTGGGTTTGTTGCATGTGTTGTGTTGAAATCGGAGCTAGAGTCCATTTGCTGTATTTACCATTGTCCTGTAAATCTTGTCTATGTTGCCATATGGTGTTCTCGATTTAAAAAAAAAAAACTCAACATCAGAATTTCCCTTTTCCACGTATTTGATGTCATCCATGTCCGCAGAGCTAATTTGGTTTAGCCCACTAGTATTGGCAAAGATGGCCAAAATTGTTGCTCTGTTGGGAAATGGGTCAGACGGACGTCTGTCTAATATGGTTCTGATTAGAGTTTCAGAATCTTTAACCACAATTTCTGTATAGGCTGTTTTAGGAGGGCTTTGGGGTAAGCTGTTTTGTGAAGATCTAAGGTGATTCATTGGAAGAAACTGCATTTATTGGACAGGTGCTGATAACAGGTTCTCAGTAGACCATTCTAGTGACTTTTGGCCATGGGAGATTTAACGCTTTTGATCGAGGGTCTTCTGCATAGTCACGATCAATGTTTACACAGTAGGTTTGTTTTTGGGTGTTGCTGCTAGGTGCAGTACAGTGAAAACTACAGTGAAATATTTTGGTAATGGGTGGAGATTTGATGGGATAAACTGAGAGATTAAGCTAATCTTGGTCAATTCCATCCGATCAATTTGTCGGGTTTCATTCAATTCAATGACATCACATTCAGTAATGGCTGACAGTACAGATTTAGGCTGATGATTACCTTGTTTTGTTTGCGGGCTGCACACAGGAGGGAGAATGGTAGAGTTTGTATGAGCTGTATTCCCCATGGTTGCTTTAACTTGGTCATGCTCATGTGGTTGTTTCTTTCTCGCTGGATCTTCATGATTAGATGAAAGTGTTGATAAATTCGTCTATGCATTTTTTCATAAATTTTTTTTTTTTTTTTGGGTTTCTTGATTTATATTTTGTTTTTTTGTTTTCTTTGCCGGTTGAACTGGTTGGGAGGGAGTAGCTTTTGTGAGCTTCTTGCGTTAGACATTGCACAGAATTCTGTGGCGGGGCTGGTACATTCTGCTCATTCTCCGTCCTGATGGTCCCAGAAATTGTATCTGCACTAACTGGCATATTCATCAAAGGAGGAGCAATAGACGGGGGAGGAATTGGGAGCGGGAATAGTCTTGATGCAATCCAGTCAAGTTTCGCGTTGATGCAGGCTGAAGATGCAGCTTGTTGATTGACTTTCACATTGATGGTTTCGTAGAGTTTAGTCCATGAAAGTATGCTTGCGTTTATCGCATTGAGAACAAAGTCTAAGTGCAGTTTCATTGATGATGGAAATACGAATGAGGGGCGAGGGGTGGGTTTGTTGAAAGAAGCAACTAGGGATGAGGCTGAATAGGGAGGAGAAGGACTTTCCGGAACTTCTTTGGATGAGAATAATCTTGGCAGAGTGGATAATCTTTCTTAGTTATCGGGCGTAAGAAATAAACAGCTTTGCTGGGCGCCTGATAATTATTTTGAGTGGATTGTTAGTGGGACAAAGGTGCTGAGTAAAAGAGAATCGGCTTGGGCGCTGTTTTTTTTTTTTACCACTTGAGAGTAGAGTGAGGGAATGGCCGAAGTGTCAACAGTATGGATAACCGCTGCTAGGGCTTCTGTTACGAAATGCTCTTGGGGTGTTAAAAAGAGGTCTGCCTCTGGATCCTGGACAGCAGGAATTAAGCATTCCTGAAGCGTAGCATCCGAAATTGTGATAACGGTTTGATTATGGGATGCAGCAGTAAGGACATTGTCTAGGAGGCCGGTTTTACATATGGCACTAGAAGAGCATTATCGGTTTTTGAGAATTGGCAGTGACGGGTGGAATTTCTTCTATTCCTCCATATTTATTTTGGAGATAAAATTTCCGTATGTC
Source organism: Ambystoma mexicanum (assembly GCF_040938575.1). Classification (NCBI taxonomy): domain Eukaryota; kingdom Metazoa; phylum Chordata; class Amphibia; order Caudata; family Ambystomatidae; genus Ambystoma; species Ambystoma mexicanum. Next base: position 990,676,502 of record NC_090921.1, read on the forward strand.
AGCTATATTTGCAGCGTTTCGTTTTTTTATAGGAGGCCGGGAAGGTAATACCTTCGTGATTCCTTGGAGGGCGGGGGAGTCTATTTCGCAGGTAAGAGGTAGGAGTGGCATACCAGATATCGGATCGTTCACATTTTCTACAGCGAGTTTTGCCTGCGACAATTGAAGGAAAGGATAGAGAAGGTGGAAGGGAAACTATGCGCCGAAATGTGTAAATATGTTTTACACTGGGAAGATTGCAAGTAGATGATTGGAGAGAAGAATTAAGTGGAGTGGCGTGCCACGCTGCCTCGCAGACGAGCGGACAGTACACTCCAGTGCGCTCTCGGTTGCGCGCACGTGACCGTATTTGTAGATGCAGAGGCTGTTGATGCGCGCACCTTACCTAAAAATGCGAAGAGGAGTTGTGTTGAATAGGTATTTAAGGGCACTGTGTATATATAGTAAAGTGTCCACTTTGTATACCGTTGTTGGCAAATCCAGCTGGCTTGAAGATATGCAGTAAAAGTTGCGGTCGAGTGGCAGACAGCAATTCAGGCAGGCAGACGCAGACAGTACACTCCAGTGCACTCATGGTAGTCTTCATTTTCTTTACCTGGATGCATTTACCTCCACCTATTTGGTGGAGGTAACTGCGCACAATTATTGGCAGAATTACAGCCCATTTTTGGAGGTTTTTCCACTTGTAATACAGTGGCATTACCATTTTTGTTCCTGATGGTAATTCCACTGGCAGTCTCTGCTAGTTTTGTAGTCGGAAGGCACCCATTTCTTGGAAAGGTTCATTTGGCGGAGTGGTAAAAGTGGCAGTAACGTAATTACTGCCCCTTTTACCACTTATCGCAGTCTTGTAATGAGGCCCTTAGTCTTTGGTTGATATGTGGTCTATCTCCCATCGCTACAAATATTAGTGTCCTGATCCAACATAATAGATGGAACCTTAATTGTGGAAAGTTAGATTTAGTAGCTTAAAATTAAATTCCTCATTCAACATGTTCAGGGGCCAGTGTGTCTAGAGATTGTTGGGGTGGTCAGGAAAGGACTCCACGAACAAAGGAGGGGGGGGGGTGGTTTATGTTGCGCATGCCCTATTGATGACTGGGGTAGCAGTGAATTTAGAGCGATGTTGCAACTTCATATGTATCCAGTGTAGTTAATTATGGATGGGATATGAAAGATGAAATGTTAAAACCACCAAATGAAACATAAACACAATTCACTCATGGGGTGCTCTGAAGTACGTGGAAACTGAGACGGGGGAGGTTTTAATGTGCATGCACGAAAGTGGGCTGGTCATAGAGCACCCATTGTGAAGGAAATCTGACCATTATTAAACGTGCATGCACTCCGATACGTATAAATAGGGAATTTGTGAATCTAAATGTAGCTGGCTTTTTACAAATGGATTAAAACACGGCTGTCGTGGCTGTTTTGCAAAGTGAACTTTGACTTGATTCTGCAGGATTTCAGAGGCCACATGATGGGTAAATAAGCAACCTTCGCAGTCAGCTCAGCTAAAGGAGCCGGCCATGGGGTTTATGGGCCGCTAAAGGAGCCCGCCTTGTCGTCTGGATCATTACCCTCTAACCTTCGCAAATATACTTGCCACACATCCCTATCCAACACTATGGGCCAGTAACCTCAGACTAAGTTTGCGCACAAGATTGAGACTTCACTTAACTTGCCCACAACCTCAAAAGGCACGTAATAAATGCCTGAGAATACGCACGCATCCAGACATACCCAGAAATAACGATATGCCTCTCAGCACCTATTGACTTCTGGACAATCCCATGAGGATTTCATCATCTATTGCCTCCATTGGCACACACCAGGCAAGTGTACCATTGTTGCCACCAACCAGCATGCATCCTGCAAGTGTATTTTCCTCTGCATCGCATTTCAGTACTGCCCTCCAATGCTACCAATATTACTACGCTGCATAATAATGTGAATTGCCCCCTACCACACTCCAGCTCTGACGCCTCCTCCCCAATGTACCACCCCAGACTAGTAGCAACTACTCACATCTAAGTACCAACCCTGCACTCCCCAAATCCGCTGTACTGCCCCCCCACCTGCCAACAAGATGAACTACTTCCCTGACGCCTCTGTTTGTACTCCTGCCACTAACTCGCACCTGACTAGCTTGCCCTCACTCACCAAGCATCCCATCAGCTGGATGCCATGTAGCACAATTCTTAATGTGGCTCTGACTGTTGACTCTGATTGCATAGATGAAAAACATTCCACTGCCAATAATCTCACATGATTCTACACTCTGACTCTCCTGTGAAGGGGTCAACCCCTGCAGAGCCACCCTGTGTCAGTAACCACACCCTCATAACCATCTCCCAACCCACACAACAGGGATATCCTTGGCCACCACCAACCGGCCACACTTAAAGAGCCACTGTGACCATCCAACCTTTCTTGACTGGTGAACTCAACAATGCATGCACCATACCGGCCCACGCACTGGAATTTATGACCTCCTCACCACCCACAATGTTGACGCCCTAGCATCTCAGAAACCTGGCTCCACAAGGCATCCGGTCCCTCACTATCTCTAGCCATCCCCCCAGCTATACCATCTACAGGAATGAAAAGCCCACATCTAGAGGAGGTGGCGTTGCCCTTGTAGCTAGAGACTCCCTCCCCATGAGACAGGTCAATACCGCCATTGACGACAATGTAGACCTGCTTTCCCTCAAGCTATCCCCTTCACCCACATGTACCATGGCTATCCAACTTGTCTACTGCCCCCCAAACCCCATACTAAACTTTCAGGAAACATCCTTGAGGATAATATAAAAACCTCCTAGAATCCTCCTCCTGGGAGATCTCAAATTAGGCCTAATGACCCCAACGACCCTCAGTCCATCTCATTGGCCAACGCCCTAGAAACCTTAGGCTTCAAGCATCGCATCAACAACCCCATGCATATAAAGGGCCGCACACTGGATTGGATTGCCGACCACAACTGCCAAATGTCATCCAGCGCAAACATTCCCTGTCCGTGCTCTGACCACATCCCTCAGCCCAGCAAACACAAAGTCATGCCACCACACTACCACCTGCAGTTGCACGTAGCTGTCACAACCCTTGTCCAAAACCCCCTCTGGCAAACCCATTGGCCAGGTGGAGTCAGGACTCGGGCCTCTAGAGCCTGGCATTCTCTTCCAAAACCCTCTTGGGGCCACTCCTGGCGCCTATGGCTCCTGGCTCATACACCATGAAAAACATGTACTTGGGAACTACTTAATGTGTTGTCAGCCAACATGGAGGCAGCCGCATAGCTTGGTTCCAAGGAACCAAGCTATGCAGTCTAGTATTTTGGGTGTGGTAGCCTAGGGACTACTTTACCTGGACTATTTTGTTGGGGCTATTTAAACCACACCCGAGCAAGACAACACGCTTCGTGTTACTTTGCAGCTTGCAGCGTGACGCTCAGTGTCCAGCTATTACCTCGGAGAAGCAGAACCTGCAAGGAGACGAAAGCAACATCATTAGCAGCAGCATCTTACCTACAGTCTTCATCTTTAGCCACTCGCAGCTACTGAGAACAGCTTCCTCGAATCTGCATGCCTCCCGTACAGAACGACCTGAAAGAGGAAGATCGAGGCAACATTAAAGAAAGCAGTAGAGATATTTGCAAATTACGAACTGCTCAAAAGGCTTACCTGGCTGGTCGCCTCTCGGCTGGCACCACTCCGGACATTCCACTTGCGCTGAAGAACACCGTGACCTACAAGGAAGGAAAACACAGGTTAGCAAAGGCAAGACTTCGCAGCGCTGCGCATAGCGCTTACTTACCGCATCATAGCACTCTTAATGCCCATCATTTACCAGCGGGCTCAACCAAGCCAGTTTGCCGCGCTGAAGCTTTGCATACCTAAGGAAGAAAAAAGAGACATTTTAAACAAAGAAAGGCATGCAGGATAGCAACAAAACTAAAGAACAGCAATAAGACCTACCTGAACAATATCAAACGGGCCGGCGTCCGTGAAGTAACTGGACCGCACACGCCCATGAAAGACAATGCGCTCCTGCAAAGAAGGCAGGACGGAGAGCACGCCTAACTCTACCACAAGGTGAGGAGAGGGCGCCAGAGGGACTGAAATCATACGGGGGTGGAGGGAGGATACTTACCCCAGTCGGTCAGTCTTGAACACAGTCCTCCTGTATTTTCAGGCAGAACATTCCCCGCAGACCATATCAGGGCAAAGCTGAGAAGCATAACAGCGAGTAACCCGGCTGGATGGCGTCCCTGTGGATACCAGGAGAGCGTAACAGTAGCTCACAGAAGCTCACAAGTGAAAGATCATGCCATTGCTGGACATTCCATGCCTCAAGCCCCCCCCCCCCCACCATTCCCAAGTTACTAGAGGACGTGTAAACCTCTACCTTATCCACAGCTGTGAAAACTATTGCCCCCCCCCCCCCCCCCCTCTAGCACCTCGCAAAGCTAAACCAGTCGGACATTCCAACTCGTGGTTCACCCCGGCCTCCTTGAACTACATAACAAAAACGCCAGGCACAACTAATGTGGGCAAAAAATCCCACCATTACCCCGAAAGATGACTTCAATAAAGTCTCAAGCAATACAAATCAGCAGTAATAACAGCAAAATCCAACCCTTTGATTGCCAGAATATGCAGTGCCAAATCAGACACTAGAGAGGTTTTTACCATCTTTAGGAACCTGGAAATTCCAGCATCAACTCTCCCCACACTCATCAAGGATGAAACCTGGTGTTCCATCATTCAAATGGCAATGTTAAATAAAACTTAAAAATGCAAAGGAGAATAATGCCCAGCACCCCTCATGAAAGATTGTGCAGAAATCCTCGTCCCAATCATCACAGCATTCATAAATGCCTCCTTCTCCACAAGCACAGTACCAGCCAGCCTCAATGAAGCCTGGGTCCTCCCCCTCATAATAAAAACATCCCTAGAACCTATTCCCACCAACTACAGCCCATCACTACTGTCCCCTTCCTACTAAACATTCCTGGCAGGCCATCTTACCTGCAAGTTCAGCACCTCCTTGAAACTAACCATATCCTAGGAATGCAGCAATCTGGCTTCCGCCCTGGCCCTGGCACTGAATCAGCCCTGCTTGACCCAAAAAAAATCAACTGGACGAGTTCAGGTATGAGGGGAAAGCCAACACTTCTTCTCCTCCGAGAACTAGCTGCTGAATTTGACCTGGTCGACCACAAAATCTTGTCACTACATTATTACCTCTGCAAACATCTCCACCATGGCTACCGCCTGGATTGCTTCCTTTCTGGAAGGAAGAGTCACAAGGGTCTTCTCGGAGAGCACCAATGCATCAGCCTCTCCCATCCCATGTGGGATACCACAAGGGTCGTGCATATCCCTGACCCTTTACAACATCTTCACCAGGCCCTTCTTCGACATCCTTGACTCGCTCTGCATAGCCTACACAAACTATGCTGACGGTGCCCAAATCCTGCTCCCACTTACAAGCATTTATGCAGATGATTCCAACACCTTCAACAATACTTACACCCTGATACAGTCCTGGATGGCAGCCAACCACCTGTATCTAAATGGTGACAAAACTGAAATCCACCTAGTCGGTTCAGCTAAAGCACTAAATACACTGCCTTCTAAATTGACAACCTCACTATCCTTGCCTCCCCCTCAGTAAAAAGTCTAGGGGTGTACCTTGACGCCTCCCTTACCTTGTCCCGCCAAGTGAGCGCCATCTCATCAGCAGCCTACGCCACCAAGGTATTGAATGCTGCTCAACTTTTCCTCTCTGAAACAGCTGCTTGACTATTGCCCGAGCTATCCTAGGCTCCAGGATTGACTATTGCAATGTCCTCTTCACAGGAACTTCAGCCAAAAATATCCATACACTTCAAATAATTCAAAGTAATGCCCTCTGAGCAGCCCTGAACATAAAAAGAGAACACATCTGGGAAGCCAGAAGATCAGCCCACTGGCTCCTCGTTAGATAAGAATTGGTGTAGTCACACTGTGTGATTACACAACACGTATGTGCTTGGTATTGTGTAGTACAGATCAAATGGTGGCTTACCTAAGTAGCCTCAACAGTACCTCTGGTTGGAAGAGTGGTCCAGCTGGATTCCGTCTTGCTACAGCGCTGCAGACCCTGGTTCCTTGGCCTTTGTCATGGGGACAAGAGGGAGAACGTCTAGAGGGCTCTTGCGGCAGTACTGGGGAGGTCGTTTGCAGCTACGGGCTCTTTTCGGTTTAGCAGCACTTTGCGGTTTCAGTGCTTAGCAAACAGCACTAATGCTGATCTCAGACACTTGTCGGGCCTTCCTTGTTCCTTCGGTCCTGTACTCTGGTGAGGGGACTTTGGATCTGGAGGTCCTGAGACTCCTGGAGCTTCTAGCCGGATTCGTTCCGCGGCAGACGTTGCAGTAGACGTGGCATTTGACTATGGACGCTCGACCCCTGGCAGTGGGCTCCTGCAGCAACAGAGGCACAGCAACTTGGGGATGGTGGTCCAGTGGACTTCATTTCGTGGTTAGTTGGTCCCACTAACCCAAGGGGAGAAGTCGTTTCGGAGGAGCTTCTCTGTCGAGGTGAAAAAGGGGGTTGGAAAGTCAATCCGGACTTGTTGCATTCAGATATTCATAGAGACAAAGACAGGGGAGTTCCGGGACCCTCCCTCACACCCTGTCCTTCCAGACACACTGGAGCCGGGAGCAGGCTTCAGGGCTGAGGGAGACAAAGGGGCCAAACATGTTTCAACACAGAGTAAAACCCAAGAAAGGCAGCACAAACAGAAAATGGCAAAAAAAAGATGATGGGGGGGCCATTTTGTACTGCAGCGGAGGGTTCAGCCTGCGGTAGAAAAGCACAACGGTAGGAAAAAATAAACCACTGCCACCAGCCATTTAAAGTAGTGAGGGTAACAACAAAAATGTACTTGAGAAAGTGAGATAAGGGGCTACTAAGTAACCCCGCAGCTCTCCACATAAGATGGGGTGTGCTGGACCTACAAAGAGAAAAGGTAAGTAAAGTTAATTTTACTTTACTCTTCTTGGGAGCTGTAGTTCACCCAAGAAAAGGTATTTAAACCTTAAGAGGATTTCTCAGTGACGCTGTACTGAAGGTGTTGTGTGCCCCCATAAAAAGCAGATGCCTATGGAGTTTGTCAGATTCCAAAAACAGTGAAAACACAAAATCCAAATCCGGAAAATGAGTGAGTGAGAAAAAGGTCTCACTCCAGGGTAGAAATTAAAAAGTCGAGCAAACGAGCTAGGGTCTCCAAAGTTGAAGGGAATTAGCACAGAAATGAAGATGTTCCCTAACACTCTCCGTCTAAGACTGTATCACACTTAAAACCTTATCTATCACCCACAAGTCTTTCCAAGACAGCCCTACCCTTCTCCCAGAAAATAGCCAAAGCTCACTCAACTAGGCCCACCAGGAGACCATACACGGACCACCTACGCCTACCTAAAGTGAAATGATCCAAAGCTGGCGGCTCCAGCTTCCCCTACATCGCTGCCAAATAGTGGAACTCCCTCCCGCCCTCAATCGGAGCAGAAAAATCCTACTGGGTATTCTGTAAAGGGCTACAAACACAGCTGTTCCAAGTCTGAAACAAGCCTTGTGCCTTCTCCGTGTACCTAATGTATTGTATGTCATAACCAATTGTCATAACATTTGCCATTTACTCCCCTGTAAAATAATCCACCCTATGTCAAAACTAATGTAAACAACCTAATGCATGTCATAACCAAAGCTGATTCCTGTTCCTGTAACAGTTTTATGTCAAACCTCATGCAAATAACATCTTGTACCTGTACCAACCCCTTGATGCCTTTGGGCTGTTTACTTGCTTTACAAATAAAATAAATAAATAAATATCGCAAATGTAATCTCCTGAATGCATGGGAGCTTGACAGAGGGGTTTCAATATTCGGTTTTGGCCAGCAGTAAAACATGGGGTCAGTCAATGCCCAAGGCTAAAGTAATTGGAACACAGGAGTTTCAATTGTATTTTCAGATGTGCTGTGTGCAATGAAATTGCAGTTATTTAGATTAGAATGTTCAAATGGAACTAGTTCCTTGGGGAATGAGAGTTCTTGCCAATTCACTTGTTTACCCAGCCTTCTTCATATCGATTTGAAATATTTATGTGAACCATGTGCAATTAAAAGTTATAGTTAAAAGGGCTTAGGCCAGTTATTACTATTAATGAATTATGTTTGCAAACAAATGTTTAACTGAATGATGTCATGACCTACCATGGACAAATCCTAGAAGGTGTTCTACACATGAGCTGTAGGTGATAGTTTAGATAACGGCTGCCAATGAGAGTGTAGGAATTGGAGAAAGATGGGATTTCTTTGTAGGGGTTTTTGTCCAATCATATGTGGGGGTTGGGTTGTAATAAAGTATCTGGGAGTGCTTTAACTGTTGTAAAATTGTATATAAGATGTCAATGGATGAGGTTTGTTGAGACTTGGGTTAGTTTGGTTCTACAGCACCATCTAACTACTCCCTGTATGATTGTACAATAAACTTGCTTTACATACAAAACGTGCACTTGTTCCTCAGGTGGTGGGCCCGCTTGGGTTCAGGTGATTGAGTCCCACCTCTACAAATTTGGTGACCGAGGTAGGAGCCCAGGCTTTCTGAGACATTGGTCGTCTTCTGTCAGTACCATTCAGCTGCAGCGCCTCAATACTGGGACCAGTCTTGCACCATGAAAAGAGGTCTGTGGACGCCATATTGGTTAACGGTCCATTTTCTCCCAGGAGACGTGGTGCCATCGCCCAGCTGTGCAGGACAACTTGACTGAGAGCCACATCCGAGTGCTTTGGGTTCACGAAGTGTACTTTTGGAGTTAAAGCAAGAGGGAAATGGTGGGTAAAGAGGGTTGTTTCTTTGATTTAAGGGGTTTGTTAAGGGCGGGCTAGGAGTGTGTGTGAGCGAAATTGAGGTTGCAGGGATTGAAAAAGTGGATGTTTTTGATGGAGTGATTGAACTGTTCATCCCTTGTATATATTTTTTACCTATTGTTATTTTAGAGGTGTGAGGTGGTATCCTACCCTGCTACCCTTTAGTTTACTTGTTTGGTTGGAGTCCTCACCTGAAGATGGGGTAGCATTGTATGTATGGTAAGACCAACCATAGATACATTTTTAAAGTAGGCCCTTGACATTCTTTTGTATTGGCTGTGCGTCCGGAAAACTTTCTGTAGTCAGGGAAAGATGGTTTTGTAGTAGAGAAGGCCATACTAGTGATGAAGAGAGTGAGGGCAGCGGGGCTGTACTATGGTAATGTTTATTTGTAAAGTGCCTATACACAAAGCAAGTGTTTGAAAGCGCTCAGAAGGGAGGGAACAAGGGGGAAAAACAACAATTTCTGAAAGATACAAGTCTGCATGGGCAGAGTAAGTGCCTATAATAAGTTTAACAGTGTAGATAACAGCAAATAGGTTCGACGACGATTCTGCAGTTTTTCCAAGTGCATTGAGGCACCACCATGCAAGGAGGGGAGACGGGGAAGATATCTTCAAGGCATGATACGTTCAGATCGGGGGCATGGCCTAGAGATCATGGCATGAGGCTGTTTTTCCTTCGAGATTCGGCAGTGATCCTCTACAGATCCTACGACTCCTGCTTCCTGATAGGGCTGCACAAAGCGGGAACGCGATCGTAACTGAAATAACCAGACCGCTCCCGGTTCCAGTTGAACGTGCTGAAAGCATAACCAAGATGGCGGTCCTTATCTGAAGCTCCACTAACTGAAGCCGTGCTGGAGGAGCGGGCACAGCGATTGTGTGACATCAAGACCCTCACGCCGGGGTAACGGCAAACCGGGATGGTGGTAGGGTACACTGCTGCAGATTGAATGCCGCGGCCAATGGCGTGCACAAACCCTGGGCACCAGTGGCGTGTCCCGAGGTGGCTGATAGAAAGCGCCCCTGAAGAGCTCTCCGGAGCCGGGAAGCTGCTGAGAGAGGCCGGACCAGCTGACCACAGGAGTGCACCAAGAGTACACACAAAGCTACGGAACGAAGGAAGTGGACCAGCTGAGTCCGGGAGCTGAGCGACGAGAGCCTCCGCTGTAACAGTGTAGCAGCAGTCCAAAACACCGCCTGACAGCGGCGCGGACATCTGCACGCAGTGAACGCGTGTCGGCAGAGGATAACTGACCCCCATCACTCATGGGACAGCTTGCACAACAGGCTTGACAGCGAACTAGAAGACAGAGAGGAGCCTCCGAGGAGACGGTTCTTAGTGCCCCATCTACACGTGGTGACCGGAGGACAACCACCTGCAGTTCAGCGGCACAGAGTCCTTGTGTGAGGTATCAGATTGATTCACAGATGAGGCCCTAGACCTGTGCCCAGGTGGCTTGAATTACAAATGAAAAGGGCGCCATTGCTACAACGGCCGTGCTGAACAGGGCGAAGCGCAGCAATTAACACCAATGGGGGCCACATGAGAACACACTATGCAGCGCTTCGGTCAGCTGCGACGGACATCTCCCTTGAGCAAAGTGGCTCCTAGGCCTGGTTTGCAGACGTGTCTGGGGGAGCTTCCACTTATTCTTGTCGGTGTGTCTGCAGCAATGCAATATCAGCCCGATTGAAAGAGGAGGCTTTGGCCCGGCATCCAAGGTCTGGTAAGTGGCAGCACTGCTCCCTTTAATTGACCGCTAGATACAGCGCAGCTGTAATGCTCACCTGACTCCCACGGGGGCGCTGGCCTGGTTCGCCTTGCTGTGTCCTCGTCTAAGGTGATGCGCAGGGTTCGGAAGACGGACTGGACCGGGCCCCAGATCTGGCTTGTCTGACTCGCAGAAGTATCCTTCTGTAGGTGAGAATAGGGGGTTAACTGTCTGCGGGGTAATGCAATCGGCCTCCCACTTACCCCTCTCATCCTCCTCAAAACCCTTCTGTGCTTCCCCGTAGTGTCTCACCTTAGGGTCTGGAAGGACGAGCTCTCCATCCTGCTTCTGATGCAGGGGCGCGTTGGTATCCAGTTACGTCACTGGATTTTCGGATGGGTGAGAACCAAACTTGCTTGGCTTCCAGGTAAGTTTTTCTATAAGTGGTTCCCCTTGTGTCCATGCATTAATGTTCTAATGCTAGTGTCTTTTTCCCCATAGGGGCCAGGGTACGGAATGCCGGGGAACAGGCACCGACCCGAGGTGAGTGGTGAAATCCTTGTGGAAATCAGGTAAGTCTTTAATGAGTGTTTTGGTAATGTCTTTTCATTCACTCATTAACGCTGATGTCTTTTTCCCCTTATGGGCCGGGATCCGAAAATGCCTGGATGCGGCGTGGACCCGAAATGAAAAGGGAATGACCCAACAGGTAAGTCTTGACATGGAGTTTTAGCTTCCCTTTTCCCTTCTTTCTCTCACCTTTGTTCTTGTCTTTTTCTCCCTAGGCGCGGGGGCGCGACTGCGAATCCGGATGGTCGCTGCTGAACATGGAGGCGCCCTGTAAAGGTGAGTAGAATGCGGTGCTGCAGCGATCGATGCGATGTGCTTTTAAAAATAAATGTCTTCCTTTTCAGGATTGTCGGCGAAATGTCTCTGGGATGCATATTTAGCAGGTGAGGCCTTTTCCTTCTTCTGTTCTCTTGTTCCCTTCCTTTGCAGGTGATTCAGGATGCTGGCAGGTGTGGCAGAAGTCAAGATGCAGGAGCAGACACGGTGAGCGTCCAGCTGCTAGATGCAGAACAACGCGAAGCACGTGTGGCTGATCGGGTGTGGTTTAAATAGCCTTGGAAGAAGTTCCTAGAATGTGTCCTTCCTCCAATCAGGTATGTATCCTTCCCCGACCACGCCCGGGTGGTAAATGAGTCCCACAGGTAAAGTAGTTCCTTTCAGGCCTCAAGGAGGCCGGGGTTCTGCAGCATGGTCTGCATCAGGTAAGTGCACCCAAACACTTTCATAATGAGCCTGACGCCTATGGCGCCAGGACTCACATTTTCTATGAGCCTGGCGCCATAGGCGCCAGGACGCTGTCCAAAGGGCCCCTATAAGGGGTTGCTGGGACCTTCCCCGGGGACTTGGTGTCCGCTTTCGGGGATGCAGGGCCTGAGCCGGCTCCCCGGGAGCGGGCATCGTGACAGCACTCCCCCCAAGGCCCCTCCCAAGGTTGTTCCTTCCGGGGGTTTTGGTTTGTTTGGGAAGAGTCGGTGGAATTTCCTGACTAATCGAGGTGCATGCACATGGTCACTGGGTTCCCACGACCTCTCCTGAGGTCCGTACCCCTTCCAATCAATTAGGTAGAGAAGCTTTGACCTAAACATTTTTGAATCTAAAATGTTCTTCACTTCGAATTCAGGTTCCCCATCTATTTGAATAGGTTCTGGAGGTTTAAGTAGTCGGGTTCCGGGTACCACTGGTTTCAGAAGTGACACATGAAAAACAGGGTGAATTCGCATATTGGCTGGTAAATCAAGTTTAACCGCTACTGGGTTAATTATTGCTGTAATAGAATAAGGTCCCAGATATTTTGGGTTAAAAGTTCGAGGCCCTTTGAGCGGTAAATGTCTGGTAGCTAACCACACTTGATCCCCAATCTGATACGGAGGTGCTTCACTCCGATGTAGGTCAGCATTCTCCTTGTATTTTCTCTTGGCTTGTTGTAAATGCATGGTTGCCTCTTTGAAGGCTCGGGTAATGGTAGAATGCAGATGTTCTACTGTGGGCACTCCGAGGTGAGTCGAGGTTTGAGGTTCGAGGGTGATGTCCAAACAAGGTATAAAAAGGACTATGGCCAGTTCCAGAGTGTACCGAATTATTATATTTATATACGGCTATCCAAAGAATGTCTTTCCAGTTGCTTTCAGATTGCTATAACATACACCGTAAGTACTGCTCAAGGGTCCGATTTGTCCTCTCGGTCTGACCATCGGTCTGAGGGTGGTGACTGGTCGATAATCTTACGTCGATTTGTGCCATTTGACAACATTTGCGCCAGAAGTGGGAAATGAATTGGCTTCCCCGGTCAGAGATTAGTATAGATGGGAATCCATGTAGTTGAACAATATTTTCGAGGAATTCTTTGGCTAGGACAGAAGCTGAAGGTAAACCTTTCAAAGGAATGAAGTGGGCCATTTTGGAAAACAAATCCACAATTACCAGAATGGTATTGTATCCCGAACAAGGAGGCAAGTCCGTAATAAAATCCATTGATAGGGTGTGCCAGGGTGCTGGCGGTATGTCTAGAGGTTGAAGGAGACCGGCTGGTCTTTTCTTTTGACCTTTATTTTGGGCGCAAACACCACAGGACATCACAGAAGATTTAACATCTTTTCGCCAAGAGGGCCACCAGAATTGTCGTTTCACCTTTTCCATTGTCTTGGCAATACCGGGGTGTCCCTCTATTAATGTATCGTGATAACCTGAAATAACCAGTTCGTGTAAATCCTTGTGCGGCAGGAATAAGCGTCCTTGGTAATAAGGTAAACCATTATCTATGGTAAAGTCTGATCCCTTTTGTATCCAATCCTGTAGGACTGTAGGGTCCAGGAGTTGTTTCACTCTGACTTGAATGTCTTCAAGCGTCTGTAACGAAGTCATGCCTAGAATTCTCTGTTCGGGAATTATTGGTACTGGTTCTGAGTTTGTATCAGATTCTCCCATTCCAATTCGGGATAAGGCGTCTGCTTTGCCGTTCTTGCAGCCAGGTCGATAGGTAATCACAAAATCAAATTCAGCGAAAAACAAAGCCCATCGGAGCTGCCGTGATGACTGAGCATTGGCGGTTTTCAAATACTGTAAATCCCGGTGATCCGTGATCACCGTGATGGTATGTCGAGCGCCAAGCAGGTAATGCCGCCAGGCTTTAAAAGCAGACTTAATGGCTAACAGTTCTTTGTCAGTGATTGCGTAATTAATCTCTGGTGCCGAGAATTTTCTGGACCAAAATGCTACGGGATGCAGTTGGTTGGTTTCAGGATCTCTTTGAGACAGAACTGCTCCCCTGGCTAGATTGGATGCGTCAGTTTCGAAGACATACGGGAGATCTGGACATGGGTGTTTCAATATAGGTGCGGAGGTAAACTTGGCTTTTAAATCCTGGAAGACCTGCTCGGTTTCTGCAGGCCATTCAAAACGTTTATTTTTCCTCAAGAGTGTAGTAATGCGTTGTACTATGCGTGAAAATTCTGGGATAAACCTGCGATAGAAATTGGCAAAGCCGAGCATGCTTTGAACCCCTTTTACAGAGCTAGGTGATGGCCATTTGAGGATGGCATCCACTTTTCTTGAGTCCATTCGGACTCCTTTGGGTATCAGGATGAAACCGAGAAACTCAACTTCTGTGGTATGGCAAACACATTTCTCCGGTTTAGCAAATATTTTGTGTTGGCGCAGTTTTTCCAGAACTGCCCTAACGTGTTTTCTGTGATCAGATTCCGAAGAGGAGTACACTAGAATGTCATCGATATAGACGACAACACAAACATCGATGAGTTCCCGAAGGACATCATTCATGAAGAATTGGAAGGCAGCAGGCGCATTGCACAACCCGAAAGGCATTACCTGGTATTCGAATAATCCATATTTTGTACGGAAGGCTGTTTTCCATTCGTCGCCTTCTTTTACTCGCACCAGATGATATGCCCCCCGGAGATCTAACTTGGTGTATATGCAAGCGTCCTTCACCTGGTCAAGGAGTTCAGGAATCAGAGGATAACGGTTTTTAACCGTTATCTGGTTCAATGTGCGGTAATCGATACAGGTTCTAAGGTCGCCTTCTTTTTTAGGCACAAAGTACAAAGCCGAGGATGCCGGGGACTTTGACGGGCGAATAAAACCATTGGCGAGGTATTGATCCAAATATTGTCTCAAATGCAGGTTCTCAGGTTCGGTAAGGGCATAAATCCTGCTACAAGGGGGTTGTGCACCGGGCACCAGATCGATTTGGCAATCGTACGATCGGTGAGGAGGTAACGTGTTGGCCTGTTCCTTTTGGAAGACGTCCTGAAAGTCCTGGTATTCCGGAGGCAATTGCATGGAGGCAGAGGTTACAGATGCTAGATTAATCTTCAGGTTTTCTGGGTAGCAGGTTTGTGCACAATCCGGGAAGGTTATTCTCTTAGCTCGCCAATCAATTTGAGGATTATGTGTCTCTAACCAAGGAATTCCAAGAATAACCTGAAACTGTGGAGCCTTGATTACATCAAACACAACTGCCTCCCGATGGCCGTCAGGACCAATAAGAGTCACCTCAGTAGTGGAATGTGTTACCGGTCCAGAGGCAATTTCAGTTCCATCGACTGTGGTGATGACATCTTTGCTGGTTTTAGGACGGAGAGGGAGGTTAATCCTAGAGAACAATTCACGATCCACATAGTTTCCAATAGCCTCACTATCGATGTATGCCTTTATTGCATGCAACCGCTTAGGCTTTTCTGGATCTACGAGAAACATTGGCACAATGAAATGCGAGGTCTGAGCGTTAGTTTTCAAGCTCGGCAAGCGGACCCCTATGCTTGTCTGGCTGAGTCGTTTCCCGAAACAGAGTATTCATGGTTTTTATCAGCGGCTCCTACCGCTTTTCGGGGCGGTTTTACCGGGCAATCTCGTAGAAAGTGTCCAGAGTTCCCACAATAAAGACATAATTTTAACTGCCGCCTCCTTTCACGTTCCTTTTGAGTTAAGGGTTCTTTAACCCCTCCAATTTGCATAGGCTCAGAGACATCAACTCCCTTGGGGTTAGCGTGGGTCTTGACCAACACCCGGGTCTCAAACCTGGACCGATCTGTTTTTCTGTTTTGAAGTCTGTGATCCAATTGGACCACTAAGTCTATATATTCTGTGCATTCTTGGGGCGGATTTACAACTTGGGCCAAGACATCTTTAAGTTCTCCGCGTAGACGTCGATAAAATAACGTGACTCTCTTATCCTCTGGCCATCCCGTTTCCACAATTAGTCTATTAAAGGTTGCAATATAGGATAGGAGGTCCTGATTGCCCTGTCGCAGGGATAGAGGTTCGTCATCCAGAGCCTGCCCCTGAGAGTGTCGAGCAAATAACCTTTCCATGCTTGCTTGAAATCCTTGAAAATCACGGAGAATCTTGAGTAACCAGTGGAACTGACCAATCGGCAGCACAGCCGCTGAGATATGACAATACAAAGGCTACTTTGGTCTGATCATTAGGGAAGGCCCCAGGTCTGCATAGGATGTGCAAACGACACTGATTCATGAATACGGCAAATCGTTTGGGGTCCCCAGCAAAGCTTTCAGGTGCGGCCAGCGGCATGTTTCCAGGTAGATTAATCTGCATAGGGTTACTGGGAACCACAGGAGCGGGGTTCCCTCCGGAACAGGGTAGAGGAGTTTGTCCAGCTTGACCTTACAAAAGCTGTCTGGCCAGGTCATCAGTTCTTTCCTTTGATATTATTAATTCCCTCTTGAGGGCATTAGTCTCTTGACGAGCGGCATGTACTTCGGCCCGTAATTCCCCCAGTAATTGGGCCAACTGATCAGTCTCAGAAGTTTCCATAGCGCCTGGGTGGGAATTTGTAGGAAGGCTTCGCGTTCTGTAATGCTCACCTGACTCCCACGGGGGCGCTGGCCTGGTTCGCGCTGCTGTGACCTCGTCTAAGGTGATGCGCAGGGTTCGGAAGACGGACTGGACCGGGCCCCAGATCTGGCTTGTCTGACTCGGCAGAAGTATCCTTCTGTAAGTGAGAATAGGGGGTTAACTGTCTGCTGGGTAATGCAATCGGCCTCCCACTTACCCCTCTCACCCTCCTCAAAACCCTTCTGTGCTTCCCCGTAGCGTCTCACCTTAGGGTCTGGAAGGACGAGCTCTCCATCCTGCTTCTGATGCAGGAGCGCGTTGGTATCCAGTTACGTCACTGGATTTTCGGATGGGTGAGAACCAAACTTGCTTGGCTTCCAGGTAAGTTTTTCTATAAGAGGTTCCCCTTGTGTCCATGCATTAATGTACTAATGCTAGTGTCTTTTTCCCCATAGGGGCCGGGGTACGGAATGCCGGGGAACAGGCACCGACCCGAGGTGAGTGGTGAAATCCTTGTGGAAATCAGGTAAGTCTTTAATGAGTGTTTTAGTAATGTCTTTTCATTCACTCATTAACGCTGATGTCTTTTTCCCCTTAGGGGCCGGGGTCCGAAAATGCCTGGATGCGGCGTGGACCCGAAATGAAAAGGGAATGACCCAACATGTAAGTCTTGACATGGAGTTTTAGCTTCCCTTTTCCCTTCTTTCTCTTACCTTTGTTCTTGTCTTTTTCTCCCTAGGCGCGGGGGCGCGACTGCGAATCCGGATGGTCGCTGCTGAACATGGAGGCGCCCTGTAAAGGTGAGTAGAATGCGGCGCTGCAGCGATCGATGCGATGTGCTTTTAAAAATAAATGTCTTCCTTTTCAGGATTGTCGGCGAAATGTCTCTGGGATGCAGATTTAGCAGGTGAGGCCTTTTCCTTCTTCTGTTCGCTTGTTCCCTTCCTTTGCAGGTGATTCAGGATGCTGGCAGGTGTGGCAGAAGTCAAGATGCAGGAGCAGACATGGTGAGCGTCCAGCTGCTAGATGCAGAACAACACGAAGCACGTGTGGCTGATCGGGTGTGGTTTAAATAGCCTTGGAAGAAGTTCCTAGAATGTGTCCTTCCTCCAATCAGGTATGTATCCTTCCCCGACCACGCCCGGGTGGTAAATGAGTCCCACAGGTAAAGTAGTTCCTTTCAGGCCTCAAGGAGGCCGGGGTTCTGCAGCATGGTCTGCATCAGGTAAGTGCACCCAAACACTTTCATAATGAGCCTGGCGCCTATGGCGCCAGGAATGACGTTTTCTATGAGCCTGGCGCCATAGGCGCCAGGATGCTGTCCAAAGGGCCCCTATAAGGGGTTGCTGGGACCTTCCCCGGGGACTTGATGTCCGCTTTCAGGGACTCGGGCCTGAGCCGGCTCCCCGGGAGCGGGCATCGTGACAGCAGCTCGTTACTCCTACATACCCTTGAAAGGTCCACACACAGTGCGGAAACAGCACTTCAGTGCTGGAATACAGTGCCCCACATGAAAGTAAACGAGTAGACGATAACCCATATACCGCCCCTCCACCCCCAGCAAGCGCTATAGAGAGGAAAAAGTCTGCACAGCGGCCATATGTGAATCTCCCTTACTTTGGGTCCCAACATTCAGCCTGTACAAGACAAAGTGCACTACGGGGCCGCACCCTCCCTTCAATGACATTGGGACTCGCTACGTATAAACAATATGCCAATCTCTTGACCTGTTCCCTCGTTGCTCCCATACGCAGAGGCGAGGAAGGGTGCTGGCGCAACTTATTAGCAGACTTACACAGATAGGCATTCTGCATTGCACTGCGCTTACACGGACTGCTGACCATGGAACGAATGCATTAAAGAAAAATCAGATGGAATGGTTGAAACATGAGTGGATGGGACGGGAGGAGTGGATGGGACGGGAGGATGGGACACGGAACGGATGGAATGAATAGGAAGGATGAAACGGATGGAACACACAGAGCTGATCGCATGAATAGGAAGCATGAAAAGGATGGAACACATCAAACGGATGGGAAGGATGAAATGGGTCTACGGAATGGATGGAGTAGACTATGTGGACGATGGGTTGAGTGGATGGAATGTTGGAAGAACTAATAGATTAAATGGATGAAACAGACGAAATGGATGAACAGACTAAGTGGAATGGACAGAGTGAATAAAACGGATAGAATAGATGGTACAGATGGAGTGCTCGATCTCAAGCGCCTTACTGATAACCACCATATCACACTACCAGGCTTACACTCTCCTGTACATCAACACTCCACTAGAACACAGTGATACTATGACACATTTGGTAAAGCTGTTCTCATACTAACATCCGCCACATTCTCCTCATGATCCTAATTAAACACAGCTAGCTGAGCACACACCGCTAGCTTAAGCGTCTCCTCAGGCCTAACGCAGCCACAAATCAGTCTGGGTGTCATCCCGCCAGAATGAACACACATACCTGACCTCCCAACCACCACACCTACCGCTAAGAAGTAGCTATCATGCAACTGCCACACAGGCTGCGCACACATCTGGTGCACCACCTTATGACTTTCTCTCTACTGACTTGAACTACGGTTCCCGAGGGCGTTCAACCTACCAGCGCTTTGAGATCATACCAATGATGCATAAGGCGCTATATAAATGCCTCAGCTAGTGAGCATGGTGAGCCACGGAACGGCTATCCCCTGAATAGTTGAAAACTGTGCATAACCTACGGAAAACAAAGGTGCTGCGTTCTAACAGGTTGATGGGGCGAGGGACGGGGTAGATGCCCCTTAAATTGACATCTGGTCCTGACACTTCTATATGCAACGGAGAGAGCCTAAGGAGACAGGCGACCATATAACATTGACCCTCTGAAGTCCACGTTGGGATACTCCGGCATAGAGACGAGCAGCAACAGCGCAAGCAAGCGATATGCTTAATATAAAGAACAAACAGAAGGGCACCATAATGGACTCCTTTGCGGGGCACGGAGACACACCAATCGCAACAGAGAGTGGTCCGGGAACAACGGATACTGCTGCCCGTGCAGATCTGCAAGAAGATGGTGTTGGCCATTCAGAACCTCCCTAGAACATATTAATAGATTAGGTTAAAATTGATGTGCAATTGCTACGATATGATGTACTAACTCTTGCAGAATGGGTCACAACGCTGAAGTGCAGCTGAAAGGAACTGCCACTACCACCACAGACTTGGCTGTCAGGCTGAAAAAGCTAGAAACTACAAATCGTTACCTTGAACAGAGAGCAGAAGATGCGGAGGAACGCTCACGCAGAAATAACGTCAGGGTACTGGGTATTCCGCAAGATACAGAGGGCAGAGATCCTACAACATATATTGAAAATCTGTTCCTACAAGAAGTTGGCGCTAACAAACTGTCACAAGGATTTGCAGTAGAGAGAGTGCACAGATCTCTCCAAAAAAGCCGCCACATGGGTCGTATCCCTGCCTGATTGTCGCCAAAATATTGAATTTCCGAGACGGGGATGTACTGCTTCAGTTCTCTAGAGATGGTGGAAAAATCGAGCGGGGTTGCCGAAGGTAGCCATATAACCAGACTATACCCCCCTAGTGCAACAACAACTAAACAGATTTGTACCAGTCAAAGCCGGAAGAAAGGAATAAAATACATGTTCACCTACCCTGCAAGACTTAAAGTGATATACATGAAGGCAAGTCGAGATTTTTTGAAACCCCCGAAGCAGTAACGATGTGGCTAGAACATAACAATCTACCCCCCACCGCTGGATCGATATGGACAATTGGCAGGCTACCCCTGCTGAATCACTCGGCTGGTGCGTGCTAAGGGAAGTGTGCACCGGCAAGCCCGAACAGACCACAACTGTTGGGCAAAGTTGGAACGTTCCGGGGTTGGTTAACAAAGTTTCGTTTAATTGATCCAACCAAGATGAAGTTTGATGCCTTTTTGTTCTCTATACTAAATTAATAGGCTAGTGAGCAGGAAGGATTGTTGTTTACATTACATAGTGCACTGATTGCGACTACTCCTCCGAATGTGCCCCATGATGCCAGGCCCTGGCGCCTTTCGTTTAGTAACACATACATGGGAAGATGACGCAGATTAGAATCATCACATGGAATGTCAGGGGCCTTGGCACATACATGCGCAGGAACAAGGTCAAGTCCTATCTCAGCGCAAGAAGGTTTCGATAGCCCTCCTACAGGAAACCCACTTTAAAGGGAAGGAACAAGATGCTCTAGCTAAATATTGGGGAGGCACTGTATATGGGGCTCCATACTTCAAATATGCCAGGGGTGTACTTACATGAGTAGACTGCTCCTTACCCTTTCAGATTTTGAGTAGTGATATAAATATTGAGGGCAGATACGTCATCCTCAAGGGGTATATGGGAAATGTGGAAGTAGTCCTTGTCAACTCCTATTTACCTAACTATGCCATACCAGCATACATATAACCACAGCCCGTATTATCCACCACAGAGATGCCTTCTTGATATGGGGCGGGGACTTCAGTTGCCTGTGCATCGCGGTACTAGACAGACCTGCACCACTTAAGATTCAAAGCCTCCCCGGCGACAACGGCCCTCAATACTGTGCTGGCGGAACTCACCCTTACAGATGTATGCAAGAGCTTCACTCGGATGTAAGGGAATACTCCTACTATTCCTCCTCGCATGACCTCCGCACGAGGCTGGATTATTTTTTGTGAGCACAGAACACCTACAGAACTTTACTAGCGCAGAATACATGGCTCGCTTCATATCAGACCACTCTCCCCTTATTGTGCTGTGGAACGCTGAGGTGCTGCGCGCCCCGGTTCCCACGAGGCACATGCCCACCGATGTACTGCTAGACCTGGCCTTTAAGGAGAAACTCGGAGAAGCACTGGCTTTTTTCCCTTGTGGGATGTTTTTACTGCAGTACTGGCATGGAAAACATCATGATGGCCAGAACTCCCCAGAGAGTGCACAGGGAAAACATGAAGAATAGGCTGCCACCCATGTTTGCCTATGTTGTGAGCACAGGAGATCACTGCATAAAACCACCATTGGGCTACACACACAGTAGCCTGAAACCATTGAATCCTCTCCAGCAGGCCTCAAAACTAACCAAACTATTCAACAGCCGGGCGAGCTGTTTGAAGTTTTGCCGAGAATTTTTGCAAGACCTGTAGCAGTACCCAGAAAGCAGTGTTACATCCAGAATCCAGAGAGGCTAGACCAGCAGAGCAGAGCTGACCCAGATCGCTGTGAGCTGAACCGGTGCCTGATTGACCCGCCGAGCAGACAGAACCGCAGCCAGACGTGTTGACCAGATCCGTGACGAGGCCTAGTTCAAATTTATATTGTGAGTACCTAGCAGAACTGTGCAGAACCAATCTCTTAGTTAAAATAGTCTAATCCAAACTATTTTAACTTAAGTAGAACTGCCTCCTAGAAATCGTGTCATCTGTCATTTTTAAAGCTGCACAACTGTCACCTGTCATTTTGAGTTTACTTTAAATCCAAAAAACTAACTTTATTTAATCGTCCGTATCTCTGGAACCGTTTGGGATAGGAACGAGATTTAACTTTCCTCTGAAAGCTTAGAACCTAAGCTTTCCAACGAGCCTAGAACCTTTTCTGCAATCACGATTTACGCACTCGCGAACAATTTACCACGATTTGCGATTTTGGCTCAATTTCTCCACTTGTCAAAATAGCAGCTCCAGTCTTTCTTTTGTTAAAATCCGTTGCAGCTTGGTAATAACTCATAGAGCATTGCTAAAGTGAGCCTGAACTAATACCAACACGCATCTCCCACTCACCCTGAATCTCTAGAGGGAATTAAAATCAGTTGGCACATTTTCCCATCCATTGCCATCACATTTTAAAAAGCATTTTGGGCCTGTGTTTCAAACTCCTACCTGTTTCCTCTAAGCTTGCTGGGGGGGAACTGAATTTCGTATTGTATTTGATTGCATTCCTGAGAACTGTGTGCTCCTCTTTCCATCTCCTTCCATTTCTTACATTGCATAGGGGAGGGGGGTGAATTGCCAGAGAAAAAGTGATTATCTTATCTTTTGCTAAAATCATATCAAGTATTTCTGTACTGCATTTTATTCCTCATTGCTTTTCCCTTTAAATCATAAAAGTATTTTTGCTACTTTATCCATCCTATAATAACTCCTCATTGATTGTAAAGAAGTGTGCTAGTGCCAGATTACCCATTGTTGATCAACATCATATGTCTAAGTGTACTATCAGATATTAATTTATTATAAAGTGTGATATATATATATGTGTTTAAATTCTCAAATAAACCTTTTAATTTGCAAAACAAACCTACTTCTTGGCTCAGTGGGGTCAGGGGGATTCTAAGAGGGGTTGTTATACAAGGGTGGTCATCCAGAGTACTGAACTAGACATAACAATACATTAATAAGGGTTTTCCTCAGCATCCCAGACTAGGCATTGACTTGACTTGGCTGTAGTGTTGATTGAATATCGCTTACAAAAGCGGGGGCTCGGAGCCGGGATATATTCTGGGTTAGATTTACCACTTGTGCAGATTAATGCAGTGTGCCAACTGACCAGATACACATATCCGGTTAGATCACCACGCTGTTTTACACTGTGAAAGCATCCCTCAAAGGAACGCTCTAAGGAAACGGTCTGTTTTGCAAAATAAAATACAAACTTCTGTAAGTCAGGAAGGAACTCAAATTCCAGAATGACGACCGTGGTAGATATGAAAATAGCGAGGGAGCACCTCTTAAATAAGCTATTTGTGAGAGGTGAGTGGACTCATCAGGACCAGGCGGTCTGGTTGCAGGCAATCGCGCAACAGGTCACTGAAACAGGGTCAGATATCTGGAGAGATTAGGGTCCCCTACATGTGGCCCTGAGTGAACTATATATGGCCCCTAAGGCAAAAGATGAATACAATAAGATTGCCAGGATAGCGGCATATTTGTATCTATATATGGAAGTCATGCAGGACAAATGTGCTGAAGCCCAAGATCTGGCAAATAGACAACAGATGGCGTTAGAAAAGGCCCAATCTGACCTGGTCTCTTCTGAGCAGAGGCTGCAAAGGAGCCAGGAGTCAGAAAATGATAGCAGACAGTACATCACTAAAATAAAGGAGGATATGGATGTGCTGCAACAGGAAAAGGCTGACCAGGATACCAGATTTCTGGCCTTGCAGAAGGAGTACCAAGAAGGTTTGGACTCCCTACTGCAGAGTCAGAAAAAGCTGGAGCAACAATTAGATTTCAATAGGGCATGTGCCGAGCAGGTAGTCACCCTGCAAAGCCACCTAGATAGGGAGAAGGCAGAGAGCAATAAACTGATTTTGAAAGACCTGGATACCCAGGCAGAGTTTGACCAGGAGAGCCAGAAAGCTGGTGCCTTCCAAAGGCAAAGGGACGACCTGGCGGCACAGATGCAGGCTCTTAGTCAGGAAAGGGATACCTTAGGCCAGGAAGTCTGCCACTTAAAAAGGAAAATGGAAGAAAATCACCTGGCCCTCCAGGGACTGGGTGACCTCCAGAAAGAACACCAGAACTTGTTAGAGCACACCAGGAGGGTGGAGGATGCTCTGGCAAGAAAGGAGCAGGCCAATAGGGACACAGCTCAGGAGGTAACCCTCCTGCAGCAAAGACTGGCCCAGTACTCCAGGACCAAGCGGGAGGCACAAAGAGAGAATGAGGCTCTCTGCCAGCACAATGATAGGCTCCAGCAACTGGTAGCGATGCAGGAGAGACTGGTAGAGTCTAGTAAGGCCTTAACTGAGGAACTGAAAGCGCAGGTTCTTGCTTTGCAAGAGGAAGCAGGGGCGGATAGAGATGAGGTTCGCTGGGAAAGAGAAACTCCTGAGCATAACCTCAGGAGCCCTAGTACCAGAGGCCTTCATCTCTCCCAGTCCCTGGACTCTGCCACCCCCATGCCCCTCGCACACATGAGCCCAGAGCCACGGGGATGGCAGATTACTATCCAGCCAAAAGTATGGGGCTCATAGGCCAGTACCACCCAGGAATGGAGGGGCGGGCATCCGGGTATGGGCACCCAAGCACAGTGCAATTTCGTGGGGAACCCCAGGAGAGTAGGCCCATTAAGGGCATCCTGAAAACCTCTGCCCAGTTAGGTCAGTGGTGGGGGATACCCATCAAATCCTGGCAGCAAGGAGGGGTCTGAAGACTCCTCTGAGCATTACAGGACACAGGAGACCAGGTCCCCACATTCTGCCAGCCATTCCCAGGCTCGCAGAATCCGGGAAAACCTGGAAGATCAGACGGGCACCTCTGGGAGCAGCGCTTCTGAGTCGGAGGATGAATGGACCAGGGTTACCCGAACCAAAAAGGCCAATAAGGCAAAAAGGGCCTTGCTTAAGGACCCATTGAAACAAATAAAGGCAATAAGGAGTGTCATCACGCCTTATCATAAGAACGCCAAGTATTCTGTTTGGGAACACTTGGAGCTCTATGAGCAAATGATGGAGACTTTCCATTTGAAGGACAGCCAAAGCTGTATTCAATATGTAAAGTGGACCTTCTCACCAGAATACTCCAGTTTCTTTGCGGGGCTGGAGGATCAAAACCATTCAAGGTGGTCCACATACAGGGCGGCCACCTTGAAACATTTTTCTGTGCACAGAAATCCTCAAGAGGCTCGCAAGGCAGCCTACAATTTGCAATGTGGGGAGGATCAGGCCCCACAAGAGTTTGTGCAAGAATTAAAGCGTGCTTTTGCGCAGACCACCAGAAGGGTGCGCACGGATAGCAGAGAATTTATCGATACGTTCCATGCCTTACCCAAATACATAATGACCCAGCTCGTGAGAGATTTTCATGAGAAAAGATCTTTAGACTGGGTCACTGAACAGGCTACCCGGATCTGAGGTGCAGAAGCCCATCGAAAATAAAAATAATGTGCCGAAAAACCCCAAAACCAACAGCACTCCTGCTGCTGCCAAGGTGGCAGAGGTAAAGGTTGCCCAGTTTTAGATTTGGAGATGATGGGGGGCCTAAAAACCTGCCTGCACCAAATAATTCACAGCCCAGAAGGCCCTCGGGCCAGTCACAGACAGGAGTCGAGGAGGTAGTCCTACAAATGGGGTCCCCCGCTCCCCTGACTATGTAAGTCCCCGCTACAAGGGAAACCGACCAATCCTGGGTTATGTGTGGACTCCTCCAGCCCAAGGCGGGGGGGGATCCAGCCAAGCACCTAACCCAGGGAACTTCCCTCCCAACTTCCCCCAGGAGGGCATAAATTCACCAAATCCTGGGCAGAACTTTTATCCCAGGTATCCACCCAATTTCCAACCCCAAAACCATCCATCCATCTTTCCCCAATTCCCTGAGCCCAGACAACCTAATCCGGGAGAGGGGAGGCCAAGGGTGGAGGGGTACCAAAATCTTCCCAACCAGGGGTACTACCAGAGAAGGGATAGCTACCCTTCCCGGGATCAGCCCAGGGGAGAAAATAGAGCCCCGTATCAGCCTGAGCGGGTTTCACAACTTGAGCGCCAGGTCCAAAATATGGCACGGGATCTGGGTCACATACTGAGGGCTCAACAGAACCCTCAGATGAGCATGCCACCGCAGAATGCCCCAAACTCTGGACCTGGTGCTCCAGAACAATGACGGGGGCAGCACCCCGATAACCCACCGGTTCCCAGGGAGGAGGCACAAGGGGAAGGGGGGTGTAAAGCCTTGGAGGAAGCTTCCTTCCCAACTTGTAAACAGCCCCTGGAAAACCAGGAACCCGAAACAAAATCTCCTCCCCCTGAAAGCCTGCCTCCCAAGGAGCAGAGGGGGGGTAGGAGAAACAAAGTACCCAAACAGACCCACTTTGTGGAGGAGGTACAGGTCTTCCAATTTGAGGGAGAGGGATCCTCTGAAGATCCTGGGAAATGGATCTTCTCCTTCAGAGATGGGGGAACTCCTCCCAAGGAAAAATGGGTCCCAAGGGATTCCAATCCAGACTGGGGAGATGTGGAGACTGAGCTACCGCCGCCCATCATCTCATCCCAGAACCGACAATACCAAAATCCCAAGGGTCAAACCCATCCTGATGACTGCCTCCAAAAAGGGCGGGGCGGCCCAGAACCGAAACCAGCGGAACCCACAATGGCTCTGATCTCCAGTTGCTAACTTTTTCTTTCAGATTCCCAAGGTTCTCCACAGAATTCTGCCCAAATCTCTTCGCTAGCAATGTCCAAAACCAGAAAGTTAGCCCACCAGTTGTCCAAAAATGTGCATTATCTGTACCCCCGTTGAGAAGGAGGGAAGATACTATGCCCCGGTACAAGTACAGGGGCAGGGTACAATTTTGGCACTGGTGGGCACTGGATCCCAAGCTACCCTTCTGTCCAAAAGGGCCTTTGAGGAACTAAATGCAGGAAGGGGGGAGAATTACCGTATTCCTCTCAACTCTCTTCCTGGACAACTGCAGAACTTTGACAGGAAGGAAATTCCCATTGAGGGGACTGCAGACTTGGACATTAAAATTGGGCGACACAAGGTGAAACACCCGGTCATAGTAGTGACTCCAGAGGGCACCCCTTGTTTACTAGGGAATGACCTCCTGAGAAGGTTGTCACCCCTAATAGATTGCGTAAACAAGGAAGGAAACACTCTTAAATTCTTCACCAATCCACAATCAGACACTCCCACTCCTATAGTCCAGAAAGATGTAAAATCAGCTCAGAGCCTGGCTGATATTCAGCAAATTGGAGAGCAGTTGTTCATCCCTGTTCAGTTAAATTATGGGAAGGACTCTGTTCTCGCTCGAGTGTGTGTGAACAACGCTAAGAGCTTCATCAGCGAAGCCATGTTCCGCCAACTCCCAAAAGATCCAGCCATTCCCACATTCAAACTGATAGACAAATGGGAAATGGACCTGGAAGCACCTAATTCCAAACATCTCCTGCCAAGCAAGTGTATGCTCAAAATCTCCAATGGCAACAAGAGCATAGTCCATAATTGTTGGGTCGTGCGAGAGGTCATTGCCGCCTTTTACTTAGGCAGTGACATTCTCAATCGCTTTGCCATTAGTTTGGACCTAATAAACTTCAAAGCTTGGTCCGGATTAGCGGATAATCCCATGGGCTTTGGTGATCCAGAAAAAGCATTTAGGTCAGCTCAATTGCTACCTTATGCAGTTGAAATTCAGATCAAAGAGGAAGTCACCATCCCAGAAAGGACCCGACAAATCTCTCTGGAAGTGAAAGTTAAGAGGACAGAAATTGAAAAACCCTGATGCTTACATACATCTAAATGCTTCTCTCCAAAAGCAAGGGTTGGGGGTAAACCCAACTCCATTATTCAACATAGAACATGACACCATTCCAATAGAGGTGGATAACAGCGACTTAGAGGATTACTCTAGCCGCAGGCACCATCATTGGAATGGCGGTTGATGACCGACATTTCTCCATTGATTTAGGAAATGAACTGTTAGGACCAATCCCCAAGGACTGTTTTGACAGTGAGGACAATACAACACCAGACAGGATTTTCACCCGGCATGGGGGGGAACTTCCTGGTTTACACTTCCTGCCCTTATGGTAAGGAAGATGTGACTTGTGACTTCAGGAGGGATGAGGTGATTTTTCAGGTCCATGAGGGCTGCCTTTCCCACCTGAAGCCTCCAGTCCAAATCGGCACTCTGACCGGGGACTTCTCCACCCAGCTGGAGGAGGCCGCTGAGATAGCCAAACCAGAAGTCTTTCCAGGCTTCAGGCAGATGGTGGAAGAGCGAGTCAACCTTGCTGATGCCTGTGTGACTCTGGAACAGAAGCAAAAGTTGAAACAAGTTTTCTTGGATTTCCAAGATCTCTTTGCGGTAGACTCGTATGACTCTGGTCGCACCGACATCCACACCACAACAATTCCCACGGACCCTGGAATGACTCCAGTGTTTGAAGCAATATCGCTTGCCTCTCGCATCCATGGAGTCCCTTACTGAAATAATGAAGAACCTTGAGCCCCGGGGAATAATCCGTCCAGTCCACAGCACTTTCAATAATCCGGTGCTGGGAATGTTGAAGCCAAACGGCCAGTGGAGACTCTGCCCCGACCTTAGGGAGCTCAACAAACGGGTCCATACTTCCCGATGGCCTGTGCTCTACATTGACCAAGGGCTGGCCCAGATTCAGGGGTCACAGGTATTCACAGCAATAGACCTGACCAATGGATACTGGACCGTGCCTGTCAGTAGGGAGGACCAATACAAACTGGCTTTTACCTTTGGGGGCCAGCAGTACACATGGACCCGGACTCCCTTCGGATACCTCAACTCCGGCAATTAATTCAACATTTTCCTACATAAGGCCATGCCCGACCTGGGTGCGAGGGGTAACCTGGCTTATGTAGATGTCCTCATCAAAAGTTCATCTGTGTAAGAACACATAGCGGAGATCCGTTATGTTCTGACACAGTTGAGGGCCGTCGGAGCAAAACTTTCCTTCCAGAAAGCACAGTGGTGTAGAACCAGTGTTAATTTCTTGGGGCATGAGATTACTCCTCAGGGTCTCTGTCCCCAAGAAAAGAAAGTGGAAGCACTCCAGAAACTGAAAGACCTCACAACTCTGCAGGAACTAAGGAGCCTCCTTGGACTGACCAATTACAGCAGAAAGTTCATTGAAGGCTACGCAGAGATCACTAGACCCCTGATTCATCTCTTGAAGGGGGGGGTCAAGTGGGAATGGGGTCCAGAACAATCCGAGGCAGTAAGACAACTCAAAAGAAGCCTCTCACAATAGCCTTGCCTAGCTTACCCTTTCAGAAACAAGGAGTTCTTCCTGGAGACGGGGTTCTCTAATACGTGCTTGACGGCAGTATTATACCAAAAGCATGACAAGGTCAATAAAGTAATCTCCTATGCGAGCAAAACTTTATCCTCTGTGGAGGAAAAATTCAACGATTGTGAGAAGGCACTCCTGGCAACGGTGTGGGCATTGAAGAATTACCGCCCGTTTATCCAGGGGGAACACATCATAGTGGAGACTCCACACCAGCCTCTGCAATATCTCCAACGTGACAGAATCCGGGCCGGAAATGTGAGTAATTCACAAATTACTTCCTGGTTTCTGTCAATGCAAGGCTTTCCTGTGGAGGTCAGATATGGCCAAAACAAGAAGAGTCCCCTCGCGCAAGGTCTGGCTGACTTGCATGATTGTGCCAGAGAAAACTGTCTCGCGGACGAAAGTCTAAAAATCAAGGAAAACATGGAGGCATACCTTAATTCCCAACACAAAGTCTTTGAAGAGGACAAGTGTGAGGGAATGCCCACTGTCTATGTGGATGGATGCTCTCACCATGTTGACAACAACGGGGAGAAAGAACTGGTGGCCAGCGTAGGGAATGCATGGGTGAAGGAGTTTCCAGAACCCTCCGCTGGATACAAAATTGGTCCCCGAAGTAGTCAGGTGGCAGAATTGATGGCTGTGCATCAGGCCATCCTCACTGCTGTCCAACATCAACTCCACGAACTGGTCATAATCACAGATTCGGATTATGTACGGAACGGGTTCGTGGAGCACCTGGTTAATTGGAAAACCAGAGGCATGTTATGCGCTAATAACAAACCCCTGAAACATGGGAAGTTAATCCAAAATATTGATGATCTGGTCACATCGAATGGGATGACATCTACTGGAAAAAGATCAAGGGTCATTCCAAAGTAGAGGGACCAGACAAAACTGCAAATGACTTAGCTGATCAGCTGGCCAAAACCGGGGCCATCCAAGGGGATCTAATAGAAATAGAGTTCCTGCTGGGGGAAATCCAGGTCACTGCGATCACTAGGTCCCAGACAAATGCTCACAATGATCTTTCAACTGCCCAATGGAGCAAGGAGACCCCTGATGCTGATTTGATTACAGCTCAGAAGGGGGATCCAATCATTGGTAAGTTTTACCAACACCTTGAGGACCCTGAGAACTTTCCCCTGACGGATACCGATTACATTGAGAAAGAGGACCGAAGAGTGTTGATGAAATGTCCAAAAATGTTCCGAATCCAAGACGGTTTGCTGGTAAGGAAATCCAAAGCTGGCCACGATCAGTGGGTGGTTCCTACCTCATTCCGAAGCCTGATGTTAAGTCACACCCATGATGCGGCCACCATAGGGGGTTTCACACAACACTGGAAATCAAGAGAGGTTGCATACTGGCCACACATGCGGCAGGACCTCGACCAATACTTGAAGGTGTGTCTTGTGTGTGCACAATTTCAGCCATCATCCCTCACACACCGTGCGCCTCTCCAAAAGAGGGGGATGACACTGCCATGGTCAGATTTGCAAATCGACTTTGTAGGCCCTGTAATCCGCTCATCTAGAGGAAACCAGTACATGTTGACCGTTACATGCTTGTTTACCAAGTGGGTGGAATGTCTCCCAGCCCCAAATTGCAAGGCAGAAACAGCAGCTGCCCTGATGATTAACCACATATTTTCCCATTTTGGTCTGCCTCAAAGGATTGAGTCTGACAGGGGTAGCCACTTCACCAGTGAAGTAATGACAAAGATGTGGGAGATACTGGGGGTTAAAAGGAAGCTACACGTTGCTTACAGGCCAGCTTCTTCTGGAGCAGTGGAAAGATACAACCGAACCATTGTGAGCATATTAAAAAAGTTTGTGGCAGATTCTGGGCCAAGTTAGGATATCCGATTACCTCTGGTCCTAATGGCCATCAGATCTACCCCTTCATCTGCAACCAAAATGTCACCATTTGAGTTGATGACTGGACGCAAGATGGTGCTCCCCCAGCATTTGCTCTACAGAACCCAAGAGCAAACATTGATAAGTGCCTCCACAACTCATGAGTATGTGGAGAATTTAAGGAAACCCCTTCAGCATGCTTTTGTCTATGCTCAGCGGAATCTAGAAAGATCAGCCGAGAGCATGAAGACCCACTATGATTTAAAAACTACCCGAAAGGAATAGAAGGTGGGTGATCGGGTCTATCTATACAATTTCCAACGGAACCAGGCCAAACGGCGAAAATTCTTGCCTACATGGAAGGGACCGTTTGAAATTAGACAAGATCTCCCCTGGTGCCTATAAGATCTGCATCCCGAAAGGCAGTCTAGTCTGGCGGAAGGGAAAGACGAATGGGAACGTATAAATCAGCTAAAGTGTTGCCATCCCAGGCACACTC
Organism: Ambystoma mexicanum; assembly: GCF_040938575.1. Lineage (NCBI taxonomy): Eukaryota > Metazoa > Chordata > Amphibia > Caudata > Ambystomatidae > Ambystoma > Ambystoma mexicanum. Next base: position 990,708,175 of record NC_090921.1, read on the forward strand.
TGCAACAACTGGAGGAATCAACTGGAATCCCAGATGGGGCCGCTCCAGAGTAATTCAGTTCCAACCCTAAAATATTCCACATATAGCGCATAAAATTCTGTGATCCTTGTATATATATATATATATACATGTGTATATATATATATATATATATATACATGTTCTTGTCTCCTAATTTAAAAAAGAAAGTGCATGTTCATATCTTCTGATTCATAAAATGTATATGTTCGCCACACCATTAATAGTGGTGAAGAAATGTCTACGAATAGGTATTGCCGCGTTGCTTTATCATCCTAGGAGAGATGAAACCATGGAGACTGACCAAGGAGGATGACCGGGGACCGGGAGCAGAGAGCCGAGGGGCCCGGTGTACCGCCCAATCCTCCCATCAGGACCAGCATGGAGAACTGATTGATCGACTGGAGGGAGGAAAAGATGCTGAACTGTGCCATCCATGGAATTGGAAGAAGAGGAGGCGAACATCCCAGATCTTGCGAGTTCCATCAGCGAAAGATCAGAATGGCCATCGCAAGAGGGGGGGGCTTGTGGGATGTTTTTACCCATGCATACAAGCCCTACCATAAAACTGTGCAGTACTGGCATGGAAAACATCATGATGGTCAGAACTCCCCAGAGAGTGCACAGGGAAAACATGAAGAATAGGCTGCCACCCATTTTTGCCTATGTTGTGAGCACAGGAGGGCACTGCCTAAAACCACCATTGGGCTACACACACAGTAGCCTGAAACCATTGGGAATGGCAATGCTGATTGCCAAAAAAAGCAACTCAGAACTGTGGGGAATTCATTTTCTTAATCCCAAAAATGGTTGCATTACCAGTACTCACCACTATCAGAAAGCCGGCGTTTTAAAACCACCAGACTTTTGTGTAAAACTGAACAAATGAAACAAAACCAGACCAAGGAAAGACTTGCTAAGAGGTGGATACAATGTAAAACTATATTCTGAAATGACTTGAAGGAAGTAATTATTTAATGTATAGGTACAAATTGTCAGTATGATTTGAATGTAGAAAACTGGGAACAAAAAGTGACATTTAGCTGAAACCTGGCTTAATGAAACTGGATTCTGCCTGACCACTACCCCCGACAGGAGAAACCTGTTCAGCCACTCTTCCCAGGCCTAGCTGCATCCTGCTGCCCCTTGCCAAAAGGAGTTGTCACCTCTCTGATTAGATTAGGGGTGGAGCGCCTGGGAACTGGAAAGAACAGAACAATGCAACTTCCTTGACTCAGGCAAATGTTATATTGGGGGCGTCGTAAAATAGCTTCCTCTTGGGAGAAACTGGGGGGCAGCTGTGCCTCTGTGAACAAGCTGGCTTGGGGGAAGTGGATAAACCAGTTATTCCACCATGTGATGTGGGAAGCCACACGCCTTTTTGACCAGAGCATAATTTTAAAAAGTTAGATAACTCATAGTGCGGACTTGTCAGAATTATATAAGTAATATCATTATTTTTGTGATTTTTCTGTGAACATTTTAAGAGGCGTTCGGACCCTGTGGTGTATTCTGGGGGGTTGCTAGCGGAAAATAGGGTCTCACTCCAAATGTATGCATGTTAAAAATCTGACACTTTATCATCTGTAACCCATATCCCTGGTGCACATTTGTGTAAAATCTGGAAAGGTTTAGAGGTCGTTATCTGGATGAAAAGGGGAGAATTCTGTCATCGGTGGACACAATATCGTACAAAGACAGGGATCAGATGGTTTGATGCTACAGAAAATGTTAACTGGGCCTATAATATTAGGAAAATGGTACATAGATAAATATGTATTTGGGTCAGAAATAGATTTGTGTGCAATCTGACAAGGGGAGGTTCCTCTGACCATAAAACCTACAGCATCACTCTGACTCACATTTCCTTCCCCCAATCAAAGGAGAGAGGAGGAATTGGCCAATGATAAGTGAGAGGGGCAGGTTTAGTTATGACCAACGCACACACACACTTTCCAAAACACATAAAAAGAGACTGCTGGGACAGGTAGAGATATTCAATTCCATTTGCTGCAGAGTATGCGGACCGTCGACTTCAATTCCATCAATCTCCAGAACCTGTAGCAGAAATTAACTCCAGAATTTGTAGCAGAGAGGCCTGAATCCACCAGCTGAATCCTCTTCAGCAGGCCTCAAAACTAACCAAACTATTCAACAGCCGGGCAAGCTGTTTGAAGTTTTGCCGAGAATTTTTGCAAGAACCTGTAGCAGTACCCAGAAAGCAGTGTTACATCCAGAATCCAGAGAGGCTAGACCAGCAGAGCAGAGCTGACCCAGATCGCTGTGAGCAGAACCGGTGCCTGATTGACCCGCCGAGCAGACAGAACCGCAGCCGGATGTGTTGACCAGATCCGTGACAAGGCCTAGTTCAAATTTATATTGTGAGTACCTAGCAGAACTGTGCAGAACCAATCTCTTAGTTAAAATAATCTAATCCACACTATTTTAACCTAGGTAGAACTGCCTCCTAGAAATCGTGACATCTGTCATTTTTAAAGCTGCACAACTGTCACCTGTCAATTCTGCAGCTGCAAGCTGTCACCTGTCATTTTGAGTTTACTTTAAATCCGAAAAACTACCTTTATTTAATCGTCCGTATCTCTGGAACCGTTTGGGATAGGAACGAGATTTAACTTTCCTCTGAAAGCTTAGAATCTAAGCCTTCCAACCGACTTTTCCGCAATCACGATTTACGCACTCGCGAACAATTTACCGCGATTTGCGATTTTGGCTCAATTTCTCCACTTGTCAAAATAGCAGCTCCATTCTTTCTTTTGTTAAAATCCGTTGCAGCTTGGTAATAACTCGTAGAGCATTGCTAGAGTGAGCCTGAACTAATACCAACACGCATCTCCCACTCACCCTGAATCTATAGAGGGAATTAAAATCAGTTGGCACATTTTCCCATCCATTGCCATCACAATTTAAAAAGCATTTTGGGCCTGTGTTTCAAACTCCTACCTGTTTCCTCTAAGCTTGCTGGGGGGGAACTGAATTTCGTATTGTATTTGATTGCATTCCTGAGAACTGTGTGCTCCTCTTTCCATCTCCTTCCATTTCTTACATTGCATAGGGGAGGGGGGTGAATTGCCAGAGAAAAAGTGATTCTTATCTTTTGCTAAAATCATATCAAGTATTTCTGTACTGCATTTTATTCCACATTGCTTTTCCCTTTAAATCATAAAAGTATTTTTGCTACTTTATCCATCCTATACTAACTCCTCATTGATTGTAAAGAAGTGTGCTAGTGCCAGATTACCCATTGTTGATCAACATATGTCTAAGTGTACTATCAGATATTAATTTATTATAAAGTGTGATATATATATATATATATATATATATATATATTGTTTACATTCTCAAATAAACCTTTTAATTTGCAAAACAAACCTACTTCTTGGCTCAGTGGGGTCAGGGGGATTCTAAGAGGGGGTGTTATACAAGGGTGGTCATCCAGAGTACTGAACTAGACATAACGATACATTAAAAAGGGTTTTCCTCAGCATCCCAGACTAGGCATTGACTTGGCTGTAGTGTTGATTGAATATCGCTTACACCCTCAAAGAAAACATTGGTAGCGTAGGAACAGTGTGGGAAACCCTGAAAGTGGTCACTAGGGGAGAAGTCATAGCAGGGGCTGGGGGTGTTCAGAAAAAATGAAACTTGAGGCCCTAGAATGCAGAATAAGAGAACTGGAAACAACACAGGCTACAGGGGGAGCCACTACGCATACCCTCCAGGAGGTCTTCAGTGACCACTAAGCTACTTGGCGACGCCTATCCAAGTTTTGACTACGTGGCCAGCACCACGCACATACATGCAGAGGGGGATACATCTGGGAGGCTCCTTGCATGGCTTTGCTGTAGAAAACATCCTAAAACCCTGGTTACCCAACTGAAAGACGAATGTGCGGGGAAACATGGAGCGCTCAATCGGCCATTAATGATCTATTCGCCACATACTACGCTACACTGTATAGTCAAAATGCCTGTCGCCCTGCAGATGAAATAGAGTAAGCCCTCGCAGACATCACCCTCCGAAAACACACCACTAGCCAACGTAACTTCCTGGACCAACCCTTCACCCTACATTAATTTAGAAAGCACGATCACAGCGTCAGCCTCAGGGAAGACCCCAGGTAGTGATGGTCTACCTGCCGAGTTTTACAAAACATACCGAAACCCAGTAGAAGAAGCCTTTGAGACTGGAAAACCTCTGGACACAATGAGGGAAACTTGGATAGTCTCCATCCTTAAACCAGGGAAACCTGCAGACATGTTCATAGAGACCATTGGCCATGCTAAAATGCGATGTAAAATTGTTAACAATGATGCTGGCATCGCACCTCCGACAATGTATAACACTAATACATCCGGACCAAACCGGATATGTCCCGGGGCGCAACACTACCTTAAACCTTCACAGACTACAACATGTAGTCGAGCAGACATATAGCCATGAAGAACAATATGTAGTAGCATCACTGTATGCGGTTAAAGCTTTTGATTCTGTTTACTGGGAATGGATTGAAGCATCATTGAAAAGTTTTGGATGTGGGGCACATTTTAGAAGATGGGTTAAAATACTCTACACTTGCCCCCCCACTGCCAGAGTCTGAACAGGGCGTTATATATCTATACAATGGGTCATCCAAAGAGGGAACCGCCAAGGCTGTCCTCTTCCCCAATGCTTTATATCTTGGCACTAGAACCTATTGCTGTATACCTCAGACAGGAATTCCTCGTAGATTGGTTACGTATAGGCAACACCACACACCTGCTTCCACTATACGCTGACAGTGTCCTACTTTACTTATGCCAACCGCACCACAACCTCCCTTTAATGCTCTAGATACTGGACAACTTTGCACGATACTCTGGGATCGTATTTAATAAGCAAAAATCATGCCTTTTTCCATTGGCACCATTGAACGATGCCGAACTAACCCAGACATTAGACTGGGAAGTGAAGTGGGAACATGACTCATTCCGGTACCTGGGTATAAAGATAGCACACACCCCAGAATACATACATGCTCTAAACACGCGGAGAGCTGTGGAGGGAGTGAAAAGATCAATGGTGTTCTGGTCTAAACTACCTCTCTCGCTTATGGGCAGGTTGACCATCACAAAGATGATTATATTGCCACCTTTGTTATACGGGTTCACCAATGTCACCCTCTATATTGCAGCTTCCTTTTTTAGGGAATTAGAAACCCTGCTTAGAGCCTTTCTGTGGGGCTCCAAGAGACACATACTATCTACAACGATACTGACACTTCCTTTTGTACAAGGCGATGTACAGCTGCCTAACTTAGAATACTACCATCTGGCGACACAACTTAGTTTCACTGCCAAGTGGTTGACAGATGAACCCAACACAGAATATACTTTACTAGAGGCCCTGATTTGCTCTGCACGTCAGCGAGACGCTCTCTGGCATCCCTTTAAGCAAACAGATGCCACACCCCCTACTGGTGACGCCGGGCAGACAAATCTGGCAACGGACCATGAGAATTCTGCAGCTCACACTCCCGTACACTCCACACAAATCAAGATCGCACGGTGCTGGGAAGATGTTGGCATTGCAACATGGGGATAACTAAGTTTGCTAAACGCGCTTGGCCTAATTGGCCGGAGGAACCACAACAACATATGCGCCTTAACACTTATGTATGAATTAGAAGATGGATGGAGACCGGTGTCCCGAATATACAAGGCCTTAGTTGACAGTACGATTGTGGACCAGACTAAGCTTAGGGCCAAGTGGGAGGTGGATTTGGGGGAATAATTCACGTATAAACAATGGCAGTGGGCACTCGTCCACGGCAAACATGTCTCGCGCAATGCCAGATTCCGACTCCTGAAGGTCAATGTCCTTCGTCGTGCATACTTGACCCCAGCTTGAGTTGCCAAATTTAACAAGGACGCAGCTTCCACTTGTCCACGATGTGGCCAAGTTGATGCTCACATAATGCATACGTTCTGGGAATGTGACTCTGCAACAGTTATGGATTAGAATTAAAAGTACTTGTGTAGGCGCAAGCATCACTAGGTATAAGTGGACACCACAGGAGTGTATGCCTGGTATGTACACTAGAAACAGTAAGCACATCTCTAAGTTCATGGACTTGGCATGTATACTGGGTAAAAGGTGCGTAGCCATGACTTGGAAATCGAACAAGGGTCCACGATCTGAAATATGGCTAAAAGAAATGCAACGTTGGAGTGCAGCTGAGACTATGGCCTGGGGACATGCTATTAATGTACATGGAGGGGAGGTGGGAATTATTTTTCTTTTTGAAGCTTGGAAGGCACTGGTTCATGCTGCCCTCTACACATTGAATGACAAACCACTCTGAATTGTTGCGAGTTATACGTAATGTGTCAACTTTCATTGTCAAACTTGTCAGCGGTAAAACGCTCCGTATGTCCTTCGCTTTCACGCAGACTGTGACTTTAAAAGTTAATGCCCTACATGTCACGAAAGGCTAATCCGACAGAGAACAGAAATAAGCTGTTTGTGCACAAGATTGGTTGGTTTCTACTTCTTTTTGGTTGGTTTTCTTTGTTTCCCTTTTCCCCCTACCCAACTTTGGTTACCCTTCTCCCTGTTCTGTTCCCTTCTCTTTTGTTCATATTGTTCAGGATTATTGGCTTGCTGTGCCTAGCAAGGTAACCTCTACTCGAAAAAGCGTTTTATGCCTGTAATTAAAAAGCCAATAAACAAATATATATATATACAAAAAAAATGGTACGTTCAGATCTTGCAAGTGCACAGACGGTACAGGGGAAGGGGGGGGGAGACTAGTGGAGGGCGGGTCCAAGTGCCCCCAGTCAGAAAACTGGGTTAAGTGCTGAGAGATGCCACTTTCATGAGTCATTGACCAAGTGCAGTAGCGATGAGGCAAGTGCAGGCCCGGATGCAGTGCGAGAGGACTGGCACGGGTGCCAGGGACCTGTGAAACTGAGGTACACCTGGCAGCCAGTCAGCAAGCTGTGTGGAAAAGGAGGAAGAGAGGGATAGAGCAGAGAGAGAGGTTAGCAGGGTAGAGGGAGAGAGAAAGAGGAGGAGAAGAGGAATGTCTTAAGGAATTTCCTGAACTTGAGGCGATCAGGCTCAAGACTGGGGGCAGCAGGGAGGCTATTCCAGTGGGAGACCCCTGCTGAGGATAAAGATCTCCCTCCAAATCTCTGCTTGGAGAACCAGCTCACATGCAGAAGGTTGGGTGGGGGGGTAGATGAGCAGAGGGCTCAGGAAGGACAGTATTTAGGTAGGCCTTGTTGCAGATAGGAAGGTCCCAGGCCCCAGTCAGCCTTGTGGACAATTCAGAGTTGCGTGAACTTGATCCTTGCAGCCACGGGGAGCCAGTGGAGGAATTCCAGCGGCGGAGAGAGGCAGTCCCTGGGCTTGAGGCCGAGGATCAGTCTCGCGGTTCTGTTCTGGTTGAGTTGCAGAGGGTGAAAAGCAGAGGCAGGGAGGTTGAGAAAGAATCTGTTGCAGTAGTCCACCATTGAGAGAACCAGGGCCCTGGAGACAGTGAGCCGCTGGGGGAAGGTGAGAAAAGGAAGAGTACCTCTCAAGAGGTGCAGCTGATGCTTGGAATTTTTTAGTGATTTCCGAAATGTGACTGGAGAAGGAGACAGTGGAGTCAAAGATGACCACGTTTTTTTGCCTCGCAGGTGGGTGCGGGCGCAGGGCCAAGGGATGCCGGCCAGAGAGAGTGGGAAAGCGGGAGCAGGAGTCCCATTGCGAATGATCTCTGCTTTACTGGCATTGAGGCAGAGGTAGTTTGCTGCACACCATGACTGAATTGCAGACACAGTCCTATATGAGCGAGGTAGAAGAGGTGGCTGATGGTAGCCAGAAGGAGAGTTGCGTGTCATCCGCATAGCACTGGAAGTTAGAGATGTAAGTGGCAGTCCCACATGCAGGGCAGGCATGTAGACATTGAAGAACCAGGGGGATAGACCCCTGGGGACCGCCACAGGTTGAAAGAGTGACATTAGAGAGAAAGGGCCCAAGTTCCACCTGGGATGGGCGGTCAGTAAAGGAAGGAGGTTAACCACGCCAGAGTCTGACCGGGGATTACCTGCGATTACCTATGATTACCAGGGTGTCACAGACGTGCGATCAGGATTTTGTGGTTTACTGTGTCGAAGGCAGAGGAGAGGTCAAGAAGAATGAGGACAGAGGGAGTGTTGGTATCAAGATGCTCTAAAGCCAGACTGATGGACGTGCGGCAACCAGCAGATTCAGTGTGGATTTTGAGCTGAGAGATAGCCAGCTTTTCCAGGAGTTTGCCCAGAGAGATGGGGTGGTAGTTTGTCAGAATGGAGGGCTCAGTAGAGGGTTTCTTAAGCAGAGGGTGCAGAAGGGAATGCTTAAGACCCCTTCTTCCTGGCATTCAAGAGTAAAGCCAAAGCCTGGCTGTCTGCCCAAGACTGGCCCCTGAATCAGACCGCTCGCTAGGTACCTCTCGTGCTCCTGTCCACGGCCTAACTCTGGGTGTAAATATGTAATTAGCTGTCCTTCTAATTTGAATCTGTATATAATTTGTGAATGTTCTCTTGTTTCTTGTATTGCTACTCTGCTATGCTTATACTATGTTGTAACCTAAATGATGCACCCGGATGCCCTCGGGCCTGGTGCGCTATACAAATAAATACAAATTAAGAGAAGTTAGGATAACTCAGTGGCAAAAGACATTGCAGAGATCAGCCAAGGCTGGAGCAAGCGAGCGAGTCAATGTTGTCCTTGATGGTTTTGGAGGGGCAGGTGTCCACCAGTTTCGATGAGGCCTTCATAGACTGGACTTGTGTGGCGACCTCCTCATGTGCGATGGGAGTGAGAGAAGAGAGAAGTGATGGAAGGGCCAAAGCAGGCTCCAGAGGTGTTGGTGTATATGATGTGGTGTGGAAGTGAGGGAGGAAAGCATGTCTGACGGAAGACGAGGCTGCTGTAGGATTGGCTAGTTCCTTACAGACTTTGAAAAGATTGGCTGTGTTGTTTGATGACGAGATGGGGCTTGAATAAAGGCACTTTTCTTGGTGTGGATGCAGAGTCGATATTGCCTTTTAAAGGAGACGACAGGCCAGTTTGTCAGAGGGTCCGCCTGACGAATTCCATTTCTGCTCAGCTGCCCTAAACTTGCTATGGAAAGCATTGTGCCCCTCCTATGCTCGATTGGTGGGGATACCTTGGAAGATATTGGCCAGCGGAGTGTTTTAAATTATTTTTATTTTTTTAAGATGCTGTCTTAAGAGTGAGCCATAGAATTGAAGCAAATAACACAGCGAGGTAATTGCAGTGTAAAAGAGTACGATTACTGATAGTGGGGAGCCACTGAGAAAATGTCCCCTATACAGTTTCTCAGTAACTCCCCACTATCAGGGACTTTGTGTGAAGAAATGTTGTGCTGCGGGTTCGGTTTGTTATTGTTTTTGTGAAATTGTCTTGGATAAATAGGTGTGGAGTATGACTCCATTCAATCAGTTGTGTCTGATACTTCCTGGCAACAAGACGAAAATGTTAAAATACCATAGGGAATGGTTGCGGCAATCTAAGGGGAAAATGCTCAGTTCTTGGCTTATCGAGGGGACTTATGACACGCCGGTATTGGAGAATTTACACACTTTCTTGACTACAAGGCACAAGGGCTTGTAACTAGAGAAGCGGTTAAATATCCTAGAGTTATGGAGGATGTATGAAAAAGGCACGAAGGGCCATAATGTTGAAATCATGGAGGAAGAGCCGAAAAAGGAGGGTGCAGGAATTCCTTCTTCACCGCTCCATATGGGTGATATCCTTTATCTCCTGCTGAGGTGTACACCGACCCGGAGTTCGAACCTCCATTTTTTTCCCCCCATCATCCACTCCAGCTACGAGGCCTATGAACTGGGATCTCGAGGGAAGTGGAAGGGTAATTCCTTCAATGGTTAGGGCTGCAGATTGGTTGCGAACGGAGAGTGGCAGGGGAACAACTCCCCCAACTGCTAGATTAGCAAACGGTTAAGGGTGGAGGAATGAGAGGGAGTAAAGCTGGCAGCCAGAAGCGCAGGTGAAGGATCGAGCACTAGGGAGAAGGTCGGGCCTTTTCCTGCTAGGATAGGTTGCAGGAAGTGATAGACACACAAGCAGGGGGAAAAAATGACTGGAGCGCCAAGACTAGCAGAGGAAGAGGTAGTGCTGCTACTGCAGCAAAGAGATGGAGTGGGAGGAAGTGAGTAGACTGGTAAGGGATGTAGAAGGAAGGCAGTGGCATGGGCAGGTTCTTGTTAGATTGGACAAATAGGTTACGAATTGGTTGAGGTGGATATGGAGAATACGGGGATGCTGTCACTGGTACAGGGGTTGAGCAGGGAGGACTGGAGGCTGAACCCTTTGGTAGTGCTGCTTATGCTTTCTTGTCTGTAGAAGGGTCAGAGGATGTGGTAACTGGAGTAGGAGATGAAGGGGATGGGAATTCGATGTGTAGCAGGGTGTAGTCCTACTTCCCACTCCAGTAGCAGCGGTCGAGAGCACACCATGGAGCCATAGGATGCACCACGGTTGTCGCATGGCCGTAGCAATAGCAGGGGAGAGATGGGGAAAGCCCCAGTGAAAGCGGGTATAACTGTTTCAGTTGCTCCAAAAGGGTCTGAGAAGTGCGTATTCTGTCCCATGGTCACAAATAGATCGAAAGAACTTGATGAAGGCACTGCCTTCGCTCACTCCAGGGGCAGGGAAGTGGATTTATGCATTAGAGAAACATACTACCTGTGTCATGTTGGCCCTAGGGGACATGATGAGCTGATTCACGGCCTTAATGGGGTAGTGTTCAGATGAGCTCTGGAGGAGATCGGGGTATCCGGGAGTTCAGTTGGATACAACTGCCCACGATGGAGCAGCTTTTAATTATTGCAGAGCATCGGTATGAGGGGTCTTGCGGCTTATGTAACCTGATACATCTGTTATAAATTCAACTCCCTCTAGGTCAGTCGCTTCTCCAAGCAACAAGTTGGGGGTAGATCGCTTTCCTCGGCTGGGGTCTCACTCTGGAACAGCCTCCCTGCCACTTTAAAACTTGGAGAACCATCTCTGGTTCCAGGAGTGCCTCAAGACCTTCCTCTTTGATTCTGCCTTCAATCTGCCTCTCCCTTGCTGATCCGTTCTGCTTCAGTACCATGCACCTGGTTAACCTCTGACTTCAGGCCCAGGTCCCTGCCGACCCATCCGCTCACCCGCACTGCCTCCTGGCAACAACTGCACTTGGGTCTGTATCTGTAAACCTACAGTCCCCTTACCTGCACTTGTCAGACACCCCGTCTGCACGCTAAACTTTGCACTTGCCAACCTGCTGGCTGCACTACCAGTTGTTGTTTTTATCCCCTGCTTAGCACTTTCCACTTCTCCCCCTCCCTCCTGCACTTTCACATTTCCCTTTCCCCTGCACTTGTGCATTCTCAATGTCACTGGGCCTAGTAAGATTGTTTTGTCCTCCCTTGTTTCCCCTCCCTTGCCCCGTCACACTCAAACACTTGTGTATGAGCGCAATACAAATAAAATATCAATTCTAGCTAAAACGAAATAGGTTGTCGATCCTGCCGAACACAACCAGTTAAATCGGGAGATGTAGAGGGCAGAAATGGGAGAAGTTTGGGACAAGAATGTGGCGATTTTCTATTTTTTTTAAAACCACATGCTAAAGTATGGCCTCCCCAAGGAAGTAGAGCATGATTTCGAGAAGGTGGTCGGAATGGATGCTATTGGTTGGCCAGAATTCAAGCACACATTGTGCACTTTTGTAAAAGGAGGCGAGAAAAGGAGTATAGAACCAGTGCAAAAAGCAAAGGCTAAGCTTGTTCAGAAGAAATTGGTGAAGGTTTGTTTGGAAGGGGCAGTAATTACTCCCTCTATGGAAGGAAAGCAGGGGCAATTGGAACAAAAAGGACAGGTTGAATTGGGCATGGCACAGTGGTGGATTGATTGGTACGCGCCAGTTCCAAGGCAAATGAGGGGGTTTCCAAGGGGGTAGAGGTGGATTCCGCATGGGACTGGGTAATTTGGCAGGTTTGTAAGAAGGGGCCTCCAGTTAAATTGACCAATGGGAAATAATTATGGAGGATTATATGGGATTAAGTGTTGATCCTGTGGAAGGTTGTCATGAGATTGTCATGATGGGCCATAGTATTTTAACATGAGAGCTCAGCAGATCCAATCTCTGAACCTGCCATATGCCCCAGATTCTGTCCACTTGCAGCAGGCAACAGTTGAGCAGAAACCAGCGACTGAGACTTCACAGATCTTTGGGATCCCACCGACCATGCCAACACAAGCATCGGTGCAGACATGGGAGAAGAATCCTTTACCCCCAAGTAACAGTTACGTACTACACTGGAGTAAGTGTTTTTGGAGGGAGTCCTTTTTTGCTCTCCGGTGCTAATGAGTAACGGGTGTCGGACGGCCTACAGGGGTCTCTGATGTGTCCTGTCCGTTGCCACCAATCCAGAAGAGGAACCCCGGATAGGTGAGCAGGTAGATGACCAAATGGTCTCATTTATGGTCGACACAGGGACTGCAAAATCTTGCATTAAGGAAGGCGAGTTCCCCTTGTCAGGCAAAATGATGGACACACAGAGATTCTCTAGGGCTATCTTGTCTGTTCCTTATGCTGAAGATCTCCGTATTAAGGTAGGTATTCAAAATATATGTGCCCCTTTGTTGTATTGTACAGACACCCCAATGAATCCTTTGGGAAGAGACCTCCCGAGTAAGCTACAGATGTTGATTGCTTTCATAGTGGAAGGAATTGTATGCTCGACTCCAGTTTTGTATCCGGTGAGAGAAGCAGCGGGTTTGCATGCCTGTTGTAGCGACAGCACGACTAAAGGGTGGGGAGGTCCTGGTGCATTCAACATTGTTTCTTTACTGGGTGATGGTTTTGTTAAGTTGGGTCCTGGGGATCAGAAATTGGACCTGCTGGGTACCGATTATTTTTATTTCAGCCTGATGTGCTGTTTGAAGTAACACCAGGCACCATTGTTACAATTCTTAGAGGCAGTAGTGATCAAGAAGAACAGAGTGGTTCTCTCAGGCACAGATGAGGAAGGCAGAGGGTAGCGCACAGTTCTATGCATCGATCCGACCGCATTGCTTCGGCACGTGTTGATGAGCAATTGTTCAGTGACACTGAAGACGCAGGAGAGCTGGTCTTAGGAATTGGGGTTCCCTGCCAGGTACTGATGGAGCAAAGGTAAGTACCACAGACTATGCTCATCATAAAAATTACATCGCCATATTGGAAGGGGGATTTGTGAAAGGTGCCGGACCATTTGTGGACCATCAATCCTCATGATGTGAGGCTGCTTAAGAGTGTTGGAGCAGTACGAATCCAATTAATTATATTTAATATAAGCAGCACCCCATGTTTAGGAAGGCGGATAAAGAGATTTGCAAGACAATGATGGTGTTGTTAAAGCAAGGCATTATACAACCTTCTGTGCCCCCATGCAATATGGCTAGCTACCCTGTGAAAAAAAGTGAAGGGGTCCAGGTGGAGGATGGTCCAGCATTTTCGTCTCCCTCAATAATATTTCCTCTGGTACAGAATCCTGTCACCACCCTTTGTAACATCCCTACTGGGTCAACCCACTTCAGTGATTTTGTTTTTTTTAAATGCTTTTTTCTCTGTTCCCTTCCATCCAATTCTCAGTACCTCACAGCGTTTACGTTTCGTGGTCAGAGATTTGAGCATGCAAGGTTTGCCCAGGGTTATGGTACTGTGACTCTGCGAGTGTCTTTAAAAGGGTGGTTCAAAGATTCGGGGTATCTATCGGTGTCCAGTACCATAATTTAGTGCGTGGACGATTTTTTTAGTCTGTAGCACTTCAGAGCAGCATAGTCAAGGAGATTCAGTTACGCTCCTCACCCTTCTTGCGGAGAAGGGGTACAAAGTGGACAAAGAAAAATTGCAGTACTATCGGGACAGAGGTGGTATATTTGGAGCAAGTAATATCACCTACGGGAAGGAAGGTAATACCCACCGCAGTCCAGAATACACCTCAGCCAGTCGCAGTAGAACAGATGCAGCAGTTTGTGGGGCTCCAACTACTGTAGACCATGGATTTTTGATTACTCTTTTTTATGTGAGGTCCTTACTGCAGGGGCTTAAGGAAGCACAGAAGGTGAAAGGTCCGATAAAGTGGTCTGAGAAAATGGGAACTTGCTTTCGGGAACTCAAGGCCATGATCATCAGTGCTTTGGTCTTGGCGACACCCAATTACAAGAAGTCATTTCTTTATTATTATTTTTTGCATTCAAATAGGCAGGTGATGACAGCGGTGCTGACCCAGCAGACCTTGTTGGGCCACAAGCCTTACAGCAGACTGCAAGACCCAGCGATGCAGGGACAGTTCCCTTGCTCACTATTCTTAGAGAGGCACAGCTACACCCTACTGATGAGGTTCAACCAGACCGAAACACGTGTCTGGGGTTGCTGTTGGTACTCTTGTTCAGAGGAGATTTGCCTAGCATTTCGGTGCTGGACTGTCCCAGGGCAGGACAGAGACTGATATTTCTCCTCTGTGAAAGATAGTGAGCTAAAGACTCTGGGTAAGGCTCTTGTAACCAGGACTCATGTCTGGCAGAGAGTCTCCCAGGACCCCCCCTTGTTATTTACAGTTGCCTTGTGAGCAAGCTTTGGCAGCAACAGCCTTTGCGATGCAAAAGTCTTCAATCATTACTATGGGTTTGCCCGCTGACCTTGTACGTAGAGCATGCGGTCTTTGTGATATTGCAGAAATCCAAGTCGATGTTGACACCCCAAAGAGTTTTAGGATAGGAGGCAATTTTATCAAATGCATCGATACATTTTGTGCATTACCTAGTCCATCATAAGACCTTTGTAGCCGAACCAGTGAAATCTGTGGACACTGTTATGATTGTGCACTTATGAGGGAGAGAGAATGAATGGTAATGAGGATGCCCTGGAGTGGGGAAGGAGGTCAGGTACTTTTCGTTTATGGGTCTTGAACCATAAATCAGGACACTTGTGAAAGGCATACATGTGCAGCTGTAGTGGGCCTTGTGGACGGGAATACCGGGTCAGACTGAAGAGACTATTGCCTTTGTACTATTCCGCGCAAGTGGTGGAACTAGTGACAGTTACAGAGGTGCTAGACATTACTAAGGGGAAGGTAGTCACTATTCATTATGACTCTGCGTATGTCACCTCCACTGTACTTTCTGGGTTATCAAGATTGCAGAGAAGAGTGTTTAGTAGGTCTAACGGGTCCCTTGTCCAGCATGCTGCATTGCTCTTCTGACTAATGAAAGCATTAACTTGGTCCGCTGAGATAGGGGTAGTTAAATGCACTGCACATTCTAACCGCACTAATCCAGTAGCTCTTGGGAATGATTCGACAGACAGGGCAGCAAAGGAAACAGTGTATTTACCTCTTACAGATTCCCAGAAATTGGAATCCATGTCCCAAAAGGTACAGTTACCCGCTCCATACACTGCAGTCCCGGGTCTTCAGGTCATAGAGATGCAGGGGAAAGTTCCTTGAGCAGAACAGGAGCTCTGTAAGAAAAGAGGATGTGTTCTCTCACCCACTGATTTTCTGTGGAGCCAAGGGGTGACGAGTAAGGTAGTAATGCCGTAGCGCTGCTTCTTTTGACTCTAAAGCAGGTACACTACCCGTTGCATACTTAATGGCGTCAAACTGCTGAAGTGCTACAGGAGGAATGGTTTATCCCTAACCTACAAGAAACAGGTAAGTAGATTTGTAGAGAATTGTGTAGTGTGCAAGGAATACCGGAAATACCATGAGGTCGTTAAGGGGGTGTGGCCGAGGAGTCTTGCCTAGGCCCTCTGGCCCATTCAAGGAGCTGCACATTCACTTTGTGAACATGATTATGAGGTGCAGTAACTTCAGATATTTGATTGTGGTGGCTTGTCCAGTCTCACAGTGGCTTGAGCTTGGCCCCTACATACATCCTGATGCTAAGTCCGCAGCGAGATGTCTGGTGAGAGGCGTTTCCGTAGTGGGAATTTGTGAGGTCCTAAAATCCAACAATGGAACCCACTTCTTTGATGCCTGGTCCATGGAAATTGCTTCGCTTTTAGGGATCAAGCCCAGGTTGTGCTAGGCTAACCCCCTGCAGGCCAAAGGGATTGTGGAGAGGCTCAATGGGGTGCTTAAGGCCTGTTGAGCTCAATTGTGTAATGAATTGAGAAAATCCTGGCACCACTGCCTTCCACTTGCCTTGTTTTATTTGAGAAACCAGCCATGAAAAGACAATCCCTTAAGACATCACGACATTTTGACTGTGCGTAGGTTACACACACCTCTCACCTGCACGCACGGCATCTAACACACACAAGACTGCAGAGGTACTAGGAGTGGAGTTTAGGGGCGTACCTTATGGCTTGCGTCTTCTCACCAACAGACAACAGGTGAAAATGGCGAGGCTACTATCGATCAATGCAAGACACAGCTGTTTCCAGCAGATTGCATCTTTGTCTGCACCTCTGTGCGTTGCTGGAAGGTAGAACGAACAGCGTTTCCTTGGGCCCACAGAGTTATCTACTCAACTCCGACTGCTGTGAAGGGCAACAAGAATTGGATTAATCTCAGTGATACTCGGAGATACCGGCACCCCTCCACTGGCACAGGAGTAGACATTAAGTTAAGTATGCCATAAGGGCTCACTGGTCATTACAGTGCAAAGGGGAGTGCGAATGAAGATCCCAAATTAGGATCCTTTTGTTTAGGAAAGATGTCTAAACTTGTAAATTGTGTGAAAGTTAATGTTTTTATGGATGGTTTTTAGGGTCCTTGTGTCTTGTCTGAAGATGGCAACCAGTGTAAATTCAGAAAATTTAAATGTCTAGTTTTGTGGAATTCGAAGAGATAATGTCAAGAGAGAAAATAAATGTTAATTGTGGTTTTTTTGGAGGGTAATGGGGATGATGAACTAGATTCCAGGAACAATTGCAGCATAGTAGATGATCTAATTATGTCCCAGCATCATCATCCAAAGTTTTAATGTACATTGCTGATCAATTTTCGACTTTCCAGCCACACAGTTTTTTTGCATCCATTCTTGCACCAAGGGTCCAAGCAGCGGCAAATGCCAAATGGTTCCTTGTGACAAGGTACAAACTTTTGCTATTTGTCAACACATCCGAGTCAGCATTTAGTGCTGTTGGGGAAGAGTTGCGGGCAATGAGGATAATGACTTAACAGAACTGGTACTGAGTGTGTCAGAAAATTGGGAGTATGTGGCTAGAGTCTTTGTTCTCTTGATTACCATCTTGGGTCAGCCTCACTGTGAAGATCCTGCTGCCTATTTTTGTCTTTCTTATTCCTTTCCTGTCAATGGCTCTTACAATGTTGTTCTGCCCAGGTACGGAAGCAGCTGCTATGATGACTGTGACCCCTCTAAGGCTAGAGCCACTACTACTTCATCCCATATGGGTACTCAGACTGAAGCCATTTTGTGTCCTTCACCAAAGTGGCATGATTGTGTGCAGCAGTAATTGTGGCCATAGTGGGGAGATGAGTTGGGATTGTTTGGCGGAGGAGTATGTCCATATAGGAACTTGTAAAGGTTGGTTGTATTGTGGTTCCCCAAGAAGATGATTATGGAATATTAAAGTATTAACTAAAGGGGGGGGTGTGGTGCATGGCTACATGGCCACGGAATAGTACGTGGCTCCAGTGAGCTCCTGCTGATCTGGTAAATACAAATGCCCAGAATCCACTGTATATGGTATGCAAGCATGTACAGACGCATGAAGTCGTGGAGCACATCAAAAGTTGAACGCCAAAGAGAATTGCAGCGTGGGAAGTAAACCGGGAGCTCGAGGAGCTGGTCGGATCGGAGATGTGTAGACTTAGAAAATGGCGGCTGCAACAGAACAAAGGAGGCAGTGGTGAAGCAGCTATCCTGAAAGTTTGTGAGAGTGAGCGGAGTCCAAGCCCATTAAAGACGGTCCCCGTATACCACACGGGTGCAGAGTGGATGGAAAATAAATTGAATTGAGCTTTCCACTGAGCAGCCCTGCTCGAGTTACATTACTAAAACCAGAGCAGTAAATAATCTATATGGTTTGAGCAGCGCCGCACACACAAGGGCCACAGTGGATGACAACAGCACACCCGGTGACTTGACACAGGGCGAAAGACGAGAATCGAGGCAGAATAACAGTAGGAGTGTTATGCCGTAAATCCTGCATGGCCATTACAGTGTGTGCGGCTCCGAACCGATGGTAAGGACCAGCAGGACAAGGAACACAACATTACCACAACCCACGAATGCACACGATCCTGTGATAAGAGCCGGCAGCTGGAACAGAAAACATTGTGACGCAGTCAGTTGAATGCCACAGTTTAGCAAACGCAGCACAGCAAAGATCGGAACGCTGAAATCTGAAATTGACAACATTCGGAAACGCAGAGGCTAGCGAGTAGCTGATGGGAAGTGGCCGAGCTGCGCAGTGTTATGACTGTAAGGAATACGAGTTGTGTGATTGAATGAGAAGTCGAAGGCTGGCTGGAGGGCATAGCTGCTAGGACTGGTGCATCATGCATGAATGCCCAAAATAACATCAGAGGAAGTGAGAAGAGACCCAGAGCAGCAAAGAGGGCCAATACAAGGGGAACAAATGCTATACTAACTAAGAAGATCACTGTGGGGCACAAGTAAGAGTGTAAAACGGCCCGAACAGTAATGACATTACAGAAAAGACTGTGAGCCAGACACTGGGTTATACAAGGACGCGAGTATCGTTGGGGAGCAGTACAAACACAGAGTATCTTGGGAGATTAAGAAGCTGTGAGAGGTTCTGACGGATCACTACAGCCACAGAAACGGCCCTACAGAGGGTAACGCCACTCAGAAGAAACCGAAGAATTCAACTGATCGCCATAGTGCCTCCAGCAAATTCAAGGAACTATAACTGTACCAACAATCGGACGCACACTGGCGGAAGCTGACGGGCCAAACCACACAGAACATAAAGACCTGGGTGGAATGTTTTATCGCGGATAGTAGGTGTCCACAAATTAAGAAGACAGACAGTACTGCGCACCTACCATTGGGCCGAACGGTGCCTAAAATGGAATGTGGGGATAAGGAAGGAGACTTCAAGAGTGAAATACATAGGAAACAAAAGCCACAGCACTACTCGGAGAGCTCCTGAAATCTGGATGTAACCTGCAGCAACTAACACAGCGGGTGAGCAGCACTACATGCAAGATAATGGCTCTGGGGGCTCGGGACTGAGCAGGGACCCCTGCAAAGAGCAACAGACCCGAGAGAGGGCCATTGAATGCAAGCATAGGCTGTGGAACATGGGCTCCCCTGGAGCAGAGTATCCCCGATCTGCAAGAGTAGAAGAGTCCCCGCTAACAGAATCAAGACACAGGGCGCAAACTTGACAGTAGCACTGAGCAGTGGCATCCTGAAATTAGTAGCAGGTACTAAAGCAGAACTAAAAGAGGCTGCTGTTTGTGAAAGTCGCACTCTACCTCAGAGTGGAGGCTTTCGAGAGGGGCTGGTTGCATTGGATCCCGGCTGGTACTTGGATGCAAATGGGTGGTGCAGCAGCCTATAAGTACCCACCAAGTGCATATAGTGGGTCTGGGCTGCCAAGACAATGACTGAGGATCTGTAGCCATCTGACGCTAGGTGACTGGGCAGCACCAGCAAGATGCAGAGCAGGCGTAGCTGGAAGCCAACATACAGACCTAAGCACTGGTTGTGCAATTGTTGGCAAGTCAAACCCCAGCCTTCTTGTACCGAGGCATACAGCAACACCGTGATGGCCTCCAAGCTGCCCAAGACAAAAGGGAAGAAACCCACAATGGAGGAATTTGCAAGGGCACCACAGCCAATGGAGGGGGCTCGAAGTAAAAGGAATGTGCAAATGGACACAACCTCAGCACGCAATGATCAACAGATCCTGGAGGCGATTGCGGACTTGAAAGTAACATGGGAAACTAAACTTGAGGCAGCCATGGCCGACTCAAAGCAACACTGGAACTAAGTTGGCTCAGTACAGGTGGAAGTCAACCTACTTGGACAAGACGTACGAACAATAGCAGAACGCACAGGTGAGCTGGAGAAGGAAGTGACCTCAAACACAGCTGCATGCTCATCTCACGCCTCGGAAATTCACATAATGAAGCAACAAGTCAGCAACCTAGAAAATGGAGCAGAGGAAGCCAAAGGGCGCGCCCGGAGGAATAACATGCGCATTGTGGGGCACCCAGAGGAAGAAGGACCTAACCCAACGGACTACGTTGAGACTATGTTGCTGCAAGAAATAGGAGGGGCGCTCACCCAAGGGTTCGCGGTGGAGAGAGCCCACAAAAGCCCTGACAAACCACTGCCAGGGTGCCCCCCCCCCTCCCAAGATCAATAATTGCCAAAATACTGAATTACCGGGACAGGGAGAGAATCCTGGAACACTTACCGAAAGGGGGCACAATACAAAGGGGATCCACGTCTATTACGGTGTGCCCAGACTACACTTCTGGTGCAGAGACGGCGACTGAACTATGGGGTGGTGAAGAAGATATTGCGCAAGACGGGCTATAAATACATGCTGATGTACCCGGCGAAACAAAGTGTTCCACAAGAACAGGGCCCTGTTCTGAGAGACCCCTGAGGATGCGACGGAGTGGTTGGATGCCCATAATTGTTTGTCTGGAACAGACCGCCAGAAAGAGGGCCGAACGGATAAGTGAGGCAGCGATTCCAGAAGCCGAGGTGCTGTATAAACTGTGACATTGGGACTTGAATATAAGATAGGGCAATGTTAATTGGGAAGAAAAAAAAGCTGTGTTGAGCATGTAGATTTGAGCGGGCATAGCGTAATGGTGCATAATTGCAGGAGACACAATGGACTCACTCTTATACCCCTATAGATAGCTTAGTTGGGTTACCGGTAGTGTGCTAACCCCCTGCTGTGTTCCTAGTAATGGCACCGCAGAGAAAGGACTAAATGCAGGATAGCCTGAGATCCAGGGTTGGAGCTGGGCAACATTTGGGAACGGGAAGGGAGGGGAGTTGAAGGATGCGCAGTGATTTTAGTTGGGGAACGAGCTTACGTCCACGCTCCGCTGCGCAAGATACAAGAGAGACAGTGGCGGGACTGGGTATGGATGAAAGATGGGAGACCTTAAAATAGTTACCTGGATTGCCAGGGTGCTCAACAGCTACCTGAAGAGAAATAAGATCATTATGTACCTGAGGAGGCAGAAAATAGATATCGCTCTACTACAAGAAACCCATCTAATGAAGGAAAAAAAGAGGTGATGAGTAAGAAAAGGAAGGGAACCACCGTGGGGGCAACGTATTCAGCATATGCCAGAGGGGTAATCACCTGGGTAGCACTGCATTTCCCCTTTCAGTTATTACAAGCTGCGGTAGAGTCGGATGGGAGGATGGTAGCAGTACGGGGACTGATAGAAAACCGAGAAGTGTGTATTATTAACACATATGACCCGAACCAAGATACTATGGCCTACTTTAAGACCTTTTATATAGTAAAATAAGCCCGTACCTGGGGGGTGCGGTCATATGGGGAGGCAATTTTAACTGTACGCTGGATCCCAGCGTTGACGGGTCAGATGGCAAACTAGACAAACCCACCCCTGCAGCCAAAACTTTTAAGACCCTGTTGAGAGACATTAAGCTAGAAGACATGTGGAGGCTACACCACCCATGTAATAGACATTACTCGGCCCCACATAATTTGTACACACAGATTATATTTTCGGCTCCCCGAAGACGATAGGAGAGAGAGTGCAGAATGAATATAAAGCGAGGGTCCTTTCAGACCGCTCACCACTGATCTTAACATGGCAGTATCAGGCCCCTAGAGCCAGGATTTCAACGTGGCGGCTTAGAGCCGAAGCATTGAAAGATAAGGGGACCTGAGGAAGGGCATTGTAGAATATTTTGAAAACAATACTGGAAGCTTAAAATCGGCCGGCACCCAATGGGAGGCATTTAAAGTGGTGGTGAGGGGATCAGCAATAGCAAAATCCAAAGGGCTGCAAGGAGGCATATTGCAAGAGCTACAGAAGGCAGAGGAGGAACTAGAGGCAGTCATGTGCAGACGGAATGACTCCCTGGAAGAGGCAGACACTATAAACCAATTACGGCAAGAATGTGAAGAGCACTGGGAGAGGCTATGTAACTTAAATTACAAAAAATACATAGAGGCAGCGCGCTGGCAGGGACAAGCCGGGGAGGTTGCTAGGATGGTTGTATAAAAGCGAGACACCAAGGCCAACGATTGGAGCAATACAGGGGGAAGGAGGACAGATACTTGATACCCAAGAGGGAGTGAACGAAGGGTTCCTTGAGTTCTACAAACAATTGTCTGGAGATACAGATGGGGGTGAATGGGGCGAGATAGTGGAAACACTAGGGGACATTGGCCTACCCAAATTGAGCACTGAGGAGAGAGAGAACTTAGATGCCCCAATCACATTGGAGGAACTAGAAGCAGTGATTGAGGAATTACCCACTTGCAAGGCCCCGGGGGCGTACGGACTCCCTAGCGAGTTCTGTAAAACATATAAAACGGAAGTGCTTCCCTCGCTACTTGCAAACAAAGCTTTTTGAAACGGGGATATTGCCAGAATCCCTAAGGGAGGCGATAATCATTCCGATTCTTAAGCCTAATAAGCCGAGCATGGACCGTGGATCGTATAGACACTATCCATGCTGAACCAGGACAGCAAGATACTCAGGGCTGTGTTGGCGGGGAGATTGAGACAGGTCGTAAGCAAACTTGTACATCCTGATCAGACTTAGAAGGCTCCACCGGGTCATAGAGCAAACAGAAGGAGATGCGCAGGAAGTCACAATTGTTTCATTGGATGCGGTGAAGGCCTTCGATTCTGTTAAATGGCCGTGGCTGATTGTGGCCTTACAGGAATATGGAATAGGGCCCGAGCATCTGAAGTGGGTAAAACTATTATATAGCTCACCACTAGCCAGGGTTAAGACGGAAGTGGCCATTTCAGAAAGATGGCAATTTAGCAGAGGTACCAGACAGGGGTGCCCTTGGTCCCCGATGCTTATATATTCTTGCACAGGATCCCCTAGCGATATACTGAAGACAACAGTACGGGGAGATGGGGATTTTCACGAAAGGAGGGCAACGCCTAATATTGTATGCGGATGATATGTTGCTATATTTGATACCCGGAGGAAAACCTGCAATACAGCCTAGAAGTAATGGAGCGATTTGCGTCACTCTCTGGCATTGCAGTCAACCCGAGGAAATTGGGTATATTCCCCCTGGGGAGATATAAAGGGATTCTGCGGGAGCACCTACCCATCTTACAAATACCCTGGGAGACCGAAACCTTCAGATACCTGGGGATCGATACCTATCACGAGGTGGAGGACGAACACAAACATAGCACAGAGAAGGCAGTATCAAACATTGAGAATAGCATGAGATTCTGGGCTAAGCTCCCTTTGGCCATTGTAAGGAGAGCAGCTTTGTTGAAAATGGTTGCATTACCGAGGCTAATACACTTTTTAGGAAATATACCATACATGATACCTAAGCGATTCTTTGTTAAACTCCAGAGCATATGTAGAGGCATCATCTGGCACAACACCAGGAACAGAATAGCCCTGTGGAAACTGCAGAATACGTATGACAAAAAGAGGCATAAAACTGCCCAATTTTGAGATCGATCATTGGGCCAGCCAGCTACAATATGTTTTTATTGAAAGAATGAATGTGGCTGCCTAAATCGGAGCTAAAGGAGTGTCAGAGAATACTGGATTAGGGATGGCAAATGTGGCGAAAGGCTTGCCAGGCCATGGAGAACCCGACTGCATGCTCCACGCAGGTACCGCTAGTAGCACTGACCAAAGATGTGCAATTGAGGAAGACGATACGCAAGCACTGAGAACCGGTGGGTATTGCAACAATGGGAGACATATGGCAAGATGGGAAGATATTGGAATTTAACGCACTGGTAGAGGAAACTGGACTACAACTAGGGCAATATATTACATACACCAGACTGGTGCGATGGGTGAAAGAAACATGATCTGAAATAGTGCTGGAAGACCAACCCGATACGACCATAGAAACCATCTATGACATCGCAGAGGGAGGGCATGAGGTTTCCCAAATCTATGAACTGTTGATGACCAGGGTAGGGAAGGAAGTGACCAAGCTAAAACGGGATTGGGAAGAGGAAGTGGGAGAAAGCGTGAATGATGGGCTGTGGGAGAGGGCTGAGGTACCATAAAAAGGTGTCCATGAATGAAAGGCTGCAACAAATCCAGCTATACGTAACTCACAGAGCGTACATGACCTCCCAGA
The DNA here is from genome assembly GCF_040938575.1 of Ambystoma mexicanum. Taxonomy (NCBI): domain Eukaryota; kingdom Metazoa; phylum Chordata; class Amphibia; order Caudata; family Ambystomatidae; genus Ambystoma; species Ambystoma mexicanum. Next base: position 990,732,551 of record NC_090921.1, read on the forward strand.
GGATGGCCCGATTAAGAGTGCAGAAATACAAACATGTCCCAAGTGTGGAGAAGTTAATGCTGGGATGACGCATATGTTCTGGGCATGCCGGTAAATTTTGGAAAGAAGTAGCCCATCGCCTGTCAGAGAAGGGGATCACGTTAGATGTGGAATCAGTGTGGGGATTTATGGTGGGGGGTTCCCTAGACCACGCAAGCTAATGTGAGTAAACTTAAAGACCTGGCTTACAAGTTTGCCAAGTGCAGAATTGCCATGGGCTGGAAAGGATGTAACAGACCAAAGGTAGAGGTTTGGTGGAATTATTTCAAGAAATGGGCTGAGACGGAAACAGCAGTATGGACCGAAGCAGCCAACAGAGGGGGGAGGAAGAGGCAGATACATTGACGGCCTGAAGGCACTTAGTGGCCACATTGTCTGAGTCCACCCAAGTATGCCCAAGTGAAAATGATATCTCCCAAAACACGGAAGAGGGAACATCCCTAGAGGATATAATGGCGGAAGGCGAATGGAGTAGGCTCAAGTTAGTGGGGAGGGTAACTGGCAAGAAGCGGCTATGGTTTAATATGACACGAGATACTTAAAAAGGTATAACATATACCGTTTGTTTTCGGTTTTTTTTTTTTGGTGTTGATTGGATGTTGTAAAAGTTTTGGCGTGGTCAGGAAAGGTCCCCACGAGCAAGTGGGGTGTGGGGAGTTTTATGTTCTGTTCACCATATTGATGAATGGGGGTACGGCAAACTGAGCGTGATTTTGCAGCTTCATATGTATCCAGTGTAGTTAGTTATGGATGGGGTATGTTACTGTAGTGTACTATTTGTTTAAAACTGATACATATTAGCCTACACAGGTGCCAAAAGATAAAATGTTAAAACCACCAAATGAAACATAAACACAATTCACATATGGGGTGCTCTGAAGTATGCGGAGACGGGGACGGTTTTTAATGTACATGCAAGGCAGACGGTGTCATGATGCCTACCCCCGGGCATCTGGACCAAGCCCATCAGCCCCGGGAGGAGGTATCCAAGTGCTTACTGAAAGCCCAGCAGCCCCGGCTAGGGGCCATCTGGGTACAGTCCTGGCGCCATAGGCGCCAGGCTCATGTACATTATTTACCTCATGCAGACCATGCTGCAATGATGTCAAGCCAACGTGAGGCCTGAATGGGACTTCTTTGCTTCAGGGACTATTTTTTACTCGGGCGTGGTTCTGAAGGAACTTCTTACCTGGGACTACTTTGAAGGCTATTTAAACCACGCCCGAACAGCAACACATGCTTCGCGTTATTCTGCATCCAGCAGCGTAACGCTCACCGTGCCTGCAGTCAGCATCCAGTCTTCAGCCACGCCCGTCTCGAATCCAGAGCTCCGCGCAAAAGAGGAAAGAAGAAGGAAAGGTTAGAACACAGACATTATTTCAATCCTTACCTGATTCCAGATCCATCACTTCTTCGAACTTGAAAGGGACATTATTTCTGCACGTGTCGCATCGCCAGCTGCAGCGCCGCGCCATACTTACCAGTCCTTACAGCATTTTTCGATCCGGCGCTGCCTCCATCATTTTCTTCGCCGAACTCCAGCATCTAGGGGACAATAGAAACATAAGGTGAGCCGAGAGAGCCAACAAATAGTCTCTTTTACCACCATAGACTTACCTGATTTACCACCGGAGGCATTATTCTTTAACAACCCGTAACTTCATACACCACACCTGTAAGGAGCGAGAAAACAAGTTAAATACACGCATCTTACCGGACAGTGTTGCGTAATACAGACTCTTTCCTGAACGCCATCAGCTGCCACAAGACGATCATCTCTTGGAGCCAGCTGCAACACAAGAAGGGAGTGGTACAAGAGTCGGACATATTTAACTCTTTGAACTTTATACTTACGGGTTCTCGCCAGGAACCTCGGAGTCAATATTCATCCGGAACTCTTCCAAAGCCTTCGAACCAGTGAAGTATCTACGCGCCCCTGTATTCCACGCAGGATGGAGAGCTCATCATTTAAAAACATAAGGTGAGATCACTGAAAGTGAATATTGGAGGTGATTAGTGGGGAGAACAGTGGGGTGCCATTACTAGAATCCACGGGTGTCTAAATCCCTTTCTCCACTTGCAGGAGAATATTTCTACTGGTCAAGCAGACGAGATTAGGCGGTCCAGTCCAGTCTGTCATCTCTGCACTACGCTTCACGTTGGAGGAGGCCGCAGCTGTCCGCGTCCGATCGACGCCCCTGTGGGAGCCAGGTGAGCGTAATAGACGGCTGGTCATGGAGAACCCACTGAAGGAAATATGACGTATATTAAACATTGTGAAACCTAGGCCTCCCCACCCCCCACCCCCTGACCCCCACAGGACTCTGACTTGGGTGTGTTTTTTCTCCAGTATCTAAATAACACTTTAATAGTAGCGTCATTCTGTGGTTCGACTTCTTTGCTAAGCATTCATTTAAAAACTGTACCATTGTCTGAGCGTCTGTTGTCTTGTCCAAATGCCTGCTATTGTCTCATCTCTCCCTGTCTCGTCTGCATGTGCCCCTCCCTGCATCTTTCCCTAGTGTTCTCCCTCCCCCCTCCCCTTTCTTCTCTCCTATCCCCACCTACTCTATGGTGCTCTGTCTCTCCTATCTTTTCTAATTGCTTCTCTATTGACAATCCTTCTCTCCTCACTAAATCTGGTAGGAAGAAGTTTAAAAAGGATATCTTGGTCTCCAACCCAAGCCTCCCTATCTCTGACACCGATACCAGTGCCGCCTCTAGGCAAACTTTCACCGACATCCTCTTTGTCGTTCCCTCGCCAGACCTATGGACTCTTCATATGGTCTCTTTGCTTTCTCCTTTCTCTTCTTCTCCCATTAATTGTGGCACTGGTGGGAGGCCCTCCTGGCCTCCTTTCACTCCTCTAAGTTCATTAATGTTTACTTGAATGTTACCATCTTGGTCCAAGGCCCACAGGTCAGTCTTCTCCTCTTTGATACATGCTTCCTGTGACTCATCAATTTCCTTCCTTCTCCTGCTGTCCCTTCTCTCCCCTCCATGGCTTCCTCACCTTCCCCTGCTGTCTCCTCCTTGGCTACCTTGCGCTCTCCTCCTTCCTCTTCTACACCTCCGCAGGACATACCTCTGATTTGTACCCCTCCCCAGAAGTCTTTCGGACGGTAACCTCCTCCATATTGCTGCTTTTACCTCTTGATCAGCTGTCAAACACTCCTCCAACATCTGCTACCTCCTAGAGGAACTTGACCTCGATCTAACTGAGATATGGTTCACGGCCAGCTCTGGCACAAGCTTTGACACTCCTCCCTGACCGCTACAAGATCCTCTCCGTGCTGAGGTCCAACCATTCCGGAGGGGGTGTAGCCCTGTTCTTCCCAGAGTGGATTCCTGTCTGTCATTCCCACGCAGGCCTACTCCTCTTTCTAATGCCTCGTCTGCAGGCTCTCTCTCTCTCTCTCTCTCTCTCTCTCTCTCTCTCTCTCTCTCTCTCTCTCTCTCTCTCTCTTAGCCATTCCCTTACTGTGGCTACTATCGATCTGCCACCTGGTCAGATCTCCTCCTTCCTCTCTGAATGGGAGGACCTTTCCTCTTCCCTCCTGGTCTCGATTACTCAACTCCTTCTTGGAGACTTTACATCCACCTGGATGCTTCCTGTCCTTCCTCTGGACTATTTTGTGACCTCTGTGACCCTTTCTATTCTTCCCTCTGGCCCAACTCACATTGCAGGGCACAGTCTGGATGTTCTGATATCTTTGGACCTTCCCCTTTCAAACCCTCTCACCACTCCTGGAGTGATCACTTTCTCCGTTCCTCCCAGCTCACCCTCTCTACTCGCCAAGCCAACTCCAGCACTGCCACCCACCTTCTCGGTTATCCGACCCATGAAGCGTGTGTCAGTTGAGGCTTTTGCCACCACTTTCTGATTTCCCTCCAACCCCCCCTTTGTCTGACTCACACTCTGACACAGCCCTTTCCATGCTTCACTCTGCCACCCCTCCTCCTTCTCCCCTGATGAGGTTTCTAGACAAGTCTGATCTATTAACGTCTCATCAAAACAGGTTGATTCCTGTTCCTCCAAAACCATCAAGGACCACATTGACTCCCTGGCTCCTGCTCTGGCTAACTTCTGCAGCCACTCCTTCGCCACTGGAGTCTTACCATCCCCCCTGAAGCACTTCCTTGTACACCCACTTTTTGAAAAACCCTCTGCCGACCCGTCCTGCCCGGCTAACTACCGCCCAATCTCCATCACTCCCTTCCTGGGCAAACTCCTGGAAAAGCTGGCCATCTCCCAGCCTAATCTTCACACTGAATCTAGTGGTTGTCTTCATGACCTGTGGGCTACATTGACCCATTGAACAGAATTTCGCCAAAACCAAGCTGCGCTTCAACACAAACAGCAAAATGGTTGTGCTGGTTCAAGTGAGCACCATGGCCTCAAAACTGCGTTGTGCATCAACAAAAGACAATGCCTCCATCATCTTGCCAAGCACATATTGGGCAGGATGGAACAAGGGGGCACACTATGGGAGCTTGCCAGTGTGTTCTTACATATACATAAGAAACGGAGTGAAAAAGCAGCGCTGTCTTGCTGTCATCCCAAAATCCCCATTAAAAAGGAAACTTGTTCACCTTTAAAAATGCTTCTCTGACGCTATTTCCATCTGTTTTACCTTAAACTACTGTGAGTAATAAGGCCCTGCCACGCCCAGGATATCTCATTGTGCTTCAGCAAAACTAGGCATGATTTCTGAATGACAGGCCCTGTCAAACCAACTCTGAGAACAATCAACAAGGAGCATCACTTTTCCAGCACGGGAGAACACATTCATTTCTATACAAAAGTATCAAAGCTCAGTGGTTCAAAGGAACTCCAGCTATCGGAGCCATGTCAGTTTCAATGCATCTGTGCTTCAGACAAAACTCCTGCATTCAAGAAAATAACAATAGCTGCAAGACAGTGTGGGAATCTGATGGAGATGCAAAACCGAATTTAAAATGAAATGCCTGCTTTTCACCACACGTGTATAAAAATGTGCTTTGCAAACTAAAAAGGAGAAAAATGCCTGTTTAAAAGTAAACTGTTGAATGAAAGCCTGGGTTTTGTTTTTTGTTGCTGGTGATAATACACACATGGGCTATTTTATTCCACAGGTTTGTTTTAATTTGGGATCCAAAATAAGAAAATAAAGGTTTTAAAACACCTGGGCTGGAGTATGCAAACTCTTAAAAAAAACAAAAAAAAAACCTGGTTATTCCAGTTGGCAGAACCAAGGCTTCACCCAGAGGAAGGGAACCACCATAAGAACTCTCAGCAGAGATTAACATCCCAGTGATCATTACTAGGTTGGAAAGAATCTAGTCTGGGCTGAAACCCCTGACAATGGAACTCCCAGTACAAGAAAGCGTCAAGTGGGAAAGGGGCAATAAAACTTCAATCAAGCTGTAAACCCCACCTTGCTTTCGGGGAAATAACAGTTGGTGGCAGCTGAAGAAAGAATAAAATGGTCCAGTGACAAAGGACTGCCATTTGCTTCCAAAGACTATTTATGTATAAAAATGTAAAGACTTCTATCTCTGAAGCAAGACTTTGTAAAAATGCAAAAATGTTAGTTTAAATTTCATTTTATGGGCTTTCATTGAAGACATGTTAGAATTCACTGGGAATAGAAATGGAAAAGTATTGCGGATTACAATAAAAGCATCGATGTTGCCAATGTGAATTTTTATACTTGCATCCCTTATGATCATTCACATGTGTATAAAGTTATGGAATTTTAGGCCGAATCTTTCATACTCAAAATGACTAAAAAGTATTAAACGGACCAAACAATATCTCAGATTGGATTTTTGGACTGCTATGCTCTACTTAAAATATGTAACCCGGTTATGACATTTATTACTGTGCTGCAAATGTACAAATGTGTAAATTCTGTTATGACTGATTTTTTGGCAAAAAGGTCTGTGGGAAGTCTTTTTACACCATAAAATGCAACCTCCAAAACTGAGTCACATCTTGGGGGAGGCAGCCAACATTGATTGTCCAATCCGGTTGCTTAGAGGCGTGCTTAGTTAAGCCGGCACAGCAATATAGTCTGTGATGTCACCATGCTCTATATTAAGAGTCCCAGACAAGACTCTAGACACACACTCTTCCTGAAGTTCCTGCGCTGCGTTCCTGTTCTATTCATCCTGCTGAGTCCAGATTCCCACTACAAGGCCAAAGCATTGCTGACCCTATTCCAGGGCCCACTGCAAAACCAAAGCATTGCTGATCCTGTTCCAGCAAGGCCTCAATTCTGAAATCCCACTAAAATTCCCAAATAACCAAAGGGGAAAGCTGTGGTATTCTTTTGGTAAGCATCCTGAACCAGCCTGGGTTGCTGCCTAACTGCATCCAGATGTATCTGTGCCGTGACCCGACCTGCCCTGCTGTCTTTTGCCCAGCTGTCCTTTGCCAGGTGCGCTGCCGTGTAGTGACCAGAACCGTTGACGGTCCAAAATCCAAGACTAAAAGTGGACTGCAAGTATAATCTCTACCCCATAGAAATCCATAGTCTACCTTGTCTTGCATTTGTCCTAATCCCACTCTCTAAGCCATCCTATCCTTATCCTGATAATTTAAACCAGTTTTAACAAGTTATCTGAGCACCCTGCCCGTGACTTTCTAAAGTGCTAGCGCCATTTCTTTTCAATTTTGTCTTGTGTAATCCTATGCCATTCGTCCTAGTTCGAGTGATCAGACTGGTTTCAGCAAGAGTTGGGCACTGGGGTGACGGGGTTGAATTTGCGAATCAACCCTGGATCTTACTGTGTCCATCTTTGGTGGTCTAGTCTGAATACTCTAGTTAAAAGTAAAACTGTTCTTGTCACACCTGATTTCCTTTCCTATTTCACGGCTTCATTTTACTCAAAGCTCACCTTTTTATATCTTGCATAACTCATCCAGTTTCATAGCTAGAGACCTATTTTCAAATCTTAGTGTCCCTGGGAGATATATCTATAACCCAACCGCTCTCCAAATCGGGAGTATTTCACCCGTTTTTATTAAAAACTGTTTGGGTAATTTAAAGCGGGAATTAAGAAAATGCAACTTTTACACATGTCATTTCACTGCAACATGTTTTAAATTTTCCATTCATTTTCGAATGATATGCTCTTGGTAATCTATTTCTTGTGATTGTTAGTGTTTAGGCATTGTTGCTTTAGTGAGAAATTGTATTTACCTTAATGTTTTAAACCCACATTCATTATTTATTTGTCCATTTCCGAGTGTCATTTTATAAGATTGCAAAGGGTTTAAAATCCGTTTTCCACTCTTATTTGGGGACGGAAGGTCAGATTTTTATTCTGTTTTCTGCCTATTATTCCTGATTATCTGCTGTGTCTTTCTATCCATTCAGAATTCAATTATTTGTGGGTTGAGGGAACATTGCAGGGGGAAATTCTAACTTGGGTGCTATATTTCCTAAATCAAAAGTGCTCCTATTCCCTGGTGTTTTGTATATGCTCCATTAGAAGGTTAAACCAAGTGTATTGCTTACATTCTCATTGTAATTATCACCCCATTGGTGATTGCTGCCCCATATTAAAAATTGTATGGTTTCTTTTGAATTTTAAATTAAATAAATATTGCATTTTACCAACCAGCCTGGTTCATGGTCCATTGTGACCCGGGGTATTTGAAAAGGGGGTGTGATACAAGTTCTGTACCATCTCAAATTGAATCTGTATAATATAAAGAGATGAGCATTTCAATTGTGCGTTGCATACTAGGCTGAGACCAAGGTGTGCGTCGCCTGATTGAAATCCTTTACAGACCATCAGTCTGGCTTCAGAGCTGCCAGAAGCATGGAAACTGCTCTACTGAACATCCGTGAAGACCTGCTCTCCAACCTTGAATCCATCACCCCCTGTGTCCTCCTTTTACTTGATCTCTCTTCTGCCTTTCACACAGTCTCCCATGCCATCCTGCTCAACCGTCTGTGATAACCTGGGTATCACCAGTCAGGCGCCTGGCGTGGCTGACTTCTTTCCTCTCTGATCGACCCTCCAAGGTCCAACTTGGGTCCTTCCTCGCCTCTATCTCTACCTGTGGTGTTCCCCAGGGGTCTAACCTCTCTTCATGGCTGTTCAACCAATACCTGGCACTTCTTGCCCACCGCATTGCAGCTCTCCGCCCCAACTTTCAGTTCTATGCGGATGACACTCAGCTAATTTTCAGGCTACCTTCGGCCACCTCTTCTCCGTCTCTCATCTCTGTCTGTCTGCTATCTAGGAGTGGTGTGCTGCCAATTATCTCTGCCTCAATGCAGTAAGACTGAGATTCTCCTCCTCGACACACCCACTCCCTACTTTCCTGTCACTCTCTGGCTGGCCTCTCTTGGCCCTCTTCCTACTCCCACCTGCAAGGCTAAAAACCTCAGGGCCTTCTTCGACTCCACACACTCCTTCTCTCCTCACATCTCTGACGTCTCTAAGTAGTTATACGACCAGCTGCCCTGCCTCAGTTATTCTTCCTTTCCTCCTTCCCCCAGAAGCTCACTGTCTCCAGAGCTCTGGTCCTCTCTGGGCTGGACTACTGCAACAGCCACTTTCTAAATCTGCCTGCTTCTACTCTCCGCCCCCTCTGCAACTCCTCCAGAACAGTACTGCGAGACTTGTCATTGGCCTCAAGCCCTGGGATCATATCTCTCCAGGACTGAAATCTCTGCACTGGCTCCCAGTGGCTGCTAGAATTAAGTTCAAAACCCTCTGCATTGTCCACAAGGCCTTCTGGGGCCTGGGGCCTCAATACCTTCAACTCTTCCTTCCTAAATATCTTCCTTCGCAACCGCCTCTAACTCCCTCAGGGTTAGTCGCTTCTCCAAGCAACGAATTGGTGGTAGCTCTTTCTTCGGCTGGGGCCTCCCTCTGGAACAGCCTCCCTGCCTCCCTGAAACTGGAGGAGAACCATCTCCGGGTCCGGAAGCACCTCAGAACCTTCCTTTTGCTTCTGCTTTCTCCCCAGCTAAACTCCTGGCTGAACCTGCACTGGTTACCTGGCCACCCTTTGATCTCGGGCTCGGGTCCTTTCCTCCACCAGTTGCACACCTGCACTGCCTCCCTGGCAACCTCCACACTTGGACTGTTTTCTGTATCCCTACAGTCCCCCACCAGCACTTACACCTGATATCTGCACTTATCCTTGCACTTGCCACCAGCTGGCCGTACTTATTATTTTATTTATTCTGTTTATCCCATGTACTGCACTGTCCTGGCCCCCCCTCCCACCCTGCACTTTTCCCCTTCCCCTGCACTTGCACAATCTGAATGACACTTGGCCTAGTAGGATCGTTGTCTCTGTCTTCCCTCTGTTCCCCCCCCCCACCCCCTTGCCACGCCGCACCTTGAAACACTTGTATAGGCGCATTATAAATGCCATATCATATCATGCACAATGATACAAATGTATAGGGAATTTGTGAATCTAAATTTAGTGGGCTTTTTACCAATGGATTGGAAAACGGCATTCTGGGCTGTTTGCAAAGTGACCTTTGACTTTTGAGAAACTGATTCAGAGACCACAGGATGGGTAAATAAGTAACTTCAACCTTCGCGGTCAGCTCAACTGAAGGAGCCAGCCATGGGGTTATGGTCTAATAAGTATCACAGACGGCAGATGTAATCTCCTGTATATATGGGAGATTAACAGAGAGGTTTTGCTATTTGTTTCTGGCCAGCAGTAAATCCTGGGGTAAGTCCATGCCCAAGGCTAAAGTAATTGGAACCCAGGAGTTTCAATTGTATTTTCAGATGTGCTGTGTCCAATGAAATAGAAGTTATTTAGATCAGAATGTTACAATGGAACCATTGACCTGGCGAAGAAGGTAGTTGATGCTAATTCAAAGAGAACTTGTTTGCCCAGTTTTCTTATCGCTTTAAATATTTGTGAACCATGTGCTATTAAAAGTAAAGGTTAAAAGGGCTTAGGCCAATTATTACTAGTAATTAATTATGTTTGCTTACAAATGTTTAACTGAATGATGTCAGGACCTACCATGGACAAATACCCAGGAGCTGTGCTCTACACATGAGCTGAAGATGGCAGTTAAGATAACGTTAACCAATGAGACTGTAGGAATTGGAGAAAGATGGGATTTCTTTGAATAGGGTGTTTGTCCACATGTGGGGGTTGGATTGTAGTAAAGGATCTGGGAGAGTTTTAACTGTTGTAAAATTGTATACAAGATGTCAACTGATGTGATTTGAGACTTGGGTTAGCTTGGTTCTACAGTACCATCTAACTGCTCCCCGGATAATTGTACGATAAACTTGCTTTATGTACAAAACGCACACTCGTTCCGCAGGTGGTGGGCACGCTCAGTGATTCCGTCCCCACGCGATCGATCAGTACAGTTCCTGTGTGGCTAATCTTAGTTTTGTCACCACCACTGGAGATAAGTGTATTACTTCCTTATCATAAATCTTATCTGGGAAATGTTCTGTCCTTTATCCAGAAAATGACTAGCTCACAGATTTCTGTCCAATTGTTAGACTTGTGTTCTATCCACCTTTCTCATGTATCGTTGTCTGATTGGCATACAGTTCACTACATGGACTTTTAATTGCATAGATGAAGTTTGAGCTGTAACATGTTGTGTAATCGTTCAGTCTACTCTTACGGGCATTATACGGATGCTGCACAGAATTACCCCATATGATATCTTAGTTGCTACAGTTAAGGCATGAGAACATGCATGTCTTCAATTCCCAAATGTTCTCTGGGTATGTAATGGAGACCTTTCAGACTTAACTAGTATATGCCACAGGCTTTATCTTTCCTTTTTATAAACCATCATTGGTAGTTTCAGGAATAACCATTTTAATTGCAAAGTGGGCAACCCCTTGCTGTATATAGATTTGTCAAGATGTCTCCTTCTGTCTCAAACACTTGAGATAATCATTCTCCGTCTTGGAAATTGACTGTTGGGTAAATTCTTCATCATTGAGTGTAATGTTGTGTAAACAATAAGTAGTTTTACGATAAGCAGTGGTAATCTCCACATCCAAGAAATGAAAGGTTGGGGTACCTGTTGCCAATTCATATAGAATGAATTGAGTTACAATAACCCAAGATCATCTGTAGTTCAAACTTGGTTCCAGTCCAAATTCCAAAATTGTCATCAATTAGTTTCCAGGTAAAATCTTATCAGACAAAACTGGGTTATCTAGCATATGTCTAATCTCCATTTGGTACCCTGGCTGCCTTGTCTGTACTTACCTGCAAGCACCCATTGGTGCATTTCCAAGCGTTACCTCTGCTGTAATTCCTCCTACGACATTCATTGGTACGCGACTATGCATTACGTTCCTTCCAGTTCCGTTTTCTTTGTTTACCTCATCTAGGCTGCCATTTGCACGCATCCTGTTTTGAGCATGAAGTTTCTGACGGTACATCATTGGACACTTTAAAAAAAGATGAGCTCCTCGAGTCGCTTACCTAGCCCTTCCTCTTTCAGATATTAATGAAACGCTGGCTTTTTAAAATTCAAGTCTATTGATATGGAGCGATGGGAAGCATTCGTTCCAACATGGCTCCCTACTGGTCCTTATCAGTAGACGTGAATGTGCTGTCTAATCTTTCAAGACTAATGCATACTGCAACTGCCACGTTCACTAGAAAAACCGACACAGCAAAGTTATGTGCGCCTTTATAAAACCTTAGTGCAGTTTGCTGCCCTCGGGCCTGTAACTGAGCCCCGGGCGGCAGAACCTGATGTAGTAAAGCCCACTCCCCACCCGCTCAGGGTTTATTGCCTAAATAGTGCATGAAGATATTAGCATAAACTGGTGCTGTTGCCGATCCCATCGAGGTGCCTGAAGCTTGCAAATAAAATGTAGCTTGAAAATGAAAAAAAGTTGTTCAACAGAATGAGCTGCACAAGTTCAATAACAGATTGTTTACTTGCATGGAAGATAATCCTCCTGTAGTAAATCCCACATCCTTGCCTCTAACCCCTTAATGTGAGGGAGTAAGATATATAAAGGCTTTGTACATCCATGGCAAAGAGAATGCAATCATCAGGAATTATTTCCAAGTAGTTCAAGAAATGAGTAGTATCACGCACGTATCAACTCGTGTGTTGAGCTATCGGCTGTAAAAGACCATTTAGGCAAATTGCTAAAGGATCAAAAATGCTGCCTGTACCTGCTATTATTGGTCTAAAGGGAGGGTTAGTCCTGTCCTTATCAATCTTCGGAAGGGCATAGAAAACTGGTGTAACTGGGAATTTATTTGTCAAATCTTTAGTGATTGGAGTAGTCATGTATTATCCTCTGCTTTATCAAGAGTATTTTTGATTAATGGAGCAATCTTTCGTACAGTCCATATCTAGCATGTTGAGTCATCACCTATTAATGGAAAACCTCTCATGATAAAACTTGTGTCCATTACAATTACTGCTCCACCTTTTGTTAGCAGGTTTGATAGTAAGTGAAATCTCTCTTGCGAGATTGTCAATTAAAGAAAGTTTTTTTCGTTTGATGTTAGTTACTGTCTTTTATGGTGTAACTGATCTAGCACTTTTGTTTAAAAAATATTCGAAGCAGTGTTGTTAATGCATAGATTAAATGTGCTTTTAGGTCGTATTTCTAGGTAAACCATTGTAACTGATTCATCTGTCTCGTTAGGTTGCATGTCAAAAATCTGTTATCGCATTTTAGTAGTAGTTTAAATGGATAAATCCTCTTTGCAAAGAAATGGGTAATCCTATTAGGAACAACATAAGACCCTCTTATTGAGCATGGAAATGTTTACTTCACTAGTATCTTGTGCTAGCTCTGTGTGTTCGGTTTTAGCTTTCTTTTGCCGTGGTCTTGTTTTCTTCGATCTAAAAGACATTGTTGAGAAGTCGATAGAGACCGATGTTGATGATGTATCGATGATTCAGTAGTTTGTGCTCTCTGGCAGTATTACTGTTCCTAGCTCATGGTATATCTCTATTACCAGAACTATCGTCACTATTTAGTTTACTCCTGTCCTGATTACTTTCTGGTGTGATTTGAAATTGGATTTTTGGACAGCTAATACTCCTGCCAAGTATACACAAGATTGTGCAAGTAAACGTGTGTCCCGTCTACATTTGTAAATCTTCTGTTCAATGTCCTTTTTGATACGAGTCTAATCCGATCTTGTGACGTATTTCTTTCTATCCCACTTAGTGATTTTAAGATGACATAACTGTGCTTTCAACTATTTCATGATCGAATGTTGAAAGGGCTTTTGATAACTCCTATGTGGTGTGAAGTATTAAATCTAGAGAACATTTATTAAGAATTGGTTCACATCTTTCACAAATTTTACTCTTTATGTAAAGTTGGGCTCAGTATATTCTGGTATCCTGTGAGATTTATAATATTGAGATAAAGTCGATGCATGGTGCTTCTGTGAGATCTCCCTCCTGAACAAATGTTTTAATTGCACTACCCGTTTAGTTGGATGTTCATTTGTAGGGGGAGATTTGTCAAAGTGACTTATGTGAAAGAATTCTACATACTTCATCCTTTAAAATTGCTAAAGTAGTGGCATGTTTCTATGTTCATACATTTTAGAGAATGATATAACGATGGTGTGTGTGCACATAACCAAATTGTGCCTATGCACACCCAAATCTAAAGAAGATAAGTATATAACCATTTGATAAAGTTGGGTGTAGGGGAGGAACCACACCCTTGTCACATAGGCTAAGTGACAAAGAATGGTGTCCAGGAAGGATTACTCTGTCCCCTGTACACTGCTAAACTGGTGAAAGCCAATTAATGAATATGTAGAATAGGTACTGTATAGTAGCATCATAATCTGCTAGTTGATATTCACATGTGGTTATTTGCATTATTGACAGATGTAAATTGCAACGGATGAAGAGAAGAAAGTTCTCAAAACTCATTGAGCACCTGATGCAATAAATCACAAATTTTGAAGTTCCCACATTTCCTGAAGTCTGTTATGAGATTGATACTATACAGTACCTATTCTACTTATTTGTTGGTTGGCTTTCACCAGTATAGAGGTGTGCAGGGGACAGAGGTACTCTTTCCTGAACCACCACCTGACTCAGAAAGGGTTCTCCATAACGTAGATGTTGGAAGAGCTCTTAAATTCGATCTTCACAGAACAAAGGAAGGACTTCAAAGAATCGTCAAGACTTTTTTTCACGTCCAGCAATCCCAATAAAGGTGGTCTGGCATCTAAAGCCACAGTTTCAATGTGGATTGTTTCCTGCATATTGGAGGCTTACCGTCTTCAGGGTCTGCCACCACCGAAAAGTCTTCTTGCAGTGCGAGTAAAGGCAGCCTTGGTTGCCTTGCTGAAATAAGTCCTAAGGGAGTGCAGGGCAAAGGGAGCTACTTGGCCTTCCCTCCACATCAGACTTCTGCAAACACTGACTTGTCAGTGCCTGGCAAATGCATATCTAATACCTATGCACAAGCCACAACTATTGGTGCTGACAATGCTTTCTTTTAACTGGACTTCGGTGCAAGGAACAGATATGAAGACACAGTATTGCATATAAATCAAGTGGCTGAAGGCACACCTAGTTAAGACATTATTATTTCAGTAGCTCATTCATAGCTACAATTAATCTGTTAACTCCCATGATACTGCTGAACAAAGACTGTTTAGCCCTGTACAGCACAGGTTTGATGCTACTGTGTGAAAGCTAGCTCAAGCAGGTCCAAGTAGGGGTTTTATTTTTTCGGGGGCGGGCATGGACAGGTAGGTTGGAAATCAGCATGTGGTTATCGTGGCCATGTGCGGGTAATCGGTGGGTAAAAAGCTGAACACTTTTAAGCAGTTTGTCCCTCCACCCATCTTATTGCCCTTCTATCAGTACTCCAAAGCGGTAGTTGGTGCTAAAGTACAGGAATGCTGCCTTCAAGCTGTAGTTCTATGCTTCTGCCTCCCTTCTTATGTTGTAACAGATTGTACGCATGTACAGTCCCCTTGTGGTGGTTCCTGTATGTGTGCAATCTGGGTTCCTTGTTATGTGAAGTATTTTATTTAGCTGTCTTGTGATATGGCACAAACTTTTTTCTCCCCCCTCCGCTCCAAAAAATAATCAATTGTAATAAAATGTAAATGTAATTTAAGATAAAACCAGTTGGTGAGGAAGATTGTTGTCCTGTTGCCGGTGGAGGAGTGACATCTGAAAAGCTTGTGAAACTGGTTCTGTGGTTGAAGTCCGGTTTAATGTGTTTCTGTTACTGCAGAGAAATCTTCACTGGCAAGTGACTCAGGCTGGGTGCCACTGCTCCTCTCCCTTCTATATGAATACACCAACAGTGCTTCACGGTGGAAGCCCTACTTTGCCCTTTGGCCGGACCTTAAAGGCTTGGATCATCCCATGTTTTGGTAAGGTGATCCATTGTATTTCTACAGTTGGTGTATCTCTTCCAATGCTTTGACTTGGATGTTTGTTTGTCCCAGGACTGTGGATGAGTGATCCCTTTTCCTGTGGAAGCAGCATACAGTATCTATTTATGCCTGTTCTGCAGTCAATAATTGATGCATGCTTGTATTACATTGCACAGAAAGGTGTAATCCTGGGTCCACAGTATTCCATGGATATTGCAGAATTCTAGGGCATTCTGCTTCGGGGAATTCTGTAAAATCTTCTGCTGGAATATTGACGTTTTCTTACAGCTATTTCTTCACATGGACAGTGTCTTGTTACTTCATTTTATTTTTATTGTATTTGTGTTTAGTTCTAAAAACTTTAACAAACGGCAAAAACGTTTTTAACATTTCCATTAGTAAACATACATGTATTTACATTCCAAAAGAATGCACTTTAAACTATGCTTAAAATACACTTTAAAATTAATTGCGGTTAAACACAAATAGACATTTTTAGGCCTACATATGATCATCAAATTCATTCAATTCATTACAATCATTATCTGGGTCCGCGTAAATGTGACCCATTGGCTAAATTCATTCAATATTATTTGTCACTATCAACTGTTAAAAGTTTCAAGATTACACGACATAACCAATACAAAGCAATGTGACCACTTTCCATCTCAGTTTTAAGACAATAAGTCCATAAGGCCTTGTGTTTTACTGCGTCGAGGTTATGAATGTATTTGTCAAGAGTGGTCTTGTAAACTGGACCCAGTTTTTTACACTCAGTAAATAAATGTTTAGCAGTTTCACTATTCCCTGGAGTTTTACATATTCGACAGACCCTGTAAGAGGGCCGTGGGGGTCCTATTATAGGAACCCTGAAACACCAAAAGTGGGAGTTGGCTAGTACGTAGTTTAAGCATCACATTCCACACAGCTGGTTTGGGACACTGTAGTAAGTACCTTTTGATTTGCTTATAAAGCGTGCTGAACCCTGAGGTAGCTAGGCGCTTGACTTGGTAGGAGTTACACACAGGTTATACATATACAAAGGTACAATAGAAAGTACAGATATAGTACAATTGATACAGTAGAATATGCAGATAAGTACAGTACATAATGGGGTTACAATCAATAAATAAGAGGAAGAGGGGGAGATATACTAAATGCAGTGGGGGCTGCTGAGGTGGGCATTTATGCAGTATTTACAAAGATGTACAGGCAGTGGTAGGATTGGGGGTGTGGCTCAGGAGGGAGTGGTTTGAGTGAGGAGCCAGGATTTTACTTTGAATCTGATCTCTAGGAAGGAGTGTTCATCTCTCAGCGGAGGGGGAAGTGAGTACCAAGTGTTGGCAGCTAGAACAGGGAAGCTAGAACCACCTGATTTTTGGAGTCTGAATTATGGAATGCTAAAGTAGTGGGCGTATTTGGCTCTGGTTGGTCTTGATGAGGTTTTCCAGGTGAATTTGTCGGTCAAATATTTCGGGGCTGTGTTGTTGAGGCATTTATGGGTGATCATCAGCGTTCTGAAGGTGGTTCTGTCTTTTATGGGGAGCCATTTGGCCGTCTGTTTGACTTGGGTTATTCGGCCATGACGTGGTATGTTAAGAGCTGCTCTAAGAGCATTGTTTTGGAGGATTTGAAGCTTGTGGATGTTTTGTTTACTGGTGCCTAGGTAGAGGGAGTTGGAGTATTACATTTTTGATAAAATTAGGGCTCTGGGCAGTGGGATGCAGCTTGGTGCAGAAGGAATGGTCTGCAGGCAGTTATTAGCTTGGTAGTATAGGCCGAGGCAGAAGCTGTGGCGTTCACTTGTTTTGAGAGTGATAGTGGTGTGGAGGTAGACCCCTAAGGTTTTGGTGTTTTTGGAGACATGTGCATGAAGGTAGCTGTGTATGACGTATGAGACATATTTTATAAGTACTTAAAATCGAGAGATGTGGATAATTATTAGTCCAATCCCATTGCATCAGTTTGTGTTGGAACATAAGTTTCAAAATAACAACAAACCTGGTTCCACGTGTGAAGTTAGGGTGCCAATTAATATGACTATTATTCAAATTAAACTTGGTACCACTGTGCTCTCGATTAGGTCCTCTTGGATCCTCCATTAAAGCTAACATTTGACATACGTTTTAGCTTTTAAGTGTAGGGTTCCCCGCCTGACCAACAATCTACCTCTAAGAGAAACGAGACCTAACTCCAATCTCAGGTACTCAACTGTGGTCGAGTAAGAGGGTTTCAATAACCTTTTCCAAAAGTAACTTAATTTATCCAACCAACAGCGGTCCTGCATAATCGGAGCCTCCAGTCCATACAAGACCATGGGGCAAAAGCCGTTGCTTAGCAAATTGCTCAATCAAGTGTTTCAAACAGCGAGCTTTGGCCATTCTCTTATAGAACAGTTATTCCGACTGGCACTCATTTCGAGGCCCAAGTAAGGGTATTTCACTATATACTCTAATTGCCCCAAGCTGGTTGTTTGGGGGCTGGGGGTTAAGCTTCTCAGAGGCTATACGCATTACCTTTTTGTCTTTTCCATATTTATGGTTAAATCGTTATTTGCTGCATATGAGACTAGTATATCAAACATTCCCATGGTTCCGCTAAAAAAGGTATGGTTGAACATTACCATGTTTTCGGCGTAGAGCATATGTGGTAGTAACTGTCCACCAATTCTAGGGCTGCAGCCGATGACTGAGGTAAAACGGGCAGAAAGGTCCGCCAATAGCAGGGGAGCTAATGTGCATCCCTGCTTCACCCCTCTAGAAATACGAAAACTAGTGGCCATAGTGCCTGCATCATCCAATCTATAACCCGCCCACCTGTACTGTGGTGCAAACACTTCAATACACACATAAGCCACTTGGCAACCCCAGCCCTCCATCTTGGCCCATAGTTATTGACAGTTCATGCTGTCAAAGGCAGCTCGAAAATGGACAAATATGATGTACATTGACTATCCACCCCTTGCTGAGGCCTTTCGAAAAAGGGTTTCCGTTACCCTCAGATTGTGGGTAGTGGAGCTACCCGGGCTAAAACATGTTTGTGTAAATTCGAGCAGCTGGCTATACTCGACCCATGCCTGCAGGGACTTTAAATCAAGGGTAGAAAAGAGTTTCCCCATGGAGTCTAAAAGTGGCAAGAGTCTATAATTTTCCGGCATTAGCCTATCCCCCTTTTTATAAACCGGAAGGAGAACAGACTGCTGCCATGAAATCATAATTTCCTGGGTGATGCACCGTCTATAGCCCACCTACCAGGGTCTTGTTTTAAGACTACATTAGCGAGTCCATTTGGACCACAGGCCCTGGAGTTCTTAAGCTTCAAAATAAGTATTTCTATATCTTCTTTGCTGGCCAAGATGGGCCAGCCCCCCGGGATGAACTGCAGAGCTGTCCCCCTTGTAAGATTATGATCTCTCATTCAAGTACTTAAGCCAAACACTTTCACTTATTGGGTTTAGGGTTTGCCTACTGCTGTCTCCATTAGCCTTCCCCAGTATCTTCCATATGTTTCTGTGCTTGCCAGTACTCAATGTGCTAATCCTTGTTTGCCAGTGGTAGTTTTTAATTGTGTCTCCCGCGCTTGTGCCAATGTTTGTATTCTTTCTTTATAGCCACAATCTGAGACCATTGTGTGTAGGCAGGGCCACCAGACCTGCTTACTGCTCTCAATTTCTGTCTCATTTCTCATTTAGAATCGTGGATGGCACTATCAAATTGGTTAGTATGTTTTCCAATTGTCAGCGGGTGCCTTGTAAGGAGGGCTTCTGTTTGAGAGGCTAGTTTTTTTTAGCCAAACTTTGATTTAGTTACCGTTTATCCTATCAAGCTGTTCAAAATCGACACTGGTGAGTAATCCCACCGCTACACTACACTTGCTTTTTGGACATGTTTGCTGTCCAGCGTATGGTGTTACCGGCATGATTTACTTGTAGGCCATGGCAGCCGGAATGAGGATTTATTCCCTAATTGCTAATAGTGAGGGCCAGAATAGTATGATCACTATAGTCTTTAGGCTTCACCTCAGGTTTAGATACTACCATAAGGCACACCTTATTACCAAAAAAATAGTCTAGGGTTGTTAGTGTTTGCTCCCCATGTATATTGCCCAAGGATATCACCCCTGGTTGTACCATTCAATTGAATTAGGCCCCAGTACCACTGAAAATGTATGCATTTTTAACCCTTACGGTTAGTGATGTTCTGTCCATTTCACATTTTTTAATTATATTTCGATAAGGTGAACACTCAATTTCATCTGAGCATCTGGCATTCAGATTTCTACCCAACAATACCATTTGATTTTGTTGTAACCGTCCATCTGCTGCAAAGATTTCATCGAGTTGAGAATGGATTTCTTCCATACAGGACTTTTTGTACAGATTATAAATATTTATTAACCGGTCTAATAGCACAGCGAGTAGAGCGCTCGCTTTGACATCTGTGCAGAGCCTGCTGACGCAGGTTTGAATCCCGGCAAGACCAAACTCAGTCTTTCATCCTTCTGAGGTCGATAAATGAGCAACACACACCGTGGGTAATAAGCAGCGCTCAGATGCCTGAGGGTTTGTAGCGCTATATAAATGCTAAATTGTTATTTTTATTATCATCACTTCCTTCCCGTTCTGTTTGAGTGAGGCCAAAGTTCAACCACTTAGACCATCCCTTTGCTAGATGTTACTGCCACTTGGCTAGAATACATTTTCTGGCTCACTCCCATAAATAACCCCGCCATATGGTCAACCCCCCTCCACCTCCAACCCCCAGTCACTTTGGCCATTACTTGGTATAGGTGGTACCTGTCCACATAGACGTGAGGGTTGAGGCAGGTTTCCTGGAGAAGGAAGACATCATAGCTGGTTAGCATTTGCTTTGACACCCCCTGTCTGAAAAAGGTGTAGATAACTCCAGGTATTCCAACTAGCAAACCTAAAAGTTCAATTCCCTCTAGTCAGTTGGCCCAAATGTGGCCTGTCAGCCGGTTGCTCCCAGGGCCTTGACCCAGAATCTGGTCAAGACTGTGTATGGCTTCTTGTAACTCTATTTGCGTATGGCCCCACCTGTGTGCATCCATTAGGGACTCCATAGTGTTTTTTGAATTCATCAACCCTTGGGGGGATGGCAGTACAACAACCTTTCCCCATACTGCCTTCTATCGGTTCTAGTAGTCACTGTGGCACCAGGGTAGTGCTCATGGTATACCGTTAGTTGGCCAGATTATACAATAAATCCACTGTAGCACATAGCATGGATACAGCAAAAGAGGATACAAATTGAATCAAGACCCAGTTAAACTGTGCCATTTAGGGCGTTTTAGTTGTAAAATATCTGCCGAAGAAATCATTCACAGCTGGGGGATCGTAGACCACACACTGAGCAGGGATGACCGATTTAAGAAGGGCCTGGTTGCAGTTGGCTGAATCCCTTCAATTTTCACTAAAACCCCCAGCTTTTGGGCTCCAATATCGGGACCACTTAAGTAAGGATTATAATCTTCTAGCCCATTTTTCCCCGTGTTTTGGAAAATTGGTATACAGAATTCATCTGGTGGTATTATTCTTGGGTGACAGAGAGGTGGACCCTTTCTCTTGCCTGGTGAAACAATCAATGACTGGCCTAGGGTTATTCACCAAATTCGTGTCAGTGGGCTGACTTTTACCCGTGTGGCAAGATCCAATGACATGAACTTTTTCCTGGGCCCAACAAGAGCCAACCCCTCGCCGAATCAACCTGAGATTTTACTTGTGGTTGCTTTGGGACTGCATGAGCCCATTTGTCCAGTGGCCCACTCAGTTACTTTCCTCTTTGTGCCATCGCCTGGAGATTTCTTTCCATCATTTGATATTTCATTGCATAATGCTTCCAGGGCATCCTTTTCATTGCAAGCAGCAATGTTAACCGAGTCTTGGAGCATTACTGATGCCGGTGAGCTAGGAATGCTGACTGGAAGGCTGTCCCAATGCTCACATTGGCCCTTTAAGTCTTAATCCATAACTAGTATACTTGCCGGGGGTCCTTGGTCCCGTCTGTGGGTTTGAAACCCCTCCCTGATGTATCCATTCCCTTATTTTCCGGTTTTTGACCCAGGCATAAGGCAGTATTAGCTAAGATAATCTCCACTACCTTTGTGGTTATTACCTTTAGGTCATGTTGTTCAGTGGCCAGATTTGTACAAAGAATCAATAAGGTTTTCATTTTAGAAAGAATAGTGTTGGAGTACCTATCCGGGTGGAAGGCTTCATCCTGGATAGTACTGTTGGAGGGCTCGCCATCACTTGCATCTCCTGAAGTTTCCAAGGTGTCAACGAACGCTTCGAGGTTTGGGGTACTGGACAGGTTTCCTCCAATTATATTTTCATGGGGTATCATGGGGGGGGGGGGGAGGAACCCAAAGAGTTGTGTTTCAGTGTACTACATAATTGTAACAATGATCCATTATTGTCAAGAGACTGCGGTAAGCTTGGCACTTGCTTGTCAAATTCGTCTGCTGTATCTGCAATGTTATTAGTTGCAGAAATTAGTTTTCTTTTGCTCTTGCAGATTATTGTCCCCCTCTAGGTTGCATGAAGGACTGTCTCTCACTTGCGTCACTGAGGGGCATGACATAGAAAATAACTTGCCCGTCTTGCTAACGGCCTGGAAATAGCTAGTAATAGTTATCTGGTCATTTGGCACTGGTTTTCCCCAGTTTCCTCCATAATTTCTACCCTTCTTTGTGGAAGGTGCCTCTGAATTACATTTATTATTTTTTAATGGGCTCTGTGCCAGTTTTCCCATTTTTAAGGATTTGCTACGCAGGCTAGACCTACTAGGCAGTTTGCTCTTCATGGTGAGGGCCACGTACTCGAGCAAAGGGAAACAAGTGGGCCAATGTTGAGAACTCTGGAGGTAAAAGGGGATGGCGGAAGTGACACAGGATAGAGACTTAGACACGGGTAGGCTATGTAACACCCTTTACTCTGTGGGGTACCCACATTCCATTACACACTCCTACCCTAGAGTAATTTATTCTGATTGAGATTGGATTTACATGGGTATCTGAGCAGGTTGCTTTACCTTGGGACGTATGCTGTTCAATGATCACACAGTCCACCCATCATTGGTTACTTCGCCGGTTACTATCCACTCCTGCTTGTCTGAGCCGGGGGCTGGGGGGCACGGCTAGCTCCCAGTTCCACCCTGTACCCCTGTCAACTGCCAGAGACTGCCAGACTGCAGCCAACTCAACAACCAACTCCGTGGTGTTACAGGTATCAAGAGCACTTTCTCCTCCCAATGTCACACCTGTAGATAGGGAAGAAACTCTGCCACTGCTACCGACTCTGCCCATCAAGTTTAAGTAAAGCATGCCCGTTTTCGGGACGTTGCTACATCTTTCCTAAATGTTGAACCTTTCCTGCAGCCCTTCTGCACTCCATTTGTTAAAGGGAATATATCCACCGGCTGACCTGACATTTTTGGACACAATTTAAAGGGAATAAAGTGGACTGTTTGCACATTTTTGTCTGGAGGATAGGTTTCAGATTTGTTGAAGGACGCCAAGGGGATCTTGACAGTAGATGCATACTGCTGAAGTTCCCGGGAAGACCAGGGAGTGGACGAGGAACAACACATAAGAAATTGGGGCCTGATGTGGTGATTTTTTTTTTTTAATGTTCTAGTTCAGTTTATCAAGACCATATACCTACAACAAGAAAAATACTATTGTGGGTTCTTATTCAGATTCTTGTTTTCATTGTAACAAAGTTGGTCTGGATGGTTAAGTGCTTGATGAATTGCTACGCTATGGAACCTGTCTTTGGCAGCTGTAATGTAAGTGCAATGTCCCGTTTGCCAGTCGATTAGACAGTTGTCTTGTCAAGTGACCCCTGCTTTCTTTTAACTTTTATTTCCTGTTGCTGATACTCTTAAACCGGAATATAACTTCTCCATGGTGTGGCACTAAATTAAAACCGCAGTACACTTGCAAAGGGTTTTGCCTGAGTAGATTTAGTGATAGCTGATGTGAATGGGATTTCACTTCTCTGCCACACTGCGAGGGGATGTTGCAGCTCTGTGTTAATGTCCGGGCTGTCTCCCCCCCACCGGCCTGTTTATATATGCTGGAGAGAACAGTTCAAAGCCCCTTGCTGCTTTTTTTTGAGTTTTTTTAGGTGCTCTTTCTTTATCGCTACTGCAAATTTTTGTATTCAGTGTTGTGAGTTTTAGTGTGATATGGACTTAAAACTGGCATGATCCGGCAGTGAGGTTGGCCTTGTGTTTTTTTTCTTCTTATAAGCTGAAAATGGGCAGATCTCCTAAACATTCTTGTTGCAAGTGATTGTGCTGAGACGTGGCCAGCTGCTCCAAGTGTACATAAGCATACATACAGTACTTGATATCAAACATTTCCCCCCCACGGTATAAAGACCGATTCCAAATTGGCGCAGGATACGCAAAGCTAATTTCTCCATCGAGGGTGTCTTTTTCCTTAGTGGTCGGAGGAAGGTGCCACTCGCATAGGGAGATTTTAAGCTACTACAGAGGGCATCTGGTGCGCCTTTAGTCAATTGATTGGTATTCTTACCTTTATACATGGGTGATTTCTGTCTGACTCAGCTGAAAAAATGTCAATAGGCTTTCATTAAGGCACAAAGGGCCTCATTACAAGTTGGGTGGTGCGGGTAAAATGCAGCAGTATTACCGTATACCACCGCATTACTGCACCGCCCAACTATACATTCGGCGGAAAGTTGGAGGATGGACCTCCAGAAATGCGCTGGAGTTAAATCTGCTAACTTTCTGCAAAATCCCCCATGGAGTCCTAAGAAATGGGGACCTGCACCGCCAGCTGCCACTTGTATTCCAATGGTAATACCGCTGGACCAAGTGGTAACGGTAATTGTTTGGCGTATCCTGGCGTATACCACCAAACTCTTAATGTTTGTACTTAAAATGGTACTCAATGAAACGGCCAACCTTTTACACATTGTTTACACCTCCTCCTATCACTTTCCCCCTTTTTAGAGGGCCCTGTTCTGGAGACTATTTTAGTTATTCATTGTGCATTGCAACTTGCCAGCTTCTTCACCTGCTGTTCTAGAACCAATTTACATCTGCTCTCCCTGCCATGATGATTGAAAGCATGATCGCTGCAAGGCCTAAAGGAGTCAGCCCAGCGATTGATTGCTAAGCTCAGGAAGCTTTATGTTGCTGGGTTTCACATTGTGGAAATGAGACTTGTGAGACTTATGATTTCCGTCGCATGGTCTTCCATTGATTACTGCACCAGCAGGATAGGTTTCGTTCAAAGGATTATTAAGCATCAAGATGGGTAAGAGTTGTAGATCTCGATTGCTCTTGGCAATTGTAAATACAGTATATTCTGATATTTTACGTGATCACATGTTTCACCCAACAGCTGGAATTCTGGGAAATTATTTGTATACATTTGTGAAAGAAATTATGACTACCCCCTCTAGAACTCTTGAGCTTGGATGTCAGTACCATGTGCCACTTTGGGCATCTGTGTATGATCCTTGAACAAGATGATAAAATAGTTTAGCAGCTAAAGGCAATTCCTTTGTAGGATCACTCGTTCAGTGTCGGCATGTGTACAGTGCTCGCTTGGGACTGGGCTAGAAGTGGAGTTCTGTTACTCGTCTGTACCTCAACCCATGCTACTTCACTCTGCTCACTCGATTCCAATTACCCTGCTCAACCCATTCCCCCACTCCATGCTAACCCGCTTATCTCACCGATGATCGTGTTAATTTATTTTATTACATCCAGGCCTTGTACATGCTTGAAAGACTATGCCATATGATCCGCAATATCAATAGGGAAAAGTGGGTGGTCCACATCAAGATATGGATGGAGGCGATTGAAGAGTTAGTCCGTCTTGTTTGTGGACGAGACTACAGTTGCCCTGAAGCAGCTGATCAAAGTACTTGTCTTGGGATAGGCAGCATCTTCAGTAAGGGCAAAGGATACCTATGTTGTTTTTTTTATTTTTGAGGGGTAGGTGGCATAATTGACAAAGCCTTCTAGATGATCATAACTATGTAGAGGATGTTGCCATATCAGAGGATCCTTTACATGCAAGACACCTGCATATCGGGTTTCACTTAGGACAATGACTTCTTTGCAACTTTTTGGCTTGGGTTCAAACCACCTCTGAATCTTGTGACCTAAATCCTATCCAGCACAACCTAAGGGGAACCTCAAGCAACTGAACAAGCCCACCATAAAGGTGGAACTCTTACAGGGCATCTCAAAGATTTGGTGACAGGGTCCTTGCTCCTGATACCTGTGTAAAGACGATAACCATGTTAAGGTGCTCGCTGTAGTGCAAAATGGGGAGGGACCAATATCTGAATGCGCACTGTATGCCCCCTCAGAATTCTTGCTCCTCAGCTTTTATGCTTCCCATGATTACAGTACTATTAAGATGTACATACTTTAACTATTGTCAACGTTTTTACTGGGAGACAGTAACAAAGGTGCAGCTTAATATGGTAGTGTACAGAAACATCGAATTGCTGCCTATGCAGTATAACTGAAGGAGGAGAAAGTGAAGGAACAATCAGTTGTCAGGGGACACTTGTATCTAGGGCTGAGGGGGAAAAGGTTTGGTACAGGTTGAGGTGGTAGGTTGACAGCCTTAGCCATCCTAACCTAGCGGGGCGCTGTGGCAGTTCGGAGGCCCCTGCCCCAGTCCCTTATACTGCTAGTATGCTTGTCAATTACTCCATACCTTCCCCCGCATAATGCTGACCAGAGGAATAGAGAACAGCCTGCGAGAGACTTCGGAGAGCCTGAGAGGAACCACACACCCAAGCTGGCAACTGAATGAAGTAAAACCGATACATGACACAACAACAAAGAACACAACAATCGTCAGTGCATATGTGATCAAATAAACCACTTTATCAAATAAGGACGCTCACCTGCTATGGAGCTGCAGACCAGCTCCACAACCAAACCAAACGGCCTGGGAGTCCCTCACACAAACTGGGACATGAATTCATAAACTTGGGCCCAAGAGGCGGGGACCAAGAACTAAAACTTGGGCAACAAGAAGCTGAACTAATTTGCAAATTTCGAGCTGTAGTGAAAGACCTCACCACAGACAATGAGATGGCCTCCTTTTTATGAATAATGTATGTGTTTACGCACTGAGAAGAGCATTGACTGAAAATGTATTTGTTGAACATGCAGATTGAGAACAAGCATGTTTTAATAATTAGAAAATGTGCAAATGTACAAATTGCTTTGTGTTAACCATGAATACAGACTTAGAGAATATATCAATCCATTTGTATTGAATAATAAAGAACTACCTTCAACTGGAACTGATAAAGTAAGGAATATATGGTATCAGGGAAGACATATGTGCTACCAGACAGGTTTTCACACACTGACAGAAAAGTGTTGACATAAAATCCATTCATAACATATCGCAGGGACTAGAACTGAAATACTGTATTAAACAAGACCGTAATTTTGAGCAGCCCAGGAACATGGCCGCGGTACCAGTAATTGAGAAAGGACTATAGATCATGTGATATTAACTAGCATGAGTTACCTACTAAAATAAAAAGAAAAGTAACAGGCAACTATTTGGCTAATATTTTCAACAATTGCCAAATTAGTAACTGTACATTGTACATCGGATCACTCTTTGCAACCAAAGAGGTTAATTCAGGATCAGAACCATGGGTAAACATCTGAACTCAGTTAGTTTTCCCATTCCAATATGGCCGCGGGCAACTACGGTGAAACGAGACTGGGTTGCCAGGCAACCACAGCGTAGCATACAATAGTCTGGTGGGGACGCCGTAAACACAAGGACATTTTGGCACGGGACGCAGTGAAGGAAATGTAAGCCCGCTCATGGGGGGGCTAGAAATACAAAGGGGTCTGGTTTATCTCGCACACGCGGGAACACGTGGAACATTTCTGAACAATTACTAAAGTGTGCGCTTAAAACGCAAGAGAACAGAAGCATGTAAATTTAACGCTCTCAATTTGCTGTGTTTACCGTGAAGGCCAGCCAACAACAACAAGGGGAAAAAAATGCTCATAGAACACTTTTCCAACCATTTAAAGATTTTTTACTCTTTCCTTATGGGAACTATGAGAATTAAGAAACGTGAGCCAGCACAAATTTGGTTAATATAAACACATAACAGGACGAACATTCTTCCCAACAACAATTCCTTTTTGTTTTTTGCAGATGGATCTGGGATTTAACCCATTAAATTATTCACAAGACATTAAGAATACTAGTGGGAAACAGTGCATCTAGGTAAGGCTATGTGCGTAGAACCTGATACCATAATAATTAAAAGTAAATCAAGAATAATAACAAAAAAATAAATAATAAAAAATAAAATATATAAATCAAGAAGTGCATGGACCATTACATGAATACTTGATCATTTACCATTGAAAAGTATTAGTGAAATTTAACCTTATGTTATTTTGTGGTTTAACTTACTATTTTCTCTTTTTTCTCATCTAATTGTTTTTTTCAATCCTTAACACTCCTACCCTTCACCCCTCCCTAAAATGGCCATTCTTTAATTTTGTTATCTTACTTAATTTGTGTATTTTTGATTTCAAAAAGTCGTTGACTTGAATGTTTTTACTTGATAAATCATTGACTCTCATATGTTAATATGGGAATATCATGGTATGTGCTTAACATGTGTAAATTATCAAATTATAAAAATGTTTATGTAATACTAATAGCCCTGATTTGAAAAAGATGATTTAGTCATCGAAACACGTGTAATCACAAAGGGCACGAGAATATCTCATAATAAACCACAAGATGTGGAGTTTCTGAACACCGTTAAGGGAGTCCTTTGTCATCCTTTTCAGTTATTTGTGGGCGCTTGGGAATAAACCAATGTAACACCCTAAAGAGTTTGAATTCATAAACTCAATCAAGGGGCTAAGACCCCCCTCTTAGTGTTTTGCCTGTTGTGACCCCTCCCTGTGGGTAAGAATAGTATGCTGGCACAGGCAACCAGCAGGGGAGGACCTCCAATGGAGGAAAAAAGGGAGGGGGTGGGGGGATACAGGGCAGCTCGGGAATTGAAAAGTTGTCGGTTGTTTGGATAAGGTCAGAGGAGGCATAGGTGGACCAAGAGACGAGGCAGAGGAAAGACAGTGCAGAGGAGCATGGAGGTGGATTATTCAGGCAGTGTGCAATGTGTGTTGGTGAGAGGATGTGGTACTTGGTAGTGAATGACCGGTATATGAGTAAATTGGCAAGGGAGAGTAGGGGGTGACTGAGCAGGTGACTGAGCTAGTGTGGGTGGAGTGGTAGTGGCATGGCAAGGGGGAGAGTAGTAGTGGTGTGCCGAGAAGGATATTAGTGGCATGGCGAGAGGGAGCATAGAAGAGTTTGATTTTGTAATTTTGTATAGTGCATACCCCACAGGTACTCGGCAGAAACCTGCAGATCGGCGCAGATGGCAATTAGCAATATTTGTGCAGAGATTGAACAGTACTGAAAGAATGATTCTACAAGTACAGATAGGTCTTCAATTGTTTCCTGAATATGCTCAAGGGCTCAATGTGTTGTACATTATCTGGAGGTGAATTCCAGTTTCATGGACCTGTAAAGTAAAAGTGTTTGTCACAACATGTAGAGGTTTTGGAAGAAGGAACCACCAACAGAACTTGTCCCGAAGATCGTAACATAGGTTTAGGGCGATAAGTAGTAATCTTGGATGGTGGTTACCAAACCATGAAAACACTTAAAGAACATACACAGAATCTTGAAACCGATCCTCTGTTGTACCAGGAGCCAAAGAAGGATCCTTCGAAAAGGAGAAACAGCATTTTTCCTGGGTAGGTTGAAGATCAGTCTAGCTGCCGAGTTTTGGGCTACCTGTAACCTCCTGAAGTTGGTATTTAGGAATGCCCATCAAAAGGGCATTACAATAATCTATCCTGTCATTGATTAGTGTTCCGTCGATCTTTCTCCAGAATAAGAGGCAGCAATTGTTTTTTAATTGTTTGAGCTGAAAAGACTGATTTCACAATCTGATTGACATGAAGATTGCAGCTCATACGAGACTGCCAAATGCAGCCTATATGTTTTACTTTCTCAGTGTATTTGGTTGGAACCCCAAATAAATGTTGACACTGGACAGTATTTAGAACATTTGCCACTTTGGTTTTAGAGCGTGGTGAGAGGGAGAGTAGCGCATGGTGAGAGGGAGAGTAGCAACTATTGGCCCCTTTAAAACCTGTCACAAAACTCTACCTGTCCAATGACACAAGGGAACAGATGGTGACCCCCCCCGCCCCAACCGATCCACTAGGATCAGTCAAATTTGTATTGATGTACGGCTTGGTGCTCTCCTGAGGCTAATGGGTGTACCTGTTTTGCCTGTTGCAGGAGCACCTCTTTCAAGAGGATAGGTGTGGCTGTAGCTAATGAACACCGTCACCTGGTCCATTAAGCAGGAACCTTGCACAATTCTGCTGACATGCGGACTGTTGTTGGCTTGTTTATAAAGAAGAAAATAGTCTTCATTTTTACTTTTATGAAACCCCCTCCTCTATCTTCTGCCTGTTCTTTAATGCCCCAAGCATTTTGTCCCAGTGTGTTCCATCCAGATGTCATTTGTGGCACTTGGGGATTGTTATGGCCCCAAAAGTTAGGGGCTACCACCAATGTCTGGAATCCACATCTGAGTTTTCCAATAAAGATGTCTGCAAAAATGTGTGGTGTGGTGACTAGCATTGATAAACTAGCTGTCAAATGTTTGAGTGGTGCATGTGTATTGTATTTGTTTTTATAGTTACCCTTTATCTTTTGGTTTGGAATAAAAGTTATGCACCAAGTACTTTGTCAACTGTTTAAATTTGCTTATGATGCATCCATAGATAACCTACTCAAGGGTGACCATGAAATCTCTTATGAAAACGGACTGTTAGGTAAGAATTGGTGTAGTAACACTGTGTGAGACTACACAACACTTTAGGTAGCCCACCTTTTGGTATAGGTCTGTACTACACAAGTTGTTAGCGTGACTGAGCAGCCAGGCCTATCTCAAGAGGGGTAAATCTGAGCTGTAGCAATGCAATTCGCAAATTCAAGTAGCCACGTTTTGTATTCAAGGTTTCAGTTGTTATAAATAATTATTTATTTAACATACATTTTTAAATAGGGCAAGCTATATAACGATCAAATATACTTTTCCAGAATCGGCACTGGTTAGTGGATACTCTTTGGATAAGCTTGGGACTTCATTCACAAGGACAGTAATGGCATGTATATATCACAAGTTACACTTTGCAGATTCTGAGGTTGCAGAAAGGAAAGGTTAAAGGAAGGAAAAAGGTTAAACGGGTTCTCAGGGCATGTGAATATACTTACATCTTCCAATGAAGTCTAGACAAGCCTTTGCCAGCAATAACAGTTTAAAACAAGTTACCACCTATGAGTGACAGACATATAAAAGGCAATGGACTAGATGAGTCTGCAGGGACCAGGACAGCCAAAGTCAACTGGAGTACAGTCTATAGAGGTGAGGCACTTCTTAGATTAAAAAAAAAAGTCTTGCACAAAGTTAGTTTTATAGAAAACAATTGTTGGGTCGGAATCAACTCTAAGGTAAGCCACTGCAAGTCTCACTTGAGAAAAGCACAGCTCAAAAAGACACTGAAGTAAGTACCCCAAGTCTTAACAGTACCTCTGGTTTGAAGAAGAGTGGTCCAGCTGGATTCTGTCCTGTTGCAGCGGTGCAGACCCTGGGTTCCTGAACCTCAGTTGTGGGGACAAGAGGCAGGACGTCTGGAGGGCTCATGCGGCAGCAATTTGGAGGTCGTCTGCATCTACGGGCTCTTTTCGGGTCAGCAGCACTTAGCGGTTCCAGCGCTCGGTAAAGAGCACCACCGCGGATCTCGGATACCGGTTGGGCTTCCTTCACTCCTTGGGTCCTACACTCTGGTGAGGGGGACTCGAGCTCCGGTCATCCTGCTTCTGGAGGTTCCTTAGGAGACTACTGGAGCTTCTGGCCGGATTGCAGACGTTGCACTCTACTACAGGTTTCTCGACCCCGCCCCCCCCCCCCCCCCCCGGCACTCGGTTCTTGCAGCAGAAAAGTAGTACAGCCAATCGGCGACGATGTTCCAGTGGAGTTCGTCTCGGGGTTAGCTAGTCCCATTAACGCAAGGGAAGAAGTCCTCTCTTCCGGAGCTACCCTTGTCGATCAGAAAAAGGAGTTTGAGCACAGCATCAGGGCTTCACTGGGCAATTCAAAGGTCCAGGAGGATGAAGCAAGCTTCGTTTGCAGTTTCTTCGTCCAGTGTTTCTCCCAGTAGTCGACTCTGCCACTAGTCCCAAAACCCTCACCCTTTAAGTATTTCTCCCATTCTTGCACAGCCTAGGCTGTCAATCACACAGCAGGGTGACTGTCCTGAAAGGACAGCCAGACAATCGGGACTGGTTGCATTCAGGCATTCCTAGAGACAAAGGACATGGGGGGGGTTTTGGGAACCTCCCTCACATCCTGCCCTTCAGACACACTGGAGCCAGAGGCGGGCTTCAGAGCTGAAGCGCGCCAAACTCAAAATGAACAAAGGGCTCAACTCTGCCTCAACGCATATACAAAAAGTAGATGCATTTTGGGGTTTGTCAGACTCCAAAAACCGAGTAAACATCTAATCCAAATCTGGTCCAAACACATGGGAAGTCCAACAAAAGAGCTGGGGATCTCGAAGGTTGAGAATTCTCTCTAACACTGACGATGAATCGATCTCACTCTGGTCTAAAAAGAGCAATGTCTGCTATTTCTTTTCAGTTTTCCAGCTAGAGAGTTTCACTCTGCAGGAAAGGAAACTGCAGAGGTGAGTGACATCCTGCAGCAGGGAAGGTTGTAGTTGGGTTCTAGATGGACCAGCTCACCACACGAGACATGCGAGAATGTAGCAAACCCATAAAGGTGATTAACTGAGCTCCCAAAAGGATATCTCAACAAAGACGTCAGTTTGAACAGTACAGGTTTGGAGCTGGCAGAGGTAGCAGTAGGAGAGCAGTTGTCCACCAGGTAGACCGGGGTCCGCATTGGAGTACTGTAGGGTCTGGGGAGCAGACACATCACTTCCAGCAATGTCAAGGGACCTCTGAGAAGATTTACTGAATAAAAGCAGTCAGTTACACCATTGCGGAGGCTGCGTCAGGGAATATTTGGATCAGCAGTAAGAAATGTTTTGTTTGTCAGAATCACAAACTCGGCAAAGACTCTGATCGAGGGAGATGTTAGGCATGATTGTATGCGGTACCCTGTGGGAGACTGCACCAGCCTTGTCCTCTTGGCAATAGTTAACCCAACCTTTGGTACAAGCATGTACTACACAAGTTGGTAGAGTGACTGAGCAGCCAGGCTTATCGCAAGAGGGGTCAATGTGAGCTGTGACAGTTATTCAAATAAACACTTACTTGATTAAGCTATTATTAATTTATTTAACAGTCAGTTAATAATAGAATAAGCCTTCTTTAGAAGGGAGCAAATAAATACACTTCTAACTGTGTTTCCTTAAATCAGTAGATACTTATGGCTTACAGAAACTTCCTACACCCTTAGGTGAGTTAAATAACTAGGATACTGTGGACATTGATGTGTCACTGGTACATTTTCGAGCAATACTGAATTTGGTGTCGATGTAAAGGTTTTAGGGAATCAAACAATGGTTAACACATATTCCTAAGCAGGTAAGTACTTTAGGAACCTCCAATGCAAAGTACATTAACCCTTCCCGAGCCCCACAAGTTATCTTATGTGTAACTTTTGTTGAGGGATAGTTAAAGCACAAAGTCAGAGGATAAGAAGATTCTTTCAGGGAGCCAGGACAGCCAATGTTAGTTTAGCAAAATGTTTAGGTGAGCTGAAGCACTTCTTGTAGTTATGCAAAGAGTCTTGCACAAGGTTTTGGAAGTGTTTGTAGAAAATGAAATCACTGTAGGGCCACATGCTGGGAGGGTTGTGAGTGGCAAAGCTGCAAGCAACTCTGCAAAGTAAGGAAGACGAGTCTCAACTGAGAACTAGCAAGGCTACACAACAAGAGGTAAGGCCCTTTAGTTTTACAGTACCCTTGGTACTGTAAATTGGTTCCAACTGGCTTCTGTTCCTTATAGGGCTGCAGACCTGTGTTCCTGGGCCTCGGTGATGGGGACAAGAGGGAGGATGTCTGGGGACTCCTGCACTACGAATGTAAGGTTGACGCCAGCAATGGCCAAACTTCAGATCAGCGGTTTCAGCTCCTCGCGACCCTTGCAAATAGCACCACTGCGGTTCTCTGATACCTTGATGGACTTTCCTTGCCTCTGGGGTCCAGCACTCTGTTGAGGTGTTTCAGGCTTGGTCAGTCCTGCTTCCTGGGAGTCCGGAGGATCTCCCTGAAGCTCGGGTCCGACTTAAAGACACTCATTCAATTCTGGTGGTCCTCTCCCTGGCAATCACTTCCTGCAGCAGCAATGGAAGTACAGCCAGCTCCGAGAGGATTTCCAGATGAGCTTGTCTTGGGGATGATTGGTCCCACTAACCCAAGGGGAGAAGTCGTTGCAGCGAATTTGGAACTTCAGCACTGCAGCAGGGTTTCAACCGACAAACCAACGGTCCAGGAGTTGCAGCAGTCGTTTCTCTTCCAAGTTCTTCTCTGGATTCCTTCGTCCACTGGTCAACTCTGCCTTCCAAGCAAAAAGGTTTGCCTTTTATGCAGGTTTCTTCCATTAATTTGCAGCTTAGCTGTCACACAGCAGGGTGGCTGTCCTCCAAGGTCAGCCAGCGGCCAATCACCTTTGGGTGCATTCCTGTAACCAAGAGGATTAAGCACAGGGCGTTTCGGGCACCGCCCTACTTCCTGCAACTGCCGGACACGCTGGAGCCAGAGGCGGGCTTCACCAGTGAACCCTGCCAAAGACAAAACGAACAAAGGGACCAAACCTGGTTTGGCGTGCAGAGTAAATCTCAAGAAGGACCTTTCCAACAAGAAATGGTGAAAAAAGACTGAGGCCATTTTGACAAAATGGGCACCCATGGGTGCTTTACTGCAGCTGCAATAGCAGCCCACGGTAAAAACACACAATGGTAGGAAAAAGTAGACCACTGCCACCAGCCCTTAATTGTAGAAAGGATAACATAACAATGTTGCATGAGAAACAAGACAAAGGGGATACTAAGTAACCCCTCCAGCACCCTATTGTAAGATAGCGTGTGCTGGGTCTAGAAAGTTGCAAAATGTAAGTAGAGTTAATTTCACTTCACTGCTCTTGGAAACAGTAGTTTCACCAAGAGAAGGTATTTAAACCTTTGAGAAATCTGAGACTTCCCTGTGCAACTGCACTGAAGGTGCTGTGTGTCACAATGGTAAGATGATGCCTATGGAGTTTGTCAGACAGAAGAAACTGCTGCAGAGAAAGTAGACGTCCCTGCCTACATGGTCCTTCATTAAGCCACGCCCCATGTTTACACTGGATTTTCATAATTGACCATGTGGACAGATTCTGAGATGCCTCCCTATTGTGGTGAACAGGGGAGGACACAAATTATCAAGGTAGTGGGACTCAGCAGTAAGGCTTCGAGTTGGGGGGGGGCTGGGTGTATGAGAGCAGTGAAGAGTTCATAGCGTGCCTAATAGCACAAATTAGGCAGAATGTGTAAAAAAGCAGTTATATTAAGGGTATCCAGGCATTGTTTTGAATACAAAGTTTCGAATGCCACAGTTTAGAAAAAAAATGCATTGAAAAAATTAATTTTATTGTAGGTAAAGTTTTTTTTTTTTTTTTTTTTTTTTTTATTTTTTATTAAAATGGGTGTTAAGGGGTAAAAAAACAGATTGGGGGACCCCCCCATTTTAAATATATTATTTTGATGCATTTTTTTTCTCGAAACTTTGACATTCGAAACAATCACTAGGAACCATATTAAGGCCTTGGACAGCTGTGTTGTCAATCAAATCACGGTTAAGTAACTCAAAAAACAAACTACAAATGCATACACATTCACTTTTGGGTTGATCTGGCTACGGAGCACCAATACTTTACTTTTAAACACTAAGTTTAGCACTAGAACACTAGCAAAGTAAGTGCAGAAACGACAACGACGTAAGTAATAAGTCAATTTGAGGAGTATTCTACTCTACACTTAGTCCTTCACTTGCTGAAAGAGATGAGACCTATTGCCCTTAGTCACAGGTCCCAATAAAACCCTTTGCAGGAGGCTTTAAAGTAGTATGAACAAGGATTGTCAAAGCCAACTGGTAGTTTGTAAGTGTTCTAAAAGTTACGAACAATAGAAGTAAAGTTCTGAGGCGGTCCTCTCCCAATCCTACCACCCCAGGGGAAGCCCAGGGGGGGAATTCTTGACCAGAACTCCACTGATCACGGTTAGGCATGGAAGAGGTTGGTTAAGGGCTTTATGCTGTTCATACCTATGGAGGTAGAAGTGTAGAAATGTGTATGCTCACTAATCCCCTGTGCTCCGATTAACTCTTGCACGACTTCAGAGGTTCCTGAATTTGGTAGGCCCCCCATGCCTCGTGTTTTGGTTCTGTTGGGAGGGGTATTGGGGTTGCGAGTGCACAGGTCACTTGAAGCATCAGAATTTAGGTCCGGCTAGTTGGCACTTGCGTGCCCTGGTGAGACTGGTTCTGACACTGAACATCTGAACAACCCAGGCGTGATGAAGAAAGGACCGCCATGTTGACTGCCTTGAAGGATGCCCACCAGGCCACGATGCAGGTGGTGAGAAGTGATGGTCACCGCAATTAAATTGAGGAAGCCGACTTTCGTGGCAGAAACCAAGAAGCTGATCCTTTGAGGCACCTCTTCATACTGGGGAACTACAACTCTAAGGCCTCTTGTTCACAAGTTGATGGTCTGTGGAGTCCGAAGTCTGAACTCGGGACAATGACTGATGCTGCAAGGTAGACTAGGAGGAAGCTGGTCAGCCCACAGGATGGTTCTGGGATGCTCCAAGGACAGGATCCCCAAGCAGGGGTTGAGACTGATTGTTCCCAATGGTCCAGAGGTTGATGTACTGAGAGAGCCTTCAGTAGATCAGCAAAAGAGCAGGGCTTGGATGTAACAAGTTCTGGCTCTTTAGCGGGATGCTTCTCTTAGCAGGGGTCTGAAGAATAGCTGCAGGAGTTAATCTTTTATCCCAAATCAGAGCTGGAATCGCCCCCGAGCTCACCAATGGTAAGGATCTGCACCATTCAAACTTGCAGGTGCTGTCCAATCTTGGACAGTCTCCGGCCACCACATCTCCCCAGCAACACATTTTGGCCAGGCTGTGGACTGTGGTGGAAGGTGCTGGTCATCAAGGCATTCATGCAAGGGAGTAAAGAGCTTCCACCCTCCAATTTCACACCCACCACCAGGATGTGATCTCAATGTAGTACTCGCAAAGCTCATGGGGGGGGCCCCCTTTCGGGCCGATGCACAAGTCCAGTCTTAAACACCTGACTTACAAGACTGCCTTCTTAGTGGCTATTACTTCCATATGAAGTGTTAGTGAATTGCAAGCATTGTCAGTGCAGGATCCTTTCTTTGTCATACACAAGGACAAACTGGTTTACGTACAAATGCTGGGTTCTCTCCTAAATTCATCTCTAAATTTCATGTAAACCAGTCCACTGAGCTACCGGATTTCCTTCAGAACGCAAGAAGCTCAGCTGAGGTAAAACTCCACACACTAGATGTAAGGAGGGCAGTCCTTTACTATGTAAACAAGAACCGACCGCTAAGAAAAACAGACCAACTTTTTGTCTCCGTAGCCCCAGGCAGACGGGGAGACCGCATTTCCAAGAATGCCATCTCCAGATGGATAGTCAGATGTATACAGCTATGCTATTCTCTGTCAAACAAAGCACTTCTTTCACTCCAAGAGCTCACTCCACAAGGAGCACAGGAGCTACTCTGGCTTTTATTGCAAATGTCCCCTTAGACAGCATTTGCAAAGCAGCTACATGGAGCTCAATACACATTTTCACTCAGCACTACTGCATTGACGTCCATTCCAAAGCAGATGCACAGGTGGGACACGTGGTTCTAAAACATCTGTTTGCCAATGAACCTTCTCACAACCCACCACATTCTCCTAACACTGCTCGCTAATCTATGCACAACATGTGATCTAAGCAGATTCCACAAGCCTCAGAAGGGATACATTACTCACCGTAATTGTATTTCTGATGCTTGTATCTGCTTAGATTCATATGCGCCCACCCTTCCTCCCTGTGGAGAGGTGGTGTATCGATGCTTTTGAACTGGTCTAATACATATCTGCTTGGATACACCTGTACTCTCAATAGACTTCATGCTACCTCATGTCAGAAACAAAACAATCTAAGGGACCTAGACGGCTGAAGAACCATAGGGACAGTGGACGTCACACTAGGGATGGTTTTACTGGCACGCCCTGTCGACGTCACTTTTTTTTTGAAATTTGAAAATAACAATTGTAATACTCTGCAGCTTCCACTAGATGTCAGCCTATGTACAGCATGTGAATCTAAGCAGATAACGTTCAGTAATGTATCCCATACATAAGTATTAGAGAAGTGGAATCCTTTGAGGTAGGGAAGAAGATGGTGCCATCTTTTGAAAAAAAAGAGGAAATAAAAGTAGGGGTCTGTATAATTGTAGTGCTTGAATTCCTGTGCCCAATATATTTCGGGTGGGGGAACAAGCTGAAGTAGTGGTTATTTGAGTTTGTTGTAGTGTTTTTAATTTATAATGTGTAGCAGGAGGGAGGCCGAGGGAGGTCCTGTGGAATTGGTGTGTGTGTGTGTATTGGGGGGAAAAAGGAAGTGTGGGTAGGGGGCGACAGGTGAGTGGGAGCCAAGAACTGGTAGGAATGCTTAAGAAGAACTATATTTTGCATATGGTCTGACATTTTTGCATGTAAAGTGTTTTAACATGGCAGTAGCTACACCGTTAGAGTACATGTATAGTGCATTGCCGTTGTATAAGGATACCATTGAGAAATACCCTAAGCAGCGGGTGGCAGAGACACACGGGGGTATGTTTCGACTATGGCCTGAGCAGGGTACGAACAACAGAGGGATATTGGAACACATGTACACATTTCTGGCAGCCAAATATAAAGGTAAAAAACTCCAAAGGAGGAAAAGGATTTTAGAATTATGGAAAATGGTGGAAGACATAAGCGTACAATGATGAGTGAACATTCCAGGGTGATAGCGGCACAGCCCTGAATGTAGTTAAAGCAGATGTAGCCGAGGAAAATGTTATCTCCGCCCCCTGTAGGATGTTATCCGACCCTTCCCGCCACCACATATACCAATCCAATGTATATGGCCCATCTGCCACAGCACCTCCCCCATCCGTGTTACCGCCCCCTACCAAACGAATACTAATGCTTCCGTACCGACAAATCGAAACCCACAGGAGTTGAAAGAGGCTTTAAAGACAGCACAAATGAAACTTGTGCAGTTGAGGGCTCTCGGGAAGAAGGGAGCAAATCACGGTGTGGACTAGACTAATGGAGGTCTGGAGACATTTTGTTTTCATTCGATAGCACCACGATCAAGGATGTGCATATTGAGAAGAAGGGAACAGTTATAAATGAGGGGCGTGGCGTGTAGATTACGTGGCAGCGAGGTTGGATGGAGACACAAATGGGGAGTTGCGGGAGGAAGATTGGGACACAGTGGACGATATGCCGATAATTACCCCACGGGTATGTCACAACCCTTGCCCAAAACCCCCTCTGGCAAACCCATTGGCCAGGTGGAGTCAGGACCCGGGCCTCTAGAGCCTGGCATCCTCTTCAAAAGCCCTCATGGGCCAGTCCTGGCGCCTATGGTGCCAGGCTCATACACCAGGAAAAACAATGTGCTTGGGGAACTACTTTATTGTATTGTCGGCCAACATGGAGGCATCCACATAGATTGGTTCCTAAGAATAAAGCTATGCCGTCTAGTGTTTTGGGTGTGGTAGCTTAGGGACTACTTTACCTGGACTATTTTGTTGGGGCTATTTAAACCACACCCGAGCAAGACAACACGATTTGCGTTACTTTGCAGCTAGCAACGTGACGCTCACCGTGTCCAGCTATTCCCTTGAACCTCAGAGAAGCAGAACCTGCAAGGAGACAAAAGGAACATCATTAGCGGGAGCATCTTACCTGCAGTCTTCATCTTTAAACACTCGCAGCTACTGAGAACAGCTTCCTCGAATCTGCACGCCTCCCGGACAGAACGACCTGAAAGAGGAAGATAGAGTCAACATTAAAGAAAGCAGTAGAGACATTTACAAATAACGAACTCTGGACATTCCACTCGCGCTGAAGAACACCGCGACCTACAAGGAAGGAAAACACAGGTTAGCAAAGGCAAGACTTTGCAGCGCTGCGCATAGCGCTTGCTTACTGCATCATAGCGCTCTTAATGCGCCATCATTTACCAGCGGGGCTCAACCAAGCCAGTTCGCCATGCTGAAGCTCTGCATACCTATTGGAGAAAAAGACATTTTTTAAACAAAGAAAGGCATGCAGGATAGCTACAAAACTAAAGAACAGCAAAAAGACCTACCTGAACAATATCAAATGGGCCGGCGTCAGTGAAGTAACTGGACCGCACTCGCCCATGAAAGAGAACACGCCCCTGCAAAGAAGATAGGATGGAGAGCACGCCTAATTCTACCACAAGGTGAGGAGAGGGCGGCAGAGGGACTGAAATCATACGGGGGTGGAGGGAGGATACTTACCCCAGTCGGTCAGTCTTCAACACAGTCCTCCTGTATTTTCAGGCAGAACCTTCCCCGCGGACCACATCAGGGCAAAGCTGAGAAGCATACCAGTGAGTAACCCGGCTGGGTGGCGTCCCTCTCGATACCAGGTGAGCGTAACAGAACGCAAAGCCTACCATAACAAATCCACCTGGGCGCCATGGAGACATCAGAAATGGTGACAAGAGACTGATGCCCTTCAGAGAGACCTAATAGTGACCAAAGAACGCACTGAAGAGATTAGCAGGCAATGCTTGCAATCACAGGCAGTACAGACGCCTCAACCTGGAAGCAATCCAACGATGCAAAACCCCGCCATACCACCCGCTCCGGTACATATCACGTTACCTGGAACAGTGCCCCTGGCACCACCACAAAGGTTCTCAGGTGACCCACGGAAGTATGCGGCATTCATCAATCAGTGCCGCCTTCATTTTCTTTGTAGGCCTGGAGCATTTCCAAACTACCAAGCTCGGGTAGCTTTTGTCTTATCATACCTGAGTGGTAGTGCAGCAGATTGGTCGGTGCCGTTGGTAACCCATGACGATCCTCTTTTACATGACGTTGGGGGGGGTTCCAGAGAGAAATGGAAAAACTTTCATCGCCAAACCCAGGAACAAGCAGTAGACAATGAACTGTTGTCCCTCCAACAGGGGAATCAGGACTTGTTAACCTACATTGCTACATTCAACAGACTGGTTGCCGAAGCTAGGTGGCCAGAAAACAAAAGAACCACGTTATTCCATCGAGGCTTACGAGGCAAATTAAAGGACGTCTTAGCCCAGGTGGTTGATCCACCCAGAGACTGCAGAATTCATAAATCTAGTCGTGCAGCTAGACCACCGGTTGCAGGACCGAAAGGCAGACCGGTCTAAGACGGACCCTCGGACCGTGTATATTCCACCAAGGGAAAACACACCCTGTGTACCTGAAAATGCTGTAGAACGCATGCAGATTGGAGGGATACGGCCTCCATTAACAAAACGAGAGCGGGACAAAAGAAAACAGCAGCTTTGTTTGTATTGTGGGAAACCAGGACATTTCCTGAAGGACTGTCCAGTAAAACCCTCTAGAAGAATAGTCAGGGCCACAGAGAAGGATGAAGCTAAGGAATCGGAAAACTACCAGGCTCGACAAACGTAGAGGTCAGTTTGTCGAGTGAGAAGAAAGAGTTGCTGACCTCGCACTTTGCAATACCAGTGATCTTAATTAACCACCAACAGTCAAGAATGCATGCCGTTGAAGCATACATCGATAGCGGAGCAGTTGGAAATTATATTGATCAAGAACTGGCAGCAGAGATGGGGCTTCTTTTGTGTTCTAAGCCAACTATGGACAAGGTAACCACTGTGGATGGGACAGAAATCGCTTCCGGACCAGCAACCCAGTGCACAGCCAAGGTAACCTTGCTGTGCCAGGATGGACATCGGGAGTCTATTTCATTCGATCTCATCAAGGCACCTCAGTTCAGGCTAATACTAGGGATGCCATGGTTGGTTGCTCACAACCCTTTGATAGACTGGCGGGCACGAAAATTAACCTTCCCCGGTGACTGCTCCCCTGCCTGCTTTTGCCAAGAGGAGAAACCCGACGTCTGTATCCCCATGACTCCCGGAGCGACAGTATCAACCCTGGGAGCAACTAATACCTTGCCAAGTGAATACCATGATTTCCAGGATGTTTTCCGAAAGGACCAAGCCAATACATTGCCTCCGCACAGGTCCTATGACTGTCAGATCGACCTTGTTCCTGGTGCACAAATCCCTTGCGGCAGGATCTACGCTCTCACAGAACCAGAAAACCTTCATTTGAAATCCTATTTAGACCAGTAACTTGCAAACGGATTTATCCGTCCTTCGAAGTCCCCCACAGCCAGTCCTTTGTTATTCGTACGGAAAAAGGAAGGAGACTTGATAACCTGTATTGACTACCGCGCATTGAACCAGACCACTGTGAAGAACCGCTACCCCTTGCCACTTATCCCTGAGATGCTAGACCAAGTTAAAGATGCCCAGATTTATACCAAATTGGACCTTCAAGGAGCGTACCACCTGGTCTGAGTCAGAAAAGGAGATGAATGGAAAATCGCCTTCCGTACTAAGTACGGCTTGTTTGAATATCAAGTCATGCCCTTCGGGTTATGCAAAGCTCCTGGGGCATTCCAGTATTTCATGAATCGCGTCTTAAGGGAGTTAATTGATGTGTGCGCCTTAGTGTACATAGACGACATCTTAGTATACTCGGCCTCGGAACAAGATCATGTTGGGCACGTTCGTTCAGTCCTTACCAAGCTCCGTCAACATCGCTTGCTTGCAAAGCTACGTCACCGAAGTAGAATTTCTTGGTTTTATCCTTACTCCAGGAGGCATCAGAATGGACGTGCACAAGGTAGATGCCATTCTGAAATGGCCTTCGCCGATGTCTCTGAAAGGGGTACAAAGCATGCTGGGCTTTGCGAACTTCTACCGCCGGTTCATCCCAGACTTCTGAAAGGTTGTGCACCCAATCACAGTACTATTACGAAAAAACAATAAAAAGTTTGCTTGGACCGAAGAAGCAGAAGACGCCTTTCAGGAACTTAAACAAAGGTTTACCTCTGCTCCAATCCTGCGACATCCTCGTCCAGACCTCCCTTATATCATTGAAACTGGTGCGTCCAGTCTCGCAATGGGGGCTGTCCTTTCACAGAGAAACCCGGAAACCGGCCAGCTACATCCTGTGGCCTTCTGGTCGAAAAGTTTCTCCCCTCCAGAGATTGATTATGCCATCACGGACAAGGAACTCCTGGCTATCAAATCCACCTTTTATGCCTGGAGACACTGTCATGATTCCTGCCCCTCATATCCCCAGCCCTCCAAGATGTCAGGCTGGAGCCAGGCCACGATCACCTACATGGCCCTCAAGGGCCTCTCCATCCCTCCAAAGACCCACTTGGAGTCAGACTTGGCGCTTGTGGAACGAGACTCACCCACCCCCATAGGATAACATTGGGGATTGGACTTGTAGTGCATTGAAGGGGACAAGATGGATGCCCCCACATATTTCGGTTCCCAGAACTGCATGTGCAGTCTAGTCTTTTGGGTGTGGTTCAGCCCAGAGACACCTGGGATACCCAGAGACTATTTAAGCCACGTCCAGGCTGAGAAACATGCTTTGTGTTTTCTGCACGTGCAGTGTGACACTCACCGTGTTCGGATCGGTCTCCAGTAGGCCTGCATCTTTCTTCTGCGCTCAGCTCCTGCAAGAACAAGAACACTGTTAGGAGCAGCCTTCCCTTGCGGCGCTTCTGCCCATCATTCATCGCTTCTTCTGTTCTGCGGGCATCTTCTG
The DNA here is from genome assembly GCF_040938575.1 of Ambystoma mexicanum. Classification (NCBI taxonomy): domain Eukaryota; kingdom Metazoa; phylum Chordata; class Amphibia; order Caudata; family Ambystomatidae; genus Ambystoma; species Ambystoma mexicanum. The sequence goes on from NC_090921.1 coordinate 990,776,034, forward strand.
TGGTGTCATTCCCATCCCGGCACGCTGCTTCCTAAGGGAAAAGAACAGAAAAAAAGGCATTAGCAAGCATTCAGCAAATCTTCGCTCAATTTAAAGACTGTACGAGCTTCAAACGCTTACCTGAATCCCAGCCGCTCTGGGGGAACTGTCTCCGGAACTTCTCATCCATCTGCAAGAGGGAAAAGACACTCCATGTTAGCGTGGAAACAACTAGAGGCGCCGCACACCGCGCTTACTCACCGCATTTCTTCATAACTGGCATCCACGCTGAAAACGTTGCGGCACCTAAAAGACACAGAAAAAGAACTCCGTTCAATACAAATACGAAAGGGTCACATTGCGCATCGCGCTCTCACTCACCTTCAGTGCTACTCATCTCAGCAGCACGTCGCCTTCCTCGGACGCCGGCCATCATCCAAGGAAGGAAAGGAACTAAGTTAGAGAACTGTTCAAAAGACTCATTATACTTACCTGTCGGACTCTTGCCAGTAAGTAACTAGGCAGCAGCGAGCCTGTATCAATCAACGAGCCCCTGCGCTGAAAGCAGGACGGAGAGCATACTTTCCAAGAAAACAAGGTGAGCTGTGGATCAAAGGGAAGGGTTGGATCCCGGGGAAGAAGGGGTTCAAGCACACAGAGACAATAGGGAGTTAAACTCTACCAATCCTGTGTTTCAGGCCCAGTCTCCAGTCGAGTAGACTCCAGGGAAGGGTTCGAGGTCGTAAGAGGTCAGAACAGGCTGAGTGACGTCCCCGTGGATACCAGTTGAGCGTTACAGGCACTACCTTCTGGGGGCCAGACACACCATGACAGTCATCACAGACCACCGAAACCTGCAATATCTCAAAACCGCCAAGGCCCAGTCCTCGCGCCAATTACGGTGGGCCCTTTTCTTCGCCGAATATGATTATTTAATCACATTTCGACCAGGAGTCAGAAACGGAAAGGCGGATGCCTGATCTCGCATGGGCATAGATGAAATAGTATATACAACTCCAGACCCAATACCTATTATACCTGAAGACAAACTCTTGGGTATCACGACAGCCTTAACACAAGCAGAACTACGAAAAGAAATCCAACAGACAATGAATCCTGATGCCTACCTCGCATGGCAAACTCGAGGAGAACAATATACCATCAAGGATCATCTACCCTTTTTTAGGGATCGCCTAGATGTACCCAAGAAGGAATTACAACAGCATGTTATTTCAAACTATCATGATTCACTGATCGAAGGGCATCCTGGGATGGCCAAAACCCTAGCTGTGGTGAAGGAACTTTTGGTGGCCTACCTGGCGTAAGGACATCATTCAGTCCTGCGGTGTCTGCACACAAAATAAATCACAAAAACAAACATCTGGTCTCCTACAACCATTGGACATTCCTCCAGTTCCATGGCACACTCTTTCCCTTGACTTCATCACTGATCTACCTCCAAGCCAAGGGTTCAACACCATCCTTGTAGTTGTGAACTTATTCTCGAAGATGGCCAATTTTATTCCTCTCAAAGGCCTCCCAGACGCAGCTGTTAGGGAGAATTCTCTGTTTAGGCTGAATTTCCTAACCTAGTGAGTCCCCCAGCAGCTTTGCTGGATTTCTGGAGTTTTTTTTTTCCCATCCTGCCAAGAGTGAGACTCTTTTTCTCCCACTCATGGACATGAATGTGTGTAATTCCTTTGAATAGCCATGTGTTCTATGGGCTATGGGGTCTTTTACTCCATAGGGTCTCATATGTTTTACTATGTGTGTTACACCGCACCCTCCGTGCCGTAACACTGGGGCGTCCTAGAGGATCCCCACCATAGACTCCATACCCGGGGACTGACTACTGTCTCCCCGGGCATGTAAAGTCACCATTGGCATTACTAGACCTAAATTTACTAACAGAACTAGTACAAACCATCCTATTGTGGACGTACTAGTAGGTGTAATTCGATTACTCCTGGGTCTGTTATTTGAGGGAGCACTGTCCCGTCCCCCCTCGTCGAGTTGTGGCTGGTGGTAGTGGAAACTACTTGTTATATTCGACCCCCGAATATAACTCAATGGGATTCTTCCCATTTGTTGGAGGTTAATACTTTTCCTCGTTAATCTCTAACGTACCACCGGTTTATTTATCTTAACTAAATCTATCGGTTGGTATTTTCTGCCAGAACTCAGTTTTTAAAATGGCGTCTGTGTTCGTCTCTGTGACTCCTAAACTAAAGGTTGAGCCCTTTGTTCCACTTTTGGCGGGCTTCTACTCAGAAGCCCTCCAAAGTGGTGCCATTCTGTCTGGGTAACCACAGGGGGTGTGGGAGGGGGTTTAGGTACCCTGGACTGAGTTGCCTTGCCAACTCATGTCACACTCTGGTGTAATTGGCCCAAGTGATGAGCCACCCCGCTCACCACTTAGCGTAGGGTGATTGACAGCTAGGCTGAATGAATGGGGGTTTTCTGCATAAAAGCAGGGCTTTTGGGACTGGATCTTCCGAGGTCGCCACAGGACCTAAGAATCCGACGAGGGTAAAGCTGAGCTGGCCTGCAACGACGACACCTCCGGTGGAGCCCTGCTGAACCGACTCACCAATTCCTGACGACAGCGGAGATCTCCTGGCTGGAGTCTTCTTCCCCTGACTGGTGGGAACAACCAGTCCCCTTTGCTTTTTCTTCGTTCCAGGACGTAGTGGTCGAATTGCTCGTGCTGAGCACCCTGGCAACCGGATAGCCACTACCCACTGTACCGCGACCAAAAGGTGGTGCCTTGTGACAGAGCACTCTGCGGCTGGTCTCTTCCCTGGTGGTGCAACGATCTTCAACTTTCCTTCGACGACGAGAGCATCTCTTCTCTTGGCAAAGCCCCGACTTGCATCCACCACCAGGAACAACTGCCCCCGCCGGAGTTATCTCTCCACAAACAAGGTACCGTGTTCGCCTGGCTTCCCTTGTGCCGGTTAGCGTGAGGTGTCTTAATCCTCGCCTCTCCATTGGGTCGCCTCTAAGCCTTCTTAACTTTCTGTTCTGAACTGGTCCAACCTTTCGATAACAATTGGCAACAAAGACTTGAAGGGCATTTCCGCTGTGATACTTTTTGGGACATATCGCCTTGCCTCTCTTCGAGTGGGTCTGGCCCCTGAACTTCTCGATCTACAGTAGACTGTGCCTTACTTGCCTTGCATTTGTTTGTAAAAGTGTTGATACCGAGTTGATTTCATACCCTGCCTTTTCTCTCCCGTCCTAACGAATACTAGAGTGCCATCTAGGTTAAAGCATTCACCTCTGTCTGCAAATAAGTGGTGCCGATGAACCTAGACTTGTCGAACTATTGTTAGAGGGATTGATTTACTTATAGTAATTGTAATTGAAGTTGTTTTGCCGTATTAGTGCCAGAGTGTTTTCTATAGATGTGTTTTTATAAATAAATAACTATATATCTTTACACCGAAGCCTTGTTCCGTGTTTGCTTGTTCTACTGTGTAAATTGCCCTATTTTGTATACTTCACATACTGCCTAACTCTTCTTGAGGGAAGTCTGACTGCTCAGCCACAGCTACCAAGTGAATCTGTGTGGTACAGACTGCTACCAAGTGGATTTACTGCCAAACACCTGTAGTCCTAAATCTTTTGCACTGGTCCCAGAGGGAACTGCACAGGTTTCCGCCTAACAGCAGCCACTTTAGCAAAAGTGTTCCTGGAGGGCGTGGTTAAGCTACATGGCTTCCCTTCGGTTCTGGTCTCTGATCGAGGCAGCCAGTTTGTTTCAAACTTCTGGAAAAAATGTTGTGCAATGGCGCAGATCGACGTTCGGCTTTCTACCAGTCACCATCCCCAAACGGACGGCCAAACCGAGAGAACCTATCAGACACTCTAGCAATATTTACGGTGCATGCTGCACCACGAACAAAGGAATTGGAAAGACCTACTATGGATAGCCGAATATGCATATAACAATTCTTTGCATTGAAGCACGGGACAAACACCCTTCTACACCCTTTATGGCAGACATCCACGTATCTCTGAACTACACCTTCCAGCCAGCTTGGAAATGCCAGCGGTAAAGACTCTGCACACAACAATTACTCAGGCTTTCAAAAGGGCAAAGGAACACCTTATTCATGCCAAATAAAAACGAGATTCGCCGACCAACACCGGGAAAAAGGCCCCTGATTATCAAGTAGGAGACAAAGTTTGGTTAGCCGCTAAATTCGTACCCATCAAGGAAACCCGGACCTTTCATCCTAGATTCTTAGGACCCTATACCATTAAGGCAATTATCAACTCCGCAGCCGTGAAACTGGATTTACCACCTAATCTACAAATCCACCCGGTATTTCACCTAAGCCCGTACTTGTTGACAGAGAACCAGAATTCGAAGTCAAAGACATCTTGGACTCTAAATACTCTAGGACCAAGCTATATTATCTCATCGATTGGAAAGGATTTGGACCACAAGATAGATCCTGGGAGCCCAGTCAGAATATCCACGCACCACGTCTAATCTGGAAATTCCATCGGAACTTCCAAACCTGGGCCAGACAAAAGGAACACCATGGGAGGGGCCTTAGGGGGGGGGGAGTGCTGTCACGACCCTCGCCCAAAACCCCCTCTGGCAAACCCATTGGCCAGGTGGAGTCAGGACTCGGGCCTCTAGAGCCTGGCATCCTCTTCAAAAGCCCTCATGGGGCCAGTCCTGGCGCCTGTGGCGCCAGGCTCATACACCATGAAAAACAATGTGCTTGGGAACTACTTTATTGTATTGTCAGCCAACATGGAGGGATCCACATAGCTTGGTTCCTAAGAACCAAGCTATGCGGTCTAGTGTTTTGGGTGTGGTAGCCTAGGGACTACTTTACCTGGACTATTTTGTTGGGGCTATTTAAACCACACCCGAGCAAGACAACACGATTTGCGTTACTTTGCAGCTTGCAATGTGACGCTCACCATGTCTAGCTATTCCCTCGAATCTCGGAGAAGCAGAACCTGCAAGGAGACAAAAGCAACATCATTAGCAGCCTCTGCATCTTACCTGCAGTCTTCATCTTTAAACACTTGCAGCTACTGAGAACCGCTTCCTCGAATCTGCACGCCTCCCGGACAGAACGACCTGAAAGAGGTAGATGGAGGCAACATTAAAGAAAGCAGTAGAGACATTTACAAATTACGAACTGCTTAAAAGGCTTACCTGGCTGGTCGCCTCTCGGCTGGTACCACTCCGGACATTCCACTCGCGCTGAAGAACACCGCGGCCTACAAGGAAGGAAAACGCAGGTTAGCAAAGGCAAGACTTCGCAGCGCTGCGCATAGCGCTTACTTACCGCATCATAGCGCTCTTAATGCCCATCATTTACCAGCGGGGCACAATGAAGCTAGTTTGCCGCGCTGAAGCTCCGCATACCTAAGGGAGAAAAATTAGACATTTTAAACAAAGAAAGGCATGCAGGATAGCAACAAAACTAAAGAACAGCAATAAGACCTACCTGAGCAATATCAAACGGGCCGGCGTCAGTGAAGTAACTGGACCGCACTCGCCTAATTCTACCACAAGGAGAGGGCGCCAGAGGTACTGAATCATACGGGGGTGGAGGGAGGATACTTACCCCAGTCGGTCAGTCTTCAACACAGTGTTCCTGTATTTTCAGGCAGAACCTTCCCGCAGACCACATCATGGCAAAGCTGAGAAGCATACCAGCGAGTAACCCGGCTGGGTGGCGTCCCTGTGGATACCAGGTGAGCGTAACAGGGTAGAGAGTATGTGGGGCCGCAGTTGAACAGATTTGGCTGGGCAGCAGTGGCAAGGAAAAAGGGGAGTGACAGTAAGAAGGCAAGAGGAGGAGTGGGTACACAGTTGCCATTATTGCATAAAGGCCCCTGGAGGGCGTATTATGTACCTTGTGCTCAAATGGGCAATAACAAACCGATTAAGGGGCAACAGACATATTCGTTTGAAAAACAAACCGCTGGTACCCCTTTAGCAATAGGGGATTTTAAAGGTTTGCTTGTAGCAATTGTGGAGTGGGGGGGATAGGGCAGAAGATGTTTTTTTCTTAAAATTATTTATATGGTGCTACCAAAGTCCTGGAGGCACAAAGGTGCTGAAAGTAGATGTTATGCAACCATCGGGAGGTGAAAAGAGCTAAACGCCCCACTGGGCTTTGGTTAAGGCTGGATACCCAGGAGTTAAGATAGATGATCTACATGATGGGGTGCACTTTATATCAAGGCTCAGGTGTGGGCTGAACTTGGGCGGGCATAGCCTGATACTCCGGATTTACAGTCCATAATGAAGTACACAATGGGGGCTGATGAAGACCTTGCTCAATACATTTTGAAAGTACAGGAGATGTGGAGGGCAGAGAAGGGAAAACAGTGGGACCGGTTGGTTCTGCTTTTCTATTTTGTCAATATACGGGGATTGTACAGAAAGCTCTTGATAAGATCGTGGGTATTGAGGCGTAAGGCTGGTCTGAAATATAGACTATAATTGTACATCACTGTAAGCGGCACAGGGGTTGCAAGCGGAGGATGCAAAACTGGTACAGAAGAAACTAACAAAAATAGCAGTTGAAGGGTCAGTCGTGGCAGTAACTTAAACGAATTCGGCAGAGCAGGCAGCAGCACGAACAGATGCAACAATAGCAGGGTTTTTGCCAGGCAGAGGGCAATGGATCGGTGTCTCTCAATCACAGTACCCTGAGTTGTACTAAAGACGGCAGCAGCATGGAAGAGGAGGGTTTCAAGGAGGAAGGGGGGCATAGGTGGATTTGGAGGAATGGGGCCGAGAGGAGCAGCTGGACCAGTTCAGTGTTGGGGATGCAGAAAGAAATTGGTCATTTTGTAAGGGAGTGCAGAAGTATGATGGGAGTGGGCCCAATACCACAGCATCAACACTTTATGGCACACCCGATGTCCACTTCAATATCATATGAGATGCATCAAGCGTATACACAGCTGCCACCAAGACCCCCTCGGACACAGTTGCCTGCCCCACCCAGCATCTCAACACAAGATGGTCCACCAAGGCAGTCATATAGCTCCCAAATGCCCGGAAGCAATGCTGCTCCTTATGGGACAGTGCATCCCTATCGAGGAGTGAACCCTTTTGCGTTCAAATTCATATCCTGACCAGGACAGCCCACAAAGTTTTTGCGTGCCCAGTCCTGTCCATGTCTACCCACCCAGACAATGAACCCTTGGTGGGTGCTGAGATTGGAATTCATCTTTATGGTCGACACGGGTGCCACTAAATCGTGCGTTAGTGAAGGAAACTCTCAACATGCAAGGCTTCTCTGGGGCGTTGGCAACGTTTCCTTTCACAGAAGATGTATCCATCAAAATAGGAGGCAAAGTGGTGTATGCACCTTTTTTTAAATGTATTTGTAAACCTTTCCAGTAGATTTGCTAGGGTGTGATATCTTCAGCAAACTTAATATGGCCATCTGAAATGTTTGTATACGGGATTATAGTTTTACTTGATGCAGTGCCCCAGTTAAGGAATGTGTGGTGGCAGATACCATCAGATTTGATCTCCAGACCCGTAGTGACCCCAGAGCTTGTGGCAGCAACAATATGTGCAAGTGACATACTGTATTGAGCCAACAGTACCCTTGAAGGCAGTGACCGATGCAGAATTGTTTACGAATTGGGTTGATGACGGAGAGAAAATGCTGGCTATTTGCATACCCTGTGAGATAATGGCAATAACGTAAAGTACAGTGTTCTGTGATGGTCCTTGTAACCACGCCCCTTTCAAGGAGACCTAGCACAGGTTCCTGAGAGGTTATGGACAACATATGCCCACGATGTAAGGAGTGGCACCTGTTAAAATCACACTTAACAAGGGGCGGTGTTACCCCTGGTGAAACAATATTCACTGTCCAAAGATGCAGAGGAGGGAATAAGAGATACATTTTCCGCACTCCTAAATAAAGGAATTATTGTGCCCTCCAGCTCCCCATGCAACACGGCCATATACCAGATAAAGAAGGTGAAGGAGTCAAGTTGGAGAATGATCCAAGATCTCTGTTCCCCTTGAATAACATTGTATAGATGGAATTTCCGGTAGTTTCTAACCCTGCAACAATTCTGTGCAGCATCCCAAGACGAGCAACACATTTTACTGTTTTATATTTAAAAAATAACTTCTTTTCTGTACCCCTACACGAAGACACTCAATATCTAACTGTGTTTACGCATGGTGGAAAGCAGTACGAGCACACAAGATTACCACAAGGGCATTGCCAATCCCCTAGTATCTTCAACAGAATACTACATGCGTATTTGGGAAATATCCTGGTACCCAGCACTATCCTTAAATATGTGGACAACTTGCTAGTATGCAGTGACATGAGCAACAGTGCCGAAGGGACTATGTCGCACTCTTACAGCTGTTAGCACATAAGAGATACAAAGTGGATAAGGTTAAGTTACTGTATTGTCTCCAGGACGTTCTTTCTTTGTGGCAATTGATATCCGTCCATGGGTAGAAAATATCGAACGTGCTGTATCAGTGCGCAGTGCGCCCCAGACAAAAAAAATGCAGAAGTTCTTCAGGTTGTGTAATTACTGCAGAGAGTGGATCCTAGATTACGCTTTGTACACAAGGCTATTGTGGTCTTAAAGAAGCACAAAGGACAGACAACAAAATAGCATGACAGAACGCAAATGACAGACAACAAAATAACATGGACAAGAGGACATGCTTACAAACTTTAATAACCTGAAAGAGGTCATTTCCACTGCCCCAGTGTTCTTGATACCGGACTACAAGAATTGTACTTGTTCTCCCATTCTAATAGCCAGATGACGGCGGTGCTCACTCATAAGAGCACCATGGCCACAAGCCATTGGCCTATTACAGTGGGGTTTTAGACTTGTAATGCAGGGACAGTTCTCTTGTGAGCAGTCGCTCGCTTCTGCTTCGTTCTCCATGGAAAATAGATCCACAATCACCATGGGGTGTTCTGTAACATTCTATGTGGAGTATGCAGTATTTGCTATTCTGGAACGGTCTAAATCAACATTGACCACACAGCAGGCATCCGCATATGAGGTTATTTTATCTAGCCCAAACATCCACATAGTGCAGTGCAAAACAGTAAACCCTGCTACTTTCCTGACAGAACTGTGTACCGAGGAAGACCTTGCTAGACCTGACTGTAACATTTGAGGGGGAGGAGGCGGACATACCAAAGGCAAAAGATAGCCCACTTGTGGAGGGTCGGGGTGGGAGGGGCTGATGGGGCGGGGGAGGTAGTACTTTTTGTTGACGGTTCAGCAACCATTGACCTGTGGATAGTCCTAAGACCTATAGGTGCTGCAGTTGTCTGCTTGGTGAATGGTGCAGAAAAGACTGCCCATGCATTATTCAGCACAGGCAGCGGAACTCGTACCTCTTAACGAAGTACTTTTAGCATCTCATGGTTGCCGGTGCACATTTATTCTGACTCGGCCTATGTGACAACAACGGTGCATTCTAGGCTTGCAAGTTGGAAAAGAAGGGGGTTTAGGAGGGCTGATGGATCCCCAGTCCAGCATGCATCATTGCTGGATAAACTGATTGAAGCATGTTCCCAGCCCTCCATGAGGGCGGTGGTTAAATGCACCGCCATACAAATGATACTGATAAAGTTTCACTCAGTTACAAGTTGCTTATTTCCCAGTAGCCATCATTGGAGTATCCAGTAGTACGGGTACGAGAACAGTTGCTAGCCCCATACACTTCACTTCCAATAGCATAAATTATTGAATTACAAGGCCGGGCCCCATAGAAGGAGAGGGAACTACGGCACAAAAGAGGGTGTATTCAATTCCCCCTCTGCTTTATTATGGCGATGAGTAAGCACGGGTAAAGTTATGCCTCACATTGTTGCTGGTTGCCTTCAACAATTGCATCATTTGTCAAAACATAATATTGCTGCACATATTCAAGAGGACTGGTTTGTCCCCAGTCTACAGGAGGTTCTTAATAAAAATTAATTGCATCACATGCCAGACCTACAGTACTGGCCACATCCTGAGAACTATACAAGGTGCACTACACTACCTTAATGGGCCGTTTCGGGAGCTCTATATAGACCACGTCGATATAGGAGAGCCGTGCAAAGGGAGTAGGTATGTGATTGTCGTGCTGTCTCCCTTCTCCCAGTGGGTCGAGGCCACATCTTTGGTAAGGGCGGTGGCACGCGCCTTTAATCCCAGCTATGCGACGGGGAGGCCGAGGTTGTGGATGGGGGTTCGTGGCTGCTGTTTGCCGTCCACTGGTGATCTGCACTAGAGCTATTCTGAGTAAAACCCAAGTGAAGTGGTCTGTGTTATGTTCTTGGTGCACCCGGGAAGGGGTGGATCTGTTTCTGTCAAGTGGGATCTACTGAAGTGCATCAGCAATGAGATGGGCCTCAGACAGAACCTCCCCCCAAAAAAAAAGTGTTGCCTCACTGGGGCGTTTTGCGATGTGCTGCGGTCAGACAATGGGACACATTTCTTTAACAAACTTTTTAAAGAACTGACCGCATTACTGGGAAACAAGAAACAGATGTGCACAATTTACCACCCTTAGGCCAACAGGGTTATGGAAGGGATCAATGGATTGCTAGAGGCCAAATTATCTAAGTTGTGAATTACCCTTAAAAGAAACTGGGTGCACTGTCTTCCTTTTGCTTTATTCAATTTACACACCCAGCCCTGTAAGGATCATCACTTATCGCCACAGGAGGTGGTAAAAGGGTGGTGTATGAATACACCTTTCTCTCCTGTAAGGAAGTCCTCTGATGTTCACAGGGGAACAAACGTTCTAGGTGAGGAATTTAATGATTACTTAACAGTTTTGACTAGATCAATAAAATGTATTTCTCAAGAGGTAGAATGACGGCGGTCTGAAGAAACAACCAGTGCTGCATCTGCTTCAATGACATCAGCCTCTTCAATTGTCGCCGGATGATTGTGTAGTTAGGAACTTTGTGCGCCGGTGGAGTGAACCCAGATACTACAGGCCTTGTATGCCACTCCAGTTGCTGTGAAGGTCCGGGAGCTGCGATATTGGGTTCACCTTTCTGATATCGGGAGGGCTCCTAATACCCCACCCCCCATAAGCAAGCCCGACAGTAGTACATAAGTAGTGTCTATTAAGAGTGAGCATATATTTGCAGAGCTATCCACAGGATGTACATATGATCTTGAATTATATACACAGTTTTACAATCTGTTCATTTTAACTGAATGCCAGTTTTATATTTCATTCTATGCACTAGTGTATTCCCGCTCATCTTTTTCCTCCACTTTTTTTCCTAATCATGCAAGGGTGTTTACTTATCGATGCGCCTGTTGCTAATGTACGACAAGAAGTTAGGAAGAGATTTTATAGTACTGGGGTTTTCTCTGTATTTGTGAGTGATGCATTTCACATTGAAAATATTTTGTATTTTGGTTTGGTTTAGGACTATATTTAGTAGGTAATTGTATATGGTTTGAACATATAAAAGGGGGGCATAACTGAGAGAGGTGTACCAGGGGTGGGTGTACATATCAGAATGGGGACAATAACACAATACTGGGAATTCATTCTAACAGACCAATAAATGGGAATGTGATGACAAAAAAATTAATCTGGCTATATCACCAGATGCAAAGTTATACGTGCCATATGCAAGCAATGTTTTAGTGGACAAATTAAGAAAATATATGATGAATATCGAGGATTAGGGTTTGACACGATGGAGATGTGCACCATCCGGAGATGAGTAACAGCTGATATGCGGACTTGAGCTCAGTGGGGAAACGGAGGGTTAATGTGAGTTGCTATATTTGCTCCTTAATACCACACGTGGCAGGAGCCCCCAATGTACTAATACTGCAAGAGGTTCTGCTTTTGGATGGTCAATGTCTTGTCCATCTAGCACTATGTAGTTTGTGACGCACGTTCCAAACGCACAGCATACACCTTGTGATGATGGATGCAGATGAACAGCAATGGGCCTGTAATGCCAGAATCCTGCAGTACTTACAAAGGCCATACATGCAGCTAGAAGGAGTGAGGTTTGTGGCCAATCGGTGGGAAGAGACTGATAAACTGTGTGGCAGTGGGACTTATCGGACATAGAAAATAAGTGATTCAGAGGGTAAACAAAGCATGTCAAGAGTACCTGGGGAAGCACATGGAAAAGCTAACATGGATTGAAGCAAAGGAAAAGCCAGTGATGGTGCAGAAACAAGAAGAATGTAAACTGTGCTTCGAGGGGATTGGGTCCTCTGACGTATTCCATATCCATGACATGTAATCACCAAAGCTGTGCTGCTTCGGAAACTTTTTTCAGCGTCTGCGTCCTGCATCGATGTCGATGCGCCGTCGTCGAGGACCTCCTCTGACGTCATCCGATGTGATAAGTAGGACGCACGACGCCCGTAGCCTCAGTTCTGTTTTTTCCACGAACGTGTTGCTTTGTGAATCTCGGTTAACGCCTCGACTCTTGAGTTCTGTTCTTCTCGGTTCTTCGAACCTGTTCGTTTTTGTGAAAATCCTTCGTGGGAAGATGTCTTCTACTTCGTCTTCGACCCCGCGTCCGGGCTTCAAGAAGTGCGGGGAGTGTGGGTCCAAGATGTCGGTGACAGACTTGCACGACGCCTGCCTCTGGTGCCTTGGGGAGGCCCACGACATGGATGACTGTATCGACTGCCAGTCGCTCACGTCCAAAGCCTTAAGCGAACGGAAGAAGTTGTTGTCGGTAGGTCGGGTGTCCAAGCCCCGGAAGTCGAGGTCTGCGGGGCTTTCGACAGATGGTTCGAGGGGTGTGACTCCGCGTCATCGTCGGAAGTCTCGTGGGTCTCCTTCTAGGAGTTGGTCTCGCCACTCCTCAGCCTCTTCGAGGCATTCTCGGAAGTGCCGACCCCGGTCGTCTTCCAGGTCCTCTTCGGAGGACTCTGCCCGGCACGTCGCTTACCCCACCAGCCGTGCGACGCCGGAGGAATGGGCTTCCTTCGGGAAGAAAATTCTGGCGATTCTTGAGTCGCAGGGTACTAAGCCGTCCGCGCCCCCGAGTGGGGTCGGTCGTGAGAGGTCGAGAGACGCCGCTCGCAAGAGTGGTCGGCACGAGTCACGGGAGAGGTCCCGTTCGGACAAGGAGACTCGTTCTCGACGTACCCGCTCCAGGTCCTGGTCCCCGACGCGTTCGAGACCGTCTGCACCTGTGAGGTCTTCGAGGAAGACATCGACGTCTGAGGCGTCGAGGGCGTCGACAGGCTTTCTCGAGGCTCCGGCTCCGAGGAAGTCGTCGAAGCCGTCGACGCTCAGGTCGTCTAAGGACACGCTCGGGGCTCCGGCTTCGAGAGCTGTGTCGACGCCGCCGATGCTGGCGGCGCTGCATCTGACGTCGACGCCGATCCTCTCGGCGCCGATTCGCTCGACGCCTTTCGTGTCGGAGGTACCCCGTGGCACGGGGGAACCCCCTAGGAAGGCTCTGGTTAAGAGCAAGCACTCTCGGGTGCCTTCTTTTCGCCACCTGGAATATATTTCAGAGGCGGATGAGGATTCTGATGGCCTGGTTCCTAGTCAAGTTCCAGATGATATTGTCTCGGGCCATAGTCAGTTTGACGATTTGAGGCAGTCACTGCATGATGCCAGTGGACTGGACACCTCTCCGGAGGTGGAGTTTTGTAGGCCTGAGCCTGGCTCTCATGCCGATTCCTCGTACCGGCGCCTTATGGCTAGGGTTTGAGTACTTGGAATGGTCTGCTCCCCCAGGGGAGTTTGTGCAGGATGATCTAACGGACATCCTTGATGTTGGTCCCCCAACTGACCCGGTACTGCCGTTCCATATGACTTTACAGAGAAGGGTGGCGGCGGCTTGGACTGCTCCGGAGAGTCTCCCGGCGGTTGGCAGATCCTTGTCGCGAAAATACCGTCCAGCCGGTAGCGACCCCTGCTACTTGACCAGTCACCCCACTCCGGAGAGTTTGGTGGTGCAGGCGGCCACGGCCCCGGCAAAGCAGGCGTCGTACCCTACCATCCCTCCTGATAGGGACGACAAACGTTTTGATGGCTGGGCGAAGAAAGTGTTTTCTTCTGGTGGTATGGCGCTTCAGGCAGCCAACTCCATTTGTGCCTTGTCTCGTTTCACGCACACTCTGTGGAACTGTGTTGCGTTAGCGGCTGAACATGTTCCCGAAGGGGACGAACGGGATGGTTTCCTTGCTATGGTCCAGGATGGTAAGGATGCCATGTGTGAGTCCGTTCAGTCGGGTTTGGACTTAGCTCAATGCGTCAGTAGGTCCATGGCGGCGAGCACCGTGATACACAGGTTTGCGTGGTTGCGGAGGTCGGGGTTTGCTCCTGATGTGCAGTCCCGGCTCCTCAACATGCCCTTTGACGGTGAACACCTTTTTGGCAGCAAGGCTGACGAGAGCCTTGAGAGGTTGCAGACCTCAAAAGCTGCAGCGAAGTCGTTGGGCGCTGCAGTTCGACAACCTCCACCTTTTCGTCCTAGGGGACAGCAATGGAGGGGTGGTTCCTTTTTGCTATTACTCGTCCTTCAGTAAAGCGAGAGGAGCTGGCAGTCAAAGAGGCCAACGCAGGGGTACCAGAGGTGGACGACAGGGTACCCGTGGTGCCAAGGCCGCTCAGGCAGTTGCCTCTTTGCCCTCAGGTAACGCCGCAGCCGCTCCCACTCAGTCATGAGGCCATGTCCCATGGTTCGCCGGTTGGGGGAAGGCTGGCGTAGCATCTTGTAGAGTGGCAAGTCATTACTTCAGATGTGTGGGTTCTGGAGATCATAACCCACGGCTACTGTCTTCCCTTTCGGCACAGGCCTCGCGACAATCCACCGGGGAACCTCTCTTTGCAGAGTCCGGATCCGCTCCTTGTGCAGGAAATTCAAGCCCTGCTGGAGAAAAGCGCCATAGAACTGGTGCCTGTAGCGGAGAGGAACAAGGGATGGTATTCTCCTTATTTTTTGATTTCAAAGGAAGACTGGGGATTGAGACCCATCATGGACTTGCACGGTTTGAACAAACTCCTCAGGAAGGACAAGTTCAAGATGGCGCTCTCTCTCAAGTCCTCCAGGCCCTTCAGCTTCAGGACTGGTTGGTGTCACTCGACCTCAAGGATGCTTACTTCCATGTGGCGATCCATCCCAAGCACAAGAAGTACCTGAGGTTCGCGGTTGGCGACTCGCACTTTCAGTTTCGGGTCCTGCCGTTCGGATTGACCTCCGCCCCGAGGGTTTTCACCAAGCTCATGGTGGTGGTGGCAGCGCATCTCAGGCAAGGGGGGATTCACGTCTACCCCTACCTGGACGATTGGTTGATCAGGGGGAGCTCTCCCGAGCAAGTCCTGGATCATCTGTCCGTCACCTGCCACTCCCTTCACAGGCTGGGCTTCTCCCTCAATTTAAAGAAGTCCCATTTGACGCCAACACAGCGGCTCCAGTACATCGGAGCAGTGCTCGACACTTCCCTGGGGCGGTGTTTTCCTCCCCAGGTGAGGGATCTTCACATTCAGCAGATGGTGCACAAGTTTCAGCATGCCCAGACGCTCCCAGTGTTCGAGTTCTTGAGGTTGCTCGGCCTCATGACATCCTGCATTCTTCTGGTGCCAGAGGCTCGCCTGCGGATGAGATCTTTGCAGTGGGCACTCAAGACGCAATGGTCGCAGTCCTCCGGCAGGATGTCGGACCCGGTTCGAGTGCCGCCCTCGGTCGCCCGGGACCTTCTGTGGTGGGCCGTCTAAGGCAACTTGAGGAAGGGGGCTCCGTTTTGGCTTCCCTGGCCAGAGGTGACGATCGTGACGGATGCATCCCTCACGGGATGGGGAGCTCATGCCAACGGGCTGACAGTCAGCGGTCATTGGTCTCCGTCGGAGTCCAGACTCCATATCAATCTGTTGGAGCTGAGGGCCGTCAGGCTAGCCCTGAAGGCTTTTCTGTTTACTGTGCGAGGAAAGAGTGTCCTGATCCTGACGGACAACACAGTGGCCATGCACTACCTCAACAAAAGGGGGGGGGGGCAGGGTCACTTCCTCTGTGCAGGGAGGCGATGCAGCTCGAGTTCTGGGCCATCCAGCAGGAAGTTTCGATCTCGGCAGTTCATCTGGCCGGAGACGAAAACGTGATGGCGGACGTGCTGAGCAGGCAGAGCGCGATCTCTCACGAGTGGGAGTTGGCTCAGGAGATTCTCCTGGAGATCTTCGCCCTTTGGGGGACCCCTCAAGTGGATCTCTTCGCCTCCAGTGTCAACCGGAAGTGCGAAAGGTTTTGCTCGCGGGAATTTCCTCCAAAAGGAGCCTTGGGAGACGCGTTCGTGGTGGAGTGGTCATTCCCGCTGCTGTACGCGTTTCCTCCAGTCCCCGTCATCCCGCAAGTGCTGCGGAGGTTACGGAAGTTCGGTTCCCGGATGATCCTCATTGCCCCGGCGTGGGCTCGGAGGACGTGGTACCCGGACCTTCTCGACTTGTCCATCTGCCCTCCACGTCGTCTTCCCTACCGAGACGATCTGCTCTCACGGGAGGGGGGGGGTCAGGTTCTCCATCCAGAGGTCGGATCCCTCAACCTTCACGCTTGGCTTCTGAAAGGTTGAGGTATAAGGATTGGGACCTCCCTGAAGACGTGATGGAGGTGTTGCTTTCGGCCCGAAGGCCAGCAACAAAGTCTCTGTACCGTTGGCGTAAGTTCTGCGACTGGTGCAGAGTTCAGAATGTGGATCCTTTTGCATGCGACATCCCCATTGTTCTTTCCTTTTTACTTTCTTTGGCCCACAGGGGCTTGCAAGTGGGTACCATTAAAGGTTACTTGGCGCTGCTGTCCATCTTTAAGCGCTCGTCTGAAGTGTTCTTACTTTAAAATCCCCTTAATTTCACAGTTTCTGAAAGGGCTCACTAATGTGTTCCCTCCGTCACCTTTCCTGGTGCCCGGTTGGGATTCGAACCTTGTTCGTAAGTTTCTTATGGGTGCTCCGTTTGAGCCTTTACATTCTTGCATTTTGAGGCTGTTAACTCTGAAAACTGTGTTTTTAGTTGCGGTTACTTCCGCTCGCAGAGTGAGTGAGTTACAGGCACTTTCAGTTAAGCCACCCTTCACTGTATTTCACAAGGACAGGGTTGTCCTTAGAGTTCGTCCCTTCTTTTCTTCCGAAGGTAGTGACGGAATTTCATTTGGCCCAGAAGGTTGTTCTTCCGGCATTCTATCCTCCTCCGCATCCTGGTAAGGAAGAGGAGAGGCTCCATAGGCTTGATCCTAGGAGAGCTTTAAGCTTTTATGTTTCACGCATGTCCCGGGTCAGAGTGGACGATCAACTCTTTATTGGTTACGCTGGAAAGCGTTTGGGGCAAGCTGTGACGAAACAGACTGTCTCGCTGGATTATTTTGGCCATCTTGGAGTGTTACCGCTTGGCGGGTAAGGACCCACCCGCTGGCTTGCGGGCCCATTCTACCAGGGGTATGGCTGCATCTACTGCCCTGCAGAGGGGTGTTCCTATTCGCAACATCTGTGATGCAGCCACCTGGGCTTCAGTACATACATTTGTACGTCACTATTCCCTCGATTCCATCCGAGGACAGGATCTGGCCTTTGGCAAGGCGGTCCTTTGCTCTGCTATTTGATTGGCTATTCTAAATTTTGATTCTAAATTCTTTCCCTCCTCCTTGCTCTGGTACTGCTTTGGGAGTCTGTCATAGATATGGAATACAAAAAACAAAAAGTGTCTAAACTTAAAGACACTCCCGTCCCCTGCACACCTTACAAGCTGAAATAAATCAGTCAAATTTCATAACATTTGCACTTTTATATATAGAAAGAATTGTCAATTTAGAACATAGGTAACAAAATATCTTCATAAAAGTACAGAAAAAAAGCTATCAACTGACTTCCAATATGGCCAGCATGAAAAACAAATCAAACCAGACAAAGAAATAAGCTCCCAATTTTGAACTGCAGCTTCAAGCTCTACGCGTTTCGGGGACTATCCCCTTCTTCAGGAGCAAAAATATCTGCAAGTATAGATATATATACAATTAGAGGACATCTCACATATCATTAAAAGTTTGGACAAACTAAACACATTAAATAAAGAGAATACATTAAATAATTATGTACACATAAATTGAACCACAATTCTACATAGCATACACAAGTGGTTGTATATTCACAGTGGTACAACTGGTATGGCTCCAAATGTAAATCTCAAAATGCATTAAAACCTA
Source organism: Ambystoma mexicanum (assembly GCF_040938575.1). Classification (NCBI taxonomy): domain Eukaryota; kingdom Metazoa; phylum Chordata; class Amphibia; order Caudata; family Ambystomatidae; genus Ambystoma; species Ambystoma mexicanum. The sequence goes on from NC_090921.1 coordinate 990,794,198, forward strand.
AAACACTTATTCGTATGTACCTCACAGTGGGAATGTTGTCAAAGAAAATAGAGTCTCTGTCTGTGCATCTGTCTGTGCACGACGTACACATAACCAGGATCCCTGCGAATACTCCTGCCGTCCTCAACAAGTGAAATGTGATTGCCGAACTCTGGAATACCAAAGTATATCTATCAGCTCCAATTACACGTAATTAAATCACCAAACCTTAATGACTAAACAACTAGTTCAAAAAACACCTATTACTCATTGGCAACTAATCTGTGCAGCTCAACGATCACCAAAATCCACAACCTTGTGCCACCACCTCATCTTTGTGCCAACATATCAACTTAACACAGAAAGTTAAAAAGCCCAAATCCTCAAAGAAAACCCAAAATTTAAAATGTGCAACTCTTCCAACATATTATTTACCTAAGGCAAATCAATAGCCAATCCAATCCAAATTCAGGACTTCCAGTACTCCGCATCCAATGTAAAGCATCCTGCTGATTATAGATATGTATAATGCAACTAAAAAACAAACACAAAATATACCATTTACAAACTAACACCACCTTTCCAATACAAACATAAATAAATATAAACACATCCACACAGCTAAAACTTACTTCCAGAAGCGCACCTCTTCACCTCAGATTCAACGGCTCCTCTCCAATTTACACGTAACAGATCCCAACCCACAACACACTTCCTGGCTCATTTTATACTGTTTCCTGGTAGTCACATGATAAAGTCACGTGACCCGCCGGCACTGAATACTAAAAGAATGCACAAAACTCCCTGCAACCTGCCAAATACACAGCTAATGCTAACTAAGCACACAGGTACTGAGTGAGTAAATAAAACAAAATAAAAAAGACACCAAAGATAAATATGTGTGTAGTTAAAAAGGAGATAGACATAGAAGAAAGACTGCATTTTTGAAAAAATAAAAAAATAATAAATAAGTGCCTTAAAACTATTGCTGTCCATCAACCATACTTAACTACGCGGCAAATTCAGAAATAACCAAGTAAACTAGTTATGTACTAAAGATAAATGTGTATGTATTTAAAAAGAAGATAGACATAGAAGAAAGACTACATTTTTGAAAAAATAGAAAAAATAATGAATAAGTGCCTTAAAACAATTGCTGTCCATCAACCATACCTAACTACGCAGCAAGTTCAGAAATAACCAAGTAAACTAGTTATGTACTAATTACCCAAACCCAATAACTACTATTCCATACACCTCTAATGGAACAACCAGTATGTAACACCCGGAAAACACAAATCCCTCCATGTGACCTCAAACTCATATCAATTTATGCATTATGAACTACGCGGCAAATTCAGAGATAACCAAGTAACCTAGTTATGTACTCATTACACAAATCCAATAACTACTCTTCCATACACCTCTAATGGAACAACCAGTATGTAACACCCGGAAAACACAAATCACTCCATGTGACCTCAAACACATATGAATTTATGCATTATGAACGACTTAAACCATTCACCAACCATACCTCGATACCTACACAAAACAATTCAAAGAGAACTCTTCATTGAGCCCTCTTGGAGATAAAGTCCCCAAGAGGTCAATCCAAAACATCTCTCTCTGAGCTAATATTCTCAAAAAGTCACCTCCTCTGGGTGGTTTCTTCACCACTTCCAAAACATTAAACCTCAATTGTGCAATAGTATGTCTAGACATATTAAAATGCCTAGCAACTGAAGATTTCTCATTTTTACACCGTATTTGAGATTTATGTTCAGTCCATCTTTCACGTGCGGATCTGGCTGTCTGTCCAATATACATTAATCCACACGGGCACTTAATGCTGTAAATCACCCCTGTGGATCTACATGTGGCAAAATCTCTAAGAGTGATTTTTTTGCCCGTCTGCGGGTGAAGAATGTATTCTCCTTTAGCCACATTGTTACAATGACTACACGACAAACAAGGAAATGTTCCCTTTTTTTTAGTCACCAATGTCATCTGAATTTCCTTCGGGCCTCTTTCGGCTCTCACAACCCTATCTCTCAGGTTCCTACCTCTTCTATACACCATCATTGGTGGAGATGGAAACAATCCCAGAAGTATAGGATCATGATGGAGAATCGACCAGTGTTTATGTATGATTCTTTTAACATGCCAACTTTGTCGAGAGAATTTGGAAATATGCAAAATTGAATCAGACTCCTTCTTCACCTTAGGTGTAAGCAATTGCTCCCTTGTAATCGGGAGCGCTCTGTTCTGGGCCTCATTCAAAAGTTGTACTGGATACCCTCTTTCAGAGAATTTTTTAGAGAGCGACTCACATTCAACTTTAAATTCATCAGTATCCATAACAATTCTCTTAATTCGCAATATCTGACTATATGGCAGACTAGCAATCATTGACTTTGGATGAAAACTCGCAAAATGCAATAAATTATTGACATCAGTTGGTTTATGAAAGAGTGATGTTTTGACCTGATTATTAACAATTTCTAACTGAACGTCCAAAAAGTGTAACTTGGGGTCACCAATTTCCAAAGTAAATTTTATCCGTGAATGAACAGTATTTAAATACTCAAGAAACACTTTGAGTTCACCTTTGGAGCCACACCACACACCAAAAATGTCATCGATGTACCTTTTCCAAACAATTATCTTACTGGACCATTCTACATTGTCTAGTACAAATTGTTTTTCAAACCAGTACATGTAGATATTAGCATACGCAGGGGCCATCGCTGACCCATTGATGTTCCAGAAATTTGTGCAAAATATGAGTCTTGGTACCTAAAGTAACTGTTGTGTAAAATAATCGTAATCAACTCAATCACCAACTGTGGATCACATTCTACATTCACAGACTGTAATAGTAACCACTCTACTGCCTCAATTCCCTCCTGGTGGGGAATCGAGGTGTACAGGCTACATACATCCATAGAAAACAAAATACATTCTGAAGATAGACAAACAATTTCATTTATGTTCAATAAAAAATCAGTTGTATCCCTTAAGTAGGTAGGTATCAACTTCACCAAGGGTTGTAAGATCTTATCAACATATTTAGACAGTGGATCTAAAATACTGTCTGTTCCTGCTACTATGGGTCTCAAGGGAGGATGCGTTGTGCTTTTGTGTATCTTTGGAAGACCATATAGTACTGGTATGATTGGATGTTTATTGAGGAGAAAAGACCTTGTTTTAATCGAGATCCACTCATTATCCAAAGCTCTGTTCACACAGGCTTCAATCACTGATTTAATCTGTATAGTAGGATCACGATCCAATCGCAGATACGTGGAATTGTCATTAAGCATCATTTGACATTGGGTGTGATAGAAAGCAGAGTCCATGACTACTACTGCCCCACCCTTATCTGCTGGTTTTATCGTTAGATCTAAATCTTTAGCCAAGGCCTCAATATCTTTAAGTTGAGACTCTTTAAGATTAACTGGAGTTTTTGAATTGAATTTAATTTTCTTCAAATCATTTTCCACCTTGAATTTAAACATATTGATCACTGGATTTTCTATAGGAGGGTCAAACGTACTCTTAGGTTTAATTTCCAAAACATCCTCCATTTCATCAACTGTTCTGTCAAAAGTTTGCATAGAGAAAAACAATTTCAGTTTGATTTTCCGCAACAACAGATGTAAATTAATTTTTTCTTCAAACAGACTAGAATTACTTGCTGGAACAAATGACAGTCCCTTATTCAAAATATCCAACTGATTAACGGTGAGAGTTTTACTTGAAATATTCACTACTATGGATTCTCTCACTTGGTTTTCTTTTTGGACCTTGTTCCCACGTCGGGTCTTTTTTCTAAAAAAGGAACCCTCTGCGGAGAACGTGGCAATATCGGTACAGCTAAAGCAGGTTCGCCTGAATCTGCACTGTCAGCCAGAATACGGGTTGGCAAGCTTCTACCTGGTATGGGGTCACCAATACTCCCCTCACTAGTGTTATCTGAGCCTGATGATTTAGATGGTGGTTTAGGAAACCTACTCCTATTTCTTTGAGCATAAAATTCCTGCCACGAGTATACAATATCGTTGTAATAGTCAAAAGTGTCTCTCCTAAATTTACGCAATTTACGCTGTTCAATATCTTGTTTGTATGAAGCGAGCTTCAGATTGATATCCTCCGAAATGCACTTAAGGTCTTGTTCAGTCTTCAACTTTAAAAGTTGATTAGTCAGATCAGTAATTTCTTTCTGAATAGAATCTAAGGAATTAGCGAGTTCCTGTATGGTAAAGAGGATGAGGTCCAATGAACATTTATTCAATATCTGGTCCCATTTAATAATGAACTCCTTGTTCTCCTTACATAAAGTTGGCCTCAGATATACTCTGAGGCCTCTAGGAATTCGTTGAGATTTATGATATTCAACCAAAGTTGAAGCATGAAGCTTCTGAGAAATCTCACGTCTAATGACGCGTTCTAATCTAGAAATCAAACGATCCGGACTGTCCTGTGTGTCTAAGTTTTTCAGTTTGACCAATTAGAGCCAAGATCTGCTTGGCTTCCTCGTTAGTAAATGCCAAAGTAATGGCATGTTTATCAGTAATCTCATTGATTTTCGAAAATGACATCATATAGTGGGTGCTACCAATGATCAGTGTCACACATAAAGGGCAACTACCAAATTACAAAAAGAAGTATCTATCAGAGCACACCTAATTACTCAAAAACTAAATAACTATTTAGAGAGATTTTATTACAATTCTGGGTGCTGGGGAGGAATACACGCCCTGACACTGGAGCATGTGTTAAACATAAAACAAAAAGTGTCTAAACTTAAAGACACTCCCGTCCCCTGCACACCTTACAAGCTGAAATAAATCAGTCAAATTTCATAACATTTGCACTTTTATATATAGAAAGAATTGTCAATTTAGAACATAGGTAACAAAATATCTTCATAAAAGTACAGAAAAAAAGCTATCAACTGACTTCCAATATGGCCAGCATGAAAAACAAATCAAACCAGACAAAGAAATAAGCTCCCAATTTTGAACTGCAGCTTCAAGCTCTACGCGTTTCGGGGACTATCCCCTTCTTCAGGAGCAAAAATATCTGCAAGTATAGATATATATACAATTAGAGGACATCTCACATATCATTAAAAGTTTGGACAAACTAAACACATTAAATAAAGAGAATACATTAAATAATTATGTACACATAAATCGAACCACAATTCTACATAGCATACACAAGTGGTTGTATATTCACAGTGGTACAACTGGTATGGCTCCAAATGTAAATCTCAAAATGCATTAAAACCTAAAACACTTATTCGTATGTACCTCACAGTGGGAATGTTGTCAAAGAAAATAGAGTCTCTGTCTGTGCATCTGTCTGTGCACGACGTACACATAACCAGGATCCCTGCGAATACTCCTGCCGTCCTCAACAAGTGAAATGTGATTGCCGAACTCTGGAATACCAAAGTATATCTATCAGCTCCAATTACACGTAATTAAATCACCAAACCTTAATGACTAAACAACTAGTTCAAAAAACACCTATTACTCATTGGCAACTAATCTGTGCAGCTCAACGATCACCAAAATCCACAACCTTGTGCCACCACCTCATCTTTGTGCCAACACATCAACTTAACACAGAAAGTTAAAAAGCCCAAATCCTCAAAGAAAACCCAAAATTTAAAATGTGCAACTCTTCCAACATATATTATTTACCTAAGGCAAATCAATAGCCAATCCAATCCAAATTCAGGACTTCCAGTACTCCGCATCCAATGTATCCTGCTGATTATAGATATGTATAATGCAACTAAAAAACAAACACAAAATATACCATTTACAAACTAACAATCAGGTCAAAACATCACTCTTTCATAAACCAACTGATGTCAAAAATTTATTGCATTTTGCGAGTTTTGATCCAAAGTCAATGATTGCTAGTCTGCCATATAGTCAGATATTGCGAATTAAGAGAATTGTTATGGATACTGATGAATTTAAAGTTGAATGTGAGTCGCTCTCTAAAAAATTCTCTGAAAGAGGGTATCCAGTACAACTTTTGAATGAGGCCCAGAACAGAGCGCTCCCGATTACAAGGGAGCAATTGCTTACACCTAAGGTGAAGAAGGAGTCTGATTCAATTTTGCATATTTCCAAATTCTCTCGACAAAGTTGGCATGTTAAAAGAATCATACATAAACACTGGTCGATTCTCCATCATGATCCTATACTTCTGGGATTGTTTCCATCTCCACCAATGATGGTGTATAGAAGAGGTAGGAACCTGAGAGATAGGGTTGTGAGAGCCGAAAGAGGCCCGAAGGAAATTCAGATGACATTGGTGACTAAAAAAAAGGGAACATTTCCTTGTTTGTCGTGTAGTCATTGTAACAATGTGGCTAAAGGAGAATACATTCTTCACCCGCAGACGGGCAAAAAAATCACTCTTAGAGATTTTGCCACATGTAGATCCACAGGGGTGATTTACAGCATTAAGTGCCCGTGTGGATTAATGTATATTGGACCGACAGCCAGATCCGCACGTGAAAGATGGACTGAACATAAATCTCAAATACGGTGTAAAAATGAGAAATCTTCAGTTGCTAGGCATTTTAATATGTCTAGACATACTATTGCACAATTGAGGTTTAATGTTTTGGAAGTGGTGAAGAAACCACCCAGAGGAGGTGACTTTTTGAGAATATTAGCTCAGAGAGAGATGTTTTGGATTGACCTCTTGGGGACTTTATCTCCAAGAGGGCTCAATGAAGAGTTCTCTTTGAATTGTTTTGTGTAGGTATCGAGGTATGGTTGGTGAATGGTTTAAGTCGTTCATAATGCATAAATTCATATGTGTTTGAGGTCACATGGAGTGATTTGTGTTTTCCGGGTGTTACATACTGGTTGTTCCATTAGAGGTGTATGGAAGAGTAGTTATTGGATTTGTGTAATGAGTACATAACTAGGTTACTTGGTTATCTCTGAATTTGCCGCGTAGTTCATAATGCATAAATTGATATGAGTTTGAGGTCACATGGAGGGATTTGTGTTTTCCGGGTGTTACATACTGGTTGTTCCATTAGAGGTGTATGGAATAGTAGTTATTGGGTTTGGGTAATTAGTACATAACTAGTTTACTTGGTTATTTCTGAACTTGCTGCGTAGTTAGGTATGGTTGATGGACAGCAATTGTTTTAAGGCACTTATTCATTATTTTTTCTATTTTTTCAAAAATGTAGTCTTTCTTCTATGTCTATCTTCTTTTTAAATACATACACATTTATCTTTAGTACATAACTAGTTAACTTGGTTATTTCTGAATTTGCCGCGTAGTTAAGTATGGTTGATGGACAGCAATAGTTTTAAGGCACTTATTTATTATTTTTTTATTTTTTCAAAAATGCAGTCTTTCTTCTATGTCTATCTCCTTTTTAACTACACACACATTTATCTTTGGTGTCTTTTTTATTTTGTTTTATTTACTCACTCAGTACCTGTGTGCTTAGTTAGCATTAGCTGTGTATTTGGCAGGTTGCAGGGAGTTTTGTGCATTCTTTTAGTATTCAGTGCCGGCGGGTCACGTGACTTTATCATGTGACTACCAGGAAACAGTATAAAATGAGCCAGGAAGTGTGCTGTGGGTTGGGATCTGTTACGTGTAAATTGGAGAGGAGCCGTTGAATCTGAGGTGAAGAGGTGCGCTTCTGGAAGTAAGTTTTAGCTGTGTGGATGTGTTTATATTTATTTATGTTTGTATTGGAAAGGTGGTGTTAGTTTGTAAATGGTATATTTCGTGTTTGTTTTTTAGTTGCATTATACATATCTATAATCAGCAGGATGCTTTACATTGGATGCGGAGTACTGGAAGTCCTGAATTTGGATTGGATTGGCTATTGATTTGCCTTAGGTAAATAATATATGTTGGAAGAGTTGCACATTTTAAATTTTGGGTTTTCTTTGAGGATTTGGGCTTTTTAACTTTCTGTGTTAAGTTGATGTGTTGGCACAAAGATGAGGTGGTGGCACAAGGTTGTGGATTTTGGTGATCGTTGAGCTGCACAGATTAGTTGCCAATGAGTAATAGGTGTTTTTTGAACTAGTTGTTTAGTCATTAAGGTTTGGTGATTTAATTACGTGTAATTGGAGCTGATAGATATACTTTGGTATTCCAGAGTTCGGCAATCACATTTCACTTGTTGAGGACGGCAGGAGTATTCGCAGGGATCCTGGTTATGTGTACGTCGTGCACAGACAGATGCACAGACAGAGACTCTATTTTCTTTGACAACATTCCCACTGTGAGGTACATACGAATAAGTGTTTTAGGTTTTAATGCATTTTGAGATTTACATTTGGAGCCATACCAGTTGTACCACTGTGAATATACAACCACTTGTGTATGCTATGTAGAATTGTGGTTCGATTTATGTGTACATAATTATTTAATGTATTCTCTTTATTTAATGTGTTTAGTTTGTCCAAACTTTTAATGATATGTGAGATGTCCTCTAATTGTATATATATCTATACTTGCAGATATTTTTGCTCCTGAAGAAGGGGATAGTCCCCGAAACGCGTAGAGCTTGAAGCTGCAGTTCAAAATTGGGAGCTTATTTCTTTGTCTGGTTTGATTTGTTTTTCATGCTGGCCATATTGGAAGTCAGTTGATAGCTTTTTTTCTGTACTTTTATGAAGATATTTTGTTACCTATGTTCTAAATTGACAATTCTTTCTATATATAAAAGTGCAAATGTTATGAAATTTGACTGATTTATTTCAGCTTGTAAGGTGTGCAGGGGACGGGAGTGTCTTTAAGTTTAGACACTTTTTGTTTTATGTTTAACACATGCTCCAGTGTCAGGGCGTGTATTCCTCCCCAGCACCCAGAATTGTAATAAAATCTCTCTAAATAGTTATTTAGTTTTTGAGTAATTAGGTGTGCTCTGATAGATACTTCTTTCTATAGATATGGAATACGTTGGAGGACCCAATCCCCTCGAAGAACAAGTTACTTTCTTACCTGGTAACGTTCTTTCGATGGGATGGTCCGACGACATATTCCATATCGCTCCCGCCCTGCCTTCCTCGCTGCAGAATTTCTTTTGCGATTGCAGCTTAAGTTCCGCAAGGCTTTGTGTCTGACTGGCAGTTGACTAATGTCACACGTTCTGGGGGGAAAAAACTACAACTGAGGCTACGGGCGTCGTGCGTCCTACTTATCACATCGGATGACGTCGGAGGAGGTCCTCGACGACGGCGCATCGACGTCATCGACGCAGGACGCAGACGCCCAAAAAGGTTTCCGAAGCAGCACAGCTGTGGTGATTACATGTCATAGATATGGAATACATCGTCGGACCATCCCATCGAAAGAATGTTACCAGGTAAGAAAGTAACTTGTTCTTCTATAATTCAGGCGATTGTCTCTGGGTACCAATGACCAGTGCAATGCGACAAACATTCCAGATCTCAAGAAAGGCACAGCAGCAGTAATGAACATGTATTGGGTCTGTGGCCAGCAGACGTTTCTGCACATCTCGTCATCTTGGACGGACGTATGCTCGCTGACCATGTAGCACTCTGCTCTTTTTGTGGTCCCTGAAGCACACCTAGCAATGAGACAAGTAAGCTTACTTACCCCCCCCCCCCCCCTACCTCCCACAGGGCTTACTGCCTCTGCAGCCCCCTGTTTTCCTGGTCTTACCAGGAACAAAAGGAAAACCTACTAGAGGAAGGAAACTGTCAAAAAACTCAGCTCAATTACTTCACGGAATACCGGATCAATACAAACTACAATAAGGAAGCAACATTTTTCGCTTCTGTTACTGCCAGGAATACAAGGAGCGGCCAATGCCAAATGGCTGGAGAAAGTTGGATGGGAACTAATACAGCTGGCAAATGACACTGAACAAGGGTTTAACTCGATCAAGGTTGAACTGAGAGCCATTTGGTTAATGACGTTGCAGAACTCTATCTGCTTGCAGCAATGGAAGGAGCATTTGTAAAAATGCATTGAAAAATTGGAGAGTCTTGCTGTGCTCAGATACCCCCAATCGACGCCACAAATGGGTCTCGCGCACAAATAATAAAGGTTGTGCACACCCTTGGAGAACATATGCAGACTGAAGCAGGGATTCACAAGAATGATTGGTTCAACAATCTCTTCTTGTGGGCACAGTAATGGATGGGAGCAGTTGAGGATCCTAGTGCTGCTGGTGGTGTTCTTCTGCACTTGCCAGTTGGGACTTCAAATCTGTGCTAAAGCGATCACTGGTTTCATTTGGGGTAAGCAGTGCATCACCAGATCCTGAAAACATATGAGGAACACAGGGTTGACTTAGAAGGAGATAGGGGCTGTATATCTTACTTGTACCCCGGAGCAGCATGCTCAAGTGGGAGAAGGTTTACGCTCTGTATGTAGAGTGTGGGTGCCCAAGAAAGGAACATGGAGGTATGCAGAGGCTCAGAGGTATGAGGAGGCTGAGAGGATGGCAGTGGAGTTCGTTAATATAGAATAACGAAAGTGGGCAATGTTGGGGAGCAGGGGCGGAAGTCGCAGGCCCCTCAGCTATTTAGGATGAGACGTTTGTAGGAGATGGTGTGGGGGCACTAAGAGAATGGAGGAGTGAGGGGGGCACCCGTAGAAGCTGGTTTGTAGTGGAAATATAGTGAATCTTGGTACTAACCGTATATATGTGGAATGAGACTCCATTTTAGAAGTTAGACTCCATCTTGACATCAAGGCCTAGTGTTGGAGCTATGCTAGTACACTTAATTCTGTCCCGAGGGATAGAAAGGGTTGTGTGCATTTTCTGCTCAGTCCTGGCAGCCCTGCAGAAGGTTAATTCATTGGAAATACACAGTTCTCCATTGTGTTTTATCATTAGTGCATGTAACCCAGAAGGAATGCGCCCTGCAAGGCCAAGCGAAGGCCGGACTTTATCTTTCAATAGTTATCCCACAAGAAGAGGCCTGGGGGGCAGGGGCTTTATGCCCTCGCCAGTCCAGACCATTTAAGTTCTATCGGCCAGGGACTCCAGAGCACAGGACACATGCATTTGATTTGTGCTGCAAGGTGCCAGGGGAGAAGGTAACGATGGGTGGGAAAGTTGTGGAGGCACCAGCGTGTTTGGGATTGGAGGCGGGCTTCATGTAGTTCTGAAAGTTATCACAACCTCAAAGGTATCCTCCTTGCTCATGTCCTCGGTATCAGGTGCACTTTAGAAGCTATGAAATAATGAATTGTGTAACTAAATTGCCAATTAAAGCCTTTGAGAACCAGATGAGGAAAGAAGATCCCCATGTGGAAGAAGACGGACAGAAGATGCTAGGACCAATCACCTGGCATCCCATATGGAGCAGGCTATATGTGTACAGGGTCACACCAACCAGCTACCTGAGTGTGAAACCTATGTGATGTATGTCACTTGTTGCGATGTGTACCTTTTATAACCCATTGCTTATGCTGTTTTTGTCAGAGCGCTTCGTGGCAGAGTTCTTTGCTGGCACGCACTTGTATTTTCTTGAGACTAAACCTTGTTCTCCTTGCAAGAGGTGTGCTGGGCCTTTTTCCCTAGTGGGTTGTATTTCTTCTGGTGCTACCTCAATGGAACTGTTGCCGTTCTGTGTTAGCAGCTGGAACTTTGGTAGACGCCAGCTTGTGGTGTAAGTGGCCTTCCTGATGGTGAATTGCAACCTGCCAACTTCAAGGGATCCTGCTTTGGAAAGTCTTCCATCGTGACTAGAAGGATGCCTACTGTCACCTGTGTGCGGTGGCTATTGCTGGAACTTTCCTTCCCCCATCCTCTGCTGTGTCCTGAAGAGGTCTGCATCAGTACTTCTCGCATTTCCACAATGCGAAAGGTTTCGCTCTGCTCCTGGATATGGTGACTGTAAATATGTTTATAATTGTGTGGTGTGCGATATTATCACCTGCTTGTTTAATTTGTGTGTTTTGGCCCTAGAATAAATATAGTATTTTTGTACTTACCCATCTAATTTGTGTGTGCTTCAATGTGTGGACTCTTTGTGAACCCCTTGACCCCACTCGTACTCTCCCGAGAATAGTCTTGACTGCTCTCCATTGCTACCTTGTTTGGGTTTTGGCTAACCTCCGAGTTACCCTGTTCACTATAACTAGGATGGCCTCCTAACATGTCTACAAGGCCAGATTTTTTTTAGAAATCCATCTCAACATCATATATGGAAAATGTGGCCCGGAGTGGGTAGATAAGGCCAAAAGACAACATGGGCAAAGGAGAGGGCGAAATCCTATGGTACAGCCATTTTAAAGTATATGTCCTCTAAAAGGAATTATGCCATAAAATACAAAAGTGAATGTTAGAATGTCAAAATAACATGGTTGAAAAATATCTCAGCCCATTCTGCACACATCCTGCAGTTAACCATGCAATTGCCAAAAAAACAAAGAAAAAAGAACACAAAGTATCTCCACTGCACTCCACTGTAAGGAGATCGGAACAGGGAATTTTACAATGGAGGACAGAGTCCCCACTACACTGGCAACCATGTGGACTGATCAGTGCCCCTAAGCAAGGTAATTAAAGTGAACAGGCTTTTATTACTTCCAAAAGCCAGGTCGGGTTCAAAACAGGAACATAGAAGTTGGATGGAGTTCCAAAGATGTTTGAGGGGGGAAAGCAGCCAAAACTAAAATAGTGACATCATCAAAGGTGTATACTGCACCTTATTTAATTCATCCCGCTCCTTTCTAAGAGTTTATCTTGACTGCTCAGCAAGCCGGACTACCTCTTCGAGCCAGAATAACTCTGAACAAACGCCCCAAAAGACAAGTAGGTTGCTCTATCTTGGTCTCAATACATTTGATTGAGAAATAATGCGCATCACGTTTGTGCCCACGCATGCTTCATTTTTGCATATGAATCCAAGATGTTTGTGTTTCTTAATGCTACTCTAAGCAGCATTGTAAAGTTGTTCTTGTTAAGCTAACTGGTGAAGCTGATCAATTCTTCCTCATTATCCCCCCCAAATGTCCCGAATATCATCTATGAACAAAGTCCCAAACAGTTGTCATTTGTCATTTAATTGGCAATATTGTACGTTTGCTCATAGGGATTCCTTGGTCTGGTGCATATTTATCCCCAAAGCTGTACCTGTACTGTTGGTAAAAATGCTCATTGAATGTAAATGTTGATCAATGCCAAAACATCTTAGGAATTGTCATATTAAGATGGCACTGGGTGCACATCTCCAAAAAATGTAATTGCCTCACTGCGTGTGTTAAGCAAGAGCTGTTAGCCTCTGCACTCAGTCAGGTGTGAAATGGGGAAAGGAAGGCAGTTGAAATGCAATTTGGAACAAGCTGATGCTGGTTGGATTGGGAGTGAAGGTTATTGTAAAGGGCAGATTCATATCTTCACCCCTGTACCCTGAAAAATAAATGCCAGCACGTGTTGCACTGTTCTTGCCTGCACACAGTCATCCCAGTGCTCCCCCTTACCAGTGTGCGCTCATTTATTGATACTTTGTACATAATTAAACGACTTCCTTGCTCTGTCAATATATGCAAATACAGTCAAAGTGGTAGGTCATGTGATGTGCTGCTGAGCAGTGGCAGAGTTTTGGAGATTTGAAACTGCTTAAACGTCACAATTCTATACAGTTGCCCATGAGTGACACTGTGAAAAGGATGGTGCTGCTTGCCCAACATCTATGGAAGATGTCAAACAAGGGAAACAAACAGCAAATAATGGTGAAAGTCATAGCCTCTAAAGAGAATGTGGGAAACCAGAAAAGGAGCACAATGGCAATGGGATGATAAAGTAGAAAAGCAGTGGCAGCCCAAACTCCACAACATCAGAACTGTACACAGTGTTAAATGAAATCCACAATATGAAGTCACAAAGTGGGTGCTGTAGGCTCCAAAATTGATGTTATGTACAACTGATTTCAGGGAGGATCAAAGAGATTAGAAGACTATTCGCTCAATAGATTAGATGCAAAGGCCATATTAAGAAAGTCAACTCCTCATTACTGAAATGGAAATCGGTGATAGCCAGAGTGTTGGATTTCCAAACCTCAACTGTGAGGATCAAAGCGTCCCTGGCAACAATGTATGAACCCCCCGCCTTGGTATCTACATGAACCCCCAGAGGTCACAGTGTGGGCGTCCAGCAGAGATGCAGAGTATGTCTCTTAAAGCAGTCACCCTGGTGTCTGCAACTTTACTGAACCTGTGGGAAAATAAACTAGTATGAGTACTATAGACAAAAAGTCCCAAAACACACTGTGCCAAAAACGCAAGAATTTAAATACAGTAGTGTATTTATTTGAGTTGATCGGTCAGCCTGACACGTTTTTCGAGCCAAGACCGGCTCGGGCCGAATTCTGTTGCTTTCTGTCCAGCGCCCAGCCCAGCCTCTTCTACATCTGCGAAGCATAAGAGTTTGCATTGGCAATTTATGCCCCTATGGTTTGCATTGGCAATTTACGCCCCTACGGTTTGTGATTCCAACCTCTGTATTAAGCCTTGTCAAGAGGAGATGGGAACACCAATGAGCCACGGGTGGGAGACGTGCCAGGGAGAAATCAAGAGCAAGTCTTATTCCTGAGGTGGATATGGTGGCAGTCGAGTGCCCCAATTCCTTTCCCCCTTGTTCCGGTATGTTTCTGTGCAGTCCACAATTGTCTGCCTTTTGTAATAAATGCTCGGCCAACTTTTTGTTTTAGAAATCCCAAGGAGATCTTGAAGGGAGAGCGAAACTCCCTTCACCGCCATCCATGTACCAGGAATCTCAGCAGACCGAGACCAGGATTGGAACAGTAACTTGGCGGATTTCAAGGTTACGGGCATACCTCGCTGAGCGAGTAAATGCATGACCAGAATTACCATCACACTACAGCCAAGATGTGCAACACCCTACAGAGCCGACGGAAGCAAACCGCCCACTGATGCTTGACAGCCTATACCATCCGAGGACCTTTCCTACACCAGAACCTCCCTGTGGTGGCACAGGAAAAAACTGACATAAAACAAACTTGAATATTTACCTTCCTGGGCTGCCATTGCAATTCCACGCTGGGTCTGCACAGAGGAGCAAGGCAGGCCTTCGCCTTCTACCACGTATGGGCAGGGGAAAACTGGGTCGGATTGGCCAGGGATGGAGGCCCAATCCAGGAACTGGGAGGAGGGTAAAAGGATGCTACAGGAAGGGTGGGTTGTTTGAGTGAGGTCAGGGGAGGTAGAAGTGGCAGACCAAGAGACCATTAGGAGGAAGGAAGGAGCAGTGGATTGCGGAGGAGATTTCTGGAGAAGGTGAGATAGTGGGTGATGGTGGTACTGTGGTGAGTGTGCACATGTTGGTGTTCCAAGTGTTGGTATAGATAGTTTAAGGAATGAATGTGAAGCTAGTGGTAATGAATGAAAGGAGGCTATTTAAGGAGTAGTAGTGGTGTGGAGGATGGAGTGCTGGCGTGGAGGAGTGACGTGGGCGACAAAGGTGTAGGGGGAGAAGACAACATATCGGTTTGCAGGTGGGAACCAGAAGTAGTGAGAAAGATTGGGGGGGGTGAGAGGAATGAATAGAGGTGGGTGGAGTTGAAAGAGAACAGGGAGAGGGTGATTGTGAACTGAAAGCCTGACTACTGAAATAGGGTATTTGCAAGACACTATGCACATCCATCCATAAAGAAAACTAACCACTGGTTACAGTAGGAAATGTTAGGCATTCCCAGAGGGAGATTGGAGAGATTGGGCTAAGGGCCTTCATGCTTAACACCTTAGCTTTTTTAGCTTTCAACATACGGAGGGTGAAACATTCTGTAAATACTAACCAGGGGCTAGGGATATCTGGGCTCGAGAGGAGGAGCATGGAGAAATTGGAGAGGGGTGCGGCCATAGGGCCTGTTAGTTCTTCAATACCCTCTGAGAATCGGAGTGATTTTAGTGCCATACTGTAGATTCTATTGTCTGAAGCAGCCAGTGCGATTTTGTTCTGGCTTGATGTCAACCTGTGTAGCAAAGTCCTTTCCTCTGGAGTTTGAACCAGCTGTGTGGAAGTCCTACACTGTTAGCAGCTGCAGGGTGGAGTGGTAGTATTCTTGCCGGATCTGTGCCATGTCTGGCTAACTACATTTGGGGCCCCACTGCTATCTGTGACACTTCTGGTTCTCTACTTCCCCCAAAAAGCACTTGAATTCCAATTGGCCTGATTAGTTTGTTACTGCAATCGAGCAACAGCTGTGTGGCCTGTAAGCCGAATCTCTGCAAGGTCAAGGGTAGCAGGAAGCTGTACATTACAACCATGGCCTGTCACTACATATATCTTTTGTCTTTAGGGCCCAGACACCTTGTCTGCGACGAGGCAAATGGGGCTATTGCTATTCTAATAAGGGCTTTTAGTAATACCCTAATAGTGGTGAAACGACCTCCCTGCTGAGATACGTAGGGCACACTTGACTGCAGGGTTGTCCCGAGAAGGGGAGGAACCTTTGAGCTGTGCTAGTTTGCGGTGTGTGGCATTGGACCTTGGAGGACGTTTACATTGGACGTTTATGTTGGGGTTTGGTCACAATAAGCTACAATAATGTGCATGTGCAACTATTGCCGCTATGTTATCAAGGGCTTTTTGTTTCCTCTAAACGCCTCACTGTGCAGTTTGCAGTAACAGCTTGTGAATTTTTAATCTAAATCTGTCTGTAGTACGTACTGGATTCCCCTGCGGCTAGGTTTAAGCAGCAATTTTATGAACAATAAAAGCAACAAGGGTAATTTATAATCTGAGGGCACCAAAGGAAAAAAAGCCCAGAAACCAGCATAAGAGTCGGCATGAACCATCAATGGGAGCTGCTTCCATCGTGGAAAATGCTAATCACTCCGATAACCTGGGGGCGGGCAATAAGGAGACCCAAAGGATTACAGAGAGAAAAATAACCAACTACTTCCAAGCAGACTCTGAAGGGCCTGGAAGTAGATGATAATGCGTGGATTAATGAAGCCACTGGAACGGCTGCTAGCTTATCTGTAGAAATGGACAATAATTCCCTCCTAAATCTTTTCGAATCCTTACAGAATTGTTAAGTATTTCAAACAGGCGAGATACCTTGGTCTCGGCCTAGTATGCAGCGCACAGCTGAAATGTTTATTTTATTATGTCTATAGGTTCAATATTCTGAGTGATAAACCACTCATATCACACCCCTTCTCAAAATACCCCAGGTCACAATGGGCTAGGAATCAGGCTGGTTGGTAAAGGTAATATTAGTTTATTTATTTAAAATTCAAATCAAACATGTTTTGTAATAGGGAGCAGCAATCACCAATGTGGTGACAATAACAAATAAGAAGGTATGCAAGGTAGTTAAATTCACTTTTAGCAACACAGAATATTAAACACCAGAGAAACAAACACGTTTGGCTTGTTTGGAAGGATAGCACTTAAGTTAGGATTTCCCCCTGCAGTTTTCCTCAATCCAGAAATAAACAATTCTAACTAGATATCGGGAAGCAGCATGTAATCGGGAATAAAGAACAGTAAACAGAATTTGAATACAACCTTCCCTCCCCAAACAAGAGCGAAAAACAGGTTTGCAATCTTACACTTTAAAATGACGTTTGAAAATGGCTAAGCAAAACAATGAAAAGTGTGTAAAAATCCTTAAGTCAATACAAATTTCTACAGGAGCAACATTGGATAGATGCTAACAATCCTAAGCTATAGTTTGAGCAAAATTAAACACTGGGAATCTTAATGGAAGTTTGAAAATAATTGAAAACAAAAATCACACGTGTAAAACTTTGCAGAAATGTGGATTCGCTGCTAAATAACAGTTTTTAAGAAAAATTGGTGAAATATACTGATTTTGAGTGCGGTTTTTAGGTTGGGATGTAGCTATGGGTCTTGGGTATACTCCAGAGTTGAAATGAAGTAGTCTCTAGCTATTAAATTGAGTGAGTTATGCAATGTTGAATGAGAGGCGTTTTTGGAAATTAAAGGCACGAAAAAGGAAACAAATCAATTTTTACAAAGATAGTTATCCTCTACACTAGGGCATTCAGGCTAGGTTACCAGATTGAAACACAGTAAGCTCTACAGTTCATCCGCAGAACCAACACCACCACCTCCGTGCCCGCCCTGGCGGACTCAGTCCGATTACCCGAAGGAGGATTGAGGGTTTAGGATTTCACAAGACAAAATTATTTATAGAGTTGGGACTAGCGCAAAGAATCAAAGGCAGAGTGGCAATAAGGATTCTGACAATGTTACAAGTTCTTAAGGAAAGGATAGGATGGTTTAGAGATTGGGATGGAACAAAACAAGGCAAGGTATGCTATGATTTTCTGTGCTTCCTATTAATACTTACAGTCCACTTTAATTTAGGATTTTGGACTGTCTAGGGTTCTGGTCATCACACAGATCGGGTATGCCCAAGGACCGCAGGGCACATCTGACGGAACAGGGTCAGCTGGGCGGTTCTGGTCACCGGACTGCTCTGGACTGGAGACTGCACTGGTTACTGGAGATCGGAGATCAGCGGATGGCGAGTTTTCAGCAGGCATGCATTTAGCAGTAGCAAGCCAGCTGGATCAGAATGCTTGCTCTAGGATTTTGGGATTTTTAGAGTTTGAGGCCTAGCTGAAAAAGGAGTTAAGCAATGCTGAGGCACTAGCTTTGTAAAGAAAAGCAGGAATCGGGAACAAGGATGGAGAAATCAGGAATAGGGCGCCACACAGAAAATCAGGATGAAGTCAGGAATCGGTGTTCTTGTGTGCTGTGAGGTTAACTTTTTTATCATGCCAAGTGACATCACTAAAGTATATGGCAGGGGCAGGCCTACTGTCCACACCCCTTATGCTAGGATTGGGCAGGAGCACAGTTTCCACCTTGCTTTTCGCTGATTGGATGACCGAAAAGGATGTCATGTTTATGGGGTTACTTTTACAATGTCTAGAAACCTCCCCAGGTTATTGGGACCAAAATCTAACTTTCCCACAAATACATATTTATGCATTTAGAACCTCTGAGAAAATCAGATACACAGATTACATATTTTGTGGGTCACATTTCAATCCAAATCCCAAGTCTGTGGGACCTGGCTTTGACTTTCTGCTACATTTTGGCAATTTTAACCATGAAAGATTTGGCCTAATATTTCCCAATTTTGTACATAGATGCGCATTTAGCCCTAGAATGTGTATAAAATGTTATATTCGCTGCATTAATACTTTTCGCGCAATCTGTCATTCTTTATAACTTCTGTTCCTTATGCAGTAGTAAGTCCTACCAAGTCCTCAAATGAATAGCATAAAATTAGATTTATAATTATGCACTTTTCACATATTTTCTCATTCTTGCTGCCAAGTTAAATGTCTTGAAAGTTCAGTTGCAAAATAGGATTTTGAAACACCAAATGTCACGTGTCAGTCTTTTTTTTCTTTTTCACAAGTGTAAGCTCATGTCAATCCCTTTGAAGTAGAATGAGGGGCCTCTCCCTTGTGAGTGAAGCTTCTTGCCCCTCCCACTGGAAGGGTGAGTGTCTTAGCCTGCTATTGTTTCAGCCTGCGGCAAAGACTAATGTCTAATGCTGACTGGGAAACCCCATTGTCCAGGGTATTCAAGGCCTCCATCTAGCAATTGGCCTTTTCCTGTTCCAGCAGTTGAGGTGTCGCCCTTTCTCATGGCTTGCACTGGCAGAGCAGGTTTTTTAATATAGTTTACTAACTCGGACTGGGTTTAGCTTTGAGTTTCACCTTTTAAATCTTTAAACCTATGGAATTAAAACAGTTTATAGGTGGATTTTTAACAGTAGCAAATTCTTTTACATTTCTTAAATAAGCCTTTACACAAGAATATACTTTTAAAAAAAATAGGTGATTTTGCTCTTCATTCAGGAAAAAACACATGAAACTTATTTCTTTAAATTCGGTTTTCATTTGTAGCAAATACACATTTTAGTGAGCTCTAGTCCTTTTCTTGAGTGCTGGAGTTGTTTGCAGCATGGATAAATGTATCAAGCATTTGTTTAGTCTTTCTCTGGACAGCTGATTCTTTAGATACTGTTGCAAAGAAATAGCTGTGTTTCCTGTGGAAAATTGAAAAACAAAGTACCTGGTTGTTTTTCCAAAGATACTTTGTATAGGAGCTTTCATTCAAATGAGGCCCGTTTCCTCTGAGACTCGAGACTGATCCTGGGCATTGCAGGGCCCTTTAATCACAGTGGTTCAGAAGAAATTAATGGATTTAGTGCCAAAACAGTGCTTTTTATGGTTGAAAATATGACATTTTAAAGAGGCATTTTGGGTTTTCAGCACACTGATGCTGCCTATTTCACTTTGCTCCATGTAAAAGGTTGCAGAGCACACTAGCATACTCCTGCAGTGAGTACTCTGTTCCACCCCTCTGAAATGTGTTGGTAGGATGGTGCAGCCATTTTCTGGTTATTGCAAAGCGCAGTTTAGGGATCTTGGCGCGCACAGGAGTTGGTGCATTCATTTTGTGCTGTTTCTGGCCTCAAAGCAGCAAAGTGGTGTAACATAGCACATCTGAGTGGGTCAAAATATCCCAAAGAATGAAGGGCTGTCATTTGTATTGGAGAGCAAGGATATAGTATAGAGGGGACTGTGTACTGTGGTCCAAGTACATCGGGATGTGCAGAGTGCTGGCCTGACATGTCGGTGCGTGTCATGCTCCCTAATACTAACTGGATTAGCGGATAACGCCTTTGTAGAACAGAACTTGCATAATAGCAGAAATGCATGCAGCAGGAAGAAAGGGAGGAACAGATCCTTAAGTCAATGGAAAGTGGGGACAACGCTGCGAGTAATGTTGCCTTCAATTTTGCACTGAAGATCTCATTGCAAATGTACAATCAACTGGTGATGGAATCAAATAAACGCTGCAGATGGCTGGAAGAACTCTGATAGGTCCTTTAGGAAGCAACATGGAATAAATTGCAGAGCTGGAAGAAAGAGTTTACCAACACAAATTTCATGGAGTCTACAACTGTAGAACCAATAATCACCGCCATAGAGCCCAGCATTACAGAGGAGCCTGTCTTTGACACAGTGATAACCCGTAAAAAAGGAGAATGTTGAAAAAGGCAGGGAATGTGAAAAGAGCTAGCCAAGGAAATAATGAGGAGGCACTGTCGGTAAGCATGCAAATGGTGCCAGAGAATGGGAAGCCGCAAAGAATACAAAGGGGTGAAAGAAGATGTTGCAAAAACCTCAAACACCTGAAGAATAAGGGTGGACATCTAACAAACTGGATATTAACTTGTGATCAAAAGATTAAAGTCAGTAACACTGGGCTGGAAGGGAGCACAAGGACACAAAAAATGAATGGAAACTTATTGCAAAAAGAAATGTTGTGTGGGGATTTGGAATCAGAAACAAAAACACAGAGCTGACTGGAAACCAGGACAAATCCTGTATGACAAACAAACTGGAGGAAAAAGAGGTGAAGAGTGAGAAACGTGTTACCCCCAAAGCCTAGAAACATATGCCTGAACTAATTTACAATAACCAGATTATTTGAAGATGATAAATGTCAGATTAATAGGGGTTGTGTTCAATTATTTAATATCCCGACCATGCCCGAATTGAAAAGCTCTGACTTCAGTTTGGTTGAACAGCTGGAGAATTACAGTTTGCCAGTAACGAGGGTGCATTGTAATGTGTCGGAGATGGTGGGTTTAAGCCGAGAGAACGCAGTTTCTCTTTTGAAATGGGGTTTTGATATTGATCGGGTTGGTACCTTTTAAAAATTGACAAATCTATAAGGTACAAGGACAGCGAGCTATTGCTATGCCCAGTAAAACGATTGGATTGCAAGATGGTAAGATCCTCCAAAAAAAAGCAGTAGTGGGCAAGTAATGGTGGGTAAAGACAAAGCCAATTGGGAATGGTTATTATCTTTTCTACCATAACCTATATGCAAATCCTGAAAACTGGTTGACTGTAAAAAGCTGGAATACTGGGCATCATTATTTGTTTTTAAAATATGTGTGGTTCACATTACTATACACTGGGGACATTATTTGGCTTGAAGAGACCTGGTTGCTAGGGAAGGTAAGTTTTGATGGATTTATTAATTGTACCAAAGCTGCCCAGAGAGGTGAGAGGTTCCCTGTTTGTGGGGCTTATTACTTTTCTAACTGTTGTGAAGTGAAAAGTAAAGGTGGAGGGGGAAACCAAAATATTTTAGTGGTGGAAGTTGAATTAACTGAGGAGCGCTTGCTATTAGTGGTGAACATTTAAGACCCCCCCCTCCCCTTTGCTGGTGCTTGAACAAAGGAAATTCAATTGTCTTTATGTGAGGTGATTGCAAGCGCTAGAATAACAGAGTGAGTGCTACATTCTTGTGGGTGGTGATCTGAACGCTTGTATGGATTACACTGTGGTTAAATGTGGTGCATTTGTGGCCGACGGGCAGAAAGGAAGAGGACAGAGTCCAGAAGAGCTTGCGATCCTGGGTTGAGTTATTCTATGATTTAGAAGTGAACAGGTTAAACAGGGAGGTGAAGGGGATATATCCTCCTCTACAACATTGAGGGTTGGAGATAAATCGGCAACCCTAGATTATATTTAGGGATGTGGCAAGATATTAGCTGAACCTTAATCGATAGTATGGGTTTTAACGACCACAGTAATCACACTATAGTAATGTTAGTCCTAAGGAATGATGCTGTGAAAAACAAGAATATGGATAAAGTAGGGGCAATACAGTTATTATGATCTGTCCAGATAATGCGATTGAAACCCCCATTTAAGGGTATCCCCTTCTATGTGTTTTCCGGAAAGAGAGTTTCAATGGATGATGATCTGATGGCTTGGATTAGCTTGATTACCTCTGGATTTAAAAATAAGGGCAATAGAGGATTCCAAGATGGCCACTGACATAGATATCAGTGTCGGCAGCTGCTCCTACGGTCCGGAGCATATCCATTTCTTCCACCACCCAGGAACCCTGCAGTGCCCTCAACCGGGAGCCAGGTACTAAGAGGCAACACTGGGACAGCTCCAATGAAGGCTGGGAGCTACAAGGGAGGTAACTTGGCAAGAACTCAGAGCGGACAGGAGCCGGGGCGGCCTGCCATCACTCCTGATGAGAGAGAGGAGGCAGCGCAAGTACGGCCAGGAGCAGTGGCAACAGGCACCACCATAACAGGTGCTTGGGGAAGCGGGAACGGAGCCCCAGTCAGCAGAGGGGGGTGGAGGGGACTGCTGCCCCCGCTGCAGAGATCTGTAAGCCACGTGCCGGTGGGGGGTGGGGGGGAGACAGTGGAAGCTAGTGAGAGGCCGCAACCCGGAGCGACCAAGCAGCCTGGGAAGAGGAGTTGCTGGAGGAAAGCGCTCTGCCAGGAGATTGGGAGCAGACCTACTGCCCCCCAGCAAGATGGGAAGATCAGAGGGGAGTGCTGAGTTGGCGTTCCCGCCGGGGTCATCTGAGAGGAGATTAAGCCTGTCGGGGCGCGGCGAGGAAAGAGTGGAGGATGTGGGCCCTGCTGAGAGCCAGAGTAGGCAGGCAAGGCCCTAAAGAAACGCAGGCTGGTTGGTGTTTCCGGGGGGCCATTGCGGACCACACCACACACTAAGGCCCTAGGCGGCATGACTGAGGACGTGGCAGCCTAGAAGGGCCCCCCACAGCAGACCCTTGAGGACGTGGAGGCATCCCATAGGCCGCCGCTGAGGGGAAACCCAGGCCCCCGTGGAGGAGAGGCGCCTCCACTGCATGACAGTCCCAGAGGGTGACCGTAGGTATGGAGGCCCAGGAAAGAGATATAGCAGGAAAACAATAGGAGCGTGTGGGAAGCTTTGGGAAGGCCTACTCGACACACCCTAAACTGCCAGAAGGCAGCAGATGAAGGTGGAAAAGGGGCTTGGAGTGAGCCGGGGCAGGCCCCAGGAGAAGGGAGGTGGCCCCTGAGAAGGATGGGGCTGAAGAGACCAAGAGGGTCCAACTCGGTGGGCCCCTGGCCCAGACAGCATAACAAAGAAATCGGGAGGCTACGACTGGCAGGAGGAAAAGAGGCCTGGGCCAGAGGAACAAACAGGAGGACCCCCCAAGGGGCCCCAGCGGCCTAGGGGGAAGACGTGCCAGTGACACCCCGTAATGACATCATCCAGTGAAGCAAGAAGGGGAAAGGCCAGAACCTCTTGAAGGAGTGAGAGGGGCGGTAATCGGGAACCACAACACACAAACAAGGGCTCTTCTGGGTCAATCCTAGACTTGGAGGGCAGAAGAGTGGACCAGGCACAACAACGGTGGGAAGAATCTTCAGCCCCCTGCCATAGTATCGTGGCCCTGAGGCAGCTGAGCCGGAAGGGCCGACAAGACACTGGGACAGGAAGGCGCAGGGCGAATGTCAGGGCGAAGGCCTACAAGCAGGCACTAGTGGTGGGGGACACGGGAAGCACCATCCATACCTTGTGGGCATCACCAGGCGAGACCACAGGGTCTTTGATAACGACAAAGGGCAGACGGAGCCCGTGGAGCCAGAACCCTTCATGCGACGATCTCCACGATGACATAATGAACCTCCAAACCTCATTCAAGAAGACCTTCCAGGAACAATTCCAACTGATGAGGTCGGACCTCAACTTGGGTCAGACAGCTCGGCTCGAAATCAGACAGGAGGTGGGTCTGTTGGGAGATAGGACAGACACTCTTAAAAGTTGCCTCCAGGAAGTGGACGAGGACACAACGGCGCATGGTGAGGCCATGGAACGTCTCAATGTGGCCTAAAAAAAAATTAGAACTGGTGATGGAGGACATGGAAAACCGGTCGAGGAGGATCTGCATAAGGGTAAAAATAAAAAATCTAACAGACTGTCACAGACAAAAACCCGAGGGGAGGCGAGGAAGCGGATATACTATGGACCGTGAGCCCAGAGGAGATAGTTGAACAGGATCCATAGGACAGGAAGAGTTTCCAGGGAGCCAGGTGGGAGGCCGAGGTACGTCTTGGTGGCTTTCTCCTGCTATGCACAGAAGGAGGCAGTCTTGAGAGCAGCAAGTGTGAAGGAATCGTTGCAATACCAAAGCTCAACAATTTCACTGTATTAGGACTTCACAGGAAGCACATTGCTTAAGAGATGGCTGATGGGCCCAGTGGTGAGGGAGCTGGCTCGCAAAGGCATCCGATATAAATGGCTATAGCCTTTTTGATCTGCTTTTTGAATGGGAAGGAGCGCAGAAACGCATCACATAGCGATTCCAGAAGGGACTGACCTCCTGCAACTGGATGACACCCAGAGCAGCCAGGGGACCCCTACTGCCCACCAAGAAACTAACACAAGGCCCCGATCTTAGGCTTGGTCGACGCCGGGAGGGGGGATGCAGAATAACCGCACTGCGAGGACCACGCCCA
This sequence comes from Ambystoma mexicanum, assembly GCF_040938575.1. NCBI lineage: Eukaryota > Metazoa > Chordata > Amphibia > Caudata > Ambystomatidae > Ambystoma > Ambystoma mexicanum. The sequence continues at coordinate 990,819,529 of NC_090921.1, forward strand.
CAGGCAGCAGCAGAGACTGGAGCAAGCAGGTGGAAGGCTGAAGAGCTGGTGAGGCGAGCGCACAGGCAAGAGGGCTATATGGGGGTGGTGGAACAAGTTGGCATCTAACGGGTGACCTGAGTGGTGAGAGGCTCCAACCTGAGTTCAGATAGGGTGAAAAAGCTCAGGGGGGGCACATTGAGAGGGGGGGGTCAGTCAGGAATTGGTGGGGCGGGGGAAGGGCTGTTCTGGGTGGGGGCATCAGGAGTTGGGGACTGAGTCAAGGGGGTTTGGGGGGCAGGGAGTTCTCGAGGGACGACAGCAATGCAGTAGGCAGAAGGAAGTGAGAAGATGAGGGAAACGGGTGGAAAGCGGGGGCTAACTGGGGGGAGAGAGGAGGTGGACCTTGGTGGGGGAAGGAAAGGGAGGGAGTACGGAAGCACATTAATAATTTGAGGGCTACGCATAATGTAAGGGGGCTTAACTTCCCACTCAAAAGGTGAAAATTGGAGCAGCTTACTAGGCCCTGGGCCCAGACGTTCTGAGAGAGGATCAGGCCAGACTTAAACTGCAAGGCTACTCGCGGGTACTTAGGCCTCTGGCCTGGCAAAGAAGGGAGGGGTTGCCCTTGCAAAATCCGAAATAGTATGGACTTCAAGATGTTAGGACGGACAATGGGAGGAGATTTGTCATAGCAGTGGCCGAATATGGGGGGATTACCTATACCCTGGCCTCAGTCTATGCGCCCAACGTGGGACAAGAAACCTTCCTGATGGAACTGCTGGATACGCTTGATGGGGCAGTGAAAGGCAACATGATTATAATCGGGGATTTAAACCTGGCTTTGTCCCGGGAGCTGGGCAGAGGTTCGGGGGCACCACCTACGGGGGGCAGTGGCCTCAGCAGCATTACGGGAGAGGTTTGCAGAAATGGGCTTGCAGGATGTATGGAGAGGACTGAAGGGGGACGGGGAGGAATTTACATTCTTCTCTAGTGTCCATGGTACTCCGTCTCGTATAGACTTGTGTGGGTGTTGGCCTCGCCTTTGGGGAAGGTGGAGGGAGTTGAAGTGGGCCATCTGGAAGTAGGGTCCATGCAATAGTGATAATGGAGCTGCGACTCCCAGGTCGTAGGCCAGGGATCTGGGGCTGGAGGATGCCAAGAGAACTTCTAAGGGATCCGGTAGTGAAGGGAGACCTGGGGGCTGGGGGGAAATCGAGGCCTTCTTCGTGAACAATAGGGCGGGGGACACAGGAGAGAGTATCCGCTGGGATGCTTTTAAGGCTACAATAAGTGGGAGCTCATAGCAGCCAATGACCAAAGGGGGAGGCAGAAGAGACAGCTCGAAAACCCTGCTGGAGACAGAGGTGGAGGAGAGCAGAAAACTGGCAATCACGGACCCCTCAAGGAGGGCCATGAAGGGGTACCGCCAGGCAGTGGGCCAGCTCATGTACTCTGAACAAAAAAGGCAGAGAGGGCTATGTTATCGGTTCGCCAAAGGTTCTATGCGAAAGCCAATAAAGTGGACTCTTGACTGGCAAGGTTGTTACAGGGAGAAGCAGGAAACAAGACAATAGAGGCCATGATAGCTGACCCTGGGGCACACCACTCCCATACTGGGGACATACAAGACTGCTTTGCAGCCTATTATGCAAAGCTATACTCGTCCCCGGACCCAAAGGACCAAAGGCAGACGGCAATTGTGGAGGGCTTAGACCTACCTCTGCTGGAACCGGAGACTGGGAGGAAATTGGGTCAGGAAATAACGGCAGAGGAGGTGAGGGTGATGGCAACTCTGCCATCGAATAAAACACCATTCTCGGATGGCTTCACAGCATCATTTTACAAGGCATTTGCAGGGACACTTATACCGCACCTGACCACCCTATGTAACCATTTCTGGGTAACAGGCAGGATTTTGGCATCAATGGAAGAAGCAACGTTTATTCTTCTCCCCAAGCCCAACAAAGACCACGCTAAGTGCACAGCATACAGGCCCATAGCACTGATGAACGTAGACACTAAAATATTGGCTAATGGGCTGGAGGACCACCTACCAGGATTGATGCACCTGAAGGGGCCCCTGAGGAACCCTCGCATGAGGCAACAAGGCACAATCACCACACACAAACTGATACGCCAGACACAAGGTTGTATTCCCAAAATTCTAGGGTTTATTGCAAAGCAAAGTAAATTCAGTCGGCCAACTGGTCTCACGCCCCGCGACGTGTGTATCAGACCACGGGAGACGCAAGAGAGCGAAAAACATACATCAGTTGCATATATACAAAACAAGCATCTTGTAATCCGTAGTGTCACATCCAATACCGCCCCTTGTACTTTTCCTTTGAATTGGGCACAATGATTGACATTGGTGACGAATATGACATCTTAAACATTCGTTCTAGCAACAATTGCAAACCTTGCAAGGCCGCAGACATAAGTCTTTGTTGAAGAGAACATAATGCTTCTGTTCTCTTTAGCAAGCTGCATGTGGGGGAAGAGACACCTTCCAGCCCTTCCTATCTCCTAGTTTCTATTTGGATCCTACGGGTCGACTCGCTCTCCAGGACTCTACAGGGCTCAGGGAAGGGGGGCCGCAAAGAAGAGCATAATTCATGCCATTCATTTTCGCTTCTAGTATTACTACTGTGTTTTCGAGACTTGCTGGCACCTGTGAGCTGATTAGGATGCTTCGCTGCTCTCTTTCAAGGATGGCGCGTGGGAGGAGCCCGGGCATTTCTATCTGGTTGCTACATTATGTTTCAACATGTCTCCCTTGGCCTTGCATTGTGCACTAGCAAAGCAGAATATTCTTTCAGCGAAGCAGTTTAACAGAAAGCAAAAAGCAAAACGTTAGAGCAAACAAAATGGCGATTTCAGTCACCTTAAAATGGACGCACTTTGGTCAAGCTTATGGTTATATATCTTTAGTACTAAATGCATGAGATGGTTGGTCTTCGGCCAACATGATACATAACATCATGATCGAGGGGTGCCTATTTTTCTAGATCGTCAAACCCTCCTTTTGGCGTATGCCAAATGTCTCATCCGTACATTGCATCCTCTTCTGACCAAGTATCTGACTCTGATTCTGAATCTGACTCTGAATCTTGCGCATCATCTATATTGATTGACATGAATTCTTTAACTGTTTTTGTTTGCTCATTATCATGGGTACTTGGTTTAAAGGTGCTCTTTTTTCCCTAACATCTGTACGCATCCTTCATTCATTTTGGTGCATATTACAGGTAGACATTGTATGCAGCAACAGCATGTCATGAATATTCCTAGTATTGTGATTAGGATCGCAAATAGTTTCCATCCCCATGAATATATTAAGTCCCAAAACCAGGAACTTATATCCCAACCCCCTTCTTGGGTATGGAGTTCAGAGCTCAAAACGTGTCATTTTCTTATTGCTTCGAAAATCGTGGGAGAGGAGTCGTTTACAAATACACAGCACGCCAATCCCACGATTTTGCAAACACCGCCACGATCAACCAGGATTACGTCAAGAGCCATTCGGTTTTGAAGTGTCATTAATCTAATTCCTTTCACCTCTGTCATGTTGTATAATATATCTGTTCCGTTTATTGTTTTTTCTAAGATTCTGGATAATCGTCGACTATTATAGGAGTTTATTGCTTGGGCCAAAAATGGTATAAATGATTTTGCTACGTCCACTGCCATTAATCCCCCTTCAGTATTTCTTCATGGCCTGGATCTAGATAGTTTGGCTATATCTGCTGTTTCTAAGAAAAACACTCCTGGGAATGAAAGTCCTAAAGAACATGTACCTCCCCAGTTTCTAGGTAACCAAGAATACACTTTTTCTCCACATATGAAATACACAGGGTCACCTACATACACTGGTTCTACTTCCCTATTGAGAATCGCTGTATTCATACATCTAGTGAATGTCCCTACTAAATAGGAGCCTTTCTTTTGTAAACAAAAAGGAACAGAACGTGGGCTGTAGTTTACTGTGTAAGAGGGGGGCACTGCATCTTTATTTCCTTCTGATCTTATGCGAAATATGATCACAGATGATTTTTCTGTTGGAGACAATCTATCTTGTGGCCTTGGGTTGGGTGTAGTTTCTGGTATTATCATTCGTGCTCTATGAAATATAGAGCAACCTATGGGTCTCATGATAATCTCCTCAAATTCATTCATGTTCGTGCTATCTAACGGACCCGTTTTACTCTTTTTCCATTTTCCATGATCTAATGTACTCAGAGATGCACTGCATGCAGAACTTAATGTTAGTGGTTGCATGTACAAACCTATTCCTTTACCACCATGTTGTGGCAGATGAGCACACACCCAACAGTTATTCTTTTTCAAAATTGAATGTGTCATGTTCATTATTTGTAGCCCATACCCCTCTCTGTCTTTCTTCCATTGGGGACAGAGTGTTAGTAATTACGTGGATAGGACTTTCAGTGGTGGAAATGGTTCTAGTGGGCAAGAGGATTTCTAAGGGGTGCATTTCCTCTAGATGCCACAATACTAATGCTGTTGTTACTGGGGCTATTATACTCATTATGCACATGATCACTGTTAAAATCAGCATACAATTTTTCCAATAACCCTTTTTGTGCAATTTTTCAGTTTCTATGTTTGATTCATTATTAGCCTTATCAGCAGTGGTGCAGGAGGGGGCAAAAGCTGGTTCTGGCATTTTCTCTCACGGTCCGTCTTCCTCAGCGATTTTCGTCGTGGATATTTCTCCTCGCGGCACTCGTCCAAATGTCAAGGAGTTTGATAAATGTCAGCTGTCTATTCTGCCAGTTCTCTAGCAGCCTGGATTGCTTATACGTTGGGCAAGATCTCTATATGCATTAGTACACTGCTTAAAGAACTCCGGAGCAGTTATCAATTGCCTTTTTGTACCATGTGCGCCCCGCTTGTCCACTCGGGTTCAGGACACATGGATTTATGTTAGCACCGAGGAGTCTCGTCATTGGGCTGTCTGATTTGCACAACCCTCATGCCACTCTCCTCTAGGCCTCCAGTTCCTATTTCATCTGTGAATAGGAAACAGAGGCAGCAAAAGATCAACAAAATGAAGATTTGATCACTCCTTCTTTCGGCGTCGTAGATTGTACCGCCTTGCTCCTGTTACCGTGTGGTCGATGAACAGTGCTGGTGCACTTCCAGACTCAAGCTCGGAGTCAGCCTGTGGCGCAATGGCAGATGCTGGTGGGCGCCACAGTGATGATGCAGGTTTCATTTCAGGCTGCGGCACAATGGCGGATGCTGGTGGGCGCCAAAGTGGTACACGTTTCGTGTCGTCCAGCAGTGATGCAGATTCTGCTTGCCAACATTGGGGCACTCTTTGCCCTTCCTCTTTTACAGCAATCTTTTCAGGCTTTCTTTCAGGATCAGGCAGATTCTGTGGCAAGGAACTGGCAACCGTGTCTTTTGTTTTAAGAACCGCTGCTTCTTTCTGGTCACCTCGATCAAACAGTTTTTCAGATGGTGACGGGACCTTCTTGGCGTGGGTTGCGTGTATCCACGCTTTGCGCCCATCCACTCGAATGGCCGTCTGCGTTGTCAGGAGTTTTTGATAGGGACCATGCCACCTGGGTGCTAACAATGTTTTCCGCTCAAAGTTTTTAATTAGCACCCAGTTTCCTGGTTCCAATGCGTGTCCCGGGCCAGTGTATCTAATCGGTAATGCCTCCTACACCTGCTGATGAATCAAACGCAATTTTTGAATCAGGAGATTACAATAAATGCTGAGCACAGGGTATTCAATCTCCCTAAGCCTTTTTCGGCTGAGGTGCACACCAAACATTCGCCGGTCTCCCCATGACTATTTCATATGGGGAGAGCCCAGTTCTTGCCTGCACAGATGTTCGCATGCACAGTAGTTCTAATGGTAACGCATCTACCCAACTTAGCTTGCTTCCTGCGCATATCTTGCTAATCTTAAGATTTCAAGATTCCGTTGTGGCGTTCAATAAGACCGGCCAACATCGGATGTCTTGAACAATGGAATCGCTTATCGATCTGGAGACCTGCGCAAATCTGTAATATTACTGTGCCCACAAAATGTTGACCGTTATCTGACCATGTGACACGGGGTAAGCCAAAACGGGAGAAATATTGCTTTAACATTACTTTTGCCGTGCTCATGGCAGTGCAGTCTTTCAGTGGATATGCTTCCACCCATTTGCTAAATGCACATATGACCACCACGACATAATTCAAGTTTTGGCATCTCTCCATCTCTATGAAATCAAAATGGATCACCTTAAACGGCATAGAGGGAGGGCCAAAACTGCCTGTGGAGTCACTGTTCCCTTCCCCACATAGTGTTGTAGACACCTGATGCAGTTCTGCACCAACCTCTCAGCATTTTTCTTTGTGTGCATTCTCCCATACCGTGGCTAGATGCTGGACTATTTTTCTGGCATAAATGTGAGTGAGGCTGTCAGCCATCGTGACCATCGCAGTTACATAGGAATTGGGCAGCATCCAGTTCCTACTCTTCTTGTCCACCCAACAACCCTCTAGATCTAATTCTGCAGAGCCCTCAGCCCACCCTTGGATCTCATCAGCAGTAGCTTCTGCCTGCATCTCTTTGACAGTGGCAATTCCATTTTCTATCATGCATATCATGCAGGGCACTTTCTCTGACTGTACTGTCAACATTTTGGTATTCAAGTCAGTGGCAGGTTCCTTCGCAATTGTGTCTGCAAATGCGTTTCCCTCTCCCACTTTGAATGTTGCCTTTTTATGCGCCTCGCATTTCACTATTGCCAGGTGCTTTGGAAACGTAAGTGCAGACAATAATCCCACAATCAAAGGGCCATGTTGTATTCTAGCCCCATGTGATGTTAGGAAACCTCTTTCAGCCCATTGTCGGCCAAAGTTATAAACCACCCCAAAGGCGTACTGACTGTCAGTATATATATTCACACTCAAGTTCTCTGAAATCTCACAGGCTCTGGTCAAGGCAATTATCTCCGCTGCTTGTGCAGAGTTGTAGGGGATTCTTTTACTCTCCACAATACTTTTCAATGTGGTGATAGCATAAGCGGCAGTTGATGTGTCATCCGGCAATTTAAAACAAGAGCCGTCACAAAACAACTCTCCATCTGGCTCTTTTTGTGGAGTATCTGTTAAATCAATTCTCCCCTTTGTTTCTTCCTCTGTAACCATTAAACAATCATGGGGAGGTGTTTCATTTCCATCAAGTTCTTCCGTGGGCAGTGGCATTAATTCAGCAGGATTCAAGGTGCTACACCTCATAATTTGGATGTGTGGTGCGAATAGGACAATTTTATATCTAGTCAATCTAGCAGATGTGAGGTGTTGTGTCTGCGTTCTATTTAATAGAACGTCTACAGCTTGTGGCACCATCAAAATTAAGGTGTGCCCCAATACCATCCCTTCTGTTTGTTTCACTGACGCAGCAGCCGCTGCAACAGCTGGCAAACATCGTGGTAATGCGCGCGCTACATAGTCAAGTGCAGAAGAAAAATAGCTGCATGGCCTAATTCTTCCACCTTGTTCCTGTGTTAAAACTGCCAACGCGCAGCCGTCATTCTCATGCACAAACAATCTAAAAATGTTCTCATAATTTGGTGTGCCCAAAACTGGAGCAGAACATAATGCAGTTTTGAGCAAGTCAAATGCTTTCTGACAATCTTCATTCCACTGCTAAGGCATCACAACATCCTTCTTTGTCAACTCCACCATTGGCTTTACAATTGAGGCGAAATTGCCAATCCATTGCCGACAATAGGAAGCCATGCCTATTATGGCTCTGACTCCTTTCTGTGTTTTTGGAATAGCTATACCAGAAATGCTTTCTTTTCTCTCTGGCGTCCGTCTTCTCCCTTCTTTCGAAAGTAGGTAGCCTAAATAAGTTACCTCCTTTCGAGAATATTGGAACTTTTTTAAGCTCGCTTTGTGGCCATGCGCTGCCAAATGTGTTAACAACAAAACAGCACTCTTTTTTTCAAATTTCTTCTGTATCTGCAGCAATCAACAAGTCATCTATATATTGTAGCAATATGCATCCTATTGGTAACTCTAGCATATCTAACTGTTCTTTCAATGCTCTCCTATAGATGCTTGGACTTTCTGTGTAGCCTTGAGGAATGCGCGTGAAGGTGAACGATCGCCCTCCTAATGTGAAGGCAAACGGATATCTACTTTCTTGGTGTACTGGAATGCTGAAGAAAGCATTCTTCAAATCAATAACACTAAGGTATTCTGCTGAAACTGGTATCATTGTCAAAATTGTGGTAACATCTGGGACCAATGGAAATTGAGGATCTACTACCTTGTTTAGTGCACGCAGATCAATTATGAAACAATATGGTACCTCATTACCTCCTTTCTTATATACTGGAAGAATGGGGCTGTTACACGTGCTGCCTGTAATTTCTTCAATCACCCCCAATTTTACCAAATCAGACACAATTCTTTTCAATCCTTTCTCCTTCTGCTGAAATTTTATACTGTGGAATACGCAGCAACGTTACTCCTTCTTTTAACGTAATTTTCACTGGCTCTATTTTCAAACAACCCACATCATTATCATTTGTTGCCCATATACAAGTTGGCACTTCACTCAATTTCCCTGGCAAAGGTTTGGACAAAAATTCTGATATTAGTACATTCTGTGGCGAAATAGTCAAAAATACTCCATCCGGTGTATAGTGTATAACCGCACTGAGTTTTTTCAACAGGATTAAGCCTAACAAATTTTCCCCGCAGTTTTCTGTTAAGAGAAATGGACAGTATTCAGTGAATGGACCTAATGTTACTGGTACTGGTTGAGACTCTAGATTAATTACTGGGGTACCTGCGAACCCTACTGAAATATTTTTATGCCCTGACAGTGGTATCTCCGGAACCAAGTGATGGTCTATTGAACACTTCTGCGCCCCCGTATCCACAAAGAAGCTGTGCTCTTTATTCCCGACTTTCATTTCTACGTAGGGTCCTTTCTGATTCACAGGAATAGTCACTGGTTCCAACCCCTGTCTTGGGCTGTCCTATTGGGGAAATAACACATCATCCGATGTGTAGTCGCTACTATTATTATAGTACACATTCGAATGAGTATCAAAAATGTTCCTGCCCCTCCTATTTCCATTTTGCATATTCTGCTGGCTCTGATTCTGAGGAGGGGTTTGACTTTGGGTTTGGGCACCATTCCCTTGACTATTTTGGTGTTGCTGCATATTATTCCCGTTATGCCCATTTGCTCCTGGAGCCCTCTATGCTGTCTTCTCTGACGTACCCATTTCTATTCTGCAGGTGTGGACATTGCGCTCGCCAGTGACCTTCTACTCTACAATACGCACATTGATTCAATCCCAGGGGCCCTCCCTCCATGCATGTTCGAATTACCTCTACCCTGGGCGTTTCCTCTCCCTCTATTGTGTCCCGCTACCTGCTGGAGTAGCACCCTTGTCTTTAAGCTCGTTCTATCCTTCGCCTCTTTTTCTTACTCGGCATTCACTCTATTCTCACAATATTGACCCATATGCAATACTTCACTCAACGTTTTTGCTTGCCATGCACTCTCCGATGTCATATTAAGTTTTGTATGGGGAGCATTAACCCTCTTACATATTTATCAACAAATAACCTTTTTCCCGCCTCCGTACTTACATCCTGGCCACTAAAATCTGTAAAAACCTCCTCGAATCTATTGAAATAACCCGTGGCACAAAGGTAGGAGGTACTTCCCTCATGGGAAATACCGCGCTTACTATTCCTCCACCCTATCTCATCTGTAACAATATCCCCAAATCAAGTGATAGGGCCGTTTCTCCTGTTCCGCGTTCAAATGCCCTCTTATATACTGCTATTATTTCGGGGGGGGGGGGGGCTGGCTTTATTTTCATTTATATCTTTGTTTATCAAATGTTCAGCCATTATCTGCAATGCTTTTCTTTTCATGGGCAAGGTATATTCGTCAAATATCTCGTCTATCTCCATTGTGGGAATACTAGGATCCGAAATCCATTTCAACGCCTCTCGCATACACACTTAGTCTGTCGCCTGTCTGTCTTGACGACGGCAGATATCGCCGCTGTATATATGGCTCTACCGCTTCAATTCTATCTCTCCTAATATCCCTACTCCTATACCCGGGTATGGCAAACATTTCAGTATGTTCATCGTCAAGTTCACCTTTTAGTTCAAAAAGCAGATCTACATGTTCCCTCATCTCTTCATCATTCCCTCTACAACGGGCCAAAGCATTCAAATCTAGCAATCGTTGTGTTGGTAACTTCCCAAGTTGTTTCCATCTTGCCACCAAATATTCACCCATGCATTCCAACAATACCCGTCTTTGCTCCTCCTAAGGTCAAATATCGAGGCCATCGCTGCCGTTTCATCATTCCCATCTATATATATTTCGGCCTGGACTCGCAACTCTTGCTTTCTCTCCTTACTAATCGCGCTATGAGTCACCCTCGCACATCCACTCTGTCCAACCCCTTCTTTCTTTTCACCAGATCCAAGTTCAGTTACAGGGGGGGGGGGCAGATGGAACAGAAACCATCTCTGCTGAGGAAGGTGCAGATGGGGCCATGGGAACAGGCTGTATCTGTTGTGATGCTGATTGGCTAACCAGAGGCGCCGTGTGTGCAGTCTGTGGCTGTGCTTTGGTCTGAACAGCTGGGAGGGGCTGAGCAACAGGATGGGGTAGAGTAACAGCTACTGGCAGTCTTTTGAGTCTCTCGGCTTGGGCTTTGCTTTGTGTCAGTCAATATTTTTTCTATCAATTTATCTGATGCATGAAATTCTCGTTGTGGATATATTTTTTTCTATACTCAACTGATCGTGTCTATTTGATCTTCTCAAACTATTACTCCACTCCTCCTCCTCCTTTCTCTTCCTTTCTTTCAGATTTCGATTTATGCCTGTGCGCATGTTTCTCTCCACTTTTGAAACGGAGCGTTGCTGCGCTCCTCCAATCCCTAAGAATATCAAATGCAGCAGGGCGTGTTTTCTTCTTCATTAATACCTTTTCCAAATGATCTATCCTCGCCATCTCAAAACTCCTATGTTCCGGCCACTGAAAATCTTCCTATGCCAAATCTCACAAAACATTATTGCTCCCACACCATACTTCACATACATCTCATAAGCAGGCGTTCCCACCGGTGGTGCGACCTGGCCAGTTTCCAAAGATTGTCCGTCGCAGCGGAAAAAACCCACTACAGTGGACAATACCCCAGGCATGTGTTCACCTTACCCTTGGCTAATCAACCTTACACTGGCTGTTTGATTTTGCAAAATCAACTCTCAACCAATATCAGGATTACTTACTAATTGGGGCACGACTCACCTGATTAATCAATTTGTCTTTCCAAGACACAATTCGTCCGTATACTGATGCAACCAATGATGTCGCGTCTGCGTATCTTGGCTCACTCTGCCTCGTTTCGGGATCCTCGCCTCCTTGTTCTCTGGTCGATCAGGGATCAGATGTGTGCAGATCTGCAAAGGAGTCTCTCACCTTTTCGCAGGGGCGCCCCGAACACCTCTTGATCCTGGCTCGATCGGCCCGTACACGATTGAACAAGTGGGGGAGGGTCCCTATCCGGGCACCATCTTGAAGGGGCCCCTGAGGGACCCTCGCGTGAGGAAACAAGACACAATCACCACACACAAACTGATACGCCAGACACAAGGTTGTATTCCCAAAAATCTAGGGTTTATTGCAAAGCAAAGTAAATTCAGTTGGCCAACTGGTCTCACGCCCCGCGACGTGTATCTATCAGACCTCGGGAGACGCAAGAGAGCGAAAAACATACATCAGTTGCATATATACAAAACAAGCATCTTGTAATCAGTAGTGTCACATCCAATACCGCCCCTTGTACTTTTCCTTTGAATTGGGCACGATGATTGCCATTGGTGACGAATATGACATCTTAAACATTCGTTCTAGCAACAATTGCAAACTTTGCAAGGCCGCAGACATAAGTCTTTGTTGAAGAGAACATAATGCTTCTGTTCTTTCGCAAGCTGCATGCGGGGGAAGAGACACATTGCAGCCCTTCCTATCTCCTAGTTTCTAGTTTCTTTTTGGATCCTACGGGGCGACTCGCTCTCCAGTACTCTACAGGGCTTAGGGAAGGGGGGCCGCAAAGAAGAGCATAATTCATGCCATTTAATGTTCATTCTAGTATTCCTACCGTGTTTTCGAGACTTGCTGGCACTTGTGAGCTGATTAGGATGCCTCGCTGCTCTCTTCAAGGCTAGCGCACGGGAGCAGACAGGGCATTTCTATCTGGTCGCTACGTTATGTTTCAACATGTCCCCCTCGGCCTTGCATTGTTCACTAGCAAAGCAGAATATTCTTTCAGCAAAGCAGTTTTAACAGAAAGCAAAAAGCAAAACGTTAGAGAAAACAAAATGGCGATTTCAGTCCCCTTAAAATGGCCGCACTTTGGTCAAGTTATATATGGTTATATATCTTTAGTACTAAGCATGAGACGGTTGGTCTTCGGCCAGCATGATACATAACCTTGTGATCGAGGGGTGCCTATTTTTCTAGATCGACACACCCTACCAGGTGGGGTTTGTGCAGGGGAGGCAGACATTTGATAACGTCAGACGCGTCGCTCACCTGATGGAGAAAGCACAAATGACTTCCATTCTCTCTCCTTCTGTCTTTAGATGCCGAGAAGGCATTTGACCTGGTGGAGTGGTCTTTCCTGTTTAAGGTAATGGAAAAGATGGGACTGCGGGGGTATTCCTGTTGATGGTCACGGCTGTAAAGACCAGAGGGGGGGTCTGCACTTCCGCTCTCTATATGGTAGAGGGGAGGCACAGAGATCCCAGCCAAGATTCTCTATTATTGGTACGTGGTCGAGCAATCGGGGCCTAGCTTCTCAGGAGGTGATGCAAGCTGGTTCCTAAGTACAATGTAGTCCCCAAGCACCCACAAAGGAATGTCCACACACTTTATCGGTTAAAACACAGTCTTTATATAATTAATATTCAAGGTCATATTCACGATAACTCACTTTGTACTCCGAGAATCAACAGTGGTAAATATGTACAATTCTCAAGTGGTACCACTAACGTTATTAGATCTCATTAAAGTGCATACGGTTAGAAGAATGACACACAGATCAAAATAAAGAGGAAACCAGCAGTAGAGAGAGGAAGGAAAGCAAGATGGTTGAGCAATGGGCAGAATACTGGCCCCGTTACCTAGACACAGTTCTGTGTGGAGATCCCCCCCACATGGGCAACCTGTAGAAGAAAGATGCAAGCCCAGTCCATATATTGTTCACACTAGACTTTCCAATAGTTCTACAACCCCAAAGTACCTGGCGTTGTAGCGTTCCTCGTCGGGGGAAATCGACAACCCTTCTTGAGTGCCCTCCCTTTAAGGCAGGAGTCACGGGTCGTCGATCGTCCGACGGAGAACAGGTCGAGCTACGATGGTGAAGTGGCCGCGTCATTCCTAGCTGTGCTCGTTGACAGGGAAGCGTAAACCTCCTGCAAGAAAGAGGCGTGCGGGGCACCTTGGTGTCAATAGTTCTGGACCGCAAAGAGTTGAAGAACTGTGGCCCAGCAAGGGCGTCGAGTCATCGGCATCTCTGTGGTCTTTGGGTGGCGGGAAACCCACCGGTGGATGCTCCTCGGCGCGTCGACGGTCAGGCCTTCTCCAGCAGGATACAGCAGCGACGATGCGGACAAGGGCGTCCTTGGATCAATTAAGTTCTTAGGCAACGGGAGCACGACGGCTCCAGTCGGCGACGGCGGTTGTTGACAGTGGCGGACAACAGTCTGGGCGCTTCTCTTTGGAGTTCCGCAGCAATCCCTGTATCGGGTCGGCAGCCTGTCGAAGGCCTGTCTACCAGGGAGCTTAGGCAAAGATCGGCTTTGCACGATGATCCCTCGTAGCTCGGGAAGAGGGCGCCTTGCAGGTCCTCTTTGGGTCGGTTCTTGAGGTACAGCAGCTTTCAGATTGCGAAGGATGGCAACAGTAATTCTTTTCGTCCAGCAGGGCTCAAGGTTAAGCTTCAGTTACTCGTTGTAGTGGACTTCAGCTTCCGAACACAATTCCTAGCAGTGAGAGGTCCCCAGATATACTGTTGATCTCCCATTCATTCCGCTGGGTCACACTCAAGCATCCAATCACGACTACGGGCATTCATGCAGGCAGCCAATCAGGTACACAAGGTATTCAGGCCATTCACTTCTCTCCAGACACTCGCAACAAGTTGTGTATTGTATTGCGACAAGTACCGAGCCATTCAACACTCCAAGCTGCATTCATACCTGTTTTGGGCAGGGCTGTCTCAACCATTGTGTCAAACACCAGATACTAGACAGCCACCACATAGAATGCATATTCGTCACACACTCCATTCACTCAGGTCCCACCCACAGCCGTATCCACAACATACAGTTGTTGAGAAGGCTCCAGCCAGTCTGGTCGGCACTTCCCCACACTACCATATATGGAACTTCCACACAACAGCCAGTCAGGGGGAAGGGACAGAGGCAGGGTTTCCCGGGACCTCGGGAAGATCAAGGTAACGGGTGATGGAAGGCAAGAGGTCATGGGGGCCATTTTGTCTCCATCAGGAATCTACCGATTCCAATGACAGAACCTGGGCATCCCAAAAAGGAGGATGCTCAGGGCACCAGTCATTTCAGCACAGAGCTGCCACCAGCCCGTACCCTGCTCTGTGGGTCACACACAGGTGCCCAAAAACATACACTAGGGGCACAGGGTTGCACCCCTACCCATGGGTGCCATAAGGGTATCCCAAGGGTCTGTTCACCAAACCAAAAGAGAGCTGCACCGCCAGGAGTCCCACATGCACTCCTGCGCGGAAAACACGACAGAACCCACGATAAAAAGCAGTAAAGGACAAAGACACGGAGGCCATGTCCCTCCGATGCATTTCCAGCATCACAACGGCGAACTAACTCTCCCATAGCGCGCCTCCTGGTCAATGGGTCTATGTCCAAGGCGATCCGGATGCAGAGAGGGACCAAGCAGGGTTGCCTCCCGTCTCCTTTGCTGTATGCAATATATTTGGAGCCACTACTGCAAAAGGTGCGGATGCAGGAACGGTGCACAGTATTCCATTTGGCGGTGTTCAGCACAAGGTATCCGCTTTTGCGGACGATATGCTCCTCACTCTTATGAGACCGAGGGCGTCACTGAGGGCATGTGGGGACTTAATGGCCGTGTTTGGGGGAGGTCACAGGCCTCAAAATTAATGTAACTAAATCAGAATTTCTAAACCTCACAGTCCAAGGTATGGAAGCGGAGGAGCTGGAAACTTCACCATTTATATGGTGCCCCTAGGAGATAAAGTATCTGGGAATTCATTTGACCCCCACAGCTTCAATGGCTGGTACAGGGCAAACTAGTGACCCACGCTGGCAGGTGCCAACGCAGACCTTCAAAAGTGGAAGAATTTCCGGATTTCATGGGTGGACAGAATAGCGGTAGTGAAAATGGTAACGCTACTTGGACTGCTTTACCTCTTTCGGGTGATCCCGCTGACGGCCCCAAACACCTTCTTTGGGGAGTTTGGGAAAATCACAGGCAATTTTATATGGGAGGGAAAGAGGCCACGAATCAGCCGTTACTTAATGACATCCCCAAGGAGAACGGGAGGGATGGGTCTCCTGAATTTCCAGCGGTATTATGAAGCATCACAGCTGCGGATTATACATGAATGGTTTGGGGGACACAATGGGAAGTAGTGGGTAAGCCATGGACCGAGCTGTGGTGAGGCACGACCTGAGGGAAATTATTTTGGCTACCACATCAACCTAGACCGTAGAGCATGTATCTGAGCATCCTAACAAGACTAGTTTGTGGACACACGGGGCAGGCTGGAAAAAAAGCACAGGATCATGACCTTCCCATCCCCATTTCCACCCATTTTTGAAAACCCGGAGTTCTCCCCAGGCAGGGAGCAAGGGCCTTTTGAACAATGGCAGGTAGGTGGATGCAAGAAACTAAGGGATATTTTCCAGGGCTCTATTATCAGATCCTTTGCCGAGTGTAAGCACTCCTTTGCAGAGGGGGAGAAAGATAGGCTGCAGTATTTTCAGTTTCAGCATTTGGCCTCAAAAACCAGCGATCAAGGATGCGGCTACCAGCCAGCTTACCCCATTTGCAATATGTCTTAATGCACAATGGGTTGAATGGCCTGATTTCATGCCTTTACAAAATCTTGTATGCAGCTACCCCCGACCAGCCTGGTCCTATATGGGAAACTGGGAGAGAACGATAGGGAGAGAACTGGACAGGGTGGATTGGGAAGGTTTGTGGAGGTTGATACTGAGGGTGGCTAAGGCATCCCAAGTGCAGGAATTCTGGTACAAGTTGATATTCAAGTGACATTCTACACTGGTGCGCCTTCACAGGATCTACACGGGGTCCACGCAGGAGTGTTGGAGAGGGTGTGGGGAGGTGGGCAGCTGGTCCCACATTTGGTGGAATTGTCCCAAAATTAAAACCTTTTGAAGGGATGTACAGCAGTACCAGGTACAGATCTTTGGGGAAGAGGCAGGTATACTGCCGGAGGAAATACTTTTGGGGCTGGGGGTGGGGAGTGCACTGAGGGGGGATTGGGAGCTAGAAGAAAGGCACACATACTGCCCACTATCGCAGCTATGCTGCTCATTGCACTGTGTTAAAAGGGTGCTTCCATCCCCACCATCCAGGACTGGTACCGTAAGGTATGGGACTTCTTGACCCTGGAACGATAGACTGCTGCATTTTGCTGGAGACTGGAGGGAAGTCTCTGCTTTTCTAAAGTACATTGGGAGGAAAGGGGGGGGTTGAGCCTATTGTATTTTTGCATGTTGAAAATAAATAAAAACAAGTTTAAAAAAATACAAGAATAAGGGCCATCATAAGGCAGGTAAAGCAGCCAAAAGATATCTTCACCATTTATGGTAAAAAGATCAGGGAAGAAAAGAACAAACTGAAAAGTACTGAGAGCGGCCAAGTGGTGGCACAAATAGAAATAAAGAAGGTGAAAAATAACTGTAGAAACTGGATAAGGTGGTATCTCACCTCAATAACGAACCAAGATTGGTAAGATGTATATGAAGTGATGAGATCTGACGATTTACTTTGCCCTGAAGTAGACGGCAGACGGATTTAGATCCTTGTTTGTCTTGTATAGATAAGGCAGTATGGGGATCCTTCCTGAAAAATAAATTCAAAGCTGAGATTGGCTGGTCTGCTCCTGAAGTTGCCCCTTTTGCATTTAACATTTAAAAAGATGAGATCTGGCATAAAAACTGTGAAAGTATCGAGGGCACCAGGGCCTGATGGGGTTTCCAATGAGGTAATGAGGGCCAATCCGAATCTATCGTCTGATATCTTAAAGGTTCTTTTTGACCTGGTGACATCTACTGGTCGTATCCCTCAATCCTGGAAGGTAGCCCACCTTATTCCAGTACACAAAAAGGGTGATAGATCTAAGCCAGAGAATTATCGACTCATCTCGCTACTGGGTGTCAAGCAAGATTATTGCTTCCTGTGTTTTACAGAGGATACAAGACTGGGTTGATGAGTGCCAGATTCTCAACCGATTTCAAACAGGCTTCCGTAAGGGCATGTTGACGGTGTTACAATGTGTTTATACTGAACTCGCTGATTAACAAAGCTAGAAAGAACAGGCCCCACATGGATGCCCATTTTGTCGATTTTGCTGCAGCATTTGATACCATATGCAGAGTCAAATTATGGGTTTAGTTAGAACTGCTGGGTATGCCGAAAGACCTGCTTGGAGCCAGTCAAATGCTGTACTATGAGACCAGAGCGTGAGTGAGGCTGGGTGAGCAATCTGATGCGATTACAATTGAAAGAGGGGTTAAGCTGGGGTGTGTTCTTGCCAGTGCCCTCTTCAACTTGTTTATGGCTGGTTTGGGATCAGTATTGCAGTCCAGTAAACATTTTCCTCCTCGGTTAGGGCAGCTGTCAATCGCATTGCTTGCCTACGCCGATGACATAGTCATCGTTGATTACACTTAGGTGGGGATTAGTGTTGTTCCACAGAGGATATTCGAGTATGCTGCAGAGAATGGACTGGCAGTGAATATGGAAAAAACTAAATTCATGGCATTTGGTAGAACGAAAGAAACTAGGTCCTATACAAGTACCCGGAATGGACAGTTGGGAAAGGTGGGAAATTATTGTTACTTAGTTTATAATATAAGTGATAGAAGAGGGAATGCAAACATATATAGGAGACAACGAACAAGGACAATAACAATCATGTTATCCATTAGATGATTTGTATGTAGTGATGCAGGATATAATGTGATTGAGTTGATTACCGTGTACAAGCAAAAACTGTTAGCCAGTATTGGTTATGCATTATTAGAAACCTCGTTTCGAGGGGATTGGGTCCTCCGACGTATTCCATATCTATATCTATGACATGTAATCACCACAGCTGTGCTGCTTCGGAAACTTTTCGGCGTCTGCGTCCTGCGTCGATGACGTCGATGCGCCGTCGTCGAGGACCTCCTCCGACGTCATCCGATGTGATAAGTAGGACGCACGACGCCCATAGCCTCAGTTCCGTTTTTTCCGCGAACGTGTTGCTTCGTGTTTCTCGGTTTAAACGCCTCGACTCTTTGGAGTTCTGTTCTTCTCGGTTCTTCGAACCTGTTCGTTTGTGAAAATCCTTCTGAAGATGTCTACTTCGTCTTCGACCCCGCGTCCGGGTTTCAAGAAGTGCGGGGAGTGTGGGTCCAAGATGTCGGTGACGGACTCGCACGACGCCTGCCTCTGGTGCCTCGGGGAGGCCCACGACACGGATGACTGTATCGACTGCCAGTCGCTCACGTCCAAAGCCTTACGCGAACGGAAGAAGAAGTTGTCGGTAGGTCGGGTGTCCAAGCCCCGGAAGTCAAAGTCTGCGGGGCTTTCGACGGATGATTCGAGGGGTGACTCTCCGTGTCATCGTCGGAAGTCTCGTGGGTCTCCTTCTAGGAGTCGGTCTCGCCACTCCTCAGCCTCTTCGAGGCATTCTCGGAAGCGCCGACACCGGTCGTCTTCCAGGTCCTCTTCGGAGGGCTCACCCCCGGCACGTCGCTTACCCCTCCAGCCGTGCGACGCCGGAGGAATGGGCTTCCTTCGGGAAGAAGATGCTGGCGATTCTTGAGTCGCAGGGTACTCAGCCGTCCGCGCCCCCGAGTGGGGTCGGTTGTGTGAGGTCGAGAGACACCGCTCGCAAGAGTGGTCGGCACGAGTCACGGGAGAGGTCCCGTTCGGACAAGGGGACTCGTTCTCGACGTACCCGTTCCAGATCCCGGTCCTCGACGCGTTCGAGACCGTGTACACCTGTGAGGTCTTCGATGAAGGCATCGACGTCTGTGGCGTCGAGGGCGTCGACAGGCTTTCTCGAGGCTCTGGCTCCGAGGAAGTTGTCGATGCCGTCGACGCTCAGGTCGTCGAGGGACACGCTCGAGGCTCCAGCCTCGAGGGCTGTGTCGACGCCGCCGATTCTGGAGGCGCTGCATCTGACGTCGACGCCGATTTCGCCGATGCCGGTTCTCTCGACGCTGGCGCCGATTCGCTCGACGCCATCGACGCCTTTCGTGTCGGAGGTACCCCAGGGCACGGGTGGACCCCCTAGGAAGGCTCTGGTTAAGAGCAAGCACTCTCGAGTGCCTTCTTTTCGCCACCTGGACTATATTTCAGAGGCGGATGAGGATTCTGATGGCCTGGTTCCTAGTCAGGTTCCGGATGAAATTGTCTCGGGACGTAGTCAGTTTGACGAGTTGAGACAGTCACTGCATGATGCCATTGGACTGGACACCTCTCCGGAGGTGGAGTTTTGTAGGCCTGAGCCTGGCTCTCATGCTGATTCCTCGTACCGGCGCCTTATGGCTAGGGTTTCTGAGTACTTGGGATGGTCTGCTCCCCCAGGGGAATTTGTGCAGGATGATCTGACAGACATCCTTGATGTTGGTCCCCCAACTGACCCGGTTCTGCCGTTCCATATGGCTTTACAGAGAAGGGTGGCGGCGGCTTGGACTGCTCCGGAGAGTCTCCCGGCGGTGGGCAGATCCTTGTCGCGAAAATACCGTCCAGCCAGTGGCGACCTCTGCTACTTGACCAGGCACCCCACTCCGGAGAGTTTGGTGGTGCAGGCGGCCACGGCCCCGGCGAAGCAGGCGTCGTACCCTACCATCCCTCCTGAAAGGGACGACAAACGTTTTGATGGCTGGGCGAAGAAAGTGTTTTCTTCTGGTGGTATGGCGCTTCAGGCGGCCAACTCCATTTGTGCCTTGTCGCGTTTCACGCACACTCTGTGGAACTGTGTTGCGTTAGCGGCTGAACATATTCCCGAAGGGGACGAACGGGATGGTTTCCTTGCTATGGTCCAGGATGGTAAGGATGCCATGTGTGAGTCCGTTCGGTCGGGTTTGGACATGGCTGAATGCGTCAGCAGGTCCATGGCGGCGAGCACCGTGATACGCAGGTTTGCGTGGTTGCGGAAGTCGGGGTTTGCTCCTGATGTGCAGTCCCGGCTCCTCAACATGCCCTTTGACGGTGAACACCTTTTTGGCAGCAAGGCTGACGAGAGCCTTGAGAGGTTGCGGACCTCAAAAGCTGCAGCGAAGTCGTTGGGCGCTGCAGTTCGCCAACCTCCGCCTTTTCGTCCTAGGGGACAGCAGTGGAGGGGTGGTTCCTTTCGCTATTACTCATCCTTCACTAAAGCGAGAGGAGCTGGCAGTCAAAGAGGCCAACGCAGGGGTACCAGAGGTGGACGACAGGGTACCCGTGGTGCCAAGGCCGCTCGGGCAGTTGCCTCTTTGCCCTCAGGTAACGCCGCAGCCGCTCCCACTCAGTCGTGAGGCCATGTCCCATGGTTCGCCGGTTGGGGGAAGGCTGGCGCAGCATCTTGTAGAGTGGCAAGCCATTACTTCAGATGTGTGGGTTCTGGAGATCATAACCCACGGCTACTGTCTTCCCTTTCGGCACAGGCCTCGCGACAATCCACCGGGGAACCTCTCTTTGCAGAGTCCGGATCCGCTCCTTGCGCAGGAAATTCAAGCCCTGCTGGAGAAAGGCGCTATAGAACTGGTGCCTGTAGCGGAGAGGAACAAGGGATGGTATTCCCCTTATTTTTTGGTTTCGAAGAAAGACGGGGGATTGAGACCCATCATGGACTTGCGCGGTTTGAACAAACTCCTCAGGAAGGACAAGTTCAAGATGGTTACTCTCTCTCAAGTCCTCCAGGCCCTTCAGCTTCAGGACTGGTTGGTGTCACTCGACCTCAAGGATGCTTACTTCCATGTGCCGATCCATCCCAAGCACAAGAAGTACCTGAGGTTCGCGGTTGGCGACTCGCACTTTCAGTTTCGGGTCCTGCCGTTCGGATTGACCTCCGCCCCGAGGGTTTTCACCAAGCTCATGGTGGTGGTGGCAGCGCATCTCAGGCAAGGGGGGGATTCACGTCTACCCCTACCTGGACGATTGGTTGATCAGGGGGAGCTCTCCCGAGCAAGTCCTGGATCATCTGTCGGTTACCTGTCGCTCCCTTCACACGCTGGGCTTCTCCCTCAATTTAAAGAAGTCCCATTTGACGCCAACACAGCGGCTCCAGTACATCGGAGCAGTGCTCGACACTTCCCTGGGGCTATGTTTTCCTCCCCAGGTGAGGGCTCTTCACATTCAGCAGATGGTGCACAAGTTTCGGCATGCCCAGACGCTCCCAGCGTTCGAGTTCTTGAGGTTGCTCGGCCTCATGGCATCCTGCATTCTTCTGGTGCCAGAGGCTCGCCTGCGGATGAGATCTTTGCAGTGGGCACTCAAGACGCAACGGTCGCAGTCCTCCGGCAGGATGTCGGACTCGATTCAGGTGCCGTCCTCGGTCGCCCGGGACCTTCTGTGGTGGGCCGTCGAAGGCAACTTGATGAGGGGGGCTCCATTTTGGCTTCCCTGGCCGGAGGTGACGATCGTGACGGATGCATCCCTCACGGGATGGGGAGCTCATGCCAACGGGCTGACAGTCAGCAGTCGTTGGTCTCCGTCGGAGTCCAGACTCCATATCAATCTGTTGGAGCTGAGGGCCGTCAGGCTAGCCCTGAAGGCTTTTCTGCCGTCTGTGCGAGGGAAGGATGTCCTGATCCTGACGGACAACACAGTGGCCATGCACTACCTCAACAAAAAGGGGGGGGCAGAGTCACTTCCTCTGTGCAGGGAGGCGATGCAGCTCGAGTTCTGGGCCATCCAGCAGGAAGTTTCGATCTCGGCAGTTCATCTGGCCGGAGCCGAAAACGTGACGGCGGACGCTCTGAGCAGGCAGAGCGCGATCTCTCACGAGTGGGAGTTGGCTCAGGAGATTCTCCTGGAGATCTTCGCCCTTTGGGGGACCCCTCATGTGGATCTCTTCGCCTCCAGTGTCAACCGGAAATGCGAAAGGTTTTGCTCGCGGGAATTTCCTCCAAAAGGAGCCTTACGAGACGCGTTTGTGATGGAGTGGTCCTTCCCGCTGCTGTATGCGTTTCCTCCAGTCCCCGTCATCCCGCAAGTGCTGCGGAGGTTACGGATGTTCGGTTCCCGGTTGATCCTCATTGCCCCGGCGTGGGCTCGGAGGACATGGTACCCGGACCTTCTCGACTTATCCATCTGCCCTCCACGTCGTCTTCCCTACCGAGACGATCTGCTCTCACGGGAGGGGGGTCAGGTTCTCCATCCAGAGGTCAGATCCCTCAACCTTCACGCTTGGCTTCTGAAAGGTTGAGGTATAAGGATTGGGACCTCCCTGAGGACGTGATGGAGGTGTTGCTTTCGGCCCGAAGGCCAGCAACAAAGTCTCTGTACCGTTGCCGTTGGCGTAAGTTCTGCGACTGGTGCAGAGTTCAGAATGTGGATCCTTTTGCATGTGACATCCCCATGGTTCTGTCCTTTTTACTTTCTTTGGCCCACAGGGGCTTGCAAGTGGGTACCGTTAAGGGTTACCTGGCGGCGCTGTCCATCTTTAAGCGCTCGTCTGAAGAGTGTTCTTACTTTAAAATCCCTTTGATTTCACAGTTCCTGAAAGGGCTCACTAATGTGTTCCCTCCGTCACCTTTCCTGGTGCCCGGTTGGGATTTAAACATTGTTCTTAAGTTTCTTATGGGTGCTCCGTTTGAGCCTTTACATTCTTGCCCTTTGAGGCTGTTAACTCTGAAAACTGTGTTTCTAGTTGCGGTTACTTCCGCTCGCAGAGTGAGTGAGTTACAGGCACTTTCAGTTAAGCCTCCCTTCACTGTATTTCACAAGGACAGGGTTGTCCTTAGAGTTCGTCCTTCTTTTCTTCCGAAGGTAGTGACGGAATTTCATTTGGCCCAGAAGGTTGTTCTTCCGGCATTCTATCCTCCTCCGCATCCTGGTAAGGAAGAGGAGAGGCTCCATAGGCTTGATCCTAGGAGAGCTTTAAGCTTTTATGTTTCACGCATGTCCCGGGTCAGAGTGGATGATCAACTCTTTATTGGTTATGCTGGAAAGCGTTTGGGGCAAGCTGTGACGAAACAGACTTTGTCTCGCTGGATTATTTTGGCCAACTCGGAGTGCTACCGCTTGGCGGGTAAGGACCCACCGGCTGGCTTGCGGGCCCATTCTACCAGGGGTATGGCTGCGTCTACTACCCTGCAGAGGGGTGTTCCTATTCGCAACATCTGTGATGCAGCCACCTGGGCTTCAGTACATACATTTGTACGTCACTATTCCCTCGATTCCATCCGAGCACAGGATCTGGCCTTTGGCAAGGCGGTCCTTTGCTCTGCTATTTGATTGGCTATTCTAAATTTTGATTCTAAATTCTTTCCCTCCTCCTTGCTTTGGTACTGCTTTGGGAGTCTGTCATAGATATGGAATACGTCGGAGGACCCAATCCCCTCGAAGAACAAGTTACTTTCTTACCTGGTAACGTTCTTTCGATGGGATGGTCCGACGACGTATTCCATATCGCTCCCGCCCTGCCTT
This sequence comes from Ambystoma mexicanum, assembly GCF_040938575.1. NCBI lineage: Eukaryota > Metazoa > Chordata > Amphibia > Caudata > Ambystomatidae > Ambystoma > Ambystoma mexicanum. Next base: position 990,843,485 of record NC_090921.1, read on the forward strand.
CCCCGCTGCAGAATTTCTTTTGCGATTGCAGCTTACGTTCCGCAAGGCTTTGTGTCTGACTGGCAGTTGCCTTATGTCACACGTTCTGGGGGGAAAAAAACTACAACTGAGGCTATGGGCGTCGTGCGTCCTACTTATCACATCGGATGACGTCGGACGTCGGAGGAGGTCCTCGACGACGGCGCATCGACGTCATCGATGCAGGACGCAGACGCCGAAAAGTTTGCGAAGCAGCACAGCTGTGGTGATTACATGTCATAGATATAGATATGGAATACGTCGTCGGACCATCCCATCGAAAGAACGTTACCAGGTAAGAAAGTAACTTGTTCATATGACTTATGGAGATGGGATGATGCTTTTAGAAGGCTTTATCTGGTGGAAAATACTGGGCTTATCTTCAGCTACGCCGGTGCAGGCGATAAGAATTGAATAGGGCCTGACTGCACTACCTACCATGATCAAGATTCAAAGAGGCAAGTTCTGTTTTAAAAATCATGTCTCCGGTTAATAACCCTCTGTTATCGGTGATTAGAGGAGATCCTGCGAGGATCTTGTAAGGTACTGGTAGATTTTGTGCAAGTCAATGAAGCCGCCTTTAAGCATAAAGTATGGATGCCTGATTGGACAGACGATATTGGTATTGTGTGTGCATCTAGGGTGATCAGAGCTAAATGATGGGACTGGAGCCAGAATTTCAAGCATGTAGTGGGTAAAAGTCATCAAGTACATTTGTAAAAATGCATTTTCAATACCTGAAACCACAAAGGTATCTCTTTCAGTTCTCGTCGCCTGGGCTAAGGAGGCTATTTATGCAAATGTTTAACAAATGACCAGTATTGGCAATAAAATGGGCTTGAGAAGGGGTTCTGAGAAAGAGATGTGATTTTGTAGGCTACGTAAAGACCCAGCTAAGACAAACTGTAAGACATGTACTAACAGACTGCAGAGGAATGTGGAAAAGCTACATGGAATACTATATGAAGTACATTGGTTCTAAGGTAAATCTAAGTTACTAGTATACAGGCCCATGTACACGGGCCAAAGTGCAGGTTTTCATTATCACAGTATGACCACTATATATCGTAAGCCTACAGCTCCATTGAGTAGTGACAACAGGCCATGACTGCATTGGCCTTTTTTTAAATTAAATTGTAGATGAAATCCTTTGGCTAAATCGTATGTCGTGGGAGGGGGGGTATGTCATCCACAATTGCAGTGACAAAGAGGTCTGGCAGGCTTTTGAAAAGGAACTGATGAAACCAGTGTAATCCTCCTGAACCTACCTTGTTCCACTCTGCGACCCCTCCAGCTAATCCAGAATAGGGCAGCAATATTTATCGTTGGCCTCAAGCCCAGTGACTGTATCTCTCCTGCCCTAAAATGTCTTCACTGGCTCGTGGTTGCTTCACAGATTAAATTCAAATCCCTCTGTATCATCCACAAGTCTGTCTGGTATCGAGGACAACAATATCTGCAACTCTCGCTCACTAGTCTCCATCTAGACCTCTGCGTTCCTCTGGCAGGAACTCTTTGCGTGTAAAGCGTTTCGCTAAATGGAGGGCTGGAGGTTGGTCGCTTTCCTCAACTGGCTCCCTTCTATGGAACATCCTCCCCTCTCTCTGCTTCTTGAGCAGGATTTTCTTACATTACGGAAGCTCCTCAAGATTTCCTCTTTACCTCCTCCTTCCCCCCTTCTCTACTCTGCTAATTTCAGTTGCTTTGATTGGTGTCCAGGGCCCTTATGCATCCTCAGGGGCCCTGACCTCTATCGCACCCAGCTTCTGTCTGCCCTCAGCACTTGCCTCAGCACACCCTCCATCCTGGAGGCTCGCACTTAACCATACCTTGTACTTCACCTGCTGCTCACCACGAGCATAGCACCCCAGCACCTACCCCCACTGCTGCCTCCCTTCTGCACTTGCACGCTTTGAATACTCACAAGGCTTAGTAGGGTCAAGGATCGACCTTCTTTCCTCTGCACCTGTATTTCATATTATTTCTATTTATTGTGTATTATTCCCCTGTCCCCTCCCTGCCCTGTGGGCGCTTTGAAACAGAATTGACTTGCTGTATAAGCGCCTAACAAGCAAACAATAAATAGTGTAATAGGTTTATATACCACTAGGTTATACTGTCCTTGAATAGCTGTTGCTCTTTTGAAACTGTAATTGGGGTTTGCTTTCCCTGAATTTCTTAGTGCACTTCTAAAATAGTTTACTGAGTTCATACTTGTCTTGCTTGTAGCCCCTCCATAAAGTATGCGTTCCTTTACTACGGTATCCAGTCAATATTTTGAATATTTTTTTTTACGACATACGAATATGTCGAATCAAAATTTACAAAAATGTTTTTTTTTAATTCTTGAAATTTTTTTTATAGGGTTTAGTTTGGTTTAGTTAGAGAAAAAAGATGTTTTTTTTTTTTTTTAAAAAGGGGCTTATTTTATAAAAAATAAAAAAACAAGGCATTCGAAGAAAAAATGTTTTGCAATTTTGGGTCGACATATTGGTATGTCAAAATAGTGACTGTTGAAAAAGTCACTATAAACCCTTTACTATGTCTGAACTGTTTTCTTAAAAGTAATACTGGTAGTGTAACTGTATCCATTCTTCATATAAGAAGGTTACATATGTTGCAAGAGATCCTTATAACAATGTTGGTCTAAGTGTGTCTAAAACTGGTATAACACTGTATATTCTGACCAATAGGGTCTCCTACCCTTGAATTATGTATTGTAATCTAAAAGTAACTAAGCTGGTTTTATTCCCCAAGAAAAGCATCTTGCTTTTCTGAATGTTCTTTGTACCAAACTACAGCCCTTTCTCCCTCCTAAGATAAGCCCAACTGCTCAGTCTATGCTACCAAATGGTCTCAGGTGGTACAGCATTATACTAAGAGTGGACTTTTGTACTGCCTCTGATATGGTTTTTCTGAGGTTTTGGTAGGACCTTCGAAACATTTTCCTAATATCGTCACAACAGAAGAGACTTGGTTTTGCAGGATGCAGTTTCAGTCAGTCATGGTACTTGGGAATCTGTTCCAGAAAGCTTCCTGAAGAAGATCCAAACAAGGATAGACTGCCATCCATCAGGGACATGAAGAGGAACAGATTTGTTGAAGGTCACCACAGACTGCGACAGGTGATCTTCTATTGGTGAACACAGGAGCAGGCCCAGCACAGCTTCCCTTGGAGCGAGACGGCTGAAAATGCAGGAGCAGGCAACACGTGACACACGCTGAAGATCTGCCAAGTTCCAAGACTCTGCTCGGAACGGCTGCAGCAGTGTAGCTGGTCAGTCCACTGGCTGGCCCAGTAACAGTTCTAAAGGCTGAACAGGCACAGATCCTCAAGCAGGGGTTGAGCCTGATTGTTGGTGCTTCAGCTGCTGGAGTGAGAGAGAACAAAGGACTTTCTTGAGATCAGAACAGAGGAGCAGCGCTTCATTAGGACAACACTGTAGTCTATGCTGGTCAGCTGCAGGGGTCAAAGGCAGACCGCTCTTCTTTGTAGAAGTCCTGGCTCCAATGGTGACCTGATGAACAGTTGCAGGAGCCCACATATCCTGGATTCAGACTGGTAGCAAGCCAAAGCCCATCAATGGTAAGGATCTGCAGCGTTTAAACACTTAGTGGGTATCCAATCATGGACAGCTTTGAGGAGGCTGCTGGTATGGTAACAAGTCCCTGCCACTCAGTTGCTCCACTCACTACCTGTTTTCATGCCTTCCAGGCAGCTACTTGAGGATTCCAGGCAGACTGCTTTGTGGAGGCTGCTGGTCATGTGACAATAGCCCCACCCATCCTGCCCTGCCCCTTCCCTTCCTTTCTTTTCTTAACTCTTGGATCAAGGCTGTCTCTCGCCTGGGTGTCCAAATAAAAGGGCATTTCCTGTTTGGACCTGTTAGGACCAGAAGGACCTACAACCCCTCTCCTCTAACATCAAGTAAGCTCCCTCAGCTAGGTGTTTCACCCCCCTCTCCCAACAGCCCAGCGCTACATCACCACTCATCGCCAACCACGCCGCTCACCTGCAACATCATGGACACTGCATCGCAACAATCTCTCTCGCATCGCCATAGACCCCATCAGCACTCTATCCACAACTACAAGAAAACGGATGTTCGCTAATGTCCACTCTGCAACCAACCATGCAGCAGACATTGCCGGCCTCATCACAACATGTGAGTTGGATGCCTTCTTCATTACTGAGACCTGGATGACATCCACCTCCACCCACATCATAGATGTCGTCCCCAACTGCTACAGACATCTACAATGAGATCAACCAAACAAGATTGGCTCTTTTGAAAACCTTTCCTGCCACTTCCTGCTCTCCCCTTAATCGAAGACTTCAATCACCACCATGTGTCTCATACATGCCATGTTTGAGAAAAAGTGAGGTAGATTTCTAAAGTTATTTTGACTTGGCATTGTAGTTGTTGGGTGGGCGGGTAATTGAGAGATGCATTTGATTTCTTGGGGGATTTAGGTTATTGTATATCTCGCTCTGTACATAGTTCTGGTTAAAATGTTATGATTTTCATTTGTATTTGCAATGTTTTAATTGTTTACGGTGATTGTCTTGTGATTTGTAATGGATGTTGTGTAAATAAAGATTTAAAAAAAAACACAGGCCAACATCTTGCTTGGTGACTTCAACATCCCTGTAAACCCAGCAACCAAGTCAATGAAAGAAGATCTCCTCTGCCCACTCAACACTCTGAACGTCATGCAACACATGAAAGGCCCAACTCACAGGAAAGGTAATACCCACAACCTCATCATAGCCACGCCCACCCTCCATCGCAGCTCTCCAATCCCACTTGACTGGTCAGACCATGTGGCAATCCCCTTTGACATCTGTCACACCACACTATTCAAGCAAACCCATTGGAAACCCTGCAACAAGCCTTCATATCTTTTAAGATCTTCCCAGTGTGGTGGATATTACGGAAGACCTTGCCAAACTCCACATGGTCACATTTACCTCTCACGAACAAGGACTGCGACTTGCTTCTCTAAGAAGTCAACACCACGGCCACAACCAACATCAACTGCCAAGCCCCTGTGAAATAAGGCTCCCTCAAGCCTAAGCCACCTGCACCCGGGTACACTCAAGAACTTCACTTCAACAAACGAACCATCAGAAAATAAGAGAAGGGTTCGCAAAAATTCTGTAACACATCCAACCTCACCCTGCTCAAGGAACTCTGTGCTACACTCAAATAACCGATGCCGACTGCCAAGGACCACTACTGCCAAAACACCATAGCCAAGGCCAACTATGAAAGCCTCTCCCCAAACCACCTGTACTGTGCTCCATAAGGGAATATACTGCCATCAACTCTTTCTTCATAAATGAGATCTGCATGATCTGCTAACAAATAGATGCCAACGCTGCAACTGACCGCACACTACACCTCCCATTTCACAAAACCCCAACTACCTGGATAGCTTTCAAGACCCTCCCTATGGAAGACCTCACTGCCGTTATAACATTGCTCAAAGCCACATCGTATGTGGACAGCATCCTCCCCGCCTCCGTATTCAAGAGACTTCCAACTGAAGCTCTCCTCCCTTACCGGACAATCCTTAACAGCTCCCCAACTCAATGCACCTTCCCCTCGACCCTCAAGACCGGACATATCCTCTTGGTTCTGAAGAAATCGACACTGAACCCTGACTACCTCAGCAACTACCGCCCCATCACCCATCTTCCTTTCGTGGCTAAAATCCTTGAGAAAGCCATAGCCAAGCAACTCCTCCAACACATCAAAGCCAACAACATCCTCCTGTCCTGCCAATCTGGCTTCAGATCCAGATGCAGCACAGAAATGGCTACCATCAAGGTGATCATTGATCCCCTCCAAATCCTTGATGGCCATCTCTACCTCCTTGACCTCTCAGCAGCATTGAACACGGTAGACCACCTGAGACTCACTGACAATCTACATCAAAGCATGGGAATTACTGCGATCATCCTCGGCTGCACATAGCAAGGAAGACTATGTGGTGTGAACCATTACTCCTGCAGAAAATCAAGTCCTTCATCCAAGAAAACAACTTCAGATCTGGTGTCCAAGCATTGGTCCTCTCCCAGTTGGATGATGGCAATGCCCTTATGGAAGGCCTTCTGGTGACTACTCTGGCTCCCCTAAAATGTGTCCTGCATGCTGCAGCATGACTCCCAAAGGACTGTGCAAATATGACCACATGTGGCTCCCACTGCAAGCCTGTGACCTCTTCAAATCCTGCAGCAACATCTACAAGGTTGTCACTTTGAAGTACTCCCAAGCTGCCTCACTGAGACTCTCTGCATCTCCAAAGGCCTGCGATCCACCAGGAGTGAAGGACATATGCATACTTGAACTCTGCCTGTAGACACATTCTCTGTCTACACCCCCAGATTCTAGAACTTCCTCCCCATCAACATCCGCCTTGTTCCCTCCCTTCATTCTACAATTCAGGAAGGAGCTCAAGACCCTCATCTTCAAGGACTGGCTCCTCCATGCCGGAGACTGGTGTGAGAAATCTGGAGGCACTCTCGACTCTACTCCCCAGGGATCGTCTCTTCAGGTGGCTAGGGAAGGGCCATCGCTTTTGGAGCCAACCCATGGGGTGGACTAGCGAGGGAGGATCACCTGGGTGGAGGGTCCTTTGGTATTGGGGAGGAGCGTTCCAGAGGGCAAGACATGGTATCCCCCATTTCCTGACAGTGATTTACCTTGCCCTCCCTCAGCCTTTGTAGGATATTGTTACACAGACCCTACTTTTCCCCTTGAAGGCAGACCAAGTAACGAGAAGAAACGACTAACCCCATGAGTAATGAAGATACCCATAGGAAACATCACTATAGTACTGGGACAAAGAAGAGGGATCCCGAAGGCTATAGAACTGAAGGTCAGGCATGTCCTCTTAATTGGTCTAATTGGGGTCAGGTAAATGATACTCGGACTTCGCACCTTTTGAGTATTTAAAATGTGGTGTCCAGAGAGTGAAGGAGAGAGCAACAGGAGAGCCATTGCAGTCCGCTGCAAGCCAGAGAACGGGACGTCAGGACACTGAAGAACAGCATAGCAAGAGAAGCTGTTATTGTGTGGCAAGGGAGTCGTGTCTCCAAGAAGCCGGAGAAGGGTACCGAGGAAGATGCCAGTGCCTTTTACTGTGGCCAAAAACTGCTTGTTCCACTGAATGGCAGTAACCATCCAGGTGCGTCTGAGGGGCAGGCGTTGAGACACTGACCTAAAATCCCAGAAAGCATCTGATTGAAAAAACTGATAAGTACATCGCTGCCGGTGAGTTTCAAGAGAATGCAAGGAAACCCGGTGCGCGTATAAAAGTGAAGGGATTACATAGTAGCGGAGTGATCGCGTGTGGTCGGCACGTTCGACTGGATTAAGGGAACAAATCAAAGCGAATGCAGTACTTGAAGTGAAACTTGCAGAAACATTGCATCAGAGTGAAACGCGCTGAAAGCGATGAATGAGTAGCCAGAGGGGAGCCAGTGAAGTGCTATCAAGATGCTTATCAGGAAAAATAAAACTGTAATTGAAAATCAAGCCGGTTTATAGTGATCACGTCGAAAACAAAGGGTCGACTTCCAAAAGCATCTAATACAAACCATTGACAGCCTATATTTTACATATAAAAGTTCAATTGCATCGAAACCAGTCCATCGACGAGATACATGGACTGGTTTCAATGGAAATGCACTTTTACATGTAAAAAGTAGAATTTCCATGCATTTTTGTGTTACTTTAAAATGTTACATGGCGCTGTCCAGTGCTGAAATTTCAGCACTAGCAAGCCCCTTGTAATGTTCACTTTTTTTTTTTATCCCATGCCTACCCCCTAACCCAAGCCCCAACCCTGGCCCTGGCCCCAACCCTAATGCAACCCTTAAACTAACCCAAGCCCTAACCCTAACCCTAGCCCCAGCCCTAACCCTAATTTTACCCTTAAACTAACCCAAGCCCCAACCCTAATACTTACCATTACATGTCGATGGAACCATCACATTTTTTCAACGAAATGGCCTTTCTATGGAATGGTATTTCGATGGAAAAATTCTATGGTTTGGGTTTCGATAGTTTGGGATTTGATAGAATGACTGGCTACCAATCAAGCCACCACATTATAGAAAGGAAGCGTAAAGAAAGGCAACACCCTGAATCAAGAACTGGGGAAACTCTGCAATTCGCCACGGTAATAAAAAGCTGGAAAAGGGCCACTGGTTGCGTGATCTGTGATGCATGCGCCATGCAGCCTATTAACTGCGCCTAGACACCCCAGTGAGAAAGTGTGAAAGCAACTTTGAAATGCACTAAAGCTGAACATTGGTGTTTTGATTATGAGAAACAGCATTTGGGAGAAAGCAACTCTGAAAGACACTAAAACGGAATATTGTTGCTTAGTCTTGCTGGAAGCTTGGGGAAGAGAACCCCCTGAGCTCCTTTGAAATATTCTTTCTTTGGACAGTCCTGCTATCGGTCAGTTTCTCCACTAGCATGAGAAAATCAGCGAACGGAAGTAAAGCATAAGGCTTTACTTGACTCCAAAAAGCCAGGATTGGGTTCAAAACCAGCAAAGAAAAAGGGTATCCCGTATAAATCTATGAAGGAAATGCAACAAAATAAAACTTTCGGAACCGGTGGCTATTACACTTGCTTTGCAGTGATCCAAACGCAAGTAGATTTTAAGACAAAGTACTCAGGGAAATCTTGATAAGACAAATCCCACGAGATCCACTTCTAATCCTGCTCATGCTGCAACTGACCCTGCAGTGCAAAGAGGGGATTTGCGGCCCCTGTCATACTGCTGGCTAGAAAATTGGAATTTTATTAGATGCTACCCAGAAACCCTGACTATGTACAGTGCATACCAGATTTGGTCCATGGTATGGAAGGAAGGTACAAGGTCATATCTCTTCCTGGTTGTCGCCCCAAAGAGAAATGGAAGGATTTGTGGGTGCATTTAAATTCTAAAGAGAATGTAAATTAATCCGATCAGGAAAACACTCAATAGGCAACTACAAATTGAAAAATAGGTTGTTGCGTGTGTACGTCTAGAGTAAAAACTGCAATTGTTGTCATGATCATTGTGCTATACAAAACTACTGCTTTTTATTGTTTTGAGAATGCTGATAAATGCACTTTTGCAAAAATGGTTTTCTTAAAGAGGTAACATGGAAAACTGTGAGAAAATGTGTGTATGTCTGTGCTGGGGAGAGAAGGGGGTTGGATTATTGTAATCTGTATTTTTGATCTATTGGTTTATTTTGTTCCCAGGTTTGGCCACACAGACTTTATTTCAACTAATCAGTAGAAGATGGATCAAAACAATAAATTAATCCAGCAGTGCAGATTGTTTCTTTTAACATGGGATGGCTTCTCAATCTATTCTGCAAACACAGGGTGCATGTGATGTTTGGTGCATATCAATATGCCCCATGCGTTCTGAGACATGCAGTACACTAATGGTAAGATGGTAAGAGCCCTGTTTGTCCTTCCCAAGTACACTTAGTGTATCCCAAAAAAACAAGAAATAATAAACACAAACCATGTACTGTAAAAAAGGATAGGGAATAAAACTGCTATAGTTAATAAACCAGTAACAGCAAATACTGCTCACAGATTAAAATTTATTTTCAGGAACAAATCCATAAAAACTCAAAAATTAACACAATATTTCAGAAATTACAGTAAAGCATACAATTGGCATACAAAGTCCCATTATTTCATATGTTTACCTGTCCATCTTCTGCATTTAGTCATTTTACTGAGCACAAGTGCATTTGTTATGGAAATTGCACCGTATTTGATCAGAGCTATAACCCAGACAGGTTAAAAGGAAATTAAACTGTTTTCAAAAACCAATGGACAGAAAGGGCGTGATCAACTACTGGGAAATTGTGTAATCTAAATGTCAAATAAAGCAATAGTTTTAATTGGGGTTATCACATGCAAGTATGCTGCCGCCCCCATCTCAGATTTGTATTTGTATTTATTGTGTTTATATAGCGCTTTACTCCAAAGTGCTTTACATTATAACGACGAGATACATGGAAGATTAGAACAGTAGAAGCAATTTACAAGACATGAATCAAACCAACAAAACAGTGAGTAGAGCAATTAACCTGCGAGGGTAAACAAGAGAAGGAAGGGGGTGAGGAAGGGAAAGGAGGAGGGAGACAGAGTGGGTGTTAGGGTGAAGATGCAAGGAGGGGGAGGTAAGGGTAAGAGGAAAAGGAGCGAGTAGGGGGAGATGTGAGGGAAGAGAGAAAGTGAGAGGAGGGTATCAGGGTGGGGAATGGAGGAGAGATTTTAAGGAAGAACGGAAGGAGGAAAAGGTGGGGATACAGTGGATAGAGAGAGGTAGGAAGTTCCAGTGGAGGGGGGCAAGGAGCTGAAAGGAGCGGAAACGGGAAGAAGCACATGGGGAAGGGGGTACACTGAGTAGGAAGAGATTGGAAGATCAAAGGGAGCGGGAAGGGGTGTAGAATGAAAGGAGAGAGGAGAGATAAGGGGGCGCAAGATCATCAAGAGATTTAAAGACGAGACAGAGGAAATATAATTTATGTTGGGAGTGAAAGGGAAGCCAACCAAGGTAAGCTGGGGGTCGTGTAACTAGTTAAGTTAATTAGTTACTTAGTTACTAATTAGTTACGTTAACTTGTGGATTAAGTTACCTGGGAATCTAGATGGCGGGTCTGCATTGTCCAGTTGCTTTTCTGCACAACATTTATCTGTCCTTTTAGAGATTTTATGCCAAATTCCAGCAAAGTTTCCTCTGTTTGGGTGGCGGGGGATATTTACACCAATGGCTGATGGGATGCTTTTCGCTTGTTTAAACCAGTCCCACATTTGGCCCCCTTTCTGAGTGAATTATGTCCCAAGCTGCTGCATTGCATAAAACAAGCTCTCTTTTCGCATGAATACATAGCCAAGAATGTTTGTTTCATAAACCTGCTTTCCACCCTCGAGAGGTAGTCCGATCGTTGATAGCCCCATATCGCATATACCACATTTATTCTCCTTAAATGATACCCAAACCGTTTCTATTGGCCAATCCTCTATCGTGTTCTTGTTGAAGTATTCCCTGATTATTCCCTCCCGTACATGTTCAGAGGCTGTCGCTTACTGCGGCAGCAGGGTACACAATTTGAATTTGACTAGCAGTTGCTGAAACCAGATCCTGGTTATTCAGTTTAAATTAGTAAGTAAGAGCTACCTCTGGAGAAACCAAAGCTGTTGAATAGTGTTCTGCAAATGTAACCCCCATTAAGATGCATACTATAAGCTTACCAATTATATAACACCAACTATGCTTTAAATGCCTTCTATATGTGCCCTAATGCTCATTTATACATATTTCCATTCATATAGATTTAATATCATAGATATGTTTGCATAGCAGCAGTTGGCTTGGGGAGCCAAATGTAGCTGTTGGCGCCAATCAGGGCCTACGTCACGTTTAAAGTTCCACTGCAGCAACAGTTTGGGATTATTCATTGTTAATCGTATCGGACTGTAATCAGTGACCTAGGCAAAATGTCACATGAAATATTAAACCATCTGTGAACTGTAAATTATCAGTTGTAGAGGAGGAATACTGTTCCCCCAAGTAGAACTTGTACTGCTGGATCTCTGGGAGCAATAACCTCCAAATGTCTTGACAAATAAAATGACATTGCTTCTGACCGTAGCTACCTGGTACAGCAAGCAATTTTTGACTGATTGGCTGGTCTTTCTCGAAGTCAGTAACTACATTGTAGTCTCCTCCAATAATGCATCCAGATCCTGCTGCCCTTACATTAAAATATATTAAAAGAATTCTGGACGGTTGTAGTTTTGCCCACAAATGTTAATCCACAGGACCTTATGATTTGTGGTCCAAACATTAATTTCTACCCATCGACCCTCAACGTTCACCTTGGTATCGAGTAGTTTGAAGCAATCTGATTTATGAATGCTTGATATGTGCAGCCCAAAATCATTTTGGCCACATTACGTCTGTTTGCATAGGCAATAATTTTGCTTGCCCCACTACTGCAGTCTTTTTCCATTCCTAGACATGTATGTGACACTTGCATCCTGCATCACTAACACCACTTTTAGTTATCCTATTGTGCATAGTCTGTTGCACAGAAATTGTATTCTGATTTTGTCTCCAAGTTTGTGTGCCATGAGCATTGATAGATTTGCTGTTCTACAAATGTCCACTTGTCATAACCATTCTGAGCATACCAAACCGATTAGATGATTATTTGCATAGCTATCTGATAAAATGTATCTGTGCTCCCCCATCCCCATTCCAATCATCCAAATATTGACATCCTGAAACCCAATTTACCCTTAACAGAACAACATCAGCTCTTACAGGTAACATTACAATTTGCCATGAATCGCCTTTATGCAGTCCTGTGAATCAATTTCCTCACTCTTGGAGAATAGATTTTGCACACTCCACTACTCTCTTTATGTAGTTATTGGTTGATTTGAAACATTAGCACCAAAGTTAGTTAAGTATTTAGTTATATGGTAGTGAAGGTCCCACATCTTACCTTCTTTCGGTAGTTTGGGTAAACTTTGCTCATTAATAACGCATTTGGTGCCAGTTAGGAAAGATTTCTCATTTTGCAACTTTCCCTCCATAGTTTCTATCAACCCATCACCCCCCAATTCTTTTTGCTTGCTCTGTTTTTAAACCTGTTCTCATTTTTTGAAGGGAAGTCAAGCCTACAGCTTCCCTTCCCTTTTGCTCATTGTTAATGTGAAAACTAATCAGTCCATCAGACTATCAGTGCAAACTGTTTTCCTTTTGAATTCTTGAACTTTTTAACATTGCATACAGCACTTCGCAGTGCAGCGCAATGGTGATGCTTTTGTATCACCCTAGCCTTTTACACTTGTGATTTTTGTTTACTTTTATATGTGCCTAAAGACTAGCTGGTGGCAGCAGATGCATTTTTACCATGTTTGCATTGCTTTTAGTCTGCGTGTTACCGCATATGGCTAATAAATGTGGCTAGTTCCCAAAAATGGCCATGCCATGAGTTTTTCCTTTTTGCTTCTTTGGACAGATTGTTTGGGATTTTTCTCGCTTTGCCAGGTCAGGAAATCCCTTTTCCAGGGTTATGCACTTGCCCGGGAAAGCTGCTGCTTTTGCAGGCTATTGCTGCCTTTGTGTTGCCCCGGAAGGGGGTGGGACTCCACATCCGTAGTGCCAGAAAGTCTAGGTGTGGGGCAAATGTGAAACCAGTAATTGTTCCTGATTGAACAACTGCTGCTTGTTTGAATGGTGCCGATCCTTGCCGTTGGTGGGCTTGAACTTGTTTCCAGCTCGGATTTTGGATAAGAGGACCTCTGCAGCCATTTCTTCAGATCATCATTGGAGTCAGGAATCCCTTGAAGAAGCGCAGCCTGCTGAAGATCCAAATTCTACAAGTGGCCCAGCATCGCTTCTTCCTGTGTCTGGCCCGGTGAAGCCCTATTTGACCTACCTGATCTCCGAAGACCCTGAGCAGTGCTTCAGCCCTTGTACTAGTGAGCCTTCAGAAGTGTCCCAGGACTGCCTGGTGGACTGACCAGCTCTCTCCTGGCCTACCTTTCCAGAAGTGTCACTGTTACATGGTCAAGACCAGAACTTCAGTGGTCACCAGTTCGTGCCACAAGTCACCTTCTCCTCAAATTTCAGCATCTCCGCATTAAGGGAACTTTTCATGGAGCAGCTTCTGTGACTTGGAAGGATGCCTGTCATCTCATGCGTTACGGAGAAGGTCACTGGAACTTGCCTTTCTCCAAACTGGAGTGTCCTGTAGAGGTCGGCATCAGTGTTTCTTGCATTTCGTCCATCGACAGAAATTGTATCTTGCACCCTCATGGAAGAATCCTCAAACCTGTAACTCCTTTGCTGAATACATTATTTGGTGTATTTTGAACCTTGGGTGAATGTGTGTATTTGTTTCATAGAGTATTGTGCTATGGTTTATACTAGCTGTGTAAATTTAATTGTGTGCCATACTGTGGACTCATTGAGGACCCCTGACCCCACGCATTCTCTCCTGAGAATAAGCTTCGACTTCTCTCCATTGCTACCTTGATTGGGATTTGGCTAACTTCTAGGTTCCCTCTTCACTAGAAGTAGGGTGGCCTCCTAAAATATGTCCACCAGACCAGATTCTATAAATCCGTCTTGCATCAATCTATTTGCTTTCAGCCTTCCCTTTACCAGTACCACCCTCGCCACTCCGAGAGGTAATTTGTGTTGTTAGGCTCATTAATGGTCCAGGCTTATTTGTTCCCGTGGAGGTAATGATCCCTCTGCCACACTACTGTGGCTCTGGGGTGACGACCACATGGGAGATCCCCTCCCCTCAGGTCAGTCTGTGTGCATGCTAACCTGGACGCAAACATCCCCTTAACTGCCCATTCCCCATTCATCATTGTGATTTTTGCACACATCTGCGGTACAACATAAATGCCATATTTTGCCTCAAAGTAGAACAACCTCATAGCTGACACTCGTTCGATCCCCATGTATTGTTATCCCACATCTCAGAGGCTCGAGGATAGATGATGTAGATCCAGGGGTGGGGAAGGGTCTAACCAATTTGCCAAAACAAGTCTGCTTTATTTGTATGTTTCGTGAGGGTCGGGGTGAAGATGTACAGATGACATGTCTGTTAACAGAGCACAGCGTGCTTCATTGGAATTATGAATGCTGGTATCATTCTTCATTCGTCAATCTCTCATTGCCGTTTCCAGTGAGCCTCGATCAGATGTGCTCATTGTGTATAGCCTTGGTCAGGGATTTCAACAAAGTCCAGTACAACTGCAAAGTCTGTAAAGAAATGTTTTTGCCTTCAGTAAAATCCAAACTTAGTGGGTGTGCAACACAGCATACTTCATACATCGCTGCTGCAGCTTTTTTAAACACATTTTGTAAACATTTTCCGTGCTTGCTGAATCTCCAACGTTGGATCCGGATAAGAAGTAACTATTATCTGAGCCATAATTCAGCTCTCCTAGTTCCCTGACAGCTGCCATAATAGCTCGGCCATTATGCTTAAAACTTTTTGGGATGTGTGTGGCTTCCATTACTTGCAAAGAAGAATAGTGTAGTGACATTATATCGGTTGTAGTGTTCAGGAGCAGCATTGATTGCTGAGTCAATGAATGGCACAGCTGGACTGAATTTTACATGGGACTGAGCCTTATTCTGTTGAATACAGCACTAAAGGTGGAGTGTGGGGGGGGGTATAAGCAAGTCTTTCAATCCCAATGCAATGTTCTACAGTTGGGGCTCTGCAGAGCTTTACATGCAATCACATGCACATTAAATTGCATGCAGCCATATGAACATTTGTTAGACAAGTCAATGATGTCAGGCCAGTGGTCATTTTTACCATACTAACAAAACCATCACATACATGCAAATGTCCTGTCAGTTTCACAAGTGGTAGATATTGCATGATGGACCGAAGGATGGGAAAACATCAGGCTCAAGAAACATATGAGGGCAATCAGCTAAAATAAAAACGTTCAGAATTCCAGTTTCGCACTAGATTCATGGGAATCTTATATAGTGTGTTGTGTGAGAAACCTGAAGGAGTCACCCTGTCTAGGGATCTGTCATTCGGGTGACCAGGACACAGCCATCACTTTTGGATCCAGTTCCTGCGGGTGGACCAATGTGGGAGGATCACCTGGATGGGAGGTCCTTGGGGGAGAAGAAGTGGTACACCGGGTGAGACACAGTATCCCCCTTCTTTAAACACCTTTTCCCCCATCCTACCACGTAGGATATTCCAAAACACTTTCCCCTTCCCCCTTTTCTGACATGAACACCTTCACACAACACTATAGACAACAGACTAACACCGGAGCCGTTTACCTGACATGTCCCAATACAAGGGTCAGGCAAAGACAGTCAATTGATCAAAATCACACACCCCTGACGGCCTTTTCCCTTTCCCACAGGGATGAAAGATGGAGCACGACAGCACCCTACAAGCAAAGCAGACTGCACGACTTGAGAGCTAACTCAGCACGGCAGTTCAAGAGAAGGAGAAAGACAATGCGCTTCTCGAGTATACCAAGGGGATAAGTGACCTTGCCCTTATCGACAGAGACCTGTGAAGCCTCAAGAGAAGGAATTGTAAGACCCCAAACAATAGCCTGCCTGTGTTGCAGCAGATGTGAACAGTACCCGGGCGCCTCTTCCGCTGACAGCCAAGCCGAGGAGAGACACATGGCCAATGGTACCGGCCTTGACTCTACAGAAAAGAAAGCAAAGCAGTTCATCAAAGCCGCTGCGTCGAGGGGAGAGCCGATAAAGAAACCGAACTGTGTTGAACAAAAGTAGCAAGCGGCTAACTGAATTTGAATGAACAAAGAACTATTGATGTAAGGAAAGGGGAAAGCCAGCATAACAGAATCAAACACCACATGGGTGTTCACTTGAGAAACGCAAGGCGATTACCCTGCTGTTGAACCACAGTAACCATAAGGATTTAGGAAAAACAGAAGGGGGGTCAAAGTGGTCATACAGGGGTCTTGTCAAATCCTCAGTACAGTTGAAAGTCTTTGACCATCAGATGATTGGGAAATTAAAGGGAAACAAATCCTGCATGGTAAGAAGAGTGCACGAAGAGTACGTTATAAAGGTTGGCAAGAGTGAACCCGGCAGAGGGATGCTAACAAGAGGGGACGAAATCTGAAATCCCATGAACATTGTGTTGACAGGAGTGAACCCAAAGGAGGGAGGCTGGCAATTAATAAGTGGTCCGAACCCAAAGGAGGGAGTTCCAGGGGTGGAAAGTCACCCTAACTACCATATGAAAAGAACCGTTTAAATGAGTTGTCGAGTACAACTGACGGGTCTGCGCCCAGAAGAAGGGGACCGAGAGGTGAAGCCATCACCCAAAGCCATACGAGGAACTGAACTTTGCGTTTGTTTGAAACTCTCAGGCCCTCGAAGGCAAGAGACTTTTTATTGAAAAGAGACTTTAACCATCGAAGAACCTGATAGCTGGAGCAGAACTGTCGACTTGTGCTGGGAAAGCTAGAGTGTGTATTGTGCTTAAGAGACCCACCTCGTCCCGTGCTGAAAACGTGGCAAAGGGAGACACCTGGAAATCACAAATCCTGATTTATTATTTGTGAACACTTCTTTCTTTATTGAAAACCCTATCCCACACTCTTTCTATAATTAGTTGTAAGGATTTGAAACAGGTTTTATTTAGTATAGGCCTTTTTACTTTGACAAGACGCAAAAAGGACAGCCTTATTTTTTATTTGATGGTCTGCACTTGCTCCCATCTTAGTTTTAGGTTAGGTTTTTTTCCACCCTGCACTTACTGTTTCATAAACACCCTTGCATCGTGATCACTTGTCTGTCTTTATTGTTGCCACCATGAGTTCCTTACAGTTGCAATACACTGCATTGTGTGCTCTTGTAGTAAGTATTTCAAATTGCTGTGGTTAGGCATTGGGGCACAGATGTCCTTAACGGTAGCTCAAGTATAACTAACCTATTAGAGAGGACCCGTTGTTAGGGAAGTTTTCTCTTTGAGCAACTTTTCCTCTATATTCTATGGACCCCCAAACTTTGCTTTTGTTTTTACACCTTGTTTTGACTTTTTCCAGTGAAGCCTTCAGGCCTTTTGCTCATTTGTAATGGGGAAACTGACTAGTCCTTCGTTCCATCAGTACTGGGAAAACTGTGTCCCTTTTTCTTTTTACATGTTCCCTATTTTGGGTAACTTTCTCATATTACACAATGCATCTTCCAATGCAGTGCAATGGGGATATGTTTGTATCACCCTAGACCTACACTCAAAATATTTTTGGTTACTTTTAAATGTGCCTAAAGACAAGCTGGTGGCACCAGTTACATTTTTACCATTTTACTGTATTTTTTGTTGGCTCTCAAGTTTACCATGTTTGGCTACTAATTGCGGCTAGTCTCCTAACATGGCCGTGCCACAAGGTTTTTCGCTTGTTCTTTCAACATTTTGTTCTTTTGCCTACTTCCTGTCTTGCCAGCTCAAGAAATTCTTTTTATGGTCATGCGCTTGCCCGGGAAAGCCTTGCTTTCCTTGGGCTAGTGGAGGCCATGTGGGCTGAGACTCTCTGGTCCCATCCACAAACTGGTTTCTAGAGTGTATGTATGAGTTTCACCAACTGTGGTCCCTGATTGGACCACTGCTGGGTTTGTGTGAGGGGAAGATCTTCCATTGGTTGGGCTGACTTTCTGTGCTCACCTGAACTTTAGGATAAGAGGTCCTGCAGCCATTTCTCCAGATCTGAAGAGGAGCCAAGTATCCTGTTTAGCTGTACAGACAAAGGAAGACCCTTGGACCGATCATGAAGAGATCTGGCGACCAAATATTGAGAGGCTGCGAGATGGGCAAATGAACCACAACTGAGAACCTGGCTAGATGCCATCAAGCGGCAACCAGAGGCTCCAACAGACTTACTCACCCACTTCGCCTTTCTGCTCCTCCAACTCTGGATCCCTTATGGACACTATCTAACCAGTGCGCAAAAGCACAACTCGCCACAGAACACTATCACACACCCAAGGCTCCGAATCTCACCCATACGGTTACAACGCACAGGGCCTCCTGCACAAACTCCCACATGCAAAACAACACTCGGACACCAGTTCCTCCTGTTTCTGAACCTAGCCTCTCATCCTTTACTCACTAACCTCCCCACACCTTCTCTTGCAGAGCCATGTGAGCACCTGGAAGCCGCCCCTGGGTGTTAGCCACGCGCGGTATAAATCAACGTAACATAACATCGAATGGATTGTGTCCTCCCACGTATTCCTCATGTTTGATATTCAATATCCAGCTTCAGCTGCTTTGGGAAATTTCTTTTCGGTGGAGGGTGCTGTGCGTCAATGCAGTCGACTCGATGTCCTTCGAGGGGCTCCGTCTCGAGGATTTCGTCATCAAAGGCATATATAGCGCGTGCAGCGCACATTGCCTTCAGTTACATTTTTCTGATTAAGTTTACGCTTCTAGAACTACAGCACGCTTCAGTATTTTGAGGGGAATGGGTCCTCTGACGTATTCCATATCTGACAGTAATCACCACAGCTGTGCTGCTTCGGAAAATCTTCGGCGTCCTGCGTCGTAGACGTCGATACGCCGCCCTCGAGGACCTCCTCCGACGGCCGACATCACTGGATGTTATGTTCTAAGTAGGACGCATGACGCCCGTAGCCTCGGTTCCGTTTTTTCTGCGAACGTGTTCGCTTCGGAGATCTCGGCGCGCCTCGACTATTTGGAGTTCCTGTTCTTTCTCGGTTCTTTGAACCTGTTCGTATTGTGAAGTCTTTCTTCGTGAAGATGTCTACCTCGTCTTCCACACCGCGTCCGGGCTTTAAGAAGTGCGGGGACTGTGGGTCCAAGATGGCGGTAACAGACTCGCATGACGCCTGCCTCTGGTGCCTCGGGGAGGCCCATGACACGGATGACTGTGTCGACTGCCAGTCGCTCACGTCCAAAGCCTTGCGGGAGCGCAAGAAGAAGTTATCGATAGGTAAGGTGTCCAAACCACGGAAATCGAGGTCTGCGGGGCTTTCGACGGACGATTCGAGGGGCGACTCTCTGCGTCGTCGCCGGAAGTCCAGTGGGTCTCGGTCCAGGAGTCGGTCCCGCCACTCCTCTGCCTCTTTGAGGCACTCCCAGAAGCCCCATCATCGGTCGCCTTCCCCGTCCTCATCCGAGGACTCCGCCAGTCGGCTCGTCGCTTACCCCACCAAGCAGGCGACGATGGAGGAATGGGCTTCCTTCGGGAAGAAAATGTTGGCAATTCTCAAATCGCAGGGCACTGGTCCGTCCGCGCCTCCGAGTGGGGTCGGTCGTGATCGGTCGAGAGATACTGCTCACACGCCTTCGAACTCGGGTGGTCGGCACGATTCGCCAGAGAGGTCCCGCTCGGATAAGGGGAATCGTTCTCATCATGCCCGTTCCAGGTCCCGGTCCTCGACGCACTCGAAACTGTGTGAACCTGAGGTCGTCGACGGACTCTTTCAAGGCCCCGCCTCTGAAGAAGTCAACGCCATCGGTGCCCAGGCTGTCGAGGGACCCGCTCGGGGCTCCGGCCTCAGACGGTGTCGACGCCATCAATGCTGTCAGTGCCGCGTTTCCGTCGACGCCGATTCACTCGACGCCTTTCGAGGCAGTTTTGACGGGGGTTCCCTGGGGCTCGGTGGAACCACTTAGAAAGGCTCTGGCAAAGGTCAAGCATGGCTTTGTTCCACATTCTGTGCCTTCTTACTGCCAGCTTGAGTTTATTTCAGAGGTGGATGAGGGCTCTGATGATGGCATTGTTCCGGATAAGGTGCCGGATGAGATTCTCTCGGGCCATAGCCAAATTGAGGACCTGCGGCAGTCCCTGCACGATGCCAGTGGGCTGGACACCACTCCAGAGGTGGAGTTTTGTAGGCCTGAGCCTGGCACTCATGACTCCTCGTACCGGTGCCTTATGTCCAGGGTCACTGAGTACTTGGGATAGTCTGCTCCCCCAGGGGATTTTCTTCAGGATGACCTTACGGATATCCTCGACCAAGGTCCACCAACTGACCCGGTACTGCCGTTCCATATGGCTCTAGAGAGGAGGGTGGCGGCGGCTTGGCGAAAATACCGCCCAGCCAGTAGCGACCCCTGCTACTTGACGAAGCACCCCACTCCGGAGAGTTTGGTGGTGCAGGCGGCTACGGCCCCGGCAAAGCAGGCGTCGTATCCTACCATCCCTCCTGATGGGGACGACGAGCGTTTTGACGGCTGGGCGAAGAAAGTGTTTTCTTCAGGGGGTATGAGGCTTCAGGCAGCCAACTCCCTTTCACGCACACTCTGTGGAACTCTGTTTCCTTAGCGGCTAAACATATTCTCGAAGGGGACGAACGGGATGGTTTCCTTGTCATGGTTCAGGATGGCAAGGATGCCATGTGTGAAGCCGTTCAGTCGGGTTTGGACATGGCAAATTGCGTCAGCCGGTCCATGGCGGCGAGCACCGTGATACGCAGGTTTGCGTGGTTGCAGAAGTCGGGGTTTGCTCCTGATGTTCAGGCCCGGCTCCTCAACATGCCATTTGATGGGGAATATCTTTTTGGCAGCAAGGCTGAAGAGAGCCTTGAGAAGTTGCAGACCTCCAAAGCTGTAGCAAAGTCGTTGGGCGCTGCAGTCCGGCAACCTCCGCCTTTTCATCCTAGGGGACAGCAATGGAGGGGAGGTTCCTTTCGTTATTTCTCATCCTTTGGTAAAGTGAGAGGAGCTGCCAGTCAAAGGGGCCACCGTAGGAATGCCAGAAGTGGAAAACAAGGTACTCAAGGTGCCAAGGCCACTCGGACTGTTGCCTCTTTGCCCTCAGGCAACGCCACAGCCGCTTCAGCTCAGTCACGAGGCCATGTCCCATGGTTCGCTGGTTGGGGGGGAAGGCTGGCGCAGCATCTTGCAGATGCCATCACTTCAGATTTGTGGGTTCTGGAGATCATAACCCACGGCTACTGTCTTCATTTCCAGCAGAGGCCTCAAGACAATCCACCGGGGAATCTCTCTTTGAAGAGTCTGGATCCGCTCCTTGCGCAGGAAATTCAATCCCTGCTGGAGAAAGGCACCATAGAACTGGTGCCTGTAGCGGAGAGGAACAAGGGATGGTATTCCCCTTATTTTTTGATTTCCAAGAAAGACTGGGGGATTGAGACCCATCATGGACTTGTGCGGTTTGAACAAACTCCTCAGGAAGGACAAGTTCAAGATGGTTACTCTCAAGTCCTCCAGGCCCTTCAACTTCAGGACTGGTTGGCATCTCTCGACCTTAAGGACGCTTATTTTCATGTGCCGATACATCCAAAGCACAAGAAGTGCTGGAGGTTCGCGGTTGGCGACTCGCACTTTCAGTTTCAGGTCCTGCCGTTCGGATTGACCTCCGCCCCAAGGGTCTTCACCAAGCTCATGGTAGTGGTGGCAGCGCACCTCAGGAAAGGGGAGATTCACGTCAACCCCTACCTGGACGATTGGTTGATCAGGGCGCGCTCTCCCGAGCAAGTCCTGGATCATCTGTCAGTCTCCTGCCACTCCCTCCACAAGCTGGGCTTCTCCCTCAACTTAAAGAAGTCCCATTTGACACCAATTCGGAGGCTCCAGTACATCGGAGCAGTGCTCGACACGTCTCTGGGGCAGTGTTTTCCTCCCCAGGTGAGGGCTCATCACATTCAGCAGATGGTGCACAAGTTTCAGTTTGCCCAGAGTCTCCCAGCGTTAGAGTTCTTGAGATTGCTCGGCTTCATGGCATCCTGCATTCTTCTGGTGCCAGAGGCCAGGTTGGGCATGAGATCTTTGCAATGGGCACTCAAGCTCCAGTGGTCTGTCCTCCGGCAGGATGTCGGTCCCTGTTCATGTGCCGTCCTCGGTCGCCCAGGACCTTCTGTGGTGGGCCGTCGAAGACAATCTGATGAAGGGGGCTCCATTTTGGCTACCCTGGCCAGAGGTGACGATCGTGACGGATGCATCCCTCACGGGATGGGGAGCTCATGCCAACGAGTTGACAGTCAGCGGTCGTGGCTTTTCTGCTGACTGTGCGAGGGAAGAATGTCCTGATCCTGACGGACAACACGGTGGCCATGCACTACTTCAACAAAAAGGGGGGGTGGCAGGGTCACTTCCTCTGTG
This sequence comes from Ambystoma mexicanum, assembly GCF_040938575.1. Lineage (NCBI taxonomy): Eukaryota > Metazoa > Chordata > Amphibia > Caudata > Ambystomatidae > Ambystoma > Ambystoma mexicanum. The sequence goes on from NC_090921.1 coordinate 990,866,175, forward strand.
CAGGGAGACGATGCAGCTCTGGTTCTGGGCAATCCAGCAGGAAGTTCCGATCTCGGCAGTTCATCTGGCCGGAGACGAAAACGAGACGGTGGACGCTCTGAGCTGGCAGAGTGCGATTTCTCACGAGTGGGAGTTGGCTCAGGAGATTCTCCTGGAGATCTTCGCCATTTGGGGGACCCCTCACGTGGATCTCTTCGCCTTCAGTGTCAACCGGAGGTGCGAGAGGTTCTGCTTGTGGGAATTTCCTCCAAAAAGAGCCTTAGGAGACGCGTTTGTGGTGGAGTGGTCATTCCCACTGCTGTACGCGTTTCCTCCAGTCCCTGTCATCCCGCAAGTACTGCGGAGGTTACGGAGGTTCGGTTCCCGGGTGATCCTCATTGTTCCGGCGTGGGCCCGGAGGACGTGGTACCCGGACCTTCTCGACTTGTCTATCTGCCCTCCACGTCGTCTTCCCTACCGAGATGATCTGCTCTCACGGGAGGGGGGGGGTCAGGTTCTCCATCCAGAGGTCAGATCCCTCAACCTTCACGCTTGGTTTCTGAAAGGTTGAGGTATAAGGATTGGGACCTCCCTGAAGACGTGATGGAGGTGTTGCTCTCGGCCAGACGGCCAGCAACAAAGTCCCTGTGCCGTTGGCGTAAGTTCTGCGACTGGTGCAGGGTTAAAAATGTGGATCCTTTTGCATGTGACATTCCCATGTTTCTGTCTTTTTTGCTTTCTTTGGCCCACAGGGGCAAATGGGTACCGTTAAAGGTTACCTGGCGGCGCTGTCCATATTTAAGCGCTCGTCTGAAGAGTGTTCCTATTTTAAAATTCCTTTAATTTCTCAGTTTCTGAACGGGCTCACTAATGTGTTCCGTCCGTCACCTTTCCAGGTGCCCGGTTGGGATTTGAACCTTGTTCTCAAGTTTCTGATGGGTGCTCCGTTTGAGCCTTTGCATTCATGCCCTTTGAGGCTGTTAACTCTTAAAACTGTTTTTTTCGTTGCGGTCACTTCCGCTCACAGAGTGAGTGAGTTACAGGCACTTTCAGTTAAGCCACTCTTCACTGTGTTTCATAAGGACATGGTTGTCCTTAGAGTTTGTCCTTCCTTTCTTCCGAAGGTGGTGTCGGAATTTCATTTGGGCCAGAAGGTGGTGGTTCCGGCGTTTTATCCTCCTCCACATCCTGGTAAGGAAGAGGAGTCTCTCCATCGGCTTGGTCCTAGGAGAAGAACAAAGTTATGGCAGAAAAAGCCACGAGTCCACAGTGCTTATACAGTGATTAAGAAAATAAACATCAAGGCTATGGGTATCTGGGCGGTGTGGGTGTACTGCCAATACACATCCACAGGAATAGTTGAAGAAAAACAAAGGTGTTCCCAGTCTTGCTGCGCCAAGAAATTATAATTAGTTGTTTGTGCAAAGAGAAGCCTCTATTGTTTGTGCCAGATACAGTTCTCGAAATGCCTCACAGTTGCGGAAAGCTCAATGACTGTTTGTTTCAGTCTACTAGTGTTACCATTGCAACTGCGAGGCATTTCGAGAACTGTATCTGGCATTGTCCTACTCTAAATGTGGAGTTCTTATTGCTGCAACCTAAGCCTCTGATGAAAAGCTGTACACAGCTTGAAACACGTGTCAGGCTTCTCTTCGCACAAACAATAAAGGCTTCTCTTTGCACAAACAACTAATTATAATTTCTTGGCGCAGTGAGACTGGGAACACCTTTGTTTTTCTTGGTCCTAGGAGAGCGTTAAGCTTTTATATTTCACGCATGTCCCGGGTCAGAGTGGACGATCAACTCTTCATTGGTTACGCTGGAAAGCGTTTGGGACAAGCTGTGATGAAACAGGCTTTGTCTCGCTGGATTATTTTGGCTATCTGAGGGTTACCGCTTGGTGGGTAAGGACCCACCGGTTGGCTTACGGGCCCATTCTACCAGGGGTATGGCTGCCTCTACTGCCCTACAGAGGGGTGTTCCTATTCGTAACATCTGTGATGCAGCCACCTGGGTTTCGGTACATACTTTTGTATGTCACTACTCCCTAGATCCCATCCGGGGGCAGGATCTCGCCTTTGGCAAGGCGGTCCTTTACTCCGCAATTTGATTGGGCATTCTAAATTTCTGTTTTCTAAATTCTTTTCCCACCTCCTTGCGCTTGTACTGCTTTGGGAGTCTGTCATAGATATGGAATACGTCGGAGGACCCAATCCCCTCGAAAAACAAGTTACTCTCTTACCTGGTAACGTTCTTTCGATGGGATGATCCGACAACGTATGCCATATCGCTCCCTCTCTGCCTTCCCCGCTACAGAATTTCTTATGCGATTGCAGCTTATGTTTCCGCAAGGCTTTGTGGGTCAGACTGGCAGAAGACTGGTGCCACACGTTCTGGGGGAAAAAACTACAACTGAGGCTACGGGCGTCATGCGTCCTACTTATAACATCCAGTGATGTCGGCCGTCGGAGGAGGTCCTCGAGGGCGGTGTATCGACGTCATGGACGCAGACGCCGAAGATTTTCCGAAGCAGCACAGCTGTGGTGATTACTGTCATAGATGTGGAATACGTCGTCGGACCATCCCATCGAATGAAGAACGTTACCAGTTAAGAGTAACTTGTTCTTCCTTCGTGAAATATACGAAAATGTCTCCATCTTCGATACGACTACCCCAAAGACCGGGTTCAAAGTGTCAAGACTGCGATGCCAAGATGTCGCTGACCGATCCGCATCAACTATGCTTGTGGTGTCTCGGTGTGGAGCACAAGACCTTGGCCTGTTCGAAATGTCAACCGATGACTGGAAAAGCTCTGAAGCAGTTTAAGGGGAAATTGGCGGTAGGTAGATTGCCTAAGGAATCCCAGTCGAAGAAACCTTCTTCTGACGATGCGAGAGGCGACTCTCCTCGAAGAAAGAAGGCAAAGAGGTCCAGGCAAGGAATGGCTCCCACCACTCCTCGTTGAGCAAGTCGAACAAGAGGCACCATAAGTCGCCTACTTCGACGTCCTCATCTGACACCTCTCGAGAGAGGTATATCCTGTCCCACTAATGCCTCCACTCCTGCTGAATGGGAAGCATTAAGGCTATAAATGCTCAAAATATTTGAAAAACAGAAACCCTCGACAAGCTATGGTCCTACCGTGCCTTCTAAAGCCGGTAAGGAAAGGGCTGAAGCCAAATCCTGCGCGCCCTCGAGCCCGGGACGAAGGCCAGATCCACATCAAGAGCTGTTGAGGCCTCGGCAAGATGAGAAATTATCGAAGGATCCTCTAAGTCAAAAGACAAGTCGAGGTCATCAATGCCAGCTGCGGCATAGACGCCAGCAGGCCCATCGACACCAGTGGCGCCATCGAATTCGAAAACGTCTTCATCGAAGACATCGATGACTCCTCGAGTGTCAAGCTCAAACCTTTTGAAGCCTTCACCTCTACCGGAGAAAACCTCTCACTCCTTTACCAAGCAAGGATTACTTTAAGTCTCTAACCTGTATTTATGAGGACGATGAGCCATCTGATAATGATGCACCATTTGGTTTACAGTATGGCACACCAAATATCCCGGATAGCTTAATATCGGAGGAATCCAGGCTGAAGGACCTATATGAAAATATGACTGCAAACAGCCAGTGGAATGGACACTTCACCAGAATTAGGTAAGCCTGAGTCTGATGAACATGCATATGCCTCATACAGGCAGTTGATGTTTAAGGTAGTAGATTACCTGGGATGGAGCAGACCTGCCCTCCCCTTCGAGCAGGATGATTTTACAGACATCTTAGATCAAGGTACTCAAAAGGATCCCATTTTACCTTTCCACATTGCTCTTCAGAAAAGGGTAAGTGCCAATTGGGAAACACCAGAGTGAAGTCCAGCAGTAAATAAAGAACTTGACAAGAAAATACAGGCCATCCAGTAGTGACCCCAACTACTTATCGAAGCACCCTACCACAGAAAGTCTGATGGTGCAACCGCAACCTCAAAACAAGCAGCTTATCCAACCGTCCCACCGGATAGGGATGACAAAAGGATAGGTGCTTGGGCAAAAAAAGTATTTTCTGCAGGCAGCATGGCTCTTAAGTCGGCCAACTCCACGTGTGCCTTGGAGAAAATTTCAAACACTCTATGGGACTGCATTTCTATGGCGGCTGAGCATATTCCCGAAGGGGAGGAAAGAGACTGTTTTGCTTCGCGATTGTTAGGGATGGCAAGGAAGCCATGTGCAAGTCTCTTCAGTCGGGTTTGTATTCTGCTGACAGCATCAGCAGAGCCATGGCGGCAAGCACCAGACGGTCAGTCCAGACTTCTTAACATGCCTTTTGACGGGTCTCATCTTTTTGGCAGCAAGGCTGATGAAAGCTTTGAGAAGCTGCAGTCCTCAAAGGCAGCAGCCACATCTTTGGGTGCCACTATTAGGCAACCTCCACCTTTTTGCCCAAGTGGACATTCCTGGAGGGGTAGATCATTTTGCTACTAATCCTCAGTTGAAAGAGCGAGAGGAATGGTTGGTCAAAGAGGCCAAAGAAGATTCCCTTGTGGTGGACAAGGGAGAGGTGCAAAGTCAGCTCAATCAGCAGCGTCTTTACCAACAGCCACTGTTTCAGCCGGCTCAAAACCTCTCTGAGGTCTTGAGTCACAACACCCCTTTGGGAGGCAGACTATCTCAGCATCTGAAAGAATGGCAAGGCATTACTTCGGATGCTTGGGCACTAGAAACCATAGCCCAAGGTTACTGCCTCCCCTTCATTCTGAGACATCAGAACCATCCACCGGGGAACCATTCTTTGAAGGTTCCAGATCCGTTCTTTGTGCAGGTAATGTTGACCCTGCTAGAGAAAGGTGCTATGGAGCAGGTACCTGAACGGAGAGGAACAAAGGATGGTATTCTCCATATTTCATAATCCCCAAAAAGGATGGAGGACCGAGACCCATCTTGGACTTGAGATACTTGAACAAGTTCCTCAGGAAGGACAAGTTCAAGATGGTCACATTCTCATATCCTTCAGGCTCTCCAACTCCAAGATTGGATGGTGTCATTGGACCTTCAGGATGCTTATTTTCATGTGCCAATCCACCTCAAGCACTAAGTACCTGAGGTTCGTCTTTGGCGGTTCCCATGATCAGTTTCGAGGTCTGCCGTTTGGCCTGACCTCCGCCTGAGGGTTTTCACCAAACTCATGGCAGTGGTGGCAGCGAGCCTTAGTAGAGGGATGATACATGTCTACCTCTACCTGGACGATTGGCTGATTAGGGCGCGTTCCCCCAAACAAGTCCTGGATCATCTCAACATCACTTGCCACTCTCTCCACAGACTGGGCTTCTCCCTCAATTACAAGAAGTCCCATATCACACCACTCAAAAGATCCAGTTAATCAGTGCAGTACTGGATACATCCTTGGGAAAGAGCTTGCCACCCGAGGTGAGGGCTCAAGACAGTTTGCAGATGCTTACCAAATTTCACAGTGCCCAACGTCTCCTGGCCTTTGACTTTTTGAGGTTGCTCGGCGTCATGGCATTCTGCATTTTTCTGGTGCCAGAGGCTCGCCTGAGAATGAAATCCCTTCAGTGGGCTCTCGGGGCACAATGTTCTCGGTTCTTTGCAACATGTCGCACCTACTTCAGGTTCCAAGCAGGGTCACACAGAATCTCCTGTGGTGGGCCTGCGAGGACAACATTCTGAAGGGAGAACCTTTTTGGCAACCATTGCTGGAGATAACGGTAGTGACGGACGCCTCACTCACTGGGTGGGGAGCCCACACCAACGATCTGACAGTCGGCAGTCGTTGGTTTCTATCGGAGTCAAAACTACACGTCAATCTTTTGGAGCTGAGAGCAATCAGACTGGCGCTGAAGGCTTTTCTACCCTCTGTTCGGGGAAAGAATGTCCTGATAATGACTGACAACACAGTGGCCATGTACTACCTCAGCAAGAGAGGTGGTGTAGGGTCACTACCACTGTGCAGAGAGGCAATGCAGCTCTGGGCAATTCGAGAAGGAATCTCTGTCGGGAGTTCACCTGGCCGGAGAGAAAAACACGGCGGCGGACGCTCTGAGCAGGCAGAGTACAGTCTCCCACACGTGGGAGCTAGCTCAGGAAGTCCTTCAAGAGACCTTCACCCTTTGGGGAACCCCTCAAGTGGATCTGTTCGCGACCAGTGTCAACCAGAAGTGCAAACTTACTGCTCCAGGGAATTTCCCCCAAGAGGAGCTCTAGGAGACTCGTTCATGGTGGACTGGGAGTTCCTCCAGTCCCCGTCATTCCACACATGATCAGGAGGTTGAGGAAGTTCGGGAAATCCATGATCCTAATTGCCCCGGAATTGGGCCAGGAGGCTGTGGTACCCGAACCTTCTGGACATGTCCATCTGCCCTCCAATACGTCTTCCACAAAGAGAGGACCTTCTCTCGCGAGTGGAGGGTCGGGTTCTCCATCCAGAGGTCAAGACACTCGGCCTTAACGCATGGTTTCTTAGAGGCTGGTTATTCTGATAAGGATTGGGACCTCCAGAATTATGTTATGGAGATTTTTCTTTCGGCCAGAAGGCCAGGAACTAAGTCTTTGTGCCGTTGGAACTAATTCTGCAGCTCGTTCAGGGAGGAATGTGGACCCTTTGCTATGTAAAACACCAGTGGTGTTGTCCTTTCTGCTGTACCTAGCCAATCTGGGGCTCCAGGTTGGAACATTCAAAGGCTATTTGGCGGCGCTATCCATCTTCAAGCGCTCGTCTGAAGAAACTTCATTTCGAGGGGATTGGGTCCTCCGACGTATTCCCTATTCAAAAAATATTCCATAGGTGCCCCTCTGCGAGAATGATCACGGCCCATTGACCTGTTCTATGGGCAGGTACCCACTGGAGAGTCCGCAGCCACACTTTAGCTCACTGTACCTTTCACAGATGGCAAATACCATTTGCATATCAGTCTTTGTCCCACTCACATGGGCAGTCCAGCACTGAAATGCTATGGCAATTCCCTTCTGAACAAGAGTACCAATTCAATTTAGGGTTGGACTGTACAAGTTAGGGTTATTATTCCTGTAGACTGTTTGTGCTATAACTAATGACTTAACTTACCTTTCAGTTATTGTGGGGGTGAATTTATTATTCTGCACTGACTGTATATTTGTTTTTATATTAGTGGTATTGTATGATATTATTACCTGTTACGAGTCATTTGTATAGTGTGTTCTTTGGACAATAATAAATATAGTATTTGTATACTTGCTGTCGAATTGTAATCCTTGATTGCTCATTGTGTGGACTCGTTGTGGATCCCTGGCCCTATTTACCTCTCCTGAGACTAAGCTTTGCCCATTCTCCTTACTACCTTGATTGGTTTGGCTGACCTCCCAGAGTTTCCCTGTTCACTATAACTAGGGTGGCCTCCTAAACTCTCTCCAGCAGGCTAAACTTTAGAAATTCATCTCAACACTCATAATAAGAGAATACATTGAAATAGTCCTACCCTGTAGATCTGTAGGTCTCCACAGCTCTTTGTGTCGATACCCAGCTGCACTTGTGACATGGAAGAGTGATCATTGGATGCATGTATGGTTTTTGGTATTTAGACTGATGGAAAATATGAGGGGTGGGGGGATTATAGTGAGATGCCCATATTGCCTAGCAAAACGTTTGTGGATGAAATTACTAATGTAGTGGAAGTATTAAATTCATTCAGATAACAAATGTTTCTGCTCAAGAGTGTCTGGGAATTTGGGGTTGGAGGGCTTCTAAAAGTAGAAATCATACTGGGTTCATTCATACAGATAGCCAGAGGGTGTGGTTTGCTAATGTGCAGCCTGCTAACTGATGTCCGAGCCATCAGCCTGTGCAGAATGAGTGTTGCAGGGAAACTTAAGGAAAGACAATACAATCTCCCTCCCCACGAGCCATACGAGGATGGCCTCAGGTGGAGAGTAGAAGAAATGGTAGGCGAGTGACTTGGAGATTTAAGAGGGAGAAGAGATTACCCCTGAGAACTGCAGTGTTGTGGTGTCAGAATGTGTCTGTATTCCTCCTGCCTGTGCGTGGTCCCAAACATGTAGGAGACCAATTCAGAGGGCTCATTCACATCCCAACTTGCTTGTGGTGGGAGTTGGTTCACCAAGGGGGCGTTGTTACAAGTGTTCTGTGGGTGCGCTCCACTATAATGACCTTTGATGGCTGTGCCCCAGGTAGCAGCTGATGTATTAACTCTTGTATATAATGTCTGTTGAGATGGATTGCTAGAATCTGGCCTCGTGGACAGATGCCAACCTAGTTATAGTGAATAGGGGAACTCTGAGAGGTTATCCCTAACCCAATCAAGTTAAGCGTGGAGAGTGGTCAAGGCTTAGTCTCGGGAGACAGTGAGTGGGGTCAGGGGTCCACACAGTGAAGCACACAATAATTCGATTTAGACAGGCGAGTACAAAAATACTCTAATATGCTGAAGGTTTGTAAGTATGCATACAATAATTTAGACAACTAAAAGAAGGTACGTAGTGATGCAATAGAATCAAACCAGTTGACAAGAATTATGCCCTAACTTTATAAGTCCAATCCCTATGATGTTTGGGGTCTTGTGCCCAAAAGACACAAATCTCCGTCTTATCTTTTTACGAGAAGGGACAGATGCTGAAAGAGTTCTTGTACTGGTTAAAATGTTCCAGAAGATATTCAACAAATTACAGGTAGGTAAAATATTATTCCAATCTGTTCGTTTTTTTTTTCTCTCCCAAAGTCCTGTCTGTGACAAGACTTTAGAAAACCCACTTTGGACAAACATGGTTGCATTCCTTAGCTTTAGACTGAGCTACCCAAAGGTTTGGTAGCTGTGGATGAGCTTTAGTCTAGGAGGGAGGAGGACTGTAGTGAGGCACACAGAACTCGGACCATTTACTTAGTTCAAGGAAACTCTTGAGTTATATAAAATAAAACGTATTTATTTATACACACCAAGGCTTGTACCATTCAAGTAAGGTAAGTACCATCACACAATAATATAATAGAGCAGTTGCAATGTTCAGAGTTGGATACTTCAAAATCGCAATAATGGTAACAAATCATATAATCAAACCTCCTGAAACATATATGCAAACCGCACTGAATTGCTTTAAGAAGTGTCCTAAGGCAAGGCAGAGCACAATGGTTTGTCCACCCTAATGTAGGCCCTGGAGGGGTGTGAGATGCAGCGATCTGCAGCCCCCAGAAAGACAGGATCAATAAAGCAATGCCTTTAAGAAAAGACCCCGGTTCAGGTTTCCTGGTCTTAGTGACAGGAATGAAGAACTTGGAATGGATCTGGCAATTGCTTTAGTGTGGTCGGATGCCCAGCAGAGAATCATTGTAGCACTGGCTTGTTGGTGCCCTTTTCAAGGCTCTGGTGAAGGAGGGTTGTCGTACGTTAGACTTTGCTCTTGTTGTCAGTCCTTGTCTCGGCTCATAGTACTTTTGGGAGCAGCGTCCAGTGTCTGGAGCTCCAGAAGGATGCCCACAAAATTCAGACGACCGAAGACGTTGCACTGCAAAATGGTGCAAGACCGCAGGCATTGGAGAATTGCAGGCTGTGGAGGTCGCAACTCTTCCAGGGAGGGTGCAAAATGCAGTTTGTGTTGGGACTTGTTAGGCCCACCAGTCCTAGGGAGGAAGTTGTCCTCTTTGGAGCTTCGCTTTCGTACAGAATTTGAGATTGGGACAGCAGTAGTTACTGAGGCGCCCCTGGCGGGCACTGGAAGTGGTTGTGGATGTCCTTCGTCAGAATCTTGGTACCAGTGGTTGACTGAGTTTCAGCTCCAGGACCCTCAGATCGATCCACGAACAATGGTAGAGTCCACCAATCATCACTCGTGCACCCTTCAAACTTGTAGGGTGTGGGGGGGGGGGGTGGCTGTCCAAGGGGGACAGCCAGCTTCCCAGTGCAAACTGGTTCCAGGCAGGCACACTGCAGGACAAAGACCAGGGGAGTTGTCACCTCCCCTCAAGACCGGACAAGCCATTGAGAACAGGATTTAAAAAAGTACAGCCACCATTTTAGGCAAATGGTGACCCTTGTGTCCCTTACTGCAACTGCAAAGACTGCATGTGACAAAAGTCCACAAAAAGGTGTGTAAAAAGGTACACTGCCACCAGATTGTGTCACAGTAATCAAAAAGTTACATGAGAGACGAGACAAGGGGAGACATTGTTTTCCCCTCAGCACTCCACTGAAAGTGGGCTCTGCTGATCTCGCAAAAATAAAATACAGGTGGGGCAAAGAGTGTCTTACTGCCCTGGTAGCTTGTGTTATCACAGGTAAAATAAAAATGGAAGCTCTAGGAACTCCCAGCAACACTGCACAGAAAGAGCTGTGTGCTGCAATAGGAAAAGGTAGGTGCCAAAAAAGTTAGAGAAACTCCATTAAAAAGTACCGAAAAAGAGGTGAAAAGGGTTCCCAGGGTCAGAGTAGATAGATGAGTGAGTGTGGAAAAAGGTTCCCACTCAACTCGGAACTGTCCAAAAATTCAATTGTGCAGCAAAAATGCTGGGGGACTCTCATAGTAGGGAGAAGTCAACTCAAAAAGGAAAATCTACCCAACACTATCTTTCAGATACAAGCTTTTAGATAGACCATCAAAAAGCGATGGAATGGAATAACCAAAGTTTATTCAAAGGATTACAGGGGGAGGTGAATGTGTTTCAATTACTTACCACCCTGACTCCGATTTTGCAAGATGACTAGGTATGTGGACTGTGGGTTGCTGGAGGCAGGTTTTTCCACTGTTGGATCCAGTTGAAGGTGCCCAGGAGCTGCAGGTGCAAGGATTAATCCAGGAGCAGAGTGTTACCCTTTGCGAAGAAGAAATGCAGAAGGCACTGATGCAGACTTTGAGAACACCTCACCAGATGGGGAAAGCGAGTTGCTACCGCACACGGGTGACAGAAGGTGTCTTTCCAGTCTTGGTTTCCAGAGCAGGATCCCTTGATGTTGGTAAGCTGAAACCTGGTCGAAAGGCGACTTGCGATACGAGCTGGCAACCACTGAAGTGCTGGCGATAATTCTACTGAGGTAGTCCACTGGAGAGCCGGTCAGTCCACTGGGTGGTCCAGGGAACTTCCGAAGGCTCAGGACGGCTGGATTCTCAAGAAGGTGTCGAGACTGGCCAGCCCAGTGCTTGAAATGACGCTCACAGCCTTCGCAGATCAGGAAGTCCAGCATGGCTTCACTGGGCCAATTGCAGGAAAGGATACTGGGCCGCTTCAGGAGTCGTCCATGGATCTTCAGTCTACTAGTCTACACAGGATACTTGGCTCCAACACTGATCTCAAGAAATGGCTGCAGGAGTCCTCTTCTTATCCTAACTCTTGGCTGGAAGCAAGTAAGCATCTGCACCATTCAAAGAGCCCGCAGTGGTCCAATCGGGGACCACTGTGGGTTTCACTTATGCCTCACACGCAGGCTCTCTGGCACCACAGATGTGAAGTGGGACCAGACCGTCCCACCCACTTGATGTGCCACAGACAAAGGCACCACTAGCTTGCGAAAGCAGCAGCTTTCCCGGGCAAGTGCATGACCTTTTTTATATGGGATTTTCTGACCAAACAACAATATGGCCAAAGAACAAGCAAGAAAACTTGTGACACATCCATTTTAGGGCACTGGCCAAATTTAGTAGTCATACGTGGTAAATGTGAATGTGCACCCTAAAAAGAATGCAAAAATGTTGATGGATTTCTAAACTCTGACCTGGTGGGCAGAGGTTTGGGTGGCCATCCTAGTTAAGTGAAACAGGAGAAACTCCTGGACAAACCAATCTACGGTAGCCTGGCAGGCGGCCATGCTAAAATTGAGGCAGGTGGCTTACAGTTAAATTTAAACTAAGGTCACCGTGTTTCTTTGTGTAACCTTGGTATTTCACCTGTGCGCAACACTGGGTACCTCTGATCTTATCCCATGCTGTACACCAATTTATTAATATGGATTTCTAAACTCTAACCTGGTGGGGAGAGGTTTAGGAGGCCACCCTATTTAAGTGGAACAGGGGAACCTTCTGGACAAACCAGACCAATCTACGGTAGTTTGGCAGGCGGTCAAGACTAAGTCTCAGGATGGGTAAGAGTGATTGGAAGCCCTTAATGAGCACACACAGTAAAACTCCACAGAACACTCTTATTTAAGTGTATATCAAAAATACATTTATAGTGGGCATGATAACTAAACACATATAAACCAAATTAAACATAAACAGTTACCACACACGCCTTACAATCTTTACCATGCATACAGATATGTTTCGCCTAATGCAGTTCAGGGGGAGAATACAACCTGCAACAGAATAGATACGCCAACACAAATATTGCATTAGGCAGTTCTTCAAAGTCGATCCCTAACTTTTGCAGTCCTGCCCTACGAATGGGGGAGCCTTATGCTCAAAAGTACAGCAGTGCGTTAACGCGCGGTCGTGCGTAAAAGCGAAAACTGGTCCTCTTCAGCGAGCTGTAGTAGTTCAGGAAGGGGCTTGAGAAGATGAACAGTGTCCTATTATTTGAGGAGGGTCTACAGTTAGTGCGACTTTCGAGTTTCGGGAATAGCTAGGGAGAGCAGGCAAGCCCTGCTAAAATGAGCATCTTTTCAGGGATTCTCAATCATATAGAACAATGGCTGTGCCAGGGGGCCACAGGTAAGTACTCTCCGACCCTTGACACAGTCCGGGCCAAACTTTGCCAGTCTAGTCGAGGTCGCTTGTAGGTTCTACCCCTGAAGTTGCACGTCACTCTGGCTCTCAGTGGCTGCGGGACAGGACGATCGTCCGTGGCTGGACAGTAGCATTTTCTCAGCTCTCGGTGAAGAAAAGAGGACCGTTCCAGTGCAGCATGTCTCGGGGCAGAGTTGGGCAGGTATGCAAGGCTCCTACAACAACAGTCACCACAGCAGGGGCACCCATGGACCGCAAATGCTTGAGGCATGGCGCACCCTAAAAAATCATGACCCAGAGGAGCTAGGACTACAAGTTTTGGCGGGAGAGGGCCCAGGACCACAAGTTGGCGATTCCCAAAGTCTCAAGTGTCAACAGAGGACATCCGTGCTCCTATCTGATACGCCGGGTTCGAGCTGGTCAGTTCACTAGATGGCCCAGGAACACTTCCGAAGAGGCTCTTTTTGAGGGTAAGCAGGAGGTGCCGAGAATAGTTGATCCCACTACTTCAAAGGGTCGAAGCGCCCTTGCAGGCCTTCTGCGATCGATATAAAAGCAGGATTCCGAAGGACAACAGCAGGGTCAGGGTGCCAAACCTTCTGGCACGTCTCCAGCAGTTCCACAGGTCTGCTCTTTCATTTCAGGATACTTGGCTCCTTCTGTAGTTCGGTGTGAACTTCAGGTGATCGACCGGGAATGGATGCAGGGCCCCCTTCTCTTATCCAAGATTCGTTTGGCGCTCAAATCTGGGATAGCCAATGGAAGATCTGCTTGCTTGCATTCACGCCGTGCATGGGCCAATCATGGACCATGGTGGTTCCAGTCATTCAGGCTTGCCAGACATACTGGGACCAGTAGTGTGGATTGGGGCCAGACAGTCCCAACCCTCTTCCTGGGCACTAGCACATGTGACATGCAGAAGCCCGCAAATGAAGTGGTTTTCGCGGGAGACTGCATGCCCAATTAAGGAATACCCAGTTCACTCGACCGCGGGGTGGGGGGGGGAAGGCAGAGGGACAAAATGGCCAAAGGACAGAACAAAAGACTTTGTGACACAGCCATTTTCGGCACTTGCCCTAGTCTTCAGTCAAATGTAGTAAACGCGTTTTGGTCCACTAAAGAAGTACAAATATTTTAAAAGTAAACTGCTGCCACCAGTTCGTCCTAGGCACACTTGTACAACCACCCAAAAATCCTTAGATGGTGCCGAAGGCCATAAAACAAAAGGACCCTTGTGCACTGTACTGTAAGGTACATGGCACATAGATAAAATTTTACCAAGACATGTTAACATAGTCAGACTAAGGGAAACATAGTTTCCCAGTACTGACCGTCTGAAGGATGTCTGTTTCCCTACAACAGATGAGCAAAAGCCCAGAGTAGTGCAACTGAAGGCTGTGCTCCACTGGAAAAAGTCAGGTTAGGTAAGCCAAACAAAACCCAAAATGTGGGGGGGGGTCCATAAATGGAGGGAAAATTGCACCTAAGGGAAATCTTTCCGAACGGGTATCTGCTGCCACCAGCTTGTTTATAGGCACATGTAAAAGTAACCAAAATTCCCATGTGTAAAAGACTAGGTTGATACAAAGGTGTCCGTACTGCATTGTAGGATGCTGTGTGCACTGTTAAAAAGTTGGTAAAAATGACAAAAGGGAAACCTATTTTTCCAATACTGCTGGTCTGAAGCACTGACCAGTTTCCCCATAACAAAATGAGCAAGGCCAGGGAGTGAAGCTGAAAACTTCACTTCGTATAAAAAGTCAGAACTGGTTCAAAAACAAAAAGTAAAAAGTTTGGGTGTCCATAGAATATGGAGGGAAAGTTGCTAAAAGAGAAATCTTTCCTAACACTGTGCTGTCAATATCTCAGGCCAATAATTCATCGGTTATTGCACCGCAATCACACTCCTTGGTATTCTGACCACGTCATAGCTGTTTAAAGTTCAGTAGTTGGAGCTTTCACTCGCTCTTCCAGTGATACTGTAGTATTGTCCAGCTTGTAGGTTTTTTTCAGCTAGTGCCTCTAGCTGTTGCTTCATACAGTTGATTTAGTGCAACCGAACCTGAATTTTGTTGGCCAGTGCGTTGTAAATGTTTTGCTTTGCACCCAGTACTGTGAATAGCTCAGAGTTGCCTTCTTTTATAGCTCCCACATTGCCCTCGTGTTTATGCAAGACCTTTAATTCATGAGATATTCCTGTGTTTAAGCTGGACCCTTGCTCTTTGTGAATTCTTAGATTCTCAGTTGCTGCTTTTGTTGTATGTGTGTGTATATACATATATTTCGGAGGCTTGTGGCTCTGCTTAGAATCGCATGCTGTGTATAGGCCGACATCTAGTGGTAGTCGCAGCGTTTGTTATACTATCCTTTGTGTGACGTGTACTGTACCCATGGTCCTTTACCCGTCAAGGTTGTTTTTTTCCAGTCATCGGAGTCGGTCACTATTTGCAGAGTTCCTTGGCTAATGCCATTATTATAGAAGTTATTATGCTTATATTTAGTTGTTCGCGTACTTTATTAAACATGCCCATTGTGCCCAATGTTCTCTGCGCCAAAGCTGTAGACCATGCTCTCAAATGTGCTGAAGAGGAGCAAAAGACCCTAAAGACACGAGGGCTGATATCAAATAAACCCTATTTATAACAGGGGTTATTTCACCCACGCTGTTCCTTTTGCGGACAGGGATTCCCACGCTGGTCACAGACAGGATACAATCGGGGACCGTCCTCTTGGTTTGCCTCCCAGTCAATCCACCCCTTATCAATCCAGTTTTCAAAGGGGCTACAGAAGAACTCTAGGTAGAGCTGTCACTGCTAGAGACGCTACAGCCTCTAAGCAAGGACGTTCCCGTCCAAGTTCCCTCCCATGTCTCCCCAGTTGAAGGCTGCATTTGCCTATGTGCCCACGAATGGGAGGTAATCACATCGGATCAGTGGGTTCTATCAACAGTGGCAAAGGGTTACTCCATCGAGATTCTAGAGAAACCCCAACATCATCCACCAAGACACAGGAAAATGTCTCCACAACATCAAAAAATCCTGCAGGAAGGCGCAATAGAGCTGGTTCCATCTCATGAAGTAAACAGGGGTATCTATTCCGTGTGCTTTCTAGTTCCAAAAAAGGATTGAACTATGCACCCTATGTTAGTCCTGAGTCCAGCCAACGCATGTGACACCACAAAAGTTTTGTATGACCACACTTCAAGAAGTAATTCCCCCTCTTAAAACAAGGGGATTGCATGGGAACATTGGATATGAAAGATGCATAGCTTCATATTTCAAGGTTGCCAGTGCACAGAATATAGCTGCACTTCCAATTAGCACATACACACTATCAGTTCAAACTGATCACCTTCGGCATTTCATCAGTGCCAAGGGTGTTCACCAAAGTTCTAGCAGTGGTAGCAGCGCACTTGAGAAGGTTATCCATCCCAGTGTACCCTTATCTGGACGACTGGCTCATGTGTCAAAACAACACTGAAGCAAAAATAAATCTATTGCTCTAATTGGGGTTCTCCGTTGAGAAAAAGTCTAGTCTTGTCCCCAGTCAAAAATAATGTATAGGGCTCCTGGTTGAGACCCTATCCCCAGGAGTGCTCTATAATCAAAATCAAAATCACAAGTGAACAGGGTCACTCCTACTCATTCAGACAACCCAAAATTCTACTTCATATAATATAAAAGACACATCTTCAAAGTAGCTGTAAATGTTTATAATCGAAGGATGAGACCTAAGGTCTAATTGTACACAAAACACAGAACATTCCAATGAACAACAGACATGCAACAAATGTGTGATGCTGAAGCACATGAATCTTCGAGACACATGGGACTCCGATTTCAATACAAACCTACTAGTGAATACATTGCCTACTGCTATGTTAGAACATAACAGGGGTCAAAAACATAAAGTGCATTAACATAACACAATGTTGAGAAGTTACAGATGTGAACAGTGCTAATGATGAATACTGTAATTGAAATTGAAAAAAGTCTACACAGGAATGTTTCGGCCCTAACAGGTTACAGTATAAGCCTTTCTTGAGCGGGCCTTCATCAGGACGGATGAACTCGAAAGGTGGAGTGTTTTGTGTGTGTACTGCCTACAAGACAAGAACAATGCGGCAGTGTCAGTACTTGGGTAATGAGGAATAGGTAAGGAGGTAAACATAACTAATTTGTTGTTTATGTCCAAATAAATGTGTACATTTCTTACTATGTCAATGCAATAACTCAGCACGGTTTCAGAAAGAGTGGGGCACCCATGTGATATCGGGTGATCTCTTGAGAAACTTCATAGTTTCAATGGAGGGGGTCCAATCTATAAATGAGGACTCATGTCAGATCTATGTCTGTACAACCAGTAATGGACAAACACTAGAATAACACACACGTGTCATAGTAGACTTATGTGGGTTTACCTGTGCGCGCCACAGTGTGCCTTTAAAATGAGGAATTGAAAATGTGGCTCTGTGTGGTTCTAGCGCCTCTTATGCCGTGGCCTGGATGGCACCGTGTCTGTTCAGTGGACTGAGGCTTTTGGTGGGGAGACCAGGCTTGCTATCCTGTATCAATCCCCTTCTTGCAAGGGTTGGGGTCCCTGTAATGTATAAGCGGGAGGTCAAGCTCTGTGGAGAATCACATGCCTCTCACTGGTTCATTTTATCGTGTCATGTGTGAACTCAATTGTCCTAAAATATTCAAATCTAGATATCAAAGAATTGAAACTGAAATTTTTTTTGAAAATTACAAATGTTTTACCTCCGCTGGAAGTTCTCTATGAATGCCGTGCTAAACTGCACCGATTAAATCGGGCGTCCTGGCGAGCTGCACGTGTTGCTCGTGTTCTCTATTATCAGATCCCCCAACCGTGAGTATCTACGGGTGTAATCAAAACACTGTGCTTTAGTATAGATGCCAAATTGATCGCCTAGTTCGGCGCCCAGCCCGCATATTACTTACCTGTGGTGCTGTGGAGCTCCCTGCCAAGCGGCAGTGATAAACTGGAAGATGCCGTCGTCATGGTGACCGATGTTTATATATCGGGCCGCCATTTTGGATGTAGATGTGTCGCGGCCAGTGAGTAATTGACTTAACGCTTCCTGTGTGCTACTAAATGAGTAGCCACATTATCTTGTCTCGTAGGCAGTACACACACAGAACACTCCACCATCCGTCCTGATGAAGGCCCGTTCAAGAAAGGCTTATGCTGTAACCTGTTAGGGCCGAAACAATCCTGTGTAGACTTTTTTCAATTTCAATTAGTGTTCATCATTGGCACTGTTCACATCTGTAACTTCTCAACATTGTGTTATGTTAATGCACTTTGTTTTTGACCCCTGTTGTGTTATAACATAGCAGTAGGCAATGTATTCACTAGTATGTTTGTATTAAAATCCGAGTCCCATGTGTATCGAAGATTCATGTACTGCAGAATTGCGCATTTGTTGCATGTCTGTTGTTCATTGGAATGTTCTGTGTTTTGTATACAATTGGACCTTAGGTCTCATCCTTCGATTATAAACATTTACAGCTACTTTGAAGGTGTGTCCATTATATTATATGAAGTAGACTTTTGGGTTGTCTGAATGGGTAGGAGTGAACCTGTTCACTTGTGATTTTGATTATGTTGTTCTTATTCAAGTAATGTAATTCATGCAAGCACTAATAAAGACTCAAGAACGCTTAGTTTTTCCATCAAACGAAAGAGTCCAAAATATGCTGTTTCAAATCCCTCATGTCGCTGGTCATCAGATAACCACGCGCAAGGTAATGCGCCTTCTCGGCGTGATGGCATCTTGCATATACCTTGTCCCATACGCGCGGATGAGCATGCATCCTGTGCAGAAGTGGCTAGCAAATCAATCGTCTCAAGCAAGCGATCAGTGGGACGATCTAGTGGTCGTTTTGCAGCCCTTGGAACAGGCTCTACACTGGTGGTCCAGAGACAATGGGCTAAAAGGAGAAACCCTTTTGCAACCCACCAGTGCAGGCCACTCTCACAGTATGCCTCACTCTCTGGATGGGTAGCACATTACCTTCATTGCAAGGCACGCACCGTGTGGACAAAACCAACGCAAGGAAATCACATCAACCTACTAGAATTCCTAGCAGTGCTCAAGGCCCTACAAGCATTTCAACATCACTTGGCAGGACAAACCGCTCTAGTCCTCAGACCGTGCCACTGCCATGTTCTACCTCAACAAGCCGGCCGAGACACAAGTCTGTCCAGGTTAGCCCAAAATATTTGGAAATGCTCTCTCCAATGCAACATTTTCCTACTATCTCAACACGTTGCAGGGAAACGCAATCTTCTAGCAGACAACTTAAGCAGAAATCTGCAGCTTCCCGCAGAACACGAGTGGCAAATTCACACACATACTTCACACAATGTCTTTGCCCAATGGGGACAACCAGACTTGGATCTGTTTGCAATGTAGGTTTTTCCAACCAAAGTGCAAGCTGAAGGCCCTGTGGATGAGATGATCAGAGAAATTTGCTTACGCTTCCCCCCCCAACACCACTCCTCAACAAGATAGTTCATAAGATGCACCAGGAACCAGTCACACTGATCCTAATAGCACCAATGTGGGCTCAACACCCATGGTTTGCACACCTACTCAAACTGTGGCAAATCAATCAAACTTCTGTGCCCATATAACATGCTGTCCCAACACAAAGGGACAACTTTCAATTCATATCCTCAAACTCTGAACTTGGTAGCCTGGCTCCTGAAGTCCTAGAGTTTGGACATTTAAACCTTCCACAAAGGTGTATGGACATCGTAAAAAAAAGGCCCGAAAACCCAACACCAGACACTTAGAAACGATTTGTCATTTTGGCGCAGTTCATGCAACATCAGTCCATTTTACTGTTCCCCTTTTCATATAGTGCACTATCTGCTTTATCTTTTGGACTCTGGGTTAGTCTTTAATTCCCTCAAAGTGCATTTAGCAGCACTCTGCTTACACTACCTCCCAGAGCAAAGTGTCATGGTGGAAAGTTCCTGTAAACAAAGCTTTCATGGAAGGAGTAGAGGTTATACCCTCCAATTTCTAATCCATCTCCGGGGTAGGACCTAAATGTTCTGCTCACAAAACTCCTGGGCCACCTTTTGAACCAATGCACAAGGCTAGTCTTACACATCTAACACATGACTGTTTTTCTTATAGCCAACACATTGATAAAATGGGTCAGTGAAGTAAAAGCCCTCTCTGTTCAAGATCCCTGTATTACTATTCACAATGACGAGGTGGTTCTCAGAACACATCCTTGCTTTTCACCTAAATTTATCCCAAAGTTCCATGTTAACCAATCCATTGAACTTCCAGCTTTTTTCCAAAACCCAACAAATTCAGCAAAAAGAAGCCTCGATACTCTGGATGTAAGGAGAGCTATCATGTACTACCTAGACAAAACTAAACCCCTATGTAAAACAGATCAGCTCTGTTTCCATAGCAGCTGGTAGGGAAGTAGATCATGCCTCTAAATCCGCGATCTCAAAGTGAATAGTCTCATGCATCCAAGTTTCCTATTCACTATCTAACAAATCCTTACCTTTCACACCGAGAGCCCACTCTACTCAGGGTACAAGGGCTACTCTAGCTTTCATTGCAAATGTTCCATTAGATGGAATTTACAAAACAGCCACTTGGAGTTCCATTTACGCATTTACACAATACTACTGCTTAGATGCGCTCAAAAGCGGGCCCCCTGGTGGGTCAAGCGGTATTAAGACATCTATTTGCCACTGTACCTTCAAACATCCCACCTCCATCTCCACAAGCCTCAGAAGGCATAGATTACTTTCCATAATCAATTTCTGATGCTTGAAAAAGCTTAGATTCAAATGCGGCCACCCTTCCTCCCCTCTTGGAATTTAAGATGCACAGATGCCTTTCGCCTTTATTCTTTCTACCTCGATTTTCCTGTACTTGCGCAAACACTTCATGCACCCTCATGTCAGAAATAAAACCATCTGAGGGACCTCGAAGGTCAATGGGTACAGTACATGTGGCACAAGGGATAGTATTACAAAAAACACCCAGTCGACGTCCCTTTTCGAATTTCAAAAGCAAGTTATGTAATACTCTGTGACTACCACTATATGTTGGCCTATGCACAGCATGTGAATCTAAGCAGATAGAAGCATCAGAAATATGATTACTGTAAGTAATGTATGCCTCTCTCACTGTCTTTGTGTAGCGTTGGCTGTTTACAGGCCCACAAACAAAATGGCTCTAAAATCCTACAAATCATCTTGCCTGTGCAGAGGTACCAGAGCTAACGGGATTCTTCCACTCAACTGCATCATGTGACTCCACATGGAATACTTATTTCATTGAAATACCGAACCATGAAAAGGACTGCTTTTGAATATGGACAAATGTATGCTTACTCAATAAATTTGTTTCGGGTATAATGGTCATGAATTAGTCTTACTTGATCATCACATCAGAAATTGGGATTTACACAAAAACAGACCAGGCGTAGGCAGTGTGGTTATCCATTCAATAACCGCGCACCATTTCAAGATACTGAGCTGTAAAGCTCAATTGACTGCTTCACAGAATCCCCTCAGTGTCTTCATCTTTACTGAAGCAATACATTCACTTTGTTTTGCTGCCCTTTTACTGATGTATGTAGTGCTAGAAGAATGGAATTATCTCATCTCAAATGGCACACTTGTGCATGGTAGGAAGTCTGCACTGGTCCATTATCCAATCTAACTAGAAAGCGAGTTAATAACCGCTCAAGTGAGAGAAAAGCACAGAGAATCTTGTAGGTTGTGGGTCATAGCAGAACAGATTAGTTTTGTCTTTATGCCGCAATTAAAAAAAGTTCACGTGGACATGGATGTTCTGGTGGAGAAGACCCTGCCAGAAAATTGTAGCTGTTGTACTTTGCGTTGAAAAATGTTTTTCCACTTTGACTTTTCTATATGTAACATTTTTCTCCTTCCATTATGACACAGGCCGGAGCAGGAGCGCAAGAGACTGCTTCAAGGTACTGGTGTTCCGGAGGTGGTGAAGAGGGACCTGGAAAACATGCAGGTGGAGTACTTCACCATTGTGACACCTTTTATGAGGAACCACCCAGATCTCTTTCAGCCAGAAAGACACACAGCAGAGCTGTACAAGAAATTAGTGGCATTTGTCATGGCCTACAGGTAATTCTATGCCTTGTTTGCTGATCATCTCAGACATGACTTCTGAACTGAGCTATTGTTCCATAGCAGTGGCTGGTGACCGATAACTAGTGCATGAAACATTGGAAGATTACATCAACTATATCACATGTTGTATCTTAGGGTGAATGTAGTGTTCATGAGTATTTTCAGAGTCTTGAGGAAAACTGTTGTAGAACAAGTAACGTGATGTGTTCCCTGTTGATTTTACGTTTTATTATTGAAATTGTTATGGTAATGAATGCAAACACGTGTTTGAAACTGTAATCCTTATAGAATTATCTGATATTATTTCTATTAGCTTCACTAAATGTGTTACTCTTTGAAGTATTTGGGCTGTTAACCCTGATACCCATTTCCAATACTTTCAATGAAACTAAATTGCTCCAATTTTTTGTTCAGAAATTGCCTTCCATTGATCGTGGGACACACCCTCCAGAGAAAGCCTGTATACTAACCCTCTTGCAGAGAGTAACTGCCTTTTGTGCTATCCTGATGGTCTGTAATTGCATGTCCTGTTTCTTTGTCTGCACACTCTTATCTGGTAACTGAACAATGTTTTGGGAGGCAATTTAGTAGTGTCTAAATGTTTATTTGACTTGTCTCACGGTTCTTAAGCTTTCAAGAGCCTGAAGAGGAGCAACGAACAAAGCATCCCATCCCTCCAATGATGGTGCCTGTGGCTGACACCTTAAACCATGTTGCGGACCACAATGCGCATTTGGAATTTTCCACGGTAAGATGAATGCTGGAATGGAGGCTGTGAAGGTTTAGTGGGTAATGTAAATGGATCTTTTATATAGTGACCTAGGCCATTTTGGTGGCCTCTTGGCATTTGGTGATAAACAATACTTGTAATCGGTAAAAATCTTATTCTGTCCTTTTGCACACAATTTCACTGCAAACAACCAAATCTTTCATTTTATTTATTTGGAAATTACTAATGTTTTTGATGCCTTAGCTCGGGAGGATAGCTCAGCGGCAACGTGCTCGCCTTGGAAGCAAGACGACACGGAACACCACAGGTTCGATCCCCGGGTCCGCGCTTAGAAACCTCTCGGTATTAAGTGCATTATAAATAACCTATCATACCTTATAATCGTACCTTAAATGTTACCGGTGCTAGATTTCTTCCACTTTTATAGTATGTTCTACATTTAATTGATCTGAGAGGCTGCTTTGTTTTTAAAGAAGTATTTGATTGGTAAAGTTACTATTCTTGTTGTTTTCCATCCCCTATTACTTTAATTCTTTGTGGATCCGCAAAGTGAAGCTTCAAGTGGAACCAGCACTGCCAAAGCCGGTAGGTTCAAAAGGAGTCCCTTTAGGGAGCCAGGACAGCCAAAGTCAATGGGCTAGTTCAAAGTTTTGATGCATTCTTGGAAAATGTTTTTAAATAGTCAGTCGTTGAAATAGAAAATAGTCGCCTTGAAGAAGCACAAGCTGAAAGGCCAGTGCAAGTGAGTTGAGGTCAAATCAGAAGAGGGTAAAATAGCACCCCCCAAGCTAGAAAGCACACCAGATGGCAAAAGGTTGATGTACCCCAAACCCCAAAGTACCTGTGAACTGAATAATTTGTTCCAGTTGGATGCCTTGTTGAATTGTAGCAGATCCATGTTCCTGGTCCTTGGTCGTGGTGACAAGAGAGGACGTCTGTTGGGCTCCTGTGGCAGCACTCGAGAGAGGGGCTCGGCAGCAATGGATTCTCCTTGATTCAGTGGCTCTTTGTGGTTTTGGCGCCTTTTTCTCAGTGCAAAGAACAAACAGCTCTGGTTAGCAGTCACTTGATCCCTCGTTCCTGGACTCTGAATGAAGATTCCCTGCTTCTGTAGGGTCCTCTGGATTCCCACAAAGTTTTGGCCGGATTTGCACTTCGGAAGACGATGCAATCGATGATGGTCGGGGGTCTCTGGATATTGGGATTCTGCAGCCTTGGAAACTCACAGCAAGTCAGGGGGTGTGCCAAAATGGAGCTTGTCTTGAGGCTAGTTGATCCCACCAGCCCAAAGGACAAAGTCGTCCCGTGCGGGTCTTCCCAGTCAAACGTAAACAGGATCAGTACAGCTGCAGGGCTTCATCAGGCACTTTGCGGTCCAGGAGGGTGCTGCTGGTGTCTCTTCACATCATCTTCGTTGGATGTTGCCCTCCAGTGGTCGACTCTGCCTCTAATCCCAAAAGCTTTGCCTTTTAAGCAAGTTCCCATTAATTTACAGCCCTAGGCTGTCAATCGCACTGCAGGGTGGTTGTCCTCCTGCACAGCCAGCTGGCCAATCAAAATTGTTTTTACTCGGGCACACCTAGACACAAAGGACATGGAGGTTTCCTGTCCCTCCCTCACTTCCTGCCTTTCCAGACACACTGGAGCCTGGGTGGGCTTCAGGGCTGAAGCCCGCCAAAGGCGAAATGCACAAAGCACTCAAACCTGATTCAAACTGAGTAAAAGCCCAGAAGAAACTGACAAGAAATGGCGAAAAAAGAAGACTGGGGGCATTTTGAGAAAAGGGTCACCCTTGGGTGCTGTACTGCAGCTGAGCTATCAGCCTGCAGATACAAGGCACAAGGTAGTAAAAAAGAAACCACTGCCACCAGCCGCTCGAGTGAATTAGTGTAACAGAATCTTACATAAGGAGTGGGTTAAAGGAGTTATTATGTAACCCCCCCCCCCCCCCAGAACTCCACACAGGAGGGTGTTGTGTGCTGGACCCATAAAAGAAAAGATGAGTAAGACCAGGGTCATTTTACTATTCTTGGGAACGATAGTTCACCCAAGAAAATGTAGTTAAACATAAAGAGAAGTCCAAGGGACTTCTCAGTGGCACTGCACACAAGGTGCTGTGTGTCTCAATGCAAAAAGCAGATGCCTATGGCGTTTACAAGACTCCATTAATCAGTAAGAAACACAAAAATCCTAGTCAGAAAAAACACATAAGTGAATATAAAGTCCCACTCACTCAATAGTTAAATCAAAAAGCCCTGAGTCCAGCAAAAGAGCTGGGGGTCTCTAGGGAATTGGCACAATCTGGGTAAGTCCAACAAGGCTCAGTTCTACCCGACAGGTGAGTAGAACACAGCAACGGACCTCAGGGGGAGCCAGAGGGAGATTTCTCGTTGCAGGTTCATGACCTAGAAGCCCACGAAGAAAAGAAGCAAAGCAGGACTTGCGTCTATTGTTAACCAGTGGACAACTTTGGTAGAAGGGAACTTGCAAAACCCCGCAACCATGGGCACCCATTGGGGGTATATCCAAAGGGCACTAGTCTTTGGGGCAGTTCCGGTGGACACGACTTGAACATTAAAATGACCGGAACAAATATTCTGATGCAGGTCTAATTATAGGATCTGGACCAGAGTTCGAAATTCCAGGGAGCTGGGAGCTGTTTAGCTCCTGTTTGTAGCTTAGAAGAACCTGGTTAGCTTGAAACCAACACCTGCCAGAAGCTATTTTTGGCATCCCAGACAAACTGTTGCCTTACATGCACACCTGTGCAAATTTAACTCTGTGTATTTGGGACAGTCTAATGTTAATGTTAAAGGATATTTGTACCGTGCACTATCACCACTGGAGTGGTCCTTTGGCGCTCTCGCAGCTCTGAAAAAGGCCAGCAGGGGGGGGTGCGTTAGTGGGAATAAGCTGGACAAGTGCAAGAGAGCAGTGATGTGCTGTTGGCAGCCTCAGCCTGGTGGATCTGTTGGCTGGGCTTGGGGTGTTTTATGGTCGGTAGTCGTCGTGTGCTGTTGTGCAAGTCTGTGTGGTTTGTTTTGCTGTAGCAGTGTAGTGAAGTTTGTGTGGATTGTTGTGGTTTAGGGTTGTGGTTGTTTGGTTAGAGTTTGAGAGGTGTATGCAGAGGGGTGAAATTGTTAGTGGTTGGTTAATTGGCATTGCTGTCCTTTAAATTATGTCTAGGTGTGTTGCCTGCTTTCATTCACTATTTCATCTGAGTGTGGCACTGCCAATCCTCAATGTCCTATCTAGTTGCGAGGCAGGCTAGTGATCACTATTACATCTCAGTGTGGCACTGGTTAACATTCACAGTTTCATCAAAGCGTGGTGCATGCTAACATTCACATTTGTATCCAGATGCGACGCAGGGCACAGTTGAGAATTCCATCCGAGTTTGCCACATGCTAACATTCGCATTTCTATCCACATGCGACGCCAGCCAAATTGAGCACTCCATCCAAGTGTGGCACATGCTGACACCAACACCATAATCCAGATGCGACGCAGGTTAAAGTTGAGAATTCCATCGAAGTTTGGCACACACTAACATTGTTAGACCTGCCTAAATGTGAGGCTGGCTAATCTTCACCATTCTCTCTAGGTGTGGCACTAGTTAACATTGGCAAGTATGTTCGTATGTAATGCAAGACAACATTTGCAGTCCAGCCATGAATAGATTTAGGTCAGTTGTCATAAATCTCTGTGTGCATGGTGCAAGTCTATGACAGTTTACGTTATGGAAAGTTAAGGTAGAGTGGCGGGGGTCTTTCTGGAGTAGAGTAATTGCTCTACAGCCCACCCATGCCACACTAGCAGTTTTGTTGGAGACTGTTTGCTGCTGGCTACCCCTGCGGACACCTGGAGACACCACCTGGAGCCGCCTCTGTAGGAGCCGCCCCTTGCCTTAGGCCGTTAGCCGCAGGGGCTGCCAGGCAGAGGGCTGCCTTGGTCGTCTCAGTTAAGACCAAACAGTCAGCCAATCACGAGTGGGGGGAGGTCAGGCAGGCGGAGGGAGGGGAAGAGGGAAGCAAAGGAGATGGGGAGTGGAGCAACATTTGGGGGGCTGTGGGCACATGGGGACACGGCTCCAGGCCACAAGATGGCAAAAGGAACAGGGGGTCCCTACAGCTCACCTGGGAATGCCGAGTTGGAAATGGCGTTATCCCACGGTGTAGCTGCAAGCCCAGACACAGTGCAGGCCCTAGTAGCCAATCACGGGTGGAGGGAGGTGTGGGAGGCGGGTGGCAGGAGGGGAAGAGGGAAGCAAAGGAGACGGGGAACGGAGCAACACGTGGGGCCTGGGGGCACAAGGGGACACGGCTCCAGGCCACACAATGACAAAAGGAACAGGGGGTCCCTACAGCTCACCCGAGAACCCCGCGTTGGAAAATTAGAACATTTAAAGCATAAGGGGCTGTAGATAATGGACAAAATGATATGTTTGCTTTGCATGTGGAAGTTTGATTTGCAGAACGCTAGTTGTTAGCTCCTCGTTGCCCAGTGGTAGCTCCTGGTCACTGATTAATGCTAGATACCCAAGCACTGCTTTTAGCCCCTGCTTATCCAAACTTAATTTCGATCCTTGTGGACACTGTAAGGGTGTCGAAGAAGGAAGCTGACCCAAGAGTGTCACGTTTGTTGTGTTAGACTTTTATGAAAAATCCCTAACTATCCCTCTCTCTAATAGGGGTTTCTCTGCCTCAAACTAATACTAAAGGATCTGTCAGAATGTCTGTCAAAATGAAAGTACACCGCCTACTTCTATTCCTTGGTCTACAACTATCGACTAATATAATCCAACATAAAGTTCTTTCCCCGGGAGAATTACTTCCTTCTCCTGGTTTATGGGTGGCGTTTCCCAAAATGTCCTTTTGTAAACAAAATCCAGGAGGGAATGACTTCCTTCCCCTGGCTGGTAATTCCAGCACTTTTTTTCTTTTACCATTTAAACTTTATTAAGCACTTTTCCCTGTGCATCAACAACCAGTACATTATACATTGATTATATGCAGAAAAGAAGACATCATTCCTCCTCTTGGTTCCAGTAGTACTCATGGTGAATCATAACTGAAGATAAACTTGTGCCTCGCAGTGAAGCTAGAAAAATGCAAAGAAAATAAAAGTAGAAAGAATGGTGCAAAAATACTCATCAATTATGATGCATGCAACTTTTAGTGACTTCTGGTGACATCTGCTGGTGGTTTAAGTCGCATTCCGTAACTTACAGCAGTGAAAATGATGCCATCTCATGGGGCCTATGATGGATATTAATGGGGAACAGTCGGCTAGGAATTGTGGCACCCGCTGCCGCATTGCCCCTTTGATTTTGCTCATGGCGGCTACGTACCAAACTCGTGCCCCCCATTCCCTATCTGGTTCTTCCTGGCTCTTCCAGTGTTTTGCATCACCAGTCTTACTGCTACTAAGAAGAGAGTGACCAAACAAGAGCGTTTGGCTCCCAGTGTGTAGTGGCCCTGGGAGTCTTTGTTGCCCAATAGTAACACCAAGGGGTCAAGTTCAAGCTGAAATCCACAAATCTCCTTAATTTGGGCGACCGCTTTCTTCCAGAACCCTTGGATATGGGAGCGCACCCACCACATATTAATGAAGGAGCCAGGGAATTGAAAGCAAGCGTCCCCAAAAGGCATTACCCTCCCCACAATGAGGGGCAGTAACGGACACACCCTGAGAGGGAATGAGGCCAAGACCAAGTGCGGGTAAATGTAAAAGGTTCTTTATCTAGTCAAATAGGGCATGCAAAGGACTCTGCAAGCTCCGAGAGTGCTCTGTCTGACAATAGCAAAGACAATCTTATTTATTACAAAACTTTGTCATGAAACCTACACAGTATAGGGGGCACATAGTCTTGGGGATTGGGTGGCGTCGACTAACTATAGGCGCAGTAGTGACAAGCAGCTCCATGATTGGTGGACATCAGCATGGTGCCAACATGGGGCAGATGGGTCAGCTGGGCTGATCGGGGTGGGGCTGCCAGGCCAGGCCAGGTGCGGTCAGTGTCGTTGATGGATGATTGCCCTAGCATTCTGCCCTTGTGGCGCCACACACAACATTCATCCGTTTAGACGATTCCAGTTGTCCTGTAAATCCTGCAATGTGTTATTCTAAGAGACAATAGGACACAGGAGAAATGCATATAATGTGAAGCTGTACCAATACATCAGGGCACTGTTACTTCTGACCTGTTGACCGGGTGTCATAAACTTGGGTGTCTGGTCTGAGGGCACAAAGTGAGCTGCCCTGTCATTCGGTCTCGTTGGATGTAGTGAAGAATTACTTTATGATATGTTAGTACAGGGTTGAATATCTGCTCTCCAAGGCCCTTTAACTGGGGGTGAACGGAGTACCACTGGATCAGCGAGGGTGTACCTCTGGCCCCTTGAGGCGGCGGGGTTTAGGGCCAGGTTGTAAATAATTCATTTGGCCAACCATGGCGGTCTTGGACATGGGGGAGGTGAATACTTGAAGCGGGTCCAGCAGGATGAGGGGAGGTGAGGCTGTGTTGCTCGCACACCAGCTAGTCCTGCCGGGCCTTCGTGGGAGGGGGAGATGGCCTTGGGTGTGTGAGCAATTCGCTGTGCTTGGGCTGCACACTATGCAGAGCGAGGAGGCGATTAATAAAGTCAGTAATATTAGAGTGATCGCACATTTCTAATGTCTGTACATTTGTGTACTATTTCATATATGACTGATAGTTTGGCAGTGTTTCATACATCATTGAACATCGGATGACAACATTTTAACAATCTCACACGGTAGTAGTTGGATAACACACGAGGTAGCATTAGGTTTGGTGATGTACTCAGGAGCATAGAAGCAATACGTTCAGAGGCGATGGCACATTTTCATTTTTGTACAGCATTCAAACGTGTCCCACTGCTCAACACACATGCGCTCTTAGTACTGCTTTTTTCTGCCTTCCTTTGTACTTAGCAGCATTCGTTAGCACTAGGTGGTCTGTATCAATTTCTTTTCATTGAGTCTTCTAGGCACATGGTATTGTGCATGAGCTGAGGCCATGTTTCCTTTACAAATACTTATAAACTTTTATCCCTTTTCCAACACGGATGTTTATAAACAATATAACAACCTTATGAATCGTTAGGCTTTGGGGTGTGGTTGAACATCAGCAGGGGTTCATACAAGGAGGGTGTTGACACCATATACTTTGCATGTTAAGGGTTAGATGCGGGGTCGAGGCCTGTTCTATAAGGATGGTTTTCTGTATTTTCCAGACTTGAACCGCGAGTCAGGTCACTTCGGGGACAATGATGTACTGCGGAAGGTAAATGATAGTGTTTGTTCTGATACTTGTTCGTGTCTGGTTGCTCGTGAGAACGGGCCTTCAGCGGATCTGCCATGGAGTGGAGGCGCCAGGGGGCGGGCATGGCTCTCTGTGAGTGGGGATCCAGCTGCAGCATTCGCAGGCAGGCTGTCTCGTTGGGATTCAGGTTGTCGGTATCTAAAATGGAGTCCTGATGTTTTCCAAAATGGTGTCCATGGTCTGTTACAGTACAACACGATCAGTCCTGTGTGTCAATCAGTAGTCACCCCGCCACCTGGGCCCTGGTGACAGGGGGGCCCCTTACGAGCCACAAACCTCACGTAGGTGGCCATGTCGGGGAGGAGGTGTCTCCTGGACCTATCCTCCCATACATTTCCCCCCTTTCGTTAATTAAGTAACGAATACTGTAACTCGCCCAACCTTTGGTGCTCTTTTTCATTTGCAACAGCGTCGTCCCATGCTGGTGTACCTTTTATTGGCATCCAGGCTCTACACACCCATCAAAAACTTTCTCCTCTCCTAGCATATTCATCTGGTGTGCAGGTCATGTATATACATTCCCCTTCCAAGTCCACCCATACTTTCTTGGGGTTCCTTTATTGTAGTGTGGTACAATCTATCTGCTATGTCCCCATCGTAAGGAAAAGGTACCAACCTGTACTTTGGCCCCGGATCCTCACCTGTTGGTACTTGAGCCTTGTGCATGACCTGTGAGACTCCACTAGTGTTGCCCATTGTCACCATCATCATTGCGCCATTAGGCACGGCATTTGCGCAACATCGAAGACCCAGCTGGCACACGCAAAAAATCAAAGTAAAAAATACCACGACAGGCATCAGCATTTTGATCGTCAATCCAAGCCATGATGGTACCCAGGAGAGGAGGTTGTCGAACCAGGTGCTGGCGTCTGCTCTACCTTCGTTTTTCATTCGTTCCCCCAGGTTGTGCACTGCTGCGATAACATGTGACAATGTACCATTATCTGCATCTTCAGAAGGTACGAATGTGCAACATGCGCTCCTGATTTTTTGGCAAACACCGCCGTCCATCGCTGTCAACAGGTCTAGGACATACCTGTTCTGCATCGTCATTAACCGCAGGGCTCTTAGCTCCACCTTGATCACGTTAAACCCTTATTCAGTGTCGTTAGCTAGCTGGATCAGCTCCCAACGTGTGATCTGGAGCTATTTTGCATTTGCCCGTGCCTGGATGCTTGGAACGAGTGAGGCAAAGAACGTTTCTGCAGAACTGAACAGTCGATACTTGTCTGGAATCTGTGCCAGTAATTCCGAGGAGGCTTTGGATATGTAGTTGAATGATCTTTGCTGCCTTGATAACACCTCTTGCACATTGCCGGACGGCAGGACATACAGCTGTGGCTCTTCTGTTGGCGGGCTGTTTTGTTCACGGGGGGCATCTGGCACTTCTTTTTCCCCAGCAATATGACTCTCCAGAATCACCATCAACGCGGAGTGTAGTGTTGCCAATGAACTCATGCCCCTCCAGGACTGTGGGAGGTGCAAGTACACCTGTTTGCCGCAGACCCAGTAAGTGTCCATAAGCGCTGCTGTTACTTTCTTCATGTCTGGGATAGTGAGTGTCCGATTACAGTTCTTGTTCACACCCATTGGGTTCTTCCCTTCCCCATGGAAGCACAGATCGTAGGATATTTCTTTTTGCAGTTTGAATGGCTTTTCTATGGCGGTCACCCAGGTCAGTTTTGTGATGTGCTCTTTCCAGACTGGCGTGCATGTTTTTTCGATCCACTGTAATTTTTCTGCTGTGAGCCCTTGCAGTGCCTCAGCTTTGCACGATATTTCTTCATCTTTCCATTTATTGTCCAAAAATAATGTCCCTTTGATCACGAAAAAAGGTTCTTTCAAGCATATCACTCCTTTCACTCTTGAGTAACAGGTTTTCTCATTTTGCAGCATTTCAAAGGATACTTTGTGTGCCTGAAAGGTGTTCTTAATTCTGCACAAGGTGAGATGAAGGAGACATTGGGCATCTGCAAGAGGCAATTCTTTTGGAACAAAACTTTAGGTGTGCCCAAGGCGTGGGGGATCAGGGGACAGACATAACAACTCTCGTTGGACGTCTGTTTTGCAGTGGAACTCATGTCCGCATACCATTTGTTTGACTTGTGTGGATGTCTGGGGTCTTCTATTGTGTCTAGACCCAGGCCAAAGTATTCATCATATTTTCTCCTCCCCTCCTACTGCTTCTAAGGTAGCTTTTTGCTTCTCGGGCTATGTGTGATATTGGCCCCCCTTTTTCCCATTCATCATATAGAGACAAACTTCTCTGCCATTTCTTCATTCTCTTCCTTTCCTCCTATAGGTGGTCTAGTTTCTGCTGTGGGAGTAACTTCTAGTGAGGGCAGTGTGGTGGTAGTATCGTATAGCCATGAAATGACAGAAGGGTTGCGATCATTTAGATTGTACACATTATATTCTGAGACATTTGGGAGTGAGGTTGGATTTATACTCGGGCTGCTGTGGATATTATTTGGGGGCTGCGCATTGGGCAGGATTGTACCATAGCCCCAAACAAGCTGAAATCCATCCCATACTAAGTAATCACCCTCTTTAGCCACCTTGGTTGCAGTTCTCGTGTTAGTTTCGTTCCCCCCTGCCCCCTCATTCATCTCAATAGGGATTAATGAAATGAACCAGTAAATAACGAGACCAAACATCATTGCAAAAAATAAAACCGCACACACGAACAGGACACATTCATACGAATATCTACGCAAATTGAATACATTATTTACATTTCTAACTGCCCTAATGCTATTCGTTGCGGGCTGCCGTTCGTTGCCATTGTTACTCCTATATGTTAAAACATAAAAGGGCATTAAGCATACTTAAACAGTTGAGATCTTCATTTAATTATATATATATAATATAGAGAGAGATTTTATGATTATAGGTCAACCTTATTCATATGTTCATTGTTGGCTTTGATTTAACACAAACAATTTTCGTCAGTACATATTTTTTCTTGTTACCAATCTCGTTTTCTTTTAGTACCCATATGTAACATTCATCGTTTTGCATTCCCTTTTATTGTGAAATCTCGGCTGTTGTCTGTGCTTCCTCTTCTCGTTCCTCTTGGACACTGTCATATGCTTTACGTCAGTTAAATGTATCCAATATCTCAGGCCCTTTACTTACACTGCAGTCGGTGTGCAAAATATCACTTCATAA
Organism: Ambystoma mexicanum; assembly: GCF_040938575.1. NCBI lineage: Eukaryota > Metazoa > Chordata > Amphibia > Caudata > Ambystomatidae > Ambystoma > Ambystoma mexicanum. The sequence continues at coordinate 990,899,224 of NC_090921.1, forward strand.
GGGCCATGAAATCTTGGGGCATTCCACCTTTGTACAAAACTTCTGACATAAATCATATCCCCTGGCATTAACTGCCCTTGTGGGTTTTGCTCGACAAATGTTACTGCCTCACTCCCTTCTCGAGTAAATGGTGGTGCAAGCTGCCTTGATATCATGCACGCTGCTCTGATGAGTTTTATCAGATAGTCAGTAAATTCTTCTCCTAGTATCTTGGCACTTTTGTGTGCATCTGAATGCCTGCGGAGCGGAGAGTGTGCTGTGTGCATGCGTCTTCCTGTCACGATCTCGTGCAGTGACAAATGGCGGTCCTTGCTGGGCTGATTTCTCAGCTCAAACAAAGCCAGAGGCAGACAATGAACCCAGTTCTTCTTAAGGGAAAAACACAATTTTGACAGCCTGCCCTTCAGAAGGCCGTTGATCTTCTCAACCACGCCATTGCTTTGCGGATGATAAATCGAGCATAGATTATGTTTTATTCCTAACAGGGCTGTTACTTCTTTAAACAGCTCGTTAACAAAATGAGTGCCATTATCTGAGCGAATCACGTCGCAAATTCCCCAGTGCGGGAATACTTCCCTCACTAGGAACTTTGCAGCGCATTTAGCATCAGGTCATGCGCACGGCCCTGCTTCAACCCATCTGGAGAATGGACAGACAACCACTATCATATACCATGCCCCATTACACCTTTCTCCCATATCTGCATAGTCAATATGCAGCTCTCTGAAGGGCCCTACAGGTTTGGGTATTGTTCCTCGGAGTGGCCTTAGCGTCATTCCTGAATTGTATATTTGACATGCTGTGCATTCCATTGCTAGTTTTGATATATGTTCCTGGAGGCCTGGTACAAACCAGTCATCTTGGATCTCTGCTGCTATGTGTTGCTTAGCATTGTGGGCTGGGAAGTGTAGTTGCTGGAATGCAATTTCTAAGAGTTTGAGGGGCATTACCACCTTCCCTGTGTTATTTTGACGCCACAAAAGATCTGTTGCTGACTGATTACTACCTCTCTTTTCCCACAGCCCTTTTTGCTCCTCACTTGCCTCTTCTTGTAACTCCATTATTTGTGACACGGGCATGGTGTTGTATCCGTCCGGGAGCTCTTCCACTACCTGTTGGTGCATTAGGTACTCACCTGTTAGTTCTTTCACTAAATAAGACGCTTCCTTGGCCGCGGCGTCTGCTGCAGCGTTTCCCAAAGAGATGACGTCCGTATTGGACATATGGACATGGCACTTCACTATGGCTACCATTGTAGGTTCTTTCAACGCCTCCATAAGTTCCTTCAAGAGCTCTGCATGTTGTACTGGTGACCCATCTGCTCTGTGGAACCCTCTCCGCCCCCACCATGCCAACCTGCTAAGTACTGTAGTAGTCATGTATGCTGAATCTGTGTTAATAGTCACTGTGCACCCTTTCGCTGCACGTAATGCTTCAATAAGGGCTATAAACTCTGCTGCTTGGGCTGAGTGATGGGATGGCAGGCAATGCTGTACTATCACTTCGTACTCACCTTCTTCCAATCTCACAACTGCCACCCCCACATGTTTTTCCGCCGTCTCAGTGTTTATTGACCCTGACCCATCTATGAAGTACACTTCTCCTCCATTTAGGGCATTTTCACTTACCACCGGGCCTTCCCCTTCCTCTCCTTTGTAAGTGGCACAGTCGTGCTCCTGCATGTCTTCTAATGTGCATGGTTCTGTAATGAATGTTGCTGGATTTACTGTCTTGCATCCGACTATGTGTATGTTTGCACTGGACAATATCATTTCATAAGCAGTTGCCCTTTATGTTGTCAGTGTGCTTTTTGATCTTTCATTGTATCTTTGATACAGTGGACTAATAATGATCTGGACGCAAAAGTTGGTAGCAGTTCTGAATGCGAGCGACATTGCGATGGCAACGCTGTTAGATCAACCTCAAATTGCAAAGAAGAAATTAAAACAATGGTTCTGGATTCAAAACTTGACCAAATATAAAATCTCTCAACAGCACTGGACTTTGGACCTGTAATGAACCAGCTAGATAAATTGCCACAATGTTTGCAGAAATTTCTGTCTAGGCACCATCGCAACAGATTCCTAAGATTGCGCTTAAATGCCTTAAAAACAAAACAGATGTTAGTGGCACGACGCATAGCGACATCAGATGACAATATGCAGATTCTGTACTGCTGACTCAGAATCACTCAAACACTTAATTACAGAATGCACAGAGCTAAGGAACCAAAGGTCACTCCACCTAAAACAGTTTGAGCCAGTTGGCGGCAACATGGACGAATGGTGGCTTAGGATTCTAGGCAGAAGCTCAGTACATTTAACATGCTCTGTAATAAATTTCTTTGATAACATTTTGGAACATCATTCAAATGAATAGTAATAAGAGCCAAATACCTGGAGACTGCCACTAGAGTACTGAGTAGAACCAAGACAACCCCCATTTAAACATGGGTTGTGAATTGAATTGGAAGATGTTTGTTTGCTTGTTTTTTTAAAGATATGTGAAGAAAATTGTTGTGATAAAAGTTTGATTTAAACTAAAAATTACAATTAAAAAAAAACTAATCTCATATCATCATCAAAGAAGGAAGGCGGTGCCCCCACCACTGCCATCAGCTGTACTGGCACCTGCCTCTCTTGTATCATGTCACAGGGTATTGCTAGTTCCATTATTATCTCACCGTCACTTTCGGAATCTGAAAAAGATCTTCATCTGATAGATCCCGCAATGCAATGTCAGCATTAATGCACAATACTGTGCGCCACTCACAGCCATGTATATCCATTGCAATTACAGCTATTCTTTTGGCTGATATTTGAACTGCATGCAAATCTAGGGACATCACTGTTCCTGGCACAATCTCTGGGCGTGCTATGGGTCGGAAGATGAATCCTGCTGGTACTCGCCATTCTAGCTTTTTCAACTCGGGTACTACTCGTGCCACTGTTTTCAGTCCTTGAATAAACACATCGGGATCTACCGGTATGCCGCGCACTTCTGATGCTGTTGCTCGCGCATGTACCACCAGCATTACGCACAAGGGACAGATCTCTGGGGTGGAGCAAACTATCCCCCTCTCCGTAAAGGAGATAGTCATATTAAGCTTGCTGAGAAGGTCCCTTCCAAGCAAGTTAATCGGGGACTGTTCGTAATATAGTAGGGGTGCCCTCACTGTCTTACCCCCCACTGTGACGTCTAAATCTTCGGTGTAAGAAACTTCGACAGCCCCAGAGAAACCCTGCGTCTACAATTTACGATTAGATGGCGGGAACCGTCCTTCACGTAAACATGATTTTTCAGCTCCCGAGTCCACCATAAATATGAACTGTTTATTCCCTATCTGCGCCCCTATCAATGGTTCTTCTGCTGCATTGTAGGTTGTAGATAGAACAGGACACGCAAGTGCTCCCTGTGGGCTGTCCTATGCTGGATGTCTCATGTTCCCCGCCTTGACTGAAGACATTCCCTGATACCACCGCCACTCCGCCATATGGGGCAGGTGCACCGTTAGCAGTCGTGGCGAAGGGGTTACCTTGTGTGTACTGCATGTGGTCGCGGTTTTATGGATGTTGTTGTACACTGTGAGGATGTTCTCTTCGCTGTTCTACATACCCCTGCTCTGGCTGCCCTTGTGCTCCTCCCATGGGTAATCCATAGGGGCTTCCCGGGTGAGGATGACCACATGATTCATTATCTTGATACACATTATTTTGTCTGCTTCTGCATTCTCGTGAGAAATGTCCCCACCTTCCACAATTCCAACAGTTCCCCTGTCCCCCCTTGGACCTTGTCCTCCATACCCTCCACTTCCCCCGTATCCTTGACCATCCCCTCTGCGGCCCCTGTACCCACCTCGTCCTCCGCAGGGGGGCCCACTCTTGCCACTGTGGACCTCCGTATTGCTCCTGTCCATTCCACTGTGGCTGCCCGTTGCCTGCCCAATTTGCTGCCATCCTCCCTTGTATCGTTACCAGCCCCTCCTCCTCTTCCCCCTCCCTGTCGTGGGGGAGTGCTGCCACAGCTGCAGCAACCTTCACCAGCTTCATTTGTACTAACTTGGCCTCATCTGCCAACCTTTTTGGGGCAATTTCTTTCTCCCTTTCTTTTATTCTTTTGCAGTGGTGTACTATTATGCTTTGTATTTCCAGCCACCCTTTTGCTTCAATCCCTTCTATTTTGTCAAGTGCTTTTTGTACCTCTTTTGGGAGCCCTCTCTTTATTATAAAGTAAAATAGGGATGTTGACTGATACCAGGGCGTGCCAGTTTCGGCTCTCCACATCTCCTGCACCCGAAAAATGTAATCCATAGCATCCTCCCCATCATTCATTGTGCACTGCATTACTGATTGTAAATCTGGTGTGTCTGGAAATGTTTCTCTTAATGCATCCCATACCCACGCGCGCACTGTGTTAAAAGATGCTCCATCATGGCGATCACAATCCAGTGTCACTCCCGGGAAGCCAGCCTTTGCCCATACTCTATCTGCTTGGTCACCCACTGCCGATACTCGCAGGCTTTTGACATCTTCTACTGCTAATGGCACTCCTGCAGTGTGTTTTTCAAATGCATATATCCATTTACTTGCCCCTCCTGATAGCGGGGGCAATGATTTTAGCAAATTGGCTTTGTCCATCTGGGTCCAGGGTATATAATTTGGTCTCCCACCTCCCCTATGTATCAATGGGAGTTGCAGCCTGCCCTTTGTCATTCTGCCAGTACTCCCCTTCAATCCTTTCCTTCCTAGCGGTGCCATTCTTCCCATTCTATTCCTTAACCTTCCTGTCCATTCCTCTTCCGTTGTCCTTCCCAGAGATGTTCCCTCTCCTCTACCTGGTCCTCCTCCCATCGCCACACTCAACCTCCCACTTTCCTGTTCATCGTCCTCCATGTCGCACCACAATTCTCCCATGCCCCTGATGACCATTCCCTCTTCACCTGTGTTTTCATCCATCTCCTGTGGCCCCAGTTCTTTTATTCTAGTTGGCTCTTCCTGAATCCTGAACAGTATTTCCCCTTTCTTACATCCCTCCTCAGATGACCTGTCAAGGGCCTGTGCTCTAGTTGTTTGCTCATGTCTAGCAACACTTGTTCATTCTGCTCACATATATTTCTTATTCTAGATAACTCATCTCTTGCCATGGAGAGCCTGGAATCTAGGTCCTGTGGTAACTTTTCTATATCTACTGCAGGGGTGCTTACCTGTTCGCACTGTCTGGGGCACTCATATGGTGGTGGGGCAGTTGATCGTGGAGTGGCTGTGGGCGCTGCGGCGGGCACATATGTGGGATCACTATAACCTTCTGCTGGCACTGGTTTGTTTAGGAAGGGGTACAATCGTGTTACCTCAATTCATCCCTCTGTTTCTGTGTCTTCCTTTCCAACTTCAGGTATGAGTAGGGGAGTATCAACGGTAGAGGGCAGGTTAGATACTGACTCCTTCCTTTTGAGAGGAGGCACTTCCTCAAATAGCCTCCATAAGTCTAATATTTCTCTTCTATTATGAAACTTTTTTCCTTTATATTTCATGAATATACATGTGGCTACCATATCTAGGACACTCATCAAACAATCCGCCTTCTGGCCATACTTGTGGTAGTCCTTCTCCCTTTAATTCTGTGACCCACTGATTGTGGTACTTTTTTATACGTTCTGCATAACCAGGTAAACTTTTACAGATGTGGGCCAGGGGTGTTTCCACCCCCATATTGTATTCTCTGCTTTTATCTTTTTGTACTAGTTTGTGTCTGACACTGTGGATTATAGGTGTGGATGTGTCTGTGTGTGACCCTTACCTTAAACAATTCTTGGGCATACAAAAAAGCACTTGCTCACAATATTATTACCTTCAGATCAAAAACTTTTTCTTACAATATTACTCCCTTCAGATCTTACCGGGTCACACTTACGATGACCATACCATAGAGCTATGCACTCATCAATTCAACATCATTTCCTTGCAACTCATTGAAAATTGTTAACATAACATATGTAACATGGGACAGACACTTAATGAACTTTTGACATACAACACAACATTTACCCCTCCCCTATTTTCTTGCCCTGCACTTCTCTCCCTGGTAAGGTCCCCTTTCCTAGATCATCATTTGTCCCTAGACCTTTTAAAACCTTTTATCTTTTGCTCAACACTAAGGTACCCCGACTAGAGTAGAAAGAAAAAAGAAAGTAGCAGTTTCCAACGTATAGACAGTGTCTCCCTATTTTCAGACACCTTTATTTTACACTCCACTTTTTCACTTATTCCCAATACTAGTTGGGATAGCACTACACTGCGCCGCCTTCTACCCCCTTGCAGAGCTAGGTTCCCGTCTTTTATCTTCTCATATTTCACCTTTTTTGTCCTAATGGCCGTATGCAGAGAAAGTAAAGTAAAGACAGATAGCATTAATAGTTGAAAGTACCCCTTGAATGACCTCGTGTACTCCGACTTCCTTCCCCTTCACCCTTTACAACCACTCGCACTTAATACTCACATGCCCGTCCTGAATCGAGATTCTCCGGACTGGGTCCGTCCAGGCGGAGCTGCCACACACTCAATGGCCGCCTCCCGGCTCTGACGAGCGGTACTAAGATGGGGTTTTTGGAGCGGGACCCCGTACCCTTTCTCTTATTCTGTGCGCACGTCTAAGCGTACCAGTTGCCGTAGGCGGGCAGCTCTCTTGAGCGGGTGCACCATGCGTCTCCACTGCCGCCCGGAATTTCTCGTGCCAGAGGGGACGATGAAGAAATTAAAAATGTAATCACGCTTTCGGGGTCACCACTGAAAGCTAGCGTCCCCAAAAGGCATTACCCTCCCCACAATGAGAGGCAGTAACGGACACACCCCGAGAGGGAATGAGGCCAAGAACAAGTGCGGGTAAATGTAAAAGGTTCTCTATCTAGTCAAATAGGGCATGCAAAGGACTCTGCAAGCTCCGAGAGCGCTCTGTCTGACAATAGCAAAGACAGTCTTATTTATTACAAAACTTCGTCATGAAACCTACAAACTGTAGGGGCACATAGTCTTGGGGATTGGGTGTCGTCTACTAACTATATGCACAGTAGTGACGAGCAGCTCCATGATTGGTGGACATCAGCATGGTGCCAACGTGGGGCGAATGGGTCAGCTGGGCTCATCGGGGTGTGGCTGCCAGGCCAGGCGCAGTCAGTTTCGTTGATGGATGATTGCCCTAGCATTCTGCCCTTGTGGTCACACACACAACATTCATCCGTTTAGACGATTCCAGTTGTCCTGTAAATCCTGCAATGTGTTATTCTAAGAGACAATAGGACACAGGAGAAATGCATATAATGTGAAGCTGTTTCAATACATCAGGGCACTGTTACTTCTGACCTGTTGACCGGATGTCATAAACTCGGGTGTCTGGTCTAAGGGCACAAGGTGAGCTGCCCTGTCATTCGGGTCTCGTTAGATGTAGTGAAGAATTACATTATATGTTAGTACAGGGTTGAATATCTGCTCTCCAAGGCGCATTAACTTGGGGTGAACCGGAGTACCACTGGATCAGCGAGGGTGTACCTCTGGCCCCTTGAGGCGGCGGGGTTTAGGACCAGGTTGTAAATAATTCATTTGGCCAACCATGGCGGTCTCGGACATAGGGGAGGTGAATACTTGAAGCAGGTCCAGCAGGATGAGGGGAGGTGAGGCTGTGTTGCTCGCACACCAGATAGTCCTGGCGGGCCTTGGCGGGATGGAGGGGGTGATGGCCTTGGGTGGGTGGGTGATTGTGGGTGTGTGTGTGTGTGAGCAATTCTCTGTGCTTGGGCTGCACACTATGCAGAGTGAGGAGACGATTAATAAAGTCAGTAATATTAGAGTGATCGCATATTTCTAATATCTGTACATTTGTGTACTAGTTCATATATGACTGACAGTTTGGCAGTGTTTCATACATCATTGAACATCGGAAGACTACATTTTAACAATCTCACACGGTAGTAGTTGGATAACACACGAGGTAGCATTAGGTTTGGTGATGTACTCCGCATTCAAACGTGTCCCACTGCTCAACACACATACGCTCTTAGTACTGCTTTTTTCTGCCTTCCTTTGTACTTAGCAGCATTCGTTATTTAGCAGTAGGTGGTCTGTATCAATTTCTTTTCATTAAGTCTTCTAGGCACATGGTATCGTGCATGAGCTGAGGCCATGCTTCCTTTACAAATACTTATAAACTTTTATCCCTTTTCCAACACGGATGTTTATAATCAATATAGCAACCTTATGAATCGTTGGGCTTTGGGGTGTGGTTGAACATCAGCAAGGGTTCATACAAGGAGGGTGTTGACACCATATACTTTGCATGTTAAGGGTTAGATGCGGGGGTCGAGGCCTGTTCTATAAGGATGGTTTTCTGTTATTTTCCAGACTTGAACCGCGAGTCAGGTTACTTTGGGGACACTGATGTACTGCGGAAGGTAAATGATAGTGTTTGTTCTGATACTTGTTCGTGTCTGGTTGCTCGTGAGAACGGGCCTTCAGCGGATCTGCCATGGAGTGGAGGCGCCAGGGGGCGGGCCTGGCTCTCTGTGAGTGGCGGCCAAGCTGCAGCATTCGCAGGCAGGCTGTCTCGTTGGGATTCAGGTTGTCAGTATCTAAAATGGGAGTTCTAATGTTTTCCAAAATGGTGTCCATGGTCTGTTACAGTACAACACAATCAGTCCTGTGTGTCGATCAGTAGTCACCCCACCACCTGGGCCCTGGTGACAGGGGGCCCCTGACGAGCCACGAACCTCACGTAGGTGGGGCATGTCGGGGAGGAGGGGTCTCCTGGACCTATCCTCCAATACAGAACGTCCCACACGGCCAGCATTTGGGGGAGAGTTGTGAATTCATTTTGTGCAACCATTCTGGGGTCAAGTACCACCAGCGCAGTATTTTAAAACAGTTTCCTTTGAGTTGGACCGGCTGAGATGCCTTACCCGTCCTATTCGTATCTATCCGTGTTGTTGACCAGAAAAGCCTGTTTGCATTGGTCAAACGTGAGAGGGAGGTTATCTCGAAACAACTGCCACAGCCTGTTCAGCCCACCTTTGGACCACCGAAGGAGACGCCCCTTACATAATCCTGGGGGGAACTCGCCATTTCCCCATATCCCCATCATAGGAGAGGGGAAGGTAGTCGTAGCATATCGCCGTGCAGCTTTGTACTAGTACTCCAGTGTGGTGTTTTATTGTTGAGAGCCCTCACACTCCCATTCTTCGTACTCTTAGGGAGAACCAGCACCAGTGATTTATGTGGGGTCCCAGGGCCTCCTGTTCAATGGCGACCCAGTGATTTGGATTATTCTCTGTGGCTTGACTCTCTAGGACGGGCGCAATTTGAAAGAGAACTTTCAATATCGGGTACCGCCAATCCCCCCGCCACCCTTGCTGTCATAAGCGTATGTCTAGTAACTCTGAGACTTTTTTGACCATTATAAATTTAAAATTGTGTCTGCAGTTCATTCAGTGCTACCTTGGGGATCCAGATTCGTTACGCTTGAAATGCGTATAATAATCTTGGCAATAGGGTCCTCTTAATTACCGTTATTCAGCCCAGCCAGGAGATTTCAGAGGCACCCCATCTCACTAAATCTTGCTTGACCCTAGCAAACAGCGGCAAAATATTCGCTGCATACAAATCACTATATTTCTCTGTGAGTTGAATGCCCAAATATTTCATAGAATGGGAGGCCCATGAGAATGGAAAGTTGGATTTCAGACGCTCCACAGTCTTCCGTGATTCTGTTATATTGAGGATCATTTATTTCGAATAATTCATCTTGAAGCCTGAGACCTCCCAAAATCTGTCTAGCAATGAAATTATGAGGTAATGATTTTAGGGAGTACCGCATGTAAAAAAGGAGGTCAACAGCATAGAGCAAAAGTTTATGGTGGTAGCCCGCCACTTCCGATACGAAAATATCCCTTGAGCGCAGTAAACAGGCCAAGACTTCCATTGCTAGGACAAAGAGGAGGGGGACAACAGACACCCTTACCGGGTCCCCCTTCACCAATTCCCCCAGGTTCGACAGGACCCAATTTGCCTTAGAGGGGAGGACAAAATTAGCCAACACAAGTTTACTAAAACGCGGACCAAACCTAAACCTTACAAGTACCTTCGATAAGTATCCCCAATCTACATGATCAAACGCTTTCTCAGTGTCTGAGTCGAGCTAGCGACTGTTTATGCTGTCGTGTCCAGGTCGAGATATCCACCATCTGACGAATGTTGTCAAATGCTTGGCGCCCAGGAACAAAACCTGTCTGGTCTGTTGCCACTACTCCAGGGAGTACCACCGCTAAGTGTGTAGTTGGTACATTTGAGAATATGCAGGCATCATAATTTAAGACCGCTATAGGACTGAAAGAGGAGAATAATGTAGGGTCTTTCCCAGGATTGTTGAGCAATGTTAGTGTCGATTCCACCATTGATGGTGTAATAGACCCAGTCTCCATTAAGGAATTGATTACTTCCACCATATGGGGAGAGAGGAATTTGGAGAATTTCTTGTAAAACAGGGCCATGAACCCATCTGGGCCTGGAGCTTTATTTCTGGGCAGGGCACGAATAGCTTGTATAACCTCCTCTATTGTTGTGGAGGTTTTTAATGTCTGCTTGTGCTATGGATATTTGGGGGGGAGAGATTCCAGATGAAAAGCGTCCTGTTGTGGGTCATTAAGAGGATCTGCTGCAAATAGTTCAGTATAATACTATGTCAATATGTCGATTTTTGCCGGTTTCTCATTGTGTAGCTGGTCTTGAGTGTCCCTCAGCCCCCCAATTGTAGTGCTGTTTCTCTGGGCCTGAATCTTATAAGCTAACACACGGGTTGCCTTGTTCAAGGTAGTGTAATAGAAATGTTTCATCCTAAGCAGCTTGTGGGAGATGTCATCTGGCCACAACGCTTTTAATTCCGCTCTCGCCACGTGCAAAGGCCTGTACGTTCTCCTTGCTCCGTCCACCTTATATTGAACTTCCCAATCCTGGTCTGTCCCCTTTGCCCCGAACCATTGGGCTGTAAGGATTTAGCCCCCCGCACCCCTCACCCAGCGTTGGCTTAAAGGCCTCCCATACCCCAGTTAATGATACCTCTCCCGTAAGGTTCTCTTGGAAATATTGGGTGATTCTCTGTGTGATGGTGACACATATTGCTTGGTCCGCTAATAGTCATTCAGCTTCCATCCCATGGACTTCTTACCTCCCAGCCCATACACGTTGAGTTTCAAAGTAATGGGAGAGTGAGTGTAGAACATATCTTAGTGTTGATTAGGGCCATATACCGACACAAAGGTGAAATCCCTGCCAGCTAATCATAAGGTCCACCCAATATATTTGCCTGGGGACACGATCTTTACATCAGTCATCCCCATCCATCAATATGTCTGCAGCCCTCACCCATTGTTCAGAACCCCTCATTGCCCTTGCTCTCTGTTTCCGAGCTCTTCGATTCGCGACAAACCACTATTTGACACCTAGTCTTTTCTGTGTTGCCCCCTTCCGAGCTGCACCATAACATAAAAATTAAAAGAAAACAAGAAACCAATAACTTGCAACCTTAACAACCCCGTTTGGGGTGAACATCAGGCCTGTCCCCTGAAATAGGGCGCACTCTCCTAGTGCCCTTATAGTCGCATGCGTTTGCATTTCAGTCGGCTAAACATAGCCTCTGCACCTCCAGATCTGCCTTTTCCTCCTAAATCCTGAGTTCCTCGCTGTTTTCCCTGTTGGTCAAAACACCCTCTCGCCTGAGGTGAAGCCTCAAGTAGGGGCCTCTGAGTTCAAGCTCCTCTCTCGTCTGTCCACCGAGGGCCTGCAGCGATCCTTCCTTCCTTCCTTCCTTCTGCTTTACCTCGAGTGGGACTGGGCCTAGGTAGACGTCAAAGGACCTTGGGAGCTATTGTTTGGTAAGTGCATGTCCACTTCCGATATCTTAAGAGTCTCCACTGCTGCTCGGAGGGAAGTAAATTGATGTTGGACACCGTCCAGTTGAAACATGATGCGAAAGGGGTATGCCCCAATCTGTAGCAAACCCCTTTGTCTTTTGGCCAGTTGGTTAATGGCCTCATGAGCCTGCGCCTTTGGATTGGCCCTTGAGAGAGATCCTGAAACAATTGGAGGGAGGCCATTTTGTACTCCAGACTGTGGTGTTCCTGGATTTCTGGAAGATCAGTTCTTTGGTCTTGAAAAAATGAACTCTCGTCAAGACATCCGTGAGAAGATTTTGCCGCGTTTGAAAGTTGGAGTACTGTGTGTGTGCGGTCCAGAGTAAGATCGACTTCTGTTTCCCCCATTATCTCTTGGAACAGCCCCCTGATGTATCGCTCCAAATTCTGATCTTTAACATCTCTTGGCAGCCCTCTGACACGAACATTGTTCCTCCGGGATTGGTTTTCGCATCCTCCTCTTTTTTCTTCTGAGGATTGCCTGTAAGCCTCAAGCGTTGCCACTCTGTCCCAGCTGGTCCTGTGCATTTGCTTGGTTGCAGAAGACCGTTTCCAGTTCTCCCAGTTTAGTTTCATTCTGCTGCATGTTGTGGGACGTCTTGGAATGAGCTTTTTAATTCCTGCAGTGTTGACGCCATTTCCTTTTGTATGGACTGGAACAAGCGCAAGATGTCTCCTCTCGTGGCGGGCTGCGCGTCGTCTTCTACCACGGGTGGTGGCTGAGATGCTGGTTTAGGTTGCTGGAGCTTCTCTTGAATAGATGTCGCTGGCTTGTCCTTAGTCTTCCCTGACTTCATCTTGTACATGAATGGGTTGAGGTGAGGGGAGATGGAGGGGGTTCTGCTAGAAGCTAAAAGTACAGGAAGGTGACCCCCTTTGACCACTCTGGGGTTGATTAAATCGTCACCAACAGGAAAACAATGCAAGTCCCAGTGGTTTCTCTCCCTGCGCACCTCACTGCAATCCTGCCTGAAGGGGTCCTGTTGTCTCTTATTTATGAAACAAAGTAGACTGCGGATCAGAGGACACCAGGCAGACCGCTGTAGGGTAAGCGCTGTCCAATGTTGGAGTTGACTTCAAGCACCGGCCCTTACGTTCACTGCAGGGTTATTTCACGCTCAGTGCCGTTGACAATAATAAAGGGTGGGCAATCTCACTTCTCACTCTGGTGCAGCGATCAGTAACATATTCATAGGGTGCTATGCTTTCAGAATGGTCACCAGCCAAGGTCCGCCTGCAAAAGTGGTGATCCACTACATTTGTTAGGCTGGGACCATAGGCTTCCCCCTGCCTGTTGTATGCTTCTTTACACTCCTCTTCATTTGTTCTCTGCTGCAAGGCCCGGGCCTTCAGATATATAAGGCTCCACGTTCCACCAAGGAGGAAGACGTACCCCCCAGCCTCCTCTGCTGTAGCTCCTCAGATCGGGGACAGCGCCTCAGTCCTCTGCCCCGCTGCATCCCGCTGGGGGTCTCCGGAATCGGCAGGCCTCTTCCACCTGCAGGGGGAATGGGGAGAGCTCTGAGCCGCTGGTCCCTGCGCTACCCCCTGGGAGACGGGATGCAATATGCTGCTTCTCCGAGCCCAGACGTGTGGCGGCTTTCCTCCTGATTTTGTGACTCGGCTCGTTGCTACTTCAGGAGGGAGGCTCTCCGCACCCCGCCTGAGAACTAGGCCAGTGGCACAGTACCTGCTTGGCCTCTGCAGCAGGCGCAGGTCCCCCCGTCATGACTGGGACCGCTGCAGTCAGATATGGCTGGGCTGGATCCTAACACGCTCTCTTTGTCGCGGCTGCCTTTTTGCCGCTCTCGGAAGCTGCGGTATGGGGTCGTGGGTCCGTGTTCACCACAGAGCTGCTCCACTTCTTCTTGTCTCGGGATTCCGAGATTTTAAATCCCCTAGAGTTCATGTTCATAGCGCTCGGTTCACATCTACTAATCGGTGCACTTTCGAGGCTGACATTGCCGTTTATGCTGTCTAGGGCTGCAGAGCTAATGGGCTCACACCAGCATCAGCCTCCATCCAGGGCACGCCCCTGTTGCATCACTTTTTACAGTCAATCTTATGGACCAGGAGAATGGCTCCCTTTTCCTGGTACTGGTCTGCACTTTCAATACAGTTCACAAGGCCAGGGGAATGACTCCCTTTGCATTTCTTCAGTGTTCTTAAAATGATTCAGTTTTCTCACCAGGAGAATGACTCCCTTCTCCTGGTGTTTGAGAGTTCTCTTTTTAACTTAGGTTTTTCCTGACACACTTTCACTATATCAGCAATGCCTTTTATATAGGGGTCCAAGACCCTTCTGTGGTGGTCATTGGACTTATTCATGCCAATGGGTCGAGGAAGATTTCCTCGGCTGCACTCTTTATCTTGGTTTGGGGCCCTGACAGTTGATGGCCCTCTGATAGGCCTCACGCTTGCACTGACATGAAGCAGAGACCACCTTACACCCCCCCACCCCCCATCCATGCCAGTCCTCCCATTACTTTCTGGGACTTGGTCACACAGCGCTGGTCTCTCCAGGGGTTGGTCTCCTTCCCGCAGCTGTCTGCTTCAACCGCGTCTGTGCGTGTTGTTGCTTCATGCAGTCTCTGCACCATTTGTGAACTGCCCGGTCCACCTCCACGCCTGCTTTCCACTGGGCTCGGTCCTGCCGATGCAGGACCCGTCTCAGACTCCCTAAGCCACTAACTGGCGTCCTCTGCAGAGCCCTCGCTTCGGGTCGAGGGCTGACTTTGAAATTCTCTGGTTTTCCAACGAGGGAGAAAGAACACTTCGGATCCTCCTTCTCTTGCTTCTTCATAGTGCTTCAGCGTAACAGTGGTTATGTTTGAGTCAAAACGTTAGATAAGGTTTGCAACTCCATCTCAACATGCAAGTTAAGATCTAGAGCGGGATCCTTGATTGAGGGTCCATCACCAAAGGTCAGGTGGTGGAACCCCATTCTTATGGGGAATCTGACTAGTCCCTGAGACTAACAGTTCTGAGGGACTGGCTCCCTTTTGAATTCTTGTATTGTTACAATTATTCATCACCTTACAGTGAAGTGCAGTTAAGATGTCTTGTATACTTCTTTTTATATAATGGCTTTTTGATTACTTTGACAATGTGCCTAAGACAAGCGGGTGGCAGCTGTGATATTTGTAATGTTTTTGTGTTATTTTACTCCTGCACCTTTGCATTTACCGCAAATGCCTAGCACCCTAAGGTGGCCATGGTGGGAGGATTTTTGTTTGATCTTTGGCCATATTGTTCTTTGACCTTCTTCCTGTCTTCTCAGTTCAGGAAATGCCATATGTGGAAATCGATTTCCTTTGGGAAAGCTGTGGTTTCGCGGAATAAGGAGTGTCGTGTCTGTCTGCCAGAAAAGGGGGCTGGGATTGTCTAGTCCCAATCCACAACTCTGGTGCTTGAAAGTCTGCTGCTGGACAGATGTTGAAGCACATGACTCTGCAGGATTGGATAGCCACTGCCAGTTTAAATGGTGCAGAACCCTTATCATTGTTGGACCTAGGCAAGCATGGGGAACAAATCTTTGATAAAAAAAGTGTTGCGCTCACCTGGCTCCCACAGGGGCGTCGATCTGAACTGGACAGCTGCGGTCTCCACCAATGTGACGCGTAGTGCCGAGATGAGACTGGACTGGCCCACCTAGCTTCGTTTGCTTGGCCCGTAGGAGTATTCTTCTGCAAATGGAGAAAGGGAATTAACCACCCGTGGAGTTGAGTGTTAACCCCCACCCCGCTGCTCTCCCCACTGATCACCTTTAATGTCCCCTCTTATAGTCTCACCTGATGGTTTGGAAAGATGAGTTCTCCATCCTGCATTGAGCGCCGGGGCGCGTAGATAACCAGTTGCTTCACTGGTTCGAAGGAATTGGTGAGTTCCAGAACAATATTGACTCCGAGATTCCCGGCAAGACGCCGTAAGTATAAAGTTTGTAAGAGTTCAAATGCCTGACTTTCACTCATGTCCGATTCCTTGCAGGTTGCAGCTTGACCCTAATGAAGAGTTCCTCGTGGCAACCGGTAGTGTTCTGGTAAGGATTTGTATTATCCAACACAGTTCGATAAAATGTCAGTATGTAACATGTTGCTTTCTCCCTTATTCAGGTGCTGAGAGAAAATATGAAATCTCTGGGAATAATGCCTCCAGCGGAAAATTAGGTAAGTCTATTGTGGTGAGAAGGATTCCCCCTGTTTGTCTTTGTTTCACCTTGCTGTCCTTTTGTTCCCCTTAGGGGCTGGGGTACAGCGAAGATGCGGTGGAGGCTGCGCCGACCCGTGAAGAGGAATAGTACCCCCGGCGGTAAAATCAGGTAAGTCTATGGGGGGTAACTAATATTGCCTCTGTTTATTCCATTGGCTCACCTTGCTGTTCTTGTGTTCCCCTTAGGTGCCGGAGTGCGGCGGGAACATGCAAAAGGATGCAGTGGATAGTGAAGATGCTGCGAAGGCCGGTGAGTTCAGCGTGGCGCTGCAGCAAGCGAGGCGACGCGCATAAAATAACTTCTTTCTTCCAGCTCGAAGGCGCGGTGGATCGGGAATTCACGTAAGGATCAAAGATATTGCTCTTGTTCTAACCTTTTCTCCTTCTTTCTAGGAGCTCCAGACTCGAGGCGGGCGTGGCAGAAGACTGGATGCAGACTTGCAGGCACGGTGAGCGTTACGCTGCTGGATGCAGAATAAAGCTAAGCGTGTGCTGCTTTTTGGGCGTGGTTTAAATAGCCTCCAAAATAGTCCCTAGGTAAAGTAGTCCCTTCCAAGCCTCTTTTGGCTTGGAGCTCTTGCAGCATGGTCTGCATCAGGTAAGTTTTAATCTATGAGCCTGGCGCCAGGACTGACTCTCCATATGAGCCTGGCGCCATAGACGCCAGGACTGCACCCAAATAGCCCCTAGCAGGGGTTGTTGGGCTTGCTTGGAATAACTTGATGCCTGCTTCCGGGGTTGCTGGACTTGATCTGGATCCCCGGGGGTAGGTATCATGACAAAAAGATGGCCCCTGCAGCCATTCTTCAGATCACCATTGGAGCCAAGTCCTCTATGAAGAAGAGCAGCCCACTGTCGACCCAGAGACTGCCCCTGCAGCTAACCTGCATCGATTCCAGTGTTGTCTCAAGAAGGCCTTAGTTGGTGCTTCGACCCCTGGACCAGTGAAAACAACCAGTATTGACCCCTGTTCAAGCATCCATGCCTTCTGATCCTTTTGAAGTGTTCTTAGACCAAACGGTGCACTGACCAGCTCTCTACTGAGTAGCCTTGCTGCAGCAGTCGCCATTCCGTGTGCATCCTTGGAACTTGGACAATCTTCAACTTTCAAAAGACCGCCTGCTCCTGCATTTTCAGCTGTCTTGCATCAACGGAGGCCATGCAGGACCTGCTTCATTTTTTAGTCCCAGGACAATCACCTGTTGCCTTTGAAACTAAATTCTACGTGTGAAAGTCTCCTCTGTACCTGCGACTGCTGGGCCTTCCTCGACTGGACCAAGCACAGAAAACTGTGTCCTAACGGATTCCAGAACCTCAGCAGTGGTCTCTGGATAGATCTGAATTTGGGGTGGGGAAGGCATAAGCTACCAACCTAGTTCTGTCCCCCCACACCGTGACTGGTCGGTGGAGGCCTGGTCAAGGATCTCTTCCTAGGCCTATCCTATTGACTGACATTGGGTATTTTTCATCCCTACATTCTAATTACCTTTTTGACTCGTAACCACTGGCATCATACTATTCTCTTTCATAAATCAGTTGTCAAGCCAATCTTAGTCAGGGTCTGGACCACTTGCTCCCAATACTGGCGTATCTTCGTGCTGGCCCAGAACACATGCACCAGGTCTGCATCGACCAAGCTACATTTCAGACAAGATTGTTCTGTTGCATTGCTAAATTTAGCAATTTTCTTTGCAGTTAAGTATGCTCTGTGGGTGACGTATAATTGAATCGGCTGTAGTTTCGCATTTCTGGACACTTCCTTCTGATACCCCATCGCTCTGCCCCAAGCCGCATCCGGCAACTGCTCTTGCAAGTCAGCTTCCCAATTATGCCTAATCTGTATTAGGTTGTCTTAGTCTGGATACTGTGCATCACCAATCTGAGATGTAGTAAAGTGTTTCAATCCTTTCATCTTCTAACAGAACTCTATCCAATCCCGGCCATTTTAGCTTCATACTATGGGGGAGTGAGGCATATATTATGTGGTTCCCTTTCTGTATTCCTAGTTCTGAAGTGACTGCACCAAAAGACATTGGTTGCCTCTCTTTTAGTATATCGCCTAATGTCACCACCCCTCTGGGTTCCCAATATTTCCTGACATTCAACCGAAGTTGTGCATCCTCACACTTTAGTGTTACCAGTGGGATCTGGGGTGAGTAAGGTGAATCTTTGCCCAGAAAGCAGCAGGCTCTTTGCCACATCGTCTTACCTAACTTCAGCAACAGTGGGGGATTGGGAGTTCGGGGTACTGGGGGTTCTTTCTATTTCTTTCAAAAAGAATGGGGTGCATGCCAGTTGTAGTAACTCAGTGTCTTGGGTCTATTTATCTGACAACCAATACGTGACAAATTGGAGCTGGCACGCTACAAAATACCCTTTGAAATCCGGCACTCTTATCCCTCCCTGTTCGTATGGTCTCTGCAATTTTTCCAACTACATTCTACATCTCGAGTTGCGCCATAGAAAACTCCTACAGATAGTGTTCAGAGTCCTAAAGAAGGCTTTAGGTATATTATATGGAACATTCGTAAAATAATGGAGCAGCCTTGCAAGCACCACCATCTTCAACAACGCGGCCCTTCCCATTAATGGAAGCAGCAGCATGGCCCAGAATTTCAGGGACTTCTCTATTTTATTCACCGCCTGTAACGTGTTTTGTACGTGTTCTGCTTTCGGGTCATGGAAAATGTCTACTCCCAGGTATCTAAATGGATCCTTTTCCCATCTGTAACTCTGGCAACGCGCTTCGGGGTCTACCTTTTGTTGGGCAAGGTTTGTATGCAGTACACTCTGGGACCACTACACACAACTCTGACTACAGGTATAGGTTGGCTTATCTCAAGAGGGGTAAATATGAGCTGTAGTGGAGTTACACAAAGATTCAGTTTCAGGTATTCAAGTAAACTTACAGTCAGGGTTTCTTGCATAAACAATTATTAATTTATCAGTCAGTTATAAAGCCTTCTTCAGAAGGGAGCAATAGAATAGTAACACACAAATACACTTCAATACTGTACACTCTGAGTTTCTAAATCGGTAAAGACCCTTTTGGGATGGCCCACAGATACAACCTACACCCACAGGTGACTTCAATAACTAGGTGCTGGGGACATTAATATCTTACTGTTGGCATCTTTTAGAATACTCTTAAAAGTTGGTAAAAGGCAAAGATGGTTAGAACAATAAGATACCACAAATATTCTCAAACGGGCAAGTCATTTTAGATTTTCCTAGAGTCATTCAGTTCAATAGGCTAAGCCAAGGTCAATGGACAAAAATATTTATAGTATGAAGCACTTCTGGTAAGTAAATGGAAGTCTTTGGACAAGTTCTTGGGAGTCTTTGATGAAAAGAAGAATCAAATGTAGGGCCACAAGCTGATTAGACTTGTGAGTTGCAGAAGTGGCAAGCACTCTCCACTAAGAGGTAAGTTCTCTCAGACTTTTTACAGTACCTTAGAAATGAAGAAAAAGATGCAGCAGATAACTTCTGTTCCTGTGCAGCTCTGCAGGTCTCACTGTCCCTGGGCCTCAGTCGTGGGGACAAGAGGGAGGACGTCGGCAGACTCCTGCAGTGCACTGGGACAGTCAAAACTCGCAACCGGCAAACTTCGCTTTCAGTGGCTGCTCAGTGTTTCAGCTCAATGCGGTTACAGCAAATGGCAACACTGCGGTTCCTGGCCATCGAGATGGACTTTCCTTGCTTCTGGGGTCCGGCGCTCTGTTGAGGGGGCTCAGGCTTGGTCAGTCCTGCTTCTTGGAAGTCCGGAGGATCTTCCAAAAGCTTTCGGCCAGCTTAAAAGCAACACACACAATCTGGTGTTCCTCTCCCTGGCTATACAGTTTCCAGCAGCAACTCTGTTGAAATTCAACCAGCTCCGAAATGGATGTCCAGGTGGCTTACTTTGGAGTTGATTGGTGCCACCAACTCCAGGGGAGAGGTCGTCCGTGCAGGGGCATCTCTGTCGATGCGAACTTGCTGTTTCGGCACTGCAGCAGGGCTTCACCGGGCAAACCAATGGTCCAGGAGTTGCAGCAGGCGTCCTCTTCAAGCTCTTCTTCGGTTCCTTCGTCCAGTGGTCGACTCTGCCTTCCAAGCCAAAAGACTCGCCTTTCATGCAGGTTCCTCCCATTTATTCCAGCCCAGCTGTCAA
This sequence comes from Ambystoma mexicanum, assembly GCF_040938575.1. Classification (NCBI taxonomy): domain Eukaryota; kingdom Metazoa; phylum Chordata; class Amphibia; order Caudata; family Ambystomatidae; genus Ambystoma; species Ambystoma mexicanum. The sequence goes on from NC_090921.1 coordinate 990,919,536, forward strand.
TCACCCAGCAGGGTGGCTGTCCTTGCCGGACAGTCAGCCGGCCAATCAGAGTGCATTGGGTCTCCTAGGAGACTAAGCACAGGGAGTTTCGGGCACCTCCCTCACTTCCTGCCTACCCCAGACATTCTGGTGCCAGAGGTGCGTTTCACTTGTGAATCCCGCCAAAGGCAAAAGGAACAAAGAGAACAAACCTGGTTTGGCGCGCCGAGTAAATCTCAAGAAGGACCTTTCCACAAAGAAATTTCGAAAAAAGAAGACTGGGCACCATTTTAACAAAGATGGCTCCCGTGGGTGCTTTACTGTAGCTGTGAACGCAGCCCGCGGTAAATACACACCATGGTAGTTCAAACGAAACCACTGCCACCAGCCATTCAAATAGAAAAGGATAACATAAAAAATATTACATGAGAAACTAGGCAAAGGGGATACTAGGTAACCCCTCCAGCACTCTATTGTAAGATAGTGTGTCCTGGGTCTAGAAAGTTACAATGGTAAGTAAAGTCAATTTCACTTTACTGCTCTTGGAAACAGTAGTTTATCCAAGAGAAGGTATTTAAACCTTTTGGAAATCTGGAAGACTTCCCTGTGCCACTGTACTGAAGGTGCTGTGTGACACAATGTAAAAGATTATGCCTATGGAGTTTGTCAGACTCCACAACTAAAAGAAACAGAGGTAATATTCACATTAAAATACATGAGAGAGTGGGGAAAAAGGGTCACACTCTCTCCCGGCTAAAAAAATCAAGTCCTCAAAAGCCAGCGAAGTTGCTTGGGGTCTCTAAGGTGGAGGGAATTAGCATATTTATGAAAATTCTCCCCAACACTCGCCCCCCCCCCCAAGATTAAGGGACAGGAGGACCTGTGTTCAATGGTAAAATCAAACCCCTGTAGGCTGACCATCTTAACAATTTAGGATTCTCCCCCTTCATCTGCATTAACCATCTCAAGGGTTGATGGTCTGCTTGAATTGCAGAAGTAGATCCATACAAGTATAGTCTAAACTTCTTCATAGACCATACAATGGCTAAACATTCTTTCTATGGTTGCCCACCTTGTCTCGGGTTCCTTCAGTTTTCCATTGATGAAGCAGATTGGGTGTTCCCTGCCTTTCTCATCCAGCTGACTCAGAACTGCACCTATACCTGTATTGAAAGCATCTGTCTCTACAATAAAGGATTGGCTGTAGTCGGGAGCTCTTAAGACTGGAGCTTGACAAAGGGCTTACTGAAGTCCTTCAAATGCCTCAGTGCACTCCTCATTCCACCTGACCTTCTTGGGGTATTTGGTTGAGGGGATCACATTTAAGGGAGACACTATGGACCCATAGTTCTCAATGAAGTTTCTATAGTAACCTGTGAGACCTAACGAGGCTCTCACTTGGGTTTGAGTAGTAGGGGTGGCCTAGTCTTGTACAGCCTGTACTTTGCTAGGCAATGGCCTTATTTCACCTCCTCCTTCCTCATGTCCAAGGTAGACCACTTTACTCTGACCAATTTGACATTTACTTGCCTTTATGGTCAGATTGGCCTGTTCAAGAGCCTGCAATACATATCCCAGGCGGTCAATATGCTCTTTCCAAGTAGGGCTGAACACTGCAATGTCACCCAAGTATGCCATGCAGAAGTCCTCCATCCCATTCAGAACCTGATTCACCATCCTTTGGAATGTAGCAGGTGCATTCTTTGTTTGTTTTGTTATTTAGAATTTGCATCAGACACGAGGGTATCGGGCGTGCTGGAGGCAGCAAGAAGGTTTTCATCTTTGGTTACATTGCTGTACAGTAATATACAAAATATAATCTACACAGATAATATACAAACGGAAGGATGGCGGGGGTGGTAGGATAGGTGGAGTAGGTAGGAGTCGGAGCATTGAGTTATTATCCTTGATCAGGTGGATAAGGTTGTGTCTAAAGTGTGTGTAAGACTGATCTACTCTTAGGGCATGGGCAAGGGAGTTCTAGTGTTGTGCAGCTTTTGCCGGGAAACTGCTTCTTCCAGTTTGTGTGCGTTTGAATCTAGGCACTATCAGTCTGTTGGAGTTGGCAGTTCTGGTGGGGCGGTTAGAGGAGTGTCTTTGGAATCTGTCACTGAGATATTGTGGGGCAGCGTTGTTGAGACATTTGTGAGTGAGAGATGCTACTTTGAGTGAGATTTTGTCTTTTGTGGTGAGCCAGTGGCTCTCTTTATGTCAGATATGAGCTTTTTTGGGAATACTCAGTGCTGCTCTAAGAGCATTATTTTGTAGAATCTGGATTTTGTTGGTGATATAATTGCTACTCCCTAGGTATAGGCTGTTACAATAATCCAGCTTTGATAAAATTAAGGCTCTTGCCAGGGTGGTGCAACTGTTAGAAGAGAGGAAGGGCTTGGCTGCTCTGATTCATTTGCATGTGTAGGCGGTAGATGAAGCCATGGAATTGACCTGTTTGTTGAATGTGAGGGTGGTGTCCAGATAGAAGCCTAAAGTTTTGACTTCTTTGGTGACTATGATGGGGTTACCGTCTGTGATGAAGTTGGAGTAGTTATGGCCAAGTTTATTGATGGTGGGGGTGGTGCCAAGGATTATGAGTTCCGTCTTGTCATCATTCAGGTATAGACCGTGCATGGCCATCAATGCCTGGATGATGTACACCCTGTTTACCAAGGTCAAATCCTTGCCGTAATCTCCCGTCAACGGTAAGAGGATCTAGGTATCATCGGCATAGTTGGTGTAGGTGATACCAAGACCATCGAGATCATCGCAAAGGGGCTTCGTAAAAATGTTGTACAAGGTGGGGTAGACACATCGTTGGGGGGGGGGCCCCGCAGGTGATGGGATTGGCGGACGGTGTGGCTGAAAAGACGCGAATGGTCCTATTGTTTAGGAATGAATGGATCCAGCCTATTGCTTCTAATGAAAAGTGAGCGGCTGAGTCCAGATGGTTACAGAGGATTGTGTGATCTACTAAATCAAACGCTGCTGATTGTCAAGCAGTAGTAGTGCCGCTTTGCTGTTGTCTCCAAGTGAGTCAATTTGTGCCTTAAGGTCGATTAACGCTGTCTCAGTCCCATGTTGGGGTCTGAAGCCCGATTGGCGGACTCCTAAGAGATGATATTGTTCTAGGTATTGTTGTATTTGGTGGTAAGCTAATTTGTCTAGAAATTTGATAATGAAGGGGACTGTAGTGATGGGTCTATAATTAGTGGTTTGGATGGGTCCAATGTTTGTTTTTTGAGTAAAGGGAGCACCCAGGACTCTTAAGTTAACTGGGGATGGTACCGGAGGAGAAGGAGTAGTTGATGAGCTTCGAGATAAATGGTGATAGATCTCTGGCTGCGTCCTTTATGATTTGGCCTGGGCATGAGTCACCCTGGCAGTTCAAGGGTTTGAGTGTGAGTATAATTTTTCTGACCTCTAGGCTAGTTACTTTAGTGAAGCTAAAGCGGAGTGGAGGTTTTTGGGATGGTTTAGTGGGTGCGGGTTTACTGGCTGCAAGGGTGGATTGACAGAGGATTTCCTTTTTGTTAGCTATTTTAACTTGGAGGGCAGCAACTTTATTGTAGAGGGCATTTTGGATGCTGGTGCACCAGATTTTGTTCTTCACACAGGTGTCAGGGACTGGGATGGGAGTTTCCAGTTCTTTAAGGATGGTGAAAAGTTCCTTTATACTTGAGTTCACTTGGGATATTCTTTGATTGTAAGATTCTTGTTTAGCTAGTATGATTTCTTTTTTGTAAAGGGAAGTTAACTTATTGAGGTTGGTTTTGTTGTCATCTGTAGGAGATTGTCTCCAGGTCTGTTAACTTTTTCGTTTTCAAGTCTGAGGGATTTCAGGTACGGTGAGAACCAGGTGTTCAAGTGCTTTTTAGGTTTGCTCTTTCTGCGTTTAAGTGGAGCTATGGAGTCTAAAACTGAGGTCATTATTGTGTTATACTCCTCGACGATGGTGAAAGGATCAGTGGAGTGTGGTAGTGAGTTCAGGGTGGGTAGGATGAAGGGGACAAGTTTCTCAGCTGAGATGTTTCTTTTGATCCTGGTGGGGATGGCTGGGGCTGACGAGTTGATAGGCGGAATGGGTGAAATGGCCTCAAGAGAGATGGTTATAAGGTGGTGATCAGACCACGGTTGAGGAGAGATGGAGGTGAGGGAGACATGGCCGTTGAAGTTGGCTACCCAGTCGAGAATTCTCCCTTTGTAGCGGGTTGGTAGGGTCAATTTTTGGTTGAATCCTAGTTCTGCCAGGGAGCCAGCAATGTGTGCGGCATGCTGGTCTTTGGGGTCACTAAACCCCAGGTTAAGGTCTCCTAGGAGAAGACGATGGGATGTGTTTTTAAGTTATCCGAGAGGATGGTGGTAAAGTCCTCCAAGTAGCCCTAGAGGGCCTGGTCGTAACAGAAGGTGGATAGTGAGAGTTTGGGTGTCAGTGATGGATAATTTGGCTGTGTGGGATTCACATAATTCAAGATTATGTGGAGGAGCGAGTCTCATAGCTAGGCTAGTTTTGGCAATTATGGCGAGGCCACCGCCTCGGGAAATGGTTCTGTCCACTCTAAGTAATGTGTAGTCCTTAGGGATTGCTAGCATGATAGGGGGACCTGCTGCGGAGTGGAGCCAGGACTCAGTAATGACTAAGAAGTCCACATTTTCCTGTTGTAGGAAGTCCGCTATTTCTGTACCATGTGCTACTAGGGAGCGGGCATTTCTGATGCTTGTTAATCTGCTTAGAATCACATGCTTTGCATATGGTCCGACATCCAGTGATAACCGCAGAGTATTGCATCTTGCCTTTCGGGACCGAAAGGAGACGTTGGCATAGGCGTGTCTGTAACACTATCCCTATTGTGACATGTAGTGTACCCAAAATCCCTCACGCGCCGAGGTCCCTTGGATTGTTTTTTCCCGCCCAGATAACTGGTCGCCCTATAGCGGAGCTCTTACATAAGAGACATTGTTTATCTTAAACCGACTTGTCGGTTATTCCCCTTAAGTCATTTCGACGGCAAGAACAACTTTGACGAAGACTGCGGGGGACTTGTCTACGGCAGTGGATTTCGGTGCCTAAGATCCGGCGGCTGAAGCAGTTATGTCTTTCCTCTTTACCCTCTACGTCTGGTCATCTTTCCCTATCGCTATGGAAAGGACACCTTTTAGGTTCTGCCCTAAGTGTAGGGTCAGATACCCGTGGAAGGACAAGCACAGGACGTGCAACTCCCGTCTCCCCTTAGATCACGACGAGAAGCAGTGTGCGGCTTGTAAACTCCTTCGGCCTAAGACCCTTAAGGAGCACCGTGTAAAGCGGTGGGCCGCAATCGGCATGTCGCGGGTGGAACCCTCTTCATCCACCGCCACACCTGCCGAAAGTGACGGGGGCACCTCCGATGACCAAACATCTGTTGCGGATGTCATAGACCTTGAGGCGGACACTTCTAGGTCTGCCACGCCCTTCCCCGACCCTTCAAGGCCTGACACTAGTCTCGCTTCAGGGACAGCACCCGGGGACAGCGGCGTACAAAGAACGCATTACACTAAACACACAACCCCTCCACCTATTTCGATGGGTACGTCGAAAAAGGTGAAAGCGCCAGCAGGGCCATTGAAAATTTCGGCGGATTCCTCGGATCGTTCAGATCCAAAGCCTTCCGTGCATCCGCAGAAGCGTTTGACGACAGGGCATCCCAAAACAAACAAGGGTTCTACCCCTAAATCAAGTTTACACATCAAAGCGCCGAACTTTGACGCTCAGACGGTCTCGAAAGGCCCGGTAGGCCCATAAACTACGACTAGGCCTCAAGGCAAAAAACCTACCGCTGGGCCCTCTAACGCTGCGGTAGGCGGTAAATCTACCGATAGACCTTCGGAACCACTACTCACACCGATTCGCCAGAAATTTAACACAGTATCGCAAGAATTACTTTGGCGGTTAGGCTTATACCTATTCTGTCGAAAAACATGGGGCAGGCCGCGGACAAATCTATAGATATGCCATGGTGCCCCGGTTCTCGCGATACCTATGAGGACAGTCAAGAGCCTCTTTCCAACACCCTGAGTAACAAATTTCGGCGTCAAGGGGCGGAAGACGACGTTTTTCCACCCGTAGGCCCTTCTAGTTCCATGGATTGTCTTGAAAAAATTTCTTTTTCTGAACATCCTTCCCGAAAAGATCTTGTGGAGAACCTAATCTTAAATCTGCTTCACATTTCCAAGAAGATCAGCCCTCAGTCCCCGTACATCATGAAGACATCGTTGAAATGGATACTTATCAGGACATTTACAATGAAGATTAAGAACCTTCCTTCCTACAGGGCTACAATGAGGATCAGGCGGATGCCATGGACAATTGGAAAGAAACCCACTAAGTGGGGACGGGACCCATGGACGCTCCCCCAACAAGATCAGGACACTGATGTTCTGTGCCTGGATTCTCCTCCGTCCACCCTGGCTCGCCAGCCCTCACCTGTAGACGACCAAATGGCCTTCAATGCCATGTTAAGGAAGGCAGCAGATCACTTTCAAATCACTACTCATGAGGCGGTGCCTGAGGAGGACTTTGTAGAAGACATTCTTAAGGAGAACCCCCCCCCCTAGCCAGGCCATTCCCCTCCTTAATTCTGTTAAGAGAAGATTTGCCTTCTCCCTGGTCTCACCAGCTCAGACCCAGGCAGTGAACCCAAGAGTAGAAAAGTTTTTTCGGCCAGCTCCTTCGGACCCTCAATACATTAAAGGGCATGCCACCCCTGATTCCCTGGTAGTGACTACCACCCGTAAACGGACAGGATTACCCCTTGCTACGGGGGAGGCGTCTCCGGATAGAGAATCCAAGAGGTTATATGCCTCAGGTAAGGGGGTTACCTCGGCTGCCGCATATACCACGCGCATAGCGAATAACACTACGCTGCTGGCGAGTTATGCTGACGCTCAATGGAACCTAGGACAGGAAGGTCTCCAGGAGTTCCCAGAGCCTGTCTGGTCCAAGCTTCTCACTATTGTGGCCGAAGGCAGGCATGTGAACCAGAATGTAATAAAGAACACTCTGGACACGGCTGAAACAGCAGGCAGGTCTCTGGCCCAGAGAATCTTACTTAAGAGGCACGCTTGGCTTAGTACCTCAGGCTTTAAGCCTGAGACACAGGCCGCTCTCATCAATAAAATTGAAGAAACTAACCTCTTCGGAAAGGCGCTCAATGAGACCCTAGAAACAGCCAAAAAAGAACTTGAGACTCTTAAGTCTATGCAAAAAATTACTCAAAGACCTTCCCCCCCAGAGGGGAGGTAATTCTCGTCGGTCCTTTCGAGGGCAGTCCTGTGCAAGTCAGCATAACTATAGCACGGGAAACTTTAATGCTGGACAAACATCAGGTAGCCCCACATACTACCCACCAAGTGGGTCAGCAACGCGGCAAAGCCAGTGGTAGAGGCCCCAACCGTAGATCCGCCGCAGTTTCTGGTCAGAAATGACCATCGGATTCAGGTCCCCTCTCATGTCACCCCGGTTGGGGGGCGCTTAACATCTTTCCTCACGTCATGGGAGGGGATAACTTCAGACCAGTGGGTAATAAAGACGGTCGCCCACGGGTACTGCATGGAATTCATCCCACCTCCACAATTCAGACTACCGCGCTCACGGCGCCTCTCACCGGACCATCTGAAGATCCTGAATCAAGAAGTGGAAGCTCTGCTGGGAAAGGACGCATAGAAGCCGTCCCTATTCTTCAGGTAAACAAGGGTATTTATTCAGTGTACTTCCTTGTACCCAAAAAGGACCTTGCCATGCTCCCTGTTCTAGACCTGCGCCCAGCGAACAAATTCATAAAACCTCAAATGTTTTGCATGGTAACACTTCAGGAGGTGATCCCACTGTTGAAACATATTACATACTTTCATATTTCAATGTTGCCAGCGCACAGGAAATATCTAAAGTTCATGATAGAGGACAGGCATTACCAATTCAAAGTGCTCCCCTTCGGCATCGCCTCGGCGCCAAGGGTGTTTACCAAGGTACTGGCAGTAGCAGCACCAGCACACCTGCGCAAACTATCCGTCCTGGTTTACCCTTATCTCGACGACTGGCGCATAACAGGGGTCTCGTACGATACATGTTTTTTGAACACCCAAAGGACCGTAGACCTTCTGTTCAGTCTGGGTTTCTCCATCAACGAGAAAAATCCAGTTTAGTCCCCAGTCAAATAAAACAATTACTGGGAGGTCTAATCTGGACGAAAGACATCCTTGTCTTCCCCTCCAACGAGAGGGTTCAGGACATGCTTTTTCAGATCCTCAATATGTTCCAGTCCGGAGGTGACGGTGCGCAAAGCCATGCGTTTGCTAGGAATGATGGCGTCATGCATATACATGGTTCCCCACGCGCGGCTACGCATGGGTCCCATGCAAGAGTCCTACAACAGCCAGTGGTGTCAGGCCAGCGGACAATGGGAAGATCTGTTAGTTGTCTCGCCAGCCCTTGTTCTCTCTCTGCAGTGGTGGTCAAGGGAAAACCTTCTGAAGGGGAAAAACTTCACCACCCTTGCAGTGGAAGCCACTCTCACGACAGACGCATCTCTCACAGGGTGGGGGGCGGGCCTCACCTGCTACAGCAGACTTCATGGAGAGTGGCCCTCACAAGTAGTGGAGCTATTAGCTGTGTTCAAGGCATTAAAGGCGTTTCAGATGCAACTACAAGGGAAGACAGTGCTGATTCTAACAGACAGCACTACAGCCACGTATTACCTGAGCAAACAGGGGGGCACTCACTCTCCAGGACTATCCAAGCTGTCCCAAAACATTTGGATGTGGGCTCTCAAACACAAGATGTTTCTGTTGTCCCAACATGTTCCAGGGGAACTCAATCTTCTGGCAGACATGCTCAGCAGAGAATTCCCTCTGTCCATAGAATACGAATGGCGTCTGCGCGAAGAAGATATCGTGTCCAACGTCTTCGCAGAATGGGGCTTCCCAGAGATTGTTTCGCGACTCAGAACGCCCAAGGCCAAGACTACGCCTCCAGGTACCCCAGAACCGCTCCAAGAGGAACGGTCTCTGGATAACATGGTCAGGGAAATTTGTCTACGCTTTTCCCCCCCGACCCTCCTTCTCAACAAGATAGGCCACAAAATGCACCAGGAACCAGTTATCATGATACTGGTGGCCCTCTTGTGGGCCCGCCAACCCTGGTTCGGTCATCTGATGGAAATGTCCCTCTCCCCACCAGTAAAACTACCCTGCCCGTACAACATGTTGTCTCAGGACAGGCGAGAGACCCTACACCCATGCCCACAAACTCTGAATTTAGCAGCCTGGCTCCTGAGGTCATAGAGTTTGGACACCTACAGCTCCCTCAGAGGTGCATGGACATACTCAGGGAAAATAGGAAACCTAGCACCCGTTATTGCTATGCCAGCAAATGGAAAGTTTTGCCAATCCCATCGATTGTTCACCCACACACATTGTGCTATACTTATCCCATTTGTTGGACACAGGGCTGGTCTTCAATTCCCTGAAGATTCATCTGGCTGCTCTTTCAGCCTACACCACATCGCAACAAAAGGTGTTGTGGTGGAAGATGCCGGTGATTAAAGCCTTTATGGAAGGGGTTAAAAGAATTTATGCTCCCATTTCTCACGCAGCTCCTGGATAGGATCTAAAAGTTGTTTTAAGCAGGCTCATGGGATCTCCCTTTGAGCCAATACATAAAGCAAGTCCAAAAGACCTTACTTATAAAACGGCCTTCCTAGTGGCTATCACTTCTATCAGAAGGGTTAGTGAACAACAGGCTCTTTCTGTTCTAGACCCTTTTGTTACAGTCCACCGGGATAAGGTAGTTCTTCGCACGCATCTCAGATATGCGCTTAAATTCATCTCGAAGTTCCATGTGAACCAATCGATTGAACTACCTACCTTTTTTCCAGACTCCCACTAGCATGGCCGAAAGAAGCCCACACACATTAGATGTGCGCAGGGCAGTCATGGTTTACCTTGAAAGAACGAAACCACTGAGGAAAACAAACCAATTTCAGTGGCAGCTGGTAGAGAGGGGGATCCTGTCTCTAAATCAGCTATCTCAAGGTGGATTGTCAAATGCATCGCACTATGTTGCAAAGAGAGAACTGCCCTTCAAGCCTAGAGCACATTCTACTATGGCCATTGGGGCATCCATAGATTTCATTCAAATGTTCCCCTAGAGTCCATTTGCAAAGCGGCAACCTGGAGTTCTGTACACACCTTTACAAAACACTATTGCCTAGACACGCATTCTAGGTCTGATTCTCAGGTGGGACAAGCAGTACTAAGACATCTTTTCTCTACCGTTCCTTCTCGCAACCCACCTACAACTCCGGATACTGCTCGCTAGTCTATGCACGCAATTTGATTCTAAGCAGATTAACAAGCATCAGAAAAAATGCTTTATTTGCCGTAATAGCATTTCTGATGATTGTATCTGCCTTGTAGGTACCATAACGAGAACTAGCTGGTCTTCAGTAAACTCAACCATGTTGACCTTCTGGTCATGCCAATGCTTCACCAGAGCTTGACCTGCTTTCGAGTTATCTGAAGCTTGTCATCATGTGTCTCATTCTCCTTCGGAGACCTAACACATAGTCAGTGACTCTCACTGGCTTGGGGAAGGAGCACACTCCAACCCCTCCTTGATTAGGGCCAATGGACCTCTAACCGGATGACCATAGAGAAGTTCAAACGGACTGAATCCAACCCCTTCCTGAGGGATTCTCTATAAGCAAAGAGAAGGCATGGCAGTAGAAGGTCCCACTTTCTTCTAAGGGGTTCTTCTAAAGCACCCATCATGCTCTTCATAGTTCTATTAAACCTTTCTACCAACCCATTGGTCTGGAGCTGGTAAGCTGTTGAGAACTTGTAGGTCACTCCACATTTTTTCCACATGGCCTGCATGTAGTGGGACATAAAGTTAGATCCCTGTCAGAGATAACCTCCTTAGGAAAACCTACACTGGTAAAAATACCTTTAGGGCCTTAGCCACAGCCTGAGCTGTGACAGCCCTCATAGGTATTGCTTCAGGATATCTGGTAGCATGGTCTACCACAACCAATATAAATCGGTTGCCTTAAAATGTTGGAGGGTTTAAGGGACCAACAATGTTGATTCCTATCCTCTCAAAAGGAACTCCCACCACTGTAAGAGGCACCAAAGGTGCCACATTCTTGGCTCCACTCACGCCAGATGTCAGACAAGTTTGACAGCTCCTACAGAATTTATCTTTATCAGACCCCCATCTTAGGCCAGTAGAAATAAAGAGAAATCCTTTCCTTGGTCTTCTTAAAACTTAAGTGACCAGCCAAAGGAATCTCATGGGCTAACTGTAGAAACTGAGGGCTCACCTCCTGGGGCACTACAAGTCTTCTGTAGTCTCCTGGGGTAGACTCAATAGGTTAACTGTAGAAGAGACCATCCTCCCAGTATAACCTGTGCTTCCCTCGCTCTTGCCTTTCAGCTGGGAAGCTGCCTGCTGGCGAAGTCCTTCAAGAGTAGGACACTCTGTGACCTCTGCTGAAGTCAGCCCTACAGCGGCCACAAACAAGGGGGCGTCCTACCTGTGATAGTTTAGTAATTGCAATGTATTTAAATGCAAATTCAGTCAATTGTGATAAAGAGCATTAATGGACAATACTACCTTTTGCCATATAATGTACTACCGTGCAAGGTGCAAACATACACTCAGTTTTGCTAATGTAGATCAGCTTTTCAGTTTGCTGAAACTATTTTTATTACTGTAGACTTTCTGAGAGCAGAAATCTGTCTGTAGTCAGTGATGGACCTTAATCCATTTGACAAGAGGGTGGCATAGATTGTTCCCTCTACACAAGTATCCAAATTACTTTGTAAAACAAAGTGTGAACAACATAAGCAAAGAGAAAAGTCCACAGTAAGCATTACTTCATGCAGGAAGGCAAATTAGTGCAAAGCAATGTAACATGTATCAAAAAGTGCAAACCTATACGGACCAACTTGAAGCATCTAATACTGCATGTTAGTATCCTATGCAAACACTAAAACTTTGTTCAGTTTCAACATCCTAGAGAAAGCATAACTAATATAGCGTTTCTAGGAGAAAAGACCTTGGGAAGGTCTACCAGAGCCAGGCTAAAGGGTGACCTTGTAATGGGTCCTACAGGGGCCACCTTCTGCCAGTAAAGACTGCAGCTCAGGATGGTCTTTAGGATCCAGATCTCCAACAGGGGGATGGTCTTCTTCCAGCTCTGTCATCAGTCATCAACCTCTTCTGGTTGGATCTCACCCTTCGCCTCAGATGGTGGAATAGTCACTGGTGTGACTTTGGACTGTCCTCTCTGGTATGTCCAGTGCTATCTTTCTTGTTTCCTGAGACCTTGGGTTTCCCCTTTGTCTCTTTCTTCCTGGAAATAGAAGTTGGCTTTTCCTGTGGACTGGGTGTTATAGGTTCTTCTGGAACAGCCCACTGAGAGTAATTTAACGTGAGCTCTCTGGCCTTCCTAGTCTGCTCCTGCTTCCTTTTACTGGGAGGCCTGGGGGTGCTTGATGCAACTCCGAGTTTTTAAGTCATTCCCCGACAGGACTTTCCCAGGCACCTCACTTTGTACACTGACCGGTATTCTGACAGTCCTATTGTTGCACTGGATGAGAGCTGGAAGTATTGGAACCATCTGGAGAGGGCCTCCAGCAAGCTTAGTGGGACTCTTGGGTGCATTAGCAACATCCTCGGGTTTGAAGAAGGTTACATCCATCGCTGTGATGCTGGCCCCAGTGTCTCTAATGGCAGGGGTCTCCTGACCATTTACAAGCACACTGTCATTGTAGTATTCTTTTGAGTTATTTGGTATAGAGTTATACACATCTACAGACACAGGGACACTAAAGAAACACTGGCAGAGACTCCATTGGGGTTCTTCAGCCAATAGTTGAAAGTTTCCACTTGCCATATGTACTTCTCCCTCAGAGATGAAGTCTAAGGAGGCATTGTGGACCCCTGAAGGTTTACCCTTGCATCTGGGATTCCCTTTCACATGGTCAGTTGACCCACAAGCACAACATTTTCCAAATGTTTTGACAAATGGGGGCTTCTGCTGACCGCCCTCTGGTTTGGCACCAGAGGTTTCACTAGACTGACCTGGTTTCCCATGTGGCTTACCCTTCTTATGTTTGTGGCCCTCTTTTGGATGGGAGGTTTTAGAATTCTCTGTCATCTTTCGTGTGCTGCTTCCCCTCATCCTTTTTATGAGAGGCCCCAGAATCCTTGTGAGTAGCCCTGTTGGCAACCCATAAGTCAGCAGCTTTTGCTAGCTTCTTGGGATCAATCTCTTTAGAGCCAGTAAAGTGCTGTCTCAGTTCAGGAGAGCAGGCATCAAAATAGATTCCGACAAAAACAGATTTCTCATTCTTTCAAAAGAGTTCACTCTGTAACCCTTAACTCAACCATCTAGGTTTTTCAAACATTCACACACCCAGGTAGCCCAAGGGGTACCATCAGTCTTTTTGAGGGTCCTAAACCTCTTAAATCGTCTGTGCAGGGGCTTCTCTGTCGATGCAAACTTGGCATTTTGGTACTGCAGCAGGGCTTCACCGGGCAAACCAACAGGCGTCCTCTTCAAGCTCTTCTTCGTTTCCTTCGTCCAGTGGTCGACACTGCCTTCCAAGCCAAAAGACTTGCCATTTATTCAGTTCTCTCCCATTCATTCCCGCCTAGCTGTCAATCACCCAACAGGGTGGCTATCCTTGACGGACAGTCAGTTGGCCAATCATCACAAAGTGCATTTGGTTCTCCTAGGAGACTAAGCACAGGGAGTTTCGGGCACCTCCCTCACTTCCTGCCTACCCCAGACACTCTGGAGCCAGAGGCAGGTTTCACTCGTGAATCCCGCCAAAGGCAAAATGAACAAAGAGACCAAACCTGGTTTGGAGCGCAGAGTAAATTGCAAGAAGGACCTTTCCACAAAGAAATGGTGAAAAAAGAAGACTGGCGCCATTTTGACAAAGATGGCGCCCGTGGATGCTTTGTAGCTGTGAACGTAGCCCGTGGTAAATACACACCATGGTATTTCAAATGAAACCACTGCCACCAGCCATTCAATGAGAAAAGGGTAACATAAAAAATGTTACATGCAAAACTAGACAAAGTGGATACTAGGTAACCCCTCCAGCACTCTATTGTAAGATGGTGTATGCTGGCTCTAGAAACTTACAATGGTAAGTAAAGTCAATTTCACTTTACTGCTCTTGGAAACAGTAGTTTATCCAAGAGAAGGTATTTAAACCTTTGGGAAATCTGGAAGACTTCCCTGTTCCACTGCACTGAAGGTGCTGTGTGACACAATGTAAAAGATGATGCCTATGGAGTTTGTCAGACTCCACAACCAAAACAAACGGAGGTAAAATTCACATTAAAATACATGAGTGGGAAAAGGGGTCACACTCTCTTCAGGTTAAACAAATCAAGTCCTCAAAATCCAGAAACGTTACTGGGAATCTCTAAGGTGGAGGTAATTAGCACATTTCTGAGAATTCTCCCAAACACTTTTGTACCCTGCAAAGGGGAATAAACATGACTTTTGTGCATTTATTGTAATACCAGAAAGGTCTGCGTAGCTTTCGAACACATCCAGTATGTATTGTGAGTTGGGTGTTGTAGGTAAAGGAGCATATCATCCGCCAGTGCTTTGGCGTAAGGCGCTTTATAAATAAAATACAAATGCATACAGAGAGATCATGTGTGTGTTGCCCTGTATGCTGATGCCTGCCTCATGATATTCTTTCCGTAAATATACCGCTAGCTGCTCTAGCGCCAATATAAATAGCATATGGGACCATGGGCAGCGCTGTCTAGTGCCTTTGCTTAACCCCCATTGTTCCGATATAGTGGTGCCTGTCTTGACTCTTGCCACTGGGTTGCTGTATAGCGGTTTCACCCATTTTATATATGTAGGACCAATACCGAAACCTCAACACCGCCAGTAGCCATGGCCAATGGACCAAGTCGAATGCTTTGACGGCGTCTAGCAAGGTTACTGCCATCAGCCAGGTGCTTTCCTAACATGGTGCAATCGTCGTAAGTTACATGTGATCTTCCTATTTGGAACCTAACCTGACTGATCCGGGTGAATGAGTTTGTGAATTACTGTCTTCAGCCTTCCAGCCATCAGAGCTGTTAATATCGTGCCATCTTGATTGAGCAGTGAGAGGAGCCTGTAAGAACCGCATTCAGTTTCGGGTTTGTTAGGCTTCAATAATGGGACAATGATTGACTCCCTTAACGACAACGGCAAAATGCCTTTTATCTAGTGATTCATTCAGCATTGCCAATGACGAGGGCATGACCTCGGTTCTAAATTCTTTATAGAACTTGCTGGGTAGTCCGTCAGCCCCCGGAGCCTTACCCGTTGGCAACCCTCTTATAGTGTGTTCCAATTCTTCAATGGTTATGGGAGCGTCAAGCTTGTCTACCTCTAGCTTTGGAAGGTCTGTCGACGCCAAGGCTTCTTCTATATCCGACTCTTGGGCCTCTGCTCTTCATGTAATATTTTATAAAAATTATAAAAGCAATAGTTTGTCCTGTTCTGTCTCGTGGATCTCTCCATTCTTCGCTACGATTGCTCGAATCATGCTTTTCTCAGTTTCACTTTTGTATAACCAGGCCAGTAGGCGTCCTGATTTGTCTCCTTCTGTGTGCTGTCATTCCACATATTTTCTAGAACTCAATTTGCCCAACCTATCCCAGTGTTCTAAGCACTCCTGCTTCAGGCCAACAGTTTAACGAACTTTACCGCTGGGTGGGCTCCATTTATGGCCTCTAATTTAGTTTCCGCTTTACATAAGTCACTCTCTATTGCAGCTTGCACTCTAGTTGCCCTGGCGATTGCAGTCCCCCTGATCACTACTTTGAAGGCCTCCCATAATGTTCCCGCTGATGCCGCACTATCTGTATTGTGTAAAGAAATCCTGCACACCCCTCTCAGATGTTCCCATAATGCTTCGTCCCTAAGAGACTCACTTCTAAGACTCCATATCGGGATGCACGCTTGTGGGGGAGCGGGGGGTAGGGGGGGACTGACAACACCTGTGCTTTTATATTCTGCCTTTTTCAAATTCACCCAGGGTGTCTTCGCCTGTAAAAATATTCAATCTAGGGTACATATCTTGTGGATCAGTGTAATGCGAATATCCCTGCATCAGCGGGTGTAGCGTCTGCCACATATCTGAGAGTTTAAATGCTTTCAACAATGTGTTGAGGGCCTTGGCAGAGGGGGCAGGATGGGTGAATTGGTCGTCCGATCTGTCCAATGTAGGGTTGAGCGTACAATTAAAGTCTCCTCCCCATATCAGTGTGCCATCTATATGTGGACTTATTAGTGGGTATAACGTGCAGAAGTAGGCCGCAGTTTCCTGGTTAGGTGCATATGTGTTGATGATACAAACTTCTCTGTGTTCCAGGCGACCCCACATTACAAACATCCTGCCTTCTTTATCCTGCAAAGTCTCGGGCACCGATGGTGCCACCCATATTAACACTTAGCATATGCAGAGTATGCCGAGCCTAGCATTGTACCTCTCCATTTTATATCCAGGGCATCATGTTTCTTTTTAGTGAGATGCTTTTCTTGCAGGAGTGCAGTGTCCATTTTCTGACGCCTTAAGTAAGTCATAATTCTATTATGTTTAATATAACTGTTAAGCCCCCTGACATTCCAGGATGCTATTCTAAGTTCCCTCATCGCACTTAAAAATTCTAACACGCGGGGTGCTGTTGAGCCGCCCACTAAGATGGCCGCCTGAGTGCCTAGCTCCTGCCCCGAAAAATATGTATAGCAAATTAATCAGACTATACCCTCTTTTTGTTACTGCCAGTGGACATACCCACATTCTACTAACGTGTGCCTGCGGCTGAAATCTCGGACGAAATCGGGTCTCGGAGCCGAGTTTGCAGCGATTGTGCGATCTGCGCTGCTGCTTCGCCCTGGCCGGCCATTAGAGTGGAGGTGTCGTGCTGCCTTCCCGCGCTGGCTCACATCCCTGATCTGCAGAGGAGCCAGCGCTGTAATACCTGTGACCTGCCTGGACACACGCCACTGAGGAACCCCATCATATGTTTGGACGCAATTGTGCTGGGAGCCGCCGGCTATCACGGATGACTTATTTGGCAGAGGGGCGAGTGCACTGGGCTGCGCCCGCGCGACAAGACAATATGTTGCCTTGTGTCGCTTGACCTGGGGGAGCAGCCTGGGGGCGGCTGTGGCCCGCGGCGCCCTGTGGATTGCTAGTGTCACTTGCTGCTCGTCGGAGCTGCCTGGGCTCCTCCTTGTTTGGCAGGCGGTGCGGATGGGCTGCCTCTCCCCTTGCCTGTGACTGCATGTTGCAGCCTAACGACATTGCTGCCTCTGCCGCTTTGGGTCCTGCCCTCGGTGTGCGAACCTGCTGGGGCCACTGCTGACATAAACCCTCTGGGGATAATCCAGCATCCCTGGGCTGCTGCCTGCGGCCGCTGCGACCAAGCTGGGAGGGGCTCGCCGGCATGGTGCGGTGCTCCGCCGCTCCTGCTCCTGAACACATACCGGCCAAGGTGAGAAGCATGGTGCCCTGATCACGCACTGGCCTATCCTACTGCTGCAGGCCCTTAGGAGATCCTTGGTCCCCCCCCCCCCACTCTGCTGTTCGTAACTAGGGCGCTCTGGGACGGTGGGTCCCCACCCTGTGAAGGGGGATTTTGACTTGATGTGACTGCTGGGGCTGGCTGTGGTCTGGTTGAGCGGGGCTGCATCCGCTGCCCACTTGAGTTGTAGCGGTGCTGGCCTGTTAGCTCCCTTAACCCCATTCCTGTTGGTGGCCTGTGTGGGTGGCGGTGAGCAATCTAGCTGCACTACCTGTACCCCTCCCCTTGATGGCCTCTGCTAGTGCAGCGGCTACGCCCTTCAGGCAGTGGAGCACAGATTGAGTAGTGGATTGGACCAGGAGACAACAAACTGTGGTTAGCCCCTCTACTGTGACCACACTACTAACCCTTGGGGCAGACTATCATTGGCCCGAGACACCTACGACACCGCTGGGTCCCACAATCCGGCCATTGTCACCCTGCTACCAAGTGACCCTCTGTTCTTATTGCCTGGCTGACTAAATCCGACTGGTCACTATCTTGTTGGACAGCGACCACAGGGCTGATGAATACACATCCGGCAGCATTCCGTGGCTCAACCCTTCCTCTGTTCCCCACCTTGATGCAACTTCTTCCCAGGATACTGCAATATTGTTGAATGTAACCTGACGACTTTACATCATCCTGTGGGGCGGCCGCGGTTGGAGGGGGTGTAGACACTAGCTGCTCCGTGACTGGTAGTGGGCTCTTTGATTCTTGACTTCCACCTTCTGATTGTAAATACCATCTCAGCAGTCATGACAAAAAGCACTACGTCCAAGAAGAGGTGCCCCATGGACACGTTCACCAGCACCCCGACCAAATTCTGCACGGGAGGCGCGGACCCTGCAGCGGAGTGTCCAGCCCCTTCGGCCACCACATCTAGGAAGGATCATTTACTGGCTACGGTATAAAATGGCTTTCTCGCTGTGAACGTAAAGCTAGATGAAAATGTATCCGCTATTGGCTCTTTAAAATCGAAATTGGAAAAAGAGGGAGCTCGTATCAGAGGTCGAGTCTAGGGTTGGGGAAAACGGAAGACCAGATTATGAAACCTGGCCGAGATATTGCACACCTTCAGCAGGAATTTAGTAGGGAACGCAGTAGGTGCGATGACCTTGAATCGCACTCACAGCGCAACAACATTCGCATTGTTGGAATCCTGGAGGTGGCTTGCAAAGGTCCGATGGAACAGTAAATTGAGAACTTGCTTAAATCCATATTTGACCCCTCCAAATTCTCACAGCATTTCTTGGTCGAGAGGGTGCACCGCGTCCTCGCCCCGGTCCCCAGGCCTGGCGCCCCACCTCGCACTACTGTGGTGAGATTGCTCAACTACCGTGACAGAGACCTTATTCTCCATTTGGCTAGAGAGAGTGGTACACTGCGCTTTGAATCATGTGACATCCACATTAACCCTGATTTTGCAACGGCTGTACTCTCCAATCACAAGTCCTTTTGATCCTGTTAAAAAACTGCTGCGTATACGTCAGGTGCAATATGCCTTACTGTATCCTGCAAACTACGAATACAGCACGGAGGTAGAGCTAATGTTTTTGAGGACCCAGATGAATGGACGTCATACATTGAAGATAATATTTCCATTCCACTTGCAGGAGAGACTCAGGCGGCCGTGGGAGGTCCCCCTCTGCCCCCAAGCTGGGGATGCACCTGATATAATGGGCAATGACTGATACTGGCATGTTAGATTATGATAGATTTGTTATTCTATTTGGGTATGACCCTGTATTATATTGGGGCTGCTCCACACGTACCGACTGCCGTCTGAGACCTGAAGCGAGCTCACAGTGCACCCCATAGGGTCTGGTATACTCTTTGTTAATGGGTTTTTCATCGTCAAGTTGGGGAAGATGATGAGGGTGGCTGTTCGGGTGGGGTGGTTTTGATCGGCTGTTTTGACCCAATGTTAAGTTTGTACAATCAAAAGTTGAAAACAAGTGAAGGAAGCGCCAATAGCAATGTTTGTGCCTCGTTACTGCTAAAAGTCTGTCTGCTATGGTACTTTTTCCATACCGACCATGAACAGTATTAATGCTAATCTAACTTGTCTGTCTTGGAATATCTACGGTCTCAACCACCCCATTAAAGCCAAAAAGGTTGTTAAAAATAAGTGTGGACCTCTTCACTTGTGACTCTAGCGTATCTAGGCTCCGTAGTGCCCTACAGCAAGTGCGATTAGACATCATCGATCCAGAAAATGGCAAACCCTAATATTACGTTCTTGTCCTAGAACGTACGTGGTCCCAAGCATCCTATTACGGCCCGTAAAGTGGCAGCCTATGTAAACCGATGGGCCCCTAAGATCATTATGCTGCAGGAGACTCGTTCTCTGGGGGCCACATGTGACGCATTTGCCAAAACTCTGGGGCCCTCAGCGGTATTACTCTAGCTACTCATCTCAATCCTGTGGGGTACTGGCATTGACACTGTTCCATACAATTCAAAGAATCCAAGCGATGCATTGACCCGATGGGCAGATATGTTGGTAGTTTGGGGCTCACTGGCTGGGTTTGGGGTGACGCTGGTAAACACGTATGGCCCTAATGTGGATGGTCCCCAATTCTATGAGCAGATTCTTGAGCTCCTACTGGGTGACTCCCATTCACACAACCTTATATTAGATTTTGTGTTGGATCGCACCAGCGCCTCGCAGAGGGAGTTGTCTGCTGCTGGGCGGATGGTGTCGAGTGCCATTTGTCATTTAGGCTGAACAGACCCCTGGCGTTGCTGCAACCCGTCCAAACGGGAGTACACATTCTACTCCACTGTGCACGACGCTCACTCTAGAATAGATTTTTGGTTAAGATCCTCCTCACTTATGCCCCATGTTGTGGATGCAACAATTCATCTATGTACCCTTTCTGAACACTCGCCCATCACATTATCCCTGAAGTAGCATGGCTCGGTGGTCCCGCGCCCCCTCTGGCTCATGTCCCCGTCCTGCATGTTAGCTCCGACATTTACTGAGCATCTATATACCGAGTCGGAGAGCTTCTTCCACAGAAATACAGAATCAGTTTGCCACGCGAGTATGCTCTGGGAGGCCTATAAGGTGTGGGTTAGGGGAGAGATTATTTCCACTGCCTCTGGGACGCTACGGGAAACCAGACGACGTCTCTTAGAGGTTGAGGCTGAAATTAAAAACTTAGAAATAAATATGCACGCAGGCGTGATCGGGCAATATTGGGTGATATAAAGGATAGGCTTGTGAGGTTCGGGGAACTGGCAGATAGGGAGGTCCGCCTATTATACCACCCAGTGAAGGCAAGAAGGTACGGCGAGGCGGACCGCCCCAGCGGCATCTGGCTAGGGCGGTTGTTGCGGAGTTGGGGTCGCGTCACATTGCAGGGATCGTAGACGCCTCGGGTAACGTCTTAAACTCCCCTGAGGCGGTGAATGCTGAATTCTACGGGTTTTATAGGGCACTGTACTCCAATGCCGACGGATGCTCCCGGGTGGAGCTGGAGGCATACCTCAACTCTATAACCCTGCTGAAACTGAACAAGGAGGCCCGTCAGGAGCTGAATCTCCCGCTAACGGTGGAAGAAATAGTCTAATCCATTAAATCCCTTCCTTCTGGGAAAGTCCCTGGATCGGACGGACTTGGGATTGAGCTATATAGGGATCTGAGCGCGGTCTTGGCTCCCAATTTGCTCAGGACATGGGAGGAAGCTATAGAAACCGTGATTCTTCCACCTTCAATGTCTAAGGCATTGATTGCAGTGCTGTTGAAGCCTAAAAGGCCCCCCGAAGACATGGGATCCTACAGGCCCTTGTCTTTATTTAACTCTGACACCAAAATCCTTGCTAAGCTACTGGCTACTAGGCACCTCCCGCATATGCCGGATTTGGTTCACTCTGACCAGTCAGGGTTCATCCCGGGGCAGACTACAGCATACAATCTTTGGTATTCTCGCACAGCTTAACCCGGATGCGCAGGCGGTCGCCGCCGCATTAGATGCCGAAAAGGCGTTTAACTCGGTCTCGTGGCAATTTCTGTTTCGGTTCACCCAGGCATGGGCCTGGGTGAATTCTATATTCGATGTGTTCAACTTCTATACTCTTCACCAAAGGCGAGAGTTAGGACGGGCCCTTCCAGATCACCAATATTCCTGTTAGCACGGGGCACTCGGCAGGGGTGTCCTTTGTCGTCGCTACTGTTTGCCCTCTCTGTCGAACCTCTTGCCTGCATGTTGCGCCTTTTACATATACACCGGGGTCTGCGTATGATAGGCCCACGCACATAATATCTTTATATGCTGACGACTCACTTCTATACATACGGAACCCTGACGTGAACCTCGCCCCAATTCTGGAAGAAATCCATAGATTCACTGTATTTTCGGGATATCGTATAAATGAGACAAAGTCGGAACTGTTCCCACTGAATGCGGCCATGACCCCTGTCCACCCCCCCACCAGCACCTTGAGTCGGTGGTAACCTCAGGGTACATGCAGGGGCTGATCTCCACTCTATATAAGAAATGTCAGGAGGTGTAGATCCCACCCATTGCGGCCAGGATGGGATGGGAGGGTTATTTAGGCACTCCGCGAGACGATGCCAGATGGGCGCGCTGGTGCCGCTTCACCAAGGAGGTTTCCTTGAATGCCAGGCACAGGTTGATCCAATTTAAGGTGCTTAACAGGCTCCACTACGTGCCTGAGAAGATCTCCAAATTTGCTTCCACAGTAAGTGCAAACTGTAACAAGTGTAATGCTACCCCAGCTGATGCATAACATAGGTACTGGTCCTGCCCACGGGTGGCCCAGTTTTGGTCCGAAATAGCTACAACATTATATGAATGTACTTCAGTTCCTCCGGTATTCGCATTCCCCAAGTACTTATTCGGGGATATAGGTAAGATTTCTGTAAAGAAGAGGCGATTGTTCAATATTTGTTGTCTAATGGCTAAGAAATGTATTCTGCTTAAATGGAAATCAAATTCGGCCCCAACTGTTCATTTGTGGTTAAAGGAAATGACGCATGCTAATGAATGTGAGGACACATACTTATCGTTAATCACCTCGAGGTGTAGACCAAAGTATATATGGGATCTGTTCAAAGACTTTCTGCGCAAGCAGAGGGGTTGCACTGACTGAGTACATTTATGTTGTATTTACGAATTAAATTTGAACTAGTGATAAAAATTTGGTTATTAGTTATGCTGAATAATATATGAAAGTACTCAAATTGCACTATATCCTGGTTGTTGGATGTCTTTCACTGAATTTGAAAATAAAGTTTAAAAATAAATAAATTTTAACACGCACAAGCAGACTAGCGTACAAGTTCAGCAGATTTAGTGTGGACCTATAGGTTAACTCCCAACTAACTACCCCAAGACCCCCCCTCACCCCAACAATTGCCCAGCCCAATACCTTGTGCTCGGGCATCTCCACTTCTCGCCAAAAAACCCAGGGGCATGAGGGCGTGACAAATAGAAAGATTTTATAATGATTAAAAGAATTTGGCCAGAATTAATTTTTTATTTGAGTAGCAGGGTTTTTGAGTGCTTTTCTAAAAGCTGCTAGAGAGTCGATATTTCTAAGTTCAGGTGGAATATCATTTCAGCTCCAAGGTCTCGTCCTGGTGTCTATGGCGCAGTAGGCAGATACGTTACTGCTAGTATCCAAAATACAAATCCAGTCTGAGGTGCAGGACGTTCCTGCGCAGTGCGATCTTAAATGGGCACCTCGTTTGTTGGCTCCTGTATTGGCAAATCTAAGTCCTGAGGCATCCCTCTGTAGATCATACCACCGCCCAGTATTGCAGTTGCAGATGTCTACTGCCATTTAATTGCTTTGGCTCTCTCCTTGTGCTCCCCCTTCTCCAGCATGGGGTCTGGCATGGATTCACATGCTCATGAATATTCCCCGTCGTCAGGCTGGGAATCCTCGGTAAAGAAAAAACCAGTATCAGTTTCGTTTCTGATCTGTCTTTCGTAGTAATAACCAATCACTGGTCTCTGCGTCATACTGACCACAGCCAATGACTGCCCTCTACCTAAGCACCGCCTCTGGCAGCCATCTTCAGATTTTTACCGCACGTTCATGTGTTGGGATCCTTGTGCTATTGCTCTCGAGCGTTAGTGCTATTTTTCGCGCTTTTTTCACAAAAACTTCGATTCTTTCGGTCAAAAGAGCCTCAAGCTCCACCGATCCTACATCCGATCAACGGGGACCCGTGTCGGATTCGTCTGCGCCCCTCAAGGGTGAAGATTTCGTCGAGCTACACTTCGGAGGACTCCAGAAGCTTCTCAGGCCCGGTCTCGGAGATGGCCCAGGAGAAGGGAAGCTCGACACCCGGAAAGCTGTTCAGGGTCTGCCCTGGATGCCAGCTGCAGAACGTCTTTAAGGAGGACAAACACTCTTTCTGCCTTTACTGCCTTCATGAGGACAAGACGCACGTGGAGAAGGACTGTGCGTTTTGCGGCAACATGTCGGAACGGACCATGAAGGACCGCCATCAACGTCTCGCCAACTGGCTGGAGGGTAAGAGCCCGTCTGGCGAAAAGAAGAAGAAATCCGAGCGGTCTTCTAAGACCTTTGAGGGCGCCCCGGCGACGGGGGCCCAACATAAGGCCAAGCACCGCGAGTCCGCTGGCACCGGGAGCGCCGAACGGTCGGACTCTACGGGCGCCAGGCAGGGCGCACCCTCCCCGGCACCATCAACCACGAGCCAACGCTCTGGGTCGGGTAAGAGGAAGGCCGAGCACCCGGCGAAGCTCCTGGAGAGGCCCCGGTCGAGCTCTAAGGCAGAGGAGGAGCGTGGCAGTGCCCCCTCCCTCAAGGATAAGGCGGTGAGCACACCTAAGGTGGTGAAGGCCTTGATCCATCCGACCAAGCCCTCTATCGAAACGGTCGCGGCGGCCCTGGCTCAGCCTGTGGAGGCTGCACCAGTGGTGGCGACCTCAGGGCCCAGAATCTCCCTGCCTCCTCGGAGGGAGTCTTCTTTTGTGCCCATCGATAGGACCCCCGTGAAACCCTCCGTGGGGAAGAAGAAGGGGGGGCAGGGCGTCGTCGTAGATTCGGCCTCAACCTCAGAAGAGGAGCTGATCGAGGTCTTAAGCCACGGCCTAGGCGTGGAAGAAGGCCAGCCCGTCAGAATGGACCCCGACGCAGGTGACGACGACATCGTCGAGGATACCGACGGGGCCCCTGCTCGCCCGTCGGATTCCCCTCTGCCAGCGCCGCAAGACAACTCGGCGGCCATTTTGTTGGCCATACAGTCCTTATGCTCCGAGATAAGGACGAGGCTACCGTTACCGACGGAGGAACCTCTCCCGTCGGGGGATCCAGAACCGGGACCTTCTGGTGTTCCCCCTACCAAGAAAAGAAGGATCCATCCACCACCTCCTTTTCAACCGTCGCGCCCCGTCCAGCCCTCCTCCCCGTCCACCCGAGGGGATGATACGGGGACTGACACGGCAGCGACGGGTACGGACGACGAGGCATACGACGAGGATATTCCGTCGTCGCCTCCCACCAGGGCTTCTCCGCCCGACGAGATCGGATCTTTCCACTCCATGATCTCCAGGGCTTCCGAGCTTTTCCAACTCTGCCCTGAGGAGAAGAAAAAGGAAGGCTTCCTTTATCAGCGGCGCGAGGCCAAGAGGAAGACGGTCCTCGCAGTGCCTCTGTTGGACGACATTTGGGATGAGGGCCTTTCCCTCCTCAAGAACCCTTCCACGACGCCAGCTAGAAGAGACCGGTACGAGAAAAAGTACCGGGTCCCGGACACGGCCCCCCTATGCCTCCGGGCGCAGCCTACCCCGGATTCCGTCGTCTCCGCGGCAGCCAGGAAGAAAGCGGGGGGGGGGTGCGGCCTCCACATCGACTTCCCCGCCGGACGGCGAGGGAAAGAAATTGGATGCTATGGGACGTAGAGTCATCTCGTCGGCAGCGACGACGATTAAAGCGGCCAACGCCTTGGCTATCGTGGCTCGCTACGACAGGGAGCTGTGGTACAAGATAGCTCCCCTGCTGGATTTTCTGCCGGACGACAAGAGGGCGGAGGCCCTGGAGATCCTGCAGGAAGGTGAGGTGGCCTCGGACCACGCCATCACCGTGGCGACGGACATCGCCGACACTGGGTTCCGCCAGCTGGGCAACGGCGTTTGCCTTCGACGTCGTGGATGGCTCAAAGCTACAGACTTCCGGCAGGACGTCCAGACCAGAGTCCTGGACATGCCCTTCGACGGGAACAACCTGTTTGGGAAGACAGTGGACGATTCCTTTCAGGCCATCAAGGCGGATACTGAGACGGCCCGGGCCCTTGGAGTTCTGCAGCAACGACGGACGCCCTTTCGGAGCGGCGGAGGCAAGGGCGCCTCCAAAGGTTCCGGCGGCGGTTTCGCTTCCTACCGTCAAGCGGCCCGCTCGTCGTCGCAAGAGGCCTACAGAGGACGAGGCAAGTCTAGCGGACCCCGCCGTCGTCGCCAAGGAGGTCAAGGCGGCAAGGCCGCGTCCAAGCAGGATTGAACCGGCCGTGGGGTCGGGCCCCCACCGAAGCACCCCGGTGGGAGGCCGGCTGGCGGGCTTCGTCAGCATGTGGGAGTCCATCTCCACCGACCGTTGGGTGCTGGACGCCCTGGCCCGGGGCCACGCGCTCGAGTTTCAAAGAAGGTGCCCGCGCGTCCCCCCCGTGGCCAGGAAAGAACTTCACGTCCCTCAACTTCTCCTGGAGGTAAAGGCGATGCTCAGAAAGGGCGCCATCGAACTCGTCCCAAAGAGGCTTCGGGGCTCCGGAGTCTACTCGAGATACTTCCTCGTGAAGAAGAAGACGGGAGGATGGCGCCCCATCCTAGACCTGCGACGTCTGAACAAGTTCATCAAGGCGCAGAAGTTCCGGATGGTCACCCTCCAGCACGTCCTGGGTCAGCTGGAGGAAGGAGACTTCCTATCGTCGTTGGATTTGGAGGATGCCTACTTCCACATTCCCATCCTAAAGGGGCACCGAAAATTCCTCAGGTTCGTGGTCCAGGGGCGTCATTACCAGTTCAAAGCCCTTCCCTTCGGACTACGGTCGGCACCCAGGGTATTCACCAAGTGCCTCGCACCGGTGGCGGCGCAGCTGCGCCGCGAGGGGATTCACGTCTACCCCTACCTGGACGACTGGCTCATCCGCGCCAAGACGAGGGAGCTCGCCGTGGTCCACACGGCAAGGACCGTCCAACTCCTCACGGACCTGGGATTCTCTGTGAACTACGCCAAATCCCACCTGGTGCCCGCGCAAGTCGCACTGTTTCTGGGAGCGAGGCTCGACACAGTGTCCCTTCTGGCCTCCCCGTCGGAGGAGAGGACCAGGACCATCTTGGGCAAGGTGCAACGGATGTTGGTGGCCGACGCGGCCAAAGTGAGGTCCATCAAGTCCCTCCTCGGGATGATGTCTTCCTGCATCTACCTCATTCCCATGTGCAGGCTCCGGATGCGCCCGTTGCAAGAATTCCTGGATGCGCGCTGGATCCAGACGACGGGCAGCTTCGAGGAAAGGATCAAGCTCGACGAGAGTTTCCGACGAGCGATACGGTGGTGGGGCACCCGCGCGCATCTGACGGCGGGCATGGACTTCCAGACCCCAGCCCACCAGGAGACTGTGACCACGGATGCCTCCCTGGAAGGGTGGGGAGCGCACACCGAAAATCTGCACGCAAGGGGACTCTGGCTCCCGACGGAGAAGTCCCTGCATATCAACGTCCTGGAGCTCCGTGCAGTGTTTTGGGCCCTCAGGTCCTTCCTTCCGTCCCTCAAGGGCAAGGTGGTGAGGATCTTCACCGACAACACCACCACCATGTTTTACATCAGGAAACAGGGCGGAACCAGGTCCCCAGCGCTGTCCAAGGAGGCGCAGGACCTGTGGCATTGGGCCGTCGCCCAAGGGATTTTTCTGGTGCCGTTTCATCTGGCAGGGATAAAAAACACCATCGCCGACTCACTCAGCAGGGAGCTGCGCTCGTGCCACGAGTGGGAACTACGGCAGGATCTGGTGGATCGCCTCTTCCGACGGTGGGGCACACCCCAGATCGACCTGTTTGCGACGGCGACGAACACCAAGTGCCGGAGGTTCGCCAGCAGGTTTCCCCAGACGAGGAGCATGGGCGATGCTTTCTCGTTCCCCTGGGAGGGCCTGTTCCTCTACGCGTTCCCTCCCTTGCCTCTGCTAATCCGGCTCGTCAACCAGCTCAAGAGGTCACGGTGCAGGATGATCCTCGTCGCACCTGCGTGGCCGAGGCAGATATGGTTCCCGGACTTGCTGGACTTGTCAGCGTCCCCGCCGATCAAGCTGCCGGCGGACGCGGATCTACTCTCCAGGGAAGGAGGCGCCATCCTCCACCACGACCCGAAGTCGCTGAACTTGCAGGCCTGGCTCCTGCAGCGCTAGAGTTTGGAGGATACGACATACCGGCCGATTGCAGAGAGGTTCTTGCAAAGGCCAGGGCGTCCTCGACTCTTAAATGCTACGGACACAAATGGAAGAGGTTCTCTGTCTGGTGCCACGCACAGAAGATTAACCCTCTACGGATTACGGCTCCCCAAGTACTGCCGTACCTGCTGACGCTGGCCAAAGCTGGTCTGGCACACGCGTCCATCAAGATTCATCTTGCTGCGATCTCCCGATACGCCAGAACCACGGGGCGGACGTCCTTGTGGTCTCATCGTCTGGTGAAAGAGTTCATGAAGGGACTGTTCAGATCGTTCCCGCCGGTGAAGGCTCCGGCCCCGGCGTGGGAGCTCAACGTGGTGCTGACCAAGCTCATGGGACCTCCGTTCGAGCCTCTGCACTCGGCCCCGTTGAAGTTTCTATCGTGGCAAACAGCTTTTCTTGTGGCCATCACCTCCGCACGACGAGTGGGAGAGATCCAGGCCCTTTCCTGCAAGGCCCCGTACTTGACTTTCCACGACACGAGGGTAGTGCTCAGGACGCACCCCTCCTTCATGCCCAAGGTACCGTCGGACTTCCATCTCAACGAACCCTTGGTGTTGCCTGTGTTCTTCCCGTCGCCTTCGTCGCCGGCTGAGAGGACTTTGCACTCGCTGGATGTGGCTAGAGCGCTGAAGTTCTACGTGGACCGCACGAAGTGTTTTCGGAAGACGTCACAACTCTTTGTGAACTTTGGACCTGTCAATCAGGGGAAGGCTCTCTCGAAGGCTTCCATTTCCAGATGGCTCTCCGGCTGTATCATGTACTGTCATCGGTTGGCAAACCGACCGCTGCCTGGCCGTCCGAGAGCCCATTCCACCAGAGCGATCGCAGCTACCACGGCGTTCCTTTCTGGTGTGCCCCTGCTGGACATATGCAGGGCTGCTACGTGGAGGTCGACGCACACCTTCACAAAATTCTACTGCGTCGACCGGGATTCCAGGGAGGAGTCCAGGGTCGGCCAAGCAGTGCTGCGCAACCTGTTCGCCTGAGGTGAGCCTGGTGAGGAGGTAAGATGCTTAATGTTGAGTTTGATGTAATGCTTAATGTTGAGCCTTTGCCACCTCCTGTGGTTGTGCATGTGTGTACTGCTATGTATTCTTTATTCATGAGCATGTGAATCCATGCCAGACCCCATGCTGGAGAAGGAACAGGTTACTTACCTGTAACTGTTGTTCTCCAGCATGGGTCTGGCATGGATTCACATGCGAACCCTCCCGCCTACCCCTCTGCGGCTCTTCACTTGGTCATACTGCCACTTTACGTGCTTCCAAATCTGAAGATGGCTGCCAGAGGCGGTGCTTAGGTAGAGGGCAGTCATTGGCTGTGGTCAGTATGACGCAGAGACCAGTGATTGGTTATTACTACGAAAGACCGATCAGAAACGAAACTGATACTGGTTTTTTCTTTACCGAGGATTCCCAGCCTGACGGGGAATATTCATGAGCATGTGAATCCATGCCAGACCCATGCTGGAGAACAACAGTTACAGGTAAGTAACCTGTTCCTTCTCCACTCACACCAGCCTCTGTTCCAGTTGGTAAATTCTGTGTCTATCCATTTGTATAAGTCTTCAGGATTATCAAAGAAAATGGCATGACCTTTGTGAATTATTTTCAGTCTAGCAGGATACAACATGTACTTTAGGTTCGCCGCTCGCAGTCTTCTTTTGATCGATATATAGTTCATCCGTTGCTTCTGTACTTGTAAGGTATAATCTGCGTAAGCAGTTATCCTGACATACGCCCGTTGGATTGTCCTCCCTTTGCGGAAGTGCTTGAGGATCTTGTCTCTATTTTGGTAGTTCAGTATCCGAGCTGTTCTTGGCCTCTGCGGGGCACCAGGCAGTGGTTTCCTCATGAACGATCTCTGCAACCTTTGACCGTGAAGCCTCGTGTGAGGGCCCCTGAACCATTTCCTGTAGCAGCAGAGTCTCTATGAAGTTAGTTGGGTTTGATCCCTCTTCTCCTTCTTGGAGCCCAATAATTTTCACATTGTTGCTTCTGGCTCTTCCTTCTGCATTCTCTGCTCTTTCTTCCAGATTGCGCACCTGTTGCAGTACCCGGACTTCTTCTGAAGTGTCCTCCAAGCTACTTGTGTTCTCCGCCATCTCCCTTTCAAGTGTTTCGGTGCGTTCAGCAAGTGACCTCACGTCCTGCATCAACAAGTTGACATCTATGCTGATTGCATCCATTTTGGACTCCAGAGCCTCTTTCAGAGATGCTATTGCCTCCAGTATCTGCTGATCTCCTTTCTTGAGAGGCTGTTCCTCTTGAGGTGTTGAGGTTACTTGGGCAGTGTTCTCCGCTGGGTACACGGTTTTGGCACATGCCTCCAATGTATGTTTTTTCCCCCTTGCCTCTCAGGGTTGTGGGTGCCATGTCTTGACCTTGCCTTGCTGCACGCCTCCTAAGGATTGTGCCGCTCAGCCGTAACGAATCTGATCCTTATTGTCCCGACTTTGCAGGCGGGCTTCACCACTTTCTCGTCACCTGTGCGCTTGAGTGCTCTAGCGTATCTTTTAGGTACTCCTTACAACCTCTGACTGTGACGTCAATAATCCAGTATTCTGACCTTATCTCTCTTCATGCCGTTTCGACCGGGTCTGCCGTGGTGTTTGATGGTTGCATACTACTATGGTATGTTTGGCTATGGTTGGTTTGTCTCAGAATGCTGGGGCTTATTCTGGGCTTATTGTGGACTCCTTGCCCTTTGCAGGGCCTTCAGTGTGCTAGAGGTTAATAACTTGGGCCTTGGTTATTTGGCCTGCCGTTTTTCTTCAGTGAACCAATTTCCCCACCCTATTGTTATGCACCTTCAGACAGGAGGAAATTCGTATGCACCCGCGTTCCTGCCAATTTGGGTGTCATGTAGTTCTGCTTAGGCTTGTGGATAGTGTCCATCGTGTAGGCCCCGCTGCCATACTTGTGGCTCGTGTTCCATATACTCCTGTGTCAGGAGAACATGCTATGACTGTGGGCTACTATTCGCAGTTTCAAGCCATTGCCATAGCGTTACTTGAGCCCTTGTCTGTGTACATGTTAATGATCCACGCTTCTAAGCGATTCTACACTGTACTTGCTTGCCTCCTTTGTTGTACTGGCACTGCAGATACTTCCACAGACAGTATAGTATCCCCAAACCGGTGCTACCTTCTTACAGCGTCTTCATTAATGTTATCAGCCGCTACCAGCACTTAGTTGGTGCCTACTTTTGCTTTGGAATTGCAGTTCGCTTGATTCCTGTGGACTTTTCGCAGTGCCACACACTTCCGTGCGTGCGCTGTGTCAGTGTGGGGCTGTGCAGGTTGGTACTCCTCTGTTGAAAGTGGCTGCAGCTCATGTAGCTTCGTTGTCCCTCCTTTGGAGTGTTTCGTGCTGGGTCGGATCTCTGCACGTTTCGTAACTCTAATCTGCTACCCGGCCCTTATCTTGGGGGCCGGTGATTTTCTTCAGCACGCTCCTCGACAACAGCCGGTTGGAGTGTAGAGTTAGTTTCTGTGTATGCAAAGTTCCATCAGCGGAGGCTTCATTCGCAGCCCCTCATCCCTCCAGTCTCCCATGATCTTGCCTATGCCAAAATAGTATTGCAAAATACCAGCAGCTTACCTTAAAACGGGTTGGTTTCTTCCTACTAGTCACCACTCTGCTTGATTCGTCTCAGCGTCTTTTTCCTGCGGGTCATCTCCACACGGGCTACGGCCGGGCTGCTGCCATTCCTATTATGCTACGATGTCCCGATCCGTGTCCTGCTGGCACTCAACTTCGCAGATCTTCCGTCTCACGACTTTGCTTGCTTACTGTGGTCCAACTCCACAGATCCCAGCCTCCGCCAAGCACATCCACTATAGTAACCACTCCAACGACTGTTTAAATAAGTCCGGCTGTTAACGCCTTGAGTGTCTTATGCAAGGGTGAAGTTGCAAACTCGCTTATGCATTGTAGTTTAATGTTTACTGAGCCTCCGACTTTAGCACGGTGCACCCTGCTGGTGTTCGCATAGCTCCGTTTATGAGAGCCACACTCTGTCGCCTGTGCCAACGTCCTCCCGCAGTCCCTCCAGGATCCCTGCACTAACGAGTGCTCGAGCCACCCATGCGGCTTACAGTGAGGTCTGCTATTCCAGGCTCCTTACTGACTGAATGGCCAGCGGCACTTCAGCTCTTATTTCCAGTCTTGTGCTTGTCTCGCTTTGCTGCTGTCTTTCGGAGTCCGCATCCGTTAAGGCTTTGTTATGCCATGGGCCTCCAGCGCTCTGCAGACCCCCATTTGTTCTGCGCCACCATCTTTGTTTGTTTCTTTGAGCCAGGTCCCGGATTTTGATCAGCTAATACGCTGTTAATAAAGCACCTCAAGTTCTTTTTCAGTGCCCAACTGTGCCTGCCTATTTCCTCCACACAGTGCTGCAACCACAGACGCAAAGGCTTGCATAAACCTTCTCAGGATAGGATCATGAACGGATCGCAGGAGCCACGCGAATCACGTGCTCCTGCATGGCTGCTTAGCCATGCCCCCAAGAAGTTGGTTGTTAACTGTAACTATGAGACTGAACAGTTACAAAAGTTTTTTATTACCATAGAAATTTTCTGCCATTCGGAAAAGTATATGTAAGGTTATTACTTACCTTAGAAATGTTCTGCCATTCTGAAAAGTATATATAAGGCTGTATTACTTACCTTAGAAATGTGCCCTTCTGAAAAGTATATGTAACGTCTTTCTTTCCTTAGAAACTGTTTTGCCATTCTGACATAAAGTAGATGTAAGGGTATATTACTCATCTCTGATTTGGTTGTGCCTCTCCCCAAAAGTAATGATGTTGGTTTCACATCACTATTCCCGTTAGGATAAATGAATGAGTATCCCTGCTGAGCAGCGCAGGCAGGTCTTGCCGAAGAGACGTCTATAGCCTGTCCATCCAGAAACTGGGCCACCGACGAGAGAGACGCAACCACACCGACAGATGCCTGATCAGAACCGTGGAGCAGCACGGACCAAAGACGCAGAAGCCACTGAGACACAACCCTGCTGGAAAAGAGGTACACAATGTTGTACTGAGAGTAGGCAGAGGGAGGGCCAAAGCCCAGACTAGGCTACGAATCTGTATACCCCAGAAGGGGGTGGAAGGGTGAAGCAGGCCCGTAGAAGGATTTAGGAAGCCAGCAGCCCACGCAGGACTGAGCATAAGAATACCCCAGGAGGGATTGAGTGGAGCAAGTTACCGAGGAGAGCTGAACAGGTCCTTAGCCCACACTTGGCTGACCATACAAGTACCCCAGGAAGCGCAGAGGGAAACCAGCTACCAAGCAGCCCTGAGCAGGTCAGTAACTCACTCAGGGTTGAGAAACCATTTACCCCTTGATGGGCTGAACGAAAGGACACACCAATCGGGGCTGACCAATTCCAAGGCCTTCCCGAGGCTGTGAAGGTGAAACATGCAAACAAGACCAGGCCTGAACTTTTCTTTTGTAACTACCAACCGGTCTCGATCGAGAAGAGATTCCCCGTGAGATGGGGTAAAGTAAAGACTGCCTGAAAATAAACTTTTTGAGACTTCATTAAGAAGTGGAGGAGATCGTATGAACTCTTTGGTGGGGGTCAGAAAACCAGCCTCACTAACTTTCTAACAGGGGGAAGTGACCCTATCCTAAGTTCAAGCTTAGATTGCCTTTTCTTTCTTTCATAAGTGATTGGTTAGTTGGTAGGTTAGAATAGATTTGGATGGAGGACAGTTTTTTTGAGACATCCTGACGAGCAGACCTTTTTTTTTTTGTTTCGTAGAGTGGTATCCCTTCATAGAAATAGGGTTACATGAGGTTTTCTTCCATGTCCTCTTGTCCGTCTCCTATGTCTGACTTACCACAGCTCACTTTCTCATTCAAGAATTGCATCAGATGCACTTTGTAGTTAAGTCACAAGACACATCGCCTGACTATTACCAGTCAAACCATACGATTTACAAAGTCATTTCAAAGGAGTTTAACAGTTTCAAAATCTACATCCCTACCACATATGCATGAAACAAGCCGTTCTAACTTCAATTGTCTTGGTGCTAGATCATGAGCTTTTGTCTTGGCACCCAGTTGAGCATTTCCAATGTCCAACTCCACAGCCTAGTCCCAAAGGACTCCTCTGCATTTCTAGAAGGCTCTCATTTGTGCTAGAGGGAGGGCAGCTTACCCGACCCATCCCTTCCTTGAGGGAACATTAGCGGTTTGAAACTCTACAATCTCTTTTACAAGTTCTGTTCTGTGAATTGATTTGCATCCCTCTGGCATCGCAGTTCTTTACGTTTCTCAAGGTGTACTTTCCCTGTGAACCACTTCCAAAAGGTAACTCGGGTAAAAGTGGGGTGGAGAGCCCCCTGTGGATATGCAAAGAGGACAGACCAAGGGAAACACCCATGCCCAAAAAGAGTCCAGCAATGTGAGGAACACCGGTTTTATTTAACAAAAAGCTTATGAAACAGGGACAGCATGAACATTAAGCAAATCTCTGTGACTCTCTAGTAATTCTAAGCTAGACAGTACCTTAAAAAGAGGTATGACCTCACAATTGATGTTTCGTCTTAGAAACCCTAAGGTGGGAAGGGATTGGTTAAGGGAATCCACTGGATATACATTCCATATGGGTTAGTACATTCATTGTCTACCTTATATCTTATATCTTGGTGGCTCTGCCTGAGACCACCTCCTAAAAAGATACAAGTAAGCAGTATAACCGGCTGTTGCAACACTGTTCATGAGGCGTTAAAGGTGGGTAGGGATTGGTAAGCAGTGCCTTTTTCAGCCTTGGCACCATGAATGTTACCAGCACATGAGTGATAACGGGTTGCTGAGAACGGTACCATGGTGCTACCTTTCCCAATAAGGTTACCATTTCTGATTCTCTCGGCCACAGGCGAGGGCGTTTAGCTTTCAACATTACACTCCCTCCTATCTTTTGTCACAAGAACTAGATTGAAGGTCTTGGTCTCTTTCTAAATCCAATGAATAGACATTATTCTGCAACTGCAGGTCATGTGTGTGGAGACCACATTCTGTTCAGCGTTTGAGGATTTAAGCCCCTACTAATGCTGTGTCTACCTGTTTTGGCCTCTAGAGACTTGTTTGAGCTACTTTCTTCACAATATTAAGCCTTAGCTAATGGAAACCTGAACTTCCAGCATTATTTGTTTCCTTCTTCAATCTGAAAGAACTGTGTACCACGCCTGTGAACTGTCTCTTGATGGCCTATCCAAACCTTTCTTTCCACAGCAAGGCAGATGCACCGGCTGTCTGGGCAATTCAGATTTGACCTTTCTCCTAACTCTGCGAACAAGGTCCTCCTGCAGCTCTGAGGCTTCTTATTGGTGCCTATGCACGCAGACATGGCTGCACCGTCCATCTTGTATTACATGGCCTCTAGTTTCAGTTGTCATCCAGCATTGAACAAGCTTTATGTATTTTTATGAGGCTTGTGTTTCAGCATAGAGACAAAGCCTATTGAATGGAAGCATATTGTTCATGTCTAAGTGTAGTTGGACCTATTGTTCGTGTATCTTCGTGGTGGATGCACCTACGTGCGTCTGTTTTCAGCAGTGACGTAATTTGCTGTCCTCTTAATCATAACCTGTTCATATCCTCCATGGCTTGCAGATTTAGCTCTGCAAGAAGGTTCGGTAGGGTTGTCTCAGTGAGTACCGCCTTTCACACCAGTGGTATGGGGGCGGGGAGGAGTCGGATGCTATAAGTGATGTACATCTTCCTTTTCTACAGCATGGAGAAACGTGGAGGGACCTTCATGTTGAATGACACATTCATCTGCCTTCACTAATTTTCACATATTGTTAGGCAGTTTAACACAAGTTACTGTGTAAGGTGACAGGGCTGTAACCCATTGGGTTTAACCTGAACTGCTCAAAGGTGTGGTAACAATGGATGAGCAATCAGGCTTAGTCTAGGTGGGATAAGGACTGTAGTGAGGCACACAGTACTGAAAGCATACAATTGGAAACACTGACACACTAGAAGCTGTAAAATTTATTTTATATACACTAAATCACTAATGTAAAGCAACACAAAAGTTAGTGGAAACTACTAATACCAATGAGCAAACTTGGATGAACTCTTGCAAGTTTAGTTACCTCTACCTCAACCACTCTTCAAAAGTCCAACATCTTTACTAAATGAGTCACAAAGAGTCAAATTTGAGGGGCGGCACAAGGGATCCATTGACCAAGGCCGGAGGATGAAGGAGGTAGATGAGCAGCAAAAAGAACAAAGTCTATGAGGATGTCTTCAGGTTTGCAGGTAGATTATAGTTTTAGCTATTTAGAGCCCAATAGGTTTTTAACCCCAATGGGACTCGGTGTGCTCTGGAGGAGGTGTGGGGTGTGTAAGTAACAGCTTAACTGCAGCCATCCAAGAGTACCTGAGCAACGCAAGACCAAGGAAAGTACCTAGGCTTCGAATAGTACCTTTTTAATGCAGAACTTCGTGCAGCAGGCTGGTCCCCTAGGTGAGATGACAGTTGTCCCTGGTTTGGGGTTCTTGGCCTGGATGGCTGGAGAAGGAACTTTGGACAGAACAGATGGATGCACCCGAGCAGTGGGATCTCCATCAGTGGATCTTCGTGGCACTGGTACGTTGGAGCCCTGCACAGGCTTCGGTTCAGCAACGGTTGTCGTCCGGGGGACTTTTCTTCAGTTCTCAGCCCTTGACCCAGCTGAGCTGACTTCAAGGAGTGGAAGTGTCACTGCAGGCCCAGAATGATGCCCACGAGGTTTCAGCTGGATCTGCGCTTCACACGACGTTGGAAAACAAAATGACACAGGTCGCAGGGTATTGGGGGTTTGCAGCCCTGGAAGGTCGCAGGTCTTCGTGGGATGGCGCAAAATGCAGATGGTCTTCAGACTGGTTGATCCCACCAGTCTATGGGAGGAAGTCTTCTTCAAGAGATCTTCCATGTCATTTGGAATTCGGAGTCAGGTCTTCAGCGGTCACTCAACGGCTCTGACGGTCGCTTGGAAGTTGCTGGGAAGTGGTCCTTATTCCTTTTTGGATCTTCAGTCCAGTGGTTAACTCTGAGGTTAAGCTCCTGGACCCTTGCCTTTTATGCAGGGAAACTGGCTGAGCCCACCATTCAAGCCTTTCATGCAAATCTGGGGGGTGGCAGCCAGCCTCCCAATACAAACTGGTTCCAGGCAGGCACACTGCAGGACAAAGACCAGGGGAGTTTTGGTTACCTCCCCCACTCCCTGTCTTTTCAGGCACTCAGACCACATTGGTGGGCTTTCCAAGGGAAGCCAGCCAAAGACAAAAGACCCATCAAGACCTTCCCCACCTAGGTAGGCAGAACAAAGACCAGGGGAGTTTTGGTTACCTCCCCCACTCCCTGTCCTTTCAGGCACTCAGACCACATTGGTGGGCTTTCCAAGGGAAGCCAGCCAAAGACAAAAGACCCATCAAGACCTTCCCCACCTAGGTAGGCAGAAGAAGGCTTAAATAAGAGCAAGTGGTCATGAACAGGGGTTAAAAAGCTATAGCCACCCTTTTAGGCAAATGGTGACCCCTTTGTCCCTACGGCAGCTGCGAAGACAGCTTGCGGTGGAAGTCAATAAAAAGTTGTGCAAAAAGGTAGCTGCCACTAGCATGTCAGATGACCTTGTAACAGTAACTAAAAGTTACCAGAACAGTGAGAAAAGGGTGACAATGTTTCCCCTCAGCACTCCATAGAAGGTGGGGTGTGCTGATCTCACAAAATAAAATACAGGAGGGACAAAAGGGTGTCGCCTGTTCTGGTAACTGTAGTTATCCCAGGCAAAATAAAAAGGAAAGCCCAAGGAGCTTACAGCAACACTGCACAGAAAGTGGAGGAAAGCGTAACTGAAAAAGTATCAAAAAGATATTTAAAAAAAGGGTTCCCAATTATAAAGCAAAAGAATGAATGAGTGAGTGTGGAAAAAGGTGCCCACTCACTCAGAAATAGTAAAAAGAAATCCAATAGTCCAGCAAAAATGCAGGGAGTCTCGCAAAGTGGGAAGAATGACACTCAAGAAGGAAATTCTACTGAACACATCTTCATCCAATAGTGTAGAAATTCTATTCGCACCTATATGGAAGGTCATGGTATTTCTTGTACTGTGCATCCCAACGCTCCCACATATAGATATTGTGTTAGTGATATCTAGCTGTAATTTGATTCTTGGGTGTCCATGGAATATGTTCTGGCATCGTGCACTTTATTCTATGCATCTTTGCACAATTGCAAATTTGCACAGACCTCAATGTGATTCGGGGCATGTCTCCTCTAGCTGTAATTTGATTTTCTTTATATCAGATGTGGTTCATACTCGTATGTACTTCGCATTTTTCTGTACAATTAAGTGTTTACAACCCAGTGCACTTTAGTGGGAAATGCAAATATCGGCTATAGAGTAGCATCTAATTTATACCATGTCAGATAAGAATATACTTACGGGTCTATTCACTTTGCACTTTGATTGTGGCATTTATTGTTCAATTTTGCATTTTGTTGCATTTTACTAAGAGAACTTGTGTTAGTCATATGTAACCGGAATTTGATTCTTGGATGTCAATGGAATGTGTTCATGCACTGTGCACTTTACTCCATGCATCTTTGCACAGACCTCTGTAATTCGCGGCATGTTTTTACATAAATTTGCACTTTGCAGTTTTTAAAACATAATCTGTGCTTTGACAGTACGGACCTCAAGTGTACTGTCATCTACTTGCTTTGGCCACAGGTTCGGGACTGTAGAATCAGTGCTTTCATTTGGGTGCATTCTTAATTCTGATTTGGTGCAGGACCCATTACATCGTGGGGCTTGTGATGGCATTTCCTTTGGCAATTATGAAATTTGTGGAACATAATTTACCCTCGTTTTATGTCATGTGTCTGATAACATTGGAAAAGATGTTCTCTCCTCATGCACATATACGCATCCTTTCTATATCTGGAATGAAGAAGCAGGCAATTCGAGTGCTGTGTGTGGATTGCGAATACCAGGCAAAGATGGCCACCATATTCTGCCAATAATAGAGTGGCACATGTAGTAAAGAACGACCATTTAAATGAGCGAGAATGATATATATATAATTTGTGTGATCAAGTGCCCAGTAGGCTGTGAAACGCGTTGGTTTTTCTCCTGTCTTGTCAGCACGTTTTTAATTATGAAACTGTAAACTTTCTTCAATTTTATTTGAATTGTGGAGTGGCAAGCATAATTTTGGGATGGTGCAGCAGAGTGCGACCTCTACAAGCTATTGTAGAGTTCTTTCTTTTTGCATATAAATAATATATAATATTTCGGAGGCTTGTGGAATCTGCTTAGATCACATGCTGTGCATAGGCTGACATCTAGTGGAAGCTGCAGAGTATTACAGTTTTCGAAACTCGAAAAGGGACGTCAACAGGGCGTGCCAGTAATACTATCCCTAGTGTGACTGTACCCATGATCCCTCACGGATATAGGTCCCTCAGATTGTTTTTTTTCCGCCATACTAGCCGGACGCATGTGTGCAGAGTTTTTCGGCGTAAAGCCATTATCTATTAATTAGGTTAGATTTCTTCCTATTCTTTGTCCATCGAATGCCGAAGAATGACGCTGGTGAGGATTGGAGAGACTTCCATCAGAGACTGCTGCGACTGACCCTTTGGCCTTGGGAGGCCGTGCCAGGCCTCGGCCCAGTCAGTAGGGAGAGTGGGGAGGTCATATATAGATTATTTTCCCCTTTTCCTACATATTATTCGCGCCGCTGCCATAATTTGACCATATGGAGAGTACTCCATTTAAATTCTGCCCCAAGTGTAACAAAGTTCCCTTGGGTAGATGAACATTTAACTTGTAATCTGTCTCTCCCTCAAGACCATATCGAGGCATCTTGTCGGGCCTGTAGGCTCTTCAAGCCTAAAACCCCAAAGGACCGCTCCACGAAGCGCTGGGCCCACTACGCCAGACAGCTTGAAGCCATGGATGTAGAGGGTGCTTTCAGTGATGGCAGCAACACCGCTGAATCGGATGGCGAGGGCGACAGGGCAGCTTCAGCTACCCAGGCGCAGGCCCCTGACCCCATAGGGCAGGCCGGCGGCCATGTTGTGGGGACCATACCCAGCAGCAAAAGCGCGACACGTACACCCACCACCAAGCACATTATCCCCAGCCGAGACTCGACACGGATGTCGCGCGATCGCGACGGTGGACACCTAGGGAGCGGTCCACTGAATCACTTTCCTCTGGGCGTTCCCGGTCGCCTCATGACAGGGCCCAACTGTCCTCAGACAGAAAAGGTGTCTATCAAACTACCGTCGAGACCCGGTCATCTGACGATGCAATGTCCCAACCCACTTCCGAGACTAGATGTGCCGCATCGGATCCCGCCTCTGAAAGTCGAGGCTGCTGTGTCGGAGCAGGCGGAAGGCCCCAAACAATCTGGAAAGACCACTTCTGGCCATGGGGGAGGGGGTAAACATAAAAAAATCCTCTAAAGATCCCCACACTCCTAAGAGAAGCATGGGGATGACAAGGCTGCAAGAAAATCCAAAGAACCGCATCCTGCCCCTAAAACCAAGGTTATACCTCCCACAGATGTGGATATGGGCCTAACCCCTCAACATGTTACTATACCAAGCTCCAAAGAATGGAGCTCTGCAGATATATACAGAGTAATGAAAAGGATGACATTTATGGCCAACTTTTATGAAAAGGACCCAAATTATTTTCAAAGTTATATGAGCACCCCTCCCACCTCAGCTCCATCTGGTTCCAAAGCCACTCCTGTGTCTCCTCAACCCCCCCTAAGAGGTCTCGAACTGAGACCCCCTTCATAGACCCATTTGTTGTGGAACCTTATGACCCCACTTCATACCATGAAGATCCTGACCCTCAATGTTATGAGGACCAGGATGCAGACCCTTATTACGGGGATGATGAGGAACAGGAGGCTGAAGATGAGGTTGACACTTACACTTTAGACTCACCAATTCCTACGGACCCTCCTGTGAATGATTCCCCAGTCGATAACCAACCCCTCCTTAATGAGGTGTTGGCAAAGGTTGCTGAACACTTCCAAATCGATACTCAGGAAGTTCAGGAGGACAAAAATTTTGCAGAGCAACTCCTGGGGGACAAGAGGGCAGTAACTCAGTCCATCCCGCTACTAAAATCTATTCAGCGCAGGATTGAGCCATCGCTACAAACCCCTAACCTCACGTGCAGTAGATCCGCGTGTCGAGGTTGTTTCGTGCCGCTCCCTCTGACCCTTTTATACATCAGGGGACAATTAAAACCAGATTCCCTAGTTGTCACCACCACGAGGAAAAGAGCGGGCACTCCACTTGCTTCCTCCGGGGCTCCACCGGATAATGAAAGCAAGAGGATTTATGGCCTTGGTAGGAAAGTCGCCTCCTCTGCGGCTTATCAGGCTAGGATAGCCAACAGTGCCACCCTCTTGGCAAGCTATAATTACCACAAGTGGGAGGAAGTTTCTGCCTTACTCTCCTCTGCACCAGAACCTTTAAAAACCCAGTTAGCACAAGTGGCAGCCGAGGGGAGGGCAGTGTCTGGCTGCCTCCTTAAAACTAACTTCGACGCAGCTGATAACGCCGGTTGACGGTACGATCATTAAAAGGCATGCATGGCTGAGGCAATCCGGATTTAAGCCTGAGACTCGGGCAACTCTAATAGACATGACGGTCGATCGAACTTATTATTCGGCAAAGCTGTCGAAGATGCACTCAAAACAGCAAAAGATTAGTATGACACTTAAGATCCCTTGGTGAACTCGCTAACAAACCCTATGGACAGAGGGGAAGCTTCCCAGGGCTACCCAAGAGGGCAGCACAGGGGTCGTGGGCAGGGAAGAGGCACCCAAAAGCTCAGCTGAGGTAAAACTACAGACACTACACTAGATGTGAGGAGAGCGGTCCTCTACTACTTAGACAAGACCAGACCGCTAAGGAAACCAGATCAATTGTTTGTCTCCATAGCGCCAGGCAGAGAAGGTGACCGCATTTCTAAGAATGCCATCTCTAGGTGGATAGTCGGATGTATCCAACTGTGCTATTCCCTAGCAGATAAAACACTGCCTTTTACGCCCAGGGCTCACTCCACAAGAGGTACTGGAGCCACTATGGCTTTCACTGCAAATGTCCCCTTAGACAGCATTTGCAAGGCAGCTACATGGAGCTCTGTACATATTTTCACTCAGCACTACTGCATTGACACCCATTCCAAGACAGATACACAAGTGGGACAAGCGGTTCTAAGACATTTATTCACTCATGAACCTTCTCACATCCCTCCTTCTCCTTCAACTGCTCGCTAATCTATGCACAGCATGTGATCTAAGCAGATTCCACAAGCCTCAGAAGGGATACATTACTCACCGTAATCGGATTTCTGATGCTTGTATCTGCTTAGATTCACATGCGACCCACCCTTCCTCCCCTCGGAGAGAAGGTGCATGGATGCTTATGAGCTTGTCTGATAAGTATCTGCTTGGATACAACTGGTCTCACGCTACACCTCATGCACAGAAAAATACAATCTGAGTGACCTACACGCTTGTGGGATCATGGGTACAATGGATGTCACACTAGGGATAGTATTACTGGCACACCCTGTCCACGTCCCTTTTCGAGTTTTGAAAACAACAACTGTAATACTCTGCAGCTTCCACTAGACCTCAGCCTATGCACAGCATGTGAATCTAAGCAGATACAAGCATCAGAAATACGATTACAGTGAGTAATGTATCCCATATATTACTGTGTATAGTTGAGGCTCGTGGATCTGCTTAGAATCACATTTTTGCATAGGCCAACATCTAGTGGTCTGTGCAGGGATTTGAATCACTAGTTCTAGAAGTTCGAAAAGGGATGTTGACAGGGCGTGTTTGTAATACTATACTCTATGTGATGTGCACTCCATGTTCCTTCACGCGTTGAGGTCCTCTTCCAACCTAGGTGGTCTTTTAAATCCACAGAATTCCTAGCTTTTATAGTGTAAGGTAGAATGTCAATCTTGTATGTAATTCCTCACTTAGTGAGTCCCCAGCCCTTTTTGCTGGACTATTGGATTACTGTGTGACTCTTCTGAGTGAGTGGGAACCCTTTTTCCTCACTCACTTATTCTTTTCTGTGACTCTTAAAACCGTTTTTGGTTTCTCTTGATGGAGTCTGCTTTCCTCCATCTTTTTGTGGCATCTGTATTTTACTATAGCAGTGTAGCAGTGTTCCTAGAAGCTCCCTGAACATTTCCTCTTTGGTTTTCTTTTATATTCCTGTGATAACATACTGTTACGAGGAAAGGGGCTATTTTTTATCCTACATATGCTTTTCTTTTGTGAGATCTGCAGACCCCACCTTATGTGGAGTGCTGAGGGGGCACATTTTATCCCTTTTCTCACTTCTGTACAGTTTTAGTTACAGTGGCAAGTCTGAGTGGCTGGTGGCAGTGGATATTTTCTATTGACGTTTGTGAATTTTCACGCAGGCTGCTGTTGCAACTGTGGTAATGGAGACCTGTGTTGCCATTGACCTAAAATGCTGCCCGTCGTCTTTTTACACCAACTCGCGATGGCATGCCCTTTCTTGAGCCTTCCTCGGCTAACCTCAGTGGCGGAAGTCCTGCTCACTCCTTTTGTCTTCAGGCTCCCATTGAAAAGCCCGCCCGGAGGCACCAGTGTGTCTCGGAGGACAGGAAGCTGGGAAGACACTGAAACTCCTCTGGTCTTTGTCCTCCCGTATGTCTGCTTAGATCCAGTTCTGACTTGTGCCTGGCTGTCCCCTTCGGACAGCCACCACACAAAGTTTGAATGTTGCATGCATGCGGATTGGCTAGATTCCTGCATAAAAGTCGAGGGTTTTGATGCTGAAGCAAGAGTCGACCCCTGCAAGATCCATTCTGAAGAAGAGGACGACGTCTGCAGCTGCCTCCAGCGACCGTCACAGCCGACAGTGATCGCTGCTGCTCCAACCCTCTCCCCTGTGTAACAGGGAAGATCCAGACCGTATGACTTCCTCCCTTAGATTGGTGGGCCTAACCAGTCTTGAGACCAGCTACAGTTTGAGCCATCCCACAAAGTTCTACGAGCTTCCAGGCCTGCAATACCCGAATACCCTGGAATCTCTGTCATTGCTGCGGTTCATCGTCTCGTCCAGCGCAGTTCCAGCT
Source organism: Ambystoma mexicanum (assembly GCF_040938575.1). Lineage (NCBI taxonomy): Eukaryota > Metazoa > Chordata > Amphibia > Caudata > Ambystomatidae > Ambystoma > Ambystoma mexicanum. The sequence goes on from NC_090921.1 coordinate 990,963,758, forward strand.
GCAAATTCGTGTACGTCTGTCTGGTCCTACAGAGACTCCACCTTGAATGTAGAAGTCCCCTCAGAGTCAAGGACCGAGAAGAAAGTCTGCTGGGCGACAACCGTTGCTGCTACAAAGCCTGTGTTGAGTCTCCACAACAAGTGGTGCGAAGATAGTCTCCTAGGCATCCCTGTGACTGAATCTGACCGTCTGCTCCTGCCAAAAGTTCCTCCTCCAACCACCAAGGCCAGAGACATGAACCAGAGCTGCTATATCTTCCCGTGTGGACCTGCTGGTGACTTTGTTGTTCTTCATCTTAGAAGGTACTGTCTGACTCTTGGGTACTTAACTGGGCAGTTGCTGTGTTGCTGTTGGCTCCTCCTGAGCTTCATGAGTCATGTTGGGGTGGACGACCCAACTGTATTCTCCTGGCCTGAAGGACATCAGTCCTGGAGACTGAGATCTTTCGGGTGGCCTGTCTAGCCCTCAGGAACCCTTTTGAATCCAGTCCCATTACTTACTTGTTATGAAAATGCTTCTTCTGATATTTGACAACTTTTACAGTGGTGTCCTTCCTTTGTTCTGTCGCCCAAGGGCCACTGGTCCCCCAGTGTCCCCATCTGACTTTTCAGACACTCATTGCCCAGATAGGATTGGGCTCCTAAAGAGAAGGTTTTCCTAAAATTGCCTACTTACTAGTATTGCTGAATGTGGGACGAATAATTTGCTAACCTGAAGCTACCCTATACTTACCTGTTTATCATCTAAAGGTCTAGTATTGAACAAAGCACTGCAACAACAAATATTTAAGGTATATATCTATCTGTGTGAACTATTTTTACTTCCCTGAACTGTAGTGATTTTAACATTGTGTTTGGGTCGAGATTGATTTTTTTTAGTAGCGGCACAACCCAGGCTTCTTTGAGGTTATTAGTTACCTGGTTGGAGGAGAATGAAGAATTTATCAATTTCATGAAGCTACTCTTCGACTGTCTGGACAACCGGGGTGTCGTCTACACCAATTATGCAGACAACACTCAAGTCCTCATCCCCCTCACTGGCTGCTACGACCATGACTCCAAGCTGCTCAACATCTATCTTGAAATCCAAGCTTGGATGGCCAACAGTGGCCTCTGTCTCAATGACGACAAGACAGCGTTAATGATCGTGGGTACCCAGGCACGCCTGAATAAACTTGATAGTAGATACTCCTCTTTCGTCATTGACAACAATATAATCAACGTCTCCAAAGAGAGAAACTCTGGGGGTATACCTCGACTCAACCCTTTCACTCAAAAAACAGGTCAATAGTGTTGCGTCCTCCACAGCCTACACAAATAAACTGAACTACAGTTGCAAATCTTTTTTATCCACAAGTAGTTGATTAACGCTGGCCAGAGCACTCACTCTATCAAAAATTGATAGACATAACGCCAACTGGCTGCCCATCCGAGACAGAATCACCTTACGCACCCTGGCTATCATGCACAAATGCCTCACAAATTCAGCCCCAAAATACTTTGCAGACAAAATCTGTATACACCAACCAACCCACACGCACCACCAGATCCTCCCATGCCCTAAACTTAGTGGTTCCAAGCTACAATCTAAAAACAGCAGGAGGAGCCAGCTTCCCAGTCCAAGCTGCCAAACGCTGGAACTTTATCCCCATCACCCTCAGACAGGAACCCTCTTTCCTCACTTTCAAAGCCGGCATAAAGAACTGGCTGAGTAACAAACCTCCTCAGTAAGATGCACGCAACCGCTCACCGTCTTTGTCTCGACTCACTCGTCTGCTTAGGCCACTATTGCACCTCCTCTTTTGTATCTCACATCCTGGCCCATCTGTAACCAGGGTCCACTATTGCACTTCCTTTTGTATCTCACATACTGACCCATCTGTAACCAGGGTCCACTATTGCACATCCTCTCGTGTATCTCTCATCCTGACCAATCCAATCTGTAACCGGGGTCCTACTTGTTGTCCATATTCTGTATGCCTGTCTGTAACCTAAGTTCTCAAGCGCCCAGTTACCTCAGGGTTCGGCGCACGATACAAGTAATAAACAAATACAAAAATAGTATGGATAATAACCATATTTTTATATAACTAGAGTGTGTTTCCTTGATTGTAAATGTGCTCAACTGTCTTTGTACTCAATTACAGCCCTTCTAGCTTGATAATATCCTTACTATAATATTCAATATATCCCATCACTACTCCACATTGCCTTTGACGCTCGACTGATCGAGCAGTATCCGGCTACATTTCATCGAGGATCGAAGACCGTCTTCGACACCTCTTTGCAGAATTCGGCCTAATCAGGCTTTGGACGTCACAGTAGGAAGAGGGGGGGGAATCAACATTACATTCAAACTTGGAGAATGTCTCTGTTTATCCTTCACTTCCATACTTTCTAGCTGCCCTTTTTCTTAGTTATGGGGAGAACTCCCTTTAAAGTCTGCCCCAAGTGCCACTGAATATTCCAGTGGAAAGACAAAAATAACATGGGCAACCGTTGAATCCTTCGAGACCATTCAGAGAGTCGGTGTCACGCGTGCAAGCTCTTTTGTCTGAAGATGTTGAACGATTGATGCATGAAACAGTGGGCTGCCTACGCCATGCAGGCTGATGCCTGTTCGGATAACCCTGCTGGAGCAGGACGGCATCGGCGCCTTTAGTGACGCCGAAGACGCAATAGAAGAGATCAGTTGACTCCTGCTTGCTCGTCCTTACCTCTGTAGGGCAGGCATCGTGCTCCTTGGTGGAGACTGCCCCTGGCAACAGGAATACCCATAAGCCTAAACATGGGGGTTTACACAAACACAGTAAAGCCACTACCCTTGCCCGCCTCTGTGAAAATTCCTAAAACTGGCCCTGTGGTACCAAAGAACAGTGCTAGTGCTGATTGTTGGGGAGAATTCTAATTTCTGTGCTAATTCCCTTCAACCTTAGCGATTCCCAGCTCTTTTGCTGGACTTTAGGACTTTAAATTTTAATCCTGGAGTGAGTGAGCTTTTTTTCTCATTCATGTGTTTTGATCTGATTTAGATTGTGTTTCCTTTGTTTTTGTACTTGGCTGACTCAAAAGTGATTGATCCCAAAAGGTTAGCACAGGTTGCTGACTTTTGGGTAGCGAACACGGCCACTCACAAAGACCATGGGGCAACTCGCAAAAAGGAAGAGGGGAAGCAGCACAAGAAAGAGGGAAAAGATAATTCTAATTTCAACCATCCAAAAGAGGGCCACAAACATAGCCAAGGGTAAATTCAGTGGAAAACCAGGTAAGTCTAGTGAAACCTCTGGTGCCAAAACAGAGGGAGGTCAACAGAAACCCCCATTCCAAAGAACATTTGGGAAATGTTTTGTATGCATGTCTATAGATCATTTGAAAGGGGATCCCAGATGCAAGGGTAAACTTTCAAGGGTCCGCATTGCCTCCTTAGCCTTCATCCCTGAGGGAGAAGTTCAAATGGCAAGTGGCAACTTTCAACTACTGGCTGAAGACCCCACTGGAGTTCAAGCCAGTGTTTTAGTGTCCCTGGGTCTGTTGGAACAACAGACTGTGGATGTGTAGAACTCCATATCAGATTACATAAAAGAATGTTATAAGGACAGTGTTCTTGTAAATGGTCAGGAGACACATGCCATCAGAGACATTGGGGGAAGCATTACAGTGGTTGATGAAAGCTTTTCAAACCTGAGGATGTGGCTAAGGCACCCAAAGGTCCAACTAAACTTGCAAGAGGCCCTCTCCAAATGGTTCCTATTCTGCCAACTCTCATCCAGTGCAATAATATGACCGTTAGAATACCCGTCAGTGTACAGAATGAAGTACCAGGGAGAGTCCTGTTGGGAAATGATTTGAAAACTCTTGGAGTTGGATCTAGTACCCCCAGGCTCTGAGCAAAAAGAAGCAGGAGCAAACAAGATAGGCCAGAGAGGCAACCTTAGGAGACTCTTAGTGGGAGGTTGAAGAGATTTCCAATACCCGAAGTCCACAGGAAGGCCACCCTTCTATTTCCAAGCCACAGAAAGAGACAAAGGGGCAACGCAAGGTCTCTGGGAGAAAGAAAGGTTTTAAACCTAATCATGTTCACAGGACAAGGACATCCCCGAGAGGACAGTCCCAAGTCACCCAAGTGATCGCTTCTCCAGCTTAGGCTGAGTGGGAGGACCAACCAAACTCAGAAGAGACAGCTACTTGTGACGCAGATATGGAAGACAACCTTCCCTGCATTGGAGATTTGGATCTAAGGACCATCCTGAGCTGCACGCTTTACTTGCAGAAGGTGGACCTTCTAGGGCAGACTTCAGCAGAGGACAAAGAGTGTCCCTCTCTGGAAGGTCTGCGCCAGCAGACAGCTTCCCAGATGGAAGGGCAAAAGACAGGGAAGCATAGGCTTTACTGGGAGGATGGCCTCCTCTACAGTGAACCAACTGAGTCTACCCCAGGGAACTACATGAGACTGGTAGTACCCCAGGAGGTGAGAAAGAAGTTCTTACAGTTAGCACATGAGATTCCTCTGGCTGGCCACTTGAGTTTCAAGAGGACCAACGAGAGGCTAGCTCTGTATTTCTACTGGCCCAAGATGGGGGCTGATGTAGAAAAAATTCTGTAAGAGCTTCCACACTTGTCAGACTTGTGGCAAGAGTGGAGCCAAGGCTGTGGCACATTTTAGTGTCCCTCCCTGTGGTGGGAGTCCCTTTTGAGATGGTGGGGATTGACATTGTTGGTCCCCCTAGACCTTCCAACTTCTTGAGGCAACCAATTTATATTGGTTGTGGTAGACCATGCTACCATGTATCCTGAAGCCATACCTATGAGAACTGTTACTGCTCAGGCAGTGGCAAAGGTATCTTTACCAGGGTCGGTTTTCCTAAGGAGGTCATCTCTGACAAGGGATCACGTTTTATGTCCCACTACATACAGACCCTGTTGGAAAAACTGTGGAGTTACCTACATGTTCTCAACAGCCTACCATCCCCAAACCAATGGGTTGTTGGAGAGGTTTAATAGAACTATGAAGAGCATGATAGGTGCCCCCTTAGAAGAAAGTGGGAACTTCTTACTACTATACCTCTTTGCTGATACAGAAGTCGCTCAAGCAGGGATTGGGTATATCCCCTTCAAACTGCTCTATGTTCATCTAGTCAGAGGCCCTTTGGCCCTGATCAAGGAAGGGTTGGAGAGTGTTCCTTCCCTACAGCCAGTGAGAGTCACTGACTATGGGCTAGGCCTCAGGAAGAGGATGGCACTCATGATGACAGAAGCTTCAGATAACCTGAAAGCAGGTCAGGCTCCGGTTAAACATTGGCATGACCAGAAGGCCAACATGGTGGAGTTTACTCCAGACTAGCTTGTTTTTATTATGGTACCTACAAGGCAGCGGACCTTGCAGGACAAATGGATTGGACCCTTCAAAGTTGTGGGGAAGTCAATTATTTAGTGGACCTGGGCAATCCCAAGGAGGCCCCAGGGTCTATCACACTAACCATCTGAAGGCTTGTTTCCAGACCCAAACTAGTAGCTTTGCTTCTAGCCTCTGATCAAGAGGAGGAGGAGAGTGAGCCTCTCCCTGATCTCCTCAGGGGACAACCCTCAGATGAGCCAATTGAAGGAGTAGAACTCTATTCAGATTTGACTCTGCAACAACAGGAGGAGTGCAAGGCTCTGTTAAATCAGTTTGCCTCTCTGTTCTCACAGACACTAGGCTTGACCCCTTAGGGCCAGCATGAAATTCTCACTGGTGACATTCTCCCTGTCAAAAGCAGGGGCTGCAGAATGTCAGATCATGTAAGATCCCACATAAAGGAAGAGGTCAAGACGATGCTTGATCTCTGGGTTATTGAGCCGTTGACAAGTCCATGGGCTAGTCCAGTTGTACTAGTGCCAAATGCAGGTACCAAATAAGATTGTGTGGACTATAGAGCTCTTAATGCAGTCACCACAACTGATCGACTGATGCCCATCCTTTACCCAGGACAGATGAGCTTGTGGACAAACTTGGTTCAGCCAAGTTCCTCAGTACATTTGACCTGAACTCGGTTCAGGTCAAATAGCGCTGACAGACCATGCCAGGGAGAAAACTGAATTTTCCACCCCAGGAGGCCTGATGGTGAATCAAGTTCTGAATGGGTTAGTGGACTTCTGCATGGCATACTTGGATGCCATTGCAGTGTTCAGCCCCACTTGGGAAGAGCATCTTCACCACCTAGGATATGTTTTTCAGGCTCTGGAACAGGCCCATCTGACCATCAAAGCTAGTAAATGTCAAATTGGTCAGAGTAAAGTGCTCTACCTTGGACACAAGGTATGGGGAGGTGAAATAAGCCCATTGCCTAGCAAAAGTACAAGCTGTACAAGACCGAGCCACCCCTACTACTCAGATCCAAGTGAGAGCCTTTCTTGGTCTCACTGGGTACTACAGGAACTTCATAGAGATGGGACCATAGCTTCTCCCTTGAATGTGATCTCTTCACCCAAATTCCCCTAGGTCAGGTGGAATGAGGAGTGCAATAAGGCTTTTCAAGGACTGAAGAAAGCCCTTTGTCAAGCTCCAGTCTTGAGAGCTCCAGAGTACAACCAATCCTTCATTGTAAAGACAGATGCTTCTAACACAGGGATAGGTGCAGTTTTGAGTCAACTGGACGAGAAAGGCCGGGAATACCCCATCTGCTTCATCAGTAGGAAACTGAAGGACCGTGAGACAAGTTGGGCAACTATTGAACGTGAATGTTTTGCCATTGTGTGGTCTCTGAAGAAGTTTAAGCCCTACTTGTATGGTTCTACTTTTGTTATTCAGACAGACCACCAACCCTTGATATGGTTAATGAAGATGAAGGGGGAGAATCCAAAATTGTTAAGGTGGTTACTCAGCCTGATTTCACCATAGAACACAGGTCCGGGTGTAATCACCAAAATGCTGATGGTCTCTCCAGAAAGTATGACTGACATGATTAGGAGATTCATTCGGGAGTGGATTACATCCTCCTGTCCCTTGGTCTGCGAGGAAGAGTGTAAGGGAGAATTCACATTTCTGTGCTAATTCCCTTCAACCTTAGAGACCCCCAGCACTTTTGCTGGACTTTAGGACTTTTTTCATTTTAACCCTGAAGTAAGTGCTTTGATTTGGATTGTTTTTCCTTTGTTTTTGGAGTCTGACAAACTCCATAGGCAAATACTTTTTGTATGGTGACACACAGCACCTTCAGTGCAGTGTTGCACTGGTTTACCTTTTCTTGTGCGAACTACCGTTCCCAAGAACAGTAAAGTGAAATTGACTTTACTTACCTTTTCTCTTTGTAGGTCCAGCACACACCATTTTATGTGGAGTTCCGGGGGTTTACTTAGTAGCCGCTTATTCTACCTACTCATGTAACATTTTTTATGTTACCCTCACTACTTTAAATGGCTGGTGGCAGTGGTTTAAATTTCCTACCGTTGTGTGTTTTTACAGCAGCCAGAATCCTCAGTTGCAGTATAGCACCCATGGGTGACCATTGTGTCAAAATGGCCCTAGTCTTCTTTTTTTCGCCATTTTCTGTTTGTGAGGTCTTTCCTGGGTTTTACTCTGCGTGCCAAACCAAGTTTGACCCCTTTGTTCATTTTGCCTTTGGCGAGCTTTAGTACTGAACCCAACTCTGGCTCCAGTGTGTCTTCAAGGGCAGGAAGTGAGGGAGGTGCCCGAAACTCCCCTGTCCTTGGTCTCCAGGGAAACCTGAATGCACCCAGTCCTGATTGGCCAGTTGGCTGTCCTTACAGGACAGCCACCCTGCTGTGTGAGTGACAGCTAGGCTGTTCATGAATGGGAGAAACCTGCTTAAAAGGTGAGGGTTTTGGGGACTGAAGACTACCACTGGGAAGGACATCCCGATGAAGAAACTGAACGAAGCTTGCTGCATCCTCCTGGATCGTTGAAATGCCTGTTGCCCTGCTGCTGTGCTGAAACTCCCTTTTCTAATCGACAAGGGAAGCTCTGGAAGGGGCGACTTGTTCCCTTGAGTTAGTGGGACCAACTAACCCTGAGACGATCTTTGCTGGAAGACCTTCCCCAACTGGCTGTACTTCTTTGCTGCTGCAGGAACTGAGTGCCAGGGGTCGACAAATCTGTAGTCGAGTGCAACGTCTGTAAGCCGGCCAAAAGCTCCAGGAGTCTCCCCAGGACACTCCAGAAGCAGGACGACCAAAGCTTGAATCGCCTCACCAGAGTGCAGGACTCGAGGAGTGAAGGAAGCCCAGCCGGTGTCCAAGATCTGTGGTGGTGCTGTTTACCGAGCGCTGAAACGGCAAAGTTCTGAAGTGATCTGAAAAAAGCCTGTAGCTGCTACTGACCATCGTATTGCTGCCGCAGGAGTCCCCAGACGTCCACCCTCTTGTCCCCATGACTGAGGCACAGGAACATAGTATCTGCATCGCTGCAGCCAGACAGAAACCAGCTCTTCTAACCAAAGGTACTGTTCTGACTTGGGGTACGTATCTCGGTGTCTGTAGCTTTCTCTTCTCAGTTGAGACTTGCAATAGCTGCTTTTCTAGAGTTGATTTCAGCTCTAACCTTCACACGTGTAACAGCTTGTGGCCCTACAGTGATTTTTCTTCAACAAACTCTCTAATTTTGTGCAAGACCTTTACTATCTAAGAAGTGCCTCAGCTCCATAGACTTTGCTCAAATTGACTTTGGCTGTCCTGGCTCCCTGCAGACTCTTCTATTCCATTTGACTTTTACTGTCCCTCATTGGTGATGCGTTGGTTTTAAACTAATATTGCTCAGAAAGGTTTTTTTCTAGACTTCATTGGAAGATTTAATGTGCTCACATGCTTTGAGAAACTGTTAACCTTTTTCCTTCCCTTAACCTTTCCTTTCTGCGAATTCAGAATTTACAAAGTGCACAATTGATATATAAATGCCATTACTGTCCTAGTTAGTGAAGTCACCTCAGGGTGTAGGAAGTGTGTATGAAGACTCTCTAAAGAGTATCTACTTACTTTGTGTTGATTCTGAGAAAGTATTTTAAAGTGTATTTGATTGCTACATATATTGCCCTTTTTTAAAGAATGCTTATTTAAAAACGACTGTTAAATAATTATTTTAACTAAAAACCTTGCGTGCAAGTGTTATTTGGATAATTGTATTGGTGGATGTCATTGCTACAGCTCACATTTACCCCTCTTGAGATAAGCCTGGCTACTCAGTCACACTACCATCTTGTGTAGTACAGTCCTAAACCAATAGGTGGGTTACCTAATACCAAGAGGACAAGGGTTGTGTAGTCTCCCCCAAGTTAACTACAGTAATTCTTGCCTAACACTGATAACTCGACTCGTCAAACGTCCTCTAATGGTTATGGGACATGAAACAATCGTCAGCTGGTACAATTTTAAAAAATGTGTCAAAACTAACCAAAATACTTTCAAAACCGACATGATACACTAAGTCTTTGACCACATTGTCTCAGGCTTTACACAAGGATTCCCATACACTTAACCCAGAAGAAATTGCATTTCTTTTATAAGCAACTTCAAAGACCAGCACATGGACCAAACAATGTTTCGAGGAAACTATGGGCAAGAAGGTGTCCTCTGTTGTGAGTTTTGTTTAGCAAAACACCCCATTAAACAGAAATGGGTTTCCATGGGAAAAAGGGAACCCCCTGCTAAAATGGCCAGAGTAGAGTATGTGTCGGAAACACACTTGTAGTCTAATTAATCTGGATGAGGATGATGGTGCAGATATTTATACTCGTGATGTCCAAGGTACCGACCATGATGACCCAGATTACTATTTACTACAATTGTTTGTTTTATTATTTATAATGCGCGCCAAACCCAAGGGCATCAGGGCGCCAGAGGCATGAAGAGGGTTGTTCAGCTTCCGTTGCATTGCTGTGCAAGATCATACATTACGACATTGAGTTCTATACAAAAAATGTGGGTAGTCAATATGTACAGAGTACAACCATAAGAGAGGCCTGTTACGCACTATGGTAAAATGCACTGTGAAGCAATATATAACACTGTGATACAATATATACAGTATGTACAAAGGGGAAGGTCTAGTAATCTACATGTAGTACGCTGTCAGAAGTCCTTTTCCTTGATCCAATGGATGAGGTTGGACCTTAAGCGTAAGTAGGGTAGGTCTTCCCTTAGGGTGGGAGGGAGGGAGTTCCAGTATTGTGAGGCTTTGAGCGGGAAGCTACTTCCGCCAGTCTTCATGCGTTTAAATCTGGGCACTAATAGGAGGTTGGCATTGGCCGTTCGCGAGAGACGGTTGGAGGATTGCCTCGTGAATCTGGCTGTGAGCTATTGTGGGGCGGTGTGGTGGAGACATTTATGTGTCAGGTAGGCTGTTTTGAGGAGAATTTTCTCTTTCGTGGAAAGCCAGTTATTGGATATTCTGAGGTCTGAGATGTGGGCTTTCTTAGTAAGGCTTAGTGCTGCTCTCAGGGCGTTATTTTGTAAGATCTGGATCTTGTTTGTGATATATTTGTTACTCCGAAAATATAGGACATTACAATAATCCAGTTTGGATAGGACAAACGCTCTTGCTAGGGTAATGCAGTTGTTAGATGAAAGGAAGGGCTTGGCTGCTCTGATTAACTTGCATGTATAACCAGTAGCTGAAGCCATTGAGTTAACTTGTTTTTTGAAGGTTAGTGTGGAGTCTAAATAGAATCCAGGGGTTTTGGCCTCCTTGGCCACTCTAATGTTGTTGTCAATTTTGAAGATAGAATAGTTATGACCTAGTTTGTTTAGGTTAGCAGTGGTGTCAAGAATGAGAAGTTCTGTTTTGTCATCATTCAGGCATAGACCATGAGAAGCCATCCATGCCTGGCTGATGAGGTATACTCTATCACAAAGGCCAAATCCTTGTTGTAATCACCCGTCAATGGGATGAGGATCTGTGTATCATCGGCATAGTTAGTGTAGGTGATACCCAGGCCGTCTTGATCATCAAAAAGGGGCTTTGTAAAAATGTTGTACGGTAGGTGAAACGCAGGAGCCCTGGGGCACGCCAACGGTGATGGGTATAGGCAGGGCTTCAAGTGGGCCGGGGCCTGCCGGGGCTGGGCCCCAGCAGGCTCCGAAATTTCGTTTTGAGGCGGGGCCTTGCCGGGGCCCACTAATCTCCCCTGGCAGCCCCGCCCACTGCACGAAAAGCCATTTTTTTCTACAGCCTGAAGCTCTCGCTCGTGTGCGAGAGCTTCAGGCTTCGGAAAAAAATGTCTTTCAGCCATAATGGTGGCGCCGCACCTACGAGGCATCCCTTTAATCAAGTGATGCACGTGGGCCGGCGCCACCATTGTGGAGAAAACGTGAGGCCGCTGGAAGCAGAGGCCTTGCTTTCTAAATACTGAAGCTCCCGCGGATTCGCGGGAGTTTCAGTCTTTAGGAAAAAGGCCTCTGCTTCCAGTGGCCTCACCCTTTCAGCCTTGATGGTGACGCTGCCCCTGCCCAGCTGGCGAGGGGCAGCACCACCATTAAGGCTGAATAGGGAGGCGCTGTCCCCTGCCAGGCAAGCCTATAGAATATAAATGCAGAGATCAGCACCCTCTCCCCTAAAGGGGAGAGGGTGCTAATCTCTACAAAAGGCTGCCTGGCAGGGGTGCCAGTAGCCCATTGATCCGGGGCTCGTCAAAGGGGCGTGGCCTAACGGGCCATCAAGGCCCCCGCTGTTAGGCCACGCCCCATCGATGAGCCCCGGCTCGATTTGTAGTGCCACTTAAGGCACTGGGTATAGGGTCAGCGGCTGCTAGGGGTGAGAAGACGCACATTGTTCTATTGTCGAGGAAGGATTGGATCCAACCTATTTCCTCTTGTGAAAAATGGGCGGCACAGTCCAAGTGGTTGCAAAGAATCTTATGATCGACCAGACCGAATGCTGCTGAGAGATCAAGAGCCAACAATAGTGCTGTTTTACCATCGGGTCTCCGCGCGTCTATTTGTGCTTTAAGGTCAATGAGCGCAGTTTCAGTTCCATGTTGTGGTCTGAAGCCTGACTGCTTTACTCCTAAAAGGTGGTTGTGTTCCAAATATTGTTGGATTTGAAGATAGGCTAACTTATCCAGAATTTTAAGCAAAAACGGGACTGTGGTGATAGGGTGATAGTTAGTAGGTATTGATGGGTCGAGTGTTTTTTTTTAAGAAGTGGGAGGACCCAGGATTCTTTCGGGTTGTTGGGAATGGTGCCTGAAGAGAAGGAGGCATTTATAAGTTTGGCGATTTAATGGGGAGAGGTCACAAGCAGAATCCTTTGTGATTTGTGCTGGGCAGGAGTCGCTGTGGCATTTGGATGATTTGAGGGTGAAGATGACCTTTTCAATTTCTATGATAGATATTTTATTAAAGTTGAAGCGGGGTATGGGTATTGTGGTTGGAGGCAAGGTGGTCTGGGGCACGGGCACATCGATTTTACTGGGGTTAGGGGCAAGGAATTGTTGGACTTAACCTGGAGGGTTGTTATCTTTTTGGAGAGGGCGCTCTGTATGCTAGTGCACCAGTTTTTGTCCTTGAGACAGGTGTCTGGGGCTTGGATGGGCGATTCTATCTCTGAGGATTGCGAACAATTCTTTGGTGTTTGAGTTGGCTTGAGTAATGCCCAGGTTATATGATGAATGTTTGGCTAGGATAATTTCTTTTTTGTAGATGGAGGCTAATTTGCTAAGTTTGTTCTTATTAGTGTCGGAGGGATCTAGTCTCCAAATTTGTTCACTTTTACGTTTCTCTTGTCTAATTGCTTTCAAGTGGGGAGAGAACCAGGAATTTGTGTGTTTTGGTTTGCTCTTTCTAATTTTCAGTGGTGCTATGGTATCTAGAGAGGATAACATTACTTTGTTGTACTTTTCTACCATGGTAAAGGGGTCAGTGTGGACAGGAAGTGAGTTCAAAGTGGGGAGAATCAGGGGAATTAGTTTTTCAGTTGTAATGTTTCTTTTTTTTCTAGTGGGAATGGCTGGAGCTATGCTATCGACATATGGTGGTGATCGGACCAGGTCTGCGGTGTTATGGAGGTGATAGATGTTTGGCAGTTGTGCTCAGCAATCCAGTCGAGGGTCCTACCTTTAGTATGGGTTGCACCTGTAACATTTTGGGTGAACCCTAATTCCTCGAGGGAATGGTTGATCTGTGTGGTGTTATGATCTAATGGGTCATCGAAGCAAAGATTGAGATCTCCTAAGAGGAGGCATTGTGAGGAATTGTTGAGGTTATCAGATAGGACATTGGTTAGGTCTTCTTCAAAAGAGCCTAAGAGGCCCGGGGGTCTGTATATAAGGTGAATAGAAAGGGTCTGGGTGTTGGAGATCATCAGCTTAGCAGTGAGGGATTCGCATTAATCTGTTTTGTGGCGTGGAGGGTCTCAGTGCTAGGCTAGTTTTTGCAATTATGGCAAGGCCTCTGCCTCGGGATGTGGTGTGATCTATTCATAGAAGTGTAGTCCTCAGGGGATAGCTAGCATGATCGCTGGGCCTGCTGCTGAGTGGAGCCAAGATTCAGTGATCGCAAGGCGATCTATATTTTCTGTTTGGAGTAGATCAGCTATTTCTGTGGCGTTGCCACCATAGAACAGGCATTTATTAGTGCTCCTTTTATGCCAGTCTGTGTAGGTTCAGTTGGTAGTAGCTGGGTGTTGTGGGGGTACTTCAGGAGGGTGTTGAAGTCTCGAAAGAGCCGGCTGTTAAGCTGGAGTGGGTGCTGGGTGTTGGTGGCTTTGCGAGAGGGGGTTTTGGTGTTGGGATGTAGGCCTCTTAGGGTTTTGGTAGTATTGTTAGCGGGAGGATATGATGTTTTGGCTAAAGGCTCGTAGGGAGTCTAGCGCAGAGTTTGAGGTTTCTCTGGTGGAGACTACAAGGTCTTGTGTTCAAGTCATTCTGACTTAGGGGTTTATTGTGGAGGGTCACAAGCTGATAAAGGCAAGGTGTGAGACATGGTGAGGTCTAGTATACTAATTAGGTATAGGATAGTCCTCAGTAGGACAGTGTAAATCAGAGGCAAATGCATACTTTACATGTGAAGTGGCTAGCTAGTGGTAAGTGTGACGTTAAAGTCAATTTGGCGGTATCAGTACAGAGGCACAGGGCTAGGGTGGCAATGGGTGAAGAGATTTGGGTGTGCAGCTTGTGTTCAAGGAAGGAGTGCACGTTCAGATTGGAGTGACTCAGGAGACTAGGTAATTCAAACAAGGTGTCGTTGGAAAGGGGAGATTCTCCCCTTTCCAACGACACCTCCCTCGATCTGAACGACACAATAATGCCACAGATCGAGGGAGAAAAAGAAGGAAAATCACCTTGTGTTTTCACAGCGGCATCCGAAATGGCTGCCGCAGTGAAAATTACTTTCAGCTTCACGTCGCACGCATTACGTGTGCCGATGTGAAGCTGAACGAAATCCAACCCACATGCTGTGAGGAGGAACTCACATAGCCCAGGGGTTGGATTTCACTTTTGTGCGATTCCCTGCTTTCGCACAAAGTCAAGTGCCAGAAAGGACGAGCTATATCGTCCTTGGCAACACGAACGTAATGCTAAGGACGAAATAGCTCGTCCTTGGCACTTAAAGGGGTTAAAGGAGGAGCACAAACCCAATAGAATACTCTTAAAGTTCATCTAGCTGCACTTTCAGCATACACCACCTCTCAAAGTAAAGTATCATACTGGAAAGTTCTAGTGGTTAAAGCCTTTAGAAAGGGTTAAGACTATACCCCCCAATTTCAAATCCAATGGAACTTTGAATGTTGTCTTTACCAAACTCATGGGACCCCCTTTTGAGCCAATGCATAAAACCAGTCGTAAACATCTCACGTATAAGATAGCATTTTTTGTAGCCATCACCTCAATAAGGAGGGTCAGTGAACTGCAAAGTTCAAGATCCGTTTGTTGTTATTCACAAGGACAAAGTAGTGTTACGTACACATTTTTCTCTTCTGCCTTCAAAGGTCTTCATTGGCTCCCAGTTGTTGCACAGATTAAGTTCAAATCCCTTTGCATCACCGCAAGGCTGTCTGGGCCCGGGGACCACACTATCTTCAACTTTATTTTACTAAATACTCTCCCGCTAGACCACTTCATTCCGCTGGCACCATCTCTTTGTGTAAAGTGCTTTGCTAAAAAGAGTGTAGGTCGTTAGTCGCTTTCCTCAGCTGGCTCCTATGGAACAGCCTCCCCCTGCCTCTGCGCTTTGAGCTGGACTTTCTTAAATTCGGAATCTCCTCAAGACCTTCCTCTTCGCCTCCTCCTTCCCTACACTTCTCTGCTAATCCCGCAGTTGCTGTGATTGGTGTCTGGGGCTATTATGCATCCTCGGGCTCCCTGACCTCTCAAACCCAATCTGCCCTGCTCCTGTCTACCCTCAGCACTTCCCTTGGCACACCCTCCACCTTAAAAGTTTGCACTTACTCCTAATGTTGCCCCTGTCCATGTAGCACTCAACAACCCAAGCACTTCATCTGTGCTCACCCATGAGTCTGGACTCCCAGCACTCTGCTCTATCCCTTGCTGCACTCACACATTCTGAATACTCACAAGGCATAATAGGTTTGTGCCTTCCTCCTTTTTCCCTCCACTGCTCTTAAGTATTGTGTTTTGTTATGTATTCACTCTCTTGTTCCCTCCCCTCGCCCTGTGGGTGCTTTGAAACAGTATTTTACTTGTTATACAAGCGCCTAAAAAGCAAACAATAAAAAAATGTCAATCAATCTATAGAGCTTCAGCTTTCTTCCAAAACCCACAAAATTCAACAGAGAGAAGCCTCCATACACTATACATCAGGAGGGCAATAATGTCCTACCTAAACAAAACAAAGCCACTTAGGAAAACAGATCAATTCTTTGTTTCCCTAGCCACAGGAAGAGAAGGCTATCCTGTTCCTTAATCAGCTATTTCAAAATGGATTGTCAAGTGCATCCAACTATGATATGGCATTTGTAACGCGCCTAAACACAAATGTTATTCTATGATCAAGAAAACGTTACCATTCACGCCCAGAGCACACTCAACTCTAGGAATCGGGACAACTCTAGCTTTCATTGCAAAAAGTACCATTAGATGCTATTTGCAAAGCGGCTACTTGGAGTTCTATTCGCACCTACGACACAGCACATTCAAGAGGTGATTCACAGGTGGGTCAGGCGGTGTTAAGACATCTTTTTGCCACTGTACCTTACAACCTGCCACCATCTCCAGGTACTGCTCGCTAGTCTATAAAAGCATGCAAATCTAAGCAAATCCACAAGCCTCAGAAGACACATATTACACACCTGTGATCTTCTTTCTGACGCTTGTACCTGCTTAGATTCACATGCGCCCACCCTTCCTTCTCTCTTGGAGTTGTTCTACGGCATACACTTTCTTGCTTCCTTATGTCAAAAACAAAACAACCTGAGGACCTCAACGCATGAAGACCCTTGAGTACAGTACATGTCACACTAGGGATAGGATTACAGACACACCCTGTCAATGTCCCTTGTCGAACTTCGAAAACAAATCATGCAATACCGGGATCAAAATTGAGATTGGATAAGCAGGAGCTAAAATCAGCTCCTGGGTATCCAGAAAAAAACGGTCACCGGGAGCTACCTCTAGGGATCGGCGTACTGCAAATCTAACAAGATGCATATTTATAATCTTGTCAATTATGTATTACCCCCTCTGCTTTAAATGTTATATAGATGGGGCCTAATGTTTCTTTATAGGTTTTGTTCAGCATCAGTGGGCCTGGAGAGCCAAGCATAGCTCCTGATAGCTATTGGTGTCAAGCTAACCAGGCACATCTAGGCTACAGGCAGGGAACTAAATGGTTCCTAACTCCCCTCAGTTTCAAACGCTGCAATACTCTGCACCTACCACTTGATGTCGGCCTATGCAAAGAATGTGAATCTAAGCAGATGCAATCGTCAGAGACAATTACAGGTATGTAAAATGTCATAGTCACCAAAGGTTCTAAATGGCATTGTGACTTAAGTTAATAAAATAAGGTAAGTGCAGTAAGATGGAACTAAGACTCAACCGATCCCTATGAAAAGTGGGGCCCCCCAGAATGTATCTGATGCAGGTAAAGTACTTGTGTTGGGGATATGCTCCTCCTCTGATCCAAAATCCAGCCTGTAAGCAAGTCCAAGCAGACCAATGGTAAGTATTTGCACTATTCAAGCAGCCAGCAGTGGTCCAATCTGGGACCACTCAAGGTTTCACTCGTGTCCCACACCCAGACTTTCAGGTTTCCAAAGATGTGGGTCCAGACAGACCCACCCCCTTCCTGAGCCTGACACACAAAGGCATCAGTAGCCCGCTAAAGCTGGGGTTTTCCCAAGCAAATGCATGACCTTATTTTAGGAAAGATTTCTCTTTTGGCACCTTTTCCTCTTTAGTTTCTATGTACCCCCAATCTTTTTGCTTTTGTTTTTTAACCTGGTTTGGCTTTATGAAGGGAAGTAAAGCTTTCAGCTTCACTTCCCTTGACTTTTGCTCATTTGACATGGGGAAACTGATCAGTCCTTCAGACTATCTGTACTGGAAAACATTTTCCCTTTTACATTTTGTGACTTTTTAATATTGCACACATCTTGCAATGCAGTGCAATCGGGAAACTTTTGTTTGGAATTTTTTGTTACTTTTATATGTGCCTAAAGACAAGCTGGTGACAGCAGATACATTTTTACAATGTTTGCATTATATTTAGTGTACGCAGGCCGTGCAATGAGATTTTTGCTTGTTCTTTGGCCATATTGTTTGCCCTTCTTCCTACCTTCCAAGGTCCGGAAATCCCATATAAAGTCGTGCACTTTTTTGTTAAAGCTGCTGATTTCACTGGCATTTTGTGTGTGTCTGTCCGTCTGTGTGTCTCTGTGTGTGTGTGTGTGTGTGTGTGTGTGTGTGTGTGTGTGTGTGTCTGTCGCCCAGGAAGGGGGTGGAACTGTCTGGTCCCATTCCACATCCATACTGACAGTCCAGGTGTGGGGCATGTGTAAAACCAGCAGCTTTCCTTGATTGGACAAACTGACCGTTTGAATGGTGCAGATCATTCCATTGGTTGGCTTGATTCCAGGCTGGATTTTTGATGAGGACACCTGCAGCCTTTTCTTCAGATCAACATAGAAACCATTCGGGTTATCATGCCAAGGAGTGCAAAAAACAAAATAAGACACCGAAATTGAAAAAGAAGCTAAATTAGCACTAGTTTACAACCAGACTTATATCAGGGTCACCATTACGTTGGGACTGTCAATTTAAAGCTTGAAACATCACACAGCTGATCATGCCTTTCAGAGCATAACTCAACAAACTTTGTTATTTCTCCTGGAGAACCGCTGTAATATCCAGCGGGGAAACACGTGTCGAGGACTTTAACAAACTTTATTTCATGAGGACTCTAAAACAAACTTTATTCGATAAAAGGAAAACACATCTTCCATGAAAGTAAATAGAAGGTTCAAGTTCAACAAACCTAAAGAGGACTGTTTACAACTCTAATTGATTAAATGACAACATATCTTCTATGAATAAAAATGGAAGGTCTCTAAGGTTGACTTTCTCAAAGTAGTTATCTTAAAAATAAATACAAACTTGGCGCATCTCCATCGATCTCCACGTTTTTTCTGCACAACATAGAAACTAAGAATCCCTTGTAGATGAACAGCCATCTGATGACTCTTGAAGGGGCCTGGTATCCCTTCCTGCATCTGGCCCGGTGAAGCCCTGTGTGACTCCCTGATCTGAGAAGACACTGAACGGTGCTTCAGCCCATGAACCAGTGGGTCAAGTGGTCTCGAGGATCCAACCATCCTGAGCCTTCGGAAGTGTCCCTGACCACCCGGTGGACTAACCAACTCTCTCATGGGCTACCTTGCTAGAACTGTTGCCATTCAGTGGTTGCACCCAGAACTTTGGTAGTCACCAGCTTGTGGTACAAGTTCACCTTCCCTCTGAATTTCAGTGTCCCAGAATAAAGGTCCTGTCTTAGAGAAGCTTCTTCAAACGCAACTGGAATGAAACCTGCCGTCGCCTGTGTGAGAACTCTCCTTCCCCCATCCCGAAAAGTGTCCTGAAGAGAACTGCATTGGTGAATCTTGCATTTCTTCATAGCCAGGGGCTGCATCGTGCATCTAGACCTGACCGGAAGAATTTATTTATTTATATATTTATAACATACCGAAAGCTTGCAAGCATCAGGGCGCGACAGACACATGGACTGAAGAGTCACAGGACAGCAATAAGGAAGAGAGGCTACACAGGGCCTCAAAGTATGCACTGGTGTGATATGGTTCTGAGGTTATCTAAAGAGCGTGGTTTTGAATGTTTGAAAATTGCTTTCAAGTCTAAGATAACAGGGTAGCTCGTTCCAGTAGGAAATGGCTTTGGTGGAGAATGCTCTACCTAGGCCTGTAGCTTTTATTCTGAAGTCGCCTGACTTAAGCAGTCTCTGCTTTTCAGATCTTGGGCTTCGGCTTGGCTCATAACATCCTTGCGCCCGCAGCTCCTGGTCACCTCTCACTGGAACGAACGGCAGGAAATCCAACCTCCAGAGGACCTGTCCCTCCCCCATCGGCTCATCAAGTAATTTGGCAAAAGGGGTGACTGAGGTTAAGTAAACGCGAAGCATCTGTCGCCTGCACCCATCTGCCCTGACCCCCCTTCCCACTTCTGCCATCTAAATGCAAACGCAGACTCAAACAGAACCGCTCTGATACTTTTAGACCTCTCTACGGCATTCGACACAGTTAACCACGACATCCTCATGAGACTGTAAGAATTTGGAATCACTGATGACGCCTTACTTTGGATCAGATCCTTCCTAACCAACGGAACAGAAACAATATGGATGAAACCTTACAAATCAAGCCCACGAGAATGGTCATGCAGAGTCCCACAAGGATAATCCTTCCCGCCATTACTATTCAACATCTACCGGTCACAGCTAATTAAAATCATCGAAAGACATGGCCTCACCTGTTACAACTACGCTAACGACACACAAATAATCTACAAAATACAAGACTCGCAATAAGACAACTCAAAACTAGAGATAGAGAACTGCCTTTGAAATTTACAACTGGATGAACTTAAACCACCTTAAACTCAACCCAGGCAAAACAGAAATAATAATAATCACAAAAAACGGTGAAGACAACTTCTACATTCCATGGCCAACTGAACTCCCAACTTAAATTGTATTTTCTCTGTCTCGTCTTTAAATCTCTTCATGACCTCGCCCCCTCTCATCTCTCTTCTCTCCTTTCTTTCTACATCCCTTCCCACTCCCTTCGATCCGCTGATCTCTTCCTTCTCTCTGTCACCCCTTCCCCATGTGCCTCCTCCCATTTCTGCTCTTTTCAGCTCCTAGCCCCCTGCACTGGAACTCCTTCCCTCTCTCTCTATCCGCTCCATCACCACCTTTGCCTCCTTCCGTACTTCCTTGAAATCTCTCCTTCCACATCCCCCGCCCTGATACCCTTGCCCCCCTCTCACTTCTCTCTCTCTCTCCTCCCTCACATCTTCCCCCCTACTCACCTTCCCTATCCGCTCCTTTCCCTTACCTCTCCCTCCTTACTTCCTCACCCTAATGCCCTTTCTGTCTCCCTCCTCCTTCCCTTTCTCATCCCACTCCTTCCCTTACTTACCCTCACAGTTAATTGCTCTGCCTACTGTTTTATTGGTTTGATTAATGTCTTGTAAATTGCTTCTACTGTTATATTTTCTATCTAACTTGTTATAATGTAAAGCGCTTTGGATTAAAGCGCTATATTAATACAATAAATACAAATACAAACTTGGTGAAACCCCAGCATCGATTGTGTAAAAAAAAAATTAAAAAAAAAAACCTGAGAGTCCTGATAGACAACGAACTCACTCTAGAGCCACAAGTAAACGCCCTAATCAAGAAATGCTTCTTTCTCCTGCGATTGGGTAAAAGGATCCTACCATTCCTCTCATTCACCAACAAAAGAACTACCGTCATCGCCCTCATTATGTCCAGATTGGACTACGCCAAAAGCCTATATCTAGGCATGCCTGTGACTCCTAAATAAACTTCAACGCATACAAAAGGTGGTGGCCAGACTGCTCCGTAAACTAGCTCAAAGAGAACACATCACACCAGCACTGGAAATGCTACACTGGCTTCCCATCAAACAGCGGATCAAATTCAAATCAATGTGCATAACGCACAGAGCAATCCACAACCAAGGTGCAGAGTTCCTCAGAAGAAAACTAAACGTGCATCACACTACAAGGCCACTCTGATCCAGCAGCGACATCCGCTTGGAACCAAAATCATACAAGAGAAAACTCGAAAGATCCTCTTTGTCTCACCTTGCCCCAAAAACCTGGAACGAACTACGAAAGAACATACGGAACACAAGAGATCACCTCCAATTCAGGAAACTCCTCAAATCATGGCTCTTCACCCCATAACCAGAAAGAATACCCAGACGGACATACACAGCGGAACTAGGCTGAGAGAAGAACCTATCCTGATTCCCTAAGTCATCAACCCTTATAAAGTAAGAATATACGGATCTGTAACATATCCACCTATCAATTAAGACAAACCACATTGATCTGTGGGTGTTCTTGGTATGATTCAATCAGAAAGGGGAGAGCAAGGTATGGCCCAGCAATAGCACCTGGCCCACCTCGTAAACACGGGCAGCAATGGACCACCAACAGTAAATAGTTGGGGAAGGAGCAGGGAATGATAATATAACACCACTACCTACGCAGGGATAATGCTCGCCCTCCTGGGTGTACTAAGCTCAATAACTTAGTTGGAGGCAAGCCTCACAACTACAACTAAGACTAGACAGTCAGGAAAGGGAAGAGAAGAATATACCTACCCAATGGACTACCAACAATAAATAGATGGAAAGGAGCTGGTAAATGATAATAGAACACCACTATCGAACTAGGGGATAAAGCTCACCCAACTGGGGGTACTAAGCCCAATAAATCTACTAGATACCAGCCTCAGTATCGCCCCAGAAACTAGACAGTCAGTAAACCAAGAGAAAGAATATACCTACCCAGTATGACAACCTGACACATTAAACAAAACTACAAGGATTATGAGACATACAGCCCACTAACCAAAACCTCAAATTTCTGCATACTTCACACAAAAACCTACACAACCACCTCTCTCACAGCAAACAGACTTCACCACACCGCAACATCAATTAACACATAGATCGCAACAAGAGCACGCGAGGACTTGATTCGATCCTATATGTACACCCAAGCTCAGTGCACAGTGAAGACCGAACTGAAGCTGCCAACAGTACACCACCTCTAACTTTCCTACGCCCTCTTCACCCACTAACCCACCCCCATCTTTTTGTTTACAGATCCGTCAGCACGCCTGGAGACCAACTCCGTTGGTGACGGTACACTGTACAAATACCTTTTAACATTAACATCATTGGGAACAAGTCCCCTCATATCCTAATCCTCCATTCCGCTACCTTTTGGTCATCGAACCTGGGTACTTTTTTCTGAAAGGTAAGAACACAATTACTTAACTTAGTAACCTTGTTGACTATCTTCTTAGAACTATCACCAACACAAGTAAATTAGAACTTACCTGCACAAACTACATTCTCGGGAGAAGCATTGTGCCTCCTGTGACTTTTGGGCACAAGGCCCCATTCTTCTTGGAGTTAGTGAAATTTACTTTTGACTTGGTTCCATCATTACTGTTGAATACGTGACATTTTATGCATTTGTGAACCCATGGTGAACGTATTTGTTTATTGTTGAGTATTGTGCAATTGTATCACCTTCTAGTTTCATTTTTCAGTGTGTGTAGAAGGCCTAGAATAAATAACTGTATTTTTATACATTCCTGTTTATTTTTTTATTGTGTATTATATTTTGTGGACTCATTGAGGGCCCCTGGCCCACTCACTCTCCTGAGAATAGCCTTGGCTGCTCTCCACGTTTACCTTGATTGGGTTTTGGCTAACCTCTGATTTCTCTGTTCACTATAACTAGAGTGACGACCTACAATCTGTCTACCTGGTCAAATTCTAGAAATCAATAAACACCTAATAAGGGATTTCCTGACCTGGCTAGGCAGGAAGAAGGACAAACGACAATATGACCAAAGAAGCAAGCGAACATCTCGTGGCACAGCCTTTTAGGGCGCTTCCCACATTTAGTAGCCATACACAGTAAACGCGAATGTGCACACTAAAAATCATGCAAAAATTGTAAAAAAATGTATCCGCTGTAACTGTCTTTAGGCACATACAAAAGTAAATAAAAATCCCAAGTCTAAAAAGCTTGGGTGATACAAAAGTATCCCCATTACACTGTAAGGTGTTGTGTGCCATGTTAAAAAGTACAAGAATTCAAAAGGGAAACCTAGTTTCCCATTACTGATAGTCTGAAGGACTGATCATTTCCCCATAACAATGAGCGGAAGGGAAGTGAAGCTGAAGGCTTTACTTCTCTTTAAAAAGTCAGGACCAGTTTAAAAACGGAGCGAAAGGAATGGGGATCCAGAGGCACTATGGAGGGAAAGTTGCAAAAAGAGAAATATTTCCTAACTGGGCCTTGTGCCCAAACATCATCAGTTCCAAAGTATATACTTCACAGGTAAGTTTATGAAGATTGGCAATGTCAGTGGTTATGATTGAATCAACAAGTTGGATAAAGTTCAGGTAAACAAATTCAATCCCAGACACTAGAATTGGTATAGTAAGGGATCCTTGCCCAGGGCTCCACCGACCAGTCAGGAAAGTGTGATTTTAGGGACAGGACTTTATGCCCATGAACCCTATGGAGGATGGGTGGGAGGGGGGGACAGATGTCAACTTAAACCCCTGACTCTTCCCCCAGAGACCACTGCTGGGGTTCTGGACTCTGTTGGGGGCACAGTCCTCTGTGCTTTGTACAGTCAAGCAAGGTCCAGGGGTCAAGGGTGCAGAGGTCCATTTTTTGGTGCGTGATTTACTTTTGGTCGGTTGCAGTACTTGGGAATC
Organism: Ambystoma mexicanum; assembly: GCF_040938575.1. Taxonomy (NCBI): domain Eukaryota; kingdom Metazoa; phylum Chordata; class Amphibia; order Caudata; family Ambystomatidae; genus Ambystoma; species Ambystoma mexicanum. The sequence goes on from NC_090921.1 coordinate 990,987,710, forward strand.
GGTTCCAGACAGCTTGCAGTAGAACACCCAAAAAAGAAAGAAGACCTTCAGGGAGTGAAGAAGATAGATTGCAACAGGAGTCAACACAGTCAGGTGGCGACAGGTGATCTTCAATGGTCAAATCAAGGAGCAGGCCCAGCACCGCTTCCGTTGATGCAAGAAGGCTGAAAATGCAGAACAGGTGTCTTGTTACACAAGCTGATCATCCCAGTTCCAAAGATCAGGAAGAGAAGCAAGGCTTCACCCGGATGTGAGTTGGTGCTCGTCTGCTGCAGGGATCGTCCTCTGGTTGTGGATGGTGGGGGCATGATTTGCAACAGTCAAATTTATTATAGGAAAACATGCCTCCCCTGTCCCTAGCTCCAATATGAATTCTCTATTCTTCAAAGCAAAATAATAAACTGGTGCTCATCAGAACGTCTCACAAACTCTGTCCTCTCCAAACCTACTCTGTACTACCACTACAATGAAAGGATAACAAAAGTAAACCTAGGAAAGAGCTGCCATCCCACTGATTTGTCTGGTGGTGGTTGGTTTTCTGACTGCCACCCAAGAGTCTGCAATGTTCTTTCTCAGGCCCTATGTCTTTTTCTGCATTTCAAGTGTCTGTTAGATGTCTTGGTAGTGGTTGGTCTTGGCCCCTACACAAATGTTCCTTTTCTTTCTAGCCAATGAGCCGGGTATGCCAGTGCATGTAGTTCGAACCCTAAGTTTCACCAATGTATCTGGGAAGGTTCTCTTTCCTCAAGGCAACATACTCTAGTGTTGTGGATTTGCCTGTGTTCGCTTGGCTGCCAATGTCTCTCTCCCTCGCTCAGGGTATTTCGTGGTCTAGCCATGTTTGGGCTAGCAGCTCTTCAGCCCTTCCTGGTTCCTTAGTTTTCTCACCCTCTCGTGGGGTTCCTTGTTTTACAACCTAGTGTGGGCTATGGGGTTTCTCAGACCGGCATCTGGTTTGTTTTCTCACTCCCGCATGGGGTTTCGTGTTGCTTAGCCCTGCGTGGGCTATCCGGCCCTCCGTCCTTGGTTTGGTTATCTGTTGTTCACCCCTCATGGGGTCTCTTGCTGCTCAGCCCAATGTGGACTATGCGACTTCTTAGTCTTACTTCTGGCATCAGTTTTCTTGCCCCTTTGTGAGGTCTTTTGTTGCTCTGCCCGCCTCACTGCCATCCACCTGCTCTTCGATTGGTGCAGCTTACCTGCTCTCTGGTGGCAGTGATAGTTGTGGGAGGCGATCTCTCCAGCCAGTGTGGCACTGCTCTTCCCACTACGATTCAGTCCTTGTTCATGGCCTTCAATTTGTCATGGACTGACTGGTTCTCTGCATGGTGGATGCAGACACGCCGCTTCTGACATTGCTTCTGCTCAGTTGTCCTTCCTAGATTTGGCAGCGTTCTGTGGGCTTCTGTTTTTCCGCCCAACTGGCTATGTGATCCTGGCTCCAATTTCCTCCTGTGAGGAAGACGTTCCCTTCTCTGTGCCGTGTAGGCCAGCTTTAGTCTTGTGGCTGATGGTCTCTGGGGCGGAGTTCCAGGACCTTTGCATTCCTTCCTGGAACGAGATGGAAGACATTGTTTCCGCACTATGTGCAAAGACGGCAACAGCCCCAGGTCAGAAACCAAGCCATCCACATTTAAAAGGCCCACACATGCTCAATTCTCATGTAACAACCAATACTTGGGATTCGGTACATGAAGGAGGAGGATTAAAAATCCTGCCTGGGGCTTCCTTGTCTCACGGGAGGCGGATCCTGCTTGCCCTGACCCATAAATGTAGTGTGTTTACCGCCCTAGTCCCAAAGGAGTATCCCCTCTGGGGGAGAAGGGACACATTCCCTGGATTAGTCAGAGCACAGACACTTTGCTCAGAGATCCTGATCAAGAACAAGAAGAAGTTGGGAATAACAGGACCTGGGGTGAGGAAGGCCCATACAGCACGTGCAAAGGTCTCCATGTGCTGGGATTGAGGTGGGATAGACGGTTTCTGGACTAAAGTTCTAATTAGAGTCCCAGTAGGTGCCAATACCAGAAACACAGGACCTAGAATGAGAGTACCTCTTCATGGTGACCCACAATATAGGGTGCCTGGCAACATGAGTGACCGGGAGCAGCCAGCAAACCGGTTTTAAGTGGCTAGGGGTATCACAGAGAAGTCTGCACAAGCAGCAATAAGGCCCTACAATGACCAGCAGCTACAGGGGTCCAAGTCTTTCTGTCCTAGTGGTAGACAAAAGGAGACAGGAGCTTTGAACAAATCACACAGGGCTGCAGTGAACAAGGTTCCAGCTGTTCCGTTGGATCAGAAGGAGGAAGAGCTTTGAGACATGATACCCATTAAAACATTCGGGGGGATCCAGCACATGACTGTAGCAAGGCTATTTTATCTTCCCTCTCAGCTACAGGGACAGGATTCCAGCTAAGATTGTTGAAAAATGGATTGGTGGGGTGGGAGAGGATTTTATTTTTATTTTATTTCTTTAATGCACGGGAGCCCGCATGCATCAGAGTGCAAGGAAGAAGTCTATTCAGCATTCAGGGTCGCGTGGTCGTTTATTCGAAAAAGCACTGTTTTCAGTCGTTTCCTAAAGGTGAAAAGGTTTCTGTCTGCGCATAATTCCTTCAGAAGGCTGTTCCATTGACACACTGCCTGCGCTTGGAATGGCCTTCCGAGACCATTCACCCGCTTACTCTTTGGGATGACCAAGCGTACAGAGTCACTAGATCTGGTTACTCTCTTAGGACAGAAGACGCTTATAGAATCTTTCAGGTGGGTTGGTGCATTGCCATAAAGGCATTTATGTACTATGGTACAAACTTTAAAACGAACCCTGGCTTCTACCTAAAGCCAGTGTAGGTTTTTAGGATGCCTTGAAATTTGTTCTTAGACATGTTTTTTATGATGCGCACAGCATAATTTTGCAGAATTTGGAGTTTTTGCATGCAGCCCTTACCTGCACCAACCAGTCGGGTACTACAATAGTCTATGCGTGGCATAAACAAAGCACGAACTATGATACAAAGGGTTTAACTAACCTAAGTAGTCTTAGGTGATATTGTGCCTTACTTATGATGTATTGAATTTGAGCATCTGCGTTGCGAGAGGCTTAAAGCACGACTCCGAAGGTCTTAACCTTTCTGACAGTACAGACTTGATGATTTTGAATTAGATAGCCAAATATTTGTAGTCGAGTTTGGAGCATGCCTGAGCTGAGCCGAAAATAAGTATCTCCGTTTTCGCTGCATTAAGGACATGCCATTATTTGACATCCAGCTTTGATTGGTACCCTAAATCCTTGAGATTTTGGTAAGAGTAATATTTATAATCAGCTAGGTGTCGTCGGCATAATTAGAAAAGCTAACTCCCAAGGTATCTAGGAGATTGCATAACAGGCGGCAGAATACATTAAAAAGGGCTGGTGAAAGGCAGGCACACTGTGGTACACCATGCTGTAGCCTCTCTGGTTTGGAGTGGGCTTCACCCGAGACAATTTTAGACATTCTATTCTGCAAGAAGGATTCAATCCAGAGGGCTGCCTCCTCGGAGCAACCAGCAAGATTCTTCAACCGACCTATAAGCCTTCCATGGTCAACCAGGTTGAAGGCTGCTGAAAGATCTAGCAACATCAGCAGCCCGACCTTGCTGTTGTCCATAATCTTGAGCATTTCACTCTGTAGGTCCAACAAGGCACTTTCCGTGCCATGGTGGGACCTGAACCCAGATTGTCTGGGATGAAAAACTTCAGATTTCTCCAGTTGCACTCCAGGAGCTCTGAAACATAGAATGTATTGACTTTCTAAAATATATTTGGCTAGTACCTGTGCCAAAAAAATGGAAAGTTTGGTGCAAATTCATCTCACGGTTTAAATATATAAAGCGTCCCAAAATGTTTTATTTACATTGCACAATTTCTTTTTCAGAAACCAGTTTTAAACAGGTGCACAGCATAAACCAATGGACGGATTTGTTTCGGAGGCGGCATAAAGCACAGGAGTCGTGCCTTTTTTATTTTTATTGTGGTGGAATAGTAGCCTTTATCATCATTTTTTTTAAAAGACATAGCGAGTTTCCGTTGGCACACAAACATTTCATACATCTCCCACGGTGCATTGCAGCAGCTCAAGCTTTTCAGACATAAAAGCCATCATTCTCCAGCATGGGGTCTGGCATGGATTCACATGCTCATGAATATTCCCCGTCGTCAGGCTGGGAATCCTCGGTAAAGAAAAAACAGTATCAGTTTCATTTCTGATCTGTCTTTCGTAGTAGTAACCAATCACTGATCTCTGCGTCATACTGACCACAGCCAATGACTGCCCTCTACCTAAGCCCCGCCTCTGGCAGCCATCTTCAGATTTTTACCGCACGTTCAAGTGTTGGGAGTCCTCGTGCTTAGCTCTCGAGCTTTTACTACGTGTTTCGCGCTTTTTCAGGTGAATTTTCACATTTTTTCGGTTAATCGAGCGTCAAGCTCCACCGTTTCTACTCCCGTTAACGGCTACCCATTACAGGATTTTCCTACGCCCCTCAAGGGTGAAGATTTCGTCGAATCAACTTCTTGGAGGATTCCAGAAGATTCGCGGCCTACTTCGAGATGGCCCAGGACGCAAGTTCGTCACCCGGACCCAAGCTGTTTCGCAGCTGCCCTGGATGCGGGCTGCAGAATGTGTTTAAGGAAGACAAACATTTGCGATGCCTCTACTGTCTTCATGGGGACAAGACTCATGTAGAGAAGGACTGCCAGTTCTGCAAGAACTTGTCGGAGCGGACCATGAGGGACCGTCAATCCCGTCTTGCCAGCTGGTTGGAGAAGGGCTCAACGGGTGAGAAGAAGAAAGGGTCCGAGCGGGCTTCTAAGTCCTGTGCGGGCGCCGCGGCGACGGGGGCCCAACACCAGGCCAAGCGCCGCGAGTCCGCTGGCTCCGGGAGCGCCGAAAGGTTGGGCTCTTCGGTCGCCAGGCAGGGCGCACCTTCCCCGGCACCGTCAACCACGAGCCAGCGCTCCGGTTCGGGGAAGAGGAAGTCCGAGACCCCGGGTAAGCTTCGGGAGAAGCCCCGTCCGATCTCAGAAGAGGGGGAGCGAGGCGTCACCCCTCCCCCGAAGGAGAAGGCCCGGGACACACCTAAGGTGGTGAAGGCCCCTACCCAGCAGGCAAAGGCCTCTATCGAGGCGATCGCAGCGACTCTGACCAAGCCGGCAGAGACCCCGCCAGTGGAGACTGCCTCCGGGACTAGAGTTTCCCTGCCGCCAAGGAGGGAATCCTCTTTTCTGCCCATCGTCATGGCCACCATGATAGAAGAAGCGAGGGGGGGGCACGGTAGCCTCCGCGAGCTCGGAGTCAGCCTTGGAGGAGGAACTGACCGAGGCCGTGAGGAACCTCGAAGTCCAATTCGAGAAGGTTCGATCCCGTAAGGAAGATCCTCGGGAGATAACCGAGGAAGACGATGGCGAAGAAGAGCAGCCTTCCCTTCCGGCGCAGCCGGAACCTAGGCCTCAGGATGGCTTGGCGGCCATTTTGCCTGCGATCCAGTCCTTATGCTCTGAGATAAGGACGAGATTCCCACGGCCCAGGCCGGAGGACCCGCAACCTGGCCCGTCGGGAAGTCCTCAGAACAAACGATGGAGGACCCAACCCTCTCCTCCACTCGCCCCCGTAAGGCCTACAGTTCCCTCCTCATCCTCCCACGAGTCGGGAGATGACGGTGCGATGGGCTCGACGACGGGTTCTGAGGGCGACGACCACGACGACGGAACGGGTCTCCCATCTCCCGCCACACGGGCCTCGCCGCCCGACGAGATTGGCTCATTCCACGCCATGATCGCCAGGGCATCCGAATTGTTCCAGCTCCGCCTGGAGGAGCAGAAAAAGGAAAGTGTCCTCTATCAGCGCCGGGAGGCCAAGAGGAAGACTGTCATCGCGGTGCCTCTAATCGATGACATCTGGGAGGAGGGCCTGTCGGTTCTCAAGAACCCCTCCACGGCACCAGCCAAACGGGACTGGTACGAGAAGAAGTACCGGGTCCCCGAAACCGCTCCCCTGTGCCTCAGGGCCCTGCCAATGCCAGACTCGGTCGTCTCGGCGGCGGTGAAGAAGAAAGCGGCGGGGTTAGGAGCCTCGACGTCGAATTCCCCCGCTGGACGGCGAGGGAAAGAAGTTGGACGCCATGGGGCGCCGGATCATTTCGTCGGCGCCGACGACGATCAAAGCGGCCAACGCCCTGGTGATCGTGGCCCGTTACGACAGGGAGCTCTGGTTTAAGCTGGCCCCCATATTGGATTTCCTACCGGACGACAAGAGGTCCGAGGCCCTGGAAATACTTCAAGAAGGCGAGGTGGCGTCGGACCACGCCATAACGGTGGCAACCGATATTGGCGATACCGGGTTCCGCCAGCTGGGCAATGGTGTTTGCCTATGACGACGGGGTTGGCTCCGGGTGACCGACTTCCGTCAGGGCGTCTAGACCAGGGTGTTGGACATGCCGTTCGACGGCAGCAACTTGTTCGGGAAGGCGGTGGACGAATCCCTCCAAGCCATAAAGACGGACATGGAGACTGCCCGCGCCCTAGGAGCCCTTCAGCAACGACGGCCCTTTCAGAGCTCGGAGGCAGACGGGGTGCCTCCAAGGGATCCAGCGGTGGCTAGTCGTCCTACCGCCAGGCGGCACGCTCCTCGTTTCAGGAGCCCTGCAGGGGTCGTGGCAAGCAGGGAGCGCCTCGCCGTCGTCTGCAAGGTGGCCAGGGCGGCAAGGCCACCACCTCCAAGCAGGACTGAACTGGCCGTGGTCTCGGGCCCCCACCGAAGCACCCCGGTGGGAGGCCGGCTGACGAATTTCGTCGGCGTGTGGAAGTCCATCTCCACCGACCGTTGGGTGATGGATACCCTGGCAAGAGGACACCCTATCGAATTCCTGAAGAAGTGCCCTCACGTTCCACCTGTGGCCAGGAAGGAAAATCACGTCCCGCAACTGCTGTTGGAAGTACGGGCAATGCTCGGGAAAGGCGCCATCGAGCTTGTCCCCAAGAGGCTCCGAGGTGTACTCAAGGTACTTCCTCGTCAGGAAGAAGACGGGCGGCTGGCGCCCCATCCTGGACCTTCGTCGTTTCAACAAATACATCAGGTCACAAAAGTTCAGGATGGTCACCCTCCAGCACGTACTGGGACAGCTCGAGGAAGGCGACTTTCTATCATCGTTGGACCTGCAGGATGCATACTTCCACGTTCCCATCCTCAAAAGTCACCGAAAGTTCCTCAGGTTCGTCGTCCAGGGACGCCACTACCAATTCAGAGCACTGCCGTTCGGATTGAAGTCGGCCCCCAGGGTCTTTACCAAGTGCCTAGCACCGGTGGCGGCGCGGCTGCGCCTGCAGGGGATTCACGTCTACCCCTACCTGGATGACTGGCTCATCCGCTCAAGGATAAGGGAACTCGCCATCGAGCACACTGCGAGGACTGTCCAGCTACTCACAGACCTGGGATTCGCCTTAAACTACACAAAGTACCACCCGGTGCTGTCGCAGGTGGCCGTGTTTCTGGGAGCGAAGCTCGATACAGTGAGGCGCCTGGCGGCCCCGTTGGAAGAACGGACGAAGACCATTCTAGGCAAAGTGCAGTGCCTGCTAGCCACGTACGTGGCCAGGGTGAGGTCCATCAAGTCCCTCCTGGGGATGATGCCCTCTTGCATCTACCTGGTGCGCCTCTGCAGACTACGGATGTGCCCTCTTCAAGAATTTCTCGACGCCCGTTGGATGCAGGCAACGGGCACCTTCGAAGACAGGGTCCCCCTCAACAAGGTGTTCCGGCGGGCGATTCAGTGGTGGGGCGTTCGAGCGCACCTCACGGCGGGAAAGGACTTTCAGACACCGGTGTACCAGGAGACGGTGACGACGGACGCCTCCGTGGAAGGTTGGGGCGCCCACACCGGAGATCTCCACGCAAGAGGCCTCTGGCTCCCGGAGGAGAGGCTCCTGCACATCAACGTCCTGGAACTCCGAGCCGTGTTCTGGGCTCTCAAATCGTTCCTCCCGTCGCTCAAGGACAAGGTGGTGCGGATCTTCACGGACAACACCACGACAATGTTTTACATACGGAAGTAGGGAGGCACCAGATCCCCAGCCCTATCCAAGGAGGCACAGGATCTGTGGCACTGGGCGGTCGCCCAGGGGATCTTCCTGGTTCCCTTCCACCTGGCAGGAGAAAGAAACACTATTGCCGACTCGCTCAGCAGGGAGCTGCGCGCGTGTCACGAGTGGGAACTGCACCAGGATCAGGTGGATCAACTCTTCCGACGATGGGCCAAACCCCAAATCGATCTGTTCGCAACAGCGACGAACTCAAAGTGCAAGAGGTTCGCCAGCAGGTTTCCCCAGCCGAGAAGCATGGGCGATGCATTCTCGTTCCCCTGGGACGGCCTATACCTGTATGCGTTCCCTCCGTTGCTGCTTCGACTCATCAACCAGCTCAAGAGGTCCCGGTGCAGGATGATCCTCGTCGCACCGGCGTGGCCGAGGCAGATCTGGTTCCCGGACCTTCTGGACTTGTCAACGTCCCCTCCCATCAAGCTGTCGGCGGACGCGGACCTTCTCTCCAGAGAAGGAGGCGCCATCTTCCACCACGACCCGGCGTCGCTGAACCTGCAGGCTTGGCTCCTGCAGCGCTAGAGTTTGGAGGCTACGATATACCGGCCGATTGCAGAGAGGTTCTTGCAAAGGCCAGGGCGTCCTCGACTCTCAAATGCTACGGTCATAAGTGGAAGAGGTTCTCTATCTGGTGCCGAGCACAGAAGATCAACCCCCTACGGATTACGGCCCCTCAAGTGCTGCCGTACCTGCTATCGCTGGCAAAGGCTGGGCTAGCCCATGCCTCCATTAAGATTCATCTGGCGGCGATCTCCAGATATACCAGAACCACAGGACGGACATCCCTGTGGTCCCATCGACTGGTAAAAGAGTTTATGAAAGGACTGTTCCGGTCGTTCCCGCCGGTGAAGGCCCCGGCCCCGGCGTGGGAACTTAACGTGGTGCTGACCAGGCTCATGGGGCCCCCATTCGAGCCGATGCACTCCGCACCGATGAGGTTTGTGTCGTGGAAGACTGCATTCCTGGTGGCCATTACCTCCGCACGACGAGTGGGAGAGATCCAGGCCCTATCCTGCAAAGCACCGTACTTGACTTTCCATGCCTCGAGGGTGGTGCTTAGGACGCACCCCTCCTTTATGCCCAAGGTGCCTTCGGACTTCCATCTTAACGAGCCCCTGGTGTTACCTGTTTTCTTCCTGTCTCCTTCGTCGCCGGCCGAGAGGACTTTGCACTCGCTGGATGTGGCTAGAGCGCTGAAGTACTAGGTGGACCGCACAAAGAGTTTCCGGAGGACATCACAGCTGTTCGTGAACTTTGGACCTGTGAATCAAGGGAAGGCTCTCTCGAAGTCTTCTATTTCCAGATGGCTCTCCGGCTGCATCCTGCACTGCCACCGGTTGGCTAACCGACCGCTGCCAGGCCGTCCGAGAGCCCATTCGACCAGAGCGATCGCTGCTACTACGGCGTTCTTATCTGGTGTGCCCCTGCTGGACATCTGCAGGGCTGCTACATGGAGGTCGACGCACGAGATTCTACTGCGTCGATCGGGATTCCAGGGAGGAGTCCAGGGTCGGCCAAGCAGTGCTGCGCAACCTGTTCGCTTAAGGTGAGCCTGGTGAGGAGGTAAAAGATGCTTAATGTTGAGTTTTTTTGTATTGCTTAATGTTGAGCCTTTTGCCACCCCCCGTGGTTGTGCATGTGTGTACTGCTATTTATTCTTATATTCATGAGCATGTGAATCCATGCCAGACCCCATGCTGGAGAAGGAACAAGTTACTTACCTGTAACTGTTGTTCTCCAGCATGGGTCTGGCATGGATTCACATGCGAACCCTCCCACCTACCCCTCTGCGGCTCTTCACTTGGTCATACTGCCACTTCACGTGCTACCAAATCTGAAGATGGCTGCCAGAGGCGGGGCTTAGGTAGAGGGCAGTCATTGGCTGTGGTCAGTATGACGCAGAGATCAGTGATTGGTTACTACTACGAAAGACAGATCAGAAACGAAACTGATACTGTTTTTTCTTTACCGAGGATTCCCAGCCTGACGACGGGGAATATTCATGAGCATGTGAATCCATGCCAGACCCATGCTAGAGAACAACAGTTACAGGTAAGTAACTTGTTCCTTATGGATTTGTGAGATTTGAACAAATAATTGCAAACTTTTCAAATTGTTAATTGGAATATATATTTGTGTACAGCTTGCATGTATATGTTTTAGTATGCCTTTGTGTGTGTATATCCCTTTCAGCTAAGTCACACACAGTTTAGCACCACCCACAGCCATCATGGAACATCTCCAGGTCAGAGGCATATGGAAATGCTTTGTGGGTATTGTGATGAATCCGCAATGATTCCCCCTGAAAACCTGGCCTCGGGCCCTCCTCATGTGTCCAGGGAAAGGCAGATGCTTTCTGATCCCGACTCTGGGGGTGGTGGTCTGCGGGAGGATCACATGAAGGAGGAAGCAGGTCAGGAGGAATGGGAAACCCCCTTGTTTAACTTTCCCCGAAGCCCCATTCTTCTTATTGCTTATTGCAAAACAACTTTCCTTTATTGACTTCAAGTCCCAGAATTCCCTAACTACTATGACGAGTAAGAGGTTTGAAGGATTGGTAAGCAAATAAGTGAAGATGACTCACACCTGAGGGAGACAGAGAGGCTTAAAAGGCCCCCTCGGGTGCAGGCCATAGAGAAGGAACTGACTCTGCTTGTGGAGAGCAGAGGAAGTCAGAAGCAGTAAGCATGTGATGCAAGTTTGCAGCCCAAACAGAAGCTGGAGAAAAGAGAGGACGCTGGGAACATTACAGAGCAGATTCCAACTGCCGGTCCTGAGAGGGTCTGTGTCTCCAGAAATCTCAAGTGCAGATGTTGCACAGTGGAAAGTGTGCAGAAGGAAGACTTTTCCCCCTTGTGACCCATTCTGCAGAGGCTGCGCAACGGGAAGTATGCAGGAGCCTGTTTTTGGTGGTAGATGAGCACCTGTAAGCCTTGAGGCCGTTTCTGGTGGCTGGCGTACACCGTGGAGCCTCTGGAGCATGTGGCACTCCAAAGTGAAGTAGCACGAACGAAGGCGGGCTTACCGGAGAGGTTTGCTGCACCCTGAAGAGCCAGAGCAGCAGAAGAAGTCCTGCGGAACGCGAGAGGAACAGAGGCACACGTTGAGACTGGTGAGTGACCCAGGAGCTCTATGACCCTGCTCACTTTCGGGAAGCAGGCGTTTGAGTGAAAGGCACTCGCTTAGTAGTAGAGAGAGTGCAGAGCTGCACTCGCGTGTGAATAGAAATACTTCACGTGCTAATTTTGAATACCAACAAGTTATAAAACAACAAAAGCAGCACTCGCAGAGGTGTGAAAGTGTTTCCCAAGCTATTGGTCCAAATTTAGCTGGGGAAACCCAACTAAGACTTAATGAACAGAAGCGAAGAGACTGTAATTTTGAAAGTGGGAGTTTTTGGGAACTCCAACCAACTGCGGGGGGAACTTTATTAAGAGTTGGTGTCCATAAGCATTGCCTAAAACAAGAGAGGGTGGACATAAAACAAACTCCATCTGGCCAATATTAAAAGCAGCAGAAGGGTGCTAATGCAAGGGATGTAAACTCTGGAACCAAGTGCCCCTATGTGTACATTTTATCAAAACCAGCAGGGGAAAGGTAAAAGGAGATCGTATCCCAGTCAGTCTTTGGTTGTATGTGCAGTGGGGAGATACGAGTGGCAAACAGACTACCCTTCAGGAGACCAGTAACCAGAAGGAAAGGAACTTCATTTACAGACAAGTGTTGAAGGTCATCAATGTGGGTCTTGTCGTCCCTAAAAAGGTGTTGTGTTGAAGCTGCCAGTTGTGAAGCTGTTATGTCTCGTCAGTTAACATGGAATGTAAAGTACTGTTGTGGCGAAAAGCTATTCGGGCATGGGAGTATACCTGAATGGAAAACTTTAGGAGATTGTAGTCCTGGCAAAGAAGCAGGCCTGGTGAAGGTTGGAGAAGGGCTACACGGTGGTCCTGACAGTTGTTGAAGTGGCAAAACATCCTGACCAATATAAACATTGTTATTGAAGAACTGAAAACCTGTTCAGAGAAGAATCATCATCTTATAATTTGTTTTGGAACTTTCTGTTGACAAGCTGAACTTCTATCAGACTATATTGGAACTTGGTTGCAGGATTGGCTTGTGTTCTCTTTTTGAACTGTGAAGTAGAATCACTTTTTTTAAACTTCTCTTTATTGTTTTAATATCTTTGAGAAACAACAAGAACCCCAAAACATGCCCTTCCTCCCTCACCCCCAACCATGCCCAAGCGCCCCCCAACCTCCTCCCTCCCCCTCCCTTTCTTCCCGACGCATCAAGCATGAAGGGCCAACAGTTCTGAAGTCGCCACTGCTCCCGGAATTCCCCCTTCAAATAGTCCAAGGTCTCTCCCCATTCCTGCGCAAAATCCCCCAATTTATTGTTAACAGCTAACGTAGCCCATTCCAATTACAAGATCTCCCACATTTTCCTCATCCAGTCCTGCTCCGTTGGGATCCTGGGGCTCTTCCACCTTTGGACGATGAGAGCCATTGCGGCCAATATAAAAACTACTTGTGCCTTAGGTTGTCCTGCTCCCCTCCCACCGCCCCCGACTCTCGCCATCTTCCCAATAGAATCTCCCGGGGGTCTTGATTCGTGCCCTCCCCAATGCCTGGTCTTGAGCCCGCGAGGTAACCCTCCAGAAAGGCCTGATAATCCCACCAAATATGAGCCTCCGTGCCTTCTCCGCCACAACCCCTCCAACACATTCCAGAGGCTGCAGGAAATATAACATGAAGACGGGCCGGGGTATAATGTCAGCCAAATAGGTACTTGTACCAGGCCTCCTGGAGTTGAACAGCCCTAGCCACCTTTGGGATCCATCTCCAAAGCCTCTCCCAGTCCTCCCGTTCAACAACCGCCCCAAGCACCCCCTCCCATCTGGACATATACGGCCATTTTATTATCAGGCCCGTAGCCTCCAGCAGTCTATAGAGATTCGAGATCAACCCTCTGGACCCCTCGTGCATCAGAAGGTAGCGTTCAAACTGAGTCAGTTCGTGGGTTGCCGCCCTTCGCATCTCCGTGGACATCACCCAATGTCTGAGTTGGAAGTATCTAAGCCGTTCCCCCTCGCCTACCCCAAACACCCGCTTACATTCTTCAAAGGATTTCATATTCTGGTCTCGAAACATGTCCCTGATGACCCTACACCCCCCAATCTCCCGCTTCAGGAATGCCCCCTTTTCCATCCCCGGTGTGAAGTCCCCATTGTTGAAGATGGGGGTGAACGGCGACAGAAATGTAGTAATCCCCAAATTCTCCATGACCCCATCCCAAATGTCTACCAACCCCTTTGTAATGCTGCTCATCTATAGATGAGCCGGTCTTAGCCTGCGCGGGAGCCAGAGTACCTCACCCAGGTGGTGCTGGGCCACAGCTCTATCCATCTTAACCCACTGCTTATTGTATTCCGCTGAAAACCATTCCCTGATTACCCTGAGCTGCGCCACCTCGTAGTAGCGGTGAAAGTTCGCCATGGCCAAGCCCCTCACCCCGCTGGATGCTAGCAGTAGGCGCCTGGCCAAACGCAGCCTCTTACCCTCCGAGATGAAGTCCTTAGCTGCCTTGTCTAATTCCATTAAGAAGCTAGCTGGGATGGTCAATGGAATAGCTTGAAATAAGTAAAGCAACCTTGGGAGGACCACCATTTTAAGACGCTGCGCCCCTTCCTAACCACAATATCCTTGGGGAGCTCCACCTCCTGAGATCTTTTTTGATCGCAGCCAATAGGGGAGGGTAATTTGCCCCGAACCATCCCGACAGCTGAGGGGTGACCCTGATCCCAAGATAATGTAACCCACCCGGACTCCACTTAAATGGGGAGGACTCCCTTAGGACCTTTGCCTCCTCGCCTTTCAGAGATAGATTCAGTACTTCAGATTTTTGCAGATTTACCCGCAGGCCGAGACTATCCTGAATTTGGATAATGGCGCCATACACGCCCCTATAGACTCCCTTGGGCTCGTCAAAGTAAGCAACATGTCATCGGCGAACGCTGCCACCTTTTGCTGGTGCCCCCCGAAGGGAATACCCGGATGTCCTCAGCCTCCCTTATCGCCACCAGTAGGGGCTCCAAGTACAAAGCATACTGCAGCGGAGAGAGGGGGCACCCCTGCTTTGTTCCGCGTCCGAGCTTGAAGGAATGCGACAACGCACCGTTAACCAGCAGACGCGAGGTGGGAGCCCTATAATTCGCATGCACCATGCTAATAAACCCATTTTTTCCATGGCCAGAAACAGAAAAGACCACTCCACCCGGTCGGATGCCTTCTCTGCATCCAAAGCTATGAGAATCGCCGGTGTGGGGGTCTTCTGCGTTTTCTCGACCAGGTGAGCCACCTGCCTGGTGTTGTCAGCTGTTTATCGTCCTTGAACGAACCCCGCCTGGTCCTGATGGATTAAGGTAGGGAGGAGCACCTCCAAGCACCTCGCCAAGATCTTAGTATACATTTTCGCGTCTCAATTTATGAGAGCGATAGGTCTATAAGTACATTCCTCCGGATCCTTGCCTGCCTTTTGGATGAGAGTCATTTTAGCCTCCTCCATTGAAGGAGTGATACCGCCAGAAGCACAGAATGAATTGAGTAATTGTGGTAGATGGGGGGGACAGGATACCAGAGAAGGTTTTATAGGAGGAGACCGGCTATCCATCAGGCCCCGGCGCTTTGTTACTAGGAAGAGACGCGATGACAGTATGCACCTCATCCACCGTGATGGCCTGTCCCAATTCCTCCACAAAGTCCCCAGAGAGACGCGGGAGGGCCAAGGCTCCCAGGAAGTCCTTCTGGCGCTGGGTGGCTAGACCCTGAGATGTATACAGGGCTTCATAGACTCTTACTAAACACTCCCCGATATCATCAGAATGGGTGAGTCTCTCCACGCTCTCATCCTTTAAGGCTGAGATCACATTTCGCTCACGGTTACCCCTTAGTAAGCGCGCTAAAAGCGAGTCTGCCTTATTCGCCTTTGCATAATATTACTGCCTGACCTTTAACATTGCTTCTTCTGCCTTTTTGGTCCTCAGAATCCCCAATTGCCCCTCTGCCAACCTATACTTCTATAGACTCTCCTTGCCTCCTGCAGTATCGCCCTAGCGGCCTCTACCTCCCCTTCTAACTGGGCTTCCAAAAGTCGCAGCTGTTTATTCCTCTCTGCCTTCAAAGCAATGAGTTCCCCTCTCAGGGTGGCCTTGAACGCGTCCCACCTTATACTGAGGCTCGTGTCCGTGCCGTTTTCTTTAAAAAAAAAAAGCTCTAAAGCTGTTGCCCATCTCCTCCATAATCAGCTGGTCCCTCAGGAGTTCCCCAGGAAAGTGCCAGCTCCAAACCCCTGGCCTTCGCTTACCCAGCTGCAGTTTCATCTGCACCACCCTATGATCAGCGATGCCCATTGGGCCAGTCTCCACCCGCTCAACCCCTCCCACCAAGCTCATGGAAACCCAAATATAGTCAATTCTTGATTGGGTTCTATGCACATCCGAAAGAAACGTATAGCCCTCTTCCTCCCCCCTCAACACCCTCCACACATCTTTCAAACCTGCCCCTTCAAACTGCTCCTTCAGCTGTGGTGAGGCCACCACCCCCCGCCCCCTCTGCCCGCATGTTGCGTCCGGTCCAGCCACTTGTCCCAGGCCAGATTAAGATCCCCCATCAGGATGACCTGCCCTCTCACAAACCCTTCCAACACACCTAAAGTCTCCCTCGCAAACCGCTCCTGTCCCACATTTGGAGCGTAGACAGAGGCTATGGTATAAGTGGCACCCCTGTGATCCCCCCCCTCACCATGAGGAATCTCCCATTTTTGTCCCTCAGGACACCCTGAGGGACAAAATGCCAGAGCCACCCCCCCCTTTCTTTGTAGGACTTGATGCGAAAAAGATCTGTGGAAAACCATTCGGGCGCATGCGACCCTGATCTTTGCGCAGCAGATGAGTCTCCTGCTGTGCCAAAATGTCTGGGAGATGCATTCTAGTGAATTGTTCCAATTTAGCCCGCTTAAGGGGGGAATTCAACCCCCTCACATTATGCGTTAGCCACCTAAGATCAGGATGATGTTCTATCCCACTCTCTGGTTGCCCTACCGAACCCGTTCCCAACCCTCCCACTGCACCCCAAACCCCCTGTGCCCCAGAGTTAGGCGCTTTGGATCCCCCCCCACCGTTTCCCTTCCCCACCCCTCCCATGTTTCCCCTCCCCACCCCTCCCATGTTTCCCCCAGCCCAGAACCCCCAACTTTGGCCCGGACCACACCCTCCCCCCAACCCCCTTCCCTCCTTCCCCCACCTACCGGACAATCCCGTCCTTTCTTGTTCCAATATGTTTTACTCCTCCCTCCCAGGCTTAGCAAACAGCCCATGAGTCCACCATCCCCCGTAATC
The DNA here is from genome assembly GCF_040938575.1 of Ambystoma mexicanum. Lineage (NCBI taxonomy): Eukaryota > Metazoa > Chordata > Amphibia > Caudata > Ambystomatidae > Ambystoma > Ambystoma mexicanum. The sequence continues at coordinate 991,004,239 of NC_090921.1, forward strand.
TGCCCCAGTGGCACTAGAGTCACCCAGCCCCCTCCTCGTTGCCACTACCCTCGCCCCCGGTGCTCCGAGCTTTCATCCCTCCCGAGGGCCCCCGCAACGCACCTCTCCTCTTGCCATGCTCCCCCACAGTTGTCCATTCCCAAGGTCAGCTCCTCTCCCTTTGGCCCACATGAGGCGTGGGTTCCCCAACGAGACCCCCCCAGGTCCCCCCCTCGCTCTCCAGCTCCAAGCTTATAATGCTGGCCGCTTCCTGAAGCGTGGTCGCCTGCTTCTGACTCCCCTCCCACTCGAAAACTAAGCCAAAAGGGAAGGTCCACTTATACTTTATCCCCTTCTTGGACAGCTCCTTCAGAACTGGGCCCATATTCCTTCTTTTCAGCAGTGTGCTTGCGGCAAGATCCTGGAACAGAATTTCCTGTCATTTATAGAGGACCGGCTCTCTTTGTTTGGCTGCCCGCAACACCGCTTCCTTCGGTCTGTATCTAGCGAAGGCAACCACAACCTCCCGAGGTCTGGCGTTGGGTCACCCAGGGGTCCGGCCAACCCTGTGGGGCCTGTCCAAAACTATCGAGCTTGGGTGCACCTCGCTCAAGAGTTCAGCGAATATCCGCTGACATTCCTCCTTCAGTTGACGGTCCGTCACTGCCTCGGGCAGCATCTTAATTTGTATATTGACCCGCTGAGATCTGTTTTCCAAGTCCTCTAGCATCGCCTCCATGTTCCTCGTCGCAGAGTCTAGCTGGTCTATGGCCTCAGCATTAGCCGCTGTCTCCCGCTCGTTCTCCTGGAGGCCTCTTTCCAGTAAGTCAGTCCTTTCCCCTAATTGAGCTACTTCTTGTCGGATTTCCCCCAGAGCCACGTTGGGGTCGGTTCTCATGAATTGGAACTGGTCCTGGAAAGTTTGAGCCAAAGATTCTCTCAGGGTCTGCATTTCCCCCGTGAGATCTTGCCTCATCATCTGCGCAGATTTCAGCAACCGCCTCACTGCCCCCATTCTCCTGTGAATTGCCACTGCCGGTTTTGTGCAAATCCCTATTGTCCATAGCAGACCAAGTGTAGGCAGGGTCCCCTGGTGGGCTCCAGCGCGGTGACCGCCCCCACCCCCCCTGATTTCCCTCTAGACCTGGAGGACATCTATGCCAGGCCCGGGCCGCAGCCCCCACCACTATCGGGGCGGCAATCCTGACCCCTCGTTACAGTTTAGTAGGCCGGAGACCCCCCGCCCCCGGACCCAGCAAGACCCTCTGCTCCTAGGGGATCAATCTCCCTTCAGCCCTGATGCTCCGTCCTCTGAGGGGTGTGCTCCTTCTTCTCTGGATGTCCCGGATGGCCAGCACGCTGCGGGGCGCTTCTGATCCCTCCTCACTCCTCTTTCGTGGTAATTGTCCAAATAGACCCACTAGATGTACAATCGCCGTGCTCCACTGAGATCAGCCTCAAAGGAGATGATCACAGTGCTCCGTTGTAGTAAGCACCTAGAGACAGGGAGCGCACCAAAATGGCAGTGCCCCTCTTCCAACCATCGCTGCCCCCGCCAAGGGCCTCTCCAAGGCACTCGCCTGCCCCTGTGGAATTGTGCCCCAGGGCCTCCAAACCCTGTTCACCAGGCAGCCCGCAGCTCCCTCCACACTCTCGGGCTGGCCCCTCCTCCCGGAACGTGCGTTTGCTTTTACTGCGCCCGCCAGGGACCAAACCCGCAGTCCTGCGTCGGGGGGGGGGGGGGGGGCGACGTGCTCCCCCGCCCCCACGCCACACTTTCTGGGCCAAGGGGGCCCCACCAAGGCTTCCTGGGAGCCGCGCACATGCCCCCACCGCCTCTACCTCCTCTGGAGGGCGGGCCGCTCCGGTGCACGCTGCCGCCTCACCTGCCCTGGAGGCGCTGCTCTCCTCTTGGTCCCGCTCAGATGCTTGCCCACCTGGGCTGCCTTGTAGTGCCGCTACAATCCTCAGGGAGGCCCAGGGTCCACTCGAGCGGGTGCGACCCGTGCCCGCACCTCCCCGCTGTAGGCCGCACTCCGCAAGCCGTCTCCCAACGGCCGCCGCTGTGCTGCACGTCCCCGCGGCTCCCTCCTGGTGGCGGCGCCTCACTATCCTGGGGGTTCCGCTGCGCGACCCTTCCGCTCCCCCACAATAACAGCTTGCCACTGCTGCAGCCCGAGAGCTTGGTCCCCAGGGGGGGTGGATCCTCGAGCGAACCCGGCCCGGGATGTCAGAGCAACCGTCGGCACGTCTACTTGTTGCCGGCGGCCATCTTGGAATCTGTAGAATCACTTTTAAAACCTGGGAAGGGGAGCTCGCCCAACTGGTAACAAGAAACTTTGGTTGCTTTATGAACATCCAGCATAAATGTTTTGAACTGCCATGTAATACCTTGTTAATTTGTTGTATGTTTAAGGGTGAGGGACAGATATCTGTTAATAGAGTGTTTCCTTTAGTTTATTTTAGGCAGGCAAATCCTTGTTAGGGTAGGGTAGTGAGGCATTCCTCCAATCTAATATTCTAATAAAATGTTGCATGTTGAGAAAACATTACAAGTGGTCCACCTCACATTTCTGACCCCTCACAGTATGTAAATTATCACTATTCCATTAGTTGCTTTTTCTTTTGCAAAGCCTTTTGTTTGTTTTATTATTTGAAATGCGCGATCATACCCTCAGGTAACAGTGTGCAACATTTACATGCGATTGCAAAGCTTAGTTACAACAGCAAAAATATATAACATACAGTAATAACAGGAATATATACATATGTGCAAGTAGGCATCAATGGGTACAGGCAATAGGTAGTACAGTAAGCAGGAGTATGAAAAACTAGGCAACTGGCTATAATGGGAAGCCTACGTTTTCAACCATAAAATGACCTTAAATCGGACGTTTTGATAGTGCAAGTCCGTATTGAGGGGTGGTGGTAAAGAGTTCCACAATTTCGCTGCTTTGACTGGGAAGCTGTTGCCCCCTATGGTTGAACGTTTAAAATTGGGGACAGAAAGGCAGTCTTTATATACTGTTCTTGTTGGTCTCAGGAAGTCTGTCTATGGAATCTGTCGATTAGATAGATGGGGGCAGCATTATTGAGGGATTTGTGGGTTATTGAGGCAGTTTTTAGGAGGATTTTGTCTTTGACAGAAAGGCAATTATTCTGTTGACAGTATGCTGTAATATGCTCTCTTCTGGAGATGCCCAGTGCCGCTCTAAGAGCGTTGTTCTGGAGAGTTTGAAGTTTGCTGGTGATGGCTTTGAAGGACCCAAGATAGAGAGCGTTACAGTAGTCCAGGTGGGACAGTATGAGGGCTCTAGAGAGGGTCAAACAGCTAGTGTCAGACAGAAAGGGTTTGGCTGCACGGATCAATTTACACGTGTAAGCCGTGGAAGAGGCTAGGGAGTTCACCTGTTTGTTAAAGGAGAAGATGGAGTCCAGGTAAACGCCTAGGGTTTTAACCTCTTGTCCCACTTTAATACTATTGCCATCGATCATGAAAGAACAATAGGCAGAGCCTAGTTTCTTTAGGCTGGTGGTAGTACCTAGAATTATGAGTTCAGTTTTATCATTCAGGCATAGTCCATGTGTGGCCATCCATGCCTGGATGATGATGTACACTCTATTCACCAATGCCAAATCCTTTGCATAATCTCCAGAAAGCGGAAGGAGGATCTGGGTATCATCCGCGTAGTTAGTGTAGGTGATACCGAGATGATCCAAATCATTGAAAAGGGGCTTGGTAAATATATTGTACAAAGTGGGGGAGATACAAGAGCCCTGTGGCACACCACATGTGATGGGAATGGGGTCTGCTGTAGGTGAAAACATCCTCCTCGTTCTGCCTTTGAGGAAAGATCTAATCCATGTAATGGCCTCAGCGGAAAAGTGAGCTGATGTGTGTAAGTCAGTGCATAAGTGTGATCGACCAGGTCAAATGCTGCGTAGAGGTCTAGGAGGAGGAGTAAGGCGGCTTGGCCATTGTCTCTAAGCTTGTCGATCTGTGCTGTAAGATCAATGAGGGCAGTCTCAGTCCCATGTTGAGGACGGAAGCCTGATTGCCTAGCTCCAAGTAGGTGATGTTGTTCCAGGTACTTCTGTATTTGCACGTATGCAACGGTGGTCAGTCAAAAGGCCGAAAACAAAATCTCGAATGACAAAAATCTCGAAAAAAAAAATATCGAATTTTTTATTTATTTATTTGTGTGTTTTTGGGGTCAGGTAAGTAAAAAAAACGGTAAAATAAAAAAAATGAAAAAGGGGGTTGCGGGGGAACCCCCCATTTTGAAAAAAAATGCATTGAAAAAAAAATTCGATATTTTTTTTTTCGAGATTTTAAATTCGTGCTTTTTTTTCAAGATTTTAGTTTTCGAGATTTTGACTAAAAACTGTATGCAACCTTATCCAATATTTTTAGAAAGAATGGCACAGTCGTTATGGGTCTATAGTTTGTAGGCGTGGCTGGGTCAAGTGTGGGCTTTTTTAGTAGTGGCAGTACCCAGGATTATTTTAAGTTGGTGGGGATAGAACCAGTGGAGAAGGAGGTGTTAATTTTGTGATGAAAGGGGAGAGGTCACGGGCCGCATCTTAAATGAGCTGTGCAGGGCACAGATCACCCTGACAGTTGGACGGTTTTAGTGACGAGATGATTTTTTCTACTTCAAGTGTGGTGACTGTAGAGAAATTAAAGCGGGTAGTTTCCCTTAAAGTAGGCTTCTCATGCGATTTGGAGGTGGGAGGGTCATTCAGGGAGGCTTTTTTGCAGGAAATTTTATTTTGTAGCGTAGCAATCTTGTTGGCTAAGGCCTTTTGAATTTCTGAGCACCAGTTTTTATCTTTAGTACAGGTATCTGGTGGTGCAATGGGGGTTTCTACTTCTTTAAGGATGGAGAATAGTTCCTTCGTGTTTGATTTTGCTTGGGCTATACGGGAGTCAAAGGAGGATCGTTTAGCAAGGTAAATTTCTTTTTTGTAGAGGGCTGCTAGTTTAGTTAGTTTAAGTTTATTGGCTACTGAAGGGTGTTTATTCCAAATGGCTTCGTAAGTTTCTTTTTTGCTGTCTTAAATCTTTGAGGAATGGTGTGTACCATTTGTTCAAATGCGTTTTGGGCTTGCTTGGTCTAATTTTGAGGGAAGCGATTAAATCCAACGAAGTGGACATGATTTTATTATTTCTCAACCAAGATCTCTGGGTCCAGGTTGTCAGGGAGTGTGTTTAGTGTGGGTAGTAGGTTCAGGATAAGTCTCTCCACAGTGATACTCTTCTCATTTCACGTGAGTGTGGGTGGGGCCCTACTAATAGGCAAGGGTAGGGGTTGGATGGTAGAGAGCGTGAACGATACCAAATGGTGGTCGGTCCAGGCTAATGGTGAGATGTCAGTGATGTTGGCTAGACAATTATAGTCAGCCACCCAGTCGAGTATTCTGCCTTTGACGTGTGTAGGTTCCATACATCTTTGGGTAAATCCTAGATCGGAGAGGGTACGGAGTGTAGTATTGTCAATTTGGTCGTCTTGGTCGTTGTAGCCCATATTGAAATCCCCAAGGGTGAGTACTTGGGTGGAACTTTTAAGGTTGCTAGATAATATAGTATTAATATCTTCATCGAAGGTGCCTATTGGGCCTGGAGGGCGATATATCCGGTGTATGTTAAGAGTTTGGGAGTTGGTAAGAGGGACTTTAACAGAGAGTAGTTCACAAGAAAGGATATTTATAGTAGTTACAATTCTCATGGTAAGGCTGCATTTGTGTATGATAGCAATACCCCCTCCTCTGGAGTTGGGTCGGTCGTGTCTCAGGATAGAATAATTATCTGGGACTGCAAGCATGAGCATTGGGCCAGCCGCCGGATGTAGCCAGGTCTCCGTAATAGCAAGGAGGTCGAGGTCTTCTTCGAGGATTAAGTGTGCAATTTCTGTTGCGTGAGCTACTAACGATCTAGCATTGATTAGCGCTCCCTTGATTTGGGGGCTCTCAGTAGGTTTTGGTAGTTGTGATTTGAGGGTGATCTTGTGTTAATTCAAGGTAACCCTGATTAGAGGGACTGTATCGAGGTATGGGGTTGGAGTTCTGGGATGAGTTAGGTTTAAGGGTAGGTAGGCTGGGCCGGGCAGTCGTGGTTCTTAGTCTCTGTAAGGTGGGCATAGAACGGGCGAGGGGCTCATAAATTGTAGCTAATCTGGCTCTGAGTCCTAAATTCCTATCAGAGGTGGAGCGGGGGAGGCTGGTGGGCAGCAGTGGCTGTAGGTCACCAATATGTGGAGGAGAGCTACTGGGTGACTTAGTGTTGATCATAGTCGAATACATAATGATAGGTGATTGGGGGATGACATGCTAAGCAGTGCTACGGTATTTATGAGGAGCAGGAGGCAGACAAACAAGCTAGTGCTCAAGGGACACATGCTAAGTAGTTTGTAGCAAATATTTAGAAGTGTGGGTGGTTGACCTAACTCTAGGACAAGAGCTCGGGCCTAGGCCGGTGCCGAGTTAGGCTCTCCCTAGACAAAGAGGGCTCACGGTGCATGAAGAGAGTAGCGCTAGTTGAGGAGCAGTGCCTGAGTTCGAGCTAACTCAGTTTGGCTGAGCTGCAATAGGGTGGCACCGCTACAATGCAATGAGGGGAGCACCTAAGTTCAAGTGACACAAATTGGCTATAATGCAATGAGGTTAGCACCTCCGTAACTTTGCTGGGGTTTCAGTAGGTTGCATTGGGTGTCTGCTCCTACCAATGTTTCTTCTTTCTGCCATGTCCCCCCTACGCCACCTGGTTTAAGAACTGACCACAAGCTGAACTGTAATTTATTGTTTTTCTCATTTTTGCCAGAATTATTTACGTATGGTGACAACACGAAAGATCACCAAAGGCCAAGAAATTTTCAACACCTATGGGCAGATGGCAAACTGGCAACTCCTTCACATGTATGGATTTGCAGAGCCATATCCTAGTAACACCAATGATGCTGCCGATATCCAGATGGAGACGATGCGCACTGCGGCAATGCAAGGTCGGTGATTACATATGCCAAGAGACCTATCCACCTTATTTGTAGTAAGGTCTGCTACATAATGTATTTCTTTACACAACTCTGGGTGGGTCTGTCATCGGATGATCGCAAAAGCTATCTGTAAAATATTTAAAGATGCACTTACGAGGGGCTTTATTAGAATATTGGAATTGGCTATCTGGGGTTGCAGTAGCTTGAAATAGTTAAGTAGCACTTTGTAGCAATGATATTGGTGCTAGTGCATGTGCCAGGGTCTTAAAGTAGTATGCAGTGTGTTGATTATTCAGACAATGATGGAACTTGGCAGTGGTCCGATTCGGGATCTTCCCCTGGATCAGCAAATGATTTGATCAACCAAATTGTCTCTAGTGTTGATATGCTTCATTGATGAGCACAATGGAAAGAGTGATTATCAGAGGGGTTTGGTAGGTGGGAAGGAGGAGTCGGACACAGAATGGACATTTCTATCGGCTTGATTCAAAATTATAAAGTAAATGCCTGTCTTACCCTATTGCTACAGGGATGTTTCCCTACCTAACCAAATTAACATGCTAGTCTGTCGCCAGGAAGTCCAACTCAAAAAATGTCCCCTGTCCAAAACCTAATTTACCTGACCCTTCCACTAATACTAATAACTGCAGTTTGCCTTTAACGGGATTCAGCTACTTCCTATGATAAGCTTCTGGGCACTAAGCACTTTAGAGTTAGCCTTTAGAATCTATTAAGGCATTTCATTCCTCAAACGGAATTGCAAGTTTAACTTATTATGTTTTTGCTTGACGTATTCTAAACTTATACCACACATCTGGAACATACGAACTCGCATAGAGCTCGATCATTGTCAACTTTATAACATCAGCGATTAGTGCGTTTGCTGACAGGGCACTACTCGCTCTATTTATAAGACTAGGCTCTATGACTTACCATACAGTGCTGTTCGGCAATGGGTATTACGGAGCCCCGTATGTGATCATTGTTTTAATGTATTACACTAATCCACAGAGGGTTGGCTTTAGATACCGTGCAAAGAATGTAACTAACAGTTTGTAATGTTAGTATGCACAACAATACCTCTGCAGACGACATAATCCATATAACCTTTTATTCAGCACAAGCACAACAAATTGCATGCTGTTACTTTCAAAAAATGGTGTGATCCACTGGAAACAAAGATTTAAAGACTGTTGACCTGTCTGAATAAATGGGCAGGATGAAAAAATATGCCTTTAATAAAAACGCATAAAATGGCCGTAACATTATACGTCCCTAACTATGAGCAGATACACCTTCTAGCACAGAGACTGTCCCTGAGACACAGAGCCCAACTTAAAAATAGACATAGGACTGTGTCCATTCTGGGTGAAAGGCAAACGCTCTTCTCTTTTCACTTTTCTTGAAACGTACACACTTTTAAAAGCGGTGGACACAGATGGGCAAAATCATGTGACCAAGCAACTAGTTGTTGCGAAACACGTCATTTTTGCTGCTGCCTCCCCTGACCACTCTTTGTGGAGCTGCACAGATGAATTTAACACATATATTTTTTTTAATTAAGGAGACATTTTAAATTCTACTTTGTGGACTCTGGTGACCATTCATTGACTGCGGGCTGTCACAGTGGAATACCCTGACTGAGAGTCTGACTCAAACCTGCTAGAGTGTAACACTGGCGAATGTTGGATAAGCGCTATGTGAAGCGTGAAACGCTACAGGACATATCCCATTGGTGTCTTGCCTCTGCGTGCATGTTTTGCTTTTTGTTTTTAAACTTTAAACTTGTTAGTCATTTGACCAAGTTTTTATTTCTTTTTTTGTTGTGGGCCGCTCTGACATTTTACACAGACTCGGAGTGCAGTTCTGCCACTTTGGCGCTCCTCCTTCATGTGTGCATATGATGGCATCTTGCATTTACCTTGTTCCTCACGCCACTGAGACCCATGCAGGAGTGGTTGGTGAAACAGTGGTCTCAGGCAAGTGGTCAGTGGGACGATCTAGTGGTCGTTTTGCCAACACTAGTACAGAATCTTCGCTGGTGGACAAGAAAAAATCTACTGACGGGGAAACCCTTGTATGATCCAGAAGTACAAGCGATTGTCACGACGGACGCATCACTTGCTGGGTGGGTGGGTCACTACCTTCACCACGCAGCTCAGGGTCTGTGGTCTCTCTCAGCAGCACAGAACCACATCAATCTGCTAGAACTATTGGCAGTATTCAAGGCCCTTCAGGCGTTCGAAACTCTCCTAGCAAACCAATCTGTGCAGATCCTGACAGACCGCACTACAGCAATGTTTTACATCAACAAACAGGGGGGCACGGAGTCTCCAAATCTGTCCAGGCTTGCGCAACACATTTGGAAATGGGCACTCAAACAGAAAATATTCCTATCATCACAGCATGTTCCAGGGGAACTCCACTCTCTCGCAGATTCATTGAGCAGAGATCCCCTACCAGAAGAACACGAGTGGCAGCTACACGCAGGGGTAGTAGAACACACCTTCTCTCAATGGGGTTTCCCCACAATAGACTTGTTCGCTACAAGCGAAAACAAACAATGCCCAGATTTCCCGTCCAGGTTCCCCCAGCCAGGCTCCAAGGGGAACGCCCTTTGGATGAACTGGTCAGGGAAATTTGCTTACACTTTTCCCCCCCAACACCTCTAATGAGGAAGGCGGTGAACAAGATCCACAAGGAACAGGTGACGCTCATCCTAGTTGCTCCTATGAGGGTAAGACAACCCTGGTATCCACATCTGCGCAAACTGGTGATGTGCAAGCCCATCAAACTCCCATGCCCATACAATTTGCTCACTCAGCACAGGGGACTAACGGTGCACCCTCAACCTCACTCCATGAACTTTGCAGCATGGCTCCTGAGGTCGTAGAGTTTGGACATCTTAATGTGCCACAAAGATGTATGGCTATCTTAAAAGAATTAAGAAAGCCTAACACTAGGCACTGTTATTTTGACAAGTGGAGGAGATTTGTAATTTGGTGCCAGTCTAAACAAATTAACCACATAGAATGGCCTCCTTCCCACATTCTAACTTATATGCTCCACTTGCTAGATGCTGGGTTAGACAGCATTTGCAGCTACATGGAGCTCAATACACACTTTCACTCAGCACTACTGCATTGACACACGTTCCAAGACAGATACACAAGTGGGAGAAGTGGTTCTAAGATATTTGTTCGCCCATGAACCTTCTCACATCCCACCACCACCACCTTCTAACACTGCTAGCTAAATCTATGAACAGCATGTGATCCAAGCAGATTCCACAAGTCTCAGAAGGGATACATTGCTAACCGTAATCGTATTTCTGATGCTTGTATCTGCTTAGATTCACATGCGCCCACCCTTCCTCCCCTCAGAGAGAAGGCGTATGGACGCTTATGAGCCTGTCTGATACATATCTGCTTGGATACAACTGTACTCGCGCTACACCTCATGCTAACTCATGTCAGAAAAATAACAATCTGGGGGACCTCGATGCGTGAGGGATCATGGGTACAGTGGACGTCACACTAGGGATAGTATTACTGGCACGCCCTGTCAACATCCCTTTTCGAGTTTCGAAAACAACTGTAATACTCTGCAGCTTCACTAGATTTCAGCCTATGCACAGCATGTGAATCTAAGCAGATACAAGCATCAGAAATACGATTACGGTGAGTGATGTATTATATATATCACAGTTTGTTTTTCGAAACTCGAAAAGGGGAGTCGAACCAGGGCGTGCCAGTAATACTATCCCTTGTGTGATGTCCCCTGTACCCATGATCCCTCACGCGTGTATGACCCTCAGATTGTTTTATTCCGCCATACTTGTCGGACGGATGTTGCCGAGTTCCCTTGGCATTAGCCAATTATACCAAAAATATTGTTAAAAAACGTCCCGTGTTCTCTTCCACCCTAAGCCGAAGATCAACGTCGGTGAAGAGTGAAGTGAGGGAACCAGCCGTTGAAAACTACACAACAGACTTTGGGCCTTTTGAAGGCCTCTGGCCTCGGCCCGGGCCTTGGAAGGCCTCTGGCCTCAGCCCTGTATAAGTAGGAGAGTGGGGGGTGGTCATAACTTTCCCACATTTATTTCCTACATATACCAGCCCGCTGCCAATTTCAGACATATGGAGAGTACTCCTTTCAAATTATGCCCTAAGTGCAACAGGAAGTTTCCCTGGGTAGACCAGCATAATACGTGAAATCTGTGTCTCCCACAAGACCATCCCAAGGCTACCTGTCGAGCTTGCAAGGTCTTCAAGCCGAAAACACTTGAGGACCGCTCCACTAAACGCTGGGCCCACTATGCCAGGCAACTAGAGGCCATGGACGCCGGAGGGTCATTTAGCGATGGCAGCAACGCCGCTGTATCGGACAGCGAGGGCAGAGGGGTGACTTCATACACCCACGCCTCCGACCCCAGAGGACTGGCTGGCGGCTCAGTTATGGGGACAACACCCGGCGGCATAAGCGCAACACACACCACTTCCACTGAACACATCAGCCCCGGCCGTGACTCGACACGCGTGTCAAGCGAAAGGCAAAGGAAGACGCTGAGAGAGCGGTCCAACAAATCTGTGTCCTCTGGGCGTTCCCGTTCGCGATTGCCTCATGACAAAGACCAACCGTCTGCGGTTGGAAAAGGTGTTGCTCTCCCAATACTCTCATAGGCCTGATTGTCAGACGATTCCGACCTCTATCCTCCCGAGATTCGATGTCCTTCCTCCAAGACCACCCCCGAATCTCGTACCACCTCCAATTCTCGATGCGAGGTGTCGGATACCACCTCTGAATATCGACGCAAGGCGCTAGATCCCTCGGAAGCCCCTAAAACCACTGGGAAACATTCCTCTAGTCATGGGAAGGGGGACAAACGACACAAAATCCTTCAGAACAACATGTTCATAAGGAGAAACAAAAGGACCCTAAATCAGTAGGAAAGTCCAAGGTCCCTGACCCTCCCACTAAAGGTAAAATCGTCCCTCCCACTGCTCAAGATATGGGCATGGAAGAGGAAACAGAAGATTTTGTGGTTATCCCTAGCTCTAGAGAATGGAATTCAGCAGACATCGATGGGGTTATGAGAAGAATGTCATTTTTTGCCTAATTATTTTCATAGTTATGCCAACACACCACCTACCTCTGCCCCTTCGAGGTCCAACGCCTCTCAACCCCCTGCTAAAAGACTCATGCCCCGGCGCAGGGCTTGGTCACAGACCCTTTGGTCATTGAACCTTACCATCCCGAGTCATATTGTGAGGAAGCAGAACTACAAATGGTGGAAGACCAGACAGGGGTCTGTTATTATGGGGACGACTAGGAGGCGGCGGATGAGGATGAGGATGAGGCTGAAGCCTACAATCTTGACTCCCAAATTCCTAAAGACCCCCCGCCCCCAGTGAATGACTCACCAGTAGATAATCAACCACTCCTCAATGAGGTACTGGCTAAAGCAGCAGCCCATTTTCATATTGACACACAAGGTGTCCAAGAGGACAGGGATTTTGCGGAGGAGATCCTAGGTGACAAGAGTCATTACTCAGGCTATCCCTATATTGAAATCTATCCAGCGTAGAATTGACCCCTCGCTGTTAACTCCAAATCTTACTTGTGCGGTTAATCCACAAGTTGAAAAACTATTCTGTGCTGCACCCTCGGATCCCCTGTACATTAGGGGTCAATTAAAACCGGACTCCCTGGTAGTAACAATCACCAGATAGAGGGTAGGTACACCACTTCCTCCTTCTGAAGCACCTCCCGATAAAGAGAGCAAAAGACTATATGCTCTGGGCAGGAAAGTTGTCTCCACTTCCGGCTATCCGGCACGAATTGCTAACAGTGCCACTCTTTTGGCAAGCTACAATTGCCATCAGTGGGGAAAAAGTAGCTGCTTTAGTGCCATCCGCACCTAAACCACTGAAGAGCCAGTTGGCTCATCTGGCAGCAGATGGTAGGTCCGTATCAGGATGCATACTGAAAACAAACTTTGATGCAGCAGATAATGCTGGCAGATTAATCGCAGAAGGCCTGTAATAAAGCGTCACACATGGTTAAGACAGACCCGAAACCCAAGCCACCCTTATAGACATGCCGGGAGAGCCGAACGTACTATTCGGCAAGGCAGTGGAGGAAGCCTTCAAAACAGCTAAGGACGAGTATACGACCCAGCCCTGCAGATAATGTGCGTAAGGAGCCTTTTTATGCATGTAATTATGGCAAATACACATGATTTCATGTTCTACTGCGTACCGTGTACGCTTTGATTTATTCATTTAAAAAACATACTTTCCACCACTTAATGGCACTGTAACGTTTCTTTTGTCAGCAGCATAGCCTTTCTTACACATGATGGTGAATTTCCAACTGAAAGACCAAATCTGTGACAGCTAAGCGAGCAACACAATAAAGCATGCACCCTTTTAAAATGTGTTCATACCCATAACATCTAATAGCTATATGCTAAAAAGTAAAGTTTGCTTTGATGTCCTAAGTCGAATATTCTTTAATAACCATACATAACACGCTGGAAGTTTGCGACAAATCTCCAAACCTAAGTGAGTTTATGCACAACTTATTTTTTGGGGCGTTTTTAAAGCGCTGAAAATGAAGTGGGTAAATCCAGGATGTTTTGCCTTTTGCATCTTCTAGTTTTTCCATGCAGGATGTGGAAAATAAAGGTACAGTGATATTTTTTTGCCACAAAATGCTGCTATAAGGATTTACATGTTATGATGCTTTACTATGCAAGTAAACTCTATAGGACATTATTATTGTAGGTCTTGACACCCAAAACTAAACGTTTTGTTCCAAGTAAAGCGCAGAAGAAGGTGGCCATGCCCATTTTGAAAGAGCGGGTTAAAATCCCAGCTTCGCTGTTTAGCGTAAGTGTGTGATGCTGGGCAAATAATGTAATCTCACCCTGACTTCAATTGCAAAAATTGAGTGCATATAAGTTTACACCCTTACAAAAGGACAGTTTTAATAAGTGTAGGGACACATTGGTGTATACTGGTGCTCCTCTGCTAGTGGCTCCAATACTGCTGCGTAGAATTGCATTATTGCTGCACTGGCCCTCCCCCATTCTTGTAACACTGGATTTAACAGGCAGACGTAGTGTCACCAGCCAGTCAGTGCACTAGAGATTCTAGTATAGCAGACTGTGGTAGAAGCAACATTTTCTCCCCTGTTGCTCCCAGCCACTGAAGGTGCTTGGGCCGCCAGAGTACTGCCCCACACTCTGCAATGCCCTGTTATGCTAGGATATTGAGTCTTGCATTGCACACCATCTGCCATTTTCACACTTTCTAGGACCTTCAGGTTCTGCAAGAAGTGGGTTTTTCAAACTCAAAGGAGAGAGCAGTTAACTGATTGTAACATTGAAGCTGCACTAGAATATTCTTATTACAATGAGTAATGAAGTTAGATGCCCCTACACAAGTAAGTTTGCCTTTCCTCCAAAGTCTCTGAAGTTATTACCTCTCCCAACATTTGAAGGGTTAGCCCCAGCCTACATATTAGCCTAGGTGCACCCTTGGATGTGCGCACTTGCATTTTGATAGGCAGGGAGGTGAGGGAAGTCTTTCCCCCAAACTGGCAGTGTTAAGTTTTACTGTGTGTGCGCTCAGAAAAATGTACTTGAAAAAATGTACAATGCCCAAACTTTGCATCCAGGTTCCCCCAGCCACGCTCCAAGGGGAAAGCATTATGGATGAATTGGTCAGGGATATTTGCCTATGCTTTTCCACCAACCCCTCTGTTGAGGAAGGTGGTGGACAAGATCCCCAAGGAACCGATGACGCTCATCATGGTTGCTCCTATGTGGGCAAGACAACCATGGTATCCACACCTACCTGGCGGTGTGCGACCCCATCAAACTCCTGTGCCGGTACAACCTGCTCTCCCAGCACAAGGGGCTAACAGTGCATCCTCAGCCCAACTCAATGAACTTGGCAGCATGGCCCCTGAAGTCATAGAGTTTGTCCATCTCAATTTACCCCAGAGATGTATGGATATTTTGAAAGAGTCAAGAAAACCAAACACAAGGCACTGTTACTATGACAAATGGAAACGATTTGTTATTTGGTGCCAGAATAAGCAAATCAACCCAGTTGATTGTACTCCTTCTAATGTTGTCACCTATATGCTCCACCTATAGGATGCAGGGTTAGTGTTTAACTCACTTAAAATGCACCTGGCAGCTTTATCAGCCTATACCACGTCGCATAACAAGGTGTCATGGTGGAAAGTGCCAGTTGCCAAAGCATTTATGGAAGGGGTAAAGAGACTCCACCCTCCAATTTCTAACCCCCCACCAGGTTGGGACCTTAATGTGGTACTCGCTAAGCTCATGGGACCTCCCTTTGAGCCCATGCACAAATCCAGTCTCAAACACCTGACTTATAAAACTGCCTTCTTAGTAGCCATCACCTCCATAAGAAGGGTCAGTAAAATTCAAGCTCTGTCATTACAGGATCCTTTCTTTACTATTCATAAGGATAAACTGGTTTTACGCACTCACCCAAAGTTCTCACCTAAGTTCATTTCCAAATTCCATGTTAACTAGTCTATTGAGCTACCGGCCTTCTTCCAAGAACCCAAGAGATCTGCTGAGGTCAAACTCCACACACTAGATGTGAGAAGGGCGGTCCTCTACTATGTAGACAAGACCAGACCGCTAAGAAAAACAGATCAGCTGTTCGTCTCCATAGCTCCAGGCAGAGAGGGAGAATGCGTCTCTAAAAATGCCTTCTCTAAGTGGATAGTCAGATGTATCCAACTGTGCTGTTCCCTTTCAGATAAAACTCTGCCTTTTACGCCGAGAGCCCACTCTACAAGAGGTACTGGAGCCACTCTGGCTTTCATTGCAAATGTACCCCTTGACAGCATTTGCAAAGCAGCTACATGGAGCTCTATTTACACCTTTACTCAGCACTACTACATTGACACTCATTCCAAGACAGATGCTCAAGTGGGAAAGGCGGTTCCAAGACACATGTTCGCTCATGAACCTTCTCACATCACACCTCCCTTCTAACACTGCTCGCTAATCTCTGCACAGCATGTGATCTAAGCAGATTCCACAAGCCTCGGAAGGGATACATTACTCAGCATAATTGTATTTCTGATACTTGTATCTGCTTAGATTCACATGCACCCGCCATTCCTCCCTTCTGAGAGAAGGCGCATGGATGCTTATAGTCTTATCTATCTTATCTGCTTGGATACTCTGTACTCGCGCTACTCCTCATGCTACCTCATGTCAGGAAAAAATACATTCTGAGGGTCTTACATGCGTGAGGGAATCAAGGGTACCGGGGACGTCACACTAGGGATAGTATTACTGGCTGGCACGCCCTGGTTCGATGCCCCTTTTTGAGTTTTGAAAAACAAACTGTAATACTCCGCAGCTTCCACTAGATGTCGGCCTATGCACACCATGTGAATCTAAGCAGATACAAGCATCAGAAATATGATTACGGTGAGTAATGTATCATATATATATATATATAGTTTGTGGAATCTGCTTAGATCACATGCTGTGCATAGGCCGACATCTAGTGGAAGCTGTGGAGTATGTTTGTTTTTCGAAACTCGAAAATGGGCGTCGACATAGGGCGTGCCAGTAATACTATCCCTAGTGTGACGTCCACTGTTCCCATGAACCCTCACGAGTGTAGGATCCTCAAATTGTATTTTTTATGACATGAGGTAGTATGAGGAGTAGCGCGAGTACAGATTATCCAAGCAGTTAGATAAGACTACAAGCATCCATGCGCCTTCTCTGAGCGGAGGAAGGGCGGGCGCATGTGAATCGAAGCAGATACAAGCATCAGAAATAAGATTACGGTGAGTAATGTATACCTTCTGAGGCCTGTGGAATCTGCTTAGATCACATGCTGTGCATAGATTAGTGAGCAGTGTTAGAAGGAGGTGGGATGTGAGAAGGGTCATGCAAATGGTGTCAAGGAGTAAATTTGCAATGAAAGCCAGAGTGGCCCCAGTGCCTCTTGTAGAGTGGGCTCTTGGCGTAAAAGGCAGAGTCTTTTCAGAAAGGGAGTAGCACAGCTGGATACATTTGACTATCCATTTTGAGATGGCACCTTTTAGAGACGCAATCTCCCTCTCTGCCTGTAGATACGGAGACGAACAGCTGGTCTGTCTTTCTTAGCGGTCTGGTCTTGTCTACATAGTAGAGGACCACTCTTTGCACATCTAGAGTATGTAGTTTCACCTCAGCAGACCTTTTGGGTTCTTGGAAGAAGGCCGGTAGCTCAATGGACTGGTTAACGTGGAATTTAGAATTTAACTTAGTTGAGAACCTAGGGTGAGTGTGTAAAACCAGTTTATCCACTGGCATGTCGATAAGAGAAGCCTGGGTCTTGGGTTTAAACCCTGACTGTCTGAGCCAAGCGTGTCTGCGATGAGCGGGCCTGCATAATCTGCGGCGTCAATGATCGCCTTTAGAATGCACCCAGACACCGATCTACCCTCCGACACAAGCTACCCTCCTCCGCAGCTTCCACTAGATGTCGGCCTATGCACAGCATGTGAATCTAAGCAGATACAAGCATCAGAAATACGATTATGGTGAGTAATGTATCCCATATATATTAACAAAATACTTTGTTAATGGGACATTATGGGTAAGTTACACCAGTAAAAACCTATAAAATTAAATGGAAAAACATTGTTACAGGGACGTTATGGTTACAGGTAAAACCGAAAAACCTCAGAAATTCGCTAGTTATGGTAAGGTAAGCAACCATAACTCATGCCAGCGCTGTGATCTGCTAAGACTAACGCCCATGACATCAAAGATGACATCACAAACCATGACGTCCCTTTAACAATGTTTTTTGTTAGTGAATTTCATAGATTTTTATCAGGGCACTGTAAACATAACATCACTTTAGCATAGTGTATTTAAAAATGATGCTATGTTTGTAGTACCGCACCTTCACCATAATGTCCCTTTAGCAATATTTGTTGTGGCCGATTATGATATAAAGCTCCTTTCAAAGTATCACAATGTAAGTGGCAATGAAGGGAGGCAGTGCGCCGCGCATCGTATACCCTCCACACAATTGTATGCTAAATGGAAGGAACCATGGTATTGTGGAAAACACTGCAGTGGAAACGGGCAGAAATGGGTGGCTGTTGAAACAGATGGTTGTGCGTGTTGCAGTGCGTTTTCAAGAGCGCAAGTGCGCAACAGCAAGCACAAATATTATTCCTGTACTTCCAAAAAGGGCAGCAAGGCAATGTGTGTAGAGCGTGCAGAATTCGGAAATGCAGTAATATTAACAGGAACGCTATTTGTGGGGAAAACTGTTTGTGCTGTGAAACGATAGATTCCCATTTGTACAGTACGACAATGGCACAAGTTGTAAAAAGACAAATACACTTCTTCACAATATACCATACTTTCTCCATTGCCGGACCAAATAAAAAATAACGCGCCTACATGGGTGACTGCATAATGGGATACAAAATTATGCAGGAGTTCAGAAACAGAAGCATTACCTGGCCTACTGCCTCCCTCAGCACAAATGGCACTGAAAATCATGTTACATGGTGTTCATTTGTCCCTCCACAATCGACAACAATAATATCGTCGTGATTGCGTGTCACCAAAGTTTTACACAGACAAACCAAAAGCAATCACTTCATTGTTGGTGCTCCATACGCGTACACATCCACATGATACACTCCACACAACTCCCACCGGACTCTGTTTTCCATTCACTGTCAAGTAATGTATGTGCAAATCACCCAGAAAGCATACGCTGTTGCTCGTACAACACATAACCATAAGCTCAACCTCTGCATTTAGGTCGACAAATAAACTGTATACCACAGTCTGTGCGTGCACTCCACACCCAGAAAGCTTATTGCACAATCCTGTATGCTCCAAAGTCCCAAATATAAGGTGGCCATGTGCAAAAGGGGCATATATTACACATACAACCCTGCAACTATCATATGTCCGCATAGGAGTAGGGGAATAAATGTCAACCAGGGTAGGGGATGTCCTTTATAGTGGTGGCTCTTTAAAAAAGCAGTTTTTAAAAAAAAAAAAAATTTAAAACAGCTGCGACAGTAATAACTCTTTTATTCGGGCTTTTATAATTGTTTTTATTTGTTGCACTGCACCTCACATTCCTACAATAGTGTCTTCAGTGCAGCTTGTAGATTGGAAAACCAAATGTCATTGCCACTGGGTGCGCATATCGATAACCATGTTGTCATTGTCACAGGAGTACATCCCAGCAGCATACAAAAAGTTAGATATGCTTCTGTTGATAAGACGCCTTCCCACCTCTGGCTGCGGACAACATTCGTTGGGATAGTTATATACTGGACTTAGTGGTATACATGAGAAAAGCACCTTCGCAGTGGCAAAAATGTGCTGCACTTCTTTCATCATCTTTTTGAGTTGATGGTACACACTTACACAAGCTATGGAACCCAAAAGCAATGCTCCATAATGCAGTACCACAACTTGTACAGTACCTAAAGTGGCCATTTGTCGACATTCTGCAAGCAAATGGTCGAAAGTACAGACAGCGACACCGCACCACAAAGGCTCCGTCGTTCAAATTGCCATTAAGGCCTCGGCATACTGCAGCAGATCTAGCACAAAGCGATCACCCACTATGAAAACTGTGCGTCTCGCCATCTCTGCTAGCCTCGCTACACAGAGTAATGTAACAAAATGTGGCTGTCCTTTCCTGTGACGCACACTCTAACCACCTGATTGGGCAATTGCAACAATCGCATTTCCATTGGCCAGCATGTTCAAAAGTGCAGAATGTAGCACGTGCGCCTTGCAAAGTATCGTAAGGACTGCGCCCCAGTAAATCATGAACAGTCGTCATTCCCTTTCCACTATCCTCTTCCCTCCACGCCCTTATTAGGTAGCGCTAAGTACTCACACACGCATCCACCCATGCCTTCCAAGACTTCAGCATTTTACAATGTTAGTTCTTCAAACGACTTCATATGTACCGTTACAAAATCAGCCTGCACGTGTGCTGTTATTGGAAAGCACTTCCAGTGGAAAGTTCATTGAAACATTGTAGGAGTTATACATGCAAATTCATCCACATAAGCAACCATCAACACAAAAACATACGAAATAAGTTTTTGCAGTATGTTCACAACTCTGTTATAAGTGCCTCTGTGAACGATATCTGCCTCTAAGCATCCCCTATCTGTTTAAAAACCGTACTGATGTTCCTCCCATATCCTACCATAAACTGGCAATTTGGTGGTATGTGATTGCAACGTTTTTATTTACCCATATCATACACTATATTAGTGGAACAGAACTCTGTTTTTTCCTTCCGACAATGCTGGGAAAATTGTTCCCCACTAACACACCTACTACATAACTCGTAAAAAGAAGGCACTAAAGCCACCACTAAATGTATTTTAGCAACCTACAGTCACTTTCCAAAAGGTCAGTGTCTGCTCGGCTGTCATGCTTTGTACGCTGCACTGTTGCCACAGGCTCTTTTTAAATCTGCCAGCTTCCACTCTGCGCCCTCATCAACTCATCCATACGAATAGTGCGCAACTTGTCCTTGGCTGAACTGCAGGGATCGTATCTCTGCTGGACTAAAATGTCTGCAATAGCTCACAGTGGCTGCGAACAATAAAATAAAAGTGATGTGCATTATGCAGATGGCCTTCTGGTGTCTGGGACCTCAATACCTTGCACTCTTACTTCCTAAATATCTGCTTGCTCCAGCTCTTCCCTCATGCGCCTCATACTCCCTCGGGGTCAGTTGCTTCTACACGCAAGCAGATGTTGGTAGATTTGTTTCTTCTGCTGGGGCCTCCCTGTGAAATTCGCTCTGTCTCCCTGAACCTTGAGGAGAAGCATTGTAGGGTCTGAAAGCGCCTGAAAACCTTTCCATGTGCTTCTTCTTTTTCCCCCTCCTCTCCCCTACTCACTTCCTGCACTGGTTTCCTACCCACCCTATAATCTGTTCCCCAGGCCACCTCCCTCCCTACAGTTCCATGCTTGCACTGGCTTTCTACCAACCCCCGAACTTGGGGAATGTTTTCTATAACCCTAACATTCCAACCACCACTTCATGTCTACACTGATACCAAAGCTTGTGATTTAGCAAGTGTCCTATCCGACTTTGGCCTCACCCAACATGTCAATGAATCTACCCATATTAAGGGACGCACATTATACTGGGTTTCAGACATGAACTGCGCATTAAATATAATCTGTGTCGCCATGTGCATGGTCCGACCATCATAAAATAACATTCTCTATCAACTCTTGCCCACCCATAGACAAACCCTGTACCGCGCCACCCACCTTCACTCGCAACAAGAAGGACATCACAACCGAGAAACTACTCCCACTCACCCTCCCTTTTTTGAACTCGGTTTCCTCCACCTGCGCTGACCCTACTGTCCTTGTGGACACCTACAACCGAGCGATGTTAAAAGCCCTTAACTCCATTGCCCCAATCAAACAGCGCAAAGAAAAGCCGCGCAACCACCTTAATTCTTGGTTCACCCCACACCTACTAGAAATTTGCAAAGATAAACGAAAAGCAGAGTCTCTCTGGAGAAGTTCTCCTATGCCAGTAAATAAAATTAACCTACTATCCATCACTCTCTCATACAAGGAAGCCATACTAGCGGCTAAAAAAGAAGTGTACAATAACAGGATTATACAAGCACAATCCAACACTAAGGAACTCTTTAAAATCCTCAAGGAATTAGAGTCCCCAGTTGCTCCCCTTGACACGTGTACCCCTTTACACGTGTACCCCTGACACCGAATGGTGCGCCAACATACAAAAAGCACTACTAAACAAAATCACTACACTCCAAGCTAAAATCAACGCCAAAAAAACCATCTCTTGGACTCAGCAGGTAATCTCCAATCCTACAACATCCCATCCCCTAAACACTCCTTCAAACCTTTTAGCTTCTCACCTCTCACCACTAAGGAAGTGGAAAACATCATTATGAAGTTAAAACCATCCAATTGCCAAGGTGACGCCTGCCCAGCACCAGTCGTAAAGGAAGCAGCACACGACCTCGCTCCCTTCATCACTTCCTTCATCAACTCATCCTTTAAATCTGGCATAGTACCAAACAACCTCAAGGATGCTTGGGTAATCCCCTTGATCAAAAAACCTAACCTAGACCCTAGCAATCCCACCAACTATAGGCCTATCACCATGGTGCCTTACCTCCTCAAAATCTTGGATCGTGCTGCGTATCTCCAAATTCAAGATTATCTCGATACCAACAACCTATTAGGACTCAATCTGGCTTCCGCCCGAGACACGGCACAGACACAGCTCTGATAGATCTAAAAACCCAAATTGAGGATCTAAGGACAAGGGCAAACGAGCGCTCCTACTCCTACTGGATCTCTCTGTGGCCTTCGACTTGCCGCCCACTTTTCTGATGCAGCTACCGCATGGATCAGCTCATTCCTTGCAAACAGATTCATGAGGGTCTTCTCATCACTTGCCGCCGCTGACCCAGCTCACGTCCCCTGCGGAGTCCCTCAAGGCTCATGCCTATCACCGACGCTGTATAACGTATTTACTAAACCACTCTTTGATATTCTTGACCATCTGGGTGTCACTTACACAAATTATGCGGACGACACCCAGATACTCATCCCTATCACTGGTGATTATGTAACGGACGCCAAAACACTTAATGCAGTTTACACTGTCATCCAGGCGTGGATGGCCTACCACAGGCTCTGCCTAAATGATGAGAAAACTGAGTTACTCATCCTAGGCTCTCAGTCCAAACTCGCAAAACTTGACAGTGTATATGAGGCCTTCAACATTAATGGCAACATCATCAAGGTTACCAATGTCACTAAAACCCCTGGTATTTACCTAGATTCCACCCTCTCTCTCAACAGACAAACCAACTCAGTAGTCTCAGAATCCGCGTATACGGGTAAACTTATCACAGCTTGCCGTCCCTTCTTAACAATGGGCAACTGCCTTATCCTTGCCAGAACCCTCATCTTATCAAAAATTGACTACTGCAACGCCCTTTACATCGGAACGAGCCAAAGAAACATTGATAAACTTCAGGTAACCCAGAATAACACCATTAGGGCTGCTCTTAACATACAAAGGCACGCCCACATCTCATCCACCAGCGCAACATACATTGGCTTCCCATTGCACGGCGTATCGCCCTCAAAACACTTGTTCTTAGCCACAAAGCACAGAATAATGCTGCACCGGCATACCTGTCAGCGCGCTTCACTCAACACACAGCCTCCAGACCTTTAAGATCTGCACAAGCGCACACACTCATCATTCCCAGCTTCAAACTGCCAGAGGTTCGAGCTTCCCAGTCCTGGCGGCGAAGCTCTGGAACTCCCTACCTAATGAGCTCAGGAATGTACCCTCCCTCCAATCCTTCAAAAGCAGAACAAAACACTGGCTCCACGAGCAAGACGTTATGACGGCCACTCCTATGTAACACTGGCTGCATGCTGCACCTTCCAGACTACCTTGTATATACTGCAGCTGTATATTACCCTGTAAATGTATGTATATATTTATATATGTTTATGTATATATAATTGTAACCTTTAACTGCCTTCTGTAACACTTTCTTGTAACTATCTTTCTAAACATGCGCCCTGATGCCCGTGGGCAGGCTGCGCAATATAAATATACAAATACTATCCTTGCACTTGCCAGCACTGGCCGTAGTTGCATGGTATTCTATTTGTTTATTGTTCCCATGTACTGCACTTTGCCCTCCCTCTTCACTTGCACACACTCGATGTCAGCTGGCCTAGAGGAATCAATGTCTGTGTGGCCTCCGTTCCGCCTCCCTTTCCTCAGTGTGCCTTCACACACTTGTGTGTAGGCGCGATACAAAGGGCACAAAATACCATTGCACATCATATCATATGATGCACACACTGCGTTTTCATAACATGATGCCTACCACGTACCTTGTACACTTCAAATTATGGTCTTCCCACTGTAAAGCATGTACTACAAATGTCAGAAAAGTGATCCCACAAAAGCAGCAGGGAATGTATATTAGCAATGTTAAGCAAGTGTGTGCAGTGCATGCATACAAACAGGATGCATGCCCCTTACCTTGCACACTTTCACCATAGCCTCCTACATTTATCGGTACAAACACACCTTCTGTCAGTGTTTATGTACACGCCACAACCAGCAACCACATTGCCCAATGGCTTAGCCTCCACAGAGCCAATGCCATAGCTGCCATCCTAAAAAGAGCCGGATGTGCCACATCTAATCCTCAAAGTCTCGCGGAATCCGGAGGAGTGTTTTTGGGGGAGGGGGGAATGTGAAACGGTGGGGATTGTGTCTTTAGGATTGCCTCTAAAAGCAGTATTTATTTTCTTTTTGTCGTGTTTTTTTATGTACGTGCATTCATACATTTTTTTTCTTGTTTTTCTTTCTTTTGCTCACTGTCTGTTTGCTTTTCCTCCTGACATTTTTCTCGACCGAAGATGAACACTTATCTTACATTTCTACAGAATTCTCTGCAACGCTTCATGCAAACACAACACCATTGACAATGGAGGTTAAAATAAAGCCATTTCCTTGAAACCACTGGAAATCCTGCTGGTTAGTAATGCTTTCATAGTCGGTGCAAAACATCCCAGCACTACACATAAAGTTGCACATGCTTCTGTTTATCTAACATCTCCCGACCTCTGGCTGTGGACAAATTACACAGGCATGCTCCCATTGTCCTCTTGATGTCATCGATGAGAAAATCACCTTTGCAGTAGGAAATATCTGCATCACAGCTGTCATCAACTTCTTTAAATAAGCGAGCAAACATGAGCACGACATGTGCCCTAAATGTAGTCCTTCAAAATGCACGACCACCACATCTACCGTACCAACAGAGGCCACACATTTGCAAAGAAGATCCATGAATTCAAAACCCCACTCATAAACTGTGCCCCAAAAAGCCTTCACTCGCCAGTATCGAACCCTCTTTCCACGGCATACCTGTGCAGATCGTGCACAAAGATATCAACGACTACAAGCACTCGCAGTCTGTCCATCTCTGCTAACCTCACTGTATCGAACTTTGGGCAAATATGTCACCGCCCCTTCCGGTGAACCACACCCTCGAATCCTCATTGAAGAATCCCCACAGTTCCATTTGCGAAGGCTCCATGCACAGAAACATGTGCTTTCCCAGCTACAGCTAGGGCACGCCCCAGTAAAGCAGACACAATACTACTTCCTTTTGTACTCAAAATTTCCAACACTCCCTTTGTGGCGCCTATTGACAAGTTAAACATTTCAGAAACGCCTGCACCAATCGCAAACTGAACCTCAGCATTGCACACTATCATTTCTGTACACAACTCCATATTTCCTGTTAAAAACTCTGAGAGCACGTTCCCTCTGCTTCCAAAGCCCCTCCACCACATTTTCCTACAGGATGCCCTATTTCAGCATACACAATGATCCTTTAGCCATGCACACAACAGTCCACCCTTGCCCACACCCAGCACAACACTATTAATCCATGCATGCAACCATGTGGGCAGCTAACATTGTGCACAAATGTAACATGTGTAGCGGCGCTTCAACCCAACTCCTTCACACCATAAAGCACCCATTCACGAGAACAGGTCGCAATTAGCAGCATCCACAAACATACCACAGCCTCCATCATCCCTACCCACTGCCATTCCCAAAGTATTGTCACGACCAACCTAACCACAACATTTTCACAACATTGGCCCTAATTCAACAAATCTGCACACAGCATAGTAAACAACCCATACAAGCTACACTTCAACCATACCCTCTGCCATACTGCCATTGTGCACACACAGCACTCAGTGCCCGCACTGTGTGACTTTTCATTGCACCATCTCCAATCACACATCCAAAACTTTACCATGTTCTACCAGCGACCTCACCTGCGGAACCAAACATACACACCTGCTAGCTCACTTCTGATGCTCTATGTCGTCTGAAATGTACTCCACAACCATTCTTTACAGGCCACCACCCTCTACCAGATACACAGTCAAAATTATATTAGTGGAGTGAGTTTCCTCAAGTCCTATTCTCTTCAATGCGTAGCCTACGGCCATGCACCCAATAGGCTAGGCCTTGAACACAGGCACTGAAACTTAATGCCACCATGCATGTGACCATATCAGCAACTACGCCAATCCAGATACACACCACTGCCACCAGCACTCCTACCCAACCTGCACACGCATCCACCAATCACATACTGAACCTCTGCATTGCACCCATTCACGAAAACAGGTCGCTATCAGGAGTATCCACCAACATACCAGATCCACCACCACCACTACCCACAGCCATTCACAAAGTATTGTCGCTACCAACCTACCCACAGCCTTTTCACAACATTGGCCCAACTTCAACAAATCTGCACACAGCATAATAACCAAGCACATTTAAGGTGCACTTCTACCATATCATCTTCCAAACTGCAGTATGTAAACCCAGCACCCAGTGCCCACAATGCGTAATTTTTCACCTCACCATCTCCAATTACACATCAAAAACCTTACCATCATGTTTCACATGCTGCCTGTTGCAGATGCAATGTTACCATGTATGCTCCTGTGCGCTGTTAATAAATAAACAAATAACATTTTTTTTAAAAATCTTTACCATCTTGTAACAGTGTCCTCACCTGCGAAACAAAACATGGACGCATGGCAGCTCACTTCTCCTGATCTCTTGCGTCTGAAATGTGCTCCACACCCATTCATTACAGGTCACAGCCCTTTAACTGCTGCAGAATCCAAAATGCATTACTCCTGTGTGTGTCCTAAAGTCCTAGCCTCGTCAGTGCATGGCCCATGACCATTGGCCATGCACCCAACAGTCTAGGCCTTCAACACTCACTGCTACATAATGACACCATCCATTTCACCATGTCACCAACTTCGACTAGCCACATACACAGCACTACCACCAGCACTCCTACCCAACCTACGCACCGCCATGGAACTATGCAGCAACAAATTGCACCAGTCACTCTGTCCTGCACCCCTGTGAACTTTCATGCACATACTATGGCCGTCCCCACTTCCATTCCCAAAGTATTGTGTCACTGCCAAACTACCCACATTCGATTCGCAACACTGGCCTACTGCAGCCAATGTGCACACACCGCACTATGCAAGAACCACCCTGTACCGGATGCACACCCACACTTGCGTTACTGCGGTGGGTATGCTAAAGCCCTACCCTCTTCAGTTCATGCCCTACAGTGTACGGCCTTCGCCCATGCACCCAATAGTCTAATCCTTCCACGGACCGAACGCTACTTCCTGCACCCATGCATGCCACCATGTGCCCAACTACCGCATTCCATCCGCATAGCACAGCCACCTGCGCTCCCATCCAACTTATGTAATGTGCAATTCATTCCCCTTCTAAAATTGATCTACAACAACTCACCATGGAAAGAGGTTGCCGGAAAGAGGTCACGGCAGAAGCTATCGGGCCGTTGCTACACCTGCCTCCAATAACCACACAAAGTACTCGCCTGTCTAGCTACCCGCGACTAGACGCAGTATGCGCGAAAACTGCAGGCACTCCTCCGTCGTCTTCCACCTGCCTACATATGTCACATGAACCACTTCTCACCCCACCCATTCCCTCCCTTCTTGCCACCAACACATGGCGTTCGGTATATTTTCCAGAGCCTTCCGCCGCCGCACTGTCCTCCGATACACCATGGCAGTGTTTCCCAAACACTTTGATGCACAGCACACTTCCCTCCAGCCAACCACCGGCCGCGTCCAACATTCGCCGACATCACGGCGTACCGCAGGCCAATGACACTTCGGTCCGCGGAGCGAACAGGGAAATGGGACCGTGGAGCCGACCCCGATATCACTACTTTTTTGGGATGTATACTTCAGTAATTTGCAACAAAAGTACTGGTCGGATTTCCACCAAACACACAAAAGCACGCTTTCTGACCCAAGCCCCTGCTCCTGCCGCAAATTTAGTGAAAATCCGTCCAGCCGTTCGGGCTGTAGCCGTGTGTAAAGTTTTTCCCCATTCAGTCTATGGGGGGGGGGGGAATTGGGACCCCCCCTTTAACTTTGACGCCCCTCAAAAAAAAAAGGGGACGTCGACAAGGCGTGCCATTAATACTTTCCCTAGTGTGACGTCCATTTTACCCATGATCCTTCACGCGTCGAGGTCCCTCAGATAGTTTTTTTCCACCATTCTAGACGGATGCTTATAGTGGAGTTCCTCTTTCGGCTTATAGCCATTTAATATTATCAAATTACAGATAGTTTCTTCTTACTATCCTTTATATCACCGAATATCGAAACACCAGACGCCGGTGAAGGAGAAGAAAAACAACAGTCGAAAGACTCCCGCAACGGATCAGTTTTGGCTTTGGAAGGCCGCTACAGGCTTCGGCCCACACAGTAGGGAGAGAGGGGGAGGTCATTTTAGAATGTATATGCCCCTTTTCTTACAACCTTGTCATTCCGTTATGGACAAGACCCCCTTTACTTTTTGCCCCAAGTGCAATAGGAAGTTTCCGTAGGTCGATAAACCCCTTGTGTGTAACCTGTGTCTCCCGCAAGACCACATTGAGGGTTCTTGTCGAGCGTGTAGGCTCCTCAAGCCCAAGAGGTTGAAGGACCGATCTACTAAACTCTGGGCCCACTACGCCAGGCAACTCGAGGCCATGGAAGTAGAGGGTGCCTTCAGCGACGGCAGCAACACCACGGTATCACACGGCAAAGGCAACAGGGTTACTCCGGTTACCCAAGCGCAGGCCCCCAACCTCGGAAGACAGGCCGGTGGCCTTGTTATGAGGAGAACACCCGGCGGCGGAAGCGCTATCACTTCATCCTCCACTAAACACACAACCCAAGGCCGAGACTCGACACACGTGTCGAGCGGACGGCAACGCACAACATCTAGGGAGAGGTCCATGGAATCTCAGTCCTGGGCACTCTCGATCGAGATCGTCAGATGACAGGCTCTGGCCATCGAAGGACGGTACACACGTCACGCAGAATTCTCCCACCGGGGGCCAATCGACCGCAGACGAGGCTCCGGTTCAGCAGGCACCCGAAATTCGACATTCTGCGTCAAGTCAGCTACAAGACCCCATACAGTCGGGGAAACACGCTTCAGGGGGCCAGGGTAAAGAGAGGGAATCTAAGAAAAAGTCCTCTAAGACCCCTCACAGGGAAAAATCCTCTAAGACCCCTCATAGGGAGAAATCTCAGGGTGTTGGGCCCAAACAACCTGGATCTCATGATTCTGTCTTCCACCCTGAAAAAGGCGGCTCATCCTTCTACCTTACTTCCTCCCACAGATGAAGATTTAGGGCTCCCTTCTCAACCATTGGTCATCCCTAGTTCTGCCCAATGGTCGGCTGAAGATTTAGACCGGGTCATGAGAAGGATGTACTTCGTGGCCAACTTCTATGAAAAGGACCCTGACTATTTCAAAGTTTCCACTGCACTCACCCCACTACAGTACCCTCTGTGTTGCAGATCCCTGCTCAACCCCCTGCTAAGAGGCCTCGCCCCGAGAATCCAGTGCAAGGCACAGTCCTTGACCTTTATGACCCGGACTCCGACCATGAAGACCTCTCTATTCAAGAGGCAGCAGACCCTTATTACGGGGATGAGGACCCTGAGGTTGACCCCGAGACAAATATGTATCTCATGGACTCCCCTGTTAATCAGGACACCCCCCCCCCCGGTCATGGACTCGGCCATTGACAACCCCTACTAAATTAAGTGCTCGTCAAGGCGGCAGAGCATTTTCAGATACCTACTCGGGAAGTACAACATGACAAAGATTTTGTAGAAGAAATCTTAGGAGATAAGGCTCTTATGCAGTTTATCCCTCTCCTCAAGTCCATTCAGCGAAAAATAAAGCCACCGCTAGAGACCCCTAATATTACGGGGGCAGTGAACCACCGCATAGAGAAACTGTTTAGACCTGTCCCTTCTGACCCGCTATATATAAGAGGGCAACTGAAGCCTGATTCATTAGTTGTTACTACAACAAGGGAGAGGGCTGGTACTCCCCTAGCTTCCTCTGAGGCCCCGCCTGGCAAGGAAAGCAAGAGACTTTCCACAATGGGCAGAAAGGTGGCCTCCTCCGCGGCATTCCACACTAGAATTGCTAACAATTCTACCCTGTTGGCCAGTTAAAACTGCCACAAATGGGATGAGGTCTCGGCCTTACTATCATCGGTCCCAGAACCACTTAAATCTCAGCTTGCCCAGGTGGCAGAAGGCAGGGCAGTGTCATGCTGCTTATTATAAACCAATCTTTACGCTGCGGACAACGCAGGCTGGATAATAGCAGAAGGGTTGCGCCAATCAGGTTTTAAACCAGAGTCGCAAGCTACCCTTATCATGCCTGTTGAGCCCTATGTGCTGTTTGGCAAGGCTGTCGAGGACGCCTTAATGATGGCCAAAGAAGAATACGATACTCTCAAGTCATTGGGTCAACAGACCAATAAACCTATTGGCTAGAGGGGAAACGGGAATTGTCGTCGCTCACACAGCCAAAATTCACAGTGAGGTTCCACCAATAGCCAGAGCCAAGGTGGTACTGCCTGGGGAAACAATCCGGGTCAGTCCTCCCAGAATTACCCTAGAGGAGCGTGCAGATCCTGTGGTCGCGGTGGGGGCAACTCCTCCTGAGGTGGCATCCCACCTCAAAGCAGTGACTATCCGCTCCAGGTGCCCTCCTATGCCTCTCCAGTAGGAGGGTGTATATCCAGCTTCAACCACGCATGGGAGGAAATCACTGCAGACAGATGGGTGCTGTCCACAGTAGCAGGCGGATACTGTATAGAACTTCTCCAACATCCCCACAATCACCCACCACGACAGAAGACCCACTCAGAAGAACATCAGTGTATACTCCTTGAAGAGATGGCCACACTTCTATTAGAAAACGCCATTGAAGTCGTCCCAGCCAACCAGGTAAACGGGAGTATTTATTTGTTACTTCCTTATGCCAAAGAAAGATCCAACGATGCAGCCAGTATTAGATTTGCACCCTGCAAACAAATATGTCAAACCACAAAAGTTCTGCATGACTACGTTACAAGAGGTAATCCCTCCACTAAAAAAAGGGGGATTACATGGCAACATTGGATATGAAAGATGCCTATTTTCACAGAAGATTCTTGCGTTTCAAGATAGCGAACCAGTACTACCAATTCAAGGTGCCGCCATTCGGAATAGCCTCAGCTCCAAGAGTATTCACAATGGTACTGGCGGTGGTGGCAGCACACCTGCACAGGGAGGCAATTCCAGTGTACCCTTACCTGGACGACTATCTCATTACGGGGGAATCCCCCCTAATTTGCAGACAAAACATTCAGAGTACAATCAACCTTCTCTTTCAATTGGGCTTCTCCATCAATGAGAAAAAGTCAAACCCAGTGCCAAGCACTTCAAAACAGTTCGTAGGAGTTTTCTTAAACACAGAAGAGGGGTTGGTCTTTCCATCAGAGGAAAGAGTACAAAATGTGTTACTGCAAATACCACATCAGGCCGGCCGTCGGATAAGGGTGTGGAAAGCTGTGCGTTTAATAGGCATGATAAGGCATGATGGCATCCTGCATTTACGTAGTTCCCCACGCGCGCCTGCGTATGCGTCCCATGCAAGAGTGGTTGGCGAGACAGTGGTCTCAGGCAAGCGGTCAGTGGGACGATCTGGTGGTCATTTCGCCAACACTTGTACAGAATCTTAGCTGGTGGACAAGACAATCTAACGAAAGGAAAACCCTTCTATGGTCCAGAGGTGCAGACGGTTCTCAGGACGGACGCCTCACTGGCGGGGTGAGGGGCTCACTATCTTCACCAAGCAGCTCAGGGTCTGTCGTCTTGCACTGTAGCTCAGAACCACATCAATCTGCTAGAACTTCTGGCAGTATTGAAAGCCCTTCACGCATTGGAACCCCATTTAACAAACCTATCTGTGCAGATCCTAACAGACAGCACTACAGCAATGTTTTACATCAACAAACAGGGGGATACAAGTTCTCCAAATCTATCCAAACTTGCGCAGCAAATTTTGAAATGGGCACTCAAACGGAAGTGGATCCTGTCGTCACTTGTTCCAGGGAACTCCACTCTCTAGCAGACTCATTGAGTAGAGACCCCCTACCAGAGGAACACGAGTGGTGTCTACACGAAGGAATCGTAGAACCTCTTCTCTCAATGGGGTTTCCCCACTATAGACTTATTCGTCACAAGCTAAAACAGTCAATGTCCAGACTTCGCGTCCAGGTTCCCCCAGCAAGCCTACAAGGGGAATGCCTTATGGATGAACTGGTCACTGAAATTTGCTTACGCTTCTCCCCCAACACCTCTCATGAGGAAAGTGGTGAAAAAGATGCACAAGGAACCAATGACGCTTATCCTAGTTGCTCCTATGTGGGCAAGACAACCATGGTATTCACATCTGCACAAACTGGCGATGTGCGATCCCATCAAACTCCTGTGCCAGTACAACCTCCTCACCCAGCACGAGGGACTAACAGTGCAGCCGCACTCAATGAACTTGGCAGCATGGCTCCTGAGGTCATAGAGTTTGGCCATCTCAACCTGCCACAGAGATGCATGGATATATTGAAAGAATCAAGAAAACCAAACACTAGGCACTGTTACTTTGACAAATGGAGAAGATTCATAATTTGGTGCCAGCCTAAACAGATCAACCCCCTAGAATGTACTCCATCCCACATTCTAACTTATATGCTCCATTTACTAGCTACAGAGTTAGTATTCAACTCCCTAAAGGTCCACCTGGCAGCTTTGTCAGCCTACACAACCTCTCATAATAAGGTCTCATGGTGGAAAGTACCAGTAATCTAGGCATTTATGGAAGGTGTAAAGAGACTCCACCCTCCCATTTCTAACCCGCCGCCAGGTTGGGACCTCCATGTGGTACTCGCTAAGCTCATGGGTCCCCCTTTCGAGCCTATGCAGAAGTCTAGCCTCAAACACCTGACTTACAAAACTGCCTTCTTAGTGGCTATCGCCTCCATAAGAAGAGTTAGTGAAATTCAAACATTGTCAGTGGACAAGACCAGACCGCTCAGAAAGACCGATCAATTGTTTGTCTCCATAGCACCAGGCAGAGAAGGTGACCGCATTTCTAAGAGTGCCATCTCTAGGTGGATAGTCGGATGTATCAAACTGTGCTATTCCCTATCAGCTAAAACACTGCCTTTTACGCCCAGGGCTCACTCCACTAGAAGCACAGGAGCCACTCTGGCTTTCATTGCAAATGTCCCCTTAGACAGTATTTGCAAAGCAGCTACAGGCAGCGCTGTACATACTTTCACTCAGCATTACTGCATTGACATCGTTCCAAGACAGATACACAAGTTGGACAAGCCGTTCTAAGACATTTATTTGCTCATGAACCTTCTCACATCCCACCTCCTTCTTCCACTGCTCGCTAATCTATGCACAGCATGCGATCTAAGAAGATTCCACAAGCCTCAGAAGGGATACATTACTCACCTTAACTGTATTTCTGAGGCGTGTATCTGCTTAGATTCACATGCGACCCACCCTTCCTGCCCTCGGAGAGAAGGCGCATGGATGCCTATGAGCTTGTCTGATACATATCTGCTTGGATACAACTGTACTCACGCTACACCTCATATCAGAAAAATAACAATCTGAGGGGCCTAGACGCGCAAGGGATCATGGGTACAGTGGACGAAACACTAGGAATAGTATTACTGGCAAAAGCTGTCAACGTCCCTTTTTTTGAGTTTCAAAAACAACTGTAATACTCCGCAGCTTCCACTAGATGTCGACTTATCCACGCATGTGAATCTAAACAGATACAAGCATCAGAAATACGATCACGGTGAGTAATGTATCCAATATATATCACTAACAAAAACATTGGGTTATGGTTACAGGTAAAACTGAACCCCCGAAATTCGCCAGTTATGGTAAACTAAGCAACCATAACTCGCACCACCAATGTGCACTGCAAGGACTAACACCCATGACATCAAAGATGCCATCACAAATCCCATTGATGACATCACTGATGACATTACATGTGTGGCTTCCCCTTTTTTGTTCACTGACAGTACCCGAAACTCTAAAATGAAAGCATTCATAATTTCACTACTCATCTCATGGTAGTTCTTCCAATGATTTTTGATAGTTTTCTTTCACCATTAGAATAACAATCCCTTATGGAGGCTTTCCATGAAAACTAAATGCATTTAGTTCATGCACAGAAATGATTGTTGTGTTTTACGCTTTCCTCTTCCCGTATATGTATCATATGATATGATTGAACCTTGAGGAAAGTAGTGCAAGAACCATATGAGAAGGGTGCCATACACAAAGAACCCTTTGAATTGTTACTTCCTGACTGTAAGTGAAGAAACTCACCTGGCCTACTTACGTCAGTGAACAAAAAAGGGGCTGCCACACATTTGATGTCGTCAGTGATGTCATCAATGAGATTTGTGATGGCATCTTTGATATCATGGGTGTTAGTCCTTGCAGTGTCGGCGCAAGTTATGGTTGCTTAACTTACCATAACTGGTGAATTTTGGGGGGGTTTTCGGTTGTAGCTGTAATCCTAACGTCACTGTAACAACGTTTGTCAATTGAAGTGCATAGGTTTTTACTAGTGCAACTTAACCATAATGTCCCTTTAACAATGTTTTTGTTAGTGAATTTCATAGGTTTTTAGTAGGGCACTGTAACCAGAACGTTGCTTTAGCATAGTGTTTTCTGTAAAGATAATGGCTGTTTGGTGCTGCAACGGAGCCATAACGTTACGGATTCCCTGGCTGCCCTCATAATATTGGTGTGGAAAGGCCAAATTGTCTGGTGTATGTATCCATTTGCGCTACCCCTTCCTTTTTCTGAATAGTGTTGGTGTCTCTTAGCAATTACAGATGTACATGGGAAATGTTGTTGAGTGTTTATAGTAGTTTCTCTTTTTGTGCTAACCTTGCATGGTTAATCTGTACCGAACAGTATGGGCCGAGATGACTACAGATGAGCAATAGAGACGTTTCCTAGGGAGACTGCACCTGGTCGGCATATGCGCAATCACATTGCAAGTATCCATAGGACTCCATTAGTGGCCGCATGTCCGCATCTTCTAATGCACTGTTATATAGTTGTGGAAGCGCACGTGTATCTGTTCCACACCTATACCCATGCATAGGTCATCCACTGTGTGCTGGTAACACAGCCCCTGTCGCCAGCCCTATGGATACATACAGTAGGCTACCGAATTTCAAGTACTCCTGCTGACTATGTGGGTGGCTCTGCAAACCAACCAATGTGTGGCTAAAGCACGCCTGACTGTATGACGCCCTCTGGTAAAATAGGAACAGAAACCTGCAGTGTAACGTGGGCGTGGTAAATGTCACATTAAGTTGATTGATGTGCTACTTGCCTTTCCATGACCCGTGAAACAGACACATCGTGTCTGCACTGAGCAGTGTGACGGAAAGTGTCAAGAGGTTGCCTGCGGGTCGTACAGTTGAAGAAACCATGTAACTGCAGGTGGGACAGTTTGTAGTGAGTCTGCCAAATGGCAGCGGTGGTGCGGCTTGGTCACGCACATACGAGTGCATGTAAAGGCAAGTAAGAAAACAGCAGAATGTGCAGAGCGCCAATAATGTTATTGGTGATTAGAAAAGTACTGTAGCTGCATGGGTCACACAAAATAAATGGCTTCCTGCACCACGTAATGGAGCTGTGTTTCACGTTGTTGTAAACATTCTTGTATTCCAGAATGCATGCATCTCCATAAATTTATACTCTAAGACTAATGGGGTAGCATGAAGTGTTTGTACTGCATGTGAAGACAACTGAAATGAAAGCACAAGGGACCAGTGGGCAGTCTACCGCCCTTCCAACTATTACGTAGGGTCATTTCATGTACAGCATCTGCCACGTCTGCTGCGGGCAACAAGAGGGGCACTCCTGTAGGGCTGCAGAGCTCTAAAACATCCTTGCAAACCATATGCCGCGCTACATACCCTTACCCGGCAAAGGGCATTGTATTGTGCATGTACTGCAACACGCTACTCTACAGAGGGAAGGTACTTGGAAGGGTCCTTCCGGGAGCATGACAATGACTGCTGCCTATGTAGTTGAGGGCCACCCAATAATTCCGTTTCTCGGCACGTCCCCTATGGTATCCATGCAGGTGCTGCCCCTTCTGTACCGGGCCTTTCCTGCCGTTCCTTCTGTAGCGTGTATCAGAAGACCATAATAAATGGAAATGAACTGGGAAAGGGAAAAGGGGAAATAAAGAAAGCACCTTTTAGAGATGAACAATGGAATTGCCAGTGAACGGATGCAGGGCGGGAGGCATGGCACTGTGCAAAACACTGTAGTTGAATTGGTTGGAAAGGGAGTCGCTGTAGAAGGAGGTTTCTTTACGTGTTGCACAGCGTTTTGAAGAGTGTCAGTGTGCAACACGTACTACAGAAAATGTTCACTACTTTCAAGAAGAGCACCAAAGCAATTTGGATTGGGTGTGCAGAAATCGGGATGGCAGGCATAGTAAAATGAACATTATAGCTGGGGAAAACTGTTCGTGCTGTGAAACGTCATATTCCCATGTGTGGAGTACGCCATTGGCACATGTCGTACAAAGGCACAAATACACTTCTTCGCAATGTACCGCTTTTTCTCCATTTGCGTACCAAATGAAAAATGACTTGGTCACATCAGTGTCTGCATAATGCGAGAGAAAGTTATGCAAGAGATTGGAAACAAACACATGCCCTGGGCAGGTGCCTCCTTCATCGCAAACGGCACTGAAACTCGTGTAACATGCTGTGCAATTTTCCCTCCACAAAGAACAACAATAATATCGGCATGATTGCGTGTCACCAAAGTGTCACACAGACAAACCAAAATCAGTCACTCTATTATAGGTACTCCATAGAACTACACATCCACATGATAGATTCCAAAAGGAGCAGTCACTGCACAGTGTTTTCTGCCGACAAATACACTGTGTACCACAGCCTGTGCGTACACACCACACACAGAAACCTCATTGACCAATTCCATAGCCTCTACAGGCCCATTTCTATGTCCGTCATCTGCAAAAGGGGTGTATCTAACACGTGCCACTCTGCAACTATCGCTGGCTTTTCATGCTGTGCGCGCGCAGGAGTGGGGGAATAACTTTCAACCAGGGCAGAGGATGTCATTGGTTGTGGCGGCTCTTAAGAGCTTTTTTTTTTTCTTTTTTAATGGTGCTTCCATAGAAACACCTTTTTTTGCGTTTTTATAAGTAATTTTGTGTTGTCAAGGTCAGCTCACATTCTTACAATAGGGTCTTCAGTGCAGCCTGTAGATTGTGAAACAAAATGTCATTGCCACTATTCGACAAAGACATGCCATTGCCTTTGAAAAGGTTTATATATCGGTTACCAATGTTCTCATTCTCACAGGAGACATCCCAGCAGCACTCAAGTCACACATGCTTCTGTTGATAAGACCCCTTCCGACCTCTGGCTGACCGGAATCCTTAGAATACTTCCACACTATTCTCGGGGGTATACATGAGAAAAGGACCTTGACAGTGGGAAAAGTGCACTGCACTGCTTTCATCATCTTTTTCAGTTGACGGTACACACAGGAACAAAGCATGGAACCCAAAAAGAAGGCTCGAAAGTGCACGACCACAACATGTACAGTTGCCAAAGAGGCCATGCGTCGACATTCTACAAGCACTCCGCCGAAACAGCACGCTTGGACACTGCACACCACAAAGTGTCCACTCCCTCCAAACCGAAATTGACACACAAACCTTCTTGGAGGGCATACACGAACAGATCTTCCACAAAGGCATCACCCACGATGAAAACTGTGCGTCTTGCCATGTTTGCCAGCCGCACTACACAAACTAATGGAAGAAATGATTGCTGCCCTTTCCTGTGACGCACACCCTGCGCACCTGATTGGACATTCCCCACAGTGCCATTTCCATTGGACACCATGGTGAGAAGCGCAGAATGTGGCACATGCCTTCCCCCAAGTACCATGAGGGCCGCGCCCCAGTGAAGCAGGAGTCTTCATTCTCCCTATTGGTGCTCTTGCCTGTGACGGACACCCATGAGCATCTGATTGGACAAAGGCCATACTCTCATTTCCATTGGCCAGCATGTTGAGAAACGCAGAATGTGGCCGTTATGCTTCCCCAAGTACGAGGAGGGCTGCAACACAGTAAAGCAGGACTCCTCGTTTTTTCGCTTTCCACTCTAGCCGTGCATGCAAGGTGCTAGACCCTCCCCACAGCAAACACCTCATAGTACAGGCTATGGGTAAATGCTCATGTCATGTGCACTGCACTCCCCATCTGCATTTCAGCTTGCCAGCTGTCACCCCTGGCACATATTTGCACGTAAGGCTTCATATGTTGCGTTGGTTGTGCAGAACGGAATGTAGGAGCCTGTTTACGTTAGCCATAGTTTACAGGTGTGCTGCTGAGCACAGCCTTTCATGCTACCATATCTTACAGAACTCCCAAAAGCAAGGGGATAATCGGGGCCAAACCATAGGTGGCATGAGGCTCCCTATTGTTCAACAGGGGCAATGATGTACACTGTTTGCTAATGTATGCATACCAGCTCACTTCTGCTGCTGTACCAAGTCTACAATGTCCTCCGCAACCATTGTGTAAAAGTCACCAACTTCAAATGCATGCAGTGTGACAACTACATGGCTTCAATAGGTTGTGGTGGCTGTTATAAAGGCCTAGCCTGTTGGGTGCAGGTGTGGTGAACAGTATGTAGGAGGCTGTGTGCATTGGCCATGTTTTACATGTGTGCTGCTAAGCACGTCATTTCATGCTCACATATCTTACAGCACTTCCTAAAGGGTCTTCTAAGGACCTAAAAATGGCAAACGCCAATGGTGACATGTGGTGTGGCTCCCTATTGTGCAACAGGGGCATTGATGTGCACCGTATCCTAATGTACGCATAGCAGCTCACTTCTGCTCCTCTACCAAGTCTACAATGTCCTCCACAACTATTGCTCACAAGTCACCAACCTGACATGCATACAGACTGACAAGTGCATGACTGCATTACATTGTGGTGGCTATCATGAAGGACTAGCCTGCTGAGTGCATGGCCTATGGCCTTTGGCCATGCACCCAACAGTCTAGGCCTTGCCAACACCCAACACAACATAACAAAGCCATGCAGGCGAACATGTAGACATGTGCCACAAATCAGAAAGGCAACATAGGCACGAGCACTTCTACCCAGCCTCCGCACCTTAAAGCAAGAATGCATGCATCCATGTTCCACTTACCATAATGCACAAACATACCACAGGGTTTGGCATCGCTACCCACTTCTATTCAGAAACAATTGTTATAATGCCATCCAAACACAATCGTCGCAATGTTGGTCCTGCTCTCCAAACTGTACTGCATAGTGCACTGCAACGGTTACTAATCTGCACAGTTAAGGATTTCAATCAGGCGACACACACCTTTGTCTCAGCCTAGGATGTAGCGCTCAATTGATATGCCTTTCTCTTTATTTTGTATGCAAATTCAATTTGAGATGGTACACAACTCGTATCACACCCCCTTTTTCAAATACCCTGGGTCACAATGGACCATGAACCAGGCCGGTTGGTGAAAATACAATATTTTATTTATTTTTAAAATTCAAAAGGAATCATACAATTTTTAATATGGGGCAGCAATCACCAATGGGGGAGATGATGACAATGGAAATGGAAGCAATGCACTTGGTTGACCATATCCAAGAACTTCTACAAAGCACACATGAATAGGAGCACTTTTTGGATGAGGATAGCTAGCACCCAAGTTACGGTTTTCCCCCTTCAATGTTCCCTCAACCCACAAATAATCGAATTCTGAGTGGATAGAAAGAAGCAGCAGGTAGTCAGGGATACGAGGCAGTAAACGGAATCAAAATCTGACCTTCCCTCACAGAATACAGACTTTAAACCCCAAGCAATTAACACTCACATTTTACAAATAATGTGTGGTTAAATTATAATATACAAATGTTTTATCACAATAGCATGTATGTTATATCACTGGCAATCACGAGGCAATGGATCAGCAAAAGGCCTACCATTCGAACATGAGTGGAAAGTTTAGAGCATGCTGCAGCCAGTTAAAATGAAAACTTTGGTTTTAAAAGAAAGGCAAAGGTGACCTAAAACGAAATTATCTAGACTTTATTGTTAAAGAGGAACACAGTAAGCTCCAAGGTTGATTTGCAAGGTCAATCTTGTCCTCCCAGTGCTCAACCCCAACAATAAACTATACGGAAATCAGTTTGATTACTCCAAATATAACTAAGGGCTTATAATTTACACCAGCCAAAAGTGAAAAGAGATGGCGCTAGCACTTAAACATTAAGGACAGGATACAAGGATAATTCAAACAGTTTCAATAAGTTACCAGGGTATAAATAGGACTACTTAGAGAGTGGAAAAAGGACAAAGGCAAGACAAACTAGGCTATGTGACCACTAGTTTTGGGATTTTTGGACAGCACACGGCGGCGCGCCTGGCACAGGTCAGCTGGGCAAGGTCTGGTCACCGGGTAGCGAACAGCTGGGCAATTCGGGTCACGGGATGGCACAGGTACTGCTGGATACAGTCAGTGGGCAAGCAGTTAGTGAGCAGCAAGCCGGTCTGATTCCAGGATGCAAAAGGTACCACCGCTTTCCCCTTTTTGTTAATCGAATATTAGTGGTTTATTTCTGGATCAATGGCCTTGCTGGAGTAGGAATCCGCAATGCTTTGGTTTTGCAGTCGGCTCTGGAGTAGGGTCAGCAATGCTTTGGCCTTGTAGTTGGAATTGGCGAGATGAATGGAGCAGATCAGGAACACAGCGCAGGAACTTCAGGAAGGGTAACTGTCTAGAGTCCTGTCATGGACTCTTATTTATAATGCATAGTGACATCATAGAAGTATGTGGCTGGGCAGGCTTAGCTAATTACACCTAACCCACTGGATTGGTCAGGGGTGCTAGTCCCCACCTCGCTCTCGGCTGGTAGGATGGCAGATTTATGTTGGGAGTTTTACAATGTTCAAAATCCTCCCACAGTTAATTTAGCTAAAATCCGATTTTGCCACAAATGGTACATTTATACAGTTTATGCAGACCATTGCAGCCCAACTCTGCAATCTGTGAGACATTGTTTTGTATGTTTAATAATCTTTGGTCATTTTCAGTGTGACATGTTCGGCCTAAAATTATGTAACTTTACACGTGTGTACATACTATCATAGGGCCTATTGCTGTTAATTTTTAACTTTCCATCATATGTCCTCTCCCCGTGATTCTTTGCTTTCAAATTCGGTTTTTGACTTTCCATCTGGATTCCCACACTGTTTGGCAGTCATAGTTATTTTCTTGAAGGCAGTAGTTTATTTGAACCACCGATGCACTGAAATTGACATAGCCCAGAGCTGTGTCTTTGAATTACTGATCATTGACACTTTGTAATTTAAAAAGTGAAGCTTTTCCCGTGTGGTGGAAAATGAAGTTTTTGTTGATTTTTCTCAGATTTGGTTTGACATAGCCTGTCATTCAGGGGTCATACTTGGTTTTGCTGAAGCACAATGGGGATATGAATGGGCATGGCAGGGCCTTATTAATAACAGTAGTTTGAGGAAGAACAGATATAAATAGCGTCAGAGCAGCATCATTATAAGGTAAAATACCCCCTTTTCAATGGGGAATTTGGGGCTCGCAGCAAAGCAGCGCTGCTTTTTCACTCTATTTCTTTTGTATAGGTAAGAATACACTGGCAAGCTCCCTCAGTGTGCCCCCTTGTTCCATCCGCCCATTATGTGCTTGGCAAGATAGTGCAGCCATCTTTTTGACGCTACAAAACGCAGATTTGAAGCCATGGTGCTCAAATGAGTCAGCACAGCCATTTTGCTTGTGACTGCAGATGCGCAGCTTGGTGATGTGGGGAAGTACTGCTGAGCAGGTAAAAGTATACCACAGTGCACTGCACACGCACATGTAAGAACCAGTTGCACTGTAACCTCTTCCATATTTACACTATTTCATTAGTGCGCCCAGTGGACACAATACATGACTGGTCTCTGCAGCATCCCCACCCTTACACCGACAACTGTACAATGTTCTACCAATCACCACACCCATGCGAGCAACAATGTGTGCAATGCAGCCAAACCACACACACACAGCGACAATGTGGCACCGACTTTCAACCAGTGGACATACATTTCTGTGCAAGTGCTGTAGCCATGCATTAAAGGAGCTGTGGACTTACCACACACAGCACACCATAGTACACCCTATCTATAAATGTGCATGTCTTGTGGAATGCACTCCCTTTCTGCAAATGTGCCTGCCACCATTCATCACAGAAAGACATCACCGCTGCAGCAGGCATGCCATAACGAAGGCTGCCTGCAATGGCCACAAAAGGTCTTTGCCTGTTGAGATAATCGCGAATTGGCGGAGTATGCACGATACAGCTGGCACAACACTGTCTTCTTCTAATGAGATGTATCACTTGCAGCACTTCTCACTCGCCCACCCTCTCCATCCCTTCTTTCCACCACCAGATGCCGTAAACTGTTTTCCAGGCCCGTTTGCCGCTGCACTGCCGTCAGAAACATGCCAGTGTTATCAAAAACTATGCACACACAACACGTCACCGTACACTGCAGTGCAATCACATTTTTTACCGCACAGTGAACGGGCAAAAGGGACGCTGGAGCGGTGGCAGATATGATTACTTTTAGTTGCCACACAGTTGCATACAAGAGGCCCAGCCATGAACACAATGCAGTAGGGGCTTGGTACACACCACAAAACTTTCATCCGATATACCATGGCAGCGTTTCACTAAACCTTTCACGCACAGCACGCTTCCCTCCAGCCAACCACCGGCCGCGTCCAATGTTCGCCGACTGCACGGCGTACTGCAGGCCAATGAGCGAACAGGAAAATGGGTCAGCGGAGCGGACCCAGATATCACACATTTTTTAGGACGTACATTTCAGTCCTTTGCAACAAAAGTACTGGCCCGATTTCCACCAAACGCACAAAAGCACGCCTTCTGACCCAAGCCCCTGCACCTGCCGCAAATTTGGTGCAAATACATTCAGGCTGTAACCGTGCGCAAAGTTTTTGCCCATTCAGTCTATGAAGAAAAGAAAAAATGTTGGGAACCCCCCACGCCCCCAATAACTTTCCCTCCTGCACGAAACTTCACCCAACTCGGCGAAAGAATTCAGAGCCGGCCATATACATTTTTTTGCAAACCTTGTGAGGATTCCTCCAGGGGGAGCGAAGTTATAAGCCGTCGAAGAAAAAAAAAAGCACCGAAATGCTATGGCAATTCCTCTCTGAACAAGAGTACCTGCAAACTCTCGTCTCAGAACTGGTTCTCATGCCATGTTCCTTCTGGAGAGGAGCGCCTGCTACCTTTTTTTGAAATATGTGTAAGGAACTTGGGGTTGGTCACCCTGAGTTACCTGGGGGCAACCAGACGTGGACTCCCTGCTCACTGGCTGAACCACGTGTATGGGGTTGCTGTTGGTACTCTTTTTCAGAGAGGAATTGCCATAGCATTTCGGTGCTGGACTGCAGGCGGGACAAAGACTGATATGCAAATGGATATTTCCCATCTGTGAAAGGTACAGTGAGCAAAAAGCGTGTGCTGCAAACTCTCATCTCAGAACTGGTTATCATGCCATGATCGCCTGCTACCTTTTTTTGATATATAATTTTTTTTTTGTTTCATTACAATGGTCTCTTCTGGGTCTCATTGTCTGATTTATGAGCTCCTGTTGCTCCTACCAACTATTCCTAGGTCTGGTCTTCCAGATAGTGTACTGCTAATCAGTATTCTCAGTATTTTCCTTAATGGTTTTCTTAAGATAGTCTCTTGAAGTCCTTCCTCTGACTTTAGTATTTGACACTGTTTTCGCTTGATCCTTCTGGACTTTTCTATATCCTTATTTTGCATGAAGACACCACCACTCCTGGGGTCTCTCTTCTAGGCTCTCTCTCTGTACCCTGAACGCAACATATAATCTTGACTCGTATTG
Source organism: Ambystoma mexicanum (assembly GCF_040938575.1). Classification (NCBI taxonomy): domain Eukaryota; kingdom Metazoa; phylum Chordata; class Amphibia; order Caudata; family Ambystomatidae; genus Ambystoma; species Ambystoma mexicanum. The sequence goes on from NC_090921.1 coordinate 991,048,371, forward strand.
CTTTTCGAAGCCTTTCATTAAGGGATTCCCCACTCTTTAGTTTTCACAAGTTCCTTTACTTAAGGTATGTTCTACCGGCGACCTCCACTTCTCCATCCCACCCTGATAACTTTGTTCATTGTGGGTGGCATTTCGGGGGTTGATTTGCACAGGTCTGCTGCTTCGGTTGGTCGTCTCTGCGCTCTGGGCTTCACAACTGCTCCAATCTCTACATCACTGTGGCTTGCCGCGCTGGTCGAATGCTGGCTGACGGTTTCAAGTCTCCCGCTCCTACAGGTATCTGCATCATTACACCGGCTCCAGGCCCACCACAGTGCTTCCATGGTCATGCCACCACATCAGACCGTCCTCCATGCTCTGTCCTGGCAGTAGTTATTCTGCTCTTTGGGTTGTCTGGTCTCCAGCGTCTTGCTCTGGTGTTCTTTGCTTCTCTGGGAGCCTGAGGCTCTGCAGCTCCACTGTTTTCCGCCCCTCCAAGGTGTAGCTACGTCAGAGTGCTTCCCTTGTGTATGACTCTCTCCTTCCTTCTGTTCCACTCGTCCTTGTTACATACAGGTTTGCTCTTAAAGGGATATTCCCTTTTCCTTCAGGCGCCGTGATTGATCCAGCATTATCTGGAGCCAAACAAGAGGAGGACACGTTATTCAGTACTGCAGGCAGTCCCATATATGCAGATATGGTGGCTTTCATAGGGAGTTCTTGTGAAAATCAGAGCCTTTGTCCCCTAAGGGCGAGTCGCACCCATTAAGGTCGCACTTGCCCAGACCCCCAGGGTGAGTCTTGCGGAGGGGCTCACCTCACAGCCTCAAAAGAGGTGCCTCTCCCCTGGGGAGAAGGGACAAATACTCTTGATTCGTCACAGGGGAAAAATAAACTAAGTTTAGTCATGTTCGCTATGTTAATTTAGTGCTTTCCTCAATGTCTGAAGATTATCTGCTTTACTATCCTGGCAAATGGTGTGTGTGTGTGTGTGTGTGTGTCGAAGCAGTGGCACTAAGTAATCACATGTTCAAGGGTGTTTATTCAAATAACAAAAAACACCTAGCTAGCGCTACCGCTATGAGGGAAGTTCCCTGCCTAATGCGACTAAAAATAAGGGTGCTCGTCAAAGTCCAAAAGAAACAGTCCTTGGTCCAAACCCTATTAGCTAATTGGCCCTACTACTTGGGGAATAAAAAGGAGGCCGGAGCAATAGCCTCTGCCCCTGGCTTTTGCCTGTCCCAACACTTGGATCCCTTTTAACAAAGGCTAGATTTTCAAAGTTCATCAATTTCTCGCAGTACAGTCCTCTGCCTCTCTGCAGGTTCTGTATGCCAAGGTAAAAATCTTATACGTATATTCCATGGGGTTCCTTTCTCCCAAGAAGACAAGGTTTTTTTAACACAATTCCAGCATTTCTGGTTTGGTGCTCAATAGTGTCCTGGTCTTGTTTTTAAACACTGGAACCCTCCAAGTTCCCTCTGCTCCTAGTTTGGTTCACTGTGTTTTGGGCTTCCATGACTCTCCAAAATCCTCTGGCCCTCTGACAGGCATACTTTAGCAGGGCCTTGGTGGGGCGTCTGCCCGTTCGGGCTTTCTTGGCTCTCATAACCGTTGTGGCTTTCCCAGCCTCTGGTATCACTGATCGCCCCTCAACAACGTTACCTTTTCAGAAAGTGTTTGCTTCCCTTCTGCGGCTCAGCTCGGCAACTAATGTACTTCTGGTACGGAGATCGGGGATCTGATCTCTCCGCTGCGGTCTGGTTTAATGGGCCCCAGGCCCCTCGTGGCTTCCGTGTGGTCGTGCCACCAGAAGAGACTGTCGCTTTACCATCTTCATCTCTCTCTCAACCTTGGTTCATCAGGCTAGCGATTCGCTTGCTCTCTACGCTACCGCCAGCTCTGTGGTCTAGTGTGATTCCGCCCCGCCAGGACATCCTCCCATGCGTAGGATTCTCTCTCCCCCATTATAGGTTCCTCATCGTTTTATGTATGTCATCACAAATAAAAGGGGCGTATCATTCCTTTTTAACTGTGGAGTTCAGGTGGAATCCAGCATTACCTGATCCCAAAGAGGATGAAGTATCACTATTTGTAGAATCCAAAACAGAAGTAACAGTTTTCCTGATTGCCATCTATGCAGATAACGAGTTCTGGACAGGGAGTTCCTTAACGGAATGGGAGTCCTTGTCCCCAAGAGGGTAGTCACTCCCAGTGAGGTCCCACTTGCCCAGACCCCTAGGGAGGATCTTGCTGAGCAGGCTCGCCCCCCCTAGCCTCAAAGGCGGTGGCTCCCCTCTGCGGAGAAGAGACGACTAGTGCAGATTCATCACAATATATTGATGCCCTGGGTGTAATTTAGGTGCATCTCAAATGTCTTTTCCCCTGGTGTTCCACTAAGGACCGTCCGGAACAGTTACCTGGGTGATGGGCACCAGTGGGTACTTTGTCCTTTGTTTCCCCTTAAAGATGTAACATAATAAAGAGACTCAACAGCATCTCCAGTAATATTTCTTACTACGCTCTTTTGGAGACCAGGAGAGCGAACCAGGCATGCAGAGGAAAAGCTGTGGTGTAAGGAGTAGCCAGCCGTTGACCCACCACCTCCCAATGACGTACCACCACCCAAGGAGGCTTTGAGGATAAAGTAGGCCAAGATGTTGCCAAGTGCTAGTTACCCAGTTATTCTTGGACCCAGTGCTTTGCAAAGGAAAAAGGGAAGTAGAGCACTGAGCAGTGCTTAATAAAATAGCAATGTGGGCCGCATTGGGAAGAGCATGCAGAGAAATAAAATGTTGACCATACAGTTTAAGCAGCCTTTAACTGCAGACATCAAGAAAGCAGCAGAATAGTTAACTTTTGCTGCTCAGCTTTAAAATAGTGGAACTGTGTGCTGCATAAGGTTTACCTAGCCCTAAGTGAGGTGCATGAGCCCAGGTGGTTCTGGTTTGGTTCTCGGAGGATGCTCCAATGGCATTGTGAATAGCAGTTTTAGGAAGATTTATCCGTTTTATGCTTAATCCCTTTCCTAGTGAGACCCCCAGCACTTTTTGCTGGACTTTTTCTTGTTGTTCTGAATGAAGACTTTCCCCCCCCCCTCATTCATTCTTACTGCTCCATCTTTGTGAACTCTGTTTATTATGTTTTACTTAATTTATACAGAGTCTGCATTCCTCCATATCTCTTAAAGGCACCTGTTACACCTTTGCAGCACACCGCACCCTATTTGCAGTGTTGCTGGTGACCCTTTGGGTTGTCCTTTTTATAGACTTTCATTTTCCCCAAGAACTACTGTTCTTAAGGAAAGATGGATACTTTGTATCCTTCCTAAAACTTCTCTAAGGAGATGATACAGCCAATGATGATACTAACACTCATACAGACTATAGGTATATGTGTCCCTTAACCAATCCCTCCACCTAGTAGGTTTTTACTGTTAGCCACGTAGAATGACGTCACAGCTGACGTATGTCAAGGTATGAAACATTGTGTAACAAAAATGCATGAAGTGTGTGAGCAGCAATCTGTTTCTTCACCAGGTTTCCCTACGTTATTGAACTGATAAAGTAGTATTTTGCCATATTCCTTAAATCTGTCCGGTTATTTGGGTCAGAGATGATTTATTGTGGTAATCCTAATCGGCACTTGGAACGCTCCACGTGCTACTGCACATTTGGTAGTGGTGTGGCTGGTTCAGATCCAGACTCTCGGATTCTTGATATCTTCCACCATCAGCCGGAAGACCGTAGAGTTTCCTATGGAGAGCGGAAGAATCGCGTGTGTAAATTGAGACGGTGGGTAGTGCCTCTTTGAAGAAATTCCTGTCCAGTCCGCACGGGCGCCCCGCAGACTGAAGGCGAAGTGGTTGACTGGGGAAGAGTTGACACCGAAGGGCTCAAACTGAACAACGGACATAAGTAGAATATCGAAAGTGGCAAAAAGAGGGAGGGATTGCATGTGTAAATATATTTCTGATGTTTGTTAATCTGCTTAGAATCACATGCTGTGCATAGGTCCGACATCCAGTGGTCACTGCGGAGTATTGCATTTTGTTTTTCGTAGTCGAAAAGGGGACGTCGACAAGGCGTGTCTGTAACACTATCCCTATAGTGACGTGCGTTGTACCCACAATCCCTCACGCATCGAGGTCCCTTAGATTGTTTTTTTTCCGCCCAGCTACTGGTCGCCTTTATGCGGAGCTCCTCGAGAGACATTGCCAAATAGCTTCTTCGACCTTTGGTCGTTGGTTATTGATATTAATAACGATAAATCCCTCCCTCGACGCAGAGCCGTTTCTCCGCCGAGCAAGATCTTCGACGGAAGGACGAGCGGAGGAGATCCTTCGGCGCTGCCGAACACGTGGCCTGGCCTCGCCGGCCATACACAGTAGGGAGAGTGGGGCTTTGTGGTCTTTCTTTCTTTTCTTTAAGAATGCCTTTCTCTTTCCCCTCCCTCTCTTTCGAGGTCGTAGTCACACCTATTAGCCTCAGCTATAGAGAGGACGCCATTTAGGTTTTGCCCGCTTTGCAAGGGTAAATATACCTGGAAGGATAAGCATTAACGGTGCTTCTCCAGCATGGGGTCTGGCATGGATTCACATGCTCATGAATATTCCCTGTCGTCAGGCTGGGAATCCTCGGTAAAGAAAAAACCAGTATCAGTTTCGTTTCTGATCTGTCTTTCGTAGTAGTAACCAATCACTGGTCTCTGCGTCATACTGACCACAGCCAATGACTGCCCTCTACCTAAGCACCGCCTCTGGCAGCCATCTTCAGATTTCTACCGCACGTTCATGTGTTGGGATCCTTGTGCTATTGCTCTCGAGCGTTAGTGCTATTTTTTCACGTTTTTTTGTTCATAAACTTCATTTTTTCGGTCAAAAGAGCCTCAAGCTCCACCGACTCTCCATCCGATCAACAGGGACCCGTGTCGGATTAGTCTGCGCCCCCCAAGGGTGAAGATTTCGTCGAGCTACGCTTTGGAGGACTCCAGAAGCTTCTCAGGCCCGGACATGGCCCAGGAGAAGGGAAGCTCGACGCCCGGAAAGCTGTTCAGGGTCTGCCCTGGATGCCAGCTGCAGAACGTCTTTAAGGAGGACGAACACTCCTTTTGTCTCTACTGCTTACATGAGGACAAGACGCACGTGGAGAAGGACTGTGCGTTTTGCGGCAATATGTCGGAGCTGACCATGAAGGACCGCCATCAACGTCTCGCCAACTGGCTGGAAGGGAAGAGCCCGTCAGGCGAGAAGAAGAGGAAGAAATCCGAGCGGTCTTCTAAGACCTTTGAGGATGCCCCGGCGACGGGGGTCCAACACAAGGCCAAGCACCGCGAGTCCGCTGGCACCGGAAGCGCCGAACGGTCGGGCTCTACGGGCGCCAGGCAGGGCGCACCCTCCCCGGCACCTTCAACCACGAGCCAACGCTCTGGGTCGGGTAAGAGGAAGGGCGAGCACCCGGCAAAGCTCCTGGAGAGGCCCCGGTCGAGCTCGAAGGCCCCATCGGAGGGGGAGCGAGGCAGTGTCCCCCCCCTCAAGGATAAGGCGGTGAGCGCACCTTAGGTGGTGAAGGCCTTAATCCATCCGGCCAAGCCCTCTATCGATACTGTCGCGGCGACCCTGGCTCAGCCTGTGGAGGCTACACCAGTGGTGGCGACCTCGGGGCTCAGAGTCTCCCTGCCACCTCGGAGGGAGTCCTCTTTTGTGCCCATCGATAGGACCCCCGTGAAATCCCCGGCGGGGAAGAAAAAGGGGGGGCAGGGCGTTGTCGTAGATTCGGCTTCAACCTCGGAGGAAGAGCTGATCGAGGTCTTAAGCCACGGCCTTGGCGTGGAAGAAGACCGGCCCGTCGGGATGGATCCTGACGCAGGTGACGACGACATCGTCGAGGGTGCTGACAGGGCCCCTGATCGCCCGTCGGATTCCCCTCTGCCAGCGCCGCAAGACAACTCGGCGGCCATTTTGTTGGCTATACAGTCCTTATGCTCAGAGATAAGGACGAGACTACCGTTGCCGACGGAGGAACCTCTCCCGTCGGGGGATCCTGAACCGGGACCTTCTGGCGTTCCCCCGCCCAAGAAAAGGATTCACCCTCCACCTCCTTTTCAGCCGTCGCGCACCGTCCAGCCCTCCTCCCCGTCCACCCGAGGGGATGATACGGGGACTGACACGGCAGCGACGGGTACGGACGACGAGGTATACGACGAGGATCTACCGTCGTCACCTCCCACCAGGGCTTCTCCGCCCGACGAGATTGGTTCGTTCCACTCCATGATCGCCAGGGCATCCGAGCTTTTCCAACTCTGCCCTGAGGAGAAGAAAAAGGAAGGATTCCTTTATCAACGGCGCGAGGCCAAGAGGAAGACGGTCCTCGCGGTGCCTCTACTGGACGACATTTGGGATGAGGGCCTCGCCCTCCTCAAGAACCCTTCCACTACGCCAGCTAGAAGAGACCGGTACGAGAAGAAGTACCGGGTCCCGGACGCAGCCCCCCTGTGCCTCCAGGCGCAACCTACCCCGGACTCCGTCGTCTCCGCGGCGGCCAGGAAGAAAGCGGGGGGGGGTGCGGCCTCCACATCGACTTCCCCACCGGACGGCGAGGGAAAGAAATTGGACACTATGGGACGCAGGGTCATCTCGTCTGCAGCGACGACGATTAAAGCGGCCAACGCCTTGGCTATCTAGGCCCGCTACGACAGGGAGCTATGGTACAAACTGGCTCCCCTGCTGGACTTCCTACCGGACGACAAGAGGGCGGATGCCCTGGAGATCCTACAGGAAGGTGAGGTGGCGTCGGACCACGCCATCACTATTGCGACGGACATCGCCGACACTGGGTTTCGCCAGTTGGGCAACGGCATGTGCCTTAGGCGGCGTGGATGGCTCAAGGCTACGGACTTCCGTCAAGACATACAGACCAGAGTCCTGGACATGCCGTTCGATGGGAACAACCTGTTTGGGAAAACAGTGGACGATTCCCTTCAGGCCATTAAAGCGGACACTGAGACGGCCCGGGCCCTTGGGGTTCTGCAGCAACGACGGACGCCCTTTCGGATCAGCGGAGGCAAGGGCGCCTCCAAAGGTTCCGCCGGGGGCTTTCTCCACCTACCGTCAAGCGGCCCGCTCGTCTCAGGAGGCCTACAGAGGACGAGGCAAGTCTGGCGGACCCCGCCGTCGTCGCCAAGGAGGTCAAGGCGGCAAAGCCTCGTCGAAACAGGATTGAACCGACCGTGGGGTCGGGCCCTCACCGATGCACCCCGGTGGGAGGCCGGCTGGCGAGCTTCGTCAGCGTGTGGGAGTCCATCTCCACCGACCGTTGGGTGCTGGACGCCTTAGCCCGGGGCCACGCGCTTGAGTTTCAAAGAAGGTGCCTGTGCGTCCCCCCCGTGGCTAGGAAAGAGCTTCACGTCCCTCAGCTTCTCCTGGAGGTAAGGGCGATGCTCAGGAAGGGCGCCATCGAACTCGTCCCAAAGAGGCTTCGGGGCTCTGGAGTTTACTCGAGATACTTCCTCGTGAAGAAGAAGACGGGAGGATGGCGCCCCATCCTAGACCTGCGACGTCTGAACAAATTCATCAAGGCGCAGAAGTTCCGGATGGTCACCCTCCAGCACGTCCTGGGTCACCTGGAGGAAGGAGACTTCCTGTCGTCGTTGGATTTGGAGGATGCCTACTTCCATATTCCCATCCTAAAGGGGCACCGAAAATTCCTCAGGTTTGTGGTCCAAGGGCGTCACTACCAGTTCAAAGCCCTCCCCTTCGGACTACGGTCGGCACCCAGGGTATTCACCAAGTGCCTTGCACCGGTGGCGGCGCAGCTGCGCCGCGAGGGGATCCACGTCTACCCCTACCTGGACGACTGGCTCATCCGAGCCAAGACGAGGGAGCTCGCCGTGGAGCACACGGCAAGGACCGTCCAACTTCTCACGGACCTGGGATTCTCCGTGAACTACGCCAAGTCCCACCTGGTACCCGCGCAAAACGCACTGTTTCTGGGAGCGAAGCTCGACACAGTGTCCCTTCTGGCCTCCCCGTCGGAGGAAAGGACCAGGTCCATCCTGGGCAAGGTACAGCGGATGTTGGCTTCCGACGCGGCCAAGGTGAGGTCCATCAAGTCCCTCCTCGGAATGATGTCTTCTTGCATCTACCTCATTCCCATGTGCAGGCTCCGGATGCGCCCGTTGCAGGAGTTCCTGGACGCGCGCTGGATCCAAACGACGGGCGGCTTCGAGGAGAGGATCACACTCGACGAGAGTTTCCGCCGAGCGGTCCGGTGGTGGGGCACCCCGCGCGCATCTGACGGCGGGCATGGACTTCCAGACCCCAGACCACCAGGAGACAGTGACCACGGATGCCTCCCTGGAAGGGTGGGGAGCGCACACCGAAAATCTGCACGCGAGAGGCCTTTGGCTCCCGACGGAGAAGTCCCTCCATATCAACGTCCTGGAGCTCCGTGCAGTGTTCTGGGCCCTCAGGTCCTTCCTTCCGTCCCTCAAGGGCAAGGTGGTGAGGATCTTCACCGACAACACCACCACCATGTTTTACATCAGGAAACAGGGCGGAACCAGGTCCCCAGCACTGTCCAAGGAGGCGCAGGACCTGTGGATTGGGCCGTCGTCCAAAGGATGTTTCTGGTGCCGTTTCATCTGGCAGGGATAAAAAACACCATTGCCGACTCACTCAGCAGGGAGCTGCGCTCGTGCCACGAGTGGGAACTACGGCAGGATCTAGTGGATCGCCTCTTCCGACGGTGGGGCACACCCCAGATCGACCTGTTCGCGACGGCGATGAACTCCAAGTGCCGGAGGTTCGCCAGCAGGTTTCCCCAGGCGAGGAGCATGGGCGATGCTTTCTCGTTCCCCTGGGAGGGCCTGTTCCTCTACGCGTTCCCTCCTTTGCCACTGCTAATCCGGCTCGTCAACCAGCTCAAGAGGTCACGGTGCAGGATGATCCTCGTCGCACCTGCGTGGCCGAGGCAGATATGGTTCCCGGACCTTCTGGACTTGTCAACGTCCCCGCCAATCAAGCTGCCGGTGGACGCGGATCTACTCTCCAGGGAAGGAGGCGCCATCCTCCACCACGACCCGAAATCGCTGAACTTGCAGGCCTGGCTCCTGCAGCGCTAGAGTTTGGAGGATACAACATACCGGCCGACTGCAGAGAGGTTCTTGCAAAGGCCAGGGCGTCCTCGACTCTTAAATGCTACGGACACAAATGGAAGAGGTTCTCTGTCTGGTGCCACACACAGAAGATTAACCCTCTACGGATTATGGCTCGCCAGGTACTGCCGTACCTGCTGACGCTGGCCAAAGCTGGACTGGCACACGCGTCCATCAAGATTCATCTTGCTGCGATCTCCCGATACACCAGAACCACGGGGCGGACGTCCTTGTGGTCTCATCGTCTGGTGAAAGAGTTCATGAAGGGACTGTTCAGATCGTTCCCGCCGGTGAAGGCTCCGGCCCCGGCGCGGGAGCTCAACGTGGTGCTGACCAAGCTCATGGGACCTCCGTTCGAGCCTCTGCACTCGGCCCCGTTGAAATTTCTGTCGTGGAAAACAGCGTTTCTTGTGGCCATCACCTCCGCACGACGGGTGGGAGAGATCCAGGCCCTTTCCTGCAAGGCCCCGTACTTGACTTTTCACGACACGAGGGTAGTGCTCAGGACGCACCCCTCCTTCATGCCCAAGGTACCGTCGGACTTCCATCTCAACGAACCCTTGGTGTTGCCTGTGTTCTTCCCGTCGCCTTCGTCGCCGGCTGAGAGGACTTTGCACTCGCTGGATGTGGCTAGAGCGCTGAAGTTCTACGTGGACCGCGCAAAGTGTTTTCGGAAGACGTCACAACTCTTTGTGAACTTTGGACCTGTCAATCAGGGGAAGGCTCTCTCGAAGGCTTCCATTTCCAGATGGCTCTCCGGCTGTATCATGTACTGTCATCGGTTGGCAAACCGACCGCTGCCTGGCCGTCCGAGAGCCCATTCCACCAGAGCGATCGCAGCTACCACGGCGTTCCTTTCTGGTGTGCCCCTGCTGGACATATGTAGGGCTGCTACGTGGAGGTCGACGCACACCTTCACGAAATTCTACTGCGTCGATCGGGATTCCAGGGAGGAGTCCAGGGTCGGCCAAGCAGTGCTGCGCAACCTGTTCGCCTGAGGTGAGCCTGGTGAGGAGGTAAGATGCTTAATGTTGAGTTTGATGTGATGCTTAATGTTGAGCCTTTGCCACCTCCCGTGGTTGTGCATGTGTGTACTGCTATGTATTCTTTATTCATGAGCATGTGAATCCATGCCAGACCCCATGCTGGAGAAGGAACAAGTTACTTACCTGTAACTGTTGTTCTCCAGCATGGGTCTGGCATGGATTCACATGCGAACCCTCCCGCCTACCCCTTGGCGGCTCTTCACTTGGTCATACTGCCACTTGACGTGCTTCCAAATCTGAAGATGGCTGCCAGAGGCGGTGCTTAGGTAGAGGGTAGTCATTGGCTGTGGTCAGTATGACGCAGAGACCAGTGATTGGTTACTACTACGAAAGACAGATCAGAAACGAAACTGATACTGGTTTTTTCTTTACCGAGGATTCCCAGCCTGACGACGGGGAATATTCATGAGCATGTGAATCCATGCCAGACCCATGCTGGAGAACAACAGTTACAGGTAAGTAACTTGTTCCAACCGTTGCTTACCCCTCGATCACCAGGAGGATGGCTGTGCGGCCTGTAAATTACTAAAGCCCAAAACTCTAAAGGACCGCAGGGTCAAAAGGTGGGCGGCCTATGCCATGTCTAGGCCTGACTCCTCGCCCGCTGCCGAGTGTGACGAGGACAGTGACTACACGGCCCCCGTAACGGAGGCTGTAGACCTCGCAAAGGAGCGCTCGCGCTCCTCGTCCATCCCCGGCCCCGACAAGCCCGGCTCATGCCCAGTTTATGGGGATGAACACCCCGGCGACAAGGACGCACACAGAAAAACATCAAAGCACATACCCCCAGGCACACATTCGTCGAAGACGAAGACAGCCTTAGCGCCAATGGGGACGTCGGGCCCACCGACGTCTTCCACCGACCGTAAGGGTCGGCAGCCCTCCCTGCCACCGCTTCCGCGACAGGCGACTGGGCACTCTAAAAATTTCCGGCGACACGCATCGCAAGAGTGCTCACGTTGCCACCAATGACTCGACGACCAATGACTCGACGACCAATGACTCGACGACCAAGGACTCGACGAGCAAAGGCTCGACGCTCCAAAGCGCGATGGCGACCGATCCCTCGGAAGAGAGAATGATCGCCGAAAGCCTCGCGCGCATAGCATCTAAGGACGGCCAAAGACGTACGGCCACTGAAACGCCGAAAACCGCGTACAAGGCTAAATATACGCCGAAGGCGCCGGAAAACAGATCAGGTCAGTTCCCGATGCCGTCGGAAGGCCCTAGCCAGCAAGAAGGCTACTCAGAAGGCGAAGGCTCTCTTTCTTCGACGTTATGGGACAGAACCAGACAATTACAGGAGGAAGAAACCCCCTTTTCTTTCCCAGACCGTCCTGGCCGACCTCAGTGGACCTTTGAAAGGTTCCAGTCCTGTATGGACAAACTAGATAGGTTCATGTCCATCCCAGAAGACAGGGCACCCAAGAGACCAAGGGAGGCACCCCTTGAGAGTCCAAGGGCTAAATACCAGAAGTTTTATAGCCCTATACAAGAGGACATAGACTCTTACAATCCCACTGAGGAAGACACCTTCTTCCAAGAGGAAGATGAGTTCACCTATGTTGAGGACCAACAAGAAGAGGAAGGTTTTCACGAGGAAACTAGCCTATGTGAGGAAGGATTCCAGGAAGACACAGGCGAGGGCGACCAAAATCCCTGGCAGTCACCGGCTAGGTCGACTGACACAGGCAGTAGCAGTATAGTCATCAGGTCTACTGAAACTACACCAGTCAGGAACCCTTCGCCTGTCGATGATCAACCCACCTTCAATGCACTGCTGAAGAAGGCAGCAGCACATTTCGAAATCGAAACTGGAGAAGTCACCACAGACACTGATTTTGTGGAGAGGATTATCAAAGAAAAACCCCCCACTAGCCAGGTCATACCTATCCTCGCCTCAGTTAAGAGACGCATTACACCTTCTCTTTCCACTCCTGCATTGGTGAGGGGGGGTCAATCCGAGGATTGAGAAACTGTTCTCTCCCTCTCAATCAGACCCATTATACATTAAGGGTCACTCAATCCTGGACTCCCTGGTCGTGACCAACACCAGGAAAAGGGCAGGAGTCCCACTATCTACTAGCGAGGCACCCCCAGATAAAGAGGGGAAGAAGCTGTATGCCTTAGCCAAGAGAATCACCACCTCTGCAGCATTCTATACAAGAATCGCCAATAATAATACCCTATTGGCAAGCTAAGCCGACGCTCAATGGGCTAAGCTCAGACAGGACGTCGAAGAAGCTCCCGAACCCCTAAGGACTCGTTTACTGGCTACAGTTAACGAGGGCTCTCTGGTCAATCAAAGCATCGTCAAGAATACCCTTGATGCAGCAGAGACGGCTGGCCGCACTTTGGTACAAGGAATTTTACTGAAGCGTCACGTCTGGCTTCGCAATTCCGGATTTAAGGCGGAAACACAAGCATCCCTTATTAATAAACCCATAGAGGAATCCAACCTCTTTGGGAGAGCAGTGGATGACGCGCTGAAGAACGCGAAGAAAGAATTTGATACTATAAAGACCTTCGACCAAATTTCTAAGCCCCCTAATAGGCGGGGATTTGGTAATGAGCGCTTTTTTCGTGGACAACGCCAGCAACAAAACCACCAACAACAACAGTACTCTGCCAGCAACTACCAGGGTAATAGCGGCCAGTACAACCAAAGGGGTCAACGTCGTGGCAAGGGAAGAGGCAGGGGTTCCACCCCCAGAGGCTCCCAAGCCAACAACACCACCAAGTGACGCGAAGATTTGCGTCCCCTCCCATGCAGCGCCAGTCGGGGGCCGGTTAACATCCTTTCTTCCAGCATGGGAGGGAATAACATCAGACCGCTGGGTACTTTCCACCGTAGCCCGCGGCTACTGTATAGAGTTCAACAGTTCCCCAACATACAGACCCCGAAGGGACGCCGCATGACATCAGAACACCTCGCCATCCTTCTCCAAGAAGTGGATCAACTGCTGGAAAAAGGAGCCATAGAGGTCGTGCCTCTATCTCAGGTAATGGAAGGTATTTATTCAGTGTACTTCCTTGTACCCAAAAAGGATCTAACCATGCGCCCTGTATTAGATCTGCGCCCAGCGAACAAGTTTGTCAAACCCCAGAAGTTTCGTATGGTGACCTTACAGGAAGTAATCCCACTGCTATCACAGGGAGATTACATGACAACACTAGACATGAAAGATGCATACTTTCATATTTTAATTTTGCCAGCGCACAGAAAATACCTCAGGTTCATGATAGAGGACAAACACTACCAGTTCAGAGTGCTACCCTTCGGCATAGCATCTGCACCAAGGGTATTCACGAAAGTACTGGCAGTGGCAGCGGCCCACCTGCGCAGGTTATCCATCCCAGTATACCCTTACCTCGACGACTGGCTCATAACAGGGGATTCTTACGAGACATGCTTCTCAAACACCCAAAGGACTATAGACCTTTTGTTCCAACTGGGCTACTCCATCAACGAGAAGTCCAGCTTAGACCCCAGCCAAGTCAAACAATTCCTAGGGGCTCTAATTCGAACAAAGGACGGCCTGGTCTTCCCCTCCAACGAGAGGGTCCAAAACATGCTGTTTCAGATCCCCCAATATGTGGCAGGTCGAGAGGTGACGGTGCGCAAAGCGATGCGTTTGCTAGGTATGATGGCGTTGTGTATTTATTTGGTACCTCACGCGCGCCTGCGCATGCGCCCAATGCAGGAGTGGCTCAACAGCCAGTGGTGTCAGGCCAGCGGACAATGGGATGATCTAGTGGTGGTCTCGCAGGCCTTGGTTCTCTCGCTACGGTGGTGGACAAAGGAAAACCTGATAATAGGGAAACCCTTTGCCACACCCGCGGTGGAGGCCACTCTAACCACGGAAGCCTCCCTCACAGGATGGGGGGCTCACCTATCCCATCAGACTGCTCACGGAGTCTGGACTCCGAACGTAGCATCCAAGCATGTAAACCTTCTGGAGCTACTAGCGGTGTTCAAAGCACTAAAAGCCTTCCAGGAACACCTTCAAGGGAAGACGGTGATGGTCCTTACAGACAGCACCACAGCCATGTACTACATCAACAAGCAGGGGGGAACCCACTCTCCAGGACTGTCCAAGCTGTCCCAGAATATATGGAAGTGGGCTCTCAAACACATGTTCCTACTGTCACAACACGTACCAGGGGAACTCAATCTGCTAGCAGACGAACTCAGCAGAGACTTCCCCCCTGCCCGAAGAGTACGAATGGCAATTGCACGAGCACATCGTCTTAGACGTCTTCACGCAATGGGGATTCCCGGAAATAGACCTGTTCGCAACACTGGAGAACTCACAATGCCAAAGTTACGCCTCCAGGTACCCCCAAAACCAGTCCAAGGGGAACGGTCTGTCGATTCAATGGTCAGGGAAATTTGTTTACGCCTTTCCCCCGACTCCCCTCCTCAACAAGGTGGTGCACAAGATGCACCAGGAACAGGTTACCATGATACTAGTGGCCCCAATGTGGGCCCGGCAGCCCTGGTTCGCTCACTTGATGGAGATGTCCCTATCTCCCCCAGTGAGACTTCCCTGCCCGTACAACATGCTGTCACAGGACAAGGGCAGGACACTGCATCCATGCCCTCAGACCATGAACTTAGCAGCCTAGCTCCTGAGATCATAGAATCTGGACATCTACAACTCCCGCATAGATGTATGGACATCCTCCGGGAAGCCAGAAAACCTAATACTCGCCACTGCTATTCTAGCAAGTGGAAAAGATTTGTCATCTGGTGTAGAGGTAAGAGCATCAACCCGGTTGACTGCTCTCCCACAAACATTGTTCTGTACCTGACCCATTTACTGGATTCAGGTCTAGTGTTCAATTCCATTAAAGTCCACCTAGCGGCACTTTCTGCATACACCACTTCCCAACTTAGTGTCGTGGTGGAAGATACCAGTTATCAAAGCATTCATGGAGGGGGTAAAGAGAATACACCCTCCGATAGCTAACCCAGCTCCCGGATGGGACTTAAATGTGGTACTTTCTAGACTCATGGGCCCTCCCTTTGAACCCATGCACAAAACAACTCTTAAGGACCTCACTCTTAAGACTGCTTTCTTAATAGCCATCACCTCCATTAGGAGAGTAATTGAACTACAGGCTCTTTCTGTTCTAGACCCCTTCGTAACAGTTCACAAGGATAAGGTGGTTCTACGCACACACCCAAGGTTTGCACCAAAATTCATATCAAAATTTCATGTAAACCAGTCAATAGAACTACCAATGTTCTTTCAAAACCCTTCCAGCTTGGGAGAAAAAAGGTCTGCATACACTAGATGTACGCAGACCTGTCATGTTCTACATGGAAAGAACCAGACCACTGAGAAAGACTAATCAGTTCTTTGTCTCGGTGGCAGCAGGAAGAGAAGGAGATGCAGTCTCAAAGTCCACTATATCTAGATGGATTGTTCAATGCATCACTCTCTGTTACACTCATGCTAAGAGAGAACTACCCTTCAAGCCAAGAGCACATTCCACTCGAGGCACGGGGGCTTCCATAGCGTTCATTGCAAATGTTCCCCTTGAGTCCATCTGCAAAGCGGCTCCCTGGAGTTCTGTGCACACCTTTACAAAACACTACTGTCTAGATGCACACTCTAGATCTGACTCCCAGGTGGGACAGGCAGTATTAAGACATCTTTTCTCTACTGTTCCTTCTCATAACCCACCGCCAACTCCGGGTACTGCTCGCTAGTCTATGCGCAGCATGTGATTCTAAGCAGATTAACAAACATCAGAAGACAATGCATTACTTACCGTAAAAGCATTTCTGATGGTTGTATCTGCTTAGATTCACATGCGCCCACCCTTCCTCCCCGCTCGGATGGAAAGATCATAGACATCTTCTACATCTCTCTCTCTTTTCTGTACTCACTCACGTATAGAAGGCTCCCTCAGGGCAGAAAAAATACAAACAGAGGGACCTCGACGCGTGAGGGATTGTGGGTACAACGCACGTCACTATAGGGATAGTGTTACAGACACGCCTTGTCGACGTCCCCCTTTTCGACTACGAAAAACAAAATGCAATACTCCGCAGTGACCACTGGATGTCGGACCTATGCACAGCATGTGAATCTAAGCATATACAACCATCAGAAATGCTTTTACGGTAAGTAATGCATTGTCATAGTGGGGAAATGTAACGGGATTGAGTTAAGAGATACCTCAATACCTAATCTCAAGGAGATGGAAGAAAACATATCAAACTCTGGAACAGAGTATTAAGTTTAGGGATTCCTGCGGCAAAGCTGAGGAAGGGTGTGTTTTAAACTCCAAAATTTGGTAAAATGGAGATACTTTTTACTAGGCAGGTAAAGAAAGACGATTGTACAATTTGTTGTGCACATTTGTTTGGGGTTATAAATGTTACACATCGTTTTTATTAGTTGCGATAAATTAGTTTGTAAACTGAAAATACAGAACAATAGTAATAATTTGGTTGATTATCGGACTGTAAAAATAAGAGATTGGGGCCAATCAAAGAAGGGTAACAAATGAGAACAAAAATAGTAAGATAAACATTCTTGGATAATCAATAATAAAACAGGACATTGAGAATCGATAGTTGTAACGAAGAAGCAAAGAAAATATTATTGTGTAGGCTCAGAGGTTTTTTGGAAAATATTTTTGAGAAATAGACGGCGATTGATAGTGCTTGCCCTAATTGATTGATGTGATATAAATAAAGTAATAGAATAAAAGATCCGGTAAGTATTGACAGTTAAAAACAACTTGTCGTTGTGGGAACACTCCCCTTCTACACTTGTGCAAAACATTACCGAGGTACACACCTAAGATTAGGAAATATGCTTACAGGGTAAAAGGCGCAACTGATAACATTTTCATGTCTTGGCCTCAAGGGTCCCCCATCAAGAATAGTATTGCAACACACAAAAACTTAGTTACATGCTGCATACTCAAGGAAAAAGTTAGAAAAAAGGTTCGCTGTATTAGAGCTATGGGAAAGAAGACCTGCCTGAGAGAGTGGAAGCTTAATCAGCATGTAGAGGAGGGCACAATGCCCTCAACTCCTCTTAATCCTGCGGACAATAGTATGACCAATAAGAAACCAGGATTCTATCCTCTACAGGAGTTAAAAGCAGCAGCATCGTATAGTAATCCGACATATGCACCCCCTGCTTAAAGTAGTGAAAATAGTACAGAAGAAAATAAGATTAAAGAATGCAAATATGTCTGTATGTGAGCGACATGAGGTGCGTAGCGAAATAAGGGACAGATTGACAGAGCTGGAAGAAGAAACCAAGAGACAAAGAGGAGAGAAAGATAGTCATCGAAATTACAATTGTGCAGAATGAGTGGATCGGAGGACAGATATTACTCAAATTAGATGGAAAGGACATTGATGAAGTTAAAGAGAGAGAAGAGAGGAACGGGAAAGAACGGGCAAGGGCATGCAAAGATGACAAAGAAAAATAGGAAACAAAAGGTATGAAGAACAGGTAAAAGGAGAAAAGATGGGGTGAAGAAGAAACATGAGGAAATGGAAGCACAAAGATTGAAAGATCGAAGGTTGCAAAGAAAGCAGGAAGAGAAGAGGAAATGAGACTGGAAGAGCCAGAGGAAATGAGGAGCAGAGAACAAAGGGAGGACGAAATAGATCACATTGTTAATAGATGTGTAATACCAGTTGAAGAACGGGAACGATTGGGGAAGAGAGGTCACAACAGCCAAATAGGGAGCTGCACGAGATACCTAGAATACTGACATTTGCTGATGAGCAAAAGGCAGAAGGCATAGGGGAAAGGATTGGAGATCTATATAGGCAGATGAGGGGAAAGGATGGTTACAAGGCCAAAGGGAGTATCGAAGGATCTCCACTGAGAGAAATGAGAGGTAGATCGGATAATGTAATGATGGACAAGCAAAGAACGATGTCCCTGAGCAGACTAGATCTTGACTACGAGGAAAGGGAAAACAGCCATATCAGTTGGGGTATGATGATGTCAGGGCAGATGAAGAGCAGGTGCAAGTGGATTTAGGTCACCTGGCCTAATCCGCAGCCACCTTGCGCCTTCCAGGTTGATGCTCTTTTACCCCCATTTAGCAAGACCCGCCCACGTGGTGCCTTCCTGGTTTGCAGCTCTTTTTCCCTACTCAAGGAGCCCTCCAGCCTCTTATCCTTTGCAGATGGGGATCAGGTGCAAGTGGATCTAGGTCACCTGGCCTAAGCCCCACCCACCTGGCGCCTACCAGGTTGCCGCTCTTTTTCCCCACTTAGCAAGCCCCGCCCACCTGGTGCCTTCCTGGTTGCCACCCTGAAGGGGCCCTCCAGCCTCTTTTCCTTTGCAGATGGGGAGCAGGTGCAAGTGGATCTAGGTCACCTGGCCTAAGCCCCGCCCACCTGGCGCCTTCCAGGTTGCCGCTCTTTTTCCCCACTTAGCAAGTCCTGCCCACCTGGTGCCTTCCTGGTTGCCACTCTGAAGGAGCCCTCCAGCCTCTTTTCCTTTGCAGATGGGGAGCAGGTGCAAGTGGATCTAGGTCACCTGGCCGCCTTACTTTCTTCTGTGCACTTACTCTATCAGAATTGTCCCTAGACCTAGTATGATAGCAACCTCGTCTGTCTCCTCCCCCCTGCCCTTACTTGTTTATCCCCCAAATCCCTCCAGCATTATCTGAAATGTCATCAGGCCTAGGATGATAGTTGCTTGTTTTGTTCCTCCTCTCCCTTTCTGCGCCCCACTCCCTCACCTTTTTGTTTTTCTCCGGCTCTACCAGAAATGTCATCCGGCCTATTACGGTAGTCGCCTGTCTGTTTCCATTTCCTTCCCACTCTCCCCCTCCCTGAAATGTCGTCAGGCAGAGTATATTATGCATGGCCTCTAAGAATGTCATTGTATTTTCCCTTGTTCCCTCCCTTGCCTTGAAGTGCTTTGAAACACATTGTGTATAGGCGCTATATAAATAGACTATCATATCAAGAAAGGGAAGAAAAGGAGAGAGCGCGAAAAGAGGGTACATGTGGCTTGTCAAAAGACACAAACCTAGAAAGAGGGGTAAAGTGGTCAGATTTAGGAGAGCCAGAAGGAAAAACACCAAAACCTATATCGTATTCCAAACTACCACAAAGACAGTCGCGTAGTGTAGGGGTAATGTCCCCGCCCTATGTAAGTAGATTGAGGTCATTGCCAGGAAGAAGGCGAGCAGGTGAAACTAGCCCGACCTGGAAGACCAGAAGCATGGGTGGATACGATTGTAGAACAGGATTCACACAATTCCCGTTATTGGAGAAGGGGGGAGAGGACGACCACAATATATATCGTGGCCATAAATGGCTAAAGATAATTTGAAATGTAAATTACCCCTTTTTCACAGCGGGAGCATGGATTTATGTAGTAGAAAGAATGACAGGGGGAATGTCATTAGCAGTCGGTGACCTAGAAGGCCTGCTAGCAGCTATTCTGAAGACATTTGGAGACGAGCGGGGTATGCGAGTGACACACAAGGGAATGCCATTTAATAATTGCAGAGCAGCTATATGGTAGGTGCTGAGAGTACAATATCTTGATGCGACCGACATGGGTGCAAATATGACACAGACAATGGGAGAGGACGAAGATCCTGTTGCTTTTATTCAGGGAATCCAAGAACGTTGGTGTCTTGAGACGAGAGAACCGTGGGATAAGACTGTAGAATTGTGTTATCACATTTTATGTCGAGGACTGCCAGAGCCACTGCAAAGGCAGATGAAGGAACAGGTGGGAATAGAAGCAAAGCCATGGCATGAAATACATATGACTATTGTACATCATTGCCGACTGTTACAACAGAAGAAAAAGAAAAAAGCTGAGAACAGGAAGCTTGAGGAAGCAAAGTTAGTTCAGAAGAAGTTTTCAAAATGTGCTATAGAGGGAGCAGTACGGAGGAGCAGTGAAGGAGTGGTCACACAAGAGTTACCGCCTACACAGTCAGTCAATGGCGGGTACAATTTATGGCTATGTGGTAGTGGGAATGGACCTAGAGGACGAGGAGGCAGATTTCAAAACTCTCAAGGGTGAGGAGGATTTAATGGAGGACAGCCACAGACAATGCTGGAATTGTGGGAGGATGGGACATATTGCCCGTACGTTTAGAAGTAGAATGGGCATGCAACAGAAGTGGCAGACTCCAAGAGGAGGTACAGGTTATTTCCACCCTATATTACAGAACCTGCGGAGTATTATGCCCCAAGATCGCACACAATATAAGACAAATGCACCACAAACATAACCGCTTCTGCTGCAAGTACAGTCACCACAACGGTAACTACAGCAAGCGCCTATGAAAGCATAACAGGCAACAATGCCACAATGGAAAGTAAATACAGAAACCCCACAAACACATATACCCAGGATAGGGTGTGTGACAGTAGTGGGAGGGAATCCTTATACGGGTACAGGGATGAATTTATATCCATAATAGGAGAGCCCACAGTGACCTGATGTGTTCACTACTATCTGTTCGAGAGGGAAAGTATCCAGTGTCAATGTCTGGCATTGCCATGAGTGCGCAGGGATTCTCTAGGGCTATGAGTTTGCTTCCTTTTACTGAAGAATTATCGATTTCAATAGGAGAACATGAGATGTCGCTATGGTAGTCTCGACATTAACGCACTAGGACATGACTTGATGGCCACTTAATATGACAGTATCTTTTACTGACAAAGGGATAATATGTTACACTCCAGGGATACATTACATGAATATAAGAGAATTTATAATAGCATTTACAGGCCAAAAAAAACTTTACATGGTGTCCCTTGAGATTCAGAAGTATTTTTGTATGGAGTAAATATTTTGTTGGAATGGCTTCCTGGATTGCTAGGTTATTGCTGAGGAATTTTTGTTTAGGCCAGAAGCACCTATGGATGACTAGGAAGGACGGGTTATTTCCATAGAACTGGAAGAAGTGATGGTGAGTAGGAAAGGTGATTATTCATGGGACAGATGACGAAGGAACAGCATGAACAGTAATAGCTCTTGAAGGGTATAGCCTAACTGACTTGATGGACAAGGAGTTTTTTTAGAGATGAGAATTCAGGCGATGAATTAGTATTTTTCATAAGCCTCACCTATTGGATGAAAGTAGAGAACAGGGAAATACCACATAGAATGGCTTTAGTAAGAAAGAAGCCATCAGTTTTCCAGACCGACCGAGAAAGGGTGCCAAGCATCCTGTAGACTAAAAGTCCATATGACGTGGGTCTATTGAGTGGAGCAGGAGCAATCAAAATAAAGCTGATACCAGGAGCAATTTTACCGTGAGCAAAACATTACCCCATGTCCAGAGAAACCGATGAAGGTATATTCTAAACCATTTCTGCGTCAACAAAGCAGGGAGTATTAGGACCATCAGATTTCACATGTAACACTGCTGTGTATACAGTAAATAAATCAACAAGGGGTTGGTGGAGATTTATTCAGGATCTACGCCCCCTAAACAATATTGTCAAACCAGTTTTTCCTCTACTTCCGAACCCAGCTACGATATTCTGTAACATCTCAGCGAAAACCAAATATTTTACAGTAGTAGGGAAGGCGCTAGAGAGCCCAGTTTAGATGGCTGCAGGCCTGTCAGCTCCCGACCAGTCCCAGATATTCGGAGAAGATCTGGCTACATCCAGCCTGCCACAAAGTGTGGACACACCTGAAAAAGCAGTCTAAACTTGTGGGGGGCACACACAAGGAAACTCTGACTGCCCCAGGTGCTCTAACTGTGAAGAAAGAGAAGTCGACCCACAGCGGAGCAGCGCACATGCAACTGGGAACAACTATTCCAGGGGTGAAGCAAAGGACTGGTATGTGGGCCCCCTAAACATCTGAAGGCATCCCGGTCCTGGAGAATGAGTGAGGGGACAACCAGACCCGCCAACTACCCGCCGCTGTAGAGCAGCAGGCAAAGAAGAGGCACTCCAGGAAGATCCACTCACTCGTGCACATAGACACAGCAGACCGCAGTGGAACCTGGATTGGGGGGGAGACGATCCCCGCCGTCAGTCAGACCAGACCTGGGGTAAGGAGTGCAGCAAGTGGGCCCTGTGTATGGTAGTCCGGGGGATCGCCAACAAGAGTCACTCATTGGCACCACTCTTCGTCACCTTCCCGCTGCCCCCGCCAACCCCTCCATCTGCGTAGCTGTAAGGAGCTGGGAGACGGCTATGATCAACCGGAGGCAGAGCAGTACTGCTGTTAGCAAAGCTCTGGATTCCACTGCGGAGTGCCGCACATTCCCCATGCACCCCCCGGAGATACCTTTCAGGGAAATAACGCTTCTGCTCCCCTGCCCTGTTTGGCGCCTGGAAATGAAGAGAGTGATCCCCAATGAGGCTTGGCTCCCTGAGCAGACCCGCCTACCTTGTGTCAGGCGGCTCAGCCAATGGCACAGCGCAGGAGACAATTGGATTGAACAAGCCCTGCAACAGGCACTACACTTAGGTGCAACATTCACCCGCATTAATATTGGATGAAGAGAGGGAGAGCACAACTGAGGGACAACTGTCTGGCTACCTCCTATATAGTAGGGGGGTGTGCCAGGACAGTGCAGAAGACTCTCCCCACAAGCAGAACAGGGTAGAGGAGAGAGCGAGGCCTGGGCGCGATGATGCAGATGTGAAAGGATAAAAGGAGTATCTGCTGGTGGGAGGGGGCGCCCTAGAATCATCCAGTGGCACCATGTTGAAATCCCCAAAATCCAACAAACAGCAATCGAAACTCCACTTCGAGGAGCCTGCTATGTCAAAACAATCGCACTGTGCAGGACCCATGGGAAGCACTTATC
Organism: Ambystoma mexicanum; assembly: GCF_040938575.1. NCBI lineage: Eukaryota > Metazoa > Chordata > Amphibia > Caudata > Ambystomatidae > Ambystoma > Ambystoma mexicanum. The sequence continues at coordinate 991,071,350 of NC_090921.1, forward strand.
AAGAACATGCTGGGGCAAGTACAGTCCCTCAATGGCAAATTAGACACTAGGTGGACCACATGCAGGTGCGCCTGCATAAGCACAGAGGACCGCCTAGATGAGGTAGAGGGCATGGTGTCCACAGTCAAGGATGAACACAGCACTACCCTTGTCAAAAGAATCCTTGGACAAACAGGACGAATTTGAATCTAGGTCCCGCAGAAATAACCTACAATTATTGGGGTAGCTGGGGATCAGCGCAACATGGACAAGATGGTGGAGGAACTACTCTGAGAGACCCTTGGATGCGACTGCTTCTCAGCAGTGTTCATTGTTGAGGGCCCATCGTATCCCCAGTGGGAAACGCCTGGTGGCAGGGGCCCCAGCGAGACCTAGAATAGCTTGCCTGTTGAACTACTGGGACAGAGAGCTAGAGAATTGGGATCTATAACATGCCAAGATGCACCAATACGCCTCTTCCCGGACAAAGTGCAATCCTCTAGAAAGACCTTCATTGAGGTCAAGAAAAGACTCTGCGCAAGAGACATTAAATATGCAATGTTGTTTCCAGCTAAACTCAGAGTGGAGCACAACGGCTGCATGCTGTTCTTTCACACCCCAGAGGAGGCCAATGGATTTTTGGAGTCGCTGCCCAGGATACCTCACTGTGGTTAGAACAATGGACAAGGTGATGATCCCCCTTAGAACGCATCAACAGAGGTCAATGATGGCTAACGGTCAGAATACTAGTTCAGGTCCTGGCAGGCGGAGCACTGTAAGCTAACAGTAGCTGGTCCTCTAGCGCTTCTCATGCGTGAGCACATTTTAGTTAAAAGGGGGAGGTGGGTAACTGGCATGTTGGGGGTTGCTGGTGGGGGGAGTTGGGGGAATGGTTGGGGGGGCAGCAGTTTGCTGCGCCCATCAGTGGTACCTCTTCTAATTAGTCAAGAGAACTGGGTGTCGACACAACTGAGAAGCTGGGGAAATGCTGGGATGTCTGAAAACTTGTTACCACAAAATGGCAAATACACTTAATAGCATGACATGGAATGTCGGGGGCCTCAACTGTCCATCCAAATGCTGCAAGGTTGTTTTATATATGCAACAACATCTGGTTGACGTAGCATTCGTGCAAGAGTTTCATTTTATCCCTGGGAGGGAGGCAAAATTTGGACAAAGATGGGGATGTCGCTGCTATTTCTCCTCATACTCTGCACACTGCGGGGGGGGGGTGCATAATGCTACGTAACACAGTGGGGTTCCGACTGATCGCCCAGTGTAACATTCGGGAGGGGCACGCCATAATGGTAAGTGGGACAATACATGGTCGGCTGTACACCCTGATTAATTTTTATGAAGATAATCAAGACTCAGTGGAAACCCTGGGGTGGATCACGAGGCGAACCCCAGCGAGGAAATTATGTGGCCGGGGAATTTCAATGCAGTAATGGACCTTGTCCTAGACACAACAGGAAGAACCATCCCTCCAGTGTCCAAAGTAACGGACAAGCTGCAAGACATGTGCTGGTCATGGGAGATAGATGACGTTTGGAGACTGAGACATCCTGGTGGATGTCAGTCCGCAGTACACGGCTCAGCATCCCAGTTGGACTATTTCCTGATTTCTGACACTGGCAGGGGGGGGTGGTTGACATTGCCACCCTAGCACGCACATTGTCTGATCACGCACATGTACTCCTGGCCCTAACACTACCTGATAGGAGGGTGTGGAGAATGAGTTGGGTGTTCAAGAGCGACCGTCTGACAGATGGGGCATTCCGGGATGAGCTGACTCCAGTCATAGACAACTTCTTCGAACTAAACGTCGGGTCGGTGGGATCACATGCAACCCTATGGGACAGCTTTAAATGCCTTGTTGGGGGAGAATGAATCTCCAGCGGGGATGGAATACTTATATGAGGCAAAAACTAACAAACTGAGGCTCAAATAAAACAATTACAATCAGAAGCCGTAGGGGAGAGTACAACCAAACGCACTGAAATTAAGAAACCGGTGCAGCTATTTAATGAGTTGGCTCAGAGGGAAGTGAAGTTTTTCCAGGGTAGGACAGATGCGCGTCAGTATGGTGAGGGACAAGACCCTGGCATGGTACTGGCGAGAACAGTCCAACTAGAAACAAAGAAGGGTCAGGTGTCTTCCATTAAGGATGTGCACGGCATGTGAAATTTGGGGATGTCGACATCGTCCAAGAATTCTGCGCCTTCTATAGTCAACTATACTCCTCACATATTTGAGTAACGCAACAAGAGGTGGGGGAATACTTGGATCAGGTGGCATTATTCTGGTGCACAGAGGAAGAGCAGGGTTGGTGTTAACGTCCCCTGTCCCTAGAAGAGGTCCTATTGGCAATTAAGTAACTACCGTCGTGGAAGGCCTCTGTCCCAGACAGCTACACGGCTGAATTTTACAAATGTGTTGCCACTAAACTAGCCCCTCATCTACTAGAGGTGTATCGACAAAGTCTAGAGGCCAGCCACTTGCTGGACTCGCAACGGGAAGCTGTGGTTGTTTTTCTCCTGAAGCCAGAAAAGTCCCCAGACGAATGCTCCTCCTACCGCCCAATATCCCCTATAAATATGGACAATAAGGTGTTGGCCAAAATGTTAGTGTCTAGACTGGCCGCAAAGACGCACAGGTGCGTCAAAGCAGACCAATCTGGGTTTATTTTGGGTAGATCCACCTCTTATGGGCTCCGCAGAATGTTCGGGTCAGTGGCAGCTGTCCAACAAGATGAGTCCGTAGTAGCACTGTAAGACGCCACAAAAGCGTTCGACGCAGTAGAATGGCCCTTCCTATTCATGGTACTCTGTAGAATGGGGCTGGTGGAGGAATTTATTGCCATGATCCAGCTACTCTACACTTTGCCTAATGCTAAAACCCGTGTGACTCCGAATATACCCCTGGAAAGAGGCACACGACAGGGGTGACTGCTTTCAACACTACTATTCGCATTGGCAATCAAACCACTAGCGGGGGGGATTACAGATGGACACATCCACAGAGGTCAACAATTGCACAAGCACAGGGTGGTCATCTGCCTCTACGTGGATGAAATGGTGCTTTATATCACAGACCCGGCGCACAACCGGGGCCCAGTCCTGGCAGATGTGTCTTTTGGGGAATACTACGGGCTAAACATTAATGCCACAAAATCTGTACTGTTCCCACTCACAGTGGGCAACACACAGTTTGTTCATAACTTAGGATTCCAATGGCATAACATTCACACCAGATACCTAGGAATAAATATAGCTCGATCCCCGGAAGACTATAGAAACAGAACTATCGCAGGGTCTAGGATCAAACTAAATCGTCAGTGCAAAGATTGGAAGATTGATGGAACTGCCAGTTAACCTATATGGGAGGACATTGCTGGTTAAAATGGTGCTACTCCCGCGTTTCCTATACGTGTTCCTTAATGTACCGCTATCCCCCCACCTCCCGGGAGTTTTTTCGAGAACTCCGCTCCGAAATACTGCAGTTTATATGGGCCGGGAAGCAGACGCGTGCATCATGGGAGAAATTAGTGGCCATTCTGGAAAGGCGGAGAGGGGGTCTAGCACTTCCTGAATTTGAGCTACATTACGAGGCAGCACAGGCGGGATACCTACTATACTGGTTCAGGGGTCAGATAGACAGGAGGGACGTGGAGGTGGAGAGGGCACTAGCGGCCCCATTCCTCTTATGGGCGACCATATTGACATCAACCAACAGAAACCCGAGAGCGGCAAAAAATTAACCTGCAGTTCGTGGGCCCGCATCGAGCACAGAGGAAAGGGGGAAACCATCTACTCCCCAAATCTCCCAGTCATATACATTCCTGGAGTACCACTGACCTGTGAGAAAGGATATATAAAACTTGTGAAACGCCTGAAAGTATCCGGTTATGGGTATCTGTTTCCAGACGGCAATTCCTGACAGAAGCGATGAAAAGCAAGGAGGCCCTAATGCCACTTGATATGTTCTTGTATTATCGGCTGAGGGATTCCCTGAAACAAATGTTTCAGTTTCCCTACTGAACTGAATCCGTAACGCCCGCCATACTAGCCTACATGCTCTTGAGAAAGGAAGACCATGTGGTGTCCGCTTTGTATAATAAATGCATGCACTCTAGAGGCAGGGGAGACGTCTCGTCCCGAGCCTAATGGGAACAAATGATGGGGAGTGCAGTGAAAGACGAGACATGGAAATACTGCTGTGGGGAAACGAGGAGGGTGGCTCTTAACACCGGGTATAAGCTGATCCACTTGAAGTACCTACATCAGTGTTACTACATTACAGCGATGATGCACAAATTCTTCCCAGACGCTTCCGAAAATTGTCTGCGATGCACCACATCTCCAGGGGACTTTCTGCACATGGCATGGGGATGCCCAACGTTGAAACAGTTCTGGTCACAGGTCTTTGAGGTACTGAGCGCAATAGTGCGGGGAGGACGTGGAACAAACGCCCATGATTGCACTGCTGGGTTATCCTAAAGGCATCCAAAATCATACCAGGAAACTAGCGCGGCTATTACTAATCCTAGCAAAAAGACGGGGGCAATGGTGTGGGGTAGCACTCGAGTTTCCAATATGGAGCAATGGCGGGCAGACGTTCTGTACTGCAACGTAATGGAGACTGAGTATAGGCGGTTAGTACACCCACAGTCCAAACCCAAGGACATCCGGGGTCCCTACACACACAATACCTCATTACACGTTCCCGCCAAGATGGGGCGAACTAAGGTTGATGCACGCCCTACCATCGCAGCAGACCAAGGCGATGTTACAGTTAGCCAAGTCAACAGCGGGCAAACAGGTCACACTCAGCTACATAACAAGAGAAATGAGAGTAGGAACTGTACTGCACCAATATACTGCAGTGTATTGTTTGGAGGGGTGCATGTTGCTGAAACAGTCACACTGTTACGTTAATGGCATGTTCTTATTACAAAATGACAATATAAAGAGTAAAATATATATATATATATATATATATATATATATATATATATATATATATATATATATATATATATATATATATATATATAATATTTTACAGTAGTAGATTTAAAGAATGGCTTTTCAATTCCCCTTCATGAGGACTCTCAAGATATGACCTCATTTTCGTATAGCAACCAGTGCTGGACTGGAAACATACAAGATTACCACAGGGGTACTGTGAGTCCCCATCAGTCTTTAATGGGGTCTTTCAGATGGACCTAGGTAACCTACAATTTGAGAGCACAATAATTCAGTACGTAGCTGACATAATAGTGTGCAGTGAGACAGAGGGAACATGCAGGGAAGAATCTGTCCATTTAATGGCCGTAGTAGCAGAAAAAGGATACAAGGTGGACAAAGAGAAACTACAATATTGCTAGGAAGAGGTCCTGTATATAGGGCAGCTAATCTCTCAAGAAGGGAGAAAAGTGACACCTTGGAGAGCAGAAGCAATCATGAAAACTCCAAGACCTGAGACGGTGAGGGAAATGCAGTAGTTTTTAGGCATATGCAATAATTGTAGTGCCTGGATTCTTGATTAAAGTACATATATTTGACCACTTTTAAAAGGACTCAAAGAAGCACAGATGGGTGGAAGTGAGAGGACATGGACAGATGACATGACAGCCTTCTGTTAGAGTTAAAAGGAGTGTTGTACAGCCCCTTTAATAGGGATTCCATACTGAGGAGTTTTATTTATTTTCACATTCAAATGGAGTGGTGATGACCGCAGTTCTTACGCGGAAGACATTAGGATATGGGTATAAACCATTAGCTTATTACAGTGGGATTTTAGATCCAGTAATGAGGGTATTACCCATGCGAACAAACGTTGGCTGCTGCGTTTTGCAATTGAAAAAGCTGGAAGCATTACAATGGGCTGCTCAATTACACTATTCGTCTAGCATTCCTTGTTTGCTATTTTGGAGAAAACTAAAAGCACGTTGACTACACAAAGAATGTCAGGATATGAAGTGATTTTTCAAATCCAGCAAAATCGTTATATGTAGAGTAGTTAATCTAACGACATTCATAGCAGAACCAGTTGGAAAGGGAGATTATTAACATGATTGCACAACGTATACGGAGTTCTATGACTATATTCCCCCACGTTAAAGGAAACACTCTGTGGGGGGGACGGATTCTATTCGTTAATGGTTGTTTGAGAATTTAGCAAACGGGAGAAAGGCATACGGGATCGGCAGTAGTGAAGTTAAAACAAAATAGTGAATTGGAACTAGTGACAAGTGCAAGACTGCCTTCACGTTGTTCAGCACAGGCTGCAGAATTAGTGGCGCTTATCGCCGCACTCCAGAGATATGAGGAAGTGAGAGTGTACTCTGACTCTGTCTATGTGACTTCAGCCGTACATGCAGGATTGTCACGCTGGAAAAGTAGGGGTTTTCTCTGTGCAGATGGCACACCAGTGCAACATTCATCGCTATTGGACAAATCTATTTATGATATGATGTGGCATTTATAACAAGCCTGTACACAAGTATTTAGTTCTAGGCGTGACAGGACAAGGAGGGGGAAACAAAAGGAGGACAAAATAATTTTACTAGGTCTTGTGTAAAGCAGATCACTCAAGTGCGGTGCAGGAGAGAAGTGCTAAGGGGGAGGGGAAGGGGGAGTTAACTCATGAGTCCAGCCAGCAGGTGGCTCATAAGTGCAGAGAGAAGGGACTGTAGGGTTTCCGATACAGACCCTTAAGTGCTGGGAAGCGTGCGGGACAAGGGAGTGTGACCTCCGATAGGGAAGAAGAATGTTGGAGCGACGTTGATGAGGAAGGAGTGGTGGGAAGAGGACTGCAAGTAACACAACAAGCGGGAGGGGAAGAGGCAGGTAGGCAAGGAAAGCTCAGGAATAGGTTGGGGAGGATGGCACTTGCAAAGAAAAAAGGTACAAAGGTAAGTAAAAGCAGAGGGAGAGCAAATCTGCAGATGCATCTCATCCACAAGGGGGGCGGGAAGGCCACACTTTGTGCCTTGGGCACTGATGGACAAAACACATTTGTTAGTCACTAACCCCACTTTCAGAAGGGGCAGGGAAGGTGATATATGCCTTCGAGAAACACACCGCAGGGGTCCCTTTGGCTATAGGGGATGTCAAGAGCTTGCTGGTATCTGCAATGGGTGAAAGCGGGGTTCCTGGGAGTAACAATGGACTGTGACCGGCATGATGGGGCGTCATTTAACAACGTGAGAGCACAGGTGTGGGATGCACTGTGGAGAACCTTCCCGGACACCCCTGATTTACACTCAGCAATGCACAATGTGGGACGATGAAGATGCTGCGCAGTTCATTCTTCGGGTGCAGGATATGTGGAGGGCAGAGACTGGCACTGCTTGGGATCAGTCCACCTCCCTTTCTTACTAAATTATCAAAAGAGGCCTACCGAAGGAGGTACAGAAGACCCTTGATAAAATTGCTGGGATAGTAGCCAAGGGTTGTCAAGAAATGCAGAGCATTATAGTACACCATTGTAGGGGGATCAAAGAGAGGGAGAAGGAAATTGCACAAAAAAGATTGACAGACGAAGCAAAGCTTGTGCAAAATAAACTTGTGAATGTTGCATCAGTAACAGCCACCCTACCCCCGGAACGGCAAGGAGACGGGGAGGAGGGGCAATAGCATTACAGGCTAGGATGGCAGCCACCTGGGCAGCGAACGGGCAAGAGCAATGGGCTGGAGGGGAGCAGTATGGAGGGCCCCAGTGGCAGGGAAGACCTGGAAGAGGACGAGGTGGGTACAGCGGACAGAGGGGGGCATACGGAAGACAAGGACCGAGAGGAGGGGGACAGGGAGCATGTTGGGCATGTGGGAGGTGTGGGTCACTTTGCGAGGGATGTTGCACCAGTCCCATGGTGTATTATCAGAACACACAAGGATTTAATAATGAGCAACAGCATGACCATCCCCACCCAGGCAGTCCCTATGGGTTACCTATGGAAGTATACAGACACGAGGAACTGGTTGATACGCGCCACACACAAGAGCAGGGAACACCGCCTCAGGGGACACAATGATTAACGCGTCAAAGTCACATGGGGAATACGCACAGTAACCCTTTCGCCAACACTGCTAATGGTGCGCCAGCACCGTTTCGAGGAACAGCCATGGTTGGGGGAAAATGTCTTTTCTTTCCCGCAAACAAACACACACCCAGACCAGGACAGCCCACAGAGAGCACTTGCGTGTCCAGTCCTATCGACTACCCTACGTCCAGACGAGGAAAAGAGATAGCCTAAAGGAGGGGGCAGAGATAGGAAACAGACAGTTCATCTTTATGGTGGACCCAGGAGCGGAGAAATCATGCCCAATGGAAGGCAGGTTTCTGCTGTTGGGCAAAAATTTGGAAAAACAGGGATTTTCTGGGGCTGTGGTCACGATTCCATACACCAATGATTTGGAAACGGTGGAGGGGACTGTGCGAGCACCCCTATTGTATCACGAAGACTCGCCGATAAACTTGCTGGGGAGAGACCTCCTTAGCAATCTCAATATGACTATTTTGTTATCTGAAAGGGGTATAGTGTGTTCAACGCCGGGAATATGCCCCCTCTGGGCAATGCTATTGATCAACATGATAGCAAATGAAATAGCTGTCTGAGGGGTGCCCACCAAAGCAGACATGTTTGTGTATAGGATACAGGTCCTGGGAAGAGTGGTGCCAGAAATAACACGAGCGGAATGGCAAGTACCATCTGACTTTGTCTTCCGCCCCGTAGCTGCCCCTGAAATACTACGAGGAACCATCTTCACCCTAGATCTGCAGGGAGTACAACTATCAGCTAAACTTATTGTGGTAATAGGTCTGGACACGCACAGATGCGAATGGCGAACAGTGTTATGTATAGACCCAAGCATAGCGCTGCACGATATGACTGACGAGGAGCTGTTCACTGACAAGGACATTAATGGAAATATCATGCCCTGTGACATAATGGTCCAAAACAGACGAGTGACGAACCCCCTCATGGCCAGTGTCAGTGCGCCACCATAATTTATTTGATGAGGACATGCAACAGGTACCCACATAATTATGGACCACCAAACGCCATGATGTAGGACTCTTACAAGAGGTTACCCAAGTGAAGATGAAACTCAAGCCTGGTGCGGTGCTGCCCCGAGTAGGACAATATCCCCTGTCAAGCGAAGCAGAGGAGGGAATTAAAAACAATACATGCACTACTACAACAGGGTATCATTGTACTATCATATTTCCCTTGCAATAATGCAATGTATCCGATTAAGAAAGTGAAGAGAGGGGCTTGGAGGATGATACAGGATTTACGCCCGTTTAATGACATCGTACAGAAGGAGTTTGTTCTTGTCCTGAAGCCGACATCCATTTTGTGCAGCATTCCAAAATCAGCAACCTGCTTCACAGTGGTAGACTTTTTTTTTCTCTGTACCACTGGATCCTAGCTTACAATACCTGACAGCATTTACCCTGGGAGGGAAAAGATACAAACATTGCAGATTACCACAGGGATACTGCGAAAGCCAGAGTATTTTTAACAGAATATTGCATGAAGATCTTGCCAATATTGATTTCAAGAGCACAGTGATACAATACGTAGATGATCTTTTGGTGTGTGGTGAGAGTGAGGAACAGTGCAGAGCAGATTCTATAACATTACTGAACTTGCTAGCAGACAAAGAATATAAGGTGGACAGAGGGAAGCTGCAGTACTGCCTAGCAGAAGTACTGTATCTGGGACAGCTAATATCCAAAGATGCAAAACGATACTCCAATATAGGGCAGCAGCAGTACGCGAGACAATTAGGACCCACACAGTGAAAGGCATGCAGAAATTTCTCGGCATATGTAATTATTGCCGAGCCTGGTTACTTGACTATGCAGCATACACGAGGCCCCTATTACAAGCAATAAAGGAAGCACAAAGAGAAAACGCAGCTATTACATGGGCACAAGAAATGAACACTGCCTTCAGTACACAAAAGGAACTTATTTCAACCCCCCCGTTCTAGCGACCCCAGATTATGAACGAGAGTTCTACTTGTTCTCACACTGCAATGGGACACTCATGACCACTGTCCTATCACAGAAGACGTCTTTAGGACACAAACCATTGGCCTATTACAGTGGCACCCTGGACTCTGTGATGCAAGGGCACTTCGCGTGCGAACAGGCTCTCGCAGCCGCCGCCTTTGCAATTGAAAAGAGCGCCACCATAGTAATGGGATGCTCAGTGACACTTTGAACACTACTTATTTGCAATTCTAGAACGGTCCAAATCCACACTCGCCGCACAAAGAGCAACAGCCTATGAAATAATACGTTCCATTTCTAACATCTACATAGTGTGGTGCAAAACAGTAAATCCAGCCACATTTATCACAGAACCATGCACGGTAGAAGACATGCAAAATCACGATTGTGCCACATACGAAGGCGAGGGTGACGAAATTCCCAAAGCAAACGAGAACGCCCTAGAAGCAGGCGAGGTATATTGTGTGGATGGGTCAGCGTCTATTTGGCCAGAAACTGGTGAGAAGCATGTGGGTGCAGCCGTAGTAAGCCATAGTAAGACTGGAGGAACGGGAATGAGATCATTGTACAAAAACATCTACCAATGCATTAATCGGCACAAGCTGCAGAGCTGGTAGCATTAATTGAAGTGTTGCGCATAGCAAAGGAATGCGCAGTAACAATTTATTCAGATGCAGCCTACGTAACCACCATGGTACATGCTGGACTGTCTAGATGGAGAAAGGGAGGTTTCAGAAGGGCAGACGGGTCCCAAGTACAACATGCAGGACTTTTGAATGAGCTGATAGAAGCCTTAGCAGAGCCATTGGTAGCAGCTTTGGTAAAATGCCAGGCGTCCTTTGGCGTCAGGAAAATACAGCAAAGGTAGCAATGCCTGTGGAGTTATTACAGCTTGCATTCCAACAACTACATTATCCAGCACACACCACAAAACAAAATATAGCTGCGGACATCCAGGAAAACTGGTTTGTCACAAACATGCAGGAACACCTTGCTAAAATGACGATTGAATGGGTAACGTGTCAAACTTGCACCTCCGGAATGACCATCAGGACACTGCGAGGAACACTGCCCCACCCCATCGGACCTTTCCGTGAATTGCACATTGATTATGCAGACACGGGGGAAAGGTGCAATGGAGCAAGATACCCAATAGTGGTGGTCTGCACCTTTTCATGCTGGGTGGAAGAAGGACCCTGTGCCCACCCAGATGCGAAATGCACAGCAAAGTTTCTGGTGGGGTAAGTGTTTCCGCGTTGGGACATTTGTGATGTCATACGCTCTGACAACGGAACTCACTTTGTCAATGACCTCTTTAAAGAAGTAACATCCCTGCTAGAAATTAAACACACATTAAGTTCCGTTTACCTCTTGCAAGCTAACAGAATGGTCTAGAAAATTAACGGTCTCATTAAAAGCAGACTGTCAAACTTATGCCACACCCTTAACAAGAATTGGGTATATTGCCTTCCCTTGGCATTGTTCCAATTGCGAGCATAACCAAGCAAAGACCACCACTTGTCCCCACACGAAATAGTAACAGGAAGACGTATGCAAATGCCACTATCCCCGATGAGAACAGCATCAGATGCTAATAGGACTGCCACAATTCTGGGGGAGTAATTCAAGGAGTATCTGACACATCTTACACGGGCAATAAGGAGTATAGCTAAGCAGGTGGCACCACACTTCACAAGAGAAAGCAAAACAGACACACAGACAGCCCCATAACACAATGAATTCCCAGAGAGTTGGTTTACCTTTTCTCAGAGATTTCACAGCCCTTACGAGGTGGTATATTGCACCCCCTCTGCAGTAAAGGTTGAGGGCCTGAAATATTGGATACACCTCTCAGATGTTAGAAAAGGCCATTTTAGCATACTACCAGACGAACAGCTAAATGAACAAGTGGCTGTGCCCTAGGGGGATTCCCTGAGTAGAAAAGAACATTTCTAACCATATCAGAAATATTTAAAAATATAAATGTAAGTACAACCACATTTTTAGTGAGTAGATAAAAGTGAACAATGAATAAGTATATATACCTCTCCCTCTCTCTCCCCCTTTATGAAATAAAAAGTTGTCTTGTATAACTGAAAATGAACTTAACCCATTGTATTTCACTCTATAGTTACATGGCAGAAACGAGGGCCCTCAATGACAATGCTACAAATATAGTACAGTAGGGGAAATGTCAGTGCTATTAGAGCTTATTCTTATGAGTGTGGCCTCTAATTTACAGCCATTGTGTTCTCCACTATATCATTTTGCAAGAGGGAACCCACTTAGTATGGGATGGGTTGAAATTGATATGGGCCCACAATGTCTCCACGAACCTTACCTCTCTGCACACAAATCACACAATGAAAAGCCCCACAGGTTGAATACCCAATGATAAATAATGATGAAAATGTACCTAATGCTTACAATGAAGATATCATTTCTGATGTATTAATGCTGGCATATACTCATCCACAAGCAACAGTCGAACCTACCTCAAATGACGGCTACATGCACTTTAGAACTCAAACACCCGCCCCAAGCACCCATCTCACCCCACAGTATTGGCAGCATAATGAAGGTCAAAGTGTAAAGATGAATTTAGGAATTTTCCCTATTCGCTACCAAAGAATTATGAAGCTATATAATGGTCTAGGGGTGGTGGGGGGGCTTTTGAGTAACAGGAGGAAAAGGGAAGCGGAGCAGAAAAGGTATGATGCATACCATGGCCTGGGGTTGGATGCAGTGGAAGACCCCCGTCACCCAGATCAGTCTAAGAAGTGGTACTCTGGCATGAGCATCATGGGTAAACCAGCAACTAATGAGAGTTGCTATGTGTGTTCCCTGATACCTCACACATCAGGAACACCTAATGTTCTAATACCCCAGGAAACGCCCATAGCGGATGCCCAGTGTCTCGTTCATCTTGCACTTTGTAGAATTTGAAGTACCTTCCAGCAAACACAGTAGCATTACAACTGATCCAGAACGAGAAAACCTGCCACAGCAAGACTCAAGGAGTACTGTGCGTGAAAGAGCATTTTTTTTGCCGTAAAAGGGACCATGCGGAAAAAAGATGGCAAGAGGACACAGTGATGTGCAAGGCGGAGGCACTACGAGGACGGTCGGAAGAAAAATTCCAATGGGTCAAGAAAACATGCACTCAGGTCTGGTCCCAGCACATTGCCAAACTGACATGGGTGACAGCCCTCGAAAAGCCAATCAAGATCCACTGGGAAGTGCCAATACGAACTTTGCTTCCACAGAGAAGGGAAGGTGCCCATGGGATCAAACAAACATTTCAACAACAAAAAACTTATCCGCCCCGGCATGAAGAAAGGAACAGCTGCTTTAACGGACAATTAATGGGTATGCGGCAAACAGGCATACTTGCACCTCCCACCGTCATGGAGAGGTACTTGTGCCCTGGCCATGCTGCATTCAGCCCTGATGGTGATTCCAGAGAGTCATGTCCAGGGGGAGAGGGTGCCCACCAGAATGCCGCCAGCTCCCCAGTCTACAACCACAGAAACCCCAAACCCCCACATATGATGCGCTGTCGAAGGATAAGCTGCAACAGAGTCACGCAAAAGAAGGGCATCAAACTATATTTCTAAAGACTCTTCCAAACTTTTGGCACAAATATCTGACCAATTCAAGCTGTTGAAATCTGCAGAGACATTTTTTGCATCACTCATACCAAGTATCCACAACGCCAAGTGGTTGCAAATAGTCCGTTGGGAGCTGATCCAGTAAGCCAACGACATTGAAGTAGGGTTCAACGTTATCAAGGTGGAACTCAGAGCCCTGCGGTTGATGACCATATGTGCTGGACCTCCTTACTGCAATGGAAGGCAGTGTTTGCCGAGAAATCAGGAGTGCATGCTGCATATTCGTGCGTTCTGCAGATGCTGACAACTGGACACTATCACACGTGATAACTGCAGTGCACAACCTCAGAGAAAGAATGAAGGAAGGTGGTGTACAGCCAAATGACTGGTTCGACACAGTTTTTGATTGTTTACCATCCTGGTTCGGGACTGCAATGAAGCTACTGGTACCCATCATAGTAGTTTTGCTGCTAATTGTTTGTGGGTGCCAGGTAGGGGTTCGATGCTGTGCAAAATCTATGCCTAGTAGTGCAATGATGATGCTGACAATGGCCAGCTCAACAAAGATGCCCCATGATATGAAAGACGTACAGGTACAAACGGGACAATCAGGATCCCAAATATTGCATGACAGCAGTGTACAACAAGTTTGTATCATACCACTATCAAGGAGCCCTATGAACTAGAATGGTATAAAAAGGTGTGGGTGGATCTGGCTGGGGATGGTGGGTGCAGCTATATGACATGTACTCCTGATGAATATGCAAGAAGGGGTCAACATCTGAGATCTGTGTGCATGGCCTGGATTCCAATAAAGGGGGCTCTAGACGGGGATGAAGCAGTAATGGAGGCATAGGAACATAGGTGTACTAACAACCAAGGTTATTCAGTACTTTAGGAGCAACAAAAGGGGGGATTGTAAGGGAGGAAGGGTCTCCAGCCACCCCTCCGTGCATTCTGCATGAAATAAATTTATTTGCTCATCCCATTTCAGGGAGACGCCCCCCCTTGTCTTTCACTGACGACAGTAGAAGGAAGCCATTGGATGACACACTCTGACTCCATTTTGTGCCACCACCGACTCCATCTTTTCTACTAGGCCGCACAATGATCTCTAAGAAGCCTTCTCTCCCCCTGGCCATTGTCGCGCACAGCCTGCTCCGACACACCCGCCACCTCCTCCCCTGTCTGCGCTGCCTCAGTCCTTTTCTCATGGACGCCCAGGCGCGAATTGTTGCAAACTAAGAAAGCATTATTTCTCTTTCTCTGAGCTCATTGCCCTGTGTGTGACCGGAACCTGTTCTGGCCTGCGCGTTCATCCGTATCCACAAGCCTGTTGCTGCTCTTCCACCCCCACCTTTAGAAATGATTGCCTGCACAGCCTTTTGCCCCTCTATTCTCCTTTCATGAAGCATTTGATGGGACCCTTCCACCCGGACCACCCTTGATTGCCCCCAATATACCTAATCCTATGTGATCATATATTCTCCATGGACTAACACCTATCAATCCATTCGTTTAAACCATGAGGCACCAGGCAAATACATCTCAGATCGGAACCCCTAGATAGGGCACCTGGGAAAAAGGACCACTGCACCTCTGCCCCCACAGAGACCAGGGTTAAGAATGTGTATTTGTTTACCCGCGATTTACTGGCGACCCCGCATTCTGCCATAAGTTTAATGTTGTACATTAGTCTTAGCATGCCAATTATTGTGTAGTTTAGATTAGTTAGAATAATTGCATTTCGTGGACCCAGTCTGACCTTCACTCCTCCCAGATGAGCCCAGCCGACCCACATGCTGCAAGAGACAACAGCTTTGCACCAGCCAATCAAGCTGCACCATCCCAGTATGGCCTATACTGCAACATTGTAATGAACCAATGAATTTTCAATATTCCTCCCCTATGCTATTTGTCACTGATGACGAGACGTGTGCAAGACATGTGCATAAAAAGGTGTTTCTGTATTGTTGGCAGAGCGCTCTCAGAGCAGCAAAGTCCTCTGCGTGCATAATTTACCTGATAAAACCTTTGTTTGACTTGCAATCTTTCTCTTGGTCTTATTCCCTACTGCAGTGTGTCCATTTATTCTGAGTTTGGGATTTGCGTTGAGGAATGACCACCTTCAGGAGCGTCATTGCGAGGGCAACTAGACATGCAGGAGCCTGTGCAAGAGTTCAGAGGTTGACCAGTGCGCGGCACAATCCGGTGCATCATCAGGGAAGAGGAAAAGGAAGAGGGAAAGCGGAATTGAAAAGGAAGGTCTTGAGTTGCTTCCAGAACCGGAGGTAGTTCTGCTCAAGTTTGAGAAAGGCAGGGATGCTGTTACAGAGGGAATCCCCAGCCGAGGAGATGGATTTGCCCCCAACTTTCTGCCTGGAGAAGTGTCGTACCCACAGAGTTGGAAGTGGATGAGGAGAGAGCTCAAGAAGGAAGATGTTTTTGAAGAAGGAAGATGTTTTTGAAGAGAAAGTTGGAGGTAGCGCAGTCCCAGGCCCCAGAAAGCTTTGTGGATGATGCAGAGGGTCTTGAAGTTGACCCTTGGAGCCACGGGGTGCCAGTGAAGAGATTTCTGAGCTGGAGAGATACAATCACTGGGCTTGAGGCCAAGGACACGTCTTGCAGTCCTATTCTGGATAAGTGTTAAAGGTAAAAAAAAGTAGAGGCAGGAAGATTTAGAAAGAGGCTGTTGCAATAGTCCAGCCTAGATAGGACCAGAGCTCTGGAGATGGTGAGCTTCTGGTGGCAAGAGAGAAAAGGAAGAATACCTCTGAGGGGAGGTGCAGCTGATAGTTTGACTTCTTAGAGATGTCAGAAATGTGGGGAGAGATGAAGGTGCATTTGAAGATTACACCAAGGTTCTTAGCCTCACAGGAAAGAGCGGGAAGAGGGCCCAGAGTGGGCGGCCAGAGAGAGTAAAGGAGGGAGCAGGTGTCCCAATGAGGAGGATCTGTCTTACTGGAATTAAGGCAGAGATCATTGGCGACACACCATTCCTGAATTGCGGCCAGACAGTCTGGTATGAGAGAAGAAGCAGAGGTGGCTCAGGGGAGTCTGAAAGAGAGCCGAGTGTCTGCATAACATTGAAAATTGGAGCAGAAAGTAGCGATGCGGTGGGCAAGAGGTGCCAGGTAGTGGTTGAAGAGCGTGGGAGAGAAGCTAGACCCCTGGGGAACACCACAGATAGAAAAGAGAGATATAAGAGAGGAAATACCCCAGTTGGACCTGAGCGGGTCAGTTGGTGAGAAAGGTACTAAAGCTTCCATTGGCTATCGCCGCGGTGGAGTGTGCAGCCTGTTAGGCAGAAACCTGTGCAATTCCCTTAGGGACCACTGCAAAAACTTTGTCTACAGGTGTTAGCAGTAAACCCAATTGGTAGCAGTCTGCACCACCCAGATTTACCTGGTATCTGTGGCTGAGCAGTCAGACTTCTCTCAAGAAGAGTTAGGCGGTATATAGAGTATACACAATAGGGCCAAAAAATACAGTAGCACAAGCAAACACTGACCAGAGCTTTGGTATAAAAGTATATCATTATTTCTGAGGCTTGTGGAATCTGCTTAGATCACATGCTGTGCATAGGCCGACATCTAGTGGAAGCTGCGGAGTATTACAGTTTGTTTTTCAAAACTCGAAAAAGGGCGTCGACACAGGGCGTGCCAGTAATACTACCCCTAGTGTGACATCCACTGTACCCATGATCCCTCACGCGTCTAGGACCCTCAGATTGTTTTTTTCTGCCATTCTGGTCGAAAGCATTTCGCGGAGTTCCCTGGCCTTAGCCATACTTTTGCTAAATATTGTTAAATTTGCCCATTTCTCCACCCCAACGTCGAGTCACCGAACTTCCACGCTCGACGCCGGCCCGGAGAAGAATTCGACCGTCGACAGCTGCACGACGGATTTGGGCCTAGGAAGGCCTCTGGCCTCGCCCGGGCCTTGGAAGGCCGCTGGCTTTGGCCCTGCAAGTAGGGAGAGTGGGGGGTGGACATACTCTACACTGTTTTGGTATATAGGTACATTCTTATATATTCCTACACTTACAAGCCCGCTGCCACAAGGTGCGTATGGAGGGTACCCCTTTCCAATTCTGCCCCAAGTGCAACCGCAAATACCCTTGGGTCGACGGGCATGCCACGTGCAATCTCTGCTTGCCGAGGGACCACCCAGAGGCGAACTGCAGAGCGTTTAGTAGGTTTAAACCCAAAACACTTAAGGACCGTTCGATCAAGCGTTGGGCCCACCACGCCAGGCGTCAAAAGGCCATGGCAACGGAGGGCGCCTTCAGCGATGGCAGCGACGTCGTGCTTTCGGACGGCGAGGGCATTATGGCGTTGAAAGACAGCCGAGCGCAAGTCCCCGACCTCGGAAGGTCGTCCGGCAGGGCAGCTATGGGGAAGACCCCCGGCGACACAAGCGCTTCCCACAGCACTTCCACAAAACACATGAAGTCCAACCGGGACTCGACGCGCACATCCAGTTCTTGGAAAGAGGCACATGGAGAACGGTCCGAATCGGCGTCCTCTGGGCGTTCACGATCGCCGCATGACTCCAGGCAATCATCCACTGTTGCCAAGTGTGCCTCGCTCCCCAAGGTAACGGAAGTTCAATCGTCGGAGGACGAAGCCGACTTCCATCCCCAGACCGCACTCCAGGAGTCGGCGCCTGCAGACCGCGTTACGGCGGCTCCCGAACCCCTACCTCCACACTCAAAGGATAGGGACACTACCCCCAAACTTCGATGCCAGGCGTCGAAAGGCTCCGTAGGGGCGAAAAAACAGGGAAAACACTCTTCCACTCACGGGGACGGGGAAAAACAACAAAGGAAGCACCCTCTGCCTACTTCCGCACCTTTAAGACACTCCACTCCTCAAACAGACAGACAAGTCCAAGTCTTCTGCTATCACAAAAACCCCTACTCAGACCACCAAGTCTAGTCAGTATAAGTCGGAGAAACTTCCAGAAAGGGTCATCCCCAGTTCTAGTGAATGGTCTAGTGATGACATAGACAGGGTCATGTCAAGGATGTCATCAATGGCAGATTTTTACGCAAAAAACCCTGGACACTTTCTCTCTTATACTCCTGACGGGTCAGCACCCTCAGGCTCTAAGGATCCTATACCTCCAAGTAAAAAGTCCCGGTTTGAAACACCAACACGGTCTTGGGACCCCTTCTATGTACAGCCCTACTCTCAGTATCAAGGAGAGACCTCCTTTTGTGAGGATCCAGATTTGGGCATGTTGGAAGAACAAACTGGTACGGGCTACTATGGGGATGATGAGGACCAAGAAGAGGACGACGACGACCTGGAAACCTACAGAGTAGATTCCCCGGTAGAGAAGGAACCCCCGGTTACCGACTCCCCTGTCGACAACCAACATCTCCTGAATGAAGTGCTGTCTCGAGCAGCTGAACATTTCCACTGTGACACCCAGGGTGCTCAAGAGGAGAGGGACTTCGCCGAAGAGTTAGTGGGAGAAAGGAGGCCTGTTGCTCAGGCCATCCCTATCCTGAAGTCTATTCAGAGGAGAATAGACCCTTCACTCGTAAATCCTAACCTCACCAGAGCAGTGAACCCCAGGATTGAGAATCTTTTCAGGGCACCCCAATCAGACCCACTGTATATAAGGGGGCATCTGAAGCCAGACTCCCTAGTTGTTACAAACACCCGTAAGAGGGCTGGAACACCCTTGTCATCGTCCAAAGCTCCTCCCGACAAGGAGAGCAAGAAACTGTATGGGTTGGGCAGGAAAGTAGCCTCCACTTCCGCCTACTAGGCAAGGATTGCCAACTCCACCACCCTGTTGTCCAGCTACAACTGCCATCAATGGGAAGAAGTCACGGCACTCGTAGACTCCGCCCCAGATCCCTTAAAGTGCCAGTTGGCACGAGTTTCGGCGGAGCGAAGAGCCGTGTCCGGTTGCATTCTAAAGGCAACCTTTGATGCCGCGGATAACGCCGGCAGATTGATAGCAGAAGGAACTGTTATCAAGAGACACGCTTGGTTAAGGCAGTTTGGATTCAAGGCTGAAACCCAAGCATCATTGTTAGATAAACCGGTGGAGCCGGATCTGTTGTTTGGTAAGGCGGTTGAGGACGCGCTGAAAAATGCCAAGGACGAGTATGAAACACTCAAATCCCTTGGTCAACTAACCAATAAACCCCCTAATCGGAGAGGGAATGGCAATTTTCTTCGCCCACGCGGCCAAAATTCCCAGAGAGGATCTAACTATTCCCAGGGGCAGGGTACACCGTGGAGCAATAACCAACAGTCTACCCAGGGTTACGGCAGGGGTAATAAAAGAGGACGTGGGAAAAGTAGAGGCAGCCCCAGTAGAGGAGGTGGCACGCCTCCACCAAAACAGTGACGCTCAGTTCAGGGTCCCGTCTCACGCAACCCCAGTAGGGGGACGCATTTCCAACTTCACCCAAGCTTGGGAAGGGATCACGTCAGACAGATGGGTGCTGTCCACAGTATCCGCTGGGTGCTGCATAGAACTGTTAGAGAATCCCCGAAACCATCCTCCACGACAAAGAATACATTCTTTGGACCACCAGAAGATCCTCCTCGAGGAGATCGTCAATCTGCTAGCAAACGACGCGATAGAACTCGTCCCGGGACACCAGGTAAACCAGGGTATTTATTCAACTTACTTCCTTGTGTCAAAAAAAAAGATTTGACAATGCGCCCAGTATTGGACTTACGGCCTGCAAACAAGTATGTCAAGCCCCAAAAGTTTTGCATGACTACTCTCCAGGAGGTAATCCCCCTCCTAAAAAAGGGGATTACATGGCAACATTGGACATGAAAGATGCCTATTTTCATATTTCCATGTTCCCAGCGCACAAAGTACTTGCGCTTCAAGGTGGACAGTCGGCACTACCAGTTCAAGGTACTGCCCTTCGGGATAGCTTTGGCTCCAAGGGTATTCACCAAGGTACTGGCGGTAGCGGCAGCACACCTACGCAGGGAGGCAATCACGGTGTACCCTTACCTGGACGACTGGCTCATCACGGGGGAGACCCCAGTAATTTGCAGAGCAAGCATTCAAAGGACAATCGACCTCCTCTTCGAATTGGGCTTCTCAATAAACGAGAAAAAGTCAAGTCTCGTGCCAAGCACATCCAAACAGTTCCTAGGAGCTATCCTAGACACTCAAGAGGGGTTGACCTATCCTTCCGAGGAAAGAATTAGGAATATACTGCTGCAAATTCTGCAATATCAGTCCGGTCGCCAGTTAACGGTACGCAAAACAATGCGTTTGCTGGGCATGATGGCGTCATGTATTTGCCTGGTCCCGCATGCGCGCCTGCACATGCGTCCCATGCAAGAATGCTTGGCGAAACAGTGGTCTCAGGCAAGTGGTCAATGGGATGATCTCGTGGTCGTTTCGCCAACACTTGTACAAAGCCTTCACTGGTGGACAAGAGAGAATCTGTCCAAGGGGAAACCCTTTTACGATCCCGAGATACAGGCGGTAGTCACAACCGATGCATGCCTGACGGGGTGGGGAGCTCACCATCTCCACCACACAGCTCAGGGTCTCTGGTCGCACTCAGTGGCCAAGAATCACATCAACCTGTTAGAGCTTCTGGCAGTATTTAGAGCACTTCAAGCGTTCAAGCCCTACCTGTTAAATCTGTCAGTGCAAATCCGGACGGACAGCACTACAGCCATGTTCTACCTGAACAAGCAAGGAGGGACTCGGTCGCCAAATCTGTCCAAGCTTGCCCAGAAAATCTGGATATGGGCACTCAGACGGAATATCTTCCTGTCATCGCAACATGTTCCAGGGGATCTCAATTCCCTAGCGGATGCTCTGAGCAGAGACCCCCTCCCAGAGGAACACGAATGGTGTCTACACAGAGAAGTCATAGAAGATATCTTCTCTCAGTGGGGTTTCCCCACTATAGACCAATTCGCCACAAGCGAAAACAGACAATGCCCAGGATTTGCATCCAGGTTCCCCCAACTAGACTCGCAGGGGAACACCCTGTGGATGAACTGGTCAGGGATGTTTGCGTATGCTTTTCCACCAACTCCTCTAATCAGGAAGGTGGTCAACAAGATGAACAGAGATCGATGACGCTCGTCCTAGTTGCTCCCATGTGGGCAAGACAACCGTGGTTCCCAGACTTACGCAGATTGGCAGTGTGCGAACCCATCAAACCTCCGGGCTGGTACAACCTACTGTCCCAGCACCAAGGTCAAACAGTGCATCCTCAACCCAACGAACCTGGCAGCATGGCTCCTGAGGTCATAGAGTTCAGACATCTCAATTTACCACAGAGGTGTATGGACATCCTAAAGGAATCTAGGAAACCTAACACGAGGCACTGCTACTTTGACAAATGGAAGAGATTTGTTATCTGGTGCCAGAATAAACAAATCAACCCAGTTGATTGCACTCCTTCCACTATTGTTACATCCATGCGCCACATGCTGGACACAGGACTGGTTTTTAACTCACTGAAGGTACACCTGGCAGCCCTGTCAGCATAAACCACTTCCCATAACAAGGTGTCGTGGTGGAAAGTACCAGTAGTTAAAGCCTTCATGGAAAGAGTAAAGAGACTTCACCCTCCTATTTCAAACCCACCACCAGGATGGGACCTTAACGTGGTGCTATCTAAGCTCATGGGCCCCCCATTCGAGCCCATGCACAAAAGCAGTCTCAAACACCTGACTTACAAAACGGCCTTCTTAGTAGCAATTACATCTATAAGAAGAGTCCGTGAAATTCAGGCTCTGTCAGTGCAAGATCCCTTCTTTACTGTCCATAAAGATAAACTGGTTTTACGCACACACCCTAGGTTTTCACCTAAGTTTATTTCAAAATTCCACGTGAACCAGTCCATCGATCTTCCGGCTTTCTTCCAAGACCCACAAAGCTCGGCTGAGGTGAAACTACACAAACTAGATGTGCGTAGGGCGGTCCTCTACTATGTAAACAAGACCAGACCGCTAAGGAAAACAAATCAGCTGTTTGTCTCTGTAGCTACAGGCAGAGAGGGGGATCGCGTCTCCAAAGGTGCCATCTCTAAGTGGATTATTAACTGTATCCAGATGTGTTACTCAGTTTCTGGAAAAAACTCTGCCTTTCACGCCTAGGGCCCACTCTACAAGAGGCTTTGGGGCCACTCTGGCGTTCATTACAAATGTACCCCTTGACACCATTTGCAAAGCAGCTACTTGGAGCTCTATTCACACTTTTACTCAGCACTACTGCATTGACACTCATTCCAAGACAGATACACAAGTGGGACAAGCGGTTCTAAGACATTTATTTGCTCATGACCCTTCTCACATCCCAACTCCTTCTTCAGGTACTGCTCGCTAATCTATGCACAGCATGTGATCTAAGCAGATTCCACAAGCCTCAGAAGGGATACATTACTCACCGTAATTGTATTTCTGATGCTTGTATCTGCTTGGATTCACATGCGACCCACGCTTCCTCCCCTCCGAGAGAAGGCGCATGGATGCTTGTAGTCTTACCTTTCTATCTATCTGCTTGGATTATCTGTACTCCCGCTACTCCTCATGCTACCTCATGTCAGAAAAAATACAATCTGAGGGTCCTAGACGCGTGAGGGATCATGGGTACAGTGGACGTCACACTAGGGATAGTATTACTGGCACGCCCTGTGGCAACGCCCTTTTTTGAGTTTCGAAAAACAAACTGTAATACTCAGCAGCTTCCACTAGATGTCGGCCTATGCACAGCATGTGAATCTAAGCAGATACAAGCATCAGAAATACGATTACGGTGAGTAATGTATACCTTATTTAAAAACACACTGGCACTAATATGTCAAGCAAGCTCAAACACTGTCACTATAAATATATACACCTCCCTAGTTTATTATTTGACAAGTCTAGGTTAAGACACCACTTATTTAGCAAAACAGAGGTGAGCGTCTAACCGTAGATGGCACTCCAATAATTTGTTTAAAAAGGAAGAGAAAAGGCAGAATAGGAAAAACACACAGTACCAACACTTTTAAGAAACCACAGCAAGTCAAGAAAGGCAGGGTCTACTGTAGAGCACAAAGTTCATAGGCCAGGCCCACTCTTGGAGAGAGCAAGGCGGAATGTGCCCAAGATCACACAGTGGAAATGCACTCAAAGTCTTTGCAGAAAAGTCAAGAGGTTGGATCAAGTTAGAAAGGTAATGTTAACCGGGCCAAGGTCACCCCAGGATAGAGAGTCAAGGATTTACGGGACACCTTGGACAGTCTGTTGCAAGGGAGACCAGGCGGGACACAGTACCTGAAATGGTGAGAAAGCTCCAGCGGGGGCAGTTGTTCCTGGCAGTGGGTGCAAGTTGCCGCTTCGTCCAGGGGAAGAGAAGATATCGACGTGGAGGAAAGCTGGAGGTCGTTGAACTGCCAGGGAAGAAACCAGCCGAAGAGTTTCCCAGTTAAATGGTACTACCCTTTTATTCACGCTAGTGGTGAAGCGTGGCTATCTGGCCGCCGTGGGTGCTTGGCACGGGCGATTCGACCACGAGACGATCCAGGAAGGAGAAAAAAAGCGAACTGGTTGGTCCCACCAGCTCAAAGGGAAGAAGACTCTCCTGGAAGAAGATCTTCCCTGTCGTCAGGGAAGTGGTGAGTTCGTACAGCAGGGCTCCACCAGTGGTGTCGTTGTAGATGGCTCACCTTTTCCCCTCTTTGGTTTCTTTAGGTCCTTTGGCGACTTCTGAAGTTCCAGTCCCCAAAGCCCTGCTTTTATGCAGCAAAACCCCCATTCAACAGCCTAGCTGTCGCTCAAACATGCTAAGTGGTGAGCTGGGTGGCTCACCACTGGGCCAATCACACAAGAGTGCGACTTGAGTTGCCAAGGCAACTCAGTCCAGGGTGCCTAATCCCCCTCCCACACATCCTGTTGACCTCAGAGTGGCACCATTTGGAGGGCTTCTGTGGAGAAGCCCGCCAAAAAGTGGAACAAAGGGCTCGACTTGGGTTAGAGTTTCAGAAGCGAACACAAACGCCATTGTAAACCTGAGTCCTGGCAAAAAGACCCAACCGGGGAATAAATATTAAATAAATAACCCGGCGGTATCTTTAACATTGCACCAAAGAGTGGTGCGTTTAAAATGAATGGGATAATCCCATAGGAAATATTCTGGTGGAATATTTTGCGTGGTATCCACTGCCACCAGCCAGAAACTCGATAAGTGGGGACTGGACAGTGCCCCCTTGGAAAACAGACCCAGGGGCAATCGAATTACCCCTACCAGTACTTCCACAATATGATGGTTTGTACTGGTTCTGTTCACAATTTGAGACTAGTAAAGCCAATGGTGACTTTACATGCCCTGGGAGACATTAGTCAGTCCCCCAGGGTATGGAGTCTATGTTCAGGGGTCACTATGACACCCCTGTGTTACTGCACTGAGGGTGCTGTGTAACACATATACCAAAAACACATCAAGCCCTATGAAGTAAAAGACCCCATAACCCATAAAACACATTACATAGTCAAAGGACATTCTTAAATCATGCCGAAGAGTGGGAGAAAGAGTCTCACTCTTAGCAGGAGAAAAAATGAAACCCCAAAAATCCAGTAAAGCTGCTGGGGGACTCACTAGGTTTGGGAAATGAGCCTTTACAGAGAATTCTCCCTAACACAGCCCATTCTAAGAGGGCAGACATGATTTATACCGGTAATGAAGCCGCAGACATTGAAGCAAAAAGAGCAGCATATTTCTAATTTTGAAGTAGAAAATGGTAAGCAAATGTCAGAACGGTGCATAATGAGGGCACACTCGACCATCAAATAATAAATAAAACAGTCCTAGTGAAGTATGTCAAAACAAAGTGGCCTATGCTAACAAAACTGATTACCTGCTCTTTCTCTGATGTAACAATGTGTCGGGAAAATGTATATGCAAAAAGTAAAGGGTTCACAAAATAACATGTCAGGGTGACTGAGCACTGTAGGTCCCTTCCCCACGTTTTTAGCACGGGACAAGGTGGCACACTCTGGCGAGAGAACACACTCTAGCTTCTTTGGCACGAGGGTGCAGCTCAGGACACAACTCGGGGCCTTCCATGACAAAGTCTCTTTGCTCCCCAAAGTCTCTTGGTCGCAGGGTGCTTGGGTTACATACAAAAACAAAGTTCCTTCTTTCCAGGATTTAAAGTTCACCAGTATGCAGGTTCACAGTTCCAAATGGATTTTACAGTTCAATATGGGTCTCCCTCAGCCGGGCTCGGACCTCTTCACACACAAGTTCACAATAAGTCTCCCCCAGTCAGACTCTGACCTCTCAAACACAATTTCCTTACAGCTTGGTTAAATCGAAGACTTTTTACTGTGCAATGGATTTTACAAAGACCTTTGCAGGACCACTTGGATTTCAATTTTAATTTGCCTTCCTTCATACAGTTTGCTTTCACACTTAGTTTCTCTTGCTTGTACTGCTTTCTGGTACTCGTGGTTCTCTCTCCTCTTTCAACTTTCATAGGCTTCCTTCAATCAGGCTTTAGCCTTTTTAACATTCCGTTTAACGTGCATTTAAAGTTCAAATACATTTCTCAAAGATCTTTGACAATGCTGTTAACTTTTCTCAATAAGCCAGCTGCCCCTGGTTTGCCTCCCTGGAGGTACTTCACTCTCCACATTGCAGCCGCCCCTCTACTCACAGGCCCAGCAATCAGGCAAGCCTTCCAGGGTCTCTCCAGCTCGTATTCTCTACCCTCTGGCTTCTGTGCACTATCCAGCATCCCTAGCTCGCTCAGAGTGTGCCTGTGTGCTCTGCCTTTTATAGTGAGGGGGAGGCTTAATCGGTTTCAGGTGAGAATGATTGTCCATGGAGGCCTGGCCTTGCCTGTCTCTATTAGGACAGTCCAGTCTTAGCATGGGGCAGTCTGTCTTCAGTCTCTGAGTGTTTCTTCTCAGTGATCTTCATCCTCTCAATCCCTCTCATCTTCGTCTCAGCAATTGTATAAAAAGGGGGGCTGTTGGGAAGTCTTAATGTTTTCTGGTAATTATGGGAAAATTGGGTAGGGTGTTGTCAGGGCGGGAAGGTAGATGCATGGTTGGAGGTACATGGGTTCTGGCTTCCCATGAGGCTCTCTCCTTCTTTGCTTTAGGTAAAAGCACTGGGGTAGGATCGGACTTGGTTTAACATATCCCATGTAGACTGGGGGGTGTCAGGTAGGGTTTTGTCGGAATGGGGGAAATACTGTGTCTCTCCCGAGGGCATTCATCCCGCAGTCCCCAAAGACCCCCTTGTCCAGGTGGTCCTCCCGCACTGGTCCACCCCCAGGGTCTGGTTCCAAAGGCGATGGCCATGCCCTGACAACCTGAACAAAAGATCCTCTGGGTCTATCCGTGAGAACACTCTTAGGTTTCTCACAATACATGTTCCTGCATTGGTGATCCCTCAAAGTGCCCGCCATAGTTTTCCGAAAATGGATGCACATCAAAGGAAGAAGAGAGAGCACTACTTTTCAGTAAATTCAATAGAGACTTATCACAACATCCCAGATGAGCATACATTGTTCAGTACGGCAGCAGTAATATTAACAGCCATATTCATGCCAGGAATTCAAGCTACAACAAACACCAAGTGGTTACAAATAACAAGGCGGGAGCCGCTACAAACAATTAACACGACAATAAAAGGATTAAATGTGATTTAAAGAAGAATTGAGGGCCATCAGTCTCATGACCCTCCAATGCAATGGAAGGTGTGTGCCCCAAGATCGGGCCTTCTTGCTTTACATACACATCTGCTCACGATGGAGAAAATGGAACCTTGACAGAAGCTAGAACTCTGATGTTAACCCTGCATACCTAAATGGTGGAAGAAGTAGATGAAGTAGATGAAACGGAAGACAAGGACTGGTTTTAGTCTCCGTTCTCATGGGTTCCAACCTGGCTGGTGAATGCCTTCAAAATGTTAGGAGCTATAGTAGTGTTAGTGTTGCTAGGATTCGGTCTTATCAGAGTAATCCAAGGACAATGGAAGGAGACAGCGAATAAAGCAATTGAAATGAAGATAATCGATGTAAATGCTGTGACTGACGAACACACACACTGTGAGCACACACAGACTGTGAGCACCTGAAAGGAAGCCCTCTGGCAGCCCAGGAATGAATTTTTATTATCCCAAGGATCACAAGAACTATATAAGACGTTGGGTGTTCTCTTCACCGACTAGGAAGTGCTGCTATATGACCGGGAGTGTGGATGAAACACACAAAAAATGTAGGTGACCCTAGGGGGGGGTGACAAAGATATGAATCCAGAAGAAACCACAGTCTGAAGAAAAGGTGAAGAAAATTGGGGAGGTGGTCAATGACTCGGCCAGAGGGGGTAATGTAGAGAGGCAGATGTCTACGTCATTTATAGGGCCTACCCCTTCACCTCGTCATACTAGAAGAACCACAAGAAAGCATTGTGCATGACACCTGGTATCATCCCAATACCACATAGGAGATATGAGAGACGTTATGCGCTCAGACAACCGTACCAAATGTATGCTCAAACTGATACGGTAGACATGAGCCTACAGATATAGAAGAACTAGAAGTATAGTCTGACAGATGTGAAGTGACGTCATCCGAGGACGCACTGAAACCAACACATGAATATCTAAAGAATGAAGATGTGATTAAAGTGACAAAGTAAACACATATGCGAATATGAAGAAAACCATATACACCAAGATAAGTGACAAGAGCTGTAGTAGATTGATATATGCAGAAACACAAGTTAGATAAGGCAACGTAGAAGCTTGGTAGGAAATAGAATGCGGTTAAAGCAGCCATGTTCAGAAAATGGATTTCGGCATTGTGTAATAGTAAGCAAGAAGCCTTGAGAGGAGAAAGACCAAGGCTGCAGAGCGGACAGGCGCTGGAATACAGATTTGTGCAAGAAGCAGAGGGTATTTGCTTGGCTCAAGATCAAGGATGCCACAGCAAGAAGCAACTGCAAGTCTTGAAAGGAGTCGATGAGGATAAGCTACATAAGCAGGAAATATTCTTAGGTTAAGTAAAGGAGTGAACAGTTGTGAATGCCAAGTATTGTACAATTAAATATGCAGATTGGAGCAGCCAAGTCTCTAGAGGCCAAGAAGAGTAATGGCGCCCAATGTAATTGAATCAAATGGCACTAAATAGAAGGGGAGAGTGGACAAAATCACTGTCTCTTCACACTGGATTCAGGCTTGAAAGATGAGGCCTATTCATAAGCTCCAGATGAAGTGGCATAGTACTGTCACTCCCTTTTAAAGTTCTGAGGAAGAGAACAGTCAGCAAGGTCAACTACAAAGAAGAAGTCTTAGCTCAGAGCCTGACTGATGAGAGATGGTAGGCTAATTGGCTAAGAAAGGCAGTTGTCCGACGTTGTTCCTTCGCACCTGGTCTTGTTGCTTAAATGCTTCTACAGAGCCGAATGTTCAAGGCTGGTAAGAGAGTGGCAACCAATCATGAGGGCCTATGTAATGGTGGACTATACCTTGTTGCTGAAGCCTATCCGCTGTTATGCTATTCTCAGTATTTGATCTATTGAATGTAGTTCAGGGCGTGCCTACCAGATAAGCTTCTCTTAACCAATCCCTCCACATAGTAGGTTTTTACTGTTAGCCACATAGAATGACATCATAGCTGATGTATGTCAAGGTATAACAACTTTTGTGTAACTGAAATGCATGGAGAGTTTGTGAGCTGCAATTTGTTTATTCACCAGGTTTCTCTACTTTATTGAACTGATAATAAAGTAATATTTTGCCATATTCCTTGAGTGAGTATGGGTATTTCGGCCTGAGATCATTTATTGTGGTAATCCCATTCAGCACTTGGAACGCTCCGGTACTACTGCACAGATCATTAAGGTAAGGCCTTGGCAGATGGAAAAGGGCTGTGACACAAAGTCTTGGCTGGGGCTTAGGGGGGATGGGCCGATGTTGCTCTGAAACAAACAGTCATGTCCATCCCTAAAGTATAGAATTCCCCAGAAGTACAGAGAAAAGGGTACTATGGACTAGGAGTGTGAAGGTCACTGTGGTATCTTTTTCTAATTCACATATCCAAAACTGTTGCATTGAAAAGAAGAAGAAATTGATGAATGATACATGAACATGTAGAGATGTTGTCTAAGCTCTTGAAATTCTCAACAAAAAGAGAAATCTATACTCTGAACGCCCAGTTTGATGAACACACACAACGAAACTAGCAGGACGAAGGCACGTAGCTATTTGTGTGATTGCTCTGTACTGTGCATATAGCGAGATCATCTTTGCTCAACTACAGTGAGACTGACACGTTTTAAAGCCAAACGAAGATTCAAGGAATCGCATAGATTAATTCCCAGGCTCATTTTCACCCGAGTAAGAACTACTAACAGCCCTCCAGATAAGGTGCGTATCTGGCCTTTTTGTGCACTTAATTCTTGTGAATACAGCAACTTTATTTTTCCTATTTGTATCCATTACAGGCTATTCTTGGCAGCATCCCCATAAATCATGGAGTTTACTGCCGACATCCAACCCGGTTGAGTCATGGTCTGTTGTACACTTTCCTGTGTTGGTTATTTCATCTAGCAAATACAGAGTCTGTACAGTCACTTGGAAATAAATTAGTGTGTTTTTCACTTTGTTCGCATGCTTTGATTTTCTGTGTTACAATGTCATTTAAGAATTTTGCATTCCTAATGTGCATTGCAAATTGCTTTGACACTTTAGGAAGTTTCATTAGAATTGGCGTTCTTATTGGGCCTGATTTTGAGGATTGGTGTGGTGCAGTGTGAAAGTGTGTTCTAGCAAGTGCTGCATATTTGTGTTTATCGCAGCTTGTTTCATTGGTTTTAATAAAGGCTGCTCTGCTGAAGAGAAATGTGTTCAAGTTTACTAGCATAGGAATTTCATGCTGTTTTCTCTCTCTCACAAGCGCATCAATGGTATTTAATGGCTTGAGGCCTTTGATGCATTTTTTTATGAGCGCCTCTGAGCAAGCAGCGGTTTGGAATTTCTCATTACAAAAGGCTTGATGTTAAATTAGTAGATATGTTTGGTATAGTTCTAAAATATTGCAAGAGTTTGCATGTGTGCGTACCTGCATGAAAGGGCACATGCACTCGTTAGTCACAGCAGAGCGAGAAAGGAACGGCTGGAAGCGTGGTCTGAATGTTAATTTTATTACCCCACTGTCCCCCTGTGCAGGTATAATTCATACAGTTAGGGAGGGTGAAAATATACCAGCAATTCTTTGATGGACTTTATATAGTTTTCATAAGATATTAGCAGTCCTCCCCACCCCTCCAATCAGGACTGGATATTATTTTTTAAACAAGACTAGACCAAATGCTGTATTTATTTTTAGTAGGGTTGGCTGTACTAGTACCTCTCAACAGCTCTGCTATATGTAAGCACAGTATCCTAGCTGCTTAGCAGAGCTGCCATATGGGACAGTGAACTATTTCAATCAAGGGCTAAAGTACATTTAGTGGCATCATAATCAGATTCCTTAGCAGGACTGCTATGTTTTGGAACAGTACCTGAGGTTTTCAACACTGACATTGTAATGACACAGTACCAACATATGTTTGCAGTTTCAGTATGTATGTAAGGTACTGAAGAGAAACAGTCTCTAAGCTCTCCCCTCCATTCTCCTAAGGTGGTAGTATGCACACTGGTGGACAGAACAGCCGATGCCCCAACCCTACAAGCCATTCAGACAAGTTAGTTCCCTGACTAAGTCAGTCAGAAAACTTAGTTCAGTGGGTTCATAAACCTGCCACACAGATCAATCTTTCACTTGCAAGTTCCAAACCTGGCAATAGCTTGCTGAGCTCCCGCATCTGCGTGCAGTGATATGTGTTTAAGATGGAGATAATTTAGTGGTAGTTGCGCAAACTGTGGTGGCAGCACTTCGGTGGTGGACAAAGGACAACCTGCTAAAGAGCAAGCCATTGTCACCCCTCCAACACAAGGCACTCTGACAAGAGACATATCGTTTTCTGGTTGGGGAGCTCATTATCTCCACTAGGCAGCACATGGCCTGTGGACACAGACGCTAACAGACATAACATCCTAGAGTTGCTAGCAGTGTTCAAAGCCTTACAAGTTTCCCAGCACCACTTGACAGGGAAAACAGTACTAGTTCTCACGGACAACACAACCGCCATGTTTTAAATCAACAAACAGGGCGGGACACATTCACAAATTCTATCCAGACTATCGCAGAAGATTTGGAAATGGAATCTCCAGAGGAACATTTACCTCATGGCACAACACATTGCAGGGGAACACAACTGCCTAGCAGACATACTAAGCAGAAACACAGAGCTTCCTTCGGAAACACAAGTGGGAATTACATACAGACATTGTGAACAGCATTTTTGCAAAATGGGGTCAGCTAAACCTAGCTCTTTTTGCCATACAAGAAAGCACAAAATGGAGTGCTTACGCCTCCAGGTTTGCCCTGAAGAGTAACAAGGGAATGTATTGTGGATCAGTTGGTCATGGATATTTGGTAAGGCTTTCTCCCCTCCCCTCCCCTCCCCACCACTCCCAACCTAACTTCTCGAATAGAGTGTCCACATGATGCATCAGATACACTCAATTATTCTAGTTGCTCCAATGTAGGCACAAAATATGCTCCCCCCGCCTCCCAAGATGTCAGTTTCCCCACCAATGAAACCCCA
The DNA here is from genome assembly GCF_040938575.1 of Ambystoma mexicanum. Taxonomy (NCBI): domain Eukaryota; kingdom Metazoa; phylum Chordata; class Amphibia; order Caudata; family Ambystomatidae; genus Ambystoma; species Ambystoma mexicanum. The sequence goes on from NC_090921.1 coordinate 991,103,634, forward strand.
CAGCTCTTCCAGCATATCACAGCATCAAGGGGCAACCATCCATCCACAACTTCAGACAATCAATTTACCAGCTTGGTTTACCAATTTACCTTAACCTGACAGATGCATGGACATTTTAAAACTGGCACACAAACCCAACACTAGACATTCCTACTTTAACAAATTGACGCAATTTTGTTATATCGTGTAGAAAGTCCAATGTTCATCCCATTGACTATTCACCTTCCAACATGGTGCACTATCTATTAAACTTGTTAGTCAGGCCTAGTGTTCAATTCTCTAAAGTCCACTTAGCTGCTCTTTCAGTTTACGCTACTTCTCAAAGTAAGGTGTTAAGGTGGAAGATTCCAGTCGTGAAAGCCCTTTTTGGAAGGGGTGAAAAGGATTTATCCCCCAATTGCAAATCCATCCTCTGGTTATGGGTCCTCCCTTCAAGCCCATGCTTAAAGAAGGTCTCAAGGATCTTACCTACAAAGCCCCCTTTCTTATAGTCATCCACTCTATAAGAAGACTAAGTGAGCTGCAAGCATTATCAATCTCAGAACCTTTTGGCAGGATACATAAAAACAAGGTGGTCTTAACACATCCACATTTCGCACCAAAGTTAATTGCTAGGTTCCATGTCAACCATTCAATTGAACGAACCGTGTTTTCTTCAAAACCTGCAGAACTCTGGGGAGCGAGCCCTTCATACACTAGATGTTAGGAGAGCTGTTATGTACTATCTTAACAAGACTAAACTATCTTAACAAGACTAAACCAATAAGGAAGGTGGACCAATTCTTTGGTTCCTTAGCTGCAGGGAGGGAAGGGGACCCTGTCTCCAAAGCAGCAATTTCTAAATTAATTGTAAACTGCATACAACAATGCTATAGATCATCCACCAAAGTACTTGTCATGAGCCCAGCCAGTGGGCATAGTCCTCATTCAGGCTAGACAGAGCACATGAAATCCATCAGCAGGTCAAAGGTGGGTGTTAGCCTGGCACATATGGCATTTACACCATTCACAGCATCTACTTCCATAGACACCAGTGATGTTCAATAGTAATTTTCATACACTAAGATGGCCGCCGCAAGAGCCATTTATAAGTAACAGCACTTTCTATTCATATTAGCAGAGGAAGCTACTTAAGCCCCGCCTCCGCTGGAACACACGCTTCGCGCCTGCTCTGCTGACAGCGGGTAACGCTACCGGCTTTTCTCCTCAGAACCTGAGAAAAAGAGAATAATAGAGACAATAGTTTTACAAAGAGTTAGAGTACCATAGTCCACTGAAGAGACTTACCCGACAGAACTTATCTCTGACGCTGTTATATTCAGTTAAGAACATTTATTTGTTCGTAGTCGCAGCATCTTCAGTCAGAAGTTTCATTTACAGCCGCAGCTTCTTCGGTAGAAGTTTCACTCACAGCCACAGCATCTTCAGTCAGCAGTTTTCGCTCGCCGTCGTAGCATCTTCAGTCAGAAGTTCCATCCGCAGCAACAGCATCTTCCGAATGTCTTCATCAGCTTTACGAAAACCTGCAGATAACACAAGGTATTTGATAAAAAAATGAACATAACAGTTTTACAAAGACATTTTTTAAGCGTTTACGTACCTGAAGGTTCCTCAGGTTTTCACGTCAGTTGTTACCGCGCTCCACCTTGCAGGCTGCTGTTCCTCTATCTTGGCGAACTTGCATTTAAAACGTTTTCTCATCCTGAGTAACTCTGCAGCCATAATTCTTTTCCCAAATTCCTTGAACCTGCAAAAAAGAGAAAAAAGACACAAGTAATTAGAAAGCGAGATCTCTCCAACAAAGGAATCTATTCAAGCCCTCTAAGATTACAGTATCTTCATCTGCTGACTTACCCAAAGCCTAATTCTTAAAAGAATAGACAATTAAAAGCAAGAAGCTACAGAATTCATCAGCATCCCAAGTTACAATTGTTTCTCCATCTCAAAGCACCCCTGTAGGAAAGCAGGATGGAGAGCTCCACAATAATAAAACACAGGTGAGAAGGGAATTCAGCCCTAGAGTTAGTATGGAGTGATTTTAAGGAAATCCACATCTCATATAGTATTATCTCAGTTAATAGATGTTAGAGCATTTCTATTGTTGTCATTTGTTTGTCCAAACAGAAAAAGAGTCCTAAAGACTCCAAGGTATCAGGTCCACAGGCTGGGAAGTTATTACGCTCCCGAGGAGTCCAGGTAAGCGTTACAGTACTTCCATTTACACTCACTGCACACTACTCGAGGTACTGGTGCTCAGTTTCCACGTTTACTCAACATTACTGTGTGGATTTACAGGCAAGGAGCGATTCTCAAGTGGGACAAGCGGTGTTAAAACATCTTTTTGCCTCTGTTCCTTCTAACACACATCCTTCTCCTGGTACTGCTTGCTAGTCTATGCAAAGCACGTGGTTCTACGCAGATCCACAAGCCTTATAAAAACAAATATGACTTACCTGTAATCGTCTTTCTGATGCTTCTATCTGCTTGGATTCACATTCTCCTACCTGCGGAATAGAAGATACGTAGACTAATTACACCTTCTTCCTGTACTCTAATGCACACTTAATGCAACCCCATGTCAGAAACAAAACAATCTGAGGACCTTGATACGTGAAGGATCATGGTTACAGTGCACATCATAGTAGGGATAGTATTAGACATGCCTTGCCGACATCACTTTTGAAAACAAGTCATGCAATACTCCACACCAACCACTAAATGTCGGTCTATGCAAAGCATTGAATCGAACCAGATGCAAGCATCAGAAAAACTTACAGGCATGCAATATTTGTTATATATTCACCATAGGTTTGTGAAATGCATTTAAATGACTCAATCAACACAACAGATGAGTAAATTAATGCAGCAAAGATGGAACCAAGTCACAAGTGAATTCTCCAAGCTTCAGCAGTCCAATCCCTAAGAAGAAAGGGGCCTTGTGCCCAAATGTCACAGGAGTCGAAATGCTTCTCCGCAGAATTTTGTTTCTGTAGGTATAATTTGGTTCTGGTGAGTGCTGCCCATGAGCTGTGGGTGCACAGATTCTTGTGGTCCGGTCCAGATGCACGATGCAACCCCTGGCGATAAAGAAATGCAAGATTCACCAATGCAGGACACTTCACAGGACGGGGGCAGGCGAATTCCAATGTAGGTCTCTGCATACAGGCAAAGACAAACAACTTCCAGTTGCAGTTGAAGCTTCTCTAAGATGGGTGCCCTTGATACTGGGACGCTGAAATTAGCAGGCAAGGAGACTTGTACCACAAGCTGGTGACCACCAAAGTTCTGGGTGCCATCACCGAACGGCAATGCTTCTGGAGAGACAGCCCACTAGAGAGCTGGTCAGTCTGCCGGGTGGTCCAGGGACACTTCCGAAGTCTTGGGACGGCTTATCCTCAAGAAGGCGTTGAGACTAGTTGGTCCCACTAGACCAAAGGCTGAAGCGCTGCTCGCAATCTTTGGAGATCAGGTAGTCCAACAGGGCTTCACTGGGCCAGATGCAGGAAGGGGTGCCAGGCCTCTTCGGGAGTCTTTTGCATCATCAGTCAGCTGTTCATGCCTGGGTTATGTCGGATGGGGCTGTTTCCGCCCGATGGTCTCCCCGCCTGGGGTGCTTCAGACTCAGCGCAAAGGCCTTGGTGCTCCGTAGGACAGTGTTGTGTAATATTATCACCTGCTAGTTTCATTTCCAAGTGTGTATTTTGGGCCTCGAATAAATATGGTATTTTTGCACTTGCCTGTCTAAATTGAATTAGTGTGCTTCACTGTTTTCGACTCATTGTGGACCCCTGTCCCCACTCATACCCTCCCGAGAATAGGCTTGACTGCTCTCTGCTACCTTGATTGGGTTTTGGCTAACCGCATAGTTACCCTGTTCACTAGAACTATAGTGGCCTCCGGGGGGCGTGGCTAGCCAGCCATGTAAGAGGCTGGAAGGATCTGGAGCTCCTGCAGATCCGACAGAATCCTGAGACTGCCCGCTGGTAGATTGCATGAATATTATCCCCAAAAGAAGGTCCAGTCACATAAGATTGTGTGGCATACATTGAGCCATGCCAGGCTTGTCAACGGCCATCTGAGAATAATATAATTGCATTTTAAACTTGCCGAAATAATCACGACTCCTTAATCAAAATGCCCGCCCGGGAGAACAAAGGACAGAGATACATTGTAGCCCGCGCAGCGTGGCGCATCAGAAGAAACTGACATAGCAGAGCTGCCAGCCAGAGAAAGCTAATGAGACCGAGCGGGCCGCTTACGTCGGACGAATAGTGGCGCACATACAGATGCGACATGACACTTGGAAGAAACATGCATCGCATTAGTAGGACGGCAGTGCTAATAGCTGGATGAGAGGGGGCCGGATGGAATCGGAGCTACGTCCCCTCTCCCTGCAGTGGATGGGGCAACATCACGGAGCGCAGCGAACGCTGGGACTCCGAGCAAAAGCTGGACCTCCGAGACAGTAGCCGGCACAGAAGACAGTGCGGCACGGGGCGGTATGAATGACACCCATATGGCCCCCACAGCAGACAAGACAATAGAGCGCCGCCGAAGGAACAATCATACGTGAAAAACAAGACCAGAATATAAAACACACAACACAAATCAACAGACAGCGCAGAGTTAACAGAACGCCTGCCCGAGGGGCGAAGTGAATGACGGGTGAGATTTACACAGCACCCGCACTGTTAATAGTGGAGGGTCTGGAACACATACCCACTGCGGAAGGCATCCGCATCGAATATGCCGATAAGCCCAGGCTGAACGAAAATGCATTATTGACCCCGCGTTGCAATGGAGTGCGTTGGCTCATATGAGGGCCCCTGCTGGGAAAATTTTCTTTCCGGTACATATTTACAAACAACCCACTGCATGCTGTGTTGGGCAGCTTGAATGGAGATCGGAGAAAGGCAAGTGAAGTGACTCACCAGGCACTTGGAGAGGGGAGGAAAAGGCTGACATACTATACTGGGCTCCCCTCCTCACAATAAACACTGCAGTACCTACAAGCGGTGATCAGAAACAACGTAGGTGCCCGTGCACCCAGGAGACAGTGCGCAAAACAGGAGTCACAGGTGTAGACAAATCGCCACACCCCAAGGAGAGCAAGACAGGACAAGGCCATGCCAGGCGCAATAATTGAAGGAAAAGAGTGCGGCAAAGTGACCGAGCACAGGAACACACCGTGCAGACACACCCCGCAAAATCGCTAGTGCAAGGTGCAACACATTGGCCCACGGTGGAGCAGCCCAGTGCCCCAGGCAGGAACTAAGCCACTGAGTCGGCACAAGTCTAAGACACGGACACTGGAACCCTGGAGGTCGCAGACAGGCACATTAAGTGACGTGGGGATGCCAGCCAAAGCACCCAAACGAAAGGAAAACAGCCTACTATGGAAGAATATGCCAAAACACCAATACAGACAGATAAAGCCAAAAACAGAGCAGCTCACAAGCAGACTCAACATCATTGAGCAGCGAACAGATCCTGAAGGCAATAGCGGACCTGAAGGTCAGTGGGAAACCAAGCTCGAAGCAGCAATGATAAACCTCAAAACGTCGCTAGAACACAAGATTGACGCAGTGCAAGTAGATGTGACCCTCCTGCGACAAGATGTGAGAGCAATAGCAGAACGCAGTAGTTCTGGAAAAAGAGGTACAAGCAAACACTACCGCAAGCAAGACTAATGCTTCTGAGATCCACACACTGCGCCAGCAAGTGAGCAAACTGGAGTATTGGGCTCAGGAGGCTGAAGGACGACCCCGAAGAAATAACATACGCATAATAGGGCTCCCGGAAAGGCGAGTAAGGCCGTGACCCCACAGACTACATTGAAAACATGCTGCTGCAAGAAATAGTTGGAGGGGCACTGACCCAAGGGTTCGCGGTGGAAAGATACCATCGGACATTGATGCGAAAACCTGTACCGGGAGCTCCCCCGAGGCAGATCATCGCCAAAATACTAAATTATCGGGACCGGGAGAAGACCCTAGAATACTTTCAGAAAGGAGGCACGATCTGGAGGGCATCAGCAGACATAATTGCATACCAAGACTATACACTTCAGGTACAAAAACGTTGATTGAACTTCGGAGTGGTGAAGAGAAGACACTGCGAGGAAAACTATAAATATACTCTGATGTATCTGGCAAAACTGAAAATATTTCACAAGGTAATTGGGGGTAATTTGGGAAGGGGAACGAGCCTACGTACATGAGAATTGGCGCCTCCAGCAGCAGATGAAGAGACACAATGGAGGAGGCGGGACATGGTTGGAAGATGGGGGACCTTAAGGTAATTTCTTGGAATGTCAGGGGGCTAAATAGCTACCTAAAAAGGAACAAGGTCATGATGTATTTAAAACAGCAGAAAATAGATATAGCATTAATACAGGAAACTCACCTTACAAAAGAAAAATTGGGGGTAATCCAGAAGTTGAAGGGGACTGTATGGTGCAACGTACTCTGCTTATGCCAGAGGGCTGATTACTTGGGTGGTGCCACATGTCCCATTCAAGTTACTGCAACCCACAGTGGAAGAGGGCGGGAGGATGGTAGCAATACGGGGGTTGGTGGAAAATAAAGAAATATCTATTATAAACACATACCCCCCAAACCAGGACACAGTGACATACTTCAAGACCCTATACAACAAACTGAGCCTGCCCCTGGGGGAGGCGGTGATCTGGAGGGGCAACTTTAACTGTACATTAGACCCGAGCACAGACAGGTCGGACAGTAAAGTAGACAGGCCCGCCCCTGCGGCCAGGGCCTTGAAGACTTTGACAGATTTCAGGCTAGAGGATATATGGAGGGTGCAACATCCACAAGATAGACAGTACTTGCATTACTCTGCCCCCTAGAATTTGTATACGAGTATAGATTACATGTTTGCTACGCAGGACGTCGTGGCTGAAGTAACACCTACAGAATACAAAGCAAGGGTTCTGTCGGACCACTCACCACTGGTCCTAATATGGCAATACCGGCCCCCAAGGGCTAGTATTCCAACCTGGCGGCTTAGAGCAGAGGCACTAAAAGACGTAATGTTTAGGGAGGACTTGAGAGAAGAGATTATACGCTACTTTGAAGACAACATTGGGAGTGTCGATTCGGCGGGGACGCTATGGGAAGCATTCAAAGTGGTGGTGAGAGGAATAGCTATAGCTAAATCCAAAGGGCTGCAGGGAGGCATAATCAGACAATTGCAAAAAGCAGAGATAAGTTGGAGAAAGTGATGAGCAGAGGAAGCAGCACTTAGGAGGAAGCAGAAACCATAAGCCAACTGCAACAGGAATGCGTAAAACACTGGGAAAGATTATGCAATCTAAACTATAAATAATACGTAGAGAGGCAGCATGCGGGTGGAGACAAACAGGGGAGGATGCTGGCATGGTTGTATAAAAGTGAGACCCCCAGACCACCGATTAGAGCAATAACAGGTGAGAATGGGCAAATAGTGGACACCCAAGAGGGCGTAAATCGAGAGTTCCTTGAATATTATAAATACTTATATAGAGATGAAGAAGGGAGTGACAGCAGGGAGATAATGGACACGCTGGAGGGCATGGGCATGCCACAAATAAGCGCGGAGGAGCGGGAAGACCTAGATGCCCCAATCACGTTAGAAGAGCTGGAAGCGGTGGTGGAACAACTACCCACTAGTAAGACCCCAGGGGCTGATGGACTCCCCATTGAGTTTTATAAAATGTATAGAAATTAGGTGCTCCCCCCGCTGCTAGCAATGTTGAATGAGGCATTCGAAACAGGGAGGCTACCAGAATCCCTTAGAGGAGCGATCATCATCCCACTCTCCAAGCCCAATAAGCCAGGCAAGGATTGCGGATCGTACAGGCCGCTATCGATGCTGAACCAAGACAGCAAAATGCTTACGGCAGTGCTGGCAAATAGAATGAAACGGGTCATAATTAAATTAATGCACCCTGACCAGACTGGATATGTCCTGCACAGGAACATTTCCGATAACTTTAGCAGGCTTCACCGGGTTATAGAGAGCACAAAAGGAGACTCAAGTGAGGTTGCAATTGTATCGCTTGATGCAGTTAAAGCCTTTGACTCGGTTGAGTGCAGCCTTGGCTAGCTATGGGATAGGACCTGGGAGCCTTAAATGGGTCAAACTACTGTATAGTGCACCGCTAGCTAGAGTTAAGACAGGAGCGATCATTTCGGAGAGATGGCAAACAGGCAGGGGCACCAGACAGGGTTGCCCATGGTCACCAATGTTGTATATATTAGCACTTGAACCTTTAGTGATATACCTGAGACAGCAATATGAGGTCATATGGATCAATGTAAAAGGAGAACTGCACCTAGTTTGGCTATACGCAGATGACATGCTGCTGTACTTATGATATCCTGAGGAAAACCTCCAATATATACTGAAGGTGATGGAACACTTTGCGTTGCTATCCGGCATTGCAGTGAATCCTAAAAAATCATGTATATTCCCCTTGGGTAGGTATGTAGGAGTCCTAAGGAAACAATTGCCAGTTTTAGCAATACCATGGGAGACGGAAACGTTCAGGTATCTAGGGATAGACATTTATCACACGGTGGAGGCAGAACATCAACATAATACTGCGAAGGCTCTGAAAAACATTAGCAACAGCATGGGGTTTTGGACCAAGCTCCCTTTTTCAATGATGGGAAGAGGGGCGCTGTTGAAGATGATTGTACTGCCGAGACTATTACACTTCTTTGGAAACATACCATATCTGATACTGAGGCGGTTTTTCACTAAATTACAGAGCATATGAAGGGAATTTCTATGGCATGGGACTAGGAACAGAATTGCCCTTTGGAAGTTGCAGAATACGCATGATAAAGGGGGCATTAAGTTACCTAATTACGAGATCTATTACTTAGCCAGCCAACTACAGTATGTAGCCAAGTGGTTATCAGAAGACCCAACTTCAGAATCGAGATTGTTGAGACAAGAGAGTGCCCCGTACTTCCTGAAAGAAATAATATGGCTCCCTAAATCACAATTGAAAGAGCGCTCAGAAATGATGATACTGGGATGGAAACTGGCGGAAAGCTTGTCAGGTCATGGGGAACCCAACCTCGTGTTCCCAGCAGGTACCGTTGGTGGCGATGATGGGAGGAGACAGGCAACTAATGAAAACGATTTGAAGGTATTGGGAACCAGTGGGGATAGTGACAGTGGGAGACATGTGGCAAGAGGGGGGAATACAGGAATTCGGGATGATGGTAGATGAAACAGGGCTATAGACGGGGCAATATATCACATATAATAGAATGATACCGCAGATCAAAGAGACATGGTCCGAAATAACACTAGAGGAACAACCTGATATGGCCATTGAAACAATATATGAAATAGCAGAAGGTGGGCACGAGATTTCCAGACTATTTCCAGACTATATGAGCTACTGATGGCCAGGGTGGGTAAGAAAGTGGCATAATTAAGATATGACTGGGAGGAAGAAGTCGGGGCACCCATAAGTGATGGGATGTGGGAGCGTGCGCAGGGCTACCATAAGAAAGTGTCCAGAAACGCACAGCTACAGCAAATACAACTATACGTAACCCACAGGGCATATGACTCCCCAGAGAATAGCTAGATTCAATAATACAGAACGTCAAACATGCCCCAAATGCGGGGAGGAAAACGCTGGGATGATGCACATGTTTTGGGCATGCCCGAAAATTGGGAAGTTCTGGGCAGAAATAGCTCACCGGCTAGACGAGAAAGGGGTTAAATTAAATGTTGAATCAGTGTGGGCATGTATGATAGGAGGGGTCTCCATACCTCGTCAAATGAAGCATGTAAGCAAGCTAAAGGATTTAGCATATATACTTGCCAAGCGTAGAATTGCCATGGGATGGAAGGCATGTAACAAACGAAGGGTAGAAATCTGGAGGAGAGACCTTCAGAAATTGACTAAAGCGGAAACAGTAGTATGGCAGGAAGCGGTAGAAAAAGGAGGGGAGGAGGAAACAGAAACCCCGATGGCCTGGAAATATTTAATAGCCACACTGTATGGGTCCACCCAGGACTGGTCCACAGACCAGGACTCGGTGGAAGACACAGAAAAGGAGAACCCCAGAGAAGAAACAGATGCGGATAACAGAATGGAATAGGCTCCAGTTGGGGGTGGGCAAGGGGTAGGCAGTAGACATTGATTGATATATGTAAATTGTTGCAATATTATGACATGTACTACAAGTTTTTGTTGTTTGTTTGTGGTAAAATCAATAATATTAAAAAAATAAAATAAAAAAACTATAGTGGCCTCCTAAAATCTGTCCTCTGACCAGATTCTAGAAATCCGTCTGAACACACACTCCTTCCCCATGTAGTCCCCCACATACACTTTTTTACCCATGCAAGTAAATGCACATATACAAAAACATCTATTGACAAAGACACGCACTCATGCAAAACCACTTCACTCCACTGTCCACCTAGCTCTCCATCTGCACTCATCCATGGACATATGGCTTGCACACCCACATATGTAACCAGAATCACACTGTGGATATAAATGTTTTAGCACCACAAAATACAGTTGTAATGATGGAGAAATTTTACTTAATTAATCCATACAGTCCCTATCAGATCTGTTTTTTAAACGGATGGTTATAAGGTATGTAAGAAGACTGAGATGTTTTGCTTCCCAGTTAAGACACTCTCCAGTTGTGTTCCCTTGGAACAGGGGTACTTGCAAACATTTTCTAGAGGGACAAAATGTTTTTGTTTGCTAGGGGGCTGGATAGATCACTGGCCACTGCCAAAAAGACTAAACCCCCAAAACACAAGTACCTCTATTATAATTATAGTGGGGTTTCCTGTTTAAAACTACACTGAAATAATTCAAAAACCGAGTTATTAGTGGCTTGGCAGTCCCCACCAAGCAATTGTGGTTGCTGCTTGTGCCAAATGGTACATTTTAAAGCACACAGGCAAGTAGCAGTAATATATGAAAGGATGCAGATTTCAACTTGTATGGAGGTTTCGGACTACTCCCGGTTAGGGAGAATTCTCATAAAAATGTTAATTCCCTCTACCTTAGAGCCCTCCAGCTCTTTTGCTAAACTTTGGGACTTTGAACTTTTAATTCAATGTGTTTTCTGTGTTTGTTTTCTTTGGTTGTGGAGTCAAAACAACTCCATAGGCATCATCTTTTCATTTGTGTCACACAGCACCCTCAGTGCAGTGACACAGGGAAGCCTTTTAGGCTGTCCCAAGGTTTAACCCTTTAAATGCCAGCCAGGAGCCGGCTCGTCGGTAAAAACCGCTCCAGGTTGCCACCGACGAGCCGGCTCGTCGGTGGCACTTGAGGGGTTAATGAGGGGGGAAATGTTGGCGGGTTTGGGCGGTGAATACCGCGATTTTAAAAAAAAGCCATTGGCACTGGGGGGGAACCTCAATGGCACTTAAGAGGTTAAATACTTTCTCTGGGATAAACTGTTTCCCAGAGAAAGTAAAGTGAAATTGACTTAACTAGTCTTTTTAAATTCCTAGGCCCAGCACACCCTATCTTACAATAGAGTGCTGGAGGGGTTACTTAGTATCCCCTGTGTCTAGAAACTCCTGCATCAGTCAAATGCTACCCTTTCTTCTCGAAATGGCTGGTGGCCCTGGTTTTACAACAAACTACCATGATTTTCCCCAACCGCGAACACCGGTAGCGTTAAATCGCGGGAGCCATGTTTTTCAAGATGGCATCTGAGCCCCCCTTTATTTAAACAGGTCCTGGTCTTTTTTCGCCATTTCTTTTCGGAAAGGTCCTTTTAGAGTTTGTCTCTGCGCGCCAAACCATGCTTGGTCCCTTTGTTCCTACGCCTTTGACAGGCTTCAGGACTGAAGACCGCCTCTGGCACCCGAGTGTCTGGGGTGGGCAGGAAATGAGGGAGGTGCCCAAACTCCCTCTGCTTAGTCTCCTAGGAGACCCAAATGTACTCTGGCATGATTGGCTTGCTGACTGTCTGGCAAGGACAGCCACCCTGCTGGGTGAGTGGCGGCTAGGCTGGAATGAATGGGAGGAAACTGGATAAAAGGCGAGTCTCTTGGCTTGGAAGGCAGAGTCGACCACTGGAACGAAAGGACCAAAGATGAGCTTGAAGAGGACGGCTGCTGCAACTCCTGGACCGTTGGTTTGCCCGGTGAAGCCCTGCTGCAGGTCCGAATCGCCAAGTTCATCTCGACAGAGAAGCCCTTCAAGGACGACTTCTCCCTTTGAGTTGGTGGGACCAATCAACTGGACCTGTAAGCCACCTGGATGCCATTCTCAGAGCTGGTTGCTTTTTCCTCAGTATGCTGCAGGAAACCGGATAACCTGGAAGAGGGACACCAGTTTGTGTGCTTGTCTACAGCTACTGGAATTGAAGATTTGCCATTTGCCAGCTTTTTGATCAGTCCCATGTGAATCTTTCTTTTACGAACTACTTCTGAGAACTTTGGCAAATACTTTTCTGTTTTGCTACCAGAACTGCTTTATCCTATACAAGACTTTAGCCCATTGACTTTGGCCTAGCCTATTGCATTGAATTGGCTCCTCTAGTGACCCCAAACTATTTGCACTGTCTAAGAATAAATGTACTATTCTTTTTATTAACCTGTGCCTTTTTGCTCCTACTTCAAAGTACTCTGCCATTTTGCTCCTCCTTCAAAGTAGTTTAATTGCCTCAGACCCGTACCGTGTAAAGTACTGAAGTATATTTTTGTGTGATATAGATTGCCTCCTTCTAGTGAATGTTTTATAACCGACTGTGAAATAAATTAATAAGTGTTTTACCAAGAAACCTTGAGTATAAGAGTCTATTTGTATACTTGTGATTGTAGACCTCTGTGTAACAGCATTACAGCTCACATTCCCCTCTTGAGATGAGCCTGGCTGCTCAGCAACACTACCAAAACTGTGTAGCATAGTCTTGTACCAAAGGTTGGTTTTGCTTACACCTGTAGTCCTAGTTGTGTGCAGTGGTCCCAAAGGGTACTGCATACAAACGTTGCCTAACACTCGCACAAGGAATAATTGTGAAAAAGAAACTATGCCGAAGCATAAAGCACTTTGCGGCAATAACGTTGACCAAAACGTAATGGGATTTAAAATATATATTTTAAAGACCTATTCCTGTCTTTAATTCTTGTTAGCTTCTGTGACTGTGGCAGGCTGACTTTCTGCCTTGACCCTGAAGTCAAAGGTAATGCTAAACTAATACTTTGAAGGCTCAGCAGAGAATCTCATCAAGCAGGTACCCTATCAACTTCTTTAGTATAGTTACTGGCTTTGCAAGAGAGGCACAGAAAGGTGAGGTGGGGTTGGGAGCAGAGCAACTGGTCTTAAGGCCTGCGAGTGGTCCGCAGCTCATAGGAGTATGCCTGGTTTAGAATATATGCATTGTCACCAGAATTTTAAAAAGTTCTTAAATGGATCTCTTGGACACTTAAGTAGGTAGCCTATTTGCTATATAACACCACTGTGTCCATACGTGGGTGTGGAAGCAGAGGTTTTTCATCATTGGAATCCTGAGGACCGGCCTGGTGTCATCCCTGTTTTGGAGCCGCCCACTGGTCTCAATTGTTTCCTATGGGTGTAAAGTACTCTCCTGCAGCTACCTGACTCAGTGGGGGAACCTGAGACTGGATATCCTGTCTGTGCTCTCTCTGGACCACTAGATGGGTAGCGCCCCTTCCCGGGAAATCTAACTTCCATGTATTACAAACCTATTGCACTGTCTGTTAGAACTACTGCCATATTAAGGCCACTATTGTTTTGTGGGAAAACAGAGTTCTATTACAGCGTAGCCTAAAAGTAATCCAAGTTGGGTTACTTTTTTTGGATCTGTGTGATTTTCCCATAACAGAAAAGACAGTGACGAAAGGTTTGCATGGGAAATAAACGCACCACCAAAGGTTCGTACATTTCGAATGGATTGTGTCCTCCCACGTATTCCTCATCTTATGATATTCGTATCCTGCCAGCTTCGCTGCTTTGGAAAAAATAATTCTCGGCAGAGGGTGCTGTGCATGAGGTTGTGGCGTTGATGTCCTTTGACAGGCTCCGTACCTTGTCGACGTTGTAGAGGAGGTACCAGATATGGCCTGCCCTCCAGCCACCCATTTTAAGATACCAGGAACATACTCGCCAAGATATGTGACGTATGATGAGCAAATAAACCAGCAGAGAGCCGCGCTAGGGCTCTGCCCAGTGCCCACCAGAAGAGAAATGCCTGTTGAAGTGCCTATAACCAGACAACCATGGGCAGCACGGTACCCGTTGAGACAACCATACCAGCAGTTGACACGAAATGAAGACTACTTACAAACTGTCCCAGAAGAGTCCCAAAGGCCTTAATGAAAGGCGAATGGTGATGTCACGAGGACCCGGACAGACGTACAGATGAACGAAACGACAAGCAAAGAACGACACGTAAAGACGAAATATGAGGAATAGTGGTGTAAATAGACTTAAAAGAAGAAACAATGTTAAAACACAAAGAATGTAACCATGAAAGAAGGATGAAAATATGCAACTGGCTAAATGCCTGTAAATAGGCTTGGAACGCAAGAAGCTAAGAAAACAGTACGGGTTGCTATGCTTAGTAGAAGGATAGAGCGGCAAGCACCAACTATATAGCTACCTCAAAAAGCACATTATACAAGTGCGGCTCAATTTTATAAAAGCAGAATTAAGCCCTGGATGATGGAGGAAAAACAGGCCAGGATTCATATATTAGCTCAAGCCAGACGAAAAGAGCAGAATCGAAAGTTGGTAAGAAGCAGCTCATGCTTAGGAATTCTGAGAGCGGCAACTTCGAAGAATCGAAACTTAAGAGCGTAGCAGCCTTCCCCATGAAGGTCGAGATAAGGAGGCCCAGGCAGGTGGCAAGGCAAAAGGGTAATCAAATACACAAAAATAAGGAAAATGAAGCAGATTCACAGTGAACTAACACGTGACCAGCCAAGTGCGAAGAGGTACCAACGTCTGATGTCACCCAGAACCCGAGGGTGCCGTAACTTTTCCTGATAAGAAGCTACAGCTTCGAAGCCATTCTCAGACAACTAACTGACACATAGCCCTAAGGTACTGATTGATGGAAGGGAGGCAGGGTGAATCTTGGGGCACACTGCATCTGGGTGTCCATTCTGCATGCTGCTAATTAAAGTGGAGATTTATGTCTAGGGGTGTAACCTACCCAATCACAATGGACCAAATAATCTAGGGTCCTATAGCTAGTAGAACCAATGAGACGTTGTACTTGTAGTGAGGTCTATCACGAGTGATGTAGAGGGATGGGCGTAGACGCCCACCCGATAAGTTATCCAATCCTCACACTCTGTTACAGATATAGCACCCATACTTGTTACCTTTTCCAACCAATATAATTGCATGAGAAAAGTATGAGTGTAACACGTCAATGATGACGAATATTACCTATAAAAATTGCCGTCTGAATGAAGAAGTCGGGAGTTGAAGCGAGATGGGCGATCGCATCACTGATTTCCTAATGTTTCCCCCTTTTTTGTACTTGTCATTAAATGGACTTCCCTTTGCCAAACGATTTGAGTTGTCCTTATTGATTGGTGTTGGAGTAAGGGAATCCTGCACCCATCCTCCTCAAGGTGCAGCTCTCTCGTCTTAAGGTACTTTGATCCCATGGGCCCGTCAGAGGTCACTCTGCCCTCCTGTACACTTGGTAGCGGTGAGGATGGTTGACCATCAACTATTGAATATTGATAAGACACCTATTGACCGTCGACACAAAGTAACTGTAGGTCTTCGGCAATATCACAAGTCCTTTGCCATTTTGGCCGAGTAGACTGTGAAGCTTCCCGTGGACAATGAATGTATAAACGTGTCCAAAAAACTGCAGTGGGTTTGAAGGAGCCCGTTTTACAAACATAAACCCTTCCATTCCTACGGGCAGTGGATCAGACGAAAGACCAAAAAGGCGGTAACGGAGGCGGTGATCCTGAGGATCCAGAGAGGAACGATGCGAGCTGTGAAGCGAAAAATTAAGTGCTTTGGCAAATGTCATAGGCATTAGAACAAGTAAGGTAAAAAGGTAACGGAGGGAAGTGGAATAAACAAAATAGTCAGAAGTAGAGAATATATATATATATATATATATATATATATATATATATATATATATATATATATATATATATATATATATATATATATATATATATATATATATAATGACTCGAGAATAATTGAGATATTGAAGAATACCAGGGTGGACACCTGAGATAGTAAAGAATACCGGGGCAGACACCCGAGAAGAGAGAGAATTCCAGGGCGGACACCTGAGGAGAGAGAGGATACGCCTTGTTCCTGCGCTTTAATATAGCGGTCAGAAGAAAGGTGAACTCCTAGTCCCACATAATAGGGAAAGACTAGGCTACTACGATGATTAAAGACGTAGTAAAAGGAGTTTGTTTAAACTCCATGTCGGGGTATTGATTAGAAGGCAGAGATATGTGTCCAGCTGGTGTCTGTGTAGTCTGTTTAATGTTTGTCATGCATGTTATGTTGATGTGTCATAAGGAAATTTGTCTCCTTGTTGTTTGAAATTGATCAAGGGATTTTACGCGATTCTATAGTTGAGAGGGAATCGCACATGAATTGATGTTCCTGAGTAAATTGGTGATATAAAATTTTGGCGGGAAAAGTTTGGATTGGAGCTTGCGGTATTGGTGCTCGCTCATATTATAAGGAGTGGTGAAGTTACATGGAAGTATTGTTAGAGACCGGCTTCAGCATGGACGATATTACTCCACTAGCACACTTATGTAAGCAACTGCCTAAACATGCACCCAAGCTTAAGAAATGCAGTACAGAGTGGGTTAAGGGTACTGCCCACAAGATGTTTATGCCGTGGCCACAGGACGGGTCCTTATCTAAAGCCGTCTTACAACACATGACGACTTATTTGCATGCCACATATACAGGCAAGAAACTGGAGAAACGCCTCACAGTTCTAGAACTTTGGAAAATGTTCAAACAGTCGAAGGATGAAGAGCCACCTGCTGCCTGGATATTAAACGTATGCACGGAGGGGGGTGAGATGCCTACCGCGCCACCTGCCCCGCCCGAAATAGAAACCGAGGGAAGTAAGCCTGAGGGACTCTACCCATTAAGGGAGCTTAAAGCAGCCACAGGGTACAGCAACCCCATATATGAGTCGCCTACATACATTAGTGATGATAATAAAGGGAAGGATTAGGAAAATAATCTTACCTCCGCAGTCCCGAGGGACAAGGAGAGACGCGATGATGAGAGGAGGGGCCAGGCACAGATTAGTGCATCTCTGGATAAAGAGAGAGAGGGAAAGAAGTGGAAAGGAAGTGAAGACAGATTAGATGAGATAGCATTCGCAAAAGACGAATCGCTGGGAGGACAGATTTTGTTAAAACTCGATGGTAAAGGAAGTGATGATGTGAGACCGAGAGAGAAGTCTGACGCACAGAGAAGGGAAAATGAGAAGGAAAGGAAGATAAGGGACGAGAGAATAAGAAGAAATGATAGGCTGAGGCGAGAACAGCTATATCGCAAAGAGCAAGAAAAGCAGCTCGATCGCAAACAGAAAGCAGCCTAGGACAAGTACAGACAGAATCAGAAAAGGTTGGAAGAAGAGCAAAGAGTACCTGAAAAAAGAATAAAGAGATGAGAAGATGAAGTTCGAAGAGCAAATTAACGTAGAAATGAAAGGAGAAGGGAAGAAGATAATGTCAGTGAAGAAGCGAGGAAGCGCAAAGAATTCAATGATGATATTGAACGTAAGCTTAGACAGAGGGCACGCGATCTCGAATATCTGGAGCGGGAAGTTAAAAAAAACCCAATCCTGTTGTAGAATTGGAAGACATTAAAGAATTTTTCCCTGCAAACGATTCAGTACCAGGCACTAGTGGGGCTAATATTGAAGATGACTTTGACACCAGAAGCATCGGGGAAACGATCGACAAAATATATGATGAAATTGGGTTAGAACCAATATCCCAAGGGTAAGACGAGTGCCTGGAAAGCACTCGGCTGTATGACACTGAAGACGTCACACGAACTAGTGGGAGCAGGAAACTGTCCCTGGATAGGCTAGAAATCATCAAGAACGACGATGATGCAAGAAGTTACGTGAATTGGGAACAATCAATGGCCGATTCCGGAGAGGAGACGGAATGCGAGACAAATGAAGAAGGGAGACGGCCTGAAAAGCGGCTCCCAAGGGACAAAGGGGTGCGATGTTCGGATGCTAGTGAGTCCGCACCGAGGACATCAGAGTCTGCCACACAGTCGGACCGGCATGATGGAGCACCCCATGGTCAGAGGGGGGTGTCAGCACTTGCCTATGTAGATAGGTTGAGGACATTGCCAAGCAGATGGCGATGCAGGTGTGATAACCCAGCGATAGACAGAAGAGCTATGGGGAAAAAGAAAGAAGGCTCCGCATTCCAATTTCTGCTGCTCGAAAAGGGGGAGCAAGACAGCAATATGTTCAATGGCCACACATGGATCACGAAAACCTAAAAAATAAGCTTCCAATGCTGAAATGGATACACAAGCTAGAAAAAATGACAGGGGGTGTCCCGCTCGCAATAGGGGACATTAAAGGTCTCCTGATCGCCATACTTGGTGAGAGAGCAGTCGATGTGTGGACGCGGGCAGGGTACCCTGGGGTAACCGCGATTAACACTGCTCATGACAGAGAACCATTTAATAATTACAGAGCAGCAGTATGGAAAGCGCTACGAGTGCTGTACCCAGACACTTCCGATATGGGAGCTATAATGACTCAAAAAATGAAGGAGTCAGAAGATTTGTTTATTTATATCCAGAATTTCCCAGACGCGTGGGTGCTCGAAAAGCATGAATCTTGGACGAAATCTATACCAGTGTTTTACCACATATTATGCCAAGGGTTGCCAGAACGAGTGCAGAAACAGCTCAAGAAATTGGTAGGAGTTGAGGCTAAACATTGTGTCGAAATACAGTTGACTATTGCACATTACAGTAGACTGTTGCAAGAAAAGAATCGGAAAAAGGAGGCAACTCGAAAAGGTGAGGAAGCGAAGCTAGTGCAAAAGAAATTCAATATCAAAGTATGCTCTTGAAGGAGCCATGGTCACTAACCCACGTACAACAGGTGGCTAACCCACAGCAGAACAACCAGGGTATCGTAGGACAATACCCAAGGCGAAGGGGATTTAGAGGAAGAGGATGGCAGAGTAAACGGGGAGGTTTCAAGAGTAATCAAGGAGGCTTTCAAAAAGTGCAGATGGCCAGTCCAGATATGTCAAATGGACAAATAGCCCGATCACCGCCAGTGTGTTGGCTGTGTGGATTGACCGGGCATTTGGCACACTCGTGCAGAAGCCAAGGTGTGTGGCAAAATGGCCAAGGAATGGGAGCAGGCACAGTGAATCCGCCTGCAATCTCCCACCAGGGCGGTGCACAGAATCACACAGTGCAACAGCAAGCACCAGGCTTGCAGCAAGGTGCGCAACAAGGGGTCCAACTCCTTAACATGGGGAACCTGCCGCACAGGCAATTTCAACAGGCACCACCGCAAACTTCACAGGGCACAAACTCCGGAAGGGGAGGCAACCCTGGGAATGGAGAGAATCCGCAAGTGTATAATGGGCCAAATTTATAAATGAACTAGGACAGCTCACTGGGAACCCTGATGTGCTATATCCCATCAGTGACACCAGACCCTAATAGGGAACCTAGGGTGGATGTCATAATAGGGGGTAAAAATGATTCCTTCTTAGTTGACGAGGGTGCAACATGGTCGTGCATACGTGAAGGCAAGTTTTCCTTGTTCGGCGAGGCCATAGATACTCAGAGTTTTACAGGAGCTCACAGTCGAGTTCCCTTTACAGACGCACTCCCAGTCTGCATAGGGGAATGCAAAATCAATGTACCTTTGTTGTATTCGCGTCAGACCCCAGTAAACATTTTGGGTCGAGATTTAATGACAAAATTTACAGAGGAGGGCATAGTATGCTCTACTCCGGGAATGCATTATTCAAACGTGTGCAATATGATCAGAACCTATTCAGGACACAGAACCATGAGAGCTATACCGCTGGAACCTGAGGTTTTTGCATATGGTATACGTGTACTTATGGCAGGATTACTAGGCCTTGCGGACAAGGTAAGGAGAACCCCTGACAAATTTCTATTCAGGCCGAGAATGCCAATGCATGAAGAGGAGGGACAAATATTTCCCTTGATGATACATTGTTAGGCAGAAACCTGTGCAGTTCCCTTAGGGAACACTGCAAAAGATTTAAGACTACAGGTGTTGGCAGTAAACCCACCTGGTAGCAGTCTGCACCACCCAGATTTACCTGGTAGCTGTGGCTGAGCAGTCAGACTTCCCTCAAGAAGAGTTAGGCAGTATGCAAAGTATACTCAATAGGCACTCGGGTACAATAATACAAGCAAACACTGACCAGAGCTTTGGTATCCAAGTATATAATTATTTATTTAAAAACACACAGTTGAAACACTCCAGCACTCTTATTGTAAAATATTCTAAGCACAGTTACTATTATGATATATACACCCTTTTTTCCCTATTAGATAAATCACAGTAAAACACCACTTATTTTCATACAGAGGTGAGCACTTAACTAGAATGCACTCTAATAAGTTTGTGAGAAAGGGAGGGAAAAAGACAGAATATGAAGAGGTACACCACTCTATGATTCAGGAACACTGTTAGCAAGGCGGAGAGCAAAAAGTCACTGGTAAGCCAAAGTCCAAAGGCTGGGCCCACTCTTAGAGGGAGCAGAGCACAAATGCGCCCAAGATCACACAGTTCCACTAGGCTTAGAAAGTCTTGCAGAGGGTTCAAAAAGAGTTTAGAGAGGCTTAGAAAAGTTTAGCCAAGGTGTCCCAGGCTAACCCAGGTTCGAAAGCCGGGGGCTAAATCTACCCCGTACAGTCGGTAGCAAGGGAAGCCAGGCAGGACACGGTACCTTAAGTGGGAAGGATCCTCCAGCGGTGGCAGTTTTTCCTGGTAGTGAGTGCAAGTTGCGTTGTCGTCCAGGGGAAGAGAAGATCTCGACTTGGAAGAAAGATGACGGTCGTTGCACTACCAGGGAAGAAACCAGCCGCGGAGTTTTCCGGTTAAAGGTGGTACCTTGGTTTCGCGGTCGTGGTAAAACGTGGTATCCCGGTTGCCGGGGAGCTTGGCACGGGCAAGGCGGCCACGAGGTATGTCGGGAAAGCGAAAAGACGGTGAAACTGGTTATCCCCACCAGTCAAAGGAAGAAGACTCTCCGGCGGGAGATCTCCTCTGTCGTTGGGAAAAGTGGTGAGGCAGTCCAGCAGGGCTCCACCGGTGGTGGTGTCGTGGCAGGTCGGCTCAGCTTCTCCCTCGTCAGATTCTTAGGTCCTGTGGCGACTTCTGAAGTTCCAGTCCCCAAAGCCCTGCTTTTATGCAGCAAACCCCCATTCACTCAGCCTAGCTGTCACTCAAACATGCTAAGTGGTGAGCAGGCCGGCTCACCACTTGGGCCAATCAGGATGGAGTGCGACTTGAGTTGACTAGGAAACTCAGTCCAGGGTGCCTAAATTCCCCTCCACCCCTCCTAAGTAACCCAGACAGAGTGGCACCACTTTGGAGGGCTTCTGTGGAGAAGCCCGCCAAAAAGTGGAACAAAGGGCTCGACTTGGGTTGGAGTCACAGAAGAGAACACAAACGCCATTTTAGAATCAAGTTTTGGCAAAAAATACCAACCGGGGAATTAATATTAATTAAATAAACCGGCGGTATGTTCGAGGCTACCGTAAAATAATTAAATAAAGATAGTAGCCTAAACCAATGGGAAATCCCATAGGAAAATATTCACGGTTGAATATAAAAAGTAGTATCCACTGCCACCAGCCAAAACTCGATCAGGGGGGACGGAGACGTGCCCCCTCGACTAACAGACCCTGGGGCAATCGAATTGCCCCAGCCAGTACGTCCACAATATGATGGTTTGTACTGGATCTGTTCAGAATTTAAGACTAGTAAAGTCAATGGTGACTTTACATGCCCTGGGAGACAGTAGTCAGTCCCAGGGTATGGAGTCTATACTGGGGGGTCACTAAGATACCCCTGTGTCACTGCACTGAGGGTGCTGTGTAACACACATCACAAAAACACATGAAACCCTATGGAGTAAAAGACCCCACAGCCCATTAAACACTTCTAGATTCAAAGTAACACACTCAAATCATGTCCAAGAGTGAGGGTAAAAGAGTCTCACTCTTGGCAGGAGAAAACAATAAACCCAAAAAATCCAGCAAAGCTGCTGGGGGACTCACTAGGTTAGGAAATTCAGCCTAAACAGAGAATTCTCCCTAACATACATGCTGCAGCAGTGGGAGGTAGGATAGCATTAGTGGAAGGCTGCAGTGATGAAGGCAGACAATGGTGTGCGATTATCGCCATTGAAGAAGGATATCGAGTGACTGACGTCACCGATGACAATCTGTTTGAAGAAAAACCAGACTCAGAAGAAACAAGGGTGGAAGTGAGTCTCATATTTTGGGTAAAAATGATTAAAAGAGAAGTGCCTCAGAGAATGATGTTGGCACTGGTACGTCCGGAATACTTTGATGACGACATGGCCCAAGTGCCTGTCTCAGTATGGACTACTGGACCATATGACGTAGGCCTCCTGAAGAGGGTGGGAGAAGTGAAAATTAAATTAAAACCAGGAGCAATTTTACCCAGAGCATGACAATATCCCATGTCCAGAGAGGCGGATGAACGGATCGCGAAGACAATTTCTGCCATGATGGATCAGGGCATCCTAGTGACATCAGAGTCACCCTGTAATACAGTGATTTATCTCATCAAGAAATCAAAAGGTGGATCTTGGCATTTAATCCAAGATTTAAGGGCCTTAAACGATATTGTTGAAGCCGAGTTCCCTCTAGTCCCTAATCCATATACAATCCTATGTAACATGCACATTGAGGCAAAATATTTCAAAGTGATTGACTTGAAAAATGCCTTTTTCTCAATCCCATTGCACCACGACTCTCCAGATCTGACGTCATTTACATTCAGACAAATGCGTCTGAAAAGCATGAGGTTGCCACAGGAGTACTGTGAGTCCCCGTCCATATTTAAGAGTCCTACAGATGGACCTAAGCAATATTGTAGTGGATAGTGTCATCTTGCAGTATGTGGATGACATCCTAATCTGCAGCACCACTGAAGAGCAATGCAGGCGCGATTCTGTTAAGCTATTGACCATACTGGCTGGGAAAGGATATAAGATTGACAAGGAAAAGCTACAGTATTGTCAACAGGAAGTGCTGTACATAGGCCAACTCATCTCGCATGAGGGAAAAAAGGTGACCCCAGAAAGGGCTGAAGCTATCATGAACACAGCAAAGCCATTCACGATAAAGCAAATGCAGAGCTTTTTAGGTCTGTGCAATTATGTTAGAGCATGGGTCTTTGATTACAGCTCGTATACCAAGCCCTTGCTCCACGCTTTAAAGAAGGCTCAAGTGACAAAGGAAAAGATTGAATGGACCGAGGCAATGGAAAATGGGTTTGTAGAACTCGAGAGCGATTTTTACAGCTCCAGTTCTCGGAATTCCTAATTATGCAGAGGAATTCTACCTGTTTTCACACACAAATGGCAGCGTTATGACGGCAGTGCTCGCTCAAAAAACTTTGTTGGGTACAAGCCCCTGGCATACTACAGTGGGATCTTGGACCCAGTAATGAGAGGCCACTTCCCATGCAAACAAAGTTTAGCTGCCGCAGCGTTCGCCATGGAAAAGGCAACCACTATTGTGATTGATGTTCCAAGACGTTATACATCGAACATTAACTGTTTTCTCTTTTAGAGAAACCTAAAGGCACGTTGACGTCTCAAGAGAGCCTCTGCATATGAAGTGATCATATCAAACCCAACGATCAAAATAGTTTGATGTAAAACAGTCAACCCAGCTA
This sequence comes from Ambystoma mexicanum, assembly GCF_040938575.1. Classification (NCBI taxonomy): domain Eukaryota; kingdom Metazoa; phylum Chordata; class Amphibia; order Caudata; family Ambystomatidae; genus Ambystoma; species Ambystoma mexicanum. The sequence continues at coordinate 991,127,603 of NC_090921.1, forward strand.
CATTCACAGCTGAGCCGGTCACTGAAGGAGTGCCGATACATGACTGTGCAAACTATGAAGAGATCTATGATGAAATCCCCAGGGTGAGAGAAAATGCCCTGGCGGGAGGAGAGATTGTTTTCATTGACGGCTCTTCAAGAATCGACCAAGAAGACGGACAAAGATATACAGGCGTTGCCGTAGTGAAACACATAGCAAACAGAGAATTCCGGGTACTCGTTAGTGCACGAATACCATCTCGTTATTCAGCACAGTCAGCATAGGATGCAGAATTATTGGCGTTGATACTCGCCATTGAGAATCATGCAGACCAGGAAGTAACAGTGGACAGTGACTCCGCCTATGTGACTTCTACAGTGCACGCAGGCCTAGCACGCTGAAAAAAGGAGGGGCTACCTCTGAGCAGACAGCACACCAGTGCAGCACGCATCCTTATTGGACAGGCTGATTAAGGCACTACAGCTCCCAGTGGGCATAGCGGTTGTGAAATGCACCGCCCACACAAATGGGACAGACTTTGTGTCACGCGGAAACCATGCAGCAGACACAGAAGCCAAGCGTATGGCATCCAAGAGTGAGACGATCATGGAAGTAGAAGTGGCGTGCACCCATGAACGGATGATGATAGCCCGAGCCTCACCAGAAGCCTATAGCAATATGAAGCAGACACAACTGATGGAGCTTCAAGGGGAGGCACCTCAGGGCGAAAATAACCTGTGGTAACGTCGAGGGTGTTCCTTAAACCCCTCTGACGGATTGTGGCGGCAAGTCAGCACTGGTAAACCAGTAATGCCTCTAGCCCTACCAAAGATAGCATTGGAACAATTGCATTACCCATTTCACATGTCAAAAGAGACTATAGCAGCAACGCTCGCAGAAGACTGGTTTATACCGAATTTAGCAGAGCATGTTGCATTCTTTATGGTGAACTGCACAATCTGCCAGCAATTCACCACTGGGCACACATTAAAAGTAGTGAGAGGAGTCATCCCCTGGCCAAATGGGCCTTTTCAGCACTTACATATCGACTACGTCGACATGATCCAAGTGTGTAACGGGTACAGGTAATTGATTGTAGTGGTGTCCATTCTCTAGATGGATAGAAGCAGGTCCTTGTACACACCCAGACTCAACCTGTGCGGCCAAATTCCTAGTGAGGGAAGTGTTCCCTAGATTGGGGGGGGGTGTGTGAGGTGATGAGATCAGACAACGGGGCTCATTTTGTTAACGCAGTCTTTGAGCAGATCAGCTTGTTGCTTGGTATAAAGCACAAGTTCTCGTCGGCGTATCATCCTTAAGGTAATGGTATTTGTGAGAGACTCAACGGCTTGTTAAAGGAAAGGATAGCCAAGTTGAAGCTTACTCTAAAGAGGGGAAGGTTGCACTTCCACTGGCATTGTATGCTCTTCGGAACCCACCAGGCTCCGCACGAGATAGTCACAGGAAGGAGAATGAATATCCTCCTTACCCCCCCGAGACAGAGCTAGATGTGATGCCCAGCCAACCCGAGAGGTCCTGGGAACCTGAACTGCATGACATCCAGCCTTACTGTAATTTCAGACCAACTACAGCAATAACGAAAAGGGGGCAGCGCAGCACAAAACACAGCAAGAGATGCTGAAACAGATGCAGTTCAAAGTCTACGTGTTCCACTCATCTTCCCTGGAGACGCTGTGTTGGTGAAAAACCACACGAGAAAAAGATGGGACAAGCCAAGATTTAATGGCCCCTTCATTGTAGAGGACTGCACTCGTTCAGCAGTCAAACTGCAAGGCAGAAGAGCATGGATCTTTCTCAATGACATTAAGCCCTATATCGGAGAAAGCCCTCAAGCTGCACCGCACCGCGAAGAAATTAGACAACGGAGAAGATCCTCAGCACGTGCAGATGAGATCCATGACGAGGAAGGAGGACGCATGAGCAGCAAAGCCAAGACAAAGAACTCTTGAGCAACTTCTGGCTTAAATTGGACATTTCCTCTAAGCAAAAAAGGGGGATAATGACATAAAACGGACACTCTGTGCATCCCAGTTGCAGGGTGAAGAAGAAAATTGCGCATTTAAGCCACAACACGTATGTTGACACGAACTTGTAGATCAAATCACACTAAAGCGTTGGTGAGAAAAAAGACTCAAATAGATTGTGGTGAAAGACTTGTGCCTGAGGAACTAAACGCAGCATACTGAATCATCAAAGAGCAAGACGTCGCTTTGCAACATCTATGTTGTCTCCCAGCAGAAATATCACAAGGGATGTGCTAACCTCTTTCCAGTTAGTACTAGAGACATATCCATCACTTTTAGGGAGAGTCACCAGTGTCACAGAATTCATCCAAGATCCTGCCAACAAGAAAGTAATCTGGCAACTGCTTACTGTCCTCGCGGAAGCCTTCGTTGTGTTACCGGAATACAGTGAGAAGGACACAAATGCTTCCACCACAGGCAATCATAGATGAACTCATCAATACACTCTTCTTTCGCATCATAGAAGAGTGCCCAGCTATTGTTGGAAGAACCACAGACACGTTAACTTTTATTAGAGATCCAGCAAACTCTGAACTCCTGAGCCAGCTGTGGACCAAGCCAAGTTATCTGGTCGCAATTCACGCAGCAGGAAGGTGCAAGGACTGTTCACGTCAAGGGAAGAGCCTATAATTCTGAACCCAGCAGGGCAGGACAAATGTCCCTGTCACCTGAGGACAGCCGACTGGCTCACAACGTCCTCTTCCGCATAGTAACTGACTTTCCGGAAATGGTGGAGAGACCTGTCGAGGTTGACGTCCTCACCTTCATCAGAGATCCAGCTAACATCGCACAGATGGGAACGCTCCTCCAGGGCATCGTGCTTCAAGTGGAGCTGTCCAACTTTCAGAGAGATTACAGGAGGAGATTCCAGTGAAACCTTCTGCCGAGGGACAGATCAAGGAAGCCGAGGCAAGCACTTCATCTTTCCGCCGAGGGACAGATCGAGGGAGCATAGACAAGAACTTCACCTTTTTATTATTTTGATTTTTGATCTTTCCATGTTTTCTATTTTTTCACATTGAACAGGTTCCAGCATGTCCTCAGGACTGAAGCAGATTCGGTGGTGGGGGTTGGACTGGGAACTCACCTATTTTGAATATATACAGTAAAAGTGACTTATCTAAGTGTTGGTCTAATCTATTTTCCATAGTCTAGCAAGGATACTGAATCCTGTATCAAGAGAAAATCATCACCCGCAAGAGGGGGGACACTTGTGAAGCACCAGACACTTTGATACAAACTGTTCGAGAACAAGTGAATTGGGGGAAAATAATAAAACATTGACATTTTGCTATGATTGAAATGGGGACCCAGAACAGTAACCTGGTCCTCCCACAAGCAGAGGGGCGCCCCCGCTTCCCTGGAAGGAAATGCTACCAACTTATCTTTCTGTCATTAACAATCAGAACTGCATTCTTTATTGGTGCACGGGGCGTTCCACTTTGTGTACCCACCAGATAATGTACACTTAGATCCCACAAAAGCGGCTAGACCCTATATAGTTATTCCAGTCCTAAGAAAATCTGATGGTATGGTAAATTAACTGAAATTGAATGCAATTAACAGTGACACATAAACACTTGAGTTAACGAATGAAAAGAAGAGCTGCAGACAGGGTCAGCACGCTATGAATGAAAACATAGCACTGACAAATACACGCACCCACACACTGATTGCACACGAACTAGGGCATGTGTCAATGACCACGGAACCTCAAACGAAGGCAACAGAGGGCATGAGACTGCCTACTGAACAATCAGCCCCAGAAAACAATGAGAGAAACCAAGAAGAATCGAGAGAAACGCCAACGAAAGAAGACATAACAAAGCCCTTAAAAAGACAGAAGCAGCTGTAGGAGAATTCACTGCAAGGACACAAAGGTTGATAGATAATTTATTTCCGTTCATAGCTAGAACGAAGAAGCTACATGAGAAACTGAAAAATAAACCCGCAGAGACTGTACTGACAATCACACAAGTTCCAACACAAGGAACAAGTACCAGGCCCATGATACAGCCGGTGACAGGCTGGTGGCTAATAAAGACACTTATAGAGGGCAGGAAAAGACTGCAAGAAGAGAAGGAGAGAATTGCAAAACCTCCACCTACCACATCGATGCGGATAAGGAAACCTGCTCCATCGTCCAGAATGCCCGAGAGCCCCCCAGCAAGGAAAAGCCACACAGACTGATTTAGAGATGTACTTATAGCGAACTACAGGAAAACACTAAGGATCAAGAGAAGCCTGCATGAAGATAACGGTGAACTGAACGACTACCTAGACAGCACATCTAGGAAACATTTGGCACCAGCACATGAAAGAAGTTGGAAGAAGGAAATCAGAAGGCGAATGCTTCGTTTGCACACTTTTACCGTACAGCATGGGGAAATCCAAAATATTTGTGCCTGTAGAAATTGATGTCCCGACAGCACACTGTCTTTCAGACGTAGCAATGTGAAACACCAGAAGACAGTTTATGGGAAAGGATGCCTCACTGATATGGGCAACTGAAACAGCATATCCCGATGAAGATGATTATGTCCAGGCCATTAAGACGAGAAATAGAGCCCATATAAGGAATCATGTGATCAGGTACGAGAAGCCTGGAGTTAAAGGAACAGCAATCAGATGGGATGTGAACCCAAAGCTAAATGTCCAAAGAAAAACTCCAGAAGAGGCAAAAAATTGGAAGAACGGAGGCCAAATACAGATTTGGGGAACAGTGCTTTCACCAAACCGATGGGAAGGAGGAGTGGTGGTCTGCCAAGCATGGGTGGTCTATGGAGCCTATAAGGAAGCAATAGAGAACTCACAGAGGTTGTGCAAACCTTTTTGGCCGAAACTCACACGATTACTAACATGGGTTGAAGACAGAGGAGGACCCCTGCAGATAGTGCCACTGGAGAGCACAAAATCGTGCGTCAGGAATAATGGCACGAGGAAGATGGGAGAGAATCAGAACTGCGGATGAATCTTTGAAACTCCAGGAATGACTCAGAACTGCAGTAATTATGGATCATTACTGGGCGTGTGGATCCAAAGCATACATAAGATTGCAGAGAAACTGGGGAGGCATATGCACAATTCTGAATGTCCACGTTCCTGCGCTGGTGATCCCGAAGAGTGACCTGAAAATTGACAGTTTCCCGAAAGCAGATGCCCACTAGAGAAAAAGGAGATCTGGGGAGCTGGTATCCCGAATGAAGAGGGGAAATTACTTTTCTGCCAAATCAGAAGAAGCATTCCATGCAATCCCATATGAACACAGGCTGTTCAGCCTCACCTCACCAGTGTTCACAACAATCATGCCAAGATTCCAGGTTAGAGCAAACAGTAAGTGGTTGCAAATAACCAGATGGGAATTATCACAGACCATCAACACCACCATAAAAGGATTCAACGCGATTAAGGAAGAACTAAGAGCAATCCGACTGATGGCTCTCCAGAACAGATATGTACTTGACATGATCACAGCGATGGATGGAGGTGTTTGCGCAAAAATCGGAGAATCATGTTGCACATTTACACCATCGCATGATGAAGAAAATGGAACCTTAACAGAAGCCATAAGTATGCTAACAAAGCTACAGAACCAGATGATCGATGAAACTGACGAAGTTGATGATGACAGCTGGTTTGGAACTCTATTCTCATGAGTCCCACAATGGATGGCAGACATATTCAAGTTTCTGGGAGCCCCGATATTGATGATACTATTAGGATTTTGTGTTATCAAGATAACCATCACACAATGCCAGAAAACTGCAAAGAAAGCAATTGGGATGAAGATCATGATCGATGTCAAACTAGGATGGAAGCCGCGAGACCTGACTGATGAAGAAATAAGAAACTTCGTGAAGGCCAGCAAATTTGCGCCAGAAGGAACACAATTTGTGTATCCCAGGAAACGTAGAAAGTACGAAGGAAAATAGATTTATTGTAGCCCGAATGGACAATGCCAACTAATGATCTGGAACAAAGACGAACATGTAAAAACAGCAGGAAGTTTGAAAGGAGTGATAAAGATATATGGACTCCAAAGAGGCACTCCTTCGCACCATCATGTACAAACCCAGAAGATGAAGAGGAAATGAATACAGACAAACCAAGCAAGGTGAATACAAAAGAGGAAGCAGAAGTGCTCGATGAACCGATCAGAGCGGAGATTGTAGAGGAGGTCCCAGATATGCCCTGCACTTCATCCACCCATTTTGAGATACCAGGAACATACTCGCCAAGATATGTGACGTATGATGAGCAAATAAACCAGCAGAGAGCCCCACTATGGCTCTGCCCAGTGCCCATCAGAAGAGCAATACCTGTTGAAGTGCCTATAACCAGACAACCATGTGCAGCACGGTACCCGTTGAGACAACCGTACCAGCAAATGACACGAAATGAAGACTACTTACAAACTGTCCCCGAAGTGTCCCAAAGGGCCTTAATGAAAGGCGAATGATGTCACGAGGGCCCGGACAGACGTACAGATGAACGAAACGACACGTAAAGAAGAAATATGAGGAATAATGGTGTAATAGACTTAAAAGAAGAAACGATGTTACAGCACAAAGAACGTAACCATCAAAGAAGGATGACAATATGCAACTGGCTAAATGCCTGTAAATGGGCTTGGAACGCAAGAAGCTAAGAAAACAGTACGGCTTACTATGCTGAGTAGGATAGAGCGTCAAGCCCCAACTATATAACTTAAAAAGCATAATATACAAGTGTGACTCCATTTTATAAAAGCAGAATTAAGCCCTGGATGATGGAGGACAAACAGGCCAGGATTCATATATTCGCTCAAGCCAGACGAAAAGAACAGAATCAAATCTCAGTAAGAAGCAGGTCATGCCTAGGAATTGGAGGTCAACTCCAGGAAGGGAGGAGAGCAGCAACTTCGAAGAATCAAAACTTAAGAGCGTAGCAGCCTGCCCCATGAAGGTCGAGATAAGGAGGCCCAGGCAGGTGGCAAGGCAGAAGGGGAATCAAATACACAAAAATAAGGAAAATGAAGCAGATTCACGGTGAACTAACACGTGACCAGCCAAGTGCGAAGAGCTACCAACGTCTGATGTCACCCAGAACCCGAGGATGCCGTAACTTTTCCTGATAAGAAGCTACAGCTTCGAGGCCATCCTCAGCCAACTAATTGACACATAGCCCTAAGGTACTGATTGATGGAAGGGAGGCAGGGTAAATCTTGGAGCACACCGCATCTTGGTGTCCATTCTGCATGCTTTTAATTAAAGTGGAGATTTATGTCTAGGGGTGTAACCTACCCAATCACAATGGACCAAATAATCTAGGGTCCTATAGCTAGTAGAACCAATGAGACGTCGTACTTGTAGTGACGCGTCTCGCGAGTGATGTAGAGGGATGGGCTTAGACACCCACCCGATAAGAGGTATCCAATCCTCACACTCTGTTACCATATGCAGCTATAGCACCTATAGTTACCTTTTCCAACCAATATAATTGCATGACAAACTTATGAGTGTAACACGTCAATGATGACGAATATTACCTATAAAAATTGCTGTCTGAATGAAGAAGTCGGGAGTTGAAGCGAGACGGGCGATCGGTTCACTGATGATTTCCTAATGTTTCCCTGTTTTTTGTTCTTGTCATTAAACAGACTTACCTTTGCCAAACCATTTGAGTTGTCCTTATTGATTGGTGTTGGAGTAAGAGAATCCTGCACCCCATCTTCCTCAAGGTGTAGCTATCTCGTTTTAAGGTACTTGAGGGTGAGCTCTGATTCCATGGGCCTGTCGGAGGTCGCTACGCCCTCGTGTACAACGTCACCATCAGTACAAATATCACTTGCCGCGCCCGGTGGCTTCAGTTACGTTTTTCCGGTTGCTTTGCTCTCGAACTGCACGGTTTGAAATTTTCTTCTGAAAATGTCAGGGTTCAAAAAATGTATCGACTGCGGGTTGAAGATATCAATTACAGATCCTCACCGCGTTTGTCTTTGGTGCCTAGGTTCAGACCATCGAACCGACGACTGTGGTGCCAGTCAGTCGATGACGGAGAAGGCCCTTCGTGAGAGAAAAGGTAAACTGGCAGTGGGGTGGGAAGCTTCCCAAGGCCTCCTCGAAGGCCTTGTCAAAAAAACATAGGAAGTCAAGCGATTTGAAAGAATCGGATCGTCGTAAACACTCTAAGAGATCTCGATCTCGCAGTAGATCGAGATGCTCTTCATCTTCCTCTTCAAAAAAGGTTAAGAGGAGACATAGATCTCCCTCTTCATCCTCCGATATATCTACCGAATTGGTACGATGCCCGACTAAGTCGGATTCTCCAAGAAAATGGGAAGAATTTAGAAGGAAGATGATAGATGTCTTTGAGAATGCAGCCTCGACCACCTCAAAGAAATCTCAAAAGAGCCAGACCCCGGTCACTCCGTCGGACGACACAGGGAAGTCAGGAGCTACTGTGGTAAAACACAGTAGTATGGGTGTAACTCGTAAGACTCGAGTTGACGTCAAATTGTTGAAGATTCCTCGAGAATAGTGTTTCCCCGACCGTATAAAAAACAAGTCGTTGAAACCCTTGACGACTTCATCGGCACCGACGGCTTCGACATCGAAGCCAAAAGCGTTTTCAACGCCTTTGTCGAAGACATCATCAGTTCCTTCGATTACTTCGACCCAAACTCATGAAAAGGAAAGGAGATTTACTCCTTTACCTAAGTCGGACTTCTTTAAGTATATGTCTTCTGTTGAAGAAAGTGGCTCTGAAGAAGAGGTTTCTCCTTTTGGAGTACAACATGGTACTAGAGAGGTCCCAGAAGAATAAATTGATCCAAAATCGAAAATGAGAGACCTATGTGATAACCTTCACTCTGCTAGTGGCATTGATACGTCATCTAAGCTGGAGTTTGCAAAACCTGACCCTGCAGAACATGCAGATTCTAGGTACAGGAGTTTAATGAATAGAGTGGTGGACTACATGGTCTCGGGTAGAGCCTCACCCACTTTTGATCAGGATGATATGACTGACCTTATTGATCAGGGCCCCAGAAGGATCCAGTTCTCCCCTTCCATATGGCAGTTCAAAGAACGGTAGAAAAAAACAGGGAAGTTCCTGATACGATTGCTGCAGTCAACAGTCATTTTCCTAAGAAGTATAGAACTTCCAGTTCTGATCCTGATTATTTAAGCAGGCATCCCACACCAGAAAGTCTGGTTATTCAGACTGCAACTTCCTCAAGACAGACAGCATATCCATCTATCCCCCCGGATAGAGAGGATTAGAAGGTGGATGCTTGGACCCGTAAGGTCTTTACTTCGGGTAGCATGGCTCTCAAGTCAAATAATGTCACCTGTACCCTGGCCAGGTTCACCCATACCCTGTGGCACTGCATTTTGGCGGCGGATGAACATATTCCGGAAGGCGAGGAAAGGGAAGGCTTCCTGAATATTGTCAAAGACAGAAAGGAGGCAATGGGGAAATATCTCCAGTCTGGACTGGATCCTGCTGATAGTATCAGCAGATCCATGGCTGCAAGCACAGTGCTACACAGATTTGCCTGGTTGAGGAAGTCTGGGTTTGCACCAGATGTGCAGGCCAGACTTCTCTACATGCCTTTTGATGGCTTGAGGCTATTTGGTAGCAAAGCTGATGAAAGATTAGAAAAACTACAGACCTCAAAAGCGGCAGCTAAATCTTAGCGCCTCCATGCGGCAGCCTCAGAAACCTTATTCGGGCTCATCTTCCTGGAGAGGTCGTTCTTTTTGGTACTACTCCTCTTTTGGTAGAGGAAGGGGACAGGCCATTCAAAGATGCAAGAGGAATGTCGCTCGTGGTGGACGAGGAAAAAGTGCAAAACCAGCCTCAGAAACAGCATCTTTGCCCTCTGCCGCTCCTGCAGCCGCCTCCAAATCACTCAGAGGCCTTATCACACAAAACCCCGATGGGAGGCAGAATCTCTCAGCATCTGAAAGAATGGCGGGGCATTACTTCAGATGCTTGGGCACTGGAGACAGTAGCTCAAGGTTACTGCCTTCCCTTCCTAAAAAGGCCTCAGGACCATCCACCGGGAACCAGCTCTGTCAAAATTCCAGATCCACTCCTGTTGGAGGAGATTTTAACCCTGCTAGAGAAAGGTTCAATAGAACAGGTACCTGTAGCAGAGAGGAACAAGGGTTGGTACTCCCCCTACTTTCTCATTCCAAAGAAGGACAGAGGATTGAGACCCATCTTGGACTTAAGAAACTTGAACAAGTTCCTCAGGAAGGACAAGTTCCAGATGGTAACCCTTTCTCAGATCCTTCAGGCTCTCCAACTCCAAGACTGGTTGGTATCATTGGACCTTCAAGATGCTTACTTTCATGTGCCAATCCATCCCAAGCACAGAAAGTACCTGAGGTTTGCGGTTGGTGGTTCTCACTTTCAGTTTCGAGTTCAGCCATTCGGGCTGACCTCCGCCCGAGGGTTTTTCCCAAACTGATGGCGGTTGTGGCAGCGAGTCTCAGGAGAGGGGGGGTTCACGTCTACCCATACCTGGACAATTGGTTGATTAGAGCGCGTTCTACCGAACAAGCTCAGGAACATCTGTCGATCACCTATCACATCCTTCACAAACTGGGCTTCTCCCTCAATTTCAAGAAGTCTCACATGATACCATCCCAAAAGCTCCAGTTTATCGGAGCAGTTTGGGATACTTCCTCGGGCAAAGCCTCGCCTCCCGAAGTGAGAGCTCTTCACATTCTGCAGATGGTAACAAAGTTCCAGAATGCTCATCATCTGCCAGCCTTCAATTTTCTGAGGTTGCTCAGCCTCATGGCATCCTGCATTTTTCTGGTTCCAGAGGCCAGATTGAGAATGAGATCCCTTCAATGGGCCCTCAGAACTCAGTGGTCCCAGTTCTCGGGGAGTATGTCGGATCTTCTGCAAGTCCCGAGCGCAGTTGCTCAGGATCTACTATGGTGGGCTTCCAACGAAAACATCCTCGAAGGAGAATCTTCTTGGCAACCATGGCCGGAGATAACAGTAGTAAGGGATGCCTCACTCACGGGGTGGGGAGCCCGTACCAACAATCTGACAATCAGCGGTCGTTGGTCTCCATCACAGTCCAAACTATACATCAACCTATTGGAGCTGAGGGCAATCAGACTAGCGCTGAAGGCCTTCCTGCCGTCTGTACAGGGAAAGAATGTCCTGATAATGACGGACAACACTGTGGCCATGTACTACATCAACAAGAGAGGAGGTCTAGGGTCTCTACCACTGTGCAGAGAGGCAATGCAGCTCTGGTTCTGGGCAATACGCGGAGGATTCTCTCTATCGCCAATTCACCTAGCCAGAGAGCAGGACACAGTCTCCCTCGAGTGGGAGCTAGCTCAGTCCTTCTGGAGATCTTCGCCCTTTGGGGAACCCCTCAAATGGATCTGTTCGCGGCCACGGTTAAACCCGGAAGTGCGAACAGTACTGCTCAAGGGAATTTCTTCCGAGAGGAGCTCTAGGAGACGCGTTCGTGGTGGACTGGAAGTTTCCACTTCAGTATGTGTTTCCTCCAGCCGCCATGATTCCTCAAGTAATCAGGAATTTTAGAGAGTTCAGGAAAACCATGATCCTAATTGCCCCGAATTGGGCCAGGAGGACTTGATACCCGGACCTTCTGGGTATGTCCATCTGCCCTCCAATACGTCTTCCACAAAGAGAGGATCTTCTCTCGCAAGAGGAAGGTCTGGTTCTCCATCCAGAAGTCAAGACACTCGACCTTCACGCGTGGTTTCTGAGAGGTTGAGCTACAAGGATTAGGATCTTCCGGATGACGTAATGGAGATTTTGCTTTTGCCCAAAGGCCAGCAACACAATCCTTCTACCGGTGTCGTTGGAACAAATTCAGTAACTGGTGCAAAGATAAGGATGTGGGCCCTTTTCAATGTGGCACCCCAAGGGTGCTCTCTTTCCTATTGCATCTAGCCAATCTGGGGCTCTAGATCGGAACAATTAAAGGATATCTAGCTGCGCTGTCTATTTAAAAGCGCAACTCGGAAGAGGTTTCTTCAAAATTCCATTGATAATTCAATTCCTGAAAGGGCTTACTAATTTATACCCTCCAGTCCCCTTTCATGTCCCAATTTGGGATTGAAATCTAGTACTTAAGTTTCTAACTTGTATACCTTGTGAGCCTCTGCACTCCTGTCCCTTGAGGCTTCTAACATTGAAGACTGTCCTTCTTGTGGCCTTAACATCAGCCCACAGGGTTAGTGAAACTACAGGCTCTCTCATGTAAACCTCCATATACTACTTTTTACAAGGACAAAGTGGTTCTTCAGGTTAAACCATCTTTCTTACCAAAAGTAGTTTCTGACTTCCACTTGTCACAAAAAATCATATTACCAACATTCTATCCTCCTCATTTGGGCAAAGAAGAGGAGAGACCGGATAGACTGTACCCCAAAAGGGCTCTCAGTTTTTACATTTCAAGAATGTCGAAATTACGTGAAGATGACCAACTTTTTGTGGGTTATACAGGTCATAAATTAGGATTAGCGGTGGCAAAACAAACTATATCCTGCTGGATCATTCTGGCTATAATTGAGTGCTACAGATTGGCGGGAAACGACCCACCGGATGGGCTGCAAGCCCATTCCACTAGGGGGATGGATACTTCTGCGGCTCTGAAGAGTGGAGTCCCTGCAGCAGATATTTGTTCAGCTGCAACATGGGTATCAATGCATACCTTCATCAAGCATTATTGCTTAGATGCCTCTTCCTCCAATGAGGGTTTATTTGCCAAGGCGCTACTTCATTCCGTCCATGCGAACAATAACTAGTACTCCGACCTCCAAAATTACCACTGCTATGAGAGTTGATCATAAGATGAGGAATACGTGAGGGGACACAATCCATTCGAAGAACAAGTTACTTACCAACTGTAATGTTCTTTCAACTGGATGTTCCTCCCTGGTATTCCTCATCACCCCTCCCATCCTACCCCGCAGTACAGTTTACGTTACTTACACTTTCCTCTCACAAAGAGTCTATCAGTCATGAGGCACGCCTGGGTGTTGCTTGAATATTTTCTCGAAAAAACAGAACTGAAGCCAACGGGTGCGGTACAAGCTATTTATACTGATGGTAACGTCAACACGGTACAGAGCCCGTCGAGGGACATCAACGCCACGACCTTGTGCACAGCGCCCTCTGCCGAGAATTTTTTTTTCCGAAGCAGCGAAGCTGGCAGGATATGAATATCATAAGATGAGGAAAACTTGGGAGGAACATCCAGTCGAAAGAACGTTACACTTGGTAAATAACCTGTTCTTCCCATGCGAACAAACACTGCAAATCACACATACCAATACCCACGACACACCCCCTCCCGCCCTCAACACCTCCCCACCCACACCCCCAACATAAACAAACCCTACTTACCTTTTCTTCATGCTGTGTCCCTGCAGCACCAGTTCACTTTCACTTCTGTGATCGGGAACCGGTGCTGCAGGGTCTTTTTCTTCTTTTTTTATGGGAAGCTGCAGGGGTCTCCCCTGCTCACTATACTGTAAAGTACGGTGAGCGGGGTGTTCCAGGGTGCGCCCCCACAGTCTTTTTTTTTAATTTTTTTTTTTTTTTACTTGCCTACAATGCATGCCACCAAAGGTTCAAACTTTTGGTGTTCGAACCTTTGGTGGTATGCATTTTTCAGACTTTGTGTGCGGTCTGGCCTTTTTTTTTTTCTCGGTCCGTTTGTACAATTCCACCTTTTTTTACTTGGGGATTAGACTCAAATATTCATCTAAAAAATCTGTGTGCCTTATGAGGCCTGTGTAAGGTTTGTAACATCTTCCACGCCCCCACATATCTCTGCTTTAAGTGAATGTTACTGTATAGTTTGAACTGATACTTTAACTGTTTGAATTCTAAAGTGGTAGTGTGGAAAAAACACTGTTTTATACAAAACTTCTACTTGCTTGTTCACGTCTTTACTTAATGTATACGTGTTGCTCAATCTGTATGGTTTGTATTTACCTGTGAGAACAACCTGGATTGTACCAAGCTACTGTGATTGTTAATTGTACACCAAACCCCTGATCTCCTCAATCTCAACCTAACTGCTCGACTGTGTTACTGAGGCAAAGTTAAGTTCAGGATTTTGACATTTGTAGTTTTCCCACAAAGGTTGGTCTAGGTTAGGGTAATTCTCATTTCTGTGCTTATTCCCTTCCACCTTGGAGTCCCCCAGCTCTTTTAATGGACTTAGACCTTTTTCTCACTCTCATGTGTTTTTGCCCAATTTGGACCTTTTAATTTTTTATGTTTTGGTTATTAAAATAACTTTTATATTTCCATTTAGGGCATTTTCCAAGTTTTTTTTTTTCTCCAGCTTAGTCCACAGGTCATTAAAGGAGCGAACACCAGCAGTGTGATCTAATATTTGTAGAGTATCATTAGTATCTTCATGTTGTCAGTTCGTTCTTTAGTCTTTGTGATCTTCGAGTTTGTTAGTTTGATTTTTCACTCATTTCCTTCCAATAATGGACAACTTGGAGGGTTCCCGTCGATCTTCTTCGCAATTATGGGAGTTTTCCATCAGGAGCATCACTGACTTTTTTTCCATTCTGTGTTCAAAGATTCACACTCCATGAAAATGTGATATGCTGTTTGTCTGTTTGGAATTTTTACAGAATCGACAACATTTCTGATTGCTTGAGATTTGTTTGGTTTTTGCCAGTAATTCTCTCGTTGGTAACAAATTCAGCCGAAGTCTGAGGAAAGTGCCTTGTGTCTGTCGACCAGGAAAAAGATCTAAATATTTTGGGAGTTGGTTCAGTTTTCGACAGTCTAACATGCAGTTGAGCGAGAGTTGGTATACAGCTTTTTACTCTATGGTAGTTATCCAATCTGCTCGCTGGATTATTCTTTTTGCTTCAACTGGTCTACGTGTCAATATTTCTCCTGTGATGCTCTTAGATAGCATCAGTTGTTTGCAATCCTCTTTCCATGTATTTAGTATTGAATTATTGATTGTGTTGGGACGAGTCCGTAAGAGTCAGACTCCTGGAATGTCTTCATCGATCACTGTTTTTCTGTATAAGTCTAGTGTTTTCCGTATTATGATGGATTCAAGAGATTGAAGAGCTAACTCGAATCTGATTTGAAGAACTGGGAAGGAAGGGGTGTAAAGCAAGAACTTTTCTCCAAAACCTTCCCTCTATCTCATCCCAAGTTTTCCATTATAGATTTAGGATGCTTTCACTTCCATATTTTATTATCGCGGTTATCTTTTGCCGGTAGAACATGGTCAAAGGTTTGCAGGAGAATATACCATATTTCCTATGTAGGATCGCTCTTTGTCGAGCAAGGGAATCGTTTTTTTGTCAAGAGATGGTCTTTCAATAGACCTCCGTTAATACCCTGATCAATCCATACTCCTAGGTATTTTGTCGACATTACAGTTTCCAATTGTGTTTGCAGAAGCAAAATCTTTAGTTCTTTATTTTTTTTCACCATGTTTTTGGTTAGGGCATTAGCTTGATTTCGCCAGGTTGAAGCTGAGGTAATTTACTCCTACGTCCTGTCCACTTTCCTCCATACTTGGGACATTCCTCTGTCCTGTACGTGGGGTACCTCACGCGGCCGTAACTCTGCCCTCCTTAGCTCCGCCCAGCGCATCGCCCATCAGTTCTTTTCTCCGCTCGATCGGGACTGGACGCACTTGCATCTTTGGAAGATTTTTTCCTCCAATGCCGTCCTCTCCTGCTCCGGTTTAGCCGTTGTGTGGTAGTCTGTCTATGCTGTTAGGGAGAATTCTCTTATAAGGCTAATTTCCTAAACCTAGTGAGTCCCCCAGCAGCTTTGCTGGATTTTTTTTTTCTTCTTTTTTCTCCTGCTAAGAGTGAGACTCTTTTCCTTCCACTCTTAGGCATGATTTGAGGTATGTCTTTGACTTTTTGTGTGCTTATGGATATGGGTTCTTTTACTCCATAGGGTATCATCTGTTTGTGTATGTGTTACACAGCACCCTCAGTCCAGTAACACAGGGGTGTCATAGTGACCCCCAAACATAGACTCCATATTCTGGGACTGACTACTGTCTCCCAGGGCATGTAAAGTCACCATTGACTTTACTAGTCCAAAATTGTGAACGGAACCAGTACAAACCATCATATTGTGGAACTACTGGAAAGGGTTCATTCGATTGCCCCTGGCTCTGTTTCCAAGGGGGCACTGTCCAGCCCCCCTTGTCGAGTTTCTGGCTGGTGGCAGTGGTTACCACGCAAAATATTCCAGAATATTTCCTATGGGATTTTCCCATTGATTTTAAACGCACCACTTTTTGGTGCAATGTGAAGATACCGCCAGTTTCTTTAATATAAAATCACCGGTTGGGTCTTTTTGCCAGAACTCTTTTCTAAAATGGCGTTCGTGTCTGTCTCTGTAACTCCAAACCAAGGTCGGGCCCTTTGTTCCACTTTTTGGCGGGCTTCTCCAAAGAAACCCTCCAACTGGTGCCACTCTGTCTGGGTTCCACAGGATGTGTGGGTGGGGGAATTGGCACCCTGGACTGCGTTGCCTTAGCAACTCAAGTCGCACTCTGTTCTGATTGGCCCAGTGGTGAGCCTAGCATGTATGAGTGACAGCTAGGCTGTTGAATAGGGGGTTTTCTGCATAAAAGCAGGGCTTTTGGGACTGGAACTTCAGAAGTCGCCACAGGACCTAAGAAATCCAAAGAGGGGAGAAGCTGAACCATCTGCAACGACGACACCACCGGTGGAGCCCTGCTGCAATGACCTCACCACTTTCCCGACGACAAGAGAAGATCTTCTGCTGAAAGAGTCTTCTTCCTCTGAGCTGGTGGGATGAACCGGTTCGCCATTTCGCCTTCCAGGACGTCTCTTGGTCGACTCGCCCGTGCCAAGCACCCCGGCGGCCGGATAGCCAAGATTCACCACTGTGACCGCGAATAACAGGAATGCACCTTTTAACCAACGTACTCCGCGGCTGGTTTATTCCCTGGGCAGTGCAACGACTCCACGTTTCCTCCTCGACGAGATTCTCTCTTCCCCTGGTCGAAACCACGAACTGCACCCGCTGCCAGGAACAACTGCCACCGCTGGAGTTTCCTCAACTTTAAAGGTACTGTGTTCCACCTGGCCTCCCTTTCTACGGTTTGCTAAAGGTGACCCTTAAATCCTTGGCGTTCCAACTGGGTTGGCCCCCAGACCTTCTAACTTTACCTTCTGAATCAACCCAACCTCTTTTGAACATTTTTTCAAAGACTTGAATGCATTTCTCAACTGTGTGATCTTGGGCACATTTCACCTTGCTCCATTTAAAGTGGGCCTGGCCTATGGACTTTGGCTCTACAGTAGACTTTTCCTGCTTTAACTTGTTTTGGTCTTTTAAAAGTGTTGGGAACTGTTTTATTTTCATGGCCTGCCTTTTTCACTCCCTTTTACTTAATTATTGGAGTGCCATCTAAGTTACGCGCTCACCTCTGTTTTGACAAAGTGGTGTTTTGACTTAGACTTGTCTAATAATTCTTAAGGGAGGTGTGTATACTTTTTTGATTGTGTTTTGAACTTGCTTTGATTAATAGTGCTAGTGTATTTTCTATT
The DNA here is from genome assembly GCF_040938575.1 of Ambystoma mexicanum. Taxonomy (NCBI): domain Eukaryota; kingdom Metazoa; phylum Chordata; class Amphibia; order Caudata; family Ambystomatidae; genus Ambystoma; species Ambystoma mexicanum. The sequence goes on from NC_090921.1 coordinate 991,145,205, forward strand.
CTAAAGTGTGTGTTAAATAATTATATACTTTTGAAACCAAGCTGTGGTCAGTGTTTGCTTGCTCTACTGTGTTTTTAGCCCTATTGTGTATCCTCTGTATACTGCCCTACTCTTCTTGAGAGAGGTCTGACTGCTCAGCCACAGCTACCAGGTAAATCTGGGTGGTACAGACTGCTACCACTTGGGTTTACCGCTTACTCCTGTAGTCTTAATCTTTTTGCAGTGTTCCCCAAGGGAACTGCACAGGATTCTGCCTAACATATGCCGTTTCAGTTAGATTTTCCTAATTGTTCATCTTGTAACCGACGCTTCGCTAGGGCGGATCCCCATCCTTTTTGGGTCCAGACCACCGGTGGGACTCGTTTTTTTACTGCGATTCCCTTTCGGTCCGGGCACTTCAATGTCGTTTAGAGCAGTGGGAGGAGGCGTTTCAGCGCACTGCCACTATGCACTTTAAGGCTCTCATCGACGATGAGAAGAAACACCCAGTGAGTTCTTTACTTTTTAGAGCACCCTGGCCAATGGACTCCTTCCCGGGGTCTTCCCGGGCCGGGAGGAGCTTCAAAAGCTTTGTTACCAGTGTTTGCCCTGAGGTGCCTTTTATTCCTAAAAAGTGTACCAGAGTTTTCTCCGAGGGCCTCCCTAAGGGGCCTATTGACACCGGATTACAATCCGAGGCCCCTCCTGTGGGGGCTGTTTGTGGGCCCAGTTCTACTGAGGTGGCAGGTACCGGAGCTTGCTTCGAGGTCTCCTTGTCTGGAGCTTCGCGTAAAGAGACCGGGGTACACCCTGAGGCCTCTGTTGAAGTTTTCTGTACCGAACTAAAGTTTGAGGCCCTTCGTGAAAGGGCTTTTACTGGGCTCGGGTCTGAGGTCCCTCGTTTGGAGGCTAAGGTGACGACAGTTCTGAGAGGCCTGTTAAGGCCTTGTCGGTGAGGTATATTCCTCATCGCTCCCGCTCGTGCGGTGACGCCAGTTCTATTGAGGGGGCACGGAGTGAGGTCTCTGACCGGAATTCCTCTGTTACTGGCGTTGCCTAGGCCCTTCCGTTGAAGGCTATTCTGGCTGATAGCATGTCTCAGAAACATTCTAGGCCATGCAGTACCAGCTAGGCCGAGGTTCCTTGTGTCAAGGCTAAAATGAAGACCCCTGACCCATCTGTGGAGAACCCTGTCTCACTTCCACATGTCGCAGTTCTCCTCAGGTGTTGACAAAATGGCGGCTGCTGCCGCTAAGACTACAGTGGCCATTTTGGATCCCTCCCTTACAACTACGCCATCGGCGCTGGGTGGGGCGAGCGGCTTTTCAGGTGAACATCGTTTTCCTTGTGCGCATCCTTTTTGTCCAGTATATGACTGGAACGCTCGGATGCCACTACCGCACAGCGTTCCGCTTCCTGCAGCATCTGCGCCCTTGATGTATGTTGACACCAGTGGAGAAGGGCCCTCTTGGCAACCCTCTCCCTTACGCCCCTGTAATTACTCCGCTCATGAGAGGCCTCCTCCAGTCGCGCCTAAAACGTCGGCGGAGGACACCTTTTTCAGTAAATTTTAAAAGCTAATGCGCTCTGACCCCATGGAGGAGTATTTTTGAGGTTTGTTTAGGGAGATATGCCCTTGTGCGCTGTCGGTCCCAGTTGTGGCACTGGTGATCCCGCCAGCACCTCCTTAGCCGGCCGGGCCTCCACCAGCTCTCGCTCCCTTGCCTCCACTGTCTCCAGTGGACAGATCTTCAGCAGGGCCAGATGCGGCGCAGATTGATCCGGATGTGTCGGACGACGCACAGAGGGGGATCAGGACAGCGAGGACCAGCCCCGCTCGGTTAGAGCCTTTCCTGACCATGTGCTGGACATGTGTCTTTTAGATGTTCCAGTACCCGAGGCACCCGCTCCACAGGAAGGGGTCCTTTCCGGGGCATTCACCTTGATGCCTTTGGAGCATACCGGCTTGTTCTTGCAGAAGAACGTTTTAGCCGAGGTCTGTAAAGTCTGGGAGAAACCACACTCTGGACTGTTAACAAAAAGATTGACGCTCGTTATAGGCTCCATTCTTCGGAAGAAGTGGCCTTAGCGTCGTGTCCGCCCCCTTGGGTGGTGGCTGCTGCTACATTACAATCCAGACCCGCTTCATCATCTACAGCGGCAACGCAGGTTCTGGCCAAAGAGGACAAGCTTCTTAACTCTTTGGGGAGGAAGATTTTCGCTAATTCAGTCCTGCAGTTATGGCAAGCTAGCGCGGAACTCTTAATAGCAGGGGCGAATATGAAAATGTGGAAAGGTCTGTCAAAGTTTGAGGAATTCATTCCCGCTAATAAACTAGAGGATTTTAAAGCGGCATTGTCAGATTCCAGGGTCCTGGCGCAGGATATGCTGGAGGCCGCAGCGCATCATGTCGACACCTCGGCCCGGGGCCTTATGCTTGACGTGGACACCTCGTCCGGCTTGGCTGCACGCTACCAAGTTCTCTAAAGAGGTGCAGGATAAAGTTCTACACCGCCACCGATAAACCAACCAAATGAAGTTTCTCTGCGCTCGCAAGAGACCCCGGTGGGAGGGCGCATTGCGTCTCACTGGGAAGTGTGGCAGGCCATCACTGAGGACCAGTGGGTCTTGTCAGTCGCTCGGGCGGGCTTCCGCTTGCCCCGTCCCGCTACCCCACCCTTCAATCCTCCCTTCGAGCAGTCGGGGTCGCTCTCCCTCAGAGCCGAGATTCAGAAGTTGCTAGATCCTAGAGCGGTGGAACCCATTTCCGTAGGGGAGCGAGGGGAGAGCTTCTACTCCCAGCTGTTTACAGTGCCCAAACCCAACCAAGCTGGCATGCGCACCATCCTAGACCTTTCCCAGTTCAATCTCTCTCTACCCCAAGAGAAATTCAAGATGATCACGCCCTGTCAGATAAAGTCCTCTTTACAGAAGGGTGATTGGCTCAGCGTGGTGGACCTTCAGGATGCTTATATGCATATTCTGATTTGGAGTCTGCATCGGAAATACCTATGTTTTCCATGGGGGAGGAGCATTTCCAGTTCCGAGTGCTCCCGTTTGGCCTCAGCTCGGCACTGCGTGTCTTTACGAAGATGTCGGTTATCGCAGCTGATCTTCGGCTTCAGGGTATCCATGTCTATCCATATTTGGACGATTGGCTGCTGCGCAGTCCTTGTCCTCAATCAGCCTTGAGCAACCTTCAGTCTCTCCTCCAGCTCCTATTCCATCTTGGGCTGTCAATGAACTAGCGGAAATCCTCCATGACTGTCTCTCAGGACCTGATTTTCCTGGGTTTTCGTTGGAACACGATGGACTGCAGAGTATATCTGACCGGGGACAGAATGGCGGATCTGTTGGCCACGTGTCAGGTGTTTGCCCAGTCAAAGAGCATGTCGGCCTGGTAGTTCCAGAGGCTTCTGGGCCTCGTGGCCTTGTGCGTTGTGGCTCTTCCTCTTGCTCGTCTCAAGATGAGGCAAACACAGATGGCTCTTCGGAGTTCTTGGCGCCAAGCAGTGGACCGAGACTCAAAAATGATTCCTGTTCCATCTTTCATGAGAGCAGACCTTGTGTGGTGGTCGTCTCTCAGCAATCTGTCGGTGGGCGTGGCCTTTCAGGACCCCAGCCCGATAGTGACAATCACGATGGACTCTCCTTCTGGGGTGGGGTGCGACGTTGGACCTTCTTCAGGTTTCCGATCTCTGGTCACTGCAGGACAAACTCCTTCATATAAATCAATTGAAGCTCCTGGCGATCTTCCTGGCGCTCCAAGCGTTCCAGCCTGTCATTGTCAACAAAGTAGTCCGGATCCGCACGGACAATGTGGTGTCCATGTTTTAGATCAACAAGCAAGGGGGTACCAAGTCCCCTCTTGTGGAACTTGCCATTCAGATGTGGGAGTGGGCAGTTCAGCATGGCATCTGGCGGGTGGCAGTGCACATCCCGGGTCAGCTGAATGTTACTGCGGATGCCTTCTGCCGGCGTACAATGGTCCGCTACGAGTGGGAGCTGAACTCGCACTTCCTCTCTCAAATCTTCCAGTGTCGTGGCACTCCAGAAGTGGACCTATTCCAAACGGCGTCAAACAGGAAACTTCCCCTGTATCCCTTTAGGAACAGGCTGGGAGCCTCCACTCTGGGGGATGCCCTCGAAATTCTCTGGCACAACATGAGGGCCTATGCTTTCCCGCCTCTGCCTCTGATTCATCGGACGCTTTGCAAGCTGAGGGGCACAATGAGCTGTTCTCTTCTGCTCATAGCATCGTGGTGGCCGGCCAGGTTTTGGTTTTCAGAGCTTCATCTGTCGGTGTGTGCACCTCAGGCTTCCGTTTTTTCCCGGCCTGCTTCACCAGATAGATCGGCAGCTGTGGCACCCCTCCCCACAATCGTTCAGCTTGGCAGCATGGTGCCTGAGTTCAGATTGTTAGAACACCTCAACTTGTGTGCTGATAACATGCGCATTATTCAGGAAGCCCTCGATGAGATCCCAATACAGAGGCAAATGGCTTTGGTTCTGCCACTGGTGCTTAGCCAGACAGCTAGACCCCAAAGGGGCTACGATCAACGCAGTGCTGTCCTTAGTTTCTCATCTAGCTGAATCGGGCATGCATGTCTTGTCATGCAGGACTTATCTTTCGGCGGTTGCCGTATACCTATCCACGGACCAGTGCTCTTTTTCACTGTCAAATCCAGTGGTTAAAAGGCACTTTGCAGGTCTCATGCGTCTTTACCTTCCTGTCCGCAAACCGCATCCGACGTGGGATCTGAACGTTCTCCTTACGGCCTTGTGCCATAAGCCCTTTGAGCCAATGGCTACTGTAGACCTTGAGCACCTTTCGTGGAAAGTGTCTTTCTTGGTCGCTGCGACTTCGGCAAGACGTGTCAGTGAGCTCCAGGCCCGGTCGGTGGGGCATCCCTACCTGGTTTTTCATAAGGATAAGGTTGTCCTGAGGACGAATCCTTCTTTCCTTCCAAAAGTGGTCTCTGATTTTCATCTGAATCACTCAATCTCTTTGCCTGTCTTTTCTCCAGATCCAGCTTCAGAGGCTGAGAGGATTTTGCATTGCCTGGACGTTAGAAGAGCTCTTAAGTTCTATCTGGACAGAACATCTGAAATTAGGAGTTCTCAGTTGCTGGTAACCTTCAGTAACCCGCAGGGTAAACTGGCCTCCAAAGCGACTATCTCCAGATGGATCGCTGCCTGTATTATGGAGTCTTACGCTGTTCAAGGTCTTCAACCTCCAAAAGGGTTCACGCACACCTGGTACACGGGGCAAGGCAGCTGCTGTTGCCTTTCCAAAGTATGTCCCTTCGCAAAAGCAGCTACCTGGGCCTCCCCATCGGCCTTTTGTAAACACTACTGTTTGGATCTGAGCTCCAGGTCTGATGCTCAGTTTGGCCAGGCTGTGCTTAAAAACCTTTTCCAGTAAGGAGTTTTCATCCACCCGTAATTCCTGTGAGGAGTGCTTGGGAATCTCACATAAATATGGAGGAAAGGGGACGGGACGTAGGAGTATTGTAAGGTTACTCACCGTAGTGACCACCTTACTCCTAGTCCATAATCCCCTTTCCTTCATATGCCCGCCCACCGTCCCCTCTAATAAGGTTCCTCTATTATTGCTTAAAGGTCTCTGACCTGGCGATAGATGAGGACTGATGGGCGATGCGCTGGGCAGAGCTAAGGAGGGCGGGGTTACAGCATTTTTTTATGATGAGGTGGAACAGGTGTTCACAGATTTTTGACCATGCTTCTGGGTTTCTCTTCAAGATCTGTTTGCTCAGCCCATCTGGGCCAGTGCCCTTGATGAATTAATCTGCATAATTATCGTCACAATTTCCCCGTAGGACCATTCAAATTCCAACTATTGTATCTTGGGTTTGTTTTTTTCTGATACCGGTCTTTCGTTCTTTTTTTTTTTCATAGTCTGGTAAAGTGTTCTGACCAGGCTGCATCGGTTACATCTGCTGTTATCATGTCTTTGTTTAGGTGATCATTGTTAAGCAAGTTCCACATTTCTCTAGTATTGCGTTGATTTAGTGTAGCCAACATAGTTACAGCATCTTTTTGTATGTGCATGGCCCTGGAGTTCTTTTGCCAGTTTCTATACTGCTGTTTATATTTTTTGATGGCTATCTTTCTTTCTTCGCTATTCAATTTTTGGGTCAGATGAATGTTTAATCTGAGGACCTTTTTTCTGTTGGCTGTTTCCTGATTAGATGTGTGTGCGTGGTGTGAGGTCAATGGCCTTTGTTTTGATATGGGTCCTATATGTGCTTGAAGCAGTCATTCATATTCAATCTTGGACTTCTCTGTCATTTCAGTATTCTGGAAGATTACCAGTAATTGTTGTATCTGCTTGTCTGATATTCGTAAGCGGTTCAACCCATGGTTCAGTTCTAAAGATACTTTTGCGTTGATATGGAGGCGACTTTGTGTCCATGTCATTGTTAATATGTTGTGATCGCTAGTGGTCTTATCGGTGATCTCAAATGATTCAAGTTCTCATCACTGAACTTGAAAACAGGATATAATCTAGATATCCGACTGTTTCCTTTACCCCATGTTGGTTTTGCTGGCTTATCACCTTGAATCTGACCGTTGACGAGGACTAAGTCTCTCAATGAGCATTCACTATGCCACGATTGGGCTTTCTTGGTAAGTTTGTTTACTGCAATATTGTTTCCAGATTTTGTGAATAGATGGATATTAAGGTCACCACAAATGATTATTTCAATTTTTGGGTACGTTTTCTTTAATTAGTCTAATTTCGTGAATATTGCTTCAATGAATACATTATCATTGATGGCACAAGGATTCCAGTAGATGTTACATATGCACATTTTCCTTGTGTTCCAAACTCCGTTATCTCTTATAGATCTTGATGAAACAGATGTATTTTCAAGTATGGTACATTGTGTGAAGGGGTTCAAGTTAAGTGATTTAATCGCATGAAGCCTCACACCTGTTCTAATCATAGGGGTTCTGTGCATTGCATTGATAGGCCTCTATACAGTTCTCTCAAACGTAGCAGGGGTTCTGTTTCCAGGCTGCATTGTATGCTATTTAGATTGCATTGATAGGCCTATCTTCCACTATACAGGTCTCTCAAATCTCGCTGACCAACTCGCTCTCAAGTGAGACAGAACCCACCGGTGGATTACTTGGGAGTGACACTGCGATTAGGGGCTCACGCCTCATAAGGTGTAAGGCCTAGCTGCGCCCCTAAAAGTCACTATTTTAGCTAGTAGCTATCATCCTTAAACCCACATAGCTAGCTCTCCGCAGTGTACCGCATTCAGGGAGACGGACATTAAGTAGAGCCACTGATAACACCCAACTATATACCCACTAACCATCTCACGTACCCATCTCAAGACAGCGACTGAACGAATCAACATCAGCCGGAAAGACCACCTGCAGACAGAGCCCAAACTGTTAGCGGACAACCCTCCACGCCTAGTACTACACTACAAGACAACCAGACCAAAGCTAAACCAAATAGACATCAGCAAACAAATGAAGACTAAACAACTCTCTTAAAATGCTGCGCAAACGACCCATACCGAGTGAAAGAAAAAGAGAAGAAAGAACAAACAGTCTGGAACAGCAACAAAGAACCACAACTACAGAACACACCCCCACAGACAGGAACAAAAATCGAACGGCAACGCTGAGAGAAGAGGAAGATCCCTCTATTTAACCCCATACCTCGCTGACAACTGGTCACCAGAGCAAAGCAACCCAATGCTAGAAGCAGCAACATCAAACAACCATGCAGAAGAAGGATGAGCAACACTAGAAACAACAAAATCACTATCAATGCGATAACACCTTACATCACCAAAATAAGAGTGACTTCCAATCGACCACCACAACTCCTTCAAGACGAACCCGACGAAAACAAAAATCCAAGACAGAACCTAGAAGAACTCTTTGACAACACTGACACCTCGGAACCAACACCTCAGCAAGAGATCGACCAGGAAGAAAACCAACACCGATCAGAAGATGACCTCAACAAAAAAGTCCAAACCAAACGACACCTCCAAACTCCACTGCAATCTAATAAACGCAAGATCCATGTCAAAACACTCAACAGAGATCTTCGACCTACTCGATGACAACGGCATTGACATCCTGTTCATCACAGAAACTTAGTTGGAACACAAATACAAAATCACACTCCAAAGCTGCCTTCCAACCAACTTCAAATGCCTTCAAATAAACAGGAAAAACAAAAAAGGAGGCATTGCAATAGCATTCAAAGGACACCTGAATAAAAACAGACAAACTGCTCAACATCCTCATCTGCGAAACCATAGTAATACACCTAACAGAGAGCCCAAAAACAAATCTCACATTTGTCCTGGTGTACAGACCGATTTTATAGTGATTTTTTTCGAATTACATTTTTTCGAATGCCATTATCTCAAACATTTTGTCAATTTTTTATTTATTTTTTCTTTAATGGGGGGGTTCCACCCAAACCCCTGTGTTTTTTTTTTAACACTTTTATTTGCAAAAAAGTATGAAATAAAAAAAGAATACATTTGAAGAAAATAATTTCAACAAAATGTTTTCGAGATAATTGCATTTCGAAAAAATGACCAGATCCCGTACAGACCACCGACATATGATGAAACCTTCATCGACAACTTCATAGAAGCCATCACCAACATAGCCATCAACCACGAATATCTAATCATCCTGGGAGACTTCAACATCTGGTTTGAAGACAGTCACACCAACTCCCAAAATTCACTGATTGAACAACTCACTACCATGAAACTACAACAGCTAGTCAAAGGGGCAACACACTCGGCAGGACACGCCCTCGATGCAATTTACACCAAGGAAAAACTCATCACCACAGCACCGCTGATACAAATACTGTGGAACAACCATCTCATCATTCCATTTGTGATCACTCTGCCAACTGAAGTCTACATCCAACCCCCTAAACTCATAACCACCACAAAAAGAAACTGGAAACACGTCAAAGAAAACAATCTATTCTAACAACTGGAGATAACCAAACCCTCAACTACAGAACTAGAGCTAACTGACCTAGACGGGAAAGCGGAGCTACTACACAAATGGATTGCAGATACAATTGACAAGATCGCCCCAGATAAAAAAAAGGAGCAATGGCAAAATGGTTCACCCCACTACTAAGCACCATGAAAAAGGAAAACAAAAGATTGAACTGGAATGGAGGAAAGAATACAACCCAGACAAAAAAACTCTGTTCCAAAAACAAATCTGCGCATACAAGAAGGAAATTCAAAAGGCGAAGAGAAGGCATTATGATAACTATGCAACGACCTGGCAGACCACTTCAAGAAAAAAATCAATGACATCTGACAAATCATACAAAACAGACCAACCAACCACAATATACAACCAAACGAACCTAACACAGAACCACTACACAAACTCCAAAACTTTCCTGAAATATCAGCAGAGGCATTCGCAATGCTGGTAAAACACAGCAAGAAAGCAGGATCACCCCATGGATCCCTGTCCCCCGGATGGACATCTACAAATCAATTCTCGCACAAGGAACGCTAGCAGAATATTACGGAAACCTTCTAAATCTATCACTAGCAGCAGGAACTGTACCAAGGACCTTCAATTCTGCATATATCAAACCACTTCTAAAATACACAACTGGCGACGTAGAAGACCTCCAACTACAGGCCGATTTCAAACATTCCCTATCCAGCAAACTCCTGGAAACCTACGTATACAAACTAACCCAAGAACACGTGGAAAAACACCACCTGATAGACCAAGCTCAAGTCGGTTTCAGACCCGCAGGAGGAACAGAAACAGCACTACTATCCATCTGGGACGACCTAAAAACGAATGCAGACTCAAACACAACCTCAGCCATTATTCTGCTCCACCTCTCCGCAACCTTCGACACAGTTAGCCATGACACCCTAAACAAAAGACTAGAAGACATAGGCATATCAGACATAGCACTACTCTGCACTAAATCATTCCTAGCAGACAGAACAGAAACCGTATGGATTAAACCCTTCAAATCCACCCCACAAGTTAACGACGGTGGAGTGCCACAAGGATCCTCACTATCACCACTATACTTCAACATCTACCAGACTCCAGTCATCAGAATCTTCAAAAATACAACATTACATGCTACAACTACGCAGACGATACTCGAATCTACAAAATCGAAGACACCCAAGCCGATCACTCAACCCTAATCAAGTGTCTAAAAGAAGTCTTCAACTGGATGAATGCCAACAATCTGAAAATCAACCCAGTAAAGACAGACATCACAATCATATCCAAAAACCAAGAGAACGAAACCGCCATCCCGTGGCCAACGGAAATGGGAAGCGCACCATCAACATCTAAGGTAGTAAAAAATCTGGGAGTCCTGATGGACAACACCCTAACCTTAGAACCACAAATAAATGCAATCAAGAAATGCTTCTTCCTCCTCCACATGGCAAGAAGAATCCTACCATTCCTCTACTTCACACACAAACACTCACAATCATTGCCCTCATCATGTCTAGAATCGACTATGCAAACAGCCTCTACCTCGGAATACCAGAACACCACCTGAAGAAACTACAACAGATACAAAATAAAGCAGCCAGTCTACTCCTCAAACTATCCAGAAGAGACCACATCACTCCTGCCCTAAAAACACTACACTAGCTCCCAGTAAAACATTGCATCACCTTCAAAACAATGTGCATAACCCACAGGGCAATCAGTGGCCAAGGAGCAGAATTCCTACAAAAAAATAACAATCTACAAGCCACCAAGACTCCTAAGGTCAAGCAACGAAATCCGCCTGGAACAAAAACCATACCTTAAGAAAGAACTTGGAGGCGCTTCCTTCTCCCACCTAACTGCAAAAACCTGGAACAACATCCCAAAAGAAATAAGAAACACCAAAGATCACCTACAATTCAGAAAACTACTAAAAACATGGCTCTTCAACAATTCAGGTTCAAACTGAAAACCGAAACAACAGAAAGGAAAAGGATGACTAAACTCAAGAGGACACTGACAAAACCCAGAACCGACCAGAGAAACTCCCACCACAACTAGATGGGTAACGCCAAGTCAAACAGAACACAAGTGACACCCTTAAGGACAGAATCAGCATCCTCAGCTCGCCCATAATCGCTACCAGGTACCACACTGTTATAGAGTTGTCTGAATGTTAGCAATCGCCAACCTCAAACTAAGTTGTGGCCATTGGCATGTACACTGGCCATATGAGTGACGAAGAAAGGAAGTTAAGGTTATGAAGGAAATTGATGGAAGTGGAGGCCAGGTGTGAAAGGGACTGCGAGTACCGGACAAGCCCATATCAGCACAGTAGCACAGAAATGCTCCCACAACCCAGCTGGGGAGATTACGCAAGCCCAGCGCCTCACTTCAAGACAGAAATGCCAACTAACCAAGCCACTTACAGTTTCCTCCTCTCTCAAATGCTAAACGAAACACAACCACAAACCTACAGCACAACAAACCGCACAAACTTCACCACACTGCAACAACAAAACAAAACACACATAGACCCACACAACAGTACACAACGACTACCGGCCACAAACACCCCAGGCCCAGCCAACTGACCCACCGGGCTGAGGCCACCAACAGCACATCGCTGCTCTCTTGTACGTTTCCAGCTTCCTCCTACTAACTCACCCTCCCTTTTCCCCCTTTCAGAGCCGCCAGAGCGCCAGGGGACCACTCAAGTGGTGATAGTGCACGGTACAAATATCCTTTAACATTAACATAGTCAGTAGGCCCGAGGAAGACGGACCTTTTTCTCTGGTGATTGCCGGGTTCGTGTATATGGGAATCCATCGCAAGTTAGTTGTTCACTGATCCATGTTTCTTGTAAACATATGTCTCCATTTTTGATGATCCGGTTGTCGCCATTGAATAGATAACATGAACCACGGGAATTCCAACGGCAAAGTTTCCATGGCGCTTCCAACTCTTGTTCTCATATTCTGCTATATGGTTAGGTTTTCTTTGTTGTTTGTCATTAGTTGGTCTGTTTAGTGTTTCTTTGTATGTGATTTCAAATCCCAAGTTATATATTTCCCTTGCCATTTAACTTAGTGATTGCCGTATGGCTCCACTGTAAATGTACGGCCACAGAATTAGTTCGATGTTCGTGGAGAAATTCAATTGTTCGGGTATCATTCGATTTTATCGCATGTAGATTGGAAATAGCATGTAATAACGGTAGTAGATTTGTTCTATTCAAGATGGTGTCTTTGGACTTTTATGTTTTCACTGTTTTTGGAGTCTGACAAACTCCATAGACATCTGCTTTTTGTATGGTGAACACACAGCACCTTCAGTGCAGTGTCACAGAGAAATCCTTTTAGATTTCTCATAAGATTTAACTACCTTTTCTTGTGTGAACCACAGTTCCCTAGAACAATAAAGTGAAATTGAGTTTACTTACCTGAACCCTCAGCTGCAGTACAGCACCCATGGGTGATTTTGTCATAATGGCCCCTGTCTTCTTTCACCGTTTTCTGTTTGCAAGGTCTTTCTTGGGTTTTACTCTGTGCGTTGTGATAGATTTGAGCTCTTTGTTGGTCTTGCCCTCCCCTGGCTCTAGTGTGTCTGGAAGGACAGGATGTAAGGGAGGGTCCCGAAACTCCCCTGTCCTTTGTCTCTAGGAATGCCTGAATGCAACTAGTCCTGATTGGCTGGCTGTCCTGACCCTACTGTGTGATTGACAGCCTAAGCTGTGCATCAATGGAAGAAACCTGCTTAAAAGGCGAGGGTTTTGGGACTACAGACAGTCGACCACTGGGAGAAACACCTAACGAAGAATCCGTGAATGAAGCTTGCTGCAACTTCCTGGACCTTTTAATTGCCCGGTGAAGCCCTGCTGCTGTGCTGAACTCCTTTTTCACCTTGACAGAGAAGCTCCAGACAGAACGACTTCTCCCCTTGGGCTAGTGGGACCAACTAACCCAGAGACTAACTCCACTGAACCACCATCCCCGACTTGCTGTGCCTCTACGTTGCTTCAGGAGCCCAATGCCAGGGGTCGAGTGTCCATAGTCGAGTACAAATTCTGCCGCGGTACAAATCCGGCTAGGAACTCCAGGAGACTCCTAAGGACCCTCCAGAAGCAGGACCTCCAGATCCAGTGTCCCCACATCATAGTGCAGGACGGAGTGAGCAGAGAGAGTCCGGCCGGTATCCAAGATCTGCAACTGTACTGTTTGCTAAGCGCTGAAACCGCAAAGTGCTGCTGAACCGAAGAGTCTTTAGCTGCCGACGACCTCTCAAGTACCACTGCAGGAGTCCTCCAGATGTTCTTCCTCTTGTCCCCACGACTGAGGCTCAGAAACAAGGGTTTGCACCACTGTAGCAAGACAGAATCCAGCTGGACGATTCTTCTTCAAACCAGAGTTACTGTTTAGGCTTGGGGTACTTACCTTATTGCCTTTCAGCCAAGCTCTTCTCAGTTGGGAATTGCTTTGGCTTACTTTTTAGATTTGATTTTAACTATCTTCTCACAGGCATAACAGCTTGTGACCCTACAAGTGATTTCTCTAAAGATTGTCTAACTTTGTGCAAGACTTTGATCTAAGAAGTAAATCAGATCCATAGACTGTGTCCCAAATGACTTTGGTTGACCTGGCTCCCTGAAGACTCTTCTAGTCCATTGACTTTGATACTGTTTGTCTCTCATAGGTGGTAACTTGTTTACTGTTACTGCTGAGAAAGGCTCATCTAGATTTCATTGGTAGATTTAGTTGTCCTCGCATATACTGAGAAGCTGTATAACCTTTTTTCCTTTCCTTTCCGCAACCTTAGAATCTGCAAAGTATACTAATGAGATATATAAATGCCATTACTGTCCTTCTGATTGAAGTCACCTCAGGGTGTAGGAATTGTGTAAGAAGCATATCCAAACATTATCCACTAACTTGTTTTGATTCTGAAAAGTAATTTTAGAGTCTGTTTACATTGTTACAACAAATTGCCTTTTTAATGAACGCTTATTTAAAAATTGATGTTAAATAAATAAGTGTTTATAGCTGAAACCTTGAGTGTAAGGGTTACTTGGCTACTTGTATTTACGGATTTTGTTTGTTCAGCTCACATTTACCCCTCTTGAGATAGGCCTGGCTGCTCAGTCACACTACCAACTTGTGTAGTACAGACTTATACCAAAAGGTGGGTTACCTAATACCAAGCAGATAAGTGTTGTGTAGTCTCACACAGTGTGACTGAACCAATTCTTATCTAACAGTCTCACAGAAGCCACCTACTCCAGTAGTGGTCCTGAAAAACCACCCAACACTCCTATATTATAACCTGGAGACAAGAGGCAATCTTCTGCTGTGTGATGTGCCTCTCGCACCTTAGACAGATATGCAGAGTTGTATTGTCAGCAGTGGACAAACAATGACCACTGGAGTGAAGGAAACATCTGAGTAGCAGGTGCTGAGTTTGATAAATGTTATCGAAGCACTGAAATTTATGTTTAAATTACCCACCCCAAAAGCAGCAATATAAGAGAAAGCATGATGTGATAATGAACATCGAAAAATACCTCACTGGTGTCTTGAGTGCTGAGATGGTGTCTCCATTTCAAATCTTTTCCATCCTTGGGACCAGCCATGCTCACTCTGGCATAACCGCTCGGTTTACACAATTTCTGAAAGTGCTTCTCTTTAGATGCTGTTGCCCAGTGTGGACTGTCAGTAGAACACCATGCAACATTCCTTACATTTGGACTGGGGAGAGATGAACACAAGCAACAAAATTGAGTGCTCTTAAACTGGCAAGAGAACATTGATTACTGGAATTAATCGTAACCTTTTCTCTTGGCAACCCCCCAGACCATCATTTATCAGCCTGCCATGCTATTAGAGAGAGGTAACAATTATTTGCAAATCAGGCCTGGTCCCACCCCACAAGAGCAATTCAGCCCAAACTGCTAGGTTATATCTCGGGATTATGATTAACTCGGAACCTTTCAATCATCACTTTTTGTTTTGTTTAATCTTGTGCTGTACATTCACTAACACTGATTTGTTGTCCCTACACTACTGGCCCATCCTAATTTTACTAAATTTGTAGTGATGTTAAAGGCACAGAGCCTAGTTCTGGGGGATGTGTATGGAATTGAATGTGCATGGGCGGATGGTGCCTTTACTCGCTGCAAATAGACACACTGATATGTTTATATGTTGAGTTAAGGCAGCAAAGTATTGGGTGGGGAGATTAGTAAGCAGGTAAGGACATGTTCTTGTATAGTCCATATGTCAGTTTCACAATACTGTTTATTTGAGGTGTGTGCCCTGTATGGCAGTAGATACTATCTCCTAAAATGCACTAATCAGTTACTTCCTTCTGTACTGTTTGACTGTCACCTCTTTCCTCCAGATAGCCCATGGTTGGTCATTCCCCCACCTTGATTATATATTCAGCGTTGTGAATTTTGCTCTAAAGAAGCTCTAAGTATGATCTGTAACTGATTGATGGTTTCGTAATTCACATAGCTTTATATTAATCGTTCTCCTCTTTTTCTGCTTTTTCCCACTCATCAGGTGCAAAAGGTCAAATGGAGTCAGCAAGGATTGCAGACATGTGGAACTTCTTATGCCACATGGAGATGGTGGGTGAGGAAGGTGCCTTTGTGATTGGGCAGGAGGAAGTGCTGACCGTCGAAGAGCTGACTGTAACGCTGAAGGTGAGTGGGAGGCTCTTTCACAAGTCTGATATGGTGTAAGATGTAAAGAAGGAAGTATTCAGGAGTTCTTAGTTTTAGATTTCCCTGTCGTGGAATTTTTCTCAATGGTCACTTTGACATTCCTAGTTTTAAAAATAGGATTCCCTCGATGTTCTGCTTTTGGATCATTTTTTATTTAGTTTTCCACAAACATCCAATCGCCACTAATGGCATGATTCTTCAAGGTTTGTGTCAAAACCCACCATTAATTTGGAGATCCTTTCTTGGTGTCTCTTTGCAAGCTTTTTTTACATTGCCTTAGATTTATTTTTGGTATGGCGTCAGTATTTTTCTGACTGGAATCATTCTTTCCATAACCCTCTTCACTGTGTGATACCACATTTCAAAAGTGCTCTAGATTTCCAGGGAAGACTGCAGTGTCTGTGTAGTCAAGATATCTACAGTGGTTTCCAACCGACATGGACAGTAAGTGTTTAAAAGGACAATGCGCAACAATATCAGAAGCTGCATGATATCATTGGTGCCTCTGAGCCCCCTCTGCAAGTGTTCAACATGCACATGTAGGTCAATTGGAGGAACCTATTAGAGGGGGAGAAAGCCTTTCAGGGTCAAACCGAGTGGGACTGTTTCCCTTGCCCTCTCTTCAAAAAGTGATCTCTCGAACACTGCCCAACTTCCAGTATTGAAAATAATCTAAACCTGTACAAATCCATCTCTGTTCTTTCCTTACATTGCTTCACTTTAGTTCCCTATTCTGGCTTTGACTCCAGGCCACAATTTAACCTCCTTGTGCAGTCCCTCAAGCCTCCCACTAGCTCTGCTTGGTAAAAATGGGCTGATCTGGTCTTTGGCAACCCCACTTTACTTGCTTCACAAATTGCCAGTTTCTATAGACTGCGCTGTGTTTAAGGATACACTTAGTAGAGTGGCTCCCGTCCTGACTGAAATCTGAGGAGTCCTTTTAGAAGCGTTATGGGGTTGGTTTTATCTACTTGAGAGACTGGAGCCATTTTGTGGGGGCTACTCATCTATGTCTGAGGTGCTGAAGCCTAGCATAAATCCCAAGATCTTTGCAAGATCCAGGGTGGACGCCGGAAAGATGATAGACCATGCTGTTTACTCTCACCTCTTTAGTCTTGTGCCACCCAACTGGCGAGGTGTCAAGCTCTGATTCAAACCAATACCTTTATAAAAGGTCTGGAATGAGGGCCCTTTATTTGTATCCTCCCACCTGCTGATCATTTAATCAGATTTGAATGCATAACTTTGTTCTGGGTTCCTCCTCCTAAGCTCTGTAATAATGGCTATTACCCAATTTAATGGTACTAAATGTATTACCGTCGGAAGGATGAATATGAGTAGGCACCACAAGAATTTGAGGTTGTGATGTGAAGCCTTGCCCCATGTCGTAGGCAAACACTTGACCTTTCAGCTGTTCGCTGAGACTAATGGTGTTTGCAATGCTAATTAGTGGAATGACTGTGGGTGTAGTGCCTTTTTCGAGCAGGATACAATTGCTTAAGTGGACATAAAACTGGGTGACACTTTCGTATAGATGACATCCATGTTCATTGCAATATAAGGAAGATGGATCTGTCTTGTATGGGCCAAACCAGAAGAATTATTGGATTTCATTAATTTGTTTAGTCTACTCCCTTTTTGATTTTGGAGGAACGAGGTGAAATGCTAACTTGCTGACAACTGGAGAGGGCCACACAAATGACACTGGAGATAAACATATCAGAGGAGAAAGTCAAACACCCCGGCCTGCAGCAGAACTATGTGAAAGAGATTTATAATGGAGTTGAAAAAATGTGCCTCTACTTACCTTAAAGATGAGGATGGCTGGGTACGCCATACGTTTTCTCAGGAATGAAGTTGACCACAATTATAAAAGAAACCAATCCCACACAGATTAAATATATGATAGTTTTATCAGAGTTCAATGTATTATGAGCATGCAGGCTCCTAATTGAATGACTATATTAACCCAAAAATGTGTACAAACTGATATGAATTATATTTTGTATTTTGTTTTATTTCACAAACACTAACTTAATTACAGGACTTGGCATTAGATGGAAGGAAATTCTGAGTTACATTCTGGCTGCTATACAATATACTTAGCAGGTGCCCACTCTGACAATCGTCTGAAAATAGAATCTGTGGATGCTTTGTGGGGGTGGGGGATACGAATCAGAATATTCCCAATTTTCATTTAGCCGAAGGCCAAGAGGCTTCTAAGACTTTCTCTTTACCCGAACACTATTAATTTCCTAAACCAACCTCTTTCAATCTGTCCTGGACTCTGCTAACAGATGCCTAAATTTGTGAGTGGCTATCACTAACATCCTCATGGTTTTCTCACTCATGGAAGGCTAATCTACTATACATTTTTGCATTGTATGTTGTGGGTGCTCTCTGGAAGGGCATCCCCATGAGTGTAACCCCGTAGTCATGAGTTTAAAATGTTGTGCATGGTTCACTGGGCTATCCACTCGACTGGTCCTACTTTTTTGCAGCTGAAACTCAAAGCATACATGCCCTCACGCATGTTACGCTCTAGTGACAAAAATCTTCCAGTACTCGCGCATTTTCGTAAGCCCAGATCTGGCAGTCGCTCCTTCTCCGTCTGGGCACCTATGCTCTGGAATGCCCTTCCACAGTTACTCCGGGAAATACCTGATCACCTTAGCTTCAGGAAGCGACTAAAGACTCTACTGTTTAGGAACTAATTCCTGCTTTGTGCTTTTTCTCTCTGGTCTCTTTCTAGCGCCCAGATGCCATCTGGCCTTGATTTTAGCACTGTATACATTTAAATAAATACATACATGTGACATAGCTTGAATCCCCTTAGGACAGTGGTCTGCAACCTGTGACACTCCAGATTTTCGGACTAGGACTTCCATTATGCGCCACCATTTACTCTGCTGGCTACGGCTGATGGTAGTTGTAGTCCAAAACATCTGGCCGGCCAAATATTGCAGACTCCTGCCTTAGGAGAACCTACAGTCTGCATGTTAATGTTTTGTCAGTGGCTCATTTTTCTGTCTCTCACTGGTGGGTCCTCTCTACCTACAAAAATTCAAAGGCGCAGCACTAGTTTTTCAGGGGGATAATAGGTCCTGGCAATGCAGGAATGCTGGTCAATCGACTCTGTTGTCATTGCTCAATCCAGGAATAGAGGGAGAGAGAATTAAATTCCTTGCTGTCTAGTGACGCTTTTAGGGAACAAACACCCAGGATACATTACAAACCGGCTGGCACTAGAACCCCAAATTATTGAGCAGGGGTTGTGGGGTGGACAGAGAAGACCTTTCTTTAACACAGCGGTGTGGTGAATTTAAAAGTGCTTTACAAGGAGGATAATTCGGTTCCGGATACCAAGCTCAAGGGCCCATTGTGCCATATTAATTAAAATAAATATATATTCACTCAAAGTATAAACAAATTTTGAAATTTACAAAACTGCTGTTATTAAATACCTTTTTGGGGGAATAGCCTATCCCACAAAAGCCCCCTAACTGTGTTAAGGGGTGGATTATCCTCTAAAAAAGGTGCAACCTTGGTGTTTGCCTCAGCGGAATCTGCATACCCATCACTAAATCTGTAGACCACAAGGAAGGCCGGCTCATTCTTGAGCCTCGCCCAAACCAATCCTAATGGCTCTTTCAAGTATCCATGAAGATTGAGTGTTCAAAAAGTCTGCAGACTCTGCCATGTCCACAGCAATTGTGCTATTGTAACTTGCAGATCGGTCTACAAGCTCAGATAGCTGTCAGTTTTGGTCACTTCCTTTCTTTAAAAAAAACACTGGCCTGCTTTTCATCACATCATTGGATCTAATGAAGGTCTCGAGTGTGATCAGAAGACCCCTTCACACCCCGGTTGGCTTTCAATCTATCTAGCGGTTTTTCATGTAGGTGAAAGCAAAAATGTCCTAGTGGAGTTTGCATGGCCAATGCATCTTTTTAGACACCACCCTCTGTTTTTTGTTCCCCCTTCAAAGGAATATCATGAAACTTTCCATATGAATTAAATCTCTGGTCTATAATTTCTTTGGTAGGTTTCGTGCAGTTACATTGAACAACCCCAAAGTGAAACGCACCTGAAAGTGTTCTTCCTTTGAGGAGTGTAGGGGAGATTTCCCTCAAACCCCGTGGTCAGGGTCTTTAAGTGTATCATCCCGATTTAGTTAGGGTTAGTGATTCCCTC
The DNA here is from genome assembly GCF_040938575.1 of Ambystoma mexicanum. Taxonomy (NCBI): domain Eukaryota; kingdom Metazoa; phylum Chordata; class Amphibia; order Caudata; family Ambystomatidae; genus Ambystoma; species Ambystoma mexicanum. The sequence continues at coordinate 991,165,129 of NC_090921.1, forward strand.
AAGCTCACCAGTCGATCTAAGTGACATTGTAACGGAGCAACCCAAGTCCAATTCTGCAGGTGAAGTTGGGTGGTTACATTTTGCACTTAAAATTTATATCCAATAAGGTAACGTCTGCACACTGTGCAGTGGCATAACGCAATGTGTCCCCGATCCCCGTGAGAGTTGCAGAGCCCCCACTGTCCCCAACTCCTCAAAGAAGTGCAGGCCGAGCCAGATACCCAAGCCGGCCTGTGCCAACATGCATGCGCATTATGACCACGTTGCCAGACGGGCCAGCGCAGCAAGTGATAGTATTTTTTTAATCTTACCTCTAGTGTACAAACAAGAGGGGCAGTTCCTGTCCTGTCCCCCAAACATCCCAGCCATCACTGTACACCGTAGGATAAATCCTGACACTTCACTTTCTGCCACAGGATCTTAGCAAGACATTTACAGACCTTGTACTGTGCATTTCATTATAGATGTGCATTTTTACCTCTAGGTGCAACCCAAAAGGAAAACAAACTAGATACAGCATTAACCACCACATGCTATCACAGTTATGCACTTTTTATACTCACTCATCAGAAATAACCGGCAATCAAACTGACTCATATTTGGTAAATATGGAATCATTTATGGCAAGTGTATGTATTGGACACGACTTTTCAAGGGGTTAGCATAGCAATTCAAATGTAAGCGATTTCCCTTTTAAATGTAGACATCCTAAATATCTATCACTCTTTGGCTATGAAAGCAATGCAGTATGAACACAGTTACTGTTACTCCCCTAACCTTGCATAACGTTGGATTAGTAGCAAAGTTACGAGATTGGGATCGCCCTCTGCATAAATGAAGAAACAGGCAGCTAATACTTTGGATTCTGGCTACTTTGTTAATCCTTCATTACCAGAAGTATAAAAAAGTCTGCTATCAGTGTCCATTCGGACACTTTGCCAATTAAAAAAAAAATAACTTGCAGAAGCAGTACTAATTGATTGTTTTGACCTATTTATGCTCACACAGGGCTCTCTCTTTTTCAGAATGGCTTTCACACCTTCGACTCGCTAGTCCCTTTCTGCAGCCATGTACGATACTGCCCTTTCTGCCCTGACACAGCCCCAGATTCGAAATGCGGCCTCCCAGAACTCGCTGTGCAGTTGCACCAGTCATCAGCCCAACAGAGGAAACCTCAGAGCTAGCTATGCAGGACAGCCCCTCCTTTCAGCCAGCCAGCAACCTGTCTCTCACCAGGCAGATCCCTGAGAAAGACCAAAAGACCCGAAGAACAAAGACCCCTCCTTCCTTTCTCGCTCTTTTAAACATTTCATAGAAAATCGCCTCTCAACCTATATATTTGTATATTTTCTTTATGATTTTCCAGCCTCTTCCGTGACCTCATCACATGCCAGAACCGTCCAGCATCCATCCTGCCACTTCTGATTCAGCTTGTGTAACTTTCCAGCCCCTGGTTTAAATAACCTTTGGACAGAATTCTGCATACCACAGCCTCCCAATAATGTTGTTTCGAGGGGATTGGGTCCTCCGATGTATTCCATATCTGACAGACGCCAGCACAGCTGTGGACATTACCTGTGTCGTGCATCGATGCGCCGTCCCCGAGGACCTCCTCCGACTGCCGATATCACCCGATGTGATAAGTAGGACGCACAAAGCCCATAGCCTCAGTTCCGTTTTTTCTGCGAACGTGTTCGCTTCGTGAATCTCGGTACGCCTCGACTCTTTGGAGTTTGGTGTTTTTCAATTCTCAGTTCGTTGAACCTGTTCGGTTTTTTGTGAAGACCTGTTCGTGGCGATGTCTACTTAGTCTTCAACCCCGCGTCCAGGCTTCAAGAAATGCGGGGACTGTGGGTCCAAGATGTCGGTCACGGACTCTCACGACGCCTGCCTCTGGTGCCTCGGGGAGGCCCACGATACGGACTGTGTCGACTGCCAGTCGCTCACGGCAAAGGCCTTGCGGGAACGCAAGAAGAAGCTGTCGGTAGGCCGGGTGTTTAAGCCCCGGAAGTCGAGGTCTGTGGGGCTTTCGACGGATGACTCGAGGGGCGTCATCGTTGGAAGTCCAGTGGGTCTCCTTCCAGGAGTCAGTCTCGCCACTCCTCCACCTCTTCGAGGCATTCCCGGAAGCGCCGGCATCGGTCGCCTTCCCCGTCCTCTTCCGAGGACTCGCCCGTCGGCGGGTCGCTTATCCCTCCATGCAAGCGACACCGGAGGAATGGGCTTCCTTCGGGAAGCGGATGCTAGCAATTCTTGAATCGCAGGACACCGGTCCGTCCGCGCCTCCGAGTGGGGTCGGTCGGCACCGGTCGAGAGACACCGCTCATATGCCTTTGGGCTCGGGTGGTCGGCACGGCTCGCGGGAGAGGTCCCGCTCGGACAAGGGTAGCCGTTCTCGCCATGCCGTTCCAGGTCCCGGTCCTCGACGCGCTCGAGAGCGTGATCCTGTGCCGTCTTCGAAGAAGACGTTGACGCCTGTGGCGCCGAGGTTGTCGACGATTTCTCTCGAGGCTCTGCCTCCGAGGGGGTCGTCGATGCCGTCGGTGCCTAGGTCGTCCGAGACCCGCTCGGAGCTCCGGCTTCGAGGCCTGTGTCGACGCCGCGGATGCTGGCGGCGCTGCAGCTGACGTCGACGCCGATTCGCTCGACGTCGACGCCTTTTCTGTCGACTCCGGCCCCGACTAGTTCGGCGCCCTCGACGCCTTTCGAGGCGGTGGTGTCGGAGGGGCCCCGTGGCACGGATTCGCCCCTAGGAAGGCTCTGGCTAAGGTCAGGCACTGCTTTGGTCCCCAGGGGTCTTCCTCTCCCCGCCTGGAGTACATTTCAGAGGGTGATGAAGGCTCTGATGACGGCTTAGTTCCGGTTACGGTTCCAGATGAGCTTATCTCGGGCCATAGCCAGTTTGATGACCTGAGGCAGTCGCTGCATGATGCCAGTGGACTGGACACCTCTCCGGAGGTGGAGTTTTGTAGGCCGGAGCCTGGCACTCATGCCGATTCTTCATATCGGCGCCTTATGTCTCGGGTCACCGAGTACTTGGGTTGGTCTGCTCCCCCAGGGGAGTTCGTTCAGGATGATCTCACGGACATCCTTGATCTTGGTCCCCCCACTGACCCGGTTTTGCCGTTTCATATGGCTCTGCAGAGAAGGGTGGCAGCGGCTTGGACTGCTCCGGAGAGTCTCCCGGCAGTGGGCAAGTCTTTGTCGCGAAAATACCGTCCAGCCAGTAGCGACCCTGCTACTTGTCTAGGCACCCCACTCCGGAGAGTTTGGTGGTGCAGGCGGCTACGGCCCCGGCAAAGCAGGCGTCGCATCCTACCATCCCTCCGGATAGGGACGACAAACAATTTGACAGCTGGGCGAAGAAAGTGTTTTCTTCATGGGGTATGGCGCTTCAGGCGGCCAACTCCATATGTGCCTTGTCTCGTTTCACACACACTCTGTGGAGCTGTGTTGCATTAGCGGCTGAACATATTCCTGAAGGGGACGAACGGGATGGTTTCCTTGCTATGGTTCAGGATGGCAAGGATGCCATGTCTGAGGCCGTTCAGTCGGGTTTGGACTTGGCAGATTATGTCAGCCGGTCCATGGCGGCGAGCACCGTAATGCGCAGGTTTGCGTGGTTGTGGAAGTCTGGGTTCGCTCCTGATGTGCAGTCCCGGCTCCTCAACATGCCCTTTGATGGTGAACACCTTTTTGGCAGCAAGGCTGGTAAGAGCCTTGAGAGGTTGCAGACCTCCAAAGCTGCAGCGAAGTCGTTGGGCGCTGCAGTTCGCCAACCTCCGCTTTTTCAGACTAGGGGACAGCAATGGAGGGGATGTTCCTTTCGCTATTACTCGTCCTTCAGTAAAGCTAGCAGTCAAAGAGGCCATCGTAAGAGTGCCAGAGGTGGAAACAAAGGTACTCGAGGTGCCAAGGCCGCTCGGGCAGTTGCCTCTTTGCCCTCAGGCAACGCTGCAGCCGCTACCACTCAGTCATGAGGCCAGGTCCCATGGTACGCTGGTTGGGGGAAGGCTGGCGCAGCATCTTGTAGAGTGACAAACCATTACTTTGGATGTGTGGGTTCTGGAGATCATAACCCACGGCTACTGTCTTCCGTTTCGGCAGAGGCCTCACGACAATCCACCAGGGAGCCTCTCTTTGAAGAGTCCGGATCCGCTCCTTGCGCAGGAAATTCAAGCCCTGCTGGAGAAAGGCGCCATAGAACTGGTGCCTGTAGCGGAGAGGAACAAGGGATGGTGTTCCCCTTATTTTTTTATTTCGAAGAAAGACGGGGGATTGAGACCCATCATGGACTTGCGCGGTTTGAACAAACTCCTCAGGAAGGACAAGTTCAAGATGGTGACTCTTTCTCAAGTCCTCCAGGCCCTTCAACTTCAGGACTGGTTGGTGTCTCTCGACCTCAAAGATGCTTACTTCCATGTGCCGATCCATCCCAAGCACAAGAAGTACCTGAGGTTCGCGGTTGGCGACTCGCACTTTCAGTTTCGGGTCCTGCCGTTCGGATTGACCTCCGCCCCGAGGGTTTTCACCAAGTTCATGGTGGTGGTGGCAGCGCATCTCAGGAAAGGGGGGGGATTCACGTGTACCCCTACCTGGACGATTGTTTGATCAGGAGGAGCTCTCCCGAGCAAGTCCTGGATCATCTGTCCGTCACCTGCCACTCCCTTCACAGGCTGGGCTTCTCCCTCAATTTAAAGAAGTCCCATTTGACACCAACGCAGCGGCTCCAGTAGATCGGAGCAGTGCTCGACACGTCCCTGGGGCAGTGTTTTCCTCCTCAGGTGAGGGCTCTTCACATTCAGCAGATGGTGAACAAGTTTCAATTTGCCCAGGATCTCCCAGCGTCCGAGTTCTTGAGACTGCTCGGCCTCATGGCATCCTGCATTCTTCTGGTGCCAGAGGCTCGTCTGCGGATGAGATCTTTGCAGTGGGCACTCAAGCTCCAGTGGTCTCAGTCCTCCGGCAGGCTGTTGGACCCTGTTTAGGTGTCGCCCTCGGTAGCCCAGGACCTTCTGTGGTGGGCCGTCGAAGGCAATCTGATGAAGGGGGCCCCATTTTGGCTGCCCTGGCCGGAGGTGACGATCATGACGGACGCATCCCTCACGGGATGGGGAGCTCATGCCAACGAGTTGAGTCAGCGGTCGTTGGTCTCCGTCGGAGTCCAGACTCCATATCAATCTGCTGGAGTTGAGGGCCGTCAGGCTAGCCCTGAAGGCTTTTCTGACGAATGTGCGTGGAAAGAGTGTCCTGATTCTAACGGACAACACGGTGGCTATGCACTACCTCAACAGAAAGGGGGGGGGCAGGGTCACTTCCACTGTGCAGGGAGGCGATGCAGCTTGAGTTCTGGGCCATCCAGCAGGAAGTTTCGATCTCGGCTGTTCATCTGGCCGAAGACGACAACGAGACGGCGGACGCTCTGAGCAGGCGGAGCACGATCTCTCACGAGTGGGAGCTGGCTCAGGAGATTCTCCTGGAGATCTTCGCCCTTTGGGGGACCCCTCATGTGGATCTCTTCGCCTCCAGTGTCAACCGGCAGTGCGAAAGGTTTTGCTTGAGGGAATTTCCTCCAAAAGGAGCCTTACGAGACGTGTTTGCGGTGGAGTGGTCATTCCCACTGCTGTACGCGTTTCCTCCAGTCCCTGTCATCCCGCAAGTACTGCGGAGGTTACGGAGGTTCGGTTCCCGGATGATCCTCATTGCTCCGGCTTGGGCCCGGAGGACGTGGTACCCGGACCTTCTCGACTTGTCCATCTGCCCTCCATGTCGTCTTCCCTACCGAGACGATCTGCTATCACGGGAGGGGGGTCAGGTTCTCCATCCAGAGGTCAGATCCCTCAACCTTCACGCTTGGCTTCTGAAAGGTTAAGGTATAATGATTGGGACTTCCCTGAAGACGTGATGGAGGTGTTGCTCTCGGGTAGGCGGCCGGCAACAAAGTCTCTGTACCGTTGCCGTTGGAGAAAGTTCTGCGACTGGTGCAGAGTTAAGAATGTGGATCCTTTTGATTGTGACATTTCCATGGTTCTGTCTTTTTTGCTTTCTTTGGCCCACAGGGGCTTGCAAGTGGGGACCATTAAAGGTTACCTTGCGGCGCTGTCCATATTTAAGCGCTCGTCTGAAGAGTGTTCCTATTTTAAGATTCCTTTAATTTCGCAGTTTTTGAAAGGGCTCACTAATGTGTTCCCTCCGTCACCTTTTCTGGTGCCCGGTTGGGATTTGAACCTTGTTCTCAAGTTTCTTATGGGTGCTCCGTTTGAGCCTTTACATTCTTGCCCTTTGAGACTGTTAACTCTGAAAACTGTGTTTTTGGTTGCGGTTACTTCCGCTCGCAGAGTGAGCGAGTTACAGACACTTTCAGTTAAGCCACCCTTCGCTGTGTTTCATAAGGACGAGGTTGTCCTTAGAGTTCGTCGTTTTCTTCTGAAGGTGGTTTCGGAATTTCATTTGAGCCAGAAGGTTGTTCTTCCGGCATTCTGTCCTCCACATCCTGGTAAGGAAGAGGAGAGGCTTGATCCTAGGAGAGCGTTGAGCTTTTATATTTCGCGCATCCCGGGTCAGGGTGGACGATCAACTTTTCATTGGTTACGCTGGAAAGCATTTGGGACAAGCTGTGACGAAACAGACTTTGTCTCGTTGGATTATTTTAGCTATCTCCGAGTGTTACCGCTTGGCGGGTAAGGATCCTCCGGCTGGCTTGCGGGCCCATTCTACCAGGGGAGTGGCTGCGTCTACTGCCCTGCAGAGGGGAGTTCCTATTCGTCACATCTGTGATGCAACCACCTGGACTTCAGTATATACTTTTGTACGTCACTACTCCCTCGATTCCATCAGAGGGCAGGATCTGGCCTTTGGCAAGGCAGTCCTCTATTCTGCAATTTGATTGGGCATGCTAAATTTGTGTTCTAAATTCTTTCCCACCTCCTTTCTTGGTACTGCTTTGGGAGTCTGTCATAGATATGGAATACGCCGGAGGACCCAATCCCCTTGAAGAACAAGTTACTTTTTTACCTGGTAACCTTCTTTCGATGGGATGGTTCGACGACGTATTCCATATCGCTCCCTCCCTGCCTTCCCCGCTGCAGAATTTCTTTTGCGATTGCAGCTTGCGTTCTGCAAGGCCTTGTGTGTCTGACTGGCAGAAAACTGGTGCACACGTTCTGGGAAAAAACTATAACTGAGGCTATGGGCGTCGTGCGTCCTACTTATCACATCGGGTGAAGTCGGCCGTCGGAGGAGGTCCTCGGGGACGGCGCATCGACGTCATCGACTCAGATGCCAAAGATTTTCCAAAGCAGCACAGCTGTGGACATTACCTGTCATAGATATGGAAAACGTCGTCGGACCATCCCATCGAAAGAACGTTACCAGGTAAGAAAGTAACTTGTTCATCTCCTTCCTCTCTTCCTGCTCCATGTAATGAAGGTTTATTCTCAATGCCCATTACGCTGTTACACTGTACGCTACTTTGCGAAGCACTGCTGTTCAGCTTTCAATGAGGCATTCTTTTCTGAAACTGGCAATGATCAGTCAGTGCTGTACGTTTTTACACTCTGAGCCTGTGGCCTAACAAATCTAGCCCACTCAAATCACCCGTATACTAAATGCTAGTAACCAATGTCACCCCCTATATTGTCCTCAATACTAAATGTTAGTAACCCATGTACTACAGAATACAATATACTGCACAGGTTCTTTAGCGCATATCCTTTCCAACAGTGCAAGCAGTAAATGCTATGTTAATTGTAGTGGCAGAGACAGATTTTGGACTGGAATTGGGTGGACTGGACTGGAATTGGGTGGACTACTCGTGAGGGGATTCTAACATTGTAAACAGCTTGTGTCAGTAGCAGATGGTGAACATTTTTAGTGTAGGGGCATTAACATCGCCCACAAATTGGTGCGTGCTACGAAGTATCGAGGGTAGCCCCAAATAATGGATGGTGTCGGGTGTGTTTAACACCATATAACACTTTGAAAAAAAAATTCAAGCACATTTTTGAAAAGAATGGGTTAAAAAGCCATTCAATTTACAATTGGTTCTCTGGAGTAACACATCAAAAAATCTGGTAAATGCCAGTACACAGCATTTTACAACGTTTGCATAATACCTGTATATACTTCACATGCCAGCATTGACATTGTAAGTCATTTTCATGCAGCAGCGCCCAGGTTGTGAGCAGCCACTGTCAATCACATTGACGGTAGGGCCACAATCTTTGTCAGTAAAGTCACTGCCAAGCGTTTTCATTCAGCTGGGGCAATGGTTGCTATAAATCACTTTCATGAAGCTGCCACCACAATCAACGCCAGCATGGTAACTGCAAATCACTTCCATGAAGCTCCTGCCCCAATCTTTCCAGTAGGGTCACTATCAGTCACCTGCATGAATCTGCAACTTCAAACTATGCGAGTGATGATCACTACAAATATATTTCATGAAGCTCTGGCCACAGCATATACCAGAATCATAAAGCCCAATATATCACTGTGATAAGCCAGTGTTGTCTCTATAAATATTGTGTGTCACGCTAACAAAACACCTTCTCACATACACGCTCATTCAAAATCTTGCAATGAAAAACAGTGAAACGTGCTTACCTTTTGGTTCAAGTGCTACTGGTTGCTTCAGTGGACTGGTCTACGGCAAGGAGTATTCACGGTGACCCTCTCACATTATTGTGGATTTACACAAGATTTGGCCTATTTTCACTGAAATTTGGCCTTGCTTCCTCTTTTTCATGGAAGGAAGCCCAATTAAGTGTAGAAATATGCCCAAAACACGTCAACAAATGACACCACTGTAATAGAATCTTTTTCTGATACTGCTGACCTAGCAGGTTTCCTATAACCCCTTCAGTCTGATGGGCCATTTTAAGGACCCCCCTTGCCCCAGAGGCTGCATGGGCCCCTACTACGCCAGTGACACTGTTTTTATACAAAATGTAGCTTTATGTAACAAAAGGTAAAGAGAAAAATCACTGCACTTCCAGGCAAGAAAACTTTGTAAAACAAGATGCCACAATACCTAATCCCCTGCACTATCGTGAGTCAGAGTTTAGATTCTATTAAAGACAAGGAGGCGAGTATTATGCAAAACAATCTTTACTACTGACCAAATAGCAGCAAAGACATTTTTTTTGTAAAACAATTCACTTTTCTTTAAACACAGAAACTCATAAGCACACTAGTGTAGGAAGCCAGTCCAAGATGGGGCTAAGCATGAGCCCATGAACCAATCGGGGTGAACCCACCCCCATAAATGTCCTTTCTTCTAATAACAAATCCTCTTCTGAAGCTGTGACATGACGCCCTAGAAAGCGAAACAAAAGAGGTCCACATCCAAACGAAGAACTGTTCAGGCAACTCCTCCAAGCGCAAACTCCAGAAATCTTTCACCAGTACACCTTTCTCAAGTTCCTCAACCGGGAGCTGAAAGAAATGAGCACATATTAGCATCGGGTCGGTGGGTGTAATAATACTTGCCTCCTTTTGTCTTTAATAGAATCTAAACCCCCACTCACGATAGTGCGGGGGATTAGGTATTCTATGGCACGACAAGGAGGCTCATATTATGCAAGTTCAAAGCCCTTGCATCACATTAAAAACCACATGATCAATCCATTTATGGTAGAAGGTTTTAAACGTAGATTCCCTGGACTAGTGAGCTGCTTTTAATATCTGCTCCAAACCACCCCCAAGGAAAGCTGCCTTTGATGCCATAGCACTCCTTACCGAATGAGCTCCAAAGGAAGAGATATCAATACCAGTCACTTCCATAACCCATTTAATCCATCTAGCTAAAGTAGCTGAGGACACTGCCTTATAAGGTTTACGGTAGGAAATAAGGAGCTGAGAGGTACCTGGAAGGGGGGGGGCGAAGCTCTTCTGTGTTAGTTTCAAAACCCTTCAAACACTGTACCACACATAATGTATTATTCACAGGAAATGCAGGATAAGAAACGGAAGAAATCATACATTTAGTTCTCTTGGTCACAAAGAAAGTCACTCCCTGAGGAGATAAAACGTTATTGTCCACATCAAGAGCTCGGTTATCAGACACTCCCTTAATGGAGACAAGACATAGAAGCATGGCTAGCTTTGAAAAAAGTTGTTGAAGGGATAGTTCCTGATTATGAGGCCAAGCCATAAATAAATTCGGTACTTTATTAACATCCCACAGAACAGAATATCTGGCTTTAGGAGGAACCTTAACTCTGGTGGACTTAAGGGCCTTCCTTACCAGAAAATGCTTCCCAACTGGTTCCCCTTTAACCAGAACATGACCGGCCGATATCGCTGACCTGAACCTGTTAATAGTTCTATAGTCCTTGCCTTCTTTGAACAATTCCGCTAAAAAATTCACTGTCTACCGGAGGAGCAAAAATGTGATTGAGGTTCCTACCCATACACCAGCTAACCCAGCGACCCCATGCTGAGGAGTACCCCGCCTTGGTGGAGGATGCCCAAGAGTCTCTGATGACGTTAATAGAGTCCTGCGAAAGGCCTCTGAAACACCAGGAAGAGCTGAAATCTTCCAGGCCATAAGGGAAAGATGTCCTTGAAGGACCAGGTTGTGAGGAAGACCCTCCAGGTCTGTGAGGAGCCGTGGGTGGAGAGGGAGAAGACAAGGAATATCTACCGCTAACTCCAGGAGAGCGGGAAACCAAACCTGAGGGCCAGAATGGGGTCACTATTATCATGGAAGCGAACTGCCTGCCTAGTTGCACCAGAGCCCTGGCTATCATGGTGAATGGAGGAAAAGCATAGTGAAGATGGCCCGACCAGTCCTGGAGAAACGTATCGGTCGCCAGAGCTAGGGTGTCCGGTCTCCAGCTGTAAAACTGAGGGACCTGGCAGTTGAGATGAGAGGCAAAGAGGTCTATCTGAATGAGACCCCAAAGAGACTGAATTAAGGCAAAAACCTCCTTGTTCAACATCCAGTCGCTCTTTTCCTGAAGGTAACGGGAATTCCAATCCGCCACCATATTGCTGGATCCCGGCAGACACTCTGCTTGTAACAGAATGTTCCTGTCCAGGCAATAATGCCAAAACTCCCTTGCAAAGTCCGCTAGGGCCTTCGAGCAGGTCCCCCCTAGGTGATTGCTATACCGTACTGATGAAATATTGTCCATCCGAAGGAGGACACAGCAATTCCCTTGGTCTTTGAGAAGGCTTTTTACCGCGAAGGAACCTGCCAGCAACTATAGACAATTTATATGAAGTCATTTCTCTTGATCTGACCATTTTCCCCCCGATGGAATTCTGACCTATCATGACCCCCCAACCGGCTCTGCTGGCATCTGACTCGAGAACCACATCTGGGGATGGCCCAAAGATCGCTCAGCCATTCCAAGCATCCATATGCTTGAGCCACCAAAGAAGCTCCAACCGGGCTTCTGGGTCCAGCACCACTTTCTGACAATATGACAGACTTTTGCGCAGATGCCTCCCCTTGATGCGTTGAATCGCTCTGTAATGAAGAGGCGCCGGAAATATAGCCTGAATGGAGGCGGACAACATTCCCACAACCCTCGCTAACTGACTGAGGGACAGTACCCCCTTCCTTAGGATGAAGCGAATCTCATTTCAAATTCTGGAGAGTCTGGAGTCTGGAAGGAGGAGGATGCAACGCTTTGAATCTATACTGAAGCCCAGAAATTGATACATGGAGTAGGATAAAATATGGACGACTTGGCATTTAGTACAAACCCTTGGTCCTGCAAAAGAGAAATCGTTGGATCCAAGTGACCCTGCAAAACCCATAGACCCTGGGCCAGGAGAAGCATGTCATCTAGATAAATCATACTCCTGACTCCCTTCGACCTGAGGAAAGCCATCATCGGCTTCATTAGTTTGGTGAAACACCACGTTGCCGATGACAGGCCGAACGGGAGAGAGGCAAACTGCCAGAGGTGACCCCCCCAGGAAAACTGGAGAAACTCCAGATATGCATCTTTGAGGTCCAACTTGACCATCCAATCCCCTGGGAGAAGAGTATCCCTCAGAAGATGAATGCCCTCCATTTTGAAATGATGATAAACTACAAACGAGTTGAGGGCTCTGAGATTTATCACAGGGCGAAACCCCTCCTCGAGTTTTGGAACCAGGAAAATTGTACTGAGGAACTGGGAAGCTCTGAAGGTGGCCAGGACCACAGCACCCTCGAGAATGAGATCTTGAATCCCCACATCCACCAGCTTCTGCTTCTCTTGATTGAACACAAGAAGAGGAGGCGGAGAGAGCTGACATGGAGGGGAGTAGAATTCTATCTGAAACCCCCGAACCGTCTGTAACACCCAAGGATCCGAGGTGAGCTTCTCCCACTGATGAAGCAACCTGCCCCCCAAACCTTTGCGGGAAGAAACATTTACGAGACGAGACAATACCTGGAGCGGATCTCGCTCTACTTGCACCTCTGCCATTTTGACCTCTCCACTGAGTTCCTCTTTGAGAGGAGGATGACGTCTGGGTGCCTTGAGCAGAGGAAGAGTGATGCGTCCCCGAGAGGTGTATTGCTGTGGGCGGGTAGAGCCCCTGAAAGAGGAATGGGCAGATCAGTGGGCTCTTCCTCGTCCGACCTCGTCAAAAATTCTAGGCGCAAACACCTTCCTAATGTTTGTCTGAGCCTTGTCTAGTGCGGTAAAGGTATGGACATAAGCCGAGAGGTCCTTAATGAACTTATCTCCAAAAAGATTTCCCTGTGCCTTGGGGCCAGCCTCTCCTTCCACCATATCTTGTAATTTAGGGTCTATGCGCCTAAGGAGAGCTTTGCACGTCTCTCTGGATATACTGGTGTTGGCATTGCCGAGCAGGCAAAAAGAACGCTGCACCCAGCCCCTGAGCGCCTGGTCATCGATCTGTGATTCGTTAATGGCGGTCTCCTCCGCCAACTCGAATATCTGGGTCAAGGGCCCCAACATGTCCAACAGCTTGTCTTGACAACCCCGGAGTGCCTCGTCAGCCCCCTTCTTTGGGTCCTTTCCCCTCTGAGACAAGAAAGCCACCATAGAGTGATCAATCACTGGGATCAAAGCTACCTTGTCAGGAATAACAGGCCGGGGACACTCTGATCTTAACTTATCCCTATCTTCGCTCGGAAGAGGCCTCCTGACCCAATGATGGAGGAACGAGAAAACCGCCTCAGAAGGGCGCCATTCCGCTGATCTAGGGTGTTGGATGAGAGAGGGGTAGAAAAATTGACCCCTCTGTCATCCAACAACTGTTCCTCCACTGTCTGAGATATCCCCACAGATGAAACCTTCCCTTTTCGCCTCTTAGGCAGGGAATCCGAATCGTCAGAAGTGTCAGGGGAGGATAGAGGAGTAGAGGTAACTCTAATTGGGGCTGAAGACTGAGCAATACCCTCCCCGAACCTACGCTTCAAGGATCTCACCGGGGGTCAGGGGAAGAGGGAGAACTCTGGACCGGGCTTAGTTGCCCTTGCAAATGCTTAGATTTTGCTGTGCATTTCTTGGGTGCTGCGAAGGACCCTGAACAGGATTGGGATGGAAGTCTCCAATGTTATTAATCAGCCTATCAAAAGCCGAGGCCAAAGTTGAATTTAAATTCAATAAGGCGGAATCCATGGAATCCCTTATAGCCCTGGAGACAGACGGGGGTGGAACCAGGGAAGACGCTCCCAACCCCCTAACTCCAGAATCTTCATTAGGCCTGTCACTTTTCTTTGAAGCCGCCCTAACCTGGGTGCTGGCATCCACCAAAGGGACCACCTCTGCTCCTTTGGCAGACTGCATGATCAGTCAAATACAGTTATGAAGGTGTATAAAATTACTCAATAAAACCCCATCAAAAGGGCACTAACCAAACCAAGGGGGGAAACGGGTGCAGCAGGCCAGATAATAGCCCCTTAAGAGTTTTAAAGTGATGAGATTGAACCCTTAAACCAAGCAGGTGAGGCCACAAAGGCTGCCAAAACTAATAGAAACACGGTCACACTGGGACTGAAAAAACCTGTGTGCATCGTGAATTTATAATATGTGCATTAGAAATGCCCAAAATATGCGTATGAGGCGCAGAGCAGGCGAACCTCTCATGAAAATATATCTCCACACGGAGAAATGAGAGCTGTCACTCTGGAGCCGCTCCCGAGCAGGCGAGCGCTCAAGTAAACAAATACAGACGCGGCCGAGCAGGCCGTGTAATGGGAAAAGGAAGAAAGGGAGGGCCGGCACATAAACTCACACAATGTATCCTGAAAAGAACGCAGAGCAGGTGAAATGGGATACTTCGGGAGAGGGAGGGACAAGGAGGGGGGAAGGCCCAGACAAGACAACACTGAAGGGAGGGCACCTCCTCACAGCGAACGCTCTGTGGAGCCAACAGAACGCTTTCCACACAAAGTAACAAGCGACCTCAACCAACAAGCAACAAAGGAATAATTAATTCATAGAAACAAAGTAACACTTCACACAGCATAAGTACACCGCAGATTTGTTATTAGAGGAAAGGACATTTATGGGGGTGGGTTCATCCTGAGTGGTTCATGGGCTCGTGCTTAGCCCCATCTTGGACTGGGTTCCTGCACTAGTGTGCTTATGAGTTCTGTGTTTTTTCTGTGTTTAAAGAAAAGTTATTGTTTTACAACAAAAAAAAATCTTTGCTGCTATTTGGTCAGTAGTAAAGATTGTTTTGCATAGTATGAGCCTCCTTGTTGTGCCATAGAATTTTATAACGTACAACACAGCTGTACTCTAAACTGTTATAAGACAAGTAGCGTTCTGATGTGGACTATGGGGTCACGGGATGAACAATGGAAAAATGCATGATACTTCACAAAAGGCGTATCCTGTAATTCGAAATCACAACCAATTGAAAGTGCCCTAACAACAATTAATGCTGTTGTGCTCTTGAAAAGCATGTGTACAGTTATTTTCCAGCGTTGTTGAGTCAGAGATGCAGGTTTCTAGCATGGCATGTCATGAACTTCGCAGATTTTGGTACGTAGAAGTCCATAAATTTATGCTGCCAGGCCATGCTAAACTATCTAATGGGAAATATTTAAAATGTCGATATCTAAACGTCTCATTCTGGTGTTCTTGGTTGGCAAACACTGTATCATAAAGATGTGGGCAAATATCACAACCCCCACTGTTATTGTTTGGGTGTTTTAATGGACCACGCACTGCAGCAGTAAATTACATTAAAGTGAATGGCATGTATCATAGATAACGTAGCCAATAAATTAACGTTCAGACACAAGCTTGCCCCTACAGATGCCCCAGATGTGTAAGATGACACTAAATCACTTAGCTTGCAAGCTTGTTATTCCCCCATTACCTGCAGTGCAGATTTGGGGGCAGTCTTTGGCAGGAAAGAGTTACCATATGCGAGTCCCCATTGAGCAGTTTCAGGAGTTCTGTGGAGGGGGACCCACAGAATACCCTTGATGAAGAAATCCACGAAGAAAATGCTCGCTATCAATGGTGGAGAGTCAGAACAATACTCAAGGACCGAAAAAGCAGTTCTGCAGAAGCAGGTTAGTGGTTTCCAGAGGTAATCGCTGTGCATGTTGTTTGGAGACCACTTTCCATTCCAATGGTCGAGACACCGGTGCAGGGGGGACTGCAAGACTCTTGAGGATGATTATTCATGATTTCTATTCTAGAATATTTTTATAGAGCACCAACTCACCCGCAGGCCTCGGAGCGCTACCAGACCAGACCAGACGGACATAAAACAAGTAAAGAAAGATGCATTGAGGGAAATTAGTGTAGAACCAGATGATATATAGGCATGGGAAAGCTTAAATGCCTCCACTGTGAAATAGGTAAGTTATTAGGGCTTTTTTAAACTGTGCCAATTTGAGGTTAGTTGCCTAATTGCCAAGTGAAGATTATTCCAAACTCTTGGACCCCAGGCGCTGAAACTCGGGTCACCAAACCACTTTAGTTTGGTTTGAGGTTGCGCGAGTAGATCTGTTGCTGGACCGCAGTGTGCGCCTAAGCGGCGGTCTGTTAATTAATTTGGGTTCTGATGTAACTAGGGGCATTACCTGCAAGGCATTTGTAAACTGTACAGGAAGCTTTGAAACAAATACTCTGCTGAATCAGCAGCCAATGCAGCCCTGTCCGGGCATCCGAGACATGCTCCCGCCGTCTGATGCCACATGTGGCTCTAACCGCCCCATTCTGGGCCACTTGAAATTTCCTGATATTTGCTTGCACTGTCCCTACCAGGAGCCTGTTAGAGTTGTCAAGCCTGGAGTTAATGGTAGCTGCATCTAGCAAGGCTCTATTATTTTTCTGACAAATATGACCTGATCTGCCGCAGGAGCGGGGTCATGTATGTGCAGTTGGTGGTCACATAAGAGGCGTGTTTTTTAAAGTCGAAATGGCTGTCAAAGATAACTCCTAGGGTTTTAACCTGACTAGAGACCAGAACGCTGTTTCCTCCAATGAGAAGGGCCTTATATAGTGGGCCTAATGACTTGAGTTTGGTTGGACTTCCCACAATGAGGAGCTCTGTTTTTCTGTTATTCAGCGCCATTGAGATTTTGTCCATCCAGTCTTTGATAGTGTCAAAAACCCTACTGATGAGAAACAAGTCAGCCTCGTAATCACCAGATAGTTGCAGGATAATCTGTGTGTCATCTGCATAATGTGCGTGTTTACACCCATGGTATCCAACAAGTCAAAGAAAGGTATAGCATAGAGGTTATATAGCAGAGGTGATACACTAGATCCCTGTGGAACTCCACAGCACAGTAGACCCTCTCTGGACTTGTGATCACCCACAGCTACTGTGGCTCTCCTGGGACGCACGAATGATCTAAACCAGTTGGCAGCAAGTTTTGAACATCTGCAATCCTTAGTTAGCCTGTCCACCAGTTTATCATGGTCCATGAGATCAAAGCGGCGGACAGGTCTAACAGAAGCAGCACAGCCAATTTGCCTCGATGAACAATTTCAGCGATGGTGGACCTAACCTCCAGCAGGTCTGTTTCCGTCCCGTGATGTTTTCTAAAACCAGACTGGCTGCTGGAAAGATCTTTTTCCTCGACAAAGGTGCGTACTGAGTACATGCTACCTTGTTGAACATTTTAAGCAGGGACAGAACATTGGTTATTGGACGGGAGTTAAGAGGGTCCGTGTGCTCAAGACCCTCCTTTGGTGATTCCTAGGTCGAGGGTCCAAGCCCGGGGAGCGGAAAGGGGCGTCTGCAACAGGCGAATGTCATCCTCTGGCACAGGAATCAGCTTCTAAGGGTGGGGGTCGTCTTGGGGAGAATGCATATTGGAGCGGTGGTAATGTTGAGGCACTTCGAGCAGGGCAGTACCTGATGTGAGAGGACCAGGTGGAGTGCTGCAGGACCTGAGGATTTCACTGTCTGGCCTGCCCCTTCAAAGACCCTCCTCTAGCACAGCAGCAAGCCCAAGGCAGTTCAAGCAGGGTGACTGCAAACCCTCTCCCCCCGCAACCCTCCTGTGAATAATTTCCTGTGAAAGTGGAATCTTGCATGTAAAGATATTTTAATCTGCTAGTAGCTACTAGATTATCCACGCTCTATGGAGACTTTGTTAATACCTAACACAGCACTATCTCCAAGTCCAACATGGTTACTTTGGGGCTGGACTGTGCACCATTACTGGCGTCGTATTTGAGCTTGTTTTGAGCATTGTGGCCCCTTTGAAGTTACAACTTTAAATCTGGTTATGTTTTCAGCATAGTTTTGTATTTTGATCTATTTTATTGTTCAATCTGGAACCGCAGAGTCACATTGCTGTGTTTTAATTGAATGTTCAGTTACATGTGGAGACAATTTACGATACTCTTCTCCATTGCTCAGCCAATAATTTTAACAATTTCTGATATGGCAGCCGGTTAAGATGGATTTTCAGAATCCGCCCTGTGGACAGATTCAGGGAGGCCCCCCTGTTCTGATGAAGAGTGACAAACACGAATGTGTATCCAAACTCTATCCGGGTAGTGTGACTGAGCAGCAAGACATGGACTTGGCAGGGCGTGATGGGTAAAGGGTTCAGTTAAGCACACACACAGCATTCTTAAAGATACAAGTTGGGCAGAATGTATAAAAATACAGTAATTTCTTTAGGCATTAGACAAACTTTAATCAATGAAAAACAACAGGTAGACAACACACTAAAACATTCACTACTATTATACACACACATTCACCTTGGTATGCGCTGCTCAGTTGAATCGTTTTTCAGAATTTTGTGTGTGTATATAGTAAAGCAGGTGAATAAAATCTAGAACCAAATGGATCTATTCTGGACAGCAGGACACACCGACTACTGCACCACCACTTTGGTGACTACCTCCAAAGACTCCCAGGCCACGATGCAGGCAGAAAAATGCGATGGCCACTTGAAGAAAATGGCAGAAGTCTACCTTTGTGGCAGAATAAAAAAAAACGAGTCCTGCAAGGCCCCTCTTAGTCTCTTTGTGGTGAAGAACTGCAACTTGAGGGAAATGCGTTGTGTTTCCATAAGATAAGAATCTGCAAAGTCCCAGGGTATAATTTGCAACGACGACTGATGCAGTGTAACGCTCACCTGGTATCCACGGGGACGTCACTCAGCCTGTTCTGACCTCTTGCGACCTCGAACCCTTCCCTGGAGTCTACTCGACTGGAGACTGGGCCTGAAACACAGGATTGGTAGAGTTTAACTCCCTATTGTCTCTGTGTGCTTGAACCCCTTTTCCCCCGGGGTCCAACCCTTCTCTTTGATCCACAGCTCACCTTGTTTTCTTGGAAAGTGTGCTCTCCGTCCTGCTTTCAGCGCAGGGTCGCGTTGATTGATGCAGGCTTGTTGCTGCCTAGTTACTTCACTGGCAAGAGTCTGACAGGTAAGTATGAGTCTTTTGAACAGTTCTCTAACTTTGTTCCTTTCCTTACTTAGATGATGGCCGGCGTCCGGTGATGGCGACGTGCTGCTGTGATGAGTAGCGCTGAAGGTGAGTGAGAGCGCGATGCAACCCTTTCGTATTTGTATTGAACTGAGTTCTTTTTCTGTGTCTTTTAGGTGCCGCGACGTTTTCAGCATGGATGCCGGTTATGAAGAAGAAATGTGGTGAGTAAGCGCGGTGTGCGGCGCCTCCTAGATGTTTCCACGCTAACCTGGAGTGTCTTTTCCCTCTTGCAGATGGATGAGAAGTTCCGGTGAACAGAGTTCCCCCAGAGTGGCTGGGATTCAGGTAAGCGTTTGAAGCTCATACAGTCTTTAAAAATAAGCGAAGATTTGCTGAATGCTTACTAATGCCTTTTTTCTGTTCTTTTCCCTTTTCCTTAGGAAGCGGTGTGCCGGAATGGGAATGACACTGCCGAAGATGCCTGCAGAACAGAAGGAGCGATGAATGATGGGCAGAAGCGCCGCAAGGTAAGGCTGTTCCTAACAGTGTTCTTGCAGGAGCTGAGCGCAGAAGAAAGATGCAGGCCTACTGGAGACCGATCCGAACACGGTGAGTGTCACACTGCAGGTGCAGAAAACACAAAGCATGTTTCTCAGCCTGGGCGTGGTTTAAATAGTCTCTGGGTATCCCAGGTGTCTCTGGGCTGAACCACACCCAAAAGATTAGACTGCACATGCAGTTCTGGGAACCGAAATATGTGGGGGCATCCATTTTGTCCCCATCAATGCACTACAAGTCCAATCCCCAATGTTATCCTATGGGAGTGAGTGAGTCTGGTGCCACAAGCGCCAAGTCTGACTCCAAGTGGGTCTTTGGAGGGATGGAGAGGCCCTTGAGGGCCATGTAGGTGATCGTGGCCTGGCTCCAGCCTGACATCTTGGAGGGCTGGGGACATGAGGGGCAGGAATCATGACATGCAGTGAAGTAATCTAGGACAACATATGGGTAGCCCAATGGAGGATTCCGTATCTCTTCTGAGTACCTCCAATTGCTGGATCTTTGAGCAGCAGTTGGGACTGGTTGTTCGCATTGGTCCAGGGGTCGTAGCACTTACTAAGGTTTTCAGGGAATCTGCAGAATGGCAGGGCTTTGCCAGGCAAGTGAAGAAAGTGTTGCTGGCTAGCTTCCAATGATTGGGTTCGATTCTTCAGCAAGCTGCTCTCTTTCATAGAGCATTTGGCTTGAGCGATTATCTGAAGAATATCTGCAATAGTGTGATTAATTGACTTCTGCCCCCAGTAGTACAAGGATGAGTAGAGGCTAAAGCTCCTACTGAGCCCTCACACTCCTACAAGCCAAGAGCCAACAAAATCATAAAGGTAAAACAGGTTTGCCTCCTTCACCTTTTGTTGTAACGTGGGCCGAGAGAAGGGTATTGTGAGGCAGGCATGGCATCAAGCAAGACAAAGATTCAAAAGTATTAGTTTTAAAACTTTTATTTACTAAGGTTCCTGGGTTGGTGTAATGCCCGACTGGCCCCAACTCTAAAGAGATGGTTCCCTTAACTCATGTTTCTAATGGGCGTCGGTATCTAATAGTCTAAAACAAAAGTCCATCTGTGTCTAAACCCTCACGCTTTACAAAAATGTGATGGGAAGCCTTTTTGAAAAGGAAAAATTGTGATTCAACAAAAATGGCAAAACAGAGTTGGTTTCAAGTGGTCTTCTCACTAGGTGCAATTTGGTCAATGTCGCAAAGATGTGCTCACTGTACAGTGAATTCCAATACCTTCAATGTCTGAGTTCTTTGGGGTACCCTTCCCCAGGCTTCAACTTCTTCACTTTACTTTTTTTTGTGGGCCTCTCGGGGATCCCTTCCCCAAGCTCAAGCTTCTATCATCTTCAATACAAAACATGGTCTACTTTTCTCAATAGGCCTCTCAGGGGTAATGTTAATGGATATTTGTACCGCGCACTATCGCCACCGGAGCAGGTCTTCTGGCGCTGGGTTCCCTTCCCCAAGCTCAGGCCTCTTCCACTGTTCCAAAACACAAAGTAATACGTATCACAGTTCCTTCTTGATCTCTCAGGGTGCCCTTCCTCCAGCTTGGGCCCCTCTAGTTCCAACCCCCAATTTGTGTTCAGGCTGTTATATATATATATAGATGTGTGTGTGTATATATATATATATATATATATATATATATATATAGATGTGTGTGTGTATATATATATATATAATCTGAGGCTTGTGGAATCTGCTTAGATCACATGCTGTGCATAGGCCGACATCTAGTGGAAGCTGCGGAGTATTACAGTTTGTTTTTCGAAAATGGGCATCGACACAGGGCGTGCCAGTAATACTATCCCTAGTGTGACGTCCACTGTACCCAAGATCCCTCACGCGTCTAGGATCCTCAGATTGTTTTTTTCCGCCATACTGGTCGGAAGCATTTTGCAGAGTCCCCTGGCCTTAGCCATACTTTTGCTAAAATGTTAATTTATTTACATCCTTCCCCATCCCAACGTCGAACTTCGACACTTGACGCCGGCTGGAGAAGAAATCGACCGTCGGCTGCTGCACGACGGATTTGGGCCTCGGAAGGCCTCTGGCCTCGGCCCTGCAAGTAGGGAGAGTGGTGGGTTGTACATACTCTACACTCTTGGTATATAGGTACACCTTATACATTTCCTACACTTAACAGCCCGCTGCCTCAAGATGCGTATGGAGGGTACCCCTTTTCAATTCTGCCCCAAGTGCAATCGCAAATACCCCTGGGTCGACAGGCACGCCACGTGCAATCTCTGCTTGCCGAGGGACCACCCCGAAGCAAACTGCAGAGCGTCTAGTAGGTTTAAACCTAAGACACTTAAGGACCGTTCGACGAAGCGTTGGGCCCACCACGCCAGGCAAGCGGCCATGGCAGCGGAGGGCGCCTTCAGCGACGGCAGCGACGCCGTACTTTCGGACGGCGAGGGCATTACGGCGTCGAAAGACAGCCGAGCGCAAGGCCCCGACCTCGGAAGGTCGTCCGGCAGGGCGGCTATGGGGAAGACCCCCGGCGACCCAAGCGCTTCACACACCACACACACTAAACACACAAAGTCCAACCGAGACTCGACGACGTCGAGTTCTCGGAAAGAGGCACAAACAGAACGGTCCAATTCGGTGTCCTCTGGGCGTTCTCGATCGAGATCGCCGCATGACTCCAGGCAATCATCCACTCTTGCCAAGAGTGCCTTGCTCCCTAGGCTAACAGAAGTTCGATCGTCGGAGGACGAAGACGACTTCCACCCCCAGGCCGCGCTCCAGGAGTCGGAGCTCGCAGACAAAATCAGCGAGGCCCCACGCTCGAAGGACAGGGACCCTACCCCCGATCCTCGACACCAGGCGTCGAAAACCTCCGGAGCCACAAAAGGACAGGGAAAACATTTTTCCACTCACGGGGAGGGGGGAAAACAGCAGAAGAAGCAGCCTTTGCACTCTTCCACACCTGTGAAACACACCACTCCCCCTAAACAGACAGACAAGACCAGGTCTGCTAATATGTCTAAAACCAACAAATCTACTCAAGATAAATCCCAGAGACTTGCTGAGAGAGTCATTCCCAGTTCCAAGAAATGGTCCAGTGAAGACATAGATAGGGTCATGTCAAGGATGTCGTCTTTGGCTGATTTTTACGATAAAAATCCAGACCATTTCTTTTTGTATGATCCACAAGGGCGACATCCTCAGGCTGTAATGATCCTATCCCCCCGAGTAAGAAGCCCCGGTTTGAAACACTGATGAGGTCTACAGACCCCTTCGAGGTACAACCATACTCAAGACCATACTCACTGTATCAAGGAGAGGCTTCCTTTGGTGAGGACCAAGAATTTGGCATGGTAGAAGAGCAAACCGGGACGGGATACTATGGGGATGATGAGGACCAAGAAGAGGAAGAGGAAGACCCTGAAACCTACAGAGTAGATTCCCCGGTAGAAAACGAAGCCCCGGTTACCGACTCCCCTGTCGATAACCAACCCCTCCTAAACGAGGTTCTCGCACGTGCAGCAGAACATTTCCATATTGACACCCACGGTGTCCAGGAGGAGAGGGACTTCGCAGAGGAGTTAGTGGGAGAAAGGTGGCCTGTTGCCCAGACCATCCCGATCCTTAAGTCCATTCAGCGAAGAATAGACCGGTCCCTGGTGAACCCGAACCTCACCAGAGCAGTCAATCCCAGGGTTGAAAAACTTTTCAGGGCAGCCCAGTCTGACCCTCTCTGTATAAGAGGACATCTGAAGCCAGACTCCCTAGTTGTCACTTACACTCGTAAGAGGGCTGGAACACCCTTGTCATCGTCCGAAGCTCCTCCCGACAAGGAGAGCAAAAAACTATATGGTTTCGGCAGGAAAGTAGCCTCAACGTCCGCCTATCAAACAAGGATTGCAAACTCCACCACCCTGTTGGCCAGCTACAACTGCCATCAGTGGGAAGAAGTTGCGGCACTCATAGCCTCTGCTCCTGAACCTTTAAAGGGCCAGTTAGCTCGGATTTCCGCAGAGGGTAGAGCCGTGTCTGGTTGCATTTTGAAAGCAACCTTTGACGCCGCGGACAACGCAGGCAGATTGATAGCAGAAGGCACTGTTATCAAGAGACATGCGTGGTTACGGCAGTCTGATTTTAAGGCAGAAACCCAGGCATCATTGTTGGACAAACCGGTGGAAGCCGATCTGTTGTTTGGTAAGGCGGTCGAAGACGCACTGAAGAATGCCAAGGACAAATACGAGACACTCAAGTCCCTTGGCCAGTTAACCAATAAACCCCCTAACCAGAGAGGGAATAGTAATTTTCGTCGCCCACGCGGCCAAACTTCCCAGAGAGGATCTAACTATTCCCAGGGTCAGGGTACACTGTGGAACAACAGCCAACAGTCTACCCAGGGTTACGGCAGGGGTAATAGGAGAGGTCGTGGTAAAGGCAGAGGCAGCCCCAGCAAGGGAGGCGGCACGCCTCCACCAAAGCAGTGACGCTCCGTTCAGGGTCCCTTCTCACGCAACCCCAGTAGGGGGATGCATTTCCAACTTCACACAGGCTTGGGAAGGGATCACATCAGACAGATGGGTGCTGTCAACAGTATCCATAGGGTACTGTATAGAACTACTGCAGCGTCCCCGGAACCATCATCCACGACAAAGAGTACACTCTTTAGAACATCAGAAGATTCTCCTCGAGGAGATCGCCATTCTGCTAGAAAAGTACGCGATAGAACTCGTCCCGGGACACCAGGTAAACAAGGGTATTTATTCAACTTACTTCCTTGTGCCAAAGAAAGATTTGACAATGCGCCCAGTATTGGACTTGCGGCCTGCCAACAAGTATGTCAAGCCCCAAAAGTTTCGTATGACTACGCTACAAGAGGTAATCCCCCTCCTAAAAAAGGGGGATTACATGGCAACCTTGGATATGAAAGATGCTTATTTTCATATTTCCATGTTCCCAGCGCACAGAAGGTACTTGTGTTTCAAGGTGGACAGTCGACACTACCAATTCAAGGTACTGCCCTTCGGGATAGCTTCAGCACCAAGGGTATTCACCAAGGTACTGGCAGTGGCGGCTGCACACCTACGCAGGGAGGCAATCCCGGTGCACCCTTATCTGGACGACTGGCTCATAACGGGGGAAACCCCAGTAATTTGCAGGACAAACATTCAAAGGACTATCGACCTCCTCCACGAGTTAGGCTTCTCAATCAACGAGAAAAAGTCAAGCCTGGTGCCAAGCACCTCCAAACAGTTCCTAGGAGCAATCCTAGATACTCAAGAGGGGTTGACCTTTCCTTCAGAGGAAAGAATTCGGAATATACTACTGCAAATTCCGCATTATCAGTCCGGTCGCCAAATAACGGTACGCAAAGCAATGCGTTTACTGGGCATGATGGCGTCATGTATTTACCTGGTCCCCCACGCGCGCCTGCGCATGCATCCCATGCAGGAATGGTTGGCGAAACAGTGGTCTCAGGCAAGCGGTCAGTGGGACGATCTAGTGGTCGTTTCGCTAACACTTGTACAAAGCCTTCACTGGTGGACAAGAGAGAATCTGTCCAGGGGGAAACCCTTTTACGATCCCGAGATACAGGCGGTAGTCACTACCGATGCATGTCTGACGGGGTGGGGAGCTCACCATCTCCACCACACAGCTCAGGGTCTCTGGTCTCCCTCAGTGGCCAAGAACCACATCAACCTGCTAGAGCTTCTGGCAGTATTCAGAGCGCTTCAAGCGTTTGAGCCCCACCTACTAAACCTGTCAGTGCAAATCCAGACGGACAGCACAACAGCCATGTTCTACCTGAACAAGCAAGGAGGGACTCGTTCACCAAATCTGTCCAAGCTTGCCCAGAAAATCTGGATATGGGCACCCAGACGGAACATCTTCCTGTCATCACAACATGTTCCAGGGGAGCTCAATTCCCTAGCGGATGCTCTGAGCAGAGACTCCCTCCCAGAGGAACACGAATGGGTTCTACACAGAGAGGTCGTAGAAGATATCTTCTCTCAGTGGGGTTTCCCCATTATAGACTTATTCGCCACAAGCGAAAACAGACAATGCCCAGGATTTGCATCCAGGTTCCCCCAACCAGACTCCCAGGGGAACGCCCTGTGGATAAACTGGTCAGGGATGTTTGCGTATGCTTTTCCACCAACTCCTCTCATCAGGAAAGTGGTGAACAAGATGAACAGAGAATCGATGACGCTCGTCCTAGTTGCTCCCATGTGGGCAAGACAACTGTGGTTCCCACACCTACGCAAGTTGGCGGTGTGCGAGCCCATCAAACTTCCAGCCTGGTACAACCTACTGTCCCAGCACCAAGGTCAAACAGTGCACCAGCAACCCAACTCAATGAACCTGGCAGCATGGCTCCTGAGGTCATAGAGTTTGGACATCTCAATTTACCACAGAGGTGTATGGACATCCTAAAGGAATCTAGGAAACCAAACACAAGGCACTGTTACTTTGACAAGTGGAAGAGGTTTGTTATCTGGTGCCAGAGTAGACAAATCAACCCTGTTGATTGCACTCCTTCCCCTATTGTTACATACATGCTCCACCTGCTAGATGCAGGATTGGTTTTTAACTCACTGAAAGTACACCTGGCAGCCCTGTCGGCATAAACCACTTCCCATAGCAAGGTCTCGTGGTGGAAAGTACCAGTAGTTAAAACCTTCATAGAAGGAGTAAAGAGACTTCACCCTCCTATTTCTAACCCACCACCAGGGTGGGACCTTAATGTGGTGCTAGCCAAGCTCATGGGACCCCCTTTCGAGCCCATGCATAAAAGCTGTCTCAAACACCTGACTTATAAAACGGCCTTCTTAGTAGCTATTACTTCTATAAGAAGGGTCAGTGAAATTCAGGCTCTGTCAGTGCAGGATCCCTTCTTTACTGTCCATAAAGACAAACTGGTTTTACGCACACACCCTAGGTCCTCACCTAAGTTTATATCAAAATTCCATGTAAACCAGTCCATCGAGCTTCCGGCTTTCTTCCAGGACCCTCAAAGCTCGGCTGAGGTCAAACTACACACCCTAGATGTGCGTAGGGTGGTTCTCTACTATGTAAATAAAACCAGACCGCTAAGAAAAACAGATCAACTGTTTGTCTCCGTAGCTACAGGCAGAGAGGGGGATCGCGTCTCTAAAGGTGCCATCTGAAAGTGGATTATTAACTGTATCCAGCTGTGTTACTCACTTTCTGAAAGAACTCTGCCTTTCACGCCAAGAGCCCACTCTACTAGAGGCATTGGGGCCACTCTGGCTTTCATTGCAAATGTACCCCTTGACACCATTTGCAAAGCAGCTACTTGGAGCTCTATTCACACTTTTACTCAGCATTACTGCATTGACACCAATTCCAAGGCAGATACACAAGTGGGACAAGCGGTTCTAAGACACTTATTTGCTCATGACCCTTCTCCCATCCCACCTCCTTCAGGTACTGCTCGCTAATCTATGCACAGCATGTGATCTAAGCAGATTCCACAAGCCTCAGAAGGGATACATTACTCACCGTAATCGTATTTCTGATGCTTGTATCTGCTTAGATTCACATGCGACCCACCCTTCCTCCCCTCTAAGAGAAGACGCGTGGATGCTTGTAGTCTTACCTTTCTATCTGCTTGGATTATCTGTACTCGCGCTACTCCTCATGCTACCTCATGTCAGAAAAAATACAATCTGAGGATCCTAGACGCGTGAGGGATCTTGGGTACTGTGGACGTCACACTAGGGATAGTATTACTGGCACGCCCTTTGTCGACGCCCATTTTCGAGTTTCGAAAAACAAACTGTAATACTCCGCAGCTTCCACTAGATGTCGGCCTATGCACAGCATGTGAATCTAAGCAGATACAAGCATCAGAAATACGATTACGGTGAGTAATGTATCTATATACATATATATATATATATATATATTTTCACTTTGTTTGACTAATAATTGTTTTCTCTTTAACAAGCAGTTCTTCATCCAATTACAAGGTGCTGCCATGGGCTCTACATTCGCCCCCGCCTATGCTAATTTGTTGATGGGCTTGTTGGAGAAATTTGTGGTATGGCATCCTAGAAACAGTCAATACACGTCTAAGATCGCCCTTTGGCTGAGATACATAGATGACTTGTTTGTTATCTGGGAAGGAACCAGTACAGAATGGCTGGACTTTGTTACAGTCCTTAACATCAATGATCTTAATCTACAATTCACAGAGAGCCACAGCAAGACTGCTATCACATACTTGTCACTGTGGCTCAAGGTGAATTGATCACCAGTCTGTACAGAAAACCTACGAGTTCCAATATCCCACTCCATGCCAGGAGCAACCACCCCACAACCCTTAAATGGAGTATCCCTTATGGGGAGTTCATTCGCATACGCAGAAACTGTTCTGAGATTGAAACTTTCCACTGCGAATGTGCCCTCATGGCAAATAAATTCAAGCAACGTGGATACCCCAAGAAAGTATTGGAGAGGGCTTTTCAGAAAGCCAGAGACCCAGATCGCTCCCTACTACTAACAGACACTTCGGAACATAGTACCACAGACACCAGCGAGACACGACTCATTTTGACCTATGTAGAAGGCTCTCACAATATTCGACAAGTCATGCGACGACATTGGCATATCCTTAAATAAGATGAACACTAAAATACCATTTTGGGTGATCGCATTAACATTACTTTTCGCAGTTCCACCTCATTTAAGGATACTCTAGTTCCAAGTTTTATGAGGCCGATTGGTAATGCATTGACTAATGGATGGTTGAACACCAAACCATCAGGCTTCTTTAAGTGTACTAAATTTAAAGCCTGTACTTACGCTGTTAATAAGACATGTTACACACATCCCATTTTGGGCAACAATTATAAGATCTCGTCCAGAATAACTTGCGACACTGATCATGTGGTTTATGTTTTGAATTGTCCTTGCAACATGTGGTATGTGGGCAGTACGAAAGGTAAATTGAAACAGAGAATGCTTAAACACATTAGAGCCATAAGAAATGTAGTTTGCAACTATCCGATGGCTCTGCATTTTCAGTCCAAACATGGCAGTAAACTGGAGGGCTTTTGCTTCTTTGACATTCAAACAGTGCCCAAATCACCCAGAGGTGGAAACTGAGAGCTATTGTTGAGACCATTAGAAACAAAGTCAATTTTGGACCTTGAGACCAAAAAACCGAGGGGTCACAATCTTGATGAAGAGCTGTATACGTTTTTAGGTACCTAATAGCATATATTTTTTGAATTTCTCCTTTTATTTTTGTCACCTTGTTCTGCTCTTTGATGGCCCTTCTATTGTCCAGCGTAGAATTAACTTGGCCCCAGCCACCATGTACATTTCTCTTCTGTTGTATATCACTGGTTGTTTTCTTATGAGACTGTGAAGCTCAACTTGTTTGTTTGTTTTTAGCATGATTACTAGGAGGGTTTTTCTTAAATATTTATCATAATGATGAGCATTTTTACACAGAATGTTTTTAGGACTTATGCTTTTTTTTACTCTATGCCCTCCCCTCGTCTCACCCGCATTTTATTTGTTGGTGGTTGATATTTCTTACCTTGTAGATGTAGTTTCTGGCCTTCTGGTTACACAGCTATGGTACATCTTTATATGTGTCCATTTAGTCTAATTCATCTATTGACATGATTAAACTAATGAATATCATGTTCTTATATGCAGCAGAAGGCACTCTATCATAGCAGTTTTTTGATTCAGATTAATATTTTTAATTGTTTACATGCACTTGGCACTTTATTCCTGATAAAATTGGTGTCTATTCTCCAGTTGTCCATGTATGCACGTTTCTATGCTTTGTATTTTACCACAGAGATATGAGTATTTTTAACATTTTAATACCATGTTATTTTACTATTTTGTGATTTTCTTTTTATTGTTCTCTGGTAGTTAATTGAATGGTTTTATGATAATCTAAACATTCTATGTTCGTAATACATTAGTGCATACATGGACGTAGAGCACTATGCACATTATTATAACTGTTGAGAGGACAACCTTTCTCTTCCCCTCCACCTTTTCCCTAGTTGCTAAGCACTATGCACCTTTTTTGCTGCTAAGCACTATGCACTTTATACAGTTTTTATACTGTACCACCTTGTCTGCCATATCCATCATGCATATCAGTATCCAGATTAATGGTGTTGCGTCTATGTATTTGTGGTATGAGGTTACTATTTGGCATGTTTTTACAACGATTAGTAAATTACACGGTTGATACCTGCATTGTAAAACTGAGTTGAGGAAATGGCTGTGTTATAGCGGGTGTGCAGTTTTGTGCACAGACGGGATATTCACATGTTTGGTGTATTTCTGGCTAGGCTTCTTCTATTTAAATATTTTATTTTTTATTCTTTAGAGGCCAGTAGTAGCCAGTATTGCCAACATGTCTACTTACATTTGGAGGCTTCTAATTGGCTGTTGCATTGTTTTGTCATTTATACTTATGCTCATAGTATTTAACTATAACGCAGCCTTAGATGCATGAGATTTCTGATATGCACGGCTGTATTTACAGCGCAGTGCTTTCATCTCTATCTATTTTTTCCTGCTTGTTACGCCTTTTCCTCCTCAGTTTTTGGAATTGTAGTGTCCATGCACTCACTTTAATATTTTGAACTACACAGTACTTCGACAATGTTTTAATGACTGTGGAGTGTATTTGACTTTGTTAGTACACTTGATATTGAGGTGTTTCACACCGTTGTAACATGGCCGCCACAAATCCACTAAACACTATCTTCATGTGGATGGGGACATTCTATGTTGTACCATAGAGTATGTTAAGCATTTTTAAGGAGTCCCTTCTATGTGTCACTCCTAACCTACGTGAACAAGCAGTCAGAATACCACAAAACGCGTTGTCTGCCATCCAGGTTTTCCCTTCTGTTGCACCTTTACAATAAAGGTTTTCGTGCTGCCTGGACCTGCTGTCATGCCTTTTCCTTGCTGAGACTGGATGTCCATTTCCCAGCTGCTCTCGGGAGTGAAACCCGCCGGATTTGCCCTGCTCTAGGGCATTTTATTCCTTTGTAAATAAATATATATATATATATATATATATATATATATATATATATATATATATATATATATCTTCCTCTCATGTGGTAGAATCAGAGGCTTTTGAAAACACCAGGCTCTTAGCTTTTCCTCAGCATGACCGCTCTGACTCTCTTGCCCCTCTTTTTTGTGTGCTCCTTTCCCTTTTCATGCACACTTGCACTGTCCTTTACTCCTTTTGTGTGTCGTGCCTCTAGCACGCTCCTTTACCATGCACTGTGCTTGTTTCTGTCTTTCCGGGTCACTCGCTCGCCTTTTTGTGTTATTCTTTCCTTTTGTGCCTCTTATAACTTTCCATTTCCCTTCGTGCCTCCTGCACCCTTTTCACAGGCTTCTAGCCCCCTTTGCATTCACATTACTTCACTGTCACCTTTTACTTTCTTTATTCTTGCACACAGACACGTTTTCCCAGTTTCGCGCTTACACTTTTACTTGTATCAATGTCTTTGCACTCTTTGCAATCTTCCTGTTCGCTTCAATAATACACTCCCATAAACGCGGTCCTCTTTCGTACACATTTCCAGTGTTACTATGTATTGCGCTCTTCACAACCCGGCTCTGCAATGAATTCAAACTCACCGGGCTGAATTCTGCGCTTTGGCTTCATGGGGCACTTCGCTCTGAGGTCAGGGTCTCAACGCCTGTACCTCGGACACTCCTGGGTTGTCTCACTGACCCTAGGGAACGAGCACTCGCATACACAGGTTCTGCAGCCGACCAGCACACCTCTCAGTTCCCATACGCGGACCCATCTTTGCTCCCAGGAGACAAGGCTCCTTCGACATGCTTCTGCTTTCTTACACTGCAGTTCCTCAGCATCTCAGCTTCCTGCTCTCTGGCCTCTGGTCCTGGGCAACTCTGGTTAATGATAGAAAGACCAGTCAAGTGGAGTTGGTGTGAATGGTTACTATCAAATGCCTGACGCTATTAGTGGGACACTTTGAGTTGTTTCTATGATAGGTTGCCCTCATTTTCCCCATGTTGTTCCTATGGGTAATCTTTACTGATCTTAGTCGCCTCTTCCTCGTCTCAGTATTTGTTGGATATGGGGAGGAGAAGTTGGGGTGAGATTGGAAATGCCCCATAAAGCCTGAGAGAGAGTAGGTTGGGGTGTTGGTTGGACTGGGGGAATACCATGTCTCGCCCTTGGGTATCCTCCTCCCAATTCCCTGTAACCCTCCACTCAGGTGATCCTCGCTTGTCACCCCCAGGGTCGGGATGCAAAAGCGATGGCCTTTCCTTGGCAACCTGAATGGAAGATCCAGAGGGAGTGGGTCGGAGAATACCATCCGGTTTCTCGCATTCCCTTCCCCTATGTGGTTTGGACTGCATTGCTTCACAGGGAAACGTCCAAAGAAAATCCACATTTCCTTGGTCTTTACCCTTTCGATGTTACACTGAGGAGTAATAAGGTTGTAGGTCCAAGAACTACCACATAACTCTTGGGTGTAACTCTTTCCTCTGACTGATCCATATTAGGGGGAGTGATCAGTCTAAACCTTCGGCCCAATAAGTAGTTCTTAAGATGGATGATGGCCCACCCAATTGCCACGGTTTTAAGTTCAATCACTGAATAGTTATTTTCCCTGGCTAGTGTAGAGAATGGGCTGTTCTAGCACAGGGGTGCACAACTAGTTTTGCTGGTGGGTCCAGTGTACCTTACAAGCTGTCTACGGGGGCCAGATTGTTTGTTTGAGGTAGCCAGGTAGGGCATGTGGTGAATTTACGCCCCCCCCTTCAGACATCTTTAGTAACCATGTGGGAGAACAAATATGCATTTTGAGATGTACTTTGTGTGTTTATTGCTAGTTGTGATTTCAATTCTGCAGTACACATGATTACCAAGCAAGAAGAAAAACTGATTTGCCTCTGGGCTTCAACATTTTATCAATAGTGTGAGAACAAAATCATCCCTGCACCCCGAGCAACAATAACCTAGAACTAGCTGTCATACAGGTGAAAAAAGAGATGTGGCTGATGAGTGATCTGCCCACATTAATGACTAAATGAGGAAGCTTTGCCTCTGGATCTTAGTAGAGAATGCCGCCTCAAACCCTTTGCACTGCACAAAATTGCAGTATGGGCAGACTGGGAGGCCACTGGCAGCATAGGACACCCTCACATTTAAAGAAAAACCGTTCACATTTGCATCCTCCACACGCCACCACAAAACACCTCTGCATTCAGAAGTACTACCACAAAAGACTTCAATACCAACTGTCAACATTGCTTTGTCACCAGGGCATTACATTAAGGTTCTTCACAATAGTTTTCTCTGAGGCATCATACAAAGGTGGCGTGTACAGGCCATGGAAAGAAAATATAACCGATAAAGTATGTTTTCTATACTGCTTATTACCATGCTTTACAGCAATATTGTTGGTAAAAATGTGTACTATACTTGAGGGGTCTAAATATTTCCCCCAAATATGCCAGTGTATTGGAATGTAGCAAAGGAGCCCAAACCAATCAACAGGTGTTGGGGGGGCAGGGGGGGGGGGCTGGGGGGAGGATCCTCCCCACCTCCCCGAGAACATTTTTTTATTTTTATTTTTTTATTGAAAGTTTTCAATTTAACAAACATTACAACATTATTAAGTACAAGAAACAGATTAATATATTCAGTATTTACATTGCCATAAAATCAGACTGTAGACATTAAAACAGCGGACACTAGGTTACAGAAAGAAAATATTCTGCATAAAATTAACCTGTTCATATAGAAAAAAAATCGCTAACTGATTACTATCAAGCAGTTTCATCATCAGTTTTTGCATAATTCATTACTCATATAATCGAAGGGCATTGAGAAAGTTCACTGATGCGATGAGTAAACTAATGTTAGAAGAATTTAGCAAACCTGTCCATCTCAGATTCGGTCGAACATTAGCAACTGTAGACATATGCTTCATATAAACATTGTTTCTTAGTGGGCACAAAGCAGTACATTCAACAATAATGTGTTCCAACGTTTCTTTTTGTAACACATTACTACGGAATCTACAAAAGTTATCTGACATGGCAATTTGTTTGCGCTGAGCCAAGATGTCCTGAGTTGGCCAAAGATTGAATCGCATTCTCAAGATTGCCATGCGAACTTAAGGAGAAGGGGATTTTAACAGATAACTTTCCACAGACCCCATTTTCTTACTTGGATATAATTGACTAGAAAAATGCTTATATAGTAGGCACAATGCACGGGTTTCAATCCAATCATGAAAAAAGATTTTTCTTTTTACTCTTTCAGGGTTATGTAGAAGTGTTTCCATATCGACATCTACTGTAACCATAATTTGATAAACATAGGCAGTCCATTTCAGAACAAACCGATGACTCCAGGTAAACAGATATGTGGACAAGATGGCTAGAATCGACTCATCATTGGTGTTCACAAGACATTTTCTGAGTAGTGCGCATAACTGCCAATGATATTTTGCACTAAGCGACTTGAGACCTAGTTCATATCTTGTACACGGGCCAGGTGTTGACTGTGGCATATTTAGAATTTGTCTCCAAAATGTGGCTTCTAATTTATCTAGATCTTTGACATTCGTAATATCTCTTTCCTCTAGACCATACAATAACACTGGTGTTACTTTTTGTTGCCAAAAGTGTAGTGCAGGGCTAATGGTAAATTTGCCATATTTATAGAGAATCAGTTTAGATTGAGATATTGCAGAGATCAGTTTGTTTTGCAATGACTGTTGATGTTCTATGGTAGATGAGTTGGCTTCCAATTGGGAACCCAAGTATTGTAACACGGAACAATCTCTAAGGTGATATTCTTAACTATCCAGATATACTTGCTTCTTTGTGATGGCTTCGGAATATCAGCTACTGTCTGCGATTTCTTTATATTCATGGAGAACTCATTATCTTCGAAGTAAGTAGCGAGAGCAGATATTCGCTTCTGTAAACCTGTCGGGGGTCTTGGAAATGAGCACAAGATCGTCGGCATACCATAGTGCTTGTATCACAGTACAATTAATTTTAGGCGAATCCGACACTATAGTGAGGAAGATTTCTTGAACATCGTGGATGAAAAAATTAAATAGGGCCGAGGCCAGGATACATCCCTGTTTCAGCCCTCTCGATGTTTCAATCACTGCAGATAACAAGCCCATTGTAGACAAGCGAACCTGAATGGGCGTTGATGAATGTAAGGCAAATATAATATCAATTAAGTTTTGTGGACATTGAGCTTTAATTAGCTTTTTTAATCAGTTTCACACAGGAGACTGAGTCAAACGCAGCATTTAAGTCAATGAATGCGAAAAACAAGGATGTTTTTGTGTTTTGCGCTTGAGCTTTTAATGACTTGAGGATCATAAGATTAACTGAAGTCCCAAGACCACGGACAAAACCTGTTTGATTTCGATCACGGCATTTTCTTTCGTATGTCCATCTGTTAAAGTCCCTTAGTACTAGGCGATTGAAAATGTTGCCTGGAGAGTCCAAAAGCGCTATCGGACAATAGTTCACCGGTGTGCCACGGTCTCCCTTCTTAAAAATAGGAACAATAACAGAGGTGCGCCAGGAATCTGGAATTTTCTGAGATTTTAAAATACGATGAAAGATGTTATTCAGGATTGTGGCCCAATGCTTAGGATGTTGTTTTAGCATGTAGTTAGTAATACCATCCGGACCCGCCGCTTGCGATGATGAGGATTTAGCTATTAGATCTTCTATAATATCCTCTGAACATTCCAGATACCAAAACGTTGTGGGTTGACTTTTATATTCAAAAAGTTGAAAGGCCTTATCCGCATAGAGGGCCGTGAAATGTGATATCCATTGAAATTCGGAAACTCTGTTTAATTGGGACTGCAGATTATTAGTGTTTGCGTTTACATTGAGTAGCTGCCAAATTTGTGTAGCATTCTTGTTTTATGTTGCTGCCAAAAATGCCTCTCCATCCTGTTGGTATAGCTTGCCTTTGTGGGATCTCACCCGGTTTCTATAGCAAAATTTTAACGCCTTACGAATTTTGCTCCTCTCAATCGATCTTTTTTTATTTGAAGCATTATTAGATCAAAAGTATGAAGATGTGATCTTCCAGATGGGATATAGAGATTTTTGTTACGTGACAAAGCCTCCACATATGAATTTGTATTCTGCGATTTATCTTGCATCATCAGAGTTTCATTTAACTATGTCAAGTTTCTTGGATACCACTTAAAGCAAGATTTGGCATTATTAATGGTCAATATTTGAGGCATCCATTGTTGTTTGTCACGAACATCCTGTCTATCCCCTGGCCAAGTCAGCATGAGCATGTGATGGTCACTTCCTGATTGCTTGATTACCTTGAAGCCAGTTGCTGACATAAAGAGCTCCTCCGATAGATCTATATAATCAATAGTGCTTGTCGAGGATCCTCTTTGCCACGTCACCTGCGGTGGAATATCTCCCGGGAGTGATCCATTAGCCATTCTCATGCTAACATGAGTCATAAAACTACACCATTTATTAATTTCCTGCGTTTTTTTCCATTTATGTATTTAATGGAATCGAGATTAAGGTCTCCAGCTAGTAAAACAGATGTTATTCCTTTGGTTTTAGCGATTATCTCAAACATTTCCGAAAGATCTTTGTAAAAACGTCCATCAGAGATGGCTGCCGGATTTCTGTATAGATTAATTAGTGCCAGCATTTGGGAATCAATCGAGATTTTTACCATTTGTATGAAATTATTCGGATTCGCCCAAGGTTGTAATTTTAATCTCGAACTCAATTTGACGGCAACTAGAAGACCTGCCATAGGGCGACTCTTTTGCGCCGGAATCGCAGGAATGATGGATACTTCATGATTGTCCCATATTGGAATAGAGCTTATCCAGGTTTATTGTAGGGCTATAATATCCGCTTCACTAAGAGAATCATTATGATCTGTTAGTAAATGAGCATAGCCCCTCGTATTCCAACTCACTAATGACAAGGAACTAGGTTTCATCCCACTCACATTTTGCTGCAATGGTGGTTATGTTTGAGGTATGTGTGGGTACCCAGTTGTGGATTCATCAAGAGTACAATTGACACACTGACATTCGATTATTGGAGACTTAAGACTTGTTTGTTTTTCTGAAATGGTCTCACAATTTTTCCTTTCTGGGTCTTGGGCGAGTAAGAAGCCCATTTTAAAGAGTTCCATTCTAACGTGCCATAGAGAGTTCATCACTAAGCCAGACTTCATCCATAATCGAACAATGGCAAGGTTTACAACACATATAAATTCCACTTGATCGATGTCAGATGAAGTTAGATCTCCTAATTCCGGCACATCATTAAAGATATTAAGGACACTAGCACGTGATAAATCATATTGTGGATGTGGAGCAGCATGACATTTCAGTATTAATGTGTGATAATTTACAAACGCCTTTTTTCTTTTATGGTCCATCTTTTGCTGTTTGACTGAGGCTTCTTCAGTTTTAGTTGGATTTTTGCAAACTGACTTACTCATCGCGCTATTCGTCTTTTGGCGTGATAGGGATTCATGGACCAAAGTATTGTCGTCAGAGAATGTAACTTTATGGTGGTTTTCGCTCGATCGCGCAGGGACATTCGACATCTGAAAATGTGTTGCAAAATAGGTTTCAATTGCGGACTTGATATTCTCATTCTGTTCGTGCCATATGCCAATTTCGGGTAGATCTTTTATTAGTAACGGAGCAGTCGACTTCTTTGAGGCAAGTTGATTTATTTCTTCTCTGTATTTGATGTGATGTGTTTCGGGTGAAGTTTCGCTGGAGAACTCTTCATGAGATGGACTGTTCACCACAGGATTCTGTTTCTCTTTTTTTGATGCCAATACCTTTGCTTCATTTGAACGTTGAAGGAGATATGAATCCACCGCGGTTTTAATTTGATCGACCTGCAGTTGGTTGGTTTTTATTGGAGCAACTTGACGTGTAATCTCAAATGGCAGAGCAGAATTTGTGATGCTTGAAACGGCTTCACAATTTGTCAGAGGATTTGTTTTGTTGTGAGCATTCGGATTCACTTATCAAGTGCTGTAACCAATTGACTTAATGGAGAATGGTTCATAGGTGGCTGTGATTGATGTAATGTTTGATTTGAAGAAGCTATCTTTTCAACCAATATATTGGCTCTACTCGGAGGATCATCAGGGGGCTTCATAGATCCAGTCAAATCCACTATGTGCAGACGTGAAGAAGAAATAGACGTTTTATTGCTTCTTTTTGTTGGTTGAAACAGTTTGGTAATAAGGTGCCTCGCTCTACCCTTAGTTTGTTGATTAGGTATTCTAGGATTGTTATCAACACTTATCCAAGAAGAGTTTGGATCAGTTGTTTTCGGAGCATCCACTTCAATTGGGCAGATAATATGTTCAAATGCAGGAAGCCTTAATGGAAGTGTTGCAGGTATGGTCAGAATTTCTACACTCCTGGATAAGTCATTTATAGAAACTTCATCTTGATGAGATTTCTCACTCTGAGACGGATGTGCTTGAATCCATAAGGTTATTTGGTCAATCTTTGCTGATTGTAAGTTGATTTTATGTTAAAGTGTTTCAAAAAGCTTGAACAAACTTTGTATCGTTGTATTTACTGCCACGAGCTTAACTTCCAGAAGCCCTACATTCACTGGTGCACCTTGTTTTTCTCTTGAAGACGCACAGTGTCTCGGCGTTGGTAGTATATATGAGGCAGCTTCGGAAATAGTGGAATCCATTGAGCAATGCTGATGGTAGTCCGTGGCCGACATACTAGGTGACATGCTCTTTCCTCTGACAGTCGTGTGAGTGGGTATTTCTAAAAATACATCCTCATTAGTTTCAGCGCTTTCGGCCTCTTGGATTTCTTCAATTTGTTCTAGTTGTGGTTTCGAGATCTTATCTTGGTCAGATTGTTTGATTGTTTGCAACATAGTGTTATCAGACACCGGAAGATCTTCAAGCAGCTCTGGTTCCGCATTTGTCATTTTAACATTTGTTGAGGGTTCATTTTGGAATAAAGAGGGCGGAGGGACCTGGGCCATTTGATTCAAACAGGTTTGTATTTCATTGTGCTTCTGAGGAGTACTTCCAGGGATAACATTTTGTTCTGGGTAGGCAGGAGTACCTACTTCAGTGAAATGACCCTTCTGTGGTGTTGAAATCGTAGCGTGTTGTGGAGTGTTTTTCAATGAGGGGCAAAATTGCCTAATGTCCTTACTCACCGTGGGAGTTTTCAATCGCGTTTTAGCACGCGGTGTGAGTATGATGGACGTAGATGATGTGACTTTTCTTAAGTTACTTTTTAGTTTAGTTGCACTAGCACTCAAAGATGAACCTAGTTGAACTGCCGAAACCTGCATGTTGGATTTAAGAGTGTATGGAACTAAACTCATGTTAGTTTCACTTAAGGTAACCGTTGACATCTTAGATGTTATATTAATAACAATACTGAGAGTGGAAAACAGTGGAAATATGCCTATTCACAACACTTTAAAGAAATAAAAACAATGCAACTCATGAATCATTACAAAGAACAAGCATATTTGAACCTTAAATTTTGTAAATAGAAAACGATTATAGAAACGGAGAAAAATAAGTGTGCATAAATTAAAATTAAAATGTGTGCACGAAAACATTCAACACACGGGTGTAATTGGAAAAGCAAAAAAAACATAGAAAAAAAGCAAAAAACATATAATACCTAGCCACAACACCGCGGCTAAGCGGCAAAGAGGGACTTGAGAGGACTTGCTTGGGTGCACGCGCACAACAGTTTATATAGTCCCGCCTCTCAAGAGGCAATGCCTAAAAAAAATGTAAACGCAGGGTGTTTTAAAATGTCTTATAGCACTAAGTGCAATGAAAGGCAGTATTCAAGGGTGGTAGATTCATCTTCTGGAGTATGTAGTTGAGCATGAAGAAAGCTTCCAGAGACTTGTAAATAACGCAACCAAACAGGAGCTGCAGCAACAAGGATCACCCGCGGGAAAGCGGGAATTGAGGGGACTTGTTGGGTGCGCACCATTTTTAAAAATGAGAACATTTTTAAAACCCAAGCATACACACCGACATACACATTTAAATTAAAGTACCTTCTGCCCTGGTCCTGATGTTTCCTCCCAGTGAAACAGCTCACGCGTAGCACGAAAAAGAAGCAAAGAGTGCTTCCTGGTTCGTGCACATGCACGCAAGAGCCGGAGCGCTAATGACTAAGAGCCCTGCTCCATTTGTATGAGAGGAGGCACAGGAGCCCCTACCTCTCACATACAAACATGCAGTTCCTCAGCTAGCACGCCCAATGGGCCATGCAAGGAAGCAAAACGCCCCCGTTTTTATGTGGCTCATTGGATAAAATCCAGTGAGCTGCAAGACTTATCCTTGTCCTCAAGCCCAGGGACCACATCTCTCGGCCCTAAAATCTCTCCACTGGCTCCCGATTGCTGCAAGGATCAAATTCAAATCCCTCTGCATCATCCATAAGGCTGTCTGGGGCCGGGGACCACGCTATCTACAACTGGCTCTCACCAAATAATCTCCCTCCAGATCTCTTCTCTACACTCCTCCAGTGCCAACTCTGTGTGTCAAGCGGTTCTCTAAACAGCGAGCTGGTGGAGGATCTCTTTCCTCGGCTGGCTCCCTACTCTGAAAAAGCCTCCCCTTTCCTCTGTCTTGAGCCGGATCTCCTCAAATTCCAGAAGCTCCTCCAGACTTTTATTTTCACCTCCTCTTCCCCCCTCTCCCTCCCTTGCTAAACCCCACAGTCATTGAGATTGGTGACTGGAGCCCTTATGTGTCCTTATGCATCCTGGCCCTCCGCCAAACATCTTTAGCTTCTGCCCACTGCCAGTACTTGCATTTGGGCACCCACTGGCCGGTGCTGTCACGCAGGCTTGCACTTATTGTATTGGCAGTTGACCACTCTTACCAAGTGATTTCTGCCAGGCACTTAACAGCTGCTTGCAACGCACTCCCTAGCACTCCACTCTGTGGAACTCATAGCATTTACACCCACCCCCCCCTCCCTCGTCCATTCTCTCTTTCTGCACTTGCATGTTCTGAATGCTCACAATGCCTAGTAGGACCACCTCTCTTTCTCTTCATTATTATATTTGTTTTTCATTCTCATGTCCCCTCCTCTTTGCCCTGTGGGCACTTTGAAACACAATTTACATGATGTATAAGCGCCTTACAAATGCACAATAAATAAATAAATATGCAAGACTGAGGAACACAACTGTCAAACGGAAACCGCGTTTCCCTTTTACAGTTCAAGAAAGCCGAGGAGCGATTCCTCCGCTGCATAAAGCAGCTGAGTGAGTGCTCAATGTTTACAATGGGCTGGATCCTCCATTATGGGCAAGGGGGCCCGTGGGTCGGCGCAACCTTGCCCATTATGGAGAAGCGCCACTGGTGCACCGTCAAAGAATGTATGCACAGGGTGGGTGTGGCTGGAGATGAAATACTGTTGACTTTGAAGTCATGTACATGAACTGCACTGTTGGTAATAGTGATTTTGAGGGGATTGGGTCCTCCGACGTATTCCATATCTATGACAGTAATCGCCACAGCTGTGCTGCTTCAGAAAATCTTCGGCGTCTGCGTCCTGCGTTGATGACGTCAATATGCCGCCCTCGAGGACCTCCTCTGACGGCCGACGTCGATGGATGTTGTAAGTAGGACGCACGACGCCCGTAGCCTCAGTTCTGTTTTTTCCGCGAACGTGTTCGCTTCGGGAATCTCGGCGCGCCTCGACTCTTTGGAGTTTCTGTTGCTTTCTCGGTTCTTCGAACCTGTTTGTGAAATATTTCTACGTGAAGACGTCTACCTCGTCTTCCACACCGCGTCCGGGCTTTAAGAAGTGCGGGGACTGTGGGTCCAAGATGTCGGTCATGGACTCGCACGACACCTGCCTCTGGTGCCTCGGGGAGGCCCATGACACAGATGACTGTGTCGACTGCCAGTCGCTCACGTCGAAAGCCTTGCGGGAGCGCAAGAAGTTATCGGTAGGTAAGGTGTCCAAGCCCCAGAAGTCGAGGTCTGCGGGGCTTTCGACGGACGACTCGAGGGGCGACTCTCCGCGTCGTCTTCGGAAGTCCAGTGGGTCTCGGTCCCGGAGTCGGTCTCGCCACTCCTCTGCCTCTTTGAGGCACTCCCGGAAGCGCCGTCATCAGTCGCCTTCCCCATCCTCATCCAAGGACTCCGCCCATCGGGGGGTCGCTTACCCCACCAAGCATG
Organism: Ambystoma mexicanum; assembly: GCF_040938575.1. Taxonomy (NCBI): domain Eukaryota; kingdom Metazoa; phylum Chordata; class Amphibia; order Caudata; family Ambystomatidae; genus Ambystoma; species Ambystoma mexicanum. Next base: position 991,206,778 of record NC_090921.1, read on the forward strand.
GGACACCGGAGGAATGGGCTTCCTTCGGGAAGAAAATGTTGGCGATTCTCGAATAACAGGGCACTGGTCCATCCGCGCCTCCGATTGGGGTCGGTAGTGATCAGCCGAGAGACGCCGCTCGCACGTCTTCGGGCTCGGGTGGTCGTCACGATTCGCGGGAAAGGTCCCGCTCGGACAAAGGCAATCATTCTCGGCATGCCCGGTCCAGGTCCCGGTCCTCGACGCGCTCGAGACAGAGTGAACCTGTGAAGTCTTCGAGGAAGACGTCGACGCCTGTGGCGCCGAGGTCGTTGACGGACTCTCTCGAGGCTCCACCTCCGAGGACGTCGACGCCTTCGGCGCCCAGGATGTCGAGGGACACGCTCGGGGCTCCGCCTTTGAGGCCTGTGTCGACGCCGTCGATGCTGTTGGCACCGCGTCTGTCGTTGACGCCGATTCACTCGACTTCCTCGACGCCTTTCGGGGCTGTGTTGACGGGGGTACCCCGTGACTCGGGGGAACCACCCTACCTTGATGACTGGTTGATCTGAGCACGCTCTCCCGAACAAGTGTTGGATCATCGCGGTCTCACCTGCCGCACCTTCCACAGGCTGGCTTCTCGCTATTTCAAGAAGTCGCATTTGACACCTTCCCACCAGCTCCAGTACATTGGTGCTGTGTTAGACGCGTCCCTGGGGAAGTGTTCGCCTCCCCAGGTCAGGGCTCATCACATTGTGCAGATGGAGGACAAGTTTCAAAGTGGCCAGTGTCTTCCGGCTTTGGACTTTCTAAGGTTGCTGGGCCTCATGGCATCCTGCATCTTTCTGGTGCCGGAGGCCAGACTGCGGATGAGATCCCTGCAATGGCTCCTCAAACTGCATTGGTCCCAGTTCTCGGGCAAGATGTCGGATCCCGTGCAGATTCCACTCTCGGTCACCCAGGATCTTCGGTGGTGGGCCGACGAAAGGAACCTGCTGAAGAGGGAACCGTTTTGGCAACCACGGCCGGAGGTGACTCGCTGATGCCGGACGCCATTTTACATCCAGAGGCGGCTACTTTTTTGGTGTCCTCCGAGGTGGACGACGACCGGGAGATGGTGTTGTAACCATCGGCCTTGGGGCTGCAAAGTGTTGGACCTTCGACCTCATGGGCCGTGGGGGGCTGGCCCGGCTAGTTACCCGCTGGTGAACCTGCAGGCTATGTTGTCGCTCCAGGTTCTGTCCACATTGCAATCCTTGTTCAGCCAGCTGGATTCGAGGTTACCCCCTCTGCCTGTGGTTCCGGTGGGTCCGGTCATCAACGCTGCTGGTGTTCCACCGTGTTCGTCGGCTACAGCGGGGTTGCCGGGGCCTCTACCGGTGAGTGAAGATGATCCTCGTTCCTACCCTGAGGCGGATGAGCTGCTGGAGTCGGACAGTGTGCCTCATGAGTCCATTTCTACTGACTCTTTGTCGCCGACGAGGGACGCGACATGGGATTCGGACGGGGTGGTGGAACAGCCTCATAGTCCAGCACAACCTTCCCCTCCCGATGATTTTGGGGCGTTCCACGCAATGATGGCTAAGGCATGTGTGGAATTTGGTTTGACTCCTGACGAAGAGCGTAAGGAGTGCTTCCTGTTCGACCACACGGGCAAGAGACGGAAAGCGGTTTTCTCTGTGCCTATCCTGGACCACATGTGTCAAGATGGCCTGCGCACGATGCGACATCCCTTCTCAGAACCGGCTGTCAAAAGGAGGTTGAAGAAGAAGTTTAAGGCCCTGGACTCTACTCCGAAGTGCTTAGTGTCTCAACCCACCCCTGAGTCGGTGATTTCGGCGGCGGCCAGTCGTAAAGCCCGGAGTCAGCACAAGTGTGTTACCCCTCAGGACAGTGACGCCGGGAGACAGAATGCCTTCGGGAAGGTGCTTTTGACTGTTGGGGCGACGACGGTGAAAGCAGCCAACTCCCTGGCGATCATGGCACGCTATGATCGTGAGATGTGGCATTGGCTGCCACCTATTTTGGAACATCTGCCAGAGGAGCACCACAAGGCTGCCATGCTCTTAGTGTGTGAGGCGGAGGAAGCTTCCAATCACAGTATTAATATATCCGTGGACCTAGCGGAGTCCGGCTTTAAGCAGATTAACAACAGCGTTCTACTGCGTCGCCAAACTTGGCTTAAGTGAGGGACTTTCGCCCTGAGGTGCATTATAAGGTTCTCGACATGCCTTGTGAAGGGGAGCAGTTGTTTGGAGAGAAAATTGATGAGGCCCTCAAAGGTATGAAGGAAGACACTGAGACTGTTAAATCGTTGGGAGCTTTGCAGAGTGGGCGCTCCTTTTGTTCCTTTCGTCCATTCCGAGGGGCTTTGGGAAATGCCCGGTTTACTTCCTCCAGGGACCGAAGTTACGGTCGATCTGGATATTCCTCCCAGAGGTTTCGGAGATCGGCGCAGAAGAGTCGGGACTTTAAGACCTCGAGGAAAAGAGGGGCACAGTGCTCCTCCTCTAAGGGGAGACAGGCCAAGCAACAACAATGACTGTCTTCAGGGAAACTTGCTGGGGGGCAGGGTGGCACTGCACATGGACAAGTGGTGGAAGATTACGTCGGACCGTTGGGTGTTTGACACGGTGCGTCTGGGTCACTCACTGGAGTTCAATTGTTCCCCGGTTTCCATTCCTCAAGTGTATACCATGCAGCCTCCTCTTCACATCCTACGGCAGGAGGTTATACTTATGCTGCAGAAAGGGGCTATTGAATTGGTTCTGGTGGCATAGAAAGGTCAGGGGGTTTATTCCCGTTATTTTGTTGTGAAGAAACCCAACGGCAAGTGGCAGCCCATTCTCGATCTGCGGGTGTTGAACAAGACTCTGCAATGCCTGAAGTTCAAGATGCTCACTCTTCAGGACGTCATTCGGTCTGTGCAGCGGAAGAGTTTCTGGTGTCTCTGGACCTACAGGATGCATACTTCCACAACCCCATGCGTTGACGGCACCGCAAGTTCCTGCTGTTTGTCGTAGGAGAAGATCATTACCAGTTTCGGGTACTCCCGTTTGGGTTAAAGTCGTTTCCCAGGACGTTTACAAAATGTTTGGCGCCAGTGGCGGATTGGCTCCGACAGGAGGGGCATCACGTCTACCCGTAACCTGGACGACTGGCTGGTGCGGGGTTCGTCGCCAGGGGAAGCGCAGGAAAGTCTTGGCCCTACCATGCAGCTGTTGCAATGGCTGGGCTTCACCGTAAATTTCGAGAAGTCTTTTTTGTTGCCTTCCAGGGACTTGGTGTTTCTGTGGGCAGAGTTTCAGACTCGTCTGGGTCTTGTGAAGCCTTCAGGCGAGAGGGTGTTGAAGCTCCGGCAAATGGCAGCGGAGTGGAAGATTGGTGCAAGGGTGTCGGTCCGGACCTACATGTCACTGTTGGGGGGCCATGGCGTCATGCATTCCGCTGGTGCCGAACTGTCGCTACATGCGGCCAGTGCAGGAGTTCCTCGCGGACCGGTGGACTCGGAGTCGAGGCTCATGGTGCGACATGGTGGTGATCAACGACAGTCTGGTGGACGCTCTCGTGGCAGTGCTCAGAAAATCTGGTTCGGGGCATTCCGTTGCTGGAACCGGAGTGCCAATTCACGATTTTGGCGGATGCCTCTCAGACTGGATGGGGGGCGCCTCTCGGCAGCTCACAGGTTCAAGGCCTGTGGTCTCAGGTGGAGTCTCGATTGCACATAAATGTGCTCGAGTTGAGAGCGGTACATTGGGCCCTGAAATCATTTCTGCCGCTCATAAGCGGCTCGGTGGTGAGGGTGTTGACAGACAATACCACCACAATGTTTTATCTCAGAAAGCAGGGGGGCATGCATTCCAGGGTGCTGTCGAAAGAAGTGCAGGATCTTTGGCATTGGGCTCTGTCGCACGACATTGGTATTGTGGCATTTCATCTACCGGGAGTGCTGAATGTGCAGGCGGAAACGCTCAGCAGGGATGTCGGTCCGCTCCACGAATGGCAGCTGAAGGAGCAACAGGTGTCCATGATCTTCCGGAAATGGGGCCATCCTCCGTTGGATCTCTTCGCTGCAAGGGAAAACCGTGCAGGGAGTTCGCCAGCAGGTGGGCTCACCCAGAGTCTCTAGGGGACGCGTTCTCATTCCCGTGGACAGGCAGGTTCGCTTATGCCTTTCCTCCGTTTCCACTCATTTCACGGACCCTCAAGTGGATTCGGAAATACCCATGCCGTGTGATTCTGGTGGCTCTGTTCTGGACCAGGAAGCCGTGGTTCTCGGATCTCCTTCATCTGTCGGTAGCGGAGCCGATTCGGTTGGAAGCGATGCTGGACTTTGTGTCTCAGGACAAGGGCGCTGTGTGGCACCACAATCCAGGATCTCTCAGCCTGATGGCTTGGCTCCTGACTTCTCCAAATTTGGCCTGCTAAAGCTGTCCAATGACTGTCGACGAATTTTGGAGGCGGCAAGAGCACCGTCCACGAATGTCTTCTATGCATGCAAATGAAAAAGGTTTTGTGTGTGGTGTAAGGACCAGCCGGGGGTGGACCCATTGAACATTTCACCTGAGCAAGTTCTTCCTTACCTGTTGATGTTGGCGAAAAGGGGGCTGGCGCTATCATCCATAAAGGTTAACTTGGCAGTGATTTCGAGGAGACATGCGGCTCCTCTGTTTAGCGATCGGCTGGTCAAACATTTCTTGAAGGGATTGTACTTTTCCCCCATGTTAGGGAGAATTCTCATACATTGTTGATTTCGCTTACCTAAAGAGTCCCCCAGAAGCTTTGCTGGATTTCTAGAATTTGTTTGTTTCACCTGGTAAGAGTGTGAGCCTTTTTCCCCACTCTTACATGTGTTTTGCTATGTGTACACCTTCAGTGCAGTGACACAGGGTTGTCTTTGAGTCTTTGAGACTTCCCCCTGACTCAATTTTTCTGGGGCTGACTGTCCCCCAGAAACAGGTAAAGTTGCCATTAACTTTATATAGTCACTTTAAACCACAGACCCAGTACACCCCATTTTACATGGAGTATTGGAAAGGGTTAACTCTTATCCCTTTTTGTCTGTGCCTCTTGGAGCCTTGTATCTCTCCCTTAACATTAAGACTTGGCTGGTGGCAGTGGTATCTACCCTAACTTTTCTACCGCGATGATCTTATATAAACGTGGTAATGTTTTAGGCTATTATATTAGCCTCGAACATAAACCCGCTTGACCAAATACATTTTATTTTGGTTTCCGGCTGGGTTTAGTCGCCATTTCTTTTTGTTAGTCTTTCTCGTGTTTTACTCTGCGCACCAAACCAGGGATGACTCCTTTGTTCGCTGTCTTTTTGCGGGCTTTGGTAACCCAAGTCGCACTCTTGTCTGATGGGCTAAGGGGACTGGCCTTGCCAGGCCAGCCACCCTGCTGTGTGATTGACAGCCAGGCTGTATCAATGGGGGAAAACTGCATAAAAAGCAGGTCTCTGGGAACGAAAGAACCAACGAGGAACTGGAAGAAGAGGACCCCTACAATGACTGAACTGCCCGGTGAAGCCCTTCTGCAGGTCCGAATCTCCAAATCCTACGACTGAGAAGATCCTCCAGGAAACTTCTTCCCTTGAGCTGGTGGGACCAACCAGTTCGCCCAAACTACAAGACAGGACCCCTCCTTTGGTCGAATTCGCTGTACAGAGCTACAGTGGGCCGGATAGCCAGGAAGGTCGGACCCTACTTGGGTTTTAAGGAGCACACCTTTTATTCGTTGTTTGGCGCTGCTGCTGGTTTCTTCCCTGGGTAGTGCAGGACCCTCCAGTCTTCCTACTTCTGATCAGTCCGACAGTCGCTTCAGGAACCTTGAGCCTGCAGGAAATACCAGGAATGTCTGCCTCAGCCACAGCTCCCTCTCTGTTTTAAGCTACTGTGCAAATCTGGTTGTGCGTTTCGCTCAGCCGCGGTGAAAGTGTTTGGAATCTTTCTCCAATCCAAGGGCTTGTCCTTCTCTTCTCTTTGAACTAACTTTTCTACCAACCAACCTCATCCGGAATCCGTGCCACGAACTTTACAGCAAACTACCCTAAACTGTGTGATCTTGAGCAAAAGACTTTTGACCCATTGACTTTGGCCCTAAGCCTTTTCTAGCTGATCTCCTCACTGTAGTCTCTCTTGTTCAATTGCCCAGAGTACTTACCTGTTGGTTTTGTCTAATTTCTAATAACTTTCTTTCACTCCCTTTTAAATTGCTGTAGTGCCATTTTGCTCCTACTTCATTTTGTGAGCCTAACTTGTCTGGAATTTAAGGGAAGTGGTGTGGTGTATTTATGATTGTGATTTTGATCTTGCTTAGAATAGTGAAATGCTATACAACTGTTGAGTAAATAAATATATATTCTTTTACTTAGAAACCTTGAGTCTGTGTTTGCCTGAATCATAGTAATTGCTGTCCTTTGTGTAACTATTTGTACTGCTCACTTACTCTTGAGATAAGTCTGGCTGCTCCGCTACTGCTACCACTATAACTGTGTAGTACAGGTTTGTACCAAAGGTGAAATTGTACTGTCACTTGTAGTCTTAAATGTGTGTAGTGTTCCCCAAAGGGTACTGCATATAATTCTGCCTAACACTCCAGTCAAGATATTTCTTCCGGTATGGAGCCTTAATGTGGTTCTGTCCGGTCTGATGAGACCACTGTTTGAACCAATGTTGACGACTCCTTTGCAGTTTTTTTCCTTGAAGGTGGCTTTTCTGTTGGACATTACTTAGGCCAGAAGGATGTCTGAGTTGCAGGCGTTGGTTGTGGACCCGGCAAAAACAAAGAGGTGATGGCTGGAAGGTTTAGAATGAATCTTAACCACTGGCATTGCTCTGGGCAACCCTCCAGACCACCGTTCTTCGCCTGCCAAGCCATTACAGAAGGGGAAAGACCATATGCAAATCAGGCTTGGCCTCACCCCAAAAGGTGCAGTCAAGCCCAAACTGCTAGGTCACATACATACTTGTGGTTCTTGAAGGACACGGTGGTGTTGGCTACTAATCCGCACTTTATCCCTAAAGTGCCAACTGCTTTTCATAAACTCTCTTCTATTGTGTTGTCTTCGTTTTTTGCTTCACCCTCCACGCCTGCAGAACGGGCTTTGCATTTGCTGGATGTGAGGAGAGCGTTGAAGTTTTATCTGTAGCGTACTCAAGATTTCGGGCAATCTAGGCAGCTGTTTGTGGTTTACGGGCCATCCGTCAAAGGACGGGCAATCTCCAAACAAGGACTTTCTCGTTGTGTGTCCTCTGCTATTTCGTTTTGCCACTCTAAAGCTGGAAATCCTTTGGGAATGACTCTGAGGGCACATTCGACGAGGTCTACGGCTTCGTTGGCGGCGGCATTATGGTCAGGGATTCCGCTGGTGGACAATTGCTAGGCGGCATCTTGGGCAGTGCCGCGAACCTTTACCCGGCATTATTGTCTGGAGCAGCAGCCTAGTGAGGATATGCAGGTGGGACGGGCGGTCCTGCAACGCCTGTTTCAATAAGGTTAGCCCCGCAGCTTCGGGGTGTTTGTTTGAACTTGATCACTGGATGTGTTTCTTGGTCTCATGTATGTGATTGTGTATGTATTGGTTTGCCTTTACACTCCGCCATGTATGATTGGTACTGCTATGTAATCTATTCACAGCATGTGAATCCATGAAAGATCCAATGCTGGAAAAGGGAGTAGTTTCTTACCTGTAACTCCATTTCTCCGGCGTTGGTATCTTTCATGGATTCACGTGCGCCCGCTGGCCGCCCATGCAGGCAAACCTGATGCGGGTTGCCTCAACTTTGGAGGTTAAAATCTGAAGGGAAGCCGCAGGGGCGGGGCTATTTATACCCTACGTCCTATTGGTGTGGTCTAAAGCACCCAAAAAGGACGTTGATAGGACACTGAAGTGTTGAAGTTTTCCATAGGAAAACACTAAGTTAAAATGACTGAGGTTCCCAGCCTGATGACGGGGAATATTCACAGCATGTGAATCCACGAAAGATACCAACGCTTGAGAAATGGAGTTACAGGTAAGAAACTACTGCTGTCTTCATAATACACAAGGACAAAGTTGTCCTCAGAACGCACCCTAGGTTCTCACCTAATTTCATTTCAAAGTTCCATGTTAAACAATAGAACTTCATACCTTCTTTCAAAATCCTTCTAACTCAGCAGAAAGAATCCTCCATACACTTCATGTACGGAGGGCGGTCTTGTACTATGTGAACAAAACTAAACCTCTAAGGAAAACAGACCAACTCTGTTTCCATAGCACCAGGAATAGAAGGTAACCACATATCCAAGAACGCCATCTCCAGGTGGATAGTCAAGTGCATACAGCTCTGCTATTCCATATCCAAGAAAGTCTTACCTTTCACCCCCGTGGCTCACTCTAACAGAGGTACAGGAGCTACCTTAGCTTTCATTGCAAACGTCCCTCTAGACACCATTTGTAAAGCTGCCACATGGAGCTCCATCCATACGTTTACACAGCATTATTGCATTGATACACACTCTAAAGCAGTTTCACAGGTGGGACAAGCGGTCCTAAAACATCTTTGCTGCTGTAGCTTCTCACTTCCCACCTCCTTCTCCAGATACTGCTTGCTAATCTATGCAGAGCATGTGATCTAAGCAGATTCACAAGCTCCAGAAGGGATACATTATTCACTGTAATTGTATTTCTGGGGCTGGTATCTACTTAGATTGAAATGCGCCCACCCTTCCTCCCCTTTTGTAGTAGAAGGCGGCTGGATGTTTTCTGGGCTATCACTGTTTCTACTTTATCACATCTGTACTCCAGTTACACATGGAACCTCCTGTCAGAAACAAACAATCTGAGGGACCTCGACGTGTGAAGGACCATGGGGTACAGTACACGTCACACTAGGGATAGTATTACTAAAACACCCTGTCAATAGTCTATTTTCGAGTTTTGAAAACAAATCTTGTAATACTCTGGGACTAGCACTAGATGTCGGACTATGCAAAGCATGTGAATCTAAGCAGATCCAAGCACCAGAGATACAATTTCAGTGAGTAATGTATCCCATGCATTCACAATGGGTTCATAAATGCATTCACATGACTTTTTCAGCACATGAAGTAAGTAAAATAATGCAGTAGATGATGGAACCAATCCACAAATCATTTCATTAACCTAATCAGCCCAATCCCTCAGTAAAAGGGGACCTTATACCCAAAAAGTCAAGAGCTACAATGCTTCTCCACAGAATTAATCTTTGCAGGTAAGTTAGAAATTACTTGTGTTGGTGATAGTTCAGAAGATATTCAACAATGTAACTAAGGAAAGTAATTGTGTTCTTATCTTTTAGAAAATACTACCCAGTTTCGACGACCAAAAGGCATTGGAATGGAAGGTTAGGCGACAACAGGACTGGTTCCCAAAGATTTCCTATGGAGGACGGGGGAAACGGGTGCACGGCATTTACTTACCCCCGACTCTGATTTTCCCAGATGACTTGATGGGTCAACTGGGAGTTCCCGGAGGTCAGATTTCCCGCTGTTGGTTCCAGTGATGGGTGGCCAGGAGCATTTATTTTAATGGGGCGGGAGGTCCCCCCGAACCCTCCATCTAACCCACTCAGTCACCCTGCCACCATGCTGCCCCCCATCGTGTATATATATATATTCCCTGAAAAAAAATGTTGTTAAAGGGACGTTATGGGTAAGTTCCACTACTAAAATCCCTATGCAATTCACTGAGAAAACACCTTCTTAAAGGGACGCTATGTTTCAGTTGCCCTCGGAAAAACCTATCAAATTCAGTGCAACAAGTACTTGGAAGGAACATTACACTTACTTCGCACTAATAACAACCTATCCATATTCTGGTTACAAGTAAAACCAAAAACCCCCAGAAATTCGCCAGTTATGGTAATTTAAGCAACCACAACTCGCGCCACCACTGTGCACTGCTAAGACTAACACCCATGACATCAAATATGACTTCACAAATGTCATTGATGACATCACATGTTTGGCTCCCTCTTTTTTTTGTTCACTGACCTATCTAGGCCAAGTGCTTTTCTTCTCCGACAGCCAGGAACTAAAAATTCAAAAGGTACTATATTTGTAGACCTTACCCTTCTCATATGTTCTTACACTACTTTCCTTAGGGTTCAGTCACAGCATATGAAACATATACATAGTGGAAGAAGCAGGCCTGAAACACAGCAATCATTTCTGGGCATGAAGATAATCAGTTAGGTTATGAACACTTTCTGGTAATACTGCTGCTTTTTTGCCTACTTTAAGTTCCCTGTATTTGCTCATATTTGTATACGTTGTGATCTCATGTTTTGTGTGCAGTAGTACAATTGTGTAGTAAGTGAGGCATTATTACCTACTAATTACATGTTTCACAGTACACAAAACTGAAACAAAAGCATTCATCATTTCACTATCCAGCATGGCAAGATTTTGAATAGTGCACCTCTATGGTGCATGGTGCATGCTGCAGACAATACCTACGTTTCTATGTGAGTAGGTTCCTGTACTGGAAAGAACTCTGTAATGCAATGGTGTTTATAGCAATGCATTGCTTAATTAACTATGTATCTCATGATGGGTCTCCCACTGACCTCTGATAGTTTTCTGCCAACATTATAATGACAATATCTTGTGGAGGCTTTTCATGAAAACTAAATGCACATGTGATGTCATGAATGACATTTGTGATGTCATATTTGATGTCATGGGTGTTAGTCTGTTTGTAGCTTTTCAGAACACAGTAGCAGGCCGCATAGGTTTGCCCTGTAATTGATGTTGGACCGCCGAATCTGCTGTGCTACACTGCCTTTGCAAGTAATGGCAACCATGTCAGCCCGGCTCACTACGCACAGTAATGGAGAAATCTATTAACGCCCTTCCTGTGCACCACACCCTCAGTTGCGATAGTCTCCACTGTCCCATTCCCATGTGTAGCATGCTGAAAACCGTACCATGTGGCACGTGTGTTTCCCCAAGTACGGCGAGGGACGTGCCCCAAAAAGCAGAAACATTCCTTCTTCCCTTTCCACTTCCTTCTTTCCAGCACGCCGTCATTGGGTACTGTTAGAATGTTCCACATGCATCCACAAATCACATTGAAGAGCTCTCCGTGTAACAATATCAGTTCTGTACACCAGTCCTCTGCGTTCACACCTCAGCCTGTACAGTCCCATTTCCATGGACAACCTCAAAATCCCCGGATGTGGATTTCGTGCTGCGTGGGGGGAATACATTGCAACCAGGGCAGGCGAGTTCGTTTTTAGGGGCGGCTCTGAAAAGAACCTTTTTTTAACATCCTGTAGACAGGCAAACAAAACGGCATTACCAATGGGCGACAACGAAATACCATTTACTTGGAAAAACTCCACAACAAAACTTTCCACAACTAATGAGGTCATTGTTCCAGAAGAACATCCCACGAGCGGTCAAAAAAGTATACATGCTTCTGTTGATAAGGCACCTTCCAACCTCTGGCTTGGAACAACTTCCATGAGCATTGTCCCATACTCTTCTTGGTGGTATGGATCAGAAAAGCACCTTGGCAGTGGGAAAAGGCCTCATCACTACATTCAGCAACATCTTCAGTCGACGGAAAAAACCTAAACAAGCCACGTAACCCATATGCATACCGCCGTAGTACATGACAATAACATCGACCATAGCAAAAGTGGCCAGGTCTCTGCAAAGTGCATGCATATCGGCGAAACTGCGGTCATAGATAGCGCACCACAATGCGTCCACTCCTTCCCAACCGAAATTGCCATCAAAGTGTCTTTCCTGGGCATACTTGTGCAGATCTATCACAAAGGCATCACCTAAAGTCAACACAATTTGTTTTGCCATGTCAGCCAGCCTCACTACGCAGAGTAATGTACAACAGTATGACCGCCCCTTCCTGTGGACCACAGCCACAGTATCTGATTGGATAATCCCCAGTCCCAGTGGCACGTGCGCTTCCCAAAGTACTGCGAGGGCCGCGCCCCACTAAAGCAGGAGCAGTCCTTTCCTTTCCACTATTTTTTTCCACCACTACCTCATTGGGTACGGGTAAATAATCACACACACATCCACCAATGCCATCCAAGACGTTAGCATCTAACACTGGCAGTTTTGCACACACACTTCACATGTACCGTTACAAATTCAGCCTGCAAGTGTCCTGTTATTCGAAAGCACATCCAGTAGAAAGTTCAGGAAAAGATTGCAAGATTTGTGCATCCACATGAGCACCCACCACCACAAAATGGAGCTATTAACTTTTTCTGCAGTATGTTTACAACTGTTATAAGTGCCTCTGCGCAAAGTATCTGTCAGTGAGCGTCCATTGCATTATTTAAAAGCATACTGTTTTTTTCCCCCATCCCCTACCATCAAGTGGCACTTCAATGGTATGTGCTTGCAACGTTTTCATTTACCCATATCATACATTGTAATATCGAAACAGGAACTCTCTGCTTTCCTTCCTACAATGCTACCAATTGTTTTCCCCACCAACTCATCTCCTACATAAATCGTAACAATATGCCACCAAAAGCAGCACTGAATCCATCTTACCAACCTAAGGCAAGTTCCCAAAAGGTCACTATCTCCACAGCTGTGCTTCTGTCTAGGCTGGACTATTGAAACAGACTCTTTTTAAATCTGCCCGCTTCTATTTTCCGCCCTCTGCAACTCATCCAGAAGAGGACTATGTGACTTGGCCTCGGCCTCAAGCCCAGGGATGCTCTCTCCATGCACTGAAATTTCTGCAATAGCTCTCAGTGGCTGCGAGGAATAAGGTAAAAACCCTCTGCATTATGCACAAGGCCTTCTGGGACCTCAATACATTCAACTCTCACTTCCTATATATTTATATCTTCCTATATATCTCCCTGCTCGAGCTCTTCCATCATCCGCCTCCAACTCCCTCAGGGTCAGTTGCTTCTGCAAGCAACCAGTTGGTGGTAGAGGTCTTTTTTCGGCTGGGGCCTCCCTCTGCAACAGCCTCCATGCCTCCCTGAAACTTGGGGAGAACCATTGCCGGGTCGGGAAGCACCTCAAAGCCTTTCTCTTTGTGTCTGCGTTTTCTTGGTGTGGTGCAGGCCTTGGCTTTTGGGTGCATGGCCTACGGCCTTTGGCCATGCACCCAATAGTCTAGCCCTTGGCCACACCCACCGGAGCAATGCAGTTTTGACTGCATCTCAGCATCCAAAATCATCCAAACTGGCCCCCATCACGCCTTTGACCATGCACACAAGAGTCTAATGCTTGCCCACACCCATCACAACATGCATACGAACATGTGGCCGGAAACCACAATCCACAAACGTAACATAGGCAGCGGCACTTCTACCAAACCCCAGCACCATAACACAGCGATGCATGCAAACATGTAACAGCAGATTCCACAAACATATCACTGCCTCCGCCACCCCTATCCACTTCCATTCACAAAGTATTATGTCACAGGCAACCAAACCACACAATCTTCACAACATTGGGCCTACTCCCAGGAAGCTACAGAAACCAGAATGTCCAAGCACATACAAGATTCACTTCAACCCTACCCTATACTGACAGTGTTCCAACACTGCACCCAGTGGGCACACTGCAAGACTTTTCACTGCACAATCTCCAGCCATACACCGAAAACCGTAGGATGTTCGAACAATGACCACACCCATGGAACCAACAATATATGCATGTCAGCGCACTTCTGTTGCTCTACGCAAAGTAGAATGCGCTCCACAACCATTCTGTAAAGGTTACTACCCTCTGAGAGATGTAGTCAAAACTGCATTGCTGCGGTGGGTGTGGTGAAGTCCTTGGCTTTTGGGTGCATGGCCATGCACCCAATGGTCTAGTCCTTGGCCACATCCACTGCAACATAATCCAGCCATGCATGGCAACATGTCACCAAGTACCACAATCCACACACGTACCACAGCCACCAGCACTCCTCCCCAACCGCCGCACCGTTATACAGGTATGCATAGAAAGATTAACCTTTTAGCAGAATCTACAAACTTAACACAGCCTCTGGCACCCCTACCTACTTTAATTCACATACGATAGTGTTACTGCCACCCGAACCAACCAACAGTTTATGCATATCAGCTGACTTCTGGTGATCTATCAAGTCTAAAATGTGCTCCACAACCATTCAGTTAAGGTGAGCACCCTCTGACAGATGCATTCAAAACTTCATTTCTGCGGTGCGTGTGGGCACGCCTAGACTATTGGGTGCATGGCCTATAGCCTTTGTCCATGCACCCTTTAGTCTAGGCCTTGCCCACACCCACCGCAACGTAATGCAGACATGCATGGCAGCATGTGCCCAAGTACCACACTCCACACACTTACCACAGCCACGACCAGTTCTACCCAACCTCTGCACCGTAACATAGCTATGCAGGGAAACATGCAACAGTTAGCAGAATTTACAAACATAACACAGCCTCTGGCACCCATGCCCACACATACGTGCACACACTATTGAAGAATTGCGCCCACTTCACACACTGCAGTATCCATGCACATAGAAGATGCAATTCAACCCTACCCTCTTCTATACTGACAGTATTACAACACTGCACTCAGTGCAGAACTGTCCAGTCCAGTAGCTGCAGCCATGGAGTAAACACTGTAGGATGTGCTAAGAAGCATCACACCCATGGAATGAACAATGTATGCAATGTTGATGAACCACACACAAGGCAACAATGTGAAACCTAATTGCAACCATGGCACATAGTTGTCGGTGCAAGGCCTCCATCCGTGCATGGAATGGGCTACAGGCTTACCACACGCAACACACCGGAGTACATGCTATCTTACAATGTGCATGTCATGTGCAAATGAGCTCCCACCAGTCATCACGGATAGCGGTCTCCGCACCAGCTATCGGGCCGTAACAAAGCCTGCCTCCATGCAGCACACATGGTAGTCTGCTGTGCAGAGACCCGCGCATTGGCGCTGTACGCACGGATACTGCAGCCAAATGAACATCTTCGTCCACCTATTGACATATCTCAGATGAATTGCTTCTCACCCGCCACCCTTTCCATCCCTTCTTCCCACCGCCACATGGCGTAATATGTTTTGCAATGCACTCCCCGTCTGCTATTCAGCTATCACTAGTCAGCAAGGTAAGAGGTCGTGGCACGAGCTATTGTGCCCTAACGAAGGCTGCCTGCATTCACCACACATGATAATTGCCTGTGCAGAGACCGGCGAATTGGCGCAGTACGCACGGATACTGCAGGCACACCACCGTCTTCGTCCAACTAATAATCACACATCTCAGATGAACCACTTCTCTCTCTCCCACCCTTTCCATCCCCTCTTTCCACCACCACATGGCGTACATTCTGTTTCAGTCCCTTTTGGCACCGCACTGTCCTCTGATACACCATGGCGGCGTTGCCCAAAAACTTTGATGCACAGCACGCTTCCCTACAGCCAACCACCGGCTGCGTCCAAAGTTCGCTGACAGCATGGCGTACTGCAAGCCAATTAGACTTCTGTCTGCGGAGCGAACAGTGAAATGGGTCCGCAGAGCGAGCCAGATATCACACATTTTATTCGAGAAGTACATTTCAGTTCTTTGCAACAAAAGTACTGGTCGGATTTCCACCAAACACACACAAACATGCTTTCTGAACCAAGCCCCCGCTGCAAATTTGGTGCAGATCCATTAAGTCTATGGAAAAAGAAAATAATTTGGGACCCCCCTACAAATATTACCCCGCTGCACGAAACCTCACCAAACTTGCCGAAAAAAATCAGAGCGGGCCATATACTTTTTTGCAAAGTTCGGTGAGGATTCCTCCAGGGGGAGCAAAGTTAAAAGCCACAGAAAAAGTGGTCTTCCTATGGGTTCAGCAACTTAACCATAACTACACGGCCGCTACTGTGGGCCGAGTAATTTCTGAGGCTTGTGGATCTGCTTAGATCACATGCTATACATAGGCTGACATCTAGTGGTAGTCGCAGAGTATTGCATTATTGGTTTTCGAAACTCAAGGGGACATCAACAGGGCATGTCAGTAATACTATCCCCATGTACCCATGGTTCTTAACGCGTTGAGGTCCCTCAGATAGTTTTATTCCGCCATCATAGTCAAGTTGCAGAGTTCCTTCTTTCTGGCTAAGGCCTTTGATTATACAAGTTTTAAAAGTTAGATTTCTTCTATACTTTGACAGCCGTACCACCGTAAGATCTTCAGCAACGGCTTGCAAGGGCAGATTCTTCGACGACTACTTGGACAGTCTTGATAAACTTTGACTGTGGCCTACTTGGGCCTCAACGGGCCTCGGCCCTTCAGAGTAGGGAGAGTGGGGGGAAGTCATAACGTCTTTCCTTTTAAAGAATGCCTATTCCCCTATCGCTGGGCTGCCATCTTTCCGTACTATGGAAAGCACACCCTTTACATTTTGCCCTTCCTATAACAGGAAGTTTTCCTCAAAATACTCACAAAAAGTGTGTAACATTTGTCTCCCCAAGGGCCACCCCGAAAGAAAACATTGCAGGTTTTGCAAACTTTTTCGGCCTAAGACACTAAAGGAACGTAAGAATAAGCGCTGGGCCCATCACGCTATGCAGGCTGAAGCAGCTATGGATGTGAAGGGAGCCTCTAGCAAGGTCTGCATCCTAAGTGACGCCGAGAGTGGTCGGGACCCAACGGTTTTCGGCGTGCAAGCCCCCCGACTCCCATCAGGCAGGCCGGCGGTTCTGCTACGGAGACACCCGGTGTGTCTCAGCCACCCACACTGCACGCCACAAAAAGCACCCCATGGCCGACAGTTGAACACTTAGTCGATGGTTAAACCACATACAGTGCCAAAGGGAAGGTCCCAAAAATCCCTGTCGTCTGTGCCATCGCGATCTCATATGACAGGCCCCCAAAACAGATGTTCAAGTCTATTCGCGACACAGCGAATACACCAGACAAACCCTCGGGTACCGGTGAACATGCTACGAAAGACGCTTCGACAGCCCTTTCCAATAGCTTGAAAATGAGGGAGCTTATTAACAAACATGTCCCAGACACTCTGCTTAAGTCCAAGGCGTCAAATCAAAAAAATTCTAAATCTTCGACGCCCCTACTCTCTAAATCCCCTATTTTAAAGGATAAAAGCCCTCTCATCAGAGAGTATCTCTACCCCTGTTTTCACAGGTTTTCCTAGCTCCATCCAAAGGAAACCCATAAAAATTTAACAAAATAATGCGAAGAATGTCATGCTTTGTAGACTTTGATCGTCACCCTGATCAACTGTCCAACCTCCAAGGGCCCTCACAAGGCGAGGCAGCTAAAGACCAACATACTGCCAAAAAACATGACTAGACACTGCCCAGCCGAGCATTTCGCAGGACATGTCCCAGGATCTCTAATACATTGACACTTCAGGCTCTCAAGATCCCGGTTCACTAGCAGACCATAATAACAATTATGACGCCTACATCATACAATCTCTGGACCATCATGACCAACCTGTGGCTGACTCCCCTGTGGATAATCAGCTGCAGTATATTGAGCTCCTCCTAAAGGCTGCCGAACATTTCAAGATAGTTACCCAAGAAGAACAAGTGGGCAAAGATTTTGTAGAAGACATCCTTGGGGATAAAAGGTCTTCAGCACAGTTTATAGCACTCCTGACGTCCACACCGAGGTGCATTCAGTCTTCTCTACTCACCCCCAACCTTACAAGGGCAGTTACCCCGAAATTGAAAAGATGTTCAGGCCAGCCCCCTCCGACCCATTATACATCAGGGGTCAATTAAAGCCCAACTCTCTTGTAACTATCACAAGAAAGAGGGCGGGCATGCTCTTAGCCTCTGCTGAAGCCCCTCCTGACAAGGAAAGCAAAAAGATGTATACAATGGGCAGGAAAGTAGCTTCCTCGGCTGCATACCAAGTAAAAATAGCCAAGAACACCAGGCTCTTCGCAAGTTACAACTGCCATAAATGGGACGAGATCATACAACACATCGACTCTGTCCCAGAGCCCCTGAAAACACAGCTTTTAAAAACAGTGGCTTGAGAGTAAGCAGGTGGCCGACTGCATCTTAAAGTATCTGGACGCAGCAGATAATGCAGGCTGTATAGTAGAAGAGGGTACTCTTATTAAGTGCCATGCATGGTTAAGACAATACGGCTTTAAGCTGGAAACTCAAGCCACCCTACTCAATATGCCAATCGAACCAAATGCCTTTTTTGGGAAAGCAGTTGAGGAAGCACTGAAAAGTGCTAAAGAAGAGTGTGACACCCTTAAGTCCCTGGGACAGCTAACTAACAAACCTTTTGTGCAAAGAGACGCGTTTAATACATGCCAATTTTTCTAGGAAAAAACTCTCAACGGTCCGCTAATAGTCAGGGAGGACAAACTTCATATTGTAGCTTCTTGCAGGCGCAGTCCTCCAAGCAAAATGTTCAAAGGGGGCACAGAAGGTCTAGGAGTAGAGGCACAGCCTCCTCAACCAGAGGCTCCACCCCCAAAGCAATGACCACCCGATCGAGGTCCCCTCCCATGCATCTCCAGTTGGAGGTCGCATTTGTCAATTTACCAATGCATGGGAGGGGATCACGTCAGACAAGTGGGTACTTTTCACTGTGGTAGGAGGCTATTGCATAGAATTCATACATAGACCATCCAACCACACGCCAAGACGGAGACAAACAATGCAGGAGGAACAGTGCATTCTGCTAGAAGAGGTCAAAGCACTGCTGGGAAAGGACGCTATCGAGATTGTCCCGGCAAACCAGGTAAACAATGGTATCTATTCACCGTACTTCCTTGTGCCAAAGAAAGACCTTACAATGCACCCTCTCCTAGACCTGAGTCCTGCAAACACATGTCCAGTCACAAAAGTTCTGCATCACACTACAAGAAGTAATCCCACTGCTAAAATAAGGGGACTACATGGCAACATTGGATATGAAAGATGCATATTTTCATATTTCATTGTTCCCAGCTCACAGAAAATTCCTGCGCTTCAAAATAGCAAATCAACACTTTCAATTCTAGGTGCTTCCCTTCGGCATAGCCTCAGCTCCAAGGATATTCACCAAGGTATTGGCGGTAGTGGCGGCACACTTACGCAGACAATCAATCCAGTGTACCCTTATCTGGATGACTCGATGATAACCCGGAAATCCCCTCAAATTTGCAAGCGGAATACCCAAAGAACAATCAACCTTCTGTTCCAAATGGGGTTTTCAATCAACGAGGAAAAAATAGAGCCTCGTTCCAAGCCAAACCAAGCAGTGCCTAGGAGCGATCATAAAGACAAGAGGAGATAGTCTTCCCCTCAAACGAAAGAGTTCAGAACATACTGCTGCAAATACCTCATTATATTGCCAGTCGCCAAATAACTGTACACAAAGAAATGCGCCTACTCGGCATGACGGCTTAATTCATTTATCTAGTACCACACGCGCGGTGCGCATGCGCCCAATGCAGGAGTGGTTAGCAAAACAATGGTCTCATGCAAGCGGTCAGTGCGACGATTCTAGTGGTGGTTTTGCTAACCGTAGTACAAGCACTTCGCTGGTGGTCAAAGGAAAATCTGTTAAAGGGGAAAACCCTTTTACAATCCTCCAGTCCAAGTGATACTTTCAACAGATGCCTAATTCTCCGGATTGGGCAGCTCATTACCTTCACCACACAGCGCATGGCCTGTGGACACAGATCACAGCCCAGAACCATATCAACCTTTTCGAACTACTAGCGGTACTCAAAGCCCTACAAGCTTTCCAGCAGCATCTTACAGGGCAAACAGTGCAAGTACTCAAAGACAGCACCACTATAAACAAGCTGGGAGGCACATATTCTCCTACACTGTCCAGGCTTTCCAAAAAATGTGGAAGTAGGCACTCAAGCTGAACATGTTCCTAGTGTCTCAACACGTTCCAGGGGAACTCAATGGTAGACTCTCTAAGCCGAAATCCTCTACCCGAGGAACATGAGTGTCAACTCAACAGAGGAATTCTAGATGTCTTCCCCCCTCTGGGGTTATCCTCCTTTAGACTTGTTCGCCACAAATCTAAGCGATCAATGCCCAGACTTCGCATCCAGATTTCCACAACCCAGAATCTTGGGGAAAGTCCTGTGGATGAGCTGGTCGGAGAAATATGCTTGCCCTTTTCCCCAACACCACTCCGGAGCAGGATAGTGCACGAGATGCACCAGGAACCAGCTACTCTAGTCCTGGTTGCTCCTATGTGGGCGAGACAACCCTGGTTTCCACATCTGCTCAAACTGGTGATGTACGAACCAGTCAAACTCCTGTGCCCCTACAACATGCTATCCCAGCATGGGGGGAACGCATTCCAACCACATCCTCAGTCTATGAACTTGGCAGCTTGGCTCCTGAAGTCATAGAATTTGGACACTTAAAATCACCTAAAAAAATGTATGAATATCCTCAAGGAGGCACACAAACCCAACACCAGGAACTGCTACTTCAACAAATGGAAATGATTTGTAATATGGTGCCGATCAAAAGATGTAAACCTTATTGAGTGTACCCCATCACGCATTCTTCACTACATTCTCCACTTACTAGACTCTGGCCTAGTATTTAACTCTATTAAGGTTCACCTAGCGGCTCTGTCCGTGTACACCACTTCTCAAAGCAAAGTGTCTTGGTGGAAATTCCCTGTTTTAAGGCTTTCATGGAGGGAGTAAAGAGACTTTACCCAGCCATTTCCAACCTGCTTCCAGGTTGGGATCTTAATGCTGTACTCTCATTGCTCATGGGTCCACCCTTAGACCGTATGCACAAATCCAGCCTCAAACACCTAACATACAAGACGGCTTTCCTAGTAGCCATCACCTCAATAAGATAGGTTAGTGAGCTACAAGGTTTCAGTGCAAGACCCTGACAAAAGTGGTACTTGGAACACACCCTAGGTTTTCACCTAAATTCGTATACAAGTTCCAAGTTAACCTATCCATTGAACTACCCGCTTTCTTTCAAAATCCATCCAACTCGGCTGCGAAAAACCTCCATACACTGGATGTAAGGAGGGCAGTTCTTTACTATGTAAACAAGAAATGGCCGCTAAGAAAAACAGATCAACTGTTTGTCTCCATAGCACCTGGCAGGCATGGTGATCATGTTTCAAAGAACGCTATCTCCAAGTGGATAGTGAAATGCTTACAGCTCTGCTATTCCCTAACAAAGAAAACCTTGTCTTTCATACCAAGAGCTCACTCTACCAGAGGTACAGGAGCTACTTTGGCATTTATTGACGCCATTTGCAAAGCAGCTACATGGAGTTCCATACATGCCTTTATTTGCAGATTCACAGGTGGGACAAGCAGTGCTAAAATATCTGTTTTCTGCCTTTCCTTCTCACAACCCACCTCCTTCTCTAGATACTGCTCGCTAGTGTATGCATAGCATGTGATCTAAGCAGATCCACAAGCCTCAGAAGGGACACATTACTCACCATAATCGTATTTCTGATGCTTGTATCTGCTTAGATTTACATGCAACCACCCTCCCTCCCCTCTTGGAGTAGAGGGTGCATAGATGTTTTTCTGGCTTTATTGCTTATCTGCTTTATTTCATCTGCACTTGCGCTACCCTTCATGCTACCTCATGTCAGAAACAAAACAATCTGAGGGACCTCGATGTGTGAAGGACCATGGGTACAGTGGATGTCACACTAGGGATAGTATTACTGAAACGCCCTCTCGATGTCCCTTTTCAAGTTTCAAAAATAATGTAATACTCTGCAACTACCACTAGTTGTCGGCTTATGCATATCATGTGAATCTAAGCAGATACAACCATTAGAAATCTGATTACAGAGAGTAATGTATCCATATGTATTTTTTATGTTAAAAATCGGACCAAAACGACCACTGGGAGAATGCACGATTAATGTGCAAACGAGGAAAGTGACAAGTTAAAAACACAGTATGAGGGGTCCTTGAATCCATATGTCCTTGCCACTAAAGTTCTTAGCCCCTAAACAGAATTTGTCTTGGTTATGGAGATCAGTGTGTGATAGACAAAATATCCTTGTGTGACCAACAACAACACTTAATACATATTCTTCATGAATCATGCACTTACCGTTTTAAAATCCTTAGAGGGGGCGATTTCAGTCTAAAATGGGCCTTTCCTAGAGCTTTTTATTCAGGCAATATGACCCGGGGAGAGGGGCATTACCTGAGCGGTATTGCCCCCCCCCCCCCTCCCAGGATCATATTGCCATTAGTACCCCGGCATGTCATACCTGGGTACTAATTGCACTTTTTCTGGAGTCGAGAAACGGCACTGCAACAGTTTCTCGACTCGAGAAAAAGAAAAGTGTTAAAAAAAATTACAGCCAGGGTTCAGGAGAAGGGACTACACATATTCCCTTCTCCCTTTCCATTGCACCCATTGAACATTATGTAAAAAAAGAAACAAAATGGCCGCCATGTAATAGGGAGAAGGGACTACACGTAGTCCCTTCTCCCTGTCCATGGCGGCCAGTGGCGAAGGAACCCGGAGCTGCGGCGGTGACCCGGTGCATTGTCGTTCTGGTGTGGCCCGGGCAAGGGCCAATGAGCTTGCATTGTTCCTCGCCGGTTACTAATTGACCATAAAGATCACATCAGCTATGAGACGTTTGGGTATGGTCAATGCAGCTAATGATTCCTCAAGTTAATGTATGAGATTGGGCTCTTGAAGCATAACTGTAGCACCTCGCCTGATTTGCCAGGGAAATTTACATGTAAAGGATAAGTTTGTAGGTGCAGAACTAATATTATATTGCATGTATTCATGACTGGCCAAGTATAGTGGACATTAAGGTAATTCAAGAGAAAACGACTTTAATGGCCTTGTACCAACACATCTATTGGGTCACGTTGAACATGGGGGAAACCCTACAGTATTGCAACTGATGTGGGCAGCGTAACAAACGGGGTGACCATTGAAGTGGATGGACTGGCGGGTTTAGTCTTTGGCCTTTTATCCAAGAAAAATGAAGCAGAGTTAATCATTATGTTGAGGGGTCGAAGCGTTATTTTGGATAACTTTATCAAGAATCTTTGTCATTTGAAAGTTTCACTCACTACTGATGTGCTGCCTTCCCAGAATCATGCTGCCGCCCGATTTGAAAATGGCCGACGGCACCATAATGAGGCTGTTTGTCTGGTTGCCTAGCAATCCAGCCTTTAACTTGTCCAATCCAGTGCACCGGCAGGCGCAAGCCGGCCAGGCCAAGAAGGCCAAACAAAAAGGCCTTGTCTGCTTTGTCCGCGCTAGGGCCTTGCTGCTGTGTCCCGTTGCTCTACTTGAGATTGCTGCGTACACCTTTCTGTCTTGCCAGCCGGAGGTAAGCATGCACCATTCATGGTCTTGTCAAAGCCTGCCTATTTCGCAGCCTTCACGACCTAACGAGGCAGTAAATCGCTAGTAAAACATGGCCACGTCATAACCTCGTCTGCTGAACTTGTTATGACTCTCAGCCTAGTTATAAACTTGATGTTAGCTTTTGCTACTGTTCTGTACATTGTTTGTCGAGCGT
Source organism: Ambystoma mexicanum (assembly GCF_040938575.1). Taxonomy (NCBI): domain Eukaryota; kingdom Metazoa; phylum Chordata; class Amphibia; order Caudata; family Ambystomatidae; genus Ambystoma; species Ambystoma mexicanum. The sequence goes on from NC_090921.1 coordinate 991,230,252, forward strand.
TTCTACAATTCTCCAGCATGGGGTCTGGCATGGATTCACATGCTCATGAATATTCCCCGTCGTCAGGCTGGGAATCCTCGGTAAAGAAAAATTCACTATCAGTTTTGTTTCTGATCTGTCTTTCTTAGTAGTAACCAATCACTGATCTCTGGGTCATACTGCCCCCAGCCAATGACTGCCCTCTCCCTAAGCCCCGCCTCCGGCAGCCATCCTCAAATTTTTACCGCACGCTCAAGTGTTGGGAGTCCTCATGTTTAGCTCTAGAGTTTTTTTTACTGCATTTTCACATTTTTTCAGGAGATTTTCTCATTTTTTAGGTTTAATCGAGCATCAAGCTCCACCGTTTCTACTTCCGATAACGGGGACCCGTTTCGGAATTCTTCTGCGCCCCTGAAGGGTGAAGTTTTCGTCGAGTTTACACTTCTTGGAGGATTCCGGAAGATCTGTGGCCTACCTCAACGGACATGGCCCAGGACAAAGGAAGCTCGACGCCCGGATCCAAGCTGTTGAGGAACTGCCCTCGATGCGGATTATATAACGTTTTCAAGGAGGACGAGCATTCGCAATGTCTCTACTGCCTCCATGGGGACAAGACGCACATGGAGAAGGACTGTGCCTTCTGCAAGAACCTTTCGGAACGGACCAAACAAGATTGTTGTTCCCGCCTCGCCTCCTGGCTGGAGAAGGGCACAGCAAGTGAGAAGGCGAAGAAGAAGGTTGAGCGGGCTTCTAAGTCCTTTGAGGGTGCCCTGGCAACGGGGGCCCAACAGAAGGCCAAGCACCGCGAGTCTGCAGGCTCCGGGAGCGCCGATAGGTCGGGCTCTTCGGTTGCCAAGCAGGGTGCTACTTCCCCGGCACGTTTGACCACGAGCCAGCGCTCTGGTTTGGGGAAGAAGTCCAAGAACCCGGGTAGGCCGCTGGAGCGGACCCGGTCGATCTCGAAGGGGGAGCGAGGCGTTGACCCTCCCCTCAAGGCGAAGGCCCAGGACGCACCTAAGGTGGTGAGGGCCAGCTGAGACTACGCCAATGGAAACGGCCTCTGGGCCCAGAGTATCCCTGCCACCGCGGAGGGAATCCTCTTTCCAGCCCACCGCCAAGACCCCCGTGAAGCCCCCGGAAGAAAAAGAGGGGGGGGCGGTGGCCGCTACAGACTCGGAATCATCCTCTGAGGAGGAACTGGTGGAGACCGAGAGGGGCCTCAACGAAAGGTCCATAGGCAACGAGAGGTTCATAAACCTCAACGAGAGCTTCGAGAAGGTTCGATCCTAGTGGACAGTCCCTGCTGACGTGATCGAAGATAGCGACGAGGAGGACGAACAGGGCTCAGTGGAACGGCCTTCCCGTCCGTCGCAGCCATTGCCCGAGCCCCAGGATAGCTCGGCGGCCATTTTGTTGGCAATCCAATCCTTATGTACCGAGAGAAGGACGAGATTACCACGGACCCCGACTGAGGATCCAGAACCAGGCCCGTCAGGAAACCCTCCGAACAAGCGGAGAAGAGTCCACCCCTCTCCGCCCTTCGTACCGCGAGGCCGATGGACCCATCATCCCCCTCGCCGGGAGAGGATATGGCGATGGACGACGACGGCGGCGATGACACAGCAGACATCCCGTCGCCACCCCCCCGCGGGCATCCCCAGCCGACGAGGTTGGCTCTTTCCACGCCATGATAACCAGGGCATCCGAGCTCTTGCAGCTCTGCCCTGAAGAACAGAAAAAGGAGGGGTTTCTGTACCAACGACGAGAGGCTAAGAGGAAGACGGTTCTCGTGGTGCCTTTTCAACGATATCTGGGATGAGGGACTTGCCGTCCTCAAGAACCCTGCCACAACACCCGCCAAGAGGGACAGGTACGAGAAGAAGTACCGAGTCCACGATGCCGCCCCCTTGTGCCTCAGAGCCCAGCCCACGCCGGACTCGGTCGTCTCGGCAGTGGCTAAGAAGTAGGCAGCGGGCGCGGCGTCTTTAACTTCCACGCCGGACAGCGAGGGCAAGAAGTTGGACTCTATGGGATGAGGGGTCATCTCGTCAGCGGCGACGACGACGATTAAGGCGGCTAATGCCTTAGCGATCGTGGCCCGCTACGACAGGGAGCTCTGGTTCAAGATAGCTCCCCTGCTAGATTTCCTGCCTGATGAAAAAAGGGCAGAGGCCCTAGAAATGCTGGAGGAGGGCGAGGTGGCGTCGGATCACGCCATTACGGTGGCAACGGACATTGCCGATACCGGATTTTGCCAACTGGGCAACAGTTTGCCTCCGACGACGAGGATGGCTCAAGGCAACAGACTTTCGCCAGGACGTCCAGACCAGAGTGTTGGACATGCCGTTCGACGGCAACAACCTCTTTGGTGAGGCGGTGGATGAGTCTCTACAGGCCATCAAGACCGACTCGGAGACGGCCCGGGCACTTGGAGTGCTTTAGCAGCGACGGCCCTTTTGGAGCTCTGGAGGCAGACAGGGTGCCTCCAAAGGATCCAGCGGTGGCTCCTCCTCCTACCGCCAGGCGGCCCGCTCCTCTTCCCAGGAGGCCTACAGAGGTCGCGGCAAGCAAGGGGGTTCCCGCCGTCGTCGCCAAGGAGGCCAAGGCGGCAAGGCCGCGTCCAAGCAAGACTGACCCGGCCGGGTGGTCGGGCCCCCACCGAAGCACCCCACTGGGAGGCCGACTAACGAAGTTCGTCAGGGTGTGGGGGGTCCATCTCCACCGATCGTTGGGTGTTGGACACCCTGGCCAACGGGCACTCACTAGAATTCCTAAAGAAGTGCCCTCGCATTCCTCCCGTGGACAGGAAGGAGAATCACGTCCCTCAACTGCTGTTGGAGGTAAAGGCGATGCTCAAGAAAGGTGCCATCGAGCTCGTCCCCAGGAGGCTCCGGGGCTCCGGAGTGTACTCAAGGTACTTCCTCGTCAGGAAGAAGACAGGCGGTTGGCGCCCCATCCTAGACCTGCGTCGGTTAAACAAATACATCAAGGCGCAGAAATTCAGGATGGTCACCCTCCAGCACGTACTGGGACAGCTGGAGGAAGGCGACCTGGAGGATGCCTACTTCCACATCCCCATTCTAGAAAGTCTCAGGAAGTTACTCAGGTTCGTGGTTCAAGGACGCCACTACCAATTCAGAGCCCTACCGTTCGGATTAAAGTCAGCACCCAGGGTTTTCACCAAGTGCCTGGCACCAGTGGCGGCGCGGCTGCGCCTGCAGGGGATCCACGTCTACCCCTACCTGGACGACTGGCTAATCTGGGCAAGGTGAAGGGAACTCGCCGTCGATCATACGGCGAGGACCGTCCGGTTGCTCACGGAGCTGGTGTTCTCCATCAACTACCCCAAATCCCACCTGGTTCTGTCAAAAGTAGCACTGTTTTTGGGGGCGAAGCTCGATACAGTGCAGCAATTGGCCTCCCCTTCAGAGGAGAGAACCAAAACCATCCTGGGCAAGGTACGGCGATTGTTAGCCACGGACGTGGCCAGGGTGAGGTCCATCAAGTCCCTTCTCTGGATGATGTCCTCATGCATCTACCTTGTACCCCTTTGCAGACTTTGGATGCGTCTGCTACAGGAGTTCCTCGACGCCCTCTGGGTTCAGGCGGGGGCTGCTTCGAGGACAGGATCCCCCTCGACGAGGAGTTCCGTCGGGCGATCCTATGGTGGGGCACCCGGGCTCACCTCACGACGGGCACGGACTTCAAACCCCCGGCGTTTCAGGAGACGGTGACTACGGACGCCTCTCTGGCAGGTTGGGGGGCCCACACCGGAGATCTCCACGCAAGAGGCCTTTGGCTCCCGGAGGAGAGGTCTCTTCACATCAACATCTTGGAGCTCCATGCAGTGTTCTGGGCACTCAAGTCGTTCCTCCCATCCCTCAAGGACAAGGTGGTGAGGATCTTCACCGACAACACCACCACAATGTTCTACATACGGAAGCAGGGAGGTACCAGATCCCCAGTCCTAACCAAGGAGGCCCAGGATCTGTGGCACTGGGCCGTCGCCCAAGGTATGTTTCTGGTTCCCTTCCACCTGGCAGGAATAAAAAACACCATTGCCGGCTCACTCAGCAGGGAGCTGCGCTCGTGCCACGAGTGGGAACTACGCCAGGATCAAGTGGATCGACTCTTCCAACGATGGGGCAAACCCCAGATCGACCTGTTCGCGACGGCGACGAACTCCAAGTGCCAGAGGTTCGCCGGCAGGTTCCCACCTTGTGGAGCATGGGCGATGCTTTCTCGTTCCCTTGGGATGGCCTGCTTCTATACGTGTTCCCTCCGTTGCCGTTGCTGCTCCGCCTCATCAGCCACCTCAAGATGTCCAGGTGCAGGATGATCCTCATCGCACTGGCGTGGCCGAGGCAGATCTGGTTCCCGGACCTTCTGGACTTGTCAACGTCCCCACCAGTCAGGCTGCCGTTGGACGCGGATCTTCTCTCCAGAGAAGGAGGCGCCATTCTACACCACGACCCACACTCGCTGAACTTGCAGGCCTGGCTCCTGCAGTGCTAGAGTTTGGGGGGTACGATATCCCGGCTGATTGCAAAGACCAGGGCGACCTCAACGCTCAAGTGTTACGGTCATAAATGGAAGAGGTTCTCTGTCTGGTGCCGTGCACAGATGATTAACCCTCTGCGGATTACGGCCCCTCAAGTGCTGCCGTACTTACTGTCGCTGGCCAAAGCTGGACTGGCTCACGCCTCCATAAAAATACATCTGGCTGCCATCTCCCGATTTATACCAGGACTACGGGACGGGCGTCCTTGTGGTCTCATCGCCTGGTAAAGGAATTTATGAAGGTACTATTCCGTTCATTCCCGCCGGTGAAGGTCCTGCCCCGGCGTGGGAACTTAATGCAGTGCTGACCAGGCTCATGGGAGCCCCATTCGAGCCTATGCACTCGGCGCCCTTGAAGTTCCTATCATGGAAGACAGCGTTCCTCGTGGCCATCACCTCTGCACGACGAGTGGGAGAGATTCAGGCCCTATCTTGCAAGCCTCCATACTTGACTTTTCATGGCACAAGGGTAGTGCTTAGGACGCACCCCTCCTTCATGCCCAAGGTGCCGTCGGACTTCCACCTCAACGAGCCCTTGGTGTTACCAGTTTTCTTCCCGTCGCCTTCAACGCCGGCCGAGAGGACTTTGCACTCGCTGGATGTAGCCAGAGCGCTGAAGTTCTACGTGGACCGCACAAAGAGTTTTCGGAAGACGTCACAGCTATTCATGAACTCTGGATCTGTGAATCAAGGGAAGGCTCTCTCGAAGACTTCCATTTCCAGATGGCTCTCCGGCTGCATCATGCATTGTCACCGGTTGGCAAACCGACCGCTGCCCGGCCGTCCGAGAGCCCATTCGACCAGAGCGATCGCTGCTACCACGGCGTTCCTGTCTGGTGTACCCCTGCTGGACATCTGCAGGGCTGCGATGTGGAGGTCGACGCACACCTTCACAAGATTCTACTGCGTCGATCGGGACTCCAGGGAGGAGTCCAGGGTCGGCCAAGCAGTGCTGCGCAACCTGTTCGCTTAAGGTGAGCCTGGTGAGGAGGTAAGAGATGCTTAATGTTGAGTTGTTGTATTGCTTAATGTTGAGCCTGTTGCCACCTCCCGTGGTTGTGCATGTGTATACTGCTATGTATTCTTTTATTCATGAGCATGTGAATCCATGCCAGACCCCATGCTGGAGAAGGAACAAGTTACTTACCTGTAACTGTTGTTCTCCAGCATGGGTCTGGCATGGATTCACATGCGAATCCTGCCACCTACCCCTCTGCGGCTCTTCACTTGGTCATACTGCCACTTGGCGTGCTACCAAATCTGAGGATGGCTGCCGGAGGCGGGGCTTAGGGAGAGGGCAGTCATTGGCTGGGGGCAGTATGACCCAGAGATGAGTGATTGGTTACTACTAAGAAAGACAGATCAGAAACGAAACTGATACTGATTTTTTTCTTTACCAAGGATTACCAGCCTGACGAAGGGGAATATTCATGAGCATGTGAATCCATGCCAGACCCATGCTGGAGAACAGTTACAGGTAACTTGTTCCTTGTACTGCCTCTTGTAACCTACGGCTGGCATTGTTTGCCTGTATTAAATTCATTTGTTGTACCTTGTATCAGGCGGATAGCGGTCTGCTTATCCGCAGGGAAATCATTAATTGTCACTGCCTTACTTGTCTCTTTGTGCATAATGTATCTGGGCAACTAGAATAAATTGGCCATACGCATGAGTAGCCACTTAAGGCCTTACATATCTGCCACTGATGTAGACTAAGTTTAAAACTATTAACCTGACAATCATCTCCGAGGACTTTTTAGTTAGACGTATATTCTTTCTTTTATTGTACAAGCATACCTCACAATAGTAATTGCCTTTGAATCATTTACCTAAATTACCTGATTTGTTACTAATTATCTGGAGGACAATACTCCCTTCGTGCTAGAATGCATTCCACTGTATAGTTAACACTATCCTAACACGACTTGTCTCTTACCTCCAGAGCCAGCTGACCGTCTCATTCTTACTATGTATTCTCCTTAGTGCTTCATTGTAAAACTGGTGCTTGCTATACTAGTGGATAGCTATTTTGACAGCTGTACACTCCTTTACATGAGTCCGTCGCTTACCATGTCCACTCCTACTTGACAAACACACTGGATTAAGCCAACCACATTTTACCACCCCTTAATCATTGCCTCCAGTCGTCATCTATTAAACCTATCACCTTCCTACCAGAGCAAAAATGTGTAATCAAGCATCATAACACAGATGCTGCCACGTCCACTGGCTCAGAAGGTACCTTATCCCTCATCCAAGGATTTAAAAGCTCTGCCACCACACTACTACCTAACACTCCTTGTGCTATTGGAGCTAGAAATGATAGGCTTGGCTCTAGATTTACAGAAATCCACTCTCCACAGACTAGCCTTCGCACTGAATCCAGACCTTCACGTAATAACCCTACCACCAAGACTAACCACATAAATAAAATCATAACTAGTCAGAAATACCTCCCTACCAACGTTTCTAACACTGATACCCCACCTATCAAAGGTGCCCTAATCAACGCGAGATCCATTGTAGCTCATGCCATTGATATAGCCAACCTGATCATTAATAAAAAATTAGACTTCTTAGCTATAACGGAGACATGGCTCCACGCTGCAGCTGGGTCATCTCTCTTACTTGCCATACCCGAGAACTATACTATCATGAGAGCAGATAGAGAAGTTTCTACCGGAGGCGGTATTGCCTTTATTGCTAAGTCTAAACTAGGCCTCAGAGTATCTACCTCTCCCCAAACCCAATCGTGTGAACTGCTTTCGGTGAAATTCCCCATCTCTAAATCTCGTACTCTAACAGCTCACTTAATCTATAGACCTCCAGGTCCCATCGGCTCCTTTGAGGAAGACATCACTACCCTAATTTCTGCTAATACAAAACCTACTTTGCAAATACTAGTGCTAGGAGACTTCAACCTCAGTCTAAATGACACTAACGACCAACACGCATCGGCTCTTGCGAACACCCTCACTGAATTCGGCCTCACCCAAAGAGTCAATCAGCCAACCCATGATAAAGGCAGAACCTTAGACTGGGTGGCTGATCTCAATTGTGAGTCAGCGATCACCTCTATAGAAGCGCAGTCGTGGAAGACCACTACCTAGTGTCCTTCACTATATTAGTAAGTACACTACCCATTAAGACTAAGTTAATAGTCCCCCCTCTCCTCACTAGGAACAAACGAAATATCACAGTAGACAGGTTAATGCCGCATCTCTTAAACCCTTTGCCAGCTACGACTGACCCAGTTACCCTAGTGGATTTATACAACTCCACTCTTGCATAGGCCTTCGATATCATTGTCCTGCTCAAAGTCCGCAAAGGTAAACCTAGAGCCCACCTGAATTAATGCTTCACACCTCCTAAAAGCCTTGCGGGCAGAAAAAAGGAAAATGGAAGTCCAGTGGAAAATCCTCCCCACTAAGGAGAACAAATGTAACTTGTTTAACATCTCTGCAAAATACAAAGCTGAAATACTAATGACTAAACGTGAGACCTATAATGACCGGCTCAATAAAGCTAATTCTAGTACTAAGGAACTCTTTATTATCCTTAGAGAAATGGAAGCACCTATTCCCCCCGGCAGACACATACACCAGGATCAAGCATGTGCACTAATATCCAGAATGCACTGTCCAGCAAAATCTCCCTCCTCTAAACAAAATTCTTACAGAAAAACCTGAACCTTCCTTCAGCAGGCACTGCTCAAAAAGTCCTAGATCAAACCCAAAAACCTCTCCTGCGTTTCAAATTTGCACAAGCCACTATCCAACAGATGGAAAATATCATTACTTCGCTCAAACCATCAAGATGTCAGGGAGACATCTGCCAGTCCAGATTATCAAAGAAGCGGCCAGAGACCTGGCGCCTTTCATCACCACATTAATTCATTGCTTCATTTCGGTCATTTCGTTCCGAAGGACGTGTGGGTCTTGCCACTCCTTAAAAAAAAAAAAAAAAAAAAAACTTCTCTGGACCCGGCCATCCCAACTAATTACAGACCGATCACCAAAGTCCCGTTTTTACTTAAGATCGGCTCTGATAGATTTAAAGACCCAAATCAAGGAAATCAAAGACAATAGGAAACTTGCCCTCCTTCTGTTATTAGATTTATCAGCTGCCTTCGATCTGGTGGATCATAAAGTGCCATGCAAACACCTGTCTACTGCGGCTCATTTCTCCCAGGAAGCTACAGCATGGATCCAATCATTTCTAAACAATAGTTCTGAGAGTGTTCTCACCCTCAGCAGATCCTACACCTATTACATGTGGGGTACCTCAAAGTTCCTGCGTGTCACCCACTATGTATAATGTCTTCACAAAACCGCTGTTTGATGACCTTGACCATCTGTGTGTCACCTACACAAATTATGTAAATGACACCCAGATCCTCATACCACTTACTGGAGACTATACCGACCTGGCCTTAGTAAACAAGATTTATCTAATCATTCAGGCATGGATGGCCACTCACGGCTCTGCCTGAATGACGATAAGACGAAGCTCCTAATCCTAGATGCTTCAGCCAACATTAACAAACTCAGCAACAAATACTCAGCCTTTAACATTGACGGTATTGACATTAAAGTCGCTAAGGAGGTAAAAACCTTAGGTTTTTATCTAGACTCAACTTGCAGCCTAAGCAAACAAGTTAATGCTTCTTCCTCAGCAGCAGCTTATACTTGTAAACTGATACAGGCCTGTAAACCATACCTTTCCACAGAAAGAGCCTCAATCTTATCCAAACTTGATTATTGTAATGCCCTTTTCTTAGGCGTGAACAAATACATTGTCTATAAACTCCAAATACTGCAAAATAACACACTTAGAACTGCCCTCTGTATACCTAGGAGACAACATATCTCTGTGGCTAGACAGAACTGGCTCTCAATCAATGACAGAATTCAGTTCAAAACTGTCTCTCTCACCTACAAATGCCTAAATAATTCTGTCCCGCACTATCTAAGGGAGAACATTTTCAAAATACCTTCTAAAAGTCCCAACAATGACAGCCAACTCCTTCTGCCTCATAGTCCCTAATTTTAATCTGAAAAGGGCAGGAAGCAGAAGCTTTCCTGTTAGGGCCGCCCAATTATGGAATTTTCTTCCCATCTCTTTGAGAAGGACCAGTCATTCTACAGTTTTAGAAAAAACACCAAAAATTGTCTGTTCTCTAAGGACTCCTCCTGCACTAGCACGGAATAATATTGCCTGTTGCTATGTAAATTATTGATGTGAGGAATATCACGCATGTACTATATTGCCTGCTCCCTGTAGGATTTCTGTATACAATGTCTGTAATTATTTGTATATAACTGTTATATCTCTTTGTGCAAATGAAAACATGATGCCTGTATATAATGACTGTAATATTCTATGCCACTGAAAACTGTAACTCGCCTGTAACGCGCCCTGCTACCTAAGGGTTCTGAGCGCTGTATAAATAAATAAACAAACATAAACAAACAAATGAAGCAAACTGGTATGACAAAGAACATAACCTTGCTAGAATTGAGCTCTTAAAAACATCTTCACTGTTTATATGGACCCCCAATCTCTTTGCTTTGTTTTTTAACCTGTTCTGACTTCTTGAGGGGCAGTAAAGCCTTCAGCTTCACTTCCCCTGCCTTTTGCTCATTTTATTATGGGGGAAACTGTCCTTCAGGTTATCACAACTGGAAAAAATTTTCACTATCAACTTAGATTTTCTTTTTAACATTGCACACAGCATTTTACAATGCAGTGCAATGGGGATACTTTTGTATCACGCTAGCCTTTTACACTTGGGATTTTTTTTGTTACTTTATTAGGTGCATAAAGGCCAGCTGTTGGCAGCGGATATATTTTTACAATTTTTGTGCTATTTCTAGTGTGCACGTTCGCATTTACTGCGTATGGCTACTAAATGTGGCTAGTACCCTAAAAAGGCCATACCACGAGATTTTCACTTGTTCTTTGTCCATTTTGTAGCTTTTCCTTTTCCTGCCTTGCCAGGTCAGGAAATCCAATATAAAGTCATGCACTTACTGGTAAGTCTGCTGCTTTTGCAGGCTAATGCTGCCTTTGAGTGTGTGTGGGGCCCAGGAGGAGAGTGAGACTGTCTAATCCCACTCCAGGTCTGTGGTGCCAGCGAGTCTGGGTGTGGGGCACAAGTGAAACCAATAGTTGTCCATCATTGGACAACTGCTGGCTGTTTGGTGTAGATCCTTACCATTGGTGGTGTTGGACTTACTTCCAGGTTAGATTTTGGGAAAAGAGGACTCCTCCTGCAGCCATTTCTTCAGATCATCTTTGGAGCCAAGAATCCCCTGTAGATGAACAGTCGGCTGAAGATACAAAGAGGACCCTTGAAGAGGCCTGGCATCCCTTCTGCATCTGACCCAGTGAAACTCTGTTGGACTACCTCATCTGCGAAGGCCCTTTGCAGTGCTTCAACTTCTGGACTGGTGGAACCAACCAGACGGAACGTGTTCTCGAGGATCCAGCTGCCATGATCCTATGAAAGTGTCCCTGGACCACCCAGTGGACTGTCGAGTTATCCGGTGTGCTACCTCGCTATAGCCATCGCCATTCCACTTTTGTACCCAGAACTTTGGTAGTGGCCAGCTTGTGGGCTTAAGTGGCCGTCTTGCCAAATTTTAGCGTCCCAGCCTCAAGGGATCCTGTCCTGGAAGAGCTGCTGCAACCGCGACTGGAAGGAAGCCTGCCGTAGTCTCTGTGCAGTGGCAGTCACTAGAACTTTCCTTCCTCTGTCCTGGGAAGTGTCCTGAAAAGGGCTGAATCAGTCAATCCTGCATGTCTTCATCTATGGCGAAGGGTTTCACTCTGCTCCTGGACCCGACCGGAAGAATCCTTGCACCCACAGCTCCTGGGCACCTCTCACTGGAAACAACTGTGGGAAATCCAGCCTCCAACGAACCTCCCCCTAACCCATCCCCTCAAGTCATCTGATTGCAGGGGGGGTGTTAGTCAACGCAAAGCATTTGTCTCCCCCTGCCCTCAGAGGGTAACATTGAGTACAAGTCTTTGTATCTTGCCATTCCACTAAATTTTGGCCATTGAACTTGGGTAGTACCATCTGAAAGATATGAATACATAATTACTTACCTAGTAACATTGATGGATTTCCATAATCTGGCCTGGTTGGCAGATTTTAGGAGGCAATCCTAGTTCTAATGAACAAGGGGTTAGCCAAACCCAATCAAGGGAAGCATGGAGAGTGCTCAAGGCTTAATCTCAGGAGAAAGTGAGTGGGGGCAGGGATCCACACTGAATCCCCATAGTCAAGCACACAATTCAAAAGAAGTATACAAATATATGTCCAAAAACACACACTAGAAAATCAAATAAGCAGGTAGTAATATCACATAATGCTCAATTATCAACAATATATAGTCACCTTTGGTTCTTAGAAATGCATTCTGTAATGTCGACCACAAAACAAATGCAAGTAGTGATGCAGCGCAATGAAACCCGTTCACAAGAAGGATACCCTCACTTTGAGTCCAATCCCTATGATGTTTTGGGCCCTGTGCCCAAAAGTCACAAAGCTTCTTCTTAGGAGAGGGGACTGATGTAGGAAGAGTTCTTGTGGTGGTGAAATGTTTCAGAAGATAGTCAACAATGTTACAGGTCAGTAAATTATACTCCTATCTTTTAGATACAAGCTTTTAGATGAGACGATCAAAAAGCGATGGAATAGCCAAAGTTTATTCTAAGGAGAACAGGGGCAGGCGAATGTCTTCCGATTACTTGCCCTCCTGACTCTTGATTTCCCAGACTCGATGGGTTGCTTGAGGTAGGTTTTCCTGCCGTTTGTTCTGGTGCTTTAAGTCTACGGATTGCAGGACCAAGGATTTATTTCTCCATTTGACTGTCACCCGAGACGAAGACAGCAAGCAGGATTCACTGATGCAGGACTCTTCTGGACACCTCACAGGACACTGGGAAGCGACCTCCACTGAGGTCACCACAAAGCACCGATGACGGGCGTCTCTCCAGTCGCAGTCAAATAAGACCTTCTAGAGCATGATCCCTTAAAGCTGTGAAGCTGAAACTTGGCAGGAAGGGGACTTGTGGCATGAGTTCCGGCAGCAAACATGGAACAGCGACTATTCTTTCTACCGAGGTAGCCCACTGGAGAGCTGGTCAGCACTGCATGGTCCACAATTCTGAGGGCTGGGGACAGCTGTAGCCTCAAAACGCGTTGTGGTTGGTTCGACCAGTCCAGGTCTGCACTGCAAGATCTGCTTGGGGCCTTTGCAGATCATGTAGTGCAGCAGGGCTTCACCGGGCCAATCGCAGGATAGGATGCCAGACCTCTTTGGGATTCGTCGACGGATATTCAGTCATCTGCTTGTCTTCACAACACAGGATACTTGGCTCCAACCTGAACTGAAGTAATGGCTGCAAGAGTCCGTCTTAACTTAAATTCTGGCTGGAAGCAAGTCCATCTCCATCAATGGTAAATATCTACACCATTCAAACAGCCAGCAGTGGTGCAATCCTGGGCCTACTGTGGGTTTAACTAATGCCCCACACCTAGACTCTCTGACGCACCAGATGTGGAGTGGGACCGAACCGACCCACCTACATCCTGGGTTCACACACACCAGGCCAGCAGTAGCTTGTGAAAATAGCAGCTTTCCCGCATGAATGCATGCCATATAAGGGATTTCCTGACCTGAGAAGACAGGAAGAAGGCCAAACAACAATGTGACCAAACGAGCAAGAAACGTTGTGGCACGGCCATTTTAGGGCACTAGCCACTTTTAGTAGCCACACTCGGTAAACGCAAATGTGCACATTAGAAATAATGCAAAAATTGTAAAAATGTCATTGCTACCGCCAGCTTGTCTTTAGGCACATATAAAAGTAACCAAAAGTTCAAAGTGTAAAATACTAGGATGATACAAAAGTATCCCCACTGCGTTGTAAGATGCTGGGTGCACTGTCAAAAAGTTACCAAAAAGACAACGGGGATACATAGTTGTCAGTACTGATAGTCTAAAGGATTGATCAGTTTCCCCATTACAAAATGAGCAAAAGGCAGGGGAAGTGAAGCTGAAGGCTTCAACTTCACTACAAAAAGTGAGGACCGTTTGAAAAACGGAAGCAGACAGTTTAGGGGTCCATAGAATAGGGAGGGAAAGTTCCTAAAAGAGAAATATTTCCCAACACATCTCTTCTTTTGAACAATTACTAACGCAAGTAACCTATCTGCTACAGATAGGTTGTGGGGAGAAGCATGATGGCTTCTGTGACTTGTGGGCACAAGGCCCCATTCCTAGGGATTGGACCGCTGAGGTTAGAGAATATCATGTGACTTTGTTCCATCTGTACTGCATCACCTTCCTTACAGCCTGTGCTGATTTAAGTCATTGAATGCATTTTAAGAACCTATGGTGAATGTATGTCTATTATTGAGTGTGGTGCGATATCACAGGCTTGTTTCATATTTTTGTGTTGAGGCCTAGTATACATATTTGTATTGTTATATATTCCTGACTAAATTGAATTATTGTGTGCTTCAGTGTATGGACTCATTGTGGATCCTCGCCCTACTCTCACACTCCTGGGAATAGCCTTCACTGCTCTCCAGTACTACCTTCATTGGGGTTTTGGCCAACCTCTGAGTTCCCATATTCACTATAACTAGGGTGGCCCCTAAAATCTGCCCACAAAACCAGATTCTAGAAATTAATCTTAGCAGTAAGAAATATCGAAAAAGGATATTAGACCGGGTATACAGTGCTAAGCAGATAAAGCATGGGACAATCGGAACCTGGTGTGGTCATTGAGAATGATCATTCCAGGTTTTCGATATTGGTGGCAGAAGGAGTGATGGATCTGAATGCAGTTAAGGGGTTTAATCATATATTTCAGGAACATGACTGAATTACGCATTTGTCTACGCTATGATGGGGTGATGTTGGATGGTTCAATTTCGGTGTGACCAATCAGATGGGTATACCACCCAAATCATTTTTATTAGCTAATTCTTTTAAGTAAAGGAGATAACATCCCCATGGACCTGTACAAATCTGGCTCTCCTACTTTTTATTTATATATAGTTTACTCATTGACATTTGTAGGGATCTTTTGATCCCTTTTAAGTTGTTAAACACTCTATATTCATGCCCATTTTCAAGAAGGGGCGACGTGGAAATAATCCTACCACCATCCAATTTCGTTACTAGATGTAGTCTCAAACTTTTTGGCAGTGTATAATAAACCAGGCTTGTGTTGGTCTACGATAAATGACCCAATACCTGCAATTCACTTTGGTTTCCATGAAGGACTGAAGACTACTGAACAGGCCCCAAACCTACTATGGTTGACTAGTAAATACAGTGTTGGTTACAAGTCACCAGTTTTTTTTTTAAGCCTTTATGAATGTATTTGGTGCCTTAGACTGTGCGAACAAGAGTCGGCTGTGGGAACACTTATCTGCAAGAGGGGCTACTGTTAGATTGGTCTGGTGAAGAGATGTTTAGGAAGCCAACCTAGTTAATGAACAGGGGAAAAAAGTCTCAAAGGGTGAGCCTGGTAAATGGTCCACAATGAGTCGACAAGGTAAGAAATCTAAGATTACACTTGCGCAGTAATAAAAATTCTATTCTGGTGCTTGTGGATCTGCTTAGTCACATGCTGTGCATATAGTCTGACAACTAGTGGTAATCGCCGAGTATTGCATCTTTTTTTCAAAGATCGAAAGGGATGTCGACATGGGTGTGACTGTAACACTAGCCCTAACGTGATGTGTAGTGTACCCAAAATCCCTCACACTTAGAGGTCCAACCAGATTGTTTTTTTCCACCAACCTAGTTGGTCGCTGATGCAGAACTCGTAAGAGTTTTTCTGAGGCTTGTGGAATCTGCTTGGATCACATGCTGTGTATAGGCCGACATCTAGCGGAAGCTGCGGAGTATTACAGTTTGTTTTTCGAAACTCGAAAATGGACATCGACACAGGGCGTGCCAGTAATACTATCCCCAGGTGTGACGTCCACTGTACCCATGATCCCTCGCGCGTCTAGGACCCTCAGATTGTTTTTTTCCGCCATACTGGTCGGAAGCATTCCGCGGAGTTCCCTGGCGTTGGCCATACTTTACTAAAATATTGTTATATTTCCCCATTTCTCCACCCCAACGTCGAGTCACTGCATCCACACTCGACGCCGGCCCGGAGAAAGAATCGACCGTTGAGAGCTGCACGACGGATTTGGGCTTCGGAAGGCCTCTGGCCTCGGCCCTGCAAGTAGGAAGAGTGGGGGTGGACATACTCTACACTCTTTTGGTATATAGGTGCATTCTTATATATTCCTACACTTATTAGCCCGCTGCCACAAGGTGTGTATGGAGGGTACCCCTTTCCAATTTTGCCCCAAGTGCAACCGCAAGTACCCTTGGGTTGACAGGCACGCCACGGCAATCTCTGCTTACCGAGGGACCACCCCTAGGCTAACTGCAGAGCGTGTAGTAGGTTCAAACCGAAAACACTCAAGGACCGTTCGATCAAGCATTGAGCCCACCACGCCAGGCGTCAAGAGGCCATGGCAGCGGAGGGCGCCTTCAGCGATGGCAGCGACGCTGTGCTTTCGGACGGCAAGGGGAACGTGGCGCCAATTGACAGCCAAGTGCAAGTCCCCGACATCGGAAGGTCGTCCGGCAGGGCGGCTATGTGGAAGACCCCCGGCTCCACAAGCGCTACCCACAGCACTTCCACAAAAACATGAAGTCCAACCGAGACTCGACGCGCACGTAGAGTACTCGGAAAGAGCCACATAGAAAACGGTCTGAATCGGTGTCCTCTGGGCGTTCTCGATCTAGATCGCCGCATGACTCCAGGCAACCATCCACTGTTGCCAGATGTGCCTCACTCCCCAAGGTAACGGAGGTTTGATAGTCATAAGACGAAACCGACCTCTATCCCCAGTCCGCACTCCAGGAGTTGGCGTCAACAGGCCGCGCAACGGCTGCTCCCGAGTCCCAACCGCCACTATCCAGAGATAGGGACACTACCCCCGAACCTCAGCGCCAGGCGTCGAAAGGCTCCGGAGGGGCGACAAAACAGGGTAAACACTCCTCCACACAAGGGGAAGGGGAAAAACAACCGAGGAAGCAGTCTCAGCCTCCTTCCACACCTCAAAAACATTCTACCCCACATACAGATGGGCAAGTCTGTCTTCTGTTATCCCAAAGACCCCTGTTCAAACCAGTAGGTCTAGTCTAGATAAGACAGGGAAAGGCCTTCAAGAAAGAATCATTCCCAGTTCAAGAGAATGGTCTACTGATGACCTAGACAGTCATGTCAAGGATGTCATCATTGGCAGATTTCTACGCCAAAAACCCTGAACACTTTCTCTCTTTTACCCCTGACGGGTCAACTCCCTCAGCCTCTAAGGATCCTATACCCCCAAGTAAGAAGTCCCGGGTTGAAGCTCCTACTTCAGACCCCTTCAGTATACAGCCCTATTCTCAATATCAGGGAGATCCATCCCTTTATGAGGATCTAGATTTGGGCATGTTGGAAGAACAAACTGGGACGGGCTACTATGGGGATGACGAGGACCAAGAGGAGGACAACCCAGAAACCTACAGGCTAGATTCCCCAGTAGATAAAGAACCCCCGGTTACCGACTCCCCTGTTGATAACCAGCCTCTCTTGAATGAAGTGCTGTCCAGAGCGGCAGAACACTTCCACATTGACACCCAGGCTGCTCAGGAAGAGAGGGACTTTGCCGAGGAGTTAGTGGGATAAAGGAGACCTGTTGCCCAGGCTGTCCCTATCCTTAAGTCAATACAAAGGAGGATAGACCCTTCCCTTGTTAATCCCTATCTCACTAGGGCGGTAAACCCCAGAGTTGAGAAGCTTTTCAGGGCAGCTCAAACAGACCCACTGTACATAAGAGGGCATCTGAAACCGGACTTCCTGGTAGTTACAAACACCTGTAAGAGGGCGGGAACACCCTTGTCATCGTCGGAAGCTCCTCCCGACAAGGAGAGCAAGAAGATTTATGGCTTGGGCAGGAAAGTAGCCTCTACTTCCGCCTACCAGGCAAGGATTGCCAACTCCACCACCCTGCTGGCAAGTTACAACTGCCACCAGTGGGAAGAAGTCGTGGCACTCAGATTCCACCCCAGAACCCTTAAAAAGCCAATTGGCACGAGTTTCGGCAGAAGGAAGAGCCATGTCCGGTTGCATATTAAAAGCAACCTTTGATGCCGCGGATAACGCCGGCAGATTGATAGCAGAAGGTACTGTTATCAAAAGGCATGCTTGGTTGCGACAGTCTGGGTTCAAAGCCAAAACCCAGGCTTCATTGATTGACAAACCGGTGGAGCTGGATCTATTGTTTGGAAAGACGGTCAAGGACGCGCTGAAAAATGCCAAGGACGAGTATGAGAGACTCAAATCCCTAGGCCAGCTAACCAATAAACTCCCAAACCAGAGAGGGAATGGCAATTTTCGTCGCCCACGCAGACAAAATTCCCAGAGAGGGTCTAACTATTCCCAGGGGCAGGGTACACAATGGAACAACAGCCAGCAGTCTACCCAGGGTTATGGCAGGGGTAATAAGAGAGGGCGTGGTAAGGGTAGAGGCAGCCCCAGTAGAGGCGGCGGCACGCCTCCACCAAAACAGTGTTGTTCCGTTCAGGGTCCCTTCTCACACATCCCCAGTAGGGGGACGCATTTCCAACTTCACCCAAGCTTGGGAAGGGATCACTTCAGACAGATGGGTGCTGTCCACAGTGTCCGCAGGATAATGCATAGAACTGTTAGAGCGTCCCCAAAACAACCCTCCACGACAAAAATACATTTTTTTGCCCACCAGAAGATCCTCCTCGAGGTGATCGTCAATCTTCTAGCAAATGACGCGATAGAACTTGTCCTGGGACACCAGGTAAACAAGGGTAGTTATTCAACTTACTTCCTTGTGCCAAAATAAGATTTGACAATGCGCCCAGTATTGGATTTACGGCCTGCAAACAAGTATGTCAAGCCCCAAAAATTTCGCATGACTACTCTCCAAGAGGTAATCCCCCTCCTAAAAAAGGGGGATTGCATGGCAACATTGGACATGAAAGATGCCTATTTTCATATTTCCATGTTCCCAGCGCACAGAAAGTACTTGCGCTTTAAGGTGGACAGTCGGCACTACCAGTTCAAGGTACTGCCCTTCGGGATAGCCTCGGCTCCAAGGGTATTCACGAAGGTTCTGGCGGTGGCGGCAGCACACCTAAGTAGGGAGGCAATCCCGGTGTACCCTTACCTGGACGACTGGCTCATCATGGGGGAGACCCCAGTAATTTGCAGAACAAACATTCAAAGGACGATCGACGACCTCTTCGAATTGGGCTTCTCAATAAACGAGAAGAAGTCCAGACTGGTGCCAAGCACCTCGAAACAGTTCCTAGGAGCTATCCTAGACACGCAAGAGGGGTTGACCTTTCCATCAGAGGAAAGAATTCGGAATATACTGCTGCAAATTCCGCAATATCAGGCCGGTCGCCAGATAACGGTACGCAAAGCAATGCGTTTGCTGGGTATGATGGCGTCATGTATTTACCTGGTCCCCCACGCGCGCCTGCGCATGTGTCCCATGCAAGAATGGTTGGCGAAACAGTGGTCTCAGGCAAGTGGTCAGTGGGACGATCTAGTGGTCGTTTCGCCAACACTGGTACTAAGCCTTCACTGGTGGACAAGAGAAAATCTCTCCAAGGGGAAACCCTTTTACGATCCCGAGATACAGGCGGTAGTCACAACCGATGCATGCCTAACAGGGTGGGGAGCTTACCATCTCCACCACACAGCTCAGGGTCTCTGGTCTCACTCAGTGGCCAAGAATCACATCAACCTGCTAGAGCTTCTGGCAGTATTCAGTGCGCTTCGAGCGTTCGAGCCCTACCTGCTGAATCTGTCAGTGCAGATCCGGACGGACAGCACTGCAGCCATTTTTTACCTAAAAAAGCAAGGAGAGGCTCATTCGCCAAATCTGTCCAAGCTTTCCCAGAAAATTTGGACATGGGCACTCAGACGGAAGATCTTCCTGTCATCTAAACATGTTGCACAGGATCTCAATTCTCTGGCGGATGCTTTGAGCAGAGATCCCCTCCCAGAGGAACACGGATGGTGTCTACACAGAGAAATCGTAGAAGATATTCTTCTCTCAGTGGGGTTTCCCCACCATAGACCTATTCGCCATAAGCGAAAACAGTGCCCAGGATTTGCATCCAGGTTCCCCCAGCCAGACTCCCAGGGGAACGCCCTGTGGATGAACTGGTCAGGAATGTTTGCGTATGCTTTTCCACCAACACCTCTCATCAGGAAGGTGGTCAACAAGATGAACAGAGAATCAATGATGCTCGTCCTAGTTGCTCCCATGTGGGCGAGACAACCGTGGTTCCCACACCTACGCAGACTAGCGGTGTGCGAACCCATCAAACTCCCGGGCTGGTACAACCTACGGTCCCAGCACCAAGTACAAATAGTGCATCCTCAACCCAACTCAATGAACCTAGCAGCATGGCTCCTGAGGTCATAGAGTTCGGACATCTCAAATTACCACAGAGATGTATGGACATCCTAAAAGAATCTAGGAAGCCAGACACAAGGCACTGCTACTTTGACAAATGCAAACGATTCGTTATCTGGTGCCAGAATAAGCAAATCAACCCAGTTGATTGCACTCCTTCCACAGTTGTCACATACATGCTCCACCTGCTGGATGCAGGACTGGTATTTAACTCACTGAAGGTACACCTGGCAGCGCTGTTAGCATACACCACATCCCATAACAAGGTGGTGTGCTGGAAGATACCAGTGGTTAAAGCTTTCATGGAAGGAATAAAGAGACTTAACCCCTCCCATTTCAAACCCACCACCAGGATGGGACCTTAACGTGGTACTATCTAAACTCATGGGCCCCCCATTCGAACCCATGCATAAAAGCAGTCTCAAACACCTGACTTATAAGACGGCCTTCTTAGTAGCAATAACCTCTATAAGAAGGGTCAGTGAAATTCAGGCTCTCAGTGCAGGATCCATTCTTTACAGTTTATAAAGATAAACTGGTTTTACGTACACACCCTAGGTTCTCACCTAAGTTTATTTCTAAATTCCACCTGAACCAGTCCATCGAGCTTCCGGCTTTCTTCCAAGACCCACAAAGCTCGGCTGAGGTGAAACTACACACCCTAGATGTGCGTAGGGTGGTCCTCTACTATGTAAACAAAACCAGACCGCTAAGGAAAACAGATCAACTGTTTGTCTCCGTAGCTACAGGCAGAGAGGGAGATCGTGTCTCTAAAGGTGCCATCTCTAAGTGGATTGTTAACTATATCCAGCTGTGTTACTCTCTTTCTGACAAAACTCTGCCTTTCACGCCAAGAGCCCACTCTACAAGAGGCATTGGGGCCACTCTGGCTTCCATTGCAAATGTACCACTTGACACCATTTGCAAAGCAGCTATTTGGAGCTCTATTCACACTTTTACTCAGCATTACTGCATTGACACCAATTCCAAGACAGATACTCAAGTGGGACAACCGTTTCTAAGACATTTATTTGCTCATGACCCTTCTCACATCCCACCTCCTTCTTCTAACACTGCTTGCTAATCTATGCTCAGCATGTGATCTAAGCAGATTCCACAAGCCTCAGAAGGGATACATTACTCACCGTAATCGTATTTCTGATGCTTGTATCTGCTTAGATTCACATGCGACCCACTCTTCCTCCCCTCTAAGAGAAGGCGCATGGATGCTTGTAGTCTTATCTATCTGTCTGCTTGGATTATCTGTACTCACACTACTCCTCATGCTACCTCATGTCAGTAAAAATACAATCTGAGGGTCCAAGACGCGTGAGGGATCATGGGTACAAGTGGGCGTCACACTAGGGATAGTATTACTGGCACACCCTGTGTCGACGCCCATTTTCGAGTTTCGAAAAACAAACTGTAATACTCCGCAGCTTCCACTAGATGTCGGCCTATGCACAGCATGTGAATCTAAGCAGATACAAGCTTCAGAAATACGATTACGGTGAGTAATGTATCTCATATTGCCCATCTACTATCACGGCCTACGGTTGTTAAGTCAACTTCGCCTATCATCTCGACAGCTGAAAGCCTCAACGCTTGTCGGCCAGTCAGACTTCGGCAGAGCCTTCCGAACCCTGTAGTTCGGCGCCATCCATGCAACCACCACCACCGCAGCATGTGAATGGGCATAAACCCTCTTCTGGTACGTGGGGTTCCCTTAAAACTTCCACCACTGGTGCGTTACCATCCAAAGGCACTGGAACGCTGAAACCGGCGGTAGCATCGATCGCGGCAGCGCCTACAGATGTGCCAAAATCCTCTAGGCTGTCGATAATGCTTCCAAAGCTCTGAGAGAAGCTTTTGGCTACTGTTTTAACCGCTGGGAACTCCAGGGAAGCCCCCTCTTCCCGAGGGGACTATTCTGAGGCCTCCTGCCTGTTTCTAAGGCCTTACATAGGGATTCACTCCGTTCTGTGTGCAGCTCATACCCCCTCACCTCCCTCCACCCCCCTCTCCCCCGACACATCAGCTTTCTCAGAATGAACCAGGGAGAGGTTTGAGGAGTGTATGGCTAAATTGGCCAACAACTTTTTGGACCAGTAGGACAATGCCTTGAAGAGACATAGGGAAGTCGACTCATGCCCCATTCCCTCTACATCTCGGAAACTTCCCTCGCCGTTGCCCAGTTTCCCTCTTTCGAGGAACCACAGGAACACCACGTTAATATCTTTGGGGATCACCCTGAGAAACCCGGGTCAGGATGTTTCTTATGGAGGTTTTGACCTTTATGACCAAGACCCGTCTATCAAGACCAAAACTGGGATCAGGCGTATGATAAGGGCTGTTGGCACTCAGCACCGCATAACACTGACCCAGATGTCATCTGTCTAAATCCCCCCACTACTATTCTGCAAAAAGATTTGTCACCAGTTGACGGCCAAATGCTGTTTAACTCTCTTTTAAAAAGAGCAGCTGACCATTTTAAGATTGCTACGCACAAAGCCGCCCCTGACTCAGACTTCGTGGAGGACATGGTCAATGAGAAAGCTCTGGTTAACCAAGCCATTCCCTTATTCAATTTTCATTAAAAGACGTCCGGCTCCTTCCTTACTCTCCCCTTCATGCCTCTGGGTCAGGTGCGCAATACAAATAAATAAACAAAACTTCGCTTACACAGGCAGTTAATCCCCGTGTGGAAAAAAATATTTGCTGGGCATCCTCTGATCCCCTCTACATTAGGGGCCACGCCACACTGGACTCCTTGGTCATAACCACGATTCGCAAGTGGGCAGGGGTACCACTGTCCTCAGCAGAATCCCCTCCAGAAAAGGATTGTGAAAAACGTGACGCCCTTGGTAAGTGTGTCAACGCCTCTGCAGCTTACTCCACGAGGATTGCAAAAACCACGCTCCTTGTGAGCTATAGTCATGTTCATTGGGGCCTAGTACAGGATGGCCTTCAGGAAGTTCGAGCCTACCCGATCACGCCTGCTGGCAGTCGTGGCGGAAGGCAGACAAGTTACCCAGAATATCCTAACGAACACTCGGCTGAAACCGCAGGGCACACTCTTGCCCAGGGAACCCGCATGAAGCGGCATGCCTGGTTGAAGAACTCTGGGTTCAAACCCAAAACACAAGCCTCCTTAATTAATAAGCCGGTGGTGGAATCCAACCTATTCGGGAAAGCAGTCGAAGATGCCCTGGAGACGGCAAAAAAAAACGAGACATTAAAGTCACTCAGCCAGATCTCGGCTAAACCTTTTAATCAGCACTGCGGCACAAATGCCTGCCGGTCCTTTCGTAGCCAATCCTTCTCCCGCTCACCCCATGGTCATTATGGCTCGGGGGAGGGAGGTGCCCCCTGGTCCTCGGGACAGGGTTCCTCTGGCAATTTCCAGTATAGGCAAAGTGGCTCTTGTCGGGGTAAGGGCAGAGGTAGAAACTCTGCTTCCAGAGGCTCCCTGGCCTCCTCCAAGTGACTCGGGGGTACGGATACCATCCCATGCTTCCCCGGTCGGGGGTCGCCTGTTACAATTTTTCCATGCTTGGGAGGGGGTCAGATTAGTGGGTACTAAAGACAGTCACTCACGGGTACTGTATAGAGTTCCTCTGACCACCTCGTTACCAGCCACCAAGAAGCAGACACCTGTCGCCAAAGCACCTGCGCATCCTGCTGGAAGTAATTCAGGTCCTGCTGGAAAAGGGCGCCATCGAAGACGTCTTCCCTTCTGCAGGTAAACAAGGGTATTTATTCAGTGTACTTCCTTGTACCCAAAATGGATCTCACCATGCGCCCTGTTTTAGACCTGCGCCCTGCAAACAAGTATGTCAAACCTCAGAAGTTAAGGATGACAACTCTTCAGTAGGTAATTCCACTTCTGCAGCAAGGGGATTACATGGCCACGTTGGACATGAAAGACGCATGCTTTCATATTTCCAGCGCACAGAAAGTACCTCTGGTTCATGATAGAGGACACCGGATCATGATAGGGGACACCCGCTATCAGTTCAAGGTTCTCCCCTTTGGCATTGCCTCAGCCCCAAGGGGGTTCACAAAGGTACTGGCGGTAGTGGTGGCTCACCTACGCAGGCAGTCCATTCCAGTCTATCCCTACCTCGACGACATAACAGGGTATTCGTACGGAACATGCCATACAAATGCCCAGAAGACAATAGATCTCTTCAACCTAGGATTCTCTATCAACTAAAAGAAATCCAGCTTGACCCCCAGCCAAGTCAAACAGTTTCTGGGGGCTCTAATTCAGACAGGAGACAGGCTCGTCTTCCCCTCCAACGAGATGGTCCAAAACATGCTGTTCCAGAACCCTCACTATGTAGCCATTCACCACATGACCGTACGCAAGGCCATGCGGCTACTGGGGATGATGGCTTCTTGCGTCTTCCTAGTTCCTCTCACTCATCTGCGCATGCGCCCTTTGCAAGAGTGGCTCTCGCGCCAGTGGTGTCAGGCAAGTACCCAGTGGGACAATCTAGTGGTTGTCCCGACAGCCCTTGTTCAGTCTCTGCAGTGGTGGTCAAGAGAGAACCTTCTGCAGGTAAAAACCATCCCTACAGTAGAAGTCACTCTTGCCACAGACTCCTACCTGTCAGGGGTGTGGGGGGGGGGGCTCACCACCTTCAACAGACGGCACACAGCACGTGGTCTCCAGCAGTAGCGTCCAAGGACATTTTACTCCCTTCTTTGCAGAATGGGGCTTCCCAGAGATAGACTTGTTTGCCACTCTGGAAAACGCCCAATGCCCAGGCTATGCCTCCAGATACCCACAGAACCGCTCCGAGGAGAACGGTCTCTGGATAATCCACAAGATTTGCCTACGCTTTTCCCCCCAATTCCCCTTCTCAACAGAATAGTGCACAAGATGCACCAGTAACCAGTCACGATAATCCTTGTGGCCCCTATGTGGGCACGCCAGCCTTTGTTTTCCCATCTCATGACAAAGTCAGTCTAACCCCCCAGAAAACTGCCATGCCTTTACAACATGTTGTCCCAAGATCAGGGAATGACACTACATCCATGCCACCAAACACTCAATTTAGCAGCCTGATATGATATGGCATTTATAACGCGCCTATACACAAGTGTTTCAAGGCGCGACGAGGCAAGGGAGTGGAAACAGGGGAAGGGAGACAATGATCCTACTGGGCCAGGAGTCATTCAGATCGCGCAAGTGCAAGGGAGGGGAAGAAGGAGGAGGAGTGCGGGGAGGGAGCTGAAGAGGAAAGTGCAGTACATGGGATAGGAACAATAAATAAACAATAAATAAACAATAAAAAAAGTGTGGCCAGCAGGTGGCAAGTGAGAGGGTAAGTGCAGACGTCCGGTGTCAAATGCAGGAAGTGGGACCGTAGGGATACAGAAACAGTCACCAAGTGCGGGGGAGTGGATCTGGGCCCGAGATCTGGGGGTGGCCAGGTAACCAGTGCAGTTCCCGTGTCAACCAGGAAATCAGCAAGGGAGAAGAGGAGAAAAAGCAGACGAGAAGAGAAACGTTTTGAGGTGCTTACAGAACCGAAGATGATTTTCCTCAAGTTTCAGGGAGGCAGGGAGGCTGTTCCAGAGGAGGCCCCAGTCGAAGAGAGAGATCTACCACCAGCTTGTTGCTTGGAGAAGCAACTGACCCTGAGGGAATTGGAGGCAGATGAGCAAAGAGCTCGAGAAGGAAGATATTTAGGAAGAGAGAGTTGAAGGTATTGAGGCCCCAGGTCCCAGAAGGCCTTGTGGACGATGCAGAGGGTTTTGAACTTAATCCTCGCAGGCACTGGGAGCCAGTGCAGAGATTTCAGTCCTGGAGAGATCCGATCCCTGGGCTTGAGGCCAAGGACAAGTCTCGCAGTTCTGTTCTGGATAAGTTGCAAAGGGCGGAGAGTAGAAGCAGGTAGATTTAGAAAGAGGCTGTTACAATAGTCCAGCATGGAGAGAACCAGAGCTCTGGAGACAGTGAGATTCTGGGGGAAGGAGAGGAAAGGAAGAATACCTCTGAGGAGGTGTAGCTTGTAGTGTGATTTCTTAGAGACATCAGAGATGTGAGGAGAGAAGGAGAGTGTAGAGTCGAAGATGACCCAAAGATTTTTAGCCTTGCAGGTGGGAGCAGGAAGGGGGCCAAGAGAGGCCGGCCAGAGAGATACAGAAAAGGAGGGAGTGGGTGTGCCGATGAGGAGAATCTCAGTCTTACTGGCATTAAGGCAGAGGTCATTGGCGTTGCACCACTCCTGGATAGCAGACAGTCGGAGATGAGGGAAGTAGAGGAGGAGGCCGAGGGTAGCCTGAAGATGAGCTGAGTGTCATCCCCGTAGCACTGAAAGTTGGGGCAGAGAGCAGCTATGCGGTGGGGCAGGAGTGTCAGGTACTGGTTGAACAGCCAGGGAGAGAGGTTAGACCCCTGGGAGACACCACAAGTAGAGAAAAAGATAGCAGAGAGGAAGGACCCAAGTTGAACCTGGGAGGGTTGGTCGGAGAGGAAAGAAGTCAGCCACGCCAGAGCCTGACCAGTGATACCCAAGTTATCAGAGAGTCGGTTGAGCAGGATGGCATGGTTGACAGTATCAAAGGCAGAGGAGAGATCAAGCAAGATGAGGACACACAGGGTGTTGGAGTCAAGGTTGGAGAGCAGGTCTTCACGGATGTTCAGGAGAGCAGTTTCCGTGCTTCTGGCAGCTCTGAAGCCAGACTGATGGTCATGAAGACAGCCAACAGATTCAGTGTGGAGATTAAGCTGAGATGGCCAGTTTCTCCAGGAGCTTGCCCAGGAAGGAAGTGATGGAGATGGGGCGATAGTTAGCCAGGCAGGAGGGGTCAGCAGAGGGTTTCTTAAGAAGGGGGTGCACAAGGGAGTGCCTCAGGGCGGATGGGAAGACTCCATTGGCAGAGGAGTGATTGCAGAAATCAGCAAGGGCAGGAGCCAGGGAGTCAATGTGGTCCTTTATGGTTTTGGAGGAACAGGGGTGAACCTGTTTTGACAAGACTTTCATAGATCGGACTTGTCTAGAAACCTCATCAGCGGAGAACAGGGGAAAGGCAGAGAAGGAGAGGAGGCTGCAGAAAAGCCAGAGGAAGAGCAGGGGAAAGGGGTAGGGAGGGGATAGGAGGAGAGTAAGGACAGGATGTCCTGAGTTTTAGAGATGAAGTGAGAAGTCAGTGCCGTGCAGAGGGCCTGGGAAGGGACAGGAGAGGTAGAGACTGCAAAAGGATTAGCCAGTTCCTTGCAGATTTTAAAGAGTTCAGCCGAGTTGTTTGATGCCGAAGAGACACGGGGTTGGATATGAGCTCTCTTCTTGGTTAGGACAGAAAGGCGGTATTGCCTCTGGAGCAGGCGACAGGCCAGTTTGTCAGAGGATGTACATGAAACACGCCATTTCCTCTCGGCCAAACTGCACTTGCGTTTTATGTTGACAAGGTCGGAGTCATAACAGGAGTTGCACTTGGCTTTGGGCTTCAGGCGGATTCTCATGACAGGGGCAAGGATATCAAGAGTATCAGATATAGCAGAGTGGAGCGTGGAGAGGGCTGTGTCAGGGTGAGAGTCAGCCAAAGGGGAGGTGGGGGTGAGAAGGTGGCGGCGAAAGCCTCAGCTGACACGCGCTTCATGGGTCGGATGACCGAGAAGGTGGGTGGCAGTGATGGAGGTGGCTTGGCCTGAGGGGTAGGGAGGGTGAGGTTGGAGGAGAGGAGACAGTGATCGCTCCAGGAGAGAGGAGTGGAGAGGGGAAGGTCTGAGGAGATCAGAACATCCAGCGTGTGCCCTGCAGAGTGGTCAGGCCAGAGGGGAGAATGGTGAGTGAGAGAGAGTCACAGAGGTCACGAAAGAGTACAGAGAGAGGACAGGAGGCATCCAGGTGGATGTTGAAGTCCCCAAGAAGGAGGAGTTGAGTGGTTGAGGCCAGGAGTGAGGAGGAGAGGTCCGCCCACTCAGAAAGGAAGGAGAAGATCTGACCAGGTGGCTGATAGTAGCCATAATAAGGGAATGGCTAGGTCAGAGAGAGAGCCTGCAGACGAGGCATTCAAAAGAGGAGTAGGCCTGCGTAGGAATGACAGAGACAGAAATCCACTCGGGGAAGATCAGGGCTACACCCCCACCAGAGCGGTTGGACATGGGTGAGGAGAGGATCTTGTAGCCGTCAGGTAGTAGCGTGTCGAAGCTAGTGATGGAGCTGGCCATGAACCATGTCTCGGTGAGACCGAGGACATCAAGGTCATGTTCTTCAAGAAGGCGGCAGATATCGGAGGAGTGTTTGACAGCAGAGTGAGAGTTAAGAGTGGCAATATGGAGAAGGTTGCCATCCTTGAAGGACTTCCGGGGGGGGGAGGGTGTACAGGTCCGAGGTGCACCCTTCGGAGGTGTAGAAGGAGCCTGAGGCGTCTGTCAAAGAGGTGAAGGTTGGCCTGGGGGCCTTGCACCAAGGCGGTCCCATTAGAGTATACATTAATGATTACCTTAGAGGAGTGGAAGGAGGCCAGGAGGGCATCCCACCGGGTGCGACCATTTATGGGAGAGGAAGAGAAAGGAGAGCGCACAGAGACCATATGAAGGGTCCATAGGTCAGGTGAAGGAACGACAGAGGATGTTGGTGAGAGTTTCCTTGGAGGAGGTACTGGTGTAGGTGTCAGCTATAGGGAGGCCTGGGTTGGAGACCAGGATGTCCTTTTTAAACTACTTCCTACCAGATTTAGTGAGGAGAGCTGGATAATTGATAGAGAAGCAGTTGGAAAAGATAGAAGAGACCGTGAGTACCATAGAGTAGGTGGGAGAGGTGGAAGGGAGAGGGGGAGACACTAGAAAGGACAACTAGAGCAGACAGGACAGCGAGAGGCAGGCATTTAGAGTAACGGGACAAGACACGCAGGATTTAAAGAGATCACAAAAAGCACATTAAGACAGTAGGGGAGACACACCCAAGTTTGAGAATCCTGAATAGAGGGAGAAAGACCTAGGGTACACAGTGCAATTCTATAGTACTCAGATAGTTACATATAAAGAACTCAGTGGAGGAACCGCCTGCGGGTGGTAGGGGATAGGCAGGGCACTCCGAGGGACGGTGACTGGCAGCTGGTGTCCCCTGCGGAAACCTGCAGACACTTACTGGGAGCCTCGGGTAGGAGCTGCCCTTTGCCTAGTGGCCCTTAGCCTGGGGCTGCCGGGCAGGGGGCTGCCTGGGAGGGCCTTAAGTGGGAAGGGAGAGCCAATCAGGGAGGGGGGCGGGCGGGCAGACAAGGAAGGAGGCGGGCGGGCAGACAAGGAGGGAGGCGGGCGGAACAACGGGGAAAGAGGAACAACATGAGAGCAAAGAACAGGGGGGCAGGGAGGCACCAGACACAATTTTAAAACCCAAATGCAGGCCCAGGATGGTCTTAACTAGACGATCAGCCCAGCTGCAGCACCCGCTCACGCCAAGGTAGAAAATGGAGCCTGGCTCCTGAAGTCCTAGAGTCTTGGCACCTTCAACTCCCTCAGAGATGCATGGACATACTCAGAGAGGCACAGAAACCTACCACCAGACATTGCTATTCCAGTAAAAGGAAGTGCTTTGTTACCTGGTGTAATAGCAAGGATGTCCATCCTATCGATTGCTCTCCTAAAGACATTGTCCTTTACCTAACTCGCCTGTTGGATTCAGGACTGGTTTTCAATTCTCAGAAGGTCCACTTAGCCGCTCTCTCTCTGCGTACGTACACCACGTCCCAGAGCAAGATTTCATGGTGGTAAATTCCTGTGATTAAAGCCTATATGGAGGCTGTAAAGAGACTTAATCCCTCGATCTCCAACCCAGCTCCCGGATGGGACCTGAATGTTGTCCTTACCAGACTAATGGGACCTCCCTTTGAACCATTACAGAAGGCTAGCCTTAAGGCACTCGCCTACAAGACTGCCTTCCTATTGGCCATCACCTCTATATGAAGAGTTAGTGAACTGCAGGCCCTTTCAGTTCAGGAACCCTTTGCTACGATTCACAAGGACAATGTGGTTTTGCGCAGGCACCCACGCTTTGCGCCCAAGTTTATCTCAAAGGTCCTCGTGAACCAGTCCATCGAAATGCCCACCTTCTTCCAAAACACCACTAATTTTGCAGAAAGGAGCCTCCACACACCAGATGTGCAGAGAGCAGTGATTTACTATCTGGTAAAGACGAGGCCACTAAGAAAGACAAACCAGTTTTTCGTTTCGGTGGCAGCTGGTATTGAAGGGGACCCTGTCTCTAAATCAGCTATTTCCAAGTGGATTGTAAACTGCATCACACTGTTACACTCTTGCCAAGAGAGATCTACCCTTCATGCTTTCATGCCTAGAGCTCACTCGACCTGGGGCACAGGGACTACCGTAGAACTGTCCCTCTAGATTCCATTTGCAAAGCAGCAACCTGGAGTTCTGTTCACACCTTTACACAACTCTACTGCCTAGATGCACACTCTAGGTCTGATTTTCAGGTGGGACAAGCAGTACTAAGATATCTCTTTGCTACTGTTCCTTCACACATCCCACCACCTTCTCTGGGTACCGCTAGCTAGTCTATGCACAGCATGTGACTCTAAGCAGATCCACCAGCATCAGAAGACATACGTTACTCACGGTAATCGTATTTCTGATGATTCTATCTGCTTAGATTCACATGTGCCCACCCTTCCTCCCCTCTTGGAGTAGAAGGAACATAGACTTCTTACACCTTCTCTCTTCTGTACTCACTCACGCAGATTATAAGGCTCCCTCATGGCAGAAAATACAACCGGTGGGACCTCAACGCGTGAGGGATTTTGGGTACACTACATGTCACGTTAGGGATAGTGTTACAGCCACGCCCATGTCGACGTCCCTTTCGATCTTCAGAAAAAGATGCAATAGATGTTGGACTATATGCAGAGCATGTGAATCTAAGCAGACACAATCATCAGAAATACAATTACACTGAGTAATGTGTGCCATTTATTTATGGCCAAAGACCACACTATGGAAATCACTACACGCAGGTAATACTATCACACCACACTCATAATAAAATACATATATGCAGTCCATGTAGCAAGTACAATAAAACCATTTCCCCACAACACAATCTGGAAGGGGAGGCCATGGTTATTTACAATGGTAGTCCACAAGACTACAACCCTAACTTGGTAACTCCAATCCTAAATTGACTGGGGCCTTGTGGATGGGAGAATGGTTCCAAACGTCAGAGTAGGATGTATTCTTGTGAACAAAACTGTGCCTGGCTTTCGGAGGGCTTTGGGCAACAAGTTTTGCCTAAGCCAAAAAATGTAAAACTTTTCAAAAGTGTTCAAAACTTTACAGGTGGAGATGGCGGGGGGCGGGGGGGCAAGCAAGTATTGCTGTAACTCTCTCCTGGTCCCATACTGTGTTCTTTTGGTAAGCATTTCCTATGCCTAATGTGAGATTTCTTTCAAGTCAGTGCCATTACTATGCTGCTGTTCTTGAATGAAGTGAGAATGAGTCTTCAATCATGTTTGTTATAAATGAGCCCCCCTCCTTCCTTTCCCGTGGGTTGTGATCTGCAATGAGTTGTAAATTAAAATGCACTTTCTAGCAAGCGGTCCGCTGCTCATCCCACGGTGCTCGCCAGTGAATTGGGGGTAAACTTCTGTCAGACATTCCAGCCTCCTTAATTTCTATTTTCTATTATACGTGGTGATTGTGCCTGCTTTGATGAAGCTGTAGTCCTCATTAGTACCCTATATGTTGGCATATGGAGGAGGTTTGGCTAGGCTGACACCAAGCGTGTCTCTGCCATCATTTTAATGTTTGTTTTTCTTTACCAACTTCCCTTCTATTTCCACTATTCTTTTCTTAATGTATCCCTCTTTTTCTCTGCTTCTTTCTTCCATACCGTAGCCACGCAATTGCTCAGCGGAATCTTTTGATCTTTTTAAGGATCAATATTTCCACAACTGCGTCTAGTTTCTGCCATTCAAAACACCCAGTAGCAGGCCATTTGAATGGATGATCGGTATTATTGTGCCAATGAACATTCCATTATTCACCCATGAACCATGCCGGCTCTTTATTCATAGATACGGGGCTGTCAGAGGACTAGGGTAAGGAAAGAGGTGTGCGCGAGGTAACACATGATACTCCTACGTCCCGTCCCCTTTCCTCCATACTTATGGGAAATCTCTCCGTCCTGTGGGACGGGACCGGAGCACTTTGTAAAAAGCATCAACATTTTTCCAAAAATGTGTCCTTCCTCTCTTTCTTGCGCGGGGCCTGGCACGTGGCCGTAACCCCGCCCACCTTGGCTCCGCCCTGCGCATCGCCCATCAGTCCTTTTCTCCGCTTGATCGGGGCCGGACGCACTTGCATCCTCGGAAGATTTTCTTCCCTTTTTTCCTCTCTGCTCTGGCTCTCGCTAGCGTTCGTTATTAGTCTGTCTATGTCTTTCAAGTTAGACTTTCCAGATTGTTCATCGTGTCACTGTCGCTTCACGAGGGCAGATCCCCATCCTTTTTGTTTAGAGTGTTTGGGTCCGGAACACAATTGGGACTCCTGTTTTTTACTGTGACTCCCTTTCGGTCCGGGCACTTCAACGTCGGTTGGAGCGGTGGGAGGAGGTGTTCCGACGAACTCCTCCTTCGCATTATCAGGCGTTCATCGACGAGAAGAAAAAACGCCTGGTAAGTTCTTTACTTTTCAGAGCACCCAGGCCGGGGGATACCTTTCCGGGTTCCTCTCGGTCTGGGAGGGGCGTTGATCGCTCCGTCACCAGGGTTTGCATTGAGGTGCCCGTTGGGCCTAATAATTCTACCAGAGTTTTCTCCGAGGATCTCCAAAAGGGGCCTGTGAACACCCGAGTACGCTCCGAGGCCCCTCCTGTGGGGGCTGTTTGTAGACCCAGTTCTACTGAATCGTGGGGTAGCGCAGCTCGCTCTGAGGCCTCTCTGTCAGCATCCCTCAAAAACAAGACCGGGGTGCGCCCAAGGCCTTGGCTGGGCTTGTTGTTACCGAACGGATGTTTGAGGCCCGTGCAGATAAGGCTGTTACCGGGCTTGGGTCCGAGGTCCCTCGTTCAGAGGCTAAAGCTACCAACAGTTCTGAGAGGCCGGACAAGGCCTTGTCGGTGAAAGCGGTTGCTCACCGTTCCCGCTCTTGTGGTGACACGAGATCTGTTGAGGGGGCAAAGAAGCAAAGTTCTTCTTTTACCAGCAGTGCTGTGGTCCTTCCTTCGAAAGGCTAATTTAGCGGTTGGTATGTCTCAAAAATATTCCAGGCCTCATAGTACCGGCTCTGCCAAGGTTCCTTATGTTAAGGCTAAGATTACGCCATCGGCCTCTGGTGTAGGGCTCGGTCCCTTTGGTGAACCTAAGGTCCCTTGTGCGCATCCTTACCGGCCGGTTTATGATTGGAATGCCCGGATGCCTCTTCCGCACAATGTTTCGTTGCCCGCGGGGGCGGCACCTTTGATTTATGTGGATAGATCAGTGACTGGGTCGGTGTGGCACCCTTCCCCGTTATGTCCCTGGATTTGTCCACCTCATGAGAGGCCTCCTCAGGTTCCGAAACAATCTCCTGAGGACGCCTTCTTCGGTAAATTATGTGCACCGACCCCATGAGGGAACATTTCAAAGGGCTTTTCAAGGAGATATGTCCACCTGCGTCTCTGGCTTCACCCGTTCCTCCGGTGGTTCCGCCGGCGCCTCCTTGCCCGTGGTGCCTCCCCGGCTCCTTCCGCCTGTCCCTCCGTTGTCCCCAGTGGACAAGGCAGTGCCTGACATGGCTCAGCAGGATCCTGACCTGTCAGATGATCCTCAAGGCGATCAGGACAACGAGGACCTTCCCCGCTCTATCAGAGCCTTTCATGACCGGGTACTGGACATGATGAGTTTCTTAGATGTTCCGGTGCCCAAGGCACCCGCTCCGCAGGAGGGCGTGCTTTCTGGGGCGTTCACCCTGTCTCACTTGGAGCGTACCGGCCTGTTCCTGCAGAAGGACGTTCTGGCCGAGGTCCGAAGAGTCTGGGAAAAGCCACACTCTGGACTTTTTGTCAATAAGAAGATTGACGCACGGTACAGGCTACATTCCTCAGAAGAGGTGGCCCCGTCGTCTTGTCCGCCTCCCTCCTCCACAGTGGTGGCTGCGGCCACGTTGCAATCCAGACCTGCAGCATCCTCTTCCACGACAGCCACTCAGGTCTTGAGAAAGGAGGACAAGCTCCTTGACTCCCTAGGGAGAACATTTTTTGCCAACTCGGCCTTGCAGCTCAGGCAGGCCAACGCTGAGTTGATATTAGCGGGAGCTAACATGCAAATGTGGAAAGGTCTGTCGGAGTTTGAGGAGCACATCCCGGTCGAGAAGCTGGAGGACTTCAAAGGAGGCCTTTCCGATGCCAGGGTCTTGGCCCAGGATGATCTGGAGGCTGCGGCTCATCACGTAGACACCTCGGCTTGGGGCCTTATGCTGGGGGTTGATACCTCACCCGAGGCATGGCTGCATGCCACTAAATTTTCTAAGGAAGTGCAAGGCAAGGTGTTGGATCTTCCATTTGATGGTAAGGAGCTTTTTCATTCTTCTACTGATGTAGAGCTCACCAAGACCAAGGATAGCACTCGGACGGCTAAATCATTGTCTGTTCTGGTCAAAGCTCCTTTCAAATCCCAGAGACCGTTGTCACAAAGTCGACCCTCCTCTGGTTTTAGGGGCTTCCTCGACCGAAAATCCTGCAGAGTGGATACTCTAGTGGGGAATAACTGCCGTAGACAACAGCACACACGGTTTTTCTCTCGCTCCTCAGCCTCCTCAGCCTCCTCATCAGGTTCAGGTGGCACCGCCACCGATAAGCCTACCAAATGAGGGTTTTCCACGCTCGCACGAGACCCCGGTGGGAGGACGCATTGCATCTCATTGGGAGGCGTGGCAGACCATCACAGAAGACGGATGGGTCTTGTCATTCGCTCGAGCGGGCTTCCGCTTACCTTTACCCCCTACCCCACCCCTCAACCCTCCTTTTCAGCTGTCGGACTCACCCTCCCTCAAGGCCGAAGTTCAGAAACTTCTGGACCTCAAAGCTGTGGAACCCGTTCCCCTTGGGGAGCGAGGGGAGGGCTTCTACTCCCGGCTATTTACGGTGCCCAAACCCAACGAGGCTGGCCTGCGCACCATCCTAGACCTTTCCTAGTTCAATCTTTTCCTACCCCAAGAGAAATTCAAGATGACGCCCAGCCAGATACGCTCCTCCTTACAGATGGGCGATTGGCTCAGCGTTGTTGATCTTCCGGATGCGTATATGCATATCCTGATTTGGAATCCACACAGGAAATATCTCTGCTTCTTTTTGGGAGAGGAGCACTTCCAGTTTCGGGTGCTTCCTTTTGGACTCAGCTCGGCGCCGCGTGTCTTCACGAAGATGATGTCGGTGATTGCGGCCTATCTTTGTCTACAGGGTATCCATGTGTGTCCTTATTTGGACGACTGGCTCTTACGCAGCCCTTGTCCGCTAGCAGCAGCAGGCAAACTCTAGTCTCTTTCAGATCCTGTTCCATCTTGGGCTGTCGGTGAACTGGTGTAAATCCTCCATGACGGTCTCACAGGACCTGATTTTCCTGGGTTTTCGTTGGAACACAATCGACTGTAGAGTGTATATGACTGGGGACAGAATGGCAGATCTGTTAGCCACGTGTCAGATGTTTGCGCAGTCGGAGAGCATGTCAGCCTGGTGGTTCCAGAGGCTTCTGGGCCTCATGGCCTTGTGTGTACTGGCTCTTCCTCTTGCTCGTCTCAAGATGAGACGGACCCAGATGGCTCTTCGAAGTTCCTGGCGTCAGGCTGTGGACCCGGATTCCAAGCGGATAATGATTCCGGATTCCATGAGAGTGGACCGGATTGGTGGTCATCTCTCAGCAACCTGTCGTGAGGGGTGCGGGGTTTCAGGACCCAGCCCCCACGGCGATGATCACGACAGACTCCTCCCTTCTGGGGTGGGGTGCGACGTTGGATCTTCTTCAGGTCTCAGACCTCTGGTCACCTCAGGACAAGCTCCTGCACATAAATCTCTTGGAGCTCCTGGTGATCTTCCTAGCGCTCAGGCAGGGCGTTCAGACTGCTCATTGTCAACAAGGTGGTCCGCATACGCACGGACAACGTGGTGTCCATGTATTACATCAACAAGCAAGGGGGAACGAAGTTCTCCCCCCCCCCCCCCCCTTCGTGGACCTGTCCATCCAGATATGGGAGTGGGTCGTGCTTCATGGTGTCTGGCTGCTTGCAGTCTACATCCCGGGCTGGCTGAATGTCACAGCGGATGCCCTCAGCCGGTGGACAGTGGTCAGCTACGAGTGGGAATTGAAGGCAGAGGTCCTCTCATGGATTTTCTCGCGTTGGGGCACACTCTTCGCTACGGCGGTGAACAAGAAGCTTCCTCGGTATGCCTCCAGAGGGGGGCTGGGAGCCTCCTCTCTGGGGGATGCCCTCGAGATTCCATGACACAACATGAGAGCTTACGCCTTCCCGCCTCTGCCTCTAGTTCACTGTGCAATCTGGAAGTTGAAGAACTTGGTGAACTGTTCCCTTCTATTTGTAGCACTGTGGTGGTGGCCCGCCAGGTTTTGGTTCTCAGAACTTCAACACCTGTCGGTGTATCCGCCGATCAGGTTACCAGTAACTCACAATCTTATTCACCAGGGGGAACAGCAGATGTGGCACCCCTCCCCACAATCGCTCAGCTTGGCGGCATGGTGCCTGAGTTCAAGTCTTTAGAGCATCTGAATGTGTCTACAGATAACATGCGCATTATCCAGGCAGCCAGGAAACCATCGACCAGATCTCAGTACAAGAGTAAATGGCTCAGGTTCTGTCATTGGTGTTTGGAGAAGAAGTTAGATCCAAGGGTGGCCACGATTGACACAGTCCTGTCCTTCATGTCCTTCCTAGCAGAGTCAGGGGTTCATGTTTTGTCATGCAGGACTTACATTTCAGCGGTTTCCGCTTATCTTTCTACAGACCAGTGCTCGTATTCTCTGAGTAACCCAGTGGTTAGGAGGCATTTTGCAGGTTTGACAAGCCTCTACCCTCCGGTTCGTAGTCCGCTCCCGCCGTGGGACCTAAATGTTGTCCTGACAGCGCTGTGCCATAAACCCTTTGAACCAATGGCTACGGTGGACCTCAAGTACTTGTCTTGGAAGATGTCCTTTTTGGTCGCCATTACGTCGGCAAGGAGAGTGAGCTCGCTCCAGGCATTGTTGGTGGAGCATTCTTTCTTGGTCTTTCACAAGGACAAGGTAGTCCTTCGGACAAACCCGGCCTTTCTACCGAAGGTGGTGAACGAATTCCATCTGAATCAATCGTTCTCCCTACCAGTCTTTTTTCAGAACCCTGCCTCTGAGGCTGAGAGGGTTCTACACTGTCTTGATGTCCGAAGAGCTCTTAAGTTCTACCTGGACAGGACTTCTGAGCTTAGGAGTTCTTCTCAACTTTTTGTGACCCCTCAGGGCAGGCAGACGTCTAAGGCAACTATTTCTAGGTAGATCGCCGCCTGCATCACGGAGTCCTTCACCGTCCAAGGGCTGAAACCTCCTAAGGGTGTTCATGCACACCTGGTGCGGGGTAAGGCAGCTGTGGTTGCTTTTCAGAAATATGTCCCCTGGGTGTCCATTGCTAGGGCAGCTACTTGGGCCTCCCCATCTGCTTTCTGTAAGCATTATTGTCTCGACATGAGCTCAAGAGCTGACGCTCAGTTTGGTCAGGCTGTACTGAAAAACCTGTTTCAGTAAGGGGTATTTCCATCCACTCATAGTTCTTGTAAGGAGTGCTTGGGAATCTCCCATAAGTATGGAGGAAAGAGGACGGGACGTAGGAGTATTACCAGGTTACTCACCGTAGTGACCACCTTACTCCTAGTCCATAGTCCCCTTTCCTCCATACGCCCGCCCGCCGTCCCCTCTAATAAGGTTCCTCTTATTGCTAATGGGTCTTTGACCTGGCGATAGAAAAGGACTGATGGGCGATGCGCGGGGGCAGAGCCAAGGTGGGCGGGGTTACGGCCGTGTGCCAGGCCCCGCGCAAGAAAGAGAGGAAGGACACATTTTTGGAAAAATGTGGATGCTTTTTACAAAGTGCTCCGGTCCTGTCCCACAAGACGGAGAGATGTCCCATAAGTATGGAGGAAAGGGGACTATGGACTAGGAGTAAGGTGGTCACTACGATGAGTAACCTGGTAAATTATCACCACTCCCGTGTTCGCCTTTCACTTTCGGACAAAAGAAAACGAAAAGCCAGAAAGCCAGATATAGTTAGTTAAGACAGTGTGGCCAGGGATGTTGAGACAGGAAGATGGGAGCTACACCCTTATTAGACACCCTCAAGAGTCCCTAAGGCAACTATTAATCCAGCAAGCAAGAACAAGCACTCGGTGCCTGTTACTTAACCGCAAGTATGGTGGCTCCCCAGTTCACAACGAAGAACACTGTCCCATTCCGAAACAGATGTATTCAGTCAGCAGAGTCTGGGTCCCCCAGGAACGCTTCTCTGGCTGTGGACTCTTGACCAATGCCTGCTCTGGCAAATCATGGGAGAAATCAAATACCCACACCAGTGCCCTGGAACCTATAGTTCTCGTTTATTAAAGCAGATGCCACTGCAGTTAGTCATGATCAAGGGAGTACATTAAGAAATGGTCATTTTTCCGTCTTACAAGGGTTTAGCTAAATGCATAGATATTTGCTATTGCAGAGAAAAGTGCATATACATCAGAAAAAGCATGCAACGCTGTAGAAGGGCATGCTGGATGTCTCCTCTTCTCCGAGAATTCTGTAATATAAGCAGAATCGTGTACCTCTCCTTGAGCAGGACGTGCATTGCCAAAATAACATGCCTTAAACCGAGCCTATCCAGATTACATAGTAATCTTAGCATTGGTCTCCCAATTCAGTATATTTCTAAAATGGGCGAACACAGTTTACATAAGCACAAGAAAAACAGGGACCTGTTCACCTCGGAGCATAATTCTTTGCAGAGAGCAAATTAACTGTTTGAGCATGCTTCTGAATACAAGATGGATGTGCTTGAGTTTACAGTATAGTGTCTAAACACTATGAAGCCTCCTCCCTCCGTCATCAAGGAATGTATGGCGTTGGGAACCAAGACTAAGGTAAGTGGGGCGTTTTTCACCAGCAACTCCCTTTTCAGGTTTCTCCCTGCGTGTAACGGTTCGAGCAGCCCCTTTCCCACCCAGTAGGTGGGACTCCACAGACCGGAGTCCAAAACAGATTTACTATTGGGTGGGGGTTGTTAAGGAGAATTTTCATTTGTGTGCTTATTCCCTTCAACCTTGGAGACCCCAAGCTCTTTCGCTGGATTTAGGGCTTATGATTATTTCCTCCTGAGTGAGACAGACCTTTTTCTCACTTCCTCTTGTATTTTTCCTGACTGGGATTTTTGTGTTTTACTGTTTTATGGAGTCTCACAAACTCCATAGACATCTGCGTTTTTTATAGTGACACAAAGCACCTTTGGTGCAGTAGCACTGAAAAGTCCATTGGACTTTTCTGAATGTTTAAATACATTTTCTTGGGTGAACTACTGTTCCCAAGAATATTAAGATGATCCCCGTCTTACTTTTCTTTTTGTGGGCCCAGCACACCCCCACCCTATGTGGAGTGCTGGGCGGTTACTTAGTAATTCCTATCCCACTTCTCATGTAAATAAATGTTGTTACACTAACTTACTTTAAATGACTGGTGGCAGTGGTTTAATTGTACTACCAGTGTGCATCTTTACCGCAGGCTGAACCCTTAGCTGCAAAACAGCACCCATGGGTGTCCATTTTTCCAAGATGGCCCCTGTCTTCTTTTTTCACCATTTTCTGTTTTTCTCTTCTGGCTTCTAATCGATTAGTTGAAACTGGTTTGAGCCCTTTGTATGTTTTGCGTTTGGCAGGCTTCAGCCCTGAAACCTGCCCAGGCTCCAGTGTGTCTGGAATGGCAGGAAGTGAGGGTGTGCCTCTAGGTGTGCCTGAGTGAAACCAGGCCTGATTGGCCGGCTGGCTGCCCTGAAAGGACAGCCCCTGTGATTGACAGCATAGGCTGTTGAATGAATGGGAAATCGCATACAAAGCGAGGTATTTGGGACTAGAGGCAGAGTCGACCACTGGAGAGGAACATCCGAAGAAGATGTGGCAAGTTGCCAGCAGCACCATCAGTGCCCAGTGAAGCCCTGCAGCTGTGTTAACCCAGTTTTGATATCAACTGGGAAGACCTGTACGGGGCAACCTCTTCCCTTGGGCTGGTGGGACCAACTAGCCTCAAGACAAGCTTCCATTTGGTGCAACCCCTGGCTTGCTGTGGCACACCAGAGCTGCAGAAGCCCAGTGCCCGGGGTCCTGTGACCATTGACAAGTGCATCGTCTTGCGAAGTCCGAATCCAGCCAAATCTTCGTGGGCATCCTGAGGACTCCACAGCAACAGGAAACCTTGATCCAGAGTCCCCTCACCAGAGTCAAGGACCGAGGGAGCAAGCTTCTTCCAACTGGAGATATTCGTTCTTCATTGGCACTGAGGAAAATGTGCCAAAATACTTAAGTGCTGCTGAAACAAAAGAAATGCGTAGCTGAGGAGTCCCTCTCTGGATTACTGCTGCAGGAGCCCGCCAGACATCCTTCCTTTCGTCACCACTACCAAGGTCCAGGAATAAGGGTCTGCCAAGCTGTAGCAAGAAGGAATCCAGCTGGAACATTGTTTTCAAATTGCAGGTACTGTAGGGCTTGGGGTTTACCTTTCAGCCATAAGTTGTGTTCTATCCTGTGAAGTGCTTTTGTGCCATGTTAGAGTTGATACCAACTCTCTTGAACAGCTTGTGCTCGCTACAAAGTAGCTCACTTGAGTTACTGCGATTTCTGCTGAACTTACTAAACTTTGTCAAGACTTTACCTGAGAAGAAGTGCATCAGAACTATTGACTTTGTCCATTATCTTTGACTGTCCTGGCTCCCTAAAGGCACCCTCTAACCCTATTGGCTTTGGTCGTACTTGTTTTCACATAGGTTATAATTGTGGACACTATTATTGCTGGGATAAAAGTTCATCTGCCTCCCTTTGGGAGACTAATTGTTTTACACTGTGGAAAGTATGTTCAAAATCTGATTCCAATCTTTCCTTCCTTTACAACTCAATAACTGAATTGGTAACTGAAAATAAGTTGAATACTGACCTTAACTGAAGTCACACCCGTGTGCTGGAAAATGTGTTGGCATAAAGTATGTACCAACGCTTACTGTCCTTTACAAACTGAATCCAAACTTTGAATGTTACTAGTAGATAAGACTTTTTAAAGAATGCTTCTTTAAACCTTGTGTAATATTATAAATAAATATGTATATATAACTTTAAGTGTGTACGTGTTACTTGGCTACTTGTAGTTACTGGTTTCAATTGTACAGCTCTACAACTCACATTACCCATTTTAAGCTAAGCCTGGCTGCTCAGTCACACTACCAACTTGTGTAATAAAGGCTTATATTAAAAAGTGTGTTACCTAATACCAAGAAGATAAGTTTGTTTGTTTATTTTATTTCTATAGCGCTGCGGACCCGGGAGTAAAAGGGCGCTTAGTACAAGTTACAAGGCACAATACATGGTAATAAGCAGTAATAGTTGAATAACAGATATATACAGAATATACAGACAGTGGAGGTAATAGCAACCAATAAAGACAAAAATGAGACATGTGCAATATGTACAATTTATAGCTAAGTCTAACTTAGTCTTGTGTAGTCCTCACCTGTTGGACTGCACCAATTCCTAACTAACAGGGGTATCTTTCATCTTTCATCCGGGAGCCAGCATGAGCGTGAATACAGGGCTCCCATAGAGAACATGGCTCGCTCATGTGCTTTGTTCATAGATGGCGCTGCAGGTGTGGCATGCTGTGACCGCATGATTACGAGGACAATGGTGTAGACTCTGGCGTTTGCGAGAGGCGATTCCAAAACTACTGGGTTTGAATGGGGTTCAGAGGTTGACTAGTCTGGGATGATGGTTAAACTGGGCAGAGGGAAGAAACTCCTGGATATAAGCTTGGCAAGCCGTGTACTAACCTTCTCCCTGGAACCATAAGCAGGCTGGGCTGTAACTGCTCTGGCTATGAACAAACCTGATGATCATCCAATTGGACTTCATCACAGCTGCACTCCATGAATGTAATTAAGGGATTTGTATCTCTCCAGAGGCACACTCAAAGCATTAGAGTTCTGAGATCAGAGCAACTCGGGAATAAATTTGGGAAAAAGCAGGGCAAAAGTGAAAATGTCCTATTATTGCGGCTTAAGTCTTTTCCCCCTCACAGCTATGAGAACACAGAAGTGCTGATTGTTCACTGTTTTAATTGCTTTCAGGTTGGGGAGGAGTTGACTGTAGAGGTGGGGCAGAAGGTGTTATAATGCCCCGCCTTTAACAAGGAAGTTGAGCAGTTAGTCAATGTTATGTGCAGTTCTTGAATAATCTGACATTCGTTGTTGCTAGTGAATGCTTAGGAAATGTAGGTAGACTGTGTGTGATGAAGCTGTAGTCTGATCCAAATGCTTAGGCTGAGCACTTCATCGTGGCTAGATGTTTGAGGTTCTATGTGGATGTACTGTGATGTCTGCTCTGTATGTAGCTCTTTATGGCACCGCTCAAGTCGCGCTCTCACTCGGTTTCCTACATTGCCTAAATTGGCTAGCTGTGGCATCGCATTGCACATGAACACCATTTACCTGTCCTCTAGAGCTAAAGTAAGCCTTGCATACATTCTTCCTATCCCCTCCTCTCATCCAAGGAACACCTTGTACCTCACAGAGGCTTATCTGAGCCAGAGTTCCACTCCTTCCCTGAGGCCCATCCACCTAGGACTTTGTCACAGTAGAGTCCATACTTAAAAATCACATGTAATGTCATTTCATTTAAAACCAAACCTTGAAGTTCATACGCTCTCACTTGTAAATTCAGAACAGTTGATTTCAGTTTTAATATTTTCTATTTTGGTGTTAAATCTAGCATGGTTCCTTGACTGCTTCTGCTCAAGGTCTGCTTAGCTGTTACTTGAATGAGCAGAGGGTGTTTGTATGGTGTAACAAAGCTTCAATGTGCTGACTTGTAACAAGGACCATAATCATGTTTTGTCTCCGATTTGTAGGTAATGTGCTTCTCTGAGGAAGAATACAATAACTACAAGGAAAATCGCGGTTGGGAGGAAGACATGGTAGGCGACGCAGCAACCAACACACTGACCAATGCGGACATCGCTAAATTTAAGGACTCATGGAAAAAGCTTTTGCATGCCAGCGCCCAGCTCACCCTACAGGCCTACACCTCTGACCTGACCACCGATTATGCAATCATTAATGACGCACAAGCGTATGCAAAACTGAACAGCAGAGAGCGCCATGCACTGCAGGTGCGTTATGGACAAAAGAAGATCTTGCACCATCTGTTGGAGCTCACGAGCTAATGAGAGCTAGAATGGAAATGAACAGGAGGTGCCATTCCAGTCCATGGCCCAAGTCTTGGTAGTGAACCATGGTGCTGCTTTATCAACTTAACTACGGTCCCAACTGGTAAAGCCTGCTACTGCTGCGTCCACAGACTGCAGCCCTGGTGATCCTCACTGCATGCAATGTAAAGGTCTATAATTGAGTAGAAAC
The DNA here is from genome assembly GCF_040938575.1 of Ambystoma mexicanum. Classification (NCBI taxonomy): domain Eukaryota; kingdom Metazoa; phylum Chordata; class Amphibia; order Caudata; family Ambystomatidae; genus Ambystoma; species Ambystoma mexicanum. Next base: position 991,273,970 of record NC_090921.1, read on the forward strand.
AGATGTTCGAAAAGCATTTGAACTATTATTGGATTAAGCAAACCTGGATGAACGGTGCAGAAGCAGTATTTAGGGTTGTGTAAGGGTACAGTCTGTGAAGGATATGTAATCTTTTCTGGGTAGTGCCTCCCTTAAGTGCTACCGATGTCTGGCCATCTTGGTAAAAAAATCTCATAATGAAGTCTTTAGTACTCTTTAAGTCAATCAATTACAGGTAGAACGGTTACAACCATTGTCGCCTCCCCTTAAGTAAGCTCAGAACTATCTAGTCACAGTGGCGTTCTCCCTTTGACAGTGGCTACCTACAGCTTAACTTCTCAATAACAATAGAAAATATATAAAGGGAGTGTGCCGGCCTATTGGGAGAAGGTTGGGTGGGGGGGGATGAGTGGTGTAGGGGCCATTGTTGAAGTCAGTGGTCCAGCATTTTGGGATTTATGTCTATTGACAGTGTGAATGTTTCCAATGGAATCGCAAAGGATGAGTAGCAAGTTTGTGTTCCCGCTAGAGAACACAGGAAGGACTTGGCCGAGTCTTGTGGGTCAAACTATTGGAATGACGATTGTGCCTTTTATAGTTTTGTGATTTATGATGTATGCCTGGAATAAGGCTTGGAGAGATTTGGGGATAATGCTAGTTCTGAAATCACAGTAAGTGTCGAAAATCAGGTAAAAAGAGGTGTACTGCGCGGTGTAATGCTTGGATTGGTGAGAGATTGAGAGAAGGTATAGGTGGTGTACAATCAAGGCCTTCAGTCTTGATTTTAGTGTTGCAAGAGCGAAGACATTCATGTGGGCTCTCTAGGGGCTGTTTTCTAGTGAGTAGGAGGTTAATGGGATTCTGGACAGTTTCTTAATGATTAAACCTGGATTTTTTGGACCAAGCAGTTTCCAATGATTTTTAATAAAGGATTTTTGGAATAACAAACATCACATTACCTGATGGTGGGGATCCCTGCTCATCTGGGTAACCAACCCAGCAACACTCTTACCAAAGTGAATAGGCAGCCTCAACATAACAATGGTGTGGGCTTCAGGTGTTTAGTGGTGATAGGGAGGGCAGGGTTGGCAATGCAGTAGGGGTGCTACAGGATGTGGGTGGGAGGTAGAATTTGGGTCAGAATTCCAGGGGGTGGGGTGGCAGGAAGAATTGAGAAGAGCACAAAGCCAAGAAACTAACATGGGCACACCAGGGGTGAACAACTTTTGGTTTATTTAAGTTTGGGATCTAGTCTGACCTATTTCTAAACTAAAAATTCTAAGGTTATAGTTTCCCAATTGAGTGCTGCAGTTTGGAAATAAACGCTAAAGCCTAGAGTCCGCCTTTTTCTGGACTTAACTAATGGTTCAATAAGTTGGGATAGACCTCGGAATTAACCTTACTGTTTTTTTTATGTCAAATGTCATTCACAATGGTCTTTCTGAATCAGTAGACCCTGATATGCCAGTTGGTTTTACATATATAATCAAATCGTATAGTTGAGCTGCTTGTACTTTGGTTTCATTTTTCAGAGTAAAGACTGGCTCCTCTCTAAGTGGAAGGGATATAGCTTGAACCCACACATTGTTTTAATTCGGTTTATGTAAAATGAAACATTGGAAATAAAAGATGTATGTAACACCACTGTGCTGCGTCCATTGGTGTGAAAGATTTTTTTTTTTTTAGTAATGCAATGTTGTGAATTGGGCTGATTTGTAGCCATCCCTGTTCTAAAATGTTCAGATTGAGATTAGTATCTGAATGTGCCTGGAAAGCTGCACTAGGGCTGTTGGATGTATATGTAAACACTTCCTATGGAAAGGGGCAGTTAGTACTATGAATATTTTACCATTGTAGATAGACTGAGGTGTAGGTAGGGGAGTTAGTACAAAAGTTCGCTGTAGCAAGTACCATTTACCATCTGGCAAGGATGGGCGACCCCATCCAGTCCTCATATTTCTTGCGCTGTTTTTCATGCCAGCATCAGTCCTTTTTTTTCTCTCATTCTTTTCCGATTTTTTTTCTCTCCTTTTTCCTGGATGCTGGTTCTGTTCATTTCATTAATAAAGATGCTTAATGCCTGGATTTCTTACCAGTAGTATTCATTACTCCTACTCATCCCAGTACTAACTACAAATCATGAAGGCATCTCACTTTTCCAACAACATACCCAATGAAATTCTAATTGTCCTTGCGCCCTACACCCTTATCCTCGCTTGGCTCTGAGGGTCACATCCCCATCCATCTTCCTGGAATACAGAGAACCCAGATGTGCCTCGGGCGGGTGAGGGATGCTGGGAGGAACCCAAGTACTGGGATTACAAATGGGACTAGGATAGTAGTATTGAAGATTCCAGGTAAGTAATCTGGGTATTCTGTCCATGTCCCTCTTCCTCATCCCAGTACTTACTCTAAATCACAACGATTACCAACTACAGGAAACAAGGTGCATAAAGAGCACACAAAGCAAGAATTACTTGCGCACACACAATAGCACTGAAAATTGAACCAGTAAATGAGTGATCCTACTGAGCAGGCAAGATCAATTTAGTGTCTCAAAAAGGTCAGGTGGTGGAAGGCCCAATTAGCTGCCCTACAGGTGTCCAAAACAGAAGCTCCCCAGACTTATGCCCATGAGGACGCCATCCCCCCAGTAGACTGACCCAGAACCCTGGGAGGATAGGGAGAACAATTCAGCAAACAAGCTAGAGAAATTATCTTTCGACAATCTTATGATGGTTAGGGTACCTGAAACCCTGCAGGTCCAGTTAGGTAAGTGGGACCTCCCTGGCATCCAGATGAGCAAGGGTCCAATCTACCTCCTCTGGTAGATCCCTCGTGATGAATAGAATCTGTTTTCTTAGCTAACTGAAAGGGTGAAATCCCCTTCGGACGAAAGGTGGGGTTGCACCGTGATGTGATGGATGAACTCTGGGGAGACCACTTAATAAGGAAGGGAACCGAGGAGTTCACCAAGCTCCCCAATGCATCTTTCAGACATAAAGGCCAGCAGAAAGTAGGTCTTAAGTGTCACAAATGTAAGGTCAGTGGAGACAAAGCATTCAAAAGGTGGGTCCTGTAGGGTCCGGTGTTCCAGAGGGAGATTACAGGTTGGGGTGATGGTGCTGACCGTAGAGCAAGAAACAGAAACTCCTTGGCAAGCTATAATGTGACCCTGCTGCCCAGAGCTCCTGGAAGGCTTTAATCTCTACTCTCTGGGAAGAATTTGCCAAGCATAGGTCCAAACAGTCTCCTTGAAAATTGAGAGCCCCTACCCCACATTCTAGCGGGAGGGCCTAATGATCCTTTCACCAGGAAATGAAGGAAGCCTAATGGTGAGCATAGGATGCCAGTATGGAAGAGTACAGAGAGCCCTGGACTGAAGAGAAAGCCCAATCTTCCCAACCAACATAAGCCTGCCCTTTCAGAAGAAAGCCTCCAAGCCTCAATGCCATTTGTTGATCGGCAGGGAGTCTTCGGGGTCCAACACCTGGGGTGGACTCTGTGGCAGATGTATTGGGGTAGATGCTGGTATTTGAGGTGAGTAAACCATCTCTTCCTGGACCAACTGGAAGCCACCCAAATACTCTGGGCACTGCTCTTCCTGATCTTCTGCAGAACCCACAGGAGCAATGGGATCAGGAGAAAGGCAAAGACTAAATCCTCTACGCATGGAAAGGTCAAGGTATCTGCCCTCCAAAAAACATGTTTCCTGAATCTAGAGCCATAGGTGGACAGGAGGGCTTTTCTGGCTGACACACATCTGTCCGCTCTGGGAAGATTCCAATGGTGTCCAAACAAAAAGATCTTCCATGACATCTCCCACTCCGAAGAGGATGGAAACGATCGACTCAGAGAATCCGCCAGACAGTTTTCCACCCATCAAACATGCACTACCCTGAGAGCAAGGAGATTAGATTCTGCCCATTTGCTGAGGAACCAAGTGCTGTGTCCACTGGCCTTGGTCCCTCCCTGGTGATTGATCTTGGCTAGGACCGAGATGCCAGTAATCAAAACACTGCATCCCTGAACATCCAACGCAAAGGGCCTGTTGCACTGCTTCCAACTCCCAGTAGTTCGAGGACAGTGAACCCTCATTCCCCGCCCCCCTCAACTAGCAGCCCTGGGCTGTCTTCTGATTCAAATCTGATGATCCCCTGAAGCTGGCATACTGTGACAACAGAGGAGGGCACATAGGAACCATTGACTCCAAGTTCTGGGATTGAGGAGCCCAATGCAAGGGTTGAAATCAAGATTAGATGAGCAGTAGCTAAAAGCAGCTCCTGGGTATCTGGCATTAACCAGTTAGCAGGAACTAGTACATGGCGTTCCGCACAGCTAACTTCAACATAAGATGCAGACTTAACATTTTGCTTTTTTTTTTTTTTTTACCCCCCCTCCTTTTGCTTTAAATGTCATATAGATGTAGCCTAATGTTTGTTTATAGGTTGTCCCAAATGCAGAGTTACATTCACATAGGTATGGTTGGCATCAGTAGGCCTGGGAAGCAAAAACTTGCTCCTGGTAGCTGTTGATAACAAGCTAACTAGGCTCTTCTAGGCAACAGGCAGGAGCTAAATAGCCGTAAGGCTCCCCTCAATTTTGAACCCTGTAATGCATGCGCAAGCGGGAGATAAGAAGCTGCAGATGAAGCAGGGTGCAAAGTGCGACACTGTACTGTAGATACCATTAGGCACTGGATCCATAGCCAAAACTGGTCTAGGGCTTGTGGAGGACGAACATTTCAGAATCCGCCCCAAGAGCGAGTCCTGTCCTCCATTAGATAAAACCAACCAGTGTCTGTGTGGCAAACCGATCCAATGAGCTGCGCTCCCTGGTTCAGGGTCAAGAGAGACTTAAGTTGATTAAAGGATGCTGTGATCCATGAGATACTTGCTAGACCAATGGACATCCTTCTCTGCATCCGCTCTGGAGGAACCTTGATCAACCAGTCGTTCAGGTACAGACAAATGGCTATGCCATCTTTGTGCAGCTTCTCTCCACTCCTTCCTCGCCAAAGGGGCCAGCACCTTGGTGAAAACACAAAGGGCAGACCTCAGACCAAAAGAAAGGACCTTGAATTGAAAATTGACTTTTCCCACGCAAACCATAGAAATTGTCAACAGGAGGGATGCATAAGCATGTGGGTAGATGGGTATTGGAGGTTTAAGGTTCGAAATTAAGGTTCAATGAGCCCCTAAAGCCAGCACCTGGGTGTCGGTATCAGGAGCTACAGCTGACGGAGTACACAGCACACTGCAAATCTAACGTCCACATGGGGTGCACACTAACGTTTTGCCGTTATGTTATCCATGATATTTAAGTGTCCTAAATCATCTTTATTCACATTTGTCAAACTCCCAAAGTTAATTTCGAAGGGATTGTGTCCTCCGACGTATTCCTCATCTTAGATATCTCCTTCCAGCTCTGCTGGCCTCGGAAAATGTTTTCTCTCTAGAGGGCGCTGCGCGTCGACGTCCTCCGAGTCGATGTCCCTCGACAGCCGCCGTGTCGACGTCGACGTCATCCTGCCTATAAAGGCCGCGCGCAGCGTCCGTTGCTCAGTTCCGTTTTTCCGCGCTTACTCAGTGCCTCGGAATACCGTTGCTCAGTTCTTAGTCAGATTAATCCTATTTACCTCGAGTCATTCGATCCGTACTCAATGGCTTCCTCGTCGGAACCGACAACTCCTCGATCCGGCTTCAAAAAATGCAGAGATTGTGGGAAAAAGATGTCGTTGACTGACCCTCATAGTTTGTCTGTGGTGTTTGGGAGCTGAACACCATTGTTCGGAATGCGAGGACTGTATGTCCATGACAGCTAAGGCCCTGAAGGAGCGTAGGGGGAAGCTGGAGAAAGGTAAGACTTTTAAAGCTTCTTCTTCGTCGACAAAGTCGAGACACTCGTCTCCTCGTCACCATTCGCGCTCCAGGTCTCGGAGTGGGTCTCATCACTCCTCGAGATCGAAGCACTCGAAGAGGAGACGTCGAAGATCCCCTTCTCCGTCTTCCTCTTCCTCTGTTTCGCCAAAAAGAATCCCTTGCCCCACGAAACATAGTTCCCGGGCTGAATGGGAGGAATTCCGCAAAAGTATGATGAGCGTCTTCGAGAAAGCGGCCTCGACCCCCTCGAAGACTGCCGAGAGCGATGCTCTGATCGAAAGACCCGAAGGTCAAAAACGGTGCGAGTCGCAGTACCCGGCGAAGGTAACCTCTCGAGCGCGTCTCGAACCCTCGAGTAGGACTATGACCTCCAAACCTTCCTCGAAGGTTCCGTCGACGAGGGTTCCGTCGACGCCGAGGTCGATGTCTTCGACGCCGTTGTCGAAGGGACCTTCGACACACGGGTCTGTCGACTCGACGCCAGCTTCGACACCGGCGTCGACGCCAAGAAAAGTCACGGTTACGACACACCCAGTGACTATCCCCAGGTCCTCGACGTCGATGGCGTCGAGATTGTCGAGCAGAATTCCAATTCTGTCGAGGTCATCGAGGCCTCCGCCTTTGTTTTCGACGCCACGCTTGAAGCCTTCGACATCGGCGTCGACGACATCGACGTTTTCGAGACCGATAATGACAAGTTCGGCACCCTCTGCCTTGGAAATGGGATTTACTACTTTTATGAGTTCAGAACAATTGAGAACTATGTCCTCAATTTTGGAAGAGGGTGAATTGTCTGAACAGGAAGACACATTTGAGTTGCAGGGACCTGTAACCCCAATTAGAGAGGAATTTTCCTCTGAAGAACGCAGGTTAAAGGATCTTCATGATTCCTTACATGAGGCAAGTGGGTTAGACACTTCCCCTGAGGTGGAGTTTGCTAGGCCAGACCCGGTGGAGCATGCTGAAACCCCCTATAGAGCCTTAATGGCCAGAATCACAGAGTTCATGGGGTGGTCTGCACCTTCACAATCTTTCCAACAAGATGACCTCACGGATATTCTTGACAAAGGCCCACAGGAGGATCCTGTGGTGCCTTTTCATAAAGCTCTTCAGAGGAAGATCATGACAAACTGGGAAACCCCAGATGTAGTACCAGCAGTAAATAAAAAACTGTCTACAAAGTACAGGGTATCTTCTACAGACCCAGAGTTTTTGTCTAAACACCCATCCCCAGAAAGTCTGGTGGTACAGGTAGCATCCTCTACCGATGTCAAGGCGGCTTATCCTACCGTCCCACAGGACAGGGACGATAAAAAATATGATGCTATGGCAAAGAAAGTCTTTTCAGCATGTAGCATGGCGTTAAAATCTGTTAATGCTACTTGCACCCTTGCTAGGTTCAGCCATACACTTTGGGAGTGTGCTTCTACAGCGGCTGACTGCATCCCAGAGGGAGAAGAAAGGGATGCGTTCCTGAATATTATACAGGACGGTAAAGACGCTATGTGCGAATCCCTCCAGACGCGCATTGATTCGGCTGACAGAATCAGCAGAGCAATGGCGGCAAGTACATCAACCAGGAGATTCGCTTGGTTGAGAAAGTCTGGTTTTGCCCCAGATGTGCAAGCCAGGCTCTTGAACATGCCATTCGATGGCTCTTCTTTGTTCGGGAAAAAGGCGGATGACAGTTTAGAGAAACTGCAAACTTCAAAAGCAGCAGCAAAATCCCTAGGAGCTGCAATCCGTCAGACTCCTTTTCGTCCCACAGGAACCTCTGCGAGAGGCAAGTCCTTTCGCTTCTACTCCGCATTCGGAAGAGGTAGAGGACGACCGGCTCAAAGGGGACAAAGAAGAACTACCCGAGGTGGACGGGGTAGATATTCAAAAGCCGCAGCAACAGCAGGTGCCTCTTTACCATCGGCATCTGCATCAGCCGCCCCAAAACCACTCTGAGGACTTCCCTCACAGGACACCTGTAGGCGGCAGGTTGACTCAACATCTGGCGGTATGGCAGGCTATCACGTCAGATGCTTAGGCATTGGAAACAGTTGCCCAAGGTTACTGCCTGCCTTTCCTACGTATACCTCAGAGTCATCCACCGGGGATCAGCTCTCAGAAAGCTCCAGATCCGCTCCTCTTGCAGGAAATTTTGGACCTGCTAGAGAAAGGTGCCATAGAACCGGTACCTGTAGCGGAGAGGAACAAGGGCTGGTACTCCCCTTACTTTCTCATTCCAAAGAAAGACGGAGGACTGAGACCCATCTTGGACTTGCGAGAATTGAACAAATTCCTCAGAAAAGACAAATTCAAGATGGTCACTCTTTCTCAGATCCTCCAGGCCCTTCAGTTCCAGGACTGGTTGGTATCTCTGGACCTTCAGGACGCTTATTTCCATGTGCCTATCCATCTCAAACACAGGAAATACCTGAGGTTCGCAATTGGCAACTCTCACTATCAATTTCGAGTGCTGCCATTTGGGCTGACCACCGCCCAGAGGGTCTTCACCAAGTTAATGTCGGTAGTGGCTGCAAGTCTAAGGAGGGAAGGGATTCACGTCTACCCCTACCTGGACGATTGGTTGATCAGGGCTGTTTCTCCGGAACAAGCTCAGATCCAGCTAAATCACGTGTGCCACTTCCTTCACAGACTGGGCTTCTCCCTCAATTTAAAGTCGTCACAAATGATACCATCGCAGAGACTCCAGTTCATAGGAGCGATCCGGGACACTTCCCTGGGAAAAGCCTCGCCACCAGAGGTGAGGGCTCAAGATATTCTACAGATGGTTACCAAGTTCCAACATGCCCAACGTCTCCCAGCCTTCGACTTTTTGAGGTTGCTAGGCCTCATGGCATCCTGCATTTTCCTAGTGCCAGAGGCTCGCCTGAGAATGAGATCCCTCCAGTGGGTACTGAGGACTCAGTGGTCACAATTCTCAGGGAGAATGACAGATCTTCAGGTTCCTGGCAGGGTGGCTCGAGACCTTCAGTGGTGGGCCTGTCAGGAGAACATTCTGAAAGGAGAACAGTTTTGGCAACCCTGGCCGGAGATAACAGTAGTCACGGATGCCTCACTCACGGGGTGGGGAGCCCACGCCAACGACTTGACCATCAGCGGTCGTGGGTCTCCATCGGAGTCCAGACTACACATCAACCTGTTAGAGCTGAGAGCCATCAGACTTGCGCTGAAGGCGTTCCTGCCAGCTGTACAAGGGAAGAACGTCCTGATAATGACGGACAACACGGTGGCCATGCATTACCTCAACAAAAGAGGAGGCGTAGGATCACTACCCCTGTGCAGAGAGGCGATGCAGCTCTGGTTTTGGGCAATCCAAGAAGGAATCTCTCTATCGGCAGTTCACCTAGCCGGAGAGAAGAACTTGACAGCGGACGCTCTGAGCAGGCAGAACACAGTCTCCCACGAGTGGGAGCTAGCTCAGGAAGTCCTTCAAGAGATCTTCGCCCTTTGGGGAACCCCTCAGGTGGATCTGTTCGCCACCAGCCTAAACAGGAAATGCGACCTGTTCTGCTCAAGGGAATTTCCCCCGAGAGGAGCTCTGGGAGACGCGTTCATAGTGGACTGGGAGTTTCCGCTTCTGTATGCGTTCCCACCGGTCCCTGTCATTCCTCAAATGATCAGGAGGTTGAGAAGATTCTGGCGAACCATGATCCTAATTGCCCCGGATTGGGCCAGGAGAACGTGGTACCCGGACCTTCTAGACTTGTCCATCTGCCCTCCAATTCGACTTCCACTCAGAGAGAACCTACTCTCAAGAAGGGAGGTCAGGTTCTCCATCCAGACATCAAAACCCTCAACCTTCACGCTTGGCTTCTTAAAGGCTGAGGTACAAGGATTGGGACCTCCCTGATGATGTTATGGAGGTGTTGCTTTCGGCAAGGAGGCCAGCAACAAAGTCTTTATACCGCTGCCGTTGGAACAGATTTTGCAGCTGGTGTAGAAAACAGAATATCGACCCTTTTTCATGTGGTACACCAATGGTTTTGTCCTTCCTACTATATTTGGCAAATTCAGGCCTTCAAGTTGGCACCATTAAGGGCTATCTCGCAGCGCTATCAATCTTTAAGCGTACTGCGGAAGAACCATCCTATTTCAAATTACCCTTGGTAATACAGTTTCTAAAGGGGTTAACCAATGTTTATCCCCCAAGACCATTCCAAGTTCCCCTATGGGATTTAAACTTAGTACTAACTTTCCTGATGGGTACACCTTTCGAACCTCTCCATTCTTGTTCGTTAAGATTCCTTACCCTTAAAACTGTTTTATTAATAGCACTTACATCTGCTAGAAGGGTGAGCGAATTACAAGCTCTTTCTTGTAAACCCCCTCACACAATATTTCACAAAGACAAAGTTGTCCTGCAAGTGAAGCCTAATTTCCTCCCAAAAGTGGTTTCTGAATTCCATATCACTCAGAAGATTACCCTACCATCTTTCTATCCTCCTCCTCACCCGGGGAAAGAGGAAGAGAGGTTACACAGGCTAGACCCTAGGAGGGCTTTAAGTTTTTACATCAGTAGACTAGCCAAGATAAGACTTGCAGACCAGCTGTTTGTAGGTTACGCAGGTCACAAGCTGGGGTTACCAATAACTAAGCAGACCATTTCCAGATGGATCATTCTAGCCATTCTGGAATGTTATAAACTGGCAGGGAAAGAGCCCCCTCAAAACCTTAGGGCTCATTCGACCAGAGGTATTGCAGCTTCATCGGCCCTCAAAAGAGGCGTGCCGGTTAAAGACATATGTGCGGCCGCTACATGGTCGTCTGTCCATACCTTTACACGTTTTTACAATTTGGATTCCTCCTCCAGTCAAGAGACTAGGTTTGGAAGGGCTGTACTGCATTCTATTCATCAATAGAAGACAGCGTGAAGTCAGTACTCCCTCCTCCGATAATAGAATACTGCTATGGGAGCCTATCTAAGATGAGGAATACGTCGGAGGACACAATCCCTTCGAAGAACAAGTTACTTCTTACCTTGTAACGTTCTTTCGACGGGATGTTCCTCCGACGTATTCCTCATCGACCCTCCCATCCATCCCCGCAGTTCTACTTCCCTTGTTGTTGCAGCTTACGCTCCTTCAGGGTGATTAGTTTAGTCCAGAAAGTATTATTGTGGGCTACAAAACAGAACTGAGCAACGGACGCTGCGTGCGGCCTTTATAGGCAGGATGACGTCGACGTCGATACGGCGGCTGTCGAGGGACATCGACTCGGAGGACGTCGACGCGCAGCGCCCTCTAGAGAGAAAAATTTTTCCGAAACCAGCAGAGCTGGAAGGAGATATCTAAGATGAGGAATACGTCGGAGGAACATCCCGTCGAAAGAACGTTACAAGGTAAGAAGTAACTTGTTCGTCTGAATAGCTCCCATCAATTTTAAACCCTGGAGGTCCAGCGAAGCCAGCCATTCCCCCTTTGAGATGAGAGGAATAATCAGTTCTTAAGTTTCCATTCTGAAGGGAATCTTTAGAAGCCACGTATTGACCTTCAAGCTGATAATGAGCAGAAAGCCTACTGATGTCTTGGGAACGCAGACAATCTAATAACATCCAAAGCCCCTCTCCGAGGGCGGAACTCCTAGAATTGCGCCCTTGCAGATAAGTTCCTCTGCCTGATGTCCCTCTGTAAAGGGGCAAAGATTGTCCCTCTCCCTATTGGGGCTGAGGTGAAGTCTATATGGTCACCCTGCAAGACAGTCTACAACACCCAGGGATCTGCAAAGCGGTCCTCCCAAATCACTGAGAATTCTTGCTTCCACATGCGGAAGACCAGTGCAGTCAGGAAGGCTAAGTTCTGACCACTGGAGCCTTTCGTTTTGGTCTGGGAGTAAGGAGGGCCATGGTCACTTCTTTGGAATACATTGATGACCTGCCTGTCAAACTTGAAAGTAACGAGTCTACGTCAGCATTCATGGGCAAGTTAGCGTCTTCTGAAAAGGGGTAAGATGTCATTAACCTGGTAGAGTTCAAATGTTCAGGGTCCTGCCAATCCCTTAGAATTTGTCCACCTATAGAAGAGATCACAGGAAATCCCTTACTCGGCCCATGCTCAAACTATTGCCCTGCGGGATCTTCCTCCTCGGTCCCATGTCTGCTACCCTACTGAGGACTTCAAGCTGCCTTCTGATTAAACAATTTTCTGCTGGGGCTCCCTTCATCTTCAGGTGATGAAAAGGCTCATGATGGCGAGGTTGTAAGCTGGTGCTTGCTGCTCCTTTACCTATTATTCCTTGTGGCCTTCTTTAAGAGCTACTTAGATCATCTTCAGTAGCTTCTCTGCGCTGGAATGAGACACTGTATGCCGCTTCAAAGAAGGGGGGGGGGGCTGTTTTGGAGGAGGACCTGGAGGAAGGGGAAAGATGCCTCTCTTCTTTGTTTCCCCATGGTAGGAAGCTCCACAACTGTCACTGTCCAGCTTCTGACTCCCATCCAGTAGCTAGGGCTGGAAAGCAACAAGGGACTAAGGGCAGTCACGTTTAATATTACCTTACCAACAGGGAGAGGGAACCCATTGACTTTCTTGCTTTTTCATTTTTAACTTTTTTTTATGATTTAGTTTGAAATCAAACTTTACATTATTTTTCTATGTAAAAAAAATATTTTGTAATTTCCAATTTCGTTATACTTTGTATATTACGTAATTAACCATCCCTAGAAACTACTTCATCACATTTCAGTGTTAGTCTGTCTATATCGACAAGGTTAATCTTTCATCGCAATCTTTATCAGTGCTGTTCAAATTTAAAGAAACCCAAAATTGCACCACTCTCACAATCCACAGTTTATCTTGCCCCAACATGATATATGCACATCGATCCTTAATGCCAAATTTCTTTTTATTTCTGGCAACATGTTGGCAAATATCTGTCTTTTAGCGGCCAATTCAGCACATTCCATAATCAGATGAAAGAGCGATTCAGTTTCATTATCCAGCTTGGAAAACCTACAAATGTTCTTTTGATTTCCAATTTGGTGCGTTTATGCCAAATATTCTGCGTTGACAACACATTGAGTCTTAATTTTAAAAAGGTGTCTCTTATCTGCCGATCAGGAAATCTTTTCAATCCAATAATCTTTTAATTTTCCATTTCAGTTTTTGCAGCCGATTTAGGAGCATTTCTTCTGTGGTATTCGTGGCTTGCAAGTTTTGTTTACAATATGTTTTCCACACATTTATCACTGTTGCATTTATTGCTGATTGTTTTTCCCCAAGGATCATCATCATCGCTGGTATATTTTCAGATGTCACTGTTTTCCTGTATAGATCTAGCATTTTCCAGGTCACTATCGCAGTCCTAACCCAAACCTGATTCTTGGCATAGGGTATGATTTGGGCAAGCCAAGAACCTTCCTCCAGAATATGCCTTCAAACTTAGTCCATAGTACCTTTTGGGATGTTTATCATTGATTCACTACCGTATGTTAAGATTGCAGTTACTTTTTGTTTATAAAACATCCATACCGGTAGTAATGAAAATTTCCTGTGTTTTCTATGGATTACTGCTAACGAAGCAACTTTTAGTTTTAGATGTTCTGATATTGGATATTTATTATTGATTGATATGCCCATATTCCGAAGTCTTTCACTATTTTCACTTATTGCAATCTTTCTCCTTTTATGAAAATCTTCAGTGATCTTTTTGCAGGATCTATGCGTGTTGACAAAGCCATCATTTCAGTTTTGTTAATATTGATTTTTAAATCATTAGTTTCAGTATATTTCAAGAAGGCGGTCATTCTTTGTTGTAGCCCATTCTGAGTTTTATCGAATAAGACTACATCAGACTCCTATCCAGTAGCTAGGGCCGGAAAGCAACAAAGGCCTAAGGGCAGTCCTGTTTTATGTTACCTTACCTACTGGGAAAGGGAACCCATTGTCTGTCTTCCTTTTCTTTTCTTTTTCTTTTTTTTTAGAAGGACTGTGCTTTACGCTGGCCCTCCCACCCCCTTACTATCTTCCTGCCAAGGTGGTATGACTTACCCGGCCCTCTACCGTGGCGGAGGCGAGAACCTCCTTTCTCATACAAGCTAGGCATGCTGGAGGGGTGGCACATGAAAAGAACTGCTGGAGGGCCCTCTCCACCCTTTGCCGGTAAGCCTGTACAAAGGGACTCCCCTTCTCTACTGAGGTTACCATCCAAGGAGCAACCCCTTAAAGGCAGCCTGCACCTCTGCCTTCCAGGCATCTGCTGTAGCGGCACATCCTCACTGCGATGCACCCATCCAGTCCTGGTCCTGTACAGGAACTTGTGGGGCTCTTGGCTTTCATTGGGGCCCCTGTTTCATCTCCTAACTCTATTCCTGCTGCCCAAGCAGGGGAGCAGGAGTATTTACTGGCAACACGCCTGCTACCAAGCAGCAAGACATTATATTGAAGAGCCAGCCCATCGGGCCCCTCTGTACCCGTCGGAGTTGGATGGGGGTCTGCCCCCTCTTAGAGGCAGGAAGGGATCAGGAGGTGGAGCCTAATGAAAATTAGGAATTTTGATTGGGTAGGCTGTCGGGAAGGTGGCATTCCTTCATGTTGCAGACTAGATACTGGGATGAGGAAAGGGGATGAGGCTGTAATAGCAGTTATTTCAACAGGTGCACAAGGGCACACGTTGCAACAAAACCCACTCTTTCAAATGAGGTGACGGAGTAATGCAAACCTCTGTACATATAAGGCAGCAGAAAGCTTATAGATGAAATGCAGAATGTTCTTTTAACATCCGTTGAAAAAACAAACCTCTAAATAGTATTCATCAAATGTAAATCCGCTTAAATGTCCTAAATCAGCAAGTGTGCACTGCAAATACAATGACAGCCATACAAGACCACCTAGTCTCCTTCTAGAGCATGAACATGTTGAGATGCCCAATACGGGAGCTGTAAAATGAGAACTGTGCCAAATAAAAGGCTGTGCACCATAGAATTGTTATCTGAACAGTTGGCATTTGCACAGGATGAAAAGCAAATGGCTCCTGCGATGGCTTAGCAATAGATCGAGGAATGGCTATGGCCCCATTGATAAAGTTGTTAGCAGCATTATCCTTTTGCGAATCTACACACCTCAATGTAGCAGTGGCAGAGCCATTTACTAGTCTGTTTTCTTGCTTGATGCTGTCTGTGGTGGCTGTGATCCGATATGTTAGCAGGAACATGACACGCAAACACAGTGCGTCAGGTTTTTTATGCCATTTGTACTTTCCTGATTGGAAGCAATCTGTAACGCATTTGTGCAACTAATATTGCCTGAGGCAGCTCCAGCAACATTAACCGAAACCTAGCTAAGGAAGAGGAAAACATACTTTAAAATCTACAGCATTATTTAACAGTGTGATATAGTTTAAAATAATGTTTACAAATTTCATCCTACATACATTACAAAAATCTATCATAATACATCAATATATCAAAACAGTACATCGTCTAATATACACCTGTTCACATGTATTTTCCTCTTTAGTTCTATGTCCTCGGCAGATCATATTTTTTTCTCCATGCAGATCCACAATTTCATATTGGCCTTGGTTGGTGACTGCTGTCTTCTCCCAGGCAATGCATCCAAAAATCTTTGCGACCCAGCTATTGAGGCAGCTAACGACCTGGATAATACAGCCCGATACAGGGGACGAGCGCCAAACAGGCTTTACGAAGGGGGTAGGCTGCAACTTAAATGTATTATTGCTTAGCCTACTGAAAATGGAAGCAATTGGGAAGAATATCCCCATTTATATTGCTTTCTTAGATTTGGCACACACCCTCGATGGAGTAGATCGAGAACTGCTATGGAAGAAAATGAGCTCTAAAGGATGCCCACAAGGTTTGCTGAATGCAATAAGAATACTTTATTCTGATAAGTTAGTACTAATTTGCTTGGACACAAATGGGCAGCTAACTCTGCCCTTGAAAACCTCCCATGGAGTTAAACAAGGTTGCCCTCTTGGAGCCACACTTTTTAATTTCTTTATTTCTGATATTGGGCCTAATTTGAAAGAGATTAATGTATTTCATCCTAAATTGAATGGAAAATTGGTCAACTGGATGCTTTGTACTGATGATATTGTCCTTTCGGACCGTATGCCATTGGCCTGCAGAGAAAGAGAAACAATACATGGATGAAAATGGCCTTGAAATCAATGCACAAAAGACGCAAATCCTAATCTTGAAGAAATTACAAAGCCAAAAGAATGCAAGGAAGTCCAAAGATATTCAATGGAGATTGGGAAATGAAAAACTGAAGGTAGTGACCGAGACCCAATATCTGGCAATTACGATGAACTCAAGTATAAATGATGCACCAATGACCCGGAGATGGGTGTCCAAATGTAAACAACTAACCGCTCATGTGGCCAGGATCCACATGAAATATGGAACCTATTCTTACAGACCAGTAATTCAATTCTATCGAAATAAAGTAATTCCGGCCTTGACATATGGAGCCGAAACAGTCTTGGGATGCTCCTTTTAGCTGTGGCAGGAATGTGAACACTTTGTGTAGAAGGCTCTTCCAACTTCCCAGAGGTTTCTTGACAATATGTATGAGATATGAATTGAGCTTAACCTCAATGTATGCAATAGTAATGTGGAATACTTTGAATCTCTACAGAAGGATTGAAGATCCTGAATGTTGTGTTCAATTCCAGATCTTAAAAAACATGAGGAAATCAAATGAAGATAATCTCCTGGATAAATGGAAATTAAGCTTCAAGGAGATTCTCACAAGTTTGAATGTCGACCAAGAAACTCTAATTCAAAATCTGAACGCAGTGAAAAAGAAATTGTTTGAAACCGATTGGATTGAGACTCAAGATTTAAGAAATCAGCAGACCTGGATGAAGAATTCTCCTGTTGAAGTAAAAAAGCTGAATGTTTTGCCAAAGTATATGGTGTGGTTTCCGGGTAAAAGATATAGAGATAACTTCACCAAGTTTAGAATAAATGCATTCAACACAAAAGATAATAAATATAAAAACACAGGCGATCAAGTGCCGGAGGAAAATTGTAGATTTTGTGATGTCACAGGAGAGTCCTTAAAACATATCTTGCTGTTCTGCCCAAACTTGAGAGAGGAACGGACAGGATTTATGGGGGTTATAATCGAACAATACCCGACAAGATCAGCTGATGAATGGTGGGCAAGAATGCATGAGGGAATTGATAATAAGTTGATAATTGCTCAAGTCCTTTTTTGGAATATCTCAAGGAGAGACTTAAGGAAGTATAACTAGTTGAGATTAGCATTGTTCTCTGGATGTAAAAACTGAGGTCGTCTATGAACGACTCTGATTGGAAAATGTCTACCTTCTTTTTTTTCACTCCTTTTTTAATTGAGAGACAGTATCCCGAGTTTCATGTGATCTGTTGAAGGATAATATTCATAATGAGATATCAGTTTTTATGTCTGACACACAACTGTTCGATGTAGCTAAATGAATGTCCTTTTCTGTGGTTCTTGTTTTTTTTAAAGTTTGTAAAAATCAAAAAAAAAAATGAAAAATGTGTGCAGTTACAAGGGTTTCTTCATGGTAAACATATGATCTCAAGTAAAATAAGCGCTTAAACAAAGAACGTTTCACACTGAGTTAACATATTTTGTTCTTAGAAAAACGAGACCGACGTAGCGTCTTAGAGACTCCACAACGAGGTGACATAGCTGCTAAATATGGTAATAAAGGTGTTCTCAGTAATAAAAATGTGTTGTATTCTAGGCCATGGAAACTTGATTGAATATGACTGTGGCATACATTTAATATATGTAAAGGAAATATATTGTGTTTCTTGCCCTCAATCATGGTTATATTATTACAGACATCCCACTTAGCTTTTTTTTAAATCAATTTAGAACACATGCTCATATTGCATACTCCAATCAGTCACCCAGTTAATCTTTTCTAAGAAGTCCTCAACACATTTTTAAGTGTCCTTAAATATGATCACCTTTTGTCTTTTACCATGGCATCAGCTATTACTCATGTTAGGACATCCCAATATTAAGTAAAGACAGCTTTTTCTGATCACAGCCAGGGTGCTTAGCTAAGTTAACTCAAGTTCTAAACTTATAACAAGGACCGATAAAGAGTAATTAATGCAGGCTTCATACTGATATAGAATAGTCAGTACAAGTATCTTGCACTTGGACAGCCAGGTTAAGTATCAACGTCATTTCCTGCAATAAAATCCAAAAAGGAAGCCTGTCTTAGTATCGCTCTCCTTACAAAGACAGGTGGGATGAGGTCGACTTACTCCTCCTATGTTGCTTGTATGGACTGAAAGAATTTTCTTCCAATTGGGGCTTAATGGCAGTATCTTCCTCAAGTGAGGAATACACTAAGCCTCAGAGGCAAAGAGGTCTCAACTTTTGAACAAGTGGAAGGAGCGGAGCTCTAGGGCATGCTGGTGCTTCACTCACAGGCATCTCTACCTGGTGACGAAGGCGTAGCGGGTCCAGGTGGAGCCAGGAAGGCCAAAGTCATTGAACCTAGTGGTTTCCCTTTGACAGTTTATTACCCAGCACGCATGTCCAATGGGCCATGCACGGCTGGGGGCATTTTGCTTCCCCAGCCTTGCACAGCCCATTGGAGATGTAGACTGGGGAACTGCAGGCCTAAATGTGCCTAAGAGCTGCTCCCGCACCACCCCTCACATTTAGACCTCCCTGGGTGGCATTCAGGAAATGCTGCTTTTTTATTTATTTTATTTTACTGTTGCTTACATGGTTTGCAAGAAACCTTACACAACAGAAGTAATCAAACCATAAAACCATATAACTCACATAAAATCCACATAAAAGAAAGGAAAAGATTCAATTCAGTTTCAGAAAATCTACCTGTCGCAATAGAATCATAATATACTTTTCAGATGCATCTTATCCAGTTCAATTTTAATACAATTAAAAAAAAAAAACATTTAGGGCTAGGACCAAAGTAATACTAGTACCCCACATGCATCTGCACCAAAGTAGATTCTTAAACACTTCCGAACTGCAAGCAATGTTTTCCTTGAAGCAAATTGCATGTTTTTCCTCAAAATAAGTACACACAATAACCAAGTGTTTCAGGAGAACCATAAACTCCACAAAACCCACAGTTATTGTCAGATAGATTGTAAATAACCACCATTGAGGAGTCCCTCCAATGCTCAATCCTGTTGAGGATAGGAAGTTGGTTTAGCCTAAAACGCATATGTCATACCAATGTTAGGGCAAGGAAATCGCTGGAGATACAGCGGTAGACACTCTCTTGCATGAAAGAATTGGGAATACTCCTCATAGGTTGAATAAGAGGCAATGCAATAGACTGTCTCTGCCCGATTGGCCCTGCACAGAATTTTCTTAATGGTCCCTGGTCGCTGCACAAGATCTTCCTGGATAACCCCGTTATGTACCAGTACTAGACTCATCCGTTGTCTAAGTTCCTGGATAGCGGGGATATTTCCAGCATGCATGGCTAGATGTACATTCTCATAAGGAGAATTTTTGGGGGGGGTCAATTATCTTTTTCTACACAAAGTTGCTTCCAAATGTACCTGGACTTTAGAGAAACAAGACACAGCTCCTGTCTTATGACCGCATTCAGGATAGCCATCGAGAGGCCCAACAACTCCTTCCATAGCTTCCCTTGTATGATGTCCCATGTCGTGGATACATAGGCCAAGGCCATACAAAATGATTGGCTCAAATTTGGCTAGATGGTAACGCCTCGGGGGTAGCAGTGAAAATGTGCAAACTCAATACCTCAAAAACTTAAGTTGTACAGTTCGTTTTTTTTGCTTTATCAAGTAAAATATTTTTCCAAAAATCAATGCTAACCCTATTAGTTGGATAGTAGCCCAAATAAATTACAGCCTTGACCTGTTCCACACTGTCCGGACTCATAGTCCAAACACAGGGCTGTATCTTGGTTCTCTGGTTCTCTGAGAAAAGACCAGAACTTTAGATTTGGATGCATTAGGCAAAAGGTTGTTATTCAGAGCATAATTAAAGAACAGCTGCATTGTTTTTTCTCAGGCCTTGCGGCTTTCTGTCAGAGAATAAAATCGTCTGCGACGGCCATCCACTCCAACCTAACACTCCCCAACCTAGCAGTGCATTGGAAGGACCCTTTCACAGTATCTCCACATCGCGCACACATAAGTTGAAGAGTATAGGTGCCAAAGTGCACCCCTGTATGTATACATCACTGGTGATAGAGACCCCTCCTTAGTGAGACGAACACATGTGATAGTGTGAGAATGTAATAAGGCAATAAGTTTAACCAGCTTGCGAGGAATATTCCTTAACCAAAATGCAGTTCAGAATTCCTCTTAGTCCGATCCTTTAAAGTAATAGGGCTCAAAGCCACAACACCAACAGTCGCCGCACTACAGAGATGCAGTACTCAGGAAATGCTTCTCTCCTGCCCTCAGGAAGATATCTGCTTCCTGTTAATGAAGCAAGGGAGCCAGAGGGCATCTGTGGAAGACCGTGTTTGGACCAGGGCTGCTGGTAAGGAGAATCTGTATGAGTACATACAAGTGTTTGTATCCATAACTCTGTGTGAGTGAATGCGTGTCCGTTGTATGTGTGCGCGAGTGAACGGAGAAATTAATATATATATAAATGCGTGTTTGAATGAGAGACATTAATGTGTAAGGAATGGGTGTGGGGGGAGAGAGGGGCTGCAATGTCATGACCTGGCATACCTCCACGCCCTCCCGGTGAGGGGGATACACAGGCCAAAAAAAGAGTTCTTTGGGAACCGTAGGTCTCCAGATACATTAGCCATACATGGTCCATCTACCAGAAATGGTTTGACTTTGTGACATGACATTCCTTACCATAGAGTGCTTGCAGTCCGGTGTTCGAATGCACACTATGAGCTACTTGGCCAACATTTTGACCAGGTTGTATTGATGGCATGATAATTAAATGCCTCCGGAAATTATGCTGCAACACATCACCCCACTCCCAACCTGATAGGAAAAGGAGAGGATGTTAACTTGAATACTTTAAAAAACGTATGGAATTACCATCCACAGAACTGGAGTAAGAACCAAAATAGTTTAATTTTGCAATGGAGAAGATCCAGAGTTCTCGACAGTGTGATCAAACGGGTACTGTCTCATGATATCAACGAAGTTGTTTTTTTTTGGTTTTTTTATTCTTGATTTAATCGCTACTGTGATTTTTTTTTTACAAGTTTTTGAAGTCAAAGAACATGCAATTTATACAATTTTTTGTTTTTAAAGTCCAGAAAAACCTGGTTCACTTTGACTAGTTTTATGTATTTGGATTGTGTTTTAATGTTGTGTACTTACATGGATTATTTTTCCGAAATAAAGTTAGACTGAATGACTGATAGTAACAAACTAGCCAAAAAAGCAGAAAGAAGCTTTTGCCCTAAATTCACTAAGCAAAAAGGACAATGCAGTTACCTGTTTTTATGGAAAAGAAGGTCCACTGACAAGGAAGCTCTTGGCAATAGGTGCTTCCAATTTAGCAAGGCCAAAGTTCTGTATTCCTATGTACATAAAATGCACCATACCTAATTGTCAGAAAGATAACCCAAAAAACACTGAAAATAGTGTTTCTCATAGATGAAAGCATCCCCATCCAGTGAAAAAGATATTCAAAAATCCTGAATATACAGAAGAAAATGTGTACATGGAGAGTAAACATATGTTTTCCGGACACTAGATTAATGAGAAAAAAACCCACTGTGTAGTCCGACCTTGCTGCCTTGAAACGCAAGTGCAGGGTGGCTGAGAGGAAGTGGAGGGCTTTGAGTGCATCCTCAGACAAACTGGCCCGCGGCCTGCTCCAAAGGCAATATAGACTTTCTGTCCTGTCCAAGAAGAGAGTCCACATTGAAGCCTGAGTCTCTGCGGCCTCTAACACGGCCAAACTCTGCCTCTCCTGTTCCCTCCCAGGCCCTCTGCATGGCTCCGGCTTATCACTTCACCACTTAAACCCAGGACATCCTGTCCTCGCGCTCCTCATACTCTCCCACTCTCCCTCTCTTGCCCCCCCGCTTCTCCCTCTCCTGTCTCCCTTTTCCATCTGATAACACCTGATGACATTTCTACACAAGTCCGATCTATGAAAGTGTCGTCCAAGCAGGTACTCCCCTGCTCGTCAAAGACCAAATTGACACCCTCGCTCCAGCCTTGGCCAATTTCAGCAATCACTCTTTCACCACCGGTTCCTTCTTCTCTCCTCTCCTCAAGCACTCCCTTGTGCAGCCTCTCCTTAAAAAGCCTTCTGCTGCCCCTACCTGTCCTGCAAACTATTGCCCGATCTTGATCACTCCTTTCCTGGGCAAACTCCTGGAAAAGCTGCCCATCTCCCAGCTTATTCTCCATACTGAATCTGTTGGTTGTCTACATGACCATCAGTCTGTCTTCAGAGCAGCCAGAGGCACGAAACTGCTCTCCTGAACACCCGTAAAGATCTTCTCTTTAATCTTGATTACAGCCTTCTTTCTGTCCTAATCCTCCTGGACATTTCCTCTGCTTTCTACACGGTCAATCACTCCATCCTGATCAAGAGACTCTGCAAGAACCTGGGCATCACAAGTCAGGCCCTGGAATGGTTGACCTACTTCCTCCTGAACCATCCCTCCCAGGTCCAACTTGGGTCCTTTCTCTCCACAACCTCTCTCCCACATGTGGTGTTCCTCAAGGCTCTAACCTCTCACCCTGGCTCTTCAATGTCTACCTGGCCCCTTTGACCCACCTGATATCTACCTTCTCCTCTAACTTTCAGTGTTATGCGAATGACACTCTATCTTTCAGCTCCCCTCAGCCTCCTTCGCTCATTCCTGACCATCTTTCTGCGATCCAGATCGGTGCGCCTCCAACGTTCTCTGCCTTAATGCCAGCAAGACTGAGATCCTTCTCATTGGGATCTCTGCTGCCACTTTCCATCTCTCACTCTGGCTGCCCTCTTTGGGCCCTCTTCCTTCACCTTCGTGTGAGGCAAAAAACCTTGGAGTCCTCTTCGATTCCACTCTCTTCTCACATCAGACTTTTCCAAGAAGGCCCACTACTAGCTTCACCTCCTCAGAGGTATTCTTCCTTGTTTTACTTTCCCCCAGAAGTTTACTGTCTCCAGCACCCTGGTTCTCTCTAGGATGGACTACTGCAATAATCTTTCTCAATCTGCCTTTCTCTACTCTGCGCCCTCTGCAACTAATCCAGAACAGAACTGCAAGACTTATATCCTTTGCCTCAGATCCCAGGGACCATATCTCTCCAGCCCTGAAATATCCCCACTGGCTCCCGGTGGCTGCAAGGATCAAGTTCAAGACCCTCTACATCGTCCACAAGGCCTTCTGGGACTGGGGCCTGCACTACATCCAACTGTCTCTTCCAAAATATCCTCCTTCTCGAGCCCTTTGCTTGGCTTCCTCCAACTCCCTGAGGATCAGACGCTTCTCCAGGCAGAGAGTGGGGGGTAGATCTCTCTCCTCTGCAGATGTCTCCCTCTGGAATGGCCTCACTGACCCTCTCAAACCTGAGCTGGCCCACCTGAAGTTTTGGAAGCTGCTCAAGACCTTCTGTTTCTCCTCTGCTTTCTCTATCCCCCTACTGGCCTACCTGTCTGCTACACCCACTGGGTACCAAGCTCCTCCATGATCAGTCTTCCCTGCACTGCCCTCGGCCCTACCGTGCACTTAGGGTTGTAACTGTAACCTCTAAAGCCCCCTGCCTCCTTGCACTTACCAAGAGCTGCGCTGCAGTGGCATCACTCACTCAGAGCAATGCTGCCTCATTGCACTTCCCTTTGCCTTCTCCCTGGGAGTTCCCCCTGCACTTTTTCGCCATCGCACTTGCACAATCTGAATGACACAAGACCTAGTAAAATAGTTTGTCTTGTGTTCCCTCTGTCTCCTCTGCACCCTTTTGTCTTTCCGCGCCTAGAAATACTTGTGTACAGGTGCATTGTAAATGGCTTATCATATCAAACCAGGGCAATTAAAAGTGCTTTAAGCTAGTGACTTCTGTAACTCACTAAACAGTGAGAACCTTTAAAATCCTCTCAAGCAAATAAAAAGCAGTAGCTTCTCAAAATCGAATGCACTCTGAATCACATTGACTTACACAAGTAAGAGGTTTAATTGTATTATTGTATGAAACCAAACATTAAGTACACTACTTTACATGCTTCCCATAAGTTTCAAACCACAAACCAGGAAATACTGGTAATGCACACACTTGATATAGGGCAGAAGCATAAATGCATTTTCTGTGACCGATAATAATTGGCAAAACCATAAATAAGTCCATTAGAAATGGTGCACATCTGACCTGTTTTAAGCATGATCACCCGGCGGACACATGTCGGAACGTATGCAGCACCGAGGGAGCTTGTCTTTGACTTCTGAGGTGGAGTGAATACCGAGCTCAGAGCCGTACTCTACATGAGACTTGGAAGCCGTCGTTGTGCCTCCTGAATCGCTTAACCGGAAGGAGTGAGCAGAGCTACAGCTGCGCTCGGTGAGACATGGGTTTCAGTGCCCGGCATCCCCGGTAAGTGAGACCAACCACCAGGGCTAACTGCAAGCTCCGATATCATAGAATTGAGGCTTGCCTTTCCCCAAGATGGACACCAAGGATTGATGCGGCCTTAGAGGACATGTATGGAACCCCCCCTCAAATAGAGACCGGACTGAGCCTCGTTCCCTCTTCTGACAAAGGGGCTGCTGGCTCCAGCAGCTCGACCTATTTCCCAGCAGCTGTCAGTGGGCTGGGGGCAACAAACTCCTAATAGAGTTGTGAGGAGCCATGCTATAACAGACGCGGACCAAGAGGTGAGGCGACAGACCTTCGATGCACTGTCAAATTATCATAAGCAACTGCACGCTGAACCAATTCAGTTGCAGGCCCGGCTCCCCCTTTTTCCCACAAGAATAAAGGGCTCAAGTGCTGACAGTGCACAGGGCAGATGGGGCAGATCCTAAAGAGAGACCTGAGGTGCGACACCTAAAATAAATATGACTGTGGGCGGCAGGGATGATGGACATTAAGTGGGTTCCAAACAACCAAAGATGGATGCATTTACGGTGCCAGTGGGCCAGCAGCAAAATCCTGGAATAGCCTCGACTCAAACATCGGACATAGGCGATCAATTGACCCTTGAAGATAGAGTTGCAGAGATTCCGTCGGCAGTGCAGAGTTCTCGAGTGGCCCTGGAAGGCAAGATAGGTACCCTAGGGGAAGAGCTTAATATGCTTCAAGCCAATTTGCAGAAAGCATCAGACACCAAGGTGACAACCATGGAAGGAGACATGATGCAGCTAAAAAACCAAATGGATGATTTGCTGCAAACCACGAAAGCCCTGAAGGCAAGGGCCGAAGACTTGGAAGGACGCTCGCTGAAGAACCACCTGAGAATAGTACAGACTCCCAGAAAGAGGTTCTGTGGAGCTCTTTCCGTAACGATGGCTGCAAGACGGATTTGGGACCAAAGGCCCCTCAAAATGATTTGCAGTGGAGCTGGTCCCCACACAGAAGCCACCACCTGGAGCCAGACTTAGACCCCTTGTGGCCAGGATATTGAACTTTAGTGATTGTGGCGTGATTTTACAACTGGCTAGACAAAAAGGCCCTGGTGCACCTAGACAACACATCAATTATGGCTTTCACATACTATAGTAGAAGAGTACAGCAACAATGCCAGAACTTTGAGGAAATCAAACGACAAGAACACCAGATTGCACAGCTGCCATTGGTTCTGCCATATCCCTGAGGAAATGTGGGAATTTGAGGGTAGCTGGATGTCATGATTGCTAACCTTGGGCTCCCATATAAACCCCTCTCCCCTTTAGCACATGCACGTGGGGGTAGGTGTAGAAATCGGGTAGGGGCCATGTGGGTGAAAGCCTGGCAGTTAAAACATTCACATCAGTTTATTAGTACTGACACTCCCATTTCATAGGAAGTTGCACACCTTGTTTCCTGTTCAACCATGCTTTTAATACACTTCCTGCCATTCCAATATAGGCATTATATTGCCATTAATTAATATGCCATTCTGAAGCAATCGGTTCATTCTAGTCTTTGGGCGTGGCTGCCTTTAAAAGCCACGCCCAGGGATCTGCCCGTGCTTCGTGTGCTTTCTGTAGCCTGCAGCACACGCTTACCGCGGCCAGGTCTCCAGTCTTCAGATCCTGATTCAGTTTCTTCTCCGTGACCAGAGTCAGCGCTCGCATCATCGGCTCCGATGCTGGAACGAGAAGAAAAGAGAAAGGCAGTCAGTTTTCATGGAACCAGATTTCTATAATTTCTCGCCCAATTCCACCCGACTCCAGGAACCCTGCAAGGAAATAGAAAAGCAATTAGAACTCTTCCGATCGCTATCTCCGCTCACCGCTATCGCTAAAGTCCAGTGCTGTAACTGGGCACACGAGTCAGCAAGCGCTACAGCAGAACGGAGATATTGCATTGAATAACCCCAGTGCGGTAACTGGGTAGTCACAAACTTAATGGCTCTACAAATCTAGAAACAGTGGTGTGACAAAACCACTTACCTGAACAAACAATCCAGTGCAGCAACTGGTCAACCACGAACTCTGTGAACACAAACAGCTAACTGCTGGAGGCAGTTCTGAAGAACAGCAACACCTGACACATCTCGCCCAGAATAGCGTCCCTGCACGAGCAGGATGGAGTACGCACCAAATTAATCACACAAGTGAGACACGTACCATAGTAAATTAGGCATCTAAGTGTTTCGGGGAAGGAGGAGGGTTAGTCAACCCCTTTAAAACAATACTAACCATTTACTCTTTTGGGCAGATCTGACTTCCCACTAACCAAGGGGTGGTGTAGAACCAGAGAAGGGACCGGAGGACTCCATTGCTCCTGCAGAGACTCAGGTAAGCGTGACACTGGACAGGTAATACTATCTGCAAAGGAACTGGTCATGAGACTGGTATCCAAAAGCTGAGTTCGATGCGAGGTGGGAGGAGCAGGTAAATCATGTTCGTGGACTGGCAAGATAACCGTGGTGGAGGGTGCAACTTAACAGCTCGGTGTCGGAACAGAGGACATGAAGACTGGGACAGGGGAAGGCACCGACTGATTAAATAGCCAGTTAGGAGACTGTGCATCATGCTCCCCAAATGGGCGTTGGTGACAGGAGATTGGAGGTCGGAACGAGTTCCCGCAAATTACAGGTATTATACTGATTCGGCATTTCGTTGTGAAGTTATGGTTGGTATATGTTATATGTTGTGGTTGATGAGGGGAGTGGGACACCTGTCCCTGAGGGTGTGGCTAGGACTTG
Source organism: Ambystoma mexicanum (assembly GCF_040938575.1). Taxonomy (NCBI): domain Eukaryota; kingdom Metazoa; phylum Chordata; class Amphibia; order Caudata; family Ambystomatidae; genus Ambystoma; species Ambystoma mexicanum. The sequence goes on from NC_090921.1 coordinate 991,301,097, forward strand.
GCCTTCACCGTCAGACCTCTGGTGTCCCGAGGCTAGGAAAGTGAGTTGGTATTTGGAGCTGAGGGAGAGGGATTACCCTAAGCCAGTGATCCCCAATGTGTAGCTCACGAGCAACATGTTGCTCTCCTGACCCTAAAATTTTGCTTGCCAGTTATTCTGGCCCATTGTGTGGAGGCTAAGAAGCACATGCAGGGATGAGACATCCATGGCAGTGTACCCTGAGCCAGAACTGCAAAGGAAGGCTAGCCAATCAGCCTGTTCTATTTGACGGGCATAACATACTTTTAGTTGTTGAAGCATTAGCTGTGGAGGCATCAGTGGTGTGAGTGGTGGGGCAGGCCCGATAGGTATGATATAAAATTTGCACCCATACACAAGTGTTTCAAAGTGCGACGAGGCAAGGGAGGGGTCCAAGAGAGGACAAAAACAACGATCTTACTAGGCCCAGTGACATTGAGAATGCACAAGTGGAGAGGGAAGGGGAAAGGTCGAGGGGCAGAGGAGGAGTGGAAAGTGCTCAAAACAGGATCTAAACAACAATAGGTAATGCAGCCAGCGGGTGGCAAGTGCATGGCGTAAGTGCAGACAATGGGTATCTAATCAGTGCAAGTGAGGGGACTGTAGGGTTGAAGATACAGACCCAAGTGCAAGGGTTGCCAGGAGGCAGTGCGGGTAATCAGCAGGGTGGGCAAAGGATCTGGGCCCAGTACCAGAGGGATGCCAGATGCCCAATGCAGAAACAGAGATCAGCAGGGGAGAGGAAGAGAGAAGGCATAAGCAAAGAGGAAGGTCTTGAGGTGCTTCCAGAACCGAAGATGATTCTCTTCAAGTTTCAGAGGGACAGGGATGCTGTTGCAGAGGGAGGCCCCAGCCGAAGAGAGACACCTACCACCAACCCATTGCTTGGAGAAGCAGCTGACCCTGAGGGAGTTGGAGGTGGATGGGCAAAGAGCTCAAGTAGGAGGGTATTTCAAGGGAGAGTTGAAGGTATTGCGGAGCCAGGCCCCAGAAGGCCTTGTGGACAATGCAAAGGGCCTTGAACTTAATCCCTGCAGCCACTGGGAGCCAATGAAGAGATTTCAGAGCCAGAGAGATACAATCCCTGGGCTTGAGGCCAAGGACAAGTCTCGCAGTCCTGTTCTGGATGAGTTCCAGGGGGCAGAGAGTAGTAGCAGGCAGATTTAGAAAGAGGCTGTTGCAGTAGTCCAGCCTAGAGAGACCAGTGCTCTAGAGAGAGTGAGCTTCTGGGCGAAGGTGAGGAAAGGAGGAATACCTCTGAGGAGGTACAGTTGGAAGTTTGATGTCAGAGATGTGTTGAGAAAAGGAAAGCGTGGAGTGGAAGATGACCCAGAGGTTCTTAACCTCACAGGTGGGAGCAGGGAGAGGGCCAAAGTAGGCCGGCCAGAGAGTGACAGGAAAGGAAGGTACAGGAGTGCCGATGAGGAGGATCTCTGTCTTACTAGCATTAAGGCAGAGGTCGTTGGCAGCACACCACTCCTGGATTGCAGACAGTCGGAGATGAGAGTGGGAGAGGGGGTTGCAGAGGGGAGCCTGAACATGAACTGAGTGTCCACATAGCACTGAAAGTTGGAGCAGTGAGCAGCAATGCAGTGGGCGAGGGGTGCCGGGTATTGGTTGAAAAGCCAAGGAGAGAGGTTAGACCCCTGGGGAACACCACAAGTGGAGAGTGAAATAGAGGCAAGGAAGGACTCAAGTTGGACACAGGAGGATCGGTTGGAGAGGAAGGAGGTCGGCCAGGGCCTGATCGGTGATACCCAGGTTATCACGGAGGTAGTTGAGCAGGATGGCATGGTTGACCGTGTCAAAGGCAGAAGGGAGATCGAGAAGGTTAAGGACAGAGGGTAGATTAGAATCAAGGTTGGAGATCAGGTCTTCACGGATGTTCAGGAGGGCAGTTTGCTTGCTTCTGGCAGCTCTGAAGCCAGACTGATGGTCATGGAGACAACCAGATTAAGGTGGGAGATGGCCAGCCTTTCCAAGAGTTTGCCCAGGAAAGGAGTGATAGAGATCAGGCGATAGTTAGCCGGGCAGGAGGAGTTAGCTGTGGATTTCTTGAGAAGAGGGTGCACAAGAGAATGCTTCAGAGGGGAGGGGAAGGCTCCAGTGGCAAAGGAGTGGTTGCAGAAGTCGGCCAGGGCAGGAGCAAGGGTGTCAATATGGTCCTTGATGGTTTTGGACTAGCAGGGAAGGACCTGTTTAAACAAGACTTTCATAGATTGGACTTGTCTAGTTATCTCATCCGGGGAGAAAAGAGGAAAGGCAGAGAAAGAGTGAGGTGAAGCGGCTTTAGGGGGTAGTGGAGAGAGCAGCTGGAAGAGGAGAGGACAAAAGAGTGGACAGGATGTCCTGGGTTTTAGAGATGAATTGAGAAGCCAGGGCCATGCATAGGGCCCGAGAGGAGACAGAAGTAGACTAAAATCTGCAAGGAACTGGCCATTGCTGTTGCAAAGAGTTCAGCCGAGTTGTTAGATGCCGCAGAGACACAGGCTTGGATGTGGGCTCTTATTAGTGTGGACAGAGAGCCTGTAGTGCCTTTGGAGAAGGCGGCAGGCCATTTTGTCAGAGGATGCACAAGATGCCCGCCATTTCCTCTCAGCCACCCTACACTTGCGTTTAAGGGTGACGAGGTCAGAGTCGTACCAAGAGTTGCACTTGGCTTTGGGCTTGAAGCGCATCTTCATGACAGAGGCAAGAACATCGAGAGTATCAGAGATAGCAGAGTGGAGCTTGAAAAGGGCAGTGTCGGGATGAGAGTCAGCCAGAGGTGCAGGCGGGGGAGAGAAAGTGGCAGCGAAGGCTTCAACTGACACGCTTCATAGGGCGGATTACCAAAAAGGTAGGTGGCAGTGCTGGAGCTGGCTCCGCCTGTGGTGTAGAAAGGGAGAGATGGGAGGAAAGGAAAAAGTGATTGCACCAGGAGAGCGGAGTAGAGAGAGGGTTAGACAGGAGGAGGTTGGAGGAAATGAGAACATCAAGAGTGTGCCCTGTAGAATGAGTCGGGCCAGAGGGAAGAATAGAGAAAGAGAGGGGGGTCACAGAGATTGTGAAAGAGTCCAGAGGAGAGCTAGGAAGCATCCAGGTGGATGTTGTGGTCACCAAGGAGGAGGAGTTGAGTGGTCGAGGCCAGGAGAGAGGATATAAGAGGTCAGCCTACTCGGAGGAAAGTGGTAGTCTGACCAGGTGGCCGAAAGAAAGTAGCAATGGTGAGAGTGACCAGGAGAGAGAGAGAGCCTACAGACAAGGCATTCGAAGGAGTAGAATCACAGAGGCAGGAATCCAATCAGAGAAGATCAAGGCTACACCCCCACCCGGACGGTTGGATCTAGGTGCGGAGAGGATCTTGAAGCCATCAGGGAGGAGAGTGTCGAAGCTTGTGACAGAGCTGGCCGTGAACCATGTCTCAGTGAGACCGAGGACATCGAGGTTGCGTTCTTCCAGGGGGCAGCAGATGTCAGAGGAGTGTTTGACAGCTGAGCGAGAGTTAAAAGTGGCAATATGGAGAAGGTTGCCAGCCTTGAAAATTTCCAGGGAGAGGTACAAATCAGAGATGCACCCTGCAGAGGTGTAGGAGGAGCCCGGGGGAGAGAGTGGGGGGGCGGCAGAGGAAGGTGGAGAGGACAAGGTAGTGTAAGTGATTTCAACCCGGCACTCCACCTAAGTCAATGTCTAGTGTGTGATGCACAGCTGGAACCCTTAATTATTTATTTATGTCGAAGTTCTTTTATTTCTCCAGCATGGGGTCTGGCATGGATTCACATGCTCATGAATATTCCCCGTCGTCAGGCTGGGAATCCTCGGTAAAGAAAAAACCAGTATCAGTTTCGTTTCTGATCTGTCTTTCGTAGTAATAACCAATCACTGGTCTCTGCGTCATACTGACCACAGCCAATGACTGCCCTCTACCTAAGCACCGCCTCTGGCAGCCATCTTCAGATTTTTACCGCACGTTCATGTGTTGGGATCCTCGTGCTATTGCTCTCGAGCGTTAGTGCTATTTTTCGCGCTTTTTTCACAAAAACTTCGATTCTTTCGGTCAAAAGAGCCTCAAGCTCCACCGATCCTACATCCGATCAACGGGGACCCGTGTCGGATTCGTCTGCGCCCCTCAAGGGTGAAGATTTCGTCGAGCTACACTTCGGAGGACTCCAGAAGCTTCTCAGGCCCGGTCTCGGAGATGGCCCAGGAGAAGGGAAGCTCGACGCCCGGAAAGCTGTTCAGGGTCTGCCCTGGATGCCAGCTGCAGAACGTCTTTAAGGAGGACGAACACTCTTTCTGCCTTTACTGCCTTCATGAGGACAAGACGCACGTGGAGAAGGACTGTGCGTTTTGCGGCAACATGTCGGAACGGACCGTGAAGGACCGCCATCAACGTCTCGCCAACTGGCTGGAGGGTAAGAGCCCGTCTGGCGAGAAGAAGAAGAAATCCGAGCGGTCTTCTAAGACCTTTGAGGGTGGCCCGGCGACGGGGGCCCAACATAAGGCCAAGCACCGCGAGTCCGCTGGCACCGGGAGCGCCGAACGGTCGGGCTCTACGGGCGCCAGGCAGGGCGCACCCTCCCCGGCACCATCAACCACGAGCCAACGCTCTGGGTCGGGTAAGAGGAAGGCCGAGCACCCGGCGAAGCTCCTGGAGAGGCCCCGGTCGAGCTCTAAGGCAGAGGAGGAGCGTGGCAGTGCCCCCTCCCTCAAGGATAAGGCGGTGAGCGCACCTAAGGTGGTGAAGGCCTTGATCCATCCGACCAAGCCCTCTATCGAAACGGTCGCGGCGGCCCTGGCTCAGCCTGTGGAGGCTGCACCAGTGGTGGCGACCTCAGGGCCCAGAATCTCCCTGCCTCCTCGGAGGGAGTCTTCTTTTGTGCCCATCGATAGGACCCCCGTGAAACCCTCCGTGGGGAAGAAGAAGGGGGGGCAGGGCGTCGTCGTAGATTCGGCCTCAACCTCAGAAGAGGAGCTGATCGAGGTCTTAAGCCACGGCCTAGGCGTGGAAGAAGGCCAGCCCGTCGGAATGGACCCCGACGCAGGTGACGACGACGACATCGTCGAGGATACCGACAGGGCCCCTGCTCGCCCGTCGGATTCCCCTCTGCCAGCGCCGCAAGACAACTCGGCGGCCATTTTGTTGGCCATACAGTCCTTATGCTCCGAGATAAGGACGAGGCTACCGTTACCGACGGAGGAACCTCTCCCGTCGGGGGATCCAGAACCGGGACCTTCTGGTGTTCCCCCTACCAAGAAAAGAAGGATCCATCCACCACCTCCTTTTCAACCGTCGCGCCCCGTCCAGCCCTCCTCCCCGTCCACCCGAGGGGATGATACGGGGACTGACACGGCAGCGACGGGTACGGACGACGAGGCATACGACGAGGATATTCCGTCGTCGCCTCCCACCAGGGCTTCTCCGCCCGACGAGATCGGATCTTTCCACTCCATGATCTCCAGGGCTTCCGAGCTTTTCCAACTCTGCCCTGAGGAGAAGAAAAAGGAAGGCTTCCTTTATCAGCGGCGCGAGGCCAAGAGGAAGACGGTCCTCGCAGTGCCTCTGTTGGACGACATTTGGGATGAGGGCCTTTCCCTCCTCAAGAACCCTTCCACGACGCCAGCTAGAAGAGACCGGTACGAGAAAAAGTACCGGGTCCCGGACACGGCCCCCCTATGCCTCCGGGCGCAGCCTACCCCGGATTCCGTCGTCTCCGCGGCAGCCAGGAAGAAAGCGGGGGGGGGTGCGGCCTCCACATCGACTTCCCCGCCGGACGGCGAGGGAAAGAAATTGGATGCTATGGGACGTAGAGTCATCTCGTCGGCAGCGACGACGATTAAAGCGGCCAACGCCTTGGCTATCGTGGCTCGCTACGACAGGGAGCTGTGGTACAAGATAGCTCCCCTGCTGGATTTTCTGCCGGACGACAAGAGGGCGGAGGCCCTGGAGATCCTGCAGGAAGGTGAGGTGGCCTCGGACCACGCCATCACCGTGGCGACGGACATCGCCGACACTGGGTTCCGCCAGCTGGGCAACGGCGTTTGCCTTCGACGTCGTGGATGGCTCAAAGCTACGGACTTCCGGCAGGACGTCCAGACCAGAGTCCTGGACATGCCCTTCGACGGGAACAACCTGTTTGGGAAGACAGTGGACGATTCCCTTCAGGCCATCAAGGCGGATACTGAGACGGCCCGGGCCCTTGGAGTTCTGCAGCAACGACGGACGCCCTTTCGGAGCGGCGGAGGCAAGGGCGCCTCCAAAGGTTCCGGCGGCGGTTTCGCTTCCTACCGTCAAGCGGCCCGCTCGTCGTCGCAAGAGGCCTACAGAGGACGAGGCAAGTCTAGCGGACCCCGCCGTCGTCGTCAAGGCGGCAAGGCCGCGTCCAAGCAGGATTGAACCGGCCGTGGGGTCGGGCCCCCACCGAAGCACCCCGGTGGGAGGCCGGCTGGCGGGCTTCGTCAGCGTGTGGGAGTCCATCTCCACCGACCGTTGGGTGCTGGACGCCCTGGCCCGGGGCCACGCGCTCGAGTTTCAAAGAAGGTGCCCGCGCGTCCCCCCCATGGCCAGGAAAGAACTTCACGTCCCTCAACTTCTCCTGGAGGTAAAGGCGATGCTCAGAAAGGGCGCCATCGAACTCGTCCCAAAGAGGCTTCGGGGCTCCGGAGTCTACTCGAGATACTTCCTCGTGAAGAAGAAGACGGGAGGATGGCGCCCCATCCTAGACCTGCGACGTCTGAACAAGTTCATCAAGGCGCAGAAGTTCCGGATGGTCACCCTCCAGCACGTCCTGGGTCAGCTGGAGGAAGGAGACTTCCTATCGTCGTTGGATTTGGAGGATGCCTACTTCCACATTCCCATCCTAAAGGGGCACCGAAAATTCCTCAGGTTCGTGGTCCAGGGGCGTCATTACCAGTTCAAAGCCCTTCCCTTCGGACTACGGTCGGCACCCAGGGTATTCACCAAGTGCCTCGCACCGGTGGCGGCGCAGCTGCGCCGCGAGGGGATTCACGTCTACCCCTACCTGGACGACTGGCTCATCCGCGCCAAGACGAGGGAGCTCGCCGTGGTCCACACGGCAAGGACCGTCCAACTCCTCACGGACCTGGGATTCTCCGTGAACTACGCCAAATCCCACCTGGTGCCCGCGCAAGTCGCACTGTTTCTGGGAGCGAGGCTCGACACAGTGTCCCTTCTGGCCTCCCCGTCGGAGGAGAGGACCAGGACCATCTTGGGCAAGGTGCAACAGATGTTGGTGGCCGACGCGGCCAAAGTGAGGTCCATCAAGTCCCTCCTCGGGATGATGTCTTCCTGCATCTACCTCATTCCCATGTGCAGGCTCCGGATGCGCCCGTTGCAAGAATTCCTGGATGCGCGCTGGATCCAGACGACGGGCAGCTTCGAGGAAAGGATCAAGCTCGACGAGAGTTTCCGACGAGCGATACGGTGGTGGGGCACCCGCGCGCATCTGACGGCGGGCATGGACTTCCAGACCCCAGCCCACCAGGAGACTGTGACCACGGATGCCTCCCTGGAAGGGTGGGGAGCGCACACCGAAAATCTGCACGCAAGGGGACTCTGGCTCCCGACGGAGAAGTCCCTGCATATCAACGTCCTGGAGCTCCGTGCAGTGTTTTGGGCCCTCAGGTCCTTCCTTCCGTCCCTCAAGGGCAAGGTGGTGAGGATCTTCACCGACAACACCACCACCATGTTTTACATCAGGAAACAGGGCGGAACCAGGTCCCCAGCGCTGTCCAAGGAGGCGCAGGACCTGTGGCATTGGGCCGTCGCCCAAGGGATTTTTCTGGTGCCGTTTCATCTGGCAGGGATAAAAAACACCATCGCCGACTCATTCAGCAGGGAGCTGCGCTCGTGCCACGAGTGGGAACTACGGCAGGATCTGGTGGATCGCCTCTTCCGACGGTGGGGCACACCCCAGATCGACCTGTTTGCGACGGCGACGAACACCAAGTGCTGGAGGTTCGCCAGCAGGTTTCCCCAGACGAGGAGCATGGGCGATGCTTTCTCGTTCCCCTGGGAGGGCCTGTTCCTCTACGCGTTCCCTCCCTTGCCTCTGCTAATCCGGCTCGTCAACCAGCTCAAGAGGTCACGGTGCAGGATGATCCTCGTCGCACCTGCGTGGCCGAGGCAGATATGGTTCCCGGACTTGCTGGACTTGTCAGCGTCCCCGCCGATCAAGCTGCCGGCGGACGCGGATCTACTCTCCAGGGAAGGAGGCGCCATCCTCCACCACGACCCGAAGTCACTGAACTTGCAGGCCTGGCTCCTGCAGCGCTAGAGTTTGGAGGATACGACATACCGGCCGATTGCAGAGAGGTTCTTGCAAAGGCCAGGGCGTCCTCGACTCTTAAATGCTACGGACACAAATGGAAGAGGTTTTCTGTCTGGTGCCACGCACAGAAGATTAACCCTCTACGGATTACGGCTCCCCAAGTACTGCCGTACCTGCTGACGCTGGCCAAAGCTGGTCTGGCACACGCGTCCATCAAGATTCATCTTGCTGCGATCTCCCGATACACCAGAACCACGGGGCGGACGTCCTTGTGGTCTCATCGTCTGGTGAAAGAGTTCATGAAGGGACTGTTCAGATCGTTCCCGCCGGTGAAGGCTCCGGCCCCGGCGTGGGAGCTCAACGTGGTGTTGACCAAGCTCATGGGACCTCCGTTCGAGCCTCTGCACTCGGCCCCGTTGAAGTTTCTATCGTGGAAAACAGCTTTTCTTGTGGCCATCACCTCCGCACGACGAGTGGGAGAGATCCAGGCCCTTTCCTGCAAGGCCCCGTACTTGACTTTCCACGACACGAGGGTAGTGCTCAGGACGCACCCCTCCTTCATGCCCAAGGTACCGTCGGACTTCCATCTCAACGAACCCTTGGTGTTGCCTGTGTTCTTCCCGTCGCCTTCGTCGCCGGCTGAGAGGACTTTGCACTCGCTGGATGTGGCTAGAGCGCTGAAGTTCTACGTGGACCGCACAAAGTGTTTTCGGAAGACGTCACAACTCTTTGTGAACTTTGGACCTGTCAATCAGGGGAAGGCTCTCTCGAAGGCTTCCATTTCCAGATGGCTCTCCGGCTGTATCATGTACTGTCATCGGTTGGCAAACCGACCGCTGCCTGGCCGTCCGAGAGCCCATTCCACCAGAGCGATCGCAGCTACCACGGCGTTCCTTTCTGGTGTGCCCCTGCTGGACATATGCAGGGCTGCTACGTGGAGGTCGACGCACACCTTCACAAAATTCTACTGCGTCGACCGGGATTCCAGGGAGGAGTCCAGGGTCGGCCAAGCAGTGCTGCGCAACCTGTTCGCCTGAGGTGAGCCTGGTGAGGAGGTAAGATGCTTAATGTTGAGTTTGATGTAATGCTTAATGTTGAGCCTTTGCCACCTCCCGTGGTTGTGCATGTGTGTACTGCTATGTTTTCTTTATTCATGAGCATGTGAATCCATGCCAGACCCCATGCTGGAGAAGGAACAAGTTACTTACCTGTAACTGTTGTTCTCCAGCATGGGTCTGGCATGGATTCACATGCGAACCCTCCCGCCTACCCCTCTGCGGCTCTTCACTTGGTCATACTGCCACTTTACGTGCTTCCAAATCTGAAGATGGCTGCCAGAGGCGGTGCTTAGGTAGAGGGCAGTCATTGGCTGTGGTCAGTATGACGCAGAGACCAGTGATTGGTTATTACTACGAAAGACAGATCAGAAACGAAACTGATACTGGTTTTTTCTTTACCGAGGATTCCCAGCCTGACGACGGGGAATATTCATGAGCATGTGAATCCATGCCAGACCCATGCTGGAGAACAACAGTTACAGGTAAGTAACTTGTTCCTTCTGAATGATGTACCCTTATATCACGCCCCTCTCTTTGAATCCCCAACCCGGTCACACTGAACCAGGAAGCAGGCTGTTTTGCAAAGTTAAAAAGATTTATTTTAGGTATTTTCACAATATATATATATCACACTATTTAATTGTTTATACAATGATCACCAATGGGGTGATGTCACAATAAATCTCTTTAATCAGGAGTATGATCGGAAAAATAATGCAGCATAGAAATAATACTTTTGTGTGGGTTCAATCAAAATGCAATGTGATCACTTTCTCCCTGCACACTACTCAATCCCCCAATATGCAGTATAAAGAGATGGAAGGAGAGAACAGGTTTCAGGAATACACACTCAACAAATACGGTATCAATCCCAATTTTCCCCCAGCAAACACAGAGAAAAACAGGAATGATTGCAAACTTGTCAAAATGGTTTTGAATGTGGCTTTGAATGGATGGGAAAACACTGAAAATAGATTTAATTCACTAAAATGGATTCAATACTAGTGGGAGCCGCTTTGTATGGTTTCAGATAAACACTATCAATGATTATTGAGTAACTAGCAGGTTGAAAACTTAATTATAAGGTCGGATGCAATGTACAGCTGTTTCACACGTGATAGATTTGAGCCAAATGAAAAATTTGCGGCAAACCTTTCCGCGCGCGATTGCGGAAAAACTATGAGGAGTTTCTAGCATACACGGTGAAGAAGTTATGAACGTTTTTATAGAGGTCAGTTTTTTCAGAAAGAGTCAACATTTGTAAAACAAGCTTGCGCTTTTTAAAACTACAAACAAGGTTTCTTATACTAGGGAGACTATGAAGCCACAAACTACACGACACCACAGCCACCAGCCCAGCGATGCCTCTGGATGGTTTTTGCCCGCCGAGACGCTTGCCTTTCTTCAGGAAATATTTTGGCGCAAAGATGATTTTAACACTACTATTACCAAAGGACTATAGGGATGAGAGAATGATTCAGGTAAGGCAAAAGATTTTCTATAATGCAGTACTGGATATAATAGAATGGGTTTGGATAGGATTACTTATGGATAAAATATCTGCTTGCGACAATCCTATGCTATGGATACTCACTACCAGTGTTTGGAATGGACCCGTCAGGGAGACTTTCTGGACTGGAATTCTGCTAGCACACCGGACTGGACTCAAGGCGCTCTGGTTCTGCACTCAGCACGGCACTCTGGACACTGCATGGCGGGATTGGACTGGATCTGACGGGTTGGTTCTGGTTCGCAGCTATCTGGTCACAGCTCTGCTCTACTGGGTTGGATCTCTGGATTCTGGCAAGAATTCTTAACAAGAAAGCAGCACAGCTCAGCCAGGCTGTTCTTTTTTTTTCCTTTTGTTCCCCTTAAAGATCTGGGGTAAAATCTGGTTTCAGGATTTTAAAAGGCCAAGCTGATAAGGGTTCAGCTTTGGAAACGGGCCTTTCTGCTTTCAAAGTTCTGTAGTCTGGAATATGGATTTCTCTTGCAAAGTGCTCCGCCAGCAATCAGATGGTGGGTGAATGTGTGTGTGTCTAGGTCCTAAGCTATCTCTATTTATGTATTTTCTTAAAGGTTTGGGTATGCTGACTTCTACTAGGCACACCCCCTAGATATTCTATTGTTTAGGGTATTTCCTCTCCCCTGATTTGAGAAGCAAACAGGGTGTCATGATGACGCTGTATTTTATGATCCAGGGAGAACCTCCCCTTTGTTTCTGCACAGAAAACCTATTTTTCATACAAGACATATTTACAATTTTACAAACTTGCTAGCAACAGCATATTGATATCACAGATTTTGTGGAGCAAGTATTCATCCGAGGCCCGTCTCGGTGAGAGCTTGGGTCTAGAGTTCGCAATTTTTCGCACTTTTGGTCTGGTACCCAATGTCAGATTTGTCCACATTTGTACACATGTGTGCATGACATCTGGGCATAATCATGTGAAGTTTCATGTTTCTGGCATCACCACAATTGCTACAAAACCACAAATTCTGTAGTCATGTCCCTGAACATAGCACAGAGTTCTGAGTAGTTTTAAAACGTGACCAGAATTTTCATATTAACAATACTGTCATTTTACAAATGTTTACAATTTTGCACAGTCCTCTTTCAGTCCTTCTCAAAAATATACTTTCTTGTGCTTTAAGAATACACATAACTGTCTGTGCCCGCCCCCAAAGTTTTGGTGAGTCGAGCAAGCCCCGCCTCTGTCCTCTAGCAGGGGCATCTGTTGACAGTTGCATCTGCATATCTTTTCAGTCAACGGAGTCTTTTGTCTCTCCCCAGAGCAGCAGGGCAAAATCCCCTCTCCTCTTTATTAACACCTGACTGGGAGCTCCTGGGCTTTGATAAGAAGCAGGAGAGATGCCTTTTGTTGGAGCAAACTGTAGAATTTGCTTTGAAGCTCTTTGGCTGGCATCAGATTTACTTTAAAGTCAATTTGTTTAAAATTGTCTTTGATAAAAGAAACGTACATTTTCAAAATAGGCAAACAACTCTAATTCCAGTCTTTTTAAACATAAAGATTAAATAGTTGCAACCTATATTGTTTTTGATAGCAAGTCCCTTAATTTCAACCATGTGATTTTAACTGCACAAGATAAGCTTCCAATGTACTTAATTGACGGCTGTCACACAGGCAGCCAGCGGACTTGCGCCCATTTCCGACAGGTCTTACAGACCAGCACACTTTTTAATGTGGATATTCTTGTGATGGAATCTGCTTTTCCTGACATTGTGTGCTTTTGTGGATTCTTTAAATAAAGTGATGAGCAACACCCAGCAAGGATGTTGGATCTTTTCTGATGTTTGAAATCCGTTATTTTGTAATTTCAGCAACCAAGGAAAAACAGATTTCAGAGCACTTCTGAGTTTCCTTGCAATGAAGTACTGCCTTTCATGTAGTTTCCCTTTTCACTCTGTGGGCAGCCCAATGACAGATTTTAGCAGTGTGGTCTCCTGTTCCACCACTGACACAGGCAAAGTAGATTGGCGGCCAACTTTCTGGTTTCACGGCGCAATTTTCAGAGGTTAAGGGCGGATAGGGCTTTTTCCGGCCATTTCGCTGGTTCTGGTGCCACCAGCACACAGTGATGTCGCATGGCAGAGCCTAGTGGGTCATTACATCCCACAGTAGCCAAGGAGGAGGCAGAGGTGGGAGGCAAGGAAGCCAGATAGGAGAGAGAGAGAGGGCACAGCAGGAGCAGGAAGGAAGTTGATGAGGCGCGGGAGGCGTCTATCAAAGAGGAAAAGGTTGGCCTGAGGGCCCTGGACCAGGATGGTGCCATTCTGGTAAATATGATATGGTATGATAAATGGGGGAACAGAGTGAAGACAGAGACAGCGATCCTACTAGGCCAAGAGTCATTCAGATCATGCAAGTGCAGGGTAAGGGGGAAGAGGAGAAGTGCAGGGAGGGAGGGAGGGAGGGGGGGTGGGACAGTGCAGTACATGGGGAAATAGAATAAATAAAACTATAGAAGTAGGACCAGCTGGTGACAAGTGCAGGGGTAAGTGCAGACATCAGGTGTCAAGTGCTGTTGGGGGACTGTAGGGATACAGAAAACAGTCCCGAAGTGCGGGGGTTGCCAGGCAGGCAGTGCAGGTGTGAATTGGTGGGGGAGGGTACCTGGGCCCGAGATTATAGGGTGGCCAGGTAACCAGTACAGTTTCAGCCAGGAATTCAGCAGGTGAGAGGAGGAGAGAAAGCAAAGCGGTTTTGAGGTGCTTCCAGAACCAGAGATGGTTCTCCTCAAGTTTCAGGGAGGCTGTTACAGAGGAAGGCCCCAGCCGAAGGAGGAGATCTACCACCATCTTGTTGTCTGGAGAAGCGACTGACCCTGAGGGAGTTGGAGACGGATGAGCGAAGAGCTTGAGAAGGAAGATATTTAGGAAGAGCGAGTTGAAGGTACGGAGGCCCCAGGCTCCAGAAGGCAAAAATGTTCCATACTAATTGCATAATGCTTGTGAAGACATTTTCATCTTCCAATTTTTCTTTCCTGTACGGAAGTGCATTAATGGGAAAAATAATTGAACCAAATGCCCATGTTTGTGTTCTGCTGACAATTACCAATTGCTGTGCCGTTATACAGCTGGTTTCTGCATATTGGACAAATAAGTGCCATTAATGCTCAAACATTCCATCTAAAACAATTTTCTTATGCCAATTTCTTTACATGTGAAGTTTGTGTTTGCGGGCCCGAAGCATCATAATTTGCACAAATGTTACATACTACTTGTATTGCAGTGCCTTGTGGGGAATTGACATTGTATGATTCTTTGCTTATCTGGCATGTGACTAATGGGTTGCTAAGGGGAATGAGTTCCAAATTGTGCACAATTAGTGTAGTTACCATTTGCAATTGACTTAAGTTACTGAAAATAATTTCTTAGAGAAAGTTATTTTTACTTTAGTATAGTGTTTCTTGCTAGATTCTTCCTGCTTCTAAATTCTTAAAAAACGGATTTTACCCAATGCAATGTACTGAATTCATCAACCTCGAGCGAGGAATGGCTAAGTCGTCTCTACCATATGTTTGAACTTGCGAAGTGCAGGATGACCCCCATGTCAAGCGAGTGCACTTAACAAGTGAGGTATCCAACCATAAACATATAATGTGTACAATATGAAGAAACAAACCACCCCTTCTGTAAAGTGGTCTTCAAAAGTTCCAACTTGTGAACAATATTACAGGCCCACAAGCATGCTTAAATTGCACCACTTACAACTATATTTCCCAGGGGATTGCTTGGGGAAAGAGTACCCAAATCCTTCATAATAAATATTTATTTTTATTCCTAATCACTTGTCTTCAATGTAACGGACCTTGAGTGCTTTAAAAAGCACTGTTTTCCACTAGATGCCTTAGGTGGACAACCCTCCACTCACAGAAAGCCTGGTTGAAATGATCTTTAAATTCTACCATATTCTGTCCAGTGTTACTCATCCTGTTCTCCTAAAAATGCACAATCTGCCCCTAGAAATCCTGACCATCCCTTGGGAGGGATGGGCGGGGCAGCACCAAAATCAGCCTTTATATTCTGGAGTAAATGCTACTGTTGAAACGTTCCTGAAAAACATTTGCCATTAAATCGCTTGAAAATGTCCTGGGAGAGAACTATAAGCACTCAAATATTTTGTTACATCCTGCAATGTTTTTGAATAATTTTGCTGACCTAGTGCCCAGAAATGCACTGTTTGCCACTTGATTTACTAAAGATTGTATTTCTATACCAATGTAATGCCAAATGAGGTTTAAGGCCATTATGAATTGCTTGGACTAGGCTTACACCTGGATGAGATAACTGTTAATTACTGATCATTTTTATTGCTATTAGTAGTATGGAGCTTAGTACAGTTATGATTTGTTCCAATCATTTTACCACCGACTGAATGCAGATAAATTACATCAAAGTACTGAAGTTGCTCACCATTTCACCTGACACTCAAATGTTGCTCATTGCTAACAAAAGGTTGGGGACCCCTGCCCTAAGCTGTCTTGATGGGGGGTTGGGCGTGTTGCCTTCTCTCTTGATTGTAAGTTGTTTGTGTTTGTTTAAAATGCCAATAAAAACAGTTAAAAAAAACAAAAGTCTGCCAAAAACAAGAAACCAGTAATCGGCAAGGTGCAATCAGTTAAGAAACCAAGTGGTGGTCCAGCCACAAACCTGACCAGCGCAAGTGCATTGACCAAGCTGAGCTGCTGATTTTTTTTTTAAATGCATGCTTTCAGTAGAATAGGTAGTTCAAATCTTCCAAAAAGTAACTGCAGTGTTAATATGCAGCATAACTCCTTTGTAAAAGCCCACCTGGCTGAGTTTTCAATGCATTCATATATTTTGCATACCAATTGTACCAAACAAATGCAATATTTTTTGGGAGAGTGCTGAAAAAGGACTTTTTTAAATGGCAGAAAAGCCAGATAGAAATGAATCTTCTATTTTTGAACCAAAAAGTTTCCTGATTTAAAAGGAAGAATAAAACCTGATTTTTGTTTTTTTATCTTTCTATATAATCAAAATAGAACCTGATGCACGCAAAATGGGAAGACATCCATTTTCTATTTGCATTATGTGAGAAACCTGAGGGCGTTCTCACTGATGGACCCCAGGAATCCTTTGTTCAGTTGGCCAGGGGAAGGCCATTACGCTTGGGTCCTGACCCTGGGGGGTGGACAAGCAAGGGAGGATCACCTGGGCAGGGGCTCCTTGAGGACTGTGGGAGGAATGCCCTCGGGAGAAACGCGGTATTCCCCCCTTTCCGGTACACCCCTGCCTGACTTCCCTGCAGTCTTCTTGTGATGTTCTAAACAGGGGCTTGCATATCCACAGCAATACACTTACCTTCCCCGAGGTTACAACATTGCACCCAATTTGCACGTAATTACCCATGAACACTGCAACTCCCATAATCCCCCATCACTTCTCTTTTCCCAAAACACTGAGACACAGAAGAGAGGGACTGAGAGGATGAATATTTCTCAAAACCACACAGAGACAGAAGACAGACTGCCCCATGCTAAAACTGGACTGTCCCGCCAATAGAAACATGCAAGGTCAGGCCTCCCTTGATAATCAGTCTCACCTGAGACCTATTAAGACTCCTCAGTATGAAAGGCAGGACACACAGACGCACACTGAGCGAGCTAGGGATGCGGGATGGGGCACGGAAGCCAGATGTAGAGAATTCGAGCTGGAGAGACTCTGGAAGGCCTTGAGGAAGAAGAAATGCTTGTTTGCTGGGCCTATGGATACAGGGAATGCTGCAGTGTGGAGAGGGAACTAAACCTCCATGGAGCCAAACAAGGGGGAGCTGGGGTTACCTGGCGGTGCCTACACCAGAGCTCCTCCCCCTGGGCAAAGCAGGAAAGCCCATGCCTTTGAGGGACAGGTGGCGAGACCCTGACCTCCAACAAGTATCCCCTTGAACTCCTGCTGCTTCCAAAGACTTTACATTTGGAAAATCCCGAGCGTTCCAAACCCGACTGAGGGAGACCCGTGTGGGAACTGTAAAAAGGGGGTCCAAACCAGACTGTGAGAGACCTCTGAGTGGAAAAGATACCAATAGCCCTCCCGGGTGAACGACCGAGTTGGGCAGGTGAAACAACTGCTGTGGTATTGACCTTGGCTCCTAGAACAAGGACGCAAATGCAGAAATCATCCCAGCCGGTGAGTGAGAGAGATTCATGCAACGCCGGTCTGTGTTGAAGTTGAGGAACTGTGAAATACCATTGTTCGGTGATAGAAAGTAACAGAGTGGTGCTGCGTAAGAGGAAAATATGCATTTTCTAAGGCCTCTGTCACAGCGAACTGTGTTAGGTAAATGAATTGAACTGCGTCTGGAAAAGGGGAAACTATAACAAAGCAAGTGGTAAACGTTGTGGAATGCAAGGACCAAAATGCTCTTTGTTTATTGAGAAAAGTGACTCGCATTGTCGAAGATCTTTGGGGAATGTATGAACGGAATGTTGAAAAGGCTCCAGCCCGACCGAGGAAAGCCTATGAAAGTTGAAAGAGGAGAGAGAATCACGAGTACCAGAAAGCAGTGCAAGCAAGAGAAACTAATTGTGAAACCGAAATGTATGAAGGAAGGGATATTAAGGTGAATCGAAACTCTTCGATTTAATCAAGCTGGGAGGACCATTATAAGTGCAAGGTCCGAAAACCTATGGCAAACTTGTGATGAACTGAGAGAAATTGAGTTTGGGAGGTCCGAGCCCGCCAAGGGAGACCTATTGTGAACTTGTGTGTGAAGGGGTCCGAGCCTGTCTGAGGGAGACCTATGGAAAGCAGTGAACCTGCAAACCTGTGAACTTTGAATTGCTGGAGAAAATTAACTTTTGTTTATGTATGTAAACCAGGCACCCATGCGACCAACAGACTTTTGGGAGCAAAGAGACTGTTGTGGAAAGTCCTGGCAGGTATCCTGAGCTGCATCCTTGTACATAGGAAGCCAGAGTGTGTTCTAAAGCATGTGTGCCACTTTGTCCCATGCTGAAACGTGGGCAAGGGAACTAAAGTGCTCAGTCACCCTGACATATTCTTTCTTGAACACTATTCCTTTTGCATTCACATTTTCCCCGCACATACTTTGTTACATTAGAGTAAGGGCAGTTAATAGATTTTGGGCCTCATTATAACTCCGGCTGTAGCCGTGCCAGTAAAAACGGCACGCTGCCGCCGGAGTTATGCTTTTTTTCCGGCGCCTGGCGATGGGGAATCACCATGGCATTACAGCCCAGTCGGTCCTGAAGCCGGAAAATGTTCCTCCCCATTCCCATTTGAGTCCTATAGGACTCCATAGGAATGGGGAGGACGGATTCACCGGCGCTGTGTGCAACAGTGCCAGTGCATCCGTCACAGTCTGCGGGCGGGTGCCGTTCTGCCTGCCAGGGCAGACCTGGTGGGTGGGATGGCATATTTCTTTGCTGGTTTTGCTTAAAGTCCAAGAAGGAACAAGTTACTTACCTATAACTCCTGTTCTCCAGCATGGGTCTGGCATGGATTCACATGCTCATGAATATTCCCAGTCATCAGGCTCGAAATCCTCAGTAAAAGAAAAAAAACGTTTCACTTTAGCCTGAAAACTGTATTTCTACTCTAAACCAATCACTGTCCTTTTGGTCATACTGCCAGTGTCCAATGACAGTCCTCTTCCTAAGCTCCACCTCTGGAGGTCATCCTCACATTTGATGGCACGTAAAGAGGCAGTATGGACCAAGGAGAGCCACAGAGGGGAAGGCGGGAGGGTTTGCATGTGAATCCATGCCAGACCCACAGGTAAGTAACTTGTTCCTTCTCCAGCCTGGGATCTGGCATGGATTTGCATGCTCATAAATAAAGATTACACAACATTACACATACACAACCACAGGAGGTGGCAAGGCTCAACAGAAGTGAAAACATTCACCCCTGGAAGAGAGTCGCCTCAAGTGAACAGGTTGTGTAGCACTGCTTTGCCAAACCGGGACTCCTCTCTGGAATCCCTGTTGACCTCCACGTAGCCGCCCTGCAGATGTCGAGCAGGGGCACACCAGATAGAAACGCTGTTCTTGCTGCAATGGCTCTTGTGAAATGGGCAGCCGGAAAGCCAATAGGAGATGGAAGCCTTCGACAAGGCCTTCCCATGATTCACAGTTCCAAAATTTACGGAAAATTGTTGTCTTCAGAAACCCCTTTGTAAGTGCCATGTAAAACTTAAAGGCACAAGCAACGTCCAGGCCCTCTCCATTGGCGACGTCGGATTTGGGAAGAAGACCGGCAACACCAAAGGCTCGTTGAGGTGGAACTCTGATGGCACCTCCGGCATAAAGGTGGTATGGGTACGCAGTACCACCCTTGAAGCGTGGAATGACAAGTATGTGTGTTTGCAAGACAGGGCCTGGAGCACCCTGACCCGCCTGGCTGAGGTGATCGCCACGAGGAAAGCAGTCTTCCACAAGAGAAACTTGAGTAGGGCTTGTTATATCGGCCAAAAAGGGCCCCCCCGCCTCCATGAGTTTAGTCAATACCACATTGAGTTCCCAAGCTGGGGCAGGAGCCTTCCCCGGCAAAGTCCGGCAGAGGCATTTGAGGAACTCCTTGACGAGTCTGTGCGACCACAGGTAAGGCCTATCCAGCGTCCTGTTGCAACAGGATATGACAGCCAGGTGCACCTTGAGAGAGGCGTGAGCCAGTCCAGCCTTGTCCAGGGAAAGCAGGTATGGTAGGAGCTGATGGGCTTTGACACGCAGAGGGGTAATCTTCTAAGCCTGGCATCACATGGAGAAATGTTTCCACTAATGGCCGTAGCACGTCAATGTCGAAGAGGCTCTGGCCTTGGCCAGGATGTCCTTACACCAGGTAAAGAATAATGTACAAATTCTAGGGCTGCAGGAGCCAGGCTGTGAGGTTTAGCGATGCTGGCTTGTGGTGCAGAATGGCCTCTCCCTCTCTGGAGGGAAGATCGGGTAGTAGTGGCAGCCTGATGGACAGAGCCGTAGACAGACATAGCAGGTCTGGATACCAGATTTGTGTCAGCCACGCCGGAGCAACGAGTATCATCCTGCAGTGACACTGAGTGTGTTGATCACTCGTGACAGGAGTGGGAACGGAGGAAAAGCGTATAGGAAAAGTCCCTCCCACAGGAATGAGAATGCATCCCCCATGCTCCTCGGCTGCTGGAACCTGCTGGTGAACTTCTGACACTTGGAATTAATTGCTGTCACAAAAAGGTCTATCTAGGGTTGACCCCATTTGTGGAATTAAAGATCCACTTGGTCCTGGCGAAGCTCCCACTTGTGGCAAGAATATTGCTCCCTTCTGAGCGCATCTGCGAGGGTGTTCTTGGTGCCTGACAGGTGAAAAGGGACGAGAAACATGTCCTGATGAATGGCCCAGTGCCACAGATCCTGGACCTCCCTGGAAAGACCCAGAGGGCACATCCCTCACTGCTCCCAGATGTAGAACATGGTGGTGGTGTTATTTTTATTATTTTATTATCTGTGACGATCCTCACCAACTTGCCCCTCAGCGATGGCAGGAAGGGCTTGAGGGCCCAGAAGCTGGACCAAAGCTCCAGGACGTTGATGTGAAGGGTCTTTTCTTCTGGCAGGCAGAGGCCTCTGGATTG
Organism: Ambystoma mexicanum; assembly: GCF_040938575.1. NCBI lineage: Eukaryota > Metazoa > Chordata > Amphibia > Caudata > Ambystomatidae > Ambystoma > Ambystoma mexicanum. The sequence continues at coordinate 991,321,560 of NC_090921.1, forward strand.
CATGTGTCCGGTGTGAGCTCCCAAACCTTTCAGAAAGCAGCCATGGTGATGGTCTCCTGGTAATTAGAGACTTGGAATGGGGCCCTTTGCGTGAGATGGGCGCAGGCCCCACCACTGTATTACGCATCGGAACTCCTCGTTGAGGGTGATCTTGTCCATCCAGGATCCAGAGCCTTGCAGTTACCTTGCTTCCAGGAACTCCTGGAGAGGCCTCATCCGTAGTCTGCAAAGGAGGACGAGGTTGATATAGGAGGACATCATGCCCAGCGGCGACTTGATGGCTCGTACAGTAGCCAACAATGCCGACGATAGGTGCTGCACCTTCCCTAGGATGGCTATCACCCTCTCTTTCAAGGGAGACACCAGACAAGCTACTGTGTTCAGTCTGGCTGCCAGAAACAGCGTTGTGCGATTGCTCCAAGCAGGACCTTGGATAATTTATGGCGAATCCCAGATCCATCAGCAGATGCACTGTCCTTGCCCTGTGCTGGCTCGCAAAGCGTGGGAGCGGTATTGTACAAGCCAATCATCCAGGTAAGAGTAGACGTGGATTCCCTCGAGATGAAGATGTGCTGCCATCAGAGCACTTTGTAAAGACCCTTGGGGCTGATTTCAGGCCAAAGGGGAGCACCTTGAACTGATGGTGTCTCCCCTGGAACATGAACCGCAGGAACTTGCGGTGCTTCCGGTGGATAGGGACGTGGAAGTAGCCAATGTAGAGGAGCAGCTGAATACCTCTGCAAGAAGTCCCGCCCCATCCTGCCTATATGTTTGAAACCTGAAATTGCGACATGCACAACGCCAGTGATGGTGCCTATTTTACGGCGAGACTTCAAGAAAAGGTATCCATTGAGAAAACCCTATATGATGTACAACTTTAGAAATGACAATCTCTTGGAGACGATCCCTGAAGGAATATGAAGATGAGAGAATAAGAGGCTGGTGACGTCACAAGAAATGAGCGCGACGCACTGAGAGGAATGGTCGAAGAGGATGCATAGACCTTTTAGAATCTGATGACGAAATAAAGAATTGAGTAAACTTTCCTACGTGGAATGAAGATTGCATGTGTGAAGAGCACTGCAGAAAATGCAAGCCGTTTTTTTACTGTACAGATGCAGCCAGACAAGTAGACTAAGCAATCGTAAAGGCTAGCTATACGTAGGGAATAGATTGCAGGTGGTGCCGCCATTATATAGAATCTGGACATCGGTGTCACACATTTAGTAAGCTCAGACCTGTGAAGAAAGATGGATCGGAGGGCTGTCTCGCAGTAAGAAAAACAGCTGAAGATCGAGGAACGGCCTGGAATAGCTTTCTGGCCTGGTGTCAAAGGATGGAGCAGCCAATAACCGGTTATCTATCCTTGAAGAACAGTGAATGTGAGAAGCTGAATCGGCCCTTGTTAAGGTGCAAGAAAGAAAACCGTGAGTGCCAAGTTAATTCAAGACAATTGAATACTGCAAAACAGGCAGAAATACGGTCTCCTGTCACGTGAGTCAAGGATGGAAATAGGAGTTGGGCGTACAGACCAGAACTATGATAAGAGTGTCCCTATACTACCTTTTATTCTCAGGAGCAAGGATATTTTGCAAGGACAAGTTCAAAGACAATCTGAATGGCGGGAGGCAAGAGCAATGAGATATGTTGGGCTAATTGGGTGGGGAGACATGGTCAAGTCCACCCACTGGCATCTGGGGTACCAGCTTATGTGCTGCTAGTGAGCCAAATGTTCCAGAAAGGTATAAACGTGCCAATCAATTGTAGAAGGCCATATAACAAAGGGCCTTATAGTTTGAAAGCCAATGGTGTACCGTGTACCTAGTAACTGATGAAGATGACTATGCCCACTAGGGGGGGGGCATAAGTTGTCCACCTGATTTTAGACACCCAATCACAACGCGTCCCTATATACTTAGATGTTCCCCTTAAGCCAATCACAATCCCCCATAGGTTTTCTTAGTTTGCCATGAAGTATGACATCATGTATGATGAATTTTTAGTATACAAATGTGTTTTTTATGAATGATTGAGCACTCGAGTGAACGTCTGTTGATGTTAGTTGTAACTCCCTGTTTACTCTGTCATGACTGTTGAGGACAAAGATGTTTTGGCCGGTTGAGCTGTCGATGCCGTCGCCCAGGGGGACAGCGAAGGGCCGCCTTTTGTCTGTTGATGGTAAGCAGAGTTTTGAAGGCGCCAAGGACTTTTTCTTAGAGGGACCGCCCTAACAGGTAGACTCGCCATAGAAGTGGTTGGTGACAGCAACCTTACGAGCGGGGACCCGCAGCAGCAGAACCAGTGGGATCAATGACATACAGCCTTGCCTTCAATTGAACCCCCGAGGGTAAGGGCACCTTCAAAGGATCTCAACCTCTTTTCTGAGGGAGTTGGTTCATGGGACCGGCCGGTCCTGGGGGAAGAATGACCATGCCCGGAAGCTGAGTCAGAGGCCTTGCGCGATTTGAGCCATGCTGCCAGCCTGCTGTAGCGATCCTACTTTGTCTTTTACGAAAATCCATGACCGACCTCGCAACCCTTCTCATCATGGTCTGGATGCAGGCAATACAGACATTTATGGTGTCGATCTTCGACGTACATGTTCCTCAATCCACATTTGGCATAGAGTTTGAAGAGTCATTTCTTCTCCTCGGTCATGGTGGAAAGGCTCAAAGTAGGGCCAAGCCCAGGCTTTCTCGAAACTTGTTGAAATATCTGCGAAGTAGTGTGATCTTCACTGACAGCAGGTCCCCGCTGCAGGTAGCCGACTTCCGGTCGAACAATTAGACAAAAAAATGGTCAAAAACTTTAATAAAATTTGCAGAAAATTAGAAAAATGAAAAGAATAGCTCACAGAGCACTGAGAGGACTCCCAACACTGAAGCATGCTGTAAAAATCTGAAGATGGCCTTCATCAGTGGAGCTTAGGGAAGAGGACTGTCATTGGGCAGGGGCAGTATGACCCAAAGGACAGCGATTGGTTTAGAGGAGGAATACAGTTTTCAAGCTAAAGTGAAACTGTTTTTCTTTTTACTGAGGATTTCCAGCTTGACGACAGGGAATATTCATGCGCATGTGAATCCATGCCAAACCCCATGCTGGAGAAATTACTTTCACAATTTTCCATTTTTTGAAACTTTTTATGTAAGCCAAATACAAAGGCTATTTTTTTTACAAATAGTGTTTTCTGGTTTTCATTGCATATATTCAGCCCTTCAGATAATTCTTGTCCCAGGCCTTTTACGCATTAAAATCTTGCAAATACAATCCTTTCTATCTTTATTTCTACCATTTTCACAACAGTTGAAAGCAGAGGTCACTGCAAAGGGCAGGTCACTTGACAGAAAGAGAACACATGCTTTGATTCTTCTCTGCATGGATGAAACCGTAGACCATGACAGAGGTTCAGACATGTTTCTCCGAGTCTGTCGGTGCACACAGTGAAATCATAAATGGTTTCTTTCTGTTCAGCTGCTGCTGTTTTGTGTCTGGGGAGGGGCATTTTGCATACATATTTATTTTCCTAGCATTTTTAAGGATCGTTGCAGTAATGAGATCGAAAACTTTGTTACTTTGGGACGTATCCTTTTAACAAACAAATTATACTTTTCAGTGAATGCTTACCTGCATTGCATACATGTATTTTTTCTGGTGCACATTTATCATATATTTGGTGTGTTCAACACATTACTGTGTACGAGAACATTTTCCACAAATGTGTAGCAAAGATGCTTGCCTTCAAACAAATTATTGCAACCGTTTTTGGTATGTTCTATTCATTTATTTTTAAGTTCATTGCTTGCCGGAATACTATTTACACTCTTGCTGAGGCAAATTATTTTTACTCTTGTAAATGAATTTTGTTAAAACAATGTGTAAAATACTCCCCACTCTAACACGTTATCTGGGGTGTGTATTATTAGTATTCAATGTCTAGTTGAAATGTCCATTAAACCTTAACTTGGGGTCAATGTTGTAAATGGTACCATAAATGGTGAGCGGCAGCAGGGCCCTTGCTCAAGGGTGAGCGGTTGTCATTACACCAATAACATGGGGTGCCAGCCTCTTTCAATTCTTCAAGACTACACATAAAACATTGAAAACTTGGCTCTCAATCCAGTGCAAGCGCTATTACAAGACAACAATGAAATGGTTGCATTTACAAATTAAATAGAAACACAGCAAAACCGGTCAAGATCAGTATTTACATTTTTATGTAGCAGTTCTTGCAGGATTCCTCCAACTTCTCTGCACTGTGATTATTATTAGCTCAGTCGATGGTTCACTGACTTCTGAAGGATAGAAGTCTAACTCCAGACAGCCAACATTTGATCAGGACACAAGATGTAGATTTTAACATTGACCACTTGCCTCTGTACTAGCATATCACAACACTGGCATACCATTAAGCACTACTAGCTCCAGTAAATGAAGGCCTTCATTAATCATTAACAGAAAATTCTGCTATCAAACCTCAATACACATAATACAAGTCATGTTTGCTTTACTGTGTAAGTGGTTAGGCGTGTGTCTTAAAAATTAAAATATATACAGAAGAGATCAAATGAGAAGTCCTTTGTAGAGGAAATATTAAAGGCATATTGAGTGATTTATCCTCCTGTTACATTAACATCCCCTTCTGCAACATACTTTAGGAAGTGGACTAGCTATAGAGTGGCCGGGAAATGGTACACAAATAATTTGTTGTTCTTAGGTTGAATTCCTTCCAATTAAGGTTTTATAAATTCTCTAGGGCAACCCCCAGCTATCAGACCTAGAAGGAAAAAGGTTAGGTGCACCCTTTTTCGAGAAAGACAAAAGCTTTATTTTGTATACAAAAGGAAAAGACGACCGGGTATTACAAATACACTGCTGAAGAGCTCTCTGACGTCTTTCGTAGAAGATTCAGGTTATAAAAACACAAAACGTCACTTATGACACTCTCAATATACAGTGTTAATCCCCCACCCTCATTGGCTGCCGCCTATATACATGCTAATGATTATATATAGCCCATCCTCTGATTGGTTCTGCAGTCTTCTTGTTCCTCTTCGTCACACGTGGGTAACGTCTACATCTATCATGGAATGCTGCAAAGCAATTGGTTAACATCAATTGGCACCACCCTACCTTCGATCCTGACCATGTGACATGCGCCTGATTATCACCATGAACTCAGTGGGCAACTTCGACATCAGTCTGGCCCTTGCGAACAAAGCAGCCCTTTTCTCATCCCAGACACGTTGGCGCCCCCCATCATACCCTCCCCATTTTATGGCATCATTCTTAGCTCTCCTTGGCACAAAACATAGATCATGTCGTTCCCTGCTTTCCCCTTTATCAGTTCCCCCTCCCCAGGAGTAAACCTAGTGTCCCACTAATTAATCCATTTCTTGAAGGATTTAGGGCCCATTTGCCTGTACATCTGGTAGTTCAAATAGAGTGACCATTGTTCTGAGGGTCTCTAGCGTCTTAAACCTTCTTTTTTTTTTTAAACACTCTTGGCATTTTGTAATAACCAGTCTGAAACAAATAACAATCCCAACATTCCCTTCCACCCTCTTCCCTCCAACCCCCTAAATCCCCATTTCTTGATCGATTCCCCTATGACCTTCCTATCGCCTCCTCCCCATCTCCCTTTCCGTCACCCTCCCTTATTCCCCTTAATTAACAGGCCCTGCTTATGGATACCCCCCTGAAGGTGCCCTCCAAGGACTCTCCCCTCCCTGCCCCTCTCTCTCTTCCCCTCTCTCTGCTATCTCACCTCCTCCTTTTCCCATTCCTCATGATGGTTTCAGGTCACTGGATATAGACAGATCATTCAGCAGCATACCCCAGTCTGCCGGTATCACTTCTCCCTCCGTGTGACCCTTATCAGCCTGTAATAATCTCCAATTTGGGTATTCGCCTTCTACAGGCATCTCCCTGCCATAACGTTATTGACGGCCCCTGTGGATGTTTCCAACCAATTGCCATACAGCGTTTAGCTAATATCAATAGGAATCACGCCATCTTGTTTTGTGACTTTACCTTTCTCCCTCTGAGAGGATCCCCATATACAAACTCTTGGGTTACACTCCAGTTTTGTCCCCAGTAACTCGTTCACCCCTTTAATCACCCTGTCCCAGTAACTTGCTATGATTCCACATTCCCAAACCATGTGCCAGTATCCCGCTGGTCACCTCCCGCACCATGGGCACTCATCGCTCAGCGTCATCTTCATTGCTCGTAATCTGGTTCAGGTCACGTATACTCTATGCAGAAGGTTAAACTGAACCAGTTGGCATCTAGCATTCCGTGACACCTTCTGGACTTGCTAACAAATCTTTGTCCATTCCTTCTCCGATATCTGGACCCCAACATCCGCCTCCCATTTTCCTTTTATCTTCAGTTCCCCCCCCCCCCCCCGAGTTCCTCCTCCTGTAGGGCCTTGTAAATGCACGAAATCCTCACCTCCCCCCGCCCGTTTTCTCTAGCATTACCTGCAATAACGGGCTTGCTTTTGGTTTCACTGGTATTCCCTTCCTTAATTCTGCTAGCCTCTTAACTACTGCCCAGCATGCCAAGGACAATACCTTTGGTAGCTCGTACTTCGCGCACCATTCTGCGAACGTCAATAATGTCCCTCCCTCAAACAAGTCCCCCACCACACAGCAGCCCTTCTCACTGAGTCTCTGTATCCCCACCCTCCCAATATTCTGCCTTAGCTTCAGGTCCACCCCCCCAGGGTAGATTCCCCCATACAACGCCCCGGGTCCCTTCTTCCGAACATATTTCCTCCATACCTCCCTAACTGTCTCAAATACGATTGTTGTCCCCTTGTTCCCCAGTGGAGTCCATAAAAATTCAACCCCTTGTCGATGAGACAGTAAACTCCCCACCAGCCTTTTCAGAACTTCCCTGCCTGGCTGCCCCACTCCAGGGCTATTTGTAATTGGGCTGCTATAAAATACTTCTCGTAATCTGAAGGCCCAGTCAGCCTTCCGACTTCGGCCTCCATAGTGTCGCTAGAGATACAATCCTCCTCCCTGTATTCCACAGTAACTCCCCAACCCTACCATGCGTCTTAAAACTTGTTTTGGCATCCCAGGACCTCTGCCTTTGCTCCCAGGAATACGACCTTGGTACTAGGCCGCAGCCTTTCACTTCTTCGACTACACACATTCCTTCCTAATTATTTCAAAGGCCTAACTGATGTGGGGGCATATGCATGTTTCTTTACTGCGTCTGGGAATGGGATGCAATGGTGAGGCGAGGGCTAATGCCTTGGTGTTCTGTGTCTCTGTGAAAACCCGGCCTGCGAGGATTCAGGCCTACTCCTAAACGTGATGCTGGTTCAGGTTTTGACTGTCATGTAAATGTGTAGATTACACCCTATGTAATTCAGTTGCAACCTTACTAAATAACTATCCTCCATATGATTTCACACTCCTGCCAATTATCCCCGTCCATAACACAATCCCCTACCCAGTCCCGTGCTCATTTCCATATTTTAATATCTTTTTCTCGCAATCTAAATCATCTTGGAGGGGCGTGCATCCCGACAATTCCTATTATTAAAAAAAATATGCAATGCCTATAGAAATTGGATCAAGGGTCATAGAATATTGACCATCAGAGAGATGGAGCAAATATGTTAAGGATCCCAGCTGACAAAAACATTTCTAAAATGTGTGCAATTATAAATCAAGCCTCTGGCAGTCACCAAATTTCTATGCAGACCACTGCTGTTGATGCTCAACTCTGGGTATCACACTTTAAACATTTATACTCCGCCCCTAAGTGCAGTCAGGGTTTAGATTCCTTAAACATACTAATTGCTTTCAACCTCGCCCTTGATCAACTTGAGATTCGCCATCTCATTAAAACAGCCAGTGACTCAAGAGCAGTAGGACCGGATGGCCTTTCTAATCACATCATGAAAATCCACCCAGAGCTTTGGGCTTCTATATTATGTAACACATTTTCAACTATATACCATGAACAGAAGTTGCCCCAAACATGGACTCAAGCAATAACTGTCCCCATTTATAAAAAATGCGATCTGCAATCTCCTGGTAGCTATCGACCAATCTCATTATTGGATGCTCCAGGCAAAATCTTTTGTCGAATAATTCTTAAAGAATTAAATTTATGGTCAGTAGATAGGCTACTGACAGACCTTTTTCAATCGGGTTTCGTTAGAGGAGTGGTTACGATTCCAAACCTATTCACCCTCACTATAATTCATTCACATCAAAGGGCTCAAGGTCAATCCCTGTACTTGGGATTCATTGATTTCAGAGCCGCTTTTGACTCTATCGATAGAACCCTTTTGTTCTCTAATCTAAAAGAACACAATTGCCCCACTTCATAGTGATCTTTGATAATGTTATTTCATACGGACACATCCATGCGTGTGCGTGTCACTTTAGATGGCAAGTTATCCCCAGTAATACCACACAAAGTGGTTTAAAGCAATGCTGCGCCTTAGCTTCCTTCTTGTTTAATTTCTTTATATTGGACATAGGCGACTCAATAACAAACTGCGTTGGTGATCCCCCGAGAATTGGAGCACAAAAAATGTTGTATTTATTATACGCAGATGATTTGGTCCTCTTATCACAAACACCCAGAGGTTTGCAAAATATGTTGGAACAACTTGGCACATATGCCCAGGATAATAACTTGGCCATTAACACGATCAAAACGCGAATAGTGGTCTGTAATACAAACCAAAAGTTTGGAAAATATAATTGTAAATGGCATTTACAGCACTGTGAACTTTTCAACGTCCATCAATATAAATATCTAGGTGTGATGATTCAGCATATAAAATCCATAATACAGTACGCGTGCAAAATTAAAAGTAAATTGCAATCATTAATGTCACAGACAAAGAGATTGATCAATAAATTTGGAAAATTCTCTTTGAAACACACAATGACATTTTACAAAATGAAAGTGACTCCAATTCTATTGTATGAAGTGGAAGCTAGTGAACCTAAAGAACGCAGTTTTTGGGACAATATAGACTCCACTTATTGGAAACGAGCATTACAGTTACCAAATGGTACTCCCATAGCTCTGATACGTCATGAATTAGGCCTATCGTCCTTATATTCACAGCGTTGGGTGGTCTAGATAAACCCTCCATTCTGAAAATTATAGCCCATAATTTACTTACATCCAGAAACAAATTTCCATCTAGGTGGCGTAATCATATCTTGAATGCATTAGCTGATGCAGCTGTTAGAATTGATCTACTTATCACAAATCCTGATCGGGCAAAGGTAAAAATCTTTCAGTATGACTGGTCGGAAAACGCAACAAGTGTTCCTCACATAAAGACTTTAATACATTCCTGTTTGGCACCAAAAGATATGGGGTGATGGCTGATTATCGGTGTCAAGTCAAATGGTCGAAAACAAAGGATCGAATGACCATTTGATCGACAGTCAAATGGTCGGAAAAAAAAAGGTTGAATTTTTTTATTTATTTATATATATATATTTAGTTTGGGTTGGTAGAAAAATGTTTTTAATAAAGAAAACAGGGTGTTGGGCGGAACCCCCCATAAAAAAAATCGTGCCTTTTTTCGATCATTTTACTGTCGATCAAAAGGCATTTGATCCTTTTGTTTTCGACCATATGACCTACAACCCTGATTATCTTGTGAAGTGTCCATCTCCCGTTATGCGCAGGAAGTATTTGAGGTTTAGGCTAAATCTGTGGAACACTCGCGAAATATTGTGCAGAAGGAAAAGTATTTCCACAGAGCAAAATTATTGCCACTACTGTTTGAATATACATCAAAATGAAACTGTACAACATCTGATAGACTGCGATGCATTGAGCATTGTACGAAGCAAATGTTTCAGGAATATATTGTCACTTCAGAGTCATCTGAATCAAGACCAAATATGGCAACTATTATTCTCAAACCCGAGAATAATAGTACAAATAGCAATCGTGCAATTTCTTGACATGATTTTACCAAATCCGATTTGTGAAGAGTAAAAGCAGTGATATTCTTGGTTGACTATGATTGTCTATGAGAAACGTCATTTGCATCTTGAATGTTTCAGACTTGATGGTAGTCTTGCATCTGCCAGTGTATGGAATTACATTTATATGATTGCATTTTAGTTTTTTCATAAATGTTTGGAACGTGTGTCATTCCTTTTTAGCCATTGAGCATTTTTCTTTGATGTTTATTCATACGTGAATTATGTCATTTTTATTGCTTGTAAATTGTTTTTATTATGTTAATAATTTGAAAAGTTGATGTGTCAACTAAACAAATTAATTAAAAAATAAACAAATTATTTGGAGTTTTTTTTATTCCGGAAGCAGAATTAGCCTTCCCATTTGAACTAGTCACTATTGTTAGGAAAGATTTCTCTTTAGGCAACTTTCCCCAATATTTTATGGACCCCCCCAAATGTTTGGCTTTTGAACCTGTCCTGCCCTTTTACAGGTAAGTGAAGCTTCAGCTACACTCCCCTGGCCTTTTGCTCATTTTGTCATGGGGAAACTAATCAGTCCTTCAGATTATCTGTCCTGGGAAACTAGGTCTCCCTTTTTTGTTTTTTTACCTTTTATGTAACATTTTGACAGTGCACACAATATCTTACAATGCAGTGCAGTGGGGATACTTTTCTATCACCCTAGTCTTTTACACTTGGGATTTTTGGTTACTTTTATATGTGCCTAAAGACAATCTAGTGGCATCGGATACCTTTTGACAATTTCTGGAGTGCTCATTCGTGTTTAACATGTCTGGCTACTAAACGTGGCTAGTGCCCTAAAATGGCCCTGCCACAAGAATTTGCACTTGTTCTTTGGTCATATTGTGGTTTGGACTTCTTCCTGCCTTCTTGGATCAGGAAATCCCATAAAATGCTCATGCACTTGGCTGTGAAAGCTGCTGCTTTTGCAGGCTAGTGACGTGTCTGTCTATCGGTCTCCCTCCCTCACAGTACGGGGTGGCCCTGTCATGCCCCACTCCACATCTGTGGTGCCTGAAAGTCTGAGGGTGGGACATGAGTGAAACCCACAGTGGTCCTTGATTGGACCACTGCTGGCTGTTTGAATGATGCAGATCCTTACCATTGGTGAGCTTGGACTTATTTTCAGCCGCCAGGATTTAGGATAAGAAGAGGACTTCTGCAGCCACTGTTGGAGCCAAGTATCCTGTATAGAAGAGCAGCTGACTGAATATCCGTGGATGACTTCCGAAGAGGCTCGGCATCCCCGTCCTGCATTTGGCCCGGTGAAGCCCTGCTGCACTACCTGATCTGCAAAGGCCCTGAGTAGTGCTTCAACCCTTGGACTGGTGGGACCAACCAGTCTTGACACATTCACGAAGATCCAACCATCCTAAGCCTTCGCAAGTGTCCCTGGACCTCCTGGTCGACTGACTAGCTCTCCAGTGGGATACCTCAGTAGAATCCTTGCCGTTCCGTGCTCGTTGCTGGTACTTCAGTGGTCTCCAGCTCTTCCCATAAGTCGCCATCTTGCCACTTCCCAGCTTCAAGGGATCCTGCTCTGGAAGGTCTTCTTGAACCGTGACTGGAGAGATGCCTACCATCATCGCTGTGCAGTGACAGTCAGTGGAAATCACTTGTCTGTGTCCAGTGAGGTATCCAGAAGAGTCCTGCATTTGTGAATCCTGCTTGCCTCTTTTGCCAGGGGTTGCATTCTGTACCAGCAGCTGACAGGAGAAATCCTCTGACCCACAAGGTGCAGACATCCTGCATCAGAACAAACAGCAGGAAAACCGACCTCAAGCGAAAACGGCCTCTCCCCACCCCCAAGTAGACCCACCTAGTCATCTGCGAAAATCTGAATAAGGGGGTGAGTAATTGCAATGTAAGTAATTCACCTCCCCTGTTCTCCTTAAGATAAACCTTAGAATAAACTTATGCTATTCCATTCCATCACTTTTTGATCGTCGGATCTAAAAGCTTCTATCTAAAAAATAGGAATATAATTTTACTGACTTGTAACGTTGTTGAATATCTTCTGGAACACTTCACCACCACAAGAGCTCTTCCTACATCAGTCCCATCTCTGAAGAAGCTTTTTGACTTTTGGGCACAAGACCCCATACATCATAGGGATTGGATTTATAAAGTGAGGGCATAATTCTTGTGAACTGGATTAATTATACTGCTCCCCTACTTACCTTTTTTTAGTTGTCTGTTAATGTACGCATTCCTCAAATTTCAATGTGACTGTATATATGCTTGATAATGGAGTAGATGTAGTATCAAAAAACGAAGGCAAAAACGCTGATTTGCTCAAACTTTCCCATCTTTTTGTACACTTTTGAAAAAATAAATAGGGGGGGGGGTTGGTAAGGGTATATAAAAAGGGTAGGGGATGTGGGAGAGGGGCAACAGGGGGTCTCTCCCTGCATTTTGAAACTCCCCAAAGAATTTTACAAAAACATTTTTGAAATATGGCCCCAAGAATTGTTTTGTGGCTCTGTTTTTTTGTTATTTTAACGTAGAACCAATTGAGTATTGTGTGCTATTACTACCTTCTTATTTCATTTCTTAGTGTGTATTTTTAGGCCTATGATATAGTATTTTTGTACTTACCCGTCTTAATTGAGCTATTGTGTTGACCCATTGTGGACTCAATGTGGAACCCTGATCCCGCTCACTTTCTCCTAGAATTAATCCTTGACCACTCTCACCTTGATTGTGTATAACTAGAGTAACCTCCTATAATCTGTCCACCAGGCCAGATTCTAGAAATCCCTCTTAACAGCTATCAATGCTCTCTTAGTTCTATCTGTGAGGAGCTTGCACTGCAGAGACAATTAACCGTTCCTGGTCTGTGAGTGGTGCTCCCATTGCTGTTTTTTAGGAGAGCTTTGATTACTTACCCCCTGCAAAGCTAGTTCTTTGTGAGGGGAGTTTGAACTGCTAAGGCCTATGCAGTTCCTATCCTATGCAAGTCTAGCCTGCATTTCTGATGTCCTTCATTCACCTGCACAGTGTGTGGTGTAAGGAAGGCATCATATCAAACAGTGAAGACAGACACAAGTGATCACAGTTCAAGGGTGTGTATTGAATTTCAATGGGTTGGTTGAACGCCTATCCAATCCTAAATATGGGAGCAGGCTACGCCCATCAAATAACGCAGTCCCAGTGGAGTCTGTGACAAAATAAATGGGCCTATACTAATAAACCTATTGCCAATCCTTCTAAATACAAAATGTGTGGGACAACAATGTAGGCAAAAGAAAACTGTTCAAGAAATATGTCAGGATAGTTGAGCAGTTGGCTCCCGTTGCCCACATTTTCAGCACGGGACAAGGCGGCTTGTCTGAGCTTCACACACACTCTGGCTTCTTAGCCACAAGGAAACAGTTCAAAGCAAAGGTATGAGCGCTTTCTGCCAAAATGTCTCTCCCAATGACAGTCTTTTATTGCAGAGGGCCTGACTTAACAAACACCAAAAATCCTTTCTTATCAGGATTTTCACATTCACAGGTTCACAACTGGTCTCCCTCGTTCGGGCTCAGACCACAAATCCCCTTTGTTTGGGCTCGGATACCTTGTGCACTGTGTTCAGGTTTGGTCTCCCTCATTCTGGCTCGGACTATGAATCCCCTTGTTCAGGCTCAGATGACTTTCGATTGTGCAATGGTTTTGCTTAAACCACCGCAGGAACACTTTGATTCACACCTATTCTCATTCTTTATCTTTTACTTTAGTTTCTGCCACTTCTTGGTTGAATATCTTACAGAAACCTTTGATTGAGCACACTTGCGGTTTCAGACCACTCTGTCACAAATATTGTATCTTCTTTGCTACAGTTCAGACATCCATCAGCCGTTAGGCTGTCCTCGCATCTTTCATCACACACATTCACCAATCTGTATCCTTGCTCTTTCTCTTTGCATACAATGTTGGCGCTTGCCAACTTGATTTTCTTGGATCTTGGAGCTAAGGACGGTACCACAGCAGCTGCTGCTTCTCGCCTACTCAATCGGCCGTGCAGGAGGGCCCCGGGTATCTCCAACACACAATACAGGATTCCTCCGTCTTGTTTCTTGGCCTTATGCACTGAGACTCGAAGGTGAATAGAAAGTAACGGTTTTGTGCTGGAAAGGTCAAGGGTATCTCCCTCCTTGTGCACTCTTCGTGGTTTGCCGTCTTTTGTACCTTGTTCAGCTGCCGTCTTGAAATTGCTGTTCCTTCGTGTGCTTTGCCTCGCTCAGTGTGTGCTCTTGTGCTCCGCTTTTATCCATGTGGGGAAGTTTAATGGAAGTCAGGTGTGAAGGGTTATCACGAATTGCCTGGCCATAGCAGTGGGACATGTCAGGTACACGGCTCGGGTGAGAGTCTGTTTTCTCCTATAGCGGGCTGTCTGTGTGAAGGTGTTCATGCAGGAAAAAGGGGGTAGGTAGAGTTTCCATATATCTTACGGTGTGGGATGGGGTAAAGGTGTTGCAGGGAATAGAGAGATACAGCGTCTCACCATCAGGTGTCCCACTCCCCGAAGACCCCTCACCCAGGTGATCCTCCCGCACTGGTCCACCCCCAGAGTCTGGATCTAAAGGCGCGGGCCGTGCCCTGGCCACCTGAGAGAGAGGCTCCCAGGGACTAGTGGGTGAGACACCTTCTGGTTTCTCACAGTGGGTGCTTGAACTGCTCCATCCCATGCAGTTTCTTCTCTATGTGAGTGGAACCTCTACTGCTGTGGCCGGCTTCTCTGTGGTAATCTTGTATTGTTGAGACCCATGATGTTCCTGTTACATATGAGGAAAGAATGTTATACCGATTTCCATGGCATACCTTTTCTATAGTAGATGGGCCATGGGCATTCCTAAAGCCTATGTTGCACCTATTCTATAGACCAATTTCTCATCTGTTTTCTGTGTATGGATCATGTACCCCTGTTTAACTTGCATGGATACACTCCACCTGTTCTACATATTGACAGCTTGCATTTCTGTTGCCCTGATTGCCTTTTGTGTTTGTGGGAGGGAAGCCTGATCAGCTCCAACTCAAGATGACCTGACAAGATGTATTGTGTGAACGAAGCATTAAAAGGTTTATGCTATTGTACCTATTCTTTGCATGCAAGGGAAGCTCTCAGTGTTAGTGCTCACTGCTCCGTTTGTGAGAGGGTGTTTGTTTGATTGCACACTGTGGTTTATCTGTTAATTTGAAAGAAATATGCTTTTTGACCGCTGCTGCATAATGATTTCCATACAGTTTTAACATTTCGAATGAGTCGGCTGGATTTTCACATACTTATTACTCTTTGCAGAGGACAAAACCAATTTTTTCTCCTTTGAAATCGCATTTACTCTCCAAGTTTAAAAATAGGGAGTAAAACACTCCCATCTCAAAATCTTATCTTGAGTACTGCATATATTTAACCTTTTGAATTTTTGGGAAAAATAATGTAGACGGGGGCCAAATCTGACCCTCATGCCCCCCACACGACTCAACACGAAGTCCGAGAAATTACAGATGTGCCTCACTCTTATGCCCATCACCGCAATCATTGATGTGTCGCAGGTGTAAGAAGCGCTATTCTTTCAGACAGCTGTTCAGGCCATACCCAATCGATGATTTGGACAATACGGAAATTACATCAATCGAGCAAGTCGACTGACTGCAAAGCCAGAAATCAATGAAGCCATCACTGACATCACGACGTAGCCACATTATACATGAAATACATATTCATCCATTCATGAAGTTACACAAGCATGCACTAGTTTATTGCATATAGGCACAAAGCACATGCTTCTGACCCACGTAGGTAGAGGACGAACACACATACATATTTCTATATTCACATCTTTCGTCAAAGCTGAAACCACAAGATGCAACGAATCCATATATTTAGCTTGCACACGCTTGAGTGTTACTAACATGGAGAAGCCATAAGGAAGGATATAGAAGCTATAGGTCTCTGAAATGGACGGCAAAGGAGTGACATGCTTCGGGTTCATGGAAAAGCTGACATGATCGCCTCAGTCAGAGGCAGGCTGAAACAAGGCACCCAGCCAAGGACAAGTGGAGACAGAAAGTTCTAGTTACTAAGACAATGAGCCACCTGCAGAAAATCAGACTGAAATCCTCATAATTACAGGCAAGAGAGCTTCATTTTGTGTTTTCAACACACGTGACCCAGCTGAACAGGTCAATGTCCATTCAATCGAGGTAGATGAAGAGGACTGTTCCCTTCGAACCATAGGGGGAAAGGTTACAAGTCTTACCCACAAACTGCTACCTGAATGCACTTTCCCAGGCTTAGGTGATCAGAGTTGGCAACATTATGGAACACTGTGCCTCCATGTTCATTCCCTTTGCCTTGAAAAGGTACACTCAGTCTGGTAACCATCCAGGGCCCCAGGGATGGGACGACAGCTTCTGCCCAATCCAGATTCACCTTTCACATGGAGATAACATTTCTTGCAAAGGTCAATGGTCTCTCTGCGACACTGCAACATTGTAGATTGATATTAGTAAAGGTGGTCATAGGAGGAGCCACTAGATATGGCTATCGAACTGTGGAACTGACCCGTATATCTTCTAAATGTAGCTTACCCAAACTGTCCAATGTAAATGTATGATAGGTTTCTGGAATGGAACCTGAACTTGTGACGTCACACTGGGATAAAACCGTGTGACGCATACCTAGAAGCCGAGAGCTCCGGAGGATTCTTGTTTGTTCTGGTGTGATCCCTGTCCTTTTGTTTACTAATAAAAGGCAGTAACTTTGCCCCATGGCTGAGTCTTCTGTTCTTGTGGCGGGAGTCTTTGATGGGCCCAAGTGTCCCTGCTGATATTTGGGGTGACTGCTAGAGTGCCCCGACCACACCTATACAATACACTGACCTTTTTAGTCAAGTGAGATTTTCACATACAAGTCTACCAACTATATGTTAGTATAGTTGTACCACCTTTATTCCTAGACACATTGTATTACATCTAATTGAACTTCCTATCGCTCATACATAGTGATACTATTGCTTACACAGCTATCCTACCACCACTGCGCGGGTACTATTATTCACTGCTCTCATTATGCACACTATACTTACCACACTCACATTAGTACTTGCATTTATTGTGACTACCAGTCAGCAAATACGAGCTCCCACCTATCTATGGCACAACAGTCGCACATGATCATGCTGCCAACTACTACCACAGCCCCTGTTGTCCACAAGATCAAAGCAACCCCGTTCTTACCAGCTCTAAAGATAAACATACTGGATAGCATCTCAAACCTACTACATTCCTACCTAAACTACTTCTAGGCACCTCAAGCAATACCAAGACCTCTAGACACATCCCCACCACAACTAAAGACCCGTAAGTGCCATCACTAACCCCCCGAGCTCCACCCCCAGTGTGAATGATAGAAACTCTACACTTGGCGCTAGAATACCTACTCACTCTCAGCCCACAAGCAAAAACAACCAACACAAACCGCTCCTAAAGACTAAAAGAAATCTCACCAAGGGCCCCATAGCCACTAAACCTACGCAAGATAGACAAAATGAGTATAGGAACCTACTCCATCTGAGCTCTCTCTCATCCAAAGATCTTGCACCTACCATTAAGGGAGTCTTAATAAATGCCAGGTCTGTGGTAGCCCATGCTACTGACATAGCAGATACTATACTTTCAAACAAATTGGACCTCTTAGCAGTAACGGAATCATGGCAGCATGCCGCAGCCGGCCCCTCACTTCTACTAGCAATACCAGAGAACTACTTTATCATAAAAATCGATAGACCAGACTCAAGAGGAGGAAGCATTGCCCTCATCTTTAGAAACTCGCTAGACATAAGAACTGTCACCACCTTTACGTTCTCCTCATGCGAACTACTTACTGCCAAATTCCAAACATCACATAATATTACCATCGCCATACACCTAATCTACAGACCTCCTGGGCCTATTGGCACCTTCAAGGAAGATATGATGACCTTACTATCTGACAACACCAAAGCTTCTTCGCAAACCCTAATACTAGCTGATTTCAGCTAGGCTATAATGACCCCAATGACATGCAAGCAACAGCACTAGCCAATATCTTAGTGGAACATGGCTTCCTTTAATAAAATCTCACAGCCTTCGCATGAGCAAGGGCGGACTCTTGACTGGCTAGCTGAGCATAACTGCAACATCACTGTCAATGAAATGCTGCCCCTACTATGGACAGACCACTACCTTGTCACCTTTGAGCTTACCTCCAATAAACTCTTAAAGAAAATATGCCCACTGGCACCGCCTTGCCCCACTAGAAGCAAACGTAACATTACAGTTTAGGCTATTACACCTTTAATAATCCCCACCTTAATCTCACTAAATACCAACGACCCAGACATACTAGTAGACACATACAATGCCTCCATGACCAAAGCCATAGACATAGTTGCACCCCTTAAAATGCGCAAAGGGGAACCAAAAGCCCATTTAAACTCTTGTTTTACCCCTGAGCTTAAGATGCTCCGTAATGGAAAAAAGGAAAAGCAAAACACTTTGAAAAAACTCCTCTTCATCAGAGAACAGAACTAACCTGCCAAATACAAAGCTGAGATCATAACCACCAAACGCAACACCTTTAACAATAGAATAAATCAAGCCAGCTCTAGCACGAAAGAGCTCTTCATCATCCTGAGAGAAATGGAGACGCCCAACCAACCCCCTGACACTTGCCAAAAAGACAAAACCTGTTGCTCAGACATCCAGAATGACCTTTCCAACAAAATTGCTACCTTGCAAACAAAAATAGCTAACAAACGTCTCACCCTAACCAACCTCCTCCCAACTAAACCAACAGACACACTGCCTGCACAACAACTTCAAGGTTTTAAATTCAATAATATATCTGTACAAGAGGTACAAAAAATTATCACCTCATTGAAACCTTCAAATTGCCAGGGAGATAGCTGCCCGGCACAGGTTATCAAAGACGCAGCCAGAGACTTGATAAATTTAGTAATAAATGGGGCCAACGCCTCTTTCTCAAGTGGCATTGTACCTAGCAATTTGAAGGAATCCTGGGTACTACCTTTGCTTAAAAAACAATCGCTAGACCCGACCATTCCCACAAACTACAGACCCATTACTATGGTCCCCTTTCTTATTGAAAATTTTGGACAGGGTTGCATACCTGCAAATCCAAGACTTTCTGGAGATGAATAAACTCTTGGGGACTCCGCAATCTGGCTTTAGACCTCAACATGGGACAGAAACAGCCCTTATTGACCTAAAAAGCCAGATTGACAATGTCAAAGACAAAGGAAGACTTGCTATCCTGCTCCTCCTGGACTTGTCGGCAGCCTTTGACCTGGTCGACCACAAGGTACTATGTGATCATCTTGCTTCAGAGACCCACTTCTCTTAATCAGCCATTACCTGGATCCAATCCTTCTTAAATAATAGGACCATGCATGTCTTCTCGCTGTCCGCTTCAGCTGATCCCATACCAATTACCTGTGGCGTTCCCCCAAGGCTCATGCGTATCCCCTACTTTGTATAATATCTTTACAAGGCCCCAATTTGATGAACTGGATCGTCTGGGTATCACCTACACGAATTATGCAGATGATACCCAGATCCTCCTACCCCTCACAGGCATCTAAAACACTGATGTACAGCGAGTGAACGAAATTGGTTATAGGTCAAAGATTCGAATGCAAAGGATCGAATGACAAAAGGGTCGAATCAAAAGGACCGAAAACAAAAGGGTCGATTTATTTTTTTTATTTATTTTTTACATTTGTTTGGGCCCCCCCACCCCAGAACCGTTTTTTGTAGTAAAAAACACTTTTTTTTCCAAAACGGAAACCCAAAAAAAAATATGGAAAAAAATAAAATTCGACCCTTTTGTTTTAGGTCAAATTGACTCGATCCTATGCCATTCTTGGAGTGCACACACATGCGCGCGCACACAAACTGCAACAAAGGGGTGACACTAGCCCTCCTATCACAACCAGTGAACCTTTCAAAGTTTTGGGGGCCTCAAAGTCAGTGGAGGAAAGCCACACTTCACCTTTTTCCAGGAGCAGAAAAGAAGTGGATTAAGTTGTCTGGCAAACCATTCCCCAGCACAAATTGGATTCCATTTAATCAGGGAAGGATGTGTGAGCTGAGTTCTGAAAGGCATGCAGCAAAACACAGCTGTTCCACTGTGAAACACGCACAGGGCGTAAACATGAGACATCTATCTTGCACCTGCTCATTGAGTAGATGTCTAATAACCTGTTAACATGTCAATTTTAATGGATTCCTTCCTCACACAGATTTATCTTCAGCTCCTGCTGCTTTCGGAAACCTTTGCACCACCAGTAGATGTTGGGGAGAGTTCTCATTCTATGGCTAATTTCCCTTACCTATAGAGTCCCCCAGCAGCTTTGCTGGATTTGAAGGGTTTGTTTTCTTCTCCTGCTAAGAGTGTGACTCTTTTTCCCACTCTTAGGCATATTTGCTATGTGTGTTCTAGGCTATTTTTTTGTGTTTAATGTCTATGGGGTTTAACTCACCCCCATAGGAACCATGTTTATCCACATGTGTTACATAGCACCCTCCGTGCAGTGACACAGGGGTGTCGTAGCGACCCCCAAAAATAGACTCCATACCTTGGGACTGACTGTCTCCCATGGGACTGACTACTGTCTCCCAGGGCGTGTAAAGTCCCCATTGACTTTACTAGTCAATCTTTATGAACAAAACCAGTGCAACCCATCTTACTATGGGGGTACTGGCAAGGGTTAATAGTTTTTCCCTTATGTTCATTTTCGAGAGGGTACCATACAGTCCCTCTCTCAAAAGTTTCTGGCTGGTGGCAGTGGTTACTACCAAAAATATTCGACTGCGAATATTTCCCTATGGTATTTTCCCAACATTTACTGACAGCCTCTAACATACCGCCGGTTTATTTTTATATTAACTTTACTCCAGTAGGTTTTATTTGCCAGAACTTTTATATAAATTCTTTCTCGTGTCTTTCTCTAAACTCCTAACCCAGGTCGGGGATCCTTTGTTCGTCCCTTTGGTGGGCTCCTGCCAAGAAGCCCTCCTTTCGGCGCCACTGAGTCTGGGGTGGATCCATTGTGTGGGAAGGGGAGTAGGACCCCTGGACAGGGTTGCCTCTGCAACCCATGTCGCACTCTGCCCTGATAGGCTGGAGGGTCTTCCGCCAGGACGACCACTCCACTGTGTGAGTGACAGCTAGGCTGTATGAATGGGAATCTTTTTGCATAAAAGAAGGGTCCTGGGGACTGGAAGAGCAAGATGTCGCCACTGGAACTAAGAAGCCGAAGAGGAGAGAAGCCAAAGACATCTGCAACAACTGAACCACCGGTGAAGCCCTGCTGCAGCGTCTCACCACTTTTCTCCACACGACGAGAGAAGATCTTCATCTGCAAGAGCCTTCTTCCCTTGAGCTGGTGGGGCCAACCAGTTTGCCATTCACCTTCCTGGACCTGCCTTGGTCGAATCGCCAGTACCCTGTACTCGGAGACCGGATAGCCAGGCACCAGTCCACCCGGACCGCGATTTAAAGGAGCAAACCTTTTATTCGTTGGGCAGTATCGCAGTTGGTTTCATCCCTGGGCAGTGCAGTAACTCGAACCTTCCTCCATGACGAGAGCCTCTCTTCCTCTGCTGGATCTCCTGAACTGCAGGAACTGCCAGGAACAACCACCACCGCAGGACCCTCTTCTTCATTTTAAGGTACTTTGTTCCGCCAGGCCTCCCTTTTTCCGTTGTTAGCACTAAAGGTGTTATAAATCCTTTACCTACCTGCTGGGTTGGCCGCCCTTATCTTCTAACATTGTCTTTCACCTTCTGCATCCACCTTTTAGATTCGTTTAACAAAGACTTGTCTGCAGCTACAAGAACATTTTACTCCTGGGCCCTTTGCCCTGTACCACTGACTCTGGCACAGGCCTATTGACTCTGGTTGAATTTGTTAGAACTGCCTTCTCTAAATTGCTTCTCAACTAGAACTGTGTTGCACCCACTTCTTATAACCACCTTCTTCTTCCCACTTTTAAAACTTGTGAAGTGCCATTTTGCTCGGTTTTCATTTAAGTATTATACGCGCTAAAGTGCTGCCTTCCCTAAACTTGTTCACAAACTTATGGGAAGTGTTGTTAGGGTGTGCAAGAAGATATTTCTGTATAACTTGTGTTTTCCCTCCCTTGTGAGAAATTGATAGTGCCATTTGTGTTTAGTTTTCACTGTGCCGTTTTGCTCAGTTTTCACTCTTGCTCAAACTTGTCTGCAATTTTCTTGACTGATTTTAACTTGCTTTTATAACTGTGATTAATGTGTTGAACTGGAAGTGTGTAATAAATATATATATATATATATTCTTTTTAATACAAAGCTTTGGTCAGTGTTTCCTTGTACCCTAGTATTTGTAGTCCTATTGTGTAAACCCTGAAAACTGCTCACCTCCCTCTTGAGATAAGTCTGACTGCTTAGCCACAGCTACCAACTAAATCTTTGTGGTACAGACTGATACCAAAGGGGATTTATTGCTCATACCTGTAGTCTTAATCTTCTGTAGTGCTCCCCAAGGGAACTGCACAGGATTCTGCCTAACAGTAGGCACAGCAAAACTTCACCTGGTGGCGATGCATGGCCCACACCGACCCTGACATTTAGGGCAGCATGTATGGAGCAGACGCGCACCATGATCTTAGTTCCTTTTCTCTGCGCACTGTTTATTTTGGGATTGCCACTTGTGATAATTTCTGTCTTGTCCAACCCTGATAAAGCATCGAGATTCAAGCACTGCTCAACATTTGGAAGACAGTTGTTTATCTCTGATCCGTACTTGATTCGTGTGTATTGCCGAGCAGAAGAATACAAATCACATGTCTGCAAATCATGCCAATCCATGCATACAAAGGCCCTACTGGACCGTGCTCAACATTATTTACTTATTGCCCCAAATGTGGCAATAAGACTCTTTCGAAGTCCCTGGGCAAAGACCTGAGGAGGGCGGTTATTGGAGAGCAAAAGGAGGGGTACTCCCCTGCCCATAAGGACAAGAAGAAAAACCACAGGAAACGGTCCCTCTCCCCGAGCTTTGGCATCTAAAAAGCAGAGTCGCCGCTATAAATTGACTCTTGGAGTCTTGGAGCATTCTTGAGCACACACAGTGGGTACTTGGGACCCACAGTCATTCCTCAGTCTATTACCTTGAACTGCACCTAAAGTAATTGGAAGAGGAAGACTGCTATGGATCCCGTGGAAGCTCAGTACCTGGACTCTTGATGGTGGAGCTCTACTCCTTCTTAAAAAGGGGGAAACTGTCTCAGGCGGTCCTTTCCCTTGTTCTAGCCGGCATAGTAGATCCTCCACTACAGCCTTTATTCTTTTGCATTTTTATTTAGTGTTATGGCTTGTAAAATAAATCGTTCACTGATGGTACAATAAATAAACAAAATTCATATTTAAAAACATACACAATTCATACTAATACTTAAAATAATTGGTATTCACATTAGATACAAATATAGATTAAATATCTGATAACAATTAAAGTTTAATACATTCGTCAATTGCATTATAAAACATGCCCATTAAGTATCTGATAGTTGCTAAAATCAGAGACACCTGAGAGCCAGCCAATATCCTATTCCAAAGATCAAGTGAAGTAATACAGTTCATACAACAGAGGAACTTGGTAAAATAAAAACACCTCATATGGTCCAAACGTATGCATCCAACAACCACATGTTTCAAGGTTGTAACAATTGTTGTGTTCTTACAAAATCTGCACCACCAATTGATCATCTCTACTTTTTGTCAGGCCTCCAAAATGATGTTGGTAGGTAATAAATTAAACCTTAAACAGAAGAGCCACTCTTTCCATTTCGTATTTGGAAATTTTATGAGATTAGGTGGCACTACATTTAATGGCTTCTCAACATCTGCGATTTAGGAAAAAACTTGTATTTCATTCCCTGGGCGAACACCAGTCAGAAATCCATCATTTCTTTTTTTTTTGTACATGTCTGCGGGACAGGTGATCAAGTCCTCTATTGTCATCTTTATGGATTTCAATTAGGAATCCCCAAGGTACACCCAGTTAGTCAATTCTTGATTTAATGATTTATTCAGGGCCATATTCAAAGTACTAAACAATGAAGCCTCTCTGGGCTTCATTATCTTACTGTAGGTAGAGATTTCCATTTTACCATGGCTGCTAAGGATAGCAAGCCCAAATCCTAGCGTATGATGACAGTTGGTACACATTTCGGAAGGTTAAGCACACGTCTCCAAAACTGTCCTTCGATTTTAATCCAAAAGTCAACTTGTATCGGGCCATCGACCTCTGGCCCATAAAGTCAAGCCGGCACCAACTTAGCTTTAACAAATTTTGTAACAGGTTGTAATGAAAAACGCCGATGGCAGTTATTGATCCTTATTGCCTGACTGGCTAAGGTTAGGCATTTAACCTGTATCCTTAGGTAATGTACACCTTTCCATTTTGTCCTGTGAATCAAAATATTCAGGAAGACTATCAAGCGATCTCCTTTAATCTCCATCAAAATGTGTTGTACTTTTATTGTAGGGCGAGGAGATCAAGATCTTGGTTTTTAATGGGTTATTTTCAAGTCGTCATTAACATAAATATCCAAAGCCTTAAGTTGGCATTGAAGGCCAACAGCAGTGTAATCTAGAAGGCCCAAGTCATTGGCATAAGCCAACCAACTAACTGATGAGTTCCCAAATTTCAGAGGGAACAATCTTACATCCCTAAGAGCATCCCCGATATCAGATATAAAAATGTTGAATAAAAATGGTGCAAGGACTTAACCCTGACACAGACCTTTAAACGTAGCTATTAACGAAGACGAGGCACATTGAGAGTTTAGTCGAATTTGGACCTTTGTTTCATTGTGCAAATAGCATAAGATACTTAGGGCCTCATTACAAGTTTGGTTGTATGTTAGCGGTAAATCCACAAAAATACTGTGCTGCCACTTGGTTCGGCAGAATTACTGCTGAATTACAAGGCTTGTTAGGTGTTGTTAGTCCCCATTTATTGGAGTCTGTAGGACTGCATGGAGATTTCAGCGGAATGACTGCCGGTCGTAAGTCTGTTGGTTTGCCCATTTATTGGTGGTAAGGCAGAGGAATTACCTCCAGCATTCTGCTGCAGGGTTTTCCTCACCCTTAACTCCAAACCCGTAGTTTGGCAGTGCGATAATGTGACAGTAATGCAGTGTTAACTCTGTTACCACTGTTTTTTGGTCACACCGCCGAACTCGTAAGGAGGCCATTAGTGATGTATTTGGAAATGCCCAATTCAGAAGTTTTGACCAAAGTAATGATCTAGTAATACAATCGACAGCCATTGTGAGTTACACAAATACTGCATAGACCGGTTGTCTTTTTAGCCCAGATCTATGTTGCAGAAGGTTCAAAATTAGACCATTTAATGAGGTGTCTACTTGTTGTTTGAAGCCTGATTGGTTTATATCATAGGCTATATCAATAGCCCTTCTTTCCAGATGTTGTAATAGTATAGCCGATAAAATCTTGCTCAAGACGTCTAATAAAGATATAGGTCAATAGTTCTTTTGGTGCATCCTGCTCCCCTTTTTAAAAATCGAGACAGTGTTAAATGTTCTGCATCAAGGGCGTAGAACGAGAAGTTAATATTTGGTCAAATAATGTTTTTAAAATCCTAGACCAAATGGCTGGGTTTCCCCTCGTTAGTGTTCGAAAGATAGTCTGGGTCCTGGGACATGCAACATTTTGCACTTCCCAATGATCTCGAAAATGTCATCAACGCTGTAGTGTAATAACCGAACTGAATGTAGTATAGCTGGGTTAACATGATTCGTTATTGGTGTAGCACATGATCTATGATAATAATTAGCCCGTTCTACCTCAAAAATCGTGTTTATCAGTCTGTTAACTTGATGGTCATCCCTTATGTTAAGTTCCAACGTACTGAGTTCTTTGAGGTGAGACTGCTTAACTTCCGCTCTGTGACTGTAGCATTTGACGTTTACAGTTTCTACCCCAATTTTTATATCTTAATTTTAATTTTGAAATCTCAGTTCGTGACTGCGTTTTGAGATTCTGGTGAATATTCATATTTAAGGCATGCTTACGTTTAGCAAATCAACTATTCTACTTTGAAAGGTAGAATAAAATGCAACAAAGGAATTCACAAAATTCTCAGGAGAGAATGCTTCATTATGTGCTTTCAGTTGCCGATTGGTGATTTCCAAGTCTAAATAGGAGTTAAAACACATGTAAAACTAGGGTTCCATCTAACTCAATTGGTTCCCGCATTTATCGTTACTGGGGCGATTTGGTTGGCACTTATGTTAACAACATTATCCATATCCCACTCCACATAGAGATGCAAGTGATCACTCATATGAAAGTCAAGAACCTTATAGTGTACACATTTTACAAAAAACACATTCACTAACCAACCTATAATCTAAAATTGATTTTGTTAACACCTTTTAGCCATTTAAAATCTGGTGGTATGTCACCTCAGGTGTTACCATTAAGTTTAATTCTTAGTCATTCATTAACACAAGCCAGTCATTACTTTGCTGTATTGAATCTTTAGTATAGTGCATTGATGGCTTGAGAAAATCCCCTTCGTGATCATGGCAATTACAATATAAATCACCTGTGATGATTAACTATTTGCATCACGGTCAGACAACCAATTAGAGAATTCCTGGGGTATTCTTAAAGGGTTCCAATAAATGTTTTTCAGAACGGAATCATTTTTATTAGGATATTTCATTGAATCCCACACTATTTCGACCGGTTGTAAAAAGGGGTTTTCATCGGACCACTTATTAGCTGTAATGCCAAGAACGTTCTTAACCCCAAACAGTCCTCCATACGGACAGCCCTTGTATCCCTTATTTTCTGGATTGAACAAAGTGGTAAAACCATTGAAAAGGGGGGTGTCCTCAGCAATGTTTTCTGTAATAAAAAAAATCATATTTGTTAAAACAAAACAATTTAAAAAAAATAAGTACACATACCCTCTCGTATTCCAGGACAAGATTCTGATAGTGATGCCTAAAGACCTTTCAAGGTCGTGTAGACCTTAGAGGTGGCTGGTTGCAATGCAGTAGCTAGGCAAGACTAACCTTTCTTATCTGGGCCACCTCTTAAAACCAGGGGGGGTCGAAATATATACCCTTCTACTTTCCAGATAAGCACAATCACAGCAAGCCTGTAGCCGTACATCAGATTTTTGGTTACTTGGCCCATTCCTATTAAAAGGTCCCTCCAGAGCTGGACTTATTGATACAATTTGTTGGTGCACTTCACTTAAGTCATAACCCAAGCTTTACAATGATGTTTCCAGCACTATTCTTGAGCGTACATGCAGACACATCGAATCACAAGCATAATCGTCCAAAAATTCTACTTGATCAATGTCATTTGAAGTTAATGATCTTAAACACAGAAATATTTCAAACAAAGAGAGATCGATTCAAATTTACTTTTTCATCTGTTGTTTAGACTCTCAAGTAGGACGTGGTGTAAGGCTGGTTGTGGGTGCAAGGAAAGATGTTGTGATGAAGGGAGTGAAGAGGGTATGATAATCAAAGTAAGTAGTCAATCTTCTGTAAGTTGAATTTGTCATTAGTACCCTGGCGGGGGCAAAGAGGTGGCAGCAGTGGCGGCAACCCAGCCAATGAGTAGGCTCGCAGCAGGGGCTTTGCACATGGTACAGCCCCCACTCCGAGCCTCTTCAGAGCGGAAGGCCGCCATCTTCCCTCGCCTGGTTCTGCAGGTAAGTGCACTTCCCCACATCCCATACTCCACTACCTTTTCCACACAAGGAAATAATATTGTTGAAGGTACGTATCCGAAGTATCTTTCCCCAAACCTCAGTCATCATAGACAGACATATCCGTAACTAGTTACAGTATGTCAAGTATTTCATTTCCCCGACCAATGCTTACATGGACAGGGAATAGTGAAATCCAATAAGCAGCTTGAACAGCGAGAGATCTAGCATAGCTCGCAACCCAGCATTGGTCGGGGAAATGAAAAACTTGACATACTGTAACTAGTTACGGATATGTCTGTCTATGATAACTGAGGTTTGGGGAAGGATACTTAGGATACGTACCTTCAACAATAGTATTTCCTTACATTTTGCAGGAATAACTGCACTGCCACACGAGACCTGTGAGAGAAAGAAAAAACAAGAATAGATGTGAATACCGTGCACTGATATAAACCAAGTGACGGTAAGTGAGACAATATTGAAGTAATAGACCTTACACTGGATTTATGCAGGATAGGGGGTTGAAATACATCTGACCAGGAATTATTTACTCAATAGAGATCAGACCTCCTGAGAGGAAAAGAAGACCTGAATTGATGACCTATCATAACAGACAACAGATAGTGGTAAGAAATCAGACGGATAAGAGTACCATAGAATGTACAGTAGTCATAAACTTCGAGGCCTCTGATGTGTGCATTTCCCTTACAGGGAGCTGATACGCAGATGAGATGTCCCATCTAGAAATGGAACACACTGGATCCAGACAAAGAAATTGAAAGACAGAGAATCTTTATCACTGTCCATATGTGAATGTATAGAGTGCTAAAAAATATCTCTATAGTCCTGAAGAAAGCGGCAAACTATATTTCCCCGCTGAAACCGGTTGACAAATATGGGTTCAGGGTGATGACCTGTACCACCTGTCTCATAAGGAAGTAATATATGAGCTTGAAAATAATATCCATTGTTTTTTTAGTACGCAGCAGTGATTGGACCTATAGATTCTGGACCAATGATCGCTGTGATTTTTATATATAAGTCACACCGAGGGCTAGCAACATGATTAAAAGAAATTTGTTGACTCCCAAGGACGTGCACCTTTTTTTAGTAATCGTAGGAAAGTAGTGAGCCAGGATAGGGCGAGTGCCCCTTTGGCTGTTCTCTGGATAAAACCAGGAACAGATTCCTTTCCTCCATAGGGACATTTAGTTAGAGCTAAGGACTCAAGCTATAGGTTTAAACTATTTTAACAAAATAGATTGTGTAAAACAGACAGGGAATTATTTAATTGGCGCTCTTCATTGATGACAATCGGTTCTTGTGCGTTCTCCATTAATTTCCATTGCTGGTGGGATAATTGTAGTGGTTTATGAGATTGCATGTAATTTTGACACAAGATATGACCTTCTACAAATTAAACTTTAGCATTTAGAGCATATACCAAAGCCTTGTGCTCTTTTTGGTTGTCCTTTATATTCTCGTATAATTGAACTAATGAGTTAAGGACAAAGTTTAGAGATGCCAACGAGGAGGGACACAATGTAGCTAGGTGTGGGGAGCTATCAATTAGTTACAGTGAAAAAAGCAGCATCATGGCTGCCTGTGAAACAGAGCCCTTGTTCTGAGAATCCAATCCGGAATGTGAGGCGTTGCTACCGAGGCATTTGGAGGGCTAAATCCTTTATCCGGTAAGTTGTAATGACAGTTCGTGCCTGCCAGGTCGTTCTGTATAATACTCAATAGATCTTCATCCGGAATAACTCTGGCCACATTAGGCAAATCATCTAGTTTGGGCAATGGGACATCTACCTTTGAGTGTGGATGAGGTGAAGGCTGTGGTGGTGAGGCGGGTAATGGATGAGTGGCAGGAGAGGTGGGAGAGTGGGGTGAAGGGCAGGTGGATGTTTGGTGTTCGTGAGAAAGTGTCTGTGAAGGTGGATGCCGGGAAACTGGAATGGAGGAGGAGGGAGGAGGTGATGCTGAACCGGTTGAGTATAGGTCATGTGGGCCTGAATGACAGTCTGTTTCGAGTGGGGAAGCGTGAGTCGAGGGACTGTGCGGTGTGTGGGGTGCCTGAGACTGTGGGACATTTTTTGATTGCGTGTGAGAGGCATGTTGAGGAGAGAGAGTTGATGAGGGTTCGGTTGTCTGCGCTGGGAGTGGCTGAACTGAGTGGAAGGCTTTGCTGGGAGGAGTCGAGGTGAGAGGCAGGGAGAGGAGCAGTGTGCTGCTAGATTTTGTGGGGCAGACGGGGCGGTGGGAGTAGTTATGAGAATGTGAGGGCTGTGTGTAAGATTGGTGGGGTAGGTGCACATCATCCTTTTGGATGGGGAAGCGCCTGAGTTGGTCCACCCACGCATTCGATAATTTGAAAGAAAGACATCTATAACTGGCTCGTTACCCTCATTTGCCAGTTCTATGTTCTTGATATCTGATATCTCTGGTGACTCTGCAAGAATGTGAGTGTAGGTGGGGCAAGACATCATCAAAAATATTTCTCTTTTGTTGAAAAAAGAAGGGATTTTAGAATTGCCTCTTGGGGTAGTGGGTCTTTTAGACCCAGACCAGCTCTCAGTTGTTGGAGGACCTACCTGAGCCTTAGTCACTATCTGCCATACCAGGTTCGCCTTGGTCTCTTGGGTAGGTTTGGAAATAGATGAAGGAAGCACTGCAGTGTCTGTCATTAGAGATGTAGTCCTCCCCGACCCCCAACCACCCGTTGCTGCACAATTCACACATGGTATGTACTTCAAGGGGTGTGAAGGAAGTTGTAGCTGAAAGCCAAATGCAACTAAAAGATAGGTGAAGCAAAGCGATAAAAGCGTTTGTAATAGTAGTTGGTCACCAACTTTCAACAAATTTGGCCAGTTTCAAGTGATCACTGTGAAATAATTATTACTTTAGTACTTTCTGGACTTGCCTGAATACAGTGGGAGGGTGTGAAGTGTAAAGGTATCATGAAGCAAGAGACAGACAACAGAATTAAAATTCAAAGTAAAATACTTTATTAAATCAAACGTCAGGATGGTAGAAGGCCTAACTTGTCCTATACTAAGGTGGGATTTGCCTACCTGAACGAAACTAAGGAAAGTTTGAGTCAAAGAGTTCAATTCAAAGTCTTTCTGTGTCCAAAACCTATCCTTGCCCTCACAACTAAAGCTAACCAATGTGAAGAGGTGTCAAAACCAACAGAAATAGTATTCAACACAAAGTTCTGAGCCTCTTCCAGCTTACAGCTTTCTCTCAGCTGCCTTTACCCAAGTGTAACAAAGTTCCATGAAAAATTCTCAAAATTACCTTTCTCTAGTTCCCAGTAATATAGTTAAAAAACCAATCCTCAGGGTTCCCTTCCCAAAGTTTCCAGTGCCACTGTTCACAGAAAACAAAAGAGTGTGAGTCTTTGTCCCTAAGACCACGCAATGTAGCTCTTCATGTCTCGGTTTCTCTTGCCCAAGACTTTGGGGGTCATTACGAGTTTGGAGGCAGCCATGGTGCTGTTAGCACCATGGCTGCCTTCAAAGTTGTGTCCGGGTCCGGGTTCTTTGAATGGGGACTTACCGGGTCATTCCAACCTTGGAGGACCCGGTAAATCCCCATTCAAAATACCCTTCCCCGTTCCCATTCGAGCCCTCATAGGGCTCAATGGGAATGGGGAGGGAGCTAATAACGGGCACGTAAATAGCGGGCCCGTTATTAGCTCCCTGGTCCCTTAGCGGCTCCTGCTAAGGACGGTGGGACCCGCTAAGGGACCTCGGAATGCGGCAGTAAGGGATTAACGGCACCGGCATCCTTACCGGCACTGTTAACTCCTTACCAACGCACTCGGGATGAGGCCCTTTATCTTCGTTATTACAATATCTCTGAGTTTTCAATGTATAGGGCTCACTGGTCTAGGCGCAGTTGTCAGACCAAATGGTCCACCCATTACACGTCACGCAACCAGGATCCCTGACTCTCGTCCTCTTGCCTTTAATGTAATGACTTCTGGCTTGTTCGCCTCAGCCTCTTGGCTCTGCCAGCACTTGTTACATCTTCTTTCAGACTGTTAGGCCTTGCCGCTCTGCATTTAGTCATAAAAATTCAGTTGAAGATGTTTTACACACACCCACCTGCTTATGTTCCTTGCCACCCTTGTGCCCTCTGCCGTAACTGCCTTCCACTTGGGTGTTTGGGTGATGCACTTTAATTGCTTGGGTTTATTCCATTCCACCCATAGAATGCTTAATTTCAGTATTCCATTCTATTTAGTATTCAATAAATATTCATACCGCTTAGTTATACAGTTCTCTTTTGTGCGGTTTGCTATATGCATTGGTTTCACTGTATTCCACAAGCCTTCATTTTGTTTTGGTTTTAAAGTTCAGCTTAGTTCGGTATCCAAAAAGCTGTGCTTTCCTTCATTTTCAAAGTTCTATTTAGTCGGCATTCAAGGAGCCTTGTTTTGTGTAATTATGAAAGTTCCATTTAGTTCGGTATTCAATAGACATGATTTTGTGTAATTTCTAAAGTTCCATTTAGTTCAGCATTCAATAACATTGAAGGAGCGCCTCAGCATTCATGAGTCCTCCTTTGACACTCACTGGCTTGTGGCGTCTCCTTCTCTCGCACTCCACTCCCTGCTGCGTGTCTTGCTCTGCATGCCGGCTCCCAGAATTGCGCTTTCTAGATGCGGACAGCGTCCCTTCTTCTTGGTGCTCGCCCGCAGCTCCTGCTGCTGAGCACCATTCATGGAGGCCCCAGGCTGCAAACACTTACATGGCCTCCTGGAAAAGTTGCTGGTGTCCTGGTTCGTCATCTGGCACCACCACGGCTGCCTCCTCTGTAGCAGGGGCGGATTTAGCGGTCGCTAGGCAGACAAACGGCGAGCGGGCCCCTCCCCCCATTCCCTTCCTTCCCATTTGTTTTCACAGTCAGGCAGAGGCAGCAGCGCTCATGGGGCCCCGCGTGTTCTGTGTGAACACTGACTGAGCAATGAATCCATTAAAGTGGAGGGGCTGCCAAGTTCACTATGCATAGAAGTGCCCTAACTGCTCTTAATGAATGCGGGGGGGGGGGAGGGGGGGTGTCTCAAGTGATGCCAAAGAAATGCATAACTAACAGGTTTGCGATGTGCCCTCTTGTGAATAGGCAGTTGGTGGTCTCCCACCATTTACAAGGGCCCATTATCTCCACCTGAGCAGCAGTTGCCTCCCCATAGCCAGGCCTTTCCCCCTGGTGAGAATTTCTACTCTGGGTGTCAATGGGTGGCGGGGCAAATACACAACCCTTCCATGCCCAGAAGGAACTTTAAACAAAAGGCATCACGTAAGATGATGGCCATTTGCTGTTTTTCCATTTCACCTCCCAGTTTATTCCAAGTAGACCAAACACATCATGGGCTAGACGTGAATAAATTAACACATTCCCGCAATAAAGCCAACATTATAAAAAATTGCTTTTGTTCCTAAAGTTTGCCATTCCGCACTCGTGATCACAATTAACTTCGCCCACCCTAAGATCTGCCTCTATGACCAACCCATCTTGGGCCCTTTATCACGTGCTGCCCACGGGGCCCTTTGCCTTAAATCTGCTACTGCTCTGTAGCAGGGTCTCCCAGCTGCTCCATTCTCTTTGTATACACCTGCAGCCCCATGACAGGCTGGAGGCGGACACACTTTTCCGGCGGGTCTGGCACTGCTGGGGAGAGGCCGCTCCCCTCTCACCGGCGCTGCTCACCAGTCTGCTCCGGTGCAAGCTCTTAGGGTGCAGTGCTCGTGGTAACTCTCTTCCCCACAATGACAGCGCACAAAAGGCACCAGAGAGCCCCCGGGTCCACACTGTCAGTCGCTGGCGTCCTGGTGATCCCGGGCCAAATTTTGCCCACCGGCTGTAGAAACTTGGTCGGGTTGCGGCACGTGCCGTGCTCAGCTACAAGGCGACCGCTGTTTCTCTGGTCGTTGAGCTGCCCCGTTGGTTTTTGTATACAAGAAAAAGTACGTTATCTGCCAGCACGCCTCATTTATTCGAATCGCCAAAGTTGCAGGTGCTTAGTTAATATATATATATAGAAGGTTTTCGCCCATATTAAATGCTAAATAATGGAGATTAAGGTGTCGATCGGCAGAGCCTATGGCAGCCATGTCTCCATCGGGTGCTGCATGGCCATGCCCTTAAGTGGTATACTTAAGGCCCCATCGTCACTGCCTGTAGCACCAAACTAATTCTCGGGCAATGCATGCATAGAGAGAGACCACAGATGTGAAGAAACTGGGCAATGCATTTTCACAAGGATCCATTCCAATGCAAGGATCGATGCTGGTGTCTTTCAGGCCACCGAGACAGGCTGCCACAGCTGTATTGAAAGGTAGCAGGTTTTTGTGTACAACCTTGTTCAGAATACCACTCAACTCGGGGCCTTAGGTTTGGAAGGTGCGGACACCATAACAGGCAAGAATTGCTCAACGGAATTTCCACTGAGCTTGAAGACACCTGTTCTGTAGTAAATACTACTTATAAATGTAGTCTTTAGGAAAATGCTTACTTGTGGTACTTCTTGTGAAGTCAATCTAAATTGATTGACAAAAATAATTCACTCTTTTTAGATTCAAGTTTCAATTTTGCACACAATTATTTTTATTCAAAAATGAATGAGCAGGGGCCCATGCCGATGCATTTCTGACTGGATTTCCTTCCTCAGGGCGGGCTCTAAAAAACGTGAACAGAAATGGGGGTTAGCATCACCCCTTTTCTCAAGAAATACGATTACATAACATGTCACTTTGTTCAAATTAAACATACATGTTCTTCATATCATCAAACAAAACATACCTGTCAACGTGTTGTGTGCTCTGCTGTCAATTATATATTTAATTATCCATTAGACACATGTGGCTGTTTGTTACACTTTTAAAACAAAAGTCTGCATGCCTGTGGCTCAAGCGTTTCTTGCACCTCTATGTCGTAGTTCCACTGAGCTTGATTTGTTTAAGTAAACCTTTATTCGGTTTGTTTGGCAGGAACGTGTGTATCTTAGGTTGTTCCCTGAAAAAAAGGGAGATGACCTTGCTTGTAACCATAATTGGATATACAGTCACTTTTGACTGTTCACTTCAATTCTTTCTTCATTAAATGTTCAATATAACCATGAGCGCATACCCCTGCTGAGCGCTCGCGGAACACGCTGCCAGTTCAACACGGTAATGGAGGCTAATAATTGCGTCTGATTCAAGTCCCGAGTCCCTTCAAGACAAGGAGACTCGAATTACTGCTTGGATTTGTGTATTAGAGTGTATATCTAGATTACTCGTGCGTTACGTTCAAAAAGCACTTAATTGTTATGCGTTTTTCAATGCTTGCATCGAGAGTCCGGCAGCGCCGCCGTGTCTGCGGCAACTAATGTTCCCCTTGATAACAAGACGCCGGGACCCTCGGGCGAGTCATTTGTTGCACGTTATCGCGCATTATCACGGTGACGTGAATCTTTGTTTATCCCGTCTAACGGGAAAATGTAGTTTCAAAAGTATAACTACACTGTGAAACGTGATACTGCACGTTTAGTTTTTTAATTAGTTGTCTATTTGGCGTAAGTGTACAATTTCATTTTAAATCTATCTGTCCTGATATGCAGCAACTCAAAGCCGATTATTTACTAATAAGTATTTGTAAAACATGATCTGTGGAAGCATATATCCTCTTGTTGCTGAAAATCAGATCTTTAGAATGTTTTATTACTTTCTCATATGCTAGCTTATTTTATTAATTAATTGCGGTATTGGGACAATTAGTAGCCACCATGTTGGTGCTAGTCCGTTTAAACTTTCATTACTAATTTTACCACAATCTGGTCTGTGTCTATGTTATAGACATTCTGTTAGACATTCAATCATTACTCAAGTGACAATGTGTAAGGAGACCCTTGTGTGTTCAAAGAGGTTATGCTTATTCAAAATGGCAAAATGTGATTGAACATATTCAAACAACTTCTTCGAATTGCGCTTCCTGTAAACTTGATAGCATTTGTGAAATATATACAACGGGTAATACTGATCATTTCTTCATCCTCAATTGTCTGTTATACATTCAATACAGTGGTTGTGCATAAGAGAATTCTTTGTGTTTTCACTATTAATGCACAGGCTACAATCTGTATTCAGTGTTAATAGTTAGCAGACTGCTCATACAATGTTCACAGAAAACAACATAGATCAAGTTCTTCTTTGAGACCTGATGGGGCGACAGTGTCGAGTCTATTGATCCAAAACGACTCTCGTTGTTGTAACTTTTTTGTTACATTCATGCGTAGATCTTTGGTCTTAATCACTTCTAATATTTGGAAGCGTACTTGCGCAATTTGGTGTCTATAATCATGACAATGTCTTGCAATTGGTGAATGCCGGTTGTTTGTTCTTATGTTAGACTTGTGTTCATTCCAGCGTATTCCAACTTTGCGGCCAATTTGTCCAACATACATCAATCCGCATGGGCATTTGATCGCATAGACAACGTTCTGAGATTCACATGTTGCATAATCCTTAAGTTGTATTTTTTCTCCAGTTTGTGAATGTTTGATGATATTCCCTTTTATTGTATTGTTACAGTTATTGCAGGCAAGACATGGGTATGTACCCAGATGCTTGCTATGTTGCCTCTTTGGATGGTCTGGATGAGTTTTTACAAGAAGATCCTTTAGATTATGACTTCTTTGGAATGCGAAGATTGGTTTAGTGCTAAAGTTGTTCTGTAATTTTGTATCGTGCAGATACCATAGCCATCCCTCACTGAGAAGAAGTGTAATGCCTGCCTGAAGTCTGTGCCGGAAGGAGAACCAGCTCTGGGAACGTTTCTAAACTGCTAGGTTCCTGCAGGCCAGTGGCCAGCTACTTCAGGCCCCCTCTCCCTCTGCATAAACTCCTCCTCGAAGTCCTCAGCCCCACCAGAGTAAAGGAGTGCCAGCCCAGAGGGAATGGGATCACATTCTTCATCAGAGATGTTCTACATCTTTGAGAAAAATGTGCTCATTGAAGCAGGGCATACTCCGGAAATGTGCTGGCTTCGTATGCACCGAATAACGTTGATGGCAGAGCCACACAACACTGGGCTAGAGCCAGATCCGCTGGAGCAGGAACCGAGCCTGCAGGCATAGATTTGCTGTTCAGAGAGGAGCCTCTGCCAGCTTCACCAAGCACAGTGGGTCCTAGGTCATCACAGCCAAAGCAACCAGGGCCTTAGCCAAAATTGCAGGCATTTTTGTCTGGAACCTCTTCCACTGCGCCGGGGTAGAGGATTGAGTGAGGAATGGTATGTGAGATTTCTGAGTGCAATCGTCAGAAAATCCCTAGATTGGCGACGACTCTTCGTAGAAGAGTAAAAGGAGCGGTTCGTTTTTTGGGGAGTGGGGCCTCTTCTTGGGCTGCTTCTTCATGCCCTCACAGAGAGGGGAATCTTCCTCCATCTCTTCGTCCATCAACTACTTTCTGGGCTCCATGCACAGAGACTTGGAAGAGGTCCTTGTATCCCTCTTGTAACACTAGGTGAACAATTTAGCTGCATGCTCTTTTTGAGCCTTTGGAGGGATAGATTGGCACACTCCTAAATCATTTGAATCGTGTCTCTCCCCCAGGCAATAAAGGCAAACACAGGGAGGGTCAGAGGCAGACATCTGCCTCCCGAAATTCAAATATGGCTTGGAGCTTGGGGCCTTACCAGGATTAAGCATAACGCAAAGACAGACAAAAGCTAATTGGCACTCTTGAAGCTTGCTGAGTCCATTCAAAAAAGGAAGGAAAGTCACAAGGTGCTGAAGATCCATATATACTAGCCTCCACGTCACGCCCAGCATGGGCGCGTAAAAGCACCAAGCAGAGTAATGTTGTGCCACTGGTGGTGAAAACATTTCCATGGTCAGCCGCTGATAGAGGCAGAGGAATCCATGGGAAGAAGGAATCCATTAGAAATATTCAGTACCCCAAGCACCATGGTACCAGAAGTGAAGACACTCTGACCCAAACCATCTAGTTTCTTAGACTCCTATCAGGGAGAATGGGATGGAAGATGATAGCCCTAGCCACAGCTGTGGCAGCCTGTATTACCAAGCTTTCCAGTAAAAGGTGGGTTCAAAGGAAGAGTGGTTCCACTGGCCCAGGAGGCCGGGTGAAGCAAGACTGGCAACAGCTGGTCTGAGGGCCCCACTAAAGAGCAACACTGGCACCATGGGGGTTTAGGTGGCAAAATGTTTTATGCTATAGGCGCGTGCTATAAATCAACTTAACATAACATTTGCCTTGGTGGGGAAAAAAACACTGCTGGACCTCTTTTCCTTTGGGGAAAGAAGGAAAAAGACTGAAATGCTTGGCCCCTGAAAGAGGAGGCAGCAGGCTGCTGAGCGGCTAAGGCCAAAGACAGTGCCTTGAATTTCTCCAGTGCACCGCTTTGGAGCCAAAAAGCTGTTAACCATCAAAAGGAATGTCAAGCAATTTTGTCAGAAAGCCCATTTTGAACTCAGGTGTCCCCAGCCGTGATTGTCTCCCACGCACTTTTTGCAAGCCTATGAATGTGGCCACACAATCGGTCATATCCAAGCCTGAATAGAGGGTCTGGCAGCTACCGGAGGTTCTTTAGTGGGCTCTGCCAGTCCTCTGACCGATGCACCCCCAGAATGCTGGAGTCTGCGTGCCCCTAAAAAGTGACTTTTTCTGAGGGAAACCGCATCAACATTTCCTATTATATGGTGAATCCCAGTTATGCCAACTTTCTACTAGCCACACGTGGTGTCCTACTGGTTGGAATGACTCTGCCTGAACCGCCCAGTCATCTTGAAACGGGTACACCCTAAAGCCTTGCCGACATAGGTAGATGGCAACCTGAGCCAGGTATTTTGCAAACACTTGAGGTGCTGACCTTTGCCTGAAAGGTAGGGCTTTGAATTGGTAACATAGGCAGAGGTATTTGTCATGACAGCTGTGGATTGGGGCATGGAAAGAGGCGCTGTGAAGGTAGACTGCTGCCAGATAATCTCTCCTCCTGAGGCATGGATGGATTTGTTGTAATGTGCTTATCCTGAATTTTTGTTTTTTGATATACTTGTTGGGGTCCCTTAGGTCTAGGGTAGGAAGCCATTTCCTGTTTTTATTTTGCATGAGAACGTATAGTGGTAGAAACCGGACCCTCTTTGTAGGAAGGGTACCTTTTCAATGACACGCTTAGGTAGTGTGGTCTGAATCAGCAAGGACCTTGGGTGGTTTAGGCAGAGGGTCTTGGTTATTTGACCTGTGGGGTAGGGGTGAGAGTGGGAGGCGGGAGTAGATGAAAGTTCCAGAAAATATCTTCCTCAAATGATCTGAAGAACCCACTGGTTTAAAGTGATTGTTTCCCAGTGGTGTAGGTATCAGTCCAACTGTCCCCTGACAGTGGTGCTCATCATTGGGGGTGGGGCTGAAAGAGTCAGTTGAAGGTGGATAAATGTGACTTAGATTGTCCCCCACTCTGTCGTCTACCTTTTGAGCTGAATGAGGACACGGCTTATTGGTACCTGTTAGAGGCACGTGACGTTTATGGTGAGTATATCCATCTGGATGCTCCTCGAAGTTCTTGCTACCCTGATGTCACGCCCCTTAGGAAGCGCTGGTCGCTATGGTACCGCTGGACCAGAAAGTATGCGGCGTCCATCTTTTCACCCAAGATGGCGCCTACAGCGTTTGGTTGCAGTCTAGCTGGTGTGTATCCGCATGGCAACCTGACTCCTCCCTCTCAGCCGAACGCTGCATATCAGTCCCGTTTGTCAACAAGCAGACGCGTTGCTACTCCAGCATTTCAACGCTACATAAGTTCGGACCTAGGCTGTGTCTATCTTGTCCTTACATTACTATTGTATCTATTGACCTTCTCTTCTGTTTCCCTTACTAGCTATCCTTCTCCTCGTGCAATAGGATAGAAGCCGCTGTACTGTCTCCAGAAGATCGAACGTTCTCTTTCAAGGGATTCTTCCGAGGTTTCTCGGATATCCGAACCAGAGCTTCCCTCGGTTACTCCTGAGGTACAGGGACCGGGCAGGGTAAACCTGTTTTCCATCTGTTCGGAGAGATTAGTTCTAAATTTATTTTCTTCCCTTCTCAAGCTAAAACCTCAATTCCGTAAAAAAGTGATATACTTAGCTGAACTCCAGTTCAGCAGGCAATCCGATTCCTCTAA
The DNA here is from genome assembly GCF_040938575.1 of Ambystoma mexicanum. Classification (NCBI taxonomy): domain Eukaryota; kingdom Metazoa; phylum Chordata; class Amphibia; order Caudata; family Ambystomatidae; genus Ambystoma; species Ambystoma mexicanum. The sequence continues at coordinate 991,361,511 of NC_090921.1, forward strand.
CAGGTATTTCTTTTGACTGAGACCCACTTACCTCTGCTTCCAGTATCTCTGCCCATATTCAATCCCCTTCTTTCTGTTTAGTGCTTCCTTCCGAAAGCTGAATCTCCGGTCTTTGGCATAACCATTGCCCAGCCGCTACAGGTGCTAGCTTCATCCTACTTCCCTCTTGTATTGAATTCTGTTGAAGTGAATTATCCATTACCTTTGCCGAACGTCTCTTTCATTTTCTGACATTAGACTACACGATACTCCCTACCTTGAGGTGCCACTACTAGAACACATCAGAGGGCTGACGAGGGAGCAGAAGCACAGGGTTTTCTTCCCACTCGAGGGTTTCCCTGGGAGCTCTCTTCTTTTCTAGGGCTTTTGCCACGAAAGGGAAGGGAGAGCCCAGAGGGATTCATTTTCAGCTACTTCCTATCTAGTTCTGACTATATTCAAGAGGCCTTCTTAGAGGGTGAGTCCACTCTAAGGTTTTCGTTGCTTGTCATCAACACTGATGTTTATTGTTCACCTTCATAATTTTACAGTTGTTTAACACCTGAGCCCCTAGAGGTTCTACATGACTTTCATTCTCAGAGCAAAGCCGTTGCTTTAGCTGTGTCTGTGTCTATATCCACCTTCATCCACCTTCATCCCCTTTAGGCATCGTCTACTGCCTTCCTGAACAGATCCACAGCACTGAAAGGCATTACACCTGGACCTCCGAGCACAAGGTCGTGAACTTCATTCATGCCGCGCGGCATAAGTGTGTGCCTTTCCCAAACCGGTCTTGGCGATGTCCACGGTAGTGTCAATGGCATGATTGGAAGCAGTTTCACCACCTTTGATAATGATTTTCCCTTCGCAAATGGTACTCTGGAGGTAAGAGTGTGTTCATTTTGAACCAGAGCCCTGTTGAACTGCGCTGCATGATCTTACAGAACACTCTACCATTGGTGTCATCTTCCCAAAGGCCTCTATCTTTTCTTTCTCCATTCCTTATCCGGTGAGAAGGTGAAAATCGTGCAGGGTTGGAAGATCTGGAGCTTTCTCATTTTTATCAGCTGTGGTAGAGAAAGTTGGTGCCCTAAGAGGCGTCTTGAGGGCCTGTAAACCCGACTCCCAGATGTGGCCCAGAATTAGTACCACTTTAGTTCTGCATTTTTTCATCATACCGATCATAAGGAAAACATTGTTTCGAGGGGATTGGGTCCTCAGGCGTATTCCATATCTATGACAGTAATCACCACAGCTGTGCTGCTTCGGAAAATCTTTCGGCGTCTGCATCCTGCATCGATGACGTAGATACGCCGCCCTCGAGGACCTCCTCCGACGGCCGACATCACTGGTTGTTATAAGTAGGATGCAAGACGCCCGTAGCCTCAGTTCCGTTTTTTCCGCGAACGTGTTCGCTTCGGAGATCTCCGCGCCTCGACTCTTTGGAGTTTCTGTTCTTTCGGTTTTTCGAACCTGTTAGTTTGTGAAGAAAAAGTTCTTCGAGATGTCTACCTCTTCTTCCACCCCGCGTCCGGGCTTCAAGAAGTGCAGGGACTGCGGGTCCAACATGACGGTGACGGACTCGCACAGCGCCTGCCTCTGATGCCTCGGGGAGGCCCATGACACGGATGATTGTGTCGACTGCCAGTCGCTTATGTCCAAAGCCTTACAGGAGCGCAAGAAGAAACTGTCGGTCGGTAAGGTGTCCAAGCCCCGGAAGTCGAGGTCCACGGGGCTTTCGATGGACGATTCGAGGGGCGACTCTCCGCATCGTCATCGGAAGTCCAGTGGGTCTCGGTCCCGGAGTGGGTCCCGCCACTCCTCTGCCTCTTCGAGGCACGCCTGGAAGCGCCGTCATCGGTCGCCTTCCCCCTCCTCGTCCAAGGACTCCGCCCGGCGGCGGGTCGCTTATCCCACCAAGCATGCGACTCCGGAGGAATGGGCTTCCTTCGGTAAGAAAATGCTAGCGATTCTCGAATCGCAGGGCACTGGTCCGTCCGCCCCTCCGAGTGGGGTCGGTCGTGATCGGACAAGAGACACCGCTTGTACACCTTCGGGCTCGGGTGGTCGGCACGATTCGCGGGAACGGTCTCACTCGGACAAGGGGAATTGTTCTAGTCATGCCCGTTCCAGGTCCCAGTCCTTGATGCGCTCGAGACCGTGTGCACCTGTGATGTCTTCGAGGAAGACGACGACGCCTGTGGCGCCAAGGTCATCGAGGGACTCTCTCATCCGAGGAAGTAGTCAACGCCATCGGTGCCCAGGCTGTCGAGGGACACGCTCGGGGCTCCGCCCTCGAGGCCTGTGTCGACGCCATTGATGCTGTCGGCGCCGCGTTCGGCGTCCACCCCGATTTACTCGACGCCTTTCGAGGCTGTTTCGACTGGGTTACCCCGGGGTATGGTGGAACCCCCTAGAAAGGCTCTGGCCAAGGCCAAGCATGGCTTTGTTCCCCATTCTGTGCCCACTTTCCGCCAGCTTGAGTACATTTCAGAGGTGGATGAGGGCTCTGATGATGGCATGGTTCCTGATACGGTGCCAGATGAGATTCTCTCGGGCCATAGCCAGATTGAGGACCTGCGTCAGTCCCTGCATGACGCCAGTAGTCTGGACACCTCTCCGGAGGTGGCGTTTTGTAGGCCTGAGCCTGGCACTCATGCCGACTCCTCGTACCGGCGCCTTATGTCTAGGGTCACTGAGTACTTGGGGTGGTCTGCTCCCCCAGGGGATTTTCTTCAGGATGACCTCACGGATATCCTCGACCAAGGTCCACCAATTGACCCGGTACTGCCGTTCCATATGGCTCTACAGAGGAGGGTGGCGGCGGCTTGGACTGCTCCGGAGTGTCTCCCAGCAGTGGGCAAGTCTTTGCTGCGAAAATATCACCCAGCCAGTAGCGACCCATGCTACTTGACCAAGCACCCCACTCAGGAGAGTTTGGTGGTGCAGTCGGCTACAGCCCGAGCAAAGCAGGCGTCGTACCCTACCATCCCTCCTGATAGGGACGACAAGCGTTTTGATGGTTGGGCGAAGAAAGTGTTTTCTTCAGGGGGTATGGCTCTTCAGGCTGCTAACTCTGTATGTGCCTTGTCACGTTTCACGCACACTCTGTGGAACTGTGTTTCCTTAGTGGCTGAACATATTCCCAAAGGTGATGAACGGGATGGTTTTCTTGCTATGGTCCAGGATGGCAAGGATGCCATGTGTGAGGCCGTTCAGTCGGGTTTGGACATGGCAGATTGCGTCAGCCGGTCCATCGCGGCAAGCACCGTAATACGCAGGTTTCCGTGGTTGCGGAAGTCGGGGTTTGCTCCTGATGTGCAGGCCCGGCTCCTCAACATGCCCTTTGATGGTGTGCATCTTTTTTGCAGCAAGGCTGACGAGAGCCTTGAGAGGTTGCAGACCTCCAAAGCTGCAGCGAAGTCGTTGGGCGCTGCAGTTCGACAACCTCTGCCTTTTCGTCCTAGGGGACAGCAATGCAGGGGAGGTTCCTTTCGTTATTACTCATCCTTTGATAAAGCATGAGGAGCTGCCAGTCAAAGGGGCCACCGTAGGAGTGCCAGAGGTGGAAAGCAAGGTACTCGAGGTGCCAAGGCCGCTCGGGCAGTTGCCTCTTTGCCCTCAGGCAACGCCGCAGCCGCTTCAGCTCAGTCATGAGGCCATGTCCCATGGTTCGCCGGTTGGGGGAAGGCTGGTGCAGCATCTTGTCGAATGGCGTGCCATTACTTCAGAAGTGTGGTTTCTGGAGATCGTAGCCCACGGCTACTGTCTTCCCTTTCGGCAGAGGACTCGCAACAATCCACCAGGGAATTTCTCGTTGAAGAGTCCGGATCTGCTCCTTGTGCAGGAGGTTCAAGCCCTGCTGGAGAAAGGCGCCATAGAACTGGTGCATGTAGCGGAGAGGAACATGAGATGGTATTCCCCATATATATTTTTTGATTTCCAAGAAAGACGGGGGATTAAGAACCATCATGGACTTGCGCGGTTTGAACAAACTCCTCAGGCAGGACAAGTTCAAGATGGTTACTCTTTCTCAAGTCCTCCAAGCCCTTCAACTTCAGGACTGGTTGGTGTCTCTCGTCCACAAGGACGCTTATTTTCATGTGCTGATCCATCCAAAGCACAAGAAGTACCTGAGGTTGGCGACTTGCACTTTCAGTTTCGGGTCCTGCCTTCCGGTTTGACCTCCGCCCCGAGGGTCTTCACCAAGCTCATGGTAGTGGTGGCAGCGCATCTCAGGAAAGGGGGGATTCACGTCTACCCCTACCTGGACGATTGGTTGATCAGGGTGCGTTCTCCCGAGCAAGTCCTGGATCATCTGTCCGTCACCTGCCACTCCCTCCACAAGCTGGGCTTCTCCCTCAACTTACAGAAGTCCCATTTGACGCCAACTCAAAGGCTCCAGTACATTGGAGCAGTGCTGGACACGTCCCTGGGGCAGTGTTTTCCTCCCCAGGTGAGGGATCATCACATTCAGCAGATGGTGCACAAGTTTCAGCATGCCCAGTGTCTCCCAGCGTTTGAGTTCTTGAGATTGCTCGGCCTCATGGCATCCTGCATTCTTCTGGTGCCAGAGGCCAGGTTGAGGATGAGATCTTTGCAATGGGCACTCAAGCTCCATTGGTCTCAGTACTCCGGCAGGATGTTGGACCCGTTCAGGTACTGTCCTCGGTCGCCCAGGACCTTCTGTGGTGGGCCGTTGAAGGCAATCTGATGAAGGGGGCTCCATTTTGGCTACCCTGGCCGGGTGACAATCGTGACGAACGCATCCCTCACGGGATGGGGAGCTCATGCCAACAAGTTGACAGTCAGCGGTCGTTGGTCTCCGTCGGAGTCCAGACTCCATATCAATCTGTTGGAGCTGAGGGCCGTCAGGCTTGCCCTGAAGGCTTTTCTGCCGACTGTGCGAGGAAAGAGTGTCCTGATCCCGACGGACAACACGGTGGCCATGCACTACCTCAACAAAAAGGGGGGGCAGGGTCCCTTCCTCTGTGCAGGGAGGCAATGCAGCTCTGGTTCTGGGCAATCCAGAAGGAAGTTTCGATTTCAGCAGTTCATCTGACCGGATACGAAAACGAGACGGCGGACGGTCTGAGCAGGCAGAGCGCGATCTCTCACGAGTGGGAGCTGGCTCAGGAGATTCTCCAGGAGATCTTCGCCCTTTGGGGGAACCCCTTAAGTGGAACTCTTCACCTCCAGTGTCAACCGGAAGTATGAAAGGTTCTGCTTGCGGGAATTTGCTCCAAGAGGAGCCTTAGGAGACGCGTTCATGGTGGAGTGGTCATTCCCACTGCTGTACGTGTTTCCCCCTGTTCCCGTCCTCCCGCAAGTGCTGTGGAGGTTCGGTTCCCGGATGATCCTCATTGCTCTGGCATGGGCCCAGAGGGTGTGGTACCCAGACCTTCTCGACTGGTCCACCTGCCCTCCACGTCGTCTTCCCTACCGAGACGATCTGCTCTCACGGGAGGGGGGTCAGGTTCTCCATCCAGAGGTCAGATCCCTCAACCTTCACGCTTGGTTTCTGAAAGGTTGAGATATAAGGATTGGGACCTCCCTGAAGACGTGATGGAGGTGTTGCTTTCGGCCAGAAAGCCGGCAACAAAGTCCCTGTACCGTTGCCGTTGGAGAAAGTTCTGTGACTGGTGCAGGGTTAAGAATGTGGATCTGTTTTCATGTGACATTCCTGTGGTTCTATCTTTTTTGCTTTCTTTAGCCCACAGAGGGCTGCAAGTGGGTACCGTTAAAGGTTACCTGGCAGCGCTGTCCATATTTAAGCGCTCGTCTGAAGAGTGCTCTTACTTTAAAATCCCTTTAATTTCTCAGTTTCTAAAAGGGCTCACTAATGTGTTCCCTCTGTCACCTTTCCATGTGCCCGGTTGGGATTTGAACCTTGTCCTCAAGTTTCTGATGGGAACTCCGTTTGAGCCTTTGCATTCGTGCCCTTTGAGTCTGTTACCTCTTATAACTGTATTTTTGGTTGCAGTCACTTCCGCTCGCAGAGCGCGTGAGTTACAGGCACTTTGAGTTAAGCCACCCTTCACTGTATTTAATAAGCACAGGCAGGGTTGTCCTTAGAGTTCATCCTTCCTTTCTTCCGAAGGTGGTGTCGGAATTTCATTTAGGCCAGAAGGTTATTCTTCCGGCATTTTATCCTCCTCTGCATCCTGGTAAGAAAGAGGAGAGGCTCCATAGGCTGGATCCTAGGAGAGCTTTAAGCTTTTATATTTCACGCATGTCCCGGGTCAGAGTGGACGATCAACCCTTTATTGGTTACGCTGGAAAGCGTTTGGGACAAGCTGTTACTAAGCAGACTTTGTCTCGCTGGATTATTCTAGCAATTTCTGAATGTTACCGCTTGGTGGGTAAGGACCCTCGGGTAGGCTTACGGGCCCATTCGACTCGGTGTATGGCTGCCTCTACTGCCCTGCAGAGGGGTGTTCCTATTCGTAACATCTGTGATGCAGCCACTTGGGCTTCGGTCCATACTTTTGTACGTCACTACTCCCTCGATTCTATCCATGGCCAAGATCTGGCCTTTGGCAAGGTGGTCCTTTACTCCGCAATTTGATTGGGCATTCTACATTTCTGTATTCTAAATTCTTTTCCCACCTCCTTGCGTTGGTACTGCTTTGGTAGTCTGTCATAGATATGGAATACGTCGGAGGACCCAATTCCCTCGAAGAACAAGTTACTCTCTTACCTGGTAACGTTCTTTCAATGGGATGGTCTGACGACGTATTCCATATCGCTCCCTCCCTGCCTTCCCTGCTACAGAATTTCTTTTGCGATTGCAGCTTACGTTTCCACAAGGCTTTGTGTGAAGACTGGTGCCACACGTTCTGGGAAAAAAACTACAACTGAGGCTACGGGCGTCGTGCGTCCTAGTTATAACATCCAGTGACGTCGGCCGTCGGAGGAGGTCCTCGAGGGCGGCGTATCGACGCAGGACGCAGATGCCGAAAGATTTTCCGAAGCAGCACAGCTGTGGTGATTACTGTCATAGATATGGAATATGTCGTCGGACCATCCCATCGAAAGAATGTTACCAGGTAAGAGAGTATAACTTGTTCTTTTTCTTTGTGATGACCTACAAACTAAACATGAGTCTTTGCAAGCATGTTATGCAAGGAGGCGATGTTGTCTGGTGGGGACACTCTAAGATCTGATTACAGGGAAGTCTGTTCACAATCAATATATTCATTATACGCATTTTCCAGGTTGGAAGGCAACTCTCTATCTTCCAGGTCTGCATCTTCCACACCCACAACAAATGCATCCTGAGGGTCAAACTGATTCTAATGTTCCAGGGCAGAGTTGTGAAATCATGCCTGAAGTCATACTAGGCCTGCGACAAACAACTCTGCAAGTGAGGCTGCACAGCTGGAGTGTCGTTGACCAGCAGGGGAGATGCGTTGTCTCCCCCAAGTCTTCTAGTGTTTGTCAAACATAACCTGGGTACGTTCTTCGAGCAGTAAGGAAAAGTTACTAATTGTAGCAACTACTGTACTCCTAATACAAAGTCTCCTTTCCTCCATACTTTGAATTCCTGCCAAGCGGGGACAGTACCGGAGCCTTAAGCACAACATTTAAAGATGCATGTGCAGGTGGGCTGCATGTGCGGGGAGCGGCCAGGTCCATACTTCCAGCCCCACACCAGTCCTCCTCAGTCCCTTTATCCATTAAGAGATTCGAAAGACTGACTACATTTTAGGGGGATGGGTGGGTGGGCGTATGGAGGAAAGTGGACTTTGGGCTAGGAGTACAGTAGTAACTACGATGGCTAACTTTTCCTTACTCCTATGTCCTGTCCCTTTCCATCATATTTATGGGAGAGCACCAAGCACCACTCTCCCCCAGGAAGGAGGAACCTACACTGCTGAGAAAATGTCCCCAAAGACTGCCTGTCCAAATTGTGCATCAGTTCTGGAGCTGCCATCAAGAGAATGGGCCTCATTATGAGTCCGGCGGTAACCGAGCCGGAAAAACCAGCAGGTTACCGCCAGACTCGTATTACCATTCCGCCTCCATGATTCCCAGAATCACCGGGGCATTACGACCCCGGTGACCTGGGAATTCCGCAGGCGGAATTGTGTAAATCCCCATTCCTATGGAACCCCATAGGACTCCATGGAGATGGGGACAATGGAAACACCGGTTCCATCTATGACAGAGCCGGTGTTTCCATGTCCGCCTGCAGGCGGGTGGTGTTAAACGCGCCAGTGACACCTCCCGCCTGCAGGACTCTTAATCAGCCAGTCCGGAAAGAACAAAAGAACCGTGACGGCGGTTTTACCACCGCCGTTCTTTCCGGACTGACAGGGTCGTAATGAGGCCCAATGTCTGCAAAAAGCAGAGCGAGGATCACATGGCCGCTTTGCAAATTACCTCCCATGGAACATGTCTTTGACATGCTAGTGCCATGCTTTTTGCTCTTGTCATGTGCTCGTGAATCCCTCAGGCGGAAATACTGGAAACAATCCATTGGGTTATTGTCATTTTTGCCACCTGCTTGGCCTTGTGGGTGCCCCCGAAAGCAACAGTGTCCAAAGACTTATGAGATGTAGTCCTCTAGAAATAGAATCTCAAAACCTTATGGACGTCCAGACAGTGCAAGACTGTCTGCTTCCAACTGGGGTCTGGGAAGAAGATGAAGACCAGTAGAACAATTTCTTGTGGAATTCCAACACCACTTTCTTAACGAAGGGTTGGTGGGTCTGGAGGACCACTTTGTCTCTGTGAGAAGAAATGTAAGGATCTGTCGCTGATGGTGCCTGCAGTTCACTAATTCTTTGTGCTGATGTAAGGGCTACCAGAAAAGTGGTATCCCAAATGCCAGCCATATAGGTTCAAATGGTTTGTGCATCATGGCTGTGGGTATCTCATTTTAGTTCCATGCCAGAATAGGCCTGTGCAAGGGAACAGATGTAAAAGCCCTTAATGATTAGATTAGAAAACAACCTGCTCTGGATGGAAAGATAGGCTCCAAGAGCCTCCAAAGTAGCCCTGCAGGAGAATACCAAAGTTCTAGAATGTACCAAACTCAACAAGCAGCATAACACATCCACGAGGCTTGAAGGGGATTTTTAGACCTGTATAGCTCCCAATGACAGAATCCGAGTCACTTGCCCTTGTAATGCAGCCATGTAGAAATCTTCCTTGCAATTGCAATAACTCTTCGATTGTCCTCCGAGAGGCCCAAGTGACCAAGATACAATTCTTCAGGGGCCAGAATGCCCAGTAAAGTGATTGTGAGGAGGGGTGCAAGACACTCCCACGTTGCTAGTCAAAAAGATCTAGAAGAAGAAGGTACGAAGAGTCAGGGCTCAAGTCGAGAGTACACGCAGGTGAACAGCATCCACCCACTTTTTTCAGCAGGCGGACGCCGTTACCTCCGCCATTTTAGAAGCTGTGTGTTGGCTGTCTTTTTTTTTTTTTTTTTAACATAGAAATTTCTGCCGTCCTTGGGACTCGACTGGTTCGCAGGCCTGGCACTGCACCACTGCACCAGATAAGCAGATTAGAATTGTTCCAGGGAAAGCATTGTAGCTGATTCTTCAAGTTGAATACATGCACACCTTTTAACATTTTCAAAACACAACTAGAAGAAAATATCCTCTATTGGTTTTTTGTGTGTTGATTCTATGAAAGGCAAATGCCATTTGCGCTGTACAATGTGTATGGTTATGCAAAACCAATTGAATTACATGTTTAGATTGCATCTAGTTATGTTAATTTCTGGTGACGTCACATCCCATTGTATATGTTAATGATTCCCGCCACCTTTTTTTTTATTTAGGACTTGACGCCTGTAAGAGAGAGGCCAAATGCCATAAGCAGTAGGTCAGAAAACCAGTGCTTCATCAGCCAGTGGGCTGCTCCCAAGAGGAACTCTCAACTACTAGAGTTGTAGCCCTTCTGGAGTACCCAGACTGTCAGCAGGAGAGGAGGGAACGTATAGGCGAGCAGGTTTTCCCAATATATGGACAGGGCTTCTCCTAGCAAACTCTCCCCTTTCCCATTTTGGGGCCATATCACTTGCACTTGCTGTTGGTTTCTGATGCAAACAGATCCACCTGCAGTGTACCTTACATTCTGAATACAGAGGTAAGAGCGTCACTTTGCACTTCTCACTCTTGATTAGAGTGTGCCATTCAGTGAATCTGCCTCTTCTTTGTCTGTCCCTGCTAGATGGGCCGCCATAGGGCCCACTCCCACAGCTGGATTGCTAAACCCCGAAGCTTCAGTGGCTTTTTGGGCCCTTGTTTAAGTAGTACATGATGACGACTTTGTCCATCAGGATCAGTACCCTGTCATTCTTCACTACTGGCAGAAACGAAAAACTTGCAGGGCTAGGAAGGAACAAGGTACTTACCTGTAACTCCTGTTCTCCAGGATTTGCATCTTTGATAGATTCACATGCTGTTTGAATATTCCCTGTTGTCAGGCTGGCAATCCTCGATAACATTGAGGCAGTTTACATTTGAATTTGAAACTGCAGGCACTTTACTGTTCTCTTAGAGTCGTTTTGGGTTATATTGCGCACAGCCAATAGGCAGAGACTACCATGACTCCACCTCTGCAGGCCATCTTTAGATTTAGCATATCGCACTTGAACATGGCAATATGAGCCAAGAATAGCCATATTTATTTAAACATTTTCTATAGCACAAACCATAAACAAATGCATCAGAGCGCTTTTACAGGTTACCATATATGATTTACAATCCTAACACCACCACATAAAATACACTAATTTGCAGCACTAAAATGAGATAATTAAAGACAATTTAAGAAAACCTGTTTAAAAGACAGATTTCCATAATCATGCTTTCAGAGCTTTTCTGCACGCCAGGTAATTAGGATCTATATGAAGATCAACCGGCAGGAAATTCCACAGTGAGACAGCCGCCCCATGAAAAGGATCTTTTCAAGGAGAGCAACAAATTAGATTTGCAGACTTCCAAACGAAGAGCATCCCGACTTCAGAGACCTCTTGAACCTCCTGAGATTTTTACTTTATTAGCAAGGTAGAAAGGATTCTGCCAATGGATCGTCTTATGTGTAATACATAAAAGCTTAATAGTGATCCTCGCATCTAAAGAAAGCCAATGAAGGAAGTTTTAAAGAAGTGTAATGTGCTCAAATTTACGTGCTCCAAATCCAAGTTTACGGCCGCATGAAAGGTGTCCTTTGATGGCGTCAATGATGAGTGAGAAATGCCTATTAAATGGAATTTCCATAGTCAATTCAATGAAGAACTAATAATTGCACCAAAGTGCAAAAGTTACATAGTGTAACAAAAGATTTGAATGATCTCAGTGAGACCAAATGGTAGTTGTCTGATTTCACTAAGGCATTAAAATGAGATATGCAATTAAATCCTTGGGTTTCACATTGGACGCAAGATTCATTCAGGTGAGAAAATTCTGCCTGAGAACCCGGAATATTTGAATTTAATAACCAGTTTAAAAAATGGGTTAGTTAGCGGAACTGAAAAATAAAAGAAATTCAGTCTTAGACTGATTCAGTTTAAAAAAGTTTTCAGACATCCAGCTTTCGATGTCAGCCAGGCAATCTCGTAAAAGAATTTCTTAGGTATAATTGAGTGTCGGCAGCATATTGGTGCTTTTCTGTATCATATTTAGCTACCAATTTGCCAAGAGGCTCCTTCTGTAATTTAAAAAGCAGCGTTGAGAAAATCGATCCTTGCGGTACAGCATGTGGTGTCAAACGAATTGGAGCATTTCAGACCCATCACAACCAACTGCTTCCTGGCATTTAAAAATGACCACACCCACTCAATAACTTGACCTATAATGCCAATCCAATGGGTTAGAGTGCCCAGCAGAATGTCAATGGTATCAAATGCTGTGGCCAAGTCAAACGAAATTAGTAGACCAGATCTGTCATCATCCAAATCCTATACAGATCGTCAAGAATATGCAAAGTAGCTGCTTCTGTGCTACACACAGTACCTAACCCAGACTGAAAAGGTGCCAATAGATTTTGATCAGATATCCACCTATCCAAAACTGTTCTCTCAATAATTTGGCCAAAAAGAGTAAGGAAGAAACAGGTCTATAATTAGCCAAGGCAGTGTAGGTGGAAGGGTTGCATGTGAATCTATGAAAGATACCTCACGTTCAAACGTTAGTACCTTTTTATCCTAGAATACACCCTGGACTCTTGTAAATATATGCAAGACCTGTAAATATCTGCTAGACCTGTAAATATTGTACATTGTAAATGATACATCATACTATATTATATGTTTTGCTCAATTCTATGCTCTTGTCACCATGTCTGTAAATATATGTCCAGGTCCCAGATACCTACGGGTTAGGCGCGCTTTAAAAGTGTTAAACAAATAAATAAAATACCAATGCTGGAGAAAAGGAATTACAGGTAAGTAAATTGTTCCTTCTTCAGCATTGGATCTTTGATCGATTCACATGCTATTGAATAGATTATAAAGCAGCATACATATGCCATACAATGTCAAAGTCGAGGCAACATGCTCACCTACAGGAAAAGCTTACAAGCAAGTGAACTGACAGAGCACCGCCTGCCTGACACTGGACGCCTCAATGGAATCCCAGTTGACGCAGTCGAACCTTGTGAAGGTGTGGACAGACCTTCATGTGGCTCTCCTGCAGATATTCAACAGCGGGACACCGGAGAGGAAGGTGGTGGTGGTGGTGGTGGAAGAAACCGCTCTTGTGGAGTGCACCCTAGACCAACCAGGAAGCGGCCTGTTTGTGATGCAGTGGCAGTAGGAGATGTAAGCTGATAGCCATCTGGAGATGGAGAACTACGACAGCCCCTGGCCCACAGGAACAAAAGCCACGTACAAGTGAAATGACCTGGGGAGTTGCATGGTGCGGACAACATGTTTTAAAGCATGCAAATGATGTCCAGAGAATGCAGTAAGCGTTCTGCCGGAGTAGAAGGCGAGACAAAAAAAGACAGGCAGGACCAATGGTTCATTAATATGGAAAGACTAAACCACCTAAGGCAGGGATGTAGGATTCGTCCGCAACACAACCATGGACTTGTAGAACACCAGGTAGGGTGGTTTACATGATAAAACCTGTATCTCCCCAACTAGCAGAAGTGATGGCGACCAAAAAAGTAGTCTTCCAGGAAAGGAACTTCATGTCATCCTTGTGCAAGGACACAAAGGAAGAACCCATTAATTTGGAAAGAACCACCTCTGCATATGCAGAGGTGGGAAAGCCTGGAAAAAACCTTTACCAAACTCTTTAACAAGGCAATGGGGCCACAGAGATGGAGTGAACGATTTGCAGGTAAACCTGGAGATTTCTTTCAGATGGACTTTAATGAAGGAATGCGAAAGACCACCGCGGGCCAAGGACGGAAGGTATGGTAACATTTCCTGAGGTAGGAAACTAAAAGGATCAACCTGATTGGCAGTATACCGAATCGTGAAATGATTCCTCTTTTGATGATGACAAAATACCATGAAGGGTGTGCAAGTTTTAGCCAGAATACCACACCAATCCTGTGGCAAAAGGACATGCCCAAATTGTAGGAAAGCAGGAGCCAAGCCGTCCCTTGTCCCTGAAGAGGAGGTTGAAGACAGGAAGGAGACAGATTGGAGGTGCCGATGAGAAGATGAGGAGTTTTGAGTACCAGAATTTCCTCGGCCAGGCAGGGCTACCAGGATCAGTCAGCACTGATGCCATCTGAAAGCATGCAAGACCCTGGGTCTCAGAAGAAACCGAAGGAATGCGTATTGAATCCTGACTGTGCACAGGAACGTGAAGGTGACCCCCAGGCTTCTGGCTTGGGGGAACCTGCTGGCAAGTTTTCTGCACTTGGCGTTCTCCCTGGTGGGCAGAGAGGTCCATCTCTGGAACACGAGATGAAGCTGGGTGTGGAGGAGCTCCAACATGTAGCAGGAGCACAGTTCCCTGCTCAAGGAGTTGGCAATCAATTTGTGGATGCATGGCAGATGAAAGGGGGACAGGAATATCCCATGGACCTGTGCTCACTTACAGAGTGACTGGGCCTCCACCGAGAGGATTGGTGAACGGGTGTCGCCTTGTATTCATATGTATAACATGGTAGTGATGTTGCCCGTGAACACTCGAACCACCTTCCGCTGAATGTGGAGGCAAAAGGACTCTAGGGCTCAGAACAGTTTCGAGAATATTGGTATGCAGCAATTTGTTGGATGGTGACCACAGGCCTCTGGCATGGTTGTTGCTGGTATGCGCTCCCCAGCCTTCCAATGAAACTTTGGTGGTGACTGTGACCTGATGCGTCAGAGGGTGGAATGGAGCCCCCTGGATGAGGTTGGTGGGAACTGACCACCAGAGATGGGCAAGCTGGAAGGGGCATGAGAGTGAAAGCTTGTCATCCCATTTTCCCGAGATTTGGTTCCCTCGGGCATTTAAGAACTCTTTGAGAGGTCTCATCTGGAGCCAGCAGTACGGTATCATGGGGATGCAGGAAGACATCATCCAAAGGAGAGACTTCAGAGAGCTGAATTATGTCGTCTGTTTCTGTGAGAGCAAGTTTGCCTTGGCCAGGATGGCTGCCACCCTGTCTCCCGATGGGATAGCCAGGCAAGAAATTGTGTCCAGTTGTACACCCAGGAACAACATCCGTGGGAAGGAGCGAAGGAGGACCTGCTGTAATTAATCAAAAATCCTAGCGAGGACAAACTGCATCATCTTTGTGGTGTGATGTATGGCCTGACTAACCAATCATCAAGGTAAGAGTACAAGTGAATGTCCTTCCAATGAAGGTGGGCCACTACTGGGGCAAGGCATTTGTTGGAAATCCTTGCGGCCGAATTGAGGCTGAAGGGTAACACCCTGAATTGATAGTGCATGCCTGCTACTGTGAAATGGAGGAACTTCTGGTGTTGCAGACGTATTAGGCCGTAGAAGTATGCATCTTCCAAGTCCAGCAAGGACAGAAAATATACCTGCTGAAGCTGAGTGAAGGTGTGCTGAAGAGTAATCCTGAAAGTCTGTGAATGGATGAACTTGTTCAACAGGCGAAGATCCAAAATCATCCCCCAACCGCCTTACTTTTTCCTACCAGGAAATAGCTGGGTAGACTCCTCGACTCTGCTGAGTGCGAGGAATGTGTTATATGGCCCCTCCTTTAAGAGGGGGGCATGGAGTTCCTGAGGAAGCGTCAAAAGATGTTTTTAAGCCTTTGTGGTTGGCGAAATGCTGTGCGGTTGGTTTTGAAACTCCAGGATGTCTGTGTTGGAGTAAGAGAGAATACTCTTGGTACTTCCCACTTTTTTGATATCAGGAGCCTGTATCGTGAGGGGAAAAGGCAAATCATCTAAAACTGAACAAGGAAACAGGCAACCCCTCCCTTCATCACGTCTATTAGTTGCCTTAGACTATGCTCTGTGCTATTGTTACAAGAAAAGCACTGCACATCAACCAGATATCTATTCGAAAATTGTTTAATATTTAATTTCTCAATAAAAAGTTGATATCACAAACCGTATTAAAAAACACTGAGTCACGTCTTTTTTCTGATGTTCTAAAACACATTAAAAACAAACACTTTATCAAACGGTGGGGTTAGTATACAGTTGTGACAAAGTTTACTTTTTTAATTTTTATTTTGGTACCGCAACACAGACTAAGAAGTTCTGGTGGCGAACACAACAAAAAAGTTGAACATCACACTCCACCTTTTATCTAGAAACAGGATATTCCAGTGTACTAGATCTATACAATATAATTGGCTCTAGATCTTATACTACGGATTCTTCCGTTTGCAGAGGTTATGCATTGAGACAGACCTAATCAGACAACATAGGAAAAAACAGGACTACTTTTCTCACTCCTAAGTCAAACTACAGGTCGACACATTGTGTTTCTAGACACTACTAAAAGAACTCTCTAACATAGACATTCCCAACTCATCGAACAAGGGCTGTTCAGGACAGAAACAACTTATTAATCAGTGTAAATTCTTTTGGCTGCCTCAGCACTTTTTCATGTGAAGAACTGTGAAAAAACATAAAAATACCAAAAACCTATTAAAAACTGATGTTTGGAGTACTGGTAATATTCCTAATACAATCAAAAAGCATAGTCCACACTAACCGCTCTTTGTTTTTCACATGTAGGGCACATTTCTTAATTTCTTTTATTTCAGTGGATAGAATCCCCTTGGGCTTTGCTCCTCTGGAAAAGTGGGAACTGAATTTTATTATTTGGTTATGGTTGAATGTTTCAATAACTACATTTTGATTCAAACATTGATTTGAATGTTTTATCTCATGACTTATTCTCCGAAATATGCTTGCTTCGTATGTCTTAGTCTGTTACTTCTCACCCAGAGAGGGGGGAAGGTGCTGTCACTCCATCCTGCATATTTAAAAAAAGAGACAGGAATAGGATTCCTGCATTAGTCTTGGTTAGTTTTATCTCTCACACTCTGTGGAACACAACCTACCTATAACTTTTGGTTGTGCGTCAACAGCTTCAGAGTGGGGAACTATATCACCCTGCCTTCTAAACGGGGAGTCGAATGGTGCTGTAGGGTATTGTTACTTTCATGTTTCAGAATATTTGCATAAACTGAGGAACCCTTCCACCGTTATATGTCCTTTTCTACAGGGATACTGGCCTACAAAGATTCTGCTACACACCGCAAGGCACTCATGTGTGCGCAGGAGAACGCCATGTTGGAGAGGAGCTATTCAAGTTTTTTGGCCCGCATATCTCGCAAATTATATTTTCGGTTGCCGGCTTGCTTTGCCCACAGTTCTATTGGAGCTCTAAATAAAGTGAGTGAACAGTCATCACTTACTTTTTATATTAACCCGCAATAACAAATGAGCAACTCATTTAGAATATCTATATTTTATTTCATGGGAAAATTGCTACAAACTAGACTGTATTCAAAAATAGACCACTTGCTGTGAAATATACAAAAAACAAGCCCATATTATCGTTCAAGTACAAATATAGGATAAAACGAAGCACATTTCTACAGACGCCGCCCTCCTTGATGAATCCGTCAGACCTCTGGGCCTTTTGACCACCTGAGTAATTTGTTATGGCATAAATGTCTCGCAATCATGACATTTAGGCAATTCCTGGCATATTCTTTACAAATGCAGATTAGTGTGCACAAAAATAATCAACAGTATATCTTTTTACCCTAAAGATTGATGTACTATAGTGACTAGTTAATGAATAAACAAATTCAATTTAAGCACGGTGTTCAAACCCTTGTTAACTGAATCCAATCTGTGGATCAATTTTTTTCTCGGTTTTCCTCAACATCAGATCACGGTCTGTATATTGAACTAGAAGATATCTGTATACTTGTGATGTTTTTCTTTAAAATGGGCCACCATTGTTTTTTCTGGAATTTCATTCTTCAGACAAGTGCAGTGCTCACATATCCGTTGCCTAATCTCACGTTTAGTTTTTCTGAGGTAGAATAGACCACACAGGCATTTTGTGCCAGATGTGACAGAGTCACGTGAGTGGGTAGGCACGACAGCAAGGTTCGCCTTCGCACATGCACGTTAATAAAGGGGGCGACCCGCTGCGTGTCAGAGCATCCCGGAAACCTGTAACGAGCCTGTATCCGTGTATTTCTTCAGGTACGGGAGGGCTGGCCTGCTCACAGGGAGGACTCAGGGTCATACTACAATCATAACCCTGGCGACAAGGACGCCGCTGAGTAGGGGAGGCAACCGCCGATTACACGATTGGTGTTAAAGGGTTGTCCCAATGCCTACTAGGTCTGTCACCCATGCGGTGCTGATTTAGCCACCATTTTGTGTCGCAGACAGTTGCGGCCCCTCATGGGGACACGATTTCTAATCAAGAGACTTCAGAAAAATGCGGTGCATTACAAGGAAGAGGCTACATTAAATTTGGGGGATTTCTCTTTTTCCTCATTGTTGGTCCAACGTCCCGGGTATAGGGAAATTTTGCATTCCTCATATCCTTGGCCACACCTGCTAAGGAAGAATGATGCCATTCACAGACCCTGGAGGGACAGTTACACCAGGACATTCTGTGGCCTCAGGAGGTCATCACCTCTGTGGACTTGTGGCCTCCACGAGTGTGAGAGGTGCCTGTGCGGTCCGCAGTCATGAACAACCTTGCAGCTGACACCCAAGGAGCGGGTGCACCCCCCAGGTCATGATAATCCCCCAGACAACAAGGGACGCTGGCCCCTATGCCAGAATTCGATATGTCGGGCCCGCCATCGAAATTAGGCCCGAAGTGGCTGCTATGGGTCAAGAAGGGAAACAAAAGATGATCCCAATGTGGCGACGCTGCTGTATGCTGCAGGTTCTGAAGTTCACTGCATCTTCGAGTGGCTGAACACAGCAGCTGTCACACCAGGCAGTGGAAGATGCCCCCAAAGAACATTTCCTACCCCTGGCCAACCAGGACTTCGAGCGCTTTGTGATGTGTAGCGAGAAGCAGCACGAGGACAAGTCGCTTGACCATTTCTACGGAAGACTACGTAACCTGACCAGCACGTGCCAATGGGAAAATAAGTAGGGGAGGATCCGGAACCAGGTCATACAGGGCTGTAGCTCAGGGAAGCTACGGCGGCAGGTACTGCGGGAACCGGGGCTCACGCTGACGCAGATCCTTGACATGGGCAGGTCCTATGAACTGGCCGACAGCCGCGCCACCAGGATGGACACTGCAGTCAAGTCGGTGTAGGTGGAAGAGGCGTATGCCATTGGATGGGCAGCTAACACCGGCCCGTCAAGCCAGATGTGGTCACAGAAGAAGAGTGACACACCAGAGCCATGCCCAAAGTGTGGGTACGACCTGCCGCACTCCAGTGAATGCCCTGCGAAAGTGAGGGAGTGCGGGCGATGTGTGAATGCAGGCCATTTCGCCAGAATGTGCCGCGCTGCAAATCCAGTCGCCATCCCTAGAGGCCCGCGTAGAGCTGGCATCGTGAGGCAGCGCAAACCGAGAAATGTAGCCGTGGTGGAGCAGGAGTTCCAGGAGCTGGAAATCCAAATTCTGTTGGATCCTGATGCGGCGCTGATTGAAAACGCTGCTTTGCTTTTTGAAAATTGTGCCCTGAATCTTTGTTTGCGGACCTTGCCGCCAGGCCACGCCCACACCGGAAGTGCGGGACTCAAAAGCGAATGCCGGCACACTCTGGGTGCATTCTGTTGGATCCTGATACAGCGGTGATTGAAAACGCTGCTTTGCTTTTTGAAAATTGTGTCCTGAATCTTTGTTTGCGGACCTCGCCACCACGCCACGCCCACACCGGAATTGCGGAACTCAAAAGCGAATCTCCGGCACCCTTGCTGCGTTAAGCCCGCTGCGGTGACAAAGGCGCTGCATTAACACTGACTCACTGTTTGTCTGCTGTTTGGCTCTGGGGCTCAGGCTCTACGCTCCTTCGACGTCAATGGTCCTGAACTGCTTCTGGCCTCACACGCTGGGACACGGAGGAGGTAGGCGTTGTATACCCTTCTCATCCAGTTATAAGGAAGGAGTTACTGTTCAGAGTTTCCTTGTGGCAAGATACTACATACTCTATAATTCACTAAGAGAACCACTCGATTTCGATTTGTTATACTATCGGACAAGAGGCTGGGAGACTGCGGAGGATTTCTCTTTGATCCCAGGTACTGTCTCAATGTGGCCGGCATACAGGATTTCGCCTTCTTGCTGCTATTAATTGGGACTCCTACATTCCTCTTAACCTCCGGAAGGAGGGAACTTTTTTTAAAACTTTTTTGTTTGGCTGGTCATTGGGGAGGAGAGACAGACTAAAGCTGCTCCTCAAGCCATCGGGCATTCCCAAGACGATTAATATTTTATATATAAAACTTAGAACATTATCATATTGCACTTAGCTCCTTTTGAATGTCAAATATTTTATGTTATTGTATTCTATCTCAATCCTTTTTAGTCTTTATACTATCTAGGGGTTGCGAGCTACTCTCCCCCTGGTGATTATTAATTATAATATTTTTTTGTACTGCACTCCATCCTACACTAAACAGATTTTTTTTTATCTCAGGGGGTGTGCTTTTATTGCTGACCTATCTGAATATGCCAGCACTTAGAAGTGGGTTTGAAACGCTTGAGTGCCAAGAGAACAAGGTGGTAGAAGCTCAGCTGATTCCCCCATCAGAGTGTGAAGGGGGTATTACCAAAGACTCCATGGAAAATAATCTTGCTTGTAATTTACCGGTGGAAACAATTTATGATAAGGTGTCGAATCCCACATTAATAGAGTCCAGTGTGAGAAATGAGAGACCCCCTATTACTAATTCTACAGTTCTCTGGGAGCAATCGCAAGTTGTGGAAAATCTGGATGTTTTACATACAGAGGCAGTTACTGGTAATATGGATATGTTTGGCAGTTGGCATGAACTTACTGATGCAGAATGTCTTCAAGAAAGTGTGCTAGGCATTAAAAGAGTGGTTCGCTTCCATGCATCTACCCCCCTCAGAAGGCTGATCCAGGGAAAAAATGAAAGCTAAGCAAGTTCCGATTTTAGACTCCTTAAATTGGAATATGATAGAAAAAATCAAGGATAAATATCCATTTGGAATAAGCTCCACCACTCACATTTCCCCAGCTGTGTTTATTTTTGGAAAAGCCGAATAGGAATGCTCTACTGTGCCTAATCAGTCTAAATATGCTAGTTGGGGAATACATTTTAAAGGGACTCCTATTCCTCCCCTGCATAACCTTAATCAGGCAATTGGTGGGGAGGATATGGACGATTCCTTTATGCTAATGGCCAAGCTATGGGGGACCTGCTCAAAGAAATTATTGATCTAGAGATGCCGGCAGTGAGACCTTTATCTAATTGTAAGGGTGTGAGGAGTCTGTCCGAGGGGGCGTCTAGTGGTGCGTTCTCCAAAACTATAGGTAACATTACGTTGGGGAAACAACAAGAGGGGAAGGAAAAAGGCCCCCCTATATCTGTACTGGAGCCCCTGAAGTCTCATATATATACGAAGGATGGCATTACCCAAACTGATGAAGGTCGGATGGTATTGATCAGTCGGAAACAGTAGATAGATCCACTGAACCAGACCAGGCGATATCAGAAATTCGACCTGTAGGTAGGGATAAACAGGAAAATCACTTACCCGGTAAGAAAGATAGAGGAGACTATCTACTACCCCATCTATATAACCTGCACATTAGTTTAAATTTGGCTCTGAAAACCTTGGGTGAGTCCCAAGATATGCTTGGGGGTTCTATGGTAGGTCAACAAGCTGCTTTTAATCAATTAGTAACTCGTTTGGCATTTTTAGAGGGCCTTGTGGAGGGTAAGACCAATAATGACCATAATATTAAAGAGCATAATCAATATGATAAATATAGGGAGGATGAAAACATTAGGCTAGCAACCATGGATGCAAAAATTACCACACTGTTGGAATGTATGCTTTCAGGGGACCGCCCTATTTCGTCATATAGAGGGCTAAGGGATCAAGAATTGTCAGGCCCAAGAGGGAAGACATTACAGAACAACGAGCATGAAAATGAACAGAGGTATCCTGATAGTTCGTCTGTTCTCTTGGAAGCCATGGAGATAGCAACAGGGGGTTGTACTCAGGAGCAAGATATGGAAACTTCCAATGCCCAGGAGCATGCAATGGAAACTTCCAAGGAGGGGGAATGTTTGAACATTAGCAGCGATGACGCTAGTGTCATCCAACAAATGCCGCCAAAAAAGGGGGAAAAAGTGCAAACAAAAAATTAAACATATGAAGAAAATACCAACGGACCTGGAATTGGAAACTGGTAGTTATTCCAGACCCCATGGAGAATGCCCTGCCAATACTTCTAACTACGATATTAATGAGGGACCCCAATCTCCTGTCTATAGGCGGAAAAAAAAAACAGGCTAGGATGCTTAAGAAAACTAAAAACATGCCTAACACAAAAATTAGGGGTAGGAACTCCAATCTCAAAGCAATTAGAAACATTCCAGCTCAAGAAGAGCCTAGTGACAGTGGAACAGCTAATGGACCAAGTAGGGGAGAGGGCCAGGAGCGGGGGGCGGCCAATAAGGAATTCCCACTAGCTGGGCGGGGAAAAAAATATAAACCCCAACATCCCAGAGGTTAATCAGTTAAGGGCTGGTCAAGATCACCCACAAACTAAGCAAACTAAGATGACAGCTTTTGGTAAAATAACCAGCACTAAGCATGCTAGAACATCTATAGGCACGCAACAAATGAATATACTACCCAGTGCGCAAGTACTGCTCCTGTTATATCCACCGAGGCCCTCTCTTCCAATGGGCTGACTGCTACGGCTGAGAGTCTGAGTGGTTCTATACCTAATAACATAGGTAAGAGCCCCATAGATACACAGGCTCTTAATATTCAGGAGACACAGGAAAATGCATTAGCAAAACCATTTTTAGGCAATGCTAAGATGCAGCCTGTACATGTACAGCTCCCTTCAATGACTAACACAGGGAAGATCCTGGGTTGGATTAATAACAATAAGACAGATTTACTGGCTAGTCTGAATAGAACGAACCTACTAAACTTGTTCAAAAAAATTCCTTTACTGCGTGCAATAACTACCGATGATATAGATGCTATTTCCCTACCAAGACACAATAATCACTGAATGGTAAGTAGATTTCACTCGGTGATGGTGGCAGATATGGTTCGCGCCCAAGAAAAAAACCTTGATTCTTTGGGTTTTGGTCTGTTTACACTAGTGGACGACAAAGAGGCAGATAGCTTTCTGCAACACAAGGAACCGACTAATATTCAAATTGAACAAATTGCACTTTTAGGCTCCAAAAAACTTGAAAATTCAGATCCAGCATTGTCTTTAATCTCTAGCCTTCTTAATAATGACCAGGATTGGTCGTGGTTGCAGCCAGCTCTTAAAACTTTAGAGACCCTGAGACAGGGTACTGGACGCTCCTAACAGTATTAATATTGAGGTCATTTCTTGGAATTCGTGTTGGGGCTTACACTTGAATACATTCTTGACTAAAGGTGAGATCTACACTTGCCTCCGCATTTATTTTTTCCAACAAACTATGATGCTTAGTGAAATCTATATGGAAGGTTTCCATACTTTTTCCTCATTAGCGTCTAGGGGGGTAGCTGGGCGGCCTAGTGAGGGTTTGACTATTGCTGTTGATCGCAATCTGGGGTTCCATGGTAGCGTGATCTATACGAGTGAATGGCTCCTGGGCATCGCTTTATCTTCAGAGAATGAAGTAGATCCAATCCTCTTGTTGAACCTATACTGGAATCCTCTAAGGGTGCCACTCGAAATAGTGGAGGACTCCCTGGGAGATATTCTGGGAGGATGGTTTGAGAAGGGCTTTGGTAATCGTATCATCATGGGAGGAGATTTTAACTCCTTCTGTGCAGAGGGTTCCATGTGGAATGAGAGAGAGGCTACCCCGAAAACTCTTCATCCTAATCTTAAGAGAGGAATGTGGTGGGATAAACGCCTGGAAAATTGGGATTTGGGACTCTTAGATCACTCCTCGGACTGGAATTTATCCAAACATACCTTGAAAAGGGGAACCAATAGCTCTTGGATAGATTTTTTTTTATGTTTCAAATAGTTGGACACAAGCGTTTGGTAAATTGACACTTATGTAACGCTCACCTGGTATCCACGGGGACGTCACTCAGCCTGTTCTGACCTCTCACGACCTCGAACCCTTCCCTGGAGTCTACTCGATTGGAGAATGGGCCTTGTTTTCTTGGAAAGTGTGCTCTCTGTCCTGCTTTCAGCACAGGGGTGCGTTGATTGATGCGGGCTCGTTGCTGCCTAGTTACTTCACTGGCAAGAGTCCGACAGGTAAGTATAATGAGTCTTTTGAACAGTTCTCTAACTTTGTTCCTTTCCTTCCTTAGATGATGGCCGGCGTCCGGGGATGGCGACGTGCTGCTGAGATGAGTATCACTGAAGGTGAGTGAGAGCGCGATGTGCGATGCGACCCTTTTGTATTTGTATTGAACGGAGTTCTTTTTCTGTGTCTTTTAGGTGCTGCAACGTTTTCAGCATGGATGCCGGTTATGAAGAAGAAATGTGGTGAGTAAGCGCGGTATGCGGTGCCTCCTAGATGTTTCCACGCTAACCTGGAGTGTCTTTTCCCTCTTGCAGATGGATGAGAAGTTCCGGAGACAGAGTTCCCCCAGAGCGGCTGGGATTCAGGTAAGCGTTTGAAGCTCGTACAGTCTTTAAATTGAGTGAAGATTTGCTGAATGCTTACTAATGCCTTTTTTTCTGTTCTTTTCCCTTTTCCTTAGGAAGCGGCGTGCCGGGATGGGAATGACACCACCGAAGATGCCCGCAGAACAGAAGAAGCGATGAATGATGGGCAGAAGCGCCGCAAGGGAAGGCTGCTCCGAACGGTGTTCTTGTTCTTGCAGGAGCTGAGCGCAGAAGAAAGATGCAGGCCTACTGGAGACCGATCCGAACACGGTGAGTGTCACACTGCAGGTGCAGAAAACACAAAGCATGTTTCTCAGCCTGGGCGTGGCTTAAATAGTCTCTGGGTATCCCAGGTGTCTCTGGGCTGAACCACACCCAAAAGACTAGACTGCACATGCAGTTCTGGGAACCGAAATATGTGGGGGCATCCATCTTGTCCCCTTCAATGCACTACAAGTCCAATCCCCAATGTTATCCTATGGGGGTGAGTGAGTCTCGTTCCACAAGCGCCAAGTCTGACTCCAAGTGGGTCTTTGGAGGGATGGAGAGGCCCTTGAGGGCCATGTAGGTGATCGTGGCCTGGCTCCAGCCTGACATCTTGGAGGGCTGGGGACATGAGGGGCAGGAATCATGACAGCACTCCCCCCCCCCCCCCTCAAGGCCCCTGTCAAGGTGGCTCTTCTGTCTGGTCCTGGTTTGTTTGGATGGTTTTGATGGAAACATCTAAGCAAGCGAGGTGCATGGATGTACTCACAAGGCTCCCATATCCCTTCCAGTCTACTAAGTAGTATAATTTGGATGTGACGTACTTTGAATCCAGGATGTCCTTGACTTCGAATTCTGGCTCCCCGGCGACTACTATTGGCTGCGGTGGCGTTGCTACCCGGGTCTCAGGTTGAACAGGTTTAAGGAGAGACACGTGGAACACAGGATGAATCTGCATGTTTGAAGGCAAAGCTAGTCTGACCGCCACAGGATTTATCATGGAGGTGACAGTGAATGGACCCAGGTATCTTGGACGGAAAGTTCGGGCTCCTTTAATGGACACGTGTTTAGACGCCAGCCAGACTTTGTCTCCCACTTGGTAGTTGGGGGCCTTTGCTCGGTGTTGATCAGCAAACTTCTTTTGGCGATTCTTAGCTTGAAGTAGGTGTCCAGCTGCCCTTTTTAAAGGTTTGAGAAATGGTCGGTGCAAGGTTTTGACTGATGGCATTTCCAGGGTTGTGGGAACGTCCAACTCAGAAGTACATGGGTGCCTGCCATACATGGTATAAAAGGGTGTCTGCCCAGTGCTGGTGTGTAGGGAATTATTATAAGCATATTCAGCTATCCATAATAGGTCGAACCAGCTTCCTTCAGCTTGGTGTAACATGCAATGCAGATACTGCTTGAGCGTCTGATTTATCCTCTCAGTTTGACCATCCGTTTGGGGATGGTGACTGGTGGATAGCCGGATGTCGATCTGGGCCATAGAGCAGCATTTTCTCCAAAAGTTAGATACGAATTGAGTACCTCGGTCTGAGACTAAAACTGAAGGAAACCCATGGAGCCGTACGATGCCTTCAAGAAATACCTTTGCCAGAGTGGAAGGATTTGGGAGCCCCTTAAGAGGAATGAAATGTGCCATTTTTGAAAACCGGTCCACGACCACAAGAATAGTGTTAAACCCTGACTGCGTGGTAAGTCAGTAATAAAATCGAGGGACAACGTGTGCCAGGGTGCTGGTGGGATTTCCAAGGATTGTATTAGCCCAGCCGGTTTCTGCTTGGATGACTTGTTTTGAGCACACACTCCACAAGATAGGATGAATTGGATAATGTCTTTAAGCCACGTGGGCCACTGATAATTTCGTTTTACCTTGGCTAGGGTTTTAGCGATTCCGGGGTGGCCCTCGATCAAGGAATCATGATAACCGGACATGACTTGTTCTCGTTGTTCTTGGTTTGGTAAGAATAAATGATTCCTGAAGTAGGGCAACTGATCTTTTATCATGTAATGTTCTCCTTGTGCGCTCCACGCTTGTAATTGCTCTGGACTCATCAGGTTTTGGATTTCTTCATGTAATTCTTTCTGAGTTATAGTTGCTGTGATTCCTAGGAGCTTGTCACTTGGGAGGATTGCTATTGGGTCAGGGGTCTGATACCCTTGCTCTTCCACCACCATACGGGAAAGGGCATCGGCCTTTGCGTTTTTCACCCCTGGTCGAAATGTAATCACGTAGTCATATTCAGCAAAAAAAGAGCCCAACGTAGTTGTCGTGAGGATTGGACCTTTGCCGTTTTTAGGTTCTGGAGGTTCCGGTGGTCAGTTATTACGGTGATTGTGTGTCTGGCGCCCAAGAGATAGTCCTGCCATTCCTTAAAGGCTGACTTAATGGACAGGAGTTCTTTGTCTGTGACAGCGTAATTGAGTTCAGGGGGTGTGAATTTATGCGACCAGAAGGCAACAGGGTGTAACTGGCCCGTTTCGGGGTCCTTTCGTGGGAGGACGGCTCCCATAGCTATGCTTGAGGCATCCGTTTCCACCAGGTATGGGAGATCAGGGTGAGGGTGGCGTAAGATTGTGAATCTTGCTTTGAGTTCCTGGAAATCTTCCTCGGCTTCTGTTGTCCACTGGAACTTTTTGTTACTTTTCCTTAGCAATGACGTGATGGGATGCATGATTTGCGAAAATCCTGGGATGACCCGGCGGTAGAAGTTTGCAAAGCCCAGCATACTTTGAACCCCCTTGAATGAATTTGGGGATGGCCAGTTCAGGATAGCATCTACCTTGTGTGCATCCATTCGGATTCCATTCGGGCTGAGAATAAAGCCCAGGAATTCCACCTCGGAGACGTGGAATGAGCACTTTTCGAGCTTGGCGTAGAGCTGGTATTGACAGAGTTTCTCCAATACGGATCGGACGTGTTTAACGTGGTCCTGCTTTGATGCGGAATATACTAGAATATCGTCGATGTACATTAGAGCACAAACATCAATCAATTCCCGTAGGACATCGTTCATGAAGTATTGAAATGCTGCAGGCACGCTGCAAAGGCCAAAGGGCATTACTTGATATTCGTACAAGCCGTATTTGGTGCGAAAAGCGGTTTTGCATTCGTCCCCCTGTTTTACGCGAACAAGGTGATATGACCCCCTCAGGTCTAGTTTTGTGTAGATTTGGGCATCTTTGACTTGATCAAGCAATTCAGGAATCAGTGGCAGGGGGTAGCGTTTTTTATGGTAATCTGGTTCAGTGCACGATAGTTGATCCACGTTCTCAAGTCCCCCTCCTTTTTCAGTATGAAGAATAGAAGACTGGCTGCTGGAGACTTCGAGGGACGGATGAACCCGTTGGCCAGGTATTGGTCAAGATAGGCCTTCAGGTGCTGGTTTTCTGGTTCTGTGAGTGCATAAATTCGCCCACAAGGGATTTGTGCACCGGGTATCAGATCGTTTTGGCAATCGTATGGTCTATGCGGTGGCAGGTTATTAGCCTGTTCTTTCTGAAAGACATCTTGAAAGTCCTGGTATTCACTTGGAAGGGTGCTGATTGCCACAGTCGCAAGTGTGGGGGTTCTGGTGTCTATTGGTTGTTTCTCTTGGCGATAACGTGTGGGCGCAAGTCTCGGGAAAGGCCAAATCTTTTGTTCGCCAATCGATTCGAGGATTGTGAGCTACCAACCATGGCATTCCCAAAATCAACCGGATTTGTGGTGCCTTAATGAGGAGGAAAACGATAGATTCTTGGTGTCGATCCTGGCACGGAAGGGTTATGTCATGATGCTTACCCCCGGAGCACCAGGCCAGGCCCAGCACCCCAGGGAGCAGGCATCACGCCCCCGGGTAAAAGCCCAGCGGCCCTTTATAGGGGCTCTTTGGACTCTGTCCTGGCGCCGTTGGCGCCAGGCTCATGTTGGACATCAGTCCTGGCGCCATAGGCCCCAGGCTCATAAGGGGAAGTGTTTGGTGCACTTACCTGAAGCAGACCATGCTGCACACTCACCTGATGCAGACCATGATGCATGAAGAACCAAGCCAAATGAGGCTTAGGAGGGACTATTTTTCTGAAGGAACTATTTTGTTACTTGGGTGGGGCTGTGGAAGAATACTCACCTGGAACTTCTTCCAAGGCTATTTAAGCCACACCCGGACAGCCACACGTGCCAGCAGCTGAACGCTCACCGTGTCTGCTCCTGCACCGGACTCCAGCCACGCCCGCCTCGAACCTGGAACACCTGTAAGGGAATAAGAGAAGAGAAAGGTGAAAACCAAGAACTATTTCAACCTTCTTACCTGCATCCGGAATCTTCACGCCAGCATTCTTGAAGGAAGACTTCCATTTAATAGCACCGCGTTGGTCGCTGCAGCTCCGCGCTTCACTCACCTGTTCCCGAGACGCCCGGCTCCATCGCGGCTCTCAGTGCCGGCCGCCACATCTCTGCACCGCACCTAAGGAGAGAAGAAGAGACAAAAGGTGAGCAAGGGAACACAAGAGGAAAGCCGGATTTTCAGCCATATTACTTACCGGCTATTCTTGGTGAGCCATTCCACATCTCGGGTCGGCGCCACATCTCTGGCAGGTACCGCACCCCGGCCCCTATGGGGAAAGGACAAAAGACATTACTGGGGAATTATAAAGACATTTAGAGGGGTCGCCCTCATCACTGACTCACCTGATTTTACCCCGGCAATTTAACCCTTCAACGCATCGCCTTTGTTCTGCACCTGAAATAAAGGACAGAAAAAGACAACATAAAAGGAGGCTCACACTTGAACTTTTGTATCTTCATACTTACGGCGTATCGCTCAGTAAAGTCAAGTGGATTTGCCAGCGCCATTCTGAAAACCAGTGAAGTAACTGGACGAACGCGCGCCCCTGCACCAGAAGCAGGATGGAGAGTTCATCCTTCCAAACCATAAGGTGAGCTTAAACCGGGGGTTTTGGAGGAAGTCAGAGGAGAACGAAGGGAGAAAAGGGGGAGCAAGCACATTATTCAGCAGACAGTAAATCCCCTTTCTCATCTGCAGAAGGATATTCCTACGGGCCAGACAAGCAAGATTTGGGGGTCCTGTTCAATTGGTGGTCCGAATACTGCGCATCACGCTTGAAGAGGCCACAGCAACCCAGACCAGACCAGCGCCTCCGTGGGAGCCAGGTGAGCATTACAGAACGCGAAGCCTTCCTACAAATTCCCACCCAGGCGCTATGGAAACTTCTGAGACTGACCAGTTGGCCCAACTACTGGGGGAATTACGGGCCGAAGTACACGCCGCTCGTCAAGAGACTAATGCTCTCAGAAGGGAAGTGATTGTAACAAAAGGAAAGAGCTGATGACCTGGCTAGACAGCTTTTGCAAGGTCAAGCTGGACAAACTCCTTTACCCGGTTCCGGAGGGAACCCTGCTCCTGTGCTTTCCAGTAACCCGGTGCAGATTAATCTACCTGGAAACATGCCGCTGGCCCTACCCGAACGCTTTGCTGGGGGGACCCCAAACGATTCGCCGTATTCATGAATCAGTGTCGTTTGCATTTCCTGTGCAGACCTGGAGCCTTCCCTAATGACCAGACCAAGGTAGCCTTTGTATTGTCATATCTCAGCGGCAGTGCTGCCGATTGGTCAGTTCCACTGGTAACTCAAGATGACCCGATTCTTTGTGATTTTCAAAGATTTCAAGCAAGCATGGAAAGGTTATTTGCTCGTCACTCCCAGGGGCAGGCTCTAGATGACGAACTTCTATCTCTGCGACAGGGCAATCAAGGCCTCCTTTCCTACATTGCAAACTTTAATAGACTAATTGTGGAAACTGGGTGGCCAGAGGATAAAAGAATCACGTTATTTTATTGAGGTCTACGCGGAGAACTTAAAGATGTCCTGGCCCAAGTTGTAAATCCGCCCCAAGAGTGCTCTGAATATATAGACTTAGTGGTCCAATTGGATCACAGACTGCAAAACAGAAAAGCAGATCGGTCCAAGTTTGAGACTCGGGTGTTAGTCAAGTCCCACGCTAACCTCAAGGGGGCTGAAGCCTCAGAGCCAATGCAAATTGGAGGAGTTAAAGGACCTTTAACGCAAAAGGAACGTGAAAGAAGACGGCAGATGCACTTATGTCTTTATTGTGGATCCTCTGGACACTTTCTACGAGATTGCCCGGCAAGGCCGCCCTGGAAGGTGGTAGGAGCCGCTGAAAAAATCCATGAAACATCTGTATCGGGAATTGGTCTCCAGGATTAACCTCTCCCTGCGTCCTAAAACCAGCAAAGATGTCATCACCACAGTCGATGGAACCGAAATTGCCTCGGGACCGGTAACACATTCCACAGCTGAGGTAACACTTGTAGATCCGGACGGCCATCGGGAGGCAGTTGTGTTTGATGTAATCAAGGCTCCACAGTTTCAGGTTATACTCGGAATCCCTTGGTTAGAGACACATAATATTCAAATTGATTGGCGAGCGAAGAGAATAACCTTTCCAGAGTGTGCACGAACCTGCTACCCAGAAAATCTGAAGGTCAGTCTAGCATCAGTAACCTCCGTCTCCATGCAACTACCTCCGGAATACCAAGACTTCCAGGACGTCTTCCAAAAGGAACAGGCCAACACGTTACCTCCTCACAGATCGTACGATTGCCAAATCGATCAGGTGCACAACCCCCTTGTAGCAGGATTTATGCCCTTACTGAGCCGGAGAATCTGCATTTGAGACAATATTTAGATCAATACCTAGCCAATGGTTTCATTCGCCCGTCAAAGTCTCCGGCATCCTCGGCTTTGTTCTTTCGTGCCAAAAAAAGAAGTCGACCTTAGAACTTGTATCCATTACCGCACATTGAACCAGATAACTATTAAAAATCGTTACCCTCTGCCTTTGATCCCTGAACTCCTTGACCAGGTGAAGGACGCTTGCATATACCCAAGTTAGATCTCCGGGGGGCTTATCTGGTACGAGTTAAAGAAGGCGGCGAATGGAAAACGGCCTTCCGTACAAAATATGGACTATTCGAATACCAGGTGATGCCTTTCGGGTTGTGCAACGCGCCTGCTGCCTTCCAATTCTTCATGAACGATGTCCTTCGGGAACTCATCGACGTCTGTGTTGTCGTGTATATCGATGACATTCTGGTGTACTCCTCTTCGGAATCTGATCACAGAAAACATGTCAGGGCCGTCCTTGAGAAATTGCGCCAGCACAAACTGTTTGCAAAGCTGGAAAAATGCGTTTTCCATACCACCGAGGTTGAATTTCTTGGATTCATCCTGACACCTAAAGGGGTCCGAATGGACTCACGGAAAGTGGATGCCATCCTCAAATGGCCATCACCTAGTTCGGTGAAAGGTGTCCAAAGCATGCTTGGTTTTGCCAATTTTTATCGCAGGTTTATCCCAGAATTTTCACGGGTGGTGCAACCCATCACTGCACTCTTGCGGAAGAATAAACGTTTTGAATGGACCTAGG
This sequence comes from Ambystoma mexicanum, assembly GCF_040938575.1. Classification (NCBI taxonomy): domain Eukaryota; kingdom Metazoa; phylum Chordata; class Amphibia; order Caudata; family Ambystomatidae; genus Ambystoma; species Ambystoma mexicanum. The sequence goes on from NC_090921.1 coordinate 991,393,105, forward strand.
AAGCTGAACAGGCCTTTCAGGAATTAAAAGCTAAATTTACGTCTGCACCTATTTTGAAACATCCGCGTCCTGATCTCCCATATATAGTCGAAACCGATGCATCCAGCTTAGCCATGGGAGCTGTCCTGTCTCAGAGAGACCCCGAAACCAACCAACTGCACCCCGTAGCATTTTGGTCCAGAAAGTTCTCGCCGCCGGAGATAAATTATGCAATCACCGATAAGGAATTATTAGCCATTAAGTCCGCCTTTAAGGCTTGTCGGCATTATCTTCTTGGCGCCAGGCATACCATCACCGTGATAACTGATCACCGAAATTTACAATATTTAAAAACTGCCAAGGCTCAGTCTTCACGACAGCTCCGATGGGCTTTATTCTTTGCTGAGTTCGATTTTGTAATCACCTACCATCCTGGCTGTAAGAATGGCAAAGCGGACGCGCTATCTCGAATTGGAATGGGAGAAATGGACACAAACTCAGAACCTGTGCCGATAATTCCCGAACAAAGAATCTTGGGGATAACCACTTTACAAACTCTTGAAGACATTCAAGCACGGGTAAAACTATTCCTGGACTCTTCAGCCTTGCAGGATTGGATCAAAAGGGGGTCTGCCTTTTTAATCAACGATGGCATACCTTACTTCCAAGGACGTTTATTTTTGCCAGAAAAGGAATTGAAAGAACTGGTTATTTCCCGTCATCACGATACTCTGATGGAAGGACATCCTGGCATTGCCAAAACAGAGGAAAAAATTAAACGACAATTCTGGTGGCGGTCCTGGCGAAAGGATATTAAATCTTTCGTGATGTCCTGTGGAGTTTGCGCCCAAAACAAAGGTCAAAAAACAAAATCTGCCGGTCTTCTTCAACCCTTAGACATTCCACCAGCACCTTGGCACACCTTGTCACTAGATTTTATCATGGACCTGCCCTCTTGTAATGGATACAATACTATTCTCGTTGTGGTGGATTTATTTTCCAAGATGGCCCATTTTATTCCGTTGAAAGGCTTACCTTCAGCTTTTGTTCTTGCCAAGGAATTCCTCGAAAATGTCATCCGTCTGCATGGATTCCCGTCCATACTAATCTCCAATCGGGGAAGCCAGTTCATTTCTCGTTTTTGGAAAAAGTGTTGTCAACTGGCACAAATCGACGTAAGACTCTCAACCAGTCACCACCCACAGACCGATGGTCAGACGGAGAGAACGAACCAGACCCTTGAACAATATCTACGATGTATGTTGCACCAATCGGAGGGTAATTGGAAGGACATTTTATGGGTGGCTGAATATGCATACAATAACTCGATACACTCTGGAACTGGTCAGAGCCCCTTTTATACCCTATATGGACATTACCCTCGTACTTCAGACCTGGACTCACCTTTGAGCCTCGAAATGCCCGCAGTCGACCATTTGCATTCTACGATTACTCAAGCCTTCAAGGATGCTACTGCACACTTACAACATGCGAAAGAGAAATACAAAAAGAATGCAGATCTGCTTCGCAAGGAGGCGCCTCCATACCAAATAGGGGATCAAGTATGGTTGGCTACCAAACACTTATCACTCAAGGGACCTCGGACTTTTAATCCAAGGTATTTAGGCCCTTACTCGATCAATGCTATAATTAACCCAGTGGCAGTCAAGCTAGATCTACCAGCTAACATGCGGATTCATCCCGTCTTTCATGTGTCGCTTTTGAAACCAGTGCAACCAGGAACCAGATTAATAAAGCCACCAGAACCAATCCAGATAGATGGGGAGCCTGAATTCGAGGTGAAGAACATTTTGGACTCTAAGATCTCAAAATCAAAACTTTTCTATCTAATTGATTGGAAGGGGTACGGGCCTCAGGAAAGATCTTGGGAACCCAGCGACCACGTACATGCACCTCGGCTAGTAAAAAGGTTCCATCGGAATTTCCCGAACAAACCGAAACCTCCTGGGGGAAAAGGCCTTGGGGCGGTGAGGGGGGGAGTGCTGTCATGATGCCTACCCCCGGAGCACCAGGCCAGGCCCAGCACCCCTGGGAGCAGGCATCACGCCCCCGAGTAAAAGCCCAGCGGCCCTTTATAGGGGCTCTTTGGACTCTGACATCAGTCCTGGCGCCATAGGCGCCAGGCTCATAAAGGGAAGTGTTTGGTGCACTTACCTGAAGCAGACCATGCTGCACACTCACCTGATGCAAACCATGATGCATGAAGAACCAAGCCAAATGAGGCTTAGGAGGGACTATTTTTCTGAAGGAACTATTTTGTTACTTGGGTGGGGCTGTGGAAGAATACTCACCTGGAACTTCTTCCAAGGCTATTTATGCCACACCCGGAAAGCCACACGTGCTTCGCGTTGTTCTGCATCCCAGAAGCTGAACGCTCACCGTGTCTGCTCCTGCACCTGAACTCCAGCCATGCCCGCCTCGAACCTGGAACACCTGTAAGGGAATAAGAGAAGAGAAAGGTGAAAACCAAGAACTATTTCAACCTTCCTACCTGCATCCGGAATCTTCACGCCAGCATTCCTGAAGGAAGACTTCCATTTAAAAGCACCGCGTTGCTCGCTGCAGCGCCGCGCTTCACTCACCTGTTCCCGAGACGCCGCCCGGCTCCATCGCGGCTCTCAGTGCCGGTCGCCACATCTCTGCACCGCACCTAAGGAGAGAAGAAGAGACAAAAGGTGAGCAAGGGAACACAAGAGGAAAGCCGGATTTTCAGCCATATTACTTACCGGCTATTCTTGGTGAGCCATTCCACATCTCGGGTCGGCGCCACATCTCTGGCAGGTACCGCACCCCGGCCCCTATGGGGAAAGGACAAAAGACATTACTGGGGAATTATAAAGACATTTAGAGGGGTCGCCCTCATCACTGACTCACCTGATTTTACCCCGGCAATTTAACCCTTCAACGCATCGCCTTTGTTCTGCACCTGAAATAAAGGACAGAAAAAGACAACATAAAAGGAGGCTCACACTTGAACTTTTACATCTTCATACTTACGGCGTATCGCTCAGTAAAGTCAAGTGGATTTGCCAGCGCCATTCTGAAAACCAGTGAAGTAACTGGACAAACGCACGCCCCTGCACCAGAAGCAGGATGGAGAGTTCATCCTTCCAAACCATAAGGTGAGCTTAAACCAGGGGTTTTGGAGGAAGTCAGAGGAGAACGAAGGAGGAAAGGGGGGAGCAAGCACATTATTCAGCAGACAGTTAATCCCCTTTCTCATCTGCAGAAGGATATTCCTACGGGCCAGACAAGCAAGATTTGTGGGTCCTGTTCAATCGGTGGTCCGAATTCTGCGCATCACGCTTGAAGAGGCCACAGCAACCCAGACCAGACCAGCGCCTCCGTGGGAGCCAGGTGAGCGTTACAGGTTAAAGCTGCAGTGCTTTGGGATACTGGACCAGAAGATATTTCCCTGCCGTCGACATTGGTAACAGTGTCGGTGGTTGATTTAGGGCGTAACGGAAGCCCCATCTTTGCCGCATGATCCTGGTCGATGTAATTCCCAACGGCTCCACTGTCAATATACGCTCTCACTGCGTGCATTTGAGATGATTGTTGGTGATTGATCAAGACCACACTACAAGTCCAATCCCCAATGTTATCCTATGGGGGTGATTGAGTCTGGTGCCACAAGCGCCAAGTCTGACTCCAAGTGGGGCTTTGGAGGGATGGAGAGGCCCTTGAGGGCCATGTAGGTGATCGTGGCCTGGCTCCAGCCTGACATCTTGGAGGGGTGGGGACATGAGGGGCAGGAATCATGACAACGTATGGATGTAGATTTGGGTGACCCTATTCCTCTACTTTTTTCATTGTCGTTGGCAGGTCCCGATCTTCATATAAGACCTGATTTCATGGGCCTGGAGGTGGCGAACAATAGGAGAACGGTTATTTGGAATAAGAAAACGGTTATGAAACTTAACGCCCTTATTCTAGAGAATCTGACCCTGGCCTCCTATCGAAATTCGAGGGAGGAGGACCTCACGTTGGGGGGTCCTTATTACAACAATATCATGATGTTGTGTGCCTATAAAATTAGTAAGGCGGGTGGCACCGCGGTACATAGACCTAATAGGATGGGTGGGGACTCCAGAATCCATAGATCCAAGCTAAATAAATGCCGGGATTTGAGGATCCTGAAGAAGCTACCCATCTCATTTGTTGAACTGCAGTTGAGGAAAAAAAAATCATCCTGAAACATAAAAACCTGGTTAAGTCTCTGAAAATTGATGAATACCTTGTAGCCCATCAACAGATGATGGAAAATCTATGTAAGGGCAGGGATGTTAAATTTTGGGCTACTGTTAATAATACCCTTACCCCTGTTAAGGACAGACTTGAATGTCCTATCCAAGCAGAGGCGTGGTGCGCTTACTACAAGAAAAAAATTGAATTGCCTTCCAAATTTGCTAGGGAACAGGACTCGGATTTGGGTCCTCCGGTTGTGGGTGAGTGCTCTTGGGTTCTTGGGGATATCATTTGGGCCATTAATGAATTTAAGCCATCCAGAGCGCCGGGCCCGGATGGCATACCCACGTTTGTCATAAAGGCGCTGCCGGAAATATGGGCTGAGTTGTTTAAACCTATATTTGATGACATCTTTACTATCCCTGAATCCTGGGCTCAAAGCATTATAGTACCCATATTTAAAAAGGGCGATGTTCTTAATCCCAACAATTATAGACCAAAGCACTTTTGGACGCGGCCAGTAAGGTCTTCGGTATTTTGCTTTAAAGAGATCTTAATAAAGTGGTTAGGAGGAATGCCTGTTTCAGTAAATTTCTGGTTGGTTTTAGAGAGGGCTTGGGAACTAATTTGAATGGGAATATCCTGGCCCATTTTAGAGATATGGTTCATCAATCTAATATAGGAGAGATTTTCTTGGCATCCTTAGATCTTTCCAATGCTTTTGACGGGGTTTATTATCGCGAGATTATGGACTAAAATGCTAGCAATGAGCTTTCCTCGAAAGATTGTCCAACTCTTAGCTCTGCTTCATAGGAATACCTCGGTCAGGGTCCGTTTGACCCATGAAGGTGCTCTCTCTGAGGCCATTGATACTAAAGTTGGGGTCAAGCAGGGCTGCTCGCTCGCGCCAACACTCTTCAACCTATATGTGTGTGATGAGGAGGGCATGTGGCAGGGACCCATTGCATCGGCTAGGTTGGGGAGTTTGCCTATCGAGTGGATGGCCTTTGCTGATGATTTTATTCTTTTTGATCGTACCCCACGTGGCCTTCGTAGAAAGATGGACATTTTTCATCATTATGCGATGGCAAATAATCTTTCCCTGAATGCATCCAAATCCCAGACGATTGTGGTCACAAAAAAAAGAACTATCAAATCCTATAGTTGGAGAATGGGTGAGGACCTGGTGGAACAGGTTCAGGCTATCACATTTTTAGGCTATAATTTTACTAATAGATCAAGCCTGAAGATGTGGAAACTGAGCCTGGAGGAGAAGGCGATTAAACTCAAAGTGCAAATGAAATTCTTGAAGGTCACGGTATGTACATTTTCGTTGTTACCTTTAAGACGATTTTATCTTGCAAAATGTGAGCCAGTCCGCCTGTATGGCCTTGAAATCTGTACCCATGATATAAGTTTGAGTCTTAATGTTGTTCAGGGGAAAATGTGGAAAGAACTTCTTGGTCTATCGATGGCAATCCCCAATGCAATTATCCGTCACGAGTTATGCCTCATATCACTTAAAGCAAGATACCTTTGGAGGCAATTATCCTTGTTTGGGAAAATGAATGATCCACCTACAAACACTTTGTATGAATTGTTAAGCGAGGTTGCAAAATCTGGGTCAGTGGTATCTATCAGAAAGTTTAGCAACAAAATGATTTTGTTGTTAGGTACACTGGGTCTTTGTTTAGAGGATCTGGTCCAGCGTCCAGGGCTGGTTAAGAGACTTCTATTCAAGGCTGATTGGGGAGCTACGGTAAACGGGGTGGACTCTTATTCCACATATAAGGAGTACGCAGGTTATGGTCACGCCAGGGAATGGACATTGTGCATTTTGCGCTCTCGGTGTACAAAGCGGGCATCTAAGGCATTATCAACAGGTTTGCAGACATTTTTCAGGCTGTAGGGAAGCTAAAAGGGGAGCCATTCAAATTGCACATAGATGAGTCCGTGCGCTCAACAACACTTAAGCACAGGCGCATACCTTTTCACCTATGAGTGCAAGTGGAGCAAGAACTGCAAAATCTAGTGGACTCAGACATTATTGAGAAAGTTGACTGCTCTACCCCGTGGGTGTCCCCATCGTTGTGGCGGCCAAGCCTAAGCAGCCGGGAGCTGTATGCATTTGTGTGGACATGAGGCTACCCAACTTCGCCATCAATAGGGAATGCCACCATACGCCAACGCTGGACGATGTAGTAGGTGAGCTACAGGGTGGCAGGTTTTCTCGAAGCTCGACTTGCGCTTTGGGTATCACCAACTTTAACTGCACCCGGACTCACGGTATATAACTACGTTCACAACCCACAACGCCTGTACCAGCATAAACGTTTGAGTTTTGGGATCTCCCCAGCCGCAGAGGTGTTCCAAAATGTCATCAGCTGCGCCCTTGTGGGCCTAGATGGCGTAATCAACCTAAGTGATGACATATTGGTGTATGTGACATCCGAAACAGAACACATGACCAGGCTGGAAAAGGCATTAGAAAGAATCTGTGATCTGGGTTTGACTCTACATCGCGAACAATGCAAATTTCTGAAAGGAAGTATTGCATTTTTTGGGTTCATTTTCCACTCTGGCGGGATCTCACCCGACCCATAGAAGGTGAAAGACATTCATGACGCAAGACCACCAGATAATCCGTCCGAGGTGAAGAGTTTCCTAGGGATGGTGAACTATTGTGGAAGGTTCATCCAAATTCTGGCCTCCTTCTTGAAACCTCCCCGGGCCCTCACAAAGAAGGATACAGCTTGGACCTGGTCGACCGTTGAACAGGTGGCATTTGACACCATTAAAGCTGCGCTTATGGGAGACAAGACTATGGCTTTCTTCGACCCAGAGAAAGAGTCAGAGCTGGTCGTGAATGCAAACCCAGTGGGGCTGGGAGCCGTGTTGCTTCAACCAGATCTGCACAGACAAATGAAGCCCATCGCATACGCCAGCAAGGTGTTAACAGACACTGAACAAAGATACTCCCAAATCAAAAGAGAAGCGCTGGCCATACTGTGGGGCTGTAGAAATGTTTAAATTTACATTATGGGCAGGCCGGTCTCTGTCATCACTGACCACTGACCACTGATCCCCATTCTAAAAGGGTCCTCCTCCAAACCGCCACAGAGGATAGAGAGGTGGATGCTCGCCCTCATGGAATATGGGGTGAAGCTGCAATACAGATCAGGTACACACAACCGGGTGGACTAACTATCCTGCCACCCCAGTGGCAGTGGCTCCCAAGACCGGAAGTCAGTGGGGGACTGTGAGGAGTACATCCGTCAAGTGATAGAGGCGGCCATACCAATAGCCCTGACTCTAAGTGAACTAGCCGAGGCCTGGCAGGCGGATTAATGCTCCCAACTGGTCCAGAATGCCATTGACTGCGGAGACTGAAAACCTGCGCTCTCAGACATGTCCCGAAGGGATAAAGACACCCGGCGCGATCTACAGTCACTGTTGCGCGCCCGACACAAGCTGTCAAGATCGGACGAAGGCCTGCTACTTCGTGGGAGACAAATTGTCATACCTCGAAAGCTGATTGGGAGAGTGCTTGAACTAGCTCATAGTGGCCATCAGGGCAATGCAAAGACCAAGGCAAGGCTGAGAACCAAGGTATGGTTACCGGAACTAGAAGGAAGAGTCGATGAATATGTTTGCCAATGCGTCTGGTGCCAAGCAGCCGCACCAATGAATAACGAGCAGTGCATTGAATCAATGGAACGGAGCGGAAGCCCATGGAGCACAGTGCACAACGATTTTGGATCCACGGGGAGGGGCATGTACTTTTTAGTACTAATCGACCAGTGGTCACGCTATCCAGTGGTGGAGATAGTTGAACCAACATCAAGTTGGTCAGTGATACTGTTTATTGTATTATGCACCTGTTATCTATGTCACGTTGACAGCAAGTTAATGTAAAATGCGCATGTTGTTTTGTTATGAAAAAGGGAGGATGTGACATCACGTTCTGAAACACTTGTGTACGAGCGCGATAGAAATAAAATATCAATATCAAAGTGACCAGACCATACAAGCGATGAAAAAGATCTTCGCGACACATGGATCATATGTTCGGACAAGGGTCAGCCGTTTCATGGCAGGCAGTTCGCATAATTCATGAGCGACTGTGGCATAATGCACAGGAAGGTGACCCCAGCCTGGCCAAGAGCAAATGGAGAGGTGGAGTGCTATTTCGAATCTCACAGAGTCAAGGGGGAACTGAAGGGAAACCTATATCAGTTCCTTCGAGAATATCGATCAACGTCTCATCAGTCTACAGGGGTGGCCCCAGCAGAGGCCCTGTTCAACAGATGCCCGAGGGGGCTGATCCCTGAGACATAAGGCCGATCACCAGGTATCATTGATGACCAAAAGACACTGGAAAACCGACGAGCGCACAATGAGCGAGAGAACTCCAAGTGGCATCTGAAACCCTCTGACATTGAAGTAGGGGATACTATCCTAGTGAGGAACCGACACCCAGAAAGGAAGTTATCCCTTAACTATGAGCCTACCCGCATGGGGGGAAACCATGTCAGGTCCATGGGGACAGCGGCAGACCAACGGATAACGGTTAAAAGAAACCTGAGAGCCCTGGCAAGGGCCTGCTTTCGGTGTGTCCGTTCAAGGACTACATTTTGGACCCGACTTAATGAAGACCAGTAATGGACGGTAATTGCCCACGTTGGGCAGTGATACTGTTTATTGTATTATGCAGCTGTTACCTATGTCACATTGACAGCAAGTTAATGTAAAATGCGTATCTTATTTTGTTATGAAAAAGGAGGGATGACACAGTCGTGCGAGTGCGTAGGCGCGACAGCAAGTTTCGCCGTCGCGCATGCGCATTAGTAAAGGGTTCAGCCCGCTACGTGTCAGAGCGTGCCGGGAACCCGTAATGAGCAGACCTGTGTCTGTGTATTTCTACAAGTATGGGAGGGCTGGGCCTGCTCACGGGGGAACCCGGGGGCATACTACAATCATAACACCATACACTGCCCATTTCATCATGCAGTTGGTGAACGCATGAAGCTTCCACTTCAGGCCATATAAATCAATTTCTTTTATATCTTTTGTCAAAACACATACAGAACACTTGCCATACCTGAAGTGACGCACTACTGGCGGAAGTGCCCACAAAGTAAAGATCTAACAGAAAGACTGAAACAATAAGGATATCAAAGCCGAGTGATCCAAAGAGTGAATAAAAGATCTCGCAATATTGATAGAAAAAAGTGTTTAACGAAACAACGAACATTTTCAGCTGATAAAATCACGTGTAACATCTTTTAGTCATGCTCTCAGACGAACTACACTTCAAAATTGTAACACACTGAAAACAGACGATTTTCACCCAGAAAAACAGAAATTTGCCTTTTAGCCTCCGCAAAACCTAAGACAGGCTTGTTCATTGAACAACCACCAGCACTGATAACTTACCCAGCCTACTTTGATTTATGTTGCCTAAAGTGGAAGCTTCATGCATTCACCTACTGTGTGATGAAACGGGCAATATATGGAATAAAATGTGGCATAATCTACATCGGAAAAATGAAACGGGAGATTGGGCAACGGATCTGCGAGTACCGCACTGGTCTGAAGAATCAAATTCCAGAAAAAAACAATGGTGGCCCATTTTAAGGAAAAATATAAGTATACAGATATGTTTTGGTTTATCATACAGATGATTAAAGAACCTCCGTGAGGAGTAGCCTGTCATCTGATGTTGAGGAAAACCGAGCATAAAGTGATCCACAGATTGGATTCAGTTAACAAGGGTTTGACACCGGGATTGAGTGGAATTTGTTTATACATGAACTAGCCACTATAGTACATCAATCTTTAGGTCAACAGATATACTGTTGATTATGTTTGTACACACTAAGCAACATTTGTAAAGAATGCCAGGAATTACCTAAATGTCATGATTGTGCAAGACATTTATGCCATAACAAATTAGACTCAGGGCATCCAAAGGCCAAGGTGCTGACAGATTTATCAAGGAGGGCGTCTATAGAAATCTGCTTAGTTTGGTCTTGCACTATAAATGGGCTTGTTTTTTTCTGTATTTCACAACTGTGGTCTATTTTTTAATAGTGTAGTTCGTAGCAATTTTCCCATAAAATAAAATATAGAGATTCTAAATGATTTACTAATTTGTTTCTGCAGGTTAATATCAAAAAGTAACTGATGACTGTTCACTCACTTTATTTAGAGCTTCAATAGAACTGTGGCCAAAACAAGCTGGCAAAAGTATAAATAATAAAATTCAGTTCCCACTTTTTCAAAGGAGCAGAGCTGATTAGGATTGTATCCACTGAAATAAAAAAAAATTAAGAAAGTCGCCATACACACGTGTAAAACAAAAAAGAGGTTATTGTCGTACTATGCTTTTTGATTGTACGAGGAATATTACCACTACTCCGAAGATCAATTATTAATGGGTTTTTGATATTTTGTTTTTCACAGTTCTTCACATGAAAAAGTGCTGAGGCAACCAACAAGAATTTACACTTATTAATAAGTTGGTTCTGTCCTGATGAAGGCCCCTCGTTCGATGAGTTGGGAATGTCTATATTAAAGTTCTTAAAGTAGGGCTTAGAAACACAATGGGCCTCATTACGGTGCCGCCAACCCCGTAAAACCGTTTCTGGCGCCTGACTTCCCAGTGCCAGCAGGACATTACAAGTCCCGGCGGATCGGGAAGTCAGGCACCGGAAAATGTTAGTCCCCATTCCCTAACGGACTCTGCGGGAATAGGAATGGGGAATTGGATGCACGGGCACCGTTGCTAACAGTGATGGTGCTTCCGTGACTACTCAGAGCCCTTGTGTCCGGCAGAGACAGAGTTGTAGTTTGCTGGTCCAGAAAGGGTGCCGGTAAGTTGCAACCAGCACCCTTATTTCCAGACCGGCAAACTCTGAATGAGGCCTAATGTGTTGACCTGTAATTTGACCTAGGAGTGAGAAAAGTCAGCCTGTTTTCCCCTATGTGGACTGATTAGGTCTGTCTCACAAATCATAACCTGTGCACATGGAAGAATCTGTAGGATCTAGAACAAATTGTAATGTATAGATATAGTACACTTGAATATCCTGTTTCTAAATAAAAGGTGGAGTGTGAGGTTCAACTTTTTCATTGTGTTCTCCACCAGAACTTCTTAGTCTGTGTTGCGGTACCAAAAAAATAGTAAAAAGGTAAACTTTGTCACAACTGTATAGTAACCCCACAGTTTGATAAGGTGTTTGTTTTTAATGTGGTTTGAAAAATAACGTGACTCAGTGTTTTGTAATATGAACTGTTTTAATTGAGAAATGATGAATTATTAAACTATTTTCTAAAAGATCTCTGGTTGAGGTGCAGTGGATTTCTTGTGTTGGAGTAAGGCCACACCCACTTGTCCGTGGTGATGGTTGACCACTTGGCGAGGAACTGGGAAAGACACTGTCCCATGGGAGAATGGTACTGGAGGAGTGAGTTTGCAGACTGGTCAGGCCTGCGTACCAGCTTGACCTCTTGGTTGGGAGCAGCCTGGCCAACATAGGACTGGGACTTTCCCATGTAGGTGTCTCTAGATGGTTAAGTGGAAGATTATTATGACTGTGACCGATAAAACGGCCTATAGTCCCTGTTGGATCTTGAAAACCAGGACTTCCCTGAACAAAAGTACTGCCAGGGCTGTTGCAGGGTACCCAGAGACCCGGCAGTGTCAGTCTTGATAGCCCGGAGCATTTAATCAACCACCTTCCAGAAGATATCCTCTCTGCCAAAAGGCATATGCACTATTTTGGCTTGCACTTCTGGACGGACGTTGGTAGCCTTCAACCATCCCTGTTGGTGCAGCACCACACTGTTTCCCATCTGCCAGAAACCGGTGTCCATGATGACTAATGCAACTAAGATGGCATTGTTGAAGGTGGCTTCGCCTTCCGGAAGATCTCTAAATGCCGCCTCTTCCTTGTCGTCCGGCAAGAAATCCAGAATGGAGCCTATCTTCAATCAAGCCAAAGTTATTTCTGATTTCTCCATTAACACTACACAATTAAAACAACATAATAAATTCAACTTCATGAACCCCAATTTAAGATCTTCCAACTACACACATTCATTTTTAAAACCAGGCATTCTAATACATTTCGGGACAGTTAAAAATAAATCTAGTCACCCACATTGTGCACAATATGCGTTCTCATGTCTAAAGCCTTTTTTTTTTTAATTCAGCCAAGTCATAAAGGAAAAAGGTATCCTCCGAGGTAAGCACCATAGACATTGCTTCCTTAATAACTATAATCTGCTTAATCTTAAAATGTGGTTTTAACCATTTCTGTCTCAGGTCCTGATGTTTTGGGCAGATGAAGTGAACCAAATCCTCAGCTGACCCTGTCTTGCAACCACATTTGCCAGATCCCTTCATCCAGCACATCCTTTTAGACAGAGGCAATAGGTTTAAACATGCTAAACTCAGCAGCCTTCTGCCTGCTGGAGAGTTTATTTTAGTAACTGGGCCTGGATCAAGTTTGAAAACTTTCATATCCGAGTATTAGGCCAGCGACGATCAGGATTTACAATGTATTACCTCGGAATCAAGAGCCTCTACCCTTTGACAAGGAAAGAATACTAGCCTGGGCTTCCTTTAATGTGCCCAGCTCATGGTCTTCCTCCCCTGATCCTGACAAGAACTCCTGCCACAGACTTCGCCCTACTTTGAACCACTCATATTTCTGTGCACTCGCCGAGACCTCCGTCTCTAGAAATCCAGCAATCATGCTAGCATTAGCAACAAAACCTAGTTTGTCCCTTGCACAGTATGACAAGAGTCTAGATTATACTAAAAGGTTAACACCCTGCAGTCCCAGCTCTACCCTCAAGGTGCCACTTGGACAGCAAGGCAGTATCCCAAGCAGCTGTCTCAGAAAACGATCCTGAACAGCCTCCACCAGTCTTGGTGGCCACGAACTTCGCTACTGTGATGCTACAAATGCATTGGAGGGTCAGGGCCTCCATGTCCTTGTCATGTACTCCTTTTATCATGTGTGTTCTGTGTTATTTTCTGCACAGGAGTCCTTGTTGGACTCCTGGCTGTGCAGCTCTTCCTCTTTTTGGTTCACTGTACAGACCCTTGGGATACCCTTAAGGCACCCATGGGTGGGGGTACAACCCTGTAGCCCTAGTGTATGTTTTTGGGCACCTGTGTGTGGCCCACAGAGCAGGGTATGGGCTGGTGGCAGCTCCATGCTGAATTTGACAGGTGCTCTGAGTATCCTCCATTTTGGGATACCCAGTCCCTGCCATTAGAATCAGTTGATTTCTGATAGAAGACAAGAAGGCCCCTGTGGTCTCTTGCTTTCTATTGCTGGTTACCTTGTTTTTCCAAAGTCCTGCAAAGCCCTGACTCTGTCCCTTCCCCTGACTGGCTGTTGGGTGGAAGTTCCATATATGGTATTGTGGGGAAGTCCAGGCCAGACTGGCTGGAGCCTTCCCAGTGACTGTATGTTGTGGGTACACCCTTGGGGTGGGACCTGGGTGAATGGAGTGTGTGGCCAATATGCATTTCATGTTATGAGTTTCTGGTTTCTGGTATGTGACACAAAGACTGAGACAGCCCTGCTCGAAACTGGTATGAATGCCTTGTTGCGAGCGTCTGGAGGGAAGTGAATGGCCTGAATGCACTGTGAGCCTGATTGGCTGCCTGCCTGCCTGACTGGCCTTCTGAATGATTGGTTGCCTGAGTGTGACCCAGCAGAGTGAATGAGAGACCAACCAGTGGGCCTCATTACAAGTTTGTCAGTCCGGGAACTACGGTACCGGTAAGCTTGCCGGTACTGTAGTTCCCGGACCGGCAAACTGAGTTGTGCACACAGGTGCCTTTCTGCCCACCAGGTCTGACCTGGCGGGCAGAGCGGCATCCGCGAGCACAGCATGTCGGATGCACCGGCACCGTTTATAAAGGTGCCAGTGCATCCAACCAACCTCCCCATTCCCATTGAGCCCTATGGGGCTGAAATGGGAATGGGGCGCCTTGCGTTCTGGCACCGCAAATGGTCAATTACCAGGTCCGGCAGGGCCGTAATGACCCGGTTATTGCCCATTCGCGGGTGCCTGAAATGTTCAGAAGTTTGGCAGCAGCATGCCGGTTTTACCGGCAAGGCTAGCGCCAAACTTCTAATGAGGCCAAGTATATCTGGGGACCTCTCACTGATGGAAATCGTTCAGAAGCTGAAGTCGAAACTTGATACTTATTCTCGAAGCCGAAACCGGAAGAAGGTTGACTGCTGTTACCTTCGACGCAATCTGAAAGCTGCTGTGCCTTCAAGAAACTGATTCAAGAGAGGACCTGGCTAGGAGACCTCTTCCTGATCTACGAGGGACCATTTTGCACCAGCTAACCTTTGCCAAAGCGCCCTGGAAGCCAGCCTTCGAAAGACTGTTGACCGAAGACGGGGACCACCAAAGTACCCAGACATCCGTCCACCATCGTCACCCAGGGTTCGGAGGACCGGCGTAACCGCTGGAGGATGTCGAAGCCGTGTTGCCCAGAAGCAGGGACAGCTTGACCCTGTGCCGCTGACGACCGGAGCAGCAATGCTCCATTGCTTAAGAACACTTTGAAACAAGGACTCCCTCGCTCATCACAGACTGCTTTTTCCTTCCGGAGAAAGTCAAGTGAGCCGACGAACCGAGGAGATTCCGCCAGTGGGTTTCCAGTCACCCGAAGACCACAAAGACGCCGGGGACCCGACGCCCTTTGTCACGACTGCTACAATCTTGTCTGGCGCAGAGGCAGCACAAACTCCTGCCTCCCCGTAAGGTCTTGGCACCTGGGACTGGTAAGAACCACAGGTAACCGTGACCGGTCGGGGAAAGAGGGTTAGGGTTCGTAGATTGGATGGGTAGAGGGTAGCAGGGTAACCGGTAAGAGGTTTAGGGAGAAGTTGTGGGTGGGTATGGGTGGTTAGGGTAAGATGCTCCTCAGCTCCTGCCGCTTGTCCTGCTGGTTCAGCTTGTGGTATGCTCTCCGCCCTTTCAGACCACAATCTCACCACACACAGACGCACACAATTTGCCCAGCAGTTTCGAAGCCTTTGTAGTGGAGCCTCTAACCACACTGCTTGAGCTTTTGCCTGAAGCTCTAACCAATTTTCTTATTGCACCTTGGTAAGCTTTGCATGTTGTACTAAACTGCTTACTGCATTACTTTCATGCAGATAAGAATCTACGTGTCCACTTCTGCAATCTAACACATTACACCATGTGAGGTTACAGCTTTGAAAGTAGCGAACAAAATAAGAACAAGCACTTAGCTGCGGATTGTAGTCCTAGGTCCTTCAGTGCTGCACAGGAAGTCCCGAATTTTCTGCGATGAAGCTCCGCTGGAAAATACCAAAAAATACCAATGAGCGAGAGCCGAGCTAACTTCAGTGTTTCTAGCACTTTGCTTTATACCCCATGTTATGGGTAATCGTGAGCGAGATGTGCTTTCTGCATGATTCAATGTCACCCGAGGCTCCGCACAGGCGTTTCCTGCTGTTTCAACGTTTCAGGCGTTGGAGACCGTATGTTTCGGGTTGCTTTCACCCGGAACGTTGTAGAATGTTCAGAACTCTCAGTCACTCCAGAGAATGCATTCAACATGCGGATTAGTGTCTGCCATGTGCTGCGGTCTTTACCGCTGAATCGTAAAACATGCCCCCAAAAGGATTAGTCTTCTCCTCACACGAAGATGTAACAAATTAGCACTTATCTGTATAGTGACGCGGGGCCTGTGGAATGTTCAGGCAGGTCGAATGTCCCGCATAGGCTTGCCTTCGGCGGAGCGCTGGAAAACACGCCCGTTCCCTTCTGAAGCCGGAATAGCAAGCAGGAGTGCACAGGCGCGGCCCGCGCATGCGTAGATTGTCAGGCGTGGCTCTTTCCATGCCAGCAGGCTCGTGAAGCACAAAGCCTGCTGGGAAATGTAGTTCCCTGATGTTCTTTTGTCCCTGGGCGTTCTCCCTGCAATAAGGATGGAATAGCCTCCTTATATAACACGTATAGGGTTTGTGAAGGGGGTCAGTGGGACCAGGATGTCTTGGGTGGCTTTGCATGAGACACATAATACCATTAACATGCCTAGCTCTGACACCCTTGCCGGGCCAAAGTTCTTCATTGACTCTTTGCTGCAACGAACTATCGTCGCTGAGGTGCACCGCACGCCTCATCTTCGCAGGACATCCACGACCGATCATTGATGAGCACCACCAGGACCGAAGCTGCTGCCTCGACACCTTTGTTCACCTTTTCTTCGAGGGATCTTGACGATCCGTGGCTCCTGTCTTAAAGGGAGTCACTCAAGAAGGATCCGTCGACGACCCGAAGTCGAACTCTGCTAAACCAGGTACATTGGGGTGGTAGAACCTTTACAGAAGGAAATAAGACTCTTGGGCTTGT
Source organism: Ambystoma mexicanum (assembly GCF_040938575.1). Classification (NCBI taxonomy): domain Eukaryota; kingdom Metazoa; phylum Chordata; class Amphibia; order Caudata; family Ambystomatidae; genus Ambystoma; species Ambystoma mexicanum. The sequence continues at coordinate 991,409,716 of NC_090921.1, forward strand.
TTTATATCTTTATTTACAGGTTGCCCATGTGGGGGGATCCTCACACAGAACTGTGTCTAAGTAACAGGGCCAGTATTCTGCCAATTGTTTAACCAACTTGCTTTCGTCCTAAGTCTATTGTTGGTTCACTTTATTAATTGATTTGTATGCAATTTGAACTGTCTACATTTGATGCATTTTAGTGGAATCAGACAAGTAACTGTGGTACCACATAGAAACTGTATATATTTATCATTTTAGAATTGCCTGAGCACAAAGGGCCTCATCACGACTTTGGCGGTAACCCTTAAAATCGGTGGTAATGCTATTAGCGCCGATTTTAAGGGTCCGTCGGATCACAAGTCCAAATACCGCCGGCGCCATTACAGCCGGCGCAAGTACAGCCGGCTGTACAAGCACCGGCCATAACAGCGCCAGGAACCGTTTGCGCTAAAACATCAGCAATCACGAGTCCGGTGTTGGCGCCATTAGCGCCATAAAAGTGGCGGACAATCCGCCGAAAATACCTCCAGCAAAAAGCTGGAGGTAACAGAACACAGGCCACAGAAATAAGGACCCAGGTGGAACCACTGCAAATCAGAGGCCTACAAAGGACCCACCCATGCACAACACACCCTCCCCAACACCATTACACCAGCAGGAGCAGGGAAGAGACAGCAATAAGGACCCAGGTGGAACCACTGCAAATCAGAGGTCTACAAAGGACCCACCCATGCACAACACACCCTCCCCAACACCATGCTGGCATTTGGAGCTGGGAGCCTTGATGTTGACTTCTAGCTGCTGCGTCTGGAGCTACAGAGGTCAGCCAACCAGGCCAGGGCCCTGGCAGTGCAGGGGTCAGTGGGGATGAGGAAAAGGAGTTGGAGAGCAGCACCAGCAAGGCAGCCAGCCATCCCCAGGGTCAGGCCAACACTCTGGGCCCTGACTGATGGTCAGTTGGTGACAGATTATCGGCTGGACAGGGCGACCATCAGCCAGTAGCTGGACACAATCCAGGGTGACATTGGCAGCCGCATAGCCACCAGCACGGCACTACCTCCCCTAGTGAAGCTCGTGTCTGTGCTTCAATTTCTTGGGACTGGCAGCTACCAACATACCGTTGCCATGATGCATGGAATGTGCCAGTCCACATTCAGTGCCATGCTGGGACAGGTGCTTGATGCACTGTTGAATCATGTGAACGAACACATTGCATTGCCAGCCACACAGGCACAGCTGCACCAGCTGAAGTGTCAATACTACGCCATTGCCCAAGTCACAAATGTAATAGCAGCCCTGGACTGCACACATGTGGCACTCGTACCACCCCAGGCACATGAGGCTGCCTACAGAAACCGGAAACAGTACCATTCCCTCAACGTGCAGATGAAATGTGGTCCCGACCACACCTTCATCCACTTCTCTGGCCGCTACCCAGGATCCACCCACGCCTCCATGGTCCTGTCGGCATACATGAAAAGGCATCGAGGGCAAAACACATGGCTACTGGGTGAGTACAAATGTGTACCATAAAGCATGTCAATCCACAACAGATGGTGCCTGTCACAGAATCCATCATTCACAATAGGCAGCAGCATTACTGCAGCATACACATTCAAGCACCTTGCATGATAAACCTCGGACATGTGCAACACAGCAGAACACACCCATGCAGGATGTACGACATGTGGCGGCACAGTGACATATGGAAGCCCCACCACAATAAAGCCTTCTGTGTGCATAGCACCATGGCTCCCAACACTGACACAGTACAGAATTCCCACCCTGCCCACCTGACAATAATTAATTTTCAAACCATAAGCTGGCACAATCACAAACGCACCACACATAAGTAGGCCGAGTAATGACAATGTTCATCCCACGAACACTGGCCCCAAAATGGCAAGGGAAATGCATGGAGAACAGTACAGAGCAGTGACAACCAGCAAATGCAACTGTAGCCAAATGGATTTGCAATGACACATGAGGCAGCCACTTCTGTCATGCAGAAGTAGATGGAAGTGCCCCTTTATCTTGCGACAACTGAATGAGTACTGTTACATACAGATAGATAGGCGTACCAAGTGGAGAGTACCCCATTGATTCAATCGTGCCCGTAGGACAGCACACTCCACAATGTTATAGGCCAAATGATATAAAAGGTAAAATGACACTGATGTCAGAGCCCTGTACACCCACTGGACTTACCTTGTCCCCATATCGTCTTCCTCTCCCCTGCAGGTGAATCTGCATATCCCCAAGACACGTGGCACGTGACGCCTGTTCGTCACCCACGCACGGCAGTGGAGCGGGCATACAACCTTGCCCATGCCCGTACACGGATCTGCATGGATAGGGCATTTGGACTGGCGAAGACACGCTTCCGGTGCCTCGACCGCACGGGAGGGGCAATGATGTATGCACCAGAATAAGTAGGCTAAATTGTACGGACATGTGCCATGCTGCACAACATCTGCTGTCGCAGAAATGTGCCACTGCCCCCTGATGCACATGTGCATCCACCCGAGGATGGTAGTGAGGGCGATGAAGTGCCAGAATGTGTTGCACATGCACAAAGGATTGGGCTGAGGGAGGGGAGGTTGGCCAGACAGGGATTGATTATTTTAGAAATGGGTAATGGGTAGATCGGAAATATGTCACTTCAACATTGAATTGCATCAGTGACCATCACTACTGTCCATGCATTGTGAATTTTCTAACGTGATTTATTTAACATCCAACAATCCCCCCTCCCACCAGTGAACACCCAGCACACTATCTCCCCTCCCCCCAGTAAACACCCAGAAAACTATCCCCCCTCCCCCAGTGAACACCCAGCACACTATCCCCCTTCCCCCAGTAAACACCCAGCACACTATCCCACCTCCCCCCAGTAAACACCCACCACACTATCCCCTCTCCCCCCAGTAAATACCCAGCACACTATTCCCCCTCCCCCCAGTAGACTAGCCCCAACTGTGCAGATAGGCACATGTGTCTCATCAGGGCAACAACAACGATGCCATGCACCACTAGGAGGGTCGCGGGCGCTTCCCTTTTCCGGGCCTCTCCGGTGTGCGTGCCCTTAGGTGGCGCATGGACCGGCGCCTAGGAGATGGCTCTAGGGAACCCTCCATGGGTGTGGTCGATGTCTAGGGGACGGAAGCGGTGGCCATCACGTGCTGTCGCATGAGGTTGCTTGCCTCCCGTGTCTGTTCAGCAAGTGCTGAGACTGCCTCCGTCAACTCCCTCACTCGTTGGCCAAAGCCCTTCAGGGCAGCGGTACATTGTTCAACAACTTGGCGTGTACGCACATTGTCCCGCGCTATGTACTTGCAACCATGCCTTATTGATTAACTGACTGCCTTGATGTGCCTGCTCTGCACCTTCGCCATCGAGTCCACCCTGGCCTGTTTGGCCTCAATGATGTCGAGTCGGCCCATCACTGCTGCCCCAGTGACGAAGGGCTCCCCTGGTGCGTCACGTGGTGGCCTATGACTTGTGTGCTGTCGGCGGGGGGAGCTGCATGGCGACATCGCGCCAGCCCGGACTGGGCTGCCTGGCTCAGAGTGCCGGTGTTCTGGGCTCCCATAAGATGGCGTGTCCACGTCGGGCTGCGGTGTGCGGACACGACGCACAGGCACATGTCGACTCCCTGCATGCTGTGTGCCTGGGCTTGGGCTTCCCTGGGGTGTGATCATCCCTTCAGCCTCACTACTTCCGGGAGAGTGTTGTCCTACGGCATGATGGCCACGTGGAGGTCTTGCTCCCACGTCGGGCTCCGATGCAGACCTCTCTCCCTCAGCATCGGGGCTGTGAATGGTGGCTTGGGGTGAGCTGGCGGTCATCCCCCTGCGGCCATGTGGCTGCCGCTGTTGTCTGGTGGGGCTGCGTTGGGGTGAGGTGGGTGTTGGACTGGGTCGTCTCCCTTCGGGGCAGCCTCTTTGTGGGGTGCTGGTGCTGGTGGAGGCGCAGTGCTGTGGGCGCTGTGTTGGTGTGGCCTCCTCCCCATCATCTTCGTCCCGTTGGGATCGACGTGTGCCTGTGGGGTACATAGGGTGTGGTTTGAGTTCAATGCTACATATATTTGTGTGATACAGGTCATGCCAACAAGCGTGATTGAAGACAGTAACAATGACGCATTCAACTTGCATTCTGTTCATTCGCCATGTGGTGCTTGTTGTGAATGTGTATGGAGGTACACTGCATGGGAATGCATGTTTGGGGTGAACTGCGCTCTGGGTTTTGGGGGTGTTTTCATGCACACTCCAACTCTACGTAGCTGTCCTATGGCTATGGAAGTCTATCCCCTGCCCCTGTCATTCATGCACTGCACGTACGGGGTCGTCTAAGCAGCACTACCATTCTAGGTATGTAGGCCTAACTTATGGGTTTATGCAGTACCTCAGACACATGTTGTCAGGAGTAGGGTTGGCCTAAGGCCAGGTACTATTGGAGTTGTGGGGCCAGGGACCTTGAAGAAGCCCATTTCCAGAAGGGTACTGTACTTTAAAGGGCTGCTATGCCCTTTCTGCAGACAAAATGTGGCTGCAAACTACAAATCCCAGCGTTTGACTCGCCAGGACTACAATCCCCAGCATGCTTCGCGGGTTCGGGAGCCAATGGGAAGCCGCGCTGGGTGTGGCTCGCGAATGCCCATGCGCAAGCCCCGAGGCACGGGGCTTGTGCTCGAGACGCCGAGGAGAGAGGACGTAAGCCCAGCAGCTCCCCGGAATCCATACGCGAGGGGCCTAGAGCCACAGGAACAACGATCCGGCCCCTCGCTGACACAAGATAAGTGCCGCTCAGCCCAGGCAGAGTCTGGGATCCTTGGGGAAGCGCAGAGGGCATAGCCCGACCCCTCCCAGAGCCCCTGCGCATCACGTAAAAGCTAAGTGGGCGGATATTTGCTAAGAGAAGGAAGGAAGTGTGCATGGGTTCACGTGCATTCGTCTCATGGGAAAACGCCGGAAGGGCGCGTGAGATGAAGGAGCACTAGCTTGGGGAATCCGGTCTGAGGAAAGGCCGCGTTTTGACACCCGGTCTGAGGGAAGACCGTGTTTAGGGGCAAATTGTAAACTTGGGGCTAGATAAGCCACGTGCGGCAGCGCACCCTAAGATTCGTGGAATATTTATATTAAAACGCTGAATGCGTGTTGAGAGAGTTTGTGAGAGAGTGTGAGACCAGCAGAACGTAAGACATACGCTAAGGCTTGTCCTTTGTTTTCTTTTAGTTTGAACCTGATTCGAACCTGAATCTCGGACTGCAAGGACGTGGCACAGGACTTGACAGCCTTTGCAGGACAGGACTTCGAAGACTAAGCAAAAGCTAAGTGTGCTAGTGCATGTGACTGTGTTCATGAAAATGTAAATGGGCTAATGTCAACAATTGTTTGTTGCTAATCCTGGTATGCTGCTGTAGTGCTCAAAGGAGCACCTTCATGTTTGTTCTAAGGGTGAGGTGAAGGTGACAACACCTTTACATGTAAAGGTGTTACGGCAGTTCCATCAGCCAGTTTGAGGAAAGTGTGCAGACATCGTTTACCCTAAAATCCCCAGTCCCATCCATAACTTCTTCCCAACCCTCAATCCGGTTATCCTAAAATCCCTCTACCTATCCACTCATCGAGATCCTAACCCTCCTTCCCCACTCTGGTTAAAGAGGTCTGTGTAAGCTCTGTCTTGCAGGCACTGAAACCATTGAGGGGGTGGTTGGTACTGCGTCGCTCCTGCGCCTAGGACCTGAGCATCTCTGACAGAAGCACAAGCCCACGTAATATTCAGGCGCCTGAGTGGTGTAGCCAACCCCCATCACCATTATGGAAGAGATCGCCAAGGTCTTGCAGGACCTACAAAGCGAACTAGCGGCGTCCAGACAGGACTATGCCACGCTGTCAGCGCAGGTACGTAGTTTGGCCGCACAAACAGCACCTTTGCCGGGTCACGCACCAGTACAGGTGCAAGTCACCCCAGAGCCCATGATTCCTCTGGCTCCACCTGAGCGGTATGCAGGAGACCCGCAGAAATTCTCTACCTTTATTACGCAATGCCGCCTCCATGTCCTTACGAAACCGGCAGCGTTCCGGTCCAATCAGTCTAGGACTGCATTCGTTATCTCCTATCTCATAGGAGATGCTGCAGCATGGGCAAACCCCCTAGTCCAAAAGGACAATACTATCCTATATGATTGGGACGAGTTTCTCAGTGAATTTGAGAAAATATTCAATCGTAGGGCTGCCACCCTGTGTAAGGATCGGGAATTGCTGACATTGAGGCAGGGAAACAAGGAACTAGTGACGTATGTCACTCAGTTCAACCGATTGGTAGCCGAAGCCGAATGGCCACGCGACAAATGCATGTTCCTATTTTATCAGGGATTGAGGGATGATCTGAAAGATCTTATTGCCCAAGTTGACCCCCAACCCCGAGAATGCTCGGATATGATTGATCTGGCGATGCGGTTGGATCATCGTCAGGCGGAGCGACGGGGGGATAGAAAGAAAGGGGAGTCACGTCCAGCGACAAGGTTTGACCAATTTAAAGGGACACGAGGGTCAATGGACAAGTCCAAAGGAGACGAGCCGATGCAAATTGGGTCGGTTCGAGGTCCCCTATCAAAGGAAGAAAAAGAACGAAGGAGAAAAGATGGTGTATGCATGTACTCTGGGAAGTCCGGACACTTTGTTCGTGAATTCCCCACAAAGCCCAAGACTCAGGGAAACGCCTCGGCTCGTCGGTAGTGGGGGTCACCCGGTCGAGCCTGACTGATTGTAGGGCCCCAATAGAAGGTTGTCCCAATTTTGCCCCACACATTTTGGTAAGGGGGTGTCTTGGTTTTCAGGGTATATCAAAAGAGGTCACCATGTTGATTGACTCGGGGGCAACGCGTAACTTTATAGATATCCAGTTTGCGGCCAGGTTGGGTATCCCTATCCAGCAAAAGGCAAAACCTGAGCCCGTACAGGCGGTTGATGGTACACCTCTATGCTCGGGACCCATTACACATAACACTAATTTAGTGACCCTGAGTTGTGGTATTGGGCATTGGGAATACATTGCCTTTGACTTAATTGCTGCCCCGCAGTTCGGCCTTATCTTAGGGTTACCTTGATTGAGAAAACATGATCCTCAGGTTTGTTGGACCTCCGGCTTGGTAAAATTTAGCTCTCCTTATTGTCGGGAACATTGTGAACAGCCGGTGGCCGCGGCCTTTCAAGTCGCAGGCATTACCGGTGTTCAACCCGAAGCGCGCTTAGAAGAACTACCCACAGAGTACTCAGACTTTGTAGACGTCTTCAATAAGAAAGCCGCTGAAACTCTGCCCCCCCCATCGGCCATTCAATTGCCGGATCGATATTGAGCCAGGGGCAACGTTACCATGCAGCCGTATATACGCCTTGACCGAGGCTGAAAACAAACACCTTCGGGAGTATATAACAGCCAACTTACAAAATGGCTTTATTAGACACTCTAATTCGCCGGTATCTTCTCCCTTGTTCTTCGTACCGAAGAAGTCCGGGGAACTCAGGACTTGCATAGATTACCGCGGGGTGAATCGGATAACCATCAAAAACCGTTACTCACTTCCACTCATTCCCGTCCTTCTAGATCAGGTTAGGGACGCGGTCATCTATACTAAGCTGGATCTTCGTGGGGCTTACCATCTAGTGCGGGTGCGCGAAGGTGACGAGTGGAAAACCGCCTTCCGAACAAAATTCGGATTATATGAATATCAGGTTATGCCATTTGGTCTCTGTAACGCACCTGCTGCCTTCCAGCATTTCTTAGATGAGGTTCTTCGGGAATATTTGGACGTATGTGCCGTCGTATACATCGATGACATCCTCATTTATTCCCATAGCCTAGAAGATCACGTCCAGCATGTACGCGCTGTCTTACAAAAGTTAAGAGAGTACCATCTATATGCCAAACTAGAGAAATGTGAATTCCACCGTACTACCGTGGAATTCTTGGGGTACTACCTTACTCCGACAGGCGTACAAATGGATACAAAAAAGGTGAGGGCCATTCTTGATTGGCCCCCGCCAGCCAATGTCAAAGATGTACAATCCTTTCTGGGATTTGCAAATTTCTACAGACGATTTGTCAAGAATTTCTCTGAGCTCGTTACTCCGATCACGAGGCTTCTGCGCAAAGGCTGCCCGTTTATTTGGGACGCCTTGGCTGAGCAGGGATTTCAACGGCTCAAGAAGGCCTTTACCGATGCACCGGTATTGAAACATCCGGACTTGTCCCAACCATTTGTGGTGGAAACGGACGCTTCCAGCTATGCGCTGGGAGCCGTTCTGTCCCAACGCGATCCTCAGACGGGCCTCTTACATCCAGTAGCCTACTATTCGAGGAAACTGCTTCCAGCAGAAGTGAACTACATCATAGCAGATAGGGAACTATTGGCCATAAAGGCAGCCTTTGGCGAATGGCAGCATTACTTGATGGGGGCACGTCACACAATGACGGTTATTACCGACCATCGCAACCTTCAGTTTATTAGGACTGCCAAGACCTTGAGTCCGCGTCAACTGCGTTGGGCCCAGTATTTCGCAGAGTTTGATTTTATTATCACATACAGACCTGGAACGAACAATCGGAAAGCTGACGTTTTGTCCCGCTATCCAGACAAGGTCTCTGAGGAAATAGAAACTGTACCTCGGCCAATAGTTTCTCCAGCACAAATAGTGGGTTTAACCGCCGACATTTTTGAGAGCATCCAAAAGGAGCTTTCCATTCATGACCTTCATCAATGGTGCAAACTGGATCCCAAGCACACCATTAAGGATGGGCTCCCGTATCATGGGCATTCCTTGTATTTGCCTACTATACCCCTACGGGAAAAAGCGATGTCGTGGTGCCATGATTCCTCCCTAGCGGGTCAACCCGGTAGAGCAAAGACTTTAGAATTGGTAGCAAGACATTTTTGGTGGCCAAGGTGGCGGCTTGATGTTCAGCAATATGTGCAACAGTGTGCAATTTGTGCCCGGAATAAATCCGACCATCAGAAACCAGCGTGCCTCTTACGTCCCCTGCCAACACCTACTACACCATGGCATACAGTCACTATGGACCTCATAGTCGAGCTCCCACAAGTGCAAGGCTACACCTCCATACTGGTGGTGGTAGACGCCTTTTCGAAAATGGCTCATTTCACCCCCTGTAAAGGGGTTCCAACAGCCAAGGAAATTGCAGATTTATTCTTGCAAAATGTGGTTCGCCTTCATGGCCTTCCATGCCGTATAATCACAGACAGGGGTCCGCAGTTCACTTCCAGGTTCTGGCGTGTGTTTTGCAACATCATTGGAATGGAAGTTCGATTATCCTCGGGTTATCACCCTGAGACGGACGGCCAAACCGAACGTGTGAACCAAGGACTAGAACAGTTCCTGCGTTGCTTGGCCGCGGGACGAGAGACGACCTGGGTTCAACACACTTGGCTAGCAGAATTGGCATACAACAATGCTGTTCACTCTTCCACGAAACGATCCCCGTTCTTCTGCTTGTATGGAAGACATCCACGGATTTTACCTTTATCCGTCGCAGCAGAAACGGAATTGCCTACATTGGCAGGACAACGGATCGGAATAGAGCAGGTTTGGAAGGAGGTGCAGGATAAACTCGTAAAAGCCAAAAATACATACAAAAAGTATGCCGATAAACACCGAAGTGCCAGCCCAGTGTATCATAAAAACGATCTGGTATGATTGTCCACCCGAAACCTACGGTTAGAAGGGCCCAGAAAATTACAACCCTGCTATCTAGGCCCATTCAGTATAGAAAAAGTGATCAATCCAGTGGCGGTTCGGCTAGCCCTGCCACCCCAGATGAAAATTCACCCTACTTTCCACACATCACTGTTGAAACCAGCCCCGCCTGGCGCGAGCATCCAAAAAACACCCCCAGTACTCATACAAGGGGAACCCGAGTATGAAGTTCGAGCTATTCTGAATTTAAAAAAATTAAGGGATGGCCAAGTCTATTATTTAATTGACTGGGTGGGGTACGGGCCCGAAGACCGCTCCTGGGAACCCTCACGCCATGTGCATGCCCCACGGTTGCTGCGCACTTTCCACAGAAACCACCCTGAGAAACCAGGAGGACCTGCCTTCTGTGGGAGGGGGAGTGCTGTCAGGAGTAGGGTTGGCCTAGGGCCAGGTACTATTGGAGTTGTGGGGCCAGGGACCTTGAAGAAGCCCATTTCCAGAACGGTACTGTACTTTAAAGGGCTGCTATGCCCTTTCTGCAGACAAAATGCAGCTGCAAACTACAAATCCCAGTGTTTGACTCGCCAGGACTACAATCCCCAGCATGCTTCACGGGTTCGGGAGCCAATGGGAAGCCGCGCTGGGTGTGGCTCGCGAATGCCCATGCGCAAGCCCCGAGGCACGGGGCTTGTGCTCGAGACGACGAGGAGAGAGGACGTAAGCCCAGCAGCTCCCCGGAATCCATACGCGAGGGGCCTAGAGCCACAGGAACAACGATCCGGCCCCTCGCTGACACAAGATAAGTGCCGCTCAGCCCAGGCAGAGTCTGGGATCCTTGGGGAAGCGCAGGGGGCATAGCCCGACCCCTCCCAGAGCCCCTGCGCATCACGTAAAAGTTAAGTGGGCGGATATTTGCTAAGAGAAGGAAGGAAGTGTGCATGGGTTCACGTGCATTCGTCTCATGGGAAAACGCCGGAAGGGCGCGTGAGATGAAGGAGCACTAGCTTGGGGAATCCGGTCTGAGGAAAGGCCGCGTTTTGACACCCGGTCTGAGGGAAGACCGTGTTTAGGGGCAAATTGTAAACTTGGGGCTAGATAAGCCACGTGCGGCAGCGCACCCTAAGATTCGTGGAATATTTATATTAAAACGCTGAATGCGTGTTGAGAGAGTTTGTGAGAGAGTGTGAGACCAGCAGAACGCAAGACACACGCTAATGCTTGTCCTTTGTTTTCTTTTAGTTTGAACCTGATTCGAACCTGAATCTCGGACTGCAAGGACGTGACACAGGACTTGACAGCCTTTGCAGGACAGGACTTCGAAGACTAAGCAAAAGCTAAGTGTGCTAGTGCATGTGACTGTGTTCATGAAAATGTAAATGGGCTAATGTCAACAATTGTTTGTTGCTAATCCTGGTATGCTGCTGTAGTGCTCAAAGGAGCACCTTCATGTTTGTTCTAAGGGTGAGGTGAAGGTGACAACACCTTTACATGTAAAGGTGTTACGGCAGTTCCATCAGCCAGTTTGAGGAAAGTGTGCAGACATAGTTTACCCTAAAATCCCCAGTCCCATCCATAACTTCTTCCCAACCCTCAATCCGGTTATCCTAAAATCCCTCTACCTATCCACTCATCGAGATCCTAACCCTCCTTCCCCGCTCTGGTTAAAGAGGTCTGTGTAAGCTCTGTCTTGCAGGCACTGAAACCATTGAGGGGGTGGTTGGTACTGCGTCGCTCCTGCGCCTAGGACCTGAGCATCTCTGACACATGTCTTTGCTTTCATTCACTAAGGGTCTGCATGTGTGGTACTTTCAGCTGCATGTATTTGGGGATGGGACTCGCCTGCCGTTGGGTCGATGCCAGTCCCTGCCTCCGCGCCACCAATGCCCTCGATGGTTCCAACGTCTATAAGGGCTGTCATTTTCTCCTCCCAAGGTGTGAGTTCGGGTGGGCCTCCTCCAGTGGCCTTGCTTGCACTCCTGTGCTGTGACAGGATGCCACGTACTCGCACGCGCAAGTCATTCAGGCGCTTGCGGCAATCTTCCCTATGCCGGGGGACGCACCCCACAGCACTGACCCTTTGGCTGATGGTTCTCCATATTTGGGCTCTGCGCTGGCCACTAGTTTTCCCTGCTGCAGCTCCTTGTGGTGTATCTGTGCCTTCTCGACCAGTACTGCTAGCTCCTGGTCACTGAATTTGGGCTTCCTCACCCTGTCCAGGGAAAGACTTGCCCCTAGTGCGCTCCTGAGACATGTTCTGGCCTTGGATCGCGTGGATGGCTTCCAGAAGCTGTGATATCTGACGGATTGTGATTTCCAAGATGGCCGGCTCTTTATTTCCCGTTCCTGCGGTGACGCGCTTCCCGCGCACTCCTAGCGCCCCCTCATAGTACGCGCTATGAGCGCGACATGACGGTAGCGCACGGTGCGCCGGATTTAAAGGTTCGCGCTATTCGTGCTAACGCCATGGCCCAGGGCGCGTGCACGACAACTCGTGATCTGGCGGATTATCCGCCAGGGGCCTTGGCAATAGCGCTAATTAGGTCCGGCGGATAATCCGCCACATTTACCACCAAAGTCATGATGAGGCCCAAAGTGTGTTATGGTATGTGTACATAATCAAAGCCTTATTTATATAAGGAACGGTGTTTTTACTAACATAGTGTGTGGACATTCCTTTGTGGGTGCTTGGGGACTACATTGTTCGTAAGAACCAGCCTGCATCACCTCCTGAGAGCTTAAGCCTTGGTTGCTCGTCTACAGCTACCAAATAGAGAACCTGGGCTGGGGTGCTCTGTGCTTCTACTCTCCCATATAGAGGGCAGGAGTACAGATACCCCCCTCCAGTCTTTACACCAGCCCCGTGGGGTGTCTTGAGAGGTAGTCTGCGGGGTTGTCTTCCTTGCCTGGACAATGTACAATGTTGAATTTGTAGTCCTGTAGTCTTAGGACGCATTGCGCTATTCTTGGTGGCATTCTCGATTTTGGGTCTCTGTAGGAAGGAGCGAAGTTCTGAGACATTCTGGGGTGGCTGGGCAGTGTTCTGTGCCGCCAGCTTGTCTAGGTCAGGTTGGATCCCTTTCTCGAAAATGTGTCCAAAGAACCTGAGCGACCCCTTCCTGAACTCGCATTTCTGTTTGTTGCGTGTCAAAGCCACTGCCTCCAGTGCCGTGCAGATTCGGTGTAGTGCTGCGTTGTGTTCTTCCTTCTTTTTGCCAAATACAAGGACGTCGTCGGACTAGTTAAGGTAGATGGGGACGTGACGTATGACTTTATGGATCTCCTCGTGGAAAAGTTCTGTCGCGGACGAGATGCCGAAGCGAAGTAGTTTGTACTGGAACAAACCCATGTGGGTGCTGAAGGTGGTAATGTACCGTGACTCATGTTCTTTTGGAGTGTTGCTTCCACTATAATAGTGAGCATTGATATATTGCACAATACAGGCACTTATTCTTTTGATCTCTAATGGCAACACTGTTTGAAAACCATGCCCCATTTATAATCCATCTGTCTGGGTACAGAACTGCTAATCTGCATCCGCTATCCATGCTATGGTATGTGTAGCTTTCTCCTGCCTCTCAATTGATCTCCTCTATCCATGCTTGAGCACGTTTGCATTCTGTGAGGCAGAACATGTGAGTTCTCTGTCTATTCTGGGCTACATGTACCTTTTACATGCAGTCCTGCATTAATACTACAGGCTGCATACCTTCCTCGATGGCTACTGATAAAAAGTCTCCTGTATCTATGCTAGAATAGAAGTAACCTCTTTGTAGACTGATAATGTTTGCCTTCAAATGGTACTTGTTTATCATTCTGATTAGAGCAAGAATGAAGAGTGTAAGGTGTCTTAAAGGGAGTAAATATGCTTATTTATAATGCTGTGAGGCAGCAGATCGACATATGGGTTGTGATTGCGGCAGGGGGGAATGGGTCAGATATTCTTGATCACTTAAGTTTGGTGGAGGGGGGGCCCCAAAAGTAATTAAGATGGCCCTGGCCGGAGTGGGCGAGGTGTGCTGAGGAGAGCACTTCGTCCAAGGTGCACCTAAGAGGGTCGATAACCTTAGAGACGGCCCAATGACAGAATCTAGACCATTTACTCCTATAATGACTCCTAGTAGCCTTTCTTCTAGCGTCGTGGATGAGCTCTAGGTTAGCTTGAAAGAGGTTCTAGTGCTTCAACATGACCTGCTCGGGTACCACGAGCAGATTGGAGTACCCCGCCCCCCTGCTTGGTCAGGAGAGGAGCCGGGCCCAGCGGGAGGTGAATGGGTGGTCTGTCCCATAGGCAGAGTAGCTCAGAGAACCACAGTCTCGCCGGCCACAAAGGAGCTATCAAAATGATGCTGAGGTGACGAGATTCCTTGATCGTGCAGATCACCCTGTGGACCAGGGCCATGGACGGGAAGGCGTATGCCGTCATGTCATTCCACCGTATCTGGAATGCATCACCCACAGAGCCGGAGCCCTGCCTCTGCCAGGAGGCGAGCTGCTGGCATTTCCTGTTGTCCCAGGAGACAAACAGATGCCACCATCTGAGGAAGATCTCCTTTAGTACCAGGTCGTTCAATTGCCACTCGTAATTGTCCACTCCAAGTCTGCTGAGCCTGTCCGCCTCCAGGTTGGACTACCCCGGGAGGTGGACTGCGGTGAGGTAGATGTTCTCCAGTGCCCACTCCCACATGCTGACGGCTAAACTGCACAGTGGGGATCTGGTAACCCCCTGCTTGTTGACATAGTATATGCTGGTGGAGTTGTCCGTCTGGATAAGAATTGCCTTGCACTCAATGAGAGGGAGAAAGGCCTTGAGAGCCAGCCATATGGCCTTCAATTCCAGCCAATTGATGTCGGACTCCTGCTGAGTCCAGGCACCATGGACGCTGTGGCTGTCCAGAGTGGCTCCCCAGCCCTTTTGGGAGGATTCGTGGTAACAGTGACCTGAGGGGCCGGCTGCTGGAATGGCTTGCCCTGCCTCAGGTTGAAGTCCGCGGACCACCACATGAGGTCCGGGTGGAGAAAGGGAGGAATGTCGACTGGCTCCGCTTGGGAGCCCTCCTGATTTCATGAGGCTGCGAAGTGCAGCTGTAATCTCCTTTTGAGCCTTGTGTAGGGTACGGCCAACAGGATGGCCGCCATTATACCCAACAGATGTTGGAACCACCAGGCCGAGGTTACTGCCCTTGAGAGGAAGTGAGGGGTGGCTCTCTTGATGTCCGCTATCTTGTCCTGCGATTGAAAGACTCTCAGATCTCGTGTCCCAGGTGAGGCCCAGGAAGGTCGGGGTCTGCGTGGGCTGCAGCTGAGACTTTTTGAGATTAATAGTGAACCCCAGGTCATGGAGTGTATTCATCAGTGCGGAGGGGGTATGGTGAAGCGCTTCCGGAGATGTAGCCTGGACGCGCCAGTCGTCTAGGTATGGGTAGACATGGTGGCCCTGGGGAGGGCTGCCACTGCATTCATCAACCGGGTAAACACCCTGGGGGCTGAGTTGAGGCCAAAGGGTATTACCTTATATTGGAAATGGCAGTCCATGATCCTGAACCGCAGTAACGAACAATGGGCTGCCAAATCGGGATGTGTAGGTACGCGTCCTTCAGATCCAGGGAGCACATCCAGTCTCTCTGGTCCAGCGTTTCTGCAATAAGTGCTGGCGTAACCATCTTGAATCTTTGAAGAGGAAGGGAGAGGTTGAGCATGGAAAGGTTCAACACAACTCTCAGGCCAGCCTGCTGCTTCTTCTGTATGGTGAAAATCCTGGAATAAAAACCCAAGCCTTGCTGTGAGATTGGGACTTCTGCCACAGCCTGGCTCTCGACGAGCGACCGGATCTCTGCCAACAGAGTTGCTGTCCCAATCTGTGGGAGAGGAGGAGAGGACGGTACCGGTAGGCGGTACCCTGTGGGTACTACGGAGAGGATCCAGGGGTCCAAAAAATTCTGGCACCAAAATTGCACGTGAAAGGCAAGCCTGCCACCCACCGGAGTCACGTGGACCCAAATGGGTGTCATGCCTTCTTTCCCTCGGAGACTGTTGCGGAGGAGGGGGATTGGAAAAAGTCTGTGCCCTCCCCTCCCCCTTTTGTTGTTTCCTCTGGTGCTGACTCTGAGAACGGTTGAGTTGCCTGGACCTTCGTTCTTGAAAGCCCCGGAACCTGCCAAAGGCCCACCCATTGTCGGAGCATTGCTGTGACTGGGTGTATGCCTTGGGAGTGGCCTTCGTAAGAATAGATAAAGACTATCTTTACAGAGTCAGCACAGAGTCTTTGAGTCTGCTGGAGTGCTGCTGTGCTGTGTGGAGACAATCTGCTTTCTATCTCCATTTTTATCTTTTTTCCTCAAATACCCCGGGACTCAGCGGAGCGGACGCGGAGTCAGTGCAGACTCTTTGAGTCAGAGTCTTTGTGTCGGGAGGCAGGTGGTGCAACCCCTATGAAAATAATGAGGACTTTTATGAGCACAGTGAACGTCGGACCCGGGCCCCTTCAGAGAAGCCCTGCGACGCCTGAGGCTGGCCCTTTGACACGCCAGTAATTGCTTCACCAACAGCAGAAGATTTCACACAATCAAGGTGAGCCCGTTAGCAATATGACTGACATTGTGCCTGAGCTTGTGCCTGAGCTCGCGCGTGCGTCTGTACCGATAGCTGCTGCCGCTATGCCGCTGTTATGCGCAGGGACATCATTTCACCAAAATGCCAGGGGTAGCGGAAGTGACATCACATGACCTCTGACATCACATTTCCCTCCCCCCACACCTCAAAGTCACATCACAAGAAGCGATGGAACACAACCTTTCACCCCTTGACAAAACAGGAAGGGACATCACATATTGTTCCTAAGTACACTAGGAGAAATATGGTTGCAATATCACTATAATGTTACATACATTTCACAGAAGAATAGATCACCATATGTATCGTTAATATCTTTGTGTATAGGACCAAATTACTGTAAAGGCAAGCAGACGTTCAAGGCCAAATGATAATGTGTTATTGTGTAGCATTTACGCTTAAGCGCTTATACATACAATCTTACCCAACCTGTGTTGGTTCTCATGTATCGACCTCAGAAGGGTGAAAGGCTGAGTTGAGGTGTTTACAAACAGGCTAAATCAATGACTCACCACCTGATGTGTGCCTGGAAATAAACCTTTATGAGTCTGCCAATTATTGGCTAGAATTCCAGAAAGAAAACATGGTCTTATTCCTATTCTTTCTTATTTAGAGGCACTGCTCAATACACTTGTGGAACCCCGTTTTTTTTTTTTTTAGAGGCCTGAACAAGAGAGCCAGCCACTCCAAAAATAAAGAGCCACATGACACTGGCCAGAGCCCAGGAGCTTACATTTAAATAAAAAAAATATCTAGGGGTAGCATGGGAGACCTCAGGGGTCGCAACAAGACTGGGTTGGGCTCATTAAGCTTTCCCTTTGCAGATGCTGCAGCTCGGGGAGCAAGACTAGCAGCACGTTTAAAAGCCGATTTTGTAAACATCCAATCAACAATAAGTGGTGACGGAATCTGTTCATTTAATCAGAACGATGAACGTGATGAAAGATTTACCTCGGCAGAACTCTCCCCTCTGGCATTTACACAATTACCATCAGAAACAGATTTGAGACTACTTTAAAAAAAAAAGACCTTGCTGCAAAAAACGGTTGATTTAACCAGTACTCCAACACACCATAAAATCAACATTTTGCCAAGTTCTGATTTAAACTCAACTTTAAGAACTAAAGACGATGAGAAATTAAGCGGCCCTGATCATGTAACTGGAAATCACAAAGGGAAAGCTGATAGTTCCATCTCTGCCCTCAGTGCGTCGTGTAACATGGAGACTGATAACCAACAAACAAATAAACAACCTCTATCCGTCGCCGCTGGGTTGCAAATTTATAATAATGTTCTAGTTGCATCTGCAACTTCGCTAATTCCTTTTACAAAACTATATGAGTCACTGCACGATGCTATCAAGGACCAGACTGCCTTGATTGCTCTTGTGAACTCTAAAAGTAAGTACATTGGAGTCGATGGCGGAGCACATTCATAAACGTCTCTATGCGGAAGCAGACATCTCTGCAAAATGGCAACACTGTCTAAGCGATATTGCAAGGAATGAGCTAGTCCACAATAATGATCTGATGGAAGTAGTACTGGATTGTACAAAATGGATGCGCCACAATGTCCAAAAGCCCATCTCAGACAATCAATCCACCAATGAAATGTAAGTGTCAGAACTTAGAAATCTTTGAACAAGATCTAATAGAAGTCAACGCAGCCACCTCTAGAAAAACAACCTTATCTAGAAAAGAGCAGGCTGAACCACAGATCAATCCGTTGGAAATAAATGGACATGATGGGAAGAATTCTGATGTCAATAACAAATCTAGACAAACCTGGTTCCCAATTAATGGCTCAGAGCCGAGCAGACTGCCTCTAACTCTTACAAGTAAACCAGACGTCTTGAAGACGAAGTTGAACGTGTCGGACCTACCCAGCGTGGTGCCGTTGAGTTTTAATTTTGGGAAAACAACTCAACAACTATTCTCCGATACAGCGAAGCTTCCAATAACTGCAGCAAATTCGACTAAAACTGGAACACTAGACATTTTTCTATGTCCTAAAGTGGCATCATCAGTTTCTGTCATGAAAGCAACAAAATCTACTGACCTTGTCAAAAAACCACCCCAGAATAATGAGAAAGGATGGAAATGTAAGTCTAACACTGCCAAGAAATGTATCGACACCCCCTCCGTTTGCAATCTTCACTCGTCCAGAAAAGAAAACTGGAACAAATAAAAGGACCTCTCAACCGTGAACAATTTAGAAACAACATGCGTCCCGGTTAAACAACCGAGACTTGAGGTCGAAGCAGATAAAACCAATGTTTCTTTTACCTCCACTGACTTGGCCAATCTTTCAACTTACTCAATTGATGATGAAGATGATGAAATGTACTCTTGCTCAAATCACGACGTCAGCAGTAATTCCAGCTCGTCAACGCTGGCAACTATTCAATGCCCCCAAGAACACGACGTAACTGGTAAAGGCAACCGGTTGATGAAAACCGCAAAACGAAAACTTGAGGCTGACACACCAGAGATGGCTCGAACTAAAGTCTTACAAAAATCAACCATCAAGCGAAACAAACTGAGTATTCAAAATCTGAATCCGAAATGTACCACATTGCAGGCAAAAAAGTCTGGAATCACAAATGAGGTCAGGACTAGCTCTAAAACAAATCATTCAGGAAGTATGAAGAAAATACAACTGGAGTGCATATTACGTGACAATGAAGAAATAAACCTAAATCGTCGAAATATTATGAAACTCCTGAGTTGTGTTCCAAGCCTCAGGACCATCGAATCCAATGACATCCAAATTGTTGAATATTTATTGGAGCAACGATCTGATTGGGTGGCCATACACGTGCACTCTCAATTAGTAGCAAAGACCCTCAGAGATGCAAAACACTAATTACTAAAATTTGAATATGATTTGCCCGATTATAAAGGCCCCGAGACCGACTCCCAAGAAACCAAGCTGAAAGAGAAACAGCAGCGATTTAGCCCTCATAGAGCAAATGAATCTCGCAGACGAGTCTTGCAAGAGCATTTTGGGAGATCCAACAGAGAGGAAGAACCCAGGAGACACCCCTCAGATAACACAGGCTGACATTCCATGCAAAGAAACAAAAAAAAAACAAATGAAATGTCACTAGCTCTCTGATGAGGACCATAAGCAGGAAGGATCCTTGATATCATGGAACACAAGAGGATTCATCCACTTATTTCAAGAGTCTGACCTGAAGAAAAAAAGAGCACACCATTATTTGCATACAGGAAACTTGGATGAGAGATACTCCAATCTGTGAGGGATTTTCTACAATTTTCTCACCAGCCTTGAAAAATATAACCGGTCGCCCTTTCTCTGGACTTATAACCCTAAACAAAGATGTGGCAGGCTGGTCTATTATAAAGTCCCATCATCCAAATGCATTTGTTCAAGGCACTACGACTCACATAACAAATGAGACTCCAAAATCAGGCACATTCCTATTGTTAGTGAACGTATACGGGAACCCGGCAAAAATATTTTCAAATGCCTTTATTTCTTCAGTGACCTCGTTAATTGATGAATTCATGATAACTTATTTAAACTTTTCAATCATGATCTGTGGAGACCTTAACAATTCTTGGATTGACTCAAGTGGTCGTATTCAAGAACTAGATCACAAATTAACATCAACTCGTGGCAGGAATTGGTCCAAAGAGCTGGCCAGCAGGAACTGTACCATGTTAAATGGTCAAACACATGACGACATACCTGCACACCCAACCTGGCATAGGAAAGGCTTGTTTAAGACCCTGGATTACATTTGGGTCTCACGCGACCTAATCGCTAAAATTAACAGGCTGGAAATCCTCAGCATGCAACATAGTGACCACAATGCTGTCAACATACGAGGGACAATAAACATACCTCGGAGAGCCCAAGACTACGTCATCCCACTTGAAATAAATCAAGGCCTTAACTGCATAAGAATTAGATCAGTGGAGATCACAAAATTGACCACGACTTTACAAGCGATTTCCACAAACACTGATGAGAATGTGGAGTATACGCCGCTCTTGGCCCAATATAAATAATCGACAAGCTGGCTCAGAATCAATAAGTTCGTACACAAATATCCATACAGTAAAAGAATAAATGATAAAAAGAAAAAGCTTCAAAGCAGCATTAAATTGCTGAGAAAATCATGTTCAACAGCTAACTTTGTGGAAGCTAAAAGGAAGCTGCAACAAAACTACCAAAACTGGCTGTTAATGTTCAAAATTGGTCGAGAATAGGAGCAAGCTGAGCTCATGCTTCATCTAATTTTCACCCGTATGAGCTGTGAAATCGGGTCGATAATAAATGCTGGCCCAACATCACAATCTGCCAGGATGAAGACTGGGGTCAATGTGAAAGAGTGGATAAAACACTTCACAATGGTATTCAAAGCAGATTCTATAAACGATCCATCACGACACCTAGATCCTCCTGTACCTTGGACCCTCCATTATAACAGCTTGGAAATTGAGGAATGTATCATGAAATTGAAACGCTCAGGTCCCCAGGTCCTGACGGGCTGATGAACTTAATATTAAAGAAATACAAATATGAGTGGGCAGTATTCATTTAAACCCTATTCCTAAATATCGCAAGAACAAGAAAAATCCCCACCTCATGGCAATCAGCGGTAGTTGTCCCAATCTATAAGAAGGGTGATCGCGCAGACCCGGGCAACTACCGTCCGATTGCCTTTCTAGATGTAATTGGGAACATTTTCTTGTCCCTACTAAAAAAAGGTTATCCAAATGGGCTAGGGACGCACATATCATTGATAACCGTCAAACAGGCTTTACAAATGGTGTGGGCGTCGAACTCAATTTGACTTTATTAAACATACTAAAATTGGAAGCCTTAAAAAGTAAGAGACCATTTTTCTTGGCTTTTGTGGAACTCTGTCAGGACTTCGACAGAGTTGATCGTTCACTACTGTGGGCCAAACTATTCAAATAGAAATGCCCCTCAGAACTGCTACAGATGCTAATTCAACTACACACTAACACCTCCATGAAAATTCACTTGAATGCTGATGACGAAATCTCAGAAAGATTAACACAGAAAGGAGTCAAGCAAGGCTGCCCACTGGCCGCCCTAATCTTCAAGCTTTATATTGCCGATCTACCTGAAGCACTATGTAAATGCATCAGTTTTCCACCAAAGGTCAACAATCACCCTGTCAGTTGGGTTACATACACGGACGACATAGTACTTCTAGATTACACACAAATCGGCCTTCAATGTCTATTATCTAGCTTAGATTCATACTTGAAGGAAAACAGCATGGAAATCAACGTTGAGAAAAATAGAATTGTTGGCTTTGCAACTAAACAAGGGACTCGAGGAAAGAACTTCAAATGGATTGTTGCCAAAAAGGAAATTCAAAGAACCGATACCATTCAATATCTGGGGATCTTATTTAATAAATCAATAAGAGAATGGAATTGGACCACCGACCTGAAAGCAAAAATAAACACCCTTACCTTACAAAGTGCTAAATTGCACCGGGAATATGGAAAATTCACATTTCTGCCAGTGATCCAATTATATCGTCAGAAGGTCGTACCCACTGTTACTTTTGGCAGTGAAGCTGGATTAAATATCAACTATAAGATACGGAATCAGCTTGAAGGAAAACTTTGGAGGAAGGTGTTGTGTCTTCCATCGTACATTTCTATTTTGGCAGTCAGATATGAACTGGGGCTGGAATCTCTCAAAGCCACAGTACTATGGAAATCTTTTGCCCTGTTCCGGAAAATGTCTAAACACGATCAAGCTGCCCCATATAACATTTTGAAGGAAAGCCTGAGTGCACCTTATACTGGACTTTTAAAAGAATGGGTGTCAAATATTTTAACTAATCTATCCCACATTGGAGCATCTGTTGAACTACTCCACACAAACCCTTGTGCAGTAAAGAAAAAGGTGACCCAGAGTGACTGGAGCATGACACTAGACGGTCGCTCAAAACTAAAATCAGCTATTATAACAATCAATGATATTCAACCGGTAAACCTACTTCCAAAGTATTTGCAACAGCTCCCCTTGAGATATCATTGTGACCAATGTTTCCGCCTACGATTAAATCTACTGCCGACAAAAGAAATGCTTTGGCAGAAACACGACAAAGCAACATTAAATAACTTATGCCGATATTGCAGTAATCATGTGGAAACGCTAAAACATTTAGTGGTGAACTGTTTAGCATTAAATTCTGATCGAACTGTCGCACTGGGCCAGTTTGGCTATGTTTTATATTTTGATGTTCTATGTTTTTAGAAGCAATGTGCCTGTTTGAATCTAAAAAATGTGAATCATCAGCTGAGAACCACAGTAGTTTCATTGTTCTCCCTGGCTGTTCTTAGGTTTACCGTTTTCATTGCTCTTATTGGTCCTTTTGTTTGTCTTTTTCTGATTGAATACTTGATGTAATTGAATGATAAAGATTTGTAAGTTTTGCAAAAAACTAAATACAATTTTAAAAAAAAATAGATAAAGACTTCGGCGTTTGCGAGCTGTTCTTCTCTGATTCTTCATCCGTGGTGGAGTGAAAGAGGTCACTACCCTCGAATGGAAGGTCCAATACGTGTTCCTGGACATCAGGGTTAAACTTAGTAGCCCAGAGCCAGGCAGCCCTTCTCATGTCCGTGGTAATGCAGATGGCCCGGCCATAGGTATCGATGTGGGTCACGGTGGTGATGTCCTACGCTACTAGCCTGGCTTCTCCTAGACCCGCCTTGAAGCGCACTTGGCTCTGCGCCAGAATGTTCTGGGAGGAAGTCTGCAATTTCCCACCATAGCCTTTGGTTAATGGCTGCCAGCATGGCATCTGCGTTGGCTTGACGCAGTGTTAGGCAGAAACCTGTGCAGTTCCCTTAGCGACCACTGCAAAAGATTTAAGACCACAGGTGTTTGGCAGTAAACCCACTTGGTAGCAGTCTGTACCACACAGATTCACTTGGTAGCTGTGGATGAGCAGTCAGACTTCCCTCAAGAAGAGTTAGGCAGTATATAGAGTATACACAATAGGTACAGGGATACAGTAGCACAAGCAAACACTGACCAGAGCTTTGGTGTAAAAGTATATAATTATTTATTTAAAGACACACTTGTAAATTACACTAGCACAAAGAAGTAAATTCATCACACAGTCACTATTATATATATACAACCCTAATTACTTATTAGACAAGTCTTAATGAGAAACACCACTTATTTTCAGACAGAGGTGAGCGCTTAACATAAGATGGCACTCTAATAAGTTATTAAAAAGGGAGGGAAAAAGGCAGAGTTATGGAAGCACACAAATTTCAATACTTTTTAAAGCACCACAGTGAGGCAGGATAGGCAGAGTTCTACTGGAGAGCAAGGAAGTCAATTGCAAGGCCCACTCTTGGAGAGAGCAAGCAGAAGGGGTCCAGGTTCACACAGTGGGGTTATGCCCAAAGAGTCTTGTAGATAGTTCGCACACAAAGCATGAAATTAAAGTCAGGAAAAGTTAGCTGGGTTGTCCCAGGTCAGCCCAGGTTAGAAAGTCGAGGATTTACTGTCACCCCGAACGATCTGTCGCAAGGGAAGCCAGGCGGGTCACAGTACCTTAAGTGGGAAGGAAGCTCCAGCGGGGGCAGTTGTTCCTGGCAGCGGGTGCAAGTTGGTGTTTCGTCCAGAGAAAGAGGAGGTCTCGACGTGGAGGAAAGATGAAGGTCGTTGCACTGCCAGGGAAGAAACCAGCCGCGGAGTTCTTCGGTTAAAAGGTACTACCCTTTTACTCGCGGTAGTGGTAAATCATGGTATTCTGGTTGCCGGGGTGCTTGGCACGGGCAAGGCGGCCACGAGATGCTCCAGGAAGGCAAAAAGAAGGCAAAACTGGTTATCCCCACCAGTCAAAGGAAGAAGACTCTCCGGACTGGAGATCCCCTCTGTCGTCGGGAAAAGTGGTGAGACGGTTCAGCAGGGCTCCACCGGTGGTGTCGTCATTGCAGGACGGCTCAGCTTCTCCCTCCTCGGATTGTTAGGTCCTGTGGCGACTTCTGAAGTTCCAGTCCCCAAAGCCCTGCTTTTATGCAGCAAACCCCCATTCATTCAGCCTAGCTGTCAATCAAACATGCTAAGTGGTGAGCCGGCCGGCTCACCACTTGGGCCAGTCACACAAGAGTGCAACGTGAGTTGCCAAGGCAACTCAGTCCAGGGTGCCTAAACCCCCTCCCACACCCCCTGTGGTACCCAGACAGAGTGGCACCACTTTTGGAGGCTTCTGTGGAGAAGCCCGCCAAAAAGTGGAACAAAGGGCTCGACTTGGGTTGGAGTCACAGAAGAAAACACAAACGCCATATTAGAATTGAGTTCTGGTAAAAAAATACCAACCAGTGAATTAATATTAAATAAATAAACCGGCGGTATGTTCGAGGCTATAGGAATTAAATAATTAAAGTTGGTAGCCTCGAACAATGGGAAAATCCCATAGAGATATATTCGCGGTCGAATATAAAAAGTAGTATCAACTGCCACCAGCCAAAACTCGATCAGGGGGGACGGAGACGTGCCCCCTCAAACAACAGACCGCGGGGCAATTGAATTGCCCCGACCAGTACGTCCACAATATGATGGTTTGTACTGGTTTCTGTTCATAATTTGGGACTAGTAAAGCCAATGGAGACAGTAGTCAGTCCCAGGGTATGGAGTCTATATTGGGGGGTCGCTACGACACCCCCTGGGTTACGGCACGGAGGGTGCTGTGTAACCCACATCAAAAACACATGAAACCCTATGGAGTAAAAGACCCCATATCCCATAAACCAGATGGAAAGACAAAGGACCTCATGATCCATGATATGCTGGTCCTCAAACAGATGTTTGAAGAATTTGCATCTCATCTCAATTAGTGCAGGACATTCAGCAATTAAGTGTTTTAAAGTCTCCAACTGTAATGATTCTTTACAAAATCTACAATCTCCATTCATCGTCATTTTACGCATAAGGCAAACTTCATTTGAGAGACAGATGTTCAACCTTATCCTCAAGTAACCAAATCTATTTTTTTGGATTCGGAAATTTCACCAA
The DNA here is from genome assembly GCF_040938575.1 of Ambystoma mexicanum. Lineage (NCBI taxonomy): Eukaryota > Metazoa > Chordata > Amphibia > Caudata > Ambystomatidae > Ambystoma > Ambystoma mexicanum. Next base: position 991,435,080 of record NC_090921.1, read on the forward strand.
ATATTGCTCTATTTTGTGTAATTCCTTGATAGCATAGGGTTGTGATTTAAATATTCTTAGTTTTGCACAGGCATTTCTGGTCTTTATCCAGTCCAACAATTTCTTTTTGGCTCTTTTAGGATTATTTATTAGAAGCTCCTCATCAAGAGCAACTTCAACCATTAGAGACTGTATCCACTTTCGCCATTTTATGATTGTTATCTGTGTTTAACATAAATTTTCCCATTATGAACATTACACCATTCCTTTCTGTGACCATTAGATACTTCCGATACAGGCACAGCACTTTCCATAAATAAACCGCATACAAAGATACTAGCCCCAATTCATGGCGTATCAAGCATATTGATACTGTCACAGGTAATCCACAAATTGATTTCCAAAATTCGCCTTCCATTTTAGCCCATATTGTCTTTCTCATGATGTTTCTTGTTTCCGTAGCATAAGTCAAAATGGGGGCAACCTTCTGTTTATAAAAAATCACTGCTGGAATCAAAGAAAACTTCCCATATTTAGCCTGTATGATTTTCGTTTGGTGTATCCCAGTTGACACTTTTTGTTTCAGAACTCTCAGGAAAGGTTTGTCACCCAAGTCATTATTAAATTGCAGGCCTAGATATTTATACTCAGAAACTAGTTCAATTTCAACATCCTGGATGGTCCATCTAACCTTTTGCTGAGGACCATTTTTCTTCTGGCCTAATACCATAATTTTACATTTAGCTTGATTTATTGTCAAGAAATTTGCCTTTGTATATTTGCTTAAGGCTGTCAATAGGTTATTCAAACCCACTGGAGTCTTGGTCAACACCACCAGGTCGTCGGCATAAAACAACCAAGGGATAGGATGACCCCCTATTCGTGGGGCATCAGCTCTACAGTTCATGAACTCTTGACGCACCGCGGCCATAAAGAAGTTGAAAAGAGTACTAGCCAGGATGCACCCCTGCTTGAGACCTCTAAATGTTGGAATTGGATCTGACCGTGTTCCATCGGAGGCTAGTCTCATTTGTACAGTTGTTTTTGAGTGCAATTCCTTTATCCAGTATATTAAAAACTCTGGACACTTTGCCTCCCACAGTTTCCTTATCAGCAGTTTCCTGCACAGTGAATCAAACGCAGCCTCGAAATCAATAGAGGCCAGGTAGATTGTTTGATTTTTCCATTGTTCCAGGCCCTTAATGATTTCCAGGATGTGTAAATTAATGGCCGTTCCCATTCCAGGCATAAAACCAGTTTGATTTGGGTCCCTTATTTCTTCATCATTCAACCATTGATTCAAGTCTCTTAGCAATAATCTAGCAGAAATTTTACTTGGTATGTCTAGCAATGATAATGGTCTATAATTGGCCGGATTTTCATTGTCCCCTTTTTTGTAGATGGGTATTGTAATAGATTTCCCCCAAGAAGATGGCATACATCGAGTACTCACTATTTTCCTAAAGTTGCATAAGAACATTTTGGCCCAAGCTAATGGGTGTTGTTTAACCATAAAATTAGATAAGCCATCTGGGCCCGGCGCCTGGGAGGTTGATGATTTGGATATTTGAAACAATATATCATCCAGGTCAAAAATAAGATCTATTGTTTGTCTGCACTTAATCGGAGTGTAGACCTCTTCAAGATTGATGTCCGCATACAGGGACTTATAGAATGAGGCCCACACTTCTTGAGGTATCGGATTTAACTGATGGACTGTTTGTACCTTGGAGTGTGTAAAATTCAACAGAGTCCATATCTTGGCTGAGTTCTTGGATTTTAATTTTTGTAGCATATTCTCTGCATCTTGTTGGTATACAGAGCATGTTTAGATCTTAACCAGTTTTTATACTTGCATTTCAAAGATTTAAGTATAGCTCCTCCACCAGTGTGGTTCAAAAGCATTACCTGCCTTTTGTCTCTACGATATTGCGCTTTGCGCAGTGAGACGTCGGAGTCATATGAGTGCAAGGTCATTTTGCTAATTTTCTTTATTGTTGACAGCAAAGATCTGCATTTCTTCCACATATGAACACTCACTTAAATTCCTTGCATTCACTCTCTCATTCTCACACCTTTCCAAATTAGATTTAAACATATATAATGATTTAGGAGACCACTTGGATCTATTAAACGCAGTATTCAGAGTTAAATTTGTTGGCAAGGATTTTTCATGTTGTTTTTCATGGAAAGACCAAGACCAATGCATAGTTTGTATGTCATGGTCACTTATTTGTTGAGGTATAATTAAGAACTCTGAGATGTTATTAAACAGGTTCCTATCCACAAATGTATAGTCAATCATGGCGACTTGAGCCCCACGATGCCAGGTATTTTGTTGTGGAATATCTCCAACTTTGGCACCGTTCAGTTTGAAAAGTTGGCGCTCATCCATTATAAAATTCCATTACATCAGCACAGGCCTGTAAACAACAAATCATCTCCAGGACGACGGACAAAGCCGGTAGCAACACTCAGGACCGCCCATGTCATCACGCAGTATGATAGGCACCCAATCACAAGCCCACGCTCAGTACGTGTAACCATGACTACGTTTCTGCCTTCAGGAAATGCAGAGCTACAGTGAGCTTCAAAGGCAAAAGCACTGCCACACCGACAGGAAATGTTCTACCCACAGAGCCTGGGGACATGAGGGAGGCATCTTCGCAGGGTGATTAGATGGGTAACGGTAATTCCCTGGAATCTTAATTGGCGCATAGGCCAACCCCCGTTCACCCTGTAGAGACAGGCCACGCACCAGCCACGACTTCGGACATTACCGCTTTGTCAAAATGCAAACAGAATACTTAGCAGTAACTCCCACCGGGAAGCACAATCTTGAAACCCATTAGCTACAAATGGCTGAGCATTTGCAGCAATCTTTAGTCTCCGTTTCTTTTCTTTCCAGTTGAGGAGTAGTACACACTGAGGACTTGCCTCCCTTCACGTTCGTGGATTCCAACACGGATGGTCATTACACTAGTGACACAGGTAAGACCCGTGTGCAACAATGCCCCCCCACATATGTATTCAGATAACATACAGTTTGCAGTATTAAAATTCACACAAACTATTCACAGTGGTTCCTTTTTCCGCACAGCTACAGCTAGACGCCATTGCTGGCCTCACAGCTGGAGCAAGGGATGTACTACAACTATCCATGCTAGTTCAGCTCTGTCCACTACCAGGAGCCACAGATCACTAAGACTAAAGGTGAATATATTGCCATGTCCTCCAGCTCAGTGCATTAAGTTACATATCCCCGTATTAGGAGGGTAGACACTTATGGCACTACCTTTCTCTCCCCCCTTGTTTTATATTTTCTCGTTACAAGAGAACCAGATCCACAGGAACCAAGCATGCAGGCTTACAGCGACTCACAGATCCACACCACTCCTGCTAGGTTGTGAACATCTCCAGAGCCCGTTTTTTGGTTTCCTACTATGGCCGGCCCAGGAGCCTGGGATTCAGTTCCCGGCACACAGCAAGTAAAGCCGGTAACTAGAGCTTCTTAACTTAGTTGTGCTATGCTTAGTAATTACAAGCATTTATCTATAGATCCACTCATACTACCTTCATGTATTCCTCGCAGGGTCTTTCAATAGGATGCCCTGAAGAAGGCGGTAACAGCAACTACAGTACCCGCCGAAACGTGAAGACAGCAAGGGAACCACACCTGACAAATTCGAGTCTCGAGCCAGTTCCCCATTAGAGTTAGTCACTTATTATTTCACGTTGGCAAAAACAAAGATATCTTGTACTCTAAAGACCCAGACACAAGACCTCAAATACTACTAGACCAGGAGGACAACTTAGTAATTCCTGGAACAAAAACCAAGGACTTTACACCTGGAAATGGTTATATGCACTCATTGAATATGTATTCAAGCCATGTTATAAGCATTGAGTTTGCAGTAAGAGGGGATGCAAGCACGAATGAATGACTGTGTCTCTGACCATTTTGTTAGAATCTTTGAATTTTCTTTTTTGAACTTTCCTTTTCACTAAAGTCAACAATGATTATAATTGATAGATAGTCAATATTTTGTTTAAGGCTTCCAAAGAAGAATGAGATTTGATTTATACTTTAACTGAATTGTTTTAAGTTCTTTCGATTTAATCTATTCTGCATGATACAGCTTCATCCTTGTATTGTATGCATCTTTCAATTGGTTTTCTCCTTAATTAGAACATGTTTATTTATTTATTCACATGAAAACATTACATTTATTTGTATTTTTCATTGAGTTTATTCAAATTTGTTGATACATGTCACACATGTAAGAGAAATATGACTGGCTGGTCATAGATGTGTTGTCCATAAATTGCTACAAATTAGAAGTTAGGACAAGCAAGGAAGAAATCAGGCATCCATAAACCAGTGGAGTATCTGCACTCAGTTATATTGCACTTTGTTACAGATAGGGGCACACATCTTTTTGATGAACCTGGAAGGCATACTGCCCTCGGTAGAACTGTCAGTAATGCTGCGTGAAAGCGCCCCCTCGGACATGATGCCGGTAGTAGGGCATTGCCCCTCGGGAGTAACCCCGGTAAAAGAACCTTGCGGTCCCTCAGCACTGGCACCGGAAGGATCCGGAGACCCCTCTGCCGTAAGGCCGGTAGCTGGACTAGCCTTGTAAGTGTGCTGGTTCGAGAATCTGAAAGGTTCCTCCAGGCCAGGCGGTTCCTTGGGAAGGAGTCGCCCTTACAGGGTGCAATGGTAAATAGAGGCCTTGCCTTTGGCCTCGAACAATGTTTGACAAAGTCCTTTAGGTCCTCCGAGGTGACTTCTGTAAGAGCTTCCTCCACCTAGCTAGCCTGTACTTCAGTGCACATAGAGTCAGTGCATTGCACGCAGAACAACCTACACAGCCGTGGTCAGGGATAAGGCAGCAGAGGCAAAGGGCGTGGGGGTCAGACGTGGGGAAGAGACCCTCGCAGGCTGGACACCTGCTGAAGCCCGCTGAAGTCAACATGCGCCGGGGAGGAGCATGGCGTCGGAGGACCAAGTACCTATTTAAAAGAAAAAGACAAAGATGGAATAATATCCAGGGAAGAGCGCATGGTATTACATGGGCAAAGCAAACCCAGGAGCGCTAGTGAAATTGGCCCATTCCCGTTGACGCGGAAAAGGGGACTGAGGAGTGGTGCCGGTGGGCGGAGTCAGGCGAGCGCATGCTCCCAGGGCCGCTCCCCCACGCACCTCTACATGTAATGGGGAAGATTTTTCTGGTGAAAAAGGTTCCGTCTCCCGTCCATCGCGAGGGACGCCCATACATGGAGGAAAGGAGACGGAATGTAAGAGTAAATCTTTTTTATTGTTTTTCAGCACAACCGTACAAACATACATTCACTTCCTTACAGTAATATGTTTTGACTGTGTTCAGTCGTTTAGCAGCCATGTAAACAGTTAAGTTGGATCACATTTTGTCACCACCCAACCATCCCTCAATATCTCCAAAGTCTTTTTAGTCTCTTCCCTCTTCCCATTTCCCCATATTTTAGTAGCTTTCATTGGACAAACTTGTGCCATATATTCTGTGCCCCACTGCTGTACAGACATCTATATCAGCGACCCATTGGACCAAGGCTGGGCATTTTGGTGATCCCCATCATTGGGCTATGTTGCGTTTTATCAGTCCTACTGTTGTGGACAAGAACAGCCTTTCCCACCTATTAGTGGTTTTTATGTCCGGGATGCCCAATAGCTGTGTTTTAGGATCAAGTGGTATTGTTCTCCCTAGAATAACAGCTAATTTACCACAGCATTGTCGCCAGAAGCTTCTTATCCGAGGGCATTCCCACAGAATATGTATGAAGGTGTCCTCCCGCTCCCAGCACTGTAGACAATTCGGATCTGGGGCCGTTTCCACCTATACAATGCAACCGTGGGGTAATAGATTCTGTGGAGAATTTTAAGTTGTATCAAGCAGAGCCTGGAAGCAATCGCAATCTCTTGCGGGTACATTAAGACCTGTATCTGTCATGGCCACAGGTCTCAGACCACACAAACCACACCATCTAGTGATGGGGGCAATGGGTCACATGACTCACTTATGTCCCTTTGGGGCCCTGGCTGGACTCAGTCATGGTGCCTTTGGCGCCAGGCTCATATAGAGATGTGAGCAGGAACACGTTATTTCAGTGCAGGAGTGCTTTTATTTTACAAGAACTTTCCAGGAGCTGAAAGCCTTTATTCCAGAGAACATCCTCATGTGCTGACTCATCGGGTGTGGCAGGCAGGCTGAACTTGGTGGTCGTGGCTTCAGAAGCTCAGCTATATTAGCTGCTCCATCCTTAAGGCCGGTGCTTCGCCTTACTGTGCACTTGCATGCAACGTGATGCTCACCGCCGCTTGGACCAGTTTACTTACCTTTGAAACCAGGCGCTCTCCTGCATACTCACCTCCAGGAAACCAGTACTTCATCGCTTCATCTGCAGACTCATCTCCTGACATCCAGTGATCTTGATCCCAGCACCGCACGCCGCATCCATGAACTTGGGCCCTGTGAAGAAGAAGAAAGATAAGGTTAGAACATCCGTCCTAGGGCCGCACCGCATTTGAACCCCGCGCACGCCCTAGTTAACAATTTACCAGCTACTGTACCGCTGCTGCTTCGTTCCTCGTTCCCTCCGGCTGCCGCCTCGAGCTCTGCAGCTTCTACCGGGGCAGCAACATCACCTGCAAGGAAAGAAAGCAAAAGAGCAAACATCAAAAGCAGAACGGACAGAAATACAAGACAACAAACTTTACAATACAACAAAAACAGATGAGGAAAGACAAAGGCAAACAGGAACACTTACCTGAAGTATAGTGGCGTAGTCGCAGCAGGACTGGACTACCACGTGCAAGGGACCAGTGAAGGAACTCGTCCAGATCATACAAGCACCCCTGCCAGAAGCAGCAGGACGAGTGCTTGCCAAAACTAATCAACAGGTGAGCTTTCCAGGGACAACACATCCAACGGGTACCACTGTTTGGGAGAAGGGGTCTGGAAGGGGATCAGGCACACAAGCTAGCATACTCACGTCCCCTATTCTCCACGCAGGAGCAGTTCCGAGCCGCATCACCTATTACCACCAGTCACCACATAAGCGCAGAGGGTGAAGTCGGACCCGAGCGACCTCACCCCCGGGAGGGCTGCAACTGTGCCCCAACGCCTGCGCAGAGACCAGGTGAGCGTAATAATATCCAGTCTCCTGGATCGATAGCACCTAATGTCGTGTTTCCCATCTTAATTTAAGATTGATCAGCTCTGCAGTGGTAAATGCCATTATAGCGTTATATAGGCTGGAAGTGACTCTGGTGGGTATGCGTTCTATTAGGAGGTTACGCTCCAAGGGTGTGCAATGAGGCACGTCAGTGAGTGCAGGCAAATGTCCCCCCAAGGCATGGGTAAGTTGCATATAATGATACTGCTCAGTATTCGGGAGCCCAAACGTCTGTTGCAGTGTTTTGCAGTGTTTCGAATGGGGCTATATTTCCCTCAGTGAGAATGCCCGCCACTTTGGTGACTCCCGCTTCCACCAACCTTGGCCATGCCGTAAATTTCCCAAGTTCTGTGAGAGTACCATTGTACCAGAGGAGTTGCATCGGGGTCACCTATTTCTCCACCCAATATGTGTGTGTGCTTTCTTCCAGAGTATGGCGATATGCGCTGCCATCGTCTGTGGGGGAGGTCTATCGAGGTTCTGATGGATTTTATCAAGTGGCGATGCATTCTGGCCTCCCCTGAACTCGGCCCTAATGTGTGGCAATTCTCAATTACTGTGAAACAGATAGCTAACCACTGCAATTTGGCTCACCCAGTAGAAGGAGCAGAGGTGTGGCACCCCTATACCCCCCTCTCAGACCGATCTTTGTAGCATAGCGATACCTAGAGCGATACACGGCTGTCCGACTCCCCATATATGTTTTCGAAGGAGACCTTCTATTTGGGCAAATTCGTAATCGGGGATCCAGAGCGGGGCGTTTTATAGCACATATAGGAAGAGTGGTAGTGCCATCATCTTGAAGAGCTGCCCAGCAGCGTCAGGGGCAGGAGCATCCAATGTCGGACATCATCTGTAAGGCAATCGGTAAGTGGATGTAGGTTACAGGGTATATAGTCAGAGAGATTCCTAGATATCAAGATCCCCAGGTAGCGGAAACCTTCACGTTCCACCTGGTATGGGCAACCTATGGGAATAGCGTTCTCTGTGCCCTTCACCGGGAAGAAAACAGATTTCCCCCAATTGACCCTCAGCCCACTAAACTCACCAAAGCGTGCCAGCATCTGTGTTACCACCAGACATGATCGGGCTGGGTCACCTGGATATATCAGAAGATCATCACCGTAGAGGGATACTCTATCCTCCCCACCTTTCGGCCAGCTGAACCCTTTCCATGCATTGACCTGCCAAAGCCATTGGGCCAGAGGTTCAATTGCCAGTGCAAAAGGAGGGGAGACAGGGGTCACGCCCGTCATGTCCCTCTGCCCAGTGGGAAGGATCTAGAGGGCCATTCGTTAACCCTGACTTCGGCATGCAGGGCTTCGTATAATAGCTTCACCCAACCCAGGAAGGTCTCATCGAACCCCACTTGCTGCATTGTCTCCAAGGCTTTCCCATATCACCGAGTCAAAAGCCTTTTAAAAATCAATGGTTAGTCAGGCAAGTGGTGTGTCGAGAATGGGAGCCGTTCCATGAGCAGGTGGAGACGGTGTATGTTAATTCGTGTCGACTTGTGTGGCATAAAGTTGCATTGATTGGGTGGACCAAGAAGGAGATGGCGGATTGTAGTCTGGTAGCGAGAAGTTTGGCGAGAATCTTGGCCTCCCCATCGATGAACAATATTGGCCTATACGAGGTACATACTTCCGGTGGTTTACCTGGTTTGGGGATGGCCACCACAATGCTGGCCATACGCATATCAGGAGGAAGGGTGCCCTGTTCTTTGGCATGAAGGAACATCTTTTGAAGGGGGGGTTGCCATCCTATCTCCACCTAATTTCTTCCAGGTCTCCACCAGTAGGCAATTGGGACCCAGTGTTTTCCCAGAATGCAGTTGGCAATGGCCCCCGCTATTTCTGTTTCGGTGAGATCTCCATCTAGTTGTGCACAATGCTGTTCGGACAATTTGGGGAGCGCAATATCATCTAAAAAGGAAAGATCCACCGGGGAAGATGGGGCTCGGTAGAGATCAGCGTAGAAACAGGCAAATGTCTCTGCTATGTTGGGGTCCAACTGGGCCTGTTCATTCTGTGCGTTTATGACCTCCCTGACATGTCAGTGTCCCTCCTCTCCAGCCAGGCCAACATCTTGCCTGCTTTGTCACCTTGTTCGTAAATACGAGCTTTTGATTCCCGATGGGCATGCTTGGCGTTGTCCATCGCGATGTTTCGGAGGCATTCTCTGGCTTTGAGGAGGCAACAGTGTGTTTCAGGGGTGGTATTTAGGATATATTTAGCCTCCCATTCCTCTGCCTCCCCCTCTGCATCTATCACTTTCTGCAACTGTTCTTTCTTTTTATTGGATGTCAAGGAGATTATTTCTCCTCTAAGCACTGCCTTATAGGCCTCCCACAGTACTACAGGGCTATTGACTGTGGTAGAGTTAATTTCAAAGTATTCAGTAGTTATTTCTGTTATATGTTCAATGAGTTTGGGGAAGTCAAGATAAAGGCGTTTAGCCTCCACATCTTGGGGGGGGCAGGTCTGTCCATGCATAGCTCCATGACCAGGGGCGAGTGATCAGAGATGCCTCGGGAAAGCAATTCCACAGTACTTACCCTATATGCTTCTGGGGTCAGGAGAAAAAAATAATCCAGTCTGGATAAGGAGGTGTTGGCTCCCGAGTGGAATGTGTAACCTCTGTCCACTGGGTGAAGTTCTCTCCATGTGTCACAAAAGCCAAGAGCTGATGCAAATGTTGCTAATCTAGTGGGAATGTTTGGGTTTCGGTTACAGATATCGTGCAGTCTAGTGTGTTGTTCATCACGTCATTGAAGTCACTCCCTAGGATCCACATATCTGGCTGGTGCCTTGCCACCAGGGTTGTTATTTCGTCCATAAGTTCCTCTCTGAGTCCCGGCGGGACCTATACGGGTAGAATGGATAATGTTTCCCCCCAGAACGTGCCTTGTATTACCACATAACGGCCCCTGGGGTCTTGCTCTACCAAAAGCAGAGTAAATGGAAGGTGCTTGTGTATTAGGAGCAAGACCACCCGGGATCCCATAGTATACCCTAAGTGGATTGCAGTACAATAGGTGTTCTTCGGAAAAGGATAGAGGTTGTGCCAGCGAGATGTGTCTCGGTAAGGAGGGCAATGTCAGTGGGATGCTTATTAAGGAATTGGGTGACAAGACGCTGCTTGATTCCGGAGCCCATGCCGTTCACATTCCAGGTGAGGAGTTTGAGGGATTTGCAGGGATTAGTGGTCCTTAATAGAACTTGTGTGCATGCCATGAGTGGTATATGGGAATTAGGATCGTATAAATTATGTTAGGTGGCTGTGTGATCTGAAGAAGGCGGGTGAATGTATTGGGTTTCTCTAGCAAGCTCACAGCAAACTCAAACAAACAAAACTCAACAATCCTCTCACACAATTCCCTTCCCCCTCCAAAACACAAATGAGTCCAGCAGTGCAGGTATAACATTTCTGGTGGGGGTTGTGCTGGCCCGCTCAGCTTATCTTCCAAGCGAGGCTAGCACAGTGCTTCACTGCGTGCAATGTAGGGGTCATGTGCTCCGTGAGCAAGTATCTGGTTGGTACCTTAATCCTTTCGCTCAGAGTTTGACAATCAGGCTAGGGTTGGACATCGGTGTTGGGTCACTGGGCGGCCCCATTCAACCACAGAGTTTTAAGGCACTTTAATGCGTTGGTTTCACAGTGACACAGGTTGTATCTGCATCGAGTCATATCATCAAGAGCAGTTCCTGATTCGCTGACAGCTTGGTCTTGTTCAGCCTAGTCGTTGTCCATGGGCGGTAGCCGATCCGGTTCATGGTCCTGCGGTGGCTAGCCCTTCAGAGGGTCCTCTGTGCATGGTCTGGGCCTGTTGTGTTGTTCGTTCCCGTCTGGCCTCCAGTCGCCTTCCAAGTTCTGCTCTGTCCATATCCATGCCTCACGGGGATCCGTTAAGTGTATTGTGGTGCCTTTATGATACATTTTCAGTTGGACTGGAAACATCAAGCCGTACTTAATGTTTAAGGATTGCAGACGGTTCTTGAGCTGGTCGAAAGATTGTCTAGCACGCTGCACCTCTCTGGTGTAGTCCAGAAAGAAGGCGATGCAGGAGCCATTGTACGTAATTGACCGCTTGGTCCGGGCCTTTTGAAGAAGTGCGTCACAGTCTCTGTAATTTAACAATTTAGTGATGACTATGTATGGTGGGGCGCCTGGAATTGGTCATCTCATCGGCATGCTATGTGCCTGTCCAATAGAGAAGAAGTTCGAAAATGTCTTGGGCGCAAACTTATCTGCCAGCCATTGTTCTAGGAATAGCTCCATGTTTTGACCTCCCGATTTTTCCGGGAGGCCCAGGATGCGGACATTGTTTCGTCGCAATCTGCCCTCTCTCTCCTCCACCCACTCCTCCATCGTCTTCAGGCGTGTCAAGACCCTCGTTATTTGGTATTCCATATTTCGGAGGCTGTCTTCCGTTCCTGAAATGCATTGTTCAGCTTCCCCTGTATGCAAGGACAGTTTCTGGAGATCATAGTGCAGGACAGATACGTCTGCACTAATGCTGTCCATCTTCATTTCCATAGAGGTGCGTGAGCTGGCAATGGTGTCCATGACATCCTTCAAAGAGATGGTTCCATCTGCGTCTGCTGTATCGTTGGGCGTTGTTTGAGCAGTAGGGGATGTTGTTGTAGGAGTTGCATACTGCTCCATCCTGCTCTGGGTGGATGCCTTCTTCAGCTTGTCGTTTACCATGTTGAGCCTGCCGTTGTCAGCAGGTAACTGAGTCAGTAGCACACTGTTAAAGCAGGTACCTGCGGCTCTCGAGGAGATTCAGTGGTAGAGGTATGCAGTATCGCAGGATGTTGTCAAGTTTGTGGGGTGCTGCGTGTCATCCGCTGATGTATGTCAATTGTACCGGCCATAGAGTGGGATCAATAGCACCAGGGGATCCACAGAGCACCAGCAGGCACGACCAGGGTAGGAGTATGTCTGCATCCGGGGTAACCACCACAGATACTCACAGTTTCAACCTTGGTGCACTCCAATGCTTCCCATTGTTGACTGCTGGGGGGTGGGGGGGTTTCTCCTGTTGGCTACAGCAAGTCGGTCAGTGTCGCCCCACCTCAGTTGCTTGGAGGTCCACATTATGCCTGCAGGGTAACGTGTTGCCAGTACCTTAGTATTTGTTGCGCTTGTGGAGGTTTTAGCACATAGCTTCTGCGTTTTTCACCCCGTTGGTCTGTGGGTGTAAGTAGTTCCCTGGCGGAGTGACAGTGTCTGTCCGCCCAGTGTATTGTAGGTTAGGGAAGGGGGGCAAACACTGGTTGTGCGCTATGTCGGGGTACAGGAGTGTGTGCGAGAGGGGCAGCTGCTGCCTTGTCCGCCCCAAAGCAAAGCAGTTCTCTCGTTGCTCCAGCATCACACTTGATAGTGCCATAGCAGTAGGAGGCTGGGTATTCCTGCTGTATTCTGTTATGAGGTCTGCCACTTTAACATTGAGACAGCATTTCAGGCTTTATGCTTGATATTGCAGTGCTAGTGCAGTGTCTTATTATAGTGGGCGGTAGAGTTTATTAGTGGCTGTTGATCGTGATTGCTCCGTCCTATGGTGGGGTGTTTGCACTCCGATGAGTCAACCTGCTCATGTGCACAGCTCGTGCATTACTAGTATGCAGGCAGTTCGTCCCCTCAATATCCCACGCAGTGTGCACCACCAGAACCGAGGTGGATGCAAGTTTGCTCCTATAATGGGACACGCTTCAGTGTTTTGGCAGTGTGCGCATCATCCTTGTCGTCAAATAGGTGGATGACAAGTTGGTTGCCACCGACCGATGCGGGCCAGTGTTACACTCACCTGGTTCCCACGGGGACGTCGATCTGGACCGGCCTGGTGCCACGTAGAGCCGAGATGACTGACTGGACTCCCCCACTTACTTCGTTTGTCGGCTCGTATGAATATCTTTCGGCAAAGGAGAAAGGGAATTAACCTCCCGTAATTCGAGCGTTAACCCACCTTCCACTCCCGTTGTCTGCCCACTGACCACTCCCGATGTTCCCTCTTGTTCTCACCTGATGGTTTAGAAAGGTGGGCTCTCCATCCTGCATCGAGCGCAGGGGCGCGTAGACGACCAGTTACTTCACTGGCGTGGAGGAATTGGTGAGTTCCAGTATTGACTCTAGGATCCAATAGTTTGTAAGAGTTCAAATGTCTAATCTTCACTCTTTCCGATTCCTTGTAGGTTGCGGACTTAACCACCACGAAGAGTCCAAAGGGCAGTTGGTGAGAGTCAGGTAAGTCTATAGTGGTTTTCCCCTTAGGGGCCGGGGTACGGCGATGATGCGCCGACCGAGATGAGGTGAGTACCCCCCGTGGTAATCTGGTAAGTCTTTGGAGGTAGTTTGTATTGCCCTTTTGCATTCCCGTGCTCACCTGGCTTTTCTTGTCCCCTTAGATATCGGAGAGCGGTGTGGAAATGCTGAGCCTGCGATGGAGTGAGGAAAAGCTGCACTGAATGGTGAGTGCAGCGCGGCGCTGCGAGGTGCGTGACGATGCGTGTGCGATGACTCCTTCTTCAAGATCGACGGCGCGATGGATCAAGAATTCAGGTAAGGTTTCAAGTTTTAACCTCTTCTCCTTCTTTCTTTTCGTTTCCAGGTGGTCCAGGACTGAAGCGGGCGTGGCTGAAGACTGGAAGATGCTGGAGGCACGGTGAGCGTTACGCTGCTGAATGCAGAATAACGCAAAGCATGTGTGGCTGTCCGGGCGTGGTTTAAATAGCCTAGGAAAAAGTCCCAGGTAAGTATTCTTCCACAGCCCCCACCCGAGTAAAAAGTAGTCCCTTAGGTAAAATAGTCCCTCCTAAACCCCATTTGGCTTGTGGCTTCGTGCAGCATGGTCTGCACCAGGTGAGTATGCAGCATGGTCTGCATTAGGTATGTTTTCTGTAATGAGCCTGGCACCAGGACTGACTTTATCCTTATGCGCCAGGACTGCACCGAAACAGCCCCTAACTGGGGGTTTTGGGCATGCTTCAAATGGCATGATGCCTGCTTCCGGGGTTGCTGGGCCTGGTCTGGCTTCCCGGGGGCATGCATCATGACAGCACTCCCCCTCAAGACCCCTCCTAAAGTCGTTCATCCCCCTGGCCTTGGTTTGTTAGGAAATTCTCAGTGGAACCTCTTCACTAATTGAGGTGCATGCACGTGGTCACTAGGTTCCCAAGACCTTTCCTAAGGACCGTAGCCTTTCCAGTCGATTAGATAAAAGATTTTTGATCTCACTTTTTTTGAGTCCAAGATGCTCTTAACCTCAAATTCGGGCTCTCCGTCTATGAGGATGGGGTCTGGAGGTTTGGTTAGTCTTGTTCCAGGTTGTACTGGCTTCAAAAGGGATACGTGAAAAACGGGATGAATCCGCATATGAGCAGGTAGGTCCAACTTGACAGCCACCGGGTTAATGATGGCCTTGATGGAGTAAGGTCCTAAATACCTAGGGTTAAAGGTCCGTGTTCCCTTGTTTGGGATGTGCTTAGTGGCCAACCATACTTAGTCCCCTATCTGGTATTGCGGTGCTTCACTCCTGTGCAGATCCGCATCTTTCTTGTATTTTTCCTTAGCCTTTCGCAAATGTGCAGTTGCTTCCTTAAAGGCTTGTGTAATAACAGTGTGGAGATGGTCCACCGCAGGCATCTCCAAGAGTCGGGGCGAATCAAGGTCCGAGGATGGTGTCCATAAATGGTAAAAAAAGGACTTTGTCCAGTTCCCGAGTGTACGGAATTATTGTACGCATACTCGGCAATCCAAAGAATGTCTTTCCAGGTACCCTCAGACTGATGTAGCATACAACGCAAGTACTGCTCAAGAGTCTGGTTGGTCCTCTCTGTTTGACCGTCGGTCTGAGGGTGGTGACTGGTGGAAAGCCTAACATCTATCTGTGCCAATTGGCAACATTTTCTCCAAAAATGCAAAATGAATTGACTGCCCCGGTCCGAAATCAACACGGATGGAAAGCCGTGTAGGCGAACAATGTTTTCAAGGAACTCTTTGGCCAAGACTGAAGCTGAAGGTATCCCTTTTAAAGGAATAAAGTGAGCCATTTTGGAAAAAAGGTTCCACAATAACTAAAATGGTGTTAAAGCCATTGCACGGGGGTAGATCTGTTATAAAGTCTAATGACAAGGTATGCCAAGGAGTGGGTGGGATATTGTAACGCTCACCTGACTCCCACTTCGCGCTGCTGTGACCTCTTCTAAGGTGATGCGCAGGGTTCAGAAGACGGACTGGACCAGGGCCCCAAATCTGGCTTGTCTGGCTCGCAGAAGTATCCTTCTGTAGCGAAAATAGGGGATTAACTGTCTGCGGGGTAATGCAATCAGCCTCCCACTTTCCCCTCTCACCCTCCTCGAAACCCTTCTGTGATTCCTCGTAGCGTTTCACCTTAGGGTCTGGAAGGACGAGCTCTCCATCCTGCTTCTGATGCAGGGGCGCGTTGGTATCCAGTTACTTCACTGGATTTTCGGATTGGTGGGAACCAAACTTGCTTGGCTTCCAGGTAAGTTTTTTGATAAGAGGTTCCCCTTGTGTCCATGCATCAATGTACTAATGCTAGTGTCTTTTTCCCCACAGGTAAAGTAGTTCCTTTCAGGCCTCAAGGAGGCCGGGATCCTGCAGCATGGTCTGCATCAGGTAAGTGCACCCAAGCACTTCCATAATGAGCCAGGCCCTATGGCGCCAGGACTGATGTCCTTTATGAGCCTGGCGCCACAGGGCCAGGACACTGTCCAAAGGCCCCTATATGGGGTTGCTAGGTCCTTCCTTGGGGACTGGATGTACACTTTCGGGGACGCAGGGCTTGAACCGGCTCCCCGGGAGCGGGCATCATGACAGCACCCCCTCCGCCCCCCAAGACCCCTCCCAAGGTTATTCCCTCCGGGGGTTTTGGTTTGTCTGGGAAGAGTCGGTGGAATTTCCTGACTAATTGAGGTGCATGCACATGGTCGCTGGGTTCCCACGACCTCTCCTGAGGTCCGTACCCCTTCCAATCAATTAGGTAGAACAGTTTTGACATCAACATTTTTGAGTCTAAAATGTTCTTCACTTCGAATTCGGGCTCCCCATCTATTAGAATAGGTTCTGGAGGTTTGAGTAGTCGGGTTCCGGGTACCACTGGTTTCAGAAGTGACACATGAAAAACAGGGTGAATTCGCATACTAGCTAGTAAATCAAGTTTAACAGCCACTGGGTTAATTATTGCCGTAATAGAATAAGGTCCCAGATATTTTGGGTTAAAAGTTCGAGGCCCTTTGAATGGTAAATGTCTGGTAGCTAACCACACTTGATCCCCAATCTGATACGGAGGTGCTTCACTCCAATGTAGATCAGAATTCTCCTTGTATTTTCTCTTGGCTTGTTGTAAATGCGTAGTTGCCTCTTTGAAGGCTTGGGTAATTGTAGAATGCAGATGTTCTACTGCAGGCATTCCGAGGTTCTGAGGTGAGTCAAGGTTTGAGGTTCGAGGGTGATGCCCAAACAAAGTATAAAAAGGACTGTGGCCAGTTCCAGAGTGTACCGAATTATTATATGCGTATTCGGCTATCCAAATAATGTCTTTCCAGTTGCTTTCAGATTGCTGTAACATACACCATAAGTATTGCTCAAGGGTCTGATTTGTCCTCTCGGTCTGACCATCGGTCTGAGGGTGGTGACTGGTCGATAATCTTACGTTGATCTGCGCCATTTGACAACATTTGCGCCAGAAGTGGGAAATTAATTGGCTTCCCCGGTCAGAGATTAGTATAGATGGGAATCCATGTAGCCGAACAATATTCGAGGAATTCTTTGGCTAGGACAGAAGCTGAAGGTAAACCTTTCAAAGGAATAAAGTGGGCCATTTTGGAAAACAAATCCACAATTACCAGAATAGTATTGTGCCCCGAACAAGGAGGCAGGTCCGTAATAAAATCCATTGGTAGGGTGTGCCAGGGTGCTGGCGGTATGTCTAGAGGTTGAAGGAGACCGGCTGGTCTTTTCTTTTGACTTTTATTTTGGGCGCAAACACCACAGGATATCACAAAAGATTTAACATCTTTTCGCCAAGAGGGCCACCAAAATTGTCGTTTCACCTTTTCCTCTGTCTTGGCAATACCGGGGTGTCCCTCTATTAATGCATCATGATAACCGGAAATAACTAGTTCGTGTAATTCCTTATGTGGCAGGAATAAGCGTCCTTGAAAATAAGGTAAACCATTATCTATGGTAAAGTCTGATCCCTTTTGTATCCAATCCTGTAAGGTTGTAGGGTCCAGGAGTTGTTTCACTCTGGCTTGAATGTCTTCAAGCGTCTGTAACGAAGTCATGCCTAGAATCCTCTGTTCGGGAATTATTGGTACTGGTTCTGAGTTTGTATCAGATTCTCCCATTCCAATTTGGGATAAGGCATCTGCTTTGCCATTCTTGCAGCCAGGTCGATAGGTAATCACGAAATCAAATTCAGCGAAAAACAAAGCCCATCGGAGCTGCCGTGATGACTGAGCCTTGGCGGTTTTCAAATACTGTAAATTCCGGTGATCAGTGATCACTGTGATGGTATGTCAAGCGCCAAGCAGATAATGCCGCCAGGCTTTAAAAGCGGACTTAATGGCTAACAGTTCTTTGTCCGTGATTGCATAATTAACCTCGGGTGCCGAGAATTTTCTGGACCAAAATGCTACGGGATGGAGTTGGTTGGTTTCGGGATCTCTTTGGGACAGGACAGCTCCCATGGCTAGGCTGGATGCGTCAGTCTCGACGACATAAGGGAGATCTGGATGCGGGTGTTTCAATATAGATGCGG
The DNA here is from genome assembly GCF_040938575.1 of Ambystoma mexicanum. Classification (NCBI taxonomy): domain Eukaryota; kingdom Metazoa; phylum Chordata; class Amphibia; order Caudata; family Ambystomatidae; genus Ambystoma; species Ambystoma mexicanum. Next base: position 991,453,063 of record NC_090921.1, read on the forward strand.
AGGTAAACTTAGCTTTTAAATCCTGAAAGGCCTGCTCGGCTTCTTCAGACAATTCCAAACGTTTATTTTTCCTCCAGAGTGCATTAATCGGTTGTACCACATGTGAAAATTCCCGGATAAACCTGCGATAGAAATTGGCAAAGCCGAGCATGCTTTGAACCCCTTTTACAGAGCTCGGTGATGGCCATTTGAGGATGGCATCCACATTTCTTGAGTCCATTCGGACTCCTTTGGGTGTCAGGATGAAACCTAGAAACTCGACTTCTGTGGTATGGAAAACACATTTCTCTAATTTAGCAAATAGTTTGTGTTGGCGCAGTTTTTCAAGTACTGCCCTGACGTGTTTTCTGTGATCAGATTCCGAAGAGGGGTACACCAGAATGTAATCGATATATACGACAACACAAACATCGATGAGTTCCCCGAAGGACATCATTCATGAAGTATTGGAAGGCAGCCGGCGCGTTACACAATCCGAAAGGCACCTGGTACTCGAACAATCCGTATTTAGTACGGAAGGCAGTTTTCCATTCGTCGCCTTCTTTAACTCGTACCAGATGATAAGCCCCCCGGAGATCTAACTTGGTGTATATGCAAGCGTCCTTCACCTGGTCAAGGAGTTCAGGGATCAGAGGCAGAGGATAACAGTTTTTAACCGTTATCCGGTTCAATGCGCAATAATCGATACAAGTTCTAAGGTTGCCTTCTTTTTTGGGCACAAAGAACAAAGCCGAGGATGCCGGGGACTTTGACGGGCGAATAAAACCATTAGCTAGGTATTGATCCAAATATTGTCTCAAATGCAGATTCTCAGGTTCGGTAAGGGCATAAATCCTGCTACAAGGGGGTTGTGCACCGGTCACCAGATCGATTTGGCAATCGTACGATCTGTGAGGAGGTAACGTGTTGGCCTGTTCCTTTTGGAAGACGTCCTGAAAGTCTTGGTATTCCGGAGGTAGTTGCATGGAGGCAGAGGTTACAGATGCTAGATTAATCTTCAGGTTTTCTGGGTAGCAGGTTTGTGTACAATCCGGGAAGGTTATTCTCTTAGCTCGCAAATCAATTCGAGGATTATGTGTCTCTAACCAAGGGATTCCAAGAATAACCTGAAACTGTGGAGCCTTGATTACATCAAACACAACACCTTCCCGATGGCCGTCGGGACCAATAAGAGTCACCTCAGTAGTGGAATGTGTTACCGGTCCAGAGGCAATTTCAATTCCATCGACTGTGGTGATGACATCTTTGCTGGTTTTAGGATGGAGAGGGAGGTTAATCCTAGAGACCAATTCACGATCCACATAGTTTCCAATAGCCCCACTATCGATGTATGCCTTTATTGCATGCAACCGCTTAGGCTGTTCTGCATCTACAAGAACCATTGGCACAATGAAATGCGAGGTCTGAGAGTTAGTTTTCAAGCTCGGCAAGCGGACCCCTACACTTGTCGGGCGAAGTCGTTTCCCGAAACAGAGTCTTCATGGTTATCAGCGGCTCCTACCGCCTTTCAGGGTGGTTTTGCCGGGCAATCTCGTAGAAAGTGTCCATAATTCCCACAATAAAGACATAATTTTAACTGCCGCCTCCTTTCACGTTCCTTTTGAGTTAAGGGTCCTTTAACCCCTCCAATTTGCATAGGCTCAGAGACATCAACTCCCTTGAGATTAGCATGGGTCTTGGCCAACACCCGGGTCTCAAACCTGGACCGATCTGCTTTTCTGTTTTGAAGTCTGTGATCCAATTGGACCACTAAGTCTATATACTCTGTGCATTCTTGGGGCGGATTTACAACTTGGGCCAAGACATCTTTAAGTTCTCCGCGTAGGCCTCGATAAAACAACGTGACTCTTTTATCCTCTGGCCATCCCGTTTCCACAGTTAGTCTATTAAAGGTTGCAATATAGGATAGGAGGTCCTGATTGCCCTGTCGCAGGGATAGAAGTTCGTCATCCCCAGCCTGCCCCTGAGAGTGTCGAGCAAATAACCTTTCCATGCTTGCTTGAAACCTTTGAAAATCACGGAGAATCGGGTCATCTTGAGTAACCAGTGGAACTGACCAATCGGCAGCGCAGCCGCTGAGATATGACAATACAAAGGCTACCTTGGTCTGATCATTAGGGAAGGCCACAGGTCTGCATAGGAAGTGCAAACGACACTGATTGATGAATACGGCGAATCGTTTGGGGTCCCCAGCAAAGCGTTCGGGTGGGGCCAGCGGCATGTTTCCAGGTAGATTAATCTGCACAGGGTTACTGGAAACCACAGGAGCGGGGCTCCCTCCGGAACCGGGTAGAGGAGTTTGCCCAGCTTGACCTTGCAAAAGCTGTCTGGCCAGGTCATCAGTTCTTTCCTTTGATATTATTAATTCCCTCCTGAGGGCATTAGTCTCTTGACGAGCGGCATGTACTTCGGCCCGTAATTCCCCCAGTAATTGGGCCAACTGATCAGTCTCAGAACTTTCCATAGCGCCTGGGTGGGAATTTGTAGGAAGGCTTCGCATTCTGTAACGCTCACCTGACTCCCACGGAGGCGCTGGCCTGGTTCGCGCTGCTGTGACCTCTTCTAAGGTGATGCGCAGGGTTCGGAAGACGGACTGGACCGGGCCCCCAAATCTGGCTTGTCTGGCTCGCAGAAGTATCCTTCTGTAGGCAAAAATAGGGGATTAACTGTCTGCGGGGTAATGCAATCAGCCTCCCACTTCCCCTCTCACCCTCCTCGAAACCCTTCTGTGATTCCTCATAGCGTCTCACCTTAGGGTCTGGAAGGACGAGCTCTCCATCCTGCTTCTGATGCAGGGGCGCATTGGTATCCAGTTACTTCACTGGATTTTCGGATTGGTGAGAACCAAACTTGCTTGGCTTCCAGGTAAGTTTTTTGATAAGAGGTTCCCCTTGTGTCCATGCATTAATGTACTAATGCTAGTGTCTTTTTCCCCATAGGGGCCGGGGGTACGGAATGCCGGGGAACAGGCACCGACCCGAGATGAGAGGTGAAATCCTTGTAGAAATCAGGTAAGTCTTTAATGAGCGTTTTTTGGTAATGTCTTTTCATTCGCTCATTAACGCTGATGTCTCTTTTTCCCCTGAGGGGCCGGGGTCCGGAAATGCCAGGATGCGGTGCAGACCCGAAATGAAGAGGGAATGAATCAACAGGTAAGTCTTAACATGGAGATTTAGCTTTCCTTATTCCCTTCTCTCTCTCACCATTTGTTCTGGCCTTTTTCTCCCTAGGTGCTGGGGCGTGACTGCGAATCCGGATGATCGCTGCTGAACATGGAGGCGCCCAGTAAAGGTGAGTGGAATGCGGCGCTGCAGCAATCGACGCGATAGTTTTCCTTTTCAGGGTTGTCGGCGAGATGTCTCCGGGATGCGGATTTAGCAGGTAAGGACTTTTCCTTCTTCTGTTCTCTTCTTCTCTTCCTTTGCAGGTGATTCAGAATGCTGGCAGGCGTGGCAGAAGTCAGGATGCAGGAGAAGACACAGTGAGCGTCCAGCTGCTAGATGCAGAACAACGCGAAGCATGTGTGGCTGTTCGGGTGGGGTTTAAATAGCCTTGGAAGAAGTTCCAGGTATGTATCCTTCCTCCAATCAGGTATGTATCCTTCCCCGACCACGCCCGGATGGTAAATTAGTCCCACAGGTAAAGTAGTTCCTTTCAGGCCTCAAGGAGGCCGGGATCCTGCAGCATGGTCTGCATCAGGTAAGTGCACCCAAGCACTTCCATAATGAGCCTGGCGCCTATGGTGCCAGGACTGATGTCTTTTATGAGCCTGGCACCATAGGCGCCAGGACACTGTCCAAAGGGCCCCTATATGGGGTTGCTGGGTCCTTCCTTGGGGACTGGATGTCCGCTTTCGGGGACGCAGGGCTTGAACCGGCTCCCCGGGAGCGGGCATCATGACAGATATCTAAAGGTTGCAATAGTCCAGCGGGTCTTTTCTTTTGACTTTTATTTTGGGCGCAAATGCCACAAGACATGACAAACAATTTAATGTCTTTGCGCCAGGTGGGCCACCAGAATTGTTTCTTAATTTTGGCTTCAGTTTTTGCAATACCAGGATGTCCTTCCAGTAAGGTATCATAGTACCGGGAAATGACAAGTTCTTGTAGTTCCTTTTGTGGCAGAAATAGCCGGCCTTGGTAATAAGGTAAATCATCGGTGACAGAATACTCTGGACCTTTCTTGGCCCAGTCCTGCAAGGCAATTGAATCAAAGAGCTGGTGGATCTTTTCTTGAATGTCCTCCAGTGAATGTATGGACGTCAGGCCAAGGATCCTTTGTTCAGGAATTATGGGTACAGGTTCTAAGGCTATTTCTGTTTCTCCCATTCCAATTCGGGACAAGGCGCCTGCTTTACCATTTTTACAACCTGGTCGATAGGTTATTACAAAATCAAACTCGGCGAAGAATAATGCCCAACGGAGTTGGCGCGAAGATTGGGCCTTAGCTGTCTTTAGGTATTGCAAGTTTCGGTGATCGGTGACGACCGTGATGGTATGTCTGGCACCCAGCAGATAGTGCCGCCAAGCCTTGAAGGCGGACTTGATGGCTAACAGCTCCTTGTCGGTAATGGCATAGTTTAATTCGGGAGCCGAAAACTTCCTTGACCAGAATGCCACTGGATGAAGCTGGTTAGTTTCGGGATCCCTTTGGGAGAGCACTGCTCCCATGGCTGAACTGGATTCATCTGTTTCCACTATGTATGGAAGCTCAGGGCGCGGGTGTCTTAATACAGGGGCAGATGTGAATTTTGCTTTTAACTCTTGGAAGGCGTTTTCGGCTTCCTCTGTCCACGCAAAGCGTTTATTCTTTCGCATTAGCGTAGTAATGGGATGCACAATGTGTGAGAAGTCCGGGATAAACCTGCGGTAGAAATTGGCAAAGCCAAGCATGCTTTGGACGCCTTTGACTGAAGTTGGCGAAGGCCAATTAAGAATTGCATCCACCTTACGTGTATCCATCCCGATTCCTCTCGGGGTCAGAATAAATCCAAGGAATTCCACTTCTGTAGTGTGAAAGATGCACTTTTCCAGATTAGCATACAGTTTATGCTGGCGTAACTTCTCTAGGACTGCTTGGACATGCTTTACATGATCAGATTCTGATAAGGAGTATACTAAGATATCGTCGATGTAAACGACCACACAAACATCGATGAGCTCTCGAAGGACATCATTCATGAAGAATTGGAAGGCTGCTGGTGCATTGCACAGTCCGAAAGGCATCACCTGGTACTCAAATAATCCGTACTTGGTGCGAAAAGTAGTCTTCCATTCATCGCCCTCTTTGACACATACCAGATGATATGCCCCCCGAAGGTCTAGTTTAGTGTATATACAAGCGTCCTTCACCTGGTCTAGTAGTTCAGGTATCAAAGGTAATGGGTATCGATTCTTGATGGTTATCTGATTCAGAGAGCGGTAGTCTATGCATGTTCTAAGGTCGCCTTCCTTTTTTGGTACGAACAACAAAGCTGAAGATGCAGGGGACTTGGACGGGCGAATGAAACCATTAGCAAGGTACTGGTCAAGGTACTGGCGCAAGTGGAGATTTTCGGGTTCCTTAAGGGCATAGATTCTGCTGCAAGGTGGTTGTGCTCCCGGTACAAGATCTATTTGACAATCATACGATCTGTGAGGTGGTAAAGTGTTTGCCTGTTCCTTTTGGAAGACATCCTGAAAGTCTTGGTATTCAGCAGGTAATTGCGTGGCAGCTGGGATTACTGAGGCCAGGACTGAGTTTTGAATTTTCTTAGGGTAGCAGGTGTGAGCACATTCTGGGAAGGTTAGTCTCTTCTCTCGTCAATCAATGCAGGGATTATGTTTTTCTAACCAAGGTATTCCCAGTATTAGTTGGAACTCTGGGGCCTTGATCAAATCAAACACAATAACCTCTCGGTGCCCATCTTGACCCAGCAATGTCATTTCTGCAGTGAAATGAGTTACGGGCCCAGAGACAATTTCCGTTCCATCCACTGTGGTGACGACATCGGCAGTGGTCTTTCGGATGAGAGATAGATTCATCCTGGAAGCCAATTCACAGTCCAAATAGTTTCCTATGGCTCCACTATCAACGTACGCCTTTACCGTGTGCATGCGTGATGGTTGCTCTGGATCTACAAGGACCATGGGTATGGTGAAATGCGAGGTCAGAGTGTCCTTCTTTAGGCTCGGCAAGTGGACCTCTACACTTGCCGGGTTTGATAGTTTCCCGAGTCAGGTTCTAAATGGCTTTCGTCTGCTGCTCCTTTAGTTTTCTTGGGTGGTTTTACTGGGCAGTTCCGAAGGAAATGACCGGTAGCTCCGCAATAGAGACATAATTGCAGTTGTCGTCTTCTTTCTCTTTCCTTCTGCGTTAGGGGTCCTCTAACCCCCCCCAAGTTGCATAGGTTCTGGGGCATCTACTCCCTTGGAGCTTACGTGGGTTTTAATCAACACCCTATTCTCAAACTTGGTTCGGTCAGCCTTTCTGGTTTGAAGTCTGTGATCCAACTGGACCTCTAAATCTATATATTCAGCACAGTCCTGAGGCGGGCTCACTATTTGGGCTAAAACATCTTTGAGTTCTCCTCGAAGCCCTCGATGGAATAATGTGATTCGATTGGCTTCAGGCCATTCGGTTTCCACTACTAATCTGTTAAAGGTTGCAATGTAAGATAAAAGATCCTGATTACCTTGCCGTAAGGATAAAAGTTCGTTATCCAAAGCCTGTCCTTGGGAGTGTCGGGCGAATAGTCTTTCCATGCTTGTTCGAAAACCCTGGAAATCTGGAAGAATCGGGTCATCCTGATTGACTAGTGGAATGGACCAATCCGCCGCACTGCCGCTGAGATATGACAGCACAAAGGCCACCTTGGCCTGATCGTTCAGGAAGGCTCCAGGTCTACATAAAAAGTGCAAGCGGCATTGATTCATAAATATATCAAACCTTTTTGGGTCTCCGGCAAAGCGTTCAGGCGGAGCCAAGGGAACGGCTCCAGGTAGATTTATCTGCACCGGGTTACTCAGTGGTACTGGAGCTGGACTTGCCCCATGTCCTGGTAGAGGTGTTTGTCCAGCCTGGCTTTGCAATAGTTGTATGGCCAAATCATTGGTTCGTTCTTTTGATACTATCAGTTCTCTCCTGAGGGCATTAGTTTCTTGACGGGCGGAATGCACTTCGGCCCTTAATTCCCCTAATAATTGGGCCAACTGATCCGTTTCCGAGGTCTCCATGACGCCCAGGTGGGTATTTGTGGGTAGGCTTTGCGTTCTGTTACGCTCACCTGGTTCCCACGGGGATGTCGATCTGGACCGGCCTGGTGCCACCTAGAGCCGAGATGACTGACTAGACACCCCCACTTTCTTCGTTTGTCGGCTCGTATGAATATCTTTCTGCAAAGGAGAAAGGGAATTAACCTCCCGTAATTCGAGCGTTAACCCACCTTCCACTCCCGTTGTCTGCCCACTGACCACTCCCGATGTTCCCTCTTGTTCTCACCTGATGGTTTAGAAAGGTGGGCTCTCCATCCTGCATCGAGCGCAGGGGCGCGTAGACGACCAGTTACTTCACTGGCGTGGAGGAATTGGTGAGTTCCAGTATTGACTCTAGGATCCAATAGTTTGTAAGAGTTCAAATGTCTGATCTTCACTCTTTCCGATTCCTTGTTGGTTGCCGACTTAACCACCACAAAGTGTCCAAAGGGCAGTTGGTGAGAGTCAGGAAAGTCTATAGTGGTTTTCCCCTTAGGGGCCGGGGTACGGCGATGATGCAGAGTTAACTGCGCCGACCCGATATGAGGTGAGTACCCCCCGCGGTAAATCAGGTAAGTCTTTGGGGGGTTGTTTGTAATGTCCAGTGGTTTCCCCTTACGGGCCGGGGTACGGCGGTGATGCAGAGTTAACTGCGCCGACCCGAGATGAGGTGAGTACCCCCCGTGGTAATCTGGTAAGTCTTTGGGGGTAGTTTGTATTGCCCTTTTGCATTCCCGTGCTCACCTGGCTTTTCTTGTCCCCTTATATATTGGAGAGCGGTGTGGAAATGCTGAGCCTGCGATGGAGTGAGGAAAAGCTGCACTGAATGGTGAGTGCAGCGCGGCGCTGCGAGGTGCGTGACGATGCGCGTGCGATGACTCCTTCTTCAAGATCGACGGCGCGATGGATCAAGAATTCAGGTAAGGTTTCAAGTTTGAACCTCTTCTCCTTCTTTCTTTTCGTTTCCAGGTGGTCCAGGACTGAAGCGGGCGTGGCTGAAGTCTGGAAGATGCTGGAGGCACGGTGAGCGTTACGCTGCTGAATGCAGAATAACGCGAAGCACGTGTGGCTGTCCGGGCGTGGTTTAAATAGACTAGGAAGAAGTCCCAGGTAAGTATTCTTCCACAGCCCCCACCCGAGAAAAAAGTAGTCCCTTAGGTAAAATAGTCCCTCCTAAGCTCCATTTGGCTTGTGGCTTCATGCAGCATGGTCTGCACCAGGTGAGTATGCAGGATGGTCTGCAATAGGTAAGTTTTCTGTAATGAGCCTGGCACCCATGGCGCCAGGACTGACTTTATCCTTATGAGCCTGGCGCCATAGGCACCAGGACTGCACCCAAACAGCCCCTAACTGGGGTTTTTGGGCATGCTTCAAATGGCATGATGCCTGCTTCCGGGGTTGCTGTGCCTGGTCTGGCTTCCCGGGGGCAGGCATCATGACAGCCAGGGAGGTGTGCTTTCCAGATTCCTTGGCAGAGTTCTCCGGTGGCCGCGCCTTGGTGTACCCCTTCGGCTGTGACTTCATAGGGTAGCTCAGGGTCTAAATTGTGTTCTGCCAGTGTTATTCAGGAAAGGTCTCGGGCCTTGGGGGCCTGGGAGAGTGACAGGGTGCTTACCTCACACCGTTGTGCAATGCAGACCTTCCACGGCACCAAGGTCCCGTCCAGCACCCGTCACCCCACTCGGAGCCGAGAGCGGGTTACCCCTCCTCCACCCCTGGGTCTACAGGGCCGCTGCCACTCTGGTCGCACCCCCCGTTCACACCGCCAAGGGCACCGCGACGGCCATTCCTCCTCTGCCGTCACCAGGCAGCAGCTCCTCACCTGTCCGACGACTCGATCCGACAGGGATTGTCTGAACACACTGCGAGACAGGAAACGCCTAATTTGAATCAGCAGTTCCTCAGTACTATGTGCAGCTCCGTGGGTAATGTTTTATTTTTGCCGGCCCCGGCTGATGTCACAATGTAGTCTGTGTTCGGTACGGGCAGAGCCAGCTATGCAGCGGCCATTTTGCTGGAGGTTCCCTGAGTCTCTGGGGCACGTGTTTTCGCTCTAAATATTTCTGTCAGGATTCAACGTCCGCATCCCATACTTCCCAATTCCGTTCCTCTCATATTCGCCTCTCAGGATGTGTAATTCCTTTGCATTTCACCTCTAAATCAGGATGTTTTCTTCAGGATATAGCTGGCGGCCTCAGGAGCTCTTAGGGACTCACGTCCAAATCGCTTGTCGGCTAGCCATGCCCCCTGCGAGGGAAAGATTTCTGACCTGGTTTCGTCAGAATGACAAAGGACTTGGGGGTTTGAGTGGAGGTTTTCTTCTTCGTTAATTCGTCATCAATGGACTAATGAAAAAGGTCCACAGCCTCAAAGGGCAGTTCCAGGATTCGCTCCCGCACATCAGATGAAAACTTTGTGGTGTGCATCAACACAGTCCTCATCTCAACCCCAAGACACAGCCCTCTGCTGGTTGTATCGATGTGAGTGACCAAAGATTCCATGAGGTCCTGCGCAATGGCCCGGGCATCCACAAGACCGGCCTTGTAGGAGGCTTGCTTGTCCGAAGGGAGGTCAGGCAGAAATTCTCGAGCTCCCACCACAACTTCTGGCAGCCAAGAGGGCATCCGCGTTGGCCTGGCACAGATACAGCACTTAGATGGAGCAGCATCGCTTTCCCAAGTACTGAAGCACCTTGTCCTCCTTGCAGGCAACTGGAGACTCCCATGGAGGAAGACAATGGTTTAGAATACAAGGAGGCTGCAGCCACCACAGCAGAATGGGATTGCGGTTGGGATGCCAGGAGGATTGGCTCCCGTCAACCTAATTTTGCTGCCCAACTTCTTGTTCATGCGTTGGCTCTGGCTGCTTCCAGACCTTCCACGCCACCTGCAGGACATCTTTCTGTAGGGGAATGTCAGACTGGATCGTGGTGCATTTGCCCAAAGCCTCTGCTAGCACACCCGACTTCTTGGGGGGGGGGGTTCCTTGGGAAGAGGGACCCCCAAGAACTCTGCCAGGACCGGAAGGCGGCCATGAAAGGCCTTGACGTATGCAGAGGGTTCCTCATCCTGGGCATCCCAGTCATGGCCCCTCATCCCCCCTTTTTTTTTACAGGCCGAAGGGAATCCAGTCCCTGTGACACAGATGCTGGTGGAGTCCCCCGGAGCTGTAGACGGGTCCAACGGCTGTTGAGGGGGAGGCGTGAGGAGGGGGGCTGGGGGAGGATCAGATCAACTGGTGGGGCCTGAACCGTTTGAGGGTTCTGAGACTGCGGGAGAAACCCAGGCAAGGGGACCGGGAGTGGCGCCACCTGGGGAGTGACCTCCTTCACAATCTCCTTAAGGAGCCCCTTCATCTAAGGGGAAGGCATGAGGAGGAGGAAACGTTCAAAGAAGTGGTCCTCACTAGCCACCACGGGTTCCTAGGGGCCTGCCCTCCGAGGCACTGGGCCTCCGCTCCTGGTCAAAGCGCAGAGGCGCCTGGTGTGTGTAGCTGTACGGCTGGGATGGGTCGAACTACCCCTGAGGGGACCAAAATCCAGCACCATACGATCTGTTGCCGATTCCAGAGGGAATGGGGCTGGAATCATCCTACAAAGCCCACTCGATGGGTCAAAGCACTGGTGGGCCCTGAGCCAGATCAAAAATGGCCCCCTGCGTGGCATGCTCTGCCACATGCCGCTCCGCCATTTTGAAGCCTTGCTTCACACCATGGGAGCCAAGAAAGGACTCCGACACGTGTGGATACAGCTACCTCTGGAAGGCGCTGAGCACTCAGCCGAACGGCTGGTAGTCTTAATGCCCTGGTTGACGGCCTTGAATCGAGCTGCGGTATGCTAGGAGCCCTCGGCACCTGTGCTGGTAGCTGTGGTGGATCTAGCCGAGGAACGACTGTTGTAGGTGGCACTCGACGATCCCTTATCTCCTGGGGTAGAAGGACAACAAGCCTGGTCGTCCTACTGAGGACAGCCTGGTAGGGCACCTAAGCCCCTCAGCTTGGGAGCAAGTAGCCCTAGAGTCCTTGGACCTGCCCGAACCTCAATCCGGAAACCCCAATCCATGGGAACCCCGGGGAAGGAGTCACCGCACTATGAAGCGGGCCTGAACAGAGGGCTACCTTGTCTTGACGAGAGGTACCGGAGACAAAGTCATCCAGTTGGAGCAGAGCCGAAGTGTGGAAGATCTCCCTCCACCGCGACAAATGATTCTTCAATCAGTGACCGAGCATGCTGAAGCCCGCACATGAGTCCCAGTGGTGGCCGGGCCTCAAACATTCAAGATTGAGTGCATGGGGTCCGAGGCCAGGAACGAGGGGTTGCAGGAGGCACATCTCGTGAATTCTCTTGCGGCAGACATGCGCCAAGGAGGTGAGGCACCGAAGGGAAGTGAAAATAAGAATAAGAATTGAAAAAGCAAACGGGAAGCAAGCAGAAAGCTAAAAAAAAAAAAAAAGGTCTCTGCGCTGGCTGGCAGGTCCGTCACCGTCTGTGCGGAAGAAGGGACTGAGGTGAGGCGCCGGAGGGTGGGGTCTCGGCTCGGTGTTTGCACTCCAGCGCGTGATACTAAATTTAAAGGGGAAGCTCCATTTTTCACTGACAAAGGTTCCGGTACCATCCCCACAAGGATGGAGGAAAGGGAATGGGACGCATGAGTATTTGCATGTTATTAAGCATTCACTAGATGGCTGGCAAAAGATGTATCTGTTGTAGTGTTAAAGACTTATGTCAGATGTTGCGCATCTGACGTTACTGAATATTCCAAATGGTCCTAGTGATACGGACTGGTGGTTATTATACATGCGGAACGCTGCATCTCCTAAACCTATGGCAAAAGGGAGCTAATGTACCTCTGAAAAGGTATGTGTATGTAGGAAGTTATGGCAACAAGAGGTCACTTTTTGGCACTTATAGAGCATTCCTGTTTGTTTTAAAATTGCTTGAAGCAGTAAACAGTTTATATATATATATATATTTCGTATCAGAATAGGACTACGATATGAATATTTCAATTTAAACAACACGCAATAATGTGGACCATATGAGGAGTAATGTGGACATAAGAGGTAAGGGACCCACCGAGTCCTTTTGGGTGATGGATAAACCACAATAGATTCAGTTCGGTTACCTTGTAGGCTTACGTTTCTTTCACTCGGTTCATCCTTTAGATTGTACATTTTGTACTGGACTGGAGGATTAAAAGAGACTGAATAATCACAAGCGCAGTGTCATATTGCGGGCACCACGGCGCATAGCCGCAGGTAATATAAAGGCTAACAACTATTATAAGCGACAGGGGCTCACCCAATTACACATATACATACCTTTATATATAGTTGTGCAGGAAAGTGAGGCGATTGAGATCGAGCAGTGGATCGATCGACACAAGTGTGGCGTTGCCCCGTAAGGGCTGCGCACGCGGCGGCGTGACGTTGCAAGTCGCCGCGTGCGGCTTAAATAAACGGGGCGTTCCCAGAACCGCAGAGCGACCGGGGAGCCCGAACCTAGCGGACGTGTGCGTCTGAGCTCTGTTGGGTTGGGGGCTCACGGGCACGCATAGGGGGCCCAAGGACAGACCCCCAACAGTGGCGACGAGTGATGTCGGATGCCCGGGCCCGGCGGTGAAAGGTGTCCGGAATTTTTGCTGAAACGATCGGAACGTTCACGGACGTTTCGTTTCATGCCGTGGCTGCGGACCGCACACGCGGCTGGCGGCCATTTTGTAGACAAGGCCGCGGAACTTCTCGGAGCTCCGGTTCGGGCCGAGAAGGTGATCCGGGTCTAATTTTTGGATCTTGTGGGTGCTGAGGACATGATCCACGCGCCCATGCCCATTTTGTGTGTTTTCATTAAATTTTGAGATCGCTACGTCGAGTGGTAGCCAGGACGAGGGCTATAATGGCAGGGCCTGCTTAGCCTAGTCCATCCATGTGGCTCAATTTTTGGGACCTCTACACAGCAGTGCTTTGCTGCAAGGTAGCAACAAGGCACTTCCTCGCCCCCTTCATCATCAGGACACTTTTTGATCCTCTTCATCATCACAAGGTGGTGGCAGCTTCAGAGGTCTTCTGCATCTTTCAGCATCTTCATTTTGTCGCATGGTGGTGATGGGAATCTGAGTTGCGGCCTCAGGTCTGGTAGTGGGGTGCCTGTGCGCTCAGTCCCATGTCCGACAGTGAACAGGACGGCGACACCGCGGATCCTGGGGAGGAATCTCAGGAAGAAGGTCAAGGGGCACAGCCTGTCGGCCCCATCATGGCTCAAGCGAGAGCCCAGGCGGCCCTGCAACCGATACCAGAATTCGATCCTACGGGCCCTCCATCCAGTTTGGGGCCCCGATGGAGGAGGTGGGTGGCCCGCCTGGACATGTACTTCAGGGCTGCTCGAGTGGATGATGATGACAGCATGGTAGCCACCATGCTGTATTCGGCGGGAGCAGCGGTTCAGGAGATCTTCGAGTCGCTGACTCCAGCGGACCAGACCTATGGTGCGGCGAAAGCGGCTCTCCTTGCGCACTTCCTTCCACTTGCCAACGTGGACTTCGAGAGATTCGTGATGCTGTCGGCCAAGCAGAAGGAGGATGAGACTTTGGACACGTTTTACGGCCGCCTACGCCGCCTCTCCCAAGGGTGCGTGTGGGGGGACGCAGAGGACATGATACGGACAATGCTGATCCAAGCATGCTCCTCCGGCAAACTGAGGAGACAGGTCCTCAGGGAGCCGGGAATCACTCTGCACCGTATACTAGAGCTGGGTCGATGTCACGAAGTGGCTGAGGCACGGGCGAGCAAGATGGAAGCAGGATCACGCTCGATCAAAGCCGAAGAGGTGTGCACTGTGTGGCGGGGCGGCAGAGGAACGAGAAGGCCTGGCGGAGCCCCCCGAGACAGGGCAGGAAGGTCGGGGGAGTCCTGCCAGAAATGCGGCTATGACCTCCCCCACCCCACAGAGTGCCCAGCCGCAGGAAGAACATGTGGCCGATGTGGCCTGCCGGATCACTTCGCGAGAGTGTGCAAGTCGGCGCTACCTGTCATGGTACCCAGAGGTCCTGCCCGGGTCTGGACTCCGCGTCAAACCCGGCCATCCAACGTGGCCCAGGTGGATCAAGCGGAAGTGGAGGCTCAGGCAGAGGAGGCTGAAACGGAGGAGGAGGAAAATATCTTCTTCGTCTCAAGCATGGGGGTCCTAAAAGGCAAAAGCAGGAGGCAGCCAAGATGCGTAGTGGAGGTGAATCACTCGCCTGTCCCCGTGGTGGTGGACACAGGAGCATCGGTCAATGTTATGGCCAGGGGACATTATGACGCTCTTGACCCATTGCCGAGCCTGGCTGCGCCAAGAGCTCGCATCTTCGCCTTCGGTGGACTCGAGCCCATACCGCTGGACGGAGCGTTCGTGGCGAAGGTGGAGCATGAAGGATCGAAGATCAGAGCACGATTCTACGTCACCCCCATAAGCAATAACACCCTGCTAAGCTGCGCGGCTGCGGAGGCGCTCGGGATAGTCAGTTTTGCGTACTCAGTATACCTGGAAGACATCAACGACCTACTGGACAAGTACGCAGCCCTGTTCAATGGCATTGGGAGAATGACCGGTGATCCAGTCCGGCTACACATTGACGACTCAGTACAACCTATCGCCCTGAAACACCGGAGAGTTCCTTTTCATTTGAGAGAGCAAGTCGACAAGGAACTGGACAACCTGGTGGCCTTGGACATCATCGAGCAGGTGGAAGGCCCAACTCCATGGGTGTCCCCCATTGTCGTGGCCAGGAAACCAAAACAGCCGGACTCCGTTCGCATCTACGTAGACATGAGGCTGCCCAACAAGGCCATAAAAAGGGAGCGACACCTGACCCCGACCATCGATGACATAATTGCTGAGGTACAGGGGGCCAGGTTCTTCTCTAAACTCGACCTCAGAGCAGGGTACCATCAAGTTGTCCTCCATCCTGAGTCCCGGTATATAACGACTTTCACCACCCACCGGGGACTCTACAGGTACAAGCGGTTGAGTTTTGGGGTCTCGTCGGCTGCCGAAGTGTTTCAGAACATTATCCGGGGTGCACTTGCTGATCTTGAAGGGGTGCTCAACATCAGTGATGACATTTTGGTGTTTGCCAACACGGAGGTGATCCATCTGAAGCGCCTGGCCAAAACCTTCGAGAGGCTGCAATCGTTGGGTCTCACCCTCCACAGGGACAAATGCGAATTCCTGCGCCCGTCAATAGAATTCTTTGGGTTCGTGTTCAAGGAGGGTGAGGTGTCACCCGACCCACGGAAGGTTCAGGACATTAAGAGTGCACAGCCCCCGGAATCCGTGTCAGAAGTGAGGAGTTTTCTGGGCATGGTGACCTACTGTGGTCGGTTTATCAAAAACCTGGCCTCGAGGTCTGAGCCGCTCAGAGCTCTGACCAAGAAAGATACTGCCTGGCACTGGGGTCCACTGGAACAGTCGGCGTTCGAGGACATCAAAGGCGCCCTAACAGCGGAGGACACAATGGCGTTCTTCGACCCGGCGCTACCCTCGGAGATCGTGGTCGACGCCAGTCCGTTTGGCCTGGGGGCGGTCCTGACCCAGGTGGACCGTGAAGGAAACCTCCGGCCCGTTGCATACGCCAGTAAGGCGCTCTCGGAAACGGAGCAGCGATACTCCCAGATCGAGAGGGAGGCCCTGGCGGTCTTGTGGGGATGCCGTCATTTTCGCCTATATGTGCTGGGACGTCCGGTGACGGTGGTGACTGATCATAAACCCCTGCTCCCGATTCTGGCGGGCTCGTCATCTAAGCCCCCGGCCAGAATTGAAAGATGGATGCTTGCATTGCTGGAATACGGGGTCACGCTGGTATACCGGCCAGGGGCCAACAATGCAGCGGACTTCCTTTCCCGGCATCCCGGAGTGCGTGGGGGAGTGGCAGGAGACACCTGTGCAGAAGAAGCGGACGACCATGTCAGGATGGTGGTGGAGGGAGCAACACCAAATGCACTGCCCCTGTCGGAGCTGGAGGCCGCGGCAGCCGAGGATTGGTGCTTCCAGATACTGAAACAGTCGATGCAGAGCGGGTCTTGGAAGCTCGTCCTGGAAGCGCTCGCAGGGCGGACCCATGAGGCGAAGACCGCCCTTGAACAGCTATGGAAGGTGAAAGATGAGCTGTCCTTCTCTGAGTCGGGGCTCCTGCTCCGGGGGGATCGCATAGTGGTCCCCCACTCCAAAGTGGGTGAGGTGATCGCTTTGGCCCATCACGGACATCAGGGTGCTGCCAAGACGAAGGCGAGGCTGCGGATGAAGGTCTGGTTCCCGGAGCTAGAGAGAAGGGTCGATGACTTTGTGGCGGCCTGCGTATGGTGCCAGGCCGCCTCCCCGGTGCAGAGGGAACCGGCTATCGAGGCAATGCCTCGGGGGACCAGGCCCTGGGAGGTCGTACATGCCGATTTTGGGTCCACGTCCGTGGGCACCCATTTTCTGGCCATAGTCGATGAGTACTCCCGGTACCCCGAGGTGGAGTTCGTGGAATCGGTGGCATTCGAGCATGTGGTGGTCGGCGTGGAAAAGATCTTTGCAACCCATGGGTTTCCCCTGACACTGTGCTCGGACAATGGGTCGCCATTTCAAAGCGAACGCTTCTCGGAGTTCCTGGCCAGCTGTGGAGTCCAACATCGAAAGATATCCCCGCTGTGGCCGAGGGCCAACGGCGATGCAGAGAGGCTGATGCGAACACTAAACAAGACATTTCGGATTGCGCAAGGACAAGGCCAGTCCCTCCAACGGGCCTTGTATCAATTCCTGCGAGTGTATCGCACCACCCCCCATGCCTCCACTGGTGTCGCCCCGGCGGAAGTGCTGTTCCGGCGATGCCCCCGGGGTCTACTGCCGGAGGTACAGGAGAGAGAGCCTGGGGTTATCAACGACCAGCAGGTGGAGGCCGACCGACTGGCCAGGATCAGTCAAGAGAACGTGCGACGGGGCCTGCGGCCCCAGCGGCTGGAACCCGGGGATGAGGTGCTCATCCGGAATCGCCATCCTCACGGGAAGTTGTCACTGCCTTATGAACCGGCGCCCCTGGATGTGGTCGCTGTGAAGGGGTCAATGGTGACGGCCTCTGATGGGCGGACGGCTGTCACCCGCAACGTCAGCTTCTTCAAGAAGTTGGGGGACTCGAGAACTGAACCCCCTCTGGACCCTGGTGGTGCCGAGACCCCTGAGGAAGATGGCCCCCCTCTCGGTGCCCCGGGCTCTCCATGTCGGGAGGCTACTGGTGACGGACTGTCGGTGCCGGAGGTGAGCGGGAGGTACCCCCAGAGGACTGGGCGAGGGAAACCCGCTTACCTCAGTGAGTATGTGTTGGGACAGTTGGAGAGTCATCTGGGGTGAGGGGGCTGACATTAAAAGAGGCCTGGGTCCAGGATGGGCAAGTTGTTTGATGTGTGATATGTTATGTTTCTCTAATAAAGTAATTGTGTGTCCTCCTGAAAAAGGAGGAGTGTGGCGTTGCCCCGTAAGGGCTGCGCACGCGGCGGCGTGACGTTGCACGTCGCCGCGTGCGGCTTAAATAAACGGGGCGTTCCCGGAACCGCAGAGCGACCGGGGAGCCCGAACCTAGCGGACGTGTGCGTCTGAGCTCTGTTGGGTTGGGGGCTCACGGGCACGCATAGGGGGCCCAAGGACAGACCCCCAACAACAAGTAAAGCTTTGGAAAGTGGATCTGAAATTGGCCACGCAATAGTCTTTTTGGAGAAAGGTCATTTGTGCAATGTGTGTGAGCTTCGCTCTTTGGAAATCGCATGCCTACTGATAGGATTGGACTTATTTTATGAATCACAAATGCGTTTAGTGAGTTTTAGGGGCTGGGTTACAGTGATGGTGGATGCACGTTCACGGTTTTCTTTTAAAGACATACATTGAGAGACTAAGTTATAGGGGAAAGCACTGGTATGGGTAGTGCAGTTCATGTGTGCGTTGAAGCAATGACACTGGGACAACTAATGAATAAGTGTTTGTACTCCCTTTTTCTTCCCCCAACTTCTCGAACAGATCTGTTTTCCTGTTTTGGTCAATATTGAACTATGATTTGGATTTAGGATTACGCGTGACGTGTGATCACTAAAAACACAGGTAATGTATTGAATTTCATTTTTCGTTTGTATTTGACTTGCATTGGTTTAACTTTTGATTGTAACTGGGATTTGTCCGTCCTGAAGAAGATCTCAGGTTTTCGGGTTGAAACACGTGTTGAATTCCCAGTAACTACGAATTAAATACAAAATTCTATCACAAGCTAATGAGTTTTTGTTGACAATGAACATGAAGATACTAAATATTTTAAGGTGTAGCGCTCTGGTTGCATAGCCCTTCATTTGGCTTTTCTTAACATGGCTTGAGCCTCCTCTGCAGCAGTTGGGCCACATGAAGTTCTTGAAGCGTTACAGGAGGAATGCAAGAGCACCTGTGTTGAAATTCCAAGGCGTTGCCTTGTTGAAGACCTTCCAGGACCCTTTTTGTCCATGGCGATCTTTTCCCCACTGTTCGACGAAGTTCGATACCCATCCTCCCACTGGGGTGCAAAGGTGGGGGCCGGGGTTCACAGCAGATTCAGGCCTGCTTGTGCGTCTGCATCCTGGCCTGCAGATGACGCTAGCCTCTGCTGACGTAGGAATAGGAGCGGCCCCTGTAGGCTTCCTGGGTAGTGGAGCGGGAGGGCTGATGGTAGGGGGTAGTGTACCACCTTGGAGGACCTGGAGACTCTTCCCTGTGGGCACTGAAAGGACGAACTCTGTTGCAGGGTCCCCAGAGAACGAGCAGTCTGTCAGTTTTGAAAGCGTGGGGAGTCTCATCCACTGCCTTCCCAAAGAGGTTGTCCCCATCAAAAGGCATGTCCACAACCTTGGACTGGACGTCCGCCCGGAGGTTCGTGGCCTTCAGCCATCCCTGTCGAAGGGCCACGCCATTACCCATCTGGCAGAACCTGGAGTGCACTATGTTCAGTGCCACGGTGATGACATGATCCGAAGCCACCTGCCTCACCTGGAACAGGGTCATGGCTTCAGCCTGCTTGTCGTCGGGCAGAAAATCCAACAGTCCGAACTTGTACCAAAGCTCGTCGTGATAGGACAAGAGCATTGGCAGCCTTGATGGTGAAAGTTGTGATGTAGATGCTGCATTTGCCACCGCATCCAGCTTCTTGGCCTCCTGGTCTGGGGGCACCATGGAAGAGGGTGAGGTGTTGGACGAGCGCTTCCTTGCGGCCGCTGACAACACAGAGTCTGGAGAGGGCTGTGAGCGGAGACACCTGGGAGCTGAGTCTGGGGCCCTGCATTTCTTCTCCAGCCGGTCCCTCTTGGAGTGTGTGGCACTTGGCGTCTTCTTAAGGGCCACCCCTTCCTACTAGACGTCATCCAACAACAGAACTGACATGCCGGTTTTTCTCGAGATCTTGCATCACTGAAAGAGAAACCCCCATTCTTCTTTTCCTCCGGCACCAGACTGAAGAGTTTGGACGCCCTTGAGATTATGGCATGGAAGTAGCCAATCTCATCTGGTGGCATGCCCTGGCAGGCTCGTCGGCACCCAGAGGCTCCCAGTCAGCCGGGAACATCATACTCATCCATATGAGGAGCCGTGGTGTCGGTGTCAGTATGCAGCAGCTCTTCCTTCACTGGGGTGAAGGCCATATGGGTCGGCAGCGTCTGACGCTTTGGCCTGGGAGGACTCCTGGTAGGACTGCAGGCAGGTCTTGATGCCAGGGCAACAGGCAGCCTCTGCCAAATTTCCGCCACCAAGGTGTGCAGGGTGGTGAGGATGTCCAGCAACATGTGCCTGGGTACTGGTCTGGGTGCGAACAGTGCATCCGGAAAAGGATTTGGGCTGAAAGCCTTTGGTGGGGCAAACGGCTGGTACAGGTCCTGGCATGGAGAACCCTCCTGGGGCATGGGCCATTGGCCTCCTTCATAGTCCGAGGAGAAATCCTCAGGCAGATCAAGATAATCTGAACTACTATAGATGTAAGGTGATTTCCTCGTAGACACCAATGGAACTAGTGGTGACACCCTCACGGGTCTCAGTAGAAAGTCCGACCGAGGCAACAACTCCCTTAACCTACCAGAGTCCTTCAGGAAGGAGGAGATAATAGGGATTTACAAAACTAGCACCGCCGTCATGGTCACTATAGCAGACAAAGGCTGTGGAGGCAAAGACACCCTTGGCACGGCCGTTGTGAATGTTGAAAAGATGGCCGCCGCAGAACAGCTTGTCGACAAAGGAGTGGTAGATGTCGACGGGCCGTCGATGACATGCTCGCCGATGGCATGGTCGACGAAGAAGCCATTGACAAGGTAGTGGTGTTGGTTGACGAAGTTGTTGTCGACGGGGCACTTTGGGCCTATGGTTATTAAGACGAGGGCGCAGTCAACATGCCTCCCGCTAGTCTCTCCTTTGATGACTTGTCCTTAGAAGATGACTTGTTTTTGGAAGGGGTTAGACACTTCCTCGCGGAAGGCAATCCACCAGCGGGTAGGCTCACTGTCCACTGTGCTGGTGAGCAACCCCTTCCCAAACCAGATCCTGCAGCAGCGGCAACCTTTGTGGGAGCAGATGTGTGATGCTTGGCCTTCTTTTGGATCCCCTTGGAAGGAGCATCCTCAAAGGACCTTGACCTCTTTCTCAGAGGAAACACGCTCATGGGACCTGCCGGTCCTCGATGAGGCGTGACTGAGCCCAAAGGCCGCATCAGAGGCTTTCTCCTCCTTGAGCAAAGCAACCTACCTGCGATGGCGATCTTTGGGATCTGGCATGACACTAAGAGTGAATTAGAGAAGTTTTTTGAATATCTAAACAGTATAGACCAACGAATACCGTTTACATCAGAATTCTCCACAGAGTCCATACACTTTCTGGATGTCAAGGTCAGTAAGGAAAGTACAGGCTATAGGACCAACATATATCAAAAACCTACGGATAGGAACAACATTTTGCATAAGTTGAGCTTTCACAAACCCAGCCTGATAAAAAAAACCTAACCTACAGCCAAATGCTGAGAGTCAAAAGGATTGTTAGCGACCCCGAGGACTATGAAGAAGCCATAAACAAAATGGGAACTAAATTCTTGAGCCGGGGGTACAATAGTTGGGAAATCGAAGAAGCAGAGGGGAGACTTGAGAACAAAGATAGGGAGGAACTCCTTAAACCAAAACAAAAGTCAGATGAAACGCCCTCTATTGTGTTGGTTTCCAAATATTCGAAACAGAGTAAACGAATTAAGAATATAATCAGAAAAAACTGGAATATATTGGCCCAGGACGAGAGAGTGGAACCTCTATTCAAGGAACTTCCCACATTTGCTTACAAGAGGAGTCAAAACTTAAAAGACAAATTGGTGAAAACAAGGAGCTTCAAGATGAAAAAGGATACCACTAAAACTAGAACATTTCCATGCCTCAACTGCTCCAATTGTGGATACATACTCAAGGGAACATAGTGAACCATCCACATAATGGTGAAAAAATAAAACGTAGGCAGTTTGGGACATGCAATTCAAATAACATTATCTACTCTACAAAGTGTCCATGTGGATTACGTTACATGGGACAATCGACACGTACTGCAAAAATAAGATGGAATGAGCACCGCTCATGTATATGGACTCATAACAAGAATTCAGCGGTGGCACGTCACTGGGACTCTAAAAAACAATCTATCCCAGATAAGATTCCAAATACTGGAGGTGGTGAGAAAAAGAGAGCCACACATGAACCTGCAACAGAGACTTGACCCCAGAGGGAATCCTTCTGGATTGACAAGCTTGGAACTTTAACACCAAGAGGATTGAATGAGGAGATACATTTTTCTTGCTTTCTTTAATAATGCATGTACATTGAATGCAAGATGGATTTTACATGTTCCATTTGATAATTGTGGATATAGTCGAGAAGGGGTGATGAGTTTTTGCCAACACATTAGTTAAACAACATGTAGCCATTTGACGAGCTGGTCAACTTTAGATATATAAACACACACACACTAGAGCTAAATTGGATTCACCAATCATGAGTTTAGTTGAGAATTAACTCTCATATCTCACAGAGAGATGAAACGCAGGTTAAAGTATATACTTAAGTACCCGTCATTACACTACTGCATCAATAGCAAGAGGTTGCAGGGCAACACTGGTTTCCGGGCATTTTCAGTGCACTATGCCTTTAAATATTCACGACCGTCTGTACCACTGCCACACAGGACCTTACGTCCAGTTACGAAGACCATTAAACGGTGGTTCCTCGTTATAGAGGCAGCCTAGAGAATACTGTATGGATCGAACCTGTGTGTACAGTTGGAATGGAGTCCGGAAATGTCTCAAGAGATTGGAAACACACAGCATGTATACGAGCCATTGCCGTGGTGATCTACAGTCCCGCCCTCCGGAGGGTGGGACTAGAGGCGCGTCCACCAGGTCCAATCCTGGACGGCGGCCATCCCCGCGATCGCCATGGCAATGCCTAAACTAAGCCTCGCACGGGTACGCGCCCATGCGACTCGTTTCACGAGAGGTTTCAACCAGAGCACTGTAGAGGTAAGGAACGCCGCTTGAGAACGGTGGGTGGATTAGAAGTACTTTTCAAATAGGATTACGGGAAGCTGATTACTGCCTTTTTTGAAACAGGGAAACTCTACTGACGTGTGTGCTTACATGCGAGGCGACACCAACCTCTAAAGCAAGCTAAGGTAAAAACGGGTATTGGGGATTCTGTCCAGACACAGTGATTTCTAAAACAATACTCCAAATATTCGGAGGATACTAATGAACGCACTGTTACCTTTTCCCTTTTTCTACCTGCATGATGGGATGTGTCCTGTGACAATTTTGACTAACGTGATGGTATGTACATTTGTAATTTACATAATTTTGTTCATAATGTAATGGTATTGATTATGTTAAAATGTAGCCCTGAAGATGGTGCTAGGCACCGAACTGCATTGGCAAGAGCGGATACTTTAAGCTGAGGAATTGCGCATTCGCCTAAAACACTGTGATTAAAACACAAACCTATTAGTAAATATATGAAGAAAGTGTTTGAAATCTCATTTATAAACCCTATACCTTGAATGACAGTAACTTTACAGTATGGAGCTGAAATACTAATATAAGCCTACAAAATACAGAGGAATGAATTTAGTTTCCTAACGGGAGCAAGGAGTAGCACCGGGCCTTACAGGGTGTTTTTCCTCTCTGTTTTTCTTGCTGCTGTACATGTTATAGAGCCAGAGTGTCATTGGGCTGTATCTGAACCCGGTAGCTCCACATACTATCAAAGAACGGATTGAATAATAAGAAATATGAGTCTATTCTGAGACTAACTGAACCAGCAGTGGTGCCCACCTTTTCTCCATTTTTCCTAAAAAATCTGAAGATGGCCACCGGGGGTGGAGCTTAGGACGAGTGTCATTGGCTGGGGGCAGTATGACCCACCGGACAATGATTGGTTATAGAGGAGACAGGCAGTTTTCAGTCTAAAGCGAAACTGCTTTCTTTTTTAGCAGAGGATTCCCAACCTGAAGACGGGGAATATTCATGAGCATGTGAATCCATGCAAGGCCCCATGCTGGATAACTTGAAAACCAAGCTGTGCAAGAAGCTGCACATCGGTACAGGTGTGCCGATGCTAGCTCTGGTGACCAAACTGATGAGCCAGTCATCCAGATAGGGAAAACATGAATGCATTCCCTTCTGAGGCGAGCCACCACTACTGCTAGCAGCTTGGTCAAAACACTGGGTGCCGAAGAAAATCCAAAAGGCAAGGACTATGAAGTGGAAGTGACAGGCCCCTACCTTCTCAGACACATCCTGTGCTTCTTAAGCATCCTAGAGATCTAGAGAGACTAACCAGTCCTTGTCCAGGGCCTTGTGGCTCTGGGCCAAGGTGACCATCGTGAACAAGTTCAAGTGCTTCAGATCCAGGATGGGTCTCAAATCACATTACTTTGGTACCAGAAAATTGTGAGCGTACCAATCCCTGCCTCATTCCGAGAAGGTTACCAGTTCTATGGCCCCTTTTGCCAGCACCGGACGCATCTCTTCCAACATGAGAGATTCTGGAGGCAAGGGTTGGTCTGGAATCAAAGGGCAAAAGGGAGGCAGTAACCCTGCTGTATGACCTAGAAGAACCTTGCGGCTCCGGCACCATTGGCGATGCGAGAGGGACCCGAGGTCAGAGGAGCAATGTCCGGAGATAGAACGGCGAGACCCCTGGATGTGACCCCGGATGTGACCTTGTCACGTCTGCTTGTGGATTCCCTGCTGGCCTGTCCGAGCTCAGTGCTATCCATTGGCCTGGCCAAAGCAGTCAGTGCTTCGGTCAGAGACACCTGCGCCTTGGCGAAGATGCCAAGCATCTCCATCCTGAATGCCTCGCATTCCACCAGGGTAGAGGATTGGGTGGGGAAAGGTACCTGCAGTGGCTCTTCCTCCATCGACTAAGACAGAGTGATGCCTCAAAGAACTGACATGGGATCTTGACCTCTTTCAGGGTTTCTTCTTTTTGTCCTTCTGGACTCAGGATCTTGTCCTTCTGGTTCTTTGGTCTGTGTAGAGTAACAAAAGGTCAGTTTATCAACTCTCCTTGTGGCGGAAGGTAAAATGTTTTGTATCTTGTTCTCAAAGCGCTTTCGGGTGCATCGATTGACACGATCTGCAGTCCTGTGTTTCATGTCCTTCACAAAGGAGGACTTCATCTGATTCGGCATTGTGTTAAATAAGGAAGAACCGAAGCAAAGAATTTGAGAGAGAAAATCAAACACGTTTTGAGAGCAGTGTTCCTAAAGCGGGCAGAGTGCGTGGAAAAAAGGAACTGGTGTCACAGGACACAGGATATCCATCATACATCTCTCACCGTAATCATATTTCTGATGCTTGTATCTGCTTAGATTCACATGCTATGCATAGGCTGACATCTAGTGGTAGTCACAGAGTATTGCATGACTTATTTTCAATATTCAAAAAGGGACGCCGACTGGGTGTGTTTGTAATATTATCCCTTGTGTGATGTCTACTGTACCTGTAAAAACTGGATGGGGGAATCTGTACTTCTGCCCTCTATATGGTTGGGGTAGGAGCGCAGAGTACCCCAGCCAATGTTTTCCATGTAATAGCTATGGACGAGCAATCATGGCTGAACCTCTCAGGAGTTGATGCAGGCTGGTTCTTAAGTACAGTAAGTCCCCAAGCCCCCACAAAGGAATGTCCAGACACTGTTAGGTGATAGCTTCTTTATATAACATAAGGTCAGATAAATATATACACATAAATAACACACTTTGTACTCGGGCAACCCTATTCTAATAATGGAAGCAATATAAATGGGATACATTACTCACCCTAATCGTATTTCTGATACTTGTATCTGCTTAGATTCACATGCTATGCATAGGCTGACATCTAGTGGAAGCTGTGGAGTATTACAGTTGTTTTCAAAACTCAAAAAGGGACGTCGACAGGGCGTGCCAGTAATACGAGCCCTAGTGTGATGTCCACTGTACCCATAGTCCTTCACGGGTCAAGGTCCCTCAGATTGTTTTGTTTCCGACCTGAGGTGCATGAAGTGTAGCGTGAGTACAGGTATATCCAGGCAGATAAATATCAGAGAAGCTCATATAACATCTATACACCTTCTCTCAGGGGAGGAAGGGTGGGCACCTCTAAGCAGATACAAGCATCAGAAATACGATTACAGTGACTAATGTATCCCCTCTGAGGCTTGTGGAATCTGCTTAGATCACATGCTATGCATATATTAGCGAGCAGTGTTAGGAGAAGGTGGTGGGTTGTGAGAAGGTACAGCGGCAAATAGATGTTTCAGAACTGCTTGTCCCACCTGTGTATCTGCTTTGGAATGAGTGTCAATGCAGTATTGCTGAGTGAAAGTGTGTACTGAGCTCCATGTAGCTACTTTGCAGATGCTGTCTAAGGGGAAATTTGGGATAAATACCAGAGTAGCTCATGTGCTCCTTGTGGAGTGAGCTCTTGGTGTGAAAGGCAATGTCTTGTTTGTTAATGAATAGCCAGTTGTATGCATCAGACTATTCATCTGGAGATGGCATTCTTGGAAATGTGGTCTCCTTCTCTGTCTGGTGCTATGGAGACAAACAGTCTTTTTTCCTAAGCGGTATGGTCTTGGTTATGTAGTAAAGGACCACCCTCCTTACATCTAGTGTGTGGAGTTTTACCTCAACTGAGCTAGTTGGATTCTGGAAAAAAGCTGGTAGCTCAACGGACTGGTTCACGTGGAATTTGGAAATGAACTTAGGAGAGAACCTAGGATGTGTACGTAAAACCAGTTTGTCTGTGTATGACAAAGAAAGGGTTCTGCACGGACAATGCTTTCAATTCACCAACTCTTCTTATGGAAGTAATAGCCACTAAGAAGGCAGTCTTGTATGTCAGGTATTTAAGACTTGACTTATGCATAGGATTGAATGGGGGTCCCATGAGCTTTGCAAATACTACATTGAAATTGGAGGGTGGAGTCTCTTTTCTCCCTCAATAAATGCCTTGATGACTGGCACTTTCCACCACGATACTTTATTCTGGGAAGTAGTGTAAGCCGATAAAGCCTCTAGGTGGACCTTTATAGAGTTGAATAACCCCACGTCTAGCAAGTGGAGCATATAATTTAGAATGTGGGAAGGAGTACATTCTATAGGGTTTATTTGTTTAGACTGCCACCAAATTACAAATTAATAATTTGGTTTACGTACCTCCTTGAGGATATCCATACACCGTTGTGTTAGATTAAGATGTCGGAACACTATGACCTCAGAATCCATGCTGCCACGTTCATTGAGTGTGGTTGAGGGTGTACTGTTATTCCCCCGTGTTGGGTTAATAGATTGGTCTGGCACGGGAGTTGTATGGGATCACACATCACCAGTTTGCGCAGATGTGGATACCATGGCTGCCTTGCCCACATGGGAGCAACTCGGGTGAGCATCATCTGTTCTTTGAGAATCTTGTTCACTATCGTGCTCATTAAAGGAGTTGGGTGGTGGGGGCGTAAGCAAATTTCCCTGACCAGTTCATCAATAGGGTGTCCCCCCTTGGAGTCTGGTTGGGGGAACTTGGACGCAAAGTCTGGTCATTGCTTGTTTTCTTTTGTAGCGAATAAGTCTAGCATGGGGTAACCCCACTGTGAGAAGATGTGGTCTACAACACTTGAGTTTAGATGCCACTTGTGTTCCTCTGGTAGGGGATCTCTGCTCAGAGAGTCTGCTAGAGTGTTGAGTACCCCTGGAATGTGTTGGGAGGATAGGAACATCCCCGTCGGAGTGCCCATCTCCATATTTTCTGTGTCAGCTTGGACAGATTTGGCGAGTGAGTGCGCCCCCCTGCTTGTTGACATAGAACATTGCAGTGGTGCTGTCTGTTAGGATTTGAACCAACTGGTTCGTCAGCAGCACCTCGAATGCTTGAAGCGCTTTGAATACTACTAGGAGTTCCAGCAGGTTGATGTGGCTCTGTGTAGTGATGTGAGTCCACAGACCATGTGCTATGTGGTAAAGGTAATGTGCCCCCCACCAGGAGAGTGATGCGTCTTCCGTGTTGTGGAAAGGTTTTCCCAACAGGTTCTCCTTTGTCCACAAGCATAGGTTTTGTACTAGTGTTGGTGAAACGACCACAAGATCGTTCCACTGATCACCTGCCGGAGACCATTGTTTCGCCAACCACACCTGCATGGGGTGCATGCGCAGACGTGCGTGTGGGACCAGGTAAATGCATGATGCCATCATGCCTAGCAATCGCATTGCTTTGTGTACGCTTATCTGGCGACTGGCTTGATACAGAGGTATTTGCCGTAGCATGTTTTGAACCCTTTCCATAGATGGAAAGAATAACACTCCTTCCGTGTTTAAGACAGCTCCTAGGAGCTGTTTCACTGTGTTTGCCACACAGCTTGACTTTTTCTCGTTTATTGAGAAGCCCAATTGGAAGAGGTTTAGGGTTGTTGGCGTGTTTTGCTTGCAAAGATGGGGTGATTCCCTTGTGATCAGCCAAGCCTCCAGGTAGAGGTACACTGAGATTGCTTCACTGTGCAGGTGCGCTGCCACCACTGCCAGTACCTTGGTGAATACCCTTGGAGCAGACGCTATTCCGAAGGGCAGCACCTTGAATTGGTAGTGCTGGTTTGCTATTTTGAAACGCAAGAGCTTTCTGTGCGCTGGGCACATTGAAATATGAAAATAGGCTTCTTTCATATCCAGTGTTGCCATGTAGTCTCCCCGCTTTATCAGCGGGATTACCTCTTGTAGCGTTGTCATGCAGAATTTTTGTGGCTTTACATAAGTGTTTCCAGGGCATAAGTCTAACACAGGGCGCATAGATAGATCTTTTTTTGGCACAAGGAAGTAGATCGGATAGATACCCTTGTTTACCTTGTTCGCTGGT
Organism: Ambystoma mexicanum; assembly: GCF_040938575.1. Taxonomy (NCBI): domain Eukaryota; kingdom Metazoa; phylum Chordata; class Amphibia; order Caudata; family Ambystomatidae; genus Ambystoma; species Ambystoma mexicanum. Next base: position 991,481,714 of record NC_090921.1, read on the forward strand.
ACGATCTTTATGGCATCCTTGCGTAGCAGCACGCTGACCACATTGAGAAGGATGAAGTTGTTCTTCTCTCGTAGATTTTCTCTGACGCAGGGGATGGTTTGATGGTTTTTGGATAAGCTCCACACACCTCCTGCTACTGTCGGTAGCACCCACTTGTACGTGGTGATTGCCTCGTGAAGCGTGAGATGCGCCCTCATACTGGAGAGGCATGGGAGGGGACCTGTAGCAGGTTGTCAGCTCTTTTGTATCCTTGTGAGGCTTGGCCCTGGTTGTTATGTCAGGAAGAGCCTTGACCCTGACCGTAAACGGAGCCTCTCAGAGTTTTGGGCACAAAACCGACAAAAATTGCTTCCGCCTCTCCGGGCTGGTGGATTGTTTGTCAGCTGGCCAAAAGATTTTAGGGTGTCAAATACTTCCTTGGCGGACTTTAATGCATCTTCTACGACTTTGTCAAATAAGACAGTAGGTTCCATCAGCATATTAACTAGTATCGCCTGGGTTTCAAGTTTGAAGCCAGACTGGCGTAGCGCTTTATTATGGTCCCTTCTGCAATAATCCTGCCTGCATTGTCTGTGGCATCTAGATTGTTCCTCAGAATGCAGCTGGATGTTGCCTTGCCGTCCCCTGCTAATAGGGCTAGTTTTGACTTTGGAGGCTCGGGAGCAGATGCTACAGGGTAGTTATCTCGTCCCATTTTTGGCAATTATAACTTGCCAATAGCGTTGAATTATTTGCGATGCTTGTTTGGAAAGCTGCCGAAGTCACTAACTTTCTCCCCATTGTGTAGAGTGTTTTGCTCTTCTTATCAGGGGATGCCTCTGAAGAAGCTAACGGTGTGCCTGCCCTTTTACGGGTTGTGGTAACCATGAGTGAATCTGGTTTGAGCTGGCCTCTAATGTAGAGAGGGTCAACTGGCGCTGGGCAGAAAGGTTTTTCAACCCGCGGGTTGACTGCTCATATCTGGTTTGGTGTCTCTAGGGAAGGTTGAATCCTTCTTTGGACAGATTGTAGAATATGGATGAATTGGGTGGTGGCTTTCTTGTCCCCTTTCTTGGGTTTGGATACCAAAGTGTTCAACTGCCTTGATTAACATGTCATTATGGAGAGGCTGATTGTCCACTGGCGAATCGGACACTGGCGAATCCTGCTGAATTGGTGAGGCCAGATTATATACCTTGTCCTCCTTACCATCATAGTAATGATCAGTCTCTTGATAGGTTTAATTGTCATCAACCTGTATGAAGTGATCATCATACAGATCACCTTGGATTGGTTGGACTGGACTTAGAATAAGGAGAGTATCATGTTAAGCTTGTTTAGCTGGGGGCTGGGAGGTGGAGGCCTCAGCTGTAGGAGGTGTGCTTTGAAAGTCTTGGTATGCCTGTGGTTTTTTCTGAAGAAATTGGCCATAAAGGTCATCTAGTGATGACCCTGTCTATGTCTTCCAGAGACCCTGTGGCTGAACTCGGAATGACACCAGGGTATTGAGGGGTAGAGTCCTGCCCTGGGGTGTAGGCTGGGCCGGAGTCTGAAGCTGGCCTTTGTTCTTTAAGGCTTCAGCCAGGGAACCTTCCTCCTGGGGGACAGAGTGTTTTTCCCTATGTGTAGGGGTAGGCCTGTCCTTATTAGACTCACCTTTATGATTGGGGCTCTTGAAGGAGTGTTTCTTGGAGTGTTTGACTTGAGCAGGCTCTCAGGGACATGTTTTTTCACTAGGTGGGATAAACTAGTGTTTTTAGAGTTTATAGCTGTTTTCGACATGTGATGTCAACTTTCGGCTGTGGGGCGGACTGCAGCCTCGTCTGCATAGGCTCAGACACCCAAAAAAAGTGGCCCACCCCTCGCCTCAAAAAAGTGGCCCTCAAATAATCATTTGTGAACTGCGTCAATTCACGACTTTACAGAAAATGCTACTTATGGAGGGTTCATGTGTCTGTTACATTACAACACAACTCATAAAATAACATAACTTTGCATACAAGAATGGATTACCATATGTATCATTAATATCTGTGTGGATAGATCCATATTGTCAAATTACTGTGAATGCAAGCAGACATCCAATGCCAAATGATATGTCATTGTATAGCATTTACGCTTAAGCTATTAATTATAGAACAAATATGCATACAATATCACTCAACCTGTGTTGGTACTCGTTTATCAACCTCAGAAGGATGAAAGGCTGAGATGGCCTTGGTGGGATTCAAACTGCAACCTGCAGATCACACACACATCGCAGCAGCAAGCGCTCATCCCACTGAGCTATCATATAGGCTATAGTAAAATGAGCTGGCCTCAGCCTGGCTGCTGCTGCGCCGCTAACTGGCTGCTGCTGTGGTCCTCCTGTGCAGCCTCCTCTGACCGACGCGTGGTCCTCACTCCTTGTGTCATACAGACCAATTCAAATCAGAACTCATGTATTCATTTGAATGTGTTTGCAGAACTCTCTTTTTTCTATCTCATAGCAAGAATCACAAAGACACGCACTACCATTTCGTACCTCCTAAAAGGATCGAGATGTCTCCTTAATTTGTCCTGTACTTAGCATTCGTGTCCATACTCTGCGTGAGTTTAAATAACGCCTGTCTGCAGCTCAACACACGCAAACTATGATTACCACAAACGGTATGTCAAGCGGAAAGCTGCATCCTCAAGGGAGGAAGTGACGTCTTGCTGCCCGAGACAACGCTCTTCTCCTTCTCCCTGCAAAATGTCCCGCCTGGGAATACATTTATGCAGCAATGCCTGGCATATGTGCGGCGGGAGAACAGGTTTCATATCAACAAAACAAGACTTGCACAGGCGTTGGCTCTTCCACCCAGCTTTTCTTCATAGCATCCCCGCTCCAGTCTCCAATCCTCTGATGCACTTGCAAAACTAATCGCAATGTTTATTGCCAGTGCCAGGGGCCTCTTTAATCCCAGCCCGGCAGCCCCTGCAAGAAGAGGAAATCCATTGGATCCTCTGCGGATTGTAGTTGTCAAGGTTATTGCTGTCGTCGTTTTGTTTTAAGGAAATCCAAAGGATATTGCACTGCATTTCCCACAATCCCTTTCATTGTTGCACTTACACTCCCCTGTTTCTTGGCCCGACTTCTCATATGAGTCATAACGCAATGAAAGTGATTTTTTAGGCCCATTTAAAAGTAGAGCTGTGCAGTATTCATTATATGAAGTGCACATTTTTTTAATGGTGTGTATTGCACTCTGGCTATATCTTGTCACGAGGATGATGCTCTTAAATCTTTGCCACTATATTTATGCATGTATTTCTTTGGATTTTTAAATTAGGGCCATATGCCATCTTGCAGCTGCTTTAAAGTGTGCCAATCCTATTAAGTGAAGTCCACAGTGCTGCAATGTTTTTCACCGTATGTTGTATGATACGAGTCAATTCTGCAATGTGATAAGCTCCTGTGCCTGCTACTCTGAACGAGTGTTGCAGGCACAAGTTGCTTTCAACTTTGCAAAGCGCAAGAAAGTTGTTGCTTCCTGCAAAGTTGAAAGCAACTTAATGTGTGCACCGGCGCCACTGTGCCCTGTGACCAGCCCAGTACTGCAGGCAGCCTCCAGCCTGCCTTGCTTGCTGCTGCCCACACATAAGTTTACTTTGCTAACTGTAGTGGCTGCACGGTGACTGTCCGGCGGCAGCCCCTCAACTTCTCAACTTTGCGTGATTTTTTTTTCTTCTTTTTTTCTTCCTTTCCTCACTGGCACATCCATGGGCAGAAACTGGCCCCCAGGGAATAAACATGATTTCGGCTCAGCCACAGGCCGATTGGCCGTTTGGCCAATCCGACCCTGACGTTCGCTGTTCTGCCGATGTTTTGGGGATGGCATCTTTTTTGTCCTTAGACTTATGGGGCCGGTCATGAGGCGATCGGGACCTTGAGTGCTCAGAAGACAGGGATTCTGTAGACCTTCCCCTTGACGCCATGTGTGGGCGTTTGGTCGACAATGTCGACTCCTTGCCATGGGCTGTGTGCTTAGTGCCAGGGGTCGTGGTAGTGCTTTCGCCTCTGGGTGTCGTCCCTGTAAAAGAGCTGCTGGCCTGTCTTTTGGGGTCGGGCCTGCACTAGGAAGCCTAACGGTTCCCCGTCGCCATCGCTGTATGTAAAGACCCATCACTGGATGCTCCCTCCACGTCTATGGCGGCCTCGGCCTGCATGGAATGATGGGCCCAGCAATTAGTTCTTCCGCCTCGAAGAGTTTTTGGTTTGAAGAGCTTGCAGGCTCGACAATGTCCCTCGTCGCAATTGTGCGGAAGATACAAATTGCACACCCGGTGCATGTCTATCCACAGGAATTTTTTATTGCATGTGGGGCAAAACCTAAATTGAGTTTTCTTCATGTTTATGGGGAATGGCAGGCAGGTGAGAAAGATGGAGGAGGGGAAAATGCATTCTACAATGACCACCCCCCACTCTCCGTACTGTAAGGGCTTAGGCCCCGGTGTGACCTTCCAAGGCCGAAAGGGTCCGTCGAGTCAGATTAGTCCGACGGTCATCTTTTCCACCGCGTTGAAGAAGCCGAAGCCGGTTTGGAAAAGGACAGAGTATACTAGTCTTAATTTCTCATAAGTAAATCGCGTTAGCCGAAATGAACTCCGCAATAAGCATCCATCACGATGGCGGAAAAAACAATCCGAGGGACCTCGACACGTGAAGGACCATAGGTACAGTGGCTGTCACACTAGGGATAGTATTACTAGCACGCCCTGCTGAGGTCCCTTTTCAAGTATCAAAAACAACAACTGTAATACTCTGCAGCTTCCAATAGGTGGCGGCCTATGCATAGCATGTGATCTAAGCAGATTCCACAAGCCACAGAAATATATATATTACACAGCCACGTTAGTGGCTGTGTAGTCATGGTTAAGTTGCTGTTTCCATAGGAAGAGCACTTTTTGGGTGGCTTATAACTCTGCTGTCCCTGGACGAATCCTCACGAAACTTTGCAAAAAAAGTATATGGCCCACTCTGAATTTTTTTGCAAAGTTTGCTGATGTTTGGTCCAGGAGGGAAAAGTTGTAGGGGGGGGGTCCCAAAATGTCTTTTTTTCCTATAGACTGAAAGGGGAAAACTTTGTGCACGCCTACAGCCCAAACCGCTGGGCGGATTTTCACCACGTTTGCGGCAGGGGCAGGGGCTTGGTCCCGAAAGCGTGCTTTTATAAATTTGGTGACAATCCGTCCAGTAGTTTCCTTTAAAACGATCGAAAAGTATGTCTCTAAAAATTAGTGATATCCATGTCCGCTCCGTGGTCACACTTCCCTGTTCGCTCCGCAGACAGGATACCAATTGGCTAAGGGGCTGACGTCTTCACCGCGGACACGCGACTTCTCCACCGATTGGCTGCAGTGAGCCGTGATGTGCGTCAGGTTGTTTGGATGCGCCCGACATCTTGGATCCGCCGACAGCGCGGCGGCGACCAGAGACGAAATGCTGTTTCCGAAACTGTGTTCATGATGTATTCCCTATGCCCGCCTTGTCCGGAATGTTTGTAAGTACTGAAAATGAGGGGTCTCGTAAGGATAGTACTTCAGTCCGTGCTGTGCGCAGGCAACTTGAAAGTATTTTAAGGACACGCGTGGTGTCAGCGAACATTAAAATTGGGTACATGCCATACTTAGCATTTTTATTAGTTTGAGTGTGCTCCTCTTTTATACGCCACCAGGGGGGTGATATGCTGCGGTGGTTGTGGCCAGGGCCTACAGTCTTGGTTGCATGGCCAAGGCCATGCACCCAAGATGAAATTGATAGGTAGAGAAAATATAAGGCACTATGGGTGCAATATGCTGTGGTAGTTGTGGCCAGCACCTAGAGTCTTGGGTGCATGGCCGAAGGCCGTGCATCCAAGAAGTAAGTTAAAAGCACTAGAGTTATTAGCCACAACGGTTTTCATACACTACACACCCACACCATCAACTATTTATGCCCTTACACCCAAGCCTCTAGCCTCTGGGCACAACCACTTCAGCATATCACTGTAACGCTCACCTGGTTCCCTCGGAGGCGCGGTTCTTGGCTGGGCGGTAAAACCGTCTTCAAAGTTAGGCGTAGGGTCCGTTTGGCTCCCTGGTTTGGTCCCCTTCTCACCGAAAGCTTGACTTGGAGGGTGAGATGTCTACAAGTGGAAAAGATCAGGGTATTAGTAGCTGGAAGGTTAGATGAAGTCTCTACCCCACACTCTCTCCTCCCGTGGTACTCGGTTGCTAACTGTGCTCACCTTAAATAGGTGAATGCCGGGCTCTCCATCCTGCGTCTTGTGCAGGGGCTCTGGGTCCAGTTGCTTCACTGGTTTTGGGATCAGCCTCTTGATTGCAGAGGGTAAGTAGAGAGCGATGCCGCCGTTAATTGCACAAGCAGATTTTGCATATATCAAGTCCTTAATGTCCTCTTTTAACGTCCCTTTCTTGCAGGGTTGGCTGAGAAGAAATGATGGCGAAAGAATGCCAAAGTTCGTGGAGGCACGTAAGTAGAAAGTCTGTGCAGGGCCTTTCAACGCACCTTAATGTCTCTCTCTTGCTTTCAGATGGAGAATGATGAAGGCGCCGGTGATGATGCCCAGGTTCGTACCGAGGCGCGAACAAGATGATGGAGAATATGAAGGCACGTAAGTAGAAAGTCTGTTCCAGGCCTTTAAACGCACCTTAATGTCTCTCTTTGCCTTGAAGGTAGCGGAGTGCGGTGCGAGCTGACTTTGGAGCGTACGTCGCCAAGGTAAGCCGTTCAGAAACAAAACGTTACTAACCAATGTTCTTTTGTCTTTGCAGGGCTCGATGGCGGAGAAAAGGTGCGGCGAATACCTTAAACGCTCCGGTGGATCGGGTAAGTTGAAGCGCTGACCTTGACTCTTCTAATCTGTGTTTTTGTTGTTGTGCAGATGCTGCTGAAGACTGAAGATTGGATCCTCATCAGGTAAATCCGGAGATTTCGCGTTCACAGGAGCTGGAATGGAAGATTCCCTGGAGCTGACACGGTGAGCGTCCTGCTGCTGATGCAGAATAACGCGAAGCATGTGGCACGAATCGGGTGTGGTTTAAATAGTGCACAGGAGTGCTTCGGGATCTTCTTCCACAGCCTCGCCAGGTAAGAAAAGGAGTTCCAGTTTCCAGAAGAGTTCCAGTCCTAGGGAGTGGTTCCAGCCTCACCCAGAAGAAAAGTAGTTCCTGTCAGAGGAGGATGAAGACTTCATCCTGTTGGTAAGGAAGCAGCATGGTCTGCTGCAGGTAGGTCCACCCAAGCACTTCTGAATTTGCTATGAGCCCGGCGCTTCTTGTGCCGGGACCAGTCTCCACAATGAGCCTGGCACCACCGGTGCCAGGACAAGGCCCAAAAGGTCCCTAAAGGGACTTGCTGGCATCTGCAATGAATGTTATGAGCCTGCTTCCAAGGGCGTTGGGCTTCTCCTGACTCCTTGGAAGCAGTGGTCATGACAGCACCCCCCCTCAAGGCCCCTCCCAAGTTCGTCTTCTCCGGGGGTCTTGGTTTGTCGGGAAAAGTTCGGTGAAACTTCTTGACCAGACGGGGTGCATGCACATGTTCCGATGGTTCCCAAGATCGTTCCTGGGGTCCATAACCTTTCCAGTCAATCAGATAATATAGTTTTGATTTGGAAATCTTGGAGTCTAGGATGTTCTGAATTTCGAACTCCAGTTCTCCATCCACTAGGATAGGGTCTGGAGATTTTGTCAAACGGGTTCCAGGTTGCATGGGTTTTAGCAAGGAGACGTGGAAGACGGGATGAACTTTCATTTGAGTAGGTAAGCCCAATTTTACTGCCACTGGATTTATTATGGCGGTGATCGGGTAGGGTCCCAGGTATCGTGGATTGAAAGTACGTGGTCCTTTTAAGGGTAAATGTTTGGTGGATAGCCAGACTTGATCTCCCACTTGATATTAGGGAGCTTCCTTTCGATGTTGGTCTGCACCCTTCTTGTAATGTTCCTTGGCTTGCTGAAGGTGAGAAGTGGCTTCCTTAAAGGCGTGAGTGATTGTAGAGTGCAGGTGATCTACAGCAGGTGTTCCAAGAGTCTGAGGTGGATCAAGGTTTGAGGTGCGGGGATGGATTCCATACAAGAGGAAAAAAGGGGTTTTTCCAGTTCCAGAATGGACTGAATTATTATAAGCGTACTCCGCAATCCAGAGGATTTCTTTCCAAGTACCTTCTGCTTGCTGCAACATGCAGCGTAGATATTGTTCTAGAGTTTGGTTGGTCCTCTCGGTCTGCCCGTCGGTCTGGGGATGATGGCTGGTTGAAAGCCTTACGTCAATTTGGGCTAGACGACAGCAACTCCGCCAGAAGTGGGAAATAAACTGACTTCCTCTATCCGAGATTAGAATTGAAGGAAAGCCATGCAACCGAACGATGTTCTCGAGGAATTCCCGGGCTAGAATTGAAGCTGTGGGTAATCCCTTTAATGGAATAAAATGAGCCATTTTAGAAAATAGGTCCACAACTACTAAGATCGTATTATATCCGGAGCATGGTGGTAAATCCGTGATGAAATCCATGGAGAGAGTATGCCACGGGTGAGGAGGAATGTCTATTGGATGTAAGAGGCCTGATGGTTTCTCCTTCTGGCTTTTGTTCTGCGCGCACACCCCACAGGAGATTACAAAATCTTTAATGTCCTTCCTCCAAGAGGGCCACCAGAAATGTCTTTTTACCTTTTCAGACTTTTTAGTAATGCCGGGGTGCCCTTCCATTAAGGAGTCATGGTAACATGAAATGACCTGTGATTGTAAATCCGTACATGGCAGATATAATCTACCTTGAAAGTATTGCAAGTCTTTTTCCATTGTAAAGTCTTTCCCCTTGAGTTTCCAGTCTTTTATTTCTGCTGGAGTCATAAGTTTTTTAACTTTCGCTTCAATATCTTCAAGGGATTGTGTGTTAATTAAACCCAGGATTCTTTGTTCCGGAATTATTGGTACGGGTTCAGGACTAGTCGTGAGTTCATCTACTCCCACTCGGGAGAGGGCATCCGCTTTTCCATTCTTGTTGCCTGGTCGGTAAGTAATTACGAAGTCGAAGTCGAACTCGGCGAAAAATAGTGCCCAACGGAGTTGTCTAGAGGATTGAGCTTTGGCTGATTTTAAGTATTTTAAATTGCGATGATCCATAATGACGGTGACTGTGTGTCGGGCTCCCAGGAGATAGTGCCGCCAGGCCTTAAAGGCGGACTTAATAGCTAAAAGTTCTTTATCGGTAATGGTATAGTTGATTTCGGGAGCCGAAAATTTGCGGGACCAAAAGGCCACAGGGTGCAACTGGTTTGTTTCTGGGTCCCTCTGCGAAAGCACTGCTCCCATCGCGAGGCTGGAGGCATCGGTCTCAACAATATAGGGAAGTTCTGGGCGGGGCGTTTTAAAACCGGAGCTGAGATGAATTTAGTTTTCAGTTCTTGAAAGGCTTCTGTAGACCATTCGAAACGTTTGTTTTTTCTGAGAAGGGCTGTAATAGGTTGAACTATTCGAGAGAAGTCTGGAATAAACCTACGATAAAAGTTGGCAAAGCCCAACATGCTTTGGACTCCTTTTACTGAGGTTGGTGAGGGCCATTTAAGAATAGCGTCCACTTTTCTTGAGTCCATGTGAACTCCGTTAGGTGACAAAATGAATCCCAAAAATTCGACCTCAGTAACGTGAAAAACGCATTTCTCCAGCTTAGCAAAAAGTCGGTGTTGACGGAGCCTCTCCAGTACCGCTGTGACGTGTTTTCGATGATCAGCCTCTGAGGCCGAGTAAACCAGAATATCGTCAATATAGACAACTACACACACATCAATGAGTTCTCTGAGGACGTCATTCATAAAGTACTGAAAAGCGGCCGGTGCATTGCATAATCCAAAGGGCATTACTTGATACTCGAATAATCCATACTTAGTACGAAAGGCCGTTTTCCATTCATCGCCCTCCTTTATTCGTACCAAATGGTAAGCTCCTCTGAGGTCCAACTTAGTATAAATACAGGCACTTTTAACTTGGTCAAGTAGTTCTGGGATCAATGGTAACGGATATCTGTTCTTGATTGTTATCTGATTCAGGGCACGGTAATCTATACATGTTCTCAGGTCTCCCTCTTTTTTTTGGAACGAAGAACAGAGCTGAGGAGGCTGGGGACTTTGAAGGACGGATAAATCCATTAGCCAGATATTGGTCCAAATATTGTCTTAGGTGAAGATTTTCTGGTTCGGTAAGGGCATAAATTCGACTGCACGGAGGAATGGATCCCGGAGTCAGGTCTATCTGACAGTCGTATGACCTGTGAGGAGGCAGGGTGTTAGCTTGATCTTTCCGAAAGACATCATGATAATCCCGGTATTCGGAAGGCAGTTGTGGAGTCTCAGAGGAGATTGCTGCCAGCTTGGTGGGAGGCTGAGGATAACAGGTGGGAGCACATTCTGGAAACCGAATTGTCTTTGCTCGCCAGTCGATTTGAGGATTGTGCTTCTCCAACCAAGGGATTCCCAGAATAACTTGAAATCGCGGAGCCTTGATCACGTCAAACACGATCTTCTCTTGATGTCCATCTTGGCCTACCAACGTCACTTCCAAGGTGGTGTGAGTTACTTGTCCGGAAGCTATTTCCGTACCGTCCACTGTGGTAATGACGTCTCTCACCGCCTTAGGACAAAGAGATAGATTCATCCTAGCGGCCATTTCACAGTCCACGTAATTGCCGATCGCGCCACTATCAATGTATGCTTTTATGGCATGCATACGATTGGGCTGCTCTGGACTCACGAGGACCATAGGCATGACGAAATGCGAGGTCAAAGAACTGGTTTTAACGCTCGGCAAGCAGACCTCTACACTTGTCCGGCGAGGTTGTTTTCTGACTCAGAACCTTCGGCACCTTTATCGGATGCTCCTACCATCTTTTTCTTTGGTTTCACAGGGCAATCTCGAAGAAAGTGTCCAGAATTTCCGCAATAGAGGCATAATTGCAATTGTCTTCTCCTTTCTCGTTCCTTTTGGGTTAGGGGTCCTTTCACGACCCCAATTTGCATGGGTTCCACGGAATCATTTCCTTTAGCGGAGCTCTGTGGTCTTGAAAAAACACGGGATTCAAATCTGGAACGATCGGCCTTCCGATTCTGCAACCTGTGATCTAATTGAACCACCAGATCGATATATTCCGAACAGTCTTGTGGCGGATTTACCACCTGGGCCAGAACATCTTTAAGTTCCCCTCGCAGGCCTCTGTAGAAAAGCGTGATTCTCTTGTCTTCTGGCCATCCGGTTTCCACCACTAGTCTGTTAAATGATGCAATGTAAGTCAAGAGGTCTTGATTACCCTGTCGTAGTGAAAGAAGTTCATTATCCAAGGCCTGACCCTGGGAGTGTCGTGCAAACAATCTCTCCATACTAGCTTGAAAGTCTTGGAAGTTATGAAGAACAGGGTCATTCTGAGTCACTAAAGGTATAGACCAATCTGCGGCACTGCCACTAAGATATGAGAGCACGAAGGCCACCTTGGCCTGGTCCGTTGGAAATGCGGCAGGTCTACACAAAAAGTGCAAGCGACATTGATTGAAGAAGACAGCGAATCTCCCTGGATCACCAGAAAAACGCTTGGGCGGGGCCAAAGGTACATTTCCTGGTAGATTAATCTGCACCAGATTAGTGGAAGTCGTTGGAGCATGGCTCCCTCCCGAGGCGGGCATATGAGTTTGTCCCGCTTGGGCTTGTAACAACTGTCTGGCAAGATCATCAGTTCACTCTTTAGAAACAACTAACTCTCTCCTTAAGGCATTTGTTTCCTGGCGTGCTGTGTGTACTTCTGCCCTCAACTCCCCAAGCAATTGGGCCAATTGGTCTGTGGCTGAGGTTTCCATTGCGCCTGGGCGGGAAATATGCGGTAAGGCTTCGCGTTCTGTAACGCTCACCTGGTTCTCTCGGAGGCGCCCGGGTCTTGGCTGGGCGGTAAAACCGTCTTCAAAGTTAGGCGTAGGGTCCGTTTGGCTCCCTGGTTTGGTCCCCTTCTCACCGAAAGCTTGACTTGGAGGGTGAGATGTCTACAAGTGGAAAAGATCAGGGTATTAGTAGCTGGAAGGTTAGATGACGTCTCTACCCCACACTCTCTCCTCCCGTGGTACTCGGTTGCTAACTGTGCTCACCTTAAATAGGTGAATGCCGGGCTCTCCATCCTGCGTCTTGAGCAGGGGCTCTGGGTCCAGTTGCTTCACTGGTTTTGGGATCAGCCTCTTGATTGCAGAGGGTAAGTAGAGAGCGATGCCGCCGTTAATTGCACGAGCAGATTTTGCATATATCAAGTCCTTAATGTCCTCTTTTAACGTCCCTTTCTTGCAGGGTTGGCTGAGAAGAAATGATGGCGAAAGAATGCCAAAGTTCGTGGAGGCACGTAAGTAGAAAGTCTGTGCAGGGCCTTTCAACGCACCTTAATGTCTCTCTCTTGCTTTCAGATGGAGAATGATGAAGGCGCCGGTGATGATGCCCAGGTTCGTACCGAGGCGCGAACAAGATGATGGAGAATATGAAGGCACATAAGTAGAAAGTCTGTTCCAGGCCTTTAAACGCACCTTAATGTCTCTCTTTGCCTTGCAGGTAGCGGAGTGCGGTGCGAGCTGACTTTGGAGCGTACGTCGCCAAGGTAAGCCGTTCAGAAACAAAACGTTACTAACCAATGTTCTTTTGTCTTTGCAGGGCTCGATGGCGGAGAAAAGGTGCGGCGAATACCTTAAACGCTCCGGTGGATCGGGTAAGTTGAAGCGCTGACCTTGACTCTTCTAATCTGTGTTTTTGTTGTTGTGCAGATGCTGCTGAAGACTGAAGATTGGATCCTCATCAGGTAAATCCGGAGATTTCGCGTTCACAGGAGCTGGAATGGAAGATTCCCTGGAGCTGACACGGTGAGCGTCCTGCTGCTGATGCAGAATAACGCGAAGCATGTGGCACGAATCGGGTGTGGTTTAAATAGTGCACAGGAGTGCTTCGGCGTCTTCTTCCACAGCCTCACCCAGGTAAGAAAAGGAGTTCCAGTTTCCAGAAGAGTTCTAGTCCTAGGGAGTGGTTCCAGCCCCACCCAGAAGAAAAGTAGTTCCTGTCAGAGGAGGATGAAGACTTCATCCTGTTGGTAAGGAAGCAGCATGGTCTGCTGCAGGTAGGTCCACCGAAGCACTTCTGAATTTGCTATGAGCCCGGCGCTTCTTGTGCCGGGACCAGTCTCCACAATGAGCCTGGTACCACCGGTGCCAGGACAAGGCACAAAAGGTCCCTAAAGGGATTTGCTGGTGTCTGCAATGAATGTTATGAGCCTGCTTCCAAGGGCGTTGGGCTTCTCCTGACTCCTTGGAAGCAGTGGTCATGACAATCACATCTATAGATACACCAGGCCATGCACCAAACAACAAAGTTATACGCACTGCAATTATTTTTCACTGCACACCCATACATTAAAACATCTATGGACATACACCCAAGACTCTAGGCCCTGGCAACAACCCCTGCAGCATATCACAGCTATGCATATACCCGTATTATAGACCATCAAGGAGGTGGTTGTGGGAAGGACTTACAGTCTTGGATGCATGGCCAAAGGCCATGCCCCCAAGACCAAACTTGTACGTAGTGCAGTTAAAAGCCACAATTGGTGTGATATGCTGTGGTGGTTGCGGCCAGGACCTGGAGGCTTGGGTGCATGGCCGAAGGCTATACGCGCTGGCGTTATAGGCCACTATGGTTTTTACATACTGCACACCCGTACATTGAAATATCTATGGCCTTACACCCAAGACTGTAGTCTCTGGCCACAACCACTGCAGCATATTACACAGCCACGGTAGTGGCTATGCAGTTATGGTTAAGTTGCTGCTTCCATAGGAAGAGCACTTTTTGGGCGACTTCCATGTTCGCAGACATGTGGCCCCTTTACTGATTGGTTGTGGAACAGCGTGAAGTGCGTGAGATTCTTTTGCTGCGGCCGCCATCTTTCGTTCGTGTTTTGGTGTACGCGGCTATCGCCCCTAACACATACAAACGCAGCCAGCATTGCACTTGTTACACTTATGCAACACTGTTTCGGAAGGTGAACGTTAATGAGGCTGGATTGGGCTATGGCAGCAGGAAGTCAAAAAGTGGTGTTTTCATGTCACCAAAGTCACACAGTAATGTGGCAGTAGATGCTCAATATACGGCGAAGAATCACTCTGTCTGTCTTGCAACCCTTTAACAATACTATTTCTGTGAGACTGGCGTCCTACATTTTAAAATCTGAGACAGCAACCTGCACTATTTGCTGCCAACAGTGGTTCAGCACGTGTATGGGAGTAGCGGTTCGCATGAATGGATTCTGATATGTTGTTGTAAAGTGAGAATGTATTTGCATTCTAAGTGAAGATCACATGCTTTGCTTTTTTGGTTTCCAGCACAGTAGGGCCACGCATCCAACTGTACCCATAAGGGTCCATTGTTTTTTTTTACCTTGAGCTACAGGGAAAAATCACTAAGAATGCAGGGAGTGAAAGTTTGCAACACATACCATTTGATAAGGTTATGTTTCAAAAACGTTTGTAAGGCACATGAAATATCACTTCACGAAGATTCTTTGAGCCAAAAACATTGCTGTCTGACTTCACCTAAACCAATTGAGGCGGTACATATCTTGTAAGTTTAATTTTGACGACTGCACACCGCACTGAGTTTGAATTATTATATTACCAGACCATTATTGTTGACAATATTACTGATTTATTACCTTTCTATGCAGTTGTTATTTTTTCCCCCTTACCAAGAGTGCAGATTGTCCGCGTTCTCAGGCTATGCGTTCATTCACTTGTGTTGAACGCTAATATTTTCCCTTTAAAATGTCATGTTTGGCCATATCGGTTGCTCTATCACTTTGCACGTTCTGTTGGTCTTTTCTGAAATCACGAGGTGGCATTTGCAAATGCTTGCACATTACTTTTGCCTCGGTACCTGCAATAGTATCTTTTGCCGTCATTTTTTTAAACATAGAGAGTGCAAATTGTTGGCATTTGTAGCCTGTCACTAGCTATACCCATGTTGAAATCTACTATTTACTTAAAATTGTATGTATGGCAACTTCGATGTGTGTCTTAGTTACTACATTCTTTTTGTCTTTTTTTTAAATTGCTTGGTTATTGATACGTGTTTTATTTAAACTTTCCCGACCAGCTACTTCCTTCCATACTGTGCATGTCATGGTTTCCAGATGCCGAGTGATGGCTTCTTCAGCCGCCAAATGCAGTTGCTGGTGACCGGCTGCCTGCCCGTAATAATTCTGTGGGATGATTGCGCCGGCCCACTTTGTCCGTAAGCTGAAGTGTCTATTAGGAGTAACATAACATCTTTTACAGTGGTATAGCCGAAAGGTCATGGCGACGTTTTGACAATCATTGCCCAAACAAAGTAGTTGCTTTATCGAAAACGGATAATTTGTGTTTGGAAAAAAAACAACGTGTGCTTTACCATTGACATTTTCGATGACGACCAAAGAAACAAATTTATTATGTGATTGAAAATGGGATTACTCCGATGTTCTTGCAGTTTATTGTGAAATAAAAGTACTTTACAAATTCAAAAATGTTAGTGTTTCTTTTAAAAACTAGTTTATTACTTCAAAATGTCACGTGCTACATTGTACGTTTCTGTGTGTTAATTTTCAGGTGCTGCGTCACGGTACATAGGTGCTTATGAGGGCATTTGGCTATGCTGGGGAGGATCGTCAATGAGAAAGGTACTGCATATCACTAGGGTTGGTTATGTGAGGGTCAAGGGCGGCCATTATGCTTTATTGACGTCAGGGCCACTTATGTTAGCCAGCTGCAGCAATGGTGAAGATCAGCACAGGATGAACACGCTCTGCTGTCAGATTTAGTATGTTTGTCAAAGGTACACTGCAAATGTTTGTGCTACATCAACGTTTCTGCAAACATACATGGTTGCATCCTCGGTACAATCATATCTTCTGACCTTTCCACCTGGGCACCTTATGAAAATATGTGTACGAAGGCGAGTGCTAATGCTCATGGTTTCAATACGTCTGCCACGATTGCAATTGAGGCCACAGAGTTTGTTGGGATTTTTTTCCACACGTAATACGACAATTCATTTGGGCAGTCATTTGACAGTTTTGGGGGAAATAACTGGGTGCATTTACTGAAAATGTGTCTACGGCAGATTGGTAACGCCTGAAAAGCCTGGTGTTGGAGGTGTTGAAGTGTTTTGGTGTTTGACAAGTGTTGCTCTTTCAATAAAAAACAATGCTACAACTTCAATGGCTGAGGGGTAGGCTGTACCAATGGGTAGTGGCCACAGTGTCGGAGTCATGGTATAAGGTCATGATGTGCACAGTGTGGCTACTGGCCCTGACCAAACAGAGAAAAGATAGCATTACAGTGGCCTGGGACTGGCTTTGTGGTAAACCTGTTGCACATAACCATACATTTCAATGGAAATAAAAATGTGCTCATGGCAATATGGTCACACAGTTTCCATTTTTTTTTTGCAGACTGCAATGGAAAGCGAAGAAGGACTATGTATGCAAAACCCGGCTTCCCTTTCTATGGTGGCCATCTTGGAAGAGGATTTTATTTCTTAAAGCGGGACACAAGATCATCTGTTTTAATACCACGGGTTACTGCTTTGGAAATGTACATTGCAAATGGCTTGCATCCCCCATTTTAGGAGTGGAAGGGGGGGGGGGGGTAATGATCCAGAGACCTCGTTATGCACTTTCGGTTCCATTGCCCTCATAACTTGCCCTGCTGGCACTTTGTCCACCGTTCCAGTCCCTGGAACGGAGGAGGATGAACACTACAATATTTCCATTGGCATAACAAACTATAAATGGAACTGTTTGAAAATCTTATTGCGTCTATGCACTTTACTACGAAATATAAAGCAGATGCAGTGTATGCAGGTTTTTTTTCATTCCTTTTTGTGACTGTGAATGGTGGGTCACAAAGGAACATTTCTTTTGTGTATGTATGGCTTTTGTTTGGAAGGATAGCTAAGATCGAAAGTTGCGGATGGAACTGAGGAAAGAGGCAACAAACAGTAATATGGAGGGGTAGGTGGAGGGAGAAAAATGTAGTGGGTGGGTTATTTCTGAGCTAGGGGCAGTGTTTCTCCAGCTGTTTCTTCACAGCAGTAGTGGTGTTTTATGGGGAAGGGGGATTGCTTTAGCTAATGTCGTTTTAAGATGAATAGCAGTTTTGTTAAAAGTATGTGCTGTGCACAATTAGGTGTTGGGAGTTCTGCACGGAAAATGTTGCGGTTGCAAGTTCACACAGCAGCACAAAATATACTTCCACACTGTCCTCGAGTGTAACGCTCACCTGATTCCCGTAGAGGCGCCGGTCTTGACTGGGCGTATACCGTATCTTCAAAGGTGATGTGTAACACACGGCTGGCTCTTTGGGCTGGACCTCTGTGCACTGTATGTCTGGCTCGAAGGGTAAGATGTCTGCAGATAGAAAATGTGGGATTAATGAACTGGGTTATTGAATGTCTCTCTCTTCTTCCCTTTCTCTTCTCCTGTAGAACCCCAAAGGTTAACGCTCTCACCTTAGGTAAGTGAACGCCGTGCTCTCCATCTGCCTCGAGGCAGGGTGCTGTAACCAGTTTCTTCACTGGATAAGGGGAGCAGGCCTCTTGACTTCAGAGGACTGCTGTCCGTCGTTTACTGCACGAACGGTAAGTTTCGAGTAATTCTAATGTCTTTAAAGTCTTTAGTAATGATGTCTCTTGCTTTGCAGGGTTCCGGCGATGGCGGATGGCGGGCTGAAGTGAGTTGAAGATGGAGCCCGTGTGATGAATAGAAGCGCCTGGAAGCACGTAAGTAAGCGCTTGTTGCCTGCTTCACGATGCGCTCTAACTGTCTTTTTATTTTGCAGGTACAAGTTCGGGGCGGCTGCAGGGTGCCGGAATACCCACTGGGTTAGATGTGGAAAGGAGTAATGGCACGTGTGTATTAAAGTTCCCCAATGTCCTTAAACGCACCTTGTTTTGTCTTTCAGATGCGGGATGCAGCGCCGAAGGCCTCCGGAGCGTGCGAAGAGTTGGTAAGCTTTTGTCTTTCAGATGCCGGAATGCAGTGTGAAGACCTCCGGAGCGCACGAAGAGTAGGTAAGCCTTTGTCTTTCAGATGCCGGAATGCAGCGCGAGGCGTTGGTGACAGCCGATGGACCAGGTAAGTGAAGAGCTGTCACTGAAGACCGTAATGCTAACCTGTTCTTTCTTGTCTTTATAGGTGTTGCTGAAGACTGGATTCAGAATGGTAAGCCTTTTTCCTTAGGCCCAGGATCAGATGCAGAAGACACGATGAGCGTTCTGCTGCTGAGGATGCAGAATAACGCAAAGCAAGATTCATCCATCGGGTGTGGTTTAAATAGCCTCCTGTAGTGCTTAGGTGTCTCCTTCCACAGCCACGCCTAGGTAAGAAAAGAGTTCCTGCTTTCCAGAAGAGTTCCAGTGTTCTGAATCTAGGGAGTGGCTCCTGCCCCACCCAACAGGAAAAGTAGTTCCAAACAGAAGAGGATCAGAGACTCAACTGGCAGGCAAGTAAGCAGCATGGTCTGCTGCAGGTAAGTCCACCCAAGCATTATGAGCCCGGCGCTTCCAGCGCTGGGACTGGGCATATTTATGAGCCTGGTGCCACTGGCGCCAGGACTGGGTCTAAAAGGTCCCAATTGGGACTGGTTGGCACTCGGAACCTGGGTTATGGATCTGCTTCCAAGGGAGTTGGGAAAACCCTGACCTTTTGGAAGCAGAGATCATGACATCGAGGCACATATCTTATTGTGAATCATGTATGGGTTTTCGGACACGTCACCATGCTGTGCGCCAGCATATGATCATGTGGCATTCTTCGGAAGGTGTGCAGTGAAGGCAAATGTTCGTAACTGGTATGGTTACGTGTCACTACTAGAAACCTATTCACTTCACTAGAACAATTTTGTACAAGGCACGATATGGGTCAGTTGCCCTACTAAAAACCTATGAAATTCAGTAAAAAAAAGTTGTTAAAGGGACGTTATGGTTAAGTTGCACTACTATCGTCATCTATTCGAATGATCCTTGACAGTTTTTTTTATCAACATTATAATAAGACTCCCTTGTGCAGACTTTTCATGAAAAGTACATGCACATGTGATGTCATCAGTGATGTCATCAATGACATTTGCGATGTCATCTTTGATGTCCTGGGTGTTAGTCTTAGCAATGCACGTAGGTGGCGCGAGTTATGGTTGCTTAGTTTACCATAACTAGCGAATGTCAAGGGTTTTTCGGTTTTACTTTGAACCATTTACTTTTAACGATGTTCTTTTACTGAATAAATATATATATATATATATCAGTGAACAAAAACAAAGGGGCTACACATGTGATGTCATCAATGACATTTGTGATGCCATCTTTCAAGTCCTGGGTGTTAGTGTTAGCAGTGCACAGTGGTGCGGGAAGGTATGCTTGCTTAGCCTACCATAACTGGCGAATTTCAGGGGTTTTTCGATTTTACCTAGAACCATAATGTGCCCTTAAAGTTTTTTTTACTGAATTTCATAGGTTTTTAGTAGTGCAACTTAACCATAACGTCCCTTTAACAAAGTTTTTTTTTAACATATATATACACACTCGGTTAGGGAGAATTCTCAGAAATGTGCTAATTCCTCTCTACCTTAGAGATCCCCAGGTCTTTTGCTGCACTCTAGGACTTAAATGTTGTGACTGGAGAGAGTGAGACCCTTTTCCCCCTAGACTCTCATGTATTTTAATGCGGTTTTGAACTCTGTGTTTCTTTTGGTTGTGGAGTCTGACAAACTCCATAGCCATAATCTTTTTACATTGTGTCACACAGCACCTTCAGTGCAGTGTCACAGGGCAGTCTTTTTTAGATTCCCCAAGGTTTAAATACCTTCTCTTGGATAAACTACTGTTTCCAAGAGCAGTGAAGTGAAATTGACTTCACTTTTATTGTAACTTTCTAGACCCAGCACACACTATCTTACAATAGGGTGTTGGAGGGGTTACTTAGTATCCCCTTTTGTCTAACTTCTCATGTAACATTTTTATGTTACCCTTTCCTCGATGAATGGCTGGTTGCAGTGCTTTACTTTTAACTACCGTGGTGTGCATTTACCGGGGGCTGCGTTCGCACCTGCAGTAAAGCACCCAAGGGTGCCATTTTTGTCGAAATGTCCCCAGTCTTTTTTCGCCATTTCTTCTTGGAAAGGTCCTTCTTGAGATTTACTCTGTGCGCCAAACCAGGTTTGGTCCCTTTGTTAATTCTGTCGTTGGTGGGATTCATGAACGAAGCCTGCCTCTGGCTCAAGGGTGTCTGGCGGGGGCAGGAAGCAAGGGAGGTGCCTGATACTCCCTGGGCTTTTTCTCCTAGGAGACAGGAATACACTCTTAGGTGATTGGCCGGCTGGCTGTCCGGCAAGGACAGCCACCCTGCTGGGTGACTGACAACTAGGCTGGAATGAATGGGAGAAACCTGCATAAAAGGCAAGGCTTTTTGGCTTGGAAGGCAGAGTCGACCACTGGACGAAGGAATCCGAAGAAGAACTTGAAGATGACGCCTGCTGCAACTCCTGGACCATTGGTTTGCCCGGTGAAGCCCTGCATCTGTGCTCAAACTCCAATTTCGTATCGACTAGAGAAGCCCTGCAAGGACGACTTTGCCCCTTGAATTGGTGGGTCCAATCAACTCCAAAGTAAGCCACCTGGACACCCTCTCCGAGTTGGTTGAAATTCCACTGCAGTTGCTGCTAGAATCGAATAGCCAAGAGGAGGAACACCAGATTGTGTGTGTTGCTTTTAAGCTGGCGAAGAGCTCCAGGAAGATCCTCCAGACTCCCAGGAAGCAGGACTGACGAAGCCTGAGCCACCTCAACAGAGTGCTGGACCCAAGATGCAAGGACAGCCAGTAACCGCGGTGTTGCTATTTGCATTAGATACGAGAAGTTGAAACACTGAAGTGCCACTTGTTTGAAGATTGCCGGTTGCGGTCGGTGACCGTCCCATTGCAGTGCAGTGCACGTCCTCCCTCTTGTCCCCACGACGGAGGCCCAGGAACACCAGGATCTACAGAGCTGCACCTTTTCTTCAACCTTAAGGTACTGTACAGTCTAAGAGAACTTACCTCTTGTTGTGTAACTGCACTTGTTCTCTGTTGGTGAGACCTGTTGCAGTTACTCTGTAGAGTTGCCGATAGCTTCTTTACTTCACAAGCCTAAACAGCTTGTGGCCTGCTTTGAATTCTTCTTTTCTACAAAGACTTCTAAAATATTGTGCAAGACTTTTACCCACCTGCAAGAAGTGCTTCAGCTCACCTAGACTTTTTGTCCAATTGACTTTGGTTTAGACTGGCTCCCTGAATGACTCTACTTCCCTCTGACATTGTGTTTTTTTCTTCCTTACAGGAAGGGGTTACCTAACTTTGCATTGGGGGTTACCAGAAGTACTTACCTGCTTCAGAATATTTTTGTGATCTCTTGTTCTGTTCTAATATCCTTTTTCTTTGCCAAAGTCTTAGGTCTGATTCTAAATGCAACCAGTGGTATATTAATGTGCAGTGTCCTAATTACTAAAGTCACCTGAGGGTGTAGGAAGTGTCTGTGTGCCATCGCCAAAGGATACTTACTGATTTAGAAATATTAAGAGCGTGGATTTTGGAGTGTATTTGTGTGTTACTATTATATTGCCCCTTCTGAAGAAGGCTTACTAGGACTGTTAAATTAATAATTGTTTAATCAGGAAACCGTTTTTTAAGAAGAGTTTATTTGAATACTTGTCACTGTGAATATCTGTGTAACTCTCCTACAGCTCACATTGACCCCTCTTGAGATAAGCCTGGCTGCTCAACACGCTACCAACCTGTGTAGTACAGAATTATACCAAAGGTTGGGTTCCTATTGCCAGGAGGTAAGGGTTGTTGTAGTGCACCCAAATGGTACTGCATACAATCTTTCCTAACACACTCTATCACAATATACATACATACATTCATTACACATGCACCAACTGACAGTTTTTAAAAAGCATGAGAATTGTTAAGCAAGGTGTAACGTTATAGATCACTGTCGAAAGGCAGGTTAGTTTAGGAACACTGGCAGTATACTTTCCTTAGACTTAAATAGTGATACTAGCGAGGATCCCCCACCTGTGTGACCTGAAAGGGAAAAGTTAGGTTGTACTTTATCTTGTATATTACTCCCAGTCCAAATAAGTTAAATAATGCTCTGCTTTTCTTCTACAGGTCCCACCACCCCAAAGTACCTGAGATGCCACGGGATACAAGACGAATCTGGGACCCCTGGATGATTCCTGAGGCTGGAAGAGGCTCTTCCTCGTCACAGTACCTTTAGTGCCTTGGCAGGGAAAGTGGTGGAGTTTCCTGGCTTTACTCGATGGGACCCCTAGAGGATGGACCCCCCTTTGGAAGGAGGAGTCACTGGGATGTCGAGGTCAAGAGTAAAGGAGGAACGAAGCAGTGTTGTTAAGGCAGCATTTCCCGTTTTCGTGGTGGGTCATTGCTCCAGCTGTGGATGTACCACAAAGGTAAAGTTTGCTTTGGACCCCGACAAGGCCTCCCAGAAGAAAAGACCTTTGGGGGCCTTGGATGCCTTTCAGTGGTGATGGGTGCCCTGTCAGAGTAGGTGTCGGATTGCAGGATTTTGCAGTTTACCGACTTTTGATTCTTCGATGCTGCAGCACGGACCTCTGGATGGCTTCTGGCAACCTGGATTCAGCATCTGGACTGGACTACGGGCCCTAACCAAGTCTGGACCCTCGGGACATCTTCGGATTTCAGTGGTGGGGAAAAAGGTGTCAGGGATGTCCCTTGAAGGAAATGAAACTTTTGCAGCTCAGGGTGTCAAGCAGCACTATGCCAGGGTACCCCCCTCTTCTGGGTGATATGCAGTAATCTGGCTTCCAGTGGTAACAAACACTCCTCTGGACCCTGAGCAACGCAACTGGACTTCTTGGGATCAAGATTTCCAGGCACTCTCCTGGACTCACGGAGACCCCTTCTCTGGACGGCAGGCATAGAGGACTAGCTTCCAGGGTACTTCGGAAGTAGAGCAGCAGCTGCACGATGGTCCCTCGTAGCTGGGGAAGAGGTCGCCAAGCCAGGTCCTATTGATTCCGTCAACTCAGCAGTCTTCGGATTCCTTTAATAAATGCAGCTGCAGACTCCTTCCTTCGACTGGACTGAGGATTCAAGCTTCAGGTTTCAGCTTCAGAACAAATTGGTGAGTGAGGGTTCTCTAGTTATACACATTTGTTCCCCATTGACTCAGGCTAAGCAAGGCTCAATCAGCCAATCATAAAATAGTTAATTCATGCAGGCAGGCAACCAATCAGGCTCACAGGCATTCAGGCTATTCACCTAAAATCAGACACCCATAACATAGAACGTGGATTTGAGTAAGCGCCCAGCCTTTCAAAGCACTACACTGCATTCACTCCAGTTTCAGTCAGGGCTGTCCCAGGAATTGTGTCTCACAACCAAAACAAGACACTGACAACACAAAATGCGAGTTGATGTACTCCATTCATATAGGTGTACCCAGAACACAGTCCCTGGGAAGGCTCCAGCTAGTCTGGCAGGAGGCAGCCCCAGAGCATATATGCTCCTTCCACCCAAAAGCCAGTCAGGGGAAGGGGACAGTCAGGGCTTTCAAGGACTTTGGGAAACAAGGGGTAAAGACAATACAAACCAAGAGGCTACATTGACCATCTTGCCTTTGTCCAGGAATCCATTGATTATCACGGCAGGGTCTGGGTGTCCCAAAAAAATGGAGGACACTCTGAGCCACTGTCAAGTCACCATGTAGCTGCCACCAGCCCATAACCTGCTCTGTGGGCAACACACATCTTTCCAAAAGGCATTTCCAGCATCACAGTACCCAAGGTCCTTCATGCGTCAAGGTTCATCAGATTGTTTTGTTTATGACATGAGGGTGTATGAAGTGTTTGCTTTGAGTGCAAGAAAGATGACAAGGTAAAGATAAAACACATATGCACCGTCAGCTCGCGGAGGGGAGAAAGGGTGGGTGCACGTGAATCTAAGCAGATACAAGCATCAGAAATGCGATTACTGCAAGTAATGCATTTATTTATTGGATATTTGTAAGGTCCTTATACAACAAAGGCTGTTTGCAGGCACCTCAATCCATAAAAGGGGGGGGGGGCAAAGGAGATAACAATAACAGTCCTACTAGGCCTTGTGACATCTGGATCCTGCAAGTACAATAACGAGAAGTACGAGGGGGAAGCCAGCCTGCTTGAAATGCGAAGTGCTACAGTGAGAATTTGAAGTGCAGGGTAAAGAGGAGAGTGTGTGAGTGAAAGTGGGGGTGGAGGAGAAGAGGGAAACAGGGGCTAAGCGATTGCTAAGGGGTGATCAGGAGGGCAAGTGCCATGGATTGCATGGGGTGCAGGGTCCACATGCTAAGTGTGAGGAGGGGGGCTGGGCGGGGGGCCGGGTGCCCTGTAGGAATCAGAGGGAACCAGGCACTGCAGCAGACAGGCGTGTTAGCAGGGGAGGGGGCGAGGGAAGGAAGAAGAGAAAAGGGGCGTCTTAAGGAGCTTCCAGAACTTTAGGAGATCCAGCTTTGGCCAGGGAGACCATTCCAGAGGGAGGCTCCTGCGGAGGAGAGAGATCTACCCTCAACTCTATGCTTAGAGAAGCCTTCTGAGGCTTGTGCATCTGCTTAGATCACATGCTATGCATAGATTAGTGAGCAGTACCTGGAGAAGGAGGTGGGTTGTGTGAGGGCAAAGTGGCAAATCGATGTTTTAATACTGCTTGTCCCACCTGTGAATGTGCTTTAGTGTGTGTGTGTGTCTAGGCACTAATGCTGAGTAACGATATGAATGCAACTCAAGTAGCAGCTTTGTAAATTGCATCTCAAGGACAATTTGTAAAAAAGGCTAAAATAGCCACTGTGCCTCAAGTAGAGCGGGCTCTTGGTGTAAAAGGAAATGTCTTTTTTAACAGTGAGCAGTAAAGCTGGATGAATTTGATTATCCATCTTGAGATTGCGTTTTAGAGACATATTTCCTTCTCTGCCAATTGCTATGAAAACAAAGGTGATGCTTTGCTTAGCGGTTTTATCTTGTTTAAGTAGAACATGACTACCCTCCTTATATCTAGAGTATGGAGGCTTTTTTCTGATGAATTTGTAGGATGCTGAAAAAAAAGCAGGAAGTTCAATAGATTAACACATAACTTTGATATGAATTTAGGTGAAAACCTAGGATGTGTTCCAAGAACCACCTTGACTTTGTGAATGATAATGAATGGATCTTCGACTGAAAGCACTAGAAATTCAGGGACTTGTCTTATAGGAGTGATAGCCACTAGAAAAGCAGTCTTGTAAGTTAAAGGCTTTAGTACAATATTGAGGTCCCAACCAGGTGGTGGATTTGAAATGGGAGGATATAGTCTTAACTCCTTCCATGAATGCTGTGATAGCTGGTCTTTTCCACCATGATATGTTGTTTTGAGATTTAGTGTAAAGCAGACAGAGCTGTCAAGTGTACTTTGATAGAATTAAAGACTTGTTTTGAGTCTAGGATGTAAAGCATATAGTGAACGATGTGCGATGGAGAACAGTCATTGGATTGATGTAGTGTGACCTGCACCAAATAACAAATCTCTTCCACTTGTTAAAATAACAGTGTCTTGTGTTAGGCTTCCATGCTTCTTTTAGGATGTCCATACATCTTTGTGGAAGGTTGAAATGTCTAAACTCTATGACTTCAAGAGCCAAGCTGCCAAGTTCAGAGTTTGGGCGCATGGATCAAATGCTGTTCCCTTGTGTTGGGACAGCATGTTGTATGGGAACGGGCGCTTGATCGGTTTGCACATTGCTGGTTTGAGACAGTGTGGAAACCATGGTTGTCAAGCCCACATCGGGGCTATTAGGATCAAAGTGACTTGTTCTTGTGCATTATTTTGTTGAGGAGTGGTGTCAGTGGAAAAACGTAAGCAAATCCATGACCAACTCATCCATATGGCGTTCCATTGGATCCTGGTTGGGTAAACCTGGATGCAAAGTTCGGGCATTGCACGTTTTGCTTTTTTTTTTGCGATAATGTCTAGCAGTGGATGTGCCCATTGGGTAAAGCTATTGTTTAGAATATCTTTGCCACTCATGTTCTGGAGGTAGCTGTAGACTTCTGCTTAGGGCATCTGCTAGTGAATTGTGTTCCCCTGGTATGTGTTTTGACACTAGGTAAATGTTTCTTTTAAGAGAGCACTTCCAAATCTTCTTGGCTAACTTGGACAGACGTAAGAGTGTGTCCCGCCCTGCTTGTTGAGTTTGAACATGGCAGTGGTGCGGTATGTGAGTATTAGAACTGTTTGCCATTCCAGGTGTTGCTGGAAAGCTTGTAGGGCTTGGGGGACTGCTCATAGTTCTAGTAGGTTGATGTGGTTTTTTTGTTGTCTGTGTCCACACGCCGTGTGCAGTATGATGAAGGTGATGCGCTCCCCATCCTGAGAGTGAGGCATCTGTTGCGAGAGTAGCTTGCACTTGCGGGTTGAGAAAAGGTTTCCCTTTTAACATGTTGTCTTTTGTCCACCAGTGTAGAGCTTGTACTAAGGTTTGGGAAAACAACCACTTGATCGTCCCACTAACCCCTTGCCTGAGACCATTGTTTTGCTAGCCACTCTTGCATCAGGTGCATGCACAGCTGCATGAAGCCTCCATCCCAAGCAGGTGCATTGCTTTGAGCAGTTATCTGACGACGTAGTGAGTCACCTGGGATAGCATGTTTTCTACTCTCTCGTTTGAGGGGAAAGCTAACTCTTCCTGTGTTTTCATAATTGCTGTCAGGAAGTGTTTTACTTGATTGGGGACGAGACTGGACTTTCTCGTTGACGGAGAACCCCAATTGAAACAGATTGTTGCCTGGGTGGTGTTTTTGCAAATTTGTGGCATTTCCCCGGTTATGAGCCAGCCGAGATAACAGTACACAGGGACTGATTCTCTGCACAGATGCGCGGGCGCCACCACAGCTAGTACTTTTGTGAACACCTTTGGCGCTGATGAAATGCCAAAGGGGAGGACTTTGAATTGGTAGAGTTTGTTTGATATTTGGA
Source organism: Ambystoma mexicanum (assembly GCF_040938575.1). NCBI lineage: Eukaryota > Metazoa > Chordata > Amphibia > Caudata > Ambystomatidae > Ambystoma > Ambystoma mexicanum. The sequence continues at coordinate 991,508,827 of NC_090921.1, forward strand.
CGCGCAGGTATTTTCTGTGCACTGGCAACATCTTTCATGTCCAATACTACCATGGAATCCCCTTGTTTTAACAGTGAAATCACAGTGTGGACATGTGAACCCTTTGTGGATATGTGTTAGCTGGACGTAGATCTATTACAGGGCACATAGTCGAGTCAGTCTTTGGCACAAGGACGTATAATGAATAGATACCCTCGTTCAGGTCGAACTCTTTAAAATCTGCAAGGAGCTGGCCAATCCCACTGCAGTCTCCACCACTCCTGTTCCCTCCCAGGCCCTCTGTACGGCTCTGGCTTCTCATTTCTCCACTAAAACCATGACATCCTGTCCTCGATTTCCTCTACCCCTTAGGCCCCCTTGGCCACCTCTCCTTCTCTTCCTAGTTCCTCTTCCTTTCTGACAACACCGGACCAGGTTTCTAGACAAGTCTGATCTATGAAGTTGTCACCCAAACAGGTGCTCCCCTGCTCTTCCAGAACCATCAAGGACCACATTGCCACCCTCACCAATTTCTGCAATCATTTTCGCCACTGGTTCCTTTCCCTCTCTCCTAAAGCACTCCCTTGTGCACCCCCTACTAAAGAAGCCTTCTGCCAATCCTACCTGTCTAGCAAACTATCGCCTGATTTCTATCACTCCTTTCTTGGGCAAACTCCTGGAAAAGCTGGCCATCTCCCAGCATACTCTGCACACTGAATCTGTTGGTGGTCTCCATGACCACCAGTCTGACTTCAGAGCAGCCAGAGACACAGAAACTGCTCTCCTGAATACCTGTGAAGACCTGCTCTCTAACCTCGACTCCAGCTCTTCTTTTGTACTCACCCTCCTTGACCTTTCCTCTGATTTCAACACGTTCAAACACGCCACCCTGATCAACCAACGGTGAACCTGGGCATCACGGATCAGGCCCTGCCGTTGCAGACTACCTTCCTCCTCCACCGTCAGTCCCAGGTGCAACTTGGGTCCTTTCTCTCCACCACCTCTCTCTATACATGTGGTGTCCCCTATGGCTCTATCCTCTTACCCTGGCTCTTCAATGTCCATCTGGCCCCTTTGGCCCACTTGATCGACACCTTCTCTTAAAATATTCAGTGTTATGTGCAGTGGTCGAAGTGTATGAAAAGAAGTAGTGGAACTATGTTCCCTGCTGGTCAGTCCCGCGCCCCACAAACCCCATCCCTGCTCCCCTCCCACACACAATCCAAACCCCCAAACAAACACACCTGCTATTTATGGGAATTTGCAATGCTGTGCACTGAAGTGCAAGCTTCAACTTCTTCCTACACTTTTATTTTAAAACTAAACCATTCTAGAATGGTTTAGTTTTAAAATATAAGTATAGGAACGGTAAAACTTAAAAATAAAAAGTATGGGAGCACCGCTCCCACCCACTTCCACCTCTGGTTGTGAGGATGAAACTCTGCTCTATTTTAGGCTTCCCTCTGCTCCTCTCCTCCCTCGCTCATTCATTCCCAACTAACTATCCGTGATTCACGATTGGTGCGCGTCCAACAATCTTTGCCTTAATGCCAGTAAGACGGAGATCCTTCTCGTTGGGACCCCTGTTCCTGCTTTCCCTCTCTCACTCTTGCTGCCCTCCTTGGGCACTCTACCCTCGCCTTCCTGTTTATCAACAAATTAATAGTTACTCACCGTAGTGACTAATGTACTCTTAGTACAGAGTCCCATTTGCTCCATACTGCATGGAACGTCCCTCGCTAGGGACGGCAGGCAGCACCCTTTTCACCAGAAAAAAACGACTTCCCATTTAAATTTAGAGGGGCGCGGCCCTGGGAGCATGCGCTCCCGACTCCGTCCACTGGCGCCACTCCTCAGTCCCCATTGACGCATCTACAATATTTACCATTGCCTAATGACACAAATATTATTAGGGGGGTTGTGGGGGAGGATGGTGGGACGTATGGAGGAAAGGGGACTATGGACTAAGAGTACATTAGTCACTACAGTGAATAACTTAATTACTCTTACGTCCCCTTTAACCCAAAATTCATGGGCAATTACAACTGAATGTAGCCCCAGGGTGGAGAGGAGACCCTCCTTAAGAAAAAAGATTCCTTAGAACCGCCTGCCCGACAGCTGGGTCTGACTTCGAGTCGGCGTCCAAAAAGTAATGCTTACAGAAAGCCAATGGGGTGGCTAGGTGGCACCCCACTGATGACCTGCCACTCTTCCTGCCGTTGGAATGCAATGGCCGTGGCCTTGGCTCCGACAGTGTGGGCATGCATGTTGGCTGACAAAGGCCTGTGCTGCTCCTCGTAGGCCTCCATGATGGCAGAGAAAACCATTGTGCATTAGAGGTCTTGGATGCCTGATACCTGGGCTTTGACCCCCCGAAGGTAACAAACAGTGCGTCCAACTTGCGGAAGCCCTTGGTCTGGTCCATATAGAATTAAAGAGCGCGTCTGACTTCCAGACAGTGCAAGACCATCTGAGCCTCGTCCTAGGGTCAGCAAAAAGCAGAGTTAAGGCTATGATCTCGTTTAAATGGAAAGCAGAGGGTACCTTAGGTAGGAACGCTGGGCGAGTCCGCAGGACCACCTTATCTCTATGACACGTGGTATAGGGTTCTAAGGCCACCAGAGCCTGGAACTCGCTGATTCTGCAAGCAGAGGTGAGGCCCACTAATAAAGCCGTCTTAATGGTGACCAGCCTGATGTCCGTGGACGCCATTGGCTCGAAGGGCTTGTGCGTCCAGGCGCCCAGCCCTACATAGAGGTCCCACACGGGGTGTGGTTTCTTGAAGGGTGGGCAGAGCCTGGAGAGGCCTGCCAAATGTCTTCTGACTATCCGGTTGGAAGAGGAGAAAGTCTCCTCCTCTGAATTTCTGCAGGCCCCTATGGCTGCCAAATCGGTGTGGCATGTGTCCACCTGCACGCCCGAGTGCACAGGATGCACACAGAAGGAGAGCACATCATCCAGTGTGCAGGTAAGGGGGACAATCTCTTTAGAGTCCGCCCAATGACAGAACCTAGTCCATTTACTTTTGTACTGGCTCCTGGTAGCTTTGCTCCTGGCCCCCTGAATGAGCTCTAGGTTAGCCTGCGAGAGGCCAGGTGCTTGACCGTGCCTGTTCAGGAACCACGCTGCAAGGGCTAACTTCTGTGGAGTGGGGTGTACGACCCTGCCCTCTTGCTGCACCAGAAGGTTAATGGGTGGTCTGTCCATGAGGCAGAGGAGTTCAGAGAACCACAGTCTCGCTGGCCACCCTGGAGCTATCAGAATGACGCTGAGGTGACAAGATTGCTTTATCTTGCGGATCTACCTGTGGACCAGGGGTGTGGGAAGGTAGGCATACGCTGTCATGTTGTCCCACTGTCTCTGGAATGCATCGCCCCCAGAGCCGGGGCCTTGCCCCTGCCAGGATGCAAACTACTGGCACCTCTGGTTGCTGGCGATCTCCAGCAATACCTGGTTATTCAATTGCCATTCATAATTGTCTGATCCCTGTCTGCTGAGCCTGTCCACCTCCAGGTTGGACTGGCCCGGGAGGTGGATGGCCGTAAGGTAGATATCGTTCTCCAAGGGAAAGACTCTCTCTGAGCTTGTGTCTCAGATGAGGCCCAGGAAGGTCAGGTTCTGCATAGGCTGCAGCTGAGACTTCTTGAGGCTGATTGTAAACCCCAGGTCGTGGAGTGTGTTCATAAGTGCGGAGGAAGAGTGGTGTACCGCTTCCGGAGCTCTCACCCCGACAAGCCGGTCGTCCAGGTATGGGTAGGCGTGGTGGCCCTGGGCCCTAAGAAGGGTTGCCACCACATTCATGAGTCCGGTTCATACCTTTGGGCTGAGTTGAGGCCAAGGGTAGCACCTTGTATTGGAAATCGCAGCCCAGAATCCTGAAGAGCAGGAAGGCACGATGCGGCTGCCAAATCAGGACGTGTAGATAAGCGTCCTTCAGATCCAGGGAGCACATCCAGTCTCCCCTGACCAGTGTCTCCGCAATGAGTGCTGGAGTAGCCCTCTTGGATGTTTTGGAGAGGTGTTAGGCAAGATTGTATGCAGTACCCTTTGGGTGCACTACAACAACCCTGACCTCCTGACAATAAGAACCCAACCTTTGGTATAAGTCTGTACTACACAGGTTGGTAGCGTGTTGAGCAGCCAGGCTTATCTCAAGAGGGGTCAATGTAAGCTGCAGGGGTGTTACACACAGATTCACAGTAACAAGTATTCAAATAAACTCTTACACACAAGGTTTCTTGATTGAACAATTATTAATGTATTTAACAGTCAGTTCAAAAGGGGGCAATATAATAGTAACACAAATACACTCCAAAATACACACTCTTAGATTCTCTAAATCAGCAAATACCCATTTGGGATGGCACACAGACACTTCCTACACCCTCAGGTGACTTAAATAGCTAGGACATTGTGGACATTAATATATCACTGTTGCATTTAGAGTAATACTTACGAGTAGGTCAAAGAAAAAGGTTATTAGAACGAAACAAGAGATATAACAAATATTCCGAAGCAGGTAAGTACTTTTGGTAACCCCCGATGCAAAGCAAGTTAACCCCTTCCTGGGAGGAAAACAAACGCACAATCAGAGGGAAGACGAGACATTCAGGGAGCCAGCCCAGACCAAAGTCAATTGGACAAAAGTCTAGGGCAGCTGAAGCAATTCTAGTAGATACAAATTCTTGCACAATGTTTTAGAAGTCTTTGTAGAAAAGAAGAAATCAAAGCAGGGCCACAAGCTGATTAGGCTTGTGAGATAAAGAAGCTGTTGGCAACTCTACAGAAGTAAACAAGATGAGTCTCAACTGAGAACAAGTGAGGTTACACAACAAGAGTTAAGTTCTCTTAGACTTTCCAGTACCTTTGGTTAGAAGAATAACGGTTCCAGCCTGCTTCTGTTCATCTGCAGATGCTGTGTTCCTGGGCTTCAGTCGTGGGGACAAGAGGACATCTGGAGGACTCCTGCACTGCAACGGTCGGCGACAGACAAGGAGCAACTTCTATTCAGTTGCACTTCGCGGTTTCAGCTCCTCGCGTCTAAGTAAATAGCAACACCGCATACTCTTGGCTGTCGAGATGGGCTTTCCTTGTATCTGGGATCCAGGACTCTGTTGAGGTGGCTCAGGCTCAGTCACTCCTGGGAGTCCAGAGGATCTTCCTGGAGCTCTTGACCAACTTAAAAGCAAAGCACACAATCTGGTGTTCTGCTCCCAGGCTCTTCCGTTCCAGCAGCAACTGGAATTACAACCAGCTTTGCGAGGTTGTCCAAGTGGCTTACTTTGTAGTTGATTGGTCCCACCAACTCAAGGGGAGAAGTCTTCCTTGCAGGGCTTATCTAGTTGAGGCGAATTTGGAACTTCAGCACAGCAGCAGGGCTTTACCGGGTAAACCAACTGTCCAGGAGTTGCAGCAGGCGTCTCTTCAAAGTTCTTCTTCGGATTCCTTCGTCCAGTGGTTGACTCTGCTTTCCAAGCCAAAAAGCCTCGCCTTTTATGCAGGTTTCTCCCATTCATTCCAGCCTAGCTGTCAGTCACCAAGCAGGGTGGCTGTCCTTGCCAGACAGCCAGCCGGCCAATCACCTAGGCGTCATTCTGGTCTCCTATGAGACCAAGCACAGGGAGTTTCGGGCACCTCCCTCGCTTCCTGCCCCCGCCAGACACCCTGGAGCGAGAGGTGGGCGTCACTCGTGAATAACGCCAAAGACAAAATGAACAAAGGGACCAAGCCTGGTTTGATGCGCAGAGTAAATCTCAAGAAGAACCTTTCCATAAAGAAACAGCAAAAAAAGAAGAAAGGGGCCAATTTCACAAAAATGGCAGACTTGGGTGCTTTACTGCATCCCGCGGAAAAAGCACACCACAGTAGTTAAAAGTAAACCACTGTCTCGAGCCATTCATAGAGGAAAGGGTAACACAAAAATGTTACATGAGAAACTAGACAAAGGGGATACTAGGTAACTCCTCCAGCACCCTGTTGTAAGATAGCGTGTGCTGGGTCTAGAAAGTTACAAATGTAAGTAAAGTCAATTTCACTTTACTGCTCTTGGAAACAGTCGTTTATCCAAGAGAAGGTATTTAAACCTTTGGGAAATCCGAAAGACTTCCCTGTGCCACTGCACTGAAGGTGCTGTGTGACATAATGTAAAAGATGATGCCTATGGAGTTTGTCGAGTTCAAATCACATTATATCACATTATAAATACATGAGTGGGGAAAAAGGGTCTCACCCTCTCCAAGTAAAAAAATCAGGTCTTCAAAATCCAGCAAAGTTGCTGGGGGTCTCTAAGGTAGCGAGGAGGTAGAGAGGAATTAGAACATTTCTGAGAATTCTCCCTAACAAGAGGGAAGGAGTGGTTGAGGGTGGAGCGGTCCACCACAACTCTCCGGCCAACCTGGCTCTTCTTTTGTATGTCGAAAATCCTGGAACAGAAGCCCAATCCTCCCTATGAGGTTGGGACTTCTCCCACTGCCTGGCTCTCAACGAGCGACTGAATTTCTGCCAACAGAGTTGCTGTTCCAGTCTGTGGGAGTGGAGGGGAGGAGAGGGAGGGGCCGTTAGGCGGTACCTAGAGGAAACTACCAGGAGGATCCAGGGGTCCGAAAAGTTCTTGCACCAAAACTGCATGCGAAAGGCAAGTCTGACCCTCACCGGAGACACGTGAACCCAAAGGGATGTGTCATGCCTTCTTTCCCTGTGAGGCTGCTGCGGAGGAGGGGGACTGGAAAAATCCCTCCCCTCCACTCCCCACCTCCCTTTGTTGTTTGAGCCGGTGCTGACCCAGAACCGTCAGGCTGTCTGGACTTCTGTTCCTGGAAGCCCCGGAACCCACCAAACGCCCACCCCTTATTGGAGAGTTGATGCGACTGGGTGTACGCCTTGGGCGTGGCCTTCGTTAGGAAAGATAAAGACTTTGCAGTTTGCGAACTGTTCTTTTTATCTAATTCCTCATTGGTGGTGGAGTGAAAGAGGTCACTACCCTTGAGCGGAAGGTCCAAAATGCATTCCTGGACGTGAGGGTTACACTTAGTGGCCCGAAGTCAGGCAGTCCTCATGTCCGTGGTGATGCATATGGCCCGGCGAGGGGCATTGATGTGGGCCACGATGGACTTCATGATGTCCTGCGCTGCCAGCTTGGCTTCTCTAAGGCCCACCTTGAAGCGCGCTTGGCTCCGCACCGTAATGGATTGACGCAGGTGCAGTGAGGCATTTGAGTACAGCTTCTTTCTGTACGCCTCCAAGATCTTCTCCTCCTTGCCTAACAGCACTGAGGATGAGGTGGCCGAGGACGACTGAGCTTTAGAGTGATGCCGCAGCGATCACCGAAGAGTGTGGTTGAGAGTGTGTCGACAGCAAGAGTGGATTCCCCCTCCATCTGCCTATACTTGGTGTTGAGGCACCGATTGACAGGTTGAGCCGAGTGTGGCTTAAGCCACACCCTCTTGGTCAAGGCAACAACATCCTTATGCAGTGGGATAGCGGTTTCAGTAGGGGATCGTAGGGAGAGGACTTCTGCCAATGCCCCCTTCTCGGGCTGCTCAACCTCTGGTTGAGGAAGGCCCAAATATTCTGCCAAACCTGCAGGCTGTTTGTGGAAGGCCTTTGCTGACGACTGTGTGTCACGGTCCTCCTCCTCATCTGTGTCCACCAGAGTGTCTGGCTGGTCAGGAGCGGGAGGAGGGGTGCTAGGCACCGTGGGCTGCCATGTAGTGACCAGAGCCGAAGGCTGCTGCGGAGGCTGGTGTGGAACTGCCTGGACAGTGGGAGGTAGGGGAGCCGGGAATGGAAGGAGCCGGCAAGGGCAGCGGGGGCTGCGCTGGGGCCTGTGTCGCCAAAGTCATTGGTGGGCACCGGTGGAGTGACCGCAGGGAGCAAGTCCCTGACTGCATCCCGCAGGATGACCCCCATCTGAGGGGTTCGCATCAGCGCCAGAAGCCTTTAGAAGAACCTGTCTTCAGAGGCTGAAGAGGTGGTAGGTGATATTGACGGAGTGGCTAGAGGTTGCTGGGGCCAGAGCGCACTCTGTCTCGGTTTTAGGGGGAACCTGCCCTGCGCTGCTGATGGATAAACTGTAGGCCACGTACCTGGTTGACACCAGTCCCACCCTGAAACTCATCCTCCCGCCTGCTCCGATCCTAGGAGTGGCATCGGACTAGCGGCCATGCAGTCTGGCGCAGCAGCCATTTTGTCAAGCTGTGTGCCACATGCCGAAGTCGTGGCGCTTGGCTCCCTGGGCCCAGCATCCACCAAAACTCTTGGCGGTGGAGCATGAGACCTACCCTAAACCTTAGGCTGGGGCCTGGAAGGCGTATTGCCCTCGGCAGTGTCGCTGGTAGTGCTGCGTATAGGCGCCACTCAGACATTCGTCTGGTAATAGGACATTGCCCATCGGGTGTACACCCAGTAAAAGAACCTTGCGGTCCCTCAGCACTGCTTCCGGAAGGATCTACTGAGCCCCTTGGGCGTGAGGCCGGTAGCTGGACTAGCCTCAGTACGTGTGCTGGTTTGAGAACCAGAGAGGTTCCTCCCACTCGGGTGCTTCCTTGGGAAGGAGTCGCCCTTACGGGGTGCGATGGAAAAAAACATCCCTCCCTTGGCCCTCGATTTCTGTCTGAGGAAGTCCTTCAAGTCCTCTGGAGGCAACCTTTCAAAGAGCTCCCTCCACCTAGCTAGCCTGTTCTTTTGTGTGCATGGAGTCGGTGTGTAGCACGCTGTACAACCTTCACAGCCTTCGGGGCGGAGGCAAAGAGTGTGGGGGCTGGACGTAGGGAAGAGCCCCTCACAGGCTGGACACCTACTGAAGACCGCTGAAGTCAACATTCGCCAGGAAGGAGCGTGGCACCGGAAGGACCAAGTACCCAATTGACAAGAAAGAAGACAAAAAGATGGAAGAATCCGGGGAAGAGCGCATGTATTACATGGCTGAAGCCAAACCCGTCGACTCGGAAAAAGGGACTGGAGAGTGGTGCCATTGGGCAGAGTCAGGGGAGCACATGCTCACAGAATTGCGCCCCCACGCGCCTCTAAATTTAAAGGGGAAGTAGGTTTTTTCTGGTGAAAAAGGTTGTCTCCCGTCCCTAGCGAGTGTGATGATGCCTACCCCCGGAGCACCAGGCCAGGCCCAGCACCCCCGGGAGCAGGCATCATGCCCCCGGGTAAACGCCCTGCGGCCCCTTATAGGGGCTCTTTGGACTCTGTCCTGGCGCCGTTGGCGCCAGGCTCATGTTGGACATCAGTCCTGGCGCCATAGGCGCCAGGCTCATAAAGGAAGGTGTTTTGTGCACTTACCTGATGCAGACCATGCTGCAAGATTCAGGCCTCCCTGAGACCTGAAAGGGACTATTTTTTCATTGGGACTATTTTGCCACTCGGGCGTGGCCAGGGAAGGATACTTACCTGGAACTACTTTGGGGGCTATTTAAGCCACACCCAGACAGCAGATCACGCTTCGCGTTGTTCTGCATCCAAGCAGCTGAACGCTCACCGTGTCTGCTCCTGCATCTGGTCTCCAGCCACGCCCGCCTCGATCCTGGAACACCTGTAAGGAAAGAAGAGAAGAGAAAGGTGAAAACCAAGAATTTTATCAAACTTCTTACCAACATCCGGAACCTTCACGCCAGCGTTCCTGAGAAAAGACTCATTTAAAAGCAATGCGTTGCTCGCTGCAGCGCCGCGCTTCACTCACCTGTCCTCGGGAGTTCTTCTGGCTCCACCGCGACTGTCTGCACCGGTCGCCACATCTCTGCGCCTAGGGGAGAGAAGAAGAGACAAAAGGTGAGCAGAAGGAACATATGAGGAAAGCCTAATTTTCGGCCATAACACTTACCGGTCTTCTGTTCGTGGACCATTCCTCATTTCGGGTCGGCACCGCTTCGTTGGCAGGTACCGCACCCCGGCCCCTATGGGGAAAGGACAAAAGACATTACTGGAGGAATATAAAGACATTAAGAGGGATCGCCCCCATTGCTAACTCTCCTGAGTTTACCATCGGCAATTCAATCCCTCAACACATCGCCTTCATTCTGCACCTGAAATAAAGGACAGATCACAGGTTAGGAAGGCAACAGAAAAGGAGGCTCAACACTTGAACTTTTGTAATCTTCATACTTACGGCGTTCCGCTCGGAAAAGTCAAGTGGATTTTGCCAGCGCCATTCTGAAAACCAGTGAAGTAACTGGACAAACACGCGCCCCTGCACCAGAAGCAGGATGGAGAGTTCATCCTTTCAAACCATAAGGTGAGCTTCAACCGGGGATTTCGGAGGAAGTTACAGAAGAACGAAGGGGGGAGCAAGCACACTATTCTGCAGACTGTTAATCCCCTTTCTCATCTGCAGAAGGATATTCCTACGGGCCAGACAAGCAAGATTTGAGGGTCCTGTTAAGTCGGTGTTCCGAGCTCTGCGCATCATGCTCGAAGAGGCCACAGCAACCCAGACTAGACCAGCGCCTCCGTGGGAGTCAGGTGAGCGTTACAGCGAGGGACGCCTCATGCAGTATGGAGGAAAGGGGACGGGACGTAAGAGTAACATTGGTATCATCTTCGATTCCACTCTTTCCTTCTCTCCTCACATCACAGACTTTGCCAAAAAGGCCCACTTCCAGCTGCACCTCCTCAGAGGTATTCTACCTTTTCCCCACTGTCCCTCAGAAGCTCACCTTCTCTAGAGCTTTGGTTCCATCCAGTCTGGACTAGCGCAACAGCCTCTTTCTCAATCTGCCTACTTCTACACTTCACCCCTGCAACTAATCCAGAACAGGACTGCAAGACTTATCCTTGGCCTCAAGCCCAGGGGCCGTATCTCTCCAGCCCTGAAATCTCTCCATTGGCTCCCGGTGGCTGCAAAGATCAAGTTCAAGACCCTCTACATCATTCAGAAGGCTTGATGGGGCCAGGGCCTGCACTACATCCAGCTCTCTTCCAGAATACCTTCCTTCTAGAGACCTTTGGTCAGCTACCTCCAACTCCGTTTCAGGTGCTTCTCCAGGTATAGAGTGGGGGGGGGGTATCTCTCTCCTCTGCAGGGACCTCCCTCCGGAACAGTCTCCCTGCCCCTCTCAGACTTGAGCCGGACCATCTGAAGTTCCAGAAGCAGCTCAAGACCCGCCTTGTCTCCACTGCCTTCTCTCTCTCGCTTCCTTGCTAACTCCCTGTCTGCTGCTCCGACTGGTTGCTTGGTACCTTCAGTCTCTCACTGGGTACCAGGCTCTTCCTTCACCAGTCTACATGCACTGCCTCTCGGCCTACCGCACACTTAGGGGCTGTAACTGTAACCCCCTACAGCCTCTCTGCCGCCTTGCACTTCTCGTTGTCGTACTTGCACAATCCGAATGACACAAGGTCTAGTAGGATTGTATTATCTTCCCTCTGCCCCTCTACCCCCTGTCTTGTGGTGCCTTGAAGCACTTCTGTAAAGGTGCCTTATAAATACCACATCATACCCGATGTTCAGGGACCAGTTTGATTGTGCCTTTTTGAAGCAGGGACTTGATCTCTTCTAGTAGAATCTTGTGTTGTGGGAACATCTTCCGGTGTGGGGGGATAGTGCTGTTTTATTCTCTACAAATTAGACTGAGTACCCCCCTGCCTCCCTGGATAACACCCACTGAACGGATGTGATCCCCCTCCCATGCCTGGGTGAATTGGCAATTGAGACCTCAGAGTGGAGTTGCATGGGTGGGCACCGGCACCTGGATGTCATTGTTTAGAGGCAGGGGAGCCTCTAGTAGTGGAAGCCCTACCTTTACCTCTTGCCCTTTTATATCCGCTGGGATGGTAAGTGGTGGGCTGCCCCTGTGTATTGCCCCAGTAGAGGATTGTCCCGGACTGTATCCCATTGAACATGGGTAACCCTGTCCGCAAAAGGAGTGGCACGTATTGAACACCCCCGTTGAACAAACGGTCTGTTGGTGATCTGGCCTGATTTTAACATCTCATGTTCCTCTTCCACACTTTAGTGCATCATTGTTTGCCTTGCAAAATAGAACGTTGGGTTTGATTGGCATGTTTAACAGGGTGGCCTGGGTTTCTAATATGAAGCCTGATTGACGCAGCCATGCATGCCATTTTAGAAGTGTGCCTTCTGCTATAGTGCGTTCAGCATTATCTGCTGCGTCAAAATTATTTTTTAGGCTGCGGCTGGCAACCTATTTACCCTTCGAGATGGTCTTTAATATTTGTGCCTAAGGATTTGGGAACAGTGTCAAGCTGTTGCTGTACATTATCCCAGATATGACGGAAGTAACTGGCTAGTAGGGTTGTATTATTGGCGATGCGAGTGTGGTACACTCCCGAAGTTGCCATTTTCCTGCCCATGGTATATAACCTTTTACTCTCCTTGTATGGGGATGCCTCTGTGGATGCCAACGGAGTGCCTGCCTTCTTTCTTGTGGTAGTTACCACCAAAGAGTCTGGTTTTAAATGACCACTGATTTAGAGGGGATGAGATGTAGCAGGTTTGTAACATTTTTCAATGCGAGGATTAGCTGCCCTGGTTAAACAGACTAGAGTAAGGGAAATAACTGCGTTACCACTTTTTTGTTGCCCAAAATGTCATCTAAGAAGTCCTTACCTTGAAGGGCTTAATTAATCTTAAAGTGTTGGGCTGCTTTAATTAGCAGATCATTGTACTGCATTAGTTTATCTATCAGGGAATCAGCAATAGGCTGGTCCTCTGGTGATGATGGTATATATGGGATACATTACTCACCTTAATCATATTTCTGATGTTTGTATCTGCTTGGATTCACATGCTATGTATAGACGGACATCTAGTGGTAGCTGCAGAGCATTACATTTTTTGTTTTCGAAACTCGAAAAGGGACGTCGACAGGGCATGCCAGTAGTAATATCCCTAGTGCGACGCCTCCTGTACCCATGGACCTTCACGAGTCGAATTCCCTCTGATTGTTTTGTTTCGGATATGAGGTTGCATGAAGTGTAGCATGAGTACAAATGTAATAAAGCAGATAACGTCCAAAAAAATGTATGCACCTTGTATTCCACAGGAGAGGAAGGGAGGGGCCATGTGAATCTAGGAAGATACAAGCATCAGAAATACAATTACAGTGAGTAAATTATAAATTACTCATCGTAGTGACTAAGGTACCCCTAGTCCATAGTCCCCTTTCCTACATACTGTATGGACGTCCCTTGCTAGCGACGGGAGATGAAAACATTTACACCAGAAAACCCTTCTCCTTTAAGTTTACAGCCGATCGGAGGTGCAGCCCTGGGAGCATGTGCTGCCCTGACTCCGCCCACTGGCACCACTCCTCAGTCCCCATTGATGCATCGACAATATTACCATTGCCTAATGACACCAGTTTTATTAAAGGGGGGGGTTGGTGGGACGTGTGGAGGAAAGGGGACTATGCGCTAGGAGTACACTCTTATATGATTACTTCTACCTCCCGTCCGATTTCCTCCATACTGTATGGGAGATTACAACTGAATGTAGCCACAGGGTGGAGAGGTGACCCTCCTAAGAAAACAAGTTCCTTAAAACTGCCTGACCAAATGCCACGTTCGACCTGGAGATGGCATCCAAGCAGTAGTGCATGGAGAAGGCCGAAAGTGTGGCCCATGTAGCTGCCTTACTGATGACCTGCCACGGAACATGTCTCTGAAAAGCCACAGCCGTGGTCTTGGCTGTGATAGCGTGGGCATGCATATTTGTCAGGAGTGGTTTGTGCTGCCCCTCATAACCCTCCTTGATGGCCGCAACCATCCATCTTGCTATGGAAGCCTGATAGCCTGGCTTTCACCCACCGAAGGTGACAAAGAGCCTCTGATTTGCGGAAGCTCTTGGTTCTGTCTAGGTAGAATTTCAGAGTGCGTCTAACATCTGAACAGTGTAGTCCCCTCTGAGCTTCGTCCTTAGGGTCTGTGAAGAAAGTAGGTAGCAAGATCTCCTCATTCAGGTGAAATGAGGAGAACTACCTTATGTAAGAAAGCCGGGTGAGTTTTAAGCACCACCTTCTCCTTATGAAAAATAGTGTAAGGCTCTGAAGCCACCAGTGCCTGGATTTCACTGACCCTGCGTGCAGCAGTAAGACCCACCAGAAGGGCTGTCTGTCACAATGCCTGCCCCCGGAAAGCCAGACCAGGCCCAGCAACCCCGGAAGCAGGCATCATGCCACTTGAAGCATGCCCAAAAACCCCAGTTAGGGGCTATTTGGCTACAGTCCTGGCGCCTATTGCGCCAGGCTCATAAGAATAAAGTCAGTCCTGGCGCCATGGGCGCCAGGCTCATTACAGAAAAACTTACCTGATGCAGACCATGCTGCATGAAGCCACAAGCCAAATGAGGCTTAGAGGGACTATTTTACCTCAGGGACTCCTTTCCTCTCGGGTGGGGCTGTGGAAGAATACTTACCTGGAACTTCTTCCAAGGCTATTTAAGCCACACCCGGACAGCCACACGTGCTTCGCGTTATTCTGCGTGCTGCAGCGTAACGCTCACCGTGTCTTCAGCAGCTCCAGTCTTCAGCCACGCCCGCTTCAGCCCTGGAACACCTGGAACAAGAAAAGGAGAAGAGATCAGAACAAAACCTTTACCTGAATCCTTGATCCAGCACATCGTCGATCTGGAAGAGAGAAGCCTTCACAGGTGCGTTGCCGCGCTGAACTCACCATCCGGGGCTGCATTCCTTTACTCCATCGCGAACCCAGCATCTCCAGGCCATTCTTCAACACCTGGGGGAGACGAGAACAAATAGGTGAGCAAGGGCAATACAAACCACCCCCAAAGACTTACCTGATTACCACAGGGGGGTACTCACCTCATCTCGGGTCGGCGCAGTCAATCCTGCATCACCGCCGCACCACGGCCCCTAAGGGGAAAACAAGGACAATACAACCTAACCCCAAAGACTTACCTGATTTACCACAGGGGGGTACTCATCTCATTTCGGGTCGGCGCAGTTAATTCTGCATCATCGCTGTACCCCAGCCCCAAAGGGGAGAACCACAATAGACTTACCAGGATCTTACCAATTGCCACTTGGAACTCTTCTAGTGGTTTAAATTTGCAACCTGCAAGGAATCTGGTAGAGTGAAGATCAGACTTTTGAACTCTTACGAATGATTGGACTTTAGAGTCAATACTGGAACTCGCTGATTCCTCCACGCCAGTGAAGTAACTGGTCGTCTACGCGCCCCTGCGCTCGACACAGGATGGAGCGCTCATCTTTCCAAATCATCAGGTGAGATTAAGAGGGGACTTCAGGAGTGTTCTGTGGGCAGACAAGGGGAGTGGGAAGGCGGGTTAACGCTCAGATTACGGGAGGTTAATTCCCCCTTCTCCATTGCAGAAAGATATTCGTACGAGTCCAACAAACAAAGCTAAGTGGGTCTGTCCAGTCTGTCATCTCAGCTCTACGTTTACTCTGGTGGAAGCAACAGCGGGCCAGTCCAGATTGACGTCCCCGTGGGAATCAGGTGAGTGTAACACTGTCTTAATGGGGACTAGCCTGATGTCCGTGGATGCCATTGGCTCAAATGGTTTATGCACCAAGGCGCCCAAGACTACTTTGAGGTCCCACAACGGGTGTGGCTTCTTGATTGGTGGGTAGAGCCTGGTGAGGCTCGCCAGATGTCTTAAGCACCGGGTTGGAGGATGAGAAGACCTCCTCCTCCGAGTTCCTGTAGGATCTGATGGCCGCCAGATAGGTGATGCATGTGTCTACTTGCACCCACAGAGTGTGAGGTGTGCTGAGAAGGATATCACATCGTCCAATGTGCAAGTCAAAGGATCGACTCTCTTTGATTTGGCCCAGTGAGAAAACCTAGTCCACTTGCTCTTGTTCTGGGTCCTCGTAGCCTTGCTCCTAGCGCCCTGTATGATGTCTAGGTTAGCCTGTGACAGACGCAGATGCTTTAGTGTGACCTGTTCAGGAACCACGCTGCGAGGGCTAACTTCTGGGGTGCGGGGTGGATGACCGTGCCCCCGTGCTGTGAGTAGGTCAGCTGGATCCAGCGGAAGGTGCATCAGAGCCTGATGCGACAGGCTGAGTAGCTCCGAGAACCATTGCCTCGCCGGCCACCAAAGAGCTAGCAGGATGACACGGAGGTGCTGGGACTCCCTGATCTTGCAGATTACCCTGTGGACCAGGGGAGTGGGAGGAAAGGCATACACGTTCATGTTGTCCCATTGTATCTGCATCGCATCACCAAGAGAGTCCCAACCCGGTCCCTGCCAGGACGCAAACTGGGGGCACCTCCTGTTGGACCAGGTGGTGAAGAGATCCACCTGAGGATGACCCCATCTGTTGAGGATCCCCTAAAGAACCTGTTTGTTGAACTGCCATTCGTAGTTGTCTGCATCCAATCTGCCAAGCCTGTCCGCCTCTAGGTTGGACTCCCTCCGGGAGGTGGATTGCCCTCAAGTGAATGTTGTTCTCCAGAACCCACTCCCAAATGCTGACTGCCAGGCTGCATGGGAGAGGAGACCTGTTGCTACCCTGCTTGTTGATGTAATACATGCTGGTGGAGTTGTCAGTTTGAATGAGGATCATCTTGCCACTGATGAGCAACAGGAAGGCTTTGAGAGTCAGCCATATCGCCTTCAGGTCTAGCCAATTGATATGGGCCTCCTGTTCTTGAAGAGACCAAACTCCATGGACGCTGTGGTTGTCCAGGGTAGCCCCCCCCCCCCCAGCCCTCCAAGGAAGAATCTGTGGTGATGGTAACCTGTGGTGCTTATTGCTGGCAGGGTCTGCCTATCCTCAAGTTGCCATCCGTGCTCCAACAGATAAGGTCCTGGTGGAGAAAAGGAGGAATGCTGACGGGTTCTGCCTGGGCACCCCGCTCCTGGCTCCATGAGGCTGCAAAGTGCAGCTGTAATCTTCTCATTTTGAGCCTTGTGTATGGCACTGCCAGTAGACATGCCGCCATGATACCCAAGAGGTGCTTGTTAGGGAGAATTCTCATGCATGGCTGATTTCCCTTACCTAATGAGTCCCTCAGCAGCTTTGCTGGATTTCTGGGGTTTATTTTTTTCACCTGGTAAGAGTGCGAGCCTTTTTCCCACTCTTAAATGTGTTTTGCTGTGTGTTTTTACCAATTGTGATCTTGGGCTCTGGAGCCTCACCTACTCCATGAACATCATTTTTATGTGTCTTACACAGCACCTTCAGTGCAGTGACACAGGGTTGTCTTTCAGACTTCCCACTGACTCAATTTTTCTGGGACTGACTACTGTCTCCCAGAAACATGTAAAGTTGCCATTAACTTTATGTAGTCTCTTTAAATCACAGACCCAGTACACACCATCTTACATGGAGTATTGGAAAGGGTTAATTCTTATCCTTTTTGTCTGTGTCTCTTGGAGCATTGTTTCGCTCCCTTTTCATCAGGGCTTGGCTGGTGGCAGTGGTAACTACCCTATTTTTATACCGTGGTTATCTTAAATAACCATGGTAATGTTTAAGGCTATTTTATTAGCCTCGAACATAAACCCGCTTGACCAAATATATTTTATTTTGGCTCCGGCTGGGTTTGTTCGCCATTTCTTTTTGTTAAAGTCTTTCTTGTGTTTTACTCTGTGTGCCAAACCAGGTTTGGTCCCTTTGTTTGCAGTCTTTTTGCAGGCTTCTGCACAGAAGCCCTCCTTAAGGTGCCTGAAAGTCTGGGTAGGCAGGATATGAGGGAGGGGGTCTTAGGACCCCTGCCATGGGTTCCCTTGGAAACCCAAGTCGCACTCTTGTTTGATTGGCTGGGTGACTGTCCTTGCCAGGACAGCCACCCTGCTGTGTGATTGACAGCCATGCTGTGTGAATGGGGGAAAACTGCATAAAAAGCAGGTCTCTGGGACTGGAAAGGCAGAGTCGCCACTAGAAGGAAAGAACCAATTACGAGCTGACAGAAGAGGACCCCTACAATGACTGAACCGCCCGGTGAAGCCCTGCTGCAGGTCTGAATCTTCAGAATCCGATGACAGAGAAGATCCTCCAAGATCATTTTGGAACAGTTCGGAATCTCTGACGATACCCTGAAATCCAATCCAGAAAAGGCAAAAAGAATCATCAAGAAAAGGATTGGGAGGAAACTCAGGCAATCAGACTTCCCAAGAATCAGTGCCATAACATTATATGGGAGTGAAAATGCTTACATCTGCTCCCCCCCTTACCTGGCAAAATTTCCATCAAGCCACTATAGAGACATCCTGTTGAGATGTAGACTTAATATCTGGAACTCCAGAGAGGTGACTTGGAGAAGAAAGCTTATGGAAAAATCAAAAGCTTACTGTAGGTTTTGTAAAAACAAAGACCATTTGGAAACCATCAGACATGTGATGTTAGCCTGTCCGGCCCTGACATCTAACTGCCAGTCAGCTATGGGAAGTTACACTGTTAACATCTCCGAGGAGACAGAGGAGGAGTATTGGGAGAGATTACCGACAGTCGAAAAAGTTGGCAAAACATTAGATGCCCTAAAATTTGTCGAATCCCTGAAATTGGAAATAGATGAAGAGGAACTTGAGGAGGATGAAGACCCTGTGGGCATATAGTACCCACAAGCTTTAAACCAGCACAGGAATAGACTTTCACTTACCTATTAACAATGGACTTCTCCGAGATGTGACAGTAGTGAAGACGGTGAAATGTTAAAGGTTTAATCTGTTTAACCAATAAAACATACAAAAAAAATAATTGTGAAATGTTATATAACTAAAGAGTAAATAAATGTATATTCTTTTACTTGGAAACCTTGAGTCAGTGTTTGTTTGAATCATAGTAATTGCTGTCCTTTGTGTAACTATTTGATACTGCTCACTTGCTCTTGAGATAAGTCTGGCTGCTCAGCCATCACTACCACTTTTACTGTGTAGTACAGGCTTGTACCAAAGGTGAATGTGTACTGTCACTTGTTGTCTTAATTGTGTGTGGTGTTCCCAAAGGGTACTGCATATAGTTCTGCCCAACAGTGCTGGTGCCACCATGCTAAGGTCACCGCTCTGCTGAGAAAATGACCCGTGGCCACTGGCGTAACAGTGGCCCCCGCAGTGAGGGGGGGGGCCTGCAACCACATGTTCTGGGAGGGGGGGCCCCACTTGGAGTAAAAACAACATTTTATTTTTGAATTCACTCTGCATTTATAAAGAAATTATTTAGGTAATAGAAAAAATGTGAAGTCCGGGGGCTACCCCCACCCATTACATGAAGACCCTAGGCTGGAGGCCTCCATGTCATCAGGTGGGGGAAGCCCTATGACTTCAAAAATAAATAGTTTATTTTTGAAGTCACTCTGCCTTCATAAAGTAATTATTTTTGTTGTGGTTCAGTCCTTAACGGAAATTTCTTTATGAAGTCAGAGTGACTTTAAAAGAAACTATTTTTGAAGTATTATGGCTCACTTCAACCCCATGACGTGTGAGTGTATGGTGAAAGAGTGCACACAAATGTATGGGTGGCTGGCTATGCGTGTGTATGGTGAAAGGATGCACACTTAAATGCATGGGTGGCTGCCTGGGTGTGCCTGTATGGTGAAAGAGTGCACTCTTAAATATATGGATGGCTGGGTGCGCTTGTGTATATATGGTGAATGGTGTGCGCTTGTGTTCATGGGTGCAATAAAACCTACATTTCAGGGGGGGGGGCTAAACCTTCAAATGTTGGGAGAGGCACTAACTTAATGTGTGGTGGGGAGGAGCAAACTTATTTGTGTGGGGGCATCGAACTTCTTTGTTCTTTACACATTTTAAGGAGACTATTCTAGAGCAGCTTCAATGTTACAAGCAGGTAACTCTCTCCTTTAAGTCTGAAAGCACCCACTTAAGGACTGCTGTGAGAATGACTGGTCTCCTTTTCCCTCTCTACCCTTCTAATCACTCCCCTGGCATGCAAGTACTGAAGCAACATCAAAATTTCAATTGCTTTAAAAATGTGGCATTTGAATGCAGGTACTAACAGTGAAATGCTGTACATTAGTAATTGCTGGGCTGGGCCCTTGTTAACAGTGAAACCCAGGTGCTGTTTAACATCTGTGTCCTTTTCTGTCCGGTAACTGCTCTGTAGGTCAGCCAGGTCAAGTCAACATAGCCCACAATTTCAGTGGGGCGGGAGTGCTGAAGCACAGTCAGCTTTATGGTGTTGCACCACTACTTGTGTTTAATGCCTTGATTACTTATTGCTAATCTTCATTACTCCTAGCCCTATTCTTCCTCATCCCAGTACTTGTGTATGAGGCAGTACTTGTGTATGAGGCACTATGCCTCATACACAAGTACTGGGATGAGGTAGAGGTACATGAAGGTAAAGCCTGACTTAGCTACCTGTAATCTTCATTACTCCTAGTCCCACTCGTCCTCATTCCAGTATTTACCAGTGAGTCAAGGAGCCCCATATGTAAGCACTGGGAGCAAGAAGAGGGACGTGGAGGTAATTCTGGGCCAATTAGCTGATTCTGAAGGTTGGGGTAGGAGATGGGAGGGAGAAGGGATGTGTGGGGGGATTGTGCAATAAATCATAATGGTCGTCCATGTCCATGCTAAGCAGGCATGATATGTGCTATTAGTGGCTAGAGAGGCATTTTGTTGCAGCCAGTCCAGTCATTCCTCAGTTTGGTATGACTTTTTTTTAACTGGGCATTTCTGATAAACCAGTCCTGCTAATTGTAATTACCTGGCTAGACTGGCATTTGGGTTCTGCCAGTCTAGCCATTTCTTACTGTGGCACTGTACATTTTTCTGGGCTTCTGTGATAAAACTATATGATATGATAAGTCATATATAACGCACCTGTACACAAGTGTGTTTAGTCAAGACAAAGGAAGGGAAATAGAGGGAGGACAAGACAAATGATCTTACTAAGCCTTGTGTCATTCAGATCTTGCAAGTGCGAGAACGAGAAGTGCAAGTGGAAAGGGACAGGGGAAGTGCAAGGGAGAGGGGAGGGGAAAACAGGGCAGCAATGCTCTGAGTAAGTGCAGCCAGGGCAGTGTGGCTCTGGGTAGTGCAAGGAGAACAAGGGACTGTAGGGTTACAGTTACAGCCCCTAACTGCGTGGTAGGCCCGGAGGTAGTTAAAGGGTGACTGATCAAGAAAGAGCCTGGGCTCAGTGAGACGGAGGGTAGCCAGCAACCAGCTGGTACAGCAGACAGGTAGGTCAGCAAGGGAGGGAGAGAGAGAGAGAAAGCAGAGAAGAGGAATGTTTGAGCTGCTTCCGGAATTTCAAGTGGTCCGGCTCAAGTTTCGGAGGGACAGGGATGCCATTCCATAGGGAGGCACCTGCAGGGGAAAAGTATCCACCCCCCCACTCTCTACTTGGAGAAGCATCTAACTCTTAGGGCTCGAGAAGAAAGGTATTTTGGAAGACAGTGTTGGATGTAGTGCGGATCCCAGCCCCAGAAAGCCTTGTGGACAATGCCAAGGGTCTTGAACTTGATCCTTGCAGCCACCGAGAGCCAGTGGGGAGATTTCATGGCTGGAGAGATACAGTCCCGGGGTTTGAGGCCAAGGATAAGTCTTGCAGTCCTATTCTGATTAGTTGCATAGAGCGGAGAGTAGACAAAGGCATAATGAGAAAGTGGCTGTTGCAATAGTCCACCCTAGAGAGAACCAGAGCTCTGGAGTCAGTGAGCTTCTGGGGGAAGTGAGAAAGGGAAGAGTCCCTTTGAGGAGGTGCAGCTGGTAGTGGGACTTCTTGTCACGCTCACCTGATTCCCACGGAGGCGCAGGTCTGGCTTCGAGTGCTGATGCTTCTTCAATGGTGAAGCGCAGGACTCTGAAGATGGACAGGAAGGGCCCCTCTACTCTGGCTTTTCTGGCTCGCAGGAATATTCCCCTGTGCGTGAAAAGGGAGTATTACCTACTGACGGAATAATGCTCAAGCCTCCCTCTCCCTTCCAAACCTCCACGATACCCTTCCACGATTTCCCGTGAAGTCTCACATTAGTGTCTGGAAGGATGAGTTCTCCATCCTGCTTCTGATGCAGGGGCGCGTTGAAACCCAGTTACTTCACTGGATTGAGGTTTGATGGGAGTCCAAAATAAGCTTGACTATTCAGGTGAGGCGCTGTAAGAGTTCTGTTGCAAGTCCAAAAGTTCAAGCTTAATAATAATGTTCATTGTCTTATTGCAGCAAGCGCTAATGCTTATGTCTTTTTCCCCTTAGGGGCTGGGGTTCGGAATGCCGGAGATATGGCGCTGACCCGAAGTGAAACGTGCAGTTCCAGTAAATGACAGGTAAGTTCTGGATGAGCGTTCAGGTAATGTCTTTGCATTCGCTCATTCAATGTCTTTGTCCTTTTTCCCCATAGGGGCTGGGGTCCGGAATGCCGGGAAGCGGCACGACCCGAAATGAAATGGGAATGACCCAACAGGTAAGTCTTAGAACTGAGCTTTTCCTATTCCCTTCCTTCTCTCATCTTGTTTTCATGTCTTTTTCTCTCTAGGCTCTGGGAAGTGGGTGCGGATCCAGATGATCGCTGCTGAGATGGAGGCGCCCAGGAAAGGTGAGTGAAATGCAGCGCTGCAGCGATCGAAGCGAAATGCTTTCAAAATGATGTCTTCCCTTTCAGGATCGTCGGTGTGATGTCTCCGTGATGCTGCTTTAGCAGGTAATGTCTTCTTTCTCTCCAATTCTCTCTCATCTCCCTTTGCAGGCGACCCAGGATGCTGGCAGGCGTGGCTGAAGTCCAGATGCAGGAGCTGATACGGTCAGCGCCCAGCTGCGAGGAGCAGAACAACGCGAAGCGTGAGTTGCTGATCGGGTGTGGTTTAAATAGCTTTGGAAGAAGTTCCAGGTATGTATCCTTCCACCGATCAGGTATGTATCCTTCCCCGACCACACCCAGGCGGAAAGTAGTCCCACAGGTAAAGTAGTTCCATTCAGGCCTCAAGAGGGCCTGGATGTAGCAGCATGGTCTGCATCAGGTAAGTGCACATTAAAACACTTGAACACATGTCTAGCTTTATGAGCCTGGTGCCTAAGGCGCCAGGACAGGGGTCCAACATGAGCCTGGCGCCTAAGGCGCCAGTACTGTGTCCAAAGGGCCCCAGCTTGGGCCCGCTGGCACTTCCCTGGGGGGAATGATGCCTGCCTCTGGGGTTGCTGGGTCGGACCTGGCTCCTTGGAGGTAGGCATCATGACACTTCTTGGCGATGTCCGAGATTTGAGGAGAGAAAGAGAGTGGAGTTGAAGATGACACCAGGAATGAGCAAGAGACGAGAGTAGGCTGAGGGGAGCCTGTAGGAAAGCTGAGTGTCATCCGCTAACACTAAGTTAGAGGAGAAGGTAGAGATCGGGTGGGCCAAAGGGGCCAAGTAGAGGCTGAAAAACCAGGGTGAGAGGATAGAGCCCTGGAAAACACCACATGTAGAGAGAGGTGGCAGAGTGAAAGGGACCAAGTTGGACCTGGGAGGGGCAGTCCAAGAGGAAGGGAGATCAGCCCCTCCAGGGCCTGATCCAGAATGCCTAGGTTGTCACAGAGTCAATTGATCAGGATGGTGTGGTTGACCATGTCGAAAGTAGAGGAAAGTTCAAGGAGGATGAGGACAGAAGGAATACTGGAATCAAGGTTAGAGATCAGATCTTCACAGGTGTTCAGGAGAGCAGTTTCCCTGCCTCTGGCAGCTCTTAAGCCAGATTGATGGTCATCGAGACAACCAACAGATTCAGTGTGAAGAGTAAAGAGACCGCAACAGGATTGGCCAGTTCCTTGCAGATTTTAAAGAGTTTGGCTGTGTAGTTAGAGGCCGCAGAGACGCAGGCTTGAATGTGTGCTCTCTTCTTGATGAGTCTTATTGCTTCGACTGGCATTTTGGTGCAACCTGTCTAAGTATTTCTTAATGTGGCCTGGCGTGCTTTACTGTAATGTTATGCTGTTTCTACACTGGTCTACATTGTGCAGCCAGTTGGACATGTTTTCATTGTGGCATGTCATTTTTAATAGCAAAGCATTAATGTTCATGTGCACTGTTGGTGACCTGCATGTATTGGATTGGTGTTACCCTACACAACAATAGCAAACACTGGCTTTTTAGCAAATTTTTCTCAGAAAGCGTGCTGTATATTACATTAAAACACATTTATATGTTTCTCCTAGTGCAGTGTGTGGCATACCCCTTCAGCAACACGTTTGTGCGTATTGCGCAACTGTGGTAATCTAGGCCGGTCCAGAGTGTGGTGCGACTTGTGATTTGTGGCCGAGTTGGGGTGGGGAGCCCCTCAGCATAGATCACAGGGGGGCCCCCAGATCCTGTATTACGCCACTGCCCGTGGCCCACTTGATGGCTGTGAATTTGTCCTCTGAGGGAAAAACTCTTGTAGCTGGTATCCCAGATGAGGCCCAGGAATGTTAGGCCCTGCATCGGCTCCAGCTGTGACTTATTGAGATTAATGGAGAATCCCAATTCGTGTAGCGTATTCATGAGGGCGGATCTCGCCCTGACAAGCTAGTCGTCGAGGTAAGGATAGACATGGTGATGTTGAGCCCTGAGAATGGCTGCCACTGCATTCATAAGCCTGGTAAAGACCCTGGGCGCTGAATTGAGGCCAAAGGTTAGAACATTGTATTGGAAATGGAAGCCCATGATTCTGAACCTCAGGAAGGACCAATGAGGCTGCCAAATCGGGACGTGTAGGTATGCGTCCTTCAGATCCAGGGAGCACACCCAGTCTCCCTTGTAGTGTCTCCGTAATAAGCGCTGGGGTAACCATCTTAAACTTTTGAAGAGTGAAGGAAAGGTTCAGGGTGGAATGTTCCAACACAACTATCAGACCAGCATGGTTGTTCTTGTGCATGGTGAAAATCCTGGAGCAGAAGCCCATACCCTGCTGGGACTACTTCCACTGCCTGGCACTCTACGAGCAATCGAATTTCCACCAACAGAGTTGTTGTCCCAATCGGTGGGCGTGGAGGGGAGGAGAGAGGAGCGGGAGGAACCGGTAGGCTGTAGCCCATGGACACGGACAGGATGCAGGAGTCTGTGTGTCAATGTGCGTGAAAGGAAAGCCTGCCCCCACCGGCGACACGTGGACCCGGAGTGGAGTGTCATGCCTCGTTTCCCTCTGGGGCTGAGGAGGGGTACTGAAAGTAGCCCTTATTCCCCACCTTGTGCTGTTTGCGGTGGCACTGACTTAAAAACCAGTCCGGCTGCCTGGATCTTCGTTCCTGGAAGCCCAAGAACCCGCCAAAGGCCCATCTCCTTGTTGCAATGCTGGTGCGTCTAACTGTAAAGTCTTGGCCATGGACTTTGTGAGGATAGGTAAGGATTTTGCCGTCTGGGAACTGTTTTTCTTCTCATCAAGTTCCTCATCAGTGGTGGAATGAAAAAGGTTGCTACCCTCGAATGGAAGGTCTAATATGCTCTCTTGGACGTCCAGGTTGAGCATAGTAGCCCGAAAGCCAGGCAGTCATTCTCAGGTCTGTGGCGATGCAGATGGCACGGCCTGAGGCTTCTATATGTGCCACAGTGGATTCCATGATGTCTTGAGCCGCCATCTTGACTTCTGGCAGTCCCGCATTGAAGCGCGCCCAACACTGCACCGGAAGTTCCAGAAGGAAGTCTGATATTTCATGCCAAAGCCATTAACGGCTGCAAGCATAGCATCCGCATTTGATTGACGAAGGTGCAGCGAGGCGTTGGAATAGACCTTTTTTCCATTTGCCTCCAAGATCTTCTCTGCTTGCCTAGTAGCACTGAGGACAAGGGAGCCAAGGAATACTGCAGCTTGGAATAGAGTGAGCCCGCAGCAATCACCAACGAGTGAGGTTTTGGGTGTGCCGACAGCAAGAGTGGATACCCCTCCAATTGCCTGTACTTGGCGTTGAGGCGCCAGTTGGTAGGCTGGGGTGTAAGCCATCCCTTTTTGGCCAAGGGGACAACAACCTTCTGCATCGGAATCCCTGTTCTAGCTGCAGGGCATAGAGTGAGGACCTCGGCCAGGACCACTCGCCTCTGGTTGTTCAACCTTGAGTTGTTACGCTCGCCTGGTATCCACGGGGATGCCACCCAGCCCTGCTTGGATGATTTGCACTCTCAAACCCTCCCCCAGTCTCTTGGTAAGGTCTCTGGTTAAAGATGGGTCTGCAATATAGGAGAGCTGGATTCAATACCAGATTGTCTTTGTTTTCCCACCTCCCTTGGCCTCAACTCCTTCCTCCCCCTTGGGCCTGCCTTCTCCTCACCTTAATATTGTAAAAGGTGGATTCTCTGTCCTGCTCCTCGTGGCAGGGGCACGTAGATGTGGGGGGCGAGCACCGACCAAGTTACTTCACTGGTGCAAGCCCCCCTGTGGGAATCCAGGCCTGCTGAGACTCCGTAGGTTTGCTAGTTTACAGTCTTTATATGCAGTTCTTATGGTCCTCTTAGTTCGAATAATATTGTCTTGCTTCTTTCCTTTTAGGTATGGAAAGGTAGTTTGGTGTTGTCATGCAGTTTGAACATGAGCATGGGCCGGTAGGCGAAAGCGTGGTGTGCGCGATGCTGTCTGGTGAGTAATGCGCGATGCGCAGCGCTGTTTCACCTTTTATATTGCTAACTTGTGTCTTTTCTCTCCTTGCAGGTTGCGATGTTCCTCACCGAGCGCCGTAATGTTCCAGCAATGATACTGACAAGGAGATGACTACCCAGGTAAGAATTGTGTGGCTTTCTTCATTCGGGAGGAAACGTGAGTAAACGCTTACTAATACTGTCTTTCTTTCTCCTCTTTCCAGGTTATGGTATTCCAGGATGCATGCGGTGCCGGATGATGGAGTTCGTACCTTCAGGTGAGTTGAACTGAAGTCAGCGATGGATTGCCGACCGGATACTGTTCCAGGTAGGTTTCATAGTGTTCTTTCTCTCTCTGCAGGTCCTTGGTTTCAGGTAAGCTGGCATCAAAGAACTGGACGCGGTGAGCGTTACGCTGCCCACAGCAGAATAACGCAAAGTATGTTCTGCTGTTTGGGTGCAGTTTAAATAGTCCCAGGCCTGCCACACCCAAAGTAGTCCAGGTAAAGTAGTCCCAGGCCTGCCACACCCCAAAAGACTAGACCGCATAGCTCAGTTCCTTGTAACTGAGCTGTGTGTGTGCCTCCATGTTGGGTGAACCCCCACCCCAAGTTAAATAGTTCCAAGTAAATAGTCCCATTCTAATGTTGGTCTTCATGATGGTTATGACTGACTCCAAGAGAGTCTTGGATGAGGTTTTAAGGCCTTTGTCCTGGCCCTAACTGGAAGGTTGACTTGCCAGCGAGGGCCACGGGAAAGGGTCATGACAGTTGTGGAAGCCGCAAGTATTCGGCCGGACCTGCAAGCCGTTCATGGAATGCCTTGGCCGAAGAGAATCCTCCTCCTCATCAGTGTCCACCAGGTTGTCCTGCTGGTCTGGAACAGGTGGAGGAGTACTGGGTGCCGCAGGCTGCGGTGTGGTGACCGGAGCCGGAGGCTGCTGTGGAGGCTGGTATGGAACCCCCTGGGGTGCAGGAGGCAGAGGAGCCATAACCGTGGGGACCAGCGCTGGCAGATGAGACTGTGCGGGGGCCTGAGGCACAGGAAGGACTGTGGGCGCAGGTGGCAGGACAGGAGGTAACATGTCCCCGATCACATCCCGAAGGATGGTTCACAACTGTGGGGATCTCCTAAGCGTGAGGAATTTCTCAAAAAACCTGTCCTGAGCAGGCGGGTGCAGCGCTAGGTGGCGCAGGAGTAGGGCCCTGAGGTTGCTGAGGTCTGGGCGTACTCTGACTTGCTGCTTGCGGGGTGTATCTGCCCTGCAACGCTGAAAGATATGCTGTAGGCCATGTACCTGGCGAAGACCTGTCCCACCTCAGAACTCGTTCTCCCACCTGCTCCCCAAAAGGGGGTGGTATCGGACTAGCAGCCATCTGTCATGGTCATGAAGTCAGGGGCACAGGCATGCACGGGTCGCATGCACAGGAGACCTGGGTGGACACTGTCCTGGTGCCTTTGGCGCCAGGCTCATGAACAAAAATAAACAAGAACATCCATTTAACACCAAAAAGCTTTTATTATGGACATAGCACTTCAGATGCATTAACCTTGAACATTCCATCCATTAAGCAACCCCAAGTGTATTCTTGGGTGTGGCTTCTAATGGATTGCCTTCGCACGTGCTCACTCTCTAGGAGTGGCAGGGTGTGGCTGGTAAGCCGGCCCTAATGGGCGTGCCCATGATCTCAGCTATATAAGCTGCCCCGATCCTCAAGACAGACGCTTCGCGTTATTCTGCATTTGCAAGCAGCATAACGCTCACCGTCGCCTGAGGTCAGACTTACCTTTGAAGATCGTACTTCCTGGACATCCTGCTTCCTGCCAGCATTCCTACCAACTGGGGGAAGCTGTTCTTACCTGTACATCTCTTCAGAAAACCAAGTATTCATCTTTACACTTCCCGGAACGTTTAAATCTTCATCTTGGTACTGCAGCACGACTCGCTCCATCGTCGACAGCAGAGCCTGCAAGGAAAAACAGAAGACAAGGTTAGACATTGAAAAAACTGCCAGTTTAAGGTTACGCTTCACCATACTTTTCGCATTTCCTTAAACCATCACTTACCTGCTGTCGAACATTGTGGTAGCATCTATCTTCCATCTGGCCGCATCTTGCGTCTCACAGCTGCATTGAGGCCGCATTTCCATCTAAGGCAAGAAAACAGAAGAGAGATATTATTGCGGGCATAAATAGGAGCAACATATAAAGACATTAAACAGAACGAACAGCATCACAAGATCTCAAGAAAGACTTCCCAAACACAAGGAGAAACATATCGCAGCTGGACTGGACCAATCCTCATCAGGGATCAGTGAAGGTACTAGATCCCATTCGAGTAGCAGGACAGAGAGCTTAACTTCCATAATTCACAGGTGAGCTTTATGGGCCAGCGTATGCTCACGGAAACCGTACTTTGGGGTGATTGGCGCTCTCACACACTGTTATCTCCACGCAGGAGCAGTATCAGCACGTACCACCGCTCACAGCTTTTCTACTGAGGCAGAGGCCTGAAGGGGGTGATTCAAATTCAGGGAGGGTTGCAACCATGCCCCAACGCCTCCTCAGAGAGCAGGTGAGCGTAACACCATCTAGTCTGGCGCGGCGGCCATTTTGTCGGGCAGCATGGTGTTTGCCCTCTAGGCCCGGCCCCCTCCAGGCTTCATGGCGGTGGAACTCGAGGCCTACCCTGCACCTCAGGACAGGGCCTGGTAGGAGTCGTGCCCTTAGCTGTGTCGCCGGTAGTGCTGCGTACAGGCACCCCGCAGATAATTGTCCGGTAGTAGGGCATAGCCCCTCAGGTGGTCACCCGGTAAAAGAACCCTGTGGTCCATCAGCAACGTCACCAGCAGGATCAAATGACACCTCGGCCTGGCGGCCGGTAGCTAAAGCAGCCTCAGTACCTGTGCTGGTGTTAGAACCTGAACGGTCCCTCCTGCTCAGACTTTTCCTTGGGAAGGAGTCGCCCTTGTGGGGTGCGGATGAAAAAAGTGGCCCTACCTTGGGCCATGACTTATGCTTGACGAAGTCCTTCAAGTTCTCTGAAGGCAATCGTTCGAAGAGCTCCCTCCACCGAGCTAACCTGTTCTTCAGAGCACACCGTGTCAACGTGTCACACAAAGTACAAGAGTGTGGCGCCAGAGGACAGAGTACCTGATTAAAGGCAAAAGACAGTATTGGGGGAAGAGCATGTGGAATTACAAGACCAAAGCCAAACCCAGGAGCGCTGGTGAAAGCGGTCCTCTCCAGTCGACGAGGAAAAGAGGACTGAGGAGTGGCACCGGTGGGGAGAGTCAGGGGAGCGCATGCTCCCAGGGCTGCGCCTCTAAATTTAATGGGGAAGATTTTTTTCTGGTGAAAAAGGTTCCATCTCCCGTCCCTAGTGAGGGACGTCCATACAGTATTGAGGAAAGGGGACGGGACGTAGGAGTATGCATCCATACTGAGGCATGTGGATCTGCTTAGATCACATACTAGGACTAGACTAGCGAGCAGTATCTGGAGAAGGAAGTGGGTTGTGAGAAGGAAGTAGTTTCTTACCTGTAACTCCATTTCTCCAGTGTTGGTATCTTTCATGGATTCACATGCTGTGAATATTTCCTGTCATCGAGCTGGGAAACCTCTGTAACTATGTAAAAACGTCGACACCTTGAGTGTCCTATCAACATCTTTATGGGTCGTCCAGTATATAGCCCAGCCCTCGCGGCTTCCCTTCAGATTTTAACCTCTCTAAACCTATAGGATACCTGAAGAGGAAGTTTGCCTGAAGGGGGGAGGCCGGAGGGTGCATGTGAATCCATGAAAGATACCAACGCTGGAGAAATGGAGTTACAGGTAAGACACTACTCCCTTCTCCAGCTTTGGATCTTTCATTGATTCACATGCTGTGAATAGACTATGTAGCAGTAATAAGACCTGGCGTTGCATAACAGGCAAACATGACTTATAAGAGAGGCAATATAAACCACAACAACAGAAAGATAACATTTTTAGTTAACCGACAACAAACACATGAGCCAAATTCAAACCCCGGAAGCTGCAGGTCTTACCTTACTGGAATAGGCATTGTAGCACAGCATGCCCAACTTGCACGTCCTCAGCATGTCGTTGATTCAGGCAGTAGTGTCTGGTAACTTGTGCGGTACTGCCCAAGTCGCTGCCTGGCAAATGTCACTGAGCGGTATGCACGCCCAAAGGGCCGGTGACCACGCCGTGGATCTCATAGAATGATCCCCGGGAGTCGACTGTAAAGGCTTGTTGGCTCTTTTGTGGCAGAATGATATCGTAGACTACACCCATCTTGAAATGCCTTGCTTCAAAATCGGCTTCCCCTTGTTGGAGAGGCCGAAAGCCACAAAGAGTTGCTTAGATGCCCTGAACGCCTTAGTCCGCTGCAGATGGAACTTCAAAGACCTCTTGACATCCAAGGAATGCAACAATTTCTCTGCTGGAGTGGAAGCTTTAGAAAAAAACATTGGCAAAGCTATCATAGCATTCTTGTGAAAGTCAGACGGAATCTTAGGAATAAAATGGGGATTCGTAGAAAGGAGAACCTTGTCTTTCATGAAACTCAGGTATGGAGGGTCAATGACCAGAACCTGCAGTTCTGAAACCCACCTGGAAGATGTAATAGCTGCCAGAAAAAGAACCTTCCAAGTGAGAAATTTGATGGCAGCCGTTGACATAGGCTCAAACGGTGGTTTCATGAGGGCCACAAGCACCAAGTTGGGACTCAGACCAGAGAAAACTTCTTCGGGCGGAATAGTCCTGAAATGGCCCTTCAGGAAAAGTTTAATCAAATCGGTTACTGAACAGAGGCGTAGAGTTGCGCTGCCGCATGAACCTTGAAATGGCTGCCAAGTGGACCTTGATGCATGACAAAGCCAGACCCTCCTTACCCAACATGAGAAGGTAAGGAATGAGTTGTGGAGGCGAAACCCACAACGGCTGCAAGCCCCGCTGCTGAGAACACCAGATACAGAATCTTTTCCACTTACAGGCATAAGACACGCTGGTAGACGGCACCCTTGCTGCAGCCAAGATGCGCCAACATTCCAGGGGAATCTTCAGACTTTCGAATACAAAGTGTTCAGGAGCCACACTGCTAGGTGGAGTGAGCCTGGGTTGTGATGCCACACCATCCCTTGCTTCTGTGAAAAAAGATCTGGCTCTGACCCCAGCTGAAGCAGGTCGTCCCTCGCTAGGTAAAGGTGGTCTGAAAACCAGGTCGGTCTGGGCCAGAGCAGGGCCACCAGGTTGATCCTGAATGGAACCTTGCAAATCACTTGAATCGTCCTCCTGATGAGCGGAAACAGAGCGAAGGCGTAGGCAAACAGGTCCGTCCACGGGAAGGAGAACGCGCCCCCCCCTTGTGTCCGGATGAGACACACTGCTGGCAAAGCGACTGCATTGCTCGTTGTTGGGGCTAGTGAACAAGTCCACAGGAGGAGTCCCCCACTTTTCGAATATCCTCGCCACTTGCTCATTCTTCAGCCGCCATTTGTGCATTTGAGCAGACTCCCTGCTGAGAGCATCTGCTTGAATGTTTTGAATCCCTGGTAGGTAGAAAGCCAGGAGCTGAACCCTGTGTGCCATGGCCCAGTGCCAGATGGCTTGAGCCTCCTGGCACAGGGGCTGTGAATGCGTATCCCCCAGTTTGCATAGACGGAAGATAGTTGTGGTATTGTTGGTGAGAATCCGAACCACTGAGTCCTGAATGAGGGGAAGAAAAGATTACGGAAGTACATGCAAGTACTGTTTGCTGTTCGAAACGCTGGTGGAAACATTCTCTTTGATCTCCCCTGTATCTACGGAGTGTCAATTTCAAGGACCCGCTCTACCGCGATCTGCTGAGCAGCTGGAAACTCGCAGAGCGGAGGTCTTTCACAGTGACACAGAAGCTGCCCGACTCTACTTACTGAACTAAATAGTGAAATTGACTTGAGCTCCTATTATTGGAGTGCATTTGTTTACTTTTTTTGTTTTGTTAAACTTACTGCTCTGTGCACACCCTAAAACTTTCCACTTCTCTTTTGCTTTCAGCGTTTGCTTTCATTGGCTCACTGCCCTAACGCCCACCCTTGACTCCTCCCCCTCAATCTCATAAACAGTGTGTGCTGCGCACCCGCGCATGCACACGGAAGTACATGCAAGTACTGTTTGCTGTTCGCTGTCTCGGTGTTCGGTGTTTTAATGTAATATGCTAGTCTACCTGTTTAATTTGTATTTGTGGTGGGCTTTATTTGGGAAAACTACTGCGGAAAATTTGTTTTGAGAGTTATTCTAATTTTATTTCTTGTTAATTTTTAAGCAGTTCTTCATTTGTGTGCACCTTTTTCAATTTTATCCCTCTAAAAAAAAGAGGATATTGAAATCAATCTAGGGGCTAAAGCTCGACTCCTGAATACGCATGTGTCAGTGCTGTTTTTTGGTTATCTAATCATAATTTGCAAGAAGTGTTGCTGAGATTCGTTGACAGACGAGTCGAGCTCTCTTTTGAGGCTGATTAGTGATTTGGTGAATTAAAAAAAAAAAAATCCGGTGTCTTGTAAAATGGTGGTAACACCAAAAACAGGAATGCCGGCCCAAGAAAAAATAAAGGCTTGTGCGGCAGCGGCAATTCAGACTCCAAAATCATCCTCGCGCTCCATTCAGTTGGCTCACGTGTGTAAATCTGCCTCTAATCTGCTCCTGTGTCCCCATTGCTGACATACGTACATTTTGTGAGCGTGGTGCTAAAATGAGGAGTGGAGAAGCTTCAACTAGATCCTTCTTCTATCGGAGTACTTAGTGCTCCGTCGAATGCACAGGGGAAGGACGGGGTGGTGGTTGACATAATAAATACCCCTCCAGATTCTTTAATTGCTGCTGGTGCCCTGGAACTCATTAAAGAGCAATTGGGAATAAGAGGGGGAGTAAATGAAGTAGCTCATTTGGCAAAACTACCAAAACCAACGCTGAACGCAGTCGCAAATAAACAGGCAGAGAGTGAGGTAGAAAGTAATTTGTCTGACATAGTTTTGGCAAAGTAACGCCAATTATAGATAAGTCCCCTACCAAGAGTGATAAAGGTGATGCGAGTAGCCAGAGCTCCATTGACGCGACTAATCAAGAGGGGGAAAATGGTCCGTACACTCATGATCTATCTAAATCTCCCATGATGTTTTCTCCATCGGCTAATGAATCTTCGGTTCTATCCTGCTCATTCACACATCCAACCCCTCGTCGCACTCAATATACGCAGAGTAAACAAAATCTGCCTTCTCAGGGTACTTTTGTCATAGGTGTTGAGACCTCGCTTTAAACAGTGATTGCGGCATTATTTTCGCTAACCCGATTATATGATTCTTTAGACACTAAAATCAATGAGCGACATATGTTGTTAGTAAAATTGCTTCAGAATCAGAAGAATGTTAACTCTCCATGTATTTGCTGCAACAATGTAAGGGATGATGATGAAAATGTAATAGAAAATATCAAAGATAACCAGGAGAAAATGCAAAATGATCTATCTGATGTATTATTAATTGCTCACAGAACCAACAAGTGGTATTACAACAGGTTGCAAGTAAGAAAAAAATACCAACAAACAATAGGTGCGTTGAGAAGGAAAATGAGAAAGTGATGGAAAACACAAAGGGTGTAATCATAACAGGAGATGAGGCAATAAAAAATGTGGTGGATAAGTGTGTACCTGGCCAGCAGTGTTACAAAAAAAAAGTAAAAACAAAGAACATAGAAACTCCGTCCACTTCCTCTAGTGGTAATGGACAACAAAGTCAAGATGTTGAAATTGTAGAGGAAATGGTGCAGTGTAACAAAGGTGCTACATATCTTATTTTGATAATAAAAACAAGGGTGCACAAATACCGATAACAAAGGTCTAAAAAAAAAAGTATCAAAAACGTTAAATCCATTCACAACTGTAACATCTCTGGTACCAGACAGTTCATACAGGCCCTATCAAAACCCACATCGGTAACATCATTGGCGCGGAAAGCTATTGCCAATAAATATCGCGAAGTATTGTTATTTAAAGCAAATCAATCTAAATTAGCTAAAATAGCATCTTTGGTTTTGAACCTCTTGATACCCTGTTATCTTTGAGTAATCAGAACAAAGCTCTTGATACTAAACAGAGGCCGTTATTTGCTGCTTGCTTAGAGAATAATAAGTCTGTTGCCTCCTCGGCTGTAAATACAGTGTGTTCTCAAGAACTGATAGCTGTTAATGAACGGTTTTGCCTGTGGTATCTGCAAAATTGCCAGGAGTGGACACATTAATAATGAAAGAATGGAAAGAGGAAATTGAGAAATCAGTACAGAGAATTGTTTCTAAAGTAAACAAACCTAACCGTGAACTCTCTCGAAAGTAATGATTCTGACCAACGTCCTTCAGTGGCTTACACAAATAAGTCACTCCAGCCAAGGGATTCGAAAATGAATCCTGCTTTAAGAGGAGCGCAGCGAACTCCGCTGAAACCTGTGTTATCACATCAACTAATTCTGCAGAGCCGCTTGCACCCGTTTCATTCTTTTGACCTTAATAGACAATCAGTTATGAATATTTTCTAGGATGTACCTGCTTTGGAAGGAATATGTTCAGCAGATATTGATCAGATAAAAGTTTTTGCATCAAACTGACCTATCAGTGGTAAAATTGTGGATGAAATCTGGATTTGTGAAAAACGCATTATGGCAGGCAAGAATGGATCTCTATGAACTGGGGTTTCAATTGTTAAATAACTCTGCTCCGGATCCCTCACAAATATCCATGATGAGAAATCAATATAAGTCTAAATCTAACAAACCCGAAGCACCAATCCTTGAACCAACAACTAAACGAAAGTGAAAGCCGATACGATGACAGAGAAATGAGATCATGTGAAAATTAACTAGTGCAGCAGTAAGTCTCCCTCTCCTTAGACTCATGGAATACGAGAGGGTTTAAACATTTGACGAAATCCAAAGATTGCATTTTGGGAAAATTTGACATCTTGGCTTTCCAGGAGATATGGCTGGCCGTTGCCCCGGTATGGGATAATCATATTATAGCTTTAGTTCCGGCTATTGTCCCAGTCATGGGAAGACCTATGGCGGGTCTGATGGTAGCCATAAAAATATCCCCAAACATTCAATTAGAACCTTGGTTCTCTCCCAATAGTTTTTTTCAATTGGTGAGGATAAAAATCCAATGTAAAACCATAGGTTTGATAAACATATATTGGAACCATGCAGCAATATCAGATGATACATTTTTTGCTACTTTAGAGCTTCTTTTAAACATGATTTTCTTAGATCTGACCTGTGATTATACAATCATCACTGGCGATCTGAATATAACTTGTCATGCCAAAGTGCTAAATGCCTATCTGCAGCGCTGAGATGGAATTTTATAATGGATGAGCGCCAACTTTTCAAACTGAACGGTGCCAAAGTTGGAGATATTCCACAACAAAATACCTGGCATCGGGGGGGCTCAAGTCGCCATGATTGACTATACATTTGTGGATAGGAACCTGTTTAATAACATCTCAGAGTTCTTAATTATACCTCAACAAATAAGTGACCATGACATACAAACTATGCATTGGTCTTGGTCTTTCCATGAAAAACATGAAAAATCCTTGCCAACAAATTTAACTCTGAATACTGCGTTTAATAGATTCAAGTGGTCTCCTAAATCATTATATATGTTTAAATCTAATTTGGAAAGGTGTGACAATGAGAGAGTGAATGCAAGGAATTTAAGTGAGTGTTCATATGTGGAAGAAATGCAGATCTTTGCTGTCAACAATAAAGAAAATTAGCAAAATGACCTTGCACTCATATGACTCTGACGTCTCACTGCGCAAAGCGCAATATCGTAGAGACAGAAGGCAGGTAATGCTTTTGAGCTACACTGGTAGAGGAGCTATACTTAAATCCTTGAAATGCAAGTATAAAAACTGGTTAAGATCTAAACATGCTCTGTATACCAACAAGATGCAGAGAATATGCTAGAAAAATTAAAATCCAAGAACTCAGCCAAGATATGGACTCTGTTGAATTTTACACACTCCAAGGTACAAACAGTCCATCAGTTAAATCCGATACCTCAAGAAGTGTGGGCCTCATTTTATAAGTCCCTGTATGCGGACATCAATCTTGAAGAGGTCTACACTCCGATTAAGTGCAGACAAACAATAGATCTTATTTTTGACCTGGATGATATATTGTTTCAAATATCCAAATCATCAACCTCCCAGGCGCCGGGCCCAGATGGCTTATCTAATTTTATGGTTAAACAACACCCATTAGCTTGGGCCAAAATGTTCTTATGCATCTTTAGGAAAATAGTGAGTACTCGATGTATGCCATCTTCTTGGAGGAAATCTATTACAATACCCATCTACAAAAAAGGGGACAATGAAAATCCGGCCAATTATAGACCATTATCATTGCTAGACATACCAAGTAAACTTTCTGCTAGATTATTGCTAAGAGACTTGAATCAATGGTTGAATGATGAAGAAATAAGGGACCCAAATCAAACTGGTTTTATGCCTGGAATGGGAACGGCCATTAATTTACACATCCTGGAAATCATTAAGGGCCTGGAACAATGGAAAAATCAAACAATCTACCTGGCCTTTATTGATTTTGAGGCTGCGTTTGATTCACTGCGCAGGAAACTGCTGATAAGGAAACTGTGGGAGGCAAAGTGTCCAGAGTATTTAATATACTGGATAAAGGAATTGCACTCAAAAACAACTGTACAAATGAGACTAGCCTCCGATGGAACACGGTCAGATCCAATTCCAACATTTAGAGGTCTCAAGCAGGGGTGCATCCTGGCTAGTACTCTTTTCAACTTCTTTATGGCCGCGGTGCGTCAAGAGTTCATGAACTGTAGAGCTGATGCCCCACGAATAGGGGGTCATCCTATCCCTTGGTTGTTTTATGCCGACGACCTGGTGGTGTTGACCAAGACTCCAGTGGGTTTGAATAACCTATTGGCAGCCTTAAGCAAATATACAAAGGCAAATTTCTTGACAATAAATCAAGCTAAATGTAAAATTATGGTATTAGGCCAGAAGAAAAATGGTCCTCAGCAAAAGGTTAGATGGACCATCCAGGATGTTGAAATTGAACTAGTTTCTGAGTATAAATATCTAGGCCTGCAATTTAATAATGACTTGGGTGACAAACCTTTCCTGAGAGTTCTGAAACAAAAATTGTCAACTGGGATACACCAAACGAAAATCATACAGGCTAAATATGGGAAGTTTTCTTTGATTCCAGCAGTGATTTTTTATAAACAGAAGGTTGCCCCCATTTTGACTTATGCTACGGAAACAAGAAACATCATGAGAAAGACAATATGGGCTAAAATGGAAGGCGAATTTTGGAAATCAATTTGTGGATTACCTGTGACAGTATCAATATGCTCGATATGCCATGAATTGGGGCTAGTATCTTTGTATGCGGTTTATTTATGGAAAGTGCTGTGCCTGTATCGGAAGTATCTAATGGTCACAGAAAGGAATGGTGTAATGTTCATAATGGGAAAATTTATGTTAAACACAGATAACAATCATAAAATGGTGAAAGTGGATACAGTCTCTAATGGTTGAAGTTGCTATTGATGAGGAGCTTCTAATAAATAACCCTGAAAGAGCCAAAAAGAAGTTATGGATGTTGGACTGGATAAAGACCAGAAATGCCTGTGCAAAACTAAGAATATTTAAATCACAACCCTATGCTATCAAGGAATTACACAAAATAGAGCAATATTTGGTGAAATTTCCGAATCCAAAAAAATCGATTTGGTTACTTGAGGATAAGGTTGAACATCTGTCTCTCAAATGAAGTTTGCCTTATGCGTAAAATGACGATGAATGGAGATTGTAGATTTTGTAAAGAATCATTACAGTTGGAGACTTTAAAACACTTAATTGCTGAATGTCCTGCACTAATTGAGATGAGATGCAAATTCTTCAAACATCTGTTTGAGGACCAGCATATCATGGATCATGAGGTCCTTTGGGACAAATTTTATCATAGCCAACGGGCTAAAATGAACATAGCCATATTTATGTTTGTAGAGACATTAAACCTAAAAGACTGCAAAGACAACTATTTTGAGAAATGTGCAATGAATTAAATTTTGTATTGAATTAGATTGATACTTACCTGATCTTAGTGACAAGTGTAATAAGCAGAGAATTGTGCAAAAGGATTTTGGTTTGAATAACATTTTTCTTTCGCCTTCTTTCTCTTTTTAAGAATGTATTGTATATATACGATGTTTATGTTATGCTGCTTTTTTCTTTGTTTTGTAAATTTTGAAAGGCTGTTTTTACAGCTAAGTCAAAATAAAAAATAAAAATAAAAAAAAGAAAAGATTTCAGTACCCAGTGAACCGCCCTGAATTCCAGAACGTTGATTTGCAATGAGACCTCCTCTGGGGACCACAGGCCTTTTACTTGGAACTGGTTCAGGTGAGCCCCCCAACCGATGGGAGGCCTTGTTCACGATCGTATACCAAAAATTGGGTTCCACCAGGGGTATGCCCTTTATGTGGTTGCCAGAGTGAGTCCACTACCACAGGGCGTTCACCAGAGACCGGGAGATGGTCACCCTGTCGGCCCAGGAGTCGTTGATCTGTGACCGCTCAAGCGAGAAACTCCTATATAGGTTGCATGAAAAAATAACCATTCGGGATGAGAGGGATGCAGGACGCCATGGTGCTGAGATGAGACATGTACACACGGTCCTCTGTTGTACCACCTGCCGGAGCAACAACAGAAGGAGGCGATGCTTTTGGTTTGTGAGGAGGAAGCGTCAAATCATAGTATCAATATTGTGGTCTACCTGGCAGAGTCTGGGTTTAAGCAGATTAATAATGGAGTGGTATTCCGCCGGCAGGCCTGGCTGCGCTGTACTGATTTCCGGCCAGAGGTTCAGCACAAGGTGGCGGACATGCTGTGCGAAGGGAAACATCTTTTCAGTGAGAACATGAAGGAGGACTCGGATACTGTGAGGTCCCCCGACTGCCGTGCATGGCAGACGGTCTTTTCGCCCCTGTCGCTCCTTTCATAGCCTCTATGGGAACTCAAGGTTTGCAGGCTCCCGCGATAAAGGATTCAGTAGATCTACCTATTTCTCCCAGGGCTTCCAACATTCCTTTTAGTTCACGCAGTGGAGAAAGGAGCATCAGACAGCAAAAGAGGGGGTCCTCCTCTCAAAGATGCCATCAGTCCAAGCCTCAACAATGACTGCCACAAGGGCAGTCGACTAGGAGGGAGGGTGGTGCCCCACCTCGACGAGTGGCGTTTTATCCCAATGAACAGATGGGTGCTTGATGCAGTGCAATACGGCCACTCGTTGGAGTTCAGGCATCTGCAACTCCCTATTGCACCAGTACATAGCTCAGCCACACCTGCAGGTCTTGCATCAGAAGGTGCGTCTGATGCTGCAAAAGGGGGC
This sequence comes from Ambystoma mexicanum, assembly GCF_040938575.1. NCBI lineage: Eukaryota > Metazoa > Chordata > Amphibia > Caudata > Ambystomatidae > Ambystoma > Ambystoma mexicanum. Next base: position 991,548,712 of record NC_090921.1, read on the forward strand.
TATTGAGAAGGTCCCCGCGTCGGAAAGAGAAAGCAGAACATATTCCCTGTTCTTTGTCATCAAAAAGCCGAATGGAAAATGGCGCCCCATTCTGGACCTGCAGGCGCTCAACAGAAATGTAAAAATGCCAAAAGTTCAGGATGCTAACGTTGCACGTCTGGCATCAATGGATCTCGAGGATCCATATTTTCACATCCCCATGCACCCCAAGCATTGCAAGTTTCTATGGTTCATGGTCTGCGACAAACATTACCAATTCCGAATTCTTCCTTTTGGCCTGAAGTCGGCTCCCAGGACTTTCACCAAGTGCCTGGCAACTGTGGTGGCATCTGTACCTGGAAGACTGGTTGGTCACGGCGGCGACTCGTCAGCGGATGTCAGAATCACTCAGCGCAGCTATGCTCTTTTTACAGCATCTGGGCTTTGCAGTCAACTTTGGCAAATCCTGTCTGACGCCCTCCAGGGAGTTGGTTTTCCTGGGGGCTCATTTCCAAACGGCGCTCAATCAAGTCAAGCCTGCAAAGGAAAGGATAGAGCAGCTGCTGTCACTATCAGGCTTGTTTGTACCAGGAACTTCAGTCACGGACCCAATCTGTGTCACATCTTGCAGTCGTCCCGTGCCATAATAGCCAAGGAGTTGGCCGCCTTGACCGTAGTAGCTCCCACCATGTGGACCTTTTTTCCAAAAGCATCCAGCTAGCGGCCTTCATTTTCGGGGGAGTCGCACACTTGTGCTGGGAACTAGCCTTTCTACTTGCAGCAGCCGAAACAACCGACTCTTGAGTGGGCTGCGACGTTAGGCACTTTGGAGTTGACTCGGGCGCCTTGAACTTCTTCTCCAGGCGGCCTTTGACCGCAGCCTCTGAAAACTGGTGGCGCATTGTCCGAAGGCCCTCCTGCCACACATGGTCCAATATGGGGATCGAGAAGACTGCCTTTCGCCTATTCCGCATATGGCCAAATAAACAGTCTTTCCTCTCCTCCAGGATGAGGCCAAACTCGTTACATGCCTTTGCCATCATTGCATGGAAGGCTCCAATATCATCCAGCAGAGATGGCTGGGCCGGGCTACTCTGAGCATCCAGATCTGGTTCAGTGTCCCAGGTATCCGCCCATCGGGGAGACAAGACCGTTGAGTGTGTCCTGCGGAACTCTCTCTACCTCAGACTCCAATAGTTTTTCCCGATCCCTCCGAGGCGGGCTGAATGCCCTGGGAGATGGCAGAGGAGGCTGGACCGGGGGAAGACCCTCTGGGACGAGGTCCTCTATTGTGAGGGGCTGCCCATACATCCTTCTGTTGAGGTCCTCTACCCATGGAACAGCCGGAGCCTGAGGCACAGGGAGCCGGGCATCCAACTGGGCCAGAAGCGATTGTAACATCGTCCGTACCTGCATCGAGAGTACCGAGTGCGGATTGACCAGAGGATTTCGAGGCAGCACCACCCGCAGGGCCCCAGACGTGGACGGAAGAACAGGCTGTAGACCCAACACTGAAGGATCTAGAAACGGATGCCCCTCCTCTTCCTGGTCTGAATCAAACTCCAAGGTCGAGGGTGGTCCATGTTGGAGAATATCCATCGGGAGAATGAATGTGAATATTGCCCCTGACTGCCAAGTCATATCTCTAGAAGACAGCGGATCCACATCGACCACCAGCTTCACCGCGGACCTCTGTACTTCTACCGTCGCCGGGGCTGTCGTTGAAGAAGCCATCGTCAGCAAGGGAGTCGACTGGACCGTTACCAGCGGGGTCACCAACGGGGTCGTCATCCACGGGGTCAATTGGACCATCGATGTTAACACAGGTGTCAATGGCGGTTCCTTCGCAGAGGAAGACGTTGTCAGGTGGAACAGATGATAACGAAACTGACGTTGGCGCGGTCATAGGCACCGACCCCCCCACTTAAATGCGGAAGAGGTCTGCTTGGTCTAAGACTTGGAACAGTGTTTGGAGGACTCATGTCCCGAACAACAGCAACGCCTTTCCTTGGAAGACTTCTTAGTCGACGAGAACGAATGAGACCTGGACTTCTCCTTGTCCGATGTTGAGGCCTTGTGAGCCAGTTCCGCCGGCTTCTGTGGGGCGTGAACCCACGTCCTTCGGCTTATCCGCCCTTGATGCTGCAATACTCAGCATCTTCCTTGCCACCGAAGACTCATTGCCTTTACCCAACTCTGACACCTGCCTGGTCTCTGTGGGCGGCTTCTTAGGCGTTGGCTCTGCCGACCGCACCCTCTGGTGCGATGGCGATCTCTTGGCCCAAGGCGTAGAGGATCTGCCCCCACTGGAAGAACCCACTGCCAAAGCCAGATAGGTGTCATGATGCCTACCCCCGGGCATCCAGATCAAGCCCATCAGCCCCGGGAGCAGGCATCCAGACATTTACAAAAACCCCAGCAGCCCCAGCTACGGGCTGTCTGGGTTCAGTTCTGGCACCGTAGGCACCAGGCTCATAATAAAAATCAGTCCTGGGGCCATAGGCGCCAGGCTCATAGACATTACTTACCTCATGCAGACCATGTTGCAAATAAATCCAAGCCAACGTGAGGCCTGGATGGGACTATTTTACTACAGGGACTATTTTTTTACTCAGGTGTGGTCCTGGGGAACTTCTTTCCTGGGACTACTTTGGAGGCTATTTAAACCACGCCTGAACAGCAGCACATGCTTCGTGTTATTCTGCATCCAGCAGCGTGACTCTCACCGTGCCTGCAGCCAGCATCCAGTCTTCTGCCACACCCGGGTGCCTGCAGCCAGCATCCAGTCTTCTGCCACGCCCGCCTCGAATCCGGAGCTCCTAGAATAAAGAGGAAGAAAAGGACAAGGCTAGGAAACAAACTTATTTCAAATTCCTCACCTGATTTTGGATCCATTTCATCTCCCGACCTGGAAAGTACATCAGTCCTGCACGCGTCGCTTCGCCAGCTCCAGCACGGCACCATACTCACCAGTTCTCACAGCATCTTTCGATCCGTCACTGTCTCCATCATTTCTTCGCCATACTCCGGCACTTAGGGGCACAAGAACAACAAGGTGAGCCAAGTGAATCAACAAATAGCTCTTACCACCATAGACTTACCTGATTTACCACCGGCGGTATTATTCTCCATATCTTCATATGCCGCATCTGTAAAGAGGGAGAAAAACAACACGTTAACGCATGCAATAGTTACCGGACAGCGTTGGGTAACAGACTCTTACCTGAACGCCAGCAGCAGCTACGAGACCTTCTTCTCACGAACTCAGTTGCAACTTAAGGAAGGAAGGAGACAAGAGTGAACATCGGGCACATTGAACTCTTTGAATTTGATACTTACCAATCCCACCTGGGACTTCAGAGTCAACGCTTACCGGAACTCTCCCAACGCCTTCAAACCAGTGAAGTAACTGGTATCTACGCGCCCCTGCAAGACACGCAGGATGGAGAGCTCATCTTTGACAAACATAAGGAAAATACTTCTTCGTATCCAGCAGACAAGACTAGGCGGGCCAGCCCAGACAGTCATCTCTGCACTACGCATCACGTTGACTGAGACCGCAGCTGTCCGATCGACACCCCTTTGGGGTCCAGGTGAGCATAACAATAGGCCCCTTCATTCAGCCAGCAAATCAGCTGCCGATTACGGTCCCTGAGAGTCTTCTGGGAGAACCCAGACAGATGGCGCAGTTGCCGGCAGAGTGATTGGGGTGCAGGCAGTACAAGCTGTCTGCATGGCCGTCCCCATCATAAACGTTTTTGAGGCTGCAGGTCGAAAACGGCCGAAACAATGACTTCTTCGGACCCACACATGACATGACGGGCTGTTAGGGAGAATCCTGTGCAGTTCCCTTAGGGAGCACTACAGAATAAGACTACAGGTATGAGCAATAAATCCCCTTTGGTATCAGTCTGTACCACAAAGATTTAGTTGGTAGCTGTGGCTAAGCAGTCAGACTTATCTCAAGAGGGAGATGAGCAGTATTCAGGGTTTACATAATAGGACTACAATACTATGGCACAAGGAAACGCTGAACAAAGCTTTGTATTAAAAAGAATATATTTATTTTATACACTTCTAGTTAAACTCATTAATCACAGTTAAAGCAAGTTAAAACCAGTCAAGAAAAGTATACACAACTCCCTAGTTAAATTGTAGACAAGTTTGAGCAAGAGTGAAAACTGAGCAAAACGGCACAGTGAAAACCAAACACAAATGGCACTCTAGCAATTTCTAACAAGGGAGTGAAAGCACAAGTTATACAGGAATATCTTCTTACACACCCTAGCAACACTTCCCATAAGTTTGTGAACAAGTTTACACAAGGCAGTACTTTAGCATGTATAATACTTAAATGAAAACCACGCAAAATGTCACTTCACAAGTTTTAAAAGTGGGAATGAAAAGGTTGTTATAAGAATTAGGTGCATCAACACAGTTCTAGTTGAGAAGCAATCTAGAGAAAGCAGTTCTAACAAATTCAGCCAGAGTCAATAGGCCTGTTCCAGAGTCAGTGGTACAGGGCAAAGGGCCCAGGAGCAAAATGTTCTTGTAGCTGCAGTCAAGTCTTTGCTTAACGATTCGAAAAAAGGTAGATGCAGAACGTGAAACACAATGTTAGAGGATGGGGCGGCCAACCCAACAGGTAGGTAAAGGATTTAAAACCGCTTTAGCACTACCACGTGAAAAGGGCAGCCTGGCGGAACAAAGTACCTTAAAATGAAGAAGAGGCTCTTGCGGTGGCGGTTGTTCTTGGTAGTTTCCATAGCTGTTTGGGGGATCCAGCAGAGGAAGAGAGACTCTCGTCGTGGAGGAAGGTTCAAGTTACTGCACTACCCAGGGATGAAACCAGCCGCGGTACTGCCCAACGAATAAAAGGTATGCTCCTTTAAATCGCGGTCCAGGTGGACAGGTGCCTGGCTATCCGGTCTCAGAGTACAGCGTACGGGCGATTCGACCAGGGCAGGTCCAGGAAGGCGATTGGCAAACTGGTTGGCCCCACCAGCTCAAGGGAAGAAGGCTCTTGCAGATGAAGATCTTCGCACGTCGTGTGGAGAAAAGTGGTGAGACGCTGCAGCAGGGCTTCACCGGGGGTTCAGTCGTTGCAGATGTCTTTGGCTTCTCTCCTCTTTGGCTTCTTAGTTCCAGTGGCGACGTCTTGCTCTTCCAGTTCTCAGGACCCTGCTTTTATGCAAAAAGATCCCCATTCATACAGCGTAGCTGTCACTCGCACAGTGGAGTGGTCATGGGCGGGAGACCCTCCAGCCTATCAGGGCAGAGTGCGACATGTGTTTCTGAGGCAACACTGTCCAGGGGTCCTACTCCCCCTCCCACACAATGGATCCACCCCAGACTCCGTGGCTCCGAAAAGAGGGCTTCTTGGCAGAATCCCGCCAAAAGGACGAACAATGGATCCCCGACCTGGGTTAGGAGTTTAGAGAAAGAATTTATATTGAAGTTCTGGCAAATAAAACCTACTGGAGTAATGTTAATAATAAAATAAACCGGCAGTATGTTAGAGGCTGTCAGTAAAAGTGGTAGCCTCGAACAATGGGAAAATCCCATAGGGAAATATTTGCGGTCGAATATTTTTGGTAGTAACCACTGCCACCTGCCAGAAACTTTTGAGAGAGGGCCTGTACGGTACCCTCTCGAAAATGAACACCAGGGAAAAACTATTAACCCTTCCCAGTACCTCATAGTAAGATGGGATGTACTGGTTTAGTTCATACAAATTGACTAGTAAAGTCAATGGGGTCTTTACATGCCCTGGGAGACCGTAGTCAGTCAGTCCCAGGGTATGGAGTCTACGTTGGGGGGTCACTATGACACCCCTGTGTCACTGCACTGAGGGTGCTGTGTAACATGTGTATAAAAGATGGTTCCTATGAGGGTGAGATAAACCCCATAGACATTAAGCACAGAAAATAGCCTAGAACACACATAGCAAATATGCATGAGAGTGGGAAAAAACAGTCGCACTCTTAGCAGGATAATAAAACAAACCCTTCAAATCCAGCAAAGCTGCTGGGGGACTCTATAGGTAAGGGAAATTAGCCATAGAATGAGAATTCTCCCCAACACGGGCCTAGAAGAACCACACTGGAAACAGCAAAGGCTGAGTAGAAAGAAGAACACATTCTCTGGAGAGAACATGAGTTGATCCCAACAGTTTGGAAGACGGTTGAAATCTGAAGGGAAGCTGCAAGGGCGGGGCTATATAGTGGACGTCCCATTGGTGCTGCCTAAACCACCCATAAAGACATCGATAAAACACTCAAGGTGTCGAAGTGTTTCCATAGGAAAACCACTATATTAAAGTTAGAGGTTTCCCAGCCTAACGGGAAATATTGACAGCATGTGAATCTATGAAAGATCCAAAATGTTGGAGAAGGTACAGCGACAACAATGAGTTACTCACCGTAGTGACTAACGTACTCTTAGTCCATACTGCATGGGTGTCCCTTCCAAGGGACGGGAGACGGTACCTTTTTCAACAGAAAAAACCTTCTTCCCCTTTAAATGTAGAGGGGTGTGGCCCTGGGAGCATGCACTACCCTGCCTCCGTCCACCAGCACCACCCTTCAGTCGCCATTGAGGTGTCAACAATACTTAACATTGCCCAATGAAACCAGTATTATTGGGGCGGGGGGGAGGATGGTGGGATGTATGGAGGAAAGGGGACTAAGGACTAAGAGTATGTTAGTCGCTACGGTGGTAACTCATAACTCTCACATCACATCCCCATTCCTCCATATTACAACTGAGTGTAGCCCAAGGGTGGAGAGGAGACCCTCCTTAAGCAAACAGGTTTCTAAGAACCGCCTGTCCTAAAGCCGTGTCTGATCTAGAACCAGCATCCGAACAGTAGTGCTTGCAGAAAGCCAAAGGGGTGGCCCGTGTGGCCGCCATACTTATGACTTGCCAGGGGACATGCCGCTGGAAAGCGATGGTCGTTGTCTTGGCTCTGACAGCGTGGGTGTGCATGTTGGCCAGCAGTGGTTTATGCGGTCCCTAGTAAGCTTCTTTGATGGCCAGGACCATCCAACGGACTATGGAGGCCTTCGAGGCCTGATACCCCGGTCTTGATCTGCCGAAGGTGACAAAAAGTACATCCGACTTGTGGAAGCCCTTGGCCCTATCCAAGTAGAATTTTAGGGCATGCCTGACATCAAGGCAGTGCAGAACTATGTGCCTCGTCTTTGGGCTCAGCAAAGAAACGTAGGTAGCACTATTTCTCCGTTCAGATGGAATGCGGAAGGCACCTTGGGCAAAAATGCTGGGTGTGTCCGCAGGACTACTTTATCCTTGTGAAATGTAGTATATGGCTCTGAGGTGACCAGCACCTGGATTTCGCTGATTCTGCGAGCGAAGGTGAGGCTGACTAGCGAGGTCGTCTTAATGGTGACCAGCCTGATGTCCGGGGATGCCATTGGTTCAAATGGTTTGTGCGCCAGGGCACCCAGAACTATGTTGAGGTCCCACACGGGCTGTGGTCTCTTGATGGGCGGGTAGAGCCTGGTGAGTCCCGTCAAATGTTTCCTGACAATCGGGTTGGAAGAGGAAAAAATCTCCTCCTCTTGAGTTTCTGTAAGCCCCAATGACTGCCAAGTAAGTGCGGCAAGTGTCTACCAGCACGCCTGAGTGGGCGAGGTGCGCCAAGAAGGAGATCACGTCGTCCAAGGTACATGCAAGGGGGATGCTTGCTCTTATACTGGGCCCTGGTAGACTTGCTCCTGGTGCCCTGTATGATCTCTAGATTAGCATGGGAAAGACTGAGGTGACCTGTTCAAGAATCACGCTGTGAGGGCTAGTTTCTGTGGCGCGGGGTGGATGACCCTGCTGCGCCAGAAGATGTGCTGTGCCAGTCGGGATGCGAATGGGAAGCCTCTCTGAGAGGCTCAACAGCTCTGAGAACCATGGCCTGGCCGGCCACCACAGTGCTATTAGAATGATGCTGAGGTGGTGAGATTCCTTGATTTTGCATATCACCCTGTGTATCAGTGGAGTGTGCAGGAAGACGTATGCTGTCATTCCGTTTCACTGAATCTGGAATGCATCGCCCAGGGAGTCCGGGCCCAGACCCTGCCAGGAAGTGAACAGTTGGCACTTCCTGTTGTCCAAGGAGGCAAAGAGGTCCACCTGGGGGTGTCCCCATTTGTAAAAGATTTCCTGCAGTACTAGGTTGTTTAACTTCCACTCTTAGTTGTCCGCACCCAATCTGCTGAGCCTGTCTGCCTCCAGGTTGGATTCCCCCAGCAGGTGGACAGCCGTGAGGTAGAGGTTTTTCTCCAGGGCCCATTCCCACATGCTGGCTGCGAGCCTGCACAGCAGGGGAGAGAGCGGGGGGGGGATCTGGTATCTCACTGCTTGTTGACATAGAACATGCTGGTTGAGTTGACTGAATGAGGACGACCTTGCCCTCGATAACCTGGGTGTACGTTTTGGGCGTGGTCTTTGGCAGGAAGGATAAAGACTTGGCCGTTTGTGAGCTGTTTTTCTTCTTGTCCAGCTCCTCGTCCGTTGTGGAGTGGAAGAGGTCACCACCTTCGAACGGAAGATCTAAAATGCGTTCCTGGACATCCGGGTTGAATTTCGTAGCACTGAGCCAGGCCATTCTTCTCATGTTCGTGGCAATGCAGATGGCACGGCCAGAGGTGTCAATGTGGACCACGGTGGACTCCATGATGTCCTGCGCCATCATCTTGGCCTCTGCCAATCCCGCCTTGAATCGTGATTGGCTTTGTGCCAGAAGCTCTGGGAGGAAATACGCAATTTCCCACCAGAGCCTCTGGTTAACTGCTGCCAGCATGGCATCCACGTTGGCTTGACGAAGGTGCAAGGATGCGTTGGAATACAGCTTCTTCCTGTACGACTCCAAGATCATCTCTTCCTTGCCTAGCAGTGCCGCAGAGGAGGAGGCCGAGGACGACGGAGGCTTGGAGTATAGCAATGCTGCAGCAATCAGAGGAGTGTGGCTGAGGATGGGCCGATAGCAAGAGTGTATCCCCCTCCATCTGCCTGTATTTGGCATCCAGGTGTTTGTTCACTGGCTCGTCTGAGTGGGGCTTGAGCCAACCCTTCTTGGCCAAGGCAAATACATCCTTCTGCATCGGGATCCCTGTTCTGGTCATGGGACATAGCGCGATTACTTCTGCGAGGATACCCCTCTGCTGATTGCTTGACCTCGGGTTGAGGAAGGCCCAAGTACTCTGCCAGCCTTGTCTTCAGCTGAGCCTTTGGTGCTAGAGCCATTGGCGGGAGCACGTCCCTAAGGATGTCCCCCCATCCGATGAGATTTAATGAGCCAGAGGAACCGTTCGAAGAACCAAAGAACCTGTCCTCACAGGCCAGATTGGTGGTAGGCGATATTGACGGGGTAGCGAGAGGCTGTTGGAGCCCTTGCGTGCCCTGCTCATATGGACGCAGTGTGAACCTGCCTTGCGAGAAGGGTAAGCTGTAGGCCACATACCTGGTTGACACCAGTCCCACCTTGACACACGATCCTCCATCTGCTGCCTACCCTGGAGCGGCGTCGGCTGGATGTCTATTTTCTGGCACAGCGGCCATTTTGTCGAGTTGCCTTCCACGTGCGTGCGTCGTGTTGCTCGGCTCACTAGGCCCCTCATCGTCCAGGACTCTTGAGTGTGGATCATGGGGCATACCCTGTTCCTCAGGCCGAGGCCCGGTAGGCATTTCGCCCTCTGCGGATCTGCCGGTAGAACTGCTTATAGGTGCCCCCTCTGCCATGTTACTGGTAATAGGATGTAGCCCCTCGGGCAAAGATGCGGTAAAAGAACCTTCTGGTTCCTCAGCACTGACACTAGGAAGATCTACTGACCCCTCGGCCTGGCTGCCGGTAGCTGATTCAGCCTCGGTACTTGTGCTGGTACCAGGACCTGAGCGGTCCCTCCCACGCAGGCGGGTCCTTGGAAAGGAGTCTCCGTTGCGGGGTGCACTGGAAAAGAGCGGCCCAACCTTCAGCATGGATTGATGATAGATTAATTCCTTTAGGTCCTTTGGAGGCGATCTCTGGAAGAGCTCCTTCCACCTGGCTAATCTGTTCTTCAGAGACCTCGAGGAAAGCGTGTTGCACGCGGTACAAGGAAAGTGGTGTAAGGTTCTGAGGCCACCAGAGCCTGGATCTTGCTGACTCTGGGACTTGCCTCTGCCCACACCAGCAAAGCAGTCTTAATGGTGACCAGCCTGATGTCCGCTGACGCCATTGGCTCGAATGGTTTGTGCGCCATGGTGCCCAACACCACACTGAGGTCCCACACATGGTGTGGCCTCTTAATGGTGAGGTAAAGCCTGGACAATCCCGCCAGATGTTTCTTGACAATCGGGTTGGAGGAGAAGACCTCCTCCTCCGAATTCCTGTAGGCCCCTAAGGCTGCCAGGTAAGGGCGACGTGTCAACCTGAAAATCTGAGTGCGCCAAGAAGGAGAGCACATCATCCAGAGTGCACTTAAGTGGGGGGGAGGGGGGGTCGATCTCCTTAGAGTCCGCCCAGTCACAGAACCTGATCCATTTTCTTTTATATTGGCTCTTGTTAGCTTTGCTCCTGGCGCCCTGAATGATCTCCAGGTTGGCCTGTGATAGGCTCAGGTGCTTGATGGAAATCTGCTCAGGAACCACGCTGCGAGGGCCAACTTCTGAGGCATGGGGTGGATGACCCTTGCCCCCCTGCTGGGACAGGAGCGGCGCAGGACCCAGCAAAAGGTGAATGGGTGGTCTGTCTGTGAGGCTGAGCAGTTCGGAGAACCAGTGTCCCTGGCACTGGCCACCAACAAGCTATCAGGATGATGCTGAGGTGACAGGCTTCCTTCATCTTGCAGAGTACCCTGGGTATCGGGGTGTGGGAGGAAAAGCATATGTTGACATGCCTTCCCATTGAATCTGCAATGCGTCTACCAGGGACCCGGGGCCCAGCCCCTGCCAAGACACAAACTGATGGCACTTCCTGTTCTTCTATGTGTTGAAGACCACCTGCAGCACCTGGTCATTCAATTGCCATTTGTAACTGTCCGCTCCCAGCCTGCTGAGCCTGTCTGCTTCCAAGTTGGCCTCCCCAGGGAGGTGGACGGCCGTGAGTTAAGATTGTTTTCCAGGGCCCATTCCCACACACGGACTGCTAGGCTGCACAGAGGAGGGGACCCTGGTAGCCCTCCTACTTGTTGACATAGTACATGCTGGTGTAGTTGTCTGTCTGGGTAAGGACGGTCCTTCCAACAATGACCCTCAGCTCCAGCCAGTTGATATGTGACTCCTTGAGATTGAGCGAGTAGCCCGGATCGTGCAGCATGTTCCTAAGGGCATGGGATGAGTGGTGAACTGCTTCCGGAGATGTAGCCCTGACGAGCCAGTCATCTAGGTATGGGTAGAAGGGGAGGCCCTGCGTTCTGAGGATGGCCGCCACTGCATTCAGGAGTCTGGTAAAGACCCTGGGGGCCGAGTTGAGGCCAAAATGGAGGTCCTTGTATTGGAAATGGCAGCCCATGATCCTGAACTGTAGTAAAGAACGATGGGACTGCCAAATCAGGACATGTAGGTACCCGTCCTTCAGATCCAGGGAGCACATCCAGTCTCCCTTGTCCAATGTCTCCGCTATAAAAGCTGGCGTAACCATCTTTAATTTTTGCAGGGGTAAGGAGAGGTTGAGGGTGGAAAGGTCCAGCACAACTCCCAGGCCCGCCTGGTTCTTCTGAATGGCGAAAATCCTGGAGTAAAAGCCAAAGTCTTGCTTGGAGGCTGGGACTTCCTCCACTGTCTGGCTCTCTATGAGCGACCCGATCTCTGCCAAAAGAGTTGCTGTCCCAACCTGTGGTAATGGAGAGGAGGGAGGAGAGGATGGGATAGGAAGGCGGTACCCTGTGGATACTACGGATAGGATCCAGGGGTCCGCAAAATTCTGGCCCCAGACATGTGCATGGAGAGCAAGCCTGCCCCCCACCGGCCGTACGCACACACTGAATGCGAGCCTGCAGCTCTCCCCTTCTCTAACCATGCACAGCCAGCCTGACACCCCCCCACCTCACCCCCTCTGCTGACTCTGCGGATATTTTGTTCTCACGGAAGCTTGTGCATTAATTGTTGTGAGTTAATACTGTATCTCTCTTCTTCTGAGAGCATTGCCCTGTGTGTGACCAGGGTAGAGCCTGGCAATAGAAAAAGCCATCCATCTCCACAAACCTGCCTCTGCTCCGACACCTCAAACCCCCTAACCTTATGTCCCTTTGATGTAACAGTTGCAAGACAACAAAACAACCATGTTTGATCTAAGAGACGACCTATCAATGTATTCTGAAATACTGTGTTAGATAAGGCACCTGGACCCATGTACCTTCGCTCTCCCTGTGACCCAGGCCAAATGTCTATGTGATATATATTATGTTGAAGTTTATGTATTATATTAAATCTTGCATGACTATGATTAGGGTAAAGTGTTAGATTAGACAGAAATGGAGCTGCACGGACATTGCCTGACCCTGCACCCCTCCCTGAGGAGCTCAGCTTACCCATATGCCTCAAGAAGTTACACGTTCAGCATTCACCAATCCTGGAGCAACACGATTATATGATCTGTAAGTCTTGTCTTCTCCAACCAATGAGCAATACTTATTGTATCCCCTATAGCACACATCATCAATGACGTGTTTTTGTAATATAATGTGTATTTTGGGTAGAGCGCTCTCGGAAGTAGCAGCGTCCTCTGCGTGCCCCATTTTAACTTTATACAAAGGCCTTTGTTTTACTCACTTGCAATCCAGGTCTCATTCCCTACTGGGTGTGTCCATTGGTGTCTCATTATTTGGTTATTTCATTGTGTGAGTTGGGAGTGCCAGCTTTCATTTGGGCACCATGACGCAATTCCGTTCTTTCGTTTTTTGGTACGAGACGTTCCCCGGCCACAGCAGGAAGATCCAGGGCGCCCCCATCAAGGCTGCCCACCGACAGCAACTGGTACCCTTTAGAAGTGCGCACATTAGGAAAGAAGGTTCCAGAGGTCCCGGCTTTGCAAATACCCAGCTGTACCGCTCCCCGGAGCCCAGTCTGGCCATTGAGTATGGGACGGCGCCTTAATAGACCGGGTCCAAAGGCTTGCAGATCAATACGGACACAAGCAATCTTAAAAGAAGGTGGGGGAAATGAGTTAGATTGAGGTATTCTGGGGCTATCTGGTGCAGGTAGAAGCAGGGGGGTCTTTCCTTTACTATTCTTCTTTGCATATGGCCATTAGGATTTTATAAAGAGGTGATAAGGTGAACAGAGGTACAGGAACCTAGCTCTGCGAGGGGGTAGAAGGCGGCGCTGCATAGTGCTATCTCGACTAGTACAAGAGGTTAAATGGTGAAAAAATAAACAAACTATGAGTCTTGTATAAGAGGACTCTGAATAAGTATTAGTTTTGCTTTCTTTTCTTTCTAAAGAAATAACGTCTCTAGAGAGGTCCTGAAGGGACCAGGAAAGCAGGAAATTCTGGGTGAAGTAAGGGGGCAAGAGTGAACCGGAAGGTAGGGTTTGTGTTTTAATGTTCATGTATTACAATTTTGTTTAATGTTGCATGGTATATGTTGTGTATGTCAATTTGTGCGTCAAACGTCAAGTGGCCAACATCCTGTTTGATTTCGTTTTGATGACAATGAAATTTGGTGGTACGAAGTGTTCAAAGGTTTGACAAAAGCATATCGTAAAGGTGTTACTATTAAATTGTTGGAAAGATTCTTTTCTAAAGAGCATTGTGTAACAGAAGGTTGTCAAAAGGTGGTCTTAGATTGTTCATACCTCCACACACGCATCCCAAAGCTAATAATTAGGGCACGATGGGGTGAACACACCATTAATGCATATATGCCAGCGCCTACCAGTGTATAGTGAAAAAATACAAAAGTAATATGAACCGTGGCGAACAGAAATGAAAGGTGAGTGAATGCCCCAGATATGGCCAGAAGGTGGGTCATTTCATAAATCCGTGCTAGACATGGTAGCAACAAACTTGACCATTAAATTTAAAGGTAAGCAACTCCAAAACAGAAGAGAAGTGTTAGATTTGTGGAGGTTATTTGAAGAGATACCCCCCCAAGCAAAAACAATGGCAACAGTTCACCAACCCAAGTAGTGAGCAACAGAGGGGAAGGGCGAGAGAACGAGGGAAAGGAAACGGAACCGAAAAAAACTATCCTCTGTTAACTAAGACCGCAGAAGGATACCTCTGTATATACCAATACCGAGCACCCGCCTCCCCACAAGTCATCAGTAACAGCTCCGCCCCCATATGATCAGAAAGGGTCATACGGGCAGGCGTGCGTCCCTCCAGTCAACCAAGGGTAGTTAACACAGGACACAATTAACAATGACACAAGCAGAGCTAACCAGATTAAGAGGAATATGAAAATGTTTCAACTGATTGAAATCCATTGTATGCATTAGGAATCATAATTTGAACAGTGTGTTTGCAATCAACTAAGGGCACGTGCGTAGGCCCAATCCACTCTCCTTCCCCGCCTGCCAGCCCGGCCTGTTCACTCCTCCCCCCACCCCCTGCTGTTGATTGGAGATCCCGCCTGGAGACCCAGGCCCCACGTTCTCCCCTCCCAACAGTTGGTGCTTGGGATTGGTGGTAAGGGAAGTCTGGCCTCACATAGAGAATCAATTGCAAATGGTGCTTTAATTGTTTTTTAATCCATTGTATGAATTAGGAATCGTAATTTGAACTGTGTTTTAGCATTAATTAAGCACACCTGCGCAGGCCCAATCCAGTGTCCTCCCCCCCGCTTACCACTATCTAATCAGGTGTGTTTCAACTGATTGCAATCCATTGTATGGATTAGGAATCGTAATTTGAACAGTGTTTGCAATCAACTAAGGGCACGTGCCCAGGCCCAATGCACTCTCCTTCCCTGCCTGCCAGCCCGGCCTGTTCCCTCCTCCCCCACCTCTGGCTGTGATTGGTCCTTTTGGCACTTTTAGAACTGCCTCCCAGGGTAGCCCTGTGCCCGTGCATCCCCGCAGCTAAGGGCCCAAGGCAAAGGACGGCTCCTGAATTAGGCGCTCCAGTCAGTATCTGCAGGTGTCAGCAGGGGAAGCCAGGGTGGTCCTACTAACTCTCTCATAAGACTAACCATGGCACACGCATTCCTGCGGCTCTTCCACATAAGCACATCCCCGCCTAACTTTCCCAGACCTAGAGGCACAAGACTAATCCATAGACCCATACTACAGCCATCTAACAGTGGCTGCCTAGTTCATCTCACCACACCAGCAATTATGACAGACACAGCACCCTGAAATAACCAACGACGGGTAGGCTGACGTCAACCAACATCAACGAATAAGGTAGGAACAATATATTCTGTCTACAACATACATTGTCTCCATCATATATACCTCCTGTACCATACTGCATGGTGAAGCTTAGGCCTCTCTCCCACTATACAGGACTCCTCCAAGTGTGCCCCCAGACGGTTTTAAACTGCATTTGAATTACATTGGAAATTGCTTTCAATTTAGGACTCTCACCCACTATACAGGACCCCTACAAGTGTGCCCCCGTATTTTGAAAGTGCCCCGAAACTGTTCAAACTGCATTTGAACTGCATCTGATATAGCAATTATATCTTAGGCCTCTCCCCACTATACAGCACCCTTCTAAGTGTGCTCCCCTATAATTTGAGACTACATTTGAACTACTTTGAACCGCCTTTGAAACTTGGGCCACTCTCACTACACAGGACTCTCGAGTCTCAGCGTGCTCTCCTGTAATATACTGCACCCTGAAACCTAGGCCTCTCCACCTCAATACAAGATCCTCAGGTCCAATCTCCCTCCTGTATCAATGTGCACTGTGAAAAGACTACTCTAGGTGTTCATACCTCCTTCTCATAACTTAAACCTGCCACATTGTGAGGCCGTAGCCTCTCCCACTATCCAGGTACTCCAGCCTAGGCATTTCAATTGCTGCCTGTGTCTCCCAGTCTCGGTTTAATTGCTGCCGGCCACTTAGAACCTTGAACCTTCCTCCAGATATCTAGATGTCATTTTTGGCCTTAATTACCACCATCCTCTTTCAAACCTAAACCTCGCCTCCACCCAGGCATCTCCTTCCTGATAATTGACCACCCCTGCCATCTGCAAAGCCAAACCCTCTCCCGATAGATTAAGGTCCCAATCTTGATCACAGCCTGCCTTGCAGAACCAAACCTACCCGCTGTCATGCCTACCCCCAAAGCATCCGGACCAAGCCCATCAGCCCCGGGAGCAGGCATCTAGACATTTAGTAAAACCTCAGCAGCCCCGGCTAGGGGCTATCTGGGTTCAGTCCTGGCGCCTAAGGCGCCAGGCTCAGTCATTACTTACATCAGGCAGACCATGCCGCAAATGACTCCAATCCAACACGAAGCCTGAAAGGGACTATTTTTCTACAGGGACTATTTTTTACGCAGGTGTGGTTCTAGGGACTTCTTACCTGGGACTACTTTTGAGGCTATTTAAACCACGCCCGACCAGCAACACACGCTTCGCGTTATTCTGCATCCAGCAGCATAACGCTCACCGTGCCTGCAGCCTGCATCCAGTCTTCTGCCACGCCCACCTCGAATCCGGAGCTCCTAAAACAAAGAGGAAAGAAAGGGACAAGGTTAGAAAAACTTATTTCTATTCCACACCAGATTCTGGATCCATCTCGTCTCCGGACCTGTAAAGAATAACATTTCTGCACGCGCCGCGCCATACTCACCAGTCTTCACAGCATCCTTTACCAGACAGCGCTGGGTAATACAGACTCTTACCCGAGCGCCACCAACTGCCACAAGAGCATCTTTTCACGAGCCAGCTTCAAGAAAAGAAAGGAAGGGGGGGAACAAGAGTGAACATCGGACATATTGAACTCTATGAACTTAATACTTACTGGTCCTCACCAGGAACCTCAGAGTCAATACTCTCCAGAACTCTCCCGAGCCTTCAAACCAGTGAAGTAACTGGAATCGACGCGCCCCTGCAAATCCACGCAGGATGGAGAGCTCATCTTTCAAGAATATAAGGTGAGATTGCTGTGAGGGCATTTCGGAGGTGATTAGTTGGGGAGGACTGTGGGGGTGCCATCACTTGAATCCACAAGTGGCTAAATCCATCTCTCCACTTGCAGGAGAATATTTCTAAGGGTTAGGCAGACAAGATTAGGAGGGCAGATCCAGTCGGTCATCGCTGCACTACGCATCATGTGGGTGGAGACCGCAGCTGTCCGGGTCCAACCGACGCCCCTGTGGGAGCCAGGTGAGCGTAAAACCACTGCTGTCCAAGGACCAGAATCAAACCGTTCAATCAGGTTTGGATCCCGCCAAATCATCATCATTTCCGACGTCCGATACCTCACTCCCAAGAATACTCTCTCATTGTAAATCACCTGTACATTTCTGAACTCTCAGCCTCCTGTGCCATAGTCATCTAGGTATTATCAGTAGCTGTTACTACTGAATCCTAGGAACCTGACACCCAGGACATCCAGGAAGCACAGAAGCCTGTAACTAGTACCATAATCCCCTCCACAGTTACCTGCAACCTCAGCCCAATCCATACACCCACCCCCAGCGTATAATACCCCAGGACAGCCCACGTAATATGAACACCATATCCAACTGACAGAACAAATTCAAACCTTCAAAAACCAATACAGAACACACCCCACAAAACAATACCATCAACAGAACAAACTTCACAAGAGAAAAATCCTTATACCTTACACAGTACCTCGCAGCAACCAAAGAACCTATATACTCCAACGACACCAACATTAACAGATGGATAAATAAAACACCAGAACAACGGAACAAAAGAAGGACCATAGGAGAGAATGGGATGACACCAACCCCCTTACTACCTACATCACAAGAACAGATGGGCACTATCGATACCCACACCAAATGACAAGAGATGAAGAAACAATAGAAGTCAGCGACCCAATTATCAACCTCGCAGACCAATTCAACGACGAAGCCGTCTTCACAGAACCTCTACCGCTCAGAGGCAACATAAATGCACCCCGACTGAACACCCACAAACCAAAACCGGGAGCATAAAATAAACCAATGACACCAAAAAGATCCACTGCAATCTAATCAACGCAAGATCAATGTCCAAACACGCCACCGAAATCTATGACCTCCCAAGTGACGGAGGCATGGACATCCTTTTCATAAACGAAACATGGCTAGATGACAACTAAAAGATCGCCCTCAATAACTGCCTGCCCGATACCTTCAAGTGCATCCAAGTAAACAGTAAAACCAAAAGAGGTGGTGGACAAGCAATCATTCACAAGGAACACCTGGAAATTAAAGCAGAAGACCCATTAAACATCAACAAATGTGAATCCCTAATCATAAGTCTATCAACAAATCCCAAAACAAACCTGAAATTCATACCGATATACAGACCACCAACGTACGATGCAGCCTTCATAGACAACTTCATAGAAGCAATCACCAACCTAGCCATTGAGCGTAACCAACTGATTATCAACATCTGGTTCGATGAAGAAACCATAACCTCTCAAAAATCGCTTACCGGCTAACTAACAATGGAACCACAGCAACTGGTCAAAGGTGCAACCCACACGGCAGGACATACACTATACGCAATCTTCGCCAACAGAAAACTAATCACCACAGCACCACCAATTCAGATCCTCTGGAGCGACCACCTCATCATCCCATTCGTAAACACACTGTACTCCCCAATTACCAAGAAACAAGAAAAACTACCGACCATCATGAAAAGAAACTGGAGAACTATAAACAACTCCAACTTAACAGAACGACTGGAGATCACCAAACCACAAACCACCATGGGCGAAGCTGACCTAGACACTAAAATAGATATACTTCACAAATGGATCACCACAACAATCGACAAGATCGCAAAAGAAAAACCTTTCAATCCATCCTGCAAAAAAGGGCAACGGCAAAATGGTTCATCACACTACTAGGCGCCATGAAAAGGAAAAAACAAAAACTAGAATTAGAATGGAGGATCAATAAAGACTGCGGAAAAAAAAATGCAAACTTCAACATACTCGTTCATACAAAAAGGAAATACAAAAAGCAAAAATTACAACAGAATCCTCAAAGCACCAAACATCCAAAAAGAACTGTTTAAAATCATAAAAGAAATTAAAAAAAAAAAAAACCTGGCCGCAACAACACTCCAATACCATCGAGGAAACTATGCAATGACCTTGCAGACCACTTCAAAAATAAAATCATGACCATCCAACAGACCATACAAAACACACTATGCAACCACAACACTGAAGACATCCACCGATGTAAGGAACACCAGAACAAACTCAGAAACTTCCCGCACATATCATTGGCGACTTTCATCAAACTCGTAAATCAAAGCAACAAATCTGGCTCCCCGCGGATCCCTGCCATCTACAAATCAATCCTCGCACAAGGAACACCAATGGAATACTACAGAAACGTCCTCAACCATTCCATTTCAACGGGAAGAGTGCCTCAAGCATTCAAATCAGCATACATCAAACCACTCCTCAAGGAAACTTAGAGGATCTCTCCAACTACAGACCCATCTCCAACATTCCCTACCCAGCTAAACTCCTTGAAACGCACATATACAGAACAACCCAAGACTTCATAGAAGAACATCACCTATTAAACCAGGCACAAGTAGGCTTCAGACCGATGAGAGCAACAGAAACAGCACTTATTTCAAGCTGGGATGATCTAAAGGCGAACGCAGACTCAAACAGCAGCACCGCTCTGATACTTCTAGACCACTCTGCAGCTTTTGACACAGTTAACCACGACATCCTCATCACAAGACTGGAAGAATTCGGAATCACTGACAACGCCTTACTTTGGGTCAGATCCTTCCTAACGAATAGAACAGAAACAAAATGGATGAAACCTTACAAATGAAGCCCTCGAGAATCATCATGCAGAGTCCCACAAGGATCATCCTTCTCACCACTTCTATTCAACATCTACCTGTCACAGCTAATTGAAATCACTGAAAGACATGGCCTCACCTGTTACAACTACGCCGACACACAAATAATCTACAAAATACAAGACTTACAAGAAGACAATGCTACACTCGAGAACTGCCTTAGTTAAATATACAACTGGATGAACTTAAACTACCTCAAACTCAACCCAGGCAAAACAGAAATAATGATCATCACAAAAAGTGGAAAAGACAACCTCTGCATCCCATGGCCAACGGAACTTGGTGAAACTCCAGCCCCATCATCAACTGTAAAAAAAACCTTAGAGTCCTGATGGACAACAAACTCACTTTAGAACCACAAGTAAATGCCCTAATCAAGAAATCCTTTCTCCTGAGATCAGGTAAAAGGATCCTACCATTCCTCTCATTCACCAACCAAACAACTGCCGTCATCGCCCTCATGTCCAGACTAGACTACGCCAACAGCCTATATCTAGGCCTCCCAGAATGACTCCTAAATAAATTCCAATGCATACAAAATGCAGCGGCCAGACGGCTCCTTAAACGACCTCGAAGAGAACACATCACACCAGCGCTGAAAACGCTACACTGGCTACCCATCAAACAGCGGATCAAGTTCAAATGAATGGGCATAACCCACAGAGCAATCCATGACCATGGTGCAGAGTTCAGACGAAAACTCAATGTACATCACGCTGCAAGGCCACTCCGATCCAGCAGCGGCACCCGTTTGGAACCCAAATCATACAACAAGAGAAAACTCTGAGGATCCTCTTTTTCTCACCTCGCCCCAAAAACCTGGAACGAACTACCAAACAACATACGGAACACAAGCGATCACCTACAATTCAGGAAACTCCTCAAATCATGGCTCTTCACCCCATAACCAGAAAGAATGCCCATAAGGACATACACAGAGTAACTAGGCTGAGAGAACTGCCTACCTGACTCCCCTAATCATCAACCTTTATTAAAATAATGATATATGGACATGTAACATATCCACTTATCCATTAAAAACAAACCTCACCAATCATAACAAGAAGACCCACAGATCAATCGGAAGGGAGAGCAAGGTATTACCCAGCAATGGCACCTGGCAACCCTTGTTGTCACAGGCAGCAATGGACCATAAACAGTAATACATAGGAAAGAACGGGGATAGATAATATATCTCCACTACCTAAGCAGGATTAGGCCCGCCCCCAGGGTATACCAAACTCAATTTAGCGGGAGGCCAACCTCATACCCCGGCCCTGATACTAGACAGTCAGGCAAGGGAAGAGAAGTTATACCACCCAATGGACTACCAACAGCAAATAGATAGAATCTGGTTAATGATAGTAAAACACCACTATTGGTCCAGGATCAATGGTCACCGAACCAGCGGTACAATGCCAATTAATCTGCTAATCCAGCCACAGTATCGCCATAAAAACTAGACCATCAAGTAAACCTAGAGAGAGAATATAACAACCCAATATGACTACCTGATACATCAACTAAAACTACAGGGATTATGAGAAATACAACCCACTAACCAAAACCTCCAATATCTGCTTACTTAATGCACACAAAATCCACACAACCACCTCTCACAGCAAACCGCACGGACTTCACCACACCGCAACAACAACCAACCAACACATAGATCGCAACAGCACGCGAGGACCCGCTTCGATCCTACTTGCACACCCAAGCTCAGCGCACAGTGAAAAACGAACTGAAGCTGCCAACAGTACACCACCTCTCACTTTCCTATGCCCTCGTCACCCACTAACCCACCCCGTCCACCTTTTGTTTACAAATCCGCCTGAGCGCCTGCAGACCAACTCTGTTGCTGACGGTGCGCTATAAAAATACCTTTAACAATGACACAAGCAGAGCTAACTAGGTTAAGAGGAATAGGTGAAAGGAGCCAACTTTTAATGGGGGGCCAGAAAACACCGCCATCCCCCACGCCCAATACCCCACTAAGTACATTGGGGAATGACTGGAAAGCGTGAGACTTTATTCCGCATTGATAACACCCCTGTCAAAATAGTAGGAGTAGAGCAAGGAGAGCAGGTGAGTACGGGACAGGGGAGTGTGACATCAGAAAGGAAAGAAGAATATTGGAGTGATCTAGACGAGGGTGAAGAGGGGGATGGAGCAGGAGGGGTGTCACTACCTAGAGGGTCAGCGCCAAGCGGGAACAGGAAGAATGGCACCCAGGGAGCTTGAGGAATAGAATGGGAAGAATGGCGATAGCATCAAAGAAAGGAACAAAGATAAGCAAGGGAAGGGGGAAGAGAAACCTACAGATGCCATTGATACACAAGGGTGTGGGGTGGCCACATTATACCCCGTGGGCACAGATGGATAAAGCCAATCTACTGAAGACATTGCCACCAGTTTCAGGGGGAGCGAGCAAACGGATATACGCCTTTGAGAAAAACACTGCAGGAGTTCCTTTAGCAATTGGTGACGTCAAAAGCCTGTTGGTATCGGCAGTAAGTGATCAGGCTAACGGGGTGTGGGCGAAAGCAGGATATCCTGGGGTCACACTGGATTGTGACCGCAACGATGGAGCATCATTTAACACTGTGAGGGATCAGGTATGGGAAGCACTGAGGAGTACATTCCCAGACACCCCCGATTTACAATCAGTGATGCAGTGCACCATGGGGGAGGACGAGAATGCTGCAACATACATTCTTCGGGTGAAAAACATGTGGAGGGCAGAGACGGGCACAGCTTTGAACCAATCCACCTCCATTTTCTACTTTATAATTAAGAGGGGCCTCCCAAAGGAAATACAGAAGGCACTTGATAAAATTGCAGGGATAGAAGCCAAAGGCTGGCCAGAAATACAGAGCATTATAGTACACCACTGTAGGAGGATCAAAGAAAGGGAAAAAGAGCGCAGAAAAGATTGGCAGACAACACAAAGCTTGTACAAACGAAATTGGTTAAGGTCGCAGCAGTAGCTGCAGCCCTCCCCACAGACTGCCCCTTTTGGGGTGGGGCCAAGCCTGATTTGCATATGGTCTTTCCCTTCTGTAATGGCTTGGCAGGCGAAGAACGGTGGTCTGGAGGGTTGCCCAGAGCATTGCCAGTGGTTAAGATTAATTCTAAACCTTCCAGCCATCACCTCTTTGTTTTTGCTATGTCACCCCGAGTGGGACGGGTATGCCCAGACGTGGGTCCCGTGCCTGCTGGGCCTAGAGACCCAAGCTACTCCTCACTGATGAGCCCCAACAAGGGCGAAACATGTTTGGGGATGCTTGTGGTCTCGTGCAGAAGGGATGTGGCCTAGCAGTTCGGGCTGGACTGCCCCTTTTGGGGTGGGGCCAAGCCTGATTTGCATATGGTCTTTCCCTTCTGTAATGGCTTGGCAGGCGAAGAACGGTGGTCTGGAGGGTTGCCCAGAGCATTGCCAGTGGTTAAGATTAATTCTAAACCTTCCAGCCATCACCTCTTTGTTTTTGCTATGTCACCCCGAGTGGGACGGGTATGCCCAGACGTGGGTCCCGTGCCTGCTGGGCCTAGAGACCCAAGCTACTCCTCACTGATGAGCCCCAACAAGGGCGAAACATGTTTGGGGATGCTTGTGGTCTCGTGCAGAAGGGATGTGGCCTAGCAGTTCGGGCTGGACTGCCCCTTTTGGGGTGGGGCCAAGCCTGATTTGCATATGGTCTTTCCCTTCTGTAATGGCTTGGCAGGCGAAGAACGGTGGTCTGGAGGGTTGCCCAGAGCATTGCCAGTGGTTAAGATTAATTCTAAACCTTCCAGCCATCACCTCTTTGTTTTTGCTATGTCACCCCGAGTGGGACGGGTATGCCCAGACGTGGGTCCCGTGCCTGCTGGGCCTAGAGACCCAAGCTACTCCTCACTGATGAGCCCCAACAAGGGCGAAACATGTTTGGGGATGCTTGTGGTCTCGTGCAGAAGGGATGTGGCCTAGCAGTTCGGGCTGGACAGCCCCTTTTGGGGTGGGGCCAAGCCTGATTTGCATATGGTCTTTCCCTTCTGTAATGGCTTGGCAGGCGAAGAACGGTGGTCTGGAGGGTTGCCCAGAGCATTGCCAGTGGTTAAGATTAATTCTAAACCTTCCAGCCATCACCTCTTTGTTTTTGCTATGTCACCCCGAGTGGGACGGGTATGCCCAGACGTGGGTCCCGTGCCTGCTGGGCCTAGAGACCCAAGCTACTCCTCACTGATGAGCCCCAACAAGGGCGAAACATGTTTGGGGATGCTTGTGGTCTCGTGCAGAAGGGATGTGGCCTAGCAGTTCGGGCTGGACTGCCCCTTTTGGGGTGGGGCCAAGCCTGATTTGCATATGGTCTTTCCCTTCTGTAATGGCTTGGCAGGCGAAGAACGGTGGTCTGGAGGGTTGCCCAGAGCATTGCCAGTGGTTAAGATTAATTCTAAACCTTCCAGCCATCACCTCTTTGTTTTTGCTATGTCTCCCCACAGAACGGCAGGGAGACAGGGAGGAGGGGCCAATAGCAATACATCTAAGAATTGAGGCAAACTGGGCAGCAAAGAGCAATGGGCTGTCGAGGAGCGGTATGGTGGGCCGCAATAGCAAGGAAGGGCTGGAAGAGGATGAGGTGGGTACCGAGGACCGAGAGAGGGGTATGGGGACCATGGGCCCAGAGGAGGGGGACAAGGAGTGTGTTGGACATGCGGTAGGTGGGGGCATTTTTCAAGGGAATGTTGCAGCCGTCCCATGGCATCTTACCAGAATGAACAACAGTATGGCCACCCCCACCCAGGTAGCCCCTATGGCCTGCCAATGGGTGGATTTAGCCCAAAGAACAAATAGATGCCCGGTATGCACACAAATAGCACCACCGCAGGGTACACAGCCACGCGATTACTGCAACAGAATCACCTAATACACGCACGCAGCAATCAATTTGTCACCACGGCAAATGGCGTGCCAGCACCATTTGGAGGAGTAGCAGTGGTGGGAGACAATGTTTTTAACCACCACGAGACATCCAGCATAGGACAGCCCACAGAGAGCCCTTGGGTGTCCAGTCCTGTCAATGACCTTAAGCCCAGACGTGGAACCACTTGTGGGGGCGGAGATGGGAAACAAGCAGTTCATCTTTATGGTGGACTAGGGAGTGGATAAATCATATCTAAAAAAGTCCAGTTTCCGCTTTCGGACCAGAAAATGGAGACGGAAGGATTCTCTGGGGCGGTGGTCGAGGTTCCATACACTCAGGATTTGGATGTAACAGTGGGGGGAAAGACAGTGCGTGCACCCCTACTGTATTATGAAGACTTGCCAATAAATGTACTGGGGAAGGACCTTCTCAGCAAGCTCAATATGACCATCTCTTTTACAGAGAGGAATAGTATGCTCAACACCAGGGATATGTACCATGAGAGCAATGTTGCTGATACACACAATGGCAAATGAATCAACAGTTCGTGGAGTGCCAATTGACCCAGACATGTTTGTATAGGGGATACAAGTGTTAGCAAGAGTAGTCCCTGAAAGAAAACGCCAAGAGTGGCGAGTACCATCAGAATTTGTGTTTCGCCCCATGGCAGCCCCAGAGGTGGCACCCGGATCGATAATGTCCATAGACCTGCATGGTGCGCAAGTATCTGCATGACGAATAGTGGTAATGGAAATGGACACGCATGGGTGTGAATGGCGGACAGTGCTGTGCATAGATCCCAATATAGCACTACGTGACTAATCAGACAAGGAGCTGTTCACGGACGGTGATGGATAAATTATAATGGAAATTAGTATCCCATGTGAGATAATGACAAGTAAATCCCCTCCCATTGTCAGTGCACCGCCGACATATTTTGACAAAGACATGCAACAGGTACCTTCAATACTATGGACTACTGGTCCCCATGACACAGGACTCCTGCAAGAAGTGACCCCCGTCAAGATCAAGCTTAAACCAGGTGCGATATTGCCCCAAGTAAAACAGTGCCCACTGTCAAGAGAGGCAGAGGAAGGGATACAAGAGACAATACATGCCTGCTAGAATAAGGGATCATTGTGCCATCAAATTCGCCCTGTAATACTTTTATCCTATCAAGAAAGCAAAGGGCAGGGCTTGGAGGGTGATACAGGATTTGAGGCCCCTCAATGACGTCATACAAAAGGAGTTTCCACTTGTCCCAAACCCTGAATCCATTTTGTGTAGCATCCCAAAGTCAGCAACCTGTTTCACAGTGGTAGACTTGAAAAATTCATTTTTCTCAATACCACTGGACCCAGAGTCACGATATTTGACAGCATTTACCTTGGGAGGGGGGGGAAGAGATATGAACATTGCCGGTTGCCCCAGGGGTATTGTGAAAGCCCAAGCATTTTTAACAGAGTACTACATCAACATCTTGGGTACATTGACACAAAGATCACAATCATTTAGTACTTGGATCTACTAATTTGTGGAAAAATGAGGAAGAGTGCAGAAATGACCCAATCATATTGCTCACTTTGCTGGCTCACAAGGGGTACAAAGTAGACAAACAGAAATTACAGTACTGCTTAACTGAAGTGCTGTACTTGAGACAATTGATAGCCAAAGATGGCAAGAGAATATTAACAGACAGAGCCGCTGCAGTGTGCGTGGCTAGTAAGCCCCACACCGTGAAATAAATGCAGACATTTCTTGGCATATGTAATTATTGCCGAGCATGAATACTGGATTATGCAGCATACATGAGGCCCTTATTGCAAGCACTCAAAGAAGCACAATGAGAAGGCACTACACTTGCATGGACCCCAGAAATGAATACAGCCTTTGACACACTTAAAGATTTAATTCCAACCGCGCCAGTTTTAGCTACCCCCGATTATGACAGCAAGTTCTTCCTGTTCTCACATTGTGATGGAACACTCATGACAGCAGTATTGATGTAGAAAACAACGCTAGGACATAAGCCTCTCGCTTACTACAGTGGAACACTTGATGCAGTGATGCAAGGACACTTTGCTTGCGAACAGGCTCTCGCAGCCGCCACGTTTGCCATTAAAAAAAGTAATCGCCACCATTGTAATGTGATGTTCAGTAACACCATTTGTTGAGCATTCATAGTTTGTCATTCTCAAAAGATCAAAATCCACACTGACAATACAGAGAGCCACAGCATATGAAATTATTTTGTCCAGTTCAAACACATACATAGTACGGTGCAAAACAGTAAACCCAGCAACATTCATTACAGAAGCATGCACAATAGAAGATATGCAAAACCATGACTGTGCCATGTACCAAGGGGAAGAGGATGACATGCTCAGAGCAAACGAAAATGCCCTAGAAGAAGGGGGAAGTGTATTTTGTAGATGGGTCAGCGTCAGTTTGCCCAGAAACAGGCAAAAAGCATCTAGGAGCAGCAGTAGTGCGGTTCGAGGATGGAGAATATGAGATAATCGTGCAAAAGAGGTTACCCATGAACTTTTTGGCTCATGCAGCAGAATTAGTGGCACTAATTGAGTCTTTACACACAGCAAAAGGGTGTGCAGTAACAATCTATACAGATTCAGCCTACATGACCACAACAGTACACAGGGGACTGTCAAGGTGGGGAAAGAGGAGTCAGAAGGGCAGATGGGTCACCAGTACAACATGTAAGCTTTTAAAAGAATGAACAGAAACATTAACAGAACCAACAATGGTGGCCCTGGTTAAATGCCAGGCCCACAGAAATAGCAATGATGCCATCTCTTTGGGAAATGCAGCAGCGGACACTGCTGCCAAAGAAGCAGCATATTTAGAAAAACACATACAAGGAGAGTTCATACAGTGAATGTGGAAGAAAAAGGTGATGGGTACAATTCAATGCCAATATCACAAATAATTGATTAACAAAAACGGGCCCCCCTTGAGGAACAAGAATTATGGACAAAAAGAGTGTACACAGTCATCCACAGACGACCTTTGGCAGCAAAACTGTACTGCAAAGGTAGTAATGCCCATATAATTATTACAAATAGCATTCCAGCAGCTGCACTTCCCCGCGCACACTGCAAAACAGCATATAGCAGCGGACATACAGGAAAATTGGTTCTTTACAGGAACATGTGGCAAAATTAACAATAGAATGCACAGCGTGCCAAACATACAATTCAGGAATGACTGAGGATGCTGAGAGGGACACTGCCCTGCCCCATTGGACCATTCCATGAACTGCATATTGATTATGCAGACATGGGAGAAAGGTGTAATGGAGCACAACATCTAATTGTGGTGTCTGCCCCTTTTCACGCTGGGTGAAGGCAGGACCCTGTTCCCATCCGGATGCGAAATGTGCAGTGAAATTCTTAGGTGAGGGAAGTTTTATGTGACGTCATACGCTCCGACAACGGGACACATTTTGTAAATGAGTTGTTTAAGATAGTAACTACCCTATTGGGCATTAAACAAACTCTGTTCAATTTATCACCTGCAATTTAACGGGGTTGCAGAAAAAAAAAATCAACGGCCTCCTTAAAAGCAGATTGTCAAAATTGTGCCACACCCTAAAGAAAAATTGGGTGTACTGCTTGCCGTTGGCACTATTTTAAGAAAACAGCCTAGCAGAGACCACCACTTGTAGCCGCATGAAATAGTGACAGGGACACACATGCACACCCCAATATCACCCCTAAGGAGAGCATCAGATGCACATAGAACAGCAACAGTATTGGGTGAGGAATTCCAGTATTTAACAAAACTGACCAAAGCAGCAAGAAGCATAGCAAAACAAATAGCTCCAGCTTTTACACAGGGAAATGAAACTGATAGTGACAGCAGCAACAGACAGCCCCAGCACACAGCTAATGCCTGGGGAGATGGTGTACGTACGCAGTTTCGTAAGACGATGGAATGCTCCACGATGTCATGGTCCCTACGGAGTAATATATTGTACACCCACTGCGGTAAAGGTGAAGGGGCTGAAATATTGGATCCATTTATCAGATGTGCGAAAGGCGCACGATAGTGTAATAGCAGAAGGGGAACAGCATACAGAGAAAGTAACAACACAAACGTAAAATTAATGGTCACAAGGAAATGAATGATACTGCATAAATGAAATGCAAAAATATGAAAAGGAACAGAAAAATAATTTATGGAAAGTGAATGCTATAAATGAAAAATGCACATGTGAGATATCTTGTTTTGACATAGAACTAAATATCCACAGTTGATCTCTGTACAGCCACACAACCTACCTCAAGCAGGGATTACGTGAATGACATACCTCCACTACAGCACCCGACAAAACGTATGGGCAGCCGAGTAGTGGGAGGAGGGCAAAGACAATCAATGGAATATTCCCCATCCAATATCAAATATTATTAGAAGTCCAGGCGGGAGCGATGGCAGAAAAGGGGGGCTGGACGGAAAAGGTATGATGCATATCATGGTTTGGGTTTAGATTCAGTGGAAGACCCACGCCACCCAGATCAAGCCAACAAATTGTATTCAGATACGAGCACAATGGCAAAGCAAGCAACTAATGAAAGCTGCTATGCGTGCTCCATGATTCCCCATGCCTCGGGGACACCCAAAGTTTTGTTACCACAGGCGGCGCGGCTATTTGCTGAGGCTCAGTGTCTAATACAACTTGAACTGTGTAGAATTAGAAGCACCTATCAAGTGCACACTGTTTCGTTACAAATATTGCAAAAAGAAAAAACCTGCTACAACAAGCCACAAGGAGTAATAGTAATATGCGTCAAGGAGACATTCTTCGTGATTCAAGGGACAATGTTGGCCGACAGCAGGAGCAACTAATGTGCAAGGCAGAGGCTTTGCGAGGACTGTCGGATGAAAAGCTCCAAAGGATCAAAGACGCATGCACTCCAATCTGGTCTCAGCACCTTGCCAAACTAACGACTGTAACAGCTCTCGAGAAGCCAATCAAAAAACAACGGGAAATACCATACAAACTGGGCTTGCATGGTGAAGGGAAAGTGCCCCTGGGCGCAAACAAGCACAGCAGCTTTAATGGACACGTACTGGGTGTGCGGCAAGCAAGCGTACTTGCACCTTCCGCCATCATGGAGGGGCACCTGCGCTCTGGCAACACTGCACTCAGCCCTGATGGTAATACCAGAAAGCCACATCCGAAGGAAGAGGGTGTCAGTTAAAATGTCCCAGGCACCCCCTGTCAACTACCGAAGAACCCCCTGTGTATGATGTCCTGTCGGAAGAGCAGCTGCAAAGTAGGGTGTCACGGAAACGGAGGGCATCAAATTACATCTCCACAGAATCCTCTGAACTCTTGGCGCAAGTACCTGATAAGTTTAAATTATTTACCTCAGCAGAGACATTCTTTGCGTCGCTCATACCAAGTATTCAAGCTCGAACAAACGCATAATAGTTGCAGATAGTCCGCTGAGAGCTCATCCAGCTGGCTAATGACTCAGAAGAACGATTCAATGTCATCAAGGTGGAACTAAGAGCCCTGCGACTGATGACCATGCAGAACCGCTATGTCTTGGACCTCCTCAAAGCAATGGACGCCAGTGTTTACCGAAAAATCCGAAGTGCATGTTGCACTTTCGTACCTTCTGCCGATCCACAGATCACGTGTAATAGCAACGGTGCACAATCTCGAAGAATGAATGAAGGAAGAAGGAGTGCAGTCCAGCACGTGGTTCGACAATCTGTTAGAGTGTGTCCCGTCATGGCTCGGGGTGGCGGTGAAGCTGCTCATACCGTTCAAAGTCTTCTTCTGCACATTTATTGTGTGTGCCAGATGAGGATTAGGTGCTGTGCAAAATCCATTCCTCGCAGTGCAATGATGATGGTG
Source organism: Ambystoma mexicanum (assembly GCF_040938575.1). NCBI lineage: Eukaryota > Metazoa > Chordata > Amphibia > Caudata > Ambystomatidae > Ambystoma > Ambystoma mexicanum. The sequence goes on from NC_090921.1 coordinate 991,579,447, forward strand.
ACAATGGGCAACACAGCAAAGGTGGTTCAGGTAACACATGAGGCCCAGGTTCAGACAGGAGAAGACCCAGAAACAAAATATAGGGTGACTGCTATATATAACAGTGGAAACATTGGAGACCCTCTCTATTGCACCACAATTTTGAACCCCATGAATTAGAATGGTACAACGAAGTATGGGTAGATCTGGCGGGGGATGAGGGCTGCATATAGATGACCTGTACCCCAGATGAATATGCACAGAGAGGTGAAAGCCTTATGTCGGTGTGTCGGGCTTGAATGCCGATAAAGGGAACCCCAGCCTGGGATGAAGTAGTGGCTGAGGAAAACAAACGGAAACGTTTGGAAGAGTTACATTATTCGTTACTTAAGTAACTAAAGGAGGGAATGTAAGGGAGGAAGGATCTCCCAGGCCCCCCTTCATTCGTAATGACGCGCACAATATGCTCATTCCACGGTACACAGCGCACTCCTGGCCAGGGTTTGAGGTAGCCATTGAATGATACATAACTGTGCATGGTCTAAGAGCCACGAAACTCCATTTTGTATAAACGGCAGACTCCATTTTCTGCTACGCCGCACGCACACACTGAATGCGAGCCTTCACCTCTCCCCCTTCTCTCACCGCGCACAGCCAGCCTGACACCCCCAACCTCCTCCCCTCTGATGTCTATGCTTTTGAATTTTTTACCTGGCTGTTGAAGCGCCTTTTGACGCATGCTCGCCAGAACCGGAGGACTTTCCTAATTTGCTTGCAGTGTGGGAAATTGACTTCTGTATCTGTTTCAGGGGGCCCATCATGTGGTGAACGTGATGGCCCAGAGGACAGGGATTTTTCAGACCTTCCCTTCAACACCGTGTGACTTATTGGTCGACGATGCAGTTGACTGTCGGCCATGGGGGGTGTGTTTAGTGTGGCGTTCAGTGAGAGTGCCTGAGCCACCGGGTCTCGTCTCGGTAGCAGAACCGCCAGCCTGTCTATTGGAGTTGGGGGCGCGCACGCGGGAAACCATTGGGTCCCAATTGCCCTCAGCATCATTTAGGCCGCTGATGCTGCCATCGCTGGAGGCTACCTCAACTTCCATAACAGCCTCGGCCTGCATGGCGGGCCCAGCGTTTAGTTTTCTGGTCCTTTAAAGTTTTTGGCCGAAACAGTCTGCAGGACTTGCACTGTTTTTCAGAATGATCCCTAGGAAGGCAGAGGTTACACACCCTGTGTGAATCATTGCAGGGAAACCTGTTACAGGAGTGACAGAATAAGATGGCAGCCTGGAAGGAAAAAAATATAGGGGCATTCTCTAAATGAGACGAATTAGGACCTCCGTTCACTCTCCCTACTGTGCAGGGCCGAGGCCAGTTGGGGCCTAGGTAGGCAACAGTTTGTTGAGACAGGAGTCGTCGATGAATGGTCTTTGATTTCATTTTGATTTTATTTTATTTATAAAGCGCAAAAAGTCTTGTCCTCGAAAGATGTCGCTAGAGATCTTCCGGTGTACAATCATCGAAAGAATAGAAAGAAAGTCTAAATCTTAAACTTTGTATAAGTAATGGCGTTGACCAGAGGAACTCCGCAACATGCATCTGACTATGATGGCAGAAAAAACAATCTGAGGGACCTGGACACATGAAGGACCATGGGTAATGGAGACATCACACTCAGGATACTATTACTGGCACACCCCGTCGACGTCCCTTTTCAAGTTTCGAAAACAAAAAATGTAATACTTACCCGCTACCATTAGATGTTGGTCTATGCATAGCATGTGATCTAAGCAGATTCAAAAGCCTCAGATATAGATATATATATATATATATATATGGATCCTCATCATAAAACTGGTCTTGGGCGTATTGATCGTCCTGTGAGAACTGATAACCATGTTGTGTGGTGTCGATAATGAATAACTGGCTAATAAAAGGATGACTTGTGGAAGTACCTGGTTGTGAGCGGTCAAGCCTTTGTACTTTAGTGGGTGGCTCCTCACTAGTTCCTCCACTCCTCTGTGGTGCTCCACTACCCTATGGGTGTAGGAATTCCCCTGGGTGCCCATCCACAAAGCTTGAGATTCACTTCATGACTTTCAAACTTTGTGGTCAAATCAGTGGATTTTGGAAATGGGTGTGACCCTGAGGGAGAGGGCTCTGGGTGAGAGGCAGGTTTACCATGATTAGGCTAAAGTTGGCACTAGAGGCTGTATCAGCACGCACAGCACTGAGTCTTAAGCTATATGATTTGTTTTAGGTTTTGATATTTGGATTAGCAGCAAGTTCAAGCGAGGAAGAGGTGTTGCCCACACCTCTAGTATTGGCATGAAAGGGTTGTACCCTGTAATGCTGGCACTGATAATAGGATGTTTCTAGTTTTTCATATACAGGATTTAATTATCCAACCAGCAAGCCAGTCATGCATCGACCATGGACAGCCAAGAATCAATTTAGCCTTAAGACCCTGATGGTTCGCACCACGTGTCGGCTGACCTACTTAAATGACTAATTAAACTCTGTATATGAAAAACTAGAAACGTGTTACCTTCCTTATCAGCTCAAGCATTACGGGGTCCAACTCTTACATGTTTACCATAGTGTATTGCCTCTGTTTATGTGTCTTTGGAGGGTGTGTATCGTTTCTCCTGTGACTTGCCCTCTTCGTATCTTGAAATACCTAAAGATTTCATTGTTTTTCCTTTGAGACGCATTTTTGGGACTTGTTTTAATCTCAATTGCTGCATTTGACGTCCCTGAATTGTGCGTCAATGGTGTAGGTTTTGACGTTTGTTCTTCGGCGTGCAAATGAAGGGCCTTTTTATAGGAGGAGTGTCATGCAGTGAGTGCAAGGACCCAAACGACAATAGACGCTTGTGGTCTTTTCTTTCTTCTTTGACACTGCATGGCCGTGTTTGGCATACGGCTCAGTGTTGTGTGCTTAGAGTGGCGATGGCTGTGTGCTTTTGCCACTGGGTGGATTCTTCACAGGACCGCCAGCCTACTTACCAGAGATGGAGGGGGAGGGAGGGCGGGGCTAGCACATGGGGACCCATGGAACCCTGATCGTCTTCGGCTTCATTGTGCGCCATAGCTGCCTTCATCAGAATCTTTGGCACCTCCGTTAGGGAACATTTCTCTAAAGGCAACTTTCCCTCTAGATGTGTGGACTGCCCCAAACATGTTGCTTTCCTTTCAGCATTCTGACCTTGCTTGCCAGTGGAGCACAGCCTTCAGCTGTGCTACCCTGTGCTTTTGCTCATTGATACGGGGAAACTGACAAATTCTTTAGGCTGTCAGTACTGGGAAACTTTGTTTCTCTCAGTGTTTCGATTTTGTTGACACTTTCGCTAATAGTTGATCATTGCGCAAAGTACATTACTGTACCGCACAATGGGGTCCTTGTGTTTTTTGGCCTTAGCCATCTGCGAAGGATTTTTGGGTGACTGGACAATGTGCCTAGGAATGGACTGATGGCAGCACAAGCCTTATTGTGTATTTTCATAACTTTTGACTGAGCCATACCACGCTTAAAGCATTTGGCTCATGACTGGGGCCAGTGTCCATCATGGCAGTGCCACAACGTCTTTCGTCTATTCCTTTGGCCATTTTGTCCATTGGCCTTCCCCTGGTCTTCATGATGCGCGACTACCTTATTTGGGCATGCTGTTGCCGTGAAAGCTGCTTCTTTCGTAGGCTCCTGCAGGTCACATGTGTGGGTACCCAGGAAGTGGGCTGACACACTCTGGTCGCAATCCCCACTACTGGTGCCAGAATGTCTGGTGTGCATAAGAGCCACAGTGGTCCCTGATTGGACCACTGCTGGCATGCAAGAGTGAGGCAGATCATCTCATTGGCAGGCTGGGTGCGAGCACTCACCGGACTTGTGGATAGGAGGAGGGGTCCTGAATGCAGATCCACAGATCAGCAACAGGTCTGAATCAACCTGTAGATGGAGACAAGTACCCTGAAGAGCTGGACAGAACAAAGGACGATCCTGAGACATGCAGATGATGGTTGGCACCAAAGCCTGCTAGTGTCCTGGTGGAGTCCTGCTTTTCGCTCGATCTCAGAAGACCTGTGAGGGTGCTTCAAACCTTTGGTGTGGTGGGACAAATCACTCTCGATGCCTCCTGGCTGCCCTGCAAAAGAGCTTGTCTGGTAGTGTTCCTGGGCCATCCAGTTGACTGTCCAGCTTGAGAATGGCCACCTGCACAAGAGCGTTGCTGCATCGAGTTTTGCCTCGAACCTTTGGGGCATCCTAGCCTGAACTGCATAGCACCTTTTCACAGAATTACGTTGTGCCTGCTGCTTTGAACCGTGAGAGAGAAGGTTGCATCAGATCGCAAGAGTTTGGTGCCTCTGCATCACTGTGCAACAGTGATGGTAGTTGAAGGTGGTTTTCCTGTGTTCCTTCTTGTGCCCTGAGACCAGCTGCATATGTGCTTTCTTTGTTCTTCAACCGAGACGAGAGATACAGCTCTTGTTGCAAACCAGACCCGCATCTGCACACTCAGCGCCTGTGCAATTTGAAGCCGAACCAAGGGCAGGAAATCAAACCTCTGATGACCTCCTCCAGACCTGCCAAGTTCGGACCAAAACCGAGCTAAGGGTGGGGAGTACTGAAACCACTTACCGGTGGCACCTTTGTTCATCCAATGCATTTTAAACATGGAGGATCCCATGTGGTTCTCTTCTTGGCTTGGGTAGCCCCTGCTTCCAGAAGCTCTCTGAAAGCTGGAACAGCTTTGTTCGTCGCTGCAGATCCTCCCGACTCTTGGAACCTGTGCCCTTCAAAATCCTGTCCCTAACTTTGCCAGCTCCTTAGAATGGTACTTTGTGACTTTTACACACCACCAAGCGCTTTTATGAGCACTTCTAATGTTGAGCACAAGGCTTCAATCATCGTAAGGTTGGGCTTCTAAAGTTAGGGTTTTTCATTTCCGAAGATGGTCTATGCTATAAAGATGGACTGCCCTATTCCTTTACAGGTATTGGTGGAATTTAGAATGTTACCGCATTGACTCCAGAGACACTATTTATTGTACATAGTGTGTTGCTTGTGTGGTATTTTTACATTGCTTTGCATTATTCATCTGTTTATTTCTGGGCCTAATTGCATATTTTGGCTACTCATGTCTAATAGCAATTCTTGATGTTTCACTGTGTGTGCCCATCAAAGACCTTAGTTCACCCCACTACTTCTGAGACTTAGCCTTGACTGTTCTCCAGGCCATCGTGAATTGGTCTGGCTATCTTCCCAGAAGTGTCCTGTTTCACCAACAAGGGTGGCCTCCTTAACTTCTGTTCACCAGAACAGAGTTAAGAAATCCATTCCAACAGCCTGCTACGTCGATGGCCATTTCAGCCTGCATGGCGTGTGGCCCAACACTTTGTGCAACCACCTTTTAAGGTTTGAAGTGTTTGCAAGATTTGCAGTGTTTTTCTGCACAACGAAGACAGTGATTGCACACCCGGTGTGTGTGCTTCCAGGGGTATTTGTGGTTGTAGAACCGCCAAAATGTAAATTGAGTATTTTCCATATTTAATGTGAAAGGCAGCACGACGAATAATGGTAAGTGGTGTAAAAGTAATAGGCATTCTCTGAAAAGAGTAAATGTCCGCCACCCTTTCTCCTTACTGTAATTGGCCGGAGATCCTGTGAAGACCAGGTGCAGGTTGTCGGAAGAAGTCAGCGTTCGTCGAGAGTCTCCCGTAGACCATGGTAACTGGAACCCTCTGTCGAACATCACCGAAGATTAGTTGTATAGCGATGGGCGAACAAATAATCTAACAGTAATTATAACTTAAGAATGGAGTGTAGCCAGGAATTTCTGCAAAACGCGATCGACTGAAAAAAGAAAAAAAAAAACGATCTGAAGGACCTCGACGCTTGAAGGACCATAGGTACAGTAGATGTTACAAACACGCCCAGGCGACTTCCCTTTTCGAAATTGAAAACAAGCCATGCAATAGATACACACGCACACACAGGGCCCCGAACTTCATGTCTGGTGCAAGTGGTGTAGGGGTGTCGGGCAAAGCCGATGCAGAGCCATGCTGTACACTCTGACGATGTAAAAGTTTCCAAAGAGCAGTTGCACTAGGAGATGCATATCCAAGATGGGGAATATGTGGGAGGAAGGAGTCCATTAGAAGTGAGTATTTGTACAGGCAGCGTTAATAGAAAAACTATTTAAAAAGTTGTCAGTAACATTCACTACATTACTGAAGGCTTTTACCAATCGGAGACTACTACTGGATCCTCCCACTTGCCCGTCTTTTGATACCATTGTTTCACCAGCCACTGTTGACCAGGGTGCAATTTGAGTCTGCCATGGGGAATGTTAAAAATGCACAATGTCATAATACCTAAATGTTTCATTACTTTTCAGTTATCTGTCGATTGCCAATGGGTAAGATGGGATTTGTGCTTGCAACGCTTGAGCTGTTTCTACAGTTGTATAAGCTATTGCAATTTGAGTGTTTGGAATGGCTGCTTGAAATGTTTTGTTTTGGCTTCGGACAAAGCTGGATTTCTTTTTGTTGATTGAAAATCCCAGACTGCGGAGCAAATTTACGGTCTCCTGTGTGTGTTGTAGACACTCTCCCAGTTATCAGCCAGTCGTCTAGATAACGGTAGAGAATAATTGCTTCACTGCGCAGATGAAGGACGCTGACGCAATTCCAAAAGGACAGACCATAAATTGGAAATGTCTGATCTATTTTGAAACAGATGCTTGTGTTGACCTGAGAAGGAACTTTCATATCCAGTGTGGTCATGTAGCCTCCCTTCTTTAGCAGACATATGTCCTCATGTAGAGTGCTCATTCAGAATTTTGTGGGTTTTACATATTTGTTTGCTGGCCTTAGGTCTAGAACAGGCCTATTGGTTTGGTCTTTTTTTGGATACTACAAAAAAAACACTAAGTAAATTCCCTTGTTTACCTGAGTGTTTAGATCTCCACTTGTAGCAGTGTTAGGTTTTGTTCTTAGTGGTTGGTTGCATGGCTTTATAGCAGCCCAATGCAGTACCCATCTCAGATTGACCTTAAAATCAAATTCTCTGAAGTCATCCCCTCCCATGCTTAAGCACATGCTAGTATGGGATCCCCACATGGGTAACATGGGAGGGGACCACCACTGGGGAGTAGTTTTGCAGCTGTAGTACTTACTTGGTACTTAACCTCTGCTGTGTACCCTGCATCTACGCTGTTGGCGATGGGCTCCAAACGTTCCAGTTCCTTGTAATACTGAATTCAAGTACCTTGTGTTCCCTGGTGGTCAGCTGGTATGGGTCGCCGTATGACTAAAAGGTTGGGCCGAAAAGGAACACCACTAGCCTAAGTATACTTTTGTTGAAATATGTTCCCAGTAATTTGGCATAGAGTTTTAATGGCTTCATGTCCTTTTTTGGCTTTATCCAAGAGCATCCTCCAGAGATTTACTAAATAAGCCGAAATGCTCAATAGGTTGGACAAGTAGGCCTGCATGGATCTCTGGTTTGAAGACTCACCATGAGCCATGCATGCCTTTTGATGCTCGACTTGGCCACTGCTCTCAGAGCTGTGTTTGCTGCAACAGATTTTATTTTTGTATAACTGCATTAGCTGATGGTTTTCCTTTCGCAATTAAATTAATCATGGCCAATTTCAGGGTCTCAGAAGCTTCGCTATAGAGTTCTTCTACTTCATCCCACTGGTCTGCTTTATGGTGCCATAAGGACTGTGGCTTTGGATATTTGCTGTTCATGTGCTGAGGATGACCATCTTTCTTCCAAATGCGTCAAATGTTTTCTACTTTCCTTGTCTGGTGGGAATTCGTTGAAAAGGGTGCCCCCAACCCATCTTTTCTTACAGAAGTAACTAGGGAATCAGACTTTAAATGCTGTTTAACAAAGGGGATCACAGGGATATTGCTTGTACTTCTCCATTCTGGGGTTACCCATTTCCTAATTTCCTAGATTAATTAGAGAATGCGTTACCCTCTTTTGGATACTTTTAAGTTAAGGGATGGATTGGAAATGGGCCCTTTCGCTTGTAAAATCTACTCTATTAAACCTGTTTCATCTTCAGATTCATGAGTTTGTATATTGAACATGGTTGCCACTCTCTTTAGGAGATAGGTGTAAAGGCATTGTTCTTCTTTAGGAGAGAAAGCTATTGGGGGTGGGGAGTCTACAATATCTGGGGAAAGATGGGAGTATTCCATTGGGTCAATGTCTTCATCATCCATGAGGACATCCCCATCTCTGTATAATTATCTTCAATTCTATCCTCCCCTTCTACTATGGACCACTTTCGTTGCTCTAGATGTGTTTTTCCCTTCTGGATGGAGTAATGTCCCCTAAGGTATTACTCTTCCTCTTATGGGGAGTATTTATAAAAATCAATAAAAGGACTCCACTTTGCCCATAACTGTGGTAAAACATTCTTTAGACCATGGTATACCTTGACGTTCACCCTGTTGTGAAGGGGTTGCTTTCCTGTGTGACTCGTCCTCCAATTCCCCTTCTAAGAGCAAGAGATAAGAACCCCTTTCTGCATTACAACTGATAACGTTGCTTTCCTTCTACTGGCGTCTATGACAATGTTTTGCATGGAGTTTTAGGTGTTGAAATCTCTCTATTTGTGGATTTATCGGTGTCGACTTCAAACTGTTTTTCTTGGGTGCCAGCTGCAAGGTATAATTTAACGTTTCTTCCTTAGTTCGCTCTTTGGCATCACTTTCAAAGCAGATTCTAGTTTCCTCAGCTTTGAGGTCTTTCGCGTTAGCTATAGTTTTCCCAGACAACTTTTCTGCCTGCATAGCAAAGTCTTGCTAATGTTTAGTTATACAATCCTTCAGTGTCTTTGGTTTGAAGAGCTTACTGTCAATACACTCACCCGGTTGACCCGCCACATCTCCTTTCCGTGGTGGGGCCAGTGGCGGCTTAGCGATCACCCACGTCGGCGTACACGGATTGTGTCTTTTCGTTTCCTGGGGGCCACCATGTTGGTCACAGTGCATATGCCTCATGGACCAGTGGGCACCTTCTGCGGATGCACCGTTAGGTTGGCTTGTTCCATAGCCATGGAAACAAGTGCACAGTCTCCAGTGTACGCTGCACATAAATCTTGCAAACACCATTCTTAGTGCGTCACAAACTTTTCTTTTGGGGGAAACATTGCAGAGCGCTGTTCAGTTCTTTTTTTCTTACCTGGCTGCTGCCTTATTGCCTGACTGCAACCCCTGTTCGTTCCTACTAGCTGGCCAGTCTGGTACCTTTACATTCATTCTTCCCTGCACCTATTGCTTGAGTGCTGGATTGCTCAGTTCCTTATTCCGCAGCTATACTTTAATTTCCTTTTCTAACTATTCAGACCTCCCGCACTCCATGATTAGCACTGCTTGGTACCACATTGTGAGGAGTCTTCTTTCGTGGTGCTGGGGAACTGCTTCCCCTCTCACTGGTAATCACTTTCTGGTATGGGGTCAGGAGGAGGATTTCCACATCACACTACCTACAGGACCGGGCGGACACCACCTCCAAGTGTTATCCTGGACTGCCATCAACGCCGACACAAGGGTATTCGGTAATTACATGGGGGGTGGGGGGAGGAGAGCGGGTTTCAACTTGGCACACACTTCACACTCATCATAATCCATTAGAAGACAACTGTTGCACACATGGTGTGTGTAATTCCAAGGGAATTTAGCATTGCACGACCGACAAGATTTAAACTGAGTATTCTCCATAGGGGGCGAAGAAAATTAGCAAGCTAAATAGGGTTAAACTATAGAAGTATACAGGTATTCTATAAATAAACCAAAGACAATGATCAATCTTTTCGCCCTCTCCCTTTTGTTCGATTAGAGCACCTTTACGGAGTGATGCGGATATTGACGTTGCAACCTCTGTTCGTATTGATGCTGATGAAATAGTTTCTGCTATTAATGACATTTGAAAGCTCGATGTGTTGTATTAAAATTAGACTTTGCGTTTAACATCCGACTTAAAGGTGGGAAAAACAATCTGAGGACATTGACATACAAGGGATAATGGGTACCCGTAAACAGAATATGGATAATGTTACAGGCAGACCCTGTCAACGCCCCTTTTTCAAATTTGAATACATGATGCTGATTCACAAGCCTCAGAAATATACACAATCACAGTTAGCAAATAGCTGGTAAGAGGAAATCCATACAACTTTAATTTCAATGATCAGGCTCCCTTAGGCACTGAAAGTTATAATGCCGTCAAACTCCTTGGTGCAAGTGCTTTCTGCAGACAGCATTAACAAACACAGCATCCACGGCTTACTGCAGGTGGTGACTTTAATGTTTAACTACAGAATGCATACATACAAGAAGTGGGAGAACTTTAGCCCGAGAACTGGAAAGGCTACAAAACAATACATGGACCAATACATTTACAAACATTCAAAAATCCTTACAAAAACGGCCTGTATTGGTCCACACTTCAATATTTTATATTTGTATTTTTTGTTTAGTTTTATTAGAAACTTAAACTGTGGCCTTTGCGCAGATTGTGGATTCATCAATCATCCCACCTTATAATTTACAATTTTCACACGGGAGGGATAATCCAAATATTTTCTTACTTTACAAAAATTACAAACACTGAGAACTGGAGATTAGCTGCTTCTCTCGACAGGCCGAAGACTAGGGATGAATACTCAGTCGGCAAGAAGGTCAAATCGCCTCACTGCAGTTGGTCTGGCAACAGATAAGGAAGCAAAGTACCCATGCCTATCCACCACACTCACCCATTGCAGATACACCCTCCAATTCCAACAGATTCACTTTTTTTTACAGTTTTTTAAATGTATTTATTTTTTTTAACACAAATTAGTGATTAAAGGTCCAGCCGTACCCTCTTCCCCCCTTCAAAAAGAAAATAAAATAAGTTACATAATATTGAATCCGGCTCTTCAATATTCTTTGGAAGTCTTTGCCTGTAAGAATAAAAGTCCCCCATCCCTTCATGTCCAACCAAGTGCTTGGCATCAGCTGTTGTGTTTCAGTCAAATCTGTGCCAGTATATTTCCCACCCTCAATGTGCACGTATCCCCAAAAAGGAAAAGTCCAGGCTAAAAGTTTCTTTCCGGATCCATGTATTTACACTATTTCAAAACGATATTCACAGCAACTTCTAGATTTTGGCCAAGAGTCAAAATATATTTATATATTTATATTATGTTGATTGAATCATGTCCCCACACGTGGACATGGGGACATCTCCCTCGAAGCTTGGTTCATCTGTACCAAAGAAAGCGAGCTCAGAAAGTCAGGCAGAGTGCAGGCGCCTCTTTCAGTTGACGCTTGATGGATACGGACCTCCAGGCTGGTCCTGCTTACTGCAGGCATTTGCACGAACAAAAGACATGCAGCCCAGTTCCATTTTAACTGGCTCCCGTACCTTCCATTACTTGCTGAGCTTGTTTTTGCCCCATACAGCACTGTGCAACAGACTGGAACAACCTGCAACAGAAATTAACAAGCCGTTAATTGAATGAATTCCATTTGCAATACAATTATGGCTGTACACAAAGGTTAAGCATACAATAGAAGTTCTATTTAAATGTTCAACCTTAAACATATTGGCATCTCCAACATTAACTATTCTATAATTGGATCTTGATTGGTCATCATAAAGGGCCCACTCTGGCCATGTTGAAATTTATAAATTCGATGATTGGCCAGTAAAAGGATGGAGTATAAACATACGTGCAATATTGGGACATCTCTGATGCGGGTCCTGATGTTTGGGAAAGTAATTGTGAAAGTAGTATAAGAATGGTTGGAAGTTGGGAGGGAGGAATGGTTGATGTATTTTAAACTGTTAACGTTTTCGTTATACTATTGTATATTTTTTTAAGTATGAAACCAATAAAACTTTTTAAAAATTAAAAATTCTACAATTAATGCACACATTTCAACACAATCAGCCTCTTATCAGTTAAAATTCCAGAGAACAATGATTTGGGCCTGTATAAAGATGGCTAAGTTGGAAGGATCAGTTTATGGTTCTTTGCTATCTTAAGCATATGAAATATGTATACAATGCTAAATGTACTCTTGCAACCTTGAAGGTGTGGCATTTAAGTATACAAACTACCCAATATGTCAAAGAAGTTAGCTGTCAATTAGCATTGATAAACTGAATAGGGTTATGGGAGTTCCCATGGAATGGAGACGTGACCGGAGCGATAGCAAGCCCATTAAGAAAGTAATGAGTGCAGTATTGGCCCACGTGCATATAGTGCAAACACGCCCTGAATCCCATCAGTTACGCTCCTTCCCCTCAATCCCTGATCCACCAAGAGGAACAGGAGGACCTTTATAACTAGTTTTAGGGTACAAGACGGGTGTAGGAGTAAAGTAGTCACTACAGTGAATAACTAAATTAGTCCTACGTCGCCGTCTCAATTGTTCCATTCGTATGAGAGTATAAAAAGCACAACTTTTTCCTAGGGAAAGGAATATGTTTCTTACCTGTAAAACTCCTGTTCTCCAGCACTGGTTTCTTTCATAGATTAACATGTTTGAAAATTCTCAGCTGTCGGGCTGGGAATCCTCGGTAACATTAAAGCAGTTTATTTGCATTCAAAACTGCAGTCATTTTAGTGTTCTCTTGGAGTCGTTTTAGTTTATCTTGCCCCGCATCCAATAGGCAGTCTTCCTTAGATTCACCCCTGGAGGCCCTCTTTAGATTAGCATAGTGCAAGAACCACCACCATATGCAGGGTAGGTCAGAGGGTCGCATGTAAATCTATGTAAGAATGCTGGAGAAGGAACAAGTTACTTAACTGTAACTCCGGTTCTCCAGCATGGGCCTGGCATGGATTCAAATGCTCATGAATATTCCCAGTCAGGCTGGGTGGGAATCCAGGGCAGACAAGATTGCAAATTCCACTTTAGCCTGAAGACTGCTCATCTCCTCTATAACCAATCACTGTCCTTTGGGTCATACTGCCCACAGCCCATGACAGTCTCCACAAGTTCCCCCCCTGGTGGCCATCTTCATATTTGGTACAGCACGTAAAGTGGCAGTATGAACAAAGAAGAGCCACAGAGGGGAAGATGGGAAGGTGCGCATGAGAATCCATGCCAGGCTCATGCTGGAGAACAGGAGTTACAGGTAAGTAACTTGTTCCTTCTCCAGCATGGGGTCTGGCATGGATTCACATGCTCATGAATGCGATTACACAGTAGTACATACACACACAACCATGGGAGGTGGCAAGGTACCCCTGGAACAGACTCAACTCAAGCAAACAGGTTACGTAGCACTGCTCTAGTTAAACAGCTCCCTTCTCCATTGTCTTACAGTGTGACAAGGGCAGATGCACACACGCAACCAGAGAGGACCCAGGCGTTTTCCACACAGAGCCCCCTCACGTGTTCAAAATGAACCCCTAAAACACGCAGAATAGAAGGTATATATCTCAGGGGTCACGCCCCCGATAATCGCAACTCTTCATAAAGCTACTCTGCTTCTCCTACTGAGTCCACCTTTTCACAGACAGCAGCCCGCAAGCCAAACTGGCCCCCCATGCTCCACCTACCCAGCAACGACGCCCTTCCATCCCATCACAGTGGCGCATTAGAAGCCCCTACTATCTAACAGGAACATCTCTATGTTCTACTCCCATTCCACCCCCCAAACCCCCGAAAGGGAATTCGGATGTCAGTGGTACTTACTTTTATGGTACACCCATCCTCCCAGAGCCTACCCTATGTGTATCTTTTTTTATCTTTTGACCTTCACTATAGTTTACACGTGTGTTCTTTCCTTAGAGACACGATCCAACGCCCAGAAGAAGGCGCCCTGAACTGTAGTTGAAACGTTCATGGACCGAGCAATCACCTAGCTGCAGTGTCCATAGTACATCTAGGGACTTCCACCCCGATGTAGACCCCACCATTGGACACTTTTTGCCTGCAGCCCGACCTACATTAGGTAATAGACGAGGACACATACATGGACTAACTGATGAAGTTGCACCATTTCATTTTGTATATTTGTGTTTAATAAATTTGACAAAATGTCTTTTGAAATGTTTTCTGTATCCACAACAATGCACATAAGTACTGCTTTTGAACTAATTGGCAGAACCCACACATTGCACTGTCGACAATTGTCACAGTCTTACTCTGTTTTTCGTATAAATAGGTTGAGTTAAGCATATGTCGAATTGCTAAGAATGGAATTATTTGCATCATAATGTTTGACCTTATGTAATTAAAAATAGAAATAAAAATGATACAGCCAATTTAAGGGGGCTGTCTTGACAAACAAGTTGTATCTTGCATTACTTGCATAGGACTTCATGAACCTAGAATTATGCTCTGGGTGGGTTCTAGAGGCAGATTAATTCTAGCCAATAGCCCTGATTAATCGCTACATACACCAACCAGGTAGTTGAGGACTGCCTTGTTTTCGTACATTCGAATTTTGAGCCCTTAGTCCTTCCACATAGGGCTTTCCCTCCAGTTAACATTTTTTAAGAGCTTTGGAGCAGACAGACTCCATAGTACATGTAAAATACAAGGAATAGAGTTCCAAAAGACAGAGCCCACAAGTATGAATGAGTGGAAAAAGGCTCCACTCATTCAGGGTCGAAAGAAAAAGGACCAGAAGTCCAGCAAAAAGTGCTGGGGCTCTCACTAGGAGAGGGGATTAGGCATACAAATGAAATCTCCCTAACAAGCGCTCCAGAGACTGAACGAGGGCTGTTGAGACAGCAGCTACATCGTCCCACTGACCACTTGCCGGACAACATTGGCTCGAGAGCCACTCCTGCATAGGGTGCATGCACAGACAGACGTGTGAAACCAGGAAGATGTAGAATGCCCTCATCCCAGCAGCCACATGGCTTTCTGTATGGTTACTCGACTGGCTACTGTGAGAAACCTAGAGCTGTCTCACTCGCTAGCCCCCAGGGATCTGTCGTCCAGGTGGCCAGGGCATGGCCATCGCTATTGAATCCAGTTCCTAGGGGTGGACCAGTGCAGGAGGATCACCTGGATGGGGGGTGCTCGGGGAGTGGAAGTGGGATGCTGACCGGCAAGAAGCTGTATTCTCATTCTTTTAACACCTTTTGCCCATCCTACCACATATGATTCTCCAAAACTCGACCCCCCACCCCCTTCCCAACACAAACACTTTCTCGCGACACGAAAGACAACAAATTTAACACCAAAGCAGTTTACCTGACATGTCCCAACACAAAGGTCAGGCAATGAACAGAACCACACACACCGTTCCTTTCCCCTCAGGGATAAAAGGTGCAGCATGAGAGCACACTATGGGCAAGGTTGGCCGCACAACGACACAGCTATCCCAGGGCGGCAGTTCAAGACGAGGAGAAAGGCGGCAAGAACCGAAGGGGCGAGGAGAGAAACAACCTTGCCCTTTTCGACCCAGACCCACAAAGCCTCTGTGAAAGGAATCATAAGTCTGCTAACAATAGCCAGCTTGTGTTGCAGCAGATGTCAACAGTACACAGAGCCCCACTACACTGATACACGACAGGGAGAGATGCTTGCTACCGTGGTACCGGCCTTGACTCCAGAGACAAGAAAAGTCAAGCGGTTCATCACAGCCAGTGAGTCGAGGGGAGAACCAATAAGAAACCGAACTGTGCTGAACGAAAGTACAAATGGCAAATTGAGGGAAAAGCAAAGAACTGTTAACTCCTCAGAGGAAAACCCGCTGTAGAGGGGTCCGGCACCACGTGGGTGCTCACTGGAGATACTTTGGTTGATTCCCCTAGTGTTTAACCCACCGATACCAGAAGGCCTTCGGAGAGCCGCAAGGAAAAGGTCAAAATGATCAAACAGTGGTCAAGCAAAACCCCCTGTACAGTCTAAAGTCTTTGACCGGAAATTGGAAAGCTAATGAAAGTGAATCCCAGAGTAAGAAAGTAAAAGGGAACTGAGCGGTTTGCAAACGTGAACCTAACAGAGGAATGCCTGCAGAACGGGGTGAAGCATGATGTCCCCATGAACATCGCGTTGGCCATAGTGAACCCAATGGAGGGAGGCTAACATTCTAGAAGGCTGTGAGCCCGGAAGAGGGGGGATCCAGGGGTGAAAAGCCATCACCCAATGACACGTGAATGCAGCAGATGAAATATTTTTTAATACAAGCCAGAATGAACCCCACCGAGGGAGGCTGACATTCGAGAGGGGTCTGAGCCCAGAAGAGGGTGACCCAGGGGTGACAAATCATCACCCAAAGGGAAACCAGAAAGGAATTTTTGTTAGTTATTTTGAATAGACCTGGCCCTCGGAAGCGAGAGACTTAACCACTGAAGGTCCTGAAATCGCTAGGAGCTTTTGTGGATCTGAGCACGGAAGAGGGAAATCTAGGGGTGACAAATCACCCCATGTACATGCGGAAAGGAACATTGTTATTTTGAACACATCAGGCCCTTGGAGGCAAGAGACTTTTTGTAGAAAAAGAGACTTAACCACCGAAGGTCCCGATACCGGAGAACGAAACTGTAGTCTCGTGCTGGGAAGGCTCGAGAGTGTGCTGTGCTCCGGAGTCCTGCCTTGTCCCATTCTCAAAACATGGAGAAGGGAGCCCCCGGCTACTACATCCCGACTTATCATTTGTGAACATTTCTTTCTTTCTTGTGAACAGTATCCCACATCTTAGGCATTTTTACAAGCTAACTATACAGTTTAATAAACACCCTTGAAGTCTGATCACTTGCGTCTGTCTTGATGGTTGCCACCATGAGTTCCTTACACTACATACAGAGTGATCTGGAACAACATGTTTTTAACCCTCTCATTAGAGGGGAAGATGAGTCTGTCTTCTGTTCAAATTAGTGCTCCTAGAAATTGTTTGACTTGGCTGGGGACCAGACGGGACTTTTTCCATTGAGAACCCCAGGTTGAACAGGAGATCGAGTCTTTTGGGTGTTCTGCAGACACGTCTGGTAAGAGACTCCCGTTATGACCCAGTCAAGGAAAGGGTACACTGGACTGGACTGCCTGCGCAGTTGAGCTGCCGCCAATGCTAGAACCTTTGTAAACACCCTTGGAGGGAAGGGGAGGCAATACCGAAGTAGAGTACCTTGAACTGATGGTGCTTTCTATCTTGAACCGGAGGTACTTTCTGTGAGCTGGCAACATTGAAACATGAAAGTATGCATCTTTCATATCCAATGTGGCCATGTAATCCCCCTGTTGTAGCAGTGGGATTACCTCCTGTAGAGTTGTCATCCTAAACTTTTGAGGTTCGACATACTTGTTTGCAGGATGCAGATCTAAAACAAGGCGCATGGTTAGATCCTTTTTGGGTACAAGGAAGTATATTGAATAAAGACACTTGTTTACCTGAAGGTCTGGGACGACCTCTATGGCACTCTTCTGAAGCAGGATCTGGATTTCTTTTAGCAGGATGAGTAGATGTTCTGGTGACAACCGTCTGCTCGTTGGTGGGAGGTATCAGAATTGTTGCAGGACCTGTATGCAATAACCGCCGCTGACAGTTTTGAGTACCCACTGATACGAGGGGATGCCCTCCCATGCATGGGTAAAAGTTGTTCATCAAGCCCCTACCCAGGAAACATGCAAGGGGCCCTGCACCACTTGCTGAGACATGGGAGCCTCTGGCTGCCAAGCTTGTCCCTCTACCCATGCCACGCCAAAATCCCCACTGTTAAGCGTTTGAAAACTGCTGGAAGTGCCTTGTCCAGAATACCAAGGAAACCCTCCTGTTCCGCAGTTCCCTTGAGAGGAGCAGGAAAAGGATTGCCTGCAAAAGTATCGTCAAGGGGTAAAGACTTCCCGTTGCGGAAAAGGTTTGGCGGAGATCTGTGACTTCAGCGTTTTGTGTTATTTATTGAAAATTTGTATGGCGCCTATAGACAAGTGTTTCCATGTGCCACAAGACAAGATGGGGGTGGTTGTGGGGGGTAAACAAGAGAATAACAAAATACAGATATATTGCCCTTGTGACAATCCTACTGTGCAAGTGCTTGAGACAGTGGTAAGTGCTTGGGGTGATGGTGTAGAGGGAGAAGAAGTGCAGGAGTGGGGCAGCCCCAGGAAAGGGGGCAGGGAAGTGATGAAGGGGGCCAAGAAGACAAGTGCTAGGGTGCTAGGGGGAAAAAAGGGGGACAGGGAGGAGTGCAGTGGGCAGGGTGGACCAAGTTGGGCTAGTCCAGGAAAGGGAGCTCAAGGGCAAGTACTGGCAAAGGATACGGGGGGGTGTGGGACTGGTGAGGGTTGGTCTGGCCCCTGTATGAAACTGAAGGGACGAGTCCCCAATCGAATCGTAGTGGCAGAAGGAGAGTTAGCACGGGGGAGGTGGGAAATCGAGATGGAAGGAAGGAGAAGAAAAGGAAAGTCTTGAGAAGCTTTGGGAACTTAGAAGATCCGGCTCATGTCGGTGGGCGGGGCTGGAGGGGAGGCAGGCCGTTCCAGAGGGAGGAGCCAGCTGCAGAAAGGGATCTCTCCCAATCTCTGCAATGAGAAAAGTTTGACCTGCAGAGAGGTGGAGCCAGAGGACTGAAGGACTCTGGTCAAGAGGTTTTTAGGGAGGGAGAGCTGGATGTAAAGAGGCTGCAGGCCCCAAAAGGCCTTGTGGATGATGGAGGGTCTTGAATTTTATCCTTGCGGTCACCAAGAGCCAGTGGAGAGATTGGAGGGCAGGAGAGATGCAGTCCCTGGGCATGAGGCAAAGGATAAGTCTTGTAGTCCTATTCTGGATTAGTTGGAGGGGGCGAAGAGAGGAAAGAGGCATACTGAGGAAGAGGCTGTTGCAGTAGTTACGCCTAGAGAGAACTAGGGATCTGGCGACATTGAGCTTCTGGGGGAAGGTGAGAGAAAGGTAGAATGCCTCCGATAAGGTGGACCTGAAAGTTGGACTTAAGTTCTGAGGTGAGGAGCAAAAGCGAGGAGTCAAAGATTAAGGTTTTTTTGTCTCACAGGTAGGTGATGGATGGGACCCAAGGAGTCTGGCTCTAGAGGGGGGCAGGGAGTGGGACAAGGAGCAGGTCTTCCAAAGAGTAGGATCTCTGTCTTACTGGCATTAAGACAGAGATCATTGGCAGACTACCATGCGTGAACAGAAGGTATGAGGGAGGAGGAGGTAGAGGATGGCAGCTTAAAGGAGAGCTGTGGGTCATCTGCATAACACTGGAAATGAGGTGAGAAATTATAAGTTACTCACCGTAGCGACTAACGTAGTCCTTAGTCCCATTTCCTTCATACCACAAGGGCGTCCCCTTCCAACAGGCGGGAGATAGAACCTTTACCAGAAAAAAACTTCCCCTTTAAATTTAGAGGCGGGCAGGGGTGCGGCCCTGGGAGCATGCCTTGCCCTGACTCCGGCGCCACACCTCAGTCTCCATAGACGCGTCCACAATAGCTAATATTGCCTAATGACACCAGTATTATCAGGGGGGAGGATGGTGGGACATATGGAGGAAAGGGCACTAAGGAGTAAGAGTATGTTAGTCACTACGGTGAGTAACTTAATTACTCTTACGTCCTGTCCCCTTTCCTCCATACTGCATGGGCGATTACAACTGAATGTAGCCCCAAGGTGGAGAGGAGACCCTCCTTAAGCAAATAGGTTCCTGAGAACCGCCTGTCCGAAATCTGCATTAGATCTAGAGCCGGCACCCAAACAGTAATGCTTGCAGAAAGCCCAGGGAGTGGCCCACGTGGCCGTCCTGCTGATGACCTGCCAAGGGACATGACGGTGGAATGCGATGGCTGTTGCCTTGGCCCTGACTGTGTGGGTGTGCATGTTGGCCGGAAGCGGCTTGTGCTGGCCCTCGTACGCTTCTTTGATGGCCGAGACCATCCAGCAAGATATGGAGGCCCGATAGCCTGGTTTTACACCTCAGAAAGTGACAAACAGGGCGTCCGATTTGCGGAAGCCATTGGTTCTATCCAGGTAGAATTTCAGGGCGTCATTAGGATCGGCACCTTGGGCAGAAATGCTGGGTGTGTCCGCAGGACTACTTAGTCCCTGTGAAAGGTAGTATATGGTTCTGAGGCGACCAGTGCCTGGATTCCGCTGACTCTGCGAGCCGAGGTGAGGCTGACTAGTAAGGCCGTCTTGATGGTGAATAGCCTGATGTCCGCAGATGCCAATGGCTCAAACTGTTTGTGCGCCAGGGCGCCCAAGACTATGTTCAGGTCCCACACGGGGCGCAGCCTCTTTATGGGCTGGTAGAGCCTTGCAAGCCCAGTCAAATATTTCTTGACAATAGGATTGGAGGAGGAGAAGATCCCCCCCCCCGCCCTCCTCCAATTTCATGTAAGCCCCGATGGCTGCAAGGTAAGTGTGGCAGGTGTCCACCTGCACGCCAGAGTGGGCGAGGTGCGCAGAGGAGGAGAGCACATCGCCCAAAGTACATGCCATGGGGTTGATTTCCTTGGAGTCTGCCCAGTGGCAGAACATGGTCCATTTACTCTTATACAGGGCCCTGGTAGACTTGCTCCTTGCGTCCTGTATGATTTCCAGATTCGCCTGGGAGAGGCTGAGGTGCTGTAGCGTTACCGGCTCAGGAACCACGCTGTGAGAGCCAGTTTCTGTGGCGCGGGATGGAGGACCCCGTCCCCTCGCCCCCTCCAAGCCCCGACCCTGCTGCACCAGAAGATGTGCTGGGCCTGTCAGGAGGTGGATCGGAGGCATCTTCGAGAGGCTGAGCAGCTCAGAGAACCATGGCCGGGCCGGCCACCATGGAGCTATTAGAATGATATTGAGCTGGCGAGACTCCTTGATCTTGCAAATCACTTTGTGAATGAGTGGAGTGGAGTGGACGGGAAGGCGCATGCAGTCATGCTGTTCCACTGAATCCGAAATGCATCGCCCAGGGAGCCAGAGCACTGTCCCTGCCAGGAGGCGAACTGAGGGCACTTCTTGTTGTGCTAGGTGGCAAAGAGATCCCTGCACTCTGAGGAGGGCAGCCACAGTACTCATGAGTCTGGTAAAGACCCTGGGGGCAGAGTTGAGGCCGAAAGGAAGGACCTTGTATTGGAAATGGTAGCTCATGATCCTGAACCCATAGGAAAGAATGACAATGACACTAGAGCTCGGTATGCTCTCACCAAGACAGATACACACTCACCACCAAGGAGGTGACAACCTTGTGGATCAGCTCTGTACTGAAAAGTGCAGCATCCTTTTTGATCCCTCTGTAGGGTATGGAAATATATCCCTGGCAGTCTATGGAGGAGACAGCAGTTTCGGCCTCTTCCGATCCTTACTTCAAAGTATTGACATCTGAATTGGTGGCTGCAACTGACACCTGTCAGATGAGATTAGACCCTGTTCTGAATTGGAGATAGGATCTCAGAAATACATATCTGGATGATATGGCAGATTCAACCCCCTCTTGGAAAGAACTGGGAGTAGCTCAAGAGTCTGGGTGTTCGGACCTTCAGCAGTCCAACTTTTTTAGGGCGACAACTGTTGGGGCTGATTTTCTATACTCCGACATGGTGGACAGATGTATA
Organism: Ambystoma mexicanum; assembly: GCF_040938575.1. Classification (NCBI taxonomy): domain Eukaryota; kingdom Metazoa; phylum Chordata; class Amphibia; order Caudata; family Ambystomatidae; genus Ambystoma; species Ambystoma mexicanum. The sequence goes on from NC_090921.1 coordinate 991,600,929, forward strand.
GAAGGCCAACCTATATTGTGACGGGGACAACTCTGGGAGCTGTAGCCAAACCAGCTCAAGGTAGCAGTGGCAAGAGGTCTAGGCTAAGTCTCAAGAGGTGGTGAGCTCATAAAGGGTCCACAATAAGTACACCCAATGGAAGTCACGAATTACACTTAGAAAGTATAAAAATAGAGTTATTCATGGCCAAACACTATGAAAAATGACTATTAACAGGTAGAAGTATATTACACAACACTATATATATGTATTCTATTATTAGTCACAAGTGTACTGCTGTTTGGCTGGCTGTGTAGGACCTCTGGATCTCTCCGATCCGTAAGAGGAAGTCATCCATCTACACTATGCAGTGAAACAGTCAATCGAACTCCGTCTGTTGCCTTGCCGGCCCGCCCCCTCCTTCCCTCCTCCCCCCCCCCCTCACCAGCAAGCCTACAACTTTGCCGTGCCCACGCGCCAAGAGGAGTGCTTGCGATTGTGTACATTACTATCACCTTACTCACTCTGACCCACAAATAGTAAGTAACTTGACTTGGGGGCGTTGTAACGACCTACAAGAATCAGCTGCTCTGCCTTGTACGGCGCTATTGTATGATGCGGGTCGAATAATGCTCACACGCCTGCTCTGTATGATTAGAACTGTTAAAATGATTAATGTTTGAATTCATAGCATTTGAATCTACCGCGCAAACATTCACCCAGTCTCGCCGCACAGTTGCGGAACGCGACTGACAACTTATTCTCCTTGACTCACTCTGTAGCGCTTAATGATATATTGAGCGATTAATGCGCCAAGGAAATTGAAAGAGCACTTTAAAATCCGATTGAACTATCGGAATTTAATGATATGCGCTTTGTGGGGGAATTGAAGTATCACGTACCTAATTGCCTTTTACAATTTTGTTCTGGACTTTGTGAGATTGAGGGAGTGCGTGATTATTTAGGGGCAATTGAATAGGCCAAATCCATAGTATGGTGGGTACCTTAAGGAGTGGCAAGACTTGTAAAAAATTACCAATCAAAAGGGCCTTGCCACCAAACAATACGTTTGGATCTGTGAATGCCCCCATTCTTGAAGCAAACATTTTCAATTCTTCACTACCCCATCTAACAAACAACCCATGAATAGCTGAGTCACATACTAGTTGTAATTCGAACAATAAACTTGAAAAGAACACTCAAGACTTTGCACTGGCATATATGCATGCGCAGGTACACGCACCTCAAGAAGGATCACAAGAAACATATTTCCTCTTAAAGTCGTTCAGGACTTAAGATTTTTCAGTTCAGCAGAGTTTCTCGAGTATCCAAGAAAAAACCTGGCACCTCAGTACCACGAAGTGTGAAACGGAGACGCCATTCAAACCACTATAGGACACCTCCACGATGGCACCGGCTGTAATGGCCGAACTCGATAAGCACGTCTCTCGCTTGGCACATCCACATCAATAAGTGCGAGGGGGGCATTGACAATGTTCACTTTCACAAATTCAAACAAACTGACACTGGCTTTTTTTCCCTAGGTACTCAGCAGGTGGTATCACAACCAGCCAATATACACTGAACTGCTAGTCGGTTGTCCATAGACTCTGCCTCAATTGTAAGTCCGGTATACAATACCAAGCCACAGATTTGCTCCAGCCCTACTCTTCTGCTCCCGATCCCTCCTTATGAACACAAAGCCTTGCAGATTGCTTCTAATGTCTTTGCTTCACAAAATCTGATGACCGCTGAAGCATCATTACAGTATTGACAAGCATATTAAACCTTTTAGATGAGGACCATGACAGAACCCATTATAACAAAGTAACAAAACATCAGCTTAGCTGATATAATCACTAAATTGAACATATTAGAAGGGTTAGTATGCGCATAGGAAAGATTTATGGCCCTCAATTCCATTAAAATAGTAAAACCTATTATAACAGAGTATGCAAACACTTTTCAGCACTACATGTGACAGATAATCTCAAATGAGCTTGTCTCAGAACTATCCAAATTCTTTAGGGGAAGATGTACGCTCAGGTATTACCCAATGGTCCTTCCAATCAGTTGGAACCCAATTAAGACAGCATCATACTGTTGAGAAATACTGTTAGTCAACACAGATAAAATTGAACAGTTAGAGCGCTTACTCAATACGATCCAAATGGCACCCTGCTCAGAGAAAACAATGCTTGCCCTCACAAGTACTGACTTAAACTTCCAACGGTTTAACAATCCGGACAGTCCCTCCACACTCCCTGATATCAGAACAGGAAGATAGAGCAACGTAGGACAATTCTGAAGTACAGGGCGACCTTATGAGCACATGTGAAGAAATACCACACAGACACTTCTCATCCCGTCATGAAAAAAGGATGTTTGCTAGAGCACTGAAGAGAAGAGCCACGAGACGTCTAAAGCACCAGCAGGGAGAAAATAAACCTAAAAAACGTCCCCCAAAACAAAAAACCACAACTCTAATATAAGAGACATCTGTAGCCTATCCCTGGAAGAGGGGGCGCTTGACTTGACAATTGGATGAGGAAAGCCAGGCGGCCCTCGACCTAAAGGTGAATCCATCTAAAATAGCTAAAATCGATGACAAAATTGACAGGACCTCAAATCAAAATATAAAGAAATAAAAGGGGGACAAGCAGAACCTGTCATTTCGGCAGAAACCAAAATGTCTAGTCCAAAATCAATAAGAGAAGATGTGAGCGATCATGTCCCTCTACCTCAGACAGATGCCCCGGCGATGACTAAACAAACGTGCTTATACATTTTCTTCCCGCTGTCTAAAACTTTTAAGACAACCACAAGTAGACCAATTACAAATTCTGCAACATTAAATCCACTTACTCCAACACCCCTTAACAACTCGAATTGTCCTCCACAAGCAACTAATGCTGACAAAATTGATTAGCCATCACCTCCAATACCACATTCGGTAGAGAACATCCAGATTCCAATTAAACCCTCTAGTGACATAATAGCGAAGAGCGCAATAACAGCTTTTCCGGGTAAGGAAGCTAGACTAGAATCCATCACGGATGATGCTGAGGTAATGATTAACAATAACACTGTAGTGGGTTGGCTGAGTAACATTCCAACAACTTTAGTAGATCTTGCATGATACAGATTTTCAGGGAAATACCAGCACTCAGAATTTTAAACACCAACGATATTGACTGGGTCACCCACACCCAGTTTAATAACACATGATCTGTCAGTTCCATTTGGTCATAACTACAAAACTTATATGGAACCACAGGTCTGATTTTATCCTACTTGGTCTGACTGCCCATATATTTATATCTAAAGAAGCAGCCACTAAATTTGAGATCAGTGACAAAGAACCTATAGTGCTGACCAATCATGTTGGCGCTAACCAAATACTACATTCTGAAAATATATCTGCTTTAGAACAGCTTGCGTCCTTTTCATCAGTAAGTAGGATTGGTTGTGGCTCTCTACACTGGCCCACAGCCTGAGACCAACTACCAACTCCAATGTTCCAACGTAGCTACTTTAACATACAAATAGCATCATGGAACTCTTGTGGATATACAAACTTTATGGCGTGGATTAATTCCTCATGCCATACTCAGAAACCTTCAATTATCCTATGTCAGGAAACCATGAATTTAACACCAATGGTTATACAACTTTTTCAGAAAAAAGCCAAAAGGGGGCTGGTTGGTAGGTCATATCAGGGTCAGGGGGCTCAATGGGGGGGTGGTATCTATGTTGGTTAACAATGCTCTAGACGCCCCGTTAAAAGTAATCACAGCATTTGAAGACAGCTTGGCCATTGAACTGGGGATGACGAGGGCAGGCCATGATGTATACCTTATATCTTTATATTGGAACCCGGTTGAATACTTGGCACTTTGGGACATTCATTTTGTGGCTTTTGATCCACCTGCCTTACACTATACTTAGCATAGTGGGAAAAAAAAACTTCCTACGTTAATTATTTTGCAGTTTCTTCTAACCTCGTTCCATTCTGCAAATCAGTAACTACAACGGACCTCGGCATGGGAGACCACATAATTATTTCCATGTTGATTGATCGTGCTACCCCTTTATTACAGATGGTACCCAGTCTTCAACTGATATCCATAGATCGCCCAATATTTCAATTCGATGGAACTCCTATTTATGTTATAAATTGAATAAAATGATATCTGACGAATTCATATAACAATTATGCTAACCCGCGCCACTCAAACTTTACAGAACGTGAGGAAAGGCTCAATCAAATTATAAAAAGAGCTTTGAAAAGTCTGGTCGAAAACAATATAAAAAAATGAATTCCTAGGGTATATCAATTTTATCCAATAATTAGAGACTTCAAAAAGCTTAAAAATAGAATGCTCTGCCAGATCAAAATACTGGACCTTTCAAAAGAAAACTATCTACAGAAGAAAAAACATATGCAATCGCTATAGGAATAGACGCCATATTGCGAATAAGAACTCACTAATTAAGGAAAACCAAAACATTGTGTATAATCTTAGCAATAATAGAAGATTGATTTGGACGGTCCTTAATCAAGTAGTGTCTCCTAAACTGGACTTGCTAGCAACACCCATTTCAGTGGACTACATTTTTCTCAGAAAAATACAAAATTCCTGACAACTTTCAAGATTTAATGGGTAACATTGAACCGCGCGCGCTCAGTAGTGTTTGTCCTTGCACAAGGGACGATGTGGAATGGGCAATCTTGAGACTCAATCCCTCTACAGCATCAGGGCTGGATGGTATTTCATCCTGTGTGTTAAAGAATGCACCAGCTTTTTAGGCATCAATCTTGAAGATCAAATTCGACATCTATTGCTCGAATACGATTCCCAAATCATGGCTAAATGCTAGAATAGTTCCAATCTTTAAAAAAGGCAGTCCGGCAGATCCAAACAATTAGAGCGCAATTGCTCTTACAGATGCTCCAGCAAAAGTATTTTCTAGTCTACTACTGAAAGAAATTGATCACCACATGAGGCGGAATCGCACTCTGTCCCGCTTCGAGACCAGATTCAGACAACAGATGGGGAAGGCCCTGAACACCACTATCCTGGCACAAATACTCGCAAAGAGTAAGGCATGTAATACAGGTTCAGTTTACATGGCCATGCTTGATCTGTCTACTTTTGACTGCGTAATTCGGAACCGGTTGTGGACTAAGATGCTGTATGCCAGCTTTCTCAATCAACTGTTAAATCGAATAATCAAACTTCATGAAAACACAACTTACTCTATTAGAGTAAATCCGCAAGGGGCACTAACCTCCCCTATACCAACTGGGATAGGCGTTAAAACAGGGGTGTAACCTAGCAGCGGTATTATTTAATCTTTACCTTTCAGACATCGATAAATTATGGACATATTCAAATACATTTCTAGTGAGACTTGGAAGCCTCAACGTACATTGGTTAGCATTTGCTGACGACATCTTACTATTTCATAGAACTCCCTTCAGCCTACAACAAAAAAAATATTTTGCCCAATACGCACAAGACAACCTTCTTCTGTCAAACCCTTCAAAATCTAGGATTATTGTGTTTAATAACTTAAGAGAAAAATCTTAGCGTATAAATGGCACCTTGATGGCTCATGTATTGAATGAGTTACAACGGTAAGATACCTTGGCTATGATCTGAGTAACGTGTTCTTTTGTGATGTGGAAGCAGTCGCTTGCTCTCAAAGCAAATTTAGCCATCTCCCAAATGAAGATAATATACAGATGGTTTTGTAAATTTTCTATGATTCCTCTCAAGAGTTCTACTCCCTAAAAGTCGAAGCAACGATCCTATATGGATTGGACATGTACTTAACAGACATCGATACAATTTTGGACCAGCTCCAAGGCAAGAGCTGGAAGCAGACCAATCTTTACCCAATCCAGTACTACTTCACGAACTTAGCCTGATTTCACTATCGGCAAGATACAAATGGAGGCGATTAACTACCCATGCAAAAAATGCTAATGCCCCCTAAGAATTCCTTGCCAGCAGCAAAAGAAATGTTCATTGAATAGTAACATTTTATAACATTAACCAGCTGCTTCATCAGGTCGACGCAAATTCTGAGCACCTCTTTATAAGACCTGCCTTTGTGAAAAAGAAATTACATGAATATGACTGGTTCAAAACAATTGACAGCATTGGTAAATAAAAACTTTACAAAGAAATTGCACATTTTATGACAAAAACAACATCTCGTCATTTATATCTTGTGCTATTTCCATGCAATAAAGCTTGTGACCTGTACATACGATTCAAATCAAATCAATTCCATTCTTACGAACGGATAAAACAATGGAATCGGGCATCCAAAGAAGACTCATCCCAAAACTGTTGATTCAGAGAAGCACATGACTAAAGGGAAACACAAACACCTAGTAATATACTGTGCTCATTTCAATTTGCACAGGAAGCAACAATTTGGTAATAACAATTAAGGGTACGGTTATGGACCAGGTGTATGTGATGCACGAGCACATCACTAGTGCTATCACTAAGTAGGGTGCTGGAGACCATCAATAATTAATTACAAAAGAAACTACAGGAAGCATAACAAACCAAAATTGACCTGTTAAGAGTGTTTGAATAGATCAAATGCGAGTTGCATACGAGCTTGAACTGAGGAGTAGAACTTGTGGGGGAAATGCTTACACTCCCCACCAGTCAAGCGTACTGCATTGTACAATGATAAGTGACCACAAGTGATAAGTTACTGATAGTAACTAAGTAACACGGCATGGGGAAACAATGTTTCCCAGTACTGACAGCCTGAAGGAAATGTCAGTTTCCCCATAACAGATGAGCAAAAGACAGTGTAGTGAAGCTTAACGGTTCATTTCACTACAAAAAGTACAGGCCAGGATAAAAAAATAAAAGCAAAAGGTTCAATTGTCAAACTGAACAGGAGTCATTGCCTTCCTTTGGTCTAAGTGGAGGCAAGATGAAAACTCTCGTCAGTGAAGTACAGGATGCACAGAACTGAGCAACCCCCACTACCAAAGCCCAAGTGAGGACTTTCCTGGGCGTCACTAGAAAACACAGAAGAAAAGTGGCAGACTATAGAAATATAGCTGTCCCTCTGACTGTCCCAACTACTTCAAGGGGACCTAACCAATTCCTATGGCCCCTGGAGTGTGAAGCCCAAATCCCTAGATCAATCCCTGGTTTAAGGGCACCTGATTGAAAGAGAACTTTCATAGTGCAGGCAGATGCCTATGACACTGGGATACTTGGCAAAAGTTCACAGCTTGATGACAAAGGTGAGGCACAACATATCACATCAGCTACCAGTTTAGGAGTGGAGGACTCAGGTGGCGTAGGGTGGAGAAGATATGTTTTTCCATCATATGGTGCCTTAGGAAGTTGAGGTCTTACCTCTATGGGATTCACTTCACTGTGTATGCACACCCTAAGACTTTGAAGTGGTTGGTGGGTGTTAAGGGGGAAAATACAAAGTGGCGCAGGTGGTTAATGAGTCTACAGGCCTTGAACTTCACTACCAAATTTAGCAATGCGTATGAGCTGTCCAACTGGGATAACTGACTGGAACAGACTACCCATCCAGGGGTGGATTATTTCCCCATGTACCTAATAGGGGAGGGGCGAATGTTAGGAAAGGATTTCTCTTTACAGCAACTTTCCTTCCATTTCTATGCCCCACCAAACCCCTAACATTTTACTTTTACGTTTTACCTGACCTGATCTTTTTGCAATGAAGCTTTAAGATTCACTACACTGTGTCATGGGGAAACCGATAAGTCCTTCAGACTAGCAGTACTGGGAAACCTGGTTTCCCTTAGTCTTTGTTACTTTGTTGGTAACCTATCACTTTAGTAACTTTCTATCATTGCACAATGCAGTACAATGGGATATACTTTGTATTGCCCTAGATTAACACTCAAGTTTTGGTTACTCTAGGTGTACTAAAAGGACAAGATGGTGGCAGCAGTTACTTTTTGCTATTTTTTGGTGTATTTCGTTTTAGCCTTACCGCGTTTGGCTACTAACTGTGGCTAGTGGTCAAACATGGCCATGCCACAAGGTTTTCCGCTTGTCCTTTGGCCATCTTGCCTTTTACTCTTCTTCCTCTCCTGTTAGGCCAGGAAAATCCTTATATTGACTTCCAGTGCCTGGGAAAGCAGAGGCTTTCGGCGGGATAATGGAGGGCTATGGTTGTTTGCCGTCAGGAAGTGGATTGGGACTGTCTGGTCCCAATCCACAAACTGGTTTCGGTGTGTCAGAGTGGTTTGCATGAATTTTGATGCCAGTGGTCCCCACTGGACCACTGCTGGTGTGTGCGTGGGCCAGATATGACACTGGCTAGTGGGAGTTTCTGCTCTTACCTGGCTTTTAGGATAAGAGGAGCCCTGCACCTACTCTAGAGAGATACTGGAAGAAACCAAAGGAGCCAAGAATCCTATCCAGCTGCAAGGCAGACGAGGTGATCAGAGACGCATTGGAAGGCGGCCTGGTGACCAACATCTGCTGCTGTCCTAGTAGAGCCCTGTTTTGTGGAAGATCTCAAAGTCTTGCAAATGAGCTGGAACCCTTGGAGTGGAGGGAGCATCCATTCTCAATGTCAGCTCAGAGTCCTACGAAGATGAGTTTTCAGAATTGCCCCTCGACCACTGCCCAGTGGCCGACAAGCTCAGAGTTTGGGCTCCCTTCCTGCAGACATCACCGTTCCGAGTTGAGGACTGGAACTTGCGGGATCTTCAGTTTGTGCAATAAGACTTCTGCTAAATTTCATGGTCCCAACATCAAGGGGGCCCGAGGTAGGAGGGGAAGTCTGACCACAGCAATCAATTCCCTTTGCGTTGCCGTGCATCAGTGGCCGTCGTCCGAAACTGCTTACCTGCGTCGAGTCCTGCCCTGAGAGGGGCCCTGCATTGAGCATTGAGTTCTTTTGCATTTCTCAACTGAAAGACCTTGCACCAGCATCAGTCGGCGACCGAAGGGTTGCTTGAACCTGTAACCCCTGGGAATCAAGGGATGAGGCCAACAGCGGGAAATGCGACCTCAGACCCTCTTCAGAAGACCTGCCAATTCCTACAATGAATTGGGGGTGTGGGGGGTGCGAGTTGCAGCGATACTTACCTGAACCCCTAACTCACTTTAAAAAGTTTTGATAACTTTTATAAACTCTTGACAGTTTGGCTTTGCCATTGTTTGTTCACACAAGCACTCCGAAAGTTTGGGACATGTTTGTTAGTTAGATTAATGTTAAGCAGAATTGCATGCAGTACCCTCTGGGACCACCACACAGAAGGCAACTTAATATTATATACCAATACACTTCAATACAAAACTCTAAGATTTTGAGAGTTTGTGATGCCCTGAAATAGGAGCCAAATGGCAGTTCAGTTACAAAAGTGAGCAAAAAGGCATAAGTCATCCCGAACAGACACCGGTGTAACTTTAGCCTATTGGGATTGTATATATGTACCTTTTCTAGAAGTTTATCGACTAATGTTTTTATTTAAATACAGTATGCTAACCTTGCATCCTGTGTATTAACTGCCAGCACTCACCTGCCTATCTGCACTTGTATGCACATATATTCCTGTACCTTTGTATATTTGATGTACCACTGTAAATCTGTTGTATCTCTGTAAAGTCTAACATTGTAATTTCGAGATTCCTGTAACCTTGTAAGCCTTGCATATTCTTCTGTGCTGCGCCCGGTTACCTCTGGGTCTGGCGCGCATTATAAGTCAATAAACAAACAAACATAAGGTAAGTAGAATAGATCACATATACTTGTTAGACAGTGCAAATAGTTTCAGTTCCCAGAAGATTTCAATTCAAGTCACTAGGCCTAGGCCAAAGTCAATGGGCTAGTGTTCTGGATAGGAAAGAGCAGTCCTGGTATCAAACAGTAAAGTCTTTGCAAAGGTTCTCAAGAAGTTAAGGTGAAAAAGAATCATATGTTGGGTCACAAGCTGATTAGGCCTGCAAGTTGGGAGAGTTTCACAAACTTTCACTGCAAGAGTGGTGTTCTCTCAATCGGGTTGGCACAGTACCTTAGTATGAAGAAACAAATGCAGCTTAAGTTGTTGGTTCCTGCAGATCTCACTGTTCCGGAGCCACAGTCGTGGGGAGAAGAGGGAGGAAGTCGGGGCACCCCTGCACTGCACAGGATCGTCGGAAAGCACAAACAAAATGGAGTCACTTCAGTTCCAGTAGCTGTAATTCAAGCACACAAGCTGGTGTCCGTCTCCCTGGTTAATCCTAACCAGACTTGAGAACGGTATCTAGGTGGCTTACGAGTTGATTGGTCCCACCAACTCAAAGGGAGAAGTCGTCCTTGAAGGGGCTTCTCTGTCGAGAGGAACTTGGCAATTCGGACCTGCAGCAGGGCTTCACTGGGCAAACCAATGGTCCAGGAGTTGCAGCCGCCGTACTCTTCCAGCTCTTCTTCGGTTCTTTCGTTCTAGTGGTCGACTGGTTTCCAGTCCAAGAGATTCACCTTTTAAACAGTTCTCTCCCTTTCATTCCAGCCTAGCTGTCACTCACCCAGCAGGGTGGCTGTCCTTGCCGGACAGTCAGCCAGCCAATCACGCCAGAATGCATTTGGGTCTCCTAGGAGACTAGCACAGGGAGTTTCTGGCACCTCCCTCACTTCCTGCCCACCCCAGACACAAGTCGCCAGAGGCGTCTTCAGTCCTGAAGCCCGCCAAAGGCATCAAACAAAGGGACCAAACTTAGTTTGGTGTGCAGAGAGAAACTCTAGAAGGACCTTTCCAAAAAGAAACTGTGAAAAGAGACTACCGGGACCTATTTAAACAAAGGAATTTAAGGCGCCATCTTGAAAAACATGGCTCCCGTGATTTTTAGCTACCAGTGTTCACGGAGAGGAAAAATCATGGTAGTTTGTTGTAAAACCACAGCCACCAGTCTTTTCAATAGGAAAGGGTAGCATTTGACTGCTATGAGTATTTAGACACAGGGGATACTATGCAACCCCTTCAGCACTCCATTGCAAGATGGTGTGTGCTGGGTCTAGGAATTTGGAAAAACTAGTAAAGTCAATTTCACTTTGCATTCTCTGGGAAACAGTAGTTCATCCCAGAGAAGGTATTTAAACCTTTGGGAAGTCTAAAAGACATCCCCGTCTCACTGCACTGAGGGTGCTGTGTAACGCACATGAAAAGATTACGCCTATGGAGTTATCTAAAACTCCATTATCAAAAGTACACAAGTGCAAAACACACATCAAAATACATGGAAGAGTGGGAAAAAAAGGCTCACACTCTTTCCAGGTAAAAAAAACAAGTCCTCAAAATCCAGCAAAGTTGCTGAGGGTCTCTAAGGTGAAGGGAATTAGCACATTTATGAGAATTCTCCCCATCAATCAACTTGTCCCCCGACACTTGGAACTGTTCATTGGACCTGAGAGACCCTACCTTAATTTTTTCCATATTCACAAAACTGTATGGAACTTTGATGAACCTTGTGGCACAAGGCCCCATACATCTCAGGGATGGACCTCTGAAACTAAGATTGCATCTCTGTGTACCTATAGTGCTTATACTAATCTGTATCTTCCTTTGCAGGGGTTTAATATGTATTTTGCCCTACTCCGGGGATTGAATCTATTAGTGTTGCGTGATAGTATTACCTGTTAGTAGTCATTTCTCACTGTGTTATTTGACCATAAGGAAAGAAGTATGTGTATACCCATTGTCCAAGTGTGTTCCTTGTTTGTTTCACTGTCAGCGCTCATTGTGGACCTCTTACAAGCTCACCACCTCTTGAGACTTCGGCTAGACAGCTTGTCCACCCACCTTGAACTGGTTTGGCTACAGCTCCCATAGTTATTCCTGTCCCAATACTAGGTTGGCCTTCTATACATATGTCCGCCAGAGTATAGAAAATCAGTCCTAACATGCACCCTGAGAGCTTGGGTCTTGTGAGACCTGATCCCAATGTGTAATAGATATCATCTTGGCCACCTTGGTCATCCCTGGACGATATCTACAGGAGTCGCAGGTAGATATTGTCTCAGTGATGAAGAAAAAAGTGCACCAGGAGAGTGGTGCCTTGGGGACTTGGAAGGTATAGGGCAGCCTTCCATAGGCCGATGCCTTTTCAGAATTTGTCAAATTTGTCAGAAAAATGAATACATTCAGACATGTTCTCCATACAGGCCTCAAAACACTCCCTAGTTGGAAGGGAAGGGTGGAACATCTGGAGCAGGATCCTATTGCAGGGCCAGAGGGAGAGAGTTCCGAGAATACCCTTCAGGCATATTGGAGGCCTTCTTAAGGGCCTGAACTGCTAGAATGGGCATTGGAAAGCTTCTCCCGAAGCTTTGGAAGAGTTTTGTAAAGAAGTGGCTGTTTCAGCACATCTTCCGATGCTACCGGAACGCACGCCAACATTTTGTGGGAGGCGCCCGGTATGCCGAAGCTCTGAGGCCTTGCGCCCATCGCGTTGTCGTGGGCGCATAGGGTCCTGTACTGCGAGGTACATCAGGCCCTGCGGGTGTCTGCTTCTTCGACGATTCACTCATGGGAGGCCAAGAGATTGTGAGTTTGGATTTATGAGAATGACGTGTGTCCTTGTCACCAGGGTGTATCGCACTGTCAGTGGCATGCTTAAGGGGTTCTGAATGGACATGCAGGAACATGTGGACTCCACAGGTGAGTCTACAGTCTCCAACAGCTGCTAAGAGACTCCTCGTCCGAGGCAATGGCACCGGTGGGAGAGAGACTCTCGGCCTGCATGGCCTAGGCTGTCCACCGCTTGGTGGCCTGTCTTTCAGGGTCTTGGGACTAAAGAGCTTACAGGTCCTGCAACATCCGCTTGTCGTGGTCATGAAGAAGGCACTGATTGCTTCCAGGGAAATTTGCTGTTACACGACAAGCACAATTCAAATGGTGTTCACGTCCTAACTGAGGGGAAAAAGCAGTCAGACAGAAGGAGATAGAGGTGCAAGGAAAAGGCATTCTCAGAGAATAGTTAGTAAGAATGTGTCCCCACTCTTCCTGATTTGAGGCCAGGTCTGAGGGCCAAGGCCAAGAAACAGCCTCGAGTCGCTAGAGGTGTAGAATCGACAATAACGGGATCAGCTGTCAAAAGGATGTCTAACAGTCGAAACAGCCGAACACTCCAGACGCAACAAGTAGCAATATATACTCTACAGACTAGGTCCGCATTAACCAACCAACCAGAAAGGCGGAAAAAAAATATCTGGTGGGACCTCGACGCATGAAGGATTTTGGGTACAATACACGCCACATTAGGCTAGTGTTACAGTTATGCCCATGCCGACGTCCCTTTTCGATCTTCGAGATAAAGGTGCAATACTGTGCGATTACTACTAGATGTCGGACTATATGCACAGCATGTGATTCTAATCAGATTCACAAGCATCATAAATGTTGGGACATATGTTTTTGAGTGATACTACTTGAGAGTTTTGTTTCTTAGTGTGTTCTTAGGGCCTAATAGTTGATTTGTATACATCGCCTGTCTGAGTTTTATTACTGTGTGTTCTGTGTGGACGAATTGGGGCCTAGAGACACTCTCACGCCTAAGATTAAGCCTCGACTGCTCAGCCACAACACCTTGGCTCGGCAGGATATCTCAGGGGCAATGCGCTTGTCTTGGAAGCAATACAACGCAGAGCAACATAGGTTTGATTCCTGGGTCCGTGCTTAGAAACCTCTGGGTATTAAGTGCGTTATAAATAACCCATTACAATTACATTACAATTTTGGCTACACTCTTAGACTCCCTGTTCACCATAACGAGGGTGGACTCTTAAAATCTTTCCCCTCAGGGTTGATTTTTCGAAATCCATCTTAATACACACAGGAACCGTTGCTGGCTTTCTGCAAGAAGACAGCCAAGGAGCATGAAGAAAGCTTACATTTCCTCATCTGGGAACGTCGGATGGCCAACAAAGCATAGGCAATCTTGAGCACAAGTAAAAGAAAAAAAAATGCAGAAGCAGCGTGTGACAGTAAACAAGCAAAAGGAACAAGTTACTTAACTGTAACTGTTGTTCTCCAGCATGGGTCTGGCATGGATTCACATAATCATGAATATTCCCAGTCGTCAGGCTGGGAATCCTCGGTAAAGAAAAAATCTGTATCAGTTTCGTTTCTGATCTGTCTTTCTTAGTAGTAACCAATCACTGGTCTCTGGGTCATACTGTCCCCAGCCAATGACTGCCCTCTCCCTAAGCGCCGCCCCTGGCAGCCATCCTCAGATTTGGTAGCACGTAAAGTGGCAGTATGACCAAGTGAAGAGCCGCAGAGGGGAAGGAGGGAGGGTTCGCATGTGAATCCATGCCAGATCCATGCTGGAGAACAACAGTTACAGGTAAGTAACTTGTTCCTTCTCCATCATGGGGTCTGGCATGGATTCACATGCTCATGAATATAATACATAGCAGTACACACATGCACAACCACGGGAGGTGGCAAGGCTCAACATTAAGCATTACATAAAACTCAACATTAAGAATCTCTTACCTCCTCACCAGGCTCACCTTAAGCGAACAGGTTGCGCAGCACTGCCTGGCCAACTCTGGACTCCTCCCTGGAATCCCGGTCGACGCAGTAGAATCTCGTGAAGGTGTGCGTCGACCTCCACGTAGCAGCCCTGCAGATGTGCAGCAGGGGCACACCAGACAAGAACGCCGTGGTAGCAGCGATCGCTCTGGTCGAATGGGCTCTCGGACAGCCGAGCAACGGTCGGTTTGCCAACCGATGACAGTGCATGATGCAGCCGGAGAGCCATCTGGAAATGGAAGCCTTCGAGAGAGCCTTCCCATGGTTCACAGGTCCAAAGTTCACAAACAGCTGTGATGTCTTCCGAAAACTCTTAGTTCGCTCCACGTAGAACTTCAGCGCTCTAGCTACATCCAGCGGGTGCAAAATCCTCTCGGCAGGCGACGGGAAAAAGACTGGTAAGACCAAGGGCTCGTTGAGATGGAAGTCCAACGGCACCTTGGGCATGATGGAGGGGTGCTTCCTCAGCACTACCCTCGTCTCGTGGAAAGTCAAGTATGGAGGCTTGCAGGATAGGGCCTGAATCTCTCCCACGCGTCGTGCAGAGGTGATGGCTACAAGGAACTTCAACAGAGTCGAGTGCAAGGGCTCGAATGGCGGGCCCATGAGCCTGGTCAGCACCACGTTGAGCTCCCACGCCGGGGCTGGAGCCTTCACCAGCGGGAACGATCGAAACAGTCCTTTCATAAACTCCTTCACCAGGCCATGAGACCACAGGGATGACCGTCCCGCAGTTCTGGTGTATCGGGAAATCGCTGCCAGATGTATCTTGATGGAAGCATGAGCTAGTCTAGCTTTGGCCAGCGACAGTAAGTATGGTAGCACCTGAGGGGCTGTAATCTATAGAGGGCTAATCTTCTGTGCACAGCACCAGACAGAGAACCTCTTCCACTTGTGTCCGTAGCACTTGAGAGTTGAGGACGCCCTGGCCTTTGCAAGATCCTCTCTGAAGTCAGCCAGGATATCGTACCCTCCAAACTAGTGCTGCAGGAGCCAGGCCTGCAAGCTCAGCGACTCTGGGTCGTGATGAAGAATGGCGCCTCCTTCTCTGGAGAGAAGATCTGCGTCCGTCAGCAGTTTGACTGGTGGGGACGCTGACAAGTGCAGAAGGTCCGGGAACCATATTTGTCTCGGCCACCTCGGTGCGACGAGGATCATCCTGCACCGAGACCTCTTGAGTTGGTTGAGGAGCCTGAGCAGCAACGGCAACAGAGGGAACGCATAAAGGAACAGGCCGTCCCAGGGGAACAAGAAGGCATTGCCCATGCTCCTCGGCTGGGCGAACCTGCTGGCAAACCTCTGGCACTTGGAGTTTGTCACCGTCGTGAACAGGTCGATTGGGGGTTTGCCCCATCGCTGGAAGAGTTGATCCACTTGATCCTGGCGTAGTTCTCACTCGTGGCACGAGCGCAGCTCCCTGCTGAGCGAGTCAGCGATGGCGTTTCTTATCCCTGCTAGATGAAAAGGTACCAGAAACATCCCCTGGGCAACGGCCCAGTGCCATAGATCCTGGGATTCCTTGGATAGGGCTGGGGATCCGGTTCCTCCCTGCTTCCGGATGTAGAACATCGTGGTGGTGTTGTCGGTGAAGATCCTCACCACCTTGACCTTGAGGGACGGGAGGAATGACTTGAGGGCCCAGAACACTGCTCGGAGCTCCAGTATGTTGATGTCGAGCGGCCTCTCCTCCAGGAGCCACTGGCCTCTCGTGTGAAGATCTCCAGTGTGCGCTCCCCCACCCCTCCAGGGAGCCATCCGTCGTCACCATCACCTGGTATGCTGGGGTCTGAAAGCCTGTGCCCGCCGCGAGATGTGCGCGGGTGCCCCACCATCGAATTGCTTGGCGGAATACTTCGTTGAGCGAGATCTTGTCCTTGAAGCTGCCCGTCGCTTGAATCCAACGGGCGTCGAGGAACTCCTGCAGAGGGCACATCTGAAGCCTGCACAGGCGCACCAGATAGATGCAAGAGGACATCTTCCCGAGAAGGGACTTGATGCAGCGTGACCTGCGACGGAACCAGGTGGGATTTGGGGAAGTTGATGGAGAATCCCAGGTCCGTGAGCAGCTGGACGGTCTTTGCTGTGTGTTCAACGGCGAGTTCCCTTGTCCCTGCTCGGATGAGCCAGTCGTCCAGGTAGGGGTAGACGTGGACCCCCTGCAGGCGCAGCCGTGCCGCCACTGGTGCCAGGCACTTGGTGAACACCCTGGGTGCCGACTACAATCCGAATGGGAGGCCTTGAATTGGTAGTGCCGCCCTTGGACTACGAACCTGAGAAACTTTGTGTCCTTTTAGGATGGGGATGTGAAAGTATGCATCCTCCAAATCCAACGACGATAGGAAGTCGCCTTCCTCCAGCTGGCCCAGCACGTTTTGGGGGGGTGACCATCCGGAACTTCTGTGCCTTGATGTATTTGTTTAGCCAACGCAAGTCCAGGATGGGACGCCTACCTCCTGTCTTCTTCCTGACGAGGAAGTATCTTGCGTATACTCCGGAGCCCCGGAGCCTCCTTGGGACGAGCTTGATGGCCCCTTTCTTGAGCTTCGCCCTTACCGCTAACAGCAGTTGAGGGACGTGGTTTTCCTTCCTGGCCACTGGAGGAATCCGGGGGCACTTCTTTAGAAATTCCAGAGTGTGCCCGTGGGCCAGGGCATCCAGCACCCAATGGTCAGTAGAGATGGACTCCCACACGCTGACTAACTTCGCCAGCCGGCCTCCCACCGGGGTGCTTCGGTGGGGGCCTGACGCAACGGCCGGTTCTGTCTTGCTTGGAAGCAGCATTGCCTCCTTGGCCTTCCTGGCGACAACGGCATGATCCACCTGACTTGCGACGAGGAGCGGGCCGCCTGACGGTAGGTAGAGGAGCCGCCGCCGAATCCTTTGGAGGCACCTTGCTTGCCTCCGGAGTTCCGAAAGGGCAGCCGCCGTTGCTGCAGAATCCCAAGGCCCGAGCCGTCTCCGTGTCGGTCTTGATGGCCTGCAACGACTCATCCACTGTCTTTCCAAACAGATTGTTCCCGTCGAAGGGCATGTCCAAAACCTTTGCTTGCACGTCCTGGCGGAAATCCGTCGCCTTGAGCCACCCCCGCCGTCGAAGGCAAACGCTGTTGCCCAACTGGCGGAAACCGGTGTCGGCAATGTCCGTGGCCACAGTTATGGAATGGTCCGACACCACCTCACCCTCCTGTAGGATCGCCAGGGCCTCTGCCCTCTTGTCGTCCGGGAGGCAGTCCAGCAGGGGGGCGATCTTGTACCACAATTCCCTGTCGTAGCGGGACACAATCGCTAGGGCGTTGGCTGCCTTAATCGTCGTTGAAGCCGACGAGATTACTCGTCGCCCCACGGCGTCCAGCTTCTTTCCCTCGCCGTCCGGTGGGGAAGTTGAAGATGAAGACTATGCCCCCCGCTTTCATCTTGGTCGCTGCTGAGACGACCGAATCCGGGGTCGGCTGTGCCCCAAGGCACAACGGGGCTGTGTCGGGGACCCGGTACGTCTTCTCGTACCGGTCCCTCTTGGCAGGTGTCGTGGACGGGTTCTTGAGGAGGGCAAGTCCCTCGTCCCAGATGTCATCCAGCAAAGGCATAGCAAGGACCGTCTTCCTCTTGGCCTCGCGCCATTGGTAGAGGAAGCCTTTCTTCTTCTCTTCGGGGCAGAGCTGAAAAAGCTCGGATGCCCTGGCAATCATGGCGTGGAAGGGGCCAATCTCGTCGGGCGGGGACGCCCGAAGAATCGGAGACGGAAGGCAAGTCCCGTCGTCGCCACCGTCGTCATCCGTCCCCGTCGTGGTCGTGTGTTCCCGTGTCGTCCCTCGGGACCGGGGAAGGCGACAAAGGCTGAGAAGGCCGCGAGGGCTGAAGGGGCACTGGATGAATTCTCCTCCTCTTGTTTGGAGGGCTTCCCGACGGAACTGGTTCAGCTGGGTCGTCCGTTGGGGGTAGGGGCAGTCTTGTCCTCATCTCCGTGCATAAGGCTTGGATTGCCGTCAAAATGGCCACCGAGTTGTCCTGCGGCTCAGGTTGAGATGGGCGTGCCGGGAGCGATGGTTGTTCCTCCACAGGAACCTCGTAGTCGTTGCCCCCCTCATCGGGATTCCTCCCATGGGACCGGGCCTCTTCCAAATTCTCGGTCAGTTCCTCCTCGGAGGTTGTGTCCATAACAGCCACTGCCCCCCCTCTTTTTCCACCGGGGTCGTCACGGTGGTCTTCTCTATGGGCTTAAAAGAGGATTCCCTCCGCGGAGGCAGGGAAACTCTGGGCCCTGAGGTCGCCTCCACTGGGATAGCCTCCACAGGCTTCGCCAGGGCTGCAGCGGCTCCCTCGATAGAGGCCTTAGCCGGGTGAATCAAGGCCTTCACCACCTTGGGCGCTTGAGGCCTTCACCTTAGGGTGAGGGTCATCGCCTTGCTCCCCCTCGGCCGGTTCCTTCGAGATCGACCAGGGCCTCTTCAGAAGCTTAGCCGAGTTCTCAGATTTTCTCTTTCCCGAGCCAGAGCGCTGGCTCGTGGTTGATGGCATCGGTGAAGGTGCGCCCTGCCTGGCAGCCGAGGAGCCCGACCGTTCGGCGCTCCCGGTGCCCGCGGTACTTTGCCTTCTCTTGGGCCCCTGTCGCCGGGGCGCCCTCACAGGACTTAGAAGACCGCTCGGACTACTACTGCTCACCTGCTGGGCTCTTGCCTTCCAGCCAGTTGGAGGGACGGGTCTGACGATCCCTCATAGTCGGATCCGACATGTTCATGCAAAACACACAGTCCTTCTCCATGTGCGTTTTGTCCTTGTGAAGGCAGTAAAGGCATTTTGAACGCTCGTCCTCCTTGAACACATTTTGAAGGTTGCATCCAGGGCAGATCCTGAACAGTTTGCCCGGAGTCAAGCTCCCCTTCTCCTGGGCCATGTTCTTCTCGTCCGCAAGGTAGGCCACAAAAACTTCTGGAATCCTCCAAGAAGCATAACTCGAGGAAAACGTCACCCTTGAGGGGCGTAGATAAATCTGAAACGGGTCCTCCGTTGATTGGAAGTAGAAACGGTGGAGCTTGAGGCTCGATTAAACCGAAAAATGAGATAAATCTCTTTGAAAAGGTGCAAAACGCAGTAAAAGCTGGAGAGCTACGGCACGAAGACTCCCAACACTTGAACGTGCGGTAAAAATCTGAGGATGGCTGCCAGGGGCGGGGTTTAGGGAGAGGGCAGTCATTGGCTGGGGACAGTATGACCCAGAGACCAGTGATTGGTTACTACAAAGAAAGACAGATCGGAAACGAAACTGATACCGATTTCTTCTTTACCGAGGATTCCCAGCCTGACGACGGGGAATATTCATGAGCATGTGAATCCATGCCAGACCCCATGCTGGAGAAGGGTAAAAATGTAATGACTACCATCAGCGGGAGGATGCCTGCAAAGTAACAAAAAATGTAATTAGGGCCAAGGGGACACAAAGTGCCCCCCTCCCTCTAAGCACTCCACATAGGATGGCTTGTGCTGCAAAGGTAAAAACCCATTTGCCATAAAAAGGAGATGGCAACTCCTTTACTGGTCTACACCAGAGCTAGCCAGTATATCCAAAACATTGCACGGTCCCCAGCAGCACACCACATGGGTGTGCTGCCATAGGAAAACAAATGCCAGAACAAAGGGGCGAAGTGTCCCCACACTGGAAACTATAAAAGATATTCCTTATAGACTGTGAGGGTCTCGGTCACCCTCACAGTCAGTGAATGATTTCAGCAGTGGTGCAAATCAGGTTATCCTATTCCTTTCACTAGAATGGATAATGTAAAATACTCACATTTGCAACATGTAAAAAGTCTGGAATGATGAAGGTGCAGACAAGGATATGGAGTATTTTCCCACTGAATTACCTATGCAGAACCTGTGATGCACCCTCAACTAGGTTAAAAGCACTTCCATCATGCCAGAAAATAATTATGTTAGTTGAAGAGTTGCAAGCTAGCCAATGCGTTAGCTTGTGGCTTGGTTAAGGTTAATACAACTTACTTCTCGATTTCTGGGGCGCAGTGAACAAACTCGTGATTCCAGAACTTAAAAGCTGGGTTTTTAATCAATTCAATGAATGTGATCAGCAATCCCCAAGGATGCGGTCTGTTCACAATTAATCGCTCCAACAAAACCCTAAAGAAGAAGAAACAATTATTTACATGCTCTAAAATGGAGAGGCTTTCTTTAAAGTATGCATCAACAACTATCAAAATTAACTGTTCAGCCCAATCAATAGCCTGTGAAAACACGAAGCTAAGCAAATAAAATGGTGCTAAGCCCAAATATTGGTCACAAACTGCTCCTGTCGGATTCCTGACAATTCTTGTATTCACCTCATTTTCCAAAACCATGCTCTTTTATAACACTTCTGCAGCCAGCCTTACCTAGTTATTTGCTCTTGGATAGCTTCTGTGTTTGCCTCTGCAAAAAGGTACAACATAGTGCAGCTAAAGTAGTGGGTATGGCTATTTGGATACCGCAGTTGATTGGCAATAGCATTCAAGAAAAGGTAGCGACCTGAAAGCAAAGCATAAAAAAAGTTTACAGCTTGAAAACAGAAAAAACAAAAACACAAAATCAAGAAACTTGAATCAGCTGACTTTTACGAAGTGACAAATAGTAATTTCATCTTTAAAGCATTAGTAACAAAAACAGTCTGCACAACCGTTCAGAAACCGAAAAATAACTTTCAGGTTTTACTAATGACATGAGACTCATCTTCTTGAGCCAATGACATAACCTGCATTTAACATTGATTGTGATGGCTACAATGTCTTCTATGCAGATTCCCATCTCTGAAATGGCTATCCTGCTGGCTGGGAGCTCACAACCTTTAAATCACACTTATATGGCGCTGGATTGCACTCTCCATACCCGGTTGCACAAGGGCATACCTTGCAGACTACTTGAAGTGACAGTGACCAGGGTGTAAGGGGCACCGTAGCCTGAAGCCCACAGTTCTTCATACACCTCCCGACAAAAGATAACTGGGATCAATCCGAAGCCACTGAGGTCCAGAGGTGGACTGGGAACGAAACGATGCCCTGGAAGTGATTTCCAAAGTGACCCCATATCACAGGTTTTCAGCAAGCCCAACCCTTTTCCTAAGAGGAAATGTGGAAATAAAATAGATTACCATCCAACAGAGGTCCAGGATGAAGAGGCCTACTGGGAAATCTCTAAAGTTCCCTACAGGCCAGACCCACCTCTGCTGAGGGCAGGCAGCTAAGGAATCTGTGGAGGCAATTTTGTAACACTCAGAGCCAGGGCTACCTGCAAGGAACATACGTTTGCTCTAACTGATACCATAACAACTGCAGATACCTTGAACAATTACCCCAACAATGCCAATCAAAAAAAATAAGCGAGGCTGTAATCTTGGAAATATCAGGACAGGGAGAGAGCTCTCAACCAAAGATATGCTGCACTTTGGTTCTACCAAACAAGGCCTTTTCTGAGCCACCTCAAAGCAGGTACTGATACATGCTACAATCCATCGGGAGATATTCTGCTTGGCGGCTACCAGTAATTTGGTCGACAACCAAATTGTCGAAATCCAAATGGTCGTATTTTTTTTTTGGGGTGGGGAAGGGGGGAGGGGGGGTTGTGGGTTCCCCCCAACCCCCGTTTTTATATATTAATTATTTTTTTAACCAAACAAAACAAAAAATATATAAATAAATACAAATTTCGACCATTTTTTTTTCGACCATTAGGTTTCGACCAAATGGTCATTCGATCTTTTTTTTCGACCAAATGAGCGGACACCCTGCTCGGCCACAGCCAGTCCCCGGAGCCCGACAGTAAGCTAGAAATAATTATATCTACATGCAGTATTCATCCGACCTAGATGTGTAAAGACTGGAGGGGAGGGGTATCTGAACTTCTGCCCTCTATATGATGGGGTAAATGCACAGAACACCCCAGCCAAAGTTCCCTATTATGGTAGAATAGAAGAGCAACCAAGACCTAAGCTCTCAAGAGGTGATGCAGGCAGGCACTTAAGTACTGCGTTTCCCCAAAGCCCCCACAAAGGAATGTTCACACATTATGTTAGGTGATAAAACTGCTTCTTTATACAAAATGAGGAGTCTACCCTTACCAGTATATACATATAAATATTAACACTTGTACTTGGAAAACGTATTCAAAGAATGCCAATTATATACATTTTATGTGCTACAACAATACTTCGATTCAGTAAGAAATGCACGAACTGCAAACAATTTTAAATAGGCATGTGAATTCTTAAGTGAGGTGCATCAGCATACCTGGCATTTCTTGCCCACCGCATTGCCGCTCTCTGCCCCACCTTTCAGTGCTATGCGGACCACACTCAGCTCATTTTCAGGCTCCCTTCCACCACCTCTTCTGCTCTCATCTCTGACTGCCTGGCCGCTATCCAGGAGTGGTGTGCCGCCAAAGATCTCTGCCTCAATGCCAGTAAGACTGAGATTCTCCTCATCGGCACATCTTCGACTCCACTCTCCCCTTCTCTGCTCACATCTCTGACGTCTCTAAGAAGTCACACTATCAGCTGCACCTCCTCAGAGGAATTCCTTTCCTCTCCTTCCCCCTATGAAGCTCACTGTCCCCAGAGTTCTGGTTCTCTCTGGGCTAGACTACTGTAACAGCCTCTTTCTAAATCTGCCTGTTTCTACTCTCCGCCTTCTGCAACTCATCCAGAACATGACTGCGATACTGGTCCTTGACCTCAAGCCCAGGGATCGTATCTCTCCAGGACCGAAATCTCTGCACTGGCTCCCAGTGGCTGCGAGGATTAAGTTCAAAACCCTCTGCATTGTCCACAAGGCCTTCTGGGGCCTCAATACCTCCAACTCTCTCTTAATAAAATTTCATCTTTCTCGAGCTATTCGCTCATCTGCCTCCAACTCCCTCAGGGTCAGTCGCTTCTCCAAGCAACAAGTTGGTGGTAGATCTCTCTCTTCGGCTGGTGGCTCCCTCTGGAACAGCCTCCCTGAAACTTGAGGAGAACCATCTCCGGTTCCGGACGCACCTCAAGATCTTCCTCTTTGCTTCTGCCTTCTCTCCTCCTCTCCCCTGCTGAATTCCGGACTGAAACTGCACTGGTCACCTGGCTACTCTCTGATCTCAGGCCCGGGTTCACTCCCGGCCAGCTGCACACCTGCACTGCCTTCCGGGCAACCCTACATGTGGGGGCTGTTTTTTCTGAATCCCTACAGTCCCCACCAGCTCCTGACACTTAACTGCACTTGCCACTAACTGGCCACACTTTCCTCTGTTGCATTTATTTTATTTATTCTTTACTGTTGATCCTATGTATGGCACTGCCCCCCTCCCCCCCGCACTTACCCTCACTCCCCTCCCCTGCGCGATCTCAATGTCACCATGCCTAGTAAGATCGTTGTCTTTGTCCTCCCTCTGTGCCCCCTCCCTTGCCTCGTCGTGCCTTGAAACACTTGTGAATAGGCGCGTTATAAATGCCACATCATAGAATAGGGAAAAAAGGCACGTTAGTTGTGAACAGTGGCAGAATGCTTTCTTTAGGCTAGACCTACAATAATGTGTGAAGATCCCCTCTACCCCATTGACTGAGCAACCGGTAATGGAAAAGTTAGGGCTTAACCTATCTTGTCTTTTATAGCCCAGTCCAATAATGTTCAATAACCTTCTGCCTTCTTTTAAAAGGTTCAACCACCCCCAAAGTACCCGAGAGGCCACATGAGAACAGGATTGAAGACGACTGTGGGACCCCTGGATGACTCCTGAGGCTAGAAGATGCTCTTCCTCGTCACAGCATCTTCGGTGCCTTGGCAGGCGAAGTGGCAGAGTTTCTCAGTTTCACTCGACGATTCCCACCTTGGAAGAAGGAGCCACTGGGATGCGGAGTCCAAGAAAAAAAGAAAAAACAGGACCCCAACGTCTTTCTGAAGTGCAGCAGTGTTATTTTTCGTGGTGCTCTCTTTTGGTCGACAATGTCTCCAACTGTAGAAGTCCTGTGAAGAAGAAACTTGCTGTGGGCTCCTTAAAGGCTTGGCAGTTTAGAGTAAGATCCCTGAACCCCTTTGTTGACTTCTGGCGGCGACAGGTGCATAGGTCACTTTTGGTGTCAGGTTTCAGAACAATAACAGGCCAAACAACACTATGAAAAATCACTAACAGGTAGGAATATCACACAAACCAAATAATAGACTACAAATATACAGTCACTAGTTGAGGGCGTACTACAAATAAAAGCCCTGTAAAAGAAAGTACAGATTAGATTGTGCAGCAATGGTCCACAGAGAGTTAACTTTTACTTCAAATGTTCTTCCCCAAGTTGTCTGGGGACTTAAGCCCAAAAGTTCATGAAAGTTCTGACAAAGTTTGTGAAGCTGGAAAAAAATTAAGGTAGGGTCTATGGGGTACAGTGAACAGTTCCAAGGGTTTGACGACAATGTATTATAACTAATAGAAGTGTCCCCAACTTTTGGAAGGTGTTCGGGAGAATTCTCAGAAATGTGCTACTTCCCTTCTACCTTACAGACCCCCAGCGCTTTTTGCTGGACTTTAGGACTTTTAATTTCTAACCTGGAGAGGGTGAGATTTGTTTCCCACTCATTTATTTTTCTGTGATTTGGACTCTGTTTCTTTTGACTTTGGGTCTGACAAAGTCCATAGGCATCATCGTTACCTTGTGACCCACAGCACCTTCAGTGCAGTGGCAGAGGGAAGTCTTAGATTTCACAAAGGATTAAATACCTTCTCTTGGTAAAACTACTGTTTACAAGAGCAGTGAAGTGAAATTGACTTAACTTGCATTTTGTAACTTTCTAGACCCAGCACAAACTATCTTATCCATAGGGTGCTCGAGGGGTTACCTAGTATCCCCTTCGTCTAGTTTCTCATATAACACTTTAATGTTACCCTTTCTGCAATTAATGGCTGGTGGCAGTGGTTTACTTTTTCCTACCATTGTGCGTTTTTACCGCGGGCTGCAATTGCTGCTGCAATAAAACACGGGTGCAATAAAACATGGGTGCCATTTCGTCAAAATGGCCCCGGTTGTCTCTTTGTCATTTCTTGTTGGAAAGGTCCTTGAGATTTACTCTGCGCGCCTTTGTTAGTTTTGTCTTTGGCAGGGTTCACTGCTGAAGCCCGCCTCTGGCTACAGAGTGTCAGGCAGGGCAGGAAGTGAGGAGGTGCCCGAAACTCACTGTGCTTAGTCTCTTTGGTTATAGGAATGCACCCATAGGCGATTGGCTGGCTGGTTGTCCTTGGAGGATAGCCACCCTGCTGTGTGATTGACAACTAGGCTGCGAATCAATGGGAAAAACCTACATACAAGGCTAGGTCTTTTGCTTGGAAGGCAGAGTCTACCACTGGACGAAGGAATCCGAAGAAGAACTTGGAAGAGACGCTTGCTGCAACTCCTGGACCGTTGGTTTGCCTGGTGAAGCCCTGCTCCATTGCTGAAGCTCCGAATTCACCTTGACTAGAGAAGCCCTGCAAAGGACGACTTCTCCCCTTGGGTTGGTGGGACCAATCGACCCCAAGACAAACTCAAAGGTCTCAAATCTGCCTCGACGCAGAGCAAAACCCAAGACCGACCTTGCAAACAGATAAATGGCGAAAAAAGAAGACCAGGGCTTTTGATGAAATGGTCACCCATGGGTGCTGTGCTGCAGCCGAGGGTTCAGCCTGCGGTAGAAAAGCACAAAGATAGAAAAATTAAACCACTGCCACCAGCCATTTAAGATAGGGAGGGTAACATAAAAAAATGTTACATGAGAAGGTAGGATAGGGGGTTACTAGGTAACCACCCCCAGCACTCCACAGAAGATGGGGTGTCCTGGACCTACAAAGAGAAAAGGTAAGTGAAGTCAATTTCACTTCACTATTCTTGGGAACAGTAGTTCACACAAGAAAAGGTATTTAAACCTTATGAGAAAACTAAAGGATTTCTCTGTGACACTGCACTAGGCCTATCGAGTTGGTCAGACTCCAAAAACAGTGGAAACAATTCAAATCAGGTCAAAACATATTAGTGAGGAAAAAGCTCTCACTCGCTCCAGGATAAAAAAGTAAAAATTACTAAAGTCCAGCAAAAGAGCTGGGGGTCTCTAAGGTTGAAGGGAATTAGCACATAAACTAGAATTCTCCCTAACACTTGCATGTAACTATTGTTCTCCAGCAATGGTCTGGCATGGATTCACATGCTCATGAATATTGCCTGTCGTCAGGCTGGGAATCCATGGTAAAGAAAAAAACTTTCACTTTAGCCTGAACTGTATTTCCCCTCTAAACCAATCACAATCCTTCGGGTCATACTGCCCCCATCCAATGACAGTGCCCTCCCCAAGCTCCACCCCTGGTGGCCATCTTCAGAATTGGTAAGCATGTAAAAGGCAGTAGGAACCAAGAAGATCCACAGAGGGGAAGGAGGGAGGGTACAAATGTGAATCCATGCCAGACCCATGCTGGAGAAGGAGAAATGACTTACCATAATCGTCCTATGGATTCTTCTCCCGCAGATACCTTATCTTGATAGATTATCTATCATCCAGCTCTGTTTGGAAACTGACAGTGGGCGTAGTGGACCTCGAGTCGGTCATCGATCTGCCTTGCTCGGGGCTCTATTGTCAGCTCTGCAAGCGACGTCAGGGATATTAGAAGTTACTCACCGTAGTGACTAACATACTCTTAGTCCATAGTCCCCCTTCCTCCATACTGCATGGGTGTCCCTTGCGAGGGAAGGAACCCTTTTCACCAGAAACATCTTCCCCCCTAAATTTAGAGGCGCGGCCCTGGGAGCATGCGCTGCCCTGACTACGCCCTCCGGCGCCACACCTCAGTCCCCAAAGACGCGTCGACAATAGAAATATCATTGCCTAATGACACCAGATTAGGGGGGAGGATGGTGGGATGTATGGAGGAAAGGGGACTATGGACTAGGAGTATTTTAGTCACTACGGTGAGTAACTTATAATTACTCTTACGCCCCGTCCCCTTTACTCCATACTGCATGGGCGATTAGAACTGAATGTAGCCTCAGGGTGGAGAGGAGACACTTCTTAAGCAAGCAGGTTCCGGAGAATCGCCTGTCCGAAAGCGGCATCTGATCTGGAGCCGGCATCCAAACAGTAATGCTTGCAGAAAGCCGAGGGAGTGGCCCATGTGGCCGACCTGCTTATGACCTGCCAGGGGACATGGTGCTGAAAGGCGATGGCCGTTGCCTTGGCCCTGACAGAGTGGACATGCATGTTTGACGGAAGGGGTGTATGCTGGCCCTCGTACGCTTCCTTGATGGCCAAGACCATCCAGCAATAGATGGAGGCTTTGGAGGCCTGATAGCCAGGCCTGGTGCCTCCAAAAGGTGATGAATAGGGCATCTGACTTGCGGAAGCACTTGGTCCCGTCCAGGTAGAATTTCAGGGCACGCCCGACATCCAGGCAGTGCAGAATTCTGAGGCTCGTCCATCAGGTCCACAAAGAATGTAGGAAGGATAATCTCCTCGTTTAAGTGAAAGGCTGATGGCACCTTAGGTAAAAATGCCAGATGGGTCAGCAGGACCACCTTGTCCTTGTGAAAGGTGGTGTATGGCTCTGAGGCGACCAGGGCTTGGATCTCGCTGATCCTGTGCGCCGATGTGAGGCTGACTAGCAGGGCCGTCTTGATGGTTACCAGCCTGATGTCCGCAGTTGCCATAGGCTCAAAAGGCTTAGGTGCGAGGGCGCCCAAGACCAGATTCAAATCCCAAACGGGGTGTGGCTTCCTGATGGACGGGTAGAGCCTCGCGAGCCCAGCCAAATGACTCCCGACGATCGGGTTGGAGGAGGAGAAGACCCCTTCCTCCGATTTCCTGTAGGCCCCAATGGGTGAGAGGTAAGTGCAGCAGGTGTCCACCTGCACGCCAGTGGTTGGCGAGGTGAGCCGAGAATGACAGCACGTCCATATCCTTGGAGTGAGCCCAGTGGCACAACCTGGTCCATTTACTCTTATACTGGGCTCTGGTAGTCTTGATCCTAGCCCCCTGTATGATTTCCAGGTTGGCTGAGCATCACCTGCTCAGGAACCACGCTGTGAGGGCCAGCTTCTGGGGTGCGGGGTGGACAACCCTGCCCCCCTGCTGTGTCAAAAGAAGTGCTGGGCCAGTTTGGAGGTGGATTGGAGAGACTGTCGAGAGGCTGAGCAGCTCTGAGAAACATGGCCTGGCTGGCCACAGCAGAGCTATCAGAATGAGGTTGAGCTGGCGAGACTCCTTGAACTTGAAAAGTACTGTGAATCAGTGGAGTGGGCGTGTGGGCGTATGCTGACATGCCGTTCCACTGGATCCACAAGGCGTCGCCCAGGGAGACTAGGCCCTGCCCCTGCCAGGAGGCGAACTGGGAGCACTTCTTGTTGTGCCTGGTGGCAAAGAGATCCACCTGGGAGAGGCCCCAACAGTGGAAGATCTCCTGTGCAACGAGGTCGCTCAGCTGCCACTCGTAGTTGTCCGCTCCCAAACTGCTGAGCCTGTCCGCTTCCAGGTTGGCTTCCCACCGGAAGGTGCACTGTCGTGAGGTAGATGTTCTCCAAGGCCAATTTCCACATGCTGATCGCCAGTCTGCACAGGGAAGGGGATCTGGTCCCCCCTCGCTTGTTGATGTAATACATACTGGTCGAGTTGTCTGTCTGTATGAGGGCAACTCTTCCCTTGAGACGTGGGAGGAAAGCTCTGAGCACTAACCAGATGGCGCTCAGTTCCAGCCAATTGATGTGGTATTCTTGTTCTTGACGGGTCCACGTGCTGTGGACCGAGAGGTCCTCCAGGGTGGCTTCCCAGCCCTCTAGGGAGGAGTGTGTGGTAATCGTCACATGAGGGATGCGGGCCAGAAGGGCTTGCCGGTCACCAGGTTGCAGTCCTTGGACCACCATGTGAGGTCCAGACGGAGAGAGATGGGTATCTTGATAATTTTGGCCTGAGAGCCTCTCTCCTGGTTCCACAGTGCTGCGAAGTGTAGCTGAATCCTCCTCATCATGAGTCTTGTGTGGGGGACGGCCAACAGTACCACTGCAAAAATGCCCAGCAGAAGCTGTTAACACCAAGCCCAAGTAGCACCCCGGCTGAGGAAGTGGGATATGGCCCTCCTGATGGCCGCAATCTTGTCCTCCGAGGGGAAGACCCTCTAGGAGCGCGTGTCCCAGATGAGGGCCAGGAAGATAAACAACTGTGTGGGTTGCAGTTGTGACTTGAGATTGAGCAAAAAGCCCAGGTCGTGTAGCGTGTTCATCAGTGCATGGGAGGAGTGGTGAACTGCTTCTTGAGATGTAGCCCTGACAAACCAGTCGTCTAGGTGGGGGTATATATGGACGCCCTGAGTCCGGAGAAGGGCTGTCACCACATTCGTGAGTCTGGTAAAGACCCTGGGGGCAGAGTTGAGGCTCAAAGGGAGGACCTTGTACTGAAAATGGCAGCCCATGATCCTGAACCGGAGGAAAGACTGGTGGGGTTGCCAGATCGGGATGTGCAGATAGGCGTCCTTCAGATCCAGGGAGCACATCTAGTCTCCCCTGCATAATGTCTCTGCAATAAAAGCTGGCGTCATCATCTTGAACCTCTGGAGAGGTTGAGGGTGGAAAGGTCCAGTACAACTCTCAGGCCCGCCTGGTTCTTTTTCTGAAGGGCGAAGATCCTGGAGTAGAAGCTCGATACCCACTTGGAGGCTGGGACTTCCTCCACGGCCTGGCTCAGGACGTCCGACCGAATCTCCGCCCAAAGAGTTGCTGTTCCAACTTGCAGAAGAGGAGGGAGGAGAGGCAGGAACAGGTAGACTGTACCCAGAGGATACTACTGACAGGATCCAGGGGTCTGCGAAGTTCTGTCGCCAAAAGTGTGCGTGAAGAGCAAGCCTGTCCCTCACTGGCACCTCGTGGACCCGGAGGGGTATGTCAAGACTTTTTTCCCTCTGAGGCAGAGGCGGAGGACTGGAAAAAGCTCCTGCCACACCACCCAAACCCCCATTGATGCTTGCGCCGACTAGGGGTCGGCGAGTGTTCCGGCTGCCTAGACCTGCACACCTGGAAGCCACGGAAGCCTCCAGATGAGACCCTTATCTGAGCGTTGCTGAGACTGGGAATACACTTTGGGCGTGACCTTTGTCAGAATGGATAAAGACTTAGCCGTCTGCGAGATATTCTTCTTGTCCAGCTCTTCGTCTGTGCTGGAGTGGAAGAGGTCGCTGCCCTTGAAGGGCAGATCTAGAATACATTCCTGGACATCCGGGTTGAACTTGGTTGCCCAGAGCCAGGCCAGCCTTTGCATGTCCGTGGCAATACAGATGGCACGTCCAGAGGTATTGATGTGTGCTAGCGTGGATTCCATGATATCCTGCGCCACAAGCTTGGCCTCGGCTAGACCCGCCTTGAAGCATGATTGGCTGTGAGGCAGAAGGAAGTCAGCAATTTCCCACCATAATCTCTGGTTAGCGGCTGCCAGCATGGCATCTGCGTTGGCCTGATGCAGGTGCAAGGAAGCGTTGGAATACAGTTTCTTACCGTATGCCTCCAAGGTTTTCTCCTTGCCTAACAGCACTGTTGATAAAGAAGACTGAGGTTTGGAGTACAGTGATGCTGCAGCCATCACTGAGGAGTGTGGCTGAGGAGGGGAGGAGAGCAAGAGTGTATCCCCCTCCATCTGCCTGTAAATTGGTCCAGGCGGCAGTTGACTGGCTGGACAGAGTGTGGTTTGAGCCAACCCTTCTTTTCGAGGGAGACTACATCGGTTTGCAGTGGAATTCCCGTTTTGGCAGACGGGCACCTCGTGAGAACTTCAGTGAGAATACGCCCTCTGCCGGCTGTTCAACCTGGGGCTGTGTGAGGCCCAGGTATTCCGCCAGGCCCGCGATATGTTTGTGGAAGGCCCTCGCCGATGATGGCGTGTCAGGATCCTCCTCCTCATCAGTATCCAGAGAGTCTGGGGGGGTCCTGTGGAGGAGGAGGAGGAGGAGGAGTATACAGAGCCGGAGGCTGGGGCACGGGGACCACCGCCGGAGGCTGAAGAGGCTGGTATGGAACCACCTGTGGAGTAGGCGGAGGAGCCAGAGGAGGCGGCTGCGCCTGGGCCAGAGGCGTCTGTGGTGCCGCTAACATAGCGGGAAGGACTTCCCCCGACTGCGTCCTTGATGATAGCCCCCATATCAGGAGACTGCTTGAGGAACCTCTTAAAGATCCGGTCCTTGCTGGCCGAAGAGGATGAGGGCACTGAAGGTGTTACTAGAGGCAACGGAAGCCGCTGCCGACCATGAACATACAGACCCAAGGGGAAGCAGCCCTGCGCATACGAGGGGTAGGCCATGGGCCACGTACTTGGTTGATGCCAGTCCCACCTCGATGCTCGCTCTTCTCCGAAATCTTGCAGAGGCGAACGGGTATCCTTTTCTGGCCTGTCATCTTGTTTTTTTTAAACTGTTTTTATTAAGATTCCATCAACATACCATACATATAAAACCAAACACGTGACAAACCAACACTAAACTTCCCCTCTTTACACAGCACCAAGGTGCCCACTCTTTCACCACATCCCCAAGGCCTACAATCGTCACAAACTTAAAACAATACGACACTTAAGCAAGGTTGATACCATAGAAATACAACAATAACAGGTACGAGGCGTCAATAGTAAGTCCAAACCTCTGCTGTGGCACTGCCTCATAATTTCCATATGGGACCAGCCCAGCATGGCCGATTCCCAACCACATCTCACCGCCAGAGTTCAGCATTCACACAGACTCACAGAGAACCACTGCTGATAGGTGGGAGGACCTACAGCGCCCCAGTACCAGGCTATTAAGGATCTAGCCACCACAGAGGCCATACCCACCAGCCACTTCACAACACCAGAGCCCTCCTCCATCAAAGCAAGTAACCAAATCTAGGGGTTAATGGTATGTGGGCGTCTACCATTTTGGACGTAGTCTCGTCTAGTCTATCCTTATCCAGAAGTGTTGAATCTGGGGGCATATCCATGCCACGTGATAGAAATCTGCCTGAACCAGATCACACCACCTACAGTTTGTGGGTAAATCTTATGTAATCGGAGCGGGAGTAGTATACCTGATGTATGTACTTTAAGTGTATCAGGCGGTATCTATTACATACAGAGATAGATTTGGGCTGCACGTGTATCTGAGTCCACTGCCCATCCGTCAAAGAGTGCCCCAAGGCGGTCTCCCACCTATCCCTATGAAGAGCTACACAGTTGAGGCGACTGCGCCTAGCAAGCCCGTACAAAGTAGATACCAATTTCCCCCCGGATGTAGGCGAGGTAATATAAGTCATTATCAGGGATGTAGCAGGTGCATCCGGGAAGTCTGGCCACCGAGGGTGCAATGTCTCCCGGAGACAGAAGTACAAGAACCGAGTTACTGCAGACCACTCTCCCTTAACCTTCCAATTCTTCCCAGGAAAGGAACCTACCCCGAGGAGCTATATCCCGTAGTGTCCGAGCCTGCAAGTGGGTAAAATGTTGACTATAAATCGCCTCATGTGTAAGGGGAATGCCCCTCACACGGTAAAGGGCCATAAATGGGGAATGCCACTGCTCCAGTCCCATCAGACTCGCCAGACTGTCCCATGTCCTCACAGTGATTGCCATCGGTTGTACTTCCGCTCTGTCCTGCCGCTCCAGAGCACCCCAGAGGAGCCCCCTCAGGTCGTCCGGGCGAGCGAGAGCCCTCTCGAGGGACACATGCGCTAGATCCGCCGTGGGGGCCCACCACCAGACGCATACTGGGCCGGTGCCACCAAGAAGTATAGGAAAAGGTCGGGTACATCAAACCCCCCTCCACCCCCGAGATCTCGGCCGACAGAATAGCCAATGTGAGGTTGAGGGCGCCTACCAGCAAAGCAGTTTATTAATCAGTCTTCAATCCGCTCCAAAAGCTTGCAGGGGGACATATCGGGACATTGTTAAAGACATATAGAAGTTAGGTAAAATTACCATTTTGGCCGAGGGATATCCTAACCGATCGTGAAATGGGGAGCCTTGCGCTTCAGGTGTCGGATGGCCGCTAAATAGTTCTCTTCATATAATCTCGCCGGAGATGTTGACACCCGGATACCTAGGTAACGGATTCCCTGCGGGCACCAGGCGAAGTCGCCGCCGACGTCCCGAGTGGATGGGGGGGTGGGGGGGTGGGGGGGGAACGGAGGGGGGGGAACACACAAGGGGTAAGGGGGAGGATTTCCGACTTAGTCCAGTTGATCCCGAGTCCCGACAGGGCCCCAAATTTGGAAATTTCCTCCATCACAGGTTGTAAGTCTATCTGTGGGTGTTTGATGTATATTAACATGTCGTCCGCATATAAAGAAACGACAGAAATAAGCGACTGTAGTGTTATCCCCCTATGAGCATGGAACTCCCTCAAGGTACACGCCACTGGCTCAATAGCTAGGGCGAACAGGATAGGGGAGAAGGGGCAGCCCTGCCTAGTGCCCTGGGATGGAAAAATCGGGCCGAACAAATTAGGATTAGTATAAGCTAAAGCTCTTGGTGCCGTGTAGAGCAGGCGTACCCAGCGTAAGAATTGAAACCTAAGCCAGCACGGCGAAGAACCTCAAAGAGAAAAGGCCATTCTACAGAATCAAACGCCTTTTCGGCGTCCAAGGCGGCAACAGCAAAGGGGACTGATTGATTCACATTGTGCATCAAAGTAAATCTACTGAGATTATTTTGTGTGGAGCTGCCTGGCATAAAGCCCGCCTGGTCGGGAAGGACCAGGCCAGGCATATAGGGTAAAAGTCTGTCAGCTAAGAGTTTTGCTATGATTTTATTGTCCGTGTTTATCAAGGAACGGTGTCTGTAAGATAAGCACCTACTAGCGTCCTGGTCTGGTTTAAGCAGGACCGTCACCAGAGCCGTTCTGGTGGTCTCTGGGAGGACCCCTTCCGAACAGGCCGTTTCAAACATTCTCCTCAGCCAGGAAAGGCTTTATAAAGTTCGGTAGTAATGCCATCCGTGCGTGGTGGTTTGCCATTTGAGTGGAGAATTTCTCTCAACGTCACCACCCTGAATTTGTCTTTCCTCAAACTTGTTTAGAGCCCCGAGGTCCACAATGGAACGGACATCTCCCTTCTTGGACACCAAGAAATACGAGGAATACCAGCACGATCCTCTGTTTGGGAGGCACCTCTTCCACGGCACCCTTTGACAACAGGGATCTCATTTCTTCCTGGAGCTTCTGTCCCAGTTGGATTGGGGGATGTGGAGGTCTGTCCGGTGGTCTCTTTAGAAAGGGTTCAAAGTAACCCCACCCAATCAACTGCAGGGCCCAGGCATCGGAGGACATCTCCTGCCAATAGGAGCCAATACCCAGCCAACTCGTGCATCCTGAGGGGAAAATCAAAGCGGCTTAGAGGGTGCGAGTGTCCCCGCCGCAGATGCTGGTTGGCCTGTAGAGGCCCCTATGCCCCTTCCGGGGGGCTTGAAGCGTCACTGCCCCTGCACCTGGCTTGCGGGAGCTGCGCCTTCCTGCTATAGAGCACATAATGCCCATTGCCCCTACCTCTGGAGGCAAAGCTCAGGGCAGCATTGGCGGGCTGCGCCGCTAGGCCCGGTGATTTAGCAGCCAACTTTGACTTTTTCAAGGATTCGTCAGCTTTCTGACAGAAAAGCAGGTCTCCCTCAAAGGGCATGTCAAGCAACCTGTTACAAACATTCAGGGAGAAGCCAGAAGTTTTCAGGTAGGCCAGATGCCTCATTACTACTGCTGAACCCATTGCTCGACCAACACAGTGTGCTACGTCCAGGGCAGTTTGCAATGACTGCTTGGCTACCTCCTTCCCATTCTCCACCAGCTTTAAAAATCCATCGCGCATGGTGCCTTTAGGGACATAATCAGCAGCATGTTCCACAGCTTTCCACAAACCGAAGGAGTATTTTGCAAATCGACAGGCTATGTTTGTGGTCTTGAGTGCCATGCTGCCAGAGGTGAACACCTTTCTGGCTAATGGGTCTGATTTATTTCCCTCTGTCCATAGACAGATTGGAAGTGATGCCGCTGGACTGGTAGAAATAGTGGCAGCCTGTATAACCAACCCTTCAGCGGAAGGGTGTGTGGTGAGGAAAGAATGGTCTCCACTTGTCGGCCTATATTTCCCTGTAAAATTGGTGTTTACAGGGGGAATAGTGCAAGGGTGCTGCGATAAAGAGGATAAAGGGTCCGCAATGGCTGGGTGAAATGGCATGTTCTGCTCAAATGTGGGACCCTCGTCCAGAGCTCATACTCTGGAAGAAATGTGGTAGACACCTTTAATCCCATGGTGTCAACAACCCTGTCAACTAGAGCCCTGAAGTTGATATTTGCTTGAGCATAGGGCTGGTTTTGCTGCAACCCAAGATCTGGAGAAGTATCCAGGCCACTTGAGCCCTGTAAACCTTGAGCCAGGGCCAATAAATCTGCCTGGTCGTCGAGATAATCGATGCTGCTGGCTCCTGTGTAAACAGGAGCAACTTTAGCATCAGGGTCATTGATGCAGAGAATGGACTGCATCGAATCAAAGAACCCGACCTTGAGAGCGGCACAAAAGAACTACCACCGACTGTCAGCGAGTAGGCTTCCAAGCAAAAGCGGCTTTCGATGCCGATGGTTCCTTCTGCGGCGAAGAACACTCGGACAACCGATGGACGTTGTGGGCCATGGGGCGATATTTTTTAAAAAATTGTTTTGGTTACACAGTAACCTTTACAAAAACAAGAATAATATATTATACTTGACACAAAATCTTACTTATGGTACAATACAATTTGATCATCAGCTAAAAATAGGCAAAACAGCAAAAATATCAATTCAAAATATTTACAGAAGCAAGAAGCCAAAATAAAAAAATCATTTGACCATTCATAAAATTTAATATTTCAAAAAACTTTGCATCCCCATCCTTTAAGTATTATAGGACCTACATATTTACAAAAACACGACTGCAAGGAGCATGTAGCAGTTCGTAAAAATTTCATATTCGGACACTATGCATCCCAACCTTGAAGTATACATTCATCACCGAAGGCGTTCAGTGAAATCACACCATTACAATCCACATTGTGTCTAAGAAGCGTAAGACTGCCATTTGAAGCCTAACCCTGTTCCCTTGTAGCATATCTAACCAAAGAGCTTTGAGATCAACACATTCCGTGTTAGGTACAAACTTAGAAAAGCATTCAATACGAGCTTGCCTAAAACCCACACATTCAGTCAATAAGTGTTCCAATGTTTCAGCCAGACAGAGCATCAAGATTACAAAATCTGCATTGCCGAGTTAATAAAAATGCACCTGACCTGATGTTCAAAATCAATCTAGTCTCCAGCACATTGAACCTGAATCTCATGAAGTCCTGTCTCAGCACTTTACTCAGAAATTTTATAAGATATGGTTCAGTAGTGCCTAATTTTTTATAATTGGAGACCAAGTGACAAAGTCTTTTATTCTGAACTTCACTAAACGTGAAGTTCCAGTCAGAATGCTGCAATAGGCTCTTGACCTTCTTGGGATTCATAATCAATAGTTCTTTAGAGACCCCTACTTTTGCAAGTGATTCCAACGTCTCCTGTTCCAAATCCCAAAGAACAGATGTAACATCACCTTTGACGAGGCCCCTGCCCATGATTCCATACAAAGTAGAGTCCTTGCCCACTAACAATTTCCTATACAATGAAACTCTTCGCCACTCAATTTTGCTTGATAAGGAGAACAGCCCTAATTGATATCAAATGGCAGCGACTGATACACATTTCGGTAGACACCAGACAATGGATCTTAATAGTCGGGCCTTGTATTTGACAATTTCATTCCTACACCAAAGCGGGGCAAATTCCAACCCATAACTAAACTGGGCGACAGCTTTGCACCTGTACAAATTGAGGCAAGCTAACAGTGAATATTTCCCGTATTTGTCGTCAATTTTTCGAAGCTGGGAAATCAATGGACTAATTTTCTTGTCCAGATAATTACATTTGTTAACCCGGTTTATCTACTCAAATATGGGATAGCCTAGATATCGAAAGGCATGACAAAGTTTCACATGATCCAGAAACCATGTGAACCTAATGGCACTTTTGCGATAACAACCGCAATATGACCGTTTTTGTGCGATTAATTACCAAAGAGTTTGCCTGAATGTACTTTTTGAATGAGGACAATACACGTTGTAGACCAATGATCAAACAAAAGTAAATCGTCTGCGTAAACTGACCACACAACCTTAACACCCTCTACTTTGGGAGCTACAAAGGAGGGTCCTTCCAAATGTGGGCCAACATCTGATATATACAGATTGAAAATAGTCGGTGCAAAGATGCATCCCTGTCTAAGGCCATTACCTTCCTTAATTCCCTCCAACAGAGTTCCATTGATGCAGAGCCATACCCTTGTTTTATTGTCTGCATGAAGTTGATCGAGTATAGATAACAGCGGTGCAGGCATATCTAATGCATATAATTTATCCCAAAGTGTGGTTCTATTTACTAAATCGAATGCAGAAGTCAGACCGATTGATGCCAAAAAGATTGGTTGACTACCTTTTGTCCTGGACTACTGTAACAGCCTCTATCTTAATCTGCCTGCCTCCACTCTCCGCCCTCTGCAACTTATCCAGAACAGAACTGCGAGACTTGTCCTTGGCCTCAAGCCCAGGGACCGTATCTCTCCAGGACTGAAATCTCTTCACTGGCTCCCAGTGGCTGCGAGGATTAAGTTCAAAACCCTCTGCATTGTCCACAAGGCCTTCTGGGGCCTGGGGCCTAAATACCTTCAACTCTCTCTTCCTAAATATCTGCCTTCACGAGCCCTTCGCTCATCCGTCTCCAACTCCCTCATGGTCAGCCGCTTCTCGAAGCAACGAGCTGGGGGTAGATCTCTCTCCGCAGCAGGGGCCTCCCTCTGGAACAGCCTTCCTGCCTCCCTGAAACTTGAGGAGAACCATCTCCGGTTCCGGAAGCACCTCAAAACCTTCCTCTTCGCTTCTGCCTTCTCTCTCCCTCTCCCTTGCTAAACCTGCTAAACTCCCCACTGAAGTCTGCACTAAACCTGCATCTGGGCCACTCTGTGACCTCGGTCCAGGGCCCAGCCACTCTCCACTTGCACTGCCTCCCTGGCTCCTCCTGCACTGTGGGACTGTCACTGCATCCCTACAGCCCCCTTCCCAGCACTTGCTCTGCACTTACCTCGCACTTGCCACCAGCTGGCCCTTTTATTTATTATTTATTATTTTATTACGCTACTTACCTTGTACTGCACTTTCCCCCCCCCACCTCCTCCCCCTGCACTTTCTCCTTTTCCCCTTACCTCTGCACTTGCACGATCTGAATGACACCTGGCCTAGTAGGATCGTTTGTCTGTCTTCCCCTTGTTTCCCTCCCTCCCTGCCTCGTCGCGCCTTGAAACACTTGTGTATAGGTGCGTTACAAATACCATATCATATCTGGTCTGATGCTGCAGAAGGTTAATCAGGAGCCCACCAGCGTCAGTGCCCACTGATTTCCTGAAACCAAATTGCATAGTAGAAAGGATCCCTTGGGCGGCAATCCAGGTCTGTATGTGTTCAAGAATCAAGGATGCAAAAATGTTGGAGTCGGCATCAAGCAGGGCTATAGGTCTATAACTGGAAGGCACAGACCCATCGCCCTTCTTGTAGATGGGCACTACATAAGACAAGTGCCAGCTCTTCGGGACTACCCTACAGATTATAATGTCCTTGAATAAAAGGAACAAAATCTTTGGCCATAGCAAAGGATTTCCCTTAAACGCAACATTGGCAAGCAAGTTGGGACCAGGCGCCCGAGATGCCGAACAGCGGGTAATCAATCTTTGGATGTCTGCCAGTGTGAAAGGGATGTTCCATTGGCATGACTCAATATCTTGCGGCACCAACCATTTCGTCTCAGGTGGACTATAAAGAGTGCCAAAATGCCCTTCCAAACCTTGGAGGAAATACAAACTGTTTGTTCTCCGACTTGGGCATCACCTATCTTGTTAATAAGAGTCCAGAAATTTAGAGTATTTGCTTTCGAAAGAGCCAGAAGCATGCTTTCCGTGTTCTTCTGATAAAATCTGGCTCTCAGAATTCTAACTTTAGTTTTCCATTTGTTTTTTTACCTTTTTTAACATGTCGCTGAATTGATAAATACAGGGCGTTTTTAGTAATAGGCGAATCTCCCGATTCCTCTTTCTAAAGCAAGTACATAGATGGATCAAAAACATGCCTATGGGTTTGTCGAGGTACCTTAGATCTCTTGATCTCAAGAGGACCCAATATCACACCCTTAACATAACAGTTGAAATCCTTGTGTATAAATTCTGTTTTTTTTTTGTCAAAACCATTCATATCATAATCCTGTAAAAAACCCTGTTAACTTTCAGGATGTTGTCGCTATGCCAATTGATTCTATTACCGGCTTTGTTTGACTCTAACACATATGAAAATGTTGCCTTGGAGGTAACATGGTGTGCCTGAAAGGTGACCTCGAGCAAACTGTGATCACTATCATTAGAGGGTAAAATGCTAAAGTCTGATATTAAATTACATAGGGTCATATTAACAAAAACAATCAATGGTGGAACGCCCAGTCCCATT
Organism: Ambystoma mexicanum; assembly: GCF_040938575.1. NCBI lineage: Eukaryota > Metazoa > Chordata > Amphibia > Caudata > Ambystomatidae > Ambystoma > Ambystoma mexicanum. The sequence goes on from NC_090921.1 coordinate 991,641,024, forward strand.
TGTCCATGTATCCATGTATTGTTCGTGCCCGTGCTCAAAAACTCATTTACGCAAAACAGACCCCAATCAGAGAGAAAATGAAACCACAACGCTCCCTGCAATTTCTTTCGAGATGAACAATCCATAGAATTCAAAATTAGTCCCTCATGTGCCCCTTTTTTTCCTGGTCCAACTTCAGCATTGAAATCCCCCATAGTGATAATGTTGAGTATTTTACAAAGCATTTGACATTCTTGAATCATGCCATCAATCAGCTCAATAAATTCATTCAAGTCATTGTCTGGACACCAATACACATTGATTATCAGAAGATGTCCCAAAGGATCGGGATGGGCAAAATTCAAGAGCATTTCAATACTCCCCCTATGGATTGCAAAGAGCTTAATGCACTTAAAAGACTGTGTTTCTAATTGCAATAAGCATACCACCTGAGGGTCTGCCTCTAGATTTTTTTTACTGCCAATAACTGATCTACACAATAGCCATCCAGCACCAACGGGGAAAGAGCCCAGGTTTCCTACAGACAAAAAATACTTGCTTCATGTAAGAGAATAGTACTAAAAGACGCCTGCTGCAGCGCCCTATTTCCCCTAGAATTCCATGATTCGCCAGAGACTCGCTCAATGTTTGGGCAAGCCATTTCAAATCTGTTTCTGTGGTTGGCCTCTGGGGGGTTTTTCCCGCTCATTCCTATTTTGCTGTACAGCAGGGTTGGGATCTTTCAAACTCCTCCCCTGATTGTATGGCACACAGTGAGCTGGATTGATTTTGTAGTGCGTCTTGTCCTTCGGGATGACGTGTAGATTGATAGTGGTGGGAAGACTGGTCGTCACTCAGTCCCCCATGCCTTAATGGAATGATGGGATTGGGAGCCACGTTAGTGGATTTGGTCCCCTGCCTAGTTAAAGGTGTGGAATCAGATTGTGATTTTTCTGTCACAGGAGTATAGTTTGGCGGCCTAGGTGGTTTGGGTTCAATGAGAGATCTTTCAGTCATATCAAAGTTGTCAAGCGATTTAGGCTTCCGTTCTGTCCAATTCGAGGTAGCTGAAAATTGTGGTCCCTGCCTTCTTGAATCTTCTAAGAGATTCTTCAGTGCCTGTTGTACTAACATTCTGATACCATTACTCGGAACGAGAGTGGAATCAGAAGTTATGGTTAGGTCCCCCCCCGGCCCTCTAGACGGTAGTTTACTGGCTTGAGCACCCCCTGAGATGGATGAAGAGTGATTTACAAGTGTGTGGATGTAATCATTTGGATTTGGGAAGAAGCCGGATTTTTCTCTTCATGCACACTGCCAATTGGCAGAACCTTAGATTTTGGTGTAAAAAAAAAAAAAGCTTCATATCAGAACTGTCGGTCGATCCCCGCCTTTTTTTTTTTTTTAGGTTTTCCAGATGTGAAATCCCCCCCTTTTTTTGTTAATCTCATTTTATTGGGGCGACTGGATGTCATAGAAGCCTTAAAAAGCCCTGGGGGAGCTTTGACCCCGAAAGACTTTTCTTTTTTTTTTTTTTAAACAACTTTTTCTTTGTTGATTTAACTGAACATTGCCCTTGTGACTGATTGCCTCTGTCAAAGTGTCAGATGCTTCCCCATACTCTCTTTCCGCCTCGACAACGAGTTCGAGGACAATGGTCACGAGTGTCGGTAATGACTACTTTGTTTTTTGTTGGAGATTCCAATTCTTTTAACTCTTTTTGGATTTCTTCGTCCAACTGAGAGAAGTCAATGCCTCCTTCTGAAGAAAGACTGCAGATGCCTCTTATGTTAGAAATGGCGTTAAATACCTTTAAAGAGGGTAAATTCTTACATTTTCTTTACAAGGGTTTTTAGTTAAGGCACCAGAGCTGGCGGCCCTGCGTTTAAGAGCCCTTGCCCTCATCTTCTCTCTACGAGATATGTGCAGAATAAATGCTGATGCGGATTCCAAAGAGGAGTCCTTATCCCTGTGTCCGCCATCATCAGAAATTAGACCGGCACCTTCGTCCCTGTGCAGGAGTATCATTGTTGAACAGGATCGGAGCAGTAGCGGGGGCTAAGTCACAAATAGCTGGCTTAGTTTCTAACAAATTAGAATTGGAATTCGCCGAAACGATTCTGGCCTCCATACATTTGATCTGGTCAATACTCAGACACCATAGCTTTTAGGTCAACCACACAACTAAGAAGACGAGAAAGTATGTCCTTGTTCCCCTTTACCAAAACCTCTGCATATGATTTGGAACCAGCCCGGATATCATGGTCAGTTTGCAAGGTTTGATCATGGGAGATAATCCTGGATGGGGATAAACTATGCCCCACAGGCATGCAACATCTCTCCATTGCAAACACAAATCCCTCCAATTTACTGATCTTCTCTGAGCTGTCCAAAATGAGAAACCTAAATTCTTGGATATCCATGTGTGTCCTATCATGACCCCTATCCAGGAGGTTTAATATCCTTGTTAAAACAGGACATGTTGCGTATGTTGTGGCAAGATCATCTGGATTAATACCTTCAAAGAGTGGTCCTATAAAAGGTGCTTAGGGTCCGTGTGGGTAGGATTGTATCGGAGATGCAGGACTCAAACATTTTTGAGGGGTAACAAACAGGTTGCCCTGCCCAGCCCCATTCCTATTGTCCAGCCCTGCCGCCCTATCCCTTGGAATTGAGCCCTTAGTGGCTCTATGTAGTTGCTGTCTAAAGATGGAATGGAAAAGGCTATAGGGGGCGCTTCGTGTAGATGTACATTGTCAAAGCCGTCCCCTCTGGCCCTGGCAGGAGTGGATGGTCTCTTGGATAGACAAACCCTTCTGTCCAGCTCTGCTAATACTACAGGCGCCAGAAGGGAAGTGTCGGCCCCAGGTTTAGGCTTAGGTTTAGCTCCCTCCTCAAAATTCCCCACCGATTGAGAACTCCGATTGTCGTACATACTTAATAAGCGCTTCTGAAGTGGGGCCGTCCAACTGGCTGAGTTTGTAGGCCTGTCCCCAGAACATTCTGCATGAGATTAGGTGGAGGTGGTACCTATACTATTCTCGCTGCTGTAAGCCAAAGATGGTTGCTCACCCATGTCACTGTACTCATTTGAGGACTTTCTAGACAGCCGGGGGGACTGCAATCCTCCACAAGGGAGACTGTCCATATTAGATCCAGAAGCTAGTCTAACCAATGAATATGTTTTTTTTCACGACCACTACACAGCGGACCAATTTGCCACTACGTAGCGAGCCGACCATATTTTGAATGCCAATATCAGACACTAATCTTGCTTCACATACAGTATAACCAACAAAGATAAGGATAATTTAATTGACATAACAAAAGGGTATAAGACTTCCACAACCCCTTGAACATTAAACAGTGGGATATGTCAATAGCCCTTCATCATGTTGAGCCTTAGGTGTGGAATACAAAAACCACATTTACAGGATTGAAAATTTACCTACCTCTGCCTCTCCGCCCCTCCAAGCAGCCCAACAGCCACTACAGTTCTGTCCGCACTCCCGGATGCGCGCGCGCGATGCACGTGCACCAGAGTGATAAGGAAGTGGAGTGGGATCGAGGCTGGCGACGCGGCTGCAAATGGGGTGGAACAATAGAGACGGCAAGTGAAGCTGTGGCAGAGAAAACCAAAAGAAACAGCACGTATTCAGTGGCCAAGATGTCAATGCATACGAATGTTGCAAAATATTCAGGTAAGCAAAACTAAGAAGTGTTTCCAGGTATTTCACAGTCCGTGTTGCTGCTCCTAGATGTGGCACACAAACTTCCTCTCAACGACGCGTGTCTCGGCGCGATGTGAAGAAGAATCCAACAATGTAGCCAGCCCAACAGCCACTACACTTCTGTCCGCACTTCCAGATGCACGGAATATGGGGGCGATATATGGCATTTTATAACATGCCTATACACAAGTGTTTCAAGGCGCGTTGAGACAAGGGAGGGAGAACAAAGGGAAGACAGACAGCGATCTTACTAGGCCAGATGGCATTGAGATCGCACAAGTGCAGGGGAGAAGGTTGGGGAAAAGTGCGAGGGGAAAGGGAAGGGGGGCCCAAGTGCAAGGGTTGCCAGGGGGGGCAGTACAGGTGTGCAACTGTCGGGGAGGGGACCTGGGCCAGAGATCAAAGGGTAGCCAGGTGACCAGTGCAGTTTCAGCCAGGATTTCAGCAGGAAGAGAGAAGGCAGAAGCAAAGAAGAAAGTCTTGAGGTGCTTCTGGAACCGGAGATGGTTCTCTCTCAAGTTTCAGCAATGCAGGGAGGCCATTCCAGAGGGAGGGCCCAGTCAAAGAAAGATCTACCACCAACTTGTTGCTTGGAGAAGCGACTGACCCTGAAGGAGTTGGAGGAACGTAGAGCTCTAGTAGGAAGATATTTACGAAGAAAGTTGGCGGTATTAAGGTCTCCTGCCCCAGAAGGCCTTGTGGACAATGTAGAGGGTCTTGAACTTAATCCTTGCAGCCACTGGGAGCCAGTGTAGAGATTTCAGTGCTGGAGAGATACGATCCCTGGGCTTGAGGCCAAGGACTAGTCTCGCAGTACTGGTCTGGATGAGTTGCAGAGGGCTGAGAGCAGAAGCAGGCAGATTTAGAAAGAGGCTGTTGCAGTAGTCCAGCCTAGAGAGAACCAGTGAGCTTCTGGGGGAAGGGGAGAAAAGAAAGAATACCTTTGAGGAGGTGCAGTTGGTAGTGTGACTTCTTAAAGACGTCAGAGATGTGAGGAGAAAAGAAGTGTGGAGTCGAAGGTGACCCAGAGGTTCTTAGCCTCAAAAGTGGGAGCAGGAAGTGGGCCAAGGGAGGCCGGCTAGAGAGTGACAGGAAAGGAGGGAGCAGATGTGCCAATGAGGAGAATCTCCAGCTTACTGGCATTAAGGCAGACATTTTTGGCAGCACACCACTCCTGGATAGCAGACATACAGTTAGATGAGAGAAGGAGACGAGGTGGCAGAAGCGAGCCTGAAAACAAGCGGAGTGACATCCGTATAGCACTGAAAGTTGGGGTAGAGGTATTGGTTGAACAGCCAGGGGACCCCTGGGGAACACCACAGGTAGAGAGAGCTAGAAGGACCCTAGTTGGACCTGGGAGGGTCGATCAGAAAGAAAAGGTCAGCCTGGCCAGGGCCTGATCAGTAATACCCAGGTTATCACAGAGCCGATTGAGCAGGATGGCATGGTTGACTGTGTCAAAGGGAGAAGAGAGATCGCGGAAGAGGAGGACAGAGGTGTTATTAGAATGGAAGTTAAAGAGCAGGTCTTCATGAATGTTCAGGAGAGCAGTTTCCGTGCTTCTGGCTGCTCTGAAGGCAGACTGATGGTCATGGAGACAACCAACAGATTCAGTATCAAGTTTGAGCTGGGAGATGGCCAGCTTTTCCAGGAGTTTGCCCAGAAAAGAAGTGATGGAGATCGGGCGATAGTTAGCTGGGCAGGAGGGGATGGCTGAGGGTTTCTTGAGAAGAGGGGGGGTGGGGGATTTGGTGGGGAAAGCTCCAGTGGCAAAAGGAGTGGTTGCGGAAGTCAGCCAGGGCAGGAACAAGGGTGTCAATGTGGTCCTTGATGATTTTGGAAGAACAGGGGATAACCTGTTTTGATGAAACTTTCATAGATCAGACTGGTCTAGAAACCTCGTTGGGGGACAACAGAGGAAAGGCAGCGAAGGAGGGCAGAGACGGAGGAAGGAGGTGGCCACAGGGGGGCCAGAGGAAGAGTAGATAGAGGATGGTGAAAGGGCGAGAGGGCGGATGTCCTGAGTTTTAGAGATGAAATGAGAAGCCAGGGCCATGCAGAGGACCTGGGAGGGGACAGGAGAGGAGGAGGCTGCAGCAGGATTGGCCAGCGCCTTTCAGATTTTAAAGACTTCCGAGTTGTTGGATGCCGTCGAGACGCAGGCTTGGATGTGGGCTCTCTTCTTGGTGCGGGCAGAGAAACGGTATTGCCTTTGGAGCAGGCGGCAGGCCAGTTTGTCAGAGGATGCACAGGAAGCACGCCATTTCTCCTCCGCCACCCTGCACTTGCGTTTAAGGGTGACGAGCTCCGAATCGTACCAGGAGTCGGACTTGGCTTTAGGCTTCAAGTGGATCATCATGACAGGGGCAAGAACAAAGAGTATCAGAGATAGCAGAGAGAAGCATGGAAACGGCTGTGTCAGGATGTGAGTCAGCCAGAGGAGGAGGCTGGGGGGGAAGGAGGTCATGACAAAGTGGCCGCGAAAGCCTCAACTGAGACACGCTTCATAGGTTGGATAACCGAGAAGGTAGGTGGCAGTGCTGAAGTTGGCTTGGTCTGAGGGGTAGAGAGGGTGAGATGGGAGGAAAGGAGAAAGTGATCACTTCAGGAGAGAGGAGTGGTGAGAGGGATAGAGGGGAAGGTTTGAAGAGATCAGAACATCCAGAGTGTGCCCTGCAGAGCGAGTTGGGCCAGAGGGGAGAATAGAAAGAGTCGCAGAGGTTGTAAAAGAGTCCAGAGGAAAGACAGGAAGCATCCAGGTGGATGTTAAAGTCTCTAAGGAGGAGGAGTTGAGAGGTCGATGTCAGGAGGAACGAGGAGAGATCCGCCCACTCAGAGGAAGGCAGAGATCTGACCAGGTGGCCGATAGATCGTAGTGGCCAGGAGCGAAAGCCTGCAGGCAAGGCATTTGAAAGAGGAGTAGGCCTGCGTAGGAATGAAAGACAGGAATCCACTCAGGGATTTTCAGGGCTACACCCCCTCCGGAAGAGTTGGATCTGGGTGCAGGGAGGAGTGTGTCAAAGCCTGTGACAGAGCTGGCCGTGAACCATGTCTCGGTGAGACAGAGGACATCAAGGTCAAGTTCTTCCAGGAGGCGGCAGATGTCAGAGGAGTGTTTGACAGCTGACCAAGAGTTGAGAGAGGCAAAATGGAGAAGGTTGCCATCCTTGAAAGACATCCGGGGAGGGGTACAAATCAGGTATGCCCTGCGGAGGTTTAGAAGGAGCCCGAGGGGAGGGGGGTGGGGGACAGAAGAGTAAGAAGGAGAGGGCAAGGTAGCCAAGGAGGAGACAGAGGGGAGGTGGGGGCAAGGAAGCCGTGGAAGGGAGAGGGGACAGCAGGCGAAGAAAGGAAATTGATGAGGCATGACAAGCGTCTATAAGAGAAGGTTGGCTTGAGGGCCTTGGAACAACACTGTACTATTCAGGAAAACATTAATGATGACCTTAGAGAAGTGGAAGGGGGCAGAAGGGCCTTCCACTGGGTGCCACCATTAATGGGTGAAGAAGGGAAAGGAAAAAGCACAGAGACCATCTGAAGAATCAATAGGTCTGGCGAGAGAACGACAAAGAGGTTGACGGTGAGGGTTTGTCTGGAGGAAGCACTGGTATAGGCGTCAGCGATAGGGAGGCCTGGGTTGGAGACCAGGATGTCCTTTTTAAACTTCTTCCTACCAGACTTAGTAAGGAGAGCAGGATAGTCGATAGAGAAGCAGTTAGAAAAAATATGAGAAACAGAGAGAACCATAGAGTAGGTGGGGGAGAGGAGAGAGAAAGAAGAGGGGTGGGAGGTGGAGGTTTTGGGGGAGACACTAGGGGAGGAAACACAGAGGGGTACAAGCAGACGAGACAGAGGGGGACGAGACAATAGTATATAATTGACAGATATGACAAGAGCTCAGACAATAGTAGAACAGTTTCCTAAATGAACGATTTGCTAAGAAGACAAACCACAAACAAAAAGGACAAAGTAGTTGGTAAATGAGCACCTGGAGGACGGAAGAATGCAGCGGAATACACAGCAGTACAACGTAGGACAGGTCAGTCAGTGAGGCGAACACAAAACCACACCATAAGCAATCGGCGAAAGAGGACCTAGATGAAAGGAATATAACGGAAACACAGCCAGTATAAGCAAGACAGAGGGGTGCAAGGAAAGTGCGCTGAAAACGTGGGGAATCGCGAGCAAATTGCGAGGCCACGCGATCAGGGAGTTGAGAGGAACCACGCGATAGGCGATGCGCCGCTAAGAGAGAAACCAAAGTGGAAGTGCTAGGAACCACGTGATCAAGGAATTGCGAGGGACCACGAGGGCTAAGGCGCGAGCCAATGCGCGCAGCACGGGAATCGCGAGGAAGTTGCGAGGACATTTTATCAGGAAGTTGCGAGGATCCAGGTGATCAAGGGTGCGCCACAGAGAGAAACCAGTGTGGAAGTGCGAGGAACCATGCAATCAAGGATTGCCAGGGACCACGTAGGCTAAGGTGCGCAGGCGTGAGCGAGGCCGATCACAGACGTTCAGGGAACGTGCTGACCGAGCACGGAGCGCTAGAGCACACGTGATCGCAGGATTGCGAGGGCCTATGCAAATAGGGGGCGCAAGGGAAGGCGTGCACAGTTGAGAATACGAGGGATCACGCGGCCAGGAGAGACAGCGCGCGTGGGGGCAGCAGGCAGCTCAGGGAGGAGTGCAAGGGGCCACACAGGTGAGGAGCGCATGAAGCGAGGGTGGAGGTGGCTGGGGCGAGCTTGTACAAGCAGAGTTAGAGGGTGCGGAAAGAGGGTTAGGAAGTGCAGAGTAGCAAGCAAACTACCCACTTCTTACCTGGTGGACACAGACAGGAAGGTGAATCGTCCGCACTCACAGTCTACTTCGCAGACCCCTTCTTCGCTCATCACCGCTGCCTTGTCCTGCGAGATCTTTGCTGCAGAGGGTCCAAACCTCGGATTTTATAGGCTCGGTAACGTGGACGTAACAAACATGTGACGTGGAAAAGCGGGCAGTGTCTCCTGCGAAGCTAAACACTGCAGCCTTGACCTGTGGGGCGATTTATGCCTAGTAGGCCTGACGCACGAAGGAGTTTGACGTCGACAGCGCCAACAGAGTATGGGGTCAAGAGCACTGAGCCCCACTTGTGTAGCCAAAGCTTGCTGGTCGGGGGCCAGAGCCGCACCTAGAGCAACTTGCTGTTTAAACATTTCAAGCATAGATGTTTTAAAACTTTCCCACTCTTACCTAGTTTCGAACTTGCACCAATGGCAGTGGTGCCGCTTCTTCCGGGATGAAGAAAAGGAATGGCTTGGAATGGGACCGTTTCTTGGTCTTCTTGCAATGTCGTTCCTTCTCCTTGTCGAGGCTCGGGCTCCTCAGTCTCGGCCTCCGAAGACCAGACGAGAGACCACACTGCAGATTTGGCAGATGGTCGGCCAAAGTCAGTTCCCGGCCCTCTCAAGTAGGGACTTTGGCTGTATCTTTGCGCACAGGCCTCCGTGCCATGACTAACACCTAGACACCACAGACAGACATTGTGGGGTCGCACACAGACATTTTGGCATCGCAATCGCGGCCTCGGTTGAAGCCCGAAACCTGGTGAAACATTGTGTCAAGATTTTCTTGGAAAACGTACAATTTGGTATAAAAAAAAAACGACAATTACACTTGAGTCGTGTTCCCGATGCAAGCGCGCAGAAGAAAGGAACTGAAGCATGGGGCGCAGTGACGTATATAAGATGCCGGGCGTCACTTCCGGAGCAGGCTATCGAGAGATGGACAAGACGGATCCCCAGCCGAGTCGAGGTCCACTACACCCCCGTGGCGAAACGTTTATGGAGCAGCAGACCTGGATGATGGCCATCTATCAAGATGTGGAATCTGCAGGAGAAAAACAATCCTTTTGAGAGGCGGGGCGAAAGCCCTCAGGGCTAACCTGATGGCTCACAACTCTAGTCTGTTGATATGCCACATGGCTTCTGTTGTCACCTCAAGTTCTCACAGTGAGCTCCCCAACCCATCAATGATGCTTCCATGACCACCTGGGTCGGAGGCCAAGGGGGACAGAAGGGTTCCCCCGCCATGAGGTTATTGCGGCTCTCTTACCAGCCTATGTAGAGGAGCACTTGGTTGGATACATGAAGAGGATCCACGAGGGCCCCCAGACACAGAGGATTGATCTCGTAAGAGCCACTGTAGGGATCTCATGCGCAGCCTGGGCTCTGGCACTAGAAAAATTCAGGAGGCCATGAGACTTAAGAGGCGGAGGAAGGAAGACGCTGGCGAAATGGCATGGTTACGGAACAAATGTACCATCTGCTCTGTCTTCGGCTCTCTTTGGGTGGGAAAGCTTTCCCCATCTGAGTCTAGGACTGCTCTGATGAACTAGAGCCTCTGGACTGGTGTCACATGGGACTTCAAGATCAGGGACAAGTCCAGCACGTGCAGTAGCAGACAGGTGTCCTCCGGATGACAAAACCTGCCCTGCCGTCTTCCTCCTGGATCAGCAAGACATCCAGGTAAGGAAATACGTGGACCCTGGATCTCCTGAGGTGAGCTGTGACTACCGCCATGAGCTTGAAGACCCTCAGAGCAGAGGTCAACCCAAAGGGCAGAACTTTGAACTGCTAGTGCTTGTCCCCTGTGAGGAACCGTAGGAACTTCCTGTACTTTTGGTGCATCGGCACATGCAATAAACATCCTGTATGTCTATTGACACCAGCCTGTCCTGAAGTTCGAGAGCGTGGAGAATCTCTTTCAACGTCACCGTCCTGAACTTGTCTTTTCTCAGGAACTTGTTCAAGGCCCCCCAGCCCCCCCCCCGCGAAGGTCCAAAATGGGATGGAGACCTCCGTTCATGGGCACCAGAAAATATTGAGAATACCAGCCTGACCCTCTGTTCGGGAGGTACCCTTTGACAACAGGGCTTGCAGTTCTTCCTGGACCTCCTGTCCTGGTTTGATTGGGGGGAGATGGGGGTCTGTTCAGTGGCCTTTTCAAAAAGGGCAGACAAACCCACCAAATTATTTGCAGGGCTCAGGCATCGGAGGTAATCTCCTGCCATTGGGGCCAATGCCCTGCCAACGGTCCAACCGGTAAGTCGTGGGAGGGGAAATCAAAGCGGCTTAGAGGTCATGGCAGCATCCACTGCTGTCTGATGGACTCTCAAAGCCCCTCTGCCTCTTTCGGGATGTGAGAGCTGCCTCAGCCCCTGTCTGGCTTTGCGGGATCTGTGCTTTTCTGCCATAGGGTACATAGCGCCTATAGCCTGTGCACCGTGAGGTAAAGCTGAAAGCAGGTTTGGGCGGCTGAGCAGCTAGGCCCAGTGACTTAGCAGCAATTATAGCCTTTATGAATTTTTCTAAAGAGTCATCCGCCTTTTGTCCAAAAACCATATCTCCCTCAAAAGGCAAACCCAGCAGGCGGTTTTAACATTTGGGGAAAACCCAGAGGTTTTACATATTTTTCTTTTTTGTAACATTTTTTTTTTAAATCTGATTGAAACAGGTTACAGTTATTGTTTTTGTGCATTGGTAATACAGTGGGAGGATGCACCTGACGGAAGAGCCTGCAAGAAGGAGCAGCCCACAAGAAAGGGAAGAGGTCGGAACGATTTCAAGGGGGACGAGGGGAACTTATGGGGATAAAGTGAAAGTATTAACATCCTGTGAGCATGCACAGCGTATGTGTGCACAGGCACAGCACATGTGCGCGATTAAGGGAAGGACTATTTAAGGAGGTGCTCTGGAAGCATTATAAAGGTAAGAATATAGCTAGACTCATGAAATATAACTTTGAGCCTAGTTTAAGTAGCTCAATAGGAGCTCTGTGGATTTCTTTGTTAGAAAATTAAATTTAAAACCTCCTGTTAAACTCTTACCCTGGGAAATTAAAGGATGTTATTTAGAACAAGTTAAAATGATCAATATCTGGCATACTAACGGGCTTCTATATCTAATAGTTGTAGGTTAAGAAGCGCAACTTCAAATCCAAGTAGTAAAAATGTTTTCCGAATAAACAAAGGGGATTAGATATCTTAGTCCAGCCAGCAAGGTAGAATATGCTTTATTCAGACATTCTTTTAATTTGAAAGAACGGAAGGGTGGTAACTGATGTTAAATATTTTATATTATAGGTTATTTGTAAGCCGCTTGACATCATTCAATCATTTAGTCAGAATAGTTAAACAGAAGAACGGTAAAGTATTATCCCACTTTGGGATGAATAAAAGACATCAGGGCATTGGTGCCCTATGAATTGTTAGCGCTCACAAGGCAGGAGGCATTTGGGGTCATTTGTAGAGCGCACATGGAGGTGTGAGATAGCTTTGCACTAGAACGTGCCTGTCTAAATAAAATGGCATGGGGAATGCCCACGGGTAACATTAACCAGGTTATACCCAGTTATAACATGAATCACATTGGACATGGTGATGTAATGTGACCTCACAAGTTTATTAGGAAATGGGTAGTAAATACTGAAAAGGTATTTCATTAGCTGATGTAAAGTGGTATTATTGTTTTTCTTTCTTTTTATATATCAAAGGTTGAAATTTTTATATCAACGGTTGATAAAAATTACTTGTTTATAATCATTAAGATTTTTACAAGAACATTTTCATTCAAGGAACTTCATGAAGAAATAGAACGACGATCTGTGATTAAGTCAGTCAGTGTTTCTGGTAGAGATTGTTTTGGCAGCGATGCTCAGGTTTATCTTTTCCATTGCAATGTTCAAAAGCTTTGCGGACGCCGTGTGCCATTGGATCTTGCGCCTGTATTAAGGCTATTCCACCATACCAGGTTTCTCCATTACTGGCGAATTAATTTACCAGCAGGGAACTGAAAAAGGCTATCCTGGCTTGATGCAGGGCTGGGCAAATCATCAGCAAATGTCTGATAGATTCAATCATTTTGAGATTTTTGCAGAGTCTGCAGGCTTTTACCTTGGATCCTGTTCTAATAGCTAGGATTTCCTGAGTCGGTAGGACGTTAAGACGAGCTTTCAATAAGGTTCTCATAAGTGATTTGCTTAGATATCTTTTGCAGTACGCCATAGGTTCTTTCAATTTATTTATAGTCATAGGGAGATGGGCTAGTAGTTTGTTAGATGTTGCTTTTTCGTTGGTAGAAATCCAGTCCAAACACTCCAGTTTTGTTTTTATCCTTACCGGGTTGTTCTTCAGTTCTTCCTCAGTGCAAGCAATTTCCTGGAGTTTTTGATTTGGGCCTTGGCCCACTCATTCGTAAAATGATTGGTACCTCTAGCAATCTCTTCTGCCATCATGTGGTAGATTGAGACTCTCCGGTTGTATGATTTTCCTGTATAACTGTAAGGTACTATGGTCCACCACTGCTTTCAGGGAGACCAGACCGAGTTCCCGTCTTATCGGTGCTACTGATGTAGAGTTTGGTAGACCCAGCACAGATCTCCAGATAAAACCTTCAAGTTTTTGCCATAGTAGGGGTGGGATTGTGGGTGTGGCATCCATACTGTACGTCAAAGAGGGAATAATCTTGGCCTTGTAAAAATTGATAATCGATTGGAGTGAGAATTTGCCGTACTTTCTATCGACTGCTCTCAATTGAGCAGTTAAATTCTTTGCCTTTGACCACAGAGCTTCTTGCATATTTAAGGCTTTCTTGGAGCTATCGATTTGAACTCCGAGGTACTTAAATGATTCAATCACTTCAATTTTCGTCTCATTGAGATACCATTGACTACTCACTTTCCTTTTGCTTCCTGGTTTTTGAAAAATCATGATTTTGGTTTGATTTATTGATCAAGATTATTTTCAGTAATGTTAGTTGTCAGGTTGGCAAGTTGTCGTTGCAGACCGACCCGAGTAAGATTGAGTAATATCAGGTTGTCGGCGTATAAAAGTCTCGGCACCATTGTATTTCCTATTTTGGGTGGAAATGACCTGATCTTGTTTTGGCTGTCTTTGAAATCACTGAGAAAAGATATGAACAAGGCTGATGCCAGGGTGAATCCTTGCTTCACCCCACGTAACGTGGGTATTGGGTTCGAGATTAGGCCTTGGTTGTTTAAGCGAACTGTGATGGTGGTATTTGAATGTAGGTTGATTATGGGTTCCAAGATTCCTTTTGGGCAATGCCAGGACCTTAATTTGGACCACAGTTTCTGTCTGTCCACTCTGTCGAAAGCTTGGGACAGGTCAATAAAAGCTAGATAAATGTGTGGTGCTCCCATCAGGACTCTTTCCTTAAGTATGTTCAAGCACATTATGTTGGCACTGGTGCTGGCATTTTTTTGAAATCCTGTTTGCAAAGGATCGAAGCACAATGAAGTATTGGACCAATTACGGAAATGGGTCAGAAGTGTTGTAGCGAAAGCCTTCCCAATGACATCGAGAAGGGCTATTGGCCGATAGTTCAAGGGATCTTCTCTAGAACCCTTTTTAAAGATCGGGACGATAACGGCTTTGGTCCAAGAGTCAGGGATTGTGTTTCTTTCTCTACAAACTTTAAAGATTGAGCTGATTAGATTTGCCCAGTCCGGATATTGTTTCAGATCGCAGTTGGCGAGTCAGTCGGGCCCAATTTTCAAACTTCAATTTTAGGATAGTTGTTTTTATCTCGTCGCTGTCTGTCTGGTCCAGCCAAACTGAATCATTTGGTTGCTTGGTAACATTGTGATTTCCTTTTACTGATTCAAACAGCTTCAGGAAGTGAGCAGTCCACTTTTCTTCCGAGACTGGGTTGATGATATGCGAGTTTAGATGATTGTTCGGTTTATTGATGAGCGACCAAAAATTGCGAGATTTTTTGTTGGACAGAGCCGTCAACATCGCCTCGGTGTCAGACTGTAAGAGACATTTGGAATTTCTCAACCATTGCTTGTAATTTTTAGTTTCAGAGGTGAAGTTTTCCCAAAGTATGGTTTGATTCAGGGTTGAAGCCTCTCTTTTTAGCTTTCTCAAATGTCTGCGTTTGCTGACCAGAGTTGTGTTGTACTCATGGCTATAGTGTTTACTGAGGTTATTGGAGATGATCTTTGGCTTTCTGAAAGCAAGAAGGAGGGGAATGTAGCTGGCTCTGGCCGCGCTTTCTTGTGATGCAGGGTCAGACGTTAAGTTGTTGAATTGGTCTGTGAGCTTGCGAACGTCAGAGGCAATCATACGTAGACGAGTTTGTTGTGAGTTCGTCTCAATTCGCGATTTGTAAGTTTGCAATTAGCGCGCTTTACTTCTGCATATAAGATTAAGCAGGTTGTGATCGCTGTCCTTAGTTCTGATTACTTCGAATGACAGTATGTTAAAAAAACGGTTTGGATGCAAAAATATAGTCAAGAGTAGCTGATGACCTGTCGCGCTCCCAGGTCGGTATTAGAGTGTTTGAATTGGTGGTAGTTGCTGTATTGAAAAGATTTCTGGATTTCATGATAGTACTCCAAGCTAGTCCCCTAGTTATTGCAGATGAATTAATAAGTTGTTTCGTTTTGGGTGTGCTGGGGTAATTGAGTTCGCTTTGAGGCCCCGCAAATCAGGATGTTAGGAGATTTGTATTAAATTGCAATCTCGTCTATAGTGTTCCCCACTTTATCACAGAAGTTCATTGTTGAAGTCTTTTGAGGATTTCATTAGACATTTATGATGGCTACCGAATCAGATGAGAACTTGTCCACATGGGTTGATGAATTCCACGTGGTCAGTACAGCCAAAATTTCGTAGCTACCGGCTATGACATTTGTGATGGATATACCGGATCCTGTACGAGTAGCCATCAATAAGCCAGAAGGATGTCCCAGTGGACCTTTGAAGGCCGGTGATATTTCAATGCAGTAACCATCGAGGGCCGGTTTTTTCCGCAGCCACGTTTCCTGAAGGCATATGACATTGTAATTGCCCAGATCGTGACTGTCAGGCTTAGTAAGGTGGACGTGTCCTCTAGTATTCCATGACGCTATACTTAGGGTTTCTTTTAAATCTATTTGCAGAATTGGTTGGGGTGGCAGTGACGTCGACTCAACACTCCTAGACGGCTGCTATCTTTTGAGCCCCGGAGTTAAGACGTTGCGGAACCAAGTCCATTTATCATTCTTGG
The DNA here is from genome assembly GCF_040938575.1 of Ambystoma mexicanum. Lineage (NCBI taxonomy): Eukaryota > Metazoa > Chordata > Amphibia > Caudata > Ambystomatidae > Ambystoma > Ambystoma mexicanum. The sequence continues at coordinate 991,656,790 of NC_090921.1, forward strand.
GTGATTGTGCATGTTGTAATCTGCTCCGAGGTTTTTATTTAGATCCTTTTGTTTTGCGTGGAAGCTCTCTGGGCTTGGTTACAGGTGCGAGATGCAGTTGAGTGAGACTGTTGCCGTTGATAATCATACTTTTTTCTGAGGACTCCTCTTGGCTCTATTCTCTCGTTGTTCCTTATGGTATGCCTTGGGGGGTTAGTTGTAGGATACACATCTGTTGTTGGTCCATTATATCGCGAGATGTTTGTGCTCTGTGATAATGGGCTTCTTCCCTTTCTCACTGGTCTATAAAGGTCTTCTGTTCGCAATTTGAATCTGTGGTTTTTGTTAGGCGATTTTCTGTAATTGTCTTTTGGCGAATCCTTTGGATTAGTAATTGGGATCTCGTAGAGGTTACAACGCAAATGGGCTAAATCCGCGTATATTTCTAGCGGTATTTCTTGAAGTGCTTGTTTTTTAATGTGTAGATCGGCCTTCGCTTTATTCTTTCTATGATAAGGTTCAATCAGGATGAAATCATCTGATTTTAAGTTCTGGAGAGTTTTCACCCTTTTTAATGTTCTGAGAACCGTGTTTCTGTTCAGAATCATGTAGTGGTCATTTGATGTTTTTTGTTCAATTTTGAAGGGGCGGGTCGATCGTATTAACTGGTCTCTTGGTTTTCCTTGGTCATCCATTAAGCGTCTCGATGGACTAAGTCTTCGGTTAGTTCGATTAGCTTAGGCTGGAGGCACATTCTGTTGAATACCTTTCGACGAGTCCGAAGTCGGTTTGGTAACTTTGTGATCAGTTTGACTAGTTGCAGGAGATAAACAGCTTTCCCCAACTGAGGCACAAGTTGGCAAAGTCGGTGTTTGTACAGATGATTTGTTTTAGATTTCAGATTGCGAGACTCCTAACTCTGTGCAGTCCCAATGTTGGGTTAAGTCCATCAATGAACTTTGAGCTATGAAATCTTCCGTTGACTTGGGAGAGGTGGAAATGCAGATCACCGAGCTGTTAAAACTTTGTTTTTGTTGAGAGGATGATTTTTCTTTCGTTGAATCTTTTTGTTTGGTTCTCGACGACATCAGGGGTTCGAGGGCAGACACTGTTTGTGAAGCACTAGAATATGATTCATTGGGCGTTGTAACTTTCAGCAATGTTTTACTTTCAGTGCCCAGCGCTGTATTTTGTTCCACTACTCTGATGTTTGGCCAATGACGGAACAGGTTGCAGAGGCTTTTCCGTTTGCCTTTTGAACACAGGGGCCAGTTCAAGTGGGTTAGATGGTGCTTCGGTCTGGGTTTCTTTTTCCAGAGTAACCGGCGTGGCCGATTTAAGGCGATGTAATTGATCTTCTAGTAGACTCAGCTTTGAATCCCAAAGCTCTGTGTTCCTTGCTTCTTTGGTCCAATGCTGTGATCTATCCTTCGACAAAAGTCAGTTTGCTATGCATCATTGCAGTAATTACAGTACTGTCTTTCAATGAGTCGTTGATGGCTTCATACAGCTTCCCAAATGGTGATAAAGCTATTGTAATTGCCGACATGATTGTTGTGAGATCTATTTTTTTGTAGGCAAATCCTTGTTTCCTGAAGTAGTTATTTCGCTTAGTCTTTGGTTTTTGGGAGGGGATCAGGTTTGTGAAGTATTCAGAATCGGCAAGTAAGGCACATCAGAGTGGTCGTCTGTTTGAGTCTGTCCATCATCAAAGATCGGTTGGACAGGCGAAGGACTTGTCACAGGTTGAATTGATGGTATGGAAGCCCAGGGTTCGGGGCCACGTATGGGCGTTAAAGGTGTTTGTTTTCCATGCGATGACCCAGTTTCTTTTGTGCTGGTCGGCTTGCTCTGTTCAGAGGTACTCTCCTCCATTGCTGGTTTGTTTTGGGTTCCGGGTTAAGTTGGCGTTGTCCAGGTTGATTATCACTTCTGGAGATTCTAGCTCTTTATTGGGATCTTTATCAGAAGGTGCCTCGTTGTAGAATTTGGCTGGAAACCTTTAGGATGCAGAGTCGTTTCTGGGCGGTATAGACGCCGATTTTGATCCTGTTAATTGGTTTTGAATAGCTGATTGGATCTGCGCCCGTTTCAAAATCCCGGACGTTAATTTCCTTGCTTTGCTGACTGGCAGAAGGTCCTGGATAGCCTCCAAGATTTCTGCATCTGAAAGTTCTTTTGTTTGATCCAGCTTTCTTTTGTATTGCTTATTTATAAAGTCTTTAAGTGCACTGGAGAGAAGTGGCGCCGGTAAAGTTGATTTCCCTGCTTTCTTTAATCAAAGTGTTTTTTTTTTTACATTTGTTTTTTAAATTTTTTTATTATTGTTGGGTTTAGAAACTTCTTGGCTTTCTTGATTTTCCAACTGATCCGCAATGCCTTGCTCTGATAGAAGTAAACTAGAGCCTGTCGACTTTGCAAGAGATGCACAAGCGCTGGTGTTGAGAGTTCAAGAGGGGGGGCCTTGGGGGTTGCACAAGGCACTAAAGCTGCTGTTTGGGCGTTCTCCGGTGCAAAAACGTTACCCCGAACTCTTAGGGTTGGCGGCTGGGGAAGCAAGCGATTGTTCCCAGTGCTAGAAGATTCTAATACCACATGAAATTGGGCCGCCGCCAGAACTGTTGACGTAATTGCGGCCTTTGGAAAGACCTCCAAGGGCCCCACCAGCAATGGGGACATCGACATGGACTTGGTATGCCGAGTTGGCTGGAGAAAAGGGTCCTGCACCCAGGCGATGCGTGTGGAAGTCGGCGTCATGACTGCCCGAGTCGAACTGGGACAACACTCACTGGTCCTTTGAACCTCAGCCAAGGCAGACTCTCACCCGGCCGCACAGGCCGTCAAACAACCGCCCAAATCCGTCCGCACAGGGGCCTGGGCTCGACCGTCTGACGACAGAAGCCAAGGCACCCCTTGTCTCAAATACCTGACGGGAAGGCGGAACCGGCCAGGCGAGGGACGGACTGGAGGGTGAAGAGGATCGAGCCGCTGGCGAGGACGACGAGACCACCTGCCGGGACCCTGATGGTTGCGCAAAGACGTCGGAGACCACCGAGCCACAGACCCACGGTACCGGTGAAACAGGTGAAGCGGGGAGTGTGGTCACGGCAGGCTCTGTCTCGCAAATGGTCACTGTACCGTTTGCCGTCTCAGACTTGTCCAGGACGTTTATGGAGGTGTTTAGAGTTTTGAGAGCCAGAGGGTAACTGGTTCTCGCCAATGGGGAAATCCAAAGTGCCCTGTCCCATTCTGTGCATCGACTTGGTCTTAGGACTCAAAGGGGTCGTAGTGCTCGTAGTGTTCGAGGGGGTGGCAATGGTGGTCTTAGCAGGTGGCCTTGCCTCCATCGATTTTTTAGGGTTGTCTTAGCAGGTGGCTTCGCCTCCTTCGATTTTTTAGGACAAAGTGCTGGTTTTGCTTTTTTGCTATCGAGTGTTTTGCTGGTGCTCCGTAGTATACAGGCTTCCAATGAGACCTCTGACAGAGGTTCTGACGAGTTCACTGACTGCAGGGGCTGAGCCGCAGTCATGGCGGCTGGCTCCATACTGCTCCTGCTGCAGACGACTGCTCACCCTCTGCTCACGCTCCGCGGTGTAACAGCTGATTAAGAGACCTTCAAATTCATCACCAAACGCGTCTCTGCTGTAGGCAGATGGAGATAAGAACACTGGCTCGACAAAAATACAAACTTTTTCCATCGAAAAATGAAAAAACTATAGAAGTAGCTCACGGAGCAAAACTCAAGTACTCAACACTTGAACGTGCGGTAAAAATCTAGAGATGGCTGCCAGAGAAGGGGCTTGGGGAGAGGACTGTCATTAGCTTGGGGCAGTATGACCCAGAGTACAGCGATTGGTTTAGAGGAGAAATACAGTTTAAGTAAAATTGTTTTTTCTTTTATCGAGGATTTCTGGCCTGACGGGGACTATTCATGAGCATGTGGATCCATGCCAGACCCCATGCTGGAGAAAAAAAGATTCCCACTCACTTAGGGACAAGGAAAAATAATCAAGTCCAAGCAAAATATTCTGCGGTTCACACGTTAGGAAGATTGATCATATTGATGAAAATTTTACCTAACAGCCACCAGTAGCCTTCTCCCCAAATGTTTGCTTTCCACCTTCAAAGGAACCTGTCCTGAAGCAGCTGCTTTGACTGGAAGAAAGCCCATTGTCGACTGTGTGCAGAGATAGTCGCCGGAACTCGTTATCCTTTAACCTGTGAATTGTCCTGAAGGTCTGTATCATAGGGTTTAAGAGCCGCCTTAAACCCCAAGACAATCAACCAAGTCATTTGGGAAAATCAGTCAGCGGGTTAAGTAAACGTGGTGTGCCTCCCCCCACGCCCTTGGCCCTCGTTAGGATAACATCAGGAACAAGTCACTTGGTCTCCTTATTCCATTCCACTCCACTCCACTCATCTTTGGTCGTTCAACTGGGCTCGGGTATCCTGCCCCTTGGTTAGCCTTGGATCTGGAAGAACAGAACTCTCAATTACCGCTGGTAAAATTGTTGTACAACTTTAAAGCGGTCACCACAAAAGCGTATTGATTGCCAACTACAGAGATATTCTGGTGAGAAACACTGTGGCTCTTGGGTTTTTGGGCACAAGGGCCCATTATTCTTAGGGTTTTAACTTCTTAAGTTAGGCCATTGTCTTGTGATCTGGTTCCATCATTAAAAGCATCCAAGTTACCTACCTGTTTTGCTGATTAAGTTATCTGATGTATGTTAGGCAGAATCCTGTGCAGTTCCCTTAGGGAGCACTACAGAAGATTAGGACTACAGGTGAGAGCAATAAATCCCCATTTAGTATAAGTCTTTACCCCAAAGATTTAGTTGGTAGCTGTGGCTGAGCAGTCAGACTTATCTCAAGAGGGAGATTAGCAGTATTCAGGGTTTACACAATAGGCCTTCAGTACTATGGAACAAGGAAACACTGACCAAAGCTTTGTAGTAAAAAGAAAATATATATTTATTTTATACACTTCTAGTTAAACACATCTATCACAGTTCTTAAAGCAAGTTAAATTCAGTCAAAGAAAGTATACACCACTCCCTAGTTAGATTTAAAGATAAGTTTGAGCAAGAGTGAAAACTGAGCAAAACGGCACAGTGAAAACCAAACACAAATGGCACTCTAGCAATTTCTCACAAGGGAGGAAAAGCACAAGTTATACCGAAATATCTTCTCACACACCCTAGCAAAACACTTAGCATACGTTTGTGAACCAGTTTAAGCAAGGCGGTGCATCAGTATAGTAAATACTTACATGAAAACTGAGCAAAATGGCATCTCAAGGTTTAAAAGTGGGGAGGAAAGGGTGTTTATAAGAAGTAGGTGTACCAACACAGTTCTAGTTGAGAAGCAATCTAGAGAAGGCAGTTCTAACAAATTTAGCCAGAGTCAGTAGGCCTGTGCCAGAGTCAGTGGTACAGGGCAAGGGCCCAGGAGCAAAATGTTCTTGTAGCTGCAGTCAAGTCTTTGGTTAACAATTTTGAAAAGGTGGATTCAGAAGGTGAAAGACAAGGTTAAGAGAGAGGGGCGGCCAACCCAACAGGTAGGTAAATGATTTAAAACACCTTTAGCTCTACCATGCAGAAAGGACGGCCTGGCGGAACAATGTACCTTTAAAATGAAGAAGTGGCTCCTGCGGTGGCGGTTGTTCCTGGTAGTTCCTGCAGTTCGGGCGATCCAGCAGAGGAAGAGAGGCTCTCGTCGTGGAGGAAGGTTTGAGTTAATGCACTACCCAGGGATGAAACCAGCCGCGGTGCTGCCCGACAAATAAAAGGTACGCTCCTTTAAATCGCGGTCCGGGTGGACTGGTGCCTGGCTATCCGGCCTCCAAGTACATGGTACTGGCGATTCAACCAAGGCAAGTCCGGGAAGGCGATTGGCAAACTGGTTGGCCCCATCAGCTTTAGGGAAGAAGGCTCTTTCGGATGAAGATCTTCTCTCGTTGTGTGGAGAAAAGTGGTGGGACGCTGCAGCAGGGCTTCACCGGTGGTTCAGTCGTTGCAAATATCGTTGGCTTCTCTCCTCTTCGGCTTCTTAGTTCCAGTGGCGACGTCTTGCTCTTCCAGTCCTCAGGACACTGCTTTTATGCAAAAAGATCCCCATTCATACAGCCTAGCTGTCACTCGGACAGTGGAGTGGTCATATTGGCGGGAGACCCTCCAGCCTATTAGGATAAGAGTGCGACATGGGTTGCCGAGGCAACCCTGTCCAGGGGTCCTACTCCTCCTCACACACAATGGACCCACCCCAGACTCAGTGGCACTGAAAGGAGGGCTTCTTGGCAGAAACCCGCCAAAAGGACCGACTAAGGATCCTCGACCTGGGTTAGGAGTTTAGAGAAAGACACGAGAAAGAAGTTATCCGGAGTAAAGTTAATATTAAAACTACACCGGCGGTATGTTAGAGGCTTTCAGAAAATGTGGTAGCCTCGAACAATGGGAAAATCCCATAGCAAAATATTCGCGGTCGAATATTTACGGTAGTAACCACTGCCACCAGCCAGAAACTTTGAGAGGGCCTGTACGGTACCCTCGTGAAAATGAACATAAGGGAAAAACTATTAACCCTTTCCAGTACCTCCATAGTAAAATGGGTTGTACTGGTTTAGTGCCTAAAAATTGACTAGTAAAGTCAATTGGGACTTTACATGCCCTGGGAGACAGTAGTCAGTCCCAAGGTATGGAGTCTATGTTTGGGGGTCACTACGACACACCTGTGTCACTGCACAGAGGGTGCTCTGTAACACATGTGAAGATGGTTCCTATGGAGGTGAGAAAAACCCCATAGAAATTAAACACAGAAATAGCCTATACACACCAAAAATGCCTAAGAGTGGGGGAAAAAAAAGTCTCACTCTTAGCAGGAGAAAAAAAAAACCCTTCAAATCCAGCAAAGCTGCTGGGGGGGGGGGGGGGGGGGGGGTCTCTATAGGTAAGGGAAATTAGCCATAGAATGAGAATTCTCCCTAACTTGTTCTATTTTCCAGTGTGTTAAGAAGGCCAATAATAAATAACTATTTTTTAGCTCATTGAATACTTGACTGTCTAATTGAATTATTGTGTGCCATACAGTGTGAACTCATTGAGGGCCCCTGACGCCACTCTCCTGGGAATAGCATTGACTGCTGCTATTTCAACCTTGACTGGGTTTTAGCCAACCTCTCAAAGTTCCCTATTCACTATACCTAGGGTGGCCTCCTAAAATCTGTACACCAGGCCATTATTATTCAGTGTAAATGTGTATGCATTTTGGGAAAATATTTGTCTGATAATGCAAAACATTTTTCATTGTAACACACACCTTAGTTTTGATCAATTGTCGGTTTGAATGGGAACTCTGACATTACTGAAGTCTCATCTCCTAGACTGTTCAGTCAGTCTTTTCGTTATCATTTATTTTCACCTTATATCCTCACATTGTGGTGGCTGCCACGACGGCGCTCCTATCAGGGTTTCCCGGGTAGACTTCTGCAGGGTGGTGACCTGTATGTCCGACCACACTTTAACGGCGTTGACAGGGATTGTGCTGCAGACTCCAGAGTTGACGAGGCAGTTGTATGTAACCTGTTTGCGTAAGGTCAATGTCTCCTGTGGTAAGTGTTGTCATCAGGAACTTGCCTCTGCCAAGTTTTGGTTATATAGGTTAGGGAGAATTCTCATAAATGTGCTAATTCCCTTCACCTTAGAGATCCCCAGCAACTTTGCTGGATTTTGAGGACTTGATTTATTTACCTGGATAGTGTGTGAGCCTTTCTTCCCACTCTCTCATGTATTTTGATGTGTGTTTTACTCTTGTGTTAATTGATTATGAATGTTTAGACAACTTCATGTGCATCATCTTTTCATTTGTGTCACAAAGCACCCTCAGTGCAGTGAAACAGGGGAAGCCTTTTAGGCTGTCCCAAGGTTTAAATACCTTCTCTGAGATAAACTACTGTTTCCCAGAGAAAGTAAAGTGAAATTGTCTTTACTAGTCTTTCCAAATTCCTAGACCCAGCACACATATCTTATCATAGAGTGCTGGAGGGGTTACTTAGTATCCCCTATGTCTAGAAACTCATAGCAGTCAAATACTACCTTTTCCTCTCGAAATAGCTGGTGGCAGTGGTTTTGGCAGTGGTTTTACAACAAACTACCATGATTTTTCCCGACCGCGAACACCGGTAGCGTTAACTAGCGGGAGCCATGTTTTTCAAGATGGCATCTGAGCCGCCTTTGTTTAAAAAGGTCCCTGGTCGTCTTTTTTCGCCATTTCTTTTTGGAAAGGTCCTTCTAGAGTGCTTCAGGACTGAAGACCGCCTCAGGCGCCGGAGTGTCTGGGGTGGGCAGGAAATGAGGGAGGTGCCCGAAACTCCCTGTGCTTAGTCTCCTAGGAGACCCAAATGCACTCTGGCGTGATTGGCTGGCTGACTGTCCGGCAAGGACAGCCAACCTGCTGGGTGAGTGGCAGCTAGGCTGGAATGAAAGGGAAGAAACTGGATAAAAGGCGAGCCTCTTGGCTTGGAAGGCAGAGTAGACCACTGGAACGAAAGAACCAAAGACTAGCTGGAAGAGGGTGGCTGCTGCAACTCCTGGACCGTTGGTTTGCCTGGTAAAGCCCTGCTGCAGGGCCAGATCGCCAAGTTCATCTCGACAGAGAAGCCCCTTCAAGGACGACTTCTTCCTTTGAGTTGGTGGGACCAATCAACTAGTAAGCCACCTGGATACCATTCTCTGAGCTGGTTAGGATTAACCAGGGAGAAGGACACCAGGTTGTGTGCTTGAACAGCAGCAAGCGGAATCGAAGATTTCCCAATTTGCCAGCTTTGTGATCCGTCCCTGTGCAGTGCAGGAGTCCCCCAACGTCCTCCCTCTTGTCCCCACGACTGAAGCTCAGGAACAGCGAGATCTGCAGGAACTGACAGGAACAGACGTCTTTAGCTGAATCTTTTTCAGCATTGTAAGGTACTGTGAAAACCCGACCGAGAGACCTTACCTCTCACTGCGAAAGTGCTTGAAACTTTGGCAACTTGCAGGCCTAGTCAGCTTGTAACCCAACATATGAATCTTTCTTTTAGGAACTACTTCTGAGAACTTTGGCAAAGACTTTTCTGTTTAACTTCCAGAACTGCTTTATCCCATACAAGACTTTAGCCCATTGACTTTGGCCTAACCTATTGCATCGAATCAACTCCAATTATTTGCACTGTTTAAGAGTAACTGTAATATTCGTTTTATTAACTTCTGCCTTTTTGCTCTTACTTCAAATGCTCTGAATGTCATTTTGCTCCTCCTTCAAAGTAGTTAAAATGCCTCAGAACCTGACATTGTGAAGTACTAAAGTATATTTTTGTGTGATATAGATTGCCTCGCTCTAGTCAATGTTTTTTAACTGACTGAAATAAATTATTAAGTGCTTTACCAAGAAACCTTGAGTATAAGAGTCTATTTGAATACTTGTAATTATAGGCCTCTGTGTAACATCCTTACAGCTCACATTCCCTCTTGAGATAAGCCTGGCTGCTCAGCAACGCTACCACAAAACTGTGTAGTACAGACTTATACCAAAGGTTGGTTTTGCTTACACCTGTAGTCCTAGTTGTGTGTAGTGGTCCCAAAGGGTACTACATACACACTTTGCCCAACGTAGTATTGCTTTGTAATCTATACACAGCATGCAAATCTATGCAAGATCCAATGCTGGATAAGGAATAAATTACTTACCTGTAACTCCTGTTCTCCAGCATTGGTATCTTTCATAGATTCACATGCGACCCTCACGTATAACCCTCAAGCTCTTCTACAGTTTCTTGGCTCATACTGCCAATTTACGTGCGCTTACCAAAATCTGAAAATGGCTTCTAGGGGTGGAGCTAGGGAGCCTTTCCTATTGCTTAAGGGCATGATGACCCAAAATGACTGATAGGGCACTAAAATGACTGAAGTTTTCAGTTTAAAAATAAACTGTTCAATGTTACAGAGGATTTCCAGCCAGACGACGGGGAATATTCACAGCATATGAATCTATGAAAAATACAATGCTGGAGAATATAGCTATTGGAGTAATATAAGGTTAGTTACACAATTTAAAGAGGGTAGATTGAAAGAAGTATACCAGGGACAGCCACAGCCCTTATAATCACTAGATGATGCATTCTGTGAATGTCTGGTTGCCTTAAGTGCCGTGGGTGCCTCAGTCACCTACTACTGGCACATGAAAATTATTTCTGATCCAAAACAATGTCAGTTAACATTTCAGAAGTTGCATTATCTGTAATAGGAAAGTATTACATTTTAAGACCTGAAAAGCTTTGATATTTGAGGTGATAAGGTACAATACAAGAACAAAAAACAAAAATGATTATCCGAGAAACACATGCCAAGCTGTACAACCATTCAAAGGAAATGAAGCAATAGCTTTAAAGTTGAATTGAAAATTAGGAATGGTTCTTGGTCCGATTAGTATAGTATTAATCAAGTGAATACCAAATACTAGAAAGATGTGGTAAAATCTCTGATATGTCCCAGTACTTGCCTTCTGTATCCAGGTCCACAGCCAGGTTCTGAAAGATGTCCATATGGGCGGAATGGGTGATTGTGCTCATGGATGGAGTGCTTCCCTTGTTGTGTATGTGCGCAATAGCCTGTGTTCCCACATACAACACCAAGGCATTTATAAGCTGAATGTTGTATCGATTTCCCGGTTCATTGGATACCTAGGCAGACAAACCGTTACATCAAGGGTAAAGCAATGACAACATCAAAGCAGAAACAACAGATGCTATCAAAAGTCACTTGAGCTAAGAAAGACAAAAAAAGAGAAAAAGAAAAACACCTCCATGGAGATTCCGGAACTCTTAACTTGTGCACTCCCCCTCTTGCATAACTGGTCTAGTCAGCCTGCATCTCAGGCTGAACTGCAAACACATTTTTACAAAAGAAAGACAAATTACTTACCATTAATGTTGTATAGATCACACCGATTCCTCATCTTGATAGATATTCCCCTCCGTGCCAGGTGTAACACTGACAGGGGGTGTTTTACGGCTCGACTTCGTCTCCTTGACCATCATGCCTCGACTACGGATTTGAATTTGGCACCCAGAATTAACGGCATGCACTATGCCCTCACCTCAGTTCCACATCCACCCCCCCCACAACCCATGCTCAGTAGCGCAGAGAAACAGTTCCCTTAACAAGGAAATAAAAATAGGTAGCAAAAAATAAAGCCTTTTGTTAAGCAAGATTGTGTGCAGTATCCTTTGGAAGACTACAGCAACCTTGACCTCCTGGTAATAAGAACCCAACCTTTGGTACAAGTCTGTACTGCACAGGTTGGTAGTGTGGCTGAGCAGCCAGGCTTATCTCAACAGGGGTCAATGTGAGCAGTAGGGTTGTAACACAGTTTCACAGTGACAGTTAATTCAAAAAACACTTAAACTCAAGGTTCCTCGATTGAACAATTACTAATTTAACAGTCAGTTATATAAGCCTTCTTCAGAAGGGAGCAACACATGTAACATTTACAATATACTTCAAAACACACTTTCTCTAAATCAGATGATACCCATTGGGGATGTCACACAGACACTTCCTACACCCTCAGGTGACTTAAATAGCTAGGACACGGTTGACTGATTTATCACTGGTGCATTTAGAGCAATACTGAGTTTGTGGCAAAGGTTAGATATGGAAATAAAACAAAGGTTAACAAATAATTCCTAAACAGGTATGTACTTTTTAAACCTTCCTGGGGGAAAGGTAAAGGCACAGAGTCAGAGGTAAGAACTCACTAACATTCCCTCTGTCCTCATCCTTCTTGATCTCTCCTCTGCTTTCAGCATGGTCAGCCACACCACCATGCTCAAACGGCTCAGCAACAACCTGGGTATCACCGATCAGGCTCTGGCCTGGCTGACCTCTTTCCTCTCTCATCGACCCTCCCAGTTACAACTTGGGTCCTTCCTATCTTCCATCTCCCTTTCCACCTGTGGTGTTCTCCAGGGGTCTAACCTCTCGTCCTGGCTTTTCAACCAATACCTGGCAACTCTCGCCTACTGCATTCCCATTTTCTGCTCTAATTTTCAGTGCTATGCTGATGACATCCAACTTATTTTCAGGCTTCCTTCTGCCACCTCCTCTCCTTCCCTCAGCTCAGACTGCCTAATCGCCATTCAAAATTGGTGTGCCGCCAACGATCTCTGTCTAAACACCAACAAGACTGAGAGCCTCCTCATTGGTACACCTTCACCATCCTTTCCCCTCACCCTCTGGCCGGCCTCCCTTGGCCCTCCTCCTACCCATACCTGCGAGGCGAAGAACCTTGGGGTCATCTTTGACTCCACTTTTCTTCTCTGCACACATCTCTGACATCTCTAAAAAGTCAAACTTCTTACTCTTACTACAACTCCTCAGAGGTACTCTGCCTTTCCTCTCCTTCTATAAGAAGCTTACCGTCTCCCAAGCTCTGGTTCTCTCTAGGCTGGACTACTGTAACAGCCTCTTTCTAAATCTACCTGCCTCTACACTCTGCCCTTTACAACTATTCCAGGACAGGACTGCGAGACTTGTCCCTGGCCTTAAACCCTGGGATCGTATCTCTGCAGCTCTGAAATCAGTTCATTGGCTCCCAGTGGATGCAAGGATTACATTTAAAACCCTCTGCATTGTACAAAAGGCTTTCTGGAGCCTGGGTCCAAAATACCTTCAACTATCCCTCTGTAAATACCCCCCCTCTCGAGCCCTTTGCTCCTCTACTTCTAACTCTCCCAGGGTCAGTTTTTCATAGAAATGAGCTGGGGGTAGATCTCGTTCTTCGGCTGGGGCCTCCCTTTGGCACAGCCTCTTGAAACTTGAGGAGAACCATCTCCGGTTCCGGAAGCACTTCAAGACCTTCCTCTTCGCTTCTGCCTTTGCCCCTCTTCTCCCCTGCTGATCTGTTTTCTCTCTCGGCACTGTGCACCTGGCCACCCCCAGTCCTTTGGGCCCAGGTACCTGCTCACCGTACCACCCCTTGCACTGCGGTCTGCATCTGTACCCATAGAGTCTCCTACACACTTCTCTTCTGCACTTATCAGATACACTCAGCACTTACCACTTGCTGGCTGCACTACCACCTTTATTTATTCTACTATTTATTTTTACTGTTCCCTCTTCTGATCCACCCTTTCCACCTCTCCCCCTTTCCATGCACTTCCCCCTTTCACTTTCCCATGCACTTGCGCATTCTCAATGTCACTGGGCCTAGTAAGATCATTGTTTTTGTTCTCCCCTCCCTTTGTCTGGTCGCGCTTTGAAACACTTGTGTACGAGCGCGATATAAATAAAATATATCATAAGAAGAGTCTCTCAGGGAGCCAAGACAGCGAATGTCAGTTGAACAAAGTCTAGGGTAGCTGAAGATCTTCTTTGCAGGTAAGTAAAAGTCTTGCACAATGTTTTTAGAAAGGTTTGCAGGAAGAAGCTTTACTTGAAGGGCCACAAGCTAGCAGGCTTGTGAGGGGCAAAACTGTAAGCAACTTTGCAAGGGGAACTAAGACAAGTCTTAACCGAGAGCAAGTAAGGCTACACAACAAGAGGCAAGTCCTCCTAGGTTTACAGTATCTTTGGTCAGAAGAAATGGTTCCAGCTGGCTTCAGTTCATGTACAGTTCTGCTGATCCTGGTGTTCCTGAGCCTCAGTCGTGGGGACAAGAGGGATGCTGTCTGGGGACTCCTGCACTGCAATGGGAAGGTCAGCGTCAGCAATGGGCAAACTTCAAATCAGCGGCACTTCGCGGTTTCAGCTCCTTGTGTCCGACAGCAAATAGCAACACTGCAGTTCTCGGTTACCACTTCAGACGCTCCTCGTATCTGGGGTCCAGCACTGTTGAGGTGGCTAAGGCTTGGTCAGTCCTGCTTCAGGGAAGTCCGGAGGATCTTCCTGGCGCTCGCGTCTGACTTAAAAGCGATCCACTCGATATGGTGTTCCTCTCCCTGGCCATTCGGTTCCAGCAACAGAAGTACAGCCATCTCTGAGAGGATGTCCAAACGAGTTCACTTTGGGGTTGATTGGCCCCACCAACCCAAAGGGAGAAGTCATTCTTGCAGGGCTTCTCTAGTCGAAACTGATTCGGAGATTCAGCACAGCAGTAGGGATTCACCGGGCAAACCAATGGTCCAAGTTCTTCTTCGGATTCCTTCGTCCAGTGGTCGACTCTGCCGCCTTCCAAGCCAAAAGCCTCGCCTTTTATGCAGGTTTCTCCCATTCATTCCAGCCTAGCAGTCATTCACACAGCAGGGTGGCTGTCCTTGCCGGACAGCTAACCGGCCAATCACCTTTGGGGGCATTCGTGTAACAAAGGGATTTAAGCACAGGGAGTTTCGGGCTCCTCCCTTCCTAGAAGCGGGCTTCACTCGTGAATCCCGCCAAAGGCAAAACAAACCGAAGGACCAAACCTGGATTGGCGTGCAGAGAATCTCAAGGAGGACCTTTCTGACAAGACGAGAAATGGCGAAAAAAGAAGAGCGGGCCATTTTGACAAAATGGGCACTCATGGGTGCCTTATTGCAGCTGAGAACGCAGCCGTTGTAAAAACACATAATGGTAGTAAAAAGTAAACCACTGCCATCAGCCATTAATTGCAGAACTGATAACAAAAATGTTACAAGAGAAACTACACTAAGGGGATATTACTAAGTAACCCCTCCAGCAGCCTATGTAATATGGTGTGTGCTGGGTCTAGAAAGTTGCAAAATGTAAGTAAAGTCAATTTCACTTCACTGCTCTTGGAAACAGTAGTTCATCCCAGAGAAGGTATTTAAACCTTTGGGAAATCTGAAAGACTTCCCTGTGCCACTGCAATGAGTGTGCTGGGGGTCACAATGTAAAAAGATAATGCCTAAGGGGTTTGTCAAGACTCCAAAAGAAACAGTCTAAATCACAGAAAAATTACATGAGAGAGTGGGAAAAAGGTCTCACTCTCTCCAGGTTAGAAAGTAAAAGTCCTAAAGTCCAGCAAAATAACTGGTGGTCTCTAGGATAGAGAGGAATTAGCACATTTCTGAGAATTCTCTTCAACAACTTTTTATTTCTTTCCTTTTTTTGGGTGAGGAACTAAATAGATCAACTATTCAAATAAAATTCTAAGCTATTAACTATTTTTGCACAACTGCGCAAACTACTCTTGAATCACTCGCCAACAGGAAGGGCCCAGATGCTTGCAGAGAAGAGAGCCAAGAGGAATCTGTGAGAAGAATCCATAAAAAGAAAGCTCATTCTCAGTAATTGTCCTTCAATGCATTTCATTCTCCCATTGATTCCTTATCTTGAGTGAAGCACGCTGAAAGCTCTAAACCAAAAAGCTCTAAAACCGCCCTACCAAAATGAATATCAATGCTCCAGGCCAGATCAAGACTAATCCTTTGCAAAAGTAAGGAAGCCCACGCGGCAACATGACCAATATCTTTCACTGGCACCCACCTCAGCAAGGCCAAAGAGGCAGATGCCCTTCTAGTAGAGTGCATCCTGCCACATCACCTTCACATCCCTTGCAAAGCATTCTGCTAAACAAAGCACATTCCAACTGGAAATTGCTTAGTCACGGCTCGACTGTTTGGAAAGATTTTCATTTTGCTGCGTTCCTCTCAAACTTCTATGGGACACCCTTTATTTATGCTCTGTTTTGCTTGTAGCCCTGATCTTTTGGAGGTAAGTAAAACCGCCTGCTTCTAAAAAAATTCCCTTTCATTCCCTTGCTTTGTGCTCATTAAACTGATCAGTCCATAAAGCCATCAATAATGGAACTAATTCGTTTAGTGGATTTTTTTTTTTTTGTTTAAGCGGCACATTCGTATTGGTCTTAAAAGGGCATGTCCATCACATTTGACTGAACATCCATCCTGAAGTTAATGGCCTTCAGTCAGCCTTGGTGTCGGAAGGACACTCCATCTGGTGGAAGAGTAGTTTCTCACCTGTAACTCCATTTCTCCAGCGTTGGGGTACATTCACAGCATGTGAATCCATGAAAGACGTCAGGCTAAGAACCTCGGTCACTTTAACCTAGCATTTTCCTATGGAAAACTTAGACACTTTAGTGTCCTATCAATCTGCTTTTTGGGTGCTTTAGTCCCCACCAATAGGACCTAGGTTATAAATAGCCCCACCCCCACAACTTCCCTTCAGATTTTAACCTCCAAACTAGAGGAACCCAACCCAGGTTTGCCTGCAGGGGCGGTCAGAGGGCGCATGTGAATCCATGAAAGATACCAACGCTGGAGAAATGGAGTTACAGGTAAGAAACTACTCCAGCATTGTATCTTTCATGGATTCACATGCTGTGAATACATTACATAGCAGTACCAAACATGCATGGTGGAGTGTAAAGGCAAACCAATACAGAAACACAATCACAGACATGAGATCAATAAACCCATATAGTGATCAAGTTCAAAAATGGAAACACCCCGAAGCTGCGGGGCTTACCTTATTGAAATAGGCGTTGCAGGACTGTCCGTCCAACCTGCACATCCTCACCATGCTGCTGCCCCAGACAGTAATGCCGGAGAAAGGTATGCGGCACCGCCCAGGAGGCCACCTGGCAAATGTCCACCAGCGGAATCCCAGACCATAATGCGGCAGACAAAGCCGTAGATCTCGTTGAGTGTGCCTTCGGAGTCCTTCCCAAAGGCTTTCCAGCTTTAGTGTGGCAGAACGAAATCGCAGAGGACACCCAACAAGACAGTCCCTGTTTGGAGATTGCCCGTCCCTTGATAGACTGCCCATAAGCCACAAGACATGCATTACTTACCGTAATAGCATTTCTGATGATTGTATCTGCTTAGATTCACATGCTGTGCATATGGTCCGACATCCAGTGGTAACCGCAGAGTATTGCATCTTGTCTTTCGGGGACCGAAAGTGGACGTCGGCATAGGCGTGTCCGTAACACTATCCCTATCGTGACGTGTAGTGTACCCAAAATCCCTCACGCGCCGATGTCCCTCCGATTGTATTTTTTCTGCCATGAGGGAGCCCAAGGCTATTGTGAGTGAGTACATAAAGAGAGAAAGTAGTAAGACTTCTATGTTCCTTCCACCCCGAGCGGGGAGGTAGGGAGGGCGCATATGAATCTAAGCAGATACAATAATCAGAAATGCTATTACAGTAAGTAATGCATGTCTTCTGATGCTTGTTAATCTGCTTAGAATCACATGCTGTGCAGAGACTAGCGAGCAGTACCCTGAGTTGGAGGTGGGTTGTGAGAAGGAACAGTAGAGAAAAGATGTCTTAATACTGCTTGTCCCACCTGAGAATCAGACCTAGAATGAGTGTCTAGGCAATAGTGCTTTGTAAATATGTATACAAAACTCCAGGTTGCCGCTTTGCAAATGGACTCAAGGGGAACATTTGCAATGAATGCTATGGATGCCCCAGTACCTCGAGTCGAATGTGCTTTAGGCTTTTTAGGGCAGTTCTCTCCAAGCAAGAGAGAAACAGTGTGATGCATTTGACAATCCACCTTGATATAGCTGATTTAGAGATAGGATCCCTCTTCTCTACCAGCTGCCACTGAATCGAAGAATTGCTTCGTCTTCCTCAGTGGTTTAGTTCTTTCCAGGTAGAACATGACTACCCTGCGCACATCAGTGTGTGTAGGCTTCTTTCGGCCATGTTAGTAGGGTTCTGGAAGAAAGTGGGTAGTTCGATTGATTGGTTCACATGGAACTTTGATAAATTTAGGCGCAGATCTGGGGTGAGTGCGCAGAACTAACTTATCCCTGTGGACTGTCACAAAAGGGCCTAGAACAGAAAATTCAGAGTTTGTGGGCATGGGTGCGGGTAGTTTTACTTGTGGAGAGAGGGACATTTCCATATGAGCGAACCAGGGTTGGCAGGCCCACATGGGGGTTATCAATATCATGGTGACTGGTTCCTGGTGCTTCTTGTGCACTATCTTTTTGAGAAGGGGAGTTGGGGGGGGGGGGGGGGGGGGGGACCGTAGACAAATTTCACTGACCATGTTATCCAGAGACCGTTCCCCTTGGATCGGTTCTGGGGGTACCTGGAGGCATAGTCCTAGCATTGGGCGTTCTCCTGAGTTGCGAACAGGTCGATCTCTGGGAAACCCCATTCTGCGAAGACGTTGGACACAATGTCTTCATGCAGCCGCCATTCGTATTCTTCGGGCAGAGGAAAATCTCTGCCGAGTACGTCTGCCAGAAGATTGAATTCCCCTGGAACATGTTGCGACAACAAACATCTTGTGTTTGAGAGCCCATATCCAAATGTTTTGGGACAGCTTGGATAGCCCTGGAGAGCGAGTGCCCCCATGTTTGTTTCGGTAGTACATCACTGTAGTGCTGTCCGTTAGAACCAGCACTGTCTTCCCTTGCAGTTGAACCTGAAAGGCTTTCAAAGCCTTGAAAACCGCTAATAACTCCAGTAGGTTTATATGGTTGGACGCTACTTGAGGAGACCAAACTCTGTGTGCTGTCTGCTGAAGCGGATGAGCTCCCCACCCTGTCAGAGATGCGTCTGTAGTGAGAGTGGCTTCCACTGCAGGGGTGGTGAAGGTCATCCCCTTCAAGAGGTTTTCTCTTGACCACCACTGCAGAGAGAACAAAGGATGGCGAGAAAACTACCAGATCTTCCCATTGTCCGCTGGCCTGACACCACTGGCTGTTAAGCCACTCCTGCATGGGACGCATGCACAATATGGTTACATATTGAGGGATCTGAAAAAGCATGATCTGAACTCTCGTTGGAAGGGAAGACGAGACCATCCTTCGTCCGAATTATAGCTCCCAGAAATGGTTTTATTTGACTGGGGACTAAACTGGATTTCTTTTCGTTGATTGAGAAGCTTATACTGAAGAGGAGATCTATTGTTTTTTGGGTGAAAAACATGCGTCGAACAAGTCCCGTGTAATGAGCCAGTCGTCGAGGTAAGGGTAAACTGGGACTGATAGTCTGCGCAGGTGTGCTGCTGCCAGTGCCAGGACTTTGGTAAACACCCTCGGTGCCGAGGCGATGCCGAAGGGGAGCACCTTGAATTGGTAATGTCTGTCCTGGATCATAAACCTTAGGTATTTCCTGTGCGCTGGCAACATTGAAATATGAAAGTATGCATCTTTCATTGACCCGTCCACGGAAAACGCATCCCCCTACAGACTGCTGGCAAACTCCCTGCACTGTTTGTTCTTCATCGTTGCAAAGAGATCCAAGGGAGGACGTCCCCACTTCCGGAAGATTATGGACACCTGTTGCTCCTTCAGCTGCCATTCGTGCAGCTGACCTACATCCTTGCTGAGTGCATCTGCCTGCACATTCAACACTCCCGGCAGATGAAAAGCCACAATGCCAATGTCGTGCAACAGAGCCTAATGCCAAAGTTCCTGTGCTTCGTTCGACAGCACCCTGGAATGCGTGCCCCCCTGCTTACTGAGATAAAACATCGTGGTGGTATTGTCTGTTAACACCCTCACCACCGAACCGCGTATGCACGGTAAGGCCCAATGAACCGCTCTCAACTCGAGGACATTTATGTGGAACCGAGCCTCCACTTGAGACAACCGGCCTTGGACTTAGGAGCCACCGAGATGTGCCGCGCACCCTGTCTGAGAGGCATCCGCCACAATCGTAAATTGGAACTCCGGTTCCAGCAACCGCATGCCCCGAACCAGATTGTCCGAGCTCTGCCACCAGCGAAGAGCTTCCACCAGAGCTCTGTCAATCACCAATTTGTCTGACTCTGAGCCCACAGGTCCACGAGGAACTCTTGCACCGGCCTCATGAAGAGACGACAGTTTGGCAACAGCGGAATGCAGGACACCATGGCCCCCTGCAGCGACATATAGGTCTGGACCGACACCCTTGCTTGCTTGCTTTGTTTTTATTATTTGTAAAGCGCACCTAACCCGTGGGTTGCAGGGCACAAGCAACAAGAGGAGTGTACAACTTAGGTTACAGAATACGCAATAAATGAATTCAATTGGGTTACAGTGTTGGAAGCATCAAACATTTCGGCCAATACATCAAAGTATAATTTAAAAGTGAATATACATAGTTTACAGGTTGTAGATATATCTAAGCATAGAGGTGAGAAGATATACGATTTATACACATTTTACAATAGGCGCAGCAGTGGATGTGGTTAAATGTCTTATCATTAAGTATCGTGTTCCTTGATCCAGCGGATGGTATTGGATCTAAATTGTAGGTAGGGAAGGTCTTCCCTAAGCGATGGTGGTAAGGAATTCCAAAATTGTGCTGCTTTAACAGGAAAGCTGTTCCCTCCAGCCATAGTACGTTTGAATCTTGGGACAAGGAGGAGGTTTGAGTTGGCCCTTCTAGGGGGGCGGCAGGAAGTCGGTCTGGTGAATCTTGTTAAATATTGCGGGGCGGCTTGGTGTAAGTTTTTATGGGTCAGAGAGACCGATTTAAGGAAAATGTTTGTAGAGAGCCAATTATACGATCTTCCAGTCTCTGAGATATGTGCTTTCCTCAGGAGGCTTAGGGCTGCTCTTAAGGCATTGTTCTGCAGGATTTGGATTTTATTTGTAATATATTTGTTGCTGCCTACGTAGAGTGTTGCAATAATCCAACTTGGATAGGATCAATGCTCTGGCTATAGTGATGCAGTTGTTTGGTGAGAGGAATGGTTTAGATGCTCTAATGAGTTTACATGTATAAGATGTAGCGGAGGCCATGGCATTGACTTGTTTTTTGAAAGTGAGTGTTGAGTCTAAAGAGAATCCTAAGGTTTTGACATCCTTGGCTATGGTAATGATATTATTGTCAATGACAAAAGAGGAATAGTTTTGACCTAATTTGTTGAGGTTAGGTGTAGTGCCTAAGACGAGGAGTTCAGTCTTGTCATCATTCAGGCATAGACCATGAGAGGCCAACCATGCCTGGATGATGAGGTACACACGATTTACAAAGGCCAAATCCTTGTCATAATCCCCATGTCAACGGGATGAGGATCTGGGCATCATCGGAATAGGTAGTGTAGGTCATACCCCGGCCATGTAGATCATCGAAAAGGGGCTTTTTTGAAGATGTTCTACAGGGTAGGGGATACGCAAAAACCCTGTGGCACACCACAGCTGATGGGCATGGGGTCAGCGGCTGCTGACGGGGAAAAGACTTGCATAGTGCGGTTATTGAGGAAGAACTGGATCCATTCAGTTGCCTCCTGGGAGAAATGGGCTGCCGACTAAGTGTGTGCAGAGGATCTCATGGGTGACTAAGTCAAATGCAGCTGAGAGATCGAGAAGTAACAGAAGTGCTGTCTTGCCCTCAGCTCATCTATCTGTGCCTTTAGATCTATAAGCGCAGTCTCAGTCCCGTGTTGAGGTCTGAAACCTGACTGTCGGACTCCTAGAAGGTGGTTAAGTTCAAGGTAGTGTTGAATTTGTTGGTATGCTATTTTATCAAGGATTTTGAGAAATGGCACTGTAGTGATAGGATGGTAGTTCGTGGGGATGGCAGGATCTAGATTAGGTTTTTTAAGGAGTGGGAGGACCCAGGATTGTTTCAGGTTGTTCGGTATGGTACCGGCTGTGAAGGATACGTTTATTAGTTTCGTAATAAATGGTGAGAGTTCTCTTGCTGCATCTTTTATCAGTTGTGCAGGGCATAGGTCTCCATGGCAGTTCAAGGTTTGAGCGCAAATATAACTTTTTCAACCTCTTTAGTAGAAACTTTGCTGAAGTTGAAGAGGGGGTGGGCACGGGAGGTGACCAGGTAGGTTGAGGAGTAGAGCTGGTGTTGCTCAGTTTGGGGGTAGAGAGAAGGGAGTCTTTTGTTGCCAATTTTAGTTTGCAAGGAAGTTATTTCATTAGC
The DNA here is from genome assembly GCF_040938575.1 of Ambystoma mexicanum. Lineage (NCBI taxonomy): Eukaryota > Metazoa > Chordata > Amphibia > Caudata > Ambystomatidae > Ambystoma > Ambystoma mexicanum. Next base: position 991,678,590 of record NC_090921.1, read on the forward strand.
AAGAGCTTTTTGAATATCTGTGCACCAGTTTTTGTCCTTGATGCAAGAGTCAGGCGGCTGGACGGGAGTTTCTATTTCTTTCAGTATTGAGAAGAGCTCTTTAGTGTTGGACTTTGCTTGAGAGATTCGAAGGCTGTATGAGGTTTTGCGAGGATAATTTATTTTTTGTACTGGGAGGCTAGATTACTTAGGTTTATTTTATTAATTTCAGATGGATCTGATCTCCAGATTTTTTCGTAACGTCGTTTCTCCTGTCTGATAGCCTTACGGTGAGGAGAGAACCAATTGTTCACATGTTTGCAGGGTTTGCTCTTTCTCACTTTAAGAGGTGCTATGGCATCAAGGGAGGATAACATTACTTTATTATAGAGATTCACAATAGTTGAGGGATCCATATGTTTAGGAATAGCGTTAAGAGTAGGAAGGATCATAGGCATAATGTTTTCAGGAGTGATTTTTCTCTTAGTTTTGGCTGGGACAGCTGGAGCTATGCTGTTAGGTTGCAGCGATGGTGTGGGCTCTAGGGAGAATGTGATCAGGTGATGATCAGACCATGGCTGTGGGATTATGGATGAGACTGAGTGGGCAGTTATGCACAGCTAACCAGTCCAAAGTTCTACCTTTGATATGGGTAGGAGCTGTGATTTTCTGAGTGAAGCCTAGTTCCTCTAGGGTGTTGTTGATTATAATAGCATTGGGGTCTAAGGGGTCATTAAGACCAAGGTTAAAAATCCCCTAATGTGATGCATTGAGAGGAGTTCTTGAGATTATGTGAAATAATATTTGTTAAGTCATCTTCAAAAGATCCTAATGGACCAGGAGGTCTGTATATTCGGTGAATGGATGCAGTTTGCGTATTGGATAAGGTTAACTTAGCCGTTAAGGATTCACAGGAACTTACGTTATGTAGTGGCGAGAGATTCACTGATAAGTTAGTTTTGGCTATAAGAGCAAGGCCACCACCTCGAGAGGTAGTGCGGTCGAGTCTTCGAACGGTATAGTCATCTGGCACAGCTAGCATAATTGCTGGGCCGGCTGCTGGGTGGAGCCAGGATTCAGTGACAGCTAAGAGGTCTAAGGTTTCGTTGTGTAGCAAGTCAGCTATATCGGTAGCATGGGCTACCATAGAGCGTGCGTTTATAAGCGCAGCTCTCATTCCAGGCTGGGCTGGTTTCAAGGTTGCGAATTGTGTTTTAGGTTTGCATTTCAGGGGCACGATAGGTTCACGGAAGAGTCTGCTGTTAAGTTGAAGTGGGTGCTGGTGATGGCTTGAATTACGCAGGCTGCGAGCGGCATTACTGTGCGCTAGATTGGTTAGAGGGTCATAGAGCCTAGGTAGTCTGGCGCGTAGTTTAAGATTCCTCTGTGAAACAGTGCATGGTACAGTAATCATGGCAGCCTGTTTGAGGACATACTGCGCTGGCGCCGGTGGGGCTGTATTAATGGGCATGGTGTAGTCCTGTAGGCTAGTAATGTATAGCAGAGTTCTTAGTAGAACAGTGTATAGCATTGGGAAATACATTGTAGACAGCAAACTGGTAAGGAGCCAAGCAAAGTATTGGGGATGTCTGTGCATAATAACATAGGTGTAACACAAGGCAAGTGTAGAGACCAAATGCTAATCAGTGGAGTCTAGGCGAGTAACGCACAAGGTGCAGAAGCAGTCTAGTGCTAGTAGCGTCTAAGGAAATTCAGATTTGGGTATCTGGCACATTTAGGGCACATGGAACACTGCAGCAGAAGCTAAACAGGTACCGCCTCAGGTAGGCTGTGCGTGGAGTATTATAGCATGCAAGTGAGGCGAGATAGTAGGGGATGCTTCGAGGTGTACAGTAGGACTAGGTACAATACTAGTGAACAGAGTATACATATAGAATGCTGCTATATCTAGGCATGACTTCTATGTCTAGGCTTAAATACTAGGAGTGTTGATGTTAAAAACTGTATGCACGAGCAGTTAAACATCTAAATTCGATTTTTAGCAACCAGGGCAAAAACATAGGGTCAATTACAGTACGCACAAACAATGGATCATCTAAATTCATTTGATTTTTAGCAATCAGGGCTACAAGGTAATAAATATGCAGCAAAGAGGCAATAGTCAGGCAAGTTGCAGCAGTCTAAATGGAGTTAGTAAGAGGCAGTCTAGAAACAGTTTTAAATAGTCAAGCAGAATCTGGGATACTCTGGGTGCAATATGTTAAAGCAATGGCTGGTATGCTTGCGCCGATCTTCCACTCTGCCGCCCTTTTCAGGAGCTTCATGATCCTCTCGCCTAAGGGCTTCACAAGTCGCAGTTGAGTCCGAAACTCTGCCCCAAGAAACACCTTCCTCGGAAGGCGACAAAGGATTTCTCGAAGTTTATGGCGAAGCCTAGCCATTGCAACAGCTGTATGGTAGCACCAAGACTTTCCTGCGCCTCCCCTGGCGACTAGCCTCGCACCAGCCAGTCGTCCAGGTACGGGTATACGTGATGACCCTCTTGTTGGAGCCACACTGCCACTGGTGCCAGACATTTGGTAAACGTCCTGGGGGACAACTAACCCGAACGGGAGTACCCAAAACTGGTAATGATCTTCTACGACAAATCGCAGAAGCTTGCAGTGCCGTCGACGTATGGGAATGTGAAAGTATGCATCCTGAAAAAATCCAAAGACGCCAGAAACTTGTTCGGCAGTACCGACCGGCTAACTTCCTGAAGAGTGAGCATCTGTAACTTCAGGCGTTGCAGGGTCTTGTTCAATGCCCGAAGATCCAGTAGGGGTCGCCACTTGCTGCTGGGTTTCTTCACTACAAAGTAGTGGGAATAGACCCCTTGACTTCTCTCTGCCACCGGAACCAATTCTATAGCCCCTTTTCTGTAGCATAAAAACTATCTCCTGCCGTAGGATGGGAAGGTGAGGTTGCAAGGCATACACAGGAGGAATGGAAAATGGGGAACACGAAAGCCAGCGAGTGGCCCAGATGCACTGTGTCCAACACCTAACGGTCCAAAGTAATCTTGCACCACTCGTCCACGTGCATCGCCACCCTGCCCCCCCCCCCCCCCCCCCAGTAGATTGTTCTGAAGGCAGTCATTGTTGGGGCTTAGCCTGCCTCCCCTTAGAGGTGGAGGGCTGCGCACCCCTCTTCCGCTGGGCCTGAAAGTCTAGACTCTTCTGCGCCGATCTCGATACCCCTGGGAGGAATAACCAGACCGCCCGTAACCCCTGTCTCTGGTAGACTTGAACCGGGCATTACCCCAAGCCCCCCCCCCCCCGGAATGGTCGAAAGGAGTGAAAAGAGTCCCCACTCTGCAAAGCCCCCAATGACTTAGCAGTCTCAGTGTCTTCCTTCATCCCTTTGAGGGCCTCATCAATTTTCTCGCCAAACAACTGCTCCCTCTCATAGGGCATGTTGAGAACCTTATAATGCACCTCTGGGAGAAAGTCCATGCACTTAAGCCAGGCTTGGGGACGTAGCACTACCCCATTGTAAATCGGCTTAAAGCCGGACTCCGCTAGGTAAACAGCAATATTAATACTGTGATTGGAAGCTTCCTCCCCTTCACGCACCAAAAGCATGGCGGTCTTGCAGTGCTCCTCCGGCAGATGTTACTAAATAGGTGCTAGCCGATGCCACATCTCCCGATCATAGCGTGCCATGATCGCTAAGGAATTGGCCGCTTTCACCGTAGTCGCTCCAAGAGTCAAAACCTTCTTCCCGAAGGCATCGTGTCTCCTGGCTTCACTATCCGGAGGAGTAACACACTTGTGCCGACTCCTGGCTTTACGGCTGGCCGCCGCCGACACCACAGACTCAGGAGTGGGCTGCGACACTAAGCACTTCGGGGTAGAGGCCGGGGCCTTGAACTTTTTCTCCAGCCTCCCTTTGACAGCCGGTTCCGAAAAGGGATGCTGCATCGTGCGCATGCCCTCCTGCTACACTTGGTCCAAAATAGGACAGTCTCTTGCCCATGTGATTGAACAGGAAACACTCCTTCGGTTCTTCTTCAGGTGTTAGCCCAAATTCCACACATGGCGTGGAACGCCCCAACATCATCAGGCGGGGAAGGCTGTGCCGGACTCTAAGGTAGTTCCACCTCCCCGTCCGTATCCCAAGCATTGACCCTCGTCGGTGACGATTAACCAGTAGACAGGGTGTCCATAGGCACACTATCCGACTCAGATTCCGGCAGTTCACCCTCCTCAGGGAACGAACGTGGACGACAGTCACTAACCGGTCACGGCACCGGCAACCCAGCCGTGGCAGACGAACGCGGATCACCAGCAGCGTCCATGACAGGCCCCACCCACCGGGACCCCACTCAGCGGAGGCAACCTCACATCCAGCTGGCCTAAGAATGATTGCAGGGTGGACAGAACCTGGAGCGACAGCATAGACTGCCGGTTCAGCAGTGGGTAACTAGCAGGACCAGCACCCACACCCACCAACCTCGACGGTCCAACACTCTGTAGTCCCAAGGCCGATGGGCCCAACACCGGCTCCCGGTTGTCGTCCACCTCAGAGGACACCGAAAAAGCTGCTGTGTCCTGATGTAGACTGGTGTCGGGCAGAAGCGAGTCAAAAGCGGAAGACTGCCAAGCCCCACTGTAGAATCTGATAAAATGAGGAGCCTGGATTTGTTATCCTTATAGAATCATTAGACTCTTTGGTAGAGAATTATTAGGAATCACTGTATCATGTTTAGTTATCCATCATATTCTGATTAGTACTGACTAGTAACATTACACTATCCACATTCTTAGACTGCCACTCTGTATGCATTAGCAATTTGCTTTTAGAATGACAGTGTCATATTTGGAAATACCATGTAGAGCCATTTAGAATGACACATTGTTATGTTTTGTAGTTACACATTTAGAGATATGTATATGTATTATGTATGCATTGTAGAGACACCACGCATTGAGTGTGCATTTAGAATGTTTGCATTATGTAGCTAGCGCTTGGATTTGCAAGAAGAAAGCGTAAACGTTAGAAAGCATTTAGCTGGCATTATAAAGCCATTTCTGATGGAGACAAAGGAGCGCCGCAGAGTGCGGAGAGATTGTTACGAGTTAGTGTAGCAGGAATTTGTTAACAGTTTGGCTGAGAAGCGGTCGCCTTTGTCTGAGTAGAGGGGGCCTGGCTTATCAACTTGGGCTCTGAGCTTCGCAGAGAGAGGAAAGGGGGGCAGCGCCACATGGGGAGATGGGAGAGGAGCCTTTGCAGGCAAAGAGAAGTCTTGCACACAGGCACGGAAAGAGGATTTCGTGAAGCCAACAGGGATAGTGAATGACAATGAATGGAGGAATATATGGTATGATGGTGTATTGCAGGCACCGCAGATAGAAGGCCATGAGCTAGTAGATATGCTTTGACATGTCACATTGACACAAAACACAACAAGAACACAGACTTTCAGGCACGTTCATATTTAGAAAATGCTGACTGAGAAAGACATTCTTAGGTTAGAGAATGAAAGTAACCATGGGTAATTAGTGCGTCTTGGAATAGTATAACCAGAGGAGAGGGGAGTTGATGTTTGGTAGTGGCTGGTTCTAGATGGTGATAGATGTAGTTTTGGATGGAGCTGCTCTGAGATAGATCGAGAGACGTTTGGATGCAGTTCTGCGATTGAGGGAGAGGTGACTTGATGCAGCAGAATCCGATTGGCTTTGGGAGAGATCGGAGAGCTTGGCAGAAGCAGTTCAAGTGACCAGATCTTGAGGGGCCTGCCACTGACTGACTGATTGCAGAGTAGCGGGAGAGGGGAGACCTGGCCCTGGCAAATAGAGCTGGAGACCAAGGGAAGCAAATGGGAAGTATGGTTTATGGCCTAAACTGATAGATTAGAACAGACACTCACACAAAGCTTTGGGCTTGGGAGAAGGGGAAAATCAGACAGGGATTGTCTTAGAATTCTCTTAGAGAGCGAGTGTGAAGTATGGTGTGGATTGGAGAGGATTGATGCTGCATGAAGGAGAGGATTGCTGTATGCTGACGCTTGCATTAGACTGCATTAGAATCACAGGCTTGCATTAGAAACCTCTAAGGCTTATAGTTAGTGCAAAGTTGAGATTTGCATAGTTTTGGTAATGCTTGCATCATGCCTTGTTATGCATAAATAAATGTACTCTACTGTTATCATTGAATCGATTCATGTGTTTTCTTTGTGTCGTGTTTTGTGTCCATAGGAGTAGGAGTAACAGTGCAGAAAGGCTCTGAGATACGAAAGCAGGGGGTGGGAGGGGGGTATCGTGATCCACACCCCCCTAGGAGATTGTCTAAGACCGGTGCATGGATGCCCAGGGGGGCTAGACCATGGTAGGATTTGTTATACGGTCTCACACCACTTGTTGCAACAAACCGTCCTTGCCCATCCTCGATGATGAGAAAAGCATCTGGCCTTTATCCAACACAGTCGTCGCCGATGACAACCGTGGACGATGGAACCCCTGTCGACGAGGATGTCTTCGGAACCGCCACATGCGGTGTAGATTTTGCAGGCGACCCGGCCACCCAGACAGCACTGGACCGGTGCTTAGAGGACTCCCTGCTAGAGGACGACCTGTGACGGTCCTCCAAAGCGGAGTGCTTTGACGACGAGGCCTTCTTGGCCTTCTCCTGCGACGCAGACTTCTCGGGCCTACCAACAGACCCTCGGAAATGGTCCGATCGACCATGCTTGGACGAAGAAGCCCCCTTCGACAGCTGCTTAGTCGAAGAGCATCTACCGCTCTTCCCCTCCTCCGACAGGAGCAGGACGAGGTTTCTTAGCTCCCGAAGCCGCCCGGCTGCACAGGCCGCTCGAGGGACGGGCTGTGGACCGGACCCACCTCCGAGGCTGGGTAGGTGCCTTCATTAAGCCAACAAACCAATTGCCGATTGCGGTCCTTAAGAGTCTCTTGTGAAAACCCTCTACAGATCTCGCAAGAGTCAGTAGAGTGATGAGGGTAAAGGCAGCAGAGGCAATGCATATGCCCGTCACTGTCATACACCTTTAACCCACAAATCACACAGGGCCAGAACGGAGACTTCTTCGGAGCCCCAGAAGCCATCTCAAACAAAGAGCACACGCACCTGCAAAAAACACAACAAACACAAGGTGATCCCCAACAGTTTGGAGACGGCTGAAATCTGAAGGGAAGCCATGGGGGCGGGGCTATTTATAGCCTACGCCCTATTGGTGGGGACTAAAGCACCCAAAAAGGACATTGATAGGACACTAAAGGAAAATGCTAGGTTAAAGTGACCGAGGTTCCCAGCCTGACAACGGGGAATATTCACGGCATGTGAATCCATGAGATCCAATGCTGGAGAAATTGGTATCCACGATGTCCAGAACCACCGTGACCGGAGGCCACCTCACCTTCCTGGAACACGGCCAGGGCCTCAACCTTCTTGTTCTCTGGCAGGAAGCCAAAAATGGGCCCAACCTTACACCATATCTCCCTGTCGTAGCGGGCTAAGATGGCCAGGGCATTAGCATCCTTGACTGTGGAGGCTGTAGTGTAAATCATGCACTTACCCACCAAGCTTCTTCCCGTCCTGGTCTGGAGGTACCATGGATGAAGACTTTGGGGTTCGCCAAGCGCTTCGCGGCGGCGGCAGACACCATGGCGTCAGCGGAAGGCTGTGATCTCAAGCACCTGGGGGCCAAGTCCGGGACTGTGTACTACTTTTCCAGCCTCTATTGTGGGAAATAGTACTTGCCGTCTTCAGCAGGGACAAACCTTCCTCTCAGACATCATCCAGCAGAGGGATTGACATGGTCTTCCATCTGGATTACTGGCGTTGGAAGAAAAATCTCTTTCCTAATCTCCGCCAGTACCAAATTGAAGAGAGCATAGGCCCTCAAGACCATAGCATGAAAAGAAACAACCTCATCCGGTGGAGATAAGTCATCAGACTGGTCAGTATGAATCGCAGTAGCGTCCGTATCCGTAACAGTGTCGGTGTGTGGCAACTCCTCCACCACAGGGGTCCCATGCCGGTGCAGCAGTGGCTGTTCGGGCGAATTCTCAGAAATGTGCTACTTCCCTTCTACCATAGAGGCCCCCCCCAGCTCTTTTGCCGGACTTTAGGACTTTTATTAATATTTATCCAGGAGAGAGCGAGACCTTTTTTCCCCACTCATGTATTTTCCTTTGATTGAACACTGTCACTTTTGGTTTTGGAGTCTGAAACTCCATGGGGATAATTGTTTTACATTGTGACACATAGCACCTTCAGTGCAGTGGCACAGGGAAGTCCTTTAGATTTCCCAAAGGTTTAAATACCTTCTCTTGGTTAACCTACTGTTTCCAAGAGCTGTAAAGTGAAATTGACTTTACTTACCATTTGTAACTTTGTAGACACAGCACACACTATCTTCCATAGAGTGCTGGAGGGGGTTACTTAGTATGCCCTTTTGTCTACTTTCTCATTAATGGCTGGTGGCAGTGGTTTACTTTTGCCTACCATTGTGTGTTTTTACCGTGGGCTGATTTCGCAGCTGCAGTATAGCACCCATGGGTGCTGTTAGGCAAAGTTTGAATGCAGTACCCTATGGAAACACTACAAACATCTAGTACTACAGGTATAGGCAACCCAACCTTTGGTGTAAGCTTGTGCTACACAGTTTTGGTAGCGTGTTGAGCAGCCAGGCTTATCTCAAGAGGGGAAATGTGAGCTGTAGTTGAGTTACACAAAGATTCCCAGTTACAGGTATTCAAATATACTCTTACACTCAAGGTTTCTTGCATAAACAATTATTAATTTATTCATCAGACAGTTATAAAGCCTTCTTCAGAAGGGAGCATCAATACTGTACACTGTTAGTTTCTGCAGGAAACTGTATAGCCAGGGAGAGGGACACTAGATTGTTAGTGTTATTTTTAAGCTGGCCTAAAGCTTTTTTGGAAGATCCTCCAGACTCCCACGAAGTGGGACTGACCAAACCTTAGCCCCCTCAGCAGAGTGGAGGACCCAAGAAGCAAGGACAGTCCACCTTGACAGCCAGAAACCACGTTGGTGCTATTTGCGTAGCCGAAACGCGAAACAGCCACTGAAAGTGAAGTTTGCCGGTTGCGGGTTTTGGCAGTCCCCGTGCAGGAGTCCCCTGACGTCCTCCCTCTTGTCCCCATGACGGAGGCCCAGGAACAGTGAGATCTGCAGAGCTGCACAGGAACCGAAGTCATCCACTACATCTTTTCTTCTTTAACTAGGTACTGTAAAAAAAAGTCTAAGAGGACTTACCTATTACTGTAGAAGTGTCTAATCAGCTTGTGGCCCTACATTTGATTCTCCTTTTCATCAAAGACTCCTAAGAACTTGTGCAAAGACGTTTCCATTTACTTACTAGAAGTGCTTTATCCTATCCAAGACTTTTGTCCATTGACTTCGGCATAGCCTATTGAATTGAATGACTTCTAGTGAACTCTAAAAGCATCTGCACTGCTTAGGAATAATTGTGATCTCGTGTTCTAATAATCTTTGCCTTTTACCAACTTTTAAAGAGTGTTCTGAATGCCAACAGTAAGATATTAATGACCAGCACCCTTGTTACTTAAGTCACCTGTGGGTATAGGTTGTTTCTGTGGGCCATCCCAAATGGGTCTTTTCTGATTCAGAAACTCGGAGTGTACAGTATTGAAGTATATTTGTGTGTTACTATTACATTGCTGCCTTCTGAAGGCGGCTTTATAACTGACTGATAAATTAATAATTGTTTATGCAAGAAACCTTCAGTGTAAGACTATTTGAATACCTGTAATTGTGAATCTTTGTGTAACTGCACTACAGCTCACATTTCCCCCACTTGAGATAAGCCTGGCTGCTCAACATGCTACCAAAACTGTAGTACAAGCTTATACCAAAGGTTGCGTGTCCTATACCTGTAGTCAGAAGTCAGGTGACCCATGGTATGTGATTGTGACATGCATCAGATGAGGAAGTTGACGAACACTAATCGAGCATAGCATGCATAGCTGCCGAATGGTGGTTTAAGATGAAGGACAGAAGCCAACGGTGCATAATTTATTGAAAAATCGATCAAATCGGGAGTTCTAAACCCACATATGAGGATTGAAGATCAACCTCGAGATAAAATTGCAGTCTACAGTGAAGACACCCCTACTTACCAATTGAATCGTTAAGCAATAAGCACTTTCACGTGGTCGAGAAGATCACCATTTCTACATTGACAAAAGTGATGGAAAAGCCTATGTACATTGACCTGTATGTAGATGTAAAGTGAGAATTCTTTATAATGAGCTAATACCCTTCACCTTAGAGACCCCCTCCCAGGAACTATGCTGGATTGTGGGGACTATTTTTTTACCTGGAGATAGTGCGAGCCTTTTTTTCCTCCCACTCTCTCATGTATTTTGATGTGCGTTTTACTCTTGGTTTCTTTGATTATGGCGTTTTCTTTTCATGTGCGATACACAGCACCCTCAGCGCAGTGACACAGGGAAGCCTTTTAGGCTGTCCCAAGGTTTAAATACTTCTCTGGTATAAACTACTGTTTCCCAGAGAATGTAAAGTGAAATTGACTTTACTAGTCTTTTTAAATTCCTAGACCAGTCACACACTATCTTACAATAGAGTGCTGAAGGGGTTACCTAGGATCCCCTATGTCTAGAGACTCATGTAGCAGTCAAATGCTACCCTTTCCTATCGAAATGACTGGTTGCAGTGGTTTCACAACAAACTACCATGATTTTTCCCGACCGCGAACACTGGTAGATAAAAATCGCAGGAGCCATGTTTTTCAAGATGGCGCCTTAGCCCCCTTTGTTTAAAAAGGTCCCGGTCGTCTTTTTTCACCATTTCTTTTTGGCAAAGTCCTGCTAGACTTTGTCTCTGCGTGCCAAACCAGGTTTGATCCCTTTGTTCCTATGCTTTGGCGAACTTCAGGACTGAAGACCGCCTCTGGTGCCCGACTGTCTAGGGTGGGCAGGAAGTGAAGGAGGTGCCCGAAACTCCCTGTGCTTAGTCTCATATGAGACCAAAATGCACTATGGCGTGATTGGCTGGCTGGCTGTCCGGCAAGGACAGCCACCCTGCTGGGTGAGTGACAGCTAGGCTGGAATGAATGAGAGAAAACTGTTTAAAAGGCGAGTCTCTTGGACTGAAAGGCAGAGTCGACCACTGGAACATAAAAACCGAAGACGAGCTGGAAGAGGATGGCTGCTGTAACTACTGGACCGTTGGTTTGCCCGGTGGAGCACTGCTGCTGGTCCGAATCGCCAAGTTCACCTCGACAGAGAAGCCCCTTCAAGGACGACTTCTTTCTGAGTTGATGGGACCAATCAACTCATAAGCCACCTGGATACCATTCTCAGAGCTGGTTAGGATTAACTAGGGAGAAGGACACCAGCTTGTGTGCTTTAAGAACAGCAACCAGAATCGAAGATTTGCCAATTTGCCAGCTTTGTCATCCGTCCCCGTGCAGTGCAGGAGTCCCCCACCGTCCTCCCTCTTGTCCCCACAACTGAGGCCCAGGAACAACGAGATCTGCAGAAACAGAAGTCTTCAGCTGCAGCTTTTTCTTCAATATAAGGTACTGTGAAAACCCAACCGAGAGAACTTGCATCTCACTGCGAAAGTTCGTAGAACTTGGCAACTTGCAGGCCTAGTCAGCTTGTGACCAAACAAACAAACCTTTCTTCCGTGAACTACTTCTAAGAACAGTGGCAACGACTTTTCAGTTTTAAATACCAGAACCGGTTTATACAAGACAGTAGCCCATTGACTTTGGCCTACCTATTGCAATGAGATAACTCCTCTGGTGAACTCAAACTATTTGCACTGTTTTAAAGTAACTAATATTTGTTTATCAAATTATGCCTTTTTGTTCCTACTTCAATGCTATTTTGCTGCAAGTTCAAGGGAGCTCAACTGCTTAGTAATCAGTATTGTAGTATCATTTTAGTGTGATATAGTTTGCCTCATTTAGTGAATGCTTTATAAATGATTGTGTAATAAAGTGTTTTAGCAAGAAACCTTCAGTATAAGTGTCTATATGAATACTTGTCATTGTAGACCTTTGTGTAACACCCTTACAAGTTCACATTCCCCTTTGAGATGAGCCTGGCTGCTCAGCTCGCTACCAAAAACTGTGAGGTACAGACTTACACCAAAGGTTGGTTTTGCCTACACCTGTAGTCATAGTTGTGTGTAGTGGTCCCAGAGGGTACTGCATGCAAACTTTGCATAACAGTTGAGTCCCCATGAAGAAGTTCTCGCATTTTGGATATTTGAGAAGAACGAACGAAACATGTTGGGTTTTCAGAACAGTTTTGTAAAACAGTGTGTTTTAACAAGTTATTGCTGGAATTAGAACCTGTCTGGCAAGGCCAATAGGATTCACCCAAGGAGTTGAATCTAAAAGTTAAGAGCATTCTACAGCTTTAGGAGTTCTTGGTTTATCACCCAACGGCAGTGTGAAATGTTGCACAGGTCCATACACTGTTTGAATTAGTGCATGTATGGTCTTAAATGTGAAAAAAAGTAATTTTGCACTTTAGTCGTATTCGCATTTATTACAGTATACAAAATGTGTATTTTTTTTAAAAAATCGTATGAATTTTTAACCTGAATGGATTAATAAGATTTTACATTTTCTAAATTGGTGTATTTGAATCAACACAGTCCCTTATTGGTTAGTGGTCTGTGGGTAAGCGGTTTTGCCTAGCCGGAGGGAACACTACACGTAGCTCTATGAGATTCCAAAGTTCAGAAGTGTTTCATATGATTATACTTGGGGAAGAATCTCATGGCCTTTTCATTCCCCCCCCCCCCCCCCGATTGTCTTATTTTGTTTTGTTTTGTGGTCCACAGACACTACCTACACCCTCAGGTGACTTCAACGCTAGGGTGCTGGGGACATAATATATCACTGTTGCCTTTAGAACCATATAGTAATAAGTCAAAGGAAAAGGTTATTAAGAACATAAGAGAGACCACAAATATTCTTAAGCAGGAAAATACTTTCAATCCCCCCATAAGAGTCATCCAGTGAAGGAGGCTATGTCAAAGTCAATGGGCAAAAGTCTATATGAGCTGAAGCACTTCTAGTAGTTAAGTAGAAAATTATTTGCACAATGTCTTAGAAGTCTTTGAAGAAAAGAAGAATCAAATGTAGGGCCACAAGCCGCTAGACTAGAATAGAAGATGCAAGCAACTCTACAGTAAGAGGTAAGTTCTCTTAGACTTTGTACAGTACCTTTAAAATGAAGAAAAGATGCAGCACATGACTACTGTTCCTGTGCAGCTCTGCAGCTCTCACTGTTCCTGGGCCTCAGTTGTGAGGACAAGAGGGAGGACTTCTGGGGACTCCTGCACTGCACTGGGACGGTCATAACTCGCAACCGGCAAACTTCACTTTCAGTGGCTGTTCAGTGTTTCAGCTCCTCGCGTCTACCGCAAATAGCAACACTCCGGTTCCTAGCCGTCGAGATGGACTTTCCTTGCTTCTGGGGTCCCGCACTCTGTTGAGGGGGCTCAGGCTCGCTCAGTCTTGCTTCCTGGGAGTCCGGAGGATCTTCCTGAAGCTCTAGGACAGCTCAAAAGCAACACACAATCTGGTGTTCGTTTCCCTTTCAGCACAGCAGCAGGGCATCACAGGGCAAACCAACGATCCAGGAGTTGCAGCAGGCGTCCTTGTCAAGTTGTTCTTCGGTTCCTTCGTCCAGTGGTCGACTCAGAGTTCCAAGCCAAAAGCCTCAACTTTTATTCAGTTCTCTTGCATTAATTCCAGCCTAGCTGTTAGTTACCCAGCAGGGTGGCTGTCCTTGCCGGACAGTCAGCCGGCCAATCACCACACCACGGTACCTCCCTCACTTCCTGCCTACCCCAGACACCCTGGAGCCAGAGGCGGGCTTCACTCATGAATCCTGCCAAAGGCAAAGCGAACAATGGGACCAAACCTGGATTGGCACGCAGAGTAAATATCAAGAAGGACCTTTCCACAAAGAAATGGCAAAAAAAGAAGAGCGGGGACATTTTGACAAAAATGGCACCCTTGGGTACTTTACTGCAGCTGCAAACGCAGAACGCGGTAAATGCACACCGGGGTGGTTAAAACGAAACCACTGCCACCAGCCATTCAGTGAGGAAAGGGTAACATAAAATGTTTTACTTGAGAAGCTAAACAAAGGGGATACTAGGTAACCCCTCCAGCACCCTATTGTAAGATGGTGTGTGCTGTGTATAGAAAGTTACTAATTTAAGTAAAGGCAACTTTACTTCTCTGGGAAACAGTAGTTTATCCCAGAGACCATATTCAAACCTTTGGGAAATCTAAAGACTTCCCTGTGCCACTGCACTGAAGGTGCAGTGTGCCACAACGTAAAAGATGATGCCTATGGAGTTTGTCAGACTCCATAACCAAAAGAAACAGTGTTCAAAATAACATTAGAATACGAGAGAGTGGGAAAAAAGGGTCTCACTCTCTCCAGTATAAAAAATCAAGCCCTAAAAATCCAGCAAAGTTGCTGGGGGTCTCCAAGGTGGAGGGAATTAGCAAATTTCTCAGAATTCTCCCTAACACACCTCAACAGAGTGCTGGACCCTAGGAGCAAGGAAAGCCCACAAGGTGTCCAAGAACCGCAGTGGTGCTATTCGCGAGAAGCTGAAACCGCGAAGTGATGCTGACCTTGACCTCCCTTTTGTCCCCACGATTGAGGCCCAGGAACAGGATTTGCCATACTAAAACAGGAACAGAAGCCAGTTGGAACCAATTTCTTCAGACCTAGGGTACTGTGAACTAAGGTGTACTTACCTCTTGTTGTGTAGCTTGCTAGCTCTCGGTTGAGACTTTATATGCGCTGCCCTTTGCAGAGTTGCTTGCAGCTTTGCACATTACAAGGCTCCCAGCTTGTGGCCCAACAGTGACTTCCTTTTCTACAAAGCTCTCTAGAACATTGTGCAATACTTTTTTTACTTACCTTCAACTAGTGCCTCAGCTCCCCTAGACTTTGCTCTTTGGCTGTCCTGGCTCCCTAAAAGACTTTTCTAACCTGGCTTTGTGTTTTGATCTGTCCCTCCAAATAGTCATACATTCTTTACTTGTAAAGCCAGGAAAGGGTTGACCTACATTGCATTGGGGGGTTCACAAGTGCTTATCTGTTCGAGAAACCTGTTAACCATAGTTTCCTTCCCCAAACTTTTCCTTTTTGACATCATACTCAGTATTGCTTTAAATGTATCAGTGATATATCAATGTCCTAACTATTGAAGCCACCTCAGGGTGTAGAAAGTGCTTGTGCCATCCCCAAAGGGTATTTACTGATTTATTGAATCTGAGTGTGTGTATTCTGAAGAATATTTAAGTGTTACATATTTGCTCCCTTCTAAAGAAGGCTTATTCAAACTGACTGTTTAAATACTTGTTTAATCAAGAAACCTTAAATGTTATTTGGATACTGGTCACTGTGAAGCTATGTTGCAACACTACAGCTCACATTGACCCCTCTTGAGATGAGCCTGGCTGCTCAGTCACTCTACCAACATGTGTAGTACAGACTTATACCAAAGGTTGGGATACCCATTACCAAGAGGACAAGGCTGGTGCAGTCTCCCACAGGGTTACTCCATACAATCATGCCTAACAGTGGCATCGTCTGATCTCTTGGGCCTGAAGGATCCCTTGCCTTACGCTTTGGCCTAGAAAGGCTTCTGTCCGGTCGCCGTGGAGGACTGGCACAGGGGTAGAGACAGCGGTTGTATCTCGGGTACATAGGTGTGGAGCGTCGTGGGGATATCCAACAACAAGTGCCTGGATGTTGGTTGAGGTGCGAGCACCGCAGCCCCGGGCTGGAGTACCTTCCTAGGCTACACGGTAGAGCAGGCTCGCACTGCGGAGATTGCTCCATCAACAGGGTCCCCAGGCCTCCCTCGTGGTTCGAGTAGTAGTCCTCTGGCAAATTGTTGCAGAGCGTCAGCTGTGGTTGTCGGCAAGGCCACCGCTGAAGCTGTATGCCGTGGAGTCAAATACATTTGCCGTGTCCCTGTCTTGGTTGCAGAGACCACAGAAGTAGAAAGGACCCCTTTAAAAACGGAGTCGTCGACTGTATGCAAGAGTGATTTTTTTTGGCGAGACTGTGGTCATCGACGGGGTGGACATCCTGGAAGACTAAGTTGTGGTCATGGTCGATGATGTTGTCTATGGTGGGCGAGAGAAGAGCCTGAGGACTTCTCTCTCCCTTGTAGCCTTGCCCATGGATGGCAAAGTTTTGATGGGTTAGGGGCTTCCTCTTGGAAGGGGCACACTCCACCGACAGGTTCACCGCTGACGTGGATGGAGATGGGGAGCGTGTCTTTCCCGAACTGGGACCCGCAGCAGCAAACCTAGCGGGATTGGTAGGATCGTGCTTCACCTTCTTTTGGACCCCCTTTGAAGGCGTGTCCTCAAAAGGACCTTTAACTCTTCTGAGAGGGAGCACGCTCCGGGGAACGGCTGGTACTCGATGAGGCATGACTGCCTGGAGAAAGAGTCAGAGGCCTTCCCCAACTTGAGCCATGCCACCAACCTGCTTCAACAGTCCTTAGTTTTCCCCGAAAAACCGCTCAAGTCTTCCATCTTTCCTCATCGTGGACCAGATACAGACAATACAAGCAATTGAAGTGCCAATCCTCAACAGACATTGCATAGTCCACATTTCACGTATATTTTGAAGAGATTCCTCTTCGGACATAGAAGGTGTGAAGTAGGCCCAAGCCTGGGCCTCCGAAATTTGAAGATGAAGTGGCGAAGCAGATCTTTGCTGACAACCGATCCCCCGTTTTCAGTAGTCTATCAACGATCGACAGAGGAAACAATCTGAGGGATAAAAAACACATTTATCTGAAAATACTGAAATAGTCAACAAAAACTCGAAGCGCAAGATGAGAGGACTCCCAACACTGAAACGTGTGGTAAACATATGGAGATGGCCACCAGTGGTGGAGCTTAGGGAGACTGTCATTGGATGGGGGCAGTATGACCCAAAGGACAGCGATTGGTTTAGAAGAGAAATTCAGTTTTCAGGCTAAAGCAAAACTGCTTTTCTTATTTACTGAGGATTCCCAGCCTGACTGGGAATATTCATGAGCATGAGAATCCATGGCAGATCCCATGCTGGAGAAATACTTTTTTTTTTTATAACTGCTAATGTTTAAGTGTTTCCTTGAACTAAGTGTATGCTCGGAGTACGGTGTGCCTCGCTACAGCCCTCATTCCTCCCAGACTAAGCCTGGCTGCTCAGCCATTGCCATCAAACCTTTGGTTAGTTCAGGCTAAACCTAAGGGGTGTCCCCGTGTTCATCCAAGGCCAGCTTTTTTTAAAGTCTTATCTCAAATAGGACTTTTGTAAAACCTAACAACTGGTAATGTGCGTCCCCAAAGAGGAACCTCAGGAAAAGACTGCTTCCTGTGGATAAGCACGTGGAAATTACAAGTTACTCACCATTGTGACTAACTTACTCCTAGTCCATAGTCCCCTTTCCTCCATACTGTATGGGTGTCGCTCACTACGGACAGGAAACTGAACCCTTTTCACCAGAGAAAATTGTATTCCCCTCTAAATTTAGATGCACGCAGGGGCACAGCCCTGGGAGCATGCGCTCTTGACTCCGCCAACAGGCACCACTCCTAAGACCCCTTTGACACGTCGACAATATTACAATTGCCTAACGACGCAGGTTTATTATGGGAGTGGATGGTGGGATGTATGGAGGAAAGGCGACTATGGAATAGGAGTAAGTTAGTCACTACGTGAGTAACTTATAATTACTCTTACGTTCCGTCTCCTTTCCTCCACACTGTAATAATAACAACAACACTGTATGGGCCATTACAACGATAGGTTATTTATAACGTGCTTAATACCCAGATGTTTCAAAGCGCAGACCTGGGGATCAAACATGTGTTGCTCTGTGTCGTCTTGCTTCCAAGGAGAGCACATTTCCGCTCCAAGAAAACAAGTGCTTCAAAACTGCATAGCCAAGTGCTGCGTCAGACCTGGCATCTAAGCAGTAGAGCTTGCAAAAGGCAGAGGGAGTAGCACATGTAGCTGCCTTGCTGATCGTCTGCCATGGGACATGTCTTTGGAAAGCTACAGTCGTGGCCTTGGCTCCGATGGCGTGGGCCTGCATGTTTGCCATCAAAGGCTTGTGCTGCTCTTCATACGCCTACTTGAGGGCCATAACCAACCACCTAGCTATGGAAGCCTTGGATGCTTGACAGCCTCGTTTTGATCCTCCAAATCTGATGAACAGGACATCCGATTTACGGAAGCTTAGTCCTGACCAGATAAAATCTTAGAGCACGCCTGACAAGCAGACAGTGCAATACCTTCTGACCCTCATCCTTTGGGTCTCCAAAGAATGTTGGGAGTACTATCTCCTCGTTCAGGCAAAAGGAGGAAATAACCTTAGGAAGAAAGGTTTGGTGCGTTCTAAGCACCACCTTGTCACAGTTAAATGTTGTATAGGGCTCTAAAGCCACCAGGGCCTGAATTTCACTGATACAGCGTGACAATGCAAGGTCCACCAGTAAGGCCATCTTAATGGTAACCAGCCTGATGTTCACAGACGCCATGGGCTCAAAGGGTTTGCGCCAGAGTGCCCAGCACCACGTTAAGGTCCCAGACCGGATGGGGACAATTCACAGGCGGATATAACCTGGTTAAACCAGCCAGGTGTCTCATTACTACCAGATTAGAGGATGAAAAGATTGCCTCCACATACGTACAGCAGGTGTCTACCCGGACACCTGAATGAGCCAGATGCGCTGAGAAATGATAAGTTACTCACCGTAGTGACTAACTTACTCTTAGACCATAGTCCCCCTTCCGCCATACTGTATGGGCGTCCCTTCCAAGGGACGGTAGATGGAACCTTTCACCAGAAAAACCTTCTGCCCCTTTAAATTTAGAGGCGCGCTGGGACGCGGCCCAGGGAGCATGCGCTGCCTCGACTCCGCCGCCACACCTCAGTCCCCATTAACGCGTTGAGTATAGATTTAACATAGCCTGATGACACCAGTATTATTAGGGGGGAGGTTGGTGGGACGTATGGAGGAAAGGGGACTATGGACTAACAGTACGTTTGCAACTACGGTGAGTAACTTAATTACTCTTACGTCCCGTCCCCTTTCCTCCATACTGTATGGGCGATTACAACTAATTGTAGCCCCAGGGTGGAGAGGAGACCCTCCTTAAGCAAATAGGTTCCTGAGAACCGCTTGCTCGAAAGCTGCATCAGATCTAGAGCCGGCATCCAAACAGTAATGCTTGCAAGCCCAGGGAGAGGCGCAAGTGGCCGTCCTGCTTATGACTTGCCAAGGGACATGCCGCTGGAAAGCGATGGCCGTTGCCTTGGCCCTGGCTGCGCGGCATGCATTTTGGCTGGGAGCGGCTAATGCTGGCCCTCATACGCTTCCTTGATGGCAGAGACCATCCAGCAGGATATGGAAGTCTTCGAGGGCTGATAGCCTGGCCTCGAGCCGCCAAAAGTGACAAACAGGGTGTCCGATTTGCAGAAGCCCTTTGTCCTGTCCAAGTAGAATTTCAGGGCACGCCTGACATCCAGGCAGCGCAGCACTCTGTGCTTCGTCCTTGGGATCGGGAAAGAACGTCGGAAGGACTATTTCGTTGTTCAAGTGAAATGCGGACGGAACCTTGGGCAGAAACGCCAGGTGCATCTGCATGACTTGTCCCTGTGAGAGGTGGTATATGGTTCGGAGGCGACCAGCGCCTGAATCTCGCCAACTATGCGAGCCAAGGTAAGACCGACTAGTAAGGCCGCCTGGATGGTGACCAGCCTAATGTCCTTGGACGCCATTGGTGCCAATGGTTTGTGCACCAGGGCGCCCAAGACTATATTCAGGTCTTACACTGGGTGCAGTCTCTTGACAGGCGGGTAGATCCTTGCGAGACCGGTCAGGTGTTTGACGATCGGGTTGGAGGAGGAAAAATGCCTTCCTCCGAGTTCCTGTAAGCCCCAATGGCAGCGCGGTATGTATGGCAGGTGTCCACCTGTATGCCTGAATGAGCTAGGTGCGCCGAAAAGGAGAGCATGTTGTCGAGATTGCAGGCCAAAGGGTCAATTCCCTTGGAGTCTACCCAGAGGCAGAACCTGGTCCATTTGCTCTTGTACTGGGCCCTGGTGGCTTTGCTCCTGGTGCCCTGTATGATCTCTAGATTGGCCTGTGAGAGGCTAAGGTGACAAAGCGTTACCTGCTCAGGTACGACGGTGTGAGGGCTAGTTTCCCTGGCGCGGGGTGGATGATCCTGGCACCCTGCTGCGCCAGAAGATGCGCCGGGTCCGTCGGGAGGTTCATCGGGGGCACCTCCGAGAGGCTGAGGAGCTTTCGAAAACGATGGTCTGGCCACCCACCACAGAGCAATCAGAATGATGCAGAGCCGATGCGACTCCTTGATCTTGCACAGTACCCTGTGGATCAGGGGAGTGGGTGGATAGGCGTAGGCCTTCATGCCGGTCCACTGGATGTGAAATGCGTCGCCCAGAGAGCCGGGGCCCTGATCCTGCAAGGATGCGAATTGGGGGCACTGCTTGTTATGCCAGGTGGCAAAGAGATCCACTTGGGGGGGGGGATCCCACCTGTTGAAGATCAGGCCCATTCCCATATGCTGATCGCCAGTCTGCACAGAGGAGGGGAGGGGATCTGGTGCCTCCCTGCTTGTTGCCGTAGTACATGCTGGTCGATTTGTCCGTCTGGATGAGGACAACCTTGCCCTTGAGAAGTGGTAGGAATGCTCTGAGCGCTAACCAGATGGCGTTCAGCTCCAACCAATTGATGTGGTATTCCTGCTCCTGTCGGGACCGAGAGATCGTCCATGGTGGCTCGCCAGCCCTCGAGCGAGGAGTCTGGTGAGGGTGGCCTGCAGAGAAGGCAGCCGGAAGGGCTTGCCCGTCCTTAGGTTGCAGTCCCTGTTAGGTTAGGTTTGGGTGGAGAGATGGAGGAACGTTGATCATTTCGGATTGAGAGCCCCGCTGCTGACTCCATGAGGCTGCAAAGTGCAGCCGAATCCTTTTCATCCTTAGTCTCGTGTGCGGGACAGCTAGCAGAACCGCCACTAGTAGACCCAGGAGATGTTGATACCACCAAGCCGAGGTCAATTCTCTGCTGAGGAAGTGGACGGTGGCCCTCTTGATGGCCGAGATCTTGTCTTCAGACAAGACCACCTTCTTGGAGAACGTGTCCCAGGAACGTCAGTCTGCCTAGGGAGAAGCTGTGACTTCTTAAGGTTGAGCAAGAAGGCCAGGCCGTGCAGTGTGTTCATAAGGGCATGGGAGAAGTGGTGAACCACCTCCGGAGATGTAGCCCTGACAAGCCAGTCCTTCGAGGTACGGATAGATGTGGAGACCTTGCACTCGGAGGAGGGCCGCCACTGCAGTCATGAGTCTTGTAAAGACCCTGGGGGGCCGAGTTCAGGCCAAACGGGAGGACCTTGTATTGGAAATGGTAGCCCATGATCCTGAACCGTAGTAAAGAACGATGGGGCTGCCAAAACGGGACGTGTAGGTACGCCTCCTTCAGGTCTAGGGAGCACATCCAGTCTCCCTTGTCCAATGTCTCCGCTATAAAAGCTGGCGTAACCATCTTGAACTTTTGCAGGGGTAAGGAGAGGTCGAGGGTGGAAAGGTCCAGCACAACTCAGGCCCGCCTGGTTCTTCTGAATGGCGAAAAACCTGGAGTAGAAGCAAAAGCCTCGCTGGCAGGCTGGAACTTCCTCCATTGCCTGGCTCTCTACGAGCGACCGGATCTCCGCCAACCGGTGTGAGTGGAGGGGAGGAGAGGCTGGGATGGGTAAGCGGTAGCCCGTGGATACTATGTAGAAAATCCAGGGGGTCCGTGAAAATACTGGTGCCAGAAATGTGCCAGAAATGTGCATGGAGAGCAAGCCTGCCCCCCATCGGAGACATGTGGACCCTAAGGGGCGTGTCATGCCTTCTTTCCATCAGAGGCTGAGGGCTGAAAAAATGCCCTTACCCCACCCCACCCCCTTTTTGTCACCGGCTCTGAGACGGCGAGCGGTCTGGCTGCCTGGATCTGCGTTCCTGGAAGCCGCTGAACCCTCCATATGTATGACCCTTCTCTGAGCGCTGCTGAGATAGGGTGTAAGATTTGGGCGTGGTCTTTGAAAGAATGGACAAAGATTTTGCCGTTTGTGAGCGGTTCTTCTTGTCCAGCTCTTCATCCGTAGGAGTGGAAGAGGACCCCCCCCCCCCCCCTTAACCCCACCGAACGGTAGAACTAGAATGTGCTCCTGGACGTCCGGGTTGAATTTCGTCACCCGGAGCCAGGCTATGCACCCCATGTCCGTGGCAATGCCGATGGCCTGGCCCGAGGTATCGATATGGGCCACCGTGGATTCCGTGAAGTCGTGCGCCACAAGCTTGGCCTCCGCTAGCCCCGCCTTAAAGCATGATTGGCATTGGGAGGGGAGTTCCGGGAAGAAGTCCGCAATTTCCCACCATAACCGTTGGTTGGCGGCAGCCAGCATGGCATCTGCGCTGGCATGACGCAGTTGCAAGGAGACGTTGGAGTAGATCTTCTTGCCGTAAGTCTCCAAGATCTTCTCCTCCTTACCTAGCAGCACCGCACAAGGAGGCTGAGGACGACTGAGGCTTGGAGTAAAGTGAGTGATGCTGCAGCGATCACCGAGGAGTGTGGCTGAGGATGGGTCGAGAGCAAGTGTGTGTCCCCCTCCATCTGTCTGTACTTGGCGTCCAGGCGTTGGTTGACCGGCTGGACTGAGTGGGGGCTTGAGCCAACCTTTTTTGGCCAGGGAGACTACAACGGTTTGCAAAGGAATCCCGTGTTGGCAGAGGGGCGTCTTGTGAGGACTTCAGCCAGAACCCCTCTGCCGTCTGTTCGACCTAGGCTGAGGGAGGCCTAGAGACTCCGCCAGGCCAGCAAGACGTTCATGGAAGGTCCTGGCTGAGGATGGCGTGTCTGTATCCTCCTCCTCGTCCGTGTCCTGTGGATCTGGAGGATCTTGTGGAGGAGGAGGGGTAGATGGCGCTGGAGGCTGGGGTACAGAGACCGCAGCCAGAGGCTGCAGAGTTGGCTGTGGAGCAGGATGCGGCGGCTGCACAAGGGTCAGGGAGCCCGATGGAGGAGTCTGTGGTGCTGCTAGCATGGCGGGGAGGACTTCCCCGACTGCGTCTTTGATGATAACCCTCATCTGAGGAGACCTCACAAGGCTGAGTAATTTATCGAAGAGCACCTCCTCACTGGCCAAAGCGGTGGCAGGCGGTACCGACAGGGTAGCAGGGGGGTGGGGGTGGGGGGGAACAGCTGGAGCTGCTGCGTACCCAGTCCACATGGGCGCTTGGGAAAGTTGCCCTGTGCATATAAAGGGTAGACTGTAGGCCACGTACCTGGATGCGACCAGTCCCACCTTGACACTCGTTCTTCGCCAAATTCGTGGAATGGCGTCGGATGGGTGCTCCTGTCTGGCGCGGCAGCCATTTTGTCGAGCTGCCTGCCACGTCCTTGCGATGTGTTGCCTAGCCAACTGGGTCCAGCCTTGTCCAAGACTCTCACGTGTGGATCACGAGACCTACCCTGCTCCTCGGGTCTCGGCCCGGTAGGTGTGACACCCTCGACCTGGGGTTTGGTAAAGCTGTGTTTAGGCGCCCCCCCCCGACGTATTGCCGGTATTAGGGCGTAGCCCCTCGGACATTGCGCCGGTAGAAGGGCGTAGCCCCTCGGGTGAAAACCCAGTACAAGAACCTTCCGGTCTCTTGACACTGCATCCAGGAGGATCAGAGGACCCCTCGACCCCTAAGGCCGGTAGCTGTAGCAGCCTCGGTGCACGTGACGGTGGAAGGACCTGGCCGGTCCCTCCCGCGTGGGAGAGTCCCGGGGAAGGCGTCTCCTTTGCAGAGTGCGCTGGAAAATATCAGCCCTACCTTGGACGATGCTTCACGAAGTTCTTGAGATCCTCTGGAGGCGACTTCTGGAAGAGCTTCATCCACCCGGCTAGTCTGTTCCTTAGCACCTTCGATGACGGCGAGTTACACGCCAAACATGATTGCCAACCGTGGTCTGGGCCAAGGCATTGAAGATAGAGGGCATAGGGGTATGAAGGTGGGAAGAGTCTGTTGCAGGATGGACACCTGCTAAACCCTGTAGAAGTCGACATGCGCCGGGGAGGAGCGGGACGCCTGAGGACCGAGTACCTGAATGATAAAAAAGTCAAAAAAGAGGACAAATAGAAGTATGCGCACGTAGAATTACATGACCGAAGCCAAACCCAGGAGCGCTGGTGATTTCAGCCCGTTCCCGTCGACACGGAAAAAGGGACTGAGGTGTGGCACCGGAGGACTGAGTCAGGGCAGCGCATGCTCCCTGGGCCGCGCGCCTCTAACTTTAAAGAGGAAGGTTTTTATGGTGAAAAAGGAATCGTCTCCCGTCCCTTGGAAGGGACGCCCATACAGTATGGAGGAAAGGGGAGGGGAAGTAAGAGTAAGACAAAACATTGTCCAACGAGCATGTTAATGGATCAATCTTCCTTGTTTCTGCCCAGTGACAAACTCTGGTCTATTTGCTTCTAGCCCCTTGTAGGATAGCCAGGTTATCCCACGACAGGTACAGGTGCAGATGCTTCAGGGCAACCTGTTCAGGAACCAAACTGCAAGGTCTTACTTCTGTGGAGCACTGTGGGGTGATCCACTGTGCCCCCCTGCTGCGAGAGTATGTGGGCTGGGCTCACTGGGAGGTGTACCGGGGGCTGATCCAACAGACTGAGAAGTTCCAAGAACCAGGGTCTTGCGGGCCACCATGGCGCTATCAAAATTAGCCGAAGGCTCAGACTCCCTGACCCTGCAGATGACTTTGTGCACCAGTGGAGTGGGGGTTGGGGGGAAGCGTACATGTGTTCGTGTTACATGTGATGTGCTAAGCGTCACCCAACGAGCCCCTGCCCCAGCAACAAGGTGAACTGAAGACATCTCCAGTTGTAGTTGTCCATCCCCAGCCTGTTGAGCCTGTCCGGCTCCAGGTTTGATTCTCCAGGAAGGTGGACCGCTGATAAGAGAATGTTCAACAGTGTCCACTCCCAGATGTCGATCGAAAGCCTGCAGAGAGGCCGGGACCTTTACCGCCCTGCTTGTTGATGTAATACATGCAGTTGGAGCTGTCTGTTTGGATGTAGACGGATGTGCTGCTTATCATGGGGAGAAAGGCTTTGAGAGCAAGTCAGATGGCCATCATCTCGAATCCAGTTGATGTGTTCCAGCTGCTCCTGACGAGACCATACTCCATGGACGCTGTGGTTGTCCAGGGTATCCCCCCCATCCCTCTAGGAACAAGTCTGTGGCAATGGTGATCTGTAGTAACGGTTGCCGGAATGGATTCGCTACAACCCACCAGACGGGTTGTAGACTAGGTCCTAGTGGCGATGCTGTGATATGCAAACTGGCTCAGCCCGAGAGCCCTTCTCCCGATTCCAGGAACTGAGAAATTAAGCTGCAGCCCCCTCATCTGTGAGGAGACATGCCGCCATTATTCCCAGCAGGTGTTGGTACCACCAGGCTGAGGTTACTGCTCTGCAGAGGAAATGCCCTGTGGCCCTCTTGGTGGCTGTGATCTTGTCCATTGAGGGGAAGATCCTGTCGGTCCGCGTATCCCATATAAGACACAGAAATGTTAGTCTGCGTGGGCAGAAACTGACTTTTTGAGATTGATAGAACATCCCAGATCGTATAGCATGTGCATGAGAGCGGAGGCTGTGTGATGTACTACATCTGGGGACCTGGCCCCAACTAGCCAGTTGTAAAGGTATGGATAAATGTGGTGGTCTTGCGCCCTGAGCAGAGCTGCCACCGCGTTTATTAGCCTTGTAAAGACCCTCAGGCCGAGTTGAGTCCAAAGGGTAGTACTCTGTATTGAAAGTGAAAACCCATGATCCTGAACCGTAGGAACGAACGATGGGGCTCCCAAATCCTTCAGATTGAGAGAGCACATCCAGTCTCCCCCCGCACCAAGTCTCCGAAATGAAGGCTGGGGTAACCATCTTGAACTTTTGGAGGGGAATGGAAGAAAGGTCCAACACCACTCTCAGACAAGCCTGGTTCTTTTTGTGTATGGTGAATATTCAGGAATAGAAGCCCCTGCCTCGCTGTGAAGCTGGAACTTCCTCCACCACCTGGCTCGCTATGAGCGAGTGGATGTCCGCCAACAGAGTTGTCCCAATCAGCAGGAGTGGAGGGGAGGAAGGAGGAAATGGAGGAATTGGAAGCCCGTGGACACCACTGAGAGGATCCATGGGTCCGTAAACCTTGTCTGCTAGGAGTGTACGTGAAGGCCAAGCCTCCTCCGCACCAGAGACTCGTGGAGCCGGATGGGCCTGTCAAAACTTCCCTCTGAGGCTGCTGTTGAGGAAGTGGACTGGAAAAAACCCTTGTTAGCCGCCTTGGGAGGTTTGCATTTATGCTGGCTCAGAGACCCGTCAAGTTGCCTCCACCATCTTTCCTGGAAGCCCCTAAAGCCTCCAGAGGCCCGACCCTTGTCCAAGCGCTGGTGAGCCTGGCTGTAGGTCTTGGGCATGAATTTTGTTAAAATAGACAAGGATTTAGCTGTCTGGGAGCTATTCTTTTTCTTGTCTAGTTCCTTGTCTGTTGTCGAGTGGAACAAGTCACCCCCCTCAAACGGCAGGTCGAGAATGCATTCCTGCACATCTGGGTTGAATTTTCACACGTTGAGCCAAGCCGTCCCTCCTCATTACTGGCGATACAGATGGCTCTGCCCGAGGTGTCAAAGTGGGCCACCGTAGACTATTATATCGTGGGCCACAATTTTCGCCTCCGCCAAACCTGCCTTGAACAGTGCCTGGCTGTGGGCAGGAAGCTCTGGAAGGAAGCCTGCAATCTCCTGCCACAACTTTTGATTAACAGCAGCCAACATCGCATCAGCATTGGTAAGACGCAGGTGGAGCTTGGCATTTGAGTAGACGTTTTTGCCAAACGACTCCAACAGCTTTTCCCCTCCTTACCCAGGAGTGAAGATGCAGCTGAGGAAGACCGCGGTTTGTAATATAGCGAAGCCGTTGCTATAACAGAGGAATGTGGCTGGGTGTGCACCGACAACAAGAGGGAATCCCCCTCCGTCTGCCTGTATTTGGCAGCCAGGCACTTGTTGGTAGGCTGGGTGGAGTGTGGCTGGACCTAACCCTTTTTGGCTAAGGATTCCACCTCCTTATGAAGAGTGATGCCTGTTCGTGGGAGGAGGAAGTGTAAGCACTTCGGCCAGGACCTCCGCCTCGGGTTGCTCCGCCTGAGGGATGCCTAGGTACTCCGCCAGCCTCTCATGGAATGCTTTAGTTGATGATGGTGTGTCCGGATCTTCCTCCTCATCCGTGTCCGCCGCTGTGTCCTGCTGACTGGCAGTGCCTGGGGCTGCTGGGGGGGCTGAGCTGGAGCAATTGGAGCGGGCGTGGGAGCCAGGGGCTGAGCTGGACCCAAGGCCTCGACACCAGTTGGAGCTTGAGGCAGTACCGGAGGGAGCATGTCCCCGATTACATCCCTGAGGATGGTACCCATCTGTGGCGATCTCATGAGGGTGAGGAACTTCTCGAAGAACCTATACTCAAAAGCAAGCGAGGCGCCCGAGAGAGCAGGGGCGCCTGAGGGCATAGGGGCTGGGCCCTGCAGCTGCAGTGTCCTGGGTGGTCCCTGTCTCAAACTGGGGTATGCGTACCTCCCCCACAAAGTGGAGGGATAAGACGTGGACCAGGTAACAGGCGTTGCCCAATTCCATCTGGATGTGCGCTCCCCT
The DNA here is from genome assembly GCF_040938575.1 of Ambystoma mexicanum. Taxonomy (NCBI): domain Eukaryota; kingdom Metazoa; phylum Chordata; class Amphibia; order Caudata; family Ambystomatidae; genus Ambystoma; species Ambystoma mexicanum. The sequence continues at coordinate 991,706,350 of NC_090921.1, forward strand.
GCCTGATCTCCGTGCAGATAAGGCGCCGGGTAAGCAGCCATATTGTCCTGCTCCAAGCCACGCGCCTGAGGCATGGTGCTTCCTGAGCTGGGTCCAGTCTCCACCTGCACGCTGAATATGCGAAGGCTGGGACCTTCCCTGCACCTCAGGTCGAGATCTGGGAGGCAGAGTGCCCTCAGTCATGGTTCCGGTGGTGGTGGTACAGGCGCGCCGTCGGATACGGGCCCGGTACTAGTGCAAAGCCCCTCGGGTCGGAGCCTAGTAATAGAGCCTTGCGGCCCCTCAGCGGTGGAACCGGTAGGATCTTGCGACCCATGGCCTTCGGGCTGGTAGCTGGAGTAGCCTCGGCCCTCTTGCTGGTTTTAGGACCTGCAAGGTCAGTCCTGTTTGGGCACTTCCCGGGGAAGGAGTCGCCCTTACGGGGTGCAGAGGAGAACAGAGCACCTACCGTGGGCCTGGTCTTCCTCCTCACGTAAGCTTTGATGTGCTCTGGAGCTGATATTTCGAAGAGCTCTCTCCAACTAGCCAACCGATTCTTCAGAGCACGCAGGGTCAAGGCATTGCACACAGAACAGTCGTCCCATCGTCGAGATGCGCCGGGGAGGAACGTGGCACCAGAGGACAGCAGTATCTGACAATTGGAAGAGGAAAAAAAGAAAAGAAAAGAAACTTCATCTGGGGAAGAGCTTGTGGAATTACAGGGCCAGAGGCCTAACCAAGGAGCGCTGGTGAAAGCGATCAGTTCCCATCGACGTGGAAAAGAGGACTGGGGAGGGGCACCGGTGAGCAGAGTCAGGGGAGCACATGCTCCCAGTGCCTTGCCCCCGCGTGCCTCCAAATTTAAAGGGGAATACAATTGTTAATGGTGAAAAAGTTAGTTTCCCGTCCCGAGCGAGGGACGACCATACAGTATAGAGCAAAGGGGACGGTACGTAGGAGTAATAGGCGTCCTGAAGGTCCAGCGACACCAGCCAGTCTTGGAACTATAGAGACTGGAGAATCTCTCCCTCACCGTCCTGAATTTGCTTTTCACAAGAACTTGTTCAAGAAATTGTAAAATGTTATCTGCTGCCACCAGCATGTCTTTAGGCAGATATAAAACCAAAAATCTCAAGTGTAAAAGACTAGGGTGATGCCCACTGCACTGCATTGTAAGATTGTGTGTACACTCTCAAAGTTAAAAAGTAAAAAAAGACAAAAGGGAAACAGTTTCCCAGCACTGATAGTCGGAAGGACTGATCTTTCCCCATAACAAAACGAGCAAAACGCCACAGGACCGTTCCTGTAAAAAGTAACGACAGGTTGAAAAACAAAAGAAAAACGTTTGGGATCCATAGAATATGGAGGGTACATTTCTAAAAAAGAAAACGTTCCTAACAGTGCCTGAACCTGCGCAGCTTAGACCTGACATTCTGGTGCAGTAAGAATATTAAAAGAATGAAATTGTGTTGCAAGTAGCATGCTGAGCGCACTTAAAACATTTTTTTTAAAAGCAACTGAGGTCGGGGGACATAATGTATCCCTTCAGTACGAAGATCAATGTTGCGTCTGGAGTCGAGGAGTGATGCAACCGAACATAAGAGTCTAGAGACAACTTTGAGCCACTAGGCCCCATGTCAACATTTTCTGAGCAAGGTGACGCTGGATGGATATGTATCAAGGTGAGGGCATCTGTGTGAGAATGTACTCCACTGAAATGTAGGTTTACTCAACTCCTGTACTCTGATTCACTCGGGAAGCCACGTAGGCATTCCAAAAATCGCTGGGCCTTCTGGATTTGTGCCTTTGTTCCACTGGAGGCAGCCAGGGGTCATGAGCGCAGAGGTCACTTCAGGCTCTGCGTTCTTGGTCTGGCTAATTTGCGGGTCTGTGCACTGATAGACTGGACAGTTGGACACACAAGGATTACTTCGACGCTGAGGCGTTGCTGGGGGACATGGGGTCTCTTGGTTGTAGATAGAAGCTCGGGGGCTACAACCAAAAGGCTAGCTAGCCCAGAGTCTAGACAGACCCAACATTAGCATAGCCACGGATATTTTCTAGACCTAGAAACACCCCTGCTTCGACATCCTCAGAGGACTCCCAGGACTTGATGCAGGTGGCAAGCAGTGATGGTCACTTGAAGAAAATGGTGAATGGCGACCATAGTGGCAAGAACAAATAAGCTGGTCCTGCAAAGCCCCACTTCGTGGTGGAGTGCTGCAACTTCATGGAAACGCTTCTTCCATAAACCGAGGATCTGTGTAGTCCCATGGTTGTACCAGGCATAGCAAAGTAGCGCAGGACGATGTCTGGATTGCCAACTGGGTGGTTCTGGGACAGTTCTTAGCACTTCCAGCAACTTGATCTTGGGAGTAGAGGTCGGGACTAGTTATCACCGGTGATGGGGGGTGGGTCGCACTGATTAAGGCTTGCTACTCGACGTCCCATTGGCACCCATAAGGAGGGCATAGACTACAGAACACACCTGTTTTTCCTTTTAGTAAAACTAGTGAGTGTGTAACTGAGGATTCCCAGAATGACAACATGGAATATTCAAAGAATGTGAATCTCTGAAAGATCCAATGCAGGAGAAGAAAGGGTTGCTGGCGATCATCCAACAGGTTCTCGGTCTTCAGCGGCCTGCTCTCCTTTGTAGGTGTCTTTACTCCAACAAACACGGCTGCAAGAGTCCTTTTATCCAGGATTGGGGCTGGAGATTCCTCCAGCTAATGCACCACTTAAACTGGCAGGGGTCTTTCAATACTGGACAGACTCTGGCCACTGAATCTGTCGAGCAACAGACACCAGGCACGGGTGTGGACCGAGTCTAGACAGACTCAGGCCCAAACGTGGCCACACCCAAAGACCGACACTTTGCCCGCAAAACATGGAACTTTCCACAGGAAAGAGCTTACCAAAAATGGAAAATTCAGCCGCTCCAGGGCCGGAAGAAGATCAAACTACAAGATGGCCAAAAGGCATGCAAAAATCGTGTGCACAGTAATTAAAGAGTCCTGTAATTGGCACCAAGTGGCAAAATGCACACAACTATTAAAAAGAAAATGCTACAAAAGTAACCGCTGCCACTAACCCATTCTGGACACATCATGCAAGAAACTACACAGTTGCTGAAAACAAAGTTACAGGGAACCATGGAGGTGATGTGTGCAGCAAAAATCAACAAAGAACTTTACTATGGAGAACAGTTTCTCTTTTTCACAGATTGCCACAAAAGGAAGGGTGTCCCATCAAGGTATGTGGATGGAATCCAGCACAAAGAAAAAAACACTTTCCTAACAAAGCATGGAGGCTAAAACAAAAGCGAGTGTTTCTGGAAACTGGAAACTTAGGAAAAGGTTACACAGTACATAGAACAAAAGAAAAGTTAGGAGGGGAGAGATCATTATTTTTTTTTTTTTTACAAAAAGTCGCATTTGCCCTTAAAGTCCATGAAAAAATACCAGAGAGTCCAACAGTAGTGCTGGGAGGCAGAGTAAGATTTCCAAAAAAAAATCTCCCGAACACAAACAGTATAAAAAAATGTGAATGGCCTAAAATCCCTGTTTCTTTGGCCACAGAAAAAAGGAATCATAGAAACCTACATTGGCTGCTCTCTGTGCAGCTAACACCATTTCCATCAGTCATGGTAGTAAGGAGACATGGAGTCAGCCGCAGATGTCAATTGGTGGCTGCTTGAAACACACTTTTTCCAGACAGCGTTTGACTTGGTTTTTTTTAGATGAAAAATCTGTGGGATTAATTCATGTATTTGAAGTAGAGTTTAGAGCATTTGTGCACACTGCAGGGGGTGTCCCCATGTCTAAAATGGCACTCACCTGCAAGTTGCTGCGTAGCTCTGACAGAAATGTGACTGGCGATCGTGTTTTCAAATAGGAATCCAGGTCCTTCTTGAACTGAGGCTGCATCACACCAGTGAAATTAGTGAGTATCCTAGGAGCAATGTTAATTTCACTCAGCATGTCCACCTATGAAGGAAACATGACAAGGATCAGTGTAGGTTCTCGACAGCTTACTGGCATAGTGACGTGTTCATCTATTTTTTTATAAGATGTTTGACAACCATCTGCTAATATCCCTAGGCGTTACACAAAATGGACTTTAATCAGTTAAGTGACAATGTCAAGGGCAAATGGAATAGTGTACAAAAAGGACTTGCCTTCGGTCATATTATTTATGATAGATTAGTTGTGTTGGGTAAGTTTTCCTAAAGTCCTACTGGTAGTAAGACTTTAGTCATCTAACCCAGTGGTTTGTAGATCCAACTCTTAGTATCAGTCTGTACTAACTCAGGACTTGGTAGAGTGGCAGAACAGTCAGGCTTATTTTAAGAGGAAGACGTGAGCTGCAGTTAAGTACACTGAACCTAGTTAGACATGCACATCACTAGAATCACTTCAAAGACTTTAGACGTTTACACTATAACACTTCGGAATACTTCAGAATACACTCCAAAGGACACTTTCACTTTTGTGATTTTTAGCAGTTACATTTGTAGCAACGTTAGAAAGGGAAGAGACAAGGTTATTGTATTATCGGTTATTACGCCACCTGCAGATTTTCATACAGTAATGCATTTACTCTGCAAACACATATTAAAGTCACTTAAAGGGAGGAAAATGGTTAGAGTAACATTAGCCTAGTTCAAGGTTCTAGAGAGGATTTCTTCGCCCAGAAGTATTTTAAGTCCCAAAACGCAACACAATCTAAAGGCAGTTCAGAGGGGGCTAAAAGTCTTAACAAGGAGAAAATGTGAAGAGTTCCAGTGGATCTCTTCCAGTTTCTAAGCACCAACAAGGGAGACCTTTTTAAAGGACTATATAAAGGGACACAAGCAGCAGCTTGAGTTGGAGGTAAGATGGGGTTACCCTGGACACCTCTACGTGCACGCCAATGCTCTGGAACAACATCTTGGAATTCGGTAAGTAATACCTATTTCCTCCCACGATATCTTAGGTTAGAAGAAAATGTTAGTTCTGGATGCTCCGCAATGTTGCAGCTCTGGACTTGACCTCCAGATTGCTAGGTCTAATGACTGAAGGAAGGACAATGGACAGGGCCTCTCAGCAGCAGTCTCGAGGGAGGACCTGAGGCACGACTTTAGGCAACTTCTTGGTTCAGTCTGTGGTTTTGGCACCTTTTCTGCAGCACCTACAAAAAGGACAGAGTGCCCAGTCTTCACTTCCTGCAGTCCCACACTCTAATGAGCGGGTCGGGCGAGTTGGAGTGTCCTTACAGGCTCGGCAAAGAGTTAGATGGATTCAGCCTTTCCACGACGATGCACCCTAAATGGGCAGCAGGTCTCCAGGTACTGGGGTTCCGCAGCTGTGGAAATTCCTAGGACCTCAGGAGATGACTCAATTCAAAGTTAGTCTTAGGACTGGTTGTGCTCACCAGCCAAAGGGAAGGAGTCCTTTCCAGAGCTCCTGTGTCGCACAGAAAACAGGGTTAGGAGAGCAGTGGTCGCTGCATGGTATTGCAAAAGGTCTGCAAGTGTCTCTGGTTGTCTCCTTCAGTTACTTCAGCTTCCAGTGGTCAACTTGCGTTTCACTCCAGAAGCCTCACCTTTCATACTGTTCCAGTACAAACTCCTATGCAATCTTGCTGAGCATTTTACAGAAAGGGGCGTTTGGCTGTCCAATCAGGACAGCCAGACCCCCTGTGGGAGTTGGTCCCTTTCAAGCACTCTGGCAGACAATGGACAGGGAGATGGAAAACTCCTTCCCCACTTCCTGCCTGCCCACACACTCTGGAGCCTAGGCAGTGACACCCAAGGGTTCCCGCCAAAGGCAGGCACACACACACAGACTTCCCCCTAGCAGAATTTTAGAAGGGCTAACAAAGAACAACAATCGCTATTAATGGCGAAGTTATTTGGGTGCCCCTATTGTGCACTACTGAGGTTATGGCCATAGCCTGCGGTACAAAAACTACACAATAGTTGGTAGAACACGTCCACTGCCACCATACATAACTAGGAAATTGTCTATGTGACTAAAAAGTCACAGGAGCAGAGAGAAGGGGGATACCAGGTATCCCATTGGCACTCCACAGAAGGTGGTGCGTACCAATCTCTCAGACTATAGAGTTTCGGGAGAGATGCTAAGGATTTACCCTTAAGAGCTACAGGAGGATACAGAAAAAAGCAATCTTAAAGGAGGACCCTAAGGGACCCCAGCAACACTGCCCATAAGGAGTTGTGTGCTGCAGTAGTAAAATACAGATGCCTTTAAGAGCTATGGAGCCAACGGACCCCATAGTACAGGTACACTACGAAGAACAGAGGTCCAAAAGACAAAGCCCACAAGAAAGGAGGAGTGGAAAAAGGCTCCACCCATTCAGGATTAAAGAAAAAGGTCCAGAGGTCCAGCAAAAAGTGATGGGGGTCTCACTAGGAGAGCGGATGAAGCATAAATATGATAAGTCTCCCCAACAAGTTGGCCCTCCCAGATTTTCCTATTCTAAGAAATATTCTCCAGGCGTCCATCTAGCTTTGAAAAGTTTTGCTGTCACTAGGCAGAGCACTGTGCCTTTGAGTCTGTTCGGCATAGCTGGCAGCCAGGACTCTGGATGGGTAGCATATGTTTAGTTCTAAAGTCAGTCCTGGGAGGAAGACCTTAGGAGGCCGCTGTTGATATTGTTTTCTAGAATCTGACCTGGTGGACAGATAATAGGAGGTCGCCCTAGTTACAGTTCACAGGGAACTCAAACATGGTAGTAATGGAAACGATCCAAGGCTTATTTTTAGGAGAGCGAGCAGGGTCGGGTGCCCTCAACGAGTCCACACAGTATGGGACACAATTCAATTTAGACAGTAAGTATAAAACAGTTATTTATTATAGACATTCTGAACACACTGAAAAATTAAGATGACAGGTAGTATCGCACAATACTTTATGGTACTAATACATACATTCAGAGCAGGTTCAAAGCAAGTAGATAGAGGAACAAATTACTTACCTGTAGCTCCTGTTCTCGAGCATGGGTCTGGCATGGATTCACATGCTCATGAATATTCCCTAGATACACAGGTGTATACAAAAGGTGTCCCGATAGGAAAATCGTGAGATAAGCAGTGAGCTGAATCACTATGTGTGAATGAATGAATGAATGAATGTAAGCATTTGGTAATATTTTACACGTGTTGCAAGTCCTTATATTTGTTCTGTATCTTATCAGAACAAGGCACACTACGCAGTGTCTCCAAAATGTTTATCAAATTCACATTAGGTAAAATTCAACTAATCTGGCAGACACAATTTGTTGTATACATGAAATTATGCTAAATGCATGTGACAGAATGAACATTGAAAAAACAAATCTTTAACACTGTACAAAATCACAGACAAAATGTCACCACATCCTGTAAGAACTGTTAGAACGGATACCATTCTCAGATGCGACATGGGTAGAATTACCAATAAATCTTAATGCAAATAAAATACATCCTGTATACAATCTAGCTAGAGCATAGCAGGTTTCCCCAAGTATTGACAGCCTGAAGGATATGTCAGTTTCCACATGACATATGAGCAAAAGCCAGTGCAGTGAAGCTTAAGGCTTCACTGCACTGTAGAAAGTACAGGGCCAATTAAAAAATAAAAGCAAAAGGTTTGGGGGTTTCATAAAGATGGATTGAAAGGTGCAGTAAACAGAAATATTTCCTAACAGTGCTGACACAAAAGAAGGGACAGGGACACAAGCCACTGGCCTATTACAGTGGATCACTAGATCCAGTGATGCAGGGACACTTTCCTTGTGAGCGGGCACTTGCTGCGGGTGGATTCGCAATTGAGAATGCAACAATAAATTATAAGTTACTCACTTAGTCCCCTTTCCTCCATACTGCATGGACGTCCCTTCCAAGGGACAGGAGACGGAACCCTTTTCACCAGAAAAAACCTTCTTCCCCTTTAAATCTAGAGGCGCACAGGGGGTGCGGCCCAAGGAACATGTGCTGCCCTGACTCCGCCCTCTGGCGCCACACCTCAGACCCCATTGACGCGTCGACAATAGATTCAACATTGCCTAATGACACCAGTATTACTAGTGGGGTGTGGGGGGAGGGGAATGATGGTGGGACGTACAGCGAAAAGGGGACTAAGGAGTCCTTAGTCACTATAGTGAGTAACTTATGATTACTCGTACATCCTGCCCCCTTTCCTCCATACTGCATGGAAGATTAAAACTGAATGTAGCCCCAGGGTGGAAAGGACACCCTCCTTAAGCAAATAGTTTCCTGAGAACCGCCTGTCCGAAAGCCGCATCAGATCTAGAGCCGGCATCCCAACAGTAATACTTGCAGAAAGCCGAGGGAGTGGCCCAAGTGGCCTCACTGCTTATGACTTACCAAGGGACATGGCGCTGGAATGCGATGGCTGTTGCCTTGGACCCGACTGCGTGGGCGTGCATGTTAGCCGGAAGCGGCTCGTGCTGGCCCTCGTTTGGTTCTTTGATGGTGAGACCATCCAGCAGGATATCAAGGCCTGATAGCCTGGTCTTGCACCTACGGAAATGACAAACAGGGCGCCTGATTTGCAGAAGCCCTTCGTCCTGTCAAGGTAGAATTTCAGGGCACGCCTGACATCAAGGCAGTGAAGAACTCCATCAGCCTCGTCCTTGGGATCGGCAAAAAACATAGGAAGGACTATTTCCTCGTTCAAATGGAGAGTAGACGGCATCTTAGACAGAAATGCTGGGTGCGTCCGGAGGACTATTTTGTCCCTGTGAAAGTTACTATATGGTTCTGAGGCGACCAGCGCCTGGATTTCGCTGACTCTGCGGCCAAAGTAAGGGCGTCTTAATGGTGACCAGCCCGATGTCCGCGGACACCATTGGCTCAACCAGTTTGTGAGTCAGGGCGCCCAAGACTGTGTTCAGGTCCCACAAGGGGTGTGGCTTCCTGATGGGCGGGTAGAGCCTTGCAAGCCCTGTCAAATGTTTGACATCGGATTGGACGAGAAGACCCCCCCCCCCCCTCCAAGTTCCTGTAAGCCCCAATGGCTGCGAGGTAAGTGTGGCAGGTGTCCACCTGCATGCCAGAGTGGGCGAGGTGAGCTGAAGCACGTCGTCCAAAGCACATGCCAGGGGGCCGATTTCCTTGGAACCTGCCCAGTGGCAGAGCCTGTTCCATTTACTTTTATATTGGGCCCTGGTAGCTTTGCTCCTTGCGCCCTGTAGGATTTCCAGATTAGCCTGGGAGAGGTTGAGGTCCCTTAGCGTTATCTGCTCAGGAACTTCGCTGTGAGAACTAGTTTCTGTGGCGTGGGGTGGATGACCCTGCCCCCCTGCTGCACCAGGAGATGTGCTGGGCCCATCATAAGGTGAGTCTGTGGCATCTCCAAGAGGCTGAGCAGCTCCAAGAACCATGGCCTGGCCGGCCACCATGGAGCTATTAGAATGTCGTCGAGCTGGCAAGACTGCTTGATCTTGCAAATCACACCGTGAATCAGCGGAGTGGGAGGGAAGGCGTACGCTGTCATGCCGTTACACTGAATCCTAAATGCGTTGCCCAGGGAGCTGGGGCCCTGTCCCTGCTAGGAGGCGAACTGAGGGTACTTGTGCCAGGTGGCAAAGAGATCCACCTGGGGGAGACTCTGTTGAAGATCTCCTGAATAACGAGGTCATTTAACTGCCACTTGTAATTGTCCACTCCCAACCTGCTGAGCCAGTCCACCTCCAGGTTGGATTCCCCCAGAAGGTGGACTGCCGTGAGGTAGATGTTTTCAGGGGCCAACTCCCACATGCTGATTGCCAGTCTGCACAGTGGAGGGGATCTAGCGCCTCCCTGCTTGTTAACATACTACATGCTTGTCGAGCTGTCTGGATGAGGACAACCTTGCCCCGGAGAAGTGGAAGCAATGCTCTGATCGCTAGCCAGATGCCACTCCGCTCCAACCAATTGATGTGTTACGCCTGCTCCTGTCAAGTCCAGGTGCTGTGGACCAAGAGATCGTCCAGGGTGGCTCCCCAGCCCTCGAGCGAGGAGTCCGTGGTGATGGTGACCTGCAGGGTGGGAGGCCGGAAGGGCTTGCCCGTCCGTAGGTTGCAGTCCCTGGACCACCATGTGAGGTCTGGGTGGAGAGATGGAGGAACGTTGATCTTCTCCGATTGAGAGCCCTACTCCTGGTTCCAAGAAGCCGCGAAGTGCAGCTGAATCCTCCTCAGTCTCGTGTGAGGGACGGCTAATAGGAGAGCCGCCATGAGACCCAGGAGATGCTGGTACCACCAGGCCGAGGTCACCTCTCTGCTGAGAAAGTGAGTGGTGGCCCTCCTGATGGCAGAGATCTTGTCCTCCAACAGAAACACCATCTCGGAGCACGTGTTCCAGATGAGGCCCAAAAATGTTAGTCAGCGTGGGCTGCAGCTGCGACTTCTTGAGATTGAGCAAAAAGCCCATATCGTGCAGTGTGTTCATAAGGGCATGGGAAGAGTGGTGCACTGCTTCTTGAGATGTAGCCCTGAGAAGCCGGTCGTAGAGGTATGGGTAGATGGAGGCCCTGCGCTTTGAGGGGGGCAGCCACAGTATTCATGAATCTGGTAAAGACCCTGGGGGCCGAGTTGAGGGCAAAAGGAAGAACCCTGCATTGGAAATGGTAGCCCATGCTCCAGAACCGTGGGAAAGAACGATGGATTTGCCAAATCGGGACATGTAGGTACGCGTCCTTCAGATCCAGGGAGCACACCCAGTCTCCCTATTACAATGTCTCCGCTATAAAGGCTGGCGTAACCATCTTGAATTTTTGCAGAGATAAGGAGAGGTTGAGGGTGGAAAGGTCCAGCACAACTCTCATGCACGCCTGGTTCTTTTTCTGAATGGCGAAAATTCTGTAGTAAAAGCCCAAGCCTCGTTGGGAGGCTGGGACTTCCTCTACGGCCTGGCTCTTTACGAGCAACCAGATCTCCGCCAGAAGAGTTGCTGTCCCAACTTGAGGGAGTGGAGAAGGGAGGAAAGGCTGGTATGGTTAGGCGGCACCCCATGGATACTACGGAGAGGATCCAGGGTTCCGTGAAATTCTGGCACCAGAAATGTGCACGAAGAGCAAGCCTGCCCCCCACTGGAGACACGTGGGCCTGAAGGGGCTTGTCATGCCTTCTTTCCCTCAGAGGCTGGTGCGGATGCGGGGGACTGGAAAAAGCCCCAACCTTCCCACCCCCTTTTCGTTGCTTGCGCCGATTTAAAGTCGGCGAGCGGTCCGGCTGCTTGGACCTCCATTCCTGGAAGCCATGGAAACCTCTGTACGTACGCCCCTTGTCAGAGCGCTGCTGTGACTGAGTGTAGGATTTGGGCGTGGTCTTTGTCAAGATGGATAAAGACTTGGACGTTTGTGAGCTGTATTTTTTGACCAGCTCCTCGTACGTGGTGGAGTGGAAGAGGTCCCTCCACCCCCTCGAACGGCAGGTCTAATATGCATTCCTGGTCATCTGGGTTGAATTTAGTTAGTCAGGCTGTCGTCCTCACGACCCTGGAGATACAGATGGCACGGCCAGAGGTGTCAATATGGGCCACGGTGGATTCCATGAGGACCTGCGCCACCAGCTTGGCCTCAGCCAGTCCCGCCCTGAAACGTGATCGCCTCTGCGTAGGGAGTTCCGGGAGAAGTCTGCAATTTCCCGCCATAACATTTGGTTAGCGGCAGCCAGCATGGCATCGGCGTTGGCCTGACGAAGATGCAAGGACACGTTGGAATACAGCTTTTTCCCATAAACCTCCAAGATCTTCTCCCCCTTGCCTAGCAGCGTCGCAGAGGAGGCGGCTGAGGACGACTGAGGCTTGGAGTATAGTGATGCTGCAGCTATCACCGAGGAGTGTGGCCCGATAGCAAGAGTGTATCCCCCTCCAACTGCCTGTACTTGGCGTCGATTGACCAGCTGGACAGAGTGGGGCTTGAGCCAACCCCTTTTTGGCCAGGGAGACTACATCGGTCTGCATTGCAATTCCCGTTTTGGCAGAGGGGAGATCGTCTGCCAGGACCCCCTCTGCCGGCTGCTCGACCTCGGGTTGAGGAAGGCCTAGGGTACTCCGTCAGCCCTTCAAGACCTTCGTTGAAGGCCTGGTCTGAGAAGGGAGTGTCAGGGTGGTACTCATCTGTATCCTGTGAGTCAGGAGGGTTCTGCGTCAGAGGAGGAGGAGTAGCGGGAGCCGGCGGCTGGCATACCTGGGCTGGAGGATGTGGGGGACGCTGGTACGGAACCGCCTGAGGGATCGGCTGGGGGGCCGGAGGCAGCGGCTGCGTCAGGGGTGCCGGCAGAGGAGCCAGAGGTGCTGGATGTATTAGAGGAGCACCTCCCCGATAGCCTCCCTGAGGCTAACCCCCATGCGAGGGGACTTCATGAGCCTGAGGAACCTCTCAAAGAACCGGTCTTCACAGGCCGGAGGAGCGGTAGGGGATATAGACTGGGTAGCGGGAGGCTGCTGGAGCCGCTGCATACCCTGCCCATATGGACGCAGTGGGAACCTGCCCAGCGCAAATGAAGGATAGGCTGTAGGCCACGTATCTGGTTGAGGCCAGTCCCACCTTGACATGCGTTCCTCGCGGAACTCCTGGAATGGCGCCGGATGGGTGTTGATGTCTGGCACGGCAGCCATTTTGTGAAGCTGCCTGCCATGTGCCTGCATCGCGTTGCTCGGCTCGCTGGGCCCAGCCTCCTCCAGGACCTCTTGAGTCTGGATCACAAGTCCTACCCTGCTTCTCAGGCTTAGGCCCGGTAGGTGTGACACCATCGGCCCGCAAGAGCTGCGTTTAGGCGCCCCTTTGGACGTATCGCCGGTACTTGGGGTTGGCCCCTCGGATATAATGCCGGTGCAAGGGCGGAGCCCCTCAGGTGAAAACCCGGTACAAGAACCTTCTGGTCCCTCAACACTGTCACCGGGAGAATCCGAGGATCACTCTGCCTGTAGACCGGTAGCTGGAGCAGCCTTGGTGCACCTGAACGGTCCCTTCCGCGCAGGCGAGTCCTTGGGAAGGAGTCTCCCTTGCGGGGTGCCAAGGACAGCAGGGACCCTAACTTGGGCCTGAATCCAAGTCCTTGAGGTCCTCTGGAGGCGACTTCTGGAAGAGCTCCCTCCTCCTGGCCAGTCTGTTCTTCAGAGACCTCGATGACAGGGCGTTGCACGCTGTACAAGCTCGGCAACCGTGTTCTGGGCCAGGGCAACGAAGGCAGTGGGCGTGGGGGTCTGAAGTTGGGAAGAGCCCGTCGCAGGATAGACACTTGCTGAATCCTGTGGAAGTCGGCATGCGCCGGGGAGGAACGTGACTCCTGAAGACAGAGTACCTGAATGATAAAAAGACAAAAAGATAAAAGAAGTATCCGTGCGTGGAATTACATGGCTGAATCTAAACCCAGGATCGTTGGTGAATTTGGCCTGTTCCCGTTGATGCGGAAAAGGCGACTGAGGTGTGGCGCCGGAGGGCAGAATCAGGGCAGCGCATGCTACCAGGGCCGCACCCACGCACGGACCTAAATTTAAAGGAGAAGAATGTTTTTCTGGTGAAAAAGGTTACGTCTCACGTTCCTTGGAAGAGACGCACATGCAGTAAGGAGGAAAGGGGACGTGACGTAAGACTATGATGGGATGTCCAGTAATTTTGTATGTGGAGCATGCATTGGTCGCAGTACTAGAGAGGTACCAATCAACATTGACAACTCAGAGAGCATCAGGGTATGAGATTATACTAACCAATTCTGCAATAGAAGTGGTGAGGTGTAGGACGGTAAACCAGCAGAATTCATTGCAGAACCAATTGAAGAGGGGGATTACACATACATGACTGTGGCATGTATAGACAAGAATGAAGGGAACACCCCCCTCCCGTAAAAGAAGAAATAATTGAAAGTGGGGGCATAATCTTTGACATGAGCTCAAGTATTGACCCATATTCGGGACAAAGGCATTCTGGTTCAGCAGAAGTGGGACACAAACATGAAATACATAAGGAAGGTGACTGGATAGTGTACTCACAAACACAACTACCAAAGCACTACTACGCCCAAGAGGCAAAATTGGTGGCATTAATTGAGGCACTTAACAGGAGGTCACGCCGTTCATGTATTTTCAGACTGAGTACGCAACTTCTACGGCACATTCAGAACTAACAAGGTGGGAAAGAATTCAAGAAAAGTGATGGCACACCAGTGCAACATGCAGCATTTTTGAGTAAATTATTGGAAATGCTGCTGCTTCCAGTTCAATTGGCAATAAAAGTGCAGGGCCCATACAGGGGGGACAATATTTAATTTCACTGGGTAACGAAAGAGCAGACTAAGCAGTGAAAGAAGCAGCATATCTGCCATTAGGGACATGTGCTGTTCCCTTGGGGAAGAAGAAAGAATGCCAATTGTAGCATTGACAAAGAAAAAGATGCACTGCTGAGAAGCTTTAATGCAACCCCGATTAATAGAATTACAGGCAGAAGCACCAAACGATGAGTTGTGGAAGAAAAGAGGGTGCTCTCTGTCATCAACGGATTTAATTTGGCGGCATGACCGCACAGGCAAAGTGGTGATGCCAAAAAAAGTTGTAGACTGTAGCCCTGGAGCAGATTTGCTACCCCACCGACTTATCAAAAGAGCATGTGGCTGCGGGAAGAAGTGATGACTGGTTTGTGCCAACTTTATAGGAATCTGATTTGTCGAAAATGTTTGCCAGGTCACACTTTGAGAGTGGTACGGGGAACATAACCGCGACTGGAGGGACCCTTCCAGCACTTGCATGTATACTGTTGATATGCAGGACAAATTTACCTCTTATAGAGACATGCTTACTGTGGTGTGCCCGTTTTCACGCTGGCTTGAGGCTGGTCCCTGTGCCCATTATGACTATTATGCACGGTTTATCGCATGCAAGCAAATAGTTTGGCTGAGACAATGAATTATCTACTAAAGGAGTGCTTGGCTAAACTAACAAAAATGCTTGGTAAGTCTTGGTTGCACTACTTACCTCTTGCACTCTTTGCTTTGCGGAGTTCGCCTGGAGGATATCATCTCACCCCACATGAGATAGTTACTGGCCGGAGAATGCATGCTCCTATATTACGGGCACGTACAATTTCTGATGCCAACTCTTCTAACATACTGGGGAGGAATTTCACATGTATCTCATATCCCAACAGACAAGAGAGTTCGGACTGAGCAAGGAGGTGAACAGGGAAGGGAATTTCCGCAAGCAGCACCTCTTTAACCTTGCACAGATTATTCATAAAAAAACAAGTCAGGAAGTGGAAGGAGGACCGGTTTACGGGTCCACACACTGTGGTAAACACAACAGCAGTGAGGATTGAAAGGGCACCGGGGATGGGTTCATCTCACCAACGTGCGCAGGGACAAGAGCACTAACTACCCCGGAGAAGCGGGGCGGAGCGCAACGTGATGTTGAGTATTAATCAACTTTCATTGCCTTTTGTCTCCGCAATAAGGCTCTATAGAAGAATAATAATTGAAGGAGCAGAAGGTGATGTGCAGGTCAATGTTTTTATAAACAGACAGAAAATAACTGTTTTTTGGAGTGTGATAATATTAATATGCATTAGTATAGAATTATGCTGTCCATATGCTATTTAAAGAAAAGTGATATACGTTCAAATATTGGTATAAAGAGGGGCGGGAGAAATGTGTTAAATGAAGAATTCCATGACACTGAAAAAGGGCAGGATATATCATCGGGAAACATCTGGTACGATGAAATGTTGCGTGTGGGAAGAGAAAGAGCAAACGGCAGATGTTACGTCTCCACCCTCATCCCACATGCAATCAGATAAAATTACACTTCTTCAAAACAAAATTGGAACCAAAAGAATCAACCTATCCCCTAGCTCCAACAACACCGAAACCAATGTACCCACAACCTCCACCATGCTTACCTTTCCACTTCTCTCCTGTCACCATTGATGATGTGGAAAATATAATCCGTGGGATAAAACCCTCTAACTGCCAGGGTAACCTATGCCCAGCGTCTCATCAAGGATGGAGCAAAAGAACTAGCTCCGTTCATAACAACTCTGATGAACTCATCCTTCAAAAATTGTTCAGTTCCGGACAACCTCAAAGTAGTGTGGGTCATGCCGCTTCTGAAAAAACCCAACCTTGACCCTAACATTCCTACTAATTATAGGACTATCACAACGGTCACCTTTCTCTTAAAAATTCTAGACCGCACTGCCTATATCCAAATCCAAACACACCTGGAACATAATGAGCTACTAGACCTTTGACAGTCCGGCTTCCGACCCAGACACTGTACTGAGACGGCTCTCTTAGACTTAAAAATACAGATGAACGAAGTAAAAGACAAAGGTAAACTGGCCATCCTCCCATTAGATCTCTCAGCAGGCTTTGACTTGGCTGACCATAAAATCCTGACTGAACACCTCACCACAGCAGCAGCCTTCTCGCCGAATGCTGCCAGCTGGATCCAATCCTTCCTTGCTAACAGAACCACCAGTGTCTTTGCGCAATCAGCACCTGCGCTTCCAATCCCCATCCACTGTGGAGTGCCACAGGGCTCCTGCGTCTCTCCCATGCTCTATAATATATTTACGAAGCTTCTCTTTGACCCGTCTTGACAATCTGGGTGTCGCCTACACCAACTATGTAGATGCCACCCAGATCCTCATCACTCTCACATTCTGCTACACTAAAGACACCAGGATGATCAACATCTATCCTGAGATCGAAGCCTGGATGGCGACTTAGTCTATGTTTAAACGATGACCAGACTGAGCTCTTGATCACTGGCTCCCAAGCCCGCCTAAACAAATTAGATAATCGCTACTCAGCATTCATCATAGATGGGAACACCATAAAAGTCTCCAGTGAAGTCAAACCACTTGGGGTTTTTACTTAGACTCCACTCTATCACTAAAAAAACAAGTGAACACTACAGCCTCATCCACGGCCTACACCAACCACCTCATAAATGCCTGTAAAACGTTCTTATCCACCAACAGCTGTATTACACTTGCCAGAGCTCTGATCCTCTCGAAGCTGGACTACTGTAACACTATTCCTTGGCTCATCTTCTCGGAATTTAAATAAACTCCAAGTTCTTCAGAACTATGCTCTAAGATCAGCATTAAACATCCGTCGATACAGCCACAGCACTGCCCTTATATGGTGTTAAGCAAAGATTGTATGCAGTACTTTTATGGTGCACTAGAACAGCTCCGACTACAGGTAATGGGAAACCCAACCTTTGGTATAAGCTTGTACTACACAGTTTGGTAGCGTGTTGAGCACCCAGGCTTATCTCAAGAGGGGTCAATGTGAGCTGTAGGGGAGTTGCACAGAATTCAAAGTGACAAGTATTCAAATAAAAACGTACACACAAGGATTCTTGAATAAACAATTATTCATTTAAAAGTCAGTTAGAATAAGCCTTCTTCAGAAGGGAGCAATATAAAAAGCAACACAAATATACTTGAATACTATACACTTAGTTTCTAAATCAGTAAAGATCCTTTTGGGATGGCCCACAGACGCAACCTACACCCTCAGGTGACTTCAATAGCTAAGGTGCTGGGGACATCAATATCTTACTGTTTGCATTTAGAATACTGTTAGAAGTTATTAAAAGGAAAAGGTTATTAACACACAAGAGACCACAAATTCTTAAGCAGGCAAACACTTTTGGATCCCCCAAGCAGTGCCATTCAGTATAACAGGCTAGGCCAAAGTCAATGAGCAAATGTCTTACATAGGATGAAGCACCTCTGGTAGGTAAGTAGAAAAGTCTTTGCACAATGTTTTAGAAGTCTTTGAAGAAAAGAAGAATCAAATGTAGGGCCACACGCTGATTAGAATTGTGAGTAGAAGGTGCAAGCAACTCTACAACAAGAGGTAAGTTCTATCAGACTTTTACAATACCTTTGTGTTGAAGAAAAAGGCGAGCAGATGTCTTCTGTTCCTGAGCAGCTCCGCAGATCTCATTGTTCCTGGGCCTCAGTCGTGGGGACAAGAGGGAGGACTTCTGGGGTCTCCTGCACTGCAATGGGACGGTCACCGCTTGCAACCGGCAATCTTTCAAATAAGTGGCACTTCGGTGTTTCAGGTCCTCGGACTAACTCAAATAGCAACACCGCGGTTCCTGGCTGCCGAGAACAACTTTCCTTGCTTCTGGGGTCCTCCACTCTGTTGAGGGGGCTCAGGCTCGGTCAGTCCTGCTTCCAGGGAGTCCAACTGAAAAGCAACGCACACAATCTGGTGTTCCTCTCCCTGGCGTTTGTTTCCAGCAGCAACTCTGTGGAAATGCAACCAGCTCAGAGCGAATATCCAGGTGGATTACTTTGCAGTTGATTGGTCCCACCAACTCAAGGGGGACTAAGGGGGGGGCTATCCTTGCAGGGGCTTCTCTGTCAATACGAATTTGGAGTTTCACCACAGCAGCAGGGCTTCACCGGGCAAACCAATGGTCCAGGAGTTGCAGGAGGCATCCTCTTCATGTTGTTCTTTGCTTCCTTCGTCCAGTGGTTGATTCTGCCTTGCAAGCCAAAAGCCTTGCCTTTTATTCAGTTCTCTCCCATTCATTCCAGCCTAGCTGTCACTCACCCAGCAGGGTGGCTGTCTTTGCTGGACAGTCAGCAGGCCAATCTCTCAGAGTGTAGTACTACGGGGGGAGGGGTGGTGGGGCGTGGCTTGAAGCCATGGCAGACGGACTGGCTCTGAGAGAGCTCCCGGCCGTGGTCACGCATCCAGCAATAATGCCCCAGTGTTAGCGTGACCAACTTGGAGAGGCAGCACCTCCTGATGCGGAGGTGTCGAGGAGCAAAATGACCAAATCCTGGAGGTCCAATGCCGAGGGGAACCTGAAGTTCAGAGGGGCCCGCTGCAAAGCAGGATGCGGTGCCGGTCCCCTTCCCCAAAATGGCAGTCGTCTCAATGCAAAGCCTGTCATCCTAGCCAGCAAAGATATGCACCTCCAACCTGAGAGGACCTGGGAGGCTCCAGGGACAGGCGTCCAATAATCTGAAGTCTGACCAGGAACCCGAGGCTCAACGTAGCAATCCACAGCTTCTAAGCCGCCAGAAAAGCCAGCTGCAGTCACTGGACCCAGCGCCCTCCCATGCGGACCTCCCCCTCCCGCTAAGCGAAGGAAGACTCGAAGCAAGCGAAGTTGGCCGGGCTGGCAGCGGCTGCTGTTCTCCCCCCTCCCCAACCCGTGCTGTCTACTCGACTGTGCTCTGCGGAGGGGCTTGGCGGCTGCCGCTCCTGGCACAACCCCGCCACAACAAACACTGCGGGCCGCCCTGTAACACAACCGGCGTGCCTCCCACACAGAGCCTCGCCTCCCCACCACTCGTGGTGGAGGTGTGTGATTCTGGGCAGCCCGCCCTCCGCTAACCACCTGCTCCTTCTCAGTGGGACCAAACTAGCTGCAGCAGAGCCAACAGGGACATTAAACTGAGCGTCCATCCCCCCTCACCACAAAACAAAATTCAGCAGGAGGTGCAGCGGGATGCCCTGCCATGTCGAGAGCATTCCCCTCCGGACCTGAGGGCAAGAGCGCATGCCGGAGCCCTGCTTGGGGCCAGGAGCAACATGACTGAAACGGACACTCCGAGCTGCCAGACAGGCCCGAATCCCTCCTTCCCCACACCCGGGCCCCTGAACCCGCCGGCATGGGACCGCCTACTACCCACCTCTCTCTCCCCATGTAAACAGACAGCCCCGAAATCAACGGCTGCCGTGCCTGGAGTAGCAAACCCAGGCGAAGCAAAACGCCTCCTCTCCTCCAGATGTCCTGGCCCGCGTGCATTTCTACAGAGTCAAAGAGGAGATAATGCGGGAAGCCAGGAGCTCAGCCCCAATTCACTTCAGAGACGCTGCAACATATCTGTATCAGGACCTGGTTACAACGACATTGGAAAAACGGAAAGCCCTAAAGCCGTTGGCGGAATGGCTCTGTGATAAGAAGAACATGTTACTCTCTTACCTGGTAACGTTCTTCCGATGGGATGGTCCGACGTATTCCATATCTATGACAGTAATCACCACAGCTGTGCTGCTTCGAAAAATCTTTGGGCGTCTGCGTCCTGCGTCGATGACGTCGATACGCTGTCCTCGAGGGCCTCCGTCAAGCCAACGTCACCGGATGTTATAAGTAGGATGCATGACGCCCGTAGCCTCAGTTGTAGTTTTTTCCCCCAGAACGTGTGGCACCAATCTACTGCCAGTATGACCACAGAAAGCCTTGCGGAAACGTAAGCTGCAATCGCATAAGAAATTCTGTAGCGGGGTAGGCAGGGAGCGAGCGATATGGAATACGTCGGACCATCCCATCGAAAGAATGTTACCAGGTAAGAGAGTAACTTATTCTTCGAGTGGATTGGGTCCTCCGACGTATTCCATATCTATGACAGACTCCCAAAGCAGTACCAACGTAAGGAGGTGGGAAAAGAATTTGGAATATAGACATTTAGAATGTCCAATCAAATCGCAGAGTAAAGGACCGCCTTGCCAAAGGCCAGACCCTGCCCATGGGAAGAATCTAGGGAGTAGTGACATATAAAAGTATGGACCAAAGCCCAAGTGGCTGCTTCACATGTTACGAAAAGGAACACCCCTCTGCAGAGCAGTAAAGGCAGCCATACCCCTAGTCGAATGGGCCCGTAAGCCTACCGGAGGGTCCTTACCCGCCAGGCAGTAACACTCAAACTGCCAAGATAATCCATCTAGACAAAGTCTGCTTAGTCACAACTTGTCCCAAACGCCTTCTAGCGTAACCAATAAAGAGCTGATCGTCCACTCTGACCCGGCACATGCGTGAAATGTAGAAACTTAAAGTTCTCCTAGGATCCAGCCTATGGAGCCTCTCCTCTTCCTTCCCAGGATGTGGAGGAGGATAAAATAACAGAAGAATAAATAACAGAAGAATAACCTTCTGGCTTAAATGAAATTCCGACACCACCTTCGGAAGAAAGGAAAGACGAACTCGAAGGACAACCCTTATGAAACACAGTGAAGGGTGGCTTAGCTGAAAGTGCATGTAACTCACTCACACTCTGCGAGTGGAAGTGACCGCAACTAAAAATACAGTTTTAAGGGTTAACGGTCTCAAAGGACAAGAATGTAAAGGCTCAAATGGAGTACCCATTAGAAACTTAAGAACAAGGTTCAAATCCCAACCGGGCACCTGGAAAGGTGAAGGAGGGAACACATTAGTGAGCCCTTTCAGAAACTGAGAAATTAAAGGAATTTAAAAATAAGAACACTCCTCAAACGAGCGCTAAAAATATGGACAGCGCCACCAGGTAACCTTTAACGGTACCCACTTGCAAGCCCCTGTGGGCTAAAGAAAGCAAACAAAGACAGAACCACAGGAATGTCACATGAAAAATGATCCACATTCTTGACCCTGCACCAGTTGCAGAACTTTCTCCAACAGCAACGCTACAGGGACTTTGTTGCCGGCCGTCTGGCCGAAAGAAACACCTCCATCACGTCTTCAGGGAGGTCCCAATCCTTATACCTCAACCTTTCAGAAGCCAAGCGTGAAGGTTGAGGGATCTGACCTCTGGATGGAGAACCTGACCCCCCCCCCCCCGTGAGAGCAGATCGTCTCGGTAGGGAAGGCGACGTGGAGGGCAGATGGACAAGTCGAGAAGGTTCGGGTACCACGTCCTCCGGGCCCATGCCAGAGCAATGAGGATCATCCGGGAACCGAACCTCCGTAAGCTCTGCAACACTTGCGGGATGACGGGGACTGGAGGAAACGCGTACAGCAGTGGGAAGGACCACTCCACTACGAATGCGTCTCCTAAGGCTCCTCTTGGAGGAAATTCTCGCGAGCAGAACCTTTCACACTTCCGGTTGACACTGGAGGCGAAGAGATCCACTTGAGGGGTCCTCTAAAGGGAGAAGATCTCCAGGAGAATCTCCTGAGCCAACTCCCACACGTGAGAGATCGCGCTCTGCCTGCTCAGTGTCCCTGCCGTCTCGTTTTCGTCTCTGGCCAGATGAACTGCTGAGATTGAAATTTCCTGCTGGATGGCCCAGAACCAGAGCTGCATCGCCTCCCTGCACAGAGGAAGTGACCCTGCCCCCCCTTTTTGTTGAGGTAGTGCATGGCCACTGTGTTTTCCATCAGAATCAGGACATTCTTTCCTCGCACAGTCGGCAGAAAAGCCTTCAAGGCAAGCCTGACAGCCCTGAGCTCCAACAGATTGATAGAGTCTGAACTCCAACGGAGACAAACGACCACTGACTGTCAGCTTGTTGGCATGAGCTCCCCATCCCGTGAGTGACGCGTCCATCACGATAGTCACCTCCTGCCAGGGTAGCCAAAACAGAGCCCCCCTCATCAGATAGCCTTCAACGACCCACCACAGAAGGTCCTGGGCGATCGAGGGCAGCACCTGAACGGGGTCCGACATCCTGCCGGAGGACTGACCACTGGAGCTTGAGAGCCCATTGCAAAGATCTCATCCGCAACCTGTCCTCTGGCACCAGAAGAATGCAGGATGCCATGAGGCCGAGCAACCTCAAGAACTCCAACGCTGGGAGACTGGGCATGCTGAAACTTGTGCACCATCTGCTGAATGTGGTGAGCCCTCACCTAGGGAGGAAATCACTGCCCCAGGGACGTGTCGAGCACTGCTCCGATGTACTGGAACCGCTGTGTTGGCGTCAAGTGAGACTTCTTTAAATTGAGGGAGAAGCCCAGCTTGTGAAAGGAGTGGCAGGAGATGGACAGATAATCCAGGACTTGCTCGGGAGAGCGCGCCCTGATCAACCAATCGTCTAGGTAGGGGTAGACTGGAATGCCCCCTTTCCAGAGATACGCTGCCACCACCACGAGCTTGGTGAAAACCTTTGTGGCGAAGGTTAATCCGAACGACAGGACCCGAAACAAAGTGCGAGTCGCCAACCGTGAACCTCTGGTACTTCTTGTGCTTGGGATGGATCGGCACATGAAAATAAGCGTCCTTGAGGTCGAGACACCAACCAGTCCTGAAGTTGAAGGGCCTGGAGGACTTGAGAAAGAGTAACCATCTTGAACTTGTCCTTCCTGAGGAGCTGGTTCAAACCGCGCAAGTCCATGATGGGTCTCAAGCCCCCGTCTTTCTTCTAAATAAAAAAATAAGGGGGAATACCATCCCTTGTTCCTCTCCACCACAGGCACCAGTTCTATGGAGCCTTTCTCCATCAGGTATTGAATTTCCTGCGCAAGGAGCGGATCCGGACTCTTCAAAGAGATTCCCTGGTGGATTGTTGTGAGGCCTCTGCCGGAAAGGAAGACAGTAGCTGTGGGCTATGATCTCCAACCCACACATCTGAAGTAATGGCACGCCATTCTACAAGATGCTGCGCCAGCCTTCCCCCCAACCAGAGAAGCATGGGCCTCATGACTGAGCTGAAGCGGCTGCAGCAGTGCCTGAGGGCAAAGAGGCAACTGCTTGTGCGGCCTTGGCACCTCGAGTACCTTGTTTTCCACCTCTGGCACTCCTACGGTTGCCCCTTTGACTTGCAGCTCCTCTCGATTTACTAAAGGACGAGTAATATCGAAAGGAACCTCCCCTCCATTGCTGTCCCCTAGGACGAAAAGTCAGAGGTTGACGAACTGCAGCGCCCAACGACTTTGCTGCAGCTTTGGAGGTCTGCAACCTCTTAAGACTCTCGTCAGCCTTGCTGCCAAAATGATGTTCACCATCAAAGGGCATGTTGAGGAGCCGGGCTTGCACATCGGGAGCAAAACCTGACTTCTGCAACCACGCAAACCTGCGTATTACGGTGCTCGACGCCATGGACCGGCTGACGCAATCAACCATGTCCAGACCCGACTGAACGGATTCACACATGGCATCCTTGCCATCCTGCACAACAGCAAGGAAACCATCCCGTTCCTCCCCTTTGGGAATATGATCAGCCGCTAAGGAAATACAGTTCCACAGAGTGCGTGAAACGAGACAAGGCACAAACGGATTTGGCAGCCTGAAGCGCCATACCTTGAGAAGAAAATACCTTGTTCGCCCAGCCGTCAAAACGTTTGTCGTCCCCATCAGGAGTGAGGGTAGGGTAGGGTACGACGCCTGCTTTGCTGGGGCCGTAGCCGCCTGCACAACCAAACTCTCCGGAGTAGGGTGCGTGGTCAAGTAGCAGGGGTTGCCACTGGTTGGGCGATATTTCTTCGGCAAGGACTTGCTCACTGCCGGGAGATTCTCCGGAGAAGTCAAAGCCGCAGCCACCCTTCTCTGCAAGGCCATATGGAATGGCAGCACCGGGTCAGTTGGAGGACCTTGGTCCAGGATATCAGTCAGGTCATCCTGCTGAAAATCCCCAGGGGGGGAGGGGGGCCAGACCACCCCAGGTAATCTGTGACCCTCGACATGAGGCGCCGGTATGAGGATTCGGCATGCGTGCCAGGCTCCGGCCTACCAAACACCACCTCCGGAGAGGTGTCTAGACCACTGGCGTCGTGCAGCGACTGACACAGGTCCTCAAGTTGACTATGACCAGAAATAATGTCATCAGGACCTCTGCAGGAACCTCACCTTCCTCAGACCCCTCATCCACCTCAGAAATATAATCCAGAGGCTGGAAGGAGGGTACAGAAAAAAGGCACAGACATGTTTAGCCTTGGCCAGCGCCTTCCTGGGGGGTGCAACGGGGCACCTCCGACAAAGCCACCTCGAAAGGCGTAGATTGAATCCGCGTCGAGCGCGACACCGACAGCTTCGATGGTGTCGACACTGGCCTTGAGGGCAGAGTCCTAAGCGTGTGTCTCGACAGCCTGGGCGCCGATGGCATCGACTTCCTCGGAGGCAGGGCCTCGAGAGAGTACGTCGACGACCTCGGCGTCGATGTTTTCCTCGAAGACTTCACAGATTCTCCCGGTTTCAAGGGCATCAAGGACCGGGACCTGGAACGGGCATGTCTAGAACGACCATCCTTGTCGGACCGGGACCTAGAAGGTGCCCCATGGTAGCGACGACTGCTCGAGCACGAAGGCGGACGAGCAACGTCTCTAGCACGGCCACGACCGGCGTCCTCAGACGGCGCGGACGGACCAGAGCCCTGCGATTGAAAAATCTCCAACATCTCCCTTCGGAAGGAATCCCATTCCTCAGGAATGGAATGCTTGTTTTGACAAGCAACCCGACGGGCAGAGTCCTCGGAAGAGGATGGGGAAGGCGACCTGTGATGGCGGCAGAGGAATGGGGAGGAGGCAGAGGAATGGCGGGACAGACTCCCAGACCGAAAACCCCCAGACTCACAACGACGATGCGGAGAGTCGCCCCTCGAATCGTCCGTCGAAAGACCAGTGGAACGTGACTTCTGGGGATTGGCCACCTTACCGACCGACAGCTTCTTCTTACGCTCCCGCAAGGCCTTAGATGTGAGTGACTGGCAGTCGACACAGTCGTCCGTATCATGGTCCTCCCCGAGGCACCAGAGGCAAGCGTCGTGCCTATCCGTCAGCGACATCTTGGGCCCGCACACCAGACACTTCTTAAACCCGGACCGTGGGGTGGAAGAAGCCGAGGATGACATACAAACTCAATGAAGAAACAGGTTCAAAGAACCGAAAGAACAGGATTCAGTAGAATCGAGGCGTGCCGAGATCTCCGAAGCGAACACGTTCGCGGAAAAAACAGAACGGAGGCTACGGGTGTCGTGCGTCCTACTTATAACATCCGGTGACGTGTGCTCGACTGAGGCCCTCGAGGACAGCGTATCGACGTCATCGACACAGGACGCAGAAAGATTTTCCCGAAGCAGCACAGCTGTGGTGATTACCGTCATAGATATGGAATACATCGGAGGACCCAATCCCCTCGAAGATAACATATCGGTGGAGCTTTCCTACAGCCCTGACCTTCACTTGGGAGGGTAGACCCTAGCAGATCAGATCCTCTAGAGAGGCAGAACATTTTATGAACCCAGTGGTGAGGAGTCCAGCGGAGCGGTGCCTAACTCCGAGGACACCAGCGGGAACCCTTTAACACATGGTCCCGAGTTGAGGGCTGCCGCAGAGTGCAGGGACGGGCCCCCAAGAACAAGAAGGCTAAGAATAGATGAAGGGAGCTACTGAACAAATTAAAGCCCGGTGGTGACCTAACACACTCTCCCGAACTTGGCAAGAGGCACCCCTGACGGGGTCAGGACAACTGGTACCATGGCTTCCCCGGGCTAATCAACAAAGAGCTCCCCTCCCACAAGGCCTATCCTGGTAAAACTGCAGATCCTCAACAGAATCCAGGCACTTGAAAGAAACCCAAACACCACCCAGTGGGGAAACCCACTTGCTACACTGGAAACACAAGAGGCGTGTTCGCCTCCGACCTAGTTGGTTGCGTTGGCCCGGCCATAGGCCTCGTTGGTCAAAGGCTGGACCGAAAGACCACGTTTTTGTTTGAGGGGGAGGGATGGAAACGGGGAGCCTGGAACCTACTTCATGGGGATTGGGAACCAAGGCAAGCTACAAGATACAGACAACATCAGGGGGGACAACCATAAAAGCAACCACACAACCTAAATGGCTACGCATGATAGGGAGCTCATCATGATGACCTGGAACGTGCAACGCCTAAACGCCCCAGGCAAAAGGAAATCAGTGGAGCGAAGGCTCTCACAATCAGCAGATATCGTCTGCCTCCAAGAAACGCACCTGCTAGCGACCGATGAAAAACTGATATCTTTTCTCTGCTACCCAAAACGTTTCTTGGCCTCCTCCGGCCAAATAAAAGAGGGGTGGCCATACTCCTCAGCTGCGACCTGCCACTGACCCAAATCACAATTAAAAGGGACCCGGAAGGTTGTTACCTACGCCTGAAAGGCCTCCTAGTCTACCTCCCCATCACCCTAGCAGCTACCTACTGCCCGAACAGCCCCCAGGACCGATTCCTCCACAATCTCCTACCGGTGGTGGCGGCAGCATTCTCCAAGGGGCACTTACTAATCTGTGGAGACTTTAACCTAAAGCCAGACCCTGACCTGGACAAAACTAACCCCCCCCCCAACCTGGAAATGCTGGAACGCCCAATCACAACGGAGGAAGTAGGAGAAACAATCTGCACTCTGAAAAACATG
Source organism: Ambystoma mexicanum (assembly GCF_040938575.1). Taxonomy (NCBI): domain Eukaryota; kingdom Metazoa; phylum Chordata; class Amphibia; order Caudata; family Ambystomatidae; genus Ambystoma; species Ambystoma mexicanum. Next base: position 991,733,374 of record NC_090921.1, read on the forward strand.
GCACTGGGGCCAGGCGGCTTCACAGCCCAATTTTACAAGAAATACGCCCACATTCAGTCGCCCAAGCTAGCAACCCTATCCAATTAATTCCTCGAGACGGGCTCCACAACCCTGTCGATGGAAGAATCAGTGACGGTCCTCATCCCAAAGCCAGGGAAAGACTGAGTCCAATGCTCCTCATATAGACCCTTCACCCTGCTAAATAACTACGCCAAGCTGTCCGTAAAAATCCTGGCAAGGAGATTAGCGCTGATCCTCCCAGGCATGATTCACCCGGATCAGACCGGCTTCACCCCGGGCCGCAGCACACAAGATAACACCAGACGAACCATCAACATAATTGAGTCAGCTAAAAGAATGGGATTGGAATTGGTAGTCATGTCACTCGATGGGCACAACGCCCATGACATGCTGGACTGGGGCTACATTAAGGAAATACTAAATCACTATGATTCGGCCCGAACTTTGCCCAATGGATTTTATCTAACTACCAACACCCCTCCACGCATCTCAGGGTGAACGGGGTCAAATCAGAGAGAATCAATATCACGAGAGGAACAAGACAGGGTTGCCCCCTGTCCCCTCCCTCATCTTTGCGCTCTCAATGGAACCATTTGCAAGCAGAACACGATTGAATTTGGCAATTCACGGCCTTATGGTCAAAGGAGAGTCCTACAAAGTTGCCCTATACTCAGACGACGTGCTACTAACTACCACCCAACCAGAAGAGCCCATGCAAGCAATCTGGCAGGAATTAGAAACTTTTAGAGAGGCAATAGGATTCCAGGTAAACTTCGCAAAATCAGCAGCAATGAGCATGAACGTGCAGAAGAAACACAGAGCTTCCCTGGAAGCCAAGCACCCTATCCCATGGGTAAAGCGGCACCTCACCTGCCTACGGGTCCAAATCCCCAAAAAAACCCAGAAATAATCTACTAAGCAAATTTCCACCCACTGTTCAGGGAGCTCCGAAAGGACCTGACCAGATGGCAAAAGCAAGAAATCTCATGGTTTGGAAGGATCACCGCCGTAAAAATGAACCTAGTCCCAAGACTGATTTACCACTGCCTAGCCCTCCCAGTAACGATCCAAAAGAAAGCCATACAAAAGCTGCAGATAAACATTCTAAAACACGGCTGGGAAGGCAAGCGATCGCGAATACCGAGGCGCATTATGCCCCGGGGCTTCGCAATGGGCGGCCTAGGGGTCCCAGACGTTCGCAGATACTGCCTTGCGGCTCCGCTCTCACGGGCCTTTGCATGTAAACTAAAACGACGCCCGACCCCTGCTGGCTGACACTGGAGGACAAATGCTGCCAGTCGCCAATAGAATCCCTACCACACGAGAAGCCCTGGCTAGCCCGCCAATGAAGAACCCCTGATGGCGACAAGAAACACGGTGGCATGCTGGAAGAAAGCAGCCCGCCAATGGAACGGCAGAACCACGACTGGCCTGCACACCCCCATTTGGGACAACCTGGATTTCTCCCCAGGGATCACCCCGAACAGCTTCGACAAATGGAAGGAGGGAGGGCTGAACGTCATTGCAGACTTCTTCGAAAATGGTTACCCATTGAACTTCAAAGCCTGTAAGGCCAAATTCCAGGTCCCAGAAACAGAAAGGTTCACATACGCACAGCTCAGGAACTGGCTATCAAGCGAAACAGTAAAGCAAAACGGAAGCAGAGATCTATCAGCCCTAGAGAGAACATTCACTGCCACTCCCCCTAAAGGAAATGTATCCACCCTGTACAAGCTGCTGTTGGGGAGAATTCTCTTCTAAGGCTAATTTCCCTTACCTATAGAGTCCCCCAGCAGCTTTGCTGGATTTGAAGTGTTTATTTTTGTCTCCTGCTAAGAGTGAGACTCTTTTTCCCACTCTTAGACATGTTGCCGATGTGTGTTTTAGGCTATCTTTGTGCTTGTGGTCTATAGGGTTTTTCTCACCCTCATAGGTATCATCCTTTTACATTTGTGTTACACAGCACCCTCAGTGCAATAACACATGGGTGTCATAGTGACCCCCAAACAGACTCCATACCCTGGGACTGACTACTGTCTCCCAAGGCATGTAAAGTCCCCATTGACATTACTAGTCAATAGTTATGAACAAAATCAGTACAACCCATATTACTATGGAAGTACTGGAAAGGGTTAATAGTTTTTCCCTGGTGTTCATTTTCGAGAGGGTACCGTCCAGTCCCTCTCTCCAAAGTTTCTGGCTGGTGGCAGTGATTACTACCGTAAATATTCGACCGAAAATATTTTCTTATGGGATTTTCCCATTGTTCGAGGCTACCACTTTTACTGACAGCCTCTAACATACAGCCGGTTTATTTTATTATTAACTTTACTCCAGTGTTTTTTTTTTGCCAGAAATTTAATATTTCTTTCTCGTGTCTTTCTCAGTAATCCTAAACCCAGGTTGGGGATCCTTTGTTCGTCCTTTAGGCGGGCTTCTGCACAGAAGCCCTCCTCTCGGCGCCACTGAGTCTGGGGTAGACAGGATGCGTAGGAGGGGGAATAGGCACCCTCGACATGGTTACCTAGGCAACCCAAGTCGCACTCTGCCCTGATAGGCTGGGGTGTTATCCCGCCAGGATAACCACCCCGCTGTGTGAGTGACAGCTAGGCTGTATGAATTGGGGTTTTTCTGCATAAAAGCAGGGCTCTGAGGACTGGAAGACAAGACGTCACCACTGGAATTAAGAAACCCAAAGAGGAGAGAAGCTGAAGACATATGCAATGACCGGTGAAGCCCTGCTGCTGATCCTCACCACTTTTCTCCAACGACTCGAGAAGATCTTCGCCTGCAAGAGTCTTCTTCCCTTGAACTGGTGGGGCCAACCAGTTCGCCAATCACCCTCCAGGACCTGCCTTGGTTGATTCGCCAGTGTCAAGCACTCAGAGACCGGATAGCCAGGCACCCATCCACCACAACCGCGATTTAAAGGAGTGTACCTTTTATTCCATTTTGGCATCACCGCGGCTGGCTTCATCCCTGGGCAGTGCATTAACTTGAACCTTACTCCACGACGAGAGCCTCTCTTCCTCTGTTGGATCTCCCGAACTGCAGGAACTACCGCCACCGCGGGAGCCTCTTCCACTTTTAAGGTACATTGTTCCACCAGGTCTCCGGTTTCGTTGGGTACTGCTAACGGTGTTTTAAATCATTTACTTAACTTCTGGGTTGGCCGCCCCTATCGTCTAACATTGCCTTTTTACATTCTGCAACCGCCTTTTCAAATCGTTAAACAAAGACTTGACTACAGCTACTAGAACATTTTGATCCTGGACACTTTACCTTGTACCATTGACGCTGGCACAGGCCTATTGACTCTGGCTAAATCTGTTACAACTGCCTTCTCTAGATTGCTTTTCATCAAGAAATGTGTTGGTGCACCTAAACTCTTACAACCACCTTTCCTTCCCTTTTTAAATATTGCTGAAGTGCCATTTTGCTCGGTTTTCACCTAAGTATTGCTGATGCTAAAGTACTGCCTTGCCATTTCTGCTTGGATTGCACGGTGCCGTTATGCTGAGTTTTCACTCTTGCTCAAACTTGTCTACAATTTAAATAGGGAGTTGTGTATACTTTAATCGACTGTTTTAACTTGCTTTTATGATAGTGATTTGTGTGTTGAACTTTTGATACAAAGCTTTGGTCAGTGTTTCCTTGTTCCACAGAATTGTAGTCCTTTTGTGTAAACCCTGAATACTGCTCATCTCCCTCGAGATAGGTCTGACTGCTCAGCCACAGCTACCAACTAAATCTGTGTGGTATGGACGGATACCAAAGGGGATTTATTGCATATACATGTAGCCCTAATCTTCTGTAGTGCTCCCAAAGGGAACTGCATAGTATTCTGCCTAACAGCTGCTCGAAAGAACGGACCCAAGCAAGAAAGAACCCTATATGATAAAATGGGAAAAGGCCACAAGCAGAGAGATTGACTCCACGGAATGGAGCCGTATCTGGTCCAGAGTGCACAAAAGCTCCAAATGCATAACCAACAAGGAAGGAGCCTTCAGGGTGTGCTACAGATGGTAGCAAACCCCAGAGATTCTCAACAAATGCAACCCCACCATCCCGGAGCACTGCTGGAGAGGATGACCAGATAAAGGTACGTTATTCCGATGCTATGGGCCTGCCTAAAGGCGGCAGCATTCTGGAGGAGCGTCCTCTATCAAATTAGACTAATCACAGGCCTTACAATCCTGTGGGACCCAGGAATCGTCCTGCTATGGGCAACAGGCGTAGGCCAATTCCCACTAACCGGACGCCCGGCCGACCTCTAAAATATATATTGGCAGGCTATGGAAAAATCCAGAGGGCCCGTCAATCCCAATGTGGTGGGCCAAATGCTAGGAGATAGTGGCAGCAGAGAAAATTACAGCCATCCGTTTTGACAACAGAATCAAATTCCACCACATCCGAGCCCCCTTTTTGGACTACAACGCAGCAATTCGCAGGGGTGGCAAGACAACCCCCAACCCTACGATGGATGGAGAAATTCGACTAACAGCACCAGACAGAAGCAAATGGCAAACGTAGGCCATGGAAAGCCCCCCCAATACGCAACAGCAAGAGGCAGACTCCCGAAACGGCTTATTGTGAAAACCGATGTTCCCCCAGTCTTACCCCCCACACCCCCTGCCACTTTTTCCTTTTTCTTCGCACTCTCAGCGAAACGGTTTGGTTCTGGTTTTGTTGTTTATTCATGTTACGGAAATGAAGCTTCAAAAGTAACGCCAATATCCAACGCCATGTTGGAAGCTGTACGTTTTAAAAACCCAATAAAAAGAAGTGTTGAAAGAAAAAAAAAAATGGCCCACACTTCCAGCAGCAGCTGAGGGATGTGTTGTTCCTGTCGGACCACCGGTGGTATTCGCGGACACTTCTGCTGAAACTCCAAAGTTTGTCTGTGGGCGAGAGAGCCCAGCACCTATCAGTAAGTGGAGATGGTCTCCCACACGCTGACTAAGTTCACCAGCTGGCCTTCCACCGGGGTGCAACGGTGGGGGCCCCCCCCGACATCTCGGCCGGTGCTGTCATGCTTGGAGGCCGCCGCGGGAGCCTTGATGATAACCACCTCCGTAGGCCTTGAAGTGACCCCCCTGTTGGCTTCCTTGGTCATGGAACGAGAGGGTTGACGGTAAGAGGAAAAGCCCCCGCCGGAACCCTTCGGGGAATGTTAGGGAGAATTCTCAAAAATATACCAATTCCCTTCACCTTAGAGACCCCCAGCAACTTTGATGGATTTTGAGGACTTGATTTTTTAACCTGGAGAGAGTTCAACCCTTTTTTCCCCATTCTCTCATGTATTTTGATATGTGTTTTACCTCTGTTTTCTTTGGTTATGGAGCCTAATCAACTCCATAGGCATCATCTTTTTCAATTGTGTCACACAGCACCCTCAGTGCAGTGACACAGGGAAGCCTTTCAGGCTTCCACAAGGCTTAACTACCTTCTCTGTGATAAACTACTGTTTCCCAGAGTAAGTAAATTGAAATTTACTTTAGTCTTTTTAAATTCCTAGTCCCAGCACACCCTATCTTACAATAGAGTGCTGGAGGGGTTATTTAGTATCCCCTATGTCTAGATACTCATGTAACAGTCAAATGTTACACTTTCCTCTCAGAACGGCTGGTGGCAGTGGTTTTACAACAAACTGCCATGATTTTTCCCGACTGCAAACTATTCGTAGCTCTGGTAATGTTAAATCGCGGGAGCCATGTTTTTCAAGATGCCGTCTGAGCCTCCTTTGTTAAAACAGGTCCTGGTCATCTTTTTTCACTATTTCTTTGTGGAAAGGTCCTTCTAGAGTTTTTCTCTGCACGCCAAACCAGGTTTGGTCTCTTTGTTTATTCGCCTTTGGAGGGCTTCAGAAGTGGGACCCGCCTCTGGCTCCAGAGTGTCTGGGGTAGGCAGGGAGGGAGGTGCCCGAAACTCCCTGTGCTTAGTCTCCTAGGAGACCCAAATGCACTCTGGCATGATTGGCGGGCTGACTGTCCGGCAAGGACAGCCACCCTGCTGGGTGAGTGGCAGCTAGGCTGGAATGAATGGGAGAGAAATGAAAAAAAGGCGAGTCTCTTGGCTTGGAAGGCAGAGTCAACCACTGGACGAAGGAACCGAATAAGAGCTTGAAGAGGAATCTGCTGCAACTCATGGACCGTTGGTTTGCCCGGTGAAGCCCTGCTGCAGGTCCGAATCGGCAAGTTTGCATTGACAGTGAAGCCCTGAAAAGGACAACTTCTCCCTGAGTTGATAGGACCAATCAACTCCCAAGTAAGCCACCTGGACACCTATCTCGGAGCTGGTTGCATTTCCTCAGAGTGCTGCAGGAAACCGTAGAGCCAGGGAGAGAGACACCAGATTGTGCCCGTTACTTGTAAACTGGCCGAAAACGTTTGGAAGATCCTCCGGAATCCCACGACGTTGGACTGACCGAGCGAGCCTGAAACCCTCAGTTGAGTTTGGGACCTCAGAATCAAGGACAGTTCAACTTGACAGCCAGGACCAGCGTTGTTACCAGTGCGGTAGCTGAAACAGCCACTGAAATTGAAGTTTGCCAGTTGTGAGCTTTTGACCAGTCCCAGTGCAGGAGTCCCCCAACGTCCTCCCTCTTGTCCCCACGACTGAGGCACAGGAACAGCGTGATCTGCAGAACTGCCAGGACCAGAAGTCATCAGCTGCTTCTTTTTCTTCATTGTAAGGTACTGTAAAACAAGACAGAGAACTTACCTCTTACGGTGAAAGTGCTTGAAACTTTTGCTTAATCAGCTTGTGACCCAACATATGATTCTCCTTTTGACAAACTATTTCAAAATACTTGTGCAGAGACTTTTCCGTTTAACTACCAGAACTGCTTCATACTATCCAAGACTTTCGCCCATTGACTTTTTCCTAGCCTATTGAATGGACTCCTCTGGTGAACTCAAAGTATCTGCACTAAGAATAATTATAACTTCATGTTCTAATAACCTTTGCCTTTTACTCCTCTTGAAAAGCATTCTGAAATAGTATTGAAGTATATTTGTGTGTTATTATATGATTGCCTCCTTCTAATGAATGTTTTGTAAATGACAAATTAATAAGTATTTATCAAAGAAACCTTAAGTGTAAGAGTTTATTTGAACACCTGTGATCGTAGACCTCTGTGTAACATTACTTCTCACATTCCCCTCTTGAGGTAAGCTGGCTGCAACATGCTACCAAAACTCTTTAGTTCAGACTTCTACCAAAGGTTGGTTTGCTTACACCTGTTGTCATAGTTGTGTGTAGTGTTCCCAGAGGGTACTGCATACAAACTTTGCCTACCAAGTGTTAGGCAGAAGCCTGTGCAGTTCCCTTAGGGACCACTGCAAAAAGTTTAAGACTACAGTAGTAAGCAGTAAACCCAATTATTAGCAGTCTGCACCACCCAGATTTACCTGGTAGCTGTGGCTGAGCAGTCAGACTTCTCTCAAGAAGAGTTAGGCAGTATATAGAGTATACACAATAGGGCTAAAAATACAGTAGCACAAGCAAACACTTACCAGAGCTTTGGTATAAAAGTATATAATTATTCATTTAAAAACACACTTGTAAAAATACACTGGAACTAATATGTCAAAGCAAGTTCAAACACAGTCACTATAAGTACATACACCTCCCTAGTTAATTATTCGACAAGTCTAGGTTAAGACACCACTTATTTAGCAAAACAGAGGTGAGCGCGTAACCGTAGATGGCGCTCCAATAATTTGTTTAAAAAGGGAGAGAAAAGGCAGAATAGGAAAAACACACAGTACCAACACTTAAGAAACCACAGCAAAGGCAGGGTCTACTGTAGAACAAAAAGTTCATAGGCCAGGCCCACTCTTGGAGAGAGCAAGGCGGAATGCGCCCAAAATTACACAGTGGAAATGCACTCAAAGTCTTTGCAGAAAAGTCAAAAGAGGTTGGATCAAGTCAGAAAGGTAATGTTAGCAGGTCCGAGGTCACCCCAGGATAGAGAGTCAAGGATTTACGGGAAACCTTGGACAGTCTGTTGCAAGGGAGACCAGGCGGGACACTACCTGAAATGGTGAGAAAGCTCCTGCGGGGGCAGTTGTTCCTGGCAGCGGGTGCAAGTCGGAGCTTCGTCCAGGGGAAGAGATGATCTCGACGTGGAGGAAAGCTGGAGGTCGTTGCACTGCCAGCGAAGAAACCAGCCGCAGAGTTTCGAGGTTAAAAGGTACAGCCCTTTCATTCGCGGTAGTGGTGAAGCGTGGCTATCCGGCCGCCGGGGTGCTTGGCATGGGCGATTCGACCACGAGACGATCCGGGAAGGCGAAAAAGGCAAACTGGTTGGTCCCACCAGCTCAAGGGGAAGAAGACTCTCCTGGAAGAAGATCTCCTGTCGTCAGGAAGTGGCGAGTTCGTACAGCAGGGCTCCACCTGTGGTGTCGTCGTAGATGGCTCAGCTTCTCCCCTTTTCGGATTCTTTAGGTCTGTGGTGACTTCTGAAGTTCCAGTCCCCAAAGCCCTGCTTTTATGCAGAAAAACCCCCATTCAACAGCCTGTCACTCAAACATGCTAAGTGGTGAGCCGGGCGGCTCACCACTGGGCCAATCACACAAGAGTGCAACTTGAGTTGCAAAGGCAACTCAGTCCAGGGTGCCTAATCCCCCCCCCCTACCACACATCCTGTTGACCCCAGACAGAGTGGCACCATTTGGAGGGCTTCTGTGGAGAAGCCCGCCAAAAAGTGGAACAAAGGGCTCGACTTGGGTTAGAGTTTCAGAGGCGAACACAAACGACATTTTAAAACCCAGTCCTGGCAAAAAGACCCAACCGGGGAATATTAAATAAATAACCCGGCAGTATCTTTAACATTGTACCAAAAAGTGGTGCGTTTAAAATGAATGGGAAAATCCCATAGGAAATATTCCGGTGGAATATTTTGCGTGGTATCCACTGCCACCAGCCAGAAACTCGACAAGGGGGGGGGGGGGGCTGGACAGTGCCCCCTTGGAAAACAGACCCTGGGGCAATCGAATTATCCCTACCAGTACTTCCACAATATGATGGTTTGTACTGGTTCTGTTCACAATTTTGGACTAGTAAAGCCAATGGTGACTTTACATGCCCTGGGACACAGTAGTCAGTCCCAGGGTATGGAGTCTATGTTTGGGGTCACTATGACACCCCTGTGTTACTGCACTGAGGGTGCTGTGTAACACACATACCAAAAACACATGAAGCCCTATGGAGTAAAAGACCCCATTGCCCATAAAACACATTACATAGTCAAAGGACATTCTCAAATCATGCCCAAGAGTGGGAAAAAAAGGAGTCTCACTCTTAGCAGGAGAAAAAAATAAACCCCAAAATTCCAGCAAAGCTGCTGGGGGACTCACTAGGTTTGGGAAATTAGCCTTAACAGAGAATTCTCCCCAACAACAACGACCTGATAGACTTCCCTCCTGAGGAACAAAAGGACGGCCGGTGTTGTTGCAGAGTGCCCAAGGCACAGCCGTCTCTTTGTCGGTCTTGATGGCCTGGGAGGATCCATCGAAGGCCTTCTCGCAAAAGTTGTCCCCGTTTAACGGCATGTCCAGGACCCTTGTCTGGACCTCTTGTCTAAAGTTGGTGCCCTTGAGCCAGCCACAACGGCAAACCCTGTTTTCCCATTTGGCGGAACCCTGTGTCCGCCATGTCCAGGGCCACCGTTATCTCCAACGCCTCAACCCACTTGTCCTCGGGGAGGAAATCCAGGCGTGGAGCCATCTTGTACCAAAGCTCCCCGTCGTATCTGGCCACGATCTCCTAGGCATAGGCCACCATGACCGTCGTCGCCGACTAGAGGACCTTTCTACCTATGGAATCCAATTTCTTCCTCTCGTTGTCCGGTGGTGCAGATGAAGACTACGAACTTGACAACTTCTTCCTGGCCGCCGAAGAACAAAGAGTCCTGCAATGGTTGAGACTGCCGACCCTTGGGCGCAGACTCTGGCACCTGGTACTTAAGTCGGTCTCTTAGCTAGGGCTGAGGCAGGGTTTCTTAGCAGTGCCAGGCCCTCATCCCAGACGTCGTCCAGGAGCAGTACCGACAGGATGGGCTTCCTCAGCGCCTCCCGACGCTGGTACAGGAAGCTCTCTCTCTTCCGGGGTGAGCTGGGAAAGCTCTTATGCCCGGGAAATCATGGAATGAAAGAATCCCACTTCGTTGGGTGGAGAAGCTCTCGGCGGCGGTGATGCAGGATCTCCCATCCCTGTGTCGTCTGTGTCCGTCCGGCAAGTGGGGTGGGGTTAGGGGATGTGGGGGGGAGCAGCGACAGTTTGAATGGTGGTGTGGGGTCATCTCTTCTTCTCAGGTGGTTGCCCCAGTGTCAACAGGGTCACCACTGGTGGCACGTTGGCATCCTTCTCTGAATCTCAGCCACCAGCATGTGGAGGGTCGAGAGGATATCCTGTGACAGGTCTCCAAGGGGCACCACCCGCCCCACCCCCGACATTCCCATTGTCATCCCCACCCTGAATGGTGTGGACAGAAGGTACCTCCATCTCGTACAAAGAAAAGTCTGTGCCCTGGAGTTCTTCCCTGCACCTCCCGCCCCCCCGTTTGCGTCCTCCTTGGGCTAAGTCCCGGCAGCCTCTACTCCGGAGTCTTCTCCGGCTTGAACGAAGCCTCCCACTTGGGTCACTCTGGCCGCCATTTGGGTATCCTGGACCGTGTCAGTCCCCTTCGCCTTCGAATGGGCGGCAGCAACCATCTCGATGGACGAGGACGTCTTGCCCTGGATCACCTGGGCCTTCACGGGCAGGTTTGACACCTTGTCCTGCTGGGTCTTCTCCTGCAGCGTCCCTGGGGTAGCCGATTTCCTCTTGGACGAAGATCTGGAGCGGTGGCTGGAGATCGAGAAACAGACTATGAACGCGCCCTGGCCGTTGCAGGACCCGCTTGCGCGGCGACATTGACGGAAGCTGACTTGGCCTCGTGTTGGGCCCCCATGGATGGAGCGCCCACAAAGGACTTAGAAACCCGCACTAGGTTGGCTGGATCCAAAAGAGGCATGCCCCTGTGAACCACCCGGGGTAGAGGCCATGGCCTTGAGCCACGTCGCCAACCGGACGCCTCGCTCCTTCATCGTGGGCTTTGAGAAGCCACGGCAGCTCTTGCATTCTTTTTCCTTATGCGTCGGGTGTAGACAATAGAGGCTCTTGGAATGCTCGTCATCTGTAAAAACATTCCGCAAATCGCAGCTGGTGCACAGCTGCGGTTTGCGGAATGTTTTTACGCTCTGTCCGTCAGAAGCTCTGTCCGTCTCCGACATGGTCAAGCGCGGTGTAGGCCTGACAAACTTCTGGAAGCTTCCAAGAAGAACACTCAACGATTTCTGCCCTTGAGGGGCCATGAAAGATGCTGAAAAATGCATCCCCGGTAATCGGAAAGATAAGCGATGGAGCACACTGGCCTACAAAAACCTACAAAAAAAAAAAAGAAATGCGCAAAAACGCAGAATGCTCGAAGAGCGAAACATGAGGACTCCCAACACTTGACTGGACCAACATTCAACATGACTGGTGCCCAAAGGCACCAGAGATTCTGTGAGGATCTGTAATCGACATTTTAAAATCACAGTCCAGAGTTGAAATTTGGCTTAAAGTCGAAAGAAAAAACTAACGTGCGTAAAAAGAATTTAAATCTGAGGCAAAGTCAAGAGTTCTGAAAAGAGTGCTTAGAATGCTTAAAAACTTAACAGAAGCAACGTGTTGAGCTTTTTTATATCGACGCAGACATCCTGTCCGGACACATGTGTGAAGAGTGTCAAGGGCGTTGATGCCAAAGCCCAACGCTGACCCATACTGTCTAAATATTTTTCCGATGTCTTCAAAAGCAGGAAATTATATCCAATATGAGGAATGAGCGGGAGGGCATAATCCATTTGAAGCGGAATATATGAGATGGATCACGGGGCGCTAAAGTGAATAGAAAGGCTAAATGATTCTGAAAGTTATTATGGGCAGGCAGTAGGACAGTAAGATTTACAGTAACAGCATAGATTACCTTTAGATTGGGTGTGAAAGGATCGGGAAGCCTCATATTGCGTGGAAATGCACTCAGTATCAGGTTCCTCAGCTGGATGCAGTTGGGAGGGATCACATCGCAGAAGCCATAATGATAATCGCACAGGAATTCAGGGAAGTCATGCAGTAAAACCAGAAGCACACGCAGCGTGCCCTACAGAGACAAAACATACATATAGCATAAATGTGTATGATGCCTTTAACCAATGTGATTACCTACAAAGACAATTATGAGCTTTCCCAATACCATGTGAAATTGAGGAACTTTCAATGTATGGACCATGGACTGGATACCCCTGACAAGTGCAAAATAGGCCAATTTTCCAGAACATCCTTGCATTGCAGCTTCGAGACTACAACTGTGGTTCTTTAGCCCAATATACAAGTTTATTTACATTACAAGAGCAAAGGATTGGCGAAGGGAAGGGAAAAAAAAGAATAAATTAACCTCCAACAATCTGTATATTTGATACTGTAAGCAAACTGTTTACATTTACATCTTTCCCACAGTTGATTTCAATGTGACCTATATCCTATTTGGGTCTTCAGCTGGCTGCACTTGTTCGAAGGGGTCTTGACTCCATAGTCCTTTTATCAAGGATTTATTTGGACTGAAGTCGCTACCAGACGTACCAATGGTAAGGATCTGCACCATACAAACTGGTAGTGGCTATCCAATCATGTGTACTCACTGGACAAATATTCTGCCTGTGCCCATAGACAGTCAGGGACTCTGATGTGGACTGGGACCAGACCGTCCCAGTTACCACTTCCTACACAGACCGCCATTTCATTGTGGAGATCTGAGACTGCCTCGGAAAGGGCTTTCCATATTGCAATTATGTGCCCAGAGAGGGCATAAAGAAGGCCAACGGACAACAGGGCAAAAGGATAGGCAAAAATCTTGTGACATGGCCTTTTTTTTAGAGTATATGGGATGCTTTATGGCATTATGCAGTACAATGCAAGCTTGCACGAGTAAAGTCCAAAAAAGGGTAGAAAAATATCAGCTGCCACCAGCCCATTATGGACTAATAGCATATGTAACCACAAAGCTATGACAGAAAAATGTAGGATACAAAGTAGGATAAGGAACAAGTTACTTACCCATAACCTCCTGTTCTCCAGCATGGGTCTCGCATGGATTCACGTGCTCATGAATATTCCCCATCAGGTTGGGAAGCCTCAGTAAAAGAAAAAAAAAAAGCCCTGAAAACTGCTGGTCTCCTTTATAACCAATCACTGCCCTTTGGGTCATACTGCCCCCATTAAATTCAATCACATTCTTCTCCCTAAGCTCCACCCCTGGTGGCCATCTTCAGATTTGGTAGAGCACGTAAAGTGGCAGTAAGAACAGAGGTGAAGGAGGGAGGGTTTGCATGTGAATCCATGCCAGACCCATGCTGGAGAACAGAAATTACAGGTAAGTAACTTGTTCCTTCTCCAGCATGGGGTCTGACATGGAATCACATGCTCAGGAATACGATTACACAGCAGTATACATACACAAGCAAACCGGCTGCGTAGCACCGCCTGGCCGACCCTGGAATCCCTGTAGACGTAGTGCACCGCCTGGCCAACCCTGGAATCCCTGTAGATGTAGTAGAATCTCAGAGGTGCAAGTAGAGCTCCAGGCAGCAGCAGTGCTGTTATCAAGCAGGGGGACACCAGAGGGAAACTCTGTTGTTACTGTGATTACTCTGGTGGAAGGAGCTCTCGGCTGGCCTGGCAGTGGTCTGTTAGCCAGACGAGGACAGGGCATGATGCAGACGGAGAGCCACCTGGATACAGCAGCCTTAGATGGGGCATTCCCAGGATTCACAGGTCCAAAATTCACAAAGAGTTGAGATGTCCTCCCAAAATCATTGGTATGTGCGACATAAAACTTCAAAGCATGAGCAACACCCTTTCAGGAGGCGCCGAAGGGCTCGCGAAGCAGACTGGCAGAACCAGAAGTTTGCTGAGATGGAATTCAGAACAAACGTTTGGCATAAAGGTGGGGTGGGTCTGCAGCACCACCCTTCTAGAGTGGAAGGACGAATAAGGCTGCTTGCAATAGAGGGCATGAATCTCCCCGACACGCCTGGCCAGGTGATGGCCACTAAGAAAGCGGTCTTCCACAAGAGAAACTTCAGAAGGGCCTGATGGATTGGTTCAAATGCCCCACCCCCCTATGAACTTAGTCAAAACAACATTGAGCGCCCAAACCGGAGCACAAGCCTAAACTGTTGAAAAAGTTATAAAGACCCCTTTGAGGAACTCCTTGATGAGCCTGTGCGACCACAGGCAGGGCTTACCAGGCACCCTGGTGTACTGGGAGATGGCAGCTAGATTCACCTTCAGGAGTTAACCAGGCCAGTGAAACCAGATGGGTAAGGAGCTGCAGAGCTGCGATTCACAGCTGCATAATCTTCTGAGTCCTGCACCCCACTGTGAAGCATCTCCATTTGCGGCCGTAGCCCGATGATGTGGAGGAAGCTCTGGCGTGGCCAGGATCTTCTTACATTCCAGCAGTAGGGAATGGTGTCCAAATTCTAGGGCTGCAGGAGCCGGGCCGTGAGGTTCAGCAACATTAGTTTGTAGTGCAGTACTAGTATGTTTTCTCTGGAGAGATGGCAGGGAAGTGGAGGCAGTGGAATGGATGGAGCCACTGACAGCAGGTCCGGGTACCAGATCTGCTGAGGCCACGCTGGAGCAATGAGGATCACCCTGCAATGACAGTGTCGGAGAGTGTTGATCACACGTAGCATGAGCAGAATTGGAGCGAAGGTGTACAGGGAGAGCCCATCCCACGGGAACGAGAAGGCAACCCCCAAGCTCCTTGGCTGCGGAAACCTGCTGGCAAACCTCTGGCACTTTGAGTTGGCCGCTGTCACAAAGATCAATTTGGGGTTGACCCCACTTGTGGAAGGCAAGCTATACTGAAGCCTGATGAAGTTCCTGTTAGGGAGAATTCTCATTCGATGGCTAATTTCCCTTACCTAGCGAGTCCTCCAGCAGCTTTGCTGGATTTCTGGAGTTTATTTTGTCACTTGGTAAGAGTGTGAGCTTTTCCCCCACTCACCCATGTTTTGCCATGTGTCTCACCTGTTTTTGTGATTGTGGACTCTGGCGTACACCACTTCAGTAGCCCCATTCTTTTGTGTGTTACACAGCACCTTCAGTGCAGTGACACAGGGTTGTCTTTTAGACTTCCCACCGACTCCATTTCCGAACCATTCTTTTTTACATTGTCATATGCCCTTTTGGTAACATGTGTTTCGGCAACACAAATTTGCCTTTATCAAACCAGGGCTTAATAATGCATAAACCAATTAAAATTGACATCATTCATGAACAAACTGATTGTTGTGATAATACAATATGCCATTCATCATTCAAATATTACCAAGAAAACATTATCACACAACGTAAATTTAGGTGAAAGACAGATTAAGAAGGATGGGTGAAGGGAAAGGAATTTGGGGGGGGGATACAAAAAAAAGGGAAAACAAAACAATAAGAATGTTTAAATACCTCTTCGTTCACTTTTGATTTGCTAGAACATGCTAATTTGGTATCATCATATCATCGGTCTCATGTTACTAATAACTGGCATCACATGCATATCCCAAATGTATTGTGTGTATTATCTGGCTAAGACACTATTGTGTCAATAAAAGATCCAAGAAACAAAACCATTGTCCCAAATGCTTGTGACGCTAACATTTTATCGGTGGTTGTTCACCTGTGATTTATACATCTTCATCCCCATGTGAGTAACCAGCCCGTGTTGATTTCATGTCATCTTATGATTGATCTCATGTTACCAATAACTAGCATCAATCATTTGTCCACACTTATTCTTGAATTATATATGAATTTGTGACATGTGTGGCTCGAAACACCACCATTGGCCCAATTGTCAGTGATTGCCCGCTTGTCCTTTGCCCGTTAGTCTGATACACATAGGATAAGACCCTTCCATCTGTCCTTGTCATAATAACTGGGTTAAATCCCTAAAGAAAAAGTAACTCCTATTATCTAATGCTGTACCGATATTTATGTATTACGACTGTATTGAAAAGGTCTTGCAAGTTAAGTACATCCGTGACTAATATTTCCTATATTTGTGCGTCCAACTCGTTAATAGGCTACCTCTCGTCTTTGGACTTTTTCCAACTATTGCATATATGTTACACTCGAAAGGTGCGTGTGCTGTCTTTTGACGTGCTGTTTTTTTAGGAAAGGTTATATATACTTACATGCCTGCGTTTATTTCTGTTCGCGTGGCTGTATTGCATATGCCGTCTTTTTCGGTACAACACTTACGTACTAGTTGGCATAGATGTAAAAATGCTAAATATAACACTCACCTTGTAGGTTCGGCTCCTTCGCCTTTCGATCAACCTGCACTCTGTGAGGCGCTGCTTTTAACTAAACCAGAATAGTTTGTTGTTGACCGGCGTCATGGCAACACCTGGTCCTTCCTTTCTTGCCATGTTCTTGTCGGCCATCTTTTGGGGCGAATAGTATACAAATAGCTGAATGACCTTATATATGGTCCCGTACTTGTTTCTTACATTTGAAGCTCTATATTAATGGACTTAGATGACACTATATTTGTGAATTGATCGTATTGCTTAAACTTTTAGAACAGGACGTAATATTAATTACCTTACAAATACTTGTAGATCTGATGCGCATCGCGCAATATGAGTGTGTGACATTAACTTATTTTTAACCTGCTACATTGGATCGAGAAAAGAATATATATTGTACATAGCTTTTACTGTGTAACTCCGATACCAGCAGTCATTTCGATAACTCTGAGAAATGATAGTTAAAAACGTGTTTCTATATGGTACATTTTTTTGGTTCTCTAGTTCTATATCTATTACTGATTTTCTCCCCATTTGATATATTCTTGAGATCATGACAACTGTGTAACATATACGGTTAGTGGTGTCGAGGGTGTGTAGACCTTTCTTGTGCCCATATTACCGAACATGGGTTAAAACATTATGCTTTGTTTGTAAGTTAACTTGTATTGTGATTTAATAGGATTACACATTATCTTGTTCATAAAAAACAGTACATTTCACTATCCGTATTCAAAACAAATTTAAGGGCTTGGTAATGACAGTCTTGCTTCTGATTGCCGTAATGCCACCTGTAGGTTGCCCCCTCTCCTGCCAAGCCTTTCTTGTTTCAGACCAATAAACTTGATGTCTTTTTGTCTGTCATTTGGTGCTCTTTTTGCCAATGTACGGGTAATGGCAAAAACTGATTTTGGCTGCCAATGCCTGATACATGTTCACGAATGTGAGTCCGGAGTTGGCGAATCGTACTTCCAATTTATATTTTTTGACAGATGCATATGATAGCATACACCACATGTTTTGTACTGCAGTTAATATTTTCTCGGATCGTCATGTGGTTTCCATGATCATCTTGAAACTTAGTTGCTGGTTCATGAGCATACGGACACATTGAGCAAGTCCCACATTTTCTGAAACCAAAATTGTCCGGTATAAGCCATTAGATGACTGATTTCCGCTTGTGTTTGGGAGTAATGACGGACTTGCGTAATTCCTCAGTGTTTTAGCTCTTGTGAACACTATTTGTGGTCTTTTTGAGTAAATGAAGTTAAATGTGGATCTAATTGTAATAAATGGCAATTTTGGGTCACTATTTTCCTGATCTCGGAGTGATCCTCTGAATATATTGTGATAAACCTGACATTTTCCGATTTTCTGTCTTTACCTTGTTTCTGACTCAAGGTCTCCAGCCGTTTCATGGATGACGCTTTGACCTCCGCTTTCTTGATTATTTGGTTTTGTCGCCTCTTTGCTTGAAGCTGGATGAGAGTAAATCACATTCTTTTTCATACTGAGATTGTTCTTTGCAACAAGTTGCCATTTACAAAGAGTTAAGGACAACATTCCAGTAGGGGAATTTATACGTGCAAGACGGAATTGCAAAGAACAATCTCAGTATGAAAAAGAATGTGATTTACTCTCATCCAGATTCAAGCAAAGAGGCGACAAAACCAAATACATCAAGAAAGCAGAGGTCAAAGCATCATCCATGAAACTGTTGGAGACCTTGAGTCAGAAACAAGGTAAACAAAGACAATCGGAAAATGTCAGGTTTATCACAACATATTCAGAGGATCACTCCGAGATCAGGAAAATATTGAAACGAAATTGCCATTTATTACAATTAGATCCATATTTAACTTCATTTAGGCAAAAAAGACCACAAATAGTGTTCACAAGAGCTAAAACATTGAGGAATTACGTAAGTCTGTCATTACTCCCAAACACAAGCGGAAATCAGTCATCTAATTGGCTTATAACTGACAATTTCGGTTTCAGAAAATGTGGGACTTGCTCAACGTGTCCGTATGCTCATGAACCAGCAACTAAGTTTCAAGATGATCATGGAAACCACATGACCATACAAGAAAATATTAACTGCAGGACAAAACATGTGGTGTATGCCATCATATGCATCTGTCAAAAAACATATATTGGAAGTACGATTCATCAACTCCGGACTCGCATTCGAGTACATGCATCAGGCATTGGCAGCCAAAATCAGTTTTTGCCATTACCCGTACATTGACAAAAAGAGCACCAAATGGCAGACAAAAAAGACATCAAGTTATTGATCTGAAACAAGAAAGGCTTGGCAGGAGAGGTGGCAACCTACAGGTGGCATTACGGCAATCGGAAGCAAGACTTATTTGTCATTCCCAAGCCCTTAAGTTTGGTTTGACTACGGATAGTGAAATGTACTGTTTTTTTATGAACAAGATAATTTGTAATCAAATTAAATCACAATACAAGATAACTTACAAAGCATAATGTTTTAACCCATGTTCGGTAATATGGGCACAAGACAGGTCTACACACCCTCGACACCACTGACAGTATGATACGTTACACGGTTGTCATGATCTCAAGAATATGCAAATGGAGAAAAAAAATCAGTAATAGACATAGAAATAGAGAACCAAAAATAATGTACCATATAGAAACACGTTTTTAAATATTTCTCAGAGTTATCGAAATGACTGCTGGTATCGGAGTTACACAGCAAGAGCTAGGTACAATATATATTCTTTTCTCGATCCAATGCAGCAGGTTAAAAATAAGTTCATGTCACACACTCATATTGCGCGATGCGCATCAGATCTACAAGTATTTGTAAGGTAACTAATATTACGTCCTGTTATAAAAGTTTAAGCAATACGATCAATTCACAAATATAGTGTCATCTAAGTCCGTTAATATAGAGCTTCAAATGTAAGAATCGAGTATGGGACTACATATAAGGTCATTCAGCTATTTGTATACTATTCGGCCCAAAAGATGGCCGACAAGATCATGGCAAGAAAGTAAGGACCAGGTGTTGCCATAACGCCGGTCAACAACAAACTATTCTGGTTTAGTTAAAAGCAGCATCTCACAAAGAGTGCAGGTTGATCAAAGAGGCGCAGGAGCCCAACCTACAAGGTGAGCGTTTTATTTAGCATTTTTACATCTATGTCAACTAGTACGTAAGCGGTGTACCGAAAAAGACTGCATATGCAATACAGTTGCGCAAACAGAAATAAACGCCGGCATGTATGTATATATAACTTTTCCTAAAAAAACGGCACTTCAAAAGACGGCACGCGCAACTTTCGAGTGTAACATATATGCGATTGTTTGAAAAAGTCCAAAGACTAGAGGTAGCATATTAACGAGTTGGACGCACAAGTATAGATATTAGTCACGGATGTACTTACCGTGCAAGACCTTTTCAATACAGTCGTAATACATAAATATCTGTACAGCATTAGATAATAGGAGTTACTTTTTCTTTAGGGATTTAACGCAGTTATTACAAAGATAGATGGAAGGCTATTATCCTATGTGTATCAAACTAACAGGTAACGCACAGGCAGTGCAATCACTGACAATTGGGCCAATGGTGGTGTTTCAAACCGCACATGTCACAAATTCATATAGAATTCAAGAATAAGTGTGGACAAATGATTGATGCTAGTTATTGGTAACCTAAGATCAATCATACGATGACATGAAATCAGCACATGCTGGTTACTCACATGGGGATGAAGATGTATACATCACAGGTGAACAACCACTGATAAAATGTTAGCATCACAGTCAGGCATTTGGGACAATGGTTTTGTTTCTTGGATCTTTTATTGACACAATAGAGTGTTAGCCAGATAATACACACAATACATTTGGGATATGCATGTGATGCCAGTTATTAGTAACATGAGACCGATGATGATACCAAATTAGAATGTTCTAGCAAATCAAAAGTGAACAAAGAGGTATTTATACATTCTTCTTGTTGTCTGTTTTCGCTTTTTTTGTATTCCTCCCAAAAATTCCTTTCCCTTCACCCATCCTTCTTAATCTGTCTTTAACCTAAATTTACGTTGTGTGATAATGTTTTCTTCGTAATATTTGAACGATGAATGGCATATTTTATTATCATACCAATCGGTTTGTTCATGAATGATGTGTCAATTCTAATTGGATTATGCATCATTAAACCCTGGTTTGATAAAGGCAAATTTGTGCTGCCGAAACACGTGTTACCAAAAGGGCCTATGACAATGTAAAAAAGAATGGTTCAGAATTAATGTGAGAATTAAATTCTGGATACAATAGGAGATACAATATGGGGTATTTGTACGAAGGAGAATTTTCATTACAATTTCAATACTCAAGAGGTGGGGGCGTAACCTCTAGTTCTCCTGCCAAAGGCGACGCAAACAAACAGTAGCATGAGAATCTAATGTCAGGTCGCAGAATGTGAAGGTTGGCGAATAACCACCCCATCCAGTTTTCAGACTCCATTTCTGGGGCTTGTTAGGCAGAAACCTGTGCAGTTCCCTTGGGGACCACTGCAAAAGATTTAAGACTACAGGTTTTGGCAGTAAACCCACTTAGTAGCAGTCTGTACCACACAGATTCATTCAGAGGATCCTCTTGGTGGCCGAAATCGCTGCACACTGCTGTTGTGGTCCGGATAGCCATCTGAAGAGCCTCTCCTATTTTTAAGGAGCGCACCTTTTATTCACCGTCGCTGCTGCTGGCTTCATCCATGTGTGGTGCAGATCACTCCAGACGTCGTCGTCGTCCTTGCCGAAGCACCAGGAACCATGGCTCTGCAGGAAACTATCAGGAACAACTGCTGTGGCACCAGCTTCTTCCTTGAATAAGGTAGTGTTCTGCTTCGAGGAGCTAGGGCAAATCCCTTTTCTCCTCTTCTAAGGCTTGCCTTTGTCTTCCCTCCTTATAACCTTTGCTTCCTCTGTTGACAATATCCAAGTACTCCTGGCAACGTTGAATCTCGAACTGTCCGACTGTGTGATCCTCGACAACAGGAATCGGGTTCCACTTGACACTGGCTACGGCCTATTGACTCTTGTATTTCTGTCAACTAGTGTTCTCTGATTCTGTCTGCCCTGACAAAGGTATTGCCTATGTTTTTGCCCCCAACTCTCTGGTTAACTCAGGTGCTAAGTGTGTTTTTGCCCTGGTAACATTTCTTGCCGCGGATACGCGTAGCTTTAGTAAGACCGAACTGTCGTTACTGTCAAAGAGATCGCATATATATTCCAGGTAACATCTTTTGTTTCACAACACTGGTCCGTTAAAACATAGGGTACTTTCCATTAGTTATACTGTACCAAGTGAATTGGTTGCGTGTAGTTTATTTTACGTGTGGTTTTGAATTAATAGAAGTGTTGTGTTTTATAAGAGATGGTTTAAAAATAAATGTACTTATATTTTTTTTTACCTGAAACCTTGACTCAGTGTTTGCTCGAGTCACAGTAATATTGGTCCCTTTGTGTAATCTCTGCTACTGCTCATATACTCTTGAGATAAGCCTGGCTGCTCCGCTACTGCTACCACTTTAACATAGTAGTACAGGCTTGTACCAAAGGTGAACTTGTATTACCACTTGTAGTCTTAATTGTATGTAGTGGTCCCTAAGGGCATTCTGCTTAACAGTTGCCACTTGTGGCAGGACTGCAGCACCCTGCTGAGTGTGTCCGTAATGGTGTTCTTGGTACCCACCATGTGAAAGGGGACGAGACGCGTCCTGCAGAATAGCACAGTGCCACAGGGTCTAGGTTTCCATGGAGAGCATGGGGAAACCCATTCCACCCAGCTTCCAGATGCAGCACGTGGTGGTGTTGTCCGTGAAGTTCGCACCACCTTCCCCCGCAGCTGAGATTGTAACAATTTGAGGGCCCAGAAAACAACCCTGAGCTCCAGCTAGCTGATGTGGAGGTCTTTCTCTTCCGGGGGTCAGAGGCCTCTGGTGTGCGACTGTCAAGTGTGGGCACCCCGACCCTTTCAGGGAGGCATCCGTGGTGATAGTTGCCTGGTACGGTGGGATTTGAAAGGGAGCTCCATGTCTGAGATGTGGGCAATATCCTCATCATTGCAGAACCTGCCGGAACTCTTGGGTGAGGGCAATCTTGTCACTCCAAGTACAAGTGACCATCAGCCAGTGTGCGTCTAGAAACTCTTTGAAAAGGCCTCAAGCAGCCTGCAAAAGGGGAAGAGGTGGATGCAGGAGGACAACATTCACAACAGCGACTTGATTGCTTGTACTGTTGCGGATTGCTCCGACAGGCTCTGTACCCTCCCCAGGATAGCCATCACCCTTCTCTTCCGAGGGGGTAGCCAGACATGCAAGCGTGTTGCGACAGGTGCCCAGGAACAGAGCGTTCTTTGATGGCTGCACGCAGGACTTCGGATAATTGCCGGAGAATCCGAGCTATGTCAGAAGGCATATGGTCTCTGCTGTGTGCTGGTTCACCAGTGCTCGAGTGGTAGCGGATGAGCCAGTCGCCCAGATACGGGTAGACGTGGATGCCCTTGAGGCATAGATGCACTGCCACCAGGGCTAAGCACTTTGTGAATACCCTCAGTGCTGATTTCAGGCTGAAGGGCAGAGCCTTGAACGGACATTGCTGTCCTGGACCACAAACCGCAGGAACTTCCGATGTCTTGGGTGCATGGGGACTTGAAATTAGGTGTCCTTCAGGTCCAAAGTCATCAGGAAATCACTCTTCCTCCGGCTGGTCGAGCACATGCTGCAACGCGACCATCCTGAACTTCTAGGACTTCAAGAACTTGTTGAGGCGTCCTACTTTCTAGGATCGGCTGCCACCCTCCTGACTTTTTCCACACCAGAAAATATATGGCGTAAACTCTGGGGCCCCGGTGTCTTTGAGGGACCAGCTCTATCACCCTTTTTCTTAAAATGGCTTGAACCCTCGTGTAGCAGCTGACCCATGTGCAGTTCTTGATGTGCCACAGGAGGAAAGCAAGGGCACCTATGTTGGAATCGCAAGATATGCCCTTGATGAAAAACATTCAGCAACCATTTGTCTGTGGTGATTGGACTTCAACTGCGCAAACAAAGTATGTTAGCTGGCCTCCCAATGGCGCCTGAAAGTGGGGGCCTGGGTCCACTGCCTGGTCTGCGGGCAACAACGCTGGCCTCCACTGCCGTAGTCTTACGAGTGGCTTCGGTTAGGCAAGATTGTATGCAGTGCCCTTAGGGTGCACTACAACAACCCTGACCTCCTGGCAGTAGTAATCCAACCTTTGGTATAAGTCGATACTACACAGGTTGGTAGTGTGGACGAGTAGCCAGGCGTATCTCAAGAGGGGTCAATGTGAGCTGTAGGGGAGTTACACAGAGGTTCACAGTGACACTTACACACAGGGTTTCTTGAAAAAACAATTTATTTACCAGTCAGTTAATAGAAGCCTTCTTCAGAAGGGAGCACTGTAAAACACTACACAAATATACTTCAAAATTACACAACCTCTTAGTTCAGAATCAGTAAATACCCATTTGGGATGGCATACAGCAGAGACATACACACTCAGATGAGTTCAATTGCTAGGGTGCTGTTGACATTTTTGTATTACTGTTGGCATTCAGAATTAGTTAAGAGCAAGTAAAACAAAAAAAGGGAAAGATGATTAGAGCAAACAAGATACCACAAATATTTCTTAAGCAGGCAAATACTTTGATTCCCCAATAAGAGTCATCGAGTTAAAACAGGAAAAGCCAGAGTCAATAGGCAAGAGTCGATATGGGCTGAAGCACTTCTTTGAAGATCGGTAGAAAAGTCTTTGCAAAACGTTTCAGAAGTCTGAAGAAAAAGATCAATGTAGGGCCACAAGCTGTTAGACTTGTGAGTAGTAGAAGATGCAAGCAACTCTATAGCAAGAGTTAAGTTCTCTCAGACTTTGTACAGTACCATTAAAATGAAGAAAAGATGCAGCAAATGACTCCTGTTCCTGTGCAGGTCTGTAGATCTCACTGTTCCTGGGCCTCAGTCAAGGGGACAAGAGGGAGGACGTCGGGTGACTCCTACACTGCACTGGGACGGTCAAAACTCGCAACCTGCAAACTTCACTTTTAGTGGCTATTCAGTGTTTCAGGTCCTTGCGTTTACCGCAAATAGCAACACTGCGGTTCCTGGCTATCAAGATGGATTTTTCCTGCTTCTGGGGTACTGCACTCTGTTGCGGGGGGCTCAGGCTCAGTCCTGCTTCCTGGGAGTCCGGAGGATCTTCCTAGAGCTCTTGGCCAACTTAAAAGGAGTTGCAGCAGGCGTCCTCTTCAAGTACTTGCTTCGGTTCCTTCGTCCAGTGGTCGACTGCCTTCCAAGCCAAAAGACCCGCATTTTATACAGTACTCTCCCTTTCATTCCAGCCTAGCTGTCACTCACCCAGCAGGGTGGCTGTCCTTGCCGGACAGTCAGCCAATCATCACAGAGTGCATTTGGTTCTCCTAGGAGACTAAGTACAGGGCGTTTTGGGCACCTCCCTCACTTCCTGGCCACCCTGGAGCCAGAGGCGGGCTTCACTAGTGAATCCCACCAAAGGCAAAATGAACAAAGGGACCAAACCTGGCTTGGCGCGCAGAGTAAATCTCAAGAAGGACCTCTCCACAAACAAATGGCGAAAAAAGAAGACTGGTGCCATTTTAACAAAAATGGCACCCTTGGGTGCTTTACTACAGCTGCGAACGCAGCCCGTGGTAAATGCACAACACGGTAGTAAAAACGAAACCACTGCCACCAGTCATTCAGTGAGGAAAGGGTAACACAAAAATGTTACCCGAGAAGCTAGACAAAGAGGATACTAGGTAACCCCTCAGCACCCTATTGTAAGATAGGGTGTGCTGGGTCTAGAAAGTTACATATGTAAGTAAAGTACATTTCAGATTACTGCTCTGGGAAACAGTAGTTTATCCCAGAGAAGGTATTTAAACCAGGGGAAATCTAAGAGACTTTGCTGTGTAACTGCACTAAAGGTGCTGTGCGACATGTTAGGCAAACTTTGCATGCAGTACCCTCTGGGACCACTACACACAATTAGTACTACAGGTGTTAGACTTATACCAAAGGTTGTTTTGGCTATCACACAGTTTTTGGTAGCAAGCTGAGCAGCCAGGTATTCAAATAGACACTTCTACTCAAGGTTTCTTGGTAAAACACTATTACACAATCATTTATAAAGCATTCACACTAAATGAGGCAACCAATATCACACTAAAATTATACTACAATACTGATTACTAAGCAGTTGAGCTCCCTTGAAGTCGGAGCAAAATAGCATTGAAGTAGGAGCAAAAAGGCATAAGCCGATAAAACGAATATTACAGTTATTTTAAAACAGTGCATATAGTTTGAGTTCACCAGAGGAGTTGATTCAATGCAATAGGTAGGCCAAAGTCAATGGGCTAATGTCTTGTATAAGTAAAAACGGTTCTGGTATTTAAAACTGAAAAGTCTTTGCCACGGTTCTTAGAAGTAGTTCACGGAAGAAAGGTTTGTTTGTCGGTCACAAGCCGACTAGGCCTGCAAGTTGCCAAAGTTCCATGAACTTTCGCAGTGAGAGGTTAGTTCTCTCGGTCGGGTTTTCACAGTACCTTATATTGAAGAAAATTATGCAGCTGAAGACTTCTGTTCCTGCAGATCTCGCTGTTCCTGAGCCTCAGTCGTGGGGCAAAGAGGGAGGACGTCTGGGGACTCCTCCACTACACGGGGAAGGATCACAAACCTGTCAATTGGAAAATCTTTGATTCTGGTTGCTGTTCAAGCACACAAGCTGGTGTCCTTCTCCCTGGTTAATCTTAACCAGCTCCGAGAATGGTATCCAGGTGGCTTACGAGTTGATTGGTCCCACCAACTCAAAGGAAGAAGTCGTCCTTGAAGGGGCTTCTCTGTCGAGGTTAACTTTGCGATTCTGGCCTGCAGCAGGGCTCCACCAGATAAACCAACGGTCCAGTAGTTGCAGCAACCGTCCTCTTCCAGCTTGTCTTCGATTTTTCCGTTCCAGTGGTCGACTCTGCCTTTCAGTCCAAGAGACTCGCCTTTTAGACAGTTTTCTCCCATTCCTTCCAGCCTAGCTGCCACTCACCCAACATGGTGGCTGTCCTTGCCGGACAGCCAGCCAGTCAATCATCACAAAGTGTATTTGTGTATCCTAGGAGACTAAGCACAGGGAGTCTAGGACGCCCACCTCCCTTCCTGCCCACCCCAGACACTCATGTCCCAGAGGCGGTCTTCAATCCTGAAGCCTGCCAAAGGCGCAGGACAAAGGGACCACACCTGGTTTGGCGAGCAGAGACAAACTCTAGAAGGATCTTTCCAAAATGAAATAGTGATAAAAGAAGACCGGGACCTGTTTAAACAAAGGGGGCTCAGATGCCATCTTGAAAAATATGGCTCCCGCGATTTTTTGCTACCGGTGTTCGCGGTCCGGAAACATCATGGTAGTTTGTTGTAAAACCACTGCCACCAGCCATTTCGATAAGAAAGGGTAGCATTGGACTGCCACATGAGTTTCTAGACATAGGGGATACTAGGTAACCCCTCCAGCACTCTATTGTAAGATAGTGTGTGCTGGGTCTAGGAATTTAAAAAGACTAGTAAAGTCAATGTAACTTTACATTCTGTGGGAAACAGTGGTTTATCCCAGAGAAGGCATTTAAACCTTGGGAAAGACTAAAAGGCTTCCCTGTGTCACTGCACTGAGGGTGCTGTGTAACACACATGAAAAGATTATGCCTATGGAGTTGTCTAAAACTCTATAACCAGAAGAAATAAACACAGAAAACAAACAGAATAAAAAAGTTCAAAGCCCCAAAGTTTAGCAAAAGAGCTGGGGGGTCTCTAAAGGTAGAGAGGAATGAGCACATTTTTGAGAATTCTCCCTAACATGACAATGTAAAAAATGATGCCTATGGAGTTAGTCAGACTCCATAACCAAAAGAAACAGTACAAAAGAAATCACATTAAAATACATGAGAGAGTGGGAAAAAGGGTCTCTCTCTCCAGGTAAAAAAATCAAGACCTCAAAATCCAGCAAAGTTGCTGGGGGTCTCAAAGGTAGAGGGAATCGGCACATTTGAGAATTCTCCCCAACAGCTTCCTGCGTTGTGGAGCGGGAGGGTTGACGGTAGAGGGTAGAATACCACTTGGAGGACCTGCCCCTTGAGGATCGAAAGGACAGCGATCTCATCTGCTGCAGTGTCCCCAAGCGAGCGTGCCGGCTCTGAATCCATTTTAATTGCTTGGAGAGTCTTGTCCACTGCATGGCCAAACAAATTGTCTGCATCAATGGGCATGTCCATCACCTTGGACTGAAAGTCTCCCGTGAAGTTCGTGGCCTTCAGCCAGCCCTGGCACCAGAAGGCCACCCCGTTGCCCATCTGGCAGAATCGAGAGTCCACTATGTCCAGCATCACCGTGTTGGCATGGTGAGAGGCCACCTCACCCCTTCCTGGAACAAGGCCAGGGCTTTGGTCTTCTTGTCGTCCGGCAGGAAGTCCAATATTGGCCCAAGCTTATACCAAAGCATCATATCGTAGCGAGACAGGGTGGCAAGATCATTGGCAGCTTTGACAATGGAAGCCGAAGTGTAAATTATACGTATTCCCACCGCATCCAGCTTCTTCCCCTCCCGGGCGTGGGGAACCATGGAAGAGGATGGGTTGGAGGAACGTTTCCTGGCTTCAACCAACACCACAGAGTCCGGAGAAGGCTGGGACCACAGGCACCTGGGGGTGAAGTCTGGGACCCAATACTTTTTCTCCAGCCTGTCTTTTAGAGGGTATGGTACTTGGCGTCATCAACCGGGCTAAACCTTCCTCCTAGATGTCATCCAACAAAAGGAACCAGCATGACTGACTTCCTCGAGGACACACGCCGCTGAAAGAGGAACTCCACCCTGGCGGGCTCGTCGTTGGCCAGAGGTTCCCCGTCAGCAGGGACATAGTGCTCATACTCGTCCATATGGGTAGCCATGTTATCCGTGTCAGTACCGGTATATGGCAACTACTCCACCACTGGTGTCAAGGACCTATTGGGTGGCAGCCGATACTTTGGCCCGGAAGGGGCCTCTGGCCTTGTAGGGCTAGGCAGACGCTTAGGCCTGTATGGACTCTGCCTGGTCAGGGCCCTAGGAGGGCTTTGTGCTGGGCCCGCACTGGGGCAGCAGGTAGTCTTTGTTGCATCTCCGACACCAAGGTGTGAAGGGCGGTGAGGATTTCTAGCGACAGGTCCCTGGGTGCTGGCTGAGGAGCAAACAGAGCAAAAGTATAAGTTACTCACCATAGTGCATGGGGCGTCCCTCCTAGGGACGGGAGATGGAACCTTTTTCACCAGAAAAATTTAGAGGCGTGTGGAGGTGCGGCCCTGGGAGCATGTGCTCCCCTGACTCCACCGCCACTCTTTAGTCCCCATAGACACGTCGACAATATTACCATTGCCCAATGACACCAGTTTTTATAGGGGGGGGGGGCGGGGGAGGATGGTGGGACTTTTGGAGGAAAGGAGACTATGGATTAAGAGTATGTTAGTCACTACGGTGAGTAACTTATAATTACTCTTACGTCCTATTCCCTTTCCTCCATACTGCATGGGCGATTACAACTGAATGTAGCCCAAGGGTGGAGAGGTGACCTTCCTTAAAGGATAGTTCCGGGACTTTTTTTTTTATTGTCCCTACGGTTCGGCCATGTGTTTTTAAGCATAAATCGGTAGATCGTAGAAAACTTTCCTATGGACCTTACCCGACTTTTCGTCCATTAACGCACTCGAAATCAGCCGCCATTTTCTGATCATCCTATCATTTCCCCCCCATCGCCCTGGCTCACGGGCTTTTGCGGCACTAAATCAAATCCCCCGCCCCTGAGCCTGACATCAGCAGACGCGTACCGCCCATTTCCCAACGCCAAAGCACGTTTCGTGTCAACAATCGCTGCGCCTCAGCTAATGAAGTGTCGCCATGGAAATGGCAGGACGCCTCTTTCCTCAATAAGTATAAACACACCGTTTCACAACACACAGCAGCAGATTTTCGATTCCATTACTCTCTCTGTGTTACTTTGAGTATTCTGTGACTCGTTTCTGTGCTCTGGTCAGCTACCTTCGCCGCTTCTAGGCCTTGTGAACACCTGTACCATCTCTGTAAATTATTTTACTTTCTTTACCACACAATGGCTACAATAATGCTGTATATGTACGAGCCCGAGTACACCGAAGAGGAACTACTGGAAAGGCAAGCACACGAAAACGATGGGGATTCGGACGGCAGTTGGGAGGACCAGTCAACGGATGAAGAGCCTGGACCATGTCGCATGGACAGCGCCTCCACCTGGTGCACGTGCAATCGGTGCGAGCTAATGCCAACTGAGGAGGAGAACTGCTGCTGCCGTGAAAATTCCGGGTGCTTGGCCTACATTTCGGAAGGCGAGCCAAGTCCGCAATGCATCACCGAGCTGCCAGAGTTCAGGGAAGCCTGCCTCTCACGGACCGTGTTGAGGATGATGATGGTGCTTATGCACGAACTTCGCGGCACTGTTCGTCCGCGTAATCCGAGTAACGAGTAAGTATACTCTGGTTGTGATGTCAGTGATGCCACTACTATTTCATGGTCGTCTCCCACATATAAAATTACATCTACATATCATTCGAACGCATGTAAATTGGTTCCATTGCATCTTTCTTTTTCACAGGTGGTACAGGCTGGTGGCCTATCGTTGCTTCACTTGGTGGCTTCACGGGAGGCTCGGACACCGCGTTCGGAGAGTAATACCTGCCTGTGCGGTACTTGCCATTAGACAACATTTCCCCAGCGACAGTGGACAATACCGCGGATTTTCCCTGGATGTGCTGCAACCGGAACTTTACAATGTGTAATGTTTATTATTTATGTTCAATTGAAATTAAGATCTAAAATAAAACCCAACATATATTTTAACAATGGTTGTTTTGATTTTTTAAATGAATCTAGTGTGTCTCCATTGAATAGTCTTCCTGTGCCTTGACTTGTCACACCACATGTCTCCGGCCAGCATCCTCCCTCACGCTGGCCGCCCACCTTCAATCCACATAACCGTTGAACCCATATGCAGCAGACATACATATGTTATTTTGCGAGTTGGCATCAAGCCTCCCGGCCTTGCCTCCTCCCCCAAAAATACTTACCACACCACTTTGTTCATGCGTTGGCAATAAAAGGCCGTTGGATTTTATTGATACAAAACATGGTTATAGGTAAATAATCAATATGGTTGATCATAATAAATCATCCTTTTGGGCACCGGGTACAGAGATGACCCCCTCTGGCCCGTGCCGCCTTGCCACCACAGGCCAGCCTGCTGCTGACTAACTGCCTAGGCATCCAGGGTCTCCAGGGTGAACTGCACCCATATATTCTCCTGGGAGGCTGAGGTATTTATAAACTCACCCCATGCCTTCCATGTACTAGATCCTGCAGCCTGCCTCTTACATGCAGTTAGATGGCCTCTCCTTGGTGAGGCCCTGCGGCAAACTAGTCTTGTCTGCACGACCACCGCCCCAATCCACCCCCCCGCCCTATAAAAGGCAGTTCGCACCGGGGTACTTGTGCTGGCAAGTGGAGCTGTCAGGGAGCGATAAAGGCCAAGAGGTGCCAAATAGCATGTACACTTCAAAGTGGTCTATAGAGCATGGGTTGTTGTTCCCATGTCTACCTCCAGACCCCGTGTCTCCTGCCAAGCATCCCCCCTCACGCTGGACGGCCCCCTGCAAACCACATAATGCCACGACATATACACGTCATTCATTCACAAACACACCCCTGTTTCGAATTCTTTATAACCCACTTCATATTCTAATGAGAACTTCTTTGCGCTTTGCTAGTCAACCCGTGAAGGTGCTGGTTATCTGCTCTTCGTCTCTGTGAACTTCCGTGACCACTTCGAGGAAACTCGTCAGTTTGCAACCTGTGAACTGCTCCCTGTTCTACGACAAGAAACTACTCTGATCCCTGCATCTAACTGTTTGTTCGTCAAGGTAAGGCCATGTACCATAATCATTTTGCGTCCAATTTCTTTTCGTTCAAGACAGTACATGCAAGGAACTAGTCACATGTTCTGAGTTTAGTCAAATTATTTTTCTATTTTTTTAAAGTTATTCAAATACTTATCCGCATGTGAATAACGTGTATAGTTCCAAGAACCAAAACGAACCTTGCATTGAACCTTTTATGTGTCATTTAATTTTTTAACACATTGGTATTCATAGAGAATTGTTGATCTTTACTTTTCAGAACTTTCCACAATGCCTGCCTGTTCCATTGGCGGTTGCCCTTCGAAGACCCATAATAAATCTGAAGGTACTATAATGCATGTTTTCCCTAAGACAATAGATCAGATAAGAGAATGGGTCCGATATTGCGGATATCCACCGTCTGAGCTTGAAAGAAGAGTCCTAGAAGTCTTTGCGGACAAGAGGGGTGATCGATACCGCATCTGCAGCAGGCACTTTAGCTCAGACTTTACTCCACATCATTGCTAATAAAGAAGAACACACCGCGAGCGATGCGAAAATTGCTCTCAACCGCTATTCCCACTCTATTCGTCCACATCCCTCCACTGGTGAGTCAAGTTTACGTATTTATCTCTCGGCCTTGCGGTAGTGTGTAGCATTAGCTAACAATAATTTCCCCATTTATGTATCCACTCAATATGAAGGCGGAAGATTCTCCATCCGTGTCGTTATTGCAGTCATCAGCCACTTCAAGCGCCTATCGGGTAATCTTACTTAGCTATTCTGCCACTGACTTGTTTTAGGCATGTAAATCAATAGTTTTAATTTATCGTGTGATTATTTTACCTAATGGTACACCCTTGTACTCGTCCTCTAGTCTTTGTTTTCAGTTATAATTATTGTTATCCAAAATAATGCAAGTACTGTCTTTCAGGGAGATGCTGAGGAGTCCAACGTATTGACGACAACCGTTGATGTCACTCAGATGCTCGAGGTACGTTTCCAGACAGTTCCATCGATGGAGATGGAACAAGTTACTTACCTGTAACTGTTGTTCTCCAGCATGGGTCTGGCATGGATTCACATGCTCATGAATATTCCCCGTCGTCAGGCTGGGAATCCTCGGTAAAGAAAAAACCAGTATCAGTTTCGTTTCTGATCTGTCTTTCGTAGTAATAACCAATCACTGGTCTCTGCGTCATACTGACCACAGCCAATGACTGCCCTCTACCTAAGCACCGCCTCTGGCAGCCATCTTCAGATTTGGAAGCACGTGAAGTGGCAGTATGACCAAGTGAAGAGCCGCAGAGGGGTAGGCGGGAGGGTTCGCATGTGAATCCATGCCAGACCCATGCTGGAGAACAACAGTTACAGGTAAGTAACTTGTTCCTTCTCCAGCATGGGGTCTGGCATGGATTCACATGCTCATGAATAAAGAATACATAGCAGTACACACATGCACAACCACGGGAGGTGGCAAAGGCTCAACATTAAGCATCACATCAACTCAACATTAAGCATCTTACCTCCTCACCAGGCTCACCTCAGGCGAACAGGTTGCGCAGCACTGCTTGGCCGACCCTGGACTCCTCCCTGGAATCCCGGTCGACGCAGTAGAATTTCGTGAAGGTGTGCGTCGACCTCCACGTAGCAGCCCTGCATATGTCCAGCAGGGGCACACCAGATAGGAACGCCGTGGTAGCTGCGATCGCTCTGGTGGAATGGGCTCTCGGACGGCCAGGCAGCGGTCGGTTTGCCAACCGGTGACAGCACATGATACAGCCGGAGAGCCATCTGGAGATGGAAGCCTTCGAGAGAGCCTTCCCCTGATTGACAGGTCCAAAGTTCACAAAGAGTTGTGACGTCTTCCGAAAACCCTTCGTGCGGTCCACGTAGAACTTCAGCGCTCTAGCTACATCCAGCGAGTGCAAAGTCCTCTCAGCCGGCGACGAAGGCGACGGGAAGAACACAGGTAACACCAAGGGTTCGTTGAGATGGAAGTCCGACGGTACCTTGGGCATGAAGGAGGGGTGCGTCCTGAGCACTACCCTCGTGTCGTGGAAAGTCAAGTACGGGGCCTTGCAGGAAAGGGCCTGGATCTCTCCCACTCGTCGTGCAGAGGTGATGGCCACAAGAAAAGCTGTTTTCCATGATAGAAACTTCAACGGGGCCGAGTGCAGAGGCTCGAACGGAGGTCCCATGAGCTTGGTCAGCACCACGTTGAGCTCCCACGCCGGGGCCGGAGCCTTCACCGGCGGGAACGATCTGAACAGTCCCTTCATGAACTCCTTCACCAGACGATGAGACCACAAGGACGTCCGCCCCGTGGTTCTGGTGTATCGGGAGATCGCAGCAAGATGAATCTTGATGGACGCGTGTGCCAGACCAGCTTTGGCCAGCGTCAGCAGGTACGGCAGTACTTGGGGAGCCGTAATCCGTAGAGGGTTAATCTTCTGTGCGTGGCACCAGACAGAGAACCTCTTCCATTTGTGTCCGTAGCATTTAAGAGTCGAGGACGCCCTGGCCTTTGCAAGAACCTCTCTGCAATCGGCCGGTATGTCGTATCCTCCAAACTCTAGCGCCGCAGGAGCCAGGCCTGCAAGTTCAGCGACTTCGGGTCGTGGTGGAGGATGGCGCCTCCTTCCCTGGAGAGTAGATCCGCGCCCGCCGGCAGCATGATCGGCGGGGACGCTGACAAGTCCAGAAGGTCCGGGAACCATATCTGCCTCGGCCACGCAGGTGCGACGAGGATCATCCTGCACCGTGACCTCTTGAGCTGGTTGACGAGCCGGATTAGCAGAGGCAAGGGAGGGAACGCGTAGAGGAACAGGCCCTCCCAGGGGAACGAGAAAGCATCGCCCATGCTCCTCGTCTGGGGAAACCTGCTGGCGAACCTCCGGCACTTGGTGTTCGTCGCCGTCGCGAACAGGTCGATCTGGGGTGTGCCCCACCGTCGGAAGAGGCGATTCACCAGATCCTGCCGTAGTTCCCACTCGTGGCACGAGCGCAGCTCCCTGCTGAGTGAGTCGGCGATGGTGTTTTTTATCCCTGCCAGATGAAACGGCACCAGAAAAATCCCTTGGGCGACGGCCCAATGCCACAGGTCCTGCGCCTCCTTGGACAGCGCTGGGGACCTGGTTCCGCCCTGTTTCCTGATGTAAAACATGGTGGTGGTGTTGTCGGTGAAGATCCTCACCACCTTGCCCTTGAGGGACGGAAGGAAGGACCTGAGGGCCCAAAACACTGCACGGAGCTCCAGGACGTTGATATGCAGGGACTTCTCCGTCGGGAGCCAGAGTCCTCTTGCGTGCAGATTTTCGGTGTGCGCTCCCCACCCTTCCAGGGAGGCATCCGTGGTCACAGTCTCCTGGTGGGCGGGGGTCTGGAAGTCCATGCCCGCCGTCAGATGCGCGCGGGTGCCCCACCACCGTATTGCTCGTCGGAAACTCTCGTCGAGCTTGATCCTTTCCTCGAAGCTGCCCGTCGTCTGGATCCAGCGCGCATCCAGGAATTCTTGCAACGGGCGCATCCGGAGCCTGCACATGGGAATGAGGTAGATGCAGGAAGACATCATCCCGAGGAGGGACTTGATGGACCTCACCTTGGCCGCGTCGGCCACCAACATCCGTTGCACCTTGCCCAAGATGGTCCTGGTCCTCTCCTCCGACGGGGAGGCCAGAAGGGACACTGTGTCGAGCCTCGCTCCCAGAAACAGTGCGACTTGCGCGGGCACCAGGTGGGATTTGGCGTAGTTCACGGAGAATCCCAGGTCCGTGAGGAGTTGGACGGTCCTTGCCGTGTGGACCACGGCGAGCTCCCTCGTCTTGGCGCGGATGAGCCAGTCGTCCAGGTAGGGGTAGACGTGAATCCCCTCGCGGCGCAGCTGCGCCGCCACCGGTGCGAGGCACTTGGTGAATACCCTGGGTGCCGACCGTAGTCCGAAGGGAAGGGCTTTGAACTGGTAATGACGCCCTTGGACCACGAATCTGAGGAATTTTCGGTGCCCCTTTAGGATGGGAATGTGGAAGTAGGCATCCTCCAAATCCAACGACGATAGGAAGTCTCCTTCCTCCAGCTGACCCAGGACGTGCTGGAGGGTGACCATCCGGAACTTCTGCGCCTTGATGAACTTGTTCAGACGTCGCAGGTCTAGGATGGGGCGCCATCCTCCCGTCTTCTTCTTCACGAGGAAGTATCGCGAGTAGACTCCGGAGCCCCGAAGCCTCTTTGGGACGAGTTCGATGGCGCCCTTTCTGAGCATCGCCTTTACCTCCAGGAGAAGTTGAGGGACGTGAAGTTCTTTCCTGGCCACGGGGGGGGGACGCGCGGGCACCTTCTTTGAAACTCGAGCGCGTGGCCCCGGGCCAGGGCGTCCAGCACCCAACGGTCGGTGGAGATGGACTCCCACACGCTGACGAAGCCCGCCAGCCGGCCTCCCACCGGGGTGCTTCGGTGGGGGCCCGACCCCACGGCCGGTTCAATCCTGCTTGGACGCGGCCTTGCCGCCTTGACCTCCTTGGCGACGACGGCGGGGTCCGCTAGACTTGCCTCGTCCTCTGTAGGCCTCTTGCGACGACGAGCGGGCCGCTTGACGGTAGGAAGCGAAACCGCCGCCGGAACCTTTGGAGGCGCCCTTGCCTCCGCCGCTCCGAAAGGGCGTTCGTCGTTGCTGCAGGACTCCAAGGGCCCTGGCCGTCTCAGTATCCGCCTTGATGGCCTGAAGGGAATCGTCCACTGTCTTCCCAAACAGGTTGTTCCCGTCGAAGGGCATGTCCAGGACTCTGGTCTGGACGTCCTGCCGAAAGTCCGTAGCTTTGAGCCATCCACGACGTCGAAGGCAAACGCTGTTGCCCAGCTGGCGGAACCCAGTGTCGGCGATGTCCGTCGCCACGGTGATGGCGTGGTCCGACGCCACCTCACCTTCCTGCAGGATCTCAAGGGCCTCCGCCCTCTTGTCGTCCGGCAGAAAATCCAGCAGGGGAGCTATCTTGTACCAGAGCTCCCTGTCGTAGCGGGCCACGATAGCCAAGGCGTTGGCCGCTTTAATCGTCGTCGCTGCCGACGAG
This sequence comes from Ambystoma mexicanum, assembly GCF_040938575.1. Classification (NCBI taxonomy): domain Eukaryota; kingdom Metazoa; phylum Chordata; class Amphibia; order Caudata; family Ambystomatidae; genus Ambystoma; species Ambystoma mexicanum. The sequence goes on from NC_090921.1 coordinate 991,769,866, forward strand.
ATGACTCTACGTCCCATAGCATCCAATTTCTTTCCCACGCCGTCCGGCGGGGAAGTCGATGTGGAGGCCGCACCCCCCCCGCTTTCTTCCTGGCTGCCGCGGAGACGACGGAGTCCGGGGTAGGCTGCGCCCGGAGGCATAGGGGGGCCGTGTCCGGGACCCGGTACTTTTTCTCGTACCGGTCTCTTCTAGCTGGCGTCGTGGAAGGGTTCTTGAGGAGGGAAAGGCCCTCATCCCAAATGTCGTCCAACAGAGGCACTGCGAGGACCGTCTTCCTCTTGGCCTCGCGCCGCTGATAAAGGAAGCCTTCCTTTTTCTTCTCCTCAGGGCAGAGTTGGAAAAGCTCGGAAGCCCTGGAGATCATGGAGTGGAAAGATCCGATCTCGTCGGGCGGAGAAGCCCTGGTGGGAGGCGACGACGGAAAATCCTCGTCGTATGCCTCGTCGTCCGTACCCGTCGCTGCCGTGTCAGTCCCCGTATCATCCCCTCGGGTGGACGGGGAGGAGGGCTGGACGGGGCGCGACGGTTGAAAAGGAGGTGGTGGATGGATCCTTCTTTTCTTGGTAGGGGGAACACCAGAAGGTCCCGGTTCTGGATCCCCCGACGGGAGAGGTTCCTCCGTCGGTAACGGTAGCCTCGTCCTTATCTCGGAGCATAAGGACTGTATGGCCAACAAAATGGCCGCCGAGTTGTCTTGCGGCGCTGGCAGAGGGGGATCCGACGGGCGAGCAGGGGCCCCGTCGGTATCCTCGACGATGTCGTCGTCGTCACCTGCGTCGGGGTCCATTCCGACGGGCTGGCCTTCTTCCACGCCTAGGCCGTGGCTTAAGACCTCGATCAGCTCCTCTTCTGAGGTTGAGGCCGAATCTACGACGACGCCCTGCCCCCCCTTCTTCCCCACGGAGGGTTTCACGGGGGTCCTATCGATGGGCACAAAGGAAGACTCCCTCCGCGGAGGCAGGGAGATTCTGGGCCCTGAGGTCGCCACCACTGGTGTAGCCACCACAGGCTGAGCCAGGGCCGCCGCGACCGTTTCGATAGAGGGCTTGGTCGGATGGATCAAGGCCTTCACCACCTTAGGTGCGCTCACCGCCTTATCCTTGAGGGAGGGGGCACTGCCACGCTCCTCCTCTGCCTTAGAGCTCGACCGGGGCCTCTCCAGGAGCTTTGCCGGGTGCTCGGCCTTCCTCTTACCCGACCCAGAGCGTTGGCTCGTGGTTGATGGTGCCGGGGAGGGTGCGCCCTGCCTGGCGCCCGTAGAGCCCGACCGTTCGGCGCTCCCGGTGCCAGCGGACTCGCGGTGCTTGGCCTTATGTTGGGCCCCCGTCGCCGGGGCGCCCTCAAAGGTCTTAGAAGACCGCTCGGATTTCTTCTTCTTCTCGCCAGACGGGCTCTTACCCTCCAGCCAGTTGGCGAGACGTTGATGGCGGTCCTTCATGGTCCGTTCCGACATGTTGCCGCAAAACGCACAGTCCTTCTCCACGTGCATCTTGTCCTCATGAAGGCAGTAAAGGCAGAAAGAGTGTTCGTCCTCCTTGAAGACGTTCTGCAGCTGGCATCCAGGGCAGACCCTGAACAGCTTTCCGGGCGTCGAGCTTCCCTTCTCCTGGGCCATCTCCGAGACCGGGCCTGAGAAGCTTCTGGAGTCCTCCGAAGCGTAGCTCGACGAAATCTTCACCCTTGAGGGGCACAGATGAATCCGACACGGGTCCCCGTTGATCGGATGTAGGATCGGTGGAGCTTGAGGCTCTTTTGACCGAAAGAATCGAAGTTTTTTGTGAAAAAGCGCGAAAAATAGCACTAACGCTCGAGAGCAATAGCACGAGGATCCCAACACATGAACGTGCGGTAAAAATCTGAAGATGGCTGCCAGAGGCGGTGCTTAGGTAGAGGGCAGTCATTGGCTGTGGTCAGTATGACGCAGAGACCAGTGATTGGTTATTACTACGAAAGACAGATCAGAAACGAAACTGATACTGGTTTTTTCTTTACCGAGGATTCCCAGCCTGACGACGGGGAATATTCATGAGCATGTGAATCCATGCCAGACCCCATGCTGGAGAACATCAGATCTTGCATTCTTGTAGCGTGATTGTTACACACAATGTTTCTTTCGTTTTTAGCCATTGATATGTCCTTCTGTCGTCGCCCTGCTATGTGTCTTCTTTTTTCAATATTGTGTTCATTACTAATGAAAGTCCTATGTTTCAGGGAGTCGATGGAGCATTAGTCCAAGAAGAAGGGGGAGCATGCAGTTACGGGTCGGCGCAACAGCTTGCAGAAGTGTGCACCGCAGTTACATCGTCCCTTGATGTTCTTATGCATTTCGAGGTATGGATACTGACAGTTCGATCAAGCGAAATCATATGAGGTGATTACATCCGCTATACTTCCTTCTTTATTAACGCAAGTACTATGTTTCAGGGAGATGACGGAGCTTCTTCTACAAGAACATCACCCTTAGTAGTTGATGCAGATATCTGGGTGGTGACACTTCCAACGATCGAGCAAATCGAATCATATTTAGATATCCATTATTTATTTTAGACAACTGATCAATTGTGCAGGTCTATTTAGATGAGCCGTTGACGCCTGCACAAAGTGTATGTTCTTTTTAACAAAATAGAAAACCATACTAATGCAATTACTGTGTTTCAGGGAGTTACTGAAGCATCATCTTCAATAATATCAATGGAAGTCTATGAGGAGCCCGAGGTATGGATCTTGACAGTTCCATCTAACTAGCTCAACAATGCGTGAATAATTGTCGTTTGAATGTTCTACACAAAGCGTTCATTCGTGTTTTGCTATTGAGATGTACGTGGGTTTTGGTCCCCAAGTACATTTTGTGTTTTCAATATTATTATACATACTAATGAAAGTTCTATGTTTCAGGGAGTCGATGGAGCGTCAGTGCGTGATGGATGTGCTTATCATGAAAATATAGTCGTTGCATCGCAAGAGGAAGTGGAGACATGCACACACGAGTCGGAGCAACAGCGTCCCGATGTTGAAGTTCGAGGCAAGAAAGTTTCAAAGAAAAGAAAGCAAAAGAAGGTTAGTGTCCTGGTCACTATATTATGTTGTTTTTCACTGTTAATAGTTCAATACTGTAAGTTGTGTTTAAACTGAACATCCCTTTTCCAATCTGTCCTCTAGTTGCGAGTGGGTGTACGAACTAGATCTACACAGACAGTGAAGCGAACAAGAGATGTTGCTTGTCAAACCTTTTGGCAGGGACTTGAGACTGGAGATGCATCGTGCCAATGGGAAGAATATGAAGTGATTGACAACGGAGCTATACCACATCCAGCCATTGATAGTGAATGTCCTCCTGGTAGTTCGGATGCAGTCGGAGATCAATTCACAGAATCCACACCCGCAAAAACTAAGACCGCGAGAAAGTTGAAGAAATTGTTTTATTCACCCATCGCCGGAGAAGGAACAGATGTTGCAATGGAAGAGAATGAAGTGGACTACAATGAAACACCATCAATATCACTGAACATAGCGGAAGACGATATCAGAGATTCTACCTTTCATGTGAGTGACATGTCCTCAACGTTACAGGCCGAACCAGCTGGGATGCAGAGTGACAGTATAAGGAAAGAGGCCAAATTCATTGTATTCGATAGTTGTTTGATTGATATTATTATTCGGATGAAATGTGGGCATTCGGTTGGTGGGGAAGTATGTGGGGAGCCATTGATTAATGTGACTCGTGCAATTCGAGGCACTAACCTTAAAATACATGCCACCTGTACAAAATATCCTTTCTCATGGTCTGCACAACCCATGCTGGGGCAACTGCCAGGAGGCAATCTACTTTGTGCAGCGGCTGCACTTTTTAGTGGTTCAAGTTTTAAAAAGTTAGAGTCTTTCTTTCAGTTTGTGGGAATCCATTTCATTGCGAAAACTCAGTTCTACAAATACCAAACCGATGATCTATTTCCAGCCATTAGCGAAGCTTGGAGAATGGAAAAAATGTCTATTGATAGTACATTCGCGGGCAAACGGTTCAGGCTAGCCGGTGATGGACAGTGCGACAGCCCAGGATTTTCAGCCAAGTACTGCACCTACCACTTTTAGGACATGGAAAGTAAGAAAATTGTGAGTTCGGTGGTCGTGCAGGTGTCACAAAGTACATCCTCAGTGGCCATGGAGAAAGTTGGCTTTGTAGCATCATTGCAAGAACTACAATCGCGGGGAATGGTGATCGACCTGATAGCCACGGACAGACACGTTTCAATTGCCAAGACAATGAGAGAAGATGACAAAAATATAAATCACCAATTTGACGTTTGGCATCTTGCAAAAACAATCAATAGAAAAATGTCGGCTGCAGGTAAAAAAAAAGATATGCAAGGTATTTCACAGTGGTCCAAGTCAATCAGCAACCATCTTTGGTGGAGCTCAAAAACATGTGGAGGGTCGTTGGAAATTCTACTGGAAAAATGGCGGTCAGTAATGTTACACTGTAGCAACGTTCACCGCTGGACCACAAACCAACATTTCCACAATTGTGAACATGGCCATTTGTCCACAGAGGAGGCACGGAAGAAGAAGTGGTTGATTCCTTCATCACCCACTCACAAAGCCATTGAAAAGATTGTATTTGATAAAACTATAACAAGAGATTTGAGGGGACTCACGGAATTCTGCCACACAGGAGATTTGGAGGTGTTCCACAATATGTGCCTAAAGTACAGGCCAAAACGATTGCATTTCGGCATGGAGGGCATGATAAATCGGACTCTTCTAGCGGTCTTGGCACATAACCATAATGTTGGCCGTCAACAAAGTAGGACGACCGGAACTTTAGGGACGCTTCGCTACAATAAGGCCTTCACTAAAAGAAGTAAACAAGGGGTGATCAAACCAGTGTTTGAGGATATGCAATATGAGTTTATTGAGAGACTTATTGTTGACGTCCTAGATAGGCACATAAATGGAGTTGTGAACGAACCTGTGCAGGGGACAACTGCATTGCCACCCAACATTGCCTCTGTTCCATGTCCACCTAAAGAAGAGCTCATTGAGAAATACACATCACGGTTTAAATGATTGTAATTTGATTGTCTGTTCTCTCGAGTCTCCTCATGTCGCAGGTCCATTGAATATGTGTAGCTATGTATTGTGTAAATAAAAGTGATTGCTCAGTGTACATGCAATGTGTCTATCCAACCTTGTTCATTTGCGCATTAAATTAAACCAAACAGTAATATAAATCATTTTTCAAAAAATATAGAATGTCTCCGTATTTATGGTTCTCTGGGGCTGCAAAGCACGCAGACAAAATGCAAAGATGGAGTGTAAATTTCAAGTCCTGTGAGATGGCCTTACACTGAATGTAGCTAACTAGGAATGTGTGCTCGTTGAAAGTGAAGGTCAGCTGCTTTGATTTTTTGCTCGGGTGCCGGAATGGCCCACGACTCAGTATAAGGTTCTATTGTTATTTGACCTTGACAGGCCGGGACCATCCCGAAAGACTTCTTTTTGGGGGTGTGGTGCAATAACGTAAGAAACGATAATGAATAAAATTTCAGAAACGATAGCCATTTAATGTTCGTTCATTAGAAATAACGTCGGCATAGAAGGAGTGGTATTTCAGACACAATGGAAAATGCAAATATAATGTAAGTAACTCTTTAGATGAGTTTATACCGCAATTTAATTACTATACAGTAGCTTTAAAGACGGGTTAAGTTGTACTTGTTCGTTCTATGTGGCATATTGTTTTGTACCGCGCACTATCTTGAGGAGAACCATCTCCTTTTAGGGAAGCACCTCAAAACCTTCCTCTTTGCTTCTGCTTTCTCTCTCCCTCTCCCCTGCTGCAACTGGTCCACTGTCTGCGACCTCGGTCCTGGGCCCTTCCACTCTCCACCTGCACTGCCTCCCTGTCAACCCCTGCACTGGGGGACTGTCTCAGTATCCTACAGCCCCCCCCTTGACGTATAATACCCAGTTGCACTGTCCTAGCTATGAAATAATTTCCCAACCTAATATATAAAATGAATAATTTTAATAAAGATCTGATGGTGAGACTAATTTCATTTTTTATGTTTTTAAAACAGGTACATCCTTCATTATTGTCTGTGTCACGAGTACCAGACACCGGCGGATGGCTTCTACAACCGCCAGTTGCTTCTCCGCGTGAACAACGTTACCACCCTGACCATTTTATGGGACGATCGCCAAGTACAAGTATGCCCTTACGCGGTACTAACGGCTAGATGCAACATACAGACCGTTGTGGTGGTCTAGTGCCTCGTTGTTGGAACAGCCATGCGATTATCAGTGCGACCGAAGAGCTTATTTTATCGTAAACCAACACCCTGTGTACTGCACACGAACATCGCTTGCCTCAAGACCAACTATTTTGGATCGAGAGCAAAGAAAAATGCAAATCGCAGAATATTCTCTAAACATTTGATGTCCAATAAATGTACTTTGCCAAATGGACAATCTTGCCGTTTGCTTTTAAACCACAGTTTCATATTCCGAATTGTGGCGCTGTATTGTGAGATGATCTAAGACCCTGTGTACAGCAAAGGAACATCGCGTGCCTCAAAACGAACTTTTTGGAACGTGAGCAAATAAAAATGCAAATCGCTGAATATTCTCTAAACATTTGATGTCAAATAAATGTACTTTACCAAATTTACAATCTTGCGGTTTGATTTAACAGTACACTTTCACATTCCGAATTGTGGCGCGCTGTGTTGTGAGCTAATCTGTGTTGGTTTCCGGGTTCTGTGTGGAGTCGCGTAGAAGACGCCTGGGCGCGTTTGCCTACGCAGCACAGTCACGTCACGGATAGAGGCGGGGAATATGAATGTTTTGATAAAGTCTGTTTCAGGGGCGGGGGATTTGATTTAGTGCCGCAAAAGCAGGTGAGCCAGGGCGATGGGGGGAAATGATAGGATTATCAGAAAATGGCGGCTGATTTCGAGTGCGTTAATGGACGAAAAGTCGGGTAAGGTCCATAGGAAAGATTTCTACGATCTACCGATTTAAGCTTAAAAACACATGGCCGAACAGTAGGGACAATAAAAAAAAAGTCCCGGAACTATCCTTTAAGAAAAAAAAAACCTTAATACTGCCTGCCCAAATGCCACGTCTGACCTGGAGCCGGCATCCAAACAGTAGGGCTTGCAAAAGGCAGAAGGAGTGGCCCACGTGGCCGCCCTGCTGATGACCTGCCACGGAACAGGTCTCTGGAATGCGACTGCCGTGGCCTTGGCCCTGATAGCGTGGGCATGCATGATTGCCAGAAGTGGCGTGTGATGCCCCTCATAGGTATCCTTAATGGCTGCAACCATCCATCTTGCTATGGAGGCCTTGGAAGCCTGATATCCTGGCCGTGACCCACCAAAGGAGATAAACAGAGCCTCGGATTTGCGAAAACTCTGGATTCTGTCCAGATAGAACTTTAGCGCTCGCCTACGATCTAAACAGTGCAGGACCCTCTGAGCATTGTCCTTGGGGTCTGCAAAGAAAGTGGGGAGTACCATCTCCTCATTTAGGTGAAACGCTGAGACTACTTTAGGTAAGAACGCGGGATGCGTTCTAAGGACCACCTTGTCCCTATAGAAGGTAGTGTACGTCTCTGAAGCCACCAGAGCTTGGATCTCGCTGACACAACGTGCAGACGTAAGACCCACCAAAAGAGCTGTCATGGTGACCAGCCTAATGTCCGGGTACGCCATTTCTTCAAAGGGTTTATGTGCCAAGGCGCCTAACACTATGTTGAGGTCCCACACTGGGTGTGGCTTCTTGATGGACGGGAAGAGCCTAGTGAGGCCCATCAAATGTCTTAACCAAGGATTGGCAGACGAAAAAACGGCCTCCTCCGAGATTATATATATATATATATATATATATATATATATATATATATATATTAACAAACGGGAAATACAATTTTAAAAATTAAAATAAGAAACGGACTTTGGGGACTCAGACTTTTTAATTCGGTCTTTTCACGCAGATCCCCGCCAGATATGTGCGGCATGTGTCTATCTGCACTCCAGAGTATGCGAGGTGTGGTGAGAATGAAAGCACATTATCCAGTCCGCAAGTGAGCGGGTCAACCTCCTTAGATTCGGCCCAGTGGCAAAACCTAGCCCACTTGCTTTTGTACTGGCTTCTAGTAGCATGGCTCCTAGCCCCCTGAATGTCGAGGTTAGCCTGCGAGAGGCGCAGATGCTTCAGTGTGGCCTGCTCAGGAACCACGCTGCGAGGGCTGATTTCTGAGGGGTGGGGTGGATCCCTGTGCCCCCTGCTGTGACAGGACATGAACTGGGCCATGTGGAAGGCACATCGCAGGCTGATCCGATAGGCTAAGTAGCACCGAGAAACATGGCCTCGCCGGCCACCAGGGAACTAACTGAATGATGCCGAGGTGCCGGGACTTTCTTATCTTGCAGATCACCCTGTGTACCACCAGTGGCGTGTGAGGAAAGGTATAGGTGTTCATGCCGTTCCACTATCTGAAGTGCATCGCCCAGAGAGCCTACATCCTGACCCTGCCAGGATGCGGACTGGGGGCACTTCCTGTTGAACCAGGTGGCGAAGAGGTCCGCCTGAGGATGACCCCATCTGTTGGAAGATCTCCTGAAGGACCAGATCGTTCAACTGCCATTAGTAACTGTCCGCCTCAAGCCTCCAGGTTCGACTCCCCAGGAGGCAGATCGGTGTCAGGTGAATGTCGTTTGCTAGTGCCCATTCCCAGATGTTGACTGCCAGGGTGCATAGAGGAGGGGACTGGGTGCCACCTTGCTTGTTGAGGTAATACATGCTGGTGGAGTTGTCTGTCTGAATGAGGATGGTCTTGCCACTGATCAACGGAAGGTACGCCTTGAGAGCCAGCCAGATGGCCTTCAGCTCTAATCAATTTATATGGGCCTCCTGTTCCTGAAGGGACCAAACTCCATGGACGCTGTGGTTGTCCAGGGTGGCTCCCCAGCACTCCAACCACGAATCTGTGGGGATGGTAACCTGCGGTGCTGGCTGTCGGAAGGGCCCGTCTTTCAGTCACTGCTCCATTACACTAGGTTCCTGATAAAGGAAGGGAGGAATGCTGACGAGTTCCACCTGTGAACCGAGCTTCCGATTCCATGAGCCTCCTCAATTGAAGTCTTGTTAAGGTACTGCCAGAAGACATTATTTATTTTTATTTGTTTGTAATGCGTCGGTAGCCCGCAGGCATCAGGGCGCAGAGAGACAAATTAGAGTTAGGCAGAACGCTAGGTGGGAACTAGGGGTGGCACATTATTTGAAAAGATGAGTCTTCAGGTTTTTCCTAAAGATTAACAGGTTAGGCTCTGCTCTCAAAGTACTTGGAAGATTGTTCCACTGCTGAGCTGCACGGACCAGAAAAGATTTCCCGGCACCCGTTGTTCGGGATGCCTGGGGTATCTGTAGCTTGCCAGATGTTTGAGATCTTACAGCCCTATTAGGGATGTATTGTGTGAATTTGGTTCTAAGGTAGGATGGAGCCACTCCGTACAAACATCTGTGTACTAGAGTCATGGACTTAAAGCGGATTCTCTTCTGAACTCTAAGCCAGTGGAGGGATCGTCTAGCCTCCGTCACATGACTTCTTCTATCGACCCGGACTGCATTGTTCTCCATTATCTGGCATTTACTGATGCATTCATTTTTTGGAGGCTCGCAGTTGCAATGAATTACCATAGTCCAAACGTGCCAGTATAATGGCCCTGGCTATTGTGGCCACATTATTTTCTGTCAGAAAAGGGCGTATAGCTCTCAATAGCCTAATATAGTATGCGTTGTTTTTATGATGGTAGTTTGCCTGGGATTCTGATCCCAAGGAAGCCTCCAGCATCATCCCAAGTGTTTTGACCAGGGAGACCACCTTAATGCATGAGTCTTTAATGGTAAGCTCTTCCAATTCTTTGCCAAGCTTAGCCCTTGCTTGACCAGAGCCGAAAATCATAAGCTCCGTTTTTTTACTGTTCAAGCACATCCAATTATCTTCCATCCATTTGTCTATCAGATTGTAGATGGTTATATCTTTTCCTCATCTAGTTGGTATTCTCTCTCAAGCTCAAACACCATCATCGGCGTAGACATGCCACCATAATATCCAAGAGGTGCTGGTACCACCATGCTGAGGTCACTTCTCTGCTGAGAAAGTGACTCATGGCCCTCTTGATGGCTGCGATCTTGTCCTCCGAGGGAAAAACTTTCTCGGATCTCTTATCAGAGAAGGCCCAGGAACATTAAACTCTGTAGGTTCCAGCTGAGATTTCTTGAGATTGATGGAGAATCCAAAAGTCGTGTAGCGTGTTCATGAAGGCAGAGGAGGATCTCGCCCTGACGAGCCAGTCGTCCAGGTATGGATAGATATGGTGACCTCGGGCCCTGAGGAGGGCTGCCACTGCATTAATAAGCCTGGTAAAGAGCCTGGGGGCTGAACTGAAGCCAAATAGTAGAACCTTATATTAGAAAAGGAAGCCCATGATCCTGAACCGCAGGAAGGATTGATGAGGCTGCCAAATCGGGACGTGTAATAAGCGTCCTTCAGATCCAGGGAGCACATCCAGTCTCCCTTGCACAGTGTTTCCGCAAAAAGCGCTGGGGTAACCATCTTGAACTTTTGAAGCAAAAGGGAAAGGTTCAGGGTGGAAATGACCAACACAACTCTCAGGCCAGGCTGGTTCTTCTTGTGTATGGCGAAAATCCTGGAGTAGAAGGCCATACCCTGCTGGGAGGCTGGGACTTCTTACACTGCCTGGCTCTTTACGAGCACATTTCTGCCAACTGAGTTGCTGTCCGAATCTGTGGGAGCTGAGGGGGAGAGAGGAAGGGGGGGGAAAGGAGAGAGCAGAGGGAGGAATCGGTAGGTGGTACCCCGTGAACACTACCGATAGGATCAAGGTATCCGTGAACCTTGCCCGCCAACTGTGTGTGGAAGGCAAACCTGCCCCCCACCGGAGACATGTGGACCCGGAGGGGTGTCACATGCCCCCCCCCCCCCCATCTGAGGCTGAGGAGGGTACTGAAAAAGCTCTTGTTCCCTGCCTTGTGCTGTCGGTGCTGACTCAGAGAGCAGTCTGGCTGCCCGGGCTGACAATCTTGGAAGCCCCGAAACCCACCGAAGGCCTGCCCCTTGTCGGAACGCTGGTGCGTTTGACTGAAGGTCTTGGGCGTGGACTTTGTGAGGATGGATAAGGATTTCGCAGTCTGGGAACTGTACTTATCAAGTTCCTCATCGGTGGTGGAATGAAAGAGGTCGCTACCCTTGAATGGAAGATCCAATATGCGTTCCTGGACGTCCGGGTTGAATTTGGTAGCCCGGAGCCAAGCAGTACTCCTCATGTCCGTCACAAGGCGAATGGCCTGGCCTGAGGTGTCAATACGCGCCACTGTGGACTCCATGATGTCCTGAGCCACCATCTTCGCTTCTGCCTGCGCCGCCTTGATGCATGCTGGACTGTGCACCGGAAGTTCCGGAAGGAAGTCGGCCATTTCCCGCCAAAGCCTGTGGTTAACGAATGCAAGCATGGCATCTGCATTAGACGGACGAAGGTGCAGCGAGGCGTTGTAGACGACCTTCTTTACATACGCCTCCAAGATCTTCTCCTCCTTCCCTAGTAGAGTCGAGGAGGCCGATGAAGACTGAGGCTTCAAGTAAATGGAAGCTGCGGTAATCACAGAGTGTGGTAGAGGGTGTGCCAACAGCAAGAGTGTATCCCCCTCCAACTGCCTGTACTTGGCGTTGAGGCGCCGGTTTGTGGGCTGCGCTGAAAGGCCACCCCTTTTTGGCCAACGCGACAACGTCCTTGTTGGGGAGAATTCTCAGAAATGTGCCAATTCCCTCTACCTTAGAGAGCCCCAGCAACTTTTTTTTCTCAAAACACTCTTTATTGGCTTTTAATACAGAACAGCTCAAAAACCCCAAACCCCTCCCTCCCACCCCTTCTCCCGCCCCCCCAATACCTTACCCCCAACACATTAAGTAACTTTGATTTCAACAAAAGGAACCCCAAATCCCCCCCAACCACCCTACTCCCTCTACCCCCTTCCCAAAGTCCGAATATGTCCTCCAGGTTTCCACGCCCTCCAATGACACAGCATATCGTCCTCTTTCATTCCTATTTCCTCTGTGGGTTGGAAAAGTCCACAACCATTCCCAGGTACATATTTTCCCCATTCAACATTTCTCCCTTCCCCTCCCACCCCTGCCTGTACCTCTTTACGGCGGTCGTAGGTCATTGTCACTTGACAGGTCATTTAGCAATTGGGACCAATGGATTGTTACATTCTCACTGCCCCCCCTCTGGGTCCACCTCCTGCAAAACCATTAGTTCCGCCAGGCCCAACCTCCTCACATCTTAGCATTCCTTGATGTTTTCCGGATCAATTACCAAACCTGCGTCCATTCCTCCTCTGGTATTTGACTTCGCATGTCAACCTCCCACTTCTCCTTAACCCTCAGCTCCCGCTCTGAGTTCCCCTCTCGCAGAGTTTTATAAATCCACGATATGCGCGCCCTACCCACCGTCCGCTCCAGAAGAACTGAGCACCGGGCAAGACTCTGGCTCCTATGGAATTCCTGCCCACATCTCCGTCAACCTACGAACCACTGCCCCGTATGCTAAAGAGGCCCTGTGGTAGATCAAACTTCTGGCACCATTCCTCGCAGATAAGTAGTTGCCCCATCTTCAAAAAGGTCCCCTACCTTCTCACATCCCTTCTCCCGGGGCCTCTGTATCCCTACCCTCCCAATAGCCTGGCAGTGCTTCTGATCAACCCCCATGGGAGGTTGCCCTCATAACGCCCCCCCCCCCCAACGCTCCTGCCACCCACATACTTGCTCCACGTTTCTCTCACCGCCTCAAATACTACGGTTCTACCCCTGTCCCCCAGTGGATGCCAAAGCAATTCAGCCAGCCTGTAGCTCTGCGGCAGGTCCCCTATCAGACCCTTAAGGGGATCCCCCCCCCACCCGGTTGGTCCAATATCAGCACCAACTGCAATTGTGCCGCCACAAAATACTGTTCATAATTTGGGAGGCCCAGTCCCCCCCCTCCGCCCTATTCCTCCGCAATATGTCTAAAGACACCCTTCTCCTCCCCGTACCCCACAACAGCTCCCTAATATTAACATCCAGCATTCTAAAAAACACCTTTATGGTATATTAGGAGAGCCTCAGCAACTTTGCTGGATTTTGAGGACTTGATTTTTTTTTTTTTTTTACCTGGAGAGAGAGACCCTTTCCCCCACTCTCTCATGTATTTTGATATGATTTTTGTACTCTGTTTATTTGGGTTGTGGAGTCTGAAACTCCATAGGCATCAGCTTTTACATTGTGGCACACAGCACCTTTAGTGCAGTGACACAGGGAAGTCCCTTAGATTTCCCCAAGGTTCAAATACCTTCTCTGGGATAAACTACTGTTTCCCAGAGCAGTAAAGTGAAATTGACTTTACTTATATTTGTAACTTTCTAGGCCCAGCACACACTATCTTACAATGGGGTGCTTGGGGGGTTAACTAGTATCCCCTTTTGTCTACCTTCTCAGGTAACATTTTTATTTTACCCTTTCCTCACCGAATGGCTGGTGGCAGTGGTTTCGTTTTTACTACCGTGGTGTGCATTTACCACGGGCTGCGTTCGCAGCTGCAGTAAAGCACCCAAAGGGTGCAATTTTTGTCAAAACGGCTCTGGTCTTTTTTCGCCATTTCTTTGTCGAAAGGTCCTTCTTGAGATTTATTCTGCGTGCCAAACCAGGTTTGGTCCCTTTGTTCATTTTGCCTTTGGCGGGATTCACGAGTGAAGCCCGCCTCTGGCTCCAGGGTGTCTGGGGTAGGCAAGAAGTGATGGAGGTGCCCGATACTCCCTGTGCTTAGTTAGCTAGGAGACCCAAATGCACTCTGTGATGATTGGCTGGCTGACTGTCGGGCAAGGACAGCCACCTTGCTGGGTGAGTGACAGCTAGGCTGGAATGAAAGGGATAGAACTGAATAAAAGGCAAGTCTTTTGGCTTGTAAGGCAGAGTCGACCACTGGATGAAGACACCGAAGAACTACTTGAAGAGGACACCTGCTGCAACTCCTGGACCGTTGGTTTGACCGGTGAAGCCCTGCTGCAGTGCCGAAATGCCAAGTTCGCATCGACAGAGAAGCCCCTGCAAGGATGACTTCTCCCCTTGAGTTGGTGGGACCAATCAACTCCAAAGTAAGCCACCTGGACATCCATCTCAGAGCTGGTTGAATTTCCACAGAGTTGCTGCTGGAAACCGTAGAGCCAGGGAGAGGAACACCAGTTCGTGTGCGTTGCTTTTAAGTTTGCCAAGAGCTCCAGGAAGTTCTTCCGGACTCCCAGGAAGCAGGACTGACCAAACCTGAGACCCCTCAACAGAGTGCGTGACCCCACAAGCAAGGAAAATCCATCTCGACAGCCAGGAACCGCAGTGTTGCTATTTGCGGTAGACGCGAGGAGCTGAAACACCGAAGAGCCACTGAAAGTGAAGTTTGCCGGTTGCAAGTTTTGACCGTCCCAGTGCAGGAGTCCCCCGACGTCTCCTTGACCCCATGACTGAGGTCCAGGAACAGTGAGATCTGCAGAGCTGCACAGGAACAGAAGTCATCCACTGCATCTTTTCTTCATTTTAAAGGTACTGTTTAAAGTCTAAGAGAACTTACCTCTTGCTGTAGAGTTGCTTGCATCTTCTACTACTCACAAGTCTAACAGCTTGCGGCCCTACATTGATTCATCTCTTTCTCCAAAGACTTCTAACACATTGCGCAAAGACTTTTCTACTTCCCTTCAAAGAAGAGCTTCTGCCCATATAGACTCTTCCCTGTTGACTTTGGCTTAGCCCGTTAACTGAATGACTCTTATTGGGGGATCTGAAAGTATTTGTCTGCTTAAGAATATTTGTGGTATCTTGTTTGCTCTAATAATCTTTTCCCTTTTACTTCTTGCTCTTAACTAAATCTGAATGCCAACAGAAGTACATTAATGTCAACAGCACCCTAGCAATTGAAGTCACCTGTGGGTGTAGGTCTCTGCTGTATGCCATCCCAAATGGGTATTTACTGATTGTGAATTTAAGAGATTGGGTAACTTCGAAGTATATTTGTGTAGTGTTTTACAGTGCGCCTTCTGAAGAAGGCTTATATTAACTGACTGGTAAATTAATTAATAATTGTTTTATCAAGAAACCCTGTGTGTAAGTGTCTGCTTGAATACTTGTCACTGTGAACCTCTGCAACTCCCCTACAGCTCACATTGACCCCTCTTGCAATAAGCCTGGCTACTCGTCCACACTACTAACCTGTGTAGTACAGACTTATACCAAAAGGTTGGGATACTACTGCCAGGAGTTCAGGGTTGTTGTAGTGCACCCTAAGGGTAGTGCATACAATCTTGTCTAACACTCCTTCTGCATCGGACTCCCAGTTCTAGGCGCGGGGCGTAGAGAGGACTTCGGCCAGTACCCCCGCCTCAGGTTGTTCAACCTCGGGTTATGGAAGCCCCAGGTTTTCTGCCAAAACTGCAAGTCGACCGTGGAAGGCCTGGGCTGACGATGGCGTGTTGAGGTCGTCCTCCTCATCGGTATCCACCAGGGTGTCGGAACTGGTCTGGCGCTGTTGGAGGAGTGCTGGGAGCCGTAGGCTGCAGAGTGGGGACCGGAGCCAGAGGCTGGTGTGGAGCCGCCTGAACTGTAGGAACTTGCGTGGGCAGCTGGGGCTGCACAGGGGCCCAAGGCACCTGAGTAATGACTATGGGTGCTGGCAGCATGTCCCTGATCACATCCCGAAGGATGGCGGCCATCTGGGGGTAGCTCATCAGCGTGAGGAACTTCTCAAAAACCTGTCCTCACAGGCTGGTGGGGTGGCAGGTGGTTTTGACGGAGTAGCGGGCAGCTGCTGGGACCTGTGCGTACTTTGCCTAGCTAGTTGCAGGGGTTATCTGCCCTGCGACTTAGAAGGTTAAGCAGTAGGCCACATACCTGGTGAAGCCCAGTCCCCACTGGACACACAATCTCCTACCTGCTCCCCCAACAGGGTCGGTGTTGGACGAGCAGCCATCTTGCCAAGCTGCGTGCCACATGCCTGCGTCGTGTTGCCTGGCTCACTGGGACCGGTCTCCTCCTGGACTCTTGGCGGTGGAGCTTGTAGCCTACCCTGCACCTCAGGACGAAACCTGGTAGGCTAGGGCCCTTGGCCGAATCGCCGGCAGTGCTGCGTACAGACGCCCCCTCAGACATTTGTCCGGTAGTAGGGCGTAGCCCCTCGGGTGGACACCCGGTAAAAGAACCCTGCGGTCCCTCAGCACTGTCTCGGAAGGATCTAGCGACCCCTTCGGCCTGTAGCTAGATGAGCCTCGGTATCTGCGCTGGTGTGAGAACGTGAACGGTCCCCCTCGCTTAGACGTTTCCCTGTGAAGGAGTCCCTTTTGCGGGGTGCAATGGAAAAGAGCGGCCCTGTCTTGGGCATTGATCTGTGCTTGACGAAGTACAAGTCCTCTGTAGGCGACTGCTCGAAGGGTATCCAGTCATTGCATCGAATACAAATCATAGACTGCCAAAAGCAGAGAAAAAAAGCAGAGTGCATTTTTTCCAAAAGGTAAATGTTTTATTTTAAGTATAATGGGTAAAAAAAAAAAGCAGGGTTTTGGGGTGGGGGGGCATTAAAAAAAGATTTTTTTTAAAAAGCATTCAATCCCCCCCCCCCCCCCCATTCCTTTGTTTTAGATGCTAAGGAATTCAATGCTTTGGCATTTGACGCAATCACAATAAACCGCTCGAAGAGCTCCCTCCGCCTTGCTAACCTTTTCTTCAAAGCTTGCGGTGTAAGCGCGTTGCACGCCGAACAACCCTCCCAGTCGTGGTTGAGGCAATGGTAGCGGAGGCACAGGTGGAGGTTGGACACGGTGGAAGAGCCCCTCGCAGGCTGGACACCTGCTGAAGCCAAAGGACGTCAACATGCGCCGGGGAGGAGCGCAGCCCCAGGGCACTGAGTACCTGTTTAAAGATTAGAAGGAAAAGACAGACAGTATCCGGAAAAGAGCGTGTGGATTACAAGGCCAAAGCCAAACCCAGGAGCGCCGGTTAAAGCGGTCAGTTCCATTCGATGCAGAAAAGAGGACTGAGGAGTGGCACCGGTGGGCAGAGACATGGAAGCGCATGCTCCAAGTGCTGCACCCCCGCGCGGCTCTAAATTTAAAGGGGAAGAAGACTTTTTTCTGGTAAAAAAGGTTCAGTCTCCCGTCCCTAAGAGGGACGCCCCATGCAGTACGGAGGAAAGGGGACGGGAGAGTATGACAAAGGGTCAGGCCTGAACCTCCTGGGAGAAGCAAAAGGCTGACCCAGCTCCTGGCGTGGAGATCCCTCCTTGGATATGGGTCCTTGGCTCCCCTCATGGTCCGAGCAGCAGCCCTCGGGCAGATGCTCATCCTCAGACCTCAGGGATCCCACTTGCACAGGGGGAGACACATGACAGGTCTCAAGTCTGTCGGAGGCAGAAAGTCCCTCAGCCTAACCGAATCCTTCGACAATGTGATCTTGTTAAGTCGGCATCGTCAAAGTCGCGGCCGGAGCAGCAGCAGATGGAGGCCTCGGCAAAGCCACCCTAGGTGTCTTAACAGTTGTGACCTTACAAACGACGGCCGTAGCCGAACCACTTGCCGAAGTAATGGCGATAGTCGAAGAGGCCATCGACGATGCAGTCTCAGATGATGTCGTCGACAAGGTAGTGTTTAAGTTAGACTATGGCATCGTTGATGGGATCTGTGCCACAGCGGATGAAGATTAAGTGGTCGACAGGTCTCCAGCAGGCATCTCCCTTTCACACTTGGAAGAGGACTTTTGCTTGAATGGGGGTCAGGGATTTCCTTGCAGACAGCACCTCAACAACCGGATGGCTGACTGTGAACCAGATTCCGCAGAAGCAGCAACCTTCATGGGATCAGCTCTGTGTTGCTTATCCTTCTTTTGGATCCCCCTGAGAAGGGGCATCCTCAAAGGACCTCAACTTCTTTTTCTCAGAGGGCGCACGCTCAAGGGACTGGCTGATCTTCGACTAAGAATGACTGCACCTGTGGGCAGCGTAAGAGGCCTTCTCCTCCTTGAGCCAACCAACAAGAACAATCATGCTTGGTCTTCGCCATGAACCCACGGCAGATCTCACATCCATCTTCATTGTGGTACAGATGCAGACAATACAGGCACTTGAGGTGCCAATCCTAGACATAGCAGTTCTTAATTTCTCCCAGGCCCTAAAAATACTTCTTTTGCCCACGTCGGGCATCATAAGAGGTGTGATGCAGACCCAAGTCGGGGCCCGCCGAAAAACCTGCGAGAAGATCAGACTATGGAACTCTGTTAGGGAGAATTCTCTTATAATGCTAATTTCCCAAACCTACTGAGTCCCCCAGCAGTTTTGCTGGATTTTTGGGGTTTGTTTTTTTCTCCTGCTAAGAGTGAGACTCTTTTACTCCCACTCTTAGGCATGATTTGAGGTAGGTCTTTGGGGTTATGGGGTTCCTTTTTACTCCATAGGCTATTATCTGTTTTTCTGTATGTGTGGTACACAGCACCCTCAGTGCAGTACCACATGGGTGTCACAGTGACCCCCAAACAGACTCCATACCCTGGGACTGACTACTGTCTCCCAGGGCATGTAAAGTCACCATTGGCTTTACTAGTCCAAAATTGTGAACAGAACCAGTACAAACCATCATATTGTGGAAGTACTGGTAAGGGGTAATTCGATTGCCCCTGGGTCTGTTTTCGAGGGGGCACTGTCCCGTCCCCCCTCCTCGAGTTTCTGGTGTGTGGCAGTGGTTACCACGCGAAATATTCCACCGGAATATTGTCTATGGGATTTTTCCCATTGATTTTAAACGCACCACTTTTTGGTGCAATGTTAAAGATACCGCCGGTTTATTTATTTAATATTAAATCACTGGTTGGGTCTTTATGCCAGAACTCTATTCTAAAATGGCGTTTGTATCCGTCTCTGTAACTCTGACCAAGGTCGAGCCCTTTGTTCCACTATTTTGGCGGGCTTCTCCACAGAAGCCCTCCAAATGGTGCCACTGTCTGGGTTCCACAGGAAGGGTGGAGGGGGGAATTGGCACCCTGGACTGCGTTGCCTTAGCAACCCAAGTTGCACTCTACTCTGATTGGCCCAGTGGTGAGCCGCCCGGCTCACCACTTAGCACGTGTGATTGACAGCTAGGCTGATGAATGGGGGTTTTTCTGCATAAAAGCAGGGCCTTTGGGACTGGAACTTCAGAAGTCGCCACAGGACCTAAGAATCGGAAAAGGGACGAAGCTGAGCCATCTGCAACGACACCACCGGTGAAGCCCTGCTGCAGCTACCTCACCACTTTCCCGACAAGTGAAGATCTTCTGCTGGACGTGTCTTCTTCCTCTGAGCTGGTGGGACCAACCAGTTCACCCTTTTCGCCTTCCAAAGACGGCCCTTGGTCGAATCGCCCGTGCCAAGCACCCTGGCGGCCGGATAGCCAAGCTCACCACTTTTGGCCACGAATAAAAGGACCGCATCTTTTAACCGGGAACTCCGCGGCTGGTTTCATCCCTGTGCAGTGCAACGACTCCACGTTCCTCCTCGACGAGATCTTCTCTTCCCCTGGTCGGAACCACGAACCTCAACCACTGCCTGGAACAACTGCCCCCGCTGGAGCTTCTTTTCTCTTAAGGAACTGTGTCCTGCCTGGCCTCCCCTTTCTACAGATTGCTAAAGGTGACCCTTAAATCCTTGGCTTCTAAACTGGGTTAGGTCCAGGTCTTCTAACTATATCTTTTGACTCAACCCAACCTCTTTTGAACACTCTGCAAAGACTTTCAGTGCACTTCAAACTGTGATCCTGAGCACATTTCGCTTTGCTCCATTTAAAGTGGGCCTGGCCTATGAACTTTGGCTCTACAGCATAACATGCCTTTCTCCCCTTGCTCTGAACTCTTGAGTGTTCGTAACGGTTTTATTCTTATTCTCAGCCTTTTCTCTCCCCTTTTAACCTAAACTATTGGAGTGCCATCTAGGTTAAGCACTCACTTCTGTCTTAACAAATAGTTGTGCTTTAACCCTGACTTGTCCGATAGTTATCAAGGGAGGTGTGTATACTTACCTGACTGTTTTAGATTACTTTTCATTGAGAGGGTTAGTGTATTACCTAAAGTGTGTTTTAAATAAATAACTATATACTTTTTATACAAAGCTCTTGTCAGTGTTTGTTTGCTCTACTGTATTTTGGCCCTATTGTGTATACTCTGCATACTGCCCTACTCTTCTTGAGAGAAGTCTGACTGCTCAGCCACAGCTACCAGGTAAATCTGGGTGGTGCAGACTGCTACCAATTGGGTTTACTTCAGCTCCTGTAGTCTTAATCTTTTTGCAGTGTTCCCCAAGGGAACTGCACAGGATTCTGCCTAACAAACTCCATCTTCACCAACAATAGATCCCTGCTGCCGGTAGTTAACTGCGACGGTTGACGATGAAAGGATCGAATAATATATATAAAAAAGAAAAAGAAAAAAATCACAATTCGAGGAACAATGAGAGGACTCGAACAATGAAACGTGTTACAAATTTGAAGATGGCCACCAGAGGAGGAGCTTAGGAAGATGACACACATTGGACAGTGCGACTCAAGTTATAGAGGAGACAAGCAGTATTCAGGCACAAGCAAAGCTGCTTTTCTTTTTTACCGAGGTTTTCCAGTCTGATGGGGAATATTCATGAGCATACGAATCCATGCCAGACCCCATGCTGGAGAACCACACTTCACCTTTGGGTCATATGTGCAGCTTTAAAAATTACAAGAAACTTCCTAAGGAAGACTGTCTCTCAGTAAGTACTGATAGGTTTTATGGACTAAGATTTTAAGGTTAAGGTCTTAAGGTTTTACTTACCTCGAAAAAGTTCAGGTCTGCAGCCAAAATAAAGCAAAACGAAAGGGTGTCCAAAGATAATTATGGGAAGAAAGAAGCAAATCGAAAATCTTTCCCTACATCACCCCTCTAGGAGGTCAGTCAAATCATATTGCTGAAGGGGCTCAGAGTCCCAGAGAATCAACCACCATCTGTATCGTTACCTGCAAAGCTGCGGTAGTCGCATGTAAGGGACTCTGCAATTTCAAGATCAGGAGACATGTCGAGGCTGCTCGCATCCCTGAGATCTGAAGCGACTTCGATCAGGTCTGGTTCCTAGAAAATGGGGCGTTAGCTAAGATTTTTCACATCAATGATAAATCTTCCCGACCTGCGTCATCCCAAGAAATTTTTGCTTTGACTAGGTAACTATTTTCCCCCTCTCACCTAGTCTTTTACCCTTTTTATGTGTGACCTTTTTATGTCTCTCCATAGTGTATGTTTGAAGTTATAGTTTCCTACAACATTTGGGCTTAGGCTGGGCTGCCCCTATGGGCTCCCCTGTTAATATCTCTTTCATGTACTTGGGTGAACTACAGTTCCCAAGCAGTAAAGAGGAATTTTCATACCCCTTTACATGTTATGTAGTGAGCCAGCATACCGCACCTTATGTGGAGTGCTATGGGGATACAATGTATCCTCTTTCTTACTTACCTGGTAACATTGTGTTACAAGTGCAAGTTTTACATGAATAGCTGGTGGCAGCGGTTTTACCTTTAGACCTTTTAGTCTTTATTACTCACAGGCTGTTCATTCAGCCTCTATAATGCACAGAAGGGCCACCATTTTTCTAAAATGGTGGGATCCTTTTACCGCCATTTCTTGTGTGCTTACTGTTTGAGGTCTTCCCCTGACATTTTAGGCAGGAACAATTTTGTGATGGAAATTAGCCTATCACCGCCCCCAAGCGCTTTAAGGTGAGGCGAATCATATATGAAATTGTGCAGTGTACAAGGGGGGGGAGAGGACAGTGCTATAAAACTCTGCACAAATATAATATAGTGCTAACGATAGATGCATAACCCTAGTATGCGCATAGAAAGAAACGCCATTTTGTAATTATGGCAGATGCACAGCCTCACATGTCCACGCTGCACAAATCTTAGCTCCATGAAACGGCCGATGAGGCCCAGATCATTAAGCCAGGATGGGTCCTCACAACCAGTTCTCATGAAAGTGGCCTCTTGTCCCTCCATTGTTGCAATAACTTAGTACCACTGGGAGGAATGCACCCTGCAAGGCTGTGCGACAACACCAGGCTCCTCGCAGTGCCCATTCATCACAGCCAAACTGCCAGCAGGCCTCTAACCCCCACCCAGCCTACCCAGAGCCATGGCCCACACCACTGACCTGATCCCCCACACCCCTGCATTCCAAAAGAGTGAACAACCCCAAATCGTACACCTACTGGCCATAAAAGATCGAAGCAAAAGTGACTGTTTCACCTCATCACATAAATACATCCTTTATAACAAGGTACAGCAAGGAAAAATTATAGATCAAAATGAGGGTGGAAGCCTTGGGTGCGAGGAGTGTTCTCAACAAAGCACAAAGTGTGAGTCAGTGTGACAGTATTTCTTCCTCCCTTCCCCCTGGCACCAGCCCCGGGCCTCCCAGGTGCATGCCATATTGATGTAGTAGTAGGCTTAGCATATAACAGTTTTTACAATGTAACTTATGAGGGACGTGACCTTCACTCTGCAGAGAGATGAGCCCAGCAACCCCATGTGGGGACCGACAGTCTGCAGAGAAAGTGAACCAAATTGTAGCCTGGCATCCCCTATGGAGCAGGTCCATGTAAAGGGCCTCACCAAGCAGTCCTGTGAATTTAGATTGTATGTAATGTCACTGATGATGTAGTGCGCCCTTATAATGCATGGTTTATACAGACTCTGCTGCTCGAGAACCTTCTGCCAGAGTCCTTTGCTGATATTTTGTACAATTAAACCTTGTTATCCTTGCAAGCCATCTCTTGGCCTATTTCCATAGAGGGTTGTATTCACTCTGGCTTAAGCGTAAACAGGGACTTGCCTTCATATGGTGACCCTGCCGATGTGATCCCATCACCCCGTACCTGCGGAGGTATCCAAGGCAGCCTCTCCAGAAGGGCTGTGCCCACCTACAGTGACCAGCTCCAAAAGGCATACCCCAAGTGGCCTTGTGGGAGTCATCTTTGCAGAATCCCGCCTGATTTTTGGAGCGGCCCAAAGGAGAAGTGCAGACCGATTGCGGAACCCCGTGAACTGAGGTCTTCGGGAGAACGTGCGCACGGGAGTACGGCCTGAAAGGGATAAAGTAGGGGTGAAAGTATGGAGCAGTGAGACTATGCGGCAAATGAAATTAAGAGTGTGTTGATTGTTTGACTTTTTTTATTGACTTAAGGATATAAAGAAAAAGGAAAACTGGGGTGAGCGCAAGAGACCGGGAAGTAGCGCTAGGGCCACATGTGATGCCACCAAGGTTGATACACCTGTGCCGCCTACAGGGACACCGGCACAACCAGCAGGGGACTAGTAAAAATCAGGCTATTTCCTATTCAGAATAGATAGTGCACCTATAAGAAGCATTCACGCAGAGTGCGACAGAGAAAGACAGCTTGGGCTATGAGAACGTGGGGTCCCGAAGAGGAGACGAAGAATATTGGAGTGACTTTGATGAGATGGAGGACGATGGGGAAGGGTGGTGCAGAAAAAGCACCCCAGCCTATGCCAAGATTAGGAAGTATGTGGAACGGAAGACTGAGGGAGAGATTTGGAGGGAGGAGTGTGGGGCTAAAGGCGGAAAAAGCTAAATGCAAATGCGGTTGATACACAAGGGAGCAGGAAGACCCCACTACGTACCATGGGACAACTCACGGCAGGGAGTGGCAAATGGATTGATGCATTTGATAACACAGCAAGGGTTCCCTTGGCAATAGGGGATATAAAAGCCTGTTGATAACAGCAGTTGGGGACAAAGCTGAAACCACGTGGGGTACCCAGGAGTAGCATTGAGCAATGATGCCCATGATGGAGCGTCATTAATAAGATTAGAGCAAGGGTATGGGATGCGTTGCGACGAACGTTCCCTGATACTCCAGACTTACAATCAATTATGCAGTGCACAGTGGGGGATGATGAAGACGCAGCTTAGTGCATTCATAAGGTCCAAGAGATGTGGAGAGCAGAAACGGGCAGTGCCTGGGACCAACCAACCTGTTTTCTGCTTTATGGTAAAAAAGGGCCTAGCTTAATAAGTGCAGAACTCGCTTGACAAAAAAGCAGGGGTAGAAGACGAAGGGTGGCCCGAAATTCAATGCATAATAATCCACCATAGTAGAAGAATAAAACAGCACGAGAAAAACAATTCAAAAGGCGACAGACAGGCTGAGGAACCGAAACTAGCCAAAAAAACACAAGTGAAAGTAGCTGGGGTATGGACAGGGCCAACGCAAGAATAGCCAGTAGAGGGAAGGTACACCTCTAATGCAGCACATGCAAGAATAGTGACAGTGTGGGCTGAAGGAGGAAAATGACAGTGGGGAGGCAACTCGCAATTCTCAGGACCCCAGTGGCAGGGAGGACAGCATCGGGGATGAGGTGGTTCCAGCGTTCAATCGGGTGGGTGAATTTGGGGGTTCGAGCCAAGGGAAGGTGGTCCAGGACAGTGCTGGACATGCAGGAACTTTTCAAGAGAGTGTCGGAGTAGGCAAGGTGAAAGTTACAACTACAATCAGCAGTACTATGGTCCACACTACGGGAACTCCCAAGGGCTGCCTCCCAGAATGACTTCGGTACCATATGATATTCACCAGCTTACACACAGCTACCCCCAGATTCCCAGCCAGTCACTAACACCAGCAGCAGGCAGTCCAGCCTTACAAGCCCCGCCCCAACCCACAGCAAGCAGAGAAAAGGAAGGCTTTCGGCACGGCACCTAATGGCATAGTTGCCATTTTTCAAAGTGCTGCAGTGGTAAGAGGAAACCCTTTTTAATTCCCTGGGACGGATACATACATTGACAGCCCGCAGAGAGCACTTGCGTGTTAAGTCCGGTCAATGACCCTAAATCCAGAAGAGGAACTGTTGGTGAGGGCAGAGATAGGGAACAAAATTCATCTTTATGGGGGACTCCGGAGCAGAAAAGTAATGCATCAGTGAAGGTGACTTTCTGCTATCAGGAAAAACTCGACACGCAGGGATTCTCTGGGGCTGTTCGAACAGTTCCTTACACAAAAGATGTAGACGTATAAGTGGGAGGGAAGGTTGTAAGGGGCCCCCTCTTATACTCGGAGTTCTCCTGTCAACTTGCTCGGTAGGGCTCTGCTAATTAAATTAAATATGACGATCTCATTCACAGACCGTGGCATCGTCTGCCACACACCTGGCATGTGTTCAATGAGGGCAATGCTTGTGATAAACGCCATGGCACGTGATGTAGCGGTAAGAGGCACTCCAGTGCTAGCATAAGCAGTCACCCGAATTACCAGAACTTGCTGGAGAGTACCCACACTGATTTAATCTTTCGACCCGTGGTGTCCCCAGAGCTAGTTGCAGGAATGATACTCTCCCTAGACCTAGAAGACCTACTAGTGTGTGCAAAGATAATTGTAGTACTAGGTACTGATCCCCACAGGTGCCAGTGGCACACTGTATTATGCACAGATCCTACTGTGCCCCTTAAAAAACTGACCGATGCAGAGCTGTTTGAGTAGGACAACAATGAAGGGGCAATCCTCGAAATGTGCATACCCTGTGAGATAATGGTGCAATACCGAAGAGTTCGGCGTCCCCTTATGGCTGTGGTCACACCATCCTCATACAGCCAGGCAGACGTGCAAAAGTTCCCACACATTTATGGACAAACAACCCACATGACATAGGGATGTTCAAAGAAGTGACCCCCCTGTACCCCGGCTGAAGCAACATCCATTTTTCAGGGAAGCGGAGGGGGATCAGGCAAACAATACAGGCCTTGCTACACCAAGGGATTTATAGTACCCTCTACCTCACCATGCAACACAGCAATATATCCCATCAAAAAAAGCAACAGGGGGCAGTTGGAGGATGATCCAGGATCTCCGCCCCCTTAATAACGTAGTGCAAAAAGAGTTTACACTTGTTCCCAAGCCAGCATTCATTTTGTGCAGCATACCCAAATAAGCGACCCATTTCAATGTTGTAAAAGTTTGAAGAATGCCTTCTTCTCGGTTCCCCTGCACCCAGACTCACTGTACCTCACATCATTTAGCCTGGGCGGAAAGCGATACGAACATACTTCGTTTGCCTCAGGGGTACTGTGAAAGCCTCAGCATATTCAATAGGATCCTATACGAATACATGGGTAACCTCTAGGTACCCAGCACTATAATTCAATAAGTTGAAGATTTACTGGTATGCAGTGACAGTGCGCAACATTCCTCCAGAGACTCCATTTCCCAATTGCAACTGTTGGCACGAAAGGGTTACAAGGTAGATGAGGCAAAGCTCCAGTACTGCCAACTGGAATACTGTACCTAAGGCAGCTTATGTCTGCAGATGGAAAAAGGATAATTCCTGACCGGCCAGCAACAGCGTGCCACTCCCAGGCCCCTCACAGTGGAAGACATGCAGACATTTTTAGGATTGTGCAATTACTGCAGGGCATGGATTCTCGACTATGCAGCATACACAAGGCCACTATTACAGGGTCTCAAGGAAGCACAAAAGGTGAACAGTAAGCTAGAATGGACCACAGCTAGGGTTGAGCGTTTCAATGACTTAAAGTGGTCTCAACAGCCCCCGTCCTTGCCACTCCAGATTACACACAGGACTTTTACATCTTGTCAGACTTCAATGGCACACTCATGACTGTAGTACTCACATAAAAGAGCACAATGGGCCACAAGCCTCTGGCCTATTACAGTGGCACACTACTCTGATGCAGGGGCAGTTCGCACGCGAACAAGCTCTTGCTGCTGTGGCCTTTGCCATCGAAAAGAGTTCCACAATTGTAATGGGGTGTTCAGTAACACTATTTAGAGCATTAATTATTTGCAATCTTGGATTGCTCAAAGTCCACTCTCACCACCCAACGGGCATCCACCTATGAGATTATGCTATAAAGCCCACACATCCAAGTTTTAAGGTGTAAACTAGTGAACCCAGCCACGTTCTTCACACAGCCACTCTGCTGTCCATACCCTCCGTCTCCTTACCTCCCGCGACTATCTCAGCTTCCCTCTCCTCCCTTGGATGGCTTCCATTTCACTCTCAACTTAAATTTCACTTCCTCTGCCTTGTCTTCAAATCTCTCCATGGACTCGCTCCCCCCTACCTCTCCTCCCTCCTCGCTTTCTACACTCCCTCCCGCTCCCTTCGTTCAGCTGATCAGTTCCTCCTGACCGTCCCTACGCCCCATTGTGCCCCCTCCCGTTTCCGCTCCTTCCAGCTCCTAGCTCCCCTGCACTGGAACGCCCCCTCTGTCAATTAGTTCTATTCCTACTTTCTCCTCATTTCCCACCTCCCTTAAATCTCTCCTTCTCCACCCCCGCCTTGAAACTCACCTCTTCCTTTCGCCTTTCCCTTGATTCCCTCCCTCCACTCCCTACCACCCCTCTCTCACCCTCCCCCCCTTCTCCTCCCTTCCCCCACATTCCCAATGCTTTTCTCTCCCTATTCCCTCCAGTCTTATTGATCTTCTTAATGGTTTAATTGATTCATACTGTAATTTGCTTCTACCGTTATATTGTTATGTTATGTTCTTTGTACCAAGTTGTTCAATTGTGCAGCGCTTTGGCGTAAAGCGCTATATAAACTAATAAATACAAATAGAAACCATACACCGCCAAAGATTTGCAACAGCATGACTGTGCAACTTATGAAGGCGAGGAAGATGATATCCCCAAAGCCAAAAACATCCTCCCGGAAGAAGGTGAATTATTTTTTGTTGACGGGTCAGCGTCATTTGACGAGGAGACAGGGCTGAGACATGTTGGGCAGCAATGGTACGTCAAGAGGAAAATGAGAGCCTTGTAATGGAAAGGTTGCCCATGCATTACTCTGCCCAAGCAGCGCAGCAACTAGCACTCATTGAGGCCGAATGGGCATCCAAGTGGTGTTCTGTCACCATCAATTCAGATTCTGCTTATGTCACCACAATGGCACATGCAGGTCTTTCACGCTGGAGGAGAGGCTGCAGGCGGGCAGATGGCTCACTAGTGCAGCATGCCGCCCTGCTCAACACACCGATTTCCGCCCTCTGTAGTAGCGGTCGTTAAATCGCAGCACACAACAACACGGACCAATTCTCATTGGGGAACGCAGAAGCAAAAGCTGCAGCATACCTCCCAGTGTCCAGCTCGGCTGAATATGATGTTGCAGCAGTTGCAACAAAGCCAGAAACAGACTCATACAGAGTCCTCCCTATAGCAAACACCTTTCAGACGTTCACAGGGCCCCACCCAATTCCACACCAACACCACAAGAATAATCCAAACAACTCTACTTCAGTACATGTAGCTCAACGCCCATACACTCCCATCCCTTTAGTTGACCCGTTTTTCTCCACTACAGGTACTACAAGGTGTAAGACTTGAACGTCAAGCTGTTCTTTGCCTAGTGATAGCAACTGGAACGAAAGTACACCCTCTAATTTAACTGAATTGACCCCTGAATTGGCGATCACATTGACACCGCCACCTCTGGCGGATTCTCTAAAGTCTGAAGATGTTATAGTTCTCTTGTATAGCCAGTGAGTGCTGGTCCTGCAGTGGCGTGGAGCCAAGTCTCAGTTACTGCTAAGAAGTCGAGTCCATTCAAGATGAGACCGGCAATGTCAAGAGCATGTGCAGACAATGATCTAGCGTTTATGAGCGCTCCTTTGATAGATGGGGTGTTGCTGTCAAAACTACTCATGGGTAAGGTAGTGCTTATTGGTAAGGTTAAGATCATTTTTGTCTGAACCACTGTCTAGTTTGATCGTTTTTCTCCTCAAAGGTGAGGTCTTCATATTAGTTTTACTTCTATAGTTAGTTAGTGCTATATGAGCTTTAAGTTTAGATCCTAACCTAGAGTTCCTCATTTTTGTAGGGCAAGGTGGATTCGGGGTGGGTCTAGAGGCATATAGTTGAATCCATTGGAGTTGTGTAAGGGGGACGGTGCTTGCTAATGTTCAGGCAAGGGCATTGAGTTTAGTTGACTAACAGTAAGGAAGGCAGGAATTTGGTTGGTGTTATAGTATCAGGAGGGGGGAATGTCGTAGACATCGTTAGGGAGATGCTAGGTTAGGCCTATAGTAACAGACATTGGTTAGTTGCTGGGCATTATACTTCTCTGCGTAAGCAGTGGCGGCTGCGTTGTGTTATTATTATAAGCAGATGGAAGGAACTAACTGCAAACAGTATGCACGTGATAGTATACATGTGCATGACTTGACACACTCAGGCTAAATAGATTGTAGGTAAAAGGTTGCGTTTGTACAGTTAGGTAGGTTACTGAATGTTAAAGGCAATCTTTTAAGCAGTAGGGTTCACTGGCTAACATAGTGCACTTACGCATTACCATTGCTGGTGGGCAGAAGAGACTGGCTAGCAAAAACAATATTGTTTTGTCACAGGTGGCGCACAAAGAACAAGTTACTTACCTGTAACTGTTGTTCTCCAGCATGGGTCTGGCATGGATTCACATGCTCATGAATATTCCCCGTCGTCAGGCTGGGAATCCTCGGTAAAGAAAAAATCAGTATCAGTTTCGTTTCTGATCTGTCTTTCGTAGTAGTAACCAATCACTGATCTCTGCGTCATACTGACCACAGCCAATGACTGCCCTCTACCTAAGCCCCGCCTCTGGCAGCCATCTTCAGATTTGGTAGCACGTGAAGTGGCAGTATGACCAAGTGAAGAGCCGCAGAGCGGTAGGCGGGAGGGTTCGCATGTGAATCCATGCCAGACCCATGCTGGAGAACAGTTACAGGTAAGTAACTTGTTCCTTCTCCAACATGGGGTCTGGCATGGATTCACATGCTCATGAATAAAGAATACATAGCAGTACACATGCACAACCACGGGAGGTGGCAAAGGCTCTACATTAAGCATTACATCAAACTCAACATTAAGCAATTCTTACCTCCTCCCCAGGCTCACCTTAGGCGAACAGGTTGCGCAGCACTGCTTGGCCGACCATGGACTCCTCCCTGGAATCCCGATCGACGCAGTAGAATTTCGTGAAGGTGTGCGTCGACCTCCACGTAGCAGCCCTGCAGATGTCCAGCAAGGGCACACCAGATAGGAACGCCGTGGTAGCTGTGATCGCTCTGGTGGAATGGGCTCTCGGACGGCCAGGCAGCGGTCGGTTTGCCAACCGATGACAGTACATGATACAGCCGGAGAGCCATCTGGAAATGGAAGCCTTCGAGAGAGCCTTCCCCTGATTGACAGGTCCAAAGTTCACAAAGAGTTGTGACGTCTTCCGAAAACAACTTGTGCGGTCCACGTAGAACTTCAGCGCTCTAGCCACATCCAGCGAGTGCAAAGTCCTTTCAGCCGGCGGCGAAGGCGACGGGAAGAAAACAGGCAACACCAAGGGTTCGTTGAGGTGGAAGTCCGACGGCACCTTGGGCATGAAGGAGGGGTGCGTCCTGAGCACTACCCTCATGTCGTGAAAAGTCAAGTACGGGGCCTTGCAGGAAAGGGCCTGGATCTCTCCCACCCGTCGTGCGGAGGTGATGGCCACAAGAAACGATGTTTTCCACGACAAGAACTTCAACGGAGCCGAGTGAAGAGGCTCGAACGGAGGTCCCATGAGCTTGGTCAGCACCACGTTGAGCTCCCACGCCGGGGCCGGAGCCTTCACCGGCGGGAACGATCTGAACAGTCCCTTCATCAACTCTTTCACCAGACGATGAGACCACAAAGACATCCGCCCCGTGGTTCTGGTGTATCGGGAGATCGCAGCAAGATGAATCTTGGACGCGTGCGCCAGTCCAGCTTTGGACAGCGTCAATAGGTACGGCAGTACTTGGGGAGCTGTAATCCGTAGAGGGTTAATCTTCTGTGCGTGGCACCAGACAGAGAACCTCTTCCATTTGTGTCCGTAGCATTTAAGAGTTGAGGACGCCCTGGCCTTTGCAAGAACCTCTCTGCAGTCGGCCGGTATGTCGTATCCTCCAAACTTTAACGCTGCAGGAGCCAGGCCTGCAAGCTCAGCGACTTCGGGTCGTGATGGAGGATGGCGCCTCCTTCCCTGGAGAGAAGATCCGCGTCCACTGGCAGCTTCATTGACGGGGACGCTGACAAGTCCAGAAGGTCCGGGAAGCATATCTGCCTCGGCCACGCAGGTGCGACGAGGATCATCCTGCACCGTGACCTCTTGAGCTGGTTGATGAGCCGGATCAGCAATGGCAATGGGGGGGAACGCGTATAGAAATAGGCCCTCCCAGGGGAACGAGAAAGCATCGCCCATGCTCCTCGGCTGGGGAAACCTGCTGGCGAACCTCCGGCACTTCGAGTTCGTCGCCGTCGCGAACAGATCGATCTGGGGTGTGCCCCACCGTCGGAAGAGGCAGTCCACTAGATCCTGTCGTAGTTCCCACTCGTGGCACGAGCACAGCTCCATGCTGAGTGAGTCGGCGATGGTGGTTTTTATCCCTGCCAGATGAAACGGCACCAGAAACATCCCCTGGGTGACGGCCCAATGCCACAGATCCTGCCCCTCCATGGACAGGGCTGGCTGGGGACCTCGTTCTGCCCAGTTTCCTGATGTGGAACATGGTGGTGGTGTTGTTGGTGAAGATCCTCACCACCTTGCCCTTGAGGGACGGAAGAAAGGACCTGAGGGCCCAAAACACTGCACGGAGCTCCAGGACGTTGATATGGAGGGACTTTTCCGTCGGGAGCCAAAGGCTTCTCGCGTGCAGATTTCCGGTTTGCGCTCCCCACCCTTCCAGGGAGGCATCCGTGGTCACTGTCTCCTGGTGGCCGGGGGTCTGGAAGTCCATGCCCGCCGTCAGATGCACGCGGGTGCCCCACCACCGGATCGCTCGTCGGAAACTCTCGTCGAGTGTGATCCTCTCCTCGAAGCTGCCCGTCGTCTGGATCCAGCGCGCGTCCAGGAACTCCTGCAACGGGCACATCCGGAGCCTGCACAGGCGGATGAGGTAAATGCAAGAAGACATCATTCCGAACCTGAGAAACTTTCGGTGTCCCTTTAGGATGGGAATATGGAAGTAGGCATCCTCCAAATCCAACGACGACAGGAAATCGCCCTCCTCCAGCTGACCCAGGACGTGTTGGAGGGTGACCATCCGGAACTTCTGTGCCTTGATGAATTTGTTCAGCCGTCGTAGGTCCAGGATGGGACGCTATCCTCCCGTCTTCTTCTTCACGAGGAAGTATCTTGAGTAAACTGCGGAGCCCCGAACCCTCTTTGGGACGAGCTCGATGGCACCCTTCTTGAGCATCGCCTTTACCTCTAAGAGAAGTGGAGGGACGTGATGTTCTTTCGCGGGTACCTCTTTAGAAACTCGAGCGCGTGACCCTGAGCTAGGGCGTCCAGCACCCAACGGTCGGTGGAGATGGACTCCCACACGCTGACAAAGCTCGCCAGCCGGCCTCCCACCGGGGTGCTTCGGTGGGGGCCCAAACCCACGGCCGGTTCAGTCCTGCTTCGACAAGGCTCTGCCGCCTTGTCCTCCTTGGCTACGACGGCGGGGTCCGCCCGACTTGCCTCGTCCCCTGTAAGCTTCCTGCGACGACGAACGGGCCGCTTGACGGTAGGTGGAAAATCCGCCGCCGGAACCTTTGGAGGCACCCTGTTTGCCTCCGCCGCTCCGAAAGGGCGGCCGCCGTTGCTGGAGAACCCCAAGAGCCCGGGCCGTCTCCGTGTCTGCCTTGATGGCTTGAAGGGAATCGTCCACTGTTTTCCCAAACAGGTTGTTTCTGTCGAACGGCATGTCCAAGACTCTGGTCTGCACGTCCTGACGGAAGTCAGTAACCTTGAGCCATCCACGCCGCCTAAGGCACACGCCGTTGCCCAACTGGCGAAATGCAATGTCAGCGATGTCCGTCGCAATCGTAATGGCGTGGTCCGATGCCATCCTCTCCTTCCCGCAAGATCTTTAGGGCTTCCGCTCTCTTGTCGTCCGGTAGGAAGTCCAGCAGGGGGGCCAGTTTGTACCACAACTCCCTGTCGTAGCGGGCTACGATAGCCAAGGCGTTGGCCGCCTTAATCGTCGTCGCTGCAGACGAGACGACTCTGCGTCCCATCGTATCTAATTTCTTTCCCTCGCCGTTCGGCGGGGAGGTCGACGTAGAGGCCGCGCCCCCCCCCGCTTTCTTCCTGGCTGCCGCGGAGACGACCGAGTCCGGGGTCGGCTGTGCCCGAAGGCACAGGGGGGCCACGTCCGGGACCCGGTACTTCTTCTTGTACCGATCCCTTCTAGCCGGCGTCGTGGATGGGTTCTTGAGGAGGGCGAGGCCCTCATCCCAAATATCGTCCAGTAGAGGTACAGAGAGGACCGTCTTCCTCTTGGCCTCGCGCAGTTGATAAAGGAAACCTTCCTTCTTCTCTTCCGGGCAGAGCTGGAAAAGCTCGGATGCCCTGGCGATCATGGAGTGAAACGATCCAATCTCGTCGGGCGGGGAAGCACGGGTGGGAGGTGACGACGGCAGATCATCGTCGTAAACCTCGTCGTCCGTACCCGTCGCGGCCGTGTCAGTCCCCGTATCATCCCCACGAGTCGTGGACGGGGAGGAGGGCTGAACAGGGCGCGATGGCTGAAAAGGAGGTGGAGGATGAATCCTTCTTCTCTTAGGGGGAGGGCTCCCAGAAGGGCCTGGCTCCGGGTCCCCCGTCGGGAGCGGTTCCTCCGCTGGTGGTAACAGCAGTCTCGTCCTTATCTCCGAGCATAAGGGCTGTATAGCCAAGAAAATGGCCACCGAGTTGTCTTGCGGCACTGGTTGAGGGGAGTCCGACGGGCGGTCAGGGGCCCCGTCGGCACCCTCGACGTTGTCGTCTCCTACGTCGGGGTCCCTCCCGACGGGCTGGTCTTCTTCCACGCCAACGCCGTGGCTTAAGACTTCGATCAGCTCTTCCTCAGAGGTTGAAGCCGAATCCACGACGACCTCCTGCCCCCCCCTTTTTCTTCTCCGTCGGAGGTTTCACTGGGGTCCTGTCGATGGGCATAAAAGAGGACTCCCTCCGCGACTGTCTCGATAGAGGCCTTGGCCGGATGGATTAAGGCTTTCACCACCTTAGGTGCGCTCACCGCCTTCTCCTTGGGGGGAGGGTCACTGCCTCGCTCCCCCTCCGATGGGGCCTTCGAGCTCGACCGGGGTCTCTCCAGGAGCTTCGCCGGGTGCTCGGCCTTCCTCTTACCCGAGTCAGAGCGTTGGCTCGTGGTTGATGGCGCCGGGGAGGATGCTCCCTGCCTGGCGCCCGTAGAGCCTGACCGTTCGGCGCTCCCGGTGCCAGCGGACTCACGGTGCTTGGCCTTGTGTTGGACCCCCGTCGCCGGGGCGTCCTCAAAGGTCTTAGAAGACCGCTCGGACTTCTTCTCGCCCGACGGGCTCTTCTCCACGTGCGTCTTGTCCTCATGTAGGCAGTAAAGACAAAGGGAGTGTTCGTCCTCCTTAAAGACATTCTGAAGCTGGCATCCAGGGCAGACCCTGAACAGCTTTCCGGGCGTCGAGCTTCCCTTCTCCTGGGCCATGCCCGAGATGGGCCTGAGAAACTTCTGGAGTCCTCCAAAAGCGTGGCTCGACGAAATCTTCACTCTTGAGGGCGTAGACGAATCCGACACGGGTCCCCGTTGATCGGATGAAGAAACGGTGGAGCTTGAGGCTCTGTTGACTGAAAAATAGAAGTTTTTTGAGAAAAAACGTGAAAAAATAGCACTAACGCTCGAGAGCAATAGCACGAGGATCCCAACACTTGAACGTGCGGTAAAAATCTGAAGATGGCTGCCAGAGGCGGGGCTTAGGTAGAGGGCAGTCATTGGCTGTGGTCAGTATGACGCAGAGATCAGTGATTGGTTACTACTACGAAAGACAGAACAGAAACAAAACTGATACTGATTTTTTCTTTACCGAGGATTCCCAGCCTGACGACGGGGAATATTCATGAGCATGTGAATCCATGCCAGACCCCATGCTGGAGAATAGTTATTTTAGCTGTCTATTTGGCAGTAAGGGATCGCAAGCAATTTCGGTTTACCAGAAGTGGTGAGAAATTGTCATTTTGCAGTAGGGTTCAATCACAGGCCAGCATAAAACAGTACTGTTTTGTCACAGCTATCACACAATAGATATTTTAACTGTGAAGCAGCACAGGCTAACAAAGCAATTCGGGTTTACCAAGCAATTTCGGTTTACCACGTGGTAAGAAATGGTCCTTTAGCAGTAGAGATCAAAGGCTGGTGTGCAGCAATTTTGTTTTGCCAAAGGTGATTACGCTTAGTCGCAGCGATTGTGCATTTTTAAATGAGGTAACACTACTTGGTAGTTTTGAACAAGAAGATCTAATTGGATTCGATACAACCGCATAATACAATTGAGCATCAATACAATACACAGTGATCAGGCATTCAGTATATGCGCCTCACCGAGGGGTTCACAGCGGGGCGCCAGTAATGGTAGCAAAACACTGAGTCAGGTTTTGCAAGGACACAAGAATATCGTACCTTTGTAGTTCACATTTAGCAGTAGAAAGGCACAAGTCCGTAAGGTCAGTAGGTATGGTTGACTGTCAAAAGAGGAGAGATCAAGTAGGATGAGGACAAGGGAGAGATTAGCATCAAGATTAGAGAGCAGGTCTTCACGGATGCTCAGGAGAGCAGTTTCTGTGCTTCTGGCTGCTCTGAAGCCAGACTGATGGTCATGGAAACAACCAACAGATTTAGTGTGAAGATTAAGCTGGGAGATGGCCAGCTTTTCCAGAGGTTTTCCCAGGAAAGGAGTGATGCCTATCGGGCAATAATTAGCCGGAAGGGAGGGGTTGGCTGAGGGTTTTTTTTTTTAGTAGGGGGTGCACAAGAGAATGCTTCAGAGGGGAAGGAAAGGTGCCAGTGGCAAAAGAGTGGTTGCAGAAGTCAGTCAAGGATGGTGGGACTGAGCAGGAAGAAGGATTTGTGGACAGTTTCCGTGACGAGTCCTGTGTTGGCTGTATTCTCAAGCAAGTGGGTGCAGAGTCTGGGACTATTTCTTTTTGAAACCCTCCTTCTTGGGAGGCGCTGATGACTGGTTGGTCATGGTAAGAAGACTTTCCAAGTCATCCAACAATGGTTTAGCCAAGACAGACTTTCGGTGCGGCTCACGCCTTTGATAAAGGAGGCTATCCTTTTATTTCTCCAGCACTAAACCGAACATTTTGGTGGCCCAACCCATAAGGGCGGGAAATTATCTGATCTCATCAGCAAGGGAATCCTTGGCCTCCTCTGGTTGACCATCACTCGGAACTGTGTTTTCAAACGCACCTGATGTGTCCGCGGTATGGACGGATGGTTTTAGTTCTTGATGACCATTCTCCGATTCTGTGTCCAACAACTGCAGTGGCCTTTGAGGAAGAGTGGTCATTCCACTTGGACCCGGCCATGGGCCTAACATCTTGTGTGGTGCAGATGGGTTTAGCAGTCTCTGGTGAAACTCTAAAGCAATAGGCTTTAATGTGGCCAGGATGTCCAGAGAAGTCTATTGGCCGGTGTAGCCAGTACTCCGACTGGGACAGATGCCTTGTGGCGTGTTGGCATTTGTAGAGGTGTTTCCTTTGAGGAGGTACATCTAATCCTGGGCTGAACTCCCCTTCTGAAGAAACAGGCAATGGTTCCCCTGGAATCTGGTCTCCCATCATGCCAGGGGGTTGAACGGCCGTATCTGGGTTGGTCTCAAGGGCCAAGGGATGAGTTTGTCGTGGGAGTGCCACTTAAGTAGATCTCAGCAGTGGAAGAGTAATGGATGCAGATTTTTTTTCCGATTAGGATTTCGCCAATGCCGACAAGGGCATCGTGACGGTGGAACTTGCAGTCGTCGAGTCAGGTTTTGCAAGCGTCAATGTTTTAGAGGCAGTCAATGAGGTCTTGGTAGTGGCACACAAGGCTTTCGACGAGGTCGGTGTGGTTGTGGAAGGTGCGGTTGTCGCCGACAATCATGGCATTACCGATGTGGGAGTAGGCCCTCTGTCTTTTCACAATGAAGAAACTGGCCTACACTAACCTGTAGATTTCTACAACAGTCTGGCTGGTACCGTCTGTGATGTGACACCGGCAGGGGGTGCTGGATGCACCCCTTTTCTGCTTTTTGACCGTTCCTTGTGTGATCTAGACCTCTTAATAGAACTAGATCCGACTTTGAATACTTTTAAAGTGATATGGGATACATTACTCACCGTAATCGTATTTCTGATGCTTGTATCTGCTTAGATTCACATGCTGTGCATAGGCCGACATCTAGTGGAAGCTGCGGAGTATTACAGTTTGTTTTTCGAAAGTCGAAAATGGGCGTCGACACAGGCGTGCCAGTAATACTATCCCTAGTGTGACGTCCACTGTACCCAAGATCCCTCACGCGTGTAGGATCCTCAGATTGTATTTTTTCTGACATGAGGAAGCATGAGGAGTAGCGTGAGTACAGATAATCCAAGCAGATAGACAGAAAAGGTAAGACTACAAGCAATCATGCGCCTTCTCTCGGAGGGGAGGAAGGGTGGGTCGCATGTGAATCTAAGCAGATACAAGCATCAGAAATACGATTACGGTGAGTAATGTATCCCTTCTGAGGCTTGTGGAATCTGCTTAGATCACATGCTGTGCATAGATTAGCGAGCAGTACCAGAAGAAGGAGGTGGGATGTGAGAAGGGTCATGAGCAAACAGGTGTCTTAGAACCGCTTGTCCCACTTGTGTATCTGTCTTGGAATGAGTGTCAATGCAGTAATGCTGAGTAAAAGTGTGAATAGAGCTCCAAGTAGCCGCTTTGCAAATGGTGTCGAGGGGAACATTTGCAATGAAAGCCAGAGTGGCACCAATGCCTCTAGTAGAGTGGGCCCTTGGCGTAAAAGGCAGAGTCTTGTCAGAAAGAGAGTAACACAGCTGTATACAGTTGATAATCCACTTCGAGATAGCGCCCTTAGAGACGCGATCCCCCTCTCTGCCTGTAGCTACGGAGACAAACAGTTGATCTGTTTTCCTTAGCGGTCTGGTTTTATTTACATAGTATAGGACCGCCCTACGCACATCTAGGGTGTGTAGTTTCACCTCAGCCGAGCCTTGCGGGTTCTGGAAGAAAGCCGGAAGCTCGATGGACTGGTTTACATGGAACTTGGATATGAATTTAGGTGAGAACCTAGGGTGTGTGCGTAAAACCAGTTTGTCCTTGTGGATAGTAAAGAAAGGATCCTGCACTGACAGAGCCTGAATTTCACTGACCCTTCTTATGGAGGTAATGGCTACTAAGAAGGCCGTTTTATAAGTCAGGTGTTTGAGACTACTTTTATGCATGGGTTCGAATGGGGGTCCCATGAGCTTAGCTAGCACCACGTTGAGGTCCCATCCTGGCGGTGGGTTCGAAATAGGAGGGTGAAGTCTCTTTACTCCTTCCATGAAGGCTTTAACCACTGGTACTTTCCACCACGAGACCTTGTTATGGGATGTGGTGTAAGCCGAGAGGGCTGCCAGGTGTACTTTCAGCGAGTTAAAAACCAACCCTGCATCCAGCAGGTGGAGCATGTATGTCACAACGTTGGAAGGAGTGCAATCAACCGGGTTGATTTGTTTATTCTGGCACCAGATAACGAATCTTTTCCACTTATCAAAGTAACAGTGCCTTGTATTTGGTTTCCTGGACTCCTTTAGAATGTCCATACACCTCTGTGGTAATTTGAGATGTCCAAACTCTATGACTTCAGGAGCCATGCTGCTAGGTTCATAGAGTTGGGTTCCTGATGCACTGTTTGACCCTGTTGCTGGGACAGTAGGTTGTACCAGGCTGGGAGTCTGATGGGTTCGCACACCGCCATCCTGCGTAGGTGTGGAAACCATGGTTGTCTCGCCCACATGGGAGCAACTAGGATGAGCGTCATAGATTCCTTGTTCATCTTGTACACCACCTTCCTGATGAGAGGAGTTGGTGGAAAAGCGTATGCAAACATCCCTGACCAGTTCATCCACAGGGCATTCCCTTGGGAGTCCGGCTGGGGGAACCTGGATGCAAATCCTGGGCATTGTTTGTTTTCGCTTGTGGCGAATAGGTCTATAGTGGGGAAACCCCACTGAGAGAAGAGATCTTCTACTACGTCTCTGTGAAGGACCCATTCGTGTTCTTCTGGGAGGGAGTTTCTGCTTAGAGCATCCGCTAGGGAATTGAGCTCCCCTGGAACATGTTGCGATGACAGGAAGATGTTCCGTCTGAGTGCCCATATCCATATTTTCTGGGCAAGCTTGGACAGATTTGGCGAACGAGTCCCCCCTTGCTTGTTCAGATAGAACATGGCTGTCGTGCTGTCCGTCCTGATCTGCACCGACAAGTTCAGTAGATGGGGCTCGAACGCCCTTAGCGCTCGGAATACTGCCAGAAGCTCTAGCAGATTGATGTGGTTCTTGGCTACTGAGTGAGACCAGAGACCCTGAGCTGTGTGGTGGAGATGGTGAGCTCCCCACCCAGTCAGGCATGCATCTGTAGTCACCACGGCTTGTACTTCGGGATCGTAAAAGGGTTTCCCCTTTGCGAGATTCTCTCTTGTCCACCAGTGTAGGCTCTGTACGAGTGTTGGCGAAACGACCACTAGATCGTCCCAATGACCACTTGCCTGAGACCACTGTTTCGCCAACCATTCCTGCATGGGACGCATGCGCAGA
Organism: Ambystoma mexicanum; assembly: GCF_040938575.1. Taxonomy (NCBI): domain Eukaryota; kingdom Metazoa; phylum Chordata; class Amphibia; order Caudata; family Ambystomatidae; genus Ambystoma; species Ambystoma mexicanum. The sequence continues at coordinate 991,809,604 of NC_090921.1, forward strand.
CGCGCGTGGGGGACCAGGTAAATGCATGACGCCATCATGCCCAGTAACCGCATAGCTTTGCGTACTGTTATCTGTTGACCTGACTGATAATGCGGAATTTGCAGAAGTATATTCCGAATTCTCTCTTCCGAAGGGAAGGTCAATCCTTTCTGAGTATCTAGGATAGCTCCTAGAAACTGTTTTGAGGTGCTTGGCACCAGACTTGACTTTTTCTCGTTGATGGAGAAGCCTAATTCGTGGAGGAGGTCGATAGTCCTCTGAATGTTTGACCTGCAAATTCCTGGGGTTTCCCCCGTTATGAGCCAGTCGTCCAGATAAGGGTACACCGGGATTGCTTCCCTGCGTAGGTGTGCAGCCGCCACCGCCAGTACCTTGGTGAATACCCTTGGTGCTGAAGCTATCCCGAAGGGCAGTACCTTGAATTGGTAGTGGCGACTGTCCACCTTGAAGCGCAAGTACTTTTTGTGCGCTGGGAGCATGGAAATATGAAAATAAGCATCTTTCATATCCAAGGTTGCCATGTAATCCCCCTTTTTTAGGAGGGGGATTACCTCTTGTAGCGTGGTCATACGGAATTTTTGGGGCTTGACATATTTGTTGGCAGGCCGTAAGTCCAATACTGGGCGCATTGTCAAATCTTTCTTTGGCACAAGGAAGTAAGTTGAATAGATACCCTTGTTTACCTGGTGTCCTGGGACGAGTTCTATCGCGTCCTTTTCTAGCAGAATGGCGATCTCCTCGAGAAGGATCCTTTGATGCTCTAGGGAGTGCACTCTTTGTCGTGGAGGATGATTCCGGGGACGCTGCAGTAGTTCTATACAATATCCTGCGGATACTGTTGACAGCACCCATCTGTCTGAGGTGATCCCTTCCCAAGCCTGGGTGAAGGTGGAAATGCGTCCCCCTACTGGGGTTGCGTGGCAAGGGACCCTGAACTGAGCGTCACTGTTTTGGTGGAGGCGTGCCCCCGCCCTTGTTGGGGCTGCCTCTGCCTCTTCCACGACCTCTCTTGTTACCCCTGCCGTAACTCTGGGTAGACTGCTGGTTGTTATTCCATTGTGTACCTTGTCCCTGGGCATAGTTGCCTCTTTGTGAATTTTGGCCGCGTGGGCGACGAAAATTATTGTTCCCCCTCTGGTTAGGGGGTTTGTTGGTAAGCTGGCCAAGGGATTTGAGAGTCTCATATTCATCTTTGGCATTTTTAAGTGCGTCTTCGACCGCTTTCCCAAACAATAGGTCGGGTTCCACTGGCTTGTCTATTAAAGAAGCCTGGGTTTCTGTCTTGAATCCCGACTGCCGTAACCACGCATGTCTCTTGATAACAGTACCTTCTGCTATCAATCTCCCTGCGTTGTCAGCGGCGTCGAAAGTTGCTTTTAAAATGCAACCAGACACGGCTCTCCCCTCTGCCGAGATCCGAGCCAGCTGGCCCTTTAACGGTTCTGGAGCAGAGGCAATGAGCGCCGCGACTTCTTCCCATTGATGGCAATTGTAACTAGCCAACAGGGTGGTGGAATTCGCAATCCTTGCTTGGTAGGCGGACGTTGAGGCTACCTTTCTGCCAAACCCGTAAAGTTTTTTGCTCTCCTTGTCGGGAGGAGCTTCTGATGAAGATAAGGGCGTGCCAGCCCTCTTTCTAGTGTTGGTCACCACTAGGGAATCTGGTTTAAGATGTCCCTTTATATACAGAGGGTCAGACTGGGCTGCCCGGAAAATCTTTTCAATTCTGGGGTTGACAGCTCTGGTGAGGTTAGGATTCACCAGGGAAGGATCTATTCTTCGTTGGATGGATTTGAGGATAGGGATGGTCTGAGCGACCGGTCTTCTCTCTCCTACAAACTCCTCCGCGAAGTCCCTTTCCTCCTGTACACCGTGGGTGTCGATGTGGAAGTGTTCCGCTGCTCGAGCGAGAACCTCGTTAAGGAGGGGCTGGTTATCAACTGGAGAGTCAGTAACTGGGGCTTCGCTTTGTACTGGGGAATCTACTCTGTAAATTTCCTGCTCATCTTCTCCCTCCTCCAGGTCCTCATCCTCTGCATAGTAATCTGTCCCGGTTTGTTCTTCCATAAATGCAAACTCCTGGTCCTCTTCAGGGAAAACTTGTCCCTGATAACTGGGGAGTGGAGTAGAATATGGAGTGGAGTAAGGCTGAACCTTGAAGGGTTCAGGTCTTTCGACCCGGGGCTCTTTACTTAGCGGGATAGGATCGGAGGAGCCTGAGGGTGTGGCCCCTTGAGGGTTATATGAAAGAAAGTGTTCTGGGTTCTTATCATAAAAATCAGCCAAGGAAGACATCCTAGACATAACCCTGTCTATGTCTTCACTGGACCATTCCCTGGAACAGGGTATTACTTTAGCAGGTGATTTATTTTCAAGGGTAGACTTGTGTTTGCTTGTCTGCTTAGGCTTTACAGGGGTGGAAGGCTGTGCTTTCCGCTGTTTCCCCCCTTCTCCGTGCGTGGAAAAATGTTTTCCCTGTCCCTTGGGGGCCCCAGAGACTTTCGACGCCTGGCGTCGAGGGTCTGGAGAGGTATCTGTGTGCTTCGGGCGTGGGGCCTCACTGATGTTAACCGCGGTCTCGGTATCTTGGAGCGCGGCCTGGGGGTGGAAGTCGTCTTCGTCTCCCGACGATCGAACTTCCGTTAGTGTGTGTAGCGAGGCACTCTTGGCAAGAGTGGATGATTGCCTTGCGTCGTGAGGCGATCTCGATCGAGAGCGCCCAGAGGACACCGAGTCGGACCGTTCTTTTTGTGCCTCTTTCCGGGAAGTCGACGTCGTCGAGGTCCGGTTGGTCTTAGTGTGTTTAGTGTGTGTTAGGTGTGTAGCGCTTGCGTCGCCGGGGGTCTTCCCCATAGCCGCCTTGCCGGACGACCTTCCGAGGTCGGGGACCTGCGCTCGTCGGCTGTCTTTCGACGCCGTAATGCCCTCGCCGTCCGAAAGTACGGCGTCGCTGCCATCGCTGAAGGCGCCCTCCGCTGCCATGGCCTCCTGCCTGGCGTGGTGGGCCCAACGCTTTGTCGAACGGTCCTTAAGTGTCTTAGGTTTAAACCTACTACACGCTCTGCAGTTCGCTTCGGGGTGATCCCTCGGCAAGCAGAGATTGCACGTGGCGTGCCTGTCGACCCAAGGGTATTTGCGATTGCACTTGGGGCAGAATTGAAAAGGGGTACCCTCCATACGCACCTTAAGGCAGCGGGCTGCTAAGTGTAGGAATATATATAAATGTAACTATATATCAAGAGTGAAGAGTATGTACCACCCCCCACTCTCCCTACTTGTAAGGGCCGAGGCCAGCGGCCTACTAGGCCCGGGCCGAGGCCAGCGGCCTACCGAGGCCCAGATCCGTCGTGCAGCAGTCGACGGTCGATGACTTCTCCAGCCGTCGTCGAGGTTGAGGGTCGACGTTGGGGTGGGGAAGGGAATGAATAAGAATTAAAATTATAATAACAGCAAAAGTATGGCTAAGGCCAGGGAACTCCGCAAGATGCTTCCGACCAGTATGGCGGAAAAAAACAATCTGAGGATCCTACACGCGTGAGGGATCTTGGGTACAGTGGACGTCACACTAGGGATAGTATTACTGGCACGCCTGTGTCGACGCCCATTTTCGACTTTCGAAAAACAAACTGTAATACTCCGCAGCTTCCACTAGATGTCGGCCTATGCACAGCATGTGATCTAAGCAGATTCCACAAGCCTCAGAAATATATATATAAAAGAATTTCAACTGTAGAGATGGATTTAGGACTCCCAACATGAACACGTGTTACAAAAAATCTGCGGATGGCCACCAGGGGCGGAGTTAAGGGGGCTTTTAAAATTGGCTGTGGGCAGTATGACCCAAAAATAAGAGCACTAAAGTCACTGAAGCTTTCAGGTTAATTTTAAACTGCTCTATGTTACGGAGGATTCACAGCTTAACGACGGCGAATATTCACAGCATGTGAATCTATGAAAGATCCAATGCTGGCAAAGTCTTGGTTCCAACGATCTGCAGAACAGTTAAAGGAGCTCTCCTTTGATCCACGATTCAGGCTGGGAGAAAGCCCAAGCCCACCACATGTACAAGTTGTTCGGCAGAGTTTGTATTCAGTTCCCTTTGGGGCCACTACACACAACTTGGACTACAGGTGTAAGCTTACAACCTTTGGTATTAGTCTGTACTACACAGTTTTGGTAGCGTTGCTGAGCAGCCAGGCTTCTCTCAAGAGAGAAACGTGAACTGTAATGATGTTACACAGGGGTCTACAATCACAAGTATTCAAATAAACTTACATTTAAGGTTTCTTGGTAAAACACTTATTAATCTATTTCACAGTCAGTTATAAAAAATTCACTAGAAGGAGGCAATCTATATTACACACAAATATACTTCAGTACTTTACACTGTAGGTTTGAGGCATTTAAACTACTTTGAAGCAGGAGCAAAATGGCATTTATAGTACTTTGAAGTAGGAGCAAAACGTTATAGGTTAATAAAAAGAAGATTACAGTTACTCTTAGACAGTGCAAATAACTTGAGTTCACCAGAGGAGTTAATTCAATGCAATAGGTCAGGCCAAAGTCAATGGGCTAAAGTCTTGTATAGGATAAAGCAGTTCTGGTAGTTAAATGGAAAAGTCTTTGCCAAAGTTCTTAGAAGTAGTTCGCAAAAGTAAGAATCATATGTTGGGTCACAAGCTGATTAGGCCTGCAAGTTGGGAAAGTTTCAAGCACTTTCGCGCGAGTGGCAAGTGCTCTGTCTCGTTTCACAATACCTTTCAAATGAAGAAAAAGATGCAGTTGAAGACTTCTGTTCCTGGCAGTTCCTGAGCCTCAGTCGTGGGGACAAGAGGGAGGACGTCCGGGGACTACTGCACTGCAACTGGTACTGGTCACAAAGCTGGCAACTGGCAAATCTTCGATTCTGGTAGCTGTAGTAAAGCACACAAACTGGTGTCCTTCTCCCTGGTTATTTGGTTTCCTGCAGCACTCTGAGGAAAATACAACCAGCTCTGAGAACGGTATCCACGTGGCTAAGTGTCTAGTTGATTGGTCCCACCAACTCAAAAGGCAGAAGTCGTCCTTGCAGGGCTTCTCTGTCGAGATGAACTTAGCGATTCGGTCCTGCAGCAGGGCTTCACCGGGCAAACCAACGGTCCAGGTGTTGCAGAAGCCGTCCTCTTCAAGCCAGTCTTCGGTTCTTTCATTCCAGTGGTCTATTCTGGCTTCCAAGCCAAGAGACTCGCCTTTTATTAAGTTCTCTCCCATTCATGCCAGCCTAGCTGTCACTCACCCAGCAGGGTGGCAATCCTTGCCGGACAGTCAGCCAGCCAATCACGCCAGAGCACATTCAGGTCTCCTAGGAGACTAAGCACAGGGAGTTTTGGGCACCTCCCTCACTTCCTGCCCACCCCAAACACTCGGGTGCCAGAGGCAGTCTTCAGTCCTGAAGCCCGCCAAAGGCGAAGGAACCAAACCTGATTTGGCGCCCAGAGACAAACTCTAGAAGGACCTTTCCAAAATGAAATGGCAAAAAAAATAGACCAGACCTGTTTAAACAAAGGGGGCTCAGACGACATCTTGAAAAACATGGCTCCAGCGATTTAACACTACCGGTGTTCGCGGTCGGGAGAATCATGGTAGTTTGTTGTAAAACCACTGCCACCAGCCATTTCGAGAGGAAAGGGTAGCATTTGACTGCTACATGAGTTTCTAGACACAGGGGATACTAAATAACCCCTCCAGCACTCTATTGTAAGATAGGGTGTGCTGGGTCTAGGAATTTGAAAAGACTAGTAAAGTCAATTTCACTTTACTTACTCTGGGAAACAGTAGTTTATCCCAGAGAAGGTATTTAAACCTTGGGAAAGCCTGAAAAGGTTTCCCTGTGCCACTGCACTAAGTGTGCTGTGTGACACATCAAAAGATGATGCCTATGGAGTGGTCTATAACGCCATAACCAAACAAAACACAAGAGTAAAACACACTAAAAAAACATGAGTGGGAAAAAAGGCCCACACTCTCCAGGTAAAAAAAATAACAAGTCCTCAAAATCCAGAAAATTTGCTGGGGGTCTCTAAGGTGAAGGGAATTAGCACATTTATGATATTTCTTCCCAACACACGTAAAATATAAAAATGGTTAAATTCACAGTTGCTACCAGCTTTTGACACAGCCAAAGTAACCAAAAAGCCATTATAAAATGTTATGAAGGATACAAAGTACCCTAACCATAACTGCACTTCACTGTAAGGCAGTGATATTCAAACTGAGGCGCGGCCCTGCAGGGGGTCGTGACTGCATCCCTGGGGGGCCGTGAGAGGCCAGCATGAAATCTAATATATATATAAGAAAAATTGCCCACAATTGTAAATGAATATTCATTCCTTTAGTCACAGAGTGTTTGAATAGTACCCAAGGTGGTGCTTTGTGTTAAAAAAGTAAATTGTGATAGTTCAAGAATATTTATTCAGCAACAATGGTGAAAATTACTAACTGCTCAATCGTCAAAATCTAACTGTAACTCATCAAACTGGCCCACACTAGCATTGTGCATTTTTGATACATGCATTGCCCTATAGGCCAGTCCGAGCCTGGCGGCTCATCCATTCTGGCGAGATGGGGCCCACCCAGTGGCCCCCTCACCCATTATGGAGGAGCTAAGGAGCCACCCCAGTGAAACAATGAGCACTCCCTCAGCTGCTTTTTTCAGCTGAAGGAGTGCTCCTGGGCTGGCTGAATTGTCAAAGGGAAACACTATTTCCCTTTGACAGTTCTGTTCAGTGCCCCAGCCACACATGCTCACTGAGCCATGCAATGCTGGGGCGTTTTGCTTCACCAGCATTGCATAGCTCATTGGAAATGCTGGCTGGGTCACTGCATGTCTATGTGCAAGGCGGAGCTCCTGCGCCTCCTCGCACATACAGACAGAGCAGCCTGGAGCAGGGTGTTTCAGCACCCACACGCAGGCCTCTGCAGAAGGTATGTTCATGTTAATTTGTTAAAATGTAAACATGTGAATGGATGCGTGTATGCTTGTGTTATGAGTGAGTGTAGGGTGATGGATGCTTGTGTGAATGATAAGAGTGATTGCTGTATGAATGTGTGTGTTGAACAAGTTACTTCTTACTTTGTAAAGTTCTTTCGATGGGATGTTCCTCCGACGTATTTCTCATCTTTGATAATTCGTCTCCAGCTTGCTGGCCTCGGAAATTTTTTCTCTGTAGAGGGTGCTGCACGTCGACGTCCGCCGAGTCGATGTCCCTCGACAGTCACCGTATCGGCGCCGACGTCACCATGCCGATAAATAGCCACGCGCGGCGTCCGTTGCTCATTTCTGTTTTGTAGCATAAGATAAGTCATGCCTGAACTGGTTAATGACCTTGAAGGAGCGAAAGCTGCAACCACAAGGGAAGTATTACTGTGGGGATGGAAGGGAGCGGCGAAAAGGAATACGTCGGAGGAACATCCCATCAAAAGAACTTTACAAGGTAAGAAGTAACTTGTTCTTCGAAGGGATTGTGTCCGACGTATTCCTCATCTTTGATAGACTCCCATAGCAGTGGCATGTAATTGGCGGTGGGAGTAATAATGTCATGTATCCCTTTTAGGAATGAACCGAATGTAATACGGCTTTGCCAAATCTAGTCTCTTGACTAGTGGAGGAATCCAGGTTGTAAAATCTTGTGAATGTATGTGCGGACGACCATGTGGTAGCCGCACATATGTCTCGGACCGGTACCCCTCTTTGGAGGGCCGAAGAGGCTGCGATATCCCTTGTTGAATGAGCCCTAAGATTCTGGGGTGGCTCTTTCCCTGCCAGTTTGTAACATTCCAGAATGGCCAAAATAATCCACCTGGAAATGGTCTGTTTTGTTATGGGTAGTGCCAACTTGTGACCTGAGTATCCTACAAACAGTTGGTCTGCTTGCCTAATCCTAGCCAGTCTGCTGATGTAAAAGCTTAGAGCTTGCCTTGGGTCCAGCCTATGTAGCCTTTCTTCCTCTTTCCCCCGGATGGGGAGGAGGGTAGAACGAAAGTAAGGTAATTTTCTGAGTGATGTCAAATTCAGAAACCACCTTTGGGAGGAAATTAGGCTTCACCTGTAGGACAACTTTGTCCTTATGGAAAATTGTATGGGGGGGGTTACAAGATAGAGCTTGTAATTCGCTCAACCTCCTAGCAGATGTTAGTGCTACTAATAGGACAGTTTTAAGAGTGAGAAATCTCAGCAAACAAGAGTGGAGTGGTTCGACGGGAGTACCCATTAGGAAATTTAAGACTAAATTCAAGTCCCATAAGGGAACTTGGAATGCTCTTGGAGGATAAACATTAGTTAATCCCTTGAGAAATTGTATTACTAAGGGTAGTTTGAAATACGATGGTTCCTCCGCAGTGCGCTTGAAGATTCATAGCGCTGCGAGATAGCCTTTTACAGTGCCAACTTGAAGGCCTGAGTTCGCCAAGTAGAGTAGAAACGATAACACCGTTGGTGTACCACATGAAAAAGGGTCGATATTCTCTTCTCTACACCAGCTGCAAAATTTGTTCCAACGGCAGCGGTATAAAGACTTTGTTGCTGGCCTTCTGGCCGAAAGCAACACCTCCATGATGTCATCAGGGAGGTCCCAATCCTTGTACCCCAATCTTTCAGAAGTCAAGCGTGAAGGTTGAGGGTTCTTTTGTCTGGATGGAGAACCTGACCTCCCTTCTGCGAGAGAAGATTCTCTTTGAGTGGAAGACGGATTGGAGGGCAGATGGACATATCCAGAAGGTCCGGGTACCACCTTCTCCTGGCTCAGTCCGGGGCAATTAGGATCATGGTTTTCCGGAATCTTCTCAACCTCCTGATCATTTGAGGAATAACAGGGACTGGTGGAAACGCGTAAAGGAGTGGGTACTCCCAGTCCACTACGAACGCGTCCCCTAGAGCTCCTCTCGAGGGAAATTACCTTGAAGAGAACAGATCGCACTTACTGTTGGTGCTGGTGGCGAACAGATCCACCTGAGGGGTTCCCCAAAGGACGAAGATCTCTTGAAGGACTTCTTGAACTAGCTCCCACTCGTGGGAGACTGTGCTCTGCCTGCTCAGAGCGTCCTCTGTCAAATTCTTCTCTCCGGCTAGGTGGACTGCCGATAGAGAGATTCCATCCTGAATTGCCCAAAACCAGAGCTGCATTGCATCTCTGCACAGTGGCAGTGACCCTACGCCTCCGCTTTTGTTGGGGTAGTGCATGGCCACCGTGTTGTCCGTCATTATCAGGACATTTCTCCCCTGTACTGATGGCAGGAAAGCTTTCAGCGCTAGTCTGATCGCTCTCATCTCTTATAGGTTGATGTGTAGTCTGGACTCCGATGGAGACCAACGACCGCTGATGGTCAAGTCGTTGGCATGGGCTCCCCACCCCGTGAGTGAGGCGTCTGACTACAGTTATCTCCGGCCATGGTTGCCAAAACCGTTCTCCTTTCAATATGTTCTGTGGATAGGCCCACCATTGAAGGTCGTGGGCTACCTTGTCCGGAATCCGGAGGAGATCTGTCATTCTTCCTGAGTATTGTGACCACTGGGTTCTTAGTGCCCACTGGAGAGATCGCATTCTCAGGCGAGCCTCTGGCACAAGGAAGATGCAGGATGCCATGAGGCCTAGCAACCTCAAAAAAGTCGAAGGCTGGGAGACGTTGGGCATTTTGAAACTTGTTGACCATCTGCAGAATATCTTGAGCCCTCACCTCTGGTGGCGAGGCTTTTCCAGGGAAGTGTCCAGGACCGCTCCGATGAACTGGAGTCTCTGTGATGGTATCATCTGTGATTTCTTTAAATTGAGGGAGAAGCCCAGTTTGTGAAGGAAGTGGCAGACATAATCTAGCTGGATCTGAGCTTGTTCTGAAGATACAGCTCTGATCAGCCAATCGTCCAGGTAGGGGTAGACGTGGTTCCCTTCCCTCCTTAGACTTGCAGCCACTACCGACATTAGCTTGGTGAAGACCCTTGGGGCGAAGGTCAGCCCAAATGGCAGAACTCGAAATTGATAATGAGAGCCGCCAATTGCGAACCTCAGGTATCTCCTGTGTTTGAGATGGATTGGCACATGGAAATAAGCATCCTGGAGGTCCAGAGATACCAGCCAGTCCTGGATTTGGAGGGCCTGAAGGATCTGAGAGAGTTAACATCTTCAACTTGTCCTTCCTGAGGAACTTGTTCAATTCTCGTAAGCCCAAGATGGGTCTCAGTCCTCCGTCCTCCTTCGGTATGAGAAAGTTGGGGGGGGGGGGTGGGAGGGAGTACCAGCCCTTGTTCCTCTCCGCTACAGGTAGCAGTTCTATGGCAACTTTCTCTAGCAGGTCTACAATTTCCTGCAAGAGGAGCAGATCTAGAACTTTTAGAGAGCTGTGCCCCGGTGGATGACTGAGGGATGTGTAGAAAGGGTAGGCAGTAAACCTGGGCAACTGTCTCCAATGCCCAAGCATCTGACGTAATGGCCTGCCATTCCATCAGATGGTGAGTTAACCTGCCCCCTACAGGTGTTTTGTGTGGAAAGACCTCAGAGTGGTTTGGGGGTGGCTGATGCAGATGCCGAGGGTAAAGAGGCACCTGCTGGTGCTGTGGCCTTAGTATTTTGGAGCCGCCCACCTCGGGTGGATCTCCTTTGGCCTCTTTGAGCCGGCTGTCCTCTGCCTTTCCCGAATGTGGAATAATAGCGAAAGGACTTTCCTCTCCCAGAGGTTCCTGAGGGGCGAAAAGGAATTTGGCAGATTGCAGCTCCTAAAGATTTTGCTGCTGCTTTAGATGTTTGCAACTTTTCCAGACTGTCATCAGCCTTTTTACCGAATAAAGAAGAGCCGTCAAAGGGCATATTCAAAAGTCTGGCCTGTACATCTGGAGCAAAGCCAGACTTTCGCAACCACGCATGCCTGCGGATTGTAGTACTTGCCGCCATGGCCCTGCTGATACTGTCAGCAGAATCGATGCCAGTTTGAAGAGATTCGCACATGGCATCTTTGCCATCTTTAATGATGTTAAGGAAGGCTTCCCTTTCCTCTTCTTTCGGTATGCAGTCAGCCGCTGATGAAGCACACTCCCACAGTGTGTGACTGAACCTAGCGAGCGTACAAGTGGAGTTGATGGACTTCAACGCCAAACTACAAGCAGAAAAGACTTTTGCCATAGAATCGTACCTTTTGTCATCTCTATCCTGTGGGACAGTAGGGTAAGCAGATCTGCTGCTTGATGAAGTTGCTGCTTGAACCACCAGGCTCTGGTGTCGGGTGTTTTGATAAATATTCAGGGTCAGCCGCAGCTACCCTATACTTGGCTGACAATCTTTTATTGACTGCAGGGATAACCTCAGGAGTTTCCCAATTTGATGAAATCTTCCTTTGTAAGGCTGTATGGAAAGGGACCACAGGATCCTCCTGTGGACCTTTGTCTAGTATGTCTGTAAGGTCATCCTGTTGAAAAACAGGTGAAGGCGCAGACCAACCCATGAATTCAATAATTCTTGCCATCAGGGTTCTATAGGGGGTTTCGGCATGTTCCCCTGGGTCTGGTCTGACAAATTCCACTTCTGGGGAAGTGTCCAACCCACTTGGCCTCATGTAATGATTCATGTAGGTCTTTCAACCTGCTTTCCTCAGAGGTAAAATCCTCTGAAACAGGCGGTGTGGTCCTCTGCAGCCCAAAGGGTCTTTCTTGGTCAGAATCCTTCCCTTCTTAATAGATTGAAGATAATCTGGGGTACTCTAACCTCGGAAAGGGTGTAAAACCCATTTCTAAAGCAGAAGGAGCCAAACTCGTTATTATTGGGTGAGAAAACGTCAATGTCATCGACGCTGATGTGAAAGGCTTCGAAGGCACCAAGAAAGGCGTCAAGAAAACTGGATGAGGCCTTGAAGAACTCGATAGGATCGGGATCCTACTCGAGGATGTCGACGGCGTTCTCTGCGTCGTGCTGGAGGCTCTGGGTATAACCGTTGGCTGTGAAGAAGCCGTGGTTTTCTCTTTTATCGGCATCGATTCGATCGACCGATGCGTTGAAGAACCCTTCGACAACGGCGTCGAAGATAGTGCCTTCCTACCCGATGGCCCGTGGCACTCTCAGGTGGACTCTTTCGCCGGGTGCAACGACTCGCGGCGTTTCGATTTTTGGGGGGTTTTCACCCAGGGTATCACCCTCAGCTGTCTTCGAGGGTGGGGGGGGGGGGGGTTGAGGCCGCTTTCTCGAAGACGCTTAGCATTTTCTTCCTGAATACCTCCCACTCAGCTTGAGAGCTGTGTTTTGTGGGGCAGGAGACCCTTTCTGGGGAAACAGAAGACGAGGAAGGGGATCTTCGACGTCTCTTCTTTGAGTGTCTAGATCTCGAGGAGTGGTGGGAGCTACTTCGAGACCTAGAATGGGAATGCTTTCGACGGCGAGGAGAATAATGCCTCGGCCGAAGAAACTTTCGAGGAGGTTTTGACTGACTTATCTCTCTCGAGCTTCCCCTTGCGCTCCTTCAAGGGTTTCGCCGTTATGGACATGCAGTCCTCACACTCCGAACAATGGTGCTCGACTCCCAAGGACCACAAACCGATCCTGTGAGTATCGGTTATCAACATTTTCTTTTCCGCAGTCTCGACATTTTTTGAAGCCGGACCGCGGATTTGTCGGTTCGGATGAAGAAGCCATCGAGAACGAGCTGGTTTTATCGAGGATTGATATAAGGTTTATCTGACTGAACTGAGCAACGATATTCCGAGGCCCCACGAAGCACGGAAAAACGAACTGAGCAACGGACGCCGTGCATGGCTATTTATGGGCACGTGACGTCGGCGCAGATACGGTGGCTGTCAAGGGACATCGACTCGGCGGACATCGATGCGCAGTGCCCTCAGAGAAAAAATTTCCAAGGCCAGCAAGCTTGAGACGAATTATCAAAGATAAGGAATACGTCGGAGGACACAATCTCTTCGAAAGTTTGTTTTGGTCCGTTGAGCTGATTTTGGCAAGTGGTGTATAGAGGGGGAAGGAGGGTTGTTCAACCAACCAAGGCATTTTAGAAATGTCTAAATGCCTTTGTTGCACAATCCCCCTACCCACCTGTCAAAATCAGCTCTCCTGAGGCGCTGTGGAGCCCAGGGAACAGGGATGGTATTTTTATACTTCATTTCTATCATAGATGTCCTCTCAAATATACCATGCTTTCCCCTTGGGACCCCAAAGCCTTGCATACACACATTCATGTTGATTGTGGTAGGCCCAGTGGACAGGGATGGTATTTTTTACTGGATATCTATTATAGATGTCCAGTAAAAAATGTCATGCCTGCCCCCGAGGCCCACCAGCACCAATTGCAAACTGTTCGGCTAATTACCCATTTATTTTTTTTATAGTATGCTCTACAATGCAGCATTTTAACCCATTATTTTAAAAAGAAATCACGGGGGAAAACACCCCCGATCCCCTCTTGATTGGTTCAGGTTCCCTCACTGCGCACAGTCGCTTAGGCATTTTTGGGGGAAATAGTTATGCCCTTCCAGTTCAAAAATTCACCAGCCTCTACTGGCCCTCGGACTGTGTTGGGAATGGAATGGGGGGAGCCCAGGGACTGTGGTGGGAGCAGGATGGGTAGGAACCATGGGATAGTGGTGGGAGCAGGGTGGGGAAAGCCCAGGGACTGGGTAGGAGTGGGATGAGGGAGCCCAGCAACTGTGATGGGAGCAGATGGGGAGCCCAGGGACTACACTGGGAGTAGGGTGTGGTGACAGCACACGATAGTGGTGACAGCCTGGGAGGATAGCTCAGCAGCTACGTGCTCGCCTTGGAAGCAAGACAACACGAAGCAACACAGGTTCGATCCCTGGGTCGGCGCTTACAAACCTCTGGGCATTAAGCGCGTTATTAATAACCTATCATAGCATACATACTGTCCATTTGGCATTTTTGGGGGGTCCCAGCCTGCCCAAATTTTGCTCGAGGGGGGCCCCGGCCAAAAACGTTTGAAGACCACTGCTGTAAGGTGATGTGTGCAATTTTAAGAATACATGAAAGCATGAAGAGAAACATTGGCCTCATTACGGGTGAGCTGGTCCGTTAACCGGTAAAAGTGCTGATACTACCGACTCAGGCATTTTTACCGGACTGGCCCACGCAGTCTGCCGGTAGGGGCAGTCAACTACCGGCAGACCTGACCTGCCGGGAGTTCTGACCTCTACTGGCAGAGACATGACTGAATCACTGGCACCGTTAACAACGGTACCAGTGATTCAGTAGTTCCCATTCCATGGAGTCCTTTGGGACTCCATGGAATAGGAATTTACCACTGTTGCCGGAACTCGCAATATCTCGGTAATACCGGGATATCACGTGCCAGTAATGGTAAGGCGAGTTTGCCGGGAACCAGACGGTGGTACAGGCAGGTTACCGGCAAACTCCTAATGAGGGCCATAGTCTCTCAGCACGGATAGTCTTAGAGAGTAGTCAGTTTCCACACAAGAATTAGCAAAACAGGCAAGGGACTTTACTGGTTGTCAGTTGTTGACTCAGGCAGTATGCGTCAATGGCACTGGTGTCTTAGTAGACATAGCCGACTTTTTATCTTTGACCGAAGCCCGAGCCTAAGAGGGGTGCGGACAGTGTTGTGGGCTCTTAATCATTGTCTCCTGTGGTGAGTGATTGTTTTCATGGCTTTCAGCGCAGGGTAAAAAAAAAATGGAAGAGACATCCCATTGTTATGGCTTGAAAAACTGTAAATGCAGGCTTCTTTTCTAAATCTTTTTACCTTGAACAGGGCCTTTTCGGTTTCCTGAAAGAAGAGCCACTGCAAGTGGATATGGCGTTTCTTCTCTTTGCTTCGCGCATTCTCCAGATCTAGAACAGTGATCATAAATCTCGGAGCCAGAGTCTTTCTAGCAGTGTCAACTTTGGATTTTGTCATAGCGATTTTGGAAGAGGCTATGAAAAGCCTTGCCAGCTGTTCCATAGCGGCCTTGGGCGTCATGGTCTGACAAGATCCACACTCCTCAATTTCATGCTCTTTCTCAAGGCTGAAAGAAGATTAGTGCAGATCTGTTACCAACATCAATTGATAGGTTTTTCAGGTTTGAAGCCTGATTTAGGAGGTAACCTTTTCAAAAACCTTTATGAAATTGACCAGTGACCTTGAAAGTTCCTGTGCGCTGCCGTTGGAAAGAGGACCAGAGAAAATATGCTGACAGTTCAGTACATACAGGCCTTTGACTTCATCTTAGCATGAGAGGACACTGACCAGAGAAAGTGGTGGAGGAATGAGCCGCATGGTGCCACCTTGTAGCTGTGAAAAAAGTTTCCAGTGCCCACAGCGTTGAATGGAATATTAAAAAAGATTAGGAATCTGCAGGAGGAACCGGTCCATTAGAATTTGTTTTATATTTTTGTACTTCTGTCTAATCCGATTTGAGTGTGCTGTGAGTGGCTCACTGTACCACTAAATTAAGCCTATAGCTCCTGATGTCTTGCCTTAGTGCTCTGCTACACTACCTTGATAGAGTTTGGCTAAACAAGTGTTAATCAGGCTATTAATAAAGTAGGGTGGCATCTGAGAAGCCTCCCAGAAGGCTATTGTGGAAAATCGATCTCAACACTGTTCCTTAGCCAAGTCCGGTAAATCTTACCCTTGGGTATTGGGCTCCAGGGTAATTTGTTGGCTTTCACATCAATAGTCCACTGGGTCCTGGTTTCAATCCATTGGCCCGAAATCTGCTCCACTTCCTTCTCTCTCTCTATGGTTGAGCCTCAAACCTGGCTCTGGATCTCTTTGGGGCAGGGGTTCTTCTCTGGGGTTGGTTGCTCCTTTCCCACACCTGTGGGGTAGAACAGATACGGAACTGCCTTTCCCCATTACCATGGCTCTGACTATGGGATTTGTCCTGTTATTTCCCATGGGGAAATGTTCTACAATTTTAAATGTCCATGAAAGTGACTTGGAAAGCTACTTATCTGAACACTGACATTTACTGTGGGTCCTGAGATTGGGTCCTTGGAGTTCTGTACAAATAAATACTAGAATTTTAGCTTGTACCTAGGACTTACTACAGCTTAAATTGCATTAAAAGAATTGTCACAATTTTGTGTAAATTGTAAATGCTGCCTGCACTCTTTCACAAGTTAAAGAAAACCTGTCATTACCAACTTTTCAAGTCCTTGGAAAACCCATTCCTTCAAGTGTGCAGGTTTCCATTTCATAACACAGCTGTGTGTCTAGGAGTGAATGCTCTGGTGGCAATAACTTAACCCATGCCCTCTCAAGACACGTCCGGTTATCTTGAGGGGGCAAAACCAAAGTTTTGTATCACATAAAAGAACTCATAACACTGCCATGAGGCTTTAGAATGTAATGCTTTGGTGGCAATAATCGAACACAAGTCCCCACAAGATAACATCAAGTCATGTCATCATTAGGTGGCGGGTATTTGATTATTGCTGCCAGAGAATTCAATTCTAAAGAGACAAGGCAATGCTATGAAAGTTTGGGGAGTCCTTTACTGGCCAAAAGTGGAGGTCTTTGTGTGACCGGATGTTCAGGGCTGGGTCTGTCTGGACCCAGTCTGCATCTTTGCCAGGTGTGTCTGTTGTTGGGCAAACAGTGACCAGAGGCCGTTCAGGAGTGGACATCCCATGCCAGGTTAAATGGTGTGATGCTGTCTCTGCAGATCTCAAGACTACCTTCATTGGTGCTTCGATCCCTGGAAGCGCTCGGAACAGTCCTGGAACTATCCTGTGGGAAGGCCAGACGTTCACCTGGGGTACATTGCTGCAATGGTCATCCAGAGTTAAGCCATGGGACAGACTATGCAGATCCTCAGCTAAGACAATAAGAAGCATTTCAGGTTTCCACCATGAAGTGGGGCCTTGCAGGACAAGCTTCTTTATCCGCACCACAAAAGTGGTCTGCCACCATTTTGTTCAAGTGGTCATCACTGATGCCAGGACACAGGCGGCGAGCAGTGTGCCCATCTATCCAGAATTCACCCCATTGGATCCTTACCATTGGTGGGCTTGGGCAAGCTCCCTGCCCAAATCATGGATAAAGGAGGGCTCATGCAGCCGACAGATCATAGTCGTCTTGGCCCCAACGATGAAGAGCAACCCAAGGACGACTCCTGCAGCTCACGAGCATTGACTCTAATGCTGTTCCGGGGGAAGCCCTGCTCGTCTGCCCGATCTCAAGAACACCCTACTCAGTGATTCGACCCCTGGACCGGTGGGAACAACCAGTATTTACCTCTGCGCAAGGATCTGTGACTTCAGAGCTGTTGGAATGTCCCTAGACCAACAGGTCGAGTGACCAGCTCTCTCCTGTACTACCTTGCTGCAGCCGTCGCTTTTCCGAGTACATCCTTGAAACTAGGAAGATCTTCAACTTGTGTAACAAAAACACCTGCTTCTGCATTTTCAGCTTTCGTGCATCATCAAAAGCTGTGTTGGTGTGATCCTTTGTCTGCCCATAGACAGTCTGTTGCCGCCCGACAGTATTGGGCTCCCTTGCAACTCCTCCTCACCCTCTGGATTTATCCCCAGGGTCAGTCTGCAAAAGATTCTGAAGGACCGCGACAGACAAACTAAATGAGCGAGGGGCTTAAGCTAACATACCGTTTCAGATTACATGGATGTTTGGTTCTGTCCCTAAAAATCATCACCTTTTGCTGGCTTTAGTCTGTGGAGGCCTGGTCAAGGATCCCTTCCTAGGCCTACCATAGTATCTGATTGAGTGCATTTACTTAACCGAACATTACTTTTTGGCCCTGATAACCATTTGCATCGTAAATCTATTTGCAAACCTATAACTTTGGAGCGGGGGACTTTTGGGCACAAGGCCACAAACCATGTTAGGATTGGACTTTAGAAGTGCTAGGGGAACTGCTCTATCATTATTCCAGAGTGCCTTTACTACTTCTAATGCATTCAAGTACTTATCTGTGTTGCACTGGATATTGAACCAAATGCTTTCCTAGAACTATGGGTGAATGTACAATATGGGACTAGAAGATTTTACTTGCTTAGAGTCCAACTGGAATTATTGGCGTTTCTCTGTGTGAACCTCTATCCCTACACTACTACAGCTCGCCTAAGACTACACTTTGCTGCTCTGCTACCTTACCTTGATAGGGTTTGGCTATCAGTGTCTTCAAATCCATCTCAACTGTGGTCCCTGAGTAAAGCGGAGTTCAGGGGGTGAGTAATCATACTTGCTTCTATATCTCCTGCCACCCGCCACTGTCTCCCTTGTCTAGTGCTGAATGGTGGTGTTCTAGCCTGGTATCCTTCCCTGGGTCTCCCCTAAATTGGTTGGATTGGGAGGGGTCTTTGAAAGACTCCGCCCCCCCCTCCCCGATTTTATTGAACTTTGAGACGCAACTAATGGTCTGAAACCAACACTTGCATCGCATAGGCCGACATCTAGTGGTCCGTGCAGAGTACTCCATCATTTGCTTTAGATTTTAAAAAAAGGGACATCGACGGGCTGTGTCTGTAATACTATCTATATCATGACGCGTGCTGTACCCATGATCACTCACGAATTGATGTCCTTAGATTGCTATTTTTCTGACCTGAGGTTGCATGAGGTGTATAGTAAAGTTGTAGTGAGTTGAAAAACAGATTTTTTGTCTATGTTCCTTGTACTCCGAACAAGGGGAGGATGGGTGGGCGCATGTGAATCTTAGCAGATGCAAGCATCAGAAAGACGATTACAGGTATGTACTGTTCGTCTTCTGAGGCTTGTGGACCTGCTTGAAATCACATGCTTTGCATAAACTATTAAGTAGTACCAGGTGAAGGCGGTGGGTTGATGGAAGGAACAGAGGCAAATAAACGTTTCAATACTGCCTGTCCTACTTGCAAGTCATTTCTGATTTGTGTACACGATTTTGTGTGAAAGTGTACTGAACTCTAAATTGCTAATTCGCAGATAGCCTAGAGTGGTACATTGACAATAAATACCAACAAGGCCCCAGTGGAGTGTGCCCTAGGTGTGAACGGTAGGTCTGTCTTTGCTAATGTGCAACAATGCTGTATGCGTTTTACAATCCATTTTGCAATAGGTGCCTTTGAGACAAGATCTCCTCTTCCGGTTGACAAAGGCACAAAGAACTGGCCTGCTCTGCAGAGTGGTTTTGTTGAGGTAGCACATGACTGCTCTAAGCACATCTTGTGTGATAATGGCTCTCTCACTAGAGGTCTGGCTATTGAAAGAAAGCAGGCAATTCAATGGATTGGTGAACATGGAATTTAGAAATGTACTTTGGTGGAATTTCTTATTTATGTATTGTGACAAAAGGTTCCGCCAGATAAAGCTTGAATCTCACTTACTCACCAAACAGATGTAAATGCTACAAGGAAAGCAGAATTGTAAGGGAGATCATTTGAGGCTTGCTTTATGTATTGGCTCAAAGGGTGACCCTACGAGTTTGCTTAAAACATTTAGATTCCAACCCCAGTTGCAACAGGAGGATAAAGTTGGTTCACACCCTCCATGAAAGCTTCATCGACTGGAACTCTCAACCATGAGACTTTGCTCTCTGAGGTTATAAAGCAGAAAGTGCAGCTAGATGAGCTTTTAAAGAATTAATGACCACACCCGAACCCAACAGGTGGTTAACTATTTGTGATGGTGTACATTCTATAGGGTTGATGTTTAACCTTCTACACCACAAACCTCTTCCCCTGGTTAAAATAGCAGTGTTGCATGTTTGGTTTACCGGCTTCTTTCAATATTTGCATGCATTTGTCAGGTAAACTAAGGTGCCAAACTATCACCTCATGAGCCAAGATGCTAAACTGGTTGTTTGAGGGATGTAGTTTGTCCCTGGTTCTGAGACACCATGTTAGTTTCATTGCTGGACAAACTGACATATGGATATAGGAGGACCACGTCAGACATGCCCACATTGGAGCTATTAGAATCATTGTTAATTGTTGTTGATGCAGCTTGTGGATTACTCTGTTTAAAAGCGGGGACAAAGGAAAAACTTCCTCTGTGGGAACCTGGACGCATAACTTGGACATTTTGAGTTTTCTCTTGTAGCAAACAGATCTAGGTCTGGATGCCCCAGTGGGAGTGAGAATTCTCAAAAATTTGCCAATTCCCTTCAACTTATATATCCCCAGCAACTGTGCTGGATTTTGAGGACTTCATTTTTTACCTGGAGAGAGTGTGACCCTTTTTCCCCACACTCTCATGTGTTTTGAAATATGTTTTACTCTTGTGTTTTCTTTGGTTATGGAGTATTAGACAACTCCATAGGCAGGCAAACACCCCAGGCCCAGCCAACGGACCCACAGGGCTGAGGCCACCAACAGCACATCACTGCTCTCTTGCACTTTTCCAGCTTCCTCCCACTAACTCACCCTCCCTTCCTCTTTTAGAGTCGCCAGAGGACCACTTCGGTGGCAATAGTGCGCGGTACAAACGTCCTTTAACATCATCTTTTCACGTGTGTCACACAGCACCCTCAGTGCAGTGGCACAGAGAACATCCAGAGTAATTAAAGTGAAATTGACATTACTAGTCTTTTTAAAATTCCTAGACCCAGCACACCCTATCTTACAATAGAGTGCTGGAGGGCTTATTTAGTATCTCCCTGTGTCTAGATACTCATGTAGCAGTCAAACGCTACCCTTTCCTCTCAGAATGGCTGGTGGCAGTGGTTTTACAACAAACTATCATGATTGTTCCCAACCGCATACACCGGTAGCGTTAAATCGCGGGAGCCATGTTTTTCAAGATGGCGTCTGAGAAACAGGTCCCGGTCTTCTTTCGCCATTTCTTTGTAGAAATGGTCCTTCTAGAGTTTTGCTCTGCGCACCAAACCTAGTTTGGTTCCTTTGTTCATTTGCCTTTGGCAGGGTTCAGGACTGAAGACTGCCTCTGGCACCAGAGTGTCTGGGGTGGGCAGGAAGTGAGGGAGGTGCCCGAAACTTCCTCTGCTTAGTCTCCTAGGAGACCCAAATGCACTCTGTGGTGTTGGCTGGCTGACTGTCCGGCAAGGACAGCATCCTTGCGGGGTGAGTGACAGCTAGGCTGGAATGAATGGGAGAGAACTGAATAAAAGGCAACTCTCTTGGAAGCCAGAGTCGACCACTGGAACGAAAGTACCAAAGACAAGCTTGAAGAGGACAGCTGCTGCAACTCCTAACTCCTGGACCGTTGGTTTGCCCGGTGAAGCCCTGCTGCAGGTCCAAATTGCTAAGTTCATCTCGACAGAGAAGCCCTGCAAGGACGACTTCTCCCTTTGAGTTGGTGGGAGCAATCAATTCGACACTAAGCCTCCGGGACACCATTCTCGGAGCTGGTTGTATTTTCCTCAGAGTGCTGCAGGAAACCGAATAACCAGGGAGAGGGACACCAGTTTGTGTGCTTGATTACAGCTACCGAAATGGAAGATTTGCCAGTTGCCAGCTTTTTGACCAGTCCCAGTGCAAGCGAGATCTGCAGTAACTACCAGGAACAGAGGTCACCAGCTGCATCTTTTTATTAATTTGTAAAGGTACTGTAAAACCAGAAGGAGAGTACTTGCCTCTCACAGTGAAAATGCTTGAAACTTCCCCAACTCACAGGCCTGATTAGCTTGTGACCCAACATATGATTCTTCTTTTTACAAACCATTCCTGAGACCTTTGGCGGAGACTTTTCCGTTTATCTACCAACACTGCTTTATTCTATCCAAGCCTTTAGCCCATTGACTTTGGCCTAGCCTATTGAATTGCATTGACTCTTCTGGTGAACTCAAAATATCTGCACTGTAAGAAATATTGTATTCTTTCTATGTTCTGATAACCTACGCCTTTTTGCTTCTCCTTCAAAGTATTCTGAATGCCTCAGAAACTTAAAGTGTACAGTACTGAAGTATATTTGTGTGTGATTATATTGCCCCCTTCTTAGGAATGTTTTATAACTGAGTTAAATAAATTAATACACCCTGAGTGTAAGAGTTTATTTGAACACCTGTGATTGTAGACCTCTGTGTAAGATCATTACAGCTGACATTCCCTCTTGAGATAAGCTTGGCTGCTCAGCTCTGCAACCAAAAACTGTGTAGTACAGACTTACACCAAATGTTGTTTGCTTACACCTGTAGCCATAGTTGTGTGTAGAGGTCCCAAAGGGTACTGCATACAATCTTTGCCTAACACCCAGCATGTAGATCCTTTTCAATGTTTGAGTAACTCCCACTCATGCTCGGAGGGTTGATTTGCGTTTCTGCTTAGAGTGTGTTACGCAGTTGTGTTCCCCAGGAACATGTGATTGCCGACTAACTTCTGCAGAGGCTTTATTTACATTTCATATGTGCCAGTATGGGTAGATTTGGGGAATGAGTCTTGTCCTGTTTATTGATGTAGAACATGGCTGTTGTACGGTCTGTTAAGATTAGCACCTTTTTTGTGCTTAAGTGATGCAGGAAAGCTTTGTATACTGCTAGCAGCTCTAGGACATCGATGTGTTTTTTGTAGAGTGAGACCGATCCTAATCCTTGTGCTGTATGTTGGAGACTATGGCAGTTATCTGCCGACTGGATATGTAACAAGGGATCTGCTGTTGAGGATTTTGGACCCTCTTGTTGGAGGGAAAGATTACTGTTTCTGTGGTATGGATTACAATCGTAAGGAACTGTTTTTGTTAGCTGGTGGGTTAGGCTCGACTTATTTTCGCCAACTGAAAACCCCAGTTGATGCAAAAGATGGAACATGTTACTGGTAACTCCTGTTCTCCAGCACGAGTCTGGTATGAATTCACATGCTCATGAATATTCCCAGTCAGACTGGGACTCCTCAGTAAAAAAGAAACAGTTTCGCTTTACCCCCAAAACTGCTTGTCTCTTCCATAACCAATCATTGTCCTTTGGGTCATACTGCCCCCATCCAATGACAGTCTCCATAAGTGCCACCCGTGGTTGCCATCTTCAGATTTGGTAGAGCACATAAAGTGGCAGTATGAACCAAGAAGAGCCACAGAGGGGGAGGATCCACACGTGAATCCATGCCAAACACATGCTGCAGAAGGAACAAGTTATTATTACCTGTTCTCCAGCATGGGTCTGGTATTGATTCACATGCTCATGAATATTCCCAGTCGTAAGCCTGGGAATCCTCGAAAAAAGAAACAAACATTTTTTTTCATTTCTGAACTGTCTTTCTCCTAACAACCAATGACTGAGCTCTAGGTCATACTGCCCCCAGCCAATGACTGCCCTCTACCCAAGCCTCTCCTCTGGCAGCCATCTTCAGATTTGGTAGCACCTAAAGTGAGAGTAGGACCAAGAGAAGAGCCGCAGAGGGGTAGGTGGGAGGGTTTGCATGTGAATCTATGCCAGACCCATGCTGGAGAAGAATAAGTTACTCACCAACTGGTAACGTTCCTGCTATTGGATGTTCCTCCAACGTATTTCACATCTTTGACATGTAATGTCCACAGCTGTGTACTTCGGTAACTTTTTCAGCAGAGGGCGTCCTGCTTCGATGGCGTCGGGTCGATGCTCCTCGAAGGCCTCCACTGAGGGCGACTTCACCAGATGTTAAAAATAAGACGCACAGCGCCGTAGCCTCAGTTTATATTTTCTTCCTCCATAACGTGTGACATGCACATTTCCAATGCCTGCTTGACTGCACATAGCCTTGCGGAAACGTAAGCTGCAATGGCATAGGAAATTCTCCAGAGGGGCAGGCTAGGAGGGCGATGTGGAATACGTTGGAGGAACCAGTTGGTAAGTAACTTGTTGTGCGAATGGATTGTGTCCTCCAAGGTATTCCACATAATTGACAGACTTCCAAAGCACCACTTGAAAATGGAGGAGGTAAAATAATTTAAAGTACCCAATCAGATGGCAGAAAAAAGAACCGCCTTACCAAAGGCCATATCTTGACCATGGATTGTATCCAGGGAGTAATGCTTAACAAAGGTGTGGATAGAAGCCCATGTGGCTGCATCACAAATATTCCTAATAGGAACACGCTGCTGCAGGGCAGTGGAAGTAGCCACGTCCCTAGTGGAATGAGCTTGCAACCCTTCAGGAGGCTCCTTGCCCGCCAAACGGTAACATTCAGTAATGGTGAGGATAATCTACCTGGACAAGGTCTATTTTGTAACAGGCTGGCCCAATCGGTGACCAGTATACCCCCACAAAGAGCTGATCGTCCACTCTGACCCTGGACATCACAGAAATATAAAAGCCCAGAGCTCGCCTACGGTCTAACCGATGGAGTCGCTCCTCTTCTTTACCAGGATGAGGAGGATAGAAAGGAGGAAGAACCACTTTCTGGCGCAAATGATATTCAGACACAACCTTAGGTAGAAAGGAAGGACGTACCCGGAGTACAACCCTGTCCTTGTGGAACACAGTAAAGGGCAGCTTAGATGAAAGTGCCTGCAATTCACTCCCTCTGCGAGTGGAAGTAACCGCAAACAAGAACTGGCTTGACAGACAATATCAAAGGACAAGAGGGCAAAGGTTCAAACAGAGCACCCATGAGGAATTTCAAAACCAAATTCAGATCCCAAACCGGCACCCGGAAAGGGGACGGCCAGAACACATTAGCGAGTCCTTTAAGAAATTGGGAAATCAAAGGAATCTTAAAGTAAGAACATTCTTCAGACGAGCGCTTGAAGATAGACAGCACCGCCAGGTAACCCTTAATGGTACCCACTTGAAGGCCCCTGTGGGCCAATGAAAGCAAGAAAGACAACATCGCAGGAATGGAACACTGAAAAGGATCAACATTTTGTGCTCTGCACCAGTCGCAAAACTTACGGCAACGATACAGGGATTTTATTGCTGGCCTCCTGGCCAAAAGCAGCACCTCCATCACGTCATCCAGGAGGTCCCAATCCTTATACCTCAACCTTTCAGATACCAAGCGTGAAGGTTGAGAGTCCTGACCTTTGGATGGAGAACCCCCCCACCCCCCCTGCACAAGAGCAGATCCTCTTGGTAGGGAAGACAGCGAGGAGGGCAGATGGACATTTCTAGGAGGTCTGGGTACCATGCTCTCCTGCCCCAATACAGAGCAATGAGGATCATGTGGGATCCAATCCTCAGCAACCTCCTTAACACTTGAGGAATGACGGGGACTGGAGGAAACACGTACAGTAGTGGGAATGACCAATCCACTACGAATGCGTCTCCTAAGGCTCCTCTCGGAGGAAATTCCCTTGAGCAGAATCTCTTGCACTTCCGGTTGGCACTGGTAGCGAAGAGATCCACTTGTGGGGGTTCCCCAAAGGGTGAAGATCTCCAGAAGGACTTCCTGAGCCAACTCCCACACGTGAGAGACTGTACTCTGCCTGCTCAGAGCGTCCGCCGCCGCATTGTCCTCTCCGGCCAGATGAGCTGCAGAGTGTGAAATTCCTTGCTGGATTGCCCAAAACCAGAGCTGCATTGCCTCTGCACAACGGGAGTGACCCCCCCCACCCCTTTTGCTGAGTTTGGACTCCGACGGAGACCAATGACCGCTGGTGGTCAAGTCGACGGCATGAGCTCCCCATCCTGTGAGGGAAGCATCCGTCACTACAGTGACCTCCGTCCATGGCTGCCAAAACAGCTCCATCATCATCAGGTTCCCTTCGTTGGCCCACCACAGAAGATCCTGGGAGACCAAGATTGGAATCTGAACAGGATCCGACATCTTGCCCGAGAACTGCAACCACTGCATCTTGAGGACCCATTGCAGGGATCTTATTCGCAGCCTGGCCTCTGGCACCAGAAAAATGCAGGATACCATGAGGCCGAGCAACCTTAAGAATTCGAAAGACGGGAGACTGGGCATGTTGAAACTTGTTCACCATCTGCACAATGTGAAGAGACCTTACATTGGGTGGCGAGCACTTCCCCCCAAGGACGTGTCCAACATAGCCCTGATGTACTGGAGCTGTTGGGAAGGCGTCAGATGCGACCTCTTGAAATTTGAGGGAGAAGCCCAGCCTGTGGAGGGAGCGGCAGGTGAGACCGAGGTGATCCAATGCTTGCTCGGGAGAATGCGCACGGATCGGCCAGTCGTCCAGGTATGGGTAGGGGTGAACACCCTCCCTTTCCCCCCTGACCCCCCCCCCCCCCCCCCCCAAGACCCCGGCGAGAGATACGCTGCCACCACCACCATTAGCTTGGTGAAGACCCTCGGGCGGACGGAGGTCAATCTGAATGGCAGGACCCAAAAATGAAAGTGCAAGTCACCAGCCGCGCAAACCTAAGGTACTTTCTGTGCTTGGGATGAATCGGCACATGAAAGTAAGCACCCTGAAGCGTCCAGAGACACCAAGCAATCCTGAAGTTGAAGGGCCTGGAGGACTGAAAGAGTGACCATCTTGAACTTGTCCTTCCTGAGAAGTTTTTTCAACCAAACCAAGTCCAGGATGGGTCTCAATCCCCAGTCTTTCTTTGGAATCAAAAAATATGGGGAATACCATCCCCTGTTCCTCTCCGCTATAGGCACCAGTTCTAGAACACCTTTCTCTTGCAGGGTCAGGATTTACAGCACAAGGAGCGGATCTGGAAGCTTCAAAGATTCCCCGGTGGATTGTCGTGAGGCCGCCTTAGGAAGAGAAGGTAGTAGCCGTGGGCTATTGTATCTAAAACCCATGAATCCGAAGAAATAGCTCGCCATTCTTCGAGATGTTGGGACAGTCAGCCCCCAACTGGCGAACCGTGGGACATGGCCTCATGACTGTTTTGGAGCGGCTGCAGCAGCGCCTGAAGGCAAAGAGGCAGCTGCCTGAGCGGCTTTGGCACCCCTATTTCCCTGACCACCACGGGTACTTTTACGTTGACCCCTTTGACTGGCGGCTCCTCTCGTTCCACCAAAGGAGTAGTAACGAAAAGAACCTCCCCTCCACTGCTGTCCCCTAGGATGAAAAGGCAGAGGTTGACGCATAGCTGCGCTTAAAGATTTTGCCGAAGCTTTTGAGGACTGCAACCTCTCAAGGCTCTCGGTCAGCCTTGCTGCCAAACAAATGCGCTCTATCAAAGGGCCATGTTGAGAAGGCGGGCCTACACATCCGGAGCAAAACCCGACTTCCGCAACCATGCAAATCTGCGTATAACTGTGCTCGCAGCCATGGACCGGCTAACAATGTCGGCTGTGTCGAAACCCGACTGAAGGGATTCACACATGGCATCTTTGCCGTCTTGTACTAGAGCAAGGAACCCATCCCTTGCTTCCCCCTCGGGAATATGCTCAGCTGCAAGAGAAATAATTCCACATAGTGTGTGAAAATCTTGCCAAGGCACAAGTGGAGTTGGCCGATTTCAGCGCCATAATCCCTGCAGAAACCACCTTGCGTGCCCAACCGTCAGAGCGTTTATCGTCCCTATCAGGAGGGATGGTAGGGTACGCCGCCTGCCTCGAGGTGGCCGTAGCCCCTGAACCTCCAAACTCTCGGGGTGGGGTGAGATGAAAGGTAGCTGTCGCTACCGGAAGGGCAGACGTTTCTAGTTAACGATTTGTTAACTGCCGGAAGAGATTCCAGGGTCTGCCAAGCAGCTGCCACCCTTTCCTGCAAGGTCAAGTGAAAAGTTAACACCGGGTCAGAGGACGGACCTCTGTCCAAAATATCCATCAAGTCATCCTGAACAAAAGTTTCAGGAGGGGTGGACCAACAAAGATATTCCGTGACCCTAGCCATCAGTTTCCTGTAGGACGACTCAGCATGAGCCCCAGGCTCAGGCCTGCCAAACTCCACAGGAGACGTGTCTAGGCCACTGGCATCATGAAGCGATTGCCTCAACTCTTACAATTGACTATCACCAGAAAAGACCGGAGCCATATCAGGCTCAACTGTGTCAAAATCTACATCTGACCTCTCCTCCTCCTCATAGATGTCATCCAGAGGGAGGTAAAAATCCTGTCTCGGGACAGCCAAGGGTCTTGAGTGCTGAACAGGCCTTACAGACTAGGAAGTAGTGTTCCTTGGAGGATCCACCATACCAGGGACCTCCAATGGTAAATCCCGTCCAAAATGCCCTTAGGCGACGATGGCAAAGCTTTGACGTCGGTCTCCAACAGCTGACGCCAACCTCGAGCCCTTAGTAGGTTTCTGCGGTCTCATTGGGGACGAGCACTGAGACCTGGAAGCACGTCTCTTGCGACCATCCTGAGTCATGTCCGAACGGGACCTCCAAGGTTCCCGATGAGGATCGCGCCCCGAGCCCGAAGGCACACGAGGCAGGGATCGAGACCATTCCTTGCTGGCTTCATCAGAAGGCACTGAAGGAACTGTGCCCTGCGATTGGAAAATCGCTAACATCTGCTCACTGAAGGCAGCCCATTCCTCCAGAGTGGAGGACTTTGTTGGACAAGCCACTTTCCTCGCGGCACCATCCTCCGAGGAGGATGGGGAAGGTGACCGGTGACGGCACTTCCTAGAATGTCGGGACGAGGACGATTGGCAGGAAGCACTACGGGACTGAGATCCTCGGGACTCCTTCCGGCGCATAGAGTCGCCCCTCCAATCGTCGGACGACATTCCCCCTGACTCCGATTTACGGGACTTACTGGTTTTAGAACCCCTACCTACCTGAAGCTTTTCCTTATGCTCCTGCAAGGCCTTAGCAGTCAGCGACTGGCATTTGGAACATTCGCCGGTGTCGTGACTCTCACCCAACCACCACAAACAAATGCGATGCAGGTCGGCAATCGACATCTTAGATTTGCAGTCCCGGCAAGTCTTGAAGCCAGACCACGGAGTCGGAGACGTCGAAGACATTCACGAGGAATACACGAGGCAGGCCTAGTCTCCGAAGCAAACACATTTGCGGAAGAAACATAACTGAGGCTACGTGTGCCGTGATTCCCATTTATAACATCTGGTGACGTCGCCCTCGACGGAGGCCTTTGAGGGACATCGACCCGACACAATCAACACAGGACGCGCTCTGCCGAAAAAGTTTCCGAAGTACACAGCTGTAGACATTACATGTCAAAGATGTGGAAAACATTGGAGGACACAATCCATTCGAAAGCTATGATTGTAGAGCTCGACCAGTCTGAGTTAGTTGGCTTAAGCAGTCGGTTTCTGAGTCTAATGTTTCCGATATTCACTGGGCAAGGTTGGTTGGGGGTAGGCCCACTGGCGTATAGCTTGATCCATTTAATGGGGGAGAGTGGGCAGGCCATGTCATGAGGTATAGTCCGCTTCTCCCGGTTAGGTCTGGGATTTGAACGTTTTAGTGTGGGTAGGAAACTTGTAGGCGGTATGTTGCGTGTTTGTATTAAAGGGGACATGGTTAGTGTTGATCTATGCATGTTAGGTATTGTAAATGGACGTACTATCACAGGGTCTGGGAAAGACACGTTAGCCTAATCCATCATGTGGAATTTCATGCTACCAAAGGAGCATGACATTCCTAGGTGCTAGGGGTGTATAGGGCCGTATGGGTCTAAAGGCCAGAGCGCTATCTTTCTGCTAGTCCATATTATGACGATGAGGTGACTGATAAAGGGTTTATAGTCAATGTCGACAACAAAAATGTCGACAGTCAAAAAGTCGGAAAAAAAAATGTCGACTTTTTTTTTCAATGCATTTTTTTTTCGAAATGGGGGATTCCCCTCCAGCCCCCCTTTTATTTTTTTTTAAATTTTTCCCTTTTTTTTAAGTCCCGAACCCCTAAAATATATAATTAAAAAAAACAAAAGTCGACATTTTTTTTTTTCGACATTTTTGTCTGTCGACATTTTTTTTTCGACATTATGACTGTCCACCCTGATAAAGACCTAGTCTCCCTATTGGAGGAAACATTCAGGTGCGTTGGTAATGTGTGTATTCATTTCTGAGGAAATGGTCGTTTGGCTTGAGATCATTTGTCTATTTAACGCTAGACATTGATGTTAGCCGCACAGGGCCCTGCGTGGGGATCAGTGGCCATGGGGATTATTAACGATGTCGCAATCGCCATGCCTAGATTA
The DNA here is from genome assembly GCF_040938575.1 of Ambystoma mexicanum. Classification (NCBI taxonomy): domain Eukaryota; kingdom Metazoa; phylum Chordata; class Amphibia; order Caudata; family Ambystomatidae; genus Ambystoma; species Ambystoma mexicanum. The sequence goes on from NC_090921.1 coordinate 991,839,492, forward strand.
TAAAATGAGACTACAGATGCTTGTATTAGCGACAAGGACCTAACATAGGGAGGCAGTACAGTGTGAACAATTGAGTCTAAGAACTGGGAATAGTCATAGCATTAGTAATAGTCACAATTATGATGCATAGACTATAGAAGCTTATATGAGCAACAAAGGCCTAGCATGGCTATACTATGAACAATTTAACAAGTCTAATATCTTAGACATAACAGTGACAATGTCGCAATAACGATACATAGGCTTTGGATGTTTACATTAGTGCTGAGGGCCGAACAAATTATGGCAGTACAGTGTGATAGATTTAGCGAGTATATGAGCTTGGGTATAGACATAGGGGTGTAGTAGGCATTCCCCAAGCTTAATATACAAGGTAATGGCACGGTTTGAAGCATTTGCCGAGTTACAGCCATACATTGAGTTACGGAACGAGAAATAGTGGTACAAAGGCTGTGAAGGCTAACGCAGACAATTCAATGGTAACAATGTGGCATGATTTATAACTTGGCCTATACATTAGTGCTGAGTAGGCGCTTCCCATGCATAATATACAAGGCCACAATATTGTTTGGAGACATTAGCCGAATTACGGCCATGCACTATGTTCGTAGGATCAAGGGGTGGGGTTACACAAGCTAAGAAAACGTACACAAGTAAGTTTAAAGGCGGCAGTGCCAAACAGAGGTTAGGATTAGTTAGACTATTTATAGAACGATAAAATGGGAACAATGAATGCAAGGGTATCGAGCCAGGTGGATGACTCGTGGCAGGAAGCACAACAGGTGCTTAGGATAGCCGCTAGAAATTGTTTTATTTAGCTGGAGACTAGACTATTGTTGATTGAAGAGAAGGTTTAGTATCTTTTGTGCATTTAATTTGCTAATTTGACGAGTTTCCCCGGTGATTAGCCAGTCGTCCAGCTAAGGGTATAAGGGATTGACTTTCTGCGCAGGTGTGCTTCAACTACTGCAAGCACCTTTGTAAATACTCTTGGTGCCGAGGCAATGCCGAATGGGAGTATTTTTAACTGGTAGTGTACTCCTACCATCATGAAACGCAGGAATTTTCTGTGCACAGGGTGCATTGAAATATGAAAGTAAGCATCTTTCATGCCCAAAGTCGCCATGTAGTCTCCCCGTTTTAGGAGTGGAATCACCTCCTGGAGATTGGTCATACGAAACTTTTGGGGTTTGACATATTTGTTTGCAGGGCGCAGATCTAACACTGGGCGCGTGGTAAGGTCTTTCTTTGGTACAAAGAAGTACGTTGAATAAATACCCTTGTTTAACTCGTTTGCCGTGACGATCTCAATGGTGGGCTTCTCGAGCAACACCTTTATTTTCTCCAGCAGTATGCTTTGTTGTTCTGCTGTCATTTTCTTCTGTCTCGAAACAAAACCCACTTGCCACGGTGGACAACACCCACTTGTCAGATGTTATCCCCTCCCACGCGTGGGTGAAGTGAGAAATTCAGGATCCTACTGGAGTGGCATGGGAGGGAACCTGAAAGGACGTGTCACTGTTTGCGAAGGGTTGAGCCTCTCTCAGGCGAGGTTCTGCCCCTTTTATCATTATAGCAATGGTGAGAGAGTGACCAGGAGAGAGAGATAGCCTACAGAAAGGCATTCGAAGGAGTAGACCTGCACAGGAATCACAGAGGCAGGAATCCAATCTGAGAAGATCAAGGCTACGCCCCCACCCGGACGGTTGGATCTGGGTGCGGAGAGGATCTTGAAGCCATCAGGGAGGAGAGTGTCAAGGCTTGTGACAGAGCTGGCCGTGAACCATGTCTCGGTGAGACCGAGGACATCAATGTCTAGTTCTTCCAGGAGGCAGCAGATGTCAGAGGAGTGTTTGACAGCCGAGCAAGAGTTAAGAGTGGCAATATGGAGAAGGTTGTCAGCCTTGAAAAATTCTAGGGAGGGGTACAAATCAGAGGTACGCCCTGCTGAGTATAGAAGGAGCCCGAGGGGTTCAGGGGAGTGGGGGGGGGCAGAGGACACAGGAGAGGGCAAGTTAGCCAAGGAGGAGGCAGAGGTGGGAGGCAAGGAATCCAGAGAGGACAGAGAGCGGGCACAGCAGGTAGGAAGTTGATGAGGCGCGGGAAGTGTCTATCAAAGAGGAGAAGGTTGGCCTGAGGGCCCTGGACCAGGGCGGTGCCATTCCGGTATATGATATGATATATGGCATTCATAATGCGCCTATACACAAATGTTTCAAGGTGCAACATGGCAAGGGAGGGGGGACAGAGGGAAAACAGACAGCGATCCTACTAGGCCAAGTGTCATTCAGATCGCACAAGTGCAGGGAGAAGAGGAGAAGTGCGGGATGGAGGGAGTGGGACAGTGCAGTACATGGGGAAAAAGAATTAATAAAACAATAGAAGTAGGGCCAGCTGGTGACAAGTGTAGGCGGGGGATTGTAGGGATACAGAAAACAGTCGCAAAGTGCGGGGTTGCCCGGGAGGCAGTGCAGGTGTGACCTGGCGGGGGAGGGGCCCTGGGCCCGAGATCATAGGGTGGCCAGGTAACCAGTACAGTTTCAGCCAGTAATTGAGGAGGAGATAAGGCAGAAGCAAAGAGGAAGGTTTTGAGGTGCTTCCGGAACCGGAGATGGTTCTTCTCAGGTTTCAGCGAGGCAGGGAGGCTGTTCCAGGGGGAGGCCCCAGCTGAAGATCGATCTACCACCAACTTGTTGCTTGGAGAAGCGACTGACCCTGAGGGAGTTGGAGGCGGATGAGCGAAAAGCTTGAGAAGGAAGATATTTAGGATGAGAGAGAGTTGAAGGTAATGAGGCCCCAGAAGGCAAAAATGTGCCATACTAATTGCATAATCCTTGTGAAGACATTTTCATCTTCCGATTTTTCTTTCCTGTACGAAGTGCATTAATGGGAAAAAGAAATCGAACCAAATGCCCATGTTTGTGTTCTGGTGACAATTGCCAACCGCTGTGTCTTCATACAGTTGGTTTCTGCATATTGGACAAATAAGTGGCATTAATGCTCAAACGTTCCTTCTTAAAAATGTTCTTATGCCAATTTCTTTACATGTGGTGTTTGTGGGCCTGAGGCATCATAATTTGCACAAATGTTACATACTACTTGTATTGCAGTGCCTGGTGGGGAAATTCACATTGTAGGATTCTTTGCTTATCTGGCACGTGACCAATGGGTTGCCTAAGGGGAATGAGTCCCAAATTGTGCACAATTAGTGTAGTTACCATTTACAATTGACTTAAATTACTAAAAATAATTTCTTAGTGAGACTATTTTTACTTTAGTATAGTGTTTCTTGCTAGATTCTTCCTGCTTCTAAATTCTTAAACAAGGAATATTACCCAATGCAATGTACTGAATTCATCAACCTCGAGCGAGGAATGGCCAAGTCGTCTCTACCATATGTTTGAACTTGCAAAGTGTAGGATGACCCCCATGTCAAGCGAGTGCACTTAACAAGTGAGGTATTCAAGCATATAATGTGTACAATATGAAGAAGAAAAAACCCCTTCTGTAAAGTGGTCTTCAAAAGTTCCAATTTGTGAGTAATATTACAGGTCCACAAGCATGCTTAAAATGCACCACTTACAACTATATTTCCCAGGGGATTGCTTGGGGAAGAGTACCCAAATCCTTCAGAAAAAGTTTTTTTTTCCCTAATAACTTGTCTTCAATGTAACAGACCTTGAGTGCTTTAAAAAGCACAATTTTCCACTAGATGTATTTGGTGGACAACCCTCCACTCACACAAAGCCTGGTTGAAATTATCTTTAAATTCTACCATATTCTGTCCAGTGTTACTCATCCTTTTCTTCTAAAAATGCACAATCTGCCCCTAAAAATCCTGACAATCCCTTGGGAGGGATGGGTGGGGCAGCACCAAAATAAGCCTTTATATTCTGGAGTAAATGCTACTGTTGAAACGTGCTTGAAAAACATTTGCCATTAAATCTATACCAATTTAATGCCAAATGAGGTTTAAGGCCATTATGAATTGCTTGGCTTACACCTCGATGAGATTACTGTTAATTACTGATCATTTTTAGTGTTATTAGTAGTATGGAGCTTAGTACAGTTCTGATTTGTTCCAATCATTGTACCACCGACTAAGTTACATCAAAGTACTGAAATTGCTCACCATTTCATCTGACACTCAAATGTTGCTCATTGCTAACAAAAGGTTGGGGACCTCTGGTCTAGGGCAAAACAAAAGGTGTACCCCATTGTACTGCATGGTAAAATGCTTTGTACAATGATAAAAGTTGATACTAATGATAACAACTTACTAGAAATAGTAACTAAGTCACAAGATTAAGGGAAGCAATGTTTCTCAGTACTGATAGCTTGAAGGACATGTCAGTTTCCCCATAACGCATTAGCAAATGACAGTGTAGTGAAGCTTAAGGCTCCAGTGCACTGCACACAATACATGTCAGGAACAAAAATAAAAGCAAAAAGTTTGAGGGGGCCATTAAAATGGAAGGAAAGGTGCAGTAAAGCGAAATCTTTCCTAACGGGCATCGCTCCAACTAAGTCAACCCTGCTCCTCCAAAACCTCTTCCACTCCAACAAAACGGTACTTTGCTGTACTGCTCCCGGGCATGGCCACTCAACCCCATGCATCCGCAAAAACCACTGCTCGACTTCACACACCCAACACACATCATTACTTGCAACAGAATACAGCCAAGTCCCATGATAATAATTCAGTCCAGCCGAGCACAACCATACTCATTGAACCCTCCTCCTGCTGACAGTTCTTCACAGCACCCATCCTCCGAGTTCTTTGGACCGCTAGTATGGACATTGCCACTCCCCACATCACTGGCTCGCTAAGAAATGCACAAAAGCATTTCATAACATTGAGATTTAGTCACTTGCGACAGACATCGTACTGGCAAAAATGCACACACATTTTAGAACCCTACCTCCCCTCACGGCTTGGTCCTTCAAAGGGCGTACATGCCAACAGCTTTGAGGCCTTACAGATGGCAGTAGGCGCTATACAAAAGTTACATAAACACTACCCACACCCATTGAACTTTGCCTGATAAAATGTAACGCAGGAAATACCACTGTCTTAAGTGGTACATTGGTCACTATTCCAAAGTAATTGCCATGAGGCACCAAGTGACTGCGCTCACCTTGTAGAGAATCTGCATGGGTTTGGTGAGCTCTACATTCCTTAGGAATGGGGCCAAGTACTTGAAGAGATCGATCAATAGTTGAGCATACATGGGCCAACCCTGTGAGAAAAGTTAAAACACGTTTGTTAAACAAAACTTTTTGCTAAACATCAAGTCACGAAGGTTAGCTTAGCACAGAAGCTTCATGGCACACAACCAATTACAATTTGAAAGGACAATTAACACACCCTAACTTCTACAACCATCTCCTCCTGGCTTTCGTTAAAAAAAAGAGCGAATAATTGTTGTCCTATTCCAATAACTTTCCCTTAGTTGTGTGGGCACCTTATACAACATTAGCAATGTGAAACAAAACTATGCAGATTACTTAAGGGAAGTAAGGAACACTTCAGGGATCATCATTGTGCAGTGCAACAATGGTTGGTGGTAAACACATGTTCCACTCAAATACATGATTCATATGGTTACATATACAAAAATACAAAAAAGATTTTTCATTTCGGGGTGTATTCCCCCCCCCCACCACCCCAGGCACCCTGCTTCCCTTAGTTTATAATCATAATCCCAACCCCCTCTCCACCCATTTTAAACCCTCCCCCCCCACGCCACCATATGGGATACATTACTCACCGTAATCATATTTCTGGTGCTTGTATCGGCTTAGATTCACAAGCTCTGCATAGTTTGACATCTAGTGTAATCGCAGAGTATTACAAGATTTGTTTTAAAAACTCGAAAAACCGACGTCGACAGGGCGTGTTTAGTAATACTAAACTTAGTGCGACATGTACTGTACCCATGGTCCTTCAAGAGTCGAGGTCCCCCAGATTATTTCTGACGTGAGGTTGCATGAAGTGTAGCGCGAGTACAGATGTGATAAAGCAGAAACAGCGATAACCCAGAAACATCTATATGCGCATTCTATTCCAGAAGGGGAGGAAGGGTGGGCGCATGTGAATCTAAGCAGATACAAGCAGCAGAAGGAACAAGTTACTTACCTGTAACTGTTGTTCTCCAGCATGGGTCTGGCATGGATTCACATGCTCATGAATATTCCCCGTCGTCAGGCTGGGAATCCTCGGTAAAGAAAAAACCAGTATCAGTTTCGTTTCTGATCTGTCTTTCGTAGTAATAACCAATCACTGGTCTCTGCGTCATACTGACCACAGCCAATGACTGCCCTCTACCTAAGCACCGCCTCTGGCAGCCATCTTCAGATTTGGAAGCACGTGAAGTGGCAGTATGACCAAGTGAAGAGCCGCAGAGGGGTAGGCGGGAGGGTTCGCATGTGAATCCATGCCAGACCCATGCTGGAGAACAACAGTTACAGGTAAGTAACTTGTTCCTTCTCCAGCATGGGGTCTGGCATGGATTCACATGCTCATGAATAAAGAATACATAGCAGTACACACATGCACAACCACGGGAGGTGGCAAAGGCTCAACATTAAGCATCACATCAACTCAACATTAAGCATCTTACCTCCTCACCAGGCTCACCTCAGGCGAACAGGTTGCGCAGCACTGCTTGGCCGACCCTGGACTCCTCCCTGGAATCCCGGTCGACGCAGTAGAATTTCGTGAAGGTGTGCGTCGACCTCCACGTAGCAGCCCTGCATATGTCCAGCAGGGGCACACCAGATAGGAACGCCGTGGTAGCTGCGATCGCTCTGGTGGAATGGGCTCTCGGACGGCCAGGCAGCGGTCGGTTTGCCAACCGGTGACAGTACATGATACAGCCGGAGAGCCATCTGGAGATGGAAGCCTTCGAGAGAGCCTTCCCCTGATTGACAGGTCCAAAGTTCACAAAGAGTTGTGACGTCTTCCGAAAACCTTTCGTGCGGTCCACGTAGAACTTCAGCGCTCTAGCTACATCCAGCGAGTGCAAAGTCCTCTCAGCCGGCGACGAAGGCGACGGGAAGAACACAGGTAACACCAAGGGTTCGTTGAGATGAAAGTCCGACGGTACCTTGGGCATGAAGGAGGGGTGCGTCCTGAGCACTACCCTCGTGTCGTGGAAAGTCAAGTACGGGGCCTTGCAGGAAAGGGCCTGGATCTCTCCCACTCGTCGTGCGGAGGTGATGGCCACGAGAAAAGCTGTTTTCCACGATAGAAACTTCAACGGGGCCGAGTGCAGAGGCTCGAACGGAGGTCCCATGAGTTTGGTCAGCACCACGTTGAGCTCCCACGCCGGGGCCGGAGCCTTCACCGGCGGGAACGATCTGAACAGTCCCTTCATGAACTCTTTCACCAGACGATGAGACCACAAGGACGTCCGGCCCGTGGTTCTGGTGTATCGGGAGATCGCAGCAAGATGAATCTTGATGGACGCGTGTGCCAGACCAGCTTTGGCCAGCGTCAGCAGGTACGGCAGCACTTGGGGAGCCGTAATCCGTAGAGGGTTAATCTTCTGTGCGTGGCACCAGACAGAGAACCTCTTCCATTTGTGTCCGTAGCATTTAAGAGTCGAGGACGCCCTGGCCTTTGCAAGAACCTCTCTGCAATCGGCCGGTATGTCGTATCCTCCAAACTCTAGCGCTGCAGGAGCCAGGCCTGCAAGTTCAGCGACTTCGGGTCGTGGTGGAGGATGGCGCCTCCTTCCCTGGAGAGTAGATCCGCGTCCGCCGGCAGCTTGATTGGCGGGGACGCCGACAAGTCCAGAAGGTCCGGGAACCATATCTGCCTCGGCCACGCAGGTGCGACGAGGATCATCCTGCACCGTGACCTCTTGAGCTGGTTGACGAGCAGGATTAGCAGAGGCAAGGGAGGGAACGCGTAGAGGAACAGGCCCTCCCAGGGGAACGAGAAAGCATCGCCCATGCTCCTCGTCTGGGGAAACCTGCTGGCGAACCTCCGGCACTTGGTGTTCGTCGCCGTCGCGAACAGGTCGATCTGGGGTGTGCCCCACCGTCGGAAGAGGCGATCCACCAGATCCTGCCGTAGTTCCCACTCGTGGCACGAGCGCAGCTCCCTGCTGAGTGAGTCGGCAATGGTGTTTTTTATCCCTGCCAGATGAAACGGCACCAGAAGAATCCCTTGGGCGACGGCCCAATGCCACAGGTCCTGCGCCTCCTTGGACAGCGCTGGGGACCTGGTTCCGCCCTGTTTCCTGATGTAAAACATGGTGGTGGTGTTGTCGGTGAAGATCCTCACCACCTTGCCCTTGAGGGACGGAAGGAAGGACCTGAGGGCCCAAAACACTGCACGGAGCTCCAGGACGTTGATATGCAGGGACTTCTCCGTCGGGAGCCAGAGTCCCCTTGCGTGCAGATTTTCGGTGTGCGCTCCCCACCCTTCTAGGGAGGCATCCGTGGTCACAGTCACCTGGTGGGCTGGGGTCTGGAAGTCCATGCCCGCCGTCAGATGCGCGCGGGTGCCCCACCACCGTATCGCTCGTCGGAAACTCTCGTCGAGCTTGATCCTTTCCTCGAAGCTGCCCGTCGTCTGGATCCAGCGTGCATCCAGGAACTCTTGCAACGGGCGCATCCGGAGCCTGCACATGGGAATGAGGTAGATGCAGGAAGACATCATCCCGAGGAGGGACTTGATGGACCTCACCTTGGCCGCGTCGGCCACCAACATCCGTTGCACCTTGCCCAAGATGGTCCTGGTCCTCTCCTCCGACGGGGAGGCCAGAAGGGACACTGTGTCGAGCCTCGCTCCCAGAAACAGTGCGACTTGCGCGGGCACCAGGTGGGATTTGGCGTAGTTCACGGAGAATCCCAGGTCCGTGAGGAGTTGGACGGTCCTTGCCGTGTGGACCACGGCGAGCTCCCTCGTCTTGGCGCGGATGAGCCAGTCGTCCAGGTAGGGGTAGACGTGAATCCCCTCGCGGCGCAGCTGCGCCGCCACCGGTGCGAGGCACTTGGTGAAAACCCTGGGTGCCGACCGCAGTCCGAAGGGAAGGGCTTTGAACTGGTAATGACGCCCTTGGACCACGAATCTGAGGAATTTTCGGTGCCCCTTTAGGATGGGAATGTGGAAGTAGGCATCCTCCAAATCCAACGACGATAGGAAGTCTCCTTCCTCCAGCTGACCCAGGACGTGCTGGAGGGTGACCATCCGGAACTTCTGCGCCTTGATGAACTTGTTCAGGCGTCGCAGGTCCAGGATGGGGCGCCATCCTCCCGTCTTCTTCTTCACGAGGAAGTAACGCGAGTAGACTCCGGAGCCCCGAAGCCTCTTTGGGACGAGTTCGATGGCGCCCTTTCGGAGCATCGCCTTTACCTCCAGGAGAAGTTGAGGGACGTGAAGTTCTTTCCTGGCCACGGGGGGGACGCGCGGGCACCTTCTTTGAAACTCGAGCGCGTGGCCCCGGGCCAGGGCGTCCAGCACCCAACGGTCGGTTCAATCCTGCTTGGACGCGGCCTTGCCGCCTTGGCCTCCTTGGCGACGACGGCGGGGTCCGCCAGACTTGCCTCGTCCTCTGTAGGCCTCTTGCGACGACGAGCGGGCCGCTTGACGGTAGGAAGCGAAACCGCCGCCGGAACCTTTGGAGGCGCCCTTGCCTCCGCCGCTCCGAAAGGGCATCCGCCGTTGCTGCAGTACTCCAAGGGCCCGGGCCGTCTCAGTATCCGCCTTGATGGCCTGAAGGGAATCGTCCACTGTCTTCCCAAACAGGTTGTTCCCGTCGAAGGGCATGTCCAGGACCCTGGTCTGGACGTCCTGCCGAAAGTCCGTAGCCTTGAGCCATCCGCGACGTCGAAGGCAAACGCCGTTGCCCATCTGGCGGAACCCAGTGTCGGCGATGTCCGTCGCCACGGTGATGGCGTGGTCCGAGGCCACCTCACCTTCCTGCAGGATCTCAAGGGCCTCCGCCCTCTTGTCGTCTGGCAGAAAATCCAGCAGGGGAGCTATCTTGTACCAGAGTTCCCTGTCGTAGCGGGCCACGATAGCCAAGGCGTTGGCCGCTTTAATCGTCGTCGCCGCCGACGAGATGACTCTGCGTCCCATGGCATCCAATTTCTTTCCCTCGCCGTCCGGCGGGGAAGTCGACGTGGAGGCCGCACCCCCCCCCCGCTTTCTTCCTGGCTGCTGCGGAGACGACGGAGTCCGGGGTAGGCTGCGCCCGGAGGCATAGGGGGGCCGAGTCCGGGACCCGGTACTTTTTCTCGTACCGGTCTCTTTTCGCTGGCGTCGTGGAAGGGTTCTTGAGGAGGGAAAGGCCCTCATCCCAAATGTCGTCCAACAGAGGCACTGCGAGGACCGTCTTCCTCTTGGTCTCGCGCCGTTGGTAAAGGAAGCCTTCCTTTTTCTTCTCCTCAGGGCAGAGTTGGAAAAGCTCGGATGCCCTGGCGATCATTGAGTGGAACGATCCAATCTCGTCGGGCGGAGAAGCCCTGGTGGGAGGCGACGACGGAAAATCCTCGTCGTCTGCCTCGTCGTCCGTACCCGTCGCTGCCGTGTCAGTCCCCGTATCATCCCCTCGGGTGGACGGGGAGGAGGGCTGGACGGGGCGCGACGGTTGAAAAGGAGGCGGTGGATGGATCCTTCTTTTCTTGGTAGGGGGAACACCAGAAGGTCCCGGTTCTGGATCCCCCGACGGGAGAGGTTCCTCCGTCGGTAACGGTAGTCTCGTCCTTATCTCGGAGCATAAGGACTGTATAGCCAACAAAATGGCCGCTGAGTTGTCTTGCGGCGCTGGCAGAGGGGAATCCGACGGGCGAGCAGGGGCCCCGTCGGTATCCTCGACGATGTCGTCGTCGTCACCTGCGTCGGGGCCCATTCCGACGGGCTGGTCTTGTTCCACGCCTAGGCCGTGGCTTAAGACCTCGATCAGTTCCTCTTCTGAGGTTGAGGCCGAATCTACGACGACGCCCTGCCCCCCCCTTCTTCCCCACGGAGGGTTTCACGGGGGTCCTATCGATGGGCACGAAAGAAGACTCCCTCCGAGGAGGCAGGGAGATTCTGGGCCCCGAGGCCGCCACCACTGGTGCAGCCTCCACAGGCTGGGCCAGGGCCGCCGCGACCGTTTCGATAGAGGGCTTGGTCGAATGGATCAAGGCCTTCACCACCTTAGGTGCGCTCACCGCCTTATCCTTGAGGGAGGGGGCACTGCCACGCTCCTCCTCTGCCTTAGAGCTCGACCGGGGTCTCTCCAGGAGCTTCGCCGGGTGCTCGGCCTTCCTCTTACCCGACCCAGAGCGTTGGCTCGTGGTTGATGGTGCCGGGGAGGGTGCGCCCTGCCTGGCGCCCGTAGAGCCCGACCGTTCGGCGCTCCCGGTGCCAGCGGACTCGCGGTGCTTGGCCTTATGTTGGGCCCCCGTCGCCGGGGCGCCCTCAAAGGTCTTAGAAGACCGCTCAGATTTCTTCTTCTTCTCGCCAGACGGGCTCTTACCCTCCAGCCAGCTGGCGAGACGTTGATGGCGGTCCTTCATGGTCCGTTCCGACATGTTGCCGCAAAACGCACAGTCCTTCTCCACGTGCGTCTTGTCCCCATGAAGGCAGTAAAGGCAGAAAGAGTGTTCGTCCTCCTTGAAGACGTTCTGCAGCTGGCATCCAGGGCAGGCCCTGAACAGCTTTCCGGGCGTCGAGCTTCCCTTCTCCTGGGCCATCTCCGAGACCGGGCCTGAGAAGCTTCTGGAGTCCTCCGAAGTGTAGCTCGACGAAATCTTCACCCTTGAGGGGCACAGATGAATCCGACACGGGTCCCCGTTGATCGGATGTAGGATCGGTGGAGCTTGAGGCTCTTTTGACCGAAAGAATCGAAGTTTTTGTGAAAAAGCGCGAAAAAATAGCACTAACGCTCGAGAGCAATAGCACGAGGATCCCAACACATGAACGTGCGGTAAAAATCTGAAGATGGCTGCCAGAGGCGGTGCTTAGGTAGAGGGCAGTCATTGGCTGTGGTCAGTATGACGCAGAGACCAGTGATTGGTTATTACTACGAAAGACAGATCAGAAACGAAACTGATACTGGTTTTTTCTTTACCGAGGATTCCCAGCCTGACGACGGGGAATATTCATGAGCATGTGAATCCATGCCAGACCCCATGCTGGAGAAATAGGATTACGGTGAGTAATGTATCCCTTCTGGAGCGTGTGGATCTGCTTATTCACATGCTATGCACAGATTAGCAAGCAGTATCTGGAGAAGGAGGTGGAAGTTAGAAGGTACAGCGGCAAAGATGTTTTAGGACCAATTGTGCCACCTGTGAATCTGCTTTAGTGTGCGTCAATGCAGTAATGATGTGTGAATGTATGGATGGAGCTCCATGTAGCAGCCTTGCAGATGGACGTTTGCAATGAAAGCTAGGGTAGCTCCTGTGCCTCTGGGAGAGTGCCCCAGGAGTCAAAGGTAAGACTTTCTTGGGTATGGAATATTGCTGTATGCACTGGACTATCCATCTTGGGATGGCGTTCTTTGATATGTGATCGCCCTTTCTACCAGGAGCTATGGAAACAAAGAGCTGGTCTGTTTTCGTAAGAGGTTTTGTTTTGTTCACATAGTACAAGAGAGCCCTCTGTACATCAAGTGTATAGAGGCTTCTTTCTGCTGAGTTTGATGGATTTTGAAAGACGGTAGGAAGTTCTATGGATTGATTTACATGGACCTTTGAAATGAACTTGGGTGAGAACCTAGGGTGTGTTCGGAGGACAACCTTGTCCTTGTGTATAATGACAAAGGGGTCTTGTACGGGCAAAGCCTGTAGCTCACTGACTCATTTTATGGAGGTGATAGCTACTAGGAATGCAGTCTTTTAAGTAAGAGGTTTTAGGCTGGCCTTGTGCATAGGCTGAAAGGGTGGACCCAGGAGCTTGGAAAGCACAACATTGAGATCCCAATCTGCAGGAGGGTTGGAAATTGGGGAATATGGAACAGGATACTTACCTGCAACTGTTTTCCGGTGTTAAGGAGAATTCTAAGAAATGTGCTAATTCCCCTCTACCTTAGAGACCCCCAGCTTCTTTGCTGGACTTTAGGACTTTTAATTTCTAACCTGGAGAGAGTGAGACTCCCCCCCCCCCCCCCTCATGTATTTATTTCTGTGATTTAGACTCTCTGGTTCTTTTGACTTTGGATTCTGACAAACTCCATAGGCATCATCTCTGCATTGTGACACTCAGTGTTGGGTGCAGCTTCGGAATTCCTGCAGGAGTAACAATAGCCCACCACACCCCCCTTAGCCTGCCAAGCTAACAGTCTTTGAATTAAAGCTACCAAGCTGGCAAACTCAAGGGGAAAGAGGAAGTGGAGAAAATAAACTCAGGCTTCTTCTGGGTCTAGATCTCATCTCATGAAAACTGTACACTTTGCACTTCAAAAGTTGATCTTACTCCGATGCCCAGAGCGGAAACCACACTTCACTATAGAGTTAATTTGCTGTTTCACTGAAACGAAGCTTCAGTTACCTCAGGAACTGATGCGCATGTATTACGCTGTCCATCATTGTCGCGTTCACGCGTAGTCCATGTAACTGCCTCAAAACGACAATGCGCATGCGCAAGCTATGATTCAAAGGGTCCTTTACTCTTCAGGCCCGATGGAAACCCCTTGCGCTGTTGCAATGAACCAAAGAGCATGCGAGTTCCGTTCGTAAATATAAACGCTGTTAGGCAAGATTGTATGCAGTACCCTTTGGGTGCACTAAAACAGCCCTGACCTGGCAATAAGAACCCAACCTTTGGTATATGTCTGTACTACACAGGTTGGTAGCATGTTGAGCAGCCAGGCTGATCTCAGGAGGGGTCAATGTGAGCTGTCGGGTGATGGAGGAGGGGTGCGGGGGGTTTACACAGATTCACAGTGACAAGTATTCAAATAAACTCTTACACAAAAGTTTTCTTGATTAAATTATTATTAATTTAACAGTCAGTTAGAGTAAGCCTTCTTCAAAAGGGGGCAATATGACAGTAACACACACAAATGCACTCCAAAATCCACACTCTTAATATTTCTAAATCAGTAAGTACCTTTTTGGGATGGCACACAGACACTTCCTACACCCTCAGGTGACTAGTAACTAGGAAACTGTGGACATTAATATACCACTGTTTGCATTTAGAATCAGACTTAAGAGTTTGGCAAAGAAAAGGGTTATTAGAACAGAACAGGAGAACACAAATATTCTGAAGCAGGTAAGTACTTTTGGTAACCCCAATGCAAAGTTAGTTAACCCCTTCCTGGAAGGAGGATAAAACTCAATGTCAGAAGAGTGATTCATGGAGCCAGGCTAGGCCAAAGTCAATTGTGCACAAGTCTAGGTGAGCTAAAGCACTTCTTGCAGTTAAGTAAAAGGCTTGCACAATGTTTTAGAAGTCTTTGGGGAAAAGAAGAATTCAAAGTAGGGTCACAAGCTGTTTCGACTTGTGATGTAAAGGAGCTATTAGCAACTCTACAGAGCAACCACAACAGGTCTCTCCAACAGAGAACAAGTGCAGTTACCCAACAAGAGGAAAGTTCTTAGACTGTACAGCAGCTTTAGATTGAAGAAAAAGGGCAGCAGATGACTTCAGTTCTAGTGCAGCCCTGCAGATCCTGGTGTCCCTGGGCTTCATCCGTGGGGACAAGAGGGAGGATGGGGACTCCTGCACTGCAATGGGACGGTCACCGACGGAAACCGGCAATCTTCAAACAAGTGGCACTTCGGTGTTTCAGCTCCTGGCATCTACCTCAAAAAGGAACACTGCGGTTCCTGGCTATGCAGATGGACTTTCCTTGCATCTGGGGTCCAGCACTCTGTTGAGGTGGCTCAGGCTTGGTCAGTCCTGCTTCCTGGGAGTCCGGAGGATCTTCCTGGAGCTCTCGGCCAGCTTAAAAGCAACGCATACAATTTGGTGTTCCTCTCCCTGGCTATTCGGTTCCGGCAGCAACTGCAGTGGAATTTCAACCAGCTCCGAGAGGATGTCCAGGTGGCTTACTTTGGAGTGGATTGGTCCCACCAACTCAAAGGGAGCAGTTGTCCTTGCAGGGGCTTCTCTGTTGATACAGATTTGGAGTATCAGCACAGCAGCAGGGCTTCACCGGGCAAACCAACGGTGCAGGAGTTGCAGCAGGCGTTCACTTCAAGTTCTTCAGATTCCTTCATCCAGTGGTCGACTTGGCCGCCCGAGCCAAAAAGCCATCCCTATTATGCAGGTTTCTCCCATTCGTTCCAGCCTAGCTGTCAGTCACCCAGCAGGCCAATCACCTAAGAGTGCATTCCTGTCTCCTAGGAGACTAAGCACAGGGTGTTTTGGGCACCTCCCGTGCTTCCTGCCCCCGCCAGACACCCTGGGGCCAGAGGCCAGCTTCACTCATGAATCCTGCCAAAGACAAAACGAACAAAGGGACCAAACGTGGTTTGGCGTGCAGAGAAAACCTGAAGGACCTTTCCACAAAGAAATGGTAAAAAAAAAGAAGACAGGCACCATTTTGACAAAAATGGCACCCTTGGGTGCTTTACTACAGCTGCGAACGCAGGCCGTGGTAAATGCACACTATAGTAGTTCAAAGTAAACCACTGCTACCAGCCATTCATCAAGGAAAGCATAACAAAAAATGTTACATGAGAAGCTAGACAAAGGGGATACTAAGTAACCCCTCCAGCATCCTATTGTAAAGTAGTGTGTTGCTGGGTCTAGAAAGTTACAAGTGTAAGGAAAGTCAATTTCACTTCACTGCTTTTGGAAACAGTAGTTTATCCAAGAGAAGGTATTTAAACCTTAGGGAATCTGAATGACTTTCCTGTGCCACTGCACTCAAGATGCTGTGTGACAATGTAAAAAGATGATGCCTATGGAGTTTGTCAGACTCCATAACCAAAACGAAACAGTTTAAAATCACATCAAAATACACGAGAGTGGGGAACAAAGGGGCTCATTCTCTCCAGGTTAAAAATTCAAGTCCTCAAAATCCAGCAAAGTTACTGGGGGTCTCTAAGGTAGAGAGGAATTTGCACATTTCTGAGAATTCTCCCTAAAAAATGGTGCAAGACACACTGTTAATGCATTAGCTTTAATATCTTAGCGACGCCTCTTCCACCCGCACGCTATGTTAGTAATAACACGTGGTAAGCTGCAACAAGCAATTCTCCTTGCCAAATAACTTTTCAACTTTATACAAGTAACGTCATTACATTGCAACTCAACATACAAAAAAATGGAATGAACTTCAAAACTTAAAAGATTTTCAAGTAGAATGGCACGAAATTTCCTCGAGAGCACGTATGAATTGGTTACCAACGAATTAAATATGCACAATAAGAGGTCTTTCACTGACTAATAGCTGCAGGCTTTGCCATCAGGAAAACGAAAAAGAAACAATTCATCACCTCCTTCTAAATTGCATTGGAACGAGGAAGATCAGGACGCAAAACATGAAACACCTTTTGTCAAACCTTCTTCTAGACAACGAGGAAATCTGGTGGTCCAGGATGATGAACGGTGACAAAACGACTTGGTTTTTGGCAACGTTCCAAATTTTACAGCAAATAACTGTCACATTGATGAACTTAAAAGAACCCTCGACTGAGGTTTCTTTGTTAATGAAGTCAATTCCATTCTACAGACAGTTTTTCTGCCTCGTGAATAACGAACAATTATCTAAACCTGGATGACAGAATGAGGGTTTACAAATGGACTTAGAAAGACTTTAAATTTACAAAACCGATGTTTTTGTAAAAATAATTTTCTTTTGTTTATATACAAAATAAAAATGAAAAAAAATGAAGAAAAAAATTGCAACTTGCACTCCCATTACCTTAGCATACGGATTCATTACTAAAGAAAACTTTTTCTTTGAACTGTGAATCTGAAAAATTAAAGTTCACTTAGCTTCCTTCTTCTGTGGTTGTTTATCTTTACTTCAAACACTTCTGTTCTTTTAAAGGATCACACTGAGGCCCTGTATGCTTCTCAGGAACTTTACCAGAGGAACTCACTTCTCTAGATGCACACATCCTTTTCCAACACTGGATTTATATCTCTGGGTACTGGAGCTGTTAGAGCTGTGACCTGCTGACATGCAGAATGAAAGGCAGTTTAGAATTCTAAAAAGAATTCCAAACTACCTCACTCCCTGCCTCAGCCAATCAATGCTGTTGCACATAGCCTCCATCTTGCCCTGGGGAACCCAAGGCCTCGTGAGAGATACATTAAGGAATTTCCACTGTCACTATAGCCAATGCCATTTCCACCACCATTAATCACTCCCTTTGATTACCAGTCTACATCCTAGACAATCCACTCCTCCAGATAGTGTCTCAAGCGTGAATAGCATGGGACGATGACAGACAACACCTTCAGGACAGTAGCATAGGGAAGTCTCTTAGATAGCCAAAGGTTTAAATACCTTCTCTTGGTGAAAATAATGTTTCTAAGAGTAGTGAAGTGAAATTGACTACTTACAATTTGTAACTTTCTAGACCCAGCACATACTATCTTACAATAGGGTGCTGGAGGGGTTACTTAGTATCCCCTTTGTCTAGTTGCTTATGTAACATTTTTGTTACCCTTTACACAATTAGTGGCTGGTGGCAGTGGTTTACTTTTTACTACCATTGTGTGTTTTTACCCCAGGCTATGTTCGCAGCTGCAGTAAGGCACCCATGAGTGCCCATTTTGTCAAAATGGCACTGGTCTTTTCTTGCCGGAAGGTCCTTCTTGAGATTTACTATGCGCACCAAACTAGGTTTGGTCGCTTTTTTCTTTTGACCTTTGGCAGGATTCACAAGTGAAGTCCATCTCTGGCTCAAGTATGTCTGGCGAGGGCAGCTAGTGAGGGATGTGCCCAAAACTCCCTGTGCTCAATCCCTTGGTTACAGGAATGCACCCAAATGTGATTGGCAGGCAGGCTGCCGGCAAGGACAGCCACCCTGCTGTGTGATTGACAGCTAGGCTGGAACGAATGGGAGAAACCTGCATAAAAGGCGAGGCTTTTGGCTTGGAAGGCAGAGTCGACCACTGGACAAAGCAATCTGAAGAACAACTTGGAAGAGACGCCTGCTGCAACTCCTGGACCGTTGGTTTGCCTGGTGATGCCCTGCTGCTGTGCTGAATCTTCAAATTTGTTTCGACTAGAGAAGCCCTGCAAGGACGACCTCTCCCTTTGGGTTGGTGGGACCAATCAACCCCAAAGTGAACTTGTTTGGACATTCTCTTGGAGCTGGCTGTACTTCCACTGCTGCTGGAACCGAATGGCCGGGGAGAGGAACACCAAATCGAGTGGATCGCTTTTAAGTCAGACCCGAGCGCCAGGAATATCCCCCCCACCCCCCCTCATCCTCCCCCAGGCTTCCCTGAAGCAGGACTGACCAAGCTTGAGCCACCTCAACAGAGTGCTGGACCCCAGATGCGAGGAGCGTCTGAAGTGGTAACTGAGAACTGCGGTGTTGCTATTTGCTGTCAGACGCAAGGAGCTGAAACCACAAAGTGCCGCTGAATTGAAGTTTGCCCATTGCTGCCGCTGACCATCCCATTGCAGTGCAGGAGTCCCCAGATGTCGTCCCACTTGTCCCCAAGACTGAGGCACGGGAACACCGGGATCTGCAGAGCTGTACAGGAACAGAAGCCAGCAGGAACCATTTCTTCTAACCAAAGGTACTGTAAAGTTAAGAGGACTTACCTTTTGTAGGGTAGCCTTGCCTTAGGTTAACCTTGCAGAGTTGCTGGCATCTTTGTCCCTCACAAGCCTAAACAGCTTGTGGCCCTTCAAGTGGATCTTATTTCTACAAACTTTTCTAAAAATATTGTGCAAGACTATTACTTACCTTCAGCTCCCCTAGACTTTGTTCAACTAACATTGACTGTCCTAGCACCCCGAGAGAATCTTCTTACCTCTGACTCTGTGCTTCCAGGAAAGGGTTAAATTTACTCGACATTGGAAGGTTTAAAAAGTAGTTACCCGTTTATGAATTACTGGTTAACCTTTGTTTTATTCCCATATCTAACCTTTGCACCAAACCCAGTATTGCTCTAAATGTACCAGTGATAAATCAATGTCCACAGTGTCCTAGCTATTTAAGTCACCTGAGGGTGTAGGAAGTGTGTGTGTGTGTGTGTGTGCGCCATCCCCAACGGTTATCTGATTTAGAGAAACAAAATGTGTTTTTAAGTGTATTATAACTGTTAAATGTTTTGCTTCCTTCTGATGAAGACTTATATAAATGACTATTAAATAAATTAATAATTGTTTAATCAAGAAACCTTGAGTGCAAGTATTTATTTGAATAACCGTCACTGTGAAACTGTTACAACCCTACTGCTCACATTGGCCCCTCTTGAGATGAACGTGGCTGCTCAGCCACACTACCAACCTGTGTAGTACAGACTTATCCCAACGGTTGGGTTCCTATTACCAGGAGGTCAAGGTTGCTGTAGTCTTCCAAAGGATACTGCACACAATCTTGCCTAACACAGGTGGCAGGCGGTGCTGCTCTATACTAGAGTTGTTACATTGAGTGTTTGCTTTACGTTTGTTCAACTAAAAACGCTCACAAGGCTAAGCTCCACTAGAATAGCAATACTAACATGCCTAGTATGGTTAACTTCAAGCAGGAAGCTCTGTTCATTCTAACAGTGGAACAAATCAAATAAATGTGTTAAGTCAGGAATCTCCCTGATAAAGGAAAGAAAAAAGAATTGATTACAAGGTTGTTAGATCACCAAAGGTTGGATATTAGGCTTGTAACTCCTACTACTCCCGAAAATGTGGAAATTGATAATGAGGATGATCATTCAGAGTCTAACTCTGTCTTAGAATAGTCAGAGGAGCCCCAGGATAGGAGCCCCTCTTTGCCTCAGCAGTCCCTTTTGCCTCAACCTTTATCCACTGGGACCCCCACAAGGTCAATCACTGAGCCGAGAATATGCGTCTCTTCAGAAAATGAAACTAATTGGAATTTAAAAGGTTGCAAGCTCAAGCTGAAGTCAAACATCAGGACATCAAACTCGGAATTGGAAATGCAACATGTTCTTGAAATGAAAAGATTGCCTCTTGAAAATGTTTCCCTCCCAGAGTCCTCTAGATCATCCAGTCCCAAGAGGCCTTTCCTGCCCAAAGAAGCCGTGAGTATGTATGATGTGAAACTTGATATTTTGGATTGGTTGGGTGCTTTCGAATACAATCATGGGATTCAGGGTCTTACAGGGAATCAGTTGATTCACTTGGTTTTGTCCAGGCTCCCTCAGCTTGCAACTGATGCTGTAATGGAGGTGGGGGAACTTTGAAAGATTGGAGTATGAGAATGTGAAGATGGCTTTGATAGCCAGATTTGGGAAAACTCCTTTGCGGTAGCTTAAGAGGTTTAAGACCCTCAAAAAGACTGATGGTACCCCTTGGGCTACCTGGGTGTGTGAATGTTCGAAACATTTAGATTGATGGGTTAAGGGTTACAGAGTAACTACCTTTGAAGGAATGAGAAATCTGTTTTGTTGGAATCAATTTTTGATGCCTGCTCTCCTGAGCGGAGACAGCATTTGGCTGACTCAAGAGAGACTGATCCCAAGAAGCTAGCAAAGGCTGCTGACTTGTGTGTTGCCAACAGGGCCACTCAAGGATTCTGGGGCCACTCAGAAAAATGAGGGGAAGCAGCACAAGAAAGATGACAAAGAATTCTAAATCCAACTAACCAAACGAGGGCCACAAACCTAAGAAGGGTAAGCCATGTGGGAAACCAGGTCAGTCTAGTGAAAACTCTGGTGCAGAAGCCCTCATTCCAGAAAACATTTGGCAAATGTTATGCTTGTGGGTCAACTGACCATGTGAAAGGGGATCCCAGATATAAGGGTAAACCTTCAGGGGGCCACACTGCATCCCTAGTCTTCATCCCTGAGGGAGAAGTTCATAAGGGAAGTAGACTCATCTATTGACTGAAGACCCCATTGGAGTCTCAGCAAGCGTTTTAGTGTACCTGGGTCTGTGTGAACAGCAGAAATAAGTTACTCACCGTAGTGACTTAGTCCCCTTTCTCCATACTGCATGGGCGCCCCTTCCAAGGGACGGGAGACAGAACTTTTTTCACCCGAAAACCCTTCCCTCTTTAAATTTAGAGGTGCACGGAGGTGCGGCCCTAGGAGCATGCGCTGCCCTGACTCTGCCGCTACACCTCAGTCCCCTTAAACTTGTCGACAATAGATTTACATTGCCCAACCTCCCTAATCGAATAGGTTCCCGAGAACCTCCTGTCCGAAAGCCGCATCAGATTTGGAGCCGGCATCCAAACAGTAATGCTTGCAGAAAGCCGAGGTGTGGCCCATGTGGCCACCCTGCTTATGACTTGCCAAGGGATATGGCGCTGGAAAGCAATGGCCGTTGCCTTGTCCCCGACTGCGTGGGCATGCATGTTTGCCGGGAGAGGCTTGTGCTGCCCCTCGTACGCTTCCTTGATGGCCGAGACCATCCAGCGGGATATGGAGGCCTTAGAGGTCCGATAGCCTGGTCTTGCACCTCCAAAAGTGACAAATAGGGCGTCTGATTGGCAGAAGCCCTTGGCCCTGTCAAGGTAGAATTTCAGGGCACGCCTCACATCCAGGCAGTGCAGAACTCTATGCCTCGTCCTTGGGAACAGCAATAATCGTAGGAAGCACTATTTCCTAGTTTAAATGGAACACAGACAGCACATTAGGCAGAAATGCTGGGTGTGTCCCCTGGACTACTTTGTCCCGGTGAAAGGGGATCTATGTGATCACTGCGACCACATGTAATTGCGACGGTCGAAAATGCGTTTTGTAATTAAACCCCCTTTACACCACATAGATGTGCGAGGAGGGGAGACCACCCGCCACCCCACCCCATATTTCTATAGTATCCCATTCCCCCCCACAAATATATGTGGTGTAAAGGTTTTTTTTTTTTTAAAGTCGGGCATATTGGCCATCGCAATTGAGAGGGCGACATTTTGGACAATTTCCACGATAGGTAGTATATGGTTCCGAGGAGACCAGCGTCTGGATTTCACTGACTGCGCGCTGAAGTGAGGTTGACTGTTAAGCAAAGTTTATATGCAGTACCCTTTGGGACCACTACACACAAGTAGGACCATAGGTGTAAGCAAAACCAACC
The DNA here is from genome assembly GCF_040938575.1 of Ambystoma mexicanum. Lineage (NCBI taxonomy): Eukaryota > Metazoa > Chordata > Amphibia > Caudata > Ambystomatidae > Ambystoma > Ambystoma mexicanum. The sequence goes on from NC_090921.1 coordinate 991,861,613, forward strand.
TTTGGTATAAGTCTGTACTACACAGTTTTGGTAGCGTTGATGAGCAGCCAGGCTCATCTCAAGATGTCTACAATCACAAGTATTCAAATAAACTCTTCTACTCAAAGTTTCTTGGTAAAACACTTATTAATTTATTGCACAGTCGGTTATAAAACATTCACTAGAAAGAGGCAATCTATATCGCACAAAAATATACTTCAGTACTTCACACTATCAGTTTCTGAGGCATTTAAACTCCTTTGAAGGAGGAGCAAAAAGGCTTAGGTTATTAAAATGAATAGTACAGTTACTCTTAGACAGTGCAAATAGTTTGAGTTCACCAGGAGTTAATTCAATGCAATAGGTTAGGCCAAAGTCAATGGGCTTCAGTTTTGTGTAGGATAGGTAGTTCTGGTAGTTGAACGGAAAGGTCTTTGCCACAGTTCTCAGAAGTAGTTTGTAAAAGAAAGATTCATATGTTGGGTCACAAGCTGACTAGGCCTGCAAGTTGCCAAAGTTTCAAGCACTTTCGCAGTGAGAGGTAAATTCTCTCGGTCGGGTTTTCACAGTACCTTACAATGAAGAAAAAGATGCAGCTGAAGACTTCCGTTTCTGGCAGTTCCTGCAGATCTCGCTGTTCCTGAGCCTCAGTCGTGGGGACAATAGGGAGGATGTCGGGGGACTCCTGCACTGCACTGGGACTGGTCAAAAAAGCTGGCAAAGACAAATCTTCAAATCCGGTAGCTGTAGACAAGCACACAAACTGGTGTCCCACTCCTGGTTATTCGGTTTCCTGCAGCACTGAGGAAAATGCAACCAGCTCTGAGAATGGTATCCAGGTGGCTTACCGGTCGAGCTGATTGACTCCACCAACTCAAAGGGAGAAGTCGTCCTTGAAGGGCTTCTCTGTCGAGATGAACTTGGCGATCCAGTCCGGCAGCAGGGCTTCACAAGGCAAACCAATGGTCCAGGAGTTGCAGCAGCAGTCTTCTTCCAGCTCGTTTTCGGTTCTGTTGTTCCAGTGGTCGACTCTGCCTTACAAGCCAAGAGATTTGGCTTTTATCCAGTTTCCTCCCAGCCTAGCTGCCACTCACCCAGCAGGGTGGCTGTCCTTGCCGGACAGTCAATCAGCCAATCACGCCAGAGTGCATTTGGCTCTCCTAGGAGACTAAGCACAGGGAGTTTCAGGCACCTCCCTCACTTCCTGCCTACCCCAGACAATCAGGCGCCAGAGGGGGTCTTCAGTCCTGAAGCCTGCCAAAGGAGTAGGAACAAAGGGACCAAACCTGGTTTGGCACGCAGAGACAAACTCTAGAAGGACCTTTCCAAAAAGAAATTGCGAAAAAAGAAGACTTGGACCTGTTTAAACATAGGGGTCTCAGTCGCCATCTTGAAAAACATGGCTCCTGCAATTTAACACTACCGGTGTTCGCGGTCGGAAAAAATCCTGGTAGTTCGTTGTAAAACCACTGCCACCAGCCATTTTGAGAGGAAAGGGTAGCATTTGACTGCTACATGAGACATAGGGGATGCAAAGTCACCCCTCCAGCACTCTATAGTAAGATAGGGCGTGCTGGGTTTAGGAATTTAAAAAGACAAGTAAAGTCAATTTCACTTTACTTTCTCTGGGAAACAGTAGTTTATCCCAGAGAAGGTATTTAAACCTTGGTACAGCCTAAAAGGCTACACCTGTGTCACTGCACGGAGGGTGCTGTGTGACACCAATGAAGAGATGACGCCTATGGAGTTGTCTAAAACCCCATAATCAAAGAACACAACAGTAAAACACATTTAAAATACATAGGAGAGTGGGGAAAAAGGCTCACACACTCTTCAGGTAAAGAAATCAAGTCCTCAAAATCCAGCAAAGTTGCTGGGGGTCGCCAAGGTGAAGGGAATTAGCACATTTATAAGAATTCTCCCGAACACCGACTAGTAAGGCCATCTTAATGGTGACCAGGCTGATGTCTGCGGACGCCATTGGTTCAAATGGTTTGTGCGCCAGGGCGCCCAAGACTATGTTCAGGTCCCATACAGGGTGTGGGCTCTTGATTGGCGGGTAGAGACTTGCAAGTCCCGTCAATTGTTTATTGGATTCCTGTAGGCCTCCATATTCCTGTAGGCCCCGATGGCTGCGAGGTAAGTGTGGCAGGTGTCCACCTGCACGCCTGAGTTGGCTCGGAGTGCTGAGAAGGGAAGCACATCGTCCAAAGTACATGCTGGGGGGGGGCGGGGGGGGGTGTCGGTCGATGTCCTTGGAGTCTGGGAGAGGCTGAGGTGCCTTAGCGTTATCTGCTCAGAAACCACGCTGTGAGGGCCAACTTTTGTGGAGCTGGGTGGTTGACCCCGCCCCACTGCTTCGCCAGAAGATGTGCTGGGCCCATCGGGAGGTGAATCAGAGGCATCTCTGAGAGGCTGAGCAGCTCCGAGAACCATGGCCTTGCTGGCCACCATGGAGCTATTAGAATGATGTTGAGCTGGCGAGACTCCTTGATCTTTCAAATCACTGAATCAGCGGAGTGGGCGGGAAGGCGTAGCCGTCATGCCGTTCCACTGAATCTGAAATGCGTCGCCCAGGGAGCCGAGGCCCTGTCCCAGCCAGGAGGCAAACTGAGGGCACTTCCTGTTGTGCCAGGTGGCAAAGAGATCCAGGTGGGGGAAACCCCATCTGCTGAAGATCTGAGTAACAAGGTTGTCTAGCTGCCACTCGTAGTTGTCCGCTCCCAACCTGCTGAGCCTGTCCGCCTCAGGGTGGAATCACCCGGAAGGTGGACGGCCATGAGGTAGATGTCGTTTTCCAGAGCCCACTCCCACATTCTGATTGCTAGTCTGCACAGAGGAGGGGATCTGGTGCCTCCCTGCTTGTTGACATAGTACATGCTGGTCAAGTTGTCCATCTAGATGAGGACAACCTTGCCCCTGATAAGCGGGAGGAATGCCCTGAGCGCTAGCCAGATGGCGTTCAGCTCCAACCAATTGATGTGGTATTCCTGCTCTTGTCGGGTCCAAGTGAGGTCCGGTGGAGAGACGGAGCAACGATGATCATCTTGGATTGAGAGCCCCGCTCCTGGATCCATGATGCAGTTTAGTGCAGCTGTATCCCCCTCATCATGATTCTTGTGTGGGGGACGGCTAATAGGACCGCTGCCAAGAAACCCAGGAGGTGCTGGTATCATCAGGCCAAGGTCCCCTCTCTGCTGAGAAAGTGGGTGGTGGCCCTTTGATGGCTGAGATCTCGTCCCCCAAAGGAAAGAAGGAAAGACCATCTTGAAGCACGGGTCCCAGATGAGTCCCAAGAAATGTCAGAGTCTGCATGGGTTGCAGCTGCGACTTCTTGAGATTTAGCGAAAATCCCAGATCGTGTAGTGTTCATTAGAGCCTGGGAAGCTTGGTGGACTGCTTCCGGCGATGTAGCCCTGATGAGCCAGTCATCGAGGTATGGTTAGATGTTGAGGCCCTGCGCCCTGAGGAGGGCAGCCACAGTATTCATGAGTCTGGTAAAGACCCTGGGGGCCGAGTTGTCCAAAGGAAGGACCTTGTATTGGAAATGGTAGCCCATGATCCTGAACCGTAGGAAAGAACAATGGGGCTGCCATATTGGGGCATGTAGGTACGCATCCTTCAGACCCAGGGAGCACATCCAGTCTCCCCTGCACAACATCTCTGCTATAAAAGCTGGCGTAACCATCTTGAATTTTTGTAGAGGTAAGGAGAGGTTGAGGGTGGAAAGGTCCAGCACAACTCTCAGGCACGCCTGGTTCTATTTCTGAATGACGAAAATCCTGGAATAAAAGCCCAAGCCTCGCTGGGACTTCCTCCACGGCCTGGCTTTCTACGAGCGATCAGAACTCTGCCAGAAGAGTTGCTGTCCAAAATTGAGGGAGTGGAGGGGAGGAGAGGCTGGGATAGGTAAGCGGTACCCCGTGGATACCACGGAGAGGATCCAGGGGTTTGGGAAATTCTGGCCCCAGGAATGTGCATGCAGAGCAAGCCTGCCCCCCACTGGAGACACATGGACCCGGAGGGGCATGTCATGCCTTCTTTCTCTCAGAGGCTATTGCGGAGGAGGGGGGGACTGGAAAATGCCCCTACTCCCCACGCACCTCCTTTTGTTGCTTGCGCCAATGTGGAATCAGCGAGTGATCCGGCTGCCTGGACCTCCGCTCTTGGAAGCCGCGGAACCCTCCTTACATACACCCCTTGGCTGAGCGCTGCTGTGACGGTGTACGATTTGGGCGTGGTCTTTGTCAGGATGGATAAAGAATTGGCCGTTTGTGAGCTGTTTTTCTTTTTGCCCAGCTCCTCGTCCTTGGTGGAGTGGAAGAGGTGCTCCTGCCCCCGCCCCCCGAACAGTAGGTCTAATACGAGTTGCTAGAAGTCCGGGTTGAATTTAGTTGCATGGAGCCAGGCTGTTCTTCTCATGTCCATGGCGATGCAGATGGCCCGGCCAGAGGTATCAATGTGGGCCACAGTGGACTCCATGATGTCCTGCGCCACTAACTTGGCCTCAGCCAGTCCCGCCTTGAAACGCGAATGGCTCTGCATAGGAAGCTCTGGGAGGAAATTAGCAATTTCCAGTCACAACCTCTGGTTAGTGGCTGCCAGCATGGCATCAGCGTTGGCCTGACTAAGATGCAAGGACGCGTTGGAATACAGCTTCTTCCTGTACGCCTCCAAGATCATCTCCTTGCCTAGCAGCGCCGCAGGAGGCGGCGGCGGCCGACAGACTTGGAGTATATGATGCTGCAGCGAACACTGAGGAGTGCGGCCGAGGGTGGGCCGATAGCAAGAGTATCCCACCCCCTCTGCGCGGACTTGGCGTCCAGTGGGCGACTACATCGGAATGCAGTGGTATACCCGTTTTAGCAGAGGGGTGTTGCATGAGGACCTCTGCAAGGACCCCTCTGCTGGTTGCTCGACCTTGGGTTGAGGAAGGCCCAGGTACTCAGCCAGCCCTGCAAGACTTTCATGGAAGGCCCTGGCTGACGAAGCCGTGTCAGGATCCTCCTCCTCATCCGTGTCCACTTCGGGGTCTGGAGGATCCTGCACCGGTGGAGTAGCGAGAGCTGGAGGCTGGTGTACTGGGGCCGGAGGCTGGTACGGAACCACCTGAGGAATTGGTTGCGGGGCTAGAGCAGGTGGTAAAGGCTGTGCCAGGACTGCCGGCAGGGGAGCCTGAGGTGCTGGAAGCATTGGCGGCAGCACCTCCCTGATGGCATCACTGAGGATCACACCCATCCGGGGGGCGGAGGGGGGGGGGGGAACTTCATGGGTCCCAGGAACCTCTCAAAAAGCCTGCACTCACAGGCTGGAGGGGTGATGGTGGATCTAGACCGAGTAGCGGGTGGCTGCTGGAGGCGCTGCATACCCTGCCCATATGAATGTAGTGGGAACCTGCCCTGCGCAAATGAAGGATAGGCTGTAGGCCACGTACCTGGTCGACACCAGTCACACCTTGACACTCATTCTTTGCCGAATTCCCAATCCTGGTGCAGCGACGGACGGTTGATGTCTGGCACGGTGGCCATCTTGTAGAGCTGCCTTCCACGTGCCTGCGTCGTGTTGCTTGGCTCGCTGGGCCCAGCCTCCTCCAGGACTAGTGTGGATCATGAAGCCTGCCCTGCTCCTCAGGCCGAGGCCTGGTAGGCGGAACGGCCTGGGGGCTGGTAGAGCCGTATTTAGGCACCCCCTCGGACGTATTGCCGGTATTAGGTTGTGGCCCCTCTGACATATTGCCAGTACAAGGGTTTAGCCCCTCGGGTGAAGACCCGGCACAAGAACCTTCTGGTCCCTCAACACTGTCACCGGGAGGATCCCTCGACCAGTAGGCCGGTGCTGGTAATAGAACCTGGGCGGTCCCTCTCACGTGGGCGAGTCCTTGGGAAGGAGTCTCCCTTGCGTGGTGCGATGAGAACAAAGGCCTTACCTTGGGCCTGGATCGATGTTTGATGAAGCCCTTCAGGTCCTCTAGAGGCGATCTCTGGAAAAGCTCCCTCCACCTGGCTAACCTGTTCTTCATAGACATAGATGACACAGCATTGCACGCAGTACAAGCTTGCCAACCGTGGTCTGGACCAAGGTAACGAAGGCAGATGGCGTGGGGGTCTGAAGTTGGGAAGAGCCCGCCGCAGGATGGACACATGCTGAACCCTGTGGAAGTCAACATGCGCCGGGGAGGAGCGTGACACCCGAGGGGCGAGTACCTGAATGATAAAAAAACAAAGACAGAAGTATCCGCGCATGGAATTACATGGACAAAGCCAAACACAGGAGTGCTGGTGAATTTGGCCTGTTCCGGTCGACGCGGAAAAAGGGACTGAGGTGTGGTGCCGGAGGGCGGAGTCAGGGCAGTGCATTCTCCCAGGGCCGCACCCCTGCACGCCTCTAAATTTAAAGGGAAGAAGATTTTTCTTGTGAAAAAGTTTCCGTCTCCCGTCCCTTGGAAGGGACGCCCATGCAGTATGGAGGAAAGGGAATGGGACGTAAGAGTATGAAGATGTTTAGAACTCTATTCCAGATAACACAAAAGGATATTACAAAGACAGTGTACTTGTGAATGGTCAAGAGACCTCTGCTATTAGAGACACTGGGGCCAGCATTACAATGGTGGATGAAACCTTTTTCAAAACAGAGGATGTTACTAAGGTACCCAAAGTCTCCACTGAGGTTGCTGGAGGCACTGTCCAGATGGTTCCAATACTACCAGCGCTCATCCAGTGCAACAATATGACTGTCAGAATACCTGTCAGTGTACAGAATGAGGTGCCTGGGAGAGTCCTGTTGGGGAATGACTTAAAAGCTCTGGGAGTTGTATCAAGCACCCCCAAGCCATCCAGTAAAAGGAAGCAGGAGCAGACTAGGAAGGCCACAGAGCTCACTTGTTGTTACAGAATTACCTATAACTGCCAGTCCACAGGAAGGACACCCTTTGAATTCCAGGACAAGGAAAGAGACCAAGGGGAAACCTCAGGTCTCAGGAAGAAAAATATATCACCCCTGTGAGCAAAACAAGGACATCCCCGAGAGGACAGTCCAAGGTCACACCTGTGACCCCTCCACCAGCTGAGGCTGAGTGGGAGGACCAACCAGAGGATGGCGAACCATCCACTGGTGAAACAAGCCCTTCGCCCCTGTTCGAGATCTGGATCCTAAAGACCACCCTGAGCTGCAGACTGCTTGCAGAAGGTGGCCCCTGTAGGGCAGACTTCAGCAGAGGTCAAAGAGTGTCCTACTCTTGAAGGACTTCGCCAACAGGCAGCTGGCAAGAGCCAGTGAAGCACAGACTGTACTGGGAGGATGGCCTCCTCCACAGTGAACCTATTGAGTCTACCCCAGGGGAATACAGAGGACTTTTAGTGCCTCAGGGGGGGAGACCCCAGTTTCTACAGTTAGCCCATGAGATTCTTTTAGCTGGTCACTTAAGCTTTAAGACCCAAGGAAAGGATTGCTCTATATTTCTATTGGCATAAAATGGGGTCTGATGTAGATCAATTCTGTAGAAGCTGTCACACTTCCGGCATGAGTGGAGCCAAGAACGTGGCACCCTTGGTGCCTCTCCCACTGGTGGGAGTTCATTTTGAGAGGGTAGAGATTGACATTGTTGGTCCCCGAGACCCCACCACATCTTCAAGCAACCCATTTATATTGATTATGGTAGAACATGCAACCAGGTATCCTGAAGCTTTACCTATGGCAATTGTTACTGTGCAGACAGTGGCCAAGACCCTCCTTGGTATTTTTACCAGGATAGGTTTTCCTAAGGAGGTTATCTCAGACAGGGGGAGCAATTTTATGTCCCACTACATGCAAGCCATGTGGAAAAACTGTGGAGTGACCTACAAGTTCTTTACAGTGTACAATCCCCAAACCAATTGGTTGGTGGTTAGGTTTAATAGAACCATGAAAAGCACAATAGTTGCTTTAGAAGAACCCCTTGGAACAAAGTGGGAACATCTACTGCCATGCCTTCTCTTTGCTTATAGAGAAGTCCCTCAGGAAGGGGTTGGCTTCCTCCTTGGTCATCCGGTTAGAGGTCCATTGGCCCCAATCAAAGAAGGGTTGGAGAGTGCTCCTTCCCACAAGACAGTGAGAGTCACTGACTATGTGTTACGTCTCTGTAGGAGAATGACACATGATGATGGAAGCTTCAGATAACTTGAAAGCAGGTCAGGCTCTGGTCAAACAATGGCATGACTAAAAGGCCAACATGGTTGAGTTTACTGAAGACCAGCTAGTTCTAGTTATGGTACCTACAAGGAAGAGGGCCTTACAGGATAAAAGGATTGGACCCTTCAAGGTTGTGGGCAAACCTGGAGGTGTCTATTTGGTGGTCTTTTACACCAACCGCCTAAAGGCAAATGTATCCAGACCAGAGATGAGAGCTTTTCCCTTAGCATCTGATCAAGAGGAGGAGAGTGAACCTCTGCATTACCTTCGCAGGGGACAGCCTTTAGATGGAAAGTTATTCTCTCTTCTGATCTGACTCTGAAACAACAGGAGTGCAAAGTTCAGTTAAATCAGTTTGCCTCCCTGGCTTCACCGACACAAGGCTTGACCCGCCCTTGGGGCCAGCATGATATCCTCACTGGTGACTGTCTACCTGTCAAAAGCAGGGGTTACAGAATGTCAGACCATGTAAGAACCCACATAAAGGAGGAGGTCAAGAAGATGCTTGATCTCGGGTTATAGAGCCATCTACAAGTCCATGGCCTAGTCCCGTTGTACTAGTGCCAAAGACAGGATCCAAGGAGTGGAGATTATGTATGGACTATAGAGCTCTTAATGCACTCATCACGACTGATGCCCATCCTTTACCTAGGACAGATGAACTGGTGGATAAACGTGGTTCAGCCAAGTACCTCAGTACATTTGACCTAATCTCAGGCTATCTGCAAATAGCCCCGACAGTCCATGAAAGGGGAAAACTGCATTTTCCACTACAGGAGGCCTCTACCAGTTTAAGGTAATGAATTTTGGACTAAAGAATGCACCTGCAACATTCCAAAGGATTGTAAATCATCATGTTCTGAATGGGATGGAGGACTTCTGCATGGCATACTTGGTTGACATTGCAGTGTTCACCCTACTTGGGAAGGGCATCTTGACCACCAAGGATATGTATTGCAGGCTCTGGAGCAGGCCCATCTGACCATAAAGGCAGGCAAGTGTCAAAGTGGTCAGAGTTAAGTGGTCTACCTTGGACATGAGGTAGGAGGAGGTGAAAACAGGCCATTGCCTTGCAAAGTACAAGCTGTACAAGTCTGGGCCGCCCCTACTACTCAAGTGAGGGACACTTTAGGTCTCACTGGTTACCATAGGAACTTCATAGAGAATTATGGGACCATAGCGTCTCACTTAAATGTGATCTCCTAACAGAAATTCCCCAAGAAGTTCAGGTGGAATGAGGAGTGCACGAAGGCAGGACTTAAGAAAGCCCTTTGTCAAGCTACAGTCATGAGAGCTGACTACAACCAATCCTTGATTGTACAAACTGATGCTTCAAATACAGGAATAGGTGCAGTTCTGAGTCAGCTGGATGAGAAAGGCAGGGAACACCCCATCCGCTTCATCAGTAGAAAACTGAAGGACCGAGAAACAAGGTGGCAACTATAGTACGTGAATGTTTGCCATTGCGTGGTCTTTGAAGAAGTTTAAACCATACTTGTATTGATCTACTTTTGTAATTCAAACAGACCACCGACCCTTGAGATGGTTAATGCAGATGAAGGGGGAGAATCTTAAATTGTTAAGATTGTCAATCAGCCTTCAGGGGTTTGTTTTCACCATAGAAAACAGGTCAGGGTGTAATCACCAAAATGCTGATGGTCTATCCAGAAAGTATGACCGACTGGAGTAAGGAGATTCATCCAGGAGTGGATTAAATCTTCCTGTCCCCCTTAGTCTGGGGGTGCAAGTGTTAGGGAGAATTCTCAGCAATGTGCTATTTCCTCTCTACCTTAGAGACCCCCCCCCAGCTCTTTTCCTGGACTTTAGGTCTCTTAATTTCTAACCTGGAGAGAGTGAGACCTTTTACGCACTCTCTCCTGTAGTTTTTCTGTGATTTGGTCTGTTTCTTTTGACTTTGGAGTCTGACAAACTCGATAGGCATCATTGTTACATTGTGACACACAGCACCTTCAGTGCAGTGGCACAGGGAACTCTTAGATTTCCCAAAAGTTTAAATACCTTCTCTTGGTGAAACTACTGTTTCCAAGAGCAGGGAAGTGAAATTGACTTTACTTACATTTTGTAGCTTTCTAGACCCAGCACACTATCTTCACATAGCATAACCCCTTTGTCTAGTTTCTCATGTAACATTTTTATGTTACCCTTTCTACAATTAATGGCTGGTGGCAGTGGTTTACTTTACTACCATTGTGTGTTTTTACCACAGGCTGCGTTCGCAGCTGCAGTAAGGCACCCATGGGTGCCCATTTTGTCAAAATGGCCGGATCATCTTTTTTCACCATTTCTTGTCATAAAGGTCCTTCTTGAGATTGACTCTGCGCGCCAAACCAGGTTTGGTCCCTTTGTTTTGCCTTTGGTGAGATTCACGAGTGAAGCCGGCCTCTGGCTCAATTATGTCTGGAAGGAAGCGAGGGAGGTGTCTGAAACTCTGTGCTTAATCCCCTTGGTTATAGGAATGCACCCAAAGTTGATTGGCCTGCTATCTGTCCAGCAAGGACAGCCACCCTGCTGCGAGATTGACAGCTAGGCTGGAATGAATGTGAGAAACCTGGATAAAAGGCAAAGCTTTTGGATTGGAAGGCAGAGTCGACCACTGGACGAAGGAATCCGAAGAAGAACTTGGAAGAGACGCCTGCTGTTAATCTTGGACCGTTGGTTTGCCCGGTGAAGCCCTGCTGCTGTGCTGAAGCTCCAAATTCTTTTAGACTAGAGAAGTCTTTCAAGGACTTCTCCTCTTGAGTTGGTGGGACCAATCAGCTCCAAAGTGAACTTGATTGGACATCCTCTCGGAGCTGGCTGTACTTCCACTGCTGCTGCTGGAACCGAAGTGCCAGGGAGAGGAACACCAAATCGAGTAGATACATTTTAAGTCCGACCCGAGCACCAGGAAGTTCCTCCGGACTTCCCTGAAGCAGGACTGACCAAGCCAGAGCCACCTCAGAGCGCTGGACCTCAGATGCGAGGAAAGACCGTAGTGGTATACGAGAACCGCAGTGTTGCTATTTGCAGTCAGACGCGAGGAGCTGACACCGCAAAGTGCTGCTGAATTGAAGTTTGCCCATTGCTGCCGCTGACCTTCCAATTGAAGTGCAGGTGTCCCCAGACATCCTCCCTCTTGTCCCCACGACTGAGGCCCAGGAACAAAAGGATCTGCACAGCTGTACAGGAACAGAAGCCAGCTGGAACCATTTCTTCTAACCAAAAGGTACTGCAAAGTCTAACAGAACTTACCTCTTATTGTGTAGCCTTACTTGCTCTCAGTTGAGACTGGTCTTCGTTGCCCTTGCAGAGTTGCTTACATCTTTGCCCCTCACAAGCCTCCTAGCTTGTGGCCCTTCCAGTGTTCTATTTTCTACCAACATCTCTAAAAACATTGTGCAAGACCTTTTACCTACCGGCAAAGAAGATATTCAGCTCACCTTAACATTGTGGAATTAACATCGGCTGTCCTGGCTCCCTGGGGGACTCCTCTTTACCTCTGACTTTGTGCTTTGGCCACCCACCCAGGAAAGGGTTACATTTACTCTTCATTGGAAGGTATCAAAAGTACTTACCCGTTTATGAATTATTTGTTAACTTGTTTTATTCCTCTATTTTACCTTTTTGCACCAAACTCAGTATTGCTCTAAATGTACCAGTGATAAATCAATGTCCAAGGTATCCTAGCTATTTAAGGCATCTGAGGGTGTAGGAAGTGTGTGTTCCATCCCCAATGGGTATAATCTGATTTAGAGAAACTAAGAGTGTGTTTTGAAGTGTATTATAAGTGTTATATATATTGCTCCCTTCTGAAGGCTTATACAACTGACTGAAATAAATAAATCATTGTTTTATAAAGAATCCTTGAGTAGGAGTGTTTATTTGGATAACTGGTACTGTGAAACTCTGTCACAACATTACTGCTCACACTGACCCCTCTTGAGATAGCCTGGCTGCTCAGCCACACTACCAACCTGTGTAGTTCAGACTTACAACGGTTGGGTCCCTATTGCCAGGAGGTCAAGGTTACTGTAATCTTCCAAAGGATACTGCACACAATCTTGCCTAACATTGCAAATGGCTCTGACGGACCATGCCAAGGAGAAAACTGCATTCTCCACCCCAGGAGGCTTATACCAGTTTAAGGTTATGCCTTTTGGACTTTTCAGAGGATGGTGAATCAAGTTCGGAATGGGTTAGAGGACTTCTGCATGGCATACTTTGATGACATTGAAGTGTTCAGCCCCACTTGGGAAGAGCATCTTCACCACCTAGGATATGTTTTGCAGGCTCTGGAACAGGCCCATCTGACGGTGTCCAGACATTTGGTCGACGCAATTTGGTTGAAAACCAATTGGTTGATTTTTTTTTAATTATATATTTATTTTTCGGGTTTTCGTTTTTTACGAAAATGGGTTTTTAGAAAAAAAAGGGGGTTGGGGGGACCCCCCCCGCCCCTCCCCCAAAAAAGGTGAAAATAAAAAAATAATAATAATTCGACCATTTGGTTTTCGACCAAATTGGTTCGACCATTTGTCTGGTCGACCAATTTTTTTCGACCAAATGTCTGGTCACCCCATCTGACCATAGAGGCTAGTAAATGTCCAATTGGTCAGAATAACGTGGTCTACATCAGACATGAGTTAGGAGGAGGTGAAATAAGGCCATTGCTGCCACCCCCATCTACAAGTAGATAAGGGTTGTGAAGCCTCACACAGTGTCACTACATCAATACTTGCCTAACAGCTACAGCGGTGCAGACTCTTGTTCCTGAGCCTCAGTCGTGGGGACAAGAGGGAGGACGTCTGCAGGGCTCCTGCGGCGGTACTTGGGAAGTCGTCAGCAGCTACGCCCCTTTTCGGTTCAGCAGCAATTTGCGGTTTCTGCGCTTAGCAAACAGCACTGTTGCAGATCTTGTATACCGGTTGGACTCTTTGCTCCCTCGGTCCTGCACTATGGTGAGGGATTCTGGATCTGGAGGTCCTGCTTCGGGAAGGTCTTTAGTTTCCTGGAGCTTCTAGCCGGATTCATTCTGTGGCACTCTACTTCTGACACTCGACCACTGGCATTGGGTTTCCGAAGCAACGGAGGTGCACAGCAAGGCAAGGATGGTAGTCCAGTGGCGTTAGTCTCGGGGTTAGTTGGTCCCACTAACCCAAGGGGAGAAGTTGTTCCATCCTGAGCTTCTCGTTCGAGGTGAAAAAGGAGTTCAGCATAGCAGCAGGGCTTCACCGGGCAATTCAAATGTCCAAGAGGTTGCAGTAAACTTTGTTCACGGTTTATTAGTCGGGTGTTCCTCCCAGTGGTCAACTCTGCCTGTGGTCCCAAAACCCTTGCCTTTGAAGCATGTTTCTTCCATTCATTCACAGCCTAGGCTGTCAGACAGCAGGGTGGCTGTCCTGAAAGGAGAGCCAGCCAATCAGGACTAGTTGCATTCCTAAAGACAAACAGGAGTGTTTCGGGACCCTCCCTCACATCCTATCCTCCCAGACACACTGGAGACAGAGGCAGGCTTCAGGGCTGAAGCCCGCCAAAGGCAAGGCAAATAAAGGGCTCACCCTGTCTCAATGCACATAGTAAAACCCAAGAAAGACCTCACAAACAGAAAATGGTGAAAAAGGAAGACGGGGGCCATTTTAACAAAATGGTCACCCGAGGGTGCTGTACTGCAGCTGAGGGTTCAGCCTGCGGTAATGGTAGAAAAAATTAAACTACTGCCACCAGCCATTTAAAGTAGTGAGGGTAACATGAAAATGTAGGATAAGGGGCTACTAGGTAAACCCCCCCCCCCCCCAGCACTCGACATAAAATGGTGTGTGCTGGACCTACAAAGAGAAAAGTCAACTAAAGTCAATTTCACTTTACTATTCTTGGGAACTGTAGTTCACACAAGAAAAGGTATTTAAAACTTATGAGAAATCTAAAAGGATTTCTCCGACACCTCTCTGAAGGTGCTGTGTGTCACCACACAAAAAGCAAATGCACCAAAAACAGTGAAAACACAGAAATCAAAATTAGGTCAAAACACATGAGGGAGTGAGAAAAATGCCTCGCTCACTCCAGGGTTAAAATTAAAAAGTCCCAAGTCCAGCAAAAGAGCTGGGGGTCTCCAAGGTTGAAAGGAATTAGCACAGGCATGAGCATTCCCCCTGACACAGAACAATAGTTACAGGAAAGTAACTTCAACCTGGTCTGGCATGGAGTCACCTGCTCTAGAATAACCATTACAAAGCAGTAGATATACACAACCACGAGAGGTGGCAAGGCTCAACAGAAGCAAAGAACACTCACCGCTGCTACAGAGTCCCCTCAAATTAACAGGTTGCATAGCACCGCTTGGCCGCCTTGTGACTCCTCCCTGGAATTGCAGTCAACGCAGTAGAATCTGGTGAAGGTGCGCGTGGACCTCCACATAGCAGCCCTGCAGATGTTGAGCAGGGGCACACCAGAGAAACGCTGACGTTTCTGCAATGGCTTTGGAACGGGCTCTCAGACAGCCTGGAACGGGTCTGTTGGCCAGCCGATGACGGTGCATGATGCAGCTGGAGAGCCATTTGGAAATGCAAGGCTTCGACAAGGCCTTTCCATGATTCATAGGTCAAAAACTGACTAACAATTGAGAAGTCGCCCGAAACCCCTTAGTGTGTGCCACAATAAACCACAAGGCATGAGCAACGTCCAGCGAATGCAAGGCCCTCTTATCGCTGGCAATGACGGATTCGGGAAAACAGGCAACACCAAAGGCTCGTTTCCGTGGAACTCGGACGGCACCTTCGGTATAAAAGGCGGGGTGCGCATGCAGTACCACCTTTGAAGCGCCAAAGGAGAAGTACGGTTGCTTCCAAGACAGGGCCTGGATCTCCCCGACCCGCCTGGCCTAGGTGATTGCCACGAGGAAAGCAGTTTTCCATGAGAGAAACTTGAGCGGGCGTGATGCATCAGCTTCAAGGAAACCTCATGAGTTTAGTCAAGACCACATTGAGTCCCCGAGCAGGAGCCATCACCAGCGGAAAAGTCTTGAAGAGGTCTCTGAGGAACTCCTTGATGAGTCTGTGCGACAATAGCGAAGGCCCACAAGGTGTCCTGGTGGGCGGGGCCTGCTTGCAATACTAGGTTTAAATGGGAAGCTCAATTCTTTGCTGCCAAAGGTTCCCGTACCGTCACCATGTTCATGGACGCCCACAAGGATGGAGGAAAGGGGACGGGACGTACGAGTATAATGCCAATTACTGTGTGTAGTATTGAATACTTTATTATCACGTGCATATTTTTGCAGTATAACAGTGTTGTGTATTTTTCAGTGGTGACTAGTGGGAATAATGTTACCTCCCTGCTAGCCTTCCTCATTCTTGAAGTTAAGCCCGACTGCTCTGCTACAGCTGCCTTAGGAGTGTGCCATTTGCTTTTGGGAAACACTTCTACAAATAGGTTGGACACAGCCCTCAGAGAATTGGGCAAAAAACAACGTAACACACTCATTGTACACATTTAACACAGACACTTCTTCAAAACAAGTCATTACACAACAGAATAAAATAATTCACTGGTGTATGGCTTTGACTGCATGCTTACCTTCTGTTGAGGGGTATGTGCGAGCATTCTTGCAATGAATATCCGATGGGAGATTAGCTCCAGCCAGGCGTACACAAAACCAGGTGCTTTAGTGGGCCTCAATATGTGGAAGGTGTTGCTGAAAAGGAAGTAATAGTCCATGAAAATATAGCACCGATGAGCACAGGAGGGCTTTATGTGAGAAGAATGAGTAGTGTACAATTATGCAAAGTTAACAATTATGCACAATCAGCGAGATTTAACACATGTAATCTGGTGGGATCTTAGAAATATTAATCTGATAGTATGCTGGTTTTCCTTTAAGCTATTCTTGATTTGAGGTGAGGTAGACGGCAGAGCAGTTTAAGGCTCAGGTCGAGGTACAAAAATACAGTTCACACTCACATAAGGACAATAATGGATCAGCACTGCAGTATATATTCTTTAAATAATGCCCTTGACGAAAGATCTACATATGAAAGGCAAGTACTCAAAATCAGAAGTAAACAATAAGGTCATAACTAAAGGACACCAATAAACCAACATTCAACATTTATTTCAATACTTTACATAAAGGTTTAGATAGTTTCAATGTTTACACATGGAAAACATCAAAACTGTAGCGTGTGCATATAGGGAAAAAACGGTTTAAAGTTACCACATTCGCAGGGGGGCAGCAGAGGAGGTGTTATGGATTTCTAGAATCTGGCCTGGTGGACAGATTTTAGGAGGCCACCCTAGTTATGATGAACAGGGAGATCCAGAGGTTAGCCAAAATTCAATCAAGGTAGATTAGCAGGTTTACTCTCACGAGAGGCCAGAGGCCCTCAATGAGTACACACAGAAGAACAAGTTACTTCTTACCTTGTAACGTTCTTTCGATGGGATGTTCCTCTGACGCATTCCTTATCTTTGATAGATAATCTCCAGCTTGCTGGCCTCAGAATTTTTTTTTCAGCAGAGGGTGCTGGGCGTCGACGTCCCTCGAGCCGATGTCCCTCGATGGCCTCCGTATCGGCGCGGACATCACCACGCGTATAGACTCGCGCAGCGTCCGTTTCTCAGTTCCGTTTTGACGTTAATAGATGTTGTACATGAATTGGTTATTGACCTTGAAGGAGCGGAAACTGCAACCACAAGGGAAGCATTACTGCGGGGATGGATGGGAGGGGCGATAAGGAATACGTCGGAGGAACATCTCATCGAAAGAACGTTACAAGGTAAGAAGTAACTTGTTCTTCGAAGGGATTGTGTCCTCCGACGTATTCCTTATCTTTGATAGACTCCCATAGCAGTGGTGTGCAATTGGAGGTGGGAGTAAAACTCCATGTTTCCTTTTAGGCATGAACCGAATGTAATACGGCTTTACCAAACCTAGTCTCTTGACTAGAGGAGGAATCCAGGTTGTAAAATCTTGTGAAGGTATGTGCGGACGACCATGTGACAGCCGCACATATGTCTCGAACCGGAACCCCTCTTTGGAGGGCCGAGGAGGCTGCGATACCCCTGGTTGAATGAGCCCTAAGATTTTGAGAAGGCTCTTTTCCTGCCAGTTTGTAACATTCCAGGATGGCCAAAATAATCCATCTGGAAATGGTTCGTTTTGTTATTGGTAGTCCCAACTTGTGCCCTGAGTAACCCACGAACAGTTGACTGCTTGTCTAATCCTAGCAAGTCTGCTGATGTAAAAGCTTAAAGCCCGCCTTGGGTCCAGCCTATGTAGCCTTTCTTCCTCTTTCCCCGGATGGGGAGGCGGATAGAATGAAGGTATGGTAATTTTCTGAGTGATGTGAAATTCAGAAACCACCTTTGGGAGGAAATTAGGCTTCACCTGTAGGCCAACCTTGCATTTATGGAAAATTGTATGATGGGGTTTACAAGATAGAGCTTGTAATTCGCTCGCCCTTCTAGCAGATGTTAAAGCCACTAATAAGACAGTTTTAAGGGTGAGAAATCTTAGCGAACAAGAGCGGAGCAGTTCGAAAGGAGTACCCATCAGGAAATTTAAGACTAAATTTAAGTCCCATAAAGGAACATGGAAAGGTCTTGGAGGGTAGACATTAGTTAATCCCTTTAGAAATTGTATTACTAAGGGTAATTTGAAATACGAAGGTTCCTCCGCAGTGCGCTTGAAGATTGATAGCGCTGCGAGATAGCCCTTTATAGTGCCAACTTGGAAGCCTGAATTTGCCGAGTAGAAAGGATAACACCGTTGGTGTACCACACGAAAAGGGGTCGATATTCTCTTCTCTACACCAGCTGCAAAACTTGTTCCAACGGCAGCGGTATAAAGACTTTGTTGCTGGCCTTCTGGCCGAAAGCAACACTTACATGACGTCATCAGGGAGGTCCCAATCCTTGCATCTCAACCTTTCAGAAGCCAGACATGAAGGTTCAGGGTTCCGATGTCTGGATGGAGAACCTGACCTCCCTTCTGTGAGAGAAGATTCTCCTTGAGTGGAAGACGAATTGGAGGGCAGATGGACATGTCCAGAAGGTCAGGGTACCACGTTCTCCTGGCCCAGTCTGGGGCAATTAGGATCATGGTTCTCCGGAATCTTCTGAACCTCCTGATCATTTGAGGAATGACAGGGACTGGTGGAAACGCGTACAGGAGTGGAAACTCCCAGTACACTACGAACACGTCGCCTAGAACTCCTCTCGGGGGAAATTCCCTTGAACAAAACAGATCACACTTTCTGTTGGTATTGGTGGCAAACAGATCCACTTGAGGGGTTCCCCAAAGGGCGAAGATCTCCTGAAGGACTTCCTGAGCTAGTTCCCACTCGTGGGAGACTGTGCCCTGCCTGCTCAGAGAGTCCGCCGTCAAGTTCTTCCCTCCGGCTAGGTGGACTGCCGATAGAGAGATTCCTTCTTGGATTGCCCAAAACCAGAGCTGCATCGCCTCTCTGCACAGTGGTAGTGATCCTACGCCTCCTCTTTTGTTGAGGTAGTGCATGGCCACTGTGTTGTCCGTCATTATAAGGACATTTTTCCTTTGCACAGATGGCAGAAAAGCTTTCAGCGCTAGTCTGATTGCTCTCGGCTCTAACAGGTTGATATGTAGTGTGGACTCCGATGGAGACCAACGACCGCTGATGGTCAAGTCGTTGGTATGGGCTCCCGACCCCGTGAGTGAGGCATCTGTGACTACTGTTATCTCCGGCCATGGTTGCCAAAACAGTTCCCCTTTCAAGATGTTTTTCTGGCAGGCCCACCACTGAAGGTCTCGAGCCACCTTGTCCGGAATCTGAAGGAGGTCTGTCATTCTCCCTGAGAATTGCGGCCACTGAGTTCTCAATGCCCACTGAAGAGATCTCATTCTCAGGCGAGCCTCTGGCACAAGGAAGATGCAGGATGCCATGAGGCCTAGCAACCTCAAAGTCGAAGGCTGGGAGACGTTGGGCATTTTGAAAGTTGGTGACCATCTGCAGAATATCTTGAGCCCTCACCTCTGGTGGCAAGGCTTTTCCCAGGCGTGTCCAGGACCGCTCCAATGAACTGGAGTCTCTGTGATGGTATCATCTGTGACTTCTTTAAATTGAGGGAGAAGCCCAGTTTGTGAAGGAAGTGGCAGACATAATCTAGCTGGATCTGAGCTTGTTCCGAAGATACCGATCTGATCAGTCAAACGTCCAGGTAGGGGTAGAGGTGGATCCCTTACCTCAGATTTGCAGCCACTGAGGAACTTGTTCAATTCTCGTAAGTCCAAGATAGGTCTCAGTCCTCCGTCTTTCTTCGGTATGAGAAAGTAGGGGGGGGGAGTACCAGCCCTTGTTCCTCTCCGCTACAGGTACCGGTTCTATGGCATCTTTCTCTAACGGGTCTACAATTTCCTGCAAGAGGAGCGGATCTGGAACTCAGAGCTGTACCCCAGCGGATGACTCTGAGGGATGCGTAGAAAAGGCAGGCAGTAACCTTGGGCAACTGTCTCCAATTCCCAAGCATCTGACGTAATAGCCTGCCATTCCGTCAAATGTTGAGTTAACCTGCCCCCTACTGGTGTTTTTTGAAGAGTCCTCAGAGCGGTTTCGAGGCGGCTGATGCAGATGCCAAGGGTTGAGAGGCACCTGCTGCGGCTTTTGTGTTTTTACCCCGTCCACCTCGGGTGAATTTCTTCTGACCCCTTTGAACCGGCTGTCCTCTGCCCTTTCCGAATGCGGAATAGAAGCGAAAGGACTTACCTCTCCAAGAGGTTCCTGAGGGGCGATATGGTGTCTGACGGATTGCAGCTCCTAAGGATTTTGCTGCTGCCTTTGATGTTTGTAGTTTTTCTAAACTGTCGTCCGTCTTCTTACCAAACAAAGAAGAGCCGTCAAAGGGCATATTAAAGAGTCTGCTTTGCACATCTGGAGCAAAACCAGACATTCGCAACAAAGCAAATCTCCTGGTTGTTGTACTTGCCGCCATGGCCCTGCTGATACTGTTAGCAGAATCGATGCCAGTCTGAAGGGATTCGCACATTGCATCCTAAGCATCCTTAATGATGTTGAGAAACGCTTCCCTTTCTTCTCCCTCCGGGAGGTAGTCAGCCGCTGATGAAGCACACTCCCAAAGTGTGTGCCTGAACCTTGCGAGCGTACAAGTAGCATTGATGGATTTCAACGCCATGCTACATGCGGAAAATACTTTTTTGGCCATAGAGTCATATCTCTTATCATCCCTGTCCTGTGGAACAGTAGGGCAAGACGATTTACTGCCTGCTGAAGTAGCTGCCTGAACAACCAGACTCTCCGGAGTTGGGTGTTTGGATAAATATTCAGGGTCAGCAGAAGACACCCGATATTTAGCTGATAGTTTGTTAACTGCCGGGATCACCTCAGGCGTTTCCCAGTTTGCCAATATTCTCCTTTGTAATGCCGCATGAAATGGTACTACAGGATCCTCCTGTGGACCTTTGACCAAGATGTCTGTGAGGTCGTCTTGCTGAAAAGCAGTTGAGGGTGTGGACCATCCCATAAACTCCATTATCCTTGCCATCAGGGTTCTATAAGGGGTTTCAGCATGTTCCCCTGGGTCTGGTGTGGCAAATTCCACTTCTGGGGAAGTGTCCAACCCACTTGCTTCCTGTAGGGATTGATGGACGTCTTTCAAACTACCTTACTCAGAGGTAAATTCCTCTAGTGCAGGAGTTGTAGATCCCTGCAACTCAAAAGGCCTTTCCTGATCCGAATCCTCTCCTTCATAAATAGAAGATAAGACCCTGGAGTGGTCAGGTCTTGAAAATGGAATAAATCCCATTTCCAGAGCAGAAGGAGCCAGATTTGTCATGATTGGCTGAGAAAACGTCGATGTCGGCGACGCAGACGTTAAAGGCTTCAAAACCATCGAAAAGGTGGTAGAGGCATCGAACTCGAGAGTATCGGGATTCTACTCGAGGTCGTCGACGACATTCTCGTGCTCGAGGCTCTGGGTATGGCCACTGGCTGTGAGGTGGCCGTGGGTTTGTCCTTTCTCGACATGGACGTCGACTCGACTGACCTGTGCGTCGAAGAACTCTTCGATAACGGCCACCGATCTATGAATCAAAGGGATCTTCGACGATGGCGTCGAAGACGCAACTCTGCCTTTACTCGAGGGTTTGTGACGCTCTCGAGTGGCTTCTTTCGCCAGGTACTGCGACTCGCGGCTTTTTGATTTTTCGGGTTTTTCACCCAGGGTATCACCCTCAGCAGTCTTTGAGGGGGTCGAGGCCGCTTTCTCGAAGACGCTTAGCATCTTTTTCCTGAATTCCTCCCACTCAGCCTGAGCGCTATGTTTTGTGGGACAGGAGACCCTTTTTGGAGAAATGGAAGACGAAGAAGGGGATCTTCGACGTCTCTTTTTTGAATGCTTAGATATCGAAGAGTGTTGGGAACTGCTTCGAGATCTCGAACGAGAATGTCTTATGATGGCGAGGAGACGAATGTCTCGACTCCGCCGAGGAAACTTTCGAAGAAGTTTTAACTGCCTTACCTCTCTCGAGCTTCCCCTTACGCTCCTTCAAGGCTTTCGCCGTCATGGACATGCAGTCCTCGCACTCCGAACAATGGTGCTCGATTCCCAAGCACCACAAACAGATCCTGTGAGGATCCGTCAACGACATTTTCTTTCCACAGTCTCGACATTTTTTGAAGCCGGTCCGTGGAGTCGGTATTCACGAGGAATATATCGATATATTTGACTGAAGAACTGAGAAACGATATTCCGAGGCCCCACGAAGCGCGGAAAAACAGAACTGAGCAAAGAACGCAGCGCAAGTCTATTTATACGCGTGGTGACGTTGGCGCCGATACGGAGGCCGTCGAGGGACATCGGCTCGAGGGACGTCGACGCGCAGCGGCCTCTACTGAAAAAAAAATTCCGAGGCCAGCAATCTGGAGATGATCTATCAAAGATAAGGAATACGTTGGAGGACACAATCCCTTCGAATAGCACATTCACTTTAGACAATCAGTTATATGGAACAAGTTACTTAACTGTAAGGAACAAGTTACTTACCTGTAACTGTTGTTCTCCAGGATGGGTCTGGCATGGATTCACATGCTCATGAACATTCCCTGTCATCAGGCCGGGAATTGTCGGTAAAAGAAAACTGTTTCACTTACCAACTGTAATTCTCCTCTAAACCAATCACTGTCCTATGCGTCATACTGCCCAATCTTCAGATTTGGTAGCACATACAGCGCCAGTATGACCAAGAAGAGCCGCAGAGGGTCAGGAGGGAGGGTTTGCATGGTTTCACATCCTCATGAATAAAGAATACATAGCATTACAACATTACACAACCACAGGAGGTGGCAAGGCTCAACAGAAGCAATTGCTCTTACCTCTGGAACAGACCCACCTCAAGCTAACAGGCCTAGCACTGCTTGGCCGACTCTCGACTCCTCTCTGGAATTCCTGTCGACGCAGTAGAACTTTAAGGTGTGCGTGGACCTCCATGTCACAGCCCTGCAGAAATCCAGCAGGGGGACACAAGACAAATGACAATGTTGCAGCAAACGCTCTGGTGTTGTGGTGTCTCGGATGGTTGGGCAGTGGTCGGTTTGCCAACCGATGACCGCGCATGATGCAGTCGGAGAGCCACCTTGACATGGCAGCCTTGGCCAAGTCCTTCCCATGCTTCACAGGACCAAAGCTCACAAACAGTTGAGAAGTCTTCTGAAAACTCTTTGTGCGCGCCATAGAGAACCAGGGCATGAGCAACGTCCAGCGAGTGCAAGACCCTTGCAGGTGGTGGGGAAGGCTTCGGGAAAAACAAAGATATCATCAAAGGCTTGTTGAGGCGGAATTCCGACTGAACCTTCGGCATCGGCAGCACCACTCTCGACTTGGTGAAAGAATATGGCTGTTGGCAGGGTAGGACCTGGATCGGACCAACCCCCCCCCCCCGGCAGAGGTGATGGCCACAAGGAAAGCAGTTTTCCATGAGAGGAACTTGAGGGGGGCCTGATGAATAGGCTTGAAGGGGGCCCTATGAGCCTTGTCAGCACCATGTTGAGATCCCACACCGGGGCAGGAACCTTCACTGGCGGGAAAGACCAAAACAGTCCTTTGAAGAACTCCTTGAAGAGAAGGTGAGACCAAAGAAGATTGTACTGGAGACCTGGCGTAGCGGGAGATAGCCGCCCGATGCATCTTGAGAGGCGTGCATCACTCCGGCCTTGGCAAAGGATAACCTGTATGGACGAATCTGTGGGCTGTGACCCTCAGAGGGGTGATGCGCACATAGCGAAACGCTTCCACCTGTGCCCTTATCAAAGTCGACAATGCTCTGGCCTTGGCAAGGGGAAGGGGAAGGTGAAGGTGAAGGAAAACGCCTCCCCCATGCTCATCAGATGGTGGAAGCTGCTGGCAAATTTCTGCCATTTGGAATTTGTTGCAGTCGCAAACAGATCGATCTGGGTTTTGCCCCACTTGAGGAAGCGTGACTGAGGGAGCTGGCAATGCAATTTTTTACTCCAGCCAGGTGAAAAGGGATGAGGAACATCTCTTGGGAGACGGCCCAGTGCCACAAGACCTGTGCCTTTCTGGAGAGTGCTAGGATTCTGGTGCCCCCCTGCCTCTTGACTTATAACATCGTGGTGGTGTTGTCCATGAAGACCATCACCACTTTACCTTTGATGGATGGAAGGAACGACTTGAGCGCCCGGAACACTGGCCGCAGCTCCAGAATATTGATGTGGAGATCTCTCTCCTCCGTTAGCCACAGGCATCAGGCGTGGAGACGTCCGGTGTGGGCTCCCCAGCCCTCCAGGGAAGCATCTGTGCTGACCATCTCCTGGCATGTGGGCTCTGAAATTCTGTGCCCCCCGGCGATGTTGGAGCACACACACCAACACCTTATCGCTCGACAGAACTCCTTGTCAGGAGCAATCTTGTCTACTAAGCTTATGGACATATGGATCCAGCAAGCATCCAGGAACTCCTGAAGGGGTCGCATCCGCAACCTGCAAAGCATGATCAGGTAGATGCACGAAGACATCATGCTGAGTAGCAACTTGATGGTTCGCACTGAGGTGCTCTTCAGTGCCAACAGCCGTTACACCTTGCCCAGCAAGGTCGCTATCCCCTCTTCCAAAGGAGCCGCCAGGGCGGACACTGCGTTGGGCCTGGCCCCCAGGAACAGCACATTCTGCGATGGTATCAAGCAGGACTTTGGATAGTTGACAGAGAACCCTATACCTGTCAGCAGCTGGATGGTCCTCTACGCGAGTTTGATGGCTACTTCCCTTGACTTGGGACTAGATGAGCCAGCCGTCAAGGTAGGGGTAAACGTGCATCCCTTGTAGACGGAGATGGGCCACCACTGGCGCCAGGCACTTCGTGAACACCCTGGGCACCGACTTTAGTCCAAAGGGGAAGGCCTTTAATTTGTAGTGCCTTCCCTGTATGATGAAGCGCAGGAACATTTAGTGTTTCTCGTAAATGGGGATGTGGAAGTATGCGTCCTCCAGATCCAGAGACGTCAAGCAGTCTCCTTCCAGTTGGCCGAGCATGTGCTGCAATGGGACTTGAGGTATTTGTTGAGACGCCGCAGATCTAGGATGGGCCTCCAGCCCTGTCTTCTTTACCAAGAAGTATCTGAAGTAGAATCCGGAGCCCCAGCGTCTATTTGGAACCAGCTGCATCGCCCCTTTTCTGATCATGGCTCGTACTTCCTGCAGGAGTGGAGGGATGTGCTGGTCCTGTCGGGCCATCAGAGGTATCCGCAGGCACTTCTGCTGGCATTCTAGAGTATGTCCGTCACTCTGACTAAACCCGCCAGTCGCTCTCTCATCGGGGTGTATGGGTGGGGGCCCGACATCCTGGCCGGTCCAATCTTAGAAAGGGTGTGGTTGTTTAAGAGTGTCCAGGGCACGGGCTGTCTCCATGCCAGTCTTAATGGTCTGCAATTAGTCGACGGCCTTCCCAAAGAGGTTGTCCTCAAAGGGCATGTCCAGCACCGGTCTGTACATCCTGATGGAAGTTGGTGGTTTTCAGCCAGCCAAAACGACTGAGGTCGACACCGTTCCCCATCTGTCGGAAACCTGTGTCTGCTATGTCCAGGGTCACTGTGATGGCATGGTCCGATGCCACCTCCCCTTCCTGGACGATGGCAAGTGCCTCGACACACTTCTCCTCGGCTAGGAACTCTGTTAGGGAGAATTCTCTGTAAGGCTAATTTCCCAAACCTAGTGAGTCCCCCAGCAGCTTTGCTGGATTTTTGGGGTTTATTTTCTTCTCTCCTGTTAAGAGTGAGATTCTTTTGCTCCCACTCTTAGACATGATTTGAGGTGTTCCTTTAACTTTCCATGTGTTTTATGGGCTATGGGGTCTTTTACTCCATAGGGTCTCATGTGTTTTTTTGATGTGGGTTACACAGCACCCTCCGTGCCGTAACCCAGGGATGTCTTAGCGACCCCCCCAACATAGACTCCATACCCTGGGACTGACTACTGTCTCCCAGGGCATGTAAAGTCACCATTGGATTTGGTAGTCCCAAATTATGAATAGAAACCAGTACAAACCATCATATTGTGGACGTTATGGTCAGTGCAATTTGATTGCCCCGGGGTCTGTTGTTCGAGGGGGCACGTCTCCGTCCCCCCTGATCGAGTTTTGGCTGGTGGCAGTGGATACTACTTTTTATATTCGACCGTAAATATATCTCTATGCCATTTTCCCATTGTTCGAGGCTACCAACTTTAATTTAATACTTATAGCCTCGAACATACCGCCGGTTCATTTATTTAATATTAATATGCCGGTTGGTATTTTTTGCCAGAACTCTATTCTAAAATGGCATTTGTGTTCTCTTCTGTGACTCCAACCCAAGTCGAGCCCTTTGTTCCACTTTTTGGCGGGCTTCTCTGAAGAAACCTCCAAAAGTGGTGCCACTCTGTCTGGGTACCACAGGGGGTGTGGGAGGAGGTTTAGGCACCCGGAACTGAATTACCTTGGTAACTCAAGTCGCACTCTTGTGTGATTGGCCCAAGTGGTGAGCCGGCCGGCTCACCACTTAGCATGTTTGATTGACAGCTAGGCTGAATGAATGGGGGTGTGCTGCATAAAAGCAGGGCTTTGGGGAGTGGAACTTCAGAAGTCGCCACAGGACCTAAGAATCCGAGGAGAAAGAGAAGCTGAGCCGGCCTGCAACGACGACACCACCAGTGGAGCCCTGCTGAACCGTCTCACCACTTTTCCCAACGACAGAGGAGATCTCCAGCCCGGAGAGTCTTCTTCCTTCGACTGGTGGGGATAACCAGTCTACCTTCTTTTCGCCTTCCTGGAGCATCTCGTGGCCGCCTTGCCTGTGCCAAGCACCCCGGCAACCGGGATACTACGTTTTCACCACTACCGTGAACCGTAAGGGTAGTACCTTTGTACCGGAGAAATCTGCAGCTGGTTTCTTCCCTGTCATTACAACGCCCTTCATCTTTCCTCCACGACGAGATCTGCTCGTCCTCTGGACGATGCTGCGACTTGCACCCGCTGCCAGGAACAACTGCCACCGCTGGAGGATCCTCCCCATTTAAAGTACTGTGTTCCGCCTGGCTTCCCTTGCAACCGATTGAACGGGGTGTATTAAATCCTCGTCTCTCAAACCTGGGTTAGTCTGGGACACCTTAGCTAACTTTTCTGAACTGAACTAAACCTTTTTGAACTACCTCCACAAACTTCAAAGACTCTAACTGTCTGATCTTGGGCATCTTCCGCCTGGCACCTAAACTTCCTTGCTCACCAGTAGACTGTGCCTTCCTAACTTCCTGTGGTTCTTTAAAAAGTGTTTAGTGTGTATGCTTCCATAATTCTGCTTTTCCCTCCCTTTTTATTTAACTTGGAGTGCCATCGAACGTTAAGTGCTCACCTCGGTCTGGAAAGAAGTGGTGTTAACTAAGACTTGTCCAACAAGTAATCAGGGATATACATATGATAATAGTGATTGTGTTTTGAACTTACCTTACAAATTTAGTGCTAGTGTTTTTATAAGAGTGCGTTAAAATAATTATATACTTTTACACCCAAGCTCAGGTCAGTGCTTGCTTGTGCTACTGTACTTGTGTACCTATTTCTATGCTCTGTATACTGCCTAACTCTTCTTGAGGGAAGTCCGACTGCTCAGCCACAGCTACCAAGTGAATCTGTGTGGTACAGACTGCTACCAAGTGGGTTTACTGCCAAATGCCTGTAGTCTTAAATCTTTTGCAGTGGTCCCCAAGGGAACTGCACAGGTTTCTGCTTAACAAACTCCAGCAGAGGGGCCGTTTTATACCACAGCTCCCCTGTGTACCGGGCCAGGATTGCCAGTGCGTTGGCCGCCTTAACTGTTGATGCTGCCTAGTATACCAAATTTATTTCCATGGCATCTAACTTCTTCCCCTCGCTATCTGGAGGAACGGAGGTTGAAGATGAGGGGTTAGATGACCTTCTCGCTTCCGCCGAAACCACAGAGTGCAGGAAAGGCTGCAAACGTAGGCACTTGGGTGCAGACTCTTACTCCCGGTACTTTTACTCTAGCCTATCCCTTTTGGCAGGGATGTGGCAGATTTCTCAACAAAGCTAGGCCCTCTTCCCAATCATCATCCAGGAGAGGTACGGCCAAGATGATCTTCCTCTTGGCCTCACACCGTTGGTATAAGAAACCTTCCTTCTTGGACTCTTCTGGCATCAGTTGGAAGAGTTTGGACGCTCTGGCGACCATGGCATGGAACAACCCCACCTTGTCCGGGGGAGAAGCCCTTGGCTTTGGCGAACCACCTGCCGTGGCCATGTCATCGGCCGTCGATGTCTGTCCCAGTGTTCCTAGGGGGGTGGGCACCTGTGAAGGTTGATGCGGCGGCATAGGGTGCCACTTCATCTTTTTCGCTGGAGGCTGGGCCGGGGCAGTGTCGTCGGCATCATTTTCTGAATCTCCGACACCAGGGTGTGTAGGGTCAAAATAATGTCCAGCGATACATCCCTTGGAGGGGGTCGGGTGGTAGCCCTACTGCACTCCACACTGTCGCCAATATTTCCACCGTCGCTGTCCCCCCCAGGTTTTCCGCCATCCGTGTCCCCTCCCACGCCCTCCTGGACCGTGTACACGGACATTTGGTCCTCCTCGTCCGAGGAAGAAATATCTGTGCCCTGGAGTACTGTGGAAGCCTCTCCCCCACCCCTTTTTTGCATCCAAGGGCTCGGGGAGGGCATCCTCTTCTCTGGTGTCATTTCCACTGGCTTGGCTGAGGCCTACCGCCTCGCGATTAGAGACACACTGGGCATCGTCAGGACTATCTTGAATGGGTCAGCACCCTTGGCCTTCGAGAGGGCGCCGCCACCAACTCCATTGTCGACTTCACCTGGACCGCCCGGGCCTTCTGGGGCAGGTCAGTCGCCTTTTCCTGCGCCTTCATCTTCACTGGCTTATCCCGCAGCTATGCTGGGTTAGCCGATTTTCTCTTCGAGGAGGAGCTGGAAATGGAGGCAGATGAGAAAGATGAGCGTGCCCTGCCGCCGCGGGAACCACTTGAGCGGCGACCTCAGTGGAAACAGACTTGCAGTGCTTGGACCAGCCTTGGGCCCCCATGGATGGAGCGCCTTCAAAGGACTTAGAAGCCTGCTGCTTGGACCTGCCGGTCCTGGGTGAGGCACGACCCCGCTTGCCGCACAAGGCAGAGGACATGGGGCTGAGCCACGCCTCTAGCCTACTGTGACAAACCTCCATGGTTTGCTTGGAGAACCTGAGGCAGATCTCATAATCCGCTTCGCTGTGATCCGGGTGGACACAGTAGGCACTTGAGGTGTTTGTCCTCTACTACAAACCCATTCCGCAGCTGGAGCAGATCTTGAAAAGGGAACTCCCCTCGCTCTTCCCTTCCGACATGGTGCGGAGTAGGCCCTGATGGCCTTCTGGAATCTTCCATGAAAAACTTCAATGATTCTTGCTCTTCAGGGGCATTCAAATTCACTGATAAACAGGTCCCTGTTTGTTGGCCAAAGGAGCGAAAGAGTACACAGGCTCCATTGACAAACATAGAACCTTTAATCAAAAAAAGCACGAAAAGGTAGAACAGCTCCCGGAGCAAAACACGAGGCCTCCCAATACTTGAACGTGCGGTAAAAAATCTGAGGATGGCTGCCAGAGGAGGGGTTTAGGGAGAGGGCAGTCATTGGCTGGGGGCAGTATGAGCCAGAGCTCAGTGATTGGTTTAGAGGAGAAATACAGTTTGTAAGTGAAAGTGAAACGGTTTTTCTTTTACCGCAGATTCCTGGCCTAACAGGGAATATTCATGAGCATGTGAATCCATGCCAGACCCCATGCTGGAGAACCAGGCCTTCAAGTTCAGCAATAGAGGGGAGGGATGAAGCACCTGCCCTTTCTGTTGAGTCAAACGATCCCTCGATGATGGGAGATCTAATTTGGAAGTCCCTGCTAATTCCAGGAGGTCTCAATCAAATCTAGCTAGGACAGAACAGGGCTATTAGAACCATTTTCAAATTCTGTGACATTCTGAATTTGAACAATGTTTTGTGGCTCAATGGGAGAGGTGGAAACGCATTGTTAGGTACGACCAATCCAGGTGTAAAGCCTCTCCCTGGCAGTGAAGACCCTGACCTTGCCTTGATGCAAACTGAGGACAGAGTTGTGCTGGTTGGTAAAGATCTAACAATGGATGGCCCCACCTTTGAAATATTATCATTGCTACTGATGGTTTCAACTCAGTCGTGCAGAGCAGACTGTAACCTGCTTAGTTTGTCTGCCAGTACGTTCTTCTTTCCCTCCAGATGGGAAGCCAACAAGAAAATGTGATTCTGAATAGCCCAATACCATATCGTCTCTGCTAGGAGACACAGGGGAAGGGAACCAGTACTACCACCTTTCCTTAAAGTGAGGGAAGAAATTATTTTAGAGCGAGAAACATGTCTCTTAGGAAAAGGACCACATAAATGTCCTGGAACTGAGAGGATCAAAGAACGTGTGCTGCTAGACTTAAGACAATGGGTTCCATTTGGTGAGGAAAAGGCTGAAAAGGAAACCTGATTAACAGATTCTCTGGCGAGTTCCACCAGTGTAGCGAGTCCTGAACTTTTTGGTAATTTGAATGTTCATTTCCTGTGAATGCAACAGCTGGTTCCAGTTGTGAGCAAGATGCCACTGGACAATTCTCATAGGGAGCATTGCAAAGGGAAGTAGGTTTATACAAGAGGCCATTAGCCCCAAGAGCCTTTGAAACCACCAAGCTGTCAGAATCCGATGGGTACTGAATTTTACAATGGTTTGTTGAATAGCTTCCACCCTTTCCAGGGGTGGAAAGGCTCTGTGTAGACTAGTATCTATAACTGCCCCTAGGAAATGGATACTTTGTAATGGAATCTGCTTGGATTGTGCCACATTTATGGAAAACCCTTGGTTGAAAAGACTGGCATGTTAATTGCATCCTTTGAAGCAATTCCTCCGGAGACTGGGCCTTGAGAAGCCAGTCGTGTAGGTAAGGCTATAGAAGTACTGTCCTTAACCGGAGGTAGGCTGAAACGGACCACATGATATGATATGGCATTTGTAACGCGCCTATACACAAGTGTTTCAAGGCGCGAACACTGTTGTGTATACATGTGTGAAAACCCTGGTAGCAGAATTAAGCCCAAAGGGAAGACATGTGAACTGGTAATGAGACCTTCCTGTGGTGAACCTCAGGAACGAATGGTGATCAAATAAGCATCCTGTAGATCTATAGAAGCCATCCAATCATTTGGATGAAGAGATGCTAGATTCTGAGGAATGGTCACCATGTGGAAGGTTTCGATTGACAGAAATTGGTTGAGGTCTGAAAGGTCCACAATTGAACGGATTCGACTGGATTTCTTTGGGATCAGAAAGAAACAGGAATACAATTTCTAGACCTAATTTCTCGATGAACCAACTCTATCGCTCCTAATGGAATGCAATTTTGGATCTTTTCCAGGAGCCCCGTGGAGGATTTTTGGAGCTTTGGAGGAGACTATGGTGGAATAGACGTAAGGGCAAGGCAGTAACCATGCTGAATAATATTCAGGACCCATTCCTCTTGAGTAATCGTTTTCCAAAGGGGAAGGAAGTTGGACAGCCTTCTTGCTACCTGAGATGTATGCTCCTTGATGATAGTAGGAGTGGTAGTCAAAAAGGCTTCTTTTGTTCTTGAGCAGAATTTGAGCGGGAAGGTCCAGACTTTATTAATCACACACGTGACCCATTCCGGAACTCTGGCATTTTCTTGATGACTTGGACATCCAGATGTTTTGCCAATGTGCAACACATTACAGTAAGACCCCTAATCCATGTAGTCTCTCTCTGAGAGGCTAGCATTTGATGCGCTAGATATTGTTTTTAAACCACTTGGAACCCCACACACTCCCGACTTCCCTTTCTGTCTATTTTGAAAGATTAGATAGAAGCGTTTCATATATCAATCTTCTCCGTCCTGATTAAGGCTGATCAAGTTAAAGCTACACAAGAACAGCTCTGAGGCCGAAACACAGTTGTGTAGACCTTTTGTCCATGTCACAACATTTTCACTCACTGACAGTCCAGTCTATCGACCTGTACCAAATGTACTGCAATTGCATTATCTTACCTCATGTTATCTCCCACAAGGGACCATAGAGATCATAATTGCTGATAAACTTGTCCAAAAGAATTCATTTTGGCACATGTATTTGTACACTGTATTGTGTACGTTGTATAGATTTTATTGAATGTCCTATGTTCCTTCTTTATGTATATGTGACATATGCTCTGATGCATTAAAATTGAATCACATGCAGTAGTCATTGCCACTATTTGTTTGTTTAATGACGGTCAGGTTTAGTGTTTCCTCTGTGTGGGTTCCCATGACCTTGCTCAATTGAATCATATAAAGGTAAGTGTTCAAGACAAAGTAGCTGGGGGTTCCATTGATAAAAATGGAAAACCAAGTTCCAAAAAGCAAACTCTAACAGTCAAAACAGGAAGGATATCAGACACAGAGGCCATTATGGGATCTAAATTCTAAATTACTCACCGTAGTGACTAACGTACTCTTAGTCCATAGTCCCCTTTCCTCCATACTGTATGGGAGTCCCTTCCAAGGGACGGGAGACGGAACAGTTTTCACCAGAACAAAAATCTTCTTCCCCTTTAAATTTAGAGGCGCGCGGCCCAGGGAGCATGCGCTGCCCTGACTCCGCCCTCCATCGCCACACCTCAGTCCTCACTGACGCGTCGACAATAGATTTAACATTGCCTCATGACACTAGTATTTGGGGGGAGGATGGTGGGATGTATGGAGTAAAGGGGACTATGGACTAAGAGTACGTTAGTCACTACGGTGAGTAACTTATAAATAACCTCACGTCCCATCCCCTTTACTCCATACTGCATGGGCGATTACAATGGTTTGTAACCCCAGGGTGGAGAGATCATCCTCCTTAAGCAAATGGGTTCCTGAGAACTGCCTGTCCAAAAGCTGCATCCGATCTAGAGCCGGCATCCAAACACTAATGCTTGCAAAAAGCCCAGGGAGAGGCCCAAGTGGCTGCCCTGCTTACGACTTGCCAAGGGACATGGCGCTGGAAAGCGGTGGCCCTTGCCTTGGCCCCAACTGCGTGGGCATGAATGTTGGCTAGGAGCGGCTTGTGCTGGCCCTCGTATGCTTTGTTGACGGCAGAGACCATTCAGCGGGATATGGAAGCTTTTGAGGCCCGATAGCCTGGCCTCGAACTGCCAAAAGTGGCGAACAGGGCGTCTGACTTGTGGAAGCCCTTGTTCATGTCCAAGTAGAATTTCAGGGCACGCCTGACATCCAGGCAGTGCAGCACTCTATGTGCCTCGTCCTTGGGATCGGGAAAGAACATCGGAAGGACTATTGAAATGCGGATGGAACCTTGGGCATAAATGCCGGGTGCGTCCGCAGGACTACCTTGTCGCTGTGAAAGGTGGTATATGGTTCAGTGGCGACCAGTGCCTGAATCTCGTTAACTCTGCGAGGCGATGTAAGACCGACCAGTAAGGCCGTCTTGATGGGGACCAGCCTAAAGTCCACAGACGCCATCAGCTCGAATGGTTTGTGCGCAAGGGCGCTCAAGACTGTATTCAGGTTCCACACTGGGTGCGGTCTCTTGACAAGCGGGTAGAGCCTCGCAAGACCTGTCAGGTGTTTAACGATTGGGTTAGAGGAGGAAAAAATGCCATCCTCCGAGTTCCTGTAAGCACTGATGGCTGTGAGGTATGTATGGCAGGTGTCGACCTGTACGCCTGAATGGGCGAGGTGCACCAAGAAGGATAGCACGTTGTCCAGATTGCAGGCCAAAGGGTCAATTCCCTTGGAGTCTGCCCAGAGGCAGTACCTGGTCCATTTGCTCTTGTAGTGGGCCCTGGTGGCTTTGCTCCTGACGCCGTGTATGATCTCCAGATTGGCCTGCTCAGGTACCACACTAAGGGCTAGTTTCCCTGGCGCGGGGTGGATGACCCTGCCCCCCTGCTGCACCAGAAGATTTACCGGGCCCGCCGGGAGGTGTATCGGGGGCACCTCTGAGAGGTTGAGGAGCTCCAAAAACCATGGTCTGGCCGGCCACCATGGGGCAATCTGCAAGATCAAGGAGTCGCACCGGCTCCACATCATTCCAAGTACCGTGTGGATCAGAGGAGTGGGCGGAAAGGTGTAGGCCTTCATGCTGGTCCACTGGAGGGAAAACGCATAGCCCAGAGAGCCGGGGACCCGTCCCTGCCAGGATGCGAACTGGGGGCACTTCTTGTTGTGCCAGGTGTAAAAGAGATCCACTTGGGGAGACCCCCCACCTGTTGAAGATCTCCTGAATAACGAGGCTGTTTAGCTGCTACTCGTAATTGTCCGCTCCCAGCCTGCTGAGCCTGTCCACCTCCAGGTTGGATTCCCCCGGGAGGTGGACTGCCGAGAGGAAAATTTCATTTTCCAAGGCCCATTCCCACATGCTGATCGCCAACCTGCAGAGGAGGGGATATGGTGCCTCTGTGCTTGTTGATGTAGTACATGCTGGTCAAGTAGTCTGTCTGGATGAGGACAACCTTGCCCTTGAGAAGTGGTAGAAATGCTCAGAGCGCTAGCCAGATGGCGTTAAACTCCAACCAATTGACGTGGTATTCCTGCTCCTGTCGAGTCCAGGTGCCGTGGACCGAGAGATCATCCAGGGTGGCTCCCCAGACCTCGAGCGAGGAGTCTGTGGTGATGGTGGCCTGCGGAGTGGGTGGGCGGCCATAAGGGCCTGCCTGTTCGTAGGTTGCAGTCCCTCGACCACCAAGTTAGCTCCGGGTGGAGAGATGAAGCAACGTTGATCATTTCGGATTGAGAGCCCCGCTCCTCACTCCATGAGGCCGTGAAGTGCAGCTGAATCCTTCTCATCCTTCGTCTCGTGCGCGGCACTGCTAGCAGTACCGCCGCCAGTAGACCCAGGAGATGTTGATACTGCCAAGGTGAGGTCACCTCTCTGCTGAGGAAGTGGACGGTGGCCCTCTTGATGGCCGAGATCTTGTCTTCCGACGGGAAGACCTCCTCGGAGCACATGTCCCAAATGAGTCCCAGGAACGTCAGAGTCTACATAGGGAGCAGCTTTGAGGTCGAGCAAGAAGCACAGATCGTGCAGTGTGTTTATAAGGGCATAGGAGCAGTGGTGGACCGCCTCCGGAGATGTAGCCCTGACGAGCCCGTCGTTGAGGTATGGATAGATGTGGAGGCCCTGCTCTCTGAGGAGGGCCGCTACCCCGTTCACGAGTCTGGTAAAGACCCTGGGGGCCAAGTCGAGGCTAAACGGGAGGACCTTGTATTGGAAATGGTAGCCCATAATCCTGAACCGTATGAAAGAACGATGGGGCTGCCAAATGGGGCTGTGTAGGTACGCGTCCTTCAGGTATAGGGAGCATATCCAGTCTCCCTTGTCCAATGTCTCCGCTATAACTCTCAGGCCCACCTGGTTATTCTTCTGAATGGCGAAAATCCTGGAGTCGAAGCCAAAGCCTCGCTGGGAGGCTGGAATTTCCTCCACTGCCTGGCTCTCTACGAGCGACCGGATCTCCGCCAAAAGAGTTGCTGTCCCAACCTGTGTGAGTGGACGGGAGGAGAGGCTGGGATGGGTAGGCGGTACAGCGTGGATACTACGGAGAGGACCCAGGGGTCCGCGAAATTCTGACGCCAGAAATTTGCATGGAGAGCAAACCTTCCCCACCCCATCCCCACCCCCCTCCCACTGGAGACACGTGGACCCGAAGGGGCGTGTCATGCCTTCTTTCCCTCGAAGGCTGAGGGGGACTGAAAAAAGCCATTACCCCCACCCCTTTTTGTTGTTTGCGCCGGCTCCGAGGCGGCGAGCGGTCCAGCTGCCTGGATCTGCATTCCTGGAAGCTGCGGAACACTCCATATGTACGACCATTCTCTGAGCGCTGCTGAGATTGGGTGTAAGATTTGGGTGTGGTCTTTGTAAGAATGGACAAAGATTTGTGAGCTGCTGTTCTTGTCCAGCTCTTCATCCGTAGAGGAGTGGAAGAGGATTGACACTCGTTCTTCGTCGAATTCGCGGAATGGCGGACGGGTGCTCCTGTCTGGCACGGTAACCATTTTGTCGAGCTGCCTGCCACGTGCCTGTGACGTGTTGCCCAGCCTGCTGGGTTCGGCCTCGTCTAAGACTTGCGTGTGGATCACAAGACCTACCCTGCTCCTCTGGTCTTGGCCCGGTAGGTGTGACACCCTCGACCCGGGAGTCGATAGAGCTGCGTTTAGGCGCCCCCCCTCAGACTGATTGCCGCTATTAGGGTGTAGCCCTCAGATGTATTGTCGGTGTCAGGGCATAGCCCTTTCGGCCATTGCGCTGGTAAAAGGGCATAGCCCCTCGGGTGTAGACCCGGTACGAGAACCTTCCGGTCCCTCGACACTGCGTCCGGGAGGATCCGAGGACCCCTCGACCCAAAGGGCGGTAGCTGTAGCAGCCTCGGTGCACATGCCGGTGGAAGGACCTGGCCGGGCCCTCATGCACGAGAGAGTCCCTGGAAAGGAGTCTCCCTTGCGGTGTGTGCTGGAAAACACAAGCCCTACCTTGGACGATGCTTCACGAAGTTCTTGAGATCCTCTGGAGGCGACTTCTGGAAGAGCTCCCTCCACCTGGATAGTCTGTTCTTCAGCGCCTTCGAGGACAGCGCGTCACACGCCAACATGATTGCCAACCGTGGTCTGGGCCAAGGCAACGTAGGCAGAGGGCGTGGGGGTCTGAAGTTGAGAAGAGCCCGTTGCAGGATGGACACCGGCTGAACCCTGTAGAAGTCGACATGCGCCGGGAGGAGCGTGACGCCTGAGGACCGAGCACCTAAATGATAGATAAGACAAAGAAGAAGTATCAGCGTGTGGAATTACATAGCCAAACCCAGGAGCGCTGGTGAATTCGGCCCGTTCCCGTCGATGCGGAAAAGGGAACTGGGGTGTGGCACCGGAAGGCGGTGTCAGGGCAGCGCATGCTCCCTGGGCCACGCACCCGGGTGCCTATAAATTTAAAGTGTAAGAAGAATTTTTTCTTGTGAAAAAGGTTCCGTCTCCCGACCCTTGGAAGGGACGCCCATACAGTATGGAGGAAAGGGGACGGGACATAAGAGCAAGATGCATACACAGGTATAACGGCCATTATATCAGTCGCTTGTTGCTCAAACAACAATTCTGCCCTTGCAGGGGCCAACGGTCAACAAAAGGAGACTCAAAAAAGCACTTTCATACCAAACAGGATGTGGATTGATGTTCCTGAAACCTACACACGGAGTATTCACATCCTTCAAACACACCCTCAACACAAGGACCAATAAAACCCCCTTAACAGCCCACCAGATATTTCCAGACTGCCTCCATAAAGGAAATGTAAACTAAATCTTCCATGGTGCCATGAAGCATCTGAAGTGGGTGCAAAGTTTCAAACAGCAAATTTTATAACCACATGGATGTCTAACAAATCTCTGCAAAAATGCAAATTAAGTGCACCAAAAACGTTTAATTTAAGTTTATGGTAAGTTGTTTGTTATGCATAAGTGAAAGCTTTATACTAAGTCATCAGAAATGCAAGCCATACGATCGGGGTAATAAAGAAAACTTGAGCAAAGCATGCATACAGTAGAAATACAAACTTCTAAATAAGTCTCTCTGCAAACTCACCAGAAAGCAGTCAGTGTCTGGAAGTTTATTGTTTCCAACACATGCTCCGGGGCATTCAGCTCCAACAGCAGCATGATGAAAATGCGATGGTATGGGAGCTGCTGGAACTCAGTTTGCCGGACATCATGGTCCTGCAGGAGGACTCCAACCACAATGCCAAGGACCTATAAGAAAGAAAGGAAACATGAATTATGTGTAGACCATAGTGAACGGAGGATAGCACAGGGCCAACGAGAAGAGAAGCAAGACCACGCAGATCAACAGAGGTTTGAATCCCGGATCTGTGCTTAGAGACCGAACTCAGTACGGTAATAGGCACATTATAAAAAGAAACAATAAAATAAAATAAATACATGTAACTG
This sequence comes from Ambystoma mexicanum, assembly GCF_040938575.1. Lineage (NCBI taxonomy): Eukaryota > Metazoa > Chordata > Amphibia > Caudata > Ambystomatidae > Ambystoma > Ambystoma mexicanum. Next base: position 991,899,288 of record NC_090921.1, read on the forward strand.
TATGAACAGTCAACGTGTTTGTTTTCCTTCCAAAACATTGACGCAGAGTGGTTGGCATACAAGTGGGCTCTTTTTGGTTCGCTCTCAGGCCCAAGCTGCCTTCTTCGGCAATGAGAGAGAGTGGGCTTTCATCTTTTATACAGAGGAAGCAACAAACTTTGCAACTCCATTGACTATTTGAGCTGCAAGGCATCACACGGGCGTACGGACAGAGGAAGGGGACTTTGGGCTAGCAGGGGTGTTAGGAAAGCCCTCTCTTTTGGCAACTTTCCCTCCCCAATCATTTTGCTTTGTTTTTCAACCTGTTCTGACATTGCGAGGGGAAGTAAAGCCTTCAGCTTAACTTTTCCCCCTGCGCTTTTCTCATTTTGTATGGGGAACCGTATCAGTCCTTTGGACTATCAGTCCGTGGAAACTAGGTTTCCTTTTTGTCTTTTACTTTTGTTAAATGATTAACATTGCACGCAGCAACTTAAAATGCAGTACAATGGTGATACTTTTGTATCATCCTAGCCTTTTACACTTGGAACTTTTTCTGTAGGCGTATATAAAAGTAACCAACTTGTAGCAGCAATTGTTAACATTTTTTTTTCTAATCTACACATTTACTGCAGTTAGTTACTATGTGGCAAGTGCACTAAATTGGCCATGCGATTAGCGTTTGTTCCTTGACCATATTGCATGGCTCCATTCATTCCTTGCCTGGTCAGGAAATCCCATATACAGTCATGCACTTGCCCAGGAAAGCTGCAGCTTTCGTGGGGTAGTGAAGCCTTTGCATGTGTGTGTGGGGCGCATATGAAGTGAGTAGGACGGTCTGGTCCCATTCCACATCTGTGGTGGCAGAAAGGCTGGATCTGGGGCATTAGTGAAACCAATAGGTCCCTGAATGGAGGACAACAGGTTGTTTTAATAGTGCAAATTCTTACTATTGGTGGGCTTGCACTCGCTTCCAGGCTGGATTGTGGATACAGACTTAAAAAAACACAGAAACCAACCATAAGGAACCAACACCACCACGCCATTCATGACCAAAAATTGTCACAACCAAAGGCACCATCAACAGACGAAGACATCAACAAAATATCAGTGAAGAATCGGCTCCCACATACCCAAACATGCCATCAACCAGAAATAATGATAACCGACATAGCCACCAAAAGACATTGCCAAAGGCCACACCTACTACAAAATAAACAAAGATACACTGCAACCGAGTCAACACAAGTTCTATGTCCAAACGCTACAGAAGAACAAGCTCCTTACCCCTGGTAACGTTTTCGTCTGGATTTTCTTTGCACGTATTCCTCATCTTTTGATATCTCCAATATCCAGCTCCAGAAAAAGTGCGTTGATGCGGTCGACTTGCTATCCCTCGAGGGACTTCTTTGAGAATGTCATCATCGAAGGTGTATATAGCACGCATAGCGCCCGTTAGCTTTAGTTCTGTTATTTCGTGTCATTCTTAAACAGAACTACCCGCATTAACGCGGATTAGAGTTGTGAGAAACCTGAAGGTGTCTCCCTAGCTAGTCCCCGGGGATCTGCGTTAGGACTTACTTTCTATACTCTGGCCTGGTGGACAGATTTATATAAGGCCAACCTATATTGTGACAGGAACAACTCTAGGAATTTGAAGCCAAACCAGTTTATGTAGCAGTGACAGGCAGTCTAGGCTAAGTTCTTCAGTGGGGGTGAGCTTGTAAAGGGTCCACAATGAGGTCACACAAGGGGCATCACAGATTACACTTAAACCATATATAGATAGACTTACAAGTTGCTCTGAGTTTTTAACAAAAGAAAAGAGAATGCCTATTCGATATCATCCAAGTGTATAACTACGTAAAAATGCATTATGGCTATTCTCAATGTGATTTTATTAGTTGTAAAAATTCTTGCCTAAAGGGCGTCAACATCCAAGGTTTGGCAAGTCAAAAAGAGTGGTTTAAAAAACACATTACGTTGCTTACGCAATGCAGTACATTCCGCTACTAAGTGTTTCACGATCTCTGGATGTTCGATTTTCTTGCAGTATCGACAAACATTATCGCTTTGGGATATACTTTTTCGACGAGCCAAAATGTGTTTAGTGGGCCATAAATTAAGTCTTAGTCATAGCCATATATTTCTAAGCCTTGGCCTAGGGCATTTGGCCACGTAGCCTTCTACCGAGCGTAAGGCCTTAGAAGCAAATTGATTTTTTGCTTAAAATCTTGATATTTTACACATAATTGGCAAGTCTTTACCCAATCGAAGAGGAGTAACTTACGCTTCGCTCGAGTGGGTCACTCATGAAAAGCTCATTAGTTAAGTCAGCTGCGTTTAGAGCATCAGAAACCATGTTTTTCCATTCATGAATAAACCTCATGTTCGATTTGTATTCAAAAAATGCGCTAGTACAGTGAGCAAGTGGTTCTCATTAGCACACAATAAGCAATTCCTGTAAAACCATACATTTCCATAAATATAGGCAGTACAAGGAAGTAATGCCCAATTCATATCTAATCATGTTGATTGGGTGGCTTTAGTAAGGCCTGAAAGTTGTCTCCAGTACTTGCCGTCTAAACTTAATAGATACATTTCCGATACAATCCACTTTGATTCAGCTCCATATAATACTTGTGGGGCAGCTTCGTGGTTAAAAAAGGTTACGATTGGAAGGCATGAGAATTTTCCATATTTGGCATGTACGATTTTAGCTTGGGAGACAGTTGGACATTTTGTGGGTGACTGAGGTCAAATAGGGGACATCAGATGGATGATCGTTTGCGTTTATTCCCAGGTAAATCTATTGGTGGACAGTTTTCAAAGGTGTTTTTGAGAGGGTCCACTTGAGTTATTTCTTGGACTAGGTGCCTGGACGCCATCACTTTAGTTTTTCCCAAGTTGATGTCCAGAAAATGTTGTGAAGCATAAGAGGCAAGCTCATTAAGTATTCGTTGTAAACCATTGGGAGTTTTGGAAATCAACACCAAATCATCAGCGTAAAATAAACAAGGAATCAGATGAAGACCTAATTTAGGAGCATCCGTCAACAAGTGCAAGAGATCTTTAAATAAAAAATAAAAAAAATAAAGAGGGCTGAGGCAAGGATACATCCCTGCTTCAGCCCTTTATGAGCGGGAATTTGTTCTGATAGTAAACCATCAAAGAATAGCCGAGCTTGTACCGACGTGTCTGTATGAAACATTAAAACAAGAAAAGATGGCAAGTTTGCCGTTCTTAATTTGGTGAACAAAAGTGGTCTTGAAACAGAATCGAAAGCTGCTCGAAAATCTATAAAAGCAAAATAAAGTGACTGTTTTTGTATCAGAGCTTGTACTTGAATAACTAATTATCAGGTTGACCGGGGTGCCCAAGCGTGAGACAAATCCTTTTTGATACGGATCTCGACAACAGGAGTCCAGGGACCACCTATTGAACTGAATGAAACATGTAATTATTTTGCTTGGGGCATCCAATTGCACATCTCCTTTCTTGTAAATTGGTATCACAATTGATATAAGCCATGATTTGGGTAACAGTGTTTAATTTGTTGAAAAATTTCATATAGAATGGCAGCCCATGCGCTCGGATATTCCTTGAACATACTATTGCTTAATCCGTCAGGCCCTGGAGCAGTGGCGTAACAAGCCCTGGGGGCCCCCCGCAAGACATGTTGAGGGCCCCCCCACCCCCAACTCGGCAAGAAATCACAAGTCGCGCCACACTCTGGGCCGCCTTAGATTACCACGCTTGCACAATATGCACAAACGTGTTGCTGAAGGGGTATGCCACACACTGCACTAGGAGAAAGATATAAATATGTGTTTTAATACAATATACAGCACACATTCTGAGAAAAATTGACTAAAAAGCCACAGTGTTTGCTATTGTTGTGTATGGTAACAGCAATCCAAAACATGCAAGTCACCAACAGTGCACATGAACATTAATGCTTTGCTATTAAAATGCCATGCCACGATAAAAACATGTCCAACTGGCTGCACAATGTAGACTAGTGTAGACACAATAACATTAAGACATACCTAGACTGGTTGCACCAAAATGCCAGTTGAAGCAATAAGACTCAAGAAGAGAGCACACATTCAAGCCTGCGTCTCTACGGCTTCTAACACAGTCAAACTCTTTAAAATCTGCAAGGAACTGGCCAATCCTGTTGCAGTTTCTACCTCTCCTGTTCCCTCAACAGGCCCTCTGTACGGCTTTGGCCTCTCGCTTCTCCGCTAAAACGCAGGACATCCTGTCCACTATCTTCTCTTCCTCTCCCTCTTCCACTCTCGGCCCCCTTTGGCCATCTCTCATTTTCCTCCTCTTTCTCTCTAACACCTGACAAAGTCCCATCTATGGAAGTGTCATCGAAACCGGTGCTCGCCTGCTCCTCCAGGACCATTGAGGACCACATTGACACGTTCCAGCCTTGGCCGATTTTTGTAATCATTCTTTTGCCACTGGAACTTCCCCTCTCCCAAATTCTTGGAAAAGCTGGCCAACTGCCAGCTTACACTCCACACTGAATATGTTGGTTGTCTCCATAACCATCAGTCCGGTTTAAGAGCTGCCAGAGGCACGGAAATTGCTCTCCTGAACACCTGTGAAGTTCTGATCTCCAACCTAGATTCCAGCATTCTTTCTGTCCTCATCCTGGAACTTTCCTCTGCTTTCGACACAGTCAACCACACCATCCTGATCAATTGACTGAGAACCTGGGCATCATGGATCAGGCCCTGGAGTGGCTGACCACCTTCTTGGACCGCCCCTCCCAGGTCCAACTTTGTCCCTTTCACTCCGCCACCTCTCTCTACATGTGGCGCTCTCCAGGGCTCCATCCTCTCACCCTGGTTTTTCAACCTCTACTTGGCCCTTTCGACCCACCTGATCTCTACCTTCTCTTCTAACTTACAGTGTTATGCGGATGACACTCCGCGTTCCTTCAGGCACCCCACAACCTACTCCTTGTCAAAAGAGAAATCATATTGTGCCTCATATTGCAATAAATATATTAATATTGGCCTACGCCAAGCTGCTCGAAAGTAAGCCGCCATTTTAGGTCAAACCGCCATTTTAGGATTCGCTTTGTAAAAGTCACCCTGTGAGTTAAAATGGTGAACAATGTAATTCCAGAATACAACATGGCCGTCTTGACCTCTGTACATAGCTAATATGTAACTTGCCTGCAGGCCACTTGTTGAGGTCGTGAACCTCCTTCGTTGACCTGTGTGTAGAAGGATTACTAGTGCAATGAAACTAATCCACGAGCATATGTTGAAACAATGTATTCAAATACTGAACGTAGAACATCTGTTTAACTACATTGTATTCATGTTTGAGAAGGCCTGCATGGAAAATCTTAGAATACAGTTATTGCATAGGCTTGTTGAGACATGTATTAAAGGCAAAACCAGTTATATGCGGTTGTTCGAGACTTGGCACGAACCCTAGATCGGTGATGTATTAAGTGGAATATTAACCCGAAGTGGGGCTGGACATTGTGCCCACCAAGTGTATAAAAAGCGAGTGCATTCTAATGTACGTCTCTCACTGCACACTGAACCACGCTGGAGTTTGTTGTGTTGTACTGAGGGACGATAGCTATCTGACTTTGCTCTGTTTTTGTAACTGGATTCAGTATAATATAAAGTACTTTGTATGTTCCTTTGTAACCCGTGTTCGGTGTATTTCCTTTTGGGGTACTCAGCCTCGATATTTTGATTTTGTTTTCACATCCTCTCTCACTCATTTCTGGTGTGAATTTCAACTCCATTCTCTTTCTCTCCTCACATCTCGGACGTCGCCAAGAAATCCCACTACCAACTGCACTGCCTCAAAGGGACTCAATTTCTCACTTTCCCCCAGAAGCTCACTGTCTCCAGAGCGCTGGGTCTCTCTAGGCTGGACTACTGCAACTGCCACTTTCTCAATCTGCCTTCCTCTACTCTCCACCCTCTGCAACTAATCCAGAACAGGACTGCGAGAATTATCCTTGGCCTCAAGCCCAGGGACTGCATCTCTCCAGCCATGAAATCTCTCCACTGGCTCTCGGTGGCTGCAAGGAAACACTTGTGTACGAGCGCGATAGAAATAAAATATCAATCAATCAAGTTCAAGACCCTTTTCATTGTCCACAAGGCTTTCTGGGGCTGGTATCTGCACTACATCCAATGCTATCTTCCAAAATACCTTCCTTCTCGAGCCCTAGGGGTTAGATACTGCTCCAGGCAGAGAGTGGAGGGAGGTAGATCCTTCTCCCCTGCAGGTGCCTCCCTCTGAAATGGCCTCCCTGACCCTCCCAAACTTGAGCCGGACCACCTGAAGTTCCGGAAGCAGCTCAAAACTTTCCTCTTCTCTGCTTTCTCTCTCTCCCTCCCCTGCTGACCTATCTGTCCGCTGTACCAACTGGTTGTTTGGCTACCCTCTGTCTCACTGAGTCCAGGCTCTTTCTTGATCAGTCACCCTTGCACTGCCTCCAGGCCTACCACATATTTAGGGGCCGTAACTGTAACCCTACAGTCCCTCGCTACCCTGGCGGCACTTACTCAGAGCATTGCTGCCCTGTTTACCCCTCCCCTCTCCCTTGCACTCCCCCCCCTCCCTTTCCCCTTTCACTTCTCGTTCTCGCACGATCTGAATGACACAAGGCTTATTAAGATCATTTGTCTTGTCCTCCCTCGGTTTTCCTCGTCTTGTGTCTAAAAACACTTCTGTACAGGTGCGTTATATATGACTTATCATAGTGCGTTATATATGACTTATCATATCATAACATATCATTTTATCACAGATGCCCAGAAAAATATACAGTGCCGCAGTAAGAAACGGTTAGACTGGCAGAACCCAAATGCCAGTCTAGCCAGGTAATTACACTTAGCAGGACTGCTTTATCAGAAATGCCCAGTTAAAAAAAGTCATACCAAACTGAGGAATGACTAGACTGGCTGCACCAAAATGCCTCTAGCCACTAATACCACATATCATGCCTGCTTAGCATGGACATGGATGACCATTATGATTTATTGCACAACCTCACCCCCCCCACACATCCCTTCTCCCTCCCATCCCCTACCCTAACCTCCAAAATCAGCTCAATGGCTCAGAATTACCTCTACGTCCCTCTTCCTTGTCCCAGTGCTTACTTATGAGACTCCTTGCCTCACTGGTAAGTACTGGAGGAAGAGTGGGACTAGGAGTAATGAAGATTACAGGTAGCCATGTCAGGCATTACCTTCATGTACCTCTACCTTATCCCAGTACGTGTGTATGAGGCATAGTGCCTCATACACAAGTACTGCCTCATACACAAGTACTGGGATGAGGAAGAATAGGGCTAGGAGTAATGAAGATTACCAATAAGTAATCAAGGCATTAAAACACAAGTAGTGGTGCAACACCATTGAGTTGACTGGGCTTCAGCACACCCCCCCCCACTGAAAAAGTGGGCTATGTTGACTTGACCTGGTTGACCTTCAGAGCAGTTGCCGACAGAATAGAAGACAGATGTTAAACGGCACCTGGGTTTTGCCATTAAGAAGGTCCCAGCCCAGCAATTACTAATGTACATCATTTCATTGTTTTACCTGCATTCAAGAGCCACATTTTTTTTTAAAACTTTTATTTATTCATTCAGCTTGGCAACACAGATACAGGCGAGTAACAATAGAGCATTTGGAATCAAGACAGTGCAATCGGCACAAATTCATACAGTACATATAAACGGGGTACATAAAGGAAAGGGGATCGACATATGTACCCGGGGGACCCATAGAAGGTCGGAGCGAAGGTAGATGAAAGACAGCTCAGGGACCAAAGAAGGTTGAGTTAGGAGAGGGAGCTGGGGATGCAGGATCTGAGTCGGTGTCAGTGGAGGACATGAATGAGCGGAACTTCAGCCAAGTGCCACATTTTTTAAGCAATTGAAATTGTGATGTGGGTTTAGTACTTGCATGCCAGGGGAGTGATTGGAAGGGTAGAGCGGAAACAGGAGACCAGTCATTCTCACAGCAGCCCATAAGTGGGTGTTTTCAGACCTTAAGGAGAGAGTTAAATGCTTGTAACATTGAGGCTGCACTAGAATAGTCTCATTAAAATGCGTAAAGAAGTTAGATGCCCACACACAAATAAGTTTGCACCTCCCCACCACACATGAAGTTAGCACTTTCCCAACATTTGAAAAGGTAGCCCCCCTGAAATGTAGGTTTTGTTGCGCTCCTGAACACAAGCACACACACCATTAACCATATATACACACGCACACCCAGCCACCCATATATTTAAGTGTGCACCCTTTCACCATACAGGCACACCCAGGCAGCCACCCACACAATGTGCATCCTTTCACCGTACATGCACACCCAGCCACCCACACGTGTGGACCCTTTCACCATACCCTCACACAGAAAGTCACCTATACATTTAAGTGTGTACACTTTCACCATACAGGCACACCCAGGCAGCCACCCATACATTTCAGTGTGCATCCTTTCACAGTACGCGCACACACGCATACCCAGCCACCCATACATTTGAGTGCACTCTTTCACCATACACTCGCACACGTCATGGGTTGAGGGGAGCCATACTTCAAAAATACATTGGGTCTCATTAGGACCCTGGCGGTGACGGTATGAACGCTGCCGGTAAGGTACTGGCACCGTTCATACCGTCCCGCCGCATTACGAGTTCTGCTCGCACGTTCCTGAAAGCCCGCCAGGTCTCACCTGGCGGGATGCGCAGCAGCCGCGAGCATAACTTGTAATTGCGCCGACACCCTTATGAACGGTGCCGGTGCAACCATGCTCCCCACCCCCATTCCACCCTATTGGGCAGAATGGGGATCGGGAGCCCGGCAATATCGCCACCCGCGAATGGGCAATTACTGGCCCATTCATCTTGTAATGGGCCAGTTATTGCCCAATCGCGGGAGGCGGTGCCGGTAGTGAGCATGGCAGTAGCCGTGCCTTCCATACAGGCACGGCTACCGCCATGCTCGTAATGAGGCCCATTGTTTCGTTTTGAAATCACTAACTTTATAAAGAAATTATTTCTGTTAAGGACTGAACCATAATGGAAATCATTTCTTTATGAAGGCAGAGTGACTTCAAAAATAAACTAACTATTTTTGAAGTTATAGGGCTTCCCCCGCCCTATGACATGGAGGCCTCCAACCTAGGGTCTTCATGTCATGGGGTGGGGGTAGCCACCAGACTTTTTGTATTCACTCTGCCTTCATAAAGAAATTATTTCTGTTACAGAAATAATGTCTTTAGAAATGCAGAGTAAATCCAAAAAGAAAATGTAAAAAAAAATAATTTTTTTATTCCATGTGGGGCCCCTTCCAGAACATGTGGTCGTGGGCCCCCCCGCACCGCAGGGGGGTGCGGGGGCCCTTGTTACGCAAGTGCCCTGGAGCTCTAGAACGGCTGCACTTCCCTATAAAGTAAATGATGTCCTCCTTAGTAATATGGAGATCAAAATTGATGGTGCTAGTTGTTAAAGAAATTCTTTTTTCCATTACGATGGAAGTACTGGGTAAAGCACATATATGTAAAAAGTGATTACACCACACCTGAGCCGTCACACCATTTATTTGCGTCGATTCTTGAGCAGTATTGGTTGTCTTGTTTAGTAGATTCCAAGTGGCTGCAGATGTCTTGGATGTAAGGGCACGCAACATACATTCTCCATGAGCTTTGCAACATTGAATCCAATTACGATATTGTTTTTTTAAAGACTTTAATGTTTGCAGTTGTTCGGGCTTGGCAGCTCTTCTGCTTTTACGATATTCAGTGCCCCCCACGCCCGTTTGATTCTGCTTGATGAATTAAAGGCAAAAATCTGCAAAGCTGTTACATAACGATCTGCCAGTGATCGGATTTCATTAAGTGAGTCTTGCTAGGTGAGGATACAATAATGGAGATGCTCCAGGTTGACTGTAGACCATAGGAAACTATTTGTGCCTGGGTTAATAAATAATTGACCGCAATACTGCTTCTTTAAGGGCAATATATCCAAGATTTTCCGGAACCATTTGAGCGTGATCATGTGGTGATCGCGACGGATTTGTTTAATCACTTCGAAATGCGTAGCATTATTGAAGGTAACTAGATACATATACATTAAGTCAACTATGGAGGATTGAGATCCCCTAAACCACGTTTCTTGCGGGGTCAGTCTCATGGAAGCTCACCATTTGCCAAGAATAGAGAGTGAACCTTCGTAAAATCACACCATTGATAAATCGATTGGTTATCTTGCAACCATTTGTTTTAAAAAAGGTGAAGGTTTCAATCACCTAGAAAAAAGATATCAGTGATAGTAGGTGTACATGCAATCAAAGACATAAGTGTGTTTAGATCATGAAAAAAACATTCATTTGTGATTTTAGAGTGATTCCAGTAAGCGTTAATACAAGTTAAAGAGGTGGAGCCCGGGCTGATCTTGACCAGTTGTGTATAATTATTAGGAGAGGCCAAGGCTTCACACTTGTAACCAGCTGCAATTTTTACTGCAACAAGGAGGCCAGAAGAAGGACGACCGTTGCCAGGTGTCAGGGCTTTCACTGTCTGATAACCATCCAATACCAGATTTTCTGCTAGCCACATCTCTTGAGGAGCAACAATATCAAAGTTGTTTAGACCATTCTGCAAATTGTTCATCAGATGTACATGCCCTCTAGTGTTGCAGCTGGCTAGCGAGATTATGATCTGTTGATTCGGGTCGAGTTATGTATGTGAAGAATTGTTAGATCTTGGTATAGGGGAATGATTTTGGTTAGCTGTCGGAGCTAATATTGAAAATCGATTGGATAGTGATGTCGAACTTCACAGCGATGGTAAATGGGTCAAAGGTCCCTTTAAGAGTCGAACATCTTGAGTCACAAATTTCAGGGACATATCTTGAAGTAGCTCAATACCAAGCTTAAAAAGGTCGTTTTTTGCTTTCCACAGGGTGTTGTAGATTACTCCCGATTGCATGAGTAGTCTAACCACAGACAGATCAGTAGGATGAATAAATTCACCTTGGTCTACATCTACAGAATAGACATCGTGCAAGCTTGAAACCTTGTCCAAAATGTTTAAAATGCTACCTCTGTTGAGATCATATGAAGGAAAAGAATCTGGTCTGCATTTCAACAAAAGTTGATGAAGTTGTGAATGTGCCTTGAGTTATTTGATTTTTGGACAATTAGTGGTTTCTCTGCTGCAGTAGTATTGGCGCTTTGTTGAAAATAGGGTGGAGAGACTTGTTTCACTGGGGGAATAAATGAAGGTTGCTGAAGATGAGGAGTTGGCCAAGCACTTGGTAAAAAGGTTGTGCACATGATTTCAGGCTTCTTAATCTCCGGCATATTTTGTGTCAACAAGAATTGATTAATTGATGTCTGAATTTCCCCTTGCCGTATTTCCAAGTTAGGTCGCTTTAATAGAGGTAGAAGTGGCAATTTAATTTCAGAGGATTGGGAAGGTATTGATTTCTCTGCCACTTCCGAATTAGCTTAGACGGGTCTATTCGCGTTGTCTTCATTTACAGCTTTTATCAACTCGTCCAACGGCTCATAGCTGATATCCTTATGGGCTTTGCTGACCCTTACCGGCTTGGATGCTATTTGTTTAGCCTTTTTGTGGGTTGTGGTGCACACTATCACGTTTTTGGATTCCTTACGTGAAATCGCAAGTAAAAATAGTTTTGTGCCTGATGACGTCGGCAATTGTGTTCATATTATAATTTTAGATTTATTAAGTTGTAAACTAGATTTATCGATTTTGTCCGTTTTGCAGTTGGCAAGGACTCAAAAATGTTATAAGATTTTGTAGAAGATTTTGACTAACAACTTAGAGCATTGGAAGCCTGCAGCATTTTTTCCCCTTGGGGTTCAGGGGTAACGAGGCGCATGTATTTGCATCCAATTTCAGCAGTTTAATGATGTGCTCAAAAGTTGGCAAGACACCTACACTTGGATGAAACGTCGGCCCTTCATGACTTGCAGCTAGTGTCAATTTCTGCAGTTTTGGATGTAAAAGAAGGTTGTCTTAAATTAAATGCTCCAAAAGGCAAGTGCATCTGCACACCCGATATAGCATCCACAGATTTCTTTTGGCGGGTAAATAGCTGTAAAAGATCGGTGCGTTTGTTGATTTTGGCATCCAAAACGTCAAAAAATTTAAATGATGATGATCATCTCGTCCATTCTTTACATGGAGCCCCGGGTTGCTGATGTAGGCAAAGACAGGCATTTCCACCTACTTATTCTCAGGAAGGTTCTCTCTTTTGTCCTCACTCATTTTCATCCTCCTGTTGTGGCCGCTCTTGTACTTAGTCGCTTAGACTATTGCAACTCCCTTTATCTATCCCCAACCTAAGGGACTCATCCAGCGGCTGCAACGGTTACAGAATATGGCTGCTCGGTTTGCCACTGGTTCCCCTCCAGTCCCAAGGGCCGGAATTATCTGTGTGCCAAGTTCTCACGCTATGTTCCATCGCGGCCTCTGCGGTCGGCATTAACTGGCCTACTTGTTGCTCCTGTCTTTCGCGTTCATGCTGTGGTGGGCGGGCCTTTTCTGTTGTTGCACCCCGACTCTGGAATGGCCTGCAGCCCCGTCTAAAACACTTTAATAACCACCTTGCCTTCAGAAAGGCTTTAAAAACATTTGTTCTAGTGCTGTTGCGGTGTGCATACTGATCCTCTCTCCTCCCCAGCATCAAGATGCCATTGGCGAATGTGCGCTTAATAAGTATGCATAACATAAGGTGATGTTGATGGCGTTCAGAGTTAATTCCATTAGAGGAGTTGCCTTGATTGTATGGGTAGTAATAGGGGTTTCAGGTTGAATTGATGCATGCACTGACTTACGAGGTGTTGGATATGAATAGGAGATAGGCAACATTGTTGAATTGTGTATTGATGGCTGGAACAGGAGTGGCGATTGTGAGAGATTATCCATTTCACAATTAGCTGCGGAGATCACTTCAGGAATTTCAGTTGAGATGTGTTGCGAGTCGCCTTGTGATGATACATTTATTGGAGAAGCTCTGTTAGAAGACACCAGATTATCAGCATCTATAGAAATGGAAACTACAGGCAAACAATGATCTACAATTTCAGAGGCAACCAAACTGGGCTGCGCTGTATCGTCAACTTGATATTTAGTTGTCAAGGGAGACAGCAAGTTTATCGGTATAGCCATAGCTGAGGTTGAAGTTTCAATAGGAGGCTCAGCTGTGCTCATGAAAATATTGCTTGTGGCCGAAGGTGTAGCAGGTGTGTTTTGCAGAGAGAAAGCAGCCAGGTTGCCATGGCACACATCGTTTCATTGGAAATTATCGGTGCATCGGAGAGTCGCGACGGCTGAATTCCTTGAGGTGAATAGAATCGGCGAATATCAGAACCACAAGTTTTCTTGTTGAGGGCAGTGGATGCCGCTATAATGGCTTTTCGCACTGCTATTTGAGAAGGTGCAAGTTTAAAAGACTCTGCTCTACAAGTAACAACGAGGTTTTCAGTTCATTCAACTGAGGCATGGTTATCTTAAGTACAACTATGTTGCACGTGTCGCAGGTTAAAGTGTGACCGTGTGTTAAAAATTTGCAGATAACTTTGATGAAGAAAACTGTAACGTGAGCTATAGAGAAGTGAACAACTTGAATTACGTATAATGTAGCAACAACAATTAATTGAGGGAACACAATTATATGTTGGTACAAATCACTTAAAGTGATAACACAAACCTTGCAATTAGAAGGCTGCTTACTACTCAGCAAAGCAGCCTTTTGTGGCACTTCCGGATGCAGTTTCTGGAAGCGAGGTATAGCTTCCACTAGGTCCAGAAGATCAAGGAGTTCAGAAAGACAGTGGGGCTCAAAGGCCCAAGGCCAGCATGTCACCTCACGTCAAGATATGAAGAACTGTTCAAAACCCTCTGTCAGAAGCCGATGTAATCGCAGGGATGGCTCAAAGGCACAATACACGGTGCCCACAACCACCACCCTGCAGTAGCCCCACACAGAGGTTAAGTAGTTCACCAAGAAAAAATATGAAATGCAGAGAATGGCAGTTCGAGCTGTGCCTGCAGCAGTCACTTCACTACAAGTTCCACAATGCAAGAATGGCTTTTGCTGAATCAAAGAAAAACAACGAGGCTCAAAGGTCCTTGGCCCACAGTCGCCTCACGTCAAAATATGGAGCTTCAGGAGCCAGCAGTGAGTAGGTAAGTAAGTTTCTACAAGGCTGCACTGCATATGACAGTGTCTCGTCTTCGGCAATCAAGTACAATCCGTTACTTCACCTCGGTTTTGCTCGGCTGTTTCCAGTCTGCTGGTGATTATTGCTGGAATCCTCTGGTGCCGTCGTTACCATAAAACGAGGAGCACATTTTCAAGGCTTTCTTTCAGTTTTCAGCAAAACATTTATAAAAGGTCTATAAGCAACTCCTGCGCCGTATGCATGTTCTGATAGTACTGAAAGAACGTTACAAGGGGTAAGTAACTTGTTCTTCGAATGGATTGTGTCCTACCATGTATTCCCTCATCTTTTGATAGACTCCCAATGCAGTGTCAGTTTTGGCATAGGGAGTACGAATTTTGAAATCAAGTGTTGTCATGAACCGAATGAAGGACTGTTGGGGAGAATTCTCAGAAATGTGCTAATTCCCTCTACCTTAGAGACCCCCAGCAACTTTGCTGGATTTTGAGGACTTGATTTTTTTTTTTTAAATGGAGAGCAAGACTCTTTTTTCCACTCTCTCATGTATTTTCATGTGATTTTGCACTCTGATTCTTTTGGTTGTGGAGTCTGATAAACTACACAGGCATCATCTTTTACATGGTGTCACACAGCACCTTCAGTGCAGTGACACAGGGAAGTCTTCCAGAATTTCCAAAGGTTTAAATACCTTCTCTTGGGTAAACTACTGTTTCCAGGAGCAGTAAAGTGAAATTGACTTACATTTGTAACTTTCTAGACCCAGCACACACTATCTTACAATAGGGTGCTGGAGGGTTTACTTAGTATCCTCTTGTGTAGCTTCTCATGTAACATTTTTATGTTACCCTTTCCTCGATGAATGGCTGGTGGCAGTGGTTTAATTTTAGCTACCGCGGTGTGCATTTACCGCGGGCTGCGTTCGCAGCTGCAGTAAAGCACCCAAGAGAGCAATTTTTGTCAAAATGGCACCGGTCGTCTTTTTTCGCCATTTCTTTGTGTAAAGGTCCTTCTTGAGATTTACTTTAGACGCTAAACCAGGTTTGGTGCCTTTGTTCGTTTTGCCTTTGGCGGAATTCATGAGTGAAGCCCGCCTCTGGCTCCAGGGTGTCTGGCGGGGTCAGGAAGTGAGGGAGGTGCCCGAATGTCCCTGTGCTTCGTCTCCTAGGAGAGCAAAATCCACTCTGTGGCGATTGGCCCCGGCAAGGACAGCCACCCTGCTTGGTGACTGACAGCTAGGCTGGAATGAATGGGAGAAACCTGCATAAAAAGGTCAGGCTTTTTGGCTTGAAAGGCAGAGTCGAACACTGGACGAAGGAATACGAAGAAGAACTTTAAGAAGACGCCTGCTGCAACTCCTGGACCGTTGGTTTGCCCGGTGAAGCCCTGCTGCTGTGCTGAAACTCCAAATGCATATAGACTGAGAAGCCCCTGCAAGGACGACGTCTCCCGCTGAGTTGGTGGGACGAACCAACTCCAAAGTAAGCCACCTGTGCATCCTCTCGGAGCTGGTTGAAATTCCTCTGCAGTTGCTGCTGGAGCCGAATAGCCAGGGAGAGGACCACCATATTGTGTGCGTTGCTTTTAAGCTGGCCAAGAGCTCCAGGAATATCCTCTGGACTTCCAGGAAGCAGGACTGACCGAGCCTTAGCCACATCAACAGAGTGCGGGACCCCATATGCAAAGAAAGCCCATCTCGACAGCCAGGAACTGCAGTGTTGCTATTTACAGTAGACACGAGGAGCTTCAACACCGAAGTGCCACTTGTTTGAAGATTGCAGGTGGCGGTCGGTGACCGTCCCATTGCAGTGCAGGGGTCCCCAGACGTCCTCCCTCTTGTCCTGACGACTTAGGCCCAGGAACACCAGGATCTGCAGAGCTGCACAGGAATTGAAGTCGTCTGCTGCCCTTTTTCTTCAACCTAAAGGTACTGTACAGTCTAAGAGAACTTACCTCTTGTTGTGTAACTGCACTTGTTCTCGGTTGGTGAGTGTGTCCAGCAAAAGGATCGAAAACAAAAGGATCGAATTCAATAGTTGAGTCAAAAGGACCGAAATAAAGGTCAAATACCTTTCAAATGTATTTTTTTTTGGTTTCCATTTAGGATTTTTAAAAAAAGTTTTTTATACCAAAAACAGCGGTTTGGAGGGGACCGAAGTCTCCCTCCAGCCCCGCCAAAAAGAAGACAACTTTTTTTTCTCAGTCCTTTTGACTCGAAACTTTTGCATTTCGATCCTTTGTATTCAATCCTTTCACCTATAACCGCTGGTGAGACCTGTTGCGATTACTCTGTAGAGTTGCTGATAGCTTCTTTACTTCACAAGTCTAAACAGCTTGTGGCCCTGCTTTGAATTCTTCTTTTCTACAAAGACTTATTGTGCAAGCTTTACTTACCTGCAAGAAGTGCTTCAGCTCACCTAGACTTTTGCCCAATTGACTTTGGCCTAGCCTGGCACCATGAATGACTCTACTTCCCTCCGACATTGTGTTTTTTTCTTCCTTACAGGAAGGGGTTACCTAACTTTGCATTGGGGGTTACCAAAAGTACTTACTTGCTTCAGAATATTTGTGTGATCTCTTGTTCTGGTCTAATAACCTTTTTCTTTGCCAAACTCTTAGGTCTGATTCTAAATGCAAACATGGGTATATTAATGTCCACAGTGTCCTAGTTACTAAAGTCATCTGAGGGTGTAGGAAGTGTCTGTGTGCCACTCCAAAAGGGTGGGTACTTTTTTTTTAGAAATATTGAGTGCGGATTTTGGAGTGTAGCTATGTGTTACTATTATATTGCCCCCTTCTGAAGAAGGCTTACTCTGACTGTTAAATTAATAATTGTTTAATGAAGAAACCTTGTGTGTAAGAGTTTATTTGAATACTTGTGTTTGGGAGAATTCTCAGAAATGTGCCAATTCCCTTCACCTTGGAGACCCCAAGCAACTTTGCTGGATTTTGAGGACTTGATTTTTTACTCAAAGAGAGTGTGGTCCTTTTTTCCCCCACTCATGTATTTTGATGCGTGTTTTACCCTTGTTTATCTTTGGTTATGGAGTTTTGGACAACTCCATAGACATCTTTTCATGTGCGTCACACAGCACCCTGAGTGCAGTGGCACAGGGAAACCTTTCAAGGCTTTCACAAGGTTTAAATAGCTTCTCTGGGATAAACTACCGTTTCCCAGAGAAAGTAAAGTGAAATTGACTTTACTAGTCTTTTTAAATTCCTAGAACCAGCACACCCTATGTTACAATAGAGTGCTGGAGGGGTTACTTAGTATCCCCTATGTCTAGATACCCAAGTAGCAGTCAAATTATACCCTTTCCTCTCGAAATAGCTGGTGGCAGTGGTTGTACAACAAACTACCATGATTTTTTCCCCCGACTGCCAACACCAGTAGCGTTAAATCGCGGAAGCCATGTATTTCAAGATGGCATCTGAGCCCCTAAACAAACAGATCCCGGTCGTCTTTTTTCACCATTTCTTTGTGGAAAGGTCCTTCTAGAGTTTTGCTCTGTGCATCACACCAGGTTTGGTTCCTTTGTCCATTCGCCTTTGGTGGGCTTCAGGACTGAAGACCATCTCTGGCACCCGAGTGTCTGGGGTGGGCAGGAAGTGAGGGAGGTGCCCGAAACACCCTATGCTTAGTTTACTAGGAGACCCAAATGCACTCTTGTATGATTGGTTGGCTGACTGTCCGGCAAGGACAGCCACCCTGCTGGGTGAGTGACTGCTAGGCTGGAATAAATGGGAGAGAACTGAATAAAAGGCGAGTCTCTTGGCATGGAAGGCAGAGTAGACCACTGGAACGAAAAAAACGAAGACAAGCTTGAAGAGGACGGCTGCTGCAACTCCTGGACCATTGGTTTGCCCGGTGAAGCCCTGCGGCAGGTCCGAACCGCTACGTTCATCTCGACAGTGAAGCCATGCAAGGACGACTTCTCCCTTTGAGTTGGTGTGACCAATCAACTCGACACCAAGCCACCTGGATACAATTCTCAGAGCTGGTTGTATTTTCCTCAGAGTGCTGCAGGAAATCGAATAACCAGGGAGAGGGACACCAGTTTGTGTGCTTTACTACAGTTACCGGAATTGAAGATTTGCCAGTGCCAGCTTTTTGCCCAGTCCCAGTGCAGGAGTCCCCGACGTTCTCCCTCTTGTCCCCACGACTGAGGCACATGAACAGCAAGATCTGCAGGAACTGCCAGGACCAGAAGTCTTCAGCTGCATTTTTTTCATTTGTAAGGTACTGTGAAACGAGACAGAGTACTTACCTCTCGTGGTGAAAGTGCTTGAAACTTTCGCAACTAGCAGGCCTAATCAGCTTGTGACCCACCATATAATTCTATTTACAAACTACTTCTGATAACTTCTACTGAGACTTTACCGTTTAGTTACCAGAATTGTTTTATCCTATCCAAGACTTTACCCCATTGACTTTGGCCTAGCCTACTGAATTGACTCTTCTGGTGAACTCAAAGAATCTGCGCTGTCTAAGAATAATTGTAATCCTTTTATGTTCGGAATCTATTCCTTTTTGCTCCTCCTTCAAAGTATTCTGAATGCCATTTTGCTCCTCCTTCAAAGTAGTCTGAATGCCTCAGAAACTTTGAGTATAGTATTGACGTATATTTGTGTATGATATCCAATTGCCTCCATCTAGTGAATGTTTTATAACTGACTGTTGAATAAATTAATGTGTTTAACTAAGAAACCTTGAGTGTAAGAGTTTATTTGAACACCTATGATTGTAAACCTCTGTGTAACATCATTACAGCTCACATTCCCAGATAAGCCTGGCTGCTCAGCTCTGCTACCAAAAACTGTAGTACAGACTTCTACCAAAGGTTGGTTTTGCTTACACCTGTAGTCATAGTTGTGTGGAGTGGTCCCAAAGTGTACTGCATACAAACTCTGCCTAACAACTGCCACAGTGAATCTCTGTGCAACTCCCCACCAGCTCACATTGACCGCTCTTGAGATAAGCCTGGCTGCTCAACATGCTACCAACCTGTGTAGTACAGACTTATACCAAAGGTTGGGTTCCTATTGCCAGGAGATCAGGGTTGTTGTAGTGCACCCACAGGGTACTGCATACAATCTTGCCTAACACTGTCCTAACAAGGAGGGCATCAGTAGAAGTCCCTCTGACCACAGAAATCTGTCAAACCCTAAAAATGTAAATAAAAATAGAAACTCAGGAGAAAAACAAAAGCATTTCCAGAGTACCATAAAATGGGACCGCAGCACCCACAAAAATGGAAATCTGCTATAACATTTACTAAAACTAACCAGTATATTTTCAGTGTGGGCCTCTGTTTTGTGTGTGCTTACGAGTTGACAAACTGTACTTTATGCCAAAATTTCTCTCCTCCAAGAGTAAAATCTGACCGACTTGCTGCACTATTAATGTGAGGAAGGAGTAACTTGGTGGACACCACTGCCATTCTTTTTTTTTAAAAAGCTTTGTCACTTCGAATTTCCTCAACAGTTGTGTGCACCATCCAACATAAGCTGCACCGTTATCAATGGGTCTGTGAAATGTTCTGAGGCCCAAGACTGGTGACTGGATTATATCAAAAGAAATCATTTTCTGAAGAAAGCATCGCAATTAGAAATGATCATGCAATGTGCAATACGAGACTCTTCTCAGAACAGCTTTTTGATAGCACTTACCTTGTTGAGTAGATTTATCTTGGTAACTGTGTTGGTGGCCTCTCCAGAGTGTTTCACCAGTAGAGCAATAAGCCGAACAAATGCATCCAGATTGTGATAACACTTAGCCCGGATCATGGTGGGATTGGCTGCTGGGTTGTGCTGCTGTTCCGCCTGAGCTCGATAGCTTATTTCCACACACATTTCAGTACAGAGCCGGAAGAATCTTGTGATGAGGTCATCAGTCTTTAAAATTCCTTGCTGGTGCATCTGAGGGGAACAGTGAGGGTGTTGAGGATTGAATGAAGAATTGAGACGTTATATTTATCTGCTGTCACAGGATGCCAAATGTATAGTAATGTTTAAACAAAGTAATTTATCCTGACAAAAAAAGGAAGTAGTAAACAGACCTCCAATGTAAAGACTGCGATAATCACTTCTAAGCATTCCCTTAGCCATCTTTTTTTATTTCTCAAACTCCTTCCCTGCCAATACACTCACTTTGTGAAGAATCTCAATATATATGCTAATGGTCAGCAGAAGGTTGGCATCCACCAAATCATGTTGTTTCCAACTAATTAACATTAGAAAGATATGCCCCACTCACTCTTTCCACATTGCCAAATCCTTGGCCATCTAGGTCATGAGCAAGCTAGACTACAGCAAAAGCTTCCTCGTCAATCGCCTGCAGTATTTGCCCTCATCTTGACAGTAATTAACTTAGATGCAAGCACTGCAATCCTCCAATTCATTCGCCCACTTGTCCTTACCAAAAACGATTTGTCATGCTGCAATGAGACTACACTTTTCAATGTAAGTCTCGAAGACAGTGCTTGGCATCCTATGCCGCAACTTGCCCAGATCACCCCCAATAGCCACAGATTCCCACACTGAGCATCAAAAACCACAGTTTCACAACCACCTCATGTTTCCCTTCAAGAAAAATGTATCCAAGTTCAGATCCTTAGAAATAGTTGCATCAATGATACGACTGACTTAGTTATGAGGGCTTGGGGATTTGGGGGGGCGGTGGGGTGGAGGGATTGAACGCTACGGATGGAACATGTTACTTACATGTAACTATTGTTTGCCAGCAAGGGTCTGGTATGGATTCACATACTCATGAATAGTCCCCGTCAGGCTGGGAATCCTCGGTAAAAGAATAAGGTTTGACTTTCACTTACAAACTGTACTTCTCCTCTAAACCAATCACTGTACTCTGGGTCAGACTGCCCCCAGTCAATGACTGCCCTCTCCCCAAGCATCTCCTCTGGCAGCCATCTTCAGATTTGGTAAGCACGTATAGTATCAGTATGACAAAGAGCCGCCGCAGAGGGGTAGGAGGGAGGATTCACTTCTGAATCCATGCAGGAGAAGACATGCATTACTTACTGTAAAAGCATTTCTGATTGTATCTGCTTACATTCACATGCTGTGCATATGGTCCGACATCCAATGGTAACCGCATAGTATTGCATCTCGTCTTTCGACATGTTGTACGGACAAAGCAGTTTCACTGGAGGAGATAGACATATCCATCAGATGAGCGAACCAGGGTTGGCGGGCCCACATGGGTGCCACCAGTATCATCATGACTGGTTCCTGGTGCATCTTATGCACTATCTTGTTGTGAAGGGGAGTCGGGGGGGCTTGGATGAATCAGGGGCGGGGGAAGTGTAAACAAATTTCCCGGACCATGTTTTCCAGAGTCCGTTCCCCTTGGAACGGTTCTGGGGGTACCTGGAGGCGTAATCTTGGCATTAAGCATTCCCCAGAGTTGCGAACAAATCGATCTCTGGGAAGCCCCATTCTGCGAAAACGTTGTAGACGATGTCTTTGTGTAATCACCAGTCGTACTCCATGGGCAACGGGAAATCTCTGCTGAATAAGTCTGCTAGAAAATTGAGTTCCCCTGGAACATGTGATAACAGGAACATGTGTTTGAGAGCCCACTTCCAAATGTTCTCTGACAGTTTTGGACAGCTCTGGAGAGTGAGTGCCCCCTTGTTTTTTCAGATAGTACATGGCTGTGGTGCTGTCTGGGGATCAGTACCGTCTTTCCCTGCAGTTGTGTCAGGAAAGCTTTTAGTGCTTTGAACACTGCCAACAATTCCAACAGGTTTATGTGGTTGGATGCTATGTCTGACTCTGTGCGCTGTCTGTTGAAGCAGGTGAGGTCCCCACCCTGTGAGAGACGCGTCTGTAGTTACGAGTGGCTTCCATTGTGGGGGTGGTGAAGGATTTCCCCTTAAAGAGGTTGTCCCTCGACCACCACTGCAGCGAGATAACTACGGCTGACGAGACAACCACTAGATCGTCCCATTGTCTGCTGGCCTGACACCACTGGCAGTTGAGCCACTCCTGCATTGGGCGCAAGCGCGAGGAACCAAGTACATACATGACGCCATTATTCACCTCTCGACTGGCTACATACTGAGAAAACAGCATGTTTTGGACCCTCTCGTTGGAGGGGGAAGATGAGGCCGTCCTTCGTTCGAATTAGAGCCCCTAGGAACTGCTTGGCTTGACTGGGGTCTAGGCTGGATTTTTCTCATTGATGGAGTATCCCAGACTGAATAAAAGATTCATGGTCTTTTGGGTATTTGACAGACAGGTTTCGTAAGAGTCCCCTGTAATGAGCCAGTCGTCGAGGTAAGGATAGACTGGGATGGATTGCCCGCGCAGATGTGCTGCTGCCACTGCTAGCACCTTTGTAAGTACCCTTGGTGCAGATGCGATGCCGAAGGGTAGTACCTTGAACTGATGATGCTTGTCTTGTATCAAAAATCGGAGGTATTTTCTGTGTGCTGGCAACATTGAAATATGAAAGTATGCGTCTTTCATGTCCAGTGTTGCCATGTAATCCCCCCTGTGATAGCAGGGGAATTAATTCCCGCAGAGTGACCATGCAGAACTTTTGTGGCTATACAAATTTACAGAGCTAATACAGGGCGCATGGTTAGATCCTTTTTGGGTACAAGGAAGTACATTGAATAAATACCTTCTTTTACCTGTGACAGGGGTACAACTTCTATGGCTCCCTTTTCTTGTAGTGTCTCGACTTACTGAAGAAGGATGCGAAGATGGTCTGGTGTCAGACTTGCTCGTGGAGGTCTGAATGTTGGGGACCAGTTGAACTCTATACAGTACCTGTGGACCACGGTCTTTAGCACCCACTGGTCTGTAGTTATCCGATCCCATGCCTGAAGGAACGATGTTAGCCGGCCCCCGACCGTGGAGGCATGGGAGGGTACGCAAATCTTCTGGTCATTTTGACCCTGAGGCCGGGGAGCTTCTGGGGGTAGAGTTCCATCCCCTTCCTTTCCCACGACGCTGACTCCTCTGGGGATACGGGGTGGTGTATCCGCTGGTTCCCTGTGGAGAGGTCCAATTGTTTCCCGAGGAGTACTGTGGTTGAGGGAAGCATTGGCCACGAAAAAGCAGTCTGGACCCAGATCCTCGTTTTGTAGAGGGTCTTTCTGTAATTTGGTCTAGTGTTTTCAGGGTGTCGCACTCCTTTTTTGCGGTCTCAAGGTCCTTGTTGACCGCTTTCCCAGACAGGTTGGATTCTTCCACAGGTTTATCAGTGACGCTTGCGTCTCTGGCTTGAACCCGAGTTCCTTAGCCATATATGTTTCTTCAGGAGTGTGCCCTGAGCCAGAGATCGACCAGCTGTTTCGGCGGAATCCAAAGTGTTTTTAAGTATGCTTTGGTTTACTTGTCTGCCTTCAGTCACTGTGGCCAGGAGACTAATTCGTAGTGGCTCGGAAACCTCCTGTAGGCCTTCTTGTAGCAAGGCCCACTGAGCGTCCGCGTAGCTGGCCAATAAGGTGGTATTGTTGGCAATACGTGTTGTAAAAGCTGCTGCGGCTGTGACCCTTTTCTCAAGGGCGTAATGTATTTTTCCTTCTTGATCCGGGGGTGCCACGCCGGTTGACAGAGGGACTCCTGCCCTTTTTCTTGTAGTGGTCACCACCAGAGAGTCTGTGGTGGAGTGACCTCTGATATAAAGGGGGTCTGAGGGAGAAGGACGAAAGAGCTTTACTATCCTCGGATTTACACCTCTTGTAAGAGCAGGTGTTGATAAGGAGGGAGCCAGACGTTTAATTGAATTGAGGAGAGGAATAGCCTGGTTGGCCGGTGGCTTCTCTGAGGATGTCCTCCAATAAGTCTGCTTCATCCGCGGTGATTTTGAAGTGTTCAGCTGCTTTGTGCAACATGACATTAAAAGTCAATTGATCATCCACTGGCGAGGGTTGTCTAGTGGGCGTGTTCTGGGGGGGAATCCAAACACAGGGCATCAGGATCTGGAAATTGCCATGGCTGAGGGTCACCCATATCCGGGTCTCCCCCCCCCCACCCCTCTATGGGATCATGCATGTCCTCAGGATTGTTGAAATGATCTTCCTCCCGAGAGTCTGCAGGAGTCTCTTCCTCAGTGAGGTCATAGTTGTATATATCCTCTTCCTGAGAGGGGTCAAAGAGCCTTGGAAATTTTGCTATAGGGTCCTAAGGGCTCTCCTCTTGTGGTCTTCTGGGCGTGGTTTGCTCTGAACGGGTAACAAACCTGTCCAGTCCCCCCATATAATTTTCAAACTTCTATCTAGTCCATACAGAAGACCTAGAATGGTCTAGAGGTGGAAAAGGGTCTTGAAAATGTTCTTCTGTCGTAAAACGTTGAGATTTCTGTCTCAACGTTGAAGACATGATCTATGATATGATACATTTTATTTATATCGCGCTCATACACAGGTGTTTCAGAGCGCGACAAGGCAAAGGGAGGGGAACAGTGGAGAGAACAAACAATAATCTCACTAGGCCCAGTGACATTGAGAATGCGCAAGTGCGTGGGGAAGAGAAAAGGGGGAAGTGCAAGCGAAGGGGGAGAAATTGGAAAGTGCAGAACATAAGAGAGGACAAGATAAATAGTAAGTGGATAAATAAATACGGTGACTCAAAAAAGTGGTAGTGCAGCCTGTGAGGGCCAAGTGCACGGTTAGTCAGATAGGGAGTAACTGATCAGTGCAGACAGAGTGGGGGGGACCTGCATGGGTACAGATACAGGCCCCAGTGCAAGGGGTGCCAAGGGGGCAGTGCAGGAGGGTGGTAGGGTGAGCAGGTACCTGGGCCCAAAGGGCAGAGGTTGGCCAGGTGCGGCATTGCTGAGGAAGAAAGCAGATCAGCAGGGGAGAAGAGGGGCAAAGTCAGAGGCGAAGAGGAAGGTCTTGAGAAGCTTCCGGAACCGTAGATTGTTCTCCTCAAGTTTCAAAGTGGCAGGTAGGCAGTTCCAGAGGGAAGCCCCCGCAGAAGACAAAGATCTACCACCAGCTCGTTTCTTAGAAAAACGACTGACCCTGAGGGAGTTAGAGGCAGAGCAGGGGAGGTATTTACAGAGGGATAGTTGAAGGTAATGTGGACCCAGCCTTGTGGAAAATGCAAAGGGTTTTAAATTTAATCCTTGCAGCCACAGGGAGCCAATGAAGGGATTTCAGAGCTGGAGAGATACGATCTCAGGGCTTGAGGCCAAGTACAAGTCTGCAAGTTCTGTTCTGGATTAGTAGTAAAGGGCAGAGAGCGGAGGCAGGTAGATTTAGAAAGAGGTTGTTACAGTAGTCCAACCTAGGGAGAATCAGAGCTTAGGAGACGAGCAGCTTCTGAGGGAAGGAGAGGAAAGGAAGAGTGCCTTTAAGGAGGTGTAGTAAGAAGTTAACATTGTGGAGACATCAGAGATGTGTGCAGAGAAGGAAAGTGTGGAGTCAAAGATAACCCCCGAGGTTCTTAGCTTCACTGGTGGGGGCAGGAGGCGGGCCAAGGGAGGCCGGCCAGAGTGAGGGGAAAGGATGGAGTGGGTGTACCAATGAGGAGGATCTCAGTCTTGTTGGCGTTTAAACAAAGATCATTTGCGGCACACCAATTTTGAATGGCGATTAGGCAGTCCGGGATGATGGCGGAAGAGGAGGTGGCAGAGGGAAGCCTGAAAATGCGTTGGGTCTCGAGAGCATAGCACTGCAAATTTAAGCAGAAAATGGAAATGCAGTAGGCGAGAGTTTCCAGGTATTGATTGAAACGCCAGGGTGAGAGGTTTGACCCCTGGGGGACACCGCAGGTAGAGAGGGAGATAGAGGATAGGAAGGACCCAAGTTGGACCTGGGAGGGTCGATCTGAGAGAAACGAGGTCAGCAAGGCCAGAGCCTGATCGGTGATACCCAGGTTGTCACGGAGACGATTTAGCAGGGTGATATGGTTGACCGTGTCGAAAGCAGAGGAGAGATCAAGTTGGATGAGGACAGAGGGAATGTTCGAGTCAAGGTTGGAGAGCAGGTCTTCACGGACTCTGAAAACTCTTCCTGGGGGACCGACAGAGGGGGGCGCCCTTGTGCCTTTCTTTCGGCTTAGGGGAGGGTCCCGGTACTCCTCTTAGGCTATCCTTGGATCTCGACAGATCCTTGGCCTTTTGAGTAGGCCTCGACAAATCTCTAAACTACCGTCTATGTGAATCGGCAGAAACAATTCTCGCCAAGCGGTCAGCGATGTCCTCCGAAGACGGGAGGCGCATATCCTCGGCCTGCGATTGTGAAGGAGCCTTTTTTGGCACAGCCGGTGCCTCGTCTTCGGCGGCTGCCTTCTTTGGCAGTACCGGGGCCTCGTCTACGGCGAACGCCTTATTCAGCAGAGCCGGAAACCTTCTTGTGATGCATCTCGACGGAAACTGGGATTTTAGGAATATCGCCCTTTGTTCTTGATGGCCCGGTCGCTAGGCGCATATGCGGCTGCGGGGAGGGCTGCCAATCCCGACGGTCGGCGGGTGGCGCCGGAACTTCCGGTGTACCAGTTGGCACTGAAATCTTCTTAGACTTGGCTGAAGATTGACTTGGGGTTGTGTGCTTAGTGCTATGTAAATGTTCATCTATGTCGCCGGGGTGTACGTTCCCCATAGCAGTGCCTGAGCAGTGCCGGGCGGGGGACAGAGGATGCCGAGCGGGAACGCTCAGTCGAAAAGTGAACGATCTCCGGGTCGGAGGTCGGTCACTATTGCCGTCGTCACATTCGGTGGCTGCGGCAGCAGGGGGAAAACTCGGCCTTCGACATCTCGTGGGCCGCCCACCGCTTGACTTTGCGCTCCTTTAATGTCTGAGGATGGAGCAGATTACAAGCCGCGCAATCTACTTCATTGTGATCGATAGCCAAGCAACGGTTAAACCGTTTATGCTCATCTCTCCAGGAAAATTTGCCTTTGCAAATGGGACAAAAACTAAATGGAGTCCTCACCAAAGCTGAGGAGGAGTAACGTGACAAAGATCAAAAGGGAAAGAGGAAGGAAAGGGAAAGGAATTCTCAGATTGTACAGAAATGTCCACACTGACCCCACTCTCCCTACTGTGTAGGCCGGCAGAAGGCCTGGCCACATGGTCGGCAGCGCCGACTGGATCACTGTCCGTCGAAGTTCTGAAGGTTTTCGGCGGAGATCTGGAACAGCCGTCGAAAGAAGGGACGGAAGGGTGATCTTAAGTATTTTAATAACTATTTGACCAAAGGTCGAAGGGACAATAGGCAATGTCTCTCATGAGCTCCGCATAAGGCGATCAGTATGCTGGGCGGAAAAAACAATCTGAGGGACCTCGACGTGTGAGGAATCTTGGGTACACTACACGTCACGTAGGGATAGTGTTACAGGTACGCCCATGTCGACGTCCCCTTTCGATTCTCGAAAGACAAGAAGCAATACTCTGCGGTTACTACTGGATATCGGATCATATGCACAGCATGTGATTCTAAGCAGATTAACAAGCATTAGAACGATAGTTACAAGTAAGTAACTTGTTCCTGGTCTGGCATGTATTCACATATTCATTATTAATGAATACACAGCAGTACAATATTATACAACCACGGGAGGTGGAGAGGCTCAACATAAGCAATGAACTTTTACATCTGGAACAGAAACCCCAAGCAAACAGGTTGTGTAGCACTGCTTGGCCGACTCTTGACTCCTCCCTGGAATCCTTGTCGACACAGTAGTACTTCGTGAAGGTGTGTGCGGACCTCCACGTAGCAGCGCTGCGGATGTCCCGGTCTAGTACACGTCTGATGAACGCCATCATCGCAGCAATCACTCTGGTGGAGTGGGCTTGGCCGGGCAGCAGTCGATTCGCCAACCAATGATAGTGCGTGATGCAGCCGGAGAGCCACCTTGAGATGGAAGCCTTGGACAAGGCCTTCCCATGGTTCAGAGGAACAAAGTTCAAAAACAGTTGAGAAGTCTTCCGAAAACTTTCCGTGCATGCCATGTAGAACTTCAGGACACGAGCAATGTCCTGCGAGTGTAAGGCCCTTTCACCAGGTGACAAAGGCTTCAAAACGAACATAGGTAACACCAAAAGGCTTGTTGAGGTGGAATTCCGATGGAACCTTTGGCTTGAAGGATAGGTGCGTCCATAGCACCACACTCGAAAGCAGTTTTCCCACGAGAGGAACTTTAGAGGTGTCTGATGCATAGGCTCGAAGAGGGCTCCCATGAGCCTTGTCAGCACCACGTTGAGTTCCCAAGCCGGGGCAGGAGACTTCACCAGCGGGAAAGATTGAAACATTCCTTTGAGGAACTCCTTGACGAGACGGTGGGGCCACAGAGAAGGTGGTCCTGGAGACCTGGTGTAGCAGGAGATAGCCGCCAGATGCACCTTGATAGAGGCATGCCCAAGCCCCGCCTTGGCCAAGGACAACAAGCAGGAATAATCTGTGGGGTTGTGATCCTCAGAGGGTTGATCTTCTGCGACCGGCACCACGTAGCAAAACACTTCCACGTGTGACCGTAGCACTTAAGAGTCGAAGGCGTTCTGGCCTTGACAAGGACCTCCTTGCAGTCCACTTGTAACTCTCATTCTCCAAACTCTAGGTCTGCAAGAGCCAATCCCTCCGGTTCAGCGATCCAGAGTCGTGATGCAAGATTGCACCTCCTTCTCTGCTGAGCAGATCTGCGCCCACCGGCAGCTTGACCGGAGGCGACGCTGACAGGCTGAGAAGGTCCGGGTACCAAATTCACCTCGGCCACGCCTGGGGGATGAGTATCATCCTGCAACGGCACTGTTTGAGTTGATTGAGGACTTGCAGCAGAAGAGGCAGCCGAGGAAACTCAGGAACAGACAGTCAGACGTGAAAGGAGGATGTGTCCACCATGCTCATCGGCTGGTGGAACCTGCTGGCAAATTTCTGGCATTTGGAGTTCACCGCCATCACAAACAGATCGATCTGGGGTCTGCCCCAATCGATGACAATGCTGTCTGGCACTGCCGAAGTTCCCATTCGTGGCAGAAGTGCAACTCCCTGCTGAGGGAGTCAGCAATGGTTTTCTTGACTCCCGCCAGGTGGGAGGATATGAGAAACATCTCCTGGACGATGGCACAGTGCCACAACTTCTGCACATCTCTGGAGAGCACTGGGGATCGAGTGCCCCCCTGCTACCTGATGTAGAACATCAAACTGGACGCAAGGAAGAACTGGAGGGCCCAGAACACAGCCCGCAGAAACAGGATATTGATGTGGAGATCCTTCTCCTCTGGTAGCCACAGTCCACAGGCATGCAGATGTCCGGTACTTCCTTGTACGAGGGGTTTTGGAACCCTGTGGCCCGGGCGATGTTGGGGTGTACGCCTCACCATCCTATCGCTCGACGGAACTCCTCGGCGAGAGGGATCTTGTCCGTGAAGCTTCCCGACACTTGTATTCAGCGGGTGTCTAGGAACTCTTGAAGAGGACGCATCCGCAGCCTGCAGAGTCGAATCTGGGAGATCTATGACATCATGTCTTCCCTGCACTATGAAGCCTAGGAACTTTCGATGTTTGCTGTGAAAGGGGATGTGGAAGGAGGAATCCTCAAGATCCAACCAAGTCAAGAAGCCTCCTTCTTCCAGTTGGACGAGCATGTGCTGCAATGTGACCATCCTGAATTTTTGGGACTTGATGAATTTGTTGATATGCTGCAGGTTTAGGATGGGCCTCCAGCCCCCAGCTTCTTTCTGACCAAGTAGTATTTGGAGTAGACTCCGGAGCTCCCGAGTCATTTTGGAACTAGATCCATCGCCCCTTTCTTTAGCATGGAGCTGAGCAAAGTGCTGCTCCTGTCGGGCCACCGGGGGGATCCGCAGACACTTTTGCTGAAACTCCAGGGTATGTCCGTGGGCAAGAGCGTCCAGCATCATCTGTTGGTGGAGATCTTTTCCCAACTCGCTGACTAATCCATCAGCCAGCCTCCCACTGGGGTGCATGGGTGGGGCCGGACGTCCTGGCTAGTTCCGACCTGCTTCGGCATTTGCGTTCCACCTTGGGGGCGGCGACAGTGCTGACCAACTTCACTGAAAGCCTTGTGACGGCCTCTGTAGGCCTCCTGGGTCATGGACCGGGAGGCTTGACGGTACCACCAGGAGCTTCCACCAACGTTCTTCGTCGATCTGCCCCGACCTTCCGCCGGAGGCACGAAAGGAAGAGCAGTGCTGCTTTAGAGTGCCCAGTGCACGTGCCGTCTCCGTCTTGATGGCCTGCAAGGATTCGTCGACGCCGTTCCTGAGGAGGTTATCCCACTCGAAGGGCATGTCCAGCACTCATCTAGACCTCCTGGCGGAAATTGGTGGCCTTCAGCCAGCCTCGACAACGGAGGCAGACACCGTTCACCCATCTGTCAGACACCTGTGTCGACACTGTATAGGGCCACCGTGATGGCATGGTCCAAAACATTACCCCCTCATGGAGGAGTGTGATCGCCTCTACCCACATATCATTGGGCAGGAACTCCAGAATTGTGACCAGCTTGTACCATAGTTTCCGGTCGTACCCAGCCA
This sequence comes from Ambystoma mexicanum, assembly GCF_040938575.1. NCBI lineage: Eukaryota > Metazoa > Chordata > Amphibia > Caudata > Ambystomatidae > Ambystoma > Ambystoma mexicanum. The sequence goes on from NC_090921.1 coordinate 991,929,963, forward strand.
AGATCGCCAGTGCATTGGCTGCCTAGATGGTCGGTGCCGGAGTAGATGACCCTTCTCCCTATGGCGTCCACCTTCTTCCCTTCGCTGTCCGGAGAGACAGACAATGACGAGGGGTGAGACAATCTCTTCCTCGCAGCCACTGATACCATCGCGTCTGGTGACCGATGCGACCATAGGCACTTGGGTGCGGACTCCGGCACCCAGTACTTGGCCTCTAGCCTGTCCCGCACGGCCAGATTCATCAATAGTGCCGGCGGTGCCCCACCTGGACGAAGTTTGGGAGGGTCTTTCTTTTGGCCTCACACCTCTGGTAGATGAAACCTTCTTTCTTGGCCTCCTTGGTTGTAAGCTGGAAGAGGTTGGACGCTCTGGCGACCATGGCTAGGAAAAACTTCTTCATCCGGAGGGGTTGCCCTCGGCTGTGGTGATCCACCTGTTGTCGACCGTCGTTGCTGTGTCTGGGTCCCACAGGGGTGGAGGGCACCTGGTGCGGGTGTGGAGGCTGATGCAGAGGTGTTGGATGGCGTTTGCTCTTTCACTGGAGGCTGGTTGGATGCTACAAGGTCGCCGGAGTCTGCTGCATCCTTTTCTGGATTTCCGACACCTATGTGTGTAGGGTCGAAAGGATGTCCAGCGATACATCTCTTGGCGGAAACAAAGCAGTAGTCCTACTAGGCCTTGTGCCTTCATCCCCCACGTCCTCGTCTGGGTGGACTCCTGGGCCTCCTCGTTCAAGGAGGAAACATCTGTGTCTTGTGGCAGGCACGAGGCCTGCCCCCCCCCCCCCTCCTCCATCCCCTCATCTTGCCTCCTAAGGGGCTCAGCTACAGCATCCTTTTCCATTGTTTTCTCCTCCAGCCTTGGGACACCCTGGGAGTACTCGGTGATACCCTCACTAGGTCAGCCCCTTTGGCCTTGGTGAGAGCAGCCACCACCATTTAGATGATAGACTACTATCGTTCTTGCAACACCTGGGTTTTCTTGGGCAGGCCAACCGCCTTTTCCTACACCCTCGGATTCTGAGGCCTCTCCTGCCGTTTAGTAGGGTTGGGAGATTTCCTCTTTGCTGAGGAGCTGTATCGATAGCTTGAGATGGAGGCAGACAGTGAGGTTGATCGCGCCCTGGCCATTGTAGGATTGTTAGGGAGAATTCTCAAAAATTTACGAATTCCCTCCACCTTAGAGACTTGATTTTTTTTACCCTGGAGAGAGCGAGACCCTTTTTCCCCACTCCCTTGTGTATTTTCATGTGAATTTTGACACGCTTTCTCTCTTTTGGCTATGAAGTCTAACAAACTCCATCGGCATCACCTTTTACACTGTCATACAGCACCTTCAGTGAATTGGCACAGGGAAGCCTTTCAGATTTCCCAAGGTTTAAATACCTTCTCTGGGATAAACTACTGTTTCCCAGAGCAGTAAAGTGAAATTGACTTTTACTTCGCATTGTACTTGCTAGACCCAGTACATCCTATCTTACAATAGAGTGCTGGAGGTGTTACTTAGTATCCCCTGTCTAAATGCTCATGTAACATTTTTATGTTACCCTTTCCTCACAGAAAGGCTGGTGGCAGTGGTTTTGTTCCAAACTACCATGGTTTGCATTTAGCGCGGCTGTTTGCAGCTCTGGTAACGCTAACCCCGGGAGCCATCTTTTTCAAAATGGCGCAGAGCCATCTTTGACAAAATGGGCCCTGGTCTTTGTTTTTCGCCATATCTTTGTGTAACTGTCCTTCTAGAGAGTTTCTCTGCGTGCCAAACCAGGTTTGGTCTCTTTGTGCATTTCGCCTTTGGCTCGGTTTCTGAGTGAAACTCGCCTCTGGCTCCAGAGTGTCTGGGGTAGGCAGGAAGTGAGGGAGGTGCCAGAAACACTATGCTTAGTCTCCTAGGATACCCAAATGCACTCTGTGGTGATTGGCTGGCTGAGTGACAGCTACGCTGGAATGAATGGGAGAGAACTGAATAAAAGGTGTGTCTTTTGGCTTGGAAGGCAGAGCCGACCACTGGACGAAGGAACCAAAGAGCTTGAAGAGGACGCCTGCTGCAACTCCTGGATCGTTGGTTTGCCCGGTGAAGCCCTGCTGGAGTGCCAACATGCCAAGTTCGCATCGACAGAGAAGCCCCTGCAAGGACAGTTGGTGGGACCAATCAACTCCAAAGTAAGCCACCTGGACACCCATCTCGGAACTGCTTGAATTTCCTCGGAGTTGCTGCAGGAAAGCGTGCAGCCAGGGAGAGGGACACCACATTGTGTGTGTTACTTTTAAGCTGGCCTAAAGCTTTTGGAAGATCCTCTGGACTCCCACGAAGCAGGACTGTCCAAGCCTGAGCCCCATCAGCAGATTTCGGGATCTCAGAAGCAAGGACAGTCCACCTTGACAGCCAGGAACCGCGTTGTTGCCATTGTGGTAGCTGAAATGCAAAACAGCCACTGAAAGTGAAGTTTGCCGGTTGCAGGTTTTGGCAGTCCCAGTGCGGGAGTCCGCCAACATCCTCCCTCTTGTCCCCACAGCTGAGGCACAGGAACAGTGAGATCTGCAGAGCTCCACAGGAACAGAAGTCATCCACTGCATCTTTTCTTCTTTACCAAGGTACTGTAAAACAAGTCTAAGAGGACTTACCTCTTACTGTAGAAGTGCTTGTAACTTCCACAACTCACAAGCCTAATCAGCTTGTGGCCCGATATTTGAGTCTTCTTTTCATCAAATACTCCTAAGAACTTGTGCAAAGACTTTTCCATTTACTTACCAGAAGTGCTTCATCCTATCCAAGACTCTTGTCCATTGACTTTGGCCTATTGAATTGAATGACTTTTAGTGAACTCTAAAAGGAATAATTGTGATCTCTTGTGTTCTAGTAATCTTTGTCTTTTACCATTTTTTAAAAAGTGTTCTCAATGCCATGTTACTGAAGTCACCTTTGGTGTAGGTTGTTCTGTGGGCCATCCCAAATGGGTCTTTTCTGATTCAGAAACTCAGAGTGTACAGTATGACATGCATTACTTACTGTAAAAGCATTTCTGAAGATTGTATCTGCTTAGATTCACATGCTGTGCATATGGTCCGACATCCAGTGGTAACCGCGGAGTATTGCATCTCGTCTTTCGGGGGACCGAAAAGGGTCGGCGGCATAGGCGTGTCTGAAACACTATCCCTATTGTGACGCGTGTAGTACCCAAAATCCCTCACGCGCCGAGGTCCCTCCGATTGTATTTTTTCTGCCATGAGGGAGCTCAAGGCTATAGTGAGTGAGTACATGAAGCGAGAAAGTAGTAAGAAGTATATGTTCCTTCCACCCCGAGCGGGGAGGCAGGGAGGGCGCATGTGAATCTAAGCAGATACAATCATCAGAAATGCTTTTACGGTAAGTAATGCATGTCTTCTTATGCTTGTTAATCTGCTTATAATCACATGCTGTGCATAGACTAGCAAACAGTACCCGGAGTTGGAGGTGGGTTGTGAGAAGGAACAGTAGAAAAAAGATGTCTTAGTACTGCTTGTCCCACCTGAGAATCAGACCTAGAATGAGTGTCTAGGCAATAGTGTTTTGTAAAGGTGTGTACAGAACTCCAGGTTGCCGCTTTGCAAATGGACTCTAGGGGAACATTTGCAATGAATGCCATAGATGCCCCAGTGCCTCGAGTAGAATGTGCTCTAGGCTTGAAGGGCAGTTCTCTCTTTGCAATAGTGTAACATAGTGTGATGCATTTGACAATCCACTTTGATATTGCTGATTTAGAGACAAGGTCCCCTTCTCTACTAGCTGCCACTGAAACAAAAAATTGTTTAGTTTTCCTCAGTGGTTTAGTTCTATCCATGTAGAACATGACTGCCCTGCACACATCTAGTGTGTGAAGGCTTCTTTCGGCCATGTTAGTAGGTCTCTGGAAGAACGTGGGTAGTTCGATTGCCTGGTTCACATGGAACTTCGAAATAAATTTCGGCGCAAATCTGGGATGAGTGCGCAGAACTACTTTATCTTTGTGGACTGTAACAAAGGGGTCCAAGACCGAGAGGGCCTGTAGTTCGTTAACTCTTCTGATAGAAGTGATGGCTACTAGAAAGGCTGTCTTGTAAGTCAGGTCTTTCAGACTAGCTTTATGCATAGGCTCAAAAGGGGTCCCATGAGCCTAGTTAAAACCACATTTAGATCCCACCCAGGGGCTGGGTGAGTGATGGGGGGGGGGATACATTATTTTAACCCCTTCCATAAAGGCTTTAATCACAGGTATTTTCCACCACGACACCTTCTGCTGTGACGTGGTGTAGGTTGACAACACCGCTAGGTGAACCTTTAAGGAATTGAAGACTAACCCAGAGTCCAACAGATGGGTTAGATATAACACAATGTGTGAAGGCCAACAATCGGTGGGATTGACGCCTTTGGAACTGCACCAAATGACAAAACGTTTCCATTTGCTGGCATAGCAACAACATGTGTTAGGCTTTCTTGCCTCCCTCAGTATGTCCATGCATCTTTGAGGGAGTTGCAGATGTCCAAACTCTTTGACTTCAGGAGCCAGGCTGCTAAGTTCAGAGTTTGTGGGCATGGGTGCAGAGTCTCCCCCCTGTCCTGAGACAACATGTTGAACGGGCAGGGCAGCTTGACTGGTGTGGAGAGAGACATTTCCATCAGGTGCGCGAACCAGGGTAGGCGGGCCCACATGGGAGCCACCAGAATCATGGTGACTGGTTCCTGGTGCATCTTGTGCACTATCTTGTTCAGAAGGGGAGTCGGGGGGGGGGGGGGGGGGAAGCGTAAACAAATTTCCCCGACCAAGTTATCCAGAGACCGTTCCCCTTGGATCGGTTCTGGGGGTAACTGGAGGCGTAATCTGGGCATTGAGCGTTCTCCTGAGTAGCGAACAAGTCGATCTCTAGAAACCCCCATTCTGCGAAGACGTTGGGTACAATGTCTTCGTGCAGACGCCATTCGTACTCTTCTGGCAGAGGAAAATCTCTGCGGAGTACTTCTGCCAGAAGATTGAGTTCCCCTGGAACATGTTGGGATATCAGGAACATTTTGTGTTTGAGAGCCCATATCCAGATGTTTTGGGACAGCTTGGATAGCCCTGGAGAGTGAGTGCCCCCCTGCTTGTTGAGATAATACATTGCTGTTGTGGTGTCGGTTAGGACCAGCACCGTCTTCCCTTGCAGTTGCTCCTGAAAGGCCTTCAATGCTTTGAACACTGCTAGTAGCTCCAGTAGGTTTACATGGTGGGACGCTACCTGAGGGGACCGCACTCCGTGCGCCGTCTGTTGAAGCAGGTGAGCCCCCCACCCTGTGAGAGATGTGTGTCATGAGAGTGGCTTCCACTGCAGGGGTGGTGAAGGTTTTCCACTTCAAGAGGTTCTCCCTCGACCACCACTGCAGAGAGAGAAGGAGGGCTGGCGAGACAACCAACAGATCTTCCCATTGTCCGCTGGCCTGACACCACTGGCTGTTGAGCCACTCCTGCATGGGACGCATGCGCAGCCGCACATGAGGGACCAAGTATATGCATGACGCCATCACCCCTAGCAAACGCATAGCTTTGCGTACCGTCACCTTCCGACTGGCTACATACTGAGGAACTTGAGAGAGCATGTTCTGAACCCTCTCGCTGGAAGGGAAGACTAGACCGTCTTCCGTGCGAATTAGAGCCCCCAGGAACTGTTTTACTTCGCTGGGGACTAAGCTTGATTTCTTTTCGTTGATAGAAAATCCTAGGCTGAACAGTAGGTCTACTGTCCTTTGGGTGTTCGAAAAACAAACGTCGAACGAGTCCCCCGTGATGAGCCAATCGTCGAGGTAAGGGTAAACTGGAACTGAAAGTCTGCGCAGATGTGCTGCTGCCACTGCCAGGACCCTGGTAAACACCCTAGGCGCCGAGGCTATGCCGAAGGGGAGTACCTTGAACTGGTAGTGTTTGTCCTGAATCACGAACCTTAGGAATTTTCTGTGCGCTGGCAGCATTGAAATATGAAAGTATGCATCTTTCATATCCAATGTTGTCATGAAGTCCCCTTGTTTTAGCAATGGGATCACCTCTTGCAGTGTTACCATGCGAAACTTCTGGGGCTTTATGAACTTGTTCGCTGGGCGCAGGTCTAGAAAAGGACGCATGGTGAGATCCTTTTTGGGTACAAGGAAGTATATTGAATGAATACCCTTGTTTACCTGAAGAATCGGGACGGCTTCTATGGCGTCCTTTCCCAGCAGCGCCTCCACATCTTGGACCAGGATCTGCAGATGTTCCGGTAAAAGGCGTCGATGTTTCGGCAGTCTGAACTGTGGGGGTTGGGCGAATTCCACGCAATAACCGTGGGCGACCGTCTTTAATACCCACTGGTCTGAAGTTATCCCCTCCCATGCCTTGAGGAAAGATGTTAATCGCACCCCGACCGGGGAGACATGGGAGGGGACATGAACTTGGTGGTCATTTCTGACCCGAGGTTGACGCACCTCTGGAATTGGAGCCTCTGCCTCTATTCTTTCTGGGCTTCTGACCCCTCTGGGGGTAGTAAGTGGGGCTTGCAGCCGGTTGACTTGCGTTGAAGTTGCCTGTGCCGAAATTATTTTGAGCGGCGCGGGCTTGTCCTCGAAAGGACCGCCGATAATTGCTGCCCCTCTGTGAAGAGGGTTTTTGGGAAATTTGGTGCAGCATTTTAATAGTCTCATGCTCCTTCTTGGCTGTCTCCAACACATCGTCTACCGCCTTCCCGAAGAGGTTGGCCTCTTCTATGGGTTTATTGATAATGGATGCCTGGGTTTCAAGCCTGAAACTCGACGTGCGCAGCCACGCGTGTCTCTTTAGGAGAGTACCCTGTGCGAGAGACCTGCCTGCTGTCTCTGCGGAGTCTAGGGTATTCTTTACAACATTTTGATTGGCAAGTTTACCCTCCGAGACAATGGCGAGAAGCTTGGCTCTGGTTGGTTCCGGAACCTCCTGGAGGCCTTCCTGGAGTAGGTTCAATTGGGCGTCGACGTAGCTTGCCAGTTACGTTGTGTTATTGGCAATCCGGACGGTATAAGCAGCCGCCGATGTGACCCGTTTGCCTAAGGCATACAACCTTTTGGACTCCTTGTCCGGGGGTGACTCTCCTGTGGCAAGGGGAACCCCTGCTCTCTTGCGAGTGTTGGTCACCACCAGCGAGTCTGTAAAGTCTTGTAAAGCGGGTCGGTGGGGGAAGGCCGGAAGAGTTTCGACCCTTGGGTTCACAGCCCTCGTCTGAGCGGGTGTGAGTAAAGAAGAGGCCAGCCGTCTCTTTACAGAGCTCAAGAGAGGGACAGACTGGCTAGCCGGAGGCTTGTCAATGTTTTCCGCAGAATCCTGTTCAGGCAATGCCTCAATCGTGGCAATTTTAAAGAATTCCGCTGCTTTTTTCAACGTGTTGTTGAAAGCCATTTGATCATCCACCAGGGGAGCCTGCCTAACCAGTGTGGATGGGGGAGAGTCGAGGCAAACGATATCAGAATTGTGATCGTCCTGCTGGGTGTCCTCCCAGTTGTCTGTTGCGCCTTGATCTTCCCCATAATTGTCCAGAAAAGAAGTCTCTTCTTCTGTACAGATGTCTCTATACATGTCCTCTGGAAATCTTCTTGATAATCAACATCTAGGTGTTGGTCAACTTGCGTATGAGGGTTAGGGTCTACCCGAGCTTTTTTCGGCGGCGGTTGATCAGAAGCACCGAAAACCTGCTGCAGCCGATCCATACACCCCTCAAATTGCTCCGTGGTCCACTTGGATGACCCAAATGGACCCAGCTGAGCAGGAACCGGGTTCTCCGCCCTAAGTCGTTCAGAGCATCTCCTCAGGGTGCTTGAGAGGGGTACCTGCTCTCTTCGTATGAGTCCTCAGGATCGTCTTCCAAAACGTGGAAAACCTTTCGGCGGATTGGCCCATAACTGTGGGCGAAACCGGTACTAGGCCCACCACCGTAGCAATCCTATTAATGCTCTTACCGATAGTTACCGAATCTTCGGGGGACAACGCCTCCAATGATGGCTTCCCGAGTAGAGGCCTAGTTAGAGGCCTACTTGTAGTTTTCGGGCCTGCACGGGCCTTTGAAACCTTGAAAGTCGTCGAAGTTTCTTGTTCAGAAACTTCGGCGTGTGTAGTTTGGGGAGTAGCGCCTTTGTTAAGTTTATTAAGCCCAGTCATGCGCTGATGCGGGCAAGGCTTAGGATCAGATCGATCCGATGGCGCTTGCGCCTTCTTCGACGTCAAGGAGGGCGCTTCGGTTGTGTGTTTTGTGTGGTGCGATTGTACGCCCCTGTCACTGGGTGTGGTCCCTGTAGCAAGACCGGAGTCGAGCCTGGAAGGGTCAGCGACGGGCGTGGCGGCTCTAGAATCGTCCGCCTCAAGGTCTACAACATCCGTGTTGGACGTTTGGTCATCCGATATACCCCCGTCACTCTCGGCTGGTGTCGCGTCAGGTGAGGGAGGCTCCACGCGTGACATACCGTATGCGGCCCACCCCTTCAACCGGTGCTCCTTAAGGGATTAGGTTTAGGAGTTTATACGCCGAACACCGCTTTAGTGCTCTAGGGGGAGACAAGCGTACACGAAGTGTGCTCGTCTTTCCACGGATATCGGACCCTTCACAGAGGGCAGAATCTAAATGGAGTCCTTACCATAGCAGAAGGGAAGGGTGACCAGACCAAAAAGGAAAGAAGTGGAAAAGAGGAAAGACATCATAGCAGTATGGCAAACCCCGAGTCCACTCTCCCTACTGTGTAGGCCGGCCAGAAGGCCCGACCACGTGGTGGTCCGAACGCCGGACCTTAGGTGCCGGAATCCACAGCCGTAGATGGTTCCCCCGTAGTCTTCGTTGAAGATGTTCTTGATAGACCAAGTGAGTTAACAGGGATTAAACCGACAATTCGGTAAGATAAACAATGTCTCATGAAGAGCTCCGCTATAGGGCGACCAGTTATCTGGGTGGAAAAAAACAATCTGAGGGACCTCGGCACGTGAGGGATTTTGGGTACTACACAAGTCACAATAGGGATAGTGTTTCAGACACGCCTATGCTGACGTCCCCTTTCGGTCCCCCGAAAGACAAGATGCAATACTCTGTGGTTACCACTGGATGTCGGACCATATGCACAGCATGTGATTCTAAGCAGATTAACAAGCATCAGAACGGGAGTTCCCGGTAACCTGATAGGCGGATACACAGACAGGTGTTGAAGTTCTGAGAACCAAAACCTGGCCGGCCACCACGGGGCTATGAGTAGAAGGAAACAGTTCGCCGAGTTCTTCAACTTCCAAATTGCACGGTGAACTAGAGGCAGAGGCGGGAAGGCGTAGGTTCTCATGTTGTGCCATGGAATCTCGAGAGCATCCCTCAGAGAGGAGGCACCGAGCCCCCCTCTGGAGGCATACTGAGGAAGCTTCGTGTTCGCCGCCGTAGCGAAGAGGTCCACCTCAGGTGTGCCCCAGCCCGAGAAAATCCATGAGAGGACCCCCGCCTTCAATTTCCACTCGTAGCTGTCCGCCTGCTGAGGGTATCCGCTGTGACATTCAGCTGGCCCGGGATGTGCACTGCAAGCAGCCAGACACCATGAAGCACGACCTACTCCCAAATCTGGATGGACAGGTCCACAAAAGGGGGGGTGGGCGGGGGAGACTTCGTTCCACCTTGTTTGTTTATGTAATACATTGACACCACATTGTCAACAAGGTGGTCGGCATAAGAACGGACAATGAGCGGTCTGAACGCCCTGAGCGCTAGGAAGATCGCCAGAAACTCCAAATGATTAATGTGCAGGAGCTTGTCCTGAGGCAACCAGAGGTCCGAAAACTGAAGAACTAACGTCGCACCCCACCCCAGAACGGAGGAGTCAGTCGTGATCGTCACCATGGGGACCGGGTCCTGAAACCCCGTGCCCCCAGACAGATTGCTGAGAGATGACCACCAATCCAGGTCCACCCTCATGGAATCAAGAATCATTATCCGCATGGAATCCGGATCCACTGCCCGACACCATGAACTCCGAAAAGCCATATGGGTCCGTCTCATTTTGTGACGAGCAAGAGGAAGAGCCAGTACACACGAGGCCATGAGACCCAGAAGCCTCTGGAACCACCAGGCCGACATGCTCTCCGACTGCGCAAACATCTGACACGTGGCTAACAGATCCGCCATTCTGTCCTCGGTCAGATACACTCTGCAGTCGATCGTGTTCCAACAAAAACCCAGGAAGATCAGGTCCTGTGAGACCGTCATGGAGGATTTCCGCCAGTTCACCGACAGCCCAAGATAGAACAGGAGCTGAAGGAGAGACTGGAGGTTGCCCGCTGCTGCCAGCGGACAAGGGCTGCGTAAGAGCCAGTCATCCAAATAAGGATACACATGGATACTCTGGAGACGAAGATAGGCCCCAATCACCGACATCTTCGTGAAGACACGCAGCACCGAGCTGAGGCGAAAAGGAAGGACCCGAAACTGGAAGTGCTCCTCTCCCAAAGAGAAGCAGAGATATCTCCTGTGTGGATTCCAAATCAGGATATGCATATACGCATCCTGAAGATCCACAACGCTGAGCCAATCGCCCATCTGTAAGGAGGCGCGTATCTGGCTCGGCGTGATCATCCTGAATTTCTCTTGGGGTAGGAAAAGATTGAACTGGGAAAGGTCTAGGATGGTGCGCAGGCCAGCCTGGTTGGGTTTGGGCACCGTAAACAGCCGGGAGTAGAAGCCCTCCCCTCGCTCCCCAAGGGGAACGGGTGTAACGCTCACCTGATTCTCGCAGAGGCGCCGGTCTTGACTGGGCGACTACCGTATCTTCAAAGGTGATGTGTAGCACCCGGTAGGCTCTTTGGGCTGGACCTCTGTGCACTGTATGCCTGACGTGTAGAGTAAGATGTCTGCAGATAGAAAATATGGGGTTAATGAACTGGGGTTATTGGGGTGTCCCTATCTCTTTCCTCTTCTCCTCTCCTGTAGACCCCCAAAGGTTAACGCTCTCACCTTAGGTAAGTGAATGCCGAGCTCTCCATCTGCCTCGGGGCAGGGTGCTGTAACCAGTTTCTTCACTGGATAGGTAGCGCAGGCCTCTTGACTTCAGAGGACTGCTGTCCGTCGTTTACTGCACGAACGGTAAGTTTCGAGTCATTCAAATGTCTTTAAAGTCTTTAGTAATGACCTCTTGTTTTGCAGGGTTCCGGCGATGGCGGATGACGGGCTGAAGTGAGTTGAAGATGGAGCCCGTGTGATGAATAGAAGCGCCTGGAAGCACGTAAGTAAGCGCTTGTTGCCTGCTTCACGATGCGCTCTAACTGTCTTTTTATTTTGCAGGTACAAGTTCGGAGCGGCTGCAGGGTGCCGGAATACCCACTGGGTTAGATGTGGAAAGGAGTAATGGCACATGAGTATTAAAGTTCCCCAATGTCTTTAAACGCACCTTGTTTTGTCTTTCAGATGCGGGATGCAGCGCCGAAGGCCTCCGGAGCGTGCGAAGAGTTGGTAAGCTTTTGTCTTTCAGATGCCGGAATGCAGTGTGAAGACCTCCGGAGCGCACGAAGAGTAGGTAAGCCTTTGCCTTTCAGATGCCGGAATGCTAACCTGTTCTTTCTTGTCTTTATAGGTGTTGCTGAAGACTGGATTCAGAATGGTAAGCCTTTGCCTTTCAGATGCCGGAATGCTAACCTGTTCTTTCTTGTCTTTATAGGTGTTGCTGAAGACTGGATTCAGGATGGTAAGCCTTTTTCCTTAGGCCTAGGACCGGATGCAGAAGACACGATGAGCGTCCTGCTGCAGAGGTTGCAGAATAACGCAAAGCAAGATTCATCCACCGGGTGTGGTTTAAATAGCCTCCTGTAGTGCTTAGGTGTCTCCTTCCACAGCCACGCCTAGGTAAGAAAAGAGTTCCTGGTAAGAAAAGAGTTCCTGCCTTCCAGAAGAGTTCCAGTGTTCTGAATCTAGGGAGTGGCTCCAGCCCCACCCAACAGGAAAAGTAGTTCCAAACAGAAGAGGATCAGAGGCTCAACTGGCAGGCAAGTAAGCAGCATGGTCTGCTGCAGGTAAGTCCACCCAAGCATTATGAGCCCGGCGCTTCCAGCGCTGGGACTGGGCATATTTATGAGCCTGGTGCCACTGGCGCCAGGACTGGGTCCAAAAGGTCCCAATTGGGACTGGTTGGCACTCGTAACCTGGGTTATGGATCTGCTTCCAAGGGAGTTGGGAAAACCCTGACCTTTTGGAAGCAGAGATCATGACAACGGGTTCCACAGCTCTGAGGTCCAGAAGTTTCTGAACTTCGACCTTGAGGGAGGGTGAGCCCGACAGCTGAAAAGGAGGGGTGGGGTAGGGGGTAAAGGTAAGCAGAAGCCCGCTCGAGCAACTGACAAGACCCATCTGTCTTCTGTGATGGTCTGCCACGCCTCCCAATGAGACGCAATGCGTCCTCCCAATGGGGTCTCGTGCGAGCGCTGAAAACCCTCATTTGGCAGGTTTATCGGTGGCGGTGCCACCTGAACCTGATGAGGAGGCTGAGGAGCGGAAGAAAAACCGCGTGCGTGGTTGTCTACGGCGGTTATTCCCCGCAGGAGTATCCACTCAGATTTGCGGTCGAGGAAGCCCCTAAAACCAGGAGGGTCGACTTTGCAACAGCGGTCTCTGGGATTTGAAAGGAGCTTTGACCAGAACAGACAATAATTTAGCTGTCTGAGTGCTATGCTTGGTCTTGGTGAGCTCTACATCAGTAGTAGAATGAAAAAGCTCCTTACCATCGAATGGAAGGTCCAACACCTTGTCTTGCACTTCCTTAGAAAATTTAGTGGCATGCAGCCACGCCTGCCGTGAGGTATCAACCCCAAGCATCAGGCCCCGAGCCGAGGTGTCTACGTGGTGAGCCGCAGCCTCCAGGAGATCCTGGGCCAAGACCCTGGCATCGGAAAGGCCTCCTTTGAAGTCTTCCAACTTCTCGACCGGGATGTGCTCCTCAAACTCCGACAGACCTTTCCACATCCGCATGTTAGCTCCTGCCAAAATCAACTCAGCGTTGGCCTGCCTGAGCTGCAAGGCTGAGTTAGCAAAGATTTTCCTCCCTAGGGAGTCCAGGAGCTTGTTGTCCTTTCCCAAGACCCGAGTAGCCGTCGTGGAAGAGGATGCTGCAGGTCTGGATTGCAACATAGCCGCAGCCACCACTGTGGAGGAGGGAGGCAGACAAGACGACAGGGCCACCTCTTCCGAAGAATGCAGCCTGTACCTCGCGTCAATCCTCTTATTGACAAAAAGTCCCGAGTGTGGCTTTTCCCAGACTCTTCGGGCCTCGGCCAGAATGTCCTTCTGCAGGAACAGGCCAGTACGCTCCAAGGGAGACAGGGTGAATGCCCCAGAGAGCACGCCCTCCGGCAGAGCGTGTGCCTCGGGCACCGGAACATCTAAGAAACTCATCATGTCCAGTACCCGGCCATGAAAGGCTCTGATAAAGCGGGGAAGGTCCTCGTTTTCCTGATCGCCTTGAGGGTCATCTGACAGGTCAGGATCCTGCTGAGCCGTGTCAGGCACTGCCTTGTCCACTGGGGACAATGGAGGCACAGGCAGAAGAGTCGGGGGGAGGCACCACAGGCACCGGCGGAACCACCGGAGGAACGGGTGGTGCCGGAGGCGCAGGTGGACATATCTCCTTGAAAAGCCCTTTGAAATATTCCCTCATGGGGTCGGTGCGCATAGGCGCTTGAAAAGTATGGAAAAAAGCGTCCTCAGGAGATTGCTTCGGAACCTGAGGAGGCCTCTCATGAGGTGGACAAATCCAGGGACGTAACGGGGAAGGGTGCCACACCGGCCCCTCCACCGACGTATCCACATAAATCAAAGAAGCCTCCCCCGCGGGCAACAAAACATTGTGCGGAAGAGGCATCCGGGTGTTCCAATCATAAACCGGCCGGTAAGGATGCGCACAAGGGACCGTAGGTTCACCCAAGGGACTGCACCCTACACCAGAGGCCGATGGCGTAGTTGTAGCGGTAGCACCTAAAATGGCCGCTGTGGTCGTGGCGGGACCGGCGCCATTTTGTCCTCATCTGAGGGGAACTGCAGCATGTGAGGAAGTGAGGCAGGGGTCCCCGTCGATGGATCAGGGGTCTTAATCTTAGCGTTAACATAAGGAAAATCAGCCGAAACGGTACTATGAGGCCTGGAATGTTTTTGTGACATACCAACCGCCAAATCAGCCTTCGAAGGAAGGACCTCGGCACTGCCGGTAAAAGACGAACTTTGCTTCTTTGCCCCCTCAACAGATCTAGTATCGCCACAAGAGCGGGAACGGTGAGCAACCGCTTTCACCGACAAAGCCTTGTCCGGCCTCTCAGAACTGTCTTAACAGCCTTATCTGCACGGGCCTCGAACATCCGTTCGGTAACAACCAGCCCAGCCAAGGCCTCGGGGCGCGCCCCGGTCTTGTTTTTGAGGGAAGCCGACAGAGGCCTCAGAGTGAGCTTTCCGGTACCCCACGATTCAATAGAACTGGGTCTACAAACAGCCCCCACAGGAGGGGCCTCGGAGCGTACTCCGGTGTTCACAGGCCCCTTACGGAGACCCTCAGAGAAAACTCCGGTAGATTAGGCCCAACATGCACCTCAGGGCGAACCCCGGTGACGGAGCGATCAACGCCCCTCCCGGACCGAGAGGAACCCGGAAAGGTATCCCCCGGCCGGGGAGCTCTGAAAAGTAAAGAACTTACCGGGCGTTTCTTCTTCTCGTCGATGAACGCCTGAAAATGCGAAGGAGGAGTTAGACGGAACACCTCCTCCCACCGCTCCAACCGACGTTGAAGTGCCCGGACTGAAAGGGAGTCGCAGTAAAAACAGGAGTCCCAACGGTGTTCCGGACCCAAACACTCTAAACAAAGAGGATGGGGATCCGCCCTCGCGAAACGACGGTGACACGATTAATAATCTGGAAAGTCTAACTTGAACGACATAGGCAGACTAGTAAACGAACGCTAGCGAGAGCCAGAGAGGAAAAAAGGGAAGAAAATCTTCGAGGATGCAAGTGCGTCCGGCCCCGATCGAGCGGAGAAAAGGACTGATGGGCGATGTGTGGGGCGGAGCCAAGGTGGGCAGGGTTACGGCTGTGTGCCGGGCCTCGCGCAGGAAAGAGGAGGGACACATTTTTGAAAAAAATGTGGATGCTTTTTACAAAGTGCTCTGGTCCCGTCCCACAGGATGGAGAGATGTCCCACAAGTATGGAGGAAAGGGGACGGGACGTAGGAGGAAGAGAAAATTAGAAACTCTGAAAATCTACCCCACCCCTGAAAACAAAACCAACCTTGCCATTATTGCTGCTACTTACAAAAGAAAGATAATCCAGACAAAAAAAAAAAAGAAACTTTCAATAACAGAATAAGTCGAGCAAGCTCCAATACCAAAGAACTATCATCCTAAAAGAATTTGAGAACCCGAACCCTCCGGCAGACACGTGCATTAAGGATAAACCATGGTGCACGAGCATACAAAATTCCCTATTCAATAAAATGATCGGGCTCCAGACTAAAATAGCCAAAAAAGGATACAACTTACTAATACTCCTACACCACCTTCAACGGTGCACATTGACTCAGGTTTCAAATTTAACAAAGTCTCCATACCTGAAGTTCTAAAAGTTATTGAATCTCTTAAACCAATTAATTGCAAAGTTGACAGTTGTCCGGCTCAGATTATAAAAGACGCGGCCAGATACTTAGCCCCATTTGTCACTAAACTCAAACTCCTCCTCCTCCTCCAATAACTCTGTCCCAAGTAACCTGAAAAAGACCTGGGTTCTCCCTCTACTAAAGAAACAGACCTTAGACCCGACTATACCGACCAACTATAGACCGATCACGACAGTTCCCTTTCTACTGAAGATTTTTGACAGAATTGATTACTTGCAAATTCAAGACTATCTAGAATCTAACAAACTACTCGGAACCCGCCAATCTGGCTTCAGACCGCAGCATGGAACCGAAACTGCCCTTGTAGATCTTAAAAGCCAAATTGATGATCTGAAAGACAAGGGTAAAGTGGCTATCCTACTTCTCCTAGACCTTTCGGCTGATTTTGATCTGGTAGATCACAAAATACTATATGATTACCTATCATTAGCTGCTCACTTCTCTAGGTCTGCAGTCATGTGGATTCAATCCTTCTTTGCGAATACAACCATGCGCGTGTTCTCTCCAACGGCGCCCGCTGATCCTATCACCTGTGGAGTCCCACAAGGATCATGCGTCTCGCCCACTTTGTATAATATTTTTACAAAGCCATTATTTGACAAGCTGGACAGTCTGGGTGTCACCTACACTAATTATGCAGATGACACCCAGATACTCCTAACACTAACCGCAATCCATGATCTAGATGTCACCCGAATCAACGAAGTCTACACCATCATTCAGGCATGGATGGCCACACACGGTCTCTGCCTGAATGATGACAAGACTGAGCTACTCCTAGTCGGCTCACCAAATCACCTTCGCAAACTTAGTCCTAATTACACTAGTATCCTCATTGATGGGAACAACATACCCATAGCTAAAAATGTAAAAACATTAGGTTTTTAGCTTGATGCCAACTCCAACCTAATCAAACAGGTAAACATGACCTCCTCTGCCACTGCCTACACTGGCAAGTTGATTAGGGCCTGCAGACCTGTACTTTCTCCCACCAGTTGTCTCACACTAGCCAGAGCGCTCATACAATCCAAACTGGATTATTCTAACAGCCTTTACCTAGGTGCCAATAAATCAATTATTAACAAACTACAGATCATGCAAAATAATGCACTTAGAGCAGCATTAAACATTTCCAGGCGAGAGCATATAACAGCAACTAGAAAGCAACACAAGTGGCTCTCTATACAAGAAAAGATAGACTTCAAAACTCATTGCCTTACCCAGAAGGCACTCAACCAACAAGCCCCCACCCCTATCCAACAGACAAATTCAGCTGGAAAGTGCCCAACAGATTCACCAGATCTTCCAACATACCTTGTCTGGTCGTGCCCAGATATAACTTAAAAAGAGCTGGCAGTGTTAGTTTCCCAGTTCTAGCCGCTCAGTTTTGGAATACACTCCCACAAAATATTCAAAGTATCCAAGCATTTGACAAATTTAGAACACATGTTATCACATAGATAGTGTTAAAAATGATGACAAGGTGCGCACTCTGGTTCCCAGTCATGTTTTCCTGCTGTAACAACCAATTATGTTCTCCAAACGTTTTCTTGACTTCAATCATCAGGGAGGCTGTGTTTCTTTTCCTTTTCAGGCGTGTCTAGTTACATTTCCTTTTCAGGTGTTTCAGGTTAATTCACATTGATGTCTAAGGATTCTGGTACTTGTATTCTTGCACTTTTTTTCAATTGCAGGTGACTGGCAAACAACTCCCTCAAAAGCACAAATCTTACCCTTGATAGGGGGAGGGGGAAAACCATGTTTATGGGTCTCCATAGTGAGGCATGATGGCCCTGGTGCTGCAGCCTCTTGAGCCCGGGATACCTGGAGTATAGGGTTAAAAATGATGACAATGCACGCACTCTGGTTCCCAGTCAAGTTTTCACATGGATACTTAAATCCCAAACCGTATAGGCCACTCTTCAGTCCACTGATAGCACTCCCTTGACCCATCGCCATGACAGATCGTCCATGCTTACTGATTCATTCCAATTTACATCTATGTAATTTCCTGCTAGAAGACCTGAGCAACTTATCTCCCTCATTCTTTACTTATCCACTGTGCCTTTTTGGGTAATTTTATCCCTATATGGATAAGGGATAACTTACATTTATTTTGTATAAAAATGTCCATGTATATGCATATGTGCCATGTACATTATCATACAAGCGCCCAGTTACCTTTGGGTCAGGGGCGCGTTATAAATAAATAAAACAAACCCTGGCCTGGGGCCGCAGAGGCTAAAAAGGTTCCTCCGCCAACATGCCACTGCTGTCCCACCAAGAGAGATCATTGGGCACCGACCTGAACACTGAGGATGTCCTTTAAAGTGGCAAAATACTGGAACCACTGACCCCGCAGGAGCCACTGCAAAGACCGCATTTGCAGTCTGGCCTCTGGCATCAGAAAAATGCAGCAGGCCACGAGACCTAACAGGTGGAGAAAGTAAGCCGCTGTTAAGGTGTTGTGGCACTATAACAGTTGCACCAAATGCCTGACACTGGCGACTCTCCTTGGGAGGGGGGGGGAGAGGTCCAAGACTGCTCTGAAGACCTGGAGCCTCTATGTTGGGGTTGTGTGGGATTGCTGAAAGTTCAGGCAGAAGCCCAGCATGTGGAATAGTGAGCAGGTGTCCTGAGGTGGGATAAAACTTGCTCTGTCTACTTACTTTTATGACTGGCTGATCCGAGGGAAGGGAACACATGGACCCCAGATCTCGGGAAATGAGCCGCGACCACCGCCATGAGGGTAGCACCATGAACTGGTAGTGCTCGTCCCTACGAGAAATCACAGGAATATCCTGCGCTTCTGGTGGATCAGCACATGGAAATGTGTCATGGAGATCTATCCACACCAGCCAGTCCTGAAAATTGAGAGCGTGGAGAATTTATTTTAAGGTCACCATCTTGAGCTTCCTCCCCCCTTTGTTGGGTATTAGGAAACACTGAATACCAGCACGAACCTCTCTGCTTGGTAGGTGCCCCTCCACTTCACCCTTCAAAAGCAGAGGTGGTGGTGGTGGTTGTGGGTCAGCCTTTTTAAGAAAGGCATACTGTAATCCCACTGAACTGCAGGTAAAGTCTTGCAATGTTTTAGAGGTTTTTGTATAAAAAGAAATCACCGTAGGGCTGCAAGCTGGGAGGATAGTGAGGGGCAAAGCTGCAGGCAAATCTGCAAATGCAACCAAGACAAGTCTCAACTGAGTGCTAGCAAGGCTACACGACAAGAAGCAAGTCTTCGTAGTTTTACAGTACCTTTCATTAGAAGAAAACTGCTTCCAGCTGGCTTCTGTTCCTGGGCCTCAGTCATGAGGACAAGAGGGAGGACGTCTGGTGACTCCTGCACTACGAATGGAAGGTCGGCGGCAGCAATGGGCAAACTTCAGATCAGATGCAAGTCACGGTTTCAGCTCCCCGCGGCTCTCTTCAAGTCTTCTGGAGGCAACTTCTCGAAGAGCTCCCTCCACCGAGCTAACCTGTTCAGAGCATGCGGTGTAAGCGCATCGCACGCAGTACACCCTTTGCAGCTGTGGTCGGGGCTAAAACAGTGGAGGCAAAGAGCATGGGGGTCAGACGTGGGTGGGGAAGAGCCCCTCGCAGGCAGGACAGCTGCTGAAGCCCAAAGACATCTACATTCTAAAAGTTCTGTCTACCATCCATTGCGAGGGACGCCCATACATTACGGACATAACGTAGGAGTAAAGTGATTTACTCGCGTTTATCTCCAAGTTGCTGGAATCCAGTTTGGGTATAATCCATCAATATGAGATTTGCATAGGCGAGGCACCTTAATTTCAAATTAGGCAAACTGGGGACAAACCCACCCCATTCTATACTCTTCTTCCACAAATCTGCCAGGTACAAATTGAATAAAGTGGGTGCAAGCACACAGCTCTGGCACACACCTCTATGAAGAGGGATCTTGTGGGATAATTCCGCCAACATATTCAGCCTCATTTTAGTCGAGTTATTAGAGTACAATAGTTGGATCAACACCAGGGGGCCCAGATCTATCCCACACTTAACCAATTTTTGCCAGTCTCTTGCAATGTTAATTTTTCCAAAAGCGGCCGAGAAGTCTTTTGTGACCACATACATCTGAAAGACATGCTATCAGTCAGGCCACTAATTAGTGTTCTGCCTCCTCTCCTAAAGCCTGTTTGTTGTGGGCTTAGGATATTGGTCCCATAGGCCCACCTAGTAAGTTTGCCCAAAAGTAGTGTCACAAAAATCTTTGATGTCGTATCGATCAAAGAAATGGGTCTGTAACATGACCGATTCTCTCTTTCGCCCCTTTTAAAGATGGAATCAGTTTCGAAAAGGCCCAGGAGGATGGACACATAATCAATCATAATGTGGGTAAATAGATGGTACAAAATAACTGCCCATAAGGGCAAATTACTTTTGAGGTTACCATTCGGCACGTCATCTGAGCCAGATGCGTGGGAGTAATTGAGTTCATTAATAATACACTCTATATCCGACTGATCGGAAAAAAGATTCTAGTAGGGGACACTAATTTGCCGTCCTTGACGTCAACTCTTTGCTGCCAATGACTGCATATTGACCTGAGAATTACTCAAACCATCGCTCTTCCAACACTCCTGAGGACTCGTGGAATGACCGTTTGCCTTGTTCAAAATCCACTAGATCCCACAAGGGTCATGCTGAGCTATTTTCCTCCGTAGAGCTTGATTTTTCTCAATCCAATGGATGCGACACCAAATTCTAAATTGCTGCCTCAACTTTTTCCCCCCTTAACTTTATCCTCCCACTCTTAGTGTGCACTTCATGAACGGTTGAAGTTCCCTTCTCAACTGACATGTATGCCTCTGGATTTCCCCCATCTTAAATCTGATCATTCCCAGTTGAATCGATCTTCGATTGAACAGGTGGGTTTAGCATCTCGACAGGATTTCGGGGACCTTCGGTGGATCAAAGTACAGTAGCGTTTTGTTCGGGGAGAGATTTCCACACCATTTAGAGTGAGAGTGATCTGAATTCACTGAGTTTACATTGGTACTGTATTGTACTACCCTGTTGCCCTTGGCCGAGATTACCAGTGGCCCCACCTTTGAGACCTTTACCGTATCCCCCGAACACAGACCCCTCAGGGTTAAGTGCAGCATTGCATAGTCACTCAAAGTTGTACTTACAATCTTACAAGTCAATAACCTCCTGCATATCTCCATTCTTAAGATGTAATCAATAACGGATGTAGCCAGAGGCTTCGAACATGTGGGAATCCCTGCATACAACCCTCCTGAAGAGCTGGTTTGATTGCATGAAAGACCAGCTTGACCAAATATACTGGACCATAAACTAGCTTTGCTTGATAGACTAGAACGAGGGATGACCCCCCTGCCTGTCGCCTAGATCTTCCCAGTCTACGTCTGCAATCAAGCAGCTACAGTTAAAGTCCCCTGCTATAGGGATTACGCCTGAAGGATGCTCGCCAGACCATGTTATTTGAATTTCCTCCAGATCGTAGGTAACTTTTTTGGCATCCATACATAGGGGGTTAAAGTAAAAAATCACCAGTGTAACTTTGTGAACATCCCATCACAGATCATGGTTACTAAGAACACCTCCGATTTGGCAGCAATTTGCTTGAGGGAACGAAACTTTGATTTTCATGGCTGTCAGGTGACCACCCTTGGGCCTCCCAAGTGAGCCTTCTTTGCCGGCAGAGTGAATCAGACAACCGTCCCATATTAGGTTGCTCCTAAGCCATGATTCTTGAATGAGGATCTCAAAAAAAAAAAAGACCAAAAAAAAATCAAGGAGCTGTGTTGTCATAAAGGAGTTCTAGCCCTGTGAGTTCTAGCTTGCTATTTGGGCCGTCTTCCATCGTAGGTGGGACGCGTTGCTGCCAGCCAGGCCAAACTCTGATTTTCAATGGGCTGACACACAGACGGCCTTTGTTCTTGGTCAAAGTACCTTTTTACTGTTATTTTAGGGCATGGGTATGATTTTGAAGTGCACTGCTTGATAACACTCAAACCATTGAAAGGAAATGCCTCCTGCTGACCAAACACCCATCTTACAATCCCTTTTGACTAAGTGAACAGCACACTTTCCCAGATACTCAAATTTATTTTTAGTCAGCAGAGGAAATAAAGTGGAGTTCGGACATAGATGCTATTATAGACATCTTTCGATTTAATGGAATATGCCTTTCCTCTTCAAAGACTGATTCAAAAATCAAAATCTGACTCATTCTTCATAGCCTGACACTCTACAAGAGTGGGGGAGTATTTGGACTCCGTGTGGCTCAACCCAGAGGGATAGCAGACTCTCCCCTGGGTGGGGAATCTTTGGAGACGCTTGCTGTGCTGACAAGTTGATTCTTTCAATGTCCCTGGGAGCAGAGAAACACTTGGTGCAACTTGGAGAAATGTGTCCCAGAGAGGACTTGGTGCAGTGCTGAAGCATAACTACGTCAGCATCCTTGGTGGATCTACGCTTAGGACCAATGCCATCCTTGGGTGCAATTTTCGTATTCACTTTACTATGGTCCTTGGCTGGAGGGGCTGACCTAAGACGGGCCAGTGATCAAATGCTCCTTTTCTCCGTCGGCCCTTGATTGGCCTTCCAGTTGTTTGCGGACTGCCACCAGTTTCCGAACTGTATGACTTCTCCCTTTATAGGGGCAGTATCAGTCGCTGATCTTCTGGCCGCAGCCATGATTTTCCTTAAGAACTTGCTTGAGCCATTTCTCCTAGATTTTACATCTGCTTTCATGTTTTTGGTTTTCTTTACCACTAGTTGAGGTGTATTTGGTGTAGAGATTTCCAGTTGTGCACACGTTAGTTCAGAGAATGCCTGAACGTCCTCATTTTCATTGGCCGTTTGAAGTTGCCTAGATACATTTTGGTCACTACAAGCCCGCTTTCCATTTGCTGCAAGTAAGGGTGCCATCTGCTCCACCCTCTTGTTGGCCCCACACAGCCCTACAGGAGTGACCATCTTCATTAACATGCTGGAGGTCGTTTTGACTTCAAAAGTCACAATCATACAGCCTGAAGGAGGACTGGAGGACTACGTTTTGTGCCGCCAAGGAGCTCTCCCTTATGTCAGAAGAGTCATATGACGGCAACTCGTTTCTCAGAGGAAGGGGGCAAGCAGCCCCGGTCTCCTGATTGTCGTTTGAGTTCAATAAGTCTGAATCTGACATATCCGAAGTTGCCTAGAGACTTATCTTGAGTTCTGAATAGGACAATGGAGACAATGAGTAGGTCCATTATTGCTTCAATTGCCTCAATTTCATTCTCAAGGCTTACACAGGTTTCAAAGATGGATGCATTTGCTTCTTGTTCCACTTGTGTAAGAACCGAGCCTGCGAGATCACAGTCCACCACAGTATAGTCAAGACTCCATCCTCTGCACTCCCAAGCCTTCAGATTGAATTGCTGTGCGTACGATATCCTTGGCTTCACAGGGAAAAACGCAGAGCTTTTCCCTTTCCCAACATCCGCTGATGGGGACTTTAGTTCATCTAAATGTGAGGTTGACAGTGACAGTAGGGGCCGTACTTTCACTGCGTAACAAATATTGTTATTTTTTGACAGCATCTTCTTCCCCATGCTCCCCATGAATTGTCAACAAAAACAAAACCCTGTCTTTTAAATGGGCAGTAGTAGCGGTTAAATAGTGCAGAGCAGGAGTTCAATAAGTCTGGATAACACAAAGCCACTCTGCATGCACCGTAATCGCTGTTTGAAAACTGTGTGGAGAGCTTCGCAACTGGCTTTTACTGTCCAGGTTTTCCTGTCCTCATAGCCAGTTTTATTCCCTGTGCAGAGTGCAGCCACGCAGCGGACTTCGTGAGCATTTGATGTCTAGGTCTGACTCCAAAAGAGAGTCAGGAAATACAGACCAGCAGGAGAACCACAACAGCATACTGCGCAGACTGCAGCCACTCTGCAAATGTATATATACATTATATATACACACACAAAAGAATCACTTTAAATACTTTAGACATTTACACTATAAAACTTTGGAATACTTGGGAATACACTTCAAAGGACATTTTCACATTTATGTTTGCTCGTGGTTACATATTTAGCAACATTAGAAAGGGAAAAGGCAAGTTATTGAATGATAGGTTATTATGCGCACCTGTTGATTCCAACAGGTTCATACGGCAACACATTTACTCTGCAAACACATAGTAAAGTCTCTTAAAGGATAGTTCCGGGACTTTTTTTTTATTGTCCCTACGGGTCGGCCATGTGTTTGTAAGCATAAATCGGTAGATCGTAGGAAACTTTCCTATGGACCTTACCCGACTTTTCGCCCATTATCGCACTCGAAATCAGCCTCCATTTTGTGATAATCCTATCATTCCGCCGCATCGACCTGGCTCACCTGCCTTTGCGGCACTAAATCAAATCCCCCGCCCCTGAGCCTGACATCAGCAGACGCGTACTGCCCATTTCAAGCACGTCTCGTGTCAACAATCGCTGCGCCTCAGCTATTGACGTGTTGCCATGGAAATGGCAGGACGCCTCTTTCCCCAATAAGTATAAACAGACCGTTTCACAACATACAGCAGCAGATTTTCGATTCCATTCCTCTCTCTGTGTTACTTTGAGTATTCTGTGACTCGTTTCAGTGCTCTGGTCAGCTACCTTCGCCGCTTGTAGCCCGTGTGAACACCTGTACCATCTCTGTAAATTATTTTACTATCTTTACCGCACAATGGCCACAATAATGCCGTATATGTACGAGCCCGAGTACACCGAGGAGGAACTACTGGAAAGGCAAGCACGCGAAAACGATGGGGATTCGGACGGCAGTTGGGAGGACCAGTCAACGGATGAAGAGCCTGGACCATGTCGCATGGACGGCGTCTCCACCTGTTGCACGTGCAATCGGTGCGAGCTAATGCCAACTGAGGAGGAGAACTGCTGCTGCCGTGAAAATTCCGGGTGCTTGGCCTACATTTCGGAAAGCGAGCAAAGTCTGCAGGAAGGCGAGCAAAGTCCGCAATGCATCACCGAGCTGCCAGAGTTCAGGGAAGCCTGCCTCTCACGGACAGTGTTGAGGATGATGATGGTGCTTATGCACGAACTTCGTGGCACTGTTCGTCCGCGTAATCCGAGTAACGAGTAAGTATACTCTGTTTGTGATGTCAGTGATGCCACCACTATTTCATGGTCGTCTCCCACATATAAAATTACATTTACATATCATTCGAACGCATGTAAATTGGTTCCATATAGTGCATTTTCTAGATATAATTTTTTTCTAAGAAAAATGACATGTGTTACCTGAATCGACATTGATAAGAAAGTTTGGTCAGTTTAATACAGTTTGCATCTTTTTTTTTCACAGGTGGTACAGGCTGGTGGCCTATCGTTGCTTCACTTGGTGGCTTCACGGGAGGCTCGGACACCGCGTTCGGAGAGTAATACCTGCCTGTGCGGTACTTGCCATTAGACAACATTTCCCCAGTGACAGTGGACAATACCGCGGATTTTCCCTCGATGTGCTGCAACCTCAACTTTACAATGTGTAATGTTTATTATTTATGTTTAACTAAAATCTAAAATAAAGCCCAACATATATTTTAGCAATGGTTGTTTTGATTTTTTAAATGAATCTAGTGTGTCTCCGTTGAATAGCCTTCCAGTGCCTTGTCTTGTCACACCACATGTCTCCGGCCAGCATCCTCCCTCACGCTGGCCGCACACCTTCAATCCACATAACCGTTGAACCCATATATGCAGCAGTCATACATATATTATTTTGTGGGTTGGCATCAAGCGTTGGCAATAAAAAGCTGTTGGATTTTATTGATACAAAACATGGTTATAGGTAAATAATAAATATGGTTGATCATAATAAATCCTCTTTTTGGGCACCGGGTACAGAGATGACCCCCATATATTCTCCTGGGAGGGTGAGGTATTTATAAACTCACCCCCCTGCCTTCCATGTAGTAGATCCTGCAGCCATCCTCTTACATTCAGTTAGATGGCCTCTCCTTGGTGAGGCCCTGCGGCAAACGGGTCTTGTCTGCACGACCACCGCCCCGATCCACCCCCCCGCCCTATCAAAGGCAGTTCGCACCGGGGTACTTGTGCTGGCAAGTGGAGCTGTCAGGGAGCGATAAAGGCCAAGAGGTGCCAAAGACCATGTACACTTCAAAGTGGTCTATAGAGCATGGGTTGTTGTTCCCATGTCTACCTCCAGACCCCGTGTCTCCTGCCAAGCATCCCCCCTCACGCTGGACGGCCCCCTGCAATCCACATAAGTGTGTCTCCATTCACGAGTCTTCCTGTGTCTTGTCTGCACGACCACCGCCCCGATCCACCCCCCCGCCCTATCAAAGGCAGTTCGCACCGGGGTACTTGTGCTGGCAAGTGGAGCTGTCAGGGAGTGATAAAGGCCAAGAGGTGCCAAAGACCATGTACACTTCAAAGTGGTCTATAGAGCATGGGTTGTTGTTCCCATGTCTACCTCCAGACCCTGTGTCTCCTGCCAAGCATCCCCCCCTCACGCTGGACGGCCCCCTGCAATCCACATAAGTGTGTCTCCATTCACGAGTTTTCCTGTGTCTTGTCTGCACGACCACCGCCCCGATCCACCCCCCCGCCCTATCAAAGGCAGTTCGCACCGGGGTACTTGTGCTGGCAAGTGGAGCTGTCAGGGAGCGATAAAGGCCAAGAGGTGCCAAAGACCATGTACACTTCAAAGTGGTCTATAGAGCATGGGTTGTTGTTCCCATGTCTACCTCCAGACCCCGTGTCTCCTGCCAAGCATCCCCCCTCACGCTGGACGGCCCCCTGCAATCCACATAAGTGTGTCTCCATTCACGAGTCTTCCTGTGTCTTGTCTGCACGACCACCGCCCCGATCCACCCCCCGCCCTATCAAAGGCAGTTCGCACCGGGGTACTTGCGCTGCTGGCAAGTGGAGCTGTCAGGGAGCGATAAAGGCCAAGAGGTGCCAAAGACCATGTACACTTCAAAGTGGTCTATAGAGCATGGGTTTGTTGTTCCCATGTCTACCTCCAGACCCTGTGTCTCCTGCCAAGCATCCCCCCTCACGCTGGACGGCCCCCTGCAGACCGCATAATGCCACGACATATACACGTCATTCATTCACAAACACACCCCTGTTTCGAATTCTTTATAACCCACTTCATATTTCTAATGAGAACTTCTTTGCGCTTTGCTAGTCAACCCGTGAAGGTGCTGGTTATCTGCTCTTCGTCTCTGTGAACTTCCGTGACCACTTTGAGCAAACTCGTCAGTTTGCAACCTGTGAACTGCTCCCTGTTCTACGACAAGAAACTACTCTGATCCCTGCATCTAACTGTTTGTTTGTCAAGGTAAGTCCATGTACCATAATCATTTTGCGTCCAATTTTTTAATTTATATCTATTTGCTAGTAGTCATCAAATTGCATCCATGTTTTCTTTTCGTTCACGACAGTACATGCAAGGAACTAGTCACATGTTCTGAGTTTAGTCAAATTACTTTTTCTATTTTTTGAAAGTTATTGAAATACTTATCCGCATGTGAATAACGTGTATAGTTCCAAGAACCAAAACGGACCTTGCATTGAACCTTTTATGTGTCATTTAATGTTTTAACACATTGGTATTCATAGAGAATTGTTGATCTTTACTTTTCAGAACTTTCCATAATGCCTGCCTGTTCCATTGGCGGTTGCCCTTCGAAGACCCATAACAAATCTGAAGATACTATAATGCATGTTTTCCCTAAGACAATAGATCAGATAAGAGAATGGGTCCGATATTGCGGATATCCAGCCTCTGAGCTAGAAAGTAGAGTCCTTGAAGTCTTTGCGGACAAGAGGGGTGATCGATACCGCATCTGCAGCAGGCACTTTAGCCCAGACATGTACTCCACATCATTGCTAATAAAGAAGAAAACACCGCGAGCGAGGCGAAAATTGCTCTCAACCGCTATTCCCACTCTATTCGTCCACATCCCTCCACTGGTGAGTCAAGTTTACGTATTTGTCTCTCGGCCTTGCGGTAGTGTGTAGCATTAGCTAACAATAATTTCCCCATTTATGTATCCACTCAATATGAAGGCGGAAGATTCTCCATCCGTGTCGTTATTGCAGTCATCAGCCACTTCAAGCGCCTATCGGGTAATCTTACTTAGCTATTCTGACACTGACTTGTTTTAGGCATGTAAATCAATAGTTTTAATTGATCGTGTAATCATTTTACCTAATGGTACACCACAGTACTCGTCCTCTAGTCTTTGTTTTCAGTTATAATTATTGTTATCCAAAATAATGCAAGTACTGTCTTTCAGGGAGATGCTGAGGAGTCCAACGCATTGACGACAACCGTAGATGTCACTCAGATGCTCGAGGTACGTTTCCGGACAGTTCCATCGATGGAGATCATCAGATCTTGCATTCTTGTAGCGTGATTGTTACACACAATGTTTCTTTCGTTTTTAGCCATTGGTATGTCCTTCTGTCGTCGCCCTCCTATGTGTCTTCTTTTTTCAATATTGTGTTCATTACTAATGAAAGTCCTATGTTTCAGGGAGTCGATGGAGCATTAGTCCAAGAAGAAGGGGGAGCATGCAGTTACGGGTCGGCGCAACAGCTTGCAGAAGTGTGCACCGCAGTTACAGCGTCCCTTGATGTTCTTATGCATTTCGAGGTATGGATACTGACAGATCAATCATGCGAGATCAAATGACGTGATTACATCCGCTATACTTCCTTCTTTATTAACGCAAGTACTATGTTTCAGGGAGCTGACGGAGCTTCAACAAGAACATCACCCCTAGTAGTTGATGCAGATCTCTGGGTGGTGACACTTCCAACGATGGAGCAAATCGAATCATATTTAGATATCCATTATTTATTTTAGACAACTGATCATTTGTGCAGGTCTATTTAGATGAGCCGTTGACGCCTGCAGAAAGTTTATGTTCTTTTAAATAAAATAGAAAACCATACTAATGCAATTACTGTGTTTCAGGGAGTTGCTGAAGCGTCATCTTCAATAATATCATCAATGGAAGTCTATGCGGAGCCCGAGGTATGGATCTTGACAGTTCAATCTAACTAGATCAACAATGCGTGAACTATTGTCGTTTGAATGTTCTACACAATGCGTTCATTCGTGTTTTGCTATTGAGATGTACGTATGGGTATTGGTCCCCAAGTACATTTTGTGTTTTCAATATTATTATACATACTAATGAAAGTTCTATGTTTCAGGGAGTCGATGGAGCCTCAGTGAGTGAT
Organism: Ambystoma mexicanum; assembly: GCF_040938575.1. Lineage (NCBI taxonomy): Eukaryota > Metazoa > Chordata > Amphibia > Caudata > Ambystomatidae > Ambystoma > Ambystoma mexicanum. The sequence continues at coordinate 991,958,865 of NC_090921.1, forward strand.
GGATGTGCTTATCATGAAAATATAGTCGTTGCAGCGCGAGAGGAAGTGGAGACATGCACACACGAGTCGGAGCAACAGCGTCCAGATGTTGAATTTCTAGGCAAGAAAGTTTCAAAGAAAAGAAAGCAAAAGAAGGTTAGTGTCCTGTTCACTATATTATGTTGTCTTTCACTGTCAATAGTTCAATACTGTAAGTTGTGTTTAAACTGAACATCCCTTTTCTAATCTGTCCTCTAGTTGCGAGTGGGTGTAAGAACTAGATCTACACAGACAGTGAAGCGAACGAGAGATGTTGCTTGTCAAACCTTTTGGCAGGGACTTGAGACTGGAGATGCATCGTGCCAATGGGAAGAATATGAAGTGATTGACAACGGAGCTATACCACCACCAGCCATTGATAGTGAATGTCCTCCTGGTAGTTTGGATGCAGTCGGAGATCAATTCACAGAATCCACACCCGCAAAAAATAAGAGCGCGCGAAAGTTGAAGACATTGTTTTTTTCTCCCATCTCCGGACAAGGAACAGATGTTGCAATGGAAGAGAATGAAGTGGACGACAATGAAACACCATCAATATCACTCAGCATAGCGGAAGACGATATCAGAGATTGTACCTTTCATGCGAGTGACATGTCCTCAACGTTACAGGCCGAACCAGCTGGGATGCAGAGTGACAGTATAAGGAAAGAGGCCAAATTCATTGTATTCGATAGCTGTTTGATGGATATTATTATGATGATGAAATGTGGGCATTGGGTTGGTGGGGAAGTATGTGGGGAGCCATTGATTAATGTGACTCGTGCAATTCGAGGCACTAACCTTAAAATACATGCCACCTGTACACAATATCATCCGTTCGCATGGTCTGCACAACCCATGCTGGGGCAACTGCCAGCAGGCAATCTACTTTGTGCAGCGGCCGCACTTTTTAGTGGTTCAAGTTTTAAAAAGTTACAGTATTTCTTTCAGTTTGTGGGAATCCATTTCATTGCGAAAAGTCAGTTCTACAAATACCAAACCGATTATCTATTTCCAGCCATCAGCGAAGCTTGGAGAATGGAAAAAATGTCAATGGAAAGTACATTCGCGGGCAAACGCTTCAGGCTAGCCGGTGATGGACAGTGCGACAGCCCAGGATTTTCAGCCAAGTACTGCACCTACCACTTTCAGGACATGGAAAGTAAGAAAATTGTGAGTTCGGTGGTCGTGCAGGTGTCACAAAGTACATCCTCAGTGGCCATGGAGAAAGTTGGCTTTGTAGCATCATTGCAAGAACTACAATCGCGGGGAATGGTGATCGACCTGATAGCCACGGACAGACACGTTTCAATTGCCAAGACAATGAGAGAAGAGTACAAAAATATAAATCACCAATTTGACGTATGGCATCTTGCAAAAACAATCAATAAAAAATTGTCGGCTGCAGGAAAAAAAAAAGATATGCAAGGTATTTCACAGTGGTCCAAGTCAATCAGCAACCATCTTTGGTGGAGCTCAAAAACATGTGAAGGGTCGTTGGAAATTCTACTGGAAAAATGGCGGTCAGTAATGTTGCACTGTAGCAACGTACATCGATGGTCGACAAATGAGCATTTCCACAAATGTGAACATGGCCATTTGTCCACAGAGGAGGCACGGAAGAAGAAGTGGTTGATTCCTTCATCACCCACTCACAAGGCCATTGAAAAGATTGTATTTGATAAAACTATAACAAGAGATTTGAGGGGACTCACGGAATTCTGCCACACAGGAGATTTGGAGGTGTTCCACAATATGTGCCTAAAGTACAGGCCCAAAAGATTGCATTTTGGCATGGAAGGCATGATAAATCGGACTCTTCTAGCGGTCTTGGCACATAACCATAATGTTGGCCGTCAACAAAGTAGGACGACCGGAACTTTAGGGACGCTTCGCTACAATAAGGCCTTCACTAAAAGAAGTAAACAATGGGTGATCAAACCAGTGTTTGAGGATATGCAATATGAGTTTATTGAGAGACTTATCGTAGATGTCCTCGATAGGCACATACATGGAGTGGTGAACGAACCTATGCAGGGGACAACTGCATTGCCACCCAACATTGCCTCTGTTCCATGTCCACCTAAAGCAGAGCTCATTGAGAAATACACATCACGGTTTAAATGATTGTAATTTGATTGTCTGTTCTCTCGAGTCTCCTCATGTTGCAGGCCCATTGCAATTAAACCAAACAGTAATATAAATCATTTTTACAAAAATTATAGAATGTTTCCGTATTACAAACACATGGCCGACCCATAGGGACAATAAAAAAAAAGGCACGCAGACAAGATGCCCTTACACTAACTGGAGCTAACTAGAAATGTGTGCTCGCTCAAAGTGAAGGTCAGCTGCTTTGATGTTTTGCTCGGGTGGCGGAACGGCCCACGACCCAGTATAAGGTTCTATTGTGATTTGACCTCGACAGGCCGGGACCATCCTGAAAGACTAAGAAAAGATAATGAATAAAATTTCAGAAACGAAACGATGAGCCACGTTCATTAGAAGAAGTAACGTCGGCAAAGAAGGAGTGGTGTTTCGGGTCTGCCCTACACAGAGACACAATGGAAAATGCAAATATAATGTAAGTAACTTTTGATGAGTTTATACCGCAATTTCATTACTATACAGTGGCTTTAAAGACGGGTTCAGTTGTACTTGTTCGTTCTATGTGGCATATTGTTTTCTACCGCGCACTATCTTGAGGAGAAACATCTGCTTTTACTGAAGCACCTCAAAACCTTCCTCTTTGCTTCTGCTTTCTCTCTCCCTCTCCCCTGCTACAACTGGTCCACTGTCTGCGACCTCGGTCCTGGGCCCTTCCACTCTCCACCTGCACTGCCTCCCTGTCAACCCCTGCACTGGGGGACTGTCTCAGTATCCTACAGCCCCCCCTTCCCAGCACTTGTTCTGCACTTACCTTGCACTTGCCACCAGCTGGCCCTATTTATTTATTATTTTATGCTACTTACCTTGTACTCCACCCCCCCCCCCTCCCTGCCTCGCCACGCCTTTAAACACTTGTGTACACCCAGTAGCGCTGTCCTCGCTATGATTTTAATAAGGATCTGATGGTGAGACTAATTTCATTTTTTATGTTTTTAGGTACATCATTCACTACTGTCTGTGTCACGAGTACCGGACACCGGCGGACGGCTTCTACAGCCGCCAGTTGCTTCTCCGCGTGAACAACGTTACCACCCTGACCATTTTATGGGACGATCGCCAAGTACAAGTATGCCCTTACGCGGTACTAACGGTTAGATGCAACATACCTACCGTTGTGGTGGCCTAGTGCCTCGTTGTTGGAACAGCCATGCGATTATCAGTGCGACCGAAGAGCTTATTTTTATCGTAAACCAACACCCTGTGTACTGCACACGAACATCGCTTCCCTCAAGACGAACTAATTTGGATCGAGAGCAAAGAAAAATGCAAATCGCTGAATATTCTCTAAACATTTGATGTCCAATAAACGTACTTTGCCAAATGTACAATCTTGCCGTTTGCTTTTAAACCACGGTTTCACATTCCGAATTGTGGCGCTGTATTGTGAGATGCTCTAAGACCCTGTGTACAGCAAAGGACCATCGCGTTCCTCAATACGAACTTTTTGGAACATGAGCAAATAAAAATGCAAATCGCTGAATATTCTCTAAACATTTGATGTCAAATAAATGTACTTTACCACATTTACAATCTTGCGGTTTGATTTCAAAGTACAGTTTCATATTCCGAATTGTGGTGCGCTGTATTGTGAGCTGATCTGTGTTGATTTCCGGGGTCTGTGTGGAGTCGCGTAGAAGACGCCTGGGCGCGTTTGCCTACGCAGCTCAGTCACGTCACGGATAGAGGCGGGGAATATGAATGTTTTGATAAAGTCTGTTTCAGGGGCGGGGGATTTGATTTAGTGCCGCAAAGGCAGGTGAGCCAGGTCGATGCGGCGGAATGATAGGATTATCACAAAATGGAGGCTGATTTCGAGTGCGATAATGGGCGAAAAGTCGGGTAAGGTCCATAGGAAAGTTTCCTACGATCTACCGATTTATGCTTACAAACACATGGCCGACCCGTAGGGACAATAAAAAAAAAGTCCCGGAACTATCCTTTAAAGGGAGGAAAACTTACTTAGTGTAACATTAACCTAGTTCAAGGTTCTACAGATGGTTTCTTCGACCATTAAGTCTTAAGAAGCACAAGGTAACCCTAGCTAAAGGCAGTTCGGAGAGGGCTCAAAGTCTTGATAAGCAGCAGAATACAAAAGAGTTCCTGTGGATTTCTTCCAGTCACTAGCGTCATATAAGCAGCAAGTTAACTATTAACAAGGGAGACCTGTTAAGGACTCGAAGGGACACAAGAAGCGTCGTTAGGGAAAATTCTCATTCAATGGCTAATTTCCCTTACCTAGTGAGTCCCTCAGCAGCTTTGCTGGATTTCTGGATTTTATTTTTTTCCAACCTGGTAAGAGGGAGAGCTTTTCCCCCACTCTTACCTGTGTTTTGCCATGTGTATCATTTTTTTTGAGATTGTGGACTCTGGAGCACACCACTTCAGTAGCCCCACTCTTTTGTGTTACACAGCACCTTCAGTGCAGTGACACAGGGTTGTCTTAGACTTCCCACCGACTCCATTTCTGGGGCTGACTACTGTCCCCCAGAAAAGGGTAAAGGTGCCATTAACTTTACATAGTCATTTAACCACAGATCCATTACACCCCATCTTACATGGAGTATTGGAAATGGTTAATCCTTAACCCTTTTTATCTGTACCTCCTAGAGCATTGTTTTGCTCTTAACATTTAGACTTGGCTGGTGGCAGTGGTATCTACCCTAACTTTTCTACCGTGATTATACTATATAAACGTAGTATTGTTTTAGGCTATTATATTAGCCTCGAACATATACCCGCTTGACCAAATACTCTTTCTTTTGGCTCCGGTAGTGTTTATTCGCCATGTTAAAGTCCTTCTTGTGTTTTACTTTGCGCGGCAAACTAGGTTTGCCTTCTTTGTTCGTCTTTTGGTGGGCTTCTGCCAAAGAAGCCCTCCTCTAGCCTGGGTGTCTAGGTGGGCTGAATGGAGGGAGGGGTGTAGTCACACCCTGTTAGGGAGAATTATCATTCTATGGCTAATTTCCCTTACCTATAGAGTCCCCCAGCAGCTTTGCTGGATTTGAAGGGTTTGTTTTTTTCTCCTAAGAGTGAGACTCTTTTTCTCACTCTTAGGCATTCTTGCTATGCGTGTTCTAGGCAATTTTGTGTTTAATGTCTATGGGGTTTTTCTCACCTCCATAAGAACCATTTTTATTCACATGTGTTACACAGCACCCTCCGTGCAGTGACACAGGGGTGTCGTAGCGACCCCCAAACAGACTCCATACCCTGGGACTGACTACTCTCTGAGGGCATGTAAAGTCCCAATTGACTTTATTAGTCAATTTTTATGAACTAAACCAGTACAACCCATCTTACTATGGAGGTACTGGAAAGGGTTAATAGTTTTTCCCTTATGTTCATTTTCGAGAGGGTAGCGTACAGTCCCTCTCTCAAAAGTTTCTGGCTGGTGGCAGTGGTTACTACCATAAATATTCGACCGCAAATATTTTCCTATGGGATTTTCCCATTGTTTGAGGCTACGACATTTTCTGACAGCCTCTAACATACCGCCGGTGCATTTTAATATTAACTTTACTCCGGTAGGTTTTATTTGCCAGAACTTTAATATAACTTCTTTTTCGTGTCTTTCCCTAAACTCCTAACCCAGGTAGGGGATCCTTTGTTCGTCCTTTTGGCGGCTTCTGCCATGAAGCCCTTCTTTCAGCGCTGTTAGAGAGAATTCTCATACTATGGCTAATTTCCCTTACCTCTAGAGTCCCCCAGCAGCTTTGCTGGATTTGAAGGGTTTGTTTCTTTTTACCTGCTAAGAGTGAGACTCTTTTTCCCACTCTTCAGCATTTCTGCTATGTGTGTTCTAGGCTATTTTTTGTGTTTAATGCCTATGGGATTTTCTCTCCCTCATAGGAACCATCTTTATCACATGTGTTACACAGCACCCTCAGTGCAGTGACACAGGGGTGTCGTAGCGACCCCTAAACATAGACTCCATACCCTGGGACTGACTACTGTCTCCCAGGGCATGTAAAGTCCCCATTGACAATTTTTATGAACTTGACCAGTAGAAACCATCTTAGTATGGAGGTACTGGAAGTGGTTAATAGTTTTTCCCCGATGTTCATTTTCGAGGGGGTACCTTAAAGTCCCTCTCTCTAAAGTTTCTGGCTGGTGGCAGTGGTTACTATCCTAAATATTCGACTGCGAATATTTCCCTATGGGATTATCCCATTTGTTCGAGGCTACCACTTTTTCTGACAGCCTCTAACATACCGCCGGTGCATTTTAATATTAACTTTGCTCCGGTAGGTTTTATTTGCCAGAACTTTAATATAACTTCTTTCTCGTGTCTTTCTCTACGATCCTAACCCAGGTCGGGGATCCTTTGTTCCTCCGTTTGGCGGGCTTCTGCCCAGAAGCCCTCCTTCCGGTGCCACCGAGTCTGGGGTGGGTCCATTGTGTGGGAGTAGGACCCCTAGACAGGGTTGCCTCAGCAACCCATGTCGCACTCTATCCTGATAGGCTGGAGGTTCTACCGCCAAGATGACCACTCCACTGTGTGAGTGACAACTCGGCTGTATGAATGGGGATCTCTTTGCATAAAAGCAGGGTCCCGAGGACTGGAAGAGCAAGTCGTCGCCAGTGGAACTATGGAAGCGAAGAGGAGAGGAGAGAAGCCAAAGACACCTGCAACGACTAACACAACCGGTGAAGCTCTGCTGCAGCATCTCACCACTTTTTTCCACACGACGAGAGGAAATCTTCATCTGAAAGCCTTCTTCCCTTGAGCTGGTGGGGCCAACCAGTTTGCCAATCGCCTTCCCGAACCGGCTGTGGTCGAATCACCAGTGCCCTGCACTTGGAGACCGGATAGCCAAGCAGCTATCGTCCCGGACCGCGATTAAAAGGAGCGTACCTTTTAAACTTCGTTCGGCAGCACCGCGGCTGGTTTCATCCCTGGGTAGTGCACTGCCTCAAACCTTCCTCGACGATGAGAGCCTCTCTTCCTCTGCTGGATCACCCGAACTGCAGGAACTACCAGGAACAACCGCCACCGCAGGTGCCACTTCTTCATTTTAAAGGTACATTGGTCTGCCAGGCTGCCCTTTCTTCGCGGTAGTGCTAAAGGTGTTTTAAATTCTTTACCAACCTGTTGGGTTGGCTGCCCCTCTCTCTTAACATTGTCTTTCACCTTCTGCATCCACCTTTTCAAAATCGTTAATCAAAGACTTGACTGCAGCTACAAGAATATTTTGCTCCTAGGCCCTTGCTCTGTACCACTGACTCTGGCACAGGCCTACTGACTCTGGTTAAATTTGTTAAAACTGCCTTCTCTAGATTGCTCCTCAACTAGAACTGCGTTTGCGCACCTACTCTTATAACCACCCTTTCCTTTCCACTTTTAAATCTTGCGAAATGCCATTTTGCTCAGTTTTCATTTAAGTAATATCTACGCTGATGCACTGCCTTGCTTAAACTGGTTCACAAACGTATGGGAAGTGTTTCTGAATACCTTGTGCTTTACCTCCCTTGTGAGAAATTGCTAGAGTATCCCTTGTGTGTGGTTTTCACTTTGCCGTTTTGCTCAGTTTTCACTCTGGTGCACTTGGTCTACAATTTAACTAGGGAGTGTATATTTTTCTTTGACTTATTTTAACTTGCTTGATGACTGTGATACATGTGTTTTACTAGAAGTGTATAAAATAAATATCTACTTTTTTTTTACTACAAAGCTTTGGTCAGTGTTCCATAGTACTGTAGGCCTATGGTGTAAACCCTGAATACCACTCACCTCCCTCAAGTCTGACTGCTCAGCCACAGCTACCAACTAAATCTTTGTGGTACAGACCGATACCAAAGGGGATTTATTGCTCTCACCTGTAGTCCTAATCTTCTGTAGTGCTCCCTAAGGGAACTGCACAGGATTCTGCCTAACACCCCCTGCACAGGGTATCCTAGGAAAGGAAGTCGCACTTTGCCATGATTGGCTGAGGTGGTTGTGCGGGCTGGATAACCCCCCTGCTGCACGATTGACAGCCAGGGCTGTGTGAATGGGGGATTTTCGCATAAAAAGCAGGACTCTTTGGCTGGAAGTCAAAGTCGCCACTGGAACTACAAGATACTGAAGAGAAGCGGAGAAGACGGCTGCTGCAACTACCCTGTCCCGGTGAAGCCCTGCTGCAGTCCTGAGCTAGCTATCCTTCGACGACCAGAGAAGATCCAGTCCGGAGTCTTCTTCCCTTGAGCCTGGTGGGGTCAACCAGCTCATCTTCCACAGCCAGAGGATCCTCTTCGTGGTCGAAATCGCAGCACACTGCTGTAGTGGTACGGATAGCCACCTGAACAGCCTCTCCTGTTTTAAAGGAGCGCACCTTTTATTCACCGTCGCTGCTGATGGCTTCATCCCCGAGTAGTACAGGCCCCTCCCTACGTCGTCCTCGTTTCCACGACCAAAGCACCAGGAACCGTGGGTCTGGAAGAAACTACCAGGAACAACTGCCATGGCACCAGCTTCTTCCTTGAATAAGGTACTGTGCTCTGCTTCGAGGAACTAGGGTGAATCCCTTTTCTCCTCATCCAAGGCTTGCCCTTGCCTTCCCTCCTTATAACTTTTGCTTCCTCTGTTGTCAATATCCAAGTACTCCTGGCAACGTTGAATCTTGAACTGTCCGACTGATCCTCGACAACAGGAAGCCGGTTCCACTTGACACTGGCTCCTGCCTATTGACTTTTGTATTTCTGTCAGCGAGTGTTCTCTGATTTTGTCTGCCTTCACAAAAGTATTGCCTATGATTTTTGCCCCAAACTCTCTCTGGTTAGCTCGGGTGCCAAGTGTGTTTTTGCCCCGGTAATATTTCTTTCCGCGGATACACGTATCTTTCGCAAGACCGAACTGTCATTACTGTCAAAAAGTGATCGCATATGTATTCCAGGTAACGTCTTTTGTTTCACAACACCGATGTGTTAAAACATAGGGTACTTACCTTGAGTTATACTGTGCCAAGTGAATTGGTTGTTTGTAGTGTATTTGACGTGTGGTTTTTGAATTTATAGAAGTGTTGTGTTTTACAGATTGTTTAAAAATAAATGTACTTATATGTTTCACCTGAAACCTTGAATCAGTGTTTGCCTGAGTCACAGTAATTGTGGTCCCTTTGTGTAATCTCTGCTAATGCTCATATACTCTTGAGCTAAGCCTGGCTGCTCCGCTACTGCTACCACTTTAACATAGTAGTACAGGCTTGTACCAAAGGTGAACTTGTATTACCACTTGTAGTCTTAATTGTGTGTAGTGGTCCCTAAGGGCACTGCACAGGATTCTGCCCAACAAGCAGCTTGAATCAGAGTTAATAAGGGGTGACCATGGACACCAGCACTCCAACGCTCTGGAGAGCATTCTTGGAATCCGGTAAGCAATACCCTTTTCCCCACAATAACTTAGGTTAGTAGAAAATGCTGCGCGATGTTGCACCTCTGGACCAGACCTCCAGAATCCTTGGCTGATGACTGAAGGTAGGACAATGGACGGGGTTTCAACAGCAGTCTCTAGGGCGTACCTCCGGCACAACTTTCAGCAACTTCTTGGTTCACTGCAGTTTTGGCACCTTTTCTGTAGCACCAACAAAGGACACAGATTGCCCAGTCAATCTTTCCTTCCTGCAGTCCCACTCTGAGGGAGTCTGGGGGAGTTGGATCGAATCTATGGAGTGTCCTGCAAAGAGTTGGACGGATTCAGCCTTTCCACAAAGATACACACGAAATGGGCAGCAGGTCTCCTGGTATTGGGGTTTTGCAGCTCAGGAAAGTTAGGACCTCGGGAGATGGCTCAATTAAAAGGTTGTTCCCATGAGCCAAAAGGAAGGAGCCATGATCTTCAGAGCTCCTCAGAAAACGGGGGCAGGATAGCAGTAGTCACTTCACTGTGTTGCAAAGCGTCTGCAGGCATCTCTGGTAGTCTTCTTCGGTTACTGTAATTTCCAGTGGTCTACCTACTTGCTTTTCACTCCAGAAGCCTCACCTTTTATACAGTTCCAGCACATACTCCACTGCAATCGCTCCGCCTTTTACAGAAAGGAGTGTTTGGCTGTCCAATCAGGACAGCCAGCTCCCCTGTGGGAGTTGGCCCTATTCAGGCATTCTGGCAGACAAAGGACAGAGGGATGGAAAACTCAGTGGTTGAAGTGAGCGGGAGCGGTGCTCCTCTACTTTTTTTAATTAAGTTTTACAGTTCCTATACTTTTATTTTAAAAATAAACCTTTCCGGAACTGTTTCTTTTTAAAATAACAGTGTAGGAAGAGGTTGAAACTTGCACTTTCAGTGCACTGCACTGGACGTTCCCTTAAACAGCAGGCAAATGTGGTTGGGGGTTTGCATTGTGTGTGGGAGAGGGCAGGGAAATAGGGTTTGTGAGAATCGGGGCAGGCTAGCAGGGAACATAGTTCCACTACGTCTTTTCTTACACTTCGACCACTCGGAAAACTCCTTCCCCATTCTTGCCTGTCCAGACACTCTGGAGCCTATGCGGGTATACCCAAGGGTTACCGCCAAAGGCAAAACACGCACCTCCCCATCCCAGAATAGTAGAAGGGCTAACAAAGAACAACCACGCTAGTAATGGTGAAAAAAGAAGGGAGGGCCCCAAGGAGGGAACCTGGTGCAGGTGTGTAGGTTGATGAGGGGGCGTCAGATGGCGCTTCCCCCTTTTAACCGGCGGCTGATCCGGAGCCCAGGGCCTGCAGCATCCTCTTCTGGATTTCTGACACCAGCATGTGTAGGGTCGAAAGGCTGTTCAGGGAACCATTTCCCGGCTGAGCAGGCGTGGTGGGAACGATGGGACCTGCGCAGTTGTCGCCTTTGGTGTTGCCACTGTTGTCCTCGTGGACCATGTGCAGGGATTCCTGGTCTTGTCCGAGGACGAAACATCCATGTCATGGGGTACGGCCTGTGGTTGTCCTGGGACTTCATCACCCCCCCCCACCCCGTACAACCCCAACAGAAGCGGACTCTTAGTGCTTGGCCTTGTCTTGGACCCCATGAATGGAGTGCCTTCACAGGACTTGGAAGTCGATTCTTGGGACCGGCCGGTCCTGGGTGAGGCATGACCCTGCTTGGGGCACGAGGCATAGGCCTTGGCGCTTAGACATGTCACCAGTTAACTGTATCGATCCTTCATCGTTCTCTTGGAGAATCGGAGGCAGATCTCGCAATCTCCTTTGTGGTCCGGATGAAGGCAGTATAGGCATTGAAGGCATTTGTCCTCCACAAACACGTTCCGCAGTCGGCATATAGTGCAGATCTTGAAAAGGGACCTTCCCTTTCTTTTCCTCCGTCATGGTCTGAGGCGCAGAGTAGACCCGATGGCCTTCTGGAAACTGATGAAAACTTGACGATCCTTGCCCTTGAGGGGCGCTGAAATTCACCAAAGGATCAACGGTTGTTGGCAGATGGAGAGAAGAGCATGCAGGCTCTTTTTGACAAAAAGAGGACTTTTCTGCGAAAACAGTGGAATAGCTCAGAGAGCAAAACTTGAGGCCTCCCAACACTTGAACGTGCGGTAAAAATCTGAAGATGGCTGCCAGAGGAGGGGCTTAGGGAGAGGGAAGTCATTGGCTGGGAGCAGTATGACCCATAGTACAGTGATTGGTTTAGAGGAGAAATACAGCTAGCTTGTAAGTGAAAGTGAAACCTTTACCGAGGATTCACGAGTGCTAGGGAGAATTCTCAGAAATGTGCCAATTCCCTTCTAGAGATCCCCATCTCCTTTTTCACACTCCTGAATTTTTGTTTGATTTGTACCTGGTGTTTTTCATTTTGGAGTCTGACAAACTCCATAGGCACCATCTTTTTACATTGTGACGCACAGCACCCTCAGTACAGTGGCACAGACAAATCCTTTGGATTTCTGCTAAGGTTTAAATATCTTCTCTTGGACAACCCACTGTTTCCAAGTGTAGTAAAGTGAAATCGACTACTTTTTCCTTTTGTAGACCCAGCACACACTAATTTACATAGAGTGCTGGAGGGGCTACTTATTATCCCCTTTGTCTACCTTCTCATGTAACATTTTAATGTTACACTTTCTACAATTAATGGCTGGTGGCAGTGGCTTACTTTTTAATACCATTGAGTTTTACCGCATACTGAATCCCCAGCTGCAGTATTGCACCCATGGGGCCCATTTTGTCAAAATGGCCCTGGTCATCTTTTTTTGCCATTTCTTGCAAGGTCCTTCTTGAGATTTATCCAGGTTTGGTCCCTTGGTTAGTTTTGTCTTTGGCGGGGTTCACTGGCGACGCCGGCCTCTGGCTCCAGCGTGTCTGGCAGTGCAGGAAGCAACGGAGGTTCCTGAAACTCCCTGTGCTTAGTTTCCTTGGTTACAGGAATGCACCCGAAGGTGATTGGCTGGCTGTCCTTGAAGGACAGCCACCCTGCGGTCTGAGTGACAGCTAGGCTGCGAATGAATAGGAACGACTTGCATAAAAGGCAAGGTCTTTTGCAAGGAAGGCAGAGTCGACCAATGGATGAAGGAACCAAAGAAGAAAGCGAAGAAGCTTGCTGTAACCTCCTGGACAGTTGATTTGCACAGTGAAGCCCTGCTGCATTGCTGAAGGTCCAAATTTCGAAACAACTGCAAGGACTTTTCCCTTTGGGTTGGTGGGACCAACCAGCCCTAAAACGAACTCGACTGGAACCACTCTCTCTGCTGACTGTACTTCATTGCTGCTGCAGGAACCGAGTGCCGGGAGACAGGAATACAATAATCGAGTGCATCGCCTTGAAGACAGACACAAGCACCAAGAAGATCCTCCAGACTCCCTCGTAGCAGGGCTGACCAAGCCTGATCCACCCCAACAGAGTGCTGGATCCCAGAAGCAAGGAAAGTCCACAAGGTGTTCAAATACCACAGTGGTGCTATTTGCGAAGTGCTGCTGATCTGAATTGTGCCTATTGTTGCTGCCAACCTTCAAACCTTAGTGCAGGAGTCCTTAGAAGTTGTTGGGAAGGAGCTAGTGCTTTTCTTCATTCCCAAGCGCTTTAGAATTAGGCAAGACTTCTGTTAACTATTTTCTAAGCACACAGAGTCCAAGGGGGAGGAGGGTCACTAAACGAAGCCAGTTCGGATTTAAATAGAAGGTGCAAATAACTATTTTAGATGAATATATTTGTTAAACTGTTAAATTGTAGTTCGCTTTTCTGAAAGCACACAGTGAATGCAGCCTGTGCTAAAAACACTACAGGCACTGCCGTAGGGTTAGCTAAGGCTTGCAGAGAGCACAAGCTAACTGAGAAGTTGTTCCCCGTCCATCAAAACACACAGGAAGGTTGGGGCTCATGTACACAGTGTAACAGTATGGTAAACTAAGTTTTAAGGAGAATTACTGGTCCAGATAAAATAGACTATTGAGTGAAGTGTTGGGAGCATGCCGGGAAGGTGTGTATATATATGAATGTTTGGAACATAGACAATTATGCTAAATAGGAGCTACAATGTATTCCTGCAGAGGAATCAGTATGTTAAGTAGGTTGGTCTAAATGTAAAAGTGGCCATGCAAGAAGGAAGATTGCAGAATTGTAGAAAGTTGGTAAAACTATCTTCTGGGACAAATGGAAGCCAGACTATTTTTGGCAGAAATGAAGGTCTTACTTTAACAATAACCTTATCCTTACAGAAGATCGTATATGTGGGTTTACAAGACAGTGCTTTCAAGTCGCTCACCGTGCAGGCAGATGTAATTCCAAATGTTTAGTTTTAATAGTCTTAATCAAAATGAACATGGGTTCAAAAGGAATGCCTGTTAAGAATTTTAATATACGGTTTAAATCCCAAACAGGGACCTGAAGGGAGTAGGAAGAAACACATTAAAATCTCTTTTAAATGACTCACTAAAGTATGAGGTTTCCTCTGATAAAGCTTGAAAATCGAAAGTTCTGCCAGAGAACTCTGCAATGGCAACCAAGACCAGTCTCAACTGAGAAAAAGTAAGGCTACCCAACAAGAGGGAAGTCCTCTTAGGTTTACAGTACCTTTGGTTAGAAAAAATGGTTCCAGCTGGCTTCTGTCCCTGTGTGGCTCTGCATATCCTGATGTTCCCGGGTCTTAGTCGTGGGGACAAGAGGGAGGATGTCTGGGCACTTCTGCAACACAATGGGAAGGTCAGCGGCAGTAAAGATCAAATTCAGAAGCACCTCGCGGTTTCAGCTCCCCGCGTCTACAGCAAATCGCACCACTGCAGTTCTCGGATACAACTTCAGACTTTCCTCGCATTTGGGGTCCAGCACTCTGTTGAGGTGGCTCAGGCTTGGTCATTCCTGCTTTAGGGAAGTCCGGAGGATGTTCCTGGCACTCGGGTCCGACTTAAAAGCGATGCACTCGATTCTGGTGTTCCTCTCCCTGGTACCTTGGTTCCAGCAGAAGCAGCAGTGGAAGTACAGCCAGCTCCAAGAGGATGTCCAGAGAGTTAATTTTGGGGTTGATTGGTTCCACCAACCCAAGGGGAGAAGTCGTCCTTGCAGGTCTTCTCTAGTCGAAATGAATTTGGAGCTTCAGCACAGCAGAAGGGCTTCACCGGGCACCGAGGGCATGTGCGGCGGTTGACGAGGCGGTGTTGGGATGCCGCTTTCTCTCCTTCACTGGCAGGGGGCCAGCAACAGGGTGCAGTCAGCATCCTCTTCTAGATCTCTGACTTTAGGTGGTGGAGAGTTGACAGGATGTCCAGCGATAAGTCCCTGGGAGGTGCCAGGGGTGTGGGGGGTAGGCTTGCAGGCTCAGCGTCTACGTCGTGGTCGGCATTCCAGCCGTCATCCTCAGCGTTTCTGCCGTTGTTCCCCACGTCCTCCGGGACCGTGTGAATGGACAACAGGACCTCTTCGTCTGAATAAGAAATACCTGAACCCAGGAGCACTGTAGAGGCCTCCACTCTCTTTTTGCATCCTGAGGGGTCCGTCTCCAGCTCAGGGAAGGCATCCTCTACTCAGCGTTTTCTCCACCTGTTTGGCTGAAGCCTCCCGCCTGGAAGGGAGGGAGGGAGGGCCACTGTGAGCGCTGTCAGGGTCTCCTGGACCGGGTCAGCTCCTTTTGCCTTCGAGGGCGGCAGCCACCAGCTCAATCGTCGAGGAGGTCTTTGCCTGGACCACCTCAGCATTCAAGGGCAGGTCTGACACCTTAACCTGCGCCTTCCTCTTCTCCAGCGCTTCCCGCAGCTTCCCCGGGTTAGCAGATTTCTTCACGGAGGAGCTGGAGCAATGACGAGAAGGAGGCAGACTGAAGATGAGCGCGCCCTGCTGGTTGCAGGACCAGCTGGCGCGGCGACCCCAACACAAACCGACTTGCGGGGCTTGGCCTCGTCTCAGGCCCACAAGGATGGACTGTCCTCAAAGGACTTCGAGGCCCGCTCCTCGGACCGGCTGGTCCTGGGTGAGGCACGGCCCCGTTTGCCACATGGGGGTAGAGGCCTTGGCGTTGAGCCACGCCACCAATCTACTGTAATGATCCTTGACGGTGCGCTTGGTGAAACCAAGGCAGATCTCACAATGGGAGTGTTGGTCCTCCACAAACATTCCTCAATCTGCAGTTCCGGACTTATCTTCCGACATGATCCGGCGTGCGGTGTAGGCCCGATGGCCTTCTGTAATCTTCGATGAAACTCTTGACTATTCTCGCACTTGAGGGGCGTTGAAAGGCACTGACAAACTGATCCCTACTTGCCGGTCAAAGAAACGGAAGAGCACATGGGATCTGACAAAAGTAGGAACTTTAAAAAAAAAATGTTTAAAAGCATGAAAATGCAGAAAAGCCCTCGGAGCAAAACACGAAGATGCCCAACACTTGAATATGCAGTAAAAATCTAAAGATGGCTGCAAGAGGAAGAGCTTAGGGAGAGGGCAGTCACTGACTGGGGGCAGTATGACCCAGAGCTCAGCAATTGGTTTATAGGAGAAAGACAGTTTGTAAGTTAAAGGGAAACTTTATTCTCTTACCGAGGATTCATGGCCGGACGACGGGGAATATTCATGAGCATGTGAATCCATGCCAGACCCCATGCCGGAGAAAGATCATTACTGTGAGCAATTTTCCTTCAATGGATTGCCTTTCTCCTGCAGATTTCTCTTGTTGTACTCCCCAAGCAGTTAAAATAACAGAAGAGGGCTTAAAGTTTTAAAGTAGATTCTGTAGTACCGCCGTACCAAACCGTGCATCACCTCCCCATGCAACATTCAAGGCAGAGTACTTGGTTAATGTAAGTAAGGGTGGCCAAGTAGCTGCCTGACATATGCCCCTAACAGGAACCCCACTTTGGAGGGCTGTAGAGGCCAAAACACCTCTGAGTGAGCCCTGACGGCCGCTAGAAGCTCCATGCCTGCCGATTGGTAACACCTGGATATGCACAAAATAATCCAAAGTGACAGGGCTTGTTTGGTTATGGCAAGACCTTCAAGACAAAGAATGGGCCACGAACAACTGGTCTGACTTCCGAAAACACGGATGCGCAAGCAACATAGAAGCTTAACACTCTTGGGGTCAAGGCAGTGGAACTGCTCTTCCCTTTTCGAGTGATGTGGAGTGTAAAGACTGGAGGGTGGTGTCTGTACTCCTCTATATGGCAGAGGAGCAGCACAGAGGACTCCAGCCAAGATTCTCTATAGGGTAGCGCTGGTCGAGCAATCAAGGCCTAGCTTCTCAGGAGGTGATGCAGGCTGGTTCTCAAGTACAGTGTAGCCCTCAAGCCCCCAGAAAGGAATGTCCACACACTGTATTAGTTAAAACACAGTCTTTTTATAATCATGATCAAGGTTCTATACAATCACAATAACTCACTTTGTGCTTAATCTATAATGGCAAATATATACAGTTCTAAAGTGGTACCACAATTATCAGATCTCATTAAAGTGCATCAACTAAACTCTGGTTAAATGTCACACAGATCACTTAATAAAGGCAACCAGCAATAGACATAGGAGGAAGGCAGTTGGTTAGAACAATTGGCAGAATACTGGCCTCTACCGTTAAATACAGTTCTGTGTGGAGATCCCCACAATCAACCCCCCACCCGCCCAACCTGGGCAACCTGTAAATAAAGATATCTCACAAGCCCAGTCCATATATTGTTCTAGAAGTCTTATTTCCTTCTAAAATAGTTCTGCAACCCCAATGTACCTGGAATAGCAGAGTTAGTTGTCGGGTCGTCGACTGATCCTTCTCGAGTGGCTCCCTTTAAGACAGGAGTGTTAGGGAGAATTCTCATTTATGGCTAATTTCCCTCACCTAGTGAGTTCCTCAGCAGCTTTGCTGGATTTCTGGGGTTTATTTTTTCCACCTGGTAAGAGTGTGAGCCTTTCTTCCACTCTTACATGTGTTTTGCCATGTGTATTTCTACTGTTTGACTGATCTTGGGCTCTGGAGCTACAACACCTTCAGTGCGGTGACACAGGGTTGTCTTTGAGACTTCCCACTGACTCCATTTTTCTGGGGCCGACTTCTGTCCCCCAGAAACGGGTAAAGTTGCCATTTACTTTATGTAGTCATTTAAACTGCAGACCCAATACACCCCATCTTACATGGAGTATTGGAAAGGGATAACTCCTACTCCTTTTTGTCTATACCTCCTGGAGCCTTGTTTTGCTCCCTTAACACTAAGACTTGGCTGGTGGCAGTGGTATCTACCCTATCTTTTCTACCGTGATTATACTATATAAACGTGGTACTGTTTTAGGCTATTATATTAGCCTCGAACATAAACCCGCTTGACCAAATACATTTTATTTTTTTCGCTCCGGCTGGGTTTATTCGCCATTTCTTTTTGTTAAAATCCTTCTTGTGTTTACTTTGCGCGGCAAACCAGGTTTGCCTTCTTTGTTCACCAACCTTTGGCGGGCTTCTGTCCAGAACACCCTCCTTTGGCGTCTGGGTGTCTAGGTGGGCTGAATGTGAGGGAGGGGTTTAGTAACCCCTTGCACAGAGTCTCCTTGGAGACCCAAGTCGCACTTTGTGTCCATTGGCTGGAGGGGTTGTCCGGGCTGGACAACCCCCCTGCTGTGTGATTGACAGCTAGGCGGTGTGAATGGGGGATTTTCGCATAAAAGGCAGGACTCTTGGGCTGGAAGTCAGAATCGCCACTGGAACTACAAGAAACAAAGTGAAGCAGAGTAGAAGGCGGCTGCTGCAACTCTCGAGTCCCGGTGAAGCTCTGCTGCAGTCCTGAGCTATCTACCCTTCAACAACAGAGAAGATCTAGTTCGGAGTCTTCTTCCCTTGAGCCTGGTGGGATCAACCAGCTCACCTTTCTATAGCCAGAGAACCCTTTCCTGGGTTGAAATCGCTCCACGAAGCTGTAGTGGTCCAGATATCCATCAGAAGAGCCCTCTCCTGTTTTAAAGGAGAACACCTTTTATTGACCGTTGCGTTTGCTGCTTCTGGCCTCATCCCTGGGTAGTGCAGATCACTCCAGAAATTGTCCTTGTCCCCACGACTGAAGCTCCCGGAACTGTGAGTCTGCAGGAACTACCAGGAACAAACTGCCGTGGCACCAGCTTTCTTCAATTGAATAAGGAACAAGTTACTTACCTGTAACTGTTGTTCTCCAGCATGGGTCTGGCATGGATTCACATGCTCATGAATATTCCCCGTCGTCAGGCTGGGAATCCTCGGTAAAGAAAAAACCAGCATCAGTTTCGTTTCTGATCTGTGTTTCGTAGTAATAACCAATCACTGGTCTCTGCGTCATACTGACCACAGCCAATGACTGCCCTCTACCTAAGCACCGCCTCTGGCAGCCATCTTCAGATTTGGAAGCACGTGAAGTGGCAGTATGACCAAGTGAAGAGCCGCAGAGGGGTAGGCGGGAGGGTTCGCATGTGAATCCATGCCAGACCCATGCTGGAGAACAACAGTTACAGGTAAGTAACTTGTTCCTTCTCCAGCATGGGGTCTGGCATGGATTCACATGCTCATGAATAAAGAATACATAGCAGTACACACATGCACAACCACGGGAGGTGGCAAAGGCTCAACATTAAGCATCACATCAACTCAACATTAAGCATCTTACCTCCTCACCAGGCTCACCTCAGGCGAACAGGTTGCGCAGCACTGCTTGGCCGACCCTGGACTCCTCCCTGGAATCCCGGTCGACGCAGTAGAATTTCGTGAAGGTGTGCGTCGACCTCCACGTAGCAGCCCTGCATATGTCCAGCAGGGGCACACCAGATAGGAACGCCGTGGTAGCTGCGATCGCTCTGGTGGAATGGGCTCTCGGACGGCCAGGCAGCGGTCGGTTTGCCAACCGGTGACAGCACATGATACAGCCGGAGAGCCATCTGGAGATGGAAGCCTTCGAGAGAGCCTTCCCCTGATTGACAGGTCCAAAGTTCACAAAGAGTTGTGACGTCTTCCGAAAACCCTTCGTGCGGTCCACGTAGAACTTCAGCGCTCTAGCTACATCCAGCGAGTGCAAAGTCCTCTCAGCCGGCGACGAAGGCGACGGGAAGAACACAGGTAACACCAAGGGTTCGTTGAGATGGAAGTCCGACGGTACCTTGGGCATGAAGGAGGGGTGCGTCCTGAGCACTACCCTCGTGTCGTGGAAAGTCAAGTACGGGGCCTTGCAGGAAAGGGCCTGGATCTCTCCCACTCGTCGTGCAGAGGTGATGGCCACAAGAAAAGCTGTTTTCCATGATAGAAACTTCAACGGGGCCGAGTGCAGAGGCTCGAACGGAGGTCCCATGAGCTTGGTCAGCACCACGTTGAGCTCCCACGCCGGGGCCGGAGCCTTCACCGGCGGGAACGATCTGAACAGTCCCTTCATGAACTCCTTCACCAGACGATGAGACCACAAGGACGTCCGCCCCGTGGTTCTGGTGTATCGGGAGATCGCAGCAAGATGAATCTTGATGGACGCGTGTGCCAGACCAGCTTTGGCCAGCGTCAGCAGGTACGGCAGTACTTGGGGAGCCGTAATCCGTAGAGGGTTAATCTTCTGTGCGTGGCACCAGACAGAGAACCTCTTCCATTTGTGTCCGTAGCATTTAAGAGTCGAGGACGCCCTGGCCTTTGCAAGAACCTCTCTGCAATCGGCCGGTATGTCGTATCCTCCAAACTCTAGCGCCGCAGGAACCAGGCCTGCAAGTTCAGCGACTTCGGGTCGTGGTGGAGGATGGCGCCTCCTTCCCTGGAGAGTAGATCCGCGTCCGCCGGCAGCTTGATCGGCGGGGACGCTGACAAGTCCAGAAGGTCCGGGAACCATATCTGCCTCGGCCACGCAGGTGCGACGAGGATCATCCTGCACCGTGACCTCTTGAGCTGGTTGACGAGCCGGATTAGCAGAGGCAAGGGAGGGAACGCGTAGAGGAACAGGCCCTCCCAGGGGAACGAGAAAGCATCGCCCATGCTCCTCGTCTGGGGAAACCTGCTGGCGAACCTCCGGCACTTGGTGTTCGTCGCCGTCGCGAACAGGTCGATCTGGGGTGTGCCCCACCGTCGGAAGAGGCGATCCACCAGATCCTGCCGTAGTTCCCACTCGTGGCACGAGCGCAGCTCCCTGCTGAGTGAGTCGGCGATGGTGTTTTTTATCCCTGCCAGATGAAACGGCACCAGAAAAATCCCTTGGGCGACGGCCCAATGCCACAGGTCCTGCGCCTCCTTGGACAGCGCTGGGGACCTGGTTCCGCCCTGTTTCCTGATGTAAAACATGGTGGTGGTGTTGTCGGTGAAGATCCTCACCACCTTGCCCTTGAGGGACGGAAGGAAGGACCTGAGGGCCCAAAACACTGCACGGAGCTCCAGGACGTTGATATGCAGGGACTTCTCCGTCGGGAGCCAGAGTCCTCTTGCGTGCAGATTTTCGGTGTGCGCTCCCCACCCTTCCAGGGAGGCATCCGTGGTCACAGTCTCCTGGTGGGCTGGGGTCTGGAAGTCCATGCCCGCCGTCAGATGCGCGCGGGTGCCCCACCACCGTATTGCTCGTCGGAAACTCTCGTCGAGCTTGATCCTTTCCTCGAAGCTGCCCGTCGTCTGGATCCAGCGCGCATCCAGGAATTCTTGCAACGGGCGCATCCGGAGCCTGCACATGGGAATGAGGTAGATGCAGGAAGACATCATCCCGAGGAGGGACTTGATGGACCTCACCTTGGCCGCGTCGGCCACCAACATCCGTTGCACCTTGCCCAAGATGGTCCTGGTCCTCTCCTCCGACGGGGAGGCCAGAAGGGACACTGTGTCGAGCCTCGCTCCCAGAAACAGTGCGACTTGCGCGGGCACCAGGTGGGATTTGGCGTAGTTCACGGAGAATCCCAGGTCCGTGAGGAGTTGGACGGTCCTTGCCGTGTGGACCACGGCGAGCTCCCTCGTCTTGGCGCGGATGAGCCAGTCGTCCAGGTAGGGGTAGACGTGAATCCCCTCGCGGCGCAGCTGCGCCGCCACCGGTGCGAGGCACTTGGTGAATACCCTGGGTGCCGACCGTAGTCCGAAGGGAAGGGCTTTGAACTGGTAATGACGCCCTTGGACCACGAATCTGAGGAATTTTCGGTGCCCCTTTAGGATGGGAATGTGGAAGTAGGCATCCTCCAAATCCAAAGACGATAGGAAGTCTCCTTCCTCCAGCTGACCCAGGACGTGCTGGAGGGTGACCATCCGGAACTTCTGCGCCTTGATGAACTTGTTCAGACGTCGCAGGTCTAGGATGGGGCGCCATCCTCCCGTCTTCTTCTTCACGAGGAAGTATCGCGAGTAGACTCCGGAGCCCCGAAGCCTCTTTGGGACGAGTTCGATGGCGCCCTTTCTGAGCATCGCCTTTACCTCCAGGAGAAGTTGAGGGACGTGAAGTTCTTTCCTGGCCACGGGGGGGACGCGCGGGCACCTTCTTTGAAACTCGAGCGCGTGGCCCTGGGCCAGGGCGTCCAGTACCCAACGGTCGGTGGAGATGGACTCCCACACGCTGACGAAGCCCGCCAGCCGGCCTCCCACCGGGGTGCTTCGGTGGGGGCCCGACCCCACGGCCGGTTCAATCCTGCTTGGACGCGGCCTTGCCGCCTTGACCTCCTTGGCGACGACGACGGGGTCCGCTAGACTTGCCTCGTCCTCTGTAGGCCTCTTGCGACGACGAGCGGGCCGCTTGACGGTAGGAAGCGAAACCGCCGCCGGAACCTTTGGAGGCGCCCTTGCCTCCGCCGCTCCGAAAGGGCGTACGTCGTTGCTGCAGGACTCCAAGGGCCCTGGCCGTCTCCGTATCCGCCTTGATGGCCTGAAGGGAATCGTCCACTGTCTTCCCAAACAGGTTGTTCCTGTCGAAGGGCATGTCCAGGACTCTGGTCTGGACGTCCTGCCGAAAGTCCGTAGCTTTGAGCCATCCACGACGTCGAAGGCAAACGCCGTTGCCCAGCTGGCGGAACCCAGTGTCGGCGATGTCCGTCGCCACGGTGATGGCGTGGTCCGACGCCACCTCACCTTCCTGCAGGATCTCAAGGGCCTCCGCCCTCTTGTCGTCCGGCAGAAAATCCAGCAGGGGAGCTATCTTGTACCAGAGCTCCCTGTCGTAGCGGGCCACGATAGCCAAGGCGTTGGCCGCTTTAATCGTCGTCGCTGCCGACGAGATGACTCTACGTCCCATAGCATCCAATTTCTTTCCCTCGCCGTCCGGCGGGGAAGTCGATGTGGAGGCCGCACCCCCCCCCGCTTTCTTCCTGGCTGCCGCGGAGACGACGGAGTCCGGGGTAGGCTGCGCCCGGAGGCATAGGGGGGCCGTGTCCGGGACCCGGTACTTTTTCTCGTACCGGTCTCTTCTAGCTGGCGTCGTAGAAGGGTTCTTGAGGAGGGAAAGGCCCTCATCCCAAATGTCGTCCAACAGAGGCACTGCGAGGACCGTCTTCCTCTTGGCCTCGCGCCGCTGATAAAGGAAGCCTTCCTTTTTCTTCTCCTCAGGGCAGAGTTGGAAAAGCTCGGAAGCCCTGGAGATCATGGAGTGGAAAGATCCGATCTCGTCGGGCGGAGAAGCCCTGGTGGGAGGCGACGACGGAAAATCCTCGTCGTATGCCTCGTCGTCCGTACCCGTCGCTGCCGTGTCAGTCCCCGTATCATCCCCTCGGGTGGACGGGGAGGAGGGCTGGACGGGGCGCGACGGTTGAAAAGGAGGTGGTGGATGGATCCTTCTTTTCTTGGTAGGGGGAACACCAGAAGGTCCCGGTTCTGGATCCCCCGACGGGAGAGGTTCCTCCGTCGGTAACGGTAGCCTCGTCCTTATCTCGGAGCATAAGGACTGTATGGCCAACAAAATGGCCGCCGAGTTGTCTTGCGGCGCTGGCAGAGGGGGATCCGACGGGCGAGCAGGGGCCCCGTCGGTATCCTCGACGATGTCGTCGTCGTCACCTGCGTCGGGGTCCATTCCGACGGGCTGGCCTTCTTCCACGCCTAGGCCGTGGCTTAAGACCTCGATCAGCTCCTCTTCTGAGGTTGAGGCCGAATCTACGACGACGCCCTGCCCCCCCTTCTTCTTCCCCACGGAGGGTTTCACGGGGGTCCTATCGATGGGCACAAAGGAAGACTCCCTCCGCGGAGGCAGGGAGATTCTGGGCCCTGAGGTCGCCACCACTGGTGTAGCCACCACAGGCTGAGCCAGGGCCGCCGCGACCGTTTCGATAGAGGGCTTGGTCGGATGGATCAAGGCCTTCACCACCTTAGGTGCGCTCACCGCCTTATCCTTGAGGGAGGGGGCACTGCCACGCTCCTCCTCTGCCTTAGAGCTCGACCGGGGCCTCTCCAGGAGCTTCGCCGGGTGCTCGGCCTTCCTCTTACCCGACCCAGAGCGTTGGCTCGTGGTTGATGGTGCCGGGGAGGGTGCGCCCTGCCTGGCGCCCGTAGAGCCCGACCGTTCGGCGCTCCCGGTGCCAGCGGACTCGCGGTGCTTGGCCTTATGTTGGGCCCCCGTCGCCGGGGCGCCCTCAAAGGTCTTAGAAGACCGCTCGGATTTCTTCTTCTTCTCGCCAGACGGGCTCTTACCCTCCAGCCAGTTGGCGAGACGTTGATGGCGGTCCTTCATGGTCCGTTCCGACATGTTGCCGCAAAACGCACAGTCCTTCTCCACGTGCGTCTTGTCCTCATGAAGGCAGTAAAGGCAGAAAGAGTGTTCGTCCTCCTTGAAGACGTTCTGCAGCT
Source organism: Ambystoma mexicanum (assembly GCF_040938575.1). NCBI lineage: Eukaryota > Metazoa > Chordata > Amphibia > Caudata > Ambystomatidae > Ambystoma > Ambystoma mexicanum. The sequence goes on from NC_090921.1 coordinate 991,983,134, forward strand.
GGCATCCAGGGCAGACCCTGAACAGCTTTCCGGGCGTCGAGCTTCCCTTCTCCTGGGCCATCTCCGAGACCGGGCCTGAGAAGCTTCTGGAGTCCTCCGAAGCGTAGCTCGACGAAATCTTCACCCTTGAGGGGCACAGATGAATCCGACACGGGTCCCCGTTGATCGGATGTAGGATCGGTGGAGCTTGAGGCTCTTTTGACCGAAAGAATCGAAGTTTTTTGTGAAAAAGCGCGAAAAATAGCACTAACGCTCGAGAGCAATAGCACGAGGATCCCAACACATGAACGTGCGGTAAAAATCTGAAGATGGCTGCCAGAGGCGGTGCTTAGGTAGAGGGCAGTCATTGGCTGTGGTCAGTATGACGCAGAGACCAGTGATTGGTTATTACTACGAAAGACAGATCAGAAACGAAACTGATACTGGTTTTTTCTTTACCGAGGATTCCCAGCCTGACGACGGGGAATATTCATGAGCATGTGAATCCATGCCAGACCCCATGCTGGAGAAGGTACTGTGCACATTTGGTATTTGGTCGTTCTCTACATCCGACCTTGAGAAATCGGGGTAACCCTTTTACTTACCGAAGGCTTGTCCTTTCTTCCTTCCCTCCCTCTTATAACCTTTGCCTCCCTTTGACAATATCCAAGTACTCCTGGCATCGTTAATCTCGACTGTTAGAAACGTGTGATCCTCGATAACAGAGCCCTGCTCCATTTGACACTGGCGCAGGCCTATTGACTATCTGTATTTTTGAACACGTCCTCTGATTCTAGTGCCTTAACAAAAGTATTGCCTATGATTTTGATCCCCTTTGTCTTGGTTTTTATTCAGTGTGCTAAGTGTGTTTGACTACGGTTACATTTCTTCCCGCGGGTACGCTTTTCTTTCATAAGACCGAACTGTCATTACTATAAAAAAAGTGAGTGTTTCTTATACGGTAATGTCCTGTTTCACAACACCGGTCTGTCAAATCCTAAGGTACTTACCTTGAATTGTCCTAAACCAAGGGAATTGGCTGTGTGTAGTATATTTAAGAGTGTGGTTTTGTTTAATAGAAGTCAAGTGTTTTGTGAACAGATGGTTTAAAAATAAATGTACTTCTATTTTTTAACCAGAAACCTTGAGTCAGTGTTTGCTTGAGTCAGAGTAATTGTAGTCCTTTGTGCAATTCCTATTACTGCTCATTTGCTCTTGAGATAAGTCTGGCTGCTCCGCTACCACTATAACTGTGTAGTACAGGCTTGTACCAAAAGTGAAATTGTACTGCCACTTGTGGACTTAATCACCTGTAGTGTTCCCTAAGGGTACTGCAGAGGATTATGCCTAACAAATAGCCACTGACCGTCGAGGTCCCACAAGGAAAAGGGTTGGACGACAACAGGGAGGTGGCAGCTTCGTTCCTAGCGGTGCTCGTCGACGACGGAGCGTTGGCGTCCTGCAAGAAAGAGGCGGGTGGGGCACCTCAGTGACGATAGTTCAGGACTGCAAAGAGATTGTGATGAACACTTGCCTCGACTTTCTCCTGCGGGACAAAGCAATCGACGGTGCAGGCGAGAGCGTCCTTGGATCAAATGTTACTTAGGCAAAGGGAGCACAGCGGCTTCGGTCGGCGACGTTGATGAACAGTGTTCGGGCGCTTCTTGTGATTCTGCGGCGGTCCCAGTCTACGGTCGGCAGCCTTTCGTAGGTCTGTCTAGCAGGGAGCGCTGGCAAAGATTAGCAGTGCACGATGGTCCCTCGTAGCTCGGGAAGAGGGCGCCTAACCAGGTCCTCTGTGGGTCAGTCCTTGGAGAGACAGCAGCTTTTAGATCGACGAAGTAGAGCAGCAGCAAGACTTCTCTTCCAGCACGGTTTCAAAATTAAGCTTCAGTTTCTCTTCAGCTTGGGAACACGAATTCTAGCAGTGAGAGGCCCCCAGATATACTAGTTGATCTCCCATTCATTCTGCTGGGTCACACTCAGGCAATCAATTGGTCAGAAGGGCATTCATGCAGGCAGGCAATCAGGTGCATAGTGCATTCAGGCCATTCACTTCTCTCCAGACACTCACAAGTTGTGTATTGGGACAAGTACCCAGCCATTCAACACTCCACACTGCATTCATACTAGTTTCGGGCAGGGCTTTCTCAGTCATTGTGTTGGACACCAGAAACTACACATTCACAACAAGAAGTGCATGTTAGTCACACACTCCATTCACCAAGGTCCCACCCACAGGGTGTACCCACAACATACAGTCACTGGGAAGGCTCCAGCCAGTCTGGCCTTCACAATACCACCATATATGGAACTTCCATCCAACAGCCAGTCAGGGGGAAAGGACAGAGTCGGGGCTTCCCAGGACTTTGGGAAAACAAGGTAACAGGCAATAGAAAGCAAGGGGCCACAGGGGCTATCTTGTTTCCTATCAGGAATCAACTGATTCCAATGGCAGGTCCTGGGTATCCCAAACTGGAGGATACTCAGAGCACCGGTCAAATTCAGCATTGAACTGCCACCAGCCCATGCCCTGCTCCGTGGGCCACACAGAGGTGCCCAAAAGCATACACTAGGAGTAGAGGGTTGTACTCCCACCCATGGGCGCCATAAGGGTATCTTCAAGGGTCTATTAATCATGACCAAAAAGAGGAAGAGCTGCATCGCCAGGAGTCCCACATGAACTCATGCATGGAAAACCAGACAGGACATACACGATAAAGCAATAAAAGGACAAGGATATTGAGGCCCTGTCCCTCCAATGCATTTCCAGCATCACATGGAGGAGGGTAAAAGACAGGTGAAACTGAAACCACCTTAGGTGGGGGCGGGGGAAAGAAAAAAAAACAGACTTGGAGAGTCTTCCTCAAAGAACCTTAGAAAAGGAGGTTTGCAGCACAAAGCTTGTAGATCGCTAACCCTCCTGGCAGAAGTGATTGCAACCAAGAAGGCGGTCTTAAGGGATAACCGCTGTAAAGAACATGAGTGCTGTTAGGGAGAGTTCTCAGAAATGTGCTAATTCCCTTCCACCTTAGAGACCCCCAGCTATTTTGCTGCACTTTAGGACTTTTAATTTCTAACCTGGAGAGAGAGACCTTTTTCCCACTCATGCATTTTTTCTGTCATTTGGACCAAAGGTTTAAATACCATCTCTTGGTGAAACTACTGTTTCCAAGATCAGTGAAGTGAAATTGACTTTATTTACATTTTGTAACTTTCTAGACCCAGCACACACTATTTTACCACAGGGTGCTGGAGGGGTTACTTAGTATCCCCTTTGCCTAGTTTCTCATGTAACAATTTTATGTTACCCTTTCTACAATTGATGGCTGGTGGCAGTGGTTTACTTTTTACTACCATTGTGTGTTTTTACCGCGGGCTGCGTTCGCAGCTGCAGTAAGGCACCCATGGGTGCCCATTCTGTCAAAATGGCCCAGTCTTTTTTCACCATTTCTTGCTAACTCTGGCTCCAGTATGTGGGCAGGAATCGAGGGAGGTGCCCGAAACTCCTTGTGCTTAATCCCCTTGGTTACAGGAATGCACCCAAAGGTGATAGGCCTGCTGGCTGTCCGGCAAGGACAGCCACCCTGCTGTGTGATTGGCAGCTAGGCTGGAATGAATGGGAGAAACCTGCATACAAGGTGAGGCTTTTGGTTTGGAAGGCAGAGTCGACCACTGGACAAAGGAATCCAAAGAAGAACTTGGAAGATACACCTGCTGCAACTACTGAACCGTTGGTCTGCCCGGTGAAGCCCTGCTACTGTGCTGAAGCTCTTCATTTGTTTTGACTAGAGAAGCCCTGCTAGGACAGCTTCTCCCTTTGAGTTGGTGGGACCAATCAACTCCAAAGTTAACTCGTTTGGACATTCTCTTGGAGCTGGCTGTACTTCCACTGCTGCTGCTACTGGAACCGAAGTGCCGGGGAGAGGAACACCCAATCGAGAGGATCGCTTTTACGTTGGACCAGAGTGTCAGGTAGATCCTCCTGACTTCCCTGAAGCAGGACTGACCAAGCCTGAGTCACCTCAACACAGTGCTGGACCTCAGATGCGAGGAAAGTCTGAAGTGGTAACCGAGAACTGCAGTGTTGCTATTTGTGGTCAGACGTGAGGAGCTGAAACACCGAAGTGCCGCTGAATTTAAGTATGTCCATTGCGGTCACTGACCTTCCCATTGCAGTGCAGGAGTCCACAGGCGTCCTCCCTCTTGTCCCCACAACGGAGTCCCAGGAACACTAGGATCTGCAGAGCTGTACAGGAACAGAAGCCAGCTGGAACCATTTCTTCTAATCAAAGTCTAAGATAACTCATCTCTTCTTGTGTAGCCTTACTTTCTCTCAGTCAAGACCTGTCTTGGTTGCCCTTGCAGAGTTGCCTACAGCTTTGCCCCTCACAAGCCTCCCAGCTTGTGGCCCTTCAAGTTAATCTTATTTCTACCAACTATTCTAAAAACATTGTGCAAGACTTTTTGCTCAACTAACATTGGCTGTCTTTGCTCCCTGAGAGACTCTTCTTACCTTTGACTCTGTGCCTTTATCTTTCCCCCAGGAAAGGGTTACATTTACTTTACGCTGGAATGTTCAAAAAGTACCTACCTGTTTATGAATTATTTGTTAATCTTTATTTTATTCCCATATCTAACCTTTGCACCCACCTCAGTATTGCTCTAAATGTAACTGATAATTCAATGTCCTTAGTATCCTAGATATTTAAGTCACCTGATGGTGTAGGAAGTGTGTGTGCCATCCCCAATGGGTATCATCTGATTTAGAGAAACTAAGTGTGTTTGGAAGTATATTATAATTGTTACATGTTTTGCTCCCTTCTGAAGAAGGCTTATATAACTGACTGTTAAATTAATTTTTTAATCAAGAAACCTTGAATGTAAGTGTTTATTTGAATAACTGTCACTGTGAAACTCTGTTACAACCCTACTACTCCCATTGACCCCTCTTGAGATAAGCTTGGCTGCTCAGCCACACTACTAACCTGTGTAGTACAGACGTACACCAAAGGTTGGACTCCTATTGCCAGGGTGTCCATGTTGCTACAGAGCACCCAAAGGGCACTGCAAACAATCTTGCCCAACAAGTAGATAGGGTCAAACAGAGCTGCCATCAAGCAAGTCAAAACCAGATTAAGATCCAAATCTGGGACCACAAAAGGGGTTGGGGGAAACTTATTGAGAAGGCCCTTCAGGAATTAGGCCATGAAAGAAACAGTAAAGAAGGAACAATGGTCTGGGGCCCTCTTGAAGAGAGGCAGGGCCTGACGAAGCCAGTGACAGAAGGAACTCGATAACTGTGCTGGTGGGGCAAGAAATGGGATAAATCTCATGTTCCCTGCATCACGCCTCAAATCTTATCCACCTGCACGCATACAGACATCTTGCAGGTGGTCTGCGTGCAGCCAGCAGAAATCTCAAGTACCTCCTCTGAGAGGTCCCAGTCATTATGGTTCATCTTTTCAAGAGCCACGCATGTAGATTGAGGGAATCCAGGGTCGGGTGGAGCACTCGACCCGCCAACTGGGTCAGGATATTAGGACGCCGAGGCGACCAGTGAGGCAGACAGATGGTCAGGTCCATGAGATCGGAGTACCACATCCTTCTCGAGCAATCCGGGGTGATCAATATCATGGTCGCTTGTAAGCTCTTCAACCGCCTGAGAACCCATGGGATGACAGGAATCGGTGGGTAGGTAAGGTCCAATCCACCAAAAACTCGCCGCCCAGTGCACCGTTTGCTGGGAATTTTCTCGAGCAAAACTGTTTGCACTTCCCTTTGGAATCCATGGCAAACAGATCCACTGGTGGGGTACCCCAGAGAGAAAAGACCTCCTGTAGGACTTCCAGGCAAACTTCCCACTTGTGTGAGACCGTGCTCTGCCTGCTAAGAATACCTGTAAAGGTGTTCTGTGTCCCCGCCAGATGAACGGCCAAGACCAAGATTTGTTTCTCCCGTAACCAGAACCACAGCTGTGTCGCCTTTGTGCAGAAGGGGAGTGAGTGCACACCACCCTGCTTGTTGAGGTAGTGCATGGCCAAAATGTGGTCCGTCAGCATGAGGACATGCTTCCCTCATAGATGGGGAAAAAGCCCTCGGCGCTAACCTTCTGGCCTGCAATTCCAGCCTGTTGATGTGCCACCTGGCCTCTTATGGAGAAGAGAGGCTACTCACCTGCAAATCCTCGCAGTAGGCACCCCAGCCCTTCAAAGACGCATCCGTGTCCACTCGGGCCAGAGGCAAACAAGGCCAGAAGAGTTCCCCCGCCATGAGACTGCTGCGCGTGTTCCACCATTTGAGTTTGCAGACTACCTGGCTGGACACAGAGGTGATCCGTGAGTGCTCCCAGATACTGCTCCCAGATACTGCGACCACTGGTCCCCCAGGAGCCACTGAAGGGATCTCATGTGCAGCATGGCCTCTTGCACTAGAAAAATACAGGACACCATGAGACCCACAAGGCGGGGAATTAAGCCACTGGTAGGGTGGCATGGTTCTGAAACAAATGCACCATCTGGGCTATATTGCTGACTCTTCGGGAGGAAAAGGACTCCTTACCCAAGTGTCTAGGACAGCTCCGATAAGCTAGAGCCATTGAACTGGTGTTAAAATGGGACTTAACGCTGAGGGCGAAGCCCAGCCTGTGCAGTAGTAGGCAGGTTTCTTCCAGATGAGACAAGACCTGCCAACTTCTCCCGGATCAGCCAGTTGTCCAAGTACAGGAATACATGGACCCCGGATCTCAAGGTGAGCCGCAACCACCGCCATGAGTGAGGTCAAGCCAAAGGGCAGCACCATGAGCTGGTAGTGCTTGTCCCCCAGTAGGAACCATAGGAACTTCCTGTGCTTTTGGTGTATTGCCAGATGCAAACAAGGGTCCTGCAGGTCTATAGACAACAGCCAGTCCGGAAATTCGAGTGTGTGGAGAATTTCTTTCAACGTCACCATCCTGAATTGGTCTTTCCTCAGGAACTTGTTTAGAGCCCTGAGGTCCACAATGGGACGTTCCCTCTTCCACAGAACACTTTAACAGGGCTCTCAGTTCTTCATGGATTGGGGCAGCAGGGGTCTGTCTAGTGGTCTTTTTAGTAAGGGCAAACAATAACCCTGCCGAATCAACTGTAGGGCCCAAGCGTCCAAAGTTATCTCCCGCCACTGGGGCAATGCCCTGCCAACCGACCACAAATCGGTGCATCATGGGAGGGGAAGGCAGGTTTGGCCGGATGGGATGCAAGGTCCAGTGATTAGGGGCCAACTTCGATTCTTTAGACCTTTCCAAGGATTCGTCAGCTTTCTGACCGAAAAGCAGGTCTCCCTCAAAGGGAACAGCCAGCAGTTCGTTCTAAACCTTCGGGGAGAAGCCAGAAGATGTCAGGTAGGACTGCCGCCTCATTACCACTGCTGAACCGATTGATCGACCAACGCAGTCTGCTACGTCCAGGCCAGTTTGCAATGACTGCCTGGCTACCTCCTTCCCATCCTCCACCAGCTGTAAAAATCTGTCCCGCATGGCACCATCAGGGACATTTTCAGCATCATGTTCCACAGCTTTCAATAAGCCAAATTAGTATTTTGTGAAACCACAGACTAGATTTGTGGCTTTGAGCGTCATGCTACCAGAAGTGAACACCTTTCTGGCCAATACGTCTGATTTCTTTGCCCCGTGTCCCGAGGCAGATTGGAAGTGGATGCCGCTGGTCTGGTGGAAATAGTGGCAGCCTGTACAACCAGCCCTTCCGGGTAAGGGTGTGTGGCAAGGAAAGGAGGGTCTCCTCTTGCCGACCGATACTGCCCTGTACATTTGGCGTTCACAGGGGAAACAGGGTACTGCCATAAGGTGGATAAAAGGTCTGCAATGGCTGGGTTTAATGGTATGCTATGCTCAACTGTGGGACTCTCGTCCAAGATATCAGTGAGCTCATACTCTTTAAGAGGCTTGGTAGACTACTTTAAAGTTCAGGGCTCTGGTTGACAGGGTTGATGACAGCCTTGGTTTGCATTAGCATGAGTAAAGGGCTGGTTTTGCTGCCACTCAAGGTCTGGAGAAGTAGATAGGCCACTAGAGTCCTGAAGACATTGAGCCAAGGCCAATAAATAAGCCTGGTCGTCGAAATAATCATGTGTAAACAGGGTCGACTTGATCATCAGGGTCATGAATGCCAAAAATGGACTGCATCAAGAACCCTGCTCTTGACAAAAGGTACCAACAAACCATCGCCGACTGTAGGTGCCGAGGGCTTGACCGCCGATTGAATAGGTTTCGGAGCCAAGATGGCTTTTGATAGCGAGGGTTCTTTCGGCGCAGAGGGACACCTGGATGACCGATGGACACCGTGTGCCTCAGCCTTGAGTGATTTATGCCTAGTAGGCGTGGCAACATGAAGGCCTTTGATGACGACGGAATGGCTGGCTTGGGGTCAGGAGCACCGAGCGCCGCTTTCACGCCAAAGTGCGCTGGGCAGGGGCCGGAGCAGCACCTACAGCAGCTAGCCATCTCAATATTTCCAGCATGGGCGTTTTTAAGAAAGTTACTCACCATAGTGACTACCTTACTCCTAGTCCATAGTCCCCTTATCTCCATACTTTTGGGACATTCCGTCCTGTGGGACGGGACCGGAGCACTTTTTGTAAAAAAGCATCAAATTGACAAATGTGTGCTCTTTTTATGTGGGGTACCGCACGTGGCCATAACCCCGCCCTCCTTAGCTCCGCCACACGCATGGCCCTTCAGTCCTTTTCTATCGCCAGGTCTGAGACCATTTAAGTAATAATAGAGGATACTTATTAGAAGGGACGGGAGGCGGGCGTATGGAGGAAAGGGGACTATGGACTAGGAGCAAGGTAGTCAATATGGCAACTTTGTTATACTCCTACGTCCCGGCCCCTTTCCTCCATACTTTTGGGAGATTACCAAGCACATCTCACAGGAAAATGGTGGATGGAACTCCTTTACTGAAAGAGGTTTTTAAGAACCGCCTGCCCGAACTAAGCATCGGCTCTGGAGCTCAGGTCTAAGCAGTAATGCTTACAAAAAGCTGATCGGGAAGTCCAGGTAGCTGCTATGGCAATGGTTTCCCAGGGAACATATTTCTGGAAGGCAACGGCATCCGCCTTGCCCTGCACAAGATGGCATGAATTCCCTTTGGAGGCTGAAGGCCCTGAACAGTATACGTCTCCGAAATACAGGAAGCAATCCATCGGGAGATAGTTGCTTTCGAAGCCGGCTTTCCTTTCGGGTCTCCGAAGGTCACAAAGAGCTGGGAAGAGCTCCTCAGTTTAGATGTTCTGTCCAAATAAAACTTTAGGGCTCGTCTGACATCCAAATTATGCAATACCCTCCCTGCATCCGAGGCCGGGTCTGGAAAGAAAAGGGGTAAAAAAATAGACTGGTTCAGATGAAAATCGGATACCACCTTTGGAAGGAAAGAAGGATTGGTCCGTAGGACAACCTTATCCCTCTGAAAGGTGAGGAATGGATGTTCTACAGACGAGCCCTGAAGCTCGCTTACACGCCTTGCCAAAGTCACTGCAATTAGAAAAGCCATTTTCCACAAAAGGAACTTCAAGTCCACCATAGCGGTGGGCTCAAAAGGTTTATGGCATAAGGCAGTGAGGACCACATTCAGTTCCCACTTTGGTTGCGGGTTGCGCACAGGTGGATAAAGATGCAACAGAGCTGCAAAGTGTCTTTTAATGACAGGGTTTGTCAATGAAAAAGAGCAAGAGTGCATGGACAGGTAAGCGGTAATAGCCGACAAATAAGTCATATAAGACAAGACATGTATGCCTGAAGTTGCCAGATGAGAAACGAATGACAGGACTGTGTCGATTGTAGCTTCTCTGGGGTCTAGCTGCTTTGCTAAACACCAGTGACAGAAACAGAGCCATTTGCTCCCATAGTGAGACCTTGAAGGTTTTCTAGCCGCCTGGATAATGCGCATATTATCTGCGGACAAGTTGAAACTTTCTAAAGATTTGAACTCTGGCACCAGGCCACCAAGCTGAATGATTGCGGGGAGGGGTGCCACATCTGCTGATCACCCTGGTGAAGCAGGTCGGGAATCAGCGAAATCCTGATCGGTAAGAAGACTGACAGATGCTGAAGCTCCGAAAACCAGAATCTGGCTGGCCACCACGGGGCTATGAACAGGATAGTGCGATTCGTTGTGTTCCCGAGCTTGCATAGCCCCCGGTGAATCAGATTAAGAGGCGGGAAGGCCTAAGCCCTTATGTTGTGCCACAATATCTCGAGGGCATCCTCCAGGGAAGTAGCTCCGAGCCCCCGTTCCTGGAAGCATAAAGAGTAAGTTTCCTGTTTGATGAAGTCGCAAAGAGGTCCACTTCTGGAGTGCCCCAATGGCGAAAAAGGTCGGAAAGGATCTCCGTGTTCAGCTCCCACTTGTAGCTGACCACTGCTCACCAGCTGAGAGTCTCTGCAGTCACATTCGGCTGGCCCGGAATGTGCACAGCCAGCAGCCAAACACTGTGCTGAATGGCCCATTCCCAAATCTGAATGGCTAAATCTACAAGTGGAGGTGACCTGGTACCCCCCTGCTTGTTGATGTAAAACATGGATACCGCATTGTCTGCGCGGATGCGGAACACTTTGTTCACAATCACTGGCTTGAAGGATTTGAGAGCCAAGAAAATCGCCAGAAGCTCCAGATAATTTATGTGAAATTGCCTGTCCTGTGGCGACCACAGGTCAAAAACCTGAAGATGAACCATCGTCGCGGCCCAACCGATAAGGGAGGAGTCTGTCGTAATGGTCGTTTGAGGGGAGGGCTCCTGAAAAGGAGCAACCACCGACAGATTGCTGGAAGATGACCACCATAGGTAATCTGCCTATGGAACCACCAGGCCGACATGCTCACTGACTGAAAACTTGGCACGTGGTTAACAGATCCGCCATCCTGTCCACAGTCAGGTACACTCTGCAGTCAATCGTGTTCCAACGGAAACCCAGGAAAATCAGGTCCTGAGAGATGGTCATGGAGGATTTTCGCCAGTTCATCGACAGCCCAAGCCCGAACAGGAGGTGAAGGAGAGACTGAAGATTGCTTGAGGCTTTCACTGGACAGGGGCTGCACAGAAGCCAGTCGTCCAAATATGGCTACACAAATACCCTGTGGCCGTAGAAAAGCCGCGATGACCGAAATCTTCGCAAAGACACGCAGCGCTGAGCTGAGACCAAAAGGGAGTACTCTGAATTGGAATCCTCTCCCAGGGAGAACCGCAGATATTGCCGATGCGGGCTCCAGATCAGGATATGCATATACGCGTTCTGAAGGTCCACAACACTGAGCCAGTCGCCCGTATGAAGAGGACTTTATTTGGCAGGGCGTGATCATCTTTAATTTCTCTTCGAGTAGAGAAAGGTTGAACTGGGAAAGGTCTAGAATGGTGCACAGGCCAGCCTGGTTGGGTTTGGGCACCGTAAACAGACCCGAGTAGAAGCCTCTCCCTTGTTCCACTAGGGGAACAGGTTCCACCACCTTGAGGCCTAGAAGCTTCTGGACCTCGGCTCTGAGGGAGGGCGTCCCTGACTGCTGAAAGGAGGATTGATGGGTAGGAAAGGGGGAGGGGCAAGCAGAAGCCTGCCCGACACAATGGACAAAAACCACCAGATGAGACAACAGTCGTCCTCCCACCTGGGTCTTGTGCGAGTGCCAAAAAATGTAATTTTGCAGAACTTTCGGCGGAGAGACTACCAGTCCCTCAAGAGGAGGCTGAAGACCGAAAAAACGACCTTGTTGCTTTATCCGACGGGCGTTACATCTCGACAGATCAGTCCTACGAGACCTGCGGTCATGGAACCCTCTGAAGCCCGAGGAGGACCGAGACTGGGATCCAGATCTCCGAGCGTTGTGACTGGGGCTTCACTAGCACCGACAGACTTGGCAGTTTGCATGCTCGCCTTAGTCTTTGTAAGCTCGTCATCCGTTGAAGAATGAAACCACTCTTTGCATCAAAAGGCAGGTCCAGAACTTTATCTTGGACCTCCTTCGAAAACTTTGTTGCATGAAGCCAAGCTTGATGAGGTGTCCACCCCCAACATGAGGCCTCGAGCTGAGGTGTCGACATGGTGTGCAGCAGCCTCCAGCATATCCTGCGCCAATATCCTGCCGTCTCACAAACCGCCCTGGAAGTCCGCCAAGTCCCTCCACAGTTTCATATTCGCCACCGCCAAAATGAGCTCCGCGTTAGCCTGACGCAGTTGCAGCGCAGAGTTGGCAAAAACATTCTTGGCCAAGGAGTCAAGCAACTTATCTTCCTTGAACTGAGCTGCAGCAGCAGAGGTCGCAGAGGCTGGCTTGGATTGCAGAGTGGAGGCCGCAACCACTGTCGAACATGACGCCAAGGCTACTTCCTCAGAGGTGTGAAGCCTTTGACAGGCGTCAATTCTCCTATTTATATGTAGCCCAGTGTGGGGTTTATCCCAGACTTTGTAGGCCTCGGCCAGAACATTCTTCTGAAGGAACAGGCCAGTGCACTCCTGTGGAGACAAGGTGAGTGCCCCCGAAAGCACCTCATCCTGCGGAGCGGGTGCCTCAGGTACTGGTAAGTCAAGGAGTGACATGTCCAGAACCCGGTCGTGGAAAGCTCTAAGAGTGTGGCTGGTCCTCACTATCCTGGTCTGCCTGAGGGACGTCCAGAACGCCAGGATCTGCCAGTTACGATGCAACCGGCATCAAATTGACGTCTCGCTCTGCTGGATTCTTATCAACCGGAGACCACGGAGGCAGAGGCGGGAGAGGTGGAGGCGGGCCGGGAAGTAGAGGGAGTACCGCTGCCAGAGTGACAGGTGCCGTGACTGGAACTGCCGGGGCAGGATGCGGCACCAGAGGGCAGATCTCCCTAAGGGACCGGGATGGACAGAGGCCGCTCATGGATGGGCATACTCCCACGAACGTAGTGATGAAGGCTGCCAAGTGGGCCCGCCACCAACAGGGTCTACATAGACAAGTGGGGCAGAAGCAGGAGGAAGCAAGACCGTATGCAGTAGTGGCATCTGAGCGCGTCAGTCATAGGAAGGGTGGAACGGATTCACACCGTCTTGTGGACCAGGTTGTCCACCAAAAAGAAGGCTCCCAGCACCCGCCATCGATAGCGTGGGTGTGAGAGAAGAATCCAAAGTGGCTGCCGCAGACCACGCGGGAAGGCCGGTGACTCCAGACTGGTCAGGGGACTTGACTGAAACTTTAGTTTGGAAGCTCCAAACAAGAGACCTTGGAGCTCACTCCGGTACCCAATGCCTCAGCACGACTAGACTGGCTATTAGCACCTGATTGGTGAACCTCGGATCATGATCCGGTATCGGTTTTAGGGAGAATTCCCATACTATGGCTAATTTCCCTTACCTATAGAGTCCCCCAGCAGCTTTGCTGGATTTGAAGGGTTTGTTTTTTTCCTCCTGCTAAGAGTGAGACTCTCTTTCCCACTCTTAGACATTTTTGCTATGTGTGTTCTGGGCTATTTTTGTGTTTAATGTCTATGGGGCTTCTCTCACCTCCATAGGAACCATCTTTATTCACATGTGTTACACAGCACCCTCCGTGAAGTTACAAAGGGGTGTCGTAGCGACCCCCAAACATAGACTCCATACCCTGGGACTGACTACTGTCTCCGAGGGCATGTAAAGTCCCAATTGACTTTTAGTCAATTTTTGTGAACTAAACCAGTACAACCCATCTTACTATGGATGCACTGGGAAGGGTTAATAGTTTTTCACTTATGTTTATTTTAGAGAGGGTACCGTACAGTCCCTCTCTCAAATGTTTCTGGATGGTGGCAGTCCTATTTCCTATGGGATTTTCCCATTGTTCGAGGCTACCACATTTTCTGACAGTCTCCAACATACCGCTGGTGTATTTTACTATTAACTTTACTCCGGTAGGGTTTATTTGCCAGAACTTTAATATAACTTCTTTCTCGTGTCTTTCTCTAAACTCCTAACCCAGGTCGGGGATCCTTTGTTTGTCCTTTTGGCGGGCTTCTCCCAAGAAGCCCTCCTTTTGGCGCCACTGAGTCTGGGGTGGGTCCATTGTGTGGGAGGGGGGAGTAGGACCCTGGACAGGGTTGCCTCAGCAACTCATGTCACACTCTATCCTGATGGGCTGGAGGGTCTTCCGCCAAGGTGACCACTCCACTGTGTGAGTGACAGCTCGGCTGTATGAATGGGGATCTTTTCGCATAAAAGCAGGGTCCTGAGGACTGGAAGAGCAAGACGTCGCCACTGGAACTAAGAAGCCGAAGAGGAGAGAAGCCAAAGACATCTGCAACGACAACCACCGGTGAAGCCCTGCTGCAGCGTCTCACCACTTTTCTCCACAAGACGAGAGAAGATCTTCATCTGAAAGAGCCTTCTTCCGTTGAGCTGGTTGGGCCAACCAGTTTGCCAATCGCCTTCCTGGACCTGCCCTGGTTGAATCTCCAGTACCCTGTACTTGGAGACTGGATAGCCAGGCACCCGTCCACCCGGACCGCGATTTAAAGGAGCATACCATTTTTGCGTCGGGCAGCACCGCGGCTGGTTTCATCCTTGGGTAGTGCAGTAACTCGAACCTTCTTCCACGACGAGAGCCTCTCCTTCTGCTGGATCCCCCGAACTGCAGGAACTACCAGGAACAACCGCCACCGCAGGTGCCACTTCTTCATTTTAAAGGTACATTGTTCCGTCAGGCCGCCCTTTCTGCGTGGTAGAGCTAAAGGTGTTTTAAATCCTTTACCTACCTGTAGGGTTGGCCGCCCCTCTCTCTTAACATTGTCTTTCACCTTCTGCATCCACCTTTTCAAAATCGTTAACCAAAGACTTGACTGCAGCTACAAGAACATTTTGCTCCTGGGCCCTTGCCCTGTACCACTGACTCTGGCACAGGCCTAATGACTGGCTAAATTTGCTAGAACTGCCTTCACTAGATTGCTTCTCCACTAGGACTGTGTTGGTGCACCTACTTCTTATAACCACCCCTTCCTTCCCACTTTTAAACCTTGTGAAGTGCAATTTTGCTCAGTTTTCATTTAAGTATTTGCTATACTGTTGTACGGCCTTGGCTAAACTGGTTCACAAACTCATGGGAAGTGTTGCTGGGGCCTGTAAGAGGAATTTTCTATATGACTTGTGTTTCCCCTCCCTTGTAAGAAATTGCTAGAGTGCCATTTGTGTTTGGTTTTCACTGTGCCGTTTTGCTCAGTTTTCACTCTTGCTCAATCTTGTCTACAATTTAACTAGGGAGTTGTGTATACCTTCTTTGACTGAATTTAATTTGCTTAAGAATTATGATAAATGTGTTTAACTAGAAGTGTATAAAATAAATCTATATATTCCTTTTTAATACAAAACTTTGGTCAGTGTTTCCTTGTTCCATAGTACTGAAGGCCTATTGTGTAAACCCTGAATACTGCTCTTCTCCCTCTTGAGATAAGTCTGACTGCTCAGCCACAGCTACCAACTAAATCTTTGTGGTACAGACTGATACCAAAGGGGATTTATTGCTCTCACCTGTAGTCCTAATCTTCTGTAGTGCTCCCTAAGGGAACTGCAGAGGATTCTGCCCAACAATAGGCAGGCCCCTCGCAGGAACCCTTGGAGAAAACCCTGGTACGCCTAGAAGGCCTGCGAGGCACATCAGGAGAAACCCTGGTAGCAGAGCTTTTGGAGCCCCTCCCGGACCTGGAGGACCCCGGAAAGGAGTCCCCTGGCCGAGGTGCCCTGAAAAGTAAGGAACTTACTGGGCGTCTTTTCTTTCCGGCGATGAGTTGAGAATGCGATGAAGGAACTCGAAGATCTCCTCCCACCAACAATGACGAAGTTGAAGTTCCCGGACCGAAAGGTAATCGCAGTAGAAACACGAGTCCCAACGGTGATCCGGTCCCAGACACTCCAAACAGAGAATGGGGATCCGCCCTAGAAAAGCGACGTTCGCAAGAGGAACAAGCGACAAATCCCAAACGATCCGGCATAGACGGAGGACTATGCGACTGCAGAACCAGAGCAAGAGAGAAGGACAACGAGAAAAGAAAAAGGTCTTCCCAGTGATGCAAGTGCATCCAGCCCCCACCGTGGGGAGAAAAGGGCTGAAGGGTGATGCAGCACCAAGGATGGCGGTGTTACGGTCGCGTGCGGTACCCCGCGTGAAAAGTGAAGTACATTTCTTTTATTTGATGCTTTTTTTTTTTTTTTACAAAAAGTGCTACGGTCCCATCCCACAGGACAGAATGTCCCAAAAATATGGAGGAAAGGGGACGGGACGTAGGAGTAAATACTTTCCCCCTCTTCCTAAGTGGTCGGCCCTGCCGAGGTCTTACCTCGTTCCGACGACGAACTGGACTCGCGATGACGACTCTGGTGCTGCTTCTTTTGCGAGAAGACAAGGAATGGCTCCTGGAATGGTACCATTTCTTGGTCTAATGCAATGCTTTGCTTTCCCCTTCCTGGCCTCAGAAAACTGGACGAGCGACCACGCCGGAAATATTGCAGACGGTCCACCCAAAGCCAGTTTCCCGGCTCTCACACACAGGGATTTTGGCAGCATTCGAGCAAGGCGCACAGGCCAACACCTAGACACCACAGACACATCGTGGGGGACGGTTAGAGATTTTGGCATCACAATTGTGGCATTGCTTGAAGCCTGAAATCCAGTAAGAAATTGCGTCAAGGTTTTCTGAGGAAAAAGATTTTTTAAAAAAGTTGAGAAAAATGGATATCAAGACGAGGCACCTGCAGGAGAAAGGCAATCCACTGAAATGGACATCCCGAACTTAAGAAGTCCAGCCCTACGAATATTGGAGCTTTGTGCTAGGTTTGTGCATAAAAGCACTCGTCGATGCGTAAAGCTCACAAAGGACAAACTTCAAATGGGAGACAAAAGTTAGAAGAGTACACTGGAGTGGGAGGAATTTGGTTTCAAGAGTTAGAGGCGGGACTGCTACGGAGAACAAAGCGGTCCCCAACATTTGGACTATAAGAAGCAAGAGCCACCCAAGTCAGGACAAAAGCCACACGGTATCCTTTGTGCGTAAAAACAGTATGAATTAACTACGGGCCACCGGTAAGTGGTAGGATTACTCACCACCCTTAGCTCCCTCTGGGTTCAAACTTGGAAGTTTTGAATTATGTTGCCCTGGATTATGAAATCCCCTCCTTGGTCACACTTCAAAGTGCACAGGCGCTGCAGGTCCATAATACATCAGGAGCTCCATCTCTCGGCACGAATGCAGGACAAAGAAAACACTGATGCAGCTGGTCTCAGGACACTTGAACAAAGGCGTAATGTCGCCAGCAGCAACTGCCACTGTCACACAGTGACACAGGAGCACCCAAGTCTTGCGGACTGACGCAGCCTTCTCTCTCACGGCCCAAAGCAGTAGGGACGATGACATTTGGCAAGAAGGTGTTTTACAGTGCGAATTAGGGTTATTCCAAAGCTCGAGCCGAAATTCGATGTAGTAACACTCCAGCATGGGTGCCAAGGGACAAGCTGCTCAATCCACTGGCGGGCCCAATGACACTTCGGAGAAGGCTAGCTTGCAGATCACCAAGGACACATTGAGAGTTGTCCCACCACTGAACAGGGTTGAAGCAACTTTGCAGGTCTTCAGAGATTGAGGGCAAAGCAGGGCTCTACCGGGACACCAGCGGGCTCAGAGTGCCAAACCTTCTCTGCACTGTTAAGGACAGCCCTTGGATCTTCTTTGCTTCTCAGGATATTTGCTTCTGTGTAGATGTCAATTCAGACCGCGGGGTGATCTGTGGGTCTGTACTCAGAGCCGTTCCTCATATCCTTTAGTCCAGCGAGTGCTCACACCCTGGCTGGCCAATGAGATCCACCCCACTCGTGCACGATAGTGGTCCAATCAAGGACCACTGCAGTTCTCGCGCACACCAGACATCCTGGCACTAGTAGTGTGGATTGGGACCAGACAGTCCCAGCCTCCTTTCTGGGTACCTACACATGTGAAATGCATTAGCCCGTGAAATGCATTAGCCCGCAAAAAGCGCCAGCTTTCACAGGTGAATGCATGCCCACATAAGGATGTCCCGGGTCACAAAGAGCAAGGGGAAGGTCAAAGGACAACATGGCCAAAGGAGAAGTCAAAAGAACTTGTGGCAGGGCCATGACTGACACTAGCCACAGTCATGAGCCAAGCGTGTTAAGCGTGGTATGGCTCGGTAAAAGTTAAAAAAAAAAAAAAAACACAAAAAGTTTCCGCTGCCACCAATCTAGACCTAGGCACATTGTCCAGTTAACAAAAAATCCTTAGGGGATGTCGAAGGCCCAGAAACGCAAGAACCAAAGTGCACGGTACAGTAATGTACTTAGCGCAATGAAATACAGTTACCAAAAGTGGCAAAGTCATAAGAGTATTGGGAAACAATGTTTCCAAGTACCGACTGTCAGACGGACAAGCCAGTTACCCCAGAACTGTGAGTAAACGCACAGTGGGGTGCAGCTGAAGGCTGGCAGAAAGTTAGGTCAAGAGGCTGAAACAAAATCAAAAAGTTGGTGGGTCCACAAATAGAGGTAAAACAGCAGTAAGTGTAATTTTAACCAACAGGTATGTTAGGGTGAATTCTCGGTTTAGGCTGAATTTCCTAACCTAGTGAGTCCCCCAGCAGCTTTGCTGGATTTCTGGAGTTTGTTTTTTTCTCCTGCCAAGAGTGAGACTCTTTTTCTCCCACTCTTGGACATGATTTATGGTGTTCCTTTGACTGTTAATGTGTTTTATGGGCTATGGCGTCCTTTACCCCATAGGGTCTCATGTGTTTTTACTATGTGTGTTACACAGCACCCTCCGTGCAGTGACACAGGGGTGTCATAGTGACACCCCACCATAGACTCCATACCCTGGGACTGACTACTGTCTCCCAGGGCATGTAAAGTCACCATGGGCTTTACTAGTCCCAAATTATTAACAGAAAACAGTACAAGCCATCATATTGTGGACGTACTGGTCGGGGCAATTCGATTGCCCCGGGGTCTGTTAGTCGAGGGGGCACGTCTCCGTCCCCCCCTGATCGAGTTTTAGCGGATGACAGTGGATACTACTTTTTATATTCGACCGCGAATATATCCCTATGGGATTTTCCCATTGTTCGAGGCTACCAACTTTATTTAATTCTCATAGCCTCGAATTAATTTAATTAATATTAATTCGCCGGTTGGTATTTTTTGCCAGGACTCTATTCTAAAATGGCGTTTGTGTTCTCTTCTGTGACTCCAACCCAAGTCGAGCCCTTTGTTCCACTTTTTGGCGGGCTTCTCCACAGAAGCCTCCAAAAGTGGTGCCACTGTCTGGGTACCACAGGGGGTGTGGGAGGGGGTTTAGGCACCCTGGACTGAGTTACCTTGGTAACTCAAGTTGCACTCTTGTGCGATTGGCCCAAGTGGTGAGCGAGCCGGCTCACCACTTAGCATGTTTGATTGACAGCTAGGCTGAGTGAATGGGGGTGTGCTGCATAAAAGCAGGGCTTTGGGGACTGGAACTTCAGAAGTCGCCACAGGACCTGAGAATCCGACGAGGGAGAAGCTGAGCCGACCTACCACGACACCACCGGTGGAGCCCTGCGGAACCGACTCACCACTTCCCGACGACAGAGAAGATCTCCCGGCTGGAGAGGCTTCTTCCCCTGACTGGTGGGCACAACCAGTTTACCTTCTTCTCTTCGCACCCTAGACCGGCTTGTGGTCGAATTGCCCGTGCCAAGCACCCCTGCAACCGGATAGCCACTTACCACTGGACCGAGAACTAAGGGACCGCTCCTTTTACCTGAGAACTCTGCGGCTGGTTTCTTCCCTGGCAGTGCAACGGACTCCTGTCTTCCTCCCCAACGAGATCCTCTCTTCCCCCGGACGAAGCACCGACTTGCATCCGTTGCCAGGAACAACTGCCCCCGCTGGAGTATTCTCACCACTTTAAGGTACCGTGTCCGCCAGGCCTCCCTTTCTAAAGATTGCTACAAGGTAATAACCCCTTAACCTTCTGGACTGGGCTGGCCGCCTTGACCTAACTGGTCCCTTTCGTTGGTCAAACTCTTTGTGAACCTTTTCAAGACTTTTGTGCACTGCAACCGTGTGACCTTGGACACATTTCGTTTTGATCCCCTTAAAGTGGATCCGGCCTACTGAACTCTAAACTCACGGTTTTACTTTGCCTTTCTTCTCTTGTTGTGTTCTTGTAAAAGTGTTGGGTTCTGTTTCAATTTATTTTCTGCTTTTCTCTCCCTTTTAAAACGAATTATTAGAGTGCCATCTGGGTTAAGCACTCACTGCTGTCTGAAAATAAGTGGGGCTTTACTTGTCTAATATTCTTCTAAGGGAGTGTATATCTTTTAGTGACCGTATTTTTGAATTGCTTACTATTAGTGCCTGTGTGTTTTTCTAGATGTGGTTTTAAATAATTATATCTCTTTTACACCAAGCCCTGGTCAGTGTTTACTTGTTCTATGTTCTTTTGACCTATTGTGAATACTCTGTATACTGCCTAACTCTTCTTGAGGGAAGTCTGACTACCAAGTAAATCGGTGTGGTACAGACTGCTACCAAGTGGGTTTACTGCCAAACACCTGTAGTCTTAAATATTTTGCAGTGGTCCCAGAGGGGACTGCACAGGTTTCTGCCTAACAAGGTATGAGTGAAACAAAGAGTTGTCTCTGATTGGACAACTATTGGCTGTTTGAATGATTCAGATTCTTACCATTGGTGGGCTTGGACTTGCTTCCAGCTCATACTTTGGATAAGAGGACCCCTGCAGCCATTTCTGCAGATCAACGTTGGAGCCAAGAATCCCCTGTAGACGAAAAGACAACTGAATATCCGAAGAGGACCCTTGATGAGGCAGGGCATCCCTTTCCCTTCCTGCATCTGGCCAGGTGAAGCTCAGGTAGTCTAACTATCTGCAAAGACTCTGTGCGGTGCTACAACCTTTGGACTGGTGGGACCAATCAGTCTCGACGCGTTCGAGAATCCAACCGTCCTGAGCCTTCAAAAGTATCCCTGGACCACCTGTTGGACTTCCCATCTCTCCATTGGGTTACCCCGCTAGAACAGTTACCGTTCCATGTTTGCACCCAGAACCTTTGAGGAGGCCAGCTTGTGGTGCAAATCACCTTCCTACAGAATTCCAGCATGCCAGCCTCAATGGATCCGGCTTCCTCTTTGCACTTCTAAAACCGTGACTGGAAGGACACCTGCCGTCTGTGCGCAGTGGCGGCTGCTGGATCTTGCCTTCGCCAATCCTGAAGTGCCCTGAAGAGGGTTGCATTGGCGAATCTTGCATTTTCTCCAACACCACAGGTTGCACTCTGCTCCTGACCCGACCAGATGAATCCTTGCACCCACAGCGCCTGGGCACCCGTCACCGGAACCAACGGAGGGAACTTCAGCGACCCGCAGTCGATCCATCAAGTCATCTGGGAAAATCAGGATCAGGGGGCAACCAAACACAAAGCGTCTGTCTTCCCCTGTCTTGCATAGGATAACCTTGAGAATAAGAGTCTCTGTATCCTTCCATTCCACTGCCTCTTGGTTGTCGAACCTTAGTAGTATCTGAAAGAAAAGAACACGTTTTACTTACCTAGTAACTCAGTTGCAACTGTTCTCTTGAACAATCAACACAAATAACTTATCTGCTACAAATACATTCTGGGGGTGGCGGGTTGGGGGCGGGGGGGAAGTATTCTGGCTCCTGTAACTTTTGGGCACAAGTAGCCATTCTTCTGAGGGATTGGACTGCTGAAGTTCAGGAATATCACTTGTGACTTGGTTGCATCTTAGTGCATAACCTTACCTACTTTGTTGAATTTGAATTCATTTTAAGAACTTATTGTGAATGCACTTAGGTTTATTGCTGAGAATTGTGTGAAAGTATCACCTGCTTGTTAAATTGCTTTAGTGTGTTTTTAAGGCCTAGAATAAATTTGTATTTTTATATATTCCTGTCTAAATTGAATTATTGTGCGCTTCACTTTGTGGACTCATAATGGAACCCTGTCCCTACTAACTCTCCCAGTTTACCTTGATTCGGGTTTTGGCTAAGTTGATATGATATTTTATTTCTATCACGCTTGTACACAAGTGTTTCAGAGCGTGTCAAGGCAAGGGAAGGGACCAGGGGAGAACAAAACAACGATATTATTGGGCCCAGTGACATTGAGAACATGTGAGTGCATGGGGGAGGGGAAAGTGCATGGAAGGGGGGAGAAGTGGAAAGTGCGGAGCAAAGGAGAAACAGATAAATAGTAATAAATAATAAAGGCAACAAACAGTGGTAGTGCAGCCAGCAAGTGGCAAGTGCTGGGTTTAAGGCAGCAGACAGGGTAGGTCTGATAAGTGCAGGAAGAAAAAAGGGGGGCCTGTATGGGTACAGATACAGACCCCAGTGCAAGGGGTGGCCCGGAGGCAGTGCGGAAGGGTGGCAGGGTGAGCAGGTACCTAGGCCCAGAGGATGGCCAGGTGCACAGTGCCAAAAGAGATCAGCAGGGGGAGCAAAGCCAGAAGCAGAGAGGAAAGTCTTGCGGTGCTTCCGGAACCGGAGATGGTTCTGCTCAAGTTTTAGAGTGGCAGGGAGGATGTTCCAGAGGGAGGCCCCAGCCGAAGACATATCTACCCCCAGCTAGTTTCTTTGAAAAACGTCTCACCCCCGAGGGAGGTAGAGGAGCGAAGAGCTCAAGAGGGGAGGTATTTGCAGAGGGATAGCTGAAGGTATTTTGGACCCAGGCCCCAGAAAGCCTTGTAGACAATGCAGAGGGTTTTGAATTTAATCCTTGCATACACTGGGAGCCAATGGAGAGATTTCAGAGCTGGAGAGATACCATACCAGGGCTTGAGGCCAAGGACAAGTCTTGCAGTCCTGTTCTGGATTAGTTGCAGATGGTGGAGAGTAGAGGCAGATAGGATTTAGAAAGATGCTGTTACAATAGTCCAACCTAGAGAGAAACAGAGCTTGGGAGACCATGAACTTCTGGGGGAAGGAGAGGAAAGGCAGAGTACCTCTGAGGAGGTGCAGTAGGAAGTTTGACTTTTTAGAGACATCAGCGATGTGGGTGGAGAAGTGAAGTGTGGAGTCTAAGATGATCAAGGTTCTTAGCCTCGCAGGTGGGGGGAGGAGGGCCAAGGAAGGCCGGCTAGAGTGTGAGGGGAAAGGATGGTGAAGGTGTGCCGATGAGGATCTCAGTCTTGCTGGCATTCAGACAAAGATCATTGGCGGCACACCAATCCTGAATGGCAGTTAGGCAATTAGAGATGAGAGAAGGAGAGGAGTTGGCCAAGGGCAGCCTGAAAATGAGTGGAGTGTCGTCAGCGTAGCACTGGAAATGAGCAGAAAATGGCAATGCAATGGGTGAGAGTTTCCAGGTATTGGTTGAAAAGTGAGTGTGAGAGGTTAGGCCCCTGGGGAACACCAAAGCTAGAGAGGAAGATAGATGATAGGAAAGACCCAAGTTGGACCTGGGTGGGTCGATCAGAGAGGAAAGAGGTCAGCCATCCCAGAGCCTGATCAATGATACCCTGGTTATCACGAAGACGGTTGAGCAGGATGGTATGGTTGACCGTGTCAAAGGCAGAAGAGAGATCAAAGAAGAGGAGAGAGGGAATGTTAAGAGTCAAGGTTGGAGAGCAGAACTTTACGGATGTTCTTCTGGCAGCTCTGAAGCCAGACTGCTGGTCATGGAGACAGCCAACAGAATCGGAATGAAGGTTAAGCTGAGCGATGGCCAGCTTTTCCAGGAGTTTGCCCAGAAAGGGAGTACTGGAAATTGGGCGATAGTTAGCAGGACAAGAAGGATCATCTGTGGGTTTCTTGAGAAGAGTATGCACAAGGGAGTGCTTCAGAGGGGAGGGGAAGGATCCTGAGGCAAAGGAGTGGTTGCAAAAATCAGCAAGGGCTAGAGCGAGGGTGTCAATGTGGTCCTTGATGGGTTTAGAGGAACTGGGATGAACCTGTTTTGACAATGCTTTCAGAGATCAGAATTGTCTAGCAACCTCATCAGGGGAAGAAAGAGGAACGGACGAGAAGGAGGGTTGGGTTGGGGTGGGGGGCGGCTAAAGGAGGGTCAGCAAGCACAGACAGGGGGGAGAGGAGGGGAAGGGGCGGAGAGGGAATACAGGATGTCCTGGATTTTTGAGATAGGGTGAGAGGCAAGGGCATTACAAAGAGCCTGGGAGGCAACAGGAGGGGGTAGAGACTGCAGCAGGATTGGCTAGATCCTTGCAGATTTTAAAGAGTTGTTCGATGCCGCAGAGACACAAGCTTGAATGTGGACTCTTCGTGGTGAGGACAGAGTCGGTATTGCCTTCGAGCAGGCGACAGGCCAGTTTGTCAGAGAACGAACAAGAAGCCCTCCATTTCCTCTCAGCCACCCTACACTTACGTTTAAGTGTAGCTAGGTCGGAACCATACCAGGAATTGCACTTGGCTTCGGACTTCAAACGAATCCTCAAGACAGGGGCAAGAGCATCAATAGTATCAGAAATTGAAGAGTAGAGCAGAGACAGGGCTGTGTCAGGATGTGAGACAGCCTGTGGGGGGCGGTGTGGAGAAGGTGGCGGCGAAAGCCTCAACTGACATACGATTCATGGGGCTGATGACGAAGAAGGTAGGTGGCAGTGTTGGAGTAGGCTTGGGGGAAGAGAGGGAGAGACGAGGAGAGGAGGGAGTGGTCGATCCAGGAGAGAGGCTTGGTCGGAGGGATGGAGAGGGTGAGGTCAGAGGTGATCAAGACATCGAGTGTGTGCCTTGCAGAGTGAGTCGGGCCAGAGGGGAGGATGGACAGGGAGAGGGAGTCGCAGAGGTCTCAGAAGAGTATAGAGGAGGAACAAGGAAGAGTCTAAATTGATATTGAGGTCACTGAGGAGGAGTTGAGTGGTAGAAGCCAGGAGGGAGGAAGAGAGGTCCGCCCACTCAGAGAAATGAGGTGATTTGACGAGGCGGCCGGTAGATGGTAGCCACAGTAAGAGAATGAGTAGGAGACAGAGAACCTACAGAAAGGCATTCAGAAGAGGAGTCGGACTGAGTGGGAATGATAGAGGCAGGAATCCACTCAGGAAAGATCAGGGCTACCCCCCTACCTGACCGGGAGTATCTGGGTGTGGAGAGGATCGTGTAGCCATCAGGGAGCAGAGTGTCAAAGCTCTTCACAGAGCTGGCTGTGAACCATGTCTCAGTAAGACCAAGGACATCAAGGTCTAGTTCTCCAAGGAGGTGGCAGATGTCAGAGGAGTGTTTGACAGCAGAGCGAGAGTTGAGAGTGGCAATATGAAGGTTGCCAGCCTTAAAGACCTTTCGGGGAGGGGTACAAATCAGAGATACGCCGTGGAGGAGAACGAACCCTAGGAGGAGCAGAAGAGAGAGGGCAAGGTAGCCAAGGGCAGAGAGGAGGGGTCAGCAGGAGATGCGAGGAAATTGATGAGGTGAGGGAAGCGCCCTTTAAAGAGGTGGAGATTGGCCCGAGGGCCTTGGACCATGACAGTGCCATTAAGGTAGACATTAATGATGACTGTAGAGGAGTCGAAGGAAGCCATGAGAACTTCCCAGCGAGTGCCACCATTAATGGGAGAGGAGGAGATGGGACAGAGCACAGAGATCATATGAAGAGCCCATATATCTGGCGAAGGAATGACAGAGTATGTCGGTGAGGGTCTGTTTGGAGGAAGTATTGGAGTAGGTGTCGGCGATAGGAAGACCAGGGTTAGAGGCCAAGATATCATTTTTGAACTTCTTCCTACTAGACTTCGTGAGAAGGGAAGGATCGTCAATGGAGAAGCAGTTTGAAAAGATATGAGAAACAGAAAGCGCCATGGGGGTGGAAGCGAGGAGAAGATGGAGAAGCTGGGGGGGAGGGGGTGGGCCTAAGCAGGTAGGTGTGGGACAAAAGAGTGGTGAGGTCACCGCGCACTATC
Organism: Ambystoma mexicanum; assembly: GCF_040938575.1. NCBI lineage: Eukaryota > Metazoa > Chordata > Amphibia > Caudata > Ambystomatidae > Ambystoma > Ambystoma mexicanum. The sequence continues at coordinate 992,009,014 of NC_090921.1, forward strand.
CCCACCGGAGTGGACCCCTGGCGCTCTGGCGGTTCTGAAAGAGGAGGGGAGGTCGAGTTAGTGGGAGGAAGCAGGAAAAGCGCAAGAGAGCAGTGATGTGCTGTTGGTGGCCTCAGCCCGGTGGCTGAGCCTTGGGTGTTTGCGGCCGGTAGTCGTCGTGTACTGTTGTGAAAGACTATGTGTTTTTGTATTGTTGTTGCAGTGTAGTGAAGTTTGTGCAGTCTGTTGTGCTGTAGGTTTGGTTGTGTTTGGTTTGGAGTTTGTTAGGTGTATGCAGAAAGGGAAATTGTTAGTCGGGTTGGTTAGTTTGCGTCTCTATCCTGAATTGAGGCGCTCGGCTTGCGTGGTTTCCCCTGATGCGGCTCTGTCCTGATCTGGGTCCGACTGGCATATAAGGTTCCTTACTCCTCTGGCCCCCACCTGTAACATGCTCTCTCATAGCTCCCCTTATCCATGCTGCATACTCCTGTGGCCAGTGCACCTGCCAATGTCAACATCTCAGGTAGTGTGGCGATTGCCAATATCTTATCAATTCGATACCACTGTGGTACCTGGCCGTAACTAAGGGGTGGGCGAAGTGTTGGTGGGATTGTCTGGGGTAGTTGACTCAGTCTCCATGCGTGCCGCCTGTGTTCCTGTCTATCCGGTGTCACCCGTCCAGGTGCCGTGGGAGTTACCCTCTCGGGTCGGGGATGTTAGTGTCCTTTCCGGTTTAGTCATCCTTTTTCCGGTTTTGGTTTCCAGATTTAGTCTGTGGTGTTGAAGAGCCAGGTTTCTAGTGATTTCCTGAATTTTAGGTGATCTTCAGTGTTTCTTATTTCTTTTGGAATATTGTTCCAGGTTTTTGCGGCTAAGTGGTAGAAGGAGGTGCCTCCAAGTTTTTTCTTAAGGTATGGTTTGAGTTCCAGGCGGATTTCGTTGCTTTATCGGAGGGGTCTCATTGGTTTGTAGACTTTTTTTCTTTTGAGGGAATCCTGCTCCTCGTCCGCCGATTGCCCTGTGCGTTATGCACATATGCAAAAAGAAGAGAATTTGGCAATGGGCAGCAAGATTTGACTTTCTAGCAAAAAGCAAAAAACAGCAAGATTTAACTTTCCAATCAGGGCGTAACGCTCACCTGACTCCCACGGAGGCGCTGGCCTGGTTCGCGCTGCTGTGACCTCTTCTAAGGTGATGCGCAGGGTTCGGAAGACGGACTGGACCAGGCCCCCAAATCTGGCTTGTCTGGCTCGCAGAGGTATCCTTCTGTAGGCGAAAATAGGGGATTAACTGTCTGCGGGGTAATGCAATCAGCCTCCCACTTTCCCCGCTCACCCTCCTCGAAACCCTTCTGTGATTCCTCGTAGCGTCTCACCTTAGGGTCTGGAACGACGAGCTCTCCATCCTACTTCTGATGCAGGGGCGCGTTGGTATCCAGTTACTTCACTGGATTTTCGGATTGGTGAGAACCAAACTTGCTTGGCTTCCAGGTAAGTTTTTTTGATAAGAGGTTCCCCTTGTGTCCATGCATTAATGTACTAATGCTAGTGTCTTTTTCCCCATAGGGGCCGGGGTACGGAATGCCGGGGAACAGGAACCGACCCGAGATGAGGTGAAATCCTTGTAGAAATCAGGTAAGTCTTTAATGAGCGTTTTTTTTTGGTAATGTCTTTTCATTCGCTCATTAACGCAGATGTCTCTTTTTCCCCTAAGGGGCCGGGGTCCAGAAATGCCAGGATGCGACACGGACCCGAAATGAAGAGGGAATGAATCAACAGGTAATTCTTAACATGGAGATTTAGCTTTCCTTATTCCCTTCTCTCTCCCACCTTTTGTTCTGGTCTTTTTCTCCCTAGGCGCTGGGGCGTGACTGCGAATCCGGATGATCGCTGCTCAACATGGAGGCGCCCTGTAAATGTGAGTGGAATGCGGCGCTGCAGCGATCGACGCGATGAGCTTTTAAATAAAAGTCTTCCTTTTCAGGATTGTCGGCGAGATGTCTCCGGGATGCGGGTTTAGCAGGTGAGGACTTTTCCTTCTTCTGTTCTCTTCTTCTCTTCCTTTGCAGGTGATCCAGGATGCTGGTAGGCGTGGCAGAAGTCATGATGCAGGAGCAGACATGGTGAGCGTCCAGCTGCTAGATGCAGAACAACGCGAAGCACGTGTGGCTGTTTGGGTGGGGTTTAAATAGCCTTGGAAGAAGTTCCAGGTATGTATCCTTCCTCCAATCAGGTATGTATCCTTCCCCGACCACGCCCGGATGGTAAATTAGTCCCACAGGTAAAGTAGTTCCTTTCAGGCCTCAAGGAGGCCGGGATCCTGCAGCATGGTCTACATCAAGTAAGTGCACCCAAGCACTTCCATAATGAGCCTGGCGCCATAGGCGCCAGGACACTGTCCAAAGGGCCCCTATATGGGGTTGCTGGGTCCTTCCTTGGGGACTGACTGTCCGCTTTCGGGGACGCAGGGCTTGAACCGGCTCCCCGGGAGCGGGCATCATGACACAGGGATTCAGATGTTAGCAAAGGGTTTGAAGAAGCACTGCACATCAGGATGAAGTTCCCCAGTTCACTATAACTAGGGTGGCCTCATAAAACCTGTCCACCAGGACAGATACTAGAAATCCATCTTAATGACCAGCAACTCCGGTTACCAAGTTCTCCTGGCCCAGTCCGGAGCGATCAGGATCAACGTGGTTTCAAGCAGGCTCAATCTCTTCAGAACCAGCAGAATGACAGGTATTGGTTGGAACGCAGAAAGGAGGTTAAAGTCCACTCTACCGTCAGTGCGTCCCCCCAGAACTCCCAGACTAGGAAATTCCCTGGAGCAGAACAACTCGTACTTCCTGTTCAGACTGGAAGCAAAGAGGTCCACTCGAGAAGTTTCCCAAAAGAGATCTCCACCAGAACTTCCTGGCAGAGCTCCCATTCTTGGGAGGCCAAAGTATGTTTACTCAAGGCATTCGCTTAGACATTCTCTCTTTTGGCAAGATGTGCTTCCGTCATACACGCCGTTCTTCAGAGCCCAGAACCACAGTTTTATTGCTTCTCTGTGTTAGACTGGATTGCTACACTCTAGCCTGGTGGACAGATGTGTAGGAGGCCAACCTAGTTATTGAACAGGGAAAACGCTGGACTCTGTAGCCAACCCAATCAAGGTAGCATGGAAAGTGGTTCAAGGCTAAGTCTCAGAAAGTTAATGGTAATTTTACCCTTTTCTGGGGGACGGTAGTCGCTTCAGAAATGGAGTCGAGGGAAGTCTCAAAGACAACCCTGTGTCATGGCACTGAAGGTGCTGTGTGACACCCAAAAAGAAGAGGGCTACTGAAGTGGTGTACTTCAGAGTCCACAATCACAAAAATAGGTGGAAACATAGCAAAACACAGGTAAGAGGGGGGAAAAGCTCTCTCTTACCAAGTGGAAAAAAATAAACTCCAGAAGTCCACCAAAGCTGCTGAGGGACTCACTAGGGGAGGGAAATTAGCCATAGATGAGAATTCTCCCTAACAGCCGGCACTGGTTTGTGCTGCACCTCATAGGCCTCCTTGATGTCCGCGACCATCCACCATGCTATGGAGGCCTGATAGCCGGGCCTTGAACCATCAAAGGTGATGGAGGGCATCCAACTTGCGGAAACCCTTGGTACTGTCAATGTAGTATTTCAGCAGGCGTCTGACATCCAGACTGTGCAAGACCCTCTGAGGCTCATCCTTGGGGTCGGCGAAGAAGGTTGGTAAGACCATTTCCTCAATCAGATTGAAGGTCACCTTGGATAGGAACGCAGGGTACGTCCGGAGGAACACCATGTCCTTGTGAAAGGTAGTGTAGGGCTCTGATGACACGAGAGCCTGGATTTCGCTGTCTCTACGAGCGGAGGTGAGGCCTACGAGCAGTGCTTTCTTTAGGGTGACCAGCCTGATTTCTGCGGACGCCATTGGCTCGAACAGTTTGTGTGCCAAGGCACCCAGGACTACATTGAGGTCCCACACAGGGTGTGACTTCTTTATAGGCGAGTAGAGCCTGTGGAGGCCCTCCAGATGCCGTCTGACCACCGGGTTAGCGGAGGAGAAGAGGCCCTCAGATTTTCTGTAGGCTCCTATGGCTGCCAGATAGGTGCGGCATGAGTCCACCTGAACTTTGGAGTGGGTGAGTGTTAGGGAGAATTCTCATTCTATGTCACGACCCTCGCCCAAAATCCCCTCTGCCAAACCAATTGGCCAGGTGGAGTCAGGACTCGGGCCTCTAGAGCCTGGCATCCCCTTCAAAAGCCCTCATGGGGCCAGTCCTGGCGCCTATGGCGCCAGGCTCATACACCATGAACAACAATGTGCTTGGGAACTACTTTATTGTATTGTCAGCCAACATGGAGGCATCCACATAGCTTGGTTCCTAAGAACCAAGCTATGCAGTCTAGTGTTTTGGGTGTGGCAGGCCTGGTACTACTTTACCTGGGCTATATAAACCACACCCTGACTGCAGAACATGCTTTGTGTTACTTTGCAGCTTGCAACGTGACGCTCACCGTGTCCAGCTATTCCCTGGGAGAAGCAAAACCTGCAAGGAGACAAAAGGAACATCATTAGCAGCAGCATTTTACCTGCATGCAGTCTTCATCTTTAAACACTCGCAGCAACTGAGAACAGCTTCCTCGAATCTGCACGTCTCCCGGACAGAATGACCTGAAAGAGGAAGATAGAGGCAACATTAAAGAAAGCAGTAGAGACATTTACAAATTACGAACTGCTCAAAAGGCTTACCTGGCTGGTCGCCTCTCGGCTGGCACCACTCCGGGCATTCCACTTGTGCTGAAGAACACTGCGACCTACAAGGAAGGAAAACACAGGTTAGCAAAGGCAAGACTTTGCAGCGCTGCGCATATCGCTTACTTACCGCATCATAGCGCTCTTAATGCGCCATCATTTACCAGCGGGGCTCAACCAAGCCAGTTCGCCACGGTGAAGCTCTGCATACCAAAGGGAGAAAAAAAAGACATTTTAAACAAAGAAAGGCATGCAGGATAGCAACAAAACTAAATAACAGCAATAAGACCTACCTGAACAATATCAAATGGTCCGGCGTCAGTGAAGTAACTGGACCGCACTCGCCCATGAAAGACAACGCGCCCCTGCAAAGAAGGCAGGACGGAGAGCACGCCTAATTCTACCACAAGGCAGAACCTTCCTCGCAGAACACATCAGGGCAAAGCTGAGAAGCATACCAGCGAGTAACCCAGCTGAGTGGCATCCCTGTGGATACCAGGTGAGCGTAACATTCTATGGCTAATTTCCCTCACCTAGTGAGCCCCCCAGCAGCTTTGCTGGATTTCCGGAGTTAATTGTTTCCACTTGGTAAGAGTGTGAGTCTTTTTCCCACTCTTACATGTGTTTTGCCATGTGTGTTTCTACTGTTTGTGTGATATTGGGCTCTGGAACACACCACTCCATGAGCCCCACTTTATGTGTGCGTTACACAGCACCATCAGTGCAGTGACACAGGGTTGTCTTTGAGACTTCCCACAGACTCTTTTCTGGGGCTGACTACTGTCCCCCTGAAATGGGTCAAGTTCCCATTTACTTTATGTAGCCATTTAAAACTACAGACTCAGTACACCCCATCTTACATGGAGTACTGGAAAGGGTTCATTCCTATCCCTTTTTGTCTGTGCCTCTCTGAGCTTTGTTTTGCTCTTTTAACATTTAGACTTGGCTGGTGCAGTGGTATCTACCCTAACTTTTCTACCGCGATTATACTATATTAACGTGGTATTGTTCCAGGCTATTATTTTAGCCTCAAACATAAAACTGCTCGACCAAATACTTTCTTTTGGCTCCGGGCGGGTTTATTCGCCATTTCTTTTTGTTAAAGTCCTTCTGGTGTTTTACTTTGCGCAGCAAACCAGGTGTACCTTCTTTGTTCACCGTCTTTTGGCGGGCTTCTGCAAAGAAGCCCTCCTCAAGGCGCCTGGGTGTCTAGGTGGGCTGAAAGTGAGGGAGGGGTGTACTCACCCCCTGCACAGGGTATCCTAGGAAACCCAAGTCACACTGTCATGATTGGCCAGGGTAGTTGTCCGAGATGGACAACCCCCCCTGCTGGGTGATTGACAGACAGGGTGTGTGAATGGTGGTTTTCCGCATAAAAGGCAGGTCTCTTGGGCTAGAAGTCAGGAACTACAAGGAACCGAAGAGAAGCGGAGAGAACGATGGCTGCTGCAACTACCCCGGCCCGGTGAAGCCCTGCTGCAGTCCTGAGCTATCTTACCTTCGACGACTCAGAAGATCCAGTCCGGAGTCTTCTTCCCTTGAGCTTGGTGGGGATAACCAGCTCATCTTCCACAGCCAGAGGATCCTCTTCCTTGGTCGAAATTGCTGCATGTTGCTGTAGTGGTCCGGATAGCCACCTGAAGAGCCTTTCCTGTTTTTAAGGAGCGTCCCTTTTATTCCTCGTTGCTGTTGCCGGCTTCATCCCTGTGTAGTGCAGACCCCCTTCAGACGTCGTCCTTCACAACGAAGCTCCAGGAATCGTGGGTCTGCGGGAAACCAACAGGAACAACTGCCAGGGCACCAGCTGCACCATTGGAACAAGGTACTGTGTTCTACTTGAGGAAACTGGGTGAATCCCTTTTCTTCATACCCAAGGCTTGCCCTGGTCTTCCCTCCTTCTTATAACTTTTGCTTCGTGAACTGTCGGACTGTGTGATCTTTGGCAACAAGCCCCGGTGTCTTTCGACCCTGGGTCCGGCCCTTTGACTTTTGAACTCCTGTCTGAGTGTTTGATTCTGCCTGCCTAACCAAAATATTGCCTGTAATTTTTGCCTCCAACTCCCTCTGGGTATCTCAGGTGTTAAGTGTGTTTTTGTCCTGGTAGCATTTCATGTCACAGATACGCGTTTATTTAGTAGACCGAACTGTCAAAAAAGTGATCACAATCGCATTCACGGAAACGTGTTTTGTTCGTAACACCAGTTCATTCAACACAGGGTACTTACCTTGAGAATTGCTATACAAAGTGAATTGGTTAGTTGTAGTATATTTAACGTGTGGTTTTTATTCGAGTTTAATAGAAGCGTTGTGTTTATAACGAATGGTTTAAAAATAAATGTACTTCTATTTTTTTTTACCTGAAACCTTGAGACAGTGTTTGCTTGAGTCACAGTAATTATGGTCCCTTTGTGTAATCTCTGCTACTGCTCATACTCTTGAGATAAGCCTGGCTGCTCCGCCACTGCTACCACTCTGACATAGTAGTACAGGCTTGTACTAAAGGTAAAACTTGTACTGCCAACGGTAGTCTTAATTTTGTGTAGTGGTCCCCAAGGGCACTGCACAGGATTCTGCCTAACACCGGTCAATTTGCATGCCCATGCGGTCAGAGCCAAAACCACGGCCATCGCGTTTCAACAGCATGTGACGTGGCAGCTCATCAGCAGGGCGGCTACCTGGGCCACTCTTTCGGCTTTCAGTAGGCACTACTATTTGGATGCCACCTCCAGATCAGACGCAGCTTTTGGGCACACGGTTCTAAGAAGCCTGTTTGCTTAAGGAGGGTATCCTCTCCATCCTGGGGCTACATTCAATTGTAATCGGCCATACAGTATGAAGGAAAGGGGACTGGACGTAAGAGTAATTAATAGTTACTCACTGTCACTGTAGTGACTAATGTGCTCTTAGTCCATAGTCCCCTTTCCTCCATACATCCCACCAGCCCCCCCCCCCCAATAATACTGGTGTCATTAGGCAATGCGAACATTTTTTGATGCGTCAATGGGGACTGAGGAGTGGCACCGGTGGGCGAAGTCACACAAGCACATGCTCCTAGGGCTGTGCCCCTCCAAATTTAAAGGGGAAGGAGATTTTTCTGGTGAAAAAGGTTCTGTCTCCCATCCCTCTCAAGGGACACACACAGTACAGCGAAAATGGGACTATAGACACTACAGTGAGTAACTATTAATTTACTGTCCTTGTGATTGAAGTCACCTCAGGGTGTAGGAACTGTGTAGAAGCATATCCAAAGATTATCCACTAACTTGTTCTGATTCATCAAAGTAATTTTAAAGCATATTTACACTGTTAAATGAATTGCCTTTTTAAAAAAACACTCATTTAAAAATAACGTTAAATAAGACATCCATTACTTACCGTAAAAGCATTTCTGATGGTTGTATCTGCTTAGATTCACATGCTGTGCATATGGTCCGACATCCAGTGGTAACCGCGGAGTATTGCATCTTGTCTTTCGAGAATCAAAAAGGGGATGTCGACATGGGCGTGCCTGTAACACTATCCCTACGTGACGTGTAGTGTACCCAAGATCCCTCACGCGTCCAGGTCCCTCCAATTGTATTTTTTCTGCCGAGAGGGAGCCTTATTACCATCGTGAGTGAGTAGAGAAAGTGGTAAGACGTTTATGTTCCTTCCATCCGAGCGGGGATGAAGGGTGGGCGCATGTGAATCTAAGCAGATACAACCATCAGAAATACTTTTACGGTAAGTAATGCATGCCTTTTGATGTTTGTTAATCTGCTTAGAATCACATGCTGTGCATAGACTAGCGAGCAGTACCCAGAGTTGGAGGTGGGTTGTGAGAAGGAACAGTAGTGAAAAGATGTCTTAGTACTGACTGTCCCACCTGAGAATCAGAGCTAGAATGAGTGTCTAGGCAATAGCATTTTGTAAAGGTGTGTACCGAACTCCAGGTTGCCGCTTTGCAAATGGATTCAAGGGGAACATTTGCAATGAATGCTATGGACGCCCCAGTGCCTCGAGTAGAATGTGCTCTAGGCTTGAAGGGCAGCTCTCTCTTAGCAAGAGTGTAGCAGAGCGTATTTGACAATCCACCTAGAGATAGTGGATTTGGAGACTGCTTCTCCTTCTCTTCCTGCCGGCACCAAAACGAAAAACGGATAAGTCTTTCTAAGTGGTCAAGTTCTTTCAATGTAGAACAGGACAGCTCTGCGTACATCCAGTGTGTGCAGGGTTCTTGCTCCCAGACTTGAAGGATTCTGAAAGAGCGTTGGTAGTTCTATCAACTGGTTCACATGGAATTTGGAAATGAATTTAGGCGCAAACCTAGGGCGAGTGCGCAGAACCACCTTATCTTTGTGAACTGTTACAAAAGGATCTAGGATTGAGAGCGCTTGTAGTTCACTTACCCTCCTAATGGAGGTAATAGCTATCAAAAAAGCAGTCTTCTACGTGAGGTCTTTAAGACTTGCCTTGTGCTTGGGCTCGAAAGGAGTCCCCATAAGCCTCGTCAACACCACGTTTAGGTCCCATCCGGGAGCCGGGTTAGAAATGGGAGGTTGCATTCTCTTCTCTCCCTCCATGAAAGCTTTAATAACTGGTATCTTCCACCATGACACTTTCTGTTGTGATGTAGTGTAGGCTGAAAGCGCAGCTAGGTGCACCTTTATGGAGTTAAAGACCAGGCCTGAGACAAGTAAATGAGTTGGGTATAAAACAATGTGTGTGGGAGAGCAGTTAATCGGATTAATGCTCTTTGAGTTGCACCAGATGACAGACCGTTTCCATTTACTGGAATAGCAGTATCTGGTGTTCAGTTTTCTTGCCTCCCTGAGGGAGTTGCAGATGTCCAAACTCTCTGACCTCAGGAGCCAGGCCGCTAAATTCAATGTCTGTGGGCATGGGTGAAGCATCCCCTCGGACTTGCGACATGTTGTACGGACAAGGCAGTTTGACTGGAGGAGATCGGTACATCTCCATCAGATGAGCGAACCAGGTTTGGCGGACCCACATGAGGGCCACCAGTATTATCGTGACTGGTTCCTGGCGCATCTTATGCACAATCTTGTTGAGAAGGGGAGTCGGGGGAACTGGGGGGAGCGTAGACAAATTTCCCTGACCATGTTATCCAGAGTCCGTTCCCCTTGGAGCGGTTCTGGGGGTACCTGGAGGCGTAATCTTGGCATGGAGCGTTCTCCAAAGTTGCAAACAGATCTATCTCTGGGAAGCCCCATTCTGCGAAAACATTGGAGACTATGTCTCTGTGTAATCGCCATTCGTACACCTTGGGCAACGGAAAGTCTCTGCTGAGTACATATGCCCGAAGATCGAGTTCCCATGGAACATGTGATAACAGGAACATGTTGCTTTGGAGAGCACACTTCCAAATGTTCTGGGACAGTTGGACAGCCCTTGAGTGCCCACTTGTTTGTTCAGATAATACATGGCCGTGGTGCTGTCTGTGAGGATCAGGATCATCTTCCCCTACAGTTGTGTCTGGAAAGCTTTCAGTGCTTTGAACAGGTTTATGTGGTTGGATGCAATGTCTGATGACCAAACACTGTGCTGTTTGTTGAAGCAAGTGAGCTCCCAACCCTGTAAGAGACGCGTCTGTGGTTAGAGTGGCTTCCACTGCAGGGGTGGTAAAGTTTTATTCTTTTCAAGACGTTGTCCCTCGACCACCACTGCAGCAAGAGAATGAGGGCCGGCGAGACGACCACTAGATCGTCCAACTATCCACTGGACCGACACCACTGGCTGTTTAGCCACTCTTGCAGTAGGCGCAGGCACACGTGAGGGACCAAGTAGATACATGACGCCATCATTCCTAGTCATAGTGTCATAGCCTTGCGTACAGTCGCCTCTCGAAAGGGCTACATACTGAGGAATCTGAAACGTGTTTTGGACCCTCTCGTTGGAGGGGAAGACGAGGCCGACCTTTATTCGAGTTAGACCGCCTATGAACTGTTTGACCTGACTGGGGTCTAGGCAGAATTGTATCTCGTTGATGGAGAATCCCAGACTGAATAAAAGATCTATCGTCTTTCGGGTATTTGACAGACATGTTTCGTAAGAGTCCCCTGTTATGAGCCAGTCGCCGAGGTAAGGATAGACCGGTATAGATTGCAAGCGCAGATGTGCTGCTGCCACCACTAGTACCTTTGTAAATGACCTTGGTGCAGATGCTATGCCGAAGGGTAGTACCTTGCACTGATAATGCTGGTCTTGTATCATAAATCTGAGGTATTTTCTGTTTGCTGGCAACATTGAATTATGATATGCGTCTTTCATGTCCAGTGTTGCCATGTAATCTCTGCGATAGCAGTGGAATTACTTCCTGCACAGGCAACATGCAGAACGTTTGTGGCTTTACAAATTTGTTCGCTGGGCACAGATCTAAAACTGGGCGCATGGTTGGATCCTTTTTGGGTACAAGGAAGTACACTGAATAAATGCCTTCTTGTACCTGTGACAGAGGTACGATTTCTATGGCTCCTTTCTCCTGTAGTCTATCGACTTCCTGAAGAAGAATGCGAAGATGGTCTGGTGTCAGTCGTCTTGATCGTGGAGGTCTGAATATTGGGGACCGGTTGAACTCAAAGGCCGTGGCCCACGGGTACTGTAAACACCCACTGGTCTGTAGTTATTCCCTCCCATGCCTGAAGAAACTATGTTAGCCGGCCCCTGACTGGGGAGGCATGGGAGCGGACCCGAATCACCAGGTTATTTCGAACCTGAGGCCGGGGAGCCTCTGGGGGTAGAGCTCTAGATTCTTCCTTTGCCAAAACGCTGATCCCTTTGGGGATACGGGGTGGTGTATCCGTTATTTTCCTGTGTAGAATTCCAATTGTTTCCTGCAGAATATTGTTGTTGAGGGAAGCGTTGTCCACCAAAAAAAGCTGTTTGGACCCAGATCCTCGTCTTGTAGAGGGTCTGTGTCATTTGGTCCAGTGTTTTTAGGGTGTCATGCTCCTTTTTTGCAGTCTCGAGGGCCTCAGAGACCGCCTTCCTAAATAGGTTGGATTCTTCCATGAGTTTATCAGTGACGCTTGCGTCTCTGGCTTGAATCCAGAGTTCCGTAGCCACGCATGTCTTCAAGAGTGTGCCCTGAGCCAGGGATCGACCAGCCGTTTCTGCAGAATCCAAAGTATTCTTAAGAATGCTTTGGTTCACCTGTCTGCCCTCAGGGACAGTGGTGAGGAGACTAGTACGTAGGGGTTGGGGAACCTCCTGTATGCCTTCCTGTAGTAAGGCCCACTGGGCATCGGCGTAACTGGCCAACAAGGTTGTGTTGTTGGCAATGCATGTTGAGAATTCTGCTGCGACTGACCCTTTTCCCAAGGGCGTAGAGTCGTTTACCTTCCTTATCAGGGGGCGCCTCGCTGGTTCACAAAGGGACCCTTGCCCTCTTTCGTGTAGAAGTCACCACCAGGGAGTCTGGTGTATAATGACCCGATATACAGAGGGTCTGATGGAGGATGAAAGTTTTTCTAATCGTGGGTTGACACCTCTTGTGAGAGCAGGTGTTAAGGAGGGCTCCAGACGTTTCTTAATGGAATAGACGAGTAGAATAGCCTGGCGGGCCGGCGGTTTCTCCTTGAGGATGTCCTCCACGAAGTCCGCTTCGGGGACCGCTTCATCTGTAGCAATTTTAAAGTGATCAGCTGCTTTACACAACATTACATTAAAAGTCAATTGATCATCCACCGGCGAGGGTTACTGCCTAGTGGGGGTGGACTGGGGAGAATCCAGAGACAGGGCATCAGTATCTTGAGGATGCGGGGACTGCCATGGTTGAGGGTCACCCACATCTGGGTTCTCCTCCCAGCCCTCTATGGGATCATGCATGTCCTCAGGGTTGACGAATTCCTCATTCCGAGTGTCAGCAGGAATGTCATCCTCAGTTAGGTCGTAGTTGTACATATCCTCTTCTAAATAGGGGTCAAATGCCTTGGAAATTTTGCTGTGGGGTCCACAGGGCTCTCATCCCTTGGCCTGGGTTTTTCTGAACGGGAAACAAACCAGTCCAGCCTTTCCATGCAGTTCTCAAACTTTTCTCTAGTCCAAACCGAGGACCTAGAATGACCTAGAGGTGGACAAGGGTCTTGAACGCGTTAATCCAATCGAAAAGCGTTCATTTTCGTCTCATCGTCGAGAACAGCCCTTCTTCGCAATCAGAGAACTCCTCCTGAGGTACCGACAGAGGTGACACGTCTCTGTGCTTCTCTATCGACATATGGGTGGGTTCCGGGGCCCCCTTAGGCCATCCTTGGACCTCGGCGGATTCTTGGCTGTTTCCATAGGCTTCAGAGCATCCCCGGGCTGCTGCTTCTGAGAATCGGCGGCAACAATTCTAGCTAAGCTGTCGGCGACGTCCTCCGCAGTCGGAAGGCGCGTAGCTTCAGCCTGCGATTGCGAGGGGGTCCTCTTCGGCGATGACGGGTCTTGTCCTCAGCAGCTGCCTTCTTTGGCTGAACCGGAACCCTATCGTGCCAGAAGCCTTCTTGCGATGCGTCTCGACGGGACCTGGTATATTAGGGGTAGCGCCCTTTGTTTTTGATGGCCCTTTCGCTAGGCGCAGATGTGGCTGCGGGGAGGGCTGCCGAACCTGACGGTCGGCGGGTTACGCCGGAGCTTCCGGTGTACCTGTTGGCGCTGAAGCCTTTCGACTTGGCCGAAGATTGACTTGGGGTTGTGTGCTTTGTGCTGTGTACATGTTCGTCTGTGTCGCTGGGGTTTGACTTCCCCATAGCAGTGCCTAAGCCGTGCCTAGCGGGACCGGGGACAGACTATGCGGAACGCGAGCATTCCGTCAAAAAGGTCAACAACCTCCGGTTCAGAGGTGTGATCGTCACTCTCGCGATCGTCTCATTCGGTGGCTGCGGGAGAAAATCCGGCCTTTGACATACGGTAGGCCGCCCACCGCTGGACTTTACGCTCCTTTAATGTCTTAGGACAGAGGAGCTTACAAGCCGTGCCATCCTTCTTCCTTGTGATCGAGGGGCAAGCACCGGTTACTCCGTCTGTGCTCATTTTTCCAAGGGAATTTGCTCTTACAAATAGGGCAAAACCTAAATGGAGTCCTCGTCATAGCTGAGGATGGGTAGAATGACGAAGACCAAAAGGGAAAGAGGAAGGAAAGGGAAAGGCCTCAGTTTGTATAGAATGTCCACCCCGACCCCACTCTCCCTACTGTATAGGTCAGCAGAAAGCCCAGCCACGTGGTTGGCACCGCCGAAGGCTCACCGTCTGTTGAGTTCTGAAGGTCTTCGGGGGAGGTCTGTAACAGCCGCCGAAATAAGGGACGGATAAGGTGATCTGATTTTATATAATTATACGACCAAAGGTCGATGGGACAATAAGTAAAGTCTTTGACGAGCTGCGCATCAAGGCAACCAGTATGCTGGGTGGAAAAAAACAATCTGAGGGACCTCGACGCGTGAGGGATCTTGGGTACACTACACGTCACGTAGGGATAGTGTTACAGGCACGCCCATGTTGACGTCCCCTTTCGATTCTCGAAAGACAAGATGCAATAATTTGCGGTTACCACTGGATGTCGACCATATGCACAGCATGTGATTCTAAGCGGATTAAGAAACAAACATCAGAAATAAGGAACAAGTTACTTACCTGTAACTGTTGTTCTCCAGCATGGGTCTGGCATGGATTCACATGCTCATGAATATTCCCCGTCGTCAGGCTGGGAATCCTCGGTAAAGAAAAAACCAGTATCAGTTTCGTTTCTGATCTGTCTTTCGTAGTAATAACCAATCACTGGTCTCTGCGTCATACTGACCACAGCCAATGACTGCCCTCTACCTAAGCACCGCCTCTGGCAGCCATCTTCAGATTTGGAAGCACGTGAAGTGGCAGTATGACCAAGTGAAGAGCCGCAGAGGGGTAGGCGGGAGGGTTCGCATGTGAATCCATGCCAGACCCATGCTGGAGAACAACAGTTACAGGTAAGTAACTTGTTCCTTCTCCAGCATGGGGTCTGGCATGGATTCACATGCTCATGAATAAAGAATACATAGCAGTACACACATGCACAACCACGGGAGGTGGCAAAGGCTCAACATTAAGCATCACATCAACTCAACATTAAGCATCTTACCTCCTCACCAGGCTCACCTCAGGCGAACAGGTTGCGCAGCACTGCTTGGCCGACCCTGGACTCCTCCCTGGAATCCCGGTCGACGCAGTAGAATCTCGTGAAGGTGTGCGTCGACCTCCACGTAGCAGCCCTGCATATGTCCAGCAGGGGCACACCAGATAGGAACGCCGTGGTAGCTGCGATCGCTCTGGTGGAATGGGCTCTCGGACGGCCAGGCAGCGGTCGGTTTGCCAACCGGTGACAGTACATGATACAGCCGGAGAGCCATCTGGAGATGGAAGCCTTCGAGAGAGCCTTCCCCTGATTGACAGGTCCAAAGTTCACAAAGAGTTGTGACGTCTTCCGAAAACCTTTCGTGCGGTCCACGTAGAACTTCAGCGCTCTAGCTACATCCAGCGAGTGCAAAGTCCTCTCAGCCGGCGACGAAGGCGACGGGAAGAACACAGGTAACACCAAGGGTTCGTTGAGATGAAAGTCCGACGGTACCTTGGGCATGAAGGAGGGGTGCGTCCTGAGCACTACCCTCGTGTCGTGGAAAGTCAAGTACGGGGCCTTGCAGGAAAGGGCCTGGATCTCTCCCACTCGTCGTGCGGAGGTGATGGCCACGAGAAAAGCTGTTTTCCACGATAGAAACTTCAACGGGGCCGAGTGCAGAGGCTCGAACGGAGGTCCCATGAGTTTGGTCAGCACCACGTTGAGCTCCCACGCCGGGGCCGGAGCCTTCACCGGCGGGAACGATCTGAACAGTCCCTTCATGAACTCTTTCACCAGACGATGAGACCACAAGGACGTCCGGCCCGTGGTTCTGGTGTATCGGGAGATCGCAGCAAGATGAATCTTGATGGACGCGTGTGCCAGACCAGCTTTGGCCAGCGTCAGCAGGTACGGCAGCACTTGGGGAGCCGTAATCCGTAGAGGGTTAATCTTCTGTGCGTGGCACCAGACAGAGAACCTCTTCCATTTGTGTCCGTAGCATTTAAGAGTCGAGGACGCCCTGGCCTTTGCAAGAACCTCTCTGCAATCGGCCGGTATGTCGTATCCTCCAAACTCTAGCGCTGCAGGAGCCAGGCCTGCAAGTTCAGCGACTTCGGGTCGTGGTGGAGGATGGCGCCTCCTTCCCTGGAGAGTAGATCCGCGTCCGCCGGCAGCTTGATTGGCGGGGACGCCGACAAGTCCAGAAGGTCCGGGAACCATATCTGCCTCGGCCACGCAGGTGCGACGAGGATCATCCTGCACCGTGACCTCTTGAGCTGGTTGACGAGCCGGATTAGCAGAGGCAAGGGAGGGAACGCGTAGAGGAACAGGCCCTCCCAGGGGAACGAGAAAGCATCGCCCATGCTCCTCGTCTGGGGAAACCTGCTGGCGAACCTCCGGCACTTGGTGTTCGTCGCCGTCGCGAACAGGTCGATCTGGGGTGTGCCCCACCGTCGGAAGAGGCGATCCACCAGATCCTGCCGTAGTTCCCACTCGTGGCACGAGCGCAGCTCCCTGCTGAGTGAGTCGGCGATGGTGTTTTTTATCCCTGCCAGATGAAACGGCACCAGAAGAATCCCTTGGGCGACGGCCCAATGCCACAGGTCCTGCGCCTCCTTGGACAGCGCTGGGGACCTGGTTCCGCCCTGATTCCTGATGTAAAACATGGTGGTGGTGTTGTCGGTGAAGATCCTCACCACCTTGCCCTTGAGGGACGGAAGGAAGGACCTGAGGGCCCAAAACACTGCACGGAGCTCCAGGACGTTGATATGCAGGGACTTCTCCGTCGGGAGCCAGAGTCCCCTTGCGTGCAGATTTTCGGTGTGCGCTCCCCACCCTTCTAGGGAGGCATCCGTGGTCACAGTCACCTGGTGGGCTGGGGTCTGGAAGTCCATGCCCGCCGTCAGATGCGCGCGGGTGCCCCACCACCGTATCGCTCGTCGGAAACTCTCGTCGAGCTTGATCCTTTCCTCGAAGCTGCCCGTCGTCTGGATCCAGCGCGCATCCAGGAACTCTTGCAACGGGCGCATCCGGAGCCTGCACATGGGAATGAGGTAGATGCAGGAAGACATCATCCCGAGGAGGGACTTGATGGACCTCACCTTGGCCGCGTCGGCCACCAACATCCGTTGCACCTTGCCCAAGATGGTCCTGGTCCTCTCCTCCGACGGGGAGGCCAGAAGGGACACTGTGTCGAGCCTCGCTCCCAGAAACAGTGCGACTTGCGCGGGCACCAGGTGGGATTTGGCGTAGTTCACGGAGAATCCCAGGTCCGTGAGGAGTTGGACGGTCCTTGCCGTGTGGACCACGGCGAGCTCCCTCGTCTTGGCGCGGATGAGCCAGTCGTCCAGGTAGGGGTAGACGTGAATCCCCTCGCGGCGCAGCTGCGCCGCCACCGGTGCGAGGCACTTGGTGAAAACCCTGGGTGCCGACCGCAGTCCGAAGGGAAGGGCTTTGAACTGGTAATGACGCCCTTGGACCACGAATCTGAGGAATTTTCGGTGCCCCTTTAGGATGGGAATGTGGAAGTAGGCATCCTCCAAATCCAACGACGATAGGAAGTCTCCTTCCTCCAGCTGACCCAGGACGTGCTGGAGGGTGACCATCCGGAACTTCTGCGCCTTGATGAACTTGTTCAGGCGTCGCAGGTCCAGGATGGGGCGCCATCCTCCCGTCTTCTTCTTCACGAGGAAGTAACGCGAGTAGACTCCGGAGCCCCGAAGCCTCTTTGGGACGAGTTCGATGGCGCCCTTTCGGAGCATCGCCTTTACCTCCAGGAGAAGTTGAGGGACGTGAAGTTCTTTCCTGGCCACGGGGGGGACGCGCGGGCACCTTCTTTGAAACTCGAGCGCGTGGCCCCGGGCCAGGGCGTCCAGCACCCAACGGTCGGTGGAGATGGACTCCCACACGCTGACAAAGCCCGCCAGCCGGCCTCCCACCGGGTTGCTTCGGTGGGGGCCCGACCCCACGGCCGGTTCAATCCTGCTTGGACGCGGCCTTGCCGCCTTGGCCTCCTTGGCGACGACGGCGGGGTCCGCCAGACTTGCCTCGTCCTCTGTAGGCCTCTTGCGACGACGAGCGGGCCGCTTGACGGTAGGAAGCGAAACCGCCGCCGGAACCTTTGGAGGCGCCCTTGCCTCCGCCGCTCCGAAAGGGCGTCCGCCGTTGCTGCAGTACTCCAAGGGCCCGGGCCGTCTCAGTATCCGCCTTGATGGCCTGAAGGGAATCGTCCACTGTCTTCCCAAACAGGTTGTTCCCGTCGAAGGGCATGTCCAGGACCCTGGTCTGGACGTCCTGCCGAAAGTCCGTAGCCTTGAGCCATCCGCGACGTCGAAGGCAAACGCCGTTGCCCATCTGGCGGAACCCAGTGTCGGCGATGTCCGTCGCCACGGTGATGGCGTGGTCCGAGGCCACCTCACCTTCCTGCAGGATCTCAAGGGCCTCCGCCCTCTTGTCGTCCGGCAGAAAATCCAGCAGGGGAGCTATCTTGTACCAGAGTTCCCTGTCGTAGCGGGCCACGATAGCCAAGGCGTTGGCCGCTTTAATCGTCGTCGCCGCCGACGAGATGACTCTGCGTCCCATGGCATCCAATTTCTTTCCCTCGCCGTCCGGCGGGGAAGTCGACGTGGAGGCCGCACCCCCCCCCGCTTTCTTCCTGGCTGCCGCGGAGACGACGGAGTCCGGGGTAGGCTGCGCCCGGAGGCATAGGGGGGCCGAGTCCGGGACCCGGTACTTTTTCTCGTACCGGTCTCTTTTCGCTGGCGTCGTGGAAGGGTTCTTGAGGAGGGAAAGGCCCTCATCCCAAATGTCGTCCAACAGAGGCACTGCGAGGACCGTCTTCCTCTTGGTCTCGCGCCGTTGGTAAAGGAAGCCTTCCTTTTTCTTCTCCTCAGGGCAGAGTTGGAAAAGCTCGGATGCCCTGGCGATCATTGAGTGGAACGATCCAATCTCGTCGGGCGGAGAAGCCCTGGTGGGAGGCGACGACGGAAAATCCTCGTCGTATGCCTCGTCGTCCGTACCCGTCGCTGCCGTGTCAGTCCCCGTATCATCCCCTCGGGTGGACGGGGAGGAGGGCTGGACGGGGCGCGACGGTTGAAAAGGAGGCGGTGGATGGATCCTTCTTTTCTTGGTAGGGGGAACACCAGAAGGTCCCGGTTCTGGATCCCCCGACGGGAGAGGTTCCTCCGTCGGTAACGGTAGTCTCGTCCTTATCTCGGCGCATAAGGACTGTATAGCCAACAAAATGGCCGCTGAGTTGTCTTGCGGCGCTGGCAGAGGGGAATCCGACGGGCGAGCAGGGGCCCCGTCGGTATCCTCGACGATGTCGTCGTCGTCACCTGCGTCGGGGCCCATTCCGACGGGCTGGTCTTGTTCCACGCCTAGGCCGTGGCTTAAGACCTCGATCAGTTCCTCTTCTGAGGTTGAGGCCGAATCTACGACGACGCCCTGCCCCCCCTTCTTCCCCACGGAGGGTTTCACGGGGGTCCTATCGATGGGCACGAAAGAAGACTCCCTCCGAGGAGGCAGGGAGATTCTGGGCCCCGAGGCCGCCACCACTGGTGCAGCCTCCACAGGCTGGGCCAGGGCCGCCGCGACCGTTTCGATAGAGGGCTTGGTCGAATGGATCAAGGCCTTCA
The DNA here is from genome assembly GCF_040938575.1 of Ambystoma mexicanum. Lineage (NCBI taxonomy): Eukaryota > Metazoa > Chordata > Amphibia > Caudata > Ambystomatidae > Ambystoma > Ambystoma mexicanum. The sequence continues at coordinate 992,028,458 of NC_090921.1, forward strand.
CCACCTTAGGTGCGCTCACCGCCTTATCCTTGAGGGAGGGGGCACTGCCACGCTCCTCCTCTGCCTTAGAGCTCGACCGGGGTCTCTCCAGGAGCTTCGCCGGGTGCTCGGCCTTCCTCTTACCCGACCCAGAGCGTTGGCTCGTGGTTGATGGTGCCGGGGAGGGTGCGCCCTGCCTGGCGCCCGTAGAGCCCGACCGTTCGGCGCTCCCGGTGCCAGCGGACTCGCGGTGCTTGGCCTTATGTTGGGCCCCCGTCGCCGGGGCGCCCTCAAAGGTCTTAGAAGACCGCTCAGATTTCTTCTTCTTCTCGCCAGACGGGCTCTTACCCTCCAGCCAGCTGGCGAGACGTTGATGGCGGTCCTTCATGGTCCGTTCCGACATGTTGCCGCAAAACGCACAGTCCTTCTCCACGTGCGTCTTGTCCCCATGAAGGCAGTAAAGGCAGAAAGAGTGTTCGTCCTCCTTGAAGACGTTCTGCAGCTGGCATCCAGGGCAGGCCCTGAACAGCTTTCCGGGCGTCGAGCTTCCCTTCTCCTGGGCCATCTCCGAGACCGGGCCTGAGAAGCTTCTGGAGTCCTCCGAAGTGTAGCTCGACGAAATCTTCACCCTTGAGGGGCACAGATGAATCCGACACGGGTCCCCGTTGATCGGATGTAGGATCGGTGGAGCTGGAGGCTCTTTTGACCGAAAGAATCGAAGTTTTTGTGAGAAAGCGCGAAAAAATAGCACTAACGCTCGAGAGCAATAGCACGAGGATCCCAACACATGAACGTGCGGTAAAAATCTGAAGATGGCTGCCAGAGGCGGTGCTTAGGTAGAGGGCAGTCATTGGCTGTGGTCAGTATGACGCAGAGACCAGTGATTGGTTATTACTACGAAAGACAGATCAGAAACGAAACTGATACTGGTTTTTTCTTTACCGAGGATTCCCAGCCTGACGACGGGGAATATTCATGAGCATGTGAATCCATGCCAGACCCCATGCTGGAGAACTAACAGAAACCTTGTGTGTTACTTGGCTACTTGTATTTATGGATTTCATTTGTACAGCTCTTCAGTTCACATTTACCCCTCTTGAGATGGGCATGGCTGCTCAGTCACACTACCAACTTGGGCAGTACAGACTTATACCAAAAGGTGGGTTACTTAATACTAAGCAGATGAGTGGTGCGTAGTCTCACAGTGCGTCTACCTCAATTTTTACCCAAGAGCCACAAAGAAGGCGGCTTTCCACGCTAGAAGCTGTATAGGACAAGAGTGCATAGGCTCAAAAGGAGCCGCCATCAGAAATGCAAGAGCTAGATGTATATACCAATCTGGGACAACAAAGGGCGTTGGCAGAAGACAATGCATTACTTACCGTAAAAGCATTTCTGATGGTTGTATCTGCTTAGATTCACATGCTGTGCATAGGTCCGACATCCAGTGGTCACTGCGGAGTATTGCATTTTGTTTTTCGTAGTCGAAAAGGGGACGTCGACAAGGCGTGTCTGTAACACTATCCCTATAGTGACGTGCGTTGTACCCACAATCCCTCACGCATCTGCCATTACCGGAATTGTAAAAAACAAACCTTGACCCGGGGATCTCTTGAAAACAGACAAGGATGCCAAATATCCTTTGACTGTGTTGACATGAAGGCCCGCAGAGGCCAGTGACAGAAGGGACTCCATCACTGTAGTGGTGGGGCAAGAGATGGGGTCAATCTTGCGTTCCCTGCACCACTCCTCAAATCATCTCCATCTGCAGGGATACAGAGATCTTGTAGATGGTCTGCCTGCAGCCAGCAACACCTCAAGTATCTCTGAACGGTCCCAGTCATCAGATCTAATCCTGTCGTATGAAGTATCTGGCCTTCCGACTGGGTTACGAGATCTGGGCGTCTAGGCAACGGGTGAAGTGGAGAGATGGACAGATCCAAGAGGTCGGAGTACCACATTCTCACCCAGCCTGGGGCGATCAAGATCATGGTCACTCTAAACCTCTTCAACCTCTGGAGAACCCATGGAATGACGGGAATCGGAGGGAACGCGTAAAGCAGAGGGAAAGTCCAATCCACCAGAAACGCATCCCCCCAGTGCACTGTTTGCTGGGAATTCCCACGAGCACAACAGTTCGCATTTCCTGTTGGACTCTGTTGCGAACAGATCCACTGCTGGGGTACCCCAGAGAGAGAACTCCTCTGGGACTTCCTGGTACACTTCCCCACTCGTGTGAGACCGTGATCTGCCTGCTCCGAGCATCCGCCACATTTTTCTCTGTGCCCGCCAGGTGAACTGCCGAGACCTAGACCCTGTTTTCCAGCAACCAGAACCAAAGCATCATTGCCTTCCATGCAAAAGGGGAGGAGGTGCACACCAGCTTGCTTGTTGAGGTAGTGCATCACCACTGTTGTCCATCAGGACAAGGCCATGCTTTCTTCGCAGAGACAGGGCAAACGCTTTCAGGGCTAGCCTGATAGCTCGTAACTCCAGCCTGTGGATGTGCCAACTGGCTTCCATTGCTAACCAGAGGCTGCTCATCTGTAGATTCTCGAAATGAGCGCCCCAACCCTCCAAGGATGCATCCGTGACCACTCGGGTCTGAGGCCAAGGAGACCAGAAAAGTTCTGCTGCCAAAAGACTGTTGTCCTGGTGGGCAAACCACAGGTCGTTGACCATTGACGCAGACACTCTGACGAGAGTATGCAGAGGTACTGAGACCACTGATCTCTCAATAACAATTGCAGGGATCTCATGCGCAAGCTGGCCTCTGGCACTAGAAAACTGCAGGAGGCCACAAGGGCTAGAAAGCACAGGATGGAAGCCGCTGGTAAAGTGGCAGTGTTCCGGAATAAGTTCACCATCTGTGTTAAGCTTACTACTCTCTCCTCGGGAGGGGAAAAGCCTTCCCCCACACGGGTAGCTAGGACTGCTCCGATCAACTGGAGCCATTGTACTGGTGTCATGTGGGACTTCTTTAGGTTTAGGGAGAAGCCCAGTCTGTGCAGCAGCGAGCAGGTGTCCTGCAGATGAGGCAAGACCTGCACTACAAACTTCCCTCGGATCAGTCAGTCAGTCTAGATATGGAATTTGTGGACTCCGAATCTGAGATGAGCCGCAACTACTGCTATGAGCTTGGTGCGGAGGTAAGACCAAAGGGAAGCACCTTAAACTGATCTTGCATATCTCCTATGGTGAACCTAGGAACTTCCTGTGCTTTCGATGGTCTATAGACACCAGACAGTCGTGAGGTTTGAGAGAGTGGAGAATCTCTTTCAAAGTCACCATCCTGATTTTTGTCTTTTTGCTCAAGGACCTGAAGTCCAGAACGGGACGGAAACCTCCTCCTTTCTTGGGCACCAGGAAATACCAGGAATACCAACCTGATCCTCTCAGTTTGGGAGGTACCTCTTCCCCAGCACCCTTCAGCAACAGGGCTCTCAGTTCTTCCTGGAGCTCCTGTCCGGGCAGCCAATAACCACATTGGATGAGCTGTAGAGCCCAGGCATCGGAAGGAATTCCCTGCACTGGAGCAAGTGCTCACTCAATCGTCCGTGGACTGGTGCGCTGTGAGAGGGGAAATCAAAGCAGCTTTGGAGGTTGGGTGGCCCCCGCCGCTGCCGGCTGACCTCTAGAAGCCCCTTTGTCCCTTCTGAAGCGCAAGAAACACTTCTGCCCTTGCCTGGCTGGTGGGAGCTGCGCTCTTCTTCCATAATGAGCACATCTCATGTAGCCCTGTGCCATAGAGGCGAAGCTGAAGGCAGGCTTGTCCGGCTGCGCAGCTAGGCCTAGGGATTTGGCAGAGAGTTTTGATTGCTTGTATTTATCTAAGGAATCGTCGGCTTTGTGGCCAAAAAGAAGATCGCCCTCGAAGGGCATGTCCAAAAGTTTCACGTTGAGTGAAAAATCAGAGGTTTTTTAGGTAGGCCTGCCTCCGCTATGTTATGGCTGAAGCCATAATTGGGCCCACACAGTCGTCTATATCTAGGCCCGTTTGCAGCGACTGTTTGGCCACCTCCTTCCCATCCTCCACTAGCTGTAGGAAGCCCTTGCGCATCTCACCTTCCGGAACATACTGGGCAGTGTTTTCCACTGCTGTCCATAGGCCAGAGGAGTATTTGGCAAAACTGCTTGCCACATTGGTAGCTTTGAGGGCCATGCTACCCGAGGTGAATGCCTTCTTTGCCAAGACATCTACTTTTTTTGCTTCTCCGTTTTGGGGCAGAGTGGAAGTAGATGATGCAGGTCTAGAAGAGACCGTTGCAGCCTGCATAACAAGCTCCTCTAGGAAAAGGTGAGAGGAGAGATAAGAGGGGTCCCCTCTAACCGGCCTTTACTGCCCGGAAATAATGGAGCTGACGGAAGGGATGAACATGGAGTTTGCCATAGAGATAAAGGATCGGCAATGGGCAGGTTCAGAGGCATGTTACGTTCAGTGGAAAGACCTTCCTCTAGGATGTCGTTCAGGTAATAACCTTGGACGTCTGGGGGGATGCCACTGGGAGGAAACTATATAAAAGGCGAGTCTCTTGGCTTGGAAGCCAAAGTCGACCACTGGAACAAAAGAACTGAAGACTAACTGGAAGAGGACGGCTGCTGCAACCACTGGACCGTTCGTTTGCCTGGTGAAGCCCTGCTGCAGCTCCGAATCAACAAGTTAATCTCGACAGAGAAGCCCTTCAAGGACGACTTCTCCCTTTGAGTTGGTGGGACCAATCAACACGTAAGCCACCTTGACACCGTTCTCGGAGCTGGTTGTATTTTCCTCAGCGTGCTGCACGAAACCAAATAACCAGGGAGAAGGACACCAGTTTGTGTGCCTGACAACAGCTACCGGAATCGAAGATTTGACAGCTTCGTGACCAGTCCCTGTGCAGTGCAGAAGTCCCCCAATGTCCTCCCTCTTGTCCGCACGACTGAGGCTCAGGAACAGAGATCTGCAGGAACTGCCAGGAACAGAAGTCTTCAGCTGCTTCTTTTTCTTCAAAATAATATACTGTGAAAACCCGACCGAGAGAACTTACCTCTCACTGCGAAAGTTCGTGAAACTTTGCCAACTTGCAGGCCTAGTCAGCTTGTGACCCAACATATTAACCTTACTTCTATTAACTACTTATGAGAACTGTGGGAAAGACTTTTCCGTGTAACTACCAGAACCGTTTTTACCTATACAAGACTCTAGCCCATTGACTTTGGCCTACTTATTTCATTGAATCAACGCCTCTGGTGAACTCAAACTATTTGTCCTGTTTAAGAGTAACTGTACTACTCATTTTATTATCTGATGTATATTTGTGTGATATTTATTGACTCCTTTTAATGAATGTTTTCCAAGTGACTGTGTAATAAATTAAGTATTTTACCAAGAAACCTTGAGTATAAGTTTCTATTTGAATACTTGTGATTGTAGACCTCAGTGTAACATCCTTACAGCTCACATTCCCTCTTGAGATGAGCCTGGCTGCTCAGCTCGCTACCAAAAACTGTGTGCTACAGACTTATACCGAATGTTGGTTTTGCTTACACCTGTAGTCATAGTTGTGTGTAGTGGTCCCAGAGAGTACTGCATGCAAACTTTGCCTAACAAGTGCCCAAGACCGATCAAACCACAGGACTTTGAACAGTAGCAATGACCCACAAAATACAAGCATCGCTTGATGTGAATTGGCAGATGGAAGTCAGGTGCCTGAAGATCCAGGGAAACCAACCAATCAGTTGAGGGCTTCAGGATCTGTGATTAAGTAACTATTTTGAAAAAGTGCATGCGCACGTACACATTACGTAGTCTCAGATCCATGATGGGACGCAAGACCCGCCCGTATAGAACCAGAAAGTGAAATCATTACCAGAATCTGCTTTGCTCCGAGCACAGTACCAGTTTCATTGCCATTTGCCATAAGGGGACTAATCTCCCCCAAAAGGAGAGGGCCCAGAGTCAAAAGCGGGCCGGAAGGAGGATAGTCTGGAGGTCTTTGAGTGAAAGGGAGATCATATCCCTGGTGAGTGACCAGCAGGGCCAACCTTGTGAGATGAACCAGGAAATTATCCCCATTCCCAATGAGCACTGAAGAAATTATCTTTACAGGGCCTTAGTACCTAGGGCAGTAGAGGGTATCCGCAAGTGGAAACACCATCTATGGGAACACTTCTGCCACTGGGGAAACTCTGTGGCTGCAGTTTGTCTGAGGGCACTTTACCTCTTCCAAGGTGGGCACAAGAGATGGAGGGCCACAATTCTCTCTACTAGCGAGAACCTAAAGGTTAACAGTGCTCCAGATATAAAGTGGGAGTATTTTCCTGCCCATTTTGGAAACTTATTTTAATTTGTTTACATTTATATAGCGCACCTAACCCATGGGCATCTGGGCGCTTGTGCTTAAGAATACTGTTACATCCAGTTACTTTTCAGGCTTAGTCCATGTCAAAGCATTTAACATTTGCATAATACTTTTCAAATTCCCTTGGTTATACCTTGTCTGCAGGGGCTAGGAGGGTACCTAGTGTACTGATTGTTTAGGGAGTACAAAGTTAAGTTCAAGTCCCAGTGAGAGTATTTTAATAAGTGGGTAAAAATATGTTTTACCTTTAGAACAGAAACATTTTGCAAGAAATGTATTTGCGCCAATTCATACATTCACAATAAGGTACACTTTCCCCTCTTCAGACCAGGCAGCAATAATAGAGCATCTTCCTGTGGCCTTCCGTTTAGTACTGGTCCAAAAACATCCATGGAGCTGTGTGGATGAAAGGAGTAGGGCATGCTCCGATGTTTTTGGTTTGCATTTTGTTGTGAGTATTTTTACACCCTATTTTTAGGGAGTAAAAGTGGCCGATACACCCCTTATCTGTACGGACGGTTGTTGTACTAACAGACTCAAAGATTTGGCTGCAGCCTTTGAGGGTGAGAACCTTTGCAGTCAGTCATCAACTGTAGCCCTAAACAGATTATACCCAAGAGGCATATGTAGGAGCTTTGCCTGCACGTCCTGTGCAATCCCAGAGGATCTCATCCAGGCCTGGCACCTCACCACAGTGCCTGTTAGGTAGTTTTACAAACATCCACCCGTGGCATTACTTCAGAAGACTCACTCTTGAATGTACAGGGCTCAAAGTTTTAGGTTTGGCTGGAACTGCTCAAAAGGTCTGGTAGCTTTGGTCCAGTAGCCAGGCTTGGTCAAGGAAGGAGGAGGGCTGTAGTTAAGTACAAAGACCTCAGGGCATGCTTCCAGTAAAGGAAACAGTATATATAATACTCATATTTGTATATAACCACGGTGTCTAAGGCAACACTTACAATAATACCAGTGTTATGGTAAGTATGGGATACATTACTCACCGTAATCGTATTTCTGATGCTTGTATCTGCTTAGTTCACATGCTGTGCATAGGCCGACATCTAGTGGAAGCTGCAGAGTATTACAGTTTGTTTTTCGAAACTTGAAAAATGGGCATCGACACAGGGCGTGCCAGTAATACTAACCCTAGTGTGACGTCCACTGTACCCATGATCCCTCACGCGTCTAGGACCCTCAGATTGTATTTTTTCTGACATGAGGTAGCATGAGGAGTAGCGCGAGTACAGATGATCCAAGCAGATAGAAGATAGATAAGATAAGACTACAAGCATCCATGCGCCTTCTCTCAGAGGGGAGGGAGGGTGGGTTGCATGTGAATCTAAGCAGATACGAGCATCAGAAATACGATTACGGTGAGTAATGTATCCCTTCTGAGGCTTGTGGAATCTGCTTAGATCACATGCTGTGCATAGATTAGCAAGTAGTGTTAGAAGGAGGTGGGATTTGAGAAGGGTCATGAGCAAATAAATTTCTTAGAACCGCTTGTCCCACTTGAGTATCTGTCTTGGAATGGGTGTCAATGCAGTAGTGCTGAGTAAAAGTGTTAATAGAGCTCCAAGTAGCTGCTTTGCAAATGGTGTCAAGGGGAACATTTGCAATGAAAGCCAGAGTGGCCCCAATGCCTCTTGTCGAGTGGGCTCTGGGCGTAAAAGGCAAAGTTTTGTCAGAAAGAGAGTAACACAACTGGTTACAGTTGACAATCCACTTGGAGATGGCACCCTTAGAGGCGCAATCTCCCTCTTTGCCTGTGGCTACGGAGACAAACAGTTGATCTGTTTTCCCAAGCGGTCTGGTCTTGTTTACGTAGTAAAGGACCGCCCTACACACATCTAGGGTGTGTAGTTTAACCTCAACCGAGCTTTGTGGGTTTTGGAAGAAAGCCGGAAGCTCAATGGACTGGTTTACATGGAATTTAGAAATAAACTTAGGTGAGAACCTAGGGTGTGTCCGTAAAACCAGCTTATCCTTATGAATAGTAAAGAAAGGATCCTGCACTGACAGAGCCTGAATTTCACTGAACCCTCTTATGGATGTAATGGCTACTAAGAAGGCAGTCTTAATAGGTCAGGTGTTTGAGACTTGTCTTATGCATGGGCTAGAATGGCGGGCCCATGAGTTTAGCTAGCACCACGTTCAGGTCCCATCCTGGTGGTGGGTTAAGTATAGGAGGATGAAGTCTCTTTACTCCCTCCATGAAGGCTTTAACCACGGGTACCTTCCACCACGACACCTTGCTATGTGAGGTGGTGTACGCTGACAGTGCTGCCAGGTGTACCTTTAGTGAGTTGAAAACCAACCCTGCGTCCAGCAGGTGGAGCATGTATGTCACGATTGTGGAAGGAGTGCAATCAACTGGGTTGATTTGTTTATTCTGGCACCAGATAAGGAATCTCTTCCATTTGTCAAAGTAGCAATGCCTCGTGTTAGGTTTCCTAGACTCTCTTAGGATGTCCATACACCTCTGTGGTAAAATGAGATGTCCAAACGCTATGACCTCAGGAGCCATGCTGCTAGGTTCATGGAGTTGGGTTGAGGATGCACCTTCTGACCTTGGTGCTGGGACAAAAGATTGTACCAGCCCGGGAGTTTGATGGGATCGCACACCGAGAGTCTGCGTAGGTGTGGAAACCACGGTTTTCTCGCCCACATGGGAGCAACTAGGACGAGCGTCATCGACTCTGTTCATCTTGTTCACCACCTTCCTGATGAGGAGTTGGTGGAAAAGCGTACCTAAACATCCCTGACCAGTTCATCCACAGGGCTTTCCCCAGGGAGCCTGGTTGGGGAAACCTGGATGCGAATCCTGGGCACTATCTGTTTTCGCTTGTGGCAAATAGGTCTATAGTGGGGAAACCCCGCTGAGAGAAGAGATCTACGATTTCTCTGTGTAGACACCATTCGTATTCCTCTGGAAGGGGATCTCTGCTCAAAGCGTCCGCTAGAGAATTGAGATCCCCTCGAACATGTTGAGATGACAGAAAGATGTTCCGTCTGAGTGCCCATATCCAGATTTTCTGGGCAAGTCTGGACAGATTTGGCGAACGAGTCCCTCCCTGCTTGTTCAGGTAGAACATGGCTGTCGTCCTGTCCGTCCGGATCTGCACCGACAGATTCAGCAGGTGGGGCTCGAACGCTTGAAGTGCTCTGAAAACTGCCAGAAGCTCTAGCAGGTTGATGTGATTCTTGGCCACTGTGAGAGACCAGAGACCCTGAGCTGTGTGGTGGAGATGGTGAGCTCCCCATCCTGTCAGGCATGCGTCCGTCGTGACTACCGCCTGTATCTCGGGATCGTAAAAGGGTTTCTCCTTGGATAGATTGTCTCTTGTCCACCAGTGGAGGCTTTGTACAAGTGTTGGCGAAACGACCACAAGATCGTCCCACTGACCACTCGCCTGAGACCACAGTTTCGCCAACCATTATTGCATGGGACGCAGGCGCGTGTGGGGGACCAGGTAAATACACGACGCCATCATGCCCAGCAAACACATTGCTTTGCGTACTGTTAACTGGCCACCGGTTTGATATTGCGGAATTTGCAGTAGTATATTCCGAATTCTTTCCTATGAAGGAAAAGCCAACCTCTCTTGAGTATTTAGAACAGTTCCTAGGAACTGCTTGGAGGTGCTGGGCACCAGACTTGATTTTTTCTCATTTATGGAGAAGCCCAATTCGAAGAGGAGGTCGATAGTTCTTTGAATGTTTGTCCTGCAAATTACTGGGGTCTCCCCCGTGATGAGCCAGTTGTCCAGATAAGGGTACAATGGGATTGCCTCCCTGCGTAGGTGTGCCGCTGCCACCGCCAGTACCTTGGTGAATACCCTTGGAGCTGAGGCTATCCCGAAGGGCAGTACCTTGAACTGGTAGTGCTGACTGTCCACCTTGAAGCGCAGATATTTTCTGTGCGCTGGGAACATGGAAATATGAAAATGGGCATCTTTCATATCCAATGTTGCCATGTAATCCCCCTTTTTTAGGAGGGGAATTACCTCTTGGAGAGTAGTCATGCGAAATTTTTGGGGCTTGACATACTTGTTTGCAGGCCGTAAGTCCAATACTGGGCGCATTGTCAAATCTTTTTTTGGCACAAGGAAGTAAGTTGAATAAATACCCTTGTTTACCTGGTGTCCCGTTCTATCGCGTCCTTTGCGAGTAGATTTTCGATCTCTTCGAGTAGGATCTTCTGGTGGTCTAAGGAGTGTATTCTTTGTCGTGGAGGGTGGTTTCGGGGACGCTCTAGGAGTTCTATGCAGTATCCTGCGGACACTGCGGACAGCACCCATCTGTCTGATGTGATCCCTTCCCAAGCTTGGGTGAAGATGGAAATGCTTCCCCCTACTGGGGATGCGTGAGAAGGGACCCTGAACGGAGCGTCACTGTTTTGGTGGAGGCGTGCCCGCTCCTTTATTGGGACTGCTTCTACCCCTACCACGACCTCTTGTTACCCCTGCCATAACTCTGGGTAGACTGCTGATTAGTGTTCCATGGAGTACCCTGGCCGTGGGAATAGTTTGAGCCTCTTTGGGAGTTTTGTCCACGAGGCCGATGAAAATTGCCATTCCCTCTCTGGTTAGGGGGTTTGTTGGTTAGTTGCCCTAGGGACTTGAGTGTCTCGTACTCGTCCTTGGCATTCTTCAGCGTGTCCTCAACCGCCTTTCCAAACAAAAGATCCGGCTCCACCGGCTTATCTATCAATGATGCTTGGGTCTCGGCTTTGAAACCAGACTGCTGTAGCCAAGCATGCCTCTTGATGACCGTGCTTTCAGCAATTAATCTGCCTGCGTTATCCGTGGCATCAAAGGTTGATTTTAAAATGCAACCTGACACGGCTCTCCACTCTGCCGAAACTCGTGCCAATTGGCTTTTTAAGGGTTCTGGGGCGGAGTCTATGAGAGCCTCGACTTCTTCCCACTGGTGGCAGTTGCAACTAGCCAGCAGGGTGGTGGAGTTGGCAATCCTTGCCTGGTAGGCGGAAGTGTAGGCTAGTTTCCTGCCCAAGCCAGAAATCTTCTTGCTCTCCTTGTCGGGGGGAGCTTCGGACGATAACAAGGGTGTTCCCACCCTCTTACGGGTGTTTGTAACAACCAGGGAGTCCGGTTTGAGATGTCCCCTTATGTACAGTGGGTCAGATTGGGCTGCCCTGAAAAGCTTTTCAATTCTGGGGTTTACTGCCCTAGTGAGATTGGGGTTAACAAGGGAAGGGTCTATCCTCCTTTGTATTGACTTAAGGATAGGGATGGCCTGAGCAACAGGCCCCCTTTCTCCCACCAATTCCTCTGCAAAGTCCCTCTCTTCCCGAGCACCTTGGGTGTCAGTGTGGAAGTGCTGTGCTGCTCTGGACAGGACCTCATTCAGGAGAGGCTGGTTGTTGACAGGGGAGTCGGTAACCGCGGGTTCTTTCTCTACAATGGGAATCTACCCTGTATGTATCTGGGTCGTCCTCCTCTTCTTGGTCCTCATCATCCCCATAATAGCCAGTCCCAGTTTGTTCTTCGAACATGCCCACGTCTGGATCCTCACCAAAGGATGGATCTTCCTGATATTGGGAATAGGGCTGTATATAAAAGGGGTCTGAAGACTAAGTTGGTGCTTCACCCCGGGACTTGTTACTTTGGGGTATTTGATCCTTAGAGCCTGAGGGAGTTGACCCTTCTGGGGTATAAGAGAAAGTGTTCCGGGTTTTTGGCGTAGAAATCTGCCAATGACGACATCCTTGACATTACTCTGTCTATGTCATCACTGGACCATTCCCTTGAACTGGGAATAACTTTTCTGGAGTGCTTTCCCTGTTTTATCCTGACTAGACCTACTGGTTTGAACAGGGGTCTTAGGGACAAGAGACTGAGACTTGTCCGTCTGTTTAGGTGGAGTAGAATGTAGTTTAGGAGTGGAAGTAGGCTGGGACTGCTTACTTCGTTGTTTCCCCCCCTCCCCGCGGGTGGAAGAGTGTTTCCCCGATTTTTGGGCCCTATCAGAGCTTTTCGATGCCTGGCGCCAAGATTCGGGGGTAGAGTCCCTGTCTCTGGAGAGTGTAGGGATTCGGTAGCAGCCTTCGTGCTGCCTGCAGACGCCGACTCCTGGAGTGCGGCCTGGGGGTAGAGGTTGGCGGCGTCCTCCGACGACCGAACCTCAGTCACTAAGGGGAGCGAGGCACTCTTAGCAACAGTGGAGGGTTGCCTGGTGTCATGAGGCGATCTCGAACGCCCAGAGGGCACTGACTCGGTGGACCGTTCTCTACGTGCCTCTTTCCGAGAACTCGACGTGCGCGTCGAGTCTCGGTTGGACCTTTGTTTGCTGGAAGTGGTGTGGGTAGCGCTCGTGTTGCCGGATGTCTTCCCCATAGCTGCCCTGCCGGACAACCTTCCGAGGTCGGGGACTTGCGCTTGGCTGTCCATCGACGCCACATTGCCCTCGCTGTCCGAAAGTACGGAGTCGTTGCCATCGCTGAAGGCACCCTCCGCGGCCATGGCCTCTTGTCGCCTGGCGTGGTGGGCCCAAAACACTTTGTTGAACGGTCCTTAAGGGTCTTCGGTTTGAACCGACTGCACGCTCTGCAATTCGCTTCGGGGTGGTCCCTCAGCAAGCAGAGGTTACACGTGGCGTGTGTCAACCCAAGGATACTTGCGGTTGCACTTGGGGCAAAATTGAAAAGGGGTACCCTCCATACGCACCCTGTGGCAGCGGCCTGGGAGTGTAGGAATATAAGTAATGTACCTATATTAATCAGAGTGTAGGATACGTGCCACCCCCCACTCTCCCTACTTGCAGGGCCGAGTCCAGAGGACTTCTGAGGCCGGGCCGAGGCCAGAGGCCTTCCGAGGCCCAAATCCGTTGCTGCAGTTCGACGGTTGACTTTTCTCCGATCCGGCGTCGAGTGTCGATGTTCGGAGACTCGACGTATAGGTGGAATAAACGGGGAAATATAGAACAATATTTGCAAAATCTGACTAAGTCAGGGAACTCCGCTCAGTGCTTCCGACCAGCATGGCGGAAAAAATCAATCTGAGGGTCCTAGACGCGTGAGGGATCATGGGTACAGTGGACGTCACACTAGGGATAGTATTACTGGCACGCCCTGTGTCGACGCCCATTTTCGAGTTTCGAAAAACAAACTAATACTCCGCAGCTTCCACTAGATGTCCGCCTATGCACAGCATGTGATCTAAGCAGATTCCACAAGCCTCAGAAAAACAGTTATACATATATAAAGTTGAATGTTTGCATTAAACGCTCCGTTTCAATAGTAGATCTTAGGTGGAACATAGGTAAGTAGTGAGAAGACAGAGGTTAGCAAATCGGTTCCTAAACCAACATTAAATGCAACAGCAGATCAATACTGGTAATAACTTTTAGCAGCAGCCTCGGTTTAGGAAGTAATACCCTATCTAGGGATGAGAGTCTCAAAGTTAAATGAGGCACTGTGGGACCAGGGCCTGTGGGCAGAGTGTCAAAGTTAAAAGTTTGAGAAGATTCTTCTATGTTGCAAGTATGTGCAGTTGTTGGTAAAAGAAAGGTTCAGGGAGGTTAGGTAGACACCCTGGAGGATTGGGACCAATGTCCTAACGCCAGGTAGAACACTATTGGGTTGCCACCCCAGCATGCCTCAGGAAGCTCAGTAGTAGCACAACTCAACACAGCAAGTATCCAGGTAAGTACCTAAGAACGGGAAAGTACCTTTTGTGAAGAAAGCGATGGCAAGGGCAGGTCCCAAAGGTGAGGAGACAGGCTTTGGTTCAGATTAGTTGGCCTGATGGCTGAAGGAGGAACTTTTGGCGGGAGCAGAGAGTCACATTCTTGCAATGGGACGCCCAGCAAACTATCTTCCCAATAATGGCTCGCTGGGACTCGACACGTTTCGCTTCAGCGACTTTTGTCACACAGCAGACTTCCCTGCATTTCTCATTCTCTGGCTTGGTTGTCTAGGAGCAGGAAACGGTAATTGCCGGCCCACACGAATGCCCACAATGTTTCAGCCCAAACCGCACTTCGGGAGAAGAGTTGACCTCCCAGGTCCCAGGGTATTGGGAGAGTACACCTCAGAGCGGTTGAAGCTATTCGCGTGACAGCTCAAAATTAAGTTTGTCTCGAGACTGGTTAGGTCCAAGGGAGGAAGTCACCCGTTCTAGATCTTCCCCATCTAGCAGAAGAGGAGGTTGGCACAACAGCGGTTCCTCAGCAGGCACCTGGGGGTGGGGTTGCTGGAGGTGGCTTCAGATTTACTCCTTTGGATTCTTCTTTCCAGTGGTCGACTCAGTTTCAGCTCCAGGACCCTTGCCTTTAATGCAGGAAACCATCTGGATCCACCCATAAAGGCGAGGGGGAGCTTGTCCACAAAGGACAGCCAACCTCTCAGCTCAAACTGGTTCCAGGCAGACACACTGCAGGACAAAGACATGGGGAGTTTGTGTCCTCCCCCACTTCCTGTCCTTTCAGTGACTGAGACCCTTGGGAGGCTTTCCCAAGGAAGCCCACCAAAGACAAAAGACCTAGCAGGACTTCCCCACTCAGAAGGCAGCTCAAGAAAGGACAAGTCATCATGAGATGACGAGAAAAAAGTACAGCCACCAGCCATTCAGATTAACTTGTCAATGTAACGAGAAAGTTATAGGAGAAATGGAAAAAGGGCTCAACTCCGTCCCTTCACCACTCTGCATAAGATGGGGTGGACTGATCCCACAAAAAAAGTCAGGTAGGAATTTCTATTTCCTGCCCGTGTCCGTTATTGCAAGGAAAAGAAAACGGGCAGCTCAAGGAGCTCACAGCAACACTGCACAGTAAGTGCTGTGTGCTGCAACAAATAGTAGATTTCCTAAAAGGTATTACAAAAAAGGGGTAAAAAATGTGCCCAGAGGTAGAGTAACAGAATCAGTGAGTGGAAAAAGGGTCCCACTCACTCAGGCAAACTGGTAAAAAAAAAATCCAAGAGTACAGCAAAAAGTACTCGGGACTCTCAGATCCAGAGAATTTCACAGAAAAATGAAAATCTACTCCAACTTTGTCCATAGCCAACACCTGTCAAACAGTCTGACTAAAATCTGCCGGGATGCTTCTTTGACATCGTGAATTACAGCCTCAACTAATCAGGTAGGTGTACAGCCTCACCAGAGACTGAAGACCAGAGGCCAAAGAAAAATGCAGCCAGTGAAACATTTACTGCTCTAACCGCAAGATTGCCGGAGGCGAAAACCCCCCCCCCCTCAGAGCTTTAAGTGGGGTAAGAAATCGATGGGGGGGGCCCTCATTTGGGGGGTGGGCGTGGCCTGAAAAAAGTATGCAAACTGTAAGGTATGCACACAAATATATGGAAATTTTATATGTTTATGTGCGTACCTTACTATGGTTTGTGTACTATGCCAGCCATCGTTTCTAAACATAGAAATATGTAACATTTTTCTATGTTTACAATATCTTGAAAACTACATAAACCATAGTAAGGTATGCACACAAATACATAACATTTATATACATTTGTGTGCATACCTTACGGTTTGCATACTTTTCAAGCCATCTTTTTAAAACATTTCCATGTTCAATCCATCTCTTATAAAGCTTTGACGAACCAAGCCCGAGGCACCTCGGTCAGTCGGCAAAGCTTTATAAAAGATAGCTTGAATTGTGTACTTTTCAAGCCATCTTTTATAAACCCCGAAATATGTCAAGAAATCCCCAGGTTCGCTGATGGTTAAAGACCCCTTAGCGACCTGGGGAAACAAGGGGACAGTAACTTTCCTTGGTGACCCCTCACATGAGTGGTCACCAGAGGCATTTACAGAGACTGACCGAAGTGCCAGCCAGTCACAGCAACACAGTGGCTCGCTGGCACTTGTGTCAGCTTGCCTGACTTAATGGCGGGCGCATCCCCTGCTGCGGCGGGATAATGGGTCCCGTCAATGTTGTGGTGGGACCAGGGGGCCCCAGATCAGCCCCGCTTTTTAGAGACTGCCGGGCCCGGCCCACTTAAACCACTGTCCCTCATGCATTCAACCTCTTGCTCTGTCTGAAGGCAGAGAAAAAAAGTGACTTCAGTAAGCAGCCTGGGTTAGGAAAAGATTTGCTTTTTGCGGCTTTTCTTCAAAATACTTCTAAAGGATACCCTTTCCTTATGCTGGTTTTAAACCCTGTACCTATTTTTTGCAGGTAAAACCATGTGCTTTACAACCCTTGCCCTTTTTGCTCATTCTTTTGGGGAAACTTGATCAGGCAAGAGATTGCAAATGTCTTTTATGGTTACAATTGCACACATCACCGTAAAGTGAAGTGCCGTTAGGATCCTTCACATCTTTATAACTTTCTGCAACAGCTTTTTGGTTACTTGTATTAAGTGCCTAGTACAAGCTGGTGAC
Organism: Ambystoma mexicanum; assembly: GCF_040938575.1. NCBI lineage: Eukaryota > Metazoa > Chordata > Amphibia > Caudata > Ambystomatidae > Ambystoma > Ambystoma mexicanum. The sequence continues at coordinate 992,045,136 of NC_090921.1, forward strand.
AGCAGTTCTTTTTCTACCATGTTTTGGCAGTTTTACCTGTGCACTTTTGCATTTACCGCAAAAGACTAGTAAAATTGGCTAGCACGCTAAGATTGCAGTGCCACAGGTTTTCGCTTGTCCTTTGGCCATATTTTTCTTTGGCAATTCCTGCCTTCTTGCTTCAGGAAGTGCCCTAGTTGGAATGCCCTTTCCCGGGAAAAGCTGCTGCTTTCACGGCAAAGGGACGCTGTGTGTGCCCAGATGTGGGGGCTGGGACAGTCTGGTTCCAGTACACATTTGGGCACCTGAATGTCTGTTGCTGAGCAGATGTTATGGCCAGTGCCTATCTTTTACTGAATAGCCGCTGCCTGTTTGAAATGTTACAGATCCTTACTATTCGTGGGGTTGGGCATGCTCCCATCCTAAATCTTGGATAAAATCAGGGCTGCTGCAGCCGTCCTCTACCAAGAGCAGCAGCTAGGTAGCGACCAGAGGACGACTCCTGCTTTGACCCCTGGGCTGGTTGAAACAAGCAGTCTCGACCCCTGCTCAAGGATCTGTGCCTTCGGAAGTGTCCCTGAACTAACCAGTGGATATACCAGCTCTTGCAAAGGCCCTCGTTGCAGCCACCACCATCCGTCATGCTAGGCAAGATCAGTACCCGGTGGAAGACTGCACCAACCCTGTCCTCCTGGCAATAGGTGTTAGGCAAAAACATGTGCAGTTCCCTTAGGGACCACTGCAAAAGATTTAAGACTACAGGTGTTGGCAGTAAACCCACTTTGGTAGCAGTCTGTACCACCCAGATTTACCTGGTAGCTGTGGCTGAGCAGTCAGACTTCCCTCAAGAAGAGTTAGGCAGTATGCAAAGTATACACAATAGGCACTCAGATACAACAATACAAGCAAACACTGACCAGAGCTTTGGTATCAAAGTATATAATTATTTATTTAAAAACACACAGTTTGAAACACTCCAGCACTCTTATTGTAAAATATTCTAAACACAGTTACTATTGTAATATATACACCCCTTTTTCCTTATCGGATAAGTCACAGTAAAACACCACTTATTTTCATACAGAGGTGAGCGCTTAACTAGATTGCACTCCAATAAATTTGTGAGAAAGGGGGGGGGGGGAGAAAGACAGAATATGGAAAGGTACACCACTCTAAGGTTCAGGAACACTACAAGCAAGGCAGAAGAGCAAAAGTCACTGGTGAGCCAAAGTCCAAAGGCTGGGCCCACTCTTAGAGAGAGCAGAGCACAAATGCGCCCAAGATCACAGTTACACTAGGCTTAGAAAGTCTTGCAGAGGGTTCAAAAAGAGTTTAGAGAGGCTTAGGAAAGTTTAGCCAGGGTGTCCCAGGCTAACCCAGGTTCGAAAGCCGGGGGCTAAATCTACCCCGTACAGTTGGTAGCAAGGGAAGCCAGGCGGGACACGGTACCTTAAGTGGGAAGGATCCTCCAGCAGTGGCAGTTGTTCCTGGTAGTGGGTGCAAGTTGCGTCGTCGACCAGGGGAAGAGAAGATCTCGACTTGGAGTTAAGATGAAGGTCATTGCACTACCAGGGCAGAAACCTGCCGCAGAGTTTTCCGGTTAAAGGTGGTACCTTTGTTTCGCGGTCGTGGTAAAACGTGGTATCCCGGTTGCTGGGGTGCTTGGCATGGGCAAGGCGGCCACGAGGTACGTCGGGAAAGCGAAAAGACGGCCAAAATGGTTATCCCCACCAGTCAATGGAAGAAGACTCTCCGGCGGGAGATCTCCTCTGTCGTTGGGAAAAGTGCTGAGGCAGCCCAGCAGGGCTCCACCGGTAGTGGTGTCGTGGCAGGTCGGCTCAGCTTCTCCCTGGTCGGATTCTTAGGTCCTGTGGCGACTTCTGAAGTTCCAGTCCCCAAAGCCCTGCTTTTATGCAGCAAACCCCCATACACTCAGCCTAGCCGTCACTCAAACATGCTAAGTGGTGAGCCAATCAGGATGGAGTGCGACTTGAGTTGCCTAGGCAACTCAGTCCAGGGTGCCTAAATTTCCCTCCACCCCTCCTAAGTACCCCAGACAGAGTGGTACCACTTTGGGAGGGCTTCTGTGGAGAAGCCCGCCAAAAAGTGGAACAAAGGGCTCGACTTGGGTTGGAGTCACAGAAGAGAACACAAACGCCATTTTAGAATCAAGTTTTGGCAACAAATACCAACCGGAGAATTAATATTAATTAAATAAACCGGCGGTATGTTCGAGGCTACCGTAAATAATTAAATAAAGATAGCCTAAAACAATGGGAAATCCCACAGGAAAATATTTGCGGTTGAATATAAAAAGTAGTATCCACTGCCACCAGCCAAAACTCGATCAGGGGGGACGGAGACGTGCCCCCTCGACTAACAGACCCCGGGCAATTGAATTGCCCCAGCCAGTACGTCCACAATATGATGTTTTGTACTGGTTCTATTCAGAATTTAAGACTAGTAAAGTCAATGGTGACTTTACATGCCCTGGGAGACAGTAGTCAGTCCCAGGGTATGGAGTCTATACTGGGGGGTCACTATGACACCCCTGTGTTACTGCACGGAGGGTGCTGTGTAACACACATCACAAAAACACATGAAGCCCTATGGAGTAAAAGACCCCATAGCCCATTAAACACATCTAGATTCAAAGAAACACACTCCAATCATGCCCAAGAGTGAGGGTAAAAGTCTCACTCTTGGCAGGAGAAAAAAATAAACCCCAAAAAATCCAGCAAAGCTGCTGGGGGACTAGGTTAGGAAATGCACCCTAAACAGAGAATTCTCCCTACAATAGGTAACCCAAACTTTGGTACAAGTGTGTACTACACAGGTTGATAGCATGGCTGAGCAGCCAGGCTTACCTCAAGAGTGGTCAATGTGAGCAGTAAGATTGTTATAGATTCACAGTGACAAGTATTCAAATAAACTCTTACACTCAAGGTTTCTTGATTAAACAATTATTAATTTATTTAACAGTCAGTTGAATAATCCTTCTTTAGAAGGAAGCAATCATAACAAAATATACTTCAATAAATACAAACTGTTTCACTAAATCAGATCACACAGATACTTCCTACACTCTCGGGTGACTTAAATAACTAGGATACTGTGGACATTGATTTATCACTGGCACATTTAGAGCAATACTGAGTGGGAGATCAAAAGGAAAAGTTTCATATCGAGAAAACAATGGTTAACAAATATTCTTCAGCAGGTAAGTACTTTATAGAAACCTCCAATGCAAAGTAAGTTAACCCTTTCCTGGGGAAAGGTGAAGAACAAAGTCAGAGGTAAGAAGAGTCTTTCGGGAAGCCAGGACAGCCAATGTTAGTTGAGCAAACGTATAGGGGAGCTGAAACACTTGCAGGTAGGTTAAAAGTTTTGCACAGTGTTTTAGAAATGTTTGTAGAAAATAAAATCAATGTAGGGCCACAAGCTGGGAGGCTTGTGAGGGGGGAAAGCTGCAAGAAACTCTGCCATGGCAACAAAGACAAGTCTCAACTGAGAACAAGCAAGGTTTACAGTAGCATTGGTTAGAAAAAAACTGCTTCCAGCTGGCTTCAGTTCTGGGTAGGTCTGCAGATCCTGTGTTTCTGGGCCTCAGTCGTGGGTACAAGAGGCAGGATGTTTGGGGACTCCTGCACTACAAATGGAAGGTAGCCGGCAGCAATGGGCAAACTTCAGATCAGTGGCACTTTGCGGTTTCAGCTCCTCGCAGCACTCGCAAACAGCACCACTGCGGTTCTCTGATACCTTAATGGACTTTCCTCGCATCCGGGGTCCAGCACTCTGTTGAGGTGGCTCAGGCCTGGTCAGTCCTGCTTAATAGAAGTCCGGAGGATCTTTCTGGAGCTCAGGTCCGACTTAAAAGCAATGCACTCCATCTGGTGTTCCTCTCCATGGCACTTTGGTTCCTGCAGCAGCAATGGAAGTACAGCCAGCTCCAAGAAGATGTCCAGACGAGTTCACTTTGGGGTTGATTGGTCCCACCAACCCAAGGGGAGAAGTCGTCCTTTGCAGGGCTTCTCTAGTCAAGGTGAATTCAGAGCTTCAACAATGTAGCAGGGCTTCACCAGGCGAACCAACAGTTCAGGAGTTGCAGCAAGCATCTCAAGTTCTTCTTCGGATTCCTTTGTCCATTGGTCGACTGCCTTCCAAGCAAAACGCCTTACCTTTTAAGCAGGTTTGTCCCATTCATTCCCAGCCTAGCTGTCACTCTCACAGCAGGGCGGCTGTCCTCTGACAAGAGACAGCCGGCCAATAACCTTTTGGTGCATTCCTGTAACCAAGGGGATTAAGCACCGGGAGTTTCGGGCAGCTCCCTCACTTCCTGCCCCTGCCAGACACACTGGAGCCAGAGGCGGGCTTCACCAGTGAAACCCGCCAAAGAAAAAACGAACAAAGGGACCAAAGCTGGTTTGGCATGCAGAGAATCCCAAGAAAGACCTTTCCAACAAGAAATGGCGAAAAAAGAAGACCGGGGCCGTTTTGACGAAAATGGGCACCCATGGGTGTTTTACTGCGGCTGCAATTGCAGCCCGCATTAAAAACACAATGGTAGGAAAAAGTAAACCACTGCCACCAGCCATTAATTGCAGAAAGGGTAACATAAAAATGTTACATGAGAAACTAGACAAAGGGGATACTAAGTAACCCCTCCAGCACCCTATTGTATTATTACTATAGATAGTGTGTGCTGGGTCTAGAAAGTTACAAACTGCAATGAAAGTCAATTTCACTTCACTGCTCTAAGAAACAGTAGTTTATCCCAGAGAAAGTATTTAAAACTTTGGGAAATCTACGAGACTTCCCTGTGCCACTGCACTGAAGGTGCAGTGTGTCACAATGTAAAGATGATGCATATGGAGTTTGTCAGACTCCAAAGTCAAAAGAAACAGTTGAAATTACAGAAAAATAGGGAGTGTGAAAAAGTGGGAAAAATCTCACTCTCCAGGTTAGAAATTAAAAAGTCCAGCAAAAAGAGTTGGGGTCTCTAGGGTAGACTGGAATTAGCACATAGAACATACTAAGGATACAAGATACGTGCAAGCCCAGCAATCTACAAGTCTGAACATGAAATCCTTGCTAAAACCCTCACCCTGGTACCTCATGAAAAAAATCAATACCAAATACTGTAAGTTTTCTATTCTACCAATGCTAAAATACTACACAGCAAAAATAGTCCCGATGACAATGCATTACTTACCGTAAAAGCATTTCTGATGGTTGTATCTGCTTAGATTCACATGCTGTGCATAGGTCCGACATCCAGTGGTCACTGCGGAGTATTGCATTTTGTTTTTCGTAGTCGAAAAGGGGACGTCGACAAGGCGTGTCTGTAACACTATCCCTATAGTGACGTGCACTGTACCCACAATCCCTCACGCGTCGAGGTCCCTCTGTTTGTATTTTTTCTGCCCTGAGGGAGCCTTCTATACGTGAGTGAGTACAGAAAAGAGAGAGAGATGTAGAAAGGTGTCTATGTTCCTTCCATCCGAGCGGGGAGGAAGGGTGGGCGCATGTGAATCTAAGCAGATACAACCATCAGAAATGCTTTTACGGTAAGTAATGCATTGTCTTCTGATGTTTGTTAATCTGCTTAGAATCACATGCTGTGCATAGACTAGCGAGCAGTACCCGGAGTTGGCGGTGGGTTATGAGAAGGAACAGTAGAGAAAAGATGTCTTAATACTGCCTGTCCCACCTGGGAGTCAGATCTAAGTGTGCATCTAGACAGTAGTGTTTTGTAAAGGTGTGCACAGAACTCCAGGTAGCCGCTTTGCAGATGGACTCAAGGGGAACATTTGCAATGAACGCTATGGAAGCCCCAGTGCCTAGAGTGGAATGTGCTCTTGGCTTGAAGGGTAGTTCTCTCTTAGCAAGAGTGTAACAGAGAGTGATGCATTGAACAATCCATCTAGATATAGTGGACTTTGAAACTGCATCTCCTTCTCTTCCTGCTGCCACTGAGACAAAGAACTGATTAGTCTTTCTCAGTGGTCTGGTTCTTTCCATGTAAAACATGACAGCTCTGCGTACATCTAGTGTATGCAGACTCTTTTCTCCCAAGCTGGAAGGGTTTTGAAAGAACGTTGGTAGTTATATTGACTGGTTTACATGGAATTTCGTTTCGAGATGAATTTTGGTGCAAACCTTGGGTGTGTGCGTAGAAGCACCTTATCCTTGTGAACTGTTACGAAGGGGTCTAGGACAGAAAGAGCCTGTAGTTCACTTACTCTCCTAATGGAGGTGATAGCTATTAGGAAAGCAGTCTTAAGAGTGAGGTCTTTAAGAGTTGCCTTGTGCATGGGTTCAAAAGGAGGGCCCATGAGTCTAGAAAGTACCACATTTAAGTCCCATCCGGGAGCTGGGTTAGCTATCGGAGGGTGTATTCTCTTTACCCCCTCCATGAAGGTCTTGATAACTGGTATCTTCCACCACGACACTAAGTTGGGAAGTGGTGTATGCAGAAAGTGCCGCTAGGTGGACTTTAATGGAATTGAACACTAGACCTGAATCCAGTAAATGGGTCAAGTACAGAACAATGTTAGTGGGAGAGCAGTCAACCGGGTTGATGCTCTTACCTCTACACCAGATGACAAATCTTTTCCACTTGCTAGAATAGCAGTGGCGAGTATTAGGTTTTCTGGCTTCCCTGAGGATGTCCATACATCTCTGCGGGAGTTGTAGATGTCCAAATTCTATGATCTCAGGAGCCAGGCTGCTAAGTTCATGGTCTGAGGGCATGGATGCAGTGTCCTACCCTTGTCCTGTGACAGCATGTTGTACGGGGAGGGAAGTTTCACTGGGGGAGATAGGGACATCTCCATCAAGTGAGCGAACCATGGCTGCCGGGCCCACATTGGGGCAACTAGTATCATGGTAACCTGCTCCTGGTGCATCTTGTGCACCACCTTGTTAAGAAGGGGAGTCGGGGGGGAAAGGCGTAAACAAATTTCCCTGACCATTGAATTGACAGACCGTTCCCCTTGGACTGGTTCTGGGGGTACCTGGAGGCGTAACTTTGGCACTGTGAGTTCTCCAGAGTTGCGAACAGGTCAATTTCCGGGAATCCCCATTGCATGAAGACGTCTAAGACGATGTCTTCGTGCAATTGCCATTCGTACTCTTCGGGCAGGGGGAAGTCTCTGCTGCTGAGTTTGTCTGCTAGCAGATTGAGTTCCCCTGGTACGTGTTGTGACAGTAGGAACATGTTGTGTTTGAGAGCCCACTTCCATATATTCTGGGACAGCTTGGACAGTCCTGGAGAGTGGGTGCCCCCCTGCTTGTTGATGTAGTACATGGCTGTGGTGCTGTCTGTAAGGACCATCACTGTCTTCCCTTGTAGGTGTGCCTGGAAGGCTTTTAGTGCTTTGAACACTGCCAGTAGCTCCGGTAGGTTTATGTGCTTGGATGCTACGTTCGGAGTCCACACTCCGTGCGCAGTCTGATGGGATAGGTGAGCCCCCCATCCTGTGAGGGATGCGTCCGTGGTTAGAGTGGCCTCCACCGCGGGTGTGGCAAAGGGTTTCCCTATTATCAGGTTTTCCTTTGTCCACCACCGTAGCGAGAGAACCAAGGCTTGCGAGACCACCACTAGATCGTCCCATTGTCCGCTGGCCTGAGACCACTGGCTGTTGAGCCACTCTTGCACTGGGCGCATGCGCGCGTGAGGTACCAAATAAATACACAACGCCATCCTTCCTAGCAATCGCATCGCTTTGCGCACCGTCACCTCTCGACCTGCCACATATTGGGGGATCTGAAACAGCATGTTTTGGACCCTCTCGGAGAGGAAGACGAGGCCGTCCTTTGTTCGAATTAGAGCCCCTAGGAATTGTTTGACTTGGCTGGGGTCTAAGTTGGACTTCTTCTCGTTGATGGAGAAGCCCAGTTGGAACAAAAGGTCTACAGTCTTTTGGGTGTTTGAGAAGCATGTCTCGTAAGAATCCCCTGTTATGAGCCAGTCGTCGAGGTAAGGGTATACTGGGATGGATAACCTGTGCAGGTGGGCCGCTGCCACTGCCAGTACTTTCGTGAATACCCTTGGTGCAGATGCTATACCGAAGGGTAGCACTCTAAACTGGTAGTGTTTGCCCTCGATCATGAACATTAGGTATTTTCTGTGTGCTGGCAACATTAAAATATGAAAGTATGCATCTTTCATGTCCAGTGTTGTCATGTAATCTCCCTGTGATAGCAGTGGGATCACTTCCTGTAATGTCACCATACAAAACTTTTGGGGTTTGACAAACTTGCTCGCTGGGCGCAGATCTAATACAGGGCGCATGGTTAGATCCTTTTTGGGTACAAGGAAGTACACTGAATAAATACCTTCCATTACCGGAGATAGAGGCACGACCTCTATGGCTCCTTTTTCCAGTAGTTGGTCCACTTCTTGGAGAAGGATGGCGAGGTGTTCTGGTGTCATGCGGCGTCCCTTCGGGGGTCTGTATGTTGGGGAACTGTTGAACTCTATACAGTAGCCGCGGGCTACGGTGGAAAGTACCCAGCGGTCCGATGTTATTCCCTCCCATGCTGGAAGAAAGGATGTTAACCGGCCCCCGACCGGCGTTGCATGGGAGGGGACGCGAATCTTCGCGTCACTTGGTGGTGTTGTTGGCTTGAGAGCCTCTGGGGGTGGAACCCCGGACTCTTCCCTTGCCACAACGTTGACCCCTCTGATCGTACTGGCCGCCATTACTTTGGTAGTTGCTGGCAGAGTACTGTTGTTGTTGGTTTTGTTGCTGGCGTTGTCCACGAAAAAAGCGCTCATTACCAAATCCCCGCCTGTTAGGGGGTTTTGAAATTTGGTCTAAGGTCTTTATTGTATCAAATTCTTTCTTCGCGTTCTCCAGCGCGTCATCCACTGCTCTCCCAAAGAGGTTGGACTCCTCTATGGGTTTATTAATAAGGGACGCTTGTGTTTCCGCCTTAAGTCCGGAATTGCGAAGCCAAACGTGACGCTTCAGTAAAATTCCTTGTACCAAAGTGCGGCCAGCCGTCTCTGCTGCATCGAGGTTATTCTTGACGATGCTTTGATTGACCAGAGAGCCCTCGTTAACTGTAGTCAGTAAACGAGTCCTTAGGGGTTCGGGAGCTTCTTCGATGTCGTGTCTGAGCTTAGCCCATTGAGCATCGGCGTAGCTTGCCAATAGGGTATTATTATTGGCGATTCTTGTAGAGAATGCTGCAGAGGTGGCGATTGTCTTGGCTAGGGCATACAGCATCTTCCCCTCTTTATCTGGGGGTGCCTCGCTAGTAGATAGTGGGACTCCTGCCCTTTTCCTGGTGTTGGTCAAAACCAGGGAGTCTGGGATTGAGTGACCCTTAATATATAATGGGTCTGATTGAGAGGGGGAGAACAGTTTCTCAATCTTTGGATTGACCCCTCTCACCAATGCCGGAGTGGAAAGAGAAGGTGTAATACGTCTCTTAACTGAGGCGAGGATGGGTATAACCTGGCTAGTGGGGGGTTTTTTCTTTGATAATCCTCTCCACAAAATCGGTGTCTGGGGTGACCTCCCCAGTTTCGATCTCGAAATGTGCTGCTGCCTTCTTCAACAGTGCATTGAAGGTGGGTTGATCGACAGGCGAAGGGTTCCTGACTGGTGTAGTTTCAGTAGACCTGATGACTATACTGCTACTGCCTGTGTCAGTCGACCTAGCCGGTGACTGCCAGGGATTTGGGTCGCCCTCGCCTGTGTCTTCCTGGAATCCTTCCTCACATAGGTTAGTTTCCTCGTGAAAACCTTCCTCTTCTTGTTGGTCCTCAACATAGGTGAAGGTGTCTTCCTCAGTGGGATTGTAAGAGTCTATGTCCTCCTGTATGGGGTTATAAAACTTCTGGTATTTAGCCCTTGGACTCTCCAGGGGTGCCTTTCTTGGTCTCTTAGGTTCATGTCCATCCCAGAAGACAGGGCACCCATCTAGTTTGTCCATACAGGTCTGAAAGCTTTCAAAGGTCCACTGAGGTCGGCCAGGACGGTCTGGGAAAGAAAAGGGGGTTTCTTCCTCCTGTAATAGTCTGGTTCTGTCCCATAACGTCGAAGAAAGAGAGCCTTCGCCTTCTGAGTATCCTTCTTGCTGGCTAGGGCCTTCTGTCGGCGTCGGGAACAGGCCTGATCTGTTTTCCGGCGCCTTCGGCGTATCTTTGGCCTTGTGCGCGGTTTTCGGCGTTGCACTCGCCGTACGTCTTTGGCCGTCCTTAGACGCTATGCGCGCAAGGCTTTCGGCGATCATACTCTTCCGAGGGATCGGTCGCCGTCGCGCTATGAAACGTCGAGCCTTTGCTAGTCGAGGCCTTGTTGGAAACGTGAGCGCTCTTGCGATGCACGTCGCCGGAAATTTTGGTGGTAGCTCCCTTATTTTTAGAGTGCCCAGTCGCCTGTCGTGGGAGCGGTGGCGGGGAGGGCTGACGACCCTTACGGTCGGCGGAAGACGTCGGTGGGCCCGGCGTCCCCGTTGGCGCTATGGGTACCTTTGTCTTCGACGAATGTGTGCCTGGGGGTATGTGCTTTGGTGTTTGTGTGCGTCCTTGTCGCCGGCGTGTTCATCCCCATAAGCTGGGCGTGAGCCGGGCTTGTCGGGGCCGGGGACGGACGACGAGGAGCGTGAACGCTCCTTTGAGAGGTCTACAGCCTCCATTAAGGGGGCAGTGTAGTCACTGTCCTCGTCACACGCGGCAGCGGGCGAGGAGTCAGGCCTAGACATGGCGTAGGTCGCCCACCTTTTGACCCTCCGCTCGTCCTTCCGTCGAAGATCTTGCTCGGCGGAGAAACGGCTCTGCGTCGAGGGAGGGATCTACGTTATTGATATTAATAACAAACGACCAAAGGTCGAAGAAACTATTTGGCAATGTCTCTCGAGGAGCTCCGCATAAAGGCGACCAGTAGCTGGGCGGAAAAAAACAATCTGAGGGACCTCGACACGTGAGGGATTGTGGGTACAGCGCACGTCACTATAGGGATAGTGTTACAGACACGCCTTGTCGACGTCCCCTTTTCGACTACGAAAAACAAAATGCAATACTCCGCAGTGACCACTGGATGTCGGACCTATGCACAGCATGTGATTCTAAGCAGATTAACAGACATCAGAAATTACTTTACGGTTTAGAAGCCAAACCACATTTGAGGGATACAAATTGTTCCAAGCTAGAAGGTTTAGTGTGGAAAGGGGCCCTAAATTTACCATGGAGTACTCCTGGGTGGCATCTTCGGTACAAACTGGGCCTAAAATCATTACGATGCTTGGAAGAATGGAAACTAATCTCACTCTACAGAGAGATTTTAAGTTCTAGACCAGCCTCACTCGACGAGGACATCAAAGAGCACTTCAATCACTCAAAGTCCAGAATATTGGCAGGGTTAGAGTATAGAGTGAAAGCCGCTTTGGCTAAAATAGTCAGACCTCGAAACACTCATTGCTAACCCCTTAAAGGTGAAACGGGAATTAGAAATACTAGATTGGATAGGTACTATCACAAAGGTAAGGACTGCAACTGCTTACAATACATTCTTGGTAGTGGACAACAAACTAGGATTTCTCCCACAATATCTGGAGAAATACCCGGACAGTAAAATCAGGAATAGTTTTCTAAGGGTTAGACTAAACGTGCTGCCTACCGGTGAAAGTTTGGAAGCTCGACAACAGGGAGAAACAGCAATTCAACTCAGAAGTCTGTGCCACTCCCATCAAATCAATCCCTTTGGCATTTACTTCTGGAATGTGAAGGCACGTGGTCCCCGAGTGTGGAAAAACTGGAGATTCGTTTCAGGCAGCCCCCCAGATAAGGGGCGTATAGGTCCTTTTTACGCATTTAATTCTTGCCATTACGTCACATTTCACTTTTAAATGCGTACTGTTTACGCAGGATTGTCACTAATTCTTTATTTTAAAAGTCCTCTTTCTGCCAGTAAATGGCACTGCAGTATGAGCCATTAGTATATGCACACGCAAGCTTCGTTAGAAGACACTGCAGTGCCACTCGCGAAATTCCTTTCGACTTGGTGGGCTGCGTAGAAATGAGTAGCATTTTCTAAAGGTAGGTTACTAGCCCTAATGTAGGTTACTCTGCCCTGGTAGTACCCAACCCCCTTTTATTTTGGACTTGTCAGCATTTGTCAAGGAATACATGGTGATCTGAACTTGAAGCCTACCAACAACCATAATTATTTTATTTATTTACTTGTGTATAATCAAAATATATGATTTTTACAAGGCTGAACATCAAACAGCAATATCAAGCGAACTAGACAAGTTAGCAGAATGCAGAATTCAAGTCTGATAACAGGTAGACTACGCTTGACCTGTGTGTAACAAAGAAATATTTCCGTGAGGCACCTTACATCGTGCGGAATCAGGTAGCGTGAAGCAACTTGTTAAATTTCGCTACATCCCACGGCATTGATTTTAATAAACGCTGCTTCCAACAGTTTGGCTGAGGCTATCACCCAACGGGTTTTCTCCCCTGAAATGAGACGACACCACCAAGTATTTTCTTCTATCAGACGGGGGTCGAGCCAGCAAGGGGATAGGAAAGCGGTGCGTTCATTCGTTAAGGAGGGACAATGCAAAAGAAGGCGACAAACTGTCTCAATAGAGTCTGAGACTTTGCATAGCCTGCAGCTTTTTGTGGCTGTTTGTTGTCTTATTGTCAAGATTTCTCTTGTGTGGAGTAAATTCAAACGTGCTCTTAAAAAGGTAGATCTTAATTTTCTGTCTGGAAATTTCGAACAATAGGCTAGAGGAGTGTGCAGTCTATTGAACGTAGGAGGAAGATGGGTCAGCAGCTTACATGCTTGTACTTGGTCGTTGGTTGTTATCCAATCCAGATCCTTCAGTTTTTTGGCGACTAACTGGGTTGGTGATCAGATCGTCCACGGAGCCCATAATCTCCTGCAGTTTATTTTTTTGGCGTTCAGCCCAGTTCACAAGAGTCTTGCACTCTGAGGAAGCCATCTCTTGGGCGATGATGTTGAAGATGGGGAGACCGTCTATTACAAGAGTCTTTCTAAATAGAGCTAAAGACAAAGCATTCACCGTGGCACTTAGTGATAGAAGGCCCAGCTCTCTTCTTACGGCCGCAATAGGAACAGAGTTAGGAAGGCCAAGAAAAGATTTCCAGATGAAACCTTCCAGTTTCTGCCAAAAAGAAGTAGGTATGGAAAGTGTGGCATCCATACCGTAAGTCAATGCCGGAACCATTTTTCCTTTGTAGAAATGAATGGCCGGAATCAAAGAGAATTTGCCATACTTGCGGTCCACCATTAATTGCGAAGTTAAAGATTTTGCTTTTGCCCAAAGATGGTCCTGCATTTTGGCGTCATGAGTGCTGCCATCAAGAATTACTCCCAGATATTTAAATTGGGAAACCACTTCGATTTTTGTTTGGTGGACCGACCAGGGCCTGATGATTTTCGTCGACGGGCGGTTTGAGAAGATCATGATTTTAGTTTTTAGCTTGTTTATGGACAAGTTGTTGGATTCCATATATTGGGCTACGTTTTCCAGCTGGCGTTGGAGGCCAATGGGCGTCTGATCAAGCAGAATCATGTCATCTGCATATAAAATGCGGGATAGCTTGGAGCCACCAAAATTCGGGGGAAAGGAACGCACCATAGGTTCTGAGTCTTTGAAATCGCCTAAAAAGGCTAAAAACAGGGCCGGGGCCAAGGGACAGCCCTGCTCGACTCCTCTTTTGGCTGTAATTTCCTTTGACAGCGACCCTTGTTTGTTCAGACGAACCATAAGCGTGGTGTTCGAATGCAGCGCCATTATTGGATTCAGGATGGCCTCAGGGCAATTCCAATGTTTCAGCTTATTCCACAGAAGCTTTCTATCTACTTTATCGAAAGCCTGCGATAGGTCGATGAAAGCTGCGTATACCGTCGGAGCCCCTTGTTTAATTTTTGCCTTCAGGATGTTTAGTATAAGGATGTTAATCACCGTGCTTCCGTTCTTCTTGAAACCGACTTGAAAGGGATCTCTGCAGGGAACCGAAAGCGCCCAGCAGCAGAAACGGTCCAGCAGTAGGGAGGCAAAGAGTTTTCCCAGAATATCCAGCAACGCAATGGGCCGATAGTTGCTTGGTTTTTCTCGGCTTCCTCTTTTGTAGATCGGTATTACTATGGCTTTGGTCCAGGATAGCGGGATTTTCTTGCTGTCAGCACAGTGTTTGAACAGAAGGCTAACGAAGGGAACCCATTCCTTGATATGAGTTTTAAGATCCAAGTTTGAAAGGCCATCGGGGCCCGGGGCTCTAGAGGATTTCAACTTCTGAATGGCCCTGGATTTGTCTGCTTTGTCGGATAGATCGGCCCAAGGGGACTGCGTCGGCTCTACTCGCAGGTTTCTTGTAGAATGCGGGGATGCAAACAGTGCTGTAAAGAATTGAACCCAGGCTGTTTCCGCCACTAGTGATTTACCAAATTCCAAAAGTCGGCAGTTTTATTTTTAAATGATAACTCTTAGCATTTTTTCTGCGTTGTTTTGATAAATGGCTGCTCTCCTTGATCTTATCCAAGCTTTATAGATTTTCTTGTGGTGATCCCAGATGTCCCACGCTGCCCGTGTATTTTCATAAGTTGCTCTGCGTGTGTTTTCTTAACTACTCCTTTTTCGCTGCTATGAATTTATCATAGTCATGAGTGAAAGATGGAGCAATGGTCTTCCCTGTCCCCGACTTGGTTCTATGTTCAATCAGAAGAGGAAGGTAGTTCGGCCTCTGTACCTTTGCGGAAGTGTTAGAAGTATTTGCTGTCTCTGCATAGTGCTGCGCAAAAGACCGCACATTAGCCGCGGTGAGGCGAAGCCTGGTCTGTTGAAAATTTGTCTCGATTGATGGGGAATACTGGTTACACATCTTGACATCTGCTGACCATTCCAGAGTGAGCATATTATGATCACTTGCCTCGGTTTTCACCACCTGGTATTGGCGAGTTTCATCGATTAAGGCCTGCGAGACAAAGATGTAGTCTAGAGTGGCCATCGACTGGCCTCTTTCCCAAGTTGGGATATGAATGTCTTTGCCCAGAATCCAAGCCACATTGTGGAGCCCTCTGGCAGCCATAAGGTTCATCCATGCTTTGCCTCCGTGTTCTGCTTGGGTCGTGGGAGCATCCGCAAGAGCTTGTTGGTTAGGGTGGATGCAGTTAGCATTAAGGTCTCCACAAATTATTGCAAAGGGGGAGTTTCATTCCAGCATGATTTCATCCATGGTTTCTGCCATGGCTTGGCAGAAGTCTGTTACTGTTCTTTGCGGATTCCAGTATGTAGTTATTAACGCTAAAGGGTGGTTGGTACGGCTTTTACTGTTTTGACGTGTAGTATCACCTTCATAGTTCCACTCTATAAGGACTGCCAGAACCCCATATGACTTTTTCATGGTCTTGATGATTCTCAGGTTCTGCCCTGAACGGACCGCAATTAAAAGACCGGCGGACGGGCGGTCTAGCATGCCCTTGATAGCTGGCGAGATCTTGATTTCGTAGCCGTCCATAGATGGTTTTTCTTGGAGCCAGTTCTCTTGAAGACAGAAAATGTCAAATGATGATAGAACTACAGAACTGGGTTCCACTAAATGAGGGTCCTCTCGTATTCCAAGATGCCAGCGTCAAAGTCTTTTGGACACACAAATCGCCGGTCTCGGAAGATGGTTGCTATCTTGGGCATTTAACACTCAGGGCGCCCTTGATCCAATTCCAGGGACCCCCTGATAGCGATTGTTTTTCCAAGATCTCGGATGTATCTTTGCTGTGCCTGGTTGGTGAGACTTGCCGATGTTTTCTTTGGGTGTCGTTTCTTGTAGCCGGTGAATAGGCTCTGGTGGAGTGTCTCGAGCCATATGGACGCAATTTGTCCATACGTCGTTCGGGCAGGGTATTCCTGTTCTTCTCATAATGGTCTCTTCTATTGGAGAAGTCCGATGCTACTGCCGCATATGTTCGAGCATGATGATCTGTTCGTCGAGATGGTTCCGGAGAGCAGGCATACTTATCTGTCCAGCGAGTTACTTCCGGTGAACGGCGTCTATGTTGATTTTGGCCCCTAGATGGTTTGGTTTTGACCGCTGAGTCGAAGAAATGCGCTTTTAGGACTTCTCTCCGTGCCGAAAGGTTATGGGCCGGAGTTCGGGGTTTGTGACTACTAGTAGCGACCCTGTCTTCTGTCTTAGCAGTGGTGTTTTCCAGATCTATTTCTGTTAGCAAAAACCCCATGGATTTTAATTAGTCTCCTGCCTTTTTGGAAAGGTCCTGTAATGGTGCAGCGTGTACGAACAGATAGGCCTTGGCCTTGTTGTCGGAATGGTAAGGCTGAATCCATTTGAAGTCAGCGGATTTCATCTTCTTTAGACAGTCTGTCGAAGATGTAATTTTCAAAATTGTTCTTCTATTTAAGATCATGTAAGTGTCTTTACTCGAAATTTGTTCGATTTTGAACATGCAGATCTGAAGTTTCCTGTTCACATCTGCCTCTCGAGATTGCACATGGTTGTGTGGGTTGTTCTGATGAACTTCCGGAGATCTGTTTGGACGATTCGTCTTTGCTGAGGTGTCCCTTGGGGCCGGTGAATGAGACGATTTCCTGCGAGGACGCTCTCTCAGATGTTGAAATACTTCTAGAGTGAGCTTTACGTGTCGGGGTAGTTAAGACACTAGGCCGTTTCTGAGCTTCTATAGTCCAAGAAGTCTTCTGCTGATTTAGGCGACCGAGTTAGGTCAGTAATGGCGAGAGCCAAATTACCCCTGTCAGACGGTGTGCTTCCTTCTGGAAACCATAATTATCTATAATCGGCTCAAACTTTTGTTTTATTTTACACAGTAGTGGCAAGATAATCTACCAGGTCCGTGGCCCATTCATTCCCAATTGAAATAGCACATTTTTAAAATTAAATTTCTATGCCAGTAGACTGAAAGGATATCGGAGCCGTAGCACTTGGATCTTCTACTCTCCTGTACAGGACACTCTGCAGGGCCAACAGTCACCTGTGTGCTGATCCTCTGCAGTTTGACATTTTTAAACCTGTTTGTCAGCGCGATTTTAAAATGTCAATTTGTAGTAGCCGGCAGTGGTCTGAAAACAGGTGTGTGGATGCAAGGGTGTGTAAGAAAAGCATAGGTAATAAAAAGCAAGTGTGCGAGCATGCCTGGGTGTGCAGATGTGAGGCAATGTGAGACCTAGCACAAGTGTGAGAATGAGCAAGGGTGTGCGAGTGTGCAGGCTTGCAAGGGCAAGGATGGTGTAAGTGTGAGCAAAGGATGTGAAAGTGCAAGGATACATGCAAGCGAAGGTGCAACAGGGAGCAGGGAGGAGCGCTGGTGTGGAGGACAGCAGGTGAAAGAGGGCGATGGCTGCAAGTGAGGAACTGAAGATTGAATCAAATTCTTGTGCAGAATGGGCAGTAGCCTGCACCTAGGACAGGAGATTATGGGAGGTTCCGCCACCATGGCAGCAAATGTCCGAGTGGTGCCTGAAGAGAGGCTTAGGGAAGGGGGCAGCATGCATGTTCTTACTGAGGCAAATAACGGCAGTACTGGGCTCACACAGCACATTTTCTTATAGTAAGTAGAATGTGCAGCCCATATGCAGCTCATCCAGCAGAAGTGTTCACACAGTGGGATGGGCAAGGTTGGTGGTACATACAATGTCCTTTCCATAGGGTTTCCTTTATAGCATCAGTAATGGCGTAATTGGGCTCAGGCAGCACTAGTGTTCCTGCATTGGGAAATACTGGCCTTACTTGACTGGCAATGGCATCTTCAGTGTTCTTACATTGCATCGAACACTGGCCAAAATGCCCTCCAGAACAATTCTGAGTCCAGTGGACAGCCAGACACCCGGGGCCATGGAGGTAACAGGCGATGCCTGGACTCCCTGTAACCCCTTAGGGAGGCTCCCTCACTGGAGGAGTGTGTTCCCCAGGCTATGTACAAGAAGCAATTTAGTATTTTGTACAAGTACTCGCCATCATTTGTTTGCCCTTGTATTTTCATTGTATTGTATTGCTCTTAGATTTCACTGTGTATCCGCTGATCATTTGCACAACCTGATGAGAAAAGTATAAGCGGGGGAGGTCTGACTGGATTTTGCTTCAAGGTTCGGGTCTCGCAATACAATGTGTGAGCTCATGTTCTGCAGTGCTTTTGCCAGTTGTTGCTGGACACGAGACACTGCATCTTTTCAGGATTCAAGCAGATTTGCCCCATTGTACAGCATTGCTCTCGAAAGCAAAAGGTATTTAGAGAATCCTGCACCTGTTTGTAATGCAATAAAACAGCTAAATGGGTTTAGCGCCACCTGCATGTATCCTGCAGGGGGCAGGGTATAGGCCCTCAATACTGGCCCAGCCTTTCATTTATCTAATCTTTGATTATTCCTATACCGTGTGTTATTAAAACATCAGGTGAGAAATGAAGTACGGATGTGCAATGGGATTCCTATATTAAGTGAAGCCAACAGATAGCAGGCCTTGGTTATAAAGTCCAGTTTCAGGCAGTTTGTACGACTTGGAGACCAGACAAATATGTACACTGGCAAGTGCATGTATATGCGCGTATGCGTGTGTCTGTTTAGAATGGTATTACATGCACCCTGAATACTGAAGCAGAGTATGTGTTAAACCAACTGGGATAATGCACCTGCTGCAGAGATAGTTTTACAGGAGGTTCGCGAGTTTGAAACTTAGCAAGGATGAGTTTGCTCTTTATTTCCTGTCATTAAAAGTGCTAGCTTCCTCTCTGTATTGGGAAACCGCGCCCTGGTAACATTTACACAATTAAAAATGAGACTCCCCTCTGGTTAGTTTGTTTTCCTTCCTCATTGGAGCTTTGGACCACACTAAAAAATGACCACAAACTGTAGCTCAAGTCTGCGTGCACAGCTGGTAAATACAAGGTGCACAAGCTGCACACTCTCTGCATTTCCATGATTTTAGGCATACTGGTGGCGCAGGAACCATTCCACTGTGCAGCTTACCACACCTCACCCCACACTCCATGGTCCAGTTACCATCTCAGTGTTGACTGACTGGTTAGTCAAGGCCTGCAATCATGCCTTAAATCCTCATTTCCATCACTGGCTGAATGCATGGACTGAGGTTTTATTCCCCAAATGTCTGAACATTTCAGATACATTTTACTCTCTTGTGAAGAAGTAAACTAATATTTACTCGCTTGAAATTGCATTTACTCTCGAATTTTAAAATTAGGGAGTAAAATACTGCCTCAAAATCTTATCTGGAGCACTGGGTAGAGATGTCCTGTCAACGTGTACAAATATCAGGCTTGCTAAACAGAACATGTTCTATCAATACGTGAAAACAATGTCTGCCATTAGCATATCCATAGAGATGTGCGGTTAGAATGCGCACAGTGTAAAGATGCAATTTACACATACAAATGACACAAATTTGCTCTTCAAATGCTAACAGCACATCTCTGAAAATGCTGAAAGTAGATGTGCCTTTACCATGTAGACAGAGTACATGCCATACTCGTTGGTATGTGTCAAGAGGAGATGCATAGCTAGCATGCTCAGGGAGGATATATGCCATTATCAAGTGGAGTGATGTCACATGCTGTTACTATGTGCCCAGACGGGATGTGCCGTTTGCATGTGGAGTGAAGGGCTCTGCACAGGCCAGACAACTTTGATCTACAACGCTTTTGGTCTATGGCTCTGATTTTACGTATGCATTTGGTGTATGTGTTGGATAAATTTTACTCTTTTGCAGAGGAGAAAACTCATTTTTACTCCCTTGAAATTGCATTTACTCTCAAATTTGAAAAATCATGCGTAAAATACTCCCACCTCAAAATATTATCTGGAGCACTGGTTTCAGGGAACGATAGATCATCAGACAACCTATGGTAGAGAATGATAGGGCACAAAATGCTTTAGACATCAGCAGTGGTAGATATATTGAGCACTTTGAACCTCCGGAGATAGTTAAGAGAATGAGAAAGGGGAAGGGGAAATCTTCTGTAATTAAGATACGGAATGAGCTAAAAATAATGCTAATGCTGTTTTATTGATAAAGACATCTTTTAACTACCTTTAGGCAGGCTGAGGATTGAAGAAATATGGAGAGGTATAGTTGAGGTAGCCCTCCAAGGGAAGAGTATTGTTAGCTATTATGGGAGAGTATTTAATATTTTTCTTCTTGGTTTCCCTCCCTTTAATGTTCCATTTGGTTTATGTATCGTGTAACATTTTGTAAAGGTTTAATTTTATTTGTAACATCTGTTAAAAAAAAAAATATATATATATTTTTAAAAAAGCCCATTTCGGCGAATTCTCCCTAAAACGTCACATCCAGAGTCCTGGAGTGGCAGAATAGAGGTATGCAGAGGCTTTCCAAGCAGCTGACATGCAGAGGATGATCTATCAAGATGAGAAATCTGCAGGAGAATGCAATGCATTGAAAAGTGACGAGTCCATGGTTCTGCCACAATCTGGAAGCCAGAAATATATTTTTAACAACCGTAACTTGTAAAGCAGAAAAACAGGAGCTCTACCCAAGTGTTCATTGGCAAACAGCAGAAAAATATCAAAGTAAAATTGCTAAGTGTAGAATGTGGGCTGGCAGCGCTGGGTGCATCTCAATGGCTTAAATGTACATGAGCTTTAAAAGGAGCAGTAGCGTGCTGGTGGAAATGAAAACATGAAAATCAAATTATCTTGACGGGTACTGGAGTGCAGCAATCTGACAGGTGGGAATACCCTAGAATCTGTGCAGCTTTAAAAGACTATACTGGAGGATCCAAACATCTATGAAACCGCTTAGACACAGGTAGAATTCCTGCAGTCCTTGAACAACAAAGTCTTTAGGACTTTGGAACGGGCGATTCGGGAGGGACCAATGATGCACCTTCAACATTTCTGGGAACCAAAGTTCCCAATCAGAGCCAATGCCGAGAAGCAGTGCGCCCCACCGCAGACTCTGGTGGCTCAAAGTTTCCAAAGCCAAACATACGCCTGAAGACAATTTAGAAGAGTCATTTGGGAAGGAAGTTATTCTACATTAAGAGTTGCAGATTTCAGGGACCCTTAATTTGAGATTTCCTTAACACAATAAAATCAATCAGGAAACAAAATTGTAAGCACACTGACGGGGAGAACATTTTTTAAAAAGTATAATCAAAAAGGGCTTTCTGACCTAGCACTTGGGATCCAAGAAAATCCTAACACGGATGATCAACACATTGTTATCGAAGGCCGCAGAATGAACTGCACCATTAATCTTATTACTATACAGAAATTTCAAATTACACACTATCTGCATGTAAGACCATTTACAGTAGAAGAAAGGTCTACTTTACTTTAATATACACTGTTACACAGTATATTCGTTCTAAGTGGCTGCCTACTTATGTCAAATAAAAAGCACCTTTCTCTCCAAAAGTTCTACCTGTCCAACAAATGCAGAGAACGCTTTGGTGCTGTCCCGGCCTGCTGCAGCTGAATGGTACAGGTTTACCCACTCCCGCAAGAGGTATTCTGCTTTTTCACGGAGTCCTGGTGGATCATCATATTCTGAGGCCTGGGAGATCCCAGAGTGCATCATAAAGTTGGGACCACCATGGGCACGGTCAATCATTGCTTCATAGTTGGAACGTAGCAGGTCCATTAGCTGTGGCAGTCTGAAGAACATTAAAAGAAGAGCAAGAAATCATCAGAAATTGAAACTCTCTCAGAATACTAAACATTTCCAAACCTTTCCCTAAAATCCCAAGTCTGCTTTTAAAAGAATATTTAGAACACAGTCAAATACTTGAGCAAATGCACATGAATTTTCTAGAAGGGTTTCACCGAATAATCGAGCAAGGTTTCTCAAATTTTAGAAGCAAGCCCAATTCCAGTATCCCCCCCCAATCACAAAGGTTAGGACCAAAAAAGCTGCAGTTGTGTGGAATGTGGTTTAACACCCCCCTCCAGCATAGCATGGAGTTCTGCCTTTGACTACACCAATCACCTGGCCCAAATATTGACCTGCCACATCAGTAAGGTAATAACCAAATGAACAAGCAAGTTACGTTGGGTATTTAAAACACCAACTTATTTGCAGATGTCAAGCAGTTACTTCAGGCACTAATACCTCCCACATCAAAGTCTTACTGTACTTCACCATCTGACCCTTCCACCACAAGAGTTTATCAGCAATCGCTCACATCCGTTTGTTATACTAAAATATCTGAGACCCTCAGCAGCCCATAAGCACCTGTAGGAATCTTCTATCTGCTTTATCACGCCTGGTCCATCGCCATTAAACACAGCTACCTTCCTATGTTGATGACATATAAAAAGGTTTATGTATTTAAGTAGCGGTGAATAACATGTTTTACTGCAAGCATGCTTGGTAACATTATAAAAACGTAACGTTGAAATGTACAGCAGCAGATTAGCCTAGAATGAATGATGGATGTGATGGATTTGAGTTTGTGAACTAAATCAAACAAACTCACAAAACGTGTCCCTATTTCACACAGAATATTTTCATTTTATACACAGCATTAGTATTGGAGGCAAAAACCTTCAAACCACTGCAACAATTGGAATGTCACTTTGAAAATTGTAGGATTTCTGGCAATCCCAATAGATGAATACTAAAATACAGACCTCAAATTTCAAAGAAACCAGGATTTAATACAATGCATAGTCTAATTAAAGTTGTACACGTTTTTTGCTGGTGCATTTTAGTATTTTTAGTTTCTAAAATGTTAAACATGCCACGGGAAGAACTGTTGAGACAGATTTCCAAAATGAGCCCTGGTGGGAGAATTTTGGGAAGCCACCCTATTATGGCGAACAGGGGAGACACAGAGGTTAGTCAAACCCAAACAAGGCGAGGAAGCAGAGCTTAAAGGCTTAGTCTCAGGAAGGGTGTGAATGGTCTAAGGCTACAATGAGTCCAGAGAGCGCAACACCAGACCGGTATGATACAAATACAAATGTATTAGGCCTTAGTTACACACTAAGCAGGTAGCAATGCTTGGCAAATAATGTCACACAACTCATAAAATCTATTTTTTTTTGTTTTTTGTGTTTAATCGCGATTAACAATTTTTACAAACTTGGTGCAGATTTGTGTCAATTTATCCTAGCCATGTAGATTGTCCTCTGTTCCCTTTCCATCTCGGTCCAGGTCATGCAGAAATGTTGCTGTCGCGATTGTCAAGGAAGTAGAGTCCCCGCTCATCATTTGGTTCTACCAGACTTCGTCTGTTGTCGTTGGTGTTTTAGTCTATGCGATCGAAGGTAAGGGGTTCTCAAGTTGTCTGTCCCTGGACAATGCAGAAGATGATGACGTACTGTCTCGGTGCTTTGTGTTGCTATACGGTGGCGACAGATGTTTTCAGATTGCTTTCGGAAGTATAAGACTTCATTTGTCTTTAATACTTTCAGATGTGCCCTTAAAAAGATTGTTCGTAGAGGTTTATTAGGAGATTTCTTTAGGTAGGTTCTCACCTTGTCTTTTTTCTGGGTGTTAAATACCAGATGTGACGGGGATATGCATTCACTTGCCTTGTCTAGTGTATCAATCTAGTCTTGGGTTTTCAGTCTGCCTTTAATCTTATCTGGAATTCTTTCAATGTCCCACTCAGAGCACCCGATTTTCTCTGCCAGTTCAAGTTGGTTTTTATACCAAGACGTCAGCATCAGAGTCTTTTCGCTTGTCATTTCTCTATATGTCATTTCTCACCCAAGCCGATCATTCGAACCTAACCGACTGTCTAAAAGAAGTCTTCAACTGGATGAATGCCAACAACCTGAAAATCAACCCAGGAAAAACAGAAATCATGATCATATCCAAAGACCAAGAGAAGGAAACCGCCATCCCGTGGCCAACGGAAATGGGATCTATACCATCACCATCTAAGGTAGTAAAAAATCTGGGAGTCCTGATGGACAACACCCTAACCTTAGAACCGCAAATAAACGCAACAATCAAGAAATGCTTCTTCCTCCTCCACACGGCAAGAAAAATACTACCTTTCCTCTCCTTCACACACAAAACACTCACCATCGTCGGCCTCATCATGTCAAGTATCGACTATGCAAACAGCCTCTACCTCGGTATACCGGAATACCTACTGAAGAAGCTACAACGGATCCAAAACACTGCAGCCAGACTACTCCTCAAACTATCCAGAAGAGACCACATCACCCCGGCCCTAAAAACACTACACTGGCTCCCAGTAAAACAGCGTATCATCTTCAAAACAATGTGCATAACGCACAGGGCAATCAGCGGACAAGGAGCTGAATTCCTACAAAAAAAAATAACAATCTACAAGCCAACGAGACCACTCAGGTCAACCAACGAAATCCGACTGGAACAAAAACCTTACATCAAGAAGAAACTCGGAGGCACCGCTTTCTACCACCTAGCCGCGAAAACCTGGAACAACATCCCAAAATTAATAAGGAACACCAAAGACCACCTTAAATTCAGAAAATTACTAAAAACCTACCTCTTCAACACCGGAGAATAAAACCAAAACAACAATAAGACAAACGAATCATCAAAAAAGGACAGTGACAAACCGCTAGAACCGACAGAAGTACCCGGGGCACCAACAGGGCTGACGCTGGACACAGGGGTCCACCCGCGAGACACAGAGAAACGGATACAACTACTCCAGCCAACCCTTACCATCCCCCACCGCCCTTACAGCCACAACTAGGTCCCACGAGGCTGTGGAACAGACAATATACCACCAATCACCACACAACCGGGTGTATGGACACTAGCAGCGGCGCTAGTCATGTGGAGGGGGGGAGGAGCATGCAAGGTTATTAAGGGAGCGGGCGGAGGGGGCAGCTAGATCCTCAAACGGCCTCGAATGGAAAATCGGGCACATACCTCCTAAGGCTCAGGGTGTACAAGCATCCCGTCGGGTAAGATTACACGGTTCAGTCCAGGATAGAGATGACTAACGAATACCATTAACAATTTCCTTCTCTGCATACACCTCTCAAACTCCAAACCAAACACAACCACAAACCTCTAGCGCAGCAAACCGCACGAACTTCACTACACTGCAACAACAAAACAAAAAAAACACATAGACTCGCACATCAGCACACGACGACTACCGGCCGCATACACCCCAGGCCCAGCCGACGGAACCACCGGGCTGAGGCTGCCAACAGCACATCACTGCAATCTTGCACTTTTCCAGCCTCCACCCACTAACCCACCATCCCCCCCCTCTTTCAGAGCCGCCAGAGCGCCAGGGGACCACTCCGGTGGTGATAGTGCGCGGTACAAATGACCTTTAACATTAACATATATAATATATCCAGGATTCGCGGACGAGGCGTTCTCAGAATTTTCCCCAAAAACAAGAGACTTTCTTTTGATCACGTATTTCATCGATGATAAACTTCGCTCACGTCTGATTACTGCTATTGATGTCGAATTTGGCAGTTTCAGTACTTTGCGACCAGAACAAGCCCTCTATTTTGTCCCATAGTGTTGTTGGAAGTTGTAACATCGCCTCAGCTCCATATGTTATGGCTGGCGTGACTTTTGTTTTGAAAAAGTTTATCACCGGAAGTTAACGAGAATTTGACGTACTTTCTATCCAGAGTAAGGGCTTGGACAGCAAGAGTGTTTGTTTGTGCAAAAAGATGTTCCTGCATTGCGATCTCTATTTTACTGTGGCATTTTTTGACCCCCAGATATGTGAAACTTTCTATAGTTTCCAGTTTTCCAGAGTTTATAAACCAGTGGTGTTTTTTTGATGAAGTTTTTGACTTTGATGATCATAATCTTCGTTTCGTTTGTATTAACGGCCAAATTGTTCTTTTTTAGATAGGCTAAAAGGCTATCTAGTTGGCGTTGCAGACCGATGGCAGTTTGGTCCAACAGGATTATGTCGTCGGCGAAGAGGAGTCTTGTGACCTTAGATTCTCCAATTGTGGGAGGAAAAGAAAGAGTATCATTTTCCAAATCCACAATATCAGCCATGTAGGTTTTGAACAATGTAGGGGCCAACGGGCAGCCCTGCTTGACTCCTCTTGCAGTCTTGATTGATTTTGATAGCTGGCCAGCTGCGTTTAGTCGAACTTGCACCGAAGTTTCGCTGTGTAAGGATATAATTGGTGCTATGATGGAAGAGGGGCATTTTGCTCTCTCCAATTTCTTCCACAATCTTTTTCTATTTACCCGGTCGGAAGCTTGCACCAACTCTATGGAAGCTATGAATGTTGGTAGCTTCCCTTACCAGGCTTTTGCCTTTAAGAGGCTGATCATCATGATGATGATAGATGTTGCCATACTCTTTTCGAATACAGTTTGGAACGGATCAGCTGTTTTGGCTTCTTTCTGCCATTCTTGCAAATCATCTAGAATTAGTGATCCAAATAGCTTCCCTATAACATCCAGGAGGGCTATCAGCCTATAGTTCTTTGGTTCGCTCTTCCTGCCCTTTTTGAATATTGCTACTATATTGGCCGTTTTCCAGGATTGCGGGATAGATATTGTTTCAAGACATCTGTTGAATAGCTCGACTATTAGATCTGTCCAGATTTCAGGGTCTTGTTTTAGTAGAATATTTGAGATTCCGTCTGGCCCTGGGGCTCTTAAGTTTTTTTAGATTTTTTTAATCTTTTTCAAGATTGTTGATTTGTTGAAAGCAATTGACCAGGCACACTCAGCGGTTTTTGTAACTTCGTCTATTCCTGTGGTTTTAAATAGATTGCTGAAGTGATCTACCCATTTCTCCTCGCTGACACCGTTTGAAATAATCGTGTCTGTTGGCGCTGTTGATTCTTTAACTAAGGACCAAAAATCTTTCGAAGATCTTCCACAGACTGCTGTCAACATAGTCTCGGCATCATGTTGGTATAGCTTCCTTCGGTGGTTTTTCAACCACGATTTGTAGCCTTTAGTTGTTCAAATGCAAGAAGTATATTTTCCTTAGTTGGGTTTTTTTGAGCATGCCTTGTGGCTTTCTTTTGCAACGCTTTCCTGGCCCCAAGTTCCTCATCAAATTTATGAAGGTGAAGATGTAGTCTACCTTTGTTCAATGGCTTTAATTGCAGGTAGGGGACTAAGGACGGTATTCCAGAAATGTTTGACTTTGCTCTTCTGTTTCCGGATCCATCTTTTGGGTGTAAGCAGTCGTGATGGAAGAGATGGCTTCTTTCGTCAATCTTAGTCGGTTCCCTTGGGTATTTGTTTCCAGTTGGTGTCATTTCTATTGGCATCTCTTTGAAAGAGCACCAGGTTGCTGTGAGCAAATTATGGTCGCTTCTGGTGGTTTTTATTACCTCGAATGACTCCATTACGGAGTATAATTCCTTCGAGGCAAAGATGTAATCGATGGTACTTTTGTATCCCGGTATTTCCCATGTTGCCGCAGGCGGGGTAACCGTGTCCAGAAAATTCAGGTTGTGCAGGTCACGGGAGTCCAGTTTCATCCAGGCTCTACCTCTTTTCTTTGCTGTAGGCTATGACTTGATTGCAAGGTGTTCACACAATGTCTTCCTTCTAAACTCGGGCAGATGGACTTTAAATCACCACAAAATCAGTGTGTGGTTCATGCTGTGGGTAGTCGTTGCTTCGGTTAAGATTGTTTCAACCTTATTCATAAAATCCTTGGTGGAAACCACTGCAGGGTTCCAATAGATGTTGAGAAGAAGTATAAGCTCACTTGGTTCTCTCACAGACGACCTGCTGTATTTGTCCCATTCTAAGACAATGGCTTGTATAGAAGCTGATGATTCCAGGGTTCTATTTATCCGCAAACTCCCACCCATGCGGACTGCTATACATTTATCCGTAGGAGAAAAAAAGAATTTGATTCAATGCCCAGTGCAACAGAGGTAAGTAGTCCTATGCACACACATAGACAACACTTCAGAATAATCACAGACCAGCTCCCCTAATTCTTCTGAAAGCCAACCCTAAGATGGTTTAGGGCCTTGTGCTCAAAAGTCACCAGTGTTAGGGAGAATTCTCTTATAAAGCTAATTTCCCAAACCTAGTGAGTCCCCCAGAAGCTTTGCTGGATTTTTGGGGTTTGTTTTTTTCTCCTGATAAGTGAGACTTTTTTTCTCCCACTCTTTGGGATGATTTGAGGTATGTCTGACTTATTGTGTGCTTATGGGCTATGGGGTCTTTTACTCCATAGGGTACCATCTGTTTTAGTGTATGTGTTACACAGCACCCTCAGTGCAGTAACACATGGGGTGTCATAGTGACCCCCAAAACAGACTCCACACCCTGGGACTGACTACTGTCTTCCAGGGCATGAAGAGTCACCATTGGCTTTACTAGTCCAAAATTGTGAACAGAACCAGTACAAACCATAATATTGTGGAAGTACTGGAAGGGGTTAATTAGATTGCCCCTGGGTCTGTTTCCAAGGGGGCACTATCCAGTACCCCCTTGTCGAGTTTCTGGCTGGTGGCAGTGGTTACCACACGAAATATTCCACCGGAATATTTCCTATGGGATTTTTCTATTGGTTTTAAACGCACCACTTTTTGGTGCAATGTTAAAGATACCACCGGTTTATTTATTTAATATAAAATCACTGGTTGGGTCTTTTCGCCAGAACTCTTTTCCAAAATGGTGTTTGTGTCCGTCTCTGTAACTCCAACCAAGGTCGGGCCCTTTGTTCCACTTTTTGTCGGGCTTCTCCACAGAAGCCCTCCAACTGGTGCCACTCTGTCTGGGTTCCACAAGATGTGTGGGTGGGGGAATTGGCACCCTGGACTGCGTTGCCTTAGCAACACAAGCCGCACTCTGTTCTGATTGGCCCAGTGGTGAGCCGCCCGGCTCACCACTTAGCATGTATGAGTGACAGCTAGGCTGTTGAATGGGGATTTTTCCTGCATAAAAGCAGGGCTCTCTGGACTGGAACTTCAGAAGTCGTCACAGGACCTAAGAAATCTGAAGAGGGGAGAAGCTGAGCCATCTGCAACGACGACACCACCGGTGGAGCCCTGCTGCAACGACCTCACCACTTTCCCGACGACAAGAGAAGATCTTCTGCTGAAAGTCTTTTTCCTCTGAGCTGGTGGGATCAACCAGTTTGCCATTCGCCTTCCAGGACGTCTCTTGGTCGAATCGCCAGTGCAAGCACCCCAGCGGCCAGATAGCCAAGCTTCACCACAGTGACCGCGAATAAAAGGAACGCGCCTTTTAACTGAGCGAACTCCGTGGCTGGTCTCTTCCCTGGGCAGTGCAACGACTCCAAGTTTCCTCCTCGACTAGATATTCTCTTCCCCTGGTCGAAACCACGAACTGCACCCGCTGCCAGGAACAACTGCCACCGCTGGAGCTTCCTCAACTTTAAAGGTACTGTGTTCCACCTGGCCTCCCGTTCTACCGTTTGCTAAAGGTGACTCTTAAATCCTTGGCTTTCCAACTGGGTTGGCCCCCAGACCTTCTAACTTTACCTTCTGAATCAACCCAACCTCTTTTGAACATTTTCACAAAGACTTGAATGCATTTCTAAACTGTGATCTTGGTCACATTTCACCTTGCTCCATTTAAAGTGGGCCTGGCCTATGAACTTTGGCTCTACAGTAGACTCTGCCTTCACCAACTTGTTTTGGTCTTAGGAAAGTGTTGGGAACTGTTCTATTTTCATGACCTGCCTTTTTCTCTCCCTTGAACTTAATTATTGGAGTGCCATCTAAGTTACGCGCTCGCATCTGTTTTTACAAATAGTGGTGTTTTGACTTAGACTTGTCTAATAATTCTTAAGGGAGGTGTGTATACTTTTCTGATTGTGTTTGAACTCACTTTGATTTATAGTGCTAGTGTATTTCCTTAAGTGTGTGTTAAATAATTATATACTTTTGATACCAAGCTCTGGTCAGTGTTTGCTTGCTTTAATGTGTTATTAGCCCTATTGTGTATCCTCTTTATACTGCCCTACTCTTCTTGAGAAGTTTGACTGCTCAGCCACAGCTACCAGGTAAATCTGGGTGGTACAGACTGCTACCAATTGGGTTTACTGCTTACTCCTGTAGTCTTAATCTTCTTGCAGTGGTCCCCAAGGGAACTGCACAGGATCCTGCCTAACAACCAGTCCAAAGTATACACTCTTCAGGTAGGTTTATAAAGATTTACAGTGCCAATGGTCACAATTAATAAAGCGTTGTGGAAAGTTAAATGAAGTTTGGATTGAGAATCCACTCAATCCAAACAAACTAGGACAGGCCTAAGTAGTGATCCTTAACTCAGCTTCCATCACTAAAGGTCAGGAGAGAGCGAGTTAGGGTCAGGAGTTCACACTCATACTGTTCAGATGGATTTCTAGAATCTGGGCTGGTGGACAGATTTTAGGAGGCCACCCTAGATATAGTGGGGGATCCCGGAGGTTAGCCAAAACCTAATCAAGGTAATCATGGATAGCAGTCAAGGCTATTCTCAGGAGAGTGAGTGGGTCACAGGTCCACGAGTCCACATAGTGAAGCAAATAATTCAATTTAGACAGGACTGTATACAAACACTATATTTATTCTAGGCCTCAAAGAGACAAAAAAACGAAACAAGCAGGTGATACTATTGCACAACCCTTACTAATAAACAGTCACCATAGGTTCTTAAAAGGCATTCAATGACTTAAATGAATTAAAGAAGGCAGGTGACGCAGCAAGATGGAACCAATTGAAAAGAAACATGCCCTAGATTCAGAAGTCCAATCCCTATGAAGTGGGGCCTTGTGCCCAAAGGTCACAATGGTTCTCTTCAGAATGTATCTGATGCAGGTAAAGTACTTCTGTTGGCGATTGTTCAAGAGAAGAGATGCAGAAAAGTTACTGGTAAGTAAAAACGTGCCCTCATCTTTCAGGTTTTAGATACAATGACCAAAAAGCAGTGGAATGGAAGGATACACAGACTTGTTCTCAATGTTACCCTGTGGAGGAGACAGAGACACATGCTTTGTGTTTACCTAACCTCCCACCTCCCTCCCAAACACCGGGAAATTGACTAAAAGACAGTATCTCAGTCTGATAGTCCTATAGAATAGTCAGTTTCTTCGTAAGAATGAGCAAAAAGACAAGGAAAGTAAATTAGAAGGCTTTACTTACCTCCAAAAAGTCAGGTCAGGAGTCCAAAAAAAAGGAAGGGTGCCCTATAGAAATCCATGGGAGGAAAGCAGCAAAAAAGTCACTTTTTTTTTTAGATCAAACCCACCCTTCTTGACCTCTGCTCGAGGATCTAGTTGTTGGAAGAGTCCCAGAATCCTCCTGTGGGCTAGCCACAAGTCATTCTGGGCTACTCCGCTGCACCTGTGGTCTTCAAGAGTTAAACATTTGGAGTTTGAAGATCATCAACTTGTGGAACAGACCCATTTCCATCAGGAGGGTCACCTTCCTACATTTTCTTCATAACCATGGCTGGTTGCCACAAGCATTGTGTATTGGAGTGCTGTTAGGGAGATCATTTTTATGCTTCATCTACTCTCCTAGTGAGATCCCCAGCACTTTTTGCTGGACTTCAGGACCTTTTCCTTTCTATTCTTCCCCTCATTCATTCTTAGTTGCTCTGACTTTTGGAACTATGTTCTCTGCGTTTTATCTTTAATATGGAGTTTGCTCTCCTCCATCTCTTTTTAAAGTCATCCGTTTTTAACTTTTGCGGCATACAGCACCTTCAGTGCAGCGTTGCAGGGGACCCTTTGGGTTCTCCTTTGAGATTCTTTCACACTAGCCTTAACTGTTCTTAAGGATAGAGGGATACTTTGTGTCCCCCCTAAAACATTATCTTAAGCGAGATAAACACACACCACCTTATGTAGAGTGCTAGTAACCCCCTTCTCTATGACATTCTAGTCACAGTGACAACTCTACAGTTATGGCTGGTGGCAGAGGACGTGTTCTACCAACTATTGTGTTATTTTCTACAGCAGACTGTATTCAGTGTATCGGTTATGCACAACGGGGTCTGGGAGAGGGAGGTCTGACTGTTTTGCCTTTGGCAGGAATCCTTGGGTGTACCTGCACAGCCTCCAGTGTGTGTGCGAAGGCAGGAAGTTGGGGAGGAGCTTTTCACTCCCCTGCCCTTTGTCTGCCAGAGTGCCTGAAAGGAACCAGTTACCACTGGGGGGCTGGCTGTCTTGACTGGACAGCCACCCGCCCCTTTCTGTAAAATGAGGAGAGAGTTTGCAGATGAGTGAGAGGGGGAAAACCGAATAAAAGGTGAGGCTCCTGAGGTGAAAGGCACGTCGACCACTGGAACAGAAGATCTGAAGCTGAAGACAAGAGACGCCTGCAGACCCTTCAAGTAACTGAAGTGGCCACTGCTGTCCTGACCCAGTTTTCTTATCGACAGAGGAGATCCGTAGAGGACTCCTTTTTAGCAGCTGGGAGCAATCAGTCCTGAGAAACTACGAATCAAGCCATCTTCTGAGGTGCTGTGCCTCTCCAGAGCCACAGACAGCGAATACCAGGAGAACTCCAACCCATTTGCAGTGCAACGTCTTTGTGAGGCCAAATACGCCCAGAACTTTGGTGAGCTCCAGTTGGTCCTCCAGAGGCACGATCCCAATCATCTAAGTCGTTTCACCAGAGGGCAGGACTGCAGAATCGCAGATCAACTGGGCAAATAATGTCCTTTGTTGGAGCTGACTGCAGACCGACAAGGGAGACCGAAGAAATCTGTGCCATGGTTCCCCTCTCGAGACTGCTGCTGAGACATCCCTTTTGAGTTCTTCCTTTCGTCACCAGACCGAGGAATCCGACATCCGGATCAGTCACTGCCGCACACAGGAGAATCCAGCTACAGTAATTTCTACTAACCAAAGGTACTGTGGGGCTAAAGGTAGAGCGTACCTTAAACCGAAGAGTCGCTGAAGTGTAACTGGAGTACGTGAAGGTGTCTGGGTTGCCAGCTTGTGTCCCTCTACCGAGTCCTTTTGTAGGGTCCCCCTAACTTGTGTTATATTATTGAGCACCTTATTCTAGTGACTAAAAGTATCCTGAGGAACTTTACTTAAGACTCTTACGCCCCGTCCCCTTTCCTCCATACTGTATGGGCGTCCCTTGCAAGCGACGGGATACAACCTTTTTCACCAGAAAAATCTTCTTCCCTTTTAAATTTAGAGGTGCGGGGTTGCAGCCCTGGGAGCATGCGCTTGCCTGACTCCGCCCACTGGTGCTACTCAGTCCCCTTTTCCACGTCGACGGGAACAGGGCGAATTCACCAGCGCTCCTGGGTTTGGCTTCAGGCATGTGCTCTTCCCCGGATATTCTTTTATCTTTTTGATAAGGTACTTGGTCCTCCGACGCCACGCTCCTCCGCGGCGCATGTCTCCTTCAGCAGGTGTCCAGCCTGCGAGGGTCTCTTCCCAACGTCCGACACCCATGTTCTTTGCCTCCGCCGCCCTGGCCCTGACCACGACTGGGAAGGTTGTTCTGCGTGCGATGCGCTGACTCCATTTGCACTGAAGAACAGGCAAGCTAGGTGGAGGGAGCTCTTCCAGAAGTCACCTCCGGAGGACCTAAAGGACTTCGTCAAACATCGCTCGAGGCCAAAGGCAAGGCCTTTATTTACCATTGCACCCTTTAAGGGCGACTTCCTTCCAAGGTTGCGCCCGGCTGGAAGGAACCTCTCGGATACTCATACTAGCACACGTACAGAGGCTAGTCCAGCTACCGACCTCACGGCTGAGGGGTCTCTTGATCCTTCCGGGTGCCAGTGCTGAGGGACTGCAAGGTTTTTACCTGGGTTAGTCCCGAGGGGCAACACCCTACTACCAGCATCTTGTCCGAGAGGGTGCCTTCACGAAGCACTACTGGCAGTCCAGCCGAGGGCAATACACCTTCCAGGTCAAGGCGTGAGGTGTGGTATAAGCCTTATGTTCCAACACCAAGCGTCTTGGGTGGGGCTGGGTCCGATGAGCCAGACACCACGACTTTGGCACGTAGCTCGACAAAATGGCCGCCGCGCCAGACAAGATGGCCGCTCGTCCGATACCCCCTCTAGCAGAGCGCGTGGAAGAACTAGTCACAAGGTGGGACTTGTGTCAATCAGGTACATGGCCTACAGTTTATCCATCAGCAGAGCAGGTTTCCCCTGCAACTCAGACAGAGCGTTACCCGGCTCCAGCAGCCCGCAGTCACTGCGTCAATATCACCTGCCACCTTTTTAGCCTCCGAAGACAGGTTCTTCGAAAGGTTCCTAGCACTGATGCGAAACACCCAGATGGGGGCCACCCTTCGGGATACTATCAGGGACATGCTCCACCCGGCCCTCCTAGTCATTCCTACATTGGCTCTGGTTCCTCAGGCCCCAGCACAGACCGTGCTGCCCCTGCCGGCTCCTCCGACTCCGGCACCCCCGCAAGCAGTTCCACAACCGCCCCCGCAGCAGCCACTGGCTCCGGTCTCCACACTGCAGCCCACAGCACCCAGTACCCCTCCACCCGATCCAGATCCAAAGAGCACTCCGGTGGACACAGACGAGGAGGAGGAGGACCCCGACACGCCATCTTCAGCCAAGGCCTTCCACAAACGCCTGGATGCCCTGGCAGAGTATTTGGGCCTTCCTCAGCCAGAGGTTGAACAGCCCGAAGACGGGGTCTTGGCAGACGTCCTCACCCTAAGACCCAATACGAAGATGGGGATGCCGATGCAGAAGGACGTCGTCGACCTGGTCAAAAAGGGGTGGCTCAAGCAGCAGTTGGACCCAGCCTGTCAATCGGCGCTTCAACGCCAAGTATAGGCAGATAGAGGGGTAAACACTCTTGCTTTCGGCGCATCCTCAACTGTACTCTTCAGTGATTGCTGCAGCGTCTCTCTACTCTAAGCCTCTGTCGTCCTCGGCTTCCTCGTACTCGACACATCTAGGCAAGGAGGAGAAGCTCTTGGAGGCGTACAGGAAAAAGCTGTACTCCAACGCCTCCTTGGACCTGCGTCAAGCCAATGCTGATGCCATGCTGGCAGCCATTAACCAAAGGCTCAGGTGGGAAATTGCGGACTTCCTCCCGGAACTTCCAGCACACAGCCAAGCTTGCTTCAAGGCGGGATTAGGAAAAGCCAGGCTTGTAGCGCAGGACATAACGGAGTCCATGGTGGCCCATATTGATACCTCTGGCTGGGCTTCAGGCTACGAAGTTTAACCTTGACATCCAGGAACGCATATTGGACCTTCCATTCAAGTGTAGTGACCTCTTCAACTCCACCACGGATGAAGAATTAGATAAAAAGAAGAACGGCTTGCAAACCGCAATGTCTGTCTATCCTTGCGAAGGACACGCTCAAGGTGTACACCCAGTCACATCAACGTTCTGATAAGGGACAGACATCTTGAGGGTTCCGGGGCTTCCAAGAACGGAGGTCCAGACAACCTAACCGCTCCTTGAGTCAGCACCGGAGGAAACAACAAAGGGTGGGGGAATTACAGGTTGCAAGGGCTTTTCCCAATCCCCCTCCTCTGCAACAACCTCGGAGGTAAAGAAGGCATGACACACCCGTTTGGGTCCACGTGCCTTCAGTTGGGAGAGGGGGGGGTCTTGCCTTCCACGTGCAATTTTGGCGCCAAAGGTTTTTGGACCCCTGGATCCTCTCAGTAGTATCCACGGGGTACTGCCTACCGGTGCCTTCCTCTCATCCCTCTTCCCCTCCTCTCACACAGATTGGGACAGCAACTCTGTTGGTGGCGATCCGCTTGCTCGTAGAGAGCCAGCCAGAGGAGGAAGTCCCAGCCTCCCAGCGAGGATTGGGCTTCTATTCCAGGATTTGCGCCATACAGAATAAGAACCAGGCTGGCCTGAGAGTTGCGTTGGACCTTTCCACCCTCAACCTCTCCCTTCCTCTACAAAAATTCAAGATGGTTACGCCAGCACTGATTGCGGAGACACTGAACAGGGGAGACTGGATGTGCTCCCTGGATCTGAAGGATGCCTATCTACACGTCTACATTTGGCAGCCATATCGGTCCTTTCTACGGTTCAGGATCATGGGCTGCCATTTCCAATACAAGGCAAATTTGGCAAAGTTTTACACAACCAGATATGATCAGAATCTGATCATACACCCACATTATCCTTTACCCATCTATGTAACCACTTACATGGGGAAATGTTGGTACATACTAGTGGTAGATAAAAATATGTAATTATTCCGACTTTTTTCTATATTGTTCTTACCACACAACCAGTTCATGTGATTTCTTCAATGTGGTTTTTGTTCAACAGTTCAACAATGTTTTTATTTTTTATATTCACCTCAACTTATCTTTTTTTACAAACCTATGAATGTTTGAAATAATTTCTATGTTGAAAATAAATTCTCATAATTTTGACATCTGTATTTCTCTTGCTTGCCCTCTTTTATGAGGACTCAATTTTTGAGCATTAGTACTGGTCTTCTCTAAACACTTACGACTAACACCTCCAAATAACTTGATGTATATATGTGGCTTTTCCCTTTCTTTTTGTTTGAATACTGTTTACTGTCCCCAAAAATCCACAATAGCAAATCGGGACATCCTTATTCTTTCGTGTACTATTTCCAATACAAGGTGCTACCCTTTGGCCTCAACTCAGCCACCAGGGTATTTACCAGGTTAATTAATGAAGTGGCAGCCCTCCTCAGGGCACAGGGCCACCACTTGTACCCATACTTGGACTGGCTCGTCCAGGCTTCAACTCAGGATGGCATTCTCCACACCTCCTCTGCACTTATGAGCACACTCCACGAACTAGGGTTCATGATCAATCTCAGCTGCAACCCAGGCAGAGCCTGACCTTCCTGGGCCTCATCTGGGACACCGGCTCAGAGAGAGTCTTTCCCTCGGAGGACAAGATCACAGCTATCAAGAGAGCCACTACCGACTTCCTCTCCAGGACAGTGACCTCAGCCTGGTGTTTCCAACACCTGCTGGGTATTATGGCGGTGGGCCTGTTGGCCGTACCCCACACAAGACTCAAGATGAGATTACAGCTGCACTTTGCAGCCTTGTGGAATCAGGAGAGGGGCTAAAACGCAGAGCCGGTCGACATTCCTACATCTCTCTACCCGGACCTCACCGGGTGGTCTACGGATTGCAACCTGCGGCAGGGCAAGCCCTTCCGGCAGCCTCTCCTGCAGGTCACCGTCACTACGGACTCCTCCCTAGAAGGTTGGGGAGCCATGCTGGACAGTCGCAGCGTCCATGGAGTCTGGATTCGGTAGGAACAGGACATCAACTGTCTAGAATACAAGGCCGTATGGCTGGCCCTCAAGGCCTTCCTCCCTCTGACAGAGGGCAAGACAGTACTTATCCAGACAGACAACTCCAACAGCATGTATTAGATCAACAAGCAGGGGGGTACCAGATCCCCTCCGCTGTCAACCTAGCTGTCAGCATGTGGGAATGGGCTCTGGAGAACAACATCAAACTCACTGCTGTCCAACCCCCGGGGGAATCCAACCTGGAGGCAGGTTCAGCAGACAGGGGGTGGACAATTATGGGTGGCAATTGAACGACCTGGTGCTGAAGGAGATCTTCCTCAGGTAGGGGCAACCCCAAGTGGATCCGTTTGCCTCCCGGGACAACAGGAAATGCCAGCAGTTCGCCTCTTGGCAGGGACAGGGCTCGGGCTCCCTGGGCAATGCATTCCAGATACAATGGAACCACATGATGGCACACTTCCCTCCCACACCCCTGGTACACAGGGTGATCTGCAGGATAAAGGAATCTTGTCACCTCAGCATCATTCTGATAGCTCCCTGGTGGCCAGTGAGACCGTGGTTCGCTGAGCTGCTCAGCCTATGGACAGGCCCCCCCATTCACCTACAGTTGTGTCCAGGTCCCCTCCTGACCCAGCAGGGGGAGCAGGGTACTCCACCCTGCTCATCACAAGCTAGCCCTCGCAGCATGGTTCCTGAGCAGGTCACACAAACACTTCAGCCTATCTCAGGCTAACCCATCCAGGGTGCCAGAAGCAAAGCTACCAGGAGCCAATATAAGAGCAAATGGTACAGATTCTGTCATTGGATCGACTCCAAGGAGATCGACCCCTTTAAGTGCACGTTGGATGACGTACTCTCCTTCTCGGCACACTTTGCCCACTCCAGAGCTCAGGTGGACACATCTGGCAACCTTAGGAGCCTACAGAAATTAGGAGGGCCTCTTCTCCTCAGCTAACCCGGTGGTTAAATGGCATCTGGAGGGCCTCCAAAGGCTCTACCCGCCTATAAAGAAGCCACACCCTGTGTGGGACTCCAATGGAGTCATGGGTGCCTTGGAACACAAACCGTTTGATCAAATGGCATCCACGGACATCAAGCTGGTCACCCTAAAGACACTGCTGCTCTGAGGCCTCACCTCCGCTCGTAGAGTCAGAGAAATTCAGCCTCTTGACCTCCTTCTCCCATCTGAACGACGAAATAGTCTTACCCACCTTCTTTGCAGACCCCAAAAATGAGCCTCAGAGGGTCTTGCACCGTCTGGATGTCGGACGTGTGCTAAAATACTACCTTGACACGAACAAGGGCTTCCGCAAGTCGGATGCTTTCTTAATCACGTTTGGTAGTTCAAGGCCCGGCTATCAGGCCTCCAAAACAAGGTGGATGGTCGCGGCCATCAAGGAGGCCTATGAGGGGCAGCACAAACCAGTGCCGGCCAATTTGCATGCTTATCTGGTCAGAGCCAAAGCCACGGCCATCGCGTTTCAACAGCATGTGCTGTGGCAGGTCATCAGCAGGGCGGCTACCTGGGCAACCCCTTCGGCTTTCTGTAGGCACTACAAAACGAAACTCCTTATCCTTGGCACCCCTGCCAACCTTAACAAACTTGGCCATTTCTACACTAACTTCAAAATTGATGACAACAATATTTCAGTAGCTAAGGAAGTCAAACCCCTTGGTTTCTACTTCGACGCCACCCTCGCTTTCAATAACAAGTCAACTCCATGGCCTCATCCTCTGCTTATACCTGCAAGCTAATCAGAGCAGCTAAACCCTTCCTCTCAACCAATAGCTGTATCACCCTAGCAAGAGCCCTTATTTTGTCTAAACTGGACTATTGTAATGTCCTATACTTAGGGAGTAACAAATACATCACCAACAAAATCCAGATTCTTTAAAATATTGCTCTGAGAGCAGCCCTAAGTATTCCCAAGAACGCCCACATCTCGGGACATCAGAACAAACAATAACTGGCTCACCACTAAAGATAAAATCCTACTGAAAACAGCCTCCTTGACCTATAAAAGTCTCCACAATGCTGCCCCACAATACCTTATAGACAGATTCACGAGACAGTCCTCCAACTGCCCCACTAGAACTGCCAACGCCAATACCCTAACCGTGCCTAGATTTAAACGTACTAAAACTGGAGGAAGCAGTTTGCCAGTTAAAGCCGCCCAATACTGAACTCTCTTCCACTGCCATTGAGAGAAGATCTACCCTACCTTCGCTTTAGGTCCAACCTCATCCACTGGTTCAAGGAAAATGACTCAAGGAAACTGACCGCCAACCTGCCCTTACTACCTGCCTACTGTCTTTCCTCTCCCTAGCCTTCACAGCCTCCTCACGCCCTATATTTTGTCCACCTCACACTGCTGCGTTATTTGTATTAAATGTACACACCATGCATTTTTATGTTCATACTTCAGACCTACTTTGTTTAAATTGTCTCTTACCAATCCCATTATATTGTCTAAATTGCTATAATTTAATCTTGTATAAAATGTCTGTATCTGTGACCACAAAGAAATGTAACCTAAGCTGAACATCCATTTTGATTCCTTCTGCGCCCCGATACCCCCCCCCCGGACTGGTGCGCATTACAAATATTAAAACAAACAAACTACTGTTTGGACGACGCCTCCAGATCAGATGCAGCTTTTGGATAGGCGGTTCTAAGAAACCCGTTTGCTTAAGGAGGGTCTCTTCTCAACCCCGGGGCTACATTCAGTTGTAATCGCACATAGTATGGAGGAAAGGGGACGGAACGTAAGAGTAATTAATAGTTACTCACCACAGTGACCAACATACTCTTAGTCCATAGTTCCCTTTCCTCCATACGTCCCACCATCCTCCCCCCTATAATACTGGTGTCATTAGGCAATGCTAAATATTGTTGATGCGTCAATGGGGACTGAAGAGGGGTGCCGGTAGGCAAGGTCAGGTGAGCGCATGCTCCTAGGGCTGTGCCCCCCGCGCCTCTAACTTTAAAGTGGAAAGAAGATTTTTAGTGTGAAAAAGGTTCAGTCTCCGGTCCCTCGCAAGGGACGCCCATTCAGTATGGAGGAAAGAGGACTATGGACTAAGTACGTTAGTCTCTACAGTGAAAAACTATTAATTTCTGCTACTTTAAGACTTTGGCTCCACTCCCACACTGACCTTTGTATATAGTTACAGATTGGACTTTAAAAGTGTTAGAAGCTCCAAAGTGTCTCTAGAGCGTTAAGATTTGTTGCTGTGTGTATAACCAACCTTTTTCCTTCCAAAAGACCCTTGTTATTTTGCTAACTAAATACAACTACCGTTTATCTGTAAAGTAAGGCAAGTGTTCGGTAGTACTGATAATACGGTAGAACTGCCATTAGTGTCATACTCTAACAATTGTAACCGTGAGCAACTACTATTAAGTAATCACCTCTGAAAAGTGTTAACAATTCCTGTGTGTGTTGGTTAGTGAAATAAGTCTTTATCTACCTTCTTTGTGTAAATAATAAATGTATATTTTTAATATAACATTTACGGTTTAAGAGTTTCTTTGGACTATTGCATTTACTAGGTTCAGTGTACTTACCTACAGCTCAGATCTTCCTCCCAAGATAAGCCTGGCCGCTCTGCCATTCTACCAAGATCCTTTGGGCAGTACAGACTTATTTTAAGAGTTGGGGACCTGTTGGGCAAAGTTTGCATGCAGTACCCTCTGGAACCACTACACACAACTGACTACAGGTGTAAGCAAAAATCAACCTTTGGTATAAGTCTGTAGCACACAGTATTTGGTAGCGAGCTGATAAGCCAGACTTATCTCAAGAAGGAATGTGAGCTGCAAGGATGTTATAGAGGTCTACAATCATAAGTATTCAAATACAAATAGACACTTATACTAAAGGTTTCTTGGTAAAACAACTTAATTTATTACACAGCCAGTTAGAAAATATTCACTAAAAGGAGGCAATCAATATATCACAAAAATATACTACAGTACTTCACACTATTCAGTTCTGTGACATTTAAACTACTTTGAAGTAGGAGCAAAATGGCAGAGCATTTGAAGTAGGAGCAAAAAGGCATGATAATAAAACAAATAGTACAGTTAACTCTTAAACAGGGCAAATAGTTTGAGTTCACCAGAGGAGTTGATTCAATGCAAAGTAAGCCAAAGTCAATGTACGAGTCTTGTATAAGTAAAAACGGTTCTGGTAGTTAAACGGAAAAGTCTTTTCCACGGTTCTCAGAAGTAGTTCATAGAAGAAAGGTTCATATGTCGGGCCACAAGCTGACTAGGCCTGCAAGTTGCCAAAGTTTCACTCACATTCACAGTGAGAGGTAAGTTCTGTCAGGTTTTCACAGTACCTTATTTTGAAGAAAAAGCTGCAGCTGAAGACTTCTGTTCCTGGCAGGTTCCTGTAGATCTCGCTGTTCCTGAGCCTCAGTCGTGGGGACAAGATGGAGGATGTCGGGGGACTCCTGCACTGCACGGGTACTGGTCACAAAGCTGGTAAACTGGGAAATCTTCGATTGCGGTAGCTGTCATCAAGAACAACTAGTGTCCTTCTGCCTGGTCATTCGGTTTCCTGCAGCACGCTGGAGGAAAATACAACCAGCCCCGAGAATGGTGTCGGGGTGGCTTATGAGTTGATTGGTCCCACCAATTCAAATGGAGAAGTCGTCCTTGAAGGGCTTCTTTGTCGAGATGAACTTGGCAATTCGGACCTGCAGCAGGGCTTCACCAGGCAAACCAACG
This sequence comes from Ambystoma mexicanum, assembly GCF_040938575.1. Classification (NCBI taxonomy): domain Eukaryota; kingdom Metazoa; phylum Chordata; class Amphibia; order Caudata; family Ambystomatidae; genus Ambystoma; species Ambystoma mexicanum. The sequence continues at coordinate 992,087,008 of NC_090921.1, forward strand.
GTCCAGGAGTTGCAGCAGCCGTCCTCTTCCAGCTAGTCTTCGGTTCTTTCGTTCCAGTGGTCGACTGCCTTCCAAGCCAAGAGACTCTCCTTCTATCCAGTTTTCTCCCATTCATTCCAGCCTAGCTGCCACTCACCCAACAGGGTGGGTGTCCTTGCCCGACAGTCAGCCAGCCAATCACGCCAGAGTGCATTCGGGTCTCCTAGGAGAATAAGCACAGGGAGTTTCGGGCACCTTCCTCACTTCCTGCCCACCCCAGATACTCTGGCGTTAGAGGCGGTCTTCAGTCCTGAAGCCCGTCAAAAGCGCAGGAACAAACGGACCAAACCTGGTATGACGCGAAGAGACACTCTAGAAGGACCTTTCCAAAAAGAAATGGTGAAAAAAGTAAGACCGGGACCTGTTTAAACAAAGGGGGCTCAGACGCCATCTTGAAAAACATGGCTCCTGTGATTTTTAGCTACCGGTGTTCGCTGTCGGGAATAATCATGGTAGTTTGTTGTAAAACCACTGCCATTTTGATAGAAAAGGCTAGCATTTGACAGCTACATGAGTTTCTAGACATAGGGGATACTAGGTAACCCCTGCAGCCCTCTATTGTAAAATAGCATGCGCTGGGTCTAGGAATTTGAAAAGACTAGTCAAGTCCATTTCACTTTACTTCTTCTGGGAAACAGTAGTTCATCCCAGAGAAGGTGTTTAAACATTGGGAGAGCCTAAAAGGCTTCCCTGTGTCAGGGTGCTGTGCGACACAAATAAAAAAAGATGCCTATGGAGTTGTTTAAAACTCCATAACCAAAGAAAATAAATACAGAAAACAAACAGAATTAAAAGGTTCAAATTCCCGAAGTTTAGCAAAAGAGCTAGAGGGCTTTACGGTAGGAGGAACTGGCACTTTGAGAATTCTCCCCAACTCTTGTACGCCAAAAGATAGTATGAAGTCTCCTCTCAAGTGGACTTTAGGAAACCTCCCTAACAAGTCCCCTGAGATCATCGACAAAGTGGTGGTCCAGGAGCTGCGAGTGTCAAACTGGTCCAAAGGAGCATGGAAACTGTTTTATCAGTTGATAGTTGGGGGAATGCTCTGCCTGTGACATATGGATTCTAGAAGGATGGGCCAGAGGTTGAGAGAGAAGGGTGCTGGCTATTAACATCTGTAGATAACAGCAAATAGAAAGACATACTTAACTGTGTCCAGTGTGTCTCAGAGGCATGAAGATACTGTGAAGCATCATATGTAAAAATCCCCTGCAGGGTGTGGGAAAGCTATTGAAAGACAATGGTTTAAGCATTTATCCATTTGTTTCAATATTTTGTATTAACTGGCAAAATACATGAGGGGATGGGGAAATTGCATACTGTGAGGGCGTTTGAGGCAGACCAGCTTCCCCTTGATCTCATAAGCACTTCCAACAACATTAGTGGATAACTTGCCACTACAAGCACTTCTAGATACTGAATTTGCACACCAAGCACATTTGCAAACACTGAGCGCTTGTCCAGAACAGTGTTATGCACAAAGGGCATGTACAAAGGCATATATGTTAAGTGGATAGAAACTACTCTGCGCGGTACTAAATTAATGTGCTATGACTAGTGCTTGACAATTCCTCATGCATGAACAGCAAAGCGCATATGTACACTGTTAATCACATTTACGTTTTAGAGCATGTGAACTGTGTGCCGAGTACACATACAGCACCATTATGTCAGTTTGCATTTAATCTGCATCAGGTGATACGTTAAGATAAACACACATGCCAAAGGAGTTGGTGCTACCTCCCAGACTCCTTTTTTGTAGCACTGAGTAAATCCACAGCCCTTTGTAAAGTTTTCATTTATTTTGGAGCTGAGAAAATGTATAGCATTTTGTAACAAATTCTATGAATGCCTCATTTAATCAACGACACAGTGCACAAGTAAAATGTTATTCAATGTGTATGCTGTATTCACTGGTTATCTTCTGTGTGCATGTCTATACTTGCATTTACAAATATCAACTTACAGTAGAATGGGTATAGTAAATTACTCTGATAAGGCACACAACGGAAATGCACAGCATTCACTAAATACAAAGCACAATATTAATGGGGCATATATCGGTTATTGTATTTCACAATTCCTGGACTGCTCAGTGCTGTGTAAATGTACAACACATCACTATTGCTACTAATTGTGCACTGTTATATGTGCATTGCTCTGGCAAGTATTAAAAAAGACCTAAAAAAATCAAATGGATGATCTCAGAGACTCAGCTCAACTAGCCCTCCTCCTAGACTTGCCAGCGGCTTTTGATTAGGTGGACCACAAATCCCTTCGCCCCCACCTTTCATCCGCTGCCAATTTCTCCCCCATTGCCACAGCCTGGATCACTTCCTTTCTCTAGGTTGAGTCATGAAAGTCTTTTCTGATCAAGCTTGCGTTCACCCGAGCTTCATCAAATGCTGAGTCCCCAGAGCTCCTGCGTATCTCCCACCCTATACACCCGTTCACAAGGCCATTTTTCAACATCGTGGATGCGTTAGGCATCACATACCAACAATGCTGATACGACGCAGATCCTCATTCCCCCCCCCAGACGGAGCAAACAGAATCACAGGCAACAGCCCAATGAACATTTTGCATACTGGATGACAATTCTGCCAATGGCTATTGTGAACCGCATAGAATCTGGTCCCATGAACCTCACCCATCTGCTTTAATAAAGACCCTCCGGGGTTGAAACACGTGTCGGCTGACCTTCTCCATACAATGTGTCTAAACTATGTTCCAATGCAAATAAATAAACCTATGTAACAACCACAGCTAAAACGCGCAAGACCCTTTTATATTTGAGGATTATATTACTCAATGCAAGGTGACCAGGACGTTTTGTTAAACTTCCTTCTCAAGAGGTATTGGGTTTACCTCTTCCAACCTGTGACCCTGCAGAACCAGATATAACCCACAGAGCTCAGTTCATTATCTAGAATCCAACTCTTTTCTCTACCGTTTAAATAAAAGTAGGCCCAGATAAATCTTGGGGGAAAGAAGTACTATCACAGATCATATAAGGAACACGTTAACTGTTGTTCTCCAGCATGGGTCTGGAATGTATTCCCATGATCATGAATAAAGAATACATAGCAGTACATAAATACACAACCATGGGAGGTGGCAAGGCTCAACAGAAGCAATTACTCTTACCTCTGGACCAGGTTCACCTTTAAGTGAACAGGTTGCGCAGCACTGCTTGGCCGGCCCTGGACTCGCTCTGGAATCCCTAATGTGCGTAGACCTCCATGTAGCAGCCCTGCAGATGTCCAGCAGGGGAACAACCAGACAGGTATGCCTTTGTAGCAGTGAACGCTCTGGCGGAATGAGCTCTAGAACGGCCGGGCAGCAGTCGTTTTGTTAGACCAGAAAAGCAACCCTATAATATGAATAACATGTTGGCCAGAAGCCAATCGCATCACGTGACAAACATCGCAATCCTAGAATCGTCAATATAACCAAAGAGCATCCATTTTGTGAAATGTCGGCCATTTGCTTTTTCTCTTCTGTCAAAACGCTTTGCAAATGAATTCTATGTTTTAGACTCGCACACCGTGCAAGGCCACGGCTTGAACACTGAAATACCACAGGGACAGGAATGTCAAACTGTGCAGAAATGCATTGTTTTTCTCTCTCACTGAGTCCTTGAAGTCGAGCAGAAGCCGCATCTAATCAGTAGTCCAGGTGCTGGTTTGTCTTGCAAGTGCTGTTGTAAAAGGCAGTTAAATAAGAATTATATTCTCCTAGCGGTGCTCCTTCGCGGAGAGTGGTGTTTTCTGCTTCAGAACTATCTGACCCTTAGTTCATGAGCCAAAACACACAGATAACGTAGTAAGGAACGTCTCCCTGCTAAGAACATGATATCCTTGCCGAGCCAGAGTTCCATGTTTCTCGTAACAGAAATCTGCCTCTGCTAAAATAACTATGTTTAGGCTGAATGAAGACTTGTCATAATTGTGAATCACTGAACCCTAGCCTGTATGACATGTATGAGGGTGGGTCGAATTGCCTTAAATGATACATCCAATGTATATATATTGTTGCTTGAGCGCTGTTCTCCCTCTCTCGCATCTCACGGCATTTTGGAACACATGTCGTGAGGCGTTGAGACCCAGTCGGCCGACTGAGAATACTTTGAAATAAACCAGACTTGTTTGGAAAACAAACCTCGCATCTGACTAGTCATTTTAGTATATGGTTATTGTGCTTTAGTTTCCATATGCCGTCTTTATGGCCTTGCAGTTTAGCCAACCGGTGACAGTGCGTGATGCAGCCGCAGAGCCACCTGAAGATGGAAGCCTTGGACAAAGCTTTCCCATGGTTCACAGGACCAAACTTCACAAAAGGTTGTGATGTCTTCCAGAAACTCGTAGTGTGTGGATCCGCAGCACCACCCTAGTCTCGTGGAAAGTCAGATCAGGCCGCTTGCAGGACATGGCCTGGATCTCACCTACCCTCCTGGCAGAGGCGATGGCCACGTGAAAAGCTGTCTTCCACAAAAGGAACTTGAGAGGAGCTTGATGCATAGACTCGAAGGGGGCACCCCCATGAGCCTCGTCAGCAACATGTTGAGCTCCCATGCCGGGGCAGGAGCCTTCACCGGCGGGAACGATCGAAACAGCCCTTTGAGGAACTCCTTGATTGGACGGTGTGACCAAAGAGAAGACCGTCCCCAGAGTCCTGGTGTAGCAGGAGATAGCTCCCAGATGCACTTTGATGGAGGTGTGCACCAGCCCCGCCTGAGCCAACAACAACGAATATGGAAGGATCTGGGGGGCCGTGGTCCTAAGAGGGTTGATCTTCTGCGACCGGCACCAAGGCACGAACCGCTTTCACTTGTGCCCGTAGCACTTAAGAGTTGACGATGCCCTGGCAAGGACCTCCCTGCAGTCCGCCAGCAGCTCATACCCACCGAATTCTAAGGCTGCAGGAGGCAGGCCTTCAGATTCAGCGATCCTAGGTCGTGATACAAGATTGCCCGTCCTTCATTGGCGAGCAGATCCGCGACCACTGGCAGCTTGACTGGATACAACGTCGATAGGCTGAGAAGGTCTGGGTACCAAATTTGACTGGCCCATGCTACAATTGGACCCACAATTGCAACATCTTTTCCCTGATCCTCCAACGTTTGCCTATAGAAATAGCAAATCTATACGAAAGACCCTAGTGAAAGCTGAGATCCCAGTTGGGGGTCCGTCCACCCAACACAAAGGCACTATTCCATGCCACAATTGTCAACACTGTGGCAACATCATAAAGGGCAATCACATTACACACCCCCATTCTGGCAAACCTTTACAATTAAAACACTCCTGTACCTGTGATGCTCAAAATGTGATATATGCACTGAAATGTCCATGTGGACTCTATTATGTAGGAATGACTACTCGGAAAGCGAAAACAAGATGGACTGAGCATAAGTCCAATATTCGGAACAAGAGTCCCAAATCACCTGTTTCATTGCACTTTACAGAGGCACGCCACACGGTGGCGCAGTTAAAATGTGTTATTTTAGAACAAGTGACATCAGGTACCAGGGGGGGAGATATACAACGGAAATTAGCACAACGTGAAATACTATGGATTGATCTTCTAGACTCACTGCACCCTCGGGGGATGAATGTTGAATTTGATTTAATGTGCTTTGTATAAATTAGCCTGAATCGCCACAATGTCCGCCCAGCTGCAAGGGTAACTGACATATGATTGTTTCATGGACTACAATGCCTCACCCCAAGCGGTAAATAGGGTTGTCCCCACGCCATTGTGACTCTGAGCTCATATTTCCACTCTCTATATTCCTTATTAGGTTTTCGTTCTCAAATACCTAGAGCCTGTGTCCTTAACAACTAGATTGTGTGATATCACATATTCCCCTCTTTGTCCACTCGATTCGTCACCATGGACTTGTCGATACATTTACTCTATGACTTTGTCACTTGGTGATTAGTAGATTAGGAATGCACATAGCTATATTGGCTTGACTCGCCAGTTCAATACCTCTTTTTAGTACAGAGATGCGGCCACCTGAGATACCCCCCCATGGAATTGTCATTTAGATTGATGCGAGATGGGGGCACCCCGCGAATCCTTTTGGTTTCGCGGTGGTGCCCCCACTCGCATCCCAGAGTAATCAATTTCTGTTTGAGTGCTTTCCTCTACATATTTAATATAGAGACCCCGCTACATGGGTTACATTGATTCCAAGGTCCTCTTACCTATTACTCTATGGAGCTCCTCTCTCTGCGATGAGTGGCCCACACCAATATGGCGGATTTCCCGGCTGGCCCAACGCGCATGCGTGGGGTTACCGGGACAACAACTAATGCCTACCGTAGTGGAGCCGCTACGCTTACAGCGGTCGGCTCACTCGGTGTTTATCTGCAACCTAGGTAGGTCTTTAGACTCCGTTTGGACGGCGCACCTGCGTCTGCACTTTTTTGCACCCGCCTTTTTACACTTGGCGTGATGCATTGAACTTCATGTATCTCGTAGCGAGATACCAGGCTGGCGCTCCTATATACATTTAATATCTGTTTCTATCCCCTCGGTGGATAGCTTAGACATAGCTCGTTGAGAAAACTTTGTTATGACCATCTAGATGACTCACGACTGTTTGGTCTGATCATTACTCTGTTACTATTCCTTATAGGGTGTCCCGGCCGCATTCTGTCACTTCCCGGCCTCCGGCGCATTACAGCTGTTGACTGGGTCTGAATTGGAACTTTATCAGCCTCAGATTGAGGTTAGTACCCATTACCTCTCTACTTATTTCGGTTCAAAATTATATCAGTTAACCTCACTGATTAGCTTAAATGGTAATGTTTATTCTTTTGAATTCCCCGCAGGAAAGGCTTTTAGAACGCATTTAACAATCACTACCCTACTACATACAGGAACAGTGAAGTCCCCACCCTGAAGATGGATCATTCGATCCGAAACGCGTTGGTTACCTATGTCACCTATTAAAAGGGGCTTCCCTGAATGGTGTTACTTCACAATACAAAACCCCAAGAGTGAACTTATTGCTGTTTGTTAAATTTATATCGCTGGTTTACAATTGGTTAATGAAATATATACATGTCCCTTTGAACATTTACAGGATGTGAATAATAATGCTAGGCTTTGAGCTACTTGCTTTCTGCTTTTGTTGCATTTATGTACCTTTACAAACCAGGATATACTCTGTTTGTTAATTGGAATGAGAATTCCTGGATGCTTCACCATTGTCTGAATAATTCTTTTGTACATTGTTCATTTGTTTGAAAAAACAGACCTTGAGAGGTCTATTAAAAAGTATCAAAAAGTATTGGTCAGTACCAGATCTGTATAATTGGTTACATAAGTGATCTTACATGCCCGATTTACCCTTTATTGATGTTATGTATTTTCTATTTTGTAATTTGTTAAAGTCAAGACTCAATTAACACTCTTTCCACATGAGAGTATCAATTGATCAACTAAGAGTCAACATTTAACTCCCGAACGAAGATTCGGTAGGAGTGCATTTGGGCTTACTGCCTAGCAATAGGTAGTTTAGGTTGTTTACCAAATTTGCCTCTGCCACGTTGTGGTGACGAATATCATCCTGCACCGGCACTGTTAAGTTGACTGAGGACTCGTAGCAGAGGCAACAGCGGGAACGCGTACAGGAACAGGCCTTCCCACAGGAAGAATAACGTGCCCCTATGCTCCCTGGCTGGGGAAACGTGCAGCAAACCTCTGGCACCTGGCGTTCATCTGTGGTCGGCCGCACCTGAGGAAGAGTTTTCCGATTGTTCCTGTCGAAGCTCCCACTCGTGGCAAGAGCACAGCTCCCTGCTGAGAGAGTTGGCAACTGTGTTCTCACCTCCCGCCAGGTGAAAAGGAATGAGAAACATCCCATGGGCGACAGCCCAGCGCCACAGTCCGGCGATCTTTGGAGAGAGGCTGGGGATCTTGTGCCCCCCCAGTTTCCTGATGTAGAGCATCATGGTGGTATTGTCCATAAAGACCCTCAACACTTTGCCCTTCAGGGACAGAAGGAACTACTTGAGAGCCCAGAACACTACCCACAGCTCCAGGACATTGATGTGGAGATCCCTCTTGTTAGCCAAGATTGTATGCAGTGCCTGGTGGGCGACTGCACCAGCCTTGTCCTCTTGGCAATAGTTAAACCAACCTTTTGTATAAGCATGTACTCCTCAAGTTGGTAGAGTGACTGAGCAGCCAGGCTTATCTGAAGAGGGGTCAACGTGAGCAGTAGGGTTATCACACAGATTCACAGTGACCAGTATCCAAATAAACACTTACACCCAAGGTTTCTTGATTAAACAATCATTTATTCATTTGCCAGTTGAATAAGCCTTCTCTAGAAGGGAGCAAATTACGTAACACAATAATATACTTGCTTCCTGCCCTGCCAGACATGCTGGAGCCAGAGGCAGGCTTCACCAATGAAACCCGCCAAAGACAAAACGAACAAAGGGACCAAGCCTGGTTTGGCGCGCAGAATAAATCGCAAGAAGGACCTTTCTAACAAGAAATGGCTATAAAAGTAGACCAGGGCCATTTTGACAAAACGGGCACCCATGGGTGCTTTACTGCAGCTGCAATTTCAGCCCGTGGTAGAAACACACAATGGTAGGAAAAAGCAAACTACTGCCACCAGCCATTAATTGTAGAAGGGGTAAAATAAAAAATGTTACTTGAGAAACTAAACAAAGGGGATACTAAGTAACCCCTCCAGCACCCTATGGTAAGATAGTGTGTTCTGGGTCTAGAAAGTTACAAATGTAAGTGTAGTCAATTTCACTTCACTGCTCTTGGAATCAGTAGTTTATCCAAGAGAAGGTATTTCAACATTTGGGAAATCTAAGCTTTGTGTCACAACGTAAATATGATGCCTATGGAGTTTGTCGGACTCCAAAGTCAAAAGAGAAACAGAGTCCAAATCACAGAAAAATACATGAGTGTGCGAAAAAGGTCTCACTCTCCAGGTTAGAAACTAAAAGTTCTTATGTCCAGCAAAAAGAGCTGGGGTCTCCAATGTAGATGGGAATGAGCACATTTCTGAGAATTATCCCCAACACCTCTCCTCCGGCAGCCACCAGTCTCAGGCGTGGAGATGTCCGGTGTGGGCTCCCAACCCTGACCGCCTCCTGGTACTGGGGGCTCTGGAAGTCTGTGCCCACGGCGATGTTGGAGCGCCCGCCCCACTACCTTATTGCTCGACAGAACTCCTTGTCGAGAGCAATCCTGTCCGTGAAACTTCCGGACAGCTGGATCCACCTGGCATCTAGGAATTCCTGGAGGGGTCGCATCCACAACCTGCAGAGCCTGATCAGGTAGATACAAGGCAACATCATGCCGCGCAATGGCAGGATGGCTTGCACAATGGCGATCGTCAAGGCCAGCAGCCATTGTACCTTTCCCAAAATGGCTACAATCCTTTCTTCTGAGAGGGCTGCCAGGCAGGACACCGTTTTGAGCCTGTTCATCAGGAAAAGAGCGTGCTGCAATGAAATCAAGCAGGACTTAAGATAATTCATAGAGAATCCCAGTTCTGTCAGCAGCCGGACGGTCCTGTCCGTGTGGTCGACAGCGATTTGTCTTGACTTGGCCCGAATGAGCCAGTCATCTAGGTATGGGTAAACATGTATCCCTTTGTTAGGCAGAATCCTGTGCAGTTCCCTTAGGGAGCACTACAGAAAATTAAGACTACAGGTGAGAGCAATAAATCCCCTTTGGTATCAGTCTGTACCACAAACATTTAGTTGGTAGCTGTGGCTGAGCAGTCAGACTTATCTCAAGAGGGAGATGAGCAGTATTCAGGGTTTACACGATAGGTATTACAGCACTATGGCACAAGGAAACACTGACCAAAGCTTTGTATTAAAAAGCATATATAGATTTATTTTATACACATCTAGTTCAACACATAAATCACAGTTAATAAAGCAAGTTAAATTTAGTCAAGGAAAATATACATGACTCCCCAGTCAATTGTAGACAAGTTTGCGGTAGAGTGAAAATTGAGCAAAACACCACAGTGAAAACCAACTACAAATGGCACTCTAGCAATTTAGCAAAAGGGAGGGAAAGCACAAGTTACACCGAAATATCTTCAGACACCCCCTAGCAACACTTGCCTGAAGTTTTGTGAACAAGTAATGCACAGTAGTACTTTAGCAAGAAGATAAGTAAATGAAAACTGAGCAAAATGGCACTTCACAAGTTAAAACAGTAGGAAGGAAGATGTTTTTAGAAGATTCAGGTGCATCAACACATTTCTAGATGAGAATCAATCTAGTGAGAGCAGATCTAACAAATCAGCCAGAGTCAATAGGCCTGAGCCAGAGGTACAGGACCAAGAGCTTAGGAGCAAAAACGTTCTTGTAGCTGCAGTCAAGTCTTTGGTTAACGAATATTGAAAAGGTAGATGCAAGGCGAAAGACAATGTTAGATGAAAGGGCAGCCAACCCAACAGGTAGGTAAAGGATTTAAAACACATTTAGGGCTACCACACAGAAAGGGAGGCCTGGCAGAACAAAGTACTTTTAAATGAAGAGGAGGCTCCTGCGGTGGCGGTTGTTCCTGCAGTTCGGGGGGTCCAGCAGGGGAAGAGATGCTCTCGACGTGGAGGAAGGTCCGAGTTACTGCACTACCCAGGGATGAAACCAGCCGCGCTGCCAAACGAAAAAAAGGTACGCACCTTTAAATCGCGGTCCGGGTGGATGGCTGCCTGGCTACCCAGCCTCCAAGTGCTGTGCACTGGCGATTCGACCAAGGCAGGTCTGAGGAAGCGATTGGTGAACTGGTTGGTCCCACCGGCTCAAGGGAAGAAGGCTCTTGCGAAGATGATCTCTCGTTGTGTGGAAGAAGAGTGCTGAGATGCTGCAGCATTGCTTCACTGGTAGTGCAGGTGCTGAAGATGTCTGTGGCTTCTCTCCTTCGGTTCCGTAGTTCCAGTGGCGACATCTTGCTCTTCCAGTCCTCAAGACCCTGCTTTTATGCAAAAAGAACCCCATTCATACAGCCTAGCTGACACTCACACAGCGGAGTGGTCATCTTGGCGGGAGACCCTTCAGCCTATCAGGATAGAGTGCGACATGGGTTGCGGAGGCAACCCTGTCCAGGGGTCCTACTGCCCCTCCCACACAATGGACCCGCCCCAGACTCAGTGGTGCCGAAAGGAGGGCTTCTTGGCAGAAGCCCGCCAAAAGGACGAACAAAGGATCCCCAACCTGGGTCAGGAGTTTCGAGAAAGACACGAGAAAAATGTTATATTAAAGTTCTGGCGAATAAAACCTACCGGAGTAAAGTTAATAAAATAAACCGGTGGTATGTTAGAGGCTGTCAGAAAAAGTGGTAACCTCGAACAATGGGAAAATCCCATAGGAAAATATTTGCGGTCCAATATTTATGCTAGTAACCACTGCCACCAGCCAGAAACTTTAGAGAGAGGGCCTGTACGGTACCCTCGTGAAAATGAACATAAGGGAAAAACTATTAACCCTTCCCAGTACCCCCTTAGTAAGATGGGATGTACTGGTTTATTCATAACAATTGACTAGTAAAGTCAATGGCGACTTTACATGCCTTGGGAGACAGTCAGTCCGAGGGTATGGAGTCTATGTTTGGGAGTCGCTACGACACCCCTGTGTCACAGCAAAGAGGGTGCTGTGTAACACATGTGAATAAAGATGGTTCCTATGGGGGTGAGAAAATCCCATAGGCATTAAACACAAAAATAGCCTAGAACACACGTAGCAAAAATGCCTAAGAGTGGGAGAAAGAGTCTCACTCCTAGCAGGTAAAAAGAAACAAACCCTTCAAATCCAGCAAAGCTGCTGGGGTACTCTATAGGTAAGGGAAATTAGCCATAGAATGAGAATTCTCCCTAACACCCTTGCAGATGTAGATGTAGATGGGCCGCCACTGGTGCCAGGCACTTCATAAACACCCTGGGCGCTGACTTCAGTTAGAAGCAAAAGGCGTTGAATTGGTAATCCTTTCCCTGTACAACAAAGCGACGAAACTGCTGATGCTTCTCGTGAATGGGGACATGAAGTACGTGTCCTCAAGATCCAGCAACGCTACAAAGTCCCCTTCCTCCAGGTGGCCGAGTATGTGTTTCAACAGGGCTATCCTGAATTCTTGGGACTTGAGGAACTTGTTTAGTCGCCGCAAGTTGAGAATGGTCCTCCAGCACCCAGTCTTTGTTTTTACGAAGTATCTGGAGTAAACTCTGGCGCCCAGGAGTCGCTCTGGAAAGTGCTCCATCGCCCCTTTCTTTAGCATGGCCCGTACCTCCTGCCGGAGATCAGGGATGTGCTGCTCCTGTCGGTCCACTGTTGGTATCCACGGAAACTCCTGCTGGAATTCAGAGTGTGCGTGGGCAAGATCGTCCAGCACCCATCTGTCGGTGTAAATCTTCCACTCACTGACGAAGCCCATCAGCTGGCCTCCAACCGGGATGCATGGGTGGGGTCCCCGACGTCCTGGCTGGTTCAGTCCTGCTTCAGGGCCTGCGTGCCAATTTAGGAGCTACTACGGTCACCACTGAAAGTCTAGGAACGACCCCTATAGGCCTCCTGGTTTGTGGAACTGAAGGGTTGATGGAACGAGGAATATCAGCTGCCGAAACCCTTTAACGATCTTCCTGTTAGGCAGAATCCAGTGCAGTTCCCTTAGGGAGCACAACACCAGATTAGGACTACAGGTGAGAGCAATAAATCCTTTGGTATCAGTCTGTACCACAAAGATTTAGTTGGTAGCTGTGGCTGAGCAGTCAGACTTATCTCAAGAGGGAGATGAGCAGTATTCAGTGTTTACACAATAGGCCTACTGTACTATGGCACAAGGAAACACTGACCTAAGCTTTGTAGTTAAAACGTAGATATATATTTATTTTATACACTTCTAAGCAAACACATGTATCACAAGTATCAAGCGAGTTAAATTAAGTCAATAGAAAAATATACACACTCCCTATATAAATTGTAGACCAAGTGAGCCAGAGTGAAAACTGAGCAAAACGGCACAGTGACAACTACACACACGGGATCCTCTAGCAATTTCTCACAAGGGAGGGAAAACACAAGTTATCTAGAAATAGGTTCTTATACACCCTAGCAACACTTCCCCTCAGTTGTGAACCAGTTCAGCAAGACAGTATCAGTATAGGCAATACTTCAAATGAAAACTGAGCAAAATGGCATTTCACAATGATTATGCAGTGGGAAAGAAAGGGTAGTTATAAGAAAGGGTTGCAGCACACAGTTCGAATGGAGAATCAATCCCAAGAAAGCAGGTCCAACAAATGTGACCAGAGTCAGTAGGCCTGTGCCAGAGTTAGTGGTACAGGCAAGGGCCCAGGAGCAAAATGTTCTTGTAGCTGCAGTCAAGTCTTTGGTTAATAATGTTATAAAGGTGGATGCAGAAAGCGAAAGACAATGTTAAGAGAGTGGGGCGGCCAACCCAACAGGTAGGTAAAGGATTTAAAACGCCTTTAGCACTACCACGGAGAAAAGGTGGCCTGGCGGAACAATGTACCTTAAAAGTGAAGTGGCTCCTGCGGTGGCAGTTGTTCCTGGTAGTTCCTGCAGTTCGGGTGATCCAGCAGAGGAAGAGAGGCTCTTGTCGTGGAGGAAGGTTTGTGGTACTGCACTACCCAGGGATGAAGCCAGCCGCGGTGCTGCTGAACGAAGTTTAAAAGGTACGCTCCTTTTAATCGCAGTCCGGGTCGATAGCTGCTTGGCTATTCGGTCTCCAAGTGCAGGGCACTGGCGATTCGACCACAGCAGGTTCGGGAAGGCGATTGGCAAACTGGTTGGCCCCACCAGCTCAAGGGAAGAAGGCTCTTTCAGATGAAGATCTCCTCTCGTCGTGTGGATAAAAGTAGTGAGAAGCTGCAGCAGGGCTTCACCGGTGGCGGTAGTCGTTGCAGGTGTCTTTGGCTTCTCTCCTCTTCGGTTCCGTAGTTTCAGTAGCGACGTCTTGCTCTTCCAGTCCTCAGTACCCTGCTTTTATGCAAAGAGATCCCCATTCATACAGCCTAGCTGTCACTCACACAGTGGAGTGGTCATCTTGGCGGGAGACCCTCCAGCCTATCAGGATAGAGTGCGACATGGGTTGCTGAAGCAACCCTGTCCAGGGGTCCTACTGCCCCTCCCACACAATGGACCCACCCCAGACTCAGTGGTGCCGAAAGGAGGGCTTCTGGGCAGAAGCTTGCCAAACAGACGAACAAAGGATCCCCGACCTGGGTTAGGATCGTAGAGAAAGACACGAGAAAGAAGTTATATTAAAGTTCTGGCAAATAAAACCTACCGGAGCAAAGTTAATATTAAAATGCACGGGCGGTATGTTAGAGGCTGTTAGAAAAAGTGATAGCCTCGAACAATGGGTAAATCCCATAGGGAAATATTCGCAGTCGAATATTTATGGTAGTAACCACTGCCACCAGCCAGAAACTTTTGAGAGAGGGACTTTAAGGTACCCCCTCGAAAATGAACATAGGGGGGAAAAACTATTAACCCCTTCCAGTACCTCCATAGTAAGATGGGTTGTACTGGTTAAGTTCATAAAAATCGACTAGTAAAGTCAATGGGGACTTTACATGCCCTGGGAGACAGTAGTTAGTCCCAGGGTATGGAGTCTATGTTTGGGGGTCGGTACGACACCCGTGTCACTGCACTGAGGGTGCTGTTTAACATGTGAATAAAGATGGTTCCTATGGGGAACAGAAAATCCCATAGGCATTAAACAAAAATAGCCTAGAAAACACATAGCAGAAATGCCTAGGAGTGGGAAAAAAAGAGTCTCACTCTTAGCAGGTAAAAAGAAACAAACCCTTCAAATCCAGCAAAGCTGCTGGGGGACTCTATAGGTAAGCAAAATTCGCCATAGTATGAGAATTCTCCCCAACACTTCCGGATTTGACTCCTGAGCACAAAAGTAAGGGCAATGTTGCTGCAGCGTGCCTAGGCCACCCATGTATCGGTCTTGATGGTTTGCAACGATTCGACAGCCTTCCCAAAGAGACTTTCCCCAAACAGCATGTCCAGGACCCTCGTCTGAACTTTCTACCGAAAGTTGTTGGCTTTCAACCAGCCACGACGACGGAGGCAGACACCGTTCTCCATCTGGAAGAACCCGGTCTCCATATTGTCCTGGGACACAGTGATGGCATGGCCTTCAGAGGCAAGTCGGTCACCTTACTCAGCGCCTTGGCGTTCTCCGGCTTCTCCCGCAGTTTACCGGGAGAACTCCTCTTCGAGGAGGAGCTGGAGCGATGGCTTGAGATAGAGGCAGATGGTGAGGATGATCGCAGCCTGCTCTTCGCGGGACCTGCTTGCGCTGCGACCCCAACAGAAACAGACTAACGGTGCTTAGCCTTGTCTTGGGGCCCCCACGGATGGAGTGCCCTCAAAGGACTTAGAAGCCCGCTCCTCTGACCGGCCACTCCTGGTGAGGCATGCCCCTGCTTGCACCACAGGGTAGAGGCTTTGGCCTTGAGCCACGCCGCCAATCTGCTGTGCCGATCCTTCATGGCGAGTTTGGTGAATCCCAGGCAAGTATTGCAATCTGCCTCCTTGTGATCCTGATGGAGACAGCAGAGGCACTGCGAGTGTTTGTCCTCCACAAACACATTTCTCAAACCGCAGCTGGAGCAGAGCTTGACGAGAGAACTTCAGTCCTTCTCCGACATAGAACGGTGTTAGGTGCAGGCCCGATGGCTTTCTGGAATCTTCAATGGAAACTCGACGATTCTTGCCTTCGAGGGGCGAAAGACACCGACAAACCGGTCCCCGCTTGCCGGTCAAATGAACGAAAGAGCACATATGCTCTATTTGACAAACTTTTTAATTTCTTTTACGAAAAAACTGGAAAACACAGAAAAGCTCTGAAAAAACACAAGGACTCCCAACACTTGAAAGTGCAGTAAAAATCTAAAGATGGCTGCCAGAGAAGGGGCTTAGGGAGAGGGCAGTCATTGGCTGGAGGCAGTATGACCCAGAGCTCAGCGATTGGTTTATAGGAGAAAGACAGTTTGAAAGAAAAAGTGAAAAATGTTTTCTTTTACCGAGAATTCCCAGCCTGACGGAATATTCATGAGCATGTGAATTCATGCCAGACCCTATGCTGGAGAACTACAGTTCTTAAGGATAGAGAGGTACTTCGTATCTCTCCTAAAACTGTAGACTGGTGCACACCACCTTATGTGGAGTGCCAGAGGGATACCTAGTAGCTCCCTTCTAACGGCCCCTGTGACTTTTTAGTCACAGACAATCTCCTAGTTATGGCTGTTGGCAGTGGACTTGATCCACGAACTGAGTGATTCTTCTAACGCAGGCTATGTCCATAGCCTCGGTAGTGCACAATAGTGCCCAAATACCAACTTGGGGCCTGCCTTCTTTTTTTGCTAATACTAGCGTGGTTGTTCTTTGTTAGCCATTTTTCCAACATTCAGGGGGTGAAGCCGGTGTGCGTTTTGCCTTTGGTGGGAACCCTTGGGTGTCCGCGCCTAGGCTCCAGAGTGTCTGGGCAGGCAGGAAGTGGGGGAGGAGTTCTCCACCCCCTGTCCTTTGTCTGCCAGAGAGCCTGAATAGAAACAGTTCTTACTGGGGGTCTGGCTGTCCTTATTGGCAGCCATACAACCTTTCTGTAAATTGCTGAGGAAGATAGCAGAGAAGTGAGTGCTGGAACTGTATAAAAGCTGAGGCTCCTGGAGTGAAAAGTCGACCACTAGAGGCTGAATTAACCAAAGATGACCAGATAAGCCTGCAGAACTTTTGCAAAAACGTGAAGTGACCACTGCTGCCCTGACACAGTTTTCTGTGTGACAGAGGAACTCTGAAATGGAGGACTCATTCCCTTTGACTGGCCGGAACAACCATTCCCAGGATGAACTTTGATTTGAGCCATCTCCAGAGGTGCTGTGAGTTTCCAGAGCTGCAAACCCTAATAACAGGAGACCTGCTGCCCATTTCAAATGCATTGTCGTGGAAATGCTGATTCCACCCAAGTCTTTGCTGAGCCCTCCAGGACACTCCAGAGACCCAAACCAACTCGTCCAGAGCCCCCTTATCAGAGTGTAGGACTGCAGGAACTGAAGAAGATTGACCGGGCGAATCGCGTCCATTTATTGGTGCTGCAGGAAAGGCGCCAAAACCGCAGTGACCAAAGAAGTTGATGAAAGCCGTGCCAGAGGTCCTCCCTCGAGACTGCTGCTGAGAGATACCATCAATTGTCCTGCCTTTTGTCATCAGATAAAAAAAATCCGGAGGTCGGACCCCAAAGCTGCAACATCGTGGAGCATCCACCACAAACTTTCTTCAAACCCAAGGTACTATGGGGAAAAAGGTATTGCTTACCTATTCCAGATTGTTGACGTGCACGTAGATGTGTCCAGGGGAACCCCCGTTTAACTCTGACACAAGCCGCTGCTTGTGTCCCTTTTAGCGAGTCCTTTACCAGGGCCTTCAACGTTGTTTAAGTCTTCTTATATCTTCTTTCCTAGAGAATCGAAAGTATACACAGGAACTTTTGACTTCTCCTGCTTTTCAAGACTTTCAAGCCTCTCATTGCATTTTTAACTTTAAAAAAGACTTGCTGCGCAGGAAAACTGCCTCTAGAACCCAAAGCTCCACTAGAACACCAACCGTTCTCCTTCCCAAAAATCACTATTATATGTGTATACTGATTTAATGAAATTACCATATTTCTTTGTGGGGGCGCGTCATTACCAATAGTACGGTAGACCAGTCAAACTCTTGTAACAATTGTATTTGTTCAGAAACTACCAACTAAGAAGTGGCCTTTTGAAAGTGTAACTACGTCCGTTGGTTTATTGTGCTAAGTATTGAACAGTGACTTGTGTAAAAATACTACATCTATATTGATACATTACTCACCGTAATCGTATTTCTGATGCTTATATCTGCTAAGATTCACATGCTATTCACAGGCTGACACTTCAGCCTGTGAGAGGCTGATGTGCCGCAGCATTACCTGGTCAGGTACCACGCTGTGAGGGCTAGTTTCTGTGGTGCGGGGTGGATGACCCAGCCCCCCTGCTGTGCCAGATGATGTGCTGGGCCCGTAGAGAGGTGAATCGGAGGCATCTCCGAGAGGCTGTACAGCTCCGAAAACCATGGCGTGGCCGGCCACCATGGAGCTATTAGAATGATGTTGAGTTGGCGAGATACCTTGATCTTGCAAATCACTCTAAATCAGCGGAGTGGGCGGGAAGGTGCAAGCCCTCATGCCGTTCCACTGAAGCCGAAATGCGTCGCCCAGGGAGACGGGGCCCTGTCCCTGCAAGGAGGGCAACTGAGGGCACTTCTTGATGCGCAAGGTGGCAAAGAGATCCACCTGGGGATGACCCCCACCTCTTGAAGATCTCCTGAATGATGAGGTCGTTTAGCTGCCACTCGTAATTGTCCGCTCCAACCTGCTGAGCCTGTCCACCTTCAGGTTGGATTCCCCCGGGAGGTGGACTGCCGTGAGGTAGACGTTTTCCAGGGCCCACTCCCACATGCGGATTGCCAGTCTGCACAGAGGCCAGATCTGGTGTCTCCCTGCTTGTTGACGTAATACATGCTGGTTGTCTGTCTGGATGAGGACAACCTTGCCACTGAGAAGTGGTAGGAATGCTCTGAGCGCTAGCCAGATGGCGTTCAGCTCTAACCAATTGATGTGGTATTCCTGCTCCTGGCGAGTCCAGGTGCTGTGGACCGAGAGATCATCCAGTGTGGCTCCACAGCCCTCGAGCAATGAGTCTGTGGAGATGGTGGCCTGCAGGGAGGGCGGCCGAAAGGGCTTGCCCCTCCGTAGGTTGCAGTCCGTTGACCACCATGTTAGGTCCGGGTGGAGAGATGGAGGAAAGTTAATCATCTCGGATTGAGGACCCCGCTCTTGGTTCCATGAGCCCGCAAAGTGCAGCTGAATCCTCCTCATTCTCGTGTGTGGGACGGCTATCCGGACCACTGCCAAGAGACCTAGGATATACTGGTACCACCATGCCGAGGTCACCTCTCTGCTGAGGAAGTGGCTGGTGGCCCACTTGATGGCTGAGTTCTTGTCCTTCGACGGAAATACCTTCTAGGACCATGTGTCCCAGATGAGGCCCAAGAATGTCAGCCCGCATGGGCTGCAGTTGCAACTTCTTGAGATTGAGCGAAAAGCCCAGATCATGCAGTGTGTTCATAAGGGCATGGGAAGAGTGGTGAACCGATTCCGGAGATGTAGCCCTGACGAGCCAGTCATTTAGGTATGGGTAGATGTGGAGGCCCTGCGCTCTGAGGAGGGCAGCCACTGTATTCATGAGCCTGGTAAAGACCCTGGGGGTCGAGTTGAGGCCAAAAAGAAGGACCTTGTATTGAAAATGGTAGCCCATGATCCTGAACCGAAGGAAAGAATGATGGGGCTGACAAATCGGGACATGAAGATACGCGTCCTTCAGATCGACGGAGCACATCCAGTCTCCCCTGTCCAGTGTTTCCGCAATAGGTGCTGGCGTAACCATCTAGAAATTTTGCAGAGGAAGGGAGAGGTTGAGAGTGGAAAGGTCCAACACAACTCACGCCAGCCTGGTGGTTCTTCTGTATGGGGAAAAATGATAAGTTAATCACCGTAGTGACTAAAGAACTCTTAGTCCCCTTTCCTTCATACTGCATGGGCGTCCCTTCCTAGGGACGGAGACGGAACCTTTTTCACCAGAAAAAACCTTCAAATTTAGAGGCGCGCTGGGCACATGCGCTGCCCTGACTCCGCCGTCCAGCACCACACCTCAGTCCCCATAGACATGTCGACAATATATTACCATTGCCTAATGAGACAGATTTATTAGGGGGGGAGGAAGTGCGGATGATGGTGGGACGTATGGAGGAAAGGGGACCAAGGACTAAGAACGTTAGTCACTACAGTGAGTAACTTATAATTACTCGTACGCTCCGTCCCCTTTTCTCCATACTGCATGGGCGATTAAAACTGCAGCCCCAGAGTGGAGAGGAGACCCTCCTTAAGCAAACAGTTTTCTAAGAACCACCTGTCCGAAAGCCGCGTCTGATCTAGAGCTGGCATCCAAACAATAGTGCTTGAAGAAAGCCAAAGGGGAGGCTCAGGTGGCCGCCCTGCTTTTGACTTGCCAGGGGACATGCTGCTAGAATGCGATGGCCTTTGCCTTGGCTCAGACCGCGTGGGCGTGAATGTTGGCCTGAAGTGTCTTATGTTGTCCCTCGTAACCTTCCTTGATGGCCGAGACCATCCACCGGGTGTTAGGGAGAATTCTCAGAAATGTGCTAATTCCTCTCTACCTTAGAGACCCGTTAGGCAGAATACTACCTTAGGGAACACAACAGGTGATTAAGTCTACAAGTGGCAGTACAATTTCACCTTTGGTACAAGCCTGTACTATACAGTTATAGTGGTAGCAGTAGCGGAGCAGCCAGACTTATCTCAAGAGCAAATGTGCAGTAATAGGAATTGGACAAAGAACTACAATTACTGTGACTGAAGCAAACACTGACTCAAGGTTTCTGGTTAAAAACAGTAAGTACATTTATTTTTAAAGCATCTGTTCACAAAACATTTCACTTCTATTACACAAAATCACACTCTTAAATATACTACACAAGCATTTCCCTTGGTTTAGGACAATTCAAGGTAAGTACCTTAGGATTTGACAGACCGGTGTTGTGAAACAAAAGACGTTATCGGGGGTTAAGAAATGCTCACTTTTGACAGTAATGACAGTTCGGTCTTACGAAAGAAAAGCGTAACCGTGGGAAGAAATGTAACCGTAGTCAAAAACACTTAGCACATTGAATAAAAACCAAGGTAAAGGGGATAAAAATCATATGCGATACTTTTGTCAAGGTACAAGAATCAGCGGACGTGTTCAAAAATACAGATAAAGTCAATAGGCCTGCGCCAGTGTCAAATGGAGCAGGGCTCTGTTGTCGAGGATCACACGATTAGAACAGTTCGAGATTGACGATGCCAGGAGTACTTGGATATTGTCAAAGGGAGGCAAAACTTATAAAAGGGAAGAAAGGACAAGACTTCGGTAAGAAAAAGGGAATACCCCGATTCCTCAAGGTCGGACGCAGAGAACGACCAAATGTGCACAGTACCTTATTCACTTGAAGAAAGTGAATGGAGCGATCTGCACTACCCACGGATGAGGACAGCAGCAGCAAAAGCAATGGTGAATAAAAGGTGCGCTCCTTTAAAACAGGAGGGGGCTCTTCTGATGGCTATCCTTACCACTACAGCTTTGTGCAGCGATTTCGACCCAGGAGAGGATTCTCTGGCTGTAGAAAGGTGAGCTGGTTGATCCCACCAAGCTCAAGGGACGAAGACTCCAGACTGGATCTTCTGTCTTTGAAGGGTAGATAGCTCAGGACAGCAGCAGGGCTTGATCGGGACTCGAGAGTTGCAGCAGCAGTAGTCTTCTCTGCCTCTCTTCGGTTCCTGTAGTTCCAGTGGCGACTGACTTCCAGCCCAAGAGTCCTGCCTTTTATGCTAAAGTCCTCCATTCACACAGCCTGGCTGTCAATCACAGCAGGGGGGGTTGTCCAGCCTGGACAACACCTCTAGCCAATGGACACAAAGTGTGACTTGGGTCTCCAAGGAGACCCTGTGCAGGGGGTTACTGTTAGGCAGAAACCTGTGCAGTTCCCTTAGGGACCACTGCAAAAAGTTTAAAACTACAGGAGTAAGCAGTAAACCCAATTGGTAGCAGTCTGTACCACCCAGATTACATGGTAGCTGTGGCTGAGCAGTCAGACTTCTCTCAAGAAGAGTTAGGCAGTATATAAAGTATACACAACAGGGCTAAAAATACAGTAGAATAAGCAAACACTGACCAGAGCTTTGGTAATAAAAGTATACAATTATTTATTTAAAAACACACTTATGAAAATACACTGGCACTAATATCAAGCAAGTGCAAACACAGTCACTGTAAGTATATACACCTCCCTAGTTAATTATTCGACAAGTCTAGGTTAAGACAACACTTATTTAGCAAAACAGAGGTGAGCGCGTAACTGTAGATGGCACTCCAATAATTTGTTTAAAAAGGGAGAGAAAAGGCAGAGTAGGAGAATAACACAGTACCAACACTTAAGATACCACAGCAAGTCAAGAAAGGCAGGGTCTCCTGTAGAGCAAAAAGTTCATAGGCCAGGCCCACTCTTGGAGAGAGCAAGGCAGAATGTGCCCAAGATATCACAGTGGATATGCAGAAAAAAAGTCAAGAGGTTGGATCAATTCAGAAAGGCAATGTTAGCAGGTATGAGGTCACCCCCGTTAGAAAGTCAAGGATTTACGGGACACCTTGGACAATCTGTTGCAAGGGAGACCAGGCGGGACACAGTACCTGAAATGATGAGCTCTCCAGCGTGGGCAGTTGTTCCCGGCAGTGGGTGTAAGTCGTGGTTTCAACCAGAGAAAGAGATGATCTCGACGAGGAAGAAAGCTGGAGGTCATTGAACTGCCAGGGAAGAAACCAGCCGCAGAGTTTCCAGGTTAAAAGGTAGGCCCCTTTTATTCGCGGCAGTGGTGAAGCGTGGCTATCCGGCCGCCGGGGTGCTTGGCACGGGCGATTCGACCACGAGACGATCCAGGAAGGCGAAAAAGGCGAACTGGTTGGTCCCACCAGCTCAAAGGGAAGAAGACTCGCCTGGAAGAAGATCTCCTCTGTCGTCGGGGAAGTGGTGAGTTTCATACAGCAGGGCTCCACCGGTGGTGTCGTCGTAAATGGCTCCGCTTCTCCCCTCTTCGGATGCTTTAGGTCCTGTGGCGACTTCTTAAGTTCCAGTCCCCAAAGCCCTGCTTTTATGCAGAAAAACACCCATTCATCAGCCTAGCTGTCACTCAAACATGGTAAGTGGTGAGCCGGGCGGCTCACCACTGGGCCAATCACACAAGAGTGCGACTTGAGTTGCCAAGGCAACTCAGTCCAGGGTGCCTAATCCCCCTCCCACACATCCTGTAGACCCCAGACAGAGTGGCACCATTGGAGGGCTTCTGTGGAGAAGCCCACCAAAAAGTGGAACAAAGGGCTCGACTTGGGTTAGAGTTTCAGAGGCGAACACAAATGCCATTTTAAAACAGAGTCCTGGCAAAAAGACCCAACCGGGGAATAAATATTAAATAAATAACCCGGCAGTATCTTTAGCATTGCACCAAAAAGTGGTGCGTTTAAAATCAATGGGCAAATCTCATAAGAAATATTCCGGTGGAATATTTTGCGTGTTATTCACTGCCACCAGCCAGAAACTCGACAAGGGGGGACTGGACAGTGCCCCCTTGGAAAATAGACCCAGGGGCAATCGAATTACCCCTACCAGTACTTCCACAGTATGTAAGTTTGTACTGGTTCTGTTCACAATTTGAGACTAGTAAAGCCAATGGTGACTTTACATGCCCTGGGAGACAGTCAGTCCCAGGGCATGGAGTCAATGTTTGGGGGTCACTATGACACCCCTGTGTTACTGCACTGAGGGTGCTGTGTAACACATACCATAAACACATGAAGCCCTATGGAGTAAAAGAGCCCATAAAACACATTCACAGTCAAAGGACATAGTCAAATCACGCGTAAGAGTGGGAGAAAAAGAGTCTCTCTTAGCAGGAGAAAAAAATAAACTCCAAAAATCCAGCAAAGCTACTGGGGGACTAACTAGGTTTGGGAAATTAGCCTTACCAGAGAATTCTCCTTAACAGTTACTAAACCCCTCCCTTACATTCAGCCCACGTAGACACCCATACGTCAAAGGAGGGCTTCTTCGTAGAAGCCCGTCAAAGGTCGGTGAACAAAGAAGGCAAACCGGTTTGCTGCGCAAAGTAAAACACAAGAAGGATATTAACAAAATGAAATGGCGACTAAACCCGACCGGAGCCAAAAGAAAGAGCATTTGGTCAAGCAGGTTTTATGTTCGAGGCTAATATAATAGCCTTAAACAGTACCACCTTTATATAGTATAATCGCAGTAGAAAAGATAAGGTAGATACCACTGCAACCAGCCAAGTCTTAGGGCCTCATTACACGGAAGACGGTAAGGGTTAACGGTCACCGGTAATGGTACTGGTGACCGTTAACCGTTACCGCCTTACTACGAGGTCCCTTTGCGGGTAGGTACTTTAACGCCAGCCGTTTAGCAGGCGTTAAAAACAAACCCGCAAAGGGACCAGGGTGCCAATTACGGTACCGCAATTTGCGGCACCGTAATTAGCGCCTTCCCCATTCCCATAGAGCCCTATGGGGCAAAAATGGGAATGGGGAAGGGCAATGGAGGAAGGGGGAATTACCACACCGCCAACCTTGGAATAGGGCGGTAATTCCCCTTTCCACCAAGGCGGTGCCAGTATTTTACCGGCATGGACCAGGGTGCTAACACCACCTTGGTCTTCCGCCTACCGTGTAATGAGGCCCTTAATGTTAAGAGAGCAAAACAAGGCTCCAGGAGGTAGACAAAAAGGGGTTAGAGTTATCCCTTTCCAATACTCCATGTAAGATAGAGTGTATTGGGTCTGCAGTTTAAATGACCAAATGGCAACTTTACCCGTTTCTGGGGGACAGTAGTCAGCCCCAGAAAAATGGAGTCAGTTTGAAGTCTCAAAGATATCCCTGTGTCACTGCACTGAAGGTGCTGTGTAACACAAAAAGTTGGGCTCATGGAGTGGTGAGGCTCCAGAGCCCAAGATCAGTGGGAAAAAAGGTTCACACTCTTACCAGGTGGAAAATATAAACCCAGAAATCCAGCAAAGCTGTTGAGGGACTCACTAGGTGAGGGAAATTAGCCATAAATGAAAATTCTTCTTAACAACCCCCAGCTCTTTTGTTGAACTCTAGGGCTTTAATTTTTTGCCTGGAGAGAGTGAACTCCACCCCCCTACTCTCTCATGTATTTTAATGTGATTTTGAACTCCGTTTCTTTTGGTTGTGGAGTCTGACACTCCATAGGCATCTTTTTACATTGTGTCACACAACACCTTCAGTGCAGTGGCACAGGGAAGTCTTACAATCCCCAAGGTTTAAATACCTTCTCTTGGATAAGCTACTGTTTCTAAGAGCAGTAAAGTGAAAATGACTTGACTTACATTATAACTTTCTAGAGCCAGCTTACAATAGGGTGCTGGAGGGGTTGCTTAGTATCCCCTTTTGTCTAGCTTCTCATGTAACATTTTTATGTTACCCTTTCCTTGATGAATGGCTGGTGGCAGTGGTTTACTTTTAACTATCGTGGTGTGCATTTACCGCAGGCTGCGGTCGCAGCTGCAGTAAAGCACACAAGAGTGCCATTTTTGTCAAAATTGACCCTGTCTTTTTTCGCAATTTTTTTGTGGAAAGGTCCTTTTGATATTTACTCTGCGCCAAACCAGGTTTGGTTCCTTTGTTCGTTTTGTCTTTGGTGGGATTCACGAGTGAAGCCCGCCTCTGGCTCCAGGGTGTCTGGCGGGGGGAGGAAGCGAGAGACTTTGCTTAGTCTCCCAGGAGACAGGAATGCAATCTTAAGTGATTGGCCGGCTGCTGTCCGGCAAGGACAGCCACCCTGAATCCGAAGAATAACTAAGAGGATGCCTGATCCAACTCCTGCACCGTTGGTTTGCCCGGTGAAGCCGTGCTGCAGTGCTGAAATTTCACATTCGTATCGACAGATCAGCCCCTGCAAGGACGACTTATCCCCTTGAGTTGGTGGGACCAATCAACTCCAAAGTAAGCCACCTGGACATCCTCTCGCAGCTGGTCGAAATTCCACTGCAGTTGCTGCTGGAACAGAATAGCCAGTGAGATGAACACCAGATTGTGTGTGTTGCTTTTAAACTGGCCAAGAGCTCCAGGAAGATCCTGTGGACTCCCTGGAAGCAGGACTGACCGAGCCTGAGCCACCTCAACAGAGTGCTGGACCCCAGATGCAAGGAAAGTCCATCTTGACAGCCAAGAACCGCGGTGTTGCTATTTGCGGTAGACACGAGGGGCTGAAACACCGAAGTGCCCCTTGTTTGAAGATTGCCGGTTGCCATCGGTGACCATCCTATTGCAGTGCAGGAGCCCTCAGACGTCCTCCCTCTTGTCCCCATGACTGGCGCAGGAACAAGGATCTGTAGAGCTGCGCAGGAACAGAAGTCCATTGCTGCACTTTTCTTCAACCCAACGCTGCTGTACAGTCTAAGACAGTCATGTAACTGCACTTGTTCTCTGTTGGTGAGACTTGTGGTTGTGTCATGATCTCTGCTTCCAAAAGGTCAGGGTTTTCCCAACTCCCTTGGAAGCAGATCCATAACCCAGGTTCCGAGTGCCAACCAGTCCCAATTGGGACCTTTTGGACCCAGTCCTGGCGCCAGTGGCACCAGGCTCATAAATATGCCCAGTCCCAGCGCTGGAAGCGCCGGGCTCATAATGCTTGGGTGGACTTACCTGCAGCAGACCATGCTGCTTACTTGCCTGCCAGTTGAGCCTCTGATCCTCTTCTGTTTGGAACTACTTTTCCTGTTGGGTGGGGCAGGAGCCACTCCCTAGGTTCAGAACACTGGAACTCTTCTGGAAAGCAGGAACTCTTTTCTTACCTAGTGGTGGCTGTGGAAGGAGACACCTAAGCACTACAGGAGGCTATTTAAACCACACCCGATGGATGAATCTTGCTTTGCGTTATTCTGCATCCTCTGCAGCAGAACGCTCATCGTGTCTTCTGCATCTGATCCTGGGCCTAAGGAAAAAGGCTTACCATCCTGAATCCAGTCTTCAGCAACACCTATAAAGACAAGAAAGAACAGGTTAGCATTACGGTCTTCAGTGACAGCGCTTCACTTACCTGGTCCATCGGCTGTCACCAACGCCTCGCACTGCATTCCGGCATCTGAAAGACAAAAGCTTACCAGCTCTTCGCACGCTCCGGAGGCCTTCGGCGCTGCATCCCGCATCTGAAAGACAAAACAAGGTGCGTTTAAAGACATTGGAGAACTTTAATACTCACGTGCCATTACTCCTTTCCACATCTAACCCAGTGGGTATTCCGGCACCCTGCAGCCGCTCCGAACTTGTAGCTGCAAAATAAAAGACAGTTAGAGCGCATCGTGAAGCAGGCAACAAGCGCTTACTTACGTGCTTCCAGGCGCTTCCATTCATCACACGGGCTCCATCTTCAACTCACTTCAGCCCGTCATCCGCCATCGCCGGAACCCTGCAAAAACAAGAGACATCATTACTAAAGACTTTTAAAGACATTAGAATTACTCGAAACTTACCGTTCGTGTAGTAAACGACGGACAGCAGTCCTCTGAAGTCAAGAGGCCTGCTCCCCTTATCCAGTGAAGAAACTGGTTACAGCACCCTGCCCCGAGGCAGATGGAGCACGGCGTTCACTTACCTAAGGCATCTTAACCTTCGAGTCAGACATACAGTGCACAGAGGTCCAGCCCAAAGAGCCAGCCGTGTGTTACACATCACCTTTGAAGATACAGTATACGCCCAGTCAAGACCGGCGCCTCTACGGGAATCAGGTGAGCGTTACAGGTTGCTCTGTACAGTTGTTGACAGCTTCTTTGCTTCACAAGCCTAAACAGTTTTTGGCCCTGCTTTTACTTCTTTTCTACAAAGACATTGTGCAAGACTTTTACTCACCTGCAAGAAGTGCTTCAGCTCACCTAGACTTTTTGTCCAATTGACTTTGGTTTAGTCTGGCTCCCTGAATGATTCTTCTTCCCTCTGACATTGTGTTTTGTCTTCCTTCCAGGAAGGGATTAACTAACTTTGCATTGGAGTTACCAAAAGTACTTACCTGCTTCAGAAAATGTGTGTGATCTCTTGTTCTGTACTAATAACCTTTTTCTTTGACAAGCTCTTAAGCCGGATTCTAAATGTAAACAGTGGTATACTAATGTCCACAGTGTTCCAATTACTAAAGTTACATGAGGGTGTAAGAAGTGTGTGTACCATTCCAAAAGGTTACTTACGGATTCAGAAATATGAAGTGTGTGTAGTTTATAGCTTGTGTGTTGCATTATATTGCCCCCTTCTGAAGGCTTACTCCGACTGTTAAATAAATTAATAATTGTTTAATCAAGAAACCTTGTGTGTACGTTTATTTGAATACTTGTCACTGTGAATCTCGGTGTAACTCCCCTACAGCTCACATTAACCCATCTTGAGAGAAGCCTGGCTTCTCAACACGCTACCAACCTGTGTAGTACAGACTTATACCAAAGTTTGGGTTCCTATTGCCAGGTGGTCAGGGTTGTTGTAGTGCACCCAAAGGGTACTGCCTACATGGTGCACCCAAAGGGTACTGCATACAATCTTGCCTAACAACGGCTATGGAGGCCTTGGAGGCCCGATACCCCGGTCTTGAACCTCCGAAGGCGGCAGGGTGTCTGACTTGTGGAAGCCCTTGGTCCTTTCCAAGTAGAATTTCAGGGCACGCCTGACATCGAGGCAGTGCAGAACATTCTGCACCTCATCTTTAGGTTCAGCAAAAAATGTAGGCAGCACCATTTCTTCGTTTAGATGCAAAGCAGACAGCTCCTTAGGTAGGAATGCTGGGTGTGTCTGCAGGACTACTTTATCCTTGTGAAACATAGTATTTGGTTCTGAGGCGACCAGCACCTGGATTCTGCTGACTCTGCGAGGCCAACCAGTAAGGCTGTCTTAATGGTGACCAGCCTGATGTCTGCGGACGCCATTGGCTCGAATGGTTTGTGTGACAAGGCACCCAAGACTATTGAGATCCCACACAGGGTGTTGTCACCTGATGGGCGGGTAGAGACTGGCGAGTCCCACCAAATGCTTTTTAACAATCGGATTGGAAGTGGAGAACAACTCTTTCTCTGAGTTTCTATAGGTTGCGATGGCCGACGGGTAAGTCCGGCAAGTGTCTACCTGCATGCCTGAGAGGGCGAGGTGCGCCGAGAAGGAGAGCACGTCGTCCAACACATGCTGGGGGGGTGGGGGGGGTTAGGGGTGCTGTCGATATTCTTAGAGTCTGTCCACTGGCATAACCTGGTCCACATGCTCTTGTATTGGGCCCTGGTAGCTTTGCTCCCGGCTCCCTGTATGATCTCTAGATTAGCCTGGGATAGGCAGAGGTGCCTTAGGGGACCTTCTCAGGAACCACACAGGGGGCTAGGTTCTGTAGCGCAGGGTGGATGACCCTGCCCACCTCCTGCGCCAGATGATGTGCTGGGCCCGTTGGAAGGTGGTCTGTCCGAGAGGCTCAGCAGCTCTGAGAACCATGGTCAGGATGGCCACCATGGGGCTATTAGAATGACACTGAGGTGGCAAGACTCCTTGATCCTGCATATCACTATCAGCGGTGTGAGCAGGAAGGCGTTTGCTGTCATGACGTTCCACTGAATTTGAAATGCACCGCCCAGGGAGCCGGGGCCCTGTCCCTGCCAGGAGGCAAACTGTTGCCACTTCTGGCTGTTTCAGGTGGCAAAAAGGTCCACCTGGGGGTGCCCCCATTTGCTGAAGACCTCCAGCAGCACAAGGTCGTTTAGTTGCCACTCTTAATTGTCCGCTCCCAATCTGGTGAGCCTGTCCGCCTACAGGTTGGATTCTCCCGGAAGATGGACAGCCGTGAAGTAGATGACATTTTCCAGGGCCCATTTCCACACGCTGAATGCCAGTCTGCACAGTGGAGGGGGATCTGGTATCGCCCTGCTTGTTGACATAGTACACGCTGGTCGAGTGGGCTGTCTGAATAAGGACAACCTTGCCCCGTATAATCCGAAGTAAAGCCCTGAGCGCTAGCCAGATGGCCTTCAGTTCCAGCCAATTGATGTGGTACTCCTGCTCCTGCCGTGTCCAGGTGCCATGAATGCCGTGGTTGTCCAGGGTGGCTCCCCATCCCTCGAGAGAGGAGTCCGTGGTGATGGTGACCTGAAGGGCTGGACTACCAGGTGAGGTACGGGTGAAGAGATGGAGGAATGTTGATAATCTCTACCCGAGAGCCCCATCCCTGGTTTCATGACGCTGAGAAATGCAGCTGTATCCTCCTCATCCAGAGGATCATGTGGGGGACGGCCAATAGGACTGCCGCCATGAGACCCATTAGGTGTTGGTACCACCAAGCCGGTGTCACCTCTCTGCTGAGAAAGTGTGTAGTGGCCCTCTTGATCTTGTCCTCCAAAGCAGTAACTTTCTCAAGTTTCCCAGAAGAGGCCCAAGAAGGTCAGTGTCTGCGTAGGCTGCAGCTGAGAGTTCTTGAGGTTGAGCGAAAAGCCCAGCTCATGCAGCGTGTTCATGAGAGTGTGGGAAGGAACAAGTTACTTACCTGTAACAGTTGTTCTCCAGCATGGGTCTGGCATGGATTCACATACTCATGAATATTCCCCGTCAGGCTGGGAATCCTCAGTAAAGAAAAATCAGTTTCACTTCTGAACTATCTTTATCCCAACAACAAATCACTGGTCTCTGGGTCATACTGCCCCCAGCCAATGACTGCCCTCTACCTAAGCCCCTCCTCTGGCAGCCATCTTCAGATTTGGTAGCACGTAAAGTGTCAGTAGGATCAAGAGAAGAGACGCAGAGGGGTAGGCGGGAGGGTTCATGCTTGACCCATGCTGGAGAACAACAGTTCCAGGTAAGTAACGTGTTCTTTCCCCAGCATGGGGTCTGGCATGGATTCACATGCTCATGAATAAAGAATACATAGAAGTACACACATGCACAACAACGGAAGGTGGCAAGGCTCAACATTAAGCATCTCAACACTAAGCATCTTTTACCTCCTCACCAGGATCACCTTCAAGCAAACAGGATGCGCAGCACTGCTTGACCGACTCTGGACTCCTCCCTGGAATCCCTGTCGATGCAGTAGAATCTTCTGAAGATGTGCGTCGACCTCCACGTAGCAGCCCATATCCAGGAGGGGCACGCCAGACAGGAATGCCATAGTAGCATCGATCGCTCTGGTTGAATGGGCTCTAGGATGGACAGGCAATGGTCGGTTTACCAACCAGTGAATATGGGTGATGCAGCCGGAGAGTCACCTGGAAATGGAAGCCTAGGAGAGGGCCTTCCCATGGTTCACAGGGCCAAAGTTCACAAAAAGTTGCGACGTCTTTTGAAAACTCTCTGTATGGTCCACATAGAACTTCAGCGCTCTAGCCACATCCAGCGAGTGCAAAGTCCTCTCAGCCGGCGTGTTGGGCAAAGTTTGTATACAGTACCCTCTGGGACCACTACACACAACTACAGGTGTAAGAAAAACCAACCTTTGGTATAAGTCTGTACCACACAGCTTTTGGTAGTGAGCTGAGTAGCCAGGCTTATCTCAAGAGAGAATGTGAGCTTGTAAGGGTGTTACACAAAGGTCTATAATTACAAGTATTCAGATAGACACTTATACTCAAGGTTTCTTGGTAAAACACTTCTTGATTTATTACAGTGAGTTAGAAAACATTCACTAAAAGGAGGCAATCAATATCACATGAAAATATACTACAGTACTTTACACCATCAGTTTGAGACATTTCAACTACTTTGAAGTAGGAGCAAAAAGGCATACGTTAATAAAACGAATAGTACAGTTACTCTAAAATAGTGCAAATAGTTTGAGTTCACCACAGGAGTTCATTCAATGCAATAGGTAGGCCAGAGTCAATGGACTAGTGTCTTGAATAGGTAAAAATGGTTCTGGCATTTAAATAGAAAATCTTTGCCACGGTTCTCTTAAGTAGTTCACGGAAGAAAGGTTCACATGTCGGGTCACAAGTTGTACGTACTTTCGCAGTGAGAGGTAAGTTCTCTCGGTCGGGTTTTCACAGTACCTTGTATTGAAGAAAAAGATGCAGCTGAAGACTTCTGTTCCTGGCAGTTCCTGCAGAACTCGCTGTTCCTGAGCCTCAGTCGTGGGGACAAGAGGGAGGATGTCGGGGGACTCCTGCACTGCACAGAAACTGGTCACAAAACTGTCTTAAAGCACACAAGCTGGTGTCCTTCTCCCTGGCTATTCGGTTTCCTGAAGCACGCTGAGGAAAATACAACCAGCTCCGAGAATGCTGTCCAGGTGGCTTATGAGTTGATTGGTCCCACCAATTCAAAGGTCCTTGAAGGGGCTTCTGTGTCGAGATGAACTTGGCAATTCGGACCTGCAGCAGGGCTTCACAGGGCAAACCAAGGATCCTTGAGTTGCCACCAGTCATCCTCTTCCAGCTCTTCTTCGGTTATTTCGTTCCAGTTGTTGACTCTGCTTTCCAGGCCAAGACACTCTCCTTTTAAACAGTTCTCTCCCTTTCATTCCAGCCTAGCTGTCACTCACTCAGCAGGGTGGCTGTCCTTGCCGGACAGTCAGCCAGCCAATCACGCCAGAGTGCATTTGGGTCTCCTAGGAGAACAAGCACAGGGCGTTTTGGGCACCTCACTCAATTCCTGCCCACTCCAGACACTCAGGCGCCAGAGGCAGTCTTTAGTCCTGAAGTCCACCAAAGGCATACGACCAAAGGGACCAAACCTAGATTGGCACACAGACAAACTCTAGAAGGATCTTTCCAAAACGAAATGCGAATAAAGACCGGGACCTGTTTAAACAAAGGGGGCTCAGACGCCATCTTGAAAAACATGGCTCCTGCGAATTAACGCTACCGGTGTCCGCGGTCGGGAAAAATCATGGTAGTTTGTTGTAAAACCACTGCCACCATCCTTTTCAATGGGAAAGGGTAGCATTTGACTGCTACATGAGTTTTTAAACACAGGGGATACTATGTAACCCCTCCAGCACTCTACAGTAAGATGGTGTGTGCTGGGTCTAGGAATTTGGAAAGACTAGTAAAGTCAATTTCACTTTACATTCTCTGGGAAACAGTAGTTCATCCCAGAGAAGGTATTTAAACCTTTGGGAAGTCTAAAAGACATCCCTGTGTCACTGCATTGAAGGTGCTGTGTAACACACATGAAAAGATGCCGCCTATGGAGTCATCTAAAACGCCATAATCAAAAGAACACAAGTGTAAAACACACATCAAAATACATGAAATAAGGGAATAAAGGCTCACACTCTTTCCAGGTAAAAAAAAATCAAGTCCTCAAAATACAGCAAAGTTGTTAGGGGTCTCTAAGGTGAACGGAAGGGAATAGTTTCTTACCTGTAACTCCATTTCTCCAGTATTGGTATCTTTCATGGATTCACATGCTTAGAATATTCCCAGTCGTCAGACTGGGACCCCTCGGTACACATATATAGCCTTTTTCAAAGGAAAAACTTTCGACACTTTTGTGTCCTATCTACGTCCTTCTCGGACCCGCCTACGCATGCTCCGCAGGCCGTGCTAGTATAAGAGGCACGCCCCCGCGGCTCCCTTTCAGATTTCGGCCCGTCCAAAGTAGGAAGGGTCAAATTTATCACATACATTACATACGGGAAGGTTGGCGGGCGCATGTTAATCCATGAAAGATACCAATGCTGTAAGAAACTATTCCCTTCTCCAGCATTGGATCTTTCATGGATTCACATGCTTAGAATAGATTGTATAGCACTAACGCTTGAGACGGCGGTGAGAATGTAATGTAACAATATATATCCTCACCCTACTACACAATGCATATCTCCCGTAGGGATAAGTTAAGTCATATAACATTGCCCACATAAAGTATATCGCCCTTAAGAGGGTAGATAACCGAATCTCCACAGGGAAGAGCTTACCTTACTGAAACAAATGGCGCAGGACAGCTCTTCCCATCTGCACCTCGTCTGAATGCTGCCTGGCAAGACAGTAGTGGCGGGTAAACGTGTGGGGCACTGACCATGCCGCCGCTTGGCATATGTCCGTCAGCGGAATCCCAGCCCATAACGCTGTTGAGGAGGACATCGACCTTGTAGAATGAGCTCTAGGATGTCCTTGCAGTGGCCTTAGAGTGACAAAAAGCAATCGTCGACGAGACCCATCTAGCCAGTCCCTGTTTAGAGATTGCTTTTCCTCTCGTCGACGGACAATATGCGACGAACAGTTGCCGAGTAGCCCTGATGTCTTGTCTACGATGTAGGTAACATTTCAGGGCCCTCTTAACGTCCAGGGTATGAAGAGTTTTTTCTGCTGCCGATGATGGAGTGGCGAAGAAAGTAGGCAGAACCACGGATGAGTGTTTGTGGTATACCGTCGGAACCTTCGGGACGAACATAGGGTTAGTTGCCAGAACTACCTTGTCCTTAAAGAATCTTAGGTAGGGCGGGTCCACGACCAGCGCTTGTAGTTCCGTCTGGCTGATGTGATAGCTATCAGGAATGCCAACTTCCACGAAATGAATTTTATGTCGGACGTGGCCATAGGCTCGAAAGGCGGTTTCATCAAGCCTGCCAACACTGTGTTGAGGCTCCACGTCGGGGGAAAACGTTTCACCGGGGGAAAGGCTCGAAATAAACCCCGCATGAAGTGTTTTACCAGTCTGTCACTGAATAGAGGAGACGACTGCCTCTTCCTTGTGAACCTCGAGATGGCTGCCAGGTGTACCTTTATCGACGAGGGGGACAATCCCTTTTCTGCCAAGAGGAGCAGGTAAGGTAGAACTTGTTCCGGCGTCACCAACAATGGTTGTAGGCCCCGTTGTCCTCTACACCATTCACAGAATCTCCGCCACTTATAGGAGTAAGATTTGTTAGTAGAAGGGGCTCTAGCCATCTGTAGAATTTTTTGGCAATCCTCTGAAATGTCTAAGGCGCCGAACTCCGAGAAGTCAGGAGCCAGGACGTAAGGTTGAGACTGTCCGGGTCGTGATGCCACACCGTGCCTCTGTCCCTGGATAGAAGGTACGGGACTTTCGGAAACGCTATGGGATGTTCCAGCGATAGATGGAGGAGGTCTGAGAACCACGGTTGCCTCGGCCAGTATGGTGTCACTAGAATCACCCGGCAATTGTATCTGCGTATCCACTGTATTGTTTTCCGTATGAGGGGAAACGGGGGGAAAGCAGAGGAACATGTCCGTCCATGGGAAGGAGAACGCCTCCCCCACCGATCCCTCTTGGGGCCATCTGCTTGCAAATTGCTCGCATTTCTTGTTGTCTTTGGTCGCTAAGGCGTCCAGAGGGGGGTGACCCCATTTCTCGAACACTTTCCTCAAGTGACCCATGTCCACTTCCCACTCGTGTATCTGGGCCATGCTTCTGCTGAGGGAGTCGGCTTGGCCGTTCCTCTCTACTGGAAGGTGATGAGCCACGAGGGAAATTTCGTGTTTCGATGCCCAATAGCATGTTTTCTGGGCTTCTATGGAAAGAGTCCTCGATCGTGTCCCCCCTCGTTTCCTCAGATAAAACATTGCTGTTGTATTGTCGGTCAGTATTCGCACTCGCGAACACTTGATGTGTGGTAGGAACGCCTTCAAAGCCCATCGTACCGCTCTGAGTTCTAGTACGTTTATGTGTAGGAGTGACTCCGTTGGAGACCAGCGACCTTGCGTTTGGAGAGCACCCATGTGCGCTCCCCATCCGGTTAGGGACGCATCTGTAACTATGGTGCTCTGAAACTCCGGCTCCTGTAGGGGCACACCGTTGCTCAGATTGTGGGAACTCTGCCACCACTGGAGGGTCCGACGTAGCTTGTCGTCGTCAACGGTTATCCTGTCCGACCACGATCCCTGAGCCTGTGTCCATCGGTCCGCGAGGAATTCTTGGACTGGCCTCATGAATAGTCGACAGTTTCTCACCAGATGGATGCAGGATGCCATGGCCCCCAGGACCGAAAGATACTTTCTCACTGGGATCCTGGTGTTCCGCCGTAGCCGGGCCGCTTGTTGAATGAGTCTTGAGGTCCTGTCGAGGGAAGGTTTCACCAGCCCTAACTGAGTCTCGAACTGTGCCCCCAAGAATACCAGCGTTCTCGATGGCCGCAGAGAGGATTTCTCAAAGTTTATGGCGAATCCTAGTCGTTGTAGAAGCTGCCTGTGGCTTGCAGACTTGTGTTGGTCGACGCTGGGGAGGATCCCCTTACCAGCGAGTCGTCGAGGTATGGGTATACATGGTGGCTTTGCTTCCTTAGCCAGGCAGCCACTGGAGCCAGGCATTTTGTGAAACGTTCTGGGGGAGGTCTTGAGCCCGAAAGGAAGAACCGTGAATTGGTAGTGAGTTCGCCCTATTACAAAACGTAGGAATTTCCTGTGTTTCCGACACATTGGAATATGGAAATACGCGTCCTGTAAATCCAGGGACGCCAGGAAATCTCCCTTTTGAACTGCGCGGATCACTTCCTGCAGAGTGAGCATCTTGAATTTTAGGCTCTTTAAGGACTTGTTGAGATCGCGTAAGTCTAGAATGGGACGCCATTTGCCGTTCGGCTTTTTTACGACGAAGTATCTTGAGTAGACTCCTTGACCTCTCTGTGATGTTGGAACTAATTCTATCACGCCCTTCGCTAACATGAGTGTAACCTCTTGTTGCAGTACCTTCATATGGGACTGAGCGGTGAACGCAGGTGGAATTTGCGGAGGGTTGTGTTTGAATTGCAGAGAGTGTCCGTTTCTTATGGTGTCTAACACCCATTGGTCCGTCGTTATCCTTTCCCATTCGTCGACATATGCTGAGACTCCTCCCCCCCAGAACGGCGCGTGGTATGTCACTGCTGATCTTTATTTTGCTTGTCTCTCGACGACGATGGGTATGATGGTCGTTTTCTGGAAGACTGGAAGTTTCGTCGACGGTTAGCCGATTGTGAGGCACGTCGGTATCCCTGGGAGGGGTAAGCCGATCTGGCAAAGGATCTGTCTCCAGAAGAGAATCTCGAATTACCTGAAGCCCCTTTAAAGGGACGAAAAGACTTGTAACTTCTGCCACTCTGGAGGGCACCCAATGAACGTGCCGTGTCCAAATCTTCTTTCATCCCTTTTAGGGCCTTGTCCACCTTCTCGCCGAAAAGAAGGTCTCCCTCAAAGGGCATATCTAAGACATTGTATTGCACCTCTGGCCTAAAGTAGGTACACTTAAGCCATGACTGTCGACGCAATACCACCCCATTGTTGACTTGCTTGAAGCCTGACTCAGCGAGATCCACCGCAATGTTTATTGCGTGATTTGAGGCTTCCTCACCCTCTCGGACCAGTAGCATCGCCGCCTTCCTCTGTTCTTCTGGAAGATGATCAAGCATCGGAGCTAATCTGTGCCACATCTCCCTATCGTATCTGGCCACAATTGCCAGAGAGTTTGCGGCCTTTACTGTGGTCGCTCCCACGGAGAGCACTTTCTTGCCAAAGGCATCTTGGCGTCTGGCCTCGTTCTCAGGAGTCGTCGTGCACTTGTGCTGTGCCTTTGCCTTCCTCGCTGCTGCCGCCGACACCACCGAGTCCGGTGTTGGTTGGGAGGATAAACACTTGGGGGTAGACTCTGGAGCCTTAAACTTTT
Source organism: Ambystoma mexicanum (assembly GCF_040938575.1). Classification (NCBI taxonomy): domain Eukaryota; kingdom Metazoa; phylum Chordata; class Amphibia; order Caudata; family Ambystomatidae; genus Ambystoma; species Ambystoma mexicanum. The sequence continues at coordinate 992,124,362 of NC_090921.1, forward strand.
TTTCTAGGCGTCCTTTCACTGCTGGTTCTGAGAATGGGTGTCTCATTGTCTGCAACCCCTCTTTCCATACATGGTCCAGTATTGGTATCAAGAACACCGACCTCCTTCTCTTGCCCATGTGGTCGAACAAAAAACAATCCTTTTTCTGTTCTTCTTGGGACAGACCAAATTCTTTGCATGCCTTCTCCATCATAGAATGGAATGACGCGATGTCGTCCGGAGGGGACGGGTGAGCTGGGCTTCTGGGGTTTTCCAACTCCGCCTCTGACTCCCAGGTAGGATCCCTGGAGGGGGATAATGAGATATCCGACATGGCCCCCCCTGTCGGACTCCGAATCTGGCAGCTCACCTTCCTCCTGTGCCAGTGTTGAGATTGGCGTGCGTGGGTGCGTCGGTTGACGGACGGGCCCGGCTCGTCGACGAGCGACTGTGGCAGGCTTGCCTGGGGTAGTCGCTGGTCCAACGACTGCAACAAGGACTGAAGCGTGGACAGAATATCCAACGACAAAACCGATTGAGGATGGAGGAGAGGGGCAGATACCGGTGTAACGGAGGCCCTCGTCGACGACTTGTCAGCCGCTCGTAGCCCTAGGTCTGCTGGGCCAGCAACTCTCTCGTGCTCGTCCTCCGAGGACAGCAACATAGCTTGTTCTTGTAGCAAAGGCTCCGGGGGGGTCGGGTCAAAGACTTCAGGCCTCCAGGCCTCCTGTAGGATCCCCGTCGACGACGCCATTGTCGACGGGACGGTGGATGCCCCCTGTGCAAGTGGTAGGGAGGGGGTCGATGACTGGACCGACGACGAAGACTTTGCAGGTGGTTTTGGCGGTCCCGCCTTCTCCACACTGTGTCCGCTTTTACTCGACTCTCGATCGATCTGTGATGATCGCCAGAGGAGGATTTCCTTTCCTTCTCATGCTTTTTTGATGAGGATGATTTCTTTGCCGAGGAGTTTCTAGTGGAGTGACTTCCAGATGACTCTTTTTCCGACGGTCTAGATTTCTTCGCCAGCGGTTCCGACGAGGCGCGATGTTTTCGCCGACTGTGTGGAGCCCACCTCCGAGGGGGGGTATGCCCCCGCTCCATCATTCAGCCATGCCACCAGGCGTCGGTTCCGGTCTTTGAGGGTTTTTTGAGAAAACCCCTTGAATATGTCGCAGGTATCCGCCGAATGGTGAGGGTGGAGGCAATATATGCAGTCCATATGTCCGTCCCCCTCGTAAACCTTTTTTAAGCCGCATATCGCGCATGGACGGAACAGCGCTTTAGCTGACACAGAGGACATTATTACTCGAAATCCAATGACGCAACCTAGTACAAAACAGTAGGACAACACAAGGAGATCCCACTACTTTGGAGACGGTTGAAATCTGAAGGGGAGCCGCGGGGGCGGGCCTCTTATACTAGCACGGCCTGCGGAGCATGCGTAGGCGGGTCCTAGAAGTACGTAGATAGGACACAAAAGTGTCGAAAGTTTTTCCTTTGAAAAAGGCTATATATGTGTACCGAGGGGTCCCAGTCTGATGACGGGGAATATTCTAAGCATGTGAATCCATGAAAGATCCAATGCTGGAGAATTTGCATTTATTAGAGTTCTCCCCAACATGTGTAGTGGTCCCATAGGGTACTGCATACAAATTTTGCCTAACAGGGAGCGATTTTAAACCAAAGCTCCCTGTAGTAGCGCACCAGTAGGGCACTGGCCGCCTTGATGGTCGTCGGCGCTGATGTGATGTCGCCCTATGCCGTCCAACTTCTTCCCCTTTGGTTCCCAGGGGAAGGAGGCCATTGATGCGGAAGTGCCAGAAGAAGATTTCTTCCTCGCTGCCATCGAGACCACCGAATCCGGGGGAAGGCTGGGACCTCAAACACTTGGTTGCAGAGTCCAGCATGCTGCAATTCTTTTTGTAACGGTCCCTCTTTGCCGGGGCCGAGGACTGGTTCTTCATAAGGGACAGTCCCTGGTCCCAAATCTCGTCCAACAGCGGGATCGACAGCAGTCTTCCTTTTGGCCTCGCAGCATTGGTACAGGAAATCCTCTTTCTTCTTTTCCTCGGGGGTCAGTTGAAACAGGTCCGAGGTCCTAGAGATCATGGCATGGAACGAGCCTATCTTGTCGGGCAGTAAGGCTCTGGGCAGTGGAGACAGGAGGTCCCCTAAACGGTCGTCGTTGCCCGTGTCCATCTTCGCCGTGTCTGTAGCCTCCCTCGGTGGAAGGGGGGGGTCAGGGGGTGAAGGGCGATAAGGCGGTAGAGGGTGACCTCTCCTCTTCTTGGCAGGGGGCGCGCCTGATGGTCCTGGTAACGCGGGATCTTCCGTCGGCGGAGGGGCATCCTCGTCCGAATCTCCGAGCACAAGGTATGAAGTGCCTGGAGAATGTTCACTGAAATGTCAGCTGGGGGTTGAGGCGGTTGCTGAGGTGGCGGGAGTGGGAGCGACAGAGGCAGCGGTGTAGGGTTCTCCAAATTCTCCATGCTCTGCTGCTTTTTGTGGCCACTCTCGACGTCTCCCTCGTCGGGTTCCTTCCCGTAAGACTTCGCCCCGACGAACTTTTCCAAAATGGTCAGGAGAGTAGAAAGCTCCTCGGAGGAAGAGAAGTCTGTGCCCTGCAGGACTACTGTGCCCCCCCGTCCCCTTCTCTGTAACCAAGGGAGACGGTTTCGGGGAGATGATGGGCATCGCCTTCTCCTGCGTCTTCTCCATGAGCTGAAAAGACTATTCCCAACTGTCAGGCAGGGAAACACTCGCCTTGGGAGCCGCACCCTGCGAACCCGCGGCCTTCGCTAGGGACGCCACCACTCTGTCAATGGAAGGCTTCGCCGGGTGAATCTGGGCCTGCATGACATTGGTTGAGATTGAGGCCTTCACAGTGGGGGGAGGGTCAGCGCCCCTCTCCCCCCTTGGCCTTCACAGACTGGCCCGTCCGGGGCTTCTCCAGAAGCTTACCCGGGTGGTCACACTTCCTCTTCTTTGACGAACCTGAGCGTTGGCTCGTGGTTGAAGGTGCTGGAGACACTGAGATCGCCCTGGCCACCGGGGAGCCCATCGCAACAGCGCTACCGGTGCCCGTGGACTTGCAGTGTTTAGCCTTATGTTGGGCCCCCCGTCACCAGAGCGCCCTCACAGGTCTTAGAAGACTGCTTAGTTTTCCTCTTGTGGCTGGGGGAGGCATGCTGCCGGGACTCGCCCGTAGCAGGGGCCTTGGCCTGGAGCCACTCAGACGCATGTGCCGATCCTTCACGGTGAAGGGCCCATCTCCTTGCAAAACGCACAGTCCTTCTCCAAGTGCATTTGGTCCGAATGCAGGCAATAGAGGCACAGGGAATGCCCATCGTCCAAGTAGATGTTCCATAGGCCATATCCTGGGCAAACCCTGAACAGAGGCGTCGAGTCCACCTTTTCCGCCGCCATATCCACCCGGAGTAGGCCCCGAAGAATCCTCTGGAATCTTAATGCGACGTAATTCAGCCCTTGAGGGGCGCTGGAAAAAACAAAAATGGGTCCCTGTTAATCAGATTATGGCTTGATGGAGCTTGAGGCTCGATTCACCGAAAAATAGAGTAAAACTCTGGGAAAAAAGCACAAAACGCAGTAAAAAGCCAGAGAGCCAATCACGAGGACTCCCACCACTCAAATGTGCGGTAAAAATCTGAAGATGGCTGCCAGAGGAGAGGCTTAGGTAGAGGGCAGTCATTGGCTGGGGGCAGTATGACCCAGAGACCAGTGATTGGTTGTTAGGAGAAAGACCGTTCAGAAGTGAAACAAACTGATTTTTTTCTTTACTGAGGATTCCCAGCCTGACGGGGAATATTCATGAGCATGTGAATCCATGCCAGACCCCATGCTGGAGAAGTGTGGTGCACCGCTTCCGGAGATGTCGCCCTGACGAGCCAGTCGTCGAGGTATGGGTAGATGTGGGGGCCTGGAGTCCTTAGGAGGGCCGCCACTGTATTCATCAGCCCTGGTAAAGACCCTGGGGGCCGAGTTGAGATCGAAAGGGAGCACCTTGTATTGGAAATAGTAGCCCATGATCCTGAATCGTAGAAATGAACGATGAGGCTGCCGGATCGGGACATGTAGGTACGCATCCTTCAGTTTCAGGGAGCACATCCAGTCTCCCTTGCACAATGTCTCTGCTATTAGAGCTGGCGTTACCATCTTGAATTTTTGAAGAGGTAGGGAGAGGGTGGTAAGGTCCAGCACAACTCTCAGGCCCGCCTGGTTGTTCTTCTGAATGGCGAAAATCCTGGAGTAGAAGCCCAAGCCTCGCTGGGAGGCTGGGACTTCCTCCACTGCCTGGCTCTCGACGAGCGACCGGATCACCGCCAAAAGAGTTGCTGTCCCAATCTGTGGGAGTGGAGGGAAGAGGCTGTTATGGGTAGGCGGGACCCCCGTGGATCCTACAGAGAGGATCCAGAGGTCCTCGAAATTCTGGCGCCAGAAATGTGCACGGAGAGCAAGCCTGCCCCCCACTGGGGACACCTGGACCCGAAAGGGCATGTCATGCCTTCTTTCCCTCTGAGGCTGTTGTGGAGGAGGGGGACTGGAAAAAGCCCTTACCCCACCCTCTTTTGTTGTCTGCACCGATGTTTGGTCAGAGATTGGTCCTGTTGCCTGGACCTCTGCTCTTGGAAGCTGCAGAACCCTCCGTATGTACGCCCCTTGTCCGAGCGCTGCTGTGACTAGGTGTACGTTTTGGGCGTGGTCTTTGTAAGGATGGATAAAGTCTTGGCCGGTTGTGAGTGGTTTTTCTTTTTGTCCAGCTCCTCGTCCGTAGTGGAGTGGAAGAGGTCACCCCCTTCGAATGGCGGGCTAAGATGCGTTCCTAGACATCCAGGCTGAATTTAGTAGCACGCAGCCAGGCTGTTCTCCTCATGTCCGTGGCGATGCAGATGGCCCGGCCAGAGGTGTCAATGTGGGCCCTCGGTGGACTCCATGAGGTCTTGTGCCACCATCTTGGCCTCTGATTGGCTCTGCGCCGGAAGCTCTGGGAGGAAATCCACAATTTCCTGTAACAGCCTCTGCTTAACGGCTGCCAGCATGGCTTGACGAAGATGCAAGGAAGCGTTGGAATACAGCTTCTTCCTGTACGCCTCCAAGATATTCTCCTCCTTGCCTAGCAGCGCCGCAGACGAGGAGGCAGAGGAAGACTGAGGCTTGACGTATAGTGATGCCGCAGCGATCACTGAGGAGTGTGGTTGAGGATGGGCGAGAGGAAGAGTGTATCCCACTCCATCTGCCTGTACTTGGTGTCCAGGCGTCGATGGACCGGCTGGACCGAGTGGGGCTCGAGCCAACCCTTTTTGGCCAAGGCGACAATGTCCTTCTGCATCGGGATCCCCGCTCTAGCTGTGGGACTTAGCGTGAGGACCCCCTCCGCTGGTTTCTCGACCTCGGGTTGAGGAAGGCCCAAGTACTCTGCCAGCCCTACAAGATGTTCGTGGAAGGCCTTGGCTGATGAGTGTGTCGGGGTCCTCTTCCTCATCTGTGTCCACCTGGGGGTCTGGTTGGTCCAGCACCCGTGGTAGAGTGCTGGGAGCCCCAGGTTGAGGTGTGGGCGCTGGTACGGAACTGCCTGCACTATCGGTTGGGGGGCCGGAGCAGGCGGCGGAGGCTGTGCAGGGGCAGGGGCGCCGGTACAGGGGCCTGTGGCACCGGAGCCATTGGCTGGACCACATCCCTGATGGCGTCTCAGAGGATGACCCCCATCCAAGGATATTTCACAAGCCCAAGGAACCTTTCAAAGAACCTGTCCTCACAGGCCGGAGGGGTGGAAAGCGAAATTGACGGGGAAGCAGGTGGCTGCTGGAGCCGTTGCATGTCCTGCCCATACGGACGCAGCGGGAACCTGCCCTGCACAAATGAAGGAAAGGCTGTAGGCCACGTACCTGGTTGACACCAGTGCCACCTTGACACTCGTTCCTTCACCTGCTCCCTTCCTTGGTGCGGCATCGGACGGGCATCCCTACTGTCTGGCACAGCGGCCAACTTGTCGAGCCGCCTTCCACGTGCCCAGCCTCGTCCAGGATCATGAGGCCTACCCAGCTCCTCAGGCCGTAACCTGGTAGGCGTTCCACCCTCGGCGGATACGCCGGTAGAGCTGCGTTTAGGCACCCCCGGGACATGTTGCCGGTACTAGGATGTGGTCTCTCGGTTGAAGACCCAGTAAAAGAACCTTCCGGTCCCTCAGCACTGTCACCAGGAGGATCCACAGATCCCTCAGCCGGCCGGTAGCTGAAGTAGCCTCGGTACTCGTGCTGGTATGAGAACCTGAGCGATCTCTCCCATCGGGCGTGTCCTTGCGAAGGAGTCGCCCTTGTGGGGTGCACTGGAAAAGAGCGGCCCTACTTTGGGCCTGGAACGATGATAGACTAAGTCCTTCAGGTCCTCTAGAGTCGATCTCTGGAAGAGCTCCATCCACCTGGCTAGTCTGTTCTTCAGAGACCTCGAAAAAGTGTGTCGCACACGGTACAAGCTTGCAAGCTGTGGTCTGGGCCAAGGCAAGGTAGGCAGAGGGCTTGGGGGTCTGAAGTTGGAAAGAGCCCATCTGGGATGGACACCTGCTGAACCCTGTAGAAGTCCACAAGCGCTGGCGAGGAGCACGACGCCTGAGGACCGAGTACCTGAATGATAAAAAGACAAAAGGACAGAAGAAAATAAGTATCTGTGCATGGAATTACATGGCCGAAGCCAAACCCAAGAGCGCTAGTGAATTTGGCCTGTTCCTGTCGGCACAGAAAAGAGAACTGGGGTGTGGCGCTGGAGGGCGAAGTCAGGGAAGCACATGCTCCGAGCTGCACCCCTGCGCAGCTTTACATTTTCAGGGTAAGAAGGTTTTTTTCTGCTGAAAAAGGTTCTGTCTCCCCGTCCCTAGGCAGAGACGCCCATGTAGTATGGAGGAAAGGGGACGGGACGCAAGAGTATCCTGGAATAAAAGCCCAAGTCTCGCTGGGAGGTTGGGACTTCTTCCACAGCCTGGCTCTCGATGAGCGACTGGATCTCCGGCAACAGAGTTGCTGTACCAATCTGTGGGGGAGGAGAGGAAGGTACCGATAGGTGGTACCATGTGGAGACTACGGAGAGGATCCAGGGACCTGAAAAAATTATCCTGCCAAAATATCACATGAAAGGCAAGCCTGCACCCCCACCGGAGACACGTGGACCCAAAGGGGCGTGTCATGCCTTCTTTCCCTTTGAGGCTGTTGTGGAGGAGGATGATTGGAAAAAAACCTGGTCCCCCCACACCCCCAGACACCTACTTTTGTTGTTTCCTCCGGTGCTTTGACCTTCGTTCTTGAAAGCCCGGGAACCCGCCAAAGGCCTGCCCCTTGACAGAGCATTGCTGTGACTGGGTATAGGCCTTGGGTGTGGCCTTCGTAAAAATAGATAAAGACTACGCCGTTTGCAAGCTGTTCCATCTAATTCTTCATCGTGGTGAAGTGAAAGGGGTCACTACCCTCGAATGGAAGGTCCAATATGCGTTCCTGGACGTTGCGTTTAAACTTAGTAGCCCTGAGACAGGCAGTTTTTTTTTTTTAAATTTAAAATTGTATTTAGTTTTACAAAAGAAAACTATTACAACATTGTGAGTTTCATGACCAATGAAAAAGAAACAGCAATTTATAAATACAATCATTATTAAGAACCAAATTCATTTTTGCTTTTCTCTTATTCTTGAGTTTCTTAAAAAAAACATTTGATAGATTGTTAAAGTAGAATTCATCAGCCAACAATTTTAGTGAGTTGATTTTTCTTCTCAATTAATGCTTTAAGATCAGACCTAACTCGTAGGTGGAAATTTTGTAAAACATCAATAATTACATTCATTGTGTGATTATTAAACAGTGTTTCAGTCCCCAGTATATAGTGGTTCATTTACAATTAATAGTGCATTTTTGATTTTCCCCAAGATACGTACTAACGATATTTTGAGAGCCATGCTCCCACCATACATACATCTTTCCCAAAAGGAAGATCGAGAAGTCTATCTTTCGGAGCATAAATCCCCAATAATTATTTCTGTCGTTTTAAAAAAAAAAAACAATCAACCACAAGATGTTTCAGGATTTTAGCTGCTCCACAATCACAAAATTGACAGTTCACTAACGTAAGTACACAATCATTGTTACTCCAAGGATTCTCTCAAGTGTGTGACACTGGTTCAATTTAAACCTCATGTATACTTCACGTATCTTTCTTGATGGACATTGCGATATATAAGGCGATCTAAGCTCTCTTCCTTGGTCTTTTCGCATATTCCAGATATGACATATAAGTATTATTACAATCCAGAGTTGCAGACCAATCACGGTCGTATACATTTTGCTTGACTTTTGGGAGATGCATAACAAGGTCAGAGTGCATTCAGAATCATCTAAAATGGTTTTCATTTCAGTATCATATTTATTCGGGCATTTAAGTTTGCGAGAATCAAGTAACCCATTTAGATCAAAGTAGAGGAAATTTTGATAGGGAACCTTGATATCTGCATATCTTGAAAGTTTCCGCCATGACCATCTAGCCGCTAAAGATAAGCCAATTTCGTGTCTAATGATTGAATTTGGGACGGATGAAGATAGTCCCAAGGTGCTTTTCCATAGGTTGCCCTGTATTTGGTTTAGGATTCCACCTATGTCCAAATGACACATATCCAATCCATATAGAAGGATTGGTTCCACTTTCAACAAGTAGAACTCAATTGGCGGTATCAAGAAGAACTCGCAAGTTGTTTGAATTAACACCATCATTGATACCAATGGACGCACCATCATCTTTAAGTATGATCGCCAAAACCTTTTGGAGTATTGTTCGTTTAAAGGATAACCAAGATAGCGAATTGAACTAGCACATTCCATTTAGTTTCCATTCAATTGCCAAGTGTATGATTTTATTTTATTGCGAAAGATGACAATTTGTGATTTGGAAGAATTAGGTAACAGGTTATGTGATGCGGCAAATTTTGAGAATTGATTCAGTTTTAATTGTAGCCCACTGGGGGTACGACCAATAAATACGATGTCAACAGCAAAACATAGCCATGACATTTTTAAATCCCCTAGTTTTACAGGATACATGCCAGTCACATTGCATAGCCGATCCATATCGCAAAGATATAAATTAAACAGTGTGGCGGCAAAATTGCATCCTTGTTTGACGCCAGTTTCGGTGTCAATAGGAATTGTAAGAGCACCATCATTGGTGATCATTATTTGAAAAGTTGTGCAATTGTCCATAGTACTTCTCTTAGAACTGTGTCAAATGCACTACTTTAATCTAATGCCGCCATATATACAGCTCCTGTATCAGCTATTTTAGTTTGTGGAAAAATGTGTGAGATGATAAGTGCATTTAGCGAAGTACCTATATACTTGCGGAAACCAGTTTGAAATTTAGAATTAATGTTCGTTGATTCTATAAAATTTTGTAGACGCTGCAATAGAATGATGGAAAAAACTTTCTGAAGCATCCATAAGTGCGATAGGTCTAAAATTGGAAGGTAATTCTGGGTTCCCTTTCTTATATATTGGAATAATGATGGCGTTTAGCCATGAACTCGGGATTATATTGGTCGCCAAGATGTATGAGAATTTGGTGTAGAGAATGGCACCCCAAAAGTAGGGGTCATCTTTTAAGATACAGGCAGGCAATACATCAGGCCCAGCCGCCTTTGAAGGGTTGAGTGATTTGATTGCATTAACAATTTCCTTCATCGAAAAAAGTATACATTCATTGCATTTGTAGTGAGTTATTCCAGAATCAAAGTGTTGGAATTGTAGGGTAGACTGTACTTGTTTTTGATATAATCTAGCCATATAGATGCTGCTATCGGAGACCCTAAATCGTGCGCCGCAACCCTTTTATTATTCAATATTGCCCAAATACTTCTAGTATTATTTGTGATGATGTACTTCATCATTTTTTGATTAGCAAGAAGTTTTACATTCATTTTTGTAATTTTTAGCATGCAACTTTTCAGTTTAATCACATTTTTAGCTTCGTAGTAATTAACATTATTCAATAGTCGTCGACTTAATGCTCTTAACAGTCGATTTTTTTCTCTTAATCTTGGCGATTTCCAGATTATGTCCCCTAGAGACAGTTGACTTGTGAAGTGCCGCTCTTTACGTAAGGTATTCTGTATGCTCTTTTATTATGAGTATTCCATTCTTTTCTCATAGGAGCATTAATGAACAAGTCTTGAGTGTGAGTCACCCGAATTACGTCTCTTTGTACCAGATAAGATAGTTCTCTACACATTTTCGGATGCCAACCAACCGAGGTCTGCGCACGATGAAGGGTCACCAATCCCAGGGCGGCATGTTTAAGATTGCCAAGTCACATCTTATTCTAATGCTGATTGGGCTGTGATCACTCTGTGTATCAATAATTGACATTTTTAACCATAGTGATTAAAGCGGTAGAAACAAAAAAGTAGTCTATGTATGAGGTTCGAAGCCCCCTCGACCAAGTCCCTCTATGAGGACCCGCTTCATAGTCTACCAATTGTATGTTCCATTCCTTAAAATAGGCTACCCAACGCTTCCCCATGGTTAATGTAGAGCCAGTGGAAGAATTACGTTTGTTTTTTTGATCAAACATAGGTGAGCATACAGCATTAAAGTCACCCCCAATAACAATCACGTAATTCGGAATTTTCGAACCATAGCCTCTTCGAGTAGGTCATCCATGATGTCAAATGCATCCTCTCTGGAGGAATTTCCAGAGTTAAAATAAACACAAACAACTAGAAACACACAAGTCGTCAAACCAATGGGGAGAAACTTGATTGCCAACATGCCATATTTCGAGTAAACAACCTTAGATTTGTGATTAATGGCACTGTTAACAAGTATAGCGATCCACCCGTACGGGCGACCAGTTTGACTCTTTCCTGCCGTCATGCAAAAGTTTGAGAAACCTTCAATGTTGAGCTCATCAACACAATTTCCTGTAGTAGGGAAATCATTGGTGAGCCCATTTTTATATAACTTGATGACCAGTGCTCTAAATTCTCTTTCCCACCACTATTCCAAGACAAAATTTTAAGACCCTGTAGATTAGAGTCTATCAGCACAGGTCTATGATTTGTTTTGTTTATTTGAGAATTAGAGGATGGAGGTCACTAGAGGGGCCAACCATGTAAGGTTAGAAGTTGCCCCTACCAATTCTGAAATTTTAGATATAAGTTCAGCAGTTTGGGCAGGGACGGCCTGTCGATTGGTTAATGATGCACCGATTTCTTCACCTGGTTTGTAGGCTTCATTAGGAATTCGTCTGCCTCCTCAACAGTCCTAAACAAGCGTAATGTTAGGCCACGGGATTCGAAGTCATCCCTGTGTTCCCACAATAACCTGAGTTTTATTGCAGATTGTGGAGCACAGATCATTCTTAGGTCGTTGTGATTTGCCAACCTCAGCCACTCAATATCGTCTGAGTGAAGGGTCCTCAATTGAGAACTGTCCTTAAAAATGTTAAACAGGAATGATCTATTCAGTCTCTGTTTACCATTTATAGCCTGATCACTAGACCAGCCCAAAAAATACCTTGCGTCTCTGTTGAATGAATATGCAGTTTCATCTTGTTCAGAACGGTCTCGGGAAAGGGACTTCCTGTCTTTGGTATCCTTAGCACTTTCCGCTCCATTTCCCTCTGAGTTAAATTCCCCTCACACTCGTTTATATTTGGGTTTTCAGGAAGTGTGCTTTGGATTTCATTAGTAACTGGTGGTGCAAAGTTAGTAGTATTACTTGTGGGTTTAGGTTTAGCATTTGGATGGCAAATTTATTTTGTTTGGGCACTGTACCCATATTCAATACCTGAGTTCGTTCTTTCTCCAAGCCCTTTAAAGTGGTGGATAGAAGGTCGATAGGGGACCTTGTGTCGAGGGTCCTGTATTCACTTTGTCACCCTCACCCTGACCATCTCGGGATTCCCTCTTGTTGTTGACCTTTTTTTGTTTCATATTGTGTACGAGTAGGTGGGACCACATTTAATACAGCCTTGGATTAGTCATTCAGTTGGGTCAAGTCTATCCTTGGCTCACTTGTGGATCCCATAGATGAATTAGGTGAAAGATCTATAGTTCGATCATCTTCATTTTTCTCAATTTTTTTTTGTTGTTGTTTTTCTTAGATTTTTTGTTGTCCAAGATTACTTGTGCGCTACTGTTCTTTTTTTATTTTAGTTTCTCTTTTTATGGCCCTGACATGTGCACGCTTCATTTTTCGAGACAGATAAATTGTCTGTTTACTTTCTGAGTCATTAGCCTCACACTCACTGTTCGCTGCTTAATCTTTTTCTCTCAATTTGCCCAAGTTAGCAGCGATTAGAGAATCACATCTTATTTGTTCTGCTTCGGCTTCGTTAATAACATTCACTAGTGGAGAAGGACTATTAGGTGGTACCTCCTTTGAAATTGTCATCGAGCCAATTGCATTGACAAAATCACTTAGTCTCCTCCCACCATATTTCAGTTTCAAGCGCTGTCTTGTTAGAAAACAAAATAGATCGTCCAGTTTCCGTGAATTTTCCTCGACTTCAGCCATTAAGTGAGTTGTTGCTAAAGGCTCTTTCGGAGGACAAGCCTCGTTTGAACCTTCCGCAACAGCTCTGGCATAAGTATGTGAGTCAGAAGTCGTTGCTTGAGCAGGATCAATTGTTTGAGTAAATGGATTCCTGCGCATCTGTTCAGTGGAAGTGAGTGTTTTTAATAGACATGCATCAACAAGACCCTGTCTTTCTGTTTGTGTCAACAAGATGCCCTTAATTTTCGAGACCTTGTTAGATAAGGCCATCATTTCGTTTAAGGAGTTGATGTGCATATGGGTTAGATCGTGGCCCTTATCCAATAAGTTTAATAAAGATGAAATCACTGGAAGGTTTGATAAATCTTCATCTTTTTTTACCCAAGAACTTGGGTTCTGCAGTTTTATCTGAGTAAGAGTACACCCATTCCTCACGACAGGTGTCTTCGTCAAAGATTTTGTTCACAAGTTGGTTAGGTTCAGAATTTGTCCCTTTGCCAATTTTTGCTTTGTTGGTTATGGGGGAACTACACGAGGGTCTCATTGCTATTTCACGATGATAATTATCAGACCCACCAAAAGAATGCATAGAATGACCCTCTTGTATGTTATGCAGACATTCTTTCTACTTCAGATGGTAAAAATACAACCGGTGAGTAAGGGGTAAGACATTCTGCAATGTTTTTCCCATTCGCTAACAAGTGCAGGTGCCATAAAGGATACGTCCGAAATGATGTTTGGTAACACAGATTGACCATCAGTGTGATTTAGAGCTTTCTGGATGCTATGTGTCTCTATTTGTATTGTTGCAGTGTTCGTTTTTTTTTGTCAATAACATTGTTTTCATCTGCGTCATCAACTGAGTCATTTGGCATGCAAAAAGGGGGTTGCTCCTTTGTGGCATCATTGGGTTCAGTAGCCAGTGATTGCATGCTGTATGGGATATTGTTTGTGTCGGTGGTACGATCATCATACACCGATACTTGTAATGCAATGAGGTTCGGTTCTACACCAGATTCATGTAATAACACAGGGTTTGTTGCATTTAACCCTGTGTGTGTTCCCTTTGGCAAGACTTTTGCCGCTGCGAAAACTACCCACCATTTTGCTTTATAATTACTTGAAGAGATGAGTTATTAGTTGTTTGGTATTCCAGTGTCCCCCAATTACCTTAAAGGGATGCATCTAAGATGCCCAATTCAAAAGAACCTAATGCAAGAATATCCAAAACAATCAGTGTAATTAGACGTTCAAATACAGAAACCAATTTGTTCCACAGAACGAGACAAATTGGTTCAGATTCAATTTCATACATTTAACTTAATGTACCAAATGCTCCCATAGAAAACGCGTAGAGCTTTATGCTTCACCTGACACCCAGCCAAACAGCCCACTTAGACACACTTTGGTGCGCGTGCCTGTGTGTTTTGAAGCGAGTTGGCTTCAATCGGTGTGGGCAGGGCTTGCAGCGGGGTCGTGGACAGGGGCTGAAACAAGAAGAAGGAAGTCAGGAACCCATAAAGCAGTGAGGAGGGAGACAGTAGCTGCCGTAACAATGCACAACAATGCACAATAACTCTCACTCAGTGAGTTCGCTGTTGCCAGAGAGTACCTGATGTCCAATAGGAATACTGTGGTCCAGTGAATGAATCAGTGATTTCAGCAATGTCCAAGCGCAATACGGCTTCGTGCAACCTTCTCCTTGCCGACTGCTTGTTCAAGAAGAGTTGGAAGAGCGAGTACAGCCAAACAGCCCAGCACACTTAGACACACTTCGGAGGCCGTCATTCTCATGTCTGTGGCGATGCAGAGCCCGGCCAGAGGTGACGATGTGGGCCACGGTGGACTCTATGATGTCCTGCGCTACCAGCTGGCTTCTTCTAGGACTGCCCTGAAGTGCGCTTGGATCTGCACCAGATGTTCTGTGAGGAAGTCCGCAATTACCAGCCAGAGCCTTTGGTTAACGGCTTCCAGCATGGCATCCGCGTTGGCTTAACGCAGGTGCAAGGAGGCATTGGAGTACAGCTTTTTCCCATAAGCCTCCAAGATCATCTACTCCTTGCCTAGCAGCGTCGAGGACGAGGTGGTCGAGGACGACTGAGGTTAGAGTAGAGCGACGCTGCAGCGATCATTCAAGAGTGCGGTTAAGGATGCACCCTAAAGCAAGAGTGTAAGCCCCTCCATCTGCCTATACTTGGCGTCGAGGTGCAGATTGACAGGTCGGACCGAGTGCGGCTTGAGCCACCCCTTCTTGGCCAGGGCAACTAAGTCTTTCTGCATTGGGATCCCTGTTCTGGTAGGGGGTCTTAGGGCGAGGACTTTTGTCAAGACCCCATCCTCAGGCTGCTCTACCCCGAGCTGAGGAAGGCCCATATATTCTGCCAAACCAGCAAGGTGTTGGTGGAAGGCCCTGGCTAAAGATGGCGTACCGGGGTTGTCATCCTCGTTAGTGTCCACCAGCGTGCTCGGAGTGTCCGAAATGGTGTGAGGTGCTGGGCGCTGTGGTGTGGATACCAGAGCCGGTGACTACTGAGGAGGCTGTTGTGGAGCTGCCTGTAATGTGCAAGACAGGAAAGCCGGAATCTGAGGAGCCGGCTAGGGCAGCAGTGGTGCCTGTGGCACCGGAGCCATAGGAGGAATGACTGAGTGTTGGTGGGGTGACCTGGCGGAGCATGTCCCTGATGGCATCCCTGAGGATGGCCCCCCCATCTGGGGAGTTCGCATCAGCCCCAGGAACCTTTCGCAGAACCCGCCTTCCGAGGCTGTAGAGGTGGCAGGTGATATTGATGGAGTGGGCAAGGGCAACTGGGGCCAGGGATCACTCTGCCTGGGGCGCAGGGGAAACCTGCCCCGGGGCAGCTGATGGATAAACTGTAAGCCACACACCTGGTTGACACCAGCCCCACCTTGTGACTCTCCACCACCAGCTCTGCAAAAGGGGGTGTCAGACGAGCGGCCATCTTGTCTGACGCCCCTCGCAGGCTGGACACCTGCTGAAGCCAAAATGCGCCAGGGAGGAACGTGGCGTCGGAGGGCCAAGTACCCAATTGAAAAGAAAAAGATAAGAATATCTAGGGAAGAGCGCGTGGTATTACATGGTCGAAGCCAAACCCAGGAGCACTGGTGAATTCGGCCCGTTCCAGACGATGCGGAAAAGCAGACTGAAGAGTGGCGCTGGTGGGCGGAGTCAGGCAAGCGCACGCTCCCAGGGCCATGCCCCCACACGCCTATCAATTTAAAGGGGAAGAATATTTTTCTGGTGAAAGGTTTGTCTCCTGTCCCTCGCGAGGGACGCCCATACAGTATGGAAGAAAGGGGACGGAACGCAAGAGTAAAATGTATGAGGCCTACGAGACTGAGGAAGGAAGTTGCAGGTCGACCATCTGAGTCAAGCCTTCCCCTCCCGGGTGTCTAGGACTGCTCCGATGAACTGGAGCCGTGGGACTTCAAGTTTAGAGAGAAGCCCAGATGTGCAGCAGCAAGCAGGTTTCCTCCAAGTGGCACAAGACCTGCACTATAGACTTCGCTCGGACCAGCCAGTCGTCCAGATATGGAAATACATGGACTCTGGATCTCAGGAGGGGAGCTGCAACTACCGGCATGAGCTTGGTGAAGACCCTTGGGGCGGAGGTAAAACCAAAGGGAAGCACCTTAAACTGATAGTGCATCTCTCCAATGGTGAGCATTAGGAACTTACAGTGCTTTCGATGGATTGGCACATGGAAATGGGTGTCCTGTAGGTCTATATACACCAGCTAGTCCTGTAGTTCGAGCGCGTGGAGAATCTCTATTAACCTCATTGTTAGGGAGAATTCTCTTATAAGGCTGATTTCCCAAGCCTAATGAGTTCCCCAGCAGCTTTGCTGGATTTTTTTTTCTTTCTCCTGCTAAGAGCGAGACTCTTTTCCTCCCACTCTTCGGCATGATTTGAGGTAGGTCTTTGACTTATTGTGTGCTTATGGGGTTTTCTTTTTACTCCATAGGGTATCATCTATTTTTTATGTGCGTGTTACACAGCACCCTCATTGCAGTAACACAGGGGTGTCATAGTGACCCCCAAATAGACTCCATACCCTGGGACTGACTACTGTCTCCCAGGGCATGTAAAGTCACCACTGACTCTACTAGTCCAAAATTGTAAACAGAACCAGTACAAACCATCATATTGTGGAAGTACTGGAACGGGTTAATTCGATTGCCCCCGGGCCTGTTTTCAAGGGGGGCACTGTCCAGTCCCCCCATGTCGAGTTTCTGTCTGGTGGTAGTGGTTACCACGCGAAATATTCCACCTGAATATTCTCTATGGGATTTTCCCATTGATTTTAAATGCACCACTTTTTGGTGCAATGTTAAAGATACCGTCAGTTTATTTATTTAATATTAAATTCACGGTTGGGTCTTTTTGCAAGAACTCTTTTCTAAAATGGCGTTCGTGTCCGGCTCTGTAACTCTGACCAAGGTCGAGCCCTTTGTTCCACTTTTTGGCGGGCTTCTCCACAGAAGCCCTCCAAATGGTGCCACTCTATCTGGGTTCCACAGGATGTGTGGGGAGGGGAATTGGCACCCTGGACTGCGTTGCCTTAGCAACTCAAGTCGCACTCTATTCTGATTGGCCCAGTGGTGAGCCCCCCCCCAGCTCACCACTTAGCATGTTTGAGTAACAGCTAGGCTGGTGAATGGGGGTTTTTCTGTATAAAAGCAGGGCTTTTGGGACTGGAACTTCAGAAGTCGCCACAGGACCTAAGAATCTAAAGAGGGAAGAAGATGAGCCATCTGCAACGACGACACCACCGGTGGAGCCTTGCTGCAATGAACTCATCACTTTCCCAACGACAAGAGAAGTCTGACTGCTCAACCACAGCTACCAGGTAAATCTGGGTGGTACAGACTGCCACCAATTGGGTTTACTGCTTACTCCTGTAGTCTTAATCTTCTTGCAGTGGGCCCCAAGGGAACTGCACAGGATTCTGCCTAACAGTCACCATCCTGAATTTGTCTCTCCTCAAGAACTTGCTCAAGGTCCTGAGGTACTCATATGGGACGGAGACCTCCTCCTTTCTTGGGCAACAGGGAATACCAGCCCGATCCGCTCGGTTGGTACCTCTTCCATGGCACCCTTCAGCAACAGGGCTCTCAGTTCCTCCTGGAGCTATCATCTTGGTTGGATTGTAGGTGTGGGCGGTCTGTCCGGTGGTTTTCTCACAAATGGCAGACAATAACCCCATAGAATGAACTGCAGAGCACAGGCATCGAAGTAATTCCCTGCTACTAGAGCAAAATCTCTGTCAACCGTACTCCAACCGGTGCAGTGGCGTAACACAAGCTCTGGGGGCCCCCCTGCAAGCCATGCTGAGGTTCCCCCCCCCCCCAACTCGGCAACAAATCACAAGTCGCGCGACACTCTGGGCCGCCTTAGATTACCACGCTTGCGCAATATGCACAAACGTGCTGCTGAAGGGGTATGCCACACACTGCAATAGGAGAAAGATATAAATATGTGTTTTAATGCAATATACAGCACACATTCTGAGAAGAGTTGACTAAAAAGCCACAGTGTTTGTTATTGTTGTGTATGGTAACAGCAATCCAAAACATGCAAGTCACCAACAGTGCACATGAACATTAAATGCTTTGCTATTAAAATGCCATCCCACAATAAAAACATGTCCAACTGGCTGCACAATGTAGAGCAGTGTAGACACATAATAACATTACAGTAACATTAAGACATACCTAGACTGGTTGCACCAAAATGCCAGTCGAAGCAATAAGACTCAAGAAGAGAGCACACATTCAAGCCTGTCTCTCTACGGCTTCTAACAACACAGACAAACTCTTTAAAATCTGCCAGGAACTGGCCAATCCTGTTGCAGTTTCTACCTCTCCTGTTCCCTCAACAGGCCCTCTGTACGGCTTTGGCCTCTCGCTTCTCCGCTAAAACTCAGGACATCCTGTCCACTATCTTCTCTTCCTCTCCCTCTTCCACTCTCGGCCCCCTTTGGCCATCTCTCCTTCTCCTCCTCCTTTCTCCTCTTTCTCTCTAACACCTGACAAAGTCCCATCTATGGAAGTGTCGTTGAAACAGGTGCTCGCCTGCTCCTCCAGAACCATCGAGGACCACATTGACATATTCCAGCCTTGGCCGATTTTTGTAATCATTCTTTTGCCACTGGAACTTTCCCCTCTCCCAAATTCTTGGAAAAGCTGGCCAACTGCCAGCTTACACTCCACACTAAATCTGTTGGTTGTCTCCATAACCATCAGTCTGGTTTAAGAGCTGCCAGAGGCACGGAAATTGCTCTCCTGAACACCTGTGAAGATCTGATCTCCAACCTTGATTCCAGCATTCTTTCTGTCATCCTGGAACTTTCCTCTGCTTTCGACACGGTCAACCACACCATCCTGATCAATTGACTGAGAACCTGGGCATCATGGATCAGGCCCTCGAGTGGCTGACCTTCTTGGACCGCCCCTCCCAGGTCCAACTTTGTCCCTTTCACTCCGCCACCTCTCTCTACATGTGGCGCTCTCCAGAGCTCTATCCTCTCACCCTGGTTTTTCAACCTCTACTTGGCCCCTTCGACCCACCTGAACTCTACCTTCTCCTCTAACTTACAGTGTTATGCGGATGACATTCAGCTTTTCTTCAGGCACACCACAACCTACTCTCCTTGTCAAAAGAGAAATATCGGGCCTCCTATTGCAATAAATATATTAATATTGGCCTACGCCAAGATGCTCGAAAGTCGCTTGCGAAAGAATGTGTCGCAAGGTCCTGACCTTAAATCAATGTAAGCCGCCATTTTAGGTCAAACCGCCATTTTAGGATTCGCTTTGTAAAAGTCACCGTGAGTTAAAATGGTGGACGATGTAATTACAGAATACAACATGGCCGTCTTAACATCTGTACATAGCTAATATGTAACTTGCCTGCAGGCCACATGTTGAGGTTGTGAACTGAGACCTTGTCCTTCGTTGACCTGTGTGTAGAAGGATTATTCGTGCAATGAAACTAATCCACAAGCATATGTTGAAACAATGTATTCAAATACTGATCGTAGAACATCTGTTTAACTACATTGTATTAATGTTTGAGAAGGCCTGCATGGAAAATCTTAGAATACACAGTTATTGCATAGGCTTGTTGAGACATGTATTAAAGGCAAAACCAGTTATATGCGGTTGTTCGAGACTTGGCACGAACCTTAGATCGGTGATGTATTAAGTGGAATATTAACCCGAAGTGGGGCTGGACATCGTGCCCACCAAGTGCATAAAAAGCGAATGCATTCTAATGTACAACGTCTCTCACTGAACCACGCCGGAGTTCGTTGTGTTGTACTGAGGGCCGATAGCTATCTGACATTGCTCTGTTTTTGTAACTGGATTCAGTATAAAATAAAGTACTTTGTACGTTCCTTTGTAACCCGTGTTCAGTGTATTTCCTTTTGGGGTACTCAGCCTCGACATTTTGATTTTGTTTTCACATCCTCTCGCTCATTCCTGGTGTGATCTTCAACTCCACTCTCCTCCTCTCCTCACATCTCGGACGTCGCCAAGAAATCCCATTACCAACTGCACTGCCTCAAAGGGACTCAATTTCTCACTTTCCCCCAGAAGCTCACTGTCTCCAGAGCTCTGGTTCTCTCTAGGCTGGACTACTGCAACAGCCACTTTCTCAATCTGCCTTCCTCTACTCTCCACCCTCTGCAACTAATCCAGAACCGGACTGCGAGAATTATCCTTTGCCTCAAACCCAGGGACTATCTCTCCAGCCATGAAATCTCTCCACTGGCTCTCGGTGGCTGCAAGGAAACACTTGTGTACGAGCGCGATAGAAATAAAATATCAATCAATCAAGGATCAAGTTCAAGACCCTTTTCATTGTCCACAAGGCTTTCTGGGGCTGGTACCTGCACTACATCCAATGCCATCTTCCAAAATACCTTCCTTCTCGAGCCCTAGGGGGTTAGATACTTCTCCAGGAGTGGAGGGAGGTAGATCCTTCTCTCCTACAGGCGCCTCCCTCTGAAATGGCCTCCCTGACCCTCCCAAACTTGAGCCGGACCACCTGAAGTTTCGGAAGCAGCTCAAAACGTTCCTCTTCTCCTCTGCTTTCTCTCTCTGCCTCCCCTGCTGACCTACCTGTCCGCTGTACCGACTGGTTGCTTGGCTACCCTCCGTCTCACTGAGTCCAGGCTCTTTCTTGATCAGTCACCCTTGCACTGCCTCCAGGCCTACCACACATTTAGGGGCTGCAACTGTAACCCTACAGTCCCTTGTTCTCCTTGCACTACCCAGAGCCGCGCTGCCCTGGCGGCACTTACTCATAGCATTGCTGCCCTGTTTACCCCTCCCCTCTCCCTTGCACCCCCCTCCCTTTCCCCTTTCACTTCTCGTTCTCGCACTTGCACGATCTGAATAACACGAGGCTTAGTAAGATCATTTGTCTTGTCCTCCCTCGGTTTTCCTCCTCAGTTTTCCTTGTGTTGTCGTGTCTAAAAACACTTGTGTACAGGTGCGTTATATACGACTTATCATAACATAATTTTATCACAGATGCCGAGAAAAATTTACAGTGCCGCAGTAAGAAACGGCTAGACTGGCAGAACTCAAATGCCAGTCTAGCCAGGTAATTACACTTAGCAGGACTGCTTTATCAGAAATGCTCAGTTAAAATAATTCATTCCAAACTGAGGAATGACTAGACTGGCTGCACCAAAATGCCTCTCTAGCCACTAATACCACATATCATGCCTGCTTAGCATGGACATGGATGACTTATGATTTATTGGACAACCTCACCCCCTCACACATCCCTTCTCCCTCCCCATCCCCTACCCTAACCTCCAAAATCAACTCAATGGCTCAGAATTACCTCCACGTCCCTCTTCCTTGTCCCAGTGCTTACTTCTGAGGCTCCTTGCCTCACTGGTAAGTACTGGAGGAAGAGTGGGACTAGGAGTAATGAAGATTACAGGTAGCTAAGTCAGGCATTACCTTCATGTACCTCTACCATATCCCAGTACTTGTGTATGAGGCATAGTGCCTCATACACAAGTACTGGGATGAGGAAGAATAGGGCTAGGAGTAATGAAGATTACCAATAAGTAATCAAGGCATTAAACACAAGTAGTGGTGCAACACCATTGAGCTGACTGGGCTTCAGCACCCCCCCCACCCACTGAAATTGTGGGCTATGTTGACGACCTGGCTGACCTTCAGAGCAGTTGCCGACAGAATAGAAGACAGATGTTAAACGTCACCTGGGTTTTGTCATTAAGAAGGGCCCAGCCCAGCAATTACTAATGTACATCATTTCAGTGTTTTACCTGCATTCAAATGCCACATTTTTAAGCAATTGAAATTGTGATGTGGGTTTAGTACTTGCATGCCAGGGGAGTGATTGGAAGGGTAGAGCGGAAACAGGAGACCAGTCATTCTCACAGCAGCCCATAAGTGGGTGCTTTCAGACCTTAAGGAGAGAGTTAAATGCTTGTAACATTGAGGCTGCACTAGAATAGTCTCATTAAAATGCGTAAAGAAGTTAGATGCCCCCACACAAATAAGTTTGCAGCGCCCCACCACACGTGAAGATAGCACTCTCCCAACATTTGAAACGTTAGCCCCCCTGAAATGTAGGTTTTGTTGCGCTCCTGAACACACACCATTAACCATATATACACACACACACCCAGCCATCCATATATTTAAGTGTGCACCCTTTCAATATGCAGGCACACCCAGGCAGCCACCTGTACATTTAAGTGTGCAACCTTTCACCACACAGGCACACACACCCAGGCACCTATCCATACATGTAAGTATGCACCCTTTCACCATACAGGCACACCCAGGCAGCCACCCACACAGTGTGCATCCTTTCACTGTACATGCACACCCAGCCACCCATACATTTGTGTGCACCCTTTCACCATACCCTCACACAGAAAGTCACCTATACATTTAGGGGTGTACACTTTCACCATACAGGCACAACCAGGCAGCCACCCATACATTTCAGTGTGCATCCTTTCACCGTACGCGCACACACGGATACCCAGCCACCCGTACATTTTAGTGCACTCTTTCACCATACACACTCACACATCATGGGTTGAGGGGAGCCATAATACTTCAAAAATACATTGGCTCTCATTAGGACCCTGGCGATGGTGGTATGAACGGTGCCGGTAAGGCACTGGCACCGTTCATACCGTCCCGCCGCATTACGAGTTCTGCTCGCAGGTTCTAAGGATTTTCCTGGCCTCAGAGGCCTGGAAGAAGGCTAAAGAACAAGACGGCCAAACGACGAGCAAACATTTTTTGTGGCACACCCATGTTTGGACACTAGCCACAGTTAGTAGCCAAAAACGGCAAGGCTAATCGAAAAGAACAGAAAAATTGTTAAAAAAAATAAAAAAAGTCAATATGCCTCCAGCTTGTCCATTTAGTACAACCAGAGCAACCAAAAATCCTTTGATGGTTAGTCTATGGCAAAAGTGTACCTCATTGTACTGCATTGTAAAATGAATTGTACAATGATAAAAAGGAACAAGTTACTTACCCGTAACTACTGTTCTTTAGCATGGGTCAGGCATGAATTCACATGCTCATGAATATTCCCTATCGTCAGGCTGGGAATCCTCTGTAAAGAAAAAATCAGTTTCACTTCTGAACTGTCTTTCTCCTAACAACCAATCACTAGTTTATGGGCCATACTGCCCCCAGCCAATGACTGCCCTCTACCTAAACCCCTGCTCTGGCAACCATCTTCAGATTTGGTAGCACGTAAAATGGCAGGAGGACCAAGAGAGCCGCACAGGGGTAGGCGGGAGGCTTCACATTTGAATCCATGTCAGACCCTAACTGGAGAAGAATAGTTACAGGTAAGAAACTTGCGCCTTCTACAGGATGGGGTCTGGCATGGATTCACATGCTCATAAATAAAGAATACACAGCAGTTCATCATTACACAACCACGGAAGATGGCAAGGCTCAACAGAAGCAACAGTGTTACTCCTCTGGAACAGACTCATCTCAAGCTAACAGGTTGCGTAGCACTGCTGGACCAACCCTGGATTCCTCTCTGGAATCACTGTCGATGGAGTAGAACCGCGTGAAGGTGTGTGTAGACCTCCACGTAGCAGCCCTGCAGATGTGCAGCAGGGGCACACCAGACAGGAATGCAGTTGTCGCAGCCATCGCTCTGGTGGAATGGGCACACGGACGGCCGGGCTGCGGTAGTTTCGTCAACCGACGACACCGATACAGCTGGAGAGCCACCTGGAGATGGAAGCCTTGCACAAGGAGTTTCCATGGTTCACAGGACCAAAGTTCACAAACAGGTGACATTTTCCGAAAACTCTTCTTGCAAGCCACGTAATACTAAAGCATGAGCAACGTCCAGAGTGCGCCAGGTCCTTTCAGTCGGTGACGAAGGATTTGGATAAACACAGGCAAAACCAAAGGCTTGTTGAGGTGAAATTCCGACTGAACCTTTGGCATGAAGGAGCCTACTTGCAGTACCACTCTCGGTTCGTGGAAAGTCAGATATGATGGTTTGCAGGATAGGGCATGGATCTCACCGACCCTCCTGGCAGAGGTGATGACCACAAGGAAAGCAGTTTTCCATGAGAGAAACTTGAGAGGGGCCCAATGCATAGGTTCCAGGGGGGGCCTCACGAGCCTAGTCAACATCACGTTCAGTTCCCATGCCGGGGCAGGAACCTTCACCCGCGGGAAAAATCGAAACAGTCCTTTGACGAGACGGTGGGACTAAAGAGAAGATCTACCTGGAGACCTGGTGTAGCTGGAGATCGCTACCAGATGCACCTTGATAGAGGCGTGCGCCAGTCTCACCTTGGCCAAGGACAACAAGTATAGGGGGGTGATCTTCTGCGTAGCGAAACGCTTCCATTTAAGATCATAGCGCTTAAGAGTTGATGACGGTCTGGCCTTGGCAAGCACCTCCCTGCAGTCTGCTGTCAACTCGTAACCTCCAAACTGTAGGGCTGCAGGAGCCAAGCCCTCCGGTTCAGCGATGCTAGGTAGTGCTGCAGGAGTTTTCCACCTTCTCTGATGAGCAGTTCCAAGCCCACTGGCAGCTTAACCGGGATGACGCTGAAAGCATGAGAAGGCCTGGGTACCAAATCTGCCTCGGCTATGCCAGGACCACGAGCATCATCCTTCATGTTAGGGAGAATTCTCATTTCTATTTTAATTCCCTTCTACCTTAGAGACCCCCAGCTCTTTTGCTGGACTTTAGGACTTTTCATTTTTATGCTCGAGTGAGAACTTTTTCTTACCCCCTCAAGTATTTTTCTCGGATTTGAACTCCGTTTCTTTTGGTTTTGGAGTCTGACAAACTAATGTTTCCAAGAGTAGTAAAGTGAAATTGACCTTACTTATCTTTTTCTCTTTGTAGACTCAGCACACACGATTTATGTGGAGTGCTGGGGGGTTACTTCGTATCCTCTTTGCCTACCTTCTCATGTAAAAAATGTTACGTCACCCTTACTACAATTAATGGCTGGTGGCAGTGGTTCAAATGTTCATACCATTGTGAATTTTTAGCAGAGGCGGAATCCTCAGCTGCAGTATTGCACCCATGGGTGCCCATTTTGTCAAAATGGCCCGGTCTTTTTTCACCATTTCTTGTTTGTAAGGTTCTTCTTGAGATTTACTCGGCGCGTCAAACATGGTTTGGCCTCTTTGTTCGTTTCATCTTTGGCAGGATTCACTGCTGGAGCCCACCTCTGGCTCCAGCATGTCTGGTAAGGCAGGAAGCGAGGGAGGTTCCCAAAACTCCCTGTGCTTAGTAGTTAGGGAAAATTCTCATAAATGGCTGATTTCCCTTACCTAAAGAGTCCCCCAGCACCTTTGCTGGATTTCTAGGATTTATTTTTTCACCTGGCAAGAGTGTGAGCCTTTTTTCCCACTCTTACGTGTGTTTTTCTGTGTGTATTTTCACTTCTGTGATCTTGGGAACTGGAGCCTCACCTACTCCATGTGCACCACTTTTTCTGTGTGTTATACAGCACCTTCAGTGCAGTGACACAGGGTTGTCTTTGAGACTTCCCACTAACTCCATTTTCTGGGGCTGACTACTGCCCCCTAGAAACAGGTAAAGTTGCCATTAACTTTATATAGTCACTTTAAACCACAGACCCAGTACACCCCATCTTACATTGAGTATTGGAAAGGGTCAACTCTTATCCCTTTTTGTCTGTGCCTCTTGGAGCCTCGTTTCGCTCCCTTAACACTAAGACTTGGCTTGTGGCAGTGGTATCTACCCTAACTTTTCTACCGCGATTATCTTATATAAACATATTGTTCCAGGCTATTATAGTAGCCTCAAACATAAACCCGCTTGACCAAATACATTTTATTTTAGTTCCGGCTAGGTTTATTCGCCATTTCTTTTTGTTAAAGTCTTTGTCGTGTTTTACTCTGTGCGCCAAACCGGGGATGACTCCTTTGTTCGCTGTCTTTTTGCGGGCTTCTGCCCAGAAGCCCTCCTTAAGGCACCCGATAGTCTAGGTAGGCAGGATGTGTGGGAGGGATCTTCGGACCCCTGCCATGGGTTCCCCTGGTAACCTAAGTTGCACTCTTGTGTGATTGGCTAAGGGGTCTGGCCTTGCCAGGCAAGCCACACTGCTGTGTGATTGACAGCCAGGCTGTATGAATGGGGGAAAAAAAACTGCATAAAAAGCAGATCTCTGGGACTGGAAAGGCAGAGTCACCACTGGAATGAAAGAACCAACGAGGAACTGGAAGAAGAGGACCCCTACAACGATTGAACCGCCCGGTGAAGCCCTGCTGCAGGTCCGTAACTCCAAATCCGACGACAGAAGATCCTCCAGGAAACTTCTTCCCTTGAGCTGGTGGGACCAACCAGTTCACCCAAACTACAAGCCAGGACCCCTCTTGTCAAATTCACTGTACAGAGCTACAGTGGGCCGGATATCCAGGAACATCGAACCCTGCTTGGGTTTTAAAGGAGCGCACATTTTATTCGTCGTTTTGCTCAGCTGCTGGCTTCTCCCCTGGGTGGCGCAGGACCCTCCAGTCTTCCTACCTCGTGTCAGTCCGACAGTCGCTTCAGGAGCCGTGAGCCTGCAGGAACCACCAGGAACGTATGCCTCAGCTACAGCTCCCTCTCCGTTTTAAGGTACTGTGCAAATCCGGTTGTGCATTTCCCTCAGCCGCAGGGAAAGTGTTTGAAATCTTTCTCCAATCCAAGGGCTTGTCCTTCTCTTCTCTTTGAACTAACTTTTCTACCAACCAAACTCGTCTGGAATCTGTGCCACAAACTTTTCCGTGAACTACACTGAACCTATTATCTTGAGCAAAAGACTTTTGAACCATTGACTTTGGCCCTAAGCCTTTTCTATCTGATTTTAACCTTGTAGTCTCTTGTTCAAATTACCCGGATTACTTACCTGTTGGGTTTGCCTAATTTCTAATAACTTTGCCTTTCCCTCCCTTTTAAATTGCTGGAGTGCCATTTTGCTCCCACTTCATTTTGTGAGCTTAACTTGACTGGAATTTAAGGGAAGTGGTTTGGTGTATTTTTATTTTTGACTTGCTTAGAATAGTGAAATGTTATACAACTGTTGAGTAAATATATATATGACAATGCATTACTTAACGTAAAAGCATTTCTGATGGTTGTATCTGCATAGATTCACATGCTGTGCATAGTCCGACATCCAGTGGTCACTGCAGAGTATTGCATTTTGTTTTTCGTAGTCGAAAAGGGGACGTCGACAAGGCGTGTCTGTAACACTATCCCTATAGTGACGTGCAGTGTACCCACAACCCTTCACGTGTCGAGGTCCCTCAGTTTGTATTTTTTCTGCCCTGAGGGAGCCTTCTATACGTGAGTGAGTACAGAAAAGAGAGAGAGAGGTAGAAAGATGTCTATGTTCCTTCCATCCGAGCGGGGAGGAAGGGTGGGCGCATGTGAATCTAAGCAGATACAACCACCAGAAATGCTTTTACGGTAAGTAATGCATTGTCTTCTGATGTTTGTTAATCTGCTTAGAATCACATGCTGTGCATAGACTAGCGAGCAGTACCCGGAGTTGGAGGTGGGTTGTGAGAAGGAACAGTAGAGAAAAGATGTCTTAATACTGCTTGTCCCACCTGGGAATCAGATCTAGAGTGAGCATCTAGACAGTAGTGTTTTGTAAAGGTGTGTACAGAACTCCAGGTTGCCGCTTTGCAAATGGACTCAAGGGGAACAAGGGCAATGAATGCTATGGATGCCCCAGTGCCTCGAGTAGAGTGTGCTCTTGGCTTGAAGGGTAGTTCTCTCTGTTAGCAAGTGTTAACAGAGTGATGCATTGAACAATCCATCTAGATATAGTGGACTTTGAGACTGCATCCCCTTCTCTTCCTGCTGCCACCGAGACAAATAACTGAATAGTCTCTCAGTGGCCTAGTTCTTTCCATTTAAAACATGACAGCTCTGCGCACATCTAGTGTATGCTGGCTCTTTTCTCCCAAATTGGAAGGGTTTTGAAAGAACGTTGGTAGTTCTATTGACTGGTTGACATGGAATTTCGATATGAATTCCGGTGCAAACCTTGGGTGTGTGCGAGAAACACCTTATCTTTGTGAACTGTTACTAAGGGGTCTAGAATAGAAAGCCTGTAGTTCACTCACTCTCCTAATGGAGGTGATGGCTATTAGGAAAGCAGTCTTAAGGGTGAGGTCCTTAAGAGGTGCCTTGTGCATGGGTTCAAAGGGTGAGCCCATGAGCCTGGTAAGTACCACATTAAGGTCCCAGCCGGGAGCAGGGTTTGCTATCGGAGGGTGTATTCTCTTTACCCCCTCCATGAAGGCTTTGATAACTGGGACTTTCCACCATGACACCTTAAGTTAAGAGGTGGTGTATGCAGAAAGTGCCGCTAGATGGACTTTAATAGAATTGAACACTAGACCTGAGTCCAGTAAATGGGTCAGGTAAAGGACAATTTGTGAGGGAGAGCAGTGGACTGGGTTGATGCTCTTACCTCTACACCAGATGACAAATCTCTTCCACTTGCAAGAATAGCAGTTGCGAGTGTTGGGTTTTATAGCTTCTTTGAGAATGTCCATGCATCTCTGAGGGAGTTGTAAATGGCCAAATTCTATGACCTCAGGAGCCAGGCTGCCAAGTTCATGTTCTGTGGGCATGGGTGTAGTGTCTTGCCCTTGTCCTGTGACAGCAAGTTGTACGGGCAGGGCAGTTTCACTGGTGGGGACAGGGACATCTCCATCAGGTGCGCAAACCATGGTTGGCGGGCCCACATCGGGGCTATCAGTATCATGGTAACTGGTTCCTGGTGCATCTTGTTCAGCAGAGGAGTCGGGGGGGGGAGGGGGGGGGGGGGGGGGGAGGGGAACGTAAACAAATTTGTTATCCAGAGATCGCGTTCTCCTTGGAGCGGTTCTGGGCATTGTGAGTTCTCCAGAGTTGCAAACAGGTCTATTTCTGGGAAGCCCCATTGGTTGAAGACATCGGAGACGATGTCCTTGTGTAACCGCCATTTGTACTCTGAGGGCAGAGGGAAGTCTCTGCTGAGTTCGTCTGCTAGCAGATTGAGTTCCCCTGGTACATGTTGTGACAATAGGAACATGTGTCTCAGAGCCCACTTCCAGATGTTCTGGGACAGCTTGGACAGTCTTGGAGACTGAGTGCCCCCTTGCTTGTTGAGGTAGTACATGGCTGTGGTGCTGTCCGTGAGGACCATCACTTCTTCCCTTGTAGGTGTGTCTGGAAGGCTTTTAGTGCCTTGAACACCGCAAGTAGCTCTAATAAGTTTATGTGCTTGGAAGCTACGCTCGGAGTCCAGACTCCGTGAGCAGTCTGGTGGGATAGCTGAGCCCCCCATCCTGTGAGGGATGCGTCTGGTTAGAGTGGCTTCCACTGCGGGGGTGGCAAATTGTTTCCCCATTACCAGGTTTTCCTTCGACCACCACCATAGCGAGAGAACCAAGGCCTGCAAGACCACCACTAGATCGTCCCATTGTCCGCTGGCCTGACACCACTGGCTGTTGAGCCACTCTTGCATTGGGCGCATGCGCAGGCACGCGTGGGGTACCAAATAAATACATGACGCCATCATTTCAAGCAATCGCATTGCTTTGCGTACCGTCACCTCTCGACCTGCTACATATTGAGGGATCTGAAACAGCATGTTTTGGACCCTCTCATTGGAGGGGAAGACGAGGGCGTCCTTTGTTCAAATTAGAGCCCCTAGGAATTGTTTGACTTGGCTGGGGTCTAGGCTGGACTTCTCGTTGATGGAGAGGCCCAGTTGGAACAAAAGGTCTACAGTTTTGTGTATTTGAGAAGCATGTTTCGTAAGAATCCCCTGTTAAGAGCCAATCATCGAGGTAAGGGTATACTGGGATGGACAACCTGCGCAGGTGGGCCGCTGCCACTGCCAGTACTTTCGTGAATACCCTCGGTGCTGATGCTATCCCGAAGGGTAGCACTCTGAACCGGTAGTGTTTGCCCTCTATCATGAACCTGAGGTATTTTCTGTGCGCTGGCAACATTAAAATATGTAAGTATGCATCTTTCATGTCCAGTGTTGTCATGTAATCTCCTTGTGCTAGCAGGGGGATCACTTCCTGTAAGGTCACCATACGAAACTTTTAAGGTTTGACAAATTTGATCGCTGGGCGCAGATCTAATACAGGGCGCATGGTTAAGTCCTTTTTGGGTACAAGGAAGTACACTGAATAAATACCTTCCGTTACCTGAGATAGAGGCACGACCTCTATAGCTCCTTTTTCCAGTAGTTGGTCCACTTCTTGCAGAAGGATGGCAAGGTGTTCTGGTGTCATGCGTCGTCCCCTTGGGGGTCTGTATGTTGGGGAACCAATTCTATACAGTAGCCGCAGGCTATGGTTGATAGTACCCAGCGCTCTAATGTTATTTCCTCCCATGCCGGAAGAAAGGATGTTAACCGGCCCCCGACCGGCGAAGCATGGGAGGGGACCCGGATTTTCGAGTCATTTGGTGTTGGTGGCTTGGGAACCTCTAGGGGTAGAACCCCGACCTCTCCCTTTGCCACAGCGTTGTCCTCTCTGGTTGTATTGTCCACTGGTGCCTTGGTTAGAGGACCAGTTGTTTGCAGAGTATTGCTGCTGCTGATTTTGCTGCTGGCGTTGGCCTCGAAAAAAGCGCCTATTCCCATAGCCACGTTTGTTAGGAGGCCTAGAAATCTGGTCTAGGGTTTTTATGGTGTCAAACTCTTTCTTTGCCGTTTCTAGTGCCTCATCAACCGCCTTTCCAAAGATGTTGGTATCTTCTATAGGCTTGTTGATTAGAGATGCTTGTGTTTCAGGTTTAAACCCCGAATTACGCAGCCAGACATGGCGTTTGAGGAGCATTCCTTGTACTAGGGAACGGCCAGCTGTTTCTGCAGCTCCAAGTGTTTTTCACAATGCTTTGGTTGACTAGGGTCCCTTCAGTAATCGTGGCCAGTAGGTGTGTACGTAGGGGATCTCTTGCCTCCTCGGCGTCATTACTTAGCTTGCTCCATTGTGCGTCTGCGTAACTTGCTAGCAAGGAATTATTGTTTGCAATCCTTGCGGAAAAAGCAGCGGAGGCTGTGATCCTCTTCCCCAGGGCATACCATTTTTTGCCCTCCTTATCTGGTGGTGCTTCGCTGGTAGACATTGGGACCCCGGCTCTTTTCCTTGTATTTGTCACCACTAGGGAGTCTGGTACAGAGTGGCCCCTGACGTACAACGGGTCTGAAGGGGAGGGACTGAATAGTTTTTCTATCCTCGGGTTGACCCCTCTGACCAACACGGGTGTAGATAGTGAAGGGATAATTCGTCTCCCTACTGAGGCGAGGAGGGGGATGGTTTGACTGACAGGGGGTTTCTCCTTGATTACCTTTTCCACAAAGTCAATCTCAGGAGAAATCTCCCCAGTGTCTATTTCGAAATGCGCTGCTGCCTTGCGTAGTAGTGCATTAAATGTAGGTTGATAGTCTATAGGTGACGTGTTCCTATTATGTGAGTCCTTGGGAGGGGGCAGGTTTAGGGCATCAGGGTCCAAAAACACTGATGGGGACTGCCAGGGCTGTGAAGCACCTTCCTCTGGGTCTTCTCCGAAGCCCCCCCCCCCTACCTATATCTGGATTATCTTCAAAACCATCCTCCTCTAGGTTTTGTTCCTCTTCGTTGCCTAAAAATTCATCCTCTTCCTGAAAGTGGGGGTCCTCTTCAGTGAGGTCATGAATCTACATCCTCTTGGGCGGGATTAAACAGCCTAGGGAATTTAGCCCTGGGGTCCATCTGAGGTCCCTCTCTTGCCCTCTTGGGTGGTGGTAGGTTTTGGGTCTCCATAAACCTCTCCATCTTCTCCATACAGATCTGGAGTCTTTCCAGGGTCTCATGAGGTACCCCTGAGCGGTCATGGAGGGGGGGGGGGGGGGGGTAGGGGGTTTTAAGGGTCTTTGGCCTGTGAAAACGCTTTGACCTCTCCCATAACATCGAAGAAAGGTCTGCTTCGCCGTCTGAAAAGCCTTCTGGTAGGCTAGGAGTCTCTTTAGATGAAGGGGGGCAGTTGCTGCCTTCCTTCAGGCCTTTTCAGCGTTTCTCTAGCCTTCTGAGCGGTATTCGGCGTATCTTTCGCCGTCTGCTTCTGGCTATCGGCGGAAACGATCCTCGTCAGGCTCTCGACGACTTATCTGTCTGTGGAGAGCTCCGGTATTGACGTTACGGGCATCGCGCGTTCTACGGCGACGGGCGCTCTGACGGAGCGCTTCGTCTGGCGGTTTGGGGGTAGCGCCCTTATCTGGGGGAAGCCCAGTCGCTGGTCTCGTCTGCGAGGGGGGCTTAAGACTTACGGTCTGAGGACGACGCCGGTGGAACCTGCGTCTCCGTTGGCGCTGATGGTTTCTTCGTCGAAGAAGAGCCGTGGGTTATGTGTTTATGGGAGTGTTTTTTGTGTGCGTCAGTGTCGCCGGGGTGTTTATCCCCATAAGCAGGGAGTGAGCCGAACTTGTCGGGGCCGGGGAAAGTCGACGAGGAGCGTGAGCGTTCCTTAGAGAGGTCTACGAGTTCCCTAACTGATGTCGGGTTATCACATTCTTCGTCACTTTCGGCGGCGGGGGGTGAGGAATCGGACCTCGACATGGCATAGGACGCAACCCTTTTGACCTTGCGGTCCTTTAGTGTTTTAGGCTTAAGAAGCTGACAAGCCGCACAGCCGTCTTCCTTGTGGTCGAGGGGCAAGCAATGGTTACACCGTTTATGCTGGTCTTTCCAGGTAAACTTGCCCTTGCAACGCAGGCAAAACCTTATGGGTGTCCTCTCCATAGCTGAGGAAATCTTTCACTGTGATAACAACCCCGAGGGAAAGGGAGGGGGAAAAGGAAAGGCATTCTCAGAGAGAAACAAGAAATGTCCACGACCCCACTCTGCCTACCGTCTTATGGCCGGCGAGGCCAGGCCACGTGTTCGGCAGCGCCGAAGGATCTCCTCTGTCTCGTCCCCGCGTCGAAGTTCTTGCTCGGCGGAGAAAAAGCTTTGCAGCTACGTCGAGGGAGGGATCTTATGTAATCTATATTAATAAATAATGACCAAAGGTCGAGTAAATGAATTTGCAATGTCTCTCGAGGAGCTCCGCGTAAAGGCGACCAATATCTGGGCGGAAAAAAACAATCTGAGGGACCTCGACGCGTGAGGGATTGTGGGTACACCGCACATCACTATAGGTATAGTGTTACAGACACGCCTTGTCGACGTCCCCTTTTCGACTACGAAAAACAAAATGCAATACTCCGCAGTGACCACTGATGTCGGACTATGCACAGCATGTGATTCTAAGCAGATTAACAAACATCAGAATATATTTTTCAAGCGTTCTGTGGAACGTAGTACTTGGCTTTCTCCAAGTGTTAACTGGACATGCACACCAGCTTCTGATCTTTCAATTTTGTCTTCATGCTCAGCCTACGCTACCTTGACAGAGTTTGACCACGAGTGACCAGTCCTTGCTCATCACCTAGGTTAGCCTCTCAAAACCCTCCATATGGGCTCACTCTGAAAAACACAGTTCACCCATTTGAATTGTGTTTTCCCTCCCACTTTAGTTTGATTAATATTGTCCAAGCTTTGCTGTACTGAATAGAAATGTCCCATGTGTGGGTTACCATCCAGACATTTATTTAGATGTTCTTTTGCATAGTGAGCATTGGTAGTACTGACCTTATGTATGTGTGGTTTTACTAGTATATTTTTCTATATTCGTGTACATTCAATTACTTAACTTTATTCGATGCTAACTGTACATGCAAACAAACCATTGAACTCATAAATCTAAGCCTTACTGCTCAGCCTATGCTAACCTGAGAGTTTGGTGAGACCAAAGTTTAACAAGCCATTGCAGGTCCACTATGTCAGCTTCACAGAACCAGATACCAGAGTGAAGGTTCTGAAAAAACCTTTAAACATTTACTCTTAAGGAGGGCATGCCCTTACCGACAATTCGTAACAAAGTCTGCTTGTAGCTCACCCTTCAGGAGCGTTGACCCTTGAGTGCGCATTAATCCTCATTAACGTCTCAATTGTGTGAAAGAGATCTGCCTCAGTGACATGGCCCACACTTCGCTCATCCACCAGAAGTATCTTCACCAGCTGCATGGCAAATGCAACTGCCATGTAATTCAAACCATTCTCCATGGACTGCAAGAAGGCAAAGTGGAATAAAATTAGTTTAATAATTTCATTAAATGCTTTCCCAGGACATGGTCTAAAAACAAATGTTAAGCTCCAACTGAAAAGATGTTCAATAAGCAGTAACACTTTACCATATCGAGCCACATTAACAATGTGTCAAAATTGTCACTTATCCACATCACTATTCATATCACCCAAATGTGTTACACCGCTTAACATTCTTTAAGGACATGTGGACAGGGGAGAAAGCCCTTGGCTGTGGCTCGAACTTGCATGCAGATCTTTAAATGTCCTAACTAGTTCCCCACATTCTCCCTCGCCCCCCTCTATGTCCCCAACCCCCGGTCGGACTGTTCCAAAGACCTCTGCTGAGGTGTGGAAACTCAGTTAACGTAAAAACAGGGAGACCATCGTGGATTATCAAAATCTTCCCATTTGGCAGCAGTAAGGCTTCACTCAGGTGAGGCAAAAAGCTAGTAGGTACAGTTTGGCACATTACAACATTACATAACACAAAAAGACCACCACAAAGGTATGAAGAAAAATATACACTATTAGGGAGTTAGACTGAAAGCCACCATAATTACAAATAAGTACCATAAAAAGTCTAGCAGAGTTAGACAGTACATAAAAACAGTTAAGGGCCTTGGGAATGACCCTTTTCAAACCTAAAGACAGTGTCAGGACTAAATCCTAGCAGCAAGTCCTATACCTTAGAATCTTAATGTAGGTGAGGAAACCGGTTCTAAACAAGTAAAAGTACAGTCACAAGTAAAGAATCACCAAGGCAGAACATTGGTTTGAACAGTTTTCCCCACAACATGTACTACTTTGTATCACAGATTGACCCAACTGGTAAATAAAACAGTCAAACAATGAGACCCACATACAGAGGGCACATACAGAGGGCACATACAGAGGGCACACACACATCACAGTAAGGGCCTGAATAGATCCCAGTATATGTAACCTCTCCTCTACCTTTCCATGATTAGGAGGGGGATAGAACATGGGCAAAACTATCCTTTGGGACAAATGAAAGACTATTTTTGGCAGAAACTAAGGTCATACTTTAAGAATAAACTTATCCTTATGGAAGAATGTATATGGAGGTTTTCAAGACAGTTCTAGTTGAGAAGCAATCTACAGAAGGCAGTTCTAACAAATTTAGCCAGAGTCAATAGGCCTGTGCCAGAGTAAGTGGTACAGGGCAAAGGGCCCAGGAGCAAAATGTTCTTGTAGCTGCAGTCAAGTCTTTGGTTAACGATTCGAAAAGGTGGATGCAGAAGGTGAAAGACAATGTTAGAGGATAGGGGCGGCCAACCCAACAGGTAGGTAAAGGATTTAAAACAACTTTAGCACTACCACGCGAAAAGGGCGGCCTGGCGGAACAATGTACCTTGAAATGTAGAAGAGGCTCCTGCGGTGGCGGTTGTTCCTGGCAGTTCCTGCAATTTGGGAGATCCAGCAGAGGAAGAGAGGCTCTTGTGGAGTAAGTTTCCAGTTACTAGACTGCCCAGGGATGAAACCAGCCGCGGTGCTGCCCAACGAATAAAAGGTACGCTCCTTTAAATCGCGGTCCAGCTGGACGGGTGCCTGGATATCCGGTCTCCGAGTACAGGGTACTGGCGATTCGACCAAGGCAGGTCCAGGAAGGCGATTGGCAAACTGGTTGGCCCCACCAGCTCAAGGGACGAAGGCTCTTGCAGATGAAGATCTTCTCTCGTTGTGTGGAGAAAAGTGGTGAGACGCTGCAGCAGGGCTTCACCGGTGGTTCAGTCGTTGCAGATGTCTTTGGCTTCTCTCCTCTTCAGCTTTGTAGTTCCAGTGGCGACTTCTTGCTCTTCCAGTCCTCAGGACCATGCTTTTATGCAAAAAGATCCCCATTCATACAGCCTAGCTGTCACTCACACAGTAGAGTGGTCATCCTGGCGGGAGACCCTCCAGCCTATCAGGGCAGAGCGCGACATAGGTTGCTGAGGCAACTCTGTCCAGGGGTCCAACTTCACCTCCCACACAATGGATCCACCCCAGACTCCGTGGCGCTGAAAGGAGGGCTTCTTGGCAGATGCCCGCCAAAAGGACGAACAAAGGATCCCCGACCTGGGTTAGGAGTTTAGAGAAAGACACAAGAAAGAATTTATATCAAAGTTCTGGGACCAGCTTTGTGGTAAAATTGTTCGAAATTGGGATAGGTTTGAAAGGGAAGAAAAATGTGCTCGTAGTAATATGGTCATAGGGTTTTCTCTTTGCATTCTGCAGGCTGCCATGGAAAGCGAAGAGGGGCCCTGTATGGAACCCCCACCACCTTCCCTTTCCATGGTGGCCATCTTGGAAAATCCTTTTTTGGCACCCTGGGTTCCCACTTTGGGAACCTAGGGTGCCAATGGCCTTCATCCCTCATTACAGGGGATGCAATGGGGGGGGATAATGGTCTGGAGACCTCGGGCTGATAACTTAGGCTGCTGGGCCGGTATATCCACCTTTCCAGTCCCTGGAACGTGGGATGAACGCCACAATATTTCCATTAGCATAACAAAATGCAAATGGAAATGTTGGAAATCTTATTGAGTCTATGTACTTAACTGAGAAGGAACAAGTTACTTACCTGTAAATGTTGTTCTCCAGCATGGGTCTGGCATGGATTCACATGCTCATGAATATTCCCCGTCAGGCTGGGAATCCTCGGTAAAGAAAAAATCAGTATCCGTTTCGTTTCTGATCTGTCTTTCGTAGTAGTAAGCAATCACTGATCTCTGCGTCATACTGACCACAGCCAATGACTGCCATCTCCCTAAGCCCCGCCTTTGGCAGCCATCTTCAGATTTTTACCGCACGTTCAAGTGTTGGGAGTCCTCGTGCTCTCGAGCTTTTACTGCGTGTTTCGTGCCTTTTCAGGTGAATTTTTACATTTTTTCAGTTAATCGAGCCTCAAGCTCCACCATCTCTACTCCCGTTAACGGGTACCCGTTGCGGGATTTTCCTACGCCCCTCAAGGGAGAAGATTTCGTTGAATCAACCTCTTGGGGGATCCCAGAAGATTCGCGGCCTACTTCGAGATGGCCCAGGATGCGAGTTCATCACCCGGACCCAAGCTGTTTCGCAGCTTCCCTGGATGCGGGCTGCAGAAT
This sequence comes from Ambystoma mexicanum, assembly GCF_040938575.1. NCBI lineage: Eukaryota > Metazoa > Chordata > Amphibia > Caudata > Ambystomatidae > Ambystoma > Ambystoma mexicanum. The sequence continues at coordinate 992,161,710 of NC_090921.1, forward strand.
GTGTTTAAGGAGGACGAACATTCGCGATGCCTCTGTCTTAATGGGGACAAGACTCATGTAGAGAAGGACTGCCAGTTCTGCAAGAACTTGTCGGAGCGGACCATGAGGGACCGTCAATCTCGTCTCGCCAGCTGGTTGGAGAAGGGCTTGACGGGTGAGAAGAAGAAGAGAGTGTCCGAGCGGGCTTCTAAGTCCTGTGCGGGCGCCCCGGCGACGGGGGCCCAACACCAGGCCAAGCGCTGCGAGTCCGCTGGCTCTGGGAGCGCCGAAAGGTCGGGCTCTTCGGTCGCCAGGCAGGGCGCCCCTCCCCAGGCACCATCAACCACAAGCCAGCGCTCCGGTTCGGGGAAGAGTAAGTCCGAGACCCCGGGTAAGCTTCGGTAGAAGCCCCGTCCGATCTCGGGAGAGGGGGAGCGAGGCGTCGCCCCTCCCCCTAAGGAGGTGAAGGCCCCTACCCAGCAGGCAAAGGCCTCTATCGAGGCGATGGCGGCGACTCTGGCCAAGCCGGCAGAGACCCCGCCAGCGTAGACTGCCTCCGGGACTAGTTTCCCTGCCGCCAAGGAGGGAATCCCTTTTTTGCCCATCGTCATGGCCCCCATGATGGAACAGGGGGGGGAGGGGGCACGGTAGCCTCCTCGAGCTCGGAGTCAGCCTCGGAGGGGGAACTGACCGAGGTCGCGAGTAATCTCGAAGTACATTTCGAGAAGGTTCGGTCCCGCAAGGAAGATCCTCGGGAGAAAACCGAGGAAGACGACGATTGCGAGGAAGAGCAGCCTTCCCTTCCGGCGCAGCCGGAACCTAGGCTTCAGGATAGCTCGCGGCCATTTTGTTTGCGATCCAGTCCTTATGCTCTGAGAGAAGGACGAGATTACCACGCCCAGGCCGGAGGACCCGCAACCTGGCCCGTCGGGAAGTCCTCAGAACAAACAACAGAGGACCGAACCCTCTCCTCCACTCGCCCCCGTAAGGCCTGCAGTTCCCTCCTCATCCTCCCACAAGTCGGGAGATGAGGGTGCGGTGGGCTGGACGACGGGTTCTGAGGGCGACGGAACGGGTCTCCCGTCGCACAGGCATCTGCGCCCGACGAGATTGGCTCATTCCACGCCATGATCGCCAGGGCGTCCGAATTGTTCCAGCTCTGCCCGGAGGAGCAGAAAAAGGAAGGTTTCCTCTATCGGCGCCGGGAGGCCAAGAGGAAGACGGTCATCGCGGTGCCTCTGATCGATGACATCTGGGAGGAGGGCCTGTCTGTACTCAAGAACCTCTCCACGGCACCAGCCAAACGGGACCGGTACGAGAAGAAGTACCGGGTCCCCGAGACCGCTCCCCTGTGCCTCAGGGCCCAGCCAACGCCAGACTCAGTCGTCTCGGTGGCGGCGAAGAAGAAAGCGGCGGGGTCAGGAGCCTCAACGTCGAATTCCCCTCCGGACGGCGCGGGAAAGAAGTTGGACACCATTGGGCGACGGGTCATTTCGTCGGCGGCAGCGGCGACGATCAAAGCGGCCAACGCCCTGGCGATCGTGGCCCGTTACGAAAGGGAGCTCTGGTTTAAGCTGGCCCCCATATTGGACTTCCTACCGGACGACAAGAGGTCCGAGGCCCTGGAAATACTTCAAGAAGGCGAGGTGGCGTCGACTACGCCATAACGGTGGCAACCGATATTGCCGATACCAGGTTCCGCCAGCTGGGCAATGGAGTTTGCCTACAACGACGGGGTTGGCTCCGGGTGACCGACTTACGTCAGGACGTCCAGACCAGGGTGTTGGACATGCCGTTCGACGGCAGCAACTTGTTCGGGAAGGCGGTGGACGAATCCCTCCAAGCCATAAAGACGGAGACGGCCCGCGCCCTAGGAGCCCTTCAGCAACGACGGCCCTTTCGGAGCTCCAGAGGCAGACGGAGGGCCTCCAAGGGATCCAGCGGTGGCTCGTCGTCCTACCGCCAGGCGGCACGCTCCTCGTCTCAGGAGGCTTACAGGGGTCGCAGCAAGCAGGGAGCGCCTCGCCGCCGTCGGCAAGGTGGCCAGGGCGGCAAGGCCACCACCTCCAAGCAGGACTGAACCGGCCGTGGCCTCGGGCCCCCACCGAAGCACCCCGTGGGAGGCCGGCTGACGAAGTTCGTCGGCGTGTGGAAGTCCATCTCCACCCATCGTTGGGTGCTGGATACCCTGGCAAGAGGACACTATCGAATTCCTGAAGAAGTGCCCTCACATTCGACCTGTGGCCAGGAAGGAAAATCACGTCCCGCAACTGCTGTTGGAGGTACGGGCGATGCTCAGGAAAGGCGCCATCGAGCCCGTCCCGAAGAGGCTCTGGGGTGTACTCAAGGTACTTCCTCGTCAGGAAGAAGACGGGCGGCTGGCGCCCCATCCTGGACCTTCGTCGTTTGAACAAATACATCAGGTCACAAAAGTTCAGGATGGTCACCCTCCAGCACGTGCTGGGACAGCTGGAGGAAGGCGACTTTCTATCGTCGCTGGACCTGGAGGATGCATACTTCCACGTTCCCATCCTCAGAAGTCACTGAAAGTTCCTCAGGTTCTGTAACGCTCACCTGGCTCCCACGGAGGCGCTGGTCTGGGTTGCTGTGGCCTCTTCAAGCGTGATGTGCAGAATTCGGATCACTGATTGAACAGGACCCCCAAATCTTGCTTGTCGGGCCCGTAGGAATATCCTTCTGCAGATGAGAAAGGGGATTAACTGTCTGCTGAATAGTGTGCTTGCTCCCCCCTTTCCACCTTCGTTCTTCTCGGATTCCTCCAAAACCCCCGGTTTAAGCTCACCTTATGGTTTGGAAGGATGAACTCTCCAACCTGCTTCTGGTGCAGGGGCGCGCGTTCATCCAGTTACTTCACTGGTTTTCAGAATGGCGCTGGCACATCCACTTGACTTTTCTGAGCGATACGCCGTAAGTATGAAGATGCAAAAGTTCAAGTGAGAGCCTCCTTTTATGTTGTCTTTTCTGTCCTTTATTTCAGGTGCAGAACAAAGGCGATGCATTGAGGGGTTAAATTGCCGATGGTAAAATCAGGTGAGTTAATGATGAGGGCGACCCCTCTAAATGTCTTTATAATTCCCCAGTAATGTCTTTTGTCCTTTCCCCATAGGGGTCGGGGTGCGGTACCTGCCAAAGATGCAGCGCCGACCCGAGATGTGGAATGGTTCACCAAGAAAAGCCGGTAAGTAATATGGCTGAAAATTCGGCTTTCCTCTTGTGTTCCCTTGCTCACCTTTTGTCTCTTCTTCTCTCCCCTAGGTGCAGAGATGTGGCGACCGGTGCTGAGAGCCGCGATGGAGCCGGGCGGCGTCTCGGGAACAGGTGAGTGAAGCGCGGCGCTGCAGCGAGCAACGCAGTGCTTTTAAATGGAAGTCTTCCTTCAGGAATGCTGGCGTGAAGATTCCGGATGCAGGTATAAAGGTTGAATAAGTTCTTGGTTTTCACCTTTCTCTTCTCTTATTCCCTTACAGGTGTTCCAGGTTCGAGGCGGGTGTGGCTGGAGTCCAGGTGCAGGAGCAGACACGGTGAGCGTTCAGCTGCTGGGATGCAGAACAACGCGAAGCACGTGTGGCTGTCCGGGCGTGGCTTAAATAGCTTTGGGAGAAGTTCCAGGTGAGTATTCTTCCACAGCCCCACCCAGTAACAAAATAGTTCCACAGAAAAATAGTCCCTCCTAAGCCTCATTTGGCTTGGTTCTTCATGCAGCATGGTCTGCATCAGGTGAGTGTGCAGCATGGTCTGCTTCAGGTAAGTGCACCAAACACTTCCCCTTATGAGTCTGGCGCCTATGGCGCCAGGACTGATGTCCAACATGAGCCTGGCGCCAGGACAGAGTCCAAAGAGCCCCTATAAAGGGCCGCTGGGCTTTTACCCGAGGGTGTGATGCCTGCTCCCGGGGGTGCTGGGCCTGGCCTGGTGCTCCGGGGGTAGGCATCATGACAGGTTCGTCGTCCAGGGACGCCACTACCAATTCAGAGCACTGCCGTTCGGATTGAAGTCGGCCCCCAGGGTCTTTACCAAGTGCCTAGCACCGGTGGCGGTGCGGCTGCGCCTGCAGGGGATCCAAGCCTACCCCTACCTGGACGACTGGCTCATCCGCTCAAGGACGAGGGAACTCGCCGTCGAGCACACTGCGAGGACCGTCCAGCTACTCACAGACCTGGGATTCGCCATAAATTACCCAAAGTCCCACCTGGTGCCGTCGCAGGTGGCCCGGTTTCTGGGAGCGAAGCTCAATACAGTGAGGCGCCTGGCGGCACCGTCGGAAGAACGGACGAAGACCATTCTGGGCAAAGTGCAGCGCCTGCTAGCCACGGATGTGGCCAGGGTGAGGTCCATCAAGTCCCTCCTGGGGATGATGTCCTCTTGCATCTAGCTGGTGCGCCTATGCAGACTACAGATGCGCCCTCTTCAAGAATTTCTCGACGCCCGTTGGATGCAGGCGACGGGCACCTTCGAAGACAGGGTCCCCCTCAACGAGGTGTTCCGGCGGGCGATTCAGTGGTGGGGCGTACGAGCGCACATCACGGCGGGCAAGGACTTTCAGACGCCGGCGTACCAGGAGACGGTGACGACGGACGCTTCCCTGGAAGGTTGGGGCGCCCACACCGGAGATCTCCACGCAAGAGGCCTCTGGCTCCCGGAGGAGAAGCTCCTGCACATCAACATCCTGGAACTCCGAGCCTTGTTCTGGGCTCTCAAATCGTTCCTCCCATCGCTCAAGGGCAAGGTGGTGCGGATCTTCACAGACAACACCACGACAATGTTTTACATACGGAAGCAAGGAGGTACCAGATCCCCAGTCCTATCCAAGGAGGCACAGGATCTGTGGCACTGGGCGGTCGCCCAGGGGATGTTCCTGGTTCCCTTCCACCTGGCAGGAGAAAGAAACACCATCACCGACTCGCTCAGCAGGGAGCTGCGCGCGTGTCACGAGTGGGAGCTGCGCCAGGATCAGGTGGATCAACTCTTCCAATGATGGGGCAAACCCCAAATCGACCTGTTCGCAACAGCGACGAACTCGAAGTGCCAGAGGTTCGCCAGCAGGTTTCCCCAGCCGAGAAGCATGGGCTATGCGTTCTCGTTCCCCTGGGATGGCCTATACCTGTATGCGTTCCCTCCGTTGCTGCTTCGACTCATCAACCAGCTCACGAGGTCCCGGTGCAGGATGATCCTCGTCGCACCAGCGTGGCCGAGGCAGATCTGGTTCCCGGACCTTCTGGACTTGTCAACGTCCCCATCCATCAAGCTGTCGGCGGACGCGGATCTTCTCTCCAGAGAAGGAGGCGCCATCTGAACCTGCAGGCTTGGCTCCTGCAACGCTAGAGTTTGGAGGGTACGATATACCGGCTGACTGCAGAGAGGTTCTTGCAAAGGCCAGGGCGTCCTCGACTCTCAAATGCTACGGTCACAAGTGGAAGAGGTTCTCTATCTGGTGCCGAGCACAGAAGATCAACCCCCTACGGATTACGTCCCCTCAGGGGCTGCCGTACCTGCCATCGCTGGCAAAGGCTGGGCTAGCCCATGCCTCCATTAAGATTCATCTGGCGGCGATCTCCAGATATACCAGAACCACAGGACGGACGTCCCTGTGGTCCCATCGACTGGTGAAAGAGTTTATGAAAGGACTGTTCCGGTCGTTCCCGCCGGTGAAGGCCCCGGCCCCAGCGTGGTAACTTAACGTGGTGCTGACTAGGCTCATGGGGGCCCCCATTCGAGCCGATCCACTCCGCACCGATGAAGTTTGTGTCGTGGAAGACTGCATTCCTGGTGGCCATTACCTCCGCACAACGAGTGGGAGAGATCCAGGCCCTATCCTGCAAAGCACCGTACTTGACTTTCCATGCCTCGAGGGTGGTGCTTAGGACGCACCCCTCCTTTATGCCCAAGGTACCGTCGGACTTCCATCTTAACGAGCCCCTGGTGTTACCTGTTTTCTTCCCGTCTCCTTCGTCGCCGGCCGAGAGGACTTTGCACTCGCTGAATGTGGCTAGAGCGCTGAAGTTCTACGCGGACCGCACAAAGAGTTTTCGGAGGACATCAGAGCCGTTTGTGAACTTTGGACCTGTGAATCAAGGGAAGGCTCTCTCGAAGTCTTCTATTTCCAGATGGCTCTCCGGCTGCATCATGCACTGCCACCGGTTGGCTAACCGACCACTGCCAGGCCGTCCGAGAGCCCATTCGACCAGAGCGATCGCTGCTACTACGGCGTTCCTATCTGGTGTTCCCCTGCTGGACATCTGCAGGGCTGCTACGTGGAGGTCGACGCACACCTTCACGAGATTCTACTGCGTCGATCGGGATTCCAGGGAGGAGTCCAGGGTCGGCAAAGCAGTGCTGCGCAACCTGTTCGCACCGGCGGGAACGATCGAAATAGTCCCTTCATAAATTCCTTCACCAAGCGAAGAGACCACAAGGACGCCCGTCCCGTAGTCCTGGTACATCGGGAGATGGCAGCCAGATATATTTTGATGGAGGTGTGAGCCAGTCCAGCTTTGGTCAGCGACAGGTACGGCAGTACTTGAGGGGCCCTAATCCGCAGAGGGTTAATCTTCTGTGCACGGCACCAGACAGTGAGACTCTTCCATTTTTGACCGTAACACTAGAGTCGAGGACCCCTGGCTTTTGCAAGAACCTCTCTGCAATCAGCCGGTATATCGTACCCTCCAAACTCTAGTGCTGCAGGAGCCAGGCCTGCAAGTTCAGCGACTGTGGGCCGTGATGGAGAATGGCGCTTCCTTCCCTGGAGAGAAGATCCACGTCCGCTGGCAGCTTGACTGCTGGGGACGTTGACCATTCCAGAAGGTCCAGGAAACAGATCTGCCTCGGCCACGCCGGTGCGACGAGGATCATCCTGCACCTGGACCTCTTGAGCTGGTTGATGAGGCGGAGCAGCAACGGCAGCGGAGGGAACGCGTATAGAAACAGGCCGTCCCAGGGGAACGAGAAAGCATCGCCCATGCTCCTCGGGTGTGGGAACCTGCTGGCGAACCTCTGGCACTTGGGAGATCGTCGCTGTCAGGTCGATCTGGGGTTTGCCCCATCGTTGGAAGAGCCGATCCACTTGATCCTGTCGCAGTTCCCACTCGTGGCACGAGCGCAGCTCCCTGCTGAGTGAGTCGGCGATGGTGTTTTTTTATTCCTGCCAAGTGGAAGGGAACCAGAAACATCCCCTGGGCGATGGCCCAGTGCCACCGATCCTGGGCCTTGCTTCTTGCGTGGAGATCTCTGGTGTGGGCCCCCCCTACCCTCCAGAGAGGTGTCAGTCATCACCGTCTCCTGAAACGCCGGGGTTTGAAAGTCCGTGCCTGTAGTGAGGTGAGCCCGGGTGCCCCGCCATAGGATCGCCTGACAGAACTCCTCATCGAGAGGGATCCAGTCCTCGAAGCAGCCCGTCGCCTGAAACCAGTGGGCGTTGAGGAACTCCTGTAGCGGACGCATCTGAAGTCTGCAAAGGGGTATAAGGTAGATGCATGATGACATCATCCCGAGAAGGGACTTGATGGACCTCAACCTGGCCACGTCCGTGGCTAACAGGCACCGCACCTTGCCCAGGATGGTCTTGGTCCTCTCCTCTGAAGGGGAGGCCAATTGCCCCACTGTATCGAGCTTCGCTCAAAGAAATAGTGCTACTTGCGATGGAACCAGGTGGGATTTGGGGTAGTTGATGGCGAACCCCAGCTCTGTGAGTAACTGGACGGTCCTCGCCGTATGTTCGAAGGCGAGTTCCCTTGTCCTTGCCCGGATTAGCCAGTCGTCCAGGTAGGGGTAGACATGGATCCCCTGCAGGCGCAGCCGCGCCGCCACTGGTGCCAGGCACTTGGTGAAAACCTTGGGTGCCGAAATTTAATCCGAACGGTAGGGCCCTGAATTGGTAGTGACGTCCCTGAACCACGAACCTGAGGAAATTCCTGTGCCTTTTTAGAATGGGGATGTGGAAGTAAGCATCCTCCAGGTCCAACGACGATAGGAAGTCGCCTTCCTCCAGCTGTCCCAGCACGTGCAGGAGGGTGACCATCCTGAATTTCTGCACCTTGATGTATTTGTTTAACCGACGCAAGTCCAGGATGGGGCGCCAACCGCCTGTCTTCTTTCTGACGAGGAAGTACCTTGAGTACACTCCGGAGCCCCAGAGCCTCCTGGGGACCAGCTCGATGGCACCTTTCTTGAGCACCGCCTTTACCTCCAACAGCAGGAGAGGGACGCTATTCTCCTTCCTGGCCACGGGAGGAATGCGAGGGCACTTTTGGAATTCCAGCGAGTGCCTGTTGGCCAGGGAGTCCAACGCCCAACGATCGGTGGAGATGGACTCCCACACTGACGAACTTCGTCAGCCGGCCTCCCACCGGGGTGCTTCGGTGGGGGCCCGACAACCCGGCCGGGTCAGTCTTGCTTGGAGGCGGCCTTGCCGCCTTGGCGACGGCGGGATCCCCCTTGCAGGCCGCAACCTCTGTAGGCCTCCTGGGAAGAGGAGCGGGCCGCCTGGCGGTAAGTGGAGGAGCCACCGCTGGATCCTTTGGAGGCACCCTGTCTGCCTCCGCAGCTCCGAAAGGGCCGTCGCTGCTGAAGCACCCCAAGGGCCAGGGGTGTCTCTGAGTCGGTCTTGATGGCCTGTAGAGACTCATCCACTGCCTTACCAAAAAGGTTGTTGCCGTCCAACGGAATTTCCAACACTCTGGTCTGGACGTCCTGGCAAAAGTCTGTCGCCTGGAGCCATCCTCGTCGTTGGAGGCAAACTCCGTTGCCCAGTTGGCAAAATCCGGTATCGCCAATGTCCGTTGCCACCGTTATGGCGTGATCCGACCCCACCTCGCCTTCCTGCAGAATTTCTAGGGCCTTTGCGCTTTTGTCATCAGGCAGGAAGTCTAGCAGGGGAGCCATCTTGAACCACAGCTCCCTGTCTTAGCGAGCCACAATCGCTAAGGCATTGGCCGCCTTAATCGTTGCCGCAGACGATGAGATGACTCATCGTCCCATAGAGTCCAACTTCTTGCCCTCGCTGTCCGGCGGGGAAGTGGAAGTTGAAGCCGCTGCGCCCGCTGCCTTCTTCTTAGCCGCTGCCGAGACGACCGAGTCCGGCGTGGGCTGGGCCCTGAGGCATAAGGGGGCAGCATCGGGGACTCGGTACTTCTTCTCGTACCTGTCCCTCTTGGCGGGTGTCGTGGAAGGGTTCTTGAGGACAGCAAGACCCTCGTCCCAGATGTTGTCGAGTAAAGGCACCGCGAGGACCGTCTTCCTCTTGGCCTCTCGTTGTTGGTACAGAAACCCCCCTTTCTGTTCTTCAGGGCAGAGCTGGAAGAGCTCGGATGCCCTGGTTATCATGGCGTGGAAAGAGCCAACCTCGTCGGCTGGAGACGCCTGGGGGCGGGAGGGTATGACGACGGGATGTCTGCTGTGTCATCGCCACCGTTATCGGCCGTCCCAGTCTTTGTATCCTTTGTAGCCAAGCACCGCGAGCACTGGGAGCGCCGAAAGGTCGGGCTCTTCGGTTGCCAAGCAGGGCGCTACTTCCCCGGCACGCTCGACCATGTGCCAGCGCTCTGGTTCGGGGAAGAGGAAGTCCGAGAACCCGGGTAGGCCGCTGGAGCGGACCCAGTCGATCTCGAAGGGGGAGCGAGGCGCTGACCCTGCCCCCCAAGGCGAAGGCCCAGGACACACCTATGGTGGTGAGGGCTTTGATCCACCCGGCCAAGGCCTCTACCGAAGTGGTCGCTGCGACCCTGACGGATCCGGCTGAGACTACGCCAGTGGAAACGGCCTCTGGGCCCAGAGTATCCCTGCCACCACGGAGGGAATCCTCTTTCCAGCCCATCGCTAAGACCCCCCTGTGAAGCCCCCGGCTAAAAAAGAGGGTGGGAGTGGTGGCCATTACAGACTCGGAATCAGCCTCTGAGGAGGAACTGGTGGAAACCGAGAAGGGCCTCAACGAAAGGTCCATAGGCCTCAACGAGAGGTTCGAGAAGGTTCGATCCCAGGGGACGGTCCCTGCTGACGTGATCGAAGATGGCGACGATGACTAACAGGGCCCAGTGGAGCGGCCATCCCGTCAGTCGCAGCCATTGCCCGAGCCCCAGGATAGCTCGGCGGCCATTTTGTTGGCAATCCAATCCTTATGTACCGAGATAAGGACGAGATTACCAAGCACTCCGACGGAGGAGCCAGAACCAGGCCCGTCGGGAAGCCCTCTGAACAAGCAGAGGAGAGTCCACCCCGCTCCGCCCTCCGTACCTGCGAGCACGCCTTGGTTCGAAACCCCTTTTCGAGTTTCGAAAAACAAACTAATACTCTGCAGCTTCCACTAGATGTCGGCCTATGCACAGCAAGTCATCTAAGCAGATTCCACTTGCCTCAGATATATAGATATATATATGGGATACATTACTCACCGTAATCGTATTTCTGATGCTTGTATCTGCTTAGATTCACATGCTGTGCATAGGCCGACATCTAGTGGAAGCTGCAGAGTATTACAGTTTGTTTTTCGAAACTCAAAAATGGGCGTCGACACAGGGCGTGCCAGTAATACTATCCCTAGTGTGACGTCCACTGTACCCAAGATCCCTCACGCTTCTAGGATCCTCAGATTGTATTTTTTTTTTCTGACATGAGGTAGCATGAGGAGTAGCGCGAGTACAGATAATCCAAGCAGATAAACAGAAAGGTAAGACTACAAGCAATCATGCGCCTTCTCACAGAGGGGAGGAAGGGTGGGTTCACATGTGAATCTAAGCAGATACAAGCATCAGAAATACGATTACGGTGAGTAATATATGCCTTCTGAGGCTTGTGGAATCTGCTTAGATCACATGCTGTGCATAGATTAGCGAGCAGTACCTGAAGGAGGTGGGATGTGAGAAGGGTCATGAGCAAATAAGTGTCTTAGAACCGCTTGTCCCACTTGTGTATCTGCCTTGGAATGGGTGTCAATGCAGTAATGCTGAGTAAAAGTGTGAATAGAGCTCCAAGTAGCTGCTTTGCACATGGTGTCAAGGGGTACATTTGCAATGAAAGCCAGAGTGGCCCCAATGCCTCTAGTAGAGTGGGCTCTTGCCGTGAAAGGCAGAGTTCTTTCAGAGAGTGAGTAACACAGCTGGATACAGTTAATAATCCACTTCGAGATGGCACCTTTAGAGACGCGATCCCCCCTCTCTGCCTGTAGCTACAGAGACAAACAGTTGTTCTGTTTTTCTTAGCGGTCTGGTTTTATTTACATAGTAGAGGACGGCCCTACGCACATCTAGGGTGTGTAGTTTCACCTCGGCCGAGCTTTGCGGGTCCTGGAAGAAAGCCGGAAGCTCGATGGAGTGGTTTACATGGAATTTTGATATAAATTTAGGTGAGAACCTAGGGTGTGTGCGTAAAACCAGTTTGCCTTTATGGACAGTAAAGAAGGGATCCTGCACCGACAGAGCCTGAATTTCACTGACCCTTCTTATAGAAGTAATAGCTACTAAGAAGGCCGTTTTATAAGTCAGGTGTTTGAGACTGCTTTTATGCATGGGTTCGAAAGGGGGGCCCATGAGCTTGGCTAGCACCACATTAAGGTCCCACCCTGGTGGTGGGTTTGAAATAGGAGGGTGAAGTCTCTTTACTCCTTCCATGAAGGCTTTAACTACTGGTACTTTCCACCACAAAACCTTGCTATGGGAAGTGGTGTAAGCAGACAGGGCTGCCAGGTGTACTTTCAGTGAGTTAAAAACCAATCCTGCATCTAGCAGGTGGAGCATGTATGTAACAATAGTGGAAGGAGTGCAATCAACCGGGTTGATCTATTCTGGCACCAGATAACGAACCTCTTCCACTTGTCAAAATAAGTGCCTTGTGTTTGGTTTCCTAGATTCCTTTAGGATGTCCACACCTCTGTGGCAAATTGAGATGTCCAAACTCTATGACCTCAGGAGCCATGCTGCCAGGTTCATTGAGTTGGTTTGCTGGTGCACTGTTTGACCTTGGCGCTGGGACAGTAGGTTGTACCAGGCTGGAAGTTTGATGGGCTTGCACACCGCCATCCTGCGTAGGTGTGGGAACCACGGTTGTCTTGCCCACATGGGAGCAACTAGGACGAGCGTCATCGACTCTCTGTTCATCTTGTTCACCACTTTCCTGATGAGGAGTTGGTGGAAAAGCATACGCAAACATCCCTGACCAGTTCATCCACAGGGCGTTCCCCTGGGAGTCTGGTTGAGGAACCTGGATGCAAATCCTGGGCATTGTCTGTTTTCGTTTGTGGCGAATAAGTCTATAGTGGGGAAACCCCACTGAGAGAAGATATCTTCTATGACCTCTCTGTGTAGAAACCATTTGTGTTCCTCTGGGAGGGAGTCTCTGCTCAGAGCATCCGCTAGGGAATTGAGCTCCCCTGGAACATGTTGTGATGACAGGAAGATGTTCCGTCTGAGTGCCCATATACAGATTTTCTGGGCAAGCTTGGACAGATTTGGCGAGCGAGTCCCTCCTTGCTTGTTCAGGTAGAACATGGCTGTTGTGCTGTCCGTCCGGATTTGCACTGACAGGTTTAGTAGGTGGGGCTCGAACGCCTGAAGCGCTCTGAATACTGCCAGAAGCTTTAGCAGGTTGATGTGGTTCTTGGCCACTGAGTGAGACCAGAGACCCTGAGCTGTGTGGTGGAGATGGTGAGCTCCCCACCCTGTCAGGCATGCATCTGTAGTAACTATTGTCTGTACTTCGGGATCGTAAAAGGGTTTCCCCCTGGACAGATTCTCTCTTGTCCACCAGTGAAGGCTTTGTACCAGTGTTGGCGAAACGATCGCTAGATCGTCCCACTGACCACTTGCCTGAGACCACTGTTTCGCCAACCATTCCTGCATGGGACGCATGCGCAGGCGCGCGAGGGGGACCAGGTAAATACATGACGCCATCATGCCCAGTAAACACATTGCTTTGCGTACCGTTATTTGTTGACCGGACTGATAATGCAGAATTTGCAGTAGTATATTCCGAATTCTTTCTTCTGAAGGAAAGGTCAACCCCTCTTGGGTATCTAGGATTGCTCCTAGGAATTGTTTTGAGGTGCTTGGCACTAGGCTTGACTTTTTCTCGTTGATTGAAAAGCCTAACTCGTGGAGGTCGATAGTCCTTGGAATGTTTGTCCTGCAAATTCTATGAGCCAGTTGTCCAGATAAGGGTACACTGGGATTGCCTCCCTGCGTAGGTGTGCAGCCGCCACCGCCAGTACCTTGGTGAATACCCTTGGTGCTGAAGCTATCCCGAAGGGCAGTACCTTGAATTGGTAGTGTCGACTGTCCACCTTGAAGCGCAAATACTTTCTGTGCGCTGGGAACATGGAAATATGAAAATAAGCATCTTTCATATCCAAGGTTGCCATGTAATCCCCCTTTTTTAGGAGGGGGATTACCTCTTGTAGCGTGGTCATATGAAATTTTTGGGGCTTGACATACTTGTTGGCAGGCTGTAAGTCCAATACTGGGCGCATTGTCACATCTTTCTTTGGCACAAGGAAGTAAGTTGAATAAATACTCTTGTTACCTGGTGTCCCGTGACGAGTTCTATCGCGTCCTTTTCTAGCAGAATGGCAAGCTCCTCGAGGAGAATCTTCTGATGTTCTAAAGAATGTACTCTTCGTCGAGGAGGATGGTTCTGGGGACGCTGTAGTAGTTCTATACAATATCCTGTGGATACTATTGACAGCACCCATCTGTCTGATGTGATCCCTTCCCAAGCCTGGGTTAAGTTGGAAATGCGTCCCCCTACTGGGGTTGCGTGAGAAGGGACCCTGAACGGAGCGTCACTGCTTTGGTGGAGGCGTGCCGCCTCCCTTGTTGGGGCTGCCTCTGCCTTTACCACAACCTCTCCTATTACCCCTGCCGTAACCCTGGGTAGACTGTTGGTTGTTGTTCCACTGTGTACCCTCCCCCTGGGAATAGGTAGATCCTCTCTGGGAATTTTGGCCGCGTGGGCGACGAAAATTACTATTCCCTCTCTGGTTAGGGGGTTTATTGGTTAACTGGCCAAGGGACTTGAGTGTTTCGTATTCGTCCTTGGCATTCTTCAGTGCGTCTTCGACCGCCTTACCAAACAGACCGGTTTCCACCGGTTTGTCCAATAATGATGCCTGGGTTTCTGCCTTAAAACCAGACTGCCGTAAACACTCATGTCTTTTGATAACAGTGCCTTCCGCTATCAATCTGCCTGCGTTGTCCGCGGCGTTGAAGGTTGCTTTCAAAATGCAACTAGACACGGCTCTACCCTCTGCGTAAATCCGAGCTAACTGGCCCTTTAAAGGTTCGGGAGCAGAGGCTACGAGTGCCGCGACTTCTTCCACTGATGGCAGTTGTAGCTGGCCAACAGGGTGGTGGAGTTTGCAATCCTTGCTTGATAGGCGGACTTTGAGGCTACTTTCCTGCTTTAACTGTTTAGTTTTTTGCTCTCCTTGTCAGGTGGAGCTTCGGACGATGACCAGGGTGTTCCAGCCCTCTTACGAGTGTTGGTGACAACTAGGGAGTCTGGCTTCATATGTCCTCTTATATAGAGAGGGTCAGACTGGGCCGCCCTGAAATGTTTTCAACCCTGGGATTGACTGCTCTGGTGAGGTTCGGGTTCACCAGGGACGGATCTATTCTCCGCTGAATGGACTTAAGGATAGGGATGGTCTGGGCAACAGGCCTCCTTTCTCCCATTAACTCTTCTGTGAAGTCCCTTTCCTCCTGTACACCGTGGGTGTCAATGTGGAAATGTTCTGCTGCGCGTGCGAGAACCTCGTTTAGGAGGGGTTGGTTATCGACCGGGGAGTCGGTAACCGGGGCTTCGTTCTCTACCGGGGAATCTACTCTGTATGTTTCCGGGTCCTCCTCTTCTTCCTGGTCCTCATCACCCCCATAGTAGCCCGTCCCGGTTTGTTCTTCTACCATACCAAATTCTTGGTCCTCACCAAAGGATGCCTCTCCTTGATACAGCGAGTATGGTCTTGCGTATGGTTGTACCTCGAATGGTTCTGACCTCATCGGAGTTTCAAACCGGGGCTTTTTACTCAGGGGGATAGGATCAGTAGAGCCTGAGGGTGTCGCCCCTTGTGGATCATACGAGAGGAAATGTTCTGGATTTTTATCATAAAAATCAGCCAAAGACATTCTTGACATGACCCTATGTCTTCACTGGACCATTTTTTGGAACTGGGAATGACTCTCTCAGCAAGTCTATGGGATTTATCCTGAGTAGCTTTGCTGGTTTTAGACATATCAGCAGACCTGGTTTTGTCTGTCTGTTTAGGGGGAGTGGTGTGTTTCACAGGTGTAGAAGAGTGCAAAGGTTGTTTCTTCTGCTGTTTTCCCCCCTCCCCGTGGGTGGAAAAATGTTTTCCCTGTCCTTTAGTGGCTCCGGAGGTTTTTGACGCCTGGTGTCGAGGATCGGGGGTGGTGTCCCTGTCCTTCGAGCGTGGGGCCTCGCTGGCTTTAACTGCGGGCTCCGACTCCTGGAGCGCAGCCTGGGGGTGGAAGTCGTCTTCGTCTTCAGACGATCGAACTTCTGTTAGCCTAGGGAGCGAGGCACTCTTGGCAAGAGTGGATGATTGCCTGGAGTCATGCGGCGATCTTGATCGAGAGCGCCCAGAGGACACCGAATCGAACCGTTCTGTTTGTGCCTCTTTCCGACAACTCGACGTCGAGTCTCGGTTGGACTTAGTGTGTTTAGTGTGTGTAGTATGTGAAGCGCTTGTGTCGCCGGGGGTCTTCCCCATAGCCGCCCTGCCGGACGACCTTCCGAGGTCAGGGACCTGCGCTCGGCTGTCTTTCGACGCCGTAATGCCCTCACCGTCCGAAAGTACAGCGTTGCTGCCGTCGCCCTCCGCTGCCATGGCCGCCTGCCTGGCGTGGTGGGCCCAACGCTTCGTTGAACGGTCCTTAAGTGTCTTAGGTTTAAACCTACTACACGCTCTGCAGTTCGCTTCGGGGTTGTCCCTCGGCAAGCAGAGATTGCACGTGGCGTGCCTGTCGACCCAAGGGTATTTGCGATTGCACTTGGGGCAGAATTGAAAAGGGGTACCCTCCATACGCACCTTGAGGCAGCGGGCTGTTAAGTGTAGGAAATATATAAGGTGTACCTATATACCAAGAGTGTAGAGTATGTACAACCCCCCACTCTCCCTACTTGCAGGGCAGAGGCCTTCCAAGGCCCGGGCCAAGGCCAGCGGCCTTCCGAGGCCCAAATCTGTCGTGCAGCAGCCGACGGTCGATTTCTTCTCCAGCCGGCGTCGAGTGTCGAAGTTAGACGTTGGGGTGGGGAAGGATGTCAATAGATTATTTTAAATTTTTAGCTAAAGTATGGCTAAGGCCAGGGGACTCTGCAAAATGCTTCCGACCAGTATGGCGGAAAAAAACAATCTGAGGATCCTAGACGCGCGAGGGATCTTGGGTACAGGGGACGTCACACTAGGGATAGTATTACTGGCACGCCCTGTGTCGACGCCCATTTTCGAGTTTCGAAAAACGAACTATAATACTCCGCAGCTTCCACTAGATGTCGGCCTATGCACAGCATGTGATCTAAGCAGATTCCACAAGCCTCAGAAATATATATATATATATATACACACACACACACACACACACACACACACACTTGTTTGTATTAAAAAGTAGTTATATATTTATTTTATACACTTCTAATAAAACACATGTATCACAGTCATCAAGCAAGTTAAATTAAGTCAAAAGAAAAATATACACACTCCCAAGTTAAATTGTAGACCAAGTGAACCAGAGTGAAAACTGAGCAAAACGGCACAGCGACAACTAAACACAAGGGGATCCTCTAACAGTTCCTCACAAGGGAGGGAAAGCACAAGTTATCTAGAAATAGTGTCTTACACACCCTAGCAACACTTCCAATCAGTTTGTGAACCAGTTTAAGCAAGGGAGTGCATCAGTATAAGCAATACTTAAATGAAAACTGAGCAAAATGGCATTTCACAAGGTTTAAAAATGGGAAGGAATGGGTAGTTAAAAGAAATAGGTGCACCAACACAGTTCTTAGTGAAAATCAATCTAAACAAGGCAGATTGAACAAATGTAGCCAGAGCCAGTAGGCCTGTGCCAGGGTCAGTGGTACAGGGCATGGGCCCAGGAGCAAAATGTTCTTGTAGCTGCATTCAAGTCTTTGGTTAACTATTTTGAGAAGGTGGATGCAGAAGGTGACAAGACAATGTTAGAGAGGGGCGGCCAACCCAACATGTAGGTAAAGGATTTAAATACTGCGAAGAAAGGGCAGCCTGGCGGAACAATGTACCTTTAAATGAAGAAGTGGCTCCTGCGGTGGCGGTTGTTCCTGGTAGTTCCTGCAGTTCGGGTGATCCAGCAGAGGAAGAGGCTCTCGTCGTGGAGGAAGGTTCGAGTTGCTGCACTACCCAGGGACAAAACCAGCCGCGGTGCTGCCCGATGAATAAAAGGTGCGCTCCTTCACGGTCCGGGTGGACTGGTGCCTGGCTATCCAGCCTCTGAGTACTGGGTACGGGAGATTCGACGAAGGCAGGTCCGGGAAGGCGTTTGGCAAACTGGTTGGCCCCACCAGCTCAAGGGAAGAAGGCTCTTGCAGGTGAAGATCTTCTCTCGTCGTGTGGAGAAAAGTGGTGACACGCTGCAGCAGGGCTTCAACGGTGGTTCAGTCGTTGCAGATGTCTTTGGCTTCTCTCTTCTTTGGCTTCTTAGTTCCAGTGGCGACGTCTTGCTCTTCCATGCCTCAGGACCCTGCTTTTATGCAAAAAGATCTCCATTCATACAGCCTAGCTGTGACCCACACAGTGGAGTGGTCATCTATGCGGGAGACCCTCCAGCCTATCAGGGTAGTGTGTGACATGGGTTGCTAAGGCAACCCTGTCCAGGGGTCCTACTCCCCCTCCCACACAATGGACCCACCCCAGACTCAGTGGCGCCGAAGGAGGGCTTCTCGGCAGAAGCCCGCCAAACGGATGAACAAAGGATCCCTGACCTGGGTTAGGAGTTAAGAGAAAGACACGAGAAAAAAGTTATATTAAAGTTATGGCAAATAAAACCTATCGGAGTAAAGTTAATATTAAAATACACCGGCGGTATGTTAGAGGCTGTCAGAAAATGTGGTAGCCTCGAACAATGGGAAAATCCCATAGGGAGATATTCTCGGTCGAATATTTATGGTAGTAACCACTGCCACCAGCCAGAAACGAGAGGGACTGCACAGTACCCGCTCAAAAATGAAAATAGGGGAAACACTATTTACCCCTTCCAGTAACTCCATAGTAAGATAGGTTGTACTGGTTTAGTTCATAGGATTTGACTAGTAAAGTCAATGGGGACTTTACATGCCCTATAGTCAGCCTCAGGGTATGGAGTGTATGTTTGGGGGTCGCTACCACACCCCTGTGTCACTGCACTGAGGGTGCTGTGTAACATGTGAATAAAGATGGTTCTTATGGGGTTGAGAAAGATCCCATAGGCATTAAACACAAAAATAGCCTAGAAAACACATAGCAGAAATGCCTAAGAGTTGGGAAAAAGAGTCTCATTCTTGGCAGGTAAAAAGAAACGAACCCTTTAAATCCAGCAAAGCTGCTGGGGGACTCTATAGGTAAGGGAAATTAGCCATACAATGAGATTTCTCCCTAACAATGCTTACTGCAATCTATTCTCTATAAAGCTAGCCTCAGGATTACTTGGTCTGCTTGCATTTCTTTTGCATCTGCACACGTATAAAATGACTTCATGTCTTTACCTGTTTATATGGCATAAGCTTCTTCACCTTGATCCCAAGAGGTCACTTATCCTTGGTACGTCCTTGATGCCTTATAGAATATCTGCATTCTCTAGTCTCTGCATCTCTTCCAGGTACGTCAGCTCAGCTCTGTGTGACGTTTACTTGGTGATGGTTGGTGACATCATTCGTTTTGACCCGTCATTTGCTCTGCTTCTTCAGGAATCTCATTTAAACAACCATCATATCTCCTTGTATGCAGACATGGTTTCCTCAATGGGAATCTTGCCTCTAGGATTCCTTTTGGCCTTTGCCGTTTCAACTGCTCTGTGTATGTCACATACCCTGGTTTCCAACATACAGGCAATAGGGGCGGAACGGTTGAGGTACTTGGCTCCTCCTCTACAGTGTCAAGGTAGAGGCCTTGGCATTCAGCCACGCCACCAGTCTACTGTGTCAATCCTTCATCATCTTCTTGGAGAATCTGAGGAAGATCTCGCATCTCCTTCCTTGTGGTCTGGGTGAAGACAGTAGAGGCATTGGACGCACTTGTCCTCCACAAACATGTTCCATAGCCCGCACTTGGTGCAGAGCCTCAATTAAGAGGGACTTTCCTTCCTTTTGCTCAGTCCTGGTCGGAGGCACGGGCTAGGCCCGAAGACCTTCTGGAAACTTTGAAGAAAACCGACTATCTTCGCCCTTGAGGGGTGCTGAAATTCACAAACAGATCCGTGCTGTTGGCAGATGGAGAGAAGAGCACACAGGCTCTTTTGGAACAAAAATAGCAACTTTTTCAATCGAAAAATGTAGAAGTAGCTCACGGAGCAAAAGTTGAGGACTACCAACACTGAAGCATGTGTTAAATATCTGAAGATGGCTGCGGTTAGGGAGAATTCTCATAAATGTGCTAATTCTTCTCTACCTTAGAGACCCCCAGCTTTTTTGCGGGACTTTGTATTTTTAAATCTATTTGTTTTCTGTGTTCGTTTCTTTTTGGTTAGAGTCTAACCAACTCCATAGGCATCATCTTTTACATTGTGTCACACAGCACCTTCAGTGCAGGGGCACAGGGAATTCTTTTAAATTGCCTCAAGGTTTAAATACCTTGTCTGGGATCAACTACTGTTTTCCAGAGCAGTAAAGTGAAATTAACTTTACTTTGCATTTACTTACTAGACCCAGCACACCCTATCTTACAATAGAGTGCTGGAGGGGTTACTTAGTATCCCCTGTGTCTAAATGCTCATGTAACATTTTTTATGTTACCCTTTCCACAATTCACTGGCTGGTGGCAGTGGTTTCATTTTGAACTACCTTGGTTTGCTTTTACCGCGACCGTTCGCGGCTCCGTTAAAGTAACCGCAGGATCCATCTTTTTCAAAATGGCATCCAGCCAGCTTTGCTAAAATGGTGCCCGGTTTTCTCTTTTCACCAGGTCTTTGTGGGAAGGTCTTTCTAGACAGTTTCTCTGCGCGCCAAACCAGGTTTGGTCGCTTTGTTCATTTCGCCTTTGGCAGGGTTTCTGAGAGAAACCTGCCTCTGGAGCCTAAGTGTCTGGGGTAGGCAGGAAGTGAGGGCGGTGCCCCAAACTCCCTGTGCTTAGTCTCCTAGGAGACCCAAATGCACTCTGTGGTGATTGGCTGGCTGCCTGTCTGGCAAGGACAGCCACCCTGCTGGGTGAGTGACAGCGAGGCTGGAATTAATGGGACAGAACTGAATAAAAGGCAAGTCTTTTGGCTTGGAAGGCAGAGTCGACTACTGGACGAAGGAATCGAAGAGCTTGAAGAGGACAGCTGCTGCAACTCGTGGACCGTTGGTTTGCCCGGTGAAGCCCTGCTGCAGGTCCGAATCGCCAAGTTTGAATCGACAAAAAAGCTTCTGCAAGGATGGTTCCACCAACTCAAAGTAAGCCACCTGGACACCCACCTCGGAGCGGGTTTAATTTCCTCAGAGTTGCTGCAGGAATCGTATAGCCAGGAAGATGGACACCAGAATGTGTGCGTTACTTTTAAGCTGGCCTAAAGCTTTTGGAAGATCCTCCAGACTCCCACAAAGGAGGGCTGACCAAGAAGCCCGAGCACCCTCAGCAGAGTGCGGGACCCCAGAAGCAAGGACAGTCCACCTTGACAGCCGGGAAACCATGCTTATTGCCATTTGCTGTACCGCAAGCGGCTGAAATGCGAAACAGCCACTGAAAGTAAAGTTTGTCGCTTGCCAGTGCAGGAGTCCCCCAGCGTACTCTTGTCCCACGACTGAGGCCCAGGAACAGGAGTCATCAGCTGCATCTTTTCTTCTTTACAAAGGTACTGTAAAACATGTCCAAGAGAACTTACCTCTTACTGTAGAAGTGCTTGTAACTTCCAGAACTCACAAGTCTAATCAGCTTGTGGCCCTACATTTGATGATTCTTTTCATCATAGACTCCTAAGAACTTGTGCAAAGACTTTTCCATTACTTACCAGAAGTGCTTTATCCTATCCAAGACTTTTGCCCATTGACTTTAACTTAGCCTATTGAATTGAATGACTTCTAGTGAACCCTAAAAGTATCTGCAATGCTTTGGAATATGTGTGGCCTCTTGTGTTCTATTAACCTTTGCCTTTTACCAACTTTTTAAGAGTGTTCTGAATGCCAACAGTAAGGTATTAATGTCCCCAGCACCCTCACCTGTGGGTGTAGGTTGCGTCTTTGGGCCATCCCAAAAGGGACAGGTCTGATTCAGAAACTCAAGGTGTACAGTATTGAAGTATATTTGTGTGTTACTATTCTATTGCTCACTTCTGAAGAAGGCTTTATAACTGACTGATAAATTATGAATTTTTTATGCAAGAAACCTTGAGTAAGTTTATTTGAATGCCTGTATCTGAATCTTTGTCTAACTCCACTACAGCTCACATTTCGCCTCTTGAGATAAGCCTGGCTGCTCAACACGCTACCAAAACTGTGTAGTACAAACTTATACCAAAGGCTGGGTTGCCTATACCTATAGTCCTAGTTGTTTGTGGTGTTCCCAGAGGCTACTGCATTCAAACTTTGCCTACCAGCTGCCAGAGGAGGGGCTTATGGAAAGTACTGTCATCTGATGGGGGCAGTATGACCGAGAAGACAATGATTGGTTTAGAGGAGAAATACAGTTTGTAAGTGAAAGTGAAACTTTCTTTTACTGAGGATTGCCGGCCTGACTGGAAATATTCATGTGAATCCTTGCCAGACCTCATGGTGGGTTAAAAAGAACAGTCCTTTCTAGCAAGCTGTTCAACAATGGAGGACTCCCAGAACCCATACACAGAGCTGGTTCGGAAAATCCTAAACACATGCCAATATGAGCCCTTTCATTTAGGAGATGCTCGAAGCATATTAAATATGGAACTGTCTGATTGCTCATTTAACACCAATGCATTAACCCTACGAGTTAATGGATGACAAATAGAGTGTACCAAACTAAATGTTTTTAAACTTTACTAAATGGAAGCATTTTATTTCCCCAAGAACTTTTCTCTAGTCGGTATTCAAGTTTCTTACCTGGGCCAAGTGAAGGTCATATTGCTGCATGTTCACAAGGTGGTTACGAATTAAAAGCTCCACAGCTTCCACGCTGTATTTGTACTCATCTCTACACTCTATCAGACACCTGCGAACAAAAAAACCTGTAGTAATTCAGCACCACATAGACGAAAAAAATGACAGCTTTCAGATACTCTGTACTGTACAAAGTCACCTCCATAAACCTTTGATATTCATATATTTGGTGCGAAATGGAGCATTCATGCTATGCTTATGAAACAAAGGGGCCAGAGCACAAGTAACACATGCCTAGGTTTCACCCACATATGCACCCCGATGTGGGTTATTTCTATCCAACCTGAAAAACTCTGCTAAAGAAATTGAATGGAATTGGAGTGTGCGGTGTGGACTAATCATAGTGCAAGAATCACTCCTGAGAGTAAAGCTTCTTTCACTACACGCAGATAAATTAGCATTGGTATTTTGACTGTTTTTGCACAGATGTTAGAGAGATTTTCTTTTTGCAAATCTAACTCGCTGTCTTGAGCCTCCCACCACTACTGCTGGACTCCCTGGGATTTGTTTCTCTCCAGAGGTGAAAGAGCTTTTTAGCTCACCTACCTCCTGCATACTCCTACCAGGATCCAGTGGAAATCAGAAAATCCCCCAAAAAAGGTCATGCATGGGCCCGGGAAAGCTGCTTTTGCAGCCTAGTGAGCCTATATGTGTGTCAGCCTGAGCAAAGTCCCAGTCCCACATCCCTTGGTGCCAGAATCTGCCTCTGGGCGATGTGAAACCAGTAGTCCCCGATTGGCCAACTACTGTTTGCATGTGGCAGGTCTTTTCCATTGCTTGGTTTTGACTTGCTTCCATCTGCAAATATGGATAAGTTAGCGTTAGGGAAAATGTTAATTTGTGGGCAAATTCCCTTTAACCTTAGAGACCCCCAGCTCTATTGCTGGACTGGGCTTTTTAATTTTTACTCCTGAACGAGTGGGACCCCTTTCTCCCTCACTCATGTGTTTTCCCGACTATGATTTTCTATGTTCCTTACTGTTTTATGGCATCTGGAAACTCCATGGACATCTGCTTTTGCATTGCGACACACAGCACCTTTTGTGCAGTGCCTCTGAGCAGTCCCTTGGACTTTTCAATGTCTTAAATACATTTTCTTGGGTGAATTACTGTTCCCAGGAATATTAAGATGACCCTTGTCTTACTTTTCTTTACGGGGCCAGCCCCCACCACCCTATGTGGAGTGCTGAGGGGGTTACATAGTAACTCCTTTAACCCATTTTTCATGTAACATTTTGTAACACTAACTTACTTAAGTGGCTGGTAGCAGTGGTTTATTTTTTTACTACCTAGTGACATGCATCTGCAGGTTGATACCTCAGCTGCAGTGCTGCACCAAAGGTGACAATTTTCACAAAATGGCCCCAGTCTTTTTTTTTCGCCAATTCTTGTTAGTTTCTTCAAGGTTTTTACTCTGTTTGAGTCCTGTGTGTGTTTTGCCTTTGGCCGGCCTCAGCCCTGAAAGCCCACCCATGCTCCAGTGTGTCTAGAAAGGCAGGAAGTGAGGGAGGGTCCTTACACTTCCCGGTCCTTTGTTTCTAGGTGTGCCTGAGTGAAATCAGCTCCTATTGGCTGCCTGCCCTGGAGGCCAGCTTCTCTGCTGTGTGATTGACATCCTAGGGCTGTGAATGAATGGGAGCTTGCATAAAAAGATTTTTGGGACTAAGCAGAGTAGACCACTGGAGGACTACATACGAAGGAGAAGACTAGAGTAGACGCCAGCAGCACCCTCCTTGACCGTAAAGTTCCTGGTGAAGCCCTGCAGCTGTGCTGACCCAGTATTCGAACCGACAGGGAAGACTCGTAAAGGACTTCCTCCCTTTGGCTGGTGGGACTAAATACCTCATGAAAACTATTTTGGCACAACCCCCACCTTGCTGTGACTTTCCAAGGCTACAGAAACCCAATACCCGGGGATACTTCAACCATCTGTAATTGCATTGTCGTCTGAGTCCGACCAGATCTTCGTGGGCATCCAGAGGACCCTACAGAAGCAAGCAATCCGTGCCCAGAGTCCTCTCACCTGAGTCCAGGACCGAGGGATCAAGGAAATCTTAACCAGAGCTTTTTGGCACAGCGAAAAAGGTCCCAAAACCACAAATCTGCTGAATCAACGGAAATCTATTGCTGCCGAGACCCTCTCTCGAGTGCTGCCGCAAGAGCCCACCACTCCCTTTCGTCACCACAACCAAGGACCAGGAACAAGGGTCTGCAGCATTACATCCAGAAGGCATCCAGCTGGAACTACTTTATTTCAAAAGGAACTGTGGGGTTTAGGGTAGGCTATCCTTTTGTTATTTGGGGTGCTACAAACCTTTGGGAGTGCGATTTACCCTACGCCAAGTTACCTCAACTTACGTGCACTGGTTTTACAGCTTGTGCTTTCTAAAGGTTACTCCTCTTGAGTAACTAATTTCTCTTTTGAACCCCGACTATTTAAGAACATCTTTCTAAGAAGAAATGCATCAGAACATTGACTTTGCCCATTGACTTTGGCTGTCCTGGCAAGGCCTCCTTCTGAAACTATTGGCTTTGGCAGTGCTTGCTCCCTCACATGTTTTAAATGTTGAACACTTTTATGCTGGAGGATAATCGACTGCGTGCATCCCTTTGGGACAATCTAACTGTTCTTATAATGTATCAGTCTGTTCTGATCTAACCCTAACCTTTCCTTCCTTGAATAACTCAATACTGCAAAGGTGTTACCAATATAAATGGTATACTGACCTCAACTGACATCACCTCTGGGTGCTGGAACATGTGTAACATATGAATGAATTACTAACCTGCTTTATTCACTTTTTTACTTGAAGCCTAACTTGGGATTAATGGTACAACTAATTGCTGCTTTTTAAAGAATGCTTTAAGTATCTGTGTGTATAAATACGGTTTATAGTGCAAATGTCGAATGCAAAAATGTCAAAAAAATTTCAAATGTGTTTTTTAATTTCTTTTTTTAATTGGGGGGTTCCCCCCAACCCCCCAGTTATTTTCTACTAGCTAGACCCCAGAAAAATAAATACAAAAATGAAAAAAAACATTTTAATTTTTTTCGACTATTTCCCGACATTTTTGCATTCGACTTTTTGCAGTCGACATAACTGGACACCTATAAATACATAATTCATTGATAACTAAGTGTGTAAGTGTTTACTTGGATACTTGCATTTACTGATTTCCTTGTACAGCTCACATTACCCCTCTTAAGACAATCCCGGCTACTCAGTCACACTACCAACTTGTGTAGTACAGGCCTATATTAAAAGGTGGGTTACCTCATACCAAGAGTTAAGTCTTGTGTAGTCTCGCAACAGTGGGACTGCACTAATTACCTAAATGTTGGGGCGAAGAATCTCAGGATTAAGAAGCCCGCCAACAACCCAAGGACTACTTCTGCAGTAGACCAGCATCCTCTCGAGTCGCTGGCCCGTTAGCCCTGCTCCTTTGCCAGATTTCAGAAGACCCTCGCCAGTGCCCTTGGACTAGTGGGACCAACTGGTCAATGCCTACAAAGTTGCATGCCACTGCCAGGTGGATTGACCATCTCCCTCGTGGGCTACTCGCCAGAGACGTCACTGTTCCACACATTCACATTTAAAGAGTTAGCTGCTAAACGTGGCTATTGCCCTAAAATATCC
Source organism: Ambystoma mexicanum (assembly GCF_040938575.1). Lineage (NCBI taxonomy): Eukaryota > Metazoa > Chordata > Amphibia > Caudata > Ambystomatidae > Ambystoma > Ambystoma mexicanum. The sequence goes on from NC_090921.1 coordinate 992,187,620, forward strand.
ATGCCGCAAGACTTTCACTTTTTCTTTGGCCATATTTTAGTTTGGCTGTCTTCCTACCCTCAGGTCAAGAAAGGCTTTAACAAGGTCATGCACTTGCCCATGAAAGCTGCAGCGTTTGCAGGCTAGTGATCTTTTGTGTGTGGCCCAAGAAGGGGGCCACAACAGTGTAGTTCTAAAAAACATCCTGGGTGCCAGAAAGTCTGGATGTGGGAGAAGGTTCAAACCAGTAGTTGTCCCTTATTGGAAAACTACTAGCTGTTTGAATGGTGCAGATCCTTACCATTTGGGAGGGGATGGGGGAGGGGGGCTAATATGGGGCATGGACTTTCTTCCAGCTCAAATTTTGGAGCAGAGAACCACCTCTAGAGCAATTTCTTCAGATCATAGCCAAGAATCTCTCAAAGAAGAGCAGATTGCTTAAGATCTGAAGACTATTCCTGAATTGGCTCAGCATCCCTTCCAGTGGCAAGTCCGGTGAAGCCCTGCTCATCTGCCTGATCTTCGAAGACCCTGAGCGGTACTTCAGCCCTTTAAATAGTGGGACCAACAAGTCTTGATGCCTTAGAGAATCTACCCCTTCAGAGCCTTTGGAAGTATCCCTGGACAGACCAGCTGGCTCGTGGGCTACCTCGCCAGAACAATCACTGTTCCGAAATAAAGTTCTGCACTCTGGTTGTCGCCAGTAGCCTCCCCCACCCCCCCCCCCACCCTGAATTTCAGCTTTGTCGTCAAGGGAACCTGCCCTGAAGCAGTTCTGTGACCGCGACCGGAAGGAAGCAGGTTGTCGCCTGTGTGCAGAGACTGCAGCTGGAACTCTCCTTCCTCGTGTACCTGTATTGGGTTTTGGATACCCTCTCAGAGCTCCCTGTTCACAATAACTAGGGTGGCCTCAAAGTCTTCCTACCCAGGATAATTTTAGAAATCCGTTGCAACAGAAAGGAGTTAACTTTGAAAAAGCAAGAAACTGCCCGATGAGCATGGTCATGAAAAGACCCTCGCCTGAAATACTTATGCGTGTTCCAAGCCTAAGCATGAGGAAAAACTAACATCAGTGGTGGAAAAGCACCGGGAGCAGGACAAACTCCTTAGAACAGCTGTCTAGTAGAAGCATGGGAGGTCAATAAGAAAATCAAGCCACCAGTTCGCACAGCTACCTCACAGTGCTCCATTACGGAACTATGCAAAGAAGAACACGGATCGCGAAAGCTAGTAAACCACTTGCAAGGAGATTTTATGAAGGGTGCATACCAGTTGCATGTTACTCTACCTTGCTGGAGAGTATGGGGAGTCTTGAAACATTTTACATATACTGCTAAATGGCAAATAAGTTTTGCTGTGCAGGGCTGACATTTGGGTGGCAGCATTGCACAAAATATGAAGTGTGCTTGGAGACGTACCATTTTACAGAACTCACTGGTAAATATTTTGCCACCCGTCACCATGGGGAGAGTGCATTTCCCTTAGGGACAGTGTTAGGCAAGATTGTGTGCAGTGCCCTTTGGGTGCACTACAGCAACCTTGACATCCTGGCAATAGGAATCCAACCTTTGGTATAAGTCTGTACTACACAAGTTGGTGGTGTGGCTGAGCAGCTAGGCTTATCTCAAGAGGGGTCAATGTGAGTAGTAGGGTTGTAACAGTTTCAAAGTGAGAGTTATTCAAATAAACACTCGAGATTTCTTGATTAAACAATTTATCAGTCAGTTGCTTTCTTCAGCAGGGAGAAAAACATGTAACAATTATAATATACTTTCAAGCACACTCTTGGTTTCTCTTAATCAGATGATCCCCATTGGGGATGGCACACACACACTTCCTACAACCTCAGGTGACTTAAATAGCTAGAAAACTGGACATCGATTGATCACTGCTACATTTAGAGCACTACTGATTTTGGTGCTAAGGTTAGATATGGGAATAAAACAAAGGTTAACAAATAATTCATGAACAGATTAGTAATTTTTGAACCTTCCAATGTCAAGTAAGGAACAAGTTACTTACCTGTAACTACTGTTCTCCAGCATGGGACTGGCATGGATTCACATGCTCATGAATATTCCCCGTCAGGCTGGGAATCCTCGGTATAGAAAAAAAATCAGTATCAGTTTCGTTTCTGATCTGTCTTCCTTAGTAGTAAACAATCACTGGTCTCTGGGTCATACTGCCCTCAGCCAATGACTGCCCTCTCCCTAAGCCCCGCCTCTGGCAGCCATCCTCAAATTTGTTAGCACGTAAAGTGGCAGTATGGCCAAGTGAAGAGCCGCAGAGGGGTAGGAGGGAGGGTTCGCATGTGAATCCATGCCAGATCCATGCTGGAGAACTACAGTTACAGGTAAGTAACTTATTCCTTCTCCAGCATGGGGTCTGGCATCTATTCACATGCTCACGAATAGAACACATAGCAGTACACACATGCACAACCACGGGAGGTGGCAAAGGCTCAACATTAAGCATCTCTTACCTCCTCACCAGGCCCACCTTCAGGCGAACAGGTTGCACAGCACTGCCTGGCCGACTCTGGACTCCTCCCTGAAATCCCGGTCGACGCAGTAGAATCTCGTGAAGGTGTGCGTCGACCTCCACGTAGCAGCCCTACAGATGTCCAGCAGGGGTACACCAGACAAGAACGCTGTGGTAGCAGCGATCGCTCTGGTCGAATGGGCTCTCGGACGGCCTGGCAACAGTCGGTTTGCCAACCGGTGACAGTGCATGATGCAGCCGGAGAGCCATCTGGAAATGGAAGCCTTCAAGAGAGCCTTCCCTTGGTTCACAGGTCCAAAGTTCACAAATAGCTGTGATGTCTTCCGAAAACTCTTCGTTCGGTCCACGTAGAACTTCAGCGCTCTAGCTACATCCAGCGAGTGCAAAGTCCTCTCGGCTGGCGACAAAGGAGACGGGAAGAAAACTGGTAACACCAAGGGCTCGTTGAGATGGAAGTCCGACGGCACCTTGGGCATGAAGGAGGTGTGTGTCCTCAGCACCAACCTCGTCTCGTGAAAAGTCAAGTACGGAGGCTTGCAGGATAGGGCCCGATTCTCTCCCACGCGTCGTGCGGAGGTGATGGGCACAAGGAACGCTGTTTTCCACGACAGGAACTTCAACAGAGTCGAATGCAAAGGCTCGAATGGCAGGCCCATGAGCCTGGTCAGCACCACGTGTAGCTCTCATGCCGGGGCTGGAGCCTTAACCTGCGGGAACAATCGGAACAGTCCTTTCATAAACTCCTTCACCAGGCGATGAGACCACAGGGATGACCGTCCTGCAGTTCATGTGTATCGGGAAATCGCTGCCAGATGTATCTTGATGGAAGCATGAGCTAGTCCAGCTGTGGCCAGCGACACTAAGTATGGTAGCACTTGAGGGGCCGTAATCCGTAGAGGGTTAATCTTCTGTGCATGGCACCAGAAAGAGAACCTCTTCCACTTGTGTCCGTAGCACTTGAGAGTTGAGGACGCCCTGGCCTTTGCAAGAACCTCTGCAGTCCGCCGGGATATCGTACCCTCCAAACTCTGGTGCTGCAGGAGCCAGGCCAGCAAGTTCAGCGACTCCAGGTTGTGATGAAGGATGGTGCCTCCTTCTTTGGAGAGAAGATCTGCGTCTGTCGACAGTTTGACTGGCGGGGAGGACGACAAGTCTAGAAGGTCCGGGAACCAGATCTGCCTCGGCCACCCCGGTGCGACGAGGATCATCCTGCGCCGGGACCTCTTGAGCTGGTTGATGAGTCGCAGTAGAAATGGCAACAGAGGGAACGCATATAGGAACAGGCCGTCCCAGGGGAACAAGAAAGCATCACCCATGCTCCCCGGCTGGGGAAACCTTATGGCGAACCTCTGGCACTCGGAGTTAGTCACCGTCGCGAACAGGTCGATCTGGGGTTGGGTTTGCCCCATCGTTGAGTCGATCCACTTGATCCTGATGCAGTTCCCACTCGTGGCACGAGTGCAGCTCCCTGCTGAGCGAGTCGGCGATTGTGTTTGTCCCTGCCAGATGAAAGGGTACTAGAAACATCCCCTGGGCAACGGCCCAGTGCCACAGATCCTAGGCTTCCTTGGACAGGGCTGGGGATCTTGTTCCTCCCTGCTTCCGGATGTAGAACAACGTGGTGGTGTTGTCGGTGAAGATCCTCACCACCTTTCACTTGAGGGACGGGAGAAACGACCTGAGAGCCCAGAACACTGCTCAGAGCTCCCTCTCCTCCGGAAGCCAGGGGCCTCTCGCGTGAAGATCTCCAGTGTGCGCTCCCCACCCCTCCAGGGAGGCATCCGTCATCACCTGGTGCGCTGGGGTCTAAAAGTCAGTGCCCGCCGCGAGATGCGCACAGTTACCCCACCACTGAATTGCTCGGTGGACTACCTCGAGGGCACTTTAGAAATTCCAGAGTGGGCCCGTGGGCCAGGTGACTAACTTCGTCAGCCGGCCTCCCTCTGGGGTGCTTTGGGGAGGGGGGGGGGCAATCGGGGCCCGACGCAACGGCTGGTTCAGTCTTGCTTGGAAGCAGCCTTGCCGCATTGGCCTCCCTGGCGATGACGGTGAGATCCACCCGACTTGCCTCGTCCCCTGTGAGCTTCTTGTGACGAGGAGCGGGCCGCCTGACAGTACGTCGAGGAGCCGCCGCTGAATCCTTTCGAGGCACCTTGCTTGCCTCCGGGGTCCCGAAAGGGCGGCCGCCGTTGCGGCAGAACTCCCAAGGCACGAGCCGTCTGTCGGTCTTGATGGCCTGCAGTGACTCATCCACTGTCTTTCCAAACAAATTTTTCTCATCAAAGGGCATGTCCAAAACCTTGGCTTGCACGTCTTGGCGGAAATCCGTCACCTTGAGCCACCCCCGCCGTCTAAGGCAAACGCCGTTGCCCAACAGGCGGAAACCGGTGTCAGCAATGTCCGTGGCTACCGTTATGGCATGGCCCGACACCACCTCACCTTCCTGTAAGATCGCCAGGGCCTCTGCCCTCTTGTCATCCGGTAGGAAGTCCAACATGGGGGCGATCTTGTACCACAATTGCCTGTCGTAGCGGACCACAATCGCTAGGGCGTTGGCTGCCTTAATCGTCGTTGCTGCCAACGATATGATTCGTCGTCCCATGGCGCCCAGTTTCTTTCCCTCGCCGTCCGGTGGGGAAGTTGAAGATGAAGCCGATGCGCCCCCCCCCCCCCGCCTTCTTCTTGGCTGCTGCTGAGACGACCAAATCCGGGGTCGGCAGTGCCCCAAGGCACAACGGGGCGGGGTCGGGGACCCGGTACTTCTTCTCGTACCGGTCCCTCTTGGCAGGCGTTGTGGATGGGTTCTTCAGGAGGGCAGGTCCCTCGTCCCAGATGTCATCCAGCAACGGCACCGCAAGGACAGTCTTCCTCTTGGCCTCGCGCCGTTGGTAGAGGAAGCCTTCCTTCTCTTCGGGGCAGAGCTGAAAAAGCTTGGACGCCCTGGCAATCATGGCGTAGAAGGAGCCAATTTCGTCGGGAGGGGACGCCCAAGGAATCGGAGACGGGAGGTCAGTCCCGTCATCACCGCCGTTGTCATCCGTCACAGTCATGGCTGAGTCTGTTCCCGTGTCATCCCTCGGGACCGGGGAAGGCGACAAAGGCTGAGAAGGCTGTGAGGGCTGAAAGGGTGCTGGATGAATTCTCCTGCTCTTGTTTGGGGGGCTTCCAGATGGGCCCGGTTCAGCTGGGTCATCCGTCGGGGGGTAGGAGCAGTCTCGTCTTTATCTCCGTGAATAAGGCTTGGATTGCCGTCAAAATGGCCGCCGAGTTGTCCTGCGGCTCAGGCTGCGACGGGCGTGACCGTTGCTCCTCCTCCACAGGAACCTTGTCGTCGCCACCCTCGCTCTCGGCGTCCCCCTCGTCGGGATTCCTCCCGTGGGACCGGGCCTCTTCCAAATTCTCGGTCAGTTCCTCCTCAGAGGTTGTGTCCGTAACAGCCACCGCCGCCCCCCCCCACTCTTTCCACCGAGGTCTTCACGGGGGTCTTGTCGATGGGCTTCAAAGAGGATTACCTCCGGGGAGGCAGGGAAACGCTGGGCCCGAGGTCGCCTCCACTGGCAGCGACTCCCTCAATAGAGGCCTTGGCCGGGATCAAGGCCTTCACCACCTTGGGCGCACTTGAGGCCTTCACCTTAGGGAGGAGGGTCACCGCCTCGCTCCCCTTCGGCCGGTTCCTTCAAGATCGACTGGGGCCTCTCCAGAAGCTTAGCCGGGTTCTCAGATTTTCTCTTCCCCGAGCCAGAGCATTGGCTCGTGGTTGATGGCGTCGGTGAAGGTGCGCCCTGCCTGGCAGCTGAGGAGCCCGAACGTTCGGCGCTCCCAGTGCACGCGGACTCGCGGTGCTTTGCCTTCTTTTGGGCCCCTGTCACCTGGGCGCCCTCACAGGACTTAGAAGACCGCTCGGACTTCTTCTCACCTGCTGGGCTCTTGCCTTCCAGCCAGTTGGAGAGACGGGTCCGACGATCCCTCAGTCCAATCCGACATGTTCATGCAAAACGCACAGTCCTTCTCCACGTGCATTTTGTCCTTGTGGAGGCAGTATAGGCATTTCGAAAGCTCGTCCTAATTGAACACATTCTGTAGATTGCATCCAGGGCAGATCCTGAACAGTTTGCCGGGAGTAGAGCTTCCCTTCTCCTAGGCCATGTTCCTCTCGTCCGCGAGGTAGGCCTCAGAAAACTTCTGGAATCCTCCAAGAAGTGTAGCTCGATGAAAACTTCACCCTTGAGGGGCGTAGAAAAATCCGAAACGGGTCCCCGTTGATCGGAAATAGAAACGGTGGAGCCTGAGGCTCGATTTAACCGAAAAAACTCTTTGAAAAAGCGCAAACGCAGTAAAAGCTCGAGAGCTAAAGCACGAGGACTTCCAACACTTGAACGTGTGGTAAAAATCTGAGGAAGGCAGCCAGGGGCGGGGCTTAGGGCAGTCATTGGCTGGGGGCAGTATGACCCAGAGACCAGTGATTGGTTACTACTAAGACAGACAGGTCAGAAACCAATACTGATTTTTTCTTTACCGAGGATTCCCTGCCTGACGACGGGGAATATTCATGAGCATGTGAATCCATGCCAGACCCCATGCTGGAGAACATAATACCAGGTATCCTGAAGCCATACCTATGAGGACTGTTACTGTTCAGGCAGTGGCTAAGGCCCTCCTTGGTATTTTTTACCAGGGTTGGTTTTCCTAATGTGCTTATCTCAGACAGGGGATCCAATTTTATGCCCCACTACATGCAGGCCATCTGGAAAAACTGGAGTGGCCTACAAGTTAACAGCCTACCATCCCCAGACCAATGGGTTGATGGAGAGGTTTAATAGAACAATGAAGAGTATGATCGGTGCTTTAGAAGAACCCCTTATAAGAAAGTGGGACCTTCTACTGCCATGCCTTCTCTTTGCTTATAGAGAAGTCCCTCAAGGAGGGATTGGCTTCAGCCCCTTTGAGCTTCACTATGGTCATCCAGTTAGAGGTCCATTGGCCCTAATCAAGGAGGGATTGGAGAGTGCTCATTCCCACAAGCCAGTGAGTCTTTGCTTGGATCTTGGCAACCCGTCTGGAGACATACCTTCCCCGTCTGATCCACCCTGATCAGGTGGGATTTGTACTGCACAGGCAGGGCTCTAACATGTAAAAGACCTTGCATGTGCTGAACTCTAGGGTGGTCCACGAGGAGGGGGCTCTTATTGGCCTTGGATGCTGAAAAGGCCTTCGACAGGGTTAGCTGGGCATTCGTTGGGGAGGTCTTTACAAACTTGGGGATGGGCCCGAGATGGCAGGGTTCGATGTCCGCTTTGTACTCTGCTCCCTCTGCTAGGGTGGTGGTGAATGGAATAGAATCGGGCTCCTTCCCTTTGGACAGGGGTACGAGGCAGGGCTGCCCACCATCTCCCCTCATATATGCACTGGTAATGGAACCCTGGGCACCCGCTGTCCACAGGGATGGGGCGATCAGTGTGGTGGTAATTGGAGAATCCCACTGTAAGGTGGGTTTGTTTGCCGACGACGTATTGCTTTATATCACCAAACCGTCACAAACGGTGCCCCGGTACTGCAGAGTTTGGAACACTATGGAAACCTCTCCAGGTACAAGGTTAATCTTGGGAAGCCTGTGGCATACGTAGCGGGTAATCTGTCGGGGGCAGAGGTGGAATATGTGGGAGGGCCCTCCTTAAGAATTCAGAAAGACTGGTTCCAGTATCTGGGTTTTCAATTGACGCACGCCCCGGGGGACCTTTTCCCAAACAACTTTCCTCCCGTCTGGAGGGCAATCAAGAGGGGTATTGATAGATGGGCCACTTGTTTTTTAAAAGCGGTTTGATATATGCTGATTTGAAGCTTCTTCGTACAGTTCCTGTTGCTAGTGAGGGATTTAGGAGATTTCTGTAATGTTCTGATGGTGTTCCTTGTGCGAGGATCGTTTTGTAGATGTCAGAGGTGCAGGGATCCATGGGAGATCCTGCTTTCTTGCTGCGTTTTAACAGCAAGATGAATCCCTCTGCTGATATTTCTGGTAATTTATGGAGTTGTGGCTCTGTTTTAGGTCTGGTTGGTTGAATGTTGTGGTTGGTCTGTTTTGTATGATTTATCGGATGTCGTTGATTTTGTTCTTGAAGTGGTCTGCCAGGTAGTTGCAAACTTTCTCTGAGGGGGTTGGGGTGTTGTCGCAGCCTGGTGAGTTTTGCATTTCTTTAATGATGTTGAACATTTCTTTTTTGTGATGGTGGCATTGGTGATGCTATCATAATGCCTTCTCTTCGCTTTTTGTATTTCCTTCTTGTATGCACAGGTTTATTTCTGGAACAGCTTTTTTTGTCTGGGTTTTATTCCTTCCTCCATTCCTGCTCCTCCATCTTATCCTTTTTCATGGTGCTTAATAGTGGGGTGAACCATTTTGCCATTTTTATTTGATGGGTTGAATGGTTTTTCCGGGGCAATCTTTTCAATTGTAGCAGAAATCCATTTGTGAAGCAGCCCCGCTTTCCAGTCTATGTCAGCCAGCTATACTTCTGTACTTGAGGGCTTGGTCAGCTCCAGTTGTTCGAATAGGCTGCTTGCTTTGATGGTATTCCAGTTTCTTTTTGTGGTGGTTGTGAGTTTGGGGGCTGGAGGTAGACTTGAGTTGGTAGTCCGATCACAAATGGGATGAGGAGATGGTCGCTTCACAGTATTTGTATCAGTGGTGACAAGTTTTTCCTTGGCAAAGATTGCGTTGAGGGTGTGCCCTACAGAGTGTATGCCCCTTTGACCAGCTGTCGCAGTTTCATGGTTGTTCAATGAGTGAGTTTTGGGAGTTGGTGTGACTTTCTTCAAACCAGATGTTGAAGTCCCCCAGGATGATTAGTTGTTTGTGCTTGATGGCTATATTGGTGATGGCTTCTATGAAGTTATCGACAAAGGTTGCGTCTTATGTCCGTGGTCTGTACACCAGGATTAATGTGATGTTGGTTTTTGGGTTCACCGATAGGGGTATGACCATGGTTTCGCAGTTGTTGATGTTGAGAGGTTTGTCTGTTTTTATTTTCAGGTGTCCTTTGAATGTTATTGCAAGGCCTCCTCCTTTATTATTCCTTTATACTTGAAGGCATTTGAAGTTGGGTGGGAGGCAGCTTTGGAGTGTGATTTTGTAGTTGTCGTCCAGCCATGTTTCTGTGATGAATAGGATGTCAATGCCGTTGTCATAGAGAAGGTCAAAGATCTCTGTTGAGTGTTTTGACATGGATCTTGCGTTTATTAGATTGCATTGGAGTTTAGAGGCGTAGTTTGGTTTGGGCTTTATTGTTGTTGGGGTCGTCTTCTGATCTGTGTTGAGGTTTCCATTCAGGTCGATCTCTAGTTGAGGTGTTGGTGCAGGTGGCTTCTGTGTCAAAGAGTTCTTCTAGGTTCAGTCTTGGGATTTTGTTTTCATCCGGTTCTTCTTCCAAGAATTGTGGGTGTTAAATGGAGGTTACGCTTGTTTTGGTGATGTAAGGTCTTATTGCGTCAATTATGTTTTTTTATTCCTAGCGTTGTCCGTTCTTCTGTGTGGTTTGGTTGTCTGCTGTTGCTGATTTTTGCGTTCGGTTGGTTCGTTCTGGTGACTGGATGTTTGAGTTATGTGTTAAGTAGAGGGATTTGTCTCATCTCTGCGCGTTGGTTCAGTTGTCGTTCCTGTTTGTGGGAGTGAGTCTTTCTTGCTGTTCCAGTGTTTGTGTTCTTTCTACTCCATTTCTTTCCCTCGGTACAGGTCGTTCGCGTGGCATTTTGAGGGTGAGAGTTGTTTTGGTCTTTATTTTGTTTGTTGATGCCAATTTGTTATTTTTATTATTTTTTTGGTCCAGCTGTCTTGTGGTGTAGTACTGGGTGTATCATCGAAATCAGGAAATAAAACAAGAGTGAGAAAAAGGTACCACTCACTCCAGGGTTAAAATTAAAAAGTCCTAAGGTCCAGCAAAAGAGCTCAGGGTCCGTAAGGTTGAAGGGAATTAGAACAGAAATGCAAATTCTCCTTAACATTGGCAATAGAGACCAAGTTAACAGATTAACAGGGCGAGGTTAACGGTCACTAAATAAAATGAGTACAACTAACTTTTACAGAATAGATACCAGTATGACCAATGCAGAATGCGGATAATCTGTTACATTTTTTTTATTTTTCGCCCTATATCTTCTCTGCTCTCTGTTGTACTGTTGATGTTGGTATGTATTGTGGCATAATGCACCCTATGAATAATGTTGAATGCAATCTAAATGACATGAAACATTCATAATGACGTTAAACATTTATAATAATTGAGGAGTACTACGATATTTTGTACATATGATCTAATTACGAATTGTTTTCAATGTTATGGTAACTGATCAAAATTCCATATGATGAACATGGGACAAAAATGGGGGCCTTTGATCTCAACAATATTCCACCTTGACTATTGTAAAATGCAATTTGATGAATGAGGATTTATCATACTCAGGGTCATATATTTGGTTACCAGACATTTGGTCGAAAAAAATTGGTCGACTGGACAATTGGTCGAACCAATTTGGCCGAAAACCAAATGGTCGAATTTTTTTTTATTTATTTTCACCCCTTTTTTTTTTTTCTAAAAAACCCTTTTTTTTATAAAAACGAAAACCCGAAAAAAAAAAATATATATATATATATATATATATATATATATATATATATATATATATATATATATATATATATATATAATAAAAAAAATTCGACCATTTGGTTTTTGACCAAATGTCTTGTGACCAGTTTTCAGTCGACCAAATGTCTGGATGGATGGATATATATATATATATATATATAACAATGCATTACTTACCGTAAAAGCATTTGATGGTTGTATCTGCTTATATTCACATGCTGTGCATAGGTCCGACATCCAGTGGTCACTGCGGAGTATTGCATTTTGTTTTTCGTAGTCGAAAAGGCGTGTCTGTAACACTATCCCTATAGTGACGTGCGTTGTACCCATAATCCCTCACGCGTCGAGGTCCCTCTGTTTGTATTTTTCTGCCCTGAGGGAGCCTTTTAGACGTGAGCGAGTACAGAAAAGAGAGATATAGAAAAGGATGTCTATGTTCCTTCCATCCGAGCGGGGAGGAAGGGTGGGTGCATGTGAATCTAAGCAGATACAACCATCAGAAATGCTTTTACGGTAAGTAATGCATTGTCTTCTGATGTTTGTTAATCTTCTTAGAATCACATGCTGTGCATAGACTAGCGAGCAGCAGCCGGAGTTGGAGGTGGGTTGTGAGAAGGAACAGTAGAGAAAAGATGTCTTAATACTGCTTGTCCCACCTGGGAATCAGATCTAGAGTGGGCATCTAGACAGTAGTGTTTTGTAAAGGTGTGTACAGAACTCCAGGTTGCCGCTTTGCAGATGGACTCAAGGGGAACATTTGCAATGAATGCTATGGATGCCCCAGTGCCTCGAGTAGAGTGTGCTCTTGGCTTGAAGGGTAGTTCTCTCTTAGCAAGAGTGTAACAGAGAGTGATGCATTGTACAATCAATCTAGATATAGTGGATTTTGAAACTGCATCTCCTTCTCTTCCTGCTGCCACCGAGACAAAGAACTGATTAGTCTTTCTCAGTGGACTAGTTCTTTCCATGTAAAACATGACAGCTCTGCGCACATCAAGTGTATGCAGGCTTTTTTTCTCCTAGATTTGAAGGATTTTGAAAGATCGTTGGTAGTTGTATAGACTGGTTGACATGGAATTTGGAGATGAATTTCGGTGCGAACCTTGAGTGTGTGCGTAGAACCACTTTATCCTTATGAACTGTTACAAAGGGGTCTAAAACCGAAAGGGCCTGTAGCTCACTTACTCTCCTAATGGAGGTAATAGCTATTAGGAAAGCAGTCTTAAGAGTGAGATCTTTAAGAGTTGCCTTGTGCATGGGTTCAAAGGGTGACCCCATGAGCCTGGTGAGTACCACATTTAGATCCCAGTCGGGAGCTGGGTTTGCTATTGGAGGGTGTATTCTCTTTACCCCTTCCATGAAGGCTTTGATTACTGGGATCTTCCACCACGATACTTTGAGTTGTGAAGTGGTGTAAGCAGAAAGTGCTGCCAGGTGTACTTTAATAGAATTGAATAGTAGACCCGAGTCCAGTAAATGGGTCAGGTACAGAATAATTTGTGTGGGAGAGCAGTCAACGGGGTTGATACTCTTCCCTCTACACCAGATGACAAATCTTTTCCATTTGCTAGAATAGCAGTGACGAGTGTTAGGCTTTCTGGCCTCTCTGAGGATGTCCATGCACCTCTGTGGAAGTTGTAAATGTCCAAATTCTATGACCTCAGGAGCCAGGCTGCTAGGTTCATGGTCTGAGGGCATGGGTGCAGTGTCCTGCCCCTGTCTTGTGACAGCATATTTTACGGGCAGGGCAGTTTCACTGGAGGAGATAGAGACATCTCCAACAAGTGAGTGAACCATGGCTGTCGGGCCCACATAGGGGCCACCAGTATCATGGTAACTTGTTCCTGGTGCATCTTGTGCACTATCTTGTTGAGAAGGGGAGTCGGGGGGGGGGGGGAAAGTAAACAAATTTCCCTGACCATGGAATCGATAGACCGTTCCCCTTGGACTGGCTCTGGGGGTACCTGGAGGCGTAATCTTGGCATTGAGAGTTTTCCAGAGTTGCGAACAGGTCTATTTCTGGGAAACCCCATTGTGTGAAGACGAAGACAATGTCTTCTTGTAACCGCCATTCGTACTCTACAGGCAGGGGGAAGTCTCTGCTGAGTTTGTCTGCTAGCAGATTGAGTTCCCCTGGTACATGTTGTGATAGTAGGAACATGTTGTGTTTGAGAGCCCACTTCCAGATGTTCTGGGACAGCTTGGACAGTCCTGGAGAGTGAGTGCCCCCTTGCTTGTTGAGGTAGTACATGGCTGTGGTGCTGTCTGTGAGGACCATCACTGTCTTTCCTTGTAGGTGTTCCTGAAAGGCTTTCAGTGCTTTGAACACCGCTAGTATTTCCAGCAGGTTTATATGCTTGGATGCTAAGCTCGGAGTCCACGCTCCGTGAGCAGTGTGATGGGATAGGTGAGCCCCCCATCCTGTAAGGGATGCGTCTGTGGTTAGAGTGGCTTCCACTGCGGGTGTGGCAAAAGTTTTCCCTAATAACAGGTTTTCTTTTGTCCACCACCGTAGCGAGAGAACCAAGGCCTGCGAGACCACCACTAGATCGTCCCATTGTCCGCTGGCCTGACACCACTGGCTGTTGAGCCACACTTGCATTGGGCGCATGCGCAGGCGCGCGTGAGGTACCAAATAAATACATGACGCCATCATTCCTAGCAAGCGCATTGCTTTGCGTACCGTCACCTCTCAACCTGCCACATAATGGGGGATCTGAAACAGCATGTTTTGGACCCTCTCGTTGGAGGGGAAGACGAGGCCATCCTTTGTTCGAATTAGAGCCCCATGGAATTGTTTGATTTGGCTGGGGTCTAAGCTGGACTTTTTTGTTGATGGAGAAGCCCAGTTGGAACAAAAGGTCTACAGTCTTTTGGGTATTGGAGAAGCAGGTTTCGTACGAATCCCCTGTTATGAGCCAGTCGTCGAGGTAAGGGTATACCGGGATGGATAACCTGCGCAGGTGGGCCGCTGCCACTGCCAGTACTTTCGTGAATACCCTTGGTGCAGATGCCATCCCGAAGGGTAGTACTCTGAACTGGTAGTGTTTGTTCTCTATCTTGAACCTGAGGTATTTTCTGTGCGCTGGCAACATTAAAATATGAAAGTATGCATCTTTCATGTCCAGTGTTGTCATGTAATCCCCCTGTGATAACAGTGGGATTACTTCCTGCAAGGTCACCATACGAAACTCTTGGGGTTTGACAAACTTGTTCGCTGGGCGCATATCTAATACAGGGCGCATGGTTAAGTCCTTTTTGGGTACAAGGAAGTACACTGAATAAATACCTTCTGTTACCTGAGATAGGGGGACAGCCTCTATAGCTTCTTTTTTCAGTAGCTCTTCTACTTCTTGTAGAAGAATGGTGAGGTGTTCCGGTGTCATGCGTCGGTTCCGTGGGGGTCTGTACTTCGGGGAACTGTTGAATTCGATGCAGTATCCGTGGGCTATGGTGGATAATACTCAGCGGTCTGACGATATTCCCTCCCATGCTGAAAGGAACGATGTTAGCCGGCCCCCGACCGGTGATGCATGGGAGGGGACCCAAATCTTCGGGTCATTTGTTGGTATTGGGCGTGGAACCTTTGGGGCTGGAGCCGCGACCTCTTCCCCTGCCACAGCGTTGGCCTCTTTGACTGAACTGGGTGTTGTTACCCTGGTTAGAGGGCCAGTTGGTAGCAGAGTAAAATTGCTGTTGGTTTTGCTGCTGGCGTTGGCCACGAAAGGAGCATCTATTGCATAGCCGCGTCTGTTAGGGGGCCTAGAAATTTTGTCAAGAGTTTTGATGGTATCAAACTCTTTCTTCGCATGTTCTAGGGCCTCATCAACTGCTTTCCCAAACAGATGTGTTTCTTCTATGGGCTTATTTATCAGGGAAGCCTGGGTTTCCGGCTTAGATCCCGAATTGCGCAGCCAGACATTGCGTTTGAGAAGTGTTCCCTGAACCAGGGAACGGCCAGCCGTCTCTGCGGCATCTAAGGAGTTCTTTACGATGCCCTGGTTTACAAGAGTTCCCTCTGAGATTGTAGCTATCAGGCGTGAACACAGGGTTTCTGGTGCGTCCTCTGCTTCGCTGCGCAGCTTGCTCCACTGTGCATCTGCGTAGCTAGCTAGTAGGGAATTGTTATTTGCAATCCTAGTTGAAAAGGCGGCGGACGTCGTGATTCTCTTCCCAAGTGCGTAGAGCTCTTTGCCCTCTTTGTCAGGTGGTGCCTCACTAGTGGATAGTGGTACCCCTGCTCTTTTCCTTGTATTAGTAACTACGAGGGAGTCCGGAATAGAATGGCCTCTGATGTAAAACGGGTCAGAGGGCGAAGGGCTGAAGAGCTTTTCTATCCGAGGGTTGACCCCTCTGACTAAGGCAGGATTGGAAAGGGAAGGAGTTATTCTTCTCTTTATAGAAGCCAGGAGCGGAATAGACTGACTAACAGGGGGGTTTTCTTTAATAACTTTCTCTACAAAGTCTATGTCAGGAAGAGTCTCCCCTGTGTCTATTTCAAAATGCGCTGCTGCCTTGCGCAATAGTGCATTAAGTGAAGGTTGGTCATCTATGGGAGAGGTGTTTCCAATAGGTGAATCCTTGGGAGGAGAAGGGTGAAAGACATCAGGGGCTGAGTGCACTGATGGGGATTGCCAAGGCTGCGAGGTAGCTGTATCTTCTTCGAAAGCTCCTGCACTAGTGTAAGGATCTTCTTCAAACCCCTCTTCCTCATGTTCTTCCTCTCCACCCAAACACTCATCTTCCTGGAGGTATTGCTCCTCTTCCGTGAGGTCATATACGTCTGTAGAAGGGGGAAACAGCCTAGGAATTTTGACCCTAGGGTCATCCTGGGGCCATTCTCAGTCTTTTGGGTGTGGGTGGCTTTTGGTTTCCCAAAAACCTTTCCATTTTCCCCATACAAGAATGGAGTCTTTCAAGGGTCTCATGGGGGACCCCTGAATAGTCTAGAGGGGGGAAATCGGTGTTTTCACCTTCAAAACGCTTAGAACGCTCCCACAACGTCGAAGAAAGGTTTCCGTCGCCATCTGAAAAGCCCTCTGGTAGTTCCGAAGTGCCCTTAGATGAAAGGGGCAGTTCCTGGCTACTCTTATGCTTTTTCAGCGTTTCTATAGCTTTTTGTGCGGTATTCGACGTTTGTTTCGTAGTCCGCTTACGTGTGTCTTCGGAAACAATTCTCGCCAGGCTCTCAACGAGTTTGTCAGTAGAGGACTCTGGTGTCGACGTTGCCTGCATTACGCGTTGTTCCTCGACGGCTGCTCTATGGAGCGTTACGTCGGATGATTTTGGGGTAGCGCCCGTGTTTGATGAAAGCCCAATCACTGGTCGCGACTGCGTTTGCGGGTGGGGCTTGAGACCCTTACGGTCTGAGGTAGACGCCGGAGTGCCCTGCGTCCCCTTCGGCGCTGATGGATCCTTCGTCTTCGACGAAGAAGAGCCGTGGGTTGTGTGCTTAGGCCTATGGGGTCTGTGTGCGTACCTGTCACCGGGGTGTTCATCCCCATGAGCAGGGCGTGAGCCGAGCCCGTCGGGGCCGGGGACGGACGTCGAGGAGCGCTCCTTCTGGGGGTTAATGACTTCCGTAATGGACGTCGAGTTATCACCCTCCTCGTCACTTTCTGTAACAGCGGCGGCGGGTGAGGAAACTGACTTCGACATAGCGTAGTCCGCCCACCTCTTAACTTTGCGTTCTTTAAGAGTTCTTGGTTTCAAGAGCTTACAGGCCGCACAGCTGTCCTCCTTATGATAGAGGGGCAAGCAACGATTACAGAGCTTGTGTTTGTCCTTCCAAGTGTATTTGCCCCTACAGCGTGGGCAAAACTTAAAAGGTGTCCTCTCCATAGCTGAGGCAATAATAACTGGTGATAACAACCCCAAGGGAAAGATAGGGGAGAAAGAAAGACATTCTCAAAGAGAAGATAAAAGTTCAAACCCCCACTCTCCCTACTGTATGTTGGCCGGCGAGGCCAGGCCACGTGTTCGGCAGCGCCGAAGGATCTCCTCCGTCTCTTCCCCTCCGTCGAAAACTTGCTCGGCGGAGAAACAGCTTCACAGCTAACGTCGAGGCGAGGGATCTTTAACAATATAATAAATATAATTAAGGACCGAGGTCGGATAGTAAGTATTTGCAATGTCTCTCTAGGAGCTCCGCGTAAGGCGACCAGAACCTGGGCGGAAAGAAACAATCTGAGGGACCTCGACGCGTGAGGGATTATGGGTACAGCGCACGTCACTATAGGGATAGTGTTACAGACACGCCTTGTCGACGTCCCCTTTTCGACTAAGAAAAACAAAATGCAATACTCCGCAGTGATCACTGGATGTCGGACCTATATGATACATTACTCACCGTAATCGTATTTCTGATGCTTGTATCTGCTTAGATTCACATGCTGTGCATAGGCCGACATCTAGTGGAAGCTGCGGAGTATTACAGTTTGTTTTTCGAAACTCGAAAATGGGCGTCGACACAGGCGTGCCAGTAATACTATCCCTAGTGTGACGTCCACTGTACCCAAGATCCCTCACGCGTCTAGGATCCTCAGATTGTATTTTTTCTGACATGAGGAAGCATGAGGAGTAGCGTGAGTACAGATAATCCAAGCAGATAGACAGAAAGGTAAGACTACAAGCAATCATGCGCCTTCTCTCGGAGGGGAGGAAGGGTGGGTCGCATGTGAATCTAAGCAGATACAAGCATCAGAAATATGATTACGGTGAGTAATGTATGCCTTCTGAGGCTTGTGGAATCTGCTTAGATCACATGCTGTGCATAGATTAGCGAGCAGTACCAGAAGAAGGAGGTGGGATGTGAGAAGGGTCATGAGCAAACAGGTGTCTTAGAACCGCTTGTCCCACTTGTGTATATGTCTTGGAATGAGTGTCAATGCAGTAATGCTGAGTAAAAGTGTGAATAGAGCTCCAAGTAGCTGCTTTGCAAATGGTGTCGAGGGGAACATTTGCAATGAAAGCCAGAGTGGCCCCAATGCCTCTAGTAGAATGGGCACTTGGCGTAAAAGGCAGAGTTTTTTCAGAAAGAGAGTAACAGCTGTATACAGTTGATAATCCACTTCGAGATCGCGCCTTTAGAGACGCGATCCCCTTCTTTGCCTGTAGCTACGGAGACAAACAGTTGATCTGTATTCCTTAGCGGTCTGGTTTTATTTACATAGTAGAGGACCGCCCTACGCACATCAAGGGTGTGTAGTTTCACTTCAGCTGAGCTTTGCGGGTTTTGGATGAAAGCCGGAAGCTCGATGGACTGGTTTACATGGAACTTAGATATAAATTTAGGTGAGAACCTAGGGTGTGTGCGTAAAACCAGTTTGTCTTTGTGGATAGTAAAGAAAGGATCCTGCACTGACAGAGCCTGAATTTCACTGACCCTTCTTATAGAGGTAATGGCTACTAAGAAGGCCGTTTTATAAGTCAGGTGTTTGAGACTACTTTTATGCATGGGTTCGAAAGGGGGGCCCATGAGCTTAGCTAGCACCACATTGAGGTCCCATCCTGGCGGTGGGTTCGAAATAGGAGGGTGAAGTCTCTTTACTCCTTCCATGAAGGCTTTAACTACTGGTACTTTCCACGATACTTTGTTATGGGATGTGGTGTAAGCCGAGAGGGCTGCCAGGTGTACTTTCAGAGTTAAAAACCAAACCTGCGTCCAGCAGGTGGAGCATGTATGTTACAACGTTGGAAGGAGTGCAATCAACTGGGTTGATTTGTTTATTCTGGCACCAAATAACGAATCTCTTCCACTTGTCAAAGTAACAGTGCCTTGTGTTTGGTTTCCTGGATTCTTTTAGGATGTCCATACACCTCTGTGGTAAATTGAGATGGCCAAACTCTATGACCTCAGGAGCCATGCTGCCAGGTTCATTGAGTTGGGTTCCTGGTGCACTGTTTGACCTTGTTGCTGGGACAGTAGGTTGTACCAGGCTGGGAGTTTGATGGGCTCGCACACCGCCATCCTGCGTAGGTGTGGAAACCATGGTTGTCTCGCCCACATGGGAGCAACTAGGATGAGCGTCATCGATTCCTTGTTCATCTTGTACACCACCTTCCTGATGAGGGGTTGGTGGAAAAGCGTACGCAAACATCCCTGACCAGTTCATCCACAGGGCGTTCCCTTGGGAGTCTGGCTGGGGGAACCTGGATGCAAATCCTGGGCATTGTTTGTTTTCGCTTGTGGCGAATAGGTCTATAGTGGGGAAACCCCACCGAGAGAAGAGATCTTCTACGATATCTCTGTGAAGGACCCATTCGTGTTGTTCTGGGAGGGAGTCTCTGCTTAGGGCATCCGCTAGGGAATTGAGCTCCCCTGGAACATGTTGTGATGACAGGAAGATGTTCCGTCTGAGTGCCTATATCCAGATTTTCTGGGCAAGCTTGGACAGATTTGGCGAACGAGTCCCTCCTTGTTTGTTCAGATAGAACATGGCTGTCGTGCTGTCCGTCCGGATCTGCACCGACAAGTTTAGCAGATGGGGCTCGAACGCCCGAAGCGCTCGGAATACTGCCAGAAGCTCTAGCAGATTGATGTGGTTCTTGGCTACTGAGTGAGACCAGAGACCCTGAGCTGTGTGGTGGAGATGGTGAGCTCCCCACCCAGTCAGGCATGCATCTGTAGTCACCACTGCCTGTACTTCTGGATCGTAAAAGGGTTTTCCCCTTGCGAGATTCTCTCTTGTCCACCAGTGTAAGCTCTGTATGAGTGTTGGCGAAACGACCACTAGATCGTCCCACTGACCACTTGCCTGAGACCACTGTTTCGCCAACCATTCCTGCATGGGACGCATGCGCAGACGCGCGTGGGGGACCAGGTAAATGCATGACGCCATCATGCCCAGTAACCGCATTGCTTTGCGTACCGTTTTTTGTTGACCTGACTGATAATGTGGAATTTGCAGTAGTATATTCCGAATTCTCTCTTCCGAGGGGAAGGTCAACCCTTTCTGAGTATCTAGGATTGCTCCTAGGAACTGTTTTGAGGTGCTTGGCACCAGACTTGACTTCTTCTCGTTGATAGAGAAGCCTAATTCGTGGAGTAGGTCGATAGTCCTCTGAATGTTTGACCTGCAAATTCCTGGGGTTTCCCCCGTTATGAGCCAGTCGTCCAGATAAGGGTACACTGGGATTGCCTCCCTGCGTAGGTGTGCAGCTGCCACCGCCAGTACCTTGGTGAATACCCTTGGTGCTGAAGCTATCCCGAAGGGCAGTACCTTGAATTGGTAGTGGCGACTGTCCACCTTGAAGCGCAAGTATTTTCTGTGCGCTGGAAGCATGGAAATATGAAAATAAGCATCTTTCATATCCAAGGTTGCCATGTAATCCCCCTTTTTTAGGAGTGGGATTGCCTCTTGTAGCGTGGTCATACGGAATTTTTGGGGCTTGACATACTTGTTGGCAGGCCGTAAGTCCAATACTGGGTGCATGGTCAAATCTTTCTTTGGCACAAGGAAGTAAGTTGAATAGATACCCTTGTTTACCTGGTTTCCTGGGACGAGTTCTATCGCGTCCTTTTCTAGCAGAACGGCGATCTCCTCGAGAAGGATCTTCTGATGTTCTAAGGAGTGTATTCTTTGTCGTGGAGGGTGGTTCCGGGGACGCTGCAGTAATTCTATACAATATCCTGTGGACACTGTTGACAGCACCCATCTGTCTGAGGTGATCCCTTCCCAAGCCTGGGTGAAGTTGGAAATGCGTCCCCCTACTGGGGTTGCGTGAGAAGGGACCCTGAACTGAGCGTCACTGCTTTGGTGGAGGCGTGCCACCTCCCTTGTTGGGGCTGCCTCTGCCTCTTCCACGACCTCTCTTGTTACCCCTGCCGTAACTTTGGGTAGACTGCTGGTTGTTGTTCCATTGTGTACCCTGTCCTTGGGCATAGTTGCCTCTTTGTGAATTTTGGCCGCGTGGGCGACGAAAATTACTGTTCCCCCTCTGGTTAGGGGGTTTGTTGGTAAGCTGGCCAAGGGATTTGAGAGTCTCGTATTCGTCCTTGGCGTTCTTAAGTGCGTCTTCGACCGCTTTCCCAAACAATAGATCGGGTTCCACCGGCTTGTCTATTAATGAAGCCTGGGTTTCTGTTTTGAACCCCGACTGCCGTAACCACGCATGTCTCTTGATAACAGTACCTTCTGCTATCAATCTTCCTGCGTTGTCCACGGCGTCGAAAGTTGCTTTTAATATGCAACCAGACACGGCTCTCCCTTCTCCCGAGATCCGAGCCAACTAGCCCTTTAACGGTTCAGGAGCAGAGGCTATGAGCGCCGCGACCTCTTCCCATTGATGGCAGTTGTAACTTCCCAACAGGGTGGTGGAGTTTGCAATCCTTGCTTGGTAGGCGGACGTTGAGGCTACCTTCCTGCCAAACCCGTACAGTTTTTTGCTCTCCTTGTCGGGAGGAGCTTCTGATGACGATAAGGGTGTCCCAGCCCTCTTCCGAGTGTTGGTAACCACTAGGGAGTCTGGTTTGAGATGTCCTCTTATATAAAGAGGGTCAGACTGGGCTGCCCGAAAAAGTTTTTCGACTCTGGGGTTGACGGCTCTGGTGAGGTTAGGATTCACCAGGGATGGATCTATTCTACGTTGGATGGATTTAAGGATAGGGATGGTCTGAGCGACCGGCCTCCTCTCTCCCACCAACTCTTCTGCGAAGTCCCTTTCCTCCTGTACAGCGTGGGTGTCGATGTGAAAATGTCCTGCTGCACGAGCGAGAACTTCATTAAGGAGGGGCTGGTTATCGACTGGCGAGTCGGTAACTGGGGCTTCGCTCTCTACCGGGGAATCTACTCTGTAAATTTCCTGCTCATCTTCTATCTCCTCCAGGTCCTCATCATCCGCATAGTATTCAGTCCCGGTTTGTTCCTCCATAATTTCAAACTCCTGGTGTGGAGTAGAGTATGGAGTAGAGTAAGGCTGCACCTCGAAGGGTTCAGGTCTTTCGAACCGGGCCTTTTTACTTAGGGGGATAGGATCAGAGGAGCCTGAGGGTGTGGCCCCTTGAGGGTCATACGAAAGGAAATGTTCTGGGTTTTTTTCATAAAAATCAGCTAAGGAAGACATCCTTGACATGACCCTGTCTATGTCTTCACTGGACCATTCTTTGGAACAGGGTATGACTTTAGTAGTGACTTTAGTAGGCAACTTAGGGGACTCAAGGGTACCCTTGCTGGATGTTGATGTCCCAGTAGATTTGTGTTTGCCTGCTTAGGGTGGAAGGATGGTCTTACAGGAGTGGAAGGCTGTGCTTTCCGCTGTTTCCCCCCCTCCCCATGCGTGGAAAAATGTTTTCCCTGCCCCTTGGAGGCCCCAGAGACTTTCGACGGCTGTCGTCGAGGGTCTGGGGAGGTATCTGTGTGTTTCGAGCGTGGGGCCTCGCTGGTGTTAACTGCGGCCTCGGTCTCCTGGAGCGCGGCCTGGGGGTGGAAGTCGTCTTCGTCTTCCGACGATCGAACTTCCGTTAATCTTGGGAGCGAGGCACTCTTGGCAAGAGTGGATGATTGCCTTGCGTCATGAGGCGATCTCGATCGAGAGCGCCCAGAGGACACCGAGTCGGACCGTTCTATCTGTGCCTCTTTCCGAGAAGTCGACGTCGTCGAGATTCGGTTGGACTTAGTGTGCTTAGTGTGTGTAGGGTGTGTAGCGCTTGCGTCGCCGGGGGTCTTCCCCATAGCCGCCCTGCCGGACAACCTTCCGAGGTCGGGGACCTGCGCTCGGCAGTCTTTCGACGCCGTAATGCCCTCGCCGTCCGAAAGTACGGCGTCGCTGCCATCGCTGAAGGCGCCCTCCGCTGCCATGGCCGCCTGCCTGGCGTGGTGGGCCCAACGCTTTGTCGAACGGTCCTTAAGTGTCTTAGGCTTAAACCTACTACACGCTCTGCAGTTCGCTTCGGGGTGGTCCCTCGGCAAGCAGAGATTGCACGTGGCGTGCCTATCGACCCAAGGGTATTTGCGGTTGCACTTGGGGCAGAATTGGAAAGGGGTACCCTCCATACGCACCTTGAGGCAGCGGGCTGGTAAGTTTAGGAAATATATAAGGTGTACCTATACGGTGTACCTATATACCAAGAGTGAAGAGTATGTACCACCCCCCACTCTCCCTACTTGCAGGGCCGAGGCCAGCGGCCTACTAGGCCCGGGCCGAGGCCAGCGGCCTTCCGAGGCCCAGATCCGTCGTGCAGCAGCCGACGGTCGATGTCTTCTCCAGCCGTCGTCGAGGGTCGACGTTGGGGTGGGGAAGGATGTTAATAAATAATTTTAAACTTCAATAATAAGCAAAAGTATGGCTAAGGCCAGGGGACTCTGCAAGATGCTTCCGACCAGTATGGCGGAAAAAAACAATCTGAGGATCCTAGACGCGTGAGGGATCTTGGGTACAGTGGACGTCACACTAGGGATAGTATTACTGGCACGCCTGTGTCGACGCCCATTTTCGAGTTTCGAAAAACAAACTAATACTCCGCAGCTTCCACTAGATGTCGGCCTATGCACAGCATGTGATCTAAGCAGATTCCACAAGCCTCAGAAATATATATATATATATATATATATAATGCTGACCGTAAATTACGACCGACTGTATATGGGATACATTACTCAGCGTAATCATATTTCTGATGCTTGTATCTGCTTAGATTCACATGCTGTGCGTAGGCAAACATCTAGTGGAAGCTGCAGGGTATTACAGTTTGAAACTCGAAAAGGGACGCCAACAGTGCGTGCCAGTAATACTATCCCTAGTGTGACATCCCTCACAAATCTAGGTCCCTCAGATGGTTTTTTCCTGCCATTTTAGACTGACGCGTATAGCGGAGTTCCTTGCAGCGTAAAGCCATTGAATATTTACAATTAGCGATAGTATTTCTTTCTATCCTTATAATATATATCAGATGAGAATTACAACGCCTGATGAAGGACTATTATAAAACCGAAATGCATTGCAAAATCTTCATCTGCAGTAAAATTGAATCTATTAAAACTTCATTTGGAAAACTAAAGAAACCAAAAACTCAAAAAGGCACTGGTTGACTTAAATCTGATGTATGGCGGAACCTTCATCCTCAACATCGAGACTACTCATGTAGACCGCTCAGACACTAGAATCGATTATTTCCTTATATCCCACTACCTGATTCCCGATATCACAACAGCCACTATAGAGGTAGCCCTAGTATCAGACCAATCCCCTATCACTATACAACTAGAGGGATACAGCATGCGGAGTAGGAAGTCTATGGGTTGGGGATTAACGATTCACTACTCGCTGATCCAATTATATGTTCTGATATCACAAAACAGATAGTACAATACTTGAAGAGAATCTCAATGGGGTTAGTGTCCATTCCGCGGGTCTGGGCCGCGTTTAAACCCACATTAAAAGGGGAATTATAAACTCGATAGGAACAGGAAGACTTACCAGCAGCTCCAAGTGGCTAGGGCTGAATTTAAAGCATTGTGGGCTGGGGATATCTTGCATGAACTACTCCGCACAAGACACTTACTTTAGCAACTAACAAAGCTTTGCGATTACTAGCCTACAAACTCCAGGCACGGCAGGGTGGTACAGTGATGGGGCCTTTACATGACAGAAGTGGGCAACTAGGGACAAAGGAACAAGAGAAAACAGATTCCATCACAGTATTACTCTGAACTTTTCACAGTGGGCCCTTCTGCGGGACCCCCAACAAGACTACTTTATTCGCGAAGCCCAACTTCCCCAGACCATAGACTAACAGAGGCACCGATAATAGGGTAAGAAATAGAACAAGCCATTCGCTCACTCTCGGGTAATAAAGCAGCCGGCCCAGAAGGCTACACAGCCACCATTAAAAAAAATAATTCAACAGTTTTCGCCCCTCACATGGTATCCTTATTTAACTCCTTTGCAGAAGGAACAAGTTACTTACCTGTAACTGTTATCCAGCATAGATCTGGCATGGATTCGTTGTCAGGCTGGGAATCCTCGGTAAAGAAAAAATCAGTTTCAGTTTCGTTTCTGAACTGTCTTTCTACTAGTAACCAATTACTGGTCTCTGGGTCATACTGCCCCCAGCCAATGACTGCCCTCCACCTAAGCCCCTCCTCTAGCAGCCATCTTCAGGTTTGGTAGCACGTAAAGCGGCATTAGCACCAAGAGAAGAGCTGCAGAGGGGTAGGAGGGAGGGTTCACATGTGAATCATGTCAGACCCATGCTGGAGAACAACAGTTACAGATAAGCAACTTGTTCCTTCTCCAGAATGAGGTCTGGCATGGATTCACATGCTCATGAATACAAGAATACATAGCAATGCACAACCACGGGAGGTGGCAAGGCTCAAAATTAAGCATTTAATCAACTCAACATTAAGCATCTCTTACCTCCTCACCAAGCTCACCTTCAAGCGAACAGGTTGCGCAGCACTGCCTGGCTGACCCTGGAATCCCGGTCGACGCAGTAGAATCTCGTGAAGGTGTGCGTCGACCTCTACGTAGCAGCCCTGCAGATGTTCAGCAGGGGCACACCAGACAGTAACGCCGTGGTAGCAGCGATCGCTCTGGTCGAATGGGCTCTCGGACGGCTGTGCAACGGTCGGTTTGCCAACCTTTGACAATGCATGATGCAGCCTTCGAGAGGGCCTTCCGTTGGTTCACAGGTCCAAAGTTAACAGCTGTGACGTCTTCTGAAGGCTCTTCGTGCGGTCCACGTAGAACTTTAGCGCTCTAGCTACATCCAGCGAGTGCAAAGTCCTCTCAGCCGGCGATGGGAAGAAAACAGGAAACACCAAGGGCTCGTTGAGATGGAAGTCCGAATGCACCTTGGGCATGAAGGAGGGGTGCGTCCTCAGCACAACCCTCGTTTCGTGGGATGTTAGATAGAGGTTTACAGGAGAGGGCCTGGATCTCTCCCACTCGTGCAGAGGTGATGGCCACAAGAAACGCTGTCTTCCACGACAGGAACTTCAAAGCACTGAATGCACAGGCTCGAATGGAGGCCCCATGAGCCCGGTCAGCACCACACTGAGTTCCCACGCCCGGGCCTTCACCGGCGGGAATGATCGGAACAGTCCTTTTATGAACTTCTTCACCAGGCGATAGGATCATAGCGACGAGCACCCCGGAATTCTGGTGTAGCAGGAGATAGCCGCCAGATGGATCTTGATGGAGGCATGCGCCAGCCCTGCCTTGGCCAGCAATAGCAAGTACGGCAGCACTTGAGGGGTCGTAATCCGCAGCGGGTTAATCTTCTGTGCATGGCACCAGACAGAGAACCTCTTCCATTTGTGTACATAGCACTTGAGAGTCGAGGACGACCTAGCCTTTGCAAGCACCTCCTTGCAGTCCGCTGGGATATCGTACCCTCCGAACTCTAGTGCTACAGGAGCCAGGCATGCATCAGCGACCCCGGGTCGTGGTGAAGGATGGCGCCTCCTTCTCTGGCGAGAAGATCTGCGTCCGTCGGCAGTTTGACTGGGGGTGGGAGGGAGGGGGACGTTTACCTGTCCAGAAGGCCCGGGAACCAAATCTGTCTCGGCCACGCCGCTGCGACGAGGATCATCCTGCACCGTGACCGTCTGAGTTGACTGACAGCGGCAACGGCGGAACGCATACAGAAATAGGCCATCCAGGGTAATGAGAAGGCTGGGGAAACCTGCTGACGAACCTCCGGCACTTGGCGTTCATCGCCGTCGCGAATAGGTCGATCTGGGGATTGCCCCATCATCGGAATAGGAGATCCACTTGATCCTGCCGCAGTTCCCACTCGTGGCATGAGCGCAGCTCCCTGCGGAGTGAGTCGGCGATGGTGTTCTTTATTCCTGCCAGATGGAAGGGTACCAGAAACATCCCCTGGGCAACAGCCCAGTGCCACAGATCCTGCGCTTCCTTGGATAGGGCTGGGGATCTGGTGCCCCCCCCCCCCGTGCTCAGGATGTAGAACATCGTGGTGGTATTGTCGGTGAAGATCCTTATCACCTTGTCATCGAGGGACGGGAGGAAAGACCTGAGGGCCCAGAACACGGCTCATAGCTCCAAGACATTGATGTGCAGAGACCTCTCCTCCGGGAGCCAAAGGCCTCTTGCGTGGAGAACTCCGGTGTGCGCACCCCATCCCTCCAGGGAGGTGTCTGTCGTCACCGTTTCCTGATGTGCCGGGGTCTGGAAGTCCATGCCCGCCACCAGATGCGTGCGGGTGCCCCACCAGTGGATCGCTTGGCGGAAAGTCTTGAGAGAGAGAGCCTGTCCTCCAAGATGCCCGCAGCTTGCATCCAACGGGCGTTGAGGAACTCCTGCAGTGGTTGCATCCGCAGCCTGCAGAGGCGCACGAGGTAGATGCACAACTACATCATGCCGAGTAGGGACTTGATGGATCTCACCCTGGCCACCCTCCATGGTGAACAGCCATTGTACCATGTCCAGGATGGCCTTCGTCCTTTCCTCCGACGGGGAGGCCAAACACGCCACTGTGTCAAGTCTGGCTCCGAGAAACAGCGCGACTTGCGATGGTACCAAGTGGGATTTCGTGAAGTTGATTGAGAATCCCAGATCCGTGAGCAGTTGGATGGTCTTTGCTGTGTGGTCGATGGCGAGTTCTCTTGACTTTGCTCGGATGAGCCAGTCGTCCAGGTAGGGGTAGACGTGAATCCCCTTGTAGGCGCAGCTGCGCCGCCACTGGCGCCAGGCACTTAGTGAATACCCTGGGCGCCAACCTCAATCCGAAGGGAAGGGCTTTGAACTGGTAGTGCCGTCCCTGGACCACGAATCGTAGGAATTTGTGATGTCCCTTTAGAATGGGGATGTGGAAGTAGGCATCCTCCAAGTCCAGAGACAATAGGAAATCGCCTCCCACCAGCTGTCCCAGCACGTGTTGGAGGGCGACCATCTGGAATTTCTGTGACTTGATGTACTTGTTTAGACGACGAAGATCCAGGATGGGTCGCCAACCGTTGGTCTTCTTCTGGACGAAGAAGTACTGCGAGTACACTCCGGAGCCTTTTCGGGACAAGTTCTATGGCCCCCTTCCTCAGCATCGCTCGCACCTCCTGCAGTAGTTGCAGGACATAGTTTTCCTTCCTGGCCATGGGTGGTATACGGGGACACCACCTCTGAAATTCTAGGGTGTGCCCACGGGCCAGGGCATCTAGCACCCAACGGTTGGAGATGGACTCACACACGCTGCCGAATTTTGTCAGGCGCACTCTCACTGGGGTGCTTGGGTGGGGGCCCGACGCCACGGCCGATTCAGTCCTGCTTGGCCGCTGTCTTTCCACCGTGGCCTCCTTGACGAGATCCCTGTCTTGCCGCGTACTCTGTAGGCTTCCTGCGACGACGAGCGGGCCGCTTGACGGTACGAGGAACCGCCGCCGATTCCTTTGGAGGTACCTTGCTTGCCTCCAGAGCTCCGAAAGGACGGCCGTCATTGTTGAAGAACACCCAAGGCCTGAGCTGTCTCCATGTCAGCCTTGATGGCCTGCAGTGACTCATCCACTGTCTTGCCGAACAGGTTGTTCCCATCGAAGGGCATGTCCAGAACCCTGGTCTGCACGTCCTGGCGGAAGTCTGTGGCCTTAAGCCAGCCGTGATGGCAAACGCCATTGCCCATCTGGCGAAAGCCGGTGTCACCGATGTCCGCGACCAACGTAATGGCATGGCCCGAAGCCACCTCGCCTTCCAGAAGGATTTCCAGGTCCTCAGCCCTCTTGTCGTCCGGAGGTCCAGCAGGGGAGCGATCTTAAACCACAGCTCCCTGTCGTAGCGAGCAACAATCGCGAGAGCGTTGGCCACTTTAATAGTCGTCGCCGCCAATGAGACAACCCGTCGCCCCATGGCGTCCAGTTTCTTCCCCTCGGCGTCCGGAGGGGAAGTGGAAGCAGTCACCCCTGCCGCCTTCTTCTTGGCTGCTGCGGAGACGACTGAATCCCGGGATGGCTGCGCCCTGAGGCACATGGGGCGGAATCCGGGACCCAGTATTTCTTCTCATACACCGGTCTCTAAGCAGGAGCCGTGGACTGGTTCTTCAAGAGCATCAGTCCCTCGTCCCAGATGTCATCCAGTAACGGGACCGAAAGGACAGGTCTTTCTCTTGGCCTCCCGCCGTTGGTAGAGGAAACCTTCCTTCTTCTGTTCTTGGGGCAGAGCTGGAAGAGCTCAGATGCCCTGGCGATCATGGCGTGGAAGACACCAATTTCGTCGGGAGGGGAGGCCCGAGCGGTGTTGGAAGGTCCATTCCGTCGTCGCCACCGTTGTCATCCATTCCCGTCTGACACTTCGGAGGAGGGGAAGGAGGTGAAGGCTGTACGGGCTGGAAAGGAGGAGGGGGATGAGTTCTCCGCTCGTTCGGTGAGCTTCCTGACAGTTCAGACTCCACTGGGGGTAAGGGCAACCTTGTCCTCATCTCCATACAGAAGGCCTGAATAGCCATCAAGATCGCTCCCGAGTAATCTTGTGGCATAGGCACCGGTTGCGACGGTTGGGTAGTAGGATCCTCCATCCCCCTCCACGGCCCGCGGTTCCTCGTCCGCCTCGTCGGGATCCTTCCTGCAAGTCCGGACCTCTTCGAACTTCTTGTCCAGGATCTTTGTGACGCCAGCCAGCTCATCTTCAAAAGGTGGTATCTGTGTCCATAATGGCTTCCGGACCCCCCCTTCTCCGCCCAGGGTTTCACGGGGGTCTTATCGATAGGCTGAAAAGAGGATTCCCTCCGCGGTGGCAGGGAAACTCTAGGCCCAGAGGTCGTCTCCACTGGGGCAGCCTCTGCAGGCTTCGCCAGGGCTGCCACGACTCCCTCGATCGAGGCCTTAGCCGGGTGAATGAGGGCATTCGCGACTTTGGGTGCGCCTGAGGCCTTCACCTTGGGGTGAGGGTCACTGCCTCGCTCCCCCTCCGCTGTCTGTCGGGATCGACCTGCAATTATCCCGAAGCTTACCCAGGTTCTCCGGTTTCCTCTTCCCTGAGCCAGAGCGTTGGCTTGTGGTTGATGGCGTCTGTGATGATGCACCCTTCCTGGCAGCCGAAGAGACGACCGATCGGCGCTCCTGGTGCCCGCTGTGCTTTTCCTTTTGTTGGGCCCCCATCGCCGGAGCGCCTTCAAAGGTCTTAGAAGACCGCTCGGACTTCCTCTTCTCACCTGCTGCTGGGCTCTTGCCCTCCAGCCAGTTGGCGAGTCGAGTACGACAATCCCTCATCGTCCGTTCGGACATGTTCTTACAAAAACGCGCAGTCCTTTTCCACGTGCGATTTGTCGTTGTGAAGGCAGTAGAGTCAGCGAGAGTGCTCGTCCTCCTTAAAGACGTTCTGTAGCCCGCATCCAGGGCAGCTTCTGAACAGCTTCGGTCCAACAGCCGGCATGCTTCCCTTGTCCTGGGCCATGATCACGCAGGGTAGGCCTCCAATATCTTCTGGAATCCTCCGAGAAGTGGAAACTCGACGAAAATAGGCCCCTGATGGGCGTAGAAATTTCCGAAAACGGGTCCACGTTGATCGGAAGTAGAATCGGTGGAGCTTGAGGCTCGATTGACCGAAAATATAAGAGTAAACTCTTTGAAAAAATGCAAAACGCATTAAAAGCTCAAGAGCTAAAGCACGAGGACTCCCAACACTTGAACGTGCGGTAAAAATCTGAAGATGGCTGCCAGAGAAGGGGCTTAGGTGGAGGGCAGTCATTGGCTGGGGGCAGTATGACCCAGAGACCAGTGATTGGTTACTAGTAGAAAGACAGTTCAGAAACGATTCAAACTGATTTTTTCTTTACCGAGGATTCCCAGCCTGACGACAGGGAATATTCATGAGCATGTGAATCCATACCAGACCCCATGCTGGAGAAACAGGCACGATCACTCCCACTATGGGGAAAATCAAACCTGACCCTTTTGGCAAAACCAGACAAAAATGCCACACTGTTCATTTTACCGGCCGATTGCAGTCCTTAACTACAATTCTCAAATCTATTCTAAGGTATTAGCCACTAGACTAGCTTGGGTTATACCGGAATTTGTAATAGCAGACCAAACTGGGTTTATATCAGGACGTCAGGCGCACAATAATATTCGGCGTACAACTAATATCACGACTGAGGCACAAAAACATAGGCGGATGATGGCTTTACTCTCTAGTGATGCTGAGAAAGCGTTTGATCGAGTTGACGGGTCATATTTGACTATGGTCTTCCAGGGGTTTGGACTGGGGCAGCAGTTTTGTAAACTGATACTAGCTAATTTTGTATTACAATCTACAAGGATTAAAGTAAATGGGATTCTCTGTAACCCAGTGCGTTTGAAAAGAGGTATTCACCAGGGGTGCCCTTTATCCCCATTGTTGTTCGCCCCATCTATGGAATCCCTGGTCTGCTGGGTGCACTCATCTGCGGATAATAAAAGGTGAGATCGCAGGTTACCACCACAAACTAGCCCTAAATGTGGACAACCTTTTTAAGATGCAGGACCACATCCCCACACTTCCACACACATTGCATTACTGGGAAGCTTCGGGATTTAAAATTAATTTAACAAAATCAACCATACTCAATATCACGGAGTCACCGGGCACTGTCATGCTATTGAAAAGAGATCTCCCTCCCACTTGGGCCTCGCACATGCTGAAATATTTAGGGGGTGCACCAGGCGGCAAAATATGTCAACTTCTACAAGTCCAATATCGTCCCATTATTTAATAGACTCAAGCAATACTTATTACGCTGGGGGCACTGGTGGGGGTCAGGGGTGGATTGGGGCATCATAAATTTCCTGGTTAGGGAACATGGCATCGGTCAAAATAACACTATTACTATTACTGCGATTGTTATATGCCTTCCAGGCATTGCCAATCTGGATACCGAGAGGACCCTTGAATGACTTACAAGCGCAGATATTAAGCTTTTTATGGTCTCGGAAGAGGCCGAGGATGGCCAGACATACGCTTATGGCGCCTCAAACACCAGGGGTCTAGCCGTGCCAGATGTTGAGTCATCTGTAAGCAGTAAAACTGGCTCCGGCGTTTGAGAGCCAGGCGGCGTCTAGAACACGGGACGCCAAGCATTGAGTAAATATTGAGCAGGAGGTTATGGGGCTCCCTCTACATGAGACATGCTGGATATCCCTTAAAGTTTGCAAGATAGGGGTGTGTGGTCTCCCTACTTCCAACACCACACTGGATTACTGGGACAAAGCGGCACGCAAATACAAGGGGACATTTCCCTCGCCTATGACAGGTTTATGGGGCAATAGAGAATTTCCCCCGGGACTATATAAGGCAAGATTTACCTGCTAGAAAGAGGGAGGGCCCCAAACGCTGGGCCAGCTACTAAGGGAAAATAGCTTCAAGCTGATATTCTGATGGTATTTAGCCCTGGTGCGTATACATACATCCCCCTGCCCCCCAAACTCCTCCCCCATATGTTGACGATGCAACAACCTCATAAGCTCCCTTTTTCCATATGTGTGGGAATGCCCTCAAATACAAGCATTTTGTAGGACTATAGTCGCCAAGATTAAAGAGATATGAGGATTTGTAATGGAAACGGACCCACTCATTCTACACTTAGATAATGAGGACTCACAGGGACATTATAAACTGATGGCTAGCAGCTCCAGATTGGTCACTTTCTTTTTAGTGGCAGCGCGCTTCATAATCGCACAACACTGGAAATCAGGGAACATGCCAGGTATAAAGGAATGGCGGGGCAAGGTCTGGTATGTGGCTGCTATGTCTAAAATAGAGGCTGCAATGCTGGGAACAATGCAAAGTTTTTGTCGGATTGGGACCCGCTGATCACATTTGTAAATGCATCGGACAACCAGAAATTTCACCACAAGCCACACGAGATGGCCTCTTTCTCAATATAGAGTAGGGAACTACCTATACTGCTCTGTTCCAATTATACGCCAATGGTAAATGAGGAGCCCACACAATGTTCTTGATTTGGATTGATTTGTTTTTGTGTTATTTTGTCTGTTCTGATTTTTTCATTTGGTTTTCTGGCTGGAGTTCGTTAAGATCCAATGCTTGAAAGTTGAGCTAGTTATGGTTATGAGTAAAATGATTAAAACCGTCAAAATGTTTAAATAAAGGTCAGTGCAGCACAGCGCCACTCTAAATGAATGCCACAGCTAGGGTCAATTGTAATTTTATCAATGGACAATGTCAAGCTTTACTGTATCCTCTGGAATGTATTGGCACTAAAGTTATGTTGATGTAATCGTAGTTGCACCAGACTCAAACAGTTAAAGAAAAACTTCATTTGGAAAACGAATAAAACCAAAAACTATTCTTTACATAAGGAATTACATGGAGAAAGTAAAATTCGAAAAGGTTTTTGAAATGCAAACTATAACCACTTAGTGGACATTAGGGTGTGCTACCTACACCACAGGGTAATTAGCCCAGGTTTCTACATTTCTTGCACTTAGATGGGCCCAGCCCAGTGACATACATTAGTGGGTTCACAAGAATAACCAATTTAAAGATTTATTGAAAGAACTGAATAATTCTCAAAAACCAACCAGTAGTGCCTGCTCAATTCACTCACAAAAAGAAGGAACCCGTCATTCTAGTAGAATGGTGCCCCTTTTGTGCATTACAGAGGCTGAATTTACAGCCTGCAAGTAATGAGACTAAAATGTTAATAAGGTAAAACCACTGCCATCTGCCATTCAAGTAAACCTGCAATTGTAACAAAAATGCTACAGGTAAGTAAGCAAAGGGATACATTGCATCTCCCCAGCACTCCACATAAGGTGGGGTGTGCTGGCTCACTATATAAAATGTAAAGGGGGGTGAAAATCCCTCTTTACAATTTGAGAACAGTAGTTAACCCAAATACATCAAACAGAAATTAACAGGGAAGCCCAAAGAGGCAACCCAGCCTAAACCCAACATTTATAGGAAACTATAACTCCAATCACACACCAAGGATAGGCATAAAAAGGTCACCCATAGAAAGAGTAAAAGACTAAGCGAGAGGGGAAAAAGATTAACCCTCACCCAGGGACAATGTGCAATACTTACCAAGTCCAAGCAAAAAGGTTCTGGGGTTGACACAGGTCAGGAGGATTTATCACAAATATGAGCATCTTACCCAACACCCCTACAACCCAATCACAGACATTTCATGTGTGGCCAATTTCCACATTCTACTAGCCTACTTACACATTTCAGCTGTGGTATCTCTCCTGTGGTTTAAGTATATGATTTCCGAACCCCAAAAATTGGGCTTCAGCCCTCCCCCCCCCCCGTCACAAGAGGTATGAAAGCACTTCTAAACTAAAGAACAAACCTGCCTCCTCTTTTGCAGTACATACCGTGTGATCTGTTTATTGCACCAAGGAGAGCCATATGCACGCCCATCCTGCAGGGCCTTCAGCACGAGAAGATGACACTCACGGTATCGGAGAAGAAGGTCTGCATCAGCCCCACTGGTGGCATCCAGCAACCCTTCTACAGCCTACAATCAATAGAACATTGTATTACAAAACTTCCAGATTAAAACAATACAAATTTATGTTGTCTGGACGTCATAAGTCTAATAAGCAGGATATAGAAAGCAATTCTTGATATTAATCATGCTTTGTGATCTTCCTTTTGGTTAACATGTTCAAAACCACAGAATGCAGCATAAACCCTTGCAGTATTTCTCAGAACAATTTCTTGCTTCTGAATGTTTCAGAATCGGCTGTGAGGGAGAGTCATGAAAGGCTTAGGTCTAGCTAAACTCAAACAAGGTAGGTGGTAGAGCAGGAAGACGATTTGAGTAGATATGGGGGTGGTGTAATGGTACAATGAAAAATTGCTCAAATTAAACAAATTACATACCTGGGGTAATCGTCTTACTGATGGATGGCTCTTCACATTAATGCCACTTCAGATACCTCACTTGCACAGCTTGCATCAGAAAGTTTTCACCTCGCAGAGAGGGGGGCATGATGTGCCTTGGAGTAAACATTGTCTGATTGTCTATTCCTTGATTCAGGAAGTGACTACGACAGAAGTACAAATGGGCAAAAGGACAACCTGTAACCTCCATTTTGATACCCCCCCATCCTCGATCGCTCAGCAGCCAAGTAAACTAGTGGGGTAAAAACAAACTATCATTTTTATGATGCTCTAGGTTTCTCTCCCTCCAAGCCAACTGATCTTACGGCTCTTATTGTGGGATTGCCGGAGAAGGCAATGTGAAAGCCATGGGAGGAACCGTTAGGCAAGATTGTATGCAGTACCCTGTGGGAGACTGCACCAGCCTCGTCCTCTTTGCAATAAATAAATAACCCAACCTTCGGTATAAGCATGTACTACACAAGTTGGGAGAGTGACTGTTAAGGAGAATTATCAAAAATGTGTTCATTCCCTCCACCTTAGAGACCCCCAGCAATTCGCTGGATTTTGAGGACTTGAATTTTTTAACCTGGAGAGAGAGACCTTTTTTCCCCCACTCTCTCATGTATTTTAATGTGATTGTTATACACTTTCTTTTCGTTATGCAGTCTAACAAACTCCATCGTCGTCGTTTACAACTGTGTCACAAAGCACCTTCAGTGCAGTGACACAGGGAAGTCTTCCAGATTTCCCAAGGTTTACATACCTTCTCTGGGATGAACTACTGGTTCCCAGAGCAGTAAAGTGAAATTGACTTTACTTAGCATTGTAATTTCTAGATCTAGCACACACTGTCTTCCGATAGAGTGCTGGAGGGGTTACTTAGTATCCCATTTGTCTAGCTTCTTATGTAACATGTTTTAGGTTACCCTTTCCTCACATAATGGCTGGTGGCAATGGTTTCATTCCGAACTACCACGGTTTGCATTTACCGCGGCTGTTCGCAGCTCCGGTAATGCTAACCGCGTGAGCCATCTTTTTCAAAATGGCGCAGAGCCATCTTTGATAAAATGGTCCCCGGTTTTTTGCTTTTCGCCATGTCTTTGTGGAAAGGTCCTTCTAGAGAGTTTCTCTGCGTGCCAAACCAGGTTTGGCCCCTTTGTTCATTTTGCATTTGGTGTGGTTTCTGAGAGAAACCCGCCTCTGGCTCCAGAGTGTTTGGGGGTAGGCAAGAAGTGAGGGAGGTGCCCCAAACTCCCTTTGCTTAGTCTCCTAGGAGACCCAAATGCACTCTGTGGCGATTGGCTGGCCGACTGTCCGGCAAGGACAGCCACCCTGCTAGTTGAGCGACAGCTAGGCTGGAATGAATGGGAGAGAACTGAATTAAAAGGAGAGTCTTTTGGCTTGGAAGGCAGAGTCGACCACTGGACGAAGGAACCGAAGAACGGCTTGAAGAGGATGCCTGCTGCAACTCCTGGACCGTTGGTTTGCCCGGTGAAGCCTGCTGCAGTGCCAACATGCCAAGTTTGTATCGACAGAGAAGCCCCTGCAAGGACGACTTCTTCCTTTGAGTTGGTTGAACCAAATCAACTCCAAAGTAAGCCACCTGCACACCCATCTCAGAGCTGGTTGAATTTCCTCAGAGTGCTGCAGGAAACTGTACAGCCAGGGAGAGGGACACCAGATTGTGTGCGTTACTTTTAAGCTGGCCTAAAGCTTTTGGAAGATCCTCCTGACTCCCACGAAGCAGGACTGACCAAGCCTAACCCCCCTCAGCAGAGTGCGGGACCCAAGAAGCAAGGCAAGTACACCTATATAGCCAGGAACTGCACTTGTTGCCATTTACGGTAGCTGCGAGTAGCTGAAACGAGAAACCGCCACTGAAAGTGAAGGTGCCGGTTGGCAGTTCTTGACAATGCCAGTACAGGAGTCCCCGACGTCCTCCCTCTTGTCCCCACGACTGAGGCCCAGGAACAGTGAGATCTGCAGAGCTGCACAGGAACAGAAGTCATCACCTGCATCTTTTCTTCTTTACCAAGGTAGTGTAAAACAAGTTTAAAGAACTTACCTCTTACTGTGGAAGTGCTTGTAACTTCTGCAACTCAAGTCATCAGCTTGTGGCCCTACATTTGATTCTTCAGTTTATCAAAGACTCCGAAGAACTTGTGCAAATACTTTTCCATTTAATTACCTAAAGTGCTGCATCCTATACAAAGACTTTTGCCAATTGACCTTGGTTTATCCTATTAAGATGAATGACTCTTCTATTGCAATTTAAAAGTATTTGCCCTGCTTAAGAATATAGACGATCTCTGCCTTTTACCAACTTTTAAGAGTGTTCTGAATGCCAATAGTAAGATATTAATGTCCCCAGCACCCTTGTGACTGAAGTTACCTGTGGGTGTATGTTGTGTCTGTGGGCCATCCCAAAAGGGTCTACTCTGATTCAGAAACTCAGTGTACAGTATTGAAGTGTATTTGTGTGTTACTAGTATATTTCTCCCTTCTAAAGAAGGCTTTATAACTGATAAATGAATAATTGTTTATGCAAGAAACCTTGAGTGTAAGTTTATTTGAATACCTGAAACTGTGAATCTTTAACTCCACTACAGCTCACATTTCCCCTCTTGAGATAAGCCTGGCTGCTCACCACACTACCGAAACTGTAGTACAAGCTTATACCAAAGGTTTGGTTGCCTATACCTGTAGTCATAGTGGTTTGTAGTGTTCCCAGAGGGTGCTGCGTTCAAACTTTGCCCAACAGTGACTGAGCAGCCATGCGGATCTCAAGAGGGTTCAATGTGAGCTGTAGGGTTATCACAGAGATTCACAGTGACAAGCGACCATACAAACACTTACACTCAAGGTTCCTTGATTAAACAATTATTTATTAAGTTAATTAAGCCTTCTTTAGAAGGGAGCAGAATATGTAACAATTATATATTTCAAAAACTACACTCAGTTTTAATAAATCAGTAGATACCCATTTAGGATGGCAAGCAGATACTTCCTACACCCTGAGGTGACTAATAACTAGGACACTGTGGACATTGATATATCACTGGCACATTTAAAGCAATACTGAGTTTGGTGTCAAAAGGAAAAGAGGAGGGAATAAAAGAATGGTTAACTATTCTTAACCAGGCAAGTACTTTTTGAACCCTCCAATGCAAAGTATATTAACCGTTTCCCAAGGGAGTTAAAGCACAAAGTCAGGGTTAAGAAGAGTCTTTCAGGGAGCCAGGACAGCCAAAGTTAACTGAGCAAAAGTCTAGGTGAGCTGAAGCCAGCGGTCAAAGTGAGCGTGAGCGGTGCTGCTGTACTTTTATTTTAAATTATGTTTTACAGCTCCTATACTTTTATTTTAAAAAGAAACCGTTCCTGAATGGTTTAGTTTTAAAATAAAAGTTTAGGAAGAAGTTGAAACTTGCACTTTCAGTGCACTGCAATGAACGTTGCCTTAAACAGCAGGTTCAAGTGTTTGGGGGGGGTGTATTGTGTGTGGGAGGAGAGGAGGTCATGGGGTTTGTGGGGAGTGGGTGCAGGCCAGCAGGGAACATAGTTCCACTACTTTTCGTACACTTCGACCACTGACTGAAGCACTTCTTGTAGGTAGTTAAAACGTCTTGCTAAGTTTTAGATGTCTTTGTAGAAAATGAAATAACTGTAGGGCCACAAGCTGGGAAGCTTGCGAGCGGCAAAGCTGCAAGTAACTCTGCAAAAGCAACCAAGACAAGTCTCAACTGAGAACTAGCAAGGCTACACAACAAGAGGTAAGTCCCCTTAGTTTTACAGTACCTTTGGTTTGCAGAAAGTGGTTCCAACTGGCTTATGTCCCTGTCTAGGTCTGCAGAACCTGTTGTTCCTGGGCCTCAGTCATGGGGACAAGAGGGAGGACGTCTGATGAGTCCTGCACTACAAATTGAAGGTCGGCAGCAGCAATGGGCAAACTTCAGATCAGCAGAACTTCGCGATTTTTGCGGCTCTTTGGAAAATAGCACCACCGCAGTTCTAGATACCTTTATGGAATGCCCTCGCATCTGGGGTCTAGCACTCTGTTGAGGTGGCTCAGACTTGGTCAGTCCTGTTTCATGGGAGTCCGGAGGATCTTCCTAGAGCTCGGGTCCAACTTAAAAACAAGACTCTATTCTGGTGTTCCTCTCCCTGGCAATCGGTTCCTGCAGTGGAAGTACAGCCAGCTCCGAGAGGATGTCCAGATGAGTTCGCTTTGGGGTTGATTGGTCCCACCAACCCAAGGGGAGAAGTCATCTGTTGCAGGGATTCTCTAGCCGAGGCGAATTCAGAGCTTCAGCAATGCAGCAGGGC
The DNA here is from genome assembly GCF_040938575.1 of Ambystoma mexicanum. Taxonomy (NCBI): domain Eukaryota; kingdom Metazoa; phylum Chordata; class Amphibia; order Caudata; family Ambystomatidae; genus Ambystoma; species Ambystoma mexicanum. Next base: position 992,226,847 of record NC_090921.1, read on the forward strand.
TTCACCTGGCAAACCAACGGCCCAGGAGTTGCAGTAAGCATCTCTTCCAAGTTCTTCTTCGGATTCCTTCGTCCAGGGGTCGACCGCTTTCCAAGCCAAAAGGCCTGCCTTTTATACAGGTTTCTCCCATTCATTCGCAGCCTAGCTGTCAATCACACAGCAGGGTGGCTGTCCAATCACCTTTGGGTGCATTGCTGTAACCAAGGGGTTTAAAGGGAGTTTTGGGCACCTCCCTCGTTTCCTGCCATGCCAGACACAGGCTTCACTAGTGAACCCCGCCAAAGACAAAACTAACAAAAAGGGAGCAAACCTGGTTTGGCGTGCAGAGTAAATCTCAAGAAGGACCTTTCCAACAAGAAATGGCAAAAAAAGAAGACTGCGGCCATTTTGACAACATGGGCGATTTACTGCAGCTACAATTGCAGCCCGCAGTAGAAACAATGGTAGGAAAAAGTAAACCACTGCCACCAGCCATTAATTGTGGAAAGGTGAACATAAAAATGTTACATGAAAAACTAAACAAAGGGGATACTAACTAACCCCCCCAGCACCCAGTTGCAAGATAGTGTGTGCTGGGTCTAGAAAGTTACAAAATGTAAATAAAGTCAATTTCACGTCACTACTTTTGGAAACAATAGTTTAAACCAAAAGAAGGTATATAAACATTTGGGAAATTTAAACGACTTCCCTGTGCCACTGCACAGAAGGTGCAGTGTGTCACAATGTAAAGATGATCCTTATGGAGTTTGTCAGACCCCAAAGTCAAAAGAAACAAGAGTCCAAATCGGAGAAAAATACATGAGTGGGGAAAAAGGCATCACTCTCCAGGTTTAGAAATGAAAATTCCTAAAGTCCAGCAAAAAAGAGCTGGGGATCTCTAAGGTAGAAGGGAATTAGCACATTTCTGAGTATTCTCGTTAACAGAAGCCATCCACCAGAAAGATTACTGTACCAGGTAATTAGTACTTCTACTGGATGTATTAGGGGAGTTTTCCTAAAGTCTTCCCATGGTAAGACCAGTTCTATGGATAAGGCATGTATCGGCCACTTTTACTCCCTAAATACCGAGAAATACTCCTAAGTAAAAAAAAAAAAATAAAAATAAAAAAAAATAAAGTAGGAATCAGATGCATGGAACAATGTGCCCCTGCTTTCATCTACACACTCCATGGATATGTTTGGATCTGCAGTGCACGTAGTAATACAGGAAGAAACTTATTACTGCCTGATCGGAATAAACATGCATCCTTCAATGTGCATAAATAAGTAGGCGCCAAGAAATTATTACAAATAAATCACAGTTTTCCAGTTAAAACAGGTTTACTTGCATATAAAAAAATCTCCCATTGGGAATTGAAATTCCATTTTTACTCCCAACTTAATAAATACTGAGTAAAATACTTCCTCTTCCAAATCTGATCTGGAACACTGGGTAAGACGCTATAAAACTATCCCTTGGTATACAGAGCCCCAACTTCTAGTATAAGTCTGTACTTCTTAAGGTTTTGGTAGCACGACAGAGCAAACCGCCATCTTAGGTGGGAGATGGTTTAAGTTACTTACCTGTAACTATTGTTCTGCAGCATAGATCTGGCATGAACACTTTTTTTTCTTCGTTTTACTGGTTAAATAATTATCAACCTTTAACATATCAAATCAGTCAGTTTCATTTCCCATTTCCCTCCCTCCTTCTGTATCTTCCCCCCTCCCACGGAGTTCATCTGAGCCCTATTTTAGTCTATTTAATATCGATTCTATAAATCTTAGGGCTTCCAGGTTGGGGCCAATTTTTTGCACCGTCAATATTCGTTCCCAATATTCATCGTCCGTTGACGTGCTTATATTGACCACCCATTCTCCTAAATAAGAGTTCCTTTGGGTGTTTAGAGTGGGACAGGCTAGCGTCCAATGTTTTATTGATTCCATCTTCTCTGCATCATTACAGAATCGACAACTGGCCTCTTCCACTGGTATTTGTTTCCTTAGGTATTGGATCTCCCTGGATGGCAGGATGTTTAGCCTACATCTCATCAAAAGATCCCTATATTTCGAAGAGGGGAACCTTCGCAAATAGGGCAGGGGGTCATTCAGTGCCTTTCGTTCCCAAATGATGTGACAGTTTGTATTCTGCCTCTTTAGATTGTCCGTTAGTGTCCAATCCTTTTCCCGTAGTCTTTTCTTTGCTTTGTCTGGGTTTTCTTTCAGCATATCGGGGTTGATATTGTGAAACTCCATGATTTCTAGGCAATTCTGTTTCCAAGTACTAAGGTTAGGATCTGGATTCCTTGCCTCTTTATTTGCCAATAGTTCAAACTGGATAGGAGGTTTATCTAGAATGCACTTCCGAAATAAGGAACAAGTTACTTACCTGTAACTGTTGTTCTCCAGCATGGGTCTGGCATGGATTCACATGCTCATGAATATTCCCCGTCGTCAGGCTGGGAATCCTCGGTAAAGAAAAAACCAGTATCAGTTTCGTTTCTGATCTGTCTTTCGTAGCAATAACCAATCACTGGTCTCTGCGTCATACTGACCACAGCCAATGACTGCCCTCTACCTAAGCACCGCCTCTGGCAGCCATCTTCAGATTTGGAAGCACGTGAAGTGGCAGTATGACCAAGTGAAGAGCCGCAGAGGGGTAGGCGGGAGGGTTCGCATGTGAATCCATGCCAGACCCATGCTGGAGAACAACAGTTACAGGTAAGTAACTTGTTCCTTCTCCAGCATGGGGTCTGGCATGGATTCACATGCTCATGAATAAAGAATACATAGCAGTACACACATGCACAACCCCGGGAGGTGGCAAAGGCTCAACATTAAGCATCACATCAACTCAACATTAAGCATCTTACCTCCTCACCAGGCTCACCTCAGGCGAACAGGTTGCGCAGCACTGCTTGGCCGACCTTGGACTCCTCCCTGGAATCCCGGTCGACGCAGTAGAATTTCGTGAAGGTGTGCGTCGACCTCCACGTAGCAGCCCTGCATATGTCCAGCAGGGGCACACCAGATAGGAACGCCGTGGTAGCTGCGATCGCTCTGGTGGAATGGGCTCTCGGACGGCCAGGCAGCGGTCGGTTTGCCAACCGGTGACAGTACATGATACAGCCGGAGAGCCATCTGGAGATGGAAGCCTTCGAGAGAGCCTTCCCCTGATTGACAGGTCCAAAGTTCACAAAGAGTTGTGACGTCTTCCGAAAACCCTTCGTGCGATCCACGTAGAACTTCAGCGCTCTAGCTACATCCAGCGAGTGCAAAGTCCTCTCAGCCGGCGACGAAGGCGACGGGAAGAACACAGGTAACACCAAGGGTTCGTTGAGATGGAAGTCCGACGGTACCTTGGGCATGAAGGAGGGGTGCGTCCTGAGCACTACCCTCGTGTCGTGGAAAGTCAAGTACGGGGCCTTGCAGGAAAGGGCCTGGATCTCACCCACTCGTCGTGCGGAGGTGATGGCCACGAGAAAAGCTGTCTTCCACGATAGAAACTTCAACGGGGCCGAGTGCAGAGGCTCGAACGGAGGTCCCATGAGCTTGGTCAGCACCACGTTGAGCTCCCACGCCGGGGCCGGAGCCTTCACCGGCGGGAACGATCTGAATAGTCCCTTCATGAACTCTTTCACCAGACGATGAGACCACAAGGACGTCCGCCCCGTGGTTCTGGTGTATCGGGAGATCGCAGCAAGATGAATCTTGATGGACGCGTGTGCCAGTCCAGCTTTGGCCAGCGTCAGCAGGTACGGCAGTACTTGGGGAGCCGTAATCCGTAGAGGGTTAATCTTCTGTGCGTGGCACCAGACAGAGAACCTCTTCCATTTGTGTCCGTAGCATTTAAGAGTCGAGGACGCCCTGGCCTTTGCAAGAACCTCTCTGCAATCGGCCGGTATGTCGTATCCTCCAAACTCTAGCGCTGCAGGAGCCAGGCCTGCAAGTACAGCGACTTCGGGTCGTGGTGGAGGATGGCGCCTCCTTCCCTGGAGAGTAGGTCTGCGTCCGCCGGCAGCTTGATCGGCGGGGACGCTGACAAGTCCAGAAGGTCCGGGAACCATATCTGCCTCGGCCACGCAGGTGCGACGAGGATCATCCTGCACCGTGACCTCTTGAGCTGGTTGACGAGCCGGATTAGCAGAGGCAAGGGAGGGAACGCGTAGAGGAACAGGCCCTCCCAGGGGAACGAGAAAGCATCGCCCATGCTCCTCGTCTGGGGAAACCTGCTGGCGAACCTCCGGCACTTGGTGTTCGTCGCCGTCGCGAACAGGTCGATCTGGGGTGTGCCCCACCGTCGGAAGAGGCGATCCACTAGATCCTGCCGTAGTTCCCACTCGTGGCACGAGCGCAACTCCCTGCTGAGTGAGTCGGCGATGGTGTTTTTTATCCCTGCCAGATGAAACGGCACCAGAAAAATCCCTTGGGCGACGGCCCAATGCCACAGGTCCTGCGCCTCCTTGGACAGCGCTGGGGACCTGGTTCCGCCCTGTTTCCTGATGTAAAACATGGTGGTGGTGTTGTCGGTGAAGATCCTCACCACCTTGCCCTTCAGGGACGGAAGGAAGGACCTGAGGGCCCAAAACACTGCACGGAGCTCCAGGACGTTGATATGCAGGGACTTCTCCGTCGGGAGCCAGAGTCCCCTCGCGTGCAGATTTTCGGTGTGCGCTCCCCACCCTTCCAGGGAGGCATCCGTGGTCACAGTCTCCTGGTGGGCTGGGGTCTGGAAGTCCATGCCCGCCGTCAGATGCGCGCGGGTGCCCCACCACCGTATCGCTCGCCGGAAACTCTCGTCGAGCTTGATCCTTTCCTCGAAGCTGCCCGTCGTCTGGATCCAGCGCGCATCCAGGAATTCTTGCAACGGGCGCATCCGGAGCCTGCACATGGGAATGAGGTAGATGCAGGAAGACATCATCCCGAGGAGGTACTTGATGGATCTCACTTTGGCCGCGTCGGCCACCAGCATCCGTTGCACCTTGCCCAAGATGGTCCTGGTCCTCTCCTCCGACGGGGAGGCCAGAAGGGACACTGTGTCGAGCCTCGCTCCCAGAAACAGTGCGACTTGCGCGGGCACCAGGTGGGATTTGGTGTAGTTCACGGAGAATCCCAGGTCCGTGAGGAGTTGGACGGTCCTTGCCGTGTGGACCACGGCGAGTGAATCCCCTCGCGGCGCAGCTGCGCCGCCACCGGTGCGAGGCACTTGGTGAATACCCTGGGTGCCGACCGCAGTCCGAAGGGAAGGGCTTTGAACTGGTAATGCCGCCCTTGGACCACGAACCTGAGGAATTTTCGGTGCCCCTTTAGGATTGGAATGTGGAAGTAGGCATCCTCCAAATCCAACGACGACAGGAAGTCTCCTTCCTCCAGTTGACCCAGGACGTGCTGTAAGGTGACCATCCTGAACTTCTGCGCCTTGATGAACTTGTTCAGCCGTCGCAGGTCTAGGATGGGGCGCCATCCTCCCGTCTTCTTCTTCACGAGGAAGTACCGCGAGTAGACTCCGGAGCCCCGAAGCCTCTTTGGGACGAGTTCGATGGCACCCTTTCTGAGCATCGCCTTTACCTCCAGGAGAAGTTGAGGGACGTGAAGTTCTCTCCTGGCCACGGGGGGGACGCGCGGGCACCTTCTTTGAAACTCGAGCGCGTGGCCCCGGGCCAGGGCATCCAGCACCCAACGGTCGGTGGAGATGGACTCCCACACGCTGACGAAGCCCGCCAGCCGGCCTCCCACCGGGGTGCTTCGGTGGGGGCCCGACCCCACGGCCGGTTCAATCCTGCTTGGACGCGGCCTTGCCGCCTTGACCTCCTTGGCGACGACGGCGGGGTCCGCTAGACTTGCCTCGTCCTCTGTAGGCCTCTTGCGACGACGAGCGGGCCGCTTGACGGTAGGAAGCGAAACCGCCACCGGAACCTTTGGAGGCGCCCTTGCCTCCGCCGCTCCGAAAGGGCGTCCGTCGTTGCTGCAGGACTCCCAGGGCCCGGGCCGTCTCAGTATCCGCCTTGATGGCCTGGAGGGAATCGTCCACCGTCTTCCCAAACAGGTTGTTCCCGTCGAAGGGCATGTCCAGGACTCTGGTCTGGACGTCCTGCCGAAAATCCGTAGCTTTGAGCCATCCACGACGTCGAAGGCAAACGCCGTTGCCTAGCTGGCGGAACCCCGCGTCGGCGATGTCCGTCGCCACGGTGATGGCGTGGTCCGAAGCCACTTCACCTTCCTGGAGGATCTCAAGGGCCTCAGCCCTCTTGTCGTCCGGCAGAAAATCCAGCAGGGGAGCCATCTTGTACCAGAGCTCCCTGTCGTAGCGGGCCACGATAGCCAAGGCGTTGGCCGCTTTAATCGTCGTCGCTGCCGACGAGATGACTCTACGTCCCATAGCATCCAATTTCTTTCCCTCGCCGTCCGGCGGGGAAGTCGATGTGGAGGCCGCACCCCCCCCCGCTTTCTTCCTGGCCGCCGCGGAGACGACGGAGTCCGGGGTAGGCTGCGCCCGGAGGCATAGGGGGGCCGTGCATAAGGACTGTATGGCCAACAAAATGGCCGCCGAGTTGTCTCGCGGCGCTGGCAGAGGGGAATCCGACGGGCGAGCAGGGGCCCAGTCGGCATCCTCGACGATGTCGGCGTCGTCGCCTGCGTCGGCACCCATTCCGACGGGCTGGTCTTGTTCCACGCCTAGGCCGTGGCTTAAGACCTCGACCAGCTCTTCTTCTGAGGTTGAGGCCGAATCTACGACGACGCCCTGCCCCCCCTTCTTCTCCACGGAGGTTTTCACGGGGGTCCTATCGATGGGCATAAAAGAAGACTCCCTCCGAGGAGGCAGGGAGATTCTGGGCCCTGAGGTCGCCACCACTGGAGTAGCCTCCACAGGCTGGGCCAGGGCCGCCGCGACCGTTTCGATAGAGGGCTTGGTCGGATGGATCAAGGCCTTCACCACCCTAGGTGCGCTCACCGCCTTGTCCTTGAGGGAGGGGGCACTGCCACGCTCCTCCTCTGCCTTCGAGCTCGACCGGGGCCTCTCCAGGAGCTTCGCCGGGTGCTCGGCCTTCCTCTTACCCGACCCAGAGCGTTGGCTCGTGGTTGATGGTGCCGGGGAGGGTGCGCCCTGCCTGGCGCCCGTAGAGCCCGACCGTTCGGCGCTCCCGGTGCCAGCGGACTCGCGGTGCTTGGCCTTATGTTGGGCCCCCGTCGCCGGGGCGCCCTCAAAGGTCTTAGAAGACCGCTCGGATTTCTTCTTCTTCTCGCCAGACGGGCTCTTACCCTGCAGCCAGTTGGCGAGACGTTGATGACGGTCCTTCATTGTCCGTTCCGACATGTCGCCGCAAAACGCACAGTCCTTCTCCACGTGCGTTTTGTCCTCATGAAGGCAGTAAAGGCAGAAAGAGTGTTCGTCCTCCTTAAAGACGTTCTGCAGCTGGCATCCAGGGCAGACCCTGAACAGCTTTCCGGGCGTCGAGCTTCCCTTCTCCTGGGCCATCTCCGAGACCGGGCCTGAGAAGCTTCTGGAGTCCTCCGAAGCGTAGCTCGACGAAATCTTCACCCTTGAGGGGCACAGATGAATCCGACACGGGTCCCCGTAGATCGGATGTAGTATCGGTGGAGCTTGAGGCTCTTTGACCGAAGAATCGAAGTTTTTGTGAAAAAAGCGCGAAAAAATAGCACTAACGCTCGAGAGCAATAGCACGAGGATCCCAACACATGAACGTGCGGTAAAAATCTGAAGATGGCTGCCAGAGGCGGTGCTTAGGTAGAGGGCAGTCATTGGCTGTGGTCAGTATGACGCAGAGACCAGTGATTGGTTATTGCTACGAAAGACAGATCAGAAACGAAACTGATACTGGTTTTTTCTTTACCGAGGATTCCCAGCCTGACGACGGGGAATATTCATGAGCATGTGAATCCATGCCAGACCCCATGCTGGAGAACGAGAGTGTCTTCCACAACACTATCGACTCCATCGATTGAAGTCTCAATTCGTGCCCGATTTTAGACACTGGGAGGCAATTAGGGAGCCCGAGTACCCTTCTCCAGAAGACTCCCTCACGCAAGCCCCATGTCTTCCAATGAAGATTTAGCAGAGATTCAGCCCCATAGGTCAAGATCGCCACAACCTTTTGCTTGTAGAATAGAATCACCAGCATCATAGAAAAGGCGCCGTAGCGTTGATGTAAGGCAGAGGCTTGATTCGATAGTTTTATTAACTTCTCTTTAATAAAATTCTGTTGTGCCATCTCATTGATTTTTTTTAATGATTAGGACTACTAACTAGACTGTTGACTCCACTATTTCCAGGGGTTGATTGTCCAGTGACCAGGTGAATCCTTTTTTTGATATTGATTTAGAACCTCGAGCCGACTGCATTATTAGGACCATAGATTTTTTTCACGTTGATTTTAGGATGGTTTTTGCCTAAATAGTTCTTAAATGCCACCATGCGTCTTTGGAGTCCTATAGGAGTTTGATCAACAAACACGACATCGTCAGCATACAAGATCCATGAGAGTTCCTCATCCTGAAATGCTGGAGGGAATGCTCGTATTTGATCCTGGGATTCCTTCATATCTGCTAAATACAGAATGAACAGAAAAGGAGCCAGGGCACAGCCTTGCTTTATGCCTTTTGACGTCAAGATTTTTTCTGTCAGATCGCCACCTTTAGAGAGCAATATTTGGACCGAGGTGTTGGTGTATAGTTCTTGGATGGCCTCAAGCAGATCTTCCGGGCAGTTCCATTTTTTCAGTTTGGTCCACAGTTGTTCGACAGATCCCATCAAAGGCCTGTTCGAGATCGATGAAACCCAGGTATATATTCCTTTTTTGCTTCAATGCCTGTAGTTTTAGCATGTCCAGAATGAATAGATTCAGAGATGTTCCTACACCACTCATGAAGGCTATTTGTCGCTTAACTAGGATTCCCGATCTTATTGCCCACTTCTTTAGGTCTCTCAACAAGATTGAACAAAACAGTTTTCCTATGGAGTCAAGGAGAGCAATAGGTCTATAATTCCTCGGGTTGTTACGGTCTCCTTTTTTTTGTATATTGGCACGATTAGAGCCTCTTTCCAGGACTGTGGGATAGTTCTTGTTCTTAGTATCTGCTGGAATAATACCAAAATAAAATCTGCCCACTCTTCCTTATTTTCCTTCAACACACTATTCGAGATGCCATCCTGGCTGGCGGCTCTTGATGAACTCAGCTTTCGAAATCCTCGATAGTATGTCTTCTCTATCAATATTGATCGACCACTATTCCAGATTTTTGCCTACTGTTCATTGCTTCTTTCTCTTGGAAGAGGTCCAGATAGAATTTTACCCTGTTCTCCTTTGATACGTTGCTTGATGTTAAGGCTGTCTGAAGATCTTCAACATTGTTAATTATCTCCCATAGAGACCTTGTGTTGGAAGTGCTTATTGCTGCCATCATTTTTTCCGCATCTCCCTGTGCTCTCCATACCCTTGAGGATTTTAGCCAGTTCTTATAGGACTGTTCACAATGTTTTATACGTTCCTCTTTGTTAGGGTTGGTGCCTTTCTGAAGTCGTCTAAGTGCTGTGCGATATTCCCTTCGTCTTTCCACCAAAGATTTATTGTATGCGTGTTTCCTTACCAGGTCTTTATTCTTTTTTATCCCATTCTTGACTTCGAACTCCTTCAGTAGCCAGCCATATTCTGCAGTTTCATGATTCTCTTTGAATTTATGGGCGAGTCGCTCTGCCAGTTCGGGAATGTCTCGTGCTTTTAATCTTAACCTGTTCCTTCCCCCTGTTACTTCCATTTCAAGTACATTACGATAGGTCAACTCATCCGTCTTCCAGAGGAGTTCTATTTCTAATAGTGCATGGTCACTAGCTCTCTGAGGGATTACTTTCAAGGAATTGATCCATGGCAGGGTATTTCTGGCAACAAAGCAATAATCCAGACAGGGACTTGCTAGATTCACAGACCAGGTGTCGGCCCCTGGGAGGTCACCTTTTGTTTGGCCATTCAGCATCGACATCTCTGTGGGGACCATTTCATCAAGCCAACGTTTTTCGTTCGATGCAAGATTAGCTCACCTTTTCAAGAGTCCATTTTTATCCAACAATTTTATGTTCAGATCGCCACATATAATGATTAATTGTGCCTCATCCTCTACCATTGAGGCATCAATGGCCAACATGATATCTGCTAAGTATTTTCCTGTTTCTAACTCGGGGGTATTTCAGTATGTATTAATTAGAAGGAGTCTCTTTTCATGCCGTCCTCTGTTTTCACTATTATCTGTACAAGAGGATTTGGTGTCCTATGTTTTAGGACTTGAAATTGGGAGTCATCTTTTACCAGGGTTATAAGCCCCGCACGTGGTCTTCCTAGAGGTCCTTTCTGGGCCGGATTTATATAGACCTGGTATCCTTCACATATGGGTGTTGTTCTAATCCAGGTCTCCTGTAGGCATATTAGTTCATATTTTCCTAGAAAGTTACTCTCTCCCGCTTAAAGATGGCCAAACCCCCGAGTATTCCATGAGGCCAGGAGAGGTTTGCTCCCCTCTCTGCTAGGGGCGGTCTTTTTCCAATCTCATACTTTGGATGTGTGGTCGCTTTTCCTCTTTTTTTCTGTGTTTGCTCCCTGCATCCATCCCCTTTTGACTTCTTACTTGAGTTGTCAATCGTGTATTTCATCAGTGTCTGTCATTCGCCGATCACTTTTTGGTTTGTTTACTTGCCCCAAGCTGCGATCTTCTGTGTCTTCTTGATTTTGCTCGGTTTTTGACTTTTAGTTTGGCCTTTCATCCAGCTGGGTGTTAGTGGGTTTCCTTATTGTTTTTTCCCTTATTAATTCTGCCCTCTCCTCTACTGATCTTGGTGCCTTTGCATCTCGCCAGTCCCTTTTGCTCTCGGGATCAGTAAGTCTGTATCCCCATGCCTCCAATTTGCTTCTTGCGCCCCACAATCTTTCTTTAAGTTTGCTTGTCCTTAGATATAATACAATTACGCCGGGCTTTTGTTAATCAGTGAATTCTACAATCACTACATCATCACTGATGATTTTTGAGGCATGTGGTAGGTCATTAAAGATTGCCATCAAGGTGTTCCTATTCAAGATCATCCTTCGTTTATCCCTCCATATCCCTTCCATTTTTACTATATGGTGGGAGCCGGCCAGACCCTTGTCGTCCCTGCTTCTCACTTGCTTTTTTTTTCTGGGTTCCTTTGTCTTGAGTTCTCTCGCCCTTTCGGGTTCGGTGGATTAAAAGCACTCTTCTGGGTTCTTAGTCTTTGTCTGGCTTCTAGCTGTCTTAGGAAATCACGGGACTTCGTAGGACTGATAGATCTTCTATCATCCGTGGAAGTTGTTCTATACTTTGATTTCTTATCGGTTTGGTTTTTTCCAATCCTCTTGACAAGTAGTCTCGTGATTTTGATCTCCCTTTGGGTATACTTCCTCGATGGTAATCTTCTCGACTTCGAGTGTTCCTTCTGCCCTCCGTAGAGGTTGTCGAGGGTCTTGGTTCTTGGCAGTGTTCTTTTTCCCTCTAAGATCTTTTTGCGGGGCGTCTCGCGACATAGATCTCCTTTGGGGTGTGTTTTCTCGGTGCCTATCCCCTCCGCTCCTTTTATCATTCTCGCGTTGATCTTTTTTCGGATGACGTGAGCGGTCCTTTCCCAGTGTACTCGCTTCATTTTCCGCTGGTTTTTCTTAGAGTTTTTTTTTATATCGGCCTTCTTCTGTGCTTTTTTTCCACTGTTGGAGGACAATCTAACTGCTTATCAATTGCTTGCCACTCAGATAAACTAATTTTGTCCCATCGTTCATCCTTTGTTTTCTTCAGCGATTTCAATAAGGTCACTCAGGCAGCCACTTGTATCCATGGCATTTTCATTCGGTTTTCCTGTTCCTCGGTTTGGATGGCATTCTCTTTTAATGCACTTGCCAGGTTTATTTCTCTCCTCGGTTTCTTAGGCCACGGTTCTTCACCCACCTCTGTAGGCAGATTGATATTTCTTAGAAACGCCCTCGAGCCGTTTGCTTTGCGCTTGGATGCCTGTTTTTTGGTTTTCTTATGGTTTAGCCCTTTAGATTCTTTTTGTGGGGGATCTTCTGGGCTAATGTTCTTTTTTTCCTGCTGCTGTACTACTTCCTTAAAAATCGGGGAGCTCGCTTTTAACTAGTCTTCGTCCTCAATCAGTAGACAGTCTAAGTTAATGGGTCCAGATGTCTTTAAGCCCTTTCCTAGTATTAGGGGGGCCACCAGCTCTCGACTTTGGTTTATCCGCTTCAGGCTGATTTCTTCTCCGGTCATCCTCCTCTTGTGGGGTGTTTTAGATCCATTGTCCGGGAGGCTTGCTGAATCAGCTTTCTTATCCATTTATGATCCTCCAGGATAGCTTCCATCAGAAGTTGCTTGTCATGTGTTTGACACGCCAGGTCACATAGGCGATTTTGCCATTGATGTGAAATCTGACTCCTTCTGAAGTCTCTCGTCCAAATGTTTTGTGAAACACTATTTCACACATTCCCTCCTCAGTTTTCAAGATTTGGGTATGGAGTGACTGCAAAGTTTCATTCATGGATTCGTAGAGTTTCAGGAATGGGGCAAGTGTGATATTTAATGCTGCCATCACCACACTCCGAGTGTGTGTAAGATCGTCCATCTTCCCCTTACAGCACATCTCACTTATTTTCCCCAGGGAGATGTCATCGATCTCCACTGTCTTGGTCATGTGGGGAGCCCTCTGGGGGAGTTGATCTCCTTGATCCATCTGTCTCAGGCCAGGGTTTTGATATCCGTTGCCCCATTATCGTGAGGGGATTAATTCCAGTTCGTCCATTGGGTCATCCTCGTCATCAAGAGCAGCCAATTTATCCTTAATAAAAGAGAAACTTCTCCTTTTTTCCCTAACTATTTTTCCAGTAAGGTTTGAGATGTCCTGAATTAGTTTGGAGGCAAAGCTCGAGTTGCTGGGAGTTTCATGCGCCTTGTCACTGATGCCGATTTGAGGGCCAGCGTCCAGCTGGGACCCGCTCCCCCTCTCCCTACTGTGGGCCCCACGTAGCTCTGATTATTAAAGATGTCGGGAGTGCCTGAAAAGCTCAGCCGGGCCCCCGGTACCGGTGTAAAGCTCCCAACATGATTTTCCTCCGGCTTCTTCGCCCCCACTTGTGGATGCAGGTGTCCTGCCGGGCTGATGGATTTATCTTGGGGGGCTTTCACGATGGTTGATGCTTCTTTTACCAAGCCCTTCTGAATAGTGCCAATATTGCGATTATCCCTCGTTCCCTTTGCTTGTATGTGGGATTCATCTGACCATGCTGGGTCACTCGGCATTTCAGAGACCACGAGTGGATCCTTGACTGACGGGGCCTCTTTAGTTGGAAATTCAATAATTGGAGTCTCCAAGTGTAGCTCCGGCGAGAGGCATTTGCTTGTCTCGCTTACCAAACTTAGCAGACTAGGAGGCTCAGCTGTGTTCGGGCTTCCCTCCGTCTGTGGGGTATGCAGGCTTGTATCTCCCTGGGTCATGGCAGCCACCGATATGTTTTTTTCCGGGCCAGATGAGACCTGTATGATTGTTACTTCTGAGTAATCCCACCTGCCTGGGTTTTTAACAAGAAGGCAAGACGGCTTTGTTTCAAAGGCAGTAAGCCTTTGTTAAAGCCTCCCCTGGCTGATGACAGGTCCTCGGCAAGACCCGGATAGGAGGCTGTGCGCTGTCTTAGCTGATGTCTGGTTTTCATTCTTTTTGCCGCTCCCATGTCCGAGGTGTCACTTTTGTGACGGCCCATCGTCATGCAGCTCCTCTCTGGGTATTAAATGTAAAGGTGCAGGAATATAGCTAGCAGAATCCTTTCAGCTCTGCACCTGATAACATGGAATGTGTGGATCAAAGGCCTGTAGCCCGCAGTCTCCACTTTATGATGTTTGGTGCAGGCTCTTACACGTTAAGCTGTATTAGCAGTACAACAGCGTTATATTCCTTGCCAAACAGCCTAACAGCACCAGCCCTTCTGCCACCAGGGCTTACGCCACAAGGGTGGTTAGGCAGTCTCTAAGTACTGCAGTTGGGTCACGTGAGCAGTCACGTGATCGCTGGTGACTCTGCCTCCTCCAGGAAGCGAACGGCTCGTGGGTGAGAGTTTCTGCCGGCTTGCACTGCACAACAGATCCAATATAGCTGGATGCAGCTGGTAACTGGATGCAGACTTCTGTGTCTCCAAAATGAAAGGCTCCTTCTCAGCAGAGCACACGCATGAACTAACATGCTTATGAACATTCCTCGTTGGCAGACCTGGAATCCTCTGCAAAAGAAAAAAACAGTTTCACTTTCAAACTGTATTTCTCCTCTAAACCAATCACTGTACTCTGCGTCATACTGCCCCCATCCAAGAATAGTCCTCTCCCTAGGCTCCGCCCCTGGTGGCCATCCTCGGATTTGGTAGCACGTAAAGTGGCAGTATGACCAAGACCAGCTACAGAGCGGACAGCGGGAGGGTTCACATGTGAATCCATGCCAGACCCATGCTGGAGAACAACAGTTACAGGTAAGTGTAACTGGTTCATTCTCCAGCAAGGGGTCTGGCATGGGTTCACATGCTCATGAACAAAGAATACATAGCAGTACAACATTATACAACCACGGGAGGTGGCAAGGCTCAACAGAAGCACTTACGCTTACCTCCGGACCAGGGTCACCTTCAAGCAAACAGGTTGAGCAGCACTGTTTGGCCGACACTGGACTTTTCCCTGGAATCCCCGTCGACGCAGTACAATCTCGTCAAGTTGTGCGTAGACTTCAACGTAGTATCCCTGCAGATGTCCCTGTCTGGTGTGCCCCTGCTGAACGCCGTTGTCGCAGCTATCGCTCTGGTGTAATGGGCTCTTCGACGGCCGGGCAGCGGTCGGTTTGCCAACCGTTGACAGTTCATGATACAGCGGAGAGCCACCTGGAAATGGAAGCCTTTGAGAAAGCTTTGCAATGGTTCACAGAACCTAAGTTCACGAAAAGTTGAGACGTCTTTCGGAAACTCTTTATGCATGTTAAATAGAACTTCAGAGCACGCGCCACATCCAGCAAGTGCACAGTCCTTTCAGCCAGCGACGAAAATCCAGAAAACACACAGGTAACACCAAAGTTTTGTTGAGGTGGGATTCGGACAGAAACTTCGGCATGAAGTAGGGGTGCGTCTGCAACACCACCCTCGTCTCGTGGAAAGTCAGATAAGGCCGCTTGCATGACAGGACCTGGATCTCACCTATTTGTTTTTTATTCGTATTTTTAAGTGCACAATCAGCCCGTGGGCATCGTGGCACTGGTCCATATAAAGCATTTGGCTGGTTACAAGAAGGAAGGTTGTTAAGATTACAAGGCATTTTTGATTTACAGTAGCATTTTTTAGTTACATACGTTGGCAGTACAGACATCAAGGCGTTATGGTGTAGTTCATGTCAGAGGGTGGGAGGGAATAGATTATGTAAAGAGCGTGGTTTTGAGGGACTTCCGAAAGAAGACCAGAGGGTTCGGCTCTGAGGGAGTTGGGGAGGTCATTCCAGAACTTGGGTGCTATGTGTGGGAAGCCAATGCCTCCAGCTTTAGCTCTTCTTATGGTGGAAACTTGGAGTTGGTTGTTATGGTGGCTTCTCTTCGGACGAAGGGAAGATTTCTTGGTTATGGTTTCTGATAAGTAGGAAGGAGCGGTGTGATTGAGGCATGTGTGTGTGAGGGTGAGTATTTTGAAGTTGATTCTTTCCTTGACTGGGAGCCAGTGAGCATTTCTTCGGGCCTGCGATACATGGTCAAATTTGGGGATGTGCAGAGCAGCACGGAGCGCATTGTTTTGCACTATTTGGAGCTTCTTTATATTTTTGGCTGATATGCCGGCTAAGAGGGCGTTGCAATAATCTAGTCTGGCTCCTATGGTGGCTCTAGCGATGGATAGGCAGTTGGGAGTGGTAAGGTAGGGTTTTATGGCATAGATGAGTTTGGTGGTAAGTGTGGAAGAGGAGGAGATGGCACTAACTTGTCTTGTCATGGAGAGGGTAGCGTTTAGGTAGACTCCTAGAGTCTTCACAGCAGTGGAGACAGGTATGTTAGTGTTGTCAATGGTCATGTGTGAGTAGTCTTGGCTGAGCTTGGATAGAATTTCACTGGGGGCCAGGAGGAATGATCTCTGTTGTGTCACCGTTAAGGCAGAGACCATTGATAGCCATCCAGGTTTGGATTGTGGAGTAGGTGTTGGAGGGATTTTGTGTCTCGGGCATAGTCTCCAGTGAGGATGGGGGGTGTGGGGGGGGGGAAGGAGGAGTCGCGTGTCATCGGCATAGTTAGTGTAGGCTATGATGAGGGAGTTCAGTAGGTCAAAGAGGGGTTTAGTGAAGAGGTTGTAGCGGGTCGGTGCAGTGCGTGACCCTTGTGGGACTCCTCAGATTATGGTGGTCGGTGGAGCATTGGTCTGGTCAGAGTACAACTTCATGACTACCTTCTAGAAATTAGGTGATCCAAGAGGTTGCTTTTGAGTGAAGTGGGCTGCATTGAATAGGAAAGATGTGAGGATGCCATGGTCCACTAAGTCAAATGCTGCGGAGAGCTAGAGTAGCAGGAGGACAGCAGGTTTGCCTGTGTCCATTATTTTGGTGATTTGATTCTTTAAATCTAATGGGGCAGTTTCAGTCCCATGGCCTTTGTGGAATCCTGATTGTCTTCTGCCTAGAATAGAAAGGGTTTCGAGGTATTGCTTGATTTGGTTATGGGTGGCGGCTTTATCTAGGTTTTTGAGGAGGAAGGGGGCAGTGGTGATGGGACGATATTTGCTAGGGCAGGTGGGATCTGAGGAGTTTTTTTATTTTTTTTTTATTTTTTTTTTTTTATTTTTTTTTTTAAGAGTGGGCGAACCCAGGCTTCTTTTAGGCATTGAGGTACGGTTCCGGAAGAGGAGGCATTGATGAAAGCTATGATGATGGGGTGGGAGCTTCTGAGCACTCTTTGATGATGGTGGGTGGGCATATATCCCCTCTGCAGTTGGAGGGTTTGATATTTGAGTAGGGCGGAGACTTCTAGCTCTGACTTCTCTAAAGGCAAAGAGGGGTATTTGCTGGTGAAGGTTGTGGGGGGGGGAAATGAGGGGGGCATGGGGAGAGTGTTGAGTGCTTTACGTTGGGATGCTATCTTTTCTTGGAGCATTCTGACTTTGTTGCTTCATTCTTGATTTTGTCAGGGCTGGACTCGGAAGTAGTGAGTTCTTTGAATATAGAGAATATTTCTCTGGATTTGGAGCTGGCTTTGGTAATTCTCAGATTATACGATTCGGATTTGAAAATGGCATTTTTGTAGGTCCGTGAGATTTCTTTGAACTCGTTGAGGACTGGTTCGGCGTAGATTGCCAGTTGGATAGGGCTTTACGTTTCTTGGTGCGCAGGGCAGATAGTTCTTCTGACAACCAGGAGTTAAAGTGCATGGATTTTTATTTCTTTGTTTCTTCCAGAGGGGCAACTGAATCAATGGCTTGGGCGAGGGCATTGTTAAAGATGTTGGCGAGAGAGGTGGGATCTTGGTTAAAGGGATGCTTGAGTTCAGCGATATCAAGAAGAGGAGTGAAGTTTGTCGCAGTGAGTTTTTTGGAGCTTGTGTCTTTAGCGGGGAGTGCATCAGTAAGGGTTTTATGAGTGGGTGTGGTAGGGATGGAGAATTACCCTCCTGGCAGAGGTGATATCCACGAGAAAAGCAGTCTTCCACGAAAGTAACTTCAGAGAAGCTTGATGCGTAGTCTCGAAGAGGGGCCCCCCATGAGCCTTGTCAGTAGAGACCTGTTGTAGAGTGAGGTAGCCACCAGATGTACTTTGATGGCGGTGTGTGCTAACCCCACCTTGGCCAACGACAAATATGGAAGGACTCGAGTAGCCGTGACCCTCAGAGGGTTGATCTTCTGCAACCGGCACCAAGTTGCGAAATGCTTCCACTTGTGCCCATAAGACTTAAGAGTCGACTATGCCCTGGCCATGGCAAGGACCTCCCTGCAGTCCGCTACTAGCTCGTACCCACCAAACTATGGCTGCAGGAGCCAGGCCTTCAGTTTCAGCAAACCTGCATCGTGGTGTAGGATTGCGCCTCCTTCTCTGGCGAGCAGATCCGTGACCACTGAACTTCATTGGAGGCGATCTGCCCCGGCCACAACAGGGAGACGAGGATCATCCTGCACCAGCACCGTTTTAGTCGAATGAGGACTCGTAGCAGTAGAGGCAACGGCGGGAACATGTACAGGAACAGGCCTTCTAATGCGAAGAATGCCCCCCCCCCCCACCAGGCTCCCGGTGGAACCTGCTGGAGAATCTCTGGCATTTGGAGTTTGTTGGAGTTTGTTGCGTCACAAACATATCTGGGGTCTGCCCCAGCTGAAGAAAAGGCTGTCCACTTGATCCTGCCGAAGCTCCCACTCGTGGCAAGCGCGTCGCTCCCTGCTGAAGGAGTTGGCAATGGTGTTCTTGACAATTCCTGCGCTTATCTGGATACTGCTGGGGATCTGGTGCCTCCCCTGCTTCTTGATGTAGATCGTGGTGGTATGGTCCATGAAGACCTTCACCAACTTGCCCTTGAGGGACAGAAGGAATGATTTGAGGGCCCAGAACACTGCTCATAGTTCCAGTACATCGATATAAGGGGATCCCTCTCCTCTGGTAGCCACAGGCCTCAGGCGTGGAGACGTCTGGTGTGGGGTCCCCAGCCCTCCAGGGATGCAATCGTGGTGACTGTCTCCCTGTATGCGGGGCTCTGGAAATCTGTGCCCCCGGCGATGTTGAAGCGCATGCCCCACCACCTTATCGCTCGACTAAACTCCACGTAGAGCGCAATCCTGTCTGCGAAGCTTCCAGACACCTGGACCCACTGAGCGTCCAGGAATTTCTGGAGGGGTCGCATACGCAACCTGCAGAGTCTGATCAGGTAGATACACAACATCATGCCGAGCAGCGACTTGATGGTCCGCACCATGGCGATCTTCCGTGTCAGCCGCCATTGACCTTTGCCCAGAAAGCCGCAATCCTCTCCTCTGAGGGGGTAGCCAGGCAGGAAACCATGCTCAGCTTGGACCCTAGGAATAGAGCATCCTGCAATGGAATCAAGTAAAACTTTGGATAGTTCACGAAGAACCCCAAATCAGTCAGCAACCGGACTGTCCTGTCCGTGTGGTCGACAGCGATGTTCCCTGACTTGGCCTGGGTGACCAATCGTCGAGGTACGGGTGCACATGTATCCCTTGCAGACGTAGATGGGCCGCCACTGGTGCCAGGCACTTTGTAAACCCCCTGGGCGCATGAATTGGTAATGCTTTCCCTGTACGACAAAGCGCAGGAACTGCTGATGCTTCTCGTGAATGGAGACGTGGGAGTAAGCATACTCTAGTTCCAGCAACGTCAGGAAGTCCCGTTCCTCCAGTTGGCTGAGCATGTGCTGCAACGTGACCATACTGAATGTTTGGGACTTGAGGATCTTGTTTAGTCGCCGCAGGTTGAGAATGGGCCTCCAGCTCCCGGTCTTCATTTTTTTTTTACTAAGAAGTATTTGGAGTAAACTCTAGCGCCCCGGAGACGCTTTGGAACTCGCTCTATTGCCCCTTTTCTTAACATGGCCCGTACTTCTTGCAGGAGCTGAGGGATGTGCTGCTCCTGTCGGTCTACTGGTTGGTGGAGATCTTCCACTCGCTGACCAAGCCCGCCCGCTGGCCTCCCACCGGGGTGCATGGGTGGAGGCCAGACTTCAAGGCCGGTTCAGTCCTGCTTCGGGACCTGCATGCCGCCTTTTGAGCGACGACTATGTCGGCCACCTCCACTGAAAGCCTTAGAACGACCCCTGTAGGCTCCCTTGGGTCGTGGAACAGGAGGGTTGACGGTACGAGAGTCGATCCACTGCCGAAACCCTTTGACGATCTTCTGGATTTGACTCCAGAGGCGCGAAAGGAAGAGCAATGTTTCTGCAGCGTGCCCAGGGCCTGTGCTGTCTGAGTCAGTCTTGATGACTTGCAAGAACAGCCTTCCCAAAGAGATTGTCCGGCATGTCCAGGACCCAAGTCGGAACTTCCTCCCGAAAGCTGGTGTCTTTCAACCAGCTACGACGATGGAAGCAGACTCCATTCCCTTTCTGGCGGAACCCAGTGTCGGATGTCCAGGGCCACAGGGATGGCATGATCCGATGCCACTTCAACCTCCCGGAAGATCTCCAGCACCTCAACCAGCTTGTTATCCGGGAGGAATTCCAGCAACAGGGCCCTCTTGTACCACATCTCCCCCGACTACCTTGCCAGGATCCAAGAGCATTTGCTGCCTTGACCGTCGTTGCCGCCTAGTAGATCACCTTTCAGCCCATGGGGTCCAACTACTTCCCCTTGCTGTCTGGGGGAACAGAGGCTGAAGAGGATGGCTTTGAGGACTTCTTCCTTGCCGCAGAGACAACCGAGTCCTGGGAGGCCTGCGATCGCAGGCACATGGGTGCGGACTCTGGCACCCGGTACATCTTCTCCAACCAGACTTTTTTGCCGGGGCTGAGGCTGGATTTTCCTTAGCGCCAGGCCTTCATCCAAAACGTCATCCAGCAGAGGCACTGCCAGAACAGTCTTCCTTTTAGCCTCTCAGCAATGGTACAGGAACCCTTCCTTTTGGGTCTTTTCTGGCGTCAGGTGGAAGAGCTCAGACGCGTGGGCAACTATAGCATGGAATGATCCCACTTCATCCAGGGAGAAGCCCTTGTCGGTGGGGAAACGCTGTCGTCACTCGTGTCAGTCTTCGCCATTTCTGTCCCTGTATCCCTGGGGCTAAGGAGGGAAGGCATGTGCAGTGGTTGATGAGGAGGCTGCATAGGTAGGGTGCCGCTTTCTCTTTGCTGGCGACCGTGGAGTGTTGGGGAAAATGCTGTTGTCTGCGTCAGACGTCTTTGTCTGTCCCCCATATCCCTAGGGGGTGAGGGTATGTGAGGCGGTGTAGGGTGCAGCTTCCTTTTCCACGCTGGCGGTGGGCCCGGTGCCACCAGGGCCGTGGTGCTGTCGGTATCCTCTTCTGTATCTCCAACACCAGCATGTGGCGGCTGGACAGGATGTCCAGCGACACATCCCCGGAAGTGGAGAGGGAGAGGTTGGGGGGGGGTGGGGCTTAGGGGAGGTAGGCTTGCTGGTCCCAGCACCTACGTCATCGGCTCCGCCGTCGTCCACCTCGACGATCTCACCGTCATCCCCAGCGTTTCCACCGTCGACCCCCACGTCCTCCAGGACTGTAGGAACGGACACCATGTCCTCTTCGTCCAAAGAATAAATATCTGTATCCTGAAGCACGGAAGAGTCCTCAACTGGCCCGCCCCCTTTTTGCACACAAAGGGGTCAGAGTTCAGCTCAAGGCTGGGCATCCTCTTCTCCGGTGTCCTCTCCACAGGCTTGGCTGAAGACGGGCCACTTGGGCACCGTCGGGCCCCCTGGACTGATTCAGACCCTTAAGCCTTCAAGATGGCAGCCGCCACCAGCTCTATCGTCGAAGAGGATTTAGTCTGGACCACCTGGGCCTTCAGGGGTAGGTTTGACACCATACCCTGTGCCTTGGCCTTCACTGGATTCTCCCGCAGCTTCGCCAGGTTAGCCGATTTCCTATTCAAGGAGGAGCTGGAGCGATGGCTTGATGGAGGCCGATGGCGAGGATTAGCACGCCCTGCTCATCACGCGACCCACTTGCGCCGCGACCCTGGCAGAAACAGACTTGCACTGCTTGGCCTTGTCGTGGACCCCCCCACGGATGGGGCGACCTCAAAAGACTTAGAAGCCCACTGCTTGGACTGGCCGGTCCTGGGTGAGGCATGCCGCTGCTTGCTGCACGGGGTAGGCCTTGGCGTTATGCCACACTGCCAGTCACTGTGTCGATACTTGATGGTCCGTTTGGTGAATCCATGGCAAATCTTGCAATCCGCTTCATTGTGATCCGGATGGAGACAGAGGCACTGTGAGTGTTTGTCTTCTACAAACACTGTTAGGGAGAATTCTCATTCTATGGCTAATTTCCCTCAACTAGTGAGACCCCCAGCAGCTTTGCTGGATTTCTAGAGTTTATTTTTTCCACCTGGTAAGAGTGGGAGCCTTTTTCCCACTCTTACATGTGTTTTGCCATGCATATTTGTTCTGTTTGTGTGATCTTGGGCTCTGGGGTACACCACTCCACGAGTCTCACTTTTTGTGTTACACACCACCTTCAGTGCAGTGACAAGGTTGTCTTTGAGACTTCCCACTGATTCCATTTTTTCTGGGGCCGACTACTGTCCCCCAGAAACAGGTAAAGTTGCCACTTACTTTATGTAGTCATTTAAAACAGCAGCCCCAGTACACCCCATCTTACATGGAGTACTGGAAAGGGTTAATTCCTATCCTTTTTGTCTGTGCCTCTCTGAGCTCGGTTTTGCTCTTAACATTTAGACTTGGCTGGTGGCAGTTATCTACCCTAACTTTTCTACTGCGATTATACTATATAAACGTGATACTGTTCCAGGCTATTATATTAGCCACAAACATAAACCCGCTTGACCAAATACTCTTTCTTTTTGCTCCGTGCGGGTTTATTCGCCATTTCTTTTTGTTAAAGTCCTTCTTGGGTTTTACTTTGCCCGGCAAATCAAGTTTGCCTTCTTTGTTTACAGTCTTTTGGCGGGCTGCTCTGAAGAAGCCCTTCTTTTGGCGCCTGGGTGACTAGGTGGGCTGAATGTGAGGGAGGGGTGTAGTCACCCACTGCACAGGATCTCCCTGGAAACCCAAGTCGCACTTTGCGTCCATTGGCTGGAGGGGTTGTCCAGGCTGGAGAACCCCCCTGCTGTGCGAATGACAGCCAGGCTGTGTGAATGACAGCCAGGCTGTGTGAACGGGGAATTTTCGCATAAAAGGCAGGACTCTTGGGCTGGAAGTCAGAGTCGCCACTGGAACTGCAAGGAACCGAAAAGAAGTGGAGAAGCCGGCTGCTGCAACTACTGAGTCCCGGTGAAGCCCTGCTGCAGTCCTGAGCTATCTACCCCTCAACGACAAGAGAAGATCCAGTCCGGAGTCTTCTTCCCTTGAGCCTGGTGGGATCAACCAGCTCACCTTCCACAGTCAGAGGATCCTCTTCTTGGTCAAAATCACTGCACACTGCTGTAGTGGTCCGGATAGCCATATGAAGAGCCTCTCCTGTTTTAAAGGAGCGCACCTTTTATTCACCATTGTTGTTGCTGGCTTCACCCCTGGGTAGTGCAGATCGCTCCAGACATCATCATCTCGTCTCCACGACGGAAGCTCCAGGATCCGCGAGTCTGCAGGAACTACCAGGAACAACTGCCATAGCACCAGCTCTTCTTCACTTTGAATAAGGTACGGTGTCCAGCTTCGAGGAATATGGGTGAACCCTTTTTCCTCACCCAAGGCTTGCCCTTGTCTTCCTTCCCTCTTAGATATTGTCAACAGAGGAAGCAAAAGTTATAAGTACTCCTGGCAATCTCGAATCGTGAACTGTACTAACTGTGTGATCGTCGGCAACAGGAACCCTGTTCCACTTGACACTGGCACAGGCCTATTGACTTTTATTCACTTGTAGGGAAGTGCCCTCTAATCTTATCTGCCTTGACAAAAGTATTGCCTATGATTTGTATCCCCAACTCTTGTGTTGATTCATGTGCCAAGTGTGTTTTAACTCCGCTAACATTTCTTCCCGCGGGTACGCTTATCTTTAGTAAGACCGAACTGTCATTACTGTCAAAAAGTGATCGCATATGTACCCCCGGTAACGTCTTTTGTTTATAACACTGGTCTGTCAAAACCAAAAGGTACTTACCTTGAATTGTTTTGCATAAGGGGAATTGGTTGTGTGTAGTGTATCTGAAGTGTGGTTTTAATTTAATAGAAGTGTTTTGTGAACAGATGGTTTCAAATAAATGTACTTTTACTTTTTAACCAAAAACCTTGTCAGTGTTTGCTTGAGTCACAGTAATTGTAGTCCTTTGTGTGATCGCTCCTACTGCTAATTTGCTCTTGAGATAAGTCTGACTGCTCCGCTACTGCTACCACTTTAACAGTGTAGTACAGGCTTGTACCAAAGGTGAACTTGTATTACCACTTGTAGTCTTAATTGTGTGTAGTGGTCCCTAAGGGCACTGCACGGGATTCTGCCTAACAAACACGTTCCTCAATACGCAGCTGCAGAAGAGCTTGAAGAGAACCTCCGTCTGTCCTCCTCCGATGAGGTCCGGCGTGCGGTACATGTGGGTCTGATGGCCCTCTAGCATTGTCGATTAAAACTCAACGATTCTTGCCCTTGAGGGGGTGATGAAAGGCGCAGACAAACTGATCCCCACTTCCCGGTCAAAAGAACAAAAGAGCACATGCTCTATTTGACAAAAATTTTAAATTTAATGAAAATACTCGAAAACGCAGAAAAGCTCTTGTAGCAAAGTATGAGGACTCCCAACACTTGAACGCATAGTACAAATCTGAAAAAGGCTGCCAGAGGCGGGGCTTAGGGCGAGGACAGTCATTGGTTGGGAGCAGTACGACCCAGAGCTCAGTGATTGGTTTATAGGAGAAAGACAGTTTGCAAGTGAAAGTGAAACTTCTCTTTTACAGAGGATTCCTTGCCTGACCGGGAATATTTATGAACATGTGAATCCATGCCAGGCCCCCTGCTGGAGAATGTTTTTTTTTGAGTGAATGTGCGAGCCCGCTTAGGTTAGGAATGTTTTCTTTAATTTACAAGAAAGATTGAAACATGGTGCAATAAAAAAACAATTACTGTTCCAAACAATTCACAGAACACAGCTCACAGTTCAGAGATGGTTCAGCTTGGAAATTGAGGTTTTTCTGTCGCACCACAGCGTAACCTCTGCCAATTATTGGCACAGGTTTAAATAATGGTGCAAATAGCAAGGATCTCACCATTCAAGCTTTCTAAACAAACATTACATAGCATGCATTTACTTTCTATCACCTTACTTACCATGTACTGTTTCCGATGGTCTCCTTCCACAGATTTTTTGGAACAATTTTCTTTTTAGTGCTTTCCCTCCAAAGATGGCCATCAACCCTCCCCAACTCTTTGCTTTAGTTTAACCTGTCCTGACTTTTGAAGGCGAGTACAGCCTTCCCCCTTCAATTATCTTGTCTAATATGTTTTGGGGGCGATAATCAGGCCTTGCGTCCATCAGTGGCAGGGGACTCCCCTGCATTAGAAAATTCCTGCTTTGTTATACACTGCACACCACCTTACAATAAATTGCAGTAGGTGCAAGTTGCATCCCTTACTCTTGTTTGAGTGACTTCATGTTTACTTGCATGTGTCCAGAACACGCTTCTGGCAGATATTTCAGCTTAGCCTATTACAGCTTCCAGCAAGAATTCATCTTAGTGGTTAGGATTGATTTCTAGCATCTGGCCTGATGGACAGATTATAGGAGGACATTCTAATTATAGCATAAAGGGCAAATTCAGAGGTTAGCCAAAATCCACTCAAGGTAGCAATGGTGAACAGTCAGTGCTATTCTCAGAGGTTAGTGGGATCTTGAGTACTCAATGAGTCCACGTAATATAGCACACAATAATACAATGAAGACAGGTAAGAATGAAAATAGTTTTTTTCTAGGCCTTCTACACAGACTAAAAAATGAAACTGGTAATATTGCACAATACTCTGATCCAAACATACAATCATAGGTACACATATGCATTAAACTAACTTATTCAGCAAGCAGATAAGTACATTAAATGCAGTCAATGAACCAGATCACAAGTTAATTCCCCAACGTTGTAATTTCCTGCTGATGGTTCACGGGAGAGGTGCTGGGAGCTGTGGATATAAGGATTTTTCCAGTTGGGTACAGTTACAAGATGCAGCCCCTGGCAATGGAAAAATGCAAGAAACACTGATGCAGGCGTCTTCAGGACACTTCAAAGGAAGGGGTAAGCAGAGTTCCTGCAACGGGCTCCACAATCACAGAAGCTTCTCCAAGACAGGATCACCTGATGCTGAAATTCAGAGACAATGCAACTTGTGGCAGAAGCTGGTGACTACCAAAGTTTCGGGTGCAATCACAGAACAGCGACGGTTCTGGCAAGATAGCCCAAGAGAACTGGTCAGTCCACTGGGTGTTCCAGGGACACTTCCGAAGGCGCTGGACTGCTGGATCCAGAGAAGTTGTTGAACAGTGGGCCTGTGCCACAAGATTGTCACTTGTTCTTTGGCCATATTGTAATTTAGCCTTCTTCCTGCCTTGCCAGGAAATCCCATACAAGGTCAAGTACTTACTGGGGCTAGTGCTGCCTTTGTGTGTGCCCCATGAGTTGAGTGGGATAGTCTAGTCCCACTCCACATATGTGGTGCCATAGAGTCTAGTCTGGGTATGGGGCATGAGTGAATCAATGTTTGTCCACGAATGGACAAATACTGGCTGTTTGAATGGTGCAGCTACTTACCATTGGTGGGCTTGGAGTTGCTTCCAGGTTGGATTTTGGATAAGGAACAAGTTACTTACCTGTAACTGTTGTACTCCAGCATGGGTCTGGCATGGATTTGCATGCTCATGAATATCCCCAGTCAGGCTGGGAATACTCAGTGAAGAAAAAAATCAGCTTCTGAACTGTCTTTCTCCCAACAACCAATCACTGGTCTCTGAGTCATACTGCCTCAAGCCAATGACTGCCCTCTACCTAAACCCCTCCTCTGACAGCCATCTTCAGATTTGGTAGCACGTAAAGTGGCAGTAGGACCAAGAGAAGAGCCGCAGAGGGGTAGGCGGGAGGGTTCGCATGTGAATCCATGCCAGACCCATGCTGGAGAACAATGGTTACAGGTAAGCAACTTGTTCCTTCTCCAGCATGGGGTCTGGCATGGATTCACATGCTCATGAATAAAAAATACATAGCAGTACACATGCACAACCACTGGAGGTGTCATGGCTCAGTATTAAGCATTTCAACATCTCAACATTAAGCATCTCTTACCTCCTCACCAGGCTCACCTTCAAGCAAACAGGTAGCGCAGCACTGCTTTGCCGACTCTGGACTCCTCCCTGGAATCCCGGTCGACGCAGTAGAATCTCGTGAAGGTGTGCGTCGACCTCCACGTAGTAGCCCTGCAGATATTCAGGAGGGGCACACCAGACAGGAACGTCGTAGTGTAGCGATCGCTCTGGTCGAATGAGCTCTCGGATGGCAAGGCAACAGTCGGTTTGCCAACCGGTGACAATGGGTGATGCACCCGGCGAGCTACCTGGAAATGGAAGCCTTGGAGAGGGCCTTGCCTTGGTTCACAGGGCCAAAGTTCACAAACAGCTGTGATGTCTTCCGAAAACTCTTTTGTGTGGTCCACTTAGAACTTGGGCGCTCAAGCCACATTTAGCGAGTGCAAAGTCCTCTCAGACGGCGACGAAGGCGCCAGGAAGAAAACAGGTAACACCAAGGGCTCGTTGAGATGGAAGTCAGACAGCACCTTAGGAATGAATGAGGGGTACGTCCGCAGCACCACCCTAGTTTCGTGAATTGTCAAGTACGGAGGTTTACATGAGAGGGCCTGGATCTCTCCCACTCGTGCTGAGGCGATAGCCAAAAGAAACGCTGTCTTCCACGATAAGAATTTCAGTGCCGTCGAATGCACAGGCTCAAATGGAGGACCCATGAGCCTAGTTAACACCACGTTGAGCTCTCATTCCAGGGCTAGGGCCTTAATCGGCAGAAATGAGCGGCAAATTCCTTTCATGAACTTCTTGACCAAGTGGTACTACCACAGCAACGCCCGCCCCAGAGTTCGGGTGTATCGTGAGATAGCCGCCAGGTGAATCCTGATGGAAGCGTGCGCCAGTCCTGCTTTGGGCAGCGACAGCAAATACGGCAGCACCTGAGGGGCCGTAATTCGTAGAGGGTTTAACTTCTGGTCATGGCACCAGGCGGTGAACCACCTCCACTTATGCCTGTAGCACTTCAGTGTAGACAAAGCCCTGGCCTTGGCAAGCACCTCCTTGCAGTCCGCCGGGATCTTGTATCCTCCCAACTCTAGTGCTGCAGGAGCCAGGGCTGCAAGTTCAGCGACCCTGGGTCGTGAGGTAGGATCGCTCCTCCTTCTCTGGCTAGAAGATCTGCGACCACTGGAAGCTTGACTGGAGGCGACGCTGACAAGTCCAGAAGGTCTGGGTACCATATCTGTCTCAGCCACGCTGGTGCGATGAGGATCATCCGGCAACGGGACCGCCTGAGTTGACTGAGGAGTCGCAGAAGCAACGGCGGGAACACAGAGAAACAGGCCGTCCCATGGGAATGAGAACGCATCCCCATGCTCCCTGGCTGGGGAATCCTGCTGGCGAACCTCTGGCACTTGGTGTTCGTCAGAAACAGATCGATGCAGGGCTTGCCCCAAGGTCGGAACATAAGATCCACTTGATCCTGACGAAGATCCTACTCGTGGCACGAGCGCAGCTCCCTGCTGAGGGAGTCGGCAGTGATGTTCTTCATTCCTACCAGATGAAACAGGACGAGGAAAATCCGCTGGGCCACAGCCCAGTGCCATAGGTCCCGTGCCTCTCTGTAGAGTGCTTGGGATCTGGTGCCCCCCCCCTGCTTCCGGATGTAGAACATTCTGGAGGTGTTGTCCGTGAAGACCCGTAACATCTTGCCCTTGAGGGACGCAAACGCTGCCCGAAGCTCCAGAATGTTGATATGCAACGACTTCTCCGGTTGCCACAGGCCTCTTGCGTGGAGATCTCCGATGTATGCGCCCCATCCTTCCAGGGAGGCGTCTGTCGTGACCGTCTCCTAATGAAGTGGGTCTGGAAGTCCAAGCCCGCCGCTAGATGCGCACGGACACCCCAAAACCACATTGCTAGACGAAAAGTCTCGTCGAGAGGGATCTTGTCCTTGAAGCTTCCCAATACCCGGATCCACTGTGCGTCGAGGTACTCTTGCAGTGGCCGCATCCACAGCCTGCACAGCAGAACAAGGTATATGCATGATTACATCATGCCGAGAAGGGATTTGATGAACCTCACCCATGTGATCTTCAGGTTCAACAGCCGTTGCACCTTGCCCAGGATGGCCGCTATCCTCTCCTCCGATGGAGATGCCAGGCACGACAGTGTTGAGTCAGGTCCCCAGGAACAGCGCATCTTGTGATGGCACCAAGCAAGACTTCGCATAGTTCAACGAGAACCCCAGTTCCGTCAGCAGCCGGATGGTTTCGGCTATGTGAGTGACGGCGATCTCCCTCAATTTCGCTTGGATGAGCCAGTCGTCCGGGTAGGGGTAAACATGGATCCCTCGGAGACGCAGCCACCGGCCCCAGGCACTTGAACACCCTTGGTGCCGACTTTAAACCGAAGGGAAGGGTCTTTAACTGATAGTGCTGCCCTTGAACCACAGAGCGCAGGAACTTGCAGTGCCCCTTGTGGATGGGGATGTGAAAGTAAGTGTCTTTCAAGTCCAGCGTCGATAGGATGTCGACTTCTTCCAGCTGTCCCAGCACGTGCAGAAGGGTGATCATCCGAAACTTCTGGGACCCGATGTACTTTGATTTTCAAGCAGCGGAGGTCCAGGATGGGCCACCAATAGCCCGTCTTCTTGACGAGGAAGTACCGAGAGTACACTCCAGAGCCTCTTTGGAACAAGTTCTATGGCGCCCTTTTTCAGCATGGCCCGCATGACCAGCAGAAGCTGGGGGACGTGGTTTTCCTGCCTGGCCACAGGTGGTATACGCAGACACTTCCAGAGGAATTCCAGAGTGTGTCCATGGGCCAGCGCGTCCAGCACGAAACGGTCGGTGAAGATGGTCTTCCACGGGCTGACAAAGTTCGCCAGTCAGCCTCCCACCGGGGTGCGCGGGTGGGGGACCGACATCCCGGCCGGTTCAGTCCTGCTTCGCTGTGGAGGAGCTGCCTTGGGAACCTTGGCGATGACTGCGACCACCTCCGCAGCCCCTGTAGGGCTCTTGGGTCGAAGAGCGGGACGGTAGGATGACGCAAAGCCACCAAAACCTTGGAAGGAACCCTGGGACTTTCCTCCGAAGGTCCGAAAGGACGGCAGTCGCTGCTGAAGGGTGCCCAAAGCGCGCGCCGTCTCCGTATCTGCCTTGATGGCCCGGAGACACTCATCCACAGTCTTGCCAAGCAAGTTGTCCCTGTCGAAGGGCATGTCCAACACCTTGGACTACACATCCTGGCGGAAGTTGGTGGCCTTCAACCAACCCTGCTGACTAAGGCAAACGCTGTTGCCCATCTAGTGGAACCCCGAGTCTGCGATGTCTGTGGCTACCGTGATGGCATGGTCAGACGCCACCTCGCTTTCCTGCAGACTCTCCAGTGCTTCGGCTCTCTTGTCGGACAGAAAGTCCAAGAGGGGAGCGATCTTGAACCAGAGCTCCCTGTCGTAACGAGCCGCAAGGGCGTTGGCAGCCTTGATAGTCGTTGCCGCAGACGAGATGACTCATCGTCCCATTGCGTCCAGCTTCTTTCCCTCGCTGTCCGGGGGGTGGGTGGGCAAGGGGGAGGAGAATGTCAACGCAGACGAACCCGCAGACTTCTTCCTAGTCGCTGCCGAGATGCTCCCCCTTTGGCCTTCTCCATCAGAGCCAACTGGGACTTCTCCAGAAATGTACCTGGGTGCTCAGACTTTCTTTTCTTCGACGAGCCGGACCGTGCCGGAGATGCTGCGCCCGTCCTGGCCGCCGATTAGCCCGCACCAATGGCGCACCCGGTGCCCGCGGTTCTTTGCCTTCTGTTGGGCCCACGTCGCCGGTCTTAGAATACCGCTCGGATTTTTTCTTGCGGCTGGGTGACCAAGACTCACCCGACTGGAGCCACTTGGTAAGCCGTTTGCGACGGTCCTTCATGGTGCGAGGAACCATGTCCTTGCAGAATACACAGGCCTCCTCCACGTGCGTCTGGCTGATGTGCAGGCAGTACAGGCACAGGGAGTGCCCATCGTCCAGGAAAATGTTCTGTAGGCCCCATCCATGGCAAATCCTGAACAGAGGCCGAGGCTCCCATCTTCAGCCATATACTAGGCCTCAAAGAATCTTCTGGAATCTTACAGTGGGTAAGAGTTTCTTTGGGCCTATGTATTAACCTCTGGCTTACCTTGTGTGAAATGCAGTTCCCATGGGTAGAAAGGATACGTTTAACACTTCTACATTATGTTGGGTGAGACAACCCCCACCTTCTGTGGAGTGCTGGAGGGATACAGGGTAACGCCTTTCTCCCCATCACTACGTTAAGTTACCTCTGTAACCGAAATGTTAAATGGCTGGTGGAAGTGAACCTTTTTACTAATTCGGTGCACCTTTACCGCAGGCTGTTTGCATAGCTGCGCTAAAGGCACCCAAGGGTGCTCATTTTACCAAATGTGCCCAGTTTACTTTTTTTGCATTTTTGAGTTTCTTGTTCTTTCTTGGTCCTTCCCCCTACCCTTAAAGGCAGTACATTTCTTTGTGTGGGTTTGTCTTCGGCGGGTGGACTTGGGGGAAGCCCGCCTAGGCCCCAAAGTGTCTGGGATGGCTGGAAGCGAGGGAAGAGTACACAACTATGCAGCCCTTTGTCTTCCAGCCTGCCTGCTGGGATCTGATTCCAACTGGGAGGTTGGCTGTCCTGAAAGGAATTCCACCCTTCAGGTTTGAATGTTGGATGCCAGTTTGATTGAATGGGTTACAATAAAGGTCAGATCCTGGAAGATGAAGTTGACCACTGGAACCAAACCCAAAGAGGAAGATTAAGAAAAGCCGGATCAGACGATTTCCAGCGACCGTAGAGCCTCGAGATATGTGATTTGAGTCATTGAATTCCTCTCACCAGAGTGCTGCATCACATTAGCAACAAGAATACTACCAGCAATATTCAGTCTTCTCCTGGGTTGTGACAAGGGCACCAAAACCACAGAACTGGTCCTTTATCAGAGGACCAGTTACCGAACCAACTCATTAACAAGGAAGTACATTTAAGCACTTATTACATTTCTTAGGCAATGGTTGACAGGGTGCGTTATTAATACTATCCCTAGAATGACATGTACTGTACCCATGGTCCTTCAGATTGATTGTTTCAGACATGAGTCTCGGGAGGATAGCTCAGCGGCAACTTGCTTGCCTTGGAAGCAAGACGACAGAGCAACAGAGGTTCAATCCCCGGGTCTGCACTTAAAAACCTCTGGGTATTAAGCGTGTTATAAATAACATATCACATCATGTCACGCCATGAGTTAGCATGAAGTGTAGTGGGAGTACAGACATGATAAAGCAGAGACAGTGATAACCCAGAAAACATCCATGCGCCTTCTACTACAGAAGGGGAGGAAGGGTGGGCGCATGAGAATCTAAACAGATACAAGCACCAGAAATACAATAACATTGGAGGAAAAAGTTACTTACCTGTAACTGTTGTTCTCCAGCATGGGTCTGGCAGGGTGTTAAGCAAAGTTTGTATGCAGTACCCTCTGGGACCACTACACACAACTCTGACAACAGGTATAGGCAACCCAACCATTGGTATAAGCTTGTACTACACAGTTTTGGTAGCGTGATGGGCAGCCAGGCTTACCTCAAGATGGGTAAATGTGAGCAGTAGTGGAGTTAGAGATTCACAGTTACAGGTATTCAAATAAAGTCTTACACTCAAGGTTTCTTGCATAAACTATCAGTAGGTTATTAAGCCTTCTACAAAAGGGAGCAATAGAATAGCAACACACAAATATACTTGAACTGTACAATCTTGAGTTTTTGAACCAGTAAACACTTTTTCGATAGACACAGACAACCTACACCCATAGGTGACTTCAATAACAAGGGTGCTGGGTACATTAATATCTTACTTTTGGCATTCAGAATGCTCTTAAAAGTTGGTAAAAGGCAAAGTATTAGAAAACAAGAGCCCACAAATATTCTTAAGCAGGCAAATACTTACGGTTCCTCCAAGAAGAGCCATACAATTCAATAGGCTAAGCCAAAGTCAATGGGCAAGTCTTGTATAGGATGAAGCACTTCTGGTAAGTAAACAGAAAAGTCTTTGCACAAGTTCTTAGGAGTTTTTGATGAAAAGGAAGAATCAAAAGTAGGGCCACAAGCCGATTAGACTTGTGGAAGTTACAAACACTTCTACAGTAAGAGTTAAGTTCTTAGACTTGTTTTACGGTACATTGGAAATGAAGAAAAGATGTAGCAGATGACTTCTGTGCAGCTCTGCAGATCCCACTGTTCCTGGGCCTCAGTCGTGGCAATCCTGCAATGCAATGGGATGGTCAAAACTTGCAACCGGCAAACTTCACTTTCAGTGGCTGTTTCGTGTTTCAGCTCCTCGCATCTACCGCAAATCGCAACACCGCGGTTCATGGCTGTTGAGGTGGACTTTCCTTGCTGCGGGGGTCCCGCACTCTTGAGGGGGCTCAGGCTTGGTCAGTCCTGCTTCTTGGGAGTCTGGAGGATCTTCCAAAAGCTCTAGGCCAGCTTAAAAGCAACGCACATAATTTGGTGTTCCTCTCTCTGGTTCTACAGTTTCCAGCAGCAACTCTGTGGAAATTAAACCAGCTCTGACATGGATGTCCATGTGGCTTACTTTGGACTTGATTGGTCCCACCAACTCAAAAGGGAGTAGTCGTCCTTGTAGGGGCTTCTGTCGATGCGAACTTGGCGTTTTCGGCACTGCAGCAGGGCTTCACCAGGCAAACTAACAGTCCAGGATTTGCAGCAGGCATCCTCTTCAAATTCGTCTTCGGATTCCTTCGTCCAGTGGTTGACTCTGCCTTCCAAGCCAAAAGACTCACCTTTCATTCAGTTCTCGCCCATTCATTCCAGCCTAGCTGCCACACACCCAGTAGGGTGACTGTCCTTGCCAGTCAGCCAGCCAGCCAATCACCACAGAATGCATATGGGTCTGCTAGGAGACGAAGCACAGGGAGTTCGGGCCCCTCCCACACTTCCTGCCTACCCTAGACACACTGGAGCCAAAGGCGTGCTTAACTCCTGAATCCCGCCAAAGGCGAAATGAACAAAGACCAAACCTGGTTTGGCACGCAGAGAAAATCTCTAGAAGGACCTTTCCACAAAGAACTAGATGGCGCCCGCGGTTGCTTTACCGGAGTTGCGAACGCAGCCTGCAGTAAATGCAAACCATGGTAGTTCAAATGAAACCACTGCCACCAGCCATCCAGTGAGGAAAGGGTAACACTTTTTTTTACATGAGGATCTAGACAGGGGATACTAATTAACCCCTCCAGCACTCTATTGTAAGATAGTGTGTGCTGGGTCTAGAAAGGTCCAATGGTAAGTAAAGTCAATTTCACTTTACTGCTCTGGGAAATAGTAGTTTATCCCAGAGAAAGGTATTTAAACCATGGGGAATCTGAAAGAATTTCCTGTGCCACTGCACTGAAGGTGCCGTGTGACGCAATGTAAAAGATGATGCCTATGGAGTTTTTCAGACTCCATAACCAAAAAAGAAACAGAGGTAAAATTCACATTAAAATACGAGAGAGTGGGAGAAAGGGTCTCACACTCAAGGTAAAAACAAGTCCTCAAAATCCAGCAAAGTAGCTGGGGGTGTCTCAAGGTGGAGGGAATTAGCACATTTCTGAGAATTCCCCCCCAACACATGGATTCACATGCTCATGAATACTCCCTGTCAGGCTAGGGATCCGCTGTAAAGAAAAAATCAGTTTCACTTTTAAACAGTTTTTATCTAACAACCAATCACTGGTCTCTGGGTTCTACTGCCCCCAGGAAATGACTGCCCTGTACCTAAGCCCCTACTCTGGCAGCCATCTTAAGGTTTGCTAGCACATAAAGTGGCAGTAGGACCAAGAGAAGAGCCGCAGAGGGGTAGGCGGGAGGGTTTGCATGTGAATCCATGCCAGACCCATGCTGGAGAATAACAGTTAGATAAGTAACTTGTTCCTTTTCCAGAATGGGGTCTGGCATGAATTCACATGCTCATGAATAAAGAATACATAGCAGTACACACATGCACAACCATGGGAGGTGGCAAGGCTCAACATTAAGCACCTCAACATTAAGCATCACTTACCTCCTCACCAGGCTCACCTTCAAGCGAACAGGCTGCGCAGCACTGCTTGGTCGACTCTGGACTCCTCCCTGGAACCCCAGTCGGCGCAGCAGAATCTCAATCAGGTATGCAACGACCTCCACGTAGCAGTTCTGCAGATGTCCAGCAGGGGCACACCAGACAGGAACACTGTAGTTGCAGTGATTGCTCTGGTCGAATGGGCTCTCGGACGGGCAGGCAACGGTCAGTTTGCCAACCGGTGACGATGGGTGATGCAGCTTGAGAGCCACCTGGAAATGGAAGCCTTGGATAGGGCCTTCCCTTGGTTCACGGGCCAAAGTACACAAACAGTTGTGACGTCTTCCAAAAACCTTTTGTGCGTTCTACGTAGAACTTCAGCGCTCTAGCCACATCCTGCGAGTGTATAGTCCTCTCAGCCGGCAACGAAGGTGTTAGGAAGAACACGTGTAACACCAAGGGCTCGTTGAGATGAAAGTCCGACAGCACCTTGGGCATGAAGGAGGGGTGCATCCGTAGCACCATCCTTGTCTCGTGGAATGTCAAATAAGGTGGTTTACAAGAAAGGGCCTGGATCTTTCCCACTAGTCGTGCGGAGATGATGGCCACAAGAAACGCCGTTTCCCATGACAAATTGCAGCGGCGCAGAATGCATAGGCTCGAACGCAGGACCCATGAGCCTAGTCAGCACCACATTGAGCTCCCACGCCGGGGCCGGAGCCTTCACCGAAACAGAAACCTCCTTCGATGAACTCCTTGACCAGGCGGTGTGACCATAACGACGACCGTCCCGGAGTTCTGGTCTAGCGGGAGGTCGCCACCAGATGAACCTTGATGGAGGCATGAGCCAGCCCTGCTTTGGCCAGCGACAGCAAAAACGGCAGCACCTGTGGAGCCGTAATCCGTACAGGGTTGAATTTCTGTGCACGGCACCAGAAGGCAAATCTCTTCCACTAAGGTCCGGAGCATTTCAGTGTAGACGAAGCCCTGGCCTTGGCAAGCACCTCCTTGCAGTCCGCCGGGATATCGTATCCTCCGAACTCTAGCGCTGCAGGAGCCAGGCCTGGAAGTTCAGCAACCCTGGGTCGTGGTGCAGGATTGTGCCGCCTCCTCTGGCGAGATCTGCGACTGCTGGAAGCTTGACTGGAGGGGACACTAACAAGTCCAGACGGTGTGGGTACCATATCTGTCGCAGCCACGCTGGTGGAGGGAATATAGAAACAGGCCGTCCCATGGGAAGGGGAATGCGTCCCTCCATGCTCCCTGGCTGGGGAAACCTGCTGGCAAACCTCCGGCACTTGGTGTTCGTTGCCGTTGCAAACAGATAGACCCGAGGATTGCCCATCGACACAACAGAAGATCCACTTGATCCTGCCGAAGTTCCCACTCATGGCACGAGCGCAGCTCCCTGCTGAGTCAGTGATGGTGTTCTTCACTCCTGCCAGATGCAACGGGACAAGGAACATCCCCTGGGCAACGGCCCAGTGCCATAGATCCTGCGCCTCTCTGGAGAGCGCTGGGGATCTGGTGCCCCCCTGCTTCCGGATGTAGAACATCATGGTGGTGTTGTCAGTGAAGACGCGTATCACCCTGCCCTTGAGGGACGGAAGGAAAGACTGGAAGGCCCAAAACACTGCCCGTAGCTCCAGTACGTTGATATGAAACGACTTCTCCTCCGGTAGCCACAGGCCTCTTGCGTCGAGACCTCTGGTGTGTGCGCCCCATCCCTCCAGGGAGGCGTCTGCCGTGACAGTCTCCTGATGAGGTCGGGTCTGGAAGTCTGCGCCCGACAGATGTGTGCAGACTCCCCACCACTGTATCGCTCGACAAATCCTCGATAGAGAGAGATCTTGTCCTCTAAGCTTCCCGATACTTGGATCCAACGGGCACGAGGAACTCTTGCAGTGGCCGCATCCGCAGCCTGCACAACCGAATGAGGTATATGCATGACAATACCATGTCGAGAAGGGACTTGATGGACCTCACCCTTGCGATCTTCAGGGCCAACAGCCGGTGTACCTTGCCCAGGATGGCCGCTATCCTCTCCTCCGACGGAGACGCCAGGCATGACACTGTGTTGAGTGGAGACCCCAGAAACAGAGCGTCTTGCGATGGCACCAAGCAAGACATTGCATAGTTCACTAAAAACCCTAGCTCCATCAGCAGCTGGACGTGAATGCAGGCAGTAGAGGCACACAGAGTGCCCATCGTCCAAGTAGATGTTCCGTAGGCCACATCCTGGACAAATCCTGAACAGAGGTGTTGTCTTCCTTCTTTGCCATCTCCACACGGGGTAGGCCTTTAAGAAGCTTCTGGAATCCCCCAGAAGAAAATTGATGAAAAAAAATCGCCCTTGAAGGGCGCTGAAGAATCTGAAAACGGGTCCCCGTTTATCGGAAGATGGATCGATGGAGCTCGAGGCTCGATTCACTGGAAAAATAGAGTAGAACTCTTACTATAGCACGAGGACTCCCAACACTTGAACATGCACTACTAATCAAGAAGACTGCCAGAGGAGGGGCTTACGTAGAGGGCAGTCATTGGCTGGGGGCCATATGACCCAGAGACCAGCGATTGTTAGTAAAAAGGCAGTTCAGAAGTGAAACAAACAGATTTTTTCTTTACCGTGGATTCCCAGCCTGACGGGGAATATTCATGAGCATGTGAATCCATGCCAGACCCCATGCTGGAGAAAGGTGATCCTCTGAGGACAGCCACCCTGCTGTGTGATTGAAAGCTAGGCACGATTAATGGGAGAAACCTGCATAAAAGGCAATGCTTTTTGGCTTAGAAGGCAGAGTCGACCACTGGCCGAAGGAATCCGAAGAACTTGGAAGAGACGCCTGCTGCAACTCCTGGACCGTTGGTTTGCCTGATGAAGCCCAGCTGCAGTGCTCAAGCTCCGAAAGTGAACTCGTTTGGACATCCTCTCAGAGCTGGCTGTAATTCCACTTCTGCTGGAACCGAAGTGCCAGGGAGAGGAACAACAGAGTGGATTGCTTTCAAGTCGGACCCGAGCACCAGGAAGATCCTCTGGACTTCCCTGAAGCAGGACTAAGCCTGAGCAACCTCAATAGAGTGCTGGACCCCAGATGTGAGGAAAGCCTGAAGTGGTATCCGAGAATCGCTGTGTTGCTATTTGCTGTCAGACGCGAGGAGCCGAAACCGCGAAATGCCACTGAATTGAAGTTTGCCCATTGCTGCTGCTGACCTTCCCATTGCAGTGCAGAGTCCCCAGACGTCCTACCTCTTGTCCCCACGACTGAGGCCCAGGAACGCCAGGATCTGCAGAGCTGTACAGGAACAGAAGCCAGCTGGAAGCATTTCTTCTAACCAAAGGTACTGTAAACCTAAGAGGCCTTACTTGTTCTCAGTTGAGACTTGTCTTGGTTGCAATTGCAGAGTTGCTTGCATCTTTGCCCCTCACAAGCCTCTCAGTTTGTGGCCCTTCAAGTGAATCTTATTTCTACAAACATTTCTAAAAACATTGTGCAAGCATTTTACTTACCTGCAAAGAAGATCTTCAGTCCCCCTAGACTTTGCTTAACTAACATTGGCTGTCCTGGCTCCTGAGAGAATCTTCTTATCTCTGGCTCTGTGCCTTTAACTTTCCCCCAGGAAAGGGTTACATTTACTTGACATTGGAAGGTTCAAAAAGTACTTACCAGTTTATGAATTATTGGTTAACCTTTGTTTTATTCCCCAATCTAACCTTTACACCAAAATCCATATTGCTCTAAATGTACCAGTGATAAATCAATGTCAACAGTGTCCTAGCTATTTAAGTTACCTGAGGGTGTAGGGAGTGTGTGTGCCATCCCTAATGGGCATCATCCGATTTACAGAAAGTGTGTTTTGAAGTGTATTATAATTGTTACATGTTTTGCTCCCTTCTGGAGAAGGCTTATACAACTTAAAATAATAATTGTTTAATCAAGAAACCTTGAGTGTAAGTGTTTATTTGAATAACTGTCACTGTGAAACTAACAACCCTACTCCTCACATTGACCGCTCTTGAGATAAGCATGGGTGCTCAGCCACACTACCAACCTGTATAGTACAGATTTATACCAAAGGTTGGGTTCCTATTGCCAGGAGGTTAAGGTTGTTGTAGTCTTCCACAGGATACTGCACACAATCTTGCCTAACAGACTGATACTCTATAAAACAGTTAGATTCTCCCTAAGGGATGTAGGCAGTCTTATCCCAGCATTAAAGTGTTCAACAATTTAAAACCTGTAAGGGAACAAGCACTGCCAAAGCCAATAGTTTCAGGCGGCCTTCAGGGAGACGGGACAGCCAAAGTTAACAGGCAAAGTCAAAGTTCTGATGCTCTTCTTAGAAAGAGGTTCTTAAAAAGTCAGTGTTCAAAAGAGAAATCCCAGTAACTCAAGGGGAGTCACCTTGAAGGAGCACAAGCAGAAAGGACAGTGCAAGTGAGTTGAGATCAATTCAGAGTAGGGTTAAATACCACTCCCAAAAGGTAGGAAGCATCCCAAATGACAAAAGGATATTATAGCCCAAGCTCCACAGTACCTTTGAAATTCAGTTCCAGCTGGATGCCTTCTGGATGCAATGCAGCAGACCCTTGTTCGTGGTGACGAAAGGGAAGATGTCTGGCTGGCTCCTGCGGCAGCACTTGGAGAGGAACTCGGCAGCAATGGATTCCCATCAATTCAGAGTCTGGTTTTGACACCTTTTTCTTAGTGCCAAAGCCGAAAAAAAATCTCTGGTTAGAAGTTCCTTGATAGCTCGGTCCTGGAATCTGGACACAGATTTCCTGCTTCTGTAGGGTCCTCTGGATGCCCAGTAAGTTTTGGCTAGATTCGCACTTCGGAAGACCAAGCACTCACAGGTGGTCGAGGTACCCCCGGGTATTGGGATTCTGCAGCCTTGGTAAGTTGCAGAATGTCAGGGGTTGCACCAAAATAGTGTTTGTCTTGAGGCTAGTTGGTCCCACCAGCCTAAGGGAGGAAGTCGTCCTGTACTGGTCTTCCCTGTCGATTCGAAAACTGGGTCAGCACAGCTGCAGGGCTTCACTGGGCACTTAGTGGTCCAGGAGGGTGCTGCTGGCGTCTTCTCTAGTCTTCTGCTTCGGATGTTGTCCTCCAGTGGTAGACTCTGCCTCTTAGTCCCAAAAACCTTGCTTTTTATGCAAGTTCCCATTCATTCACAGCCAGGGTCGGATCGGCCCCTCTGCCTTTCGGCAGATGGCAGGGCCGAAATCGTCCCTGGGGAGTGCGGGCCGGTTTTTTGGCCATGTCTATGCCGGTTTGGAAGAAAAGAAATAGCAATTTTTTTTTTACATTTTCTTTTTCAAAAAGCTTTCATCCTTCTTAGGTCAAAAAATGAGTACCAACAGTTTGGGTGATATTGCATGCATATTTGTTCTATAAAAAAGAGCTTAAGCGTAACTGCTATACAATAACATCATTTGGCCTTGGACGTCCGCTTGGATTCACAGTAATTTAGTCTACTTAGGAACAATGCTATTTGATGCCACTTCCTGTTTTGTCAAGGGGTGAAAGGTCGTGTTTCATTGCTTCCCGGGATGTTACTTTGGGGTGGGGTCAAATGACATCACTTCTGATGTCAGAGGACAAGGGTTGTGAGGCGAGGGGTGGGCCTTTTTTATTTGGATGACCGGGCTATTTCTTGTCCCAGTCCAACCCTGATCACAGCCATAGGCGGTCAATCACAGCAGGGAGGCTGTCCTCCAGGAAAGCAAGCAGGCCAATAGAAAGTTTTTTTTCTTTTTTTTTTTAAAACTTCAGTTTAATACAAGATCAAACTTTTGTTACATTACAGTATCCTGAGATTCAACTGTTATGTTCCCATTAAGAGTGCATGTTTGAGTTACACCTATAATATGGCATTAGAGCTCTTTGAGGTGTTCAAAAAGAAGAGGAAGAACAAAAGATTCCTTACACCTCAGATTAAGTACTTTGGTTACAGAGAGATTTTCGGTCAGTGGGCAAGATCATGTCTAAGAAGTTGATTAAGCTACATGTGAGCATGGTATTTCTCCCAATCGAAACAGTGTCCCACCAGTCATCGGCATCATAAAAGAACGGTTTGTAAGCACCCAGGTGTAGTTCGCGAGCGGTCTTGAGCTGAGTACATTCAGTTATAAGATGTTTTAATGACTCAGTTTCTCCTGTCTTGCAGAACCTGCATTTATCGGAGTTGATTGTAGTATCTCGTCGTCGCCAGAGTGTTTCTCTTGTTGTAAGGGCGTTCAGTCTGAATTTCAGGAAGTCCGATGGTGGCGAGAGGGGCAAGAAAATAAGTATTTGGAAGGGGAGTGTAATTTGATCATGCTCTTGGAACCTGGTAGATGTGCGATGTTCGTAGGTGAGAATCCAGTCCCATAGCTCGAGTTTTTTTTTCGCATGTTGTGGGCGATCAATTAATTCTTCAATGCTGATATTGGCGGCTTCCATGATATTTGTCAGAGCGGAAAGCCATGATTGAAGTAGGCCCGAGTGTATACCAGCAGTGTTATTGACAAAGATTTCATATGCTGGAATTTGTTGACCAAGCTTCATTTTCCTCAGAGTGGATAAGCATTTCCAAATAATTGTCGTCTGAAGTGAGGTCAGAGCCAATTCGTATCTCAGAGCCACCATTGAGATGTCCTTTGAAAGCCCCAATGCCCGTTTCCAAAGCCTTCCTTCGAGTTTTTGCCATAACCGATGATCGAGGTTCCATCCTGACTCTCCACCAAATGATATAGTGGGAATGAACTTCTGCAGATAGAATGTTATTAGTGGTTCAATTGAAAATTTGCCAGTCTTTATTAATTTTCGCACCTTGAATACCAATTGTATTGGCTCTTGCCATGAGGTCGTTCGTCCAGGCTGATTCGCAAATGGAGGTATTAACCATGATGCCCAAGTATCGTATGGATGACAATAGTAAGCAGAGTGTTCTCAATTGCCCATCGAAAATTTTTGTCCTTCCGTGAGAATGTTCCCAATACACATGATCTTAGTTTTCCCTGTGTTCAGTTGCAGTTCGTTTATTTTTAGATATTCGTTCAACTTCAACAGGTTTTGCAAACCTATCTGTGTGCGGTCAATCAGCACAATGTCATCAGCATACACAAGGCAGTTAACAGGTTTGGCGTTGATCTTTGGGGGAAAACTGTGTGGCTTCCATCCATTTCGGTAGGTCAGAGATAAATATTTTAAACAAGTCAGCCGCCAGTGGGCATCCTTGCTTGACCCCTTTATACGTTGGAATTGGATTGGTCAAGTCGCCTTGGGAATTTACTCTTACTTGAACAGAAGTGTTGGAGTGAAGCGCTATTAGAGGATCAAGAATTTGGGATGGACAGTTCCACTCGCTTAGTTTGGCCCACAGTTTTTCGCGATGGACTGCGTCGAAGGCTTGTTTTAAGTCGACAAAAGCAAAAAAGATTTTTGTTTTAGCTTTCAGGGCTTCAAGTTTTAGGATGGTTAATATAGTTAAATTGGCATCAACGCCTACGTTTTTCGTGAAACCTGTTTGTCGACAATCTACTTGATTCGCCTTTGAAGCCCAAGCAGTCAACTTCGTTCCGAGAAATGAGCCAAATATTTTTCCCATGGTATCAAGCAGGGCAATTGGACGATAGTTCGATGGATCATCTCTGTTACCCTTCTTGTAAATTGGTACCACAATTGCCTTAGCCCAAGACTCAGGTGTTTTCCTCGAGGTTGAAATTTGTCGAAACAAAGATTCCATAAGTTTGGCCCAATGGTGCTTGTGTTTTTTTAGCATGATGTTAGTTATTTGGTCGGGTCCTGCTGCTCTTGAGTTTTTTAATTTTTGAATTGCTGATTCAAGGTCAGCAGATGATGGAGCTATATCCCATACTTTAGTGGAAGGAAGACGGTGAACTTGGGGGATTTGATAAGGTCGTTCGTAAATTTTGGTAAAGTAATCCACCCATGAAGAGCTTGAGATTGCAATCGAGATGAATGGATTGGTTCTTGTGTTTCCTTTATTTAGGATGGTCCAAATTGCTCGTGAGTTCTTTGTAATAATTATTTTTAACATAATTTTAGCTCTGTTTTGCTCTATTATGACAGAATGGGATTTAAGCCAATTTCTATATTCCTGGCGTTGTGCCTTTGCGCTTCTTCGTATGTCATTTGGATCAGCATGTGTTTTCCTTAACATTCGAAGGTCTTTCCTCAACAGTTTTTTGGCTGCTGCTATTTTTGAGCTATATAGATTTTTCGATGTAGGACCGTGTGTTGAGTTGGCGTGTTGTTGTGAACATGCAAACAGCAAAGGAACATAGTCCACGTTATTTGAGGCTTCGAGATGGAGGGTTAATTTCTCTATTAACGAGCCAGTGGTTTTTTAGCCGATTTCCGGCCGCAGTTATTGTCAGTGGGAGTTTGTAGGTCTTCGGATGAGCAAAAGTATCGAAGTCCATACATAAACAAAGCAGATCGTGGTCACTTGCATCTTTTTGAACTACTTCTAGTTAAACAATTCTTTCAAATAGGTTACAAGAGACCCAAATGTAGTCAAGAGTGTTTCTAAGTAGAAGTCGCTTCCAGGTTGTCTTGGAGGGTTGGTCACCTTTGGCGTTGCCATTAACCATCTTGCAGTTTCGTGACGAAAGTGCTTGTGTCCATAGTTTACCTCGTAATGTAACTTCGTCTTTAGGAATAGCATTGTTTTCCAACGTGTGATGGTTAAATCGATACCAGCTGCAGTTCAAGTCACCACATATTAACAGCGATAGATTGCAGT
Organism: Ambystoma mexicanum; assembly: GCF_040938575.1. Taxonomy (NCBI): domain Eukaryota; kingdom Metazoa; phylum Chordata; class Amphibia; order Caudata; family Ambystomatidae; genus Ambystoma; species Ambystoma mexicanum. The sequence continues at coordinate 992,270,573 of NC_090921.1, forward strand.
ATTTAAGAAAAACATAGTCAATGAGAGTTGTTATTGAGTCGATAAACTCTGGTGGAAATCATTGCCGGGTTCCAGTAGCAATTGATTATAAGGAGATACTTTGAAATTCCTGAGTTTTCCTTCCCAATTCGAATGATCGTACCCTGAACAAACGGGTTTGGGTTAATCGCGTCCTGGGGAGTCATCCAGTTTTGAATTTTCAATAAGGTGATTAAGCCTGAATATGGACGACCCTTAGTATTTCTTTTGGCTGGATTCAGATGAGTGGTAAATCCGTCACGATTCGGAGCATCGCGCAGCCATGTTTCCTGAAGGCAAATTGCGAACACCTCATCAAGCGGTTCTGTAAAATTATCAAACAGATGAGAGAATCCGCGAGTATTCCAGGAGAGTAACCTTAACTTCGTCCGTGTCGTTCATGGTTATTGAGGATTGTTGTGAATAGACTGAGTCTTCTGTCTGAATCCTCTGATGGTGGGTTTGTAATCCATATCATTTTGTAATCTGTGCGAGAGGGATAGTGACTTCCGTAGGGATGTGCGACATATTGCTCTTTCGAAGTTTCCTGAATTTGGTAAATTAGTTGAAACTTTTTTGAGTTTTCAAGTCGGGTTCTAGGGTTATATCGAATCCATAAACTAGCAGTTCTTCGACTGCTTGCAGTAGGATGTTTTTTACTGCAGACAATTTGATGTGTAATAGTACTTGATCAGTTGTATTTTCCGTTGCATATTCTACGATCTTGATGTCGTCTGTAGTTATTGATCTGAGTTGGGGAACACAGGAGAATAGTTTTAGGACGTTCGCTCTGTTCAGGTTTACTTCTTTTTCGTCAGAGTCGATATTCTGGAGACGAAGCTTCCATGAACTTGTTACAGGTTTGGCACTTAGTCTATCGGATACTCGCGAGTGTGAGTGTGAACCGTTTATTCTTTGGTTTATTGTTTGTTTCGGGTCTAGTTTTGAGCTAACAGGTGAAGACTGGATCTTTAAGGAAGTGGACCGAACCGTCCTTATAGAATCTCTAATGTGACGTCTAGACGCGTTTTCTTTCAAGAGGGATTTCTTCCTTGCCTGGTTTCCTTTGTCGATTGGTGCTGAAACTACAGGAGAAGAGTCAATATTAGTTTCGCTTCTAATGGAGTACGTAGACAAATCGCATAGGTCGACAGAGCCGTTTTCGCCGGACATATTTGAGATATCAGAGTCTGTATTCAGGCGACGGCGTTTGGTTGGTAATTTGGTCATGATTTTTTTTTGGTCAGTTGCATGTACTAGCTCATGAGATTGTGTAAGATCATCGTGAGGTTTTACATTGTCACGTACAAATAGACTAGTTTTTTTCGGGGTCGTCAAAGTTCTTATGAATTTTTTGACATTCATTCGTTTGTTTTTTTGTAATGCTTCTTTTGGACCCGTTTTAATTAGAGGTATCCCATCGGGTTTTGAGCCTTTCTTATGAGTTTTGGTTAAATCTAGAGTTTTGGCAGGGCCAGTAAAGATGTTAAATGAAGTGGGTTTAAAGATCAATGAAGCAGAGGATACTTCTTGGTTCTCAGTTGTGTCTTTTGTATGACGAAGAGCATTTTTTAATTGTTCGTCACGACCACTAATACGTTCAGCTGAGCTGAGATGCTCAGCTGTAGGTTGCAAGAAGTGGGTGTGAGGTGAAGGGGGCTGGACCTCGTTCGAATTTAATGCAGCAGCATTAGAGTCCGGAGTTGTTGCGTTTGGTAGTCCTACATCCACATTTTGAGTTGCCGGAGAACTTGAAGCCGGGACTAGCGTTTGGGGATATTGGGTTGCATTTTTTCTCATCCATTTCAGTGCTTCTAGAAGACCTTCTGATAGAGAGTCGTTTTGACAATGGTGTCTAGCTGCCAAGTCACCTAACCGCTCTTGCCATCCTGTGGAAATATCAGCATTTTTTTCCATTTCTGTTTGAAGAAAATTCGTAAAGTGATCGATTTTTTCTATTTTTTGCGTCAAGTTTTGAATAATCGCACCTTGATCACTTAATTGTACATGTAGAGCTTCATATAACTTGGTGAACGGGGCTAAGGCTACCGCTGATGCTGCTAAAACATTATTGTGAATTTGTGATAAAGCTTCCATTGATATATTCACGGATTTGACTTTGCCTGCTAAAGGTAGTTCCTCGATTGAAGACGCATAAGAGCAATTCAGGTTGAACTTTGCCTTAATTGGTGAAAGAGTTTTTGTTAGATTTGGCAGGTGAATATCGCCATAGACAGACTCAGTGAGGTGTACTTGCGTGACTAGCATGCTGGTCGTCGGGTTTTTGCGGAAAGTGCATTTTGGATTTTAACTCTGCAATTCTTTTTAGGCGACGCGCTCTTGCAAGAGAGCTTGGATCCAGGTCAGATGTTTTTGCTGTTGATGTTTGGGGGGTCAAGTCAGAGGGGTGCCGGTGTGGACCGCTCGGAGACGCACTTAAAACCTCTGGCGCCTGACATGCATACCCACTATTATTGCCTAGTACAGGGGCCTCAGGTTTGTGGTTTGTTCCCGGATAAATCATCTTGGGCGTTAGAGTCGATCGGGCCAGAGGATTGGAGGTTTTGTGGGTTAGGTCAGAAGAAGATTCCTTTGGCACTATCGGCCGTTCATGGTGATTTGAGGACTCGGCGTCTTTTGAAAAAAAATTTGACTGAGGCGGGTTGAACTGGCCGCAAGAAACAGAAGTAGAAGTGCAAGAGCCTAAGTTTGCCGATGTTACACCCCTGGAAGACTTCGTCTGTAAAAGTGAAGATGTTGGGTTTGCAGAGTTAACATTTGCCGGAAGAAGGTGAGGAGGCATCGCGTTTGAGATGTTTAGTAGTTCATCATCACTCACCACAAAAGGCAACATTACATGATTGTTAGAGTCCATTAGCTCGCAGGGAAATAAAGTTGTTGCATTTTCGACCTGAACTACGTCATGGTCTACTAAATGTGCTCGTTGTTGCGAGACACGGGTCACGTCTGTACTCAGTTGTGTTGTAGTACGCAAGTTGGAATTTGAGTGAGTGGCAATTGAAGGTAATGGAAGCTTACCAAGTTGGGGAGCCGCATCTTCATCCGGAACGCTGGCCGGAGGTGCTGACATCAAGTTGGTGGGGTGACTATGAGAGAGTATTATGGGCACGGAATTTACAAGCTCTTTTTCAAGTCCATCACCTTAGTTTGCTTCTTGTTGAGCACGAGTTGGCGTTATGGAAGAATTCATATGTTTCCCTTGATGGATCTGGTGTACAAGATCCCAGACTGCCGTGTCAGTGACAGATAAATTGTCAGTTGGGATGTACATCTTTCAATGCAGGGAAGTAGTTCTTCAGTTGAACTTAAGGTGTTTTGTACATCTTGTATAGAGTTTGTTGTTTGTAGTCCTAAAGAACAGACCGATGTGCCATGTGAGAAAACTGCAGGGAGAATGGGTGAAGCAAGTAAGATACGGCTTGCAGTTTTGCTTACCTTTTTAGAGGCTGAGGCTTTCATCGCCGTCCACGGATTAAGCGTGTGCCGATGTTGGAGAGTTTTTTTCCGTGTCTGGGGGCCTGTGGATTCAGCAGTCAGCATCATCAATGAATCTTACTGCAGATGAACCACAGCGCAGATACAAGGACAATTGGGGCGATTTGGGATCAACTAGAATCGAATGTTGTATTCCGAACGCCGCAAGTATGCTCGAGAATGATTTATCGAGGAAGGGGGCGAGCAGTGTCTCGTCGTGCAGCTCCTCAAGTGATAAGAAAAAAAAAAAAAAAAAAATCAAAAGACAGACGAAACTCTGCTACTGGGCTCCTCAGGATGCCTGAACGTTTCGCGGGTCCAGCAGCCTACGCTTTTGCGCCAGGTATGGAACCCGCCACACGCCAAAGCCGCCAAACAGCTAAACAGGTGTAGCACAGCCCTTCTGCCACAGCACCACTTCACATCTGTGTGCACACGGGTCACTCACTCCCTGTGTACAGTCCGGGGACCATGCGTGCACACAGCATCCCTCCCTGTATATACAGGACACAGCACCACTTCACATGAGTGCACACAGGTCACTCACTCCCTGTGTTCAGTCCGGGGACCATGCGTGAACACTGCGGCCTTCCAGAGTGTGTGAGGAAAGAGCAGAATTCCCTCTTCCTACTGGATGACATGAAGTGGTTTCACTCAAGCACACCTAGAGACAAAGTACAGGGATGTTTCGGGACCCTTTCCAGACACACTGGAGCCTGGGCGGGCTTCACACAAAGGACTTAAACCTGATTCAACCAGAGCAAGAGCCCAGAAGAAATCAACTGACGAGAAATGGCGAAAAAAAAGACGACCAGGCCCATTATGTGAAAATAGTCACCCTTTGGTGTTGTACTGCAGCTGAGGCATCAGCCTGCAGATACAGGTCACTAGGTAGTAAAAATAAAAAAAGAAATCGCTGCCACCAGCCATTCAAGTGAGTTTGTGTAACAAACTGTTGAATGAGGAATGGGTTAAAGGAGTTACTAAGTAACCCCCCCAGCAATCCGCATTGGGTGGTGTGTGCTGGACCCATAAAGTAAAGTTAGACAGGGGTCATCTTACTATTTTTGGGAACAGTAGTTCACCCAAGACAATGTAGTTAAACATTAAGAGAAGTCCAGGGGGCGTCTCAGTGGCACTGCACAAAATGTGCTGTGTGTCACAAAGCAAAAGCAGATGCCTATAGAGTTTACCAGACTCCATTAAACAGTAACACAGAAAATCATACTCAGGAACACACGTGAGCGAGAAAAAGGTCCCACTCACTCAGGAGTAAACATTTAAAAACCCTGAGTCCAGCAAAAAAGCTGGGGGTCTCCAAGGTTAAAGGGAATTGGCACAGAAATGAAAATTCTCCCCAACAGTATTTTATTTGTTGAAATGTAGTTAAGATGTATTACTGTTGGTATTTTTGTAATGCTTTGATATATTTGTAAAAAGAAATAGTCATGAAATTAAGAATAGTTTTTTCTTTCATTTTCTCAGCAATGTAATTTTGTCAAAAGGCGATATTTTTGTAACAAAGCAACAAAATAAATAACCTATAAATGATGGAACACCAATGAAAAATAAGAAAATTGTACAAAAAACCAAAGCGACCAATAGATGTTAAAATAACGCACTGCACGTCCATAAAGAACAGGATCACATTGCAAAAACAAGCTGTAGAGAACCAAAATGAGCAAGCATTTCAAAAACATACAGGAGGACTAGGTTAATTCTGTTCAGGTGGAACAAAGTTTAAATTCTAGGAAAGTACGTACCTTCTGCAACAAACCAAGGGCTGCAATAGCATCACGTGAATTGCGTGCTACCACAACTGCTTCCAGCAGACTGCGAAGAGCCTGAACTTGGGGATTCATAGCCAAAGTGGGCGGGATGGCATGGAGGTGCTGTTCCAACTCTGTAATGCATTTGTCATAGATCTGTGCAACATCATCTGTTGCCCATGCTTGCTGTAGTGAGAAGAAGCACTTGGTCGATTATATACACACAACATTTTGACTTCAGCGAGCTGAAGATAAACAGGAATGATATCTTAACTGGTTACAGTTAATCGGTCAAAGACTGGAAGATTCACCAATTAATTTATTTTACTACTTTATTTTGGAAAACCATGGAAGACATTTAATGGATTGCAAAATTATCACAAGGTGTAAACATTATCTAAACCAATAATAAAGTAGCTGGTCATAAACCTTAGCATGGCATGTATGGACACAATGGGGGAGGGTGGGACTGAATAGCAATATGGCATTAAGTCAGGGTCCAAGTCTTAAAACAAAAGTGGGGAACTCGACATACGCAATGGGAAATTAAGTCTGAGTGAATATATCCAGAAAAAGCTGCGAGGTCTATTGCCCAGTGTATCTCTGGAATCCCTCCCAGGTAAGAAGGTTGTTGGGGAGAATTATCAGAAATGTACTAATGCCCTCTACCTTAGAGTCCCCCCTAGCAACTTGGCTGGATTTCGAGGACTTGATTTTTTTTAACCTTGATAGGGATACCCTTTTTCCTGTACTGACTCCATAGGCATCGTTTACATTGTGTTACACAGCATCTTCAGTGCAGTGACACAGGGAAGTCTTTCAGATTTCCCAAAGGTTTGAATACCTTCTCTTGGATAAACTACTGTTTCCAAGAGCAGTGAAGTGAAATGGACTACTTACATTTATAACTTTTTAGACCCAGCACACATTATCTTACAATATGGTTTTACAATAGGGTGTTGGAGGGGTCTAGCTTCTCATGTAACATTTATGCGTTACCCTTTACTCGATGAATGGCTGGTGGCAGTAGTTTACTTGTAACTACAGTGGTGTGCATTTACTGCGGGCTGCGTTCGCAGCTGCAGTAAAGCACCCAAAAGTAAAATTTTTGTCAAAATGGCCCGGTCGTCTGTTTTTGCCATTTCTCCTTGGAAAGGTCCTTCTTGAGATTCACTCTGCGCGCCAAACCAGGTTTGGTCCCTTTGTTCGCTTTGCCTTTGGCGGGATTCACGATTGAAGCCCGCCTCTGGCTCCAGGATGTCTGGTGGGGGCAGGAAGTGAGGGAGGTGCCAGAAACTCCCTGAGCTTAGTCTCCTAGGAGACCCAAATGCACTCTGTAGTGATTGGCCGGCTGACTGTCCAGCAACGACAGCCTCCCTCCTGGGTGACTGACAGCTGGGCTGGAATGAATGGGAGAGAACCGATTAAAAAGGCAAGGCTTTTGGCTTGGAAGGCAGAGTCGACCACTGGACGAAGGAACCGAAGAACTTGAAGAGGACACCTGCTGCAACTCCTGGACCATTGGTTTGCCCGGTGAAGCCCTGCTGCTGTGCTGAAACTCCAAATTCGTATAGACAGAGAAGACCCTGCAAGGACGACGTCTCCCCTTGAGTTTGTGGGACAAATCAACTTCAAATTAAGCCACATGAACATTTTCTAGGAGCTGGTTGCATTTCCACAGAGTTGCTGCTGGAAACCGAAACACCAGGGAGAGGAGCACCAGATTGTGTGTGTTGCTTTTAAGTTGGCCAAGAGCCCCAGGAAGATCCTCCGGACTCCCAGGAAGAAGGACTGACCGAGCCTGAGCCATCTCAACAAAGTGCTGGACCCCAGAAGAAAAGAAAGTCCATCTCAACAGCCAGAAACCGCTGTGTTGCTATTTGTGGTAGTCGCGAGGAGCTGAAACACCTAAGTGCCACTTGTTTGAAGATTGCCGGTTGCGAGCAGTGACCGTCCCATTGCAGTGCAGGAGTCCCCAGAAGTCCTCCCTCTTATCCCCACCACTGAGCCCCAAGAACACTGAGATCCGCAGAGCTGCACCGGAACAGGAGTCATCTGCTGCATTTTTCTTCAATCTAAAGGTACCGTAAAGTCTGAGAGAACTTACCTCTTGTTGTGTAACTACACTTGTTCTCTGTTGGTGAGACTTGTTGTGGTTGCCCTGTAGAGTTGCTGATAGCTTCTTTCCTTCACAAGCATAAACAGCTTGTGGCCCTACTTTGAATCCTTCTTTCTACAAAGACTTAAAACCTTGTGCAAGACTTACCTACCTCTGAGAAATAATTCAGTTTCACCTAGACTTGGCTCAATTGACTTTGGCTCGGCCTGGATCCCTGAATGACTTTTCTTACCTCTGAATTTGTTTGGTCTTCCTTCCAGGAAAGGGTAAACTAACTTTGCATTGGGGAGGTTTTACTAAAAGTACTTACCTGCTTTGAGAAGATTTGTGAGATCTTTAGTGTCAGAATAACCTCTCTCTGACAAACTTTAGAGTGTGTGATTTGAAGTGTATTTGAGTGTTGCTGTTATATTGCCCCCTTCTGAAGAAGGCTTATTCTAACTGACTGATCGTAAAGCGCACCTTGCACCAGTAATCCCTTCTGTCATTTTAAAGACGGGTCACTCATGCCCCCTCGCCCGATTTGTTCCCCGTCCCACTTTTGACACTAACTCCCAGGGCAGCCCTGCGGCGAAGGGCCCAAGGAAAAGGGCGGCTGCTAAATTAGCGGCTCCAGTCAGTGCCTGCATGTGTCAGCAGGGAAAGCCAGGGGCCTTCCACTAACACTCTCCAAAGACAAACCACTGCTTCCGCCTTTCCTGTGGTACTTCCAGGTAATGAGCGGGCCCTTCTGCCTAGCTAGCCCTGACCCAGAAGCGCAAGACTAATCCATAGACCCTATTACTACAGCCAACTAACAGTGACTGCATGGTCATCTCACCAAACCAGCAATTACAACAGGCCACAGCACCCTGACATAACCCACGCCAGGTAGGCTGCCGTCAACCAGCATCAACAGATAAATTAGGAACAATCTACTCCATCTACAACTTATACCGATACCATCATACAAACCTCTTGTATCATACTGCATTGTGAAGCTTGGGCACCTCTCCCACTTACAGGACCCTCCAGGTGTGCTCCCTTGTATTTGAAAGTGCACTGAAACTACTCCCAAACCGCATTTGAATTTGCATTGAAATTACTTTTGAAATTGCATTTTAAAACTTGCATTTGAAACTTGCTCCCACGATACAGGACCTTCCAAGTGTGCTCTCTTATATTTGAAACCACATCTGAAATTACATTTGAAACCTAGGCCTCTCTCCCACTATACAGGACCCTTTCAAATGTGTCACCTGTATTTGAAAGTGCACTGGTACTGCTTCCAAACCGCATTTGGAATTGCAATTGAAACCGCATTTGGAATTGCAATTGAAACCGCATTTGGAATTGCAATTGAAACCACATTTGGAATTGCAATTGAAACCACATTTGGAATTGCAATTGAAACTACATTTGGAATTGCAATTGAAACTACATTTGGAATTGCAATTGAAACTACATTTGAAACTTTAGGCCTCCCTCCCACTATACAGCACTTTTCTAAGTATGCCCCCCTATATTTGAGACATTTGACACCACATTTGAAATTGCACTTGAAACTTGGCCTCTCTCCCACTATAACGGACTTTCGAATCTCAGCATGCTTTCCTGTAATATTCTGCACTCTGAAGCCTAGGCCTCCCCACCTCAATACAAGACCCTCAGGTCCATATATTCTCACCTGTATCAACGTGCATTGTGAGAAATGCAACTCTAGATGTCGCCATCTCCATCTCATAACTTAAACCTGCCACACTGTGAAGTCGGAGCATCTCCTGCTATCCAGGTACTCCAGCCTAGATGTTCAATCGCTGCCTAGCTTTCCCAGTCTAGGTGTGTAATTGCTGCCGGCCACTCTTAGAGCCTTGAAACTTCCTCCCGACATCCATGCGTCAAATTTGGCCTTAATTATCACATTCCTCCCCGAAACCTAACCTCCCCAGTCACCCAGGCGTCCCCAACCTGATACTTGATCACCCCCTCCCATCTGCAAAGCCAAAACCCTCTCCCGATAGACTGATGTCCCAATCTTGATCACTGCCTGCTTTGCGGAACCGAACCTACCCGCTGCTGGCCAAGGATCAGAAATCAAGCTGTTTAATCATCTTTGGCTCCGATCGCTTCGGACTTCTGATGCTCCACATCCAAGAAAACAATCTCACTGTAAACCACCTGTAAATTCTAAACTCTGCACCTCTTGTACCTCAGTCGTCTAGGTATTAACAGTAGCTGCTACAACTGAATCCTAGGAACCTGACACCCAGGAGATCCAGCAAGTACCTAAGCCAGTAACTACTAACATAATCCCCTCCCAGTTACCTGCACCCTTAAGCCAATGCATACACCCAACCCTCCCGTCGTAAGACGAACACCATACCCAACTGACAGAACAAAGACACCCTAGAAAACAGACAGAACAAATTAAGAGGATACGAACCAACTGACAGAACAAAGTCCCACTGACCGAAGACCAAACTGACCGAACAAAGACACCCTCAGAAACAACCAGGCTGAACAATTTAGGACTAAAATCAACACTAGCCTGGCATGAGGCACGACAATTGGAAAACTGCCCCTATAAACCAAACACCCAGACCAACTCCTCCCACCTAAGGCCAAAATGACAACACAAAGAAAAGGTACACGGTACAAATAAGACCGATACAAGCGCTCATAGTAGTCAGCAACCAAATTATCAATCTCACAGACCAATTCAAAGACCAAGCCACCTTCACAGAACCTCTACCGCTCAGAGGCACTATAAAAGCACCCCAACTGAACACCCACAAAGCAAAACCAGGAACAGAAAAGAAACCAAATGGCACCAAAAAAACCCACTGCAATTTAATCAACGCAAGATCAATGTCCAAACACGGCACCGAAATCTACGACCTAAGTGACGGAGGCATCGACATCCTTTTCGTAACCGAAACATGGCTAAATGGCAATTACAAGATCACCCTGAATAACTGCCCGCCCAATACCTTCAAGAGCATCCAAGTAAACAGGAAAACCAAAGGAGGTGGCGGACTGGCAATCACCCACAAGGAACACCTGGAAATTAAAGCGGAAGACTCATTAAACATCAACAAATGTGAATCCCTAATCATACGTCTATCAACAAATCCCAGAACAAACCTGAAATTCATACCGATATACAGACCACCAACGTACGATGCAGCCTTCATAGACAATACCAACATAGCCATCTAGCGTAACCAATTGATTATCCTCGGATACTTAAACATCTGGTTCGATGAAGAAACTGCAACCTCACAAAAATCTCTTCAAGCCAACTAAGAACAATGGAACTACATCAGCTGGTCAAAGGAGCAACCCACACGGCAGGACATACACTAGACGCAATCTTTGCCAATAGAAAACTACTTGCCACAGCACCACGATTCAAATCCTCTGGAGCGACACCTCATTATCCCCTTCGTAATCACACTGCCCTCCTCAATAATCAAGAAACAAGAAAAACTATCAATCATCATGAAAAGAAACTGGAGAACCATTAAAAACTCCAATTTAACGCAACAACACTTAACACAACGACTGGCGATCACCAAACCACAAACAACCATGGGCTAAGCTGACCTAGACACCAAAATAGATATACTTGAAAACTGGATCACCACAGCAATCGACGAGATTGCAAAAGAAAAACCTTTCAATCCATCACGCAAAAGAGCAACAGCAAAGAAAAAAAATAAATAAATAAAATAACGAAACCTAGAATTAGAAATGAAGATCAATAAATAAAGACTGCGGAGCAAAATTATAACTTCAACAACATACCCGTTCATACAAAAAGGAAATGCAAAAAGCAACAAGTAAATACTACAACAGAATCCTCAAAGCACCAAATACCCAAAAAGAATGGTTTAAAATCATAAACGAAATAAAAAAACACTTGGCTGCAACAACCTTCCAAAACCATCGAAGTAATTATGCAGTGACCTCACAGACCATTTCAAAAATAAAATCATGACCATCCAACAGACCATGCAACAACTACATTGAAGACAATGACCGATGCAAGAAACACCAGAACAAATTCCGAAACTTCGCGCACATATGGAACAAATTACTTACCTGTAACTTGTTCTCCAGCATGGGTCTGGCATGGATTCACATGCTCATGAATCTTCCCCGTCAGGCTGGTAATCCTTGGTAAAGAAAAATCTGTTTAATTTCTGAACTGTTTTTCTCCTAACAACCAATCACTGAGAACTTGGTCATACTGCCCCCAGCCAATGACTGCCCTCTCCCTAAGCCCCGCCTCTGGCAGCCATCTTCAGATTTGGTAGCACGTAAAGTGGCAGTATGACCAAGTGAAGAGCCGCAGAGGGGTAGGAGGGAGGGTTCGCATGTGAATCCATGCCAGAACCATGCTGGAGAACAACAGTTACAGGTAAGTAACTTGTTCCTTGTCTGGCATGGATTCACATGCTCATGAATAAGAATACATAGCAGTACACCCATGCACAACCACGGGAGGTGGCAAAAGGCTCAACATTAAGCATTACATAAACTCAACATTCGGCAACTCTTACCTCCCCACCAGGCCCACCTTCAGGCGAACAGGTCGCGCAGCACTGCTTGGCCGACTCTGGACTCCTCCCTGGAACCCCGGTCGACGCAGTAGAATCTCGTGAAGGTGTGCGTCGACCTCCACGTAGCAGCCCTGCAGATGTCCAGCAGGGGCACACCAGACAAGAACGCCGTAGTAGCAGTGATCGCTCTGGTTGAATGGGCTCTCGGACGGCCGAGCAACGGTCGGTTTGCCAACCGGTGACTGTGCATGATGCAGCCCGAGAGCCATCTGGAAATGGAAGCCTTCGAGAGAGCCTTCCCCTGGTTCACAGGTCCAAAGTTCACAAACAGCTGTGAGGTCTTCCGAAAACTAATTTGTTCGGTCCACGTAGAACTTAAGCGCTCTAGCAACATCCAGCGAGTGCAAAGTCCTCTCAGCCGGCGACAAAGGCTACGGGAAGAAAACTGGTAACACCAAGGGCTTGTTACGATGGAAGTCAGACAGCACCTTAGGCATGAAGGAGGGGTACGTCCTCAGTACCACCCTCGTATCATAAAAAGTTAAGTATGGGGGCTTGCAGGATAGGGCCTGAATCTCTCCCACACGTCATGCGGAGGTGATGGCCACCAGGAATGCTGTCTTCCACGACAGGAACTTCAAAGGAGCCGAATCTAAAGGCTTGAATGGAGGCCCCATGAGCCTGGTCAGCACCACGTTGAGCTCCCACGCCGGGGCTGGAGCTTTCACCGGCGGGAACGATTGGAACAGTCCTTTCAAAAATTCCTTCACCAGCCAATGAGACCACAAGGACTGCCATCCTGTAGTTCTGGTGTATCGGGAGATGGCTGCCAGATGTATCTTGATGGAGGCATGAGCTAGTCTAGCCTTGGCCAGCGACAGTACGTATGGTAGCACTTGAGGTGCCGTAATCCGTAGAGGGTTGATCTTCTGTGCACGGCACCAGACAGAGAACCTCTTCCACTTATGTCCGTAAGACTTAAGAGTTGAGGACGCCCTGGCCTTTGCAAGAACCTCTCTGCAGTCAGCCGGGATATCGTACCCTCCAAACTCTAGTGCTGCAGGAGCCAGGCCTGCAAGTTCAGCGACTCCGGGTCATGATGAAGGATGGCACCTCCTTCTCTGGGAAGAAGATCTGCGTCTGTCGGCAGCTTGACTGGTGGGGACGCTGACAAGTCCAGAAGGTCCGGGAACCAGATCTGCCTCAGCCACGCCGGGGCGATGAGGATCATCTTGCACCGGGACCTCTTGAGCTGGTTGATGAGCCGGAGCAGCAGCGGCAACGGAGGGAGCGCATATAGGAACAGGCTGTCCCAGGGGAACGAGAAGGCATCGCCAATGCTCCTCGGCTGGGGAAACCTGCACAGGCGCACAAGATGTATGCAAGAGGACATCATCCCGAGGAGGGACTTGATGGACCTCAGCCTGGCCACGTCCATGGCCAGCAGACGCTGCACCTTGCCCAGGATGGCCTCGTCCTTCCCTCAGACGGCGAGGCCAGAAATTGTGTCGAGCTTGGCTCCCAGAAACACTGCGACTTGCGAGGGGACCAGGTGGAATTTCGGGAAGATGGAGAACCCCAGGTCCGTGAGCAGCTGGACGGTTTTCGCTGTGTGTTCTACGGCGAGCTCCCTTGTCCCTGCACGGATGAGCCAATCATCCATGTAGGGGTAGACGTGGGTCCCCTGCAGGCGCAGCCGCGCCGCCACTTGTGCGAGGCACTTGGTGAAAACCCTGGGCGGCCACGTCAATCCGAACGGGAGGGCCTTGAACTGGTAGTGATGTACTTGGACCACGAACCTGAGAAACTTTCGGTGTCCTTTTAGAATGGGGATGTGGAAGTATGCATCCTCTAAATCCAACAACAACAGGAAATCGCCCTCCTCCAGCTGTCCCAGCACGTGCTGGAGGGTGACCTTCCAGAACTTCTGTGCCTTGATGTACTTTTTCAGTCGTCGCAGGTCCAGGATGGGCCGCCATCCTCCTGTCTTCTTTTTCACGAGGAAGTACCTCGAGTCTACTCCGGGGCCCCGGAGCCTCTTCAGGACAAGCTCGATGGCACCTTTGAGCATCGTCCTTACCTCCAGTAGTAGTTGAGAGATGTGGTTTTCCTTCCTGGCCACGGGAGGAATGCAGGGGCACTTTTTTAGAAACTCGAGGGCATGCCCCTGGGCCAGGGCGTCCAGCACCCAACGGTCGGTGGAGATGGACTCCCAAACGCTGACGAAATTCGCCAGCCGGCCTCCCACCGGGGTACTTCGGTGGGGGCCCGACGCCACAGTGGTTCAGTCTTGCTTGGAGGACGCTTTGCCGCCTTGGCCTCCCTGGCGACGAGGGGATCCACCAGACTTGCCTAGTCCCCTATAGGCTTCTTGCGACGAGGAGCGGGCCTCCTGGCGGTATGTAGAGGAGCCACCGCCGAATCCCTTGGAGGCACCTTGCTTGCCTCCAGAGTTCCGAAAGGACGGCCGTTGTTGCTAGAGAACTCCTAGGGCCCGGGCCATCTCCATGTCCGCCTTGATGGCTTGGAGGGACTCATCCACTGGTTCCCAAACAGGTTGTTCCCCGTCGAAGGGCATGTCCAACACCTTGGTTTGTACGTCCTGGCGGAAATCCGTCGCCTTAAGCCACCCTCGCCGTCTAAGGCAAACGCTGTTGCCTAGCTGGCGGAAACCAGTGTCGGCAATGTCCGTTGCCACCGTTATGGCATGATCTGACGCCACCTCACCTTCCTCCAAGATCTCCAGTGCCTCCGCCCTCTTGTCGTCCGGCAGGAAGTCCAACAGGGGAGCGATCCTGTAACACAATTCCCTGTCGTAGCGGGCCACGATCGCAAGGGAATTGGCCGCCTTAATTGTCGTTGCCGCCGACGAGATAACTAGTCGTCCCATCGCATCCAGCTTCTTTCCTTCGCCGTCCGGCAGGGGGAGTTGACGTTGAGGCCGATGCCCCCCACTTTCTTCTTGGCCGCCGCTGAGACCACTGAGTCAGAGGTCGGTTGTGCCCTAAGGCACAGGGGGGCCGCGTTGGGGACCCGGTACTTCTTCTCGTACCAATCCCTCTTAGCAGGCGTCGTAGACAGGTTCTTGAGAAGGGCGAGTCCCTCATCCCAGATGTCATCCAGCAGAGGCACGGCGAGGACCGTCTTCCTCTTGGCCTTGCGCCGTTGGTAAAGGAACCCCTCCTTCTCTTCGGGGAAGAGCTGGAAAAGCTTGGATGGAAAAGCTCTGATGCCCTGGCAATCATAGCGAGGAAGGACCCAATCTCATCGGGTGGGGAGGCCCGAGTCTGAGGCGATGGGAGATCCGTCCCGTCGTCATCCGTGCCAGTCGTGGCCGTGTCATCCCCAGGGACGGGGGCAAAGGTGGAGCAGGCCGAGAGGGCTGAAAAGGCGAGAATGGATGGGTCCGTCTCCTCTTGCTTGGGGGACTTCCCGACGGGCCTGGTTCTGGCTCCTCCGTCGGTGGTAGGGGCAATCTCGTCCTTACCACCGACATAAGGATTGTATTGCCAACAAAATGGCCGCCGAGTTGTCCTGCGGCTCCGGCAGAGATGGGCGCGACGTTTGACTTGGAACCTTGCCGGTGCTGCCGTCGCTCTCATCGTCCTCTTCGTCGGGATCCTTCCCGTGGGACCGGGCCTCCTCAACGCCCTCGTTGAGGCCCTCCAAGACTTCAACCAGCTCCTCCCCGGAGGCTGTGTCCGTATCCACGATGGCCACCGCGCCCCCCGCCCCCTTTTTCCACAGGGGTCTTCTCGATGGGCCTGAAAGAGGCTTCCCTCCGCGGTGGAAGGGAAACTTTGGGCCCCGATGTCGCCTCCACTGATGTAGCCTCCACAGGCTGCGTCAGGGCTGCCGCGACTCCCTCGATAGAGGCTTTAGCCGGGTGAGTCTAGGCCTTCATCATCTCATGTGGGCCTGTGGCCATCACCTGGGGGGGGAGGGTCACCGCCTCGCTCCCCCTCGGCTGGATCCTTCGAGCCCGACCGGGGCCTCTCCAGAAGCTTTGCCGGGTTCTCGGCTTTCCTCTTCCGAGCCAGAGCGTTGGCTCGTGGTTGATGGCACTGGAGAGGATGCGTCCTGCCTGGCAGCCGAGGAGCCCGACCGTTCGGCGCTCCCGGTGCCCGCGGACTCGCTGTGCTTTTCCTTCTGTTGGGCCCCCGTCGCCGGGGCGCCCTCACAGGACTTGAGACCTCTAGGACGACTCCTTCTCACCTGACGGGCTCTTTCCTTCCAGCCAGTTGGAGAGGCGAAGATGTCGATCCTTCATGGTCCGCTCCGACATGTTGCCGCAAAACACAGTCCTTCTCCACATGCGTTTTGTCCTCATGAAGGCAGTAGAGCCATTTCAAATGCTCGTCCTCCTTGTACACATTCTGTAGCTGGCATCCAGGACAAACCCTGAACAGCTTTCTGGGCGTCGAGCTTTCTTTCTCCTGGGCCATGTCCGGGTAGGCCTCAGAAACTTCTGGACTCCTCCAAGAAGCGTAACTCGATGAAAACTTCACCCTTGAGGGGCGTCGAAAAATCCAAAACGGGTCCCAGTTGATCGGATGGAGAAACTGTGGAGCTTGAGGCTCTGTTTAACCGAAAAATGAGAAAAACTCTTTGAAAAAAATGCGAAAACGCAGCAAAGCTCGAGAGCTAAAGCACGAGTACTCCCAACACTTGAACGTGCAGTAAAAATGTGAAGATGGCTGCCAGAGGCGGGGCTTAGGGAGAGGGCTGTCATTGGCTGGGGGCAATATGACCCAGAGACCAGTGATTGGTTACTACTAAGAAAGACAGATCAGAAACGAAACTGATTTTTTCTTTACTGAGGATTCCCAGCCTGACGGGGAATATTCATGAGCATGTGAATCCATGCCAGACCCCATGCTGGAGAACTGAAATTCCATTTTGCTCCTATTTCAGGGGAGCCTAATTTGTTCAGACACTTATTGGTTTGGTATTGAAGTGTGTGTGTGTAGAATATTAAGTTGCCTTCTTCTATTGAATGTTTTCTAAATGATTGTATAATAAATGAATAAGTGTTTTACCAAGAAACCTTGTGTATAAGGGTCTACTTGAACCACTGATTGTAAGACCTGTGTAACCTCTTGTACTGCTCACATTCCCTCTTGAGATAAGACTGGCTGCTCAGCTCGCTACCACAAAACTGTAGTACGGACTTCTACCAAAGGTTGGTTTTTGCTTACACCTGTAGTCCTAGTTGTATGTGGTGGTCCCAGAGGGTACTGCATGCAATTCTGCCTAACAGTCCAGATAAGGGTAGACGCAAATCCCCCGTAGTTGCAGCTGGGCTGCCACTGGGGCCAAGCACTTGAAGGCCCTTTAATCGGACGTCCTTTTGCACCACGAAAAGCAGGAACTTGCGGTGCTCTTTGTGAATGGGGATGTGGAAGCATGCATCCTCAAGTCCAACGAAGACTGGAAGTCCCCCCTCTTCCAGCTGTCCGAGCACGTGCTGAAGAGTAACCAAACCCGGAAATGTTGGGACTTGATATATTTCTTTAGTTGACGAAAGTAGAGAATGGGCATCCAGCCCCCGGTTTTCTTTCTGATGAGAAAGTACCTTGAGTACACTGCGGATCCCCGGAGCCTCTTCGGGATGAACTCTATTGCACCTTTCCTTAGCATGGTCCGCACCTCCAGCAACAGCTGAGGGACGTGGTTTTCTGTACCGGGCCACCAGTGGTATTCGGGGACACTTCCGTTGAAATTCCAGGGTGTGCCCGTGGGCGAGAGCGTCCAGCACCCAACTATCGGTGGACAAGATCTTCCACATGCTGACTAAGTTCGCCAGCCGGCCTCCCACCGGGATGCACGGGTGGGGGCCTGACTCCACAGCCAGTTCAATCCTGCTTGGATGTTGACAGGCCACCTTGGGGACCCTGGTGACGACATCCTCCTCCGAAGGCCTTGAAGCGGCCACAGTTAGTCTCCTGGGCCGAAGAGCGGTAGGGTTGGTGGTAAGAAGAGAAACACCTGCCAAACCCCTTGGAGGATCCTTGGGTCTTGTTGCCCGAGATCCGAAAGGATGGCTTCCGTTGCTGAAGAGTGCCCAAAGCACGCGCAGTCTGTGTCCGTCATTATGGCTTTTAGAGACTCATCCAGAGCCTTCCCAAACAAATTGTCCCAGTCGAAGGGCATGTCCAGCACCTTCGACTGAACATCTTGCCGAAAGTTGGTGGCCTTCAACCTGCCACAACGACTAAGGCAAACTCTGTTGCCCATCTGACGGAACCCTGCGTCGGCAATGTCCGCCGTGATGGCGTGGTTCAACGCCACCTCGCCTTCCTGCAGAATCTCCAGCGCCTCTGACCTCTTGTCATCGGGAAGGAAGTCCAGGATGGGAGCGATCTTGAACCACAACTCCCGGTCGTGACAAGCCGCGAGGGCGGCCTTGATGGTAGTCGCTGCAGAATAGATGACCCATCGTCCCATGGCATGTAACTTCTTCCCCTCGCTGTCTGGTAGAGTGGCAGCCGATGAGGCCGAACCACCCGAGGACTATTTCCTGGCCTTCGCGGACAACACAGAATCCAGAGAAGGCTGGGCCCGTAAGCACTTGGGCACCCTGTACTACTTCTTGAGGAGATGCCTCTTCGCCGGAGTCGTGGAAGGGTTCTTCATGAGCGCCAAACCCTCGTCTCAAATGTCATCCAGGAGTGGGGCCGTGAGGACGGTCTTCCTCTTCGCCTCTGCACTGATATGAATTTCCTCCATCTCCTCCGGAGCGAGCTGAAAAAGTTTGGACGCTTTGGAGATCGAGTGGAATGAGCTAATCTTGTCCAGCGGCAAAGATCTGGACGGCAGTGACAGAAGGGCCCCTAAACCGCAGTTTTCATCCGCCTCATCCCTTGGGGGGAGAAAGTAGGGGGGCAACGGTGGCAAGGAGGTGGAGGGTGTACCCTCTTCTTGGGCGAGGGTTCCCCGGTGAGGGTGCCGGCCGTCGCAATAGGCATCCTCGTCTGGATCTCGGATACCAGTGTATGCAGTGGCGAAAGGATGTCCACTGAGGTCTCTAGGAGGTAGCTGAGGTGCAGGCGAAATAGGCAGCTGGGGCACCGGCTGGGAGCCCAGGCCATCATCTCCTTGCTGCTCTTCCTCGGAGGTGTCGTCACCTTTGTCGTCGCGATCGTCGTAGGGTCTGCTTCCTACGTTTCCCTCCTCCTGGATGGTTTGCAGACCGGTTAGCTCCTCCTCAGAGGAGGTACCTGTACCCTGGAGGGCCACCCCCCCTTTGTTTCCAGCGGTGAAGGTCTCAGGGAGACGACTGGCATCCTCTTCTCCACAGTCTTCTCTATGGGCAAGAACGCAGCCTCCCTCCTGGGAGGAAGGGACACCCTGGCCTTAGGGGCCATGTCCTGCGGGGTCGCCTCGGCGGCCTTCGCCAGAGACGCCGCCACCCCCTTGATGGAAGGCTGGGCCTTCGCTGGGTGCACCTTGGCCTTCACGGTCAGGGCCGGTGCCATGTCCTGCTTGGCCTTCTCCTTGGGGGGGAGGGTTCGAGCCCCGTTCCCCCTTGTACTTCTCTGGTAGGACAAACTTAGGCCTCTCCTTGAGTTTGCCCGGATGGTCCGACTTCCTCTTGGCCGAAGATCCTGAGCAGAGGATGGAGATGCTGAACGCGCCCTGGCTGCCGAGGAGCCCGTCACAACGGCGCTCCCGGTGACAGCAGACTCGCAGTACTTAGCCTTCTGTTGGACCCCCGTGGAAGGGGCGCCTCAAAGGCTTATAAGCCCGCTCAGCCTTCTTGGAACTGGGGGAGGCATGCTGCTGGGACAAACCCAGAGCAGAGGCCTTGGCCTGTAGCCACTCGTTCAGCCACCTGTGCCGATCCTTCATCGTGCGAGGGGCCATCTCCTGGCAAAACGCACAATCTTCATGCTCGTGCGCCGGGTACAGGCAGTAAACGCAACCCAGGCAAAACAGAAATAATGATCATCACAAAAAACGGAGAAAACCACCTCTACATCCCATGGCCAACTAAACTTGGTGAAAACCCAGCCACATAATTGACTGCAAAAAACCTGGGAGTCCTGATGGGCAACAAACTCACTCTAGAGCCACAAGTAAACACTCTAATAAAGAAATGCTTCTTTCTCCTGCGATCGGTCAAAAGATCCTACCATTCCACTCATTCACCAATAAAACTACCGTCATCGCCCTTATTATGTCCAGACTAGACTACACCAACAGCCATAACTAGGCATGCCTGAAAAGACACCTAAATAAACTCCAACGCATACAAAATGCAACGGCCAGACTGCTCCGAAAACTACCTCGAAGAGAACACATCACACCAGCGTTGAAAACGCTACACTGGCTACCCCATCAAACAGCAGATTAAGTTCAAATCAATGTGCATAACCCACAGAGCAAACCACGACCAAGGTGCAGATCGGAAGGGAGAGCAAGGAATGACCCAGCAATAGCACCTGGCACCCCTCAAAAACAGAGGCAGCAATGGACCACTGACAGTAAATAGATAGGAAGGAGCGGGGAATGATAATATAACACCACTATCGAACTAGGGGATAATGCTTGCTGATCCTGAGGTACTAAGCCCAATTAATCTGCTCAAAACTAGCCACGGCATCACCCCAGAAAATAGACAATCAGTAAACCAAGAGAGAATATACCAACCCAGTAGGACATCCAGAAACATAAAACTAAACTACAAGGATTATGAGACGTACAACCCACTAACCAAAGCCTCAAATTTCTGCATACTTCATTCACACAAACCCACAGAACCACCGCTCTCACAGCAAACCGCACAGACTTCACCACACCGCAACAACAATCAACATAGATCGCAACAGCACGCAAGGACTCTCTTCGATCCTATATGCACACACAAGCTCAGCGCATGGTGAAAACCGAACAGAAGCTGCCAACAGTACACCACCTCTCACTTTCCTATGCCCTCCTCACCCAATAACTCACCCCGACCTTTTGTTTACAGATCCCCATGACCGCCTGGAGACCAACTCCGTTGGTGATGGTGTGCTATATAAATACCATTAAAATGCAAATGTCTTTCCCAATTGAAAATGCACAAGCCAAGTAAGCAGTTGCCTTAAAATTAAACCGATTTAACTATAATGTTGCCAAGTTCAAAACGTGTGCACTTTTTAAACCCACCAATATCAAAACAAATTCTGTGTAGCAAAATACCAATATAAGCCATTTAACAAATTCATCAAGCGACCGTTATGTGGTCCAATGGTTAAGTGACGGATTCGAATACTCACGGCCTGGGTTTAAAGCTCGGTGGCGGCACTGTTGTGCCAATTTGATTTGTTAATGCCAAATAAATACCAATAGGGAACGGCTTCGACCCCCCGAAAAAAGTCGGCAGACGCAGCTGACCCTTGTGTACGCTCGGCTTGTGCCTTTGGTTAAGTAAACTTGACTAAAATACCACATCTTTGTGTAGCAGTTAGTTTTAAAGGTACACTGTGCATAGCCAAAATACCTAATAGCACAGGAGGAGGCCTCTCACCAAAACAGCTACTGAGGATACTTTGCATTTCTGAACCAGAAAACTACATTGGCAGCATAGTTTGGGTATCTTGTGCTACAGCGTACCTTCATAGGCTGGGCTAAGAACCCAGTGGGCTGGGTGAGGTCATTCGTAGGTAAGAACCCAGGGACATTGCGTGCAAATTCTTCATAAACAGCCAGCTGTTTCGGATCCACACCGCCAACCTATTAATGAAGGAAAGAAGAAATGTTACTTCATAGTATTAGTTCCTGAATTCGGCACTTCAGACCACTATAGTTCACAACATAGAACTGGACGAAAACTCCTTGCGTAGGGCGAGCCTGGTTAGGACTGCTTTTCTAAAGCCCACCCTAAGGACTATTCTAGTTGGGAATACGGAGATCCACCTTCTAGTATAAGTCTGTACCACTCAAGTAATGGTATTGTAGCAGAGCAGCCAGGCTCATTTTAGGAGGGAGAGGGGGGCTGTATGAGGTACAAAGAACTTGTAGAATACATATGGTCCAAAGAAACACAAGGTAAGTAAAAATAATGGTTTATTGTATATGGGATACATTACTCACCGTGATGTTATTTCTGATGCTTGTATCTGCTTAGATTAATATGTTTTGCATAGGCCGACATCTAGGGGAAGTTGCAGAGTATTGAACAAAGTTCGAAAAGGGACGTCGACAGGGCGTTACTAATACTATCCCTAGTGTGATGTACCCGTGTACCCATGATCCCTCACACCTTGATGTACCTCCGATTATTTGTTTTTGACAAGAGGGTGTGTAAGTTGTAAGCGTGAAGTGTAAGTAGGGACCATGAGGTATGAAAGATCTAAGTTATTTTTCTTTTTTCCAGGCACCTTCTACTCCAAGAGGGGAGGAAGGGCAGGCACATATGAATCTAAGCAGATACAAGCATCTGAAATAAGATTACAGTGAGTAATGTACATCTTCAGAGGCTTGTGGATCTGCTTAGAATCACATGCTTTGCATAGATCAGCGAGCAGTACTAGCAGAACGAGGTGGTTATTAGAAGGTAGGGCTGCAAAGAGATGTTTCAGCAGTGCTTGTCCCACCTGTATGACCACTAGAATGTGTGTGTCCAGACAGTAATTTTGGGTGAAGGTGTGTACTGAACTGCAAATTGCATCTAAAGGCACGTTTTCTATAAAGGCCAAGTCTGCCCCAGTGCCTCGAGTTTCTCCCAGTGGTCGACTGGGAACCAAAAAGTCTGTAGCTGCTGCCGACCTCCAAACCGCCTCCGCAGGAGTCCTCCAGACGTCCCCCCATCTACCCCAGGATGGAGGCTCAGGAACCCAGGGTCTGCATCGCTGCAACAGGACAGAATCCAGCTGGACCATTCTTCGTCAAACCAGAGGTACTGTTTACCTCAGCGTCTTTGACCTGTGCTTTTCTCAGTTGAGACTTGCAGTGGCTTACCCTTAGAGTTGATTAGAACTATTCTTTACACAGGCTTAACAGCTTGTGACCCTACAAGTGATTTTTCTACAAACTCTCCAACTTTGCGCAACACTTTATCTAAGTGGTACCTCAGCTCCATAGACTGTGCTCCAAGTGGCTTTGGCTCTCCTGGCTCCATGACTTCTAGCCCATTGACTTTGATATTGTTTGTCTCTCACAGGTGGTAACTTATTTTAGACTATTACTGCTGGCAAAGGCTTGTCTAGTTTCATTTGACAATTTAGTTGTACCCGGAATACTGAGAACCTGTTTAACCTTTTTCCTTCCTTAAAGCTTTCCTTTCTACAACCTCAATCTGCAAAGTAGAACTAGGGATATATAAATGTAATTAATGTCCTTGTGAATGAAGTCACCTCAGGGTGTAGGAAGTGTGTAAGAAGCATATCCAAAGAGTATCCACTAACTTGTTTGTTTCTGAAAAGTTTTTTGAAGTATATTTACAGTGTTACACACGGAACAAGTTACTTGTAACTATTGTTGTCCAGCATAGGTCTGGCATGGATTCACATGCTCAAGAATATTCCCCACCATTAGGCAGGGAATACTCGGCAAAAGAAAAAACACTTTCACTTATAAACTGTCTTTCTCCTATAAACCAATCACTGAGCTCTGCGTCATACTGCCAACAGTCAATGACTGCCCTCTCCTTAAGCCCCTCCTCTGGCAGCTATCTTCAGATTTGGTGGCACGTAAAGTGGCAGTATGACCAAGAAGAGCCGAGAGGGGCAGGAGGGAGGGTTCGCATGTGAATCCATGCCAGACCCATGCTGGAGAACAACAGTTATTGGTAAGTAACTAGTTCCATCTCCAGCACGGGGTCTGGCATGGATTCACTTGCTCATGAATAAATACATATATACAGAAAACACGGGAGGTGGCAAGGCTCAACAGAAACAATAACTTACCTCCTCACCAGGCTCACATTCAAGCAAACAGGTTGCGCAGCACTGCTTGGGCGACCAGACCCTGGACACTCCCGTTCACGCAGTAGAATCTCCTGAAGGTGTGTGTGTGGACCTCCACGTAGCAGTCCTGTAGATGTCCAGCAGCGGCACACCAGACCGGAACGCAATCGTCGCAGCGATCACTCTGGTGGAGTGGGCTCTCGGACGGACGGGCAGCAGTCGGTTTGGCAACCGGTGACGATACATGATACAGCCGTAGAACCACCTGGAAATGGAAGCCTTGGACAAAGCTTTTCCATGGTTCATAGGACCAAATTTCACAAACAGTTGAGACAACTTCTAGAAGGGAATAGTTTCTTACCTGTAACTCCATTTCTCCAGCATTGGTATCTTTCAGGGATTCACATGCTTAGAATATTCCCCGTCGTCAGGCTGGGAATCCCCGGTACATTATATAGACCTTTTCCCGTAGGAAAACTTTTTCGACGCTTATGCGTCCTATCCACCTCGTTTTGTATCATGCGTGCCCGCGCCGTCAGGGCGTCATGATATAAATACAGACCCCGCCCCCGCGCTCCCTCAGATTTCGGCCGCCAAAGTAGTGGGGGAACCGGTTTGCATGTTCAGGGGAGGCAGGTGGGCGCATGTGAATCCATGAAAGATACCAATGCTGGAGAAATGGAGTTACAGGTAAGAAACTATTCCCGTCTCCAGCATTGGATCTTTCATGGATTCACATGCTTAGAATAGATTACAGAGCAGTACCACCCCCAAAGAGGAGGCGTGCATGCAAACCCATATACTTTGTTCGCAGAGCCCGTTCCCTATGATCATGTATACATCAGTAATAGTTAACACAGGAAAACGAACCACATACAGTCACAAATTCCATAGGATGCAACCCCTCAGCCGGGGCTTACCTTACTGGAATAGGTGTCGAAGCACCGCCTGCCCCATCCGGGTATCTTCGGCATGTTGCTGAGACAGGCAGTAATGGCGGGTAAAGGTGTGTGTAGCCGCCCAGGTAGCTGCCATGCAAATGTCCCCCAGAGGGACTCCGGCCCACACTGCCGTCGACGATGCCGCTGCTCTAGTTGAGTGAGCTCTTGGCCGTCGTAGAAGAGGTTTCCCTGCCCTAGAATGGCAGTACGAAATGGTAGATGACACCCATCTTGACAGTCCTTGTTTCGAAATGGCTTTTCCTTTAGCACCCAAACCATAGGCCACGAACAGCTGTCTTGTTTCTCTGAACGGTTGCGTACGATGGAGATAAAACTTAAGGGCCCTTTTTACATCCAATGTGTGTAGCATGCGCTCCGCTCCAGAGCATGGCTCCGGAAAAAACGTAGGCAACACAATAGAGGAGTGTTTATGGAACACCGAAGGAGCTTTTGGTATAAACTGCGGGTTAGTGGCTAGGACTACCTTGTTCTTGAAAAATCGTAAGTATGGCGGGTCTACCATTAGAGCCTGAACTTCTGAAATACGTCGTGCTGAAGTGATGGCCACTAGGAAGGCCAATTTCCACGACAGAAACTTTAGAGACGATGATGACATTGGCTCAAAAGGAGGCTTCATAAGAGATGTTAAGACCAGATTGAGGCTCCACTCCGGCGGAAATTTCTTCTCTGGCGGGAAACTCCGAAAGAGGCCTTTAAGGAAGTGTTTAATCAGGCAGTCGCTGAACAAAGGTGCCGAGTGCCGTCGACGAGTAAACCTGGAAATGGCTGCTAGGTGTACTTTTATTGAAGATACCGACAGGCCCTTTTGGGCTAAGAGCAGCAAGTATGGAAGGAGCTATTCTGGCTTAATCGATTGCGGGGCCAAGCCTGGTTGATCCTCACACCATTGAC
Organism: Ambystoma mexicanum; assembly: GCF_040938575.1. Taxonomy (NCBI): domain Eukaryota; kingdom Metazoa; phylum Chordata; class Amphibia; order Caudata; family Ambystomatidae; genus Ambystoma; species Ambystoma mexicanum. The sequence continues at coordinate 992,296,265 of NC_090921.1, forward strand.
AGAAACTTTTCCATTTGTACGCGTATGAGGCGTTTGTGGAAGGTGCTCTTGCCGCTTGCAGGATATGCCGACAGTCCTCCGGAATCGTTAGCCGACCAAATTCGGCGAAGTCAGGAGCCAGGCCGTCAACTGGAGGCTGTCCGGGTCGTGATGCCAAACAACACCGTCCTGTCGAGACAGAAGGTCGGGGGTCTTCTTGAATCTCATTGGTTCCGCCGCCGCTAAGTGTAGCAGGTCTGAAAACCACACCTGTCTGGGCCAGTATGGGGCCACCAGAATTACACGACATGGGTACCGGAGGATCCATTGCAATGTCCTCCGGACCAGGGGAAATGGAGGGAATGCGTACATGAAATTGTTCGTCCATGGGAAGGAGAACGCATCCTCCAGAGAGCCCTTCTGAGGCCATCTGCTTGCGTACTGATGGCATTTTTTGTTGTTCTTCGTTGCAAACAGGTCTATGGGCGGGTGTCCCCATTTCTTGAATACTTGTTGTAGTTGCTGGTCGTTCAGTACCCACTCGTGAACTTCGTTCATTTCTCTGCTGAGGGCATCTGCTTCCACGTTTCTCACGCCTGGTAGGTGGAACGCTAAGATTTTCATGTTGTGTTGAATGGCCCAATGGCAGATTTTCTGTGCCTCCGTCGATAGGGATCTGGAACGTGTCCCTCCTTGTTTTCTCAAGTAGAACATCGTAGTGGTGTTGTCCGTCATGACACGCACCACCGAGTCCCTCAGTTGCGGAAGAAAAGATTTTAGAGCCCATCGCACTGCTCTTAGTTCTAGCAGGTTGATATGCAGGGAGGACTCCTGCAAGGACCACCGGCCTTGTACCTGTAACATATCCAGATGAGCTCCCCATCCGCTCAGCGATGCATCCGTCACCACCGTCTTTTGAAACTCTGGTTCCAGAAGAGGCATCCCTTTCGTTAGATGAGTAGACACTCTCCACCAGCCGAGTGCTTGAACTAGTTGTTCGTCGACGACCAGTCTGTCGGACCAGCGACCTCGGCTCTGCGCCCAACGGTCCGCTAGAAATTCCTGGCAAGGCCTCATAAACAGACGGCAGTTGTTTATTAGCGGAATGCAGGACGACATGGTCCCTAGCAGGGACATGTACTTGCGCACTGAGACCTTGGTACCGCCTCTCCATTCCGAAGCCTTGTTTTGAAGTTTCTGAATTCTTTCGCTGGATGGTCTCACCAGGCTTGTGTGTGTATGAAACTCCGCTCCTAGGAAGACCAAGGTCCTCGAAGGCTCTACGGAGGACTTGTTGAAGTTGATTGCGAAGCCCAGTTCCTGTAAGAGGGACATTGTGGCTCGTAGACTGTCTCGTGTTTGTTCCTTGGATGAACCTCTGACCAGCCAGTCGTCTAGATATGGATAGACATGATGACCGTCCTTCCTTAAATGGGCCGCTATAGGGGCCAAGCACTTGGTGAACGTCCTGGGGGAGGACTTGAGCCCGAAAGGGAGGACCTTGAACTGAAAATGCTTTTTCCCGACGACGAATCTTAAATATCTCCTGTGTCGTGGGCGTATTGGAATGTGAAAATAGGCATCTTGAAGGTCTAGTGATGATAGATAATCCATGGGTTGCACCGACCTGATAACCTCTTGGAGCTTTAGCATTTTGAATTTTAGGCTCTTTAGCCACTTGTTGAGTACCCTCAGGTCGAGAATGGGCCTCCATTTGCCGTTTGGCTTTTTTTACAACAAAGAACCTGGAATAAACTCCTTGTCCTTCCTGTGCTACAGGAACTCTCTCTACCGCCCCTTTTTGCAACATAAGCGCCGCCTCTTGTCGTAGGACTCGGAGGTGGGGCTGTGTCGAGAATAAAGGAGGAAGACGCGGAGGCTTGTCTTTGAATTGCAGCGCATGACCCATGCGAATCGTGTCTAGGACCCATCGATCTGTGGTGATGCATTTCCATCGGTCGAAGTGATGAGACTCGACCCCCCAGGACGTTCCGAAGGCCGTCATTGGTTGTTGGTTTGCTTGGTCTTCGTCGACGACTGACCTGAGCCTCGTCGTCTGGAGGCTTGATAATCCCTGCTTCTACGAGCCGACTGGGACGCTCGTCTGAACCCTTGTGAAGAGTAAGAGGGCCTGTTGAATCCACGGTCCCTCGAGGCTCCAAAGCGGGAGTTTCCAGAAGCACCCCTGAACGGGCGAAAAGAACGAAAATTTCTACCCGTTTGCAGGGCGCCGAGGGACCTAGCAGTATCCGTGTCTTCTTTCATCCCTTTCAGCGCTTCATCAACCTTTTCGCCAATCAGGTGTCCCCTTCGCATGGCATGTCAAGGACTTTGTACTGTACTTCAGGACGGAAAGTAGTACATTTGAGCCACGCTTGCCGACGAAACACTACTCCATGGTTGATTTGTTTGAACCCAGATTCTGCTAGGTCAACTGCGATATTGATAGCGTGGTTCGAGGCCTCTTCGCCATCCTGCACCAGTAACATAGCTGCTTTCCGGTGTTCGTCTGGCAGGTGTTCTAGGATAGGGGCTAATTTGTGCCACATTTCCCTATCATATCGTGACACGATTGCTAAGGAATTGGCTGCTCTTACTGTCGTCGCTCCGACCGAGAGCACCTTCTTTCCAAAGGCGTCCTGTCTCCTAGCCTCGCTTTCAGGTGGCGTTGAACATTTTTGCTGGACCCTGGCCTTCCTAGCCGCTGCCGCCGACACCACCGAGTCAGACAGAGGCTGTGATGTTAGACATTTTGGAGTGGACTCCGGAGCTTTAAACTTTTTCTCGATCCGTCCCTTTATGGCCGGCTCCGAGAACGGATGGTGCATCGTTTTGAGACATTCTTGCCACACGTGGTCCAGGATTGGGATGGCAAAAAACGATTTTCTCCTTTGACCCATATGGTCAAAAAGGAAAGTCTTTCTTCTGCTCTTCCGGAATCAAGCCGAATTCGGAACAAGCTTTCCCCATCATTGCATGGAAGGCTCCCACATCATCCGGGGGAGATGGCTGTGACTGGCTCCTCGTAGACTCTACCTCTACATCCGAATTCCATGTCGGGTCCCTCAAAGGTGACAGGGAGATGTCTGACCCTGAGTCACCCAGTACAGAATCGGACTCCGACAACTCACCCTCCTCCTGCGCTCGAGGACGATCTTTTACTGCCTGGGGAGCCGATGGGTGTTTCGTCGTCGATCGAGCCGTGCAAGTTTGCTCGTCGACGGAAGGTACAGACAGAAGTGACGATGACGTCCCGGGCTGAGGGAACTGCGTATCCAGCCGCTGCAGGAGCTTCTGAAGAGTATTAAGCACATCCAGAGACAAAACCGTCTGGGGGTCAATAACGTGGACGATATCGGTACCACACCCCCCTTTGCACTCGTCGTAGTCGACGTGGAAGGCCATAAGCCTAAATCCGATGGTTGCAGAACCAGATCATCACCTCCTTCCGCCGAGCCAGCCGTGTCTGGCTGCAGTAAGACCTCCGGGGGGATCGGGTCATAGACCTCGGGCAGCCAAGCCATGGACTGAGTCTCCGTCGACGGGGGAATCCCCACCGCTGCTGCTTGAACGGTAATAGGCATCGTCAATGACACCGAGGTCGACGAGCAAATCGTCGTCGAGCCCTTAGACTTCGTCGTCGATTTGGATGCCGACTTCCCGGCTGAGGCTTCCAGACTCATGGAAGACCTGGGACGGTCCCCTGAGGAGGATTTCGACAGCGCTAGCCTCTCCGTCTTAGATGATGAGGAGGAGGAGGACTTTTTATGTGATGAGGAGGAACCATCCTGTTTCCTCTTATGCTTGTCCTCAGAGCGCATTTCAGCTGGCCGTACCTTCTTCGATGGAGGTTCCGACCTACCCCTGGAGGCCGTGGAGCCAACTTCCGAAGCCGGGTAGGCCCCTGCTCCATCATTAAGCCAGTCGACCAGCCTTCTTTTTCGGTCCTTAAGGGTTTTTTGGGAGAAACCCTGGCAAATTTCACATGTATCCGCCGAGTGGTGCGAGTGGAGACAGTAGATACAGTCCATGTGGCCATCACCTTCATAAACCTTTTTGAGGCCACAGGTTGCACACGGGCGAAATAACGCTTTTCCAGACATAATTCGCCAGAATTTGAACTTCGCCGAAGCGAAACAGACAAAAACAACCTAGTTTTCACTAGTAGTAAAACGCGAGGATCCCACTACTTTGAAAGACGGTTGAAATCTGAGGGAGCGCGGGGGCGGGGTCTGTATTTATATCATGACGCCCTGACGGCGCGGGCACGCATGATACAAAACGAGGTGGATAGGACACATAAGCGTCGAAAAAGTTTTCCTACGGGAAAAGGTCTATATAATGTACCGGGGATTCCCAGCCTGACGACGGGGAATATTCTAAGCATGTGAATCCATGAAAGATCCAATGCTGGAGAAACTCGGTTCCATGTGATAACCCTGCAAAAATGTTGCCACACACGAATAATAGAACAGTTTTTTGTTTGCGGCGATACCACCATATGGAACCTTCAGGGGAAAACCCCCGCTCCCATTTACCCCATATATTGTCACCATAAATAATGTTGCCTATGCCGTTTCCCGGTGACTATATGTATGGGGCATTATTTATGGGGATATTACCTGATACCGGAAATTGTGCATGCCGCATAGAACTTCAGAGCATGCGCCACATCCAGCGAGTGCAAAGTCCTTACAGCTTGTGACGAAGGCGTTGGAATAACACAGGCAACACCAAAGGTTCGTTGGGATGGAATTCCAACTGGAACTTTGGCATTAATGAGGGGGGCGTCCGCAGCACCACCCTCATCTCGTGGAAAGTCAGATGAGGCCGCTTAGAGGACAGGGCCTGGATCTCACCTACCCTCCTGGCAGAAGTGATCACCACCATAAAAGAGGTCTTTCACAAAAGGAACGAGAGGAGCTTGATGCATGGGCTCGAAGGCTCCCCCCGCCCCCCATGAGTCTTGTCCATAGCACATTGAGCTCCCACGCCGGGGGAGGCGCCTTCGCCGGCGGGAACGAGCAAAACAGTCCTTTGAGGAACTCCTTGACTTGACGGTGTGACCAAAGCAAAGACTGTTCCTGAGACCTGGTGTAGTGGGAGATAGCCGCCAGATGCACCCTGGTGGAGATGTGCGCCAGCCCCGCCTTAGCCAACGACAACAAATACAGAAGGATCTGAGGGGCCATGACCCTCAGAAAGTTAATCTTCAGCGACCGACACCAAGTCGCAAGATGGTTCCACTTGACGATGCTCTGACCGGACAAGGACCTCCCTGAACTCCGCTGGAAGCTCGTACCCACTGAACTCTAAGGCTGCAGGAGCCAGTCCTTCAGGTGCAGCGACCCTGGGTCGTGGTGCAGGATTGCGCCTCCTTGTCTGGCGAGCAGATCCACGACCACTGGTAGCTTCATTGGAGGGGACATCGACAGGCTGAGAAGGTCCGGGAACCAAATCTGCTGAGGATCATCTTGCACCTGCACCATTTGAGTTGACGGATGACTCGTAGCAGTAGAGGCAATGCGTACAGGAACTAGATTTTCCACAGGGAAAACAGAACGCATCCCGCATGCTCCCCGGCTGGGGTAACCGGCTGGCGAATCTCTGGCATTTGGAATTTGTCGCCATCGGAAACAGATCGATCTGGGGTCTGCCCCACCTGAGGGACAGGCTGTCCACTTGATCTGCCGAAGAGCCCACTCATGGCAAGAGTGCAGGTCCCTGCTGACGGATGGTGTTCTTGACTCCTGCCAGGTGAAAAGGAATGAGAAACATCCCCTGGGCGACAGCCCAGTGCCACAAGGCCTGCGCCTTACCGTAGTGACGCACTCTTGGCATTTAGTCCCCTTTCCTCCATACTGCATGGGTTTCCCTTCCAAGGGACAGGAGACCGAACCTTTTTCACCAGAAAAAACATTCTTTAAATTTAGAGGCACGCGAGGGTGCAGCCCAGGGAGCATGCGCTGCCCTGAAACCGCCCTCTGGCGCCACACCTCAGTCCCCATAGACGCTTCAACAACAGATTAACATTGCCTAATGACAAGTATAATTAGGGGGAAGGGGGATAGTGGGATGTATGGAGGAAATGGGACTACGTAGTTAGTCACTACGGCGAGTAGCTTATAATTACTCAACTTTTTTTTTTTTTTTTTTTTTTTTGGAGGACTGCCATGAGGAAGGATATGGGAGGAGAAACCAGTGTGGAAGCACCTTTAGGGGCTGGTTGATTCTGAGCGAGTAGTTTCACAATGATTGTAATCCGTTTTTGGCAGGCTTTATGCACTCTTTTGAAGTGGTGTGATTTTTTTTTTAAATATATATTTTTTTTACATTTTTTTTATTTCTTCATTTATGTATCTATATTTTTGGGTGAGCATTGTGTGCTAATCTGGTGCCCGTCTAGTGTTTCTTTTGGCTTCTGAGCCTGTTTCTGGGCTGCATCCAAAGGGTGCAGTCTGTGGGGTGTAGTCCTTTGTTTATGTCTGGCCTTTTCACAGTCCCACCCTCCCCCTCCAACCCTTCCACCTCCCCCGATTGGTGCGTCCACCTGGTCATAACAGACCTTCCCAGGGCAGCCTCTGCCCGGCAGCCCCGTCGGCTAAGGGCCCCAAGGCAAAGGGCGGCTCTTACAGTAGCGGCTCCAAGGCGTGTCTACAGGTGTCCGCAAAGGAAGCCAGCAGCCAACAGACCGCAACAAAATTGTAAGTGTGGCATGGGTGGAGTGTAGAGCAATTACTCTACTCCAGAAAGCCCTTGCCACTCTACCTCACCTCTCCATAACGTAGACGGCCATAGAATTACACCATGCATTCATAGAGAGATTTGTAACCACAAGCCTAATTCCATTCTTGGCCTGACTGTAAATGTTGTATTGCATTACGCACTAACACACTAGCCAATGTTAACTAGTGCCACACATATACAGAAATGTTAAGATTAGCCTGCATCATCTTTAGACAGGGTTAGCAATGTTAGCATGCGCCACACTTAGATGGAATTCTGAACCCTAGCTTGAGTCGCATCTGAATAGAAATGTGATTGTTGGCATGTGCCACACCTAGATGGAATCCCATAATTGCAATGGACAGCAATGCCAACTAACCAACCAACAATTCCATCCCTCTGCATACATCTCTCAAACTCTAACTGAACACAACCACAAGCCTAAAACGCAGCAATCCGCACAAACTTCACAACAATGCAAAAAAAAAAACCACATGACTTGCACAACAGCACACGACTACAGACCGTAAAACACCCCAAGCCCAGCCAACGGACCCACCGGGCTGAGGCGGCCAACAGCATATCACTGCTCTCTTGCACTTTTCCAGCTTATTCCCACTAATCCACCCCCTCTCCTCCCTTTTTCAGAGCCGCCAGAGCGCCAGGGGACCACTTTGGTGGTGATAGTGCGCGGTACAAATGTCCTCTAATATTAACATATGCCACACTTAGAAGGAATCTCAGAAATGTAATTGTTACCATATGCCACACTTAAAAGGAATCTCAGAAATGTGATTGTTAGCATATGCCCCAATTAGATGGAATCTCTAATAGCCTCCTGTGAAAATTGTACTTAGAAGCGTACCCAGTAGCCGCTCATGGAAAGTTGAATTTAGAAGTGTGTCCAATACCCCCTCTGTGAAAAGTTGAATCTAGAAGTGCCCAATAGCTTCTAGGTGGAAGCTGAATTTTGAAGTGCATTTAGAAGTCGAATTTAGAAGTATGCCCAATTGCCTCTCTGTGAAAGTTGAATTTAGAAGTTGAATTTAGAAGTATGCCCAATAGCCTCTGTGGAAAGTGCATTTAGAACTGTGCCAGATAGCCTCTCTGTGAAAAGTGCATTCAGTAGTGTACCCAATAGCATCTCTGTGAAAAGTGCATTTAGAAGTATTCCCAATAGCCTCTCGGTGTGGAGGGGATGAGTGCATGGAAGGGATGAGTGCGTAGAGGGGATGAGTGCGTAGAGGGGGTGAATGCATAGTGCGTGTGAGGACATAAAACGGACGAGTGCGTAGAGCGGGTGAGTGAGGAAAACAGATGAATGCATGGTGCGTGACGTACATAGTATGGTTTGGAATGCAGGGAACTTTTGAAAGAGCATATAACCCATCATATCTCACCACCACGCTTACTCTCTTCTTTACACCACCACTCAACTAGAACACAGATACTATGAGACCATTCGGTATAACTGTTCTCGTACCAACATCCACCGCTCCCTCCACATCATTCTAAGTAAACACTACTGGTTACACACCCCCAGCCAGGCGTTCTCCTCAGGCCTAACACAGCCACATTCGGTCAGGATAAACCCTGCCAGAACAAATCACATACTACTGATCTCTCAACCACCACACCTAACGCTAAAAAGCAGCTATTACATGAATACTGCACCAGCTGCACACATACCCGGTGCTCACATGCACCTTGACTCTCTACTCTCTACTGAACTGAACTTCGGTTCCCAAGGGCGTTCAACCTACCAGCACCTTCAGACCATACCAATGGTATATAAGGAGCTATATAAATGCAAAATAACATAACATCCCGTCGCCTTTCCTCCATACTGCATGAGCGATTACAACTGAATGTAGCCCCAGGGTGGAGAGGAGAACCTCCTTAAGCAAATGGGTTCCTGAGAACCGCTTGTCCGAAATCCACATCAAATCTAGAGCCAGCATCCCAACAGTAATGTGTGCAGAAAGCTGAAGGAGTGGCCCATGTGGCCACCCTGCTTATGACTTGCCAAGGGACATGGCGCTGGCAAGGGATGGCTGTTGCCTTGGCCCTGACTGCTTGGGCATGCATGTTTGCTGGAAGAGGCTTGTGCTGACGCTCGTATGCTTCTTTGATGGCCGAGACCATCCAGCGGGATATGGAGGCCCGATAGCCTGATCTTGCACCTCCAAAAATGACAAATAGGGCGTCAGATCTGCAGAAGCCCTTGGTCCTGTCCAGGTAGACTTTCAGGGCAAGCTTGACATCCAGGCAATGCAGAACGCTCTGCATCTCAGCCTTAGGATCTGCAAAAAACATAGGAAGGACTATTTCCTAATTTAAATGGAAAGCAGACAGCACCTTAGGCAGAAATGCTGGGTGTATCCACAGGACTACTTTGTCCCTGTGAAAGTTAGTATATGGTTCTGAGGGGACCAGCGCCTGGATTTCGCTGACTCTGCAAGCCGAGGTGATGCCGACTAGCAAGGCCGTCTTAATGGTGACCAGCTTGATGTCCGGGGACACCATTGGCCCGAATGGTTTGTGCGCCAGGGCGCCCAAGACTATTTTCAGATCCCACACGGGGCGTGGCCGCATGATGGGCGGGTAGTCTTGCGAGCCCCGTCAAATGTCTCTTGACAATCGGGTTAGAGGAGGAGAAGATCCACTCCCCCCTGACTTCCTGTATGCCCCCGATGGCTGCGAGGTAAGTGCGGCAGGTGTCCACCTGCACGCCTGAGTGGGCGAGGAGCACTGAGAAGGAGAGCACGTTGTCCAGAGTACAAGCCAGAGGGTCGATGTCCTTGGAGGCTGCCCAGAGACAGAACCTGGTCCATTTACATTTACACTGGGCCCTGGTAGCCTTGCTCCTTCCGCTCTGTATGATCTCTAGATTAGCCTGGGAGAGACTGAGGTGCCTTAGCGTCACCTGTTCAGGAACCACGCTGTGAGGGCTAGCTTCTGTGGCGCGGGGTGGATGACCCTGCCCCCCCCCTGCTGCGCCAGATGTGCTGGGCCCGTTGGAAGGTGAATCGGTGGCATCTCCGACAGGCTGAGCAGTTCCGAGAACCATGACCTGGCTGGCCACCATGGAGCCATTAGGATGATGTTGAGCTGGCGAGACTCCTTGATCTTGCAAATCACTGTGAATCAGGAGTGGGTGGGACGGCATAAGCTATCATGCCGTTCCACTGAATCCGAAATGTGTCGCCCAGGTAGCTGGGCCCTGTCCCTGCCAGGAGGCGAACTGAGGACACTTCCTGTTGTGCCAGGTGGCAAAGAGATCCACCTGGGGGCGACCCCATCTGCTGAAGATCTCCTGAGTAACTAGTTTGTTAAGCTGCTACTCGTAGTTATCCGCTCCCAACCTGCTGAGCCTGTCCGCCTCCATGGTGGATTCCCCCGGAAGTTGGACTGCCAGAGGTAGATGTTTTCCAGGGCGCACTCCCACATGCTGATTAGCAGTCTGCACAGTGGAGGGGATCTAGTGCCTCCCCGCTTGTTGACATAGTACATGCTGGTCGAGTTGTCAGTTTGGTTGAGGACAACCTTGCCCCCGATAAGTGGGAGGAATGCTCCGAGCGCTAGCCAGATGGTGTTCAGCTCCAACCAACTGATGTGGTACTCCGTGTCGGGTCCAGGTGCCGTGGACCGAGAGATCGTCCAGCGTGGCTCCCCATTAGGGATGTAACGGTATTACGGTATACCTTTAAAGATACCGTGAACCACTTAATTGAACAATAACCACTGTCACATTGTTTATACCGGTATACCGTTCATACCGTTAAGTGTGCTTTTCAATCTGATTTGGAAATGCTGCAGTAAGCAAGTGCTGCGCAGTCTTGGTCTTGCACTGTTGGATGTGCCGTCTGCCAAGTAGTTTCAGTTTGAGCAGTTTTTAATGCCATTCCATAAACCACACGTGCCTGACACAATATCAATATGTTAGCAATATGAAGAATAAATACAGTGCCAAGAAGGAAATGGGTTTAATTTTTTTAATTTACATTTTTTTTTAAACCGCTCACACAGCCGCGGGCATCACTGCGCTGTTAAAGAAATTGTTTTTATTTATTTAGTTGCGCAATTGTTTTTGTCCTAGTTGCGTATTTATAACGCGCTTAAACACCCAGAGGTTTCTAAGCGCGGACCCGGGGATCAAACCTGTGTCGCTTCGTGTCGTCTTGCTTCCAAGGCATGCATGTTGCCGCTGAGCTATCCTCCCGGGACTTTGGGTTGGCGGCTTTGGGGTTTATATATTTATAATGGATAATGTTTTCTAAACATATGACAATGGGGGATTTCCCTGGTTCTATCATTGAATTTACATATAATAAGTCACACTGCAAAATTTACTCATCTCTGTGGGTATTCCCTGCTGCCATACCAAAGGGTAACATGTCCGTGATTACTGAACACCTTTTGTCCCGGAAGTAAACTAAAGGCTGTCACGTAAAGAGAGTGTGTGTGTGTGTGTGTGTATGCGCACAAGCGTATACTACCATCAGTCTCCATTGATCTATGGCATGCAGGTTATCAAGATGGCAACATGTTCATCTTCACCAGTAGCCAGTGGGGGAGCTAAAAGCCTAAATGACCACTCAAGAAAAGCTATTCAGTTTGCTTTGCCAGTCGCAGCAGGGCTCCACTCCCCTCCTCCTCTCCACACAAGTGTTAGGTGGAAGCAAGGGGTGGCATTTTAGTGGAAAGTATGTTGAAAAGCCCAATTCTGGCCCTGGGTGCCTGGTTTTGTTTGTGATGATAAATCTGACAATGTATGACCTTTTAGAAAATATTTAAGATTAGTTAACTCCACCTGCTATACCGCGATAACCATGATATACCGTCATTTGGCAAGAAGGTTATTGTACCGTCATAAAACTAATACCGTGACACCCCTACTCCCCATCCCTCGAGAGACGAGTCAGTGGTGATGGTGACCTGCGTGGTGGGAGGCCAGAAGGGCTTGCTCCGTCCGTAGGTTGCAGTCCATGGACCACCATGTGAGGTCCTGGTGGAGAGATGGAGGAAGGAACAAGTTACTTACCTGTAACTGTTGTTCTCCAGCATGGGTCTGGCATGGATTCACATGCTCATGAATATTCCCCGTCGTCAGGCTGGGAATCCTCGGTAAAGAAAAAACCAGTATCAGTTTTGTTTCTGATCTGTCTTTCGTAGTAGTAACCAATCACTGGTCTCTGCGTCATACTGACCACAGCCAATGACTGCCCTCTACCTAAGCACCGCCTCTGGCAGCCATCTTCAGATTTGGAAGCACGTGAAGTGGCAGTATGACCAAGTGAAGAGCCGCAGAGGGGTAGGCGGGAGGGTTCGCATGTGAATCCATGCCAGACCCATGCTGGAGAACAACAGTTACAGGTAAGTAACTTGTTACTTCTCCAGCATGGGGTCTGGCATGGATTCACATGCTCATGAATAAAGAATACATAGCAGTACACACATGCACAACCACGGGAGGTGGCAAAGGCTCAACATCAAGCATTACATCAAACTCAACATTAAGCATCTTACCTCCTCACCAGGCTCACCTCAGGCGAACAGGTTGCGCAGCACTGCTTGGCCGACCCTGGACTCCTCCCTGGAATCCCGATCGACGCAGTAGAATTTCGTGAAGGTGTGCGTCGACCTCCACGTAGCAGCCCTGCAGATGTCCAGCAGGGGCACACCAGAAAGGAACGCCGTGGTAGCTGCGATCGCTCTGGTGAAATGGGCTCTCGGACGGCCAGGCAGCGGTCGGTTTGCCAACCGATGACAGTACATGATACAGCCGGAGAGCCATCTGGAAATGGAAGCCTTCGAGAGAGCCTTCCCCTGATTGACAGGTCCAAAGTTCACAAAGAGTTGTGACGTCTTCCGAAAACACTTTGTGCGGTCTACGTAGAACTTCAGCGCTCTAGCCACATCCAGCGAGTGCAAAGTCCTCTCAGCCGGCGACGAAGGCGACGGGAAGAACACAGGCAACACCAAGGGTTCGTTGAGATGGAAGTCCGACGGTACCTTGGGCATGAAGGAGGGGTGCGTCCTGAGCACTACCCTCGTGTCGTGAAAAGTCAAGTACGGGGCCTTGCAGGAAAGGGCCTGGATCTCTCCCACCCGTCGTGCGGAGGTGATGGCCACAAGAAACGCTGTTTTCCACGACAAACTTCAATGGGGCCGAGTGCAGAGGCTCGAACGGAGGTCCCATGAGCTTGGTCAGCACCACGTTGAGCTCCCACGCCGGGGCCGGAGCCTTCACCGGCGGGAACGATCTGAACAGTCCCTTCATGAACTCTTTCACCAGGCGATGAGACCACAAGAACGTCCGCCCCGTGGTTCTGTTGTATCGGGAGATCGCAGCAAGATGAATCTTGATGGACGCGTGTGCCAGTCCAGCTTTGGCCAGCGTCAGCAGGTACGGCAGTACCTGGGGAGCCGTAATCCGTAGAGGGTTAATCTTCTGTGCGTGGCACCAGTCAGAGAACCTCTTCCATTTGTGTCCGTAGCATTTAAGAGTCGAGGACGCCCTGGCCTTTGCAAGAACCTCTCTGCAGTCGGCCGGTAAGTCGTATCCTCCAAACTCTAGCGCTGCAGGAGCCAGGCCTGCAAGTTCAGCGATTTCGGGTCGTGGTGGAGGATGGCACCTCCTTCCCTGGAGAGTAGATCCGCGTCCACTGGCAGCTTGATTGGCGGGGACGTTGACAAGTCCAGAAGGTCCGGGAACCATATCTGCCTCGGCCACGCAGGTGCTACGAGGATTATCCTGCACCGTGACCTCTTGAGCTGGTTGACGAGCCGGATTAGCAGTGGCAAAGGAGGGAACGCGTAGAGGAACAGGCCCTCCCAAGGGAACGAGAAAGCATCGCCCATGCTCCTCGCCTGGGGAAACCTGCTGGCGAACCTCCGGCACTTGGAGTTCGTCGCCGTCGCGAACAGGTCGATCTGGGGTGTGCCCCACCGTCGGAAGAGGCGATCCACTAGATCCTGCCGTAGTTCCCACTCGTGGCACGAGCGCAGCTCCCTGCTGAGTGAGTCGGCGATGGTGTTTTTTTATCCCTGCCAGATGAAACGGCACCAGAAACATCCTTTGGCCGACAGCCCAATGCCACAGGTCCTGCGCCTCCTTGGACAGTGCTGGGGACCTGGTTCCGCCCTGTTTCCTGATGTAAAACATGGTGGTGGTGTTGTCGGTGAAGATCTTCACCACCTTGCCCTTGAGGGATGGAAGGAAGGACCTGAGGGCCCAGAACACTGCACGGAGCTCCAGGACGTTGATATGGAGGGACTTCTCCGTCGGGAGCCAAAGGCCTCTCGCGTGTAGATTTTCGGTGTGCGCTCCCCACCCTTCCAGGGAGGCATCCGTGGTCACTGTCTCCTGGTGGTCTGGGGTCTGGAAGTCCATGCCCGCCGTCAGATGCGCGCGGGTGCCCCACCACCGGACCGCGCGGCGGAAACTCTCGTCGAGTGTGATCCTCTCCTCGAAGCCGCCCGTCGTTTGGATCCAGCGCGCGTCCAGGAACTCCTGCAACGGGCGCATCCGGAGCCTGCACATGGGAATGAGGTAGATGCAAGAAGACATCATTCCGAGGAGGGACTTGATGGACCTCACCTTGGCCGCGTCGGAAGCCAACATCCGCTGTACCTTGCCCAGGATGGACCTGGTCCTTTCCTCCAACGGGGAGGCCCGAAGGGACACTGTCGAGCTTCGCTCCCAGAAACAGTGCGTTTTGCGCGGGTACCAGGTGGGACTTGGCGTAGTTCACGGAGAATCCCAGGTCCGTGAGAAGTTGGACGGTCCTTGCCGTCTGCTCCACGGCGAGCTCCCTCGTCTTGGCCCGGATGAGCCAGTCGTCCAGGTAGGGGTAGACGTGGATCCCCTCGCGGCGCAGCTGCGCCGCCACCGGTGCAAGGCACTTGGTGAATACCCTGGGTGCCGACCGTAGTCCGAAGGGGAGGGCTTTGAACTGGTAGTGACGCCCTTGGACCACAAACCTGAGGAATTTTCGGTGCCCCTTTAGGATGGGAATATGGAAGTAGGCATCCTCCAAATCCAACGACGACAGGAAGTCTCCTTCCTCCAGCTGACCCAGGACGTGCTGGAGGGTGACCATCCGGAACTTCTGCGCCTTGATGAATTTGTTCAGACGTCGCAGGTCTAGGATGGGGCGCCATCCTCCCGTCTTCTTCTTCACGAGGAAGTATCTCGAGTAAACTCCGGAGCCCCGAAGCCTCTTTGGGACGAGTTCGATGGCGCCCTTCCTGAGCATCGCCCTTACCTCCAGGAGAAGCTGAGGGACGTGAAGCTCTTTTCTGGCCACGGGGGGGACGCGCGGGCACCTTCGTTGAAACTCGAGCGCGTGGCCCCGGGCTAAGGCGTCCCTCACCCAACGGTTGGTGGAGATGGACTCCCACACGCTGACGAAGCTCGCCAGCCGGCCTCCCACCGGGGTGCATCGGTGGGGGCCCGACCCCACGGTCGGTTCAATCCTGTTTCGACGAGGCTTTGCCGCCTTGACCTCCTTGGCGACGACGGCGGGGTCCGCCAGACTTGCCTCGTCCTCTGTAGGCCTCCTGAGACGACGAGCGGGCCGCTTGACGGTAGGTGGAGAAACCGCTGCCGGAACCTTTGGAGGCGCCCTTGCCTCCGCTGCTCCGAAAGGGCGTCCGTCGTTGCTGCAGAACCCCAAGGGCCCGGGCCGTCTCAGTGTCCGCTTTAATGGCCTGGAGGGAATCGTCCACTGTTTTCCCAAACAGGTTGTTCCCGTCGAACGGCATGTCCAGGACTCTGGTCTGTACGTCTTGACGGAAGTCCGTAGCCTTGAGCCATCCACGCCGCCTAAGGCACACGCCGTTGCCCAACTGGCGAAACCCAGTGTCTGCGATGTCCGTCGCAATAGTGATGGCGTGGTCCGACGCCACCTCACCTTCCTGTAGGATCTCCAGGGCATCCGCCCTCTTGTCGTCCGGTAGGAAGTCCAGCAGGGGAGCCAGCTTGTACCATAGCTCCCTGTCGCAGCGGGCCACGATAGCCAAGGCGTTGGCCGCCTTAATCATCGTCGCTGCAGACGAGATGACCCTGCGTCCCATAGTGTCCAATTTCTTTCCCTCGCCGTCCGGTGGGGAAGTCGATGTGGAGGCCGCACCCCCCCCCCCGCTTTCTTCCTGGCCGCCGCGGAGACGACGGAGTCCGGGGTAGGCTGCGCCCGGAGGCACAGGGGGGCCGCGTCCGGGACCCGGTACTTCTTCTCGTACCGGTCTCTTCTAGCTGGCGTAGTGGAACGGTTCTTGAGGAGGGCGAGGCCCGTTGATAAAGGAATCTTTCCTTTTTCTTCTCCTCAGGGCAGAGTTGGAAAAGCTCTGATGCCCTGGCGATCATGGAGTGGAACGAACCAATCTCGTTGGGTGGAGAAGCCCTGGTGGGAGGCGACGACGGTAGATCCTCGTCGTATACGTCGTCGTCCGTACCCGTCGCTGCCGTGTCAGTCCTCGTACCATCCCCTCGGGTGGACGGGGAGGAGGGCTGGACGGTGCGCGACGGCTGAAAAGGAGGAGGAGGGTGAATCCTCCTTTTCTTGGGCGGGGGAACGCCAGAAGGTCCCGGTTCAGGATCCCCCGACGGGAGAGGTTCCTCCGTCGGCAACGGTAGTCTCGTCCTTATCTCTGTGCATAAGGACTGTATAGCCAACAAAATGGCCGCCGAGTTGTCTTGCGGCGCTGGCAGAGGGGAACCCGACGGGCGATCAGTGGCCCCGTCGGCACCCTCGACGACGTCGTCGTCGTCACCCACGTCGGGATCCATCCCAACGGGCCGGTCTTCTTCCACGCCACGGCCGTGGCTTAAGACCTCGATCAGCTCTTCCTCCGAGGTTGAAGCCGAATCTACGACGACGCCCTGCCCCCCCCTTTTTCTTCCCCGCCGGGGATTTCACGGGGGTCCTATCGATGGGCACAAAAGAGGACTCCCTCCGAGGTGGCAGGGAGACTCTGAGCCCCGAGGTCGCCACCACTGGTGTAGCCTCCACAGGCTGAGCCAGGGTCGCCGCGACAGTATCGATAGAGGGCTTGGCCGGATGGATTAAGGCTTTCACCACCTTAGGTGCGCTCACCGCCTTATCCTTGAGGGGGGGGGGCACTGCCTCGCTCCCCCTCCGATGGGGCCTTCGAGCTCGACCGGGGCCTCTCCAGGAGCTTCGCCGGGTGCTTGCCCTTCCTCTTACCCGACCCAGAGCGTTGGCTCGTGGTTGATGGTGCCGGGGAGGGTGCGCCCTGCCTGGCGCCCGTAGAGCCCGACCGTTCGGCGCTCCCGGTGCCAGCGGACTCGCGGTGCTTGGCCTTGTGTTGGACCCCCGTAGCCGGGGCGTCCTCAAAGGTCTTAGAAGACCGCTCGGATTTCTTCCTCTTCTTCTCGCCTGACGGGCTATTCCCTTCCAGCCAGTTGGCGAGACGTTGATGGCGGTCCTTCATGGTCCGCTCCGACATATTGCCGCAAGACGCACAGTCCTTCTCCACGTGCGTCTTGTCCTCATGTAGGCAGTAGAGACAAAAGGAGTGTTCGTCCTCCTTAAAGACGTTCTGTAGCTGGCATCCAGGGCAGACCCTGAACAGCTTTCCGGGCGTCGAGCTTCCCTTCTCCTGGGCCATGTCCGGGCCTGAGAAGCTTCTGGAGTCCTCCAAAGCGTAGCTCGACGAAATCTTCACCCTTGAGGGGCGCAGACGAATCCGACACGGGTCCCCGTTGATCGGATGGAGAGTCGGTGGAGCTTGAGGCTCTTTTGACTGAAAAAACGAAGTTTTTGAGCAAAAAACGTGAAAAATAGCACTAACGCTCGAGAGCAATAGCACGAGGATCCCAACACATGAACGTGCGGTAAAAATCTGAAGATGGCTGCCAGAGGCGGTGCTTAGGTAGAGGGCAGTCATTGGCTGTGGTCAGTATGACGCAGAGACCAGTGATTGGTTACTACTACGAAAGACAGATCAGAAACGAAACTGATACTGGTTTTTTCTTTACCGAGGATTCCCAGCCTGACGACGGGGAATATTCATGAGCATGTGAATCCATGCCAGACCCCATGCTGGAGAACATTGATCATCTCGGATTGAGAGCCCCGCTCCTGGTTCCATGATGCCGCAAAGTGCAGCTCTATCCTCCTCATCCTGAGTCTCGTGTGGGGGACGGTTAATAGGACCGCTGCCAAGAGACCCAGGAGGTGCTAGTACCACCAGGCAGAGGTCACCTCTCTGCTGAGGGAGTGAGTAATGGCCCTCTTGATGGGTGTGATCTTCTCCTCCGATGGAAAAACCTTCTCGGAGCACGTGTCCCAGATGAGGCCCAAGAAGGTCAGTCTGCGTGGGTTGCAGCTGTGACTTCTTGAGATTGAGCAAAAAGCCCAGATCGTGCAATGTGTTCATAAGAGCCTGCGAATTGTGGTGAACTGCTTCCAGCGATGTAGCCCTGAAGAGCCAGTTGTCGAGGTATGGGTAGATGTGGGGGTCCGAGGAGGGCAGCCACTGTATTCATGAGTCTGGTATAGACCCTGGGGGCCCGAGTTGAAGCCAAACGGAAGGACCTTGTATTGTAAACGGTAGCCCATGATCCTGAACCGTAGGCAAGAATGATGAGGCTGCCATATCGGGACGTGTAGCTATGCGTCCTTCAGATCCAGGGAGCACATCCAGTCTCCCTTGCACAATGTCTCCGCTATAAAAGCTGGCATAAACATCTTGAATTTTTGTAGCGGTAAGGAGAGGGTGGCAAGGTCCAGCACAACTCTCAGGCCCGCCTGGTTCTTTTTCTGAATGGCAAAAATCCTTGAGAAGCCCAGGCCTCGCTGGGAGGCTGGGACTTCATCCATGGCCTGGCTCTCTAACAGCGATCGGATCTCCACCGGAAGAGTTGCTGTCCCAACTTGAGGGAAGGGAGGAGAGGCTGGGATGGGTAGGCGGTACACCGTGGATACTACAGAGAGGATCCAGCGGTGCACGAAATTCTGGTGCCAGAAATGTGCGTGGAGAGCAAGCCTGCCCCCTACTGGAGACACGTGGACCCGGAGGGACGCGTCATGCCTTCTTTCTCTCAGAGGCTGTTGCGGAGGAGGGAGACTGGAAAAAGCCCTTACTCCCCACCTCCCCCTTTTTGCTGCTTGTGCCGATGTGGAGTCGGCGAGCGGTCCGGCTGCCTGGACCTCTGTTCTTGGAAGCCGCAGAACCCTCTGTATGTACGCCCTTGTCGGAGCGTTGCTGTAACTGGGTGTACGATTTGGGCGTGGTCTTTGTCAGGGTGGATAAAGACTTGGCAGTTTGTGAGCTGTTTTTCTTTTTGTCCAGCTCCTCGTCTCTGGTGGAGTGGAAGAGGTCACTCCCCTCGAACAGCAGGTCTAATATGCGCTCCTGGACGTGCAGGTTAAATTTAGTTGCACAGTGCCAGGCTGTTTTGTCCGTGGCGATGCAGATTGCCCGGCCAGGGGTGTCAATGTTGTCCATGGTGGACTCCATGATATCCTGCGCCACCAGCTTGGCCTCAGCCAGCCATGCCTTGAAACGGGATTGGCTCTGCGTAGGAAGGTGTGGGAGGAAATCTGCAATTTCCCACCACAACCTCGGTTTAGCAGCTGCCAGCATGGCATTGGTGTTGGCCTGACATAGATGCAAGGACTCGTTGGAATAGAGTTTCTTCCCGTACGCTGCCAAGATCATCTCTTCCTTGCATAGCAGCGCCGCAGAGGAGGCGGCTGAGGACGACTGAGGCTTGGAGTATAGTGATGCTGCAGCAATCACTGAGGAGTGTGGCTGAGGGTGGGCCGATAGCAAGAGTAAATCCCCCTCCAGCTGCCTGTACTTGGTGTCCAGGTGTTGACTGATCGGCTGGACAGAGTTGGGCTTGAGCCAACCCTTCTTGACCAGGGCAACTACACCGGTATACAGTGCAATTCCCGTTTTTGCCGAGGGGCGTCAAATGTGGACTTCTGCGAGGACCCCCTCTGCCGGTTGCTCGACCTCTGGTTGAGGAAGGCCCAGGTACTCAGCCAGCCCCGCAAGGCGTTCGTTTTTTGGTTTTCTTTTTGACCAAAAAAGTATCTGGAGTAGACTCCAGAACCCCACAGTCGTGGAACCAGCTCCATTGCCCCCTTTTGCAGCATGGCCTGTACCTCCAAGAGATGAGGGATGTGCTGCTCTTGCCGGGCCACCAGGGGGATACTCTGAATCCTGTGCTGAAACTCCAGGGGATGTCTGTGGGCGAGAGCATCCAGCACCCATCTGTCTGAGATCTTCTCCCACTCGCTGACTAATCCCGTAAGTCGGCCTCGCACCCGGGTGTATGGGTGGTGCCTGATGTCCTGGCTGGTTCAGTCCTGCTTCGACCCTGCCTTGAGGGCAACGGCGGCGCTGACCACCTCCACCGTAGGCCTTGAACAGCCACTGTAGGCCTCCAGGGTTGTGGACCTGGAGAAACCTTCCGTCGATCTGCCCGACTTTCCTCTGGAGGAGTGAAAGGAAGAGCAGTGTTGCGGGAGCGTACCCAGGGCACAGGTAGTCTCTGTATCCGCCTTGATGGCCTGCAGGGATTCGTCGATAACCTTCCCAAAAAGTTTATCTCCAGACATCATGTCAAGTACCCTCGCCTGGACTTCCTGGTGGAAATGTGTGGCCTTCAGCCAGCCTTAACAGAGGCAGACAACGCTCCCAATCTGCCGGAATCCTGTGTCAGAGATGATAAGCACCACTGTGATGGCATGGTCCAAAGCCACCTCTCCCTCTTGGAAGAGGGCGATCGCCTCCATCCTCTTGTCGGGGAGGAACTCCAGAATCGGGTCCAGCTTGTACCACAGCTCCATGTCATACCTGGCCAGGCGGGCCAGTGCGTTGGCCGCCTTGATGGTGGACACTGGTGTAAACGTCAAGGGATGGTTGCGACTGTAGGCACCTGGGTGCGGACTCTGGCAAGTGGTACTTTTTCTCCAGCCTATCCACTTGGCCAGGGCCGTGCAGGGGTAGGGCCAGTCCCCCCCCCCCACACGTTGTCCAGAAGGGGAACAGTCATGATGGTCTTCCATTGGACCTTGCGCCTCTGGTTTAAGAAACCCTCCTTCTTGGTTTCCTCGGGTACTAGCTGGAATAGCTTGAAGGCTCTGGAGTTCTCAGAGTGAAACAATCCCAACTCATCATCAGGATGGGACACCCTATGTGGAACATCCAAATGCAGAGACTTGCTGAGTGCTGCAACTATATAGTCAGTCGTCGTGGCTGCATCCGTCTCTGTGTCTGCTGGGACAGAAGGAACCAGATGAGGTGGAGGTTGAAATGGGGGCGTCTGATAACGCTTCTTTGCTGGAGGCTGATCAGGGACCTGGGGGTCCACCAGAGCTGGTGGCATCCTCCCCTGGATCTCAGATCAAGGTGGGCAGGGTCGACAGAATATCCAAGCAACTGTCCCTCGGCTGATAAGGCAGGGCTGGAAAACTAGACCCTCCTCTTCAACGTCCTCTTGGACTATGTGTAATGGCGCCGGGTCTTTGCCTGTGGATGAGACCTCCATGGCTTGGCCCACGGCATGGGAAGGCTGTTTTGGGGCCTCCTTGCCCCCACTCTATACCCCCCCCCGCACTCCCAAGGGTCTTGAAACTGTGCCTGAGCCGTTTCCCCCATTCTGGCGTGCCAGCAGACTTCGCCAAAGTCACTGCGGCTGTGTCACGCCTTGGGGGTAGGGACACCTGCTGCGCTGCGGGGGCTACCTTCACAGGGTCAGCGCCCTTAGCTGTCGTTGACTCAGACACCAAAGTCTTAGTCTGTGCTGATTGAGCCTGCTTGGGCTGTTCGGCCTGCTCCTCCCTTGTCCACGGCTTGGCAGATTTTTCACAGTTTAGCCAAGGGTAGATTTCCTTTTGGAGGAGGAGCGTGATTGCCAGCTAGCAATGGAGGCGTACGGTGACGTCGATCGCATGCTATCCACCTTGGGAACCGCTTCCACAGCAAACCTGGAGGACTCAGACTTGAGGTTCAAGCCTGGTCTTGGGCCCCCACGGATGAGGCACCCTCAAAGGATTTAGAAGACTGTTAGGCAGAATACTGTGCAGTGTCCTTAGGAACCACTAACCACAATTAAGACTACAGGTGGCAATACAAGTTTTAGCTTTGGTACAAGCCTGTACTACTATGTTAAAGTGGTAGCATTAGCGGAGCAGCCACGTTTATCTCAAGAGTATATGAGCAGTAGCAGAGATTACACAAAGGGACCACAATTACTGTGACTCAAGCAAACACTGACTCAAGGTTTCAGGTAAAAAAAAAATAAAAGTACATTTATTTTTAAACCATTTATTATAAACACGACATTTCTATTAATCCGAAAACCACACGTGAAATACACTACAGCTAACCAATTCACTTTGTACGATATATTTCAAGATAAGTACCCTGTGCTTTAGCGGTCCAGTGTTATGAAACAAAAGACGTTACCGGGAATACACTTGTGATCACTTTTTGACAGTAATGACAGTTCGGTCTTACTAAAGAAACTCGTATGCGCGGCAAGAAATGCTACCGGGGCAAAAACACACTAAGCACTTGATACCCAGAGAGAGTTGGGGGCAAAAATCATAGGTAATACTTTTGTCAAGGCAGACAGAATCACAGAACACTCTTAGACAGAAATTCAAAAGAGTCAATAGGCCGGATCCAGTGTCAAGTGGAACCGGGTTCCTGTTGTCGAGGATCACACAGTCAGATAGTTCACGATTTGGCGTAGCCAGGAGTACTTGGATATTGTCAACAGAAGAAGCAAAAGTTATAAAAAGGAGGGAAGACAAGGACAAGCCTTGGAGGCGAAGAAACAGGATTTACCCAAATTCCTCGAGCAGAACAAAGTACCTTATTCAAGAAAGACGCTGGTGCCACGGCAGTTCCTGGTAGTTTCCTCCAGACCCTCGGTTCCTGGATCTTCGATCCAGAGGACGTCTGGAGGGGTCTGCACCACACAGGGCTGAAGCCGGCAGCAGCGACGGTGAATAAAAGGTGCACTCCTTAAAAACAGGAGAGGCTCTTCAGATGGCTATCCAGAACACTACAGCAGTGTGCAGCGATTTCAACCACGAAGAGGATACTCTGGCTGTAGAAGATGAGCTGGTTATCCCCACCAAGCTCAAGGGAAGACGACTCCGGACGAGATCTTCTCTGGTCGTCAAAGGGTAGATAGCTCAGAACTGCAGCAGGGCTTCACCGGGACGGGACAGTTGCAGCATTTGACTTCTTCTCAGCTTCTCTTCGGTTCCTTGTCGTTCCAGTGGCGACTGACTTCCAGCCCAAGAGTCCTGCCTTTTATGTGAAAATCCCCCATTCACACAGCCTGGCTCTCAATCACAGCAGGGGGGTTGTCCAGCCCGGACAACCTCTCCAGCCAATGCACACAAAGTGCGACTTGGGTCTCCAAGGAGACCCTGTGCAGGCGGTTACTAAACCCCTCTCACATTCAGCCCACCTAGACACCCAGACGCCAAAGTAGGGCTTCTGGGCAGAAGCCCACCAAAAGAGTGAACAAAGGAGGCAAACCTGGTTTGCGGTGCAAAGTAAAACACAAGGACTTTAACAAAAAGAAATGGCGAATAAACCCAACCGGAGCCAAAAGAAAAAGCATTTGGTCAAGCAGGTTTATGTTCGAGGCTAATATAATAGCCTAAAACAATACGTTTATATAGAAAGTTAGGGTAGATAGCACTGCCACCAGCCAAGTCTAAATAAAAGAGCGAAACAATCCTCTAGGAGGTACAGATAACAAGGGCTAAGGATTAACTCTTTCCAGTACTCCATGTAAGATGGGGTGTATAGGATCTGTGGTTAAATGACTAATGTTAATGGCAACTTTACCCTTTTCTAGGGGACAGTAGTCAGCCTCAGAAATGGAGTCGGTGGAAAGTCTAAAAGACAATCCTGTGTCACTGCACTGAAAGTGCTGTGTAACACAAAAGAAGGGGGCTACTGAAGTGGTGTACTCCAGAGTCCACAATCACAAAAACAGATAAAATACACATGGCAAAACACAGGTAAGAGTGGAAAGAAAGGGGTACACTCTTAGCAAGTGGAAAAATAAATTCCAGAGATCCAGCAAAGCTGCTGGAGGACTCTCTAGGTAAGGGAAATTAGCACTTCAATGAGAATTCTCCCCAACAAAGACAGCGCCTCGGACTGGCCGGTCCTGGTTGAGTTATGAACCTGCTTGGAGCACGGGTCAGAGGCCTTTGGATTAAGCCATGCCACCAGTCTACTGTGCCTGTCCCTCGTCTTGTTGGAGAAACCGAGGCATATCTCGCACTTTGCCTCCATTCGGTCCGGTGCAGGCAGTGGAGGCATTGCAGATGCTAGTCTTCCACAAACATTCCATAGCCCACATTTGGTGCAGGACCTGAAGTAGGCCGGATGGCCTTCTAGAATCTTTGACGATCTTCGGCCTTGAGGGGCACTAAAATTCACCATCAACGGGTCGCTGCTGTGGGCAGATGGAGAAAGAGCACACGGGCTCCTTTGAAAGAAATAGAACTTTTTACGTCAAAAAAACGTACAAGTAGCTTGGAGAGCAGACTCCCAACACTGAAGTCTGCAGTAAAAACTGAAGATGGCTGCCAGAGTAGGGGCTTAGGGAGAGAACTGTCAGTGGATAGGGGCAGTATGACCCAGAGGACAGCGAATGGTTTAGAGGAGAAATACAGTTTAAGTGAAAGTTAAACTTTTTTCTTTTACCAAAGATTCCCAGCCTGACGGGGAATATTCACCAGCATGTGAATCCATACCAGGCCCCATACTTAGTTACTTTTTATAATCGTGACACAATTCAGAGGCAAGTAAGAACTGTGTAACACTGTTTCAGATCCATATGATAGAAACTACACCAACACAAGTTAAGTTACTCCCAGAACAGGAGAACGGTATTCTCAGTGCTCCAAAGCAGATCTCTGGATTTGGCCTCTTTTCATAAACACCAGTGAAGAACTGTTCTTGTCCGAACGATTCTCCTCACTTGCCCGGTTCTGCACCCCGATGAGGGGACCTTGAGTGGAATATTGCTTCTGGAGGTCCAGCTGAAGTCCACCAAAGTTTCAGTAAGTTTCATTCTTCGGAAGACGATGCACCGCAGGATGGTTGCAGGTCCCAGTTTATTGGTGGTTTGCAGTATGTCGTGCGATGACTCAAATTGCAGGTAGTCTTGGGACGGATTATGCCCACCAGTCCATGGGAGGAACTCGTCCTCTTCAGAGCTTCCCTTTTGATTAGAAAACTGAGTCAGGACAGCAGCACTCACTTCAGCAGGCTTCACCCGTTACTGGAAGGGTCTGTAGGCATTTCTGGTAGTCTGCATCTTTCGTTTGTGGTGGACTGGTCTTCAGGATCCAGGCCATTTATCCCAGAGCCCAACAAATCAGCACTCAAGCAACATTCAGACTTTGGGGGGCTGGCTTTCCTTTGAGGACAGCCAATTTACCAGTTGAAACTGGTACTAGTTAGGCATGCCAGAAGACAAAGGGCTGTGTAATTTCAGACGACTCCCTCATTTCCGGTCTTCACAGACACTCTAGCTTTGGTTGGATTCCCGCCGAACAAATCAAACCAGGACCACCCCCACCCAGGAGGGCATTAGGACCAAAAAAGGACACAAACAAGAAATGGCAAAAAAGAAAAGCCATCATTTTGGGGAAATGATGGACCTTCTGTATATTACCGGGGGCTGTGAACACAGCCCATGGCTAAAAATAACAAGTCAGTATAACGCATCCACTGCCACCAGCCATTCAGGTATGCTGGTCAGTGTAACAAACAAGTTACATGAGCAGTGAGAATGACCAGGTTACTCACTGTAGTGACCACCTTACTCCTAGTCCATAGTCCCCTTTCCTCCATACTTCTGGGACATCTCTCCGTTCTGTGGGACGGTACCGGAGCACTTTTGTAAAAAACATCCACATTTTTTCCAAAAATGTGTCCCTCTCTTTCCTGCGCGGGGCCCGGCACGCGGCCGTAACCCCGCCCACCTTGGCTCCGCCCCGCGCATCGCCCATCAGTCCTTTTCTATCACAGGGTCCAAGATTCATTAGCAATAACAGAGGAACCTTATTAGAGGGGACGGTGGGCAGGCGTATGGAGGAAAGGGGACTATGGACTAGGAGTGAGGTGGTCACTACGGTGAGTAACTTGGTAATACTCCTACGTCCCGTCCCCTTTCCTCCATACTTCTGGGAGATTCCCAAGCACTCCTTACAGGAACTATGGGTGGATGGAAATACCCCTTACTGAAACAGGTTCTTCAGCACAGCCTGGCCGAACTGAGCGTCAGCCCTAGAGCTCATATCGAGGCAGTAATGCTTACAGAAAGCAGATGGGGAGGCCCAAGTAGCCGCTCTAGCAAACCACTCCCAGGGAACATACTTCTGAAAAGCAACCGCAGCTGCCTTGCCTCGCACCCGATGTGCATGGATACCCTTAGGAGGTTTCAGCTTTTGGATGGTGAAAGATTCCGTGATACAGGCAGCAATCCATCTAGAAATGGATGCCTTAGACGTCGGCCTGCCCTGGGGTTTACCGAAGGTCACAAACAGTTGGGAAGAACTCCGAAGCTCGGCAGTTCTGTCCAGCTAGAACTTAAGAGCTCTTCGGACATCCAGGCAGTGTAGAACCCTTTCTGCCTCTGAGGCAGGGTTCGGAAAAAAGACCGGAAGGGAAATCGACTGATTCAGATGGAATTCGGTCACTACCTTTGGTAGGAAAGCTGGGTTCGTCCGAAGGACTACCTTGTCCTTGTGAAAGAGCAAGAAAGGATGCTCCACTGACAATGCCTGGAGCTCACTCACTCTCCTCGCTGACTTAACGGCTACCAGAAAGGAAACTTTCCAGGACACATACTTGGTCAACCGTAGCCATTGGCTCAAAAGGTTTATGGCACAGCGGCGTCAGGACTACATTTAGGTCCCAAGGCGGGTGCGGACTACGAACCGGAGGGTAGAGTCGTGTCAAACCAGCAAAATGTCTCTTCACCGTCGGGTTAGTTTAACGAATAAGAACATCCGTCTGAAGAGAGGTAGGCAGAAATCGCCGAGAGACAAGTCCTGCAGGACAAGACATGAACCCCTGACTCTGCTAGGGAGGAGACAAAGGACAGCACCGTGTCAATCGTCGCCACCCGCGGGTCCAATTCTTTCTCCAAACACCAATGACAGAACCTGAGCCATTTACTCTTGTATTGGGATTTGGTTGAGGGTTTCCAGGCTGCCTGGATAATGCGCATGTTATCCGCAGACAAACCCAAAGGCTCTAGAGCCGTGAACTCAGGCACCATGCCGCCAAGCTGAGCGATTGTGGGGAGGGGTGTCACATCTGCTGTTGCCCTTGGTGAAGAAGATCGGAGTTACTGGTAACCTGATCGACGGACACACCGACAGGTGTTGAAGTTCTGAGAACCAAAACCTGGCCGGCCACCACGGAGCTATCAGTAGAAGAGAACAGTTGACAGACCTCTTCAACTTTCAAATTGCTCGATGAACCAGAGGAAGAGGCGGGAAGGCGTAAGCTCTCATGTTGTACCATGGGATCTCGAGTGCGTCCCCCAGAGAGAAGGCTCCCAGCCCCCCTCTGGAGGCGTACTGAGGAAGCTTCTTGTTTATCGCCGTGGCCAAGAGGTCCACCTCCAGTGTGCCCCAACGCGAGAAAATCCATGATAGGATCTCCGCCTTCAACTCCCACTTGTAGATGACCACTGTTAACCGGCTGAGGGCATCCGCAGTGACATTCAGCCGGCCCGGGATATGCACTGCAAGCAGCCAGACCCCATGAAGCACGGCCCACTCCCAAATCTGGATGGACAGATCCACGAGAGGGGGAGACTTCGTTCCCCCTGGCTTGTTTATGTATTACATTGACACAGCATTGTCCGTTCTTATGCGGACCACTTTGTTGACAATGAGAGGTCTGAACGCCTTGAGCGCCAGAAAAATCGGCAGAAGCTCCAATTGATTTATGTGCAGGAGCTTGTCCTGCGGTGACCATAGGTCTGAGACCTGAAGATCTAACTTCGCACCCCACCCGGAAAGGGAGGAGTCTTTTGTGATCGTCACCATGGGGCTTGGGTCCTGGAACCCGACACCCACTGATAGGTTGCTGAGAGAAGACTACCAGTCCAGGTCCACTCATGGAATCCGGAATCATCATCCGTTTGGAATCCGGGTCCACAGCCTGACGCCAGGAACTCTGAAGAGCCATCTGGGTCCGTCTCATTTTGAGATGAGCAAGAGGAAGAGCCAGCACACAGGAGGCCATGAGGCCCAGAAGCCTCTGGAACCACCAGGCCTACATGCTTTGACTGTGTAAACATCTGACACGTGGTCAACAGATCCACCATTCTGTCCCCGGTCAGATACACTCGGCAGTCTATCGTGTTCCAACGAAAACCCAGGAAAGTCCGGTCCTGTGAGACCGTCATGGAGGATTTCCGCCAGTTCACCGATAGTCCAAGATGGAATAGGAGCTGAAGGAGAGACTAGAGGTTGCCCGCTGCTGCCAACGGGCAAGGGCTGCATAGGAGCCAGTAGTCCAAATAGGGATACACATGGATACCCTGGAGACGAAGATTGGCCGCGATCACCGACATCTTCGTGAAGACACGTGGCGCCGAACTGAGGCCAAAAGGAAGCACCCGAAACTGGAAGTGCTCCTCTCCCAAAGAGAAACGGAGGTATCTCCTGTGTGGGTTCCAAATCAGGATATGCATGTACGCATCCTGAAGATCCACCACGCTGAGCCAATCGCCCGCCTGCAAAGAGGAGCGAATCTGGCCGGGCGTGATCTTCATTTTCTCTTGGGGTAGGGAAAGATTGAACTGGGAAAGGTCTAGGATGGTGCGCAAGCCAGCCTGGTTGGGTTTGGGCACCGTAAACAGCCAGGAGTAGAATCCCTCCCCTCGTTCCCCAAGGGGAACGGGTTCCCCAGCTCTGAGGAGCAGAAGTTTCTGAACCTCTGCCTTGAGGGAGGGTGGGCCCAACAGCTGAAAAGGAGGGGAGAGGGGTGGGGTAGGGGGTAAAGGTAAGCGGAAGCCCGCTCGAGCGACTGACAAGACCCATCTGTCTTCTGTGATGGTCTGCCACGCCTCCCAATGAGACGCAATGCGTCCTCCCACCGGGGTCTCGTGCGAGCGCGGAAAACCCTCATTTGGCAGGTTTATCAGTGGCAGTGCCACCTGAACCTGATGAGGAGGCTGAGGAGCGGGAGAAATGCCGCGTACGCTGTGGTCTACAGCGGTTATTCCCCACAGGAGTATCCACTCTGCTATTTTTGCGGTCGAGGAAGCCCCTAAAACCAGAGGAAGGTCGACCCTGCGACAACGGCCTTTGAGTCTTGAAGGGAGGTTTAACCAGAACAGATAATGATTTGGCCGTCTGGGTGCTGTCTTTGGTTTTGGTGAGCTCTACATCAGTAGAAGAGTGAAAAAGCTCCTTACCATCAAATGGAAGGTCCAGAACCTTGTCTTGCACCTCCTTCGAGAACTTAGTGGCATGTGCACCTCCTTCGAGAACTTAGTGGCATGTAGCCATGCTTGCCGTGAGGTATCAACCCTGGCATCGGAAAGGCCTCCTCTGAAATCCTTCAGCTTCTCGACTGGAATGTGCTTCTCAAACTCCGACAGACCTCTCCACATCCGCAGGTTAGCTCCCGCCAAAATCAATTCTGCATTGGCCTGCCTGAGCTGCAAGGCCGAATTGGCAAAGATTTTCCTCCCTAGGGAGTCCAGGAGCTGGTCCTCCTTTCCCAAGACCTGAGTCGCCGTCGCGGAGGAGGAGGAAGCTGCAGGTCTGGATTGCAACGTGGCCGCAGCCACCACTGTGGAGGAGGGAGGCGGACAAGGCCACTTCTTCCGAGGAATGTAGCCTGTACCTCACGTCAATCTTTTTATTGACAAAAGTCCTTAGTGTGGCTTTTCCCAAACACTTCGGACCTCGGCCAGAACGTCCTTCTGCAAGAACAGGCCGGTACGCTCCAAAGTAGACAAGGTGAACGCCCCAGAAAGCACGCCCTCCTGCGGAGCAGGTGCCTCGGGCACCGGAACATCTAAGAAGCTCATCATGTCCAGTACCCGATCATGGAAAGCTCTGGTAGAGCGGGCAGGTCCTAGTTGTCCTGATCGCCTTGAGGGTCATCTGACAGGTCCGGCTTCTGCTGAGCCGAGTCAGGCACTGCCTTGTCCACTGGGGACAATGGTGGCAGAGGCGGAAGCGCAGGGGAATGCACAACGGGCAAGGGAGGCGCCAGCAGAACCACCGACAGGACAGGTGGAGCCGGAGGCGCGGGTGGACACATCTCCTTAAAAAGCCCCTTGAAATATTCCCTCATGGGGTTGGTGCGCATAAGCGCTTGAAATTTACCGAAAAAGGTGTCCTCAGGAGATTGCTTCGGAACCTGAGGCCTCTCATGAGGTGGACAAATCCAGGGATGCAACGGGGAAAGGGTGCCACACAGGCACTTCCGCCGACGTATCCACATAAATCAAGGGAGCCGCCCCCGCGGACAACGAAATATTGTGCGGAAGAGGCATCCGGGCGTTCCAATCAGAAACTGGCCGGTAAGGATGCGCACAAGGGACCTTCGGTTCACCCGAAGAACCAAACACTACACCAGGGGCCGATGGCGTAGTTGTAGGGATAGTACCTAAAATGGCCCCCGTGGTCGTGGCGGGAACGTGTGCCATTTTGTCCTCATCTGAGGGGAACTGCGGCACTTGAGGAAGTGAAGCAGGGGTCCCCATCGATGGATCAGGGGTCTTAATTTTAGCCTTAACGTAAGGAACCTCAGCAGGGCCGGTACTAAGAGGCCTGGAATGTTTCTGTGACATACCAACCACCAGCTGAGCCTTCGAAGGAAGAGCCTCGGCACTGCCGGTAAAAGAACCTTTCTTCTTTGCCCCCTCAACAGATCTGGTGTCACCACAAGAGCAGGAACGGTGCGCTGTCACCGACGGGGCCTTGCCTGGCCCCTCAGAACTGTTGGTAACCTTAGCCTCTGTACGAGGGACCTCAGACCTAGGCCCGGTAGAAGCCTTATCGGCACGGGCTTCGAACATGCGTTCGGTAACCTCAAGCCCAGCCAAGACCTCGGGGCGTACCCCTGTTTTGTTTTTGAGGGAAGCCGAAAGAACGGCCTCAGAGCAAGCTCCAGTACCCCACTACTCAGTAGAACTGGGTCTACACACAGCCCCCACAGGAGGGGCCTCGGAGTGTACTCTGGTGATCACAGGCCCCTTACGGAGACCCTCAGAGAAAACTCTAGTAAAATTATTAGGCCCGACAGGCACCTCAGGGCGAACCCCGGTAAAAGAGCGATCAACGCCCCTCCCGGCTTGAGGAAAACCCGGGAAGGTATTCCCCCGGTCGGGGTGCTCTGAAAATCAAAGAACTTACCGGGCGTTTTTTCTTCTCGTCTATGAACGCCTGAAAATGCGAAGGAGGAGTCCGTCCGAACACATCCTCCCACCGCTCCAATCAACTTTGAAGAGCCCGGACCGAAAGGGAGTCACAGTAAAAACAGGAGTCCCAACGGTGTTCCGGACCCAAACACTCTAAACAAAGAGGATGGGGATCCGCCCTCGCAAAGCGACAGTGACACGATGAACAGTCTGGAAAATCTAGTTTAAAAGACAGACTAGTAAACAAACGCTAGCGAGAGACAGAGGGAAAATCTTCGAGGATGCAAGTGCATCCGGCCCCGATCGTGCAGAGAAAAGGACTGATGGGCGATGCGTGGGGCGGAGCCAAGGTGGGCGGGGTTACGGCCGCATGCCGGGCCCCGCGCAGGAAAGAGGGACACATTTTTGAAAAAAATGGATGCTTTTTACAAAAGTGCTCCGGTCCCGTCCCACAGGACGGAGCGATGTCCCATAAGTATGGAAGAAAGGGGACGGGACGTAGGAGTAAGGGGATACTATGCAACCCCTCAGCACTCCACATAGAGAAATGTGCTGATCTCAATCGAAAATGTAGAAGGGATAAAATCAAAATAAAGTATCCCTCTACCTGTGGGAAAATGTGTTGCATAAGGAAAATAAAAGAAAATACAAAGGGAAACCTAAAGGGCCTACCAGTAACACTGCACACAAGGTGCTGTATGCTACAAAAGTATATTACAGATGCCTTCGAAAATATGGAGGAAAACGTGACTCCATAAAATAAAGTACACAAGTAATGAACAACGGTTCCCATAAACAGTAAAAAAGTGGGAAAAATCAATGAGTCCAGCAAAAAGTGCTGGGGGTCTCAGGTGGAGATTTGGTATGGAAATTAAAAAAATCTAACAAGCCTCAAAAGTATTGAGAGTCAGGCCTCAGAAGATGCACTCACCAATAGCTATTGGCGAGGGATTATTGGCTCTTGGCGAGTAAAGTAAGACATTTGTGCTGTGTACATTTAGAAAGTCATTTATGCCTCACTAGTAGCATGCAACATGAGATTTCTACCCTTGGTGAGAACTATGGCCTATCCAATCATGAGCCCAAGACTGAATGTCACAAAAAGCATCTCACCTTGAGCCTGATCTGTTCGGGCATGCGTTCCGCCTGGTAAGTTAACACCACAGGGTCACAATATCTGCGTCCCTCTTGTCTCGCATGCTTTCGCAGCTCAAATTCCTAGAAAAAGAAAAAAGGATATAAGCAAAGTCATCTAAAAAATAAGGGTTCCATTAAGAAGACAAGATGCTCACCGTAGCAAGCCTCTTATCCATTTCTGGGCCAGCTTTCTCGACTGCGGTCTTCTGAATAAAACAGCATGCCAACTCGCAGTTGTCTTGAGCAAGTTGTGCTGCTGCCTGCTCCATCATTTCCCGCTGCTGTGGTGAAGCCGCCTGTTTGTGAGAAAAAAACACAGAGGTATAACCATGATAACTTAAGATTTGAACAAATATAATCCTGTCCAAAAATGAAAGCAAATCTACACAAGCTTGCAAAATTATGGGGCAAAGCAAAGAAATACATGCACAGGATTACAGGAAGACAGGGAATTCCAACTAGTTAATACCAGACACTGAAATGTTTGCAGTTCCAATCAGACTTCTCTTGGAGGGCACATGTGATCAGCAACTTCAGAGAATGATGGTTGTGGGTAAGGACTCAAATGAAAAGTGAGCTTTAGACAAGCTGTTATGGGGGTATTCTTCAGCCTTATTTCTAGGGCCCAGATGGGAGAAGAAAGCTTACACTTGAATAACAAATAAAACAAGTACTTGTATGCTTGAAATGTAGAAAATACACTTTAGAATAACCAAGAACAGTTTCCTGCCACTTGTCTAACCCGGAAATGGTTTTGGGACTGAAGCCCAAATGTCACCAGTTCCAGAGACATAACTTTATAAGGTAGATTCATTAAGGGATTGGCAATGTCAGTGGTTATGATTAAGAGTCAAAAAGTTAAAGTCATGGGAGAGTGATTTAGGGACAGGACTTCACACCCATTGTTCGGCTGTGACGGGACTTAGGAAAGCCCACCTTGGGTGAACATGGTTACACTACTTGGGTTTAGACTGAACCACACAAGGGTTTGCTAGAATGGCGAGCAGCCAGGCTAAGGATGGAGCAGAGCTGTAGTGAGATGTAAAGAAACTCATTAACTTAGAAGTTATATATTTTTTTTAAACATTTTAATTTTAATACATACACTAAGGCACACTGTTACGCAAGCCAAGTAAGCACTATAGCAGTAAAACAGATAAACCCTTGAAATATTTGGATAATAAACCACAGTTGTAGTTACCTTAGAATAGCTTTTCCAGTAACAACTTGCGTTAAGACCATCCAAAACGTATGAAACTTTGACACTATTATAACTTTTAGTAACTTTCTCCCAGCCAGTCTTAAAGAGTTCAGCCCCATTTTAGGAGAGACTCACAACATTCAGAGGGGAAACTGGGCTACCACTGACTAGGAGTTGGGCAGAAAAGGCATGAACCAGAGTACAAGGTTCAAATTGGCAGACTCCAACAGGATCTCTTCTGAGTTTTGCAGGCAAGTAAAAGTTAGCTTCCACAAGTCAAAGAAATAAGGAGCTTTCCTTGAAGAGTCGGCCCAAGGACCAATGTTCTAAGGCAGGATTAGAGTACACTGGGTTGTCCACCCCAATGAAACTTTATGGAGCCCTGGAGGGGTGTAAGATACAGGCTATCTACAGCCCCAGGACCACAGGAAAGACAAGCAGAATCCAGGTAATATTTACCAGGAGCAGGAGAGTACCTTCAGTGGAAGAAACAGTTGCTGCAGGATGGTTCCAGCAAAGGATCTTCGCAGTTCTGGCTGGTTGGCACCTTTTTCAGGCTTGGGTGAAGGACGATAGTCACGGTGTTCGACTTCTCCCTTTCTATGTCCTCATCTCTGGTAAAGGGACTTTCGGGAGCTGGCTTGAGTCACTGCCGGCTTAGGAAGATACCCACAAAGTTCCAGCTGAAACTGTGCTTCAGGAGACTATGCACAGCGATGCAGCACAGGTACCAGAGTATCAGTAAATTTCAGGCCGTGGAGGTCGCAGTTATTCTAGGGATGCCACAAAGTGTAGTTTGACTAGGGACTGGTTAGGGAGGAGGTCGCTGTGTTCGGATATTCCAACAACTTCTAAGCGACAGGGAAGAGCAGCGGTTACTCAGCAGGCTCTGGCAGTCACTGGCAGCGTTATTCTGAATATTCTGTTCCAGCTGAATGACCTCAGAATGTATCCAGGAACACCAGTGGAGTCCACCAATCATGACGCATTAACCATTCAAACCAGGAGGCTGGTGGTTGTTCAATGGGGACAGCCAGCCTTTCAGTCTGAACTGGTTTCAGTCAGCACACTGCAGGGCAAAGTACAGGGGACTTTAGATTGCCCCCAAACTTCCTGTCCTGCCAGTCACTGAGACCCTATGCATGCATTCCTTAGGAAGCTCAGCGAAGAAAAGGGACCAGAGAATCCTCCCCCACCCAGAAAGGTAGAAGACATCAGAAAGGACAAGTCACTGTTCAGGTCTTAAAACAGTACAGCCACCATTTTGGACAAATGGTGACCCTTATGTCCCCTACCGCAGCTGCGAAGACAGCCTGCGACAAAAGTTTACAGACAGGCATGGAAAAAGGTGCACTGCCATCAGCCTGAACAGAGCTTGTCACACTAACTAAAAAGTTACTGGAGAGTTGAGGAAAGGGATATATAGGATCCCTTTAGCACTCCACATAAAGGTCGGGTGTGCAAGTATCCCCCCGCCTTGGGAACCAAGTTAACCAAGGGAAAATAAAGAAACACTAAAGTGGAAGCTCTGGGGCACCCAGCAACACTACACAAAAAGTGCAGTGTGCCCTTTGTAGTCAAATTTAGATGCCAGAAAAGTTGGAGGAAAGCATGACTCCAACAAGTAAAAAGTGTTCCCAAAAGCAGAGTTTTAGGCAGAATCCTGTGCAGTGCCCCTAGGGACCACTACACACAAGACAAGGAACAAGTTACTTACCTGTAACTGTTGTTCTCCAGCATGGGTCTGGCATGGATTCACATGCTCATGAATATTCCCCGTCGTCAGGCGGGGAATCCTCGGAAAAGAAAAAACCAGTATCAGTTTCGTTTCTGATCTGTCTTTCGTAGTAGTAACCAATCACTGATCTCTGCGTCATACTGACCACAGCCAATGACTGCCCTCTACCTAAGCCCCGCCTCTGGCAGCCATCTTCAGATTTGGTAGCACGTGAAGTGGCAGTATGACCAAGTGAAGAGCCGCAGAGGGGTAGGCGGGAGGGTTCGCATGTGAATCCATGCCAGACCCATGCTGGAGAACAACAGTTACAGGTAAGTAACTTGTTCCTTCTCCAGCATGAGGTCTGGCATGGATTCACATGCTCATGAATAAAGAATACATAGCAGTACACACATGCACAACCACGGGAGGTGGCAAAGGCTCAACATTAAGCATTACATCAAACTCAACATTAAGCAAATCTTACCTCCTCACCAGGCTCACCTTAGGCGAACAGGTTGCGCAGCACTGCTTGGCCAACCCTGGACTCCTCCCTGGAATCCCGATCGACGCAGTAGAATTTCGTGAAGGTGTGCGTCGACCTCCACGTAGCAGCCCTGCAGATGTCCAGCAAGGGCACACCAGATAGGAACGCCGTGGTAGCTGCGATCGCTCTGGTGGAATGGGCTCTCGGACGGCCAGGCAGCGGTCGGTTTGCCAACCGATGACAGTACATGATACAGCCGGAGAGCCATCTGGAAATGGAAGCCTTCGAGAGAGCCTTCCCCTGTTTGACAGGTCCAAAGTTCACAAAGAGTTGTGACGTCTTCCGAAAACACTTTGTGCGGTCCACGTAGAACTTCAGCGCTCTAGCCATATCCAGCGAGTGCAAAGTCCTTTCAGCCGGCGACGAAGGCGACGGGAAGAAAACAGGCAACACCAAGGGTTTGTTGAGGTGGAAGTCCGACGGCACCTTGGGCATGAAGGAGGGGTGCGTCCTGAGCACTACCCTCATGTCGTGAAAAGTCAAGTACGGGGCCTTGCAGGAAAGGGCCTGGATCTCTCCCACCCGTCGTGCGGAGGTGATGGCCACAAGAAACGCTGTTTTCCATGACAAGAACTTCAACGGAGCCGAGTGAAGAGGCTCGAACGGAGGTCCCATGAGCTTGGTCAGCACCACGTTGAGCTCCCACGCCGGGGCCGGAGCCTTCACCGGCGGGAACGATCTGAACAGTCCCTTCATGAACTCTTTCACCAGACGATGAGACCACAAAGACGTCCGCCCCTTGGTCCTGGTGTATCGGGAGATCGCAGCAAGATGAATCTTGATGGACGCGTGCGCCAGTCCAGCTTGGGCCAGCGTCAATAGGTACGGCAGTACTTGGGGAGCTGTAATCCGTAGAGGGTTAATATTCTGTGCGTGGCACCAGACAGAGAACCTCTTCCATTTGTGTCCGTAGCATTTAAGAGTTGAGGACGCCCTGGCCTTTGCAAGAACCTCTCTGCAGTCGGCCGGTATGTCGTATCCTCCAAACTTTAACGCTGCAGGAGCCAGGCCTGCAAGCTCAGCGACTTCGGGTCGTGATGGAGGATGGCGCCTCCTTCCCTGGAGAGAAGATCCGCGTCCACTGGCAGCTTCATTGACGGGGACGCTGACAAGTCCAGAAGGTCCGGGAACCATATCTGCCTCGGCCACGCAGGTGCGACGAGGATCATCCTGCACCGTGACCTCTTGAGCTGGTTGATGAGCCGGATCAGCAATGGCAATGGAGGGAACGCGTATAGAAATAGGCCCTCCCAGGGGAACGAGAAAGCATCGCCCATGCTCCTCGGCTGGGGAAACCTGCTGGCGAACCTCCGGCACTTGGAGTTCGTCGCCGTCGCGAACAGATCGATCTGGGGTGTGCCCCACCGTCGGAAGAGGCAGTCCACTAGATCCTGCCGTAGTTCCCACTCGTGGCACGAGCGCAGCTCCCTGCTGAGTGAGTCGGCGATGGTGTTTTTTTTATCCCTGCCAGATGAAACGGCACCAGAAACATCCCCTGGGCGATGGCCCAATGCCACAGATCCTGCGCCTCCATGGACAGGGCTGGGGACCTCGTTCTGCCCCGTTTCCTGATGTGGAACATGGTGGTGGTGTTGTCGGTGAAGATCCTCACCACCTTGCCCTTGAGGGACGGAAGAAAGGACCTGAGGGCCCAAAACACTGCACGGCGCTCCAGGACGTTGATATGGAGGGACTTTTCAGTCGGGAGCCAAAGGCTTCTCGCGTGCAGATTTCCGGTGTGCGCTCCCCACCCTTCCAGGGAGGCATCCGTGTTCACTGTCTCCTGGTGGCCGGGGGTCTGGAAGTCCATGCCCGCCGTCAGATGCGCGCGGGTGCCCCACCACCGGATCGCTCGTCGTAAACTCTCGTCGAGTGTGATCCTCTCCTCGAAGCTGCCCGTCGTCTGGATCCAGCGCGCGTCCAAGAACTCCTGCAACGGGCACATCCGGAGCCTGCACAGGCGGATGAGTTAAATTCAAGAAGACATCATTCCGAGGAGGGACTTGATGGACCTCACTCTGGCCGCGTCCGCGACCAGCATCCGCTGCACCTTGCCCAAGATGGCCCTCGTCCTTTCCTCCGACGGAGAGGCCAGAAGCGACACTGTCGAGCTTCGCTCCCAGAAACAGTGCGTCTTGCGCGGGCACCAGGTGGGACTTGGGTAGTTTATGGAGAATCCCAGGTCCGTGAGAAGTTGGACGGTCCTTGCTGTGTGCTCCACGGCGAGCTCCTTCGTCTTCGCTCAGATGAGCCAGTCGTCCAGGTAGGGGTAGACGTGGATCCCCTCTCGGCGCAACTGCGCCGCCACCGGTGCGAGGCACTTGGTGAACACCCTGGGTGCCGACCTCAGTCCGAAGGGAAGGGCTCTGAACTGGTAGTGAAGCCCTTGGACCAAGGACCTGAGAAACTTTCGGTGTCCCTTTAGGATGGGAATATGGAAGTAGGCATCCTCCAAATCCAACAATGACAGGAAATCGCCCTCCTCCAGCTGACCCAGGACGTATTGGAGGGTGACCATCCGGAACTTCTGTGCCTTGATGAATTTGTTCAGCCGTCGTAGGTCCAGGATGGGACGCCATCCACCCGTCTTCTTCTTCACGAGGAAGTATCTTAAGTAAACTCCGGAGCCCCGAAGCCTCTTTGGGACGAGCTCGATGGCGCCCTTCTTGAGCATCGCCTTTACCTCTAAGAGAAGTTGAGGGACGTGATGTTCTTTCCTGGCCACAGGGGGGACGCGCGGGCACCTCTTTAGAAACTCGAGCGCGTGACCCTGAGCTAGGGCGCCCAGCACCCAACGGTCGGTGGAGATGCACTCCCACACGCTGACGAAGCTCGCCAGCCGGCCTCCCACTGGGGTGCTTCGGTGGGGGCCCAAACCCACGGCCGGTTCAGTCCTGCTTCGACAAGGCTTTGCCGCCTTGTCCTCCTTGGCGACGACGGCGGGGTCCGCCCGACTTGCCTCGTCCCCTGTAAGCTTCCTGCGACGACGAACGGGCCGCTTGATGGTAGGTGGAAAATCCGCCGGCGGAACCTTTGGAGGCACCCTGTTTGCCTCCGCCGCTCCGAAAGGGTGGCCGCCGTTGCTGGAGAACCCCAAGAGCCCGGGCCGTCTCCGTGTCTGCCTTGATGGGAATCGTCCACTGTTTTCCCAAACAGGTTGTTTCCGTCGAACGGCATGTCCAAGACTCTGGTCTGCACGTCCTGACGGAAGTCAGTAGCCTTGAGCCATCCACGCCGCCTAAGGCACACGCCGTTGCCCAACTGGCGAAATCCAGTGTCAGCGATGTCCGTCGCAATCGTAATGGCGTGGTCCGACGCCATCCTCTCCTTCCTGCAAGATCTCTAGGGCTTCCGCTCTCTTGTCATACGGTAGGAAGTCCAGCAGGGGGGCCAGTTTGTACCACAACTCCCTGCCGTAGCGGGCTACGATAGCCAAGGCGTTGGCCGCCTTAATCGTCGTCGCTGCAGACGAGACGACTCTGCGTCCCATCGTATCTAATTTCTTTCCCTCGCCGTCCGGCGGGGAGGTCGACGTAGAGGCCGCCCCCCCCCCGCTTTCTTCCTGGCCGCCGCGGAGACGACCGAGTCCGGGGTCGGCTGTGCCCGAAGGCACAAGGGGGCCGCGTCCGGGACCCGGTACTTCTTCTCGTACCGATCCCTTCTAGCCGGCGTCGTGGATGGGTTCTTGAGGGGGGCGAGGCCCTCATCCCAAATATCGTCCAGTAGAGGTACAGAGAGGACCGTCTTCCTCTTGGCCTCGCGCCGTTGATAAAGGAAACCTTCCTTCTTCTCTTCCGGGCAGAGCTGGAAAAGCTTGGATGCCCTGGCGATCATGGAGTGAAATGATCCAATCTCGTTGGGTGGGGAAGCCCGGGTGGGAGGTGACGACGGCAGATCCTCGTCGTAAACCTCGTCGTCCGTACCCGTCGCGGCCGTGTCAGTCCCCGTATCATCCCCACGAGTCGTGGACGGGGAGGAGGGCTGAACAGGGCGCGATGGCTGAAAAGGAGGTGGAGGATGAATCCTTCTCTTAGGGGGGAGGGCTCCCAGAAGGGCCTGGCTCCGGGTCCCGCGTCGGGAGCGGTTCCTCCGCTGGTGGTAACAGCAGTCTCGTCCTTATCTCCGAGCATAAGGACTGTATAGCCAACAAAATGGCCGCCGAGTTGTCTTGCGGTGCTGGTCGAGGGGAGTCCGACGGGCGGTCAGGGGCCCCGTCGGCACCCTCGACGTTATCGTCGTCTCCTCCGTCGGGATCCCTCCCGACGGGCTGGTCTTCCACGCCAACGCCGTGGCTTAAGACCTCGATCAGCTCTTCCTCAGAGGTTGAAGCCGAATCCACGACGACCTCCTGCCCCCCCCTTTTTCTTCTCCGTCGGAGGTTTCACGGGGGTCCTGTCGATGGGCATAAAAGAGGACTCCCTCCGCGGTGGCAGAGAGACTCTGAGCCCCGAGGTCACCACCACTGGTGTAGCCTCCACAGGCTGAGCCAGGGCCGCCGCGACTGTCTCGATAGAGGCCTTGGCCGGATGGATTAAGGCTTTCACCACCTTAGGTGCGCTCACTGCCTTCTCCTTGGGGGGAGGGACACTGCCTCGCTCTCCCTCCGATGGGGCCTTCAAGCTCGACCGGGGCCTCTCCAGGAGCTTCGCCGGGTGCTCGGCCTTCCTCTTACCCGAACCAGAGCGTTGGCTCGTGGTTGATGGTGCCGGGGAGGATGCGCCCTGCCTGGTGCCCGTAGAGCCTGACCGTTCGGCGCTCCCGGTGCCAGCGGACTCGCGGTGCTTGGCCTTGTGTTGGACCCCCGTCGCCGGGGCGTCCTCAAAGGTCTTAGAAGACCGCTCGGATTTCTTCTTCTTCTTCTCGCCTGACGGACTCTTCCCTTCCAGCCAGTTGGCGAGACGTTGATGGCGGTCCTTCATGGTCCGCTCCGACATATTGCTGCAAAACGCACAGTCCTTCTCCACGTGCGTCTTGTCCTCATGTAGGCAGTAAAGACAAAAGGAGTGTTCGTCCTCCTTAAAGACATTCTGAAGCTGGCATCCAGGGCAGACCCTGAACAGCTTTCCGGGCGTCGAGCTTCCCTTCTCCTGGGCCATGTCCGAGATGGGCCTGAGAAACTTCTTGAGTCCTCCAAAAGCGTGGCTCGACGAAATCTTCACCCTTGAGGGGTGTAGACTAATCTGACACGGGTCCCCGTTGATCGGATGAAGAAACGGTGGAGCTTGAGGCTCTTTTTGACCGGAAAATCGAAGTTTTTGAGAACAAACGTGAAAAATAGCTCTAACGCTCGAGAGCAATAGCACGAGGATCCCAACACTTGAACCTGCGGTAAAAATCTGAACATGGCTGCCAGAGGCGGGGCTTAGGTAGAGGGCAGTCATTGGCTGTGGTCAGTATGACGCAGAGATCAGTGATTGGTTACTACTATGAAAGGCAGATCAGAAACGAAACTGACACTGGTTTTTTCTTTACCGAGGATTCCCAGCCTGACGACAGGGAATATTCATGAGCATGTAAATCCATGCCAGACCCCATGCTGGAGAAGTGGTAATACAAGTTCACCTTTGTGTACTACACTGTTAACGTGGTAGCAGTAGCGGAGCAGCCAGACTCATCTCAAGAGCAAATGAGCAGTAGTAGAAATTACACACAGGATCACAATTACTAGGACTAAAGCAAACACTGACTCAAGGTTTTTGGTTGAAAAGTAAAAGTACATTTATTTCTAGACCATCTGTTCATAAAACACTTCACTCTAAATTAAAACCACACGTAAAATACACTACACACAACCAATTCTCTTTGTGCAGAGCAAATCAAGGTAAGTACCTTATGATTTGACAGACCGGTGTTGTGAAACAAAAGAAAGTTACCAGGAATATATATGCGATCACTTTTTGACAGTAATGACATTTTGGTCTTACTAAAGACAGGCGTATCCGCAGAAAGAAATGTTACCGGGGTAAAAGACACTTAGCACCTGAGTTAACAAAGAGTTGGGGGGCAAAAATCATAGGCAATACTTTTGTCAAGGCAGACAATCAGAGAACACTTGCTGATCGGAAAATAAAAGTCAATAGGCCTGCGCCAGTGTCAAGTGGAACCGGGTTCCTTTAGTCGAGGATCACACAGTCAGACAGTTCAAGATTCAATGTTGCCAGGAGTACTTGGATATTGTCAACAGAGGAAGCAAAAGTTGTAAGAGGGAAGGAAGACAAGGGCAAGCCTTTGCTGAGGAGACAAGGGTTCACCATAGTTCCTCAAAGCTGGACACAGTACTTTATTCTTTGAAGAAGCTGGTGCCACGGCAGTTGTTCCTGGTAGTTTTCCGCAGACTCACCGTTCCTGGAGCTTCAGTCGTGGGGACAAGAAGGACGTGTGGAGTGAGCTTCACTACCCAGGGATGAAGCCAGGGGCAGCGACAGTGCATAAAAAGGCACGCTCCTTTAAAACGGGAGATGCTCTTCAGATGGCTATCCGGACCACTACAGCAGGGTGCAGAGATTACAACCACAAAGAGGATCCTCTGGCTGGGGAAGATGAGCTGGTTCACCCCACCAGGCTCAAGGGAAGAAGACCCCAGACTGGATCTCCCCTGGTCGTTGAAGGGTAGATAGCTCAGGACTGCAGCAGGGCTTCATCGTGACTCTGGGTTGCAGCAGCCGTCTTCTCTGCTTTTCTTCGGTTCGTTGCAGTTCCAGTGGTAACCGACTTCCAGCCCAAGAGTCCTGCCTCTTATGCAAAAAATCCCCCAGTCAATCACACAGCAGGGGAGTTGTCCGGCCCGGGCAACCCCTCCAGCCAATGGACGCAAAGTGCAACTTGGGTTTCCTAGGAGACCCTGTGCAGGGGGTAACTACACCCCTCCCTCACATTCAGCCCAGCTAGGGGCCAAGAGGCCGGCTTCTTTGCAGAAGCCCGCCAAAAGACGGTGAACAAAGAAGGCAAACCTGGTTTGCCGCACAAAGTAAAACACAAGAAGGACTTTAACAAAAAGAAATGGCGAATAAACCCGACCAGAACCAAAAGGAGCATTTGGTCAAGCGGGTTTATGTTTGAAACGAATATAATAGCATGGAACAGTACCACGTACATATAGTATAATCGCGGTAGAAAAGTTAGGGTAGATACCACTGCCACCAGCCAAGTCTAAATGTTAAAGAGCAAAACAAAGCTCAGAGAAGCAGACAAAAAGGGATAGGAATTAACCCATTCCAGTACTCCATGTAAGATGGGGTGTACTGGGTCTGTAGTTTTAAATGGCTACATAAAGTAAATTGCAACTTTACCTGTTTCTGGGGGACAGTAGTCAGCCCCAGAAAAATGGAGTCAGAGGGAAGCCTCAAAGACAACCCTGTGTCACTGCCCTGAAGGTGCTGTGTAACACAAAAGGGGGGCTCATGGAGTAGGCGAGGCTCCAGTGCCCAAGATCACACAAAGTAAAAGCACGCACAGCAAACTTAAGAGTGGGAAAAAGGCTCACTCTTACCAGGTGAAAAAAATAAACCCTAGGAATCCAGCAAAGCTGCTGAGGGACTCATTAGGTAAGGGAAATCAGCCATTTATGAGAATTCTCCCCAACATACACACCCTGGAATTTCAACTGAGGTGTCCCCCCCACCCCCCTCATACCACCTGTGGCCCAGCAGGAAAACCACGTCCCGCAGCTGCTGCTGGAGGTGCAGGCCATGCTGAAGAATGGCGCGATAGAGCTCGTCCCAAAGAGCCTCTGGGGTGTAGATTAGTTACTTCCTCGTGAAAAAGACAACCGGCGGCTGGAGGCCCATCCTAGACCTCAGTCCAAACCTTTAAGGCACCTGATAGTCTAGGTAGGCAGGATGCGAGGGAGGGATCTTCGGACCCGTGCCATGGGTTCCCTTGGTAACCCAAGTTGCACTCTTGTCTGATTGGCTAAGGGGACAGGCCTTGCCAGGCCAGCCACCCTGCTGTGTGATTGACAGCCAGGTTGTATGAATGGGCGAAAACTGCATAATAAAGCAGGTCTCTGGGACTGGAAAGACAGTCGCCACTGGAACGAAAGAACCAACGAGGAACTGGAAGAAGAGGACCCCTACCACGACTGAACCGCCTGCTGCAGATCCGAATCGACAGAATCTGACGACAGAAGATCCTTCAGGAAACCTCTTCCCTTGAGCTGGTGGGACCAACCAGTTCGCCCAAACTACAAGCCAGGACCCCTCCTCTGGTCGAATTCGTTGTACAGAGCTAAAGTGGGCCGGATAGCCAGGAAGCTCGGACCCTGCTTGGGTTTTAAGGCGCTCACCTTTTATTTGTCGTTTTGCTCTGCTGCTGGGTTCTTCCCTGGGTGGCGCAGGACCCTCCAGTCTTCCTACTTTGTGTCAGTCCGACAGTCACTTCAGGAACCACCAGGAACGTCCGCCTCAGCTACAGCTCCCTCTCTGTGCAAATCCAGATGTCTGTTTCGTTCAGCCACGGTGAAAGTGTTTGAAATTTTTCTCCAATCCGAGGGCTTGTCCTTCTCTTCGAACTAACTTTTCTACCAACCAACCTTGTCTGGAATCTGTGCCACAAACTTCACCGCAAACTACCCTGAACTGTGTGATCTTGAGCAAAAGACTTTTGACCCATTGACTTTGGCCCTAAGCCTTTTCTAGCTGATCTCCTCACTGTAGTTTCTCTTGTTCAATTGCCCTGAGTACTCAACTGTTGGTTTTGCCTAATTTCTAATAACTTTGTCTTTCCCTCCCTTTTAAATTGCTGGAGTGCCATTTTGCGAGCTTAACTTGTCTGGAATTTAAGGGAAGTGGTGTGGTGTATTTATGATTGTGA
Source organism: Ambystoma mexicanum (assembly GCF_040938575.1). Taxonomy (NCBI): domain Eukaryota; kingdom Metazoa; phylum Chordata; class Amphibia; order Caudata; family Ambystomatidae; genus Ambystoma; species Ambystoma mexicanum. The sequence goes on from NC_090921.1 coordinate 992,340,807, forward strand.
TTTTTAACTTGCTTAGAATAGTGAAATGTTATACATCTCTTGAGTAAATAAATATATATCCTTTTAGCTCGAAACCTTGAGTCAGTGTTTGCCTGAATAATAGTAATTGCTGTCCTTTGTGTAACTACTTGTACTGCTCACTTACTCTTGAGAAGTCTGGCTGCTCCACTACTGCTGCCACTATAACTGTAGTACAGGCTTGTACCAAAGGTGAAATTGTACTGTCACTTGTAGTCTTAATTGTGTGCAGTGTTCCCAAAGGGTACTGCATATAATTCTGCCCAACAGTGTCCGTGGGCGTCCATCACCCAGCGGTCAGTGGAGATAGTCTTCCACACGCTGACGAAGCTCGCCAGGTGGCCTCCCAACGGGGTGCAGGGACCAGACGCCACAGCCGGTTCAATCCTCCTTGGACATAGAAGGGCTGCCTTGGGGACCCTGGCGACGACAACGTCGTCCTCAAGATTTGGCACAGCCTGTTTTCCTGGGCAGAAGAGTGGGAGGGTTGACAGCAAGATGAGGCACCTCCACTGAAACCTTTGGAGGATCCTTGGGATTTTCTGCCCGAGGTCCGAAAGGACGGTCCTCGCATGCCCAAGGCATGAGCCGTCTCCGTCTTGATGCCTTGAACAGACTAATCCGTGGCCTTCCCGAACAAATTGTCCCCGAAGGGCATGTTCAACACCCTCGACTGAACGTCTTGACGAAAATTGGTGGCCCTAAGCCAGCCCCGTCTAAGGCAAACGCTGTTGTCCATTTGGCGGTACCTGTGTCGGCGAGGTCTGTGGCCACCGTAATGGCGTGGTCCGACGCCACCTCGCCTTCCCGCAGAATCGCCAAAGCTTTCGACCGTTTGTCAGGAAGGAAGTCCAGAATGGGAGCGATCTTGAACAACATCTCCCAGTCGTAGCATGCCACAATGGCGAAAATGTTGCCGGCCTTGATGGTCGTTGCTGCCGGGGACGGTTTCGGGGAAATGACTGGCATCATCTTCCCCAGTGTCTTCACTATGGGCTGAAAAGAGGACTCCCTCCTGTCAGGCAGAGATACCCTTGCATCCTGCAGATCCGCCACGGCGGCCTTCGCGAGGGACACCACCACCCCTTCGATGGAAGGCTGGGCCTTTGTCAGATGTACCTGGGCCTTCATGGACAGGACCCTGGTCGACCCTACTACCTTCTTCTTGGGGCGGGGGGCCAGGAGGTTCAGCGCCCTGCACCCCCTTGGGTCTTCTCCGGCAGGCCGATCTTTGGCTTCTCCTTGGAGTTTGCCCGGATGGTCCGACTTCCTCTTTGACGAAGATCCCAAGCGTTGGCTTGTGATCGAAGCCGCTGGAGACACTGTACTCGCCCTGGCTGCCAAGGAGCCCGTCGCAACGGCGCTCCCGGTGAGAGTGGACTTGCGGTGCTTAGCCTTTCGTTGGGCCCCTGAGAGAGGAGTGCCCTGAAAGTTCTTAGAAGACTGCTCAGCTTTCTTGGAAGCAGGGGCGACATGCTGCTGGGACCCACCCAGAGCAGGGGCCTTGACCTGTATCCATGCCGTGAGCTGCCTATGCCGATCCTTCAGCATGCCAGGCACCATATCCTGACAAAACGTACAGTCTTCCTCCACGTTCGTTGGTTCCGGGTACAGGCAGTAGAGGCACTGGGAATGCTCGTCTGAGAAGACATTCCGACAGCCGCAGTAGGAACAAATCTTGAAAAGGGGGCTGCATCCTTCTCCTCTGACATGTCCACGCTGCGACGGCCATGAAGAAACTTCTGGCATCCTCCACGAAGAAAATTCGACGAAATTCACCCTTGAGGGGCGCTGGAGAAACCGAAAAACAGGTCCCCGTTAAACAGAATGTAGATCGATGGAGCACAAGGCTCGATTGACCAAAAAAATTGAGTAAAACTCTCCAAAAAGTGAAAAAACGCAGTAGAAGGTCGCAAGCTAAGCACGAGGACTCCCAACACTTGATCGTTCTGTAAAAATCTGAATATCGCTGCCAGAGGACGGGCTGAGATAGAGGGCAGTCATTGGCTGCGGGCAGTATGACCCAAATACCAGCGATTGGTTGTTAGGAGAAAGACAGTTCAGAAATGAAATAAACAGAGTTTTTCTTTACTGAGGATTCCCAGCCTGACAGGGAATATTCATGAGGGTCTGTATCCATGCCAGACCCCATGCTGGAGAATAAACACTTACATTCAAGGTATCTTTATTAAACAGTTATTTATTAATTTAACAGTCAGTTGTATAAGCCTTCTGTATAAGGGAGCAAAATATGTAACAATAATATACTTCAAAAATACACAGTTTAAAACTTTTTTATTGACATTTATATTCAAATACTGACAATGGCAAAGTAAACCAAGACAATTGACCCCCAACCGCCTCCCTCCACAGCCCCTCCCTTCTTCCTTCCGATCCGTGCACAGGGGGTGATTAGCTCACATAGGTACACCAAGTGTTTCAGTTTATCAAGCACTTCTCTCCACCCTGAGGGTTGTTACACCTCACATTAGCATAGACAGTCGAATAGTAGACTGATGGGGAGGTTCATTCACACATTTTTCTATTATGCCTTGAATTTATCTCAGCGGTGCATGATACCAGGGCCATTGATGGGGAGAAGTAGTTAATACGATCCTCTCAGGCTCTAATCCTGTGTAGTGGGGTATGTCCTGGCCTCTTCTCTCTCGGACATATACACTCGAAACAGAGTCCAATAGTCCTTGGGTCTGCCACTGGGTGGGAGTGTCAGGTTGCATTGTGTCTCTCGTACCTCGCCCTTTGCCATTTCTGAAAACTGGGGGCTCTATGCGCTCCCCAGGCTCTTGCAATGAGTGACCTCGCAACAACCAATGCCATTCCCATGAGTTGTTTCTCACCCCGGATTCCGAATTCCACCATGGATGGCAACCAGACCTCAGTGGATTGAGATACCAGAGCATTCAGCATAGTGGATACTGCTCCCGCGATCTTACCCCATAGTGCTTGAATCTGGGGATACAGCCATGCAAAGTGATAAAAATCTGCTGGGGACTGACCACATTGTTTGCAATTCGTGTCAGGGTATAGCTTATTCAGGCGAAGGGTTGAGTAATATGGCATTTATTACTTACCGTAAAAGTATTTCTGATGATTGTATCTGCTTAGATTCACATGATGTGCATATGGTCCAACATCCAGTGGTAACCATAGAGTATTGCATCTGGTCTTTCGAGAATCGAAAGGGGACGTTGACATGGGCGTGCCTGTAACACTAGCCCTACGTGAGGTGTAGTGTACCCAAGATCCCTCACGTGTCGAGGTCCCTACGTTTGTATTTTTTCAACTGAAGGGGAGCCTTATAACTATTGTGAAGGAGTACAGAAAAGAGAAAGTGGTAAGACGTCTATGTTCCTTCCATCCGAGCGGGGAAGGAAGTATGGGCGCATGCAAATCTAAGCAGATACAATTATCAGAAATGCTTTTACGATAAGTAATGCAGGTCTTCTGATGTTTGTTAATCTGCTTAGAATCACATGCTGTGCATAGACTAGCAAGCAGTAACCGGAGTTGGAGGTGGGTTGTGAGAAAGAACAGTAGTGAAAAGGTGTCTTAGTACTGCCTGTCCCACCTGAGAATCAGACCTAGAATGAGTGTCTAGGCAACAGTGTTTTGTAAAGGTGTGTACAGAACTCCAGGTTGCCGCTTTGCAAACGGACTCAAGGGGAACATTTGCAATGAATGCCATGGACGCCCCAGTGCCTCGAGTGGAATGTGCTCTAGGCTTGAAGGGCAGCTCTCTTAGCAAGAGTGTAATGCATTTGACAATCCACCTAGAAATAGTGGATTTGGAGACTGCGTCTCCTCTTCCTGCTGCCACCAAAATGAAAAACTGATTAGTTTTTCTAAGTGGTCGAGTTCTTTCCATGTAGAACATGACAGCTCTGCGTACATCCAGTGTGTGCAGGGTTCTTTCTCCCAGGCTTGAAGGATTTTGAAAGGACGTTGGTAGTTCCATCGACTGGTTCACATGAACCTTGGAAATGAATTTGGGTGCAAACCTAGGGTGAGCGCAGAACCACCTTATCTTTGTGAACTGTTACAAAGGGATCTATGATCAGAGTGCTTGTAGTTCACTTACCCTCCTATTGGAGGTAATAGCTATCTAAAAAGCAGTCTTATAGGTGAGGTCTTTAAGATTTGCCTTGTGCATGGGCTCAAAAGGAGCCTCCATAAGCCTGGTCAACACCACGTTTATGTCCCACCTGGGAGCTGGGTTAGAAATGAGAGGGTGAATTCACTGCACTCCCCCTCCATGAAAGCTTTAATAACTGGTATCTTCCACCATGACTTTGTTGTGATGTGGCTGAAAGCGCAGTTAGGTGCACCTTTATGGAGACCAGGCTTGATTCAAGTAAATGAGTTGGGTATAAAACAATGTGTGTGGGAGAGCAGTTAATCAGGTTAAGGCTCTGAGTTGCACCAGATGACAAACTGTTTCCATTTACTGGAATAGCAGTACCTGGTGTTAGGTTTTCTTGCCTCCCTGAGAATGTCCATACATCTTTGAGGGAGTTGCAGATGTCCAAACTATGACCTCAAGAGCCAGGCCACTAAGTTCAATGTCTGCAGGCATGGGTGAAGCATCTCCCCCGTGTCTTGAGAACATGTTGTATGGGCAAGGCAGTTTGACTGGAGGAGACAGGGACATCGCCATCAGATGAGGGAACCAGGGTTGGCGGGCCCACATGGGGGCCACCAGTATCATCGTGACTGGTTCCTGGTGCATCTTGTGCACAATCTTGTTGAGAAGGGTAGTTGGAGAGAGGTGGGGGGGGCTGGGGGGGGGGAGGGGGAGCGTAGACAAATTTCTCTGACCATGTTATCCAGAGTCCTTTCCCCTTGGAATGGTTCTGGGGGTACCTGGATGCGTAATCTTGTCATTGAGCGTTCTCCACAGTTGCAAACAGATCTCTCTGGGAAGCCCCATTCTGCGAAAACGTTGGAGACAATGTCTCTGTGTAATCGCCATTCACACTCCCTGGGCAACAGAAAGTCTCTGCCAAGTACGTCTGCCAGAAGATGGAGTTCCCCTGGAACATGTTGTGATAACAGGAACATGTTGCGTTTGAGAGCCCACTTCCAAATGTTCTGGGACAGTGTGCATAGCCCTGGAGAATGAGTGCCCCCTTGTTTGTTCAGATAGTACATGGCTGTGGTGCTGTCTGTGTGGATCAGGATGGTCTTCTCCTGCAGTTGTCTGCAAAGCTTTTAGTGCTTTGAATACTGCCAACAATTCCAACAGGTTTATGTGGTTGGATGTTATGTCTGCTGACCAAACTCTCTGCGCTGTTTGTTGAAGCAGGTGAGCTCCCCACCGTGTGAGAGACGAGTCTGTAGTTAGAGTGGGTTTCACTGCAGGGGTGGTGAAGGATTTCCCCCTTCAAGAGGTTCTCCCTCGACCACCATTGCAGCGAAAGAACGAGACCCGGCGAGACGACCACTAGATCGTCCCACTGTGCGCTGGCCTGACACCACAAGTTGTTGAGCCACCCTTGCATTGGGCGCAGGCGCGAGTGAGGAACCAAGTAGACACATGACGCCATCATTCCTAGCAGTCGCATAGCCTTGCGTACAGTCACATCTCAAATGGCAACATACTGAGGGATCTGAAACATGTTTTGGACCCGCTCGTTGGAGGGGACGACTAGGCTGTCCTTTGTTCAAATTAGAGCCCCTAGGAACTACTTGGCCTGACTGGGGTCTAGGCTGGATTTTTTTCTCATTGACAGAGAATCCCAGACTGAATAAAAGTTCCATTGTCTTTTGGGTATTTGCCAGAAAAGTTTCGTAAGAGTCCCCTGTTATGAGCCAGTCATCGAGGTAAGGATAGACCGGGATAAATTGCCTGCACAGATGTGCTGCTGCCACCGCTAGTACTTTCGTAGATACCCTTGGTGCAGATGCTATGTTGAAGGGTAGTACTTTGAACTGATAATGCTCGTCTTGTATCATAAATTTGAGGTATTTCCTGTGCGCTAGCAACTTTGGAATATGATTATGCATCTTTCATGTCCAGTGTTGCCATGTAATCTCCCTGTAAAAGCAGTGGAATTACTTCCTGCAGAGTGACCATGCAGAACTTTTGTGGCTTTACAAATTTGTTCGCTGGGCGCAGATCTAAAACAGGGCGCATGGTTGGATCCTTTTTGGGTACAAGGAAGTACACTGAATAAATACTGTCTCTTACCTGTGACAGAGGTAGGATTTCTATGGCTCCTTTCGCCTGTAATGCCTCGAATTCCTGAAGAAGACTGCAAAGATGGTCTGGTGTCAGTCTTGCTCGTGGGGGTCTAAATGTTGGGGACCGGTTGAACTCTATACAGTACCCATGGGCCACGGTCTTTAGTACCCACTGGTCTATAGTTATTCCCTCAAATGCTCGAAGAAACGATGTTAGCCGGCCCCCGACCGGGGAGGCATGAGGGGACCCGAATCTGCAGGTCATTTCGTACCTGAGGCCGGGGAGCCTCTGGGGGTAGAGTCCGGGCCTCTTCCTTTGCCACAACGTTGACCTCTTTGGGGATACGGGGTGGTGTATCTGCTATTTCCCCATGTAGAATTCCAATTGTTTCCCAAGGAATATTGTTGCGGGAAGCGTTGGCCACGAAAAAGCCGTTTGGACCTAGATCCTCGTCTTGTAGAGGGTCTTGGTGTAATTTGGTCCAGTGTTTTTAGTGTGTCATGCTCCTTTTTTGCGGTTTCGAGGGCCTCATCGACCGCCTTCGCAAACAGGTTGGATTCTTCCACGGGTTTATCAGTGACGCTTGCGTCTCTGGCTTGAATCCAGAGTTCCGTAGCCACCGATGTCTTTTCAGGAGTGTGCCCTGAGCCAGGGATCGAACAGCCGTTTCGGCAGAATCCAAAGTATTCCTAAGAATGCTTTGGTTCGCCTGTCTGCCCTCAGTGACAGTGGTGAGACGAGTGCGTAGGGGTTCAGGAACTTCCTGTATGCCTTCCTGTAGTAAGGCCCACTGTGCATCAGCGTAGCTGGCCAAGGTATTGTTGGCAATGCGCGTTGAGAAGGCTGCTGCGACTGTGATCCTTTTCCCAAGGGTGTAGTCGTTTACCTTCCTTATCAGTGGGTACCTCATAGATTGACAAAGGGACCCCTGCCCTCTTACGTGTAGTAGTCACCACCAGGAAGTCTGGGGTGGAATGACCTGATATACAGAGGGTATGATGGGGAAGAACGAAAGAGTTTCTATTCGTGGGTTGACGCCTCTTGTGAGAGCAGGTGTTGATAAGGAGGGCGCCAGACGTTTCTTAATTGAATTGAGGAGAGGAATAGCCTGGCTGGCCAGCGGTTTCTCCTTGAGGATGTCCTCCACGAAGTGCGCTTCGGGGACCACTTCATCTATAGCAATCTTAAAGTGATCAGCTGCTTTACGCAACATTACGTTAAAAGTCAATTGATCATCCACTGGGAGGGTTGTTGCCTAATGGGGGTGGACTGGGGAGAATCCCGAGACAAGGCATCAGGATCCGGGGACTGCCATGGTTGAGGGTCACCCAATCTGGGTTATCTTCCTAGCCCTCTATGGGATCCTGCATGTCCTCAGGTTTGATGAATTCCTCATTCTGAGTGTTAACAGGAATGTCATCCTCAGTTAAGTCGTAGTTGTATATGTCCTCTTCTAAAGAGGGGTCAAAAAGTCTTGGAAATTTAGGTTTGGGGTCCACAGGGCTCTCATTCCTTGGCCTTCTTGGTGTGGGCTGTTCTGAATGGGAAACAAACCTGTCCAGCCTTTCCATGCAGTTTTCAAACTTTTCTCTAGTCCAAACCGAGGACCTAGAATGGTCTAGAGGTGTAAAAGGTGCTTAGACGCGTTCATCCATCGAAAAGCATCGAGATTTTTGTCTCGTCGGCGAGAACAGCCCGTTGCCCTCAGAGAACTCCTCTTGCGGTAACGACAGAGGTGAGACGTCCAAGCTTCTCTTTTGACTTATGGGTTTTTTCCGGTACCCCCCCTCCCCCTTAGGCCGTCGGTGGATCCTTGGACCTTTCCATAGGCCTCAGAGTATCCCCGGGCTGCCGCTTCTGGGAGTCGGCAGCGACAATCCTAGCCAAGCCGTCGGCGACGTCCTCCGCAGTCAGGAGGCGCGTAGCTCCAGGCTGCGATTGCGAGGGGGTCCTCTACGGCGGTACCAGGGTTTTGTCCTCAGCGACTGCCTTCTTCGGCGGTGCCAGGGCCTTGTCTTCTGCGACCGCCTTCTTCAGCGGAACCGGATGCCTATCGTCGCCGGACACCACCTTGCGATGCGTCTCAACGGAACCTAATATGTTAGGGGTAGCGCCCTTTGTTTTCGATGGCCCGGTCGCTAGGCGCATATGCGGTTGCGGGGAGGGCTGCCGATCCAGACTCTCGGCGGGTGCCGCCAGAGCTTCCTGTGTACCCGTTGGCGCTGAAGTCTTATTCAATTTAGTGAAAGATTGACTTGGGGTTGTAAGCTTTGTGCTGTGTACATGTTCGTCTTTGTCGCCGGGGTGTGACTTCCCCATAGCAGTGCCTAAGCCATGCCTAGCGGGGCCGGGGACAGACAATGCGGAACGCGAGCGTTCCGGCAAAAGGTTAACCTCCGGTTCGGAGGTGTGATCGTCACTCTCGCCATCGTCACATCGGGGGGCTGCGGCAGTGGGAGAAAATAGAGCCTTCGACATACCGTAGGCCGCCCACCGCTTGACTCTACGCTCCTTTAAAGTCTTAGGACGGAGGAGCTTACAAGCCGTGCATCCTTCTTCCTTGTGATCGAGGGGCAAGCACCGGTTACACCGTCTGTGCCCATCTTTCCAAGGGAATTTGCTCTTACACAGAGGGCAAAACCTAAACGGAGTCTTCTCCATAGCTCAGGATGTTAGAGTGACTAAGACCAAAAGGGACAGAGGAAGGAAAGGGAAAGGCATTCTTAGTTTGTATAGAAATGTCCACCTCGACCCCACTCTCCCTACTGTATAGGCCGGCGGAAGGCCCGGCCACGCGATCGGCAGCGCCGACTGGATCACTGTCCGTCGAATTCTGCAGGTCTTCGGCGGAGGTCTGTAACAGCCGTCGAAATAAAGGACGGATAGGGTGATCTGATTATTTCATATAATTATTCGACCAAAGGTCGATGGGACAATAAGCAAAGTCTTTAACGAGCTCTGCATCAAGGCCACCAGTATGGTGGGCAGAAAAAAAGAAACTGAGGGAGCTCAGCAAATGAGGCATTGTGGGTACACTACAAGTCACGTAGGGATAGTGTTACAGGCACGCCCATGTTGACGTCCCCTTTCGATTCTCGAAAGACAAGATGCAATACTCTGCGGTTACCACTGGATGTCTGACCATATGCACAGCATGCGATTCTAAGCAGACTAACAAACATCAGAAACATGATGTAGATATCTAAAGTGTATCAGGCGGAACCTATTATGGATATAGCTCTGGTTTATGTGCATATCATATCCCATTGTTCATCTGTCAGTGAGTTCCCTAGGTTGCCCTCCCATTTAGCCCTATATGGGTTTGGCGGTAAGTATTGGAGCGTACTATTTTGTATAAAGACGACACCAATTTCCCTGTGTATAGTGGTGTGGTGACATACATAATGGTAGGAGAGACCGCAGGAGCGTCCGGGAAAGCAGGCCATTTGGTTCGTAGTCGGTACTTCACGTAGTCGGTAGTACAAGAGTAGTGTAATGGGGGTCCATTCGCCTCGAGTTCGTCCCAAGAGATAAATTTGCCGTCTGGTGCCAGGTACTCACCGTGGTAATGTATAAGTTTATGAAGTGATGTCTGAAGATTTCCTCGTGTGTAAGTGGTAATACCTCTAAAACAATAGATAGCCATGTGTGGGGAATACCACTGTCAGCCCGGCCCATCGTGCCAGGTGGTCCCATGCTTTTAGTGTAACCTCCAACAGGGGTTGCACCTCCGACATGGGATGCTGCTCTGTACTCCATAGCAATCCCTTCACATCATTCAGGCGTATCACCGTTTTATCTAGGAGTGTATGTTGTAGTGGTGGACCACCACCAGACGGCTTATTGGGCCTGCACTACTAAGTAGTATAAGAGATGGTCAGGGATGTCTAGCCCGCCCTGTGAGTACGGGTGGCACAGTATCTAGGGTAACCCGGAGGTGCCCACCGTCCCAAATTTAGTCATCATACTCCTGAGACGAACCCAAAATCTTGCTAGTGGGCAGACCTGGACATTGAATATGTATGAGTTTGGATAGGACTACCATCTTAGATAGCAATATTCTAGCCGCCTGGGAGATGGGGAGACATATCCAGGTGTCTACCTTATGTTCTAAGCATTCCAAGGCTACAATGTAGTTTTCTTCATACAACTTAGTGGGGGACGTGGAGAGCCGGATGCCTAAATATCTGATCACCTGCCGGCGATTTCTTGTTGAGCCACACGCGTGGAAAGCGGTGGAACCTCCGACTTGGTCCAATTGATACAGTCCTGATAGAGCCCCAAATGCTGTGATCTCCACTACTGAGGTCAGGCTGGTTTGTGGGCGTCACATCAACATGTCATCCGCATATAGGGAGAGTATAGAATTATGCAAATGGAGTCTTACCCATCTATGAGCATGGAATTCACGTAGGGTGCAGGCTACAGGTTCGATCGCTAGGGAAAACAGGATGGGAAAAAGGGGCAACCCATCTATGAGCATGGAATTCACGTAGGGTGCAGGCTACAGGTTCGATCGCTAGGGAAAACAGGATGGGAAAAAGGGGCAGCCCTGTCTGGTACCCCTAGATGGAAAGATTACCCCCGATTGCATTTGGTTGGTGTACATCATTGCTCTGGATGTCGTCTACAGTAGGCGTACCCATTGTAAGAAGGGGGTGCCCACACCTGCATGGCGGAGGACCTCAAACATGAAGGGCCATTAAATTGAGCCGAATGCCTTTTCCGCTTCCAGTGCAGCCACAACTATTGGGAAATCCGTGCTAATGTTGTGAATCAGAGAGAATAATCTTTGCAGGTTGTTTTGGGTGGAGCGACCAGGAATGAACCCCGCTTGGTCGTGGAGGACCAGTGTGGCCATGAAGGGGAGAAGCCTATCCGCCAGTAGCTTTTCAAGGTTCTTGTTTGTGTTTATAAGGGAAAGGGGTCTATAGGAGGAGAGTTTACTGGGGTCCTTATCGGGTTTGAGGAATACTGTCACTAGTCGACGGCCTATTGGACTCTGGGAATGTACCCACAGCATTTGCAGCTTCATACATGCTGAGCAATTGTGGGATTAGACAGTCAGGGAAGGCCTTATATAGTTCTGCTGTAATGCCATTGGCACCTGGGGATTTACCATTTGGGAGGGGGCGGATCACCTTAAGAAATTCCTCGTCAGAAGGGGGTTCTTTTAAGAACGCTCCATGTTCTGGGTGCAGCCACCCCATGGATACCATGTCTAGGTATTGCATGATACCATCATGGCCAGCGGTGGTCTGAGTGGTAGTTTCCATAATATTCTCGGAACGTCTGGTTGATTCTCGCGTTCTCCCCATCATTTATCTCCATTACCACTATGGGATCGGGACGCCGCTCCTGCCCGATTGCCAATGCCAGAGTTCTACTGGGGCGATCCTGCTCTGTGTACTTCGCAGTTAATATCAGGTCTCCTAGGAAGCGCTCTTCGCTGGCCATCAAGGTGTGAATTTCCTCCCTCTTCTCTCCCAGTATAGTCTGTACCTGGGGAGAGTCCATCTGGGCCTGTCGAGTCTCTAGCATTTTGATTTCATTTTCTAGTGTTGAGATCGACCTGCGGATGCACTTTAGTACTCCAACTTCCTTGGATATGCAACAACCTCGGATATATAATTCAAAGGTTTCCCAGACTACCATAGTGTCCGCGACGGAGTCTGTGTGGAAGAACTCGATATTTTGACGGCTCTCCTCACGAAAAGCATCATCTACCAGTGCGTGGGCCCTAAACCTCTACCGGAGTTAAGTGGGATTTGCGGTCTAGTGAAATGTGCCAATAATGGGGAGTTATCTAATAGGGTTTGGGAGAGGATCAGTGCCCTTTGGGTCACACAGGCTAGTTCTGGGCACATCTGAGTATAGTTAATTCTGGAGGAGCTACCATGAAACCAGGCGTAGAACGTGAATTTCCAGCTAGTGGGGTGAAGCAGTCGCCAGGTATCAATGAGGGCGTGGTCCTTGGCAATGGACTTGCAATTCGGGGCCATCCGTGGAAGTGTTGTCTGAGCAGAGGTTCTGTCCAGATCTAGTGAAAGGATGATGTTGAAGTCTTCCTTCCATACTACCTCAGTCTGGGAAGGTGCGCAGGTGGTCAGCACGTTTGGAAGAAATCTGGGTCGGTGTCTAGTCAAATGGTCGACAGGACAAATGGTCGAATTTATTTTTAGTTATATATATTTTTTTAGGTTTTCGTTTAGGGAAAAAAAGGGTTTTTTAGCAAAAAAAGGGGGTTGGGGGACCCCCCCACAAAAAAAAGTGAAAAAAAAAATATTCGACCATTTGTCCTGTCGACCATTTACATTCGACCAGTTGACCTACAACCACCTGGGTCGTCATAGTTAAGGCCATGTGTGTTGATAATAAGGACTGCCTACCCTGAAATCTCCCCGTTTACCAGAATGAAGCGGCCCTCAGGGTCTGTTATTAAGTCGTGGAGTTTAAACTCTAGTGATCGATGTATGTATATTGCCAAACCCCGGGAGTGGGTGGAGTAGGGTGAGCCGTATCTGTGGACACCCCAGCCTGCGGGGATAGGAAGTTTATGTTCTTTCTCCAGATGGGTCTATTGGAGACAAAGGATATTCACGTGGTGGTTTCTGGCATAGTTCGTGATTAGGGTGCATGGTTAGATCCTTTTTGGGTACAAGGAAGTACACTGTATTAAATACCTTCTTTTGCCTGTGACAGAGTACGATTTCTTTGACTCCTTTCTCTTGTAGTGTCTCGACTTCCTGAAGTAGTATGCGAAGATGGTCTGGTGTTAGTAGTCTTGCTCGTAGAGGTCTGAATGTTGGGGACTGGTTGAATTCTATACAGTAACCATGGGCCACGGTCTTTTGCATCCACTGGTCTGTAGTTATCTTCGGGTCATTTTGAACCTGAGGCCGGAGAGCCTCTAGGGGCAGAGACCTGGCCCCTTCCTTTCCCACGACGCTGACCCCTTTTGTTTTTGAGGGAAGCGTTGGCCACGAAAAAGCTGTTTGGACCCAGATCCTCATCTTGTAGAGGGTCTTTGTGTAATTTGGTCCAGTGTTTTCAGGGTGTCCTGCTCCTCTTTTGCGGTCCCGAGGGCCTCATCGACCACCTTACCAAACAGGATGGATTCTTCCACGGGTTTACTTATAAGTGACGCTTGCATCTCTTGCTTGAATCCAGAGTTCCGTAGCCACGCATGTCTCTTTAAGAGTGTGCCCTGAGCCAGGGATTGACCAGCCGTTTCGGCAGAATCCAAAGTGTTCTTCAGTAGGCTTTGGTTCACCTGCCTGCCCTCAGTGACAGTGGGGAGGAGAGTACGTAGGAGGTTCGGGAACCTCCTGTATGCCTTCCTGTAGTAAGGCCCACTGAGCATCGGCGTAGCTGTCCAACAAGGTCATGTTGTTGGCAATAAGTGTTGAAAACGCTGCTGCGACCGTGACCCTTAGCCAAGGGCGTAGCTTCGTTTACCTTCCTTATCGGGGGGTGCCTCGCCGATTGACAAAGGGACCCCTGCCCTCTTTCTTGTAGTAGTTACCACCAGAGAATCTGGGGTGGAGTGACCTTTGATATACAGAGGGTCCGAGGGAGAAGGACGAAAGAATTTTTCTATTCTTGGGTTAACACCTCTTGTGTGAGCAGGTGTTGATAAGGAGGGTGCCAGACGTTTCTTACTTGAATTGAGGAGAGGAATAGCCTGGCTGGCCGGCACCTTTTCCTTGAGGATGTCCTCCACAAAGTCAGCTTCAGGGACAGCTTACTCTGTTGCAATTTTAAAGTAATCAGCTGCTTTACGCAACATTACGTTGAACGTCAATTGATCCTCCACTGGTGATGGTTGTTGTATAGTGGGGATGAACTGGGGAGAATCCAGAGACAGGGCATCAGGATCTTGTGGATCTGGAGACTGCCATGGTTGTATTGGATTTATTCTTATAAAGCGCTTTATACCAAAGCGCTGTACAGTTACAACAGGGTACATTTAACATAACAAAAATTGTAACCGAAGCAAATTACAAACATGAATCAGTCACCAAAAACAGAATGTAGAGCAATTATTCGGGAAGGGGAAGAGGAGTGGAGTGGGAGGGCTGGGAAGAATAGGGAGGGAAGGTGGGAGGAGGTTGGAAAGAGGAGGTGAGAGGATAAGGGGGGAGGAGGGGAAAGGGGAGAGGAGGGGAAGGAGAGAGGTTGTGAGAGTACGGGGGTGTCATGGCGGGGAATGGAGAAGGAGAGATTTGAGGGAGGTGCGGAAAGAGGAAAGGGTATGAAAAGAGTGGATAGAGAGAGGCAAGAGTACAGAGTACAGATGGCAGAGTGATAAATAGATTTGAGGGGGGCAAGATGTGAAGTAGGAAGGCCAAAAAGTAAGGCGGAGCAGTAGAAGAGGTAAGAAAAGATAAGGGAGGAGATTCGGAGTTTAGTAGCATGAAAAGTATGAGAGGGGCGAACTTTGCGAATATTATAGAGGTGGTAGCGACAAGCACGAGAGGTAAGATATAGTGGGAAAAAGTGAGAAGAGTCAAAGTGAAAGCCAAGGTTACAAGAAAGTGAGATTAGAGGGAGGAAAATGAATGAAAGGGGGAGGAGAGGAAGGGGGTTGGCAAGGAAGAAAACTACTTTGGTTTTGTCAGAGTTAAGGGAAAGAAAGCGGGATGCCATCCAGTTTTTAATAGCAGTGAGACAGGAGGAAAGTTTAAGGTGGAGGTCAGGAGAGAAGGAAAGAAAGCTGTGTGTCATCGGCATGCAAATGGTGAGCGATGCCAAAAGAGGAGATCACAGGGGCAAGGAGGGAGGTGTAGAGTGAGAAAAGGAAGGGACCAAGCACAGAGCCTTGGGGAATTCCGTATTCAAGGGGGTGGGAAAGAGAGGAGCGGCCGCTCCAGGGAACAGTGAAAGAGCGGAAGGAGAGGTAAGAGGAAAGCCTTTGAAACCAAAAGGAGGAGAGAGTGTTGAGGAGAAGGGGGTGATCAACAGTGTCGAAGGCGGCCGAGAGATCAAGAAGAATAAGGACAGAGGATTGCTTAGAGTGTCGGGCAGTGAGGAGGGAGTTAAGGATGTAAGTGAGGGCAGTTTCAGGAGAGTGTTTCGGGCGAAATCCAGTTTGAGAGGGGGGAAGGAGAGAGAGATTAGTGACAAAGGATGAGAGCTGAGAGTAGGCAAGGCGTTCCAGAAGTTTAGAGAGGAAAGGGAGAAGTGAGATAGGGCGGAAGTTTGAAGTGAGCAGGGGATCAGTGGTAGGTTTCGTCAGAATCGGAATGATAGTGGCATGTTTGAAAGCAGAGAGGAAGGAGGCTGAGGAAAGGCAGATATTGAAGAATGAGGTAAGGTAGGGAATAAGTAGTGGGAAAATCTTAGGGATAAGAGGGAGGGGACAGGGTCAGATGGGGCAGACAGATGGGCTTTGGAGAGGAGGATGGAGACGTCAGCGGGGAGACTGGGGAGAATTCAGTCATGCAAGAAGAGGGAGAAGAGGGAGAGTGAGGAGGAATTTATTGTCTGTCAAAGGGCAAGAATCTTTGAGGAGAAGAAGTTTGCAAAATCAGAGGGAGAGAGGGTGGAGGAGCTTGAGGGACCAGGGGTATGGGGAGAGAGAAGACTAGAGAGAGTTTGGAAGATACGACAGGGGCGGGAAGCTTGGGAATGAAGAAGGTTAGCGTAGTAGGATCGTTTAGCAGAGGTGAGACAGGAGACAGAGGGAGTGATAAGAGAAATAGGAGGATTGGTTTGAGGGAGATGGAGATTTGTGCCAGAGTCTCTCGAGACGACGGAGAAGACGGCGCATGGAGAGGAGTTGAGGGGAAAGCCAAGGTTGTGAGGGTTTCCGGGTTGGACGGAAGAAGGAGATGGGGTGGAGGATTCAAGAGTGGAGGAGATAGAGGAAAGAGCAGAGAGAGCATCATTGGCTGAAAGATTGGAAAAGTCGCAGAGGGAGGGGAGAGAAGAAGAGCAGGTTTTAAAAAAAGAGGGCTCAAAGTTACGAAGGTCATGATGTGAGAAAAAAGAAGGGGAAGGTTTAGAGGGAGAAGGAGGGGGCAGGGGGGTAAGAGAAGGAGAGTAAATCATGATCAGAGAGGTGGAGAGGAAGTGTAGAGACAGAAGAGGGATAGGAAGAGTTAGTGAAGATTAAAGTCGCTGAGAACAGTAAGGGGGGAGGAAGAGGGAGAGATGAGAGAAAGGAGGTGATCAAGGTCGTCATAGAAGGTAGAGAGAGGGTCAGGAGGGCGATATACAATTAGAAAGGACATGGGGTGAGGGGGGGGGGGAAGTATTGTAAAGGAACTCGAATGAGGGGAAAGGAAGGAAAGGGAAGGAGAGGAGGGAGAGGACAGGTATTTAGGGTTGAAGAGGAGGCCAATCCCTTCGCCGCAACCAGAGGCGCGAGGGATGTGAGAGAAGGAGGAAGAAGAGGTGGTTAGGGGAGCAGGGACAGAGGTGTTGAGGAGGAATCCAGGTCTCTGTAAGGCAGAGGAAATGAAGGTTGAAACAGAGGAACATGTCAAGAAGAGATGCAGTCTTGTTACAGAGGGATCTGGCATTCCAGAGAGCAATGTTGATTTGGGAGGAGGGTTGGATAATGGGGGGGTAGAGACGGTTAGGGCGGTGGTAGAGAGAGGGCATAGTAGAGGAAGGTTGGGAGGGGGTTAAGGATGGGAAAGGATAAGGAGGAGGAGGAGAGGGGAGTAGAATAGGAAAGGGCAGGGGGAAAAAACGACGGGTGGGGGAAAATTTGGCTAAGCGCATAACCGAGGGCGGAGAGAGGAAGAGGGATAAGGAGGTGGCTGGAGAGCTGGAGGCAGAGGAAGGAAGAGAAGGGGGGGCGGGGTAAGGTGTTGGGGGGGGAGAAGCAGGTGAGAAGGGGTACTTGGAGCTCGTGGAAGAGTTAGGCAAGTGAGACTGAGGGTATGGGAGAGTATATGAGAGATGGTGGGAACAGGAGATTAGTAGTGGAATCAAGACTTGACTGCTGGAAAGGTTGGGAAACAGTCCTGATAAGGAAGGAGTAACCGCAGCCGTAAGGGAGGAGACCTTAACCAAGGTGAAGGACACCCGTCACCGTTGCAGATAGGAGTGAGAACGAGAGACAGGAAACATAGCCAGGCCGGGAGCAGCTTAGGAGGAGTCAGTAGGTGAAGGGAGGCAGGCAGTGGGACCCAGGACAAAAAGCAGCACCTCGCACAAGGTCACTGGGGGCGCAGGTCGATCAGGGATCCACAGAGACGAGCCTACAGTAGGATGAGGCGAGCAGCGGCTACTTAAGAGGACCCAGGGCCAGAGGGAGTACCACCCAGCGAGGCCACGGACGGGACTTAGCTGAGAGGCCAGGTCAGGTGGGGTGAGAAAGGAGCCAGCCGTAGGATAGAGGCAGGCAGCGGAGCCAAGAACCCCTGAGAGGGGCCGGGATCAGAGTAGTGACTTGCTTCGAGGAGACTGGGGTTTGAAAGGAGGGCCCTGGGCGGCTGCTTTTCAAGGAGGGCCCTGGGCCGGTTTGATCACCACACGGCAAGAGCACTAGAGGCAAGGGTCTCCGATGAAGAGGGGGCCGCTAGTGGATGAAGGCGGGCGGCGGTGTAGCAGTGAGGATCCAAGAGAGGATGGAACACCCCACACAGGACAATGGAGGCGAGGGTAGGGCCGAGTTGATAGAGGAGCCAGAGGTGGGAAGAGGCAGTGGCTGCTAAACAGCAAGGGGCCAGGCTGGATGGAAAACTCCTCAGCGGCCACTGGAGGTGCGGACCAGGTCAGGATCTGGCAGAAGGAGCCCGCATCAGGACAGAGGCGGGCGGCAGCGAAGTGGCAAGGGCCAGGGCAAGAGCACCAACCAACGTCACTGGAGGCCCAGGTGGAAGATGAAGTCAGGCAGCTAAGTGGCAGAGAGTAAGGAGGACAAAATGGAGCGCCCCACACAGGCCAATGGAGGTGCGGGCCGGAGCTGCTGAAGGAGGAGCCAGCCGTAGGAAGGAGGTAGGAAAGCAGCATGAGGCCGGGCTAGACTGAGTACTCCTCGGTGCCACTGGAGGAGCGGAACAGGACAGGATCCGCCAGTAAGGAGCCGGCAAAAGGATCCGAGTGAAGGACGAAGAGGGGGGCGCCAGTGGATGAAGGCGGGCGGCGCAGCAAAGAGGATCCAGGAGAGGAACGGGGCGCCTCACACAGGCCAATGGAGGCAGGGGCCAGGCCGGAGCAGTCACAAGAGGAGCCAGCCGAAGGAAGGAGGCGGGCAGAAGGTAAGCAGAAAAACGGCCAGGCTGGATGGAGCACTCCTCTGCGGCCACTGGAGGGGCAGACCAGATCTGGAGCTGACAGATAGGAACCCGACAACAGGATGGAGGCGGGTGGTGGCGAAGTCCCAAGGGCCCGGGCTAGAGCACACCACCGTCACAAGAGGGGCAGGCGGTGGACGGCCGGCAAGAAGACTCAGCGACTGGAGCTGTGGAGGCCGCTCCAAGGAACCTGATCCAGGCAGGGGAAGAAGAAGAGTCTAGAGCAAGGCGGAAGCAGCGTCTGGAGAGCCCAAGGATCAGATCAGGTTGGAGGAGGCGACGGGGGCCCCAGCAAGATGCACCACCACACCAACGTCACTGGATGCTCGGCCGGAGGATGGCAGGCGGGAATCCCAACGACTGGTGCCGAGGAGGCCGCACCAAGGAGGCCAGCCTGGAGAGGCAAGGAGAGTCCGATTCAGGAGGAAAACAGCATCGGAGGAGCCACCAGGCTCAAGGATCAGGAACGCAGGTAAGTTAGGAAGAAATTGCAATAAAAACTGCTTTTTATAACGACTGAAACAGCCTGAGTCAAGGAGGCACCGGTTCAGGCAACCAAGCTTCTGCGCCCCTTGGTGGTTGAGGGTCACCCACATCTGGGCTCTCCTCCCATCCCTCCAGCGGTGGACTGGGAGCCAAAAGAGGCCCTGGAAATAATTTTCAAAGTGGCCCCATATTACACATTTTCAGAAAACCCAACCCTTTTCCTATGGGAACATTTGGAAATACCACACAAAAGAGGGCCAGAGTGCCGAGGTCTACCGGGAAATCTCCAGAGTTTCCTATGGGCCAATCCACCCCCTGGCAGGGGCAGATGGATAGATGCATGGGTGTAGGGAGGGATGGAGGGAGAGGTGGAAGGGTGGATGGACTTAGACGGATGCATGCATGGAGAGATAGATTGGTGGGGGAATGGATGGAGGGAGGGATGAGTGGATGGACGGATCGAGGAGCAATCGATGGATGTGAGGAGGGATGGTGGAATCAGCAGCAGAATGACCATTGGGTAGATTGGTCTTCAACTCCTCCCCACCCCCGAAGTTTTGGGTTATGTTGGCTTGACTTGGCTGATCTACAGAGTTGTAGCAGTATAAGAACAAACACAGAGAGTAAAGGGTTAACAAAGGCCCAGTAATTACCAATGTAAAGCATTTCATCGTTAGCACTTGCATTCCTACCGGTGTTAGTACTTGCATGTTCGGGGAGTGATAAGAAGGGTGGGGGGCACCAGACAGCTCATTCTCACAGCTGTTCTTAAGTGGGTGCTTTCAGACCTGGAAAGAGTTGAATGATTGTAACATTGAAGCTGCAACAGAATAGTCTCATTAGAATGTGTAAAGAAGTTAGATGCCCCCACAAAAGTAAGTGTGACCCTCCCTGACAATCTCTGAAGTTAACTGATCTTGCAGCATTTGAAGGATCAGCCCTCCCCAAACCCGACATTTTAGCCCCATTGCATACCTAGGAGGAATGGATGAGTAAGAGATGGAAGGGGTGGATGGACTTAGATGGATGCATGCACAGAGAGATAGATTGCCGGGTGGGTGGATGAATGAATGGTGGGAAGGAGGAAGATCTGAAGGGATGGGCAGATTTATGGGTGGATTGGTGAATGGCTATGATCGAGCTAAAGAAAAGGATGGGCATCTCAGGATGGATGGAGAGAGATAGAGCCGTAGACAGATTGAGAAATGAGTCTGGGGCGGGAATAGCAGTGTACCGAGAAGCACACAGGCGGATTGCAAGCCGTTATTCATGTGCACAAGCGGCCGAGTACAAGAAAAAGGAGCAGGGTATGCAAGGGGGGCGGGCAGAGGACCATCGCTCCACTTCTTTTTTATTTTGGTACACTTTCACCACTGGGTTCCACGCTTGTAACTGACCCGCTCTATATGTGGGGAACCAGATAATGCGCTAATGTGTATCTTAAAGGGTCTGTTTCGACATTTATAGAGAAAAATACAAAAAAATGCATAAACTGCTTCGGTCATTGGGAAGCCACATAAAATGCCATATTGGCCCCCATACACTTCGTACACTAAGTAAAGGAGAGGGTGGGCAGACCCTAACATTTGGAATTGAGATGATTAACATTATGGGACCGATTCATGGAATTTTTTGCACAGTTCAAGGTGAGTTTGCACTGCTGAAAACTGATTTTGCACTGCCGACACAAACACTGATACATGGAACTGTGCAAAGTGTATTTTTGCAGTGCAAAGTCAGTGCAGTACAAAAGGAACTTTGCACTGACTTTGCACTGCAAAAATACACTTTGCACAGTTCCATGAATCAGGGTTTGTGTCGGCAGTGCAAAGTCACTTTTCAGCAGTGCAAACTCACTTTGAACCGTGCAAAAAATTCCATGAATCGGGCCCTTAGTGTATGTACCATCTATGCACTGGCAACAACTCTGCTCCTGACCTTGACTCGTGTATTGCATGAGGGCTACAACTGGTTGTCATAGGGGGCAGGGCATCTTCCTAAACAAATCTGTACAAAGTTGAACGCACATTGACAAGTATTCGATCAATGTGTGCCGCGTTAGAGGGTGATGGAGTAAGCTTACTAGAATGTGGGTGGCACCAAAGTGATGCAGTGCAGCTGCTGTCTATTTTAGGGGGGCACATTGCTGCACAAATGAGTCCCCGGGCCTTTGCAATGGGAAATTAGCACTTCGTGGAAATGTGCATTTTCCGCATCCACATCAAGGCCTGGGGGGTCATGGTAAAAGGCCATTTTCCTTGGTGTAAATTCCAGTTACAAATGTTTTTTTTTCCTGAATCCACTGGACACTTGTCTATGATTGCCAGCAGAGAAAGCAAGGACAATTTCACTGCTTAAATAAAAAATACCAAATAAATACCAAAAGCTCAATTAAACACCCATTGGAATTTTCCAAGATACAACTGACATCAATCAGAGCTTTCCTAATAGATATTTAACACACATAGCAACAACTGGATCCAGTAGAAACCATTTTTCTCCTTTCATCTTTAGTTTCCAACTGGCTCAGATCCCCCCCTCCCCGGGTCTGCTCACATGCAAGACGTATGACCCCATGCCACCTAAGCTGCCAAACTCTGTGCAGAACATGCACTCAAACCCTAGAAGCCCACAACAAGTAACCGCAAACAAAAAGGGGATCCAGTGTTTTGGGTCAATCTGGGTTAGCATTTTTCAAGCAAGGAGAAGCACAGAAAATATCACGCTCTGGCATATTCTTTGCACAAGTGGCAGCACGTTGGGGTTTTCCATTTTATTTCTCCTTCCCCCTCCTTACTAGAAATTATGACTCCACTGAGCAGACTCCACTGTAATTAAAGAAATATCCAACAAGGCCTACAAATTACGAAAGCGCAGCAATGAGACTTTTCACTATCAATGTTGAGGGGCGTACATTTTGTTGTGGAAAGGGAAACACGAGCTGGCATCCATATGTTTAGGAAAAACTACTAGATACCCAGAATAGGCCTGAGCCAATATGCGTCATCATTAGAAACACACTTCTGATGGTACACGAGAACATAGGAACAGGTAACTTTTTACACCCAGAGGGGCTTGTTCAGTGAGTTTTTTTTAGTTTTTTCTACCAATGTTTCTAATAGAAACATGCACTTTCTGCCACGTGAGGTGGCTAAGTGAAGTTGTGTTATGTATGGTATCTTATTGGGTAGTGTGGTAATGTTTGGTTTGATGGGGTAAGGTGTATGACGTGTTAAGTAGAGTGGTGCCACCTTGGAGGGTTTGTGTGTGGTGTGGAGTGTCATGGTATACATGTGACATTGTATTTTAATTGTATAGTATGCAGGGCTCTGTTTTGATATGAAGTTTTTAAAATGCCACGTAGCACCAAGATGGCTTCCATTCTTTCCACAACAAACAGGGAGCCCTTCTCACTGGGCCTCGCTTCTCCCACTTATCAATGCTGTTTCGCCTTTGGAACACCACACCAACCCAAACATGTCAAGTGCAGAATTAAATCTATGGGTAAATGGCGGTGCTCAGTGGAAGAAGGTGACAACCTTTTATAAAAGCAGTATGAAAAGAGGATCTATCGAAAGAAGCAAGTCTACAGAGGTGGATAAACAGCTAACGAGTACAGTGCAGTCAGAAAAACCCACGTAGGAAAGAAAACCAAGAGCAATCTGTGAGAAGTGGGCCTTCCAGTTCAAGCCCAGATGCACCCTGGCCTGTGCAGATGTGGGCAAATTGCGACTTCTGTTTAAACCGTAAAGCGCATTTAAAGAAATAAAAGCAGGTCACCCTGCTGGTCCATGAACGCTAAGCATACATTTTACAAAAGAGGTGCCTGTCTACATATCTTATTTCCTAATTTTGCATTTCAATATTCCTTCCATAATATGTTCAAGTGAAGCAGAGAGACAGTTTTTATGATCAAAATGATTTTCAACTGACACTTGAAGGGTGCCGTCAGGAGGAACATACTCATTGCCATAGCAAATGTTCCTTCATATGATAGTGATATGTTGTTCAGCTTACCTCAGGCGACATGATCAAAGAATCCACTGCCAGCCGAAGCCCTCACGCAGTCCGGGCGGCTGTTGCAGCCTGCCCTGCTGACCTCTCTAGCAACCTGTACACTGTGCAGGGCACGTGCGGTTCCGGTCCCCAGCCCAGGAGGCCCTCATGCGCAGGCGGGCCCAGCCCTGCTGTGAAGAAAAAAAAGTGCAGAGCCTGCCTCGGCAGCAAATTCAACACAAACAACCCAGGCAGAGGCGGAATCATGCGATTTACTGCATGTGTATCCCTCTGCCCCAAAGAGGCCCTACGGCCAGAAGCCTACCGGGGGATGTCCCGGTGGGGCAGTCCAGCCCTGCATCCCTCTATGCTATCATGCATTTCCTCAGGGTTGATGAATTCCTCATCCTGAGTCTGCGGGAAGGTCATCTTCAATAAGGTCGTAGTTATATATATCCACTTCCAAAGAGGGGTCAAAAAGCCTTGGGAATTTTGCTTTGGGGTCCACAGGGCTCATCCCGTGGCCTCCTTGGTGTGAGTTGTTCTGAACGGGAAACAAACCTGTCCAGCCTTTCCATGCAGTTTTCACATTACTCTCTAGTCCAAACGAAGACCGAGAATGGTCTAGAGGTGGAAAAGGGTACTGAACACGCTCATCCGGCATAAAACGTCGAGATTTGTCTCAACGTCGAAGATAGTCCTTCACCTTCAGAGAACTCTCCTCCTGAGGGACCGACAGAGGTGCGACGTCCCTGTGCCTCTCTTTCGACTTATGGGTGGGTTTCGGTACTCCCTTTAGGCCATCATTGGACCTCGGTGGATCCTTGGCCTTTCCCGTAGGTCTCGGAGCATCCCTGGACTGCCGTTTGAAAGTCGGCAGAAACAATCCTTGCTAAGCTTTCGCAACGTCCTCCGCAGATGGGAGGCGTTAGGGAGAATTCTCATAAATGGCTGATTTCCCTTACCTAAAGAGTCCCCCAGCAGCTTTGCTGGATTTCTAGGATTTATTTTTTCACCTGGTAAGAGTGATTCATTTTTTCCCCACTCTTACATGTGTTTTGCTGTGTGTATTTTCACTGTGTGATCTTGGGCACTGGAGCCTCACCTACTTACTCCATGTGCACCACTTTTTGTGTGCGTTACACAGCACCTTCAGTGCAATGACACAGGGTTGTCTTTGAGAATTCCCACTGACTCCATTTTTCTGGGGCTGACTACTGTCCCCCAGAAGGGAATAGTTTCTTACCTGTAACTCCATTTCTCCAGCATTGGTATCTTTCATGGATTCACATGCTTAGAATATTCCCCGTCGACAGACTGGGAACCCTTGTTACGCTTATAAAGCCGTTTCCCATAGGAAAACTTGCGACACTTGTGTCCTATCTACGTCGTTTTTTGGGGCCGCCCACGCATGCCCCACTAGGATGTAACGGTCTAAATGCCCCGTCCCCCGCGGCTCCCTTCAGATTTCGACCCCTCCAAAGCAGAATGGGGTGGAAACCTAGTTATACAAAACAGTTTTACAAAGGTAGCGGGCGCCCCTCTCTCGCAAGAACAGACATGATAACCTGTTCAGTGGTTATTAACCACTTGAGAGTTCGCAGCCACTGCTTTTACTCACTGTGCCTTTCACAGATGGGAAATATCCATTTGCATATCAGTCTTTGTCCTGCCTAGGGGCAGTCCAGCACCGAAATACAATGGCAATTCCAATCTGAACGAGAGTACCACCAGCAACCCCATACACGTGTTTCACCCTTGTTGGGGATCATCAGTGAGGTGAAGCTGATGCCTCTCTAAGCACAGTGAGAGGGAGACCCCAACAAGGGTGAAACACGTGTATGGGGTTGCTGGTGGTACTCTCGGTCAGATTGGAATTGCCATTGTATTTCGGTGCTGGACTGCCCCTGGGCAGGACAAAGACTGATATGCAAATGGATATTTCCCATCTGTGAAAGGCACAGTGAGTAAAAGCAGTGGCTGCGAACTCTCAAGTGGTTAATAACCACTGAACAGGTTATCATGTCTGTTCTTGCGAGAGAGGGGCGCCCGCTACCTTTGTAAAACTAGTTATACAAAACAATTGCATTCCAGGGAGGCCGGCGGACGCATGTGAATCCATGAAAGATACCAATGCTGGAGAAATGGAGTTACAGGTAAGAAACTATTCCTTTCTCCAGCATTGGATCATTCATGGATTCACATGCTTAGAATAGAATGCACAGCAGTGATCCTGAAAAAGGAGGTGTGAATGCAATCCGGCACCCTCCTAAGCATATGTATAGCGAACCATGTTTACATAAAATGTCAATTTAAAAATACGCAACAGTACATATATATACACATATATATATATATATATATATATATATATATATCAATATCAAAGAGGAAGGAATGAACTGCACTCTCCGCGGTCAGTTAGAAGACCAGAATCCATAAATATATAATGCAGCTCACAACAAAGGTAAAGGTCTTGAAATATTTAATGTAACCAGAAAAAAAGGCAAAAATACAAATTACGGCTGAGGAGCAGCGGCCAAAACAGAGGCAGGACGCCGGTACGCACGACCCGCACACAAAGCGTCTTACACTCGACTGAGTGCTTGTTCACGTATACACACATACATATCCCTATATACATCCATATATACATATGTCAAAATAAGTACAGACCCTTCTTGAAAAGGGCTTACCTTATTGAAACAGATGGCGTAACACTGGCCTTCCCATTTGTATCTCGTCTGCATGCTGCCGTTCGAGGCAGTAATGGCGGGTAAACGTGTGGGGCACTGACCATGCCGCCGCCTGGCAAAAGTCTGTCAGCGGGATTCCTGCCCGCAACGCCGTCGACGAAGTTGCCCTTGTGGAATGAGCTCTCGGACGCCGTGTAGCGGTTTTCCCGCTTTGGAATGACAGAAGGCAATCGTCGACGAGACCCATCGGGCCAGTCCCTGCTTTGAAATTGCTTTTCCTTTCGCCGAAGGACCATATGCAACGAAGAGTTGTTGCATAAATCTAAGTTGCTGAGTCCGATGAAGGTAAAATTTTAGAGCTCTCTTTACGTCCAAGGTATGAAGGACTCTTTCCACAGCCGATGAGGGAGTCGCGAAAAAGGTGGGCAGGACCATGGATGAGTGTTTATGATAAGCCGTAGGAACTTTTGGAATGAAACTAGGATTAGTTGACAGAACCACTTTGTCCTTAAAAAACCTTAAGTACAGCGGGTCTACGACCAACGCTTGGAACTCCGAGATCTGCTAGCTGATGTTATAGCTATTAGAAAAGCCACTTTCCATGACAAGAACTTCATCAATGATGTGGCCATTGGTTCAAAGGGTGCTTTCATTAACCCTGCTAGCACCACATTAAGGCGCCACGTTGGTGGAAAACGTTTAGCCGGAGGGAGCGTCCGGAACAAACCCCTCATGAAGTGTTCTACCAACCTGTCACTAAATAAGGGAGACCACTTTCTCCTCCTCGTGAACCTAGAGATGGCCGCCAGGTGTACCTTTATTGATGAAAAAGATAATCCGCTCTTCGCCAGGTGTAGCAGATACGGCAGAAGCTGTTCCGGCGTCACCATTAAAGGTTGCACTCTCGTATGTGCTTGACACCACATACAGAATATTCTCCACTTACACTCGTACGACTTGTTGGTGGAAGGGGCCCGTGCTGCTTGCAGGATTCTCCGACAATCCGACGAAATGCTCAAGGCACCAAATTACAAAAAGTCAGGAGCCAGGCTGTGAGATTGAGACTGTCTGGATTGTGATGCCACACTGTTCCTTCATCCCAGGACAGGAGATTGGGAACCTTCGGGAACGTTATTGGTTGATCCACTGACAGGTGAAGCAGGTCGGAAAACCACGGCTGCCTCGGCCAACACAGTGCCACTAGGATGACCCGGCACCTGTACCTGCGTATCCACTGCAGAGTTCTCTGTATACGAGGGAACGGAGGGTAGGCATAGAGGAACTTGTCCGTCCACGGGAAGGAGAACACTTCGACCAGAGAGCCTTCCTGTGGCCACCTGCTGGCATACCTTTCGCACTTCTTGTTCCTCTTCGTAGCGAAGAGATCCAGCGGAGGCCGTCCCCATTTCTCGAAGACCTTCGACAACTGAACGCTGTCTATCTCCCATTCATGTATTTGGTCCATTTTTCTGCAGAGTGAGTCCGCTTGCTCGTTCCTTACTCCAGGAAGATGATGAGCTACGATGGATATATCGTGTTTCAGAGCCCAATGCCACACCTTCTGAGCCTCGGTGGAAAGGGTTCTGGATCGCGTGCCTCTTGCTTCCTTAAGTAAAACATTGCCGTCGTGTTGTCTGTCAATATTCTCACTATTGACCCTCTGGTGTGTGGCAGGAAAAACTTCAGGGCCCAGCGCACTGCTCTCAGTTCCAGAACGTTGATGTGCAGGAGAGATTCCCTCCGAGACCAACGACCTTGCGTTTGTACAGTGCCCATGTGTGCTCCCCAGCCGGACAGGGACGTGCCAGTCACTATGGTTAGCCGAAACTCCGGCTCCTGGAGGGGTACCCCTCTGGATAGATTCTGAAAGCTCTGCCACCACTGAAGAACTAGTAGGAGCTCGTCGACGGTCAGTTTGTCCGACCAGAGCCTTTCGGCCTGCGTCCACCGGTCCACCAGAAACTCTTGAACCAGCCTCATGAACAGGCGGCAGTTGCCCACCAGAGGAATGCAGGACGCCATAGCGCCCAGAATCGACACATTTTCTCACCGATAGTCTGGTATAGATTTTAAGCTGACCTGTCAATCGATTGTGTTTGGTGATTCTGTCGAGGGATGGCTTCACCAACCCTAACTGGGTCTCAAATTGTGCGCCCAAGAACACCAAGCTTCTCGACGGCGTTAACAAGGGTTTCTCGAAGTTTACCGCAAACCCCAGTCGTTGTAAGAGGTGCATGGTGGCCTGCAAACGTGTGAGTCGACATAGGGGAGGACCCGCTCACCAACCAGTCGTCGAGATACGGGTATACATGATGGCCTTGCCTTCTCAGCCAGGCCGCCACTGGGGCCAAACATTTCGTGAATGTTCTGGGAGAGGATTTCAGCCCAAAAGGAAGTACTGTGAACTGGTAGTGCGTCCGTCCTACCACAAACCTTAGGAATTCTGTCGCCGACACATTGGTATGTGGAAGTACGCGTCGTGCAGATCCAGAGACACCAGAAAGTCCCCTTCCTGAACTGACCGGATCACTTCCTGGAGCTTGAGCATCTTGAGTTTTAGGCTTTTCAACGTCTTGTTTAGATTGCACAGGTCTAGAATGGGATGCCACTTTCCGTTTGGTTTTTTCACCACAAAGTATCGGGAATAAACCCCTTGACCCCTCTGCGACGACGGAACCAATTCTATAGCACCTTTTTGTAGCATAAGTTCTACTTCCTGCTGCAACACGATCAGATGAGGTTGAGCTACAAACGCCGGTGGAATGTGCGGAGGGTTGCTTTTGAATTGCAGGGAATGTGCGTATCTTACAGCGTCCAACACCCATTGATCCGTTATTTGCTCCCATTCGTTGATGTAGCACGATAACCTGCCTCCCAGAACGTTCCGAGGCCCGTCATTGCTGGTACTTGGTCTGCTTATCCCTCGTCGAAGAGTAACCTGTTCTCTTCTTGGGGGCCTGGTAGTCTTGGCATCATTTTGCAGCTTGAGAAGCCCGTCTGTATCCCTGGGAGGGGTATGCTGGCCTACTGAAGGATCTGTCTCTCGATGCCAAGAATCTGGAGTTTCCCGATGTTCCCCTAAAGGGACGAAAGACCTGAAACTTCGACCACTTTGGAGGGCCCCCAAGGAACGCACCGTGTCCGAGTCCTCTTTCATGCCCTTCAGGGCCTCGTCCAACTTCTCGCCGAACAGGTGGTCTCCCTCAAAGGGCATATCCAGCACCTTGTATTGCACCTCTGGTCTAAAGTTGGTGCATTTCAGCCATGCTTGCCTTCGGAGAACCACACCGTTATTTACCTGCTTAAACCCAGATTCCGCGAGGTCCACCGCGATATTTATGCCATGATTGGAGGCCTCTTCACCTTCCCTGACCAGTAACATCGCCGCCTTACGATGTTCTTCCGGAAGATGTTCCAGCATAGGAGCCAGTCGGTGCCACATCTACCTGTCGTATCTGGCTATTATGGCCAGAGAATTGGCCGCTTTCACTGTGGTTGCACCTACCGACAGCACTTTTTTGCCGAAGGCATCCTGTCTTCTGGCTTCACTTTCCGGGGTGGGGGGTTGTGCACTTGTGCTGGGCCCTCGCCTTTCTCGCCGCCGCTGCCGACACCACCGAGTCAGGGGTTGATTGGGAGGACAGACACTTGGGGGTAGCTTCTGTGGCCTTACCATTTTTTCTCCAGGCGACCTTTTATTGCCGGTTCCGGGAAAGGGTGGCGCATGGTCTGTAATCCCTCCTGCCACACATGATCCAGGATGGGTACTGAAAACACGACCTTCTCTTTCCCATGGGGTCGAAAAGAAAAGTCCTTTCTCCTCTTCCTGGGCCCACCCGAATTCTGTACAAGCCTTGGCCATAATGGTGTGAAATGACCCAATGTCGTCCGGGGAGACTGCTGAGCTGGGCTTCTCGGGGTTTCTAATTCCGCTTCAGACTCCCAGGTTGGATCCCTGGAGGGGGAAAGTGAGACATCCGATAAGGCTCTACTGTCCGAGTCCGAATCTATCAGCTCTCCTTCCTCGTGGCGTGGAGCTGAGAGGTCTCCACCCGCTGGCACTGCCGTGGGGGTTGACGGAGGTGGTCGACGAGACGGGCCCGGTTCGTCGATGGCCGACCTGGCCGGAGTTGCTTGAGGTAGTCTCTCGTCCAGTGTCTTCAGCAACGTTTGTAACATGGATGAAACCTCCAGCGACAAAGTGACTGCGGATTAAGAAGAGGGGAAGACCCCGGAATGCTCCTGGATAGAGGCCTGGTAATCTCCCGTAACCCGAGGTCCGCAGGGGCAGCTACTCTCACATCCTCATCTCCCGAGGACACCGACAAGGACTCTTGCTGCAGTAGGGTCTTTGGCAAAACTGGGTCGAATGCTTCTGGTCGCCAGGCCTCCTGCGGGATCTCCGTCGATGAGGCAAAAGCTGGCCCCGTCGTCGTTGTCGTCACCGTCTGCGGCCCAAGAACGGTTGAGACCAATTGTGTCAGTGGCAGAGAAGTGGTCGACGACTGCCCTGCCGGCGACGACGGTGGTCGTGTAGGTCCTTGAGGCGTTCCCGCCTTTTCTGAACTCGACCTACGCTTCTCTGCATCTCGACTCGAAGTCGATCTGATGATCGCTCAAGGAGGATTTCGATTTTTCTTTTCTGTCTTTCTTCGTCGAAGATGAGGATGACGAAGTCTTTCTTCGACGAAGACTCCTTAGAATGGCTTCTAGATGATTCCTTCTCCACCGGTCGCGATTTCTTCACAGGGGTTTCCGACGATGTCGAGCAGCGCGGGGCCCCTGAAGATTTTGACACTGAGGCCATGTTGCGCGTGGAGCCCACCTCCGAAGGCGGTTATGCCCCTGCTCCATCGTTTAACCATGCCACTAGTCTTCGACTTCGATCTTTAAGAGTCTTCTGGGAGAAGCCCTTACATATGTCGCACTTTTCTGCCGAATGATGAGGGTGTGGACAATACATGCAATCCATATGTCTGTTCCCCTCGTACACCTTCAATCCGCACGTAGCGCACGGGCGGAACAGCGCTTTTCCTGACATCAGGAGAAAACTCCAACAGCACAACCTAAACAAAAAAGTAGACTACACGAGGTGCTCCCACTACTTTGGCGACGGTTGAAATCTGAAGGGAGCCGCGGGGGTGGGGCATTTATACCGCTACGTCCTAGTGGGGCATGCGTGGGCCCCCAAAGAACGACGTAGATGGGACACAAAAGTGTCGGAAGTTTTCCTGTGGGAAACGGCTTTATAAGCGTACCGAGGGTTCCCAGTCTGTCGACGGGGAATATTCTAAGCATGTGAATCCATGAAAGATCCAATGCTGGAGAAACAGGTAAAGTTGCCATTAACTTTATATAGTCACTTTAAACCACAGACCCAGTACACCCAATCTTACATGGAGTATTGGAAAGGCTTAACCCTTATCCCTTTTTGTCTGTGCCTCTTGGAGCCTTGTTTCGCTCCCTTAACACTAAGACTTGGCTGGTGGCAGTACCTTTTCTACTGCGATTATCTTATATAAACGTGTTATTGTTCCAGGCTATTATAGTAGCCTCGAACATTAACCCGCTTGACCAAATACATTTTATTTTGGTTCCGACTGGGTTTATCTGCCATTTCTTTTTGTTAAAGTCTTTCTCGTGTTTTACTCTGCGCACCAAACTGGGGATGACTCCTTTGTTCGCTGTCTTTTCGCGGGGTTCTGCACAGAAGCCCTCCTTAAGGCACCTGATAGTCTAGGCAGGATCTTCAGACTCATGCCATGGGTTACCTTGGTACCCCAAGTCACACTCTTGTCCGATTGGCTAAGGGGACTGGCCTTGCCAGGTGTTAGGGAGAATTCTCTTATAAGGCTAATTTCCCAAACCTAGTGAGTCCCCCATCAGCTTTGCTGGATTTTTGGGGATTGTTTTTTTCTCCTGCTAAGAGTGAGACTCTTTTCCTCCCACTCTTAAGCATGATATGTGGTATGTCTAACTGTGTGCTCATGGGCTATTGGGGTTTTTCCCCTATAGGGTATCGCTGTTTTTGGTATGTGTTGCACAGCACCCTCAGTGCAGTAACACAGGGGTGTCATTGTGACCCCCAAACATACACTCCATGCCCTGGGACGGACTACTGTCTCCCAGGGCATGTAAAGTCACCACTGACTTTACTAGTCCAAAATTGTAAACAGAACCAGTACGAACCATCATATTGTGGAAGTACTGGAAGGGGTTAATTATATTGCCCCTGGGTCTGTTTTCAAGGGGGCACTGTCCAGTCCCCCCTGGTCGAGTTTCTGGCTGGTGGCAGTGGTTACCACGCAAAATATTTCCTATGGGATTTTCCCATTGATTTTAAACGGACCACTTTTTGGTGCAATGTTAAAGATACCGCCGGTTTATTTAATATTAAATTAACGGTTGGGTCTTTTTGTCAGAACTCTTTTCTGAAATGGCATTTGTGTCCGTCTCTGTAACTCTGACCAAGGTCGAGCCCTTTGTTGAACTATTTGGCGGGCTTCTCCACAGAAGCCCTCCAAATTGTGCCACTCTGTCTGGGTTCCACAGGATGTGTGGGGAGGGGAATTGGTACCCTGGACTGCGTTGCCTTAGCAACTCAAGTCACACTCTATTCTGATTGGCCCAGTGGTGAGCCACCCGGCTCACCACTTACCATGTTTGAGTGACAGCTAGGCCGATTAATGGGGGTTTTTCTGCATAATATCAGGGCTTTTGGGACTGGAACTTCAGAAGTCGCCACAGGACCTAAGGAATCCGAAGAGGGAAGAAGTTGAGCCATCTGCAACACCACCACCGGTGGAGCCCTGCTGCAACAACCTCACCACTTTCCCGACGACAAGAGGAGATCTTATGCTGGAAGAGTCTTCTCCCTCTGAGCTGGTGGGATCAACCAGTTCGCCATTTCGCCTTCCAAAGACGTCTCTTGGTCGAATCGCCCGTGCCAAGCACCCCAGCGACCGGATAGCCAAGCTTCACCACTTTGACCACGAATAAAAGGAACGCACCTTTTACCGACAAACTCGGCGGCTGGTCTCTTCCCTGGGTAGTGCAACGACTACAAGTTTCCTCCTCGACGAGATCTTCTCTTCCCCTGGTCGAAACCACGACTTGCATCCATTGCCAGCAACAACTGCCTCCGCTGGAGCTTCCGCTCTCTTTAAGGTACTGTGTTCCGCCTGGCCTCCCTTTCTTCGGATTGCTAAAGGTGACCCGTAAATCCTTGGCTTTCCAACTGGGTTTGGCCCCAGACCTTCTAACTTTACTTCATGAATCACCCCAACCTCTTTTGAACCTACTACAGGAGTAAGCAGTAAACCCAAGGTAACTGCACAGGATTCTGCGTAACACCAGGCCAGCCACCCTGCTGTGCGATTGACAGCCAGGCTATATGAATGGGGAAAAACCTGCATAAAAAGCAGGTCTCTGGGACTGGAAAGGCAGTCTTGCCACTGGAACGAAAGAACCAACGAGGAACTGGAAGAAGAGGACCCCTACTGTAATGCTCACCTGATTCCCGTAGAGGCGCCGGTCTTGACTGGGCGTATACCGTATCTTCAAAGGTGATGTGTAACACACGGCTGGCTCTTTGGGCTGGACCTCTGTGCACTGTATGTCTGGCTCGAAGGGTAAGATGTCTGCAGATAGAAAATGTGGGATTAATGAACTGGGTTATTGAATGTCTCTCTCTTCTTCCCTTTCTCTTCTCCTGTAGAACCCCAAAGGTTAACGCTCTCACCTTAGGTAAGTGAACGCCGTGCTCTCCATCTGCCTCGAGGCAGGGTGCTGTAACCAGTTTCTTCACTGGATAAGGGGAGCAGGCCTCTTGACTTCAGAGGACTGCTGTCCGTCGTTTACTGCACGAACGGTAAGTTTCGAGTAATTCTAATGTCTTTAAAGTCTTTAGTAATGATGTCTCTTGTTTTGCAGGGTTCCGGCGATGGCAGATGGCGGGCTGAAGTGAGTTGAAGATGGAGCCCGTGTGATGAATAGAAGCGCCTGGAAGCACGTAAGTAAGCGCTTGCTGCCTGCTTCACGATGCGCTCTAACTGTCTTTTTATTTTGCAGGTACAAGTTCGGGGCGGCTGCAGGGTGCCGGAATACCCACTGGGTTAGATGTGGAAAGGAGTAATGGCACGTGAGTATTAAGGTTCCCCAATGTCTTTAAACGCACCTTGTTTTGTCTTTCAGATGCGGGATGCAGCGCCGAAGGCCTCCGGAGCGTGCGAAGAGTTGGTAAGCTTTTGTCTTTCAGATGCCGGAATGCAGAGTGAAGACCTCCGGAGCGCACGAAGAGTAGGCAAGCCTTTGTCTTTCAGATGCCGGAATGGAGCGCGAGGCGTTGGTGACAGCCGATGGACCAGGTAACTGAAGAGCTGTCACTGAAGACCGTAATGCTAACCTGTTCTTTCTTGTCTTTATAGGTGTTGCTGAAGACTGGATTCAGAATGGTAAGCCTTTTTCCTTAGGCCCAGGATCAGATGCAGAAGACACGATGAGCGTTCTGCTGCTGAGGATGCAGAATAACGCAAAGCAAGATTCATCCATCGGGTGTGGTTTAAATAGCCTCCTGTAGTGCTTAGGTGTCTCCTTCCACAGCCTCGCCTAGGTAAGTAAAGAGTTCCTGCTTTCCAGAAGAGTTCCAGTGTTCTGAATCTAGGGAGTGGCTCCTGCCCCACCCAACAGGAAAAGTAGTTCCAAACAGAAGAGGATCAGAGACTCAACTGGCAGGCAAGTAAGCAGCATGGTCTGCTGCAGGTAAGTCCACCCAAGCATTATGAGCCCGGCGCTTCCAGCGCTGGGACTGGGCATATTTATGAGCCTGGTGCCACTGGCGCCAAGACTGGGTCCAAAAGGTCCCAATAGGGACTGGTTGGCACTCGGAACCTGGGTTATGGATCTGCTTCCAAGGGAGTTGGGAAAACCCTGACCTTTTGGAAGCAGAGATCATGACACCTATAATGACTGAACCGCCCGGTGAAGCCCTGCTGCAGGTCCGAATATCCAAATCCGACAACAGAAGATCCTCCAGGAAACTTCTTCCCTTGAGCTGGTGGGACCAACCAGTTCGCCCAAACTACAAGCCAGGACGCCTCCTCTGGTCGAATTCGCTGTACAGATCTACAGTGAGCCAGTTTGCCAGGATCGTACCCTTCTTGAGTTGTAAGGAGCGCACCTTTTATCCGTTTTGCTCTGCTGCTGGTTTCTCCCCTGGGTGGTGCAGGACCCTCCAGTCTTCCTACTTCGTGTCAGTCCGACAGTAGCTTCAGGAACCGTGAGCCTGCAGGAACCACCAGGAACGTCCACCTCAGCTACAGCTCCCTCTCAGTTTTAAGGTACTGTGCAAATCATGTTATGATTATCGCTCAGCCACAGTGAAAGTGTTTGAAATCTTTCTCCAATCCGAAGGCTTGCCCTCTTTGAACTAACTTTTCCATCAACCAACCTCGTCCAGAATCTGTGCCACGAACTTTACCGCGGACTACACTGAACCTATTATCTTGAGCAAAAGACTTTTGAACCATTGACTTTGGTCCTAAGTCTTTTCTATCTGATTTTAACCTTGTTGTCGCTCTTGTTCAAATTGCCCTGATTACTTAGCTGTTGGGTTTGCCTAATTTCTAATAACTTTGTCTTTCCCTCCCTTTTTTAAATTGCTGGAGTGCCATTTTGCTCTCACTTCTTTTTGTAAGCTTAACTTGTCTGGAATTTAAGGGAAGTGGTGTGGTGTATTTAGGATTGTGATTTTTGACTTGCTTAGAATAGTGAAATGTTATACAACTGTTGAGTAAATATATATTGTTTTACTAAGAAACCTTGAGTCAGTGTTTGCCTGAATCATAGTAATTGCTGTCCTTTGTGTAGACTATGTACTGCTCACTTACTCTTGAGAGAAGTCTGGTTGCTCCGCTACCACTATAACTCTAGTACAAGCTTGTACCAAAGGTGAAATTGTACTGTCACTTGTAGTCTTAATTGTGTCTAGTGTTTCCAAAGGGTACTGCATAAAATTCTGCCTAACAAGAGGCCCGCAGCTTCAGCCTGCGATTGCGAGGGAGTCTTTCGGCGGAGCTGGGGGTCTCGTCTTCGGTGGCAGCCTTTTTTTTCGGCAGTGCCGTCTTCGGTGGAACGGGGTCTTGTCTTCGGTGGCAGCCTTTTTCGCGGAATCGGAACCCTATAGTCGCCGGACACCACCTTGTGATGTGTCTCAACGGAACCAGGTAAATTAGGGGTAGCACCCTTTGTCATCGATGGCCCAGTCGCTAGGCGATATGCGGCTGCGGGGAGGGCTGCCGATCCAGACGTTTCGGTGGGTGCCACCAGAGCTTCCGGTGTACCTGTTGGCGCTGAAGTCTTCTTCGACTTGGCTGAAGATTGACTTAGGGTTGTGCGTTTAGTGCTGTGTACATGTTCATCTTTGTCGCTGGGGTGTGACTTCCCCATAGCAGTGCCTAAGCCGTGCCCAGCGGGGTCGGGGACAGACTATGCGGAATGCAAGCATTCCGTGGAAAGGTCAACAACCACCAGGTTCGGAGGTCTGATCGTCACTGTTGCGGTCGTCACATTCCGTGGCTGCAGCGGCGGGCGAAAAACTCGGCCTTCGACATACCGTAGGCCGCGCACCGGCTATGCTCATCTTTCCAAGGAAATTTACTCTTACAAAAGGGAAAACCTAAATGGAGTCCTCTCCATAGCTGAGGATGGGTAGAGTGACAAAGACGAAAGGGAACGAGGAAGGAAAGGGATTCTCAAGATAGTACGGAAATGTCCACCCCGACCGCACTCTCCATACTGTGTAGGCCAGCGGAAGGCCCGGCCACATGGTTGGCAGCACCGACTGGATCACCGTCCGCAGTTTTGAAGGTCCTCAGCGCAGATCTGCAACAGCCGTTGAAATAATGGATGGATAGGGTGATCCGAATTATTTTTATGTAACTATTTGACCAAAGGTCGAAGGGACAATAGGCAATGTCTTTGATGAGTTCCGCACAAGGCGACCAGTATGCTGGGTGGAAAAAACAATCTGAGGGACCTCAACACGAAAGGGATCTTGGGTACACTACACGTCACGTAGGGATAGTGTTACAGGCACGCCCATGTCAACGTCACCTTTTGATTCTCGAACGACAAGATGCAATACTCTGCGGTTACCACTGGATGTTGAAACATATGCACAGCATGTGATTGTAAGCAGATTAACAAATATCAGAAACATTATTTCTCCTTGATCTTCCTTCGAGATTTTTCTGGCAGTTTGCTGCAGGGTGGTGTTAGGCAAAATCCTGTGCAGTGCCCTTAGGGACCACTACACACAATTAAGCCCAACAGTGGTAATACAAGTTCACCTTTGTTACAAGCCTTTACTACAACGTTAAAGTGGTAGCAGTAGCGGAGCAGCCAGACTTATCTGAGGAGCAAATGAGCGGTAGTAGAGATTACACAAAGGACTACAATTACTGTGACTCAAGCAAACACTGATTCAAGGTTTTTGGTTAAAAATCAAAAGTACATTTATTTAAACCATCTGTGCACAAAACACTTCACTTCTATTAATATTAAAACCACAAAACATACACTACAAAAACAATTCACTTTGTGCAGTACAATTCAATGTAAGTAGCTTTGGTTTTGACAGACCGGTGTTGTGAAACAAAGACATTAACGGGGTATAGATACGATCACCTTTTGCAAGTAAAGACAGTTGTCTTACTAAAGATAAGCGTACCCACGGGAAGCAATGTTACCGGAGTTAAAACACACTTAGCACATGAATCAACACAAGAGTTGGGGATAAAAATCATAAGCAATACTGTTGTCAAAGCAGATCGAATCAGAGGACACTTTCCTACAAGTGAATAAAAGTCAATAGGCCTGCACCAGTGTCAAGTGGAACAGGGTTCCTGTTGCTGAAGATCACACGGTTAGTACAGTTCACGATGATTGCCAGGAGTACTTGGATATTGTCGAAAGAGGAAGCAAAAGTTATAAGAGGGAAGGAAGATCAGGACAAGCCTTTGGTGAAGAGAAAAGGGGCTCACCCCAATTCCTCGAAGCTGGACACAGTACCTTATTCAAAGTGAAGAGCTGGTGCTATGGCAGTTGTTCCTGCAGACACTCGGTTCCTGGAGCGATCTGCACTACCCAGGGATGAAGCCAGCAGCAGAAACAGCAGCCGTGAATAAAAGGTACGCTCCTTTAAAACAGGAGAGGCTCTTCAGATGGCTACCCGGACCACTACAGCAGTGTGCGGCGATTTCGTCCAAGAAGATGATCCTCTGCCTGAGGAAGGTGAGCTGGTTGATCCCACCAGGCTCAAGGGAAGACTACTCCGGACTGGATCTTCTCTTGTCGTTGAAGGGTAGATAGCTCAGAACTGCAGCAGGGCTTCACCAGGACTCGGTAGTTGCAGCAGCCGTCTTCTCCGCTTCTCTTCGGTTTCTTGTAGTTCCACTGGTGACTCTGACTTCCAGCCCAAGAGTCCTGCCTTTTTTGCGAAAATGCCCCATTCAGGCAGCCTGGCTGTCAATCACGCAGCAGGGGGGTTGTCCAGCCCAGACAACCCCTCCAGCCAATGGACACAAAGTGCGACTTGGGTTTCCAATGAGAGCCTGTGTAGGGGGCGAGTACACCCTCCCTCAACCAGGCGCCAGAAGGAGGGCTTCTTCAGAGAAGCCCGCCAAAAGCCTGAACGAAGAAGGCAAACCTGGTTTTCCGGGCAAAGTAAAACACAAGAAGGACTTTAACAAAAAGAAATGGCGAATAAACCCGACCGGAGCCATAAGAAAGAGTATTTGGTCAAGCGGGTTTATGTTCGAGGCTAATATAATAGCCTGGAACAATACCACGCTTATATAGTATACTTGCGGTAGAAAAGTTAGGGTAGATACCACTGCCACCAGCCAAGTCTAAATGTTAAAAGAGCAAAACAAAGCTCAGAGAGGCATAGACAAAAAGGGATGGGAATTAACACTTTCCAGTACTCCATGTAAGATGGGGTGTACTGGGTCTGCAGTTTTAAATGACTACATAAAGTAAATGTCACTTTACCGGTTTCTGGGGGACAGTAGTCAGCCCCAGAAAAATGGAGTCAGCGGGAAGTCTCAAAGACAACCCTGTGTTACTGACTGAAGGTGCTGTGTAACACACAAAAAGTGTTCTCCAGAGCCAAAGATCACACAAGCAGTACAAATACACATAGCAAAACACATGTAAGAGTGGGACAGAGGCTCACACTCTTACCAGGTTTAAAAATAAACTCCAGAAATCCAGCAAAGCTGCTGGTGTACTCACTAGGTGAAAGAAATTAGCCATAGAATGAGAATTCTCCCTAACAGGTGGCCACCTCTGTCATTCTGCCGCACAGTTTATCTATTTGGATCGCAGAGACGTCGACCTTGCAAGTTAGGGTATCAATTTTTGCTCCCAGGTTATATGTACTACATTTCAGTGCCAGTAAGGTTTGGTTTGGTGCCGAGATGTCACCGTGGGATGGGCCTGGTGCTTCCTCTCGTGCAGGGGGGTGCCCTGTCCATTCTAGTGAACTGCTCCATCTTTGATTGTTTTTTCAGGTTAGCCATTCCCGAAAGCATGGTGCTGGCTGGAATATTTTATTAGGCCACTTAGATAGCGGATATTGGCCAGCTCACGAATCTTGTTTCCGCCCCGAAAGCCGTGGAGTCCGAGTCAGAGTGAACATTGTAGGTGGGGCCGCAGTCCGGGGCCGGGACGGGTTATTCCAGTTCCTGGGGCAGGGTGGGGGTTGAACACAAGGGTTTGGCCCACACTGCTCCGGTGCACTTGGGCCACTAATAAGGTGGTGTCGATCCTCAGATGGTCCAGATATTCCCCTTCCTTGTCCCAGGGGCCAGTGTCCTCTGCTTATGCCCCTCATGGGCCCCTGCAAATTTAAGGTGGGGTTGGGTTTAACTATGGTGCTACCCTGTCGGCATCTGGCCCCTGTATGACTAGGAAGAGCCTTGAGACAGTCCCCCAGGGAGAGGGACTATAGATGTGGTCTGGTGAAGTCCACGTGTGGTACTATAACTGTGCCATTTCACGCTTTGGGCGTGACTGGGGCCTGTGTGGTGAGCCTGTGAATGTTGTGCATCAATGTTTCCTTGTATGCAGCGTTCAAGGTCTGCGGTTTGTGGCCTTATTTATGGTAATGGCTTTGTTGGCATTCGTAGGGGGGGGGGGATTTTGGAGTTCTCACTACCTGCAGCGTTTCCTCAGTGCGACTACAGATCACGGGACTTATGCAGTGCTGGGCCGGCGTGTTGAGGTTTCTCGGGTCGCTGCAGGGGTTTTCTGTAGATAGAGGCAGCCTGGCTCGTGGCGTGCGGTCCTCCGCGGCAGATGCGGGTGCAGAGGCTGAATTAGAGGATTGGTGGCATGCTCTACCTCCGAGAGCCCCCGCTGCACAGACTCACAGTCATCAGGCACTGCAGACACCAGGGTAGCCCTCTGCTTGGTCCAGGCGGCGCCGCTCTTCACAACCCCACTCCATGAGCGCCGGTCTGTCCCGCTGTTCCTGGCACTTTGTGATCATCACAATTTCACCACGTTCAGAACCCTTCGTGGTGGTAGGTGTTAGTGACAGTCGCCTTGCCATGATCCAGTCCAATGTGACCGCAGTCCCATCCCAAATGGAATATGGCGAGCAAACTCCGCCAGGCGGGAAGGACCCAGCTCCCCAACACGCAGGAGGCGGGGGAGAAACGGGGCCAGCGCCTTGCTGCTGCAGCCCAGAACAACTCCATGCAAGCAGAAGGATCCCAGTCCCCCCGCGACGCCCCGCTCCACGGGTCTTGGTGTGTCAACGAATCACAGGAAGCATACGTTGCAGGGCCAGACAGCACGGGAGTCGCGTCCTGCCGAGGCTGGTTTTGGCACCCGGGGGTCAGAGCTGCCCCGCGCATGAGTGGTTCCAGGCGGATGTAGGCTCCGATTTGGCGCTCAGTCCGCTTTCCTCCTTCTGGATCAAAGGGTCCAAGAGGGGGTACTGAATGTTCCACACGCTCTCAGGCTGCGCCCATTTCTCGAGCCTTGTCCTCTTAGCAATAGTTAACCCAAACTTTGGTACAGGCATGTACTACACACGTTGGTAGAGTGACTGAGCAGCCAGGCTGATCTCAAGAGGGGTCAATGTGAGATGTAGTTATTACACAGATTCACAGTGACAAGTATACAAATAAACACTTACACACAAGGTTTCTTGATTAAACAATCATTTATTAATTTAACAGTCAGTTGTACAAGCCTTCTTTAGAAAGGAGCAAAATATGTAACAATATACTTCAAAAATACACACTCTGATTCAATAAATCAGGAGATACCCATTTGGGATGGCACACATACACTTCCTACGCTCTGGGGTGACTTAAATTACTAGGACTCTGGACATTGATATATCACTGGCACATTTAGAGTAATATTGAGGTTAGTGTCAAAAGAGAAAGACGAAGGAACAAAACAACGGTTGACAATTATTCTTAGGCAGGTAAGTACTTTTTGAACCCATCAAGGCAAAGTAAATTAACCCTTTCCTGGGGAAAGGTAAAGCCAGAGTCAGAGGTTAAGGAGAGTCTTTCCAAGAGCCAGGACAGCCAAATTATGAGTCATTCACTGGAGTGACTAACGTAGTCCCCTTTTCCTTTCCAAGGGTCAGGAGACGGAACCTTTTTCACCAGAAAAAAAAAACGTTTTTTCCCTTTAAATTTAGAGGCGCGCGGTCCTGGGAGCATGCGCTGCTATGACTCCTCTCTCCTGCGCCACACCTCAGTCCCCCATAGAAAGGTCGACAATAGATTAACATTGCCTAATGACACCAGATTATTAGGGGGGAGGATGGTGGGACGTATGGAGGAAAGGGGACCAAGGACTAAGAGTATGTTAGTCACTCCGGTGAGTAACTTATAATTACTCTTACATCCTGCCCCCTTTCCTCCATAATGCTTGGGCAATTACAGATGAATGTAGCCCCAGAGTGGAGAGGAGAACCTCCGTAAGCAAGCAGGTTCCAGAGAACCGCCTGTCTGAAGGCCACGTCTGATCTAGAGCCAGCGTCCAAACAGTAGTGCTTGCAAAAAGCCGACAGGGTGGTCCATGTGGCCGCCCTACTTAAGACTTGCCAGGGGACATGGCGCTGGAAAGCAATGGTCGTTGCCTTGGCTCTGACCGCGTGGGCGTGCATGTTGGCCGGCAGTGGCGTATGCAGTCCCTCTTAAGATTCTTTGATGGCCAAGACCATCCTACGGGCTATGGAGGCCTGATACCCCGGTCTTGATCTGCCCAAGGTGACAAAAAGTGTGTCCTATTTGCAGAAGCCCTTGGTCCGGTCTAAATAGAATTTCAGGGCATGCCTGAAATTAAGGCAGTGCAGAACTCTGTGTTTTGTCTTTGGGCTCAGCGAAAAATGTAAGCAACACTATTTCTTCGTTCAGATGGAATACAGGAAGGCACCTTAGGGTAGGAATGTGTAGGACTACCATGTCCCTGTTAAAAGTAGTATGGCTCAGAGGCAACCAGCGCCTGGATTTCGCCGATTCTGTGAGTCGAAGTGAGGCCGACTAACAAGGACGTTTTAATGGTGTCAGCCTGAGGCCAGCAGACTAGATTGGTTCAAATGGTTTGTGAGCCAGGGCACCCTAAAACTATGTTGTCCCACATGGGGTGTGGCCTCTTGATGGGCGGGTAGAGACTGGCGAGTCCTGGCAAATGTTTGACAATTGGTTTGTGTTAGGCAGAATCCTGTGCAGTGCCCTTAGAGACCACTACACACAATTAAGACTA
Source organism: Ambystoma mexicanum (assembly GCF_040938575.1). Lineage (NCBI taxonomy): Eukaryota > Metazoa > Chordata > Amphibia > Caudata > Ambystomatidae > Ambystoma > Ambystoma mexicanum. The sequence goes on from NC_090921.1 coordinate 992,383,250, forward strand.
CAGGTGGTGATACAAGTTTTACCTTTGGTACAAGCCTGTACTACTATGTCATAGTGGTAGCAGTGGCGGAGCAGCCAGGCCTATCACAAGAGTATATGAGCAGTAGCAGAGATTACACAAAGGGACCACAATTACGGTGACTCAAGCAAACACTGACTCAAGGGTTCAGGTAGAAAAATATAAGTACATTTATTTTTAAACCATTCGTTATAAACACAACACTTCTATTAAACTTCAATAAAAACCACACGTTAAATGTACTACAACTAACCAATTCACTTTGTACAGTAAGTCTGAAGGTAAGTACCCTGTGGTTGAATGAACCGGTGTTGGGCGCAAAAACACGTTACCGCGGATACGATTGCGATCACTTTGACAGTTCGGTCTACTAAACAAACGCGTATCCGTGATATGAAATGCTACCGGGGCAAAAACACACTTAGCACCTGAGCTACCCAGAGGGAGTTGGAGGCATAAATCACAGGCAATATTTGGTTAGGCAGGCAGAGTCAAGAAACACTCGGAGACAGGAGTTCAAAAGTCAAGGGGCCGGAGCCAGGGTCGAAAGACACCCGGGCCAGTTGCCGAAGATCACACGGTCTAACAGTTCACGATTGAACAGAGCCAAAAGTACTTCGATATTGTCAATGTTTGGAAGCAAAGTTATAAGAAGGGAAGACAAGGTCAAGCCTTGGAAATGAAGAAAAAGGGATTCACCCAGTTTCCTCAACAGAACACAGTACCTTGTTCCACTGGTGCCCTGGCAGTTGTTCCTGTTGGTTTCCCGCAGACCCACGATTCCTGGAGCTTCGTCGAGAAGGAGGGCGTCTGCACCACACACAAGAAAAGGTGCGCTCTTCAGGCGGCTATCCGGACCACTACAGCAGTGAATAGCGATTTCGACCACAGAAGAAGATCCTCTGGCTGTAGATGAGCTGGTTATCCCCACCAAGCTCAAGGGAAGACGACTCCGGACTGGACCTTCTCCGAGTCGTTGAAGGACAGATAGCTCAGGACTGCAGCTGGGCTTCACAGGGACGGGTTAGTTGCAGCAGCCGTTGTTCTCTCTGCTTCTCTTCGGTTCCTTGTAGTTCAAGTGGCAACTCTGACTTCTAGCCCAGGAGACCTGCCTTTTATGCGAAAAATCCCCCTTCACGCAGCCTGGCTGTCAATCACTCAGAAGGGGGGTTGTCCAGCCTGGACAACTACCCTGGCCAATCATGACAAAGTGCGACTTGGGTTTCCTAGGATACCCTGTGCAGGGGGTGACTACACCCCTCCCTCACATTCAGCCCACCTAGACACCCAGGCTCCCAGGCGCCTTGAGGAGGGGATCTGGGCAGAAGCCCGCCAAAAGACAGCGAACAAAGAAGGCAAACCTAGGTTGCCGCGCAAAGTAAAACACAAGGACTTTAACAAAAAGAAATGGCGAATAAACCCAACCGGAGCCAAAAGAAAGACGATTTGGTCAAGCGGGTTTATGTTCGAGGCCAATATAATAGCCAAGAACAGTACCACGTTTAATATAATCGCGGTAGAAAAGTTAGAGCAGATACCACTGCCACCAGCCAAGTCTAAATGTTAAAAGAGCAAAACAATGCTCTAGGAGGTACAGATAAAAAGGGATACAAGCCAACCCTTTCCAGTACTCCATGGAAGATGGGGTGTACTGGATCTGTGGTAGATTGACTAAAGTTAATGGTAACTTTACCCTTTTCTGGGGGGACAGTAGTCGCCTCAGAAATGAAGTCGAGGGAAGTCTCAAAGACAACCCTGTGCCACGGCACTGAAGGTGCGGTGTGACACACAAAGAAGGGGGCTACTGAAGTGGTGTACCTCAGAGTCCACAATCACAAAAACAGATGGAAACACATAGCAAAACACAGGTAAGAGTTAGGGGGTGGGGGCTGTGGGGGGGGGGGGGGGGGCAGCTCTCACTCTTAACAGGTGGAAAAAAATAAACTCCAGAAGTCCAGCAAAGCTGCTGGGGGACTCACTAGGTGAGGGAAATTAGCCATAAATATGAATTCTCCCCAACTGTGTGTAAGAGGAAAAGATCTGAGTTTCTGTAAGCCCCAATAGCTGCCAGGTGGCTGTAGCAAGTGTCCACCTGCACGCCTGAATGGACGAGGTGCGCCGACAAGGAGAGCACGTCGTCCAGGGTACATGCCAGGGGTTGATACCCCTAGAGACTGCCCACTGGCAGAACCTGGTCCACTTGCGCTTATACTGGGCTCTGGTAGACTTGCTCCTGGTGCCTTGTATGATCTCCAGATTAGCCTGGGAAAGGCTGAGTTGACCTAGCGTGACCTGTTCAGGAACCATGCTGTGAGGGCTAGTTTCTGTGAAGCGGGGTGGATGAACGTGCCCCCTGCTGCGCCAGAAGATGTGCTGGGCACGTCAGGAGTCGAATGGGAGGCCTCTCCGAGAGGGTGAGCAGTTCCGAGAACCATGGCTTGGCTGGCCACCATAGTGCTATTAGAATGATGCTGAGGTGGCGAGACTCCTTGATCTTGCATATCACCCTGTGCATCAGCGGTGTGGGTGGAAAGGCGTAGGCTGTCATTTCGCCCCACCGGATCTGGAATGCATCGCCCAGGGAGCCCGGAACCTGACCCTTCAAGGAGGCGCACAATTGGCACTTCCTGTTGCCCCATTTGTGGAAGATATCCTGCAGTACTAGGTCGTTCAACTGCCACTTGCAGTTGTCCGGTCCTAGTCTGCTCGGAGTATAGTGATGCTGCAGCGATCACCGAGGAGTGTGGCTGAGGTTTGGCCGATAGCAAGAGGGTATCCCCCTCCATCTGCCTGTACTTGGTGTCCATGAGTTTATTCACTGAGTGAGACTTGAGCAAACACTTCTTTGCCAAGGCAACTTCGACCTTCTGCATCGGGATCACTGTTCCGGAAACGGAACGTAGCGTGTGGACTTCTGCGAGGACCCCCTCTCCTGGTTGCTCGACCTCGGGTTGAGGAATGCCCAAATACTCTGCCAGCCCTGAAGGACGTTCATGGAAGTCCTTGGCTGAAGATGGTGTTTCGGGGTCGTCATCCTCATCTGTGTCCACCTGAAGGTCCGTTTGGTCTGGCACCGGAGGAGGGGTGCTAGGAGCCGAGGGCTGAGGTGTGGAGATCGGAGCCAGAGGCTGCAGCGGAGGCTGGTATGGAACTGCCTGTACAAGTGGTTGGGGGGCCAGAGCGTGCTGAACAGGGGCACCTGTACGGGGGCCTGCAGCACCGGAGCCATTGGCGGAAGCACGTCCCTGAGGATGACCCCGATCTGAGGTGTTTTATGAGCCAGAGGAACCTTTCAAAGAACCTGTCCTCGCAGGCCGGAGCGGTGATGGGCGATACTGACGTGGTAGCTAGCGGCTGCTGGAGTCTTTGCATAACCTGCCCGTACGGACGCAGCGGGAACCTGCCTTGCGCAAAGGAAGGCTAAGCTGTAGGACACATACCTGGTTGACACCAGTCCCACCTTGACACGCGTTCCTCTGCTTGCTATCTGCCCTGGAGCGGTGTCGGCCGGATGTTTGTAATATCTGGCATGGCGGCCATTTTGTCGAGCTGCCCTCCAGGTGCCTGCGTCGTGTTGCTCGACTCACTGGGCCCTGCCTCGGCCACGACTTGTGTGGATCATGGGGCCTACCCTATTCCCCAGACCGCGCCCTCGGCGGATATGCCGGTAGAACTGCATACAGGCTCCCCTCTGACATGTTGCCGGTACTAGAGCGTAGCCCCTCGGGTGAAGACTCGGTAATAACCTTCCGGTCTCTCAGCACTGTCACCAGGGGGATCCACTGACATCCCCCCTCGGCCTACAGGGCAGTAGCTGATTCAGCCTCGGTACTTGTGCTGGTACCAGGACCCTTGGGAAGAAGTCTCCCTTGCAGGATGCGCTGGCAAAGAGTGCCTACCTTGGGCTTGGATTGATGGAGGAAGTCCTTCAGGTCCTTAGGAGGCGATCTCTGGAAGAGCTCCTTCCACCTGGCTAGTCTGTTCTTCAGAGACCTCGAGGAGAGCACGTTGCACGCGGTACAAGCTTGTGGTCTGGGCAAAGGCAATGTAAGCAGAGGGCGTGGGGGTCTTTAGTCAGAAAGAGCTGTTGCAGGAGGGTCCCTTGCAGAACCTTGTAGTAGTTGACACGCGTCGGGGTGGAGCGTGATGCCTGAGGACGGAGTACCTGAAAGATAAAAAGACAAGACAGAAGTAACCGCGTGTTGAATTGTTGAATTACATGGCTGAAGCCAAACCCAGGAGTGTTCCCGTAGACGCAGAAAAGGGGACTGAGGTGTGGCACCTGAGAAGTGCAGCGCATGCTCACAGGGCTGCAGCCCTGCGTGCCTCTACATTTAAAGGGGAAGAAGGTTGTTTTTCTGGTTAAAAAGTTTCTGTCTCCCGTCCCTTGGAAGGGACGTCCAAGCAGTATGGAGTAAAGGGGATGGGCCTTACGAGTATGTTTGTTGAGCCAAAGTCTAGGTGAGCTGAAGCACTTCTTGCAGGTAGGTAAAAAGTCTTGCACAATGTTTTATAAGTGTTTGTATAAAATGAAATCACTGTAGGGCCACAAGCTGGGAGGCTTGTGAGGGGCAAAGCTGCAAGCAACTCCGCAAGGGCAACCAAGAATTCTCAACTGAGAGCTAGCAAGACTACACAACAAGAGGCAAGTCCCCTTCGTTTTACAGTACCGTTGGTTAGAAGAAATTGGTTCTAGCTGGCTTCTGTTCCTGTGTAGGTCTGCAGATCATGTTGTTCCTGGGCCTCAGTCGTGGGAACAAGAGACGACGTCTGGGTACTCCTGCACTACGAATGGAAGGTCAGTGGCAGCAATGGGCAAACTTCTGATCAGCAGCGCTTCGCGGTTTCAGCTCCTCGTTGCTCTCCCTGGCAATCGGTTCCTGCAGAAGCAATGGAAGTACAGCCAGCTCTGAGAGGATGCACAGACGAGTTGGCATTGGGGTTGATTGATCCCACCCAAGGGGAGAAGTCGTCCGTTGCAGGGCCTCTAGCGAAGATGAATTCAGAGCTTCAGCAATGCAGCAGAGCTTCACCGGGCAAACCAATGGTCCAGGAGTTGCAGCAAGCGTCTCTTCCAAGTTCTTCAGATTCTGTCGTCCAGTGGTCGACTCTGCCTTCCAAGCCAAAAGTCGCTCGTTTTATGAAGGTTTCTCCCATTCATTCACAGCCTAGCTGTCACTCACACAGCAGGGTGGCTGTCCCAGTACAGCCAGCCGTCCAATGACCTTTGGGTGCATTCCTGTAACCAAGGGGACTAAGCACAGGGCATTTCAAGCACCTCCCTTGCTTGCTGCCCTGCCAGATAAGCTGGAATCCTGCCAAAGAAAAAACGAACAAAGGGACCAAACCTGGTTTGGCGCACAGAGTAAATCTCAAGAAAGACCTTGCCAAAAAGAAATGGCGAAAAAAAGAATACTGAGACTATTTTGACAAAACGGGCACCCATGGGCGCTTTACTGCAACTGCAATTGCAGCCCGCGGTAGAAAAACACAATGGCAGGGAAAAAGTAAACTACTGCCACCAGCCATTAATTGTAGAAACGGTAACATAAAAATGTTACATGAGAAACTATACAAAGGGGATACGAAGTAACCCCTCCGGCACCCTATGGTAAGATCATGTGTGCTGGGGCTAGAAAGTTACAAAATGTAAGTAAAGTCAATTTTACTTCACTGCTCTTGGAGACAGTTTTACCAAAGAAGGTATCTAAACCTTTGGGAAATCTAAGACTTCCCTGTGCCACTGCACTGAAGGTGCTGTGAGTCACAATGTAAAGATGCCGCCTATGGAGTTTGTCTGACACCAAAGTCAAACACAGAAAACACATAGAATTAAAAGTACAAAGTCCCAAAGTCCAGCAAAAGAGCTGGGGGTCTCTAAGGTGGGAGAAATTAAACACGAAAATGAAAATTCTCCCTAACATGGTTATTTAAGAATAGTGAAAGAATATCAAAGGAGAACCCAAAGGGTTCCCAGCAACACTGCACAGAAGGGGCTGTGTGCTGCAAAAGTTAAACAGAGGTCTTTAAATAGATCTGGAGGAAAGTAGACTCCATCACACACAGAACAGAGTTCCACAAGTCAGAGCAAATAAGAATGAATCAAAGGAAGGAGACTCTCTCCACCCCTCCCCCCCAATCCAGGATAGAAAAGAAAGGTCCAGAAGTCCAGCAGAAAGTGCTGGGGGTCTCACTAGGAGAGGGAATGAAGCATAACAATGATTAATCTCCCCAACACAGACTAAGCCTTGCCACTCTGCTAACTCAACCTGATTGCTTTTGGATAACCTCCATCTTTCCTGTTCACCATAATATGGTGGCCTCCCAAAATGCTCCCACCCAGGCGGATTTTGGAAATCCATCCAAATACTTACCCATGTCAGGGTGGTGATTTTGTGGCTTGCGGATTTTGTCAGCCTGTGAAAATCCTTCCGGAGACCATCCAATGTTTGTGCCTGCATGTCAGTGCATGCCTAGCTCACATAGCCAAAAGATGGGAGCCTGCAGGGCTGCTAGCCTTGCAGATCGTGTTCAGAAGCAGACCATAAGAAACCATGGGGGCTTCTGAAGGCAACCATGGTAGCCAGACAGAAGCCAGTTGATGAACTATTACCCCCATCACTCTGCGTTCAGTCAACTGCTGGAAAAATGCACCACTCATCACAATGTAAACCAGCGAAATGCATAAAGTGAGCCAAGTTATCTTAATTTCTTAGAAATTAAGACCAAACCTCTAGATTTCATAAAAGGTAGCACATGCAATCAAATGATTAACTTCCAAACACATTGTTACAATGGAATGTCTTTTTGTACAACAGTAATTAATTCTGTGGCAGTTTACCCGCAGAGCAGTGGCGAAGCTGTTTTTCAGGTTGGTGGCTATGCTGATAAGAAGCGGCTCACGGCAGGTGATCATCGCCATTCCAGCAGTCAGGTTTCGCATCATGTGATGAGCTGCTACGCGCATGCGTGACTCCTCCGAATCAAGTGCAAAGTCTTTCCTAACAATCTGTTCACAGGTGGTCATGGCAATCTTGATAGATCGGTCCACCACCGGGTGAACAAGCTCTTGCACGGCTCGCTCAATCGCTTGTCGAACACACTGCTTCAACTGAGGGTGAGCTTGGAACAAGGGAATCTGTGGGGCGAGAAGCATTAACCGATCAGCGTGATTATAATTAACCAAAAGCACTACATGAAATTGCACAAAACATTGAATTTGAGCTCCACGCTATTTAATGCAGACATTTATTTTATTTGTACATTTAAAGTAGCGCACCAAGCTCTCAAGAATCTGGGCACTAGTTACATGGGTAGGTATAGTCCAGGTAGACGGGGCATGACAAAAGTTCAGTAAATAGGCGAGTCTTTAGGTTTTTCCTGAAGAGTTGGTAGGACGTCCCAGAACATTGGTGAAGTGGAAGGTGATTCCAGAGACTGGCCATGAGAATGGGGAAGCTTGAGCATCCTGCTCGCTTCCGAGCAGTGGAATATAAAGTTTATTTTACATGGCACATAAGTCTGGTTTCAATATAGCTGGTTCATTAGTACTGAAAAACTTGTTTATAAAAGTGTTAGGGAGATTTTTGCTCAACCGTCTAGTGAGGACTCAGACCACCAATATAAAGGTAGAACAGTCTTTCATACTAAAGGAAGGTTTAAGTTACTTACATGTAACTGTTGTTCTCCAGCATGGGTCTGGCATGGATTAACATGCTCATGAATATTCCCCATTGTTAGGTCAGGAATCCTTGGTAAAAGAAAAAACAGTTTAACTTTCACTTACAAACTGTCTTTCTCCTCTAAAATAATCACTGAGCTCTGGGTCATATGATCCCCAGCCAATGACTGCCCTCTCCCTAAGCCCCTTCTCTGGCAACCATCTTCGGATTTGGTAGCATGTAAAGTGGCAGTATGACCAAGAGCCGCCTCAGTGGGGCAGGAGGGAGGGTTTGCAGGTCAAATCCATGCCAAACCCATGCTGGAGAAGAACAAGTTACTTCTTACCTTGTAACGTTCTTTCGATGGGATGTTCCTCCGACGTATTCCTTATCTTAGATATCTCCTTCCAGCTTTGCTGGCCTCGGAAAATTTCTCTCTAGAGGGCGCTGCGCGTCGACGTCCTCAGAGTCGATGTCCCTCGACAGCCGCCGTATCGACGTCAACGTCATCCTGCCTATAAAGGCCGCGCGCAGCGTCCGTTGCTCAGTTCCGTTTTGTAGCCCACAGTTTTTCTGTCTGGACTAGACTAATCACCCTGAAGGAGCGTAAGCTGCAACGACAAGGGAAGTAGTACTGCGGGGATGGATGGGAGGGTCGATAAGGAATACGTCGGAGGAAAATCCCATCGAAAGAACGTTACAAGGTAAGAAGTAACTTGTTCTTCGAAGGGATTGTTTCCTCCGACGTATTCCTCATCTTAGATAGGCTCCCATAGCAGTATTCTGTTATTGGCGGTGGGAGTACTGACTTCATGCTTCCTTTTATTGATGAATAGAGTGCAATACTGCCCTTCCAAAGCTAGTCTCTTGACTCGAGGAGGAATCCAAGTTGTAAAATCGTGTAACGGTATGGACGGACGACCATGTGGCAGCCGCACATATGTCTTTAACCGGCACTCCTCTTTTGAGGGCCGATGAAGCTGCAATACCTCTGGTCGAACGAGCCCTAAGATTTTGAGGGGGCTCTTTTCCTGCCAGTTTATAACATTCCAAAATGGCTAGAATGATCCATCTGGAAAAAGTCTGCTTAGTTATCGGTAACCCCAGCTTGTGACCTGCGTAGCCTACAAACAGTTGGTCTGCCTGTCTTATCCTAGCCAGTCTACTGATGTAAAAACTTAAAGCCCTTCTAGGGTCCAGCCTGTGTAACCTCTCTTCCTCTTTTCCCGGATGAGGAGGAGGATAGAAAGATGGCAGGGTAATCTTCTGAGTGATATGGAATTCAGAAACCACCTTTGGGAGGAAATTAGGCTTCACTTGCAGGACAACTTTGTCTTTGTGAAAGATTGTATGAGGGGGTTTACAAGAAAAAGCTTGTAACTCGCTCACCCTTCTAGCAGATGTAAGTGCTATTAATAAAACAGTTTTAAGGGTAAGAAATCTTAACGAACAAGAATGGAGTGGTTTGAAAGGTGTGCCCATCAGGAAAGTTAGGACTAAGTTTAAATCCCATAGGGGGACCTGGAATGGTCTTGGGGGATAAACGTTAGTTAACCCCTTTAGAAACTGTATTACCAAGGGTAACTTGAAATAGGATGGTTCTTCCGCAGTGCGCTTAAAGATGGATAGCGCTGCGAGATAGCCCTTAATGGTGCCAACTTGAAGGCCTGAATTCGCCAAATAGAGTAGGAAGGACAAAACCATTGGTGTACCACATGAAATGGGGTCGATATTCTTTTATCTACACCAGCTGCAAAATCTGTTCCAACAGCAGCGGTATAAAGATTTTGTTGCTGGCCTCCTTGCCGAAAGCAACACCTCCATAACGTCATCAGGGAGGTCCCAATCCTTGTAACTCAGCCTTTCAGAAGCCAAGCGTGAAGGTTGAGGGTTTTGATGTCTGGATGGAGAACCGGACCTCCCTTCTGTGAGAGCAGATTCTCTCTGAGTGGAAGTCGAATTGGAGGGCAGATGGACAAGTCTAGAAGGTCCGGGTACCACGTTCTCCTGGCCCAATCCGGGGCAATTAGGATCATGGTTCGCCGGAATCTTCTCAACCTCCTGATCATTTGAGGAATGACAGGGACCGGTGGGAACGCGTACAGAAGCGGAAACTCCCAGTCCACTATGAACGCGTCTCCCAGAGCTCCTCTCGGGGGAAATTCCCTTGAACAGAACAGATCGCACTTCCTGTTGACACTGGTGGCGAACAGATCCACCTGAGGGGTTCCCCAAAGGGCGAAGATCTCTTGAAGGACTTGCTGAGCTAGTTCCCACTCGTGGGAGACTGCGCTCTGCCTGCTCAGAGCGTCTGCTGTCAAGTTCTTCTCTCCGGCTAGGTGAACTGCCGATAGAGAGATCCCTTCTTGGATTGCCCAAAACCAGAGCTGCATTGCCTCTCTGCACAGGGGTAGTTATCCTACACCTCCTCTTTTGTTGAGGTAATGCATGGCCACTGTGTTGTCCGTCATTATCAGGACATTCTTCCCTTGTACAGCCGGCAGGAACGCCTTCAGCGCAAGTCTGATGGCCCTCAGCTCTAACAGGTTGATATGTAGTCTGGACTCCGATGGAGACCAACGACCGCTGATGGTCAAGACGTTGGCGTGGGCTCCCCACCCCGTGAGTGAGGCATCCGTGACTACTGTTCTCTCCGGCCAGGGTTGTCAAAACTGTTCTTTCAGAATGTTCTCCTGACAGGCCCACCACTGAAGGTCTTGAGCCACCCTGTCGGGAACCTGAAGAAGATCTGTCATTCTTCCTGAGAATTGTGACCACTGAGTCCTCAGTGCCCACTGGAGGGATCTCATTCTCAGGCGAGCCTCTGGCACTAGGAAAATGCAGGATGCCATAAGGCCTAGCAACCTCAAAAAGTCGAAGGCTGGGAGACGTTGGGCATTTTGGAACTTGGTAACCATCTGTAGAATATCTTGAGCCCTCACCTCTGGTGGCGAGGCTTTTCCCAGGGAAGTGTCCAGGATCGCTCCGATGAACTGGAGTCTCTGCGATGGTATAATTTGTGACTTCTTAAAATTGAGAGTGAAGCCCAGTCTGTGAAGGGAGTGGAAAACGTGATTTAGCTGGATCTGAGCTTGTTCCGAAGATACAGCCCTGATCAACCAATCGTCCAGGTAGGGGTAGACGTGAATCCCTTCCCTCCTTAGACTTGCAGCCACTACCGACATTAACTTGGTGAAGACCCTCGGGGCGGAAGTCAGCCCAAATGGCAGCACTCGAAATTGATAATGAGAGTTGCCAATTGCGAACCTTAGGTATTTCCTGTGCTTGAGATGGATAGGCACATGGAAATAAGCGTCCTGAAGGTCCAGAGATACCAACCAGTCCTGGAACTGAAGAGCCTGAAGGATCTGAGAAAGAGTGACCATCTTGAATTTGTCTTTCCTGAGGAATTTGTTCAATTCTCGCAAGTCCAAGATGGGTCTCAGTCCTCCGTCTTTCTTTGGAATGAGAAAGTAAGGGGAGTACAAGCCCTTGTTCCTCTCCGCTACAGGTACCGGTTCTATGGCACCTTTCTCTAGCATGTCTAAAATTTCCTGCAAGAGGAGCGGATCTGGAGCTTTCTGAGAGCTGATCCCCGGTGGATGACTGAGGTATGCATAGGAGAGGCAGGCAGTAACCTTGGGCAACTGTTTCCAATGCCCAAGCATCTGACGTGATAGCCTGCCATTCCGCCAGATGTTGAGTTAACCTGCCTCCTACAGGTGTCTTGTGAGGGAAGTCCTCAGAGTGGTTTTCGGGCAGCTGATGCAGATGGTAAAGAGGCACCTGCTGTTGCTGCGGCTTTTGAATATCTACCCAGTCCACCTCGGGTAGTTTTTTGTCCCCTTTGAGCCGGTCGTCCTCTATCTCTTCCGAATGCGGAGTAGAAGCGAATAGACTTGCCCCTCGCAGAGGTTCCTGTGGGACGAAAAGGTGTCTGACGGATTGCAGCGCCTAGGGATTTTGCTGCTGCCTTTGATGTTTGCAGTTTTTCTAAACTGTCATCCGCCTTTTTCCCAAACCAAGAAGAGCCATCGAAAGCCATGTTCAAGAGCCTGGCTTGCACATCTGGGGCAAAACCAGACTTTCTCAACCAAGCAAATCTCCTGGTTGGTGTACTTGCCGCCATTGCTCTGCTGATACGGTCAGCCGAATCAATGCCCGTCTGGAGGGATTCGCACATAGCGTCTTTAACGTCCTGTATGATATTTAGGAACGCCTCCCTTTCTTCTCCCCCTGGGATGCAGTCAGCCGCTGTAGAAGCACACTCCCAAAGTGTATGGCTGAATCTAGCAAGGGTGCAAGTAGCATTAACAGATTTTAACGCCATGCTACATGCCGAAAAAAACTTTCTTTGCCATAGCATCATATTTCTTATCGTCCCTCTCCTGTGGGACGGTAGGGTAAGCAGTCTTGACATCAGTAGAAGATGCTGCCTGTACCACCAGACTTTCTGGGGATGGGTGTTTTGACAAAAACTCTGGGTCTGCAGAAGATACCCTGCATTTAGTAGATATTTTATTTACTGCCGGTACGACATCTGGGGTTTCCCAGTTCGTCATGATTTTCCTCTGAAGAGCTTTATGAAAGGGCACTACAGGATCCTCCTGTGGACCTTTATCAAGAATATCCGTGAGGTCATCTTGTTGGAAAGCCTATGAAGGTGTTGACCACCCCATAAATTCTGTGATCCTGGCCATTAAGGCTCTATAGGGGGTTTCAGCATGCTCCCCCGGGTCTGGCCTAGCGAACTCCAATTCAGGGGAAGTGTCTAACCCACTTGCCTCATGTAAGGAATCATGGAGATCCTTTAACCTGCTTTCTTCTGAGGATAACTCCTCTTGAACTGGGGTTGCAGGTCCCTGCAACTCAAATGTGTCTTCCTGTTCAGATAGTTCTCCCTCTTCCATAATTGAGGACATAGTTCTCAATTGTTCTGAACTCACAAAGGGTGTGAAACCCATCTGCAAGGCAGAGGGTGCCAAACTTGTAATTGGCCTCGAAAACGTCAATGACGCCGAAGGCTTCGGGCGTGGCGTCGAAAACAAAAGGCGGAGGCCTCGAGGACCTCGATAGAATTGGGATTCTGCTCGAGGAAGTCGACAATCTCGACGCCATCGTGGACCTGGGGATAGCCACTGGGTGCGTCGCAACCGTGACTTTCCTTGGCGTCGACGCCAGTGTCGAAGATGGCGTCGACTCGACAGACCCGTGTGTCGAAGGTCCCTTCGACAACGGCGTCGAAGATACCTACCTAGGTGTCGACGGAACCTTCAAAGAAGGTTTCAAGGTCATAGCTTTACTCGAGGGTTCGTGACGCGCTCGAGAATCTTCCTTCGCCGGGTACTGCGACTCGCGGCGTTTTTGACCTTCGGGTCTTTCGACCAGAGCATCGCTCTCGGCAGTCTTCGAGGGGGTCGAGGCCGCTTTCTCGAAGACGCTCATCATATTTTTGCGGAATTCCTCCCATTCAGCCCGGGAACTATGTTTTGTGGGGCAAGGGATTCTCTTAGGAGAAACAGAGGAAGAGGACGACTGTGAAGGGGATCTTCGACGTCTCCTCTTCGAGTGCTTCGATCTCGAGGAGTGATGGGACCCACTCCGAGACCTGGAGCGCGAATGTGACAAGGAGACGAATGTCTCGACTTCGTCGAGGAAGAAGAAGCTTTTGAAGTCTTACCTTTCTCCAGCTTCCCCCTACGCTCCTTCAGGGCCTTAGCTGTCATGGACACACAGTCCTCGCACTCCGAACAATGGTGTTCAGCTCCGAAACACCACAGTCAAACTGTAAGGGTCAGTCAGCGACATCTTTTTCCCACAGTCTCGGCATTTTTTGAAGCCGGACCGAGGGGTTGTCGGTTCCGACGAGGAAGCCATCGAGTATGGATCGAATATCTTGAGGTAAATAGTATAAATTCTCTACGAAACTGAGCAACGATATTCCGAGGCACTGAGTAAGCGCGGAAAAACGGAACTGAGCAACGGACGCTGCGCGCGGCCTTTATAGGCAGGATGACGTCGATACGGCGGCTGTCGAGGGACATCGACTCGGAGGACGTCGACGCGCAGCGCCCTCTAAAGGCCAGCAAAGCTGGAAGGAGATATCTAAGATAAAGAATACATCGGAGGACACAATCCCTTCGAACAACAGTTACAGCTAATTAATGTGTTCCTTCTCCAGCATGGGGTCTGACATGGATTCACATGCTCATGAATTAAGACTACATAGCAGAACATACTCTAAACCCGTTGTTGCCGCAGAGTAGATGACCTTTCTATTCCAGGGCGTCTGACTTCTTCCCCTTGCAGTCTGGGCGGTGTGTGGGGGAACGGAGGCCGACGGGTTGGATGACTTATTCCATGCAACCACAGAAAGTACAGTCCAGTGATGGCTGTGACCGCAGACACTTGGGAGCAGACTCCGTACCCTGGGATTTATTTTCTAACCAGTCGTTTTGCCGGACTGAGGCAGTGTTTTTCAGCAGCACCAGATACTCATCCCAGACGTCATCCAGGAGGGGCACCACCAGAATAGTCTTCCTGTTCGCCACCCGGCGTTGATAAAGGAAGCCCTCCTTCTGTGTGAGCTGGAAGAGTTCCGATGCGTGGGCAATCATGGTGTGGAAGGAACCCACTTCATCCAGGGGGGAAGCCCTTGGAGGCGGAGAGATGCCGCCATAGTTTGTGTCTGTCGTTGCCGTGTCCTTCCCCGTATCCTGGTTTGGGGGTGAGAACGGAAAAGCACTGGCAGCTGAAGCTAAGGGTGCCTCTTTACTTTGGCGGTGGTGGCCCCTGGGTCAATGGGGTTGTCACCGGTGGTGGTGCCGCCAGCATCCTCTTCTGCGTCTGTGATACCAGATTGTGAAGGGTCGAGAGAATGTCATGAGACAGATCTGAGAGGTGCCTGGGGAGTAGGGTCGCTGGGCCCAGCGCCTACGTTGTTCCTGTCGACGCCCCCTCCGGTGGCTACCTGAACTGTCCAGTCGTCCCGAATATCTCCGGGATGGTTGGATGGCACCCTCGTCCTTCACCTTGGAAGAAATATTTGTACGTTGGAGTTCTTCAACCCCGCCTCCACCTTTTTTGGGTTTTGAGGGGTTGGTCTCGGGCTAAGGGACGGCATCCTCTTTTCCACTGGTTTGACCGAAGCCTCCTGACCGGGAGGGAAAGCCACCCTGACCGCTGCAGGGGTTCACTGGACTGGGTCAGCCCCCTTCGCCTTCGAACGGGCACCTGCCACCAGCTCAATAGACGATTTAGCCTGCATCACCTGTGCCTTCACGAACAGGTCAGACACCTTGTCCCGTTTGGCCTTCTCCGGTTTCTCCTGCAGCTTCCCTGTGGTAGCTGACTTTCTCTTTGACAAAGAACTGGAGCGATGGCTGGAGACTGAGGCTGCTGGAGATGAGCCCACCCTGGCCGCTCGGGACACCCCCCCCCCCCCGCTTGCGCAGCGACCGACAGAACCAGACGCGCGGTGCTTGCCTGTGTCTTGGGCACCCACGGATGGAGCTCCCTCAAAGCACTTTGAAGCCCGCTCTGACTGGCTGGATCTGGATGAGGCATGCCCCTGTGAACCACACTGGGCAGGGGCCTTGGCTTTGAGCCACACCTCATCCTTCATAGTGCACTTGGTAAAGCCACAACAGATCTCGCAATCCTCCTCCTTGTGCGTTGGGTGAAGACAAAGGCACTGGGAAGGCTTGTCTTTCATGAAAACTTTCCACAAACCACAGCTGGTGCAGAGCTTGAAAAAGGAGGCCCCGTCCTTCTCCCCGACAGTCTGTGGTGTATGTCCGATGGCCTTCTGGAAACTTCAATGAAGAAACACTAGACGATTCCGCCCTTGAGGGGCGATCAAAGATGCTGAAAAACAGATCCATGTTAGTCGGATGAAGAAACTAAAAAGAGCACACGGGCGCAATCAAATGCGATTTTCCTAACAAAAAAGCAGAAAAAAACAAATCTCTAAGAGGGAATCACGAGGAGTCCCAACACTTGGACGTGCAGTAAACATCTGAAGATGGCTGCCAGAGGAGGGGCTTAGGGACAGGGCAGTATGACCCAGAGCTTAGTGATTGGTTTATAGGAGACAGTTTGTAAACGAAAATGAAACTGTTCTTTCTTTTACTGAGGATTCCCCGCCCGATGACGGGAAATATTCATGAGCATGTGAATCCCTGCCAGACTCCATGCTGGAGAAGATCCGGATACCAAATATGCCTCAGCCACGCCGATGAGTATCATCTTGCATTGGCATTGTTCGAGTGTGTTGACTCTTAGCAGGAGGGGAAACGCAGCAAACACCTACAGAAACCACCCTTTCCACAGGAAGGAGAAGGCGTCCCCCAGGATCCTCTGCGGGTGGAATCTGCTGGCACTTGGGGAGTTCACCGCCGTCGCAAACAGATCAATCTAGGTTCTGCCCCATTTGACATTTGATCAGGTCCCCCTGATCCTGACGAAGCTCCCACTCATGGCAGGAGCACAGGTCCCTACTGAGGGAGTCTGATGGTGTTCTTGACTCCCGCCAGATGGAGAGGGGCGAGGAACATCCACTGTCCGACCACCCAGTGCCACCAGTCCTGCACTTCCTTAGAGAGCGCTGGGGATAGAGTGCCCCGCCGCTTCCTGATGTAGAACATGATGGTTATGTGGTCAATGAAGAGCCTCACCCCCTTGCCTTTCAGAGATGGTAGGAACGACTTTAGGGCCCAGAACACTGCCCGTAGCTCCAGGATGTTGCTATGCAGATCCTTCTCAGGTATCCACAGGCCTTTGGCATGCAGACATCCAGTGTGCGCTCCCCACCCTTCCAGGGAGCAAACAGTCTCCTGGTATGTTTTTTTTAAAATCCCATGGGCGACGTTGGAGAGGACACCCCACCACTATTGCCCGTCTGAAAATCTTTGTTGAGCGGGATCATGTCTGAAATTTGCAGACACCTATATCCTGCGGGTGTCCAGAAATTCCTGTAGGGCTTGCGTTTGCAACCTGCAGAGACGGACAAGGTAGATGTAGGAAGACATCATGCCCAGTAAGGACTTGATGGACCGCACTGTGCCTGTCTTAATCTACAGCAGTTGCACCTTTCTTTGAATGGCTGCTAGGCTCTCCGAGGCCGACACCAGGCAAGACACTATAGTGTCTGACGCCTATGAACAGCGTATTCTGCAATGGGGTTAAGTAGGGCTTCAGATAGTTGCTAGCGAATCCCAGATCCGTCAATAGCCGACGGTCGTCTGTGTGCCCATTGGCCAGCTACCGCAAGCAGGCGCGTATCAGCCAGTCCAGGTACCGGTACGCCCTATAGATGCAGATGGGCCGCCACTGGTACCAGGCATTTCATGAATACTCTGGGGGTCGACATCCAAGGCGAAAGGTAGGGACATGAACAGGTAGTGCTGGCCCTGCACCACAAAGTGCAGAAACGTCCGACGTGTCTTGAGAATGGGGACGTGGAAATAGGAGTCCTCCAGGTCCAACAACGTCAAGAAGTCTCCTTTTTTACAGTTGGGCGAGCATGTGTTCCAATGTGACCATCCTGAAGTTTTTGGGACTTTAGTTATTTGTTCAGACGTCATAGGTCCAGGATGGACCACCAGCCCAGTCTTCTTTCCGACAAGCAAGTATCTGGAATGGACTCCAGAGCCATTGGGGAACCAGCTTCATCGCCCCTTTTCGCAGCATGGCTAGTACCTCTTCCAGAAACTTCAGAATGTGCTGCTCCTGACGGGGAACTGGAGGGATGCACAGGCACCTGTGTTGGAACTCCAGGGTGTGTCCATGGGCGAGAACATCCAGCACCCATCTGTCGGTGGCAACGCTGTCCCCCACTACCGTAGGCCTGGGAACAGACTCTAGGCTTCGTGCGTTGATGATCTGGAAGCCGGTCTGTATGACGTGGAGAACCCTTATGAAGACCTGCTTGCTTTCCCCTGGAGGAACGAAAAGAAGACTAGGAACAGACCGTCTCTGTATTAGTCTTGATGACCCGGAAGGACTTGTCAAACGTCTATTACCTTCGCTTGGACCACCTGTCAGTTTAGTGGCTTTCATCCAACCTTGTCGAAGGAAGACACTGCTACCCATTTGCTGGAACAGTGTCAGCAACATCCAATGCGACTAATGGCGTGATCGGACGCCACTTCCCCTTCCTGGAAGAGAGCAAGGGCTTCCATCTTCTTATAGTCTGGGAGTAACTCCAGGATCGGTCCTAGCTTGTACCACTATTCCCTTTTATACCTGGCCAGGATTGGCAGTGCGTTGGTCGCCTTGATAGTGGACGCTGCAGTGTAAATCACCTTCTTTCTCATGGCATCCATCCTTCTCCCCCTTGCTGTCTGTGGGGACCCAAGATGACTAAGACAGGTTATCCGACCGTTTCCTCGCAGCTGCTGGCACTACTAAATCGGGCAATGGGTGCGACCTCAGGCACTTTAATGAGGCGTCTGTCACCCTATATTTCTTCTCCAGCCTGTCCCACTTGGCTGGAGCCGTGCAAGGATTCTTCATGAGGGCCAGGTCTTCCTCCCAAACATTGCCCAGAAAAGGCACTGCCATGATCGGTTTCCTCACGTCCCAGCTGGAATAGCTCGGAGGCCCAGGCGATCATGGAGTAAAACAACTGCATCTCATCCTGTGGGGACACCCATAACCTATGTGGGGACACCCATAACCTATGTGGAGCATCCAAATGACATGCATTGCTCACCGTGATAGCATTTCTGAATGTATCTGCTTAGATTCACATGCTGAGCATATAGTCCGACATCTAGTGGTAATCGTGGAGTATTTCATCTTTCTTTCGAAGATCCAAAGGGACGTCGACATGGGCATAAACTATCTCTAACGTGACATGTAGTGTACCCGAAATCCCTCAGGTGTAGAGGTCGCACTGGTTGTATTCTTTCTGCCGTGTTGGAGCCTTATAGTTTGTGTGAGCGAGTACAGAAGAGAGGAGGGGTAAGAAGACAATTTTCCTTCTACTCCATGAGAGGAGTAAGGGTGGGCGCATGTGAAACTAAGCCGATACAATCATCAAAAATGCTATTACAGTAAGTAATGCATGTCTTCTGATGCTTGTCAATCTGCTTAGAATCCCATGCTGTGCATATACTAGCGAGCAGTAACTGGAGTTGTTGGTGGGATGTGAGAAGAAACAGTAGTGAAAAGATGCCTTAGTACTGCTTGTACCACCTGAGAATCAGACCTAGAGTGAGTGTCTAGGCAATAGTGTTTTGTAAAGGTGTGTACAGAACTCCAGGCTGCCGATTTGCAAATTAACGCTATGGGGACATTTGCAATGAATGCTATGGAAGCCCCAGTGCCCCGAGTAGAGTGCTCTAGGCTTGAATGGCATATCCTTCTTGGCAAGAGTGTAACAAGAGTGTAATGCAATTGGCAATCCACCTTGGGATGGCCGCTTTAGAGGCAGGGCCCCCCCACACTACCAGCTGCCACTGAAACACCACGTTAGTGGGGTTGTGGAAGAATGTGGGCAGTTCTATAGACTGGTTCACATGGAACTTTGAAATGAATTTGGGCGCAGACTGTGTTGAGTGGGCAGAACTACTTTATCTTTGTGAATTGTGACAAAGGGGTCCAGAATGGAAAGGGCCTGTAGTTCACCGACTCTCCTTATAGAAGTGACTGCCACTTTGAAGGCAGTTTTTTTTAAGTGAGTGCCTTGAGGCTTGCTTTGTGCATAGGTTCAAAAGGAGACCCATTAAGTCTGGATAATATGACATTTAGGTGCAATCCGGGAGCTGGGTTAGAAATAGGGGGATGAATTCTTTTAACCCCCTTCCATGAAAGCTTTAATTATTGGGATCTTCCACCACAACTCCTGTTAGGTAAGACTGCATGCAGTACCCTTTGGGTGTACTACAACAACCTTGACCTCCTGGCAATAGGGACCATACCTTTGAAATAAGTCTGAACTACACAGGTTGGTAGTGTGGCTGAGCAGCCAGGCTTATCTCAAGAGGGGTCAACGTGAGCAGTGATGTTGCGACAGTTTCATAGCTGCAGTTAGTCAAATAAACAGTTACACTCAAGGTTTCTTGATAAAACAATTATTAATTTATTTCAGTCAGTTGTATAAGCCTTCTTCAGAAGGGAGCAATTTATAAAAATTAAAATACACTTCAAAACACACTATTTCTCTAAATTAGATGATACCCATTGGAGATGGCACAGACACTTCCTACACCCTCAGGTGTGTTCATTATCTAGGACACTGTGGACATTGATCTATCACTGGTACAGTTAGAGCAATACTGAGTTTGGTGTAAAAGATAGAATAGAGGAATAAAACAAAGAATAACAAATAATTCACAAACAGGTAAGTGTCAGGCAAAGTTTGTATGTAGCACCCTTTGGGACTACTACACACAACTAGGACTACAGGTGTAAGCAAAACCAACCTTTGGTATAAGTCTATACTACACAGTTTTGGTAGTGTTGCTGAGCAGCCAAGCTCATCTCAAGAGGGGAATGTGAGCTGTAATGATGTTACACAGAGGTCTACAATCACGAGTATTCAAATAGACTCTTATACTCCAGGTTTCTTGGTTAAACACTTATTAATTTATTTCACAGTCCGTTATAAAACACACTAGAAGGAGGCAATTTATCTCACACAAAAATATACTTCAGTACTTTCTATCAGTTTGAGGCATTTAAACTCCTCTGAAGGAGGAGCAAAATGCCATCCGAGTATTTGAAGTAGGAGCAAAAAGGCATAGGTTAATAAAAAGAATAGTACAGTTACTATTAAGACAGTGCAAATAAGAGTTCACCAGAGGAGTCACTCAAAGCAAGAGGTTAAGTCAAAGGGCTAAAGTTTTGTATAGGATAGGCAGTTCAGGTAGTTAAACGGTTCTCAGAAGTAGTTTGTAAAAGAAAGATTCATATGATGGGTCACAAGTTGACTAGGCCTGCAAGTTGCCAACGTTTCAAGCACTTTTGCAGTGAAAGGCAAGTTCTCTCGGTCGGGTTTTTACAGTACCTTACAATGAAGAAAAAGATGCAGCTGAAGACTTCAGTTCGTGCAGATCTCGCTGGTCCTGAGCCTCAGTCATGGGGACAAGAGGGAGGACGTCGGGGGACTCCTGCACTGGGAACAGGTCAAAAAGCTGTCAAATGGCAAATCTTCTATTCCGGAGGCTGTAGACAAACACCAACTGGTGTCCCTCTCCCAAGTTATTTGGTTTCTTGCAGCACTCTGAGGAAAATACAACCAGCTCTGAGAATGGTATCCAGGTGGCCTACGGGTCGAGTTGATTGGTCCCACCAACTCAAAGGGAGAAGTTGTTCTTGAAGGGCTTCTCTGTCGAGTTGAACTTGGCGATTCGGACCTGCATCAGGGCTTCACTGGGCAAACTAACGGTCCAGTGGTTGCAGCAGCCGTCCTCTTCCAGCTCGTCTTCGGTTCTTTCATTCCAGTGGTCGACTTTGGCTTCCAAGCCAAGAGACTCCTTTTATACAGTTTCCTTCCATTCATTCCAGCCTAGCTGCCACTCACCCAGCAGGGTGGCTGTCCTTGCCGGTCAGCCAGCCAATCAGGCCAGAGTGCATTTGGGTCTCCTAGGAGACTAAGCACAGGGAGTTTCGGGCACCTCCCTCACTTCCTGCCCACCTGAGACACTCTGGCGCCAGAGGCGGTCTTCAGTCCTGAAGCCCACCAAACGCTTAGGAACGAAGGGACCAAACCTGGTTTGGCGTGCAAAGACAAACTCAAGAAGGACCTTTCCAAAAAGAAATGGCGAAAAAAGATCACAGGGACCTGTTTAAAGAAAGGGGGCTCAGACGCCATTTTGAAAAACAAGGCTCCTGCGATTTAACGCTACCAGTGTTCAACGTCAGGAAAAATCATGGTAGTTTGTTGTAAAACCACTGCCACCAGCCATTTCGAGAGGAAAGGGTAGCATTTGACTGCTACATGAGTTTCTAGACATAGGGGATACTAAATAACCCCTCCAGCACTCTATTGTAAGATAGGGTGTGCCGGGTCTAGGAATTTGAAAAGACTAGTAAAGTCAATTTCACTTTACTTTCTCTGGGAAACAGTAGTTTATACCAGAGAAGGGAATAGTTTCTTACCTGTAACTCCATTTCTCCAGCATTGGTATCTTTCATGGATTCACATGCTTAGAATATTCCCCGTCGTCAGACTGGGACCCCTCGGTACACATACATAGCCTTTTCCAATAGGAAAACTTCCGACATTTTTGTGTCCTATCTACGTCCTTTTAGGACCCGCCCACGCATGCTCCGTAGGCCATCCCTGTATAAGAGGCCCGCCCCCGCGGTTCCCCTTCAGATTTCGGCCCCTCCAAAGTAGGAAGGGTTAATTTTATCCATTAAATACATTACATTCCGGGGAGGTTGGCGGGCGCATGTGAATCCATGAAAGATACCAATGCTGGAGAAATGGAGTTACAGGTAAGAAACTAGTCCCTTCTCCAGCATTGGATCTTTCATGGATTCACATGCTTAGAATAGAATGTATAGCAGTAACACTTGAGACGGTGGTGAGAATGTAATGTAAAATACCCTCAACATACTACACAATGCATATGTACAGTAGGAATAAGTTACCTCATATAACCTTACCCACATAAAATGAACTGTCATTAAAAAGGTAAACCGATTCTCCACAGCGCAGAGCTTACCTTACTGAAACAGATGGCGCAGGACAGCTCTTCCCATCTGCACCTCGTCCGCATGCTGCCTAGCAAGGCAGTAGTGGCGGGTAAACGTATGGGGCACTGACCATGCCGCAGCTTGGCATATGTCCGTCAACGGAATTCCTGCCCACAAAGCTGTTGAGGAGGACATCGATCTTGTAGAATGGGCTCTAGGATGTCCTTGCGGTGGCCTTTCGGCCTTAGAGTGACAAAACGCAATCGTCGATGAGACCCATCGAGCCAATCCTTGTTTAGAGATTGCTTTTCCTCTCGTCGACGGACCATACGCGACGAACAGTTGTCTAGTAGACCTGAATTCCTGTGTACGATGTAGGTAAAATTTCAGAGACCTCTTAACATCCAGGGTATGCAGAGCTTTTTCTGCTGCCGATGATGGATGATGGCGTGGCGAAGAAATTAGGGAGAACAATGGACGAGTGTTTGTGATACACTGTCAGAACTTTTGGGACGAACATAGGATTAGTTGCCAGGACTACTTTGTCCTTAAAGAATCTTAGGTATGGCGGGTCTACGACCAGCGCTTGCAGTTCCGAGATTCTTCTAGCCGATGTGATAGCAATCAAGAATGACAACTTCCACGAAATGAATTTTATGTCGGACGTGGCCATAGGCTCAAAAGGCGGTTTCATTAAGCCTGCCAACACTGTGTTGAGACTCCAAGTCGGGGGGAAACGTTTTTCCGGGGGAAAAGCTCGAAATAAACCCCTCATGAAGTGTTTTACAAGTCTGTCGCTAAATAGAGGAGACGACTGCCTTTTCCTTGTGAACCTCGAGATGGCCGCCAGGTGCACCTTTATCGATGTGAAGGATAATCCCCTCTCCGCTAAGAGGAGCAGGTAAGGTAGAACTTGTTCCGGCGTCACCGACAACGGTTGTAGGCCCTGTTGCCCCTTACACCATTCACAGAACCTCCGCCACTTATAGGAGTAGGATTTGTTTGTAGAAGGGGCTCTAGCCGCCTGTAGAATTTTTTGGCAATCCTCTGAAATGTCTAAGGCGCCGAACTCTGAGAAGTCAGGAGCCAGGACGTAAGGTTGAGACTGTCCGGGTCGTGATGCCACACCGTGCCTCTGCCCCGGGATAGAAGGTACGGGACTTTCGGAAACGCTATGGGATGTTCCAGCGACAGATGGAGGTCTGAACCACGGTTGCCTCGGCCAGTATGGTGTCACTAGAATCACCCGGCAATTGTATCTGCGTATCCACTGTATTGTGTTCCGTATGAGTGGAAACGGGGCGAAAGCATAGAGGAACATGTCCGTCCATGGGAAGGAGAACGCCTCCCCCACCGACCCCTCTTGGGGCCATCTGCTTGCAAATTGCTCGCATTTCTTGTGGTCTTTGGTCGCGAAGGCGTCCAGAGGGGGTTGACCCCATTTCTCGAACACTTTCCTCAAGTGACCCGTGTCCACTTCCCACTCGTGTATCTGGGCCATGCTTCTGCTGAGGGAGTCGGCTTGGCCGTTCCTCACTCCTGGAAGGTGATGAGCCACGAGGGAAATTCCGTGCTTCGCTGCCCAATGCCATGTTTTCTGGGCTTCTATGGAAAGAGTCCTTGATCGTGTCCCTCCTTGTTTCCTCAGATAAAACATGGCTGTTGTATTGTCGGTCAGTATTCGCACTCGCGAACTCTTGATGTGTGGTAGGAACGCCTTCAAAGCCCATCGTACCGCTCTGAGCTCCAGTACGTTTATGTGTAGGAGTGACTCCGTTGGAGACCAGCGACCTTGTGTTTGGAGAGCACCCATGTGCGCTCCCCATCCGGTTAGGGACGCATCCGTAACTATGGTGCTCTGAAACTCCGGCTCCTGTAGGGGCACACCGCTGTTCAGATTGTGGGAATTCTGCCACCACTGAAGGGTCCGACGTAGCTTGTCGTCGTCGACGGTTATCCTGTCCGACCACGATCCCTGAGCCTGTGTCCATCGGTCCGCGAGGAATTCTTGGACTGGCCTCATGAATAGTCGACAGTTTCTCACCAGATGGATGCAGGATGCCATGGCCCCTAGGACCGAAACATACTTTCTCACTGAGATCCTGGTGTTTCGCCGTAGTCGGGCCGCTTGTTGAATGAGTCTTGAGGTCCTGTCGAGGGAAGGTTTCACCAGCCCTAACTGAGTCTCGAACTGTGCCCCCAAGAATACCAGCGTTCTCGATGGCCGCAGAGAGGATTTCTCGAAGTTTATGGCGAATCCTAGCCGTTGTAGAAGCTGCATGGTGGCTTGCAGACTTGTGTTGGTCGACGCTGGGGAGGGTCCCCTTACCAGCCAGTCGTCGAGGTATGGGTATAGTGGTGGCTTTGCTTCCTTAGCCAGGCAGCCACTGGAGCCAGGCATTCTGTGAACGTTCTGGGGGAGGTCTTGAGCCCCAAAGGAAGAACCGTGAATTGGTAGTGAGTTCGCCCTATTACAAAGCGTAGGAATTTCCTGTGTTTCCGACACATTGGAATATGGAAATACGCGTCCTGTAAATCCAGGGACGCCAGGAAATCTCCCTTTTGAAATGCGCGGATCACCTCCTGCAGAGTGAGCATCTTGAATTTCAGGCTCTTTAAAGACTTGAGATCGCGTAAGTCTAGAATGTGACGCCATTTGCCGTTCGGCTTTTTTACGACGAAGTATCTTGAGTAGACTCCTTAACCTCTGTGATGTTGGAACTAATTCCATCACGCCCTTCGCTAACATGAGTGTAACCTATGGTTGCAGTACCTTCATATGGGACTGAGCGGTAAACGCAGGTGGAATTTGCGGAGGGTTGCGTTTGAATTGCAGAGTGTCCGTTTCTTATGGTGTCTAGCACCCATCGGTCTGTCGTTATCCTTACCCATTCGTCGACATATGATGAAACTCTTCCCCCCAGAATTGTGTGTGGTATGTCACTGCTGATCTTTATTCTGCTTGTCTCTCGACGACGACGGGTATGATGGTCGTTTTCTGGAAGACTGGAAGTTTCGTCGACGGTTAGCCGATTGTGAGGCACGTCGGTATCCCTGGGAGGGGTAAACCGATCTGGCAAAGGATCTGTCTCCAGAAGAGAATCTTGAATTACCTGAAGCCCCTCTAAAGGGACGAAAAGACTTGTAACTTCTGCCACTCTGGAGGGCACCCAATGAACGTGCCGTGTCTGAATCCTCTTTCATCCCTTTTAGGGCCTCGTCCACCTTTTCACCGAAAAGAAGGTCTCCCTCAAAGGGCATATCTAAGACCTTGTATTGCACTTCTGGCCTGAAGTAGGTGCACTTAAGCCATGACTGTCGACGCAATACCACCCCATTGTTGACTTGCTTGAAGCCTGACTCAGCGAGATCCACCGCGATGTTTATTGCGTGATTTGAGGCTTCCTCACCCTCTCGGACCAGTAGCATCGCCGCCTTTCTCTGTTCTTCTGGAAAATGGTCAAGCAGCGGAGCTAGTCTGTGCCACATCTCCCTATCGTATCTGGCCACAATTGCCATAGAGTTTGCGGCCTTTACTGTGGTCGCTCCCACAGAGAGCACTTTCTTGCCAAAGGCATCTTGGCGTCTCGCCTCGTTCTCAGGAGGAGTCGTACACTTATGCTGTGCCTTTGCCTTCCTCGCTGCTGCCGCCGACACCGAGTCCGGTGTTGGTTGGGAGGATAAACACTTGGGGGTCGACTCTGGAGCCTTCAACTTTTTTTCTAGGCGTCCTTTCACTGCTGGTTCTGAGAATGGGTGTCTCATTGTCTGCAACCCCTCTTTCCATACATGGTCTAGTATTGGTATCGAGAACACCGACCTTCTCTTGCCCATGTGGTCGAACAAAAAACAATCCTTTTTCTGTTCTACTTGGGACAGACCAAATTCTTTGCATGCCTTCTCCATCATAGAATGGAATGACACAATGTCGTCCGGAGGGGACGGGTGAGCTGGGCTTCTGGGGTTTTCCAACTCCGCCTCTGACTCCCAGGTAGGATCCCTGGAGGGGGATAATGAGATATCCGACATGGCTCCCCTGTCAGACTCCGAATCTGGTAGTTCACCTTCCTCCTGTGCCAGTGTTGAGA
The DNA here is from genome assembly GCF_040938575.1 of Ambystoma mexicanum. Taxonomy (NCBI): domain Eukaryota; kingdom Metazoa; phylum Chordata; class Amphibia; order Caudata; family Ambystomatidae; genus Ambystoma; species Ambystoma mexicanum. The sequence continues at coordinate 992,409,666 of NC_090921.1, forward strand.
TTGGCGTGCATGGGTGCGCCGGTTGACGGGACGGGCCTGGCTCGTCGACGAGTGACTGTGGCAGGCTTGCCTGGGGTAGTCGCTGGTCCAACGACTGCAACAAGGACTGAAGCGTGGACAGAATATCCAACGACAGAACCGATTGAGGAGAGGAGCGGATACCGGTGTAACGGATGCCCTCGTCGACGACTTGTCAGCCGCTCGTAGCCCTAGGTCTGCTGGGCCGGCAACTCTCTCGTTCTCGTCCTCCGAGGACAGCAACATAGCTTGTTCTTGAAACAAAGGCTCCAGGGGGGGGCGGGTCAAAGAATTCATGGCCTCCAGGCCTCCTGTAGGAACCCCGTCGACGAGGCCATTGTCGACGGGACGCTGGATGCCCCCTGTGCCAGTGGCAGGGAGGCGGCCGATGACTGGACCGCCGTCGACAAAGACTTCGCAGGTGGTTTCGGCGCTCCCGCCTTCTCCACACTGTGCCCGTTTTTACTGGTCTCTCGACTCGTGGTCGATCTGTAATGATCGCCAGAGGAGGGTTTCCTTTCCTTCTCATGCTTTTTTGATGAGGATGATTTCTTTGCCGAGGAGTCTCTAGTGGAGTGACTTCCAGACGACTCTTTTTCCGACGGTCTAGATTTCTTCGGCGGTGGTTCCGACGAGGCCGCGCGGCGTGATGTTTTCGCCGACTGTGTGGAGCCCACCTCCGAGGGGGGGTAATGCCCCCGCTCCATCATTCAGCCATGCCACCAGGCGTCGGTTCCGGTCTTTGAGGGTTTTTTGAGAAAACCCCTTGCATATGTCGCAGGTATCCGCCGAATGGTGAGGGTGGAGGCAATATATACAGTCCATATGTCCGTCCCCCTCGTAAACCTTTTTTAAGCCGCATGTCGCGCATGGATGGAACAGCGCTTTACCTGGCACAGAGGACATTATTACTCGAAATCCAATGACGCAACCTAGTACAAAACAGTAGGACAACACGAGGAGATCCCAGTACTTTGGAGACGCTTGAAATCTGAAGGGGAACCGCGGGGGCGGGCCTCTTATACGGGGACGGCCTACGGAGCATGCGTGGGCGGGTCCTAAAAGGACATAGATAGGACACAAAAGTGTTGGAAGTTTTCCTATTGGAAAAGGCTATGTATGTGTACCGAGGGGTCCCAGTCTGACGACGGGGAATATTCTAAGCATGTGAATCCATGAAAGATCCAATGCTGGAGAAGGTATTTAAACCATGGGACAGCCTAAAAGCCTTCCCCTGTGTCACTGCCCTGAGGGTGCTGTGGACTCATGAAAAGAAACCTATGGAGTTGTCTAAAACTCCATAATCAAAGAACACAAGACTAAAACACATTCAAAATGAGAGTGGGAAAAAAAGGCTCACACTCTCCAGGTAAAAAAAAAAAAAACAAGTCCTTAAAATCCAGCAAAATTGCTCGGGGTCTCCAAGGTGAAGGGAATTAGCACATTTAAGAGAATTATCCCTAACAGTAAGTACCTTTAAAAACCGTCCAATGTCAAATAAGTTTAACCCTGTCCTGGGCGAAAGGATAAAGCACAGAGTCAAAGATAAGAAGGGTCTCTCAGGGAGCCAGGACAGCCAATGTTAATTGCACAATGTCAAGGGGAGCTGAAGATCCTTGCAGGTAGGTAAAAAGTATTGCACAATGTTTTTAGAAATGTTTGTAGAAAATTAGAACATTTGAAGGGCAACAAGCTGGGGGGCTTGTGAGGGGCAAAGTTTTAGCAACTCTGCAAGGTAACCAAGACAGGTCTCAACTGAGAGCAAATAAGGCTACACAACAAGAGCTAAGTTCTTAGACTAGAAGAAATGGTTCCAGCTGGCTTCTGTTCCTGAACAGCCCTGCAGATCCTGTTCAGAGCCTCAGACGTGTGGACAAGTAGGAGGATATCTGGGGACTCCTGCTCTGCAATGGGAAGGTCAGCGGCAGCAATGGGCAAACTTCAATTCAGCGGTCCTTCAGTGTTTCAGCTTCTCACGCCAGACAGCAAACAGCAACACTGATGTAATCGGATACCACTTCAGACTTTCCTTGCTTCTTGGGTCCAGCACTCCGGGTCCAGGAGCTGCAGCAGGCATCTCTTCCAAGTTCTTCTTCAGATGCCTTTGTCCAGTGCTCAACTCTGCCTTCCAAGCAAAAAAAGCCTTGCCTTTTATGCAGGTTTCTCCCATTCATTCCAGCCTAGCTGTCAATCAAAAAGCAGGGTGGCTGTCCTTGCCGGACAGTCAGCCGGCCAATCACATTTGGGTGCATTCCTGTAACCAAGGGGATTAAGCACACTTCCTGCTCTTGCCAGACATATTGGAGCCAGAGGTGGGCTTCATTGATGAATCCCACCAAAGAAAACGAACAAAGGGACCAAACCTGGTTTGACTCGGAGTATATTTCAAGAAGGACCTCTTCCAGCAAGAAATGGTGAAAAAATAAGACCAGGGCCATTTTGACGAAATGGGAACCCCTGGGTGCCTTACTGCAGCTGTGAACGCAGCCTGCGGTAAAAACACCCAATGGAAGTAAAAAGTAAACCACTGCCACCAGCAATTGATTGTAGAAAGGGTATCAAAATGTAACATGAGAAAGTAGACAAAGGGAATACCAAGTAACCCCTCCAGCACCCCATTGTAAGAGTGTGTGCTGGGCCTAGAAACTAACAAAATGTAAGTAAAGTCAATGCCACGTCACTGCTCTTGGAAACAGTTGTTTTACCAAGAGAATATTTAAACCTTTGGGAAATCTAAGAGACTTCCCTGAGCCACTGCACTGAAGGTGCTGTGTGTCACAATGTAAAGATGACGCCTATGGAGTTTGTCAGACTCCAAAAGTCAAAATAAACAGAAAACACAGAATTAAAAGTACAAAGTCCCAAAGTTCAGCAAAAGAGCTGTGGGTCTCCAAGGTGGGAGGAATTTAGCACTAAACTGAAAATTCTCCCCAACAACCCGTTTTTGCTGGGACGTGGTATAGGCGGAAAGTGCAGCTAAGCTAAGTGCCACAAGGGTACACAGAGTCTGAGCATTTGCAGTAGGGTTTTGAAGGAACAGCATGATACACTTGAGTTGCCTTCCACTTGTACATTGTTGCAGTATGTTGACGATCTTCTTTTAGCTGCGGACTCAGAAGTTGCTTGCAAGGAGGGCACTCTGTTGCTGCTTATTCATCTAGCAGAACATGGGCATAAGACTTCATTGAAAAAATGTCAGTATTGTCGACAGGAGGTCGCCTATTTAGGCTATCTCCTGTCAAAGGAGGGGAGAAGACTGACACCTGAACGGATAAAAAGCATCTCTAGCATGTCTGTCCCAAATACACAGAGGTCAGAGCCTTGAAAGGCAATGCCTCATACTGTAGACCGTGGATCCCTAATTTTTCATTAATGACAAAACCAATGTTGGCATTGGCAAAGAAGGGCATTTCTTTGCCTTTACCGTGGAACATGGATTGCCAGAAAGCTTTTGATCTCCTCATGGCTGTTTTGTGTTCAGCACTGGTTTTGGGCACACCAAATTATGACAAGGCCTTCGTTTTGTATGTGTATGAAAGTGAGGGATGCGCTTTGGCTGTGTTAACGCAGGAACATGGAGGGAAGAATAGACTGTGCGGTTATTTTTCCTCCACGTTGACCCTATTGCATGCGCTTTGCCGAGATGTTTGAGAGCTGTTGCTGCTGCCGCATCTGTAAAACAAAGTGAGGCTCGGGTTCTGGGTCACTCCTTAACCGTGATGGTACCTCACTCTGAACACGTTCTATTAAAGAGAACACAAAATCTCACATCCGCACGATAAACAAGATACAAGCTGATTCTATTTGTACCGCATATCCAAATTAAGAGATGTTGCGCATTAAATCCGGCCGAACTATTGCCTCTTCCGCAAGAAATTGCTTGCAGTGACAAGATGTCACATGACTGCCTCTATACCACAGAACAAGAGACTAAAGGCAGAATTGACTTGTGCGATACACCGTTAAAAGATCCACAAGGGGAGCTGTTTTGCAATGGCTCCTGCTTCAAACTTCTGGATGGTACATCCACTGCTGCTTATGCCATTGCTGCATCAAGCACTATTGTGGAAATCAAAAGAAATCTGCATAACTCCGTGCAGGCCGCAGAGATTATTGCATTGACTCGAGCTTGTGAACTTTCCGAAGTGCTTAGTGTGAATATATTTACAGTCAGTATGCCTTAGGGGTGGTTCACAACTTCAATCAATTATCGGCAGAGAAGTTTCTTGACCTTGCATGGAACTAAGATGCAACACAGTACTTTGATAGTTTGGCTACTCTCAGCACTTGCACTTCCTCTTCAGTTAGCAATAACGAAGTGTGCAGCACTCCAGCAGAAAGAAACAGATGATGTGGGGAGAGGGAAAGCTTTTGCTGACAGGATAGCCAAACAAACTGCCACCGAGTTGCATTGCGAAATGTATATAGCAAGAGAGGTCACTAACACTTGTATAATAGACAAAGGAATTGGTTGTATAAAAGACATTCAGGCTGATGCCACTTCAGAAGACCTTAAGCAATGGGCTGAGGGTTTAGCAAGTTTAGATGAAGGTTGTTGGGTAGATAATGGAAAGCAAAGATGGATGCTACCCGATGCTTATGTCACTGCTATGGTTACGATGGCTCATGGTCCAACTCCTATGTGCTAGAAAGATTTGTAAACTGTTAGAACCTGTCTGGATGAAAGTAAATATCTCGAAAACTGCTGAGCGTTTGGTCCAAAATTGCATGGTATGCATACAGCATAATATGGGGAAGGGTACATTGACAGAGGGGTAGTTTTGGTCCCCCCTCTGTGCCTTTTGAGGTTATACACTTTGATTACATTGAAATGAAACATTGTCAGAATTACAAATATGTTCTGGTAGGTATTTGTGCTTTCAGCGAATGGGTTGAAGCCTTCCCTTTAAAAGATGCCACAGCAATGACAGCGGCGAAAACCATGCTGAAGGAATATTTTCCTAGGTTTGGTTTGCCGAGAGTCAATTGGTCGGACAATGGTCCACATTTTATCGCTGCTGTTATCCTGCAAGTATGCGTGGGATTACAGATCGATAAACAGTTCCATTCTGCCAGACATGCTCAGAGTGCCGGACTTGTAGAACGCCACAATGGTATATTGAAGAATAAATTAGCTAAAATGTGTGCCAGTAGCAATTTGAAATGGCCAGATTCCTTACCGATAGCTCTATTGTCCATGCGGACGACCGCACAGTCGAGAACTGGGCTCTCTCCCTATGAGATAATCATGGGGAGACAAGACAATATTTGGCATGTACCCAAACCCAAGCGATTGAAAGATGTAGCGCATTTGCTCCTTTGAGTACTGTGACCAGTTAACTCAAAACTTGTATTTGATTTATCAACAGGTGCGAGCAGCCCTCCCAGTAAAATACAAGGGTCCAGGTCATCGATTCCGACCTGTCACGTGGGTGCTCGTTAAATTGTTTGAAAGAGCCTCCTGTCTCGCACCTCGCTGGAGTGGACCGTATCAAGTCCTCCTTGCCACACAGACCGCTGTACGAGTAGAAGGAAAACTACACTGGATCCACGCAACGCACATCAAGAAGATACCTTTTCTTCTGCCCCACGATGGAGAGGAAGAGAAGGAGATTGTTCGCTCTGATACTCAAAAACCTGTTTGATCTACGGAGATCCTTCCTGAGCCTGTGGGGCCTGGGGAGACTGCCGCTTTGTCTTCAAGTTCTTCTTTGGATCTTTCTACACCATTGAGCAATCTTGCTTCTGCTTCATACTTCCTTCAAGAAGTATGACACTGTTCGCAGATCACACCATACCTGGAGTCTTGACGTACAATCTGAGTCCGAGGAGCCAGACTTACACCACAGCATCGTCTGTGCCCACAAGGAATCATCGTTGCGCCAGTCCCTGGTCACTCTTTCACTGGAGATAAATAAGAGACAGGGAATGACAAAGTTACCTTCAAGCAAGACAGGCCACGTGGTCAGGAGCCACCGAAGGATGAACTAAAAGAGCCTAACAGAGAGGCTTTTAAACTGACTGAGAAACACGGTCCTTTCCTAAATCTACTCGTGTGGAACAAGCTATTGGTCTTGTGGCTGACAAAGAATCTGTACATCAAAGATCATGGTCCTTGAGGACCCATTGTATCTAATCACAGTACTGGTCTGTTTAATAATTGTACTTTCACTTGGGTTCTGGTATTTGGAAGGGGTGCATCCACTTGAGACTGTTACCCACTGAAATTATCTCCACTGTCTCCACCTTTCGTGCATCTGCACACTCTTCCTTCTCCTGACTCCCAACACAGACAGGGTTATCACAATAACTCTCCTAATGATTATGAACGCGACCCATGCGATTCTAATCAGAACGAATTGCAGGGTGTGTTCACATTTGCCACAACACAGAGAAAAGGGACTGGGCTGGTATATTCATCCTCTTTAACTACTGCATGCTACACCTCACTAAGGGCACTATTCTTTGGTCAATGTAACAATAGTATTTCTGGGAATTTCGATGGGTCAAACCTAAAAGAATTTGAAAGACAAGTCCTAACGCCTTTGGGATGTTCTCTTTTTGCAAATAGGAGCAAACTCAATGTTGCTTCTATTAGGCCTTCTGATACTCTAGACCTTTTCAATCATTGATTTTTTTCAAGATGGCTCCCGTAGGCAACCGGGATGCCATGCCTCTTTCCTCTACTATTAATCATAGCCCCAACTCTGTTTCCTTCTGTATACAAAGGGATGGTTCTGAGCCAATGGGTACATTCGAAGGTTGTACCAACATTGCGAATCTAACCAGTGAGGACAGACCTTTGTATGTAGGAGACCCTGTTTATTTCGTTTGTGGCAATGAAGCTTATCCTTGGTTACCTAGAGATTGGCAGGGTACTTGTTATTTGGGTATATTGTTACCAGGGGTATATGTGGCTACCACCTCTGAAGTCTCTAGAGCTAGTCCAAGGCAGGATGAAAATGGCGATATTCCTTCAGAAGTCATGGGTGATTTAGCAAAATCCTTTGTTCCATTTTGGGGGCAGATAATGAACTCGGAGGATATCAGAAGACTAACAAGGGTACTGCAGAAAACCATCAATAGAACCACCAATATACTGTACAACATGACACTAGAGCAAAAGGCCATTAGATTAGAGGCCCTCCAAAATAGGATGCTGTTAGACGTCATCCTAGCTGAGCGTGGTGGGGTATGTAAATTGGTGGGATATGTGTGCAGTGTTTTCATACCCAACTCCTCCCCTACCATATTCAAGGCAATACAAAATCTGCACACCTTGAGTACGGAAGTACATGTCCCAGAGGGAAACTGGGATCTTAGGGCTTGGTTCTGGGACTTGTTACGTTTATAGGGTTGGAAGCTCTTTGCAGTCCTAATGATAGTTCTTGGTGTTCTATAGTTTTGTTGCTGTGTACAATATCTTCCTGCCATATGTTCGATGTTAGGAGGATGTTGTGCACGAACGTTGGGTACATTAGGACAAAAAGTACATGCGCCCAAGAAAACTGCTAACACCATCAAGGAACTTATGGCGATTGATATTTCTGAAGAATGTGATTCAGGATGTACGGACATTGATACATGGGTTTTTGAGTAAAGCAAATGTTTGAGTAATGCTCTTGGCTTAGGCCAAAAGGAGAGTTTGTTAAACTGTACTCTTATAATACAGCCTTGTTATGAATATTGGTCTAAGCCCATTCGCGGTGCACGGAAAACTGAGCCTGAAAGGTTTCAATTTCTTATCAACTTTGCCGCCATTATAAGAAACAACCGCCATTTTGATTTTGACTCTTGCCTTGTGTTCTAAAATGGTGGACTGTTTTCAAATGCAGCGTAGCCGAACGTCCTTTGAGTTGTGTCAACATCTAGGCTGATCGAGATCAGACTTTGTTCTATGCAAAGAAATCTTGTGACTCGTATGAACTGCAACCAAGTGTTGTCTGCGCTCACAAGCCTCATCCCCCATCTAAACAGCGGAATAATATAGAGCAAACTCAAACCATGTGTTTTGGTCGTAATATATTGTGTTCTTTCTTGAAACTAGGCTTACTGTGGATCAGAGAACCAATGTCACCATTGTAACTTCATGGCCATGCAAACTTGTTAAATCCGTCGTACAATATTGTAATATTTGTCACATGAACTGGGCACGAACCCTAGAATGTAAATTATTAGTGTGGAGAGGGGCTGGACAAGGTTTGGAAAATTGTATAAAAACGTCCGTGTTAAGATGTCCAGCACTTTCACCCCTCACTGTCTCTGCTGGTACACACTGCAAGGTGTTGGGAGCCAGATAGCTGTTTACTTTGAATCGGTACAGAATAAAAGATACTTATATCTTTTCGACCCGTGATTGGCATATTTCATTTTGTGATACTAAGCCTTGATATTTCTTTGGTCTTTCAGTACTCCATGGCTGCAGAAAGGATGCTCGAAAGCTTCTAGCGAAGCTTCAGCGGCTGTATTGAAGGTTTCGACATGCATGAAGGCGCAGTCAGCCCACTCTCCCTACTGTAAGGGCCAGGCCTGACGGCCGAGGCCACGTGGTGAAAAGTCGTCAAGCAGTTGCAGAGGTCGGCGGCAGGAAACCCACAAAGTAGTCATTGAGAAGGTTGTCGAAGTTGCCAATATGACAGCAGGCCTTTGGAAATAAAATGTAGCAATATAAACTGGGACGAGCTCCGCCTAAGCAAACAACTAGGTTGGCGGAAAAAAATCATCTGTGGGCCCTCAATTAGTAAGGGATTTTGGGTACACTTCACATCACGTCAGGGATAGTGTTACAGTCACATCCATGTTGGTGTCCTTTTCGATCTTCGAAACAAAGATGCAATGCTCCGCGATTACCACTAAATGTCGGACTATATGCACAGCATGTGATTCTAAGCAGATCCACAAGCATCAGAAGTGTCGAATCAACGTCCGCTGCAACCAGGTCTTCATCCGTCTGGCCGTATCCGTTCCAAAGTCTGGGTCTGCTGAGGTAGAAAGGGCCCGACGTGGTGGAGAAGGTTCATACAGAGCGTCAGAAGACGCTTCTCTTCTTCGCTGGAGGCTAATCAGGGACCTCGGGGGACCACAGGTAGTGGTGCCAGAGGCATTCTCATCTGGATCCTGGACACCAAGGTGTGTAGTCTCAACAGATTATCAAGGAAATGTCCCTCTGATGAGAAGACAGAACAGAAAAATTAGGCCCTGCACGGTAGTCTTCCTCTTCAACGTCCTTGTGGACCGTATGCAAGGATTCCTGATCGTCATCCGTGGATGGGACCCCCATGGCTTGGGCGAAGGCCTGGCAGGGCTGTTTTGGGCCCTTCTCGCCCGACCTACCCCACCTCCCCCGCCGAGGGTCTTAAACCAGGCCTGCGCCAGTTTCACCCCTTCTGGTGTGCTTGCAGACTTTGTCAAAGTCAATGCTGCAGTGTCGAGCCTTGGGGGCAGGGACACTGAGCTGTGGGAGCTACCCTCGTAGGATCAGCTCCCGTGGTAGTAGTAATCGTGAACTGAGTCGCCAATGAGGTCTTTGCCTGTGCCAGTTGAACCTGCTTGGCTCCACTGCCTTTTTCTCCTCTGTCCGCGGCTTCTCGGATTTCTCCCGCAGTTTATGTATGCAGGCAATGGAGGCAGAAGGGGAAGCTTATCACGCCCTATCCACTTTGGGACCCGCATCCGCAGCAAATCTCGTGGACTCTGACTTGCCGCCATGGATGAGTCGCCTTCAAAGGACTTAGAAGACTGCTCCTCGGACCGGCCGGTCCTGAACGAGGCACGACCCTGCTCGGAGTATGGGTCAGAGGCCTTGTTCATGTTAAGCCATACCGTCAGCCTACTATGCCTGTCCGTCATTTTCTTGGCGAAACCGAGGCATATCTCGCACTCTACTTCCTTTTGGTCCGGTTCGGCTGCAGGCAGTAGAGGCATTGCAGGTGCTGTCCCTCCACAAACACGTTCCGTAGCCTGAACTTGATGCACAGCCTGAAGAGGGACCTTCCCTGCTCTTCCGCCATGGTCGGAGGGCAATAAGTAGGCCAGATGGCCTTCTAGAATCTTCAACGAACTTCGCACTTGAGGGGCACTGAAATTCACAAACAGATCCCTGCTGGAGAAGAGGGAGCACAGGCTCTTATGGAACTAAATTGAACCTTTTTCTGTTTAAAAAGCATAGGAGTTGCTCGCAGAGCAAACTCAAGGACTCCCAACACTGAAGAGTGCAGTAAAAATCTGAAGATGGCTGCCAGAGGCGGGGCTTCGGGAGAGGACGGTCAATGGATGGGGACAGTATGACCCAGAGGACAGTGATTGGTTTAGGAGAGAAATATAGTTTAAGATAAAAACTTCTTTTACCAAGGATTCCCAGCCTACCGACAGGGAATAGTCATGAGCATGTGAAACCATGCAGGACCTCATGCTGGAGTAGATACCAGATTCTTTTAAGTAGCTGTGGAAGAGCAGTCAGGCTGTCAGGCTTCACTTAAGGTATGAAGGCTGTCAGTGAAGTACAGTTCTTCCACACATTTAAGCAAAGAAACCAATGCTGGTATAGTAATAAAATATACATGCAATAAACCGGAGATGGGAGTAGTTTCTGACCTGTAACCATTTCTCAAGCGATGCCATCTTTCATGGATTCACATGCTGTGAATATTCCCGGTCGTCAGGCTGGGAAACCCTGGTAACTTTAACTTTGTAGTTTTCCTATGGAAAAACCTTGGACACCTTGAGTGTCCAACCAACGTCGTTATACGATATATGATATTGCATTTATAACGCGCCTAATTGTTTCAATGCGCGACCAGGCTTGGGGGGGTGGGTGGGGGGGGGAGTGGAAGGGGGAAGACAATCTTAAAAGGCCAGGTGTCATTGAGATCACGCAAGTACAGTGGAGGGGCAGTGCAGTACTTAAGATCAGCAGTTCAAAATAAATAAAAACAATAGTTAAAAGTGTGGTCAGCTTGTGGAAAGTGCAGGTTTGAGTGCAGACATCAGTGTCAGGAGCGGGGGAGGGAGGGGGGGGTGGGGGAGTGTAGGGATACAGAAACAGCCCCCAAGCGGAGGGCTTGCCAGGGACATAGTGCAGGTGTGCAGCTGGCGGGGGAAGGGATCTGGGCCTGAGATAAGAGGGTAGCCAGGTGACCAGTTCAGCATGGGAAAGGAGCAGAGAAAGCAGAAGCAAAGAGGAAGGTCTTTAGGTGCTTCTGAAACCGGAGATGGCTCTCCAAGTTTCAGGGAGGCAGGAAGATTGTTCCAGGGGGGAGGCCCCAGCCGAGGAAAGATCTACCACCAACTTGTTGCTTGGAGAAGCGACTGACCCTGAGGGAGTTGGAGGCGGATGAGTGAAAAGCTTGGGAAGAAAGATATTTAGAAAGAGTTGAAGGTATTGAGGACCCAGGTCCCAGAAGGCCATGTGGACAATGCGGAGGGTGTTGAACTTAATCCTCGCAGCTAGTGCAGGGATTGCAGTCCTGGCGAGATGCAATCCCTGGACTTGAGGACAAGGAAGTCTTGCAGTCCTGTTCTGGATGAGTTGCAGAGGGCTGAGAATAGAAGCGGGCAGATTTAGAAAGAGGCTGTTGCAGTAGTCCAGCCAAGAGAGAACCAGAGCTCTGGAGACCATGAGCTTCTGGGGCAAGGAAAGGAAGAATACTTCTGAGGAGGTGCAGCTGGTAGTGTGACTTCGAGAAGTCAGATGTGAGGAGAGGAGGAGAGTGTGGAGTCGAAGATGACCCCGAGGTTTTTAGCCTCACAGGTGGGAGAAGGAAGAGGCCCGCCAGAGAGCGATAGGAAAGGAGGGAGCAGGTGTGCCAATGAGGAGAATCTCAGAGGTTAGACCCCTGGGGAACACCACAGGTAGAGATAGAGGAGAGCAAAGACCCAAGTTGGACCTGGGAGGGCCGATCGGAGAGGAATAAGGTCAGCCAAGCCAGCAGGATGGCATGGTTGCCTGTCAAAGACAGGAGAGAGATCATGTAAAATGAGGACACGGGGAATTGGAGTCAAAATTAAAGAACAGGTATTCACGGATGTTCAGGAGAGTGGTTTCCATGCTTTTGCTGTCCAAACTACTTAGAGCATCCAGGAGTTTGCAGATAGATGTTTCTAGGCACTGAAACCGAGCCAACCGAATCCTAACAGGAGAGCTGTGATTCCCCCAACCTGAACTGCACTGCTTTTACCAGTCAGAGCCAAAGTGAGCAGGGGGATGGGTGGAGCCGCTTGCAGTGCGCTGCTGCTCATTTCTCTGTTAACTGGGAGATGCGGCAGGGGTGTGTGGGGGGTTGTGGGGGGCGATTGCAGTAGGGCTGGTGAGTTTTCCTCTGTTGGAAGCCCCTGAATATGCCTAAGACCTGCCCTGACCAAGGTTTTGCACTTGGTTTGGTAAAGATAGCCAAATAGTTGGCAGTTTGCATGGACTTCTATTTCTTTGTTAATCGTCCGTCAACGAGTGGAACAGATCCGAACCCTTGAAGGGGAGGGGAGATCGAGGATCAGTTCTTGGATGTTAGAGAACATGTTGCTGTGCATCCAAGCTGTTCTCCACATTTGTACACACACACACACACACACACACACACACACAGCCCTGCTGGCCGTATCTATGTGGTAGACTGCGGCCGCCATGAGGTCCTGTGCGACCGTCCTTGCCTCTGCTAGGCCTGCCTTGAACGACGCCTGTCTGTCCAGAGCCAAGTCAGGGAGGAAGACACCAATCTCCCTCCATAGCTTTTGGTTAGCCGCAGAGAGCAGCATGTCAGCATTAGCCAGTCTTAAGCACCATCCTGCATTGAGGAGCACATCCCTGCCAAAGGACTCCAACAACTTGTCCTCTGTGGGCAGACAACTGGTTGTAGAAGAAGCAGTTGAGGAGCCAGACTTTCAAATAAAGTAAGGCAGCGGCCACTACTGAGGAATGCGGCTGAGGATGTGCTGATGCGAGCACTGAGAGCCCCCCTGCAGATTAGTGCCCTGTATGGTCAGAGCCTGGGGTACCAGGATTTGAGGAGGTGGTGCAGGGGGAAGAGGCAGCAGGAGTGGGCCTGCACGGGGAGCAGGTGGAACCGCTGGGAATTGGGGGAACAGGCCCTAGGGGGCTGCGGTGGAGGGCCCCCGCAGAGGCAGACGAGGGGGCAGAATCCACAGGACCACATCCCTGATAAGATCTTTGAGGTAGCCCGCCATCTGCTGCGACCTCATGAGGGCTAAGTATTTCTTGAAAAAACGATCCTTGCACGCCGCAGGAGATTGACAAGGGGCCCGGCCCTCCAAAGTACTTGAGCCTCTGATAGGCTCATTGCCTCTAGGCACATGTGAGGGGTAGCCCAAGGGCTGACTGATGTAGATGCACAACTGAAGGAACAAGTTACTTACCTGCAACTGATGTTCTCCAGCATGGATTCAACATGCAAACCCTCGCTCCTGCCCCTCTACGGCTCTTCTTAGTCATACTGCCACTTTACATACTACCAAATCTGAAGATGGCTCCAACGGGCATCAAGGAATTCCTGCAGAGGGCGCATCAGCAACCTGCAGAGCTGAACCAGGTATATGCATGCCACCATGCAGAGTAGAGACTTAACTGTCCTCACCGTGGCACCCCTCAATGCCAACAGCCATTGCACTTTGCCCAAGATGGCCGATATGCTCTCCCCCCGATGGGGATGTCAGGCAGGACACTGGAGCCTGGATCCCAGGAACAGCGCGTCCTGCAATGGAGTCAAGCAGGATTTTGCATAATTCACTGAGAAGCCCAGTTCCATCAGCAGTTGTATGGTCTTCGCCGTGTGGTCGACGGTGATGTCCTTTGACCTGGTCTGGATGAGCCAGTCGTCCAGTTAAGGGTACACCTGGATCCCTTGCAGTCCTAGATAGGCTGCCACCGGAGCCAGGCAGTTGGTGAAGATGCTGGGTGCCAACTTCAGCCTTGAACTGGTAATGCTTCCCTTGAACGCAAAGCGCAGAAATTTGCAGTGTCCTGTGTGAATGGGGATGTGGAAATGCGCGTCCTCTAGATCCGACGACGACAAAGCCCCCTTCCACCAACTGGCCAAGAACGTGCAGCATGACCATCCTGAACTTCTGGGACTATGTACATGTTGAGTCGTCGTAGGTGGGTTATGGGCCTCCAGCCCCCGGTCTTCTTTCTTGTTAGAAAGTACCTTGAGTAAACTCCAGAGCCCCCGAGTTGCTTTGGAACCAGCTCTATCGCCCCTTTCCTTAACATGGCCCGAACTTCCAGCGCAGCTTGAAGAGGGAAGCTCCGTCCTTCTCCTCCGCCGACATGGTCCAGCGCGATGCAGACCTGAAGACTTCTGGAAGCTTCCAAGAAGAACACTTCATGATTTCTGCCCTTGATGGGAGATTAAAGATGCAGAAAAAAAGGGTCCCTGTTCACCGGAAGAGTAGACGATGGAGCACACAGGCTCATTTGAACGGATAAGTTATACGAGCAAAATAAGCAGAACAACTCAAAAAGCTCAAAGAGCGAAAAGCGAGGATTCCCAACAGTTGAACGTATGGTAAAAACTGAAGATGACTACCAGAGGAGGGGCTTAGGTGGACAGCAGTCATTGGCTGGGGGCAGTAGGACCCGGAACTCAGTGATTGGTTTATAGGAGAAACTAAACTGAAACAGTTTTTTCTTTTACCGAGGATGCCCAGCCTGACCTGTGGGGGTGGGGGACAGTGACGGTTGTAGTGGAGGCGTAGGGTGTCTCCTGCCTATATTTGGCAGTGGTCAACGCTGGTGGTGCCGTCAGCATCCTCTTCTGAATCTCCGATACAGTATGTGGAGGGTCAAGAGAATATCATGCAACAGATCTCTGGGAGGTGCCTGGGGAATAGGGTTGCTGGGCCCAGCGTCTAGGTTGTTCAATCGCCCGCCCACCCCGCGACGTTGCCGGCTCCGGCAGGTATCTCCTCGACCTTGTTGTAGTCAACGCCATCCTCCGAGATGGTGTGGACGGAAACCATCTCTTCCTCGTCAGACAAAGAAATATCCGTGCCCTGGAGCTCTTCCATGCACCCCCACCTCCCTTTTGGGTCCTGAGATGTCGGCTTCAGGCTGAGGTCCAGTATCCTCTTCTCCACTGGCTTGGCAGAAGCCTCCCACTGGGAGGAAGACACCCTGACCGCCACCAGGGTAACCTGGACCGGGTTAGCCCCTTTCGCCTTCGATAGGGCGGCAGCAACCAGCTCGATTGACGAGGACGATTTGGTCTGCTCACCTGAGCCTTAACTGGTAGGTTTGACACCTTTACCTGCCTGGCCTTCTCACAGCTTCCGCAGGGTAGCCGACTTTCTCTTTGACAAAGAGCTGGAGCGATGGCTGGAGATTGAGGATGTTTGAGACGAAGAATGCGCGCTTGCGCAGCGACCCAGACGGAAGCGCACTCGCGGTGCTTGCGCCCCCCACGGATGGAGTGCCCGCAAAGGACTTCGAAGTCTGCTCAAGCTGATTGGATCCGGATGAAGAATGTCCCTGTGAACCATACAGGATAGAGGCCATGGCCTTGAGCCACGTCGCCAGCCGGACGTGCCAATCATTCATCGTGCGCTTGGAGAAGGCACGGAAGATATCGCAATCTTCCTCCTTGTGCGTCGGGTGAAGACAATACAAGCACTGGGAATGTTTGGGGTCCGTGAAAAAATTCTGAAAACCGCAGCTGGTGCAGAGCTTGAAGAGGGAAGCTCCGTCCTCCTCCTCCAACATGATCTGTGCGGTGTAGGCCTGAGGATGTTCTGGAATTTCCAAGAAGAAACAATGATTTTGCCCTGGAGGGGCAATGAAAGCTGCCGAGAAACAGATCTCCGTTAATCGGATGAAAAGACGATGGAGCACACAGGCTCGATTTAAAAAAGTGTTTTCCTAGCCAAAAAAGCATGAGAAACAAAGCTCCAAAAGTGAAACACAAGGACTCCAAACGTGCAGTAAAAATCTGAAGATGGCTGCCAGAGGAGGGGCTTAGGGAGAGGGCAGTCATTGGCCGGAGGGGCAGTATGACCCAGAGCTCAGTTATTGGTTTATCTGGACAGACCATTACCACGCTGCATTCTCTCTAGCAACTAAAAGACCGACTTCCAATCCCATCCAGATGGCCCTGCCCATACAAACAAGGAATAAAAAGAACATTACCCCGGCCAATCTACTCCCCTTTATTCTCCCCAAACTCAACTCTGCCAGAAAACCTGGGCACTGAGGCCCTGGTAATGAGTACAACAAAATTATGTCCGCCTCACTTGACGTAATCGCACCACTTAAAGAGACAAATTAAGCCCAAAGCTCACCTCAATTTATGGTACACACCACACCTCAAAACTTTACGC
Organism: Ambystoma mexicanum; assembly: GCF_040938575.1. Lineage (NCBI taxonomy): Eukaryota > Metazoa > Chordata > Amphibia > Caudata > Ambystomatidae > Ambystoma > Ambystoma mexicanum. Next base: position 992,426,007 of record NC_090921.1, read on the forward strand.
ACAAAAAAAAAGACAATGCAAGGTTTCTTGGAGACTTCTAACCTCCGATGAAAATAAAACCAATCTTAGTAATATAACTGCTCTCTATAAAAGTGAAATACTGTTGGTTAAACACGAAACCTCATGCCAACTCAAGCACAAAGGAACTTTTTATTATCTTGAAAGAACTAGAAGCTCCCATCCCCGTGCCAGACAACTGTGTAAAAGATAAATCCTGGCGCTCTAAAATACAGCAAGCACTTGCCAACAAAGTCATGACTCTACAAGCTAAAATTGCTAACAAAAAAGCATCACTTACCATAACTCCCTCTCTAAAACTCTCCACCCCCAAAAATACTGCATGCACCCCCGCCCCGCTTTAAGTTCTCAAAAGTCTCCATTATCAAGACTGAAAAAACTATTCTCTCTCTCAAACCGTCTGTCAGGGATATCAATTCCCCCCACAACTGATAAAGGATGCAGCCAGAGACCTGGCTCCCTTTATCTCGAAACTTATCAACTCCTCATTCTCCATGGGCTCTATACCAAGTAACCTCAAAGAATCTTGGGTGCTCCCTTTACTCAAATAACAGATGCTAGACCCTGCCATATCCACTAACTACCGAGCAATTACAACAGTGCCCTTTCTTCTGAAAATCATAGACAATATGGCATATACAGAAACACCTGGAATACCACCACTTGCTAGGAGCACGCCAGTCCGGTTTTTGACCTCAGCACGGGACTGAAGCAGCCTTAATGGACATAAAGGCTCAGACTGACGAGCTCAGGGATAAGGGGAAAATCAGCCCCTCCTCCTTTTGGACCAATCAGCTGCATTCAACCTTGTAGACCACAAGGTCCTTTGCAGCGATCTGACTCGGCTGCTCATTTCTCTGAAGAAGCTATAATATGGATACAATCCTCTCTCAATAACAGGACTTTGAGAGTCTTCTCCCCCCACTGCAGCCGCAGACCCTATCTCCATTACTTGCGGAGTGCCTCAGGGATCATGTGTCTCCCCCACGCTATATAACATTTTCACAAAGCATCTTTGATGATCTGGACCATCTTGGTATCACCTACACCAATTACGCAGATGATGCTCAGATTCTCCTGCCACTTACTGGGGATTATGACAAGGATTTGGCCTTGGTGAACAGTGTATATCTCATCATCCAGGCATGGCTGGCTACCCACGGACTATGCCTGAATGATAAGACTGAGATTGTCATCCTGGGCACCTCCTCCACTCTCAAAAAACCTAGTTATTCCACTTTCAACATTGACAATAACCCTATCACTGTCGCTAATGAGGTGAAAAACCTGGGTGTCTAGCTGGATTCTACCCTCTCCTTTAATAAGCAGGTTAATACGATGGCCTCGGCCATCTCATATACTTGCCAATTGATCAGAGGAGGTAAACCCTTCCTATCCAACAGCTGCATCACCCTGGCTAGAGCACTCATTCTAGTTTGAATATTGTAACGCTCTATACATTGGTGCCGATAAGGCAACTATCAAGAGAAACCCGCTCCTCCAGAAAAATGCTCTTAGAGCAGCACTTGGAATTTCTAGGAAAGATCCCATCTCCGAAACAAGAAAATCCAATGACTGGCTCTCAACTAGCGAAAAAAACCCTGCTAAATTGCTTCACTCGCATACAAATGTCTAAACAATGCTGCAGCCTGCTATTTCTCAGAGAGATTTACCAAAATTACTCCCACAAGACTCATCAGATCTAGCACTAACTGCCTCTCAGTCCCAAGATTCAAACTCTCCAGAATCGGAGGACGCAGCTTCCAGGTCTAAGCAGCTCAACTTTGGAACTCACTACCCCCCTCCTCTGCGAGTGGATCAATACTACCTTAAATTCTGTTAGAACCTTATAAGGTGGCTCAAAGACTCTTACAAGTAATGCTTGGCCTACCCATGGCCAGCTAATTCCCTACCGTCCTCCTACTGCCAATTTTGTACATTTGTGTATACTTTTTTCAACCTGTTTTGTTTTACCTACATCTTCAGGATACATTCTGACTATCCTAAATAGCATGTATGTATATGACCTGCTCTGCTGTGTAACTAAGATGCAATCTGTATGTGATTATGTGTAACTAAGCTGTAAGTTATCCTATGCAATGCGCCCTGATAACCAAGGGCCTGGAGCGCAATACAAGTAATAAAAACAAACAAATGGGAGAAAGCCAGTTTATAAACAAAAGTGAAACTGTTTTTTCCATTTACCGAGGATTCCCAGCCTGACGGGGAATATTCATGAGCATGTGAATCCATGCCAGACCCCATGCTGGAGAAGATGCATAATGGACAACATGTTTACATTTGTCTCATGAGAAAGCGACATTTGCAATGTGCTAGGACTAGATCCTGGCACCTCAGAGACGGCTCCTGCCTACCAAGTGCTGCCGATCCACAGGAGCTGGTTTTAGCTCCCGCTAATCTAATTTCATCTCAAATTTGAACCCTGTGCCAGTTACCCTTAACAAAAACCTAATGTGGTTATAACGGGCTCCACTTTCATCACTATTGCTCCTCATCATAATTGAATACTGCATTATCAAGGCGTATTACAGATTCTTCAAAGGAAACTCAACTGCTATAATCTTTAATAAACAGGATACTTACAGTTGGATTGAGTGCAATGTGTGGGGCCAAACCGCCCAGAGAATAGATGTTAATGTCATGGTAGCTATACTGTGGCTGAGGTGGAACAGTGGTGGTACATGTGGTACTCGTTACTGGAACCGTAGCAGTGGCTGAAGAATCAAGAAAAATAATTAAAATACACTCCACACAATAATATACTGATCAAAAAGCATTCCTGTGATAGATTACTTAAATATCACTTTGCTGCACAAAAGCAAACTAGTCTTGTACAAGGTCATTTGCATACATGCACCAGCAGATTTAAGTGGTTGAACCAGTCATGAAGCCATTAAAAACAGGGATGTATATCAAAGTTAACATGTTTGGCAAACAAATGTTAAAATTGAGAACTTCAAAGGGATAGGACCTTCCACCTGAAAGAAAATTAAACCCAAGTTCTCTTACCTGTAAAAACTGCATCAGACTCTTGCTTCTCAACAGATGCCCATAATTGTGCAGCTGTGCGGTTAACATATTCGTTGGCTGAAGTAATGGGTGGTAGATCCTCCAGCAACTTCACATCCTTTTTGGGGACAGACAGCTGCTCATCCAAACTCTTCAGACGATCTTTGTCCTTCAGGAGACTACCTGGTTTCAAGTCACTGATATCCAAGGAGAGGTTCTTACAAAGTACCTCAATTTCAAACTTCAGATTCAGCTGTATAAAGAACGGTTAATGAAGATAACAAATTACCATAGTAGAATAATACCCATCAATCAAAATCCTGATCAACACAGCAACGTGTATAACACATTCCCTGAGAAAACCATGATACAATTCCAATACTTCCAGAAATCTGATGAGGACATTCTCAAACATAAGGCTAAATAAACAAGGTACAGGAATTGTTAGGCAAAGTTTGTATGCAGTACCCTTTGGGAACACTACAAACTCCTCATATCAAAGGTTGGGTTTTCTATACCTGTAGTCAAAGCTTGTACTACAGTTTTGGTAGCCTGTTGAGCAGCCAGGCTCATCTCAAGTGGGGTCAATGTGAGCTGTAGGAGAGTTACACAAATTTACAGTTACAAGTATTCAAATAAACTCGAACACTCAAGGCTTCTTGAATAAACAATTATTAATTTATTTATCAGTCAGTTAGAATAAGCCTTCTTCAGAAGGGAGAAATATAATAGTAACACTCAAATGCACTCCATGAAATACACACTCTTAATATCTCTAAATCAGTACATATCCTTTTGAGATGGCCCACAGACACTACCTACACCCTCAAGTGACTTCAATTGCTAGGATGCTGTGGACATTAATATATCACTGTTGCATTTAGAATCGTATAGTAATAAGTCAAAGGAAAGGTTATTTAGAACATACAAGAGACCACAAATATTCTTAAGCACGCACATACTTTTGAATCCCCCCTAAGGAGTCTCATTCAGTACAATAGGGTAGGCCAAAGTAAATGGGCAAACTTCTTATATAAGATGAAGCACTTCTGGTAGGTAAATGCAAAAGTCTTTGTTTTAGAAGTCTTTGAAGAAAAGAAGAATCAAGTGTAGGGACTTAAGCTGATTAGACTTGTGAGTAGTAGAAGATGCAAGGAACTCTACAGCAAGAGTTAAATTCTCAGACTCTCTACAGTACCTTTCCAAATTAAGAAAGGATGCAGCAGAGGACTCCTGCTCCTGTGCAGTCTGCAGATCTCACTGTTCCTGGGCTTCAGTCGTGGGGACAAAGAGGGAGGACGTCGGGGGACTCCTGCACTGAGACAGTCAAAATTCACAACAAGCAAGCCTCACTTTCAGCGGCTGTTCAGTCTTGCAGCTCCTCGCATCTACTGCAAATAGCAACACTGCAGTTCCTGGCTGTTGAGATGGACTTTCCTTGCTTCTGGGGTCCTGCACTCTGGTGAGGGTGTTCAGGCTCAGTCAGTCCTGCTTCGTGGGAGTCCGGAGGATCTTCCTGGTTCTCTAGGCCAGCTTAAAAGCAACACACACAATCTGGTGTTCCTCTCCCTGGCTATACAGTTTCCAGCAGCAACACTGCGGAAATTCAACCAGCTCTGAGATGGATGTTCAGGTGACTTACTTTCGAGTCGATTGGTCCAACCAACTCAAAGGGAGAAGACGTCCTTGCAGGGGCTTCTCTGTCGATGAGAACGTGGCATTTCGGCACTGCAGCAGGGCATCACCTTTAAGTTGTTCTTCGGTTCCTTCGTCCAGTGGTTGACTGCCTTCCAAGCCAAAAGATGTGCCTTTTATTCAGTTCTCTCCCATTCATTCCAGCCTAGCTGTCAATCACCCAGCAGGGTGGCTGTCCTTGCCGGACAGTCAGCCGGCCAATCACCACAGAGTGCATTTGGGTCTCCTATGAGACTACGCACAGGGAGTGTTGGGCACCTCCCTCACTTGCTGCCTGCCCCAGTCACCCTGGAGCCAGAGGCGGGCTTCACTTGGTAGTCCCGACAAAAGCAAACCGAACAATGGGACCAAACCTGGTAAATCTCAAGAAGGACCTTTCCACAAAGAAATGGTGAAAAAATAAGACCAGGAAAATTGACAAAAATGGTACCCTTGGGTGCTTTACTGCAGCAGCGAACGCACCCCGCTGTAAATGCACAACATGGTAGTTAAAACGAAACCATTGCCACCAGCCATTCAGTCAGGAAAGGGCAACACAAAAAATGTTACATGAGAAGCTAGTCAAAGGGGATAATAGGTAACCCCTCCAGCACCCTATTGTAAAATAGTGTGTGCTGGGTCTAGAAAGTTACAAATAAGCAAAATCAATTTCACTTTACTGCTCTGGGAAACATTAGTTTATCCCAGAGAAGGTATTCAAACCTTTAGGAAATCTGAAAGACTTCCCTGTGCCACTGCACTGAGGGTGCTGTGTGACAATGTCAAATATGATGCCTATGGAGTTTGTCAGACTCCATAACCAAAAGAAACATTGTAAAACATCACATTAAAATACACGAGAGAGTGGGAAAAAGGGTCTCTCTCTCTCCAGGTAAAAAAAAAAAATCAAGTCCTCAGAATCCAGCAAAGTTGCAGGGGGTCTCTAAGGTGAAGGGAATTAGCACATTTCTGAGAATTCTCCCCAAAAGGAATACAATAAAATAATCAAGTTACTTGCCTGTAACTGCTGGTCTCCAGCATTGGTATGTTTGATTGATGCACATGATGTTGAATATTCCCCAGTCGTGAGGCTGGGAATGTGCACTCGCATAAGTGTTCTATTAAGACTAATTTTGGGTCATTAACCAATTAGCCAGGCATGGCCTCCATTAGCTCCAACCATAGAGGCCATGGTCAGATTCTTGTAATGCATAGCTCATTGCAAAGTTAACCCTCATTCAGGGTCGCATGTCATTTTGCAACTTAACAATTTGGAGAAAAGATGCATAACTTCCTTCCCTCTCCAGGATTGGATCTTTCAAAGATTAACAGACGGAATAGATTATGAAGCAGTAAAACATACATAGATAGGGAGGAGTTTAGCTCACCTCAGGAATACAGGATTCGGAGGATCATTTGTCCGACCTGTACTCCGTTTTGATGTTGCAGTAAGATCTGGTGAAAGACACAAGTTATTTACATGGAGCAGTTCTCCAGCATGGGTCTGGCATGGATTCACATGTTCATGAATATTCTCAGTCAGGCTGGGAATCCGCGGTAAAGAAAATATCAGTTTCGCTTTCACTTCTGAACGGTCTTTCTCCTAACAGCCAATCACTGGTCTCTGGGTCATACTGCCCCCAGCCAATACTGCCTTCTCCCTTAGCCCCTCCTCTGGCAGCCATCTTCAGATTTGGTAGCACGTAAAGTAGCAGTGGGACCAAGAGAAAAGCTGCAGAGGGGTAGGCAGCAGGGTTCGTATGTGAATCCATGCCAGACCCATGCTGGAGAAGAACAGTTACAGGTTATTAACTTGTTCCTTCTCCAGCATGGGGTCTGGCATGGATTCACATGCTCATGAATAAAGAATACATAGCAGTACACACATGCAACCATGGGCGGTGGCAAGGCTCAACATTAAGCATCTCTTACCACCTCACCAGGCTCACCTTCAAGCAAACAGGTGGCGCAGCACTGCTTGGCAGACTCTGGACTCCTCCCTGGAATCCCGGTCGACGCAGTAGATTTTCGTTAAGGTGTGGGTGGACATCCACGTAGCAGCCCTGCAGATGTCCAGCAGGGGCACACCAGACAAGAATGACGTAGTTGCAGCGATCGCTCTGGTCGGATGGGCTCTCCGACAGCCAGGCAACGTCGGTTCGCCAACCGGTGACGCAGCCGGAGAGCCACTGGGAAATGGAGGCCAAAGTTCACAAACAGCTGTGATGTCTCCCGAAAACACTGTGCGGTCCACATAGAACTTTGGTGCTCTAGCCACATCCAGCGAGTGCAAAGTCTTCTCAGCCAGCGACTAAGAAAACCAGCAACGCCAAGGGCTTGTTGAGATGGAAGTCCGACGGCACCTTGGGTATGAAGGAGGGGTGCATCCGCAGCACCACCCTCATCTCATGGAATGTCAAGTAAGATGATTTACAAGAGAGGGCCTGAATCTCTCCCACTCGTCGTGCAGAGATGGCGGCCACAAGAAACGCTGTTTTCCACGATAAAAACTTCAGCTGTGTGGATCCAAGATGGCCGCCGGCGAGAGCAGTCGCACATAATCGGCGCTCCGCCGGGGCCGCCAATCTAAAGCACTACCCACAGCAGCAGCGGCCGGCTTCGCGCCCCCCCTGCACCCTCCACGGACAGCTGAAGGCCTCCCCGCCCTTCTCCCCCCGGGGGGTGCTGGAGCGCCGATCGAGCAGACGCGCGAAGAAGGAAGCGAGGAGAAGCGCGGCCGCCCCCTCCCCCACCGGGGTCGAGTGGGACCGGCTCTCCCGCGCGGGGATCGACGCGCAGGGCAAAGCTACGCAGGGAAGCGGCCCGCGACACTACAATCGCGGAGGCAGAGCGGGGCCTCGCTCCGGGGGCCCCAGGAGAAGCGCGGCCGCCCCCTCCCCCACTGGGGTCGAGTGGGACCGGCTCTCCCGCGCGGGGATCGACGCGCAGGGCAAAGCGACGCAGGGAAGCGGCCCGCGGCACTACAGTCGCGGAGGCAGAGCGGGGCCTCGCTCCGGGGGCCCCCGGGAGGGAGAAGCGGCATCAAGGAGATCGGGGCGGACCGCTGGAGAGGAGGAGCGGGGGCCGCCCTGAACAGAAGCCGGAAAAATAGAGGTGAGCATGCCCGGGGGGGGGGGGGCACAAATAAACCTCCCATCCGCCCTCACATGGACTGGGCTTCCCCCGGGGCCCATAGAAGGGATCTTCCACAACAAAGGCCCACCAAGGCCTAGGCAGACAGAAGGACTTGCCCACTAAGGGCTTGTACGACCGACCACCCACAAAGCCCGACCCAAGAGGGCACGGCAACCGGGGTGGGGGTCTCGGGAGGGGAAAACCCGAGAAGCAACCACAATCAGCCACTAGAGAATCCTCCGACGGGCCGACGTGGGAAGGAGCAGTTTCCACTCCAAGCCAGGGTTCCCCCCCCACCCACAACAGCACAATAGGGGAACAGAACCGGAGGGGGACACGACGACGCAACACCCCCCCCCCCCACAGGCACCCCAACGAAGCACAATACAATGTCAAGAGCAAAAGGTAAGGGGAACCCCACCCCACAGACACCCCAAACGTCGAAACAAGGTGCAGATATACTTCAACTGTGGTCAACAGAAGGGTCAACGCAATCAAGGGGGAGAACTCAGGGAGAACCGATGGGAGAAGCAGAGGCTATCTCCCAGAGTCAACAACCACTGACCAAGGGAGACATGCAAAGCTGGCTCATGAACCTGCAGGAAAATCTCATGTCAACAGTCCAAGAGCAGTTTACGACCATGAAGGATGAACTAAAACAAGTGGTGCAAGACATGAGAATAGACATAAATAACCTCGAGGAGAGAACCGACGTGGTGGAGAAAGCAGTACAAGGTCTTGAAGAAGACACGAGACAGATTAGCGAGACACAAGAACAATTGGTGACGCTCACACATAACATGGAACTACAATGTGAAGATCTGGAGAACCGCTCAAGACGCTCCAACATCAGAATCAAGAACATGGCGGAGACAGTACTAGACAAAGATCTGAAATTGGCGGTAAAGGAAGTGTTGAGACATTCTGGGGGTACAAGAAACAGAAGACATCGGAGTCGACAGAGTCCATAGGGTTGGACCAAAAAGAACGGGGGCCCCAGGGGAAAGACCACGCGATGTCCTAGTGGCCCTCTCCTTACCCGCAGAAAGAACAGATACTCAGAAGGGCCAGGGAAATGGAACATATCAAAATGAATGGGCAAGACATCCAACTGTACCAGGATCTGGCTCTGATTACCCTTCAAAAAAGAAGAGCAATGGCCCCATTGGTGAAAGTGCTAACGGAAAAACAAATCCGCTACAAATGGACGTTCCCATTCGGACTCCTATTTTCCTGGGAAGGGAAACAGAGGAGGGTGACAATATTGGAAGAAGGCCTAAGCAGCTTGGGGCTACCGGAAGGGGAGACGGAGCGGGGGGAAGCTGCTAACAGGAGTGAGCGCACGAAAAGGCTTATGGGCTGGGAAACAACCAAACAGAAGAAGGCAATGACGGGGAGGGAGACAAGGAGGAAAATACCTTGAAGAACTCAATAAAAGTATATCTGAGGGAACGGATTCGGGTATGGAGACACCGGAACCGGGTGGGGGGGCGCGGATGCTGCGTCGAACGGACAATACACTGAAGGCGGTCTGGCGGAGTCCAGGCGGCTTGGAACTCGGTAAAGTCCAATGGAACAATGGGGTTTAGGAATCCCCACCACATAACCCCTGAGAGATGGGAGGGCAGGGAGCGAAGGGCGCAACGCCCTAGCGTCAATAGGAACCCTTGCCCCACTCGGGGGACAGTTTTTGCTGGGGTTTAAAGTTAATGGTTGGGGGGAGAGGGAGTTCAAGGGAGGGGGAAAAGTGGGAGAACTCCGATTAATGAATCATACATCACAGGCGCACCGAAGCAACGGCACTTGAACAATACAACATGGGGATGATACGCCTTGTTTCATACAATATTAGGGGGATGAACCACCCAACGAAAAGAGCGAAACTGGAGCAACAGTTCAAAAGGGGGAAGGCCGACATCCTACTCCTTCAAGAAACCCATATCAGAACAAGGGACAAACAGAAAACAAGGATAAAAGGTTACAAAATATGGGCACAAGCGACGGCAAAGGAAAAAAAGGCAGGGGTCCTGATTGCGGCGAAGGAAGGGAAAGATTTCAAACTTCTGGACATAACAGTTGATAAAGAAGGCAGATACGCTTTCGCCAATGCAGAAATCGAGGGATCTCTCGTCACACTAGCCTCGATATACGCACCAAATCAGGGGCAGGATGGCTTCCTCAGGGACACTCTGTCAAAACTGGAGGTCTTCGCGAGGGGGGATGTGATCCTGGGAGGGGACCTTAACATGACGTGGAACCCACAATTAGATAGGAGTACAGGTAAAACACAAGGCCAGGGGGCACCTAAAAAGCGCCTGCGACAACAAATGGACCAATTGGCCCTAAATGATGTATGGAGGGAGAGAAAAGGCGAACAAAGGGGCTACACCCACTTCTCACATGTCCATAACACCATGTCCAGGATTGACTACTTCTGGGTGTCAGTGGGCCTGCTGGGAAAAATACAAGATGTAGACAAGGGAGCAATAGCCCTCTCAGACCATGCCCCCCTTTGGCTAGACGTGACTTTCCCAGGGAGAAAGAATGGGCTGTGGAGATGGAAGCTACCCCAGGATCTGATCCAGGACCCTATAACCGGGGAGTCAATCAGGGAAGCGATTGAAGAGTACTTTATTCAAAACGACACAGGGGAGGTAGCACTGAGCGCAGTCTGGGACGCGTTCAAAGCAGTACTGCGGGGAAAGATGATTGCGCTGAAATCTACGAGAGACAAACAAAGGTTTCAGTGGGAAAGGGAATTGGAAAAGGCGATTGAGGACATTCAAGAAAAAATGCTAACACATCCCACGAAGATACTGAAAAAATCACTAAAACACACACAGGGCCAACTAGAGATGCTACGGACGAGAGGCGCAGAAAAAAACCTACTCTATCTGAAACAGAGATATTACATTAAAGCAAACAAAGCGGATAGACTCTTGGTGAGACAGCTCAGGACAAAACAGAAAGAAACAACGATCAAGGCCATACGCGATGCGAAGGGGGACATTCATACACGCACACACGACATGGGGGAAACACAGACAATTCTATCAAACTCTCTACTCCACAGAACGCCCAGACACTTCCGCCCAAGACTCATATTTAGAGGCCCTACCGATTCCGAAAATATCAGAAGAAGAGAAACAGACATTAGAGTCCCCTATTAGTGAAGAGGAAATCAGGAAAGCAATAAAAGAACTCCCAGTTAACAAAGCCCCAGGCCCAGATGGGTTTACGGCCCAATTCTATAAAAAATATTCTGACATACTGACCCCGATATTAACCAGGCTCTTAAACTCCTTTAGAGAGAAGGGCAATATAACTCCCACAATGAACGAAGCGAAAGTATTAGTTTTCCACAAACCAGGTAAGGATCCAACGAATCCGGCGTCATATAGACCAATCTCCCTGATTAACTTAGATGCAAAAATCTACACAAAGATTCTGGCCACAAGATTGTCCCAACTACTCCCGAAACTAATCGGCGAAGATCAATCAGGCTTCATCCCCGGTAGACAAACGCATGACAATACAAGGAGACTCGCCCACCTGGTGGAAAAAATAGGCATATCCCACACCCCTGCGATTCTTCTGTCTGTAGACGCCGAGAAGGCCTTTGACCGAGTCGAATGGTCTCTCCTATTCAAAATCTTGAAGTGTATGGGGTTTGGGGAACAGTACATAGCGAGCATCAGAGCGAACTATAACTCCCCATCCAGTAGAATTGTCATTATTGGCGAGGTTACGGATAAGGTAATCATATCAAGAGGCACGAAACAGGGATGCCCCCTCTCACCCTTACTCTATGCTCTATTTTTAGAACCACTCCTAATAAAAATACGGGAGTCAACCAACATCAAAGGGATAGACATGGCGGGACAACAACATAAAGTGATCGCCTACGCGGATGACATGCTAATAACCCTAGAGGACCCCGAATTAACCTTAGCAGTAGCGGTGAGGGAATTAGAACACTATGGAACCATCTCGGGTCTAAAAATCAATAGGAAAAAATCAGAGATCCTGATCCTGGCAGGAGACACCGCAAACATAGAAAGGGAAGCCAAGTTGCAGGACCTTAAGATAGTAAAAAGTAGCATAAAATATCTGGGAATAGTGGTTCCACATTACATCGAGTTATTCTACGGGGAAAACTACCCATCACTAATCGCAAACATTAGAAAGGAACTAGCAAGATGGAACCCGCTACAGATTTCGTCGTGGGGCAGAATACAAACTGTCAAAATGTCGATCCTCCCAAGGGTCCTATACTATTTCCAGGCTATCCCGGTGGGAGTCCCCGACACCTTTTTCAAGACCCTGACCAAATTAATATCATCCTTTATTTGGAAAGGGAAAACCCCCAGGATAGCAAAAATGGTCCTAACGGCCCCAACCAGGGATGGGGGGATGGCGCTCCCACATTTTAAAAAATATTATCAGGCAGCACAGCTCAAAGTCCTGAGGGAATGGGTAAGGGAGAACCCGCAGAGGATATGGGCCAAGCAAGATAGGGCAGTAGCTAGGACCCCACTGGTTGAACTCCTTTGGAAACAGAGGCAATACAGACATGAAAATCTGAGGATTAGCGAAATTATGAGGACCACGCTAAAAGCATGGGACCACCAAACACGAACAGGTATTATGACCACGGAACTCGGACCCTTTACTCCCATTTGTAGAAATCCACAATTTCCCCCGGGGATGGAACAAGGGGCATATGACAGATGGGAAGAGGAGGGCATAACCAAAATAGGGGAGATGTTTGCAGACAAAGAAATTATCCCACTGGAATCCTGTTTTACTGGCTCAAACCCCCCAAAAGGAGAGAGATATAGATATGAGCAGCTGAAACACTGGCTAAGTTCCCCGAATATCACGGAAGCAGCAACCAGAGATCTCACTGCCTTTGAGACATACCTCATATCCAACACGGGGGAAAAAAAGTGGGTGGCAACTCTTTATAAATTCATAAACACACAAGGGGAGGATATTAAATGGTCCTATAGAATAAGGTGGGGCAGAACATTAGGGAAAGAACCAACGGATAGACAATGGGAGGACCTATGGAAGCAGATCCCCAAGATGACCCGCTCGGCACAAACCAGGGAGATGTGGGTCAAAGTTATGACTCAATGGCACTACACCCCAGAGCGACTCCACTCCATGTACCCAAATGTGTCAAATCTATGCTGGAGAGGATGTGATGAAGTGGGTACCTGGAGACATATTTGGTGGGACTGTGAGGGTATTAAACCATTCTGGGAAGAAATCAGAAACGACTTGGACAAAGTATTCCCAGATGTGGGGCTGCTTGGGGAAGAGGTCTGGCTATGTGGACTCAGGGATGGCACTGCAAGACTATACAGTAGATCACAATGGAGAGCATTCACAGGTCTACTCATCGCGGCATGGACCACCATAGCACAGAGGTGGAAGAGCAAGGATACTCCACTGAAATTCACATGGTTGCAAAAAGTTTGGGCCCACATTACAATGGAGAAAATCACCCACAAAATACAAGGTTCCGGAGACAAATTCGGAAAAGAATGGGAAGGAACCCTGCAATACCTCCAGTCAGACTTTATGGAACAGTGGTGCCCCCACAATATTAAAGTCTCAGATATTTTCAGACAATTAGAGCTCTCCGATACAGGGGGAGGGGGGGCGGGGGGGGTAGAAGGGTTTATTAACCAAAGTTTCAAAGTTAATTCTCGTTGTATCCATGCAAACTAATAAAGATATGTTTTAAAAAAAAAAAACTTCAGCTGTGCCGAATGCATAGGCTCGAACGGGGGGACCCATGAGCCTAGTCAGCACCACATTGAGCTCCCATGCCGGAGCTGGAACCTTCACCGGCAGGAACGAACTGAAAAGTCCTTTTTATCAATTCTTTGACCAGGCGGTGTGACCACCGCCCCGGAATTCTGGTGTAGCGGGAGATAGCCGCCAGATGAACCTTGATGGAAGCATGAGTAAACCCTGCCTTGGCCCCCAACAGTAAATACAGAAGCACCTGCAGAGAAGTAATCCGTAGAGGGTCAAGTTTGTGCGCGGCACCAGGCGGCGAACCTCTTCCACTTATGTCCGTAGCATTTCAGTGTAGACGAAGCCCTAGCATTGCAGTCGGCCGGAAGATCGTATCCACCAAACTCTAGCGCTGCAGGAGCCAGGCCTGCAAGTTCAGAGACCCTGGGTCATGGTGCAAAATCGCGCCTCCTTACCTGGCGAGAAGATCTGCGTCCGCCAAAGCCTGACTGGAGGGGATGCCGACATGTCCAGAAGGTCCGGGTACCATATCTGTCTCGGTCACGCCGGTGCGACGAGGATCATCCTGCAACGGGACCGTCTGAGTTGATGAGTCGCAGAAACAGAAAAGGGGGAAACGCATAAAGGAACAGGCCGTCCCAGGGGAAGGAGAATGCATCACCCATGCTCCCCGGCTGGGGAAACCTGCTGGTGAACCTCCAGCACTTGGTGTTTGTCGCCATCGCAAATAGATCGATCTCGGGATTGCCCCATCGTCGGAATATAAGATCCATTTGGTCCTGCCGAAGCTCCCACTCGTGGCACGAGCGCAGTTCCCTGCTGAGAGAGTTGGCCACGGTGTTCTTCACTCCTGCCAGATGAAATGGGACGAGGAACATATCCTGGGCGACGGAGAGCGCTGGGGATCTGGTGCCCCCCTGCTTCCGAATGTAAAACATGGTGGTGTTGTCTGAAGATCCACACCAACTTGCCCTTCAGGGACGGAAGGGAAGACTTGAGGGCCCAAACACGGCCCGTAGCTCCATAACGTTGATGTGCAACAGCTTCTCCTCCGGTAGCCACAGGCCTCTTGTGTGGAGACGACCGGTGTGCGCACCCCATCCCTCCAAGTATGCGTCCACCGTGACCGTCTCCTGATGAGGGGGGGGGGGGGGGGGGCGGGCTATGGAAATCCGTGCCTGCTGACAGATACGCACAGACACCGCACCACCAAATCACTGGCTGAAACTCTTGTCAAGGGTGATCTTGTCCTCGAAACTTCCGGATACCTGGATCCGACAGCGTCGAGGTACTCCTGCATCAGTCCCATTCGCAGCCTGCACAGGCGCACAATGTAGCTGCACGCCATCATGCCGAGGAGGAACTTGATGGACATCACCCTTGCAATCTACAGGGTCAACAGCCATTGTACCTTGCCCAGGATGGCCGCTATTCTCTCCTCTGACGGGGAGCCAGGCATGACACTGTTGAGCCGGGACCCCAAAAATGGTGCATCGTGCAATGGCACTAAGAAGGACTT
This sequence comes from Ambystoma mexicanum, assembly GCF_040938575.1. Classification (NCBI taxonomy): domain Eukaryota; kingdom Metazoa; phylum Chordata; class Amphibia; order Caudata; family Ambystomatidae; genus Ambystoma; species Ambystoma mexicanum. The sequence continues at coordinate 992,441,155 of NC_090921.1, forward strand.
TGCAAAGTTTATCGAGAACCCCAGTTCTGTGAGTAGCCGGACGGTCCCCGCCGTCTGCTCGACGGCACTCTCCCTCGACTTCGCTCGAATGAGCCAATCGTCCAGGTAGGGGTCGACGTGAATCCCCTGCAGGCGAAACCGCGCTGTTCGGGAGAATTCTCTGTTAAGGCTAATTTCCCAAACCTAGTGAGTCCCCCAGCAGCTTTGCTGGAATTTTGGGGTTTATTTTTTCTCCTGCTAAGAGTGAGACTCTTTCTGCCACTCTTAGGATATCTCAAATCATGTCTTTGACTTTGTAATGTATTTTATGGGCTATGGGGTCTTTTACTCCATAGGGTTTCATGTGTTTTTGGTAAGTGTGTTACACAGCACCCTCAGTGCAGTAACACAGGGGTGTCATAGTGACCCCCAAACAGACTCCACACCCTGGGACGGACTACACAGGGGTGTCATAGTGACCCCCAAACAGACTCCACACCCTGGGACGGACTACTGACTTTACTAGTCTTAAATTATGAACAGAACCAGTACAAACCATCATATTGTGGAAGTACTGGTAGGGGTAATTAGATTGCCCCTGGGTCTGTTTTTCGAGGGGGCACTATGCAGTCTCCCCTCGTCGAGTTTCTGGCTGGTGGCAGTGGTTACCACGCGAAATATTCCACTGGAATATTTCCTATGGGATTTTCCCATTAATTTTAAACGCACCACTTTTTTGGTGCAATGTTAAAGATACCGCCGGGTTATTTATTTAATATTTATTCCCCGGTTGGGTCTTTTTGCCAGGACTCTGCTTTAAAATGGCGTTTGTGTTCGCCTCTGTAACTCCAACCCAAGCCGAGCCCTTTGTTCCACTTTTGGCGGGCTTCTGCACAGAAGCCACAAAAAGTGGTGCCACTCTGTCTGGGTCTACAGGATGTGTGGGAGCGGGGTTTTAGGCACCCTGGACTGAGTTGCCTTGGCAACTCAAGTCGCACTCTTGTGTGATTGGCCCAGTGGTGAGCCGCCCGGCTCACCACTTAGCATGTTTGAGTGACAGCTAGGACTGATGAATGGGGGTTTTCTGCATAAAAGCAGGGTTTTGGGGACTGGAACTTCAGAAGTCGCCACAGGACCAAAGAATCCGAAGAGGGAGAAGCTGAGACGACCTGCAACGACGACACCACCGGTGGAGCTCTGCTGAACCGCCTCACCACTTCCCGACGACAGAGAAGATCTTCATCCCGGAGAGATTTCTTCCTCTGAACTGGTGGGGATAACTAGTTCGCCCTCTTTTCACCTTCCAGGATTGTCTCGTGGTCGAATAGCCCGTGCCAAGCACCCCGGCGGCCGGATAGCCACGCTTCACCACTACCGCAAATAAAAGGGTAGAACCTTTTAACCGGGAAACCCATGGCTGGTTTCTTCCCTGGCAGTGCAACGACCTCCAGCTTTTCCTCCACGTCGAGATCTCCTCTTCCCCTGGACGAAGGAGCGACTTGCACCTGCTGCCAAAACTACTGCCCCCGCTGGAGCTTTCTCACCATTTCAGGTACTGTGTCCCGCCTGGTCTCCCTTGCAACAGAATGTTCAAGGTGTCCCGTAAATCCTTGACTCTCTATCCTGCGGTGACCTGTTAACTAACTTTCTCTGAACTGATCCAACTCTTTTTGAACTACCTGCAAAGACTTTTAAAGTATAATTCAACTGTGTGATCTTGGACACATTCCGCCTTGTTCTCTCCAAGAGTGGGCCTGGCCTATGAACTTTCTTGCTCTACAGTAGACTCTGCCTTTCCTGACTTGCTGTGGTTCTTTTAAAAGTGTTGGTATTGTGTACTTTCCTAATTCTGTCTTTTCCCTCCCTTTTTAACTAACTTATTGGAGTGCCATCTTAGGTTAAGCGCTCACCTCTGTCTGCAAATAAGTGGTGTTTTAACTAAGACTTGTTCAATAAGTAATCAGGGAAGTATATATAGTGACAGTGTTTGAACTTGCTTACCATATTAGTGTATTTTACAAGCGTGTTTTTAAATAAATAATGATATACTTTTATACCCAAGCTCTGGTCAGTGTTTGCTTGTGCTACTGTATCCTTGTACCTATTTTGTATACTCTATACACTGTCTAACTCTTCTTGAGAGAAGTCTGGCTGCTCAGCTACAGCTACCAGGTAAATCTGGGTGGTACAGACTGCTACCAATTGGGTTTACTGCCAACACCTGTAGTCCTAAGCCTTTTGCAGTGGTCCCTAAGGGAACTGCACAGGTTTCTGCCTAACACCCGCCGCCATTGGCGCCAGACACTTGGTAAAATGGGGATGTGGAAATGGGCATCCTCCAGATCCAGCGACGGTAGGAAATCCCCTTCTTCCAGTTGTCCCAGCACTTGCTGAAGGGTGACCATCCGAAACTTCTGGGACCTGATGTACTTGTTGAGGCGGCAGAGGTCCAGTATGGGTCTCCAATCGGCGGTCTTCTTTCTGACGAGGAAGTATCAGGAGTACACTCCGGAGCCCCGTAGCCTTTTTGGGACACGTTCTATCGTGCCCTTCTTCAGCATGGCCCGTACCTCCAGCAGAAGTTGAGGCACGTGGTTTTCTTTCCTGGCCACTGTTGGAATGTGCAGGGCACTTCTGTTGAAATTCCAGTGTGTGCCCGTGGGCCAGGGCGTCCAGCACCCAACGGTCGGTAGAGATGGACTTCCACACGCTGACTAAGTTCGCTAGCTGGCCTCTCACCGGGGTGTGCGGGATCGACGTCAGGGCAGGTTTAATCCTGCTTCGCCGCGGGGGCGCCACCTTGGTGATGTCGTCCTCCTTCGGACTTGCTGCAGCCCCTGTAGGCTTCCTGAGCCTACGAGCGGGAGGGTTCACGATAGGATGACGAGCCACCAACAAAACTGAGTATCCATGGGACTTTCCTCCAGAGGTCCGAAAGGACGGCTGTCTCTGCTGGAGCGTGCCCAACGCCCAGGCTATCTCAGTATCGCCGGCAACAGGGGCATCCTCGTCCGGATCTCTGAACATAAGGTGTGCAGTGCCTGTAGGATGTTCGGCGACACGTCCAATGGCGGTGGCGGAGAAGGTTGTGGTGGCTGCAAAGGGAGCAGTGGCAGTGGTGTGATGTCCTCTGGCTCCTCACTACCCTGCAGCTCCTCGTCCATTTCCTCACCGTTCTCCAAATCAGCTTCGCTGGGGTCCTTCCCATAGGACCTGGCCTCGAACTTCTTATCCAGTATGGCCTTCAGACCAGAAAGCTCCTCCTCGGAAATGTCCAAGCCCTGCAGGATTGCCCCCCCCCCCCTTCTGCTCCACCAGCAGGGGCAGTCTAGGGGAGATGATCGGCATCTGCACCAGTGTCTTTTCAATGGGTAGAAAAAACTATTCCCTCCGAGCAGGCAGGGATACTCTCGTTTTAGGGGCCGCATCCTGCGAGTCCACGTACCCGGCCTTCGAGTCTTCCAGGGAGGACTTCGCCTGGTGAACCTGGGCCTTAACAACATTGGGCGCGCTCGAGGCCTTCACCCCGAGGGGAGGGTCAGATCCCCGCTCCACCTTGGCTTTCTCTGTCGGAGTCGGCTGGGACTTCTCCAGAAGCTTACCTGGATGGTCAGACTCTCTTCTTCGCTGACCCGGAGCGTTGGCCCGTGGTCGAGGTTGCCGGAGATGATGTTCCCGATCTGGCCGCCGAGGAGCCCGTCCCAATGGCACTCCCGGTGCCCGTGTGCTCGCAGTGCTTTGCCTTATGTTTGGCACCCGTCGCCTGAGTGCCCTCAAAGGTCTTAGAAGACCCCTCAGATTTCCTCTTGCTGGGTGAGCATTGCTGCCCGGGGATCATCTTCTGGAGCCACTCCGAGAGCCGCTTGCGACGGTCCTTCATGGTGTGAGGCACCATATCCTTGCAGAACGCAAAGGTCGTCTCCACGTGCGTTTGGACGGAATGTAGGCAGTAAAGGCACAGGGAGTGCCCATCGTCCAGGAAAATGTTCCTTAGTCCAAATCCAGGGCAGATGCTGAACAAAGGCGTGGAGTATCCATCTTCAGCCATGTCCACGCGGAGTAGACCTTAAAGAATCTTCCGGAATCCTCCAAGAAGGGAAATTCAACGATAAATGGCACTTGAGGGGCGTAAAGTGCTGAAAAACGAATCCCCGTTAGTCAGATGATGGAGCTTGAGGCTCGATTGACCAAAAAATAGAGAAAACTAAAAAAGCGCAAAACGGAGTAAAAAGCCAGAAAGCTAATCACGAGGACACAAACCACTACCGTGCAGTAAAAATCTGAAGATGGCTGCCAGAGGAGGGGCTTAGGTAGAGGGCAGTCATTGGCTGGGGGCAGTATGACCCAGAGACCAGTGATTGGCTGTTAGTAGAAAAACAGTTCAGAAGTGAAAATCCAATTTTTTCTTAGCGAGGACTCCCAGCCTGACGGGGAATATTCATGAGCACGTGAATCCATGCCAGGCCCCATGCTAGAGAAATATGCGAGTACTCTTGGGACTGATTTTCTATACTCTGGCTTGGTGGCAATACGTATAGAAGGCCAGCTTGTATAGTGACAGGGACAACTCAGCTGTAGCCAAACCAGTTCAAGGTAGTGAGGAGAGTGGTCTAGGCTAACTCAAGTGGTGGTGACCTTGTAAGAGGTCCTCAATGAGTCCACACAGTGCAAAGTCAGGTATTACACCTAGACAGCCAGATGTAAAAACACTTGTTTTATGGCCATATAACAATGAGAAATCGGTCTAACAGGTAATATCAATCAACAATAATAATGGATGCATATATACAATCACTGGAGCAAAATACATATAAAGCCCCTGTATAGTTGAGCACTGGTATGAAGCACTACAGTCCACAAAAATACAACCCTTACTTTAATAGTCCATCCAAGATTGGGACTTGTGCTCAAAAGTTCATCCAATTTCTCTGTAATCCACAGTGAAGCAGTCCAGGGACACACTTAGCTAAACATGTATACAAATACTTCTTTACTTATGGCCAAAAAACAGTGAAAAATGACTAGCCGGTAATGAATGAAACAACAATTAAAATGATACTTCTACACAATCACCAGAGTAGGGCAAAATACATATCAAACTTCTGAAAATGTAGGTGCAGATTAGTAGTGGCACTACAGGTCCACAGATTAAATCCCTACTTCAGAAGTCCATCCCTAAAATGTATGGGTCCTGCGCCCAAACATTCAGCAACGTTCCATACAGTTTAGTGCGGCTGGAGAAAAAAAGAGTGTAGGGTCTCTTGTGTCCAATGAATAGTTCAGAGTGGTAGAAGACAAGCTGTTTTAACAAAAGTATCCCCAACGTTCGGGGTGCTTGCGTGAACAAGCAATGGCAAAACCAAACTATTATCAAATTTTCGAAAAGATATCAAAACTAGATTGAGTTAGGGTTCAGTTAAGCAAGTTTACAACTCACCCCCCGTACTCAGATTCTTCTTAATATTTATCAGTCTTCCGAAGATTGTCCAAGGTCCCCTTTCCTGCCGTCAGCGTCTGCCCTTGATGCCCAAGGGTTGCAGGTTTGAGCACTTCTCATGTCAGCGACTAATGCTGTTGCAAGTTCTTCAGGTTGGAAGATGCAAAAGAACTATGCAGGCCCCCCCACACCCCCATCAGGACAGGGCTGGATGCATGCAAGCAGTTTGATGACAGCCACCAATGCACGGCGACGCAAGAGGATTCACTTGCTGCAATCAGACTTAATCTCCTATCATGTGTCCCCTTGATGCTAGGACATGACAGTTCACAGAGGTAAGTCTTATAGCAGACGCTGAGGATCCACCAAGTCCAGGTGGCAAAAGGGGGGGTGGGGGTGAAGGCTGACTGTTAGGGAGTATTCTCAAAAATGTGCTAATTCCCTTCACCTTAGCAAACCCCAGCAACTTTGCTGGATTTTGAGGACTTGATTTTTTTACCTGGAGAGAGTGTGACCCTTTTCCCCCACTCTCTCATGCGTTTTGAAATGCGTTTTACTCTTGCGTTTTCTTTGGAGTCTAACCAACTCCATAAGCATCATCTTTTAATTTGTGTCACACAGCACCCTCAAATACCTTCTCTGGGATAAATTACTGTTTCCCAGAGTAAGTAAAGTCAAATTGACTTTACTAGTCTTTTCAAATTCCTAGACCCAGCACACCCTATCTTACAATAGAGTGCTGGAGGGGTTACTTATTTTCCCCTGTGTCTAGATACTCATGTAGCAGTCAAATGCTACCCTTTCCTCTCAGAATGGCTGGTGGCAGTGGTTTTACAACAAATTACCATGATTTGTTCCGACCGCGAACACCGGTAGCGTTAAATCACGGGAGCCATGTTTTTCAAGATGGTGTCTGAGCACCTTTCTAAAAACAGGTCCCGGTCGTCATTTTTCACCATTTCTTTGTGGAAAGGTCGAGTTTTGCTCTGCGCGTCAAACCTAGTCTGGTTCCTTTTTTCCATTCGCCTTTGGCGGGCTTCAGGACTGAAGACTGCCTCTGGCGCCTGAGTGTCTGGGGTGGGTAGGAGGTGAGGGAGATGCCCGAAACTCCCTGTGCTTCGTATCCTAGGAGACCCAAATGCACTATGTGGTGATTGGCTGGCTGACTGTCCGGCAAGGAAAGCCACCCTGCTGGGTGAGTGACCGCTAGGCTGGAATAAATGGGTGTGAACTGAATAAAGGCAACTCTCTTGGCTTGGAAGGCAGAGTCAACCACTGGAACGAAAGAATCGAAAACGAGGACCATTGGTTTGTACGGTGAAGCCCTGCTGCAGGTCTGAATCGCTAAGTTCATCTTGACAGAGAAGCCCTGCAAGGACCACTTCTCCCTTTGAGTTGGTGGGACCAATCAATTCGACACTAAACCACCTGGATACCATTCTCGGAGCTGGTTGTATTTTCCTCAAAGTGCTTCTGGAAACCGAATAGCCAGGGAGAAGGACACCAGTTTGTGTGCTTGACTACAGCTACCAGAATTGAAGATTTGCCTTTGCCAGCTTTTTGACCAGTCCCAGTGAAGGAGCACCCCAACATCCTCCCTATGCCTGAGGCTCAGGAACATGGAGATCTGCAGGAACAGCGAGATCTGCAGGAACTGCCAGGAACAGATGTCTTCAGCTGCATCTTTTTCTTCATTGTAAGGTACTGTGAAAACCCAACCGAGAGAACTTACCTCTCACTGCGAAAGTGCTTGAAACTTTGGCAACTTGCAGGCCTCGTCAGCTTGTAACCCAACATATGAATCTTTCTTTTACAAACTACTTCTGAGAACTTTGGCGAAGACTTTTCTGTTTAACTTCCAGAACTGCTTTATCCTATACAAGACTTTGTTCCATTGACTTTGGCCTAACCTATTGCATTGAATGAACTCTTCTGGGGAACTCAAACTAAATTGCACTGTTTAAGAGTAACTGTAAATGTTCTTCGCTCCATCTTGGATCCCGGTTTAGACCTGCTAAAAGCCGGACTGTAATCCCCTCAAAACGTCTGGAAGATTGTGGAGCAAGGTTATTTTTGCTGGCTACAAACGGGGGCTCCGAAATCAGAGAGCACACAACCCTTTTAAAAATTGAAGGTTGTCTATGCACGAGATGAGACCGACTTCTACCTGGGCAAGCGATGCACCTACGTATACAAAGCCAAGAACAACAGTGACTCCTGGTGGCAAACCCAATAAGACCCGTGTGATATGGGGGAAGGTAAAACGTACCCAAGGTAACAGTGGCATGGTCCGCACCAAGTTCCATAGCAACCTTCCCGCCAAGGTCATGGGGCAGGAAATTCGTGCGATGCTGCATCCATCGAGGATCTAATTCGACACTAGAAATAAATCCAACTATAAAATGCAAAAAAAATGTAAAAAATAAAGTGCAACTAATATTAGTTTTCTTTACTTCTGCCTTTTTGCTCCCAATTCAAATGCTCTGAATGCCATTTTGCTCCTCCTTCAAAGTAGTTTAAATGCCTCCGAACCTGATATTGTGAAGTATATTTGTGCGATATAGATTGCCTACTTCTAGTGAATGTTTTATAACTGACAAATTAATAAGTGTTTCACAAATAAAATAAGGGTTTATAACATCCTTACAGCTCACATTCCCTCTTGAGATAAGCTTGACTGCTCAGCAACGCTACCACAAAACTGCGTAGAACAGACTTGTATCAAAGGTTGGTGCTTGCTTACACCTGTAGTCCTATGTGTGTGTAGTGGTCCCAAAGGGTACTGCATACAAACTTTGCCTAACACCAGATTAGTCAGACGGGAGGGGTGCTGAAACCTGCAGCCCCTGGGGATCAAGAGCCGAGGCAGACAGCAGGAAAAGCGACATCGGACCCTCTTAAGCAGACCTGGCAAGTCCTACGAAGAATCTTAGTACAGGGGAGAGTTGTAGTGAACCCCTAACTCCCTTATATAACTTTCATAAACTTGTGTAATAATTTGGCTTTGCAATGGTTCACAAAAGCACTCCGAAAGATGGGGACACATTTGTCAGTTAGATTAACTTGCCCCCTAACCTTTGGAACTGTCATTGGACCCCAGTAACCCCACCTTAATTTTTTCCAGCTTCACAAAACTGTATGGAACTTTGCTGAATTTTTTTAGCACAAAGCCCCATACATTTTAGGAATGCACTTCTGAAGCCAAGATTGTATCTCTATGGACCTCTAGGGCTTATACTAATCTGTACCTTACTTTTCAGGGGTTTTGATATGTATTTTTCCCTATTCCAGTGATTGTGTATCTGTACCCATTTGTGGTGTGTGATAGCATTACTGGTTACTCATTTTTCACTGTTTGGCAATAAGTAAAGAGGTATTTTGATACCCAATTGTATAAGTGTGTTCCTTGAGTGTTTCACTCTGTGCTCATTTTGGACCCCTTACAAGCTCACCACCTCTTGAGGATTAGCCTAGACCACTCGTCAACCTACCTTGAACTTGTTTGGCAACAGCTCCCGAGGCGCGCTGGCAAGAAATGGTACCAAATATTGCCTTGCTCTGCGCCGAGCTAGATGGCTCCACTGACATCAATTGGCTCGTGACAGGTTTTGATCTGGGGCCAGTATCGCTGATGGAGCTACTGGGTTTTGCAACATGGAGGGTTCACCCGTAACCACAGCAGTCTTTTTAAAACATGTCTAGCATCTGGGTCTTTAATTCCTTCCATTCAGCATTGGACGTCGGCCATGACTTAATACGTTCACTAGAAGAATCCGACTTACGTCCGTCAGTGGGGTTGCTTCTTCTTGTGACAGCAGGAAGAGGACGACTGGCTTAGTGAATGAGTTCTATTTTTGGTTTTTCACAGGTGCCTCATGCTTTTCTGAGAAGGCTCCTCCGTTCCGGCCTCAGACAACCAAACAGTCAACTGCGCCAGGGATTTAAAGGGAGGTCGGCGTACCGTGAGCTTCGCTGCCCGTTTCCAGATGGACTTCCGACCCATTTGCCACATGACGTACAGCCCTCAGGGTCGTGACCGGTGCAGAGGCACCACATGCAGATGTCGTGCAGATCAGTGAGACATTTTTGAGCTGCAGTGCCTGCAGCTTTTGAATCTATAGACAGGGGCGCAGACATGGTCAAACACACAAAGCGAAAAACAACAAAAAAAGCTGAGTGAAAAATCAAAGTTAACGAGCAGTGTTCCTCTCGAGCAGCACGCTTAGCTCGTAGAACAAAGGAACTGAGGTACGGGGATGTAATGAAGCAGTATATGGAACAAGTTACTTACCTGTAACTGTTCTCCAGCTTGGGTCTGGCATGGATGCACATGCTCATATTCTCAGTCAGGCTGGGAATCCTCAGTAAAGAAAAAATAAGCTTCAGTTTCACTTCTGAACTGTCTTTCTCCTAACAACCAATCACTGGTCTCTGGGTCATACTGCCCCCAGCCTAGGACTGCCCACTACCGAAGCCCCTCCTCTGGCAGCCATCTTCAGATTTGGTAGCACGTAAAGTGGCAGTAGGACCAAGAGAAGAGACGCAGAAGGGTAGGCAGGAGGGTTTGCATGTGAACTCATGACAGACCCATGCTGGGGAAAAACAGTTCCAGGTAAGTAAGGAACAAGTTACTTACCTGTAACTGTTGTTCTCCAGCATGGGTCTGGCATGGATTCACATGCTCATGAATATTCCCCGTCGTCAGGCTGGGAATCCTCGGTAAAGAAAAAACCAGTATCAGTTTCGTTTCCGATCTGTCTTTCGTAGTAATAACCAATCACTGGTCTCTGCGTCATACTGACCACAGCCAATGACTGCCCTCTACCTAAGCACCGCCTCTGGCAGCCATCTTCAGATTTGGAAGCACGTGAAGTGGCAGTATGACCAAGTGAAGAGCCGCATAGGGGTAGGCGGGAGGGTTCGCATGTGAATCCATGCCAGACCCATGCTGGAGAACAACAGTTACAGGTAAGTAACTTGTTCCTTCTCCAGCATGGGGTCTGGCATGGATTCACATGCTCATGAATAAAGAATACATAGCAGTACACACATGCACAACCACGGGAGGTGGCAAAGGCTCAACATTAAGCATTACATCAAACTCAACATTAAGCATCTTACCTCCTCACCAGGCTCACCTCAGGCGAACAGGTTGCGCAGCACTGCTTGGCCGACCCTGGACTCCTCCCTGGAATCCCGATCGACGCAGTAGAACTTCGTGAAGGTGTGCGTCGACCTCCACGTAGCAGCCCTGCATATGTCCAGCAGGGGCACACCAGAAAGGAACGCCGTGGTAGCTGCGATCGCTCTGGTGGAATGGGCTCTCGGACGGCCGGGCAGCGGTCGGTTTGCCAACCGATGACAGTACATGATACAGCCGGAGAGCCATCTGGAAATGGAAGCCTTCGAGAGAGCCTTCCCCTGATTGACAGGTCCAAAGTTCACAAAGAGTTGTGACGTCTTCCGAAAACACTTTGTGCGGTCCACGTAGAACTTCAGCGCTCTAGCCACATCCAGCGAGTGCAAAGACCTCTCAGCCGGCGACGAAGGCGACGGGAAGAACACAGGCAACACCAAGGGTTCGTTGAGATGGAAGTCCGACGGTACCTTGGGCATGAAGGAGGGGTGCGTCCTGCGCACTACCCTCGTGTCGTGAAAAGTCAAGTACGGGGCCTTGCAGGAAAGGGCCTGGATCTCTCCCACCCGTCGTGCGGAGGTGATGGCCACAAGAAACGCTGTTTTCCACGACAGAAACTTCAATGGGGCCGAGTGCAGAGGCTCGAACGGAGGTCCCATGAGCTTGGTCAGCACCACGTTGAGCTCCCACGCCGGGGCCGGAGCCTTCTCCGGCGGGAACGATCTGAACAGTCCCTTCATGAACTCTTTCACCAAACGATGAGACCACAAGGACGTCCGTCCCGTGGTTCTGGTGTATCGGGAGATCGCAGCAAGATGAATCTTGATGGACGCGTGTGCCAGTCCAGCTTTGGCCAGCGTCAGCAGGTACGGCAGAACTTGGGGAGCCGTAATCCGTAGAGGGTTAATCTTCTGTGCGTGGCACCAGACAGAGAACCTGTTCCATTTGTGTCCGTAGCATTTAAGAGTCGAGGACGCTCTGGCCTTTGCAAGAACCTCTCTGCAGTCGGCCGGTATGTCGTATCCTCCAAACTCTAGCGCTGCAGGAGCCAGGCCTGCAAGTTCAGCGATTTCGGGTCGTGGTGGAGGATGGCGCCTCCTTCCCTGGAGAGCAGATCCGCGTCCACCGGCAGCTTGATTGGCGGGGACGCTGACAAGTCCAGAAGGTCCGGGAACCATATCTGCCTCGGCCACGCAGGTGCGACGAGGATCATCCTGCACCGTGACCTCTTGAGCTGGTTGACGAGCCGGATTAGCAGTGGCAAAGGAGGGAACGCGTAGAGGAACAGGCCCTCCCAGGGGAACGAGAAAGCATCGCCCATGCTCCTCGCCTGGGGGAACCTGCTGGCGAACCTCCGGCACTTGGAGTTCGTCGCCGTCGCGAAAAGGTCGATCTGGGGTGTGCCCCACCGTCGGAAGAGGCGATCCACCAGATCCTGCCGTAGTTCCCACTCGTGGCACGAGCGCAGCTCCCTGCTGAGTGAGTCGGCGATGGTGTTTTTTATCCCTGCCAGATGAAACGGCACCAGAAACATCCCTTGGGTGACTGCCCAATGCCACAGGTCCTGCGCCTCCTTGGACAGTGCTGGGGACCTGGTTCCGCCCTGTTTTCTGATGTAAAACATGGTGGTGGTGTTGTCGGTGAAGATCCTCACCACCTTGCCCTTGAGGGACGGAAGGAAGGACCTGAGGGCTCAAAACACTGCACGGAGCTCCAGGACGTTGATATGTAAGGATTTCTCCGTCGGGAGCCAAAGGCCCCTTGCGTGCAGATTTTCGGTGTGCGCTCCCCACCCTTCCAGGGAGGCATCCGTGGTCACTGTCTCCTGGTGGGATGGGGTCTGGAAGTCCATGCCCGCCGTCAGATGCGCGCGGGTGCCCCACCACCGGATCGCTCGTCGGAAACTCTCGTCGAGTGTGATCCTTTCCTCGAAGTTGCCCGTCGTTTGGATCCAGCGCGCGTCCAGGAACTCCTGCAATGGGCGCATCCGGAGCCTGCACATGGGAATGAGGTAGATGCAGGAAGACATCATTCCGAGGAGGGACTTGATGGACCTCACCTTGGCCGCGTCGGCCACCAACATCCGCTGTACCTTGCCCAGGATGGTCCTGGTCCTCTCCTCCGACGGGGAGGCCCGAAGGGACACTGTGTTGAGCCTCGCTCCCAGAAACAGAGTGTCTTGCGCGGGTACCAGGTGGGATTTGGCGTAGTTCACGGAGAATCCCAGGTCCGTGAGAAGTTGGACGGTCCTTGCCGTTGGGACCACGGCGAGCTCCCTTGTCTTGGCTCGGATGAGCCAGTTGTCCAGGTAGGGATAGACGTGGATCCCTTCGCGGCGCAGCTGAGCCGCCACCGGTGCGAGGCACTTGGTGAACACCCTGGGTGCCGACCGTAGACCGAAGGGGAGGGCTTTGAACTGGTAATGCCGCCCTTGGACCACAAACCTGAGGAATTTTCGGTGCCCCTTCAAGATGGGAATGTGGAAGTAGGCATCCTCCAAATCCAACGACGACAGGAAGTCTCCTTCCTCCAGCTGACCGAGGACGTGCTGGAGGGTGACCATCCGGAACTTTTGCGCCTTGATGAACTTGTTCAGACGTCGCAGGTCCAGGATAGGGCGCCACCCCCCCGTCTTCTTCTTCACGAGGAAGTATCTCGAGTAGACTCCGGAGCCCCGCAGCCTCTTTGGGACGAGTTCGATGGCGCCCTTCTTGAGCATCGCGTTCACCTCCAGGAGGAGTTGAGGGACGTGAAGTTCTTTCCTGGCCACGGGGGGGACGCGCGGACACTTTCCTTGAAACTCGAGCGCGTGCCCCGGGCCAAGGCGTCCAGCACCCAACGGTCGGTGGAGATGGACTCCCACACGCTGACGAAGCTCGCCAGCAGGCCTCCCACCGGGGTGCTTCGGTGGGGGCCCGACCCCCCGGCCGGTTGAATCCTGCTTCGACGAGGCTTTAGTGCCTTGTCCTTGGCGACGACGGCGGGGTCCGCCAGGCTTGCCTCGTCCTCTGTAGGCCTCCTGAGATGATGAGCGGGACGCTTGACGGTAGGAGGAGAAACCGCCGCCGGAACCTTTGGAGGCGCCCTTGCCTCCGCTGCTCCGAAAGGGCGTCCGTCATCGTTGCAGAACTCCAAGGGCCCGGGCCGTCTCGGTGTCCGCTTTAATAGCCTGAAGGGAATCGTCCACCGTTTTCCCAAACAGGTTGTTCCCGTCGAAGGGCATGTCCAGGACTCTGGTCTGAACGTCTTGACGGAAGTCCGTAGCCTTGAGCCATCCACGCCGCCTAAGGCAAACGCCGTTGCCTAACTGGCGGAACCCAGTGTCGGCGATGTCCGTCGCAACGGTAATGGCGTGGTCCGAAGCCACCTCACCTTCCTGCAGGATCTCCAGGGCCTCCGCCCTCTTGTCGTCCGGCAAGAAGTCCAGCAGGGGAGCCAGTTTGTACCAGAGCTCCCTGTCGTATCGGGCCACGATAGCCAAGGCGTTGGCAGCTTTAATCGTCGTCGCTGCAGACGAGATGACTCTGCGTCCCATAGCGTCCAATTTCTTTCCCTCGCCGTCCGGTGGGGAAGTCGAAGTGGAGGCCGCACCCCCCCCGCTTTCTTCCTGGCCGCCGCGGAGACGACGGAGTCCGGGGTAGGCTGCGCCCGGAGGCACAGGGGGGCCGTGTCCGGGACCCGGTACTTTTTCTCGTACCGGTCTCTTCTAGCTGGCGTCGTGGACGGGTTCTTGAGGAGGGTGAGGCCCTCATCCCAAATGTCGTCCAATAGAGGCACCGCGAGGACCGTCTTCCTCTTGGCCTCGCGCCGCTGATAAAGGAAACCTTCCTTCTTCTCCTCAGGGCAGAGTTGGAAAAGCTCGGATGCCCTGGCGATCATTGAGTGGAACGATCCAATCTCGTCGGGCGGAGAAGCCCTGGTGGGAGGCGACGACGGTAAATCCTCGTCGTATACCTTGTCGTCCGTACCCGTCGCTGCCGTGTCAGTCCCCGTATCATCCCCTCGGGTGGACGGGGAGGAGGGCTGGGAGGGGCGCGACGGCTGAAAAGGAGGTGGAGGGTGGATCCTTCTTTTCTTGGTAGGGGGAACACCAGAAGGTCCCGGTTCTGGGTCCCCCGACGGGAGAGGTTCCGTCGGCAACGGTAGTCTCGTCCTTATCTCAGAGCATAAGGACTGTATAGCCAACAAAATAGCCGCCGAGTTGTCTCGCGGCGCTGGCAGAGGGGAATCCGACGGGCGATCAGGGGCCCCGTCGGTACCCTCGACGATGTCGTCGTCACCTGCGTCGGGATCCATCCCGACGGGCCGGTCTTCTTCCACGCCGAAGCCTTGGCTTAAGACCTCGACCAGCTCCTCCTCCGAGGTTGGGGCCGAATCTACGACGACGCCCTGCCCCCCCCCCTTTTTCTTCCCCACGGGGGATTTCACGGGGGTCCTATCGATGGGCAAAAAAGAGGACTCCCTCCGAGGTGGCAGGGAGACTCTGAGCCCCGAGGTCGCCACCACTGGTGTAGCCTCCACAGGCTGAGCCAGGGCCGCCGCAACAGTTTCGATAGAGGGCTTGGCTGGATGGATTAAGGCCTTCACCACCTTAGGTGCGCTCACCGCCTTATCCTTGAGGGGGGGGGGGACACTGCCTCGCTCCCCCTCCGCCTTCGAGCTCGACCGGGGCCTCTCCAGGAGCTTCACCGGGTGCTCGGCCTTCCTCTTACCCGACCCAGAGCGTTGGCTCGTGGTTGATGGTGCCGGGGAGGGTGCGCCCTGCCTGGCGCCCGTAGAGCCCGACCGTTCGGCGCTCCCGGTGCCAGCGGACTCGCGGTGCTTGGCCTTATGTTGGACCCCCGTCGCGTCCTCAAAGGTCTTAGAAGACCGCTCGGATTTCTTCCTCATCTTCTCGCCGGACGGGCTCTTCCCTTCTAGCCAGTTGGCGAGACGTTGATGGCGGTCCTTCATGGTCCGCTCCGACATGTTGCCGCAAAACGCACAGTCCTTCTCCACGTGCGTCTTGTCCTCATGTAGGCAGTAAAGACAAAATGAGTGTTCGTCCTCCTTGAAGACGTTCTGCAGCTGGCATCCAGGGCAGACCCTGAACAGCTTTCCGGGCGTCGAGCCTCCCTTCTCCTGGGCCATAGCCGGGCCTGAGAAACTTCTGGAGTCCTCCAAAAGCGTAGCTCGACGAAATCTTCACCCTTGAGGGGCGCAGACGAATCCGAAACGGGTCCCCGTTGATCGGATGGAAAGTCGGTGGAGCTTGAGGCTCTTTTGACCGAAAAAAACGAAGTTTTTGAGAAAAAACGTGAAAAAATAGCACTAACGCTCGAGAGCAAAAGCACGAGGATCCCAACACATGAACGTGCGGTAAAAATCTGAAGATGGCTGCCAGAGGCAGTGCTTAGGTAGAGGGCAGTCATTGGCTGTGGTCAGTATGACGCAGAGACCAGTGATTGGTTATTACTACGAAAGACAGATCAGAAACGAAACTGATACTGGTTTTTTCTTTACCGAGGATTCCCAGCCTGACGACGGGGAATATTCATGAGCATGTGAATCCATGCCAGACCCCATGCTGGAGAACTTGTTTCTTCTCCAGCATGGAGACTGGTATGGATTCACATGCTCATGAATACAAGAATACATAGCAGTACACACATGCACAACCACAGGAGGTGGCAAGGTTCAACATTAAGCATCGCAACATTAAGCATCTCTTAACTCCTCACCAGGCTCACCTTCAAGCAAACAGGTTGTGCAGCACTGCTTTGCCGACTCTGGACTCCTCCCTGGAATCCCTTTCGACGCAGTAGAACTTCGTGAAGGTGTGCGTCAACCTCCACGTAGCAGCCCTGCAGATGTCAAGCAGGGGCACACCAGACAGGAACGCTGTAGTTGCAGAAATCACTCTGGTCGAGTGGGCACTCGGACGGCCAGGCAACGGTCGTTTTACCAACCGGTGACCATGAGTGATGCAGCCGGAGAGCCACCTGGAAATGGAAGCCTTGGAGAGGGCCTTCCCATGGTTCACAGGGCCAAAGTTCACAAAGAGCTGTGACGTCTTCCGGAAACTCTTTTTGTGCGGTCCACATAGAACTTCAGCGCTCTAGCCAAATCCAGCAAGTGCAAGTCCTCTCAGTCGGTGACAAAGGCATCAGGAAGAATACAGGTAACACCAAGGGCTCGTTTAGATGAAAATCCGACGGCACTGTGGGCATGAATGAGGGGTGCATCTGCCGCACTACCTTTGTCTCGTGGAAGGTCAAATAAGGTGGTTTACAAGAGGGTCTGGATCTCTCCCACTCGTCGTGCAAAGGTGTTGGCCACAAGAAAACCTGCTTTCCACAACAAATTTCAGTGGCGCTGAATACATAGGCTCGAACGGAGGACCCATGAGCCTAGTGAGCACCACATTTAGCTCCCACAAAGGGGCCGGAACCTTCACCAGTGGAAACGAGCGAAATAGTCCTTTGACGAACCCCTTGACCAATCGATACAACCATAAGGATGACCGTCCAGGAGATCTGGTGTAGCAGGAGATAGCCGCCAGATAAACTGATGGAAGCATGGGCAAGTGCTGCCTTGGCCAACAAAAACAAATAGAGAAGCACCTGCGGAGCAGTGAGTCGTAGAGGGCGGATCTTCCGAGTACGGCACCAAACGGCAAACCTCTTCCACTTGTGGCCAGAGCATTTGAAAGTAGATGAAGCTCTGGCCTTGGCGAGCACCTCCTTACGATCCGCCGGGAGATCCTAGCCCTCAAACTTTAGTGCTGCAGGAGCCAGGACTTCAGGTTCAGGGATCCTGGGCCGTGGTGCAGAATTGCGCCCGATTCCCTGGCGAGAAGATCTGGAACCACAGGAAGCTTGACTGGAGGGGACGCTGTGTCCAGAAGGTCCGGGTACCATATCTGCCTCGGCCACGCCATTGTGACGAGAATCATCCAGCACCCGGACCATCTGAGTTGATCCGACTAGTCTAAGAAGCAATGGCAACAGAGGAAACCCATACAGAACCAGGCCGTCCCAGGTGAAAAAATCCCCAGCTGGGGAAACCTGCTGGCGAACCTCCGGCACTTAGTATTCAACGCTGTCGCAAACAGATCGATCTGGGGATTTCCCCATCTGCGGAACAAGTGATCCACTAGGTCCTACCGAAGTTCCCAATCGTGGCAAGAGCGTAGCTCCCTGCTGAGAGTCGGCGACTGTTTTTCACTCCTGCCAGATGAAACGGGATGAGTAACATCCCCTGGGCTACGGCCCAGTGCCAAAAGGTCCTGCGGCCGGGGATTTGGTTCACCCGGCTTCCGGATGTAGAGCATTGTGGTGGGGTTGTCTGAAGACCCATACCACCATGCCCTTGAGGGACGGAAGGACTTGAGGGCCCAAAACATTGACCGCAGCTCCAACACGATGTGCAACGTAGTCTCCTCTGGTAGCCACAGGCCTCTTGCATCATGACTTCCGGTGTGTGCTCCCCATCCTTCCACAGAGGCGTCCGTCGTGACAGTCTCCTGATGAGGTGGGGTCTGGAAATATGTTCCTGCAGACAGATGTGCGCGCACTCCCCACCACCGTGTTGCTCGACGGAAACTCTTGTCGAGTGCGATCTTGTCCACGAAGCTTCTAGCCACTTTTATCCAATGGGCATCTAGGAACTCCTGCAGCGGACACATCCCTAGTTTGCACAGCCGAATGAGGTATATGCATGACGACATGCCGAGTAGAGACTTGTGACCTCAGGGCCAACAGGCGTTGTACCTTGCCCAAGATGGCCGTTATCCTCTCCTCCGACTGAGACGCCAGGCACGACACTGTTGAGTCGGGATCCCAGAAACCGCATGTCCTGCGATGGAATGAAGCAGGACTTTGCATAGTTCCCCGAGAACCCCAGATCCGTTAGGAGTCGGACGGTCCTCGCTGTGTCTTCGACGGCGAAGTCCTTCGAGCTTGCCCGAATAAGCCAGTCGGCCAGGTAAGGGTACATGTGGATTCCTCGTAGACGCAGCTGCACCGGCACCAGGCGCTTGGGGAACACTCTTGGTGCCGACTTCAATCCGAAGGGAAGGGCTTTGAACTGGTAATGTCGCCCTTGAACCACGAAGCATAGGTACTTGGTGTCACTTGCGTACGGGGATGTGAAAATCGGCATTTTCCAAGTCCAGCAACAATCGAAAATATCCTTCTTCCAGCTGTCCTAGCATGTGCTAAAGAGTCACCATCCAAAACTTTAGAGACTTGATGTACTTGTTAAGACGGCGGAGGTCCAGGATAGGCCCCAAACAGCCAGTCTTCGTTTTGACGATGATTAATGAGTCACGCCGGAGACTCTTTGGGACGAGCTCTATTGCACCCTTTTTAGCATGGCGCGCACCTCCAGCAGAAGCTGAGGGATGTGGTTTTCCTGGCGGGCCACTGGTGGTACATGGGGACACTTCTGTTTAAACTCTAGAGTGTGTCTGTGGACGAGAGCGTCCAGAACCCAACGGTCGGTGGCGATGGTCTTCCACACGCTGACCAAGTTCGCCAGCCGGCCTCCCACTGGGGTGCACGGGTGGGTGCCCGACTCAACAGCCGGATCAATCTTGTTTTGACATCGAAGTGGTCTCCTGGGCCGACGAGCGGGAGGGTTGACGGTAGGACGAAGCACCTCTTCTGAATCCTTTTGAAGAATTTAAGGACTTTCCTCCAGAAGTCCGAAAGGTAGGCTGTTAGACAGAATCCTGTGCAGTTCCCTTGGAGAACACTGCAAAAAGATTAAGACTACAGGAGTAAGCAGTAAACCCAATTGGTAGCAGTCTGCACCACCCAGATTAACCTGGTAGCTGTGGCTGAGCAGTCAGACCTCTCTCAAGAAGAGTAGGGCAGTATGCAGAGTATACACAATAGGGCCAAAACACAGTAGAGCACACAAACACTGCCCAGAGCTCTGTATAAAAAGTATATAATTATTAATTTAAAACACTTTATGGCATATACTAGCACTCAATCAAAAGCAAGTTAAAACAGTCATGAAAAGTATACACACCTCCCTCAATAGTTAGACAAGTCAGGGTTAAAACACTATTTGTTACAACAGAGGTGAGTGCTTAACCAAGATGGCACTCTGATAATGCAGTTAAAAGGGAGAGGAAAAGAGAGCATAGAAATAAAACAGTTCCCAACACTTTTAAGAGTTCAGAGCAAGGGGAGAAAGGTAGGTTATACTGTAGAGCCAAAGTTCAGAGGCCAGGCCCACTTTAAATGGAGCAAAGCGAAATGTGCCCAGGATCACACGGTTTAAAGTGCACTGAACGTCTTTGCAGAGTGTTCAAAAGAGGTTGGGGTGATTCAAAAGATAGTTAGAAGGCCTAGAGCCAAACCAGTTTAGAAGCCAAGGATTTATGGGTCACCAGCTTTAGCAATCTGTAGAAAGGGAGGCCAGGCAGGACACAGTACCTTAAAGAGAAAGGAAGCTCCAGCGGGGGCGGTTGTTCCTGGCAGCGGTTGAAGTTCGTGGTTCGTACCAGGGGAGGAGAAGATCTTGTTGAGGAGGAAACGTTTAGTCGTTGCACTGCACAGGGATGAAACCAGCCGCGGAGTTCCCGATTAAAAGGTGCAGTCCTTTTATTCGCGGTCAAAAGTGGTGAGCTTGGCTATCCGGCCCCGGGGTGCTTGGCACGGGCGATTCGACCAAGAGACGTCTTTGGAAGGCGAAAAGGGCGAACTGGTTGATCCCACCAGCTCAGGGGAAGAAGACTCCTCCAGCAGACGATCTTCTCTTGTCGTTGGGAAAGTGGTGAGGTGGCTGCAGCAGGGCTTCACCGTTGGGTGTCGTTGCAGATGGCTCAGCGGCTTCTCTTTGGATTCTTAGGTCCTGTGGCGACTTCTGAAGTTCCAGTCCCAAAGGCCCTGCTTTTATGCAGAAAAACCCCCATTCATCAGCCTAGCTGTCAATCACACATGCTAAGTGGTGAGCCGGCCGGCTCACCACCGGGCCAATCGGAGTAGAGTGCGACTTGGGTTGCTAAGGCAACGCAGTCCAGGGTGCCAATTCCTCCCTCCACCCTTCCTGTGGAACCCAGACAGAGTGGCACCATTTGGAGGGCTTCTGTGGAGAAGCCCGCCAAAATAGTGGAACAAAGAGCTCGACCTTGCTCAGAGTTACAGAGACTGACACAAATGCCATTTTAGAATCGAGTTCTGGCAAAAAGACCGAACCCGTGATTTAATATTAAATAAACCGGCGGTATCTTTAACATTGCATCAAAAAGTGGTGCATTTAAAATCAATGGGAAAATCCCATAGAGAATATTCCGGTGGAATATTTTGCGTGGTAACCACTGCCACCAGCCACCTCGAAAACAGACCTATGGGCAATCGAATTACCCCTTACCAGTACTTCCACAATATGATGGTTTCTACTGGTTCTGTTCACAATTTTGGACTAGTAAAGCCAATGGTGACTTTACATGCCCTGGGTGACAGTAGTCAGTCCTAGGGTATGGAGTCTATGTTTGGGGGTCACTGCGACACCCCTGTGGTACTGCACTAAGGGTGCTGTGAACCACACATACAGAAAAACAGATGATACCCTATGGAGTAAAAAGAAAACCCATAGCCCATAAGCACATAAGTCAAAGACATACCTGAAATCATGTCTAAGAGTGGGAGTAAAAGATTCTCACTCTGAGCAGGAGAAAAAAACAAACCCCAAAAAAACCAGCAAAGCTGCTGGGGGACTCACTAGGTTTGGGAAATTAGCCTTGTAAGAGAATTCTCGTTAACATAGGCACGATTTGTCTTCTCATACCGGTCCCTTTTCGCTGGGGCCGAAGACTGTTTCTTCATGAGAGACAGCCCCTCGTCCCAAATTTCTTCCAATAGAGGGAAAGCACAATCTTCCTCTTTGCCTCCCGATGCTAGTATAGAAAACCCTCTTCTCCTCAGGGACAAGCTGGAATAGCGTCGAGGCCCTGGAGATCATGGCGTGGAACGAGCCTATCGTCTGGCAGAGACGTGAGATCCCCCACCCCCCCCCCCCAAGCTGCCGTCGCCGTGTCTGGATCCGTCTCATCCCTCTGGGAGAAGGGCCGGGGGGAGGCGGGATGAGCAAAAGGTGGAACGGAGTGAACCCTCCTCTTCTTGGATGGTAGTTCTTCCGATGTTCCCGTGGCCACCTACGAGAGGCATCCTTGTCCGGATCTATGAGCACAGGGTATGCATAGCTGTGAGAATGTCCACCGAGATGTCCCCATGTGGTTGCTGAGGTGGTGGTGATAGAGGGGAGGGCGTTTGCGGCTTAGGTTGGTCTACTGCGTCCTTCACGCCCTGTTGCTCTTTGCCGCCACCTTCGCCGTTGTTAGGGAGAACTCATTCAATGGCTAATTTCCCTTACCTAGTGAGTCCCTCAACAGCTTTGCTGGATTTCTGGAGTTTATTTTTTTTCCACTTGGTAAGAGAGTGAGCTTCCCCCCACTCTTACCTGTGTTTTACCATGTGCATCTCATCTATTTTTGTGATTGTGGACTCTGGAGCACACCATTTCAGTAGCCCCACTCTTTTGTGTCTTACACAGCACCTTCAGTGCAGTGACACAGGGTTGTCTTTTAGACTTCCCACCGACTCCATTTCTGGGATGACTACTGTCCCCCAGAAAAGGGTAAAGTTGCCATTAACTTTACATAGACATTTAACCACAGATCCAGTACACCCCATCTTACATGGAGTATTGGAAAGGGTTAATCCGTAACCCTTTTTATCTGTATCTCCTAGAGCATTGTTTTGCTCTTTTAACATTTAGACTTGGCTGGTGGCAGTGGTATCTACCCTAACTTTTCTACCGCGATTATACTATATAAACGTGGTATTGTTTTAGGCTATTATATTAGCCTCGAACATAAACCCACTTGACCAAATACTCCTTTGGCTCCGGTCGGGTTTATTCGCCATTTCTTTTTGTTAAAATCCTTCTTGTGTTTTACTTTGCGCAGCAAACCAGGTTTGCCTTTTTTGTTCACCGTTTTTTGGCGGGCGTCTGCCAAAGAAGCCCTCCTCTAGGCGCCTGGGTGTCTAGGTGGGCTGAATGTGAGGGAGGCGTGTAGTTACCCCCTGCACAGGGTATCCTAGGAAACCCAAGTCGCACTTTGCCATGATTGGCTGAGGTGGTTGTCTGGGCTGGACAACCCCCCTGCTGCGTGAATGACAGCCAGGCTGTGTGAATGGGGGATTTTCGCATGAAAGGCAGGACTCTTGGGGTGGAAACCGAAGAGAAGCGGAGAAGATGGCTGCTGCAACTACCCCGTCCCGGTGAAGCCCTGCTGCAGTCCTGAGCCATCTACCCTTCGACGACCAGAGAAGATCCAGTCTGGAGTCTTCTTCCCTTGAGCCTGGTGGGGTTAACCAGCTCATCTTCCACAGCCAGAGGATCCTCTTCGTGGTCGAAATCTCTGCACACTGCTGTAGTGGTTCGGATAGCCATCTGAAGAGCCAATTTAAAGGAGCGCACCTTTTATTCATCGTCGCTGCTGCTGGCTTCATCCCCGAGTAGTGCAGGCCTCTCCAGACGTCCTCGTTTCCACGACCAAAGCACCAGGAACCGTGGGTCTGCAGGAAACTACCAGGACAACTGCCGTGGCACCAGCTTCTTCCTTGAATAAAGGTACTGTATTCTGCTTCGAGGTACTAGGGTGAATCCCTTTTCTCCTCATCCAAGGCTTGCCCTTGTCTTCCCTCCTTATAACTTTTGCTTCCTCTGTTGACAATATCCAAGTACTCCTGGCAACGTTGAATCTTAAACTGTCCGACTGTGTGATCCCCGACAATAGGAACCCCGGTTCCACTTGACACTGGCTGTGGCCTATAGATTTTGTATTCGTCAGCGAGTGTTCTCCAATTGTCTGCCTTGACAAAAGTATTGCCTATGATTTTTGCCCCCAACTCTCTTGTTAACTCAGGTGCTAATTGTGATTTTGCCCCGGTAACATTTCTTTCTGCTGATACGTGTGTCTTTCGTAAGACCGAACTGTCATTACTGTCAAAAAGTGATCGCATATGTATTGCCGGTAACGTCTTTTGTTTCACAACACCGGTCCGTTAAAACATAGGGTACTTACCTTGAGTTATACTGTGCCAAGTGAATTGGTTGTTTGTAGTGTATTTAACGTGTGTTTTTTTTAATTTATAGAAGTGCTGTGTTTTACAGATGGTTTAAAAATAAATGCTTATATTTTTTACCTGAAACCTTGAATCAGTGTTTTCTAGTGTCACACTAATTGGGGTCCCTTTGTGTAATCTCTGCTACTGCTCATGTACTCTTGTGATAAGCCTGGCTGCTCCGCTACTGCTACCACTTTAACATAGTAGTACAGGCGTGTACCAAAGGTGAACTTTTATTACCACTTGTAGTCTTAATTGTGTGTAGTGGTCCCTAAGGGTACTGCACAGGATTCTGCCCAAACCCCGTGCTCCCTCACATAGGGCCTGCTCTACGTATCGTCCCTCCTGGAGGATCAGGAGGTTGGAGAGCTCCTCCTTTGAAGCGATGTCCGTGCCCTGGAGGACTACCGTACTCCCCGGCCCCCACCCCACCCTGCTCTGCAACCAAGGGAGATGGTGAAGGCGAAATGATTGCCATCATTTTTTACAGTGTCTTCTCGATGTGCTGGAAAGAGGATTCCTCCTGGCAGGCAGGGATACTCTTGTCTTTGGGGCTGTGCCCTGCGGGTCCACCACAGCAGCCGTCGCGAGGGCTGCCGCCACTCCCTCGATGGAAGGTTGGGTTTTCGTCTGGTGCACTTGGGACTTCATGGCTTTGGCCGAGTCTGCGGCCTTCACCTTAGGGGGAGGGTGGGGGCCTCGCTCCCCCTTGGCCTTCTCTGCAGGGCAAGTCTGAGTCTTCAAGAGCTTGCCCGGATGGTCCGATTTCCTCTTTGAAGATCCCGAGCGGTGGCTTGTGGTCGAAGGCGCTGAGACGCTGAACTCGCCCTGGCCGTCGAGGAGCTTGCAGCAACGGCGCTCCTGGAGGCAGTGGACTCGCGGTGCTTAGCCTTATGTTGAGTCCCTGCGGGAGCAGCGCCCTCAAAAGGTCTTAGAAGACCGATCACCTTTTTTCTTCTGGGCAGGGGAGGCATGCTGCCGGGACTCACCCAGAGCAGGGGCCTTGGCCTGCAGCCACTCGAGACGCTTGTGCCGGACGGTCCGAGTGCGGGGCACCATCTCCCGACAAACAGCACAGTCATCCTCCACGTGTGTCGGGTCCGAGTGCAGGCAGTAAAGGCACAGGGAATTCCGTCATCCGAAAAGACGTTCTGTAGGTTGGCAAACCTGAGAGAGGAGCCGAGTCCTTCTCATCCGCCATGTCCACGCGGAGTAGGCCTTGAAGAAGCTTCTGGAATCCTCCAAGAAGAAATTAGATTAAAAATTGCCCTTTTGGGTCGCTGAAGAATCCAAACACGTGTCCTTGTTAACCAGAAGATGGATCTTGAGGCTCGATTAACAAAAAATATAGCAAAACTTAGAAAAAAAAAAAAAACACAGCAAAATGCAGTAAAAGGTCGAGAGCTATAGCACGAGGACTACCAACACTTGAACGTGCAGTAACGATCTGAAGATGGCTGCCAGAGGAGGTGCTTAGGCAGAGGGCAGTCATTGGCTGGGGGTAGTATGACCCAGAGACCAGTGATCGATTGCTAGGAGAAAGACAGTTCAGAAGTGAAACTGAAACTGATTTTTTCTTTACCGAGGATTCCCAGCCTGACAACTGGGAATAGGAGCATGTGAATCCATGTCAGACCCCATGCAGGAGAAGTACGACAACTGACATCAATCCCGCAGCCGAGGACCGAGACATCGAGTCAAGACGGCTTGACGGCCAAGTTGAGGTTCACAACACCCCCGGTTGAAAGGTTTTCCGATCAGGTGGCGCTGGATTGGCTATCTATCCGATGAGGATTCTGAAGAAAGGCACTCCATTGAATAAATTAGTTCAGCAAGGGAAGTAAAGCAACAAGACTTTACTGGACTCCAAAAGAAGGTACACAGGTACAAGCTATAGCAATTAGCTGGTTTCACCGATGTCAATAGAAGTTAAAAAAATAAATTAAAAAAAACAATGTCCTAAACAGTATACTTTTAAAAGTAGTGAACTTAAACCACCTACTTTAAGGTCGTGCTCCTGATGCAGCTCTGCTAGGACATTCATAATTGCCATTGTCCATGGATTTGGCGGTCGGAAGACCTACAAGAAAATTATTACAAAATGATTAAACTGTTTATACAAAAGTTAGTTTCAGGAATGGATGCTATCCTTACACAGGCCCCTGGCGCAAATAGTGCTACTACAACTGTAGTGGCAAGAAAATATTTAATAAGGATTTTTAAAATAGTAACTCGAGGTATGAAATACTTTGGCCATTTTTGTGGGCCATTAGATACAGAATTTCTGCAACTAACTTACATTAGAGTATGTATGTGGACTAAAACCCATATATACAAACTATCACAAACTAGCATGTGTTCAAATGGTGGTTTCAAGTTGTCTGGTTTTAGTGTTTTAGCAATACAATTGTACAATCCTCAATGTAGAGCCAACAACGTTCTTAACAGAGTCGATTTCTGATTGCAACAAAATAGAGCACATCCCAAAACTGGGCCCCATCATATTAGAACACGGTTTGCTAGTCAACTTGCATGCAATGGTTTGAACATTTTTAGGTGACAGAAAAAACAGGCCAAAACTGCCTCATAGCGGTCAACTTTTAAATAGAAGGGGCTCACCACACTCCTAACGCTGGACTCCAAGACTTTGGCAATGAACGGCACAACGTACAGGAGCTCCTGCTGACCCTTTAAGTAGGCTTCAAGCAGCAATGATTTAACATCCAGGTCCTGTAAAACATGATTTAAAGAGATCACCACATATGCCAATGAAAAAGCGGCTTTCTTTTAAAAGGCTTCATTCAGTGGGTGCCTGCCACATATCCATAAGCCCTTAATAGGTGCCTTCTGATTGATACCATCCGCTGTCCTCATACGTAGCTCCAGAAGCAGACAGTCTGAAAAATATCCAACCTTGGAGGGGTAGGGGAGGAGATCCAGTTAGAATGGTGCTACTGGTGCTGAAAGTGTGACATAATGTAATTAAGCTTTCACATTGAGCATATCACCAGCATAGTGGCCCTACAGCAGGCAGGCTACTATGCTGGCGATATGCTCAATGTGAACGCATCTACCTGTGGTAAATAAGTGTCTGTGGAGCAAAGTAGAAAAAGGTAAGAGGAAAGGGGAGTGTAAGGTAGAAAAGTATAGACTAACTGGATAGTTACATGGGGGATGAGAAGGAGAAAGTAAGGGTGACGTATCAGCGGTGCTGGTCAGTAGTGGAATAAACAAATTGTGATCCACTTAACGGAATACCCACTTATGATGTAGTTCCTTTTTCTAGGAGGACAGTTTAAATTACACCGTCTATGCTACTAGCATAGATTACCAATATCTAGTTGTATAATTGTTCAGATGAATTTCTAGAATCTGGCCTAGTGGACATATTTTAGGATGCCACCCTATTTATAGTGAACCGGGAGCTCAGAGGTTAGCCAAAACTCCAAGGTAAAAAAAGAAAGCAGTACAGGCTAGTCTCAGGAGAGTGAGTGGGGTAAGGGTTCCTCATTGAGTCCACACACCAGAATACACAAGGATCAAAATTAAGATTGCGTCAGCAGGGGCTAAAAGCAGCTACTGACCGAGTGCTACCACCGTGGAACAAGGACATAGAACGTAGCATTTTGCAAATCTAGCTTACACATAAGCTCCAACCATGTTATGATGCCTAAAATGCTAAATACTGTATCGATGTGTCCTAATGTTTATAGACTGTCTCATTGTTGCATTTGTTAAGCATCAGTTGGCCGGGTGAGCAACAAGTAGCTCCTGGCAGTTTTTCGTTTCAAGCTAACCAGGCTCTTCTAGGCAACAAGCAGAAGCGAAACAGCTGCCAGCAATTTTAAGCCCTAAATACGAACTCAATTTAGATGGAGCTACTGTGTTCTGCAACAAACCAAATTTAGACAGGAATGTTTAATACAATTACTTATTCTAAGCCCTTTACACACAAAAGAATGAAACTAGGGGGTGAAATCGCCTAATACTTAATCAACATACAT
The DNA here is from genome assembly GCF_040938575.1 of Ambystoma mexicanum. NCBI lineage: Eukaryota > Metazoa > Chordata > Amphibia > Caudata > Ambystomatidae > Ambystoma > Ambystoma mexicanum. The sequence goes on from NC_090921.1 coordinate 992,468,839, forward strand.
TCACCAATGCATTCAAATGACAATCACAGGTGGTAAGTAAATTGGATCTATGATTTTTCCATCGCGGAAAAGGCAGCGATAGAAATTTTCACATTGGGAAATGTATGCACTACACATTTTCCCATGCGACCATCCTACAGAAAACCATACATACAAACACCCCCACCCACAACACACACCCACCCACACCCCAAACAACCCTACTTATCTTTCCTTCCTTCGTGCTGTGTCCCTGCAGCGCCGGTTCCCTTTCACTTACGTTGATTAGTAAACAGCGCAGCAGGGTCCTTTTTTTCTTCTTTTTTTTGGCAGCTGCAGGGGTGTCCCCCACAACCACCGCTCACTATACTATGTAGTATAGTGAGCGGGGTGTTGCGGGGGACGCCCCCACAGCCCACAGCTATTTTTTCTTTTGGCAGGGGGCTGTACAGTATAGTGAGCGGGGTGTTGCAGGGGACACCCACCCCCAACCCCATACCAACCCCACCTAAAACATACTACGAAAAATTCGAACTTTTGCTAGTTAGAACTTTTCACGGTGTGTGTTTTAGGTCTTTTGGTGGGGTCGGTAATTTTTATGCGGACATTTCATCCGAAACCAGTAAATTAACCCAATAAGGATGGAACCAAGTCACAAGTGAAAGTTCTCAACTTCAGCACTCTGGGCGTTTAGAAACAACTTAATGTATAAGCGCCTTACAAATTCCGCCTCAAAAAATAAATAATCCCCAAGTAGAATGGGGATTGTGCCCAAAGGTCACAGGAACCACAATGCTTCTCCCAACATCGTAGTCTCTGCAGATGTTGCATTTGTACTAATGATTGTTCAAAGAAGATCTTCAACAAGGTTACTAAGTAAGTAAATCATGATCTTATCTTTCAGAAAATACTACCTAGGTTCGACAAAAAAGTAGCGGAACAGAAGATTAGCTAAAAGGGGACTGGTCCCCAATGTTATCCTATGGCAGGTGAGGGGTGCTTGGACAAATTCTTTGCATTTACTTAACCCCCGCCCTACTCAATTTACCAGAGGTCTTGATGGGTTGACTGGGTGTCACTTTCCAGTCAGGTCCAGATGCAAAATACAACCCCTGGCAAAGAAGACATGCAAGGTTCACTGATGCAGGTCAGGACACATGTTGGGTAAGATTTTCCTATTGGTGATAAATCTTCCTGACCTCTGTCAACCCCTTTTTATGGGTGACCTTTTTAGGTCTTTCCACAGTGTAGGGTTGGATTTCTAGTTTCCTGTAACAGTTGGGCTTAGGTTGGGCTGCCCCTTTCGACTCCCCTGTTAATTTCTCTTTCATGTACTTGGGTGAACTACTGTTCCCAAGTAGTAAAGAGGGATTTTCATCCACTTTACATTTTGTATAAGTGAGCCGCCAAACCCAAGCTATGTGTAGCGCTGGGGAGCAGGAGGGGGGGGGGAATACAATGTATTCCCTTTCTTACTTGCCTAGTAACATTTTGATACAACTGCAGGTTTACATGAATGGCTGGTGGCAGTGGTTTTACCTTTTTGACTTTTAGCCTTTAGAACTCCCAGACTTTTAATTCAGCCTCAGTAATGCACAAAAGGGCCACCATCTTGCTAAAGTGGTGGGCTCCTTTTTTCACCATTTGTGCGCTTGCCGTTTCTGTGGTCTTCCCCTGCCATTCAAGGTGGGAACAACCTCAGTGGAAGTTTTGTCTTCGGCAGGAATCCTTTGGATTCCCCGCCCAGGCTCCAGAGTGTCTGAGAGGGCAGGAAGGGAGAGAGAAGTTCAAAGCTCTGCAGCCCTTTGTCTTTCACCTTGTCTGAAAGGAACCAACTCCCCGTAGGGGGCTGGCGGTCCTGACTGGACAGCCAGACTGCCCCTAGCAGTAAAATGCAGAGAGAATGCAGAGGTTGTGCTGTAGTTCCTGTTAAATAATCCGAACCTGGAAGCTGATAAGTCTATCACTGGAGCTGAAACTGAAGAGGAAGATTAAGACAAGAAGACTATAGATGTTGGGGAGAATTCTCAGAAATGTGCCAATGCCTCTCTACCTTAGAGAGCCCTAGGGACTTTAATTTTTAACCTGGAGAGTGAGACCCTTTTCCCCCACTCATGTATTTCTGTTACGATTTGAACACTGTCTTTTGGTTGTGGAGTCTGACAAACTCCACAGTCATCATCTTTTACATTGCGTCACAAAGCACCTTCAGTGCAGTGGCACAGGGAAGTCTTCCAGATTTCCCCAAGGTTTAAATACCTTCTCTTGGATAAACTACCGTTTCCAAGAGCAGTAAAGTGAAATTGACTTTACTTACCTTTGTAACTTTCTAGATCCAGCACACACCATTTTACAATAGGGTGCTGGAGGGGTTACTTGGTATCCCCTTTGTCTAGCTTCTCATGAAACATTTTTATGTTTTCCTTTCCTAGATGAATGGCTGGTGGCAGTGGTTTACTTTTAACTACTGTGGTGTGCTTTTACCGGTGGCTGCGTTGGCAGCTGCATTAAAGCACCCAAGCGTGCCATTTTTGTCAAAATGGCCCTGGTCATCTTTTTTCGCCATTTCTTTGTGGAAAGGTCCTTCGTGTGATTTACTCGGTGCAGCAAAACAGGTTTGGTCCCTTTGTTCGTTTTGTCTTTGGGGGGATTCACGAGTAAAAACCCGCCTCTGGCTCCAGGGTGTCTGGCAGGGACTGGAAGCGAGGGAGGTGCCCGAAACTCCCTGTGCTTAGTCTCCTAGGAGACAAAAATGCACTACTAAGGTGATTGGCCCGCTGGCTGTCCGGCAAGGACAGCCACCCTGCTGGGTGACTGACAGCTAGGCTGGAATGAATGGGAGAAACCTGCATAAAAAGCAAGGCTTTTTGGCTTGGAAGACAGTCTACCACTGGACGAAGGAATCCGAAGAAGAACTTTGAAAAGATGCCTGCTGCAACTCCTGGACCGTTGGTTTGCCCAGTGAAGCCCTGCTGCTGTGCTGAAGCTCCAAATTCATCTAGACTAGAGAATCCCTGCAAGGACGACTTCTCCCATCGAGTTGGTGGGACCAATCAACTCCAAAGAAGGCGATCTGCTGGGACCGAAGAGCCAGGGAGAGGAACACCAGGTCGTGTGCGTCGCTTTTTAGTTGGCAAAGAGCTCCTGGAAGATCCTCCGGACTCCCAGGAAGCAGGACTGACCGAGCCTGAGCCACCTCAGAGTGCTGGACCCAAGATGCAAGATAAAGAACATCTCAACAGCCAAGAGTCCGCGGTGGTGCTACTTGCTGAGACGCGAGGAACAAACCACGAAACCCGAAACCACTGAATAGAAGTTGGAGCTTTTCTATTGCCGACCGCCCCATTGCAGTGCAGGAGTCCTCCAGATGTCATCTCTCTTGTCCCCACGACTGAGGCCCAGGAACATAGGTTCTGCAGAGCTGCACAGCAGCAGAAGCCAGCTGGAACAGTTTTTCTTCTAACTAAAGGTACTGTAAAGTCTAAGAACTTACCTCTTGTTATGTAACCCTCATTTGCTCTCAGTTGAGACTGGTCTTGGTTGCTTCTGTAGAGTTGCAATGCAAACCGCTTCTTTACCTCACAAGCCTAATCAGCTTGTGGCCCTACTTTGATTTCTTCTTTTCTACAAAGACTTCTGAGACATTGTGCAAGACGTTTGCAAGAATTGCTTCAGCTCACCTAGACATTTGCCCAATTGACATTGGCCTGGCTTGGCTCCCTGAATGACTCTTCTTCCCTCGGACTTTGTTTTGTCTTCCTTCCAGTAATTTGCTAGGAAACATCCCCACCCCCCCCCCCCCCCCCCAACTTTTTTTGATGCCGTTTTAATACCATAGTCTGACTTTACCAAGGGAGCACAGCCTTCTGCTGCACTCCTCTGGGCTTTCGCTCACCTTTTATGGGGAAAGTTACATGCCCTTAAGACAGTCAATACTGGAAGACTGTTTCCCTTAGTCCTTTCCAAATGTTGCAACTTTTCTGCAACATGTAACAAGTGTACAATGTACTTTCCAGTACAGTACACTTGGGCATCTTAGTCATTTCCAAAGGCCCTAGATACTCTCAAAGGATTTTTTAGGAGATGTGCAGATGTGTCCCAGACAGGGCTGGTGGCGGCTTATCTTTTAATGTAATTTTAACCCTTTCCTCCCCAAAATGGCCATGCCACAAGGTTCTTTGTCCTGTCCTTTGGCCATCTTGCCCCTTGGCCTTCCCCAGGTCGAGCCGGGTCAGTCCTTATTTGGGCATGCATTTCCCTGCGAAACGCCAAGCTTTCGCGGGCTTCTGCATGCCTTGTGTGCGCGCTTCCAGGATGCGGGCTGGGGTGTATGTCCACAATACACATCCTGGGTGCCAGAGAGTCTGGAGTGCTGTGAATGCCTAGGACCACTGTGGTCCGTGATTGGTCCACGTATGGTATGCCTGTATGTGAGCAGATCTCCCATCGGGTCCCCTTCGTTTTGGCGCGAAGGAGAATCTGGATAAGAGGCCCTCAAACACTCGTACCATGTCAATCTCTGGAGTTCTCACTTAACGAAGGATAGGATCCAAGTATCCTGAAGCTAAGAAGTCATGTCAAGGAACCAGTGGTGACCGGCTGGAAGGTTTGGCACCCTGAGCCCGCGGTCGTCCCGTGGGACCCCTCCGCATCTGGACCAACTATTCGACACCTTCATCAAACCCTGCAAGTAAGCCTTCTCGGAAGTGTATCTGGGCCAACCAGTGAGCTGACCAGCTTACGCAGGACCTTTGCTCTGTCTCCTCCGCCATTTTGAGGAGGCCCTCGAAACTTGGTATAATCTCTAGCTCTGTGTTCATGGCACCCTCGCACCCAATTTCCTACACGTGGCATTCCCAGGTCTGAAGTGAAACGAGTGCCGCAGAACAGGAGTATCCGCGGTTATCATGTCGCCCAGCCTGGGGATGACCTTTGCAGGTGCGCTGCATTTGTGCCCCTCTTGCCCCTGAATCCTGCTGCAGTGAAACTGGCCTGATCCATCCACCAGGAGCGGAGAAATCACCACTGTCCCGTTTGGGAATCATCGTTTCATCTTCGTCGTTGAAAGCCGCAGAGTGGACAAATTGCTGCACTTTAACTTGCAACTTAAGTGGACTCAACTCACGAAGTTTGGTCCCGAGTGTGCTGGTGGGGTGTGGGGGAGGGGGGGGGGGGGGGGTCGGTGAGTAATCTCAACCCTAGCCGTTGCCCCCTAGCGCCTCCATCCATTTTTACGCACGAGTGGCCCCTGGGGGCCCCTCTCCTTTCCACTGCTAGTGCAAACTATTCCCAACTCTTGGAATCGACTCTCCCTTGTTAGGCAAAGTTTGTATGTAGTACCCTTTGGGACCACTACACACAACTAGGACTACAGGTGTAAGCCAAACCAACCTTTGGTATAAGTCTGTACTACACAGTTTTGTTAGAGTTGCTGAGCAGCCAGGCTTATCTCAAGAGGGGGAATGTGAGCTGTAATGTTACACAGAGGTCTACAAGCACAAATATTCAAAAAGACTCTTCCACTCAAGGTTTCTTGGTAAAACACTTATTAATTTATTTCACAGTCAGTTATAAAACATTCACTAAAAGGAGGAAATCTATATCACACAAAAATACTTCAGTACTTTACACGGTACGGGTCTGAGGCATTTAAACTACTTTGAAGGAGGAGCAAAAAGGCACAGGTTAATGAAAAGAATGAACAAGTTACTTTCTTACCTGGTAACGTTCTTTCGACGGGATGTTCCTCCGACATATTCCTTATCTTTGATATAAGTTTCCAGCTTGCTGGCCTCGGACATTTTTTCTGTAGAGGGTGCTGCGCGTCGACGTCCGCCGAGTCGATGTATCGTGTACCGTATCGGCGTCGACGTCACCATGCCCATAAATAGACACGAGCTGCGTCCGTTGCTCAGTTCTGTTTTGTAGTATAAGAAAAGACATGCCTGAATTGGTTAGTAACCTTGAAGGAGCCAAAGCTGCAACCACAAGGGAAGTTATCACTGCAGGGATGGATGGGCGATAAGGAATACGTCGAAAGAATGTTACCAGGTAAGAAAGTAACTTGTTCTTCGAAGGGATTGTGTCCTCCGATGTATTCCTTATCTTTGATAGACTCCCATAGCAGTGGTATGTAATTGGAGGAGGGAGCGATAGTGTTATGTATCCCTTTAGGGATGGACTGAGTGTAATACGGCTTTGCCAAATCTGGTCTCTTGAGCAGTGGAGGCATCCAGATTGTAAAAGTTTGTGAATGGATGTGCGGACGACCATGTGGCAGCCGCACATATGTCCCGGACCGGTACCCCTCTCTGGAGAGCCGAAGAAGCTGCGATACCCCTGGTTGAATGAGCCCTGAGGTTTTGGGGTGGTTCTTTCCCTGCTAGTCTGTAACATTCCAGGATGGCCAAGATAATCCACCTGGAGATGGTTTGTTTTGTTATGGGTAGTCCCAACTTGTGATCCGAGTATCCTACAAACAGCTGGTCTGCTTGCCTGATTCTAGCCATTCTGCTGATGTAAAAGCTGAGAGCTCGCCTAGGGTCCAGCCTGTGTAGCCTTTCCTCTTTCCCCGGATGGGGAGGAGGGTAGAATGAAGGCAAGGTAATTTTCTGAGTAATATGGAATTCAGAAACCACCTTTGGGAGAAAATTAGGCTTCACCTGGAGGACAACCTTGTCCTTGTGGAAGATTGTATGTGGGGGTTTACAGGAGAGAGCTTGTAGCTCACTCAACCTCCTAGCAGATGTTAATGCTACAAGTATGACAGTTTTAAGTGTGAGAAATCTCAATGCGCAAGAGTGAAGTGGCTCGAATGGAGTGCCCATTAAGAAGTTTAAGACTAAATTTAAGTCCCATAATGGAACCTGGAATGGTTTTGGAGGGTAAACATTAGTCAGACCCTTGAGAAATTGTACCACTAGAGGAATTTTGAAATACGATGGTTCCTCCGCAGTGCGCTCGAAGATAGAAAGCGCTGCGAGATAGCCTTTTACAGTGCCAACTTGAAGGCCTGAGTTTGCCAAGTTGAGTAGAAACTATAGCACCGTTGGTGTATCACATGAAAAAGGGTCCATATTCTCTTCCCTACACCAGCTGCAAAACTAGTTCCAACGGCAGCGGTATAAAGACTTTGTTGCTGGTCTTCTGGCCGAAAGCAACACCTCCATGACGTCATCAGGGAGATCCCAATCCTTGTACCTCAACCTTTCAGAAGCCAAGCGTGAAGGTTGAGGGTTCTGATGTCTGGATGGAGAACCTGACCTACCTTCTGCGAGAGAAGATTCTCTTTGAGTGGAAGACGGATTGGAGGGCAGATGGACATATCTAGAAGGTCCGGGTACCACGTTCTCCTGGCCCAGTCCGGGGCAATTAGGATCATGGTTTTCCGGAATCTTCTCGACCTCCTGATCATTTGAGGAATAACAGGGACTGGTGGAAACGCGTAGAGGAGTGGAAACTCCCAGTCCAATACGAACGCGTCTCCCAGAGCTCCTCTCGGGGGAAATTCCCTTGAACAGAACAGATCGCACTTCCTGATGGTGCTTGTGGCGAACAGATCCATCTGAGGGGTTCCCCAAAGGGCGAAGATCTCTTGAAGGACTTCCTGAGCTAGCTCCCATTCGTGGGAGACTGTGCTCTGCCTGCTCAGAGCGTCCGCTGTCAAATTCTTCTCTCCGGCTAGGTGGACTGCCGATAGAGAGATTCTTTCCCGAATTGCCCAAAACCAGAGCTGCATTGCCTCTCTGCACAGTGGCAGTGATCCTACGCCTCTTTTGTTGAGGTAGTGCATGGCCACCGTGTTGTCCGTCATTATCAGGACATTTCTCCCCTGTACTGATGGCAGGAAAGCTTTCAGCGCTAGTCTGATCGCTCTCAGCTCTAATAGGTTGATATGTAGTCTGGACTCCGATGGAGACAAACGACCGCTGATTGTCAAGTCGTTGCCATGGGCTCCCCACCCTGTGAGCGAGGCGTCTGTGACTACTGTTATCTCCGGCCATGGCTGCCAAACAGTTCTCCTTTCAAGATGTTCTCTGAATAGGCCCACCATTGAAGGTCGTGGGCTACCTTGTCCGGAATCCGGAGGAGGTCTGACATTCTCCCTGAGAATTGTGACCACTGACTTCTCAGTGCCCACTGAAGAGATCTCATTCTCAGGCGAGCCTCTGGCACAAGGAAGATGCAGGATGCCATGAGGCCTAGGAACCTCAAAAAGTCGAAGGCTGGGAGACGCTGGGCATTCTGAAACTTGGTGACCATCTGTAGAATATCTTGAGCCCTCACCTCTGGTGGCAAGACTTTTCCCAGGGAAGTGTCCAGGACCGCTCCGATGAACTGGAGTCTCTGAGATGGTATCATCTGTGACTTCTTTAAATTGAGGGAGAAGCCCAGTCTGTGAAGGAAGAGGCAGACATAATCTAGCTGGGTCCGGGCCTGTTCCGAAGATACGGCCCTGATCAGCCAATCGTCCAGGTAGGGATAGACGTGTATCCCCTTCCCTCCTTAGACTCGCCGCCACTACCGACATCAGCTTGGTGAAGACCCTCGGGACGGAGGTCAGCCCAAATGGCAGAACTCGAAATTGATAATGAGAGTTGCCAATTGCGAACCTCAGGTATTTCCTGTGCTTGAGATGGATTGGCACGTGGAAATAAGCATCCTGAAGGTCCAGAGATACCAGCCAGTCCTGGAGCTGAAGGGCCTGAAGGATCTGAGAGAGAGTTACCATCTTGAACTTGTCCTTCCTGAGGAACTTGTTCAATTCTTGTAAGTCCAGGATAGGTCTCAGTCCTTCTTTGGTATGAGAAAGTAGGGGGGAGTGCCAGCCCTTGTTCCTGTCCGCTACAGGTACCGGTTCTATGGCACCTTTCTCTAGCAGGTCCATAATTAATTTCCTGCAAGAGGAGCGGATCTGGAACTTTTAGAGAGCTGTTCCCCGGTGGATGACTGAGGGATTTGTAGAAAGGGTAGGCAGTAACCTTGGGCAACTGTCTCCAACGCCCAAGCATCTGACGTATAGCCTGCCATTCCGTCAGATGGTGAGTTAACCTGCCCCCTACAGGTGTCGTGTGCGAAGGCCTCAGAGTGGTTTGGGGGCGGCTGATGCAGATACCGAGGGTAAAGAGGCACCTGCTGCGGTCTTAGTACCTTTGACCGGTCCACCTCGGATGGATCTTGTTTGGCCTCTTTGAGCCGGCTGTCCTCTGCCTTTCCCGAATGCGGAATAATAGCGAAAGGACTTTCCTCTCCCAGAGGTTCCTGAGGGGCGAAAAGGAGTTTGGCGGATAGCAGCTCCTAAGGATTTTGCTGCTGCTTTAGAAGTCTGTAACTTTTCCAGACTGTCATTAGCCTTTTTTCCAAATAACAAAGAGCCGTCAAAGGGCATATTCAAAAGTCTGGCCTGTACATCTGGAGCAAAGCCAGACTTTCGCAACCACGCATGCCTGCGGATTGTTGTACTAGCCGCCATGGCCCTGCTGATACTGTCAGCGGAATCGATGCCAGTTTGAAGAGACTCGCACATGGCATCTTTGCCATCTTGAATGATGTTAAGGAAGGCTTCCTTCTCCTCTCCATCGGGTATGCAGTCAGCCGCTGATGAAGCACATTCCCATAATGTGTGACTGAACCTGGCGAGCATACAGGTGGCATTGATGGACTTCAACGCCATACTACAGGCAGAGAAGACTTTCTTTGCCATAGAGTCGTACCTCTTGTCATCCCTGTCCTGTGGGACAGTAGGGTAAGCAGTCCTACTGCTGGATGAAGTTGCCGCTTGAACCACCAGGCTCTCTGGGGTCGGGTGTTTTGACAGGTATTCAGGGTCAGCAGCCGCTACCCTATACTTTGTCGACAGTCTTTTACTGACTGCTGGGATGACTTCGGGAGTCTCCCAACTGGATGCAATTTTTCTTTGTAGGGCTGCATGGAAGGGGACCACCGGGTCTTCCTGTGGGCCTTTGTCCAATATATCCGTTAGATCGTCCTGTTGAAACAGGTGAAGGCGCAGACCAACCCATAAACTCAATTATTCTTGCCATCAGGGTTCTATATGGTGTTTCGGCATGTTCCCCTGGGTCTGGCTTTACAAATTCCACTTCTGGGGAAGTGTCCGGTCTACTAGCCTCGTGAAGTGAGTCCTGTAGTTCCTTCAGCCTCCTTTCTTCAGAGGTGAAATCCTCTGCAGCAGGCAGTGAGGATCTCTGTAAACCAAAAGTTTCTTGGTCAGAGTCTTCTCTTTCTTCATAAATTGAAGAAAGACCAGGGTATTCTGATCTCTGAAATGGAGTAAAGCCCATCTCTAGGGCCGAAGGAGCCAAACTCGTCGTTATTGGACGAGAAAATGTCGAAGTCGTCGACGCCGATGTAACCGGCCTCGAAGGTGCCGAAAATGGCATCGAAAAAACTGGAAGGGGCCTCGAAGAATTCGAGAGGATGGGGATCCTACTCGGGGGCATCGACAACGGTCTCGGCGTCGTGGCGGAGGCCCTTGAAAACAGCGTTGGCGGTGGAGCCTTGGTCCTCTCATCAGCGTCGACGATGGCGTCGAGTCGATCGACCGATGCGTCGAGGAACCCTTCGACAACGGCGTTGATGGCGCCGACCCGTGCGTCGAAGGAACCCTCGACAACGGCGAAGACGGTGCCTTCTTACCAGATGGCTCATGGCGCTCTCGGGTGGAATGTTTCGCTGGGTGCTGCGTCTCGCAGCGTTTTGATTTTTTGGGTTTTTCACCCGGGGTATCACCCTCAGCAGTCTTCGAGGAGGTCGAGGCCGCGTTCTTGAAGACGCTTAACATTTTCTTTCTGAATTCCTCCCACTTAGCTTGAGAACTGTGTTTGGTGGGACAGGAAACTCTTTCTGGGGACACCGAAGACGAGGAATGGGACCTTCGACGTCTCTTTTTTGAGTGTCTAGATCTCGACGAATGGTGGGAGCTGCTTCGAGATCTAGAATGGGAGGGTTTTCGACGGCGAGGAGACGAATGTCTCGACCGACGAAACCTTCGAGGAGGATTTGGCTGACTTACCTCTCTCGAGCTTCCCCTTTCGCTCCTTCAGGGCTTTCGCCATCATGGACATGCAGTCCTCACACTCCAAACAATGGTGCTCGGACCCCAAGCACCATAAACAGACCCTGTGTGGATACGTTATTGTCATTTTTTTACCGCAGTCTCGACATTTCTTTAAGCCGGATCGCGGCGTCGTCGGTTCTGATGAAGAAGCCATCGAGAACTATAAGGAATATTCGTCGAAATAGATTTAGATAAACCTGACTGAGCAACGACGTCCGAGGCCCCACGAAGCGCGGAAAAACGGAACTGAGCAACGGACGCAGCGCATGTCTATTTATGGGCATGGTGACGTTGGCGCCGATACGGTGGCCGTCGAAGGACATCGACTCGGCGGACGTCGATGCGCAGCGCCCTCTACAGAAAAAATTTCCAAGGCCAGCAAGCTGGAAATGTATATCAAAGATAAGGAATACATCGGAGGACACAATCCCTTCGAAATTACAGTTACTCTCAGACAGTGCAAACAGTTTGAGTTCACCAGAGGAGCCAATTCAATGCAACAGGGTAGGCCAAAGTCAATGGGCTAAAGTCTTGTATAGGATAAAGCAGTTCTGGTAGTTAAACAGAAAAGCCTTTGCCAAAGTTCTCAGTAGTTTGTAAAAGGAAGATTCATATGTTGGGTTACAAGCCGACCAGGCCTGCAAGTTGCCAAAGTTTCAAGCACTTTCGCAGTGAGCGGTAAGTTCAGTCGGGTTTTCACAGTACCTTACAATGAAGAAAAAGATGCAGCTGTAGACTTCTGTGCCTGGCAGTTCCTGCATATCTCTCTGTTCCTGAGCCTCAGTCGTGGGGACAAGAGGGAGGGCGTCGGGAGACTCCTGCACTGTACAGGGACTGGTCGCAAAGCTACCAACTGGCAAATCTTCAATTCCGGTAGCTGTAGTAAAGCACACAAACTGGTGTCCCTCTCCCTGGTTATTCGGTTTCCTGCAGCACTGAGGAAAATACAACCAGCTCTCAGAATGGTATCCAGATGGCTTATGGGTCGAGTTGATTGGTCCCACCAACTCAACGGGAGGAGCCATCCTGGCAGGGCTGCTCTGTCGAGATGAACTTGGCGATTCGGACCTGCAGCAGGGCTTCACCGGGCAAACCAATGGTCCAGGAGTTGCAGCAGCCGTCCTCTTCAAGCTGGTCTTCGGTTTTTTCATTCCAGTAGTAGACTCTGCCTTCCAAGCCAAGAGATTCACCTTTTATTCAGTTTTCTCCCATTAATTCCAGGCTAGCTGCCACTCACCCAGAAGGTTGGCTTTCCTTGCCGGACAGTCAGCAAGCCAATCATGCCAGAGTGCATTTGGGTCTCCTAGGAGACTAAGCACAGGGAGTTTCGGGCACCTCCCTCACCTTCCTGCCCACCCCAGATACTCAGGCACCAGAGGCAGTCTTCAGTCCTGAAGCCTGCCAAAGACAAAGGGACAAAGGGACCAAACCTGGTTTGGCGTGCAGAGAGAAACTCTAGGAGGACCGTTCCAAAAAGAAATGGCGAAAAAGAAGCCTGAGACCTGTTTAAACAGAGGGGGCTCCGACGCCATCTTGAAAAACATGGCTCGCGCGATTTAACGCTACTGGTGGTCGCGGCCAGGAAAAATCATGGTACTTCGTTGTAAAACCACTGCCACCAGCCATTGCGAGAGGAAAGGGTAGCATTTGACTGCTACATGAGTTTCTAGACATAGGGGATACTAGGTAACCCCTCCAGCACTCTAGTGTAAGATAGGGTGTGCCGGGTCTAAGAACTTGGAAAGAATAGTAAAGTCAATTTCACATTACTTTCCCTGGGAAACACTAGTTTAAACCAGAGAAGGTATTTAAACCTTGGGACAACCTAAAAGTCTTCCCTGTATCACTGCACTGAGGGTGGTGTGTGACGCACATTAAAAGATGATGCCTGTGGCGTTGTCTAAAACTCCATAACAAAGGAACACGAGAGTAAAATGCATTCAAAATACATGAGAGAGTGGGAAAAAGGCTCACACTCTCCAGGTAGGAAAATCAAGTCCTCAAAATACAGCAAAGTTGCTGGGGGTCTCTAAGGTGAAGGTAATTAGCACATTTATGAGAATTCTTCCTAACAGCCCTCAAGTGGAGACCCTCCTCGAATAGTGGGAACCTATTCTTCATCGCCTCACCCACCTTCCTGAGTTGCTACAGACCCTTAAAGAGACCCTATTTCGCCCATTTTAATTACCACGTGTGCTTGTATTGCATGTAAATTGGAGCATTAGGCTCCACTCTTCTTGGGGATTGGACTGCCTCAGGAGTGTGTTGGATGCAGAAGGGACTAAAGACTATTTGCACTACCTGTTTCCTTCCCCTTTAGGTTGTGCACCCATTTCGTGCATTAACCCTTTAGACCCCATTGGTCCTGTATATATGTATATATTTAGATAGGATTGTGTTGGTCTAGTAAGTATTACTGTGATTTGATTAGTGTGTAGAACTTGAAACAAATGTATATTTATTTTTAATATATCTACACCTGATTGGGAGTGATTTGAAAGTGTCCTTTACTCTGGGTGCTCATTGAGGTTTTCAGTCACCCTCACCCCTCCTGAGACCTAGTCTTGACCGCCGCCTTGATTAGTCTGGCTTGTCCAGAAGGTTACCCTGTTCCAAGAAACTAGGCTGGCCTCCTGAACCTCTATCCACAAGGTCAGAGTTCAGAAATCCATCTTAAAAGAAGGGGTTAACTTACTTTGCAATGGGGGTTACCAAAAGTACTTACCTGCTTCAGAATATTTGTGAGATCTGTTTTGTTCTAATAACCCTTTTACTTGACATACCCCCAAGTATTGCCCTAAATGCAACAGTGATATATTAATGTCCACAGTGTCCTAGCTATTTACGTCAACTGAGAGTGTAAGAAGTGTCAGTGTGTCATCCCAAATGGGTACTTGCCGATTTAGAGACACTATAGAGTGTCTATTTTGGAGTGTATGACAATGTATTACTTACCGTAAAAGCATTTCTGATGGTTGTATCTGCTTAGATTCACATGCTGTGAATAATCCCTATAGTGACGTGCAGTGTACCCAAGATCCCTCATGCGTCGAGGTCCCTCTGTTTGCATTTTTTATGCCCTGAGGGAGCCTATTAGACGCGAGTGAGTACAGAAAAGAGAGAGATAAAGGATGTCTATGTTCCTTCCATCCGAGCGGGGAGGAAGGGTGGGCGCATGTGAATCTAAGCAGATACAACCATCAGAAATGCTTTTACAGTAAGTAATGCATTGTCTTCTTATGTTTGTTAATCTGCATAGAATCACATGCTGTGCATAGACTAGCGAGCAGTACCCGGAGTTGGAGGTGGGTTGTGAGAAGGAACAGTCGAAAAAAGATGCCTTAGTACTGCTTGTCCTACCTGAGAATCAGACCTAGAATGAGTGTCTAGGCAATAGTGTTTTGTAAAGGTGTGCACAGAACTCCAGGTTGCCGCTTTGCAAATCGACTCTAGGGGAACATTTGCAATGAATGCTATGGATGCTCCAGTGCCTAGAGTAGAATGTGCTCTAGGTTTGAAGGGCAGTTCTCTCTTTGCAAGTGTGTAACAGTGTGATGCATTTGACAATCCACCTTGATATTGCTGATTTAGAGACAGGGTCCCCTTCTCTACCAGCTGCCACTGAAACAAAGAATTGTTTAGTCTTCCTCAGTGGTTTAGTTCTATCCATGTAGAACAGGACTGCCCTGCGCACATCTAGTGTGTGAAGGCTTCTTTCGGCCAAGTTAGTAGGTCTCTGGAAGAACGTGGGAAGTTCGATTAACTGGTTCACATGGAACTTCGAAATTAATTTTGGTGCAAACCTAGGATATGTGCGCAGAACCACCTTATCCAAGTGAACTGTTACAAAGGGGTCTAGTATAGAAAGCGCTTGTAGTTCACTCACCCTCCTAATGGAGGCGATAGCTATTAAGAAAGCAGTTTTAAGAGTGAGGTTCTTAAGGGATGCTTTGTGCATGGGTTCAAAGGGTGAGCCCATAAGCCTGGTAAGTACCATATTTAGGTCCCATCCGGGAGATGTGTTAGCTATAGGAGGGTGCATCCTCTTTACTCCCTCCATGAAAGCTTTAATAACTGGGACTTTCCACCATGACACTGAGTTGAGAAGTGGTGCATGCAGAAAGTGCAGCTGGATGAACTTTAATAGAATTAAAGACCAAACCTGAGTCTAATTAGTGAGTCAGGTAAAGAACAATCTGTGTGGGAGAGCAGTCAACGGGGTTGATGCTCTTACCTCTACACCAGATGACGAATCTCTTCCACTTGCTAGAATAGCAGTAACGAATGTTAGGTTTTCTAGCCTCCCTAAGAATGTCCATGCATCTTTGAGGGAGCTGTAAATGTCCAAATTCTATATCCTCAGGAGCCAGGCTGCTAAATTCATGGTCTGTGGGCATGGGTGTATTGTCTTGCCCCTGTCCCGTGACAGCATGTTGTACGGGCAGGGTAGTTTTACCGGTGGAGATAGAGACATCTCCATCAGGTGAGCGAATCATGGCTGTCGGGGCCCACATAGGGGACACTAGTATCATGGTGACTGGTTCCATGGTGCATCTTGTGCACTATCTTGTTGAGAAGGTGAGTAGGGTGGGGGTTTTGGCGGGGCGGGGAGGTGGGGCCGGGAAACGTAAAAAAATTTCCCTGACCATGTTATCCAGAGACCGTTCCCCTTGGATCGGTTCTGGGGGTACCTGGAGGCGTAATCTTGGCATTGGGAGTTCTCCAGAGTTGCAAACATATCTATTTCTGGGAATCCCCATTGTGTGAAAACGAAGACTAGGTCTTTTTGTAACCGGCAATCGTACTCTGCGGGCAGAGGGAAGTCTCTGCCGAGTTCGTCTGCTAGCAGATAGTTCCCCTGGTACATGTGACAACAGGAACATGCGTTTGAGAGCCCACTTCCAGATGTTCTGGGACAGCTTGGACAGTCGTGGAGAGTGAGTGCCCCATTGCTTGTTCAGGTAGTACATGGCTGTGGTGCTGTCTGTGAGGACCATCACTGTCTTCCCTTGCAGGTGTGCCTGGAAAGCCTTCAGTGCCTTGGACGACGCTAGCAGTTCCAGCAAGTTTATGTGTTTAAACGCTACACTAGAGTCCAAACTCCGTGTGCAGTCTGATGGGATAGGTTAGCCCACCCATCCTGTGAGGGATGCGTCTGTGGTTAGAGTGGCTTCCACTGCAGGGGTGGCGAATGGTTTCCCTATTACCAGGTTTTCCTTCGACCACCACCGTAGCAAGAGAACAAAGGCCTGCGAGACCACCACTAGATCGTCCCATTGTCCGCTGGCCTGACACCACTGGCTGTTGAGCCACTCTTGCATTGGGCACAGGTGCGCGTGAGGTACCAAATATATACATGACGCCATCATTCCTAGAAAACGCATTGCTTTGCGTACCATCACCTCTCCACCGGCCATATATTGAGGGATCTGAAAGAGCACATTTTGGACCCTCTCGTTGGAGGGGAAGACGAGGCCGTCCTTTGTTAGAATTAGAGCCCCTAGGAATTGCTTGATCTGGCTGGGGTCTACGCTGGACTTTTTCTCGATGGAGAAGCCCAGTTGGAACAAAAGGTGTACAGTCTTTTGGGTATTTGAGCAGCATGTCTCGCAAAAATCCCCTGTTATGAGCCAATCGTCGAGGTAAGGGTATACTGGGATGGACAAGCTGCGGAGGTGGGCCGCTGCCACTGCCAGTACTTTCGTGAATACCCTTGGTGCTGATGCTATGCCGAAGGGTAGCACTCTGAACTGGTAGTGTTTGCCCTCTATCATGAACCTGAGGTATTTTCTGTGCACTGGTAACATTAAAAAATGAAAGTATGCATCTTTCATGACCAGTGTTGTCATGTAATCTCCCTGTGAAAGCAGGGGGATTACTTCCTGTAAGGTCACCATTCAAAATTTTTGAGGTTTGACAAATTTGTTCGCTGGGCGCAGATCTAATACAGGGCGCATGGTTAAGTCCTTTTTGGGTACAGGGAATTACACTGAATAAATGCCTTCCGTTACCTGTGATAGAGGCACGACTTCTATTGCTCCTTTTAGTAGCAGCAGTTCCACTTCTTGAAGGATGGCGAGGTGCTCCGGTGATGGGCGTCGTCCCCTTGGGGGTCTGTGCGTGGGGGACCGACTGAATTCTATGCAGTAACCGCGGTCTATAGTTGACAAGACCCAGCGGTCTGATGTTATTCCCTCCCATGCTGGTAGGAAAGATGTTAACCGGCCCTCGACCGGCGATGCATGGGAGGGGACCCGAACCTTCGGGTCATTTGGTGTTGGTAGCCGGGGAACCTCTGGGAGTGGGGCCAAGACCTCTACCCTTGCCACAGCGTTGACCTCTGAGTTTATTGGCCACTGGTTCCCCGAGTAGAGGACCAGTTGCCTGCAGTGTACTGCTGTTGTTGCCGTTGGCCTCGAAAAAAGCGTTTGTTGCTGAATCCTCCCTTATTAGGAGGCCTTGAGATCTGGTCTAAAGTCTTTAGGGTGTCGAAATCCTTCTTCGTGGTCTCCAGTGCGTCGTCCACTGCTTTCCAAAAGAGGTTAGAATCCTCGATAGGTTTATGAGTGACGCCTAGGTCTCTGGGTTAAAACGTGAGTTGCGGAGCCAGACATGACGCTTCAGAAGTATCCCTTAGACTAAAGAACGGCCAGCCGTTTCTGCAGCATCAAGTGTGTTTTTAATGATGCTCTGGTTAACCAGAGTTCCTTCCGTTACAGTGGTTAACAAGCAAGTTCTTAAGGCCTCAGGGACTTCGAGGTCTTGGCGTAACTTCCCCCATTGGGCATCAGCATAACTTGCCAGTAAGGCATTATTGGCAATTCTGGTGGAAAAAGCTGCCAAGGCTGTAATTCTCTTACCCAGGGCGTAGAGTTTCTTTCCTTCCTTGTCTGGGGGTGCTTCGCTAGTTGATAGCGGAACCCCTGCCCTTTTCCGTGTGGTAGTTACCCCCCAAGGAATCTGGTATTGAGTGTCCCTTAATGTATAATGGGTCCGAAGGAGAGGGAGAAAACAGTTTTTCAATTCTTGGGTTGACCCCTCTGACCAGCGCAGGTGTAGACAGCCCCAAATGAAGGTGGCTCACAGCCTTGGCAGTCTCTTAACTGAGGCGAGGAGGGGAATGGTCTGGCTAGTGGGAGGTTTTTTCTACAAAATCAATATCAGGAATAATTTTCCCAGTCTCAATGTCAAAGTGCGCTGCTGCTTTCCGTAGTAGCGTGTTGAAAGTGGGTTGGTCATCTATCGGTGACGGGTTCCTGACCGGTGTGGTTTGAGGAGAGGAAAGGTTCAGGATCTCAGGGTGTGTAGATGCTGTTGGAGACTGCCAAGGCTGTGAGCCACCTTCATTTGGGTCTTCTTCGAAGCCCCCCCACCTATGTCAGGATTTTCCTCAAAACCTTCGAGGTTCTGTTGGTCTTCACTATTTAAGAACTCCTCATCCTCTTGGAAGTCTTCTTCAGTGAGGTCATAAGTATTAGTCTCTTCATGAAGGGTGTCAAATAGTCTAGGATATTTAGCCCTAGGATCCTCATGAAGTACCTCTGTTGGCCACTTGGGTGTTTTATGTTCAGGAGTGGATATAAATCTATCCAGTTTGTCTTTACATGACTGGAATCTCTCAAATGTCCAATGTGGTAACCCAGAATGGTAGGAGGCGAAAAAGGAGGCTCCTCTGCCTGTAGCCGTCTAGATCCGTCCCATAACGTCGAGGATAAAGTCCCTTTGCCTTCTGAGAAACCTTCTCGTAGGCTAGGGCCTTCCTTCGACGGCGGAAGCGGTCCCTGCCTCCCTTCTGGCATTCTCGGCGTTTCCCTGGCCTTGTGAGCGGGCTTCGGCGTATCACTCGCCGTCCGTCTCTGGCCGTCAGTGGAAACTATACGAGCCAAGCTCTCGACGATTAATTTCTCCATCGAGGGTTCATCTGGTGTGGTGCTGGGCGGTGCAGAGTCTTTCGGCGACGGTCGCACTCTGAAGAGGCGTTGCCTGGCATTTTGGCGGTGGCGCCCTTGTCTGCAGGTAGCCCAGTCGCTAGTCGGGGAGGGCTTGCGTCCCTTACGGTCGGTGGAGGACACCGGTGGGCCCGGCGTCTCCATTGGCGCTAGGGCTTTCTTCGTCTTCGACGAAGTGCCGTGGGATGTGTGCTTAGGTTTATGCTTTGTGTTCAGTGTCGCCGGGGTGTTCATCCCCATAAGTATGGCGTGAGCCGAACTTGTCGGGGCTGGGGACAGATGCCAATAGCAGGTAAGCTTCCTAGAGGGGTCTACAACCTCCAAAACATAGGTCGGGTTATCACTGTCCTCGTCACATGCAGCGGCGGGTGAGGAATCAGCTCTAGACATAACGTAGGCTGCCCACCTCTTGACCCTGTGGTCCTTTGAAGTCTTTGGGTGAAGCAGTTTACAGGCCGCACAGCCGTCCTCGTTGTGGTCGAGGGGTAAGCAACGGTTACACCGCTTGTGCTTATCTTTCCATGTGAATTTGCCCTTACAGCGTGGGCAAAATCTAAACTGAGTACTCTCCATAGCTGAGGATACAATTAAAAGTGATAACGACCCCGAAGGAAAGGGGGGTGAAAGAGAAAGGCATTCTTAGAAGAGAAAGAAATGTCCCACGACCCCCACTCTCCCTACTGTTTTAGGCCGGCGAGACCAGGCCACATGTTTGGCAGCGCCGAAGGATCTCCTCCGTCTAAGTCACCGCCGTCAAAGTTCTTACTCGGCGGAGAAATGGCTTCGCCGTCGAAGGAGGGATCTAATGTAATGTATAATAAATAACGACGAAAGGGCCAAGTAAATGTTTTGCAATTTCTCTGAAACGAGCTCTGCGTTAAGGCGACCAATATCTGGGCGGAAAAAAAACAATCTGAAGGACCTCGACGCGTGAGGGATTGTGGGTACACTGCACGTCACTATAGGGATAGTGTTAGACACGCCTTGTTGATGTCCCCTTTTCGACTACGAAAAACAAAATGCAATACTCTGCAGTGACCACTGGATGTCTGACTATGCACAACATGTGAATCTAAGCAGATTAACATCAGAATTGTGTTTTACTATTATATTGACCCCTTCTGAAGACCGCTTACTCAAACTGACAGTTAAATTAATAATTGTTTAATCAAGAAACATTGTGTGTAAATTTTGAATGCTTATCACTGTGAATCTCTAACTCCCCTACTGCACACATTGAATCCTCTGGAGATAAGCCTGGCTTCTCAACACGCTACCAACCTGTGTAGTACAGACTTGTACCAAAGGTTGGGTTCCTATTGCCAGGAGGCCAGGGTTGTTGTAGTGCACTCAAAGGTTACAATCTTGCCAAACCGCAGCGATTCCCAGCGACCGGTGAACCTGTTTTGATACCGGAGCCTGCTGTAACCCTTCCTTCCAATCGACCTGGGGGTCCCAAAAACATCGACCCGAGCCTGATGAGATCCACTGGACTTCAGACCTGCATTCAGAGCCATCCGACGTTGTGCTGCGGCCTTGCAGGGCTACAATACCCTGCGACCCTGAGCCATTGAGCGGTGTATGGTCTTCTGAAGTTTGAATCCAGCTGAAACTTTGGTGGCCTCCTACTGGCTCTTCAGAGATACGATTG
This sequence comes from Ambystoma mexicanum, assembly GCF_040938575.1. Taxonomy (NCBI): domain Eukaryota; kingdom Metazoa; phylum Chordata; class Amphibia; order Caudata; family Ambystomatidae; genus Ambystoma; species Ambystoma mexicanum. Next base: position 992,489,495 of record NC_090921.1, read on the forward strand.
GAGTCCTTGAAGGCCACTGACAGGAGTGCTGGACCAGATTAGCAACGAGAATACGACCAGCAATGTTGTCTCCAAGCTCCTGAAAAGGGCACCGAACCCACAGAGCCGCATCCAGCCGCTAAGAAACTCTTGCCTGGAGATTTGCCTGTTGATCCCTGCTGCAAAATCCTCTCCAGTGTCCTGTATTCAGTCTTCACAACAAGGAATTCATCATCCAGGTTTTTGGCTGGAGACACTGTCTGTGCGGAGGTACTGTGTAGGCTGGGGTATTACTTACCTTAAGCCTTTAGTGATTCATGAGAAGCTTTGGGGGTTATTCATGTGACTGGAGATCCGCTCATCCAGTTCACCCAGGCCCACTGCTCGAATCCATATACAGTGTCATTGCTGTAGTCCCTGTACCCCAACTAACTCTCAAGTGAACTAACTACTTGTTTTGAAGTGGCCTCAAGAACTGTGACTTTCCCTGCAACTGAACACCATCTCAACATGCCTACAGCTGGCACAGATAGCACTATTGTCCCATTTCTGTCTCAGATAACTCATGCAATAGATTAGAGAAGGACTGGAGAAGAAAAGGATTCAGTCTTGAAAAGTTTAACAAGGAGCAAGTTACTTACTTGTAACTTTTCTCCAGCATGGGTCAGGCATGGATTCACATGCTCATGAATATTCCCGGTCGTCAGGCAGGGAATCCTCAATAGAGAAAAAAAATCAGTTTAATTTCTGAGCTGTCTTTCTCCTAACAACCAATCAATGAGCTCTGGGTCATACTGCCCCCAGCCAATGACTGCCCTCCACCTAAGCCCCTCCTCTGGCAGCCACCTTCAGATTTGGTAGCATGTACGGTGGCAGTAGGACCAAGAGAAAAGCCAGAGGGGCAGGCGAGAGGGTTTGCATGTGAATGCATGCCAGACCCATGCTGGAGAACAGTTACAGGTAAGTAACTTCTTAATTATCCAGCATGGGGTCTGGCATGGATTCACATGCTCATGAAGAATACATAGCACAACCACGTGAGGTGGCAAGGCTCAACATGTGCACCTCTTACCTCCTCACCAGGCTCACCTTCAAGCATACAGGTTGCGCAGCACTGCCTGGGCGATTCTGGACTCCTCCCTGGAATCACTGTCGAAGCAGTAGAACTTTGTAAAGGTGTGCATCAACCTCCACGTAGCAGCCCTGCAGATGTCAAGCAGGGGCACACCAGACAGGAACGCCGTAGTTGCAGCGATCGCTCTGGTCGAATGGGCTCTCGGATTGCCAGACAACAGTCAGTTTGCCAACCTGTGACAATGGGTGATGCAGCCGGAGAGCCACCCGGAAATGGAAGCCTTGGTGAGGACTTCCCTTGGTTCACAGGACAAAATATCACAAAGAGTTGTGATGACTTCCGGAAACTCATCGTTCGGTCCAAGTAGAACTTCAGCGCTCTAGCCACAGCCAGCGAGTGCAATGTCCCCTCGGCCGGTGACTAATGAGTCGGAAAAAGGCAACATTCAAGGGCTTGTTTAGATGAAAGTCCGGCGGCACCTTGGGCATGAAGGAGGGGTGCCTCCGCAGCACCACCCTCGTGTAGCGAAATGTCAAATAAGGTGGCCTACAGGACAGAGCCTGAATCTCACCCACCTGCCTTGCAGATGTGATGGCCAGGAGGACAAGAACTTCAGTGGAACTGTCTGCAGAGGATCGAATGGAGGGCCCAAGAGCCTAGTCAGCACCACATTAGGTTGCCACGCCGGGGCTGGAGCCTTTGTTAGGGAGAATTCTCTGTTTAGGCTGAATTTCCTAACCTAGTGAGTCCCCCGGCAGCTTTGCTGGATTTCTGGAGTTTGTTTTTTCTCCTGCCAAGAGTGAGACTCTTTCTCCCACTCTTGGACATGATTTATGGTGTTCCTTTGAATGTTAATGTGTTTCATGGGCTATGGGGTCTTTTACTCCATAGGGTCTCATGTTTTTGTATGTGTGTTACACAGCACCCTCCGTGCAGTAACACCGGGGTGTCATAGTGACCCCCCACCATAGACTCCATAGACCATAGACTCCATAGACTGACTACTGTCTCCCAGGGCATGTAAAGTCACCATTGGCTTTACTAGTCCCAAATTACTAACAGAACCAGTACAAACCATCATATTGTGGACATACTGGTAGGGGCAATTCGATTTCCCCTGGGTCTGTTATTCGAGGGGGCACTGTCCCGTCCCCCCTCGTCGAGTTTTGGTTGGTGGCAGTGGATACTACTTTTTATATTCAAGCGCGAATATATCTCTATGGTATTTTCCCATTGTTCGAGGCTAATACTTTTTAACATAGACTAACATACCGCCGGTTTATTTATTTAATATTAATTAACTGGTTGGTATTTTCTGCCAGAACTCGGTTTTAAAATGGCGTTTGTGTTCGCCTCTGTACCTCCAAATCAAAGGTCGAGCCCTTTGTTCCACTTTTTGGCGGGCTTCTCCACAGAAGCCTCCAAAAGTGGTGCCACTCTGTCTGGGTACCACAGGAGGTTGTGGGAGGGGGTTTAGGCACCCTGGACTGAGTTACCTTGGTAACTCAAGTCGCACTCATGCGATTGGCCCAAGTCGTGAGCCGGCCGACTCACCACTTCGCATGTTTGATTGACAGCTAGGCTGAGTGAATGGGGGTGTGTAGCATAAAAGCAGGGCTTTTGGGACTGGAACTTCAGAAGTCGCCACAGGACCTGAAAATCCGACGAGGGAGAAGCCGAGCTGACCGGCTACGACGACACCACCAGTGGAGCCCTGCTGAACCGACTCACCACTTCCCAACGACAGAGGAGATCTCCCGGCTGGAGAGTCTTCTTCCCCTGACTGGTGGGCACAACCAGTGTACCTTCTTTTCTCGCATCCCAGGACGTCTTGTCGAATTGCCCGTGGCAAGCACCCCGGCAACCGGATAGCCACTTACCACTGGACCGCGAATAAGAGGACCGCTCCTTTTATTTGAGAACTCCGCGGCTGGTTTCTTCCCTGGCAGTGCAGCGGACTCCTGCTTTCCTCACCGACGAGATCCTCTCTTCCTCCGGACGAAGCACCGACTTGCACCCGCTGGAGCGTTCTCACCATTTTAAGGTACTGTGTCAGCCAGGCCTCCCTTTCTAAAGATTGCTACAAGGTAACAATCCCTTAACCTTCTGGACTGGGCTGGCTGCCTTGACCATCTAACTGGTCCCTTTCTTTTTGATCCAACTCTTTCTAACTTATTGCGAGACTTTTGGGCACTTTGAACCGTGTGACTTTTGGGCACTTTGAACCGTGTGACCTTGGACACCTTTCATCCGGAGCCTCTTGAAGTGGGTCCGGCCTTGTTAACTTTGACTTTACGGTTTTAACCTGCCTTCTTCTCATACTGTGTTCTTCCGAAAGTGTTGGGATCTGTTTCTATCTTTGCTCTGCCTTTCTCTCCCTTTTAAACCGATTGATTAGAGTGCCATCTTCGTTAAGCGCTCACCGCTGTCTGAAAATAAGTGTTGCTTTACTGAAAGACTTGTCTAATAATCCTGGAAGGGAGTGGATATCTTTTAGTGACCGTGTTTTTGAACTGCTTGATATTCGTGCCAGTGTGTTTAACCAGATGTGTTTTTAAATAATTTTCTCTTTTACACCAAGCTGTGGTCAGTGTTCGCTTGTTCTACTGTGTTCTTTTGACCTATTGTGAATACTCTGTATACTGCCCAACTCTTCTTGAGAGAAGTCTGACTGCTCAGCCACAGCTACCAGGTAAATCTGGGTGGTACAGACTGCTACCAATTGGGTTTACTGCCAACCACCTGTAGTCTTAAATCTTTTGCAGTGGTCCCAGAGGGAACTGCACAGGTTTCTGCCTAACAGCCTTCACCGGCGCACACCAATGGAACAGTCCTTTAATAAACTCCTTAACCAGACGGTGCGACCATAACGACGACCGTCCCGGAGATATGGTGTAGCGGGAGATAGCCGACAGATGAACTTTGATGGAAGCATGGGCCAGTCCTGCCTTGGCCAATGACCGCTAATATGGTAGCACCTGCAGAGCCGTGACCTGCATAGGGTTGATCTTCTGTGCAGGGCACCAAAAGGCGAACCTCTTCCATTTATGTCCATAGCATTAAAGAATAGATGATGCCCTGGCCTTGGCAACCACCTTCTTGCAATAGGCTGGGAGGTCGGAACCCCCCTGAACTCTAACACTGCAGGAGCCAGGCTTTCAGGTTCAGCGATCCTGGGTCGTGGTAAAGAAGTGCGCCTCCTTCTCTGGCCAGAAGACCTGCGACCACCGGAAGCTTGACTGGAGGAGACGCTGACATGTCGAGAAGGACCGGGTACCAGATCTGCCTCGGCCATGTCAGTGCGACGAGGATTATCCTGCACCGGGACCGTCTGAGTTGACTGCTGAGTTGCAGAAGCAATGGCAACAGAGGAAATGCATACAGAAAACAGCTGTTTTAGGGGAATGAGAATGCGTCCCCCATGCTCCCCGGCTCGGGAAACCTGCTGGCGAACCTCCAGGACTTGGTGTTCGTCGATGTCGCAAATAGATCGATCTGGGGATTGCCCCATCTGCGGAACAGGTGATCCACTTGGTCCTGCCGAAAATCCCACTAGTGGCAAGAGCGCAGGTCCCTACTGAGCGAGTCGTCGACTGTGTTCTTCACTCCTGCCAGACGAAAAGGGATGAGGAAAAGCCCCTGGGCGATGGCCCAGTGCCATGGGTCCCTGCGCTTCCCTGGAGAGCGCCAGGGATCCAGTGCCCCGGGGCTTCCTGATGTAAAACATTGTGGTGGTATTGTCTGTGAAGACCCTGCACCACCATGCCCTTGAGGGACGGAAGGAAAGACGCAAGGGCCACAAACACTTCCCGCGGCTTCAACACTGTGCAACCTTTTCTCCTCCAGTAGCCACAGGCCTCTTGCATGAATACTTCCGGTGTGAGCTGCCCATCCTTCCAGGGAGGCGTCCGCCACAACAGTCTCCTGGTACGGCGGGGTCTGTAAATCTGCACCTCCGGACAGATGTGTGCAAACCCCCCCTCCCCCTGCACCAACACTGCTGCATTGTTCGATGGAAACTCTTGTGTAATCTTGTCCTCGAAGCTTCCAGACACTTAAATCCAACAGGCCTCGAGGAACTCCTGTAAGGGACGCATCCGTAACCTGCACAGCCGAATGTGGTATATGCATGATGACATCATACCGAGCAGAGACTTTAAGGACCTCACCCTTGCTATCTTCAGGGCCAACAGCCGTTGTACCTTGCCCAAGATGGCTGCTATCCTCTCCTCCTACAGACGCCAGGCACGACACTGTTGAGTCGGGATCCCAGAAACAGCGTGTCCTGTGATGGAATCAAGCAGGACTTTGCATAGTTCACCGAGAACCCCAGATCTGTCAGTAAGCGCACAGTCTTCGCTGTGTGGTCGACGGCGATCTCCTTCGAGCTGGCCCGGACGAGCCAGTCGTCCAGATAAGGGTAGATGTGAATCCCCATCGTTGCAGCTGCGCTGCCACTGGCGCCAGGCACATCAAGACCCTTGGCGCCGACTTCAATCGCAAGAAAGGGCTTTGAATTGGTAGTGCTTCCCTTGCACCACGAAATGGAGGAACTTGCGGTGCATGGGGATGTGGAAGTATGCATCCTCCAAGTCCGGCGACGACAGGAAGTCCCCCTCTTCCAGCTGTCCAAGCAGGTGCTGAAGAGTAACCATGCAGAATTTTAGGGACTTGATGTATTTGTTCCGTCGACAAAGGTCGAGAATGGGCCTCCAGCCCCTGGTCTTCTATCTGACTTGCTGCCTGAGGTATTCATTCACAGCCTTCCCGAACAAATTGTCCCAGTCGAAGGGCATGTCCAGCACATCCAACAGAATGTCCAGCCGAAAGTTGGTGGCCTTGAGCCAGCCACGACGACTAAGGTAAACGCTGTTGCCCATTTGACGGAATCCCGCATTGCAATGTCCGTGGCCACCGTGATGGCGTGGTCCTATGCCACCTCGCCTTCCAGCAGTATTCCCAGTGCCTCCGGCCTCTTGTCATCGGGGACGAAGTCCAGGATGGGAGCGATCTTGAACCACAACTCCCAGTCGCAACTAGCCACGATGGCGAGGGCGGCCTTAATGGTAGTCGCAGCCGAATAGATGACCCGTCCTCCCATGGCATCCAACTTCTTGCCCTCGCTGTCCGGTGGGGTGGAAGCTGCCGAGGCCGAACCACTCAAGGACTTCTTCCACAGAGTCCGGAGAAGGCTGGGTGTGATGCTGGAAATGCATCTGAGGGACAGGGCCTCTGAATCCTTGTCCTTTTTCTGTTTTTACCGTGTGTTCTGTTATGTTTTCTGCCCCGGAGTCCATGTGGGACTCCTGGCAATGCAGCTCTCTTTTGGTTTGGTGAACAGACCCATGGGATACCCTTCTGGCACCCATGGGTAGGGGTGCAACCCCGTGCCCCTAGTGTATGTTTTTGGGCACCTGTGGGTGGCCCCAGAGCAGGGTATGGGCTGGTGGCAGCTCCGTGCTGAAATTGACAGGTGCTCTGGGTGTCCTCCATTTTGGGATACCCAGGCCCTGCCATTGGGATCTGTTGATTCCTGATAGGAAACAAGATGGCCCCTGTGGCCTCTTGCTTTCTATTGCCGGTTATCTTGTTTTCCCAAAGTCCTGGGAAGCCCCGTCTCTGTCCCTTCCCCCTGACTGGCTGTTGGGTGGAAGTTCCATGTATGGTGTTGTTGTGAAGGCCCAGCTAGACTGGCTGGAGCCTTCCCAGTGACTGTATGTTGTGGGTACCTCCTGTGGGTGGGACCTGGGGGAATGGACTGTGTGACCAATATACACTTCTTGTTGTGGTTGTCTGGTTTCTGGCATGAGAGACAAAGACAGACAGCCCTGCCCGAAACTGGCCTGAATGCAGTGTGTAGTGTTGAATGGCTGGGTACTTGTCCCAATCCACATTTCTTGTTGTGAGTGTCCGGAAGGGAGGAGTGTGGCCTGAATGCACTGTGTGCCTGATTGGCTGACTGACTGCATGAATGCCCTGCAGTATGATTGGCTGCTGAGTGTGTGCCAGCAGCGTGGACGAGAGTGAGGATAGTATATCTGGGGACCTCTCACCACTGGAAAGTGTTCAGAAGGAACCATTGGTTCAGAAGGAACCTTTGTGCTCCTAAAGCAGCCAGGGAGCTGAGTCTCCACTCTACGAGTAACTGGAACTGCTGATCCTCGACGTCCAGCTGGAAGAAGACTTGCTGTGGCATTTGCTTCGACCGATCTGAAGGCTGACGAGATCCTCGAGGGCTGACCCGAGAGAGGACCTGGTAAGGCGCCCTCTTCCCGTGCTCCGAGGGACCATCGAGCACCGCTCTATCTTCGCCGAAGCGCCCTGGAAGGCAGGCCCTCGAAAGGCGGTCGACCCGAGACGGGACCGTTTAGGAGATCGAAGTGAAGCACCCGGACCTCGACGCCGTCGAAGTCCATTGCCGTCGACCAGGGTTCGCAGGTTTGTGAAACCGCTGGAGGCCCGTCGAAGTTGTTGCCCAGCCGTGGGAACCACTTGACGCCGTGCCGCCGACGACCGGAGCTGTCCGCTCCTTTGCCTAAGTACATTCAATCGAAGGACTCTCTCCACCGCTTCGTCGACCGCTTATCCTGCCGGGGAAAGTCGAGGACGACCAACGCGCCAAGGAGTAACCTGCCGGTGGGTTTCCCGCCACCCAACGACCTCAAAGACTTGGACGATTCGACGCCCTTGCTGGGTTTCCGTCTCTACAATCTTTGCGGTCCAGAACTATTGTCATCGAGGTGCCCCGCACACCTCCGCCTTGCAGGACGCCGACGTCTCGACGCCGACGAGCACCACTCGGACGAAGTTGCCGCCTCTTCGACATCGTTCTACCTCGTTCGTCGACGGACGTTCGACGCCCCGTGCCTCCCGCTTGAAAGGGAAGGCATTCAAGAAGGGCCGTCGATTCCCCGTCGCCGAACAGAGAGTCCCTCGACGTTTGTCGACGCAGCTTCGAGGAGCTCGACTCCACCAGGTACATTGGGGGGGTAAAAACATTATAGGAAAGAATAAGACTTGCAGAGCAATATATGGACTGGGCTGGTACTAGATCTTTCTTTGCAGGTTGCCAAGGTGGGGGGTCTCCACACAGAACTGTGCCTAGTGGTAGGGGTCAGTATTCTGCCTATTGCTCAACCATCTTATTTTCTCTCCTCTCTCCATTGCTGGTTTCACTCTATTGGTCTGTGTGATATTGTACAGTACTGTTCATGCACTTCAATGAGATCTAGGGTGGTACCACTTTAGGATTGTAAATATTTGTCATTGTAGATTTTGCCAGAGTAAAAAGTGAGTTATGATAAATGTACATAACCTTAACTTTTGATTATATAAAGACTGTGTTCTAACCAATTCAGAGTGTGGATATTCCTTTGTGGGGGCTTGGGGATACACTACTTAAGAACCAGCCTGCATCACCTCCTGAGAAGCTAGGCCTTGATTGCTCGACCATTGCTACCGAATAGAGAATCTTGGCTGGGGTCTCCTGTGCCTCTCCTCCACCATATAGGGAGTGGGAGTATAGACACCCCCCACCGGTCGTTGAGATCCGTTCTCTCACACTGGGCCCATAAGCACTTGGGCACGGAGTCCGGTACCCTGTACTCCTCAAGGCGATCCCTCCTCGGTGGGGCCATGGAAGGGTTTTTCATGAGAGACGAACCCTCATCCCAAATGTCATCCAGAAGTGGGACCGAGAGGATAGTCTTCCTCTTCGCTTCTTTGCACTGATATAGGAAGCGCTCCTCCTCCTCCGGAGCGAGCTGAAAGTCTGTTGCTCTGGAGAGCGAGTGGAACAAGCCGATCTCCTCCGGCGGTAAAGATCTGGGCGGCAGAGATGTCCATCTCATCCCCTGGAGAGGGTAGGGGGGGGGGCCACGGGTGGCAAGGAGGTGGAGGGTGTAATGTTCTTGGGCGGCGGCTCGGGGGAAGGGGGGGGGCGGTGGAGAGGGCAGTCTGCTATTGCTGGCGCGGCAGGCTAGGGGCCGCCGGCGCGATAGACATACTTGTCTGGACCTTCGAGACCAGTGTATGCAGTGCAAAGGATGTCCACCGAGATGTCTCTATGAGGTACCTGAGGTGGGGGGTGGTAGCTGAGGTGCAGGCAGAATAGTCTGCTGGGGCACCAGCTGGGAGCCTTGCTGCTCTTTCTCGACGGTGTCCTCGCCGTCGTCACCTTCGTCGTCATGCTCGTTGTAGGGCCTGCTTCTTACGTTATCCTCCTCCTGGACGGTTTGCAGACTGGTGAGCTCCTCCGAGGAGATATCCATATCCTGGATGGAAACCGGACCCCCCCCCCCCCCCACTCCCTTCTTTGCATCCAGTGGTGAAGGTCTCTGGGAGATGACTGCATCCTCTTCTCCAGGGTCGTCTATGGGCCGGAATGCAGCCTACCTCCTGGGATACCCTTGTCTTAGGGGTCACGTCCTGCGGGACCGTCTCGGCACCGTTCGCCAGAGATGCTGCCATCCCCTCGATGGAAGGCTGGGCCTTCACCGGGTGCACCTGGCCCTTCACGTCAGGCCCGAGCCTTGTCCTGCTTGGCCCTCTCCTTAGGGGGAGGGTCAGAGCCCTGCTCCCTCGTGGACTTCTCCGGTATGTGAGACTCAGGCCTCTCCTCTAGTTTGCCCGGATGGCCAGACTTTCTCTTGGCCAAAGATCCTGAGCGTTGCCTGGTGAGGGAGGCTGGAGACATCGAACGCGCCCTGGCTGCCACAGAGCCCATCGCAACAGCGCTCACGGCAACAGTGGGTTTGCGGTGCTTAGCCTTCTGTGGGACCCCCGCGGGAGTAGCGCCCTCAAACGTCTTAGAAGCCCGCTCAGCCTTCTTGGAACTGGGAGAGGCATGCTGCTGGGACACACCCAGAGCAGGGGGCCTTGGCCAGTAGCCCCTCATTCAGCCGCCTGTGTTGATCCTTCATCGTGCATGAGGACGACATCTGGCAAAACGCACAATCCTCCTCCTTGTGCGCTGGATACAGGCAGTAAAGGCATTCGGAATGCTTGCCGTCCAAGAAGACATTGCGCTAGCCGCAGCAGATCTTGAACAGGGGAGCTGAATCCTTCTCCTCCGACATGGTCCACGTGGTGTAGGCCTGAGAATCTTCTTGAAGCCTCCACGAAGAAAATTAACAAAATTCAGCGTGGAGGGGTGCTGAGAAATCCGACAACGGGTCCCGGTTAAATCGGATGGGTTGATCGATGGAGCACAAGGCCCGATTGACCGTAAAATAGAGTAATACTCTTCCATAAAACGATAAACGCAGTAAAAGCTCGAGAGCTAAGCACAAGGACTCCCAACACTTGAACGTGCGGTAAAAATCTGACGATGGCTGCCAGAGGAGAGGCTAAGGTAGAGGGCAGTCATTGGCTGGGGGCAATATGACATTGGTTGTTGGGAGAAAGACAGTTCAGAAGTGAAACAAACTGATTTTTTTCTTTACCGAGGATTCCCAGCCTGACAGGGAATATTCATGAGCATGTGAATCCATGCCAGACCCCATGAGGGAAAACTATTGTAACTTCACTGTCAGAGGTCCAGTTACCAGGCAACTTATTTTGCAAGCAAGTACCTTTCAAACACTTATTTTTTCTAGGCAAAAGGCCCAATCCTTAGTAGTCCCTCCCTTATTCTTGGAGCATGAGTGTTCTCAGTGGCAGAAGGGAGGGAGTCACTGGGATCTAGTGTCCAACAGGCAGGTCAGGATAGGTTCTTAAGTAGCAAAAGTCAGAGTTCCTAAGGAAGACTGTTAGAACAAGTAAGTAGACACAGAAGACACCCTATGAGGATTCCAGCAGGGGCCTGGATGAGTGGTCTTCCAATCACAGTAAACACCACAAAGCTATACAGAAATCACACTGGCTTAAAAGGTAGCTAAGTACCCAAGCCTGCACGGCACCTCAGTACAGTAAGAGTTTGCAGCAGGACGACTTTAGGATCTGCAGCCAAAAACCCATTCCTTTAATTCCTTCATTAGGAAGACAGGCCAATGGAAGGACTTTTGCATCAAGGATCATAGGGAAGTCCCTAGGCAAGGGTTTCCTCTCTGTTGGATGGGAGACTGGATTTGGTGCCTTTTTCAGGAGCACAGAAGACGGAATATTGCCGGTCGGATTCTTGTCGTTTGCAAGCTCCATCACTCTGGTGAGGGTACTTTTCGGACTGCAATCGTGCCTCTGGAGATCCAGCAGGATGCCCACAAAGTTTCAGCGAGATTCGGAATTCAGTAGACTGCACCGCACAATGGCTTGAGGTCCAAGGCTATTGGATTATTGCAGCCCGTAAGGTCGCAGCACAGTGTATGGTGGCTCAAAAAACAGGTCTTCTTGAGTCTAGTGGTTCTCGCCTGGGTCGGGGTCATCGTTTTCAGAGTCCCTCAGATCGATTGGAAGGAAGAGCGGTTAGGCATGAATTGATGTAGTCACACTTTGAGATTACACAACACTTGCCTAATTGGTATTAGGGAATCCACCTTTTAGTATAGGGCTGTACTACACAAGTTGGAAGTATAACTGAGCAGGCAGGCCCATCTCAAGAGAGGTAAATGTGAGCTGTAGCAATGAAATTCACAAATACAAGTAATGCAATTCTAAATATTTATCAATCATCAATTATAAGCGTTCTTTAAGCTTTTTACACACTTCCTACACCAGGAGGCGACTTCATTCACAATGACAGTAATAGCATTTATATATCATAAGTTATACTTTGCAGATTCTGAGGTTGCAGAAAGGAAAGGTTAAAGGAAGGAAAAAGGTTAGTTTTCAGTGTAGGTGAGGCAAATTAACCTTCCAATGCGATCTAGACAAGCCTTTCCCAGCAATAACAGTTTTAAAACGGGTTACCACCTATGCGGGACAGAAATCTCAAAGTCAATGGACTATAAGAGCCTGCAGGGAGCCAGGACAGCCAAAGACAATTGGAGCACAGTCTATGGAGTGGAGGCACTTCTTAGATAGTAAAAGTCTTGCACAAAGTTAGAGTTATGTAGAAATCACTTGTGGGGTCTGTTAGGCAGAATCCTGTGTGGTGCCCTTATGGACCACTACACACAATTAAGACAAGTGGTAATACAAGTTCACCTTTGGTACAAGCATGTACTACACTGTTAAAGTGCTAGCAGTAGTGGAGCAGCCAGACTTATCTCAAGAGCAAATGAGCAGTAGTACAGATTACACAAAGGACTATAATTATTGTGACTCACGCAAACACTGACTCAAGGTTTTTGGTTAAAAAGTAGAAGTACATTCATTTTAAACCATCTGTTCATTAAACACTTCACTTCTATTAAATCAAAACCACACTTCAAATACACTACACACCACCAATTCCCCTTGTGCAGAACAATTCAAGGTAAGTACCTTTGGTTTTGACAGACCGGTGTTATGAACAAAAGACGTTACCGGGGGTACATATGCGAGAACTTTTTGACAGTTCGGTTTTATTAAAGATAAGCGTTCCCACGGGAAGAAATGTTACTGGAGTTAAAACACACTTAGCACATGAATCAACACGAGAGAGTTGGGGATAAAAATCATAGGCAATACTTTTGTCAAGGCAGATAGAATCAGAGGACACCTTCCTACAAGTGAATAAAAGTCAATAGGCCTGCGCCAGTGTCAAGTGGAACAGGGTTCCTGTTGCTGAAGATCACACAGTTAGAACAGTTCACGATTCGAGATTGCCAGGAGTACTTCGATATTGTCAAAAGAGGAAGCAAAAGTTATAAGAGGGAAGGAAGACAAGGGCAAGCCTTGGGTGATGAAAAAGGATTCACCCCAATTCCTCGAAGCTGGACACAGTACCTTATTCAAAGTGAAGAAGAGCTGGTGCTATGGCGGCAGTTCCTGGTAGTTCCTGCAGACTCATGGTTCCTGGAGCTTCAGTCGTGGAGACAAAGACGACGTCTGGAGCGATCTGCACTACCCAGCGATGAAGCCAGCAACGGTGCGCTCCTTTAAAACAGGAGAGGCTCTTCAGGTGGCTATCCGGACCACTACAGCAGTGTGCAGCGATTTCAAACAAGAAGAGGATCCTCTGCCTGTCGAAGGTGAGCTGGTTGATCCCACCAGGCTCAAGGGAAGACGACTACGGACTGGATCTTCTCTTGTCGTTGAAGAGTAGATAGCTCAGGACTGCAGCAGTCGACCTCTCCTCCACTACTAGTCAGTTCCTTGTAGTTCCAGTGGCGACTCTCTGACTTCCAGCCCAAGAGACCTGCCTTTTATGCGAAAATACCCCATTCACACAGTCTGGCTGTCAATCGCACAGCAGGGGGGTTGTCCATCTTGGACAACCACCTCAGCCAATCATGACAAAGTGCGACTTGGGTTTCCTAGGATACCCTGCGCAGGGGGTGACTACACTCCTCCCTCACATTCAGCCCACCTAGACACCCAGGAGCCTTGAGGGCTTCTAGGTAGAAGCCCGCCAAAAGACAGTGAACAAAGAAGGTAAACCTGGTTTGCCACGCAAAGTAAAACACAAGACGGAGTTTAACAAAAAGAAATGGCGAATAAACCGCACCGTAGCCAAACGAAAAAGGATTTGGTCAAGCGGGTTTAAGTCTGAGGCCAACACAATAGCCTACAATATATAAGATAACCGCGGTAGAAATTTGGGGTAGATACCACTGCCACGTCTAAATGTTAAAAAAGCTAAACAATGCTCTAGGAGGTACAGATAAAAAGTTAAGAGTTAACCCTTCCAGCACTCCATGTAAAATGGTGTGTACTGGATATGTGTTTAAATGATACTTAGTAAAGTTAATGGTAACTTTACTCTTTTCTGGGGGACAGTAGTCACCTTAGAAAATGGAGTCAGTGGGAAGTCTGAATGACAACCCTGTGCCACTTCACAGAAGGTGCTGTGTGACACACACAACAAAGGGTGCTAATGAAGTGGTGTACTCCAGAGCTCACAATCTTAAAACAGGTAAAAACACATAACAAAATACAAGTAAGAGTGGGGGGAAAGCTCACACTCTTAACAAATGGAAAGAAACAACTCCAGAGATCCAGCAAAGCTGCTGAGGGACTCACTAGGTAAGGGAAATTAGCCATAGAATGAGAATTCTCCCTAACACCCTGTTCCTCAGGCTGAGAGCCGGTAGGCGTTTCGCCCTCAGCAGATCTGCCAGTAGAACTGCATATAGGCGCCCCTTCAGCCATGTTGCCGGTACTAGAGCATGGCTCCTCGGGTGAAGACCCGGTAAAAGAACCTTCTGGTCCCTCAGCACTGTCCCGGGAGGATCTACTGACCTCCTCGGCCTGCTGGCCGGTAGCCGATTTACCCTCGGTACTCGCGCTGGTATGAGAACCTGAGTGGTTCCTCCCCTGGAAGAGTCTCCCTTGCGAGGTGCGCTGGAAAAGAGTGGCACATACCTTGGGCCTGGATCGATGGTTGACGAAATCCTTTTAGTCCTCTGGAGGCCCTCTCTGGAAGAGCTCCCTCCACCTGGCTAGTCTGTTCTTCAGACATCACGAGGAAAGCGCTTTGCACGTGGTACAAGCTTGCCAGCCGTGGTCTGGCCCAAGGCAACATAGGCAACATAGGCAGAGGGCATCGAGGTCTGAAGTTGGAAAGAGCGTGACGCCTGAGGAAGGAGTAACTGTGATCAAAATAAAAAAGAGACGAGAAATATGCGCGCGTGGAATTACATGACCGAAGCTAAACCTAGGAGCGCTGGTGAATTCGGCCCATTCCTGTCGACACTGAAAAGGGGACTGAGGTATGGCGCCGGAGGGCGGGTTCAGGGCAGCGCATGTTCCGAGGGACGCACCCCTTGCGCCTCTAAATTTAAAGGGGAAGAAGGTTTTTTTCTGGTGAAAAAAGGTTCAGTTTCCTGTACCTTGCAAGGGAGGAAAGGGGATGTGATGTAAGAGTACGAGAAGGATTGCTCTGTGACAGTGCACTGAAGGTGCTGTGTCTCACCAAACAAAAAGTAGATGCCTATGGAGTTTGTCAAACTCAAAAAACAGAGGAAACACAATCTAAGTCAGGTCAAAACACATGGAGTGAGAAAAAGGTCTCAATCACTCTAGGGTTAAAATTGAAAGTCCTAAAGTCTAGCAAAAGAGTTGGGAGTCTCTAAGATTGAAGAGAATTAGCACAGAAATGCTCCCAAACACGCATTTTTGTGTCCCCAATTTGCTTAGTGCATTCTAAAATAGTTGGGGTGTGTGTGTCAATAGCCCCTCCAGAAAGTATACTCTAAACTGAGTTCTAAAGTAAGGTTACAAGGAATAGTTTTAACTGTTTGTGATTTCATAACGGTTTTGCTGCATGACTGACAGGGACTACTACCCTTGAAATACTGATTGTATTCATGAAGTATACATAACCTAGTTTTACTCCAAGAATAGCCGATTGCATTCTGAATGTGCAATAGGTTTGACTTACCTTGACTACTGATTGTATTCTTAATATGGGTATACTTTTGGTTGCATCCCTTAAGTAATGAATTCTTTTTTATAATGGTTTTTATATTTGATGGCACTTTTCCCAGGATTCATCTTGGCCTACTAGTATTTAAATAAACCATTTTTTTTTTTACAATAGATAGTGCTTCAGTGTGCTTCAGTGTTTATTTGGACCATATGTTTGCTGCAATTACTTTGTAATGATTCTACAGCCCTCTCGCCCTCCTAAGTGAGCTCTGGCTGCGCTGTCTACACTACCAAATACTCAGATGGTACAGCCTTATACAAGAGTGGCGTTTTGTATTGTCTCAGTTGTATGGCTTTACCAAGCCCTCAGTTGGGCTTCAGAAAAACTGTCCTAACACCACATGACGGGGAAGGAGAATTCCAGCGACTGCCACTGTACACAGACTACTGTAGGAGTCCTTCCATTCACGGTTGAAGAGGTTTCCCTAGGACAGTATCCTTTGAGACTGGGAGGCTGGAATTCAGAGGAAGGTCACTTGTACCACAAGCTGGCGAGTACCAAAGTTCCAGGTGCAACCGCAGCACAGTGATGCTTCTGGCGAGGTAGCCCACAATAGAGCTGGTTAGTCCATGTGGTGGTCCAGGGACACTTCCGTTTGCTCAGCATGGCTGGATCCTCAAAATGGCATCCAGACTAGTTGGTCCCAGTAGTCAAAGGGCGGAAGCACTGCTCAGGGTATTCAGAGATAAGGTAGTCCAAAACAGCCAGATGCAGGAAGGTATGCCAGATGCAGGATGGAACGCCACAAGTCTCTTGAGCTTATTCAGATCTTCAGTCGGCTATTCGTCTACAAGGGATTCTTGGCTCCAATGCGGATCTGAAGAATAGCTTCAGCAGTGTTCTTCTTAGCCAAAATCCAGCCTGGAAGCAAGTCCAAGAACACCAATGGTAAGGATCTGCACCAAACAGCCAGTAGTTGTCCAATCAAGGACAACTATCTGTTTCATTTATGCCCCACACCTAGAGTCTCTGGCTCCACACATGTGGAATAAGACTTCACAGTCCCGCCCCTTTCCTGGGCCACACACACAAAATTAAGCACTAGCCCACGAAAGCAGCAGCTTTCGAGGGCAAGTGCATGACCTTCCATGGGATTTCCTGACCTGGTAAGGCAGGAAGAAAGCCAAACTACAAAATGGCGTAAGAAAAAGTGGAAGTCTCATGGCACAACCTTTTTAGGGCACTAGCCACATTTAAAAGCCTTCAGCAGAAAAAACAAAAACATTGAAAAAAATATTTCTGCTGTCAACAGCCTAAAATCCCAAGTGTAAAATGCTTGGGTGATACCAAAGTATCCTCATTGCACTATAACGTGCTGTATGCAATGCAAAAAACGAATTAAAAAGCGAAACCGTTTCCCAGTACTGATAGTCAGAAGGCGTAATACTTTCCCCATAACAAATTAGCAGAAGGCAAGGCATGTTGATGGCTTCACTCCCCTTCACAAAGTCAGGGCAGGATCAAAAAAGCAAGAATAACGTGGTTCCATAGAAAACTATGAAGGGAAAGTGGCAAACGGAAAACCTTTCCAAACATCTCCAACAGTGCTCGTTCCTGCCCTCTACAGCTCTTCAATATGGCAAATGTGGTCTTCTCTTTCCAAGCCACAACATTTCTCATCTATATAGTGATCTTTTGTCAACTTGATTACTGTTCTGCTCTTTCAATCAGCCTCCCTGCCTACTGTCTTGCTCCTCTACATTAGATGTTCAACTGTTCTATTCACACTCTGTATTGCTCAGCTCGCACATCCATCTCTATCTCTTTGTTCCATATCCTGGCTCTCATTTCAATCTCAACTTACTTTTTAATTATTGTGCATCATCTTTAAATGCTTGCATGGTCTTGGCCCCCAAACACCCCATTATCTTTCCTCTTGTTTCTATGTTACTGCTTGTTAACTAATGTCTCTTCCTTGCAACAGTCCCAAAGCCTCCTTATGCACCTTAGAATTGTATGCTCCTTCTCCTTACCGGCCCCTCTGCACTGAAACACCTTATCTCTAGCAGTCCACCCTTAACCCGCTCTTTGAAATCTAAAGAGTCCTCATAAGGATATCACATGATTTATCTCATATTATTGTACTTTCTGTAAAGAGCTTTGGCAATAGCACTTTCTAAATTCAATAAATACATAACATGGTGAAAATAATTGTATTTAGGTGAGTTTGTTAAGTTACAACTAATATCTGACAATCATTAAGTTAACAAATGAACTATACATTGGCAACAGTAAAATGTTACATGCTAGTAAAAATTGAATACACTGTGGCTCACTACATATTAGGCACAATTTTATTAACATTGAAAATCAATTTAAAAAATATGCATTAATGTAATTAAGTAACTTTGCATTGCTTACAGTTTTGGGTTGACAACACCGCTAGAACACTGGAATCCCAAACGTCCCTCTCCTTTTATGCCAGTAAAAGTGGACAAGCTATTAACTCACCGTGTGCAGAATTGGTTTATTCTTGGCCAAGGTGATTATTCCAAGCCAGTGACCCAGATTTTTCAACAATGATCGATCTGAGAAGTTTGCAGCAGCTTTGTCAGACGTAAGAAGAACCTTCAGAAAAATGGAAACATAACTTTAAGAAGGGGGATTAAAACAAAGATGATATTTCTTGAAGAGGTGACCAGCAAAACCGACCACATCAATTGAGTGTATTAGAGCAATCAGTGACACAGTCTAGAGGCATATTGGCATGAAGACAATGAAACACTTTAGGGCCTACCAGAATTGTCCTGGCATCACAATGGCAAACCTAGGACTGCTTTAAGATGATCCATAAGAAAGGGCTACCTTAGGATACACCAAGATTACAGATTGCTCATCTTGAAGATATCTTAGTTACTTACCTGTAACCATTTCTCCAGCATTGGTTTTCATTCATAGATTCACATGCTTGAATATTCCGTTGTCAAATTGGGAATCCTGAGTAATTTAAAAATAAATCTATATGACATGCATTACTTACCGTAAAAGCATTTCTGATGGTTGTATCTGCTTAGATTCACATGCTGTGCATAGCCCGACATCCAATGGTAACTGCAGAGTATTTCATCTGGTCTTTCGAGAATCGAAAGGGGACGTCGACATGGGCGTGCCTGTAACACTATCCCTACGTGACGTGTAGTGTACCCAAGATCCCTCATGCATCGAGGTCCTTCCTATTGTATTTTTTTCTGCCAAGAGGGAGCATTATGACTATCGTGAGTGAGTACAGAAAAGAGAGAAAGTGGTAAAAAGTCTGTTCCTTCCATCCGAGCGGGGAGGAAGGGTGGGCGCATGTGAATCTAAGAAGATACCATCAGAAATGTTTTTACGGTAAGTAACGCATGTCTTCTGAGGTTTGTCAATCTGCTTAGAATCACATGCTGTGCATAGACTAGCGAGC
The DNA here is from genome assembly GCF_040938575.1 of Ambystoma mexicanum. Taxonomy (NCBI): domain Eukaryota; kingdom Metazoa; phylum Chordata; class Amphibia; order Caudata; family Ambystomatidae; genus Ambystoma; species Ambystoma mexicanum. Next base: position 992,508,398 of record NC_090921.1, read on the forward strand.
AGTACCCGGAGTTGGAGGTGGGTTGTGAGAAGGAACAGTAGTGAAAAGATGTCTTAGTACTGCCTGTCCCACCTGAGAATCAAATCTAGAATGAGTATCAAGGCAATAGTGTTTTGTAAAGGTGTGTATAGCATTCCAGGTTGCCGCTTTGCAAATGGACTCAAGGGGAACATTTGCTATGAATGCTATGGACGCCCCAGTTCCTCAAGTGGAATGTGCTCTAGGCTTGAAGGGCAGTTCTCTCTTAGCAAGATAGCAGCAGAGTGTAATGCAATTGACAATCCATTTAGAAATAGTGGATTTGGAGACTGCATCTCCTTTTCCTGTGGCCACAGAGACGAAAAGCAGATTAGTCTTCCTTAGTGGATTAGTTCTTTCCATATAGAACATGATGGCTCTGCGTACATCCAGTGTGTGCAGGGTTCTTTCCCCATGCTTGAGGGATTTTGAAAGAACGTTGGTAGCTCTATTGACTGGTTCACATGGAACTTGGAAATGATTTTAGACGCAAATCTAGGGTGAGTGCGCAAAACCACCTCGTCTTTGTGAACTGTTACAGAAGGATCTGGAATAGAGAGCGCATGCAGTTCACTTACCCTTCTAATGGAGGTGATTGCTATTAAAAAAGCAGTCTTGAGGGTTAAGTTCTTAAGACTTGCTTTTGTTTGTCTATGATTCATAATATGAACCTTTACAAAATTATTTTAAAAACAATTATTCAAAATAGTACAATTCATACATTTACATTTAACATTTCTTTAAAAGTCAGAATAAAAGAATTAAATCATGGCATCATTACATTGCATAAGTTAGTAATTAATTTTCAATATGTTTTAGAAACTATACAAGGGCATACATCGCAAGCCTAATTACCATACATCAATCTTGCCCAAAAAGCTTCAAGACAGCCTACAAATTCAATGTTAAAGAATTTGATAAACAAATTAGTTCTCTTGGATTCAAAATAAGGTCAATAAAAAATTAAGTGTTTCAGCATTTCTACAGGCTCATCAGAAGGATAAAAACGACATTTTAAATTGATCATTTCGCCTTATTCCAGCACCCAGATCTTTCCTTTGTATAAAATCGATTAAATTTAAACCTCATGTAGTAATTTCTGGTATGATTACAAGGGAACGACTCAATGTATTTGTATCGAGGAATTTGTTTTTTGGTAAAACGTGCATATTCCTTATATGTTTTATAGGTACATGATTCAGAAAGGGTTTTACACCAATCGTACTGGTAAACTTTCATCTTTGCATAGCCAGGTCTTAAACATATATCATCTTTTGTAAGGTTAACCTAAGCTAACATTGACTGCATTGCTCGTTGATTTAAGTTACGTAACACATTTTTCATAGACAGATTAATTTGCAAGTCCACATATAAACAATTAGTTGGCGGACAACACATTTTGTTATAGTTACTCAATTGTATCCAATTCCTTCTAGATGACAATGCAATTAGACCCAATTCCTGTCTGATTAAACAATTAGGCAGTGCAACAGGTAAGTGCATTACAGATTTCAACAGCTTGCCTTGTAGACTATCCAGGAACATATTCAAATCTAATAAGCAGACATCAAGGGTGTACAAAAGCACACTTTCGACTTTGAGAGTGAAAAAAATCTATGAGAGGAACCAGCGAACATTTGCAATATTTAGCAAAAATTATTTTGAGCTGAGAAAGTAATTATCGGGCTTTAAGATTTAATAAATCAGCCCAAGATGTAATCAAATTATTTCTGCATAGATGGTAGCCACGGTATATTGACTCTGAAATAAGAGGAATCTATGGATCTAATATTTGCCAATGATAGCCTTATTTTTGTTGGTTAAGCCAAATCTCATTATCGCTGTTTTAATAGGATTTGGCCTTATGAGCTTTTGCAAAGCCTTGAAATAAATCTAATTTAGTTTGTAGTCCTGCTGGTGTTGGGCCAAAGATGATATTGTCTGCAAAGGCATGCCATTGCAGCAGTAGAAAACCCAATTTAGTCGAAAATAGATTTTTATCACTCCAAACTTCATCCATGTCTGCAATGAATAGATTGAAAAGAGTGGCTGCAAGGTTACAGCCCTGCTTCAATCCAAGGAAAGTCTTAATAGGATCTGTCGTTAATCCATCAGGTGAAAATCTCACCCTATAAAATGTGTCTGTGTGCAGCTTTATAAAGCAGTAAATCAGTTCAGGTGGAATCCTAACCTTACCATTTTAGACCAAAGAAGATTTCGTACTACACAACCAAAAGCTTCAGACATGTCCATTAACGCAATATAGACAGGATTCACATTTTTTAAATTTCGCACCGCCATCACATGGGCCATGATGGTGGCATTGAGGGAAATACCCATCATTTTCCTAAATCCAGTTTGGAATTTTGAACAAAAAACATATTTCTCAATATAAGATTCCAGTTTGTGTAGAAGCAAGATTGAAAATATTTTTGCTTCTGTGTTTAACACAATGGGCCAATAATTTTGAGGTAAAGAAGGGTCACCCTTATTAAAGATGGGGATAATGTTGGAAGTTGTCCACGACTTCGGTACAAATCTATTATTGACTACCATGTCAAATTTAGACTTGAGAATTGTTGACCATAGAATTGGGTCAGATTTAAATACACAAGGCTGGTCCTGAGGATTTGGAAAAGGATAATTTGCCAATTGCCCATATTATAATATTAGTGGTCCATTGGTATCGCCCACCCTTGGGATAAAATGCTGACGGAATTGATATATTCGAGAATTCTTTGGGGTGTGAAAACTTCTTCGCAATTTATTCATTCCATGTCTTCTCAGAAATACAATTAGACAATGGAGCAATCTTTTGATGATTAGAGCTTTTTATCATTTGCCAAATCACCCTTGTGTCGTGTTTGCAAATTGTCTTGACCAAAGCGCCGTTAACCTGATTATGGTTCAAAATACGCACATGTCTCAACTTGTGTTTGTATTGGAATATCACCCGTTTACGCAAAAAATGATAATTGTGTGTATAATTCATGGTTTCCCAATCTCCTCAACTCTCTATTCTTTTCTCTTTTTAGCCTCTTACAAGAGGAATCAAAATAATGAAGATAGGGAGCTGTTTTGTTGGCATATTTAGAACTAAAGTATAATAGAACTTTATTACTTTTGTGTACATGGTCTCCATGATAGAAATCGACCCAAGTAAATTCATATTGCTCTTTTTAATTTGTACAGCGACACATTCAACAAATTGTCAGAGGCCAGGATTCCATCTCAGAGATATGGAGTCACGATGGAGTTCCGGAAGGACCAATGAGTGGTCAATAACCAGCAGGGAGCAATCAATTTTTAGACAGATCGTTAGTTGCGCATGATCTCCATATATAAATGGCACTAAATAAAATTGGGCTTGCTATAGAAGACATGGTGTGTGATACACAGTCAATCATGGAGTCATTCGTACCACTACTCCAAGTAAATTGGGGGTGGTATTCTCCACAATTTCAATATCCCAGTCTTGGAAGTATGATTTCCAGATTGCGCCTCTCATTTTAACTGAAGATGGGCTATTGGTCAGATAGATAGAGACAAAGGACTTGCATTCAGAGTTGAAATCTCCCCCAATAATTATTTTGCAGGAACCAATTAAATGAAGAGAGGTTTCCAGACAGTTATCCAAGTCATTTAACATGGTCTCAATAACAGTAGTAGCAGGGTTCCAATATAAACTTATTAGTAAGATCGATTAATAATTCCTATTATTCAATGTCAACCAAACACCCAAAAGATGATTTCCAAACAAGTTGATATTTGGATCTAATGTTATTTATCGCTATTGCAAGTGCACCAGAAGGGCGACTGCAATTAAGTCTACTGGCCACAGAATAATAAGTAGTATAAGCTGTGAGCAAAAGATTATCCATTTTCATCGCTTCTTGCAACAAAAAGATGTTGGGATAGTCAAGAGTACCTAGGGTATTAAACCATTTAAGTAAATTGTGGAACCCACATGAGTTCCATGAGGTGATCTTCAGTTCATTACTTAATGGCTGTGCTCGATCTACATCAGTTGTAGAGTTCAGTATCAATCTCAACATGGGTTTCTAGCCAGGACAAGTCTGTTTTTGCCAGCTGAATTCAGCAAGCCAGCAATTGATGAATTTGTGTCGTTGGCACTATTAAGGTTTTGGGTCACCCCTCCCCCCCCTTAGGAATTACGACTGGCTTGAGATATATGAATTCTTGAGCAGCATTTTCATTTGCAAAACTGAATAAGGAAAGCCCTTGTTCTTTAATCTCACTGTGACCAAATAAATTTCAATATTGCTTCAGAAGGAAGATAGCATATCATACGGTGATTATTCCATCTTGCCAAGGAAACTCTTGTTAGATCCTCTGACCCGATTATCCTTAATTGTGGAATTCGGGATAACAATGCAAGAAAGTATGAACGATTAATACGGGCTGATCCAAGGGCTTCTGAGCTGCCTTCAAGGCCAATAATGAAATCCCCTTTAGATACGGTTTTGACTTTCGAAGGAATGGTTGTATCTGCATTACCCAAAGGGGGCAAAAAGATCTGTGACTTGGGGAGGCCTATCTCAGGTATCCAAGAAGTATTGTCTGCTGATGCTGGTAGTAGGATTGGATATTTTGCTGCATGTGTATTAACTGCTTCTAAAAGAGGCACTCCCATCTGTACAACCTTTAGGTTTAAGATTTCAAGGGGAGTAGCGCTCATCATTTAATTCAACATTCATACATTCCTTAGATACCCAAGAGCCGTGCCTTTGTACGATGTCATCTTTTTTATTGTTAGATGGAATCACTCCTCCAAAGGGCATGAACTCGAAGATCTATGTTAGGTAAGGTGTGCACTTTACTCGCCCGTTAATAGTAACATTCCTATTAGTAAAAGGAGCTGGAACATTGACATTGGATACCCCTGTAATACATACTTCAGAATAGGATTTCCTTTTTCCTGTAATTTGTGGTAGTATGGGTGGAAGAATGCATGCTTCAAGTTTTTCCTCTTCTGCACGTGAATGTACAGCAGTAGTGCAACTCCTACCACTTACCGGAAAGTATGCATATATGTTTTTTTTTTAGTTTTCTTGTCAAATTAAGGTGGAATATCGTTAGGTTGGATACATTCATTTGCTCCTTTGGGCTTTTTATTAACGAGAGTACCAACTAAGCAGGATGATTTAATTTTAGCAGGACTGATTTATTTTCTTGTCAGAGATACGTGGAGGCGGTCGGGTCAACTGTTGTGTTCGAGAGGGTGTCGCCATCCCAGTATTCGTTACAAGAGGTAATAGTGCTGCTTGGCTCTCTTGATAATTGAGCCACGTCTATGGGATCCTTTGAGTTTCCACTTAGCATAGCAGATTTAGGCACTGTAATTATTTTAGCCTTACACTCCCCGTGACAATTTATTGTCAATTTAAATGGAATTAGAGCAAAGTCTAGCCTCTTTATAGCTTTTAGCAGTTCATTTAAGGGCTTGCAAGTGCATTTCTTTGGAGCCGCTGTTAGGCAGAATTATATGCAGTACCCTACAATTAAGACTACAAGTGACAGTACACTTTCACCTTTGGTACAAGCCTGTACTACACAGTTAAAGTGGTAGCAATAGCAGAGCATGAGCAGTATCAAATAGTTACACAAAGGACAATAATTACTATGATTCAGGCAAACAATGACTCAAGGTTTTCAAGTAAAAGAATATACATTTATTTCACTCTTCAGCTGTATAACATTACACTATTCTAAGCAGTCTAAAAATCACTATATTAATACATCACACCACACCACTTCCCTTAAATTCCAGACAAGTTAAGCTCACAAAATTAAGTGGGAGCAAAATGGCACTCCAGCAATTTAAAAGGGAGCGAAAGACAAAAGTTAACAGAAATGGATCCACACCAACAGGTAAGTACTCCAATTAAGCGAACAAGAGAGACTACAATGATAAAATCAGATAGAAAATGCCTAGGGCCAAATTCAATGGTGCAAAAGTCTTTTGCTCAAGATAATACAGTTCAGGGTAGTTTTCAGTAAAGTTAGTGGCAAGGTTTCCGGATGAGGTTGGTTGGTCGAAAAGTTAGTTCAAAGAAGAGAAGGAAAAGCCCTCGGACTGGAGAAAGATTTCAAACACTTTCACTGCGGCTGAACGAAACGCACAACCGTATTTGCACAGTACCTTAAAATGGAGAGGGGATGTAGCTGAGGCAGACGTTCCTGGTAGTTCCTGCAGGCGTGCGGTTCCTGAAGCGAATGTCGGACTGATCAGAATTAGGAAGACTGGAGGGTCCTGCACTATCCAGGGAAGAAACCAGCAGAAGCGCCAAACAACAAATAAAAGGTTCACTCCTTAAAACCCAAGCAGGGTCGGACCTTCCTGGCTATCCGACCCACTGTAGCTCTGTACAGCGAATTCAACCAGAGGAGGAGTCCTGGCTTGCAGTTTGGGTGAACTGGTTGGTCCCACCAGCTCAAGGGAAGAAGTAACCAGGAGGATCTTCTCTGTCAGATTCCGGCGATTCGGACCTGCAGCAGGGCTTCACTGGGCGGTTCAGTCGTGGTAGGGGTCCTCTTCCAGTTCCTCATTGGTTCTTTCGTTCCAGTGGCGACTCTGCTCTTCCAGTCCCAGAGACCTGCTTTTTATCCAGTTTTCCCCCATTCATACAGCCTGGCTGTCAATCACACAGCAGGGTGGCTGGCCTGGCAAGGCCAGTCCCCTTAGCCAATCAGACAAGAGCGTGACTGGGTTACCAAGGGAACCCATGGCAGGGGTCCTAAAACCCCTCTCTCACATTCTGCCTACCTTGACTTTTAGGCGCCTTAAGGCGGACTTATGTGCAGAAGCCCGCGAAAAACCGATTAACAAAGGGACCAAACCTGGTTTGGCGTGCAGAGTAAAACACGTGAAAGATTAACAAAAAGAAATGGCTAATAAACCCGGCTGAAGCCAAAATAAAATTTATTTGGTCAAGCGGGTTTATGTTTGAGGCTAATAGCCTAAAACATTACCAAGTTTATATAAGATAATCGCAGTAGAAAAGTTGGGTAGATACCACTGCCACCAGCCAAGCCTTAATGTAAAGGGAGTGAAACAATGCCCCAAGAGACATACAAAAAGGGATAAGAATGAACCCTTTCCAATACTCCACGGAAGATTAGGTGTACGGGTCTGTGGTTTAAAGCGACTAAGGTAAAGTTATTGGCAACTTTACCCTTTTCTGGGGGACTGTAGTCAGCCCCAGAAAATTGAGTCGGTGGAAAGTTTAAAAGACAACCCTGTGTCACTGCACTGAAGGTGCTGTGTAAGACACATGAAAAATATGGTGCCCTGGAGTAGGTGAGACTCCAGTGCCCAAGATCATACAAAACACACATAGCAAAACACCTGTAAGAGTGGGGGGAAAAAAGGCTCACACTCTTACCAGGTGAAAAAAATGAATCCTAGAAATCCAGCAAAGCTTCTGAGGGACTCAATAGGTAAGGGAAATCAACCATTTATGAGAATTCTCCATAACAGCGGCGAGAAATGAAACCTGTGCTCTCCTGAATGCTAATGCAGGGATTCACTTATTCAATTTGTTCCACTGCCTTCAAGAGCACCCATGGACTATCCAGAGATTCCTGTTGAGTGGTCTTATTTAGTAATGTAATCGAACATTTTAGATCGTCAATGGAATACTTTAATTCCTTTATTGATGCTTCAGAATGGCATACATAAGGATTTACAGCAGTGTTCAAATAGCTTAGAAAATTGGATATAGGTAGGGAATTAACGGAAGGGGATATGTCTGATTATATCTCAGTGCCTTTATCAACATTCAGAAACCCAGGATTCTTATTGGGACATTGGAGGGTTTTACTTTTGGTGTCGTAATGGATTCCCAAGCCAGTATAAAGCTCTCAATGCGATCAATTTTGGAAGAGATTTGTCGCATAAAACATTTTATTTCATGCAGTTCTAAATGCAATAAATCATGTCCCTTATCTAACAAGTCTAGGATTTTTATTATCACCGGAAAAGTGAGGGGATACCTCCCTTCGTTGTTATCTGAGGAGTGGTCCCTATTAAGGGAATCGTGTAGGGAATAATTCATTTTAAATTGGTTTAGCTCAGGAGAACATTGTAATGGAGCAGGTATGATTCCTTTGTTAATATCGACATCAGGGGGGGTATTAAGTCTTGCTAAAGATGATGCGGAATGTTGAAAGATTTAAGTGGAATTCCTTCTCATGGGTCCTTACCACTAAGGGAGTGAGCATGCTTATGGAGCGGCAAACTTGGCGATCGAAGTCAGCCATAGATTCTAGCTCAAATTTCAGTGATTCCTTGTCAATAGAATTTATAGTAAGTGATTTCGAACAAGGTTTTTTTTCCTGTAGCTCGTTTCGAATCCTCAGAAGATACAAACTCGTCCTTCTGTGGAGAGACGCTGTCGCCTGACACAGCTATCGATCTGCATGACGAGAAGTGTACCTGCACTGAATGAGCAGAAGAGTCCACAGCGCAGCGTTTGAGGGGGGGGTTCTGTAACGGAACTTCAGATGTAAACGGGATCGTTATGAGAAAACCTATTGGTATACACCGTTAAATCAGTTTCAATGCTGGTAATGGTAAGTGGCGTTGAATCAATGCAGCGACCGCTGCGCAGGCAGCTTGCCATAATAAAGGAGATAACCGTGTCAAAGTGTTGGTATACTATCAGACCAAAACTCGAGCTTCCACCTGCTCGAAGCTAATAAAATATCGCTTACCAGAGAAGCCCTAGTCGGGAAACTTGACACAAAATTTATTTCCAGTACATTTTTGTTGACCTCAGTTACTTCACGCACCAAAAAGTACCCATTAGAAGCACGATAAAGGCTCAAAATGTTATCGTGCTGGGCTGAGTCTGAGGCCAACGAGTCAGCGAACACCAAACAGCACAGACTTGAGCACGGGCTTGATGCGCGCGGCCCATGCTTTTAGTAGACTTATGGGTAAATAGGGCGTGGCCTCCAATTAAGGTGAAATTGTCCTTTTTGGAAAGTTCCCAACGAAGACCTGGCGTGTTGAGCAGAATAACAGTCCAGCAAACAGCACAGACTTTAAGCACAGGCTTTGTGCATAAGCTCGAAAGGAGCTCCCATAAGCTTAGTTAACACCACATTTAGGTCCCATCCGGGAGCCGGGTTAGAAATGGGAGGGTGAATTCTTTTTACCCCTTCCATGAAAGCCTTAATCACTGGTGATGTTGTATATGCTGAAAGTGCCGCTAGGTGCACCTTTATTGATTTGAAGTCTAGGCCTGAATAAAGTAGGTGAGTTAGGTATAGGACAATGAGTGGGAGAGCAGTCAATTGGGTTGCTGCTCTTCGAGTTACACCAGATGACAAACTGTGTTTGGAAGCATAGAGAAATTTCCCTGAACTTTGTTATCCATAGTCCGTTCCCCTTGGATCGGTTCTGGGGGTATCTGGAGGTGCAATCTTGGCATTGGCCGTTTTCCAGGGTCGCGAACAGATAGATCTCTGGAAAACCCCATTGTGTGAAAACGTTGGCGACGAGGTCTGTATAATCGCCATTTGTACTACCTGGGCAACGGAAAGTCTGTGCTGAGTATGTCTGCCAGAAGATGGAGTTCCCCTGAAACATGTTGTGATAACAGGAACATGTGTTTGAGAGCCCACTTCCAAATGTTCTGAGACAGTTTGGACAGCCCTGGAGAAGGAGTGCCTCCCTGTTTCTTCAGATAGTACATGGCCGTGGTGCTGTCTGAGGATTAGGATAGTCTTTCCCTGTAGTTGTGTTTCGAACGCTTTCAGTGCTTTGAACACTGCCAGCAGTTCCAGCAGGTTTATGTGGTTGGACGCTATGTCTGGCGACCAAACTCCGCTTGTGGTCTGCTGGAGCAGGTGGGCTCCCCACCCTAAAAAGGAGGCATCTGTAGTTCGAGTGGCTTCCACCGCGGGGGTGGTGAAGGATTTTCCTTTCAAGAGGTTTTCCCTCAACCACCACCGCAGCGAGAGAACTAGGGCCAGCAAGACCACTACTAAATCGTCCCACTGTCCGTTGGCCTGACACCACTAGTTGCTTAGCCACTCTTGCATTGGGCACATGCACAGGCGCGAATGAGGAACTAAGTAGATACAGGACGCCATCATTCCTAGCATATGCATAGCCTCGCATACTGTTACCTCTCGACTGGCTACATAGTGAAGGATTTGAAATAACATGTTTTGAACCCTCTCGGAGGGGAAGATGAGGCTGTCTTTTTTTTTTATTAGAGCCCCTAGGAATTGTTTGACTTCACTGGGGTCTAAGCTGCATCTTTTCTTGTTGATAGAGAAAGCCAGGCTGAATAAAAGATCCATCATCTTTTGGGTATTTGACAGACATGTTAGGCAGAATCCTGTGCAGTTCCCTTAGGGAGCACTACAGAAGATTAAGACTACAGGTATGAGAAATAAATCCCATTTGCTATCAGTCTGTACCACAAAGATTTAGTTGGTAGCTGCGGCTAAGCAGTCAGACTTATCTCAAGAGGGAGATGAGCAGTATTCAGGGTTTATACAATAGGGCTACAGTACTATGGCACAAGGAAACACTGACCAAAGCTTTGTATTAAAATGTATATATTTATTTTACACACTTCTAGTTAAACACATTAATCACAGTTAATAAAGCAAGTTAAAATCAACCACGAAAAGTATACACATCTCCCTAGTTCAATTGTAGACAAGTTTGAGCAAGATTGAAAACTGAGCACAACGGCACAGTGAAAACCAAACACAAATGGCACTCTAGCAATTTCTCACAAGGGAGGGAAATCACAAGTTATACAGAAATATATTCTTACGCACCCTAGCAACACTTCCCATACGTTTGTGAACAGGTTTAAGCAAGGCAGTACTTTAGCATAGAGAATACTTAACTGAAAACCGAGCAAAACGGCACTTCACAAGTTTTAAAAGTGGGAAGGAAAAGGTGGTTATAAGAAGTAGGTGCATCAACGCAGTTCTAGTTGAGAAGCAATCTAGAGAAGGCAGTTCTAACAAATTTAGCCAGAGTCAATAGGCCTGCGCCAGAGTCAGTGGTACAGGGCAAAGGGCCCAGGAGCAAAATGTTCTTGTAGCTGCAGTCAAGTCTCTGGTTAACGATTCGAAAAGGTGGATGCAGAAGGTGAAAGACAGTGTTTAGAAGATAGGGGCGGCCAACCCAACAGGTAGGTAAAAGATTTAAAACACTAAGCACTACCACGCAAAAAGGGCGGCCTGGCGGAACAAAGTACCTTAATATGAAGAAGTGGCTCCTGTGGTGGCAGTTGTTCCTGAAGTTCGGGTGATCCAGCAGAGGAAGAGGGACTCTCGTCGTGGAGGAAGGTCGAGTTACTGCACTACTCAGGGATGAAACCAGCCGTGGTGCTGCCCGACGAATAAACTGTACGCTCCTTTAAATCGCTGTCCGGGTGGAAGGGTGCGTGGCTAGCCGGTCTCAGAGTACAGGGTACTGGCGAATCGACCAAGGCAGGTCCAGGAAGGTGATTGGCAAACTGGTTGGCCCCACCAGCTCAAGGGAAGAAGGCTCCTGAAGATGAAGATCTTCTCTCGTCGTGTGGAGAAAAGTGGTGAGACGCTGCAGCAGGGCTTCACCTGTGGTTCAGTCGTTGTAGATGTCTTTGGCTTCCCTCCTCTTCAGCTTCTTAGTTCCAGTGGCGACGTCTTGCTCTTCCAGTCCTCAGGACCCTGCTTTTATGCAAAATGATCCCCATACATACAGCCTAGCTGTCACTCACACAGTGGAATGGTCATCTTGGCGGGAGACCCTCCAGCCTATCAGGACAGAGTGCGACATTGGTTGCTGAGGCAACCCTGTCCAGGGGTTCTACTCCCCCTCCCACACAATGGACCCACCCCTGGCTCGGTGGCGCTGAAAGGAGGTCTTCTTGGCAGAAGCCCGCCAAAAGGACGAACAAAGAATCCCCCGACCTGGGTTAGGAGTTTAGAGAAAGACACAAGAAAGAAATTATATTGAAGTTCTGGCAAATAAAACCTACCGGAGTAAAGCTAATATTAAAATACACCAGCGGTATGTTAGAGGCTGTCAGAAAATGTGGTAGCCGCGAACAATGGGAAAATCCCATGGGGAATTATTTGCAGTCGAATATTTACGGTAGTAACCACTGCCACCAGCCAGAAACCTTTGAGAGGGGGACTGTACGGTACCCTCTCGAAAATGAACACCAGGGAAAAACTATTAACCCTACCCAGTACCTCCATAGTAAGATGGGTTGTACTGATTTGTGTCATAAAAATGGACTAGTAAAGTCAATGGGGACTTTACAAGCCCTGGGAGGCAGTAGTCAGTCCCAGGGTATGGAGTCTATGTTTGGGTGTCACTATGACACCCCTGTGTCACTGCACTGAGGATGCTGTGTAACATGTGTAAAAAGATGGTTCCTATGAGGGTAAGATAAACCTCAGACATTAAACACAAAAAATAGCCTAGAACACACGTAGCAAATATTCCTAAGAGTGGGAAAGAGAGTCACACTCTTAGCAGGAGAAAAAAACAAACCCTCCAAATCCAGCAAAGCTGCTGCGGGACTCTATAGGTAAGGGAAATTAGCCATAGTATGAGAATTCTCCCTAACAGCGCTGAAAGAAGGGCTTCATGGCAGAAGCCGCCAAAAGGAGATCTCCCTAACAAATGATTCGTATGAGTCCCCCGTTATGAGCCAGTCGTTGAGGTAAGGATAAACTGGAATGCATTGCCTGCGCAGGTGTGCTGCCGCTACTGCTAGTACCTTCGTAAATACCCTTGGTGCAGATGCTGTGCCGAAGGGTAGTACCTTGAACTGATAATGTTTGTTTTCTATCATAAACCTGAGGTACTTTTTGTGCGCTGGCAACATTGAAATATAAAAGTATCTATCTTTCATACCCAGAGTTGCCATGTAATCCCCCTGTGTGAGCAGAGGAGTTACTTCCTGCAGGGTGACCATGCAAAATTTCTATGGTTTTACAAACTTGTTCGCTGGGTGCAGATCTAGAACAGGACGCATGGTTAGATCCTTTTTGGGTACAAGGAAGTACACTGAATAAATCACCTCCTTTACCTGTGATGGAGGTACGATCTCTATGGCTCCTTTTAGTTTCAGTATCTCGACTTCTTGAAGAAGTATGCAAAGATGTTCTGGCGTTAGTCTTCGTTGACGTGGAGGTCTGTATTTTGGGGATTTGTTGAACTCTACACAATAGCCATGGGCTATGGTTTTTAGCACCCACTGGTCTGTGGTTATTCCCTCCCATGCTTTCAGGAATGATGTCAGCCGGCTCCTGACTGGAGAGGCATGGGAGGGGACCCGAATCTTCGAGTCATTTGGAGCCTGAGGCAGGAGAACCTCTGGGGGTCGGGTTCCTGCCTCTTCCCTTACCACGCCGCTGTCCCCTTTGGGGGTATGGGGTATTGTAAGTACTGGTTCCCTGTGGAGAGTTCCAGTTGTTTCCTGAAGGGTATTGTTGGTGAGTGGAGCGTTGGCCACGAAAAAAACCTTCCGTTTCCAAATCCTCGCCTTGTGGAAAGTCTCCGAGTAATTTGGTCCAAACTCTTTAGGGTTTCATGTTCTTTTTTCGCAGTCTGTAAGGCCTCTATAAGAGACGCTTGCATTACAGGTTTAAACCCTGAATTCCGAAGCCACGCATGTCTTTTGCAGAGAATGTCCTGAGCTCTCAGCAGAATCCATAGTGTTTTTTTAAATACTTTGGTTAACTTGCCTACCTTCAGAGACACTGGTAAGTAGGTGGTCCGTAGAGGTTCTGGAGCCTCTTGTGGGCCTTCTTGTATTAAAGCCCATTGCGCACCTGCGTAACTGACCAATAGAGTGGTGTTATTGGCGATACGCGTGGAGTACGCTGCCGCTGTGTTAACCCTCTTACCCAGGGCATAAAGGCTTTTCCCTTCTTTGCCAAGGGGAGCCTCGCCTGTTGATAAAGGAATCCCTGCTCTTTTCTTTGTGGTACTGACTAACAAAGAATCTGCGGTGGAAGGACCCAATACATAGAGGGTCCGATGGAGAAGGGCGGAAGAGTTTTTCAATTCTTGGGTTTACACCTCTCGTAAGAGCCGTTGTAGACAAAGATGGAGCAAGGCATTTTTTATCGAATTGAGTAGAGGGATGGCTTGGCTGTTGGAGGCTTCTCTTTGAGTATATCCTCAACGAAGTTGGCTTCAGGTGCTGCCTCTTCAGTGGCAATTTTAAAGTGATCGGCTGCTTTACGTAACATTACATAAATGGTTAGTTGATCATCAATAGGAGAAGGATTTCTTGTAGGGTGTTCTGAGGAGAGTCCAAGGCCAGAATATCTGGGTCTGGGGACTGCCATGGTTGAGGGACACCCAATTCTGGGTCCTCCCCCCAGCCTTCCATGGGCTCATCTCCAATGGGCTCATTTTCCTCCTCGTTGTAGAAAGGATTCTCCTTACCTTAACTGGTAGAATGTCTTCTTCAGTAAGGTCATAATTATATATGTCCGCTTCTAAAGAGGGGTCAAAAAGCATTGGGCATTTAGATCTAGGGTTAGCAGGGCTTTCCTCCCTTGGCCTTCTTGGTGTAGGTTGTTCTGGAAGTGAAACAAACTTTTCCAGCCTTTCCATGCAGTCCTCAAACTTTTCCCTAGTCCAGACTGACTATCTACAACGGTCTAGGGGTGGAAAGGGGTCTCCCTCAGTCTTCCGTCAAAAAAGTGTCCCTAGCACTCTCTGTTCCGTCGAAAGGTCAACAAGCTCTGGTTCGGAGACCCGATAGTCATTCTCGCCATCGTCACATTCAGTGATAGCAGCCCATCGGTTTACTCTACGCTCCTTCAAAGCCTTGGGGCGCCGAGCTTACAGTGTCTGCGCTTATCCTTTCATGGGAATCTGCCGTTACAAATAGGGCAAAATCCAAATGGAGTCCTCTCCATAGCCGAGGTTACACAGAGTGACTAAGACCAACTGGGAAAGAGGGAAGAAAGGGAAAGGCATTTTCAGTTTGAAAAGAAATGTCCACCCCGACCCCACTATCCCGACCGTCTAGGCCGGCGGAAGGCTCGACCACGTGGTCGGCAATGCCGCCCGGATCACCTTCCGTCGAATCTCGCAGGTCTTCGGCAGAAACTGGAACCGCCGTCGAGACAAGGGACGGGAGGGGTGATATTAAATATATTTTATAGAATAATTCGACCAAAGGTCGTTGGACAATAGCAATGCTCTTAACGAACTCTGCATAAGGGCGACCAGTTATCTGGGTGGAAAAAATAATCTGAGGCACCTCAACGCGTGATGGATTTTGGGTACACTACAAGTCATGTAGGGATAGTGTTAAAGGCACGCCCATGTCGATGTCCCCTTTTGATTTTCGAAAGACAGGATGCAATACTCTGCGGTTACCACTGGATGTCGGACTATGCACAGCATGTGATTCTAAGCAGAATGACAATCAGAAATACATTTTTTCCATGTATAAAAGCAATAAAGATTGCCCATAATGTTTAATAAAACATGCACTTATGTAGTCCCTCCAACTCACTTTGGTCCTTTATGGCCCGAATCAATGGGGTGGCAGGGCGTAAGCTCCACCCCAGGCAACCATCTTCAGATTTTAACCGTATATTGGCTGCATAAATGACAGCCAGGCCTTGGAGCAGCCGTTTCAGAGGCTGCGAGAGTCTGCTTGTGAATCTAGGAAAGATAGCAATGCTGGAGAAATACAGTTAAAGTTAAGTTACTATGACTTCTCCGGCATTGGGTCTTTCATAGATTCACATGATTGAATAGAATACCAATCAGTAGAACCATGCCACCTACTTCACGGAAGCACACATCAGGTCAAAATTAGTACCCAAGAGAAGACTTAACACATTATGCATGTTGAACGTTAAGTGAAGGAGGGAAGGAACAAAGGCTGCTCCTACCTCACGAAAACATGTGCCGCAGGATAGCTTATCCTGATGCGGACTCCCTTCTAGCATTTTCTCTTCGACAGCAGTGTTTGGCGAACGTATGGAGCGTGCTCCAAATGGCGCCCTGCCTAAATCTTTCATGGCCACTCCTGCATGGAAAGCCAGTGTCGCTGCTCTCCCTCTGGTTGAATGGGCAATAGCTGTACCGGTAAGCTGGATGCCCCCGATTGACAGTGGGTAATGCAATACACCACCTGATCGGGCAAGGCCTGGTGTAGAGCAGTCTTGGCTTCTACTGGGCTGTTAGGGAGAATTCTCATTCTATGGCTAATTTCCCTCACCTAGTGAATCCCCCAGCAGCTTTGCTGGATTTCTGGAGTTTATCTTTTCCACTTGGTAAGAGTGTGAGTCTTTTTCCCACTCTTGTATGCGTTTTGCCATGAGTGTTTTTCGGTTTGTGTGATCTTGGGCTCTGGAGCACACAACCCCATGAACCCCACTTTTGGTGTGTTACACAGCACCATCAGTGCAGTGACACAGGGTTGTCTTTGAGACTTCCCACTGGCTCCATTTTTCTGGGGCGGACTACTGTCCCCCAGAAACAGGTAAAGTTGCCATTTACTTTATGTAGTCATTTAAAACTACGGACCCCGTAAATCCCATCTTACATGGAGTACTGGAAAGGGTTAATTCCTATCCCTTTTTGTCTGTGCCTCTGAGCTTTGTTTTGTTCTTTTATTGTTTAGACTTGGCTGGTGGCAGTGTTATCTAGCCTAACTTTTCTACCGCGATTATACTTTATCAATGTGGTATTGTTGCAGGCTATTATATTAGCCTTGAAAATAAACCCGCTTGACCAAATACTCTTTTGGCTTCGGTCGGGTTTATTTGCCATTTCTTTTTGTTAATGTCCTTCTTGTGTTTTACTTTGCGCGGCAAACCAGGTTTGCCTTCTTTGTTGACCGCCTTGGCGGGCTTCTGCAAAGAAGCCCCCCTTCTTGGCGCCTGGGTGTCCAGGTGGGCTCTATGTGAGGGAGTGCTGTAGTCACCCCCTGCACAGTGTATCCTAGGAAACCCAAGTCGCAGTTTGCCATGACTGGCTGAGGTGGTTGTCCGGGCCGGAAAACCCCCCCTGCTGCGTGATTGGCAGCCAGGTTGTGTGAATGGGGGCTTTTCGCATAAAAGGCAGGTCTCTTGGTCTGGAAGTCAGAGTCGCCACTGGAACTATAATGAACCAAAGAGAAGGAGAGAAGACGTCGACTGCTGCAACTATCCCGTCCCGGTGAAGCCCTGCTGCAGTCCTGAGCTATCTACCCTTCGACGACCAGAGAAGATCCAGTCTGGAGTCTTCTTCCCTTGAGCTTGGGTGGTTAACCAGCTCCTTCTACAGCCAGAGGATCCTCTTCGTGGTCGAAATCGCTGCACCCTGCTGTAGTGGTCCGGATAGCCATCTGAAGAGCCTCTCCTGTTTTTAAGGAGCGCACCTTTTATTCACCGTCGCTGCTGCTGGCTTCAGCCTTGTGTGGTGCAGACCCCCCCAGACTTCCCCCTTCGAATCTAAGCCCCAGGAACCGAGGGTCTGCAGGAAACTACCAGGAACAACTGCTGTGGCACCAGCTTCTTCCTTGAATAAGGTACTGTGTTCTGCTTGAGGAATTTGGGCGAATCCCTTTTCTTCCCCTCAAAGGCTTGCCCTCATCTTCCCTCCTTCTTATAACTTTTGCTTCCTCTGTTGATAATATCTAAGTACTCCTGGCTATGCCGAATCGTGAACTATCAGACTGTGTGATCCTCGACAACAGGTACTCTGTTCCACTTGACACGGTCTCCGGCATATTGACTCTTTTTAATCTCTGTCTAAGAGTGTTCTCTGATTCTGTCTGCCTTGACAAAAGTATTGCCTACGATTTTTGCCCCCAACTCTCTCTGGGTATCTCAGGTGCTAAGTGTGTTTTTGCCCAGTTTCTTTAGTAAGACCGAACTGTCATTACTGTCAAAAAGTGATCGCAAGTGTATTGCCGGTAACGTCTTTTGTTGCATAACACCGGTCCGCTAAAACACAGGGTACTTACCATGAAGTATACCGTACAAAGTGAATTGATTAGTTGTAGTGTATTTTACGTGTGGTTTTCGAATAGAAGTGTTGCGTTTATAACAAATGGTTTAAAAATAAATGTACTTATATTTTTTACCTGAAACCTTGAGTCAGTGTTTGCTCGAGTCACAGTAATTGTGGTCCCTTTGTGTAATCTCTGCTACTGCTCATATACTCGAGATAAGCCTGGCTGCTCTGCTACCACTTTAACATAGTAGTACAGGCTTGTACCAAAGGTAAAACTTGTATTGCCACCTGTAGTCTTAATTGTGGTTAGTGGTCCCTAAGGGCACTGCACAGGATTCTGCCTAACAGAAATGAGTGGCCCTCAGCCAGTCTCGCCGACAAAGGCAAATGCGGTTGCCCATTTGGCAGAATCCCATATCGACAATGTCTGTGGCCACTGTAATGGCGCGGTCCAAAGCCACCTCGCCTGCCTGTAGAATCTCCAACGCTTCAGCCCTCTTGTCGTCGGGAAGGAAGTCTAGCAGGGGGCCACCTTGCACCAAAGTTCCCTGTCATAACGCGCCACGATGGCGAGGGCGTCAGCAACGATGGTCGCCGCCGTGATCACTCTTCGCCCACTGGCATCCAATTTCTTCCCCTCACCGTCCGGGGGGCAGGAGGCTGCCGACAAGGATGAGCCTGAAGTCCGCATCTTGGCCACCGCCGAAACCACAGTCTGGAGACGGCTGGGAGCATAAGTACTTGGGCGCAGAGTCCGGCACTCTGTATTTCTTCTCGTAGCGATCCCTCTTCACTGGAGCCGACAAAAGATTCTTCATGAAGGACAGCCCCTCGTCTCAAATGTCATCCAATAATGGGATCGACAGCACTGTCTTCCTATTCCCCTCCCGACGCTGGTAAAGGAAACCCTCTTCTCTGGGACAAGCTGGAATAGCTGAGGCCCTGGAGATCATGGCATGGAAGAAGCCAATCTATGGGCGGTGACGATCTGGCCGCCAGAGACGGGAGATCCCCCAGGCTGCCATCGTCATCTGTACCAGTGCCTGTCGCTGGCGTGTTTTTTGATGGGTTTGAAGGACTCCCCCCCCCCCCCCCCTCTCTTGGCAGGCAGGGGTACTCATCTTCAGGCCGTGTCTTGGGAATCTGCCCCTGCAGAATTCGTGAAGGATGCCACTACTACTTCGAGGGAAGTGTGGGCCTTCGTCTGATCCACCTGGGCCTTCGTGGTCCTGGCCGAGTCCGTGGCCTTCACCTTAGAGGGAGGGCTGGGGCGCCGCTCCCCCTTGGCCTTCTGTCGGCCCAGTCTGGGTCTTCTCCAAAAGCTTACAAGGATGGTCCGACTTCCTCTTTGAAGAACTTGAGCGTTGGCTCATGGTCGAAGGTGCTGGAGGCATGCTTCTGGGACTCACCCAGAGCAGGGCCCTTGGCCTGCAGCCACTCGTTGAGGTGTTTGCATCAGTTGGCCCGCGTGCGCGGCACCATCTCCCGACAAGCCACGCAGTCGTCCTCCACATGCATCTGGTCCGAATGTAGGCAGTAGAGGCACAGGGAATGTCCATCATCCGAAAGACATTCTGTAGGTTGCAGCGGGGGTAAACCGTGAAGAAAGTCCGAGTCCTCCTCCTACTCTGCCATAACACGTGGTGTAGACCTCGAAGAAGCTGCTGGAATCCTCCAAGAAGAAACTCGATGAAAATCTGCCCTTGAGGGGCGCTGAATAATCCCAAAACGGGTCCCCGTTAAACGGAAGGTTGATCGGTGGAGCGTGAGGCTCGATTGACTGAAAAAAATAGAACAAAACTCAGAAAAAAAAAGAACATCGCAAAACGCAGTAAAAGCTCGAGAGCTATAATGCGAGGACCCCCAACACTTGAACGTGTGGTAAAAATCTGAAGATGGCTGCGGAGGAGGGGCTTGGGTAGAGGGCAGTATGACCCCAGAGGCCAGTGATTGGATGTTAGGAGAAAGACAGTTCAGAAGTGAAACGGACTGATTTTTTTCTTTACCGAGGATTCACAGCCAGACGACAGGGAATATTCATGAGCATGTGAATCCATGCCAGACCCCATGCTAGAGAAATACTCTCACCTCCGGAACAGGCTCACCTTCAAGCGAACAGGTTGCGTAGCACTGCTTGGCCAAACCTGGACTCCCCACCCCCCCCACCCCCGAATCCCTGTTGACGCAGTAGAATCTTGTGAAGGTGTTCTTTGAAATCCACGTAGCAGCCCTGCAGATGTCCAGCAGGGGCACACCAGACAGGAACGCTGTTGTCGCAGCGATCACTCTAGTGAAATGGGCTCTCGGACTGCCAGGCAGCGGTCAGTTTCCCAACTGGTGACAGTGCGTGATACAGCCGGAGAGCCACCTGGCAATGGAAGCCTTGGACAAAGCTTTCCCATGGTTCACAGGACCAAAGTTCACAAAAAGTTAAGATGTCTTCCAAAAACCATGTGTGTGCCACATAGAACTTCAAAGCACGCGCCACATCCAGCGAGTGCCAAGTCCTTTCAGCCAGCGACAAAGGTATCAGAAAAAACACAGGCAACACCAAAGGTTTGTTGAGGGGGAATACCGACTGAAGCTTTGGCATGAAGGAGGGGTGCGTCCGTAGAACCACCATTGTGTCTTGAACAGTCCAATAGGGCCGCTTGCAGGACAGGGCTTGGATCTCACCTACCCTCCTGGCAGTGTAGATGAACACCAGAAAAGCAGTTAACTACTAAAGGAACGAGAGGTGCTTGATGCATAGGCTCGAAGGCCCCCCCACCCTACATGCGCCTCGTCAGTACCATGTTGAGTTCCCACGCCGGGGCAGGCGCATTCACCGGCGGTAACAATAGAAACAGTCCTCCGAGGAACACCTTGAATAGACATATGACCAAAGAGAAGAACTTGCCGGAGAACTGGTGTAGTGGGAGATAGCCGCCAGATGCACCTTGGACGTGTGTGCCAGCCCTGCAACCTTGGCCAAGGACAACAAGTTTTGAAGGCTCTGCGGTAGCTTGACCCGGGGGGGGGGTTATGTTCTGCATCCGGCAGCACGTTTCGAAATGTTTCCACTTGTGCCTGTAGCATTTAAGAGTCAACGACACTCTGGCCCTTGCAAGGGAACTCCCTGCAGTCCGCTGGTAGCTCGTACCAACGGATCTCTAAGGCTGCAGGAGGGAGGCTTTCGGGTCGGAATTTAGGATTGCGCCTCCTCTGGCGAGCAGATCCGCAACGACCTCCAGATTGACAGGAGGTGTCATTGACATGCTGAGAAGGTCCAGGTACCAAATCTGCCTGTCACGCCAGGGCGACTAGGATCATCCTGCATCGAAACCGTTTCAATTGATGGACTCTCAGCAGGAGAGGCAATGGAGGGAATGCGTACAGGAACAGGCCTTCCCATGGGAAGGAGAATGCATCCACCAAGTTCTTTGGGTGGTGGCACCTGCTGGAGAATCTCTGGCATTTGGAGATTGTTGCTATTGCAAACACGTTGATCCGGGGACTGATTACTAGAGGAAGATACTGTCCACTTGATACCGCCGAAGCTCCCACTTGTGGCAAGAGCATAGTTCCCTGTTGAGGGAGTCAACAATGGTGTTCTTGACTCCCGCCAGGTCAAAAGTAATGAGTAACATCCCCTGGGCGATGGCCCAGTGCCCCAAATCCTGCACCTCTCGGGAGAGCGCTGGAGACCTGGTGACCCCCCTGTTTCTGGATGTAGAACACTGTGGTGGTATTGTCCGTGAAGACCTGCACCACCTTGCCCTTGAGGGACGGGAAGAATGACTTGAAGGCACAAAACACTGCCTGCAGCTCCAACACATTGATGTGCAACATTTTCTCCTCCGGTAGCCACAGGTCTCTTTGCATGAAGACCTCCGATGTGCGCTGCCCATCCTTCAAGGGAGGCATCACTCGTGACAGTCTCCTGATGCAGTGGGGTCTGGAAATACATGCCTGCGGACAGATGTGCTTGCAGTCTCCACACCGTATTGCTCGACGGAAGGTCGAGTGTGAGCTTGTCCGCGAAGCTCTGTCACTTGTATGCAAAGGGCATCTAGGAACTCTTGCAGTGGTCGCATCCGAAGCCTGGACAGCCGAATGAGGTATATGCATGAGGACACCATGCCGAGAAGGGACTTTATGGGCCTTACCCATGTTATCTTCAGGGCCAACAGCTGGGTTGTACCTTGCCCAAGATGGCCGCTATCCTCTCCTCCAACGGAGACGCCAGGCACAACACTGTTGAGTCAGGACCCCAGAAACCGCGTGTCCTGCGATGGAATCAAGCAGGACTTTGCATAGTTCACCGACAACCCAAGATCAGTCAGGAGTCGGACGGTCCTCAACATGTCTGACGGCGATGTCCTTCGAACTGGCCAGATGAGCCAGTCGCCCAAGTAAGGGTAGACGTGGATCCCCGCAGTCGCAGCAGCGCTGCTGCCGCCACCGATGCCAGGCACTTGGTGAAAACCCTTGGCACCGACTTCAATCCGAAGGGAAGGGCCTTGAATTGGTAGTGCTTCCCTTGCACCATGAAACAAAGGCACTTGCAGTGCCCTTTGTGAATGGTGATGTGGAAGTATGCATCCTCCAAGTCCTACGACGACAGGAAGTCCCCCTCTTCCAGCTGTCCAAGCACATGCTGAAGATGAACCATCCGGAATTGGTGGGACTTGATGTATTTGTTTAGTCAACGAAGGTCGAGAATGGGCCTCCAGTCTTTTTCACAAGGAAGTACCTGGAGTATACACCGGAGCCCCGTAGCCTCTTTGGGAAGAGCTCTAGCGCGCCTTTCCTTAACATGGCCCACACCTCCACCATCAGCTGAGGGACGTGTTTTTTCTGCCAGGCCACCGCGGGTATTTGGGGACACTTCAGTTGAAATTCCAGTGTGTGTCCTTGGGCGAGAGCGTCCAGCACCCAACAGTCAGTGGGAAATTGTCTTCCACACACTATGTTCACCAGCCGGCCTCCCACAGGGGTGCACTGGTGGGGGCCCGACGCCACGGTCGGTTGAATCATGCTTCGATGTCGAAGGCCGCCTTGGGGACCCTGGCGACGACAACGTCCTCCTCCAGTTGGTCTCCTGTGCCGAAGAGCGGGAGGGTTGGCGGTAAGAAGAGGAGCCCCCCGCCAAACCCCTTGGAGGATACTTGGGATTTGCTGCCTGAGGACCGAAAGGACGGCCTCCGTTGTTGGCGTGCCCAAAGCACGCCCCATCTCCGTCTTAATGGCCTGCAGAGACTCATACACAGTCTTCCCAACAAATTGTCCCCGAAGGGCATGCCCAGCACCTTCGACTTAAAGTCCTGATGAAAGTTGGTGGCCTTGAGGCAGCCACGGCGACGAAGGCAAACGCTGTTTCCAATTTGGCAGAACCCAGGGTCGGCAATGTCAGCGGCCACCGTGATGTGGTCATCCAACACCACCCGACATTCCTGCAGAATTTCCAGCGCTTCCGACCTCTCGCCGTGGCAAAGGAAGTCCAGGATGGGAGTGATCTTGAACCACAATTCCCGGTCGTAGCGAGCCACGATGGTGAGGGCATTGGCGGCCTTTATGGTAGTCGCTGCAGAATCGATGACTCATCGTATCAAACTTCTTGCCCTTGCTGTCCGGCGGGGTGGAAGACGCAGAGGAAGAACCACACGGGGACTTCTTGGCTGCCGTGGAAAACAGAGTCCGGAGAAGGCTGGGCCCGCAAGCACTTGGGCATGGTGTCCTGCACCCTGAACTACTTCTCAAGGCGATCCCTCTTCGCCGGAGCCGTGGAAGGTTTCTTCATGAGAGACAAACCTTCGTCCCAAATGTCATCCAGGAGTGGGACCGAGAGGATGGTCTTCCTCTTCGACTCACGGCTCAGATATAAGAAGCCCTCCTCCTCCTATGGAGCGAGTTGAAAAGGTTCTGACGCTCTGGAGATTATCAAGTGGAAAGAGCCCATCTCACCCCGCGGGGAAGATCTGGGAGGAGTAGATGGGCAGTCCCCCAACGCGCCATCGTAGTCCATGCCCTTCATCGCCGTGTCCGGGTCCGTCTCATCCCTTGAGGTGCAGGGGGGGCAAATGGGGCATATGGGGCATAGGGTGACAAGGAGGTGGAGTGTGTACTCTCTTCTTGGCCAGAGGCTCCCCCGTGGACGGGGGTTGGCCGTCATTGGTGCTGCGGGTGGGGCCACCGGAGTGATAGGCATCCTTGTCTGTATCTCAAAGACCAGCCAGCGTATGCAGTGCCGAAAGGAGGTCCACCGAGAGGTCTCTAGGAGGAAGCGGAGGTGGGGGAGGCAGCTGAGGTGCAGGTGTAACAGGCAGCTGGGGCACTGGCTGGGAGCCCAGGCCATCGTCGCCTTGCTTCTCTTCCTAGACAGTGTCCTTGCCGCCATCACTTTTGTCGCCTTCGTCGGCGCGACAGACGTAGGGCCTGCTCCCTACGTTTCCCTCCTCCTGGATGGTTTTCAGCTTTAGTGAGCTGGTGAGATATCCATACCTTGAACGGCCACCACACCCCACACCCTCTATTCCAGTGGGGAAGGTCTCGGGGAGATGACCGGCATCATCTTCTCCAGGGTGTTCTCCAAGGGCTGGAACGCTGCCTCCCTCCTGGGAGGAAGGGACACCCTTGTCTTAGGGGTTGCACCCTGCGGCGCTGCCTTGGCGGCCTTTGCCAGAGATGCCGCCACCCCCTCGATGGAAGGCTGGGCTTTCGCCGGGTGTAGCTGGGCCTTCACAGTCAGGGCCAGAGACTTGTCCTGTTTGGCCTTCTCCGTAAGGGGAGGGTCCGTGCCCCGCTCCCCCTTGGTCTTCTCCATCAGAATGGACTTGGGCCTCTCCTTGAGTTTGCCCAGATGATAAGACTTCCTTTTGGCCGAAGATCCTGAACGTTGACGGAGGCCGGATAAATTGATCGTGCCCTGGCCTCTGCGGAGCCCATAGTAACGGCGCTCCCGTTGGCAGTGGACTCGCAGAGCTTAGCCTTCTGTTGGACCCCCGCGGGAGAAGCCCGCTTGGCCTTCTTGGAGCTGGGAGAGGCATGCTGCTGGGACCCACCCAGAGCAGAGACATTGGCCTGTAGCCACTCATTCAGCCACCTGTGCCGATCGTGCGAGGGACTATCTCCTGGCAAAATGCACAATCCACCTTGTGCGTCAGGTACAGGCAGTAAAGGCACTCAGAATGGTTGTCGCCCGAGAAGACATTTCGCAAGCCGCAGCAAATCCTCAAAAGGGGAGTGAAATGCTTTTCCTCTGACATGGTCCTCGCGCGATAGGCCTGGGAATCTTCTGGAAGCCTCCACAAAAAAACATGACAATCCGCCCTTGAGGGGTGCTGAAGAATCCAAAAAACAGGTCCCTATTAATCGGAAGGTTGATCGATGGAGCACAAGGCCTGATTCACTGAAAAATAGAGTAATATTCTTCCAAAAAAGCACAAAAACACAGTAAAAGCTCGAGAGCTAAAACAGTAGGTCTGCCAACACTCAAACGTGCAGTAAAAATCTAAAGTTGGCTGCCAGAGGTGGGACTTGGGTAGAGGGCAGTCATTGGCTGAGGGCAGTATGACCCAGAGCTCAGTGATTGGTTGTTAGGAGAAATACAGTTCAGAAATTAAACAGATTTTTTCTTTACCGAGGATTCCCAGCCGGACGACCGTGAATATTCATGAGCATGTCAATCCATGCCAGACCCCATGCTGGAGAAAAACGAATTCTGTGTGATGTATACAATTTGAGCTATGAAGAAAATTAGGATTGCAGCCTCATCATAATTGAGGAAATGGAAAGTTGGTGTGGTGAATAGATTGTTAAATTAATGTTTGAATCTTGAAGGGTCCGATTTTTTTTCTGTTTCGGCTCAGGAGCAAAACCGGAAAAACCAGTAGCTCCTCCCAAGCAGGGCGTGCCAAAAATAAGATCAGTATTCTCATATACCATAAAATATAAAACTCAAAAATATATATGTGACGACAACTATCTGAAAAAGTAAGGTAGCTGCCATGTTCTGAGATTTTAACACTGAAAACGTAAACGCACCTGTCATTTTGGGATGATTAATCTTTCTCCTCCCCCAGCCTCCATCATCCACACCTCCCAATTCATATCAGCAGGTGGTGGGCATATATGGTGCGAGGGAGAGAGCTAGCCAATCCATATTGTGGGAATTATAATATGCAAGTGTCATCCCCCCTATAAGAGATCAGTTTTCAATCTGTGAGTCTTAGTCTTGACTTTTTCCCCTCTATTCCTAGAGGTAGTCTACTGCTGGACTCTTGCGAGGAACAACTAGCAGAGACACAAGGAGAGCTTCCAAGGCCATCAGGGTAAAACTTGCCTGGCGAACGCTTGTTACCTGGAAATGCCTTAAACCTTGCATGGGAGACAGACTGGAAAATCTAGAAGATAGCTGGGCCTGCCATATGAGGAGCCAGAGGAGCACTGGGGACTATCCTTGACCAAAGCCTTTGACCAGATCTGTGAAGTCCTCAGAGGGGCCTTGCCATTTCCCTGGATGCCCCATAACCAAGGACTTCCATTTAAGTAAATTAATCCAAATGCCAAAAAATAGTTTGGGGGGAATCTGCCAGGCTTAATATCCATCTCGCAGAACGACTGTATGGTGGAACTGGGGAGACCCTTGGCACATTTTATTAAATATAACTCAAATGAAGTCGCACATAGACAACCACCCTTCCATTTAAATTGAATTGTGTTGGAACGGCCTGCCTCAATCTTTTCCATTAAATTGTGGGGCAGGGGGGGGTGACAATGTGTAGACCCTTAACACATTAAATTAAAGGTAAATCAATTAATTCCCATATAGAAAAATCACAGGAGTGTTGGTTAGAGTTCAGAACTAGCAAAGTTCATTACAGTGTGTTCAAGCCGGTATAGACAAATCCTCGGGTGACTATTTTTCTGAAACCCCTGACTTCTGTACAGAAGGGGGTGTCCTTAATCCCAAAAATAAGTAACCCTAAAACTCTGTCTTTCAAGTGAATGTGGAGTGTGTAAAAAGAATGTTCCCATTATACTCCAATAAGAATTCTAAAACATAGCATTTCCCTAGTATGAGTGGTGCAAAACAAATGTTCCATTTATTCTCAAACCAGAATCCTCAAAGCCTTGCATTTCGACTGTGTGTTGAAAAACAAAATGTTTCCTACCATAACTTTCAAATAAAAAGCCAAAACGATATTCCCATTGCACTCACACTACCTGTGCATTGCCTTTACAACAAAGGGGTCATATCTGCTTGATGCCTGCAGGGAGGGGGTTGCTGGGAGAAAAGAGCATGGTAAACTAAGCAATCACTTTGCGTTTTACATGTTTCTATGGGTTCAATTGCAAGAAATCTGATGTAAAGTGATGACTGTCCATCTCTAAATGTTATCTGTGATGTAGCATCTGAAAGTCCATTAGAAAGATCAGTCAATTCGTGCAAATAATTTCAAACTGTGATTGTGTAGTGCCACGGCGTTGGTGACAGGGTTTTGTGACAATTCAATTATTCTTGGTAAAAAACTTAAATATATATTCTTGCTATACACCAGCCTGGTTCCAAGCTTATTGGTGGGAAATAGGGAATTTGTTGAATGGTACTATAGGTTGGAGGCCTCACTCGTTTTGATTCTGCAAATCCGTTTTTTTGTGTGCCACCTGGCTTTAAGGGGGTGGGGGGGCAGGAGGAACTCCCTGAGAGGAGTGTGACCACCCAATAAAACAAGACATGTGCAATTGAAAAAGTACAAGAATTCCAAGAGAGACCAAGTCTCTCAGTACTAAACTTAATCTATGGAGGGAAAGGTGCAAAAAGACAATCTTTCCTAGCAGTAATTATAGAAAGAACTCAAATGAAAATGAGGACGGTATACCATTGTGAAAAAACAGGCCTTTACATAAGGCTAGCGTACTTAAGACACTGCATTTTGATTTCTATGCACAGTCAGGATGGATTAAAAAAAAACCTGGAACACTTAAGCAGCATTTACTTGTATGCTTCCTTTCTGCTGCCTTGAACCTCACTTACATTGGCAAAGTTAAGTTCAGGCATTATTAATAAACCCGGATTCCAACAAGTGATAAGATGGAGTCTTATTTGCATTATGAATACACATGTGTGCGTCTCTTGAAGGCAGAAGTGAGCATGGGAGAGACCAGGTTCTTCCTTCTCATAGAAAACCCTTGTGCAAAATATTTCTTAGTTGAGACATGTTATCTTCCCCTACTGTGTTGTAGTCTATGTTGAAAACATATACAAGTTAAGAGTGTGGGGTACCCGTGTCAGATTTCTTGGTGATTGTGTGTTCTCTGTACTGGTGGTCAGCCTGTAGTGCTGCATTTGAAGATTTACTAAATTAACCTCCCCGAGATTAGAGTTAAATTTCTTATTTCTGCTACTAAGGTTAGCATACACATTTACCTTCTGTTGATGCAAGTTGAACACACTTACTGTGCTATGTTAATACACTACTTTTTGATTTAATTGACTGAAAACTATCAAGGTTCAAACCTTAATGTTCCTGTAGGTCTCACTAAGAACAAGCTTGTTAAACTCCACGTTCTTTAAGGTGTCCAGGAAGTTTGAATACAGACTGTGGAAGTTTGGCTCTATGCTGACTCTCTTCATCACAAGGTACTGTGAAACCCAGGGCATGAACTCTTCCTTGACTGTTTCTTTTAGTTCTTCAACCTAAGCAGAAAACAGAAGACATCTTAGTAATTGAAGCAAAGCAGGGGTTCAGGAAACATGGAGAAAATAGTGCACAAAAACAAATTAAACCAGCAAATAACCAGAAGCAAACATTTCAAACAAGCAAGAGTCAATAAATGAAACTTAAGCTTGTAAAGGGGATGTAGAGTTTATTAGCATAACAGACCTGTTAACCTTTGAATACTGTTGCAACTAACATTCCTAGCCAATACGAATTTCTTCCATGCTTGCAGTGTTATAATGGATTTATAGAATATGGCCTGGACGACAGATTTTAGGAGGCCATCCTAGTTATAGTTAACTGTGTTTTGGCTAACCTCTTAGTTTCCTGTTAAGAGAGCAGTCAAGGCTATACTCATGAGAGAATGAGTGGGATGAGGGGTCCACAAAGAGTCTGCACAATATAAAACAATTCAATTTTGACAGGAATGTATAAAAATACAAATATTTATTCTAGGTCTTTAGCACAAAAAACAAAAAACAAAATGAAACTAGCAGGCAATATTGCACAATACTCAAACATTCACCATAGGTTCTTCAAATGCATTTAAACAACAAAAAGAGATCATTTAATTTTGTTTATATTCCCTTACACCAACACCCATTTTATATCATTTTTTTAACCTCCCCAAAAAATTCAATTAGTTTTTTCAAAAAAAAAAAGTCTACGGTAAAAACCCCAGCGAAAAAACATCCTGTGATGAAAGGACGTCGTACCAATTTCCCCAACTTCAGCAGTCAAATCACTAAGAAGAATAGGGCCTTGTACCCAAAAAGTTACTGGGGCCCCAAATCTTTTCCCCAGAATGTAGTTTCTGAACAATCACAAACACAAGTAAAATTAGAACATACGTTTTCAACAATGTCACCAAGTAATTTGGTTTCTCATCTTTCTGAAAATATTACCCAGGTTCGACAACCAAAAGGCAGTGGAATGGAAGATTAGGATACAAAGGGACTGGTTCCCAATGTTACGCTATGGAGAAAAGGGGTGGGTGTTGGGGATGCGGTCGAGGGATATTTCCCAGATGACTTAACAGGTCAACTGGGGGTTGGATTTGCAGCCATTGGTTCTGCTGTGGGGTGCCAAGGAGTTGAGGGGTGCAAGGATTCTTCTGCTTGTGTCAAGCTGCAACCCCTAGCAATGGAGAAATGCAAGATTCACTGATGCATGCATCTGGACACTTCACAGGGCGGGGGAAGGAGAGCTCCAGTGACGGCCATCACACAGACAGTCGCTGTTGAATAAGCTTCTCTGGGACAGGATCCCTTGAGGCTGGGACATTGAAATTCGGAGGAAGGCACATTTTAAGACAGGTTGGCAGCTACCAAAGTTCTGGGATGCAACCGTGTAACAGGGACGAATCTGGCGAGGTTGCACATGAGAGCTGGACAGTTCACCAGGTGGTCCAGTAACACTTCCGAAAGCTCAGGACGGATGGAACACAGAAGGCATTGAGACCAGCAGGTCCCACTAGCCCAATGGCTGAAGCACCTCTCAGGGTCTTCAGAGATCAGGTAGACCAACAGTGCTCCAGCATGCGAGATGCAGAATTGATGCAGTAACACTGTTAGACTACACAACACTTATCTGCTTGGTATTAGGTAACCCACCCTTTGGTATAGGTATGTACTACACAAGTTGGTAGTGTGACTGAGCAGCCAGGCCTAGATGAAGAGGGGTAGCTGTACAAATGAAACCCGTAAATACAAATAACTTACTGACCCTCAACTATTGTTCTCCAGCATGGGTCTGGCATGGATTCACATGCTCATGAATATTCCCCGTCAGGCCAGGAATCCTCGGTAAAAGAAAAAACAGTTTCACTTTCACTTACAAATTGTCTTTCTCCTCTAAACCAATCACTGAGCTCTGGGTCATACTACACCCCAACACCAATGACTGCCCTCGCCCCCAAATCCCTCTGGCAGCCATCTTCAGATTTGGTAAGCATGTGAAGTGGCAGTAGGACCAAGAAGAGCCGCAGAGGGGACAGTAGGAGGGTTCGCATGTGAATCCATGCCAGCCCCATGATGGAGAATAATATGTACAGGTAAGTAACTGGTTCCTTATCCAGCATGGGGTCTGGAATGGATTCACATACTCATGAATAAAGAATACATAGCAGTACAACATTACACAACCACGGGAGGTGGCAAGGCTCAACAGAAGCAATTACTCTAACCTCCGAAACAGGCTCACCTTCAAGGGAACAGGTTGCATAGCACTGCTTGACCGACCCTGGACTCCTCTCTGGAATCCCCGTCAACGCAGTAGAATCTTGTGAGGTGTGCGTGAACCACCTTGTAGCAGCCCTGCAGATGTCCAGCCGGGGCACACCAGACAGGAAAGCAGTCATCTCAGCGATTGCTCTAGTGGAATGGGCTCTCGGGCGGCCAGGTAGCAGTCGGTTTGCCAACCGATAACAGCATGTGATACAGCCGGAGAGCCACCTGGAGATGGAAGCCTTGGAAAAGGCCTTCCCACAGTTCACAGGACCAAAGTTCACAAACAGTTGAGACGTCTTCCTGAAACTCTTTGTGCATGCCACATTGAACTTCAGAGCACAAGCCACATCCAGCGAGTGCAAAGTCCTTTCAGCCGGTGACTAAGGTTTTAGAAAGAACACAGGTAACGCCAAAGGCTCGTTGAGGTGGAATTCCAACAGAACGTTTAGCATGAAGGAGGGGTGCGTCCGCAACTCCACCCTAGTGTCGTAAAAAGTCGGATAAGGTTGTTTGCAGGATAGAACCTGTACCTACCTTACTGGCAGAAATGATGGCCACAAGGAAAGAGGTCTTCCATGAGAGGAACTGAGGGGACTGGATGCATAGGATCGAAGGGGGTCTCCATGAGCGTTGTCAGCAACACATGGAGTTCATATGCCAGGGCAGGCGCCTACAGCGGCTGCAATGATCAAAACAGTCCTTAGAGGAACTCTTTGACAAGACAATGGGACCAAAGAGAAGACCGCCCTGGAGAACTGGTGTAGCAGCAGATAGCCGCCGGATGCACAATGATAGATGCATGCGCCAGCCCCGCCTTAACCAAAGACAAGTACAGAAGTATCTGCGGGTTCGTGACCCAGAGAGGGTTGATCTTCTGCGTCCAGCGCCACATTGCAACACATTTACACTTGAGCCCGTAAGCACTTCAGAGTCGACAATGCTGTGGTCCTGGCAAGGACCTCCCTGCAGTCCGCCGGCAGCTCGTACCCTATCAACTCGAAGGCTGCAGGAGCCAAACCTTCAGGTTCAGCGACCCTGGGTCGTGGTGCAGAATTGCTTCTCCTTCCCTGGTTAGTGGATATTCAACGACTGGTAGCTTGACTGGAGATGCCTCGGCCACACTGGGCGGACGAGGATCATCCTGCACCATCACAGTTTGAGTTGAGGACTCGCAGCAGGAACAGCAATGGAGGGAAATCTAATAGGAACAGGCCTTCCCACAGGAAGGAAAACTCATCCCCCATTCACCTCAGCTGGTGGAACCTGCTGGCGAATCTCTGGCATTTGGAGTTTGTCGCAAACAGGCACATCTGGGGTCTGCCCCATCTGAGGAAGAGGCTGTCCACTTGATCCTGTCGAAGCTTCCACTCATGACAAGAGCTTAGTTCCAAGCTGAGGGAGTGTGCAATGGTATTCTTGAATCTCGGCAGGTGAAAAGGAATGAGGAACATCCCCACAATTCCTGCGCCTCTTTGGAGAGCTGGGGGATCTGGTACCCCCCCAGCCTTCTTCCTGATGTAGATCATCATGGTGGTATTGTCCATGAAGACCCTCACCACCTTGCCCTTGAGGGATGGAAACAACGACTTGAGGACCCAGAACACTGCCCGCAGCTCCAAGACATTGATGTGGCGATCCTTCTCCTCTGGTAGCCACAGGCCTCTGGCGTGGATACGTCCGGTGTGGGCTTCCCAGCCCTCCAGGGACGCCTCAGCAGTGACTGTCTCTTGGAATGGGGGACTCTGGAAATTCTTGCCCCGGCGAGGTTAGAGCGCACGCCCCACCACCTTATCCCTCGACGGAACTCATTGAGCACAATCCTGTCTGCAAACCTGCAGAGACAGATGAGGTAGAAGGTAGATCCACAAAATCACTCCCAGCAGCGACTTGACTGTCCATACCGTGGCGATCTTCACTGCCAGCAGCCATTGTACCTTGTCTAGAATGCCAGCTGTACTCTCTTCTGAGGAGGCTGATGGGCAGGAGACCGTGTTGAGCCTGGACCCCTGGAACAGAGTGTTCTGCGATGGAATCAAGCAGGATTTTGCATAGTTCACCGAGAACCACAGATGTGTCAGCAGCCAGACAGTCCTGTCCGTGTGTTCGACATCAATCTCCAACGACTTAGCCCGGAAGAGCCAGTCGTCGAGGCTCGGGTACGCGAATCTCCCTTGAAGAAGTAGACGTGCCGGCACTGGTGCCAGGCACTTCGTAAACACCCTGGTTGCCAACTTCAGTTCGAAAGGAAGGGCCTTGAATTGGCAGTTCTGTCCTTGTATGATGAAGCACAGGAACTTTTGACCCTTCTAGTAAATAGGGACGTGGAAAAACGCATCCTCTAGATTTAGCAATGGCAGGAAATCACCTGGCTCCATTTGGCCGAGCACATGTTGCAACGTGACCATCCTGAATTTTTGGGACTTTCAGTACTTGTTTAGATGCCGCAGGTCAAGAATGGGCTTCCAGCCCCCGGTCTTTTTTACTAAAAGTATCTGGAGTAGACTCCAGAGCCCCTTTTCTTAGCATGGCCCATACTTCCTGCAGGAGCCGAGGGATTTGCTGCTCCTGCCAGGCCCCTTAGAGTGTCCATGGGCCAGAGCGTCCAGCACCCATCGGTCAGTGACCTTTTCCCACTCTGTGACGAAGCACGCCAGCCGACCTCCCACCAGGGTGCATGGGTGGGGCCTGGATATCCTGGCCGTTTCAATCCTGCTTCGGGCCAGCGTGCCGCCTTGGGAGCGACGACGGCGGCCACCTCAGAACGACCCCTGTAGGCCTCCTGGGTCGTGGAACGGGAAAGTTAGTGGTACGTGGATGATCCCCGCGGAAACCCTTTGTCTAGCTTCTGGATTTGCCTCCTGAGGCATGAAAGGGTGATGCTGCTGCAGCATGCCTAGGGCCCGGGCTGTGTTCGTCTTGATAGCCAGCAATGACTCGTCAGACTTCCCAAAGAGATTGTCCGTCGAAAGGCATGTCCAGGACCCTCGTCTGAACTTCCTGACGAAAATTGGCAGCTTTCAACCAGCCACAACACCTGAGGAAGCAGACACTGTTCCCCATCTGTCAGAACCCTGTGTCTGCGATGACCAGGGCCACGGTGATGGCATGTCAGATGCCACTTCGCCCTTTGAGAATTTCCAGCTCCTCAACTCGCTTGCCGTCGGGGAGAAATTCCAGCAGCGGGGTCATCTTGTACCACAACTCTGTCGTACCTGGCCAGGATCAGGAGAGCATTTGCTGCATTGACCATAGTCGCCGCCAAGTAGATCACCTTTCTACCAGTGGCGTCCAACTTCTTCCCCTCGATGTTTGGGGGGAACGGAGGCCAAAGATGATGGATTTGAGGACTTCTTCCTCACAGCCGCCCGAGACCACAGAGTCCAGGGAGGGCTACGACTGCAGGCAGGAACTTTGGCGCAGACTCCGGCACCCAGCGTTTTTTCTCCAGGCTGTCCCTTTTCGCCGAGGCGGGATTCCTCAGCAGGGCCAGGTCCTCATCCCAGATGTACAGGAGCGGGACTCCCAGAATGGTCTTTCACTTCACCTCTCGGAGCTAGTAAAAGAAACCCTCCTCCTTGGTCTCATATGGAGTCAGTTGGAAGAGCATAGATACGCGGGTGACCAGGGCGTGCAATGGTCCCACTTCATCCTGTGTAGAAGCTCTTGGTGGCTGGGAGACGCCGCCGTAGTCTGTTTGTAGCCGATGTGTCCGTCCTCGCATCCCTACGGGGAGGAGGTATGTGAGGCGGTCGATGAGGTGGCGTGAGAGTTGGCGTCGTCGTCTTCGCAGGGGTGCTGTCGGCATCCTCCTCTGGACCGCCAACACCAGTGTGTGGAGAGTTGATAGTATGTTCAGCGACACGTCTCTGGAAGGTGGAGGGGGGAGTAGGCTTGCTTACGTCGGCTCCGCACTGTGGTTGTCCCCCCTCGACGATTCCACTGTCGGCCTCAGTATTTCCACTGTCATCGTTCCCACACGTCCTCTGGGTGAACGGACAAAATATCTGTGCCTGGGAGCACTGTGGACGCTTCCACTGCCCCACCTTTTTGCATCCTGAGGGGTCGGAGCCGGGTTCAGGGCTGGTAACCTTTTCTCGAGTGTTTTCTCCACCGGCTTGGGCAACGCTTCCCGACAGAGGGAGAGCCACTCTGGGCGTTGCAGGGGTCCCCTGGACCTGGTCAGCCCCTTTCACCTTTGAGAGGGAGGCCGCCACCAGCTCGATTGTCGAGGACTACTTCTCCTGGACCACCTGGGCCTTCAAGAGTAGGTTGGTCACCTTACCCTGCACATTGGTCTTCTACGGCTTCTCCTGCTGATTCCCTCGGTTGACCGATTTACTCTTCGAAGAGGAGCTGGAGCGATGGCTTGAGATGGAGGCAGACGGTGAAGGAGCGCGCCCGAGCAGTAAGTCCAAGGCACAGATTAGTTAATGTGATTGGAGAAAATTGATGATCTGAAAGAAGTTTGACACTCTATCCTCAGTTAAGTCCTGCCCTGGCGAGTATCCAAGAATGCCCGATAAATTGGAGCAGAGAGACTGGGACGGCACAACCCGAGACTTTTTGAAGTTCATGGAAAAGCCTAAACTAAGCAATAGCGTGGATGTGCGTAGCAAATGCACTGACACTGGCTCTAGTGAACAAGCCAGTCTTTCGGGAAGGGAAAGACATGGATGCCCTCACTATTGAGACGAGTCGCTACCACTTGGTGAAAACCCTGGGTGCCGACATAAGACCAAAAAGCAACACCTTGAACTAGTAAAGCTGTTGGCTCACTACGAGACTCAGGGCTTTAGATTAATTGGCACATAGAAGTAGGCGCCCTGAAGATGCAGCTAAACCAACTGTTAGTTCTATTGACCCCCAAAATGTTTGCGTTTATTTTTGCACCACGTCCTGACTTTTTACAGCGGGGTTAAACCTTCAGCTTCACTCAGCTGGCCTTTTGCTCACTTCTAATGGGAAACTGACTAGTCCTTTAAACTGTCAGTAATAGGAAACTAGGTTTCCCCTCCTCATTTTTGCATGTTATCTGTTTTGGTAAGCACACAGTATCTTTCCAAGGTATCCCCATTGCACTGCACAGTATCACACTAGAAACCTCTCAAAGGGATTTTTGGTTACTTGCAGATATGCCCAATGACAAACTGGTGGCCGCAGTTACTTTTTCCTGATTTTTCCTGTAATTTTATGTAGCTTTACCATGTTTGGATGCGAACTGTGGCTATTGTCTTCACAAGGCCGTGCCACAAGGTTTTTCAGATGTTCCTTGGCAATCTTGTGTTTTTGCCTTCTCCCTGCCTTGCCAGGTTAGGAAAATCCTTTTATAGTCATGCCTTTGCCCAGGAAAGCCTTAGTTTGTGCATGCTAGCTGCAGTGCATGTGTGTTGCAAGCCAGAAAGTGGGTTGGGACTGGCTGGTACCAATACACAAACTGGTTTCTGTATGTCTTGAGTGTATGCATCAGTTTCACCAACAGTGTCTTTGATTGCATCACTGCTGGAGATATGAGTGAGGGGCAGATCTTCATTGGTCGGGATGAGTTTCTGTGCACATCTGAGTTTTTCCAATAATAATAGGAGTTCTACAGCCATGCCCCAGAGATCCTGCAAGGAGCAAAGTATGCTGCACAGCTATGAAGACTTCGGAAGACCCGTGGACTAATCCTGTTAAGGCCTGGCAACCGGAGCCCTGTCCAATTGGTGATCTTAGAAGAACTTTATCTATTCTTTAACCCGTAGCAGCAGTAGGAACAACCATTTTTGACTTCTGTTAACTCAACAAGTTAGAGCCTTTAGAACGGTTCCTGGACTAGAAGAGTTGTCATTCTGTGTCGGAACCCAATGGGCCATCAGCTTGTTCTGCAAGGATCCCTCTTGCACCCTAGAATAGACGGAGCCCGAGATAGAAGACCGACCAACAGCAAGATCTGTGACCCCCGGCTTATACGTCCAACAGTGACAGCCCCTGAAACCAGAGTTCTCGCAACTGGTCATCCATCCTGAAGCGTCCTGCACCAGAGCCCGTTTCATTGTTCGTCGAGAAGAGGTTGAGTCAAGCTCCTGTAACCCTCTTCTTGCACCCGTAGCTCCTGGGTTTCGACTGGAACCAACAGCGGGAAAACCAACCTCAGGCGACTCTCCATCGACCTGCCAAATCTGAAGAAAAAATGCAGTACAGGTGTTGAACTCTTACCAGCCCCCCTATCGCCACCCTTTAAAAGTTTGCCAACTTTTTAGAACATTTACAACTGCTTCGATTTGACAAAGCTTGTTGCTGGGAACGGTCTAATTCACTAGAATGTGTCCTCTTCTGACTTTTGGAACATGTCTCACAGCCAAAGCACCCCTTTACTAACTTTTTTCCACTTCCTAAAACTATTGGAAACCTTTGGTCACAAGGCCCCATAAAACTTGAATTGGACTTTGCAAGCCAGAGCTGATATTCCTGTGGCCCGTTGGTGTAACTACTAACTTACCTTCCTTTAATGGTATTCGGGGGAACAGGGAGGTAATCTGAATGTTTTAAACTAACTCGCTGTGATTGTATATGACATGCATTACTCATTGTAATAGCATTTCTGATTGTATCTGCTTAGATTCACATGCTGTGCATATAGTTCAATATCTAGTGGTAATCCCAGAGTATTGCATCTTTCTTGCGAGGATCGAAAGGGGACGTCGACATGGGTGTGCTTGTAACACTATCCCCAACGTGACGTGTAGTGTACCCACAATCACTCACGCGTCGAGGTCCCTGCAATGGTGTTTTTTCTGCTGTGAGGGTGCCTATGACTATCGTGAGTGATTACAGCAAGAGAAGGGTGTAAGATGTCTAGGTTACTTCTACTCTAAGAGGGGAGGAAGGGTGGGCGCATGTGAATCTAAGCAGATACAATCATCAGAAATGCTATTGCTATTGCAGTGAGTAATGCATGTCTATTGATGCTTGTTAATCTGCTTAGAATCACATGCTGTGCATATACTAGCGAGCAGTACCCAGAGATGATGGTGGGATGTGTGTAGGAACAGTAGCAAATAGCTGTCTTTGCACCACTTGTCCCACCTGAGAATCAGACCTAGAGTGTATCTGGGCAGTAGTGTTGTGTAAATGTGTGTACAGAACTCCAGGTTGCTGCTTTAATAATAATAATAATTTGGCATTTATATAGCGCTACGAATCCTCAGGTATCTGAGCACTGCTTATTATTACCCATGGTGTGTGGTGCTCATTTATCGATTTCGGAAGGATGAAAGGCTGAGAGTTTGGCCCTGCCGGGATTCAAACCTGCGTCAGCAGGCTCTGCACGGATGTCAAAGCAAGCGCTCTACTCGCTGTGCCACTTGACCGGCTAGACATGGACTCAAGAGGAACATTTGCAATAGATGCTTTGGAAGCCCCTAGGCACCCCCCCACCAAAGCTGCCCCCCCCCGCCCCCCGAGTAGACTGCTCTAGGCTTGAAGGGCAGATCTCTCCTGGCAAGAGTTTAGCACAGTGTGATGCAGTTTAAAATCCACTTTGAAATAGCCGATTTAGAGACAGTGTCACCTTCTCTACCAACTGCCACTGAAACGAAAAACTGGTTTGTCTTTTAGTGGTCTTGTTTTTTCCAGATAATAGATAACTGCTCTCCTCATATCAGATGTGTGGAGGCTTCTTTCTGCCACGTTAGTGGGGTTCTGGAAAAAGGTGGGTAGTTGCATGGATTGTTTCACATGGAACTTTAAAATTAATTTAGGCGCAAACCGTGGGTGAGTGCGCAGAAATACCTTATCCCCGTCAATCGCGACATATGGGTCTTTAACTGAAAGGGCCTGCAGTTCACTAAATCTCCTTCTTGATGCGACTTCCACCAGGAAGGCGGTCTTGTGAGTGCTTTAAGTCTAGCTTTATGCATAGGTTCAAAGGGAGGCCCCATTAGTCTCGTTAGAACCACATGCAGGTCCCATCCAGGGAGCTCGGTTTGAAATGGGGGGATGAAGTCGTTTAACCCCTTCCATAAAGGCCTTGATCACTGGAATTTTACATCACAAAACCTTTTTCTGGGACGTTGTGTAAGCTGTAAGTGCAGCCAAGTATCTTCAGGGAACTGAAAACCAGACTAGAGTCTAGTAGGTGAGCAGGTGCAATGTTGTCACTTGTGTAAAGGCGCGTTACAAATACCATATCACATCAGGTACAGGTTAGCATGTGTCAGTGAGCAGTCAATGAGATTGATGCTCTTGAAATTGCACCAGATGACGAAGCGTTTCCATTTGTTGGAATAGCAATGTCTGGTGTTAGGCTATCTTGCTTCTCCAAGTAGGTCCATGCATCTTTGAGGAAGTTGGCGATGTCCCAACTCTATAACCTCAGGAGGCAGGCTGCTCAGTTGAGTTTGCAGGCATGGATGGAGTGTTTCCATCTCGTCCTGTGACAGCATGATGTACGGGCATGGTAGCTTCCTCGCTGGGGAGACTGACATCAGATGACTGCACCAGGGTTGGCAGGCCCACCAGAATCATCGTGACTGTTTTGTTGATGCATCGTGTGCACTAGCTTGTTTGGGGAGGGGGATTTTGGAGGGGGGTGCGTAGACAAATTTCCCTGACCATGTTATCCAGAAACCGTTCCCCTTGGAGCGGTTCTGCGGGTACCCGGAGGTGTAATCTGGGCATCGAGCATTCTCCATAGTTGCGAAAAAGTCGATCTCTGGGAAGCCCCAGTCTGCGAAGACCTTGAGACCAATGTCTTTGTGCAATCACCACTCGTACTCTATGGGTAGTGGGAAGTCTCTGCTGAGCACGTCCACCAGAAGATTGTTCTCCCCTGGAACATGTGACAGGAGGAACAGCTTGTGTTCGAGAGCCCATTTCCATATGTTCTGAGACAGTTTGGATAGCCTTGGAGAGTGTGGGCCCCCTCGTTTGTTCAGGTAATACATGGCTGTGGTGCTGTCCACTAGGACTGCCTTTCCCTGTAGGTGTGTTTGAAAAGCCTTCACAGCCTTTAACATGGCTAACAAATCCAGCAGGTTTATGTGGTTGGATGCTACTGCTGGGGACTTGACGCTGTGCGCCATCTGATGAAGGAGATGAGCCACCCAAACTATTACCCTGTCAGACACACATCTGTGGTGAGAGTGGCTTCTACTGTGGGGGTTGTGAATGTTTTCCCCTGCAAGAGGTTTTCCCTTAACCACCACTGCAGTTAGAGAGAACGAGGGTTGCTGAGACAACCACTAGATCGTCCCATTGTCCGCTGCCCTGACACCATTTGCTTGTGAGCCACTCTTGCATGGGGCGCATGCGCAAACGTGCGTGTGGGACTAGATAAGTGCAGAAGGAAATCATCCTTAACAGTCGCATGGCTTTGTGTACGTCACATCGCAATTGGCTACATAGTGAGGGATCTGGAAAAGCATGTTTTGAACCCTCAAGTTCGAGGGTTCAAAACAGCCGTCTTTTGTCAGAATTGGAGCCCCCATAAATTGCTAGACTTGGCTTGGGTCTAGGCTGGACTTTTTCACATTATTGAGAATCTCAGATGGAAGAGGAGATCTATCATCTTCTGGTTATTTGAAATGCATGTTCCGTACACATCCCCGTTATTAGCCAGTAGTCGAGGTAAGGTGAGCCACTACTACCACCAGTACCTTTGTAAACACCCTTGGGGCTGAGGCAATCAATGCCAAAGGGAAGGACTTTGAACTGATAGTGCATGTCCTCTATCCTGAACCTTAGGTACTTTCTGTGCACTGGTAACATTCATATCCAAAGTGGCCACGTAGTCTACCTGTATTAACAGTGATATTACTTCGTACAATGTTGTCATTCTGAACTTTTGTGGCCTGACAAATTTGTTCGCTGGGCGCAAGTCTAACACAGGGCACATTGTGAGATCCTTTTTCGGTACAAGGAAGTACACTGAATAAATACCCTTGTTTACCCGATTGGGCACTTCTATGGCGCCCTTTTCTTGAAGGAGCTGCAACTCATGGTAGAATCAGCAGGTGCGCTGGCGACAGGCGTCTGGATGTTAGTGGACGGTATCAAGGTGGCCGGTGGAACTATATACTGTAACCGTGGGCTATGGACTTGACAGCCCACTGGTCTGAAGTGACTCCGTCCCATGTGTGAAGAAAAGATGTTAAATGTCCCGACTGGGGAGGCATAGGAGGGGACCCGGACTGGAGAGTCATTTTTGAGCGGAGGCCGAGGAGCCTCTTGTGGTGGAGTTCCTGCCCCTGCCTCTTCGCTGACCCCTCTGCTGGCATTGACCGGTGCCAGGTGCGCCCTTTCCGGAGGACCATGGTGAACCCCCTGTTCCATACCGATTATGTGGGGAACAGGAAAAAGATTGCCCCCGAAAGGAGCGGCGAGAGTTACCTTCCCGATGTTGGTAAGGGCGAGCAGTGATTTGATTAAGAGATTTGAGAGTCTTGTACTCCTTTTTCACTGTTTCTAAGATATCATCCACTGCTATCCCAAACAAATGTGCATTTTCCACTGGTTTAACAGTGAGGCCTGGGTTTCCGGCTTAAAACCAGAGTTCTATTTAAGAAGAGTCCCCTGAGCCAGGGTCCACCCCGCCGTCTCAGCTCCATCCAGCATATTCTTTAGGATGTTATGGGTGACCCGTTTCCCTTTTGAGACAACCGGCAGCAGGTGTGATAACGGTTCTGGGACTTCCTGGAGACACTCCTTAAGTAAATTCCACTGATCATCAATATAGCTTGCAAGAAGTGCAGTGTTATTAGCAAACTTCTTGGAGTATGCCGCTGAACTGGTGATGTGCTTGCCGAGGGCATACAGTTTTTTTTTTTTTTTACAGTCTTTGTCGGGAGGCTGTTCTGAAGTGGACAATGGCACCCGGCCCTTTTCCTGGTATAAGTGACTACAACGGAATCTGGAGTGGCTTGCCCCCGGATGTATAATGGCAATGTGTTGGACTCATTGTGGACCCCTTTTCACGCTACCTTGATTGATTTGGCTACAGCTCCCAGAGTTGTCCCTGTTCACTGCAACCAGGTTGTCCTCCTAAACTCTGTCCACCAGGCCAGAGCTTAGAAATGCAGTCCAACAACACAACTTTCTCTACCTTTCGGGAAGTTTTGCGCCTTGGCCCCTTTCCGGGGCAGGTTGACCACGGCCACTCTGGTCAAAGGTTGAAAAGGGTCAAAAACCCCTTGCCCCGAGACGGTGGTGGAAGACTATTGGAGTCCAAACCTTAAAGACTTAGCAGTCGCCTTAGAGAACTGGACCTTCTAGAGGGTGTCAGCCTTTGCTCCAAAAAGGTTCTGCCTGTCGAAAGGCATGTCTAACAGCCTCATATGATGGTCATGAGAAAAACCCAGCGTCGTAGCAAACAATAGACTGACCACCGTGCTAGTAGCCATGGACCTGCACACGCAGCCTGCTATGAACAGCCCAGATTGCAGCATCTGTCATGAAACCTCCTTGATGTCCGAGACAAAGGACAGAAAGAAATCCCTCATGTCTTGATGCTTTGGCAACTGACGACCAGAGGCCCAAAGAGAATTTCACAATGGCACAAGAGAAATTCAAGGGATACAGTCCTAGACAGATTTGACGCGAACATCTTCTTGCCCCATGCGTCCAACCTCTTACTCTCCCTGTCCGGTGGAAGGAACGGACAGGTGGAGGCCTTCAGGCTCGCTTTCACGGCCGAAATCAACAAGCTTTTAAGTGAAGCTTGGACAGAAAGGAAATCTGGGTCTGATGGAGCAGGACAGTTTTCCTCCTCGTCAGGTCACTGATCACTGCCGAAACAGATGCAGGGGTTTTCCCACACTTCCAATACTGGATATCCATTGCCACATTAAAGGGCAGGAGTGTTTCTTTCTTCGGGCAATCTTCCAAAATATCAGTTGATATTGAACTCTGGACCTGGATGGAGCAGAGCGCCCCTAGATTATTGGCCACCTTTGCCATCTGGCACTGGAAGGCTGCTTTAGGCTTACCCGGGGTGGGTGTCCACCTCCAGGAACATTACTTGGCCGCAGCAATTTTAAGGTCCTCTGCCAGTTTCCGAATGTCCTCTTGTTAGTGAGAATTCTCAGAAATGTGCTTATTCCCTTTACCTTAGAGACGCCCAGCAACTTTGCTGGATTTTGAGGACTTGTTTTTTTTTCCCCTGGAGAGAGTGAGCCTTTTTTCCCACTCTCTCATGTATTTTGATGTGCGTTTTACTCTGGTCTTCTTTGGTTATGGAGTTTAAGATCACTATAGGCATCGCCTTTTTATTGTTGCGTCACACAGCACCTTAAGTGCAATGGCACAGGGGTGTCCTTTGTACTTCCCAAGGTTTAAATACCTTCTCTGGGATGAACTACTGCTCCCCAGAGAATTTAAAGTTAAATTGACTTTACTAGTCTTTAAATTCATAGACCCAGCACAAACTATCTTACTATAGAGTGCTGGAGGGGTTACTTTAGTAGCCCCTATGTCTAAACACTCTTCTAGCTGTCAAAAGCTACCCATTCCTATTGAAATGGCTGGTGGCAGTGGTTTTATAACGTACTATGATGATTTTGCCCGACTGCGAACACCAGTAGTTAAAAATCGGAGCCGCCCTATTTTTCAATATGGCGCCCAAGACCCCTCTGTAAAAACAGACCCTGGTCATTTTCTTCGCCGTTTCTTTGTGGAAAGGTCATTCTGGCGTTTAACTCTGTATGACAAACCAGGTTTGGTTCCTTTGTTCATGAGCCCTTGGCGGGCTTCAGGACTGAAGTCCACCCAAGGCGTCTGAGTTTCTGGGGTGGGCAGGAAGTGACTGAGGTGCCCAAAACTCGGTGCACTTGGTCTCCTAGGAGACCCAAATGTACCTATGGCGCGATTGGCTGGCTGGCTGACTGTCCAGCAAGAACAGCCACCCTGCTGGGTGAGTGACAGCTAGGCTGGAATGAATGGGAGAAAACTGTTTAAAAGGCGAGTCTCGAGGACTGGAAAGCAGAGTCGACCACTGGAACGAAAGAACCGAAGACGAGCTGGAAGAGGACGGCTGCTGCAACCACTGGACCGTTGGTTTGCCAGGTGAAGCCCTCCTGCAACCCCAAATTGCCAGATCTATAATCGACTGAGAAGCTCCTTCAAGGACAGCTTCCTCCTTTGAGTTGGTGGGACCAATCAACTCAGCAAACACCTGGATACCATTCTCGGAGCTCGTTAAGGTTAACCAAGGAGGAGGACACCAGTTTGTGTTTGGAAGTCACAGCTACTTGAGCTGAAGTGATGCCATTTTGTTTGCGCAGACGACGATCCTGTGCAGTGCAGGAGTCCCCCCGATGTCCACCCTCTTGTCCCCACGACCGAGGCTCAGGAACAGAGAGATCGGAAGGAACTGCCAGGAACCAACGTCTTCAGCTACATCTTTTTACTTCACTTTAAGGTATTGCGCCATCCGGTTGAGAGATCCTAACTCTCATAGT
This sequence comes from Ambystoma mexicanum, assembly GCF_040938575.1. Classification (NCBI taxonomy): domain Eukaryota; kingdom Metazoa; phylum Chordata; class Amphibia; order Caudata; family Ambystomatidae; genus Ambystoma; species Ambystoma mexicanum. The sequence goes on from NC_090921.1 coordinate 992,552,745, forward strand.
GAAAGTTTGTAAAACTTTCTCAACTTGCAGGCCTAATCAGCTTGTGACCCAGCATATCTTTCTTGATCATCTGAACTACTTCTAAAAACCTTTACAAAGATTCTCCATCTGTACCAGAACTGTGCTGTCCTAGCCAAGAAAACTAGACTATTGACTTTGGCCTGGCCTATTGAATTTAACTGACCCTCCTGGTACATTGGACGTTTGCATTATCTAAAAAGTGTTTTCTAACCATTGGTACAAACCTATGCTTTTTATTCCTATTTTAAAGTACTGAAGTGCCATTTGGCTCCTTTTTCATGGGAGCTCAAACTGTCCCTACAACTTGAGGTCGATATTGGTATTTAATATGGAGTTGATTTTTACTAGTGAATGTTTTCTAAATGACTGTGTAAATAAATGTCTTTTTTAACCAGGAAACCTTGCGTGCAAGTGTCTACTGGAACCACTGTGATTGTGATACTTCTGTGTAACAACTTCTACTGGTCACATTCCCTCTTGAGATAAGCCTGGCTGCTCAGCTCTCTACCAAAAGTGTTTGGTACAGACTTACGCCGAAGGTTGGTTTTTGCTTACACCTGTAGTCCCAATTGTGTGGGGTGTTCCCAGAGGGTACTGCCTGCAATTCAGCCTAACACCTCTCATCTGTAAAATTCCTCTGGGAAGTCTCGCCTTCGTAGGCCCTATGGTTTCAAGACCAGGTTGCCTTACTCGTCATCAATGTATAATATCTTCGAAATAAATGTGTCCCTGCAGAGTGGGGCATATTCCTGTTGAGTCCATGACACTGATCGGCGCAGACTCCACCCAAGGGCAGGGCCCCGGCGGCACGGAGAGACCTTGCTCTCGCTTATGGACCAGACCCGTTAGGCATGTAGGAGTAGTCTTATAAGGGTACCCTGCTAGTTGCAGGAGACGCAGTAGGACCCATGGGCATCACTGTAAGCATTCCGCAGCGCTGCCGGTGCTGGATCTGGCGGTGCCTTGGCGAAGCAGTCAAGCATCTTCAGGCCAAGGTTCTCCCATTCTTCCGTTGTGAAGGACTGGGTTGCAAAAGGCACCTGTGCTGTTCTTTGAGGAGGTAGACAAGTGGCAACGAGGACTCAGTCAGGGAGCTTCTCCACCGCCATGCACGGAGCCAGCTGATCTCCGTTGTAACCACGACGGAATGCAGAACCTCACCATTCACCTTGTGGACTAATGAAGCGCTTCACCACCAGGGACTGTAGGGCATTTGGGAGCATGGACTGACAACACGCAATCCTGGGTGTTGTGGTACTTAACTAAGCATTACAAGCATATCTGGCACAGATCAGAGGCCGGCATTTGCCGGCTGCAATCAGCACACGGCTTCAAACGGGAGAATTTTGACTGAGTCGGCATGGCGTGAAGTCCTCCTGCTGCAAAATCTTCTTTGCTGAGGTACTGTACTGGCTTGGGTATTTACTTACTTTAAGCCTCTTGTGATTCCTTTGTAGTTTTGGGGTGTTGTCTGTGATTGGGAGGCCTCTCGTCCAGTTCACCCGGGCCCACTGCTGGAATCCTCCTAGGGTGTCTTCTCTGGACCCTCAACTAACTCTAAAAGTAAAGTACTTACTTGTTCTAACAGTCTTCCTCAGGAACTCTAACTTTTGCACTTAAGAACCTATCCTGACATGCCTTTGTGACACTAAACCCTAATGACCCCCTCTGCCACGGAGAACACTCATGCTCCAAGAATAAGGGAAAGTCTTCTAAGGATTCAGCATTTTGCCTAGTAAAGAGAATACGTGTTCAAAGTTACTTACTAGCAAAATAAGTTGGTTGGTAACCAACTTCGAGTGAACAGCTACAAAAGTTATTACTTAGTAATGGTCTGCCATTCTTACAAGTATATGCAACAGCTTTCTTTCCTTAGAAACGGTTTTACCATTTTAATTGTTAAAGATACCAATTGGGCATCACACACCGGACCAGGACACTTGGTCTTATCCTGTGATGTGGTGCTCAATAGGAATGCTTTTTCTTTAATTTCAATGATTTCAAATTGAGCCGATACCTGACACGTTTCACACCCCCTTTTACAAATACCCCGGGTCACAATGGAACATGAACCAGGCAGGTTGGTGAAAATACAATATTTATTTTAAAATTCACGGATTTTAATATTGGCCAGCAATCATCAATGGGGTGATAATTACAATAAAAACTACTGAACTACTCTTGGTCAACCTTTTACATGATCATATCTAAAGCACAATTGAAAAGGAGCACTTTTTGAATTAGGATGGATAGCATCCAAGTTAAGGTTTTCCCCTGCAATTTTCCTTCAACCCACAAATATTCAAATTCTGTGTGGATAGAAAGAAGCAGGTAGGTAGTCAGGGATAAGACAGCAAACAATCAATATCCATCACAAAATAAGAGGGGGAAAACGGATTTTCCGAAAGGCCTAAAATGACACTTATTTTGATAAAATGATGTGTGTGTTTAAAGATATGCATATGTTTTATCACATTATCAGGGATGTTATATCACTAGCAACCACCATGCAAAGTATCACAAAAGCATTCAGTTCACAAGAAGATTGAAATGGAAAACCCAGTGCAGCCGAATTCACACATGGAAAAGTTGCATTTTTTCTAGTTTGCAGTTTTAAATGTAAAAACTTTCTGCAAAAAAACAGGTGAAAAACAAGGAATTGGAATGCGGTTTTTGGGCAAGGTGATGGATGCGCAGCACAGGGAAAATATGGAAGTGAAAGAGCTATTTAGTGGTGAATTGAGAGATTTTGAAGGTAGAATGAGGTTTGTTTTTAGGAAAACAGCAGTGAAAGAAAATCGGTTTTAAAAATGAAAGGCAAATTTTCCTTAAACTAGATTTAATGGCTAAGAAAAGAGGAACGCCCCCGTGAATATAAAAGTTATGCTGCAGTTGTAACCCTTCACACAGTGTACCCCTTTTCTTTAGGGAACAGTAATTTAATCAAAATATTGCTAATGACTTATGATCTATGCAAGACCGAATTTGAGAAAAGTTGCGCTAACGCTTGGGGATCAAGGACAAGATTCACAGAGAATTCTGACAGTTGACAAGTTATCAGGATATGCATAGGGTTACTTAGAGTGGAACAAAGACAAAAATCAAGATGGGGTGGACTATGTGTGATGGGATGTGGATACTCACAGTCTGCTCTTAAATTTGGGATTAGGCAGAGTCAACCGGGTTCTGGACTCCAGGGCTCGGGTCACTGGATGGCAGACTCTCCTGGCAAGAGACAGCTGGGCAAACGTCTGGTCACAGCAGAGACGCCTCAGCGGGATTGTTATACAGAATCCTGTACAGTGCCCTTAGGGACCACTACACACAATTAAGACTACAAGTGGCAATACAAGTTCACCTTTGGTACAAGCCTGTACTACAATGTTAAAGTGGTAGCAGTAGCGGAGAGGCCAGACTTCTCTCAAGACCAAATGAGCAGTAGTAGAGATTACACCAAGGACAACAATTACTGTGACTCAAGCAAACACTGACTCAAGGTTTTTGGTTAAAAAGTAAAAGAACATTTATTTTTAAACCATCAGTTCGCAAAACACTTCACTTCTATTAAATTAAAACCACACATAAAATACACTACACACAACCAATTCACTTTGTGCAGAACAACTCAAGGTAAGTACCTTATGATTTGACGGACCAGTGTTGTGAAACAAAAGACGTTACTGGGAATACATATGCAATCACTTTTTGATAGTAATGACAGTTCGGTCTTACTAAAGATATGCGTATCAGCGGAAAGAAATGTAAACCAGGGTAAAAACACTTAGCACCCAAGTTAGCAAAAGAGAGTTGAGGGCAAAAATCATAGGCAATACTTTTGTCAAGGCAGACCGAATCAGAACACCTGCTGATAGGAAGATAGGCCTGCGCCAATGTCAAATGGAACCGGGTTCCTGTTGTCGAGGATCACACAGACAGTTCAAGATTCAATGTTGCCAGGAGTACAAGGATATTGTCAACAGGGGAAGCAAAAGTTATAAGAGGGAAGGAAAACAAGGGCAAGGCTTGGGTGAGGAGAAAAGGGTACACCCTAGTTCCTCGAAGCTGGACACAGTACCTCTATTCTTTGAAGAAGCTGGTGCCACGGCAGTTTTTCCAGGTAGTTTCCCGCAGACTCACAGTTCCCGGAGCTTCAGTCGTGGGGACAAGAAGGACGGTGTCTGGAGTGAGCTGCACTACCGAGGGATGAGGCCAGCAGCAGCAACAGTGAAAAAAAGGTGTGCTCCTTTAAAACAGGAGAGGCTCTTCAGATGGCTATCCGGACCACTACAGCAGTGTTCAGCGATTTTGGCCACAAAGAGGATCCTCTGGCTGTGGAAGATGAGCTGGTTGACCCCACCAGGCTCAAGGGAAGACGACTCCGGACTGGATCTTCTCTGGTCGTTGAAGGGTAGATAGCTCAGGACTGCAGCAGAGTTTCACCGTGACTCGGTAGTTGCAGCAGCCGTCTTCTTCTCCACTGCTCTTCGGTTCCTTGTAGTTCCAGTGGCGGCTGACTTCCAGCCCAAGAGTCCTGCCTTTTATGCGAAAATCCCCCATTCACTCAGCCTGGCTGTCAATCATGCAGCAGGGGGGTTGTCCGGCCCACACAACCACCTCAGCCAATCATGGCAAAGTGCAACTTGTGTTTCCTAGGATATCCTGTACAGGGGGTGACTACACCGCACCCTCACATACAGCCCACCTAGACACCCAGGCGCCAAGAGGAAGGCTTCTTTGCAGAAGCCCACCAAAAGACGGTGAACAAAGAAGCAAACCTGGTTTGCCGTGCAAAGTAAAACACCAGAAGGACATTAACAAAAAGAAATGGCGAATAAACCCGACCGGAACAAAAAGTAAGTTTTTGGTCAAGCGGGTTTATGTTCGAGGCTAATATAATAGCCTGGAACAATACCACGTTTATATAGTATAATCATGGTAGAAAATTTAGGGTAGATACCACTGCCACCAGCCAAGTCTAAATGTTAAAAGAGCAAAACAAAGCTCAGAGAGGCACAGACAAAAAGGATAAAGTAAATGATACTTTACCCGTTTCTGGGGGACAGTAGTAAGCCCCAGAAAAAAATGGAGTCAGTGGGAAGTCTCAAAGACAACCCTGTGTCACTGCACTGAAGGTGCTGTGTAACACAAAAAGGTGGGTCTCATGGAGTGGTGTGCTCCAGAGCCCAAGATCACACAAACAGTAAAAATACACATGGCAAAACACATGTAAGAGTGGAAAAAAGGCTCACTCTCTTACCAAGTGGAAAAAATAAACTCCAGAAATCCAGCAAAGCTGCTGGGGGACTCACTAGGTGAGGGGAATTTAGCCATAGGATGAGAAACAGGGATGGGGCTGGTAAGCAGATAGTGGGCCAAAAAGTCAGTCTGGTTTCAGGAGCCTTCCCAAAAGAACACCACAGCTTCTGTTTGGTTATTGGGATTTTTAGGTCTGGGGTCTCTGGATTGAGGCCTTGCTGGGATGGTCAGCAATGCGTTGGCCTTCAATGGAATCTGGAATTAGCTATACTTTGGCTTTTGCAGGGGGATCTGGAATCTGGCAAGATGAATGTAGAACATCAGGAACGCAGGCGCAGGAATTCAGGAAAGGTTCTCTGTAGAGTCCTGTCAGACACCCTTTATACAAATCATGGTGACATCATAGAACTATACGGTGGGGCAGGCTTAGCTGAGCACGCCTCTAAAAACTGGATTAGTCCGGAGTAATGGTGGACGCCTTCCTCTCATTTGGTTGGGTTTCAAGGGCATGCTGTCAGATTTATGATGTGAGTTTTACAATGTCCAGACCCTCCCAGTTACTTTAGCTAAAATCCAGTTTTGCCATAAATTGCACATTTGTAGTGATAACATTTTAACAAATTACATAAACAGGTTACATATTTTATGAAGCACATGCAAGTCCAACTCTGCAGTCTGTAAGACATTGTTTCGCTCTTCTAATAATTTTTTGTCCTTTTTAGGGTGAAATAGTCAGCCTAAAATTCTAACTCTGTACATGTGTATGGATCATTAGGCAGGTCAGCATTCAAATTCGCAGTGGCATCAGGTATGCTTGCCGTGGAATACCCAATTCTCTGCCATTTCTATTCCCAATGTGGCAGTGAAAGCTACAAGGTTTAAGGAAATTACATTAAAGCTGTTAATTTTTTCCATTGCTGCAAAGTCCAATTACAAAGATAAAAGTCTGAAAAGTTTAATAAAATAGCTGTTTAAGCCAAATGGTCAGCATTGTCCTCCAAACATGGTGATGCCTTGCCCAGGGTTGTCCTTGAGTTTTTCTTTGAAGCTTCTTGTAGAAGTCATAGGGAGGTGCGATATTCTTTTTCCATATCCTCCTGTCCCAGAATTTCTATTGTAGAAGGCCTCAGCCCATACTGAAGTCTGATGAGTACGTGAACTTTCTTTGTCTTGGTCAGTCAAAGTTTCCCAACCTAGTAATTGTCAGCCAAGTGCCCTGAAAGTTTATGGTGGTTCCTTTTGGGGCAACCCTTAGCTTAGCCAGCAGGGAAAAAGTTGTTCTGGTGCTTGCAAAATTCATCCAATGCAGTTTAATTCCTTTTATTTTCTTTTGTCCTGGATCAAAACGAACCTGTTGGATAAAACCTCCCCTATATGTTTCCCAGCAATAGACCCCTTTACATTGCTAGGCACAGACATTTTTGTTCAACATGGTACTTTTAAAACAGGCATTTATTTTTCTGGTTTGCAAAAGCCCATTTTTCCATGCGTAAAGCCGGCTGGCATTTTCCTTGCAAATTCGGTTTTTCTCTTCCATCTGCCCTTCCAGATTGTTTTGTAGCCATAGTTCGCTTCTTGTAAACAGTCTGTACAGGGCCAAGGTTTCTTGAGATGGACATGTGCGCAGAGAGCTAGAATGTATTTTAAAGCAGTGTTTTTGACATTTTGTAGCAAAAGTGGAGCGCTTTTCCGTGTAACTGAAGTAAAGCTTTTGTTGATTTTCACAGATTTGGCTGACAGAGCCCGACATTCAGGGATCATGCTTTCTTCTGCTGAAGCACAATGTGTATATGGAAGGGCATGGCAAGGCCTTATTAATAAAAGTAGTTTGATGAAAAACAGATGACAATAGCGTCAGAGCAGAATCCTTTTCAATGTGAAATATTCCCTTTTTCATTGGGAACTTTGGGCTTGCAGCAAAGCAGCGCTGCTTTTTCACTCATTTTGTACATGTAAGCAACACACTGGCACCTTTCTCTGTGTGCTCCCTGTCCAACTCGCCCATTTTGTGTTTGGCAAGATGGTGCAGCCATCTTTTGTCGCTGCAAAGCACAGTTTTGACGCAATGGTGCCCCAATGAGCCAGCACAGCCATTTTGCTGCTTCTGCTAAATTGCAGCTTGGTTATGAAAGGAAGTACAGCTGAGTGGGTAAATATATCCCACATAATAGAAAGTAGACCTAAGGTTATTTTACTGACCTCTAAGTTAGCTGGGCCTCTGATAAAAGTAATGCTGCTGGCTTTACGGTTTCTTTCAGAGAATAGGTGTAACATTTTCCCAACTCAGTCTTGCTTCCACTGACTTGCTGTTAGCCTGTCCAGAATACGTCTGCACTAGGTTTTACCTACCTAGGACAACTGAGTCATTCATAAAGTGTAACGCTGTGGTTTGCATTCCTCAATCTGTTTTAGACAGACACAAACATAGCTGAGGTTTATACCTGCTTTTAAGTTGATGATGCTCCCTCCTTTAAAAAGTGTATAGGTTTTACTTACCTTGAGGTAGAGGTTTGCCACCCTGTGGTACCTTCACGCATAGTGTCATTTTTCTACGATGTGTTCATAAGATCTGTGATGGTACTTATTTGCCCCAAGAATTATTTGGGCGTACTTGCAATTATATAAATCCTTTATTTTTACAATACGAAGTTTGTGTTTCTTTGGATCATTTGTATTACAATTTCACTTGTACTGATTCTACAGCCCTCTCTCCCTCCTAAGATAAGCCTGGCTGCTCTGTCTATGCTACCATGAACTCCAGTGGTACAGACTTATACTAAGAGTCTTGTACTGCCTCAGTTGAATGGTTTTAGTTGGACTTCAGAACTGTCCTAATACAAAGAAGCCAAGTCGAGGAACCGCTGGAAGGTTTAGCACCCTAAGCCCGCTGTCGTCCCGCTGGACCACTCGGCATCTGGTCGTTTTAGAAGGTTTGCGAAGACGCTTTGACCCATTAGAATAGTGGGACCATCTATTCGCGGCACCTTCAACAAACCCTCCAAGTAAGCCTTCTCGGAAGTGTTCCTGGGCCAACCAGTGGGCTGACCAGCTTGCGCAGGACCTTTGCTCTCTAACCGCCGCCATTTCGAGGAGGCCCTTGAAACATGGTACATCGCAAGCTCTGTGTTCACGGCACTTGCACCGTATTTTGGACACTTGGCGTTGCCAGGTCTGGAGTAAGGAGAGAGCCCGAACCAGATTGCACGTGGTTACTGCGTCAACCAGACAAACTTTGCAAACTCATTGCAGCTGTGCTCCTCTGTACCCTGAAGCCTGCTACAGCGGAACTGGCCTGATCCATCCACCAGGAGCGGAGAAATCACCACTGTCTCGATAGGTAATCAACGCTGTATCTTCGTTGCTGAAAGCCGCAGAGCCGGGATACTGACGCATTTGAACCTGCAACCGAAGTGGACAAGACTGCCGAGGTTTGGTCCGGTGTGCGCCAGTGAGTAATTGAAACCCTAACCCTGAGGGCCCCTCTCCTTTCCACTGCTAGTGTGAACTATCGAACTATTCCCAAGTCTTGGAACCTGCTCTGACCTGTTGGGGAGACTCTCCACGAATAGTGGGAACTTATTCTGCATCACCTCACCCACCTTTCTGAGCTGCTACAGCCCCTACAAAAGACCTTGTTTCGCCCATCTGGACTACAGCGTGCGCCAGCATCACATGTACATTTGAGCACTAGGCTGCCCTCATCTTAGGGATTGGACTGCCTTTCAGTTAGGATCATGTTTCATGCAGAACTGTCTAAAGACTCTTTGCACTACCTGCTTCCTCCCCTTTTTAGATTGTGGACCCATTTCGTGCACTAAAACTTTAGGCCCCTTTGGTCTTGTATATATGTGTATTGATAGGATTGTGTTGGCTTAGAAGTATTGCTGTGATTTTATTTGTGTGTTGAATCTCAAAGGCCTCGAAATACATGGATTTGTATATATGACAATGCATTACTTAACGTAAAAGCATTTCTGATGATTGTATCTGCTTAGATTCACATGCTGTGCATAGGTCCGACATCCAGTGGTCACTGCGGAGTATTGCATTTTGTTTTTCGTAGTCGAAAAGGGACGTCGACAAGGCGTGTCTGAAATACTATCCCTATAGTGACGTGTGTTGTACCCACAATCCCTCACGCGTCGAGGTCCCTCTGTTTGTATTTTTCTGCCCTGAGGGAGCCTTCTCGACGTGAGTGAGTACAGAAAAGAGAGATATAAAAGGAAGTCTATGTTCCTTCCATCCGAGCGGGAAGGAGGGGTGGGCGCATGTGAATCTAAGCAGATACAATCATCAGAAATGCTTTTACGGTAAGTAATGCATTGTCTTCTGATGCTTGTTGATCTGCTTAGAATCACATGCTGTGCATAGACTAGCGAGCAGTACCCGGAGTTGGCGGTGGGTTATGAGAAGGAACAGTAGAGAAAAGATGTCTTAATACTGCCTGACCCACCTGGGAGTCAGATCTCGAGTGTGCATCTAGACAGTAGTGTTTTGTAAAGGTGTGCACAGAACTCCAGGTAGCCGCTTTGCAGATGGACTCAAGGGGAACATTTGCAATGAATGCTATGGACGCCCCCGTGCCTCGAGTAGAGTGTGCTCTAGGCTTAAAGGGCAGTTCTCTCTTAGCAAGAGTATAGCAGAGAGTGATGCATTGGACAATCCATCTAGAAATAGTGGACTTTGAAACTGCATCCCCTTCTCTTCCTGCTGCCACCGAGACGAAGAACTGATTAGTCTTCCTCAGTGATCTGGTTCTTTCCATGTAGAACATGACCGCTCTGCGCACATCTAGTGTGTGCAGAGTTTTTTCTCCCAAGTTGGAAGGCTTTTGAAAGAACGTTGGCAGTTCTATAGACTGGTTTATGTGGAATTTCGATATGAAATTCGGAGCAAACCTTGGGTGCGTGCGTAGAACCACCTTATCTTTGTGAACTGTAACGAAGGGGTCTAGAACAGAAAGAGCCTGTAGTTCACTTACCCTCCTGATGGAGGTGATAGCTATTAAAAAAGCAGTCTTAAGAGAGGTCTTTAAGAGATGCTTTGTGCATGGGTTCGAAAGGTGAGCCCATGAGTCTGGTAAGTACCACGTTAAGGTCCCATCCGGGAGCTGGGTCAGCTATCGGGGGGTGTATTCTCTTTATTCCCTCCATGAAGGCCTTTATAACGGGGATCTTCCACCACGACACCTTGAGTTGGGAAGTGGTGTATGCAGAAAGTGCCGCTAGGTGGACTTTAATGGAATTGAACACTAGACCTGAATCCAATAAGTGGGTCAGGTATAGAACAATATGTGTGGGAGAGCAGTCAATTGGGTTGATGCCTTTCCCTCTGCACCAGATGACAAATCTCTTCCACTTGCTAGAGTAGCAGTGGCGAGTGTTAAGTTTTCTGGCTTCCCTGAGAATGTCCATACATCTCTGCGGAAGCAGTAGATGTCCGAATTCTATGATCTCAGGAGCCAAGCTGCTAAGCTCATGTTCTGGGGGCATGGATGCAGAGTCCTGCCCTTGTCTTGTGACAGCATGTTGTACGGGCAGGGGAGGTTCACTGGGGGAGATAGAGACATCTCCATCAAGTGAGCGAACCATGGCTGTCGGGCCCACATTGGGGCCACCAGTATCATGGTTACTTGTTCCTGGTGCATCTTGTGCACCAACTTGTTGAGAAGGGGAGTCGGGGGAAAAGCGTAAACAAATTTCCCTGACCATTGCATCGACAGACCGTTCTCCCCTTGGATTGGTTCTGGGGGTACCTGGAGGCGTAACTTAGGCATTGTGAGTTCTCCAGGGTTGCGAATAGGTCTATTTCTGGGAATCCCCATTTTGTGAAGACGTCGAAGACGATGTCTTCGTGCAGTCGCCATTCGTACTCTTCGGGCAGGAGGAAATCTCTGCTGAGTTTGTCTGCCAGCAGATTGAGTTCCCCTGGTACATGTTCTGACAGTAGGAACATGTTCTGTTTGAGAGCCCACTTCCATATATTTTGGGCCAGTTTGCACAGTCCTGGAGAGTGGGTGCCCCCCTGCTTGTTGATGTAGTACATGGCTGTGGTGCTGTCTGTAAGGACCAACACAGTCTTGCCTTGTAGGTGTTCCTGGAAGGCTTTTAGCGCCTTGAACACAGCTAGTAGCTCTAGTAGATTTATGTGTTTGGATGCTACGTTCGGAGTCCACACTCCGTGAGCAGTCTGATGGGATAGAAGAGCCCCCCCATCCTGTTAGGGATGCGTCTGTGGTTAGAGAGCTTCTGCCACGGGTGAGGCAAAGGGTTTCCCTTTTTCCAGGTTTTCCTTTGTCCACCATCGTAGCGAAAGAACCAAGGCCTGCGAGAACACCACTGGATCGTCCCATAATCCGCTGGCCTGACACCACTGGCTGTTGAGCCACTCTTGCATAGGGCGCATGCGCAGGCGCGCGAGGTACCAAATAAATACACGACGCCATCATGCCTAGCAAGCGCATTGCTTTGCGTACCGTCACCTGTCGACCGGTCACATATTGAGGGATCTGAAACAGCATGTTTTGGACCCTCTCGTGGGAGGGGAAGACGAGGCCGTCCTTTGTTTGAATTAGAGCCCCTAGGAATTGTTTGATTTGGCTGGGGTCTAGGCTGGACTTCTTTTCGTTGATGGAGAAGCCCAACTGGAACAAAAGGTCTACAGTCTTTTGGGTATTGGAGAAGCATGTTTCGTAAGAATTCCCTGTTATGAGCCAGTCGTTGAGGTAAGGGTAAACTGGGATGGACAACCTGCGCAGGTGGGCCGCTGGCACTGCCAGTACCTTCGTGAATACCCTTGTTGCTGATGCTATGCCGAAGGGTAGCACTCTGAACTGGTAGTGTTTGCCCTCTATCATGAACCTGAGGTATCTTCTGTGCGCTGGCAACATTAAAATATGAAAGTATGCATCTCTCATGTCCAATGTTGTCATGTAATCTCCCTGTGATAGCAGTGGGATAACTTCCTGTAAGGTCACCATACGAAACTTCTGGGGTTTGATAAACTTGTTCGCTGGGCGCAGATCTAATACAGGGCGCATGGTTAGATCTTTTTTGGGTACAAGGAAGTACACTGAATAAATACCTTCCGTTACCTGAGATAGAGGCACGACCTCTATGGCTCCTTTTTCCAGCAGTTGTACTTCTTGGAGAAGGATGGCAAGGTGTTCCGGTGTCATGCGTCGTCCCCTCGGGGGTCTGTATGTTGGGGAACTGTTGAATTCGATGCAGTATCCGTGGGCTACGGTGGAAAGTACCCAGCGGTCTGACGTTATTCCCTCCCATGCTGGAAGAAAGGATGTTATCCGGCCCCCGACCGGTGTTGCATGGGAGGGGACGCGAATCTTCGCGTCACTTGGTGTTGTTGGGGGCTTGGGAGCCTCTGGGGGTGGACCCCCGACCTCTCCCTTTGCCCCTGCGCTGGCCTCTTTGGCTGTACTGCCCACTATTGGTCTGGTAACTGGTGGCAGGGTACTGTTGCAGCTGATTCTGCTGTTGGCGTTGGCCACGAAAAAAGCGGTTGTTGCCATAGCCGCGTCTGGTAGTGGGCTTAGAGATCTGGTCAAGAGTTTTGATAGTATCGTACTCTTTTTTAGCCATTTCCAGAGCCTTATCCACCGCTTTCCCGAAGAGGTTTGAGTCTTCAACAGGTTTATTTATTAAAGACGCCTGTGTCTCCGTTTTGAACCCCGAGTTGCGCAGCCATACATGGCGTTTTAGGAGTATTCCCTGAACCAGGGAACGTCCCGCTGTCTCAGCAGCATCCAGAGAGTTCTTTACAATACTCTGGTTGACCTGGGTTCCTTCGCCAATAGTTGATAGGCGTGTACGTAGTGGTTCCGGCGCTTCTTCGGCGTCCTTGCGCAGTTTGGCCCACTGCGCGTCCGCGTAGCTAGCTAGCAAAGAATTGTTGTTCGCAATTCTTGCCGAAAAGGCAGCCGAGGATGTGACTCTTTTAGCAAGGGCATATAACCTCTTGCCCTCCTTGTCAGGTGGTGCCTCACTGGTGGACAGCGGCACCCCTGCCCTCTAACTTGTATTAGTTACTAGAAGGGAATCCGGAATGGAATGTCCCCTGATGTACAGCGGGTCTGAGGGTGAAGGAGTGAAAAGTTTTTCAATCCTTGTATTAACTCCTCTGATTAGTGCGGGTGTGGATAGCGAAGGGATGATTCTTCTCTTCACTGAAGCGAGGAGGGGAATGGTCTGGCTGACTGGGGGTTTCTCCTTAATTACTCTTTCCACAAAGTCTATTTCCGGAGAGATCTCCCCAGTGTCCAGTTCGAAATGTGCTGCTGCTCTGCACAACAGGGCATTGAATGTGGGCTGATCGTCAATGGGAGACGTGTTTCTAACGGGTGAATTGTCAGGAGGATTTAGGTTCAGGACATCAGTGTCCGAATATACTGATGGGGATTGCCAGGGATGAGAAGGTCCTTCTTCTGGATTTTCTCCGAAGCCTTCTCCTACCATGTCTGGGCTGTCTTCCAGACCTTCCTCTTGGTTCTGTCCCTCCTCATTGTCCAGAAAATCATCCTCCTCTTCCAAGTATTGTTCCTCACCAGTGAGGTCATACACGTTATGGAAGTCTAGGGCTGTGTCCTGCCTCGGGTATTTGGCCCTGGGGTCCTCCTGAGGCCCTTCTCTTGTTCTCTTGGGGGTGGGAGGGTTCTGGGTGTTCATAAACCTCTCCATTCTCTCCATGCAGAGATAGAGCCTTTCCATGGTTTCATGGGGTACCCCTGAGCGGTCTAGCGGGGGAAAATTAGTTTCATCTTGCTGAAAACGGCTCGACCTCTCCCACAACGTCGAGGAAAGTGTCCTGTCGCCTTCCGAAAAGCCTTCCGGTGTGCTGGGGGACCCCCGACTGAAGGGGGTAGTCCCTGTCTTTCTTCGGGCTTTTTCGTCGTGTCTTTCGACCTTTGCGTAGCGCTCAACGTGTCTTTCGCCGTACGCTTCTGGGCGTCGGCTACAACGATCCTCGCCAAGCTCTCTGTGACTCGTTTGTCAGCGGAGGGCTGTGGTTTCGACGTTACGGGTGTCGAGCGTTGTACGGCGGCGTGCGCTCTCTGCTGGTGCGCGTCGGCCGATGATTTGGGGGCGGCGCCCTTATTTGCCGAAAGCCCGGTCGCGGCTGCGGTTGCGAGAGGGGCTTCGAACCCGAACAGTCCGAGGAGGCTGCCGGTGTAACCTGCGTCTCCTTGGGCGCTGATGCTCTCTTCGTCTTCGACAAAGAAGAGCTATGGGTTGTGTGTTTATGTGTTGTATCGTGTGTGTCAGTGTCGCCGGGGTGTTCATCCCCATAAGCAGGGCGTGAGCCGAGCCAGTCGGGGCCGGGGACAGACGACTAAGAGCGCAAGCGCTCTTTAGAGGGGTGTACGACTTCCGTAGCGGAGGTCATGTTATCACGTTCCTCGTCACTGTCGGTGGTAGCAGCGGCGGGTGAAGACCCGGCCTTCGACATCGCGTAGGCCGCCCACCTCTTGACCCCTATGGTCTTTTAGAGTCTTTGGCTTTAGAAGCCGACAAGCCGAGCAACCGTCCTCTTTGTGATCGAGGGGCAAGCAGCGGTTACACCGTGAATGCTTGTCCTTCCAAGTAAACTTGCCCTTACAAAGTGGGCAAAACCTAAAGGGTGTCCTCTCCATAGCCGAGGCAATAAACCGTGATAACTACCCCAAGGGAAAGGAAGGGGAAAAGGAAAGGCATTCTCAGAAAAAGAATCAGATGTCCCACGACCCCACTCTCCCTACTGTATTAGGCCTGCGAGGCCAGGCCACGTGTTCGGCAACGCCGAAGGATCTCCTACGCTCGTCCCCTCCGTCGAAGATCTTGCTCAGCGGAGATAGCTTCACAACTGCGTCGAGGGAGGGATCGATATATTAAATCTTTATACAGGAAAAAACGACCAAAGGTCGAGGAGATGGAATCTGCAATGTCTCTCGAGGAGCTCCGCGTAAAGGCGACCAGTAGCTGGGCGGAAAAAAACAATCTGAGGGACCTCGACGCGTGAGGGATTGTGGGTACAACACACGTCACTATAGGGATAGTATTTCAGACACGCCTTGTCGACGTCCCTTTTCGACTACGAAAAACTAAATGCAATACTCCACAGTGACCACTGGATGTCGGACCTATGCACAGCATGTGATTCTAAGCAGATTAACAAGCATCAGAAATATATATATACATATATATACATATATATACATATACACATATACACATATACACATACATACACACACAGACCTGACGGAGTGATTTGTAAGTGTCCTTTACTGTGTGCTCATCAAGGTCTTGGTCACCCTCACCCATCCTGAGAGCTAGTCTTGACCGCCGCTATGCTACCTTGATTGGTCTGGCTTGTCCAGAAGATTACCCTGTTCCAAGAAACTGGGCTGGCCTTCTGAATCTGTCCACCAGGTCAGAGTTCAGAAATCTGTCTTAACACATTCATATATCGTAATGAATGGGTGAACAAGTGTGATAACATAAAATTCACCATCAAGTGGAGTGCGATTACAGTGGATTTCCTGGATCTAAGAATTTTCTAATCTACCGAAGGACTACACCCCACCCTGTACAGAAAACCTACAAACCGTAACAGTCTGCTACACTTTACAAGTTTCCATCCAGCAGGACTAAATCATTTCCTACCATTATGGGCAATTCCTACTGATTTGGAGGAATTGCTCTGAAAAACACGATTTTGAACTACATGCAGACCAACTCAAGGACAGGCTTATGGACAGGGGTTACCCGAAGAAGATGGTCAGGGACAACTACAAGAGAGCCGCAAATACACAGAGGTCTGCCAGACCCTACATGGAAAAACAGTGAACGAGAGGTTGATTTGTGTCACAACATTCAACCCTATAAGCAACACCATAAAAAAAAATGTGTCAATAAGAACTGGCATTTGGTGGAATAATAGGGGACCTTATTACACAAACCTATGTTTGCATATAAAAGAAAGCAACCTACGGCAGAAATTGGTACACACCTATAGACACATCACTAGGGACCAGACTATTCTAAACTAGGGACATCAATGTGGCAATTGTGTTGCCTGCCCATATACCGAAACAAGACACTAGTTTGACCATGGATACAACAAATGGCAACTGAGACAACATACAAACTGACTCAGAATGTGTGACCTCATTTACGTGGGTAAAACGATCAGACAAGTAAGACAACGTATATCGGAGCACAGATCGTGCATTAGGAATAGAGTAGCTGATAAACCCCGGGTGGATCATTATGTGAAATTTGGATATACCGACAAAGACATAAGGTGGTTTAACAAACTTTCAACCCACAAGCAAGTGGGTGAAATTTGGCTGCCCTACTACACAAAACAAAGCAGAAGTGGATCAATTTCCTTGACACAGTTAAACATGGGCTAAATATTGCCCTGGAGTAGAACAATCTGGTAGGCGCGTGGTGAAAGCATGGCACAGGTATCCCCCGAGTGATATGATATATGATATGGCATTTGTAACGCGCCTATACTCGAGTGTTTCAAGGTGCAACGAGGCGGGGGGGGGGGACAAGGGGAGACAGACAACGATCCTACTAGGCCAGGTGTCATTCAGATCGCCCAAGTGTAAGGGTAGAGGGGAAGGGAAAAGTGCAGGGGGGGAAGGTAGAGGGAAAAGTGCAGTACAAGATTATAGCATACAGGATAAATAACAAGGGTCAGCTGGAGGTAAGTGCAGACAAGTATGGGAAGGGGGGCTGTAGGGATACAGACAGTCCTGCAGTGCAGAGGTTGCCAGGGAGGCAGTGCAGGGGAGAGTGGCTGGGCCCAAGGACCGAGAACGGTGAGTGGCCCAGTTGCAGATTCAGTGCAGTTTCAGTAATTTTAGCAGGGGACAGGGGGAGAGAACGCGGAGGCAAAGAGGAAGGTTTTGAGGTGCTTCCGGAACAGGAGAGGGTTCTCCTTAAGTTTCAGGGAGGCAGGAAGACTGTTAAAGAGGGAGGCCCCTGCAGCAGAGAGAGATCTGCCCCCAACTCGTCGTTTGGAGAAGCGGCTGACCCTGAGGGAGTTCGAGGCGGATGAGCGAAGAGCACGAGAAGGAAGATATTTAGGAAGAGAGAGTTGAAGGTATTTTGGCCCAAGGCCCCAGACGGCCTTGTGGACAATGCAAAGGGTTTTGAACTTGATCCTCGCAGTCACTGGGAGCCAATGTAGTGATTTCAGTCCTGGAGAGATACGGTCCCTGGGCTTGAGGCCAAGGACAAGTCTCGCAGTCCTGTTCTGGATGAGTTGCAAAGGGCGGAGAGTAGAGGCGGGCAGATTTAGGTAGAGTAGTCAGTAGTCCAGCTTCGAGAGAACCAGGGCTCTAGAGACAGTGAGCTTCTGGGGGAAGGAGAGGAAAGGAAGGATACCTCTGAGGAGGTGTAGTTTGTAGTGTGACTTCTTAGAGACGTCGGATATGTGAGGAGAGAAGGAGAGTATGGAGTCGAAGATGACCCCAAGGTTTTTTGCCTTGCAGGTAGGAGCAGGAAGAGGGCCAAGAGAGGCCGGCCAGAGAGCTGCAGGGAAGGAGGGAGTGGCGATGAGTAGAATCTCAGTCTTACTGGCATTAAGGCAGAGTTCGTTGGCTGCACACCATTCCTGGATAGCAGAAAGACAGTCAGAGATGAGCGAAGGAGAAGGAGGCCGAGGGTAGCCTGAAAATGAGCTGGGTATCATCCGCATAGCACTGGGTGACCATGCAGCATATTCATCTTGTGCTATGCATATACCCCTGCTATATAGGGTTATCTTCAACCTTGGTGCTACTGTATGCATGGACCAATGGCCGTTTTTTCATCAACCTTCCCTGGTATAGCACTGATGCCTTTTTTGAGTTATTAATGTATAGGGCATAGTGGGACCCAATTCGGGATCCCCGCATTGTATGCACGACTATTGAGCATAACAAGACATTTTCATTACCAGATCTAATCCCTCTCGAGGAATACGGACGATATCTGGCACAGGGCGCGATGGTTGCGAGACTACATTGCCCATAAGCCTTTGCGCTAGATGCTGAGTATGTAAAATATATGCATAACCCCTTCTTTGAGTGGATAATAGGGCCTTGTGTGTGCCCAGAGAGCTCATTAATAGTCAGGGTTCTTCGCGAGTGTGTCAAGCATGTTCGCATTACCAATTCCCCTGCGAGGGAGACATGCTGTAATCCAGCACGGTGCATGGATAGTCCGGGACTACGTTGCCTATAAGTACTCGCATTGCATGCAGTGTCCTTAAGTAGATTTAATTTTTAGTTTGATATTTAGATTCGTATCTGCATAAGTGCAGAAGCAGGTAAATGACTCAGTGTGAAATGATAAATAAGAGGGACTAACGAAAAGGAAAAGCTGTGTGGCTAAACAGAAAAAACGTGGGCCATTCCTGGACTAGGTTTGCAGTTCTCTTTCTACGTCCATGAATAATGGGGATTACACTGGTCCCTCTTGGGTGTTAGACAGGACGCCCACAGTGAGAACGGACGCAGACTAGAGAGAACCACACAGGTAAGTGACCGGGGAATCCCGCAAATGGGCATGCTGTTAAAACATTCAAAATGATCATGGCACGTACATGGCAGATGGGAACCGCAACGTACATTGTGGTCAGGGTCCCGGTTGATGTTTAATAAGGGACAGGCGAACAATGTAGGATTACACGAGTTCCCTGTGTATATAGTACTAGGAGCTCCTGCAAACACTGGGGCCTCGAACTTTGTTTTCCACTATTCAGAAGGAGAATAAACCATCAGAAAAAAACATGGTTGAATTCGAAACTAAGTATAATTGTGCTCAGTTTACACTTTTAAAGCGTTCAGTGGTCGGATAGTAACCATTTCCCTAGTGTTCCTGCAGGTGAGAGACTGCACTACAGAGATAAAAAAAAGCCCTCTATTTTTTGAATCCTCCATGAGAAGATTTCCATATACGATTCCCCACGACTCTGGAGACCCCCTTGCTGAGTGAGGTCATCCGTGGTAAGCCATATGCAGTGGCACAAATGTGTGGGTTATACTAATTGATGAGCTGTGGTGGACACCTAAATGTTGGACTTCTAATTGTAGGTATCATGGGTAAAATTACCGAGGCAACAATGAGGAACATTTCTCAACCAGATTGACCAGAAGAGTAGAGTGATTAGTTGTAATCTTTTTTTCATGATAAATGGTCTCTGGGATTTTATTAACTACCCCGGGGATGGAAGGGGAAAGTGTCATGATCTCTGCTTCCAAAAGGTCAGGGTTTTCCCAACTCCCTTGGAAGCAGATCCATAACCCAGGTTCCGAGTGCCAACCAGTCCCAATTGGGACCTTTTGGACCCAGTCCTGGCGCCAGTGGCACCAGGCTCATAAATATGCCCAGTCCCAGCGCTGGAAGCGCCGGGCTCATAATGCTTGGGTGGACTTACCTGCAGCAGACCATGCTGCTTACTTGCCTGCCAGTTGAGCCTCTGATCCTCTTCTGTTTGGAACTACTTTTCCTGTTGGGTGGGGCAGGAGCCACTCCCTAGATTCAGAACACTGGAACTCTTCTGGAAAGCAGGAACTCTTTTCTTACCTAGGCGTGGCTGTGGAAGGAGACACCTAAGCACTACAGGAGGCTATTTAAACCACACCCGATGGATGAATCTTGCTTTGCGTTATTCTACATCCTCTGCAGCAGAACGCTCATCGTGTCTTCTGCATCTGATCCTGGGCCTAAGAAAAAAGGCTTACCATCCTGAATCCAGTCTTCAGCAACACCTATAAAGACAAGAAAGAACAGGTTAGCATTACGGTCTTCAGTGACAGCTCTTCACTTACCTGGTCCATCGGCTGTCACCAACGCCTCGCACTGCATTCCGGCATCTGAAAGACAAAAGCTTACCAACTCTTTGCACGCTCCGGAGGCCTTCGGCGCTGCATCCCGCATCTGAAAGACAAAACAAGGTGCGTTTAAAGACATTGGGGAACTTTAATACTCACGTGCCATTACTCCTTTCCACATCTAACCCAGTGGGTATTCCGGCACCCTGCAGCCGCTCCGAACTTGTACCTGCAAAATAAAAAGACAGTTAGAGCGCATCGTGAAGCAGGCAACAAGTGCTTACTTACGTGCTTCCAGGCGCTTCTATTCATCACACGGGCTCCATCTTCAACTCACTTCTGCCCGTCATCCGCCATCGCCGGAACCCTGCAAAACAAGAAACATCATTACTAAAGACTTTAAAGACATTAGAATTACTCGAAACTTACCGTTCGTGCAGTAAACGACGGACAGCAGTCCTCTGAAGTCAAGAGGCCTGCTCCTCTTATCCAGTGAAGAAACTGGTTACAGCACCTTGCCCCGAGGCAGATGGAGAGCACGGCGTTCACTTACCTAAGGTGAGAGCGTTAACCTTTGGGGTTCTACAGGAGAAGAGAAAGGGAAGAAGAGAGACATTCAATAACCCAGTTCCTTAATCCCATATTTTCTATCTGCAGACATCTTACCCTTCGAGTCAGACATACAGTGCACAGAGGTCCAGCCCAAAGAGCCAGCCGTGTGTTACACATCACCTTTGAAGATACGGTATACGCCCAGTCAAGACCGGCGCCTCTACGGGAATCAGGTGAGCGTTACAGAAAGTTAGGACTGCTAGTCTGTTAAGGAGAAATCTCAGCTCTGTGTTAATTCCCTTCTACCTTAGAGACCCCCATCTCTTTAGCTGGACTTTTGCATTGTGACACACAACACCTCAGTGCAAGTGTCACAGAGAAGTCCTTTGGATTTCTCAAAGGTTTAAATACCTTCTCTTGGATGAACTACTGTTTCCAAGAGCAGTAAAGTGAAATTGACTTCACTCCTTTTTCTCTTTGTAGACCCAGCACACACTATCTTACATAGAGTGCTGGAGGAATTACTTAGCATCCCCTTCGTCTACCTTCCCATGTAACATTTTTATGTTACCCTCTCTACAATTAATGGCTGGTGGCAGTGGTTTATTCTTCCACCATTGTGCATTTTCTTTACGGAGTTCGAATTCTCTGCTGCAGTATTGCACCCATAGGTGCCCATTTTTTCAACAAATTTTTATTTAAAAAAAACATGAAAAAATTGTTTTTTAAAAAGATCGCCATTTCTTGTTGGAAAGGTCCTTCTTGAGATCCATTCTGCGCGCCAAACCAGGTTTGTTCCCTTTGTTAGTTTTGTCTTTGGCAGGATTCACTGGTGAAGCCCCCCCTCTGGCTCCAGCGTATCTGGCAGGGCAGCAAGCGAGGGAGGTTCCCGAAACTCCCTGTGCTTAGTCTCCTTGGTTACAGGAATGCACCCAAAAGGTGATTGGCTGGCTGGCTGTCCTGGCAGGACAGCCACCCTGATGTGTGAGTGACCGCTAGGCTGCGAAGGAATGGGAGAAAGTTGCATTAAAGGAGAGAAGCTTGCTGAACCCTCCTGGACCGTTGGTTTGCCCGGTGAAGCCCTGCTGCAGTGCTGAAGCTCCAAATTTCTGATAGACTAGAGAAGCCCTGCAAGGAAAACTTCTCCACTTGGGTTGGTGGGACCAATCAACCCCAAAATGAACTTGTTTGCACAGTCTCTCGGAGTTGGCTGTACTTCAGCTGCTGCTGGAACCAAAGTGCCAGGGAGAAGAACACCAAACCAAGTGGATTGCTTTTAAGTCGGACCCGAGCGCCAGGAAGATCCTCCGGACTTCCCTGAAGCAGGACTGACTAAGCATGAGCCTCCTCAACAGAGTGCTGGACCCCAGATGTGAGGAAAGTCTGAAGTGGTATCCGAGAACCGCAGTGTTGCTATTTGCAGTAGACGCGAGGAGCTGAAACTGCAAAGTGCCCAGAACAAGAGGATCTGCAGAGCCACAAAAGAACAGAAGCCAGCTGGAACCATTTCTTCTAACCCAAGGTACTGTGAAGTTAAAAGGACTTACCTCTTGTGGTGTAGACTTACTTGTTCTCAGTTGAGACCTGTCTTGGTTGCCCTTGCAGAGTTGCTTGCAGCCTTACCCCTCGCAAGCCTCTGAGCTTGTGGCTCGTCAAGTGATTTTATTTCTATAAACGTTTTTAAAAACATTGTGCAAAATGTTTTACTTAACTGCTTAAAAGATCTTCAGCTCTGCTAACCTTGCCTGTCCTGGCTCCCCGAGAGACTTCTTACCTCAGACTCTGTGCCTTTACCTTTCCCCCAGGAAAGGGTTACACTTACTTTGCATTGGAGGGTTCAAAAAGTACTTACAAGTTTATGAATTAGTTAACCCTTGTTTTATTCCCCAATCTAACCTTTACAACAAACTCAGTATTGTTCTAAATGTACCAGTGATAAATCAATGTCCACCGTGTCCTCGCTTTTTAAGTCACCTGAGGGTATAGGAAGTGTGTGTGCCGTCCCCAATGGGTATCATGTGATTACAGAAACTAAGTGTGTTGTGAAGTATATTATAATTGTTACATGTTTTTCTCCCTTCTGCAGAAGACTTATATAACTGACTGTTGAATAAATTAATAATTGTTTAATCAAGAAACCTTGAGTTTAAGTGTTTATTTGAATAACTCACTGTGAAACTCTGTTTCAACCCTACTGCTCAGATTGGCCCCTCTTGAGATAAGTCTGGCTGTAGTTCAGACTTACAAAGGTTGCGTCCCTATTGCCAGGAGGTCAAGGTTACTGTGCAACTTGGAAATCTGCAGTTCGGCTTGCAGCCCAAGACAATTCCTCCAGTAGCTGTTGCTCTCTAGCAAGAAGAGGGCCTACATGGAGTGGTCTGCACTAGTGACACATGCCACCAAGAGCGGGTTAATCTTCACTGCTGCCAGTCTGTGGTGCCACAAAGGTCCATTTGTGGTACTGCTGTGGCTGAGCAGCGATGCCTGGGCCATCCTGTCTGAAGACATACGGAACAATCACCGGAGCACGGATCCTCTGTCCAAAGATACCCAAACCTAAAACCAGCTGTTGGGAAAGATTTCTCTTTTTGCAACTTTCCCTACATAGTTTCTATGAACCTACAATACTTTTGAGGTTTGTAAACTGGCTCTGACTTTTTTGAAGGAAGTAAAGCCTTCAGACTCATTTACCTGGTCTTTTGCCCTTTGTAATGGGGAAACAGATCAGTACAAGGTGTGGTGCGCAATGTTAAAAAGTATATGAATTAAAAAGGGAAACTGTTTCCAATACCAAAATATACAGAGAATGGACAAATTGACTACCGCCCTCCATGGAGACCATACTTCCATTGATAATGGTCTGAATTTCGCGCCAAATATATTACGTGAAGTGGAGTTTGCCTAACATGAAAAAATGTACTGGATAGCCTGTTGGTTCGCTGACAATGCCCACAATAGGTAATGTTGTAATGCGATGCACAGCTGTAAAATTTAGTGATATGATTGAGAGACTTCTCCGCTGGACAAAGACATTTTGAATTCACCCACAGCACCATGGGAATGGGTGGGGGGTGGGAACCTGGGGATTCCGGTTATCAGTATTGACAATATAACATTTGTTACATCACATCCTACTAATCAGCTACTCATCAATGCAATTTGAATCCTTCCTTGGTGCCTCACACCTCATTAAAGAACATTAGCTAGACCCACTATAGGGTCTTCAATCATATCTCATCTACAGAATGACAGTTAACCAATGTTTTGGAATTTCCCCATTCCTCGCTAGGAGAGGGGTGAATCAGAAGAAATCTCAAGGGGACTCCACGTCAGCAACATTGTTTGCATCACTGGTTACCTGAAAAACAGTTTGTTCCTTTTTTCTGTCCAGAGAAATTAAGTTACTGGTAAACAGATACTCCCCTCCAGCCTCTATGGGGACACGCTTCTACCTACTGTCAGTAATTTTTCACTACAGTAAAAAGCCAACCAAGGAAAAACCAGCTTATCAACAAACTAAGAACGAATTATCTCAACCATTAACCCCTCACCCTCAAGTCCCAGGCAACTACTTATCAATATTCTCGGGTATTACATAAGAAAAGAGCATTCAGAGCCTACTAAATGAGATGGGGGTAGCACGTGTCTAAAAACATGGATTGTAGGAATTATGGAGCACCAGGAGGTCAGTACTAACTTCAGAGTTCACATTGCGTCCTATGAGCCATACTTTGCAGGGCAACTGATCAATCCGCCAGTTGTTAATCAAGGCGTCCGAAAGAATAATGAAACATTAAGAGAGGGACTTGCATAAAATAATGGCAAATACAAGGGAAGACATAGGTGCGAAGCAAAAGGCTATTTGGAACCAGGAGATTGGCACAATGTTTCAACTTCAAATAGAGCACACACATCTTAATAAACACACACACTCAAGCAACAAATCAGCTCATGAAAATATGTAGCATGCTCAAAGCAAAACGCATATTACAGATTCATTTTATTATCTTGTACAAAAGAAAGTAGTCTTGGGACACCGACTATACTCCAGATGGAGCCACTTCTACCCAGAGGGGAGCCGAGGCTAAGGAGGCAAGGCTGCTAATGATAGTGCACCTTGGGGTGGGAACATGGGGGAGGACCTCAAGTGGAGGGAATCTCCTTTCTGGAGACAAGGACTTGAGCCTGGGACACAGCCCCTTTATCTCCCAACCCCACAATTCCAACGCCCAACCCTTCCTTACATATAATAAAGTCTGAGACTATGGTTCTGTAACGTGTCAGATTATCTCACTATGATAGGTACTGAGATGAAGAAGAATCCAAAAGTGCTACAGACAAGCATGAAGAGTGTTTGACAAGCTGTTATCAGACATTACGTTAGGGCAGTTCCAGCTACTTAAGCTAAACAGTAAAGGAGGACAAGAACCGCAACATCCAGAAGGAGATGTCAGCGAGCTAGGAGGCCACCAAAAAGCCTACAAGTTGGAAACAGGGCCGATAAGGGACCAAGGGGCGCGAGGAGAGCGGCTCATGTGTCGGCCGAGTGGCGACAACCTTGCAGATGAGTCAGTGTGGCAGTGGCGTGACAAGTGGTGGGTGGACCATGGAGTCCAAGAAATAAGTGGGAGACCGGCAAAACTAGCCTACTGCGGAGCCGTATAGGCGATTGCATGTGAATTACGATGAATTGTGGTGCCTGTGTGACCTGCAACGGGCGGACCATCTGGTCTGAAACTTGAGACCAGACTGCCAACAGGAAAGGACCATGAAGACAAATGGGCCTAAGAAGAGCAAGAGAATGAGCAAGAACAAACTTGTAACCCCTGCGAAACCAGTGAAGAGTTCCCTGGGAGACGGTAAAAGAACAGTAACAATTCCTGGAACCCTCCAGGCCAACACGAGAAAGTGAAACAAAAAGAAAAGAGAAGTAGATTTTGTGAGGTAACTCCCTGGCCAGTTCCATAAAACTGGTATGGAAGAGTCAAGAAGGACTTGGGGAGCCACTTCCTCATCTCGGTGGGGGCAGTGTGAAGAATATTGTTAAAGCGGTGAAGAGTCAAGGGGAGCTCTGGAGTATCTGCCTCGATCCAATGGGGACAAGTTGAATGACAGTGTTTAACTGGAGTTAATACAATATCCGTGGGGAGAACTTAAAGAATTGATGTAGACTCTAAAATTAAATTAACTCAAGGAAAGCCTGTCGAAAAATGGGTGAAGACTAGGAGGAGAGAGCCATTGTCCTAGTCGCATGATATTTTTGGAACTTTGGGGAAATCTGAACACCTACCCAGGTGAAGGGAGTCATTCTCCTGGGTTGGGATAAGAACTCTTTCGTTAGCTTAGTGATTTGTGTTTGAGCGACAGGGATAGAATACTAGTGTGGACTAGGACGATAACTTTTCTTTTGAAACAGACTTACCAACCAGCCAACATTTTAGTTTAGTTGACGTAGGGAAACCAACTCTAGTTTTAGGGCTAGATAGGATTGCATGGTAGGTTAAATAAATGTTTGAAGAAACAAACATGCCTTCACTTAGTCAGGCTTCTCATTCCAGGTCACCACAGCACAAAATAAAAATATCCAACAGCCACTCACCTTCTGCGTCATGTTGGACTGGGAGAGGTTGTTGAAGATGAAGGCAATCTTCTCTTGCACGTTTTCAGGTGGCTCCATAATACGCTCTGTCTGATCAGTTGCAACAAGCAGTGTATCTATGTTGGTTGTATTTATAGATGGCTAGAGAGACAAAAAACAAAAGCTGCAAGAAACGCATGGAACAGTAGTTTCCAAAGGCCATTAAATGAACCCATCTTTCGCAAAGCAACAAGTACGGTTGAAAGTACAACAAACTCCAAAGCACCCATGGAAAAGGCATTTCAAATGTTCACATGCCCTTGGAATGCATAGCACTCCATTTCAAAATGGACTTCCCAAGTTGGATACTTTAGGAGTAAGAACATCTACCCAACGTGTATGATAACAGCTGATTGAAGGTACATTTAGGGAAAATGCTCACATTTGTACAAACACCAAGATTTTTGTCATTAAAATATAAACTGAAAGCTTCAGCTCTGAATTGGTATAAGATTAAGCTATAGCATTGATAAACTTCCAAGACTTTACTATTCCTTTCCCTCTCCCCCCTCCCTTGCTAATTCTCCCTCTGCAACTTGGGCCTGGTCCCTTCCCCCTACCAGTCCCACCAGCATCTGTTGCCAGCACTTGCCCTTGTGCTCCCTTTCCCCAGACTAGCCCTAACCTGGGTCCACCTGTCCACAGCACTCTTATTCCCTTATCCCCCTCTACCCTGCCTGGCACTTGTCCCCTTGGCCCCCCCAAAACTTGCCCACACCCCTCCCTTTGGCTAGCCCATTGCTGCACTTCTCCCTCTACTTCCAACCCCCGCCCCCCAACCTGGATTTACCATCTTGTCTTGCACTTGCATGGTAGGTTTGTCACAAGGCAATATAACCATTTTTGTTCTATCTTCCTATGCCGCCCCTCCCCCCAACTGGTATTGTGGCACCTGCAAACACTTGTATAGGTGCCAAACAAATGTCTAATAGACAAAATAGTGACTAGATTACCCCTAGTCCTTAGTCCCCTATCCTCCATCCTTGTGGTGTGTCCCCCAACATGGGGACTGTACCGGAAACTTTGGCAGCAACAAAATTGAGCTTCTCCTTTAAATTTAATCCAGCATGTGGAGGATGGGGCCCAGGGCACGGGAACGCCCCCCCCAGGCCCTGCCCTCCGGCGGCTCACCTCAGTCCCCTTTTAACAAATCGGACGCTTTAATACCTGGCAATACTGAATACTTTAGCCCCTGGCAAACAAGCTGGGTGGGACACATGGAGTAAAGGGGACTAAGGACTATGAGTACTCTAGCAACTACAGTAAGTAGCTAATTACTCATACTTCCCGTCCCCTTTCTGCCATCCTTTTGGGCGATTCCACCGAACAAGACCATAGGGTGCAGCTGTGACAATCTGTCTCATATCGAAGATGACGCAAAAAGGTTCTTCAGAACCACATGGCCGAGCTCTGCATCTTCCTTGGAGCTGGTATCCTGGGAATAGTGCTTACAGAAAGCCAACGGAGTGGCCCAAGTAGCCACCCTGCTGATGTCTTCCCAGGAAGCATGTCTATGAAACGCGTCAGCCGTGGCCTTAGCTCTGACTGCAAGGGTATGAATACCCCGCCCCCCCTCCCAGGAACTGGTTTGCCCATGGCCGTTTAGGTTCCGAAAAGGCCTTAACGATCCAAGGAACGATAGAAGCTTTGGAAGTCTAGGTGTCGGGAGACGTGACCCCACACATGAACAATGCCTCAGACTTCCCGAGAGATTTTGTCCGAGACGCACAGAACTTTAGGACTCTTCAGATTCAAAGAATGCAACAGCCTTGTGGCATTAGAACGGCAGCCAGATCTCCTGATTCAAATGGAATGGCGTGACCACCTTGGGAAAGAAATTTGGATGTGTGCGCAAGATGACCTAGTCGTTAAGAAACGTGGTGAAGGGCTTACATGATGACGAAGCCTGCAGCTCGCTGACCCTTAGCGCCACCAGCAATGCAGTCTTCAGTGTAACCAGCCTGATGCCTACCAAAACCGTTCGGCTCAAAGGCTTTGCGCTGCAAGGTCGCATGAACCACATTAAGGTCCCAAACAGGGCGAGGCCTGTGTACCGGAGGAACACCTTAAGGTGGGCCTTAATTACCAAGTTGGCCGCTGAAAAACCTGCTCACAGGAATTCTTAAAGGCCCCAATGGTCGCCAGATAAGTGCGGTAGGTATGTACCTGAACGCCAGAATGATCCAGATGTGCGGAAAATGCCATCACGCCGACCAGTGAGCAGGTTAGAGAATCAAGCCACTTGTTGCGAGCATAGTGGCAAAACCTTGTCCACTTACTCTTGTACTGAGCACACATAGAAGGCCTCATGAATGTCCCAGTTATCCAAGAACTGAGCATGGCGAAGTCTCCGCTGGTCAGGAACCAGACCGCTAGGGCCAGCCTGGCCGGATCGGGGTGCAACACCGCCCTACCCTGCTGCATCAGGAAGTCCCTGTTGGGGATCAGAAGATGGACCGGTCCCTGGGAACGCAACTGCAGCAGATCCAAGAACCATGCCCTCCACAGCTAGTGCGGGGCAATCAGGATGAGACTGCAGCCCACCGACACCAGAACTTGCAGAAGGACCGCTGGAGCAACTGTAAAGGAGGAAATGCATAACATCTGCACAAGTGCCAGCAGAGCTGTAACGCGCACCCCAGCCCACCCAAGAGGCAAACCGGGGGCACTTGGAATTCAGAGGAGATGTAATTAAGACCAGATCTAGAAAACCCCATCTCTGGAAAAGGGGCAAGGAGGAGGCGATTTGCAACTCCCACTCGCAGGTGTTGAGCCTGAAGTGGCGGAGTTGTTCCACTTCCGCATTGCGGTCCCCCGGAAAATGACTAGAGGAAATCCAAATTCCTTCCTTAAGGGCCCATTCCCAGATCGCCACTGCCTTTATGCACAGGAGGTGGGAACGAGCGCCACCCAGCTTGTTCAGGTAAAACATGGTTGTGGAGTTGTCAGACCCGAACAGAACCGCTGTGCCTCTGATGAGGCAGGAGAGCCTTGTGCCCCGGAGCAGAGGCAGGAGAGCCTTGTGCCCCGGAGCAGAGGCAGGAAAGCCTTGTGCGCCAGAACCACCGCCTGTGTTTGAGCAGATCGATATGCAGAAGGGCCGCCGCCCTGGACCATGCGTGATGAATGGCGTAACCCTCCAGAGTCGCCCCCAGCATGAAAGCGAGGAATCCGTCAACCAGAATGGTATCTGTCTGGGTAAAGGGGGCTTCCATTGCCACATAGCTGTCCGTCAGCCACCAGCAAAGATTCAGGAGGAGCGGGGGAATTTGAGTTCTGTCCAACTGAGACCAGTCTCCTGGTTGCAATTGGCTGCCAGTTGAAGCTGTGAGCACGCTCAATGCAATCAGTCCTAAAAGCTGCTGGAACCACCATGAACAGGTGGTTGAATTGGCCAGAAAGTGTCCTATTGCTTTGTGGAGAGAGAAGAGCCTCTCGGGCGTGGGGAACACTTACTGCACTGCCATGTCCTAGCCCACTCCAAACACACGAGATCCTGGGCGTGAGTTAGCTGCGACTTCCGCCTGTTGAGGGAAAAGCCTAGCTGGTGAACAGCGTCTGGCAGCCATTTGCAGGAGTGCAAGGCCCCCTCAGGAGAGGCCCTGACCAGTCATCCGTACAATGAAGAGTACAAGTGATGGCCTTCAAGACAGATCACCAGTAACCGCATTCATATCAGATTCATGAAAACACAAGGAGTAGAGTTAAGGCCAAAAAGGCAGGAACTTGTATTGGAAACTGTACGAATTGAACCTCAGGAAATTCTGATGCAGCCGCTAGGTACAGTGGTAGAAGTGTACTGAAAAAAGTAGTGGAACTGTGGTCTCAGTAAGGGAGGGAGTAGGCGGAAGCGTAGTGCAATATGTAACAAGGTGGTTGCGGCTGAGGCATTCCAATAGTCTAATTGACTAGAGATGAAGGCTCCAATTACAACTTTACACTTGCACAAGGACATGAATGGACAAATCCTCTATATAGAATGGTGAACATGGTCGTAAAAAGTATAGGAATGTTAAACAGAAAAAAAGTAGTGGAACACTGCTCCCAATCGTTGCCGCTCACTTCGATCACTTGGCAAATGGGGATATGCAGGTAAGTAATATTGAGGTCTAGTGAACACATCCAGTCCTCTGCGCACAGAAACTGCTATGTGTGCAGGAGTAATCGTCTTGAAGTGTTCGAGTGGTAAAGACAAGTTGAGGACTACCCTAAAGCCAGCCTGGTTGTTGCTGTGTACTGCAAAAATCTTCGAGTAGAAGCCGGAGGCCCTTTCTGACTGAGGAACCAGCTCCATCGCCTGCACCTCCAAAAGAGAAAGGATCTCCCGTAAAAAGGGACCCCATCTAAAGCAGAGGAGGAGAGGAAGATAGTAGAAGAGTAAGACCGAGGCCTGCAGAGACCATTGTAAGGATCCAAGGACTCTTGAAACAACGCTTCGAGCTGTCCTGGAAGAGAGTCAGCAAGCCCCCTACAGGCCAGCTGTGTTCCCTTACCGTTAAAAGTCAATGCTTTTTGGTATCTGAGGCGGGAGCGGAGGAGGGGGGGAGAAAACGTGCAAAGTCCGCTGCTGCTGCATCCTGTGGTCAATAGGCGATTCGTCAGGCCTCTGTGCACCACGATCCGAAACTCCAAGCCAGTGAAAGTGTGAGGTTTGAAGTCGGTCTTGAGACTGAGGGAAAGACCTCTGCCCTGGCTTATGGATGGCCAAGGACTTTGTGGTCTGGTAAAAGTCATTTCTTTTAAGTCAACTTGTCATCGGTGGACAAAGGAAATAGATCTGAGCCCTCAAAAGGAAGGTCCAATATTCTCTTGCACATCAAACAAGAATTCAGTGGCATGCATCCACGCAGTCCGTCATCTCGACCCCGAGGCAAAGACCTCTACTGGTAGTGTTGATATGGGAGACCGAAGACTCCATGAGGTCTTGCACAAATGCCCGGCTGTCCGCCAGGCCGAACTTAAAGGAGGCATGCTTCTCCAGAGGGAGAACAGGCAGAACTCACCAAGCACTCACCAGAGTTTCTGGGTCGCCTCGGCTATGAGGTGTCAGCGTTAGCCTGCCTGAAATGTAACCCCGAGATGACAGAGCAGCAATTACTTGTTTATTTATAATGCGCAACACACCCGAGGGTATCAGGGCGCAGGAAGAAGACCGTTTCAGCTTACAAAGTTACAAAATACTGAGTCTCAAGGGATTTGACCTTTTTGGCCGGGCAACTGGAGGAGGCTCCTGCAGAGGAAGACTATGGTTTGGAATACAAAGGCCGCTGCCACCACTGATGTGTGCCTAAGGGTGGGAGGCTAGGAGGACTGGCTGCCCCCACCCAGGAGCCTGGACAGGCTGTTAAATTCCTTCATCTGGGCGTTAGCCATAAAATTACAGACCATTCTTGCCACCTACAGCACATCCTTCTGCAGCAGAATGCCGGAGCGGCTGGTGGTGCGAAGGGCCAAAACCTCTGCTAGCACTCCTGGGGTGCTTCCTCTGGCTGAGGGAACCCCCCCCCCCGTCCCACAAGAACTCTGCAATGCCCTGAAGACGGTCATGAAATGCCTTTACAGAGGCAGAGGGTTCAGCGTCCTGGGCGTCATCATTGCTGTCATAACCTCCCCCCATTTATTCCATTTAGAGGGGAGTCAGGGTACCGAGACACCGGGGCCAGAGGGTGGTCACTCCTGAATCAGACAAGATGGCTGTGGATCCATTGGCTGTTGCAGGGGAAGTGTTGGTGGTACAGGAGGAGGCAGAGGGGTTTAAATCACTGGCAGGGCCTGGACTGGAGAAGGGGGCCAGCACTGGAGGAAGGTCCAGCGGTAAAGGCCTTGGAGGCAGGACCTGAGGGATCACTTCCTTGACTAGACCCTTGAGAAACCATGTAATTTGTGTGGAGGGCATAAGGGCGAGTAAGTGCTGGGCCTCCTTTCCTGATCAAAATGCCTAGAGGGCTGTGGCATGTAGCTGTAAGGTTGCGAGGGGATGAAATGGCGACCAGTCACCTATACTGTAAAATCCGCTGATGTTTCCTGGGGAAAGGGAACTAACTTTCTTGCAAGGCCCACTCTGTGGGCGAAGTACCAGGAGGCCCGAATGTGAATCCAAGATGGCCACTGGCCTAGCAGGCTCAGCCACGTACTTGTCTGCCATCCTGGGGCCTTGTACCATGCCCTGGGCAGGAGGATGCAAAGGCCTGAAGCCAGCTCAGACATGGGACACTCCTTTCCCCTCGAACCTGAATCAGAAGAGTCAACCTCAGTAATGGCTCCGGTAGGCTCAGAGACCCTGGTCAGCTGACCAGTAGTAGAATCGCCCTGTCCAACCACCTCGGAGGTGACACTGTTAGGCTGGGTGCCATCAGCTACAGACCTGGTAGTCTAGCTGGATTGTGCTATGTACCAACTCTTGGAGGTACAACTACAACATGACATCCCTTTCCCACTGGGGTTGAGGAGGACGAACTTGAATGTCCTTCCGTGGACCACCCAGTATTGCTCCTGAGCCCCTCCACTTCCACTTGCCTGTAGTCTTGCTGGCATCGGGTTTGCCAGAACCAGAATCCAACATTCCCTTTCTGGTGGAAACGCCCAGGAAGGAGTCTCCACGCTCATAAGCTGTACTAAACAAAGGGCCTACAGTGTCTTGACATGGGGTCCTGGAGACAAAGTCTTTGGGATTACCTGGGGGTCAGAGGTCAGGAACGGGCGATTGCAAGATGTGCATCTCGTGAATCCTCCTGCAGCTGACGTGCCGGGAAGGTGAAGATTCAAAAAGACTAAAACGGGGAGCAAGCAAAAAGTTAAAAAAGTCGCTGCGGCCAGCTGCCCGATCCGACACCATCTGTGCAGAAAATGTGACTGATGCGAGGTGGCAGGGCCTCTGGAGGCATGCCAAGGCCCCCGCACGCTGGACTAAATTTATAGGGGAATCAATTTTTTAACTGAAAAAGATTACGGTACCGTCCCCATGTTGGGAGGCGCCCCTGATGGAAAGGGGGCGGGACATATGAGTATTACTGTGTTAGGGAGAATGTTCAAATGTGCCAACTTTCTCCACCCTAGAGACCCCCAGCAACTTTGCTGGATTTTGAGGACTTGATTTTTTAACCTGCAGAGAGTGAGACCCTTTTTCCACCCACTCGTTCATGTATTTTAATATGATTTCTGGACTTTGTGTTTCTTTTGGTTGTGGAGTCTGACAAACTCCATAGGCATCTTTACATTGCGTCACACAGCACCTTCAGTGCAGTGGCACAGGGAAGTCTTTCAGATTTCCCAAAGGTTTAAATACCTTCTCTGGGATAAACTACTGTTTCCCAGAGCAGTAAAGTGAAATCGACTTTCCTTACATTTTTAACTTTCTAGACCCAGCACACACGATCTTACAATAGGGTGCTGGAGGCGTTAATTATCCCCCTTTGTCTAGCTTCTCATAACATTTTGTCACCCTTTCCTCACTGAATGGCTGGTGGCAGTGGTTTCGTTTTAATTATTGTGGTGTGCATTTACTGCGGACTGCGTTCGCAGCTGTAATAACGCACCGTAGGGTGCCATTTTTCTCAAAGTGGCCCCGGTTTTCTTTTTTCACCATTTCCTTGTGGAAAGGTCCTTCTTGAGATTTACTCTGCGCGCCAAACCAGGTTTGGGCACATTGTTCGCTTTGGCGGGATTCACGAGTGAAGCCTGCCTCTGGCTCCAGGGTGTCTGGGGTGGGCAAAAAGTGAGGGAGGTGCCCGAAACTCCCTGTCCTTAGTCTCCTAAGACACCCAAATACACTCGGTGGTGATTGGCCAGCTGACTGTCCTGCAAGGACAGCCAACCTGCTGGGTGACTGACGGCTACGCTGGAATTAATGGGAGAGAACTGAATAAAAGGCAAGGCTTTTGGCTTGGAATGCAGAGTCGACCACTGGACAAAGGAACCGAACAAGAACTTGAAGAGGACGCCTGCTGCAATTCCTAGACCGTTGGTTTGCCCGGTGAAGCCCTGCTACTGTGCTGAAACTCAAAATTCGTATCGACAGAGAAGCCCCTGCAAAGACGACTTCTCCCCTTGAGTAGGTGTGAGCAATCAACTCCTTTTGGGGATAAACTGGTAGCAGCTAATATTATGCTTGGGCTCCCCCAGGGGTGCAAACCGATTTACCACAGACACCCAATGGGTCTTTTGGTAGCCATTAGGTTATTAATGGGTTGAGCCCTACACTCAGCCATATTATTTTAGGGGGCTTAACCTGTGCAAGGAAACCACAGCACAGAAATTAAATGGCAGCTCTGCATACAAGGGCTCTTTGTGAGAGCATGAGGTTAGCCTACATAATGGTTTGGACAACCACAGGGTCATCCTCTGGTCCTGGGCATGCCACTACACTGTTTTAGATTACCTAATTAGATTAAACCAGATAACTGGTAAAGGGACATAGGGGGAATTCAGTCCCTGAGCTCAGTTCTGCTGGATTTGTGGAGGGTGAGCAGTTCTGCTCACTGTTGAACTGGATTTCTAAACTCTGCCATGGTGGACAGAGTTATGGAGGCCAACCTAGTTACAGTCAACAGGGACAACTCAGAGCTATAGCCAAATCAATCAAGGAAGCATGCAGAGTGTTCAAGGGTTAGGCTTAAGCGGGATTGTGGTAAGGGGTCCACAAGGATTACCCTTAGACAGGCAAGTACAAAATACTATATTTTTGGCCAAAGAACACTATTAAAAATAACTAATAGCAGGTAGTAATATCACACAATACTAAATAGTGCAAAGTCAGTAGGCGACAAAGGCATCGGAAAAAAATACAGGTAACACCAATGGTTAGTTTTGTTGAAAGTCTGACGGCAACTTGGTCATGAAGGAAGGGTGAGATGCAGCGCCACCCTTGTCTCTTCGAAAGTCAAATAAGGGGGTTTACAGGATATGGCCTGGATCACACCCACTCGTCATGCAGAGGTGATGGCCATCAGAAAAGCGGTTTTCCATTACAGAAACTGGAGTGGAACAGAATGTTTAGGCTCTAATGGGTTCCCATGAGCCTATTAAGTACCACATTGAGCTCCTGGGACGGAGCCTTCACCGACGGGAAAGAGCGGAATAGTATTTTGACTTATTCCTTGACCAACCGGTGCAACCACGGGGGGCGGGGCAGGGGCTTCATGGGGATCTGGTGTAGCGGGAGATAACTGCCAGATGAACCTTGATGGAAGTGTGAGCCAACCCCAATTTAGCCAACAGCAAATATGGAAGGACCTGAGGGGGCCGTGACCCTCAGAGGGTTGATCCTCTGAGAACTGCCCGAAATAGCGAATCTCTTCCACTTGAGTCCGTAGCACTTCAAAGTAGACGATGCTCTAGTCTTGGCGAGAACTTACTTGCAGTCCGCCGGGAGATCGTAGCCACTGAATTCTAGCACTGCAGGAGCCAGGACTGGGGCCCCCCTGCTTCCGGTTGTAGAACATCGTGGTGGTGTTGTCCGTGAAGAGCCGTATCACTTTGCTCTTGAGGGACGGAAGGAAAGACTTGAGGGCCTAAAACACTGCCCGCAGCTCCAGTACATTGATATGCAACTACGTCTCCTCTGGTAGCCACAGGCCCCTTGCGTGGAGGCCTCCGGTGTGTGCGCCCCAACCTTCCAGGGGGGCGTCCGTCGTGACAGTCTCCTGATGAGGTGGTGTCTGGAAAGCTGCACCCGCCGACACATGCGGGGACTCCCAACCACCGTATCGCTCGCGCGCACACTCTTGTTGAGAGATCTTGTCCTCGAAGCTTCCCGATGCCTGAATCCAACGGGCGTCGAGGAACTCTTGCAGTGGTAGCATCCGCAGCCTGCACAGCCAAATGAGGTACATGCATGACAACATCATGCTGAGAAGGGACTTGATGGACCTCACCCTTGCAATCTCCTGGGTCAACAGCCGCTGTACCTTGCCCAGGATGGCTGCCATCGTCTCCGCCGACAGACACGACACTGTTGAGGCGAGACCCCAGAAACAGTGAGTCTTGCGATGGCACCAAGCAAGACTTTGCATAGTTCACCGAGAACCCCAGCTCCGTCAGCATCTGGACGGTTTTTGCTGTGTGCGCGACGGCGATCTCCCGTGACTTTGCTCGGATGAGCCAGTCGTCCATCTAGGGGTAAACGTGGATCCCTCAGACGCAGCTGCGCCGCCACTGGCAGCAGGAACTTGGTGAAAACGCTTGGCACCGACTTCAGTCCCGAGGGAAGGGCCTTGAACTGGTAATTTTGCCCTTAAACCACAAAGCGCCGAAACTTGCGGCATCCCTTATGAATGGGGATGTGAAAGTAGGCTTCCTCCAAGTCCAGCGATGACAGGAAATCTCTCCCCTCTCCCCTCCTTCCAGCTGTCCTAGCACGTGCTGAAGAGTGACCATTCGAAACTTCTGTGATCTGATGTCCTTGTTCAGACGGCGGAGATCTAGGATGGGCCTCCAACTGCCCATCTTCTTTTTGACGAGGAAGTACCAAGAGTACACTCGAGCCCCGGAGCCTCTTTGGTACGAGCTCTATCGCTCCCTTCTTCATCATGGCCCGCACCTCCAGCAGAAGCTGAGGGACTTGGTTTTCCTGCCTGGCCACTGGTGGTGTGTGAGGAGACTTTTGTTGGAATTCCAGGGTGTGTCTGTGGGCCAGAGCGCCCAGCACCCAACGGTCAGTGGAGATGGACTTCCACATGCTGATGAAGTTTGACACCCGGCCTCCCACCGGGATATGCGCAGGTGGGGGCCCAACGTCACGACTGGATCAATCTTGTTTCGCCGTGGAGGAGCTTCCTTGGGGACCGTGTTGACAAAGTCTACCTCATCCAGTCTTGCTGCGGCCCCTGTAGGCCTCCTGAGCGGGACGGTTGATGGTAGGACGAAGAACTTCCACCGAAGCCTTTGGAGGAACCTTGGGGTTAAGCCCCAGAATTCTGAAAGGACGGCTGTCGCTGCTGAAGCGCGCCCAGGGCACGAGCAGTCTGTGTCCTCCTCGATGGCCTGAAGAGACTCGTCCACGGTTTTCCCAAACAAATTTTCCCTGTCAAAAGGCACATCCTGGTGAAAGTGAGTAGCCCTTAACCAACCTCTCTGACGAAGGCAAACGCCGTTGCCCATTTGGCAGAACCCCGTGTCGGCAATATCCGTGGCCACTGATGGCATGGTCCGACGCCACCTCGCCCCCTCCCGCAGGATCTCCAACGCATCCACTCTCTTGTCATTGCGAAGGAAGTCCAAGAGGGGAGCGATTTTAAAACAGAGCTCCCTGTCGTAGCGCACCACGATGGCGACGGCGTTGGCCGCCTTGATGGTCGATGCCGCCGATGCGATGACGTGTCGTCCCATGGCGTCCAACTTCTTCCCCTCGCTGTCCAGGAGAGGGGGCGGTCGTTGACACGGAAGAGCCACTTCACAAAGCCCCCACTGACAAAGACCCCAGCACAAAGACCCCGCTGTCCTCGTAGACAACTTCAAACTCTGCGCAGAGGTATTGACACCATAGCTCCACTTAAACTCCGTAAAGCCAAACAACGAGCCCATCTAAATTCTTGCTTCACCCCACAGCTCAGAACCATGCGCTTAGAAAAGCGCAGAGCCGAGTCACTCTGGAAAAGCCACCCTTGTGAATCCAATAAAGAATGTCTTGCTATCACGTCTTTTAACTACAAGGAAGCGATCCTGCATGCCAAAAAAGAAACCTACAATCAGCGGATATCCCAAGCGGAATCTAACACAAGAGAAATCTTCACTATCCTCAAAGAATTAGAATCCCCTTCCCCCGCACCAGACACCTGCATCAAGGATAGCATGTGGTGTAACAATATTCAAAGTGCTCTTCTTAACAAAATCTCCACCCTACAATCTAAAATCAATGCCATACAAACCACCCTCATTACCTCTCCCGTTTCCAAACTAGTGTCGCTCCCTACAGCCTCCTTTACCCACTCTTTCAGCTTCACCCCACTTACCATCTCAGAGGTAGAAAACATTATCCACAATTTGAAACCATCCAATTGCCAAGGCGACTCATGCCCAGCTCCCATCATTAAGGATTCTGCACACGACCTGGCACCCTTTATAACAACGTTCATCAACTCCTCCTTCAAATCTGGAACGGTACCCAACAATTTAAAGGATGCCTGGGTTATCCCTCTCCTAAAAAAACCTAATCTAAACCCTGAGGGTCCCACAAACTACAGACCCATCTCCACCGTCCCTTTCCTCCTAAAAATACTAGACTGAGCAGCATACCTTCAGATTCAGAATTACTTAGAAAACAACAATCTCCTCGGCACCAGACAATCTGGTTTCAGACCCAAACATGGGACAGAAACAGCCCTTCTAGACTTGAAAACTCAAATTGAGGATCTAAAAGATAACTTGCCCTCCTTCTCCTACTGGACCTCTCCGCTGCCTTCGATTTCTCGGACAAGGCCACCAATTGGATCAGGTCGTTCCTTGACAACAGACAAATGAGTCACCCACCTCATCTGCTGATCCTGCAACAGTCCTTTGTGGAGTCCCCCAGGGGTCCTGTGTCTCCCCCACACTCTACAACGTATTCACCAAACCATAGTTTGATGTGCTTGACTATCTGGGTGTCACCTATACCAACTACGCTGATGACACCCAGATACTCATTTCCATTACTGGTGACTACATTGTCGATTCCAAAGCTCTGAATGACATCTACCAAATCATTCAAGCTTGGATGGCCCAACATGAGTTCTGTCTCAACGATGACCAGACTGAGCTCCTCATCCTGGGAACTCAAAAGAGGCTCAACAAACTGAACCCATTGTTCAGCTCCTTCAATATCGATGGTGACTCCATCAAAGTATCTAAAGACATGAAAACCTTCGGAATCTACCTAGACGCCACACTCTCCCTCACTCGACAAACCAATGCAGTTGTAGCTGCATCAGCCTACACCTGTAAATTGATTACAGCCCGTCGACCCTTCCTCACCACACAAAATTGCATCACCACTGCCAGGACATTAGTTATGTCCAAATTGGATTACTGTAATGCCTTATACCAAGGCACCAATCAACGGAACCTCAATAAACTCCAGATCACCCAAAATAGTGCCATCACAACGGCTCTCAACATCCCCAGCTCAGCACATATCTCAGAAACCAGGAAGACCCTCCACTGGCTATCAGTCTCCCAAAAGGAGCTCCCTGAAGGCATTGGCACTTACTTACAAATGCGTAAATAACTTGGCCCCCATTTACCCAGCCTCTCGCTTCACCCAATACATCCCCACACGGAATCTGAGATCGGTCCAAAACCATGGACTATCGATCCCCAGATATAAACTGCAAACAGCTGGAGGTGTAAGCTTCCCAGTCCAGGCAGCTAAACTATGGAACACCCTGCCACTCACTATTAGAAACCTACCGTCATTCAACACATTCAAACAAAGCAAAACTGTGGCTCACCACCTCGCATGAACCAGTGGCTACAGCCTAAATCCCAACATGACTACGGGACCATAAGATCTACTACTGAACCGACTGATATTGTACTCCTGTATAAATTATTTGGTACGTTATCTGTAACCCTGCCTAGTGCAACTACTCGCCTAATTATGTGATACTACTGTAATTATGATTGTATGTAACCTAATTGGTCAAGATATGCGCCTGGTTGCCCCTGGGCCTGGCTGCGCTATACAAATAAAACAAATACAAATACAAAGAGCCAGAATATTTCTTCCTCTTCGCCACCGAGACTACTGAATCCGGTTAAGGCTGCCACCACAAACACTTGGGTGCAGAGTCCAGCACCCTGTACTTCGCTTTGTACCTGTCCCTCTTCGCCGAGGCCGAAGACTGGTTCTGCGTAAGGGACAGCCTCTCGTCCCAAATGTCGTCCAATAGAGGGATCGACAGCACAGTCTTCCTCTTTCCCTTGCAGCGTTGGTACAGGAACCACTCCTCTTTTCCTTGGGGGTCAGTTGAAACAGGTCCAAGGCTCTAGAGATCATGGCATGGAACAAGCCTATCTCATCGGGCGGTGAGGATCTGGGCGGCAGAGACGGGAGGTCTCCTAACCCGCTGTCGTCTGTGCCCGTCGTTGCTGTGTCTGGGTCCATATGCTCCCTCGGCAGAGGGGAGGGGGGGGAGACAAGGTGCTGGAGGGGGCGCTCTCCTCTTCTTGGTAGGGGGCGCGCCTGATGGCCCAGGTGCTCCGGGATCTTCTGTCGGCAGAAGGGGCATCCTCGTCTGAATCTCCAAACACAAGGAGTGAAGTGCCTGGAGAATGCACACCGAAATGTCCGCTGGGGGTTGAGGTGGTTGATGAGGTGGCGGAAGTGGGAGCGGCGGAGGCAGCGGTGTAGGGTTCTCCAACTCCTCCACGGCCTGCTCCTCCTAGTCGGTCTTGTCACCACTCTACGTCTCCCTCGTCTGGATCTTTCCCATAGGACTTGGCCTCTAACTTCTTCTCCAAAATGGTCTGGAGAGTAGACAGCTCCTCCTCAGAGGAGATGTCCGTGCCCTGTAGGGCTACCGTGCCCCCCCAACCCCCTTCTCCAGGGGAGATGGTTTCAGGGAGATGAAGGGCATAACCTTCTCCAGTGTCTTTATGGGTTGAAAAGACTATTCCCTCCTGGCAGGCAGGGAAACTTTTGCCTTGGGGACCGTACCCTTCGCTAGGGACGTCACCATGCCTTCAATGGAAGGCTTTGCCGGGTGAATCTGGGCCTGCGCGACCTTTGTCGAGCTAGGGGCCGTTACCTTGGGGGGAGGGTCAGCGCCCC
This sequence comes from Ambystoma mexicanum, assembly GCF_040938575.1. Taxonomy (NCBI): domain Eukaryota; kingdom Metazoa; phylum Chordata; class Amphibia; order Caudata; family Ambystomatidae; genus Ambystoma; species Ambystoma mexicanum. The sequence goes on from NC_090921.1 coordinate 992,593,785, forward strand.
GCTCCCCCTTGGCCTTCAACTGGCCCACCCCGGACTTCTTCAGAAGCTTACCCGGGTGGTTTGACTTACTCTTCTTCGCCGAACCGGGGTTTTGGCTCGTGGTTGAAGGTGCTGGCGACACCGGTTGCCCCGGCGGCCAGGGCGATCTCGTCGCACCGGTGCCCGCGGTGCTTTGCCTTATGTTGGGCCCCTGTCGCCGGAGCGCCCTCAAGACTGCTCAGTTTTCTTATTGTGGCTGGGGGACTCACCCGTAGCAGGGGCCTTGGCCTGGAGCCACTCAGCGAGACGCCTGCGCTGATCCTTCACGGTGTGGGGGACCATCTCCTTGCAAAACGCAGTCTTACTCCACGTGCGTTTAGTCCGAATGTAGGCAAGAGAGGCACTGGGAGTGCCTATGTCCAAGTAGATGTTCTGTAGGCCACATCCTGGACAAATCCTGAACCGAGGCGTCGAGTCTTCCTTCTCAGCCATGTCCACGCGGTGTAGGCCTCTAAGATTCTTCTGGAATCCTAACTATGAAATTCAGCCCTTGAGGGGAGTTGATGTTAGGGAGAATTCTCATTTATGGCTAATTTCCCTCACTTAGTGAGTCCCTCAGCAGCTTTGCTGGATTTCTGGGGTTTATTGTTTCCACCTGGTAAGAGCGTGAACCTTCTTTCCCACTCTTACATGTGTTTTGCCATGTGCATTTCTACTTTTTGTATGATCTTGGGTGTTGGAGCCTCACCACTCCATGAGCCCAACTTTGTGTGCGTTACACAGCACTTTCAGTGCAGTGAAACAGGGATGTCTGCGACATCCCACTGACTCCATTTTTCTGGTGCTGACTACTGACCCCAGAAACAGGTAAAGTTGCCATTTACTTTATGTAGTCATTTAAACTGCAGACCCAAAACACCCCATCTTACATTGAGTATTGGAAAGGGATAAATCCAACCCCTTTTTTGTCTGTACCTCCTGGAGCATTGTTTTGCTCCTTAACACCAGGACTTGGCTGGTGGCAGTATTATCTACCCTATCTTTTCTACCGCGATACTATATAAATGTGGTACTGTTTTAGGCTATTGTATTAGCCTCGAACATAGACCCGCTTGACCAAATACTCTTTCTTTGGCTCCGGTCGGGTTTAGTCACCGGTTCATTGTTTTAATATCCTTCTTGTGTTTTACTTTGCGCGGCAAACCAGGTTTGCCATCTTTGTTCGCCGACCTTTGGCGGGCTGTCCAGAAGCCCTCCTTTGGCATCTGGGTGTCTAGGTGGGCTGAATGTGAGGGAGAGGTTTAGTAACCCCCTGCACGGGGTCTCCTTGGAGACCCATGTCGCACTTTGTGTCCATTGGCTGGAGGGGTTGTCCGGGCTGGACAACCCCCTTGCTGTGTTATTGACAGCCAGGCTGGGTGAATGGGGGATTTTCGCATTAAAAAGGCAGGACTCTTGGGCTGGAAGTCAGTCGCCACAAACTACAAGAACCGAACAGAAGCGGAGAAGTAGATGGCTGCTACAACTCCTGAGTCCTGGTGAAGCCCTGCTGCAGTCCTGAGTTTTCTACCCTTCAACGACAGAAGATCCAGTCCGGAGTCTTCTCCCCTTGAGCCTGGTGAGATCAACCAGCTCACCTTTCTACAACCAGAGAATCCTCTCCTGGGTCGAAATCGCTGCACAAAGCTGTAGTGGTCCGGATAGCCATCAGAAGAGCCCTCTGCAGTTTTAAAGGAGCGCACCTTTTATTCACCGTTGCTTTTGCTGCTGCTGGCCTCATCCCTGGGTAGTGCAGATGGCTCCAGACCTTCTTGTCACCATGACTGAAGCATCAGGAACCGCGAGTCTGCAGGAACTACCAGGAACAACTGCTGTGGCACCAGCTTTCTTCATTCGAATAAGGCACTGTGCACATTTGGTCGAACTCTACGTCCTAACTTGAGGAAACGGGATGAACCCTTTTTCTTACCGAAGGCTTGTCCTTTCTTCCTTCCCTCTTATAGCTTCTGCCTCCCTTTGACAATATCCAAGTACTCCCGGCATCGTTAATGTAGAACTGTTCTAAACGTGTTATCCTCGACAACAGAGCCCAGCTCCATTTGACGCTGGCGCAGGCCTACTGACTATCTGCATTTGTGAACACGTCCTCTGATTCTAGTGCCTTGACAAAAGTATTGCCTATGATTTTTATCCCCTTTGCCTTGGTTTTTATTAGAAGTGCTAAGTGTGTTTGACTACGGTTACATTTTTTCCCGCAGGTACGCTTTTCTTTCGTAAGACCGAACTGTCATTACTGTCAAAAAGTTAGCGTTTCTTAACCCCCCGGTAACGTCTTTTGTTTCACAACACCGGTCTGTCAAATTCTAAGATACTTTACCTTGAATTGTCCTAAACCAAGGGAATTGGTTGTGTGTAGTAGAAGTGAAGTGTTTTGTGAACAGATGGTTTAAAAATAAATATACTTCTATTTTTAAACCAGAAACCTTGAGTCAGTGTTTGCTTGAGTTGCAGTAATTCTAGTCCTTTGTGTAATTCCTATTACTGCTCATTTGCTCTTGAGATGAGTCTGGCTGCGCCACTACTGCTACTACTATAACTCTGTAGTACAGGCTTGTACCAAAGGTGAAATTGTACTGCCACTTGTAGACTTAATCACCTGTGGTGTTCCCTAAGGGTACTGCAGAGGATTATGCCTAACAGGCATGTCATGACTTCTTTCCCTCAGAGGCTGACGCGGAGGAGGGGGATTGGAAAAAGCCCTTACTCTTGCCCCCCCCTTTTTGTTGCTTGCACCGGATCTGAGACAAGCAGTCAGGCTGCTTTAATCTGCGTTCCTGGATACTGGGGATGCCTCCATATGTACGACCCCTTTCAGAGTGCTGCTGAGATGAAGTGTATAACTTGGGCGTGGTCTTTTAAAGGATGGATAAAGACTGTAGTTTGTGAGCTGTTTTTCTTCTTGTCCAGCTCCTCATATGTAGAGGAGTGGAAGAGGTCACCCCCCTCAAACGTTAAATCTAGAATGCGCTCCTGGACATCCGGGTTGAATTTTGTTGCCCGGAGCCTGGCTGTTCTTCTCATGTCTGTGGCGATACATATGGCCCGGCCTGAGGTATCGATATGAGCCACTGTGGATTCCATGAGGTCCTGCGCCACCAGCTTGGCTTCAGCTAGCTCCGCCTTAAAGGGTGATTGGCTCTGGGTGGGAAGTCCCAGGAGGAAGTCTGAAATTTCCCGCCATAATCTCTGGTTGGCGGCGGCCAGCATGGCATCTGCGTTGGCCTGACGAAGATGCAAGGATCCGTTTGAATAGAGTTTCTTGCTGTACGCCTCCAAGATCTTCTCCTCCTTGCCTAGCAGCGCCGCAGAGGAGGCGGCAGCTGAGGATGACCGAGGCTTGGCGTATAGTGATGCCGCAGCGATCACTGAGGAGTGTGGTTGAGGATGGGCCGAAAGCAAGAGTGTATCCCCCTCCATCTGCCAGATGGCGCGTCCAGATCCTCCTCATCCGTATCCTGCGGATCTGGAGGATCCTGTGGAGGATGAGGAGTAGTAGTTGGGGCCGGTGGCTGTGGTACAGAGCCGCGGCAGGAGGCTGAGGGGGCAGTGGAGCCGGCTGCCGAGCCGGAGGAGGTGGCTTGCGCTGGGGCGTTGGCATCTGTGGTGCCTCTAGCATTGCAGGGAGGACTTCTCTGATGGCGTCTTTGATGACAACCCCCATCTGAGGAGACTTCTTGAGCCAGAGGAACTTCTTGAAGAGCACCTCCTCCTGGCCAGAGGTGGCAGGGGGTGCCGACAGGGTAGCGGGGAGCTGCTGGAGCCGCTGCATACCCTGTCCATATGGACGCAAACGAAAGCTACCCTGCACAAATGAGGGGTAGACTGTAGGGCACCTACCTGGTTGAGGCCAGTCCCACCTTAACACTCGCTCTTTGCCGAATTCATGGCATGTCAGACGGGTGCCTCTTTCTGTCGCGGCAGCCATTTTATCGAGCTGCCTGCCATGTGCCTGCGACGTGGCGCTCGGCCTTGTCCAAGACTCTTGTGTGTGGACTCTTAGGTGCGACCCTTGACTTGTGGGTCGGTAGAGCTGCGTTTAGGCACCCCCTCGGACGTATTGCTGATATTAGAGCATAGTCCCTCGACCATGGTGCCGGTAAAAGGGCGGAGCCCCTCAGGTGTAGACTGGGTAAAAACCTTCCGGTCCCTCAACACTGCGCCCGGGAGGATCTGATGATCCCTCGACCCGAAGCAGCCTCGGTGCACGGGTCATTAGAAGGCCTTGACCGGTCCTTCCCGCGCGGGAGAGTCCCTGAGAAGGAGTCTCCCTTGCGCGGTGCGCTGGAAAATATATGGCCCACCTTGGGCCTGGTTCGATGCTTCTTGAACTTGAGATCATCTGGAGGCGACCTCTTGAAGAGCTCCCTCCACCTGGCTAGTCTGTTCTTCCGCGCCTTCGAGGACAGCAAGTCACACGTCGAACATGATTGCCAACCGTGGTCTGGGCAGAGGCAACATAGGCAGAGGGTCTGAAGTTGGGAAGAGTGTGTTGCAGGATGGACAGCAGCTGAACCCTGTAGAAGTCAACATGCACCGGGGAGGAGCGTGACGCCTGAGGACCGAGTACCGGAAAGATAGACAAGACAAAAAAGAAAGTATCCACGCGTGGAATTACATGGCCGAAGCCAAACCCAGGAGTGCTGGTGAATTCGGCCTGTTCGTCGACGTGGAAAAGGGGACTGAGGTGTGACAATGGAACTTGCTGTGTCCGTACCCACATGCCTAGAGGTTAGGGCATGTGCAGTGGATAATGAGGCAGTGTAGGGTGGTGCTTCCCCTTTGCCGGCGGGGGCCGGCATCGGGAGGGGTGGAGGGGGGGAGACCGCCGGCATCGTCTTCTGATTCATGTGGAGAGTAGAAAGGATATCCAGCAATACGTCCTTGGCGATGTAAGTGCGGCCTGGGGGTTCAGGGATGTGGCTGGGTGTCATTCTTCGTCTCCATTCCTGTTGTTCCCCGCTGCATTTCCACAGTCATCCTCAGCGGAGGAGAGGCACAGAGGATCCCAGCCAAGATGCTCTATTATTGGTATCGTGGTTGAGCAATCAAGGCCTAGCTTCTCAGGAGGTGATGCAGGATGGTTCTTAAGTACAGTGTAGTCCACGAGCCCCCACAAAGGAATGTCCACACACTATTAGTTAAAACACAGTCTTTATATAAGTTCAAGGTTATGTACACAATCACAATAACTCACTTTGTGCTCAGAAAATCTACAATGGCAAATATACACAGTTCTAAGTGGTACCACAATTATTAGCAGAACGCATTAAAGGGCATCATCTGTACTCTGGTTAAATGTCACACAGATCACTTAATAAATGCAACCAACAATAGACATACAAGGAAAGCAGTTGGTTAGAACAATTAGAAGAATACTGGCCCCTACCCACTAGGCAGTTCTGTGTGGAGATTTCCCCCCCCCCCAACCTGGGCAAACTTAAAGTAAACATATCACAAGCCCAGTCCATATATTTTTCTAGAAGTCTTATTTCCTTCGATAATGTTTCTACCACCCCAATGTACCTGGAATAGAGTTCGACGTCGGGTCGTCGACGGATCCTTCTTGAGCGACTCCCTTTAAAGCAGGTGCCACGGATCGAGATCCCTCTAAGAAAGTGAACTCCAGCATCGAGGCGGCAGCTTCGGTCCCAACGGTGCTAGTCGACGGCAGAGCAAAGACGCCCTGCAAGGAAGGGGTGTGCGGGGCACCTCGATGACGATAGTTCATGACCGCAAAGAGTTTATGAAGAGATGTGGCACAGCAAGGGCGTCGAGCCGTCCGGCATCTCTATGGTCGTTGGGTGGCCGGAAACCCACCGGCGGATGCTCCTCGGCGCATTGACGGCCTGGCCTTCTCCGGTGGGACAAGGCGGGCGGTGGTGCGGAGGAGCGTGTCCATGAATCAAAAGTCTTAGGCAAAGGAGCGTGTGGCTCCGGTCGTCCGTGGCACAGCGTCAATCGGTCCCCTCTTCTGGGCAACACGGCTTTGACAGGCCTCCAGCAGTTACAGCAGACTTGCAAACCCTGGTCGACTACGGTGGACGGAATGTCTGGTGTTGATCTTCGTTCTCAGCGGTCCCAGTCTCCGGGCGGCAGCCTTTCGAGGGTCTGACTTCCAGGGTGCTTCGGCAAAGGTTAGCGGTGCTCGATGGTCCCTCGGAGCAGGGAAGAGGGCGCCTAACCAGGTCCTCTCTTGAATCAGTCTCGACGGCTTTTGGATTTCAGCAAAGGGTGACAGCAGTCAACCTTCTTCAGGTTCGGCTTTGAGGTTAAGCATCAGTTTCAACTTCAGCTTCTGAACAATTTACAGTGGTGAGAGGTCCCCAGATATACTATGCTGTCTCTCATCCACACTGCTGGGTCACAAGCAGCAGCCAATCATACAGAAGGGCATTCCCGAGGTCAGTCAGCCAATCAGGCATACAGTGCATTCAGGCCATATTCCTCCCTCCCAGATACTAACACGGAATGTGTATTGGGACAAGTACCCAGCCATTAAACACTACCCACTGCATTCATACCAGTTTCGGGCAGGGCTGTCAGTCATTGTGTCAAACACCAGAAACCAGACATCCACAACAAGTGCATATTGGTCACACACCCCATTCACCCAGGTCCAACCCACAGGGTGTACCCACAACATACAGTCACTGGGAAGGCTCCAGCCAGTCTGGCTTGGATGTCCCCCACAATACCATATATGGAACTTCCACCAAACAGCCAGTCAGGGGAAGGGACAGTCAGGGCTTCCCAGGACTTTGGGAGAACAAGGTAACCAGCAATAGAAAGCAAGAGGCCATGGGGGCCATCTTGTCTCCCATCAGGAATCAACTGATTCTGTTGGCAAGACCTGGTTATCCCAAAATGGAGGATACTCAAGGCACCTGTCAAATTCAGCATGGAGCTGCCACCCACCCATACACTGCTCTGTGGGCCACACACAGGTGCCAAAAAACAAACTAAGGGCACAGGGTTGTACCCCCACCCATGGGTGCCATGAGGGAAGCCAAAGGGTTTGTTCACCACGACCTAAGAGGCAGAGCTGCACTGCCAGGAGTCCCACATGGACTCCTGTACAGAAAATAATACCTAACACACATGATACAAGGAGTACAGGACAGGGAGGTCCTGTCCCTCCAATGCATTTCCAGCATCACAGTCATCTCCCTACTGAAGATAATTCTTCCTAAACTTTTATATTTCTTGAAGAACCTTCCCATATGGTGTGGTAGATACTGTAATATACTGGGCATAGCATCCTCTGAATCCTTTGGAGGACACGGATGAGCCAAATTACGGTGTAAACACCACGTGACACCCTTTAAATGGGTGGATTATCAAACCCTGATTTTGAACTTTATTACTTAGTAGTTCAGGCACAATTTGCCTCACATTGGTACCTTCCCAATAGCGATCAACTTCATTTGGAAATCAACACATGGCGCCACACTGCACAGCCTGAAGTCAGATCTTTATGAAGACACCTGCTCATTTGACCCTGCCTGTACAACAGTCAATGCCCAGGATAGAATATTTTTTAGGTTAACTGGAATTTAGCCAAAATCCACTCAAGGTAGTGTGGAGATATCATTTAGCTTAGACTCGGTTCTTAAAAAATATATATATATATATATGTTATTTATTAGTATACACTGAAAAATGAAATTAGGAGTTCACACACAATTGTCTATGATACAAATATATCCAATCACGAGTATGTTAATTCACTATACAAACAACTGTCCATGTAAAACCGGTAAGTAATGTAGCTCAAATGGACAGGAAGATCGCTCTGTGGCAACTTGCGGGTCTTGGAAGCAAGACTACGCTGAGCAAACAGGAACGAACCCTGGAACCGCTCTTGGAGAAGAAAAAAAAAAAAAAAAAAAAAAAAGTTATAAATAACCTACCCTTCACAATGAAACTAGTGCCTCGATACGTACGGGTTATGTGCACTGTAAATAAATGCAAAAATAAATGAGAACCGATCACAAGTTCCATTCCCTATAATCCGTGCGTCGAGACACTTGTGTACAGGCGCATTATAAATGACCGGTATTATGTCCAACCTGCACTTTCCCAAACTCTGATTTTGAAACGGGTCCGGAGGAGGGGGTCACTGGAAGCGTGGCCTTCTATCCTTGAAGTATATCTTTCAAGTGAAAGAGGCCCAGTGGGCTGACGAGCTATCTTTTTGGGTACCCCACTGCAGCGGCCGCTGTTGAAAGTGCATCCTTGGTACTTGGAGGATCTTCAGCTTGTGCTACCAGATGCCTGCTCCTACATTTTCAGCATTCCAGTCCCAAAACAAGCCATGCAGGGCCTGCTCCTTTGTTCATCAACCGAAGATCGAAGATCGCTGGTCGCTGCCCGACTGCCGTGACTACTGTTGAATCTAGTCTTCACACCCTAGAGGACCTCTGCACTTCTTCGTTTTGTGACAAGGCTGACCAGGTGGCCAGTCTCCAACTGATATAGGTACTGCAACTGACCAAAGTGAAATCTAATATCTGAAAACTACTTCTGCACCTGCGGTTCCTGGATCTTCCACAACCAGGTCAAGCAGACTAAAGTGAGCCCAAAGGATTCCAGCAGAACCTCTGTAGTGATCTCTGGAAATATCGGAATAAGGGGGAGCAGGTTAACATACGACCTCCTGCCACCTCCGTAGGCTGTTATATGGTAAAGTCCTGGCCTTTCTTGCTCTTACCGGACTAAGGTAGGTGGTGGACTGGTCAAGGATTCTATTTTACGGATTTTATGTTACCCTTTCCACAATTAATGGCTGGTGGCAGTGGTTTACTTTTTACTACCATTGTGTGTTTTTACTGCCGGCTGCGTTAGCAGGCGCAGTAATGCACACCCATGGGTGCCCATTTAGTCAAAATGGCCCCGGTCATCTTTTTTCGCCATTTCTCGCTGGAAAAGTCTGAGATTTACTCTGTGACCCAAACCGTTTGGTCCCTTTGTTAATTTTGTCTTTGGCGGGATTCACGAGTGAAGCCCACCTCTAGCTCCAGTATGTCTGGCAGGGGCAGGAAGTGAGGGAGGTGACTGAAACTCCCGGTGCTTAATCTCCTTGGTTACAGGAATGCACCCAAAGGTGATTGGCCGGCTGGCTGTCCTTGGAGGACGGCCACCTTGCTGTGCGATTGACAGCTAGGCTGGAATAAAGGCAAGGCTTTTTTGCTTTGGAAGGCAGAGTCGACCACTGAATGAAGGAATCCAAAGAAGAACTCGAGACGCCTGCTTCAACTCCCGGACCGTTGGTTTGCCCGGTGAAGCCTTGCTGCTGTGCTTAGGCTCCGAATTTGCATCGACAAGAGAAGCCCTGAAAGACTTCCCCTCCCTTTGAGTTGGTGGGATCAACTCCAAAGTAAGCCCATCTGGACATCCGCTCGGAGCTGGCTGTATTTCCACTGCTGCTGCTGGAACCGAAGTGCCAGGGAGAGGAACACCAGATTGTGCGTTGCTTTTAAGTCAGACCCGAGCGCTAAAAAGACCCTCCGAATTTCCCTGATGCAGGACTGACCAAGCCTGAGCCACCTCAACAGTACTGGACCCCAGAAGCAAGGAAAGTCTAAAGTGGTATCCGAGAACCGCCGTGTTGCCATTTGCTGTTAGACACAAGGAGCTGAAACACGAAGGACTACCGAATTGAATTTTGCCCATTGCTGCCGCTGACCTTCCCATTGCAGAGCAGGAGTTCCAAGACATCCTCTTTCTTGTCCCCACGACTGAGGCTCAGGAACAACAGGATCTGCAGAGCAATACAGGAACAGAAGCGAGCTGGAACCATTTCTTCTAACCAGAGGTACTGTAAAGTCTAAGAAAACGTACCTCTTGTTGTGTAGCCTTAGTTGCTCTCATTTGAGACCGGTCTTGGTTACCCTGCAGACTTGCTAAAGCTTTTCCCCTCACAAGCCTCCCTGCTCGTGGCCCTTCAAGTGTTCGATTTCCTACAAACATTTCTAAAAACTTTGTGCAAGACTTTTGACCTACCTGCAAAGAAGATCTTCAGCTCCCCTTGAAATTGTGCAATTAATATTGGCTGTCCTGGCTCCCTGAGAGACTCTTCTTACCTTAGACTCTGTGTTGTATCTTTCCCCCCAGGAAATGGTTAAACTTATTTGACATTGGGAGGTTTTTAAAAGTACTTACCAGTTTGTGAATTATTTGTTAAACTTTGTTTTATTCCTCTATTCTATCTTTTGCACCAAACTCGAGATTGCTCTAAATGTACCAGTGATAAACCAATGTCCACAGTGCCCTAACTATTTAAGTCACCTGAGGGCGTAGGAAGTGTCTGTGTGCCATCCCCAATAGTTATCATCTGATTTAGAGAAACAGTGTGTGTTTTGAAGTGTATTATAAGTGTTATATATATTGCTCCTTTCTGAAGAACACTTCTACAACCGACTGAAATAATGAAGAACTGATTTATCAAGAAACCTTGATTAGAAGTGTTTATTTGAAGAACTGCTATTATGAAACTGTCACAACATTACTGCTCACATTGACCCCGCTTGAGATAAGTCTGGCTGCTCAGCCACACTACCAACCTGTGTAGTTCAGACTTCTACCAAAGGCTGAGTCCCTATTGCAAGGAGGTCAAGGGTACTGCATACAATCTTGCCTAAGAGCCTTCCTGGTGGAACTGTGAGGGATACATACCCGGATTATTCCTGATTTCTTGAATACTTAAAAACAACCACTGGCATTACACAATTCTACATTTACACCTATAGAATAGTAGAAGTTAAACTTAAGGAGCTGGTGACTCTAGGGCACATGGCCCCATTTCTTCTCTGGGCTGGAGTTACTAAGGGTTAGGGACCCAATTAAAGGATAGCTTGTGCGTTTGCTTTATTTCTCTACTTGATTACTTAACTGTTTACGCAGGTTTTAAATCTGTTTTTCTAACTCTTCAACTGCTTTACCATACAATTATTAAAAGTGTTGATCAGTATGCTAACTTTCGTTTAGCAATCTCAGAGGTAAATTACAGGGGTAATTTCTAGAAGCCTCCCAATGGTGAATATGGGATACATTACTCACCGTAATCGTATTTCTGATGCTTGTATCTGCTTAGATTCACATGCTGTGCATAGGCCGACATCTAGTGGAAGCTGCAGAGTATTACAGTTAGTTTTTCGAAACTCAAAAATGGGCGTCAACACTGGGCGTGCTAGTAATACTATCCCTAGTGTGACGTCCACTGTACCCATGATCCCTCACGCGTGTAGGACCCTCAGATTGTATTTTTTTCTGACATGGGGTAGCATGAGGAGAAGCGCGAGTACAGATGATCCAAGCAGATAGAAAGAAAGGTAAGACTACAAGCATCCATGCGCCTTCTCTCAGAGGGGAGGAAGGGTGGGTCGCATGTGAATCTAAGCAGATAAAAGCATCAGAAATACGATAATGGTGAGTAATGTACCCCTTCTGAGGCTTGTGGAATCTGCTCAGATCACATGCTGTGCATAGATTAGTGAGCAGTACCTGAAGGAGGTGGGATGTGAGAAGGGTCATGAGCAAATAAATGTCTTATAACCGCTTGTCCCACTTGGGTATCTGTCTTGGAATGGGTGTCAATGCAGTAGCGCCAAGTAAAAGTGAATAGAGCTCCAAGTAGCTGCTTTGAAAATGGTGTCAAGGGGGACATTTGCAACGACAGCCAGAGTGGCCCCAATGCCTCTACGCCCATTTTCGAGTTTCGAAAAACAAACTAATACTCCGCAGCTTCCACTAGATGTCGGCCTATGCACAGCATGTGATCTAAGCAGATTTCACAAGCCTCAGAAATATATGTATGAAACATTACTTATCAGTAATAGTCTTTCTGATGTTTGGATCTGCTTTAAATCACATACTTTCCATACGTCAACATTTAGTGGTTGGTGCAGAATATTACATAACTTGAATTCGAAAACGGACGCCGGCAATGCTGGTCTGTAAAAATAGCCATAGATTGACCTGTACTGTATCCATGATCAATCAGGTATTGAGGTGCTCGGATTGCTATTTTTCCGACCAGAGGTTTCATATAGTGAAGTAAGAAGGAAGGTTGTGTTGAAATCACATACTTAAAAAAAAAAAAATGTTTAAACGTGGTTGTTCATGGTCCTTCTACTTGCAAAGTGGGGAGAATAGGTGGGCACCTGTGAATCTAAGCGATAAAGGTTAGGAAATCTTTCTCTTTTGGTAACTTTACCTTCAAATTCCATGGAGTCCCAAACTTTTTGCTTTTGAACCTGTCCTGAATTTACAGGGCAGTGAAGACTTCAGCTTCCCGTCCCCTTTGGAGACGTCCTGTGGGGTAACTGCCCGCTCTGATGTTTGTAATCGTGTTCCATGCCCATCAGGTTTCATACCGCCCATCCGTCGACTTCTACCCAGTGGACTGACCTAATGGCCATGCCAGGGGTGTTGCCTGTGGTGGTAGTATCTCGAATTTGTGGTGACCCCAATGGGTCTTTTCTGGGTGATATTGATGGCGGGGGTACTACGTCCCCGCACCAACGGCCATGCCCCTGGTGGTCCACGGATACAGGTGGGGGGGGGGACAGGGGGGATTGACTGGTTGCCGGTGGGGGGATTGGGAGGTAGATACCCTGCTAAAGGAGGTACAGATTCTCTACTGGAATGTTGTGGGGTTCAATCGACATATGGAGGATGCCCATTGGCTATCCTTTGTTCAGGCTCGTGATATTATTGGATTCCAGGAGACATGGTCAGTGGTGGCACCTAGTATTCAGGGCTTTCCAACTCCCCGCACTAAAGGGCAGGGCTGGAAGACCCAGTCTCTTCTGTATTTGTTCAGAATCCTACATCGAAAATGCCCCTATGGATGTTCTAGAGCTGCACTTAACAGGCTTTGATGGATCTAACACTTTGCTGATTAACATCTATAATCGTAAAACCAGTTTATTCTCTTATCTCCATTTAATGATCGAGATCTGGAGATCAACCCATGAGAAAGCCTAAATAATTCTCATACTTGGTGATTTTAATTTACAATATGAGCCCCCGGAGATTATAGCGGGCCTCTCTGAAGAGGCTAGTCGGTGGGGGGTAGGAGAACTGGAGGTCCCGCGTTCAAAGAAGCATTAAAAAAACTCAAAGTGGCAGTGCTACTCCTTGAATCCAATGTGAGGGCATGCAATGGGCGTACGGGGGGGAGGGGTGAGGGTGGCGGGGGGGATTTGGCAGCACATAAAGCATTCCAGCATGATCGTCAGCAAATCATTCAAGCATGATTAGTTACATTTTGGTGAACCTTAAGGCTTGGTCACTTATTCTTGAATTCCGAGTCTCTAGATGGTATGAGAGCAACCATAATTCATTGTCTCGCCGAAAGTTATCAATTTTCTTGGGTGATCCAGGGGCTCCAGAGTCAATGTCAACTATTGGGGTGGCTATAAGTTGGCACTCCAAGCGCTTGATTAAATGGGTAAATGTGGATCTAGATGCAACCCATCTACCAGGCCCTGAAGATTATTATTTTTTTTAATAGAGCAGGTGCCAGGCACCAGCGATTTAATTGTGGTTCATGGCGAGGTAATACACAGCGTGGGAGCATTTTGTACCAAACCTGTGAAGGCTGTGGGGAATCATGCCAAGCGGAAAAATACTTGGTATGATGGCGATTGCTGTAGTGCAAAGGCCACCCTTATCGCCCAAGAAAAAAGGGTGGTTAAAGATGGGATCCACCTCTCAGTGAAGACCGAAAGAACTATGCAAGAATCCTGAAAACAAAGAAAGTTGATCAGGGAGTCCGTTTGGCCTCCTTGCTTGATGCAATTAAAAATGGAGATACCAAGGAATTTAGGAACTGGTGACTAAGCGGCAACCAGTGGATCAGAATATAATCCAAGAACTATTACAGAGGAGGGCAGCTAACCCATTTCTAAGGCCTGCACAAGGAGAACAAGGACTGGGGTGACCGGCCAAATTGATTCAACATTAAACCAAACCCCAACTATTAGTGACGAAGAGGTATGAGTGGCATTGAATATTCAAAACAAGGGCAAAGCGCCAGGCCCTGATATGATGCAGGTTTAATTAATTGCAAACAATCGATCGGGGTACCATATTTGACCAGACTCTTCAATGAAGTCCTGTGTTCTGGATGAGCCCCACCGTCCTGGACTGAGGTAATCGTACCCTTCTACAAAAAGGGAGAAAAATGATCTGGCCAACTATAGGGCAATTTCCATGTTGGATGCTGGGAGCAAGACCTTTGCCAAGGTAGTGCTGATTCACATTTGTGTATGGATGGGGGAGGTGGGTGCATGGAGTTATCTTCAATCTGGGTTCCGAAGGGGTATTAGCACTGTAGACCAGTCCCTTAGGTTACGTCTGCTCTGTGATAAGTATACTGCCCTAAAAACTATAAAGACTACATAGACCGGCATTTTTCTTAAAACCGCATTTGGCAGTTCCTAGGGCAAGACTGGTCAACACTCTTGAATCTGAGTATTCTTTCCGTTTTACTTAAAGCCATCAAGCCGCTGTACCAAGGAAATGGTTCGCTATGGAATGGGTGGGGTTTAATAAAGGAAAGAACAGATACGGGTGCGCCAGGGCTGTGTCCTGGCCCCCTTAATTTCCCTATTCATAAAGGTCTTAATTACCGTGAATACCACAAAGACCAAGGCCATAGTTTTCAAAGAACCACGGCGGAACCAGCACTGCAGGCTCGATTTGAAGCTTGGAGGAGAACGAATCAAGCAAGTTAGGTCATATGACTATTTGGGTTTGAGAGTGTACAAAAACTGTACCTGTGGTGAATAAACCAAAAAGGCGGGGCGGATTATCCATGGATAGCATATCAATAGCAAAGTTTGCAAAGACACATGGGGGATTGGGGGTGTGGGTGTGGCCTTGGAGGCCTATAAGGCCCAGGCTAGGCAAGGTGGTTTATGGCGCTGACATATGGGGGGCGGTGCAATATCAAGCACTTGTCTGTCATTGAAAATTTATTTTAAAGATTTTTTTTTGGGTTTGCCCCAAGTGCCCCTACTTTCCAAATTCTCATCGAGCTGGATGTACAGACAACTGAACAAGTGTGAAGGGTTCAACCGCTTTTACAATGTCTTAGGCTGTGGAACAGTTAACATCTTGTTAGCCATCAGGGGGCTTTGGATGATGGGATGGCACAGGAGGGCAGGTTGGCTATTCCTTGGCTAATGCACCCAAGGAACAAGTTACTTACCTGTAACCATTGTTCTCCAGCATGGGTCTGGCATGGATTCACATGCTCAAGGATATTCCCCGTCAGCCAAGGAATCCTCAGTAAAAGAAAAAAAAAAAACTGTTTAACTTACAAACTGTATTTCTCCTTTAAACAAATCACTGTCCTCTGGCTCAGACTTGTTGGGCAAGATTGTATGCAGTACCCTTTGGGTGCACTACACCAACCCAGACCTCCTGGCTATAGGAACCCAATATTTGGTACAAGTCTGTACTACACAGGTAGGTAGCGTGATGAGCAGCCAGACTCATGTCGAGAGGGGTGAATGTGAGCAGTAGGGGAGTTACACAGATTCACAGTAAACAATTAATATATTTAACAGTTTCAGTAAGCCTTCTTCAGAAGGGGCAATAAAATAGTAACACACAAATACACTCCAATACACACTCCTAGTGTCTCTAAATCAGCAAATAACCATTTGGGACGGCACACAGACCCTTCCTACAATATGAGGTGACTTAAATAGCTAGGACACTGGACATTAATATATCACTATTGCATTTAGAGAAATACTTGGACGTATATCAAAGAAAAAGGTCATTAGAACACAAGAGATCACACAAATATGCTGAAGCAGGTAAGTACTTTTGGCAACTCCCAATGAAAAGTAGGTTAACCCCTTCCTGGAAGAAAGGCAAAACACCAAGTCAGAGGGAAGAAGAGTCATGCAGGGAGTCGGGCCAGGCCAAAGTCAATTGGACAAAAGCCTAGGTGAGCTGAAACACTTCTTACAGGTAGGTAAAAGAAAAAAAATCAATGTAGGGGCACAAGCAGATTAGGCTTGTGAGGTAAAGAAGCTGTTAGCAACTCTACAGAAGCAACTGAGACCAAGTAAGGCTACTACAACAAGAGGTAAGTTCTCGTAGACTGTACAGTACCTTTGGTTAGAAGAAATGGTTCCAGCTGGCTTCTGTTCCTGTGTGGCCACGCCGATCCTGTTGTTCCTGGGCCTCAGTTGTAAGGACAAGAGGGAGGACCTTTGGGGACAGCTGTAACAACGGGACGGTCGGCGACAGAAAAGGACCAACTTCTATTCAGTGGCATTTCGCGGTTTTAGCTCCTCTAATCTATGCAAATAGCACCACTGCAGACTCTTGCCTGTCAAGCTGGGCTTTCCTTTCATCTGGGGGTCCAGCACTCTGTTGAGGTGGCTCAGGCTCGGTCTGTCCTGCTTCCTGGGAGTCCCGAGAATCTTCCTGGAGCTCTTGGCCAACTTAAAAGCAACGCACTCAATCTAGTGTTCCTCTCCCTGGCTCTTCAGTTCCAGCAGCAGCAGCGGAAATACAACCAGCTTCAAGAGGATGTCCAGACGGGCTTATTTTGGAGTTGATTGGTTCCACCAACTCAAGGGGAGAAGTCATCCTTGTAGGGCTTCTCTAGCCGAGGCGAATTCGGAGATTAAGCCCAGCAGCAGGGTTTTAACGGACAAACCAACGGTCCAGGAGTTGCAGCAGGCGTCTTTTGCAAGTTCTTTTTCTGATTTCCTTCGTCCAGTGGTCAACTCTGCCTTCCAAGCCAAAAAAGCCTCACCTTTTATGCAGGTTTCTCCCATTCATTCCAGCCTAGCTGCTAGTCAAACAGCAGGGTGGCTGTACTTGCTGGCCAGCCAGCCAATCACCTTTGGGTGCATTCCTGTAACCAAGGGGATTAATCACGGAGTTCCGGGCACCTCCCTCACTTCCTGCCCCAGCCAGACATACTGGAGCCAGAGGCAGGCTTCACTTGTGAATCCCACCAAAGAAAAAATGAACAAAGGGACCAAACCTGGTTTGGCGCGCAGAGTAAATCTCAAGGAGGGGACCTGTCCGCAAAGAAATGGTGAAAAAAGTAGAACGGGACCATTTTGACAACAAAGGCACCCTTGGGTGCTTTACCGTAGCTGCTAACGCATATGCACACCGCAGTAGTTAAAAGTAAACCACTGCCACCAGCCATTAATCGAGGAAAGAGTAACAAAAATGCTGCGTGTGAAACTAGATAAAGGGAATAGTAAGTAACCCCTCCAGCACCCTATTTTAAGATAGGGTGTGCTGGTTGTAGAAAGTTACAAAGGTAAGTAAAGTCAATTTCACTTTACTGCTCTTGGAAACGCTATCCAAGAGAAAGGTATTTAAACCTTTGTGAAATCTGAAATACTTCCCTGTGCCACTGCACTGGAGGTGTTGTGTGTCACAATGTAAAAAGATGGAGTTTGTCAGACTCCACAACCAAAAGAAAGTGTTCATATCATAGAAAAAATACAGGAGAGAGTGGGAAAAAGGGTCTTACTCTCCAAGGTAAAAAATGAAAGTCCTCAAAATCCAGCAAAGGTGCTGGGGGTCTCTAATTAGCACATTTCGGAGAATTCTCCCCAACATTGAGCTTGTCCTACAAGCATTTCATATGCAAAACTTTGGAGTCCTAGCGTCAAGGTGACCCGAGATAGGAGGAGGAGGGAAAGTGACTGCGACAAGTGAGGCCTATTGTGTCACCGTGACAATGACCACCGTCCAAAACAGTTTACCTGTGTTGAGTCCAGTCCTGCGAAGGGTCCTGCATTGTGGTTTTCTGCATTCTTCATCCAAGAGTCCTTGCACCAGCAAAAGACACCGACCGGCGATCAGCTCATACCTGCAACCTCTGCGAATCAAGGACAGACTGACAGCAGGGAAAGCAACCTCGGACCTTCTTCCATTGACATGCCAAGTCCTAGGAAGAATTGGGGCAAGTTAGAGGTTCTTACCCCCCCCTAAACTCCTTTTAAAAGTTTTACTAGCTTTTATAAAACTTTTACTATACTTTATTTTCACCATAGATTGCTGGCGCAAGCATTCCGAAAGTTGGGGACACTTCTTAGTTAGAATACACTTTCCTCCAACTCTTGGAACTGTTCACTGGACCACAGAGACCCTATCTTCATTTATTCCTGCATCACAAACTGTCAGAACTTTCCTGAACATTTGGGCATAAGGCCCAAAATAACTTGGGGAAGGACTTTTGAAGTTAGGGTTAACTATCTGTGGACCTGTAGTACATAACCTAATCTGCACTCTTTTACAGTGGTTGGATTTGTTTTATGCCCTCCTTCAGTGACTATATGACATGCATTACTTACCGTAATAGCATTTCTGATGATTGTATCTGCTTAGATGCACATGCTGTGCATATAGTTGATATCTAGTGGTAATAGAGTATTGCATACTGTCTTTCGAGGATCGAAAGGCATGCTTGTAACATTATCCGTGACGTGTAGTGTACCCAAAATCCTTCACGCGTCGAAGTCCCTCTGGTTGTGTTTTTTCTGCCATGAGGGAGCCTTATGGCTAACGTAAGCGAGTACAGCTAGAGAGAATAGTAAGATGTCTATGTTCCTTGTAATCCGAGCAGGGAGGAAGGGTGCACATGTGAATCTAAGCAGATACAATAATCAGAAATGCTATTACAGCAGGTAATGCATGTCTATTGATGCTTGTGAATCAGCTTAGAGCCATATGTTTATACAGTACCCAGAGTTGGAGGTGGGGTGTGAGAAGGAACAGTAGTAAAGAGATGTTTTAGTACCGCTTGTCCCACCTGAGAATCAGACCTAGAGTGAATGTCTAGGTAGTAAAGCTTTGTAAAGGTGTGTACAGAACTCCAGGTTGCTGCTTTGCAAATGGATTCAAGGGGAACATTTGCAATTAATGCTATAGAAGCCCCAGTGCCCCGAAGAGAGAGTGATCTAGGCTTGAAGGGCAGATCTCTCTTGGCAAGAGTGTAGCGATGCAGTTTACAATCCACTTTGAGATGGCTGACTTGGAGATAGGGTCCCCCTCTCTACCAGCCACCACTGAAACAAAAAATGGTTTGGTCCTTCTTAGGGTTTCGTTTTTTCCAGATAATATAGGACTGTCCTGTGCACATCAAGTGTGTGTGTGTAGGCTTCTTTCTGCCACGTTAGTGGGGTTTTGGAAGAAGGTGGTTAGTTCTATTGATTGGTTCACATGGCACTTTGAAATGAATTTAGGCGCAAACCTTGGGTCAGTGCACAAAACCACCTCATCTTTGTTAATTGTGACAAAAGGGTCTTGAACTGAAAGGGCATGTAATTCACTGACTTCTTATTAAGTGACTGCCACTAGGAAGGCAGTCTTAAGTGAGTGCTTTAAGGCTAGCCTTATGCATCGGTTCAAAGGGAGATCCCATTAGTCTAGTTAATAACACATTTAGGTCCCATACTGGAGCTGGGTTTGAAACTGGGGTATGAAGTCGTTTAACCCCTTCCATAAATGCCTTCATCACTGGGATCTTCCACCATGACAACTTCTTTTGGGACGTAGTGTAAGCTGAAAGTGCAGCTAGGTGCACCTTCAGGGAATTAAAAACCAGACCCGAGTCTAAGATTATATGGATTGGAGAGCAGTGGGATTGATGTTCTTAGAATGGCCCTAGATAACGAAGCGTTTTAATTTATTGGAATAGCAATGTCTGGTGTTCGGTTTCTTGCCTCTTCCAGAAATTCCATGCATCATTGAGGAAGTTGCAGGTGACCGAACTATGACATCAGGAGCCAGGCCGCCAAGTTTAGAGTTTGCGGGCACGGATGAGGTGTCCCCCCCCCCCCCTGGTCTTGAGAGCACGCTGTATGGGCAAGGTTGCTTCATCGGAGGAGCGATTCACATCACCATCAGGTGCGAGTACCAGGGTTGGCGGGCTTGCATAGGGGCCACCAGAATCATTGTGACTGGCTCCTGGTGCATTTTGTGCACCATCTTGTTAGAAGGGGAGTCCGAGGAAATAGGAGTTACTCACTGTAGTGACTAACGTACTCTTAGTCCCCTTTCTCCATACTGCATGGGCGTCCCTTCCTAGGGATGGGAGACGGGACCTTCAGCAGAAAAAAAACTTTCTTCCCCTTTAAATTTATAGGCGAGAAGGGGTGCAGCCCTGGGAGCATGCGCTACCCTGACTCCACCCACCAGCGCCACTCCTCAGTCCCCATTGACGCCTCAACAATATTTAATATTGCCCAATGACACCAGTATTAGGGTGGAGGATGGTGGGACGTATGAAGGAAAAGGGACTAAGTAGGTTAGTCACTACGGCGAGTAACTCATTACTCTTACGTCCTGTCCCCTTTCCTTCATACTGCATGCACTATTACAACTGAATGTAACCCCAGAGTGGAGAGGAGACCCTCTTTAAGTAAATAGGTCCCTTAGAGCAGCCTGTTCAAAGACTGCGTCTGTCCAGATAAGAATTTCAGAGCGCGTCCGACATCCAGACAGTGCAAGTCTCTGACCCTCGTTCTTTGGGTCAGCGAATAAACGCAAGTAAGACTACTTCCTCGTTTAGATGGAAGGCGGAGGGTACCTGCAGAAGGAACACCGGGTGAGTCTGAAGGACCACCGTATCCCCGTGGAACGTGGTGTAAGGTTCTGAGGCCACCTGGATCTCGCCGACTCTGCGAGCGGAAGTCCCACAAGTAAAGCAGTCTTAATGGTGACCAGCCCGACGTCCGGGGACCCCAATGGCTCAAATGGTTTGTACGCCAAGGCGCCCAACACCACATTGAGGTCCCACACGGGTGTGGCCTCTTAATGGGTGGGTAAATCCTGGACAAGTCTGCCAGATGTTTCTTGACAATCGGGTTGGACGAGAAGACCTCAGAATTTCTGTAAGCCACGTGAACGCCCGAGAGCATGAGATGCGCAGAGAAGGAGAGCACATCGTCCAGAGTGCACGTAAGGGGGGTGGGGCTGTTGATCTCCTTAGAGTCCGCCCAGTGACAGAACCTGAACCATTTGCTTTTATATTGGCTCCTGGTAGCCTTGCTCCTGGCACCCATAATGATCTCCAGGTTAGCCTGTGATAAGCTCAGGAACCACGCTGCGAGGGCCAACTACCGAGGTGGAGGACCATGCCCCCCTGCTGGGGCATGAGAGGTACCAGACCTAGCGGAAGATGATTGGGTTGTCTGTGAGGCTGAGCAGTTTGGAGAACAGTCTCGCTGGCCACCAAGGAGCTATCAAGCTGATGCTGAGGTGACTAGCTTCCTTATCTTGCAGACTACCCTGGGGATCAGGAGTGTAGTAGGAAAGGCATATGCGGTCATGCCTTCCCATTGAATCTGCAATGCATCTCCCAGGGAGCCAGGGCCAAGCACCTGCCAAGACGCGAACTGATGGCACTTCCTGTTCTTCCAGGAGGCAAACTGATCCACCTTAGGATGGCCCCCATGTGTTGGAGACCACCTGCAGCACCTGGTCATTCAATTGCCATTTGTAATTGTCCACTCCCAGGATGCTGAGCCTGTCTGCTTCCAAGTTGGCCTCCCCCGGGAGGTGGACAGTCGTGAGGTAGTCTACATTTTTGAGGGCCCATTCACACACGCTGACCGCTAGGCTGCACAGTGGAGGGGACCTGGTACACCCCTGCTTATTGACATAGCACATGCTGGTGGAGTCGGTCAGGACAGTCCAGTCCTGCCCACTATGAGCGGAAGGAAGGTTCTGAAAGCTAGCCAGATGGCCCAGAGCACCAGCCAGTTGATATGCAACCTCTGCTCCTGCCGGGTCCAGACTGTGGACGCTGTGGCCGTCCAGGGTGGCTCCCCATCCCTCTAGGGAGAAGTTCGTAGTAATCACCTGCAGAGACGGCTGCCGGAAGGGCTTGCCTGTCCGCAGGTTGCAGTCCCTGGGCCACCACGTGAGGTGGTATGCTGACCAGCTCCGCTTGGGAGCCCTTCTGATTACATGAGGCTGCGAAGTGCAGCAGTAATCTCATCCGGAGCCTCATGTGGGGCACGGCCAGGAGGACCGCTGCCATGATACCCACCAAGCCGAGGTCCAAGGGAAATGCCCTCTCAGAGCTTGTATCCCAGATTAGGCCCAGAAAGGTGAGGCTCTGCGTGGGCTGTAGCGGAGATTTCTTGAGGTTGATAGTAAACCCCAGGACGTGGAGTGTGGTCATAAGTGTGGAGGAAGTGTGGGTAACCACCTCCGGAGATCTCGCCCTGACGAGCCAGTCGTCCAGGTACAGGTAGACATGGTGGCTCTGTGGAGGGCTGCCACTGCATTCATTAGTCTGGTAAATACCCTAGGGGCCAAGGTGAGGCCAAAGGGTAGCACCTTGTACTGAAAAGGACAGCCCATGATCCTGAAGCGTAGGCAGGAGAGATGAGGCGGCCAAATCGGGACGTGTAGATAGGTGTCCATCAGATCCAGGGAGCACATGCAGTCTCCCTTGTCTAGTGTCCCCGCAATGAGTGCTGGCGTAACCATCTTGAATTTGTGAAGAGGGGGGTTGAGGGTGGATAGGTCCAACAACTCTCAGGCCAGTCTGGTTCTTTTGTATGGCGAAAATCCTGGAATAGAAGCCTAATCCTCTCTGGGAGGCTGGTACTACTTCCACTGCTTGGCTCTCAACGAAGACCGGATCAGCGCCAACATAGTTGACGTCCCAATCTGTATCGGTAGGCGGTACCCCTTGGATACTACAGAGAGGATGAAGGGGTGTGCAAAGTTCTGGCGCCAGAAAAGCACGCGAGAGGCAAGTCTGCCACCCACTGGAGACATGGGGAGATGAAGGGACGCTTTAAGCCATTTTTCGGTCTGAGGCTGCTGCTGAGGAGGGGGACTGGAAGAAGCCCTTGCCCTCCGTCCTTTTTGTTGCTTGCACAGGTACTGACTCGGCAAGTGGTCAGGCTGCCTCGACCGCCGTTCCTGGAATCCCTAGACCCTGCCGAAGGCCCGTCCCTTGTCAGAGGGTTGATGCGGCTGGGTGTACGCCTTAGGCGTGGAAGACCTTGCAGTTTGCAAGCTGTTCTTTGTATCCAATTCGTCGGTGGTAGAGTGGAATAGGTCACTACCCTCGAACAGAAGGTCCATTATGTAATCCTGGACGTCAGGGTTAAACTAAGTTGCCCGAAGCCAGGCCGTCCTCCACATGTCCATGGCGATGCAGATGGCCCGGCAAGAGGTATCGATGCGGGCCACGGTGGACTCCATGATGTCCTGCGTTACCAGCCTGTATTCTCCGAGACCCGCCTTGAAGCGTGCCTGGCTCTGCACTGGAAGTTCCGGAAGGAAGTCTATTTCATCCAATTTTCACCTCCTTGCCTAGCAGCGCCGAGGACAAGGTGGCTGAGGACTGAGGCTTAGAATAGAGTAGAGTGACGCAGCAGCGATCACCGAAGAATGCGGCTGGGGGAGCATTGATAAGAGTGTATCCCCTTGCATGTCTGTCTATACTTGGCATCAAGGCGCCGATTGACGGGTTGGGCAGAGAATGGCTTGAGCCACCCATTCTTGGCCAGAGCCATGACGTCCTTCTGCATCAGGATCCCCGTCTTGGTAGGGGGTCTCACGGTGGACTTCTGCCAAGACTCTCCTCCTCAGGCTGCTCTACCTCGAGTTGAGGAAGGCCCAGATAATCTGCCAAACCTGTTGTGGAAGTCCTTTGCTGACGACTGCGTGTCAGGGTCCTTCTCCTCGTCTGTATCCACCAGAGTGTCTGGCTGGTCCAGAGCAGGAGGAGGGGTGCTGGGTGCGTGGGCTGCAGCGTGGAGACCTGAGCCGAAGGCTGCTGCGGGACCACCTGAGCTTTGGGAGGTAGGGGTGCCAGAACTGAAGGAGCCGGCAGGGACAGCGGGGGTTGCGCTGTGGAATGTGGTGTTGGAGCCTTGGGAGGAATGACTATGGGCGCCGGTGGAGTGACTGGGGGTAGCATGTCCCTGACTGCATCCCGTAGGATGGCACACATCTGGGGGTTCGCATCAGCAACCTTTCGAAGAACCGGTCTTCGTTGGCAGGAGATGTTGATTGAGTGGCTGGGGGCTGCTGGGGCCCGTAGCGCACTGTCTAGGTTGCAGGGGAAACCTGCCCTGTGCTGATGGATAAACTGTAGGCCACATACCTGGTACACACCAGTCCAACCTTGAAACTCGTTCACCCGCTTGTTCTGTTCCTAGGAGTGGCATTGGGAGAGCAGTGTTGGGGAGAATTCTGAAGTCTCATAAATGTGCCAATTCCCTTCACCTTACAGACCCCCAGCAACTTTGCTGGATTTTGAGGACTTGATTTTCTTTACCTGGAAAGAGTGAGCCTTCCCCCCCCCCCCCCTCACATGTATTTTGATGTGTATTTTACTTGTGTTCTTTGATTATGGAGTTTTAAGATAACTCCATAGGCATCTTTTCATGTGCGTTACACAGCACCCTCAGTGCAGTGACAAAGGGAGGTCCCTTTAGACTTCCCAAAGGTTTAAATACCTTCTCTGGTATATACTATTTCCCAGAGAAAGTAAGGTTAAACTGACTTTACTGATCTTTTTAAATTCCTAGACCCAGCACACACTATCTTCCTATAGAGTTCTGGAGGGGTTGCCAAGTATTCCCCGTGTCCAGAAACTCATCTAGCAGTCAAATGCTACCCTTTTCTATTGAAATGGCTGGTGGCAGTTTTAGAACTAACTACCATTTTTCCCCGACTGTGAACTCCAGTAGCGTTAAATCGCAGGAGCCATGTTTTTCAAAAAGGCGCCTGAGCCCTCTTTTTTTAAACAGGTCCCGGTGGTCTTTTGTCGCCATTTCTTTTTGGAAAGGTCCTTCTAGAGTTTGTATCTGCACGCCAAACCTGGTTGGGTCCCTTTGTTTCCATGCCTTTGGCGGGCTTCAGGACTGAGGACCGCCTCTGACGCCCGAGTGTCTGGGGTGGGCAGGAAGTGAGGGAGGTGCCCGAAACTCCCTGTGCTTAGTCTCCTAGGAGACCCAAATGCACTCTGGTGCGACTGGCTGGATGACTGTGCGGCAAGGACAGCCACCCTGCTGATTGAGTGGCAGCTAGGCTGGAATGAATGGGAGGAAACTGGATAAAAGGCGAGTCTCTTGGCTTGGAAGGCAGAGTCGACCACTGCAACGAAAGAACCAAAGACGGGCTGGAAGAGGACGGCTGCTACAACTCCTGGACCGTTGGTTTGCCTAGTGTAGGCCTGCGGCAGGTCCGAATTGCCAAGTTTATCTCGACAGAGAAGCCCTTCAAGGACGACTTCTCCCTTTGTGTTGGTGGGACCAATCAACTCGACCCGTAAGCCACCGGGCTACCATTCTCTGAGCTGGTTGTATTCGCATGGCTTTGAGTACAGACTCCTCGCGACTGGCTATATAGTGAGGGATCTGAAACAGCATGTTATCAACACTCACAGAGGGGAAAATGAGGCAGTCTTCTGTCCAATTAGAACCCCCAGAAATTGTTTCACTTGGCTGGGGTCTAGGCTGGACTTTCTCATTTATTGAGAATCTCAGTCTGAAGAGTAGATCTACCGTCTTTTGGGTGTTTGATAGGCATGTTAATTACAAATCCCCTGTTATTAGCTAGTCGTCGAGGTGAGGATAGATTGGAATGGACTGCCTGCGCAGGTGAGCCGCTACTACCACCAGCACCTTTGTAAATACCATTGGGGCTGAGACAATGCAGAAGGGAAGGACCTTGAACTGAAAATGTTTGCCCTGTATCATGAAGCTTAGGTATCTTCTGTGCGCCGGCAGCATTGAAATATTGAAGTATGTATCTTACATGTCCAATGTTGCCATGTAACCCCCCCTATGTTTGTAGAGGGATCACCGCTTGCAGTGTTATCATTCAGAACTTTTATAGTTTGACACATTTGTTTGCTGGGCGCAAGTCTAGCACTGGGCGCATGGTGAGATTATTTTTAGGTACAAGGAAGTACATTGAATAAATACCCTCATTTACCTGTAGAACGGAGACGACTTTGATAACGCCCTTTTCTTGCAGGACCTCAATCACTTGCAGTAGGGTCTTCAGATGTTCTGGGAATAAACATTTGGATGTTGGTGGTCGGTATCAAGGTGGTCGGCTGAACTCGATGCAGTAACAATGTCAGACTGTCTTTAGCACCCACTGGGGTGTGGCAATTTCCTCCCATGCATGGAATATCCATCCCCCGACCAGGGAGGCATGGGAGGGGACCCAGATTGGTAAGTAGTTTTGGATTTTAGGGCGGGGAGCCCCTTGGGGTGGCGCTTCTACCCCTTCCTTTGCCGCGGCGCTGCCCTTTTGGCTTGTCGCAGCTGCCCCTTGTCCTGAGGACCATGATTTATTTCGCGTTCTGTACGGATTGTGGGGTTGGGGGGGGAACGTGGGAAAGATTGACCCTCAAAGGAGCTGCGAGAGCTACACCCTCGCCGCCGATAGGGTCTCTGTGTAATCTGGTTTAGTGACTAAGGGTTCATGTTCCTTTTTTGCAGTCTCGAAAGCCTCATCCACCGCCTTTCCCAACAGGTTAGTTTCTTCAACCGGCTCGTTAATGAGGGATGCCTGGGTTTCGGGTTTAAATCCCGAATTTCTTATCCATGCATCCCTTTTCAGCAAGGTACCTTGGGCCAATGTTTGTCCCGCTGTTTTTTCAGCATCCAGTGTTTTTAAGAATGTTTTGATTAACCTTCCTTCCCTCTGACAACTGCCAGAAGGTGCAATTGTGCTGGCTCTGGGACTTCCTGCAGGCCCTCCTGGAGCAAATTCCACTGGGCATCGCTGTAACTAGTCAGCAAGTGGTGGCGTTAGCTATCATGGTGGAGTAGGCTGCTGACGTAATGCGCTTCCCCAGGGCATAAAACTTCTTGCAATTCTTGTCCGGCGGTGCCTCAGCCGTAGACAAGGGTACTCCTGCTCTCTTCCTAGTGGTCACAGCGGGAATGGCATGCCCCCGGATATATAGCGGGTTTGTTGGAGGTGCGAAAGAGTTGGACTTGAGTTTAGTGCTCTTGTTTGAGATGGAGTCAACAAAGAGGGGGCGATGCACCGGTTGATGGGAGTTCAACAGAAGTATCACCTGACTTGAGGGTGGTTTTTCTTTCAAAATGTCCTCTACGAAGGCTGTCTTGTACCACCTCTTGAGTGGCAATATGAAAGGGTTCAGCTGCCTTCTTAAGGATAGCATTGAAAGCCATCTGGTCATCGATTGGCAGAGGCTTGTCTTATAGGAGGTGAGGATCTATGCACAGTGTCTGGATCAGGGGTAGTGGACGGTGACAGCCATGGAGCCTCGCCCACTGGTGGTTCATCACCTCAATCTGGAGACTGGTCTATAGTCTCATGAACAGGATTCTCTCCCTGATCATAAGGGTCCTGAAGGATCGACTTTGGCTCGGTTATGTCAAACATCTCATGAGGAGTGTGGCTGGAAGTTTTTTCAAGTTCGGCCACAGTAGGGTAGTAGTAGTCGTCCTCTCTTGGCCTTTTAGGGATGATACATTTTTCAGAAAAGTCCACAAACTAGAGAGCTTATTCATGTACCCCTCAAACCTGTCCCTGGTCCATGAGCATGACCCAGAGAGGCCTGGAGGGGGAAAGGCTCTTCTTGAGGACTGGTGAATCTAGGCGGTCGAGATTTGTCTGACAGTCTTAGACAGGGGTTGGGTACCCTCAGAATATTCTTCCCGACCTTAGACGGGTCTTTGGACGCATCATTAGGCCTATTTGCCACCAAAATGATGTTCGCGAGGCTCTTGCAGATCTCCGACGTAACTGGGAAAGATTGACGGGCCCAACGGCTTTGTCGTGATTTTCGGCGCTCTTTACGGTGTTTGGTGCCGACACCCTTCTGACCTGGTTGCCCGGACGCATGCCGTATGGACGATTGTGTGGAGGGCGGGCAATCCCGATGATCAGTGGGTTCCATCGAGAACCTTGGCGTACCGGTTGGCATCTGTGGCCTTCCCAACGAGTCCATCGTGGAGGCTTGGGGGGGAGGGGTGGGTGTTTTTTGTGCTTTTTTCGTGATGTGTGTCCTTGTCGCCGGGGTGTACTTTTCCCCATAGCAGGACCGGTAGCCTGCCTGCCAGAGACGGACATCTCGGAAATTGGCTGTTCCGAAGATAGGTTAATGACTTCTGCATTGGAGTCACGACTGTCGCTTACTTCGTCAAGGCTCCGGTGGGCAAGCTACTCTCGGCCTGCAGCATGGCGTAGGCCGCCCACCGCTTTACTCACCGTTCTTTTATTGTCTTCGGACGCAGAAGTTGGCAGGACC
Source organism: Ambystoma mexicanum (assembly GCF_040938575.1). Lineage (NCBI taxonomy): Eukaryota > Metazoa > Chordata > Amphibia > Caudata > Ambystomatidae > Ambystoma > Ambystoma mexicanum. Next base: position 992,622,091 of record NC_090921.1, read on the forward strand.
GGCAGGACTGCTCGTTATGATCGAGGTAGAGACTTATTACACCTCCGTTGTGTGTCTTTTCATGGGAACTTCCCACTGCAAGAATGGCACCATTTAAAAATGAGTCCTGTCCAAAGATCAGGTTAATAGCAACAGCAAAACTAAAAGGGAAAAGAGGGGAGAAGGTAACGCATTATTGAAAAGAAACAGAACCCCTGCCCTCCCACCCCCCACTGTGTGGGCCTGGTCAGAGGGCCGAGGCCATGCGGTCGACAACATTGACCGGAGCGCCAGCCGCCAAAATATGCAGTTCTCTTCCGCTGCCTTAAGCGCTGTTTCTGAAGTAGTCGTCTGCAAAGGATGACTAGTATTAAAATGACCGGCGGTCGTGGACAAAAATATTTATTAGCTATTTTTGAGCTCTTCATAAGGCAACCAGATAGCTGGACAGAAAAAACTGAGGGACCTCTACGCATGAAGGATTTTGGGTACACAACACGTCATGTTAGGGATAGTGTTCCAAGAACGCCCATGTCATGTTGACGCCCCCTTTCAATCCTCGAAAGACAAGATGCAATAATCTGAGATTACCACTAGATGTCAGACTATATGCACATCATGTAACAAAGCAGATTCACAATTATCAGAAATGTAATCTATTAATGTTGTGTGATAATTCTACTGGTAAGTAGTCATTTTTCATAGTGATATTTTGTCATGAATAATTTTTATACATACTGTCCAAGTGCAATTTTTGAGTCCCATTGTGTATACTCATTATGGACACTTTACAAGCTCACCACCACTTAAGACTTAGCCTAGACACGTCACTGCTAAGCTTGAACTGGTTTGGCTACAGCTCCCCACATCTGTTCACCAGGCCAGAGTATAGAAAATAAGTCCCAACAGTAGGCGCTGTTAAAATGGATTTCAGAATTCCGACCTGGTGGGCAGAGGTTCAGAAGGCCAGCCCCCTAGTTTCTTGGAACAGGGTAACCTTCTGCACAAGCCAGACCAATCAAGGTAGCATTGGCGGCGGTCAAGACTAGATCTCAGGAGGGGTGACGGGGACTGAAAGACCTCAATGAGCACACAGGGTTAAGGACACTTGCAAATCACTTCCAGTCAGGTGTAGATATATTCAAAATACAAATACATTTATTCAAAAACCTTTGAGTTTTAACACAATAGTTAACAGTAACACTTTTAAACAAAGCCAATCCTACTAAAATACATATATAGAAGACCAAAGGGGTCTAAAGGGTTATTGCACAAAATGGGTCCACAACCTAGAAGAGGGAAGAAGCAGGTATTGCAAAGAGTCTTTAAGCATTTCTGCAACAAACACAATCCTAACGGAAAGCCAGTCCAGTCCCTAAGAAGAGGGGAGCCTATTGCTCAAATGTACTTGCGATACTGGCGCACGCGGTCATGTAGATGGGCAAAACGGGGTCTCTTGAAGGGTCTGTAGCAGCTCAGGAAGGTGGGTAAGGTGATGCAGAATAAGTTCACTATTCGTGGAGGATCTCCCCAACAGGGCAGAGCAGGTTCCAAGAGTTGGGAATAGTTTGCTAGTTCACACCAGCAGTGTAAAGGAAAGGGGCACTCGGGGGCCACTCGTGCGTAAAAATGGATGGATGCGCTAGGGCCCACCCGTTAGGGTTGCAATTACTTGCCGACGCCCTCCGTACCAAACTTCGGCTGTAGAGTCCACTTCGGATGCAGGTTCAAATGCAGCAATCTCACAGTTCTGCAGCTTTCAGCGACGAAGTTATGTTACGCCTCATCAACAGCCTTGCCAAACAGGTTAGAATCCTCTACCGGTTTGTTGATGAGAAGCTTGTCTCTCCGGCTTGAACCCAGAGTTCTTCAACTCTGGCGTGTCGCTTCAAAAAGGGAACCCTGGGCCAGGGCTCTCCCTGCCGTCTCTGCAGCATCTAAGGTGTTTTTAAGGATGTTATGGCTTACTTGCTTACCCTTTGATACAAATGTAAGCAGGCGAGAAAGCAATGGTTCGGGGACCTCCTGCAAGCCCCCCTGTATCAGGTTCCATTGAACACCAGAATAGATGGCCAACAGCGTGGTATTGTTGGCAATCCGGGTGGAATATCCTCCTGCAGTAGTAAGCTTCCCTAGGGCATTCAGTTTTTTTACATTCCTTGTCCAGCGGTGCCTCACCTGTGGACAAGGGCACCCCTGCCCTCTTTCTTGTAGTGACCACGAGAGAATCTGCAGTTGCATATCCCGAATATAGAGAGGGTCAGAAGGCGAGGGGCGAAAGTTTGTCCACCCGTGGGTTCACAGCCCTGGTCTTTGAATGTGTTAGTAAGGAAGCGGCGATGCACTTTTTAATGGAGTCAAGTAAAGGGATAGCTTGGCTGGCAGGAGGCTTCTCCTTTAGAAAATCCTCCACGAAATCAAGAGTCTTGCACCGCCTCTTTTGTGGCGGTCTGGAAATGTTCAGCTGCTTTCTTCAGAATGGCGTTAAATGCCATCTGATCATCTACAGGAGATGCCTTACCAGAGGTGGGGAGGATGGAGGATACATTCATACGGTGTCAGGATCCGGGCTCTGAGTAGGTGACAGCCATTGTGGGTTGTCCACTGGTGGCTCATCCCCCCAATCTGGGGCCCGTAAGTGGGATTCTCAAAAGGGATCATCTTTTTGCAAACAGGGGTCATGAGGAACTTCCTCTTGATCTGGCAGGTCAAAGACCTCCTCATGAAGAGGGACAAAAGGTTCTTTGGAATTTGGCCACTGAGCGGTAAAGGCCTCCTTCACTAGGTGTTTTGGGCGTGAACCTTTCAGAGAAGTCCACACATTTTGCAAGCCTATTCATACAGCCTTCAAATTTGTCCCTGGTTCATAGAGAGGGCCCACAGGGGGAAAAGGGCTCCTCCTCGGGATCTACCTGCCTAGAACGCAAAGATTTTTCTGAGAGTACTCGATAAGTGCTGGGGACTCTCAGAATATTCAAACTGCTTTTACCGGCGTGTGGACGTGTCTTTCAACTCGTCCTTGGGTTTGCTAGCTACCGAAACGATCTTTGTGCAATTCTTGTAGATGTTCAGCGCTTCCAGGAGGGGCTTAGGCTGTTCGTAGATTTTGATGGAACTTTATGCATCGGCGCGCTCTTGGGCGTCTCAACAGCCTTGTGACTTTTGGTGTTGGCGCCCTGATCTGCAGAGTATCCGGACGCATGCCGCTTACACGGTTGAAGGGAGCACTGCCGACCGCGTGGATCAGCAGGTGCCGTCGGGGAACTCAGCATACCCGTTGGTGCCTTATACCATTTTGACGAGTCCGTCGAAGCAGTACTGGGGGTTGTGTGCTTGCTTCTATGAGTAGCAGGTGCGTCCATGTCATCGGGGTGTACATTCCCCATAGCAGAACTATCATCCTGCCGGGGGGGGGGGGGGCGGTTCGGAGCGCGACCGATCCGGAGAGGTCTATGGCATCTGTATTGGAGCCACGGCCGTTGCTTACCTCCTCATCATCATTCTGAGCGCCTGCGGCAAAGGGTGCGCTACCCTCTGCCTGCATCAAGGCGTAGGCCGGCCACCGCTTAACTCGACGCTCCTTGGTCATCTTAGGACGCAAGAGCTGACAAGATCGACAGGACACCTTGTAGTGATCGCAAGGGAGACACTTTTTGCACCTCCGGTGCATGGCCTTCCATGGGTACTTGCCCTGTCAGGCAGGTCAATATTTAAATGGTGTCCTGTCCATAGCTCAGGTGTATTAAAGCGATGGCAAAACCAAAGGGGCAAAGAGGGGGGAAAAGGAAAGACAGTCTTGATAAAGAAAAAGACCCCAAGACCCCACTCTCCCTACTGCATAGGCTGGCCAGAAGGCCCGGCCACGTGGTCGATCGGAGCACCAGCCGTCAGTCTGTTCTTCTGCTGTCTTCGGCGGCGGTTGAGAAGTAATCATCGAAAAGGGGACAATATATAAACAACCGCAAAATAATATAATTTTGCAATTTAAATAGCTCTGCATAAGGCGACCAGCTAGCTGGGCGGAAAAAAACAATCTGAGGGACCTCGTCGCGTGAGGGATTTTGGGTACACTACACGTCCCGTTAGGGATAGTGTTACAGGCACGCCCATGTCGACGACCCCTTTCAATCCTCAAAAGGCAAGATGCAATACTCTGCTGTTACCACTAGATGTCGGACTACATGCACAGCATGTGATTCTAAGCAGATACACAAGCATCAGAAATAAAGTTAACAGTTTATTTATCGAGGATTCCCGGCCTGACGGGGAATATTCAGGAGCATGTGAAACCATGCCAGACCCATGCTGGAGAACAATAGTTACAGGTAAGTAATTTGATCCTTCCTCGCCAACGGATCATAAATCACCCTCCTTCCTCCCTTCACACAGGGTGCCTCCCAATCTCCCCCTTCTATCACTACATGAGACACTCCCCCCCCCCCCCCTTCCCGCCCGTGCTTATTCGCTCAAATTATCTATCCCGCTCCAGCGACGGAGACGACAGCCAGATCATCAGCAAGATCCAGAAAACCGCTTTCATACCCCAACCCGACCTTGCATCTTGCCTCAGACACCAACCAGTGGATGACTGCCAACTACCTCCTCAACCCTGAAATCTTGATCTGCTGGAAGACAGCTCTGCCGCCTCCTCCTCCTTCTCCCAACCCAACCCTTGGCCATCCTCCCTGGGCCCTCCCACGGCGGCATCGGATGCAGTAAAGAACCTTGGATGTACCATGGATGCTGATCTGGCAAACTTGCAACACAATAACTCAGTTTCAAAATCTTGCAATCTACACTGCCACATTCTAAGGCGCATCTTCACTTACCTCTCCTCACAGGGTCGCTGCAATCTTGGCCATAGTTCTCTCCAACCTAGACTACGCCAATTAACTTTACCTGGGTGCCCCTGCATACCAACTCAGAAAGCTACCAAGGGGCAAAAACACTTCAGGTAGGCTCCTCCTGTACCGTGGCTCCTGAGAGCACATCACACCTACCCTCTGTGTCCTCCATTGGCTCTCTGTGGGCGACGGGACACTATCAAAGCCATGTGTGACACCCGCTCTGCCCTCCACAAGACAGGCCCAGAATACCTTAATCAAACTCGTCCATTATCAACCCAACAGAAACCTGCGATAAGGCACTGCACTCCTCCTTGTGATCCTCCCCTTCAAATAGGCAATAATACAAGGATCCCCTTCTTTGTCCAAGCCCCCTCAATCTGGAACACTTTTCACATTAGCATACAAGGCACCATGTCTTCCAGACGGCCATTAAGACCTGCACCTCTCGGGTAGGGTTGGGGCAGGGATGAACCCAGCAACAGAATAAACTACAGCAGACCACTGGACAGATTCCACACCACATGTAAGAAACCAGCTGGAACACACTGGTACGTATTACACTACATGCTTATGGTAGATAGCGGGATGGCAAGGCCTCTCACCTGCAGGCATCTGCTATGATGCAGATCCCACAACACCTCTGCTGTAAGAATGCGGCTATCCCTGAATACAAAAATGTCTAGCTGGCCACAAGGTGTCTCCAGCACTCACTCTTCAGACCAGCTCATAGCGCCCATCCACGTGCAAGCACGATATTGGTTGCTAGCAGGGTCTTGGCCACCCCTACCCACCTTCGTTCTGGCTAGAATACACACATTCTAAACCCCTCCAAAGAACTTCCCATACCTTGGACTTAAGGTCCCCAAGGGCATTCACCTATAGCGCTTTGAGACCATACCAACAGGAAAAGGTGCTATACAAATGACAAATTATATTACAGATCTTGTAAATCCTGGGTCTGCAGGACTGGTTGGTATCACTGGACCTTCAGGATGCCTACTTTCACGAGCAGATTCATCCGAAACCCAGGTAGTACCCGAGGTGCTTGGTAGGCCAACATCACTACCCATTCAAAGTCCTGCCGTTCGGACTTTCTTCAACTACCGGGTTTTACAACAAGCTACTAGCAGCGTTGGCATCTCATCTCAGAAGGGAAGCCATTAATGACCTTCTCTACTTGGACTGGCTCGTCTGAGCCCGCTCCCCAGATCAAGTCTCAAACATCTTCTACGCACATGCACTCCAATGCACAGCGTGGGCTTTTCCCTGAACTTCAGAAAGTCTCAGGTTTCACTGTTCGAGTCTCAGATTTATTGGAGCAGTCTTGGTTATGGAAGACAACACTGGACTATGTCTTTGTATCAGCGGATTTAGTTGAAAAAGGGAATCCCTTGGAAGTTAAATCAATACCGCTGAGTGATCAAAATACAATGATTTATAGAATATTTCGTCCTATGAAAAGCAAGCAGGGTAAAATTCTTACAGTAGCAATAAACCAAGAGTGCTGTAAAGTGGTTCCCTAGGATAGCAAATTCTTTCAGTGGGGATATAGTAAACCTCCCTGTAGGCAAGATGGCATTTTTATGCACACCAGAGGGTTTCCCTGAGATAATCAGAGTTATTGGGTAGGTTTTTTCCAGACGGAGGCTTAAGTCAGGGGCAGAAAAAGTTGAAAGGGACACACTCTTTGACCAGGAGATACAGGATCACAAAAAGCAGTTGCACAGAGGTGAGGTCCCTGAAAAGGGCTGCACCGGTAGATTACAAGGACAAGGTCCGGACGTTGAGAAATCTATAGGTATTGGGTAAAAGGAAAGAAATCTGTGCTATCAATTAAAGACGCAGAGAGAATGCTGGCATGCATGTCAGGCAATAAGACAGAAGTTCTGGGAAGTAATAAAGTCAGCAAGGACAAAGGCTTATTTACAGGCATGGGTTAAGTACTTTTTTGACCTGTATAGGGTGGAAGGGCTGGTTTGCTCAGTGGTCTGGTTTCAGGGAAACTGGCAGGGGGCCTTGGTTTGGGATGATATTAATTTAATAAAGAGATCCAACCGTTGAAATGCGCCGGGGCCGGACGGCCTCTCAAACCGGACCTACAAAGACAATGTTGGTCTGGGAAGTGGTGCTCTCAGACCTATTTACAAGCATCCTTGCAAGAAAAAGTTTCCCTAGGACTTGGTCTGCAGCCACAATAATCGTGATATTCAAGGGCGGAGATAGGTCCTTACCATTGTATTACAGATCAATATCCATCCTGGCAGCTTCAAATAAGATTTTTGCGAAAATGTTGAAAGTCTAGCAAAAATGGGCTAGTGAATCTAAGGCCTTGGATATCTTTCAGTCAGGTTTTCATCAAGGTCTGAGCACAACTACAAACTGTTTTGACCTGGATTCATTAGCACATCAAGCTAAGATTCAATCCCGGCTTGTCTTTATTGCTTTCCTAGACATTAGCAAAGCTTTTGACCTGGTGAATAGATCCCTTTTATCGAAAGAAAATTGCATGAAAGGGTGCCCTGCTGCTTTGCAGGGTATCGTGGAGGCCCTGCACACTGATAAAAAGATTAGGGTTCGGCTGGATGCCTTTGGCAATTATACCCCCTGGATTTACATTAATGGGGGCTTAAGACACAGGTGTGTATTGGCTCTGTTCTTGTTTTGTTTCTATTTGCTGGGCTTGGGAGGCTACCTTGGACAACTTAACACTTTTCCACCTAGGCTGGGCTCCCTGGTAATCCAGTATTTGCACTATGCGGACGACATTGTCCTTTGTGATTTGACAGCTATTGGTTTGCAGAGAGCTTTAACAGTAGGAGAGGGATTTCTGGGGAGTTTAGACCTATCACTAAACTCAACTAAATCAAAGGTTCTTATTTTAATAGGGGGAGGGGAGGTGGAGTTGTAAAACCCTACCCTGGTTTCTGGAAAATGGAAAGTTGGAGGCAGTGAACAAATTTGTTTATTTAGGCCCCACAGTCTATGATAAAGTCACAGGGCCAGAACTGCAAGAAGACATGAAGGCTAGGTTCCTTGGGGCATTGGTAAAACTGCAAGTGTTTGATGGCAAATTTGGTAGATATTCCCTCTTACCTGCCTTAAAGTTATACAAGCAGCAACTGGTTACAAAACTAATTTATGGCGCCCAAACTAGCAGTTTGTAGATTGGTCAAAATTGGAGTGTGCCCTCTGGAGATGTTTCTTGCAACTCCCTCAGTCTATTGCAGGGACTTTGTTTGAGCTGGGACAGCTTCCTATCCACACCATGGTGGATTGGGCCAAGCTCCAGCCGTTTACAAATAGGATGAACCCTCCGACAGCTTCAGTGCTTGAGGAACTAAACCAGGTAAAGTTACAGGGTGGTTGCAGAATGCTCAATGATTGGGTTCTAAACTATGACTCTTTGCTTTTATGCGCAGGAATCTCGCTTGAACAAGTGGACCTTACACCTAAAGTGGGCAAGTTAGCATGGAACAAGTACATCTGGTCAAGCGGGAGATCCACGATTATGGACGCTAAATGTTTTGGGGACCATTTTGTATGGTCTTGTAAGAGTTTTAATGTGCTTGCTCCCTACCTGAAAAAATATCAGTTGAGGAGCTTCAGGGATCAATTACTAAGAATCCGGTTGAACCTGGCACTAACCAATGAAACAGTGGGTAGGCATCTCAATATTCCGCGAGATCAAAGATTATGCTGCCACTGTAAGACTGAGACTTTGAAGCAATTATGTGCCGAGTGTCCTAATTTGATATGTTTTAGCACTCAAGTTCTTGCTGGGAGAAGATTCACAACTGAAGACTTGTCGAGGAGAATTTTGAACTAATGAATTGAGTTAGTGCATTCACGTTTTAGAATTTTTAAAGAACGCTGCAATACTTTTTTTAAGTCTTAGTTTCTCGGGATAATATTTTATCTAACTGATTGATGAATTGGGAATTTGGCATTGAATTGCACGATTTCTATGATTTGATTATGAATTTTGTTGGTTTATGTATATTTTCTACATAATGTGTTAAAAGTACAATTGTACTGTGGAACACAAATAAATAAATTGAAGCGATCTTGGACACTCGTTAGGGCATGGCTTTTCCATTCAACTGAGTGATGAGCTTATTTCAGATGGACCATGTCCGCCAATACCAGGAACAAGTCCCGGCCCGTGCCTTTCTGCGCCTTCTGGGTCGCTTGAGCGAGGCTGCACATGAGAATGCTTCAGTGGTGGCTTCTCCATTGCTAATGGTGACAGTTTCAGGGCCCCATGGTGCAACATTTAAAGATCTAGGACCAGGTGGCTCTGGTTCTTGCGTGGTGTGCGTGCAACCTTGGCCCCAGGTGACAGTGGTCACAGATGCATCTGACTAGTTGGGGTTATCACCTGTCAGATCTGACTGAGCAGACTGAACTACCGCAGTCTCTCGTGAACACAATTTACGGGAGGGGAGGGCAATCCGTTTGGCCCTGGTTGCTTACCTCCCCCTTTATGAAAGGCTAGACCGCTGATTCTGACGGACAACAGTGGCCAAGCACTACCACAACAAACAAGTTTGTGTTGGGTCCTTGCCTATGTGCAGAGAAGCAATGAGACCATGGTTTTGGGCTATGAAGAATGTCTGACAGTAGCCCATCTGGCAGCAAGAGATTGTAACATAGGATGCCTTGAGCAGACAGATTTCGGCCTACCACGAATGGGAGCTCTGCAAGGAAGCTCTGGAGAACAGGAAGTGCGAGTTGTTCTGCTTCAGGGAATGTCCTCATCTGGGGGGTGGGTGGGTGCTCCAACTGGACTTTTGACCTCCTTTGTGCGTTCCTGCCTTTCCCAGTCATTCAGCTAGTTCTAAGGAGATTACTCCTGTTCAGAACCGCACTGATGCCGACCGCTGTAGATTGGGCCCCGAGAACGTAGTTTCTGGAGTTGCGGGACATGCCAATCTTCCCAACATGGCGCCTCCCACAGAGAATAGACTCGCGCTCTCTCCATCTGAACCTTCATGTTTGGCTACTGAGTTGCTGAGAAACAAGGAATGGGACTTATTGGATGATGCCCTTGAAGTGCTCCATTCAGTTCGGAGAACCGCTACTAAGTATATATGCATGCAGATATTTCACATTTTCGGCTTGGTGTTGCGAAAGAGCTCTGGACCCTTTTATTGTCCTTTGCCCAAGTGGACATGCACTTCAGCACAGTTAAATGATAACTCACTGCTATTTTAGTTCAAGAGATCCCCAGAAAAAGGATCGTTCTTCACAATCCCGACGGTCATGCAGTTCTTTGCAGGGGTTTTGTGTATATCCTCCACACCAATTTGTTGCAACAGCGTGGGACTAAAATCTAGTTTTTATATTAGCTTCATTTGAGCCCTCCCATTCATGTTATATTAGATTGCTCACCCTTAAGATGATATTCCTGATATTCAGTACACAGAGCCACTGTTGGAGCCAAATTAGACTAATGTCCTTCTAGCGGGCACTTTGGTAAAAATATGTGAACAGACTTCAGTCATTCAAAACAATGCTCTGCGAGCGGCATTGAACATCCCCAAAAGAGCATACCTCACTTTCCAGACGTGCAGCCCACTGGCTCCCCGTCAAAGAACAGATCACCTTCAAGACGCCTGCCATCACTCAGTGCACATCGCTCTCAGCACCCTCTTACTTGTGTGAGAACATTCTCAGAGCCACTTCTGCTAGACCTAAGAGCACGCCAATCAGTTGTATATTCCCACTATATAAAGAGTCAAAGCAGGCGGAGCCAGCTTCCCTCAGATTGCTCCCAAACTATGGAATACCCTACCAAACAGTCAGGGCAGACACGTCACATTTGTCTTTTCGGAAAACCTTAACAATGCTATTTAACAAACCCATCCCCTCCCACACCATTCCTCTGTCCTAGTTCTCCCATAGGACACTCACCACCTGGCCTATGTAACTTCTGCACCTATTGAGTCTCCCCCATGCTTTTGTAGTTATACTATTGTCATTATTCTGTATTACCTCACTGTTAAAAGGTTCTCTGTAACTATTAACCACAGTCAGGCCGTCTTTGTGATGTCTCCCTGTGTTCCCTCCCAACTGCTCTGTTCATGTAACTAAGTAGGTTTGCTGGTAACAGCACCACAATGCACTATATAAATGTTGAAAAAGGAACAAGTTACTTACTTGTAACTGTTGCTCTCCAGCATGGGTCTGGCATGGATTCACATTCTCATGAATATTCCCCCTTAGGCTGGGAATCCTCTAAAGAAAAAATCTGTTTAATTTCTGAATTGTCTTTCTCGTAACAACCAATCACTGGTCTCTGGGTCATACTGTCCTCTACCTAAGCCCCTCCTCTGTCAGCCATCTTCAGATTTTGTAGCACGTAAAGTGGCAGTAGGATCAAGAGAAGAGCCGCAGAGGGGTAGGCGGGAGGGTTCGCATGCGAATCCATGGCAGACCCATGCTGGAGAACAACAGTTACAGGCAAGTAACTGGTTCCTTCTCCAGCATGGGGTCTGGCCTGGATTCACATGCTTGTGAATAAAGAATACATAGCAGTACACACATGCACAACCAAGGCAGGTGACAAGACTCAACAGAAGCATCTCTTGCTTCCTCACCAGGCTCACCTTCAAGCAAACCGGTTGCGCAGCACTGCTTGGCCGACTCTGGACTCCTCCCTGGAATCCCTGCCGACGCAGTAGAAGTACATGAAGGTGAGCATCGACCTCATGTAGCAGCTCTGCAGATATCCAGCAGGGGCACACCAGACAGGATGGCCATAGTTGCAGCGATAGCTCTGGTCGAATGGCCTCTCCGGCGGCCAGGCAACGGTCGGTTCCCCAACCGGTGAAAATGGGTGATGCAGCCAGAGTGCCACCTGCAAATGGAAGCCTTGGAGAGGGCCTTGCTAGGGTTCACAGGGCCAAAGGTCACAAAAAGTTGACATCTTCCGGAAACTTTTCGTGCGGTCCACATAGAACTTCAGCACTCTAGCCACATCCAGCGAGTCCTTTAAGCTGGTGACGAAGGCGTTGGAAAAAAACACAGTTAATACCAAGGGCTCATTCAGATGAAATGAGCGACACCACCTTGGGCATGAAGGAGGGGTGTGTCCACAGCACCACCCTAGTGTCGTGAAAAGTCAAGTAAGGTGGCTTACAGGACAGGGCCTGATTTTCACCCACCCGTCATGCAAAGGTGATGGCCACGAGGAATGCAGTCTTCACGACAAATAAATTCAGCAGCACTGTATGCATAGGATCCAATGGAGGACCCATGAGCCTAGTCAGCACCACCTTAAGCTCCCACACCGGGGCTGGAGCCTTCACCGTGGGAACAAACGGAACAGTCCTTTGACAAACCCCTGAACCAGATGGTATGACCATAACGACGACCGCCCCAGAGATCTGGTGTAGCGGGAGATAGCCGGCAGATTAACTTTGAGGAGGCATGGGCCACTCCTGCTTTGGCCAACGACAGCAAATACGGCAGTACCTGCGGAGCCGTGACTCGTAGAGGGTCGATCTTCTGTGCACGGCACCAAACGGCGAACCTCTTCCATTTATGGCCATAGCATTTTAGAGTAGACAATGCCCTGGCAAGCACCTCCTTGCAGTCCGATGGGAGATTGTAGCCCCGGAACTCTAAAGATGCAGGAGCAAGGCCTTCAGGTTCAGCGATGCTGGGTCGTGGTGCAGAATTGCGCCTCCTTCCCTGGCGAGAAGATCTGCAACCATTGGGAGCTTGACCGGAGGGGACGTCGACATGCTGAGAAGATCCCGGTACCCTATCTGCCTCGGCCACGCTGGTGCGACGAGGATCATCCTGCACTGGGACCGTTGAGTCGATGGATGAGACGAAGAAGCAACGGCAGCGGAGGGAACGCATAGAGAAACAGGCCGTCCCAAGGGAATAAGAATGCGTCCCCCATGCTCCCTGGCTGGGGAAACCTGCTGGCAAAGCTCTGGCACTTGGTGTTCGTCGCAGTCGCAAACAGATCGAGCTGGGGATTGCCCCATCTGCTGAACAGGTGATCCACTTGGACCTGCCGAAGTTCCCACGCGTGGCAAGAGCGCAGCTCCCTGCTGAGAGAGTCAACAGTGTTCTTCACTGCTGCTAGATTAAACAGGATGAGGAACATCCCCTGGGCTATGGCCCCAGTGCCATAGGTCTGAAGCCTCTTTGGAGAGCGCCGGGGGATCTGGTGCCCCCTGCTGCAAAACATTGTGGTTGAATTGCCCGTGAAGACCCGCACCACCCGGCCCTTGAGGGATGGAAGGACTTGAGGGCCCAAAACGCTGCTCACAGCTCCAGCACGTTGATGTGCAATGTGTTCTCCTCCGGCAGCCACAGGCCTCTTGCGTGAAGACTTCCGGTGTGAGCTCCCCAACCTTCCAGAGAGGCGTCCATCGTGACAGTCTCCTGATGCGGTGGTGTCTGGAAATCCGTGCCTCAGGACAGATGTGCACGACCTCCCCACCACTGCATCGCTCGACGGAAGCTCTCGTCGAGCTTGATCGTGTCCTGGAAACTTCCCGACACTTGTATCCAATGGTCGAAAAGGAACTCCTGTAGTGGACACATCCATAGCCTGCATAGTCTGATGAGGTAGATGCATGATGACATCATGCCGCGCAGAGACTTGATGGTCCTCACTGTGGCGACATCCAATGCCAACAGCCTTTGTACCTTGCCCAAGATGGCCGCTATCCTTTACTCCGACAGACGCCAGGCACGACACTGTTGAGTCGAGATCCCAGAAACAGCGAGTCCTGACATGGAGTGAAGCAGGACTTTGCATAGTTCACCGAGAACCCCAGATCTGTCAAGAGGCGGATGCTCCTCGCTGTGTGGTCGACAGCGATGTCCTTTGAGCTGGCCTGAATGAGCCAGTCGCCCAAATAAGGGTAGACGTGGATCCCTTCTAGAGGCAGCTGTGCCGCCACCGGCGCCAGGCACTGGTGAAAACCCTTGGCACTGAAATCAATCCTAACATAAGGGCCTTATATTGGTAATGCGAACCACAGAAACTTGCGATGTCCCTTGTGAATGGGGATGTGGAAGTAAGCATCCTCCAAGTCCAGCGACGACAGTCCCCTTCTTCCAGCTGTCCAAGCATGCGCTGAACTTTTGGGACTTGATATATTTGTTTAGACGACGGATGTCTAGGATGAGCCTCCAGCCGTCGATCTTTACAAGGAAGTAATTAGAGTACACTCCGGAGCCCCGAAGCCTCTTTGGGATGAGCTCTATCGCGCCTTTCTCTAGCATGGCGTGCACCTCCTGCAACAGCTGAGGGATGTGGTTTTCCTGCCTGGCCACCAGTAGTATAGGGGGACACTTCAGTTGAAATTCCAGGGTGTGTCCGTGGAGAGTCTGTGGAGATGGTCTTCCACACGCTGACTAAGCTCGCCGGGCGGCCTCCCACCGGGGTGCACGGGTGGGGGCCCGACATCACGGTCGGTTCGATCCTGCTTGGACATCAAAGCGCTGCCTTGGGGACCCTGGCAATGTCCTCCTCCAGACTTGGCGCAGCCCCTATTCTCCTGGGCCGACGAGCGGGAGGGCTGACGGTAAGACGATGCACCTCCACTGAAACCTTTGGAGTATTCTTGGGATTTGCCGCCTGAGGTCCGAAAGGACAGCCGTCGCTGCTGAAGCGTGCCCAAGGCACAAGCTGTGTCCGCCTTGATGGCTTGAAGAGACTCATCTATGGCCTTCCCTATACTACTTATCATAACGGTCCCTCTTCGCCGGGGCCGTGAAAGGGTTGATGAGGGACAATCCCTCGTCCCAAATGTCATCCAGGAGTGGGACCGAAAGGACACTCTTCCTCTTGCCTCTCAGCGTTGGTACAGAAAACCTTTCTTCTCCTCAGGAATGAGCTGCAAGAGCTCGAAGCCCTGAAGATTATGGCCTAAAACAAGACTATCTCGTCGAGTGGCGAAGATCTGGGAGGTGGAGACGGGAGGTGCTCCAACCCGCCGTCGTCCGTGCCAGGCTCAGTCCCATCCCTCGGGGGAGGAGAGTGAGGCAAAGGGTGGCAAGAAGGTGGAAGGTGAACTTTCCTCTTCTTGGTCATTGGTTCGCCCGTCGGAACCAGCACCACGGGAGGGGGCGCCAGTGCAACAGGCACCCTCGTCTGGATCTCCAAGACCAGAGTGTGCAAAACTGAGAGAATGTCCGCCGAGATATCTCCAGGTGGCGGCTGCAGCAACTGAGGCTGAGATGAAACCGGTGACAGGCACAGGCTGGTCACTCAGGCCCCCACCGCCCTGTTCCTTGTCGGTCTCCTCGTTGTCGCCCTCACCAGAATCCTTGCCATAGGGCCTGCTCTCGACACACCTCTCCTCCTGGATGGTCAGGAGGCAGGTAAGCTCCTCTTCTGAGGAGATATCTGTGCCCTGGAGTTCTACTGGCCCCCCACCCCTTCTATGCGACCAGACAGGACGGTTTCAGTGAAATGACTGGCAACATCTTCTCCGGTGTCTTTTATATGGGCTGAAAAGAGGACTCCTTCCTGGCAGGCAGGGATACTCTTGCCTTCGGGGCCGCGTCAGAGGCCTTCGCGAGTGACGCCACCGCCCCTTCGATGGAAGGCTGGGACTTCGTTGGATGCACCTGGGCCTTCAAAGTCTTGGTCGAACCTGGGCCTTCTCCCTAAGGGAAGGGTCAGAACCCCACTACCCTGTGGCCTTCTCTGGCGGGCCCGTCTTGGGCTTCTCTTTGATTTTTCCCGGATGGTACAACTTCCTCTTCGACAAAGATCCCGAGCATTGGCTGGTGATCGAAGCTGCTGGAGACGCTGCACTCGCCCTGGCTGCCGAGGAGCCCGTCACAATAGCGCTCCCGGTGACAGTGGACTCAAGGTGCTTGGCCTTCTGTTGGGCCTCTGTGGGAGGAGCGCCCTCAAAGGTCTTTGAAGACCTCTCTTCTTTCTTGGAACCAGGGGAGGCATGGTGCTGGGACCCACCGACAGTAGGGGCTTTGGCCTGAAGCCACTCTTTGAGCCCCCTATGCCGATCCTTCAGTGTGTGGGGCACCATCTCCTGAGAAAAAACGCACAGTCCTCCATGTGTGTTGGGTCCTGGTACAGGCAGTAGCGGCACTTGGAATGCTCGTCGTCCGAGAAGACATTCCGCAAGCCGCTATCGGAACAAATCATGAAGGGGGAGCTGAATCCTTCTCAGACGATGTCCACGCAGCGTAGGCCTTAAAGAAACTTCTGGAATCCTCCATGAAGAAACTCTACGAAATTCACCCTTGAGGGGCGCTGAAGAATCCGAAAAACGGGTCCCTGTTAATCAGAAGGTAGATCGATGGAGCGCGAGGCTTGATTGACCAAAAAAATAGAATAAACTCTTTCAAAAAGCACAAAATGTAGTAAAAGCTCGAGAGCCAAGCACGAGGACTCCCAACACTTGAACGTGCAGTAAAAATCTGAAGATGGCTGCCAGAGGGGCTTGGGTAGAGGGCATTCTTTGGCTGGGGGCAGTATGACCCAGCGACCAGCGATTGGTTGTTAGGAGAAGGGATGCTCGGAAATGAAACTGATTTTTTCTTTACAGAGGATTACCAAACTGATGACAGGAAATATTCAAGAGCATGTGAATCCATGCCAGACCCGATGCTGGTGAAATTATATTTACACCAGAATCACTAAATACTTCAGAAATTTATACTAGAACATTTAGGAATACTTAATACACTTCAAAAGGTACTTTCACTTCTGTTTTGTTCGCGGTTACATTTGTAGCAACGTTAGAAAGGGAAAAGACAAGTTGATCTTATTATCGAATATTGCGCACTCATGCGGTTTTCAACGGTTCATACATGTACTCTGCAAACACAAAGTCAAGGTTAGTGTAACAAACTTAGTTCAAGGTTCTAAAGACTGTTTCTTTGCCTAGTAAGTCATTGAGTCCAAAAACACAACCCTAGCTAAAAGGTAGTCGAGACGGCATGAAGTCTTGACAACCAGAGAATTACAAAGTGCTCCTGTGGATTTCTTCCAGTTTCTAGTGTTATTGAAGCAACAAGTTAACTAACAAGGGAGACCTTAAAACAGACTTGAAAGTGACACAAGCGATGGCTTCGGTCTGAGGTAAAAGGGGGGTTGCCCAGGACAACTAGTTGCGCTCCAACACTTTGGAGTGACTTTTGTAATCAGGTAAGCAATACCTTTTTCTCCATAGCACCTTAGGTTAGAAGAAAATGTTTATGCTGGGTGTTCCGCCATGTTGCAGCTCTGGTCCCGACCTCTGGATTCCTTGGTCTGATGAATGAATGCAGGACAATGGACGGGATCTCTCAACAGCAGTCTCGAGGGAGGACCAGCAGCACGACATTCAGCACTTCTTGGTTGACTGCGGTTTTGGTGCCTTTTCTGCAGCACCAACAAAGGACACGGAACGCCCAGTTAATAATCTCCACTTCCTGCAGTCCCACACTCTGGTGATGGAGTCTGAGCGAGTCGGATCGGATCTCTGGAGTGTCCATATGGGTGCAAAGATTTGGACTTATTCGACTATTCCACAACATTGCACTCGAAATGGGCAGCAGGTCTACTGGTATGGGGGTTCCACAGGTTCCACAGCTCCAGAAACCCCTAGGACCTCGGGAGATGGCTTGTTTCAAAGTTAGTCTTGGGACCGGTTGTTCCCACCAGCCAAAAGGAAGGAGGAGTCCACTTCGGAGCTCCTCTGTCGCACAGAAAAAGGGGTCAGGACAGCAGTTGTCGCTTCAGTGTTGCAAAGGGTCTGCAGGCATCTGGTCGTTAGGGAGAATTCTCATAAATGTGCTATTTCCTTTTCACCTTAGAGACCCCCAGCAACTTTGCTGGATTTTGAGGACTTGATTTTTTTTTACCTGGAGAGAGTGTGAGCCTTTAATCCCCCACTCATGTATTTTGATGTGCGTTTTACTCTTGTGTTCTTTGATTATGGAGTTTTAAGAATGCCATAGGCATCTTTTCATGTGTCTTACACAGCACCCTCAGTGCAGTGACACGGATGTCTTTTAGACTTCCCAAAGGTTTAAATAACTTCTCTGGGATAAACTACTGTTTCCCAGAGAATGTAAGGTTAAAATGGACTACTAGTCTTTTGAAATTCCTAGACCCAGCACACACCATCTTCCTATAGAGTGCTGGAGGGGTCATCTAGTATCCCCTGTGTCTAGAAACTCATGTAGCAGTCAAATGCTACCCCTTTCTATCAAAATGGCTGGTGGCAGTGGTTTAACAACAAACTACCATGATTTTTCCCGACTGCGAACACCTGTAGCTAAAAAATCACGGGAGCCATGTTTTTCAAGATGGCGCCTTAAGCCCCTTTCTATAAAACGGGTTGCAGACTTTTTTGCCATTTCTTTTGGAAAGGTCCTTTTAGTGTTTGTTTCTGCGTGCCAAACCAGGTTTGGTCCCTTTGTTGCCATGCCTTTGGCGGGCTTCAGGACTGAAGACCGCCTCTGGCGAAAAACCATCTGGGGTGGGCAGGAAGTGAGGGAGGTGCCCAAAATTCCCTGTGCTTAGTCTCCTACGAGACCCCCAAATGCACTCTGGTGTGATTAGCTGGATAACTGGACAGCCACCCTGCTGGATGAGTGGCAGCTAGGCTGGAATGAAAGGGAGAAAACTGTTTAAAAGGCGAGTCTCGAGGACTGGAAAGCAGAGTCGACCACTGGAACGAAGAACCGAAGACGAGCTGGAAGAGGACGGCTGCTGCAACTCCTGGACCGTTAGTTTGCCCGGTGAAGCCCTGCTGCAGGTCCGAATTGCCAAGTTCATCTGGATAGACCTTTGAGTTGGTGGAACCAATCAACTCGTAGGCCACCTGGATACCATTCTCGGAGCTTGTTAAGATTAACCAGGGGCAAGGACACCAGCTTGTGTGCTTGATGACAGCTACTCTAACTGAAGTGACTCCATTTTGTTCGTGTTTTTTTCAACGATCCTGTGTAGTGCAGGAGTCCCCCCGATGTCCTCCCTCTTGTCCCCACAACGGAGGATCAGGAACAGTAAGATCTGCCAGGAACCAACGTCTTCTGCTGCAGCTTGTTCTTCATATTAAGGTACTGTGCCAACCCGATTGAGAGAACTTGCCTCTCGTTGTGAAATTTTGTGGAACTCTCCCAACTTGCAGGCCTAATCAGCTTGTGACCCAACATGATTATTTTTCGGACAAACTACTTCGGAGAACATTGGCAAAGACTTCAAAGTTTACTTCAATAACTGCTCTTTCCTATCCAAGACACTAGTCCATTGACTTTGGCCTAGGTCTATTGAAATGAAATGAGTCCTCTAGTGAACTAAAACGATTTGCACTGCCTAAGAAAGTATTTGTGATCAATTCTGCTAACTTGTGCCTTTTACTCCCATTGAAATTAACTGAAATGCCATTTTGCTCCCATTTAAGGGAGCCTAAATTACTCAGAAACGTATTGGTTTGGTATTGAAGTGTGTTTGTGTACAATATTAAGTTGCCTCCTTCTAGTGAATGTTTTCTAAATGATTGTGTAATTAAGTGTTTTACCAAGAAACCTTGAGTGCAAGTGTCTACTTGAACCACTGTGATTGTAGGGACCTCTGTGTAACCTCTTGTACTGCTCACATTCCCTCTTGAGAGAAGCCTGGCTGCTGAGCTCGCTACCACAAACTGTAGTACAGACTTGTACCAAAGGTTGGTTTTTGCTTACACCTGTAGTCCTAATTGTATGTGGTGGTCCCAGAGGGTACTGCATGCAATTCTGCCCAACAGTCTCTTTCGGTTTCATGAGCTTACAGTGATCGACTTGCTTTTCACTCCAGAAGCCTCACATTTTGTACCGTTCCAGCACACACTCCTCTGCAAGATCGCTCAGCATTTTACAGAACAACAAGTTACTTACCAACTGTAACGTTCTTTCGAATGATGTTCCTCCCACATATTCCTCATCTTATGATAAATCGTTATATCCAGCTTTGGAAAAAAATTCTCGGCAGAGGGCGCTGTGCTCGAGGTTGTGGCGTTGATTGTCCCTCGACGGACTCTGCACTCTGTCGACGTCACCGATGGTATAAATTAAGTGATCGAAAGATGTTCCCGAGCTTGTTTTGGAGAACTTGCTCTGATCAACAAGTTGTCCAGGTAGGGGTAGATGTGAATACCCCCTCTCCTGAGACTCACTGCCAAAACCACCAACAGTTTGGTGAAAACCCTTGGGGCGGAGGTCAACCCGAATGGCAGAACCCAAAAGGGATAATGAAAGTTGCCAATCGCGAACCTCAGGTACTTTGTGCGTTGGATGGATTGGCACATGAAAGTAAGCATCCTGAAGGTCCAATGATACCAACCAATCTTGGAGTTGGGGAGCCTGAATGATCTGAGAAAAAGTGACCATCTTGAACTTTTCCAAGTACAAGTCCAAGATGGGTCTCAGTCCTCCGTCCTTTTTTGGGATGAGAAAATATGGGGAGTACCAACCCCTGTTCCTCTCCGCTACAGGTACCTGTTCTATGGCACCTTTCTCTAGCAGGGTTAAAATTTCCTGCAACAGGAGCGGGTCTGGAGTTTTTACAGAGTTGGCTCCCGGTGGATGATTCAAGGCCTTTTTTGGAAGGGGAGACAGTAACCTTGAGCTACTGTTTCCAGTGCCCAAGCATCTGAGGTAATGCCTCGCCCTTCCTTCAGATGCTGAGAGATCCTGCCACCCACTGGTGTTCTGTGCAACAAGGTCTCAGAGATTTTGAGGCTGCTGCAGGAGTGGCTGAGGGTAAAGATGCCGCTCCTGAGACTGACTTTGCACCACTTCCTCGTGCATCACGAGGGAAATTTCTTTGCCCCTTTGAGAAGCCTGTCCTCTTCCTCTACCAAATGAGGAGTAGTAACGAAAAGCATGACCCCTTGAGGAAGATGAGCCAGAATAGGGTTTTAGAGGCTGGCGCATGGAGGCACTAAGCGATTTAGCTGCCGCTTTCGTGGTCTGAAGTTGTTCTAGGCTTTCATCAGCCTTACTGCCAAACTGCCTTGAGCCATCAAAGGGCATGTTGAGGAGTCTGGCTTGCAAGTCTGGTGCAAACCCAGACTTCCTCAACCACGCAAATCTGCGGGACACAATGCTTGCAGCCATGGATATGCTGATACTATCAGCAGTATCCAGTCCAGACTGGAGACATTCCCCCATTGCCTCCTTCCCGTCTTTGACTATATTCAGGAAGCCTTCCCTTTCCTCGCCTTCCGGAATACGCTCAGCCGCCGCCGAAATACAGTCCCACAGGGTATGGGTAAACCTGCCCAGGGTACAGGTAACATTTGTCGATTTAAGGGCCATACTGCCTGAAGTGAAAACTGTACGTGCCCAGGCATCAACTTTTTTATCCTCTCTATCTGGAGGGATAGTGGGATATGCAGTTTGCTTTGATGTGG
Organism: Ambystoma mexicanum; assembly: GCF_040938575.1. Classification (NCBI taxonomy): domain Eukaryota; kingdom Metazoa; phylum Chordata; class Amphibia; order Caudata; family Ambystomatidae; genus Ambystoma; species Ambystoma mexicanum. Next base: position 992,643,302 of record NC_090921.1, read on the forward strand.
ATGCTGCATGAATAACTAGACTTTCTGGAGTCAGATGCCTAAGTATTCAGGATCTGTACCAGCTGGTCTGTATTTCTTGGGGAAATTACTATCTGCAGCAGCAATGCTCTCAGGCTTTTCCCAGTTTTTCTCCACTCTCCTCTGAAGAGCCCTGTGAAAGGGGAGAACTGGATCTTTGAGGGCCTCTGACAATTATATCCATCATGTCACCCTGTTCAAAAACGGGGGAAGTGTTACCCGAACCCACATAGTCAATTACTCTGGTCATAAGACTCCTGTACCCAGAGTCTGCATGTTCTGCAGGGTCAGGTCTGGCAAACTCTAATTCTGGGGAGGTGTCAATTCCACTGGCAGAATGTAGTGTCACTCAGGTCTCTCATTTTGGACACTTGATCAATGAGTTCCTCAGGAACTTGCTTTGTGCCATATGAAACTCCAAAGGGAGTGACTTCCTCTTCCTCCAAGCCAGATTCCTCATATATTGAGGACATGGACTTAAAGTCTGACCTGGGCAACGGATTAAATCTTCTTTCTTCCTCTACAATACGCGTCGAAGGAATGGAAAAATCCTTCGAAGTTGTCGAAGGAATCTTTGATGACTTCGAAGATTACTTCGATACAGGCGTCTAGGTTATTTTTGGTTTTGATGCCGAAACGGTCGACACCGATGGCGTCGATGAAGCCATCGAAGCCTTTGACGACTTATGTTTTTTATATGGCACCGGAGAGGTGCTCGACTCTCGAAGAGTCCTCGACGACTTGTCGTTGATTCGAGTTTTTCGAGTATCCTCGATACTACCGTTTTAGACTTCCCTTTGTCGTCCAATGGAGCGACCTTAGGGGTATGGCTCTTCCGAGGGGGTCGGGCCGCATTCTCCAATACGGCCATCTTTTTACGAAATTCTTCCCATTTGCTTGGAGAATCCGATTTTGTCGGACATCGAATTTCTTCAGTCGACTAGGAAGATGATGGACATCTATGTCTCCTCTTCATTTTTTTGGACGAGGAAGAAGAGTGTCTCGATCTAATCCTAGATCGAGATCTCTGAATGCCTATGGCAATCAGATTCCTTCTAATCAGTTGTTTTGTGTTTTTTGGACATAGCCTTCTTAGAGGCTTCCCTCCCCACTGAAAGTTTACCTCTCCTCTCACGAAGAGCTTTCTCGGTCATGGATTGGCAGGAACCACAGTCGGTCCTGTGACTGGAACCGAGACACCAGAGACTAATCCGGTGAGGATCCGTGATCGACATTTTCGATCCACAATCTATGCACTTCTTGAAACCAGTCTTGGGCGTCGAATCAACATTTTCTTCACAGAAAATCTCAAGCACGCCGTTCTCGATAGCGAAGCGATCGGAAAAAAACGGAACTGAAGCAACGGGCGCGACTCAAGCTATTTATACCATCGGTGACGTCGACAGAGTACAGAGTCCGTCGATGGACAATAGACGCCACGACCTCGAGCACAGCGCCCTCTGCCGAGAAACATTTTTTCGGAAGCAGTGAAGCTGGAGGTAACGATTTTTAAGATTAGGAATACGTGGGAGGACACAATCCATTCGAAAGGGGCATTCAGGACAGCTAAACCTCTTGTGGGAGCTGCACCTATTAAGGCACTCTGGCAGACAAAGGACAGAGGGATGGAAAACTCCTACCCCACTTCCTGCCTGCCCCGATACTCTCCAGCCAAAGCGGGGATAAGGGTTCCCGTCTAAGGCAAAACACACACATTGACCTGCCCCTCTCAGAAAGGAAGAAGGGCGCTAACCAAGAACAACCACGCTAGTAATGGTGAAAAAGTAAGGGTGGCCCCAAGTTGGTACTTGGGTGCGACTGTTGTGCACTACTGAGGCTAAGGACATAGCTTGCGGTATTAAAAAAAAGTCAATAGTTGGTAGAAAACGTCCACTGCCACCAGCTAGATGACATTCTATGTGACTAAAGTCACAGGAGCGGATTGAAGGTGGATAAGGAACAAGTTACTTACTTGAAACTGTTCTCCAGCATGGGTCTGGCATGGATTCACATGCTCATGAATATTCCCAGTCATCAGGCTGGGAAAACTTGGTAAAAGAAAAAAACAGTTTCACTTTAATTTCTAAACTGTATTTCTCCCAAACACCGAGCTCTTGGTCGTACTGCCCCAGCCAATGACTGCCCTCTACCTAAGCCCATCCCCAGGCAGCCATCTTCAGAGTGGTTTCGTGATTAAACAATTAATTTAACAGTCGGTTTAACTGCCTTCTTCAGAAGGGAGCAATATGTAAGTAACACAGAAATGCACTTCAAAATACAAACTCTTAGTTTCTCTAAATCAGCAAGCACCCATTTGGTATGACACAAAGGAGGTTCCTACACCCTGAGGTGACTTAAATAACTAGGACACTGTGGCCTTTAATAGATCACTTGTACATTTAGAGCAATACTGAGTGTGTCAAAGAAAAGGGTTTGGGAATAAAATAAAGGTTACACAAATATTCTGAAGCAGGCGAGTACTTTTTAACCCCGAATGCAAAGTAAATTAACCGCTTCCTTTAGGAAAGGAAAATCACGAAGTCAGGTAAGAAGAGTCTTTCAGGGAGCCAGGCTAGCCAATGTTAATTGAACATAAGTCTAGGTGAGCTGAAGCACTTTTTGCAGGTAATTAAAAGTCTTGCATAATGTTTTAGAAGTCTTTGCAGAAATAAAGAATAACTGTACGGCCACAAACTGGGAGGCTTGTGAAGGACAAAGCTGCAAGAAACTCTGCAACCAAGACAGGTCTCAACTGAGAACAAGCAAGGCTACACAACAAGAGGCAAGACCCCTTAGTTTTACAGTACCTTTGGTTAGAAGAAATTGTTCCAGTTGGCTTATGTTCCTGTGTAGGTCTGCAGATCCTGTTCCTGGGCCTTAGTCGTGGGGACAAGAAAGGACATCTGTGTACTCCTGCACTACAATGGGATGGTTGGCAGCAGCAATGAGCAAGCTTAAATTCAGTGGCACTTTGCGGTTTCAGCAACTAGCGTCTCTAGCAAATAGCAACACAGCGGTTATTTGATAGCACTTCACATTTTCCACGCATCTGGGGTCCAGCACTCTGCTGAGGTGGCTCAGGCTTGGTCAAGCCTGCTTCCTGGGAGTCAGAAGGATCTTTCTGGAGCTCTGGACCGATTTAAAGACACTCACACAATTCTGGTGTTCCACTCTCTCTCACACTTGAGTTCCTGCACCAGCAATGGAAGTACAGCCAGCTCCAAGAGGATTTACAGATGAGCTTGTCTTGGGGTCGATTGGTCCCATCAACCCAAGTGGAGAAGTTGTTCTTTGCAGGTTCTCTCTAGTCAGGGCGAATTCAGAGCTTCAGCACTGCAGCAGGGCTTCACCGGGCAAACCAGCCGTCCAGGGGTTGCAGCAGGAGCCTCAAAGTTTTTCTTTGGATTCCTTCGTCCAGTGGTCGACTCTGCCTTCCAAGCCAAAAAGCCTCGCCTTTTATGCAGGTTTCTCACATTCATTTTCAGACTAGCTGTCAATCACACAATGGTAGTAAAAAGTAAACCACTGCCACCAGCCATGAACTGTAGGATGGGTAACAAAGTTATATGAGAAACTAGACAAAGGGGAGACTAAGTAACCCCTCCATCACCCTATGGTAAGATAGCGTGTGCTGGGTCTAGAGAGTTACAAAATGTAAGTAAAGTCAATTTCACTTTACTGCTCTTGGAAACAGTTTCACGAAGAGAAGATACTTAAACCTTCTGGCAATGTAAAAGACATCCCTGTTCCACTGCACTGAAGGTGCTGTGCAACACAATGTAAAGATGATGCCTATGGAGTTTGTCAGACACCAAAGTCAAAAGAAACCGAATAAATCACATTAAAATGACATGAGAGATAAAGCCCTAAAGTCCAGCAAAAAGAGCTGGGCGTCTCCAACGTAGAAGGGAATTAACACATTTTGTGATAATTCTCCTCAACGCTCCCCTTTCAGGTTTTGGGGGGTGAACTGTACACTTTGCTCTGACTATTTTCAGTATGGTGTGATAACATTACCTGTTACATTCATTTCGCTGGTGGGTTTTTGGGCCTATAATCTAGTATTTGTATACATTTTAAGTTTCATCCTTGCATATTTCAGTGTGGACTCATTGAGGACCCCTGACAAAGTACTCCTGTCCGGAGACCTGGCCTTGACCAGTCTCCATCCAAGACTTGTCCCCTGTTCACTATAACTAGGGTGGCCTCCTTAACTCTGTCCAAAAGGCCAGAATTTAGAAAGCCATCTTAACAGGCCAACTACCAGTTTTTTGAGAAACATTACATTTAAGACTGTCTGAAGAATATTTCAAACAGCAGAAGGATAAATGGGGAAAGCATCCACTTGAAATGCCTTCTCAATATTGTGTGAAAATAAAATGGTAACAATAACCATGAATATTTACTAATTACCAAAGTAAAATATTGTTTCTTTATAGGATATATAGGGAAAACATACTGTTGGCTGATGTCAAATTCGTATTTGAAGAGTTCCAATAAGGGCATTCTGGTTAATATTTGGACCGTCAGGAATAGCATAATATTGATTTTAGGTTTCCTACTATTGCAGATATTTCCCTAGAATAGCTTAACTTGACTGCCTTGAGAATGGTTTCCCGTTCATGAGTTCTGCCATTGTCAATGGATGTAATGTAAACAATCTTAGCTGCTGGGAGTGCAGCTCTCCTCATCGGATTAACAATTTTTTAGCAGAAACAGCACATTTTGTACCTCTAATATACAGGGAACTGTTAGGTGTGGAAAGAGCACAGATTGCTGAGCATGTCTAATGGGAGCAAATGTAGGCATGAAAGAGTATAATGTATTCCACGTCTACCTCCCTCCCGTTGCCCCCTCCACATACACAAAGACTCCCCAATCGCAACCAAAAAGACATTTACAGAAGCATATTCAAAATTATCCAAAAAACAATCTAGGACCACCAGGATTCGGTTAGTTTGCTTCTCCTGGATTTGACGAACACTTTATTGGCCTGACACCTAACTGCACAGCCAGCTCAAGAATACTTGTGAAGTTCCACATGCTGCAAAATGGAAGATCCAAATAAGATCCACATGCATCCTATTTATGCACTTCAAATACATAATCTACCAATTATTTAACAATCACCACCATTGCTGTTGGGCACCGTCTTGCAGTACGACTTACTGGAACATCTTTTTTAAAGCTGACACCCGTTGGCCTGGTGATGGTGATAGTTTTTGCAGTGGTAGTAGTGGTTGATATGGTAACAATTGTGCTGACTTGACCTGCAAGAGAAGCTTTGGCTGGAACCTGGGCCTGGGCCTGAGCCTGGGCAAGTGCAATACTTCCTGGGGTAGTGATTGAACCCTGCATCTTCACAGGAGGATCTCGAGATTGTTGACCATACTCTATGTACTGGAGTAAAACAGAAAAAAAAATATTTTTAGGAAGGCAAATTTAGAAACAATAAAAAAATCCCACAATACTATAACTTAAAACAGAGCGCATGATAACTAAATGATTCATATCAAAAAGCGGGGGCAGCTAACTTTCGGACACCACTTTTTCCCCCCACCCACACAAGATGCAATTAAATGAGAATTTTATATTGCATTTTCCCCATCCTTCATAAATCCAGTAAAATGCAAGTGTATATTTACACCAAAAAATGTGCTTTATTCAAGGAGGTGCATTAACGGAAATAGGTTTACACCAGGCAGTACTAGGATTAACTATTCAAGCCAAATGTATGCCAGGTGTTAATTTCACAATTTGCTATATAGGATTATAGAATTAGACAGTCACAGGTTTAAGCTTCCGCTCCCAGCTAGTTCCACAATGCAAACCAGATTTTTGGCAGCTGGCCTCTGCTCTGGAAAGGTTCCAGACACAGCTAGACTACAGGCTGAACACTACATATGAGAGGATACTGGTATTTTCAGGCCATAGCTGTAGCCAATAGCAAAGCTGGAGCGAGAAATGCAACTAGCCGAAATAATATTTGAAATTTGCATCCCTAACGTTCTACCACTTCATGAGCACAAACACCCCAAATGCTTTTAAAAAAAACGTAAAGTATGATTTTCAATTAAACACTCACCTCCTGTAGGTGATGAGGGAACTGTATAAAGTGACTAATAGAAGCCAAGTGCTGACAATACTGTGGATAGTCCTTCAATCTGTCAGCGGCAAAAATATTAGTGAGTCAGGGAAAGAGCACGAGAAAATGCATGAACATCAAGAATGCAAAAATGTAATCTACCGTTTCCTGCAGCAACATTCACTGTGCAACAGGCAACTGATGTTAACTAATGGGACCACAAGAGCAACCTGCGTTAAAAGTGCCATTGACTGGCTCAGTCAGCAGTAACTTAACAAATGAGTCAGGGCACCCTGCATATTGAAAGGGTAGATTCTAAAGTAGCTTGCTGGGGTAAATTCAATCCCAGTCTACTTCTGAAAAGGACAGTCCATGGAGCAAACAGATACACCTTCATACCAAAGGTGGGAACAAGCTAGACTTCTAGTTATGATTGTTAGCCCAAATAAAAGTGTAACAAGCAGAGGGAAGGCTTAGTGCAAAGTGAACAATGAACACAGGTGTAGAAATATAGTGGGACATGGTGCCGGTAGTATAATTGTCAATTAACTACATCAAACTTAATTATAGGCAAGGTACCTGCAACTAAGCAAGGGTGTAGAAATATTCTACCAGCTTCAAAAGGTTTCAGCTGTATTGCAGCAAATCATTAAACAAGATGGCTATGTGTTGTCACACTTTGACCAGGCAAAACCAAAACATGTACGCCTCTAAGAACAAGGAGTGTGATCTACACAAAGCATAATTTTTTAAAGTAGCATAGGCTCCTTCAAATTCACTTAGGTGGTATAGGAATAGCAAATCTAATGACCCTGCAGTAAACTTTCGCCATGGAATGTGTTGTGACCACTGTCAAGTGACCATGTAGGAGAGCCTTACAAGAAGTAGGACATGGATTGTGAAAGCATGTGCATGGAATGTCAAGGTGTTGAAAGTGGGAGCAATGCAGGGTAACATTACTGGCCCTAACGGACTGGACACAAGACTTGGGGGGGGGGGGGGGGGGGGGAGCTGATCAGGTGAATCATTGACTGGGTCCCTCCCAACTAGGAATAGATTAAGCTACAGCTATAATCAGTGCTCTGGAAACCTTCATAGGTGGTTGTACAGGATCATGTTGAGATTTCACATTTCCAACAAAAATATCTTACACTGTAGTCTGGGGCTCAACAAAACCCTTCTAGGACGACAGGTTGGTATACAGAACCATAGAAAACATTAACAATGGAAGATTTATACAGACATTTGAACTTTCACATTCAGGGTCTGGTACATGTGGTGTCAAGGGATAACATCTGGCTCTAGTGATTGAAAATTAAGCTTTGTAGTATCTGAAACAACTGCTCATTAAATGAACCGTCCAACTTTTAACAGTAGGATTAAACCACTAAGATTATATTTTAAACCTCCGATTCCCACGTGTTTTGGATTGATGTGTTGGTCAGGGCCCACCCATTGGAACCTCCTATGAGGCAAAGTTAATCAATGTGACTAGCTGTCAACTCTGCACTCCTTTGAGTAAAGAGCATTCCACATTTCGAGTCCTGCTTTGAATATATGTGTTCATGTCGAAAAATTATTATCATTGCAGTTATGAAATAAATGCAGGGATTTTATTTTACCAGTTAAACTACAAAAAAATTCATTAAAATTATTAAAAACCAAAGACAAGTTTTACAAATGGAAGTTGGAACAGCGGAACACTCACCTATTTTTAAATCTATCTAGTGCAGCAATGCCAAAATAATACATTTTGGAGGCAAAAGGCTTGCGTAAGGCTTCAAGAACATAGCGTAGGGCAAGGCCCAATGCCATGTACGTGACCAGTCCTTTCTCTATGATCCCGCCAAAGAGACAGGCCGTTATGTGCAGCTCCTTGTCAGGGTACTGGGGGAAAAAGCGGTACTCCTCAAACAAGTTCCTTAGCATACAGTTAAACACCTCTCGCTCGCGTTTAATGGTGGAGTCCTTAAACCTCTGCAGCATTTCTAAAACCTGCAAACAAAATCAGAAACCCAGTTACCATCAAAACCTGCACAATAGCTTCCTCATGCCCCACAATCTATGACAGAATTAATTGTGAGCTCTTGCTATCACAGAACAATTTGCAAGCGCTCCAACTTTCCCAACAGTTGATTCTTCTCTTCATACTATTAGCATACACACTTGCTCAGGAGCACACAATGGCTGCAACCATCATAGCAGTCTATTCTAGACTAAAATAAAATGTTGCGCTATTAAGCAGACTTACATTTCTGGCAAATGTGTAACAGAGCTAAATGACATTCTAACTTTCATTACATCAAAAGGTAGCTTTCATTGAGCATATTATGCATTCCAAGAGTTGTACGCAGCTAATACAGGTGGACAAAAGTAACATGTCAAACAAACTGTTAGCATGCCCAATCTGCTATCTCTTGGCTCACCCTCCCCAGGTACAGCATTCTTTCCATGCAAATAACTTATTTCTCAGGACCAAGTTTTGCAGATTTAATGAAAGTTAATACAAGAAATGGATACCTTTCAGGCGAACACTACAAACGGCAAGGGTATGCTTTTATACAATGTCCCATCTGACAAAATATGCATGGAGTACAGGATATTTGTGTTATCTAGTTTTAAAAAGCTAAACAGTCATATCAAAGTCTCTTCCAACCCATCAATGCAAATAGATGTGTGTGGGGGTAAAGAAGCAGACAACAGCATAAGGGCAAACATCTTTGTACAAGCCCAGGAGAGAGCGCATTAAGCAATACAAACATCTGTTTATCTTCTGAAAGACCAAAGGGATAAGCGATTAAAAGAGGAGCAAAAAGGATAGATTAAGCTTAGTTTTAGCAAACACTAGCATATGACCTCCAGAAGATCTCGGTAATACAAAATAACCAACTTCAACCACGCTTAGTTTTTTCATCCAAGAGTTTGGTGCTGCGTATGTGTGGTTGAAAATGTACATCAATGATGGTTACTCACAGCTTCCCCAAAAACATTGAAACATCAAGCCCAAGACAGAAAATGAGAAATGGATGAAAAGACTAACCTCATCCACAGACATGGTTGGATGTGGTGGATGGTTGTAAATCCGCTGGAAGTAGCTGTTTGCTTCATCGTCGATTTCTTTACTAAAGTGCTGATTTGCTTCTGGCCAAACTTGAGACAGGTCAGCTGAAAAAGTGGACGGAGAATGGTGTTTTGTGTATGGAAAGATGGATGTGAAGACTGACAATAGATCTGAGAAATTCTTGGTAAGCACAGGCTCTTCATTGGTCAACACAATGGGCCTCATTACGACCCTGGCGCTAAGGGGTCTGCGCCAGCGTTAGCTGCGCGGACCCCTTACCGCCAACTACGAGTTCCTGGAGCGCCATGGTCATTTTTCCGCCCGCTTTTTGCGGGCGGAAAAATCCATGGCGCTCTGGGACCTTGGTGTTAATTACGCCACCGTTTTTTACGGTGGCGTAATTAACTCCTTCCCCACTCCCATTGAGCCCTATGGGGCCGAAATGGGAATGGGGAAGGGTAAATGGGTCAATGGGGACTTACCGCCCCGCCGACCTCGGAATGGGGCGGTAAGTCCGCCATCCGCCATGGCGTAAAGGGACTTTGCGCCATGGCCGGAAAGTCCGTCGCTGGCGGAAAAAATCCGCCTGGGTCGTAATGAGGGCCAATGAGCTTGAACATGTTTTCATCATTGAAGCAGACAAAACGCATATGATTTGCAAGTATTGATGTAAACATCGTTAGGGGCATTTTTTCACAGCCCTCTTGGTGAGGGCTGTGTCACACTCAACGTTAGAACAGTATTTCTCACAAAAAAGCAAAGACAAAACTCTTCAATGGGGAGCTGAAAAAAAGCAGTCCGGCTTAACTCAAGGAAGAAAGGCTGGTAGTGAAGTGCAGTTAACTAAAGCAAAAATACAATAGAATACCGAAAATATACACTTTATAAATCACATCTCTATGCTGAAAATAAGTACTTTGCTAAAAAATAAATAAAAAAATAAATGTATAAACACAGGAATGGTCAACTAGGACCCAATCTACTCCTGAACTACATGTGTTACCCAGAAACTGATGGTAAAGGCTAAGGGACGAAAAAGGGAACCCTAAAGAATAAAAAACACATTAATAGTCATGATCTAGACCCAACATACCGACACAAAACACCAGTGACAGCAAATGCCACAATGTTAACGGAAGGGATGCCACTACTGTTAAGGCCTGGGGACACAATATTAGTAACAAAAAGAATGGGCGCCAAACACCATAGTTTACAAGAAATGTTGAGCATTGTAAATTCAATCCACATTTAATGCCTGCAAGAACAGTATTTCTAAAATTAACCACCTGCTGGTATAAATATCACTCAATACAAAATATAAATTAATATGCCATCTTATAGCATAGAAAGTCATAAAACATATCACTAGACCTGCAGGGTGCGATCCTTAGTTTACATACTCTACTTAAGAGAAATACACTTGCCCCAAGGTGACTGGTGACAAAATATGTCCAACTGCTTTTGTAAAATGGTGCATGTTGCCATAAGCACACTACCTATAGTGCAATGCTTTCAAGGATGCACAGCGAAATTAGTATTTTCCGTTTACTGCAAAGTGGTTTGCAGTAAAAGAAAAGAACAAGTTACTTATCCATGGTAACATTCTTTCGACTGGATGTTCCTCCCATGTATTCCTCATCTTTGATATTGCCAATATCCAGCTTGCTGCTTCGGAAAAAATGTTTCACCAGTAGAGGGTGCTGCATGTTAACGCCTGTCGTGTCGATGTCCTGCAGTGGCCTCCGTCACGTCATCATCCTAGGCATAAGTAGTGCGTACAGCGTCCGTTGCTCAGTTCGGTTTTGAAGTGTTATGCCTTATCCAGGATGAGACTGTTACTACCCTTGAGGGAGCGCAGACTAACTACAAGGGAAGTTTTACTGCGGGGAAGGATGGGAGGGGCAATATGGAATACGCAGGAGGAACAACCAGTCGAAAGAACGTTACCATGGGTAAGTACCTTGTTCTTCGAATAGATTGTGTCCTCCCACGTATACCTTATCTCAGACTCAGAAAGCAGTCATGTATACAGGAGGAGGGAGTATGCACAGAATGCAATACTGCCTTTCCAAATTTAGTGTCTTGGCTAGTGGAAGAATCCAAACTAACATTTTGTAGAGGTGTGTGCAGACGACCATGTGCCAACTGCGCAGATGTCTTCTAATGGAACTCCCCTTTGAAGAGCTGACGAAGCTGCGATACCCCTGGTTGAATGAGCCCTTAAGTGCTCTAGAGGGTCTTTATCGGCCAACATGTAACATTCAACAATTAATAGAATAATCCATCTAGAAATGGTTTGCTTTGTGATGGCTAGGCCCAGTTTATGACCTGTGTAACCGACAAATAATTGGTCAGTTTGCATTAATTTTGCCAGTCTGCCAATATAGAAACTCAAGGCACGCCATGGATCAAGTCTGTGCAGCCTTTCTTCCTCTTTCCCCAGATGAGGAGTGTAAAAAAATAAAAAAAAGGCGAGGTTATTTTTTGGGTGACATGAAATCCTGAAACAACCTTGGGAGGAAGTTAGGCTTGACTTGTAAAACCACCTTGTCCTTGTGAAAGACTGGGAAGGCTTGCAGGATAAATCATGTTGCTCACTCCCCCTTCGGGCAGATGCTATTGCCACCAAAACGACAGTTTGAGTGAGTTTGTTTGATTTTTTATGGCGTGCCAAACCCGGAGGTAACTGGGCGCAACAGAGAACAGAAAAAAACATGAATGCTTAAAAAAAACTTAGTTACAGGGCAAGGCAGAATATAAATACGAACCATTACATTGCAACAAATCAGTTAAAGAATATACATATATACAGTAAGAGTGGGATCTGTTGGTGTGAGTGGAGGCAAGGTTAATTTTGGGGGGGGTCGTTGGAACGTAGCCATGTGAGGATATTCCGCCTAAAGCTGTAGTAAGATTGGTCAGTTCTAATGTTAAGTGGGAGAGCATTCCAGTATTGGGCTGCCTTGACTGGGAGCTGCTGCCTCCTGTTTTTTTTTTTAGTGTAAATTTAGGTATCTGTAGGCAGTAGTAGTTGACAGTTCTGGTGGGGCGGATCAATGTTTTTCTTGCTATTCTTGCTGCCAGGTGGGAGGGGGGGCTGCATTGTTGAGACATTTTAAGGTGAGTGATGCCGTTTTAAGTGAAATTCTGTCAGATTTTGAGCCATTTGTACTCTGGAGATATGTTCTTTGGAAGGTAAGTTCAGGGCAGTGCTAAGGGCATTGTTTTGCAATGTTTGAAGTTTGTCAATGATGTATTTGTTGGCTCCCAAATACAAGGCATTGCAATAGTCCGGTGTGGAGAGTATTAGGGTGTTAGCGATAATGATGCAACTGGCTTGGGTGAGGAAAGCTCTACTTGCTCAAATAAGCTTGCACGTGTAGGCAGTAGAGGATGCTAATGAATTCACTTGTTTCTTTAATGTAAAGGCGAATCAAGGTAAAAGCCTAGTGTTTTCACTGCTTTGGCAACTAATGATGTTGCCATCAATATTAAATGCCGAATAGTTGGAGCTGAGTTTTTTTAGATTGGCATCAGATCTGAGGAGCAGGATTTCAGTTTTATCATCATTCAGGCATAGGCGATGCGTGGCCATCCATGCCTGAATGAGGTATATTTGTTTACAAAGGCCGTATCAGAGGCGAAATTGCACGAAAAGGGAATGAGGATCTGAGTGTCATCAGCATAATTAGTGTATGTGACACTCAGTCCGTCCAATTTGTCGAATAGGGGTCAAGTAAAGATATTATACAGCGTTGGTCGAGACGCAAGAGCCTTGGAGTACACCGCAGGCTATTTTAATGGGGTCTGCTGATGCCAGTGTGGAGAAGACTCAAGACTCATCCAAGAATGACTGGATCAAGGCTATGGCCTCATTTGAAAAGTGGGCAGCCGAGGCCAGGTGTTTGCACAGGACTGTGTGATCTACCAGATCAAAGGCTGCCGACAGATCAAGGAGGAGCAGCATAGTGGTGTTTCCCTGGTCATTGAGCTCGTCGATCGGTGCTTTGAGATCCATAAAGGCTGTCTCTGTACCGTGCTGCGGTCTGAATCCTGATTGGCGGGCACCTAGGAGTTTTGTTAGTTTCAAGATAGTGCTGGATTTGTTGGTATGCAACTCTGTCTATTTTCTTGAGAAGGAACGGTACCGTGGTGATAGGCTAGTAGTTGGTGGGAATAGCAGGGTCTAGGGTTTGCTTCTTGAGGAGAGGTAGAACCAAAGACCTTTAGATTGCTTGGGATAGAGTTGGAGAAGGATGCGTTAATCAATTTGGTTATGAAGGTGGCTAAGTCCCTTGCAGCATCCTTAATTAGCAGGGCAGGGCAGCTATCGCCCTTACAATTGGATGGTTTGAGGGATGCGATAATTCTTTCTGTATCCAAGGTGGAGATTTTAGTGAATTTGAATGGGTCCAGGCTTAGTAGGTTGGTTGTCGTGGTGTGGGTGATGAGGTGACTCATTGGGAGTTCGGGAGTCTTTTTATGGTGATTTTGGTTTGGAGCGTTTTAATTTTATTTGTTAGTGAATTTTGGATGCTAGTGCACCATTGTTCATCTTTGGCTACGTTGTCTGGTGGGGGTACAGAGGATTCCAGCGCCCTTAGGTAGCAAACAGTTACCTGGTGTTGGAAATGGCATTGCAGATTCTTTCATTAGAGTTTTTTTTTAGAGTAAGATTTCTTTTTTGTAGCCATTAGCAAAAAGTTGAAGTTTGTTTATTCTCTTCAGATGGGGTGTGGCGACAATTAGATTCTAGTTTCCTTTTTTGCATTCTTAATTATTTTAAATGGGGGGTGAACCAGGCGTTTAGGTGTGCTTGTTTACTTTTTTGAGGTTTTAGAGGGGCAATGATATGATAGGTTATTTATAACGCGCTTAATACCCAGAGGTTTCTAAGCGCGGACCCGGGGATCGAACCTGTGTTGCTCTGTGTCGTCTTGCTTCCAAGGCGAGCACGTTGTCGCTGAACTATCCTCCTGAGGCAATGGTGTCAAGCGCTTTCTTCATAGCATTATTGTAACTCTACCAGGCTCTCTGGATGAAGGTCATCAGGAAGAGCATTAATGGTTGGTATCAGTAGTGGCAGGAGATTGTCAAGCGTTATATTTTTTTTTTGCTCTAGTTAGTAGGGGTGGTGCCATGATTTTCTCTTAAGTAATTTGCTTATTGAGAGAGTAAAGTTGATAAGGTAATGGTCTGTCCAGTGTTGAGGGGTGGTTTTGATAATGGTAGTATCGCAATTCAAGTATCGCAATTCCTTTGTTATGGGTAGGGGAGAGAACTTTTTGGGTTAGGCCATGTTCAGCTAGCATAGTGGCTATAGATTGGGCTGATTTGTCATCAGGGTCATTGAAACCTAGATTCAAATCACCTAGTAGTAGGATTTGTGAGGTTTCTTTGGTATTATTGGCTAAGAGGCTAGATAGATCCTCCTCGAAGGTTCCAATGGGGCCAGGTGGCCTATTTATTAGGTAGATGGTTAAAGTGTGGCAATTGGAGATGGGCAGTTTGGCTGTGAGGAGTTTGCATGATTTAAGGGGAGGTTGAGCTAGTAATCTTAGAGCAAGATTAGTTTTTGCTATGATGCCCAAACCGCCTACTATTGGGTCTATCCATTCCGATTGATAATTTTCAGGAATTGCTAGAGAGTGCTGGGCCTGCTGCTTCGTGCAGCCATGATTCGGTGACTGCCAGGAGGTCAAGGTTATCAGAGGATAAGGCATCCACTATTTCAGTAGTGTGGGCCACTAGAGACCTGGCATTGATAAGAAGGCAGAGATTATGGTTACATTAGGTGTGTTCAGGATTTTTATTGGGAAGAGTTTAGGTTGAGCAGTATGGTTAGGTTGGGACATAGCTTAGGGTGCCGTGAGGTAGTTTTATATTGGGGGTTAGGGGCCTTCTTGTTGTAACATGTAGGTTCGTAAAGGCAGAGTAATCTGGCTCAATGTCTGCTGTTTGTCCATGGTGGGACAAGGTACGTGTGTAGAGGAGGACATAATTGAAGCAATAATAGGAATGGTAAGGCACAGTAGGGAGGCCACCAGAGTCTTGTTAAGGCACATCGTAGTGGGTAGGTGGGAATGGTGGCAGATGCAGTCTAGCTCAGCATGGGCCAGGAGTGTGTAGGTGAGGGTCCCATATGGTTAAGGAGCAAGAGCAACTCAGTGGCTGGCAGTAGGCTACTTCAGAAGGTGGACGCAATATTTGGCGGTAGGCTGTTTCAAAAAGGCACACAGGTGGCTAACTGTTTCCGTGGGGTACAAAAATCAGGCAGTGGGCTGATTCAAGTGGGCACACAGTAGCCGGCAAAAGACAGTTTCAAGGGGTACACAGCAGCTGACAATTGACTAAATCAGGTCATACAAAGTTTGACAAGCTGGCTATTCCAAGTGGGCGCACAGCGGCTGGCAGTAGGCAACCGGTAGTTTCAGGGTACATACAATAGCTAGCAATTGGCTATGTCAATGGAGCACACAAAATGTGGCAATCAGCAAGCACTTGGGCGCACCGTGGTTAACAGTAGGTTATAACGGATGGGCACACTGTCTGGTAGTGACAGTAAGCAATGCCAAAAGCACTGGGGGAATCAAACAGTGATAACAGAGCTGTGGCTGATGTGCAAAGCAGTGAGCATCCATTGATGCATTTTGATATGTGAAAAATGCAAAGCTTTGGGTAATTCAGAGCGGATGGAGGCAACTGCTGCTATTTTTTAGGCAAGGTGCGCACGCAGCTAAGCGTTGTTATATCGTGCGGGCTGACTGGACCTATTAGGGCAGTGCGTAGAGCGAACAGGTGACATGGGCAAATGGAACCAGGACGCAGAGCATGGCAATATGAGCATTGCAGTAAGGTGGGCAGAAATGTCTACCTTAAATCAGGGTGTAGTTGAAATTGGTTTCGTAAACAGAGGTCAGCAATCACAGGCACGATACATTATACATAATGCTATTTACATGGAATAACGTGGAACTGACAGCAAATAAGTACTTACAATGGATATAGGATCATAAAGCAGGGCCCAGGAGGCTAAACCGCCACGCGTCATCCAGCGGCGAACAGGGGCAAATAGGGCCTTAGGTGATGCCGGCTCTTCCGCCTGCTGGCGGATCCATTGCAATTAGTATGTGGTTGCTTAGCAACCATGTAGACGCCGAGTCTCGCTACGGCTCTGCGTCGCGCCCGAGATTTTGTTTTTTTCAAATAAGTCTTAATGGGCACGAATAAAGGGGTTCAAAATAAGTACCCATTAGAAATGTTAAGACCAAATTTAGGTCCCACAAAGGCACTTGCAAAGGAATTGGGGGGCTAAGCATTAGTTAACCCCTTCAAAAATTGAATTACCAATGGTATTTTAAACTAAGAGGGCTCTTCAGCAGTGCGCTTGAAGATGGACAGCCGTGCTGGGTAACCTTTTATTGTGCCAATCTGGAGTCCCAGATTTGCTAAGTGCAAAAGGAAGGCTAACACCATTGGCAAATTACATGTGAAAGGGTCAACATTTTCATCTCTACACTAGCTGCAGAACTTGTTCCAACGGCAGCGGAGTTCCATGTGTTAATATCCACACAAAAATATCGTGATACAAAAATATCGCCATAATTTTGCCGGGACATTGAGCCATGGACCCAGCGGGGGGGCACACCCACAATATTTTTAAATGTGCAGGGGACACCCCCGCAACAATAAATTATCCCCCCAAAAATATCGCCTATGGCGAGACAAACAACCATATGACAGCAATATTTTTGGTGGTGTTAATATGTAGGGATACCGGCAGCGGTATAAAAAGATTTGGCTGCTGGCCTTTTGGCTGAAAGCAAAACCTCCATTACATCGTCCGGGAGGTGCCAATCTATATCTCAGCCTCTAAGAAACCATGTGTGAAGGCTGAGTCCTGATAGCGGGATGGAGCACCTGACCCTCCTCTCACGAGAGAAGATCCCCCTCTGTGGAAGACGAATCAGAGGTCAGATGGACATGTCTAGAAGGTCCAGGTACCACGTTCTCCTGGCCCAACCTGGAGCAATTAGGATCATGGATTTCCTGAACCTCCTCAACCTAATGACGTGAGGAATGACGGGGACTGGAGGAAACGCGTACAGGTGTGGAAATTCGGAGTCCACCACAAACACGTCTCCTAGAGCTCCTCATGAGGGAAATTCACTTGAGCAGAATAGTTCGCACTTCCTGTTGACACTGGTCACAAACAAATCCATTTGAGGGGTTCCCCAAAGGGTGAAGCTCTCTTGAAGAACTTCCTGAGCTTCCTGCTCAGAGCGTCCGCCGCCGTGTTCTTCTCTCCGGCTAGGTGAGCTGCCGAAAGATTCTTTCTTGTATTGCCCAGAACCAGAGCTGCATTGCCTCTCTGCACAGTGGTAGTGACCCTACACCTCTTTTGTTGAGGTAGCACATGGCCACTGTATTGTCCGTCATTATCAGGACGTTCTTTCCCCGTACAGAGGATAGAAAGGCCTTGAGCACTAGTCTGATTGCCCTCAGCTCTAAAAGGTTGATATGTAGTTTGGACTGCAAAGGAGACAAACGACCGCTGATGGTCAAATCGTTGGTATGGGCTCCCAACTCCGTGAGTGAGGCGTCCGTCGCTACTGTCATCTCAGGCCATGGTTGCCAAAAAGGTTCTCCTTTCAAGAGGTTTTCCCCGACAGGCCCACCACTGAAGGTCCAGTGAGACTGTTTGGGATTTGTAAAAGATCGGACAGCCTTCCTGAGAACTGTGACCACTGGGTCATGAGAGCCCATTGAAGAGATCTCATTCTCAGGTGAGCCTGTGGCACCAGAAAGATGAAGGATGCCATCGGGCCAAGCAACCTCAGAAAGTCGAAGGTTGGGAGATGTTGGTCATTTTGGAAATTTAATACCATCTGTAGAATGTCTTGAGCCCTCACCGATGGTGGTAATGCTTTTCCCAGGGAGGCATCCAGGAATGCTCCAATAAACTGGAGTCTTTGTGATGGTATTAGGGATGTAACGGTATAACGGTATACCAGTAAAGATACCGTGAACCACTCAATTGAACAATAATAACCGTCACATTGTTTATACCGGTATACCGTTAAGTGTGCATTTCAATCTGATTTGGAAAGCTGCAGTAAGCAAGTGCTGCGCAGTCTTGGTCTTGCACTGTTGGATGTGCCACCTGCCAAGTAGTTTCAGTTGGAGCAGTTTTTAATGCCATTTCATTAACTACATGTGCCTGACACAAAATCAATATGTTAGCAATAGGAAGAATAAATACAGTGCCAAGAAGGAAAAGGGTTTACTTTGGGTTGGCGGCTTTGGGGTTTATATAAATGTATAATGTTTGCTAAACATATGACAATGGGGGGATGTCCCAGGGTCTATCATTGAATTAACATATAAGTCACACTGCGAAATTCACTCATCTCTGTGGGTATTCCCTACTGCCATACCAAAGGGTAACATGTCCGTGATTACTGAACACCTTTTGGCCCGCAAGTAAACTAAAGGCTGTAACATAAAGAGAGCGTGCGTGTGTGAGTATGCGCACAAGCTTATACTACCATGAGCCTCCATTGATCTGGGGCATGCAGGTTTATAAATATGGCAACATGTTCATCTTCACCAGTAGCCAGTGGGGGAGCTAAAAGCCTAAGTGACCACTTAAGAAAAGCTATTCAGTTTGCTTTGCCAGTCGCAGCAGGGCTCTCCCCCCTCCTCCTCTCCACACGCGTTTGTGTTTGGTGGAAGCAAGGAGTGGAATGTATGTTGAAAAGCCCAATTCTGGCCCTGGTTGGCTGGTTTTGTTTGTGATGATAAATCTGACAATGTATGACCTTTTAGAAAATATTTGTTAAGATTGGTTAACTCCACCTGCTATACTGCGATAACCATGATATACCGTCATTTGGCAAGAAGGTTATTGTACCGTCATAAAACTAATACCGTGACACCCCTAGATGGTATCATGTGGGACTTCTTTAAATTGAGGGAGAAGCGCAGCCTGTGGAGGGAGTGGCAGGTATGGTTTAGGTGATCCGGGGCTTGTTAAGGGGAACTGGCCCTGATCAACCAATCGTACAGCTAAGGGTAGACGTGAATCCCCCCCCCTCTCCCTAGACTCGCTGCCACAACCACCATTAACTTGGTGAAAACCCTTGTGCAGAGGTTAGCCCAAATGGCAGAATCCGAAACTGATACCGAGTTGCCAATGGCGAACCTCGGGTACGCTGCCCTTTTTATGGATTGGCACATGAAAGTAAGCACCCTGAAGGTCCAGATATACCAACCAATCCTGAAGCTGGAGAGCCTGAAGGATCTGAGAAAGTGTAACCATCTTGAACTTGTCCTTCCTGAGGAACTTGTTCAATTCTCGCAAATCCAAGATGGGTCTCATTCCTCCGTCCTTTTTCGCAATTAGAAATTAAGGGGAGTACCAACCCTTGTCCCTCTCCGCTACCAGTTATGTAGCACCTTTCTCTAGCAGGTCTAGAAATTCCTGCATAAGGAGCAGGTCTGGAAACTTCAAAGAGCTGTTCCCCAGTGGATGACTGAGGTGTGCGATGAAAAGGCAGTCAGTAACCCTGGGCAACTGTCTCCAAAGCCCAAGCATCTAAAGTAATAGCCTGCCATTCTGTCAGATGTTGAGTTAACCTGCCTCCTACTGCTGTCTTGCTAAATAGACCTCAGAGGTTTTGAGGTGGTTGACGCAAAGGCTGAGGGTAAGGTAGCCCATGCTGCTGCTGCTTTAGTACCTCTGCCCTGTCCACCACGGGGAAATCGTTTCTGGCCTCTTTGAACCGACTGTCCTCTGCCTTTTCCGAATGCAGAATAATAGCGAAAGGACCGGCCCATCCAGGAAGCACCAGTGGGGCAGTTCAGAGTTTGCCTTATCGCAGCTCCAAGGGATTTGGCCGCCGCCTTGGAAGTTTGCAGCTTCTCTAAACTGTCATCAGCTTTCTTACCAAATAGAGGAGTACCGTTAAAGGGCATATTCAGAAGTCTGGACTGTACATTTGGGGCAAATCCCAACTTCCGCCACCACGCAAATCTTGAGGATTGTCTTACTAGCCACCATGGTTCTGCTGAAGCTGTCAGTTTCTTGAACCTTGTCAAGGATGGAAAGGACGATATGGCAAATCCCTCTAGACCTGTTTCGACTCTGTCCCTTCCCTCCCCTTTAGAGATATGGTCAGCTGCCATTGAAACACAATCTCAAAAGGCGTGGCTAAACATCGCCAGCGTGCATGTGGCATTAGCAGACTAAGGCCATGCTGCATGCCGAGAAAACTTTCTTAGCCATGGCATCAAACTTTTTATCATCACGATACTGCAGGATATGCTTTCTACTTTCCAGAAGAAGTTGCAGCTTGTACAACTAAACTTTCAGGCGTTGGGTGTTTCGACAGATATAGAGGATCTGCAGCTGATGTTCTATACTTCGCTGTCGATCTTTTGCGGACTGTAGGGATCGCATCTGGTGTTTCCCAGTTAGTAGACGCCTTTTTATGCAAAGCCCTGTGAATGGGGACAATAGGGTCCTCCTGTGATCCCTTATCAAGTACATCAGTTAGGTCATCTTGCTCGTACACAGATGTTGGGCTAGACCACCCCATATATTCAATCACTATTCATGAGTATTCTGTAATTGCCTTCTACATGATCCCCTGGATCAGGCTTACCGAAGTCAACCTCTGGGGAAGTATCAAACCCACTTGCTTCATGC
Source organism: Ambystoma mexicanum (assembly GCF_040938575.1). NCBI lineage: Eukaryota > Metazoa > Chordata > Amphibia > Caudata > Ambystomatidae > Ambystoma > Ambystoma mexicanum. Next base: position 992,664,176 of record NC_090921.1, read on the forward strand.
AGGGAGCCCTGCAGATGTTTAATTCTGGACTTTTGAGACCAGTTCTTCTTGGATAGAAGGTCTTCCATACTCCAGACCAAAAGGTCTTTCATCATCACATATTTCACCCTCCTCATAGAGGATAGAGTTTTGAAGAAATCTGAAGGAGATTGAGGAACATGTTTTTTCAAATGAAGTAGGAGCTACTGATGTCACTATTGGTGTAGAAATAGTCGAAATCGTCAATGTAGGCCTCAATGAAACAATTATAGGTTTTGAGATAGTCGACCATCGACTGATGTTGACATCTTCGATGGAGAAGTCGAGGGTAATGTCCTGAACAGCGTTGAGGGAAGGGATGGGTCAACGCTCGCGGCGACGATGACCTTTCCTTTTACTGAGTTGCTGATGGCATCATGCAGTTTTCGGCTTCGACAAATGAGTCAATAGTGACAATGTCTTGTACGTCAGAGGCCTTTTCTCAACTCAAGGGTTTTTCACGCTCTCGAGGAGTATCCATCGCCAAGGTTTAAGACTCGCAGCTTTTGAGATTGCCAGGCTTTTCTCCTGGGGTATCGACTCTAGGTCTATTCGAGGGGGTCAAAGCCGTGTTCTCGAACACCTTTAGCATATTTTTGTGGAATTCTTCCAACTGTGCCGGGGAACCATTTTTGTTAGGACATATTACTCTCTCCTGTTAACTGGAGGATGAGGTGGATGGTGGTGTAGGGCGCCTTTTCTTACTATGTTTCTAAGCAAATTAATGGTGTGATCCACTTCGGGAATGTGACCGGAGTGTTTTTTTCGACAAAGACGACTGTCTCGACTCATCGCAAGTGTGATTGGAAAGGGTAATTGAGTTATTATAAGTTACTCACCATAGTGACTAACATACACTTAGTCCATTGTCCCCTTTCCTCCATACTGTATGGGCGTCCCTTCCAAGGGACGGGAGACGGAACCTTTTTCACCAGAAAAAAACCCTTTCCCTTTAAATTTTGAGGTGCAGGGGCACGACCCAGGGAACATGCGCTTCCCCAACTCGGCCCTCTGGCATCACACCTCCGGCCCCATTGACTCGTCGACAATAGATTTAACATTGCCTAATGACCAGTATTATTAGGGCAGATGTTAGGACATATGGAGGAAAGGGGACTATGGACTAAGTAAGTCAGTCATTACAGTGAGTAACTTATAATTACTCTTATGTCCAGTCGCCTTTCCTCCATACTGTATGGGCGATTACAACTGATTGTAACCCCAGGGAGGAGAGGAGATCCTCCTTAAGCAAATAGGTTACCGAAAACTGCCTGTCCGAAAGCGGCATCCAAACAGTAATGCTTGCAGAAAGCCGAGGGAGAGGCCCAAGTGGCCGCCCTGCTTATGACTTGTCAAGGGACTCTGCGCTGGAATGCGATGGCCGTTGCCTTGGCCCCGACTGCGTAGGCATGCATGTTTGCCGGAAGTGGCTTGTGCTGGCTCTCGTATGCTTCTTTGATGGCAGAGACCATCCAGAGGGATATGGAGGCCTTAGAGGCCTGATCGCCTGGTCTTAAGCCGCCAAAAGTGACAGTACATCTGACTTGCAGAAGCCTTTGGTTCTGTCCAAGTAGAATTTCAGAGCATGCCTGACATCCAGGCAGTGCAGCACCCCTTGTGCTTCGTTCTTAGGATCGGGAAAACACATAGGAAGGACTATTTTCTCGTTAAGGTGGAAAGCAGATGGAACCTTGGGCAGAAATGCTGGGTGCGTCCGCATGACTACCTCGTCCTTGTGAAAGGTGGTATATGGCTCAGAGGCGAACAGTGCCTGGATCTCTTGACTCTACGAGCCAAGGTAAGGGCGACTAGTAAGGCCGTTTTGTTGGTAACCATCCTGATGTCCACGGACGCCATTGGCTCGAATGGTTTGTGTGCCAGTGTGCCCAAGACTATGTTGAGGTCCCACACTGGTTGCCGTATCTTGACGGCGGGTAGAGCCTAGCGAGACCAGTCAGATGTTTGTTGAAGATAGGATTGGAGGAGGAAAAAATGAAATTCCTCTGAGCTCTTTTAAGTCCCAATGGCTGCAAGGTATGTGCGGCAGATGTCCACCTGTAAGCCTGAATGAGCGAGGTGTGCCGAAAAGGAGAGCATGTCGTCCAAAGTGCAAGCCAAGGGGTCAAATTCCCTTAGAGTCTGCCCAGTGGCAGAATCTGGTCCATTTGCTTTTGTACTGGGCCCCGATGGCTTTGCTCCTGGCGCCTGCATGATCTCCAGATTGGCCTGTGAGAGGCTAAGGTGCCGAAGAGTTACCTGTTCAGGTACCACAGTGTGGGGGCTAATTTCCCCGACAGAGTGGATGATTCCTGCGCCAGAAGATGTGCTGGTCCCGTCGGAAGGTGTATCGGGGCAGCTCAGAGAGGCTGAGTAGCTCCGAAAACTATGGCCTGGCAGGCCACCAGGGAGCTATCGGAATGAGGGGTCAGCGAGACTCCTTGCTCTTGCAAATTAACTTGTGGATCAGGAGGAGTGGGCGGAAAGGTGTAGGCTTTCATGCCGGACCACTGGAGGTGAAATGCGTCGCCCAGAGAGCCAGGGCCTGACCATGCCAGGATGCGACCTGGGTACATTTCTTGTTGTGCCAGGTGGCGAAGAGGTCCACGTGGGGGAGACCCCACCTGTTGAATATCTCCTGAATAACGAGGTTGTTTAGCTGCCACTCGTCGTTGTCCGCTCCCAGCCTGCTGAGCCTGTCCGCTTCCAGGTTGGATTCCCCCGCGGAGGTGGACTGCCGAGAGGTAAATGTCGTTTGAGGGACCATTCCCACATGCTGATAGCCAGTCTGCACAGGGGAGGGGGATCTGGTGCCTCCCTGCTTGTTGACATAGTACATGCTGGTCAAGTTGTCTTTATGGAGGACAACCTTGCCCTTGAGAAGTGGTAGGAAGGCTCTGAGCGCTAGCAAGATGGCGTCCAGGATGGCTTCCCAGCCATCGAGCGAGAAGTCTGGTGATGCTGGCCTGCAGAGAGGGCGGCCGAAAGGGCTTGCCCGTCCGTAGGTTGCAGTCCACGGACCACCATGTTAGGTCCGGGTGGAGAGATGGAGGAACGTTGATCTCAGATTGCGAGCCCCGCTCCCGATTCCATGAGGCCGCGAAGTGCAACTGAAACCTAATCATCCTCAGTCTGGTGTGCGGTACGGCTAATAGGACAGCTGCCAGTAGACCTAGGAGTCACCTCTCTGCTGTGGAAGTGGGCGCTGACCCTCTTGATGGCCGAGATTTTGTCCTCCGACGGCAAGACCTTCTCGGAGCATGTGTCCCAAATGAGTCCCAGGAATGTCAGTCTGCGTAGGCTGCAGCTGTGACTTCTTGAGGTGGAGCGAGAAGCCCAGATCGTGCTGAGTGTTCATAAGGGCATGGGAAGATGTAGCCCTGACGAGCCAAGATATGGGTAGATGTAGAGACCCTGCGCTCTGAGGAGGGCCGTCACGGAGTTCATGAGTCTGGTCAAGACCCTGGGGGCCGAGTTGAGGCCAAATGGAAGGACTTTGTATTGAAAACAGTAGCCCATGATCCTGAACCGTAGGAAGGAATGATGGGGCTGCCAAATGGAGACGTGTAGGTAAGCGTCCTTCTGGTCCATGGAGCACATCCAGTCTGCCTTGTCCAATGTCTCCGCTGTAAAAGCCATCTTGAATTTTTGAAAGGGTATGGAGAGGTTGAGGGTGGAAAGGTCCAGCACAACTTTCAGGCCTGTGTGGTTGTTCTTCTGAATGGTGAAAATCCTGGAGTAAAAGCCAAAGCCTCGCTGGGAAACTGGGACGTCCTCCACAGCCTGGCTCTCTACGAGCAACCGGATCTCCGCCAAAAGAGTTGCTGTCCCAACCTGTGGGCGTGGAGGAAAGGAGGGAGGAGAGGCTGGGATAGAATAGGAAAGCAGTACCCCATCGATACTACGAAGAGGATCAAGGAGTCCGCGAAATTATGGCGACAGAAATGTGTATGGAGCGCAAGCCTACCCCCCACCAGAGACACGTGGACCTGAAGGGGTGCGTCATGCCTTCTTTCCCGCTGAGGAGGAGGACAGGAAAAATCACTTGCCCTCCCCACCCTCCCTTTTTGTTGTTTGAGCCGGTACATAGCCGGCAAGCAGTCTGGCTGCCTGGATCTGCGTGCCTGGAAGCCGTGAAACCCTCCATATGTACAACCCTTTTCAGAGCGCTGCTGAGATAGGGTGTACGATTTGAGCGTGGTCTTTTTAAGAACAGAGAGACTTTGCTGTTTGTGAGCCGTTTTTTCTTTTTGTCCATCCCTTGCCCGCAGAGTGGAAGAGTTTCCCCTCCCCCACGCCCTCGAATGGTAGATCTAGAATGCGCTCCTGGACATACGGGTTGAATTTCATTGCCCGGAGCCAGGCTGTTCTCATGTCCGTGGCAAAACAGATGGTACGGCCTGAGTGTTACTCTCACCTGGTATCCACGGAGACGCCACCCAGCCCTGGTTGGATGATTTGCACTCTCGAACCCTCTCCAGGTCCCTTGGTAAGGCCTCTTGTTAAAGATGGGTCTTAATATGGTAAAAGGTGGAATCTCCGTCCTGCTCCTTGTGGCAGGGCCGCGTAGATGTGGGGGACGAGCAGCTACCAAGTTACTTCATTGGTGATAGGCCCCCCCCCCCATGGGAATCCAGGCCTGCTGCGACTCCGTAGGTTTGCTGCTTTACAGTCTCTATATGCAGTTCCTATTATGTTCCTCTTAGTTCGAATAATAATGTCTTGCTTCTTTCCTTTTTTAGGTATGGAAAGGTATTTTGGTGTCATGCAGTTTGAAGAGGAGCATAGGCCGGTAGGCAAAAGCGCGGTGTGCGCAATGCTGTCCGGCGAGTAATGCGCGGTGCTGTTTTGCCTTTTATATTGCTAACCTGTGTCTTTTCTCTACTTTCAGGTTGCGATGTTCCTCGCCGAGCGCCGTAATGTTCCAGCAATGATACTGACCAGGAGAGGACTACCCAGGTAAGAATTGTGTGGCTTTCTTCATTCGGGAGGAAACTTCTGTAAACGCTTACTAATACTGTCTTTCTTTCTCCTCTTTCCAGGTTATGGTATTCCAGGATGCATGCAGTGCCGGATAATGGATTTCGTACCTTCAGGTGAGTGGAACTGAAGTTGATGGATTGAAGACAGGATACTGTTCCAGGTAAGTTTTGTAGTGTTCTTTCTCTCTCTGCAGGTCCTTGGTTTCAGGTAAGCTAGCATCAAAGAACTGGACACAGTGAGCGTTACGCTGCCCACAGCAGAATAACGCAAAGCATGTTCTGCTGTTCAGGTGTGGTTTAAATAGTCTCAGGTAAAGTAGTCCAGGTAAAATGGTCCCAGGCCTGCAACACCCAAAAGACTAGACCGCATAGCTCAGTTCATTGTAACTGAGCTATGGGGGTGCCTCCATGTTGGCTGAACCCCCCCCCCACCAAGTTAAATAGTGAGGGCCGGGTCAAGAGTCATGACTGTGCCTCTTGGAGCTTTGGTTTGCTCTTGCTCTCTTACATTTAGACTTGGCTGGTAGCAGTGGTATCTACCCTAACTTTTCTACCGCGATTACACATATAAACGTGGTACTGTTTTAGGCTATTGTATTAGCCTCGAACATAAACCTGCTTGACCAAATACACTTTCTTTTGGCTCCGATCGGGTTTAGTCGCCATTTCTTTTTGTTAAAATCCTTCTTATGTTTTACTTTGCGCGGCAAACCAGGATTGCCTTCTTTGTTCGCCGACCTTTTAGCGGGCTTCTGACCAGAAGCCCTACTTTGGCGTCTGGGTGTCTAGGTGGGCTGAATGTGAGAGGGGTTTAGTAACCACCTGCACAGGGTCTCCTGGGAGACCCAAGTCGCACTTTGTGTCCATTGGCTGGAGAGGTTGTCCGGGCTGGACAACCCCCCTTGCTGTGTGATTGACAGCCAGGCTGTGTGAATGGGGGATTTCCGCATAAAAGGCAGGACTCTTGGGCTGGAAGTCAGAGTCGCCACTGGAACTGCAAGGAACCAAAGAGAAGCAGAGAAGATGGATGCTGCAACCCCGAGTCCCGGTGAAGCCCTGCTTCAGTCCTGAGCTATCTACCCTTCAACAACAAGCGAATATCCATTCCAGAGTCTTCTTCCATTGAGCCTGGTGGGATTAACCAGCTCACCTTCGACAGCTAGAGGATCCTCTTGGTCGAAATCGCTGCACACAGCTGTAGTGGTCCGGATAGCCATCTGAAGAGCCTCTCCTGTTTTAAAGGAGCGCACCTTTTATTCACCGTTGCTTTGCTGCTGCTGGCCTCATCCCTGGGTAATGCAAATCACTTCATACGTCCTCCTTGTCACCACGACTAAAGCTTCAAGAACCGTGAGTCTGCAGGAACTACCAGGAACAAATGCTGTGGCACCAGCTCTTCTTCATACGAATAAGGTACTGTGTCCGACATCGAGTAACTAGGGTGAACCCCTTTTCTTCTCACCCAAGGCTTGCCCGTGTCTGCCTTCCCTTTTATAACTTTTGCTTCCTCTTGACAATATCCAAGTACTCCTGGCAATCCAGAATCGTGAACTGTTCTAAACTTGTGATCCTCGACAACAGGACCCCTGTCCAATTGACACTGGCGCAGGCCTATTGACTTATCTACGGTTTAGAAAGTGTCTTGTGATTCTATCTGCCTTGACAAAAGTATTGCCTATGATTTTTGCCCCCAACTCTTGTGTTAATTAATGTGCTGTGTTGGACTACGGTAACATTTCTTCTCGCGGGTACACGTCTCTTTCGTAAGACCGAACTGTCATTACTGTCAAAAAGTGATTGCGTAACAACTCCCGGTAACGTCTGTTTCACAACACTGGTCTGTCAAAATCCACAGGTACATACCTAGAATTGTTCTACACAATGGGAATTGGTGTGTAGTATATTTAACGTGTGGTTTTAATTTAATAGAAGTAGTATTTTGTGAACAGATGGTTTAAAATAAATGTACTTTTTAACCAAAAACATTGCGTCAGTGTTTGCTTGAGTCACAGTAATTTTAGTCCTTTGTGTAACCTCTACTACTGCTCCTTTGCTCTTGAGATAAGTCTGGCTGATCCGCTACTGCTACCACTATAACTGTAGTACAAGCTTGTACCAAAGGTGAAATTGTACTGCCACTTGTAGACTTAATCACCTGTAGTGTTCCCTAAGGGTACTGCAGAGGATTCTGCCTAACACCAGGAGCGCTGGTGAATTCAGCCCATTCCAGTCAACGAAGAAAAGGGGACTGAGGTGTGGCGACTGAGTCAGGGCAGCGCATGCTCCCTGGGCCGTGTCCAAGCGCGCCTATAAATTTAAAAGGAAAGGAGGTTTTTTTTCTGTTGAAAAAGGTTCCGTCTCCCATCCCTTGGAAGGGATGCCCAAACAGTATGGCGGAAAGGGGACAGGAAGTAAGAATATTGAGGCTTACCTCTGTCTCCAGCTTCCCTCTGCGCTCCCTCAAGGCCTTCACTGTCATGGATATACACTCGACACATTCTGAACAAGGATGCTCTGCCCCAAGGCACGACAGAAAGACCCTGTGTGGATCCGTCATGGACATCTTAGCCCTGCAGTCACAGCATTTTTTGAAACCAGACAGGGGTGCGTAGATAGAGCCGATGAAGAGGCCATCTCGTATCAAAGTTCAGAAGATTTTCACAGAAAAACCTGGAGGAATTTCGATTTTCTCACAGAACCGAGCGTTGCGTTCCCAAAGATCATGAAGCGCAGAAAAAATGAACAGAGCGACGGATGCTGCGCATGCTACTTATACCTATGATGCCGTTGTGACAGAGACCTCTGACGGACATCGACTCGACAGAAGTTGACGCGCCCTCTACTGGGGGAAAAAACATTGCCGAATCAGCAGCCTGGATATTGGATATATCAAAGAAAAGGAATACGAGGGAGGACAATCCATTTTAAATAAGTTTCTAACATCCCCATACACGCCAGCAAGGACCAGTATTGTGAAATTGGTACTCGCCCTTCATCAAATCTACTTGCCAATGCTAGTGGGCTGATAGATTTTGTGAGCCGTGTAAGAGAAAAACAGCAGTACATCTTTGTCAAGAGTACATCATTATTTTGTAATTGTAATTATTTGCAAAGCGCTTCTACACAAGTGAAGCGCTCCAAGGCAGAAAGGGAACAAGGGAATACAGTCATTCTTATGTCTTGAAGATTCTGAATTACCTTAACAAAAATAACAAGCATACCAGAGCAAAGCATTTTAGTTAGTACAAGTGCATGACATGAGGAATGAGGAGGGAGGAGAGATCATCCAATCAAAATACTGTACTATGCCCAACAGCTTGTCATATCATGCAAGTGCATGACATAGTGGGGAGAGAAAAGGAGTGGATGCGGTGGACAGAGAACTACTGTACTAGGCCTGGCATTAGTAAGTCTATGCTTGAGAAATTCAGGTACAACTAAGCAAGGGAGGGGAGACAGAGGGAGGAGACAGAGTTGCTATTCCTAGTACGTTCAAGGTCATGCAAGAGCGCAGACAGGAATTGTGCGTGGGGTGTTGCGGAGAATTTTCATTTCTGTGCTTATTCCCTTCAACCTTAGAGACCCCCAGCTCTTTTGCTGGACTTCAAACATTTTAATTGTTAACCCAATTATTAACCCTGGAGTGAGATCTTTTTCTCACTCCCTCGTGTTTTTTTACCCGATTTGGATTTTGTGTTTTTGGAGTCTGTTAGGCAAGATTGTGTGCAGTGCCTTTTGGGTGCACTACAGCAACCTTGACCTCCTGGCAAAAGGGACCCAACCTTTGGAATAAGTCTTTACTACACAGGTTGGTAGTGTGGCTGAGCAGCCAGGCTTCTCTCAAGAGGGGTCAATGTGAGCAGTAGGGATTTAACAGTTTCACAATGACAGTTATTCAAATAAACACTTACACTCAAGGTGTCTTGATTGAACAATTATTAAACTGTTATACAAGCCTTCTTGAGAAAGGAGCAAAACGTGTAGCAATTATAATATACTTCAAAACACACTGTTTCTCTAAATCAGATGATACCCATTGGGGATGGCACACAAACACTTTCTACACTCTCTGGTGACAAATAGCTAGGAGTTGGGTGCAAAGGTTAGAATGAGAATAAAACCAAGGTTAACAAATAATTCATAAACAGGTAAGTACTTTACAAAACTTCCAATGTCAAGTAAAAGTAATCCTTTCCTGGGTGAAAGGTAAAGGCACAGTCAAAGGCAAGAAAAGTCTCTCATGGAGCCAGGACAGTCAATGTTAGTTGAACAAGTCTATGGGAGCTGAAGATCTTCTTGCACAATGTTTTTAGAAAAGTATGTAGAAATAAAATTCACTCGAAGGGCCCCAACAGCGGGGAGGCTTGTGAAGGGCAAAGCTGTAAGCAACTCTTCAAGGGCAACCAAGACAGGTCTCAACTGAGAGCAAGTAAGGCTACACAACTAGAGGTAAGTTATCTTAGACTTTGATTAGAAGAAATGGTTCCAGCTGGCTTATGTTCCTGTACAGCACTGCAGATCCTATTGTTCCTGGGCCTCAGTTGTGGTGACAAGAGGGAGGACATCTGGGGACTCCTGCACTGCAAGGGGAAGGTCAGCAGCAGCAAAGGGCAAACTTCAATTCAGAGGTCCTTCTGGGTTTCAGCTCCTCGCGTCTGACAGCAAATAGCAACACTGCAGTTCTAGGATACCACTTCAGACTTTCCTCGTATCTGGAGTCCAGCACTCTTTCGCGGTGGCACAGGTTTGTTCAGTCCTGCTTCAGGGAAGTCCGGAGGATCTTCCTGTCCCTCAGGTCTGACTTCCAAGCGATCCACTCGATTTGGTGTTCCTCTCCCTGGCACTTTGGTTCCAGCAGCAGCGGAAGTACAGCAAGCTCCGAGAGGATGTCTAAACGAGTTCACTTTGGAGTTGATTGTTCCCACCAACTCGAGGGGAGAAGTCGTCCTTGCAGGGATTCTCTAGTCGAAACTAATTCAGAGCTTCAGCACAGCAGCAGGGCTTCACCGGGCAAACCAACGGTCCAGGAGTTGCAGCAAGCATCTCTTCCAAGTACTTCTTCAGATTCCTTCATCCAGTGGTCGACTGTCTTCCAAGCCAAAAGCCTTGCCTTTTATGCATGTTTCTCCCATTCAATCCAGCCTAATTGTCACTCAGCAGGGTGGCTATCCTTGCCGAACAGCCAGCCGGCCAATCACCTTTGGGTGCCTTCCTCTAACCAAGGAGACTAAAGGCAGGAGGCTTTGGGCACCTGCCTCACTTCCTGTCCCCGACAGACATACTGGAGCCAGAGGCGGGCTTCACTCGTGAATCCTGCCAGACAAAACAAAGGGGCCAAACCTTGTTTGGTGCGCAGAGTAAATCTCAAGAAGGACCCTTCAAGCAAGAAATGGCGAAAAAAGACGACCTGGGTCATTGACAAAATGGGCACCGATGGGTGCCTTACTACAGCTGCGAAAGCAGCCAGCAGTAAAAACACAATGGTAAAAAGTAAACCACTGCCACCAGCCATGAGTTGTAGAAAGGGTAGCATAAAATGTTACATGAGAAACTAGACATAGGGGATACCAAGTAACCCCTACTGCACGTATGGTTAGATAGTGTGTATTGGTCTAGAAGAAATGTCCATGAAGTCAATTTCACTTCACTGCTCTTGGAAACAGTAGTTTCACCAAGAGACAGTATTTAAACCTTGGGGTAACCCAAGAGACTTCCCTGTGCCACTGAGCTGAATGTGCTGGGTGTCACAATGCAAAGATGCCGCCTATGGAGTTTGTCAGACTCCAAGGGGAGAGTTCGTCCGCTGCAGAGCTTTTCTAGTCGAGGCAAATTCTGAGCTTCAGCAATGCAGCAGGGCTTCACTGGGCAAAGCAACGGTCCCCGAGCTGCAGCAAGCATCTCTTCCAAGTACTTCTTCAGATTCCTTCATCCAGTGGTCGACTGCCTTCCAAGCCAAAAGCCTCCACTTTTATGCAGGTTTCTCCCATTCATTTTGAGCCTAGCTGTCAATCACACAGCAGGGTGGCTGTCCTTGAAGGACATCCAGCCGGCCAATCACCTTTGGGTGCATTCCTGTAACCAAGGGGATTAAGCAGAGGGAGTTTTGAACACCTCCCTCGCTTCCTGACCTGCCAGACATGCTGGAGCCAGAGGCGGGCTTAACCAATGAATCCTGCCAAAGACAAAAACTAACAAAGGGACCAAACCTTGTTTGGCACGCAGAGTAAATCGCAAGGACCTTTCCAACAAGAAATGGCGATAAAAGTAGACCAAGGCCATTTTGACAAAATGGGCACCAATGGGTGCTTTACTGCAGCTGCAATTGCAGCCCGCGGTAGAAACACAATGGTAGGGAAAAGTAAACTACTGCCACTAGGCAATAATTGTAGAAAGGGTAACAAAAAAAAAATGTTTCATTAGAAACTAGACAAAGGAGATACTATGTAACCCCTCCAGTACCCTGTGTTAAGATAGTGTGTGCTGGGTCTAGAAAGTTACAAAACACAAGAAGTCAATTTCACTTCACTGCTCTTGGAAACAGTAGTTTCACCAAGAGAAGGTATTTAAACATTTGGGAAATCTAAGCTTTGTGTCACAATGTAAAGATGATGCCTATGGAGTTTGTCAGATTCCAAAGTCAAAAGGGAAACAGAGTCCAAATCAAAGTAAAATACACAAGAGTGGGAAAAGGTCTCAGGTTAGATATTCAAAGTCCTAAAGTCCAGCAAAAGAGTTGGGGGTCTCTAAGGTAGCAGGAAAAAACCAAATTTCTGAGAATTCTCCCTAACAGAGTCTGACAAACTCCATAGGCATCTGCTTTATGTATGGTGACAGCACATTCAGTGCAGTGTCATTGAGAAATGCTTTAGATTTCTCAAGGTTTAAATACCTTTTCTTGGGTGAACTACTGTTCCCAATAATGTGGAGTGCTGGTGGGTTACTTAGTAGCCCCTTTTCCCATCTACTCATGTAACATTTGTTATGTTACCCTCACTACATTAAATTGCTGGTGGCAGTGGTTTAATTATCCTACCATTGTGCTTTTCTACCGCAGGCTGAATCCTAAGCGGCAGTATAGCACGGGTGACCATTTTGTCAAAATGGCCTCAGTCTTTTTTCACCATTTATTGGTTGCAAGGTCTTTCTTGGGTTTTACCCTGTGCATTAAGACATGTTTGAGCCCTTTGTTTTTCTTACCTTTGGCGGGCTTCAGCTCTGAAGCCCGCCCCTAGCTCCATTGTGTCTGTAAGGACAGGATGTGAGGGAGGGTCCTGAAACTCCTGCCCTTGGTCTCTAGGAATGCCTGAAGGCACCCAGTCCAGTTTGTCAGTCATTTCAGGGACAGCCACACTGCTGTGTGATTGACAGCCTAGGCTGTGCATGAAAGGAAGAAACCCGCTTAAAAGGAGAGTGTTTTGGGACTACAGGCAGAGTCGACCACTGGGAGAAACACCAGACTAAAACCGTAAACGAAGCTTGCTGCATCCTCCTTGGTGTTTGCATTGCCCTGTGAAGCCCTGCTGCTGTGATGAAACTCCTTTTTCTGATTGACAAGACAAGCTCCGGAAGGGACTTCTTCACTTAGGTTAGTGGGACTAATTAACCCCGAGACAAACTCCACTGGACCACCTTCCCCGACTGGCTGTACTTCTTTGCTGCTGCAGGAACCAAGTGCCAGGGGTTGAGAAATCCATAGTCCAGTGCAACGTCTGCAATACGACCAGCAGCTCAAGGAGTCTACCCAAGACCCTCCAGAAGCAGGACAACCATAGCTCCAGTCCCCTCACTAGAGTGCAGGACTCAAGGACTGAAGGAAGCCCATCTGGTGGCCAAGATCCGCAGTGGTGCTGTTCACCAAAGGCAGAAACCGCAAAGTGCAGCTGATCTGCCGCAGACCTCTAATTGCTATAGCAAAAGTCCTCCAGACGTCCTCCCTCTTGTCCCAGGGACGGAGGCTCAGGAACCCAGGATATGCATCACGGCAACCAGATAGAAGCCAGCTGGACAACTCTTCTAATAAAAAGGTACTGTTTTGACTTGGGATACTTTCCTCAGTGTCTTTAGCTTTGCTCTCCTCAGTTCAGACTTGCAGCAACTACTTTGCTAAGAGTTGATTTCAGCTTTACCCTTCACAAGTGTAACAGCTTGTGACCCTACAGTGATCTTTCTTCAACTATAACTTTGTGCAAGACTGTTTTCTAAGAAGTTCCTCAGCTCCATAGACACTGCCCCAAATCACTGCTATCCTGGCTCCCTGCAGAGTCTTCTAGTCCATTGGACTCAGAGACGATAACTTGGTTTGAACTATTATTGCTGGGAAAGGTTTTTGTTGTGACTTCATTGGAAGATTTGAGTGCTCACATGCTCCGAGAACCTGTTTAACCTTTTTCCTTCCATTAACCTTTACTTTCTACAAACCCCAGAATCTACAAAGTGTACTAGTGATATATAAATGCTATTAATGTCCTAGTTGGTGAAGTCACCTCAAGTTGTAGGAGGTGTGTAAAAAGCACCGCTAAAGAATGTGTACTAGCTTTGTGGTGATTCTGGAAAACTATTTTAAAGAATATTTGATGGTTACGTATATTGCCCTTTTTAAAGAATGCTTATTTAAAGAATGCTTATTTAAAAACTTAAATATGTATAACTACAAACCTTGAGTGGAAGTGTTACCTGGCTACTTGTATTTGTGGATTTCATTGCTACAGCTCACCTTTACCCCTCTTGAGATAAGCCTGGCTGCTCAGTCACACTACCAACTTGTGTAGTACAGGCTTATACCAAAAGGTGGGTTACCCAATACCAAGAGAACAAGTGTTGTGTAGTCTCCCACAGGGTTACTACATCAATTCTTGCCTAACACCCAGTCTAAAATCAGCTATTTCTAAGTGGATCATAAACTGTATCACACTGCGTTACACTCTTGCCAAGAGATATCTACCCTTCACACCTAGGACACTACTCGGGACCCAGGGGGTACCATAGCATTCATTGCAAATGTTACTCGCGATTCCATTTGCAAAGCAGCAACCTGCAGTTCTGTACACCTTTACACAGCACTACTGCCTAGATGCACACTAGGTCTGATTATCGGGTGGGATAACATCTTTGCTACTGTTCCTTCACACATCCCCACAACCATCTCTGGGTACTGCTTGCTAGTCTATGCACAGCATGTGATTAAGCATCAGAAGACATGCATTACTCACCGTAATAGCATTTCTGATTTATCTGCTAAGATTCAGAAGCACCCACCCTGGAGTAGAAGGAACCTAGACCTCTTACACCTTCCCTCATCTGTACTTGCTCAGGCTGACTAAGGCTCGCTCGCGGCAGAAAAAAAAAAAAATCAGATGGACCTCGACGCGCGAGGGATTTTGGGTACACTACACGTCACGGATAGTGTTACAGTCACACCCATGTCGACGTCCCCTTTCGATCTTCGAAAAAAGATTGAAAGCCCCACGATTTCCATTAGATGTCGGACTATATGCATAGCATGTGAATCTAAGCAGATACAATCAGAAGGAACAAGTTACTTACCTGTAACTGTTGTTCTCCAGCATGGGTCTGGCATGGATTCACATGCTCATGAATATTCCCCGTCAGGCTGGGAATCCTCGGTAAAGAAAAAACCAGTATCAGTTTCGTTTCTGATCTGTCTTTCGTAGTAGTAACCAATCACTGGTCTCTGCGTCATACTGACCACAGCCAATGACTGCCCTCTACCTAAGCACCGCCTCTGGCAGCCATCTTCAGATTTGGAAGCACGTGAAGTGGCAGTATGACCAAGTGAAGAGCCGCAGAGGGGTAGGCGGGAGGGTTCGCATGTGAATCCATGCCAGACCCATGCTGGAGAACAACAGTTACAGGTAAGTAACTTGTTCCTTCTCCAGCATGGGGTCTGGCATGGATTCACATGCTCATGAATAAAGAATACATAGCAGTACACACATGCACAACCACGGGAGGTGGCAAAGGCTCAACATTAAGCATTGCATCAAACTCAACATTAAGCATCTTACCTCCCCACCAGGCTCACCTCAGGCGAACAGGTTGCGCAGCACTGCTTGGCCGACCCTGGACTCCTCCCTGGAATCCCGATCGACGCAGTAGAACTTCGTGAAGGTGTGCGTCGACCTCCACGTAGCAGCCCTGCATATGTCCAGCAGGGGCACACCAGAAAGGAACGCTGTGGTAGCTGCGATCGCTCTGGTGGAATGGGCTCTCAGACGGCCAGGCAGCGGTCGGTTTGCCAACCGATGACAGTACATGATACAGCCGGAGAGCCATCTGGAAATGGAAGCCTTCGAGAGAGCCTTCCCCTGATTGACAGGTCCAAAGTTCACAAAGAGTTGTGACGTCTTCCGAAAACACTTCGTGCGGTCCACGTAGAACTTCAGCGCTCTAGCCACATCCAGCGAGTGCAAAGTTCTCTCAGCCGGCGACGAAGGCGACGGGAAGAATACAGGCAACACCAAGGGTTCGTTGAGGTGGAAGTCCGACGGTACCTTGGGCATGAAGGAGGGGTGCGTCCCGAGCACTACCCTCGTGTCGTGAAAAGTCAAGTACGGGGCCTTGCAGGAAAGGGCCTGGATCTCGCCCACCCGTCGTGCGGAGGTGATGGCCACAAGAAACGCTGTTTTCCACGACAGAAACTGCAACAGGGCCGAGTGCAGAGGCTCGAACGGAGGTCCCATGAGCTTGGTCAGCACCACGTTGAGCTCCCACGCCGGGGCTGGAGCCTTCACCGGCGGGAACGATCTGAACAGTCCCTTCATGAACTCTTTCACCAGTCGATGAGACCACAAGGACGTCCGCCCCGTGGTTCTGGTGTATCGGGAGATCGCAGCAAGATGAATCTTGATGGACGCGTGTGCCAGTCCAGCTTTGGCCAGCGTCAGCAGGTACAGCAGTACTTGGGGAGCCGTAATCCGTAGAGGGTTAATCTTCTGTGCGTGGCACCAGACAGAGAACCTCTTCCATTTGTGTCCGTAGCATTTAAGAGTCGAGGACGCCCTGGCCTTTGCAAGAACCTCTCTGCAGTCGGCCGGTATGTCGTATCCTCCAAACTCTAGCGCTGCAGGAGCCAGGCCTGCAAGTTCAGCGATTTCGGGTCGTGGTGGAGGATGGCGCCTCCTTCCCTGGAGAGCAGATCCGCGTCCACCGGCAGCTTGATTGGCGGGGACGCTGACAAGTCCAGAAGGTCCGGGAACCATATCTGCCTCGGCCACGCAGGTGCGACGAGGATCATCCTGCACCGTGACCTCTTGAGCTGGTTGACGAGCCAGATTAGCAGTGGCAAAGGAGGGAACGCGTAGAGGAACAGGCCCTCCCAGGGGAACGAGAAAGCATCGCCCATGCTCCTCGCCTGGGGAAACCTGCTGGCGAACCTCCGGCACTTGGAGTTCGTCGCCGTCGCGAACAGGTCGATCTGGGGTGTGCCCCACCGTCGGAAGAGGCGATCCACTAGATCCTGCCGTAGTTCCCACTCGTGGCACGAATGCAGCTCCCTGCTGAGTGAGTCGGCGATGGTGTTTTTTATCCCTGCCAGATGAAACGGCACCAGAAACATCCCTTGGGCGACTGCCCAATGCCACAGGTCCTGCGCCTCCTTGGACAGTGCTGGGGACCTGGTTCCGCCCTGTTTCCTGATGTAAAACATGGTGGTGTTGTCAGTGAAGATCCTCACCACCTTGCCCTTGAGGGACGGAAGGAAGGACCTGAGGGCCCAAAACACTGCACGGAGCTCCAGGACGTTGATATGTAGGGACTTCTCCGTCGGGAGCCAGAGTCCCCTTGCGTGCAGATTTTCGGTGTGCGCTCCCCACCCTTCCAGGGAGGCATCCGTGGTCACTGTCTCCTGGTGGGCTGGGGTCTGGAAGTCCATGCCCGCCGTCAGATGCGCGCGGGTGCCCCACCACCGGATCGCTCGTCGGAAACTCTCGTCGAGTGTGATCCTTTCCTCGAAGCTGCCCGTCGTTTGGATCCAGCGCGCGTCCAGGAACTCCTGCAACGGGCGCATCCGGAGCCTGCACATGGGAATGAGGTAGATGCAGGAAGACATCATTCCGAGGAGGGACTTGATGGACCTCACCTTGGCCGCGTCGGCCACCAACATCCGCTGCACCTTGCCCAGGATGGTCCTGGTCCTCTCCTCCGACGGGGAGGCCAGAAGGGACACTGTGTTGAGCCTCGCTCCCAGAAACAGAGCGTCTTGCGCGGGCACCAGGTGGGATTTGGCGTAGTTCACGGAGAATCCCAGGTCCGTGAGAAGTTGGACGGTCCTTGCCGTGTGAACCACGGCGAGCTCCCTTGTCTTGGCTCGGATGAGCCAGTCGTCCAGGTAGGGGTAGACGTGGATCCCTTCGCGGCGCAGCTGAGCCGCCACCGGTGCGAGGCACTTGGTGAACACCCTGGGTGCCGACCGTAGACCGAAGGGGAGGGCTTTGAACTGGTAATGACGCCCTTGGACCACAAACCTGAGGAATTTTCGGTGCCCCTTCAAGATGGGAATATGGAAGTAGGCATCCTCCAAATCCAACGACGACAGGAAGTCTCCTTCCTCCAGCTGACCCAGGACGTGCTGGAGGGTGACCATCCGGAACTTTTGCGCCTTGATGAACTTGTTCAGACGTCGCAGGTCCAGGATGGGGCGCCATCCCCCCCGTCTTCTTCTTCACGAGGAAGTATCTCGAGTAGACTCCGGAGCCCCGAAGCCTCTTTGGGACGAGTTCGATGGCGCCCTTCTTGAGCATCGCCTTCACCTCCTGGAGAAGTTGAGGGATGTGAAGTTCTTTCCTGGCCACGGAGGGGAAGCGGACACTTTCTTTGAAACTCGAGCGCGTGGCCCCGGGCCAAGGCGTCCAGCACCCAACGGTCGGTGGAGATGGACTCCCACACGCTGACGAAGCTCGCCAGCCGGCCTCCCACCGGGGTGCTTCGGTGGGGGCCCGACCCCCCGGCCGGTTCAATCCTGCTTTGACGAGGCTTTAGCGCCTTGTCCTTGGCGACGACGGCGGGGTCCGCCAGACTTGCCTCGTCCTCTGTAGGCCTCCTGAGACGACGAGCGGGCTGCTTGACGGTAGGAGGAGAAACCGCCGCCGGAACCTTTGGAGGCGCCCTTGCCTCCGCTGCTCCGAAAGGGCGTCCGTCGTTGTTGCAGAACTCCAAGGGCCCGGGCCGTCTCGGTGTCCGCTTTAATGGCCTGAAGGGAATCGTCCACTGTTTTCCCAAACAGGTTGTTCCCATCGAAGGGCATGTCCAGGACTCTGGTCTGAACGTCTTGACGGAAGTCCGTAGCCTTGAGCCATCCACGCCGCCTAAGGCAAACGCCGTTGCCCAACTGGCGGAACCCAGTGTCGGCGATGTCCGTCGCAACGGTAATGGCGTGGT
This sequence comes from Ambystoma mexicanum, assembly GCF_040938575.1. NCBI lineage: Eukaryota > Metazoa > Chordata > Amphibia > Caudata > Ambystomatidae > Ambystoma > Ambystoma mexicanum. Next base: position 992,682,568 of record NC_090921.1, read on the forward strand.
CCGAAGCCACCTCACCTTCCTGCAGGATCTCCAGGGCCTCTGCCCTCTTGTCGTCCGGCAAGAAGTCCAGCAGGGGAGCCAGTTTGTACCAGAGCTCCCTGTCGTATCGGGCCACGATAGCCAAGGCGTTGGCAGCTTTAATCGTCGTCGCTGCAGACGAGATGACTCTGCGTCCCATAGCGTCCAATTTCTTTCCCTCGCCGTCCAGTGGGGAAGTCGATGTGGAGGCCGCACCCCCCCCGCTTTTTTCCTGGCCGCCGCGGAGACGACGGAGTCCGGGGTAGGCTGCGCCCGGAGGCACAGGGGGGCCGGGTCCGGGACCCGGTACTTTTTCTCATACCGGTCTCTTCTAGCTGGCGTCGTGGAAGGGTTCTTGAGGAGGGTGAGGCCCTCATCCCAAATGTCGTCCAATAGAGGCACCGCGAGGACCGTCTTCCTCTTGGCCTCGCGCCGCTGATAAAGGAAACCTTCCTCCTTCTCCTCAGGGCAGAGTTGGAAAAGCTCGGATGCCCTGGCGATCATAGAGTGGAACGATCCAATCTCGTCGGGCGGAGAAGCCCTGGTGGGATGCGACGACGGTACATCCTCGTCATAAACCTAGTCGTCCGTACCCGTCGCTGCCGTGTCAGTCCCCGTATCATCCCCTCGGGTGGACGGGGAGGAGGGCTGGAAGGGGCGTGACGGCTGAAAAGGAGGTGGAGGGTGGATCCTTCTTTTCTTGGCAGGGGGAACACCAGAAGGTCCCGGTTCTGGGTCCCCCGACGGGAGAGGTTCCGTCGGCAACGGTAGTCTCGTCCTTATCTCAGAGCATAAGGACTGTATAGCCAACAAAATGGCCGCCGAGTTGTCTCGCGGCGCTGGCAGAGGGGAATCCGACAGGCGATCAGGGGCCCCGTCGGTACCCTCGACGATGTCGTCCCCTGCGTCGGGATCCATCCCGACGGGCCGGTCTTCTTCCACGCCGAGGCCGTGGCTTAAGACCTCGACCAGCTCCTCCTCCGAGGTTGAGGCCGAATCTACGACGACGCCCTGCCCCCCCTTTTTCTTCCCCACGGGGGATTTCACGGGGGTCCTATCGATGGGCACAAAAGAGGACTCCCTCCGAGGTGGCAGGGAGACTCTGAGCCCCGAGGTCGCCACCACTGGTGTAGCCTCCACAGGCTGAGCCAGGGCCGCCGTGACAGTTTCGATAGAGGGCTTGGCCGGATGGATTAAGGCCTTCACCACCTTAGGTGCGCTCACCGCCTTATCCTTGAGGGGGGGGGGGGGCACTGCCTCGCTCCCCCTCCGCCTTCGAGCTCGACCGGGGCCTCTCCAGGAGCTTCACCGGGTGCTCGGCCTTCCTCTTACCCGACCCAGAGCGTTGGCTCGTGGTTGATGGTGCCGGGGAGGGTGCGCCCTGCCTGGTGCCCGTAGAGCCCGACCGTTCGGCGCTCCCGGTGCCAGCGGACTCGCGGTGCTTGGCCTTATGTTGGACCCCCGTCGCCGGGGCATCCTCAAAGGTCTTAGAAGACCGCTCGGATTTCTTCCTCTTCTTCTCGCCGGACGGGCTCTTCCCTTCCAGCCAGTTGGCGAGACGTTGATGGCGGTCCTTCATGGTCCGCTCCGACATGTTGCCGCAAAACGCACAGTCCTTCTCCACGTGCGTCTTCTCCTCATGTAGGCAGTAAAGACAAAAAGAGTGTTCGTCCTCCTTGAAGACGTTCTGCAGCTGGCATCCAGGGCAGACCCTGAACAGCTTTCCGGGCGTAGAGCTTCCCTTCTCCTGGGCCATGACCGGGCCTGAGAAACTTCTGGAGTCCTCCAAAAGCGTAGCTCGACGAAATATTCACCCTTGAGGGGCGCAGACGAATCCGAAACGGGTCCCCGTTGATCGGATGGAGAGTCGGTGGAGCCTGAGGCTCTTTTGACCGAAAAAACGAAGTTTTTGAGAAAAAACGTGAAAAAAATAGCACTAACGCTCGAGAGCAATAGCACGAGGATCCCAACACATGAACGTGTGGTAAAAATCTGAAGATGGCTGCCAGAGGCGGTGCTTAGGTAGAGGGCAGTCATTGGCTGTGGTCAGTATGACGCAGAGACCAGTGATTGGTTACTACTACGAAAGACAGATCAGAAACGAAACTGATACTGGTTTTTTCTTTACCGAGGATTCCCAGCCTGACGACGGGGAATATTCATGAGCATGTGAATCCATGCCAGACCCCATGCTGGAGAAGAACAAGTTACTTTCTTACCTGGTAACGTTCTTTCGATGGGATGGTCCAACGACGTATTCCATATCTACGACAGGTAAAGTCCGCAGCACAGCTGTGGACATTACCTGTCAGATATGGAATACGTCGGAGGACCCAATCCCCTTGAAATGGTATTACGGTGCATGTCATTTTAACTGACACTAAATTGAAGCAGGTATCTGTGTTTGATCATCTTTGTGTGACTAGATACAAAGCTCTCTTCCTAAATACGCTCATCCTAGAGCCCTCCACTTGGCCACCTCCAACTCTCTGCGTGTGAGCCGCTTTTCCTAACAGATTTGGGGGGTATTTCCATATCCTCGGGGGGTGCGTCTCTCTGGAACTACCTCCCTGCCTCTCCATCCTGAGCCAGACCTCCTTAAGATCCGGAAACTCCTCAAGACAATCCTGTTCTCTTCTGCTTTCTCTGTTAACCTCCTTTCTCTTCCCAACCTGCACAGTTCGCTGAACGGTCGCCTGGTGCACCTCCAGAGCCTCACAGGACCCATCCCCCTCCAGTCCTGCACTTGCCTCCGGGCCCTTGCACTCGCTTGGCAATACTGCACTCGGAATTCGCTCCACGAGAGGGGCATCCACTCTGCACTTAACCCAGGCCCCTGATGGACACTTCTCTGCTTGGTATTAAGTAACCCACCTTTCGGTATAGGTGGGTACTACACAAGTTGGTAGTGTGACTGACCAGTCAGGCCCATCTCAAGAGGGGTAAATTTGAGCTGTACAAATGAAAACCGTAAATACAAGTGCCTCTCTGAGTATGTCCATGTATCTTTGAGGGAGCTGCCCAAACTATGACCTCAGGAGCCAGGCTGCTAAATTGGGAGCGTTTGAGGGCATGGATGTAGTGTTTCCCTCTGGTCTTGAGACCGCATGTTGTACTGGCACGGCAGCTTCCTGGGAGGAGAGACTGATGTTGCCATGAGATGGGAGAACCAAGGCTGGTGGGCTCACATAGGGGGTCACCAAAATCTTTGCGACTGGTTCTTGGTGCATCTTGTGCACTATTCTGTTGAGCAGGGGGATCAGGGGGAAAAGCGCAGACACATTACCTTGACCATGTTATCCACAGACTGTTCCACTTGCAGCGGTTCGGAGGGTACCTGGAGACGAAATCTAGGCATTGGGTGTTCTCCAGAGTTGCGAATAAGTCAATCTCTGGGAAGCACCATTGGGCGAAGACGTGGAGTACAATGTCCTTCTGTAGCGGCCACTCGTGCTCTATCGGTGGGTGGGGGGGGGGGGGGGCGGGGTGCTGAGTTAGTCTGCCAGAAGATGGAGTCCCCTGGAACACGTTGTGAAAGGAGGAACATGTCTTTGAGAGCCCACTTCCATCTGTTCTGGGACATTATGGACAGCCCTGGAGAGTAAGTGCTCCCTTGTTTAATACATGGCTACAGTACTGTCCGTGAGGACAAACTGTTTTCCCCTGGAGGTGTGTCTGGAAGGCCTTCAGGGCCTTGAACACTGCAAGCAGTTCCAACAGATTGATGTGACTGGATGCTATCACTGGGGACCACACGCTGTGCGCCGTCTTTTGAAGGAGGCGAGACCCCCACCCTGCCAGAGATGAGTCTCTGGTGAGATTGGCTTCTACTGCGGGGGTGTTGAAGTTGTTCCCCTGCAGAAGATTATCCCTGGACCACCACTGCCGAGACTGAACAAGGGTCTGCAGAGACAACTGTTAGGCAGAATCCTGTGCAGTGCCCTTAGGGACCACTACACACAATTAAGACTACAAGTGGTAATACAATTTCACCTTTGGTACAAGCCTGTACTACACAGTTATAGTGGTAGCAGTAGCAGAGCAGCCAGACATCTCAAGAGCAAATGAGCAGTAGTAGAGGTTACACAAAGGACTACAATTACTGTGACTCAAGCAAACACTGACTCAAGGTTTTTGGTTAAAAAGTAAAAGTACATTCATTTTAAACCATCTGTTCACAAAACACTTCAATTAAATTAAAACCACACTTCAAATACACTACACAACCAATTCACTTTGTGCTGAACAATTCCAGGTAAGTACCTTTGGTTTTGACAGACCGGTGTTATGAACAAAATACGTTACCGGGGGTACATATGCAAACATTTTTTGACAGTAATGACAATTTGGTCTTACTAAAGATAAGCGTACCCACAGGAAGAGATGTTACCGGGTTAAAACACACTTAGCACATGAATCAACACAAGAGAGTTGGGGATAAAAATCATAGGCAATACTTTTGTCAAGGCAGATAGAATCGGAGGACACTTTCCTACAAGTGAATAAAAGTCAATAGGCCTGTGCCAGTGTCAAGTGGAACAGGGTTCCTGTTGCTGAAGATCACATGGTTAGTACAGTTCTCAATTCGAGATTGCCAGGAGTACTTAGATCGTGTCAACAAGAGGAAGCAAAAGTTATAAGGAAGGAAGACAAGGGCAAGCCTTGGGTGAGGAAAAAGGGTTCACCCCAATTCCTCGAAGCTGGACACAGTACCTTATTCAAAGTGAAGAGCTGGTGCCATGGCAGTTGTTCCTGGTAGTTCCTGCAGACTCACAGTTCCTGGAGCTTCAGTCGTGGAGACAAGAAGGACGACATCTGGAGCAATCTGCACTGCCCAGGGATGAAGCCAGCAGCAGCAACCGCAGCAGAGAATAAAAGGTGTGCGCGCCTTTAAAACAGGAGAGGCTCTTCAGATGGCTTTCCGGACCACTACAGCAGAATGCAGCGATTTCGACCAAGAAGAGGATCCTCTGAGTGTGGAAGGTGAGCTGATTGATCCTACCAGGCTCAAGGGAAGACGACTCTGGAATGGATCTTCTCTTGTCGTTGAAGGGTAGAGAGCTCAGGACTGCAACAGGGCTTCACCGGTAGTTGCAGCAGATGTCTTCTCTCGTCCTTGCAGTTCCAGTGGCGACTCTGACTTCCAGCCCAAGAGTCCTGCCTTTTATGTGAAAATCCCCCATTCACACAGCCTGTGTGTCAATCACAGCAGGGGGGTTGTCCGGCCCGGACAACCCCTCCAGCCAATAGATGCAAAATGCGACTTGGGTTTCCAAGGAGACCCTGTGCAGGGAGTGACTACACCTCTCCCTCACATTCAGCCCACCTAGACACCCAGGCGCCAAAATGAGGGCTTCTTCAGAGAAGCCTGCCAAAAGACGGTGAACAAAGGCGGCAAAACTGGTTTGCTGCGCAAATTAAAACACAAGAATTAATTTAACAAAAAGAAATAACGAATAAACCCGACCGGAGCCAAAAGAAAGAGTATTTGGTCAAGCGGGTTTATGTTTGAGGCCAATACAATAACCTGGAACAGTACCATGTTTATATAGTATAATTGCGGTAGAAAAGTTAGGGTAGATACCACTGCCACCAGCCAATTCTAAATGGTAAAAGAGCAAAACAAAGCTCAGAGAGGCACAGAGAAAAAGGGATAAGAATTAACCCTTTCCAGTACTCCATGTAAGATCGGGTGTACTGGTCTGTAGTTTTAAATGACTACATAAAGTAAAAGGCAACTTTACCTGTTTCTGGGGGACAGTAGTACGCAGCAGAAAAATGGAGTCAGTGGGAAGTCTCAAAGACCACCCTGTGTCACTGGACTGAAGGTGCTGTGCACCACAAAAAGTGGGGCTCATGGAGTGGTGTACTCGAGAGCCCAAGATCACACAAACATTAAAAATACACATGGAAAAACACATGTAAGAGTGGGAAAAAGGCTCACACTCTTACCGAGTGGAAAAATAAACTCTTTCTAACTCTTTATATAGCGCAATATAAACAAGGGACACCTAAGCCTCAGAAATAAAGTGGGAGACAAGATTCTTCACAATTACTACTGAGTGAATATTAAACAGAGTGAATGACAATGCATTACTTACCGTAAAAGCATTTCTGATGGTTGTATCTGCTTAGATTCACATGCTGTGCATAGGTCCGACATCCAGTGGTCACTGCAGAGTATTGCATTTTGTTTTTCGTAGTCGAAAAGGGGACGTCGACAAGGCGTGTCTGTAACACTATCCCTATAGTGACGTGCGTTGTACCCATAATCCCTCACATGTCGAGGTCCCTCTGTTTGTATTTTTCTGCCCTGAGGGAGCCTTCTAGACGTGAGTGAGTACAGAAAAGAGATATAGAAAAGGATGTCTATGTTCCTTCCATCCGAGCGGGGAGGAAGGGCGGGCGCATGTGAATCTAAGCAGATACAACCATCAGAAATGCTTTTACGGTAAGTAATGCATTGTTTTCTGATGTTTGTTAATCTGCTTAGAATCACATGTTGTGCATAGACTAGCGAGCAGTACCCGGAGTTGGAGGTGGGTTGTGAGAAGGAACAGTAGAGAAAAGATGTCTTAATACTGCTTGTCCCACCTGGGAATCAGATCTAGAGTGGGCATCTAGACAGTAGTGTTTTGTAAAGGGGTGTACAGAACTCCAGGTTGCCGCTTTGCAGATGGACTGAAGGGGAACATTTGCAATGAATGCTATGGATACCCCAGTGCCTCGAGTAGAGTGTGCTCTTGGCTTGAAGGGTAGTTCTCTCTTAGCAAGAGTGTAACAGAGTGATGCATTGTACAATCCATCTAGATATAGTGGATTTTGAAACTGCATCTCCTTCTCTTCCTGCTGCCACTGAGACAAAGAACTGATTAGTCTTTCTCAGTGGACTAGTTCTTTCCATGTAAAACATGACAGCTCTGCGCACATCAAGTGTATGCAGGCTTTTTTCTCCTAGATTTGAAGGATTTTGAAAGAACGTTGGTAGTTCTATAGACTGGTTGACATGGAATTTGGAGATGAATTTCGGTGCGAACCTTGGGTGTGTGCGTAGAACCACTTTATCCTTGTGAACTGTTACAAAAGGGTCTAAAACCGAAAGGGCCTGTAGTTCACTTACTCTCCTAGTGGAGGTAATAGCTATTGGGAAAGCAGTCTTAAGAGTGAGATCTTTAAGAGTTGCCTTGTGCATGGGTTCAAAGGGTGATACCATGAGCCTGGTGAGTACTACATTTAGATCCCAGCCGGGAGCTGGGTTTGCTATTGGAGGGTGTATTCTCTTTACCCCTTCCATGAAGGCTTTGATTACTGGGATCTTCCACCACGATACTTTGAGTTGTGAAGTGGTGTAAGCAGAAAGCGCTGCCAGGTGTACTTTAGTAGAATTGAATACTAGACCCGAGTCCAGTAAATGGGTCAGGTACAGAATAATTTGTGTGGGAGAGCAGTCAACGGGGTTGATACTCTTCCCTCTACACCAGATGACAAATCTTTTCCATTTGCTAGAATAGCAGTGACCAGTGTTAGGCTTTCTGGCCTCTCTGAAGATGTCCATGCACCTCTGTGGAAGTTGTAAATGTCCAAATTCTATGACCTCAGGAGCCAGGCTGCTAAGTTCATGGTCTGAGGGCATGGGTGCAGTGTCCTGCCCCTGTCTTGTGACAGCATGTTGTACGGGCAGGGCAGTTTCACTGGAGGAGATAGAGACATCTCCAACAAGTGAGCGAACCATGGCTGTCGGGCCCACATAGGGGCCACCAGTATCATGGTAACTTGTTCCTGGTGCATCTTGTGCACTATCTTGTTGAGAAGGGGAGTCGGGGGGGGGAAAGCGTAAAAAAATTTCCCTGAACATGGAATCGATAGACCGTTCCCCTTGGACTGGTTCTGGGGGTACCTGGAGGCGTAATCTTGGCATTGAGAGTTTTCCAGAGTTGCGAACAGGTCTATTTCTGGGAAACCCCACTGTGTGAAGACGTCGAAGACGATGTCTTCTTGTAACCGCCATTTGTACTCTACGGGCAGGGGGAAGTCTCTGCTGAGTTCATCTGCTAGCAGATTGATTTCCCCTGGTACATGTTGTGATAGTAGGAACATGTGTTTGAGAGCCCTCTTCCAGATGTTCTGGGACAGCTTGGACAATCCTGGAGAGTGAGTGCCCCCTTGCTTGTTGAGGTAGTACATGGCTGTGGTGCTGTCTGTGAGGACCATCACTGTCTTTCCTTGTAGGTGTTCCTGAAAAGCTTTCAGTGCTTTGAACACAGCTAGTAGTTCCAGCAGGTTTATATGCTTGGATGCTAAGCTCGGAGTCCACTCTCCGTGAGCAGTGTGATGGGATAGGTGAGCCCCCCCATCCTGTAAGGGATGAGTCTGTGGTTAGAGTGGCTTCCACTGCGGGTGTGGCAAAAGTTTTCCCTAATAACAGGTTTTCTTTTGTCCACCACCGGAGCGAGAGAACCAAGGCCTGCGAGACCACCACTAGATCGTCCCATTGTCCGCTGGCCTGACACCACTGGCTGTTGAGCCACTCTTGCATTGGGCGCAGGCGCGCGTGAGGTACCAAATAAATACATGACGCCATCATTCCTAGCAAGCGCATTGCTTTGCGTACCGTCACCTCTCGACCTGCCACATAATGGGGGATCTGAAACAGCATGTTTTGGACCCTCTCGTTGGAGGGGAAGACGAGGCCGTCCTTTGTTCGAATTAGAGCCCCTAGGAATTGTTTGATTTTGCTGGGGTCTAAGCTGGACTTCTTTTCGTTGATGGAGAAGCCCAGTTGGAACATAAGGTCTACAGTCTTTTGGGTATTGGAGAAGCATGTTTCGTAAGAATCCCCTGTTATGAGCCAGTCGTCGAGGTAAGGGTATACCGGGATGGATAACCTGCGCAGGTGGGCCGCTGCCACTGCCAGTACTTTTGTGAATACCCTTGGTGCAGATGCTATCCCGAAGGGTAATACTCTGAACTGGTAGTGTTTGTTCTCTATCTTGAACCCGAGGTATTTTCTGTGCGCTGGCAACATTAAAATAAGAAAGTATGCATCTTTCATGTCCAGTGTTGTCATGTAATCCCACTGCGATAACAGTGGGATTACTTCCTGCAAAGTCACCATATGAAACTTTGGGGTTTGAAAAACTTGTTTGCTGGGCGCAGATCTAATACAGGGCGCATGGTTAAGTCCTTTTTGGGGACAAGGAAGTACACTGAATAAATACCTTCTGTTACCTGTGATAGGGGGACAACCTCTATAGCTTCTTTTTTCAGTAGCTCTTCTACTTCTTGTAGAGGAATGGTGAGGTGTTCCGGTGTCATGCGTCGGTTCCGTGGGGGTCTGTACTTCGGGGAACCGTTGAATTCGATGCAGTATCCGTGGGCTATGGTGGATAATACCCAGTGGTCTGACGATATTCCCTCCCATGCTGAAAGGAACGATGTTAGCCGGCCCCCGACCGGTGATGCATGGGAGGGGACCCGAATCTTCGGGTCATTTGTTGGTATTGGGCGTGGAACCTTTGGGGCTGGAGCCGCGACCTCTTCCCCTGCCACGGCGTTGGCCTCTTTGACTGAACTGGGTGTTGTTACCCTGGTTAGAGGGCCAGTTGGTAGCAGAGTAAAATTGCTGTTGGTTTTGCTGCTGGCGTTGGCCACGAAAGGAGCGTCTATTGCCATAGCTGCGTCTGTTAGGGGGCCTAGAAATTTGGTCAAGAGTTTTGATGGTATCAAACTCTTTCTTCGCATGTTCTAGGGCCTCATCAACTGCTTTCCCAAACAGATGTGTTTCTTCTATGGGCTTATTTATCAGGGAAGCATGGGTTTCCGGCTTAAATCCCGAATTGCGCAGCCAGACATGGCGTTTGAGAAGTGTTCCCTGAACCAGGGAACGGCCAGCCGTCTCTGCGGCATCTAAGGAGTTCTTTACGATGCCCTGGTTTACAAGAGTTCCCTCTGAGATTGTAGCTAACGGGCGTGAACGCAGGGGTTCTGGTGCGTCCACTGCTTCGCTGCGCAGCTTGCTCCACTGTGCATCTCCGTAGCTAGCTAGTAGAGAAGTGTTATTTGCAATCCTAGCTGAAAAGGCGGCGGACGTCGTGATTCTCTTCCCAAGTGCGTAGAGCTTTTTGCCCTCTTTGTCAGGTGGTGCCTCACTAGTGGATAGTGGTACCCCTGCTCTTTTCCTTGTATTAGTAACTACGAGGGAGTCCGGAATAGAATGGCCTCTGATGTACAACGGGTCAGAGGGCGAAGGGCTGAAGAGCTTTTCTATCCGAGGGTTGACCCCTCGGACTAAAGCAGGATTGGAAAGGGAAGGAGTTATTCTTCTCTTTATAGAAGCCAGGAGCGGAATAGACTGACTAACAGGGGCTTTTTCTGTAATAACTTTCTCTACAAAGTCTATGTCAGGAAGAGTCTCCCATGTGTCTATTTCAAAATGTGCTGCTGCCTTGCGCAATAGTGCATTAAGTGAAGGTTGGTCATCTATGGGAGAGGTGTTTCCAATAGGTGAATCCTTGGGAGGAGAAGGGTGAAAGACATCAGGGTCTGAGTGCACTGATGGGGATTGCCAAGGCTGCGAGGTAGCTGTATCTTCTTCGAAAGCTCCTGCACTAGTGTAAGGATCTTCTTCAAACCCCTCTTCCTCATGTTCTTCCTCTCCACCCAAACACTCATCTTCCTGGAGGTATTGCTCCTCTTCCGTGAGGTCATATACATCTGTAGAAGGGGGAACAGCCTAGGAATTTTGACCCTAGGGTCATCCTGGGGCCATTCTCTTAGTCTTTTGGGTGTGGTTGGCTTTTGGTTTCCCAAAAACCTTTCCATTTTCTCCATACAAGAATGGAGTCTTTCAACGGTCTCATGGGGGACCCCTGAATAGTCTAGAGGGGGGAAATCAGTGTTTTCACCTTCAAAACGCTTAGAACGCTCCTACAACGTCGATGAAAGGTTTCCGTCGCCATCTGAAAAGCCCTCCGGTAGTTCCGAAGTGCCCTTAGATGAAAGGGGCAGTTCCTGGCTACGCTTATGCTTTTTCGGCGTCTATACAGCTTTTTGTACGGTATTCGACGTTTGTTTCGTCGGCCGCTTACCTGTGTCTTCGGAAACAATTCTCGCCAGGCTCTCGACAACGAGTTTGTCAGTAGAGGACTCTGGTGTCGACGTTGCCTGCGTTACGCGCTGTTCCTCGACGGCCGCTCTATGGAGCGTTACGTCGGATGATTTTGGGGTAGCGCCCGTGTTTGATGAAAGCCCAATCGCTGGTCGCGACTGCGTTTGCGGGTGGGGCTTGAGACCCTTACGGTCCGAGGTAGACGCCGGAGTGCCCTGCGTCCCCTTCTCGGCTGATGGATCCTTCGTCTTCGACGAAGAGCCGTGGGTTGTGTGCTTAGGCCTATGGGGTCTGTGTGCGTCCCTGTCGCCGGGGTGTTCATCCCCATAAGCAGGGCGTGAGCCGAGCCCGTCGGGGCGGGGGACGGACGTCGAGGAGCGCGAGCGCTCCTTCTGGGGGTTAATGACTTCCGTAACGGACGTCGAGTTATCACCCTCCTCGTCACTTTCTGTAACAGCGGCGGCGGGTGAAGAAACTGACTTCGACATAGCGTAGTCCGCCCACCTCTTAACTTTGCGTTAAGAGTTCTTGGTTTCAAGAGCTTACAGGCCGCACAGCTGTCCTCCTTATGATCGAGGGGCAAGCAACGATTACAGAGCTTGTGTTTGTCCTTCCAAGTGTATTTGCCCCTACAGCGTGGGCAAAACTTAAAAGGTGTCCTCTCGATAGCTGAGGCAATAATAACTGGTGATAACAACCCCAAGGGAAAGATAGGGGAGAAAGAAAGACATTCTCAAAGAGAAGATAAAAGTTCGAACCCCCACTCTCCCTACTGTATGTTGGCCGGCGAGGCCAGGCCATGTGTTCGGCAGCGCCGAAGGATCTCCTCCGTCTCTTCCCCTCCGTCGAAAACTTGCTCGGCGGAGAAACAGCTTCACAGCTAACGTCGAGGGGAGGGATCTTTAACAATATAATAAGTATAATTAAGGACCGAGGTCCGATAGTAAGTATTTGCAATGTCTCTCTAGGAGTTCCGCGTAAGGCGACCAGAAGCTGGGCGGAAAAAAACAATCTGAGGGACCTCGACGCGTGAGGGATTATGGGTACAACGCACGTCACTATAGGGATAGTGTTAGACACGCCTTGTCGACGTCCCCTTTTCGACTACGAAAAACAAAATGCAATACTCCGCAGTGACCACTGGATGTCAGACCTATGCACAGCATGTGATTCTAAGCAGATTAACAAACCTCAGAAATTGTATCTACAATTTGAGCAACGCCAACGGGAGAGCTGGGAGTGCACACCTAGGATCTGATTCTTCTTTTGCGGATATCATAACCCTGTGCCAAGGTCTCAAGGTGTGCCCCAAATATAGACATAAAAAAACAGAATTTGAACGAATAACTGGAGTAAATAGAGCAGTGCCCACCCTTCGCATATCAACTGCCAGTAGACATGCCGGCATGATACCGAAGAGGTGCTGGTACCACTGCCATGCTGAGGTCACCGCTCTGCTGGGAAAATGACCAGTGGCCCTCTTGATCGTTGTGATGTTGTCTTCCGAGGAAAAAACTCGGAGCTCGTGTCCCAGATGAGGCCCAGGAACACCAGACTGAGTTGACTGCAGCTGTGACTTCTAGAGATTGATGGAGAATCCAAATTTGTATAACGTATTCATTAGGGCAGAGGTGGTGTGATGGAGGCGTGATCTTGCCCCGACGAGACAGTCATCTAGGTAAGGATAGACCGTGACAATGGGTCCCGAGAAGGGCTGCCACTGCTTTCATATCTCTGGTAAAGACCGTGGGGGCTGAACTGAGGACAAAGGGTAGAACCTTGTATTGAAAATGGAAGCCCATGATGCTGAACCTCAGGAAGGACTGATGAGGCTACCAAATCAGGACGTGCAGGTATGCATCCTTCAGATGCAAGGAGCAAATCCAGTCTCCCTTGCACAGTAGTTCCCCAATAAGCGCTGGGGTAACCATCTTGAACTTTTGAAGAGGGAGGGAAAGGTTTGGGGTGGCACAGTCCAACAACTCTCAGGCCAGCCTGGTTCTTTGTGTATGGTGAAAATCCTGGAGTAGAAGCCCATACCCACTGGGACCTCTTCCACTGCCTGGCTCTCTACGAGCGATCGAATTTCTGCCAACAGAGTTGGTGTCCCGATCTGTGGGAGAAGAGGTGTGAGAAAGGAACAGGTAGGTGGTAACCAGTGGACACTACGGATAGGATCCAGGGTTCCACGAACCTTGTGCGCCAATGATGGTAATGTCATGCCTTTTTTGCCCTCTGAGGCTAAGCGGTGGGTTGCGGGGGCAAGGAGGTGGGGAGGACGACTGAAAAAAGCCCTCATTACCTGCCTTGCGGAGGTGCCGACTTGGAAATCCAAAATCCACACTCTTAATATTTCTAAATCAGTAAGTACCCTTTTGCGATGGCACACAGACGCTTCCTACATCCTCAGGTGACTTTAGTAACTAGGACACTGGATATTAAAATACCACTGTGTGCATTTAGAATCAGACTTAAGAGTTTGTCTGAGGAAAAAGGTTATTAGAACAGAACAAGAGAACACACAATACAAATATTCCGAGGCGGGTAAGTACTTTTGGTAACCACCCCAATGCAAAGTTAGTTCACCCCCTCCTGGGAGGAAGACGACAAATGTCAGAGGGCAGAAGAGTATTTCAGGGAGCCAGGCTAGGCCAGAGTCAATTGGGCAAAAGTCTAGGTGAGCTGAAGCACTTACTACAAGTAAAAGTCTTGCACAATGTTTTAGAAGTCTTTGTGGAAAAAATTTCAAAGCAAGCCACAAGCTGTTTAGACTTCGGAAGTAAAGAAGCTATCAACAACTCTACAAAGCAACCATAACAGGTCTCACCAACAGAGAACAAGTGCAGTTTCACAACAAGAGGTACGTTCCCTTAGACTGTACAGTACCTTTAGGTTGAAGAAAAAGTGCAGCTGATGACTCCAGTTCCTGTGCAGCTCTGCAGATCCTGGTGTTCCTGGTCCTCAGTCATGGGGACAAGAGGGAGGACGTCTGGGGACTCCTTCAATGGGACATCCACAGACCACAACCGTCAATCTTCAAACAAGTGGAATTTCGGTGATTCAGCTCCTTGCGTCTACCGCAAATCGCAACACTGTGGTTCCTGGCTGTCGAGATGGGCTTTCTTTGCATCTGTGGTCCAGCACTCATGAGGTGGCTCAGTAAGTCCTGCTTCCTGGGAGTCCAGAGGATCTTCCTGGAACTCTTGTCCAGCTTAAAAGCAATGCACCCGATCCGGTGTTCCCCTGCATGGCTATTCGGCAGTGGAATTTCAACCAGATCCGAGAGGATGTCCAGGTGGCTTACTTTGGAGTCGATTGGTCCCACCAACTCAAGGGGAGAAGTCGTCCTTGTCAGGGCTTCTCCGTCGATACGAATTTGGAGTTTTACCACAGCAGCAGGGCTTCACCGGGCAAACCAACGGTCCAGAAGTTACAGCAGGCGTCAAGTTCTTCGTATTCCTTCGTCCAGTGGTCGACTTTGCTTTCCAAGCCAAAAGGCCTCACCTTTTATGCAGGTTTCTCCCATTAGAGCATAGCTGTCAGTCACCCAGCAGGGTGGCTGTCCTTGCCAGACAGCCAGCCAGCCAGCCAGCCAATCACCCAAGAGTGCATTCCTGCCTCCTAGGAGAGGAAGCACAAGAAGTTTCAGGCACCTCCCTCGCTTCCTGCCCCCGCCAGACACCCTGGAGCCACAGGCGGGCTTCACTCGTGAATCCCGCCAAAGACAAAACGAACAAAGGGACCAAACCTGGTTTGGTGCGCAGAGTAAATCTCAAGAAGGACCTTTCCACAAAGAAATGGCTAAAAGAGAAGACCAGGGCCATTTTGACAAAAATGGCACCATTGGGTGCTTTACTGCAGCTGCAAACGCAACCTGCGGTAAATGCACACCACACTAGTTCAAAGTAAACCGCTGCCACCAGATATTCATCGAGGAAAGGGTAACAAAAATGTTACACGAGAAGCTAGACAAAGGGGATACTAAGTAACTCCTCCAGCACCATATTGTAACAGTGTGTGCTGGGTCTAGAAAGTTATAAATGTAAGTAAGGAACAAGTTACTTAACTGCTGTTCTCCAGCATGGGTCCACACGCTCATGAATATTCCCCTTCAGGCTGGGAATCCTCGGTGAAGAAAAAGTCAGTTTCACTTCCGATTTGTCTTTCTCCTAACAATGACACCCCTCTACCTAGGCACCTCCTCTGTCAGCAAACTTCAGATTTGGTAGCACGCAAAGTGGCAGTAGGACCAAGAAAAAAGCCGCCGAGGGGTGGGTGAGAGTTTTTGCATGTGATCCCAGACCCATGCTTGAAAACAACAGTTACAGGTAAGTAACGTATTCTTTCTCCAGCATGGGGTCTAGCATGGATTCACATGCTCATGAATACAAGAATGCATAGCAGTACACACATGCACAACCACGGTAGGTGGCATGGCTCAACATTAAACATTTCAACAACTCAATATTAAGCATCTCTTAACTCCAGACCAGGCTCACCTTCCAGCAAACAGGTTGCGCAGCAAAGCTTGGCCGACTCTGGACTCCTCCCTGGATACCTGTTGACGCAGTAGAATATCGTGAAGGTGTGCGTCAACCTCCACGTAGCAGCCCTGCATATGTCCAGCAGGGGCACACCAGACAGGAACGCCGTAGTTGCAGCAATCACTCTGGTCGAGTGGGCTCTCGGACGGCCAGGCAACAGTCGGTTTGCCAACCGGTGACAATGGGTGATGCAGCCGGAGCGCCACCTGGAAATGGAAGCCTTAGAGGGCCTTCATGGTTCACAGTACCAAAGTTCACAAAAAGTTGCAATGTCTTCCGAGAACTAATTGTGCGGTCCACGTAGAATTTCAGCGCTCTAGCCACATCCAGCGAGTGCAAAGTCCTCTCAGCCAGCAACGCAGGCATCGGGAAGAACAGATAACACCAAAGGCTCATTTAGATGAAAGTCCAATGGCACCTTGGACATGGAGCGGTGCGTCCGTAGCACCACCCTCGTCATGTTGAATGTCAAGTAAGGTGGTTTACAAGAGGGCCTGGATCCCTCCCACTGTTCATGCAGAGGTGATGGCCACAAGAAACACCGTTTCCACGACAAAAATGTCAGTGGCGCAGAATGCAGAGGCTCTAACGGATGACGCATGAGCCTAGTCAGCACCACATGGAGCTCCCACGCCGAGACCAGTAGCCTTCAACGGCGGAAACTAACAGAAAAGTCCTTTGATGAACTCTTTGACCAAGCAGCGGGACCATAACGACAACCGTCCCAGAGTTCTGGTGTAGCGGGAGATAGCTGCCAGATGGACCTTCGAGGCATGAGCCAGCCAGGCTTTGGCCAGGGACAGCTAATACGGCAGCACCTGCAGAGCCGTAATCCGTAGAGGGTCGATCTTCTTTGCACGGCACCAGACGGCGAACATCTTCCACTTATGTCCGTAGCATTTCAGTGCAGACGAAGCCCTGGCCTTGGCAAGCACCTCCTTCCAGTCCGGCGGGATATCAAGTTCAGCAACCCTGGGTCGTGGTGCAGGATCGCACCTCCTTCTCTGGCGAGATCTGCAGCCACTGAAAGCTTGACTGGAGGGGACGCTGACAAGTCCAGCAGGTCCGGGTACCTTATCTATCTCAGCGACAACAGTGCAACAAGGATCATCCTGCACTGGGACCGTCTGAATTGATTGACTAGTCGAAGAAGCAACAGCAACGGAGGGAACACATACAGGAAAAGGTCGTCCAAGGGGAATGAGAATGCGTCCCCCATGCTCCCTGGCTGGGGAAACCTGCTGGCGTACCTCCGGCACTTGGTGTTCATCGCCATCACAACCAGATCGATCTGGGGATTGGCCCATTGACGGAACAGAAGATCCATTTGTTCCTGCCGAAGCTCCCACTTGTGGCAAGAGCCCAGCTACCTGCTGAGGGAGTCGGCGATGGTGTTCTTCACTCTAGCAGATGAAACGGAACGAGGAACATCCCCCTTGGGCAATGGCCCAGTGCCATAGGTCCTGCACCTCTCTGGAGAGCACTGGGGATCTGGTCCCCCCCCTGCTTCCGGATGTAGAACATTGTGGTGGTGCCGTCTGAAGAACCATATCACCTTGCCCTTGAGGGACGGAAGGCAAGATTTGAGGGCCCAAAACACTGCCCGCAGCTCCAGTGTGTTCATATGCAATGACTTCTCATCTGGTAGTCACAGGCCTCTTGCGTGGAGACTTTCGGTGTGCGCGCCCCAACCTTCCAGGGAGCGGTCCGTCGTGACAGTCTCCTGATGAGGTGGTGCCTGGAAGGCCGCGACAGCCGACAAATGCGTGCGGACTCCCCACCACCGTATCGCTTGACGGAAACTCTTGTCGAGAGGGATCTTGTCCTCGGAGCATCCCGATACCTGAATCCAACGGGCATCGAGGAACTATTGCAATGGGCGCTTCCGCAGCCTGCACAGCCTAATGAGGTATATGCATGACGACATCATGCCGAGAAGGGAGTTGATGGACCTCACCCTTGTGATCTTCAGGGTCAACAGCCGTTGCACCTTGCTCAGGATGGCAGCAACCCTCTCCTCTGACGGAGATGCCAGGCATGACAGTGTTGAGCCGAGACCCCAGAAACACTGCGTCTTGCGATAGCACGAAGCAAGATTTTGCATAGTTCACCGAGAACCCCAGCTCAGTCAGTAGCTGGCCGGTCTTCGCTGTGTGTTCGATGGCGATCTCCCTCGATTTGGTTCGGATGAACCAGTCATCCAGATAAGGGTAAACTTGGATCCCTCGCAGACGCAGCCGCACCGCCACTGGCGCCAGGCACTTGGTGAAAAGCTGTAGCGCTGACGTCAATCCGAAGGGAAGGGCCTTGAACTGGTAATATTGCCCTTGAACCACAAAGCGTAGAAACTTGGTGTCCCCTTGTGAATGGGCATGTGAAAGTAGGCATCCGCAAAGTCCAGCGACAATAGAAAAAACCCTTCTTCCAGCTGTCCTAGCACATGCTGAAGGGTGATCATCCGAAACTTCTGGATCTGATGTACTTGTTCAGATGGCAGAGGTCTAGGATGGGCCTCCAACCGCCCGTCTTCTTGACGAGGAAGTACCGAGAGTACACTCCGGAGCCCCGGAGCCTCTTTGGAACAAGCACCATCGCACTCTTCTTCAGCATGGCCCGCATCTCCAACAGAAGCTGAGGGATGTGGCTTTCCTGCCTGGCCACTGGTGGTATGCAAGGACACTTTCGTTGGAATTCCAGGGTGTGTCTGTGGGCCAGGGTGTCCATCACCCAACAGTCGGTAGAGATGGACTTCCACACGCTGACTAAGTTCGTCAGCTGGCCTCCCACCTGGATGCGCAGGTGGAGGCCCAACGTCACAGCCAAATCAATCTTGCTTCGCTGTGGAGGCACCACCTTGGGGACCTTCACGACGGCGACCTCCTCCAGTCTTGCTGCGGCATCTGTAGGCCCCCCCTGGTCGAAGAGCGGGACGGTTGACGGTAGGATGAAGAACTTCCACCGAAGCCTTTGGAGGAACCTTGGGGTTAACCCTTTGCATTCCGAAAGGACGGCTGTCGCTGCTGAAGCATGCCCAGGGCTCGAGCCGTCTGTGTCCGCCTTGATGGCCTGAAGGGACTTGTCCACGGTTTTTGCCTAACAATTGTCCACCGAAGGGCATGTCCAATACCCTCGACTGCATATCCTGGAGAAAGTTAGTAGCCCTTAACCAACCTCACAGACTAAGGCAAACACTGTTGCCCATTTGGCAGAACTCCGTTGGCCACTGTGATAGCATGGTCCGATGCCACCCCACCCTCCTGCAGGATCTCCATGGTTTCTGCTCTTGTCATCTGGAAGGAGGCTGCGATTTTAAACCAGATCTCCCCGTCATAGCTCGCCACGATGGCGAGGGCGCTGGCCGCCTTGATGGTCATCAACCCATAGCATCCAACTCCTACCCCTCGCTGTCCGGGGTGGGTGCGGGGGTCAGCGAGTGGATTGGATATTGTTGACGTGGCAGAGCCAGAAAATTTCTTCCTCGCTGCCGAGACTACTGAATCCAGGGATGGCTGGTACCTCAAACACTTCGGTGCAGAGTCCGGCACCCTGTACTTCTTTTCGTAGCGGTGCCTCTTCGCCGGGGCCAAGGACGGGTTCTTCATAAAGGACAGCCCCTCCTCCCAAATGTTGACCAACAGAGGGATCGACAGCACGGTTTTCCTCTTTGCCTCGCAGCTGGGGGCAGTATGACCCAGAAACCAGTGATTGGTTGCTAGGAGAAAGACAGTTCAGAAGTGAAAAACTGTTTTCTTTTTCTTTAGAGGATTCCCAGCCTGACAGGGAATATTCATGAGCATGTGAATCCATGCCAGACCCCATGCTGGAGAAAGTCTATTTCATTTCACTGCTCTTGGAAACAGTAGTTTTACCCAAGAGAAGGTATTTAAACCTTAGGGAAATCTGAAAGACTTCCCTGTGCCACTGCACTGAAGGTGCAGTGTAACAAGGTAAAAAGATGGTGCCTATGGAGTTTGTCAGACTCCACAACCAAAAGAGACAGGAGTTCAAATACACATTAAAAAACATGAGGGGGAAAAAAGGGTCTCACTCTCTCCGGGCAAAAAATGTAAGTCCTAGAGTCCAGCAAAAGAGCTGGGGGTCTCCAAGGTAGAGAGGAATTAGCACATTTCTGATAATTCTCCCTAACATGCCCTTCGCAGGCTGGACACCTGCTAAAGCCCAAAGACGTCGCCATGCATCGGGGAGGGGTGTGGCGCCAGAGGACAGAGTACCTGATAACCAACAAAAGACAGTATCCGGGCAAGAGCGCATGTTATTACAACGCTGAAGCCAAACCCAGGAACGCTGGTGAAAGCAGTCCGCTCCCATCGACGTGGAAAAGAGGACTGCGGAGTGGTGCCGGGGGGCGGAGTCAAGGGAGCGCATGCTCCCAGGGCCACGCCTCTGCGCGCCTGTAAATTTAAAGAGGAAGAAGATTGTCCAGTATTGAGGGAAGGGGACAGGACGTGGCAGCATGGTCAGTGGTAGAAGTTGTTTCTTCACATAAGGAGTAGATTACCAGAAAAGTTATGTTGACACCTCAATGATGCATCAAAAAAGTACAGTTTTTTTTTAGCTTACTCTGCTGAAATGTAGGCTGGTTGAGTCCAGATGTGCTCAGTTTCCTCTGTCCAAAAGGATCACTGTTGACAGCAGGTAGTCCAAGGCCACCGGTTCCCATTCCAGACAAACTTCCCGTTCCAAGTCCTCCTGCAAGGAAGGCACATTATTTAGACAAGAGCAGCAATGCAGCATTCATTAACAAGATGTTCTAGTCCTGCCATATGGGCCAAAAGAAATTAATTTACTGCAGGTCAGAAATACTCAATCTTATGGGAGTAGTTTCTTACCTGTAACTCCATTTCTCCAGCATTTCCTAGGGAGAAACTTGACACTTTGTCCCATCGACGCTGTGGGTGCTTTTGATCCCCACCAATAGGATGTCTAGTGTATAGCTCCGCCCCAGCAGCTTCTCAGATTTTAACCACTCCAGCTGGTGGATATCCCCCTGTATGGGAGGTTTGTCTGGAAGGGGAAGTATGGAGGGTGCATTTGAATCCATGAAAGATACCAACGCTGGAGAAATGGAGTTACATGTAAGAAACTACTCCCTTCTCCACCACTGGATCTTTCATGTATTCACATGCTGTGAATAGATTTTATAGCAGTATACATTTTAGGAGCAGATAAAACCAGGGAAATCCAGATTAGAGACTTTTACATTTTTCTGCATGCACTAATGCAAGAAGTACACATACGTAAGTACAAGAAAAAACCTGGGAAGCTGCAGGGCTCAACTTGCTGGAACAGCCATTGAAGGATTGCCCATCCCATCTATATATACATCTTCAGCCTGCTGCTGTTATAAACAGTATAAATGTGTGAGACACTGTCCATGTTGCCATCTGGCAAATGTCTGATGGGCACTCCAGACAATAAAGTAGCAGAGGTGGCTGTGGCCCTTCTATAATGCGCTCTAGCCGCAGTTTGCAGAGGACTGTTGCGCTTGGTTAGGTATAAGGAAATAACTGGGGATATCCACCTTGCAATGCCTTTGTTTAAATGGCTTTTCCCTTGTTTGATGGGCAAAACGCAAAAAGAGATGTTTATCTAAATGATTTTGTCCAGTCCTGGTGTTTTGATACAAAGTAGGCCGAGTTATGGTTGCATTCTTAAGAAATTCCGATGGCACTTTTGGGATGAAGTGAGGATTGGCGGAAAGTGTTACCTTGTCCCTCTCGAATCGGAGATACAGAGGATCCACCAATAAAGCTTGGAGTTCCGAAACTCATCTAGAGGATGTAATTGCTATTAAGAATGCCCCTTTCCAGGACACAAATTTGGTATGTGCCGTAGATAGAGGTTCGAAAAGAGGTTTTCATGAGATCGGCAAGGATGAGATTCAGGTTCCATACCGGTGGAATCCTTTTCTTTGGAGGAAAGATACGAAAAAGACCTTTTAGGAAGTGTTGGAGTAGCCCATCACTGTAGAGAGGAGGCAATCCTCTTTCTTGTAAATCTAGAGATGGACGCCAAGTGCACCTTCATAGAGGAGATCGCTAGATCTTCCTTTAACAATTTGAGAAGATGGGGAATAAACTCTTGCGGTTTTATGGCCAGTGGTTTAAGGTTGGGCTGCTGTGCACAACATGTACAGAAACTTTTCCATTTGTGTTTGTAGGAAATGTTCGAGAACTGAGCCCTAGCTGCAGCTAGAATGCGCTGGCAGTTTTGTGGAAATGTTTAAGTGGCCGAATTCGGCATGCTTATGAGCGAAGCTGTTAATTTGAGGGAGCCCGGGTTGTGATGTAGGATCAAACTTTCGTTCTGTGATAGAAGGTTGGAGTGAGACCCTAGATGGATTGGATTGTACGCCGCTATTTGGAGATCTGAGAACCAAGTCTATCTGGTCCAGTACGGTGCCACCAGGATTATCTTGCAGGGGTATTTGCGTAATATCTGGATTATTTTCCTGATGAGGTAACGCATAAGGGAACATGCTGTCCATGGGAACGAGAATGCGTCCCATTGAGAATCGGGATGAGCGGTACCGCTCCCGAATTTCTTGCACTGCTTGTTGCTCTGAGTGGCAAAGAGGTCCAGAGGAGGATGACCACATGTTGAGAAGATTTTGGATATTTGTATGTTTTGTAGTTGCCATTCATGGGACTGTAAAGAATCCATGCCCAGGGTGTCCGATTGTTTGTGTATCCCAGGCAGGTGGAATACTTGCAGCAGAATGTTGTGAATGGCCCACTGCCAAATGGTCTGTGCTTCTTGGCACAGGGTGTTTGACTGTTCCGCCTGTTTCTGCGGGAAAACATTGTGGTTGTGTTATCCGTGAGGACTTTTACAACTAAATCCTTGATTAGCGAGAGGAAGGACTTCAGAGCCCAATGTACTGCATGCAGTTTCAGTAGATGTATGGGGACAATTGATCGGCCTTTGACTTGCTGCTCGTCCAGATGAGCTCCCCATCCCGCCAGGGAGGCTTCAGTCACGATCGTGAGATGGTAGTTGGACTCCCCTTTGAGATGTTGTAGGGGTATGTCCACCATTTTAGTGTGTTTGCGAGCGTCCGAGTGATAGTAATATTGTCTGACCAGGACCCCTGGATTTGGGACCATCTAGCTATAAACCTTTGTATTGATCGAATGTTTAGCTTGCAGTTGGGTATCGGCGGGATGCAAGAAGACACTGTGCCTAGGAGAGCCATGTATTTGCGCACAGTGATTAGCTTGTGTGGAGTGAAATAATTTGCCATAGTTATTTTTTTCATCCTGTCTGATGAGGGTCTGACAAGACCTTGGCCCGTGAGGAATTGAGCGCCAATCTTTTTGAAGGAACTCTGCAACATTTGGTGTAATTTATTGCAAATCCAAATTGTTGCAGAAGAGCTTCCGTTTGTTGATATGTTGAACCTTGAACCGACCAGTGATCTTGATATGGGAAGACGTGCTGGCCCTGTTTTCTAAGAATAGGCATTTTGCAAACATCCTGGGGGCTGATCTTAGGCCAAATGGCAGTACTCAAACAAGTAATGGCTTTCACCGATCTTGAAACCAAGATATTTTCAGTGTCTTGGATGTATTGGGATGTGGAAGTACGGATCTTTGAGGTCTAACGCCACCAGATATTTGTGGGGTTGTACAGCATTTATGACGTCCTGTCACCGCCTTGAATTTTTTCTTTTTGATGTTTTTGTTTAGCTTTAGCAAATCCAAGATTGGAGGCCACTTTCCGTCTGGTTTCTTGACGAAATACCTAGAGTATACTATTTTCCCCTTTGCCGGATGAGGAATTCTTTCGATTGCCGTTTAACACTTGACCCACTTCCTGTTGAATCGGAAGGTGCAGTGTGATACTTTTATGGGAGGTAACAGAATTTGTGCGCGATTGAATTCCAACAAGTGGCTGTGCTGAATGGCATTTAGCACACATCCGATACCACATGAGTGTGCACTACCAATAAATTATACACTGTTGAACTTGTTTCTTGTTCACTTGTATCTATGTGGGGTGCAAACCCACTGGAAATGTGCATCCGTGAGATGGCACAGATTGAGTTGCAAAAGAAGGACTTTGGCTAAATAGCCAGCGGGTGCAGGCTGCACTCCCGAGGACCACACTGGTGTGGTCAATTATTTATTTTCGTGACATCACAACATTTTGAGCATTGTAATTCAGCTTCTTCTTTCAATCTTAATTTATTGAACTTCAATCAGTATTGTAGCAATAATTCAAATTAACTGCAGATGCATCTAAAAATTGGCCTATGCATTTCACTCTGTCGTCCTGCGTCAGGGCCTGTATCTCATATACCAACATTCATAATCATAATCAAGTAACCCATAGAAGTCAGCTGGGTAATGTCCACACACATTGATTATACCCCAATGTGACAAAATAAGGATTGTTCAACACATAATTCCATAAATACATCACAATTCCATAAGCAAGATACCGTTCGCCGGCATATTTGTCACGACACAGTGTTCAATGTCCCAATTCCCCCATCATTACATTCATCGACCAATTCATTAGAGGTTTCAAAATGTGGTGAAAAAATGAATGTACGCATTTCCAACCATGGTGTTTCACAATCCCATTAAAAAAAAAAATCAAACTTGGGGTACATACGTAGTTGCATCATGTTCCAGAGAAGGGTCATGTAAGAAAAAAGATAAAATACACAGAAAAAATTAAGAGTATTGCCTTCGTTTAGAAAACAAATAGTTCTGTTGTGTGCTTAAATCACCACGCCGTATTTTCGATGGCTATATCTACTAAACTTGTATGAATCATCTGCTCTGTATTCTGAAAGGAATCACAGAACGCCCACATTACTAGTGTATTGAACATCAAAAAACATAAGCTGCCGAAATCGACGTTTCCTTCCAGCTTACCTTTCAGTAACGCGTGCAGTGTACATTTAAACAGCCCCATGCGCTAACATGAGTCGAAGCGTGTCTAACTTTCGGTTTGTGACAAGAGTCTGCTCGAGAGATGTAATGCAAATAATGTGTGTGGTTCAATCACTGCGTTCCATCTAATATTAACCGCTTAAGTACCAAGGACGAGCTATCTCGTCCTTGACATTACCTCCGTGTTGCCAAGGATGAGATAGCTCATCCATTTTTGGCACCTTGTTTTGAGCGATCCCTGTAAAGCAGGGATCGCTCAAAACACTAATCCAACCCCCGGGCTAAATGAGGGGGAGGCCCCCTCCACTGCCGGAGGGCTGGATTACCTTCAATTTCACATCAGCGTGTGTAAAGCACGCCAACGTGAAAGTAATTTCACCGCGGCAGCCATTTCGGGCTGCCGCGGTGAAAAGAGATGATACGCTCCCTTCTCCCTCGATCTCTGGCTGTATTTCAAGCCGGAGATCAAGGGAGGTGTCGTTGGAAAGGGGAGAATCTCCCCTTTCCAACGACACCTTGTATGACAGCATTGCTGGTCACAGATTGGGCACAGAGCGCTGGATCCGTGGCTAGCAATGCCACTAGACACCAGGGATGTCTTTTGAATGTGGGGGAGGTGGAGGCTGCTTACAGTAAGCAGTCCTCTTCTCCCACCCACACATACCCCAAAGCATGGGGGCACATATGGATCTGCCCCAGGAAAGGGGGCAAAATAAAGAAAAAAAAATGAAATGAAACTGGGGTGGGGGGCCACTAGGCACCAGGGATTTTTTGTTGCCCCCCCCCGAAAGGGTGGAGGTCCCCCCCTTCCCACACCAAGTGGAAAGAGGGGCCACCCCTTGTAGCCCTCCCAGGGGGCAGATTTCTGCCCCCAGGCAGGAGTACATGAGGTGGCCCCCCATCCAATTGGAAGGGGGGCACCAGGAGTAAGTGTGCAGGCCCCCCAACGGATGGGACCTGCAGGTTAGGGCCCCCCCTGGGGGCAGATGGCTGATCATCTGCCCCGAGGGAAGGGGGCAAAATGAAAAAAAAAGGAAAAAAACAAAAAAGGGATATTTGGGTTGGGGGGCCACTAGCCACCAGGGATTTATTTTACGGAAAAGGGGGGTGGCCCTCTCCCCGTCACCCCAAGGGGAACTAGGGGCTCCCCTTGTAGCCCTCCATGGGGGCAGAGATTTGCTCCTAGGAAAGGGCATATGGCCCCAGGGAGGGCTGCATGAGATGCCCCCCCTTTCATTTGCTGTTGGGAGGAGGGGGTGGGGGGGGGGAAGAGGGCCACCAGCCTTTACATTGGAAAATTCTCCAGAGGTTTAGGGTACCCCTCAGCCCACCCTAAAGTGTAGGGTACCGTTTTCAATTTGTTTCTTTGTTTGCCTAACTTCCCTTGGTGCAGATGGGTACATTAGTGTGTCAATCTGCCCCCAGGGTGCCCAAAACTTACTGCCCCACCCACTGAGGGGCCTGTCCCACAATATTTGGTGGCCCTCTCCCCCACCCCAAATGGAAGGGGGGGGTGTACCTCACGCAGCTGTTTGTAGGAGGCCCAGGGAGGCCTGCATGAGGTGCCCCCACCACCCATTTGGGGTGAGGTGGGAAAGAGCCACCACAAAATGTCGGGACAGGCCCCCCAATGGGTGGGGCAGTGGGTTTTGGCCACCCTGGGGGCAGAATGGCACACTATTGGGCCCATCTGCGTCAAGGGAAGTTGGGCAACCAAAGGAAAAAAGTAAAAATGGTAGACCACATTTTAGGGGGTGCTGTGGGGCACCCCAAACCGACGGGGAATTTTCTAATGGGAAGGGGTGGTGGCCCCCGGCCCCCCACCCACAATGGAGTGGGGCCATGTCATGCAGCCCTGCCTGGAGGCAGATATCTGCTCCTAGGAAGGGACACCAGACCCCAGGGAGGAGTGCAGGACAGCACCCCCCCCCCCGTTATCTGCCCCCAGGGAGGGCAGCATGAGACGCACCGCCCCTCAAATTGGGGTGGGGTGGAGAGGTGCACCCCCTTCACATTACAAAATTCCCTGGCGGTGGTGTAGGGTGCCCCTCAGCCCCCCCCCCCCACCTACGGTGCAGCCTGCCATTTTCAATTTTTTTCTTTGCCTTGGTGCAGAGAAGCACATTGGTGTGCCAATCTGGCCCCAGGGTGCCCAAACCTTATTGCCCCACCCACTGGGGGGCCTGTCCGATGTTTTGGGGGGAGCTTCTCCTCCCACCCAAAATGGTGTGGGGGCAGATATCTGCCCATAGGAAGGGGCAAATGTGTTTTCACGGGGGTGGGGGATGTGTAGATTTGTTTTTGCTGGGTTGACCGTAGGTAACATGTTTTTGTTTTGTTTACAGTTTTTTCTACGCGAGCAGCTGCAACATTATGGGAGTACGGTTTTTCATTATTCTATGGTTAGGGCCCACTGTCAGTGGGGTGGTTGAGACTGGGGCTGGATTGTTGGTGTGGGTGGGAACGGGCCTTCTGGGCAGATGTTCTGGTGGGCTGGGGCACAATTGCAGGGGCAGGCCACAAATTGCCCCCATGCCAGCAGAACATTGGTGTTTACCTGGGAGCAGATGCCTCCCACGTGGGTTGTCCATCTGCAAGCCCAGGCTGCACCTCTGGCTGTGCCACGTTACAAGTGTCACCTCAGGGAAGCAATGGGGATCCTGCCGGGGCTCCCTGGAGCTGCAGCTGTGCTTGGGGGACAGTACACCCACATGGTACATGGATGTCCAAGACCAGGGACATCACCTCCGACCGTCCTGGAGTTGCGACTGGGCTGCATTACAGCTTTTCCCTTCAGGGAGGTACTGGCACAATGCCAGGACTCCCTGGTGGCGATAAGCTATAACGCAGGGCAGCCAGAGCTCCAGCAAAGTAAGCGATAATATCCCTGGCCTTGGGCACACTTCTACCATGTGGGTCTTTGCCGGGGGTTCTGGGTAATACATTCTGGGCCGATTTGTTTAAGTCAGACCTCTGGATTCCCACGGGTGTCTTCTTTTGGGAAATGCATGGGGTTCCCCGTTGTCCTTGCTGGTTTTGACACCCTAGGCCCAAATATGTAGGTTGCCCACATGAACAAAATATGCTGTGCCGAAAGGCTTGGGGTTACCAGAGGGTTACCCTTTTCCGCCCTGGTAGGTACATCCGTACATGTGAGGTACCGTTTGTCATCGGGACACCTGTGGGAACGCGGGAAGGTATGACATCTGTTGTTGGCGATGTGTTTCGTTGAGTGGACAGAGGGAAATGTCTCTGAAATTAGCTGGAAATAAAGACAATTCTCAGACAATTCGCTATGGCCACCCACCGAAACACACCGCCAACACCACATTGCCTACCTTCCCGCGTCCCCACACGTGTCCCGATGAAAATGGTATCTCACATGTGTGGGTGCACCTACCTGATCACCAAGGTGAAAGCCTAAAACATGGCTAACCCAAAGTTATTTCCGACAGCTGAATTTCAGGATTTTTTCAGAAGGGCACACCATACAGCTATGGGCTTAGGGTGTCCAAGCCACCAAGAACAACTGGGAACACCATGCATCTCTGAAAAGAGGACACCCGTGGGAATGCATAGAGGTCTGACTTGCGCGAAGCAGCCCAGAATGTATTACCCACAATCCCTGACAAAGTGTGATATTTGGTGGGGGGAAAAACAACATGTTCACTTTGTAGGGGTTTCTGGATAATAAATTTGGGGCCGATTTGCGCAAGTCAGACCGCTGCAGATTCCCTCGGGTGTCCTCTTTTCGGAAATGCATGGGGTTCCCTGTGTGGCTTAGACACCCTAGGCCCATATCTGTATGGTGTGTCCTTCTTAAAAAATCCTGAAATTCAGCTGTCGGAAAAGACTTGGGGTTAGCAGTGTTTTAGGCTTTCCCCTTTGCGCCCAGATAGGTGCACCCACACATGCAGTACCGTTTCTGCGTCGGGACACGAGAGCGAACGCGGGAAGGTATGACATGTGTTGTGTTTGTGTGGTTTTCATAACGTTTCGACCCATTTGCTGGCGCTATTTGTCACACAACCCTTTCATTTCCCAAATGTGCCCTAAATTTGGTCGCTGCTTTAGGCACCATACACTTTTGTAACCTGCACAAGTCACCTACCCTTAAAAAGGTCTGCCTGTGCTGTTTCAAAAAATGTATGCTTGCCGTTCCTCACCACATTGGTTTTTCCTGATTTACACATGCTAAGTACGTCTGCTCGGGCCGCAAGCATAAAACTCCTATGTACCATGGCTCAGTGTTTGGCTTGTGGCATTGCTTGTTGTGTGAAACACTACAATGTGATTTCCTTACTGCAATAGTCGGGAGAATGTAGTGGAGCATTGCTTTTCTCAAAATTCATAGAACCTGTACCAAGCCAACCATGTCCACCACATACCTTTTTTTCGTCATTTTCCAGCTTTTTCCCCAAACTATGAAATTTTCCCCTACCTAGTTGTTGCCTGACCTGCGCAAATCACCCCTTCCTAAACCTGGAATTTTGTCTACTTTTCAGAAATGTATGGTTTTCTGGCCTCCAATTCGGCTTTCATACCCTTTTCTTCCAGTCCGTCCCTGCATGTCCAATTGGCAAAAATGGCCAAAATCGCCAACCTCACAAAACGGTTGATAACCACATCAAAATTATTATTTTTCTTTTCCACTCAACATGTTCTTGAAAGCCAGAAAATTGGGGAATTCAGCAAAGTAAAACATTTGTTCCTAGCTCTTTCAAGGAAAAAACCACAGGCTTCTTTGTACATCATTTTATTGCCATTTTTTTTAAAAGACCCAAAATGTTCCCCCTTTTTGGTTATTTTCTCTCACCCCCAACAGCAACCTAGGATTCCTGGGTGGCGTTACGACCGCCTACATGTGGGAAAAAAGGGGCCACATTTGGCCGAGAAATCTCATGTAACAAAAAGGTTCCAAGGCATTGAATGGCGACATACCGAAATCACCAAAAAAGGCCTAGGCACGGGGGGGGAAGGACCCATAGCACTGAAAGGGTTCAACAGTGCAGTGTCATCAAAGTGTTCTGCTCTACACTCAGTCAACATGCTCTCCGCTCACCTCCTCCTGCGGCAACTTGTGAACTGACTCGGCGCCGCGAGAGCGCACATGATCAAGAATCTCAAATATTTATTTACTATTGTCATGGTGAACACAAATGGAGAGGGGCGGGGGGCGCCATCTTAGAATGGTGTGTCTGGCATACTGCAAACATTTTTAGTGTTTGGTGTAAATGCCCACAATCTTCACTTACTGATATGTCCCTTTCTACCCATCTAATAGCAATGTGTGAGCTAACATGGACTGCTGGTGTAGGTAAAACAAATGTGTTTAATGATTCGTCGGGAAACACGACGCTAATGAAATGCCGGGTCACTAAAGGATTCTGTCATTGTAAATATAAGGATAAGTACCTACGGCTGGCAATTATATATATTTGAAGATTCTCATACTATGGCAACCTTAGGCTTTCAGTGGTGCCTTGTGAAAAAGAAATTGGGTGATGTAATACACTGAATTCTGAAAAAATTTAGACAATGTGAAAGCGGTAAATGGTTCATTACAAACATGTATGCATCAAGTCATTGAATCAATTCTGTAGAAAACGAAAGCAAAATCTGTAATCCATCATAAATTACTAAAAACACACATGAACTACGATCCTATGCCTATGATCAAAAATAAGCTGCATTCAAATCTCAAATTATCATGTTCCGATGCTGAACGCTCACAATTATATGCAATTATTCATAAAAAATTTGCAAACCTAAATTTCACAGAAAGATCACTTGAAAACCTTCCATAAGACAAAGTTTGATGTTCCGTAGTCAGTATGTGTATCTCGTATTGGTGAACATTGTAACTATATAAGAAAATTGTACTCCGTTTACACAAAGCAACTTAAATCAAGTTCTTCGTTCGTTCCGCCTGGGGCTAATGAGTTCAATTTACCTATCCAATAGGCTTCTTGGTGAGCCCTGACCTTTGGATTTTTGCTGTACCCTTTGGTTTGTATCACTTCAAGTACTGCAAATCTTAGTTGTGTGATCGAATGTCCCTTTTCTTTAAAATGCCTGGCCACTGCTGAGGCTTGATTGTTCCAAATGCACGACTTAAGCTCATTGATGCAAATTCTTATTTTCCTTGCTGTCTCTCCTACATAATATAGGCCACAAGAGCATTTTATCGCATACATTACATTTTCTGAAAGACAAGTAGCATAATACTTCAATTTGATTCTGTCTCCTGTCCTTGGGTGTGTTACTATGTTCCCCTTAATCCCATTATTACAGTTCCCACAACTCATACATGGGTAGGTTCCTGAAAGTTTGTCTGGTGCTCTTTTAGAGGTTGTGCGCCCTTTGGTTTTTACTAACATAGAATGTAAATTATTGCTTCTTTGGAACGCGAATACTTGCGGAGTAGGAAACTATTCTTTCATTCTGTTATCACTTGTTATAAGTTCCATCTGTCCACGATGCTGGCCTTAATTCGCTTGCTTTGTATTGAGTGCTTTGACACAAATACTACGTCCCGGCTTGTTCAGGATTGCCGTTTAACATTTGACGCGCTTCCTGTTGTAGAATCGGAAGGTGCAGTGCGATACTTTAATGGGAGGTTACAGGATTTGTGCGCATTTGAATTCTAATAAGTGACCATGACGGATAGCATCTAGCACCCATCTGTCTTCTGTAATTGCTTGCCACTTGAGGTAAAACGCCACATTTCCTCCCACCTGTAAGCACCCGAGTGGTGTCCAAACTGACCTTCGCTTTCAGTTTTTGGGAACTGCCATGAGGCGAAAGCATGCACAATAGCCCAGAGGACAGTGAGGAACCAAAGGCTTTCTCTCAGTTCACGGCATGGGCCTGGACGCTAGACTGTCGCCAAGGGTTGGCTGCGGGATAGGTCTTGTGTGTTTGCGTGTGTGCCCTGGCAGGCAGGGGTATTCTCCATCCCAGGACCGCTTGCCTGCTTCTCAGAGTCGGGGGCACGCAATTGGGGTTTCCGGCAGACCCCATTCGCCCTCAGCGTCACTCATGACCACAATACTGCCCTTGCTGGAGTCTTCCGTCACGTCTATGGAGGCCTTGACCTGCATGGGGTGAGCGGCTCAGCCTTTCGTCAGCCGATCATTGCTTTTTGTCCGCCGATCATTTAGGGTTTTCGGCCGGAAACGCTGACAGAATTTACAATGCTTTTCGGCGTGATCCCTTGGGAGACACTGATTGCACACTGGGTGCGTGTCCTTCCTCAGGAATTTACGGTGGCAGGAGGGGCAACCTTTAAATGGGGTTATGTCCATTATATTTTAAAAAGGGCAGATGGGCGAAAACCGAGGATTATGGAATAAACATTCCCTAAAAGAGGCGAGTTTAAAGAACCCCCCCACCCCCTCCCTCTACTGTAATGGGCCGAAGCGACCCGTAAAGGCTGCGTCTTCTCTTTGATAGAGCAGTCGTCAACGAAGTTGGTGTTCATCAGGGGCCGTCGGGTGGTTGTAGCAGTTGTGCGACGAGGCGAACAACAAAGGAAAGGAAGAAAGTATACAAGTACAACTTTAGTTAAACAAATGCATTAGCCTAAAAGATAAGGAACAAGTTACTTACCTGTAACTGTTCTCCAGCATGGGACTGGCATGGATTCACATTCTCATGAATATTCCCAGTCAGGCTGGGAATCCCTGGTAAAGAAAACATCAGTTTCATTTCTGAACTGTCTTTCTCTGAACAACCAATCACTGGTCTCCGGGTCATACTGCCCCCAGCCAATGACTGCCCTCTACCTAAGCCCCTCCTCTGGCAGCCATCTTCAGATTTGATAGGAGGTAAAGTGGCAGTAGGACCAAGAGAAGAGCCGCAGAGGGGTAGGCGGGAGGGTTCGCACGTGAATCCATGCCAGACCCATGCTGGAGAAGAACAAGTTACTTTCTTACCTGGTAACGTTCTTTCGACGGGATGTTCCTCCGATGTATTCCTTATCTTTGATATACGTTTCCAGCTTGCTGGCCTCGGAAATTTTTTCTCTGTAGAGGGCGCTGCGCGTGGACGTCCGGCGAGTCGATGTCCCTCGACAGCCACCGTATCGGCGCCGACGTCACCATGCCCATAAATAGACACGCGCTGCGTCCGTTGCTCAGTTCCGTTTTGTAGTATAAGAAAGACATGCCTGAATTGGTTAGTAACCTTGAAGGAGCGAAAGCTGCAACCACAAGGGAAGTTATCACTGCGGGGATGGATGGGAGGGGCGATAAGGAATACGTCGGAGGAACATCCCTTCGAAAGAACATTACCAGGTAAGAAAGTAACTTGTTCTTCGAAGGGATTGTGTCCTCCGACGTATCCCTTATCTTTGATAGACTCCCATAGCAGTGGTATGTAATTGGAGGAGGGAGTGATAGTGTTATATATCCCTTAAGGGATGGACCGAGTGTAATACGGCTTTGCTAAATCTGGTCTCTTGAGCAGTGGAGGAGTCCAGGTTGTAAAATTTTGTGAATGTATGTGTCCGGACGACCATGTGGCAGCCGCACCTATGTCCCGGACCGGTACCCCTCTCTGGAGAGCCGAAGAAGCTGCGATACCCCTGGTTGAATGAGCCCTGAGGTTTTGGGGTGGCTCTTTCCCTGCTAGTATATAACATTCCAGGATGGCCAAGATAATCCACCTGGAGATTGTTTGTTTTGTTATGGGTAGTCCCAACTTGTGACCCGAGTATCCTACAAACAGCTGGTCTGCTTGCCTGATTCTAGCCATTCTGCTGATGTAAAAGCTGAGAGCTCGCCTAGGGTCCAGCCTGTGTAGCCTTTCCTCCTCTTTCCCCGGATGGGGAGGAGGGTAGAATGAAGGCAAGGTAATTTCCTGAGTAATATGGAATTCAGAAACTACCTTTGGGAGAAAATTAGGCTTCACCTGGAGGACAACCTTGTCCTTGTTGAAGATTGTATGTGGGGGTTTACAGGAGAGAGCTTGAAGCTCACTCACCCTTCTAGCCGATGTTAGTGCTACAAGTAGGACAGTTTTAAGTGTGAGAAATCTTAATGCGCAAGGGTAAAGTGGCTCAAATGGAGTGCCCTTTAAGAAGTTTAAGACTAAGTTTAAGTCCCATAATGGAACCTGGAATGGTTTTGGAGGGTAAACATTAGTCAGACCCTTGAGAAATTGTACCACTAGAGGAATTTTGAAATACGATGGTTCCTCCGCAGTGCGCTTGAAGATAGAAAGCGCTGCGAGATAGCCTTTTACAGTGCCAACTTGAAAGCCTGAGTTTGCCAAGTAGAGTAGAAACGATAGCACCGTTGGTGTACCGCATGAAAAAGGGTCGATATTCTCTTCCCTACACCAGCTGCAAAACTTGTTCCAACGGCAGCGGTATAAAGACTTTGTTGCTGGTCTTCTGGCCGAAAGCAACACCTCCATGACGTTATCAGGGAGATCCCAATCCTTGTACCTCAACCTTTCAGAAGCCAAGCGTGAAGGTTGAGGGTTCTGATGTCTGGATGGAGAACCTGACCTCCCTTCTACGAGAGAAGATTCTCTTTGAGTGGAAGACGGATTGGAGAACAGATGGACATATCTAGATGGTCCGGGTACCACGTTCTCCTGGCCCAGTGCGGGGCAATTATGATCATGGTTTTCCGAAATCTTCTAAACCTCCTGATCATTTGAGGAATAACAGGGACTGTTGAAAACGCGCAAAGGAGTGGAAACTCCCAGTCCACTACGAACGCGTCTCCCAGAGCTCCTCTCGGTGGGAATTCCCTTGAACAGAACAGATCGCACTTCCTGTTGGGGCTTGTGGCGAACCGATCCACCTGAGGGGTTCCCCAAAGGGCGAAGATCTCTTGAAGGACCTCCTGAGCTAGCTCCCATTCGTGGGAGACTGCTCTGCCTGCTCAGAGCGTCCGCTGTCAAATTCTTCTCTCCGGCTAGATGGACTGCCGATAGAGATTCCTTCCCGAATTTCCCAAAACCAGAGCTGCATTGCCTCTCTGCACAGTGGCAGTGATCCTACGCCTCCTTTTGTTGAGGTAGTGCATGGCCACCGTGTTGTCCGTCATTATCAGGACATTTCTCCCCTGTACTGATGGCAGGAAAGCTTTCAGAGCTAGTCTGATCGCTCTGAGCTCTAATAGGTTGATGTGTAGTCTGGACTCCGATGGAGACCAACGACCGCTGATGGTCAAGTCGTTGGCATGGGCTCCCCACCCTGTGAGCGAGGTGTCTGACTACTGTTATCTCTGGCCATGGTTGCCAAAACAGTTCTCCTTTCAAGATGTTCTCTGAATAGGCCCACCACTGAAGGTCGTGGTCTACTTTGTCCGGAATCCAGAGGAGGTCTGACATTCTCCCTGAGAATTGTGACCACTGACCTCAGTGCCCACTGAAGAGATCTCATTCTCAGGCGAGCCTCTGGCACAAGGAAGATCCAGGATGCCATGAGGCCTAGCAACCTCAAAAAGTCGAAGGCTGGGAGACGTTGGGTATTTTGAAACTTGGTGACCATCTGTAGAATATCTTGAGCCCTCACCCCTGGTGGCGAGGCTTTTCCCAGGGAAGTGTCCAGGACCGCTCTTATGAACTGGAGTCTCTGAGATGGCATCATCTGTGACTTCTTTAAATTGAGGGAGAAGCCCAGTCTGAAGGAAGAGGCAGACATAATCTAGCTGGGTCCGGGCCTGTTCCGAAGATAAGGCCCTAATCAGCCAATCGTCCAGGTAGGGATAGACGTGGATCCCTTCCCTCCTTAGACTCGCCGCCACTACCGACATCAGTTTGGTGAAGACCCTCGGGGCGGAGGTCAGCCCAAATGGCAGAACTCGAAATTGATAATGAGAGTTGCCAATTGCGAACCTCAGGTATTTCCTGTGCTTGAGATGGATTGGCACATGGAAATAAGCATCCTGAAGGTCCAGAGATAACAGCCAGTCCTGGAGCTGGAGGGCCTGAAGGATCTGAGAGAGAGTTACCATCTTGAACTTGTCCTTCCTGAGGAACTTGTTCAATTCTCGGAAGTCCAGGATGGGTCTCAGTCCTCCATCCTTCTTTGCTATGAGAAAGTGGGGGGGGGGCAGAGTACCAGCAAGCTACAGGTACCGGTTCTATGGCACCTCTCTCTAGCAGGTCCATCATTTCCTGCAAGAGGAGCGGATCTGGAACTTTTCGGGAGCTGTTCCCCGGTGAATGATTCTGAGGGATGTGTAGAAAGGGTAGGCAGTAACCTTGGGCAACTGTCTCCAATGCCCAAGCATCTGACGTTATAGCCTGCCATTCCGTCAGATGGCGAGTTAACCTGCCCCCTACAGGTGTCTTGTGTGCAAAGGCCTCAGAGTGGTTTGGGGGCGGCTGATGCAGATGCCTAGGGTAAAGAGGCATCTGCTGCTGCGGTCTTAGTACCTTTGACCCGTCCACCTCGGGTGGATCTTCTTTTGCCCCTTTGAGCCGGCTGTCCTCTGCCTTTTCCGAATGCGGAACAATAGCAAAAGGACTTTCCTCTCCCAGAGGTTCCTGAGGGGCGAAAAGGAGTTTGGCGGATAGCAGCTCCTAAGGATTTTGCTTCTGCTTTAGAAGTCTAACTTTTCCAGACTGTCATCAGCCTTTTTTCCGAATAACGAAGAGCCGTCAAAGGGCATATTCAAAAGTCTGGCCTGTACATCTGGAGCAAAGCCAGACTTTCGTAACCACGCATGCCTGCAGATTGTTGTACTAACCGCCATGGCCCTGCTGATTCTGTCAGCGGAATCGATGCCAGTTTGAAGAGACTCACACATGGAATCTTTGCCATCTTGAATGATGTTAAGGAAGGCTTCCTTCTCCTCTCCATCGGGTATGCAGTCAGCCGCTGATGAAGCACACTCCCATAATGTGCGACTGAACCTGGCGAGCGTACAGGTGGCGTTGATGGACTTCAACGCCATACTACAGACAGAGAAGACTTTCTTTGCCATAGAGTCGTACCTCTTGTCATCCCTGTCCTCTGAGACAGTAGGGTAAGCAGTCCTACTGCTGGATGAAGTTGCCGCTTAAACCACCAGGCTCTCTGGGGTCGGGTGTTTTGACAGGTATTCAGGGTCAGCAGCCGCTACCCTATACTTTGTCGACAGTCTTTTATTGACTGCTGGGATGACTTCGGGAGTCTCCCAATCGGAAGCAATTTTTCTTTGTAGGGCTGCATGGAAGGGGACCACCGGGTCCTCCTGTGGGCCTTTGTCCAATATATCCGTTAGATCATCCTGTTGAAAAACAGGTGAAGGTGCAGACCAACGCATAAATTCAATTATTCTTGCCATCAGGGTTCTATATGGTGTTTCTGCATGCTCCCCTGGGTCTGGCTTTACAAATTCCACTTCTGGGCAAGTGTCAAGTCCACTGGCCTCATGAAGTGAGTCCTGTAGTTCCTTCAGCCTCCTTTCTTCAGAGGTGAAATCCTCTGCAGCAGGCAGTGAGGATCTCTGTAAACCAAAAGTTTCTTGGTCAGAGTCTTCCCTTTCTTCATAAATTGAAGAAAGGCCAGGGTATTCTCTCTGAAATGGATTAAAGCCCATAACTAGGGCTGAAGGAGCCAAACTCATTATCGGACGAGAAAATGTCGACGCCGATGTAACCGGCCTCGAAGGCGCCGAAAATGGCGTCGAGAAAACTGGAAGGGGCCTCGAAGATTTCGAGAGGATCGGGATCCTACTCGAGGGCATCAACGACTGTCTCGCCGTCGTGCCGGAGGCCCTTGAAAACACAGTTGGCTGTGGAGCCTTGGTCCTCTCATCGGCGTCGAGTCGATCGACCGACGCGTCGAGGAACCCTTCGACAACGCCGTCGATGGCGCTGACCCGTGCGTCGAGGGAATCTTCGACGACGGCGAAGGAACCCTCGACGACGGTGTCGAAGACAGTGCCTTCTTACCTGATGGCTAATGGCGCTCTCGGGTGGAATGTTTCGCCGGGTGCTGCGACTCGCTGCGTTTTGATTTTTTGGGTTTTTCACCCGGGGTATCACCCTCAGCTGTCTTCGAGGGGGTCGAGGCCGCGTTCTCGAAGACGCTTAACATTTTCTTTCTGAATTCCTCCCACTCGATTTGAGAACTGTGTTTGGTGGGACAGGAAACTATCTGGGGACACCGAAGACGAGGAATGGGACCTTCGACGTCTCCTTTTCGAGTGTCTAGATCCCGACGAATGGCAGGAGCTGCTTCGAGATCTAGAATGGGAGTGTGTGACGGTGAGGAGATGAATGCCTCGACTCAGCCGACGAAACCTTCGAGGAGGTTTTGGCTGACTTACCTCTCTCGAGCGTCCCCTTTCGCTCCTTCAGGGCTTTCGCCGTCATGGACATACAGTCCTCACACTCCGAACAATGGTGCTCGGACCCCAAGCACCATAAACAGACTCTGTGTGGATCCGTTATTGACATTTTTACCGCAGTCTCGACATTTCTTGAAGCCGGATCACGGCGTCGTCGTTTCTGATGAAGAGCCATCAAGAACGATAAGGAATATTCGTCGAATTAGATATAGATTAACTGACTGAACTGAGCAACGACGTTCCGAGGCCCCACGAAGCGCGGAAAAACGGAACTGAGCAACGGACGCAGCGCGTGTCTATTTATGGGCATGGTGACGTCGGCGCCGATACGGTGGCCGTCGAGGGACATCGACTCGGCGGATGTCGACGCGCAGCGCCCTCTACAGAGAAAACATTTCCGAGGCCAGCAAGCTGGAAACTTATATCAAAGATAAGGAATACGTCGGAGGACACAATCCCTTCGAACAACAGTTACAGGCAAGTAACTTGTTCCTTCTCCAGCATGGGGTGTGGCATGGATTCACATGCTCATGAATAAAGAATACATAGCAGTAGACACATGCAAAACCATGGTAGGTGGCAAGGCTCAACATACGCATCTCTTACCTCCTCACCAGGCTCACCTTCAAACAAACAGGTTGCACAGCACTGCTTGGCCGACTCTGGACTACTCCCTGAAATCCCTGTCGACGCAGTAGAACATCGTGAAGGTGCGCGTCACCCTCGACGATGCAGCCTTGCAAATGTCCAGCAGGGGCAAAACAGAGGGAATGCCGTAGTTTCAGCGATTGCTCTGGTCGAATGGGCACTCTGGCGGCCAGGCAACGGTCTGATTCCCAACCGGTGACAATGTATGATGCAGCCGGAGAGCCACCTGGAAATGAAACCTTGGAGAGGGCCTTCCAGTGGTTTACAGGGCAAAAGTTGACAAAAAGGTGGGACGTCTTCCGGAAAACTCTTAGAGCTGTCGACATAGAACTTCAGCGCTGTAGCCACATCCAGCGAGTGCAAAGTGCTCTCAGCCAGCGACAAAGGCATCTGGAAGAATACAGGTAACACCAGGGGCTCGTTTAGATGAAAGTCCGACGGCACTTTGGGCATGAAGGAGGGGTGCTCCCGTAGCACTACCCTCGTCTCATGGAATGTCAAATAAGGTAGTTTACAAGAGAGGGCCTGGATCTCTCCCACTCATCTTACGGAGGCAATAGCCACAAGAAAAGCTGTTTTCCACGACAGAAACCTCAGTGGCGCTGAATGCAAAAGCTTGAATGGAGGACCCATGAGCCTAGTAAGCACCACAGTGAGCTCCCACACCAGGGCCAGAGCCTTCACCGGCAGGAACTAGCAAAATAGTCCTTTGACTAACTCCTTGACCAATTGATGCGACTATAATGATGATCGTCCTGGAGATCTGGTGTAGCGGGAGATAGCCGCCAGAAGAACTTTGATGGAAGCATGGGCCAGTACTGCCTTGGCCAACCACAACAAATATGGAAGCACCTGCGGAGCAGTGATTCGTAGAGTATCGATCTTCTGATTACGGCACCAAACGGCAAACCTCTTCCACGTGTGCCCGGAGCATTTGGGAGTAAATGAAGCTCTGGCCTTGGCAAGCACCTCCTTACAATCCGCTGGGAGATCGTAGCCCCCAAACTCTAGTGCTGCAGGAGCCAGACCTTCAGGTTCAGCGATCCTGGGTCGTGGTGCAGAATCGCGCCTCCTTCCCTGGCAAGAAGATCTGCGACTGCTGGAAGCTTGACTGGAGGAGACACAGACATGTCTTGAAGGTCCAGGTACAATTTCTGTCTTGGCCACACCGGTACGACGAGGGTCATCCTGCACCGCGACCGTCTGAGTTGATCGACTAGGCGAAGAAGCAACGGAGGGCACGCATACAGAAACAGGCCGTCCCAGGGAAAGAGAATGCGCTCCCCATGCTACCCGGCTCGGGAAACCTGCTGGCGAAGCTCCGGCACTTGGTGGTCGTCGCAAACAGGTCGATATGGGGATTGCCCCATCTGTAGAACAGGTGATCCACTTGGTCCTGCCAAAGTTCCCACTCGGGGCAAGAGCGTAGCTCCCTGCTTAGAGAGTCGGCGACGGTGTTATGATATGATATGGTATTTGTAACGCGCCTATACACAAGTGTTTCAATCCTGCCAGATGAAACTGGATGAGGAACATCCCATAGGCTACGGCCCAGTGCCAAAGGTCCTGCGCCTCTTTGGAGAGCGCTGTGGATCTGGTCCCCCCCCCCACCGCTACCGGATGTAGAACACTGGTGTTGTCCGTGAAGACCCATACCACTTTGCCCTTGAGGGACGAAGAAAGGACTTGAGGGCTAAAAACACTACCCACAGCTCAGACACGTTGATGTGCAACATCTTCTCCTCCGGTAGCCACAGTCCTCTTGCATGAAGACTTCCATTGTGCGCTCCCATCCTTCCAGGGAGGCGTTCGTCGTGACAGTCTCCTGATGGGGTGGGGGTCTGGAAATCCACACTTGCAGACAGATGTGCACTCCCCACCACCATATCGCTCGACGGAAACCGAGTGCGATCTTGTCCTTGATGCTTCCCAACACTTATATCCAACAGGCGTCAAGGAACTCCTGCAGTGGACGCATCCATAGCCTGCACATCCGAATAAGGTATATGCATGACATCCTGCAGAGTAGGGACTGGCAAGCTCTTTCTCTGAGGAAATGTCTGTGCCCTGGAGGACTACCGTTTCCCCCTACCCCTTCTCTGCGACCAAGAAAGACTGTTTCGGTGAAATGATGGGCATCACCTTCTCCAGAATCTTTTTGATGGGCTGGAAAGGGGACTCCCTCCTAGCAGGCAGGGATATCCTCGCCTTGGGGTCATGCCCTGCGACTCCGGCCCCGGCGCGCTTCGCGAGGGATGCCGCTACTACTTCAATGGAGGTGTGGGACTTTGCCTGATGCACCTGGGCCTTGGCATTCTTGCTCGCATCCGCTGCCTTCACCTTAGGGGGAGGGTCGGGACCCCGCTCACCCTTGGCCTTCTCCATCAGGCAGGCTTCGGTCTTCTCCGAAAACTTGCCCGGATGGTCCGAGTTCTTCTTTGAAGAACCAGAGCGTTGGCTTGTGGTCGATGGTGCTGTTGATTCTGAACTCACCCAGGCCACCGAGGAGCCTGTCGCAAAGGCACTCACGAAGGCAGTGGCTTTGCGGTACGTAGCCGCATGTTGGGCCCCTGCGGGAGGGGCGCCCTCAAAGGTCTTAGAAGACCGCTCAGCTTTCTTCTTCTGGGCAGGGGAGTCATGCGGCCGGGACTCAGTTACGAGAGCCATACCCAGAGTCTTTAGCTCAGTATCTTTCACAGAAGTGAAATATCCAAAACAAAGTCTTTGTCCTGCCCTGGGGCAGTCCAGCACCGAAATGCTAGGGGTCTTGGCATGCAGCGACTCGTTGAGGTGCTTGCATCGGTCGGCCAGCATGCGCAGCACCATCTTCCGACAAGCCACGCAGTCGTCCGCCACAAGCATCTGGTCCGAATGCAGAAAGAAGAGGCACAGGGAATGTCTATAGTCCGAAAGACGTTCTGTAGGTTGCAGCTGGGGCAAACCTTGAATAGAGGTGCCGAGTACTCCTCCGCCACATCCATGCGGTGTAGGCATCCTGGAAGCTCCAGAAATCCTCCAAGAAGAAATTCTACAAAAATCCACCCTTGAGGGGCGCTGAAGAATCCGAAACGGGTCACCATTAATCGGAAGGTTGATCGATGGA
Source organism: Ambystoma mexicanum (assembly GCF_040938575.1). Classification (NCBI taxonomy): domain Eukaryota; kingdom Metazoa; phylum Chordata; class Amphibia; order Caudata; family Ambystomatidae; genus Ambystoma; species Ambystoma mexicanum. The sequence continues at coordinate 992,724,210 of NC_090921.1, forward strand.
GCTTGAGGCTCAATTGACCGAAAAAAATGGAGCAATACTCTTAGAAAAAACGCAGTAAAAGCTTGAGAGCTATAGACGAGGACTCCCAACACTTGAACGTGCTGTAAAAATCTGAAGATGGCTGCCAGAGGAGGGGCTTAGGTAGAGGGCAGCCATTAGCTGGGGGCTGTATGACCCAGAGACCAGTGATTGGTTGTTAGGAGAAAGACAGTTCAGAAGTGAAACTGAAACTGATTTTTTCACTACCGAAGATTCCCAGCCCGATGACAGGGAATATTCATGAGCATGTGAATCCATGCCAGACCCCATGCAGGAGAATGAAAAAGATCCTATCCCTCAAAGGAAAAATCCAGGATCCTCTCTTACACATCAGAGGCGAATTTAGTAGCATGCATCCACACTGTTCGTCTGACCCGGACACCAGAGCACAGCCCTTTGCTGGCTGTGCAGAGAGACCAAAGGCCAGAATCTCTGCTAGCACCCATGACTCCTGGGGGCCTCCTCAGTCTTAGGGACTCCCAAGAACTCTACAAGGCCCTGAAGATTGTCACGAAACAACTTTACTGAGGCCGTAGGCTCTTCGTCCTGGGCGATCGCCCAAACGGAGAGGCGTCCGGGTCTTAAGGTGCCAGAGCCGAAGGGGCCCCACACCCGCCCTTGATCGAGAACCAAAGATAGCTGTAGATACATTGGTGACTGCAGGGGAGGTGTTGGTGGTACAGAAGGAAGGTTCTGAAGCACCAGCAGGGATGTGACTGGAGGCAGAACATGCAGTGGCACTGGAAGCGCCAGAGGAACCCGAGAAGAGGCCAGGGTCAGAGGCCTAGTAGACACGCCCTTTGGGATTACTTCCTTGATGATACCCTTAAGGAGCCCAATCATCTGCAGCGAGTGCATGAGGATGAAGCGCTCGAAGAAGCGGTCCTCGCGGGTTGCCGGGTCGCATATGGCACAGCCCTCAGCAGCACTGGGCTTCCTTTCCTGATCAAAGCCTCTAGAAGCCTGGGGCGTGTAGCCATAAGGCTGAGGCGGGTAGCTGTAACCTTGCGGAAACCAACCGCCTGTACCATAAAGCATGCTGCCGCTTCCCGAGGGAAGGGGACTGGAAGATTCTGGCATGGCCCACTCTGTGGACAAAGGACCGGGGAGACCAGAATCCACGATCGCAGCCGGCCTAGCACGCTCTGCCGCGTGCTTGTCTGGCATCTTTGTCCCTTGCGCCACGCGAGCAAGGGCGCAAAGGGCCCATGCCACGTGCTGGCTGACATGTAAGGACACTCCTTGGTCCTAGAAACTAAAAACAGAAGCAGCGACCTCAAGATGCCTCTGGTAGGTTCAGCAGCCTCTGCCTGAGGCCGGTAGTCGAATCATCATGCACAATGACCGCAGAGGTAGCTCTGGTACGCTGGGTGATCTCAGCTACGGAGCTGATATTCGTATTGGATTGTGCTATGGACTGACTCTTGCAGGTTTAACTCAATGATCGCAAAGCCCACTGCGGCCTTCGAGGACAAATTTGATTGGAAGAGCACCTGGGCTAATAAGCATGGGAACCGGTAGCCTTGCCGGCCTCGGGTCTACCAGGACTAGAATCCGAACTACCCTTTCCCCATGGAAAACCCAGGGAAAGAGACAGCGCGTGGAGGAGCTGTACTGAACAAAGGGCCTACCTTGTCTTGACGTGAGGTCCAGGAGACAAACTCTTAAGAATGACCTGGAGAAGAAGGGTGGAAGATCTCCCTCCAGCGTAAGAGACTATTCGTCAAGGCTCGGTGACAGAGTGCTGCAAGCCGTGCACGTGTCCCAGCGGTGGTCAGGAGCCAGGCAGTCAAGACAGAGCACATGGGGCTCTGAGGGCGGGCGATCGATGGCGGGATGCACATCTCGCGAAGCCTATTGCAGCTGACATGTGCTAGGGGAGGTTAAGCATCGAAGTGAGGTGAATATTTATAAATAAAAAAAAAAGAGGAACCATGTGGAAAGTTGAAAAAGTGGAGGGGGCGTTCTCACGGCCGGTACCAGGCCCCCACCCACTATACTAAAATTAAAGGGGGAAGTTCCATTTTTTGCTGCCAAAAGTTCAGATAACGTCCAGATGTTGGGGGACGCCCACAAGAATGGAGGAAAGCAGATTCCACAAGCCTCAGAAACATGTATATATATATATGTGTGTGTGTATATATACACACACACATACACACATATATATATATATACACACTAACCCAGACATATCAAGCGCGAGGCGTGTAATGACGTTGGACGGAGCCCGACGTGGAGCAGACATGCGCACCCTGGCAGTGGAAAAGTTTAAGGACAAGAGGATTTACACTCACCTCAAAATAATAAGGTCAGCAGTCAAAGCAAAAAGGTTGTCCAACAGAAGTCTATGGGATGAAAGCAGCAAAACAAACAAAACATCTTTCCTAACAGTACCCCAATAGCTACCTTGTAGATTAATTTGGTTACAAGTCTGGTAATAAAGGGCTATAAACCTAATTTAGCCCAAATCTATACAAGCCTACCACAAAACATGGCTACCAAGTCAGGTGTACTTTTAAAAGTCTATAAGCTACCACAGGCCAGAAAACCAATATTGAGTGGCAGTGATAGAAGGCCTCCAACTTGGTCAAATACAAATTTGCCAGTAAAAAAATAAAAATAAAAAAAAAAGAATTCAGTGATCTCAGTTAAGCAAAAAATTGAATTCTTCCCCGACAATCACTCTTGGAAAGCCTTACAAACACGTGTCAATAGTTATTCTTGTCAAAACTGATGACCATACCCCAAGCTCTCTTGCTTTCTGCAGTACACTCATGCCCATGGATTTGAGCATTCTACATGCCGGCCGAGTGTGTGGGGAGCCGGCCGAGTGTGTGGGGAGCCGGCCGAGTGTATTGAACCAGTTAAAAATGTGGAACGATTGAGTGTGTGGAACGGAGTACGTAGAGCGGACAAATGTGTGGAGCGGATGAGTAGGTGGAGCAGATGAGTATGGAATGGATGAGTCTGTGGTGCCGATTAATATGTGGAGCGGGTGAATGTGTGGCCAACAAGTGTGTGGAGCGGGCGAGTACGTGGAGCAGATAAATTCGTGGAACGGACGAATGGGTGGAGCGGATGAATGGGTGGAGCGGATGAATGGGTGGAGCGGATGAATTCATAGAACGGATGAGTGTGTAGAACGGATGAGTGGGGGAGCGGATGAATGTGTGGAGCAGATGTGTGCATGGAACAGATGAATACGCAGAGCGGTCGAGTAATATATCAAGCGGACGAGTAGTATGTTGTGCCGATGAGTGGATAGACCGGATGAGCGTGCGGATTGGACGAATGTATGGAGCGGACGAGTGGATAGACCGGATGAGCGTGCGGATTGGACGAGTGTATGGAGCGGACGAGTGTGTGGACCGGATGAGCGTGCGGATTGGACGAGTGTGTGGAGCTGTGGAGCGGATGCCTGTATGTGGAGCGAGAGTGCAGAGCAAATGCGGAAGAGTATGCAGAGCGGAAGAGTATGCAGAGCGGAAGAGTATGCAGAGCGGAAGAGTATGCAGAGCGGAAGAGTATGCAGAGCGGAAGAGTATGCAGAGCGGAAGAGTATGCAGAGCGGAAGAGTATGCAGAGCGGAAGAGTATGCAGAGCGGAAGAGTATGCAGAGCGGAAGAGTATGCAGAGCGGAAGAGTATGCAGAGCGGAAGAGTATGCAGAGCGGAAGAGTATGCAGAGCGGAAGAGTATGCAGAGCGGAAGAGTATGCAGAGCGGAAGAGTGCATAGGCAGACAGGAGTACATGCGCAGGGTAGGCGGGAGTGCATGCGCAGGGTAGGCGGGAGTGCATGCGCAGGGAGGGCGGGAGTGCATGCGTATGGAATACATGAGAGCATGCGTGAAGCACACTGGAAAATGAGGGCTAGACTAGAGCACGCAAGGTGAACTAGAATGCGCGAGTGTGTCGAGCAGGCAGGAGTGTGTAGGACAATCTTGAACGCCTGAAATGAATAAAATGCATAGAACGGACCTGATCGCATAAATTGCGTGACGTACATAATATGCATTGGTATGCGGGAACATTTGAAAGAACGTATATCATACCACACCCCACGACTGCTCTCTTCTTTACACCACCACTCAAATAGAACACAGGGATACTATGACACCATTCGGTATAACTGTTCTCATATCAACATCTCCCGCTCACTCCCCATCACTCTAAGTTAACACTGCTGGTTTAACACCCCCAGCCAGGCGTTTCTTCTAAGGCCTAACGCAGCCACACTCGAGCTGGATAAATTCTGCCAGAGCGAACACATTCTCCTGACCTCTCAACCACCACACCTACCGCTAAGAAGCAGCTACCACATGAACTCCGCACCAGCTGCACACATACCTGGTGCGCACATGAACCTTTTGACTCTCTTCACGCCCTCTACTGACCCGAACTTCGGTTCCCAAGGGCGTTCAACCTACCAGCGCCTTCAGACCACACCAATGGTATATAAGGCGCTATATAAATGCAAAATAACAAGAACTAAATGAACCCTACACTTAACAAGCCACTGAGCAAATCTTCAAACTCTTATCCCATCTGAAGTAACAGTTTTCAAACACATGGCTATTTTATACAAACGCATCACAGGTCACATTAAAAGCAGAGTTAACTACTCCTTCAGGAGAAGATTACCTGGAAGTTGGGAGGAAAGTCCGCCAATCCCACTGAACGCTGTATTGGCACTCGGTGTAGAAAGGGGAGGGAAGGCTTTTGCTGGTGACTGGGGGGTGCTGAAAGCAGATCCAAGGTTTGGAGGAAAGGCAGGTAAACTCTGTGTGTGGGGGGCAGAAGAGCTTCCAATGCTGAGAGATGCCATTGCAGCAAGAGGATCAATCTAAAAATGAAAATAAAACCATGTGAATTATTAAAATGACTAAAACAGTAGTAAGTAATCTGATTTTGGATCTTATAATCACATACTTTGTACAGGATGACTTGTGGTTGATGCCAAGCATGGAACAAGTTACTTACCTGTCACTGTTCTCTAGCATGGGTCTGGCATGGATTCACATGCTTCTGAATATTCCCAGTCGTAAGGCTGGGAATCCTCAGAAAAGAAATCTGTTTGTTTCACTTCTGAACTGTTTCTCCCAACAACCAATTTTTGGTCTCTGGGTATTACTGCCCCCAGCCAATGATTGCCCTCTACCCAAGCCCCTCCTCTGGCAGCCTTCTTCAGATTGGGTAGCATGTAAAGTGGCAGTAGGACCAAGAGAAGAGCCGCAGAGGGGTAGGCGGGAGGTTTCGCATGTGAATCCATGCCAGACATGCTGGAGAACAAGTTACAGGTAACTTGTTCCTTCTCCAGCATTGGGTCTGGCATGGATTCACATGCTCATGAATAAATACATAGCAGTACACACAAGCACAACCACGGGAGGTGGCAAGGCTCAACATTAAGCATCTCTTACCATCTCACCAGGCTCACCTTCAAGCGAACAGGTTGCGTAGCACTGCTTGGCTGACTCTGGTCTCCTCCCTGGAATCCCTGTAGACGCAGTAGAATCTTGTGAAGGTGTGCGTCGACCTCCACGTAGCAGCCCTGCAGATGTCCAGCAGGGGCAAACCACAAAAGAATGCTGTAGTTGCAGGAATCGCTCTGGTCGAATGGGCTCTCGGACAGCCAGGCAACGGTCGGTTTCCCAACAGGTGACAATGGGTGATGCAGCCGGAAAGCCACTTGGAAATGGAAGCCTTGGAGAGGGCCTTCCCTTGGTTCACAGGGCCAAAAGGTTCACGAACAGTTGTGACGTCTTCTGAATACTCTTTGTGCGGTCAAGGTAGAACTTCAGCGTTCTAGCTAAATCCAGAGAGTGCAAAGTCCTCTCAGCCGGTGACGAAGGCGTCAGGAAGAATACAGGCAACACCAAGGGCTCGTTTAGATGAAAGTTCGACGCCACCTTGGGCATGAAGGAGGGGTGCGTCCGTAGCACTACCCTCATCTCGTGAAATGTTAAGTACGGTGGTTTACAAGAGTGGGCCTGAATCTCTCCCACTCGTCGTGCGGAGGTGATGGCAAAAAGAAACGCAGTTTTCCACAACAAGAATTTCAGTGGTGCCGAATGCATGGGCTTGAACGATGGACCCATGAGCCTAGTCAGCACCACATTGAGCTCCCACGCCAGGGCCGGAGCCTTCACCAGCGGGAACGAACAGCAAAACCCTTTGATGAACTCCTTGACCAGGCGGTGAGACCACAACGACGACCCCCCTGGAGTTCTGGTGTAGCGGGAGATAGCCGCCAGATGAACCTGGATGGAAGCATGCGCCAGCCCTGCTTTGGCCAGCGATCGCAAATACGGCAGCACCTACGGAGCAGTAATCCGAAGAGGGTCGATCGTCTGTGCACTGCACCAAACAGCAAACCTCTGCCACTTATGTCTGTAGCATTTCAGTGTAGATGAAGCCCTGGCCTTGGCAAGCACCTCTTTGCAGTCCGCCGGGATATCGTATCCTCCAAACTTTACCGCTGCAGGAGCCAGGCCTGCAAGTTCAGCGACCCTGGGTCGTGGTGCAGGATCGAGGTTCCTTCTCTGGTGAGAAGATCTGAGGCCACCAGAAGCTTGACTGGAGGGGACACCGATAAGTCCAGAAAGTCTGGGTACCAGATCAGTCTCGGCCACCCCGGTGCGACGAGGACCATCCGGCTGGGGAAACTTGCTGACGAACCTCCGGCACTTGGTGTTCGTCGCAAACAGATCGATGTGGGGGATTGACCCATCGTCAGAACAGAAGATCCACTTGGTCCTGCCGAAGCACCCATTTGTGGCAAGAGCGCAGCTCCTTGCTGAGGAAGTCGGCGATGGTGTTCTCCACTCCTGCCAGATGAAACGGGACAAGAAACATCCCCTGGGCAACGGTCCAGTGCCATACGTCCTGCGCCTCTCTAAAGAGCGCTGGGTATCTGGTGCCCACCCCCCCCCTGCTTCCGGATGTAGAACATCGTGGTGGTGTTGTCCGTGATGACCCGTATCACCTTACCCTTGAGGAACGGAAGAAAAGACTTGAGGGCCAAAAACACAGCCCATAGCTCCAGTACGTTGATATGCAACAACTTCTCCGGCAGCAACAGGCCTCTTGCGGGGAGACTTCTGGTGTGCGCGCCCCATCCTTCCAGGGAGGTGTCCGGCTGGACAGTCTCCTGTTGAGGTGGGGTCTGGAAGTCTGCGCCCGCCGACAGATGCAGACTCCCCACCACCGTTCCGCTCGACGGAAAGTCTTGTCAAGAGTAACCTTGTCCTCTAAGCTTCCCGATACCTGAATCCAACAGGCATCGAGGAACACTTGCAGCGGGCGCATCGTAGCCTGCATAGCTGTATGAGGTATATGCATGACGACATCATGCCGAGGAGGGAATTGATGGACCTCACCCTTGCGATCTTCAGGATAAACAGGCGTATCTTGCCGAGGATGATCGCTATCCTCTCCTCCGATGAGATGCCAGGCACGACACTGTTGAGCTGCGACCCCAGAAACAGCGCGTCTTGCGATGGCACCAAGCAGGACTTTGCATAGTTCACAGAGAAGCCAAGTTTTGTGAGCAGCTGGACGGTCTTCGCCGTGTGTTCGACAGCAATCTCCCTCGATTTCGCTCGGATGAGCCAGTCATCCAGGTAGGTGTATACATGGATCCATTGTAGACATAGCTGCACCGCCAACTAAGCCAGGCACTTGGTGAAAACCGTTGGCGCCGACTTCAATCCGAAGGGAAGGGCCTTGAACTGGTAATGTTGTCCTTGAACCACGAAGCACAGAAACTTGCTGTGTCCCTTGTGAATGGGGATGTGAAAGTAGGCATCCTCCAAGTCCAGCGACGATAGGAAATCCCCCGCTTCAAGCTGTCCTAGCACATGCTGAAGAGTGACCATCCGAAACTTCTGGGATCTGATGTACTTATTCAGACAGCAGAGGTCTAGGATGGGCCTCCAACCGCCCATCTTTTCGACGAGGAAGCAGAGAGCGTACATTCCGGAGCCTCTTTGGAACAAGCTCTATCACACCCTTCTTCAGCATGGCTCAAACCTCCAGCAGAGGCTGAGGGAATTGGTTTTCCTGCCTGGCCACTGGTGGTATGCGCCAACATTTTCGTCGGAATTCCACGGTGTGTCCATGGGCTGGTGACGTGGAAGAGTCTGAAGATTTCTTCCTCTCCGCCGCAGAAACCACCGAATCCGGGGAAGGCTGGGACCTCTAGCACTTAGGTGCAGTCTGGCACCTTGTACTTTTCGTACCGGTCCCTCTTCGCCGAGGACGGGATTTTCATAAAGGGACAGTCCCTCGTCCCAGATGTCATCCAACAGAGGGATTGACAGGACGGTCTCCCTCTTCACCTCGCAGTGTTGGGACAGAAAACCCTCCTTTTCCCCTCAAGTCAGTTGAGAGGTCCGAGGCTCTCAAGATCATGGCATGGAACGAGCCTATCACGTTGGCGATTGGGGCTCTGGACGGTGGAGACAGGAGGTTCCCTAACCCACCGTCGTCCATGCTAGTCGTCGCTGTGTCCGGGTCCGTATCCTCCATCGGTGGAGGGGACTGGGGCAAAGGGTGACAAGGCGGTGGAGGATGAACCCTCTTCTTGGTAGGGGGCGTGCCTGATGGCCCCGGGATCCTCTGGTGCATCAGGGTTTTCCCATCGGCGGAAGAGGCATCCTCGTCCGAATCTGAGCACAAGGTGCGAAGTGCCTTGAGGATGTCCACTGAGATGTGTGCTGGGGGTTGAGGTGGTTGCTGAGGTGACGGAGGTGAAAGAGACAGGAGCAGCAGTGTAGGATTCTCCAAGTCCTCAATGCCCTGCTCCTAGTCTGTCTCGTCACCACTCTCGACATCTACCTCATCGGGGTCCCTCTCGTAGGCCTAGGCCTCGACGAATTTCTTCTCCAAAATGGCGTGGAGAGTAGAAAGCTCCTCCTCAGTGGAGATGTCCATGCCTTGCAGGGTTACCTTGCTCCCCCCTCACCCCCATCATTTCGACCAGGGGAGACTTTCTGGGAGATAATGGGCATTGCCTTCTCCGGTGTCTTCTCTATGGGCTGAAAAGACTTCGCTCCTGACAGGCAGGGAAATTCTTGCCTTGGGGACCATACCCTATGAACCCGCATCCGCGGCCTTCTCTAGGGACGCCACCATGCCTTCACTGGAAGGCTTTGCCAGGTGAATCTGGGCCTGCACAACCTTGGTCGAAGTAGGGGCCTTCACCTTGGTTGCGGAGGGGTGGGGGTATCAGCGCCCCACTCCCACTTGGCCTTTTCCGATTGTCCCATCCAGGGCTTCTCCAGAAGCTTACCCGGGTGGTCCAACTTCCTCTTCGACGGAGCGTTGGCTCGTGGTCGAAGATGCCAGAGACGCTGTGCTCGGCCTGGCCGCCGGGAGCCCGTCGCAACATTGCTCCCAGTGCCCTCTGACCCACGGTGCTTGGCCTTATGTTGGGGCCCCGTCACTGGAGCGCCCTCAAAGGTCTTAGAAGCCCGCTCAGATTTCTTCTTGTGACTGGGGGAGGTATGCTACCGGGACTCACCCTTAGCAGGGGCCTTGAGCTACTCAGTGAGGCACCTGCGCCAGTCCTTCATGGTGCGGGGGACCACATCCTGGCAAAACGCAGTCATCTTCCAGGTGCGTTTGGTCTGAATGCAGGCAGCAGAGGCACATGGAATGCCCATCGTCCAACTAGATGTTCGTAGGCCGCATCCTGGACAAATCCTGGACCAATGTGTTGAGTCTACCTTCTCCTCTTGCATCTCCAAGTGGAGTAGGCCTTGAAGAAGCTTCTGGAATCCTCTAAGAAGAAACTCTACAAAAATTCACCCTTGAGGGGCGCTGAAGAATCAGAAAACCGGTCCCCGTTAAATCGTAAAATGGATCGATGGAGCTTGAGGCTCGACTGACCGGAAAAAATAGAATAGAACTCTTAGAAAAATCGCAAAACGCAGTAAAAGCTCGAGAACTATAGCACGAGGATTCCCAACACTTGAACATGCGGTAAAAATCTGAAGATGGCTGCCAGAGGAGGAGTCTAAGCAGAGGGCAGTCATTGGCTGGGGGCAGAATGACACAGAATAGTGATTAGTTGTTAGGAGAAAGACAGTTCAGAAATGAAACTGGTTTAACTTACCGGGTATTCCCAGCCTGACGACTGGGAATACTCATGAGCATGTGAACTCATGCCAGACCCCATGCCTGAGAATATGTCGGAAAGAAAAAGGCAGAAAGAGTAACTATATTTAAACTTATCATAAGCAAATGGCATCAGCCGAAATTGAACTACGTGAGAAGCAACCACTCACGATGGTGGAAAAAAATGAGGGATCTCGACACATGAAAGACCATGGGTACAGTGGAAGTCGCACTAGGGACAGACTTACTGGCATGCCCAGTCGACATCCCTTTGAGTTTCGAAAACAATATTCCAGCTTCCACTGGATGTCGGCCTATGCATAGCATATGATGTAAGCAGATTACACAAGCCTCAGAAACAATACATCTAGCTCAATGTGTTTCTGAAAAATATCAATCCCTTCATCAGGAGCAAATAAGTGTTCAATTCAATCATTTAAAAAGCTATGCGTCAAACTCCAAGTCAGTCTAAAAAAGTAAACAAAGTTTTTATCAGTTTGCTATGTAATGCATTTTAAGTTTACCAATTTGTACTGATGAAATTATTGACTTCAAAATTGACCCATATAACCTTTTGTTCAAAAGACTAATGTGCGCCTGCCAGTGGGTTCCACTCTTGTTCAGCCTATTCTTGCAAAAATGCAATGTCTGTTTAATAATTGTAAATAAAAAGTTGTTTCACTACGGTAGCATTGGGGTCAAATGGAGAGTCAGAGATCCTAGAAGTAATAGGAAATAAATACATTGTGTCTAAAAGCACGATTCTTATACAAAGTGTTGTAATCTGCATTGGATGTGATCATAGTTTCCTCGAGGTGTCAGTCTATAGATTCAAGGTTGGATGACAACTGTAAAAGTATAAAGACGCGAGTCTCGGGTCAATGATATTGCAATCGATGCATTCTTACACCATTTGATAGTAACAGGCATGTTTTCAAGGAGTGTGGCGTTGTGGAGCAGCTCTGGCGTTCTGAAATAGAACAGGCAATGTCGGATTAGGAGAGAAGTTAAGCAGTCCTGTAATTTCGCTGAATAAATTCTGGGATAGCTGACATACGCGTACATGCGATTTGTTGGTTGCCCAGTGGTCCGTCCCAGTTTACGGCAAGGTAAACAGCACCTCATACCTATGCAAAAGTCCTCACTGGATGCAGCGCGTGTTTTAGTAGTCTGTGTGAGTGCCTGGATGGGGGTGTACAGAAACAGAACTGTCCACAGGAAGGAGAGCGCGTCCCCCAAGCTCCTCGTTTGATGGAATCAGCTGGCAAACTTCAGACATGTGGAATTTGCCGCCATGGCAAAAAGATAGATTGGGGTCTGCCTCATTTGACCAACAAGAGGTCCGCCTGATCCCGACCAAGTTCCAACTCATGGCAGGAGTGCGATTCGCTGCTGAGGGAGTCTGCAATGGTGCTCTTGACGCCTGCCATGTGGAGAGGTACGAGGAACATCCCCGTACGAAGGCCCAGTTACACAAGTAGAGCTTACATAGAGCGCAGGAGTGCCCCCATGCTTCCTGATGTAGAACATGATGGAGGTGTGTCAGTGAAGATCATCACCGCCTTGCCCTTCAGAGAAGGTAGGAAAGATTTGAGGGCCCAGAACACTGCCTGTAGCTCCAGAATGTTGATGTGGAGATCCTCCCCTGAAAGCCACTAACGTCTGGTGTGAAGATGTCTGGTGTGAGCCCCCCAACCTTCGAGAGGCGTCCATGGTGACCATCGCTGGAATGGAGGGTTTGAAATCCTGTCCCCTGGGCGTGTGGGCACGCACCCCCCACAAATGTAACACCAACTGAGGGATCTTGTCCGAAAAACGCCCAGGCACTTGTATCCAACGCGCATCCAATAATTCCTGTAGGGGTCGCATTTGCAACCTGCAGAGATGGACGAAGTAGGAGACTGACAAGGTAGATGCAGTTTGACATCATGCCCAGCAACAACTTGATGGCCTGTACTGTGGCCGTCATCGCCAATGACTGTTGCTGCACCTTCCCTTGAATGGCTGCTAACCTCTCCTCCGAGGGTGATGCCAGGTAAGACACCGTGGAGTCTGGCGCAGAGGAACAGCATGTTCTGCGATGGCATTAAGCAGGACACTGAATAGTCTATGGCAAATTCCAACTCTGTCAGTAGTCAGACTATCTCCTTTGTGTGCTCGTCAGCCGGTTCCCCAGAGAGGGCGTTTAACAGCCAATCATCATACGTGTATGCCCTGCAGGCGCAGATGGGCCACCACCGGGGCCAGGCATTTTGTAAACACTCTTGGGGCCGATTTCAAGCCGAATGGTAGGGCCTCGAAGTGGTAGTGTTGGCCTTGCACCACAAAACAAAGGAACTTTTGATGGTTCCTGTGGATGGGGACATGGAAGTACATGTCCTAGGTCCAACAACATCCAGAAATCCCCTTTCTCCAGTTGACCTAGCACGTGCTACAACGTGACCATCCTGAATTCTTTGCACTTCAGGTACTTGTTCAGACGGTGCAGGTCCAGGATGGGTCTCCAACCCCCTGTCTTTCTTACCAGAAAGTATCTGGACTAGACCATAGCGCTGTAGACATTGGGGATCCAGCTCTATCGCCCCTTTCCATAACATAGCTTGCACTTTTTCCAGAAGCTTATGGTTGTGAAGCTCCTCACGGGGACAAGGTGAAATATGAGGGCACCTGCGTTGGAACTCCAAGGTGTGTCCATGGGTGAGATCGTCCAGCACCCATCTGTCAGTGATCATCTTCCACTCGCTGAGAAACTTAGTCAGCCGGCCTCCCACATGGGTGCACGAGTGGGGGCCAGGCGACTTGGCCAGTTCAGGCTTGCTTGGGCGCTGATGCCCTACAGTCGGGCATAATGGTTTCCTCGGGCACCAGCTGGAAAAGCTCAGAGGCCCTGGAGATGGAGTTGAATCATCCCACCTAGTCTGGTGGAGAGACTACGAGGAGTATCCCGGAGCAGTGATTCATTATCTACCGGGATGGAATCGTCGTCCGTTTCCGTGGCCGCCTCCATACCAGCGTCCGTGTGCGTATACGGGCTGCTGGTGGAGTCTAGGCCCAACGTGGTGGAAGAAGCAGATGTGGAGGTGTCGGATGACGTTTCCTCCTCTTACGCTGTGGCTGCTATGGGGCCTGGAGCACCACAGGCATCGTAGCTGGGGGCAACCCTTGATGGATTTCTGTCACTAGGGTGTGGAGAGTCTATAGGCTGTCCATGCATCTGTTCCATTGCGGCATAAGGAACTATGGAGTTCTAGGCCCTGCTCTGCCTTCCTCCTCATGGGCCATATGGACAGACTCTTGGGCATCGTAAGTGGATGAGATGTCCATCGGTTGAACACAAACCTTGGAGGGCTTTTTTGTGCCTCCTCACACCCGCCCCCCCTTTTTTCCACCAAGGGTTTTAAACCTCGAGGTGCAGGCAGTCAAGACAATGTAAACGTTTGTCCTCCACAAAGACGTTCCTTAGCCTGCATTTGGTTCAGGGCCTGAAGAGGGTCCTTCCCTCCTTTTCCTCCTCAGTCATGGTCAGAGGGCGCTAAATAGGCCTTCCAGAAACTTTGACAAATCTTCGCCCTTGAGGGGCGCATAATTTCACAGAACGGTTCCCAGTTGCCCGCTGGTGAGGAAGGAGCACCCAGACTCTGGTGGAAACAAAAAAACGCACTTTTCGGAGAAAAAAACCCACAAATAGCTAAGGGAGCAACTCGAGGACTCCCAACATTGGCAGCCATCTTCAGATTTTTATCGCACGCTTCAGAGGCAGGGCCTATGGAGATGACCATCATTGGATGGGGCAGTATAACCCAGAGGACAATGATAGGTTTAAATTAGTGACTAATGTACTCTTAGTCCCCTTTCCTCCATACTTGCTGAGCGTCCCTTCCTAGGGACAGGAAGCAGAACCTTTGTCACTGGAATAACATTCTTCCCCTTTAAATTTAGAGGCACGCGGGGGTGCGGCCCTGGGAGCATGCCCTACCCTGACTCCGTCCACCAACGCCACTCAGTCCCAATTGACACTGCGTCAGTATTGAACATCTCCTAATGGCACCAGTATTATTAGGGGGCAGGATGGTGGGACATATGGAGGAAAGGGGACTAAGATTATGTAAGTCACTACAGTGAGTAACTTATAATTACTCTTCCATTCCGTCCCCATTCCTCCATACTGCATGGGCGATTACAACTAAATTTAGCCCCAGGGTGGAGAGGAGACCCTCCTTGAGCAAACAAGTTCCTTAGAAACGCCTGTCCGAAGGCCGGGTGTGACAAAGCCAGCATTAAAAAAGCCAAAGGGGTGGTCCAGGTGGCCGCCCACTTTATGACTTGCCACGGCACCTGCTGCTGGAATGCTATGGCCGTGGCCTTAGCTCTGACCGCGAGAGCGTGGAGGTTGGCTGGCAGCGCCTTATGCTACCCCTCATAGGCCTTTTTGATGACCGCAACCACACACCATGCAATAGAAGTCTTGCATGCCTGGTAACCGGGTCTGGAGTCCCCAAAGGTGACAAAAAGTGCGTTCCAACTTGCAGAAGCCTGTGGTCCTGTCCAGATAGAATTTGAGAGCGCATCTGACATCCAGACAGTGCAAGACTGAGCCTCGTCCTTGGATTTCAGCGAAGAAAGCAGGTAAGAATATTTCCTCGTTTAGATGGAAAGCAGAGGGTACCTTAGGGAGGAACGCTGGGTGAGTCCGCAGGACCACCTTATCCCGGTGGAGAGAGGTATAGAGTTCCGATGCCACCAGAGCCTGGATCTCACTGACTGAGCAGAGGTGAGTCCTACTAGCAAAGCTGTCTTAATGGTGACCAGCCTGATGTCTGCAAACACCATTGTATCGAATGGTTTGTGCGCCAGGGCGCCCAGCACCACATTGTCACACACAGGGTTTGGTTTCTTGATGGGAGGGAAAGCGTGGACAAGCCCACCAGGTGTTTGTGTGAGTAGGAGGGAGGAGAGGGAGTTATAGGTAGGCAGTACCCCGTGGATACTACAGATAGTATCCAGGGGTCCGCAAGGTTCTGGCGACAAAAATGAACATGCGAGGCAAGCCTGCCACCCACTGGAGATACATGGACCCAAAGGGACACCTCATGCCTTTTTTCCTTCTGAGGCTGCGGCTGAGGAGGGGGACTGGAAGAAGCCCTGGCCTCCCCTCCCTTGTGTTGCTTGCGCCACTGCTGACTCCGCGAGCAGTCAGGTTGTCTCGACCTCCATTCCTGGAATTCCCGGAACCCGACAAACGCCCACCCCTTGTTGGAGCGTTTATGCAACTGGTTGTACGCATTGGGTGTCCTTCGTCAGGATAAAGATTTTGCAGCCTGCGAGCTGTTATTTCTATCCAATTTCTCGTCAGTGGTAGAGTCAAAGGGGTCACTACCCTCAAATAGAAGGTCCGATATGCGATCCTGGATGTCGGGGTTAAACTTAGTAGCCAGATGCCAGGCCGTCCTCACGTCTGTGGCGATGCAGATAGCCTGTCCAGCGGTATCGATGTGGGCCACAGTGGACTCCATGAAGTCCTGCGCTGCCAGCCTGGCTTCTCCTAGACCCGCCTTGAAGCATGCCTGGCTCTACACAGGACGTTCCGGGAGGAAGTCCGATATTTTCCACCCAAGCTTCTGATTAGCAGCTGCTAGTATGGCATCGGCATTGGCCTGACACAGGTGCAGGTAGGCGCTGGAGTACAGCTTCATACCATACGCCTCCAAGATCTTCTCCTTGCCTAGCAGTGCCGAGGACGAGGTGGCTGAGGAGGACCGAGGCTTAGAGTAGAGTGAAGCTGCAGTGACCAACGAAGAGTGCAGTTGAGGATGTGCCGACAAGAGTGTATCCCCCTCCATCTCTCTATACTTGGCATTGCATCGGGATCCCTATCTTGGTATGGGGCCGTAGAGTGAGGACTTCTGACAAGACTCCCTCCTCAGGCTGCTCTACCTCAGGTTGAGGAAGGCCCAAACATTCTGCAAAACATTTAAGCCTGTCGTGGAATGCCTTTGCTGACGACTGCGTATCAGGATCCTCCTCCTCGTGAGTGTCAAGCTGGTCTGGAGGGGGGCTGGGCCCTCGTGGGCTGCAGTATGGAGATCGGAGCCAGAGGCTGGGCAGAGGTTGGTGCAGGATTGCCTGAGCCAGTCTGAGGCCGAAGAGGAGGCAGGAGATATTGACAGAGTGGCTGGGGGCTGCTGTGGCCGGAGCATACTGTGCCTAGGTTGCAGGGGAAACTTGCCCTGCACTGCTGATGGATAAACTGTAGGCCACGTACCCAGTTGACACCAGTCCCACATTGACACTGTTAGGGAGAATTCTCAGAAATGTGCTAATTCCCACCATCTTAGAGACCCCCAGCAACTTTGATGGATTTTGAGGACTTGATTATTTTAACCATGTATTTTATTGTGATTTTGTACACTTTCTTTTGGTTGTGTACTCTGACAAACTCCATAGGCATCATCTTTTACATTGTGTCACAGCACCGTCAGCGCAGTGGCACAGGAAAGTATTTCAGATTTCTCAAAAGGTTTAAGATGCCTTCTCTTGGATAAAATACTGTTTCCAAGAGCAGTAAAGTGAAATTTACTTTACTTACCATTGTAACTTTCTAGAAACAGAACACACCATCTTAGAATAAAGTGCTGGAGGGGTTACCTAGTATTTGTTTATGATTTTTTTATTATTTGAATGGCTGGTGGCAGTGGTTTCATTTGAACTTCCATGGTGTGCATTTACGGCAGGCTGCATTCGCAACTACAGTAAAGCAAACGTGGAAGCCATCTTTGTCAAAATGGCCCCCACTGGTCTTTTTTCACCATTTCTTTGTGGCAAGGTCCTTCTTGAGATTTACTCAGCGCACCAAACCAGGTTTGGTCTCTTTGTTCATTTTGCCTTTGGTGGGATTTACGAGTGAAGTCCGCCTCTGGCTTCAGAGTGTCTGGGTTCGGCAGGAATTGAGGGAGGTGCTCAAAACTCTGTGCTTAGTCTCCTAGGAGACCCAAATGCACTCCATGGTGATTGGCCGGCTGACTGTCCGGCAAGGACAGCCATCCTGCTGGGTGAGTGATAGCTAGGCTAGAATGAATGTGAGAGAACTGAATAAAAGGCGAGTCTTTTAACTTGGAAGGCAGAGTCGACCACTGGACGAAGGAACCGAACAAGAACTTGAAGAGGACGCCTGCTGCAACTTCTGGACCGTTGGTTTGCCCGGTGAAGCCCTGCTGCAGTGCCGAAACGCCAGGTTCGCATCGACAGAGAATTCCCTGCACGGATGACTTCTCCCCTTGAGTTGGTGGGACCAATCAACTCCAAAGTAAGCCACCTGGACATCCATCTCAGAGCTAGTTGTATTTCCACAGAGTTGCTGCTGGAAACTGTATAGCCAGGGAGAGGAACACCAGATTGTGTGCGTTGCTTTTAAGCTCACCTAGAGCTTTTGGAAGATCATCCAGACTTGCAAGAAGCAGGACTGACCAAGCCTGAGACCCCTCAGAGTGCGGGACCCCAGAAGCAAGGAAAGTCCAACTCGATAGCCAGGACCCACAGTATTGCCATTTGCGGTAGACATGAGGAGCTGAAACACTGGACAGCCACTGAAGGAACAAGTTACTTACCTGTAACTGTTGTTCTCCAGCATGGGTCTGGCATGGATTCACATGCTCATGAATATTCCCAGTCGTCAGGCTGGGAATCCTCGGTAAAGAAAAATCAGTATCAGTTTCGTTTCTGATCGGTCTTTCGTAGTAGTAACCAATCACTGATCTTTGCGTCATAGTGACCACAGCCAATGACTGCCCTCTCCCTAAGCCCCGCCTCTGGTAGCCATCTTCAGCTTTTTACTGCACGTTCAAGTTTTGGGATCCTCGTGCTATTGCTCTCGAGCGTTAGTGCTTTTTTCGCGCTTTTTCTTAGGAAAATTTTCTTTTTCGGTCAAAAGGGCCTCGAGCTCCACCGTTTCTTTATCCGATCAACAGGGACCCGTGTCAGATTCTTCTACGCCCCTCAAGGGTGAAAATTTCATCGAGCCACGCTTTTGGAGGACTCCAGAAGTTTCTCAGGCCCTTCTCGAGCATGGCCCAGGAGAATGGAAGCTCGACGCCCGGAAAGCTGTTCAAGGTCTGCCCTGGATGCCCGCTTCAGAATGTCTTTAAGGAGGACGTATTCCTTATCTTTGATAGACTCCCATAGTAGTGGCATGTAATTGGAGGTGGGAGTAATAATGTCATGTATCCCTTTTAGGAATGAACCGCATGTAATACGGCTTTTCCAAATCTGGTCTCTTGACTAGCGGAGGAATCCAGGTTGTAAAATGTTGTGAACGTATGTGCGGACGACCATGTGGCAGCCGCACATATGTCTCAGACCGGTACCCCTCTTTGGAGGGCCGAAGAGGCTGCAATACACCTGGTTGAATGAGCCCTAAGATTTTGATGAGGCTCTTTCCCTGCCAGTTTGTAACATTCCAGAATGGCCAAAATAATCCATCTGGAAATGGTCTGTTTTGTTATCGGCAATCCCAATTTGTGCCCTGAGTAACCTACGAACAGTTGGTCTGCTTACCTAATCCTAGCAAGTCTGCTGATGAAAAAGCTCAAAGCCCGCCTTGTGTCCAGCCTATGTAGCCTTTCTTCCTCTTTCCCCGGATGGGGAGGGGGATAGAATGAAGGTAAGGTCATCTGAGTGATGTGGAACTCAGAAACCACCTTTGGGAGGAAATTAGGCTTCACTTGTAGGACAACTTTTGTCTTTATGAAAAATTGTATGAGGGGGTTTACAAGATAGAGCTTATAATTCGCTCACCTTCCTAGCAGATGTCAATGCCACTAATAAGTTTTAAGGGTGAGAAATCTTAGCAAACAAGAGTGGAGTGGTTCAAAAGGAGTACCCATTAGGAAATGTAAGACTAAATTTAAGTCCCATAAGGGAACATGGAATGGTCTTGGAGGCTAGACATTGGTTAATCCCTTCAGAAATTGTATTACTAAGGGTAACTTGAAATACGATGGTTCCTCTGTAGTGCCCTTGAAGATCGATAGCGCTGCGAGATAGCCCTTGATAGTGCCAACCTGAAGGCCCGAATTTGCCAAATAGAGTAGAAAAGATAACACCGTTGGTGTACCACATGAAAAGGGATCGATATTATTTTCTCTACACCAGCTGCAAAATTTGTTCCAACGGCAGCAGTATAGAGTCTTTGTTGCTGGCCTTCTGGCCGAAAGCAACACCTCCATGACCTCATCTGGGATGTCCCAATCTATCTCAACCTTCCAGATACAAAGCGTGAAGGTTGAGGGTTCTGATGTCTGGATGGAGAACCTGACCTCCCTTCTGCGAGAGAAGATTCTCCTTGAGTGGAAGACGAATTGGAGGGCAGATGGACATGTCCAGAAGGTCCGGGTACCACGTTCTCCTGGCCCAGTCCGGGGCAATTAGGATCATGGCTTTCCGGAACCGTCTCAACCTCCTGATCATTTGAGGAATGACAGGGACTGGACGAAACGCATACAGAAGTAGAAACTCCCAGTCCACTACGAACGCGTCCCCTAGAGCTCCTCTCGGGGAAATTCCCTTGAACAAAACTAAATCGCACTTCTGGTTGATGCTGGTGACGAACAGATCCACTTGAGGGGTTCCCCAAAGGGTGAAGATCTGTTGAAGAACTTCCTGAGCTAGTTCCCACTCGTGGGAGACTGTACTCGGCCTGCTCAGATCGTCTGCCGTAGAGTTTCTCTCCGGCTAAGTGAACTGCCGATAGAGACAATCCTTCTTGGATTGCCCAAAACCAGAGCTGCATCGCCTCTCTGCACAGAGGCAGTGATCCTACGCCTCCTCTTTTGTTGAGGTAGTGCATGGCCACTGTGTTGTCCGTCATTATCAGGACATTTTTCCCCTGTACAGATGGCAGAAAAGCCTTCAGCGCTAGTCTGGTTGCTCTGAGCTCTAACAGGTTGATATGTAGTCTGGACTCCGATGGAGACCAACGACCGCTGATGGTCAAGTCGTTGGCATGGGCTCCCCACCCCATGAGTGAGGCATCTGTGACTACCGTTATCTCCGGCCATGGTTGCCAAAACAGTTCTCCTTTCAAAATGTTCTCCTGACAGGCCCACCACTGAAGGTCTCGAGCCACCTTGTCCGGAACCTGAAGGAGATCTGTCATTCTCCCTGAGAATTGCGACCACTGAGTTCTCAGTGCCCACTAAAGCAATCTCATTCTCAGGCGAGCCTCTGGCACAAGGAAGATGCAGGATGCCATGAGGCCTGGCAACCTCAAAAAGTCAAAGGCTGGGAGACGTTTGGCATTTTGAAACTTGGTGACCATCTACAGAATATCTTGAGCCCTCACCTCTGGTGGCGAGGCTTTTCCCAGGGAAGTGTCCAGGACCGCTCCAATGAACTGGAGTCTCTGTGATGGTATCATCTGTGACTTCTTTAAATTGAGGGAGAAGCTCAGTTTGTGAAGGAAGTGGCAGACATAATCTAGCTGGATCTGAGCTTGTTCCGGAGATACAGCTCTGATCAGCCAATCGTCCAGGTAGGGGTAGACCTGAATCCTGTCCCTCCTTAGACTTTCAGCCACTACTGACATTAGCTTGGTGAAGACCCTCGGAGCGGAGGTCAGCCCAAATGGCAGAACTCGAAATTGATAATGAGAGCCGCCAATTGCGAACCTCAGGTATTTCCTGTGTTTGAGATGGATTGGGACATGGAAATAAGCATCCTGAAGTCCACAGATACCAGCCAGTCCTGGAGCTGGAGGGCCTGAAGGATCTGAGAGAGAGTTACCATCTTGAACTTGTCCTTCCTGAGGAACTTGTTCAATTCTCGTAAGGCCAAGATAGGTCTCAGTCCTCCGTCCTTCTTCAATATTAGGAAGTAGGGGGGAGTACCAGCCCTTGTTCCTCTCCGCTACAGGTACCGGTTCTATGGCACCTTTCTCCAGCAGGTCTACAATTTCCTGCAAGAGGAGCGGATCTGGAACTTTCAGAGAGCTGTTCCCCGGTGGATGACTGAGGAATGCGTAGAAAAGGCAGGCCGTAACCTTGGGCGACTGTCTCCAATGCCCAAGCATCTGACGTAATAGCCTGCCATTCCGTAAGATGTTAGCCTGCCCCCTACTGGTGTCTTGTGAGGAGAGTCCTCAGAGTGATTTAGAGGCAGCTGATGCAGATGCCAAGGGTAAAGAGGCACCTGCTGCTGCGGCTTTTGTATTTTTACTGAATCCACCTCGGGTGAATCTTTGACCGCTTTGAACATACTGTCCTCTGCCTTTACCGAATGCGGAATAAAAGCAAAAAGGACTTGCCTCTCCAAGAGGTTCCTGGGGGGCGATATGGCGTTCGGCGGATTGCAGCTCCCAAGGATTTTGCTGCTGGTTTGGATGTCTAACTTTCCTAGACTTTCATCCGCCTTCTTACCAAACAAAGAAGAGCCGTCAAAGGGCATATTTAAAAGTCTGGCTTGTACATCTGAAGCAAACCCAGACTTTCGCAACCACGCAAATCTGCGGGTTGTAGTACTTGCCGCCATGGCCCTACTGATACTGTCAGCAGAATCAATGCCAGTTTGAAGGGATTCGCACATTGCGTCTTTACCATCCTTAATGATGTTTAGAAACGCTTCACTTTCTTCTTCCTCTGGGAGGCAGACAGCCGCTGATGAAGCACACTCCCAAAGTGTGTGGCTGAACATTGCGAGCGTACAAGTAGCGTTAATAGATTTCAACGCCATGCTACATGCAGAAAAGACTCTTAGCCATAGAGTCGTATCTTTTGTCATCCCTGTCCTGTGGAACAGTAGGGTATGTCGATCTACTGCCTGATGCAGTTGCTGCTTGAACAACCAGACTCTCTGGAGTTGGATGTTTAGACAAAAATTCAGGGTCAGTAGCAGATAACCTATATTTGGCTGATAACTTCTTGTTAACCGCCACGATAACCTCAGCAGTTTCCCAGTTAGCCAATAATTTTCTTTGTAATGCAGCGTGAAATGGAACCACAGGATCCTCCTGTGGGCCTTTAACTAAAATGTCTAAGGTCATCCCGTTGGAATGCAGGTGAAGGTGTAGACCAACCCATGAATTCTATAATCCTTGCCATTAAAATTCTGTAAGGGGTCTCAGCATGTTCCCCTGGGTCTGGTTTGACAAATTCTATTTCTGGGGAAGTATCTAACCCACTTGCCTCATGTAAGGATTCTCGAAGGTCCTTTAACCTATTTTCCTCAGAGGTAAATTCCTCTGGTTCAAGTGTTTTAGTTCTCTGCAACCCAAAGGGTCTTTCTTGATCCGAATCCTCCCCTTCTTCACAAATTTAAGACAAAGGTCTGAAATTATCAGACCTTGGAAATGGCTTAAATCCCATTTCCAGAGCAGAAGGGGCCAAATCTGTCATAATTGGTTGAGAAAACGTAGACTTCGTCGAAGCGGACGTTAAAGGCTTCGAAAAAACACCAAAAAAGGCGTTGAGAAGATCGGAAGAGGCCTCGAAGAGCTTGAGAGGATCGGAATCCTACTCTAGGTTGTCGATGACATTCTCAAAGTCGTGTTAGAGGCCCTGGGTATGACCACTAGCTGTGAGGTAGTGACGGCCGTGGGTTTGTTCTTTTTCGGCAACATCAAAGACTGCGTCGATTCGATCGACCTGTGCGTCGATGAGCCCTTTGATAATAGCGTCAATGACGCAGATTTATGCGAAGGGACTTTCGACGCTGGCGTCGATGGCACAGTGCATTTGCTCGAGGGTTTGTGACGCTCTCGAGTATTTTCTTTCGCCGGGTGCAACGACTCGCTGCGTTTCGATTTTTCGGGTCTTTCACCCATGTATCACCCTCAGCCGTCTTCGAGGGGGTCGAGGCCGCTTTCTCGAAGACGTTAAGCATCCTTTTACGGAATTCCTCCCACTCAGCCTGAGAGCTATGTTTTGTGGGGCAGGTGACTCTTTCCAGGGAAACAGAAGATGAGGGGGATCTTCGACGTCTCTTACTCGAAGGCTTGGATCTCGAAGAGTGGTGGGAATTGCTTCGAGACCTAGAACGAGAATGTTTCCTGTGTCGGCGAGGAGACGAATGTCTCAACTCTGCCGAGGAAGCTTTTCAAAGGAGTTTTAACTGTCTTACCTCTCTCAAGCTTCCCCTTACGCAGCTTCAAGGCTTTCGCCGTCATGGACATGCAGTCCTCGCACGCCGAACATTGGTGCTCCGATCCCAGGCACCACAAACAGATCCTGTGAGGATCTGTCAACGACATTTTCTTTCCACAGTCTCGACATTTTTTGAAGCCGGACCTTGGAGTCGTCGGTTCAGATGAGGAAGCCATCGAGAAAGAGTTGGTATTCTCGAGGTATAATGAAGAATATATCTGACTAACGAACTGAGCAACGTGATTCCGAGGCCCACGAAGCACAGGAAAACGGAACTGAGCAACAGACGCTGCACAAGTCTATTTATACGCATGATGACGTCAGCGCCGATACGGAGGCTGTCGAAGGACATCGGCTCGAGGGACATTGACGCGCAGCGCTCTCTACTAGAAAAATCTTTCCAAGGCCAGCAAGCTGGAGATGATCTATCAAGATAAGGAATACGTTGGAGGACACAATTCCTTCGAAATATACTTCATTGCTTCACAAGATCAGGTTCTGAGGCATTTAAAACTACTTTGAAGGAGGTGCAAAATGGCATTCAGAGCATTTGAGTCGGAGCAAAAAGGCATAAGTTAATAAAACAAATATTACAGTTACTCTAAAACAGTGCAAATAGTTCGAGTTCACCAGAGTAGATTCAATGCAATAGGTTAGGCCAAAGTCAATGGGCTAAAGTCTTGAATAGGATAAAGTAGTTCTGGAAGTTAAACGGAAAAATCTTTGCCAAAGTTCTCAGAAATCATTTTTAAAAGAAAGATTCATATGTCGGGTCACAAGCTGACTAGGCCTGCAAGTCGCCAAAGTTTCACGCATTTTCGCAGTGAGAGGTACGTTCTCTTGGTCGGGTTTTCACAGTACCTTACAAGGAAGAAAAAGATGCAGCTGAAGACGTCTGTTCCTGGCAGTTCCTGCAGATCTCGCTGCTCCTGAGCCAGTCGTGGGGACAAGAAGGACGTCGGGGGACTCCTGCACTGTGACTGGTCAAAAAGCTGGCAAGGGCAAATCTTAGATTCCGGTAGCTGTAGTCGAGCACACAAACTGGTGCTCTTCTCCCTGGCTATTTGGTTTCCTGCAGCACTCTGAGGAAAATCCAACCAGCTCTGAGAATGGTATCCAGGTGGCTTACGACTTGATTGGTCCCACCAACTCAAAGGGAGACATTGTCCTTGAAGGGCTTCTCTGTGGATGTGAACTTGATGATTCGGACCAGCAGCAGCAGGGCTTCACCGGGCAGACCAACGGTCCAGGAGTTACAGCAGCCATCCTCTTCCAGCTTGTCTTTGGTTCTTTCATTCCAGTGGTCGACTCTGCCTTCCAAACCAAGAGACTCAAATTTTAAACAGTTTTCTCCCATTCATTCCAGCCTAGCTGCCACTCAACCAACAGGGTGGCTGTCCTTGCCAGACAGTCAGCTAGCCAGCCACACCAGAGTGCATTTGGGTCTCCTAGGAGAGCAAGGACAGGGTGTTTTAGGCACCTCCCTCACTTTCTGCCCACCCCATACAATCGGGGGCCAGAGGCAGTCTCAGTTCTTAAGCCCTCCAAAGGCGTAGGAACAAAGGGACCAAACCTGGTGGTTTGGCGCGCAGAGACGAACTCTAGAAGGACCTTTCAAAAAGAAATGGTGGAAAAAAAAGACCGGGACCAGTTTAAACAAAGGAGGCTCAGATGCCATCTTGAAAAACATAGCTCTCGCGATTTAACGCTACCGGTGGTAGCGGTCGGGAAAAATCATGGTAGTTTGTTGTAAAAGCACTTCCACCAGCCATTTCGAGAGGAAAGGGTAGCATTTGACTGCTACATAAGTTTGTAGACATAGGTGATACTAAGCAACCCCTCCAGCACTCTATTGACAGATCGTGTGTGCTGAGTTTAGGAATTTGAAAAGACTAGTAAGGTCAATCTCACTTTCTCTCTCTGGGAAATCGTATTTTATCCCAGAGAAAGTATTAAAACCTTGTGACAGCCTAAAAGGCTTCCCTGTGTCACTGCACTGAGGGTGCTGTGTGACACAAATGAAAAGATGATGCCTATGGAGTTATCTACAACTCCATAATCAAAGAACACAAGAGTAAAACACACATCAAAATACACAAGAGTGGGACAAAAGGTTCACATTCTCCCCAGGTAAAAAAATCAAGTCCTCAAAATCCAGCAAAGTTGCTGGGGGTCTCGAAGATGAAGGGAATTAGCACATTTATGAGAATTCTCTGTAACAGACTGTTGAGCTGTACCACCAGTGGACCCAATTGGACAACTGCTGGGGGGGCACATCTTACATTGGCTAGTAGGCATATAGACTCTTCCCTGCCTTTTTGGATATAAAGAGGACTACTTGCTTCCATTCAAGCGAGATCCCTCAAGAAACCTGAAGGAACCAATTATCCTGCACAGCTACAAGAAGTCCAGGGAGAGCGTCAACCCATTGGGAGGAGGCCTGGCACAAAATATCTGCTGTTGCCTTGAAAGAGCCTTGTCTTGTAGGCGATCTATCGAAGTCCTACGAGGGATCTTGGATCCTTGGAGTGGAGGGACCATCCATTCCCAACATCAGCACAGCGTCCTGTGAAGAGCCTTCACAGGCATTCCAGAGCCAATCTGGGGCTGAGCAGCTCGGAGTTTGAGATGCAATGCTGCAGACATTGCTGTTCCGCGTTGAGGCTCAAATCTTTGGGGATCGACAGCTTGTGCCAATTTTTTATTTTTTTTATTGGTTTGTTACAAACCTTTAAAAAAAGGATACAGAATTAAGCAGAGAGATGAAGGACAAAAAGGCAGAAACGAACATTAAGGCATCTTTTAACGTACAAATATCTAACATATAGGCCTTCCCCCCAAGGACTTCAGGAAGGGTGCATAATGGATTTTTCCCAACCGGCAGAGGTGGCAAATTGTTTCTGCAAATGTTACTTTATCCAGCCACCTTTAGTAGTTTTAGATGTTTGGGTTCTAAGTTGGCTTCTGCCTTTATTACGTTTTTCCACCATTTGTTCTAAGAAGGTTAGTTCACTATGATCCGAGTCTTGAGAGAGTTGTCTCCACCTATCTTCAACTGTCACAGACGATTTTCCTAAAATAAACCTTCCGAAGTGCTTTATACATTCATGGGTCAAATCGGAGCAAGATAACGTTAGATGTTTTAAAGTTTCATTGTCTTCTCCACAAAGTCGACACGTTAAGGAGCTTTGGCCAACAGCATCCCGTATAATCAAATTTTCTCGAGTGGGAAATTGATTGAGACGATATTTCAAAAAGATCGCTCTACGGTTTTTGTCTGTGAATTTGAGTAGATAAGGCTGAGTCTCGTTCAATTTTCTCTCTCCGTTTGGCATCAGCTTCATTATTCTAGGTTTTCTGCACGTGTCTCCAGTGTCGATCCAATCTTGGATCCAGAGCAATGATTGGACTTTATTTGGGTTTTCTAGTAGTAGACTTTTGTCCGCTCCTATGTCACTGAGAATTCCATAGCCGAATAGGTTGTCTCCGCAAAATTTTGTGGTTCCAGCATAGAAGGGACCCGATAAAAGAGGTGAAATATGACTAACAAGTGTGTCCCTGTGTGGTGCCATGCATCGGTGGCTGTTAGGCAAGATTGCATACAGCAACCCTGTGGGAGACTACAACAGTCTTGTCCTCTTTGTATTAGGTAACCAACCTACTGGTATAGGTCTGTACTACACAAGTTGGTAGAGTAACTGAGCAGTCAGACTTCTCAAGAGGGGTAAATGTGAGCTGTAGCATCAAAATCTCCAAACACAAGTATCCAAATAACACTTACACCCAAGGTTTTCTAGTAAAATAATTATTTAACGCTCAGTTTTAAATAAGCCTTCTTTAAAAAGGGCAATGTACAACAATAGAAATACACTTCATGACAGTCTCAGAATCAATTTAAGCAAGTAAATATTCTTAGAGATGCTTCATACACACTTCCTACACCCTGAGGGGATTTCAATTACTAGGACAGTAAATGTTCCTCACCGTAATGACTAACTTAGTTGCCTTTCCTCCATACTGCATGAGCACCCCTTCGTAGGGACGGGAGACAACCTTTTGAACCAGAAAAAGTGTTCTTCCCTGTAAATTTAGAGGCGGTGTGGGGGACTCAGGCGACCGGCGCCACACCTTAGTCCCCAGTGACACGTCAACAATATTCAACATTGTCTAATGACACCAGTATTATCGGGGGGGGGGCGGGGGGGAATGGTGCGACGTATGGAGGAAAGGGGACTAAGGATTAAGAGTACGTTAGTCACTACGGTGAGTAATTTATAATTACTCTTAAATCCCGTCCCCTTTCCTCCATACTGCATGGGCAATTACAACTGAATGTAGTCTTAAGGTGGAGGGGAGACCCTCCTTAAGGAGGAAGATTCCTTAGAACCGCCTGTCCAAAATCTGCGTCCGACTTAGAGCCGACGTCGAAACAGTAATGCTTGCAGAAGGCCGAAGGGGTGGCCCATGTGGCCGCCCTGCTGATGACCTGCCACAGAACCTGCCATTGGAATGCAATGGCCGTGGCCTTGGCCCTGACCACGTGGGCATGCGTGTTAGCTGGAAGTGGCTTGTGCTGCCCCTCGTTGGCCTGCTTGATAGCCGAAACCATCCAGCGTGAAATAGATGTCTTGGATGCTTCATGCCGGGCCTTGAACCCCCGAAGGTGACAAACATTGCGTCCGACTTACTGAATCCCTTGGTCCTGTCTAGATAGAATTTCAGAGTGTCAGGTTTCCTGAGTTTAATTTCTTATGTTATGCTTTTATCACATTTTGGATCTGTTCAATCCTTAACCTTTTTACAGAGGGAGAGTGTCCCAATCCAGTATTGGGGGGTGGGAGGAGCTGAGAATTGATTGGTGATGAAGGTGCAGCAAGGTGAATGGTAGATGGGGGACAAAGGAGCTGTGCAGAGTTCTAAACTGCATTTCATTGTCCTATCTGTAGCAGGAAGGTCTTGTTTGTTTATAAATCTGAGGTTAGGCCCAATATTACCCTAAAGTTTAAGTTGAGCTGATTTCAGAGCAGGTCAGGAGAGTAAACGCTGTGGGACAAGACAAGCTGTTTAATTGATGGGAGCGCTGTGCTCTGGTTTATAGGAAGTGGAACATTTTAGGCGGCCTTCCAATTTTCATGTCTTTTCCAGATGAAATTCAATTGGCAGGACTGCGCAAGTTTAATAAAAAGTAGTTCAGGTAGTTAGTTAGTGTTTGTTCATGAAATACACAGACTGTTTGTGTGCCAGTTAAAGCATTGCTTGAAGCCGCGTAGTTTGTTGAAAGACTGCCTTTTGAAATTTCTAAATTCAGCTAACGAACTTCAGGATTACCAAACCGCACTGTTCGTTTCCCCATACAGCTGCGGTAATGAGGGAATTACAAATAGCGTTACTGCGCAGTAGCAATTGACGTGAAGCAAGCGCTGTCCGCATACGCATGCTTTTAAAACTGAAAATTGAATGAGAAGGAGGATGCGCGAGACAGTAGCGATCATTTTAGTTGCCCGTCTGTGCGCATGCTCAAATGTCGGGATCAAGCATGACTCATGCGTATGAAATAAGAGTAAGTATCTTTGCCAACGCATGCGCATGAATAATAAGATTGTGTATTCCAGCTTAACAAAGGTGCATGCATATTGATAAAGTGCCCCCTGGTTTTCTTATACGCAAGTATTAAGAGCAAGTGTCTTGAAATACACGCAAGGTGGCCCATTGTAAACTGCCTCATAACCCGCTTTCAGGATTGGTGTGTAGCGTTTAACTAGTTCACAGGGAATGCAACAAACATTTTTTGAGCCTTTGAAAGTTAAAGTCACTCATTGCAAGAAGTTACTTTCGTTCCCCTCTAGCAAGAAATGAGCTCAAGCTAATTTTAAACTGAAGTTGACATTCATTGTTTTGAAGCTGTGGGAGAGCAACGTTAAGGAGTTTATGGATTGCAGAAGAGCATTAATTTTCTTGAATTTAGAGCCTAAGGAAACTAGTTAATTAAATATTTCACACTTAGAATCTCTGGAAGTGAACATTTTGGGTGTCAGTCTGCTAGGATATGTAATTCTGCTCTCCTAGTTACCAAAAAATTAGAGTCTAAAATTTTAAAGCAATCCTACTAGTCAAGAAGAACAAGTTGCTTATCTTACCTGGTAACGTTCTTTCGATGGGATGTTCCTCCGACGTATTCCACATCTTTGACAGTAATCACCACAGCTGTGCTGCTTAGGCAAACTTTCGGCATAGGCGTCCTGCATCGATGACGTCGATACGCTGTCCCTCAAGGGCCTCCGACAGTCGACGTCACTGGTGTTATATCTAGGACGCACAACAAAGCCTCAGTTGTAGTTTTTTCCCAGAACGTGTGGCACCAATCTCTTGCCAGTATTACTACAGAAAGCCTTGCGGAAACGTAAGCTGCAATCGCATAAGAAATTCTGTAGAGGCGCAGGTAGGGAGGGTACGATGTGGAATACGGAGGAACATCCCATCTAAAGAACGTTACCAGGAAAGATAAGTAACTTGTTCTTCGAAAGGATTGCGTCCGACTTATTCCACATCTTTGACAGACTCCCAAAGCAGTACCAACGTCTGGGGGTGGGAAAAGAATTTATAATTGCATCAATTTAACATGCCCAATCAAATTGCAGAATAGAGGACTGTTTTACCAAAGACCAAATCCTGCCCATGGATAGAGTCCAAGGAATAATACTTCACAAAAGTATGGACAGAGGTCCATGTGGCTGCTTCGCAAATATTGTGATTCTGAACAACCCTCTGTAGGGCAGTGAAGGCAGCCATACCCCCAGTAGAATGAGCCTGTAAGCCTAGTGGAGGGTCCTTTCCCGCCAAACGATAACACTCAGATCGTCAGAATGAGCCATCTAGATAAGGTCTGCTTGGAAACAGCCTGACCTAAATGCCTTCCAGCTTAACCAATAAAGAGTTCATCGTCCACTTTAACCCGGGACATCCGTGAGAGATAGAAACTCAAAGCTCTCCTCGGGTTCAACCTATGGAGCCTCTCCTCTTCCTTACCAGGATGTGGAGGAGGATAGAACGCTGGAAGAATGACCACCTGGCTCAGATGGAATTCCAACAACCTTCGGAAGAAAGGAAGGCCGCACCCTAAGGACAACCATGTCCTTATGGAACACAGTAAAGGGTGGTTTGGCGGAAAGTGCCTGCAACTCACTCACTCTGCGTGCGGAAGTAACCGCAACTAAAAATACAGTTTTAAAGGACAATAGTCGCAGTGGACAAGAATGTAAGGGCTCAAACGGAGCTCCCATTAGGAACTTTAAAACCAAATTCAAATCCCATCCCGGCACCTGGAAAGGCAACGGTGGAAACACATTAGTTAGCCCTTTTAGAAACTGTGAAATCAAAGGGATCTTAAAATAAGAACATTCCTCAGACGATCACTTAAATATGGACAGCGCCACTAGGTAACCCTTAATGGTACCCACTTGCAGGCAGTTGTGGGCTAAAAACAAAAAAAGACAAAACCAAAAGGAATGGAACATTGGAAAGGATCCACATTCTGTACCCTGCACCAGTCGCAGAACTTCCTCCAACGGCAACGGTATAGGGATTTCGTTGCGGGCCTTCTGGCCGAAAGCAACACCTCCATCGCGTCTTCAGGGCAGTCCCAATCCTTATAGCTCAGCCTTTCAGATTCCAAGCATGAGGGCTGAGACTTGACCTCTGGATGGAGAACTGGACCCCCCCCCCTCCCATGAGAGCAGATCGTCTCGGTAGGGAAGCCGACGTGGAGGGAAGATGTACATGTCTAGAAGGTCTTGGTACCACGGTCTCCTGGCCCACGCCAGGGCAATGAGGATAATCTGGGACCCGAACCTCCTTCCCCTCTGCAACACCTGCGGAATGACGGGGACTGGAGGTATAGCAGTGGTAAGGACCACTCCACTACGAACGCGTCCCCTAAAGCTGCTCTTGGAGGAAATTCCAGCAAGCAGAATTCTCGCACTTCCGGATTGACACTGGTGGCAAAGAGATCCACTTGTGGGGTTCCCCAAAGGGCAAAGATCTCCAAAAGAACTTCCTGAGCCTGCTCCCACTCGCAAGACCGTGCTCTGCCTGCTCAGAGCGTCCGCCGCCGTGTTTTCGCCTCCATCCACATGAACTGCAGAGATAGAAATTTCCTGGTGGATGGCCCAGAACCAGAGTGCATCGCATCCCTGCACAACGGGAGTGACCCTGCCCCCACTTTTTATTGAGGTAGTGCATGGCCACTGTATTGTCCGTCATAATCAGGACATTCTTCCGTCACACAGATGGCAGAAAAGCCATCAGGTCTAGCCTGACAGCCTGCAGCTCTAACAGATTGATGTGGAGTCTAGAATCCGACAGAGACCAACGACCACTGGCCGTCAGCTCATTGGCATAAGCTCCCCATCCCGAAAGGGATGCGTCCGTCATGATCACCACCTCCGGCCATGGTTGCCAAAACGGAGAACCCTTCAGATTTCCTTCGACGACCCACCACAGAACATCCTGTGTAACCAAGGGCGGAATCTGAACGGGATCCGACATCCTGCCGGATAACTGCGACCCCTGCATCTTGACAGCCCACAGCAGAGATCTCAACCATAGCCTGGCCTCAGGCACCAGAAAAATGCAGGATGCCATGAGGCCGAGCAACCTCAAGAACTCGAACGCCGGGAGACTGTGGGCACGCTGAAATTTGTCCATCTGCAGAATGTGATGAGCCCTCACCTGGGGAGGCGAACACAACCCCGGTTACGTGTCAAGCACTGCTCTGATGTACTGGAGCCGTTGGGTGTGAAATGAGACTTCAAGTTGAGGGAGAAGCCCAGCTTGTGAAGGGGGTGGCAGGCGATGGACAGATGATCCAGGGCTTGCTCGGGAGGACGCGTCCTGATCAAACAATCGTCCAGGTAGGGGTAGACGTGAATCCCCCTTTCCTGAGATACGCTGCCACCACCACCATCAGCTTGGTGAAGACCCTCGGAGCGGAGGTCAATCCAAACAGGAGGCCCCAAAACTGAAAATGCGAGTCGCCAACTGCGAACCTCGGGTACTTCCTGTGCTTTGGATGAATTGGCACATGAAAGTAAGCATCCTTGAGGTCTAGAAGGGCCTGGAGGACTTGAGAAAGATACCATCTTGAATTTGTCCTTCCTGAGGAGCTTGTACAAACCATGCAAGTCCATGATCGGTCTCAAGCCTCCGTCTTTTTTCGGGATCAAAAAAAATATGGGGAATACCATCCATTGTTCCTCTCCACTACAGGCACCAGTTCTATGGCACCTTTCTCCAGCAGGGATAGGATTTCCTGCGCAAGGAGCAGATTCGGATGCTTCAAAGAGCTTCCCCGGTGGATTGTCGTGAGGCCTCTGCCGAAAAGGGAGACAGTAGCCGTGGGTTATGATCCCAAGAACCCACACATCTGAAGTAATGCCATGCCATTCTACAAGATGCTGCGCCAGTCTACCCCAACCGGCGGACCATGGGGCATGGCCTCATGACTGAGCGGACGCAGCAGTGCCTGAGGGCAAAGAGGCAACTGCCCGGGTGGCTTTGGCACCTGGCGTACATTGCTTTCCACCTCTGGTACTCCTACAGTGGCTCCTTTGACTGGCAGACCCTCTCGATCTACCAAAGGAAGATTAGTACCGAAAGGAACCTCCCCTCCATTGCTGTCCCCTAGGACGAAAAGGTGGAGGTTGGCATACTGCAGCGCTCCAAGACTTTGCTGCAGCTTTGGAGGTCTGCAACCTCTCAAGGCTTTCATCAGAATTGCTGCCAAAAAAATGAACACCATCAAAGGGCATGTTGAGAAGCTGGGATTTCGCATCCGGAGCAAACCCTGACTTCCGCAAACACGCAAACCTGCGCATCACGGTTCTCACAGCCATGGACCGGCTGACAGTCTGCCACGTCCAGACACGACTGAACGGATTCATACATGGCATCCTTGCCATCTTGCACGAGGGCTAGAAAACCATCCCGTTCCTCCCCTTCGGGAATATGCTCAGCCGCCAACGATAAACAATTCCACAGAGTGTGAGTGAATCTTGCGAGGGCACAAACGGAGTTGGCTGCCTTTAAAGCCATACCCCCAGAAGAAAATACCTTCTTCGCCCAACCATCAAAGCGCTTGTCGTCCCAATCAGGACGGATTGTAGGGTATGCAGCCTGCTTTGCTGGGGCCGTAGCCGCGTGCACCACCAAACTCTCCGGAATAGGGTGCGTTGACAAGTAGCAGGTGTCACCACTGGATGGATGGTATTTTTCAGAAGGGACTTATTCACTGCCGGGAGACTCTCCAGAGCAGTCCAAGCCGCTGCCACCCTTCTTTGCAAAGCCATATGAAATGACAACACCGGGTCAGTGGGTGGACCTTGGTCCAAGATATCTGTCAGATCATCCTGCAGAATATCAACAGGAGGAGACCACACCAAGTACTCAGCCACCCTCGACATGAGACGCCAATACGAGGATTCAGCATATGTACTAGTCTCAAGCCTGCCAAACTCAACTTCCGGAGAGGTATCAAGACCACTGGCGTCATGTGAAGATTGAAGGTCTTCCAGTTGGCAGGTCATCAAGAACCTCAGGAGGCACAACCTCCTCCTCATCAGACCCTTCCTCCACCTCTGAAATATACTCCAAGGGTTGGAACAAATCCACCCTGGGAGGAGGAACAGAGTAGGGCTCAAACACAGGCCTCACAGACTTGCTGAGAGCCTTTCTAAGAGCTTCCACAGCCCTCTGAGGCAACTCCGGTAAATTCTCCTCAAAAGGTGACTGAGCTTGTCCTTCGACGGCCGAAGCGCCGATGGCGTCAACGACTTCTTCGAAGCCAGAGCCTCGAGAGCCCCTTGATGGACATGCTGTCGAAGGCATTGATACCGTCTTAGAAGGCCTCACAGGTTCCGACGGTCACAAGGGCGACAAGGACCTGGACCTGGCACGGCTATGGCGATCAACCTTATCCGATTGGGACCTCGACTGCTCCCCATGATCCTGCCAACCACCCGAGCCCGAAGGCGTGCAAGTGGTGGCTCTAGCTCACTCCTTGCCGGCTTCTCTCGAAGGCACGGACGGAACAATGCCTTGCGATTCGAAATTCGCCATCATCTGCTGGAAGAATGCATCCCATTCGGCCGGCGACAAAGTGTTTTGTGGGACAAGAAACCCACCGTCTGGCGGAGTCCTCCGACAAGGAAGGCGACAGATGACGGCACTTCCGTGAATGCCTCGAAGAGGCAGAGGAATGGCGGGACCCACTCCGAGACCAAGAACCCATGGACTTACGCCGACACGGAGAGTCGTCCCTCGAATAGTCGGTCGAAAGACCAGTAGACTTCGACTTACGGGTTTTAGAAACCCTAGCTACCGACAACTTCTTCCGCAAGACCTTCGAAGTTGGGGACTTGCAGTCATTGCAATAGTCGGTGGCGTGGCTTTCGCCGAGGCAGCAGACGTGCAGGTCCGTGATGGACATTTTTTAACTGCAGTCCCGACACTTTTTGAAGCCCGACTTCGGGGTAGAAGACAAAGAAATGTTCTCAACTTTAGCAAACGAAGTAGAAGAACCGAGGCGGGCCGAGATTCCAAAGCGAACAAGTTTATGGAAAAAACAGAACTGAGGCTACGGGCATCGTGCATCCTAGATCTAACATCCGGTGACGTCGAACATCGACAGAGGCCCTCGAGGGACAGCGTATCGACGTCATCGACGCAGGATGCCTACACCAAAAAGGGTTTCCCAAGCAGCAAAGCTGTGGTGATTACTGTCAAAGATGTGGAATACGTCGGAGGACAATCCCTTTGAAACAACATTTCTAGTAATCTTAAAGAACTTCAATTCTCCTTTACACAACAAGATACTCCAGTTCCATAGAAGTTTCAAATAAAGTAATTTGAGGAGTCAGTGGAAAAGTCAAAAGAAACTTCAATATACACGCACCTTCAGATCTCTGGAAGCCAAAACAGGTCCACTATTAGGGGGAATCAGTGGGAGAAAAGGCAGAACGAGAAGAAAAAACGAATTGTCTGCAGGTGCTCAGCTGGTTGGAGAGAGTGACCTGTTTTCTGCTTATTTTATCCACTTCCCCTTTTCCCTCTGAGGTGTTGACTTCTGCTGTTAACTTCAGTAGTCGACCACACATTTTTGGGGGACATGTGGGGCTCAGCAGCTTCTGCAGAACAAGAACCAGAATCGGACACAGCATGTCTGACATGCAGACAGTGCAAAAAACTGAGGCTCGTCCTTGGGGGTCGGCAAAAAACATAAGTAAGACTATTTCCTTGTTTAGATGCAAAGCTGAGTGTACCTTAGGTAGGAACATGGGGTGTGTCTGCAGGACCACCTTATCGTTGAGAAAGGTAGTATGGGGCTCTGCGGCCACCAGAGCATGAATCTCGCCGACTCTGCGAGCAAAGGTGAGCCCCAGCTCTTTTGCAGAACTTTAGGTCTTTTTATTTCTAACCTGGCTGGAGAGAGTGACACCTTTTTCCCCACTCATGTATTTTTTCTGTGATGTATGACAATGCATTACTTACCGTAAAAGCATTTCTGATGGTTGTATCTGCTTAGATTCACATGCTGTGCATAGGTCCGACATCCAGTGGTCACTGCGGAGTATTGCATTTTGTTTTTCGTAGTCGAAAAGGGGACGTCGACAAGGCGTGTCTGTAACACTATCCCTATAGTGACGTGCGTTGTACCCACAATCCCTCACGCGTCGAGGTCCCTCTGTTTGTATTTTTCTGCCCTGAGGGAGCCTTTTAGCCGTGAGTGAGTACAGAAAAGAGAGAGAAATATATATAAAAGGATGTCTATGTTCCTTCCATCCGAGGGGGGAGGAAGGGTGGGCGCATGTGAATCTAAGCAGATACAACCATCAGAAATGCTTTTACGGTAAGTAATGCATTGTCTTCTGATGTTTGTTAATCTGCTTAGAATCACATGCTGTGCATAGACTAGCGAGCAGTACCCGGAGTTGGCGGTGGGTTATGAGAAGGAACAGTAGAAAAAAGATGTCTTAATACTGCCTGCCCAACCTGGGAATCAGATCTAGAGTGTGCATCTAGACAGTAGTGTTTTGTAAATGTGTGCACAGAACTCCAGGTTGCCGCTTTGCAGATGGACTCAAGGGGAACATTTGCAATGAATGCTATGGAAGCCCCCGTGCCTCGAGTGGAATGTGCTCTTGGCTTGAAGGGTAGTTCTCTCTTAGCAAGAGTTTAACAGAGAGTGATGCATTGAACAATCCATCTAGATATAGTGGATTTTGAGACCGCATCTCCTTCTCTTCCTGCTGCCACCGAGACAAAGAACTGATTAGTCTTTCTCAATGGTCTGGTTCTTTCCATGTAGAACATGACAGCTCTGCGTACATCTAGTGTATGCAGACTTTTTTCTCCCAAGCTGGAAGGGTTTTGAAAGAACGTTGGTAGTTCTATAGTTTGGTTTACATGAAATTTCGAGATGAATTTAGGTGCAAACCTTGGGTGTGTGCGTAGAACCACTTTATCTTTGTGAACTGTTACGAAGGGGTCTAGTACAGAAAGAGCCTGTAGTTCACTTACTCTCCTAATGGAGGTGATAGCTATTAGGAATGCAGTCTTAAGGGTGATATCTTTAAGAGTTGCCCTGTGCATGGGTTCGAAGGGAGGGCCCATGAGTCTGGAAAGTACCACATTTAAGTCCCATCCGGGAGCTGGGTTAGCTATCGGAGGGTGTATCCTCTTTACCCCCTCCATGAAGGCTTTGATAACTGGTATCTTCCACCACGACACTTGAAGTTGGGAAGTGGTGTATGCAGAAAGTGCCGCTAGGTGGGCTTTAATGGAATTGAACACTAAACCTGAATCCAGTAAATGGGTCAAGTATAGAATAATGTCAGTAGGAGAGC
Organism: Ambystoma mexicanum; assembly: GCF_040938575.1. Classification (NCBI taxonomy): domain Eukaryota; kingdom Metazoa; phylum Chordata; class Amphibia; order Caudata; family Ambystomatidae; genus Ambystoma; species Ambystoma mexicanum. The sequence continues at coordinate 992,761,399 of NC_090921.1, forward strand.
AGTCAACTGGGTCGATGCTAGTACCTCTACACCAGATAACGAATCTTTTCCATTTGCTAGAATAGCAGTGTCGAGTATTAGGTTTTCTGACTTCCCTGAGGATGTCCATACATCTCTGTGGGAGTTGTAAATGTCCAAATTCTATGATCTCAGGAGCCAGGCTGCTAAGTTCATGGTCTGAGGGCATGGATGCAGTGTTCTGCCCTTGTCTTGTGACAGCATGTTGTACGGGCAGGGAAGTTTCACTGGGGGAGATAGGGACATCTCCATCAAGTGAGCGAACCATGGCTGCCGGGCCCACATTGGGGCCACTAGTATCATTGTAACCTGCTCCTGATGCATCTTGTGCACCACTTTGTTGAGAAGGGGAGTCGGGGGAAAGGCGTAAACAAATTTCCCTGACCATAGAATCAACAGACCGTTCCCCTTGGACTGGTTCTGGGGGTACCTGGAGGCGTAACTTTGGCATTGTGAGTTTTCCAGAGTTGCGAACAGGTCTATTTCCGGGAATCCCCATTGAGTGAAGACGTCTAAGACGATGTCTTTGTGTAATTGCCATTCGTACTCTCCGGGCAGGGGGAAGTCTCTGCTGAGTTTGTCTGCTAGAAGATTGAGTTCCCCTGGTACATGTTGTGACAGTAGGAACATGTTGTGTCTGAGAGCCCACTTCCATATATTCTGGGACAGTTTGGACAGTCCTGGAGAGTGAGTGCCTCCTTGCTTGTTGAGGTAGTACATGGCTGTGGTGCGGTCTGTGAGGACCATCACTGTCTTTTCTTGTAGCTGTTTCTGAAAGGCTTTCAGTGCTTTGAACACCGCTAGTAGTTCCAGCAGGTTTATATGTTTGGATGCTAAGCTCGGAGTCCAAACTCCGTGGGCCGTCTGATGGGATAGGTGAGCCCCCCATCCTGTAAGGGATGCGTCTGTGGTTAGAGTGGCTTCCACTGCGGGTGTGGCAAAAGTTTTCCCTAATAACAGGTTTTCTTTTGTCCACCACCGTAGCGAGAGAACCAAGGCCTGCGAGACCACCACTAGATCGTTCCATTGTCCGCTGGCCTGACACCACTGGCTGTAGAGCCACTCTTGCATTGGGCGCAGGCGCGCGTGAGGTACCAAATAAATACATGACGCCATCATCCCTAGCAAGCGCATTGCTTTGCGTACCGTCACCTCTTGGCCTGCTACATAATGGGGAATTTGAAACAGCATGTTTTGGACCCTCTCGTTGGAGGGGAATACGAGGCCGTCCTTTGTTAGAATTAGAGCCCCTAGGAATTGTTTGGTTTGGCCGGGGTCTAAGCTGGACTTCTTTTCGTTGATGGAGAAGCCCAGTTGGGACAAAAGGTCTACGGTCTTTTGGGTATTGGAGAAGCATGTTTCGTAAGAATCCCCTGTTATGAGCCAGTCGTCGAGGTAAGGGTATACCGGGATGGATAATCTGCGCAGGTGGGCCGCTGCCACTGCCAGTACTTTCGTGAATACCCTTGGTGCAGATGCTATCCCGAAGAGTAGTACTCTGAACTGGTAGTGTTTGTCCTCTATTTTGAACCTGAGGTATTTTCTGTGCGATGTCAACATTAAAATATGAAAGTATGCATCTTTCATGTCCAGTGTTGTCATGTAATCCCCTTGTGATAACAGTGGGATTACCTCCTGTAAGGTCACCATACAAAACTTTTGGGGTTTGGCAAATATGTTCGCTGGGCGCAGATCTAATACAGGGCGCATGGTTAAATCCTTTTTGGGTACAAGGAAGTACACTGAATAAATACCTTCTGTTACCTGTGATAGGGGGACGGGCTCTATAGCTTCTTTCTTCAGTAGTTCTTCCACCTCTTGAAGAAGAATGGAGAGGTGTTGCGGTGTCATGCGTCGGTTCCGTGGGGGTTTGTACTTCGGGGAACCGTTGAACTCGATGCAGTATCCGTGGGCTATGGTGGATAATACCCAACGGTCTGACGTGATTCCCTCCCATGCTGAAAGGAACGATGTTAGCCGGCCCCCGACCGGTGATGCATGGGAGGGGACCCGAATTTTTGGGTCATTTGCTGGTATTGGGCGTGGAACCTCTGGGGCTGGAGCCACGACCTCTTCCTTTGCCACGGCGTTGGCCTCTTTGACTGAACTGGGTGTTACCCTCAGTTGGAGCCAGAGTAATATTGTTGTTGTTGGTTCTGCTGCTGTCTTTGGCCACGAAAGGAGCGTTTATTACCATAGCCTCGCCTGTTAGGGGGCCTAGAAATTTGATCAAGAGTCTTGATGGTATCAAACTCTTTTTTAGCATGTTCTAGGGCCTCATCTACTGCTTTCCCAAACAGATGCGTCTGTTCAATGGGATTATTTATGAGGGAGGCTTGGGTTTCGGGCTTAAAACCTGAATTGCGTAGCCAAACGTGGCGCTTGAGAGGTATTCCCTGCACTAGTGAGCGGCCAGCCGTCTCAGCGCCATCTAGGGAGTTCTTAACGATGCCCTGGTTTACCAGTGTGCCCTCTGATATTATAGCTAGCAGGCGAGAACGCAGAGGTTCAGGTGCTTCCTCTGCTTCGCTGCGCAGCTTGTTCCACTGTGCATCTGCGTAGCTCGCTAAAAGTGAGTTGTTATTAGCAATTCTAGTAGAGAAGGCGGCGGAGGTCGTGATTCTCTTCCCCAGTGCGTAGAGTTTTTTGCCTTCTTTGTCTGGAGGTGCTTCACTAGTGGATAGTGGCACCCCTGCTCTTTTTCTTGTGTTGGTAACTACAAGGGAGTCCGGAATAGTGTCCTCTGATGTATAAAGGGTCAGAGGATGAAGGGCTGAAGAGCTTTTCTATTCTAGGGTTGACCCCTCGTACTAAAGCTGGGTTAGTAAGGGAAGGAGAAATTCTTCTTTTAATAGAAGCCAGGAGTGGAATAGATTGGCTAACAGGGGCTTTTTCTTTGATGACTTTTTCTACAAAGTCAATGTCTGGAAGAGTTTCCCCTGTATCAATCTCAAAATGCGCTGCTGCCTTGCGCAAAAGTGCATTGAGGGAAGGTTGGTCATCTATGGGAGAGGAGTTCCCATGTGAATCCTTGAGAGGAGAAGGGAGAAAGGCATCAGGGTCTGAATGTACTTCCTCTTCAAACCCTGTAGCAGTGGTGTAAGGGTCTTCTTCGAACCCCTCTTCCTCAAGTTCTACCTCTTCTTCTCCACCCAAACACTCATCTTCTTGGAGGTATTGATCCTCCTCAGTGAGGTCAACCAGCCTAGGAATCTTGACTCTAGGGTCATCCTGTGGCCATTCTCTTTGTCTTTTGTGAGTGGGTGGGTCTTGGTTTCCTAGAAACCTTTCCATTTTCTCCATGCAAGAATGGAGTCTTTCAAGGGTCTCATGGGGTACCCCTGAATAGTCTAGAGGGGGGAAATTAGTGTTTTCGCCTTCGAATCGTTTCGAACGCTCCCACAACGTCGACGAGAGGTTCCCGTCTCCTTCTGAAAAGCCTTCAGGTAGTTCGGAAGCGTCCTTTGGAGAAAGGGGCAGTTCCTGGCTACTTATGTTTTTTCGAGGCGGTATTCGACGTTTGTTTCGTCGTCCGCGTACGTTTGTCTTCGGCGACAATTCTCGCTAGGCTCTCGACCACGATTTTGTCCGTCGAGGGCTCTGGTGTCGACGTTGTGTGCGTTGCGCGTTGTACCTCGACGGTCGCTCTATGGAGCGTTGCGTCGGATGTTTTTGGGGTAGCGCCCGTGTTAGATGGAAGCCCAATCGCTGGTCGCGGCTGCGTTTGCGGGTGGGGCTTGTGACCTTTGCGGTCTGCGGTAGACGCCGGAGTGCCCTGCGTCCCCTTCGGCGCTGATGGATCCTTCGTTCTCGACGAAGAAGAGCCGTGGGTAGTGTGTTTAGCCTTATGGGGTTTGTGTGCGTCCTTGTCGCCGGGGTGTTCATCCCCATAAGCAGGGCGTGAGCCGAGCCCGTCGGGGCCGGGGACGGACGACGAGGAGCGGGAGCGCTCCTTCTGGGGGTTCATGACTTCCGTAACGGATGTCGAGTTATCGCACTCCTCGTCACTTTCAGTAACAGCGGCAGCGGGTGAGGAAACTGACTTCGACATCGCGTAGTCCGCCCACCTCTTAACCCTACGTTCTTTAAGAGTCCTGGGTTTTAAGAGCTTGCAGGCTGCGCAGCTGTTCTCTATGTGATCGAGGGGTAAGCAACGATTACAGAGCTTGTGCTTATCTTTCCAAGTATATTTGCCCCTGCAGCGTGGGCAAAATTTAAATGGTGTCCTCTCCATAGCTGAGGCAATAATAGCTGGTGATAACAACCCCAAGGGATGGAAAGGGGAGAAAGAAAGACATTCTCAAAGAGAAGAGACAAAGTTTTAACCCCCACTCTCCCTACTGTAAATTGGCCGTCGAGGCCAGGCCACGTGTTCGGCAGCGCCGAAGGATCTCCTCCGCTCTTCCTCTCCGTCGAAAATCAGTTCGGCGGAGAAACAGTTTCACAGCTAACGTCGAGGGGGAGGGATCGTTATCAGTATATTAAGTTATGACAAAAGGACCGAGGTCCGTGGCAAGTATAGCAATGTCTCTCTAGGAGCTCCGCGAAAGGCGACCAGAAAACTGGGCGGAAAAAAACAATCTGAGGGACCTCGACGCGTGAGGGATTGTGGGTACAACGCACGTCACTATAGGGATAGTGTTACAGACACACCTTGTCGACGTCCCCTTTGACTACGAAAAACAAAATGCAATACTCCGCAGTGACCACTGGATGTCGGACCTATGCACAGCATGTGATTCTAAGCAGATTAACAAACATCAGAAACTCTGTTTCTTTTGAACTTTGGAGTCAGACAAACTCCATAGGCATAATCTTTGCATTGTGACACAGCACTTTCAGTGCAGTGGCACAGGGAGGTCTTAGATTTCCCAAAGGGTTAAATATCTTCTCTTGGTGAGACTACCGTTTCCAAGAGCAGTGAAGTGAAATTGACTTCACTTACAATTGGTAACTTTCTCGACCATGCACACACTATCTTACCATAGGGTGCTGAAGGTGTTTAGTATCCCCTTGTTCTAGTTTCTCAAGTAACATTTTTATGTTACCCTTTCTACAATTAATGGCTGGTGGCAGCGGTTTACTTTTTACTACCATTGTGCGTTTTCACCACATGCTCCGTTGGCAGTCAAAGTAAGGCACCCATTTCGTCAAAATGGCCAAGGTCCTCTTTTTACGCCATTTCTTGACAGAAAGGTCCTTCTAGAGATTTACTCTGCGCGCCAAACCAGGTTTGGTCACTTTGTTGGTTTTGTCTTTGGTGGGATTCACAAGTGAAGCCCGCCTCCAGCTCCATTATGCCTGACAGGGGCAGGGAGGGAGATGTCCGATACTCCCTGTGCTACATCCCCTTGGTTACAGGAATGCACCCAAAGGTGATTTGTCAGCTGTCTGGCTGGCAAGGACAGGCACCCTGCTGTGTGAATGGCAGCTAGGCTGCAATGCATGGGAGAAACATGCATAAAAGGAATGGCTGTTTGGCTTGGAAGGAAGAGTCGACCACTGGACGAAGTAATCCGAAGAAGAACTTTGAAGCGGCGCCTGCTGCAACTCCTGGACAGTTGGTTTGCCCGGTGTAACCCTGCTTCTGTGCTGAACTCCGAATTCGCCTCGAATAGAGAAGCCCTGCAAGGACGACTTCTCTGTTTGAGTTGGTGGTACCAATCAACTCCAAAGTAAGCCTGTCTGTACATCCTCTCAGAACTGGTTGTACTTCCACTGCTGTTGGAACCGAAGTGCCAGGGAGAGGAACAACAGACAGTATGAGTTGCTTTTAAGTCAGACCAGAACGCTAGGACGATCCTCCAAACTTCCCTGATGCAGGACTAAGCCTGAGCCACCTCAACACAGCACTGGACCCCAGAAGCAGGGAAAGTCTGTTATCCAAGATCATCAGTTTTGCCATTTGCTGTCAGACGCGAGGAGCTGAAACAAAGAAGAACCACTGAACTGAAGTTTGCCCATTGCTGCTGCTGACCTTCCCATTGCAGAGCAAGAGTCCCCAGATGTCCTCCCTCTTGTCCCCACGACTAAGGCTCAGGAACAACAGGATCTGCAGAGCTGTACAGAAACAGAAACCAGCTGGAACCATTTCTTCTAACCAGAGGTACTGTAAAGTCTAGGAGAACTTACCTCTTGTTGTGAAGCTTTACTTGCTCTCAGTTGAAACATGTCTTGGTTACTTTGCAGAGTTGCTAATGCTTAGCCCTTCATAAGCCTCCCAGCTTGTGGCCCGTCAAGTGTTCTATTTTCTACAAACATTTCTAAAAACATTGTACAAGACTTTTTACCTTCCTACAAAGAAGATCTTCAGCTCCCTTTGACAATGTGAAATTAACATTGGCTGTGCTGGCTCCGAGAGACTCCTCTTTACCTCCGGCTTTCTGCTTTCGCCTTTCCCCATGAAAGAGTTAATTTACTCTGCATTGGAAGTTATCAATCGTACTTCGCCGTTTGTGAATTATTTGTTAACCTTTGTTTTATTCCTCTATTCTATCTTTTACACCAAACTCATTATTGCTCTAAGTGTATCAGTGATAAAATAATGTCCACAGTGTCCCAGCTATTTAAGTCAGCTGATGGTGTAGGAAGCGTCTGTGTGCCATCCTCAATGGGGGTCTCATGATTTAGAGAAACTAGGAGTGTGTTTTGAAGTATATTCTAAGTGTTACATATATTACTCCCTTCTGAAGAAGGCTCATAGAACTGACTGACAAATTAATTCTTTAATCAAGAAACCTTGAGTGTAAATGTTTATTTGAATAACTGTATTGTGAAGACATGCATTACTTACCGTAATAGCATTTATGATGGTTGTATCTGCTTAGATTCACATGGTGTGCATATAGTCCGACATCCAGTGGTAACCGCAGAGTATTGCAGATTGTCTTTCGGTGACCGAAAAGGGACTTTCGGCATAGACGTGTTAGTAACACTATCCCCATCGTTACGTGTAGTGTACCCAAAATCCCTCACGCGCAGAGGCCCCTCCAATTCTATTTTTTCTGCCAAGGGAGCCCAAGGCTATAGTGAGTGAGTACATAAATAGAGAAAGTAGTAAGACGTCCATGTTCCTTCACCCCGAGTGGGGAGGTAGGGAGTGCACATGTGAATCTAAGCAGATACAATCATCAGAAATGCTATTACAGTAAGTAATGCATATCTTCTGATGCTTGTTCATCTGCTTAGAATCACATGCTGTGCATAGACTAGCGAGCAGTACCCGGAGGTGGGTTGTGAGAAGGAACAGTAGAGAAAAGATGTCTTAGTACTGCTTGTCCCACCTGAGAATCAGACCTAGAGTGTCTGTGCAATAGTGTTTTGTAAAGGTGTGTACTGAAATCCAGGTTGCCGTTTTGCAAATGGACTCTATGGGAACTTTTGCAATGAATGCTATGGAAGCCCCAGTGCCCCGAGTAGTGTGCTCTAGGCTTGAAGGGCAGTTCTCCATTAGCAAGAGCCATTAGCAAGAGCGTAACAGTGTGATGCATTTGACAATCCACCTTGAGATAGCCGATTTAGAGACAGGATACCCTTCTCTACCAGCTGCCACTGAAATGAAAAATTGGTTCGTTTTCCTCATTGGTTTAGTTCTTTCAAGGTAGAACATGACTGCCCTGCGCACAACTAGTGTGTGTAAGCTTCTTTCGGCCATGCTAGTGGGATTCTGGAAAAAGGTAGGTAGTTCAATCGGCTGGTTCACATGGAACTTCGATATGAATTTTGCCACAAATCTGGGGTGCGTGCGCAGAACTCCCTTATCCCTATGGACTGTAACAAAGGGGTCTAGAACAGAAAGTGCTTGTAGTTCGCAAACCCTTCTGATAGAAGTGATAGCCACTAGGAAGGCCGTTTTATAAGTCAGATCTTTTAGACTTGCTTTATGCATAAGCTCAAAGGGAGCTCCCATGAGCCTGGTCAAAACCACATTTAGGTCCCACCCAGGAGCTGGGTGAGAAATGGTAGGATAAATCCTCTTAACCCCTTCCATAAAGGCCTTAATCACTGGTATCTTCCACCACTAAACTTTGTTGTGGTGTAGGCAGACAGTGCGGCCAGTTGAACCTTTAGGGAATTGAAGACTAACCCAGTGTCCAACAGATGGGTTAGGCACAGCACAATGTGTGACGGTGAGCAATGGATGAGATGGAGACCCTTGGAATTACACCAAATGACAAAACGTTTCCATTTGCTGGCATAGCAAGAACGTGTGTTTGGTTTCCTAGCTTCCATGAGTATGTCCATGCACCTCTGAGGGAGGTGTAGGTGTCTAAACTCTATGACCTCAGGAGCCAAGCAGCTAAGTTCAGAGTCTGTGGGCATGGTTGTAGGGTCTGCCCCCTGTCCTGAGACAACATGTCGTACAGGCAGGGTCGTTTCACTGGTGGGGAGAGGGACATTTCCATCAGGTGAGCAAACCAGGGTTAGCAGGCCCATATGGGGGCCACCTCTATCATGGTAACTGGTTCCTGGTGCCTCTTGTGCACCATCTTGTTGAGAAGGGGAGTTGTGGGGGAGGGGGGAGAGGAGGGGGAGAGGGGGGGGAGAGGGAGGGAAGGGGAAGCATAGACAAATTTCCCTGACCATGTTATCCAGAAACCGTTACCCTTGGAGCAGTTCTGGGGGGGACCTGCAGGCGTAGTCTTGGCATTGGGCGTTCTCCTGAGTTGCAAACATGTCAATCTCTGGGAAGCCCCATTCTGGGAATACATTGGAAACTATGTCTGCGTACAGACGCCATTTGGATTCTTCAGGGAGAAGAAAAATCTCTGCCGAGTATGTCTGCCAGAGATGGAGTTCCCTGGAACAGGTCCGGACATCAAAAACATCTTGTGTTTGAGAGCCCATATCCAAATGTTTTGGGACAGCTTGGATAGCGAGTGCCCCCCTGTTTGGTCAGGTAATACATGGCTGTAGTGCTGTCCGTTAGAATCAGCACTGTCTTCCCTTGCAGCTGCATCTGAAAGGCCTTTAGTGCTTTGAACATCGCTAATAGCTCCAGTTAATTTATATGGTTGGATCCTACTTGAGGGGACCGCACTCCATGTGCTGTCTGCTGAAGCAGGTGAGCCCCCCCCCAACCCCGTGAGAGAGGCGTCTGTCGTGAGAGTGGCTTCCACTGCATGGGGTGGTGAAGGTTTTCCCCTTCAAGAGGTTTTCTCGTGACCACCCCTGCAGAGAGAGAACGAGGGCTGGCGAGACAACTACCAGATCTTCCCATTGCCCGCTGGCCTGACACCATTGGCTGTAGCCACTCTTGCATGGGACGTGTGCGCAGCCACACGTGGGGAACCAAGTATATGCAAAACGCCATTATTCTTGGCAAGCGCATGGCCTTGCGCACCGTCACCGCACAACTCGCTACATATTGAGGAATCTGAAAAAGCATATTCTGAACCCTCTCGCTGGAGGGAAAGGCGAGACTGTCTTCCATCTGAATTAGAGCTCCCAGAAATTGTTTTGTTTGACTGGGGACTAGACTGGATTTCTTCTTGTTGATTGAGAAACCCAGACTGAACAGAAGATCTGTTTTTTGGGTGTTCGAAAAACATATGTTGTACGGGTCCCCTGTGATGAGCCAGTTGTCGAGGTAAGGGTAAACTGGGACGGATAGTCTGCGCAGGTGTGCTGCAGCCACTGCCATGATCTTGGTAAACACCCTTGGCGCTGAGGCGATGCGGAAGGGGAGTACCTTGAACTGATAATGCCTGTCCTCTATCATGACCCTTAGATATTTCCTGTGTGCTGGCAACATTGAAATATGAAAGTATGCAGCTTTCATGTCCAATGTTGCCATGTAGTCCCCCTGTTTCAGCAGTGGGATCACTTCCTGTAGTGTTACCATGCAAAACTTCTGGGGTTTTATGAACTTGTTCGCTGGGCGCAGGTCTAGAACGGGGCACATGTTGAGGTCCTTTTTGGGTACAAAAAAATACACTGAATAAATACCCTTGTTTACCTGAAGAATAGGGACGGCTTCTATGGCGTCGTTTCCTAGCAGCGCTTCCACCTCTTAATTCAGGATCTCCAGATGTTCCGGTGAAAGGCGCTGTGAGCGTGGCGGTCTGAATTGTGGAGGTCGGTGGAATTCCACGCAGTACCCGTGGGGGACCGTCTTTATGACCCACTGGTCTGATGTTATTGTCATGATCTCTGCTTCCAAAAGGTCAGGTTTTTCCCAACTCCCTTGGAAGCAGATCCCTAACCCAGGTTCCGAGTGCCAACCAGTCCCAATTGGGTCCTTTTGGACCCAGTCCTGGCGCCAGTGGCACCAGGCTCATAAATATGCCCAGTCCCAGCGCTGGAAGCGCCGGGCTCATAATGCTTGGGTGGACTTACCTGCAGCAGACCATGCTGCTTACTTGCCTGCCAGTTGAGCCTCTGATCCTCTTCTGTTTGGAACTACTTTTCCTGTTGGGTGGGGCTGGAGCCACTCCCTAGATTCAGAACACTGGAACTCTTCTGGAAAACAGGAACTCTTTTCTTGCCTAGGCGTGGCTGTGGAAGGAGACACCTAAGCACTACTGGAGGTTATTTAAACCACACCCGATGGATGAATCTTGCTTTGCGTTATTCTGCATCCTCTGCAGCAGAACGCTCATCGTGTCTTCTGCATCTGATCCTGGGCCTAAGGAAAAAGGCTTACCATCCTGAATCCAGTCTTCAGCAACACCTATAAAGACAAGAAAGAACAGGTTAGCATTACGGTCTTCAGTGACAGCTCTTCACTTACCCGGTCCATCGGCTGTCACCCACGCCTCGTGCTGCATTCCGGCATCTGAAAGACAAAGGCTTACCTACTCTTCGTGCGCTCCGGAGGTCTTCACACTGCATTCCGGCATCTGAAAGGCAAAAGTTTACCAACTCTTCGCGCGCTCCGGAGGCCTTCGGCGCTGCATCCCGCATCTGAAAGACAAAACAAGGTGCGTTTAAAGACATTGGGGAACTTTAATACTCACGTGCCATTACTCCTTTCCACATGGGTATTCCGGCACCCTGCCGCCGCTCCGAACTTGTACCTGCAAAGTAAAAGACAGTTAGAGCGCATCGTGAAGCAGGCAATAAGCGCTTACTTACGTGCTTCCAGGCGCTTCTTTTCATTACACGGGCTCCATCTTCAACTCACTGCAGCCCGTCATCCACCATTGCCGGAACCCTGCAAAACAAGAGACATCATTACTAAAGACTTTAAAGACATTAGAATTACCCGAAACTTACCGTTCGTGCAGTACACGACGGACAGCAGTCCTCTGAAGTCAAGAGGCCTGCTCCCCCTATCCAGTGAAGAAACTGGTCACAGCACCCTGCCTCGAGGCAGATGGAGAGCACGGCGTTCACTTACCTAAGGTGAGAGCGTTAACCTTTGGGGTTCTACAGGAGAAGAGAAAGGGAAGAAGAGAGACATTCAACAACCCAGTTCATTAATCCCATATTTTCTATCTGCAGACATCTTACCCTCCGAGCCAGACATACAGACAGTGCACAGAGGTCCAGCCCAAAGAGCCAGCCGTGTGTTACACATCACCTTTGAAGATACGGTATACGCCCAGTCAAGACCGGCGCCTCTACGGGAATCAGGTGAGCGTTACAGTTATCCCCTCCCATGCAGTGAGGAAAGATGGTAATCACACCCCGACCGGGGTGACATGGGAGGGGACCTGGATCTGGTGGTCATTTTTGACCAGAGGCTGCAGGACTTCCAGGATTGGGGCCTCTGCCTTTGCCGCGTCTGACCCCTTGAAGGGTAGTATGTAGGGCTTCCTGAAGTTTGTCCTGTGTTGAAATTCCCCGTGCCATAGTTGTTTTGACCTGCACAGGCCTACCCTCGAAATGACCGCCGAGAGTCATTACATCTCTAGGGGGAAGGTTTTTCTGTGATCTGTTGCAGAGACTTAAGAGTCATGCTCTTTCTTGGCTGTTTCCAAGGCCTCATCAACCGCTTTTCCGAAGAGGTTACCTTCCTCAATAGGCTTGAGGAGAGGCTTGTGTTTTGGGTTTAAACCCTGAAGTACACAGCCAAGCGTGTCTTTTTAGTAGGGTCCCTTGGGCCAGAGACCTGCCTGCTGTTTCAGCCATGTCCAGGGTGTTTTAAATCACGTTCTGGTTCACTTGTCTTCCCTCGACTACAATAGAGAGAAGTTTGGATTTGACGGGTTCAAGAACCTATTCAAGGCCTTCATGGAGCAGGTTCCCCTAAGCGTCAGCTTAACTTGCCAATAGCGTGGTATTATTTGCTATCCGCATAGTGTATGCGGCAGCCGAGGGGACTTGTTTGCCTAGAGCATACAGCCTCTTGCATTCCTTGTCCGGAGGTGCCTCCCCCATGGCAAGGGGTACCCCTGCCCTTTTCCGGGTGGTAGTCACTACCAGAGAGTCAGGGATGGGGTGCCCTCCAATGGATAGAAGGTCGGAAAGAGACGGCCGAAACTTTTCCACTCTTGGGTTCACTGCTCGGGTTTGAGCAGGTGATACCAAGGAGGGAGCCAACCTTCTCTTGATGGAATTAAAGAGGGGAATGGCTTGGCTAGATGGAGGCTTCTCCTTAAGGATATCTCTACAAAATCCTGCTCAGGCACAGCCTCTTGAGTAGGGATCTGAAAGTGTTCAGCTGCCTTTTTCAACAGAGTTGAAGGCCATCTGGTCATCTCCAGGTGAGGCCTGGCGAGCCGGGGTGGACGGAGGGGAATCCAGACAAAAAATCAGTGTCCTGATCTTGATGTGGGAATGTCCATGGGGCTGTTTCTTCCCAATTGTCTGTGGCACCCTGCTGTTCCTCTTCATAATTTTGTAGAAATGAAGCTTCTTCATCTTCAATATGAATGTCCCTATAGGTGTCCATATGGACAAGGTCTTCCTGCTGGACGGGGACAGAAGGCTGATCTTGAAAATGAGCAGAAAATGGAGTGTTAGGCTCTCCACAAGAACTTTTCGGGGATGGACGATTAGAGAAACTGAATTCTCTCCAGCCGATCCATTACACCCTTCGAATTTCTCTCTAGTCCATTTGGAGGACCCAGACGGGCCAACAGGTGGAAAACGTTGTCTTACGCCCTACGGCGCCGAAAAGTCTTAGGGTGTCGGAAAGAGGCTCTTGACCATCTTCATAAGTATCATGAGAATCGGGGCCCCAAACCGCATCTGAAGATTTTTTTGCAGCTTGCCCCATGTTTTTAGCAGGAACAGGGACAAGTCGCACCGCCGCCGTAATCCTCTCGATGCGGTCTTCGATAATCGCTTAATCGGTGCGAGATAATTGCTCTGATGGTCTATCGGTAGGTGTATTACCTTCTGCGGCGTTAGAGGGCCTAGCGGTCGGTTTTTCGACTAGAGGCCTAGTCGTAGCTTTCGGGCATACCGCGGCCTTCGGGACCGTCGCAGCGTCGGATTTCCACGCTTCGACGTGTGAAGTTTAGAGTACCGCCCTTTCTTGTTTTAGATTACCCAGTCGCAAGACGCTGCTGCGGATGCAGGGAAGGCATTGGATCTGCACGATCCGGGAAAACCTTCGAAATTTTCGACAACCCTGTTGGCGCTCTCACCTTTTTCGACGAGGATGTCGAAACCGGTGTCAGGGTTGTATGCTTAGTGAGATGTGTTTGTATGCCCCTGTCCATGGGTGTTGTCCCTGAAGCAAGACCAAAGTCAGGCCTTAAAGGGTCGGCGACGGGCGTGGTGGACAAAAAAAAACTGTCCGCCTCGAGGTCTATCATATCCGCAACGGATGTTTGGTCATCTGAAGTGCCCCAGTCACTCTCAGCAGGTGAGTGGGGGAAGGGGGTTCCACCCGTTTTAGGGAGAATACTCATTTATGGCTAATTTCGCTCACCTAGTGAGTCCCCCCAGCAGCTTTGCTGGAATTTATTTTTTTTCCACTTGGTAAGAGGGTGAGCTTTCCCCACTCTCTTACCCATGTTTTGCCATGTGCATTTCCCTGTTTTTGTGATTGTGGACTCTGAAGTACACCATTTCAGTAGCCCCTTTCTTTGTGTGCGTCACCCAGCAACTTCTGTGCAATGGCACAGGGTTGTCTTTGAGCCTAACTACATTTCTGAGGCGACTACCGTCCCCCAGAAAAGGGTAAGTTACCATTAACTTTAGTCAATCTACCACAGATCCTGTACACCCCAACTTCCATGGAGTACTGGAAAGGGTTAATTTAAATCCCTTTCTATCGGTACCTCCTAGAGCATTGTTTCGCTCTTAACATTTAGACTTGGCTGGTGGCAGTGGTATCCACCCAAACTTTTCTACCGCGATAATACTAGATAAACGTGGCATTGTTCTTAGCTATTATATTAGCCTCGAACATAAACCCGCTTGACCAAATCGTCTTTCTTTTGGCTCCGGTTGGGTTTATTCGCCATTTCTTTTTGTTAAAGTCCTCCTTGTGTTTTACTTTGTGCAGCAAAGTAGGTTCGCCTTCTTTGTTCGTCTTTTGGCGGGCTTCTGCTCAGAAGCCCTCCACCAGGCGCCTGGGTGTCTAGGTGGGCTGAATGTGAGGGAGGGGTGTAGTCACCCCCTGCAATGGGTATCCTAGGAAACCCAAGTCGCACTTTGGCACGATTGGCTGAGGTGGTTGTCCGGGCTGGACAACCCCCCTGCTGGGTGATTGACAGCCAGGCTGTGTGAATGGGGGTTTTGCGCAGAAAAAGGCAGGTCTCTTCGGCTAGAAGTCAGTCAGAGAGTCGCCACTGGAACTACCAGGAGCCAAAGAGAAGCAGAGAGAACGACAGCTGCTGCAACTATCCCGTCCCGGTGAAGCCCTGCTGCAGTCCTGAGCTATCTACCCTTCAACGACTAAGGGAAGATCCAGTCCGGAGTCTTCTTTCCTGGAGCCTGGTGGGGATAACCAGCTCATCTTCCACAGCCGGAGGATCTTCTTACTTGGTCAAAATCACTGCACACAGCTGTAGTGGTCCGGATAGCCATTTGAAGAGCCTCTCCTGCTTTTAAGGAGCGCACCTTTTATTCGTTGTCGCTGCTGCCGGCTTCATCCCTGTGTGGTGCAGACCCCCCTTCAGACGTCGTCCTTCACAACGAAGCTCCAGGAATAGTGGGTCTGCGGGAAACCAACAGGAACAACTGCCAGGGCACGAGCTGCAACATTCGAATAGGTACTGTGTTCTGCTTGAGGAAACTGGGTGAAACCCCTTTTCTTCATCTCCAAGGCTTGCCCTAGTCTTCCCTCCTTCTTAAAACTTTTGCTTCCGAACATTGACAATATCGAAGTACTTTTGGCTATGGTGAATCGTGAACTGTGTGTGATCTTCGGCAACAGGCCCCCGGTGTCACTTGACCCTGGCTCCGGCTCTTTGACTTTTGAACTCCTGTCTGAATGTTTCTCGATTCTGTCTGCCTAACCAAAATATTGCCTGTGATTTTTGCCTCCAACTCCGTCTGGGTATCTCAAGTGCTAAGTGTGTTTTTGCCCCAGTAGCATTTCATGTCACGGATACCAGTTTATTTAGTAGACCGAACTGTCAAAAAGTGATTGCAATCGTGTTCGCGGTAACGTGTTTTGTGCCTAACACCGGTTCATTCAAACACAGGGTACTTACCTTGAGACTTACTGTACAAAGTGAATTGGGTAGTTGTGGTATATTTAACGTGTGGTTTTTATTTAAGTTTAATAGAAGTGTTGCGTTTATAACGAATGGTTTGAAAATAAATGTACTATATTTTTCTAACTGAAACCTTGAGTCAGTGTTTGCTTGAGTCACAGTAATTGTGGTCCCTTTGTGTAATCTCTGCTACTGCTCATATACTCTCGAGATAAGCCTGGCTGCTCCACCACTGCTACCACTCTGATATAGCGGTACAGGCTTGTACCAAAGGTAAAACTTGTATTGCCACCTGTAGTCTTAATTGTGTGTAGTGGTCCCCAAGGGCACTGCACAGGATTCTGCCCAACAACCTGTGACATACCGTACGCGTCCCACTGCTTTACACGGCGCTCCTTAAAGGTCTTAGGCCGAAGGAGTTTGCAGGCCGCACACAGCTTTTCATCGTGATCTAAGGGCAGACAGCCGTTTCACGTCCTGTGTTCATCCTTCCAAGGATATCTGACCCTACACTTAGGGCAGAATCTAAAAGGAGTCCGTAAAGAGGGGAAAAAGAGGAAAGACATACCGAAAATATGGCCACCCCGACCACACTCTCCCTACTGTAAAGGTCGGCCAGAGGGCCCAACCACGTGGAAAGTCCGGCCGCCGGATCTTAGGCGGCGAAATCCACTGCGGTAGATGAATACCCTGCAGTCTTTCGTCGAAGATGTTCTTGTGACCGAAGTGACTTAACTGGGAATAACCCACAAGTCGGTATAAGAAACAATGTCTCTGCTGTAAGAGCTCCGCTATAGGGCGAGCAGTTATCTGGGTGGGGGAAAAACAATCTGAGGGACCTCAGGGCATGAAGGATTTTGGGTACACTACACGTCACGATAGGGATAGTGTTACAAACACGCCTATGCCGACGTCCCTTTCGGTCCCCAAAAGGCAAGATGCAATATTCTGCGGTTACCACTGGATTTCGAGATATATGCACAGAAACTCACAACATTACTGCTCACATTAATCCCTCTTGACATTAGCCTGCCTGCTCAGCCACACTACCACACTGTGTAGTTCAGACTAATACCAAAGATCGGGTCCCTATTGCCAGGAGGTCAAGTTTATTGTAGTGCACCCAAAGAGTACTGCATACAATCTTGCCCGACAGTAATTCTAAATTTTATTACTGTCCCCGTGTTCGTATATATGTGTTAGTCGTCATGTGTGGTATTACATGCTAGTAGCCATTTTTCATAGTGTTGAATGGCCAGAAAAAATATAGTATTTTCTGAACTGTTCGTCTAAGTGTGTTCTTTGACTTTTCACTCGGTGTACTCATTAAGGGCCCCTTACCAGGTTCACCCTTCCGGAGAAATGGGCTTGACCACTCACTATACTAACTAACTGGATTGCCTACAGCTCCCAGATTTGTTGCCATCAGTGAACTAGGTTGACCTCCTATACATCTGTCCACCAGGGCAGAGTATAGAAATGTGGTCCTAACAGCCTGATTGTTTTTTTTCCTGCCGGAGGGCAGTACAGGAGGTTGCCAGTAACCCAGGAAGGCTCACGATGAGTCCCAGATGTTAGGGCAGAAAGATGTCCTTGCAAAGTAGCACAGCTGGAACTGTGTCTTTAAGAGAAACAATGCTGCACGCTCTGACAATTGTAAATTTACGATGGATCTAGAGCAGACTGGTTGGTCCAACCAGTCTAATGTCTTTTCTGTTTAGCATGTGGCCCATGTTCGTGACATGGTGGAACTCGCTGAATCAATGCTAGATTCTCCCCAAAATACTTATTAGCTGTTAAAGCAAAGGCTAGGGAGCAAGCCAAAAGATGGACTCAGTTTCAGCCATACTCTGATCCCTAACCGGTATCTCAGTCTAATCTAAGATTTGTTTTATATAATAGTCAAATACTTTAGAGGGCCAATCAGTAACAAGCTATACGGCACATCTTAAAATAAAAATGTTCAACCTACAACATTAATCAAACACTGCAGACCTACTGGTAAGAGCTGTAAAGATGAATAAAATGGTCAATTTGCAGGTAGGTGCTGAAAAGACAAGATAAAAGCAAACATTTGAAAACACCAATTTGATTAAATTTATCTGAAACTGTTGAGCATTATTTCAAAGACAGACTACAGTTATAATAAATGAGGCAATTGTTGGCTGCCACTGGTGCATTACATGATACAGAAAAGCCAATCAAAAGTAGTACTCAACTTGCAGTCCACTCGTAACAGCCTTAAAGGTTTCACCAATATTACATTCAAGGAAGAAACTTGTCTGAAAGCTGGGGGGGAAGAGGGGCAGATGCAGAATGCCAGACCGATATCCCAGCACACTATCTCAGCATCACTAACCCTTGCCCCACACCAATCTGATGGACTTTAAAACCTTAGTTACAGAAGCTTGCCTGTTATGCACAAGCAGTCACTGGAAAACCTCAATTACCTGTACAGGAGAAATGGCATCCAAGCTACTCGTGCTGGGTGGACGACCTTTTGGCATAACGCCTGGAGGTGGTTGTCTGGCTTTGTTCATCACATTACTACAGTTGGCAACCATGGTAAGGATAGTCTCCGATAACTCCTGAGAGACACTCCTGCAAAAGGTAAGAAATAAATAACTCCATACAACAGTCCACAGCTCTAAGCACCGATTCCTACAACAAACAAAAATCATAGGGACCAGATTGCAATTACGACCAGATTGCAATTACTTGAAGGAATAACACATGTCCTATATTGCAGCAATTGAATAACTGTAGCATCCCAGCGACCTGCACTAGATTTTGCAACGTTACAGTTACGGTTTGAATGACATTAGAACATTGTCAAAAAAGTAAAACTGACACGTGGGCATGAAGACTGATTCTTGCATTTGTATCTTAACAGTGAGGACTCCGATATATTAGATTGATGTGCACAAGAAAGTCTAAAAAGCATCTCAGGGAGTGTGTTAAAATGGATTGTCAGAACCTGCCAGGAGGGAGGGTTTATTAGACCACCCTAAATTGATGAACAGGGTAATTGGCAGTTAAGTTAGTGTAGCAGAGCAGTAAGGTAATACTTCAAGAACTATAGGGATGGAACAAGTTACTTACCTGTAATAGTGGTTCTCCAGCATGGGTCTGGCATGGATTCATATGCTCATGAATATGCCCAGTCAGGCTGGGAATCTCTGTAAAAGGAAAACCTCTTTCACTTTTGTTGACAAACTGTCTTTCTCCTATAAGCTGAGCTCTGGGTCATACTGACCTCTCACCAAGCACCACCTATAGCAGCCATCTTCAGATTTGGTAGCACGTAAAGTGGCAGTATAACTATGAAAAGCCACAGAGGGGCAGGAGGGAGGGTTTGCATGTGAATCCATGCCAGACCCATGCTGGAGAACAGTTACATGTAAGTACGGAACAAGTTACGTAACTGTTCTCCAGCTTGGGTCTGGCAAGGGTGCACATGGTCATGAATATTCTCCCACCCTCCCCCAATCGTCAAGCTGGGAATCCTCGGTAAAGGAAAAAAAAATCAGTTTCTGAACTGTCTTGTTACCAATAACCAATCACTGGTCTCTGGGTCATACAGCCCCCAGTCAACGAGTGCCCTCTACCCAAGTCCCTCCTCTGGCAGCCTTCTTCAGATTGGGTAGCATGTAAAGTGGCAGTAGGACCAAGAGAAGAGCCACAGAGGGGTTGGAGGGAGGGTTCGCATGTGAATCCATGCCAGACCCGTGCTGGAGAACAACTGTTAAAGCTAAGTAACGTGTTCCTTCTCCAGCATGGGGCCTGGCATGGATTCACATGCTCATGAATACAAGAATACATAGCAGTACACACATGCACAACCACGGGAGGTGGCAAGGCTCAACATTAAGCATTTCAACAACTCAACATTAAGCACCTCTTACCTCCTCACCAGGCTCACCTTCAAACGAACAGGTCGCGCAGCACTGTCTGGACTCCTCCCTGGAATCCCGGTCGAAGCAGTAGAATCTCGTAAAGTTGTGTCGACCTCCACGTAGCAGCCCTGCAGATGTCCAGCAGGGGCACACCAGACAGGAACGCCGTGGTAGCAGCAATCGCTCCGGTTGAATGGGATCTCGGACGGCCGGGCAATAGTCGGGTTTGCCAACCGGTGACCGTGCACGATTCAGCCGGAAAGCCTTCTGGAAATGGAAGCCTTCGAGAGGGCCTTCCCTTGGTTCACAGGTCCAAAGTTCACAAACAGCTGTGATGTCTTCCGTAGACTGTTCGAGCGGTCCACGTAGAACTTCAGTGCACTAGCCACATCCAGCGAGTGCAAAGTCCTCTCCCCCGGCAACGAAGGATACAGGAAGAAAACAGGTAACACCAAGGGCTCGTTGAGATGCAAGTCCGACGGCACCTTGGGTCTGAAGGAGGGGTGCGTCCTTGGCACTACCCTCATCTCGCAGATTGTCAGGTTTGGAGGTTTACAGGAGAGGGCCTGAGATCTCCCACTCATCGTGTGGAGGTGATGGCCACAAGAAACGCTGTCTTCCACGATAGGAACTTCAGCGGTGCCGAGTGCAAGGGCTCGAATGAGTGACCCATGAGCCTGGTCAGCACCACGTTGAGCTCCCACGCCAGAGCCTTCACCAGCGGGAACGAGCGGAACAGTCCTTTCATGAACTCCTTAACCAGGCAGTGAGACCACAGCGACAACCGCCCCAGAGTTCTGGTGTAGCGGGAGATAGCCGCCAGGTGGATCTTGGAGGCAAGTGCCAGCCCCGCCTTGACCAGCAACAGCAAATACGGCAGCACTTGAGGGGCCGTAATCCGTAGAGGGTTGATCTTCTGTGCACAGCGCCAGACAGAGAACCTCTTCCACTTATGTCCATAGCACATCAGAGTCGAGGACGCCCTGGCCTTTCCAAGTACCTCCTTGCAGTCCGCCGGGATATCATAGCCTCCAAACTCTAGTGCTACAGGAGACAGGCCTGCAGGTTCAGCGATCCCGGGTCGTGGTGTAGGATGGCGCCTCCTTTTTGACTGGGCGGGACGCAGACAAGTCCAGAAGGTCCGGGAACAATATCTGCCTTGGCCACCCCGGTGCGACGAGGATCATCCTGCACCAGGACCGTCTGAGTTGATTGATGAGTCGCAGAAGCAACGGCAACGCGAACAGGAACAGGCGGTCCAAGGGGAAGGAGAATGCATTGCCCATGCTCCTCAGCTGGGGAAACTTGCTGGCGAAACTCCGGCACTTGGTGTTCGCCGCCGTCGCGAACAGGTTTATCTGGGGACTGCCCCATTGTCAGAATAGGAGGTTCACTTGATCCTGCCGAAGCACCACTCGTGGCAAGAGCGCAGCTCCCTACTGAGTGAGTCGGCGACTGTTTTTCATTCCTGCCAGATGAGGGCACCAGGAACATCCCCTGGGCGAAGGCCCACTGCCACAGATCCTGCACTTCCTTGGATAGGGCTGGGGATCTGGTGCCCCCCTGCTTCCGGATGTAGAACATTGTGGTGGTGGTGGTGAAGATCCGTACCACTTTGCCCTTGAGGGACGGAATGAAAGACCCGAGGGCCCAGAACACAGCCCGGAGCTGCAGGATGTTAATGTGCAGGGACCTCTCCTCTGGGAGCCCAAGGAACCCTGCGTGGAGATCTCCAGTGTGCGCTCCCGATCCCTCCAGGGAGGCGTCCGTCGTCACCGTCTCCTGATGCGCTGGGGTCTAGAAGTCCATGCCTGCCGCGAGGTATGTGAGGGAGCCCCACCACCGGATCGCTTGACGGAACGTCTCGTTGAGAGAGATCTCGTCTTCGAAGCTGCCTGCCGCTTGCATCCAACGGGCGTTTAGGAACTCTTGCAGTGGCCGCATCCACAACCTGCATAGACGCACGAGATATATGCACGATGACATCATGCCGAGCAGGGACTTGATGGACCTCACCCTGGCCAACTCCATGGTCAGACGTTGTACCTTGCCCAGGATGGACTTCATCCTTTCCTCCGACGGTGAAGCCAACCGTGCCACTGTGTCGAGTCTGGCTGACAGGAACAGGGCGTCTTGCGACGGTACCAAGTGGGATTTCACGAAGTTGATCGAGAATCCCCGATCTGAGAGCAGGCGGACGGTCTTCGCTGTGTGATCGATGGCGAGTTCTCTTGACTTTGCTCAGATGAGTCAATCGTCCAGGTAGGGGTATACGTGGATCCCCTGCAGGCGCAGCTGCTCCGCCACCAGTGTCAGGCCCTTGGTGAAGACCCTCAGTGCAGACTTCAACCCAAAGGTCAGGGTCTTGAACTGTTAGTGTCACCCTTGGACCACGAATCATAGGAACCTTCGATGTCCTTTGTGAATGGGGATGTGGAAGTAGGCATCCTCCAATTCCAGCGACGACAGGAATTCGCCCCCCTCCAGCTGTCCCAGCACATGCTGAAGGGTGACCATCCGGAAATTCTGGGACTTGATGTATTTGTTGAGGCGGCGAAGGTCTAGGATGGGTCGCCAGCCGCCGGTCTTCTTTCAGATGAGGGAGTACCCCAAGTATACTCTGGAGCCTCTTCGGGACGAGTTCTATCGCGCCTTTTTTAGCATTGCTCATACCTCCAGAAGCAGCTGTGGCACGTGGTTTTCCTTCCTGGCCACACGTGGTAGACGGGGGCACTTTCTTTGGAACTCCAGTGTGCGCCCATGGGCCAGGGCATCCAGCACCCAACGGTCGTTGGAGATGTACTCCCACATGCTGACTAAATTCACCAGCCGGCCTCCACCAGGGTGCTCGGGTGGGGGACCCGACGTCACAGCCGGTTCAGTCTTGCTTCACCGAGGCCTTGCCACCTTGGCGAAGACAATGGTGTCCTCCGGACTTGCTGCGGTCTCTGTAGGCTTCGTGCGATGAGGAGCAGGCCGCCTGGTGGAATGACGTGGAACTGCCGCCAAATCCTTTAGAGGCACCCCGAGACTTGCCTCCGGAGGTCCGAAAGGACGGCCGTCGATGGAGAGAACCCAAGGCCCGGCCTGTCTGTGTGTCCACCTTGATGGCCTGCAGTAACTCGTCCACTGCCTTGCCGAATATGTTGTTCGCGTCGAAGGGCATGTCCAGTACCCTGTTCTGCACGTCCTGATGGAAATCTGTGGCTGTTAGGCAGAATCCTGTGCAGTGACCTTAGGGACCACTGCACACAATTAAGACTACAAGTGGTAATACAAGTTCACCTTTGGTACAAGCCTGTACTACTATGTTAAAGTGGTAGCAGTAGCGGAGCAGCCAGGCTTATCTCAAGAGTATATGAGCAGTAGCAGAGATTACATAAAGGGACCACAATTACTGTGACAGCAAACACTGACTCAAGATTTCAGGTAAAAAAATATTTTTTTAAACCATCCGTTATAAAACACAACACATCTATTAATTCAAAACCACACGTAAAATACACTACCACCAACCAATTCACAGGTAAGTACCCTATGTTTTAATGGACCGGTGTTGTGAAACAAAAGAAGTTACCGGGAATACATATGCTATCACTTTTTGACAGTAATGACAATTCGGTCTTAAAGATACGCGAATCCGCGGCAAGAAATGTTACTGGGGCAAAAACACACTTAGCACCTGAGTTAACCAGAGAGAGTTGGGGGCAAAAATCACAGGCAATACTTTTGTCAGGGCAGACAATCAAAGAACACTCGTTGACAGAAATACAAGAGTCAATAGGCCAGAGCCAGTGTCAAGTAGAACCGGGTTCCTTTTGTCAAGGATCACACAGTCGTACAGTTCAAGATTCAATGTTGCCAGGAGTACTTAGATATTGTCAGAGGAAGCAAAAGTTATAAGAAGGAGGGAAGACCAGGGCAAGCCTTGGAGAAGGAGAAAGGGGATTCATCTAGCTCCTCGAAGCAGAACACAGTACCTTATTCAAGGAAGAAGCTGGTGCCACAGCAGTTGTTCCTGGAGCTTCGGCAAGGACATCGTCTGGAGGGGTCTGTACCACACAGGGATGAAGCCAGCAGCAGCAACGGTGAATAAAAGGTGCCCTCCTCAAAAACAGGAGAGGCTCTTCAGGTGGCTATCCAGACCACTACAGCAGTGTGCAGCGATTTCAACCACGAAGAGAATACTCTGGCTGTGGCAAATGAGCTTGTTGACCCCACCAGGCTCAAGGGAAGACTACTCCTGAACTGGATCTTCTCTGGTCATCGAAGGGTAGATGGCTCAGGACTGCAGCTGGGCTTCACCGGGACGGGATAGTTGCAGCAGCCGTCTTCTCCGCTTCTCTTTGGTTCCTTTTAGTTCCAGTGGCGACTGACTTCCAGCCCAAGAGTCCTGCCTTTTATGCAAAAATCCCCCATTCACGCAGCCTGGCTGTCAATCACACAACAGAGGGGTTGACCAGCCCGGACAACCACCTCAGCCAATCATAGCAAAGAGCTACTTGGGTTTCCTAGGATACCCTGTGCAGGGGATGACTACATCCCTCCCTCACATTCAGCCCACCCAGACACCCAGGCGCCTAGAGAAGGGCTTCTTGGCAGAAGTCCTCCAAAGGACAGTGAACAAAGAAGGCAAACTTGGTTTGCCGCACAAAGTAAAACACAAGTAGTACTTTAACAAAAAGAAATGCCGAATAAACCTGACCGGAGCCAAAAGAAAGTATTTGGTCAAGCGGGTTTATGTTCAAGGCTAATATAATCGCCTAAAACAGTACCACGTTCATATAGTATAAACGTGGTAGACAAGTTAGGGTAGATACCACTGCCACCAGCCAAGTCTAAATGTTAAAAGAGCAAAACAAGGCTCTATGAGGTACAGATAAAAAGTGCTAAGAAGTAACCCTTTTCAATTATCCATATAAGATGGGGTGTACAGGATCTGTGGTTAAATGACAATGTAAAGTTAATGGAAATGTTACCCTTTTCTGAGAGACCGAAGTCAGCCCCAGAAATGGAGTCGGTGGGAAGTCTAAAAGACAACCCTGTGTCACTGCACTGAAGGTGCTGTGTAACACACAAAAGAATGGTGCTACTGAAGTGGTGTTCTCCAGAGTCCACAATCACAAAAACAGATGAAAGACATAACAAAACATGGGTAAGAGTGGGGGAAAAGCTCACACTTACCAAGTGAAAAAAATAAACTCCAGAAATCCAGCAAAGCTGCTGGGGGGCTCACTAGGTAAGGGAAAGTAGCCATTGAATGAGAATTCTCCCTAACAGTGGCCTTGAGCCAACCGCGCCAGGAAAGGCAAATGCTGTTACCCATTTGGCGAAAGCCGGTGTCGGTGATGTCCGTGGACACCAATGGCGTGGTCCGAAGCCACCTCGCCTTCCTGCAGGATTTCAAGGGCTTACGCCCTCTTGTCTGGGAGGAATTCCAGGAGGGGAGCGATCTTGAACCACAGCTCCCTGTCGTAGCGTGACCCGCCGTCCGATGGCGTCCAGCTACTTCCCCTCGCCATCTGGTGGGGAAGTGGAAGTTGATGCCGTCGCCCCTTCTGATTTCTTCTTGGCTGCCGCGGAGACCACCGAATCCGGGCACGGCTTTGTTCTGGGGCACATAGTGGCAGAGTCTGGGACCCGGTATTTCTTCTCGTACCGTCCCTCTTCGCAGGAGCCATGGACTGGTTCTTCAGCAGTGCCAGTCCTTCGTCCCAGCTGTCGTCAGTAACGGGACTGAGAGGACGGTCTTCCTCTTGGCCTTCCGTCGTTGCTAGAGGAAACCTTCCTTCTGCTCTTCGGGACATGGCTGGAAAAGCTCCGATGCCCTAGCGATCATGGCGTGAAAAGAGCCAATTTCGTCGGGAGAGGAGTCCCGGGCAGGGGGTGATGGGAGATCCATCCCGTCATCACTACCGTCACCATCATCATCATCATCCGTCGCCGTCTATTCCCGTCTCATCCCTCGATTGAGGTGAAGGATGGAAGGGAGGGGGAGGATGGATTTGCCCCCGCTTGTTCGGTGGGCTCCCCACGACGGTCCAGGTGCTGCAGGGTTGTCCACTGGGGAAGGGGCAACCTTGTCCTCATCTCCGTACACAGGGTCTGCAAAGCCATCAAGATTGCACCTTTACTGTCCTGTGGCGTAGGCATCTGTTGCGACGGGAGGGGCGCGTGTTCCTCAGTTTCCTCCGCGGGCCGCGGCTCCATGTCTGCTCCATCGTCGCTCTCCACGTCCACCTCATCGGGATCCCTCGTGTAGGACCAGACTTCCTCGAAATTCTTGTCCAGGATCTTTTTGACGCCAGCCAGTTCATCCTCGGAGATGGTATCTGTGTCCGTTATGGCTACCGTGCCCCCACTCTCGTCCCGGGGTTTCACTGGGGTCTTCGATAGGCTGGAAAGAGGATTCCCTCCAGGGTAGCAGGGAAACTCTAGGCCCGGAACTAGTCTCCACTGGTGTAAGATCCACAGGCTTTGCCAGGGCCGCCACAACTCCTTCGATCGAGGCCTTCGCTGGATGAATCCGGGCTTTCACGACCTTGGGCAGGTCTGAGGCCTTCACCTTAGGGGGGAGGGTCACTGCCTTGCCCCTCTCCCTTGGTTTTCTCCATCGGGATCGACCAGTGCATCGCCCGAAGCTAACCGGGATTCTCCAAATTCCTCCCCCCCCCCCCCCCCCCCCCCCCGAGCCAGAACGTTGGCTCGTGGATGACGGCGTCGGTGACATAGCGCCCTGCCTGGCAGCCGAGGAGCCCGAACCAACAGCCCTCCCGTTGCCCGCAGACTTGCGGTGCTTTGCCTTTTGTTGGGCCCCCAGAGCACCCTCAAAGGTCTTAGAAGACCGCTCAGACTTCTCACCTGCTTCTGGGCTCTTCTCATCCAGCCAGTTGGTGAGCCGAATACAACGGTCCTTCATTGGCCGGACGGACATGTTCTTACAGAAAGCACAGTCCTCCACGTTCGATTTGTCGGCGTGAAGGCAGTAGAGGCACCGGGAGTGCTCATCTTCCTTGAAGACTTTCTGTAGTACACATCCCGGCCAGTTCCTGAACAGTTTGGATCCAGTAGGTGTCGAATCTCCTTTGGGGTAGGCCTCAAAGATCTTCCGGAATCCTCCAAGAAGGGCAATTCGATGAAAATCCACCCTTGAGGGGTATAGAAAATTCCAAAACGGGTCCACGTTGATCGGAAGAAGAATCGGTGGAGCTTGAGGCTCGAATAGACCGAAAAAATAAGAGTAAACTCTTTGAAAAAACAATACACAGTAAAAATTCCAGAGCTACAGCACGAGGACTCCCAACACGTCAACGTGAGGTAAAATTCTGAAGATCGCTGCCAGAGGAGGGGCTTAGGTAGAGTGCAGTCATTGGCGGGGGCAGTATGAACAAGAGACCAGTGATTGGTTATTGGTAGAATGACAGTTCAGAAACAAAACTCATTTTTTTCTTCTTTACCAAGGATTCCCAGCCAGACGGGGAATATTCATGAGCATGTGAATCAATGCCAGACCCCATGCTGGAGAACTAGTTCCTTCTCCAGCATGGGAGAAGACATGGATTCATATGATCATGAATAAAGAATACATAGCAGTACAACATTACACAAGCACGGGAGGTGGCGAGGTTCAACAGAAACAATTACTCTTACTGCTTCACCAAGCTCACCTTCAAGCAAACAGGTTACGTAGCACTGCTTGGCTGACTCTGGCTCCTCCCTGGAATCCCTGTCGAAGCAGTAGAATTTCGTGAAGGTGTGCATAAACCTCCACGTCGCAGCTGTGCCGATATCCAGCAGGGGCACACCAGACAAACGCTGTCTGAGCGATCGCTCTGGTAGAATGGGCTCTCGGACGGTCAGACAGCGGTCAGTTTGCCAACCGGTGACAATGAAAGATGCAGCCGGAGAGCCACCTGGAGATGTAAGCCTTAGACAATGCCTTCCATGGTTCACTGGACCAACATTCACAAAAAGATGAGAAGTCTTCCAGAAACTGTGTGGGCCATATAAAACTTTGGCGCTCGAGCCACATCCAGCGAGTGCAAAGTCCTTTCAGCCGGCGACCAAGGCGCCGGAAAAAAGTTAAAACTAAGGGCTGGTTGAGATGAAATTCCGATGAAACCTTGGGCATGAAGGAGGGGTGCATCCGCAGCACCACCCTTGTCTTGTGGAAAGTTAAGTAAGGGCGCATCCAACACAGGGCCTGGATTTCACCTACTCTCCTGGTAGAGGTGATCGCAGTTGGGTAAGATTTTCACAGAAATGGTAAATCTTCCTGACCTTGGTCAACCACAGAACATTTTGCTTTACTAGTGGGATATTTTTCCTTAATACCAAAGTGAGTGGGAACCCTTTTCCACACTCAAATGTAACTTTTTTCATGGGTATCATTTTTAAGACTCTCCATAGTGTCTTTTTAAAGTTATCCTCTTAAACAACTTATTTGCAGTAAGTGCTTGTTGTTGGGCATCCGTAGGGGCTCCCCTTTTAACTTTCTTTTGCTAACCTTGAGAGAACTACAGTTCCCAAGAGTAGAAAGGATCTTTGTTTCCCATTTACATTTTGTTAAGTGAAACCAGCACACCCCACCTTATGTGGAGTGTGGGGGAGATACAATTTTAATGTGAAAGGGGATACATTGTAACAATTCTGTTACAGAGACAAGCTTACCTTCAATGGCTGGGGACAGTGATACCTTCTATTCATTTGGTGCACCTTTACCGTGGGCTGTGTTCACAGCAGCATTAAAGGCACCCAAGGGTGCTCATTTTACAAAAATGGCCCACCTTTTGTCGCCATTTTAGTGTTGGTCATTTCTTTTTCCTTCCCCCAACATCCAGGGAGGGAAATTTCTTTGTGCGACTTATCTTCAGCGGAAGTCCGCTGGACTCCCCACCCAGGCTCCAGTCTGAGAGAGCAGGAAGTGAGGGAGAAGCCCAAAACTACCTAGCCCCCTGTCTTATTCCTTGCTTGAATGGTGGGGCGTTGGCTGTCCTGATTGGACAACCAGACCACCCCTTGTAAAATGCAGGGAGAGAATGCAGAAATTATGTTGTAATTCCTCAAATACTGCGAACCTGTAAACTGGAGAAAAGGCGACCACTGGAACTTAAACCAAAGAGGGTGACGAAGGAAATGCAGCACAGACTATTGCCAGCGAATGGACAGCCTGCTCGGTAACCCGAGCCTGTTGCAGCCCTTCCTTCCAATCGACCTGGGGACCCGGAAAACGACCCTGAGCCTGGTGAGACCCACTAGACTTGCATTTTGAGCCATCCCACGCTTTGCTGCGACCTTGCGTTGTTGCAATACCCTGGGACCTCAAGCCATTGTACGGTGCAATCTCTTCCGAATTTCGCAAAAACTTAGTGGGCACACTGTTGGATCTCCAGAAACACGAATTGAGTCTGAAAAGTACCAACAGAGTGCTGGACCTTTGTAACGACGTGAATTCAACTGCGATTTTCTGTCTTCTTCTGTGCTCCTCAGAAAGGCGCCAAATCCGCAGAACTGCATTCAGCCGCGAGGGAAACCTTGCCTAGAGCCTTCTACATCGATCCCTGCCGCAAAGTCCCTTCTGAGATCTTGTTTTCAGTCACGACAAGGAATCCACTGACCAGGTATTTGGCTGCAGATCCTGAAGTAGTCCTGCTGCAAAATCTTCAATGCTGAGGTACTGTGTTGGCTTGGGTATGTACTTGCTTTCAGCCTGTGAGGATTTCTGAGTAGCTGTGTTGCGTTTTCTGTGATAAGGTGGACTCTCGTCCAGTGTACCGAGTCCTACTGCTAGAATCCTGCTAGGGTGTCTTCTGCAAAGCCCCTGGACCCTCTTCTAACGTTAAAGTGAAGTACTTACCTGTTTGCCCAGTTTTCCTAAGGAACTCTGATTTTTGCTACTAAAGGACCAATTCTGATACTGCCTGTTCGTCACTAGTCCTAGTGACCCCCCCCACTCCCTTCTGCCAATGAGAACACTCATGCTCCAAGAATAAGGACAAGACTTTGAAGGGATTGGGCCTTTTGCCTAGAAAAGAAAATAAGTAACTTACTTGTAAAGAGTTGGTTGATAACTAATTCTAAAAGTGAACAGTTACAAAAGTTCTTATTTATCTTGGATGTGTGATGCACTATTCTTATAAGTATGGTTAACATCTTTTCTTGCTTAGCAACTGTTTTGCCAGTCTAATAGAAAGTAGATGAGAAGGTATTTTACTCTCCTGTGATTAGGTTGTGCCTCTTCCCAGAAGTAAAATGTTGGTTTCACCAGATTATTCCTGCAGAGTAATAGTATGAGTGGTCTACCAGATTAGTCCTTTGGAGGAGAATTGTATGAGTGTCCCCCAACAGGATCTTGCATCACCTGACTTGCTGCTAGCCTGTTCAGGATAAGTCTACATTAGGTTGTTGCCTACCTACAATAACGTTGGGTCATAAAGAAAAAGTGTAACATTAGGTTTTACTTTCCCCTTCATTGTGAGGTTAAAAAAGTATGTGGGTTTTATTTACCTTGTGTTGGCTGTGTGCCCTCCAAAAGTAAGTTACAAGAGTTACTGCTTACCTCAATCTGGGGTACCCCGATTTCGAAAGCACTTATAATTGTATATTACATCCTTAGGTTTTACTCACCTAGTATAACACTGATATAACTAAAAGTAGTTCTATGTTTTACTGCACCTAGAATAAGTGTTCCACTATTCACAAAAGCTATCTTGTCCAGTTGACTGCTTATGTGATTTGTTACAGAGTCCTTGTGCAACTGAAAGGGTCTACTGCTTTTGCATTAATGTAATTTTAAAAAGTAAGCATTGGTTTTTACTCCCCAAGAATAGGCTTGACCTATACTGAATGTGTACGAGAAGGAACTACTGTTCGGTATTTCAAATAAGGTCTATACTTGGGTCTTTGTACCTTCAAGTATAGTCTTGTGTTTTTATATTGTGATTTCATATAATGTTTTAGTGCTTACTTACCCCTATATTTATCTGGGTCTACCTGTATTTAAATAAATCCATTATTTTTACAATACAAAGTGTTTCAGTGTTTCTTTGGATCATTTGTATTACAATTTCACTTGTACTGATTCTACAGCCCTCTCTCCCTTCTAAAATAAGCCTGGCTTCTCTGTCTACACTACCATGAACTCAGGTGGCCAGACTTTCAGGGGCCTTGAGGGCTTTTGTGCAGAAGCCCGCGAAAAGACGCCGTACAAAGGGACCAAACCTGTTTTGGCGCGCACAGTAAAACACGAGAAAGACATTTACAAAAAGAAATGGTGAATAAACCCAGCCAGAACCATAATAAAATATATATGGTCAAGCGGGTTTATGTTTGAGGCTAATATAATAGCCTAAAACAATACCATGGTTATTTAAGATAACTGCAGTATAAAAAAAGTGTAGTGGTGGTACTACTAAAGTGGTACTACTAAGATTCGAGTCTTGTACTGCCTCAGTTGAATGGTTTTACTAAGCCCTTGGCTTCAGAAAAACTGTCCTAACAATCGCCATGAAGAAAGCGGTCTTCCAAGACATCAACTTGAGCGGAGCTTGATACATCGGCTTGAATGGGGGCCCCCCCCCATGAGCCTAGCGAGCACCATGTGGCGTTGCCACGCAGGGCAGGCACCTTCACCGGCGGGAACGAACGGAACAGTCTTTTGATGAACTCCTTGACTAGACAGTGCAATAAAAGAGAAGACCGTCCCAGAGACCTGGTATAGCGGGAGATGGCCGCCAGATGCACCTTGGAGGTGTGCGGCAGCCCCTAATTAGACAACAAGTACAGAAGAATGGAAGGACTTGGAGGGGCCGTGACCGACAGGAGAGGTAATCTTTTGCGACCGGCACCAAGTCACAAAATACTTGCATTTGTCTCCGTAACACCAGAGTCAATGACGTCCTGGCCTTGGCGAGGACCTCCCTGCAGTCCGCAGGCAACTCGTAACCACAGAACTCTAATGCTGCAGGAGCCAGGCCTTCAGGTTCAACGATCCTGGGTCGTGGTGCGCCCCCTTCGCTGGCAAGAACATTTGCGACCACTGGTAGCTGGACTCGAGGGGACGCCGACATGCTGAGAAGGTCCGGGTACCAGGCTTGCCTCAGCCACGCTGGCGCGACGAGCCTCATCCTGCACCGTTTAAGTTGACTGATGACCCGTAGTAGCACCTTCATTAAGTGCTACAGCTCCCCTAGACTTTGCTCATGTGAAACTGGCTGTCCTGGCTCCCTGAAGACTCTAACCTCCGACTGTGTTTTAACTATCCCTCCAAAAAGTCATACATTCTTTACTTGTATAGCTAGGAAAGGGTTAATCTACATTGTGGGGTCCAAAAGTGCTTACCTGCTTAAGAGCATCTGTTAACCATTGTTTCATTCCGTAACCTTTTCCTTTTGACACCAAAGTCAGTATTGCTCTAATGTACCAGTAATATATCAATGACCACACTGCCCTTGTTATTTAAGTCACCTCGCGGTGTAGGAAGTGTGTGTAATATCCCAAATGGGCAACTACTAATTTATTGAAACAGAGCAATGTTCCCTCTAATTGTTTTTCTCTATGTGTGGAAGTGGTTGTCATAAGGTGCGCACATAATTTTATATGTGCGCAAGTGAGTGAGGGTAAGAATGTGTGTGAGCATGCATAGACAGCGCTTAATTGTTAAGCGCTGAATAAATGAAATAAAACACAAATAGTCAGCTATCATCTCTCAAGGGTGTTTGGAGGGGAATTTCCCCCTCCCCAACCTCTGCAATTATTTATAAATCAGTGTCAAGGTTACATCTTACTGCACTTTTTTTCCAAAGATATGGAGTAAAATATTGTTTTAGATGTGATTATAAAGAGTTCATCACCCAGTCCACGATTTCAATATCTGCCACAGTACTTGGTGCACATAAAAACAATTACGCACAATGCAGAGTGTTCCATGACATTGGAATACAAACACTTGTGTATTATAAAAACAAGTTCTTATCACAAGTGTGGCTGGCAAAAAAGCCACACATGAAACAACCATACCAGAAAACGGTCCAATAAGAGCTCATGCCTCTCATAATGGGTGTCAGGAAGATAACTGCATCAGAATAACTACACCAAAGATTATCATAATCGAAATGCCTGTACCACTGCTTACCATCAACATTACATTGTTCTGTGAACAGAGCAGTGACAACACTTATTCAAAACCAGCTCTACAGATAAGAGGCATACATACCAACCAGTGTTACTCCCGAGAAAACAGGAAAATGTGCCTAATAAAAAACAGGGTGTACAAATAAACCCAACAAAAAATGTGAAATTGTAAACAAATCAGAGTCTACCACCTAATTCTACCCACAATGTTTCGGTGATATTTTCTAATCAGTGACCAGCACAGCTTTAACGTATGAAGGAGCCCTAATATTAGTGTCCGATCTCAAGAGGAATTTTAAGGGTAAAGAACATCTTTCAATAAGCCTTTTGGCAGAGGAAATTCATTTACTCCCTAAAAGATAATTTGATTCCAAGGAGGTACAATCTGATCAGATCCCCGCTTGTAATATGTGAAATACCTTGGCACATAATACAGCCTATAGGGTTTGTCATCCTTCCTATCCCCAGCCTAGATGAAATTCAGTAAGTGCCTCACTGAGGACTTTTATAGAGCCCCTTTTAAGTTAATAGCATCAATGCTCAGAGGTACAACAGATGTAGTTCCATCTCCTGTAACCAAGGGCCCCCTTTCTACAATACACTTATCAGTTAAGATGCACGTGGAGGCTAGAGCACTAAACGCAGAACATTTTTTGAAAACACCTAAGCAGCTGAGCATGAAAAGCAACAGCAGGTTCAGTTTTCTACACTGTTACCACAGTACATCCTTTAATGCAAATAAACACCACATATCCTTCGCAGTACTGCACTGCCCAAATATCTGACTTGGTTGCGCATTTTTCACCCCCAGGAGTGTTCACCTGTTCCTCTCACCCTCACTCCTGGATCCTGTGCTGGCCTCCAATACAAGTTGAAATAGCTCTGTACAAAGCGAGGGAATGTAGGAGTAAACACACACTGGGGTATTTGCATACCCACAATACTTTTCAAACAAAGAACACTTAAAGCCTCATTGTGATATTATGGGCAGTTTAAGAAAATGCCATGAACATGCATACAGACAATTATTTTGCAGTGCAAACCGAATGGTTTTCAACCTCCCATAATATAGTTGCGTAATGTTGTACAAGTGCTCAGTGAAACCAGCAGAGGATTACCAAAGGATTTGTTAAGGTCTATTCCCAATGGACGAAAACCTGGAAAGCATGCAGGTTGTGTGAAAAGAAATGCAGCTGTTTGAATATTCATTACCCTATGGATTGTAGTGCCAGACATTCCAAAACCGCAATCCCTTGTAGATCAAGTAGTTGCTATTGCAATATTGCTCTCCACTTTTAGAGTAAGATGTGTGTTAGGCAGCATTATATGCAGTACCCTTTGGGAACCCCACACACAATTAAGACTACAAGTGACCGCTTTGGTACAAGCCTGTACTACACAATTAAAGTGGTAGCGATTGCAGAGCAGCCAGACGTATCTCAAGAGTAAGTGAGCAGTATCCAATAGTTACACAAAAGACAGCAATTACTATGATTCAGGCAAACACTGACTTAAGGTTTTCCAGTAAAAGAATATACATTTCACTCTTCAGTTCTATAACATTACACTAGCTCTTGCAGGAAACAAAAGGAAGGCCCTCTTCAGGACTAATTATTGCGGTCCGGATGGGTACGGGTCTTGAAATAATCAAAATCATTCTAAAGTCCTCCTACGTCATGGCAGTACTAATCTCTTGGCTGCAAAAGGAGACCGCGCATGATCAATACACGCACACCTTCCTGCTGGTGATGTCCATTTACTGGAACCATAAAGCAATACAAAAGACAGCTTTGTTTGACATAGTTTCATCTACTCTGGACTCAGTATACCTGGAGCATGGGCCCTGTGAGGTGATCGTTTGTGGAGACTTAATCAAATGTCCCATGGCCGGTTCGAACGCCACGGGTCCCTTACACCACAAACCCTGTACCCAAGGTACAGCTTGGCTTAAACTGATGACTGCCAGGCAACTTTTTAACACTGCGTCGATACTTCCTGATTCCATCACCTTACCATCATGGAAGCGTGGCACGGCTTATTCAACTATAGATTACATCTTTGCCTCTGAATTCCTTCTAGCTCGATTGACAGATTTCAGCATGCACCACTCAAATCAAAGTGATCACAATCTTCTGGCTATTAAACGGACAACTACAAAACCATTATCAGCTCATTACCCAGGAAGGATTGAACTAGAAGGCAAAGGCAACCGGGTAAGGGTCAGTCGGGCGATCACAACTTCATATGGAAGTAGCAAGTCTGTTTTAGAGGTTGATTACAGACCACTTTTGGAACCTTACAGAGCCATGATGAAAGGTTTGAAGGGGAAGAACACAGAGCATCTACATCATGCACACAATTTCGATGCCCTCTTGGTGGCACAGCAAAACACTACGCAGAGCAAAAAGGAGGGCTGCAAGAAACACGCACTCCAATAGATTACACGTTATCGAGACAAGAGTCTACAAAAGTTGGCTACGGCACCATCGTCTAACATTACATCAACAGGACTCTGAAGCTATGTTAGACCAAATCCGAAAATCTAATTCCAGAGAGTTTGAGACTGATCAATCCAAGGCCCAAAGAAGCAGACTCAATGTTGCAAAACAGCATCTCGGAAACAACATGGATTGGGTTTTACTCAACATTGTTCAGATCTCCTGACTCTTGCGATGTGCCTTTACCATCACTGACAACAGAACCTTGGGTCGACCTTTCTGATAAGACTGAAATCCTGGGTAAAATTTCTAAGTTAAAGAAATCGAGGGCTCCGGGGCCCGATGGCCTATCCAATGAAAACCTGAAATCTGAGCCGAAGATTGGACAAACTTATTGAGTATGATCTTCCAAAAATGCACGCTCTTGAGTACAATCCCGCCTTCATGGACCTCAGCGGTCATCATCCCCATTTTAAAAATGGTAGGAAGGATGATCCTAGGAACTTTAGTCCAGTGGCTCTCCTTGATGTCATAGGGAAAGTCTATGGATCCCTTTTGTTGGACCACTTCAATCATTGGGCGAAAAGTGCACCCTGTAATGACCCTTCAATCCGGGTTCAAAAAAGGAGTAGGAACCAGCATTAACATCTTTATTCTCAGCCTATTAAAAGCAAAAGCCCGAGAATCAAATCGGAACTTGTACCTGGCATTCATAGACCTCACCCAGGCCTTTGACTTAGTCAATCGAAGGAAACTTTGGGAAAAACTCAACTACTGGGATTGCACACAGGAGATCTTGAATCCAGTCAAAGCTCTACACGCTGCTACAACGGTGCAGGTGCGATTGAATACTAGTGGTCTGCTTTCATCAGCTATAACAACTAGCAGAGGGGTCAAACAAGGTTGCCCTTTAGCTCTGGCCCTCTTTCTCTCATACTTTGGGGACTACAAAGAATCGACCACAACACGAGCATTCCCCCCACAATTAGGCAAGGAGAAGATCCCAAGACTCATGTACGCGGACGACCTTATCCAACTCGACCAGACCCCAATTGGCCTACAACGCCAGCTGCCAATGACCTAGAAGTGAACAAACAAAAAACAAAGATCATGGTGCTTGAAAAAAA
The DNA here is from genome assembly GCF_040938575.1 of Ambystoma mexicanum. Classification (NCBI taxonomy): domain Eukaryota; kingdom Metazoa; phylum Chordata; class Amphibia; order Caudata; family Ambystomatidae; genus Ambystoma; species Ambystoma mexicanum. Next base: position 992,797,569 of record NC_090921.1, read on the forward strand.
CAACAAGAGGAAGAAGATCAATTCATGGTTCTTGGCGGGAAACAAAATTGAACAAGTAGCAAAATTCAAATATCTGGGGGTTTTCATTCACTCGACAGCTAAAGACTTAGCGATGCAACACCACCTCTTGGAAAAAATGAAAACCCTTGTCTCACAAGCGAAAATACTGGACAAAAAAATATGGGCGCTTTTCATTGATGCCCCTACTCAAAATCTATCGGGGCAAAGTTATCCCAACGATTACCTATTGTCAGGTTCTCACATTTTGTACCTCACTTTGACAAGGTTCTTAGGAGAATAGGGTATGTCAAATACCATTCCAGGAAAGTTAGAAAGGGAAGGTGGTTGAAATATTAAATTCCGTTTAGTGAATAGAGCATTTCTTTTAGTTTGTTCTATTTCCCTTAACTAACTTTCATTTAGAAAGATGAAATGCCCCCAAGCCAAGATGGTGGAACATTTTCACAACAGTGATTGGTTCAGTTCACAGCATGCAGCATTGTGATGTCATTCGAATGTTAAGACCAATTCTCAACTGCCTTTCATTAAAGTATGCATCAGAGTAGGTCATATATTAGTTATCTCCAGTAAAATTCATTTAAAGTTTCCATTTTAAAGGAGAGTTATATCCTTTTTAGAGTTCTAAAAATATAGTAGTAATATTAGTTAAGTAACAGGAGAAGAAGTCTGCAGAAGAAGAATTCCAGTGAGATTCAGTTGCTGAGCCAGAGATGAGTCTAGTTCCATGAACATTGATAAACTAAGTGGACTTCTGAATTTTTAAGTGAAGATTCTAATAATTTTGAAATGTTAATTATTCAAAGACTTAAAATTGAGCATTTCGTTTTTGGAACAATAGATTCCTAATATTTATTAAGAAATGGGCAAGGAATCTTTAATGAACAATATATAAAGAAGGTTCAGCAATTAATTTTTGTGTACATTTTATCTTTTCTTTAATACTAAGGCGGCGCGTGGGTCGTATCGTCGTGTTCTAAACTTTTAACCTTAAATTTAATATATATTTAACTAACTTCAGGTTCGTTTTGTTTTCGAACCTGCGCAGCGTATTTCATTGGATTTGCAAGCACGGTTTAGAGGAAAGGACCTAACGACTTCGCGCGTGCGTCGCGGCCATTTTGGATTTTCAATGTTTTCCTCATTTTTTATTCGTAGCTCGTGATGGAATAGAAAACGATTTAAGGACACCGTTAGCAGCCTGATTACGCAGCGTTTTGTGAGCAATAGTTTTCCTCCTTGATTAAGAAAGAATTCAGAAGAAATACATGTGTAGCAAGAGACATTATTGAAAAGCACTCCGTATATGAAATTGGAGTATAAAAAGTTACAGCAGAATATTTTACAAAGATTCTTCAGAATACAAAAGGTAATTACCTACACATATTTATAGGGTATATGATTCCTAGAGCATACGGCAAAAGGTATAATAGACAATAGTAACAACAATATTTTTGGGGTATATTTTATTTTTAAAGAAAAAGATTACCAGATACTAAAGAACTAAAGAGATCAAGAGAGCAGAAAGACAAATAGAAGAGATCGCTAGAGTATCTAAAGTCAATATACATCTTTCAGAAGCAGCCTATTGGCAAATCAAGCTTAGGCAACAGGTAAATGTAAATGGAGAAAATATAATATAGAGAGTAGTCAGTAGTGATCAGAAGATTGATTCATTAAAAGTTTTATTTCCTTTTTAGGAACATCCCATCTGAGTCAAAACTTTCTGAGAAGACGGTCTGAAGTACCTGCAGTGGGAGTTCTTGTCTTTTGTTGTTTTCTCCATTCCCCTTTCCCCTTGGGTTTGCCTGGCCAATAGTTTTAAAGAAGCAGGATTGTTGAGCAGGTAGGCTTAGGGGGCTAGGTGGGCCAGCTTCACTCCTGCAGGATCCCACTACTTCAGTTTTCTGACACCTATGGAGCGGATGCCATGCCATCTTTACCTATCTTACTGTGGTCCAGTCTCGAGAGCCTTTTCTGGCGTTCCGTGTTGAATTTACCGCCTTCCACTCCGTTATCCCTGATAAGACGTGAACTGTCTCTTTCATCTCTGGAGTCAATAGTAACTAGGGCTTCTGTTATGTTATACAGGAAGATCAAAGACCCTTCTTCCCCAGCAATTTTTTCGCTGGTGCAGGCGGAGATGAATTTAGGTACAAGCACACTTCTGTTCAAATGGGAGGCAATGTGTACAGCACAGTTTGAAATCTGCGGCAGCTCTATGGAAGAACTTTTGGGTAATCCAACAAAAACCAAAACCCGCATGGAAGAAATGGATTAGATAAACACACTGGACAAAGCCTCCGAGTACAAGCTGACTAGCAACCTACCTCCAACATGCAGAAAACTAAATACAATCCAACCATTTCTGATAAAATATCCAAGCAAAAAAACCTGGTATACTCTACTCCGTGCTAGGCTGAATTTGCTCCCTACGAACGAAATCCTGCACATAAGAGGCCTCTCTTCAACCAATATCTGCCGCTTTTGTACCGACACCCAACAAATTGAAACATTACGGCATCTTCTTCTATTGTGTCCAGGAACAGACAAATATAATTGTTGTACCTGCTTCATCATTTAAAGCAAGCTTACTTGATCGACTAAGCACTCTGGTGGGATCGCCTAATAGGAGGCTTGAGAACCTCTTGGACAATAGCAGCCACCAAAATCTTGGATCAAATATTTTCAGACACAGATTCGCAGTCTGGGCAGAGCAGACCCACTTAAGCACAAGCGGGAGAAAATGCGGGGTTGGGCGTTGGATGGACCACTCACCAGGAGGGCTGGGTGTGTCTTTGAATTTGCTCATGCTTCCCTTAGCTACAGCTTCTCTTGACTTTGGATTTCTTCTTACAAACATTCTGTAAAGACTTTTTAGAAATTGTAAATTGAAGTTCTTCTTCATCCTCTTGTAAAAATCACTTCGATGATTATATACTCGTAATAAAAAAAATAAAAAAACATTACACTATTAAAAGCAGTTTAAAAATCACTCTTAATACACCACACCACTTCCCTTAAATGCCAGACAAGTTAAGCTCACAAAATGAAGTGGGAGCAAAATGGCACTCCAGCAATTTAAAAGGGAGGGAAACACTTAATAGAAATTGAACCACACCAACAGGTAAGTACTCGGGGCAATTGACCAAGAGGAACTACAGTGATAGAATCAGGTAGAAAAGGCTTAGGGCCAAAGTCAATGGGTCAAAAGTCTTTTGCTCAAGATCACACAGTTCAGGCTAGTTTGCGGTAAAGTTCGTGCCATGGATTCCGGACGAGGTTGGTTGGCAGAAAAGTTAGTTCAAAGAAGAGAAGCAAGGACAAGCCCTCGGTTTGGAGAAAGATTTCAAACATTTTCACCGTGGCTGAACGAAACTAACAACCGGATTTGAGCAGTACCTTAAAACGGAGAGGACGCTGTAGCTGAGGCAGACGTTCCTGGTAGTTCCTGCAGGCTCACGGTTCCTGAAGAGACTGTCCGACTGACAAGAAGTAGGACGAAGTAGGATTCTCAAGAATCAGACCTGCAGCAGGGCTTCACCGGGCGGTTCAGTCCTTGTATCATCCATCAGCTCCTCGTTGGTTCTTTAGTTCCAGTGGCGACTCTGCCTTTCCAGTCCCAGAGACCTGCTTTTTATGCAGTTTTCCCCCATTCATACAGCCTGGCTGTCAATCACACAGCAGGGTGGCTGTCCTGGCAAGGACAGTCACCCAGCTAATCAAACAGGAGTGTGACTTCGGTTACCAAGGGAACCCATGGCAGGAGTCCTAAGACCCCTCCCTCACATCCTGCCTACCCAGACTTTCAGGGGCCTTAAGGAGGGCTTCTGTGCAGAGGACTGTGAAAAGACGGCGTACAAAGGGACCAAACCTGTTTTGGCACACACAGTAAAACACGAGAAAGACATTTACAAAAAGAAATGGTGAATAAACCCAGCCAGAACCGTAATAAAATATATATGGTCAAGCAGGTTTATGTTTGAGGCTAATATAATAGCCTAAAATAATACCATGGTTTTTAAGATAACCGCAGTATAAAAAAAGTGTAGTTACCACTGCCACCAGCCAAGTCGATGTAAAGGGAGCGAAACACTGCTCCAAGAGACACAGACAAAAAGGGATAAGAATTAACCCTTGCCAATACTCCATGTAAGATGGGGTGTACTGGGTCTGTGGTTTAAAGTGATTAAAATAAAGTTAATGGCAACTTTACCTTTTCTGGGGGACAGTAGTTCCCCCCGAGAAAACTGAGTCGTTGGGAAGTCTCAAAGACAACCCTGTGTCACTACAGTGAAGGTGCTGTGTAACACATGAAAAATATGAGGCCATGGAGTAGGTGAGGCTCCAGTGCCCAAGATCACACAATAAGTGAAACCACACAAATCAAAACACAGGTAAGAGTGGGAAAAAGGCTCACACTCTTTACCAGGTGAAAAAAATAAGCCCTAGAAATCCAGCAAAGCTGCCGAGGGACTCATTAGGTAAGGGAAATCAGCCATTTATGAGAATTCTCCCTAGCAATTAGCAATGCTAAAGTAGAAGAGGCTGCGCATGATATTTTCCTATTGTGATGAATCCTTTATGTCAACACTTCTCCCCAAGGGGGGAGCTCCTTCCCATGAGGCAGAAAGGTGAGGCCACTACCTGATCGTCCCCCTGGGGGTGGTACCCAGCAGGAGGAGCTCATGGGAGAGATTCCCTCTCTAGGCACAAGGACGAACATCCAAGGGAGACATGTTTTAATAACCATCACCCCCACCCTATACACTGTGGGATACATTGACCCACTCAGCAAAATTCCCATCCATCACCAAGCTGCACTTCAGCAGTGAACAGCAAAATGGCTGCTCTGGCACCTTGGAGCACCATTGCCTCGCATCAAAACTGCGTTTTGCAGCTACAACATACTCTCTTGCCAAGCACCTATTGGGCAAGTTGTAACATGGGGCACACCGAGAAAGGCTGCCAGTGTGCGTTCTAGTGTGAACCAAAGAAGCAAAGTTCACAAGAAGCGAATTGAAAAGCAGCACTGCTCTGTTGCATGCTAAAAAGTTCCCATTGAAAAGGGAATATTTTACATGGAAAAGGATGAGGCCCTGACGCTCTTCATCTGTTCAACATAACACTGCTTTTATCAGTGAGACCCTGCCATGCCCATCCATTTTCAGATTGTGCTCAAGCAGAAGAGAGCATTATCCCTGAACGACAGGCTGCGTCGGAGCAGTTTGGGGAAATCAACACAAACTTTACTTTCAGCCGCATGGAGAAACGCTTGACTTTTGGGCTACAAAATGTCAAAACACAAATGCTTCAAAAAAATAAAAAAAATAAACTAGCTCTACGAGCATACGTCAATTACAGTGGACCTGTTTCTGAACAGGTTGCCATATAAGAGAATAGGGCTGCAAAATAATGTTGGGAATTCAGATGGAAGAGAAAATCTTTTGAAAGGGTCATCCCAGCAGACTTCACCACGTGTTAAAATGTGCTATTGCAAATAAGAAAAACACCTATTTTAAAAGTGTAATGTTGAATAAGGCCCTGTCCTTGCTTAGCAATGTAAAGGGGGTGATACTGGGAAACATATGGGATGTTTTATTTAAACAGGCTTGCTTCTGATTCAGAACAAAATAAAATAAAGAAATAAATGTATTGGCTGGACTGGGGAATCGGCACAAATGGGTTTTCTGCCATGGCTCAAGGGACGTTTGGGTACTAACAACATGAATTCCCAAAGGAAGCCACAATAGATTCTGGGACACCTACGTGTAACTTTTGGAAAATCACCTCCCCTCATCTTCTACTGGGGATCTTCAAAGCCAACTACAGAGCAGTCTTGGAAGTTATGCCCTTATTTGGTAGACAATTCTGCCCATCTGGCTCCAAAGGCTGTTTTATTTATACTTCAAGACTTTATCTCCGAAAATGGACAACGCAGTAATGCGAAAGTTTCACAATCTAGATTCAATTTTGATGGCTTTAATTTAAGACGTGGTAGCCTTCACTGGTACATTAGGGACAGAAATGGCAAAGAATTGGATATCCCGAGGAAAGTGTATATAATGCCCCTTTGAAAGTTAATACTCACATGCCTTATGATAATATATACACACGTATGAAGTTATAGAATTTTTAGGTTAATTTCTTTGAAAATGACGAAAAATGATTAGACGGATGAAAAAGTTCTACAAACTTGAGAATTGGACTGCCATGCTCTGGGTGAAATATGTAATCGGCCTATGTAATTTGCAAAATTACCATAACTGTACAAGTGTGTGATTTATGTTGAGATCGATTTTAGGCAAAAAGGACTGTGGGATGGCTTTGTAGCTCATAAAACACAACCCCATAAACTGAGTCCCCTCCTGGAGGAGGCGACCAACATAGGCTGACCTATCCGGTTCTTGGGGTGTAGGTCTAGCTTAGTTCTGCCAACAAACCTGGTGATGTCACCCGCTTTATATAAGGGGTGGGAGCTCACAGGGACACTACTGAATTTCCAGCAACTGTGTATCCAAACACTCCAGATCCATTTTTTTGCAAGATTCCAGACTCTACTGACAGGCCAAAGCATAGCTGATCCTATCCCAGCAAGGCCACTGATGCAGAAACCCATAAAATTATCATTGCAATTATCACCCCATTGGCGATTGCTGCGCAATATAAAGATTGGTGGATTTCCTTAGAAATTAAAATAAATATTGTATCATCCACTGGCATGGTTCATGGTCCATTGTGACCCGCAGTATTTGTAAAAGGAGGTGTGAGACAGCTCAATTCTAATTCATTGAAAATCAAGAAAGTTTTCCAATTGAGTGCTACATCCTAGGCTAAGGCGAAGGGTCCTGGTACTGTGTGCGCCGACCGATTAGAATCCTTCACAACACCTCCCCATCTTGTAAATCCCAGTGCTATACCAATCCAACCCATGCATGTAGGTGTAGGGTGCAGAGACTGGACTTCTGAGACGAGAAAGAACATGGACTACCCAAGGGAGAGAAATAGAAGTACTGGGTCGATGAAGAGGCACAGAAGAATAAGGGTTGAAAGGCCAAAGATACTGAAAAGGGACTTTGTACATTATGCAAACCAGGCGATATAAAAATCCATGAGGAGAGCCAGCCAACCAGCAGGAGAAGCAGTCCATTCTGGGAAGTTCAATGTGAAGATGCCAATAGAGCCGTGAGCAACACGCTGCCCAAGTCAGGAGGCTGGAAAGGGGAATCCTAGTCCCCGTGCACTGGAACCACTCCGAGGCAGAGCTGGAGGATGAAGCGCGATGGCGTGACCTGAAGCGGGTGGACCAGGTGTCCAGAGATCACCACCATGCCTCCAAGAATATCCTGCAGCAGAGCCATGCAGCATCAACCAGAGCTGGGAAGAGCAGCGGGAACCAAGACCCACTGCCCTGCAGAGATCCGGTGAAGAGCTCCTGGGAAACAGGTAACGAGAGAGAAAAGTTTGGATGGGCACTGCGTATGAGAGCTATAGCCAAGAGTGAGAAAGAGTGCATCAGGTATTAATTTACTCAGCACAGTGGTTGGTCGCAGAGCACTTCCAAAGGAAATAGTGAAAGAGTGTGCATTGGAATTTCTTTTCTTTGTGGCAGTACCTTGCATAACAGTGAACCAGGTCTGGCAAAAACGAGGCTTAAAGTCGGATATGAGACCCACATCCGCAAGATAAGGTTACAACCCCCTTCTCACATCGCAGTACATGGCAGGTGAGTACACCAAGTACATATGGAGAAAGAAGAGAAACCCCGGTCAATGACCCTTACCACATTTGGGTGTTTGCTAGTTAAGAAAGGCCAGGGGAATAGAGTAAATCCCCCCCCCCCCACCCACATTGGCTTGTGAAAAGGGAAAGCAAAACAAACAAGGGGCAGGAGAAGGGAGTCACTCTCCCGGCAAACCAACCCACAAGGAGAATCAAACCAGGAATCCACAGGAAGGGATTAATTCCTCCTGGGATAAATAGTAAACTTTGTGACGCAGAGTGTTGGAAGATCTGCATCCTTTTTGTTTATGAAGTGCTCTAATCAGGGGAAGGGAGCCATTCCCCCTGCTGGAGAACTTTCAGCCAGAACTGTGCCATCTAGTCCAGGAGAATGGGAGTCATTCCCCTGGACCAAGAAAAGTTGGTACAACTTTTAGTTACAAATCTAAGGGACAGAGATAGTGGCAATAAGACATCATGACAGACTCATTAGCACTTTAGTTGAGTCAAGGAAACCCCTCAGATAAAGGGAAAGGCAGTTTTTCCCTTTATTTTCATTTACAATAAAAGTCTATAGCAACCACTATGCCCCTGTGTGTCAGTCTCCTCCTTCTGCACCCTTACACTACTCAAAATCCTTAGAGGGGAAATTAACATTGGAGGAACCGCTTCAATGAGTCTGTGTAACATATGTACAAAGAATAGGAATCAGGGTATGAGGTTACACATTCAAGTAGCTTGCTTACTTACAGTCAGTAACCAATATGGGAGCGGACAGTTAAATTACATAATGTAGGTGACACTTAAGAATCATTGGCTATGGAAATTCTAGTGATTGACCATTAATCATATTACAACCAACATAAAACTACTGATGTTCATGCATTTTTAGTTGTTGAGATCATCATTTTCCGTGCATGCTTTTAAAACTCTTCTGGGTGGCACCCAGAGGGAAGCTGGGCAAGCGCGCATGCGCACAGCTTAGAGGGAATACTGACTATTTTTTTAAAGTACATTTAAGTGTTACATATTTGCTCCAGTCTAAAGAAGGCTTATTCAAACTGACTTAAATAATTGTTTAAATCAAGACATTTTTAGTGTAAGTGTTATTTGGTTACTTGTCACTGGGAAACTATGTTGCAAACCTACAGCTCACATTGACCCCTCTGGAGATGAGCCTAGCTGCTCAGTCACTCTACCAACTTGTCTTGTACATGCTTATACCAAAGGTTGGGTTACTATTGTCAAGCGGACAAATCTGATGCAGTCTCCCACAGGGTACTGCATACAATCATGCCTAACATCATATCATGCCGAGTAGACTTGATGGTCCTCACTTGTGGTGATCTTCAGTGATAACAGCCGTTGCACCTTGCCAAAATGGCCGGAGCCGCCAGGTAAGATAGACCACCACCAGAGCCAGGCACTCCGTAAAGACTCTGGGTGCTGACTTCAGTCCAAAAGGCAGAGCCCTGAACTGGTAGTGCTTCCCTTGTACGTCAAAGCGCAGGAACGTGGCCATCCTGAATTTCTGGGACTTTATGTACTTGTTGAGTCGTCCGAGATCCGATAATGGGCCTCCAGCCCCTGGTCTCTTATTAGAAAGTATCTTGAGTAAACACCGGAGAGCCCCGCAGTTGCTTTGGAACCAGCTCTATCGCCTATTTTCTTAACATCGCCCGAACGTACAACAGCAGCTGAGGGAAGTGTTTCAGCAGGGCCACCAGTGGTATTCGCAGACACTTTCGTAGCAAACTAAGTGTTTCCGTGGACGAGAGCGTCCAGCACCCAAGCACCCATCGATTGTTTTCGCACAAGCTGACGAAATTAGCCAGCCAGCCTCCCATCGGGGTGCATGGGTGGGAGCCCAGCGTCCTGGCCAGTTCAGTCCTGCTTGGAGGCCGGCGTGCCACCCTGGGAGCCTTAATACGATGGCAGCCACCCTCAAAGGCCTTGGAACGACTCCTGTAGGCTTCCTGGGTCATAGAACAGGAGGGTTGGCAGTAAGAGGACGATCCACTGCTGAAACTCGAAGATCTATTCAACTTCCCTCCCGAGGAACGAAAGGATGGACGGCGCTGTTGCAGCGTGCCGAAGGCATGAGCCGTCTGTCGGTCTTGATGGCCTGAAGAGATTCATCAAAGGCCTTGCCAAAAAGATAGTCTGTCGAACAGCATGTCCAGGACCCTCGTCTGGACCCATTATCTGCAGTTGGTGGCCTTCAGCCAGCCACAGCGACGGAGGCAAACCCTGTTTCCCATCTGGCAGAACCCTGTGTCTGCAATGTCCAGGGCCACGGTGATGGCATGGTCTGACGCCACCTCGCCTTCCTCAAGGATCTCCATTGCCTCAACCCACTTGTCCTCGGGGAGGAAATACAGGTTCAGAGCCATTTTCTACCAAAGCTCCTGGTCGTACCTGGCCAGGATCGCTAAGGCTATGGCCGCCTTGACCGTTGTCGCTGAGCTTCCTACCCCAGTGTCCATTTTCTTCCCCTCGCAGTCGGGGGAGGGAGGGCGGGGGTGTAAGGTTGAGGTCGACAGGTTGGACGACTTATTCCAAACCGCAGCCACCGAGTCCAGCGATGGCTGTGACCGCAGACATTTGGGTGCACATTGCGGAAGGAACAAGTTACTTACCTGTAACTGTTGTTCTCCAGCATGGGTCTGGCATGGATTCACATGCTCATGAATATTCCCCGTCGTCAGGCTGGGAATCCTCGGTAAAGAAAAAACCAGTATCAGTTTCGTTTCTGATCTGTCTTTCGTAGTAATAACCAATCACTGGTCTCTGCGTCATACTGACCACAGCCAATGACTGCCCTCTACCTAAGCACCGCCTCTGGCAGCCATCTTCAGATTTGGAAGCACGTGAAGTGGCAGTATGACCAAGTGAAGAGCCGCAGAGGGGTAGGCGGGAGGGTTCGCATGTGAATCCATGCCAGACCCATGCTGGAGAACAACAGTTACAGGTAAGTAACTTGTTCCTTCTCCAGCATGGGGTCTGGCATGGATTCACATGCTCATGAATAAAGAATACATAGCAGTACACACATGCACAACCACGGGAGGTGGCAAAGGCTCAACATTAAGCATCACATCCACTCAACATTAAGCATCTTACCTCCTCACCAGGCTCACCTCAGGCGAACAGGTTGCGCAGCACTGCTTGGCCGACCCTGGACTCCTCCCTGGAATCCCGGTCGACGCAGTAGAATTTCGTGAAGGTGTGCGTCGACCTCCACGTAGCAGCCCTGCATATGTCCAGCAGGGGCACACCAGATAGGAACGCCGTGGTAGCTGCGATCGCTCTGGTGGAATGGGCTCTCGGACGGCCAGGCAGCGGTCGGTTTGCCAACCGGTGACAGTACATGATACAGCCGGAGAGCCATCTGGAGATGGAAGCCTTCGAGAGAGCCTTCCCCTGATTGACAGGTCCAAAGTTCACAAAGAGTTGTGACGTCTTCCGAAACCCCTTCGTGCGGTCCACGTAGAACTTCAGCGCTCTAGCTACATCCAGCGAGTGCAAAGTCCTCTCAGCCGGCGACGAAGGCGACGGGAAGAACACAGGTAACACCAAGGGTTCGTTGAGATGGAAGTCCGACGGTACCTTGGGCATGAAGGAGGGGTGCGTCCTGAGCACTACCCTCGTGTCGTGGAAAGTCAAGTACGGGGCCTTGCAGGAAAGGGCCTGGATCTCTCCCACTCGTCGTGCGGAGGTGATGGCCACAAGAAAAGCTGTTTTCCACGATAGAAACTTCAACGGGGCCGAGGGCAGAGGCTCGAACGGAGGTCCCATGAGCTTGGTCAGCACCACGTTGAGCTCCCACGCCGGGGCCGGAGCCTTCACCGGCGGGAACGATCTGAACAGTCCCTTCATGAACTCCTTCACCAGACGATGAGACCACAAGGACGTCCGCCCCGTGGTTCTGGTGTATCGGGAGATCGCAGCAAGATGAATCTTGATGGACGCGTGTGCCAAACCAGCTTTGGCCAGCGTCAGCAGGTACGGCAGTACTTGGGGAGCCGTAATCCGTAGAGGGTTAATCTTCTGTGCGTGGCACCAGACAGAGAACCTCTTCCATTTGTGTCCGTAGCATTTAAGAGTCGAGGACGCCCTGGCCTTTGCAAGAACCTCTCTGCAATCGGCCGGTATGTCGTATCCTCCAAACTCTAGCGCTGCAGGAGCCAGGCCTGCAAGTTCAGCGACTTCGGGTCGTGGTGGAGGATGGCGCCTCCTTCCCTGGAGAGTAGATCCGCGTCCGCCGGCAGCTTGATCGGCGGGGACGCTGACAAGTCCAGAAGGTCCGGGAACCATATCTGCCTCGGCCACGCAGGTGCGACGAGGATCATCCTGCACCGTGACCTCTTGAGCTGGTTGACGAGCCGGATTAGCAGAGGCAAGGGAGGGAACGCGTAGAGGAACAGGCCCTCCCAGGGGAACGAGAAAGCATCGCCCATGCTCCTCGTCTGGGGAAACCTGCTGGCGAACCTCCGGCACTTGGTGTTCGTCGCCGTCGCGAACAGGTCGATCTGGGGTGTGCCCCACCGTCGGAAGAGGCGATCCACCAGATCCTGCCGTAGTTCCCACTCGTGGCACGAGCGCAGCTCCCTGCTGAGTGAGTCGGCGATGGTGTTTTTTATCCCTGCCAGATGAAACGGCACCAGAAAAATCCCTTGGGCGACGGCCCAATGCCACAGGTCCTGCGCCTCCTTGGACAGCGCCGGGGACCTGGTTCCGCCCTGTTTCCTGATGTAAAACATGGTGGTGGTGTTGTCGGTGAAGATCCTCACCACCTTGCCCTTGAGGGACGGAAGGAAGGACCTGAGGGCCCAAAACACTGCACGGAGCTCCAGGACGTTGATATGCAGGGACTTCTCCGTCGGGAGCCAGAGTCCCCTCGCGTGCAGATTTTCGGTGTGCGCTCCCCACCCTTCCAGGGAGGCATCCGTGGTCACTGTCTCCTGGTGGTCTGGGGTCTGGAAGTCCATGCCCGCCGTCAGATGCGCGCGGGTGCCCCACCACCGTATCGCTCGTCGGAAACTCTCGTCGAGCTTGATCCTTTCCTCGAAGCTGCCCGTCGTCTGGATCCAGCGCATCCAGGAATTCTTGCAACGGGCGCATCCGGAGCCTGCACATGGGAATGAGGTAGATGCAGGAAGACATCATCCCGAGGAGGGACTTGATGGATCTCACTTTGGCCGCGTCGGCCACCAACATCCGTTGCACCTTGCCCAAGATGGTCCTGGTCCTCTCCTCCGACGGGGAGGCCAGAAGGGACACTGTGTCGAGCCTGGCTCCCAGAAACAGTGCGACTTGCGCGGGCACCAGGTGGGATTTGGCGTAGTTCACGGAGAATCCCAGGTCCGTGAGGAGTTGGACGGTCCTTGCCGTGTGGACCACGGCGAGCTCCTTCGTCTTGGCGCGGATGAGCCAGTCGTCCAGGTAGGGGTAGACGTGAATCCCCTCGCGGCGCAGCTGCGCCGCCACCGGTGCGAGGCACTTGGTGAATACCCTGGGTGCCGACCGTAGTCCGAAGGGAAGGGCTTTGAACTGGTAATGACGCCCTTGGACCACGAACCTGAGGAATTTTCGGTGCCCCTTTAGGATGGGAATGTGGAAGTAGGCATCCTCCAAATCCAACGACGATAGGAAGTCTCCTTCCTCCAGTTGACCCAGGACGTGCTGGAGGGTGACCATCCGGAACTTCTGCGCCTTGATGAATTTGTCCAGCCGTCGCAGGTCCAGGATGGGGCGCCATCCTCCTGTCTTCTTCTTCACGAGGAAGTATCGCGAGTAGACTCCGGAGCCCCGAAGCCTCTTCGGGACGAGTTCGATGGCGCCCTTTCTGAGCATCGCCTTTACCTCCCGGAGAAGTTGAGGGACGTGAAGTTCTTTCCTGGCCACGGGGGGGACGCGCGGGCACCTTCTTTGAAACTCGAGCGCGTGGCCCCGGGCCAGGGCGTCCAGCACCCAACGGTCGGTGGAGATGGACTCCCACACGCTGACGAAGCCCGCCAGCCGGCCTCCCACCGGGGTGCTTCGGTGGGGGCCCGACCCCACGGCCGGTTCAATCCTGCTTGGACGCGGCCTTGCCGCCTTGACCTCCTTGGCGACGACGGCGGGGTCCGCTAGACTTGCCTCGTCCTCTGTAGGCCTCTTGCGACGACGAGCGGGCCGCTTGACGGTAGGAAGCGAAACCGCCGCCGGAACCTTTGGAGGCGCCCTTGCCTCCGCCGCTCCGAAAGGGCGTCCGTCGTTGCTGCAGGACTCCAAGGGCCCGGGCCGTCTCAGTATCCGCCTTGATGGCCTGAAGGGAATCGTCCACTGTCTTCCCAAACAGGTTGTTCCCGTCGAAGGGCATGTCCAGGACTCTGGTCTGGACGTCCTGCCGAAAGTCTGTAGCTTTGAGCCATCCACGACGTCGAAGGCAAACGCCGTTGCCCAGCTGGCGGAACCCAGTGTCGGCGATGTCCGTCGCCACGGTGATGGCGTGGTCCAAAGCCACTTCACCTTCCTGGAGGATCTCAAGGGCCTCCGCCCTCTTGTCGTCCGGCAGAAAATCCAGCAGGGGAGCTATCTTGTACCAGAGCTCCCTGTCGTAGCGGGCCACGATAGCCAAGGCGTTGGCCGCTTTAATCGTCGTCGCTGCCGACGAGAGGACTCTACGTCCCATAACATCCAATTTCTTTCCCTCGCCGTCCGGCGGGGAAGTCGATGTGGAGGCCGCACCCCCCCCGCTTTCTTCCTGGCTGCCGCGGAGACGACGGAGTCCGGGGTAGGCTGCGCCCGGAGGCATAGGGGGGCCGTGTCCGGGACCCGGTACTTTTTCTCGTACCGGTCTCTTCTAGCTGGCGTAGTGGAACGGTTCTTGAGGAGGGAAAGGCCCTCATCCCAAATGTCGTCCAACAGAGGCACTGCGAGGACCGTCTTCCTCTTGGCCTCGCGCCGCTGATAAAGGAAGCCTTCCTTTTTCTTCTCCTCAGGGCAGAGTTGGAAAAGCTCGGAAGCCCTGGAGATCATGGAGTGGAAAGATCCGATCTCGTCGGGCGGAGAAGCCCTGGTGGGGGGCGACGACGGAAAATCCTCGTCGTATGCCTCGTCGTCCGTACCCGTCGCTGCCGTGTCAGTCCCCGTATCATCCCCTCGGGTGGACGGGGAGGAGGGCTGGACGGGGCGCGACGGTTGAAAAGGAGGTGGAGGATGGATCCTTCTTTTCTTGGTAGGGGGAACACCAGAAGGTCCCGGTTCTGGATCCCCCGACGGGAGAGGTTCCTCCGTCGGTAACGGTAGCCTCGTCCTTATCTTGGTGCATAAGGACTGTATGGCCAACAAAATGGCCGCCGAGTTGTCTCGCGGCGCTGGCAGAGGGGAATCCGACGGGCGAGCAGGGGCCCCGTCGGTATCCTCGACGATGTCGTCGTCGTCGTCACCCGCGTCGGGGTCCATTCCGACGGGCTGGCCTTGTTCCACGCCTAGGCCGTGGCTTAAGACCTCGATCAGCTCCTCTTCTGAGGTTGAGGCCGAATCTACGACGACGCCCTGCCCCCCCTTCTTCCCCATGGAGGGTTTCACGGGGGTCCTATCGATGGGCACAAAAGAAGACTCCCTCCGAGGAGGCAGGGAGATTCTGGGCCCTGAGGTCGCCACCACTGGCGCAGCCTCCACAGGCTGAGCCAGGGCCGCCGCGACCGTTTCGATAGAGGGCTTGGTCGGATGGATCAAGGCCTTCACCACCTTAGGTGCGCTCACCGCCTTATCCTTGAGGGAGGGGGCACTGCCACGCTCCTCCTCTGCCTTAGAGCTCGACCGGGGCCTCTCCAGGAGCTTCGCCGGGTGCTCGGCCTTCCTCTTACCCGACCCAGAGCGTTGGCTCGTGGTTGATGGTGCCGGGGAGGGTGCGCCCTGCCTGGCGCCCGTAGAGCCCGACCGTTCGGCGCTCCCGGTGCCAGCGGACTCGCGGTGCTTGGCCTTATGTTGGGCCCCCGTCGCCGGGGCGCCCTCAAAGGTCTTAGAAGACCGCTCGGATTTCTTCTTCTTCTCGCCAGACGGGCTCTTACCCTCCAGCCAGTTGGCGAGACGTTGATGACGGTCCTTCATGGTCCGTTCCGACATGTTGCCGCAAAACGCACAGTCCTTCTCCACGTGCGTTTTGTCCTCATGAAGGCAGTAAAGGCAGAAAGAGTGTTCGTCTTCCTTAAAGACGTTCTGCAGCTGGCATCCAGGGCAGACCCTGAACAGCTTTCCGGGCGTCGAGCTTCCCTTCTCCTGGGCCATCTCCGAGACCGGGCCTGAGAAGCTTCTGGAGTCCTCCGAAGTGTAGCTCGACGAAATCTTCACCCTTGAGGGGCACAGACGAATCCGACACGGGTCCCCGTTGATCGGATGTAGGATCGGTGGAGCTTGAGGCTCTTTTGACCGAAAGAATTGAAGTTTTTTGTGAAAAAGCGCGAAAAATAGCACTAACGCTCGAGAGCAATAGCACGAGGATCCCAACACATGAACGTGCGGTAAAAATCTGAAGATGGCTGCCAGAGGCGGTGCTTAGGTAGAGGGCAGTCATTGGCTGTGGTCAGTATGACGCAGAGACCAGTGATTGGTTATTACTACGAAAGACAGATCAGAAACGAAACTGATACTGGTTTTTTCTTTACCGAGGATTCCGAGCCTGACGACGGGGAATATTCATGAGCATGTGAATCCATGCCAGACCCCATGCTGGAGAACCCAGTATTTCTTTTCTAGCCGGTCTCTCTACACCGGGGCTGAGGAGGGGGTTCTTCAGCAGCACTAGCCTCTCATCCCAGACGTCATCCAGGAGTTGTACCGACAGAATGGTCTTCCTTTTTGACTCCTAGCATTGATCCAGGAAGTAGTAGTTCTCATCCAGGGTGATCTGGAATAGTTCCGACGCGCACACAATCATGGAGTGGAAGGTGCCCACGTCGTCTGGCAGAGAAGACCATGGTGGTGGAGAGATTCCGCCATCGTCCGTTTCAGTCGTCGCTGTGTGCGTCCCCCGCATCCCTAAGGGGTGGGGTGAGGCAGTTGCGGTTGGAGTGGAGGCGTAGCGTGTCTCCCTATTCTTATTCGGTGGTGGCCCCTGCATCAGCAGGGTGGTCCCCGGTGGTGCCGTCAGCATCCTCTTCTGAATCTCCAGCACCAGTGTGTGGAGGGTCGAGAGAATATCATGCGACAGATCTCCGGGAGGTACTTGGGGAACAGGGTCACTGGTCCCAGCACCTATTTTGTTGCCCCTGCCAGTCATCGCCTCAGTTGGGCATCTCCTCCAAGTAGTCGTCTCCACCCTCTTCTGGGATGGTGCGAATTGAAACCATCTCTTCCTCGTCAGAAAAATAAATATCCGTGCCCTGGAGTTCTTCCAAGCTCCACCCCCCCCCCCATGTCCCCCTTGAGGGTCCTGAGGGGTCGGTTTCGGATAAGGTCCGGCATCACTTTTTCCAGAGTCTTCTCCACTATTTGGCCGAAGCCTCCCGCCTGGGAAGAAAGACCAACCCTGACCGCCACTGGGGTAACCCTGGACGGAGTCAGCCCCTTTCGACTTTGAGAGGGCTGCAGCAACCGACTCGATAAATCATTTTGGCCTGATCACCTGGGCCTTAACAGGCATGTTGGACACCTTGTCCTGCTTGGCCTTCTCCCGCAGTTTCCACGGGGTAGCTGACTTTCTCTTTGACGAAGAACTGGCGCGACTGCAGATTGAGGGTGATGGAACGAACACAGCCTGATCGTCGTGGGACCTGCTTGCACAGCAACCCCGACAGATGTAGACTCGCAGTGCTTGGCCTTGACTTGGTCCCCACAAATGGAGCGCCCTCAAAGGACTTGGAAGCCGCTCTGGCTGGCAAGATCCAGATGAGGCATGCCCCTGACCACACGGGATAGAGGCACTGGCTTTTAGCCACGCCGCTACGCTAGTTTGACACGCTGATAATTCATCGTGTGCTTGGTAAGGACACAGCAGATCTCGCAATCTTCTTCCTTTTGAGTCGGGTGAAGACAAAGGCACTGGGAATGCCCGTCATCCATGAAAACATTACACAAACCGCCGCTGAAGCAGAGCTTTAAGAGGAAAGCCCTGTCCTCCTCCGACATGATCCAGCGCGGTGTAGGCCCGATGGCCTTCTGGAAACTTCCAATAAGAACACACGTTTCTTCCCTTGAGAGGCATTTTTAAGACTCGGCATAGTGTCTTTTAAAAGTTATCCTCTCTGCCAACCTTTTGGCAATACGTGCCGATTGTTGCTGGGTTACTAGTCTAGGGGCTCCCCATTTAACTGTCTCTGGCTAACTTTGTGGGAACCACAGTTCCCAAGGGTAGAAAGGATCTTAGGATCCCTTTTACATTTTATTAGGCGAGACCAGCACCCCCACCTTAAGGGGAGTGCTGGGGAGATGCATTTAAAATGAGAAAGGGGATACTCTAACATTTATGTTACAAGGGAAAACTTTAAAGGCTGGTGGCAATGTACCTTATTAATTTCGTGCATCTTTACCACAGTCTCTTCATACAGCCCCGGGAAAAGGCACCCATGGGTGCTCCTTTTATCAAAATCCCCCTGCCCCCCCCCCCCGTCTTGTTTTTCTACCATTTTAGTGTTCCTCTTCCTTTCTTGTTCCTTCCCCCGACCTCTAGGGAGGCAAATTCATTCATGTGATTATCTTTGGCGGGAATCCTGTGGATTCCTCGCCCAGGCTCCAAGAGTGTCTGAAGGCAGGAAGCAAGGGAGGAGACCAAAACTCTGCAGTCAGCCCGACTGCTAGGTTCCAGTTCAAACTAAAAGACTGGCTGTCCTGAAAGGCTTGCCAACTCACCCTCCAAACCCCCTGGAGTCCCAAGTTGCAAAAGAAGTTGTTTGGTAACTAAATCTGAGAGTGAACCGTTACTAAAGTTATTACTTACCCTAGAACGGTTCTGCCATCCTGAAAAGTATATGCAACATCTTTCTTTCCTTATGAAACTGTTTCGCATTCTAATAGAAAGTAGATGTAAGGTTATTTTACTCACCTGTCAATTGGCTGTGCCTCTTTCCCAAAAGTAATGCTGCTGGCTTCACCATTTCTTTCAGAGAATGGGTGTAGAAGTTTCCCAACTGGCTCTTGCTTCCCCTGACTTGCTTTTATAGCCTGTCCACAATAAGTCTGTATTAGGTGTTACTTACCTAGAATAACCTTGAGTCATTCATAAAGTGCAACACTGGGCTTTGCTTTCCATGGTCTGTTTTAGACAGACACAAAACATTGCAAGGTTTATACCTGCCTTGAAGTTGCTGATGGCTGCTTTAAAAAGTGTATAGGTTTTACTTACCTTGAGGTAGTTTGCCATCCTAAAATAAGTTACAAGAGTTATTGCTCATCTCAATCTGTGTTTTACTGATCTCAAAAGCACCTGTAATAGATTATTTCTTCCTTAAGGTTTTACTCACATAGTATAACTGTGGGTTATCACAAAAGTTATAGGTTTTTACTGTACCTAGAATAAGTGTTCCAATATTTTCAAAAAGTATATTGTCAAGTTGGTTTACTACGTGATTTCTAGCTGAGTGACGATTTCAACTGCCAGCTTCTACTACTCTATTACAGAAAGAAATTAAAAAGTAACATTTTTTTATTTTATTGCATTAAAATCCGTCAATATTTGTTTTGCAAAAACACAGCACTGCATAAAACCAAGTACAATATAGTTCCAATCACAGACTTGCTTTTTGAAAAACAGAAAATGGAAAAAAAAGAATCAAAGGAGGAAGAAAAACAAGTATTTTAGGAGTCAGTCTGTCATAAGATTAGAAAGTCAGACAGAAGAGGCCTAAAGTGCTTTGTTCGGGCATTCTTTAGTGCTGGGCATGCTGTTAATTGGATCAAGGTTTCGATGGTGGTTTCGTCGTTGCAGTGACAATGGTTACCCTGATTGCTCTGATCTCGTTTGTCAGGTGAAGGTTCATGCAGACTCGCAAGAATTGATCTGAGATTTCTTTTGTCGGGAAACTGCTTCAAGAAGTCAAACTGTCTAATTTCCTACCTTCAAACGGTAGGTGGGCGACAGATAATCAAGCGTTGCGATCTAATCATGTTCTTTGGCGTTTTGCTTTACGCGCTCTGGATTAGACACAGGTTATTCCAGTATGCTGTCAATTTCTGTTCGGTAATTCATGCTTCTTTTTCGCCACTTACTCAAAATGGGGTTTCGATTGGAGGTTCTTTATGAACCATTTCTAGAATCTCTGGGAGAGGAAAGGCGTGACACTTGCTGAACAAGGCGAGTCTGCTCCAGTCGACTGTGTACTTTAATGAATTGAGACCCAATTCTCTTTGAATGACAGCGACTGGGGTTGACAAGAGGAAACCCAAGACGTTTTTCCAGAATGGGTCTTCAAGGTGCAACCAAAGTGACTCTGGGATGTTGAACATGGCGTCAGCTCCATAGGTAACCACTGGTACGACATTGGATCTGTAGTATTGGAGGACTGGCATAATCGAGAAACGGCCAAACTTCCGGTTCAGGACACGCGCTTCGCTAGCGAGAGGCTTCAACCTTGCCTGTACGTGTGTTAGCATGGGGGCTTCCGATCTTAAATCACTCAGCCAAACGCCCAAGTACTTAAAGGAGTGGACTTGTCGATTTTTTGGCCATCAAGAAATCGAGAGGGACGGTTCTTTATGTGGAGTTACCAAAGCTTAGCATTGTCATTTTTTCCTTCTAGATTTCCAGGCCGTTCGATGCAATATACTGTTGTAAGGAGTCCAGTTGTCTTTGGAGACCCGCTGGAGTCTGGTCAATTAGTACTACATCATCTGCGCATAATAATCAAGGTAAATAGGCTCCTCCAACTTTGGGTGGGAAAGATCTTTTAAATGAAAAGCTTTCTTGCATGTCCTCTAAAAAAAAAAAAAGTTGAAGAGTGCAGCGGCCATTGGACAGCCCTGTTCGACCGCTATCTGAGTTGTAATTTCTTTTGAGAGTAGGCCTGCTTGGTTTATTCTCACTCTTAATGTGTTAAAGTGGAAGGCCACAATCGGGTTGAAGATGGACTTCGGACAGTTTTCCTTCTCAAGATTTGTCCACAGTTTAACTGTCAATTTGATCGAATGCTTGGACCTGGTCCACAAATGCCATAAAGATCTTAGCTCAGGGACGTCCAGGTTCCCTCTTCGGTATTTGGAGAATCATGTTGTTTACTGAGGTCCCCAGTCCATTGGCAAATCCTACTTGGAATGGATCAATGCAGTCGATTTGTCGACACCAACTGTGGAAGTGGTCCAGAATGATGGTGCTGTAAAGCTTGCTGATAATGTTCAAGAGGGCAATAGGGCGGTAATTCTTGGGGTTACCCCGATCACCTTTTTTATGAATGGGTACCACTATCGCCCTCTTCCATGAACTCGGGATGTGATGTGTCAAGCTATTTGGTTGATCAATGAGAAGATGAAGACGGCCCAATCGTCTGGGTGTTCTTGGAGTATACAGTTTGACAACCCATCGGGTCCGGGTGCCTTGGAGCTCTTCAGCTTTTTGATTCTCTTTACTATATTGTCGACGTTATTTGCAGTTAACCACGGAATCGGACTGCTCGGTCGTTGTCTCTAGGACTTGGTTCTAAGACTGCAGTGTAGAGACGTCTGAAATGGTTAGACCAGGAATCTTCGTTTATCAGATTCTGTTTGATGTTATTTCTTCTGGTCTAATCAGTGATCAGAATTTCCTCAGGTCTTTGCCGGCCAGGGCTCTAAGCATGGCCTCCGAGTCGTTTTGGTATCTGTCGTTTAGTGGAACACAAGCAGTTTGTATAGCTTGGTTTTTCAGACGCAGCTAGTTTAAGGTCCTTTGGTAAACCAGATTTATTTGCTGCTTCTAGCTTGCGCACCTTTTTTCTCTTTGCTACCAGTTCACTGTTGAAAGTGTGAATATTAGAACTAATCAAAGAAGGTTTTTTAGCACAATGGGTACTGAATCGTTCTAGCAAAGGCGAATATTCGACTGACTGGCTGATTGTTTTAAAGGTCTGTTGTTAAATTTCTGATCTTTGTGGGCGAGAATTTCAGGCGGAGGCCCCCGTTGCACATCTCGCCCACTAGTGGCATGAATTCTCTGATGGTGGACTCAGATGCTCTCCATTTCAGCAAACTAATATTGTGATCACTCCTCAAAACTGTCTACCAAGGGCAAAAATCTGTTGGTGACATAAATGTAATCTGTGACTGAGGAGCGTCCAGAGCTTTTCCACGTTGGGTGGAATGGCATGTAGTTCTTAGAATTGCTGTTAAGCATAAGCATGTCTCTGGAGTGCATTAGGTCACTCCACAGACAACGTCTGGCGTACCGCGGATCTTCAAAATTCGATGAGCAACAGAGCTTACTGTCAACTAGATCTGGAATGCAGCAAATGATTACATATTTAGATTGTTGGTTGATAAGGGCATTGTCCAGTTGATCGAAGACGATCTATAAACACTTCTTTCACCATAAGCACCAGGTTCCAATAGACATGGATGATTGTGATCTTATTTGGATGTTCTGCAACGTTTAGTAGATCCCCGATTTCCCAAGCAATAACAAGTTCTTGAGAAAGATGATGTGTTCATACTGACGAGGAGGCTTAGGGCACTGCGAGTTTTCAATGCAGGCAAAAGACCAGCTGACAGACGGCCAACTTTCCATTTAACGGCCAGACTTTGAGATATCAAAGCCACCCAGCACAAGATTTTTCCTTAGCCGAGTCTCTTGCAGACAAATCCGATCAAAGTTAGAGGTTTAATTTGCTGGGTTTCGTCAAATAAGAAATCACACGTGTTCCAGCAGGCCAGTTTTAGAATACCAGGGGTCATCATGCGTGGAACTGGCATCAAGTTCTTACTTTGCGTTTGGAGAATTGTTGAAATCTGGCTAAAGATGGTTTGGTGCCACCAAAGCATGAGACAACCAAGACCA
Organism: Ambystoma mexicanum; assembly: GCF_040938575.1. NCBI lineage: Eukaryota > Metazoa > Chordata > Amphibia > Caudata > Ambystomatidae > Ambystoma > Ambystoma mexicanum. The sequence continues at coordinate 992,820,256 of NC_090921.1, forward strand.
GTCTGCTTCTCCAAGACTTGAAGCTTTGGGGATTGCAGCTGGTTTAACAGTAAACATGTTGCAAAGAAGTTGCAGTTTGGAACGGGACAAACTTCAGTGCAGGGCCAACTGGGACCCTCCCCGTTTCAATGGGGTCCTGAAAGTTCCTCTCTAATGTCGGCAGTGATGTTCTACCAGTATTTTGGGGATGATTTGAGATGTTAGTAGGGGATTTTTAGACCAAGTACCTATGTGGCTCAGAACTATTACCCTCAACTAGATCATAACCAAACATTAGTAGGCTCTCTCTGGCCTCAGTCAACATATTCTTGACCACTGGTGAATGATTCTGAAGAAAGAGCGCATCTGTTCTTTCTTCAATAAATTCAATGAGTTTCAAATCTTGCGAGTGTAGTCTCAAGTTGTGAATAGATTGAAGTAAGTCGAGAACCAATCTTCGGTTGAGAACAAGGTTGGCATTACAGTCTGTGACTATGCAGTTTAAATAAGGTGTGAAAGAGTTGTTAGGCCCTCTTTTTGAACTGGGGCTACTCTTCTGCTTTCTATTCACTTTGTTACTCAGTGGCTTGACACTATTTAGATGGTCATCTCAATGGGCTACATGTGGATTGTGAAATGGCAGTGAAGTTCTGATGTTTGTCTTTGGCAGACACCAGCATTTTGTCTGCATTTATTCTGTCTTTTTTCAGCCATCAACATAAAAGAGGGTGGAGCCACCACAGCTGCAAATTGAGCAGAGCAATACTGGAACTAGTGACCAAGGCATCAGCCACCTTTTCGGATAACTGACTGGGCTCCGCTTAATAGAGCGAGTACGTTTAGAGATCTAATCACGTTTGCAAAGTTAGGCTCGATGGGTCCAAGGGAACTTGTGCCAACGTGAAAGGATCGCGGCTTTCCACAGTGTGCCCGTTGGGGTCAGGGACCGTTGTGCCAATAAATGTTGGCATGAACTTTCTTGGAGCAGTTTTCGGAACACCTGAAACATCCGGCTTCCGCTCTGTGGGTTGGCAGCTTTAGGAGCTTCACTGGTCTTGTTATCTTTAGTTTTAGTTCCTGCTGTTTTCCCTTAGTAAGAGAAGGAATAGGCAAGGTTGTCTAAAGATCCTCCACCACTTTGCTACTTCTCGACTTTCCGCTGGATGGTCAATACAATCGCTTAGTTAATTCTCAGACTTTTTGGTGTTTTCGCAGCCATCCCAGTTTGAGTGGAGATTTCTGCAGGTTACTCTACTTCGCATGTAAGATCCACTGGTGGAGACCTATTCACCGTCTGTGTGGCTTTAGCACACACTGCATGGTTAACAGGTTCTTCTTTCTACAATCTGTGGGGGTTGTCGCCTGAAGGGTGTTCTACTGTATTTTGATTTCTGTTTGCAGTGACAAAACCTAAAAAAAACAGGTTTTTAATGTGTCATAGCTAGTAGCATGGTGTGGTCTTTCAATGTGCCATTCAACTGCTCGTAAAGCTTAGTTAAGAGAGCAAGGGCTATGGTGATTGTTGACATGATTGAAAATAAGTCGACTTTGTTGTGCCCGTTTGATGCGTTGTTGGGTTGAGAGGTGAAGGACTGCTCAAAGGGTCCGGATGGGATGGTCTGTTCCGATATTGAGGCTGGTAAACTGGACTTACCACGCCTAACGTGGTCAGAACGCACCGCCTGTTCACCAGGCAACAAAGGTACTTGGTTTTGCGGGTGATCTCTTGCAGGTTCCTCCACCTTCTTGAGACTGCAGGCAGGCACTTTCTCAGGAACATGGCGCGCCCCCCCCCCAGCCCCCATGTGTTGTGTTAGATCGGACGTCAACAGGTAAATCCGCAGTGTAATCAATCATAAGCGGTGGCACTATTGCAATTTGAACTTGAGTTGGTGGTGCATTTAGGTTGGGTATCATCGTGCCCCGACAGCCAAACTCGGTGTAAGGAGCCTGAGAGATGTCAGATTTCCAGAGGCTGCCTCCCCTTTTGCCACTCTGTGGCTCTTTGTTGATCCTGTTTTGAGCGTGGCTGATGAGTTTGCGGGGAGTCTCGCCGACATGACGCAAGAGTTGAATGGAGTAGGCATAGAGGTCCCCAGGGAACTAGGACCTGACTGGCCCTGCAGGCCTCTTTGTATACCTGTCTACCAACTCCATGCATCTACTCCCCCCAACAAGTCTGCAACCGACAGGTCTCCAGGGTTTAAGTCGGGTGCCGGGGGTAGTAGGCTTTTTTGCAAACATTGAGGAAACGAACAAGCTTCAACCAACTCCTCGTTAGGTAAGTCTTGCAAAACTTGCGGTGCCCACTGGCCGCTTTTTTCGAGAAGATAAACTTTGGTTTCTTTGATACAATGCCTCCTGGCAGCGGGTTGATGGAAAAGTACGTTGATGGCACCCTTTTGGGCATGATTCGTGAGTTGGTAAGAGCAGAGCTGGGCTTGGAGCATGCAAAGTTTATGCCAGGTTGGTGGGGGGCAAGATCAGAGGGCGGCAGCTTTACCCGGCTCACTCTTCATGCATGGCAATACCACCTGTCAATTATTTGCCCTCATCTCAGAGATTCTTCGGCCAAACTAATCTCCTTGGGTTCCTTTTGGATAAGGTCCTTACTAACTGAGCAGCCAGCAGGACACCGGGATGAACAGACCACAACCCCTGCAGACAGAGGATTGCTATGGACCAGAGCCTCCACAAGGAGGGGCCTAGCTTCTCCATCTGCGCCTCGCCCGTTACACACACTTGGGCTGACGACCCTGTGCAACTCAAAGTCCACTGAGGATTTTTCACAGTAGGCGGCCACTTCAGCCCCTGGTGAGTTGGGGTCCGTGAACATCAGGGTTCAAGGTTTGAGGAACTGTTGGGGGACTTCAGGCATGAATTTACACAGGTAGCCGTTCTTTTAAATTTAAGTCCAACTGGGAATTTAAGCGTGTTGCATTCTCCACATCAGGAACACAGACAGGAGCAAGTTCTTTCTGGTTCACCTTCCATGAACATGGCGGGGACCCGGGTGGAGTAAATAACGTGTCATCTGTGCACATTGAGTTTAAATGGGGGTTGTGAGATAGCATATGCCACCTCGCTGCTTGATGATGGCTCCAGGGCGAACACTGTTTGTAGTTGGTGTTGCCCCAAAGGTAGAAGAGCGGTGTACAGTGTGCGCTAGGGGTGATGCAAGCAATTGAACAGCTAGACTAGAAGATTTTGATTTTAAGAGTACTTACCACAGGTTTGTCGACCTCCATGAACCTGCAGGAGGTAGTTGAGTTGACAGTCTAGCGTCTTGGGGATAATGCCTGGCCTTTTCAATTGGGTGAAGGTTTTTGGAGCTTCTGGAGTAGCATGCCCATCTCCATCGGCCACCAGACACATTCATACTCCGCCACACTTAGTTCCTCAGTGTCTATGAGAGCGAGCACAGGCTGGGGGGTTGGGAGGGTGTCTGGTAAAGGGCACACAAGAAAGAATCAGCGAGTCTCCAGGAATAGCAGGGTTTGTGGTTTGAAAAAAAGACTCCTTGGGTTTAATGCTCCGTGGCTAAATTCACAGCCATATGCAAAGTGGCTCAGTAAAACAGAAGTGCCAGAAGAAACGTTGTTTGCAGCACACAAGACACGCTGTCGCACTCAGTAACTATTGGTTTTGACTTCCCTAGAACTACTGTTAGATGTTTTAAATTAGGTTATATGCCTTGGTCTGTGAACCTTTGTCAAGAAAGATTTTCATAGTAATGATCAACCCCAGACATTTTTCATTTTACTGGTGGATTATTTTTCCTTATACCAATTTCCCACACTTGCAGATTCCTTACTCTTTGCATTGCTGTTATTAGGGAGAATTCTCGGAAATGTGTTAATTCCCTTCTACCTTAGAGACACCCAGCTTTTTTTTGCTGGACTTTAGGACTTAATTTCTAACCTGGAAAGAGGGAGACTTTCCCCCACTCATGTATTTTTCTGTGATTAAAACTCTTTTGACTTTGGAGTCTGACAAACTCCATAGGCATCATCTTTACATTGTGACACAGCACCTTTAGTGCAGTGGCACAGGGAAGTCTCTCAGATTTCCCAAAGGTTTAAATACCTTCTCTTGGTAAAACTACTGTTTCCAAGAGCAGTGAATTGAAATTAACTTTCTAGACATGGCACACACTATCTTACAATAGGGGGGCTGGAGGGGTTACTTGGTATCCCCCTTTGTTTCTCATGTAACATGTTTATGTTACCCTTTCTACAATTAATGGCTGGTGGAAGTGGTTTACTTTTTCTTACCATTGTGCATTTTTACTGCAGGCTGCAATTGCAGCTGCAGTAAAACACACATGGGTGCCCATTTCGTCAATATGGCCCCAGTCTTTTCGCCATTTCTTGTTGGAAAGGTTCTTCTTGAGATTTACTCTGAACGCCAAACCAGGTTTGGTCCCTTTGTTCGCTTGGTCTTTGGTCGGATTCACTGGTGAAGCCCGCCTCTGGTTCCAGCATGTCTCGAGTGGCATGAAGCAATGGAGGGAGGTGCCCGCAACTCCCTGTGCTTAGTCTTCTTCGTTACAGAAATGCAATAAAAAGGTGTCTGGCTGTGTTGGGCAAAGTTTGAATGCAGTACCCTCTGGGAACACTACAAGCAACTATGACTACAGGTATAGGCAACCCAGCCTTTGGAATAAGCTTGTTATGTTACATAACAAGCTGGCTGCTCAACATGCTACACAGTTTTGGTAGCATGTTGAGCAGCCAGGCTTATCTCAAGAGGGGAAATGTGAGCAGTAGTGGAGTTACAGATTCACAGTTACAGGTATGCAAATAAACTCTTACACTCAAGGTGTCTTGCATAAACAATGAATAATGTATCAGTCATTTATAAATCCTTCTTCAGAAGGGAACAATAGAATAGTAACACAAATACACTTCAAAACTATACACTGAGTTTCTGAATCAGACCAGACCCTTTTGGGATGGCCCATAGACACAATCTACACCCAAGGGGGACTTCGGTAACCAAGGTGCTGGGGACATTGATATCTTATTGTTGGAAGTCAGAGCACTCTTAAAAAGTTGGTAAAAGGCAAAGGTTATTAGAACACTAAGAATTACACATATTCATAAGCAGGGTAAATAATTTCAGATATAAAAATGGAAAAGTCTTTGCACAAGTTCTTAGGAGTCTTTGAGAAAAAGATTAATCAAATGTAGGGCCACAAGCTGATTAGACTTGTGAATTGTAGCAGTTACAAACACTTCCACAGTAAGAGGCAAGTTCTCTTAACTTGTTTTACAGTACCTTGGTAAAGCCCAAAAGAAGCAGCTGTAGACTTCTGTTCCTGTGTAGCTCTGCAGATCTCACTGTTCCTGGGCCTCAGTCATGGACACAAGAGGGAGGACGTTGGGGGACTCCTGCAATGACAGTGCAAAACTGGCAACTGGCAAATTTTACTTTCAGTGGCTGTTTCGTGTTTCATCTCATTGCGGTACAGCAAATAGCAATAAGCGCAGTTCCTTACTGTCAAGGTGGACTTTCCACACATCTGAGGTCCTGAACTCGACTGAGGGGGGTGGAGGGGTCAGGCCTTGTCAGTCCTGCTTCATGAGAATCCGGAGGACCTTCCAAAAGCTTAAGGCCAGCTTCCAAGCAACGCACACAATCTGGTGTCCCTCTCCCTGGCTCTACGGTTTCCTGCAGCAACTCTGAGGAAATTCAACCAGCTCAGAGATGGGTGTCCAGATCGCTTACTTGGGAGTTGATTGGTCCCACCAACTCAAAGGGAGAAGTCGTCCTGGCAGGATTTCTCGGTGGATGCGAACTTGGCAAGTAGTCACTGCAGCAGGGCCTCACCGGGAAAACCAACGGTCCAGGAGTTGCAGCAGACATCCTCTTCAAGTTCTTTGGTTCCTTCGTCCAGTGGTCGCGACTGCCTTCCAAGCCAAAAGACTCCTTTGATTCAGTTCTGTCCCATTCATTCCAGTATTGCCGGACAATCACCCAGCTAATCACCACAGAGTGCATTTTGGTCTCCTAAGAGACTAAGCACAGGGAGTTTCGGGCATCGCCCTCACTTTCTGCCTACCACAGACACTCTGGAGCCAGAGGCGGGCTTCTCTCAGAAACCCTGCCAAAGGCGAAATGAACAAAGAGACCAAACCTGGTTTGGCGTGCAGAGAAACTCTAGAAGGACCTTTCCACAAAGACCTGGTGAAAAAAGAAGACCGGGCACCATTTTAGCAAAGGAGGCTGGATGCCATTTAAAAAAAGATGGCTCCACGGCTAACGTTACCAGGTCCGTGAACTGTTGCGGTAAATGCAAACCAAAGTAGATCAAAACGAAACCACTGCCACCAGCCAGTCAATTGCGGAAAGGGTAACACAAAGTGTTACATGAGTATTTAGACCGTGCATACCAAGTAACCCCTCCAGCACTCAATTGCGAGATAGGGTGTGCTGGGTCTAGTATGTGCAATGCTAATTAAAGTCAATTTCACTTTACTTCTCTGGAAAACAGTACTTGATCCCAGAGCAGGTATTTAAGCTTGGGAAATCTGGAAGACTTCCCTGTGGAACTGCACTGAAGGTGCAGTGTGACAATTGTAAAAACTCATGCGTATGGAATTGGTTAAACACCATAACCAAAAACGAAACAGTATAAAAATCACATTAAAATACGAAAGAGTGGGGAAAAGGGTCACACTCTCCAGGTTCAAAAAAAATCAAGTCCTCAAAATTCAGCAAAGTTGCTGAGGGTCTCTAAGGTGGAGGTAATTACCACATTTTTGAGAATTCTCCCCAACATGCTGGAGGGCTGTCTTTAGAGGAGAGCCACCCTGCTGTGCTATTGACAGCTAGGCTGCGAATGAATGAGAGAAACCTGCATAAAAGGAGAGGCTTTTTGGCTGGAAGGCAGAGTCGACCACTGGACAAAGGAATCCGAAGAACTTGGAAGAGATGCTTACTGCAACTCCTGGACAGTTTGTTTGCCCGATGAAGCCCTGCTGCATTGCTCAAGCTCCAATTTTGCCTCAAATAGAGAAGCCCTGCAACGGACGACTTCTCCCGTTGGGTTGGTGGGAACAATCAACCCCAAAGCGAACTCGTCTGGACATCATCTCGGAGCTGGCTGTACTTAAACTGCTGCTGCAGGAACAGATTGCCTTGGAGAGGAACACTAGAATCTAGTGTCTCGTTTGAAGTCAGACCCGAGCTCCAGGAAGATCCTCCGGACTTCCAGGAAGCAGAACTGAAAGCCTGAGCGATCTCACAGTGCTGGGCCCCAGATGCGAGGAAAGTCCATAGTAGTATCCGAGAACCGTGGCGGTGCTGTTTGCGAGAGCCGCAAGAAGCTGAAATTCCCAAGTGCTGCCAATGACCTTCCATTCGTAGTGCAGGAGTCCCCAGATGTCCTCCCTCATGTCCCCATGACTGAAGCCTAAAAGAACAACTGGATCTGCAGACCTAAACAGGAACAGAAGCCAGCTGGAAGCCGTTTTTCTTCTAACCAAAGATACTATAAAACAAATAGGACTTGCCTTTTGTTGTGAAGCCGTGCCAGTTCTCAGTTGAGACTTGTCTTGGTTGCAGTTGTAGAGTTTCTAAAGCTTTGCCCCTAACAATCATCCAGCTTGTGGCCGTACAGTGATTTCATTCAACTTCTAAAACATTGTGCAAGACTTTAACCTGCCTAGAAGTGGTTCAGTCCACCTAGACTTTTGCTGAACTAACATTGGCTGTCCTAGTTACTTGTAAGACCCTCCTTACCTCCGACTGTGTGCTTTGCCTTTCCACCAGGAAGGGGTTAATAAACTTTGCAATGGAGGGTTCAAAAAGTACTTACCTGCTTAAGAATATTTGTTAACCATTGCATTATTCCCTCATCTTCTCCTTATTTAACACAACCTCAGTATTGCTCTAAATGTACCAGTGCTATATTAATGTCCACAGTGTCCTAGTTATTTAAGTCACCTCAGGGTGTGGGAACGACCGGTGTGCCATCCCAAATGGGTACTTGCTGATTTAGAGAAGCTAAGAGTGTATTTTGAAATGTATTTTTGTGTTACTTATATATTGCTCCCTTCTGACTGTTCAATGAATTGTTTAATCATGAAACCTTGAGTGTAAGAGTTTATTTGAATACTTGTCACTGTGAATCTCCATGTAAAAACCCTACTACTCACTTAGACCCCTCTTGAGATAAGCCTGGCTGCTCAGCCACACTACCAACCAGTGTAGTACAGACTTCTACCAAAGGTTGGGTTACCTATTGGCAGGAGGACAAGGTTGGTGTAGTCTCCCAAAGGGAACTGCATACAATCTTGCCTAACACGAACGCTGAAGTGATTAGAGAAATATTCTCACAAAGACAAATTATCTGGGGAGAACGCAAGGTAATACCAACGGTTTGGAAGACGGTTGAAATATGAAGGGAAGCCACGGGGCGGGGCTATACACTTGACGTCCCATTGGTGCTGCCTAAAGTACTTTAAACGATGTTGATAGTATATTCCATAGGAAAACTACTATACTAAAGTTTCCGGGGTTTTCCCAGCCAGATGCGGAATATTCACAGCATGTGAATCCATGAAAGATCCAATGCTGGAGAAGTGGCGGACACTGTGTAGATCATCTTGGCTTGGATCTGCTCTTTGAAGCGGGCCCTGATGAGCCAGTGGTCCAAGTAAGTGAAGACATGAATGCCTTCTCAGACCGGCTTCTACCACCAACAAAACGGACTACTGTCAGGGCATAGTTGAGCCTGAATGGCAGCACCTGGAACCGGCAGTGCTCAGTGCCATTGACAAATCTCAGCTACTCCCTGTGCTTCAGATGCATCGGAACATGGAAGTAAGCACCCCAACGCTTAAATGACTCCATCTAATCCTGAAGCTCCAGAGACTGGAGGATCTATTAAAGAGTCATCTTGAATTTTGACCTTCCTGATGAACTTTTTCAGTCTCCTCAGGTCCAAGCTGCGTCGCAGTCCTCCACCCTTCTTTAGTATTACACAATGGTAATACCATCCAAGACTCTTTTCCGCCAGAGGAACATACTCTATAGCACCTGTTCAGATGGATTTCTAGAATCTGGCTTGGTGGACAGATTTTAGGCGGCCACCCTAGTTTTAGTGAAAAGGGAACTCTGGTTAGCCAAAACTGAATCTAGGTAGAATGGAGAACAGTCCAGGCTATGCTCAAGAGTGCGAGAGTGGGATCAGGGTCCCTCAATGTGTGCAACAATATAGCACACAATTTCAATTTAGACAGCCAAGTATGAAAAGTATTATTTATTCTAGGTCTTCTACACACTGCAAAAAAAAAAACTGGTAATGTTCTCTGGCTCAGCCCTCTACCTAGCAGCACCCACCCCAACTTTATCATCTTCCAGCAAGACAGTGGACGCTAAAGGTGGGGCAATGCCATCACAGCTAGAGAACTACTGCTAAGAGATCACCAATTCCACCATCCAGTCAGGAGAAATACTGTTCCTTAAGCTTACTTATCAAATAGCCTCAGTAACTATCCACATGCACCAGGAACTCTGCTCTCATTTGAAGAAAACATCACAACACCCGTCATTCAATGGCAAAGCCTCCACCAGGACAATGCTCATGGTTGACCTCAACTTGGGTTTCAACAACAGGAACTTAAATGTTTTATCCCTTCCAAGCGCCATCACGGCTGTAGGGTTCAGACAACATATCCACAGCCCCCATGCACATAAAGGGTCACATTCTGGACTAGATTGCAGACTCAATCTGCAACATCATCGCCGCCTCTAACCTGCCCTGCCACTGGACTGATCACAACAATATCTCCTTTGTTATACCAGAACCCAACTTTGCCCTATCCAGGCCTACTCTTATGACCCGGTCACCAACTAGGAATGTCAGGCATATAATCCATAGCCGCATTATTCCCTTGCTAGCTGTCCTCACTAGCCGTCAACCTTCAGCACTGACACAGTCACACTGGTTGACACTTACAATCAAGCATTCACACTGGCCATAGACACAATAGTCCCAGTAACCTTACGCAAAACCAAACCCATCGCACATCTGAACTCATGTTCCAACCCCGACCTGAAACCTGTGGTGGAAACGACCTGAGGAAATCGTCCCCCAGACCACCTCGAACAAAGCTCTCCTCACCTGCTTAACCAAGACCTACAAATATCTGTACTAGTAGAATAAAAGCTCCACAAATTTGTCATGTTTAATGTTATATAAGTGCCAAAGAGCTTTTAACAAATTTTTAAAGGAAGCTAGAATCTCCTACCGCCCGCCCCTACAACCAACTACACCAAAGATAGTTCCTGGTGCTCTAACATTTGAACTGCCCTACTTGATAAGAGCTTTATGTTGCGGCACAAAATGGCACAGAAACAGAACACTGCTCAGCAAAGCCTCTGCGATCACTGCTGCAGAAACGGCTACGGTGCATCTAAACCATCCAACATTTGTCTTTAATAATCTGGATAACCTTTGTTTCAGTTACAGATTGAAAGGTCTCAAACCTTCTAGATGTCAAGGTGTCTGGCCGCTCAGTCATTAAGGACTGTGCTGAAGCTCTTGCTCCCTTCATCACCACCCTTATTAAATCAGTTCAACTCAGGCCTAGTACCAACTAACCTCAAAGACGCATGGGTTCTACCATTACTAAAAAAACTACTCTAGACCCAGCCATGCACACCAATTACCGGCTAATCCCTACCGTCCCATTCCGCTTAAAAATACTGGACCATGCTGCCTACCTTCAAATCCAGGCACATCTTCAAGACAATAACTTAGTCTGCCTTAGTCAATCTGGATTTTGATCTGGCCACAACACAGAATCCACCCTTCTAGACCTAAAAACACCAGATGGACGAGAACAAAGATTCCTACTCCTTCTGGACTTGTCTGCAGCCTTTGATTTTGTAGACACAATATCCTCTGCCAACACCTCCAGTCCAATGCGCACTTCTCGACCGAAGCAACCACCAGGATGATCTCCTTCCTTTCAAATAGATCCATGAGAGTTTCCTTTGCCACTGCCGCTGCCCTCCCTGCCCTATCAACTAAGCATCACACAAGCCTCCTGCCCATCACACACCTTGTACAATATCTTTACCAAACCCATTTTGGACCTCCTAGTCGCCAGAGGCATATCCTGCACTAACTACGCTGAAAATACACAGCTTCTACTACTCATCACAAGCAACTACACCATAGACTCCAACACATTGAATTCGGTCTACCAAGCTATCCAGGCATGTATCCCCTCCAATATGTTATGCCTAAAATAGGTCTAGACAAATTCTTCTGGTTGGGTCACATCCCTGCAACGTAAACTGGACGATTCCTACAAATCTTTCTCCGTAGATGACTTTTCCATACCGGTCTCTGGAGAGGGCTCTATTTGGACTCCATCATGTCCATAACCACACAGATCAATGCCATTGCATCTTTGGTGGCATATTCTACCAAACTCAACGCTTGCAGAACCTTCTTCTGCACAGACAGCAGCCTCACCATCGCCTGTGAGAAAAATGAACTGAGGGCTGCCCTGAACATCCCCAGGCAGAAACAGCTCTGCTGTGAGAAGGAGTGTGCACTGGCTACCAGTGTGCAAGCGTGTTTTTCTTTTAAAAACCTCATCAATTACACACAAATGCCTCACAAACATTGTTCCAAGATACATTTCACAAAAGCTCACTAAAGCAAAATCAACGAGACATACCCAATCCATGAACACTCATCGGCTTACCACCCCCTACATTCAGGCAAAAAAGATTGGGGGGGCTGAGCTTCCCAGTCAATGCGACCAGGAACTGGAATGCCTTACTTCAGTCGCTTAGAGCAGAATATTGAGTCTTCTGAGGAAAAAAAACCTGAAGAGTTTGCAAGGAACCTGCCAACTGAAACATACTCACCGATTGTGCACTTGCTGCATTGTGGCCCTAATCTAACTACCACTTGTTTGTGAACTACTACACAGCTGCATATATCCTTGTAACTGTTGCACACAGAGCTTACGGGTTAAGTGTGCATTACAAATGTCAAAATAAAATACTCTGATACAAATTAACAAGTTCCTTACCCCTGGCAACTTTCTTTTGACTGGATGCTCCTCCCACGTGTTACTCTTCTTTGATATCTCCAATATCCAGCTTCAGAATAAAGAATTAGTCGGAGGATACGGTCAGTCGATGCAGTCGTCAATATCCCTCGAGGGCCTCAGTCTAGAGGAGGTCACCAAAGGTGTATATATAGCACGCACTGCTCTTGTTGGATTCAGTTCCATTTTTGTCATTCTTACAGTAGAACTACCAGCATTAAACTGGTTTAGACCATACTAGACGCTGGATGAGTGTAAAACTGATATAACATGGACATTCTACTGCAGGGTAGGCTGGGAGGGGAGATGAGGAATACGTGGGCGGACATCCAGTCGAAAGTAAGTTACCAGGGGTAAGTAAAGTGTCAATTTATTGTGTCCTACGTATTCCTCATCTTTGATGGACTCCCAAAGCAGTATTAGTTTTGGCTGAGGCAGTAAGAATTTTGTCAAGCATTGTTAACCGAATGAAGGACGGCTTTCCCAAAGCTTCCATCCTGATTTAAGGTGGCATCAAGGCAGTAAAGCTTTGTAAAAGTGTGAATGGTAGACCAAGTGGCTACCTCACAATTATTGAAAAACCTCTTTGCAGAGCAGAAGTAGCCATGCCCCTAGTGCAATGGGCTCTCAAGCCTTCTGGGGGAACTTTCTTGGCCAGCCTATGACATTCAGTGATAGCCAAAAATATCCATCTGGACAAGGTTTGATTAGCAACAGCCTTTCCCAGTCTATGACCCGCGTATCCTATAAACAGTAGGTCATCTAAACAAAACTTTGACATCCTTGAAATGTAGAAACTCAGAGCCCTTCATGGGTCGAGTCTCTATAGCCTCTCCTCTTTCTTGCCTGGATGAGGTGGAGGGTAAAAAGTAGATAATACTATCTTTTGTCCCAAATACAAATTGGATATAACCTTAGGTACAACCTTGTCCTTCCGAAAGACCATAAAAGGTGGTTTAGAAGATCACGCCTGCAATTCACTCACCCTACAGGCTGATGTTAACGCTGACCGGATGGTTTAGCAGTCTTAGTAGTCTTAAGGGACAAGAATGGAGTGGTTCAAATGGTGCACACAAACTTTAAAACAAGATTAAGGTCCCAAACCGGAACTTGAAAAGGGGATGGAGGGAACCGTTTAAATTATGATGTTCTTAGACAAGCCCTTTAAGATGGAAAGTGCCACCAAATAACATTTAATGACACAACCTGGAGCTCCAGATTGGCCGAATAGAAGAAAATGTAACCCCTCTGGTGTTTTGCATAGAAAAGGGTCCACATTCTTATCCCTGCACCAGCTGCAGAATTTATTCCAACAGCAGCAGTACAAAGACTTTGTTCCAGGCCTTCTGGCTGAAAGCAGAATCTCCATTAAGTCATCTGCGAGGCCCCAATCCTTATACCACAGCCTCTCAGAAATCATGCATGAAGGTTGAGTGACTTTGTCAAGATGGAGAACCCGACCCTTATCTCGCCAGAGACGGTCCTCTCTTTGTGAAAGATGTATTGGAGACATCCAGAAGGGCTGGGTACCACGTCCTCCTCGCTCAATCAGGGGCAATTTGGATCATGGATTTCCCAAACTTTCTCAACCTCCTGATCACGTTAGGAATGACTGTGACTGGAGGACTCTTACAGAAGTGGAAACTCCCAGTCCACTACGAACGCACCCCCTAGACATATTGGGGGGAAAATCCCAGGAGCAGAACAGTTCACACTTCTGAATGGCACTGGTCGTGAACACATTAACTCGAGGGGTTCCCCAAAAGGTGAAGGTCTCTTGAAGAACTTCCTGAGCTAGTTCCCACTTGTGGGAGACTGCTCTGCCTGCTCAGAGTTTGCTGCCGTGTTTTTCCTCTCTGGCTAGGTGAACTGCTTATAGGGACATTTCTTCTTGAATGGCCTAGAACCACTGCTGCATTGCCTCTCTGCAAAGTGGCAGTGATCCTACACCACCTCTCTTGCTGAGGTAGTACATGGCCACTGTGCTGTCCGTTAATCATCAGGACATGCTTTCCCCGTACATAGGGCAGAAAAGCCTTCAGCGCAAGTCTGATTGCTCTCAGCTCCAAAAGATTGATGTGTAGTTTGGACTATGATGGAGACCAAAGACCGCTGATTTTCAGATCGTTGCCATGGGCTCCCCACCCAGTGAGTGAGGCGTCCGTTGTTAGGGAGAATTGAAACATGTGCTAATTTCCTCCACCTTAGAGACCCTCAGCAACTTTGCTGGATTTTGAGGACTTGATTTCTTTTTTATCCTGAGAGTGTGACCCCTCATGTATTTTAATGTGATTTTCTGCACCATTTCTTTTGGTTACGAGTCTAACAAACTGCATAGGCATCACCTTTTACAATTGCGTCACAAAGCACCTTCAGTGCAGAGACAGAGGGAAGTCTTTCAGAATTCCCAAGGTTTAAATACCTTCTCTGGGATCAACTACAGTTTCCCAGAGCAGTAAAGTGAAATTGACTTTACTTACCATTGTAATTTTCTAGACCCAGCAAACACTAGCTTACAATAGAGTGCTGGATGGGTTACATGCCATCCCCTGTGTCTAGATGCTCATGTAACATTTGTGTTACCCTTTCCTCACTGAATGCTGGTGGCTTTGGTTTTGGTTTGCATTCACTGCGGCTGTTCGCAGCCTCCGGTAAAGCAACGGCGGGAGCCATCTTTTTCAAAATGGCGCAGAGCCATCTTTGATAAAATGGTCCCCGGTCTTCTTTTTTTACCACGCTTTGTTGAAAGGTCCTTCTAGAGATTTTTCTCTGCATGCCAAACCAGGTTTGGTCCCTTTGTTCATTTCACCTTTGGCAGGGTTTCTGAGTGAAACCCGCATCTGGCTCCAGAGTGTCTGGGGTAGGCAGGAAGCGCTTGAAGGGCTGCTCGGTCGAGATGAACTTGGTGATTCGGACCTGCAGCAGGGCTTCACCAGGCAAACCAACAGTCCAGGAGTTGCAGCAGCCGTCCTTTTCCAGCTTTTCTTCGGTTATTTTGTTCCAGTGGTCTACTCTGCCTTCCAAGCCAAGAGACTTGCCTTCTATCCAGTTTCCTCCCATTCATTCCAGCCTAGCTGCCACTCACCCAGCAGGGTGGGTGTCCTTGCTGAACAGTCAGCCAATCATGCCAGAGTGCATTTGGGTCTCCTAGGAGACTAAGCACAGGGAGTTTCGGGCACCTCCCTCACTTCCTGCCCACCCCAGACACTCTGGCGCCAGAAGTGGTATTGAGTCCAGAAGCTTGCCAAAGCCGTAGGAACAAAGGGACCAAACGTGGTTTGCTGCGCAGAGACACTGTAGAAGGACCTTTCCAAAAAGAAATGGCTAAAGACGACCTGGACCCGTTTAAACAAAGGGTGCTCAGATGCCAGCTTGAAAAACATGGCTCCCGCGATTTAACGCTGCCGGTGTTCGGAGTCTGTAAAAATCATGGTAGTTTGTTGTAAAACCACTGCCACCAGCCATTTAGAGAGGAAAGGGTAGCATGTGACGGCTACATGAGTTTCTAGACATAGGGGATACTAAGTAACCCCTCCTGCACTCTATTGTAAAATAGGGTGTGCTGGATCTAGGAATTTGAAAAGACTAGTGAAGTCAATTTCAATTTACTTTCTCTTGGAAACAGTAGTTTATCCCAGAGAAGGTATTTAAACCTTGGGACAGCCTAAAAGGCTTCCCCTGTGTCACTGCACGGAGGGTGCTATGTGACACATGAACAGATGATGCCTATGGAGTTGTCTGAAACTCCATAATCAAAACACAAGAGTAAAACACATTCAAAATACATGAGAGAATGGGAAAAAAGGCTCACACTTCCCAGGTTAAAAAAATCCAGCAAAGTTGATGGGGGTCTCCAAGTTGAAGGGAATTAGCACATTTATAAGAATTCTCCCCAACACTGACCAAGCCCGAGCCCCCTCAGCAGAGTGCATCCATATGATGAGGCATCCGTCTTGTTTAAGTATATTTGAACACTTCCTCACCCTCAGCCAATGTGCTCTTCGGACCCGGTAAGCACCGGATCCTCCTCATTAGTATTCACTTACAAATCTACTACTAGATTCTTCCGACGAACCATATCCTGACACGCATTCTGTCTGTTTCATCCCAACAGACGGCATAGGACTCTCTACACTCAAGAAACCCTTGTACTGATAAGGCCTACACTACGAGAGCTCACCCAGCTCCTCACTAAATGGCCGAAAAACTGTGTTGACATGTTATATATGATGTTCAACTTGTAATTGTGCCCATACTCAAAGGGCGATTAACCAGATTATGATTCCACTAAATGCTCTAGTTTCGTTCCCAAGGAACCTGTAGAGAATATACAAATACAGAATTTGTTTACTCAAATATTTATCATTTGTTGAGAACTCAGGTACTACACTCTGTACGTTTTAAATGTTGATTGTCCTATGTTTTTCAAAAAGCTACAGTGCATTTCTACACCGAATTGCACTGAAAATAAAATTCCCAAGTGCAAAAACACAGATGTCATAATTCTGTGTCCACCCTTGCAGGGGTGACCCAGCCAGGATTAGATTGGTCGAATTTCAGCAATTGGACTCTCCTGACCTTGTTCACTCTTTTGTTCTGATATAATGAGGTTGTGTCTATGGGCCATCCCAAAAGGGTCTCGTCAGATTCAGGAACTCAGTGTACAGTATTGAAGTGTATTTGAGTGTTACTATTATATTGCTCCCTTTTAAAGCAGCCTTTATAACTGATACATTAATAACTGTTTATGCAGGAAACCTTGTGTGCAAGTTTATTTGAATACCTGTAACTGAATCTTTGTGTAACTCCACTGCTGCTCACATTTACCCCTCTTGAGATAAGCCTGGCTGCTCAACATGCTACCAAAACTGTGCAGTACAAGCTTATACCAAAGGTTGGGTTGCCTATACCTGTAGTCATAGTTGTTTTTAATGTTCCCAGAGGGTCCTGCATTCAAACTTGCCTAACATCCGTTATTATAATCCCTGGCCATGGTTGTCAAAAAGGTTCTCCCTTCAGAATGTTGTCCTTGCAGGCCCACCACAGGAGATCATGTGTGACCCTGTTTGGAACCTGAAGTAGGTCTGACATGTTGCCCAAGAATTGAGATCATTGTGCCCCGAGAAATACTTAGGCAATCATTGATGTAGTAACCCTGTGGAAGGCTACACAACACATGTCCTCTTAGTATTAGGCATGGTACAGGCCTGTACTACACAAGTTGGTAGTGTGACTGAGCAGCCAGGCTTATCTAAAGAGGGGTAAATGTGAGCTGTAGCAATGAAATCGACAAACACAAGTAGCCAAGTAACTTACACTAAAGGTTGTTATAAATATTTAACAGTTTTTAAATGAGCATTCTTAGTCAAATGCAACTAGAAGAGGGAGCCAGGACAGCCAAAGTCAATTGGAGCACAGTCTATGGAGCGAAGGCACGTAGATAGCAAAGTCTTGCACAACGTTAGAGTTTTTTGAAGAAAAAAATAACTTGTAGGGTCACGTGCCGTTACACTTGTGAAGGGTAGAGCTGAAATCAACTCTAGCAAAATAGCTACTGCAAGTCTGAACTGAGAAGAGCAAAGCTAAAGGCACTGAGGTAAGTACCACAAGTTGGAACTGTATCCTTTGCAGTGATGCAGATACTGGGTTCCTGGGCCTCAGTCACGGGGTGAAGAGGGAGGACGTCTGGAGGACTCCTGCAGCAGCAATTCGGAGATCGGTGGGAGCTAAGGCTCCTTTCAGATCAGCGGCACTTCGCGGTTTCAGTGCTCAGTAAACAGCACCACAGCGGACCTTGGACATCGGTTGAGCATCCTTCACTCCTTAGATCCTGCACTCTGGTGAAGGGACTCTAGTTCTGGTTGTCCTGCTTTTGGAGGGTCCTGGGGAGATTCCTGGAGCTTCTGCTCGGATTGCAGACATTGCAGACTGATTGCTCGACCCCTGGCACTCGGTTCCTGCAGCTGCAAAGAAGTAAAGCCAGTCGGGGAAGGTGGTCCAGGGGAGTTCATCTCTGGGTTAGTCTGTCCCACTAACTAAAAGGAAGTAGTCGTCCCTTCCGGAGCTTCTCTTGTCGATCAGAAAAAGGAGTTTCAGCACAGCAGCAGGGCTTGACCAGGCAATTCAAAGGTCCGGGAGGATGCAGCATGCTTCGTTTACAGTTTCTTCATCGGGTTGTTCGCATCACTAAACTGATAAACAGATTTCTCTGGAAAGTGCATGATTTTAATAAAGGGATTTCCTGACCTAGCAAGGTAGGATGAAGGGCAAACAACAATATGCCTAAAGAAGCGAGCAAGAAACTCCTGGCACGGCCATTCTATGGTACTAGCCATACTTTTAAGTGCTGTGCGCTATGTAAAAAAGTCGCAAAATGCCAAAAGGAAACTTTCCCATTACAGATAGTATAAAGGACTGATCAGTTTCCCCATGACAAATGAGCATAAGGGACGAGAAGCTGAAGGTTTTACTTGCCTCAAGAGGTCAGACGGGGTTATAAAAACACAGCAAAAATAAAGGGAGTCTCCATAGAAACTATGGAGGGAAAGCTGCAATTAAAACTATCCTAATGTCAACGTTCTCCAGCAGGGACATAACATCCTGCTCTATAGCAAGTCTGGAGGTTTTGGAATCAGTGTAGGAGGAAGACCGGCAGGGGAGCGTCTGATAAAGGCAGACTAACCGTGTGAAACTGCCCAACAGACATTGTCGAAGACATGGCTTGCCATACTTCATAGTAGGTAAGTCTTTCCCCATCCCCCCCCATCCCCCATTAAGACAAGATTAGGAAGGGACAGTGTGGAGTGGACCGACTTACCTCCTCCACTCCCCCCTCACAGGTTTGGGACATTTCTGTCTGGAGGCAGGTTGACCTCTTTCACTAGTATGGCTCTTTCTGCCAAAGGGAAATATCCTCTTCCATGCAGGAGTAGTTTGTCTGCTATGGCTGCAGACTAATTGCTCCACTCTATGATTTTGCAGAGATCTTGGAGGAATGCAATGTCTCCAGGCTGCCCTCAGGATTTACGCCAGAGGCTTTGACTGTCAAAGGGCATGTCCATTACTTTTGCTTGCACATCAGGTGCAAAGCCAGACTTTCTCAGCCATAAGAAATGTCTCAAAACTGAACTAGTTCCCATTACTATTCCAAAACAGAGGGGTCCAAGCCAGACTGCAGAGCTTGGCACATTGCCTCTGCCATCAGTTATGATGCAGAGTAAGCAGTCTCCTTTCCCCTTCTGGGATGTCCTTTGTGGCTTGCTCAATAAAATGACCATATAGTATGGGTGTACTTGGCCAGTGCGTAGGAGGAATTCCCTGCCTTAAGGGCCAATGCGACCAGAAGCCAATATGTTTTTGTCCAAGCAAATACCTTTTTGTCATACCTATCTGGGGGGCAAACATGGATTGGTCAAGGACTTTGCTCCTGATGTGGCAGCCTGGACCACTAAGCTCTCTGGGCTAGGGTGCTTAATTAAAAAGGTCTGCATCCGAAGATGTAGGCCTATATTTCTTTGGCAGATCACCCCTTACTGCTGGCCCAGAGCAGGGCTTTTCCCAAGATCCACAATGGGGTGGGGAATGTTGGGGAGAATTCCCATTTCTGTGCTAATTCAATTCAACCTTAGAAACCCACAGCTCTTTTGCTGGACTTGTGACTTTTAAATGTTAACCCTGGAGTGAGAAATCTTTTTCTCAGTCAAGTTTTGACCCGATTTGGATTGTGTGTTTTCACAATTTTTTTTTGTCTGACAAACTGCATAGGCATCTGCTTTTTGAATGGTGACACAGCACCGTCAGTGCAGTATCGCAGAGATACTCCCTTTAGAGTTATCACAAGGTTTAAATACCTTTTCTTGGGTGAACTACAGTTCCGAAGAATAGTAAAGTGAAATTGACTTTACTTACCTTTTCCCTTTGTAGGTGCAGCACAATTTATGTGGAGTGCCGGGGGTTACCTAGTAGTCCATTATCCTGCATTCTCATGCAACATTTCTATGTTACCCTCACTACGTTAAAAGGCTTGTGGCAGTGGTTTAATTTTTCCTACCATTGTGCTCATCTACCACAGGCTGAACCCTCAGTTGCAGTAAAAAACCCCATTTTGTCAAAATGGCAGCCATTTTCTGTTCGTGAGGTCTTTCTTGGGTTTTACCCTGTGCCAGGTTTGAGCCCTTTGTCTTGCCAGCCCTGATGCCCGCCCCTGGCTCCAGTGTCTGGAAGGATAGAAGGTGTGGACGGGTCCCAAACCACATCCCCCCCATACCCCCCCCCTCGTCCTTTGGCTCTAGGAATGCCTGAATGCAACCAGTCCTGATTGGCTGGCTGTCCTTTTAGGACAGCTGTGGAATGGACAGCCTAGGCTATGCATGAATGGGAGAAACCTGCTTAAAAAAGTGAGGGGTTTGGGACTAGAGGCAGAGTCGAACACTGGGAGAAAGACCTTATGAAGAAACCGTGAACGAAGCTTGCTGCATCCTCCTGGACCTTTGAATTGCCTGAAGCAGCCTTGCTGCTGTGCTGAAACTCCTTGTTCACTTTGACAGAGAACTCCCTAAGGGAGGACTTCTCCCCTTGGGATAGTGGGACCAACTAACACCGAGAGTGACCAACTTCACTGAACCCCCTTCTTTGACTGGCTGTACTACTTCTTTGCTCTAAGACCCAAATGCCAGGGGTCAAGCAATACGTAGAAGAGTGAAACGTCTGATGCGTTAACAAATCCGGCTATAAGCTCCAGGAGTCTCCCAAGGACCCTCCAGAAGCAGGCCAACCAGATCCAGAGTCCCCTCACCAGAGTTCAGTACCCAAGGAGTGAAGGAAGCCCAACCAGTATCCGAGATCTGCAACAGTGCTGTTTGCTAAGCGCTGAAACTGCAAAGTGCTGCTGAACCAAAAAGAGCCCGTAGCTGCAGACGACAATCCAAGTGCTGCCGCAGCAGCCCTCCAGATGTCCTCCCTCTTGTCCCCACAACTGAGGCTCAAGAACAAGGGTCTGCAATGCTGTAGAAAGACAGAATACAGCTGGACCACTTCAAACCAGAGGTACTGTTTTAGGCTTGGAGTACTTCCCTACTCGCCTTTAGCTGTGCGTTTCTCAGTTGGGAATTGCATTGCTTACTTTTAGAGTGGACTCCAACTCTCTCTCACAGGCTTAACAGCTTGTGACCCTACAAGTGATTTTCTACAAACTAACTTTGTGCTAGACTTTCAGATCCAAGAAGTGCCTCAGCTCCATAGACTGTTCGAATTGACTTTGGCTGTCCTGGATCCCTGAGGACTCTTCTAGTCCATTTACTTTGATATCGTTTGTCCCTCACAGGTGGCAACTTGTTGTAGACTGTTACTGCTGGAAAGGCTTGTCTAGATTTCATTGGAAGATTTAGTTGTCCTCAATTACTGAGAACCTGGTTAACCTTTTCCTTACCTAAACCTTTCCTTTCTGCAACCCCAGAATCTGCAAACTATAACTAGTGTGATATAAAAATCACATTACTGTCCTTGTGATTGAAGTTACCTCAGGGTGTAAGAAGCATATCCAAAGATTATCCACCAACTTGCTCTGATTCCCAAAAATAATTTTTAAGTATATTTACCTGGTAACATGAATTGGCTTTTTGAAAACTGATGTTAATTAAATAACTATTTATAACTGAAACCTTGAGTGCAAGTGTTACCTGGCTACTGGTATTTAAGGATTTAATTTGGACAGCTCACATTTACCCCTCTTGAGATAGGCCAGGCTGCTCAGTCACACTACCAACTTGTGTAGTACAGACCTATAACAAAAGGTGGGTTACCTAATACCAAGCAGATCAGGGTAGTGCTGTGTAGTCTTACAGTGTGACTACATCTATTCTTACACAATACAGTTCTTAGTGCTGCATAAAATGGTAAAATTGGTTCTGTGGACCCTTGTCAAAAATATCCATTAGGCCATATTCTGTGATCACCTTACAAGGTGGGGTTCCCTCCCCACCCTAGGGCCTCTTAGCCCTTCCCCTCAACTGCCCTGTATGCTGAATTGGGGTGTGCATGGGTACCCTGCTGGTATAGGTCACCAAGGGGAGGTGATCAGGCTGCTTGACCCTTGGAGATCTGTAGTCCTACAATGTTGTGTCCTCTGAAAATCGATCCACAGGTGGATCAGTGAGCCTCAAGGGCTATATGTTACGCTCACCGGGTATCCACGGGGACGCCACCCAGCCAGCTGGTCCCTGATGCCCTTCCTGATGGTTCCCCTGTGGTCTTGGTGTCAAGGGAATTCTGCCTAGAAAATGAAGACTATGTCAGGACTGGGCGACCAAGGTAAGCAGTTTAATCCCCCACCTCCTTATGTTTCCAGCCCCTCCAGGTACTCTTCTCACCTGGTTGCCTGAATCAGTGGGCTCTCCGTCCTGCTCTGGGCAGGGGCGCGTTGGCTTTTGTAGGCGCTGGCAGTCCAGTTACTTCACCAACTGCGGCCCTTGTAGTGTCTTTCAGGTAGGTCTTACTGCAATTAATGGTGTCGTATTTCTTGCATGCCTTTTGTCTGTTCTAATGTCTATCTCCTCTAGGGGCGTGGAGTGTCCACTCGGAGAACAGGATGTGCTGGTTCTCACCGGGAGATGATGGCGCGCTATGATGCGGTAAGGAGGCGCTTTGCGTAGCGCAGCGATGCCTTGTCCTCACTGACCTATGTTTTTCCCTTTTCTTAGGTCACGGAGAGTACTCAGCGCAGATGGGGTTTCCGGAGCAGTGCCGGTCGAGAAGTAACCAGCCAGGTAAGTCTTTAAGCGCTTTTATGGTTGTAATGTCTCTAGTACCTCCGTTAATAATGTCTTTCTCCTTTTCTCAGGTCCCTCGATCCGGGCGGCGAACTCTTCCAACAGAGATGCCCAGGAGCTGTGAGCAGAGATGGATGAAGATTGCAGGTACGAATCTGCTGCTAACAATGTTTCTTTGTTTTTTCTGCAGGTCTGGAATTCGTCGGGCTCGCGAGAAGCTGGACACGGTGAGCGTCATGTTGCTAGAAGCAAAGTAGCGCGAAGCGTGTAGCGTGTGTTCTTGTTCGGATGTGGTTTAAATAGCCACTGTAAAGTAGTCCCTAGGCCACCACACCCAAAGCACTAGACCACATAGCTTGGTTCTAGAAACTCAGCTATGTGGATGTCTCCATGTTTGCTGAAAGCCTGAATAAAGTAGTCCCTTAAGCAGATGCCTCCCCCAAGTGATGAGCCTGGGGCCAAAGGCGCCAGGTTTGGCCCCAAGAGGGCTTGAAAAGTGGAAGTCTGGCCTTATTAAAGATCCGAGCCCCGATTCCTCCTGGCTTGTGGGCTTGCCAGTGGGGGTCAGGGCTGAGGGTCGGGACTCTAGTCCAAAAGATAACTCATTGCCCTCAATGTTTTTTTGACTACCTACGTGAGAGTTAGGAAAGTTTCTCTTTTAGGCAACTTTCCCTCCAAATTCTATGGACCACCAAACATTTTGCTTTCGCTTTACACCTGGTTGAATTTTTAGGGAGAAGTGAAGTCTTTGGCTTCACTGGCCGTCTGTTCATTTGTTAGGGGGAATAGACCAGTCCTTCAGACGGAGTACTGGGAAAATAGGTTTCACTTTTTCTTGACTTTTCTGTTTGAGTAACTTTTTATATTGCACAAAGCATCGTCAATGCAGTACCAGGGGGATACTTTGGTATCACCCTAGATGAACACCAAAGGCATTTTTGGTTACTTTTAAATATGCCTAAAGCCACAGGAGCAGTTGCATTTTTGCTATACACTTTAGGTCAGCTCGTTCGTGTTCACCCGAGTTTGGCAACTGGCTAGTGTCATAAAATAGCCATGCCATGAGATTTTTTGCTGGTTCTTTGGCTGCCTTCTCAGGTCAGGAATTACCTTTTACGGTCATGCATGTGTTTGAGAAAGTTGATATTTTCCCGGGCTAGTGTACGCCATGTGTGTACGGACTCAGGAATTCAGATGGGACGGTCTGATCCCAATCCACATACAGGTGTGCATTTATGAGTCAGCCCCACAGTGGCCCCTGTTTGGACGACAGTGTGCTTGTGTGGGGCAGATCTTCCTATTGGAGGCGGAGTTTGATCACTCCCCTGAATTTGGTATAAGAAGATCATGCATCCATTCCAGCAGATCACAAAATGAGCAAAGTATCCGGTGTAGCTGTGCAGCAGATGACCAGAAGAGACAGCCTGAAGAACCAGGGCATCGTATTGAAGCCCTGCTGGACTACCTGATCTCAGAAGACCCTTGCTGGTGCTTAGATCCTTTGGACTGTTGGGTCCAACCAGGCTCAATGCCTTCTCACAATGCTGCAGCCTGGAGCCTTCAGAAGTGTCCTTGTTTTCGGGCAACTGTGCCAGAAGAGATGCCGCTCTGTGTTTTTCCTAGAAATTAAAAAGTTATCCAGCTAGTTTTACATGTCGCCTTCCTGCCAAGTTTCAGCGTCTCAGCATCGACGGGTCCTGTTCTGGAAGGCTTCCTTTGTTCGTGAGTGGTGGGACGCCTGCTTTTGCCCGTGTGCGGCGACTACTAAATGGGGGTTGGTCAGTCCGTGTGACAGTGTCCTGAAGACTCCTGTGCCTGCTGGGCCTAGAGACCCAAGCTACTCCTCACTGATGAGCCCCAACAAGGGTTAAACATGTTTGGGGATGCTTGTGGTCTCATGCAGAAGGGATGTGACCTAGCAGTTTGGGCTTGACTGCACCTTTTGGGGTGGTGCCAAGCCTGATTTGCATATGGTCTTTCCCCTTCTGTAATGGCTTGGCAGACGAAGAACGATGGTCTGGAGGGTTGCCCCGAGCAATGCCAGTGGTTAAAATTCAGTCTAAACCTTCTAGCCATCAACTCTGTTTTTGTTTTGACTCCTGAATCTATGCCTGTTGCATTTCTTTCCTGGAAAGGGTCGAATTCCGTTCCTGGGCCCAACCGGAAACTTGTATGCACCCACAGCTCCTGTGCATCTTCTACTGGATTAAACGCTGGGAAAACGAACTCCAGCAACCCACCAACAGGCCAGCCAATTTCTTTGGGAAAATCAGACTAAGGTCAGTAAATAGTCACAATACGTGCTGCAAACTCATCTCAGAACAGGTTATCATGCCATGTTCCTTTTGGAGAGGAGCGCCTGCTAACTTTTTTAAAAAAATATTTGTTAGGAACTTGGGGTTGGTAACCCGAGTTAGCTGGGGCATCCAGACGTGGACTCCCTTCTCACTGTGCTCAGAGAGGCGCAGCTTCACCTCATTGAGGCGGCCCAACAAGGCTGAAACACATGTATGGGGTTGCTGTTACTCTTGTTCAGAGAGGAATTGCCGTAGCATTTCGGTGCTGGACTACCCATGTGGGTGGGACAAAGACTGATATGCAAATGGATATTTCCCATCTGTGAAAGGTACAGTGAGCAAAAAGCATGTGCTGCAAACTCACCTCAGAACAGGTTATCATGCCATGTTCCTTTTGGAGAGGAGGGCCTGCTACCTTTTTTTTTACAATATGTACCCATACCCCCATCTTCTCCATTATAAAGTTTATACTGAACTTTGATTTATATTCCATTGCTTTTTTAAAGTTTGGTAAAAAAAAAAGCTGCTCTAGAAGCTAGGAAAAGTATTGTAATTAACTGCAAAAATCCCTTTGAAAGACTTCTGGAACAATCTTCACTCCCACAACATTTCCTCTGAACCTTTGGGCACAAGGCCTCAATCAAATAGGGCCGACTCAAAGTTGGGACTTCTATTCATGTGGACTGGTTATACATTTGCCCAATTACTTACCTTCCATTTCAGGTGTATTGGTGAAATGTAGGCATTCTAATAACCAACTTGGAATGGCATACATTACTTAACGTAATCATATTTCTGAGGGCGTATCTGCTCAAATTCACATGCTTTTGCTAGGCGGACATCTAGTGTTAGGTGCAGAGTATTGCATAGTTTGTATTCGAAGTTTGAAAAAGGGACGTCGATTAGGCTTGTTTGTAATATTACTCAGTGTGACATGTATTGTGACCATGGTCCTTCACGAGTCATGGTCGCTCAGATTGTTTTGTTTCTGACAGGAGGGAGCATGAAGTGTATGCAAGAGTAAAAGAAGTAAAGCAAGGCATTAGCCGTCTATGTACCATCAAATCCAAAGGGGGTGTGGGTGCATGTGAACATAAGCAGATAAACATCAAAAATGCAATTACGATAAGTAATGTATGCCTTCTGAGGCTTTTGGTTCTGCTTAGACTTGCATGCTTTGCATAGGCTACCAAACAGTACTTTGTGATGGTGGTGGGTTGATAGAAGGTACAGCACCAAAAAGAGGCTTTAACACCACCTGACCCACCTGGTGTCACCGTGTGAATGTGTACCTAATCAGTAATGCGTGTGAAGGTGTGAATAGAACTCCAATTAGCAGCTTTGCAAATTACATTTAACGGTAGATTTGTAATAAAAGCAAGAGTAGGCCCTGTGCCCAGAGTCAAGTTTTCTCTGGGCGTGAAAGGTAAGGTTCTCTTGGCCAGCGAATAGCACAGTTGGATGCATTTGACAATCCATCTTGAGATAGCCGACTTAGAGAACGGTCTCCCTTAGCTTCCTGCAACTACAGACATGAAGAAACTGTTTTTCTTAGTGGCTTTTTCTTTATGTTTTGTCCACCGGGTTAGTAGCTGAGAAAACCATCTTGTGGGAAAGGGCCCCAATGGCAGCTAAATAAGTGCAGCAGATAACCACTTGGACCAAAGAGCAGCCAAGATATGCAGAGAAAGCTGAAACAGTCAAAGTGGGTGGAGGTGGGTCCAGGCCCTGCTCCGATGCCCAATAGCTGAATTCTGGTCCATTTACTTTAGTATTGGGAGCAAATGGAAGGTTTCCTAGCCTTCTCGATAATGTCCCAATTGCTCGCTGAGAGGCCGCTGGGCGAAGCTACAGGTGACAAGGAGCCAAGCCGGGAGCATAAGCTTACCCAGGTCCGGGTACACCACTGCCCTGTGCTGCTGCGTGAGGAAGCCCCTGCCAAGGCCTGGCAGATGGACCAGGCCCTGTGACTTGAACTCTAGGAGGTCTGAGAAGTGAGGGGCTATCAGAATAATGGTGCAGCCTAACAAGTTCTGAAACTTAGAGGGGGTGGGGGCATAGAAGTTGCAGCCGTCCCAGCCCAGCTGGAAGGCGTCCCCCAAAGAGCAGTGACCCTGCCCCGCCCATTATGCAAGAAGGGGCATTTGGAATTCTGCAGAGACTCAAAAAGGTCCAGATCTGGAAAGCCGAAGCTCTGAGAGGTGACAGGACGTCTACGTGTAATTCCCACTCGTACATGTAGCCAGGCCAGCTCAACTTTTCCACTACCGCATTGCTGTCCCCTGCAGATGAACTGCCCTGATCAAAATCCCTTGCAACAGGGCCCATTCCCAGATATAGTATCCCTGCAGAGAGGGCAACTTGGTCCTGCCCAGTTTGTTCAGGTAGAACATGGTGGTTGAATTGCATCAGTCCTGACCATGACTGCTTTGCCCCCGACCAATGGCAGAAAGGCTTTGAGAGCCAGGCCCACTATGCTGGACTCTTGAAGGCTTATGTGCATCAAGGTTTCCTCCATTGACCATGAGCCGTGAATGAAGTAGTCGCCCAGAGTTGCTTTCCAACCCTGCAGGGAACAATCTCTTGTCACCACCAGAGAACGTTCTGGCTATGAGAACGAAGCCTCTATGGCCACACTGCAGTTGAGGAGCCAGCAGTGGAGGTCAGGGTGAAGAATATGCAGGAGCAGCCTGTCGGACTTGGAACCGGTTTCCTGGTCTCAGAGGATGTGAAATGAAGTTAAAATGTCTCATTTTGAGTCTGGCGTGCAGTAGTGTCAGCACACACAAGGCCATGAGACCCAGCAGGTGCTTAAACCACCACACAGATATTCCAAGTTACTCACCGTAGGGACTAACGTAACTTACTTAGTTCCCCTTTCCACCCATACTGCATAGGCAATCCCTCCAAGGGACGGGAGATGGAACCTTTTTCACCAGAAAAATCATCCTCTTTAAAATTTAGAGGCGCAAGGGGGTGCAGACCTGGAAGCATACGCTCCCCCGACTCCACCCACCGGCGCCACTCCAGCCCCCATAGACGTGTCGATAATATTACCATTGCCTAATGACACCAGTTTTACTGGGGGGAGGCAGGGATGCCGAGAGGTATGGAGGAAAGGGGACTCATGACTACGGTGAGTAACTAACACTTACCTGGACTCTACAGGAGCGTAATGCCATCTCACCCTGTGGACCTGCTACCTGGGGAACCTTTGGATTCCTTTATCTGTGTAAACGACAATAGAACTGCTATAACATCAATTTTCTGAGAAGTTACTGTATATCTGTGTACTTTGGTAATCCCTCCTGTGTTTAGCAGGATGGAGAGCTCCACAAAAAATAATCTACAAGGGCGTGTTGGAATGAAGAAACAATGAAGTTGGGAAGGCTGATGTGTTCTATAGATTCTTGACTTCTCAGAATCGGTCTTTGGATAAGTATCTGGAGAATATACTATTATCTTTTAGAGAGATCTCTTTCTAATATTTTCTCTTTTACTTGCAGGTTTTCGGAAACGGTTAATAAACGCAAGTTAATCTATACGGAGTAACTGAAGCCTTCAGGGAAGAGCGTGGTAACAACTTTGCAGTGAAAACTTTAAGAACCTTCAAGTACGTAAACTTATTTAAACTACTTTTTTTATATGTTAATTTCGTTCGTTAATGAAAACACCATGTGTCTGCAGGTTTTCAGAAAGCTGCGGAAATACCTTCGAAGATGCAGAGGCTGCGGAAGAAACTTCTGACTTAAGATACTGTGACCGAAGACTGCTGTTTGAGGATGCTGTGGCTGTGAGAGAACTTCTGACAGAAGATGCTGCTGCTACGAACAAACACGGCTGACTGAAGAACCACTTCGTAAATACTTTGGTTCGGTAAGTCTTTTCTATAACTATGGAATTCTGTTATTCTTTCTGTAAAAACTAATGTCTCCATTTTCTCTTGACAGGTTCTGTGAGGAGACACCAGTAGTGTTAAAAGCTGTCACCGGAGCAGACACCAAGAAAGTGCTCCAGGGAAGGCGGGGCTTAAGTAGCTCCCTCTGTAATATGTATAGAGCGTTCTGCAGGTTACCAATGGATCTTGTGGCGGCCATGTTTAGTGTATGAGACCATTATAAGAGACTATGAAAGCATATGCTATGAATGGCTTGCACCCACTTTTGACCTGCTGACTGAGGTGTTGTCCCTTGCCTCTCGTGCATGCCTGAATGGGAATTGTGCTTACTGACTGGGATCATGACAGTAACTTGGAATTACTGTTATGTTCTGTCCCCTTTCCTCCATACTGCATGTACGATTACAACTTAATGAAGCCCCAAGGTGGAGAGGAGCCCCTCCTTAAGCAAAGAAGTTCCTTAAACTGCCTGCCCAAATGCCGAATCTGGCCTGGAGCCAGCATCCAAACAATAGTGCTTGCAAAAAGCGGTGTCTCTGGAATGCGACTGCCATGGCCTTGGCCCGGATAGCTTGAGTATGCATGTTTGCCGGAAGTGGCTTGTGCTGCCCCTCATCGGCCTCCTTAATACCTGCAACCATCCATCTTGCTATGGATGCCTTGGAAGCCGTATATCCGGGTTTGACCCACCAAACAGAGCCTCAGATTTGAAAACGCTCCTGGTTCTGTCCAGATAGAACTTTAAAGCGTGCCCAACATCTAAATAGTGCAGGACCCTCTGCGCTTTGTCCTTGGGGTATGCAAAGAAAGTGGGGAGAACTCTCATTTAGGTGAAATGCCATGACTACTTTAGGTAAGAACACAGGATGCATTCTGAGGACCACCTTGTCCTTATGAAAGGTAGTGTATGGCTCAGACGCCACGGGAGCTTGAATCTCACGGACACGCCTTTCAGACGTAAGACCCACCAAAAGGGCTGTCTTCTTGGTGACTAGCCCGATGTCCAGGGACATCATTGGCTCAAAGGGATTAGGCGCCTAACACTATGATTAGGTCCCACACAGGGTGTGGCTTCTTGCTGGGCGGGTAGAGCCTAATGAAGCCTGGCGGATGTCTTAATCACCGGATTGGCGGACATAAAAACGTCCTCCTCCGAGTTCTGGTAGGCTCCGAGGGCCGCAAGATAGGTGCGGCATGTGTCTATCTGCACTCGAGAGTGTGAGAGGTGTGTTGACAATTAAAGCACCTCATTCAGTACGCAAGTGAGAAGGTCGACCTAAGCTTTGGCCCAGTGGCGGAACCTAGCCCACTTGCTCTTGTACCGACTTCTAGTAGAATCACTCCTACCCCCCCTGAATGTCGTCGGTTAGCCTGCAAGAGGCGCAGATGCTGCAGTGTGACCTGCTCATGAACCACGCTGCGAGGGCTAACTGAGGGGTGGGGTGGATCACTGTGCCCCCCTGGTGTGACAGGAGAAGATGGGCCCTCTGGAAGGTACATCGGAGGCTGTTCCGATAGGCTGAGTAGCTCAGAGAACCATGGCCTCGCCGACCACTACGGAAGTATCAGAATGATGCTCATGTGCCAGGACTTATCTTGCAGATCACCCTGTGTACCAGTGGAGTGGGAGGTAAGACATGGGTGTTCATGTCGTTCTACAGTATCTGTAGTGCATTGCCCAGAGAGCCTAGATGCTGCCAGCATGCAAACTGAGGGCACTTCCTGTTAAACCAGGTTGGCAAAGAGGTCCACTTGAGGATGACCCCATCTGTTGATCTCATGAAGGACCGCACCGTTTAATTGCCATTTATAATTGTCTGCCTTCAGCCTGCCCCCTCCAGGTTCAACTCCCCCAGAAGGTGGATCGCGGTCAAATGAATGTCGTTCACCAGAGCCCAATCCCAGATGTTGACCACCAGTATGCATAGAGGAGGGGACCGGGTGCCACCCTGCTTGTTGATGTAGTACATGCTGGTGGAGTTGTCTGAATGGGGATCATTTTGCAGCTGATTAGCGGTAGGAAGGCTTTCAGAGACATCCATATGGCCATCAGCTCTAACCAATTTATATGAGCCTCCTGTTCCTGAAGGGACCAAACTCCATGGATGCTGTGGTTGTCCAGGTTCGCTCCCCAGCCATCCAAGACAAATCTGTGGTGATGGTAACCTGCAGAGCTGGTTGTCGGAATGGCCTGCCTATCCTCAGGTTGCAGTCTGCTCCACCAGACTAGGTCCTGGTGTAGGAAGCCCATGATCCTGAACCGCAGTAAGGAACGATGGGGCTGCCAAATCGGGACGTGTAGGTAAGCAGCCTTCAGACCCAGGAAGCACGTCCAGTCTCCCCTGCACAGTGTCTCCGCGATAAGTGCTGGGGTAATCATCTAACTTTTCAAGCGAGGGGGGAAAGGTTCAGGGTGGAAAGGTCCAACACAACTCTCAGGCCAGCCTGGTTCTTCCTTGTGTATGGAGAAAATCTTGGAGTAGAAGCCCATACCCCGCTGGGACTTCTTCCACGGCCTGGCTCTCTACGAGCGATCTAATTTCTGCCAACAGACTCGCTGTCCCAATCTGTGGGAGGAGAGGGAAGAACCAGTAGGCGTTACCCATGGACACTATTGATAGGATCCAGGGATTCGCGAACTTCGCGCGCCTATTGTGTGCGTGGAAGGCAAGTCTGACAAGCTGTGGCAATCACTGAGTAGTGTGGTAGAGGGTGTATCGTCAACAAGAGTATCCCGCTCCAACTGCCTGTACTTGGCGGTGAGGCGCCTGTTGGTGGGCTGCACCGAATGGGGTTTCAGCCATCCTTTTTGAACAAGGCAACAACGTCGTGTTGCATCGGAATCCCCATTCTCGCCGCAGGGCGTAGAGTAAGGACTTCGGCCAGGACCCCCGCCTCAGGTTGTTCAACCTCGGGTTGTGGAAGCCCCAAGTATTCAAGCAAACCTGCAAGTCGATCATGGAAGGCCTTGGCTGACGATTGGGTGGGGTCCTTCTCATCGGAGTCCACCAGGGTGTCCGACTGGTCTGCCGCCGGTGGAGGAGTGCTGGGAGCCGGAGGCTGGTGTGGAACTGCCTGAACTGTAGGAGGCAGGGGAGCAGGAATCTAATAACCCAGCATGGGCAGCTGGGGCTGCACAGGGTCCTGAGGCACCAGAGCCAAACGAGGAATGACTACGGGTCCTGGTGGAGGGACTGGAGGTAGCATGTCCCTGTTCACATCCTGAAGGATGGAGCCCATCTGAGGGAACCTCCTCAGCGTGAGGAACTGTGCTGTTAGGGTGGCAGGTCATATTTAAGGAGTAGCGGGTGGCTGCTGGAGCTTGTGCATACTCTGTTGCAGGGGGTATCTGCATTGTGACGTAGAAGGATAAGCGGTAGGCCACGTACATGGTGAAGACCAGTCCCACTTGGACACCATCTGCACCAGCTCCCCCAAACGGGGCCAGTGTTGGACGAGCGGCCATCTTGTCAAGCTGCGTGCCATGTGCCCGAGTCATGGTGACTGGCACACTGGAACCAGCCTCATCCTGGACTCTTAGCCGTGGATTTTGAGACCTACTCTGCACCTCAGGACGAGGACTGGTAGGCATAGTGCCCTCAGCTGAATCGCCGGTAGTGCTGCGCACATGCGCCCCTTTAGACATTTGTCCAGTAGTAGAGCGTAGCCCCTGGGGTGGACACCTGGTAAAAGTACCTTGCGGTCCCTCAGCACGGTCTGCGGAAGGATCTAGCGACCAGTCAGCCTGGCGACTGGTAGCTGGATGAGCCTCAGTATCTGCGCTGGTGTGAACCTGAAAGGTCCCTCCCGCTTGGACATTTAAAGAGTAAAGAGTCGCCCTTGCGGGGTGCGATGGAATAGAGCAGCCCAGTCTTGGGCCTTGATCTGTGCTTGACGAAGTCCTCTCGAAGCGACTTCTCGAAGAGCTCCCTCCACCTTGCTAACCTGTTCTTCAAAGCTTGCGGTGTAAACTCATCACACACAGTACAGCCTCCAAGTAGTAGTCGGGGCCAAGGCAGCGGAGGCACAGGGTGTGAAGGTCAGACGTGGGGGGGGGGGGGAGAGCCCCTCGGAGGCTGGAAACCTGCTGAAGCCCGAGGATGTTGACATGCGCCGGGAAGGAGTGTGGTGCCAGAAGACCGAGTACCTGTTTAAAGATTAGAAAAAAGACAAAAAACAGTATCCGGGGAAGATCGCGTGGAATTACAAGGCCGAAGCCAAAACCAGGAGAGCTGGTGAAAGCGTTCAGTTTCCGTTGATGCGGAAAAGAGGACTGAGGAGTAGCGCTTCTAAATTTAAGGGGGAAGAAGATTTTTTCTGGTGAAAAAGGTTGTCTCCCGTCCCCAGGAGGGACGCCCATGGAGTATGAAGGTTTGGACAGAAAATGGTAAACTGCCTGCCATAGAGATTAAGCTGTCGGGTGTTGGGAAGACCCTCTGGACCAGTGTTCGACCAGCCGGAAACAGAAGATCCTGTGAGGGGAGCAGCTGCGACCTTTTGGTTGAGAGGAAAACCCCACTTGGTGTAGGACATCTGCCAACATCTGGCAGGAGTAGAGCGCCCCTTTGGGAGAGCTGGCCCTCACCAGCCAGTCCAACCAAGAGCATAGATGGCGGCCCTCCAACCAAAGGGAAGACACCGCTTTCATTAGCTTGCTAAGCACACGTGGCACTGCATCGAGACCATACAGGAGCAGCTTGTACTGAAAATGGTGTAACAGTCATGGCCCGCAGGAAGTTCCGATGTGATTGGAAGATGGGGACATGCAAACGCATCTTTTAGGTCCAAGGATCATATCCAGTCCTCTGCGCACAGAGACGCTGCTATGAGAGTCAGTGTTATCTTGAAGCGCTAGAGATGGAGAAAAGAGTTAAGGAAAGATAGATCCCGGACTACCCTCGGTTATGAAAATTTCTCTTAAATCCAACTGGTGTTCTACATCAGACATCTCTTGGTATTAGGGACCCAAACCTTAATATAGGCCTGTACTACGCAAGTCGGTAGAGTGGGTGAGCAGCCAGGCTGGGAGGGAGTTATGTGAGCTGTAGAGCATTACAAAGAAATCCGTACATACAGATTCAAACAAAATACTTGCTCAATTAAAGTTATAATTAAAGTTATATCAAAATATATGCATTTATAAATACACAAGGCAGAAGCAAATCTAAAATGCAGCAACTACCAATAAAATACAAAATACAATTAAAAAAGTAGCAAGATTATAAAAGGAACAATAATGCAGGCAAGTAACTTTTCAAATACAGCTCACAGAGTGACTTCAGTTAAGGTCAGTAAAAGCACTTGGATCACCTTTGCAAAATTCAGTTCAAGGGAAATTAAAAGGTTCGACAGAACATAGCTAGCAACTGCTAAGCAACAATGTACACTCTCCAAGAGGGATTTAGGCAGTCTGTTTCCGAACTAAAGAAGTGTTCACAATTCAGGTCTATGGAGGGACTAGCATTGAAAAAGCCAGCAGGATCAAGAAGATGGACCTTTGTGAAACCAGCAAAGCCACAGCCAAATGGACAGCACCAGTTCTGATGAAAACCTTCGGAGAAAAGTAACCAGTCAGGTGTTATTGTAGATAATACAGGAACTCAAGAGGAACCTTCCGGTTAGCTCACCGGTTGCAAGACCTGCACAGTGGAGTTAAGGTAAACTCCCAATTGAAGAAGACAGCACTCCAAAAGCAAAGGAGCACAAAAATGGCGCAAGATAAGTACTCCAAGCCCACGGTACCTGAAAAGTTTAGTTGAAAATGCAACTAGTCACCTTCCTTCTGGATGCAACGATGAAGACCCCAATTCCTGCTCCTTGGTCGTGATGAGGAACCTTTGGTGGGTTTCCGCGGCAGCACTCTCCAAGAAGGGGTCGGCAGCAAAGGATTCAGCTCACTCCAGCGGCTCATTGTGGTTTTGGCATCTTTTGCTTAGCGCCAAGAAGAAACTACTATCGCTGGCTGGATTATCTTCGATTACTCTGTCCTGAACGCTTGTGAGGGGACTTTTGATGCTGAATCTCTGCCACTGGAGGTCCACACGGATGACTGCAAAGTTTCTGCGAGATTCAATGTTTGCACGATGATGCACTTGCAAATGGTCCAGGTACCCCAAGTATTGGTGTTGGGCAGCGCAGAAACGTCAGGGGATGTCCCAAACTGAAGGGCGTGCGGCTAGTTGGCCCCAAAAGCCTTAGGGAGCAAGTCATCCCTGTCAAGATGAAAACATGGTCAGCAAAGCTGCAGGGCTTCACCGGTAATTTCACAGTTGTTGAAGGTGCTGCTGGCTTCTCTGGTCTTCTTAGGCTTTGGATTCCTTGTTCAAGTGGTCGACTGCCTGTATTCCAAAAATCCTCGCCTTGTATGCTGGAACCCATTCATTCACTCCCATGGAGCCGTCATTCCTGCAGGACAGCCATCCACCAATTAGAACTGTTTTTCAGCCAGGCACAGAAACAAAGCACAGTGAAGTTTGAGGATCCTCCCAAACTTCCTGCCTTACCAGACGCATTGGAGCCTGGGCTGTCTTCCAGTGTTAAGCCTGCCAAAGACAATATGCACAAAGGACCCGAAAGAACCCAACTCCACCTAGGATAGAAGGAAAGCCCAGAAGGAACTTACAAACAGAAAATGGCGAGAAAAGACGACAGGGGCCATTTTGGGGAAATTGGTCACCAAGGGTGCTGTAATGCAGCTGAAAGATTTGCCTGCTAGTAACCTGCACAAAAAGGTAGAAAAAGTATCCACTGCCACCAGCCACTTAAGCTTCTTAGTCACTGTAACACAAATTACATGAGTAGTGGGAACAGGAGTTCGAATGTAACCCCCCCCCCCCCCAGCACCCCAGAAGGTGGACTGTGCTGGGCCCATAAAGAAAAAGGAACGTGTTCTGGTGTATACTTTACTTCATACTTTTCTTATGGTTATTAAAATGGTCATTTATGCCTCAGTTGTGGTTTTGACAGAACAGAGCAACTGTGATGTCATGTAATTCTGATGAGAATGTTTTGTTTCACTGTATGTTCTATGGAGTCAGTTGGAGCCTGCCTCTAAAGGGGGTGCCTGCTGTCTGCGCGTATTGACTGATTAAAGAACTTATAAACTGCTTCCAGTCTGGACATTAATCTTAACATTGGCGACGAGGATTGCTGATTACTCACCGTGGAATCCTGCATCTCCCGTGTAGGTGGCGCCGAACGGACCTGGCTCTCCCTCCCTAGGAGGCAGACGTGATGAGGTGAGCACCAATCAATGTGT
Organism: Ambystoma mexicanum; assembly: GCF_040938575.1. Taxonomy (NCBI): domain Eukaryota; kingdom Metazoa; phylum Chordata; class Amphibia; order Caudata; family Ambystomatidae; genus Ambystoma; species Ambystoma mexicanum. The sequence continues at coordinate 992,856,534 of NC_090921.1, forward strand.
GTGTGGGTCTGGCTCTGCCGCTAGCTGTTTAAGTAGGGCACCAAAACCTCCAGAAAGGGGCCGAGAGTCTGTACATAACTGGGGGAGAAAATGTGGTAGCAGATTGTCTCTCTAGAATGCCTGTGCAGAATGAGAGCCTTAAGGATGTGAGTGCGGAGTGTACTGTGGGCATTTGCGAACTTGTATACAATGCTATAAGCAAAGAGGAATGGGAATCCGCGGATGCTAATGAGGTCCTGGGGCAAGTCAAGTCGTGGACCAAAACAGGTTGGCCCAGGAAGGACCTCATTGAGAAGAAATATGATTCTTTTCATTGTGTTAAAGAGGAGTTGAGCATAACAGAGGATGGATCTCAACTCAGAAAAGGTATGAAGATTGTACCTCCCTGTGATATCAGGCCCAGATTAGTGGAGATAGCTCACCAAGGCCATCTGGGTATGGGGGGTACCAAAAGGCACATCAGACAATCCTTTTGGTGGCCAGGGATTGATGGTCAAGTAGAAAGGTGTGCGAGGAGTTGTAAGGAATGTGACAGAAGTGACAAAAGCAAGATGGTTAAAGAAGCTCCCTTAAGACCTGTCAGTGTTCCAGGAGAGCCATGGAGAAAATTAGCGGTGGATTTGATAGGGCCCATACAGGAGCTGGGAGAAGACTTTGTATTTTATTGTTCTGGTAGATTATCACTCAAAGTGGGTCGAGTGGAAAGCCATTAGTGAAGCAACCACTTCACAATTGATTAATTTTTTTGAGGAAGTGTGCTACAGGGAGGGATTTCCCTCAGAGCTTGTTTCGGATAATGGAATACAATTCTGTTCGGACAGAAAGGTGGAGTTTAATAGGTTTGGTATTAAACACTACAGAACAGCACTTTACCAGCCTAGAGCGAATGGTCTTGTTGAGAGAGCCAACAGATTTCTAAAGGGAGGATTACAATTAGCCATGGCTTAGGGTCTAAAGTGGCAGGCAGTTCTCAGGGAGATGGTATGGAACTACTGTGTAACTCCACACTTTGTCATCGGCATTTCACCCTTCATCTCTCTCAAGGGAAGACAACCCGGTACAATGTTATGTCCGGGCTGCTTGGATTTAGCAAAGAGTGTACATGTAAACCGGGAAAAGGTCATGGATCTCATCAAAGAGGCCCAAGATGAGTACAAAGGGAGGTTTGATACAAAAAGGGGTGTCAAGGTGATACCATGGTCAGTAGGGGACTGGGTTTATGTTAAAAATCCCAGGGTTTCTCCCAAGTGTATCGAGAGTAAATTCATCGGACCTAAGAAGATTGCTGTGATCAGGGGGAATGTTGTTATCATGGAGGGCGGAGAATGTTGGTCAATGGCCAAACTGGTTAAGTGCAATAGGCTTGATGATGCTGTTGGCGAGAGAGAGAGAAGAGCAGGTGTTGGGTGAGAATGGAGAGGATGAGCATAGATTTGAACCATTTGAGCAGAATGTGAGAACAGAGTTCAGTCACAACAACAATTTGAATGCAAACAGAGTCAAAAGAAAACCTGTCAGGTTGAATGATTATTACCTAGGTTAAATTGCCGCAAATTAAAGGGAAGAGATGTGTTCTGGTGTATACTTTATTTCATACTTTTCTTATTGTTATTAAAATGGTCATTTATGCCTCAGTTGTGGTTTTGACAGAACAGAGCAACTGTGATGTCATGTAATTCTGATGAGAATGTTTTGTTTCACTGTATGTTCTACGGAGTCTCTTGGAGCCTGCCTCTAAAGGGGGTGCCTGCTGTCTGCGCGTATTGACTGATTAAAGAACTTATAAACTGCTTCCAGTCTGGACATCAATCTTAACAGAACTCAAGGTAAGAGTTACTACTCTTGGGAACTGTAGTTCACACAAGCAAATGAACTAAAAAAAATGTGTCCAAGGTACTCCTCAGTGACCTTATAGAGAGGATGCTGGATGTCACAAAGTAAAAAAAACAGATGCCTGTATCAAAGATATGGAGGCAAGCATACTCCACAAAAGCAATAAAATAGGAATCCCAGTCAAAGATTCCACTCACACATGAGATTAAAATTAAAATAAAAGTCTGGAGTCCATCAAAACTGTTGGGGGTCTCAGGCGAAAGGGAATTGGCACAGAAATGGAACATTTTCCCTAACACCCTCAGGCCCGCCTGATTGTTCTTGGCCACTGCATAAATCTTGGAATACTACAAGGGTCCCCCGTCTGGAAGCGGCACCGGATCCACTACCTGCATGTTCCACAGGTGTAAGATGTCCCTTAATAGGGCCGTAGACGCCATCTGCAGGAAGGGTGAGGAAGGGTGAGGAAGACTGAACCCATTTGACACCAGTGACAGAACATAAGGATTGAAGAAAAAGAAAATGCCACCAATTGCTCACGAACCGAGACAGCCAGCCAGCCCCCCACAGGAGAATTGTGGTCCCCTGACCTGAATGTCATTGCTCGTCAAAGGCAGGCCTGGAGGTGGGGGTGGGGGGTTAACAACTGAGGTCCGCTGCCCTTTTCTTCTGTGCTCACTCACCGACCTGTCAGGTGGGCGAGCCATCCACTTGCCAAAAGAGCATGGTTTAGAGTCGGACCTGCCGTGCCTTTGGAGGAAAGGCTTTGGTCCCAGCTTTGTAAAAATTGGCAAAGACTTTGCTGTCTGTCGGAGTAAAATGTTTCGTTAACTCATCCGTGTACAAGTGGAACAAGTCTAAACCCTCAAAAGGGAGGTCAAGGAATCTGTCCTGTTCAACAGACAATCTGGTTGCATTCATTAGACAAGCAATTGGAAGCAGAGCCGGCCACGATGAACCTGAGGGGCAGGAGTACATGGAAGCTGCAGCCACAACGAAGGAGGGAGGTTGTGGGTGAGACAGCAGCACCTGTTCTCTACAGGTACCGAAAGCAGCCATCAAGCTTCTTATTCAACTGCATCTTTGCCCTCGGTTTCTCTTAGAGATTTTTTTCAAGGGTAAGGACGTCCTTTTGTAAAGGGATGCCCGCGAGGCATGTTAAACTAAGGGCCAGCATCTCCGCTAGGGCTCCTGTTCTTGTTAAACTTGTTCTGGCTGCAGCACCACCCAAAACTCAGCCAGGGCCCGAGGACCTTCATGAAAGGACAAGACTGAGGCCGATGCCTCATTTTCCTGAGCATGGTAGTACCGAATATCATCCTGCGAAGGGGGAGGGGAGTCGGGGGCCTGCTGACGAGTCAGAGGGCTCCCTCGCCCCAAGATCCATGCCTTGCGGAGGAAGAACCAGCACCAGCAAGGGCGGAGGTGGTGGCAGGAGGATGGGTTGGAAGAGGAGCAGGCTATGCAAGCAGAACCACCAGTAACTACAGGACCAGAACCCTTGGGAGGAGAGGTGGGAGCGGTCTGCGGGGCAGCATCTGAGAGACCACATGTTTAATGAGCTCCTTTAGGAATCCCAACCCTCTGTAGCGAAGGCATAAGAAGTAGGAAGTGTTCAAAAAACATATCCTCGCACACTGAGGGGTCAGAGCACGAATAAGGAGGGTGCCCAGCCTAAAGCGCTGGGCCTTCTGTCCGGTTCGGTACACATACGGACCTGCAATGGGTACCCGAAAAACTAGCTGCCATAAACATACCCCTGTGGAGACCAGTTACGTGCAGATTGCACAGCAGAGCCCTGAGGAACACAGGGGCTGGATCTACCCTGCGCTGCCCACTACAAAGGAGAGGGAGCCGCCAGAGGCCCAACGTCCATGTCTAAGATGGCCACTGAACATGCAGGCTCCACCGCGTTTGTCTGCCATTTTGTGTGTTGCTGCAATATCCTGGGGAGTGAGGGGTGAATGCCCAGGGTCAAATGTGGGGTCTGACATCAAAGTAGTATGTTAATGACCTGAACCCCAAAGCGTTTGCACAGACCTCAGAGGGCTCCAGTAGGCCGTAGGCACTCAGTCGTTTCAATGGTAGTCAAATTCTCCGTGGCGCAATTAACCTTTGAGGAATCTCCAGGAGGCCCTGTTCCCTCAGCTGCAGCACTGTCCTGAAGCACACCTCAGCCTTGCTCCTGGAAATAGAGCCAGGAGGCCCCTTGCGCACTGCTGTGGAAACAGCTAGAATGCCCCTTGGTGGGTGGCCCAGGAGAGCCCTGGATGTGGGGGCCAGTAGCCTGGACGGCCTCAGGATTACCACTGGTGCCACGGTCTGTGCAACCCCCTTCTCCCAAACAGCGACCACAGGAAAGTCACCAGGCTTGGGTGCCTTGGAAAGCAAGCAACTTGCAATCTCGTGCCGGGATGCCCTCGACACGAAGCCCCTTCTGATGGTTTGGAGGGGACGTGTGGAAAATGTCCCTCGAGAGACCAGCCTATTCTTAAAGGACTGTGGTACAAGGGAGGTGCACACATCCCAGCAGTGATCAGGCACCAAGCACTCTAGGCTTAGTGCTTGGGGCTCCAATGCCGGAAAGTAACAGTTGTACGATGCGCAATTCATGAAGCCTCCTGCGACTGACCTGCACCGTGGAAGGCAAGGCACCGAAGAGAGGTGAAATAATTGAAAAAGAAAAGCTGAGCGCACGTGGCACTGAAAAGTAATTCCCCACAAGCTTGCCAGGTCCCATCACGTCAAGTGGAAAATGGGACTGGGGTGAGGTGCCGAAGGGCGGGGCCACCGGGAAATCCCACGCCCAGGGCCGCACCCCCATGAGCAATACTGAATTTGAAGGGGTAGCTCTCTTTTCGGTGCCAAAAGGTTCCGGTACCATCCCCATGCCTGGGGCTGTCCAAAAGGATGGAGGAAAGGGGACGGGACGTAGGAGTAAGCAGTCTTAAGTGAGGTGTTTAAGACGGGCTATATGCATTGGCTCGAAGGGCACAACTATGATCTTTGTAAGAACATTCAAGTCTGATTCAGGAGTTGGATTTGAAATTGGCAGTTATAATCTTTTGACCCCTTCCATGAATGCTTTAACTACAGGCACTTTCAGCTTACACTTCCCCAAGTAAGATATTTTGGTGGAAAGTACTTCTAGGTGCACTCTTTGTGAAATAAAGAGCAACCATGAGTCTAGAAGAGATGGTAAATTGTGCGCTACATGAGAAGGCGAAGAGTCGATGGGGTTCATGTGTGTGTTGCACCACAAGACAACGCGTTTCCACTTCTTGAAATAGCAGTGCCTTGGTGTTAGGTTTGTGTGCTTCCTTTAAGATGTCCATACAATCTGGTCTAGATTTAAGTGACCAAAGTCTAGGATCTGAGGAGTCAGACTGAAAAGTTTGACGTTTGAGGCCATGGATGAGTGTTGTCCCCTGATTCTGTGCAATGTCGAAAGGGCACCTTAGTTTCATCAGAGGACAGGTACATTTTAAACATGCTTGATGAGCCCACAAAGGAACCATTAGGATCAGGTTTACTTGTTCCTTTTGCAGATTGAGGACTATCCTGTTGAGGGGAGTTTGGGTGTGGGGGAGGGAGGATCTCTTTTATCCACCACTGCAGTGCAAGAAACGAAGGGATGCGAAACAACCACTAGATCAAGCATAGACAGCTTGCTTGCGAATATTGTTTCACCAACCACTATTGCAAAAACGCATGCGCAAATGGGCGTGTGGAACAAGGTAAATACAGGAAGCCGCCATTCCAAGAAGGTGCATGGCCTTTCGCATGGTTACCCGACGACTGTACATACTATAGGATTTGAAACTACATGTTTTGGACCCTCTCCTTGAGAGGGGAAGACTATGGCGTTAGCGCCAGTAGAAAATGTTCTATATGGCTGGGCACAAGACTATTTTTTCTCTTTGATCGAGAAACCCAATTGCAAATGTTTTGTGGGCACATTTGAGGAGTGTCAACTGTTATTAGCCAGTCATGTAGGTAAGGGTACAATGGAATGGACTGGCAGTACAACTGCGCTGCTACTACTGCAACCAGAAACACTCTAGGCGCTGAGGCTATGAATTGCTAGTGTGATTTTCCCACTTTAAACCAGGTATATTATGCGCACTGGAAACTTTGAAATATGAAAGTATGCATCTTTCATGTCTAATGTTGCCATGTAATCTCCTTGTTTTAGAATAGTGCTAACTTCCTGCAGCGGGGTCACATTGAATTTTTGTGTCTTGGCATACGTGTTTGCAGGACGCAGGTCTAAAACAGGGAGCATAGATGGATCTTTTTTCACCTATCACAGTTCCAGCTACCCCATTTCAATCCCACCTCCTGTGCTCTCCCCTTTGGCCCCTATTGGTCCACCTTTCCTCATCCTGGACCAGACCTGTGCAGCCCTCTGCCCAGCAGCCCCAGCAGTTAAGGGCCCCAAGGCAAAGGGTGGCTCCTACATTGGCGGCTCCAAACTGTCTGCAGGTGTCAGCAGGGGAGGCCAGCCATCAACCAGCAGAGAATACCGAGGTAGGTGTGGCCTGGGTGGGGAAAAACGCAATCACTGTACTCTGGAAGCCCTGCCACTATTTACCCACAAACCATATCAGGCGAGGAGGTTACTACCAACCAGCTTAACAACCAGACAGGATTCTGAAACCCATTTGATGTTTTTAGCACAGGCTCATGTTTTTTTTAGTAAAACAGACAGATTGTTCTTTTTTTGACTATGTGGGCCTATGGGGCAATACCCATTTGATGATTTCTGGCTTTATATTTAAGACTATTTTACAGGAATTTTGAAACAGCTTGGAACTAAGTGCCTTCTGATAATTAGTGCGCGTGACCTGTTTTTCTATTACAGACAAGATTAATAAATGTCTACATTGTTCTATCAATGAACCCTTATTGGAATATTATGTATGTTGCATGCTTATTGTTCAGTGGAGTAAAGTGCGGACTAGGGAACGCTTCCTAGTTTTAGGTGGGACGGGGTACCCACTGTTCCCCTTTGCACCGCTGCCTAACTCAATCGCCCATAACCTAATTTAATTTCTCTTAAAGAGAATTTCACTAATGCACGAGGACCTAAGCACACAACCAACTAGGCACCCCATCTCTTCTGCACCAGATTCTGAATTTTGTCTTGCGTCACACCTAGACAGGATTGTGAATGTCAGCCAGTGCCACATGTAGTTCTAACTATGAATATAAGTGAATGTTAGCCAATGCCAAATGTAATTAAAACTGAATATTAGCTTGCAGCACATCTAGACAGGATATAGATCTATATACAATACATTACTCACCGTAATCATATTTCTGATGCTTGTATCTGCTTAGATTCACATGCTGTGCATAGGCCGACAGCTAGTGGAAGCTGCAGAGTATTACAGTTTGTTTTTGAAAACTCAAAAAGGGGCGAACTAGGGCATGCCAGTAATACTACCCCTAGTGTGACGTACACTGTACCGATGATCCCTCACGCGTGTAAGACCCTCAGATTGTATTTTTCTGACATGAGGTAGCATGAGGAGTAGTTTGAGTACAGAGTATCCAAGCAAATTAGATAAGACTACAAGCATCCATGCGCCTTCTCTCAGAGGGGAGGAAGAGTGGGCGCATGTGAATCTAAGCAGATACAAGCATCAGAAATACGACTACTGTGAGTAATGCATCCCTTCTGAGGCTTGTGGAATCTGCTTAGATCACATGCTGTGAATAGATCAGCGAGCAGTGTTAGAAGGAGGTGGGATGTGAGTAGGGTCATGAGCGAACAAATGTCTTAGAACCGCTTGTCCCACTTGAGTATCTGTCTTGGAATGAGTGTCAATGCAGTAGTGCTGAGTAAAGGAATGAATAGAGCTCCATGTAGTCGCTTTGCAAATAGTGTCAAGGAGTACATTTTCAAGTAAAGCTAGAGTGGCCCCTCAGCGTAAAAGGCAGCGTTTTATCTGAAAAGGAAAAGCCCAGGCTGAATCTGACTATCCACCTAGAGATGGCATTCTTAGAGACGCAATCTCCCTCTCTGCCTGGAGCTATTGAGACGAACAGTTGATCTGTCTTTCTTAGCGGTCTGGTCTTGTCAACATAGAGGACCACCATCCTCACATCTAGTGTGTGGAGTTTCACCTCAGCAGAGCTTTTGGGTTCCTGGAAGAAGGCCGGTAGCTCAATGGACTGGTTAACATGGAATCTGGAAATGAATTAGGTGAGAACCTAGGGTGCTTGCATAAAACCAGTTTATCCTTATGAACAGTAAGGATCCTGCACTGACACAGCCTGAATTTCACTGACCCTTCTTATGGAGCAGATGGCTACTAAGAAGGCAGTTTTATAAATCAGGTATTTGAGACTAGACTTGTGCATGGGCTCAATGGGGGGGGGGGGGTCCCATGAGCTTAGCAAGTACCACATTAAGGTCACAACCTGGGGGTGGGTTAGAAATTGGAGGGTGGAGTCTCTTTACTCCTTCCATAAATGCTTTGACAACTGGCACTTTCCACCATGACACCTTGTTATGGGAAGTGGTGTAGGCTGATAAAGCTGCCAGGTGCACTTTAAGTGAGTTAAACACTAACCCGGCATCCAATGAGTGGAGCATATAGGTGACGACAGAAGTACAATCAACTGGGTTTATATGATTATTCTGGCACCAAATAACGAATCATTTCCATTTGTCACAGTAACAGTGCCTTGTGTTAGGTTTTCTTGACTTTCAAGATATCTATACATCTCTAGGGTAAATTGAGATGTCCAAACTCTGACTTCAGGAGCCATGCAGCCAAGTTCATTGAGTTGGGCTGAGGATGCACCGTTAGAACCCTGTGCTGGGAGAGTAGGTTGTACCGGCACGGGAGTTCGATGGGGGTCGCACACCGCCAATTTGCGTAGGTGTGGGTACATTGGTTGTCTCGTCGACATAGGAGCAACTAGGATGAGCGTCATCGGGTTCCCTGTGGATATTGTTCACCACCTTCCTCGTCGGAGGGGTGGGTGGAAAAGCATAGGCAAACATCCCTGACAAATTCATCCATAGGGCGTTCCCCTTGGAGCCTGGCTGGGGGAACCTGGATGCGAAGTCTGGACATTGCCTGTTTTTGCTTGTGGCGAATAGGTCTATAGTGGGGAAACCCCACTGAGAGAAGAGGTCTACTACGACTTCTTCGTGTAGTGTCCACTTGTGCTCTTCTGGGAGGGGATCCCTGCTCAGAGCATCTGCTAGCGAGTTGAGATCCCCAGAACATGTTGGGATGACAGGTAAATCTTCCATTTGAGTGCCCATTTTCAAATTTTTTGGTCAAGCTTGGACAGATTTGCCGAACGAGTGCCCCCTTGTTTAAGTAAAACATTGCCATTGTGCTGTCTGTTAGGATCTGCACTGACAGGTTGGACAGGAGGGGTTTGAATGCCCGAAGCGCTCTGAAGACTGCCAGAAGTTCTAGTAGGTTGATGTGGTTCTGAGCCACTGTGTGAGACGAAAGACCCGGAGCTGTCTGGTGAAGGTAGTGAGCTCCCCACCCTGCTAGGGAGGCGTCTGTTGTGACAATGGCCTGTATCTCTGGATCGTAGAAGGGTTTCCCCTTTGTAAGATTCTCTCTTGTCCACCAGCAAAGACTCTGTACTAGTGTTGGCGAAACGACCACTAAATCGTAAAACCGACCACTTGCCTGAGACCACTGTTTCGCCAACCATTCCTGCATGGGTCGCATGCGCAGGCACGTGTGGGGAAACAGGTAAATGCAAGATGCCATCATGCCTAGCAAACGCATCGCTTTGCGTACCCTTATTTGGCGACCGGCCTGAGAGAGGAATTTGCAGCAACATATTCCGAATTCTTCCTTCTGAAGGAAAGCTACCACTCTTGGGTGTCTAGGACAGCTCCTAGGAACTGTTTTGAGGTGCTTGGCACTAGTCTTGATTTTTTCTCGTTGATGGAGAAGCCCAATTGGAAGAGGAGTTCGGTAGTCGTTTCGATGTTTAATCTGCAAATTAAGGTGGTTTCCCCTGTGATGAGCCAGTGCTCCAGGTAAGGGTACACTGGGATTGCCTCCCAGCGTAGGCGCGGCGCCGCCACCGCCAGTACCTTGGTGAATACCCTTGGAGCCGAGGATTTCCGAAGGGCAGTACCTTGAACTGGTAGTGCTGGTTGTCTATCTTGAAATGCAATCACCTTCTGTGCGCTGGGAAAATTGAAATATGAAAATCGACATCTTTCATATCCAATGTTGCCATGTAATCCCTTTTTTAGTAGGGGGATTACCTGTTGAAGTGTAACCATGAAGAACTTTTGTGGCTTGACATACTTGTTTGCAGGGTGCAAATCTAATACTGGCCAAATTGTTAGATTTTTTTTTTGGCACAAGGAAGTAGGTTGAATAAACGCCCCCCCGTTTACCTGGTTGCCCGGGACGAGTTCTATGGCGTCCTTTGCAAGTAGAATGGCGATCTCCTCGAGAAGGATTTTCTGGTGCTTCAACTAGTGTACCTCCTGTCTTGGAGGATGGTCGTGTGGGCGCTCTAGTAGTTCTATACAGTATTCTGCGGACACTGGACAGCACCCATCTGTCCGAAGTGATCCCTTCCCATGTGTGGGTGAAGGTGGCAATGCGTGCCCCCTACTGGGGGATGCATGGGAGGGTACCTGAAGCGGAACGTCCCTGTTTACTGAGTGGGGTTCCACCTCCGGCGGGGCTGCCTCTACCCCTAGTGCGTCCTCTGCGCTGCCCTTTGGGGAAGGCTTGCGATGCTTGGAACTGATTGTTGCCCCATGAGGGTCCTTGATTTTGATAGTAATGTGAACCCCTCTGGGAGCTTTGGCCCCGAGAGCGAAGAACATTAGAGTTTCCCCTCTGTCCTGAGGGTTTATTAGTAAGTTGTCCAAGAGATTTTAGTGTCTCGTACAGGGGTCTGCAACCTTTGGCTCCCAGATGTGTTTGGACTACCATTCCCATCCGGCCTGTACAGCATAGTCAATGTCAGGAGATCATGGGAGTTGTAGTCCGAAACATCTGGAGAGCCACAGGTTGCAGACCCCTGTGACCTTAGCGGACTTTAAGGCATCCTCCACTGCCTTTCTGAATAGTACGTCCTGTTCTACCTTCATGTCTATAAGCGTGGCTTGAGACTCTGGTTTGAACCCTGATTGTCTTAACCAAGCATGACGTTTTATCACAGTGCCTTTGGCAATTAGTCTTCCAGCATTATCTGCTGGATCAAAGTTTGTTTTCAGAATGCATCCTGAAAACAACCTTCCATCTGCTGCCAGCTGAGCCAACTGGCTCTTCAGTGGTTCAGGAGCAGAAGATACCAAAGCAGCTACTTGTTCCCACTGGTGGCAATTGTAGCTTGCCAAAAGGGTAGTGGCGTTTGCAATTCGTGCCTGATAGGGAGACGTGGTGGCAACCTTCCTGCCGATAGTAAATAGCCTCTTGCTTTCTTTTTCAGGAGGTGCTTCTGAAGAAGCGAGTGGTGTACCTGCCCTCTTTCTGGTGGTTGTTACTACCAGGGAGTCAGGTTTTAATTGGCCCCGAATTTATAGGGGATCAGAAGGTGCGGCACGGAATCATTTTTCAACTCGTGGATTCACCGCACGAGTACGATTTGGATTTACCAGCGAGGGGTCAATTCTACGCTGGACAGACTTTAGTATAGGAATAGCTTGAGCAATGGCCCTTTTGTCCCAAGGACCTCTTCCGCAAATTCCCTGTCCTCTTGGACAGCTTGAGTGTCAATCTGAAAATGGGCTGCTGCTTTAGCCAGTATCTCGGTGAGGAGTGGTTAATTATCAACCAGTGAGTAATGCACCAGGGGTTCTTTAGGAATTGGGGAGTCAAGATTGTAGGCTTCAGCCTCATCTTCATCCTCCTGGTCCTCATCACGATAATAAGCGACCCCTGATTGGTCTTCCATCATTTGTGCGTCTGTTTCATCACAATATGACTAGGGATGGTAAAATTCAATGAATAAAAGGTCTATGCCCAAATCCTGCACCAGGGCATCAGAGTGGGGTCTTTTATTAAGGGGTGGAGAATCCTTGGACTCCCAAAGGGGCTGAGGTAGCTGGCGTGTTAGCATAACAATGAAAATAATTAGGTCATTTATGAAAAAGACCCTTCTCATAACCCTGTCGATATCAGCAGAGCGCCAATCCTTGGAGCTAGGGATAACCACAACCTGTTCTGTTTCTTCTTCCATACCACTTTCTTGAGCAGTGGGGGTGATCTTCCCCTTGGGAGGGACAGGGACTTTGGACCTTTCTACTGATTTAGGGGCTTTTTGTTTTTCCTTATGCACATGAAGTTCTGAAGGCTTTTTGTGTTTCTGCCCCTTCCCATGACTAGAGGAATGTTTCCCAGTGCTTTTAGTGGCCTCTGAGGAACTCAATGCCTTACGTCGAGATTCGGAGGTGGTATCCGACACGGAGCGGAGGGGATCCAAGATTCGGAGGTGGTTTTGGAGAAAGGGCGTTGAATCTCGGGAGTAGACGCTACATGTCTTGACTGGGGATAGGGGTCGGAATAGTCTGACGATCAGGCCTCTGGGAGTATTAGGAGTGACACTTTTTTCAACCGTGGACGGTTGGTTTTTGTCATGAGGCGATCTCGAACGAGAACGCCCAGAGGACACAGTATCGTTGGACCGCTCCCTGTCTTCGTTTGCCGATCGCTTGACAAGCGTGTCGAGTCGTGGCCGGGGCTGATGTGCTTAGTGGAAGTGGTGTGTGTCGCGCTTCTGCCGCTAAGTGCTGTCCCCATAACTGAGCCGCCGGCCAATCCTCTGGGGTCAAGGGCTTGCGCATGGGTGTCTGAAGTCACCCCTCATCGTCCGATACGGTGGCGTTGCTGCCATCGCCAAAAGACCCTTCGGCATCCATGGCCTCTCGTTGCCTGGTGTAGTGGGCCCAGCGTTTAGTCGAGCAGTCGTTAAATGTTTTCGGCTTGAAGAGCTTGCAAGCTCGACAGGTAGCCTCGGGATGGTCTCGTGGGAAACAAATGGGGCAGAATTTGAAAGTAGTACTCTCCATATGTATTTGGCAGCAGGCGGGTATATGTAGGAAATAAATGTGGGAGCCTGTATGACCACCCTCCACTCTTCCTACTTGTACAGGGCCCAAGGTCCGTCGTTGAGTTTCGACAACTGATTTCCTCGATCTTCACCAGAGGGTGGAAAGAACGGGGAAGTATGAACAATAAATTTAGTATAATTGGCAAATGCGAAGGGAACTCCGCAACATGCATCCGACTAGTATGGCAGAAAAAAACAATCTGAGGGTCCTACACGTGTGAGGGATCATGGGTACAGTGGACATCACACAAGGGATAGTATTACTGGAACGACCTAGTTTGACATTTCGAAAAACAAACTAATACTCCCCCACTTCCACTAGATGTCGGCCTATGCACAGCATATTTTCTCGCCCTGAGGCATCATGGCGCTGTTACATATAATCGCAACTGGTTACAGGGTAAAGCATACTTAATTACATGACAGTGCGCTAGGGAGTATGAACTTAGTTACAGCCATTACATGGGCAATACATAGGACATGCCAGAGGGTTAAGAAATGCATATTCTATTGCAGGCATAAGAAAAAACATGCAAAGTTCCAGCAGGCGGGAGATGGAGAGTATTAGTGGAAAAGTGTCGTTTTGAGACCTTTCCGAAAAAAGCTGCAAGTGTGGAGAAGCCGATCGGCCCTGCTTAGATCTTTTGATGGGCCGGATGCACAGTTGGTTGGTGTAGTGAGTTCTCTTGGGACGCGAGGAGGTATCTCTGGTGATGGTTTCAGATAGGTATGGAGGGGCCAAGAGGCTTAAACATTTGTGTGTTAAGGCAAGTGTCTTAAATGTAATTCTTTCCTTTACCCGTATCCAGTGGGTACCCCGTCTGGCCTGTGTGATGTGGTTTCTTTTGGGGATATTGAGTGCTGCTCTAAGTGTGTTATTCTCGACTATTTGGAGCCGATTTAGGTTTTTTGCTGAGGTGCCTTCAAGAAGAGCATTGCAGTAGTCTAGTTTGGCTCCAATGGTGGCTCGAGCAATGGCAAAGCAATTATGGTTGGAGAGGAATGGTTTCATGGCATTTATTAGTATGGTGGTGTGGGCAGAGGCGGAAATAATGGCACTGACCTGTCGGGTCATGGACAGGGTGGAGTCCAGATAAACCCCGAGGATCTTCACTGAGGGTGAGACAGGGATGATTAGGTAACTTGGTGGGAGGTTGGAGTTCTGCGTCCACAGGGGTTGAATTGTACGTTATTTTTACAAGCATTAACTCGCTGTCTGCCTGCTACTTCTGAATTCAATGAATGAAGCAACACATGCTTGACTTGACAAGTAGAAGCTAAAGTAGCCACTGAGCCGCTTGTGCGAATAACACCTTTGTGACTGCCATCACGCACCAAAATACGGCACAAAAGGGTAAAAAGCACAAGTTTACCAAGTATACTTGTACGCTTAGGAAATTGCTTACCAGCGTTCTCTTAGGCATTGTAGGAACGCTCAGTTATGCCTTGCCCCCTGAGACTGTGTAACCTCTTGAAACGACAGCCGCTCCGCAGTGCGTAAAGACTCACATTTTTGTAAGAAATTACACTATTGACCCCTGCATCAGCCACTACGACCGGCATAGACACATAGGGACTACAATCTCCAGAAGCACCAGTGCCCCTCTTAGGGGAACGTCAGGCATTTCAGGGCCAAGACAGTAAATACCTGGACACTAAACACACCAATATGGGTTTTCCACCCTTAGACAAATTGCTCTTGGAGCAACACAAACTACAATGTCTACATAAAGCAACTATAGCAACTCGACACACTTAACAAAAAAGACAATCAAAATGGAAACGAGGAACTTGCAAACAAAAGACACCACAAAAAAGCACGACCTGTAGCGTCCCAACTAGACACACCGACCACAACTAAATACATCAATGAGCTCAAGATCTGTTTACTTAATACACGCTCATTAAAAAAACATGCCCAATGCATTCACGACAATATCATTAAAGAAGACAAAAAATAGACCATCTCGAATCCTGTGTAAAGGCTCTTTCCTCCATTACCAACGAGGAGGATTCATGTGAGATCTTAATGACCAATCTGTTAGACCACCACAACGCTCCCTCCCAGAACAAACCTTTTAGAACCAAAAGCAAACTGCATGCATGGTTCTCCAAGGAACTGTCTCAGCTAAAAAGAAAGAGAAAACTTGAAAATGCTTGGAAAAAAACCCACAGCAGAAAATAAAAAAGAAAAATGGAAGACTGCAGAAATCTGATAAAGATAAGAGGCGAAAAAAACTACTTCAACAACCAAATTACAGCAGCCGACAATGTGTCAAGCAAACTATTTCCTGAAGTCAATAGACAAACCAATGGCGATCGCCTCCCTTCACACCCTCACAACAGGAATGCGCTAACACCCAGAAAGCATTTTTTGAGAAAATTGAAAAAGCCAGAGATAAAATGATACAATCCCAGTTAAATAAACCCAACAGCATAAAAATGCCTTTAGAAAAAGCTCTGGAAAACATACAAACTTTCAACTTCTCAAATATCACTGTAGGAGATGAAAAAACACTTGCTTCCATGAAACCAACATTGTGCGCCGAAAACAGCCTGCCAGCCAAATTAATAAATACTTGACCACTCTGATATCTTCGCCCCATACTGGCAAAATTCGTCAATAGCTCCTTTAGGGACCAGTCAGTCCTACGAGCCATAAAAAAGGTCACAGTAACCCCCTCTGATAAAAAAAAAAGCCAGGCTTGGATCCTAGAGATCCAAACAACCTTAGACCAATCACGAACTGCAACTTCCTATTAAAAATTATGGGCAAAGTTACCACAGCACAATTATAGGCATACACAGTTGCCCCAAATTCACTCCACCCACAACAGTCAGGGTTTTAGACCAGCACACAGCACAGAATCAGCCATGCTAGATCTTCAGAACAAGATGCTCAGCATCTTGGACAAGGGAAAGGCAGGTCACCTTGTCTTGTTGAACCTCAGCGCAGCATTTGATAAGCTAGATCATAATCTCCTTGAAATAGCGCTAGGTAAAACGGTTAACTGTTCACCAGCAGCAAAGACATGGATAATGTACTTCCTAAAGAACAGGACCTCGCAAGTCCACTGGGTAAACAAATTCTCCATGGAAAGAGAAATTCTTTGTGGGGTTCCTCAAAGAGCTAGCATGTCGCCACTACTATTTAACCTCTACATCAGATTCCTATGCTACGTACTAGACCATGTAAATGTCTTTCACTAAGCAGACGATATGCAGCTAGTGTTAGAACTCCGTGGACCCCACAAAAAAGACAATCTACTCAGAATTTAAAATATCATCGAAAAATGGATTGACTAACTGAATGTGCCTGAATGGCAAGAAAACTGCGATGGTTTGTGTGTCCGCTCAAACCAGAAATTCTCTCTCCCCAGACTACACCCATTTTAAGATTGAGTACACTAATATCAAAGTACTCGAGAAAGTGAAAACCGTGGGCATGATGGAAGCATCCCTAGGAGCAGACGCTCAAACACAATACATAACAAAAACTTGTAATTACTACTTAAGGCTTCTCAAATCCATCAGACCATACCTCTCAGAACAACTGCGCTACCGTGGCCAGGGCAACTATTCTATCCCGCCTAGACTACAATAATGCATTATGGTAGGAGCTAACAAAAAAAGGTGCATCAGATAATTCAAAATAATGCGGTCAGGATCGAATGCAAAACAAAATCCGACCACATTAGTAACTCTAGGAAGGAGCTACATTGGCTCAAAGTGGAAAGCAGAACCCACTTTAAGGCCCTGACCTTAGCCCACAGATGTATTCACGGGAAGGCCACTGGCTACCTAAAAGCCAAAATATACACTTATGTACCCAGCCGCAGCCTTAGATCAATGGACCAAAACAAAATTGCAGTAACCACACACAAACCTAAGTTAGGGCTAGGTAAATCCTTCCCAGTCATCACAGCAGATAGTTGGAATAACCCAATGCCAAACATAAGAACCAAACTACCTACATTTTGTAAACTAGTGAAAACTCATCTCTCTGACTAAACCTACGCTCCTGAATCAACCGACATTTAGAGCCCCTCAAAGTACTGTCCTGTCACTTTTATGTTTGTCTCTTGGGTACTTGTATCTGTGCCCGAGACATGCGGGTTACCGGCGCATTAGAAAATAAAAATTATTGTATTGTCGATGGTAAAATTGCCGTATTTAGGGCTGAGTTTGGGCGGTATTTCTTTGGGGCCAATGAGATCTCTATTTTGTCTCCATTGAGGCATAGCCCATTGTCAGCCATCCACGCTTCGATAGTTGAATATATTTGGAGGAGGGCTGCTAGATCTTGGTCGTGCAAGCTGTTGAAAGGGAGGAGTACATGAGTATTGTCGGCATAGTTGGTGTAAGCTATGCCGAGGGAGTACAGGTTGTCGAAAAGGGGCTTGGTAAATAGGTTGTAAAGGGTTGGCGCTGTGCAAGAGCCCTGGGGAACTCTGCACTGGACGGTGGCAGGAGCTGCGTTTGCCTGGTCCGAGAAGACCTTCATGGCTCTACCTTCAAGGAAGGAAGTTATCCAGGAGGAGGCCTGTTTATAGAAGTGGGCTTCATTGGTGAGATGGGTGCTAAGGATTTTGTGATCGAGATCAAATGCAGCTGATGGGTCCAGAAGCAGTAAGGGGGCTGGCTTGCCTTTGTCCATTATCTCGGTTATCTGATTTTTAAGATCCAGTAAGGCGGTTTCAGAGCCATGGCCTTTACGGTATCCTGATTGCCTTTTCCCTAAAATGGCATTGGATTCTAAGAAGTGCTGGATCTGGTTGTGGGTAGCTTTATCTAGGACATCTAGGATTGTGAGGAGGAATGGGACAGTGGTGATAGTGCAGTAGTTATTGAGGGAGGATGGGTCTAGGGAAGGTTTTTTGAGGAGGGGGCAGACGCATGCTTCTTTTAAGCTGGACGGGACAGAGCAGGTGGTAAATGAGGCGTTAATGAAGGCTGTGATGAGGAGCCAGAGTCTTTAATAATGTTGGGTGGACAGAAGTCTCCTTTACACGTGGAGGGTTTGAGATGTTGGAGGTGGTCTAGGACTTACTGTTCTGAAATGTCTCTTAAGGAGAAGAGGGGTAGGGGGCTTAAGAAAGGGGGCGCTAGGCACAGCAGGGTGCTCGGGTTTGAGTAGCGTTTTGTGTTGTCTGAATTTTATCTTGGAGGAGAGCGATATTGCTTGGAAAGGCTGCCTGTATGCTGGAACACCAGGCTTAATCTTTCATGATCTCATCAGGGCTGGTGGGTGTGGTGGTGAGGGCTTTGAAACTGCAAAACAATTCCTTAGATTTAGAGTTAGCGTTAGAGATACTTAGGTTGAAGGCGTTCGACTTTGAATTGAATATAGCTTTTTTATATAGGGTAGATCGCCTTTTGAATTCAACCTTAGTGGGGTCACTGGAGTTGGTCTGCCAGTTGGCTAGAGCTATCCGTTTTCTAGTGCGAAGGGCTAGCAAGTAATCCGTGAACCATGAGTTGGTATGCATGGATTTCTTTTCTTGCTTCAATCGGGGCTATGTCGTCAATGGCTTTGGGGAGGGTGAAAGAATAGATTTAATTGAGCGCATTGGGGTCATTGGCGAATGGAGGTTTAAGTTCTTGGACGTTCAGAAGGAAGAAGGTTGTCTTTAGTTAATTTTTTTGGATCTTCTAACCATAGCTGCGGGGGGGGGGTGCATAAGAGTACTTTAGCAGTAGGCTCGGTGGGGAAGGAGAATTGGATGCAGTTCTGGTCCGTCCATGGGTAAACTGAGTTGGAGATTACAGTGGATGAGCAATTGAGGTCTGCCACCCAATCCAGGGTGCAACCTTTGCAGTGGGTAGAGTGAGTAACTTTGTGAGAACCCAAGTTTTTTTAGTTCTTTAGCTAGGGCTGAGGCTGCTTTGTCCTTGGGGTCAATGATACCTAGATTGAGGTCACCAAGTAAGATGGTTTTCGCTGAGTTTTCTTAGATTACTTAGGACATGGAGGAGGTGCTCCTGAAAGTCGGGGGCTATTCCAGGGGGGCCTATAAACTATGTGGATATTTATAGTGCAGTTAGGGGACAGACACAGCTTGGTAAAGGGGAGGTCAGCGTTCCCTTCCCAGGTGCGATTACACATCCTTATAAAGGAGTTCATCCTTGGTTACGAGAGCTACACCTCCACCTTTGAGGATCTCTGTCCTGTCTGAGGATGGAGTAACCTTGTGGGAGAGCAAGATGGCTGGGTCGGATGCTTAATGGAGCTACATTTCCGTGATGGCGAGTAGGTCTAAATCGAGAATGGTAATGAGATCGTTAATCTTGAAGGCGGTGAGAGATCTGGCGTTGATAAGAGCACATTTGAGGGTGTGGGGAGGCTTGATCTTTTTCTTTTAGGGTGGGAAGTGTTTGGGGGGCTTGTGGAGTGCAGGATGGGGAGGCTAAGGAGGTGGTGGGGTGGATAAGATTGGTAGTATCAGGAGAGAGTGCAGGTGGGATGTGGGGGGAGGTGGGGACAGCGTGGTGGTGCGAATCTGCCATAAGTGGGTTCGACAGGGGTGTAAGGGGGGGGGGGGGGGGGGAGTATGAGGTGGGAGCCTAGTTTCCTAGTTTGAGATTTCTACTGGCCATGAAATTAGAGAGGGTATGGTGTACCAAAGGCACGGTGCATGCTTTGAGTCTTGAGGTGATTGGGAGACTGAAAGGACAGAGATGGTACATGTGGGCAGTGGGGTCTGACCTTGTGAGCTTGAGATGAGAGGGTGGTGAGGTGTATGTTGGACGTCAATGTGGTGGTTGGGTTCAAATGCAGGAGTGTGGCTAGTGTGCTAACGATCGCAGTGAAGGGGTATAGTGAGAGAATGGTGTGCGGAGAGTACTGGTGAGTACATGTGTGGTGGCCTGGGTATAGCAGTAGGATGCATTGGTAGGTAGGGGGCGTGCACAGCACTGGTTTGGGCAGAGTGGAATTTAAGGGCACAACAATGCTAGAGATAAAGTACGAGGGGTAGGGCGGCACAGAAGGCACAGCACAGATGGCAGAAAAAACTTTACTACAAGGCAGCAAAGTGATGCAGGACTAACTAGGTGTTAGGCAAAGCTTGTATGAAGTACCCTTTGGGTGCACTACACACAAATCTGACTACAGGTATAGGAAACCCAACCTTTGGAAAAAACTTGTACTACACAGATTTGGTAGCATGTTGAGCAGCCAGGTTAATCTCAAGAGGGGTCATGAGCTGTAGGGGAGTTACACAGCGATTGACAGTGACAAGTATTCAAATAAACACACACAAGGTTTCTTGAATAAACAATTATCAGTTCAAATAAGCCTTCAGAAGGGAGCAATATAAACAGTAAAACCAATGCACCTCAATACTATACACTCTTAGTTTCTAAACCAGTAAAGACCCTTTTGGGATGGCCCACAGGCACAACCTAGACCCTCAGGTGACTTAAATAGCTATAGTGCTGGGGGCATGAATATCTTACTGTTTGCATTTAGAATACTCTTAGCAGTTGACAAAAGAAAAAGGTTATTAGAACAAGAAACCACAAATATTCTTAAGCAGGCAAATACTTTTGGATTCCCCCAAGTAGAATCATTCAGTATAACAGTCTAAACCAGCACTTCTGGTAGGTAAGTGGAAAAAGATTTTGCACAATGTTTTAGAAGTCTTTGAAGAAAAGAAGAATCTAATGTAGGGCCACAAGCTGATTAGACGTGAGAGGTAGACGATGCAAGCAACTCTACAATGAGAGTTAAGTTCTCTCACACTTTACCTTTGTAATGAAGAAAAAGTGCAGCAGATGACTTCTTTTCCTGTGCGGCTCTGCAAATCTCACTGTTCCTGAGCCTCAGTCGTGGGGACAAGAGGGAGGACTTCTGGGGACTCCTGCTCTGCAATGGGACGGTCACCGCTTGCAACCGGCAACCTTTCCAACAAGTGGCACTACAATGTTTCAGCTCCTCGGGACTACCGCAAATAGCAACGCCGTGGCTGTCAAGATGGAATTTCCTTGCTTCTGGGGTTCCACACTGTTGAGATGGCTCAGGCTCGGTCAGTCCTGCTTCCGGGAGCCTGGGGGAGGGATCTTCCTGGAGCTCTTGGCCAACTTCCTGGATTTTCAGTTTCCAGCAGCAACTCTGAAAAGGATGTCCAGGTGGCATACTTTGGAGTTGATTGGTCCCACCAACTCAAAGGGAGAAGTCGTCCTTGCAGGGGGCTTCTCTGTCGATACAAATTTGGTGTTTCAGCACAGCAGCAGGGCTTCACTGGGAAAACCAACGGTCCAGGAGATGCAGCAGGCATCCTCTTCAAGTTTTTGGGTTCCTTCATCCAGTGATCAACTCTGCCTTCAAAGCCGAAAGCGTCACCTTTTATTCAGTTCTCTCCCATTCATTCCAGCCTAGCTGTCAGTCAGCCAGCAGGGTGGCTGTCCATGCCGGACAGTGAGCCGGTCAATCCGTATAGAGTGCGAGTGCATTTGGGTCTCCTAGGAAACTAAGCACGGAGTTTGGGGCACCACCCAGGAGCCAGAGGCGGGCTTCGCTCGTGAATCCCATCAAAGGTAATGCAAAAAATGGGAACAAACCAGGTTTGGTGCCCAGAGTAAATCTCAAGGAAGACCTTTCCACGAAGAAATGGTGAAAAAAGAAGACCGGGACATTGAGAAAAATGGCACCCTTGGGTGCTTTACTGCAGCTGCGAACGCAGCCTCCGGTAAATGCACAACACGGTAGTTAAAACAAAACCACTGCCACCAGCCATTCAGTGAGAAAAGGGTAACAAAAATGTTACATGAGAAGCTAGACAAAGAGGATACTATGTAACCCCTTCCAGCACCCTATTTTAAGTTAGTGTGTGCTGGGCCTAGAAAGTTAAAATTTAAGTAAAGTCAATTTCACTTTACTGCTCTGGGAAACAGTTTATCCCAGAGAAGGCATTTAAACCTTTGCGAAATCTGAAAGACTTCCCTGAGCCACTGCACTGAAGGTGCTGTGTGGCAATGTAAAAGATGATGCCTATGGAGTTTGTCAGACTCCACCACCAAAAGAAACAGTTCAAAATCACATTAAAAAACATGAGTGGGAAAGAGTCTCTCTCTCTCCAGGTTCAAAAAAATCAAGTCCTCAAAAAGTTGCTGGGGGTCTCTAAAGTGGAGGTATTTAGCACATTTCTGAGAATTCTCCCTAACACTAGGCACAGCACAGATATGGCAGAAAATACGGTTTAGTACAGGGCAGCAATGTGGTGCGGGGATAACTAGGCACAGAACAGATATGGCAGAAAATACTTCAGTGTCTAGAGAGTGGCGCCAAGGGGGTGAGTCAGAGTCCTACCTTTTATGAGCACTAAAGAGGGTATTGGCACGGCATCGCGCTCCTGAGTGTAAACAGGCGCAAACAGGGCCTTTTATCATGGACCTTCGAGAACAGGCCAGCTTCCGCCTAACGGTGGATGTGTGCTGGTAAAATGCTAATACGAACCGCGTTGCTTAGCAACACAATGCTCTGCTGCAGCGAAGTCAGCAGCATCTTATTGCAGAAGATGAGTGAATTCAGGGCTGCAGATTAATACTAGACATCTGTAGATCATAGGATCTTAATAGGAGTGGCACAAAGCACGGGCGTGCTCACCTCAGCTTGTAGTGACCCTGCTGCTCCTGCAGCATTGGATGGGGCACGGCAGACTGGAGTAGTCGTGGATGTGGGGGAAGAGTGAATGTTAGCCAATGCCACATGTTGCTAACTGTGAATATTAGCTTCCATCACATCCAGACAGGATTGCAAATGTTGTAGTGCGTCATATCCAGACAGGATTGTGAATGTCGGCCATTGCCACATGTAGCCCTAACTGACTGTTAGCTTACATCACATCTAGACAGGTTTGTGAATACATTTGATCTTGTGTCACATCTAGATAGGACTGTGAATGTTAGCCATTGCCTCATGTAGCTATATACTATGTATATTAGCTTGCATCACATCTGGACATAATTGTGAATATTAGACATTCTTCCATTTTAGTTTTATCTTATGAATATTAGCTTGCATCACATCTAGACAGGTTTGGGAATATTAGCCAGTGCCACATCTTCTTTCTACCTTTGATTGTTAGCTTGTGTCACATCTGGGCAGGACTGGGGATCTTAGCCAGGGCCTCTTATTGATTTTATCTATTGAATATTGGCTTGCCTCACATGTAGACAGGATCTGAAAGCTATCCAGGGCCCCACTTTAGACATAACTGAATACCATCCAGCATGTCTATGGTATAACCTGAAGACTATGGTACGTATACTTCACACCATATCAGTGGACACAGGCTACAGGCACCATTCACCGTAGAATGAGGCTATGGCTAAGCTTTCCGGGCTAGCAGCACACAGCTGCCCAGACTGAAACCCTGGACGTACCTCAACACCTGCCACAACCACACAGCAACTACCTACAAAAGAAATTTGATATAGCTGGTCACACATCGACTCTCCTAACAGCAGCAATCTATCGCAAACCCCCAATAGTGCCCACCCATGTGCCTGACCTCGCTTTGGGCAGCTTAGTAGAGCCTAGACAGCCACCCTGGTCCTAGAACGGCAAAATGCACACGCATCTAACCAAACCCTTTTAGAATTTTCCAAGTACACTGACTTCGGTCACAGAGGGCGTTCCAACCTAAAAAGCGTATTGAAGCCACACAAGTGCAGAAAGGGTGCTATATAAATAACCCAAATCAATACAATAGTGGTTATAATCTTTTGTACTCCATGTCTGGCAGTGCCTCACGATTGACAATGGTACGCCTGCTCTTTCTTGTGGCGACGAGAGAATCTGACTTCACATGGTGTCAAGAGCAGAGGGAGTCCGATGGTGTGGGCTTTAATATTCAATCCTTGCATTCACTACCCATATAAGAACTGGTGTAACTAATGATGGGAAAATAATTTAATTGACTGCAGTGTTGTGCAGTGACATTAACTGCTTAATTTTTATACTGTTTTTGGGCCTACAATAAAAGGAGTATTTTTGTACTTGCCCTTCTAAGTAGAATCATTGTGCATTTCACTATGTGGACTCATTGTCGACACCGGACCAGACTCAACTTTGAAACCTAGCGTTCACCTGTTAGGCAAAAATTGATGTAGTAACAATGTGGGAGACTACACAACACCTGTCCTCTTGGTAATAGGTAACCCACCTTTTGGTATAGGCCTGTACTACACAAGTTGTTAGTGTGACTGAGCAGCCAGGCTTATCTCAAGAGGGATTCATGAGAGCTGTAGCGATGAAATCCACAAATACAAGTAGCCAAGTAGCACTTACCCAAGGTGTGTAGTTAATTATTTAACCATACTTTTTAAATAAGGATTCTTTAAAAAGGGCAACGTATGTAACAAATAAACTTTAAAACACTTTTCCAAAATCAACACAAAGCTAGTAGATCCTCTTTAGAGATGCTTTTTACCCACTTCCTCCACCCAGAGGTGACTTCACTAACTAGGACAGTTATGGCATTTATATATCACTAGTACACTTTGTAGATTGAGGTTGGTAGAAAGGAAAGGTTAAGGGAAGGAAAAAGGTTAAACAGGTTCTCAGAGCATGTAAGCACGTAAATCTTCCTATGAAGTCTAGACAAAAACCTGTCCCAGCAAGAATAGGTAAAAACCAAGTTGTCACCTCTGAGGGACTGTAAATATCAAATGGACTAGAAAAGTCTGCAGTGAGCCAAGACAGCCAATGTCAATTGGAGCACAATCTATGAAGCTGAGGCACTTCTTAGATAGTAAAGTCTTGCACGAAGTTAAAGTTTCCTGAAGAAAAATCACTGTAGGGACACAAGCTGTTACACTTGTGAAGGGTAGAGCTGAAATCAACTCTAGCAACGTAGCTTCTGCAAGAGCAAAGCTAAGGACACAGAGGTAATTACCCCAAGTCGGAACAGTACCTTTGGTTAGAAGAGCGGTCCAGCTGGCTTCTGTCTGGTTGTAGTGCTGCAGATGCAGGGTTACTGGGCCTCAGTCATGGGGACAAGAGGGAGGCGGCCTGGAGGACTCCTGCGGCAGCAATTCAGAGGTCAGCAGTAGTGTGTGGTTTCAGCGCCCGGTAAATGGCACCATCGCGGATCTTCGTTGGGCTTCCTTCATTCCTTTAGTCCTGCACTCTAGTGAGGGGACTCGAGCTATGGTCGTCCTGCTTCTGGAGGGTCCCAGGGAGACTCCTGGGCTTCTTTCCGGATTGCAGACGTTGCACTCTACTACGGATTACTTGATCCCTGGCACTCAGTTCCAGCAGCAGTAAAGTAATACAGCCAGTCTGGGAAGGTGGTCCAGTGGAGTTCGTCTCAGGGTTAGTGGGTCCCACTAACCCAAGAGATGAGGTCGTCCTGTCCGGAGCTTCTCTTATCGATCAGAAAAAGAAGTTTCAGCACAGCAGCAGGGCTTGAATGGGCAATTCAAAAGTCCAGGAGGATGCAGCAATCTTAGTTCACGGTCTCTTAGTCAGATTGTTCTTACCAATGGTCGACTGTCTTCAGTCCCAAAAGCCTCACCTTTTAAGCAGGTTTCTCCCATTCAAGCACAGCTTACCTGTTACTCAAACAGCACAGTGGCTGCCCAATCAGGAATGGGTGCTTTCAGGCATTCCTAAAGACAAAGGACAGGGGAGTTTCGGGAACCTCCATCACTTCCTGGAACACTGGAGCCAGGGGCGGGTTTCAGTACTGAAGCCCGCCAAAGGCAAAACGAACAAAGGGCTCAAACGTGGCTTGGCGCTCAGAGTAAAACCCAAGAACGACCTTGCAACCAGAAAATGACAAAAAAAAAAGAAGACCGGGCCATTTTGACAAAATGGTCACTCATGGGTACTATACTGCAGCTGAGGATTCAGCCTGCGATAGAAAAGCACAATGGTAGGAAAATTAAACCACTGCCACCAGCGATTTAAAGTGTGTAACAAAACAAATTTTACATTAGTAGGTAGGAAAAGGGGAACTAAGTAACTCCCCAGAACTCCACAAAAGACAGTGTCCCGGAACCACAAAGAAAAGTTAAGTCAATTTCACTTTACTATTCTTTGGAAGAGTAGTAAAACAAACAAAAAAAATGTATTTAAAACCTTAAGAGAAATCTAAAGGATTTCTCTGACACTGCACTGAAGGTGCTGTGTGTCACCATACAAAAAGTAGATGTCTCTGGAGTTTGTCAGACTCCAAAAACAAAGGAAAAACAATCCAAATCAGGTCGAAACACCTGAGAGTGAGAAAAATGGCTCACTCACTCCAGAGTTAAAATTAAAAAAAAATAAAGTCCAGCAAAAGACCTGGGGGTATCTAAGGTTGAAGGGAATTACCACAGAAATGAGAATTCTCCCCAACATGATCACTCTTTTACCTTTATTGGGTTTGGCTGATCTCCCAGAGTCCCCTGTTCACTACAACTAGTGCAGCCTGACACCTGTCGACTAGGCTAGATTTTAAAAATCCATCTAAACAGTGCGTAGCATGGCACAGACTGGTCGAACGTACATGCCTATGGGCCCTTTGAAGGTGCCATTCGAAAAAACGTTAACGGGAGCAAAAGTCGATGGAGCTTTTGACAGTCTAAAGGACATCACTCGTGGCTTTCAGCACTAGACATGTTCTTGGTAGAGTTCCGCTCAGCTTTAATTTGCACAGTGTACTCCGACCCTTCAAATTTCGACTCCTGTGGCCCTGCAGAAGTAGCTTGTGAGGATCTGTTAGCAACATTTTACTGTTGCGATCCTTGCAGCACTTAAAGAGCACAGACTTCAGGATCAACATTGCGTCATATTCTTAGGAGTTTCAGAAAAAAATAAATAGTTGTGTAGAGGTGTTCCAATTCATGCGTGCTGAGCATGCAGAAAAAAGGAACAGATCACAGGGCGTTGTGCCGGCTATTTATATCGGCGTTGCATCTAGTCCCAGTGCAGTCTAGAGCTCTCAACATCGAAGCAGTACAGCCCTGCTACATGTCCATAGGTGCGTTTTTCAGGATGCATTTTCCAGGGTCTTGACTATCCCAGAGAAGAACAAAGCAGACTCCTAATAAGCATCTTAATAGGCCATCTACGTTCAAGCCAGGAGTGAAAAAAATGAAAGCTGTGACGACTCCTGGAAGAAGCGAGAAGCTGAACAGACTGCTCCCATCTGCAGTGGGCACAAAAGGTAGTGGCATGGCAACAAACTGTCGCTGGGATAAAGGCATGGCGGGTGGCAAACAGAAGATGTGGCACTCAGCACCCCTCTAGTCTGCTGCAGCAGACCACAGCCAAGCGGGAGATCCTGGCAGCAAACTGGGGCATGCAGTGGTTAAACAGAAGGAAATGGTGCCAAAATAAAACGCTCGAACCAGGAGATGTGGGGAGTCACCTGGAGTTAAAAATATCCAGACTTGACTGCTAGGAGCAACAACAAAAACCAATAGGGATATGCACAAACCACTGCAGCCAACTAGGATGGCCAGGTAACTGCAAAATCTGTGGGAATTGCAGCAACAAAATATACTTCCAAGATACAGGAACTAGCAAGCACATGTTAGGGGCAGGGCACACCCTAAATATCCATGTGAACGAGCTAAGCTCCAAGCGAGACAGCCAATCAAAAGAAGGGGCTAGAGGGTAGAGCAGATAACCAACCATACTGGTCACTGGGCCAAAATCATAATCACAGGAAGTGAGAGGCTTAGTCCAGGACATGTACTAGTCTAAACCAATTCGGACCAATATGAAGGCTCCCATGATGGGCTCACAAAGAGCCAACCTGGTCAGAACTGACCCATCAAGCCCACCTTGTGGTCAGCTAGACTATGGGAAGACCTAGAAAACAAAGGCATGGAACAGGATTTGCTTAAAAAAAAAAAAAAAAGTATTCTTCCGCCCACCCCCGAATGGCAACCAAAAAGATACATTTGTCTAAAAAAATGTGGTAAAAAAAGAACACTTAGTAAAAACCAACATCAAAGCACAGCTAGTGCCAACCTACTACCCAAAAACAGTTTATAGCTAACAGTCACTTTAGGGCATAAATGGGGGCCTGATCCCATACCACGCGCCTGACAAAGTATAAAGGGATGTAAAGGCAGGTGAGCTTCAGGAGAAGTCCCACTGGCCACCAAAAAGATCAAGGAACCAAAAGAGGCAAAAAAAAGGAAACAGTTGAGTGTTAGGGAGAATTTATTTCTGTGCCAATTCCCTTCAACCTTAGAGACGCCCAGCTCTTTTGCTGGACTTAGGGCTTGTGATAGTTTCCCTCCTGAATAAGTGAGATATTTTTCTCACTCCATGTATTTTTCCTGACTGGGATTTTTGTGTTCTACTGTTTTATGGAGTCTGAAAAACTCCATAGGCATCTGCTTTTTGTATAGCAACACAGGATTTGGAGTAGTCAAATTGAGAGACTACACAACACTTATTTGCTTGGTATTAGATGACCCACCTTTGGTATTGGTCTGCACTACACAAGCTGGTAGTGTGACTGAGCAGCAAGGCCCATCTCAAGAGGGGTTAATGTGAGGTCTACAGCTGTACAAATGAAATCCGTAACCACAAGTATCCAAGTTACACTCAGGGTTTCCGTTCTAGTTATTTATTTATCAATATTTAAATAAGCGTTCTTTAAAAAAGGCACAAATACTACACTCTGACCGGACTTCAAATCACACGGACAGTAATGGCATTTATATATCAAACTGGTTCTACTTTGCAGATTGAGGTTGCAGAAAGGAAAGGTTTAAGGAAGGAAAAGGATAAACCGGTTCTCAGCAAATGTGAGGACAACTAAATCTTAGAATTAAATCTATACAAGCCTTTCCCAGCATTAACAGTCTAAAACAAGTCACCACCTATGAAGGACAAACAAGTTCAAACTCAATGGGCTAGAAGAGTCTTCAGGGAGCCAGGACAGCAAAGTCTATTTGAAACTGTCTATGGAGCTGAGGCACTTCTTAGAATCAAAGTCTTGCACAAAGTTAGAGCTTGTTAGAAAATCACTTGTAGATTCACAAGCTGTTAAGCCTGTGGAAACAAAGTCGGAATCAACTCTAAAAGTAAGCCACTGCAATTCCAAACTGTGAAAAGCAAAGCTCAAAGACAATGATGCAAGTACACCAAGACTAAACAGTACCTCTGGTTTGAAGAGTGGTCCAGCTGGATTTTGTCTTGCTACAGCGGTTTAGTCCACGTGCTCCCGAGCCTCAGTCGTGGGAACAAGAGGGAGAATGTTTGGAGGGCTCCTTCGGCAGTATTCGGGAGGTTGTCAGCAGTTACGGGCTCTTTCGGTTCAGTGGCACTTTGCGGTTTCAGCGCTTAGTAAACAGCACCTTTGGGGATCTCCGATACCGGTTGGGCTTCCTTCACTCCCTGGGTCCTGCTTCTAGAGGGTCCTTAGGAGACTGAGCTTCTGGTAGGATTTCAGACGTGTCGCTGACTATGGATTACTCAACCCCTGGCACTCAGTTCTTGCAGCAGTTAATAAGTACAGCCAGTCGGGGACGATGGTCCAGCCGAGTTAGTCTCTGGGTTAGTTGGTCCCACCAACCCAAGGGGAGAAGTCTACCCTTCCGGAGCTTCTCTGGCAAATTGAAAAAAAAGGGTTTCAACACAGCAGCAGGACTTCACTGGGAAATTCAAAGGTCCAGCAGGATGCAGCCAGCTTAGTTCAGTTTCTTAGTTTGATGTTTCTCCCAGTGGACGACTCTCCCTCTAGTCCCAAAACCCTCGCCTTTTAAGCCAGTTTCTCCCATTCATGCACAGCCCAGTCTGTCAATCACAGCAGGGTGGCTGTCCTGAAAGGACGGACAGCCAGCCAATCAGGACTGTCTTTAGGAATGCCTGAATGCAAAGGACATGCGAGTTTCGGGACACTACCTCACATCCAGTCCTTCCAGACACTAGTAGTAGACTTCAGGGCGGAAGCCTGACAAAAGCAAGACAAAGGGCAAAAACCTGCCTCAACGCACAGAGTAAAACCCAAGAAAGACCTCACAAACATGAAATGGAGAAAAAAAACTACAAGGGCCATTTTGAAAAAAAATGGTCACCCATGGGTGCTGTACTGCAGTTGAGGGTTCAGTCAGCGGTAGAAAAGCACAATAATAGGAAAATTAAACCACTGGCAGCAGCCATTTAAAGTCGGGAGGGCAACATAAAAAAAAAAATCATATGTTGAAAAAGGAGCTATTAAGTAAACCCCCAGCACTCCACATACCATGGGGTGTGCTGGGTCTACAGAGAGAAAGTTAAGTAAAGTCAATTTCACTTTACTATTCTTGCGAAAAGTAGTTCACACAAGAAAAGGTATTTAAACATTATGAGAAACCTAAAGGATTTCTCTGAAACTGCACTGTAGGTACTGTGCGTCACCATTCAAAATGTACATGCCTATGGAGTTTGTCAGACTCCAGAAACAGTGCAAACCATCCAAATCAAGTCAAAACATGAGTGAGAAAAGTCTCACTGCAGAGTTTAAACTAAAAAGACCTTCAGTCCAACAAAAGAGCCGAGTGTCACCAAGGTTGAAGGGAATTAGCACAGAAATGAGAATTCACCCCAACAGTACCTTAGGTGCAGTGCCACTAATGAGTCCCTTGGCCTTCTACTAATGTTTAATTACATTTTCTTTGGTGATCTACCGTTCCCACGAATAGTATGATGATCCCGGTCTTTGTGGGACCAACCCACACCACCCTATGTGGAGTGCTGGTGGGTGGGGAACGAGTGGGGGTGGGGGGTGGGTTGGGGAGGAGCGTTCCCTCTCCCACTTCTCATGTAACATTTTTTGTTACATTAACTTACTTTAAATGGCTGGTGGCAGTGGTTCATTTTACTACCAGTATGCATTTCTACTGCATGCTAAACCCAGCGGAACAGTAGCACCCACAGGTGAATAGGTTTCCCAAAATAGCCCCAGTCTCCTTTTTTCACCATTTTCTGTTCATTCCTTTTTTGGCTTTTACTCTGCAAGTTTAAACTGGTTTGAGCCCTTTGTACATTTTGCCTTTGGCGAGCTTCAGCCCTGAAGCCCGCCCAGGCTCCAGTGTGCCTGGAAAGGCAAGAAGTGAGGGAGGATCCCGAAACTTCTGTCCTTTGTCTCTAGGACTAAAACCAGTCCTGAATGGCCGGCTGGCAGTCCTGAAAGGACAGCCACCCTGCTGTGTGATTTATTTATTTTAATTTTTGTAATGCGCCAAAATGCCCGTGGGCCTCAGGGAGCACATAGAACAAGAACAAGACGAGGACAAACAAGAAAAGAGGAAGGAGAAATGGGTCAGGAAATTATTCCAAGTTGAATAAGTGAGTCTTGACGGCACGTTTGAACGCAGTATAGCTCTGGATCTGCCGTATACCTGCTGGAAGAGTGTTCCACAAAAGGGGACCCTGAGCATCCAGTGTAGTGCCTCCAAATTTGGCTGTCCTGAATTTGGAATAATTGAGAGTGACCGCCGAAGAAGAGCGAGGGTTCCTCACGTTGGGTTTGATGCCTATACGGGATGACAGATAGGTTGGGCTGCTAAGACTGAGGCATTTATGGGTCGTAGTAAGCATCTTATGCGTTATGCGGTGTTAAACGGGTAGCCAGTGGAGTCTTTTCCTAAAAGTAGCGATGTGTGTGCGACGTGACGGATTGAAAATGTTACGCATGGTATTGTTCTGTGCCACTTGTAAGGATTGAATATTAGAGGCCGTGGTGCCCGCCAGGAGGCTGTTACCATAGTCCAATCTTGAATTTATCAATGCAGTGGACAATAGAGCACAGTTCTCTTCAGATATGAATGGTCGATTATATCTGATTCTCTTGTTTATAACACCACAACTAGATTTTATGCTAGAAATATGGGATTTCATGGAGAGTTCCTCATCAAGAACTATTCCCAAGGTCTTAACTTTCTTTTGAACTGTGATAGTGTTGTTGGCAATATGAAAAAAGGCGTAGTTAGGATCCAGTTTTGCCCGGGTGTTTTTAGATGTCACAATAAGGAGTTTGGTCTTTTTATCATTAAGGGCCAGAGAATTACAAGCCATCCAATCTTGTATGGCTTTATATATTCGGTTAATGGTCTCAATCACTACTGTATGAGCCACTCAACTGAATAACAACCTGAGTGTCATCAGCGTAATTTGTATATTGCACTCCCAGTTTGTTCAAAAGATCGAGAAGGGGCCGGATGTAAAGGTTGAAGAGCAGCGGCGACAGAAGCCCTGAGGGACACCGCATGTCTGAGAGATAGGGGAAGATTGTTTATCACCCACGCAAACCCTTACCATTCTGGGACCCAAAAAGGAAGCAATCCATTTGGATGCGATTGCAGAGCAATTGGCGACCTCTCCGAGCCTTGACACTAGTAAGCTGTGATCAACTAGGTCAAAGGCCACGGAGAGGTCCAATAGCATGAGTAGAGCAGCTTGGTTTTTGTCAGCTATGCTAGCCAGTGTAGATATGAGATCAAGCATAGCTGTCTCAGTTCCATGACGAGCCCTATATCCGGACTGACGGGTGCCAAAGAGATCGTATTTTTCAACATGGGCCTGTAGCTGTAAGTAGGCCAGTTTATCAAGTATCTTGAGAACATAGGACACGTTAGTTATGGGTCTGTAATTGTCATTATTGGCTGGGGGTCAAGGCCTTTTTTCAGTAGAGGAGTGATCCATGCCGATTTAAGCAGGTCCGGCACCAGACCCTCAAAGGAGAGGTTAACCAGTTTGGTAATCCATGGGACCAGGGTCTCTAAAAACTCCTCAAGAATACTGATGGGGCAGTCATCTGCTGGACAAGATGTGGCTTTGAGATCCTGAATGATTTTGAATCCTTTCTCTTCAGTATAGTGCGTGAAAAAGAATGGAGGGATAGTATTTTCACAGGTGTTGGGTGAAGTGGTATCAGTAGTGGATTGTGTAATGGCTTTACTGATTTTTGTCAGTATGAGAATCAATCTTAAGTAGAAAGGCATCATGAATGCCCTGACACCACTTATCATCCTTGATAATATTGTTCGTGAGAGGAGGCTGATTTTGAAATTCCGCTAAGATTTTAAATAGCTCCCCATAAACTTGACAGCATAAACTGTGAATGAATGGGAAATCGCATAAAAAGCAAGATTTTTGTGTCTAGGAGAGAAACATCAAAAGTGACGAGATGTCAGCAGCAGCCTCATGGACTACGAAGTGCCCAGTGAAGTCCTGCAGCTGTGCTGACCCAGTTTTCATATCGACTGGGAAGGCCCATTCAGGACGACTTCCTCGCTTGGTCTGGTGGGACCAACTAGCCTCAAGCCAAGCTTCCAATTGGTGCAACCCCAGACTTGTTCTGCATAACCGGAGCTGCAGAAGTCCAATTCCCAGGGTCCGGTGACCATTGACTAGTGCATCGTCTTGCAAAGTTTGAATCTGTCCAAGTCTCCGCGTCCATCCAGAGGAATCTGGTAATCTTGATGCAGAGTCCCATCACCAGAGTCCAGAACCAAGGGAGCAAGTTTCTTCCAACCAGAGTTTGTTCTGCATTGCCACTGAGGAACAGGCACCAAAACACTGAAGTGAAAAAGAAAGAAAAGGAAATCCATTGCTGGGGAGTGCCCCTCCCGAGTACTGACGCAGGAGCCCTTCCAGACGTCCTCCCTTTCCGTCACCAAGGTCCAAGAAAAAGGGTCTGCCAAGCTGCAGTAAGGAGGAATCCAGCTGAAACAATTACTGTGGGTCTTCGGGTTTTCACCTTTCAGCCATATGTGCTTCCTATCTTGCAAATTACTTTTTGGAGTCAATCTCAACTCACCTGCACTGGCCTAACAGCTTGTGCCCTCTACAAATGAGCTCACTTGAGTTGTTGTGATTTCTTCTGAACTTACTAACTTTCTCAAGACTTTATCTAAGTAGAAGTGCATCAGAACTATTGTCTTTGTCCACTGACTTTGGCTGTCCTGGCTCCCTAAAGGCACTCCTCTTATCCTGCTGGCTTAGACAGTACTCGTTACTTGTTCTTGGAAGACAGCTTTCCTTGTGGCCATCACCTCTGCCAGGAGAGTTGGTGAGATCCAGGCCCCATCTTGTAAGCAGCCCCATTTGAATTTCTACAAGACAAGGGTGGTGCTGCGGACCCACCCCTCCTTCATGCCCAAGGTTCTGTCGGAATTTCATCTCAACGAACCCTTGGTGTAGCCTGTTTTTTCCGACTCCTTCAACGCAGGCTGAAAGGACTGCACTAGCTGGATGTGGCTCGAGCACTCCAGCTTTATGTGGCCCCCATAAAGAGTTTCCGGAAGACTTACTCTTTTTGGGAACTTTGATCCTGTGAACCATAGGGAAGGCCTTGTCCAAGGCTTCCATCGCGCAGTGGCTCTCTGGCTGCATCACTCATTGTCACCGGTTGGCATACCGGCTGCTGCCTGGCTGTCCAAGAGCCCATTCTACCAGAACGATCACTGCTATGACAGCATTCCAGTCTGGTGTGCCCCTGCTGGACATCTGCAGGGCTGCTACGTGGAGGTCTACACACACCTTCACGAAATTCTACTGCATCGACGGGGATTCCATAGCAGAGTCTAGGCACGTCCAAGCAGTGCTACACATACTGGTTGCTTGAAGGTGAGCATGGTGAGGAGATAAGAGTAATTGCTTCTGTTGAGCCTCGCCACCTCCGGTGGGTGTGCATGTGTGTACTGCTATGTATTCTTTATTCATGAGCATGTGAATCCATGCCAGACCACATGCTGGAGAAGTAACAAGTTACTTACCTGTAACTGTTCGCCAGCATGGGTCTGGCATGGATTCACATGCGAACCCTCACTCAGGCCCCTCTGCAGCTCTTTTTGGTCATATTGCCACTTTACGTGCTACCAAATCTGAAGATGGCTGCCAGGCGAGGGGCTTAGGGAGAGGGCAGTCATTGGCTGGAGGCAGTATGATCCAGAGCTCAGTGATTGGTTTATAGGAGAAAGAAAGTTTGTAAACGAAAGTGAAACTTTTTTTTTTACCGAGTATTCCCGGCCTGGCTGGGAATATTTATTAGCATGTGAATCCACGCCAGACCCCATGGTGGAGATAAATACACGTTTATATATAACTTAAAGTGTTACTTGACTATGTGTACTTTCTGTTTTCAATTGTACATCGCTACAGCTCACATTACCTCTCTTAAGATTAGCCTGGCTGCTCAGTCACACTAACAACTTGTGTCGGACAGGCCCATACTAAAAGGAGGCTTACCTAATACCAAGATGACAAGTCTAGTGTAGTCCTCACCAATTGGACTGCACTCATTCTTACCCAACACGAGGGGTCTCAAAATGGGGCCTTGGAACCAAAATAGGAATTCTGGGGCAACAGACTCAAATGCTAAATAAAGAAATATTAAGCAGAAAAAGCCAGCAAAATACTGGCAGGGGAAGGGGGTTCTCAAGGTGAGTCAAAGAAAAAAAGGAATTATTCATAACATGGAAGAAACAGAAACAGTTGAACCTTAATTCTAAAGATCCTGCAAGTGCCTGGGAAATCTGCCACAGATTTTTGGTGTCACCATCTTCCAGGACTCAAATAGCCAACTAGGATATTGCCCAAGGAAAACAAGGGCATCTACTCTGCAAGGCTTACAGTATCAAGAACAATACACTTCTACCCTTAGAGGGGCTTTGGATGAGGACTCGCAGCGTTCGATATTGAGGGAAGCTGGCAGCTATTTAGCTCCTGTGTACATACTAAAAGAGCCTGGTCAACTTCACACCAACTGCTACCATGAGCTACTTTTGACTCCCCAGGCCAACTGATGCTGAACAAACACCTATGTGAATTTAGCTAACAGCATTTAGGACTATAAACAAACATTAGGACACATCTATATGACATTTAGGCAATATGGGGTAATACACAAAATGTTATGTTTGCATCTTCAATGGGAGTTCGATTTGCGGAAACCCTACGTACTAGCTCCTCATGCCCCAGTGTTAGCTCCTGGTTACATGTTAATGCTGAATGCTCAGGAGCTGCTTTTAACTCCCGTTTATCCAATCTTAATTTCAATCCCCGACTAAGCGAACGTAGTAGCCTCTCACCAGAGCCACAGTTCTGGACTTTCAACTCAACCCCATCCATCTGCCAGCACAGTGGGTATTTGGTAGAGAACAAATAACTGCAATGTATCCCACGAACAGGTGATTTTGTGGGCTTCAGCTCCTCTTCCAGCAGCGATTCCCCAACCAGCAACTAATCCAGATGCCATAAAAACTCTGGGACCTACAGAAACCAGAATTGGATAGCTTCACTAGAGGACTCCAGAGCCCTAATCAATGGGTACCTCAGCATTTGACAAGTTCTCCAGAGGGACCTAAAGAAATCCAACCATAACTTGCTGATCACAGTTGGATCAAGAGCAACACATTGTCACAAAAGGACTGAACACCCCAACTGTGAAGGCCCAGAGATTTGTAGCCCAGGAAGCTCACTGCAAACGCATTGTTTCAACAGCTCAGGATAACATTAACCACCTACTCAGCCAATATCCCACTACCCAAGCAATGATCCCGACTAATAGCTCTGCACCATGGTGTATCACGATGGCTCCCATGCCAAGGATTATCACAGCATACAGACTACACCAAAGCCGTGTAAGTATTCGACTCAATGGCCTCAACCTGCCTTTCCACCAGAATACTTTGCACTTCCTACTGATGTCCATTCATAGTAATCACTACACAAGCCTGGTAGAATCTACAAGGCTTTACATGCCCAATTGCAGAAATAACACTGAAATGTAAATCCAATGAGAATGTGAACTACATTTTATATTCAAATGACTGGATACAATGTTCCCATTGATGACGGTTTCTTTGCAATGCAGTGTGTGGATTAATTTGGCAGTAGAAAAATAATCCCAGCATGGAATCGGTAAGTAGCATTGATGGGGTTCGGGTTGACGGAAGGCATCAATTCAAACAGTGAAAAGGGTACCACCAACAATTTTCTATGAGAAAATAAAGCTCTATAATCCAAACAAGATTACCGGGTTATGGAAAAAATGTGAATCTATAGACTATGTACCCAGCACACATTGTAGGCATAAGATTCCTGAGAACTTAAGTAATCAAAAAAATAAAAGTATGAACACTACACTAGAAATAAAACATTTACAAATCTAATGAATGCTAAATTTAAGAAGCAGATGATTTCCTCCTAGCACAGATTTCCAGTCAAGAGACTTACTAGAGCGTGCACGTTTTCTTGATCAGACCTACGCTAGAGCAGAAATCCTAACCATGTCCGACTACAGATAATCGCACAGAAATTAAGTTCTTACCCAGCACATGCCTGCAAGCAGGCCAACATAGTTGCAAGTGTTTCAGGAGGCAGCTGAGCACTTTTAGGCTGGTCTTTCTCAGAGGTAAGGCCACCCAGAATGGAAGGGCATCGTCTCTTTAAAAAAGTCATGCAGGCCTGGATGAAAGGCTCCTGGAGGAGAGAAGCATAAATTCTACTAAATTTATTTTCGAAAATCATCCTATAATTTGATCTAAACACACCTAGCTGACTTGCATTCACTAATGGAGTTGGACTATTTGCTACGGATACTTTTGTCACTTTTCAGCTACACCAGTTTTACGCCAACATTTCTACAACTTTAAGATCTACTTAAGTCACTTTAGCAAAAAAAATAAAAAAATCACCAAAAATTAAATGCAGAAATGAAAAGAAAATAGTCCTGCTTTACCCCATGCTCCCGAATTTTATCTGTGAGCCATTTGTCAAGTTTGAGGTATTCCCGTCGAGAGGCAAGTGCAGCAAGGTCAATAACAAAGGCAAACGGAGTACCATTTAGCAGCATTGACAAGGCCTAAAGAAAGAGAATTAAGAGACCACTAGTCAAATCATCAAATGTTACCCCCTTTCCCTCTGCCTGACAAGCTGTCACATAAATCCTCCCCACCCCACACCCCCATTCTTCCCAGAAGCAAACCCTACTGCAACATACATCGCAGGTAGTCTTAAGCATACCCCACTGAAACAGTAAGGTACAGTTGGCAGGCTTTTTGAATTTTAGCCAAATCCCACTTCAACCGTGAAGGCTGATACATTTGTAAAGTATGAAGAGAAGACTTCAACTAAGTGACCTTCTGCTTAGAAAAAACAGTGAGGGAAAAATTGCCACACCCAGATATGGTGTGGCCATTTACCGATGGGAAATAGGACATTGTCTGACAACAAATCTTTTTTGCCAAGACACCAAGCAGCAACTGTTTGGCACACTTAAGGCACTTTGGCATTTTTACCCTTTTAGACAGTGAACTTTATCTAACAACCCCCATTATAACACTTATATAAAACAAAGATCCATCCAATATCTAGAAACAGTGATCTAGTACTGCGGCTATTTCCTGCCATGATGTCAAGTTCAACAAAAAGGGGCGCTTAAACCATGATGCAACTTGACAGGTTGAATCAAAGGCCGACAGAACTTGTCTCTTACCTTTAAGTCCTGTGCAACATCTAGAATACGGGAGAGCTTTGCTTGATCATACTGTTCGCCTCGCATGTACCACTCTGCCATGGCATGCATGATCAACTGGCGGATTGATGGAGACTGGCCCTAAAAGAAAACCAATTATAAATGGTGGGTTATCACAATGCCAATTTACCAGGTTAAACAGTGGCATTAATGAGCTACAACACTTGCTCTCAACCAGCTACTGAATGAAAAAGGTTTCATAACTATGAAATTAGTTTGGAAACAATACAGCTTACAAACATTGGCACATTGGGCCTTATCTTACAATTTAATGTTTGTCTGGCATTGCAATGTTCGCTCAGAAATGGAGTCCACAGTGGCCATGTCTGAGGTACCACAGTATAGAGGGGTCATAAGGAGCCAAATCCATTTCAGACAGTGCTTCATGCCTCTTCATGCATGGTGCATAATTTGAAATCTCTTCAACCTCAAATGAAGGTATGATGGTCACATGCGACTATATGACAGGACAGGAAAGGTACTCTGATGCACAAGGTTTTATCTGGGCATTTCTCCTTTTGAAGCACAGATTGGTTAACAAGCTTTGCAGTGACCAGGTAAATTCAACAGATCTCTGGAAAGTGGTAATAAGTTACTTACCCATGGTAACGTTCTTTTGACGGGATGTTCCTCCCACATATTCCTCATATTTTGACAGAAGTTGTCCAGCTTCAGAATTCATTTTCCGGCAGAGGGCGCTGTGCATCGATGACTATGTCCCCTCGAAGGCATCCACTGAGAATGTTGTCATTGAGGGCAAATATAGCATGTGCATTTTTTCAGTTCTGTCCCCCCCCCCCCCCTTTTACGGCAGAAATGCCCATAAAAAAGTACAGGAATGACTGTACCCCACCTTGAAGGATCGGAAGCTGTAATAGCATGGTAAATTCTACTGTGGGGTAGGCTGGGAGAGCAATGAGAAATACGTGTGAGGAACAGCCAGTCGTAAGAACGTTACCCCGGGTAGGTAACTTGTTCTGGGAATGGATTGTGTCCTCCCATGTATTCTTCATCTTTGATAGACTCCCAAAGCATTATTTGATTTGAAGGAGGTAGTGGAATTTTACTTCACATGTTTATGAACCGAGTGCAGGACTGCTTTACCAAAGCTACCCTACCATCCTGACCGAGGGAAGATTCCAGGCAGTAATGCTGTGTGAAAGTGTGGATAGTAGACCACATTGCCGCTTCACAATTTCTTTTTTATTGGTACACCCCTTTGCAGGGCTGCAGAGGTAGCAATGCCCCAGGTGGAATTGGCCCTTAAACATTGCCAACCTGTAACATTCTGAAATGACCAGAATTATCCATCTAGATAAGGTCTGTTTAGAGACAGCCTGAACCAGTTTATGACCTGTATATCAAAAAGAAAAGTTGACTATGCAGTTTTGACATTCTAGAAATAAGGCTTAAACCGCTACAAGGTTCCAACCTATGGAGTCTTTCCTCCTCCTTACCAGGATGAGGTAGGTGGGGAACAGTACCAAGGCAGAACAATCTTCTATCCTATGTGGACATGAGAAATGATTTTGGGAAAAAATGAAGGTTTGACCCTTAAAACAACCCTATCCTTGTGGAAGAGTAAAGGGTGGCTTGGACGAAGGTGCCTGCAACTCGCTCACTCTACAGGCTGATGTTAGAGCTACCAACAGAATTGTTTAAAAGGTTAACCTTAAAGGACAAGAGTGAATAGGTTTAAAAAAGTGTATACATTAGACATTTTAGAACCAGATTAAGGTCCCAAACTGGACCCTGGAAAGGAGATGGAGGGAAAACATTGGCGAGTCCCTTTAGAAATGGTGTCACCAGTGGAATTTTGAAATAGGAACATTCCTCTGACGAGCGTGTGAAGAAAGACGGACAGCACCACCAAATAGCCTTCAATAGTACGAATCTGGTGCCCCAGATTAGCCAAAGCAAGCACAAAGGATAAAAAAAATAATCTGGCTTTTTAAACATAAAAGGATCTACATTGCTTTCTCTGTAACAGTTGCAGAATGTATTTCAACGGCACCGGTACACTGTTGCTGGCCGAAATCAAAATCTCCACTACATCATCTGGGAGGTCCCAATCCTTGTACTTCAAACTTTCAGAAACAAAACGTGAAGGTTGAGTGTCTTGACCTCTGGATGGAGAACCCAGCACTCCTCTCGCGACAGAAGGCCCTCTCTATGTGGGGTACAGATTGACATGTCTAGAAGGTTCGTGTGCCATGTCCTCCTGGCCCAATCCGAGGCAATTAGGATCATGTGTTTCCTGAACTTTCTCAACCTCCTGATCACTTGAAGAATGACAGGGACTGAAGGAAACTACTACAGGAGTGGAAATTCCCAGTCCGACACAAACACGTCCCCTACAGCTCCTCTTGGGGGAAATTCCCTTGAGTATTACTGATCACACTTCCAGTTGGCAACGGACGCAAACAGATCCGCTAGTTGTGTTCCCCAAAGGGTGAAGATCTCTTGAGGGACTTCCTGAGCTAGTTCCCACTTGTGGGAGACTGCTCTGCCTGCTCAGAGCATCCGCCACAGTGTTCTCTCTGGCTAGGTGAGCTGCCGACAGAGACATTCCTTCTTGAATTGCCCAGAATCAGAGCTGCATTGCCTCTCTGCTCAGTGGTAGTGACCCTACACCACCTCTTGTGTGTATGTCCCCCTCATCAGGACATCCTTTCCCCACACAGGGCAGGAAGGCCTTCAGCGCTAGTCCGATTGCCCTGAGCTCCAAAAGATTGATATGTACCATAAGTACAGTTTACTGGTGCGGCGTGCTGGGTGCGTCAGGATATAGGGGATTCGTTCTTTGCTTCAGCTGGTGTTTGGAATACTGCATTGCTGTTCGGGTGTGCGGCCGCCGGGAGGACGTCTTTCTTAGTTGCACCTACTTGCCTGGACACTTGAAACTGAAGAAGGTGATTGTCTATAATGCATGTGCACTTTGTGCACACTATACCCATACACATTGTGCTTATGGTGTGCTTACTGACAATTTGACCCATGTCTCATTGCTGAATTATATCTTTTTATAATTTATTCAAAGGTCCTGACAACGCACGTAGACTCCGCCCCCAGGCGGCAACGCCCCCTTCTTACAGGATAATTACCCAGGGACCAGCGCACATGCGCGCACCCATAAGTACCTTAAGTACTGTTTACTGTTCACAGTACGCGTCGCAGGAGTCCGCTCTGAAATGTCATTTTTGGTCTATCAGGTGATAAAGTATTTATTTAGTGTGATTTATTTGTGCCTAAAACGAGAAATTGTCTTAACACTAATGCTAGAGGGGGCTCGTGCAAGTACGAGACTCAGAATGGTTAAGAAGGTGTAAAGGGATACTTGGGCTGTGTGGTCACTGCAAGTAGTCTAGCCCAGTGACCCTGAAAACACTGAT
The DNA here is from genome assembly GCF_040938575.1 of Ambystoma mexicanum. Classification (NCBI taxonomy): domain Eukaryota; kingdom Metazoa; phylum Chordata; class Amphibia; order Caudata; family Ambystomatidae; genus Ambystoma; species Ambystoma mexicanum. Next base: position 992,898,298 of record NC_090921.1, read on the forward strand.
TGGAGTCTAAACAGGTTACTATATTTGCATGCTGTAATAACGGGCTATCACTTGTGTTCATAAATAACTTTAAGCCGGACGAGCCATATGTTGCTTGTTTCTGGACAGTGGAAACAAGAAGTAGTTTTCTTAGAGCAATGGACAGGGTTTCCGAGGGCCATTTAGTGGAACATGTCTACTTGCATTGTAACACTCAAGCCCATCTCTACATACTTGGGTACCTATATCTCTTCTGAGTATCAAGGACTTATCGGTTGGGCGGAGCGTGAGGTCATTGCGCCATGCTGGCCAAGAACAGTTTGACGGCTTTGCCGTAGCATGGTCGCCACGCTTCGCAACGGTAAGGCTCTTCGACCTATTCAGCTGGCAAAAAAACATTAATTGGCTAAACCTGTTTTTGTCTTTAATATGGATAGCACTCAGACGGTTGGCCACACGACTGAACTTGAACCCTCACAAAAAGATGCATTAAGCAATGCCAAAGAAATAAGTGATCAATTGGCACTAGGGACGTGCAAGGCAACCGTTACAGGTCTGGTTCCTACACCACAGGGAGAAGTGAATATGGGGGACAGAATGACATACACAGGCCCAACCTCAGTACCGACTCTAATAAGCATACTAAGTGTACAGGAAAATCTGGGTAGCTCCGCTATGGGACAAACAGGGGAGGGAGTCAAAATGAAAATGGGGGCCGATACCTCTTTTGGCACCTGTGGTACTTGCTGAATTAGAAGGGTCCACTTGTCGACAGGGACGTCTACTCCTGCTAGGCCCAGAGCAGGAGGTTTTGACAACGTACATTTGCATGAGGCCATTGAGAAAGCACCACTTTTTCCCCTACCTAACTCCATTTCTGGTGCGCAATCTTTTGGCACCAATTCTGGGGTAAGGAAAAAAGGGTCACCTGATAGGGATAGAGAGGGGCTGGGTAGCCACGGTACTAACCCTTTTAAATCCTCCAGCAACATCCTCCTCCGCCTCCTCCTCCCCCTCCTCCTTCTCTTCCCCCATACAATTTCAGTCATCTGGCACGAATTATCCTTTCATTGGTCCGCTTTTTGAAGGTATCAATCCGGAGGACACGGTTTCAACATATGCCACATTTCCAGTGTTGACAAGGATTCTTAATCTCCTGGATAAAGGCCATGAGCTGACCCACTTTGACATCCAGGAACTTAGATCCCTGATAGGAGCCAACGCAGAGAAAACGTGTAAATTGGAGGGGTATTTTTTGGCTATGGCGATGTGTTATGGCAGGGGGCCAGGTAAAGCGCAAAGCCGAATGTACTACCACGACCAGATCTCGCAAACGGAACCTGAGATAGAGGCTTGTTCCAAATCCTATGCAGAGGAGCTCATAAAAGGAAACAATGTCCCCGTATTGCCCGCTATATTAAGCTGTCTGGCTGAACTCAAATTACTTGTGTCTACAAATGGTACCCAGTTAAGAAATCTTGAGAACATCGGAGTGCAAACTAACTTCAGAAGATTAGAAGAGAAGCTGGTAATTAGTGACAGTTCCTCTGATGCCCCGTGGATAGACACCAATCTAGATGGCTGTTAGGCAGAAACCTGTGCAGTTCCCTTTGGGAACACTGCAAAAGATTTAGGACTACAGGTGTTAGCAGTAAACCCACTTGGTAGCAGTCTAACACCCAGATTTACCTGGTAGCTGTGGCTGAGCAGTCAGACTTCCCTCAAGAAGAGTTAGGCAGTATGCAAAGTATACACAATTGGCACTGAGCTACAATAGCACAAGCAAACAGTAACCAGAGCTTTGGTATCAAGGTATATAATTATTTATTTAAAAACACACTGATTGAAACACCCAGCACTATTATTGTAAATCACTCTAAACACAGTTACTATTATTATATATACATCCCTTATTCCTTATCAGACAAGTTTTAGTTAACACCACTCATTTCCAGACAGAGGTGAGCGCTTAACTATAGGTGGCACTCCAATAAGTTAACGAAAAAGGGAGGGAAAAAGGCAGAATGTAGGAAAATACACCACACTAATATTTAGGAACTCTTAAGCAAGGCAGGAAAGTCAAAAGTTACTTGTGAGCCAAAGTCCATAGGCCGGGCCCACTCTTGGAGAGCAGGGCACAAATGCACCCAAGATCACACAATGACAACAGGCTTAAAAAGTCTTGCAGGAGTTCAGAAAGGTTTTAGTTAGGCTCAGAAAAGGTTACCCAGGGTGTCCCAGGCTAAACCAGGTTCGAAAGCCGGGGCTAAATCTACCCCGTACAGTCGGTTGTAAGGAAAGCCAGGCGGAACACGGTACCTTATGTGGAAAGGATCCTCCAGCAGGAGGCACTTGTTCCTGGCAGCGGGTGCAAGTCGCGCCGTCGTCCAGAGGAAGAGAAGATCTCGACGTGGAGGAAAGATGAAGGTCGTTTCACTGCCAGGGAAGAAACCAGCCGCAAAGTTATCCGGTTAAGGGTACTACCCTTTGATTCGCGGTAGTGGTAAAACGTGCTATCCCGGTTGCCAGGGTGCTTGGCACAGGCAAGGCGGCCACGAGATGCTCCAGGAAGCGAAAAAGGAAGCAGACTGGTTATCCCCACCAGTCGAAGGAAGAAGACTCTCCGGGCTGGAGATCTCCTCTGTCGTTGGGAAAAGTGGTGAGACGGTTCAGCAGGGTTCCACCGGTGGGGTCATAGCAGGTCGGCTCAGCTTCTCCCTCGTCTGATTCTTAGGTCCTGTGGCGACTTCTAAAGTTCCAGTCCCCAAAGCCCTGCTTTTATGCAGCATACCCCCATCCACTCAGCCTAGCTGTCAATCAAACATGCTAAGTGGTGAGCCGGCCGGCTCACCACTTGGGCCAATCACACAAGAGTGTGACTTGAGTTACCAAGGTAACTCAGTCCAGGGTGCCTAAACTCCCTCCCACACCGCGTGGTACCCAGACAGAGTGCACCTCTGGCACCTCTGTGGAAAAGCCCGCCAAAAAGTGGAACAACGGGCTCGACTTGGGTTGGTGTCACAGAAGAGAACAAACGCCATTTTAGAATCGAGTCCTGGCAAAAAATACCAACCGGCGAATTAATATTAATTAAATAAACCGGCGGTATGTTCGAGGCTATGAGAATTAAATTATTAAAGTTGGTAGCCTCGAACAATGGGAAAATCCCATAGGAAAATATTCGCGGTCGAATATATAAAGTATTTTCCACTGCCACCAGCCAAAACTCGATCAGGAGGGACGGAGACGTGCCCACCTCGACTAACAGACCCTGGGGCAATCGAATTGCTCCGACCAGTACGTCCACAATATGATGGTTTGTACTGGTTCTGTTCAGAATTTCAGACTAGTAGCCAATGGTGACTTTACATGCCCTGGGAGACAGTCAGTCCCAGGGTATGGAGTCTAGGGTGGGGTGTCACTATGACACCCCTGTGTTACTGCACCGAGGGTGCTGTGTAACACACATAGTAAAAACACATGAGACCCTATGGAGTAAAGGACCCCATAGCCTATAAAACACATCTAGAGTCAAAGAAACACACTCAAATCATGCCCAAGAGTGAGGGTAAAAGTCTCACTCTTGGCAGGAGAAAAAAATAAACCCCAAAAATCCAGCAATGTTGCTGGGGGACTCACTAGGTTAGGAAATTCAGCCTAAACAGAATTCTCCCTAACAATAGCCCTTCGGTACTTCTAAGGGCACTGGAGGAAGGGGGTGATCAAAGGTGAACCAGGGCGGGGGACTCTTCCTTAGACCATGCAAACACAATCAGCCCATCTCCCGTAGGGGGAAAAAAAATGAGGGCATGGCCATCAGGCGTAGAGCTGCCAGGGCGCATAGTTCCATGAAAAATCCTGTAAAAAAAAAAAAAAAAAAAAAACGCAACCTACCCACCCTAAAAATTACCAACACTAATTCCAATATAAAAGACATATGTGGTCTTTCCAACAAAGGTGGCATAGATATGTTACAACTCGATGAGGAAAGCAAAAAAGCCCTTGAACTGAAAGAATTGGGGACACCAAAAATACCAACCTGGCCTTAGTCAATGACCGCGTCTTGCGCCCATTGATCAGAAGGAGGGCGAATATGGGGAAGCCTCCGATTACCTGTTGGAGGCTATGAGCCATAAGGGCCGTACTCAAACACTTAAAGATTGTAATGATGCTAAACCCTCCAAAAAAAAGAAATTGTACAAACAAAATAATAAATAATTTAAAAATATCGAGTGCGCATGACAACACGGACATTAAGCTTTTTTTTTACACCAAAACCTAAATATAATCAAGGTAGTGGAGAGGAAATTACGGGTACATTACCTGATTCACACTCCATACTTCCAACTAAAGTGTTGAGAAATCTCACCCCTGCACCTCAAGAGAAGGGAGTTAATGGAGCTACCATCGAGAGGTATACACCTCGAATGATGGGGAGGCCATTAATGCAGGGGAACTCAACACCAAAGGAGCTCCCTATGGGAAGCAGTGGGGAGGGGGACTAGTCAACGCATTCAGTACCTACTCTTATACCTAGTGAAGACATTACATTTCTTGTAAAACAAGCAGTTGAGAAACTGTTAGAAGATTCTAGTAGGCAGGGTGCCAGATTTCCGGCTTCTTATAATTGGACCGAAGCAAGGTACCATTCCAAAGAAAAAAAAACAATATTGAAGGGCCTCCCAATACCATCCAAAAACTTTGGCCTCCTCAAGATTTTGTTGGGACAGAAAAACACCAAATTGAGTCTTTGACCCTGACTGGGCTGGACCGTGAACTAAATAATCCGTTTAACAGCACCCATAATCTTTTGAGGTAGGGGGGCACTAGCAATGCGCCGCCAGGTTCGCTTAATCACGAAACACATTTTAAGGAGGGAGACAGTACAGCTTAATTTACCCTGCCCAGATCCCTTGAAATGTAAGCTAAATTCGATGTATGAACAAGAAATCAGAAATATTATTGAAAGAAATAATTCTCACGCGACCAAACAATGGGAGAATTTGGCACAAGCTGTGCACCTGACAGAAGAGGAAAATCGTAAACCACATAGGGCCGATACAAGGGTTTTTGAGAACTATCCACAGAATAAAAAGGAGTTTTATGAAGGTCCCGAATACCAAATAGGGGGAGAGAATCACAGTCCTTCTAGATTGAAGAATCAAGCCTTAAACAACGAAATGCCCTATAGAATGGACTGGAGAACACCCCATTTAACCGACTACCCGAGCATTATGTTATACTTCATGCTCCCACAGGGCGGTCCTGTATCATTAAATTGCCCAAGAATTTTATCCCTCTTTAGTGAAATTCCTAGACTGTCCATGATCTCATCGGGTGACATTAAATTGGTTGACTTCATCCACCCACTGAGGTTGGAATATGTCAGACTTGTATTTTACTCCCAGGCTATCAAGGAACTAGTAGTTTCGGAAATTGACTCACTCCACTGCTTCGATCTTGATCCATTCATTAACAGATTGATTAGCCGAGGGGTTGAGGCAGAGGGGAGCCGTTCTTTGGATGCCAATTCATACCCCCCCTCAAAAAAGACTGAGGGGGTAAATGTTCAAACTACAAGACCAGAAATAGATTTAAAACGGTTGGTACATTCATTGAACAAATTAGCTAAAATCCAAGCTCTAAATGTGAAACCATAGACTACCTCAACTCATACAGTGATATCCTGGAACTCCCGGGAAATAAATCTTAGGTTGGCGTCCGATAGTACTATTCATCTAATCGAAGCAAGTATTTTTTGCCTCCAGGAGACATGGGCACTATCTCCCGTAGTGTTGGATGGGTACTTTATGCATTAAGTGTTAGTCAAAAAATCTAGAGGGAGACCGGGAGGTATACTTATAGCGATTAGAAACTCGTTTCCTTTTAAGTGTCTTAAGCTCTTTTCGCCGCATAAGGGCTGTATTGCCATGCTGTTGAACTTCTCCCCCCATGTGCCATTTGGGCAACTATTGAAAGTTAATGTTTATTGGAGTCCTGAACTTGATTTAAGGAAATGTATTGACCTAATTGGTGACGACATAAATGAATGCAAAATGTTATGCAAAGTTTTGAACATCATGATCCTGGGTGATTTTAATTCTGAAGCAGGTTTGTGTTCAAAGGGGGTACCAGGAGAGTTGACTCTGTCCCAATAGTGCTGGCTCCTCTAGAAAACAAGTCCAGGGATTGCAGTGGAATCAATTCCTGATGAGTTGGGGCCCAAGTTGTGTTAATGACTGCCTGAGTAAGGAAGCTATTTGTTACACTTGGCCAAATGGATCAGAATTCTCCACCATAGATTATAGTTTTGTAAATATGGATTTATTTAACTTTTTCTCTGATTTTACAATACCACCCTTCTGTGGTCAGTGATCATAGCGTGCTTAAACAGACCCTTCAGGCGCCCACGGAGGCCGCTGTTATGGATGTATATCCACTGACGATGGAGCCTAACGCTGCTGGGAATAGAATTGGCATTGTTATGTTGAGAAAGTATATAAGATCTTCTTCCATGATTATGATAGTAATGGTTGTGAAAAAAAATTAGTATGTACACACATGGGGATTTTATTAATTATGTCAAGGGTGTTATTCTTGGGCCTAAAGGGATCAAGAGGCCCAAGAAACAGGTTCCTTCTCATATACATGCTTTTGATGCTACCATGTATCAACTCCAAAGAGGAATCGTGAGATTCGTCGTTTAGTAAAACCACCGTATACTCCAAAATTAGTGAAAGTGATAAAAAAAAAGGATAAAAACAAGTGGAAAACCAAAGCGCGAACATTAAAAGAAAAAATCTTGCAGCAGGATGCGGAAAGCATACTGGAGGCACTATCCAAAACTAATGGGAAATTTCTGGACCCTGGTCAATGGGAGATGCGAAAGCCAAGCTAGAGAACAAGGTGTGTGCATTTCATCGGCTGCTTGGGAAGGGCATTTAGGCTCTTTATACTGTCAACCTACAATCAACTGGCCAGTGCCAGCACATCTTCTGATATGTCATTGGAATTTCCCTTTTACACTGCAGGACATTCAACGACTCATATCAAGATGCTAGTCTTCGTGGGCTCCAGGTTTAAAGGTAGTCATATGGAACAAGTTACTTACCTACAACTGTTGTTCTCCAGCATGGGTCTGGCATGGATTCACATGTTCATGAATATTACCCGTCGTCAGGCTGGGAATCCTCGGTATAGAAAAAAAACAGTATCAGTTTCGTTTCTGATCTGTCTTTCTTGGTAGTAACCAATCACTGGTCTCTGGGTCATACTCCCCCAGCCAATGACTGCCCTCTCACTAAGCCCCTCCCCTGGCAGCGATCCTCAGATATGGTAGCACGTGAAGTGGCAGTATGACCAAGTGAAGAGCCGCAGAGGAATAGGAGGGAGGGTTTGCATGTGAATCCATGCCAGACCCATGCTGGAGAACAGGCGAACAGGTTGCGCAGTACTGCTTGACGACTCTGGACTCCTCCCTGGAATCCCGGTCGACGCAGCAGAATCTCGTGAAGGTGTGTGTGTCGACCTCCACGTAGCAGCACTGCAGATGTCCAGCAGGGGAACACCAGAAAAGAACGCTGTGGTAGCAGCGATCGCTCTGGTCGAATGGGCTCTAGGACGGCCGGGCAACAGTCGGTTTGCCAACCAGTGACAGTGCATGATGCAGCCGGAGCGCCATCTGGAAATGGAAGTCTTCGAGAGAGCCTTTCCTTGATTCACAGACCCAAAGTTCGCAAACAGTTGTGACGTCTTTTGAAAACTTTGTGTGGTCCACGTAGAACTTCAGCGCTCTAGCTACATCCAGCGAGTGCAAAGTCCTCTCGGCCGTCGACAAAGACGACGGGAAGAAAACTGGTAACACCAAGGGCTCGTTGAGGTGGAAGGACGGACGGCACCTTGGGCATGAAGAAGGGGTGCGTCTTCAGCACCACCCTCGTATCGTGAAAAGTCAGGTATGGAGATTTACAGGAAAGGGCCGGGATCTCTCCCACTCGTCGTGCGGAGGTGATGGCCACAAGAAATGCTGTTTTCCACGACAGGAACGTCAACGGTGCCGAGTGCAGAGGCTCGAATGGCGCCCCCATAAGGCTGGTCAGCACCACGTTGAGCTCCCACACCGGGGCCGGAGCCTTCACCTGTGGGAAAGACCGGAACAGTCCCTTCATAAACTCCTTCACCAGGCGATGAGACCACAGAGATGATCGTCCCGTAGTTCTGGTGTAGCAGGAGATCGCCACCAGATGTATTTTGATGGAGGCATGGGCCAGCCCCACCTTGGCCAGCGACAGCAAGTACGGCAGCACTTGAGGGCCCCTAATCCGCAGAGGGTTAATCTTCTGTGCACAGCACCAGACAGAGAACCTCTTCCATTTGTGTCCATAGCACTTGAGAGTTGAGGACGCCCTGGCCTTTGCAAGCACCTCCTTGCAGTCCGCCGGGAAATCGTACCTTGCAAACTCTAGTGTTCCAGGAGCCAGGCCTGCAAGTTCAACGACCTCGGGACATGGAGGATGGCATCTCCTTCTCTGGAGAGAAGATCTGCGTCCGTCGGTAGCTTCATTGGAGGGGATGCTGACAAGTCCAGAAGGTCTGGGAACCAGATCGGCCTCAGCCACGCCGGTGCGACGAGTATCATCCTGCACCGGGACCTCTTGAGTTGGTTGACGAGTTGCAATGGCAACGGAGGGAACGCATACAGGAACAGGCCGTCCCAGGGGAAGGAGAAAGCATCGCCCATGCTATTTGGCTGGGGAAACCTGCTGGCGAGCCTCTAGCACTTGGAGTTCGTCGCTGTAGCAAACAGGTCGATCCGGGGTTTGCCCCATCGTTGAAGAGCTGATCCTCTTGGTCTTGACGCAGTTCCCACTCGTGGCATGAGCGCAGCTCCCTGCTCAGCGAGTCGGCGATGGTGTTCTTTATCCCTGCCAGGTGGAAAGGCACCAGAAACATCCCCTGGGCCACTGCCCAATGCCCCAGCTCCTGGGCCTCCTTGGATAAGGCCGGGGACCTGGTTCCTCCCTGCTTCCATATGTAGAACATCATGGTGGTGTGGTTGGTGAAGATCCTCACCACCTTGCCCTTGAGGGACGGGAGAAAAGACAAGAGCCCAGAACACTGCTCGGAGCTCCAGGATATTGATGTGGAGTGACTTCTCCTCCGGGAGCCAAAAGGCCTGGTGTGTAGATCTCTGGTGTGCGCTCCCCATCCTTCCAGGGAGGCATCAGTCGTCACCGTCTCCTGATGTGCTGGGGTCTGAAAGTCCGTGCCCGCCGCGAGATGTGTGCGGGTGCCCCATCGCCGGATAGCTTGGCAGAAGATCTGGTTGAGAGGGATCTTGTCTTCGAAGCTGCCCGCCGCTTGTATCCAACGGGCCTCGAGGAACTCCTGTAGAGGGCGCATCTGTAGCCTGCAAAGGCGCACCAGGAAGATGCAAGAGGACATGCCGAGGAGGGACTTGATGGATCTCACCCTGGCCACGTCCATGGACAGCAGCCGCTGCACCTTGCCCAGGATGGCTTTCGTCCTTTCCTCCGACGGAGAAGCCAGTCGCGCCACTGTATCGAGCTTGGCTCCCAGAAACAGTGCGACCTGCGATGGAAGGTGGGATTTTGGGAAGTTGATAGAGAATCCCATATCCTGGAGCAGTTGGACGGTCCTCACAATGTGCTAGACGGCGAGCTCCCTTGTCCTTGCCCGGATAAGCCAATCGTCCAGGTAGGGATAAACATGGATCCCCTGCAGGCGCAGCCGCGCCGCCACTGGTGCCAGGCACATGGTAATAACCCTGGGCGCCGACTTCAATCTGAAGGGCAGTGCCTTGAATTTGTAGTGCCGTCCTTGGACTACGAATCTGAGAAACTTTCGGTGTCCTTTTAGAATGGGAATGTGGAAGTAAGTATCCTCCAGGTCCAATGACAATAGGAAGTCGCCCGCCTCCAGCTGTCCCAGCACGTGCTGGAGGATGAACGGTTTATAGTGAAAAAACCGAATTACAAAATATCGAAAACAAAAATCTCGAATCCAAAATATCGAAAACAAAAATCTCGAATTCTTTTTTTAATACGTTTTTATTTCGAAATTGGGGGTATCCCCCCAACCCCCCTTTTTTCTTTTTTTTATTTTACCCTTTTTTTATACTTACCTGAACCCACAAATACATATAAATAAATAAATAAATAAAATAATTCGGGATTTTTTTTTTTTTTTTGAGATTTTGGATTCAGGATTTTGGTGATTCGATATTTTGTTTTCGGTTTTTTGACCGACCACCAGGATGAACATCCGGAACCTCTGGGCCTTGATATATTTGTTTAACCAACGCAGCTCCAGGATGGGGTGAGAACCGCCTGTCTTCTTTCTGACGAGAAAAGTATCTCGAGAATACCCCGGAGTCTCTTTGGGACGCACTCGATGGCACCTTTGAGTATGGCCCTTACTTCTAGTAGTAGTTGAGAGACTTGACTTTCCTTCCTGGCCACGGGAGAAATGTGGGGGCACTTCTTTAGAAATTCGAGAGTGCGCCCGTGGGCCAGGGCATCCAGGGCAAAAGTCGGAGATTGACTCCCACGCGCTGACAAAGCTCGCCAGCCGGCCTTCCACCGGGGTGCTTCGGTGGGGGCCCGACACTACGGCCGGTTCAGACCTGCTTGGAGGCAGCCTTGCCACCTTGGCCTCCCTGGCATTGGGATCCTCTTGACTTGCCGCGCCCCCTGTAGGCTTCTTGTGACGAGGAACGGGCTGCCTGACGGTACGTCGAGGCGCCACCCCCCGAATCCATTGGAGGCACCTTGCTTGCCTCCGGAGTTCCGAAAGGAAGGTCGTCGTTGCTGCAAAACTCCCAAGGCCCGTGCCGTCTCCGTGTCGGCTTTGATGGCCTGAAGAGATTAATCTACTGTTTTTCCAAACAGGTTGTTCCCGTCGAAGGGCATGTCCAAAACTCTGGTTTGCACGCTCTGGCGGAAATCAGTTGCCTTGAGCCATCCCCGCCGCTGAAGGCAAACACTGATGCCGAACTGCCAGAAACCGGTGTCAGCGATGTCCGAGGCCACCGTTCTGGCGTGATCCGACGACACCTCTCCTTCCTGCTGAATCTCCAGGGCCTCTGCCCTCTTGTCCGGTAGGAAGTCCAGCAGGGGAGCAATCTTGTACCATAGCTCCCTGTCGTAGCGGGCCACGATCTCTAGGGCGTTGGCCGCCTTGATCGTCATCGCCGCCATGACTCGTCGCCCCATGGCATCCAGTTTCTTTCCCTCGCCGTCAGGTGGGGAGGTAGAAGTCGAAGCCGTCGCCTCTTTCTTCTTGGCCGCTGTAGAGACGACTGAATCTAGGGTCGGCTGGGCCCTAAGGCATAATGGGGTGGAGGGGCGGAATCCGGGACTCGGTACTTCTCGTATCGATCCCTCTTGGCAGTCGCCGTGGACGGGTTCTTCAGGAACGCAAGCCCTTCGTCCCAGATATCGAGCAACGGTACCACGAGGAACGTCTTTCTCTTGGCCTCCTGCCGTTGGTAGAGGAACCCTTCTTTCTTCTGTTCTTCTGCGCAGAGTTGGAAGAGCTTGAATGCCCTGGCAACCATGGCAATGGAAGGAGCTTATTTTGTCGGGCGGAGAAGCCCGAGGGGGTGGTGATGGAAGGTCTATCCAGTCGTCGCCACCATCCATCCCGGAATCAGTCACCGTGTCATCTCTGGGCTCCGGAGAGGGAGCTGAAGGCTCTACGGGCCGCGAGGGTGGTGGAGGATGAATTCTCCTCTGCTTGTTTTTTGAGGACTTCCCGACGGACCTTGTTCCGACAGCTCGCCCGTCAAGGCTTGAGGCAACCTTGTCCTCATCTCCGTGCATAAGGTTTGGATTGCCATCAAAATGGCCGCCGAGCTGTCCTGCGGCCCTGGCAGTTGCGGCGGACGAGATGGCTGCTCCTCCACTGGGCCTCGTCGTCGCCACCGCTCTCCTCGATCACTTCCTGAGGATCTCTCCCCTGGGATCGAACCTTCTCGAACCTCTTGCTGAGGTCTTTCAGGACTTCAACCAGCTCTTCCTCAGAGGCTATATCCGTGTCCGTAATGGCCATCGCGCCCCCCCCCCTCTTTTTCAAACTGGGCCTTGATGGGGTGGAAAGAGGATTCCCTCCGCGGCAGCAGGGAAACTCTGGGCCTCAAGGTCGCCTCCACAGGCTTTGCCAGGGTCACCACAACTTCCTCGATAGAGGCCTTAGCCGGGTGAATCAAGGCCTTCACCACCTTGGCCGCGGTTGAGGCCTTCACCTTGGGGGGGGGGGTCACCACCTCGCTCCCCCTCGGCTGATTCCTTCGAGATCGAACGGGGCCTCTCCAGAAGCTTGGCCGGGTTCTCGGATTTCCTCTTCCCCTAGCCAGAGCGTTGGCTCGCGGTTGATGGCATCGGTGAAGGCGCGCCCTGCCTGGCAGCCAAAGAGCCTGACCCTTCGGCGCTCACGGTGCCCGCGGACTCACAGTGCTTTGCCTTTTGTTGGGCCCCCGTCGCCGGGGCGCCCTCATGAGGACAAAAGACGGCTCAGACTTCTCACCTGTTGGGCCCTTCTCCAGCCAGCTTGCGAGTCGGGTCCGGCGGTCCCTCGTGGTCCGTTCCGACAGGTTCTTGCAAAACACAGTCCTTTTCCACGTGCGTTTTGTCCTCATGAAGGCAGTAGAGACATCTTGAATGCTCATCTTCCTTGAAAACATTCTGTAATCCGCATCCAGGGCAGTTCCTGAACAGCTTGGATCCTGGCGTAGAGCTTCCCTTGTCCTGGGCCATGTCCACGAGGTAGGCCTCAGATCTTCTGGAATCCTCTGAGAAGAGTAACTCAACAAAAACTTTGCCCTTGAGGGGCGTAGAAAATTCCGAAACGGGTCCCCGTTGATCGGAAGTAGAAACGGTAGAGCTCGAGGCTCGATTGACCGAAAAAATGAGATTTAACTCTTTGAAAAAAAAGCAACACGCAGTAAAAGCTCGAGGGCTAAAGTACAAGGACTCCCAACACTTGAAGGTGCAGTAAAAATCTAAGGATGGCTGCCAGTGGAGGGGCTTAGGGAGAGGGCAGTCATTGCCTGGGGACAGTATGACCCAGAGACCAGAAGACAGATCAAAAACGAAACTGATACTGATTTTTTCTATACAGAGGATTCCCAGCCTGACGGGGAATATTCATGAGCATGTGAATCCATGCCAGACCCCATGCTGGAGAACTAGGGTATTTCCGACAAGTTGGCATCTGTCCTACGTGGTACCCATCGCCAAAAGGGCGATAGGTCTATAACTGGATGGTACAAACCTATCGCCCTGTTGGACAATGACTAAAATTTTTGCGTCCTTGGTCTTGGAACATATCCACTCCTAGATGGATAGAGACCATATTATCTCCCCAGCAATTCGGCTTTAGGAAAACAGTGGGCAAGGATGCTGGGGGCCTTCTATTATGCAGCAACAGACCAGGTTAAGAGACAGCCAACCAATATACTTGGCGTCAAGAGATTTGAGTTCCGCTTTTGATTTAGTAAATAGAGCAACTCTCTGAAGCAAACTTTAGGCCCTTGACAGCCCGCCCAGCTTCTAACAATTATTTACCATCTCCACGCTGAAACTAAAATTAAATACGGAGGGAATCCTCTGAGGAAATCATCACATCTAATGGTCTCATATAGGGATGCATATTTGCGCCAACTATTTTTAATTTGTATTGATCAGCTGTCGGCCCGGTTTTGGAAGATGCATCCTTTGCTGCTCCTAAAGTGGAGGGTACGAAAATTCTCTGGACTGCGTACACTGATGTATTACTTTTTGATCCGACACCCATTGGCTTGCAGCGTGTGCCATCTGCTTTTAAGAAATATACCGCTGAAAGTTCATTAGCTATTAACCGTACAAAAACGATCATGCGCCTAAGCTATAAGAAATGTGCAATTAGATTTTCCTGGTTTTTAGATCATGTCAAACTCGTAATATGCCATGCCTTTTGCTATCTAGGATACCCCCCATTTGAGTTTGTAACTAGGACTAATTTATGTACTTTTCTGGATAAAATGATCACGCCACTGATTGTGCAATTGCGTAAAATGGATAATAAATATGGAACATTTGCAATGTTACTGTGTGTGAAAGTGTACCGTAACAAACCCATTGCCCAGTTTTGTTATGGAATGGAATTGGCCCACTTCTGGTTTAGAAACAAATTTCCTAAGTATGAGGCGCGCTTGTTGAGGTCTTTGGTTTGGAACCTCCCTAAGTGTGTCCCACTTGCAGCGATACACTATGAACTTGGGCTATTTTCATTATCAAGTATAATTCTTTGGCGTAGAGTATCATTTTATAGGAAATTGCTTGTGGGCAAGAATTCCACTATGTATGGAATCATGGGACGGTCCCTGGCAGTGGGCTAGGGCTTGCCACAGTCCTACGGGAATTCGAAAGGGAGGCTCAGTAATCCCTCGCAGAAGTTGGGGTCTCTAAAGATGTACTTATTAATAATCCCATGAAGGTTAAGAGGCTCCTGCAGCATGCGGCTTGGAATCTGACAGTCAGTGTAATTTTCAGCAAAAAACTGTACGCACATTTGGCAAATAAAAAAATGGGCACCCAGGAACCTTCTCAGAAAATTCCCAAGCAAATTGCTTAGACAGGAATTCATGAGATTTCGTTTTAATGTTATGGTGACGGGTCAAATTCTGAGTATAAGGCAAGGTCCGCAAGCTGCAAGTTCGGAATGTAGATTCTGTGAATCAGATTCCAGGGACGCAACACTAGAGCACCTGCTGACTCAATGTGCGGGACTCAGATCAGCACGTATTGAACATTTTCTTAAATATGTGCCCAACCCAGAATGTGTTAATCTTGAAGCACTTTGGATGGACATGCTGCATGGCTCAAGGGACAAATTACAAGTGGCGGTGTTGCGTATTCTAAAAATCAAATGTGAATTGTTGACAGATGATTATTAAATTGCTATGGTAGAATTTGGTTTTTTTTAGTATCTGAGCTGTATTAAGAAATGCAGTACAAAATATAATGAATAAACAAAAAGTTATGTTTTAAGTTTCACCTGTAAACATTTGATGAAGGACTAACTAACAAAGTCGTCAAGAATAATTTATATATGTAACTTGAAACATTTTGGGAGAAGAAAAGTTTTTAAGTGTAAATTGCTTGATGAAGAAAGTGTTATGCTATGTGTACTTGTTTTTTAATCCATTGGAATTTTACGTAATTTTATCTAAGATTTCTATTTTTGTAAAGGTTACTGTGTAGCCAAAACAAATTAAAAAAAGATATGTAGTGTAATCGATGAGACCAATGACCGCTGACCATCAGATCGTTTGTATGTGCTCCCCCACCCCGTGAGTGAGACGTCCGTTACTACTGTGATCTCCGGCCATGGTTGCTAAAATGGTTCTCTGTTCAGAATGTTGTCTTCGCAGGCCCACCACAGCAGATCCTGTGTGACCCTGCTTGGAACCTGAAGCAGGTTCGAAATCTTTCCTGAGAACTGGGACTATTGAGTTCTTAGAGCGCATTGAAGGGATCCCATCCTCCGGTGGGCTTCTGGCACCAGAAAAATACAGGGTGCCATGAGGCCGCACAACCTAAAAGAATCGAAGGCCGAGAAGGTCTTGAGCTCTCACCTCAGGTGGGAAACTCTTATCCAAGGAAGTATCCAGTACCGCTCCGATGAACTGGATTTTTCGAGAAGGTGTCATATGGGACTTTTTGAAATTGAGGGAGAAGCCTAGTCTGGCGAGAGTGGCAGGTGACGTTGAGAGGATCCAGGGCTTGTTCAGGAGAATGCACCCTGATCAGCCAATCGTCCAGGTAGGGGTAGACGTGAATCCCCCCCTCTCTTGAGACGTGCTGCCACCATCGCCATCAGTTTGGTGAAAATCCTTGGGGCAGAGGTCAGCCCGAAAGGCAGAACTCAAAATTGATAATGAACTGCCAACCTCAGATATTTTCTGTGCTGGAGTTATATCGGCACATGAAAATAAGCATCCTGAAGGTCCAATGACACCAACCAACCTTAGAGTTGGAGGGCCTGAAGGATCTGAGAAAGTGTGACCATCTTTAACTTGTCCTTTTCAGAGGAACTCGTTAAAGTATCTCAAGTCCAAGATGGGTCTCAGTCCTCCGTCCATCTTGGGTAGTAGGAAATAAGGGAAATACCATCCATTGTTCTCTGCTATAGGCACTGCTTCTATAGCGCCTCTCTAGCAGGGTTAACATCTCCTGCACAAGGAGCAGATCTGGAATCCTCAAAGAGTGGTTCCCCAGTGGATTGTTCTGTGGTCCTTATAAACGGAAGGCAGTAACCGTGGGCTATGGTTTCGAAAGTCCAAGCATCGGACGTATTGTCTTGCCACTCTTCTAGATGCAGAGACAGCCTGCCTCCTACTGGTGAACTGTCATTCAAGACCTCAGCAAGGTTTTGAGGTGGACGATACAGCGGCATATGGTTAAGAAGCCACTGCTTGAGCTGGCTTTGTACCCCTTCCTCGTCCAACACGAGGAAATCTTTGGCCCCTTTGACTGGCCATTCCTCTCGCCCTTTTAACTGAGTAGTAGCAAAAAGATCTACCCCCCCCCCCCACCAAGGTTGTCCACTAGGTCGAAAAAAGGCAGAGATTGCCTAATGGCAGCGCCTAAAGATTTGGCTGCCGCCTTTGAGTCTCTTCAGAAGTCGCAGACCTCGTCAGCCTTGTTGCCAAAATGGTGAGACCCGTCAAAAGGCATGTTGAGAAGTCTGGATTGCACATCTAGTGCAAAAATCAGACTTCCGCAACCACGCAAACCTGCACATAACGGTGCTGGTAGCCATGGCTCTGCTGATGCCATCAACAGAAACTAAACCTGAAGAGACTCGCACATTGCCTCTTTGCCGTCTCCAACTATGGCTAAGAAGCAGTCTTTCATCCCCTTCAGGAAATGTGCTCTGCCACCATGGAAATGCAGTCCAACAGTGAACATAAACTTTGCAAGGGCACACGTGGAGTTGGCAGATTTGAGTGCCATTCTACCTGCGTAAAATAACATCCTTGCACATTCATCTACTTGTTTGTTGTACCCTCCAGGAGGGATGGTAGGGTAAACTGCTCGTTTGGATGACGCAGCAGCTGCCTGCACCACCAGACTCTCGGGAGTGGGTTGTATCGACAGGTAGACGGGGTCATGACTGGAAGAGGGCAGTACTTTTTGGTCAAGCTCTTGGTAACAGCCGGATAGGCCTCGGGTTCCTCCCAATTTGTTGCCACCCTTTTATGCAAGGCAATATGGAATGGTAATATGGGATCCGATTGCGGACCTTTGTCTAAACTTTCAGTAAGGTAATCTTGTTCTTACAGTAATGAGGTCTACTCCAACCAGTGTAGTCCACTACCTTTAACATAAGTTGCCTGTAGGATGCATCAGCATGCTCCCCAGCCTCTGTTTAAACTCCAATTCAGGCGAGGTATCCACCCTACTTGCAGTCGGCAGGTTGTCATGGAGGTCCCTCAACCTGGACTCCTCTGCAATAAAACTCAGGTACATTAGGCGTACCATAATGTAGGCCAAATGGGACCTCTTCATCAGACTGCTCTTCCTCTTCATAGACTTCCAATAGTCCTTTCCTGGGTAGTGGAAAAGATATTTTCTTTGGAATAACAGGTGTCACTAATGTGTTCGACGCTGGAGTAGTCGAAACCTTCATCAGCGCCATTGGTTTGACTGGGGCGCTCGGCGTCTATGGCACAGCTGGCAAGAATGGCTTAGCTGGCGTCGACGAAGACGTTGAGGGTTTGGCTGGCGTCAAAGACCTTGACTTACGCTTGCGGCTCGACTGATCCTTCGATGAGACTTCATGGGATCGAAGCCTTGGGGGCTCATGATGCAGATCGGGCCTTCGTTCCTGGGCTCGAAGGCTCACATGATTTAGGTCAAGACCCTTCCTTCCCAGCTTCTTTCGAAGGCACGGTAGGAGTATGACTGAGGCTTTTGTTTTTTCGAATATTTTGAGCATCTCTGCTTGGAAGGCCTCCCACTCAGCTGGAGTGGACTTTTTGGTTGAAAAAGCACTTATTTCGGGGGGAAGCGAAGCTCTAGCAGGTTGATGTGATTCTTGGCCACTGTGTGAGACCAGAGACCCTGAGCTGTGTGGGGGAGATGGTGAGCTCCCCATCCTGTCAGGCATGCGTCCGTCGTGACTACCGCCTGTATCTCGTGATTGTAAAAGGATTGTCTCTTGTCCACCAGTGGAGGCTTTGTACAAGTGTTGGCGAACCGACCACTAGATCGTCCCACTGACCACTTGCCTGAGACCACTGTTTCGCCAACCATTCTTGCATGGGACGCAGGCGCGTGTGGTAGACCAAGTAAATACATGGCGCCATCATGCCCAGCTAACGCATTGCTTTGCGTACTGTTAACTGGCGACAAGATTGATATTGCGGAATTTGCAGTAGTATATTCCAAATTCTTTCCTCTGAAGGAAAAGCCAACCCCTCTTGAGTATTTAGAACAGCTCCTAAAAACTGCTTGGAGGTGCTGGGCACCAGACTTGATTTTTTCTCGTTTATGGAGAAGCCCAATTCGAAGAGGAGGTCGATAGTTCTTTGAATGTTTGTCCTTCAACTTACTGGGGTCTCCCCCGTGATGAGCCAGACGTCCAGATAAGGGTACACTGGGATTGCCTCCCTGCGTAGGTGTGCCGCCGCCACCGCCAGAACCTTGGTGAATACCCTTGGAGCTGAGGCTATCCCGAAGGGCAGTACCTTGAACTGGTAGTGCTGACTGTCCACCTTGAAGCACAGATATTTTCTGTGCGCTGGGAACATGGAAATATGAAAATAGGCATCTTTCATATCCAATGTTGCCATGCAATCCCCCTTTTTAGGAGGGGAATTACCTCTTGGAGAGTAGTCATGCAAGATTTTTGGGGCTTGACATGCTTTTTTGCAGGCCGTAAGTCCAATACTGGGCGCATTGTCAAATCTTTTTTTGGCACAAGGAAGTAAGTTGAATAAATACCCTTGTTTACCTGGTGTCCCGGGACGAGTTCTATCAGTGCCTTTGCGAGAAGATTTGCGATCTCTTCGAGTAGGATCTTCTGGTGATCTAAGGAGTGTATTCTCCGTCGTGGAGGGTGGTTTCGGGGACGCTCCAGGAGTTCTATGCAGTATCCTGCTGACACTGTGGACAGCACCCATCTGTCTGATGTGATCCCTTCCCAAGCTTGGGTGAAGATGGAAATGTGTCCCCCTACTGGGGATGGGTGAGAAGGGACCCTGAACGGAGCGTCACTGTTTTGGTGGAGGCGTGCCCCCTCCTTTATTGGGACTGCCTCTACCCCTACCACAACCTCTTGTTACCCCTGCCATAACTCTGGGTAGACTGCTGGTTAGTGTTCCATGTAGTACCCTGGCCTTGGGAATAGTTTGGGCCTCTTTGGGAGTCTTGTCAGCGAGGCCGACGAAAATTGCCATTCCCTCTCTGGTTAGGGGGTTTGTTGGTTAGTTGCCCTAGGGACTTGAGTGTCTCGTACTCGTCCTTGGCATTCTTCAGCGCGTCTTCGACCGCCTTTCCAAACAATAGATCCGGCTCAACCGGCTTATCAATGATGCTTGGGTCTCTGCTTTGAAACCAGACTGCCGTAGCCAAGCATGCCTCTTGATGACCGTGCTTTCAGCAATTAATCTGCCGGCGTTATCCGTGGCATCAAAGGTTGATTCTAAAATGCAACCTGACACTGCTCTCCCCTCTGCCGAAACGCGTGCCAATTGGATTTTTAAGGGTTCTGGGGCAGAGTCTATGAGAGCCGCAACTTCTTCCCACTGGTGGCAGTTGTAACTAGCCAGCAGGGTGGTGGAGTTGGCAATCCTTGCCTGGTAGGCGGAAGTGGAGGCTACTTTCCTGCCCAAGCCATAAATCTTCTTGCTCTCCTTGTCGGGGGGGAGCTTCGGACGATGACGAGGGTGTTCCCGCCCTCTTACAGGTGTTTGTAACAACCAGGGAGTCCAGTTTGAGATGTCCCCTTATGTACAGTGGGTCAGATTGGGCTGCCCTGAAAAGCTTTTCTTTTCAATTCTGGGGTTTACTGCCCTAGTGAGATTGGGGTTAACAAGGGAAGGGTCTGTCCTCCTTTGTATTGACTTAAGGATAGGGATGGCCTGAGCAACAGATCTCTTTTCTCCCACCAATTCCTCTGCAAAGTCCCTCTCTTCCTGAGCACTTTGGGTGTCAATGTGGAAGTGCTGTGCCGCTCTGGACAGGACCTTATTTAGGAGAGGCTGGTTGTCGACAGGGGAGTAGGTAACCGCAGGCTCTTTCTCTACCGGGGAATCTACCCTGTAGTGTATAGAAGTGGTCTGAAGACTGAGTTGGTGCTTCACCCCGGGACTTCTTCCTTGGGGGTATTGGATGCTTAGAGCCTGAGGGAGTTGACCCTTCTGGGGTATAAGAGAAAGTGTTCCGGTTTTTGGCATAGAAATCTGCCAATGATGACATCCTTGACATTACTCTGTCTATGTCATCACTGGACCATTCCCTTGAACTGGGAGTAACTCTTTCCTGGAGTGCTTTCCCCGTTTTATCCTGACTAGACCTACTGATTTGAACAGGGGTCTTAGGGACAAGAGACTGAGACTTGTCCATCTGTTTAGGTGGAGTAGAATGTAGTTTAGGAGTGGAAGTAGGCTGGGACTGCTTACTTCGTTGTTTTCCCCCCTCCCCGCAGGTGGAAGAGTGTTTCCCCGATTTTTGGGCCCCATCAGAGCTTTTCGATGGCTAGCGCCGAAATTCGGGGGTAGAGTCCCTGTCTCTTAGAGTGTAAGGGATTCGGTAGCAGCCTTCGCGCTGCCTGCAGATGCCGACTCCTGGAGTGCGGCCTGGGGGTAGAGGTCGGCGTCGTCCTCCGACGACCAAACCTCAGTCACTAAGGGGAGCGAGGCACTCTTAGCAACAGTGGAGGGTTGCCTGGTGTCATGAGGCGATCTCGAACGCGAACGCCCAGAGGACACCGACTCGGTGGACCGTTCTCTACGTGCCTCTTTCCGGGAACTCGACGTGCGCGTCGAGTCTCGGTTGGACCTTTGTTTGAGCGCTCGTGTCGCTGGGGGTCTTCCCCATAGCTGCCCTGCCAGACAACCTTCCGAGGTCGGAGACTTGCGCTTGGCAGTCCATCGACGCCACATTGCCCTCGCCATCCGAAAGTAAGGCGTCGCTGCCATCGCTGAAGGCACCCTCCGCGGCTCTTGTCGCCTGGCGCGGTGGGCCCAACACTTTGTCGAACGGTCCTTAAGGGTTCTCGGTTTAAACCGACTGCACGCTCTGCAATCCACCTCGGGGTGGTCCCTCGGCAAGCAGAGGTTACACGTGGCCTGTGTCAACCCAAGGATACTTGCGGTTGCACTTGGGGCAAAATTGAAAAGGGGTACCCTCCATACGCACCCTGTGGCAGCGGGCTGGGAGTGTAGGAATACAAGTAATCTACCTATATTAATCAGAGTGTAGGATATGTGCCACCCCCCACTCTCCCTACTTGCAGGGCCGAGTCCAAAGGACTTCTGAGGCCCAAATCCGTCGCTGTAGTCCGACGGTCGAATTTTCTCCGATCCGGCGTCGAGTGTCGATGTTCGGAGACTCTACGTATAGGTGGAATAAACGTGGAAATATATAACAATATTTGCAAAATCTGACTAAGTCAGGGCACTCCGCTCAGAGCTTCCGACCAGCATCGCGGAAAAAAACAATCTGAGGGTCCTAGACGCGTGAGGCATCATGGGTACAGTGGACGTCACACTAGGGATTGTATAACTGGCACGCCCTGTGTTGACGCCCATTTTCGAGTTTCGAAAAACAAACTAATACTCCACAGCTTCCACTAGATGTCGGCCTATGCACAGCATGTGATCTAAGCAGATTCCACAAGCCTCAGAAATATGTGATACATTACAGACCGTAATCTTATTTCTGATGCTTATATCTGCTTAGATTCACATGCTGTACATAAGCCGACATCCAGTGGAAGATGAGTAGTATTATTTTTCAAAATTCGAAAAGGGACGTCGACAGGGCCCATCAGTAATACTATCCCTAGTGTGACATCCACTGTACCCATGGTGCTTCGCACGTCAAGGTCCCTCAGATGGTTTTGTTTCTGACATGCGGTAGCATGAAGTGTAGTGTGAGTACAGGTGTATCCAAGCAGATGTATATCAGACAAGCTCACAAGCATCTATGCACCTTCTCTCCAAGGGGAGGAAGGGTGGGCGCAAGTGAATCTAACCAGATACAACCATCAGAAATACGATTATGGTGAGTAATGTATCCCTTCTGAGGCTTGTGGAATCTGCTTAGATCACATGCTAAGCAAAGATTAGCGAGCAGTGTTAGGAGAAGGTGGTGGGTTGTGAGAAGATTCATGGGCAAATAGAGGTTTTAGAACCGCTTGTAGTGCTGAGTGAAAGTGTGTACTGAGCTGCATGTAGCTGCTTTGCAAATGCTATCTAAGGGGCCATTGCAATAAATGCCAAAGTAGCTCCTGTGCTCCTTGGGGAGTGAGCTCTTGGCATGAAAGGCGGAGTCTTGTCTGACCAAAAAAAGCATAATTGTATGCATCTGACTCCCCTCCTCTGCCTGGTGCTACGGAGACAGTGTTTTTCTTAGGGGTCTGTCTTGTTTGCATAGTAAAGGACTGCCCTCCTCGCATCTAGTGTGGAGTTTAACCTCAACTAAGCTTATTGGTTTCTGGAAGAAAGCCAGAAGCTCAATGGACTGGTTCACATGAAATTTAGACATGAATTTAGGAGAGAACCTAGGATGAGTATGTAAAACCAGTTTGTCCTAGTGTATGACAAAGAAAGGATCCACCACTGACAATGCTTGCAATTCACTAACTCTTCTTATGGGAGCAATAGCCTCTAAGAAGGCAGTCTTTTAAGTCAGGTGTTTAAGACTTGACTTGTGCATCGGCTCGATAGGGGGTCCCACGAACTTAGCGAGATCTACATTGAGATCCTATCCTGGTGGTGGATTTGAAATTAAAGGGTTGAGTCTCTGTACTCCCTCCATCAATGCCTTGATGACAACAGGTACCTTCGACCACAATACATTGTGGGAGGTGGGGTAAGCCGCCAGTTGGGCCTTTACAGAGTTGAATACTAACCCTGAGTCTAGCAAGTGGAGCATATAGTTTAGAATGTGGGATGGGGTACATTCTATGGGGTCAATTTGTTTAGACTGGCAACAAATTACAAATCTCCACTTGTCAAAATAACAGTGTCTAGTGTTTGGCTTCGTGTCTCCTTGAGGATAGCCATACACCTTTGTGTTAGGTTAAGATATCCTAATTCAATGACTTCAGAAGCCAAGCTGCAAAGTTCGAGTGAGGTTGAGGGTGCACTGTAAATTTCCTGTGCTAAGTGAGTAAGTTGGTCTGGCACAGGAGCTTGATGGAGTCGCACATTGCCAGTTTGCACAGATGTGGATACCATCGCTGTCTTGCCCACATAGGAACAACTAGGATGAGCGTCACTTATGGATCTTGTTTACCACTTTGCTCATGAGTCGTCAGGGGGGGGGCTCCCTGAGCAGTTGATGCATAGGTCTTTCCCCTTGGAACATGGTTGGGGAACCTGGACGCGAAGTCTGGGCGTAGTTTCTTTTCGCTTGTAGCGAACAAGTCTAGCGTGGGGAAACCCCTTTGAGAAAAGAAGTTATCAACGACTCTTGTGTCTAGATGCCACTCGTGTTCCTCTAGTAGGGAATCTCTGCTTAGTGAGTCGGTTAGAGAGTGGAGTACCCCTGGAACGTGTTGCGAGGATAGGAATATTTTCCGTTTGAGTGACCATTTCCAAATGTGTTGTGCTAGTTTGGATAGATTTGGAGTGTGTGCGCCCCCCTGTTTGTTCATGTAAAACATTGCTATAGTGCTGTCTGTGAGGACTTGCACGGACTGGTTTGCTAGGTGCATCTTGAATGCCTGAAGGGTCTTGAACACCGCCAGTAGCTCGAGCAGATTGATGTGGTTCTGCGCAGTTGCGTGAGTCAACATACCCTGTGTTGCATGATGAAGGTGATGAGCCACCACCCCCCACCCAGCGAGCAACATGTCTGTCGTAACTATTGCCTGCACCTCTGGATCGTGGAAGGGTTTCCCCCTTCAACAGATTCTCCTGTCCACCAGGAAAGGCTTTGTACCAGTTTTGGCAAAACAACCACTATACCGTCCCACTGACCGCTTTCCGGAGACGACGGTTTCACCAACCACTCATGCATGGGTTGCATGCGCAGGCGTGTGGGGCCAGGTAAATTCAAGATGCCATCATGCCTAGCAAACGCATAGCTTTGCATACGCTTATCTGGCGCCCGTAACACTTTGTACTCCTCCGACGGGAAGACTACCCCCTCTTTTGAGTCTATTACAGCTCCCAGGAACTGTTGATTGTGCCTGGCACTAGGCTTGATTTTTTCTCATTCATTGAGAAGCACAAATGAAAGAAGGTTGCTAGTTCTTTGAATGTTTTGTTTGCAAATATGGGAGGGGTGGGGGGTCTCCCCTGTAATCAGCCAGTCGTCCAGTTAAGGGTACACTGGGATTTCTTCCCTGCGCAGGTGCGCTGCGACCACAGCCAGTAACTTTGTGAATACCCTTGCAGAGGATGCTATTCCTAAGGGTAACACTTTGAACTGATGGTGCTGGTTCGCCATCTTGAATTGCAAGAATCTGTGTGCTGAGATCATTGAAATATGAAAATAAGTATCTTTTATATCCAATTTCCCATGTAGTCTCCTCTCCGATTTAGCAGGGCGATCACTTCTTGTAGCGTAGTCATGGAGAATTTTTGTGGCTTGACATAGGTGTTTGCAGGGCGTAGGTTGTTTACCTGGTTCGCTGGGACGACTTCTATGGTGTCCTTTTGGAGCAGTGTTGCGATTTCCTCGAGAAGGATGCGTTGTTCTGCCTTCGAGTGAGTCTTGACGCGGCGGATGGTTCTGGGGTCGCTGGATTAGTTCCACACAATAACCGCACACCACAGTGGCTAGCACCCATTTGTCTGAGGTGATTCCCACCCATGCTTGGGTGAAGTTTGAAATATGCCCTCTGACTGGAGAGGCATGGGAGGGCACCTGAAGCAGGTAGTCCCTGTTTTGGAGGTGTGGCTCCACCTCTAGAAGTGGAGGACCTCCCCCGGCCGCAAGACCTGTGCTGTCCCCTTTAGTAAGCCTGTGAGGCCTGGCCTCGATTGTTACCCCAGGACAATCTTTGGTTCTGATTGTAGTTAGAACCTTTCTGAACTTTGCCCATGTAAGCAGCGACAATAACTAGCATTACCCCTGTGCCCTGTGGGTTTCTGGTAAGCTGGTAAGCTGGCCCAAGGATGTTACGATGTCGTATTCCTCCTTTGCAGAGTTGAGGGCGTCCTCAACAGCCTTTCCGAAGAGGACGTTGGGCTCAATAGGTATATTGAGAAGTGTAGCTTCAGTTTCTTGCTTGAAGCTGGATTGGCGTAGCCAAGCAGGTCTCTTAATTGTTCCGTCTGCAATAATTCTGCCTGCATTGTCAGCGGCGTCTAGGTTACTCTTCAGACTGCAGCTAGAAACTGCTCTGCATTCTGCCGCTACCAGGGCCAATTGAGTCTCAAGGGGTTCAGGAGCTGAAGACCATGCAGACACCTCATCCCAAATGATGGAAGTTCTAACTCGCCAGAAGAGTGGCGTTACCTATTCTAGCCTGAAAGGCTGCCGAAGAGGCTACTTTCTGCCCCATTGTATACAACTTCTTCCTTTGCTTGTCTGGTGGTGCCTCAGAAGAGGCTAATGTGTCCCTGCTCTCTTCCTTGGTGTTGTAAGTACAAGAGAGTCAATATTGAGCTGTCCCCTGATATAAAGGGAATCTGTGGGAGCAGGGGCGGAAGAGCTTTTCTATGCGCGGATTAACTGCCCGCGTCTGGTTAGGTGTTTCCAGGGATAGTAGGAACTTACGCTGGACAGACTGCAGGATGGGAATGAACTGAGTGAGCACTTTATCCCCTAAAATGTCCTCAAAGTAGTCCTCGTCTTGTTCAGTCTCTTGTTTTTATCTGAAAATGCTCAGCTGCGTTGATGAGCATGCCATTTTGTAGTGGCTGGATGTCTATGGGCAAATCTGCTACTGGGGGATCTAGAGTGACGGGAGAGGCTATGTTATACATGTCCTCTTTATTGTCATAGTGTCTGCTGGGTTCGGGGGCTTGCGCTTGGGAAACCAAAGTTTTTTTGCTGCTGTAGGTCCATTCCACATCCATAGTGCCTTCGGCATGCATGGCGTGGTGGGCCCAGTGTTTGGTTAAACGGTCCTTTAACGTCTTGGGTTTAAAGAGCTTACAGGCTCGACAGTTCCCTTCCCACCAGTTGCAAATCGACACAGGGGAATTTTATGTTTCACTTTGGGCAGAACCTGAAATGAAATGCCAGCTAGGCAAATATAGCGTGTGAAAAGGGGTAAATACATTCTCAATGCCCCTCCCTCCTCTCTTCCTACTGTGTGGGCCGAAGCAGCCCTCCAAGGCCGAAGGATACGCCGATGGGAGTCTGACTGTTTTCTTTACCGCTGTCAGAGAGGTTATCGATAGTCGGTGAACGAAAGATAAAGGATAGTAAGAGTAACTAATTTGATAAATCAATGGCGTTCTGCCAAAATCAGAACACCGCGAAATAGCGTCCGTCTACAATGGCAGAAAAAAACAATTTGAGTGACCGACGCGTGAAGGACCATGTATACAGTGGACATCACACTAGGGATATTACTGGAACGCCCTGTCGATTTCCTTTTTATCGAATTTCGAAAACAACTAATACTCTGCAGCTTCCATTAGATGCAAGCCTATGCACAGCATGTGATCCAAGTAGATCACACACACAGTGACTATAGGTTCTTAAAATGCATTCAATGGCTTAAATAAACAAAAGTAGCGTGATGCAGTAAAATTGAACTAAGTCACAAGAGATACAAGATATTCCCTAGCTTAAGCAGTCAAAACACTAAGTGGTGCCATGTGCCCAAAAGTCACAATGCTTCTCCCCAGAATATATGTAGCATGCAAGTTACTTGTGTTGGTGATTGTTCAAAGGAAGAGATTCAACAAAGTTACTAGGTAAACAAAATGTGTCCTCATCTTTCAGGTTTTACTCTTTAGGTGCACCAAAAAGCAGTGCAATGTATGGATACAAAGAGACTAGTCCTCAATGTTGTCCTCTGGAGGACAGGGCTCAGTGGAGAGGGGGAGGGAGGGACACAAAGGCTTTGAGTTTACTTTATCCCGTACCACCCCCTACCCAGATTTTCACTTTTGAATGGATGGGTGAACTGGGGCATGGGGGAGGGGTTGAATTGGGGTGCACTGGGGATTGGATGTCCTGCCATTGGTTCAGTAGAGAGGTGCCCATGAGGTGCGGTTCCAAGGATTCTTCCAGTCAGGTCCAGGACCAGAGTGAAACCCTTGGCGATGGAAAAATGCAGAAAGCTCCAATACATCCCTGTTCAGGACACTTCACAGGGCATGGGGAGGAGAGTTCCAGTCAAAGCTGTAGAAGCCCTTCGAGAGCAGGCTACCTTAAAGGTAGTAGGCTGAAATTCAGCAGGAAGGGTACTTGCACAACAAGCTGGCGACCACCGAAGTCCCGGCTACACACCCACAACTGCTACAATTCTAGCGAGGTATCCCACTAGAGAGCTGGTCAGTCCAGGGACACATCCAAAGGCTCAGGACACCTTGATCCTCAAGATCAGGTAGACAGGTTGACCCGACCAGTCCATGGGGTAAAAGCACTGCACACAGCGTTTGCAGATCAAATAGTCGAACAAGGCTTCAATAGGCCTGAGGCAGGACGGGAGGATGGCCTCTTCAGGACACTCCTTCCAATTGACGCTCGGCTCACCTGTTCTTATACAAGGGATTCTTTGCCCAAACGCTGATCTGAAGAATCAGCTGCAGATGTCTAATCCAAAATCCAGCATGGAAGCAAGCCCACCAATGGTAAGGATTTGCACCATTCAAACAGCCAGTAGCTGTCCAATCAGGAACAACTTTGGTTTCATTCATGCTGCACACCTAGACTCACAGGCACCACAGATGTGAGGTAGGGCCAGACCGTCCCAGCCCCTTCCTGGGCCACACACAAAGGAAACGCTAACCCTCGAAAGCTGCAACTTTACCAGGCAGGTGCATGGCCTTATATGCGATTGCCTTACCTGGCAAAGAAGGAAGGATGCCATACAATAGGGCACTGCCCACATTTAGTAGCCATACATGGCAAATGCAAATGTGCACACTAGAAATAACAAAAAAAATGATTAAAATTGCTGCCACCAGCTTGCCTTTAGGCACATAAAAGTAACCACAAATACCAAGTGTACAAAGCTAGGGTGATACAAAAGTATCCCCATCGTACTGCATGGTTTAAGATGTGTGACATGTTAAAAAGTCAAAAGGGAAACCGTTTCCCCAATACCAATAGTCTGAAGGCCAGATCATTTTCCCTATACCAAAAGGCCCACATGTTCAGAGGAGTGAAACTTAAGGCTTCTACTCCCT
This sequence comes from Ambystoma mexicanum, assembly GCF_040938575.1. Taxonomy (NCBI): domain Eukaryota; kingdom Metazoa; phylum Chordata; class Amphibia; order Caudata; family Ambystomatidae; genus Ambystoma; species Ambystoma mexicanum. Next base: position 992,926,832 of record NC_090921.1, read on the forward strand.
ATAAACAGTAAGAACTGGTTCACGGTCAAAATCAAAAAGTTTGGGGTGTGTGGGGGGCGATTGGCGGGAAGTTAGGGTTTTTTCAGGGAGGTGTGCGGTCCATACAACTATGGAGGGAAAGATGACAAAAGAGAAATCTTTCCTAACACCTAGTTATAAGGCGCTTTTAGCTAACAGTCCTACCCCCGAATCAGGCAATTAGGCATAGTGGTTCAAAGTTTCAGGAAAGTGTCCGTGTAAGAAGCAGAACATCTTAAAGTGCCTATGAACTAGATTTGGTAAAAATAACAGGTTAGACAGTTCTAGAATCAATAACTTTTGGAGCATATAAGTAGTAAGTTTGGCAGGAACCCTACTACCACACTGAGGGTTAAAGCTGGGGGGAGTGCAGAACGCCACAGATCACAATCCAGAAAGGGAAAAATTTCAGTTACTCACTATAGTGACTAGAGTACTCAGTGCTTAGCCCTCTTTGCTCCATCCTTGTGGGCGTCCCCCAACATAGGAAAGCTACAAGAACCTTTGGCAGTGAAAAACGTAGCTTCCCCATTAAATTTAGTATAGCGCGCAGGTGCATGGAATCGGGCGTGGGAACGCCTCGCTGAGGACCCGCCTTCCGACGCCTCACCTCAGTCCCCTTTGAACACATTAGACGCTTAGATACCAGCCTACACCCACCACGTTAGCCATTGGCATACTAGCAGGGGAAGGCAGGTTGGACGAATGGAGGAAAGGGGACTAAGGATTACGAGTACCCTATTCACTACGGTGAGTAAGGAATACATTACTCACCGTAATCGTACTTCTGGTGCTTGGATCTGCTTAGATTCACAAGCTATGCATAGGCCGACATCTAATGGAAGCTGCAGAGTATTACAGTTTTTCGAAACTCGAAAATGGATGTCGAAAAGGGGCATGCCAGTAATACTATTCCCTCTTGCGACGTCCCCTGTACCCATGATCCCTCACGTGTGTAGGTCCCTCAGATTGTATTTTTTCTGACATGAGATAGCATGAGGAGTAGAGTTTCCAAGCAGATATATATAAAAAGCTCATGAAACATCTATGCACCTTCTCTCAGGGGAGAAAGGGTGGGCACATGTGAATCTAAGCAGATACAAGCACGAGAAATACGATTACGGTGAGTAACGTATTCCTTCTGATGCTTGTGTAATCTGCTTAGATCACATATTATGTGGAGATTACCGAGCAGTGTTATGAGAAGGTGGTGGGTCAAGAGAAGGAGTAGCGGCAAATAGATGTTTTAGAACCGCTTGTCCCAGCTGTGTGTCTGTCATGGAATGGGTGCCAATGCAGTAGTGCTGAGTGACGGTATGAACTGAGCTCCATGTAGCTGCCTTCCAAATGCATTCTAGGGGAACATTTGCAATGAAGGCTAGAGTAGCCCCGGTACCTTGTGTGGAGTTGGCTCTTGGTGTTACAGGCAGTGTTTTGTCTGATAATGAATAGCATAATTGTATACATTTGACTATCCATCTGTAGATGGCTTTTTTGGAAAGCCGTTCTCCCCGTTTGCCTGTAGCCATGGAGACAAACAGTTGATCAGTCTTCCTCAGCAGTTCGGTCTTATCTACGTAGTAGAGAACTGCCCTCCTCACATCTAATGTATGGAGTTTGCCCTCAGCTGAGCTTGTTGGCTTCTGGAAGAAGGCAGAGAGCTCGATGGACTAGTTTACGTGGAACTTGGAAATTAATTTAGGTGAGAACCTAGGGTGTGTCCGTAAAACCAATTTGTCTTTATGAATGATAAAGAAGGGGTCCTGCACTGACAAGGCTTGGAGTTCGCCGACTCTTCTTATGAGGGTAATTGCCACTAAGAAGGCAGTTTTATAGGTTGTGTCTAAGAGTAGCCTGATGCAAAGGCTCGAAGGGGGTCCCATGAGTTTTGCTAGTACTACATTGAGATCCCAACCAGGCGGGGGATTAGAGATCAGAGGATGTAGTCTCTTTACTCCCTCCATGAATGCCTTAACGACTGGCACTTTCCACAATGAGATTTTACTTTGAGAGGTGGTGAATGCTGATAAAGCTGCTAGGTGGACTTTAAGAGAATTAAAGACCAACCCTGAATCCAACAGGTGGAGCATGTAAGTAAGAAGGTGTGATGGAGTACACTCTAAGGGGTTGATCTGCATAGATTGACACCAAATGACAAATCTCTTCCACTTGTGGAAATAGCCGTGTCTGGTGTTTGGCTTCCGTGCTTCTTTTAGGATGTCCATACAACATTGTGGAAGATTAAGGTGTCTGAACTCTGACTTCAGGAGCCATGCTGCCAAGTTCAAAGAGTGAGGTTGTAGATGTATTGTTGACCCAACGTGCTGAGTCAGCAGGATGACCTGGTATGGGAGTTTGATGGGGTCCCACATTGCTAGTTTGTGCAGATCTGGAAACCATGGTTGTCTCGCCCACATAGGAGTAACTAGGATGAGTGTCATCTGTTTCCTGTGTATTTTGTTCACTACCGTGCTGATTAATGGAGTTCGGGGAAAACATAAGCAAATCTCCCTGACCAATTCATCCATAGGGCGTTTCCCCTTGGAGTCTGGTAGGGGTAATCTGGACGCAAAGTCTGGGCATTGCTTGTATTTTCTTGTAGCAACAAGTCTATAGTGCGGTAGCCCCAAAGAGAGAAGATGTGGTCTAAGTCTGCGGCAGTTGCCAATTGTGCGTGCTTGGCAGAAGATCTCTGCTGAGAGATTCCGCTAGAGTGTTGAATACCCCTGGAACATGTTGGGAGGCTAGGGATATCCCTCGTCCGAGTGCCCACTTCCATATTTTCTGCGCCAGATTGGACAGATTTGTAGAGTGTGTACCTCCCCGTTTGTCGACAGACTATAGCGGTAGTGCTGTCTGTTAGGACTTGTACCGATTGGTTCGTCAGATGTTCTTCAAAGGCTTGTAGTGCCTTGAGGATTGCTGATAACTAGTATCTTTATGTACCTTTGTGCAGTCTCTTGTGAGCACAGGCCGTGTGCTGAAGGTAGTGGGCCCCCTCCACCCAGAAATTGAATTTCAGCAGTCCACCTCCTGAGGCACAGCAATGCAGAATCTGACAAGCTGAGCCACTTGGGGTTCAACACCTACAAGTTGAAGTTGCACACAGACTGCTTGTTGCCCCTGTTCCAGCTTTGGGGATTTGCAGACCTGGATTTATTTGCAGTCGTGCGAACAGATCTGGTAGGCATCTCCCAAACTGGGGGCACTTGGATTTCGGAGAGGATACAGTTATGCGTTCCTGCCCACCCTTCTGCTCCAGTGAACCCTCTGTAGTTGCTGTGCTTCGGTGGGTTGCAGCCTCACCCCGATTGCCCTCCACTGGCTTTCGAGATCCTCGTTTTCAAATCTGCTGCAGTTGTGCTTAGTTTGTCCGTCCACGTTCCTATCTCCAGCAGGGGATTCTTGCAGCGGGGTGGTGGAGCGTCTGTAACCAGCCAAGCAAGTGCTGGCAGCCTGGTTCCTGACAAGCTAAGTTTTCATCTTGCTAAAATTTCAGATGACAACTGGGACATTGTTCTGAAGGTCAGAAGGCCCTCGACTCGGTCCAGTATAAAAGTAAATTTAGTAGGTTCTGCCATTGTGCTTGTGATATGGGGCTGGACTCTGTCAACTGCCCTCGGTTATATTCTAGCTTTTTCGAGGGGATTGGGTACTCCGACTTATTCCATATCTATGACAGGTAATGTCTGGAGCTGTGCTGCGGACATTACCTGTCATAGATATGGAATACGTCGTTGGACCATCCCATCGAAAGAACGTTACCAGGTAAGAAAGTAACTTGTTCTTTCAGCGCACCTGGCTCATGAGTTCAGGTGGATACTTGCTGCACTCACTCATTGGGGCTCAAAAGAATTGCCCTGAGCATGTGCTTTTGCAGCTAACATCCATCTGTATAGATGAGGAAGAGTTATATCCCACCTCTACCCCTACACCTGGGACTATCTCCAGTTCAGCCTCATGAACCGCACAAGAGATTGATAGTCATGAGTTGTATGTCTGTATAGTCATGGGTTGTATGACTATATAGTCATAAGTTGTATGACTTGTTTGGCTAATTTTTTTGAAGAACATCCACATGTTCTCAGAAATCTTGCCAACACGCCTCCCACTAACCAGGCATCTGGCTCAAAAACAAGACACAGCCTCCCCGTCCAAATTACTGGCACAACCGGCTAAGAGAATTATTTTTCCCCCAGTGGGACTGTCCGTGGCGCCAGTCCCCAAAACTCCCTGCCTCTCCTATGGCCTGTACGCCCCGGATGCAGGGGGTGATGAATACATGGATCAGCCTTATTATGACTACGTTGAAGAGTACGATGCTGGTGGGAGGGGTAGGGGGACGATCAGGATCAAGATGACACAGTCAGTTTTTGCGATGGACTCTCCAGTCCCGCAAGACCCTCCTTTACCCGACTCCCCGGTTGACAACCAGCCGCTGTTCAATGATATACTCCTAAGGGCTGCAGAGCATTTCGGGATCGCAACACAAGAGATCCAACAGGCTAAAGATTTTGCAGAATCTTAGGCGACAAGAAACCTGCAGCCCAATTTATTCCCCTGCTTAAGTCAGTCCAAAGAAGGATTCAGCCTATCTTAGAAAGGCCAAATGAAACCAGGGCGGTAAACCCTAGAATTGAGAAACACTTCCGCCCAGCGCCTTCCGACCCTTTATATATAAGGAGCCAACTTCGGCCAGACTCTTTGGTAGTCACCACTACCAGGAAGAGAGCTGGTACCCCCTTGGCATCCTCCGAAGCTCCTCCGGACAAGGAGAGCAAAAAACTGTATGCCATGGGTAGGAAAATGGCGTCCTCAGCAGCATACCAAGCACGGATAGCAAATAATTCCACCTTACTACCCAGCTACGACTGCACCAAATGGGATGATGTGATGGCCCTGGCAGAGTCCGCACGAGAGCCACTTAAATCCAAACTCTCCCTTCTGCTGCCGAAGGCAAAGCTACAGATGGCGTTCTCCTGAAAAACAACTTTGACGCAGCCGATAACGCTGGCTGCGTTGTCGCGGAAGCCACAATCTTAAAACACCATGCCTGGCTTAGACAGGCGGGCTTCAAATTGGAAAATCAAGCTACCTTACTCAACATGCCTGTTGAGCAGAATGTGTTTGGTAAAGCAGTTGAGAATGCTCTAAAGTCAGCCAAGGAACGATGAGACTAAAAAGCCTTAGCCAACTGACAAACAACCAGGCCAAAGAGGTAGCAATAATTGTCTTCGCTTTCGGGGTCAAAACGCACAGACACCGGATATAATCAGAGCCAAGGTTCCTCATGGAACACCAACCAACAGGCTACCCAGTGTTACCCCAGAGGTCTGTGCAGGGGTCGCAGAAAAGGGAGAGGTTCCCCCACCAGAGATGGAGGGACACCCTCCAAGCAATGATGCCCACATGTCCCCTCCCATGCCTCACCAGTCGGGGGACGAATATCTTTTTTCACCCACGCATGGGAGGGTATAACATTGGACAAGTGGGTGCTGTCCACAATTACTGTATAGAACTCCAGGGAACACCATCAAACCCTCCCACTGCGCCAGAAAAAATGATCACAGGAAGAACTCATCCTGCTGGAGGAAGTCGAGGCTCTACTCCTCAGACGCCATCTGAGTCGTACCGTACAACGAAGTAAACAAGGGTATTTATTCAACGTACTTCCTTGTTCCAAAGAAAGATCTGACCATGCACTCTGTAGTAGACCTGCGTCCAACGCTACAAGAAGTAATCCCTCTGTCAAAACGGGGGTTTACATGGCAACATTGGACATGAAAGATGCTTACTTTCATATTTCAGTGTTCCCAGCCCACAGAAGATTCTTGCGGTTCAAAGTAGCAGCCAAGCACTACCAGTTCAAGGTGCTGCCCTTTGGGATAGCCTCGGCTCCAAGGATGTTCAAGGTACTGGTGGTGGTGGCAGCGCTCCTACACGGAATCAATCCCAGTCTACCCTTACCTGGACGACTGGCTGATCACGCGAGAAGCCTACGATCTTTGCAAGCTAAACGCGCAAAGAACTATAAACCTTCTCTTCCAATTGAGCTTCTCAATAAACGACAATCAAGTCTGGTACCAAACTCATCGAAACAGTTCCTAGGAGCTATATTAGATACAAAAACAGGCTTAGCCTTCCCATCCATGGAAAGAGTACAAAACATGCTTTGGAAAATACCCCAGCATCAAGCCTATCTCCAGATAAGAGTACGCAAAGCAATGCGTCTGCTAGGTATGATGGCATCGTACATTTACCTGGTCCCCCACGCGCGCCTGCAGCCAATGCAGGAGTGTTTGGCGAAACAATGGTCTCTGGCAAGTGGTCAGTGGGACGATCTAGTGATTGTTTCTCTAACACTTGTTCAGAACTTGCGCTGGTGGTCAAGGGAGAAATCTGCTCAAGGGGAAACCTTTCCTCGAACCGGAAGCGCAGGCTGTTGTCACGACAGACTCGTCCACTCAGCCAGGGCCCATTTCCAAATTGATACAGCCTCTATGAAGACGGTGTGAGGAGGGGCACCCTGCTTGTTCAAGTAAAACATTGTAGTAGAATTGTCCATGACAAGAAACCTGTCCCTGAAAAGGGGGAGGGGGACACAGAGGGCCATGCCTACTGCCCCGAGCAGATTGATCTACAGCTTCCGTCCCGGACCATGCTCAATGAATCGCACACCCCTCGAGAGTAGCTCCCCCCAGCACGAATGAGAAGAGTCAGTCACCACCAGGGTAGACTCTGGTCGGGGGAAGTGGGCTCCCACTGAAACACTGCCATCCATCAGCAAAGATCGGGCAGTAGGAGCAGTGGTATTGGGACTCTGTCGGACTGGGACCCTGTCGGACTGAGACCCCGTCTCCTGATCCCCAATTGGCTAAGAGGTGGAGATCGAGGCTCCTCATCTTGAGGCGAGCATGCTGTACAGTGAGCAGAGAGGAGGCCCAGAATGTGCTGGAACCACCATGCTGAGGTGGTCTTGTTGCCCAGAAAGTGCCCCATCGCCTTGTGAAGGGAGAGGAGTCTCTTGGGCGTTGGGAACACACACTGAAAGGCTGTGTTCCAACGTACCCATAGGAAGACTAGCTCCTGAGATGGGCACAACTGACTTCCTCTGGTTGAGTGGAAAACCCCAGGTGAAATATCCATCAATCTCTGGTGGAAGTGCACCACTTCGGGTAACCCCGCCCTCAACAACCAGTCGTCCAAATAATTATAAGTTACTCTCTGTAGTGACTAACTTAGTCCTAGTCCATAGTACCCTTACCTATATACTGTATGGGCGTCCCTCGCTAGGGACGAGAGAGGGAACCTTTTTCATCAGGACAAATTTTCCCCTTTAAATTTTGAGGCGTGCAGGGGCGTGGCCGTGGGAGCATGCACTACCTTGAGTCTGCCCAGAGGAGCCATTCAGTCCCCATTGACGCGTCGACAATATTACCATTGCCTAATGACACCAGTTTTATTAGGGTGAGGGTAGGGGAGAGGACGTATGGAGGAAAGTGGACTATGGACTGGAAGAACGTTGGTCACTACGGTGAGTATTTTCTAATTACTCCATCCCATCCCCTTTTCTCCATACTGTATGGGCGATTGCAACTGAATGTGCCCCAGGGTGGAGAGGTGACCCTCCTTAAGAAAACAAGTTCCTAAGCACTGCCTATCCAAATGCTGTGTCTGACCTTGAGTCAGCATCCAAACAGTTGTGTTCACAGAAAGCCGAAGGGGTGGCCCATGTGGCTGCCCTGCTGATGACCTGCCATGGAACGTGTATCTGGAACGCAACTGCAGTGGCCTTTGCTCTAACCGCATTTGCATGCATGTTTTCCGGAAGAGGCTATTGCTGCCCCTCATAGGCCTCCTGCATGCGCTCCCTGACTCCGCCTACCAGCGTCACTCCTCAGTCCCCATTGACGCGTCTACATTATTTAACGTTGTCTAACGATTAATGATACCAGTATTATTAAGGGGGGGAATGGTGGGACGTATGGAGGAAAGGGGAATAAGTATTTTAGTCACTACGGTGAGTAACTTAATCTTTCGTCCCGTCCCCTTTCCTCCATACTGCATGGGCGAAAACTGAATGTAGCCCCAAGGTGGAGAGGAGACCCTCCTTAAGCAAACAATTTCCTTAGAACCACCAGTCCAAAAGCCGCGTCCGATTTATAGCCAGCCTCCAAACAGTAGTGCTTACAGAAAGACGAAGTGGTGGCCCAGGTGGCCGCCCTGCTGATGACCTGCCACGGGACCTGCTGCTCGAATCCAACGCCCGTGGCCTTGGCTCCGACAACGTGGGCGTTCATGTTAGGTGATAGTTTGTGCTGCCCGTCATAGGCCTCCTTGATGGCCGAAACAATCCACCTTGCTAGAGGCCTTTGATGCTTGATACCCGTGCCTTGATCCCCCCCAAAGGTGATAGAGCGTCTGACTTGCGGAAGCCCTTAGTCCTGTCCAGATCGAATTTCAGAGCACATCTGACATCCAGACATTGCAAGACCTTCTCAGCATCGACCTTATGGTTGGTAAAAGACATAGGCAAGACCCTCTCCTCGTTCAGATTGAAAAGAGAGGCTACCTTAGGTTGGAATGTGGGTGTGTTCTCAGGACCACCTTATCCTTGTGAAAATTAGTATAGGCTTCTGAAGCCACCAACACCTGGATCTAGCCAACTCTGAGCAGAGGTGAGACCAACAAACAGCTGTTTTTTTTTTATTTGTTTATAGTTCAAAGAACCTTTACAAAATAGCACATTCAAAAGACCAAACAGAATACAGAACATCTCATTAAAATTATAAAAGTAGCACAAAGCATTAATACAATTTCTATATGAAAACAACCCAATAAAAACAAAATTTTAACACTGAAATAACGAAATCTCTTTCTCAATTACTTTCAAAAACTCAACCAAGGCGAAGATTAATGCTCTCTCATTTCCTTGCATCAATCGAGTCCAAAGAGATATCCTACAATCTTCGTAATTCACATTTATGAAACGTAGAAAATGCTTTGTACGTACATCTCTAAAATGTGGGCATTCTAAAATTAAATGTTTTAGAGTTTCCTTCTGTTAGGTACACCTCGAAAAGCGACACTTAGTGACGCCTAGATTAGTTCCTGCAGTTCGCCAGAATTTTGTTCATTCAAGGGTATGAAATTGATTTAATCTAAATCTCATGTAATACATTCTGATTTTATTACACGGAAACAACGCTATATAATCACAACAATCATCTCTTTTGTGTAGGAATTTTGCATATTCCTTATAGGTACTCAAAGTTGATATTTCATCTAGAGTTTTACACCAGTCGTTCGCAAACAATTTATGTTTAACAGAGTTAGGACGTATAAGCAAATCATCATTATTGGTGCCCAAGTTATTTAAAGTTTTAGCCATGGTTTCAAGGTAGCTGGTGAATGAACTGGATGAGCAACCCTTTGTAAATTCAAAAACATCCTGATATAAAGAATTATCAGGATAGTTAAGAATTTTGGAATAGTTTGAGAGAGCCCGCCAGGTAAACCTAGTGGACAAGGAAATCAGTCCCAACTCATGTCTAATAACACAGTTCGGGATTGATATAGATAAACAAAGCTCTCTTCACTAAAGTACCCTGTATGGAATCAAGTTGCTTATGCAAATTACTGACACATATCCATGGCATATAGAAGAATAGGCTCAACCTTCAATGTAAAAAACTCTAATAGCGGAGTCATTGAAAACTTACGCAGCTTATGAAAGATAAATTTCATCTGGCTTAACAGTGGTCTGGCTTTCATCTTTATATATTCCACCCATAAATTTATGCTATTCGCACTGCTCAGGCGATAACCTAAATAAGTAGATTCTTGTAGTTCACACAGACGAGTCCCCCCGATATTCCAGTTGAACTTTGAGTTTCTTATTTGATTTAAAGATTATACATGTCTTGGATGGGTTAGGTCGAAGATTATGTTCATACGCAAAATCTATGAATATATTTATCTTAGCCTGAAGACCAGCAGGAGTTAAATCGAAAAAGATGAGGTCATCTGCAAAGGCTAACCAGTGTATTCTTAGTGAGCAAAGCCTTGCTGGTATCGTGAGTGTGGATTCCCAAAGTTTATCTATGTCAGAGAGATAAAGATTGAACAGCAGGGCTGCAAAATTGCAGCCCTGTTTTAAACCAAGATGAATTTGCACTGGTTCAGTTAAAGAACCGCCCTGAGTTAGACGAATTCTACAAGATGTATTGGTATGGAATTTCTTGATCCAATAGATCAAATATTCCGGAATTCCAGACTTACGCATTTTGGTCCATAAAACATTGCGCACAACGGTGTCGAACGCAGAAGACATATCAATGGATGCAATGTAAATTGTGCTCAGTTCATTATTATTCACTCCGGCAATCAGATGTTTCATTATAGTCGCATTTAGTGTTGTTCCCATTTGACGTCTAAATCCCACTTGGCATTTCGAATATATCTTATAAGTTGCTAGATGTTTATCAAGCTCATAGATAACTAGTATAGCGAACACTTTTGCCGCCGCATCTGTTAGCGATATCGGTCTATAATTCTAGGGCAATCGAGGGTCACCCTTTTTATACAATGGAATAAGAATGGAAGTAACCCATGAAGACGGGATAGTGCCACTCACTAAGATACTATCAAACTTAATTTTTAGGATCATACTCCAAAAAGTAGGATCGGACCTATATACGCAAGATGGAATCCCATCAGGGCCAGGGGCCCGAGAATTAGATAGTTTTTTGATGGCCCACATAATATCAAAAGTAGTCCATACAAATTGTATGTCAGTAAATGATAACTCTACTTCATCTTGGTTTATTGCAAAGCGTTCTGGTAATTCATATTTTTGTTTAACATAAGCTATCCAAGTTTCAGCATTCATTAAAGATTCATTACATAAATCCGCTGTATCCCCTTTTTTTAGGGCAGCCCAGATATCTCGGGAATTTCTACTACAAATGGCTTTGATCATCTCACAATTTTCTTTGTTATATTGCTCTATATGTACTCCCTTTACATTAAATTTGTATTCTTGGATTATATTCTTTTTTAGTGAGTAAAGTTTAGCTGGTAGTTTCGCTAATTCAAGCTTTCGAATATCACGATTTTTATTTCTTTTCAGAATTTTAATCTTATAATTAAATCTATATTTGTGATTTGTCGCAAAGAAGCTTGTTTTATTCCAAGTTTTATAAGAGTTTCTCTGATACACTCATTTATCATCTGATTTAAACATTCTATAGAGTATAATTCCGACATGAAAGGATTGACCTCATGTTTTAGATGGTTTGAAACATTCTCCACTAATCTCTTACATAAGGTAGGATTCCATCTAAGAGATGTATTTTCTCTTTTCGTCTCTAAGGCTTGCAAGCACTGATTAGCATGCCATTGATTCGTAACCATGGAAGTGTTAAGAGTAATGGGGGCATGATCGCTATAAATAATGTCCCCAATTATAACAGATTCAATGCATGGTAACAACAAATCAGAGACGCAGAAGAAATCAATTGATGTAGTATCGCCCCTTTTCCAAGTATAATTGTTAGAATCCATAGCGAACTTCACAAACGACATACCCCAGTCATCAAAATAATTCCGAAATGTAGTTCCTCTCTTAAAGCTATTTGAATTTGCCTGTTTGTGGTCTTTATAATACACTGGTGTTCCAATACAATGTGAATTAAAATCACCACCCATAATAATGTCGTATTCGGGGTAAAGTGTTGACGCTTGGTCAAAACAACAATCTGTCATCAAGTATCTCCAACAATTTATACTTCAAATGATTACAATTTACATTCATAACTAAAATAATCCTTTTGTCATGTTTGTTTAGATTCAAGAAGACCGCTATAACATGTATGGATGAGTATACCAGAGTTATAGTGCAGGCGATGGAGTTACTGACAGCAATTGTTAACCCACCAAAAGGTCTTCCTTCAACCCCTTTACTAGCTGGAGAACAATATGAACAATAATCAGGGATAGCAAGTGGTTCAATTTTCATTGTTTCTTGAAACATGAAAATTGATGGCAATTTAACAAGAGTGGGCAGCCAAGTCTCAATGTTTTTAAATCCACAGGAGTTCCATGACAGTACTGTAAGTACTGTCTTATCCTTTACTTATGAGGTAAATAAGTTAGGACTTGCCGCAAATATCGTTTTCAATAGTGGTTCAATCCACGCCATTTCCCTATTTGTTCGAGCAGTCGTTAATAACTGGGAAACACACATTTTTTGATGTCCTGTGCTAGATGTCAATTCTCCATTTGTGTTTTGCTCAGAAAGTACGGATTTTTGATTATCAAACAAGAATTCTCCTGCCAATTTTTCATCATTAAATGTGAATAGCAAGAAACCCATTTCATGTAGTTCCCTTTTAAAAGGACCAAATAAGTTTCAGCACATGTTCAGAAAATAAATGACATGTCATACGGTAATTATTAGTTGGAGCCAAAGAAATACAATCAATATCACTAGACGCAATTATCCTCAATGATGGAATTGTGTATAGAAGATCCAAAAAATATCTTCTATTAATACGGGCATCGCCTAGAATTTCTTGCTTACCTTCCAGGCCCAACATATTAATGCATTTCTTACTATTTACCGTAGTGTGGCAGGGCAAATGTCCAGTAATCTTACCCTCATTAGCATTTGCTGAACCATTTGACTTTACCATATGATCATCTAGATTCAACACACTTTTCAAATTGATGTGGGTTTCATTATGATGCCTATCTGCTAATAGGCATCATAATGAAACTAAGAGCTGTTTTAATGGTGACCAGCCTCATGTCCGGACGCCATTGGCTCGAATGGAAGAGGGGACTATTCCCTCCTCGGAATTCCTGTAGGCCACTATGGCCACCAGATAGGTGCAGCATGTATCCACCTGCATGCCTTGAGTGGGCAAGGTGTGCAGAGAAGAAGAGTGCGTCATCCAACGTGCACATAAGGGGGGGGGGGTCGATCTACTTACGTGCACTTTGGGGGTGGGGGGGTCGATCTACTTAAGAGTTGAACCAGTCAGAGCCTAGACCATTTACTCTTATACTGGCTCGTAGGAGCCTTGCTCCTAGCGCTCTGGGTGATTTCTATGTTATCCTGTGATAGACGCAGGTGTTTCAGCGTGACCTGTTCAGGAAAAACGCTGCAAGGGCTAATTTCTGTGGGGCAGATGGATGACCCTGCCCCCCTGTTGCGCCAGGAGATGAGCTGGGCCATTGGCAGGTGAATAGGAGGCCTGCCCACGAGGCTGAGAAGCTCCAAGAACCACGGTCTCGCAGGCCACCATGGAGCTATCAGAATGACGCTGAGGTGACAATTACTTCATCCTGCAGATCACCCTGTGGATCAGGGGTGTAGGCGGGAAGGCATACGCGGTCATGCCACTCCACTGAATCTTAAAGGCGTCACCCAGGGCCTTGCCCCTGCTAGGACGCAACGCAAAGAAATCCAACGGAGGATGCCCCCATCTGCTGATAAAATCCAGCAGGACCTGATAGTTCAATTGCCACTTAATTGTCCGCCCCCAGTCTGTCGAGTCTGTCCGCTTCCAGGTTTGACTCGCCCGGAAGGTGGATGGCCCTCAGGTAGATGTTCTCCAGGGCCCAGTGCCACATGCTGAACGCTAAGTTGTACAGTGGCGGAGACCTGGTACCACCATGCTTGTTTACATAGTACATGCTGGTGGAGTCGTCAGTCTGGGTGAGGATGACATTGCCCCAATAAGCAGAAGGAAAGCTTTGAGAACTAGCCAGATGGCTTTCAGCTCCAGCCAGTTGATCTGGGACTCCTGCAGGGTCCAGACTCCGTGGGCACTGGCTGTCCAAAAGTGGCCCCCCGAGCCTTCCAGGGAGGAATCTGTAGTAATGGTGACTGGTGGGGCTGGTTGCCGGAAGGGCCTGCCCGTCCGCAGGTTGCAGTCCCTGGACCACCATGTGAGGTCCGGCCATAGAGATGGTGGACTGCTTACCAGCTCCACTTGGGAGCCCGCTCCTGAATCCAGGAGGCTTTCGAAGTGCAGCTGCAATCTCCTCATTGTGAGGCTTGTGTAGGGTACGGCCAGCAGTAAGGCTGCCATGATGCCTAATCAGTAAAGGTACCACCAGGCCGAGGTCACTCAGGTGAGGAAGTGAGTAGTGGCCCGCTTGATGGCCGTGATCTTGTCCTCAGAGGGAAACCTCTTGGAGCCAGTGTCTCACATGAGGCCCATAAAGATCAGGCTCTGCGTAGGCTGCAGCTGAGACTTCTTGAGGTTGACTGAAAACCCCAGCTTGTGGAGTGTGATCATAAGGGAGGAGAAAGTGATGAACTGCCTCCGGACATATCACCCTAAAGAGCCAGTCGTCCAGGTACAAATAGACGTGGTGGCTCTACACCCCGAGTAGGGCTGCCACTGCATTCATGAGCCTGGTGAATCCCCTGGTGGCTGAACTGAGACCAAAGGGTAGCACCCTGTATTGGAAGTGGCAGCCCATGATCCCGAATCGCAGGAATGAGCGATTTGCTGCCAAATCCGGACATGTAGATAAGCGTCCTTGAGATCCAGGGAGCACATCCAGTCTCCCCTGCACAATGTCTCGCAATCAGTGCTGGCGTAACCATCTTGAATTTTTGAAGAGGGAGGGAGAGGTTGAGGGTGGCAAGGTCCAACACAACTCTCAGGTGCCTGGTGGTTCTTTTGTATGGTGAAAATCCTGGAATAGAAGCCCAATCCTCGCTGGGACTTCTTCTACAGCCTGGCTCTCGGCAAATGACTGAATTTCCACCAACAGAGTTGCTGTCCCAATCTGTGGGAGTGAAGGGGAGGAGAGCAAGGGATTGGTAGGCAGTACCCCGTGGATACTACTGAGGATCCAGGGGTCCGCAAACTTCGACGCCAAAACAGTGCGTCAAGGTCAAGCCTGCGACCCACTGGAGACACGTGGACCTGAAGGGACGCATCATGCCTGCTTTCCATCTGAGGCTGTTGCGGAGGAGGGGGACTGAAGAAAGCCCTTGCTCCCCCTCACACACACTTTTGTTTGCGCCAGTGTTTACTCGGCGAACTGACAGGCTGTCTGGACTGCCGTTATTGGAAAACGGCGAACACCGCGAACATCCGCCCCTTGGCGGAGCATTGATGTGACTGGGTGTACACCTTGGGCGTGGCCTTCGTAAGGATAAAGGCTTCGCAGTTTGTAAACTTTTTTTCTTTGTATCCAGCTGTTAATCAGTGGTTGAGTGAAAGAGGTTCGCCCCCCACCCCCTCGAATGGAAGGTCCAAGCCCGGCTAGAGGTGTCAATGTGGGCAAGGGTGGACTCCATGATGTCTTGCGCCACCATTTTAGCCTGACCGTCGAGCCTTGAAAAGCGACTGGCTCTGCACCGGAAGAAATCTGCTATTTCACACCAAAGACTCTGGTTAACTGCTGATAGCATGGCATCCACGTTGGATTGACGAAGATGCAGCCAAGCGTTGGAATAAATCTTCCCGTACGCCTCCAAGATCTTGTCCTTGCCTAGCAGCGCCGAGTACGAGGTGTCCAAGAACGACTGAGGATTTTAAGAGTGACGCCGCAGCAATCACCGAACAGTGTGCTTGAGGGTGGGCTGACAGCAAGAGTGGATCCCCTCCATTAGCCTATACTTGGCGACCAGGCGCTTATTGACAGGGTGGGCCGGATTGTGCTTGAGCTACCCCTTTTAGGCCAAGGTGACAACGTCCTGCATCGGATCCCTGTTCTAGCCGTGGGGCATAGGAGGACCTCTGCAAGTACCTCTGCCCCTGGTTGCTCGACTTCAGGTTGAAGAAGGCCCAAGTATTCTGCCAGACCTGTGAGTCTGGCGTGGAAGGTCTATGCTGACAATGGTGTGTCGGGGTCTTGATCCTCGCCTGTGTCCAACAGGGTATCCAGCAGGTCCAGAGCGGATGGAGGGGCTTTGGGGGCAGAGGTCTGGAGACCAGAGACAGAGGCTGCAGCGGAGGCTGGTACAGGACCGCCTGAACATTGGGAGGCAGGGGAGCTGGAATCAAAGGAGCAAGCGTAGGCAGCAGGGGCTGCACCGGGGCCTGCGCTGCAGCCTTAGGAGGAATGACTAAAGGCACAGTTGGAGGGGCCAGAGAGAGCAAGTCCCTGATTAGATCCCCAAGGATGGAACCCATCTGAGGAGATCTCACGAGCATGAGGATCTTTTCAAAGTACCTGTCCTTGCAGGCCAGTGAGTTGGCAGGTGATATTGACGTGATAGCAGGTGGCTACTGAGTCAGTGCGTATTCTATCTAGCTGTTTGCGGGGTAAACCTACCCTGTACTTCTAATGGATAACCTGTAGGCTAGATAACTGATTGACACCAGTCCGACCTTGTAACTCGTTCTCCCAACTGCTCTGTTCCTCAGGCCGGTATCAGACGAGCTGCCATCTTGCTGGTACGGCATCCATCTTGTCGAGCTGCATCCCATGTTGTGAAGTCATGGTGCATGGCTCACTGGGCCAGCCTCTTCCAGTACTCTTGGCGATGGAGCATGAAACCTACCCTGGACTTCAGGCCGAGGCCTGGTAGGTGTCGCCCATGGCAGAGGGGCCAGTAGTGCTGCGTGCAGGCGCCCCCTCTGACATGTTGCCGGTACAAGGACATAGCCCCCTTGGGTGTACACCTGGTAAAAGAAACTAGCGGTCCCTCAGCACCATCTCTAGAAGGATATACATATCCCCCCCCCCCCCCTCGGCATGGCTGCCGGTAGCCAAGTTAGCCTCGGTACCTGTGCTGGTGCGAGAACCTGAGGTTCCTTCCAAAGGAAAGGAGTCGCTCTTGTGCTGGTAAAGAGCGGCCCTCCCATGGGCCTTGACTTCTGTCTAAGACAAAGTCCTCTGGTGGCAACTTCTCGAAGAGATCCCTCCACCTAGTCTGTTCTTAAAAGTATGTGAAGAAAGTGTGTTGCACACGGTGCAACCGTCCCCTCCGTTGTCAAGCCAGCGGAGGCAAAGGGCATGGGGATCTGACGTAGGGAAGAGCCTCTCGCAGGCTGGACACCTGCTGAAGCCCTCTGAAGTTGATATGCACCGGGGAGGAGCGTGGTGCCAGAGGACAGAGTACCTGAATGATAAAAGAAGACAAAGGATAGAAGTGGTATAACATGGCCGAAGCAAAAACCCAGGAGTGCAGGTGAAACCTGCCCATTCCCGTTGACGCTAAAAAGGGAAGTGAGGTGTGGTGCTGGTGGGCGAAGTCAGGGGAGAACATGCAGTATGGAGGAAAGGGGACTGAACGTGAGAGTAAGACTGCTAAGACTATGGTTTAGAATACAAGGAGGCCGCAGCCACGACTGAAGAATGAGGCTGCAGGTAGGCGGCCAGTAGGATTGGCTCCCCATCTGTCAACCTAAACCTGCAGTCCAACTTCTTGTTCATCTGGGCGTTGGCACTGGGCTTCTTCCAGAACTTCTCACGCCACCTACAGGACATCCTTCTGAAGAGGGATGTCAAACCGGATGTGGTGTGCTTACCGAAGAACTCTGCTAGCACTCCAGATTCCTGGGGGGGGCTTCCCCAGGCAGAAGGACCCACAAGAACTCCACCAGACCCTGAACAAGGTCATGAAAGGCTTTCAAGGATGCAGAGGGTTCACGTTCCTAGAAACACGTGTACACAGACGCGTTATAAATGCCATATATAATTTTCCTGGGCGTCATCGACTTCATCGCCCCACCACCCCCTTTTGTTAAAGACCATGGGGAATGTGCGCCCTGGGCAAACAGGGGCCCTCCCCCCATGTTAGGGGGTGAAGACAGCGATAGAGGGAGGGCCTGAGGGAGTGGGCATGGCAGGTACAGGAGGTGGAGGAGTCTGACCAAACAGCAGGGCCTGGACAGGGTAAGGGGCTGGCACTTGAACCGGAAGCGCTAGAGTAACAGGAGTACCCAGAGAAAGGTGCCAGGGAAGCGCCACATGTTGGATGACCATCATTTCCTTCAGGAGCCCCTTCATCTGAGGTGAACCCATAAGGGAGCGCTTGAAGAAGCGGTACTCGCAAGCTGCAGGGTCCCTAGGGGCCTGGCATTCCGAAGCTCTGGACCTCCGCACCTGGTCAAAGCACAAAGGAGCCTGAAACCTGTAGCCCGAGTTGAATCCAAGATAGCTGCAAGCCTGATTGGCTACGCCACGTGCGTCTGCCATTTTGAAGCCTTGCGCCACGTCCTGGGCGAGAAGACACGAAGGCCCTTAGCCACAAAAGGCCACAGACACAGTAAGAACCAGACTGGGTCATGTACCCGAAGAGTAAGCGTCGACCGCAGATCCCTTGGGTAGGGACCAAACCCTCAGCATTGACTCACGAACTCTGAGCAAGCTCCAGTAGGCTGGACGCCCTTGGCACCTGTGCCGGTAGCCATGCTGAATCGAGTAGAGGACAGACTCTTGGAAGAGGCACTAGACTATCCCATACCCATTGGGATAAAGAACAAATGTGATTGCCCTTCCGAGGACAGCCTGGTAGGGCCCCTGATCCCGTCAGCTTGGGAGTCTGTAGTCCTGTAGCTTGCCAGATCCTGAATCCAAGGAACCCCACCCGGACCCCACAGAAGGAATCGCTGAGCTTTTGAGCCATGCAGAAGAGGGCCGGGCTTGCCTTGACTAGAGGTCTGGGAGATAAAGTCCTTAAGGTGGGGCGGGGAGTAGAATTGTGGAAGATCTCTACAACACAACAACCGATTTTTCAATGCCCTGTGACCAAGAGCACTTCAAGCCAAACATGTGCCCCCACCAGTGGTCGGGCCCCAAACACTTAAGACATAGCGCATGGAAGTCTGATGTCAGGAACAAGTGGTCGCATGTGGCACATCTCATGAATCCTCCTGCAGCAGACATGTGCCGGGTAGGCGAGGCACTAAAGGGAAGTTAATTAAGATTGAACAAAAAAAAAACTGGGAAGCTCTGGACGGCGGGTCAGTCCCAGGCCAGTCCCAGGCTAGATGCTGCATGCTATAGTAAAAATTTAATGGGGAAGCTCAATGTTTCGCTGCCAAAGTTTCCGGTATCATCCCTATGTTAGTCAGTGGACTTAATGCCAATGCACACCCTATGGTGGGAGATGGATGGAGCAAAAGCAGTAGTATGGAGGATTTCACCCCAAACTACAATATACCAAGTGACCATCGATAAGGCTCTAAATCTCTGAGGCCATTTATGCAGTCGTTCTAGCTAAAGGGGGTCCACTGGCAAATGGGTAAATTAAGAGGTACTCACCGGAGTGACCAAGGTACTAGTCCATAGTCCCCTTTTCCTCCATCCTGCATGGGCGACTACAACTGATACAACCGCCCTGGGGAGGGAAGCTTGACACTAGGCAAACCGATTACGGAGGACAGCCTGGCCAAATGCTTTGTCGGCCCTGGCAATGGTATCCAGACAGCAGTGCTGGCAGAAAGCAGATGGAGTTGCCCCATGTCACCGCCCTGCTAATCACTTGCCACGGTACGTGACGTTGGAAGGTAATAGCCACTGGTTTGGCCCCGATGGCGTGCGCATGCATGCCCCTTGGTGATTCTTTGTGCTGAGCCTTGTATGCCTCCTGGATGGCTGCAGTCATCCATCTGGCTAATGATGTTTTGGATGCTTGCAGTTAAGGACTAGATCCACTTATTTTGACAAATAAGGCGTGAATCTTGTGAAAGTCCTTGATTCTGTCAAGATAGAATTTTAATGTTCTTCTGATGTCTAAACAGTGGATAGCCTTCTCTCTATTTTCCTTGGGGTTTGGAAAGAAAGTGGGGAGCACAATCTTCATTAATGTGGAAGGAGGAGACCACCTTTGGTAGGAACCAGGGTTGAGTGCGGAGCACAACCTTGTCCCAATGAAACCGTGTAGGGCTCGAAAGCCACCAGAGCCTGAATCTCGCCAACTCTGCGAGCTGAAGCCCCACTAGTAGTGCAGTCTTGAGTGTGACAAATTTTATGTCCACTGTGGCCATGGGCTCGAATCGTTTGTGCGCCAGCTTGCAAAAGAACAACATTGAGATCCCAGACAGGACGTGGACACCTGACAGGGGAGATGGGGGGAGAGTACAACCTGGTTAATCCCGCTAGATGCCCCTTCACTACTGGATTGGCCGAAGAGAAGGTAAACTTGTCCAAGTTCCTGTATGCACCAATGGCCAATAGGTATGTCCTGTAGATGTCGACCTGGACCCCTGATCTGGCTAAATACACAGAGAAAGACAATACCTGGTCCAGAATGCTGGATAGCGGGTCCACTCAGTTTTCCTTGGACCAGAAGCAGAACCCAGTACATTTGCTTTTGTACTGCTTTCGAGTAGCCCCACTCCTGGCTCCATGGTTGATTTCTAAGTTGTCCCGAGACTGCCAGAGATGTTGGACCGTCACCTGCTAAGGTACCAGGCTGCTAGTGCTAGCCTCTCCGGGCAAGGGTGAAGAACTGCCCCCCCACCCCCGTCTGCTCCGCCAGGAGCAGGCCCTTGCCAAACTGCAGAGGGACTTCTGGCTGGACTGACAGTTGCTGATGGTCTGAGAATCATGACCTGGCCTGCCACTGAGGTGCTATGAGGATGAGAGAGCTGCCGGGACTGCCTGACCTTGCAAACCACCTTGTCTATGAGCGGGGTAGGAAAAAACGCATACGCCCACATCCCGTCCCAGGGGATCTGAAGCATCTACCAGAGAGAGCCACGCCCTGTTCCACCCCCTAGAACGCGAACTACTCAAGTCCAGTCACTCTCCATCACAAAGAGGTCTGAGATAGGGTGACCCCACCTGCTGAAAATGTCTCGATATGATTAAAGCCTTCCTACAATTTACTCTAGATCATCATTGATTTTTAATAATAATTACTATGTTCAGACCAAAAGGGTTGTAATGGGAGCAAAGTATGCCCCATCACTAGCAAATTCATTCATGGGATATTTTGAAACTGTCTACAGCAACCATGAATACTGTGCAGAGCATCCTGCTAATTTGGAATGGTAACAGAGCCAATTTTGACAAATTTGTAGCGTTTGTAAACAATAGCTTTGGAATTCACAGGGAGTCTCGATACCTGCACCATATATTTCCTCCATCTTATAATATACATTTAAAATGGAAAGGTAGAAACAAAACTTTTAGAAAGTTTAAACTGGACACATTTGTTGGGAGAACCACTAAATTTCAATCCAACCAACAGTCCCCTGTGGGACACCATCTTATGTCATTGCCTTGAATAAGAACTAACTGGTCGAAACATGTGTTGGCAAGAAGAATATACTATTGCTGCTACTGTGATTGATTCTAATGAAAAATAGCACAAATGTTACTTTGTATGATATTGTTCACATCTGGAGAATACATGTTCAGAAAAGCGCATGGATCTTGGCACATCCACGTTTTTCTGCAGCGCTAGGCAGGGGTTATCCCAGCAGTGCAAACATCAGCAGCTGTCAAGCACATTCTGAGTGTAGTCCCTATCCCCAATTACCTTTAGCCAGAGCGCTCACTCACCGGGTACCCTCACACCACCTTACTTGGTGATGCATGTTAAGGGCTGCTTAAGTATATGCCTGCCTTAAAATTAAGGCTCCCGGTTTCTGGTTATTTTCAAGATTTCAGTTTGTATTCATAATTTTTTTTTTTTTTACCCATGCTTTTATTCACAACTAGTGCTATTCTGCATTTATTCAAGCTAAAAACGTCACTTTGGTGCTTGATGTGATGTATGATTTTATTTATATCGCACCCATACACAAGTGTTTGAGGGCGCGACGAGGCAGGGGAGGGGTACAAGGGATTAACAAAATAAGGATTTTACTAGGCCCAGTGACATTGAGAATGCGAAAGTGCAGGGGAAAGGGGAAAGGGCCATGGGAAGAGTACAAAGTGCTGAACATGTGACAAAAGCAACAGGTTGTGCGGCCAGCAGGTGACAAGTGCAAGAATAAGGCTCAGACAGCAGGTATCTGATAAGTGCAGGAAAGGGACTGTAGGGTTGCAGATACAGACCCCAGTGCAAGGGTTGCCATGAGGCAGGGCGGGTGTGTGGCTGGGTTGGCAGGGATCTGGGCCTGAAATCAGAGGGTAGCCAAGTACCGGAAGAGATCAGCAGGGGCGAGAGAAGGCAGAAGCAAAGAGGAAGGTCTTGAGGTGCTAGGGAGGCACCAGCGGAAGAAATCTACCCCCAACTCGTTGCTTGGATAAGTGACTGACCCTGAGGGAGTTAGAGGTAGAGGAGCGAAGAGCTCGAGTAGAAGGGTATTTCCAAAGGGATAATTGAAGGTATTGCGGACCCACGCCACAGAAGGCCTTGTGGACAATACAAAGGGTCTTGAACTTAATCCTTGCAGCCACAGAGCCAGTGAAGAGATTTCAGGAGAGATACGATCCCTGGGCTTGAGGCTAAGGACAAGTCGCAGTCCTGTCCTGGAGGAGTTGCAGAGGGCGGAGAGTAGTAGCAGACAGATTTAGAGAGAGGCTGTTGCAGTATTCCAGTCTAGAGAGAACCAGAGCTCTAGAGGCAGTGAGCTTCTGCGGGAAGGTGGGGTAAGGAATAATACCTCTAAAGAGGTGCAGTTTGACTTCTTGGAGACATCAGATGTGTGGAGAAAAAGAATGAATGGAGTCAAAGATGACTGAGATTTTTATCCTCACAGGTGGGCGCAGGGAGAGTGCCAAGGGAGGCCAGCCATAAGGTGACAGGAAAGGACGTGGCAGGAGTACAGATGAGGAGGATCTTTGTCTTACCAGCGTTAAGGCAGAGGTCATTGGCAGCACACCACTCTTGGATTGCAGTCAGATGAGAGCGGGAGAAGAGGTGGCAGAGGGGAGCCTGAAAACAAGCAGTGTCATCCGCATAGCACTGGAGATTGCAGCCGAGTGTAGCAATGCAGTGGGCGAGGGGTGACGGGTATTGTTTGAGAAGCCAGGGGGAGAGGTTAGTGCCCTGGGGAATACAAGAGGAGAGTGAGCTAGAGGATAGGAAGGACCCAAGTTGCACCTGGGAGGGTCAGTTGGAGAGGAAGGATGTCGGCCAGGCCCTAATCAGTGATAGCCAGATTATCACAGAGGCGGTTTAGCAAGATGGTATGGTTGACCATATCAAAAGGCAGAAAAGATCAAGAAGGATATAGGACAGATGGGAGATTAGATTCAAGGTTGGAGAGCAGTTTCCATGCTTCCGAGTGCTCTGAAGCCAGATTGATGGTCATGGAGACAACCAACAGTCACTGAAGATAAAGCTGGGAGATGACCAGCTTTCCCAGTAGGTTGACCAGGAAAGGGGCGATGGAGATCGGGCGATAGTTAGCCGGGCCGTAGGGGTCAGCAGTGGGTTTCTTTAGAAGAGGGTGCACACGAGTGCTTCAGAGAGGTGGGGAAGGCTCCAGTGCTGAAGGAATTGTTGCAGAAGTCAGCCACGGGAGGAGCAAGGGTGTCAATCTGGTCATTGATGGTTTTGGACGAGCAGGGTAGAACCTGCTTTGACAAGACTTTCCTAGAACGGACTCATCTAGAAATCTCATCCGGGGAGAACAGAGGAAAGGAAGGGAAAGGGAGGATAAGTGGCTGCAGGGAGGCTGGGGGTAGCTGAGAGAGAAGAGGGAAGGAGGCGGCGAGTAGGAGGGTGGACAGGAAGTACTGTGTTCGAGATGAAATGGGAGGCCAGGGTCATGCAGAGGCTTGGGAGGGGATAGGGGAAGTAGAGGCTGCAGCAGGATTGGCCAGCTGCTTGAAGATTTTAAAGAGTTTGGCCGAGTTGTTAGATGCCGCAGAGACGCTGGCGTGTATGTGGGCTCTTAGTGCCGACAGAGCAGGTATTCCCTTTGGAGCAGGCAGCAGGCCAGTTTGTCAAGAGGATTCACAAGATGCCTGCCATTTCCTCTCAGCCACCCTACACTTACGTTTGAGTGACTAGGTTAGTATCTTACCAATAGTTGCATTTGGATTTGGGCTTCAGGCGGATCCTCATAGCAGGGGCAAGAAATTATAAGTTACACACCGAAGTGACTAGTCCCCTTTCCTCCATATTGCATGGGCGTCCCTTCCAAGGGATGGGAGATGGAACCTTTTCCACCAGAAGAAACCTGTGCTGCCCCGACTATACCCTCCAGCGCCACACCTCAGTCCCCATAGACTGATCGACAAAAGATTAATCTTGCCTAATGACATAATGCAATGGCAGTTGCCTTGGCCCCGACTGCGTGGGCGTGCATGTTGGCCGGAAGCGGCTTGTGCTGGCCCTCGTACGCTTCTTTGATGGCTGAGACCATCCAGCCTAATATTGAGGTCTTGGAGGCCCGATAGCCTGGTCTTGAGCCTAAACAGAACATCCGATTTGCGGAAGCCCTTGGTTCTGTCAAGGTAGAATTTCAAGGCACGCCTGACATCCAGGCAGTGCAGCACTCTATGCTTCGTCCTTCGGATTGGCAAACAACGTAGGCTGGACTATTTACTTGTTCAAATGGAAAGCAGACAGCACCTTGGGCAGAAATGCTGGGTATGTCCGCAGGACTAATTTGCCCCGGTGAAAAGGTATAGTATATGTTTACGCAGAGACCAGCGCCTGGATTTCGCCGACTCTGCGAGGCAGCCGATGGCTGCGAGGTAAATGCGGCAGGTGTCCACGTGCACACCCGAGTGGGCAAGATGCACCTAGGAGGAGAGCACGTCGTCCGAGGTACATGCCAGGGGGTCGATTTCCTTGGAGTCTGCCAGTGGCAGAACCTGGTGCATTTACTTTTACATTGGGCCTTGGGAGCCTTGCTCCTAGCCCCCTGTATGATTTCCAGGTTGGCTTGAGATGGCTGAGCGTCACCTGCTCAGGAACCACACACTGAGGGGCCAGCTTCTGGGGTGCGGGGAGGACGACCCTGCCCCCCCCCCCCCTTCTGCGTCAGAAGATGTGCTGGGCCCATCGGGGGGTGGATTGGAGAGACCGAGAGACTGAGCAGCTCCAAGAACCATGGCCGGCCAGGCCACCACAGAGCTATCGGAATCAGGTTGAGCTGGCGAGACTCCTTGAACTTGCAAAGTACTCTGAATGAGTCGAGTGGGCGGGAAGGCGTATGCCGACATGTCGTTCCACTGGACCCACAAGGCGTCACCCGGGGAGCCTAGGCGCTGCCCCCGTCAGGCAGAAACCTGTGCAGTTCCCTTAGGGACCACTGCAAAAGATTTAAGACTACAGGTGTTTGGCAGTAAACCCACTTGGTAGCAGTCTGTACCACACATTCACTTGGTAGCTGTGGCTGAGCAGTCAGACTTACCTCAAGAAGAGTTAGACAGTATACAGAGCATACACAATAGGTACAGAAATACAGCAGCACAAGCAAACACTGACCAGAGCTTGGGTGTAAAAGTATGATTATTTAACACACTTCTAAAACACACTAGCACTAAATTGTTAAGATCAGTTCAAAACACAATCACTATTATCATATGTACATCCCTGATTACTTGTTGGACAAGTAATAGTTACCACTTATTTCCAGACAGAGGTGAGCGCTTAACGTTCGATGGCACTCCAACAAGTTAAATAAAAAGGGAGGGGAAATGCAGAATTATGGAAGCATACACACTAAACACTTTTTAAAGAACCACAGCAAGTTAGGAAGGCACAGTCTACTGGTGAGCGAGGAAGTTTAGGTGCCAGGCCCATTTTCAAGGGAGCCAGGCGGAAGGTGCCCAAGATCAGATAGTTACACAGAGTCTTCAAAGTTTGTAGAAGTAGTTCGAAAAAGGTTTAGTTCTGTTCAGAAAAGTTAGCTAAGGTGTCCCAGGCTAACCCAGGTTCGAGAGACGAGGATTTAATACACCCTGTTCAAACGGTTGCAAGCGAAGCCAGGCGGAACACGGTACCTTGAATGGAGTGGATCCTCCAGCGGGGGCAGTTGTTCCTGGCAGCGGGTGCAAGTCGCAGCGTCGTTCAGAGGAAGAGAAGGTCTCGTCGTGGAGGATTGATGAAGGTCGTTGCACTGCCAGGGAAGAAACCAGCCGCGGAGTTCTCCGGTACAAAGGTAATACCCTTTCGGTTCGCGGTAGTGGTGAAAATGTGGTATCCCGGTTGCCGGGGTGCTTGGCACAGGCAAGGCGGCCACGAGATGCTCCAGGAAGGCGAAAAGAAGGTAGACTGGTTATCCCCACCAGTCGAAGGAAGAAGACTCTCCGGGCTGGAGATCTCTTCTGTCGTTGGGAAAAGTGGTGAGACAGTTCAGCAGGGCTCCACCAGTGGTGTCGTCGTTGCAGGCCGGCTCAGCTTCTCCCTCCTCAGATTCTTAGGTCCTGTGGAGACTTCTGAAGTTCCAGTCCCCAAAGCCCTGCTTTTATGCAGCATATCCCCATTCACTCAGCCTAGCTGTCAATCAAACATGCTAAGAGTGCGACTTGAGTTACCAGGGTAACTCAGTCCAGGGTGCTTAAACCCCCTCCCATACCCCCTGTGGTACCCAGACAGAGTGGCACCACTTTTGGAGGCTTCTGTGGAGAAGCTCGCCAAAAAGTGGAACAAAGGGCTTGACTTGGGTTGGAGTCACAGAAGAGAACACAAACACCATTTTAGAATCGAGTTCTGGCAAAAAATACCAACTGGCGAATTAATATTAAATAAACCGGCGGTATGTTCGAGGCTATAAGAATTAAATAATTAAAGTTGGTAGCCTCGAACAATGGGACAATCCCATAGAGATATTTGCGGTCGAATATAAAAAGTAGTCGCCACTGCCACCAGCCAAAACTCGATCAGGGGGGACGGAGACGTGCCCCCTTGGACAACAGACCTTGGGGCAATCGAATTGCCCCGACCAGTACGTCCACAATATGATGATTTGTACTGGTTTCTGTTCATAATTTGGGGCTAGCAAAGCCAATGGTGACTTTACATGCCATGGGAGACAGTAGTCAGTCCCAGGGTATGGAGTCTATGTTGGGGGGGTCGCTACGACACCCCTGGGTTACGGCACGGAGGGTGCTGTGTAACCCACATTAAAAAAAACACATGAGACCCTATGGAGTAAAAGACCCCATAGTCCATAAAACACATGGAAAGTTAAAGGAACACCTCAAATCATGTCTAAGAGTAGGAGCAAAAAGAATCTCACTCTTAGGAGGAGAGAAAAAATAAACCCCAAAAATCCAGCAAAGCTGCTGGGGGACTCACTAGGTTTGTGAAATTAGCCTTACAGAGAATTCTCCCTAACAGCCCCTGCCAGGAGGGGAACTGGGAGCACTTCTTGTGCCTGGTGGCAAACAGATCGTCCTGGGGGGAGGCCCCAACAGTGGAAGATCTCCTGTGCAACGAGGTTGTTCAGCTGCCACTCGTAGTTGTCCGCTCCCAACCTGCTGACCTGTCCGCTTCCAGGTTGGCTTCCCCCGGAAGGTGCACTGCCGTGAGGTAGATGTTCTCCAAGGCCCATTCCCACATGCTGATCGCCAGTCTGCACAGGGAATGGGACCTGGTCCCCCTTTCTTGTTGATGTAGGCAGAATCCTGTGCTTTGCCCTTATCGACCACTACACACAATTAAGACTACAAGTGGTAATACAAGTTCACCTTTGGTACAAGCCTGTATGCTGGCCATATGTGAAGCCATATGATATCTGTTTTTCTTGATACAAGTGAATATGGCAATACATTACTTACCGTAAAAGCATTTCTGATGGTTGTATCTGCTTAGATTCACATGCTGTGCATAGGTCCGACATCCAGTGGTCACTGCGGAGTATTGCATTTTGTTTTTCGTAGTCGAAAAGGGGACGTCGACAAGGCGTGTCTGTAACACTATCCCTATAGTGACGTGCGTTGTACCCACAATCCCTCACGCGTCAAGGTCCCTCTGTATTTTTCTGCCCTGAGGGGAGTCTTCTAGACGTGAGTGAGTACAGAAAAGAGAAATATAGTAGAGGATGTCTATGTTGCTTCCATCTGAGCGGGGAGGAAGGGCGGGCGCATGTGAATCTAAGCAGATACAACCATCAGAAATGCTTTTACGGTAAGTAATGCATTGTCTTCTGATGTTTGTTAATCTGCTTAGAATCACATGCTGTGCATAGACTAGCGAGCAGTACCCGGAGTTGGCGGTGGGTTATGAGAAGGAACAGTAGAGAAAAGATGTCTTAATACTGCCTGTCCCACCTGGGAGTCAGATCTAAGTGTGCATCTAGACAGTAGTGTTTTGTAAAGGTGTGCACAGAACTCCAGGTAGCCGCTTTGCAGATGGACTCAAGGGGAACATTTGCAATGAATGCTATGGAAGCCCCAGTGCCTCGAGTGGAATGTGCTCTTGGCTTGAAGGGTAGTTCTCTCTTAGCAAGAGTGTAACAGAGTGATGCATTGTACAATCCATCTAGATATAGTGGACTTAGAGACTGCATCTCCTTCTCTTCCTGCTGCCACCGAGACAAAGAACTGATTAGTCTTTCTCAGTGATCTGGTTCTTTCCATGTACAACATGACAGCTCTGCGTACATCTAGTGTATGCAGACTTTTTTCTCCCAAGCTGGAAGGGTTTTGAAAGAACGTTGGTAGTTCTATAGATTGGTTTACATGAAATTTTGAGATGAATTTTGGTGCAAAACTTGGGTGTGTGCGAAGAACCACCTTATCCTTGTGAACTGATACGAAGGGGTCTAGTACAGAAAGAGCCTGCAGTTCACTTACTCTCCTAATGGAGGTGATAGCTATTAGGAAAGCAGTCTTAAGAGTGAGGTATTTAAGAGTTGCCTTGTGCATGGGTTCGAAAGGATTGCCCATGAGTCTAGAAAGTACCACATTTAAGTCCCATCCGGGAGCTGGGGTAGCTATCGGGGGGTGTATTCTCTTTACCCCTTCCATAAAGGCCTTGATAACTGGTATCTTCCACCACGACACTTTAAGTTGGGAAGTGGTGTATGCAGAAAGTGCCGCTAGGTGGACTTTAATGGAATTAAACACTAGACCTGAATCCAGTAAATGGGTCAAGTACAGAATAATGTTAGTGGCAGAGCAGTCAACCGGGTTGATGTTCTTACTACTACACCAGATGACAAATCTTTTCCACTTGCTAGAATAGCAGTGGCGAGTATTAGGTTTTCTGGCTTCCCTGAGGATGTCCATACATCTGAGGGAGATGTAAATGTCCAAATTCTATGAACTCAGGAGCCAGGCTGCTAAGTTCATGGTCTGAGGGCATGGATGCAGTGTCCTGCCCTTGTCTTGTGACAGCATGTTGTACGGGCAGGGAAGTTTCATTGGGGGAGATAGGGACATCTCCATCAAGTGAGCGAACCATGGCTGCCGGGCCCACATTGGGGCTACTAGTATCATGGTAACCTGCTCTTGGTGCATCTTGTGCACCACTTTGTTGAGGAGGGGAGTCGGGGGAAAGGCGTAAACAAATTTCCCTGACCATTGAATCAACAGACCGTTCCCCTTGGACTGGTTCTGGGGGTACCTGGAGGCGTAACTTTGGCATTGTGAGTTCTCCAGGGTTGCGAACAGGTCTATTTCCGGGAAACCCCATTGCGTGAAGACGTCTAAGACGATGTTTTCGTCTAATTGCCATTCGTACTCTTTGGGTAGGGGGATTTCTCTGCTGAGTTTGTCTGCTAGCAGATGGAGTTTCCCTGGTACATGTTGTGATAGTAGGAACATGTTGTGTTTGAGAGCCCACTTCCATATATTCTGGGACAGCTTGGACAGTCCTGGAGAGTGAGTGCCCCCTTGTTTGTTGAGTGCATGGCTGTGGTGCTGTCTGTGAGGACCATCACTGTCTTTCCTTGTAAGTGTTCCTGAAAGGCTTTCAGTGCTTTGAACACTGCTAATAGCATCCAAGCATATAAACCTGCCGGAACTAAGCTCGGAGTCCATACTCCGTGAGCAGTCTGATGGGATAGGTGAGCCCCCCCATCCTGTAAGGGATGCGTCTGTGGTTAGAGTGGCTTCCACTGCGGGTGTGGCAAAAGTTTTCCCTGATAACAGGTTTTCCTTTGTCCACCACCGTAGCGAGAGAACCAAGGCCTGCGAGACCACCACCAGATCGTCCCATTGTCCGCTGGCCTGACACCACTGGCTGTAGAGCCACTCTTGCATTGGGCGCAGGCGCGCGTGAGGTACCAAATAAATACATGACGCCATCATCCCTAGCAAGCACATTGCTTTGCATACCGTCACTTCTTGACCTGCCACATATTGGGGGATCTGTAACAGCATGTTTTGGACCCTCTCGTTGGAGGGGAAGACGAGGCCGTCCTTTGTTCGAATTAGAGCCCCTAGGAATTGTTTGATTTGGCTGGGGTCTAAGCTGGACTTCTTTTCGTTGATGGAGAAGCCCAGTTGGGACAGAAGGTCTACGGTCCTTTGGGTATTGGAGAAGCATGTTTCGTAAGAATCCCCTGTTATGAGCAGGTCGTCGAGGTACGGGTAAACCGGGATGGATAATCTGCGCAGGTGGGCCGCTGCCACTGCCAGTACTTTCGTAAATACCCTTGGTGCCGATGCTATCCCGAAGGGTAGTACTCTGAACTGATAGTGTTTGTTCTCTATCTTGAACCTGAGGTATTTTCTGTGCACTGGCAACATTAAAATATGAAAGTATGCATCTTTCATGTCTAGTGTTGTCATGTAATCCCCCTGTGATAACAATGGGATTACTTCCTGCAAGGTCACCATACGAAACTTTTGGGGTTTGACAAAGTTGTTCGCTGGGCGCAGATCTAATACAGGGCGCATGGTTAAGTCCTTTTTGGGTACAAGGAAGTACACTGAATAAATACCTTCTGTTACCTGAGATAGGGGGACAGCCTCTATAGCTTCTTTTTTCAGTAGCTCTTCTACTTCTTGAAGAAGAATAGTGAGGTGTTCCGTGTCATGCGTCGGTTCCGTGGGGGTCTGTGTTTTGGGGAACCGTTGAATTCGATGCAGTATCCGTGGGCTATGGTGGATAATACCCAGCTGTCTGACGTTATTCCCTCCCATGCTGAAAGGAACGATGTTAGCCGGCCCCCGACCGGTGATGCGTGGGAGGGGACCCGAATCTTTGGGTCATTTGTTGGTATTGGGCGTGGGGCCTTTTGGACTGGAGCCGCGCCCTCTTCCTTTGCCACGACGTTGGCCTCTTTGACTGAACTGGGTGCTTTGGTTAGAGGGCCAGTTGGTAGCAGAGTAAAATTGTTGTTGGCTTTGCTGCTGGCGTTGGCCACGAAAGGAGCGTCTATTGCCATAGCTGCGTCCGTTAGGTGGCCTAGAAATTTGGTCAAGAGTCTTGATGGTTTCAAACTCCTTCTTCGCATGTTCTAGGGCCTCATCAACTGCTTTCCCAAACAGATGTGTTTGCTCTATGGGCTTATTTATTAGGGGAGCCTGAGTTTCTGGCTTAAATCCCGAATTGCGCAGCCAGACATGGCGTTTGAGAAGTATTCCCTGAACCAGGGAGCGGCCAGCTGTCTCTGCGGCATCTAAGGAGTTCTTTACGATGCCCTGGTTTACAAGAGTTCCCTCTGATATAGTAGCCAACAGGCGTGAACGCAGGGGTTCTGGTGCGTCCTCTGCTTCGCTGCGCAGCTTGCTCCACTGTGCATCTGCGTAGCTAGCTAGTAGGGAATTGTTATTCGCGATCCTGGTTGAGAAGGCGGCGGAGGTCGTGATTCTCTTCCCAAGTGCATAGAGCTTCTTGCCATCTTGGTCAGGTGGTGCCTCACTAGTAGATAGTGGTACCCCCGCTCTCTTTCTTGTGTTGGTCACTACCAGAGAGTCCCGAATAGAATGTCCCCTGATGTACAAAGGGTCAGAAGACGAAGGGCTGAAGAGCTTTTCTATCCGAGGGTTGACCCCTCTGACTAAGGCCGGATTGGAAAGGGAAGGAGTTATTCTTCTCTTTATAGAAGCCAGGAGCGGAATGGACTGGCTGACCGGGGCTTTTTCTTTAATAACTTTTTCTACAAAGTCTATGTCCGGAAGAGTCTCCCCTGTGTCCATTTCAAAATGCGCTGCTGCCTTGCGCAATAGTGCATTAAGTGAAGGCTGGTCATCTATGGGGGAGGTGTTCCCAATAGGTGAGTCCTTGGGAGGAGAAGGATGAAAGACATCAGGGTCTGAGTGCACTGATGGGGATTGCCAAGGCTGCACTGATGGGGAGTGCCAGGGCTGTGAGGTAGCTGTATCTTCTTCAAAAGCTCCTGCGCTAGTGTAAGGGTCTTCCTCAAACCTCTCCTCCTCAAGTTCTTCCTCTCCACCTAAACACTCCTCATCTTCCTGGAGGTATTGCTCCTCTTCAGTGAGATCATATGCATCTGTAGAAGGGGGAAACAGCCTAGGAATCTTGACCCTAGGGTCATCCTGGGTCCATTCTCCTGGTCTTTTGGGTGTGGGTGGGTTTTGGCTACCCAAAAACATCTCCATCTTTTCCATACAAGAATGGAGTCTTTCCAGGGTCTCATGGGGAACCCCTGAATAGTCTAGAGGGGGGAAATCAGTGTTTTCACCTTCAAAACGCTTCGAACGCTCACACAACGTCGACGAAAGGTTTCCGTCGCCCTCAGAAAAGCCCTCCGGTAGTTCAGAAGTGCCTTTAGATGGATGGGGCAGTTCCTGGCTACTCTTGTGCTTTTTCGGCGTTTCTATTTCCTTGGGTGCGGTATTAGACGTTTGTTTCATTGTCCGCTTACTTTTGTCCTCGGAAACAATTCTCACCAGACTCTCGACGAGTTCGTCAGTCGAGGGTTCTGGAGTCGGCGTTGCCTGCGTTGCGCATTGTTTTTCGACGGCCGCTCTATGGAGCGTTACGTCGGATGTTTTTGGGGTAGCGCCCGTATTAGATGAAAGCCCAATCGCTGGTCGCGGCTGCGTTTGCGGGTGGGGCTTGAGACCCTTGCGGTCTGAGGTCGACGCCGGAGTGCCCTGCGTCCCTTTCGGCGCTGGTGGATCCTTCGTCCTGGACGAAGTAGAGCCGTGGGTTGTGTGCTTAGGCCTATGGGGTCTGTGTGCGTCCTTGTCGCCGGGGTGTTCATCCCCATAAGCAGGGCGTGAGCCGAGCCTGTCTGGGCCGGGGACGGACGTCGAGGAGCGCGAGCGCTCCTTCTGGGGGTTAATGACTTCCGTAACGGACGTCGAGTTATCACCCTCCTCGTCACTTTCTGTAACAGCGGCGGCGGGTGAGGAAACTGACTTCGACATAGCGTAGTCCGCCCACCTCTTAACTTTGCGTTCTTTAAGAGTTCTTGGTTTCAAGAGCTTACAGGCCGCGCAGCTGTCCTCTTTATGATCGAGGGGCAAGCAACGATTACAGAGCTTGTATTTGTCCTTCCAAGTGTATTTGCCCCTACAGCGTGGGCAAAACTTAAAAGGTGTCCTCTCCGTAGATGAGGCAATAAAAACTGGTGATAACAACCCCAAGGGAAAGATAGGGGAGAAAGAAAGACATTCTCGACGAGAAGGTAAAAGTTCGAAACCCCCACTCTCCCTACTGTATGTTGGCCGGCGAGGCCTGGCCACGTGTTCGGCAACGCCGAAGGATCTCCTCCGTCTCCTCTCCTCCGTCGAAAACTTGCTCAGCGGAGAAACAGCTTCACAGCTAACGTCGAGGGGAGGGATCTTTTAACAATAAGTATATATTAAGGACCGAGGTTTGTAGTAATTGTTTAGCAATGTCTCTCTAGGAGCTCCGCGTAAGGCGACCATAAGCTGGGCGGAAAAAAACAATCTGAGGGACCTCGACGCGTGAGGGATTGTGGGTACAACGCACGTCACTATAGTGATAGTGTTACAGACACGCCTTGTCGACGTCCCCTTTTCGACTACGAAAAACAAAATGCAATACTCCGCAGTGACCACTGGATGTCGGACCTATGCACAGCATGTGATTCTAAGCAGATTAACAAACATCAGAAATGTTAATTACGTTCTAACTTGACGTTTCTGTATATAAAAGTGTAAATGCTTTGAAAACTGACCGATTTATTTCAGCATGTAAGGTGTGCAGGGGACGGGAGTGTCTTTCAGTTTAGACACTTTTTGGTTTTAGCAGCAGCGGAGCAGCCAGACTTATCTCAAGAGCAAATGAGCAGTAGTAGAGATTACACAAAGGACTACAATTACTGTGACTCAAGCAAACAATGACTCAAGGTTTCTGGTTAAAAAGTAAAAGTACATTTATTTTTAAACCATCTGTTCACAAAACACTTCACTTCTACTTCTATCAGAATAAAACCACACTTCAAATATACTACACAACCAATTCCCCTTGTGCAGAACAATTCAAGGTAAGTACCTTTGGATTTGACAGACCGGTGTTGTGAAGCAAAGACCTTACCGGGGGTTGTTGCGCAATCACTTTGACAGTAATGTTAGTTCGGTTTTACGAAAGAAAAGCGTACCCGCGAGAAGAAATTTTATCGTAGTCAAACACACTTAGCACATGAATTAACACAAGAAAATTGGGGATAAAAATCATAGGCAATACTTTTGTCAAGGCAGATAGACTCAAAAGGTACTTTCTAAAATGTAGATAAAAGTCGATAGGCCTGCGCCAGTGTCAATGGGACAGGGGTCCTGTGTCGAGGATCAGAAGGTTAGAACAGTTCACGATTCGAGATTGCCAGGAGTACTTAGATATTGTCAAAAGAGGAGGCAAACGTTATAAGAGAAGGAAGACCAGGGCAAGCCTTGGGTGGGGAAAAAGGGTTCACCCCAATTCCACGAAGCTGGACACTACCTTATTCGACTGAAGAGCTGGTGCTACAGCAGTTGTTCCTGGTAGTTCCTGCAGAGACACGATTCCTGGAGCTTCAGTCGTGGAGACAAGGACGGCGTCAGGAGCAATCTGCACTACCCAGGGATGAAGCCAGCAGCAGCAAAACAGGAAAAAACAGGAGAGGCTCTTCAGATGGCTATCCGGACCACTACAGCAGTGTGCAGCGATTTCGACCAATTAGAGGATCCGCTGTCTGTGGAAAGTGAACTGGTTGATCCCACCAGGCTCAAGGGAAGAAGACTCCGGACTGGATCTTCTCTTGTTGTCGACGGGTAGATTGCTCAGGACTGCAGCAGGACGTCGGGAGTTGCAGCAGCCGTCTTCTTCTCCGCTTCTCTTCGGTTCTTGCAGTTCCAGTGGAGACTGACTTGCAGCCCAAGAGTCCTGCCTTTTATGCGTAAATCCCCCATTCACACTGCCTGGCTGTCAATCACACAGCAGGGGGGGGGTTGTCCGGCCCAGAAAACCCCTCCAGCCAATGGACACAAAGTGAAACTTGGGTTTCCAAGGAGACCCTGTGCAGGGGGTGACTAAACCCCTCCCTCTCACATTCAGCCCACCTAGACACCCACCGCCAAAGGAGGGCTTCTGGACAGAAGCCCGCCAAAAGTCAGCGAACAAAGAAGGCAATCCTGGTTTGCCACGCAAAATAAAACACAAGAAGGACATTAACAAAAAGAAATGGCGAATAAACCCGACAGGGGCCAAAAGAAAGTATTTGGTCAAGCGGGTTTAGGTTCAAGGCTAATATAGCCTGGAACAATACGTTTATATAGTATAATCGCGGTAGAAAAGTTAGGGTAGATGCCACTGCCACCAGCCAAGTCTAAATGTTGAGAGAGCAAAACAAAGCTCAGAGAGGCACAGACAAAAAGGGATAGGCATTAACCCTTTCCAGTACTCCATGTAAGATGGGGTGTACTGGGTCTGCAGTTTTAAAGTGACTATATAAGTTAATGTCAACTTTACATGCTTCTGGGGGACAGTAGTCAGCCCCAGAAAAATAGAGTCATTGGGAAGTCTTAGAGACAACCCTGTGTTACTGCACTGAAGGTGCTGTGTAACACACACAACAAGTTGGGCTCATGGAGTGGTGTGCTCCAGAGCCCAAGATCACACAACAAGTAGAAACACACATGGCAAAACACATTTAAGAGTGGGGCAAAAGGCTCACACTTACCAGGTGTAAAAATAAACTCCAGAAATCCAGCAAAGCTGCTGGGGGACTCACTACGTGAGGGAAATTAGCCATATAATGAGAATTCTACCCAACAATGTAGTACATACTGGTCGAGTTATCTGTCTGGATGAGGACAACTCTTCCCTTGAGACGTGGGAGAAAGGCTCTGAGCGCTAACCAGATGGTGTTCAGTTCCAGCCAACTGATGTGGTATTCTTGCTCTTGATGGGTTCACGTGCTGTGGACCGAGAGGTCCTCCAGGGTGGCTCCCCAACCCTCTAGGGAGGAGTCTGGTAATCGTTACCCAAGGGCCGGGGGGGCCAGACGGTCTTGCCCGGCCACAGATTGCAGTCCCTGGACCACCATGTGTGGGCCGGATGGAGAGAGATGGGGGCTCTTGATAATTTCAGCATGAGAGCCCCTCTCCTGGTTCCACGATTGTGCGAAGTGCAGCTGAATCCTCCTCATCATGAGTCGTGTGGGGGACGGCCAACAGTACCATTACAAGAATGCCCAGCAGATGCTGGTACCACCAAGCCAAAATTGCGCCCCGGCTGAGGAAGTGGGACGTGGCCCTCCAGATGCCCGCACTCTTGTCCTCTGTGGGGAAGACCCTCTCGGAGCGTGTCCCCCAGATGAGGCCCAGGAACATAAACAACTGTGTGGGTATCAGTTGTGACTTCTTGAGATTGAGCGAAAAGCCAAGGTCATGTAGCGTGTTCATCAGTGCATGGGATGAGTGATGAACTGCTTCTTGAGATGTAGCCCCGACGAGCCAGTTGTCTAGGTAGGGGTATATATGGAGGCCCTGAGCCCGGGCGAGGGCTACCACTGCATTCATGAGTCTGGTAAAGACCCTGAGGGCCAAGTTGAGGCCATAAGGGAGGAACTTGTACTGAAAATGGCAGCCCATGATCCTGAACCGGAGGCAAGACCGATGGGGTTGCCAGATCGGGACGTGCACATAGGCGTCCATCAGATCTCCCCTGCATAATTTCTCCGCAATAAAAGCTGGCATCACCATCTTGAACCTCTGGAGAGGTAAGGAGAGGTTGAGGGTGAAAAGGTCCAGTACAACTCAGGCCCGCCTGGTTCTTTTTCTGAATGGCGAAGATCCTGGAGTAGAAGCCCGATCACCGCTCAGAGGCTGGGACTTCCTCCACGGCCTGGCTCAGGACGAGCGACTGAATCCCAGCCAAAAGAGTTGCTATCCCAACTTGCGGAAGTGGGGGGGGGGGGGGGGGGGAGAGGAGGGAGGAGAGACCGGAATAGGTAGACGGTACCCAGAGGATACTACTGACAGGATCCAGGGGTCCGCGAAGTTCTGTCGCCAAAAGTGTGCGTGAAGAGCAAGCCTGTCTCCCACTGGCGACACGTGGACCCGGAGGGGTATGTCAAGACTTCTTTTCCCTCCGAGGCAGAGTAGGAGGAAGGGGACAGGAAAAACCTTTCCCCTAACCCCCACCCCACCCCGATGCTTGCACCAACTATGGGTAGGCGAGCGTTCGGGCCGCCTAGAATTGCGCTCCTGGAATCCACGGAAGCCTCCGGGTGAGTGACCGTTATCCGCGCGTAGCTGAGACTGGGAATATGCTTTGGGCGTGGCCTTAGTCAGAATGGATAAAGACTTAGCCGTCTGCAAGCTATTCTTCTTGTCCAGCTCTTCGTCTGTGCTGGATTGGAAGAAGTTGCTGCCCTCAAAGGGCAGATCGAGAATAGGTTCCTGGACATCCGGGTTGAACTTGGTTGCGCGGAGCCAGGCCATCCTTCTCATGTCTGTGGCAATACAGATGGCATGTCCAGAGGTATCCATGTGTGCTAGTGTGGACTCCATGATATCCTGTGCCACGAGCTTGGCCTCGGCTAGACCCGCCTTGAAGCGTGATTGGTTGTGGGAGGGGAGTTCCGGAAGGAAGTCAGCAATTTCCCTCCATAATCTCTGGTTAGAGGCCGCCAGTATGTTGAAATACAGCTTCTTACTGTATGCCTCCTAAGTTTTCTCCTCCTTGCCCAACAGTGCCGTCAATGAAGAAAACTAGGACAAGTGAGGTTTGGAGTACAGTGATGCTGCAGCGATCACTGAGGGGAGTGGCTGAGGATGGGTGGAGAGCAAGAGTGTAGCCCCCTCCATAGGCCTGTACTTGGTGTCCAGGCGGCGGTTGACTGGCTGGACGGAGTGTGGTTTGAGCAAACCCTTCTTGGCAAGGGAGACTACATCGTTTTGCAGTCGAATTCCTGTTCTGGCAGAAGGGTGCCTCGTGAGGACTTCAGCGAGGACACCCTCCGCTGGCTGTTCAACCTGTGTCTGTGGTAGGCCCAGGTATTCCGCCAGGCCCGCGATATATTCATGCGTGTGTCAGGGTCATCGTCCTCATCAATATCCTGAGTGTCTGGGGGATATTGTGGCGGAGGAGTATCCGGAGCCTGGGGCCCGGGGACCACTGCTGGAGGCTGTGGAAGGAGCAGAGGCTGGTATGGAACAGCCTGTAGAGTAAGCTGAGGAGCAGGAGGAGGCGCCTGTGCCGGGGCCAGAGGCGTCAGCAGAGGAGTATGTGGTGCCGCTAGCATATCGGGAAGGACTTCCGACTACATCCTTGATGATAGCCCCCATATCAGGAGACTACATGAGGCTGATCGGGTCCTGGCTGGCCAAAGAGGAGGGCACTGAAGGGGTTACTAGAGGCAACTGAGAGCACTGCCGACCCTGAACATACAGACTCAAGGGGAAGCAGCCCTGCGCATAAGGGTATGCCGTAGGCCTCGTACCTGGTTGATGCTAGTCCCACCTCGATACTCGCTCTTCGCCGAAGTCTTGCAGAGGCGTCGAACGTGCATCGTTTTATGGCCTGTCGGCCATCTTGTTGAGCTGCCTACCACATGGCTGCAACGTGTTCCTCGGTTTATCGCTGTGCTCCTCTGCCAAGTCTCATGTGTGAGGCATGCGACTTGTCCCGCTCCGCAGGCACGTGCCCGATAGGTGTATTAACCTCGGTGTATTAACCTCGACCTGGGGGGTCGTTAGCGCTGCGTTCAGACACCCCCTTAACGTACTGCCGGTAACAGGGTGTAGCCTCTCGCCCATGATGCCGATACAAGGGCAGAGCCCCTCTGGCGCAAGCCCGGTAAAAGAGCCTAGCGGCCCCACAACCCTGGCACAGAGGATGCGAGGAACCCTCAGCCAGACGGCTAGTAGCTCTGACAGCCTTCGTGCGCAAGTTGGTGAAAGGACCCGATCAGGTCCCTCCCGCGTAGGAGAGTCCCTGGGAAGGAGTCTCCCTTGCGAGGTGCAGATGAAAATATAGGCCCTACCTCTGGCCTGGAATGTCTCACAAAACTCGAGGTCCTCAGAAGGAGACCGCTGAGAGAGCTCCCTCCACCTGGCTAGTCTTCAGCGCTTTCGTGGACATCGGGTCGCACGCCGAACAGGCTTGCCAACCGTGGTCTGGACCAAGGCAACGTAGGCAGAGGGCGTGGGGGTCTGAAGTTTGAAAAGGCCCTTTGATGGATGGGCACCCACTGAACCCTGTCGAAGTCGACATCCGCTGGGGAGGAGCTGTGGCGTCTGAGGACCAAGCACCTATTGAGCAAAAAAACAAAACAAAACAAATGGAGGAAGAATCCGCGCGTGGAATTAGATGGCTGAAGCCAAACCCAAGAGCGCTGGTGAATTCGGCCCGTTCCCGTCGGACCGGAAAAGGGGACTGCGAGGTGGCGCCGGAGGGCATAGTCAGGGCAGTGCATGCTCCCAGGGCCACGCCTCAATTTAGAATGGAAGAAGATTTTTCTGGTGAAAAAGGTTCCGTCTCCCATCCCTCGCAAGGTATGCCCATGCAGTATGGAGGAAAGGGGACGGGACGTAAGAGTATGTTGTCGAATTTTTGGTCCCGACCAGAACCACATTGCCCCGGATGATTAGCAAGAAAGCCCTAAGAGGCCAGGCCCACAGCCCAGCACTCAAAAGAGATTGATATGAAGGAGGGCCTCCGCCCTGGACCATGTACCGGGAATAGAGTAGACATCCATAGTCTTTCCCCAACCTAGGAGGGAGGAGTCATGAAGACGGTAATGAAAGGCTTTGAATGAAGCAGAAGGCTTCTCCCCCTGCGAGTTCCCCACCCATTCGTATCAGACGGAGGGGAGTCCGGGTGCTGCTGCTCGCAGCCGTCGGAAGCCCCCACCCCCTATTCCATACACTAGAAAGGCTGGGCCGAGGCAATGCGAGCCGGCAGCAAAGGCGGAGGCCGAGCGGGTGCAGGAGGGGGAACCCGTACTGTGGGTGGCCACAGGAAGTGGTACCGGAACCACCAACGGAACTGGAGGGGACCAATGGGGAGGGCTTGCAGGCAGCAGTTGGGGGAACTACCTCTAAGGAGCTCCTTAAGGAATCCTGCAATTCGCCAAGTGCATAAGCAGGAGGAGGCTCTAAAAAAAATAAAAAGTCCCGCTGGCTCCGGTGAGGATGGGAAAGAGGACTGAACTGCCCCGAGCCGGCCATTCTGAGTCCAAGGGGACAGCCGGTGGTAAGAATATCAAATTTCATCTGGGCATGCAGGCTCTGCCACGTGCATGCCCACCATTTTGGGGGCCTGCGCCACACCCTGTGAGGGAGGGCGCGAAGGGCCAGGGGTCCCTGCTGGGTCAGACAGTGGGCCAGTTCATGACCCCACACTGAAGCAGAAGCACCTACCTCTCGGAGGGCTATGGTAGGC
This sequence comes from Ambystoma mexicanum, assembly GCF_040938575.1. Lineage (NCBI taxonomy): Eukaryota > Metazoa > Chordata > Amphibia > Caudata > Ambystomatidae > Ambystoma > Ambystoma mexicanum. Next base: position 992,967,438 of record NC_090921.1, read on the forward strand.
ATAGGGCCCTCAGCCAGTAGTCTGGAAGTTTGACCCCCTGTGCAACAACCTCAGAATTGAATTGAGGAGGCTTTTTGCCCTCTGCTGTAGAGCTGGTAGTCATATGGGAAAGTGCCTCAGGCTTGCAGCTGGAACTGCAGCTAGAAAGCCCCAAGCAACCCGGTGCAGAAGACGAACAGCTGGAGTGCCCCCTATATGGCAAACCCAGAAGAGCTAAACGAAGCAGGTAGCCTTATTGGCCTCAGCCCTTACACTGGTGTTGTGACCACTCCCAGCTGTAGGCCACAGAAAGGCATCTCCAGGCTTGGCTGCCTTGGAGAATAAAGGACCTACCTTCTCGTGACGTGAGGTCTTGGCCACAAAGTCCTTCAGGTGACCGGGTGGTGCAGTGTGGACGATATTCCTACAGCGGGAAAGCCGATACTTCAATTAACGATGACCAAGAGAACTGCAAGCCCTGCACACATCCCAGAGGTGATCGTGCCCCAGACACACAAGGCAGATTGCATGGGCGTCCGAGGCAGGGAACGATCGACCGCAGGATGTACATCTCGTAAAGCCCCCCCGCTGCCAACATGCGCCCAGGGAGTCAAGGCACTTCTGGGATGTGAAGAAATTGAAAGGAAAAAGAATGGGGAGCACGCTAAACACCCCAAAAGCATCAGCGGCAAGCTGCCGGGTCCAACACCGTGCTTGAGGAAAAGGGCGCTACAGTGAGGCATCGGAGGGCGGGTCATTGGGGTAGTTCCAACACCAGTGGCCAAGCTCACGCAAACTACACTAAATTTAAAAAAGTAAGCTCTCATTTTTCACTTCCACAAGGATTGACAGGGGAAGGGACGTAGGAGTAATTAAAAGTTACTCACCGTGCTAGTCCATAGCCCCCTTTCATCCATACTGTATGGGCAGCTGTCATGCCCGCGCCGCTGGCGCACGCATTGGCAACCAGCATGGACTACTTGGTACTCATTTATCCTCCTAATACTCTTTGAACTACTCCTATTCACGTCTTGGTCTTTAATTTCCATTTGCTCGACTTTGGTTCTCTTATTCTATTCAACTAACTACACTTACCATAATGCACCTTGCTACAGTCCTCAATTCCTGGCTATACTCATTCATCGTTATTGGGACCACAATCCCCATAAGTCCTAGTGGCCATTGCTGCTTCCACCTGCTCAGGACCAGAGAGGGAGGAGGCAGATTGTCTTCAGGTGTGCTGCTCCAGGTGCTGTCAATTAGCCTGCCTCAGAACAGGGCAGGGCTGTATATAAGCAGCTGCCTGCAAGAGCACAGTGTCTTGCATCTTGAGATCTCCCCACTTCTGTTTGCATTGACCCTCTACTTTGTATGCTGTTCCTGTTGCTGCATTATCCTGTTTTTGATCCAGTGCGCTTCCGGGCTCCCTGCATTGCAGCCGATCACGCTCTGCTGCCTTCTACCTACAGTCCTTGTCCTCTGGGCTTCCTGCCTTACTCGGGCTGCCTACAGTCCTTGTCCTCTGGGCTTCCTGCCTTGCAGCATGCCTTACTCCGGCTGCCTACAGTCCTTGTCCTCTGGGCTCCCTGCCCTGCAGCCTGCCACACACCGGCTGCGTACAGTCCTTGTCCTCTGGGCTCCCTATCTTGCAGCCTGCACCTCTTTGCTGCCTACAGCCCTTGTCCTCTGGGCTCCTTTCTTGCAGCCTGTCTCCCTCCGCTGCATACAGCCCTTGCCCCCTGGGCTCCCTGCCTTGCGGCTTGCTACGCTCCTCTGCCTCACAGCCTGTTTTTACACTTAGCTGCCTACAGCCCTGCTCCTCTGGGCTCCCTACCTCGCGGCCCTATTCTTTTGGGCTCTCTGTCTGTCGCCTACTACTAATCTCTGTCCTGTTCCTCTTGACTCCCTGCCTTGCCGCCTACTACAGTCCTCTGCAGTCCACTACAGCTTGCCTGCACCTAGTGCCACTCTTGACTGCAGACCTGCTTCCTACTTTGCAGCCCTTCTGTTTTCCTGACTGCTGCTCCCTTGTTCTCTTCCTTGAGGCCTCTGTTATAGCAATCTGTGCAGAAGGCTGGAGTTGCCTAAGGTTTGTGGAACACTTTCCCATTTCAGCATACACCCCAAGAGGTAATCCAGTTTCTTTGTACCTTTGTATCTTTTGCCCCTTTGTGCTCACAGCTACAGTTTCCTACTCTTTCTTGTTGAACTTCCTGCTGTGTGTGCTTATCTGCTACCTTTCTTCAGCACAGCCACCCAAAACCTACCGGTTGTGACTTGACACAGTGCCATTCCTGACAGCGGCGCTTCCTAGGGACAGTTACCTTTTATCTTTAAAAAAAAAATCCCCTTTAAATTTACAGGCACATGTAGTGGTATGAGGTGTGACCAAGCCGCTGTAGCCTCACACTCCGGCACCTGACCTCAGTCTCCTTGTACATGCATGACATTTGAATTGAAATGCCTTTGTGCCGTGCACCACTGACCCTGAGGCTTAAGGGCGATGACACACAAAATACTAAGATCACATTAGGACAAGAAACCATATACAAAGCAAAAACAGATTAAAACAATTTCAAAAGGGATAGAGAATGATAAAGGCACCAACTGTAGTCAAAAACTTAGAGGAAAAAAAAAACAGATCAGTTCAAGATAATTCTCAAATTACTAGGTGGTGATGAATCATGCAACTTTATAACCCTGTTCAGGAACGTTGGAAAATTGCTAAGCCCACAGCCTAGAATGATACATTGAGTATTATCAATGGGACACCAGTTGTCAATAGTAGTTCTATTGAAGACTTTCAAGTCCTTAGTTCTAACATAGTTTGGCCCTATTTTTTGATTGAACCAGGCTTGAATTTTAATCAATTCCCTAGATCCCAAATGACTTAGCTTGGCAATGTTGGTAATAATCCCATTTCTACGGTCCAAAACAAAACTCTGTAGATCTGGGTCCAACATCCCAGACAGTTCTTTTTCTTAGTCTAATATCCTTAGACAAAGAGGGGACCGGTGGAGCAGCTAGTTTAGGAGGGGGGTAGAACCTTCTGGTACCATCTCGCTCACTGGGCAAGTAAGAGGGAGAACTACCTGCACCTGCAGGGCCAGCCCTTCTTCGGGAATCTCACGGGGATCTGTTTGATAGCCCAAGTGGAACCCCTTCTAAACGGAGTTTTGAAAAGCATTTTCCAATCCTTCAGGTATATCTTGGCTAGACTTCTGAGAGACTGAGGTAAAGAATTAGTTTTTGGGCCCAGGGAGATCGTCCATGAATGAAATTCTTCAAAAGTTTAACATGCAAGGTCCCGCAGCATGTGTTCTCTGTGAATCCGCCAATTTCCTGGTGCCTTGGGATCGCTTAGGAGCCTGTCCATACTTTCTGCATATCCCCTTTCCCACTTAGCCGTACTGGCTGGATTTGGGCGCCAACAGGATCGATTGCTTCTCGTATGACCCTAGTTATCCCTTCATTGGCTGTATAAAAGTCTGGAGGCTTTGGTAATAAATGCGGGGAAATAGGGAAAGGGGGGCAGGCAACGCCCTTAAGGTCTGTTTTAATTGACAGAAGGTTGGTGAGTAAAAGCTGTTCCTTCTGAAGTTTCTGCCTCCTTTTGGCACTCATTGCCAGGACTTCCGATAAACGGCGGCTGCCATTTCTGTGGCAGAGCGAGGAGGGTGATTGTAGGGAAAAAGTTGACCTTTCCAAGACATTGTGCTGTGTACAAACAGTCATTGCCCCGGGACTAAAGGCTCTTCCATGGGTTGTGGGCAAATCTGTGTCCTTATCCCTGCTAGGCATGGTGTGCGACATTGCACCATATGTCCCACTAGAGCGAAAGAATTTACAAAAACCCTACAAAGAGTGAAGCAAGATGCAGTAAAACAGAAAAGGTAACTAGTGCTTAATCACCATAGCTGCACTTAGTTCACCGGGACACCAAGCATCACGCAGTGAGCCAACCAGGCTGTGTGGGTCAACAACACAAAGCAGCACAAGGCTGCCGGAACTATCAAAAAAAAGGGGGGGGCTTTAGGGCATGCCATCTAAGTGTGTCTCACAAAAACTCGTATGACCCCAAACAGTCGTTCAAGTCACTAACACCGGCACCAGTGTTGATACCGGCAGGGTGAGGATGGCTAGGAGGTAGTGACTACAAGTTCATGGGGTGCAAGAGTAAATAGTCCTCACTGTCTCCCTCCTCATTCGACCTCGCCCAGACTTTCTTGCCGTTCTGCAGTTCCAAGCCTCCCCGAGTCTCACGGCTGAGCTCGGTCATATCAGAGCTCGGAGCTAGATCTCATTCCTCCAGTGTCCACACCGCGCAAGATTAGAGCAAGGCACCGTACAGTGAGATGGCTGCATCAGACCGCACCGCCTAGAGCGGCCGCCACGGACAGCAGCAACACAAGACTGACAGATTTATACTGAGGGGGAGGACGGAGGGTCGTATGGAGGAAAGGGGACTATGGAGTAGGAGTACGTTAGTAACTATGGCAAGTTTTAATTACTCCAACACCATGTCCCCTTTTCTATGGGGGATTACAACCAATAATGCCTTAAGGAATGAGTGACTTCGATCACTTAGCAAACCAATTCTTGAGTACAGCTTGCCCAAATTGGGCATCTGCCCTAGGACCAACATCCAGACAGTAGTGCTTACAAAAGGCTGATGGCGAGGCTCATGTGGCTGCCTTGCTAATGACCTGGCATGGCACCCATCTCTGGAAAGCCCCAGCTGCTGCTTTGGCCCCAACTGCATGAGCATGCATATTTAAGGGGCATGACTTTCTGCAACTTGTAGGACTCAGATGGACTCCACCATCCACCTCGCTATTGACACCTCAGTGGCTTGTCCTCCGGTAATCAAAACGCTGACAGCGACTAGAAGCGCATTAGACTTTCTGAACTGCTTTGTCCAGTTTATGTAGCACTTCATAGTTCTCCTGATGTCTAGATAGTGCAACACTTTCTCTGCCTCAGACCTAAGATGCAGAAAGAAGGTTGGCAGGACAATCTTATTGATGTGAAATGAGACTACTCTTGGTAGAAATTTCAGGTGAGTTCTCAGGACCACCTTGTCCCTGTGGAAGGCAGAATAGGGCTCTGAACAAAACAGGGCCTGTATTTCGCAAATGCGCCTAGCTGATATAAAGAGCAGTTTTAAGAATGACTCACTTGAGGTCAGTAGTAGCCATGGGCTCGAAAGGCTTTTGCACCTGTGCAGCGAGCCCCACATTGATATGTTAATGTTAAAACATATTTGTACCGTGCACCGGCACCAACGGAATAGGTCCACAGGCGGATCTGAAAACAGGAGGCAGGGTGGGTTAGTCTGGTGAAGACGGAGTAGGAAACAGAAGTGGTGTGCTGTTGGCAGCTTCAGTTCGGGGATCACCATGCGCTGAGCTTCAGTGTGAATATCGGAACGATGCGAGACATTCTGTGTCGTTGATGCGCTTTGTGGGTTTGTTGGTGTGGTGAAGTGTGTGCGGTTTGCTGAGCGAGAGGATGGTTGTGTGGGTTTTCGTGAGAGTTCGGCATACAGAGATTGGAACATAGGATTAGTGGGTTAAGTATAAATTGCTCACCGTAGTGACTAACGTACTCTTAGTCCATAGTCCCCTTTCCTCCATACTGTTTGGGCATCCCTTCAAAGGGACGGGAGACGGAACCTTTTTCACCAGGGGTTGCGGCCCAGAGAGCATACGCTGCCCTGACTCTGCCCTCTGGCGCCACACCTCAGTCCCCATTAACGCGTCAACAATAGATTTAACATTGCCCAATGACACCAGTATTATTAGGAGGGAGGTTGGTGGGACGTATGGAGGAAAGGGGACTATGGACTAAGAGTAAGTTAGTCACTATGGTGACTAACTTACTCTTACGTTCTGTCCCCTTTCCTCCATACTGTATGGGCGATTTCAGCTGAATGTAGCCCCAGGGTGGAGAGGAGACCCTCCTTAAGCAAATAGGTTCATGAGAATACCTCTCCGAAGGCCGCATCAGATCTAGAGCCGCCATCCAAAGAGTAGTGCTTACAGAAATCCAAGGGAGAGGCCAAAGTGGCAGCCCTGCTTCTAACTTGCCAAGGGACATGTCACTGGAATGCGATGGCAGTTGCCTTGGCCTTGACTGCGTGGGCATGCATGTTGGCCCGGAAGCGCTTTGTGCTGGCCCTCGTACACCTCTTGGATAGCAGAGACCATCCAGCGGGATATGGAAGCCTTAGATGGCCGATAGCCTGGTCTAGAGCCTCCGAAAATGACGAACAGTACGTCCGATTTGCGGAAGCCTTTGGTCCTGTCCAAGGAGAATTTCATGGCACGCCAGACATCGAGGCAGTGCAGCACTCTGTGCTTTGTCCTTGGGGGGGGGGGGTGGTATCAACGGGAGGTAGGAAGGACTATTGCCTCGGTCAAGTGGCACGCAGACGGGACCTTGGGCAGAAATGCCGGGTGCGTCCGCATGACTACCTTGTCTTTGTGAAAAGCGGTATATGGTTCTGAGGTGACCAGCACCTGGATCTCGCGGACTATGAGCTGAGGCTGACTAGTAAGGCCGTCTAGATGGTGACCAGCCCGATGTCCACGGACACCACTGGCTCGAATGGTTTGTGCGCCAACGGGAGGTAGGAAGGACTATTGCCTCGGTCAAGTGGCACGCAGACGGGACCTTGGGCAGAAATGCCGGGTGCGTCCGCATGACTACCTTGTCTTTGTGAAAAGCGGCATATGGTTCTGAGGTGACCAGCACCTGGATCTCGCGGACTATGAGCTGAGGCTGACTAGTAAGGCCGTCTAGATGGTGACCAGCCCGATGTCCACGGACACCACTGGCTCGAATGGTTTGTGCGCCAAGGCACCCAAGACTATGTTAAGGTCACACACAGGGTGCAGTCTCTTGACGGGTGGGTAGAGCCTAGCGAGACCAGTCAGATGTTTCTTTACAATGGGGTTGGAAGAGAAAATGCCCTCCCCGGAGTTCCTGTACGCCCCAATGGCTGCAAGGTGTGTGCAGAAGGTGTCCAACTGCACGCCTGAATGAGCGAGGCGCACCGAAAATGAGAGCACGTCGTACAAAGTGCAAGCCAAGGGGGTCTATACCCGTGGAGTTTGCCCAGTGGCAGAATCTGATCCATTTGCTTTTGTACTGGGCCCTGCTGGCTTTGCTCCTGGCGCCCTGTATGATCTCCAGATTGGCCTGTGAGAGGCTAAGGTGCCAAAGTGTTACCTGCTCAGGTACCACGCTGAGAGGGCTAGCTTCCCTGGGGCAGGGTGGATGACTCTGCCCTCCCCCCCTGCTGTGCGCCAGATGATGTGCTGGGCCCGTCAGAAGGTGAATCGGGGGCACCTCCAAGAGGCTGAGCAGTTCTGAAAACCATGGCCTGCAACCATGGAGCTATCGGAATAACGAGTCGGCGAGGCGCCTTGATCTTACAGATTACCCTGTGGATCAGGGGAGTGGGCGGAAAGGCATAGGCTTTCCTGCCGGTCTACTGGAGGTGAAATGCGTTGCCCAGAGAGCCGGGGCCCCCGACCTTGCCAGGATGCGAACTGGGGCCAATTCTTGTGCCAGGTGGCAAAGAGATCCACGTGGGGGTGACCTCACCTGTTGAAGATCTTAACACCAAGGTTGTTTAGCTGCCACTCATAATTGTCCGCTCCTAGCCCGCTGAGCCTGTCCGCTTAAAGGTTGGAGTCCCCCAGGAAGTGGACTGCCGTGAGGTAAATGTCGTTTTCCAGGGCCCACTCCCACATGCTGATCGCCAGTCTGCACAGGGGAGGGGATCTGGTGCCTCCCTGCATGTTGACATACATGCTGGTCGAGTTGTCCGTATGACATCCTTGTCCTTGAGAAGCGGTAGTAATACTCTGAGCGCTAGCCTAGATGGCGTTAAGCTTCAGTTGATGTGGTATTCCTGATATAGTCTAGTCCAGGTGCCGTGGACCAAGAGGCCTTCCAGGGTGGTTCCCCAGCCCTCGAGCGAGGAGTCTGGTGATTGTGGCCTGCAGGGAGTGAGGGCAGCCGAAAGGACTTGCCTGTCCGTAGGTTGCAGTCCCTGGACCACCATGTGAGGACCGGGTGGAGAGATGGAGGGACGTTTATCATCTCTGATTGAGAGACCCGTTCCTGGTTCTATGAGGCCGTGAAGTGCAGATGAATCCTCATCCTTGAGTCTAATGTGCGGCACAGCTAATAGGACCGCTGCGAGTAGAGCCACGAGATGTTGGTACCACCATGCAGAGGTCACCTCTCTGCTGAGTAAGTGGGTGGTGGCCCTCTTGATGGGCGAGATTGTCCTCTGACAGGAAAACCTTCTCGGAGCACGTGTCCCAGATGAAGCCCATAAAAGCCAGAGTCTGCATGGGCTGCAGTTGTGACTTCTTGAGATTGAGGGAGAAGCCCAGATTGTGCAGTTTTTTCATAAGGGCGTGGAAAGAGTGGTGAACCGCCTTACGAGATGCAGCGCTGACAAGCCAGTCATCAAGGTGTGGGTAGATGTGGAGACCCTGCGCTCTGAGGAGGGCCTCCATGGCATTCATGAGTCCGGTAAAGACCTTTGAGGCCGAGTTGAGGCCAAAAGGAAGGACCTTGTATTGAAAATGGTAGCCCATGATCCTGAACCATAGGAAAGAACGATGGGGCTACCAAATCGGAACGTGTAGGTACGTGTCCTTTAGATCCAGGGAGCACATCCAGTCTCCCTTGTCCAATGTCTCCACAATAAAAGCTGGCGTAACCATCTTGATTTTTTGCAGGGGTAAGGAGAGGTTGAGGGTGGAAAGGTCCAGCACAACTCTCAGGCCCGCCTGGTTCTTCTGAATGGTTAACATCCTGGAGTAAAAGCCAAAGCCTCGCTGGGAGGCTGGGACTTCCTCCACTGCCTGGCTCTCTACGAGCAACCCGATCTCTGCCAAAACAGTTGCTGTCCCAACACGTGGGAGTGGAGGGGAGGAGAGGCTGGGATAGGAAGTCGGTACCCCATGGTTACTACGGATAGGATCCAGGGATCAGCGAAATTCTGGCACCAGAACTGTGCATAGAGAGCAAGCCTGCGCCCCACCGGAGACACGTGGACCCGAAGGGGTGCGTCATGCCTTCTTTCCTTCAGAGGGAGATGCTGAGGAGGGGGGACTGGAACAAGATCTTACTCCCCCACCCCTCTTTTTGTTGCTTGCGCCGGCTCCGAGATGGGCGAGCGGTTCGGCTGCCTGGATCTGAGTTCCGGGAAGCCTCAGAACCCTCCATATGTAGGAACCCTTTCCGAGCGCTGAAAAGATTGGGTGCACAATTTGGGTGTGGGCTTTGTAAGGATGGATAAAGACTGCCTTTTGTGAGCTTTTTTTAACCAGCTTCTCGTCCGTAGAGGATTGGAAGAGCCCCCGCCCCCCCAAACGGTAGATCTAGAATGCGCTCCTGGGCATCAGAGTTGAACTTTGTTTACAGGAGCCAGGCTGTTCTTCTCATGTCTGTGGCAATACAAATCGCACGGCCTGAGGTAGCGATATGAGCCACTGTGGATTCCATGAGGTCATGCGCCACCAGCTTGGCGTCAGCCAGCCCGCCTTAATGCGTGATTGGCTCTGGGTGGGGCGTTCCGGGATGAAGTCCGCAATTTCCCACCATAATCTCTGGTTGGCGGCAGCCAGCATGGCATCAGCGTTGGCTTGACGTAGATGTAAAGAGGCGTTGGAATAGAATTTGCCATACGCCTTCAAGATCTTCTCCTTGCCTAACAGCGCCGCAGATGTAGAGGTTGAGGACTACTGGGGCTTGGAGTATAGCGATGACGCAGCGATCAACAAAGAGTGGCTGAGGTTGGGCCGAAAGCAAGAGTGTATACCCCTCCACCTGCCTGTACTTGGCATCCAGGTGTCGATTGACTGGCTGGGCCGAATGGGGTTTGAGCCAGCCCTTCTTGGCCAGGGAGACTACATCAGTCTGCATAGGAATCACCGATTTGGTAGTGGAGCATCGCGTGAGAACTTCAGCCAGAACCCCCCTCTGCCGGCTGCTCAACCTTGGGTGGTGGGTGGGTGGAGGGCCCCCCCCACCATGTACTCCGCCAGGCCAGAAAGACATTCGTGGAAGGCCCTGGCTGAGGATGGCGTGTCCAGATGCTCCTCCTCATACATATCTTGCAGATCTGGAGGATCCTGTGGGGGAGGAGTAGTTGGCACCGGAGGCTGGGGTACTGAGCCCGCAGCCGGAGGCTGAGGAGGTGGCGGAGACTGCGGTGGAGCTCCCTGTGGAGTCGGTGGGGAACAGGAGGGGGGGCTGCGCTGGGGTCTGGGGCATCGGCAGTGGCATCTGTGGTGCCTCTATCATTGCGGGCAGGACTTCCATGATGGAGTCTTTGATAAACACCATGTGAGGTGACTTCATGAGGCCGAGGAATTTCTCGAAGAGCACCTCCTCACTGGCCAAAGAGGTGGCAAGGGGTGCTGACGGGGTAGTAGGGAGCTGCTGGAGCCGCTGCGTACCCTGTCCATTTGGAGGCCAAGGAAAACTGCCCTGCGCAACTGAGGGGTAGACTGTAGGCCACGTACCTGGTTGAGGCCAGTCCCACCGTGACACTCGTTCTTCACCGAATTCCTGGAATGGCGTTGGACGGGTGGCCCTTTCTGACGCGACAGCCATTTTGTCGAGCTGCCTGCCACGTGCCTGCAACGTGATGCTCAGCCCGCTGGGCCTGGCCTCAACCAAGCCTCTTACGTGTGGATCACAAGGCCTACCCTGCTCCTCGGCCTGGTAGGTGTGACACCCTCGAACCAGAGGTCGATAGAGCTGCGTTTAGGTGCTCCCTCTGACGTATTGTGGGTAAAAGGGCGGAGCCCCTCGGATGTAGACCCGGTAAAAGAACCTTCCAGACCCTCACTGTGCCCGGGAGGATCCGAGGATCCCTCAAACCGAAGGCCAGTAGCTGAAGCAGCCTAGGTGCACGTGCTGGTAGAAGGACCCGACCGGTCCCTCCCACCGAGTCAATGGGAAGGAGTCTCCCTTGCATAGTGCGATGGAGAATATTGGCCCTACCTTGGGCTTTGTTCGATGCTTCACAAGGTTCTTGAGATCTGGAGGCAACCTCCACCTGGCTAGTCAGTTCTTCAGTCCCTTCGAGGACAGCGAGTCACACGCCAAACATGATTGTCAACCGTGGTCTGGGCCAAGGCAACGTAGGCAGAGGCCGGGGGGTCTGAAGTTAGGAAGAGCCTTTTCCAGGATGGACACCTGCTGAACCCTGTAGAAGTCAACATGCGCTGGGTAGGAGTGCGACGCCTGAGGTCCGAGTACCTGAATGATAGAGACAAAAAAAGACAAAGAAGTATCCGCAAGAGGAATTACATGGCCGAAGCCAAACCCAGTTTGAAAACCAGGTGAATTCTGCCTGTTCCCATCGATGCAGAAAAGGGGACCGAGTTATGGCGCCAGAGGGCAGAGTCAGGGCAGCGCATTCTCCCTGGGCCAGACTCCAGCGCGCCGGGGAAGAACATTTTTTCTGGTGAAAAAGGTTCTGTCTCCCGTCCCTTGGAACGGACCCCCATACAGTATGGAGGAAAGGGGGCGGGACGCAAGTATATATTTTAGTCCTTTAATAAATCTTGTTCTATATATATATTTCTTTGCTGTTGGTCTAGTTTTATGAATGATGGCGTAGCACCTTAGCAGTTGTGTTTTAACTTTAGTGTAATAGGAAGGGGCGTGCCTTGCCCCACCCACACTGGTACTATCAATTAGCAGTCGCCAACTCCGTTGCTACCTATTTTCTCTCGGTGGTCCATTGTTGCCTGTGTGTAGTTTGTAGGGCAGGGTGTTATTGATATATTGTCCTTGCCGTTCCATCGCAATCTGTTTTCATCCTATGTTTGTTTATTAGGTAATGCACACCAAACCCTCAGGTAGCTGGGCGCAGCAATTACAAGTATATTTAAAGTTTGGTTACAACATACAACAGGTTCAGTATATGAACATGAGGCAAATTGTATACAGTTTACAGTCAGTCAAAAGTGCAATACACAAAGAAACATGCAGATAGTCCTAGGGTCAGGAGGATAAGTGGGAGGACTGGTAGAGTCATATCTTAGATGTCCTTGGTTCAAAACCAGCTCAGCAAGGTACGTCTAAATCTAGAGTATGGGTGTTACATTCTAAAGGCAGTAGGGAGTGCATTCCAGGAAAGGGCAGCTTTGACTGGAAAGCTACCTCCACCAGCTTTGGAGAGTCTAAATCTTGGAATCTCTAAACAGGTGTGGTTTGATGATCTGGTGTGGTGAGTAGAGACTTTTCTGGTGAGTCTGGCAGATAGGGAGGGAGGTGCGGCCTTATTGAGGCATTTGAAAGTGAGGGATAACGTCTTGAGGAGCATCCTTTTGCTAATTTTTAGCCAGTGCTGGTCTCTTCTGATGTTGGAGATGTGCTCTCTGCAGGGTATATTCAGAGCTCCTCTCAGGGCATTTTGTAGTGCTTGCATTTTATTCAAGATATTTTTGTTAGCGCCTACGTAGAGGGCATTACAGTAATCTAGCTTAGACATTATTAATGCATTGGCGAGCGTAATGCAGCTAGCTTTAGATAAGAAGGGTCTACAAGCTCTAATCAATTTATAGGTATAAGCTGTAGATGAGGCCATGGAGCCGTCTTGTCTTTAGTGATGGTGTAGAATCAAGGTAAAAGCCTAGTGTTTTTACCTCAGTTACTACTTTGATTACGTTGCCATTGATGTTGAACGCAGCGTAGCTGGGGCTAAGTTTTTTTAGGTTAAGAGTCAGAACCTAGAATCAGGATCTCAGTTTTGTCGTCATTCAGGCAGAGGCCAAGCCGTGTCTTTGATGAAATTGCCTGAAAGGGGTATGAGGATCTGGGTGTCATCAGCATAATTAGTGTATGTGACACCCAGCTTGTCAAGTTTGTCAAAGAGTGGCTTGGTAAAGATGTTATACATTGTCGGAGAGACATGAACCTTGTGGAACTCCACAGCCAATTTGGATTGGGACGGCTGAAGGGGAGAACACTCCAAGGGTTAGCTAGGACGGATTGTACCCAGGCTATAGACTCACTCGAGAAATATGCAGTTGACGCTAGGTGTTCGCATAACACTGCGTGATCAACCAGGTCGAATGCTGCCGATAGGTCGAGTAGGGGTAGCATAGCTGTTTTACCTTTGTCCTTCAACTAGATTTGTGTCTTTAAGTCAATTAGAGCAGTTTCAGTCCTGTGTTGTGGTCTGAATCCGGATTGGCGCAATCCTAGCAGAAGGTTGGCCTCGAGATAGCTTTGGATTTGGACGTAGGCTACTCGAGCAACGATTTTGAGGAATGGGACTGTTGTAATGGGTCTGTAATTCAAGAGGATGGCTGGATCTAGGGTCCGTTTCTTGAGGAGAGGTAGTACCCAGGATTCTTTGAGATTATTTGGGACAGTGAATGACTTAAATGAGGCGTTGATTAGCTTGGAGATGAAGGGTGCTAAATCTCTAGCTGCATCTCTGATTATTTGTGCTGGGCAGCCATCACCCTGACAGTTAGAAGGATTTAGGGCTAGTATAACTGTTTCTGCTTCCCGTATGGAGATCTTAGTGAATCTGAAATCGGTAGCAATGGTGGGGGTAACAATGGCTGGAGTGGGAAGTGGGATGCGTCTCAGTGGAGTGCAAGGATGATTTTCTGTTGGCAATTTAAGTCTACAGAGTAACTATTTTGTTGGCTAAAGCATTTTGGATGCTAGTGCACCATTGTCTATCTTTTAGGATATTGTCCATGGGCGGGTGGGGTTTTCCATTTCACGCAGGATGGAAAAGAGCTCCTTGGTATTGGAGTTAGCCTTAGTGATTCGTTCATTGAACGTGTTCTTTTTGGTAAGGATCATTTCTTTCTTGTACATACTTGCGAGATTGGTTAGAAGGGTTTTGTTCTCGGCTGTAGGGGAGTGTTGCCAAATAGCTTGGAGTTTCCTTTTTTGTAGACGGAATTCTTTGAGCTGGGGAGTGAACCAGGTATTAAGGTGTGATTTTTGTTTGCCTTTGCGTAATTTGATGCAATCGTGTCAAAGGCCTTGGTCATAGCGAGATTAAAGGTCTCTACCAGTGTGTTTGGGTCGGTATTAGTGATTGACGAAAGGGTAAGGAGGAGGGGGCAGTAGCTTTTCAATAGTGTGAACTTTTTTACTTCTAGTTGGGAGCGGTGGTGCTATTTCCATGTTTTTCTGCTTTTGAGGTTCCATTGAGGACGAGAAACCGATAAGGTGGTGGTCCAATGTTGAGGGGTTATTTTGGTGATAGTGATAGAACAGTTCAGGTTGGCTACCCAGTCTAATATCCACCCTTTTATGTGGGTAGGAGCAAGGACTTTTTTGGGTCATGCCATGTTCAGTCAAGATGGTTGCAATTGACTAGGCATGTTTATCCTCACGATCGTTGAAGCCCAAGTTGAATTCTCCTAGCAGTAGGAGCTGTGAGGTGTTCTTAATGTTGGTGAGAAGGCTGGAGAGGTTATCCTCAAAGGTGCCTATAGGAACAGGAGATCTATATACTAGAAAGATGGTTAGTGTGCTATTATTAGAGATCGGGAGTTTAGCTGAGAGTAGTTCGCAGGATTTGATTTGGGGGGGAGAGGGGGGTAAGCCTTAATGCTAGTTTGGTTTTGGCTATGATAGCAAGGCCACCCCCTCTGGTATTGGGCCTGTCAACCCTGAATATTTGGTAATTATCTGGTATGGCTAACATGAGGGCTGGGCCTGCTGTGTCATGCAGGCAGGATTCAGTAATAGCCAAAATGTCCAAGTTGTCAGTGGAGAGTAAGACTGCAATTTCGGTGGTATGCGCCATGAGTGATCTGGCGTTAATGAGGGCTTGTTGTTTTATTCTGCCTTTGGAGAGGGGATGGTAGTTTAATTTGGATGGTTCTAGTGTGATTGCAAGGAGAGTGGGAGATGATGTGGGTCTGAGTTTAAGGTGGGTGTAAATGGATTGTAGTCTGGCAAGGGTATTAAGGCGGAGATGGGAGTCTGTGGACCAGATTCTATTGGTTTTAGGTTTGTGGATCAGGGGTAGTCTTGCTCAGTCTCTCAGGTTTCCCTCCTGCAAGGTACAAGGTGTGAGATTGATGCAGGCCATTATACTGAGAGCACAGATGTATCAGTCGTATGTAGGTCAGTTGAATCATTATGGTGTGCATAATTCTATTTGACTAAGAACAGTGGGTCTTAGGGCTCGGGCTAAGGCTAGTGAGCAAGTATCACAGTATTCAGACAAGTAGGATAGTGGGCAAATATCACAGTAGCATAGTAATCTGGGCAAGTAGGCTAGTGAGAAAGTATCACAGTATTCTGGGAAAGTAGGCTAGTGGGAAAATTGCTCTTCCTTAACTTCTGTTTGTGGGCGATAGCTTAGGGGGATTAGGAGGGTAGATTTCTTCACACAGCAGTGTTTCAGCTGTGTATATATGCCCTTGTGTGTGTTATTCTAATTATGGGGTGACTAGCCAGGATTTGAGAAGTTTTCTGAATAGTAGGCGATTTCTTGTGTTACGCATGTTCTTTGTTAGTTCCAAGAATTTGGGGCGAGGTGAGAGAAAAAGTGGATCCTCCAAACTTTGTTGTGGGGTTATCCCACAAGGTCTGACAGGATAAAGTCTAGTTACCATTGGGTTAGCCAAGGAGAAGGAACAAGTTACTTACCTGTAACTGTTGTTCTCCAGCATGGGTCTGGCATGGATTCACATGCTCATGAATATTCCCCGTCAGGCTGGGAATCCTCGGTAAAGAAAAAACCAGCATCAGTTTCGTTTCTGATCTGTCTTTCGTAGTAATAACCAATCACTGGTCTCTGCGTCATACTGACCACAGCCAATGACTGCCCTCCACCTAAGCACCGCCTCTGGCAGCCATCTTCAGATTTGGAAGCACGTGAAGTGGCAGTATGACCAAGTGAAGAGCCGCAGAGGGGTAGGCGGGAGGGTTCGCATGTGAATCCAAGCCAGACCCATGCCGGAGAACAACAGTTACAGGTAAGTAACTTGTTCCTTCTCCAGCATGGGGTCTGGCATGGATTCACATGCTCATGAATAAAGAATACATAGCAGTACACACATGCACAACCACGGGAGGTGGCCAAGGCTCAACATTAAGCATTACATCAAACTCAACATTAAGCATCTTACCTCCTCACCAGGCTCACCTCAGGCGAACAGGTTGCGCAGCACTGCTTGGCCGACCCTGGACTCCTCCAGGGAATCCCGATCGACGCAGTAGAATTTCGTGAAGGTGTGCGTCGACCTCCACGTAGCAGCCCTGCATATGTCCAGCAGGGGCACACCAGAAAGGAACGCCGTGGTAGCTGCGATCGCTCTGGTGGACTGGGCTCTCGGACGGCCAGGCAGCGGTCGGTTTGCCAACCGATGACAGTACATGATACAGCCGGAGAGCCATCTGGAAATGGAAGCCTTCGAGAGAGCCTTCCCCTGATTGACAGGTCCAAAGTTCACAAAGAGTTGTGACGTCTTCCGAAAACACTTCGTGCGGTCCACGTAGAACTTCAGCGCTCTAGCCACATCCAGCGAGTGCAAAGTCCTCTCAGCCGGCGACGGGAAGAACACAGGCAACACCAAGGGTTCGTTGAGATGGAAGTCCGACGGTACCTTGGGCATGAAGGAGGGGTGCGTCTTGAGCACTACCCTCGTGTCGTGAAAAGTCAAGTACGGGGCCTTGCAGGAAAGGGCCTGGATCTCTCCCACCCGTCGTGCGGAGGTGATGGCCACAAGAAACGCTGTTTTCCACGACAGAAACTTCAACGGGGCCGAGTGCAGAGGCTCGAACGGAGATCCCATGAGCTTGGTCAGCACCACGTTGAGCTCCCACGCCGGGGCCGGCGCCTTCACCGGCGGGAACGATCTGCACAGTCCCTTCATGAACTCTTTCACCAGACGATGAGACCACAAGGACGTCCGGCCCGTGGTTCTGGTGTATCGGGAGATCGCAGCAAGATGAATCTTGATGGACGCGTGTGCCAGTCCATCTTTGGCCAGCGTCAGCAGGTACGGCAGTACCTGGGGAGCCGTAATCCGTAGAGGGTTAATCTTCTGTGCGTGGCACCAGACAGAGAACCTCTTCCATTTGTGTCCGTAGCATTTAAGAGTCGAGGACGCCCTGGCCTTTGCAAGAACCTCTCTGCAGTCGGCCGGTATGTCGTATCCTCCAAACTCTAGCGCTGCTGGAGCCAGGCCTGCAAGTTCAGCGATTTCGGGTCGTGGTGGAGGATGGCGCCTCCTTCCCTGGAGAGTAGATCCGCGTCCACCGGCAGCTTGATTGGCGGGGACGCTGACAAGTCCAGAAGGTCCGGGAACCATATCTGCCTCGGCCACGCAGGTGCGACGAGGATCATCCTGCACCGTGACCTCTTGAGCTGGTTGACGAGCCGGATTAGCAGTGGCAAAGGAGGGAACGCGTAGAGGAACAGGCCCTCCCAGGGGAACGAGAAAGCATCGCCCATGCTCCTCGCCTGGGGAAACCTGCTGGGAAACCTCCGGCACTTGGAGTTCGTCGCCGCCGCGAACAGGTCGATCTGGGGTGTGCCCCACCGTCGGAAGAGGCGATCCACTAGATCCTGCCGTAGTTCCCACTCGTGGCACGAGCGCAGCTCCCTGCTGACTGAGTCGGCGATGGTGTTTTTTATCCCTGCCAGATGAAACGGCACCAGAAACATCCTTTGGGCGACGGCCCAATGCCACAGGTCCTGCGCCTCCTTGGACAGTGCTGGGGACCTGGTTCCGCCCTGTTTCCTGATGTAAAACATGGTGGTGTTGTCGGTGAAGATCCTCACCACCTTGCCCTTGAGGGACGCAAGGAAGGACCTGAGGGCCCAGAACACTGCACGGAGCTCCAGGACGTTGATATGGAGGGACTTCTCCGTCGGGAGCCAAAGGCCTCTCGCGTGCAGATTTTCGGTGTGCGCTCCCCACCCCTCCAGGGAGGCATCCGTGGTCACGGTCTCCTGGTGGTCTGGGGTCTGGAAGCCCATGCCCGCCGTCAGATGCGCGCAGGTGCCCCACCACCGGACCGCTCGGCGGAAACTCGTCGAGTGTGATCCTCTCCTCGAAGCCGCCCGTCGTTTGGATCCAGCGCGCGTCCAGGAACTCCTGCAACGGGCGCATCCGGAGCCTGCACATGGGAATGAGGTAGATGCAAGAAGACATCATTCCGAGGAGGGACTTGATGGACCTCACCTTGGCCACGTCGGAAACCAACATCCGCTGTACCTTGCCCAGGATGGACCTGGTCCTTTCCTCCGACGGGGAGGCCAGAAGGGACACTGTGTCGAGCTTCGCTCCCAGAAACAGTGCGTTTTGCGCGGGTACCAGGTGGGACTTGGCGTAGTTCACGGAGAATCCCAGGTCCGTGAGAAGTTGGACGGTCCTTGCCGTGTGCTCCACGGCGAGCTCCCTCGTCTTGGCTCGGATGAGCCAGTTGTCCAGGTAGGGGTAGACGTGGATCCCCTCGCAGCGCAGCTGCGCCACCACCGGTGCGAGGCACTTGGTGAATACCCTGGGTGCCGACCGTAGTCCGAAGGGGAGGGCTTTGAACCGGTAATGATGCCCTTGGACCACAAACCTGAGGAATTTTCGGTGCCCCTTTAGGATGGGAATATGGAAGTAGGCATCCTCCAAATCCAACGACGACAGGAAGTCTC
Organism: Ambystoma mexicanum; assembly: GCF_040938575.1. NCBI lineage: Eukaryota > Metazoa > Chordata > Amphibia > Caudata > Ambystomatidae > Ambystoma > Ambystoma mexicanum. The sequence continues at coordinate 992,986,099 of NC_090921.1, forward strand.
CTTCCTCCAGCTGACCCAGGACGTGCTGGAGGGTGACCATCCGGAACTTCTGCGCCTTGATGAACTTGTTCAGACGTCGCAGGTCTAGGATGGGGCGCCATCCTCCCGTCTTCTTCTTCACGAGGAAGTATCTCGAGTAACCTCCGGAGCCCCGAAGCCTCTTTGGGACGAGTTCGATGGCGCCCTTCCTGAGCATCGCCTTTACCTCCAGGAGAAGCTGAGGGACGTGAAGCTCTTCCCTGGCCACGGTGGGACGCGCGGGCACCTTCTTTGAAACTCGAGCGCGTGGCCCCGGGCTAAGGCGTCCAGCACCCAACGGTCGGTGGAGATGGACTCCCACACGCTGACGAAGCTCGCCAGCGGGCCTCCCACCGGGGTGCTTCGGCGGGGGCCCGACCCCACGGCCGGTTCAATCCTGTTTCGACGAGGCTTTGCCGCCTTGACCTCCTTGGCGACGACGGCGGGGTCCGCCAGACTTGCCTCGTCCTCTGTAGGCCTCCTGAGACGACGAGCGGGCCGCTTGACGGTAGGTGGAGAAACCGCCGCCGGAACCTTTGGAGGCGCCCTTGCCTCCGCTGCTCCGAAAGGGCGTCCGTCGTTGCTGCAGAACCCCAAGGGCCCGGGCCGTCTCAGTGTCCGCTTTAATGGCCTGAAGGGAATCGTCCACTGTTTTCCCAAACAGGTTGTTCCCATCGAACGCCATGTCCAGGACTCTGGTCTGTACGTCTTGACGGAAGTCCGTAGCCTTGAGCCATCCACGTCGCCTAAGGCACACGCCGTTGCCCAACTGGCGAAACCCAGTGTCGGCGATGTCCGTCGCAATAGTGATGGCGTTGTCCGACGCCACCTCACCTTCCTGTAGGATCTCCAGGGCATCCGCCCTCTTGTCGTCCGGTAGGAAGTCCAGCAGGGGAGCCAGTTTGTACCATAGCTCCCTGTCGTAGCGGGCCAAGATAGCCAAGGCGTTGGCTGCTTTAATCGTCGTCGCTGCAGACGAGAGGACCCTGCGTCCCATTTCTTTCCCTCGCCGTCCGGTGGGGAAGTCGATGTGGAGGCCGCATCCCCCCCCCCCCCGCTTTCTTCCTGGCCGCCGCGGAGACGACGGAGTCCGGGGTAGGCTGCGCCCGGAGGCACAGGGGGGCCGCGTCCGGGACCCGGTACTTCTTCTCGTACCGGTCTCTTCTAGCTGGCGTCGTGGAAGGGTTCTTGAGGAGGGCGAGGCCCTCATCCCAAATGTCGTCCAGTAGAGGCACCGCGAGGACCGTCTTCCTCTTGGCCTCGCACCGTTGATAAAGGAATCCTTCCTTTTTCTTCTCCTCAGGGCAGAGTTGGAAAAGCTCGGATGCCCTGGCGATCATGGAGTGGAACGATCCAATCTCGTCGGGCGGAGAAGCCCTGGTGGGAGGTGACGACGGCAGATCCTCGTCGTATACCTCGTCGTCCGTACCCGTCGCTGCCGTGTCAGTCCCTGTATCATCCCCTCGGGTGGACGGGGAGGAGGGCTGGACGGGTCGCGACGGCTGAAAAGGAGGTGAATCCTTTTCTTGGGCGGGTTAACACCCGAAGGTCCCGGTTCAGGATCCCCCGACGGGAGGTTCCTCCGTCGGCAACGGTAGTCTCGTCCTTATCTCTGTGCATAAGGACTGTATAGCCAACAAAATGGCCGGCGAGTTGTCTTGCGGCGCTGGCAGAGGGGAATCCGACGGGCGATCAGGGGCCCCGTCGGCACCCTCGACGATGTCGTCACCTGCGTCGGGATCCATCCCGACTGGCCGGTCTTCATCCACGCCAAGGCCGTGGCTTAAGACCTCGATCAGCTCTTCCTCCGAGGTTGGAGCCGAATCTACGACGACGCCCTGCCCCCCCTTTTTCTTCCCCGCTGGGGATTTCACGGGGGTCCTATCGATGGGCACAAAAGAGGACTCCCTCCGAGGTGGCAGGGAGACTCTGAGCCCCGAGATCGCCACCACTGGTGTAGCCTCCACAGGCTGAGCTGGGGCCGCCGCGACAGTATCGATATAGAGGGCTTGGCCGGATGGATTAAGGCCTTCACCACCTTAGGTGCGCTCACCGCCTTATCCTTGAGGGGGGGGGGGGGGGACACTGCCTCGCTCCCCCTCCGATGGGGCCTTCGAGCTCGACCGGGGCCTCTCCAGGAGCCTCGCCGTGTGCTCGCCCTTCCTCTTACCCGACCCAGAGCGTTGGCTCGTGGCTGAAGGTGCCGGGGAGGGTGCGCCCTGCCTGGCGCCCGTAGAGCCCGACCGTTCGGCGCTCCCGGTGCCAGCGGACTCGCGGTGCTTGGCCTTGTGTTGGACCCCCGTCGCCGGGGCGTCCTCAAAGGTCTTAGAAGACCGCTCGGATTTCTTCCTCTTCTTCTCGCCTGACGGGCTCTTCCCTTCCAGCCAGTTGGCGAGGCGTTGATGGCGGTCCTTCATGGTCCGCTCCGACATTGCCGCAAAACGCACAGTCCTTCTCCACATGCGTCTTGTCCTCATGTAAGCAGTAGAGACAAAAGGAGTGTTCGTCCTCCTTAAAGACGTTCTGCAGCTGGCATCCAGGGCAGACCCTGAACAGCTTTCCGGGCGTCGAGCTTCCCTTCTCCAGGGCCATGTCCGGGCCCGAGAAGCTTCTGGATTCCTCCAAAAACGTAGCTCGACTAAATCTTCACCCTTGAGGGGCGCAGACTAATCCGACACGGGTCCCCGTTGATCGGATGGAGAGTCGGTGGAGCTTGAGGCTCTTTTGACCGAAAAAACGAAGTTTTTGAGAAAAAATGTGAAAAAATAGCACTAACGCTCGAGAGCAGTAGCACGAGGATCCCAACACATGAACGTGCGGTAGAAATCTGAAGATGGCTGCCAGAGGCGGTGCTTAGGTGGAGGGCAGTCATTGGCTGTGGTCAGTATGACGCAGAGACCAGTGATTGGTTATTACTACGAAAGAGATCAGAAACGAAACTGATACTGGTTTTTTCTTTACCGAGGATTCCCAGCCTGACGACGGGGAATATTCATGAGCATGTGAATCCATGCCAGACCCCATGCTGGAGAAGACTTGTTCTTCCAAAGCAATGTATGCCCCAATGCCTGCCAGATATGTGCGGAATGAGTCTCCTTGCACACCATTGTGCTGAAAACGACAGCACCTGGTCGAGGGAGTAGCCCACCAGGTGGACCCCCCACTCCCCCCCATTTATCCTTGGCCCAGATGCAGACTCTGGTCTACTTGCTCTTGTACTGCAGTCTAGTAGGCTTTCCTTGCCATTTGAATATCAATGTTGGACTGTGAAAAGTGCCAGGCTCTGCATTTTCAGTTGCTCAGTTATCAGATTGAGAGGGTGAGGGACTCTGGCTGAGGGTGGAGGACTACACCCCCCCCACACCCCCCCCCCTCGCTGGTAGAGATGCACCGGTCCAATTGAGTGCAAAGGGAACAAGTTACTTGCCTGTAAAAGTTCAAGCATGGGTCTGGCATGGATTCACATGCTCATGCTCATGCTCATGAATATTCCCCGTCAGGCTGGGAATCCTCGGTAAAGAAAAAAAATCAGTTTCGGTTTCACTTCTGAACTGTCTTTCTCCTAACAACCAATCACTGGTCTCTGGGTTATACTGCCCCCAGCCAATGACTGCCCTCTACCTAAGCCCCTCCTCTGGCAGCCAGCTTCAGATTTGGTAGCACGTAAAGTGGCAGGAGGACCAAGAGAAGAGCCACAGAGGGGTAGGAGGGAGGGTTCGCATGTGAATCCATGCCAGACCCATGCTGGAGAACAACAGTTACAGGTAAGTAACTTGTTCCTTCTCCAGCATGGTGTCTGGCATGGAGTAACATGCTTGTGAATAATACATAGCAGCACAACACATGCACAACCACGGGAGGTGGCAAGGCTCAACATTAAGCATTTCAACATCTGAACAATTAGCATCTCTTACCTCCTCACCAGGCTCGCCTTCAATATACAGGTAGCACAGCACTGCTCGGCTACTCTGGAAGCCTCCCCGATTCCCAGTCGACACAGTAGAATCTCAAAGGTATGTGTCGGCCTCCACGTAGCAGCCCTGCAGATGTCCAGCAGGGGCACACCAGACAGGATTGCCATAGTTGCAGCGATCGCTCTGGTCGAATGGGCTATCGCAAGGCCAGGCAACGGTCAGTTTGCCAACCGGTGACAATGGGTGATGCTGCCGGAGAACCACCTGGAAATGGAAGCCTTGGGGAGGGCCTTCTCTTGGTTCACAGGGTCAAAGTTCACAAACAGTTGACGTCTTCCGAAAACTCTTGGTGCGGTCCACGTAGAACTTCAGTGCTCTAGCCACATCCAGCGGGTGCAAAGTCTTCTCAGCCGGCGACGAAGGCGTCAGGAAGAACACATGTAACACCAAGGGCTCGTTTAGATGAAACGCCGAAGGCACCTTGGGCATGGAGGGGTGCGTCTGCAGCCCCTCCCTCATCTCGTGGAAAGTCAAGTAAGGATGTTTACAGGATAGGGCCTGGATCTCACCCTCTCGTGCAGAGGTGATGGCCACAAGAAAAGTGGTCTTCCACAATAGAAACTTGAGTGGGACAGACTGCATCGGCTCGAACGGGGCTCCCGTGAGCCTAGTAAGTACCACATTCAGCTCCCACGCCGGGACTGGCACCTTCACTGACGGAACAAGCAGAATCGTCCCTTGACCAATTCCTTGACCAACCGGTGCGACCACAAGGAGGGTTGTCCTGGGGAACGGGTGTAGCGGGAGATAACCGCCAGATGGACCTTGAATGAGGCGTGAGCCAGCCCCGATTTAGCCAGCAACATCAAATATGGTAGTACCCGAGGGGTCGTGACCCTCAGGGGGGGGGGGGTCGATCTTCTGTGAACGGCACCAAATTGCAAATCTCTTCCATTTGAGTCCGTAGCATTTTAAAGTAGATGTCGCTCTGGCCTTGGCGAGTACCTCCTTGCAGTCCGCCGGAAGACTGGAACACCTGAATTCTAATACTGCAGGAGCCAGGCCTTCAGGTTCAGCGATCCTGGGTCGTGGTGTAGAATTGTGCCTCCTTACTTAGCAAGTAGACAGGCCGTCCCAGGGGAATGTTAATGTGTCCCCCATGCTCCCAGACTGGTGAAACTCTGGTACTTTGTGTTTGTTGCCTACGCAAACAGATCGATCTGGGGGTTGCTCCATTTGTCGAACAGATTGTCCACTTGGTCCTTCCGAAGCTCCCACTCGTGATAAGTGCGTAGCTCCCTGCTCAGAGAGACGGCGACAGTGTTCTTACTCCTGCCAGGTGGAATGGAATGAGTTCCATCCCCTGGGCGACGGCCCAGTGCCACAAGTCCTGTCCAAGCTCAACAGTGTCATGCCTGGCGTCACCATCGGAGGAAAGGATATCAGCCATCTTGGGCAAGGTACAGCGGCTGTTGGCACTGTCCTGGCGATCTTCAGTGGCAACAGCCGCTGCACCTTGCCCAAGATGGCCGATGTCCTTTCCTCCGATGGTGACCCCAGGCATGACCCTGTTGAGCTTGGATCCCAGAAACAGAGCGTCCTGCGATGGAGTTAAACAGGACTTGGCGTAGTTCACCAAAAACCCCAGATCCATCAGAAGACGTAGGGTCCTCTCATTGTTTGACAGCGGTGTCCCTTGACTTGGCCCGGATGAGCCAGTCGTCCAGGTAGTGGTAAACGTGGATCCCCTGCAGTCGCAGATGGGCCGTCACTGGCCCCAAGCACTTTGCGAGGACTCTGGGTGCCAACGTCAGCCTGAATGGAAGAGCCTTGAACGGATAATGCTTCCCCTTAACGACGAAGCACAGAAACTTGCAGTTTCCTTGGTGTATGGGGACGTGGAAGTACAAGTCCTCCAGATCCTACAACAGAAAGTCCCCCTCCTCCAGCTGGCCGAGCATGTGCTGCAGTGTGACCATCCTGAACTTCTGGGACTATTTGTTGAGCCGTCAAAGGTCGAGGATAGGCCTCCAGCCCCTGGTCCTTTCTTACGAGGAAGTACCTATAATACACCGGAGCCCCGGAGTCGCTGTGGGACCAGCTCCATCACCCCTTTCTGCAACATGGGCCGAACCTCCAGCAGCAGCTGAGGGATGTGGTTTTCCTGCCGGGCCACCGGTGGTATTCACCGACACTTCTGTTGGAATTCTAAGGTGTGCCTGTGGGCAAGAGTGTCCAGCACCCATCTGTCGGAAATGGTCCCCCACACGCCCACGTAGTTCGCCATCTGGCCTCCCACCAGGATGCAGGGGTGGGGGCCCGACATCCTGGCCAGTTCAATCCTGCTTGTAAGTCGACGGGCTACCTTGCGGTCCCAAACGATGCCCGCCCCGAAGGCCTTGGAGCAACCCCTGTTGGCTTCCTGGGTCAAGGAATAGGAGGGCTGACAGCAAAAGGAAGAGCCTCTACTGAAACCCTTTGAAGAGTGGATAGACTTCCCTCCTGAGGAATGAAAGGGCGGTCGTCGTTGCTGTAGGGTGCCTAGGGCACGTGGAGTCTGTATCCATCTTTATGGCCTGGAGGGATTCGTCCACAGCCTTCGCAAAAAGGTTATCCCCATCAAAGGGCATGTCCAAAACCCTTGTCTGGACATCCTGTCTAAAGTTGGTGGCCTTGAGCCAGCCACAACGGCAAAGACACTCCATTTCTCCCATCTGGTGGACACCCATTTCTGCAATGTCCTGGGCCACTGTGATGGCGTGGTGCGAAGCCATCTCCTTCTTGGAGGATCTCCAAAGCATCAACCCGCTAGTCATCGGGGAGGAAACCAGTAGCGGAGCCAGTTTAAACCCAAGATCCCAGTCATATCTGGCCACGATCGCAAGGGGATACGATTCCTTCCTGGGGCCGCCAAGACCGAGACAGGCGACGTTGAGACCGTAAGCACTTGGGTGAAGAGTCCAGCACCCTGTACTTCTCCAATAAGTCCCTCTTCGGTGGGGCTGTAGAGGGGTTCTTCAGCAGAGCCAGCCCTTCTTCCCAAACATCGCCAAGGAGTAGTACCGAAAGGATGGTCTTCCTCTTCGCTTCCCGGCGATGATATAAGAAGCCTTCCTCCTTTGCCTTCGGCGTGAGCTGAAAAGCTCTGATGCTCAGGCAATCATTGAGTGGAAAGATCCCACCTCATCCAGTGGAGGGGGCCTGGGTGGAGGTCACGGGAGGTCCCTCAAATCGCCATCATCTGTGCCCATTGCTGTGTCCGGCTGTCACCCTTGGAGGAGCTAGGGGGGCGAAGGTTGGCATGGAGGCGTAAGGTGCCTCCTCTTCTTGGCTGGCGGCTCCCCCGGTGTCAATGCGGTGGCCAGTACTGGATCCGCGCGAGGTGTGGGCGGTGGGGTCGACGGCTTCCTCCTCTATCTCAGACACCAGCGCGGGTAGGGTCGGGAGGATATCCAGTGAAAGGTCTCTAGGCGGTATCTGGGGTGTAGGAGCGTTGTATTCCGGGACCTAGTCGTCCTGGGTCCCCTATTCATCTCCTCCATCAATGGTAAAACAGTCATAGGACAGAAATTATCTCATCCTCATCAACCGAAGAAATGTCCGTAACATTGGAGGCCTTCAAACCCACCCCATTCCCCTCCCCGGGGCCAATGGGGTCGGTCTTGGGCTGAGGTCCGTCATCCTCTTCTCAGGGTTCCCTCAGATGGCTTGCTCAAACGAAGAGACCCTGACCGTCCGGGTACCCTGCTGGTCCACCCCTACGGCTTTTGAAAGTGACACCACCACCACCTCCTCGAGGGAGGGGGACTGCTTTGCATGGTGCACTTGGGCCTTCACGGAAAGGCTGGTCCCCTTGTCCGGTTTGACATTTTTCTGCTTGGCATTCTCAGTCGCAGGTGGGTCGGACACCACACCCTGGCCTGACCTTCTCCGGATTCTCTCTAAACTTCCCTGGGATAGTTGACATCCTCTTGGACGACTATCCAGACTGGTGGCTGGAGATATTGGACTATCGCGCCCCGACTATCGCAGGTCCTGCAGCAGCGGCCCCGATGGTAGCGGACTCTGTGCTTGGCACTGGGAATGCTTGTCCATGTACACATTCTGCAAACGACAGCTGAAGCAAAGCAAGAAGAGGGAAGCACCGTCCTTCACGTCAGACATGATCCACGCAGTGCAGGCCTGAAGAATCTTCTTGAAGCCTCCAAGAAGAACACTTGACAAAAACAGCCCTTTCGTGCTGCTGAAAAACGGATCCCCATTAGTTGGGTAGAACACAACTGCCCTGCGCACATCTAGTGGGTGTAGGCTTCTTTCGGCCATGCTTGTGGGATCCTGGAAGAAAGTGGGTAGTTCGATTGATTGGTTCAAATGAAACATGAATTTAGGCGCAAATCTGGGATGAGTGCGCAGAACTACCTTATCCCTGTGGACTGTAATAAATGGGTCAGAGGACAGAAAGGGCCTGTAGTTCGCTAACCCTTCTAATAGAAGTGATGGTCACTAAGAAGGCAGTCTTGTAAGTAAGGTCTTTCAGACTTGCTTTATGCATTGGCTCAAAGGGAGATTCCGAGGAGTCTGGTTAAAACCACATTTAGATCCCAACTAGGAACTGGGTGAGAAATGGGGGGGTGGATTCTCTAAACCCCATCCATAAAGGCTTTTAATCACCGGTATTTTACACCATGACACTTTGTTGGGACGTGGTGCAGGCTGAGAGAGCAGCAAGATAAACCTTTAGGGAATTGAAGACCAGTCCTGTGTCTAACAAATGGGTTAGGTACAGCACAATGCGAGTGGGTGAGCAATCGATGGGATTAATGCCCTTGGTATTACACCAGATGACAAAGCGTTTCCATTTACTGGAAAAGCAATAGCAGACGTTAGTGTAGACAAATTTCCCTGACCATGTTATCCAGAGTCCGTTCCCCTTGGAGCGGTTCCGGGGGTCTCTGGAGGCGTAGTCTTGGCATTGGGTGTTCTCCTGAGTTGCGAACATGTCAATCTCTGGGAAGCCCCATTCTGTGAAGACGTTGGAAACTGTCTTCGTGCAGACGCCATTCGTATTCTATGGGCAGCGGGAAGTCTCTGCTGAGCACGTCTGCCAGAAGATTGAGTTCCCCTGGAAAGTGTTGGGACAATAGAAACATCTTGTGTTGGAGAGTCCACATCCAAATATTTTAGGACAGCTTGGATAGCCCTGGAGAGTGTGCCCCCTTGTTTGTTCAGGTAATTCATGGCTTTGGTGCTGTCTGTCAGACCAGAAATGTCTTTCTTTGTAGTTGCGTCTGGCTGTCTTTCAGTGCCTTGAACATCGCTAACAGCTCTAGCAGATTTATATGGTTGGATGCTACTTGTGGGGACCAAACTCCATGCCCTTCAAGAGGTTTTGTCTCAACCACTGCAGAGAGAACGAGGGCTGACGAGACAACTACCAGATCTTCCCATGGTCTACTTGCCTGAAACCACTGGCAGTTGAGCCACTCTTGCATGGGACGCATGCGCAGCCGCGCATGGGGTACCAAGTGTATGCATGACGCCATCATACCTAGCAAGCGAATGGCCTTGCGTACAGTCACCTCCCGACTGGCTACATATTGAGGGATCTGAAAAAGCATGTTCTGAACTCTTGTTGGCGGGAAGGACGAGGCCATCCTTTGTCCGATTAGAGCCCCCAGAAATTGTTCTACTTGACTCGGGACTAGACTGGACTTTTTCTCGTTGATAGAGAATCCCAGACTGAAAAGAAGGTCTACGGTCTTCGAGCGTTCAGAAAGCATGTGTCGTAAGAGTCCCCTGTTATGAGCCAGTCGTCGAGGTAAGGGTAAACTGGGATGGATATTCTGCGCAGGTCTGCTGTCACTACTGCCAGAACCTTTGTAAACACCCTTGGCGTCGAGGCAATGCCGAAGGGGAGCACCTTGAATTGGTAATGCCGGTCCTCTATCACGAACCTTAGATATTTCCTGTGCACTGGCAACATTGAAATATGAAAGATGCAGACTCCCATGTCCAATGTAGCCATGTGGTCCCCCTGTTTCAACAGTGGGATCAATTCCTGTAGCGTTACCATACGAAACCTTTGAAGTTTTATAAATTTGTTCGCTGGGCACAGGTCTATAACAGGGCGCATGGCAAGGTCCTTTTTGGGTACAAGGAAGTACACTGCATAAATACCCTTGTTTACCTGAAGAATAGGGACGGCTTTTATGGCGTCCTTTCCCAGAAGAGTTTCCACCTCTTGATTCAGGATCTGCAGATGCTCCGGTGAGAGGCGTTGCGAGCGTGGCGCTCTGAACTGTGGTGGTGGGGCGAATTCCATGCAGTACCCGTGGGCGACCGTCTTTATAACCCACTGGTTTGAAGTTATCCCCTACCAAGCCGTGAGGAAAGATGCTAAACGCCCCCCCGACCGGGATGACACTGGAGGGGACCTGGATTTCTGACCAGAGGCTGCGGCTCCACTAGTGTTTGGGCCTCTGCCTTTGCTGCGTCGTTGACCCCTAGGTGGGTAGTTGGCGGGGCTTCCAGATGTTTGTCCAGAGTTCCAGTTTCACGTATTGTACGTCTTTTGACTTGCACGGGATTTCCCTCGAAAGGACCGACAAGAACCGCCTCCCCTTTGGGGAGAATGTTTGGGAGTTATCTGTTGCAAGGACTTAAGAGTCTCATGCTCTTTCTTGGCAGTCTCCAGGGCATAGTCGACCGATTGTCCGAAGAGATTGGTCCCTATGGGTTTAAGGGCAGCCTGTGTTTCAAGCTTGAACCCCGAATTGCGAAGCCAAGCGTGTCGCTCGAGTAGAGTGCCCTGGGCCAGCGACCTGCCTGCTGTTTCAGCAGTGTCCAGAGTGTTTTTGATAATATTCTGATTCACGATGGTGAGAAGCCTGGACCTAGCGGGTTCAGGAACCTCCTGGAGACGACCTTGTACAAGGTTCCATTTTGCATCTGCATAACTGGCAAGCAGTGTGGTGTTATTCACAATGTGTGTGCAACTGTCAAGCTAACACGCTTACCTAGGGCATACAACCTTTTGGATTCCTTTTCCGGAGGTGCCTCCCCTGTAGCAAGGGGTACCCCTGCCCGTTTCCAGGTGGTAGTGACTACCAAGGAGTCGGGGTGGCGTGGCCTTTAATATATTGAGGGTCCAAAAGGAGCTGGCCGAAATAGTTTTTCCACTCTTGGGTTCACTGCCGGGTCTGAGCTGGAGTGACATGGGAGGGGGTCAATCTTCTTTTAACAGTTTAGGAGGGGAATTGTTTGGTTTGAGGGGGTGGGAGGTTTCCTTGAGAATGTCCTCCACAAATTCTTGTTCGGGTACTGCCTCCTGAGTAGTGATCTGAACGTGATCTGCTGCCTTCCTTAAGATGGCAATGAAGGCCATTTGATCGTTTACAAGCATTGCCTGGCGAGCCGGGATGGAAGAGAATCCAGGCATGGAACATCAGTGTCCTGATCTTGCGTGGGGAGTGTCCATGGCTCCGTTTCCACCTGCTGAGTTTCCTCCCAGTGGTCCATGGCACCCGCCTGGTCCTCCGGGTAGTCCTGCAGGAAGGAAGGGTCTTCGCTGTAGTTGTCCTGGTAAGTGTCCATCTGGACCACATCTTCATGGTGGACAGAAGCAGAGGGCTGAGAGTCAAGATTTTCCTGGAAACGTGAAGCTGATCTCAAAAGAGGGTCTTCACGAGATCTCTTAAGGGAAGGATGCTCAGAAAGCGAGAGAATCCGGTCAAGACGGTCCTCTGCTCTTTAGCGTTGAAATTTGTCTCCAAGGGTGTTGGACAGAGGCTGACTGTCCTCGTAGGTTTCAGGAGTATCGGGCACCACGGCGTGTCTTTAGACTTGTCCGCGGCACGCTCCATGTGTTTCAACGAAGTCTTAGGTACTAGCCCAACCGCCAAAGTAATTCTTGCAATACTTTCCTCAATCTCTGCCAAATCGTCTTGAGTTAACGGGTCAAAAGGCCCATCTGTAGATTTACCGCCTACCACGGCGTCAGAGGGCCTAGCGAAATATTTATCACCTGTGGAAAGGCTAGGAGGTCTAGTAGTAGGTTTTGGGCCTACGGGGCCCCTAGGGGGTGCCGGAGCGTCGAATGATCGCGCTTTGGCATGTAAACCTGATTTAGAGGTAGCGCCCTTGTTTTTGGAGTGCCCCGTCGCAAGACGCTGTTGCGCATGTGGGGAAGTTTGCTGATCTACCTGATCAGAGGAATCCACTGACATTTTCTATGGCCCTGTTGGCGCTTTCACCTTTTTTCAATGGAACCAACGAAAACCGGCGGTCGGGTTCTGTGTTTAGTGTTTCGTGGTTTCTGTACACCCCTGTCGCCCGTATTTGGGTGGATAAAACAATCTGAGGGACCTCGGTGCATGAGGGATTTTGGGAACACTACACGTCACGATAGGGATAGTGTTACAGACACGCCTTTGCTGATTTCCCCTTTCGGTCCCCGAAAGACGAGATGCAATACTCTGCAGTTACCACTGGATGTCAGACCATATGCACCGCATGTGATTTTAAGCAGATTAACAAGCATCAGAACCTTGTTTATCTTGTTTGCCGGGACGTTCTCTATAGTGTCCTTTTCCAGCAGCGCCTTTATTTCCTCCAGCAGAATGCCATGTTCTTCTGCTGTCATGTTCTTCTGCTGTCATGTTCTTCTGCTGTCATGTTCTTCTGCTGTCATGTTCTTCTGTCTTGGCAGGCGGTAGGGTGGGTTTTTGTAGAAACTCTATACAATACCCGCCTACCACGCTGGAGAACACTTAACTTGTCTGATGTTATCCCCTCCCATCCATGGGTGAAGTGTGAAATTCGTCGTCCTACTGGAGTGGCATGGGAGAGGACCTGCAACTGGGTCATTGTTTGGGAGGGGGTTGAGCCTCTCCTAGGTGAGGTTCTGCCCCGTCCTATGCCTCTCAAATGTTTTGAAAATTGGACGAGGAACCTTGGCCTTGCGACAGGCCCCAAGACGATGACTGTCTGCCCTGAGCGTAGCATGAATAACGTTGAGCACTGTGGCCCCGAAATCTCCTAGAGTTTCGGGAGCCCTGTTGGGAATAGGGCTTGTTTGTCAACTGTCCAAGGGATTTAAAAGTGTCTTATTCCTCCTTGGTGCATCTTCCTCTTAAGATAAGCCCGACTGCTCTGACCCTACCAAGGTCCAGAGTTAGTACAGACTGTTACTAAGAGTTGGATATCTACAAACCACTGGGATAGCTTAAGTCTTACTACCAGTAGGACTTTAGGAAAACTCCTAACACTAATCCTACAACCAGGGGAGTTTTTTTTACCCTACTCTATACAGAAAATGAATGGTGCTCGTCAGGATATCTGATCAACACAAAGCCTAACCTATGCTGAATCCTGTCCCTGCCACCAACAAAAAGGAAAAACTCAACCAAACCAAGTCAGGACGTTATACTGAATGTAGACAGTGGTGGCTGGCTTATGACCGCCGCCCCCACACACCCTACACCCAATTGTAGTGTCACCCAGAGCAGTTGCCTAGTGAAATGTTTCAAAGTTCAGGTTTGCCCAATGTCTCCATTCTTCCTCGCCTCCTGGGAGAGCAGTCTTTTAGGGTCTTGAAATAGTGTCTCACCCCACATAGGGGTGTCCAGCTACATTCACCCTGACTCGGGGGTGTCTCTTTTCAGCCAGTCTTTGGGTTATCTGGTTTCTTGCGCCAGACTACAGATCTGCCTGGGCCTCTACACACTCGACCTGGTTTCGTGGACGCAGTGTGCACTCGTTATCTACAGCAGTGTTCCTCGGGGGAGGCCATCTTCTCGGCCTGTGCGTGATTTCCCTGCAGTCCTCAGTTTGCTAGAGTTAGTTCCTCCTAGCAGGGATAGATGGGACATAGGCGTAGGTTGCATCAGACAGCAGTAGACTGTTGAAGTGGTCTCTTCTTCGCTCTGACAAAGGGGGACGTTCCAACTTCTGCGTTACTCTGCAGACATGCGTCTGCAAGTCTCACGGGACCTTTGTCCATCTGGATAACGAGACAGGGCACCAATAAAGGGAGGGTAACCAATCCCTGTTCAGGGATTGCCGATATATTAGGTGGGGGGTACCAGTGGGATCAACTTTCCCAGTCCCCTATTGTGTGGGGTGGTGTGTATTAGGCTGAAAATCTATGGATTTGTCACAATAGGCATTAGTGAATTTACCTGCTCACCAGCATAAGGCGGCACCTCAATCTGCCCACAGGGTTGATTCTGAAAATTCATCTGAACACTGAGCTCGAGCTCTCTCATTAGTCACATTCCAGTTAAGAGCATGGATGCGCTCGGAGATTCTTTTATTTCCAAGCTTAATTTAATATTTTCTTCCAATTCAGTACAACTCTATTACCAAAACGAACATAACCAACACATTGACAGAAAATTAACAATCGCCATGTTCTGATGTATGCATGGTGAATGTATTGAGAAGTGAGTCAAATGATACTGAAAATAAATTCTAAACACAAGCTACAAGTAAAATCTAGGCCTCAACACGGACTTCAAACAATTGAAAACATTCACTTAAGTGTTAGACAGGGCCAGGCCAGAGACCTAGCATAAAATGTTAGCTAAATGATCAGTTGGTGCCAAATCACAGGATGAGGTCTTAGTGCGGCAGTTCTCGCAGGAACAATCCAGAATTCGAAATGGTTTAAAGCGGACTGCCATTTAGATCCCGCTTGTACCCTAGACTAGCTTGGTTAACACAACTACCGGGTACTAATTTGACGCCCTAGGCCAACTGATGACCTACAAGCATACATATTTGATATTAATAGTTTGGGGATGTGTATTAAATAACATATGGGAACACATAAAAAGGTACTTAAAGCACAATGTGTACTCTACAAGAAAAATAGACTGCATCTTGTGTGCAAGTTAGATTTGCAGCATGCTACATGATAGTAGTTCCCCAGCGGTTAATCCAGCTTACATAGTATATTAAAAACCTAGGAGTTACATTCAGCACCTGCTTGTTAAAGGAAAATTACAATCCCAGATAACATGTAGGGCAGACACTAAAAGTTGACATGCTACATGTCAGAGCCCAACCTACTCCACTGAAAAAACATTTCAGATATCACCTGCCATTTTTGTACCCAAATTCAGTTTAGTGTTGCACATTTTCACTGTCTACAGATTTGTCTGCAGAGACTCAACGACCAATAACCCTACTAAATTCACTACCACTCTGCACATTGATCATCAAACATTAAACAATCAGACCTTGCTCCATCAGAGGAAAAAAAACAAAAACCACTGCAAACTACAGACACTGCACAACACAGAACGGGACACTAAATCGCACAGAACTCTGCCGCATACACAAAACACCACCTCACGTCAACCAACTAAAAACAAAGTGACTGGTTTTTCAATACTGAAGCTACCAACAGCACAAAGCTCTTGTGCTTTTCCCTCGCAATCCCACTAAGCAAGCCCTCCCAACACTCTTCAGACCATGAAAATGACAGCATTGTCCGGTATAAATCACATTTAATCTTGAGTCACTTCACAAAGAGTGAATTTTCCAAGAATCACCTTTAGTTGTCATAAGACACATGACACTAGCATCTTTCAAAGGAGACAGTTTAACATTTACCCTGTCCATGAGAACACTACATTAAGATCCCTCATGTGGTCAAACTAATGGCACACACATTGACAATGTAACCTGGAAAGATTCTACACAAGTAATCATTCAGTTTGGCAATTAACAATGGCTTTAGACAAGCATAGAAAAATAAATATTATGCGCGGATAAAAAACATTTGTAACGTCAGTAGAACAGCCCATTTCATTAAATCAATCATGTTGCAGCACTACCTAGGAGAAATTCCATAACACTAATGGTATATATTGCCAAATGAATTCAGTAAAAGGAATAAGACTCACCTGTCCGTGCCATGCATAGTGCAAAATAATGGCAGAGTTTGGATGGTTGCCGAGGAAAATTGGCATCAATGTAGAGATCAGTTCATGGCGTAAGGTATGCCAGGATGTGTTGATTTGTAATAAGGCTAAGACCAGCATATCCGGACAATGCTTGATGGGAAAACTGAACAGCTGTTTCACTTGCTCATACTGGCCCACCTCAGCCAGTCTTAACAGTGACTCAATCAGGTCCAAGCTTTTCCTGAAAAAGAAAAAAGGGCAAAAAGCTGAATCACTTATATAAAACACAGCTTACAAGCATGAGACCCCACCAACCTGTAATAGTAGTTTTGCACCTATTCGCTTTGAGGTCCCAATCATCTAGTGGTTGGAGTTGTTTCTGCCGCCAACATATTATGAATGACTGCCCTCACATGGGCATCCCTTTGCTGAAATACCCCGTTGAAGTTTAACTGCAATAGATACATATTGCTGTGATGTACAAAACTGTTTTGGGTGGCTGATGGACTGAAAAGCTGTCAATCTGAAATGAACCTCTTCAATTTCTCAAAGGATTGGTAGACTGTCACCATAAAAGATTGTCCTACTGGAAAGACATACGCATGGTAAGAAGATTTATCTTCAGCCCTCTGGTCTGGGTGTTAGTATGTCTAAGCTCCCTAGGATTCCCTTAAGGGCAAACAGGCTCCAAGTGATAATGTGGCAGTGGCACCCAGGATTAACAGATCTAGTACACCCTTTGCAAATATCCAAGGAGAGAAACTACATATTTTCATATAAATGGTTTGAAATGGAAACGGCAAAAGATTACACAATACACAGGTAAGGAAGCATCAAGATTGAGTTTTCAATAATAAATGATTTCCTAGGAAAGAAAATAGTTACAAGATGCATATTTTTCCTATGTAGAACTGATCGTCTTAAGGCTGACATCTTCTGGTGAAGGGCTAGCTGTTGGGGAGAATTCTCATTCTATGGCTAATTTCGCTCACCTAGTGAGTCCTCCAGCAGCTTTGCTGGATTTTCCACCTTGTAAGAGTCCATGTGTATTTTTACTGTTTGTGTGATCTTGGGCTCTGGAGCACACCACTCCAGGAGCCCCACTGTTTGTGTTACACAGCACCTTAAGTGCAGTGACACAGGGTTGTCTTTGAGACTTCCCAATTACTCCATTTTTCTGGGGCCGACTACTGTCCCCCAGAAAAAGGGAAAGTTGTCATATACTTTATGTAGTCATTTAAAACTACAGACCCAGTACATCCCATTTTACATGGAGTACTGGAAAGGGTCAATTCCTATCCCTTTTTGTCTGTGCCTCTCTGAGCTTTGTTTTGCTCTTAACATTTAGACTTGGCTGGTGGCAGTGGTATCTACCCTAACTTTTCTACCACAATTATACTATATATTGTATTAGCCTCGAACATAAATCTGCTTCACCAAATTTTGGCTCTGGTCGGGTTTATTCGCCATTTCATTTTGCTAAAGTCCTTCTTGTGTTTTTCTTTGTTCACCGTCTTTTGGCAGGCTTCTCTGAAGAAGCCCTCCTTTTGGTGCCTGGGTGGGATGAATGTGAGAGAGGGGTGTAGTCACCCCCTGCACAGGGTCTCCGTGCAAACCCAAGTCGCACTTTGCGTCCATTGGCTGGAGGGGATGTCTGGGACGGACAACCTGTCATGATGCCTACCCCTGGGGACCGAGACCAGGTCCAGCATCCCCGGAAGCAGGCATCAAGATATTTTGGGCAAGCCCAAAATCCCCTGCTAGGGGCTATTTGGGTGCGGTCCTGGCGCCTATGGCGCCAGGCTCAGAGTAGAACTTACCTGATGCAGACCATGCCGCAAGCTTAACTGATGCAGACCATGCTGCAAGTGCTCCAAGCCAAACGAGGCTTGGCAGGGACTATTTTACCTAGGGACTATTTTTTTTACTCAGGTGGGGCTGGGGAGGAATACTTACCTGGACTACTTTGGGAGCTATTTAAACCACGCCCAAAGAGCAGCACACGCTTCGTTATTCTGCATCCAGCAGCATAACGCTCACCGTGACTGCAAGTCTGCATCCAGTCTTCTGCCACGACCGCCTCGAGTTTGGAGCTCCTAGAAAAAGGGAGAAAGAAGGAGAAAAGGTTAGAACAAGAGCAATACCTTTGATCCTTACCTGAATTCCCGATCCATCGCGCCTTCGAGCTGGAAGAAAAGTTATTTTATGTGCGTCGCCTCGCCTGCTGCAGCGCCGCGCTAAACTCACCGGCCTTCGCAGCATCTTCACATTCCACTGCATCCTGCTGCATGTTCCCGCCGCATTCCGGCACCTAAGGAGTAGACAAGAACAAGGTGAGCCAAGGGAATACACAGGAATATTAGTAAACCCCCCCCCCCAAAGACTTACCTAATTTTACCACCGGGGGTACTATTCCTCTTCACGGGTCGGCGTAGCTTCCACTGCATCTTCGCCGAACCCCGGCCCCTAAGGGGAAACAAAAGGACAGCAAGGTGAAACAAAGGGACTATCAAGGGGAACCCTCCTCACCACATTAGACTTACCTGATTTTACCATCGGAGGTATTATACCCCCGAGACTTCATACTATCTCTCAGTGCCTGAATAAGGGAGAAAGCAACAGGTTACATATTGACATTATTTATCGAACTGTGTTGGAAATACAAATCCTTACCAGACTATTACCGGTTGCCACGAGGGTCAAGCTGCAATCTGCAAGGAATCGGACAAGAGTGAAAGTCAAGCATTTGAACTCTTACGAACTACATACTTTTCAGAGTCAATATTGTTCTGGAACTCACCAATTCCTTCGAGCCAGTGAAGCAACTGGTTATCAACGCGCCCCTGCGCTCAATGCAGGATGGAGAGCTCATCTTTTCAAACCATCAGGTGAGACTATAAGAGGGGACATCAAAGGTGATCCGTGGGGAGATTTACACTCAACTCCACGGGTGGTTAATTCCCTTTCTCCATTTTCAGAAGAATATTCCTACGGGCCAAGCAAACGAAGCTAGGTGGGCCAGTCCAGTCCGTCATGTCGGCCTTACGCGTCACATTGGTGGAGACCGCAGCTGTCCAGTTCAGATCGACGCCTCTGTGGGAGCCAGGTGAGCGTAACACAACCACCCCCTGCTGTGTGATTGACAGCCAGGCTGTGTGAATGGGGGATTTTCGCATAAAAGGCAGGACTCTTGGGCTGGAAGTCAGAGTCGCCACTGGAACTGCAAGGAACCGAAGAGAAGCGGAGAAGACGGCTGCTGCAACTACCAAGTCCCGGGTGAAGCCCTGCTGCAGTCCTGAGCTACCTACCCTTCAACAACAAGAAGATCCAGTCCGGAGTCTTCTTCCCTTGAGCCTGGTGGGATCAACCAGCTCACCTTCCACAGTCAGAGGATCCTCTTCCTGGTCGAAATCGCTGCACACTGCTTTAGTGGTCCGGATAGCCATCTGAAGAGCCTCTCCTGTTTTAAAGGAGCGCACCTTTTATTCACTGCTGCGGTTGCTGCTGCTGGCTTCATCCCTGGGTAGTGCAGATCGCTCCAGACGTTGTCCTCGTCACCACGACTGAAGCTCCAGGAACCGTAAGTCTGCAGGAACTACCGGGAACAACTGCCATAGCACCAGCTCTTCTTCACTTTGAATAAGGTACTGTGTCCAGCTTCGAGGAATTGGGGTGAACCCTTTTTCCTCACCCAAGGCTTGCCCTGGTCTTCCAGCCCTCTTATAACTTTTGCTTCCTCTTGTTGACAATATCCAAGTACTCCTGGCAATCTCGAATCGTGAACTGTACCAACCGTGTGATCAACAGGAACCCTGTTCCACTTGACACTAGCGCAGGCCTATTGACTTTTATTCACTTGTAGGAAAGTGTCCTCTGATTCCATCTGCCTTGACAAAAGTATTGCCTATGATTTTTATCCCCAACTCTCTTGTGTTGATTCATGTGCTAAGTGTGTTTTAACTCCGGTAACACCTCTTCCCGTGGGTACGCTTATCTTTAGTAAGACCGAATTGTCATTACTGTCAAAGAGTGATCGCATATGTACCCCCGGTAACGTATTTTGTTCATAACACCGGTCTCTCAAAACCAAAGGTACTTACCTTTGAATTGTTCTGCACAAGGGGAATTGGTTGTGTGTAGTTTATTTGAAGTGTGGGTTTAATTTAATAGAAGTGAAGGGTTTTGTGAACAGATGGTTTAAAATAAATGTACTTTTACTTTTTAACCAAAAACCTTGAGTCAGTGTTTGCTTGAGTCACAGTAATTGTAGTCCTTTGTGTAAGCTCTACTACTGCTCATTTGCTCTTGAGATAAGTTTGGCTGCTCCACTACTGCCACCACTTTAACAGTGTAGTACAGGCTTGTACCAAAGGTGAACTTGTATTACCACTTGTAGTCTTAATTGTGTGTAGTGGTCCCTAAGGGCACTGCACATGATCCTGCCCAACACTAGCTTTATTTGATGTCCTGGAACTTCCCTCAGTCATTTCTATAAATTCCATTTGGTTTGCTTCATTGAAAGGAAGGAGTACAGTAGATCAAGTCTGATCTGTGACTCAATATATATAAAAATAAAATAACATGCGATTCCAACTCCGTACCTTCAGTACAGTGTGATTAAAAATAGGGTCACTGCTAAGTATTCAATTACCTTAAATATTCCTATATTTTAGTTGTGAAGTGATAAACTGTAAGCAGAAACATTTTTCACATGCACGATCACGGCTGATTCAATGTTCTAAGACATCCAGAACCCTTTCTACACAGCAGCCCTACAGATAAGTGGTGTACCGGGCACTTTTACTCCCTAAAAATGGGCAAATGCTCCCCTAAAATAAAAATGGGGAATACAAATACTCAGCAAAAAATGAGAGGCAACACTCCCCTGCTTTAACCCTCACAGCTCCATCAATATGTTTGGACCAGTAATGCAGGTAGAAACTACGATTTGAACTGCCTGATTTGAAGTAGTAAACCTGCATCTTTTAATCTGCATGAGTAACTAGGAGCAAGGAAATAAATCTAACAAAACATTTCCGTTTTGTCAGAACTTTACTTGCTTATAAAATACTCATTGGGAATTGGACTTTCATTTTTACTGCCTAAAAAATAGTTTTACTCCCAAATGTAAAAAATGGGGAGTAAAATACACTTCAAAATCATATATGGAGCACTGCTACACAGTATTACAGAACAATGGACTCTCAATTGGCTCTTAGGATACATTTTCGTTTTTCTGCTTTCTTCCATAGACATCTATGAAACCACCACCTTTTTGCTGTTGGGTTTTAACCCGGCTTTTGGCAAGAACAATCCTTTTTACTTTACTATTCTTACAGAGCTCATCCATTATGGAGGCACTGACCAGTCCACAAGACCAGAGCAAGGGGGACTCTGCCCTCTGTCACAAAATTCCCTGTTTGATTTACATTGCAACCATAACCTTTATAGTGAAGTGTGGTAGGGATATTTGGTATCCCTTTAACTATCGTCAATTGCATGATGTCGCCACATTCAAAAATGCCTGTGCCACACGAGTTTCCCCGTGTCCTTTGGCCATCTGTTAAGATGGCTTGCTATACTCTGGCCTGGTGGACAGAGTTTAGGAGGACACCTCAGTTCGAGAACAGGGGAAATTCTGGGAGTTTAGCCAAGCCAATCAAGGTAGCATGGAGAGTGGTTAATGCAAAAATAAATCTCAAGAAAGGTGAGCGGGTGCAGGGGTCCACAAGGACTCCACACAGTTTAAGACAATTACTTTTAGACAATAAGTACAAACATACTATATTATAGGCCAAAACACTATGTTGGGGCCACCACCTGTGAGACCCCAGCACGTTTTGCTGGACTCTTCTTTTCTCCTGAATGAGTGGGAGCCCATTACCCACTCATTAATTCTTTTGCTCTGACCATGGGAACCGTTCCTCATTGGTGTTGTACTTTATTTTATTGAGTCATGCTAGCCTCCATATTTTCTTGAGGCATTTGTAATTTACTTTTGCAACACAACACCTTGTGTGAAGTGTTGCTGGGAGCCCTTTGGGCTTTCATTTTTATATTCTTTTATTTTCCTTGCGAGAATTACTGCTCCCAAGTATATAGATATACTTTTTATCCATCTCACCTTTCCTTTTGGGAGATCAGCACACACCACCTTAGTGGAGTAGCGAGGGGGGGGGGGGTTACACTGTATACCCTTTCTCACTGATCCTGTGACGTGTTAGTGTCAAAAACACCTGAATGGCTGGAGGCAGTGGAAGTGTTCTACCGACTTGTGTATTTTTCCTACCCTGGCTGTGTTCCCAGATAAGGCCATGCAGAGAAGGGTCACCATTGACTCAAAATGGTGGCTGGTTTCTTTTGGTCGCCATGTGTGCGCTTGTCCTTTCTTGGTCCTTCTGCTGTGCTGGGTAGGGGAGGTTCTGGTTGGTCTTTTCTTCAGCAGGAATCCCTTGTGAAGACTGAGGCTCCAATGTGTCTGATGACAGGAAGCAGGGGAAGAGTCCTAAATGCTGCTGTTTTGTCTTCTGGCATGCCTGTCTGGAACCAGTTACAATGGAAGGAAGGCTTTCCTGATACGACAGCCCAGCTACCATCCCCCCACGCCCACTGTTTGAATGCATCATGAGTGCCGATTGGCTCGGTTACTGGATAGAAGGCGTTGATCCTGAGGCTGAAGACAAGGAGACCACTGGAACTGAAGAACTAAAGAGGACCAAAGACACCTGAAGAACTTTCCAGCAACCAGAGCAGCCTGCTGAAGTGACCCCTGCTATCCTGACCCAGTTTTCCAATCAACAGGGAAGTTCCGAAGAAGACGACTTCCTCCCTTGGACTGCTGGGCATAGTCAGTCCTAAGACCACCTTCAGAGAGGGCCATCTCTCAACGTGCTGCGTCGTCCCTGGGCCTCAAACCACCAATATCCTGGGACTTACAACTACTTTGCAGCGCATCGACTTACCAAACCCGATACTTTGGTGGACTCCTTACGGACCTCTAAAGGCAAGAGACCCCTCACCAGAGCAGAAGTCCGAGCAAGCGAGAAGAATCAACCCAGCTGTAACCCGTTCATCCATGGTGTATGTGAAAAGGCACCAAAACCACATATCTGCGTTGGAGCATGAAGAATCCTTTGATGGGCATCCCATCTCTACTGCTGCTGAGAAATCCGTTCCAGAGTCCCTCATTTAGTCACCAGGAGCAAGGAACAAGAGACCGGGTGTACAGCTGTTGCATCATGCAGGTGACCAGCTTCATCTTCTTCACTACTCCAAAGGTACTCTGGTACTCGTGGTAATACTTAACGAGTCATTCCGTTGCTCCTTTTTTTCTGGAGTGCAGATTTCAGTGTTTGGGTGGTCACCCACACACTTTCGCCCAGGCCTAATGTTTGAGCACATTCAGGGAGCCTCAAGTCCATGAACCTTTTTATCTACGAAAGCTTGCTACTGAAAGCTGTAATTGAAAAATCCTCAGGAACTTCGCCTTTTCTAGAGCTATGCCTTACCTGATTT
This sequence comes from Ambystoma mexicanum, assembly GCF_040938575.1. NCBI lineage: Eukaryota > Metazoa > Chordata > Amphibia > Caudata > Ambystomatidae > Ambystoma > Ambystoma mexicanum. Next base: position 993,009,455 of record NC_090921.1, read on the forward strand.
TCCTTCAATCTGACTTTGAAGAACTCATTTCTAGATAGAGATGGACTGAAAGTCTTTAGGCTTCTGAAAAGTTTTAAGAAGTGCCTACCTGCTACTGTTGGTAGTATGCATTCACTTAACTCATACAACAGAATATTCTGGAGGTATTGTAACAGTGGTTTTATTTACCTGTGAATTGCATTCAGTGACCATATAACTTTACAATGCGGTACTCACCTGAACAATTACATTGGTTTTCGATGGTTATTAGCTTTGAAATAAATTTAGCTTTCCCTTGTGTATATATGGCATACATAACTTACTGTTAGGGGAGTTTGCCTAATGTCCCACTTGGATGCAAGACTTTAGTAAGCTATGCCAGTGGTGTGTAGATCTCTCCCCCTCACCCCCCAACTCTCAATAGTCTGTACTAACGCAGAACCTTGGCAGAGTGGCAGAGCAGTCCGTCTTATCTTAAGAGGAAGATGTGAGCTCTAGGCAAGTACGCTGAACCCAGTAAGTAAAGTACATCAAAGAAACACTTAGATGAACAAGTTACTTACCAATTGGTATGGTTCTTTCAACTGGATGATCTTCCAACGTATTCCTCATCTTTCAAATGCAATATCTAGTGTTGGAATTTTTCTTCGGCAGAGAGAGCCCTGCGTCGATAGCTTCAAGTCGATGTCCCTCGACAGCCTCTGTCGAAGAAGACATCAGATGTTGTAAGTAGTATGAATGGCGCCTGTTGGCTTCAGTTCTGTTTTTCACCTCCTCGTGTTAGTTAGCAAAGTTGCCGTTAGTGCAGGCAGTAGTCGGCCTTGTTGGAACGAAAACTATAATTGCATGGGAAATTCTACAGCGGGGTAGGATGGGAGGGTGATGAGGAATACGTTGGAGGAACATCCAGTCGAAAGAACGTTACCAGTTGGTAAGTAACTTGATCTTCGAATGGATTGTGTCCTAAAACATATTCCTCATGTTTGACAGACTCCCAAAGCAGTATTCAAGACTGGAGGAGGGTGGAGAATTTAGATTTGCCAATTGTCACAGGGCAGAATAAAGTACTGATTCACCAAAACGACGTCCAGAGCGGGGGAATTTTCCAAGCAATAATGCTTGGTAAACCTGTGCAACGATAACCACATTGCATCACAGATGTTTTGTATGTGAAAACCCCCACCACTTTCACCCCCCCTTTGCTGGGCTGTGGAAGAAACCATGGCCCTGGTGGAGTGTGCCGGCAAACCCTCTGGTGGGTCCTTGACCGCCAGTCTAACATTCTGAAATCATAAGAATGATCCACCAGGACAAAGTCTGTTTTGTAACAGCTTTCCCTAATTTGCGTACAGTATACCCTATAAAGAGCTGGACGTCCACTCTCAACTTGGACATCCTAGACACAAAAGCTTAGCGCTCTTCCAGGGTCCAATCTATTGAGTATTTCTTCCTCTTTACTGGGATGTACACTGGCAGAACAATTTTCTGATTTAAAAATGAAGTCTGATACAATTTTAGGTACAAAGGAGGGTTTAACCTTCATCACAACCCTGTCATTGTGGAATATGGTAAAGGGTTCCTTTGAGGATTGCCTGCAACTCGCTCACTCTACGTGCAGATGTTGTAGCAACCAACAATATAGTCTTGAAGGTTAACAACCTTGATGGACATGTGTGCAAAAGTTCAAATGGTGCACACTTTAAGAATTTTAGAACCAGGTTAAGTTCCCAAATTGGAACCTGAAAAGCAGAAGGTGGGAACACATTTGTGAGCCCTTTCAGAAATTGAGTCACCAAGGGAATTTTGAAGTAGGAACATGAGCGCTTGAATATGGAGAGCGCCGCTAGGTAACCCTTAATGGTACCAAGGTGAAGACCTTTGTGTGCTAATGAAAGCAGAAAGGGTAGCACATCCGGAGTCGAACAGAGAAAAGGACATTTGTTTCCCTACACTAGTCGCAAACCTTAATCCAACGGCAACGGTACAGAGATTTTGTTGCTGGCCTTCTAGCCGAAAGCAACACTTCCATCAGGTCATCCTGGAGGTCCCAATACTTGTATCTCAACCTTTCATAGAGGTCCCTCCTGCAGGTGTGTCCTTGCCCTTGCTTGATTTTGGCCGGGGGGGCAAGCCATCAAGGGAGCCCTACCAACCATCTGATACTAAATTCAATCAACTTCCTGCTATACAAAGTACAGTGGCGAAGTCAAACTTGAAGCCTGTGACCTCACTGAGCCCGCATGAGAAAGTCACAAATGCCCAAGATCGCTAACCGGTGTATTCAATTCCTTTGTTATGGATCAAAGGAACTTGGCGATAACCAATATTGAGAAGACAGAGGGGAAAGAATCCAGGGAAGCATCACGAAACAAGGTATTAGCATGGCTACGGCAAAGATCTGGGCCTGGAGTTGTCAGATTGGCGGACCTTAAAGTTTTACTTAGGAATGACCAAGGTGACTGGTGTTCGCAAACAATCAACGGATTGTGTCCTAGTGGGTTGCGGGCGCAGCACATTACCCTCTTACCTTAGATCATCGATTGATATTTTATTTCTATCGCGCTCGTACACAAGTGTTTCAGAGCGTGACAGGGCAAGGGAGGGGAACAGGAGAGAACAAAACAGCGATCTTACTAGGCCCAGTGACATTGAGAACGAACAAGTGCATGGGAGAGGGGGGAGGGGAAAAGTGCATGGAAGGGGGGAGAGGTGGAAAGTGCGAAGCAGAGGAGAAACCGATAAATAACAAAGGCAACAAACAGTGGTAATGCAGCCAGCAATTTGCAAGTGCTAGGTTTAAGGCAGCAGACAGGGTAGGTCCGATAAGTGCAGGAAGAAAAAGGGGGGCTGTATAGGTACAGATACAGACCCCAGTGCAAGGCGTGGGCCGGAGGCAGTGCAGGAGGGTGACAGGATGAGCAGGTACCTGGGCCCAAAAGACAGAGGGTGGCCAGGTTCACGGTGCCAAGTGAGAACAGGTCAGCAAGGGAGAGGGGGAGCGAAGGCAGAAGAAAAGAGGATGGTCTTAACTGCTTCCGGAACCGGAGATGGTTCTCCTCAAGTTTTAGAGTTCCAGAGGGAGGCCCCAGCCGAAGGCAGATCTACCCAGAGCTGGTTTCTTTAAAAAACGACTGACCCCGAGTGAGTTGGAGGTAGAGGAGCGGTCCTAGGGGATCCTCCAATTGTAAACTGATACTTTGATGTACCCCGGAGTAACTGCCTTTTTTCATTTCCCCCACTCCCCATGTGTAATCTGAACTCCCTAGGTCGCCATTTTATTTTTTGCAGTCTACTCTCTCACTGCCGCTCTAATGTGTGTTTGATATTCTCTATCATTTTGTTTTATGTTTCATATTGTTTGTTCTGTTTATTTCAATATGCGCCATAACACCTCAGGGTCCATTGTGCCCGATATAAATTAAATAATGTAAACTTTCAGAAGCCACGCGTGAAGGTTGAGTGTGTTCACCTCTGGATGGAGAACCTGACCCCTTTGCGAGAGAAGGTCCTCTCTTTGTGGAAGACGTATCGGAGAACAGCTGTACATGTCTAGAAGGTCCGGGTACCATGTCCTCCTGGCCCAATCCGGGGCAATTAGGATCATGTGGCTCCCGAATGGTTTCAACCTCCCGATTACTTGAGGAATGACAGGAACTGGTGGAAACGCATATAGCAGTGGAAAATCCCAATCCACCAAGAACTCGTCTCCTAGAGCTCTTCTCGGAGGAAATTCCCTTGAGCAGTACCTTTCACACTTCCAGTGGATCCAGTTCGCAAACAGATCTACTTGAGGGTTTCCCCAAAGTGCGAAGATCTCTTGAAGGACTGTGAGCTAGCTCCCACTCGTGGGAGACTGCTCTGCCTGCTCAGAGCGTCTGGCGCCATGTTCTACTCCCCGGCCAAGTGTACTGCCGATAGAGACATTCCTTCTTGAATTGCCCAGTACCAGAGCTGCATTGACTCTCTGCACAGTGGTAGTGACCCTACAGCACCTCTTTCGTGGAGGTAATGCATGGCCACCTTATTGTCAGTCATTATAAAGACATTCTTTCCCCTGAGAGGGCAGGAAGGCCTTCAGTGCTAGTCCGATTGCCCTCAGCTCCAAAAGATTGATATGAAGTTTGGACTCCGATGGAGACCAACGAGCGATGGCTGTCAGATCGTTGGTCAGTGGGCTCCCCACCCCGCGAGTGAGACGTCCATTACTACAGTTGTCTCAGGCCATGGTTGCCATAAAGGTTCCACGTTCAATATATTTTCCTTGCAGGCCCACCATAGAAGATCCTGCGTAACTTTGATCGGGACCTGCAATAGATCCAACATCCGTCCCAAGACCTGGGACCATTGAGTTTGGAGAGTCCACTGTAGGGATCACATTCGCAGACTGGCCTCTGGCACCAGGTAAATGCAGAATGCCATGAGGCCGAGCAACCTTAGGAATTCGAAGGCCGGGAGACAATGGGCATTCTGAAACTTTGTTACCATCTGGATAATGTCTTGAGCCCCAACCTTGGGTGGCGAGCACTTTCCCAAGGATGGGTCTAAAACAGCCTCGATATCCTGGAGCTGTTGGGAAGGTGTAATGTGTGACTTCTTGAAATTGAGGGGGAAGCCCAGTCTGTGTATGGTGTGGCAGGTAACGCTGAGGTGACCCGATCAGCCAATCGTCCAAATAGGGGTAGACATGAATCTCCCCCGCCCCCCAAACCTCAGATGTGCTGCCACCACCTCCCATTAGTCTGGTGAAGACCCTTGGGCGGAGGTCAACCCGAAAGGCAGGACTCGAAACTAATAGTGCGTGCAAGGTATTTCCTGTACTTGAGATGGATTGGCACATGAAAATAAGCATCCTGAAGGTCCAATGACACCAGTCAATCCTGTAATTGGAGGGCCTGAAGGATAACAGTAGGACCATCTTGAATATGTCAATCCTGAGGAATTTGTTCAAGTATCTCAAATCAAAGATGGATCTCAGTCCTCCGTCCTTCTTGGGAATCAAAAAATATGGGGAATACCAACCCTCGTTCCTCTCCGCTACAGGTACTGGATGGAACAGGTTACTTACCTGTAAGGAACAAGTTACTTACCTGTAAGGAACAAGTTACTTACCTGTAACTGTTGTTCTCCAGCATGGGTCTGGCATGGATTCACATGCTCATGAATATTCCCCGTCGTCAGGCTGGGAATCCTCGGTAAAGAAAAAACCAGTATCAGTTTCGTTTCTGATCGGTCTTTCGTAGTAATAACCAATCACTGGTCTCTGCGTCATACTGACCACAGCCAATGACTGCCCTCTACCTAAGCCCCGCCTCTGGCAGCCATCTTCAGATTTGGAAGCACGTGAAGTGGCAGTATGACCAAGTGAAGAGCCGCAGAGGGGTAGGCGGGAGGGTTCGCATGTGAATCCATGCCAGACCCATGCTGGAGAACAACAGTTACAGGTAAGTAACTTGTGCCTTCTCCAGCATGGGGTCTGGCATGGATTCACATGCTCATGAATAAAGAATACATAGCAGTACACACATGCACAACCACGGGAGGTGGCAAAGGCTCAACATTAAGCATTACATCAAACTCAACATTAAGCATCTTACCTCCTCACCAGGCTCACCTCAGGCGAACAGGTTGCGCAGCACTGCTTGGCCGACCCTGGACTCCTCCCTGGAATCCCGATCGACGCAGTAGAATTTTGTGAAGGTGTGCGTCGACCTCCACGTAGCAGCCCTGCATATGTCCAGCAGGGACACACCAGAAAGGAACGCCGTGGTAGCTGCGATCGCTCTGGTGGAATGGGCTCTCGGACGGCCAGGCAGCGGTCGGTTTGCCAACCGATGACAGTACATGATACAGCCGGAGAGCCATCTGGAAATGGAAGCCTTCGAGAGTGCCTTCCCCTGATTGACAGGTCCAAAGTTCACAAAGAGTTGTGACGTCTTCCGAAAACACTTCGTGCGGTCCACGTAGAACTTCAGCGCTCTAGCCACATCCAGCGAGTGCAAAGTCCTCTCAGCCGGCGACGAAGGCAACGGGAAGAACACAGGCAACACCAAGGGTTCGTCGAGGTGGAAGTCCGACGGCACCTTGGGCATGAAGGAGGGGTGCGTCCTGAGCACTACCCTCGTGTCGTGAAAAGTCAAGTACGGGGCCTTGCAGGAAAGGGCCTGGATCTCTCCCACTCGTCGTGCGGAGGTGATGGCCACAAGAAACGCTGTTTTCCACGACAGAAACTTCAACGGGGCCGAGTGCAGAGGCTCGAACGGCAGTCCCATGAGCTTGGTCAGCACCACGTTGAGCTCCCACGCCGGGGCCGGAGCCTTCACTGGCGGGAACGATCTGAACAGTCCCTTCATGAACTCTTTCACCAGACGATGAGACCACAAGGACGTCCGCCCCGTGGTTCTGGTGTATCGGGAGATGGCAGCAAGATGAATCTTGATGGACGCGTGTTCCAGTCCAGCTTTGGCCAGCGTCAGCAGGTACGGCAGTACTTGGGGAGCCGTAATCCGTAGAGGGTTAATCTTCTGTGCGTGGCACCAGACAGAGAACCTCTTCCATTTGTGTCCGTAGCATTTAAGAGTCGAGGACGCCCTGGCCTTTGCAAGAACCTCTCTGCAGTCGGCCGGTATGTGGTATCCTCCAAACTCTAGCGCTGCAGGAGCCATGCCTGCAAGTTCAGCGATTTCGGGTCGTGGGGGAGGATGGCGCCTCCTTCCCTGGAGAGTAGATCCGCGTCCACCGGCAGCTTGATTGACGGGGACGCTGACAAGTCTAGAAGGTCCGGGAACCATATCTGCCTCGGCCACGCAGGTGCGACGAGGATCATCCTGCACCGTGACCCCTTGGCTGGTTGATGAGCCGGATTAGCAGTGGCAATGGAGGGAACGCGTAAAGGAACAGGCCCTCCCAGGGGAACGAGAAAGCATCGCCCATGCTCCTCGCCTGGGGAAACCTGCTGGCGAACCTCCGGCACTTGGAGTTCGTCGCCGTCGCGAACAGGTCGATCTGGGGTGTGCCCCACCGTCGGAAGAGGCGATCCACTAGATCCTGCCGTAGCTCCCACTCGTGGCACGAGCGCAGCTCCCTGCTGAGTGAGTCGGCGATGGTGTTTTTTATCCCTGCCAGATGAAACGGCACCAGAAACATCCTTTGGGCGACGGCCCAATGCCACAGGTCCTGCGCCTCCTTGGACAGTGCTGGGGACCTGGTTCCGCCCGGTTTCCTGATGTAAAACATGGTGGTGGTGTTGTCGGTGAAGATCCTCACCACCTTGCCCTTGAGGGACGGAAGGAAGGACCTGAGGGCCCAAAACACTGCACGGAGCTCTAGGACGTTGATATGTAGTGATTTCTCCTTCGGGAGCCAAAGGCCTCTTGCGTGCAGATTTTCGGTGTGCGCTCCCCACCCTTCCAGGGAGGCATCCGTGGTCACTGTCTCCTGGTGGGCTGGGGTCTGGAAGTCCATGCCCATCGTCAGATGCGCACGGGTGCCCCACCACCGGACCGCTCGTCGGAAAGTCTCGTCGAGTGTGATCCTTTCCTCGAAGCTGCCCGTCGTTTGATCCAGCGCGCGTCCAGGAACTCCTGCAACAGGCGCATCCGGAGCCTGCACAGGGGAATGAGGTAGATGCAGGAAGACATCATTCCGAGGAGGGACTTGATGGACCTCACCTTGGTCGCGTCGGCCACCAACATCCGTTGTACCTTGCCCAGGATGGCCCTGGTCCTCTCCTCCGACGGGGAGGCCAGAAGGGACACTGTGTCGAGCCTCGCTCCCAGAAACAGTGCGTCTTGCGCGGGTACCAGGTGGGATTTGGCATAGTTCACGGAGAATCCCAGGTCCGTGAGAAACTGGACAGTCCTTGCCGTGTGGTCCACGGCGAGCTCCCTCGTCTTGACTCGGATGAACCAGTCGTCCAGGTAGGGGTAGACGTGGATCCCCTCTCGGCGCAGCTGCGCCGCCACCAGTGCAAGGCACTTGGTGAAAACCCTGGGTGCCGACCGTAGTCCGAAGGGGAGGGCTTTGAACTGGTAGTGACGCCCTTGGACCACAAACCTGAGAAATTTTCGGTGCCCCCTTAGGATGGGAATATGGAAGTAGGCATCCTCCAAATCCAACGACGACAGGAAGTCTCCTTCCTCCAGCTGACCCAGGACGTGCTGGAGGGTGACCATCCGGAACTTCTGAGCCTTGATGAACTTGTTCAGACGTCGCAGGTCTAGGATGGGGCGCCATCCTCCCGTCGTCTTCTTCACGAGGAAGTATCTCGAGTAAACTCCGGAGCCCCGAAGCCTCTTTGGAACGAGTTCGATGGCGCCCTTCCTGAGCATCGCCTTTACCTCCAGGAGAAGCTGCGGGACGTGAAGCTCTTCCCTGGCCACGGGGGGGACGCGCGGACACCTTCTTTGAAACTCCAGCGCATGGCCCCGGGCTAAGGCGTCCAACACCCAACAGTCGGTGGAGATGGACTCCCACACGCTGACGAAGCTCGCCAGCCGGCCTCCCACCGGGGTGCTTCGGTGGGGGCCCGACCCCACGGTCGGTTCAATCCTGTTTCGACGAGGCTTTGCCGCCTTGACCTCCTTGGCGACGACGGCGGGGTCTGCCCGACTTGCCTCGTCCCCTATAGGCCTCCTGAGACGACGAGCGGGCCGCTTGACGGTAGGTGGAGAAACCGCCGCCGGAGCCTTTGGAGGCGCCCTTGCCTCCGCTGCTCCGAAAGGGCGGCCGTCGTTGTTGCAGAACCCCAAGGGCCCGGGCCGTCTCCGTGTCCGCTTTAATGGCCTGAAGGGAATCGTCCACTGTTTTCCCAAACAGGTTGTTCCCATCGAACGGCATGTCCAGGACTCTGGTCTGTACGTCTTGACGGAAGTCCGTAGCCTTGAGCCATCCACGCCGCCTAAGGCACACGCCGTTGCCCAACTGGCGAAATCCCGTATCGGCGATGTCCGTCGCAATAGTGATGGCGTGGTCCAACGCCACCTCACCTTCCTGTAGGATCTCCAGGGCATCCGCCCTCTTGTCGTCCGGTAGGAAGTCCAGCAGGGGAGCCAGTTTGTACCATAGCTCCCTGTCGTAGCGGGCCACGATAGCCAGGGCGTTGGCCGCCTTAATCGTCGTCGCTGCAGACGAGATGACCCTGCGTCCCATAGAGTCCAATATTTCTTTCCCTCGCCGTCCGGCGGGGAAGTCGATGTGGAGGCCGTACCCCACCCACCCCCCGCTTTCTTCCTGGCCGCCGCGGAGACGACGGAGTCCGGGGTAGGCTGCGCCCGGAGGCACAGGGGGGCCGCATCCGGGACCCGGTACTTCTTTTCGTACCGGTCTCTCCTAGCTGGCGTCGTGGAAGGGTTCTCGAGGAGGGCGAGGCCCTCATCCCAAATGTCGTCCAGTAGAGGCACCGCGAGGACCGTCTTCCCCTTGGCATCGCGCCGTTGATAAAGGAATCCTTCCTTTTTCTTCTCCTCAGGGCAGAGTTGGAAAAGTTTGGATGCCCTGGCGATCATGGAGTGGAACGATCCAATCTCCTCGGGCGGAGAAGCCCTGGTGGGAGGTGACGACGGAAGATCCTCGTCGTAGACCTAGTCGTCCGTACCCGTCGCGGCCGTGTCAGTCCCCATATCATCCCCTCGAGTCGTGGACGGGGAGGAGGGCTGGACGGGTCGCGACGGCTGAAAAGGAGGTGGAGGGTGAATCCTTCTTTTCTTGGGAGGAGGAACGCCAGAAGGTCCCGGTTCTGGCTCCCCCGACGGGAGTGGTTCCTCCGCTGGCAACGGTAGTCTCGTCCTCATCTCCGAGCATAAGGACTGTATAGCCAACAAAATGGCCGCCGAGTTGTCTTGCGGCGTTGGCAGAGGGGAATCCGACGGGCGATCAGGGGCCCCGTCTGCGCCCTCGACGATGTCGTTGTCACCCGCGTCGGGATCCATCCCGACGGGCCGGTCTTCCACGCCGAGGCCGTGGCTTAAGACCTCGATCAGCTCTTCCTCCGAGGTTGAAGCCGAGTCTACGACGACACCCTGCCCCCCCCCCCTTTTTCTTCTCCGCCGGAGATTTCACGGGGGTCCTATCGATGGGCATAAAAGAGGACTCCCTCCGAGGTGGCAGGGAGACTGAGCCCCGAGGTCGCCAGCACTGGCGTAGCCTCCACAGTCTGAGCCAGGGCCGCCACGACAGTCTCGATACAGGCCTTGGCCGGATGGATTAAGGCCTTCACCACCTTAGGTGCGCTCACCGCCTTATCCTTGAGGGGAGGGACACTGCCTCGCTCCCCCTCCGATGGGGCCTTCGAGCTCGACCGGGGCCTCTCCAGGAGCTTCGCCGGGTGCTCGGCCTTCCTCTTACCCGACCCAGAGCGTTGGCTCGTGGTTGATGGTACTGGGAGGGTGCGCCCTGCCTGGCGCCCGTAGAGCCCGACCGTTCGGCGCTCCCGGTGCCAGCGGACTCGCGGTGCTTGGCCTTGTGTTGGACCCCCGTCGCCGGGGCATCCTCAAAGGTCTTAGAAGACCACTCGGATTTCTTCCTCTTCTTCTCGCCGGACGGGCTCTTCCCTTCCAGCCAGTTGGCGAGATGTTGATGGCGGTCCTTCATGGTCCGCTCCGACATGTTGCCGCAAAACGCACAGTCCTTCTCCACGTGCGTCTTGTCCTCATGTAAGCAGTAGAGACAAAAGGAGTGTTCGTCCTCCTTAAAGACGTTCTGCAGCTGGCATCCAGGGCAGACCCTGAACAGCTTTCCGGGCGTCGAGCTTCCCTTCTCCTGGGCCATGTCCGGGACGGGCCTGAGAAAACTTCTGGAGTCCTCCAAAAGCGTAGCTCGACGAAATCTTCACCCTTGAGGGGCGCAGACGAATCCAACATGGGTCCCCGTTGATCAGATGGAGAGTCAGTGGAGCTTGAGGCTCTTTTGACCGAAAAAAAAAACGAAGTTTGAGAAAATGTGAAAAAATAGCACTAACGCTCGAGAGCAATAGCACGAGGATCCCAACATATGAACGTGCGGTAAAAATCTGAAGATGGCTGCCAGAGGCGGGGCTTAGGTAGAGGGCAGTCATTGGCTGTGGTCAGTATGACGCAGAGACCAGTGATTGGTTATTACTACGAAAGACAGATCAGAAACGAAACTGATACTGGTTTTTTCTTTACCGAGGATTCCCAGCCTGACGACGGGGAATATTCATGAGCATGTGAATCCATGCCAGACCCCATGCCAGAACTGTCGTTCTCCAGCATGGGTCTGGCATAGATTCACATGCTCATGAATATTCCCTGTCGTCAGGCTGGGAATCCTCGGTAAAGAAAAAATCAGTATCAGTTTCGTTTCTGATCTGTCTTTCTTAGTAGTAACCAATCACTGGTCTCGAGGTCATACTGCCCCCAACCAATGACTGCCCTCTCCCTAAGCCCCGCCTCTGGCAGCCATCCTCAGATTTAGTAGCACACTAAGTGGCAGTATGACCAAGTGAAGAGCCGCAGAGGGGGGTAGGTGTGAGGGTTTGCATGTGAATCCATGCCAGACCCATGCTGGAGAACAACAGTTACAGGTAAGTAACTTGTAACTTCTCCAGCATGGGGTCTGGCATGAATTCACATGCTCATGAATAAAAGAATACATAGCAGTATACACATGCACAACCACGGGAGGTGGCAAAGGCTCAACATTAAGCATTACATACCAACTCAACATTAAGCAATTCTTACCTCCTCACCAGGCTCACCTTAGGCAAACGGTTTGCGCAGTACTGCTTGGCTGACCCTGGACTCCTCTCTTGGGTCCCGATCCACGCAGTAGAATCTTGTGAAGGTGTGTGTCGACCTCCACGTAGCAGCCCTGCAGATGTCCAGCAGGGGCACAGACAGGAACGCTGTGGTAGAAGCGATCGCTCTGGTCGAATGGGCTCTCGGACGGCAGGCAGCGGTCGGTTTGCCAACCGGTGACAGTGCATGATGCAGCCGGAGAGCCATCTGGAAATGGAAGTCTTCGAGAGAGCCTTCCCTTGATTCGCAGACCCAAAGTTCACAAACAGTTGTGACGTCTTCCGAAAACATTTGTGCGGTCCACGTAGAACTTCAGCGCTCTAGCTACATCCAGCGAGTGCAAAGTCCTCTCAGCCGGCGTCGAAGGCGATGGGAAGAAAACTGGTAACACCAAGGGCTCGTTGAGGTGGAAGTCCGACGGCACCTTTGGCATGAAGGAGGGGTGCATCCTCAGCACCACCCTCGTGTCATGAAAAATCAAGTATGGAGGCTCGCAAGATAGGGTCTGGATCTCTCCCACTCGTCGTGCGGAGGTGATGGCCACAAGGAACGCTGTCTTCCATGACAGGAACTTCAAAGGCGCCGAATGCATAGGCTCGAATGGGCCCCCCCCCCCCCATGAGCCTGGTCAGCACCACATTAAGATCCCACACTGGGGCAGGAGCCTTCACTGGCGGGAACGATCGGAATAGTCCCTTCATAAATTCCTTCACCAGGCGATGAGACCACAAGGACGCCCGTCCCGTAGTTCTGGTATATCGGGAGATGGCGCCAGATGTATTTTGATGGAGGCGTGAGCCAGTCCAGCTTTGGCCAGCGACAGTAGGTACAGCAGTACTTGAGGGGACATAATCCACAGGAGGGTTAATCTTCTGTGCACGGCACCAGACAGAGAACCTCTTCCATTTATGACCGTGACACTTGAGAGTTGATGACACCCTGGCCTTTGCAAGAACCTCTCTGCAATCAGCCGGTATATCGTACCCTCCAAACTCTAGTTCTGCAGGAGCCAGGCCTGCAAGTTCAGCGACTGTGGGTCGTGATTGAGAATGGCGCCTCCTTCTCTGGAGAGAAGATCCGCATCCGCTGGCAGCTTGACTGGTGGGGACGTTGTTAAGTCCAGAAGGTCCGGGAACCAGATCTGCCTCAGCCACGCCGGTGCGACGAGAATCATCCTGCACCTGGACTTCTTGAGCTGGTTGATGAGGCGGAGCAGAAACGGCAACGGAGGGAACACATATAGAAACAGGCCGTCCCAAGGGAACGAGAAAGCATCGCCCATGCTCCTTGGCTGTGGGAACCTGCTGGCGAACCTCTGGCATTTGGAGTTCGTTACCGTCGCGAACAGGTCGATCTGGGGTTTGCCCCATCGTAGGAAGAGAGCGATCCACTTGAACCTGGCGCAGTTCCCACTCGTGGCACGAGCGCAGCTCCCTGCTGAGTGAGTCAGCGATGGTGTTTTTTATTCCTGCCAAGTGGAAGGGAAGGAACAAGTTACTTACCTGTAACTGTTGTTCTCCAGCATGGGTCTGGCATGGATTCACATGCTCATGAATATTCCCCGTAGTCAGGCTGGGAATCCACGGTAAAGAAAAAACCAGTATCAGTTTCGTTTCTGATCTGTCTTTCGTAGTAATAACCAATCACTGGTCTCTGCGTCATACTGACCACAGCCAATGACTGCCCTCTACCTAAGCACCGCCTCTGGCAGCCATCTTCAGATTTGGAAGCACGTGAAGTGGCAGTATGACCAAGTGAAGAGCCGCAGAGGGGTAGGCGGGAGGGTTCGCATGTGAATCCATGCCAGACCCATGCTGGAGAACAACAGTTACAGGTAAGTAACTTGTTCCTTCTCCAGCATGGGGTCTGGCATGGATTCACATGCTCATGAATAAAGAATACATAGCAGTACACACATGCACAACCACGGGAGGTGGCAAAGGCTCAACATTAAGCATCACATAAACTCAACATTAAGCATCTTACCTCCTCACCAGGCTCACCTCAGGCGAACAGGTTGCGCAGCACTGCTTGGCCGACCCTGGACTCCTCCCTGGAATCCCGGTCGACGCAGTAGAATTTCGTGAAGGTGTGCGTCGACCTCCACGTAGCAGCCCTGCATATGTCCAGCAGGGGCACACCAGATAGGAACGCCGTGGTAGCTGCGATCGCTCTGGTGGAATGGGCTCTCGGACGGCCAGGCAGCGGTCGGTTTGCCAACCGGTGACAGCACATGATACAGCCGGAGAGCCATCTGGAGATGGAAGCCTTCGAGAGAGCCTTCCCCTGATTGACAGGTCCAAAGTTCACAAAGAGTTGTGACGTCTTCCGAAAACCCTTCGTGCGGTCCACGTAGAACTTCAGCGCTCTAGCTACATCCAGCGAGTGCAAAGTCCTCTCAGCCGGCGACGAAGGCGACGGGAAAAACACAGGTAACACCAAGGGTTCGTTGAGATGGAAGTCCGACGGTACCTTGGGCATGAAGGAGGGGTGCGTCCTGAGCACTACCCTCGTGTCGTGGAAAGTCAAGTACGGGGCCTTGCAGGAAAGGGCCTGGATCTCTCCCACTCGTCGTGCGGAGGTGATGGCCACAAGAAAAGCTGTTTTCCACGATAGAAACTTCAACGGGGCCGAGTGCAGAGGCTCGAACGGAGGTCCCATGAGCTTGGTCAGCACCACGTTGAGCTCCCACGCCGGGGCCGGAGCCTTCACCGGCGGGAACGATCTGAACAGTCCCTTCATGAACTCTTTCACCAGACGATGAGACCACAAGGACGTCCGGCCCGTGGTTCTGGTGTATCGGGAGATCGCAGCAAGATGAATCTTGATGGACGCGTGTGCCAGACCAGCTTTGGCCAGCGTCAGCAGGTACGGCAGTACTTGGGGAGCCGTAATCCGTAGAGGGTTAATCTTCTGTGCGTGGCACCAGACAGAGAACCTCTTCCATTTGTGTCCGTAGCATTTAAGAGTCGAGGACGCCCTGGCCTTTGCAAGAACCTCTCTGCAATCGGCCGGTATGTCGTATCCTCCAAACTCTAGCGCTGCAGGAGCCAGGCCTGCAAGTTCAGCGACTTCGGGTCGTGGTGGAGGATGGCGCCTCCTTCCCTGGAGAGTAGATCCGCGTCCGCCGGCAGCTTGATCGGCGGGGACGCTGACAAGTCCAGAAGGTCCGGGAACCATATCTGCCTCGGCCACGCAGGTGCGATGAGGATCATCCTGCACCGTGACCTCTTGAGCTGGTTGATGAGCCGGATTAGCAGAGGCAAGGGAGGGAACGCGTAGAGGAACAGGCCCTCCCAGGGGAACGAGAAAGCATCGCCCATGCTCCTCGTCTGGGGAAACCTGCTGGCGAACCTCCGGCACTTGGTGTTCGTCGCCGTCGCGAACAGGTCGATCTGGGGTGTGCCCCACCGTCGGAAGAGGCGATCCACCAGATCCTGCCGTAGCTCCCACTCGTGGCACGAGCGCAGCTCCCTGCTGAGTGAGTCGGCGATGGTGTTTTTTATCCCTGCCAGATGAAACGGCACCAGAAAAATCCCTTGGGCGACGGCCCAATGCCATAGGTCCTGCGCCTCCTTGGACAGCGCCGGGGACCTGGTTCCGCCCTGTTTCCTGATGTAAAACATGGTGGTGGTGTTGTCGGTGAAGATCCTCACCACCTTGCCCTTGAGGGACGGAAGGAAGGACCTGAGGGCCCAAAACACTGCACGGAGCTCCAGGACGTTGATATGTAGGGACTTCTCCGTCGGGAGCCAGAGTCCCCTTGCGTGCAGATTTTCGGTGTGCGCTCCCCACCCTTCCAGGGAGGCATCCGTGGTCACAGTCTCCTGGTGGGCTGGGGTCTGGAAGTCCATGCCCGCCGTCAGATGCGCGCGGGTGCCCCACCACCGTATCGCTCGTCGGAAACTCTCGTCGAGCTTGATCCTTTCCTCGAAGCTGCCCGTCGTCTGGATCCAGCGCGCATCCAGGAATTCTTGCAACGGGCGCATCCGGAGCCTGCACATGGGAATGAGGTAGATGCAGGAAGACATCATCCCGAGGAGGGACTTGATGGACCTCACTTTGGCCGCGTCGGCCACCAACATCCGTTGCACCTTGCCCAAGATGGTCCTGGTCCTCTCCTCCGACGGGGAGGCCAGAAGGGACACTGTGTCGAGCCTCGCTCCCAGAAACAGTGCGACTTGCGCGGGCACCAGGTGGGATTTGGCGTAGTTCACGGAGAATCCCAGGTCCGTGAGGAGTTGGACGGTGCTTGCCCTGTGGACCACGGCGAGCTCCCTCGTCTTGGCGCGGATGAGCCAGTCGTCCAGGTAGGGGTAGACGTGAATCCCCTCGCGGCGCAGTTGCGCCGCCACCGGTGCAAGGCACTTGGTGAATACCCTGGGTGCCGACCGTAGTCCGAAGGGAAGGGCTTTGAACTGGTAATGGCGCCCTTGGACCACGAATCTGAGGAATTTGCGGTGCCCCTTTAGGATGGGAATGTGGAAGTAGGCATCCTCCAAATCCAACGACGATAGGAAGTCTCCTTCCTCCAGCTGACCCAGGACGTGCTGGAGGGTGACCATCCGGAACTTCTGCGCCTTGATGAACTTGTTCAGACGTCGCAGGTCTAGGATGGGGCGCCATCCTCCCGTCTTCTTCACGAGGAAGTATCTCGAGTAGACTCCGGAGCCCCGAAGCCTCTTTGGGACGAGTTCGATGGCGCCCTTTCTGAGCATCGCCTTTACCTCCAGGAGAAGTTGAGGGACGTGAAGTTCTTTCCTGGCCACGGGGGGGACGCGCGGGCACCTTCTTTGAAACTCGAGCGCGTGGCCCCGGGCCAGGGCGTCCAGCACCCAACGGTCGGAGGAGATGGACTCCCACACGCTGACGAAGCCCGCCAGCCGGCCTCCCACCGGGGTGCTTCGGTGGGGGCCCGACCCCAAACCGGTTCAATCCTGCTTGGACGCGGCCTTGCCGCCTTGACCTCCTTGGCGACGACGGCGGGGTCCGCTAGACTTGCCTCGTCCTCTGTAGGCCTCTTGCGACGACGAGCGGGGCGCTTGACGGTAGGAAGCGAAACCGCCGCCGGAACCTTTGGAGGCGCCCTTGCCTCCGCCGCTCCGAAAGGGCGTCCGTCGTTGCAGGACTCCAAGGGCCCGGGCCGTCTCCGTATCCGCCTTGATGGCCTGAAGGGAATCGTCCACTGTCTTCCCAAACAGGTTGTTCCCGTCGAAGGGCGTGTCCAGGACTCTGGTCTGGACGTCCTGCCGGAAGTCCGTAGCTTTGAGCCATCCACGACGTCGAAGGCAAACGCCGTTGCCCAGCTGGCGGAACCCAGTGTCGGCGATGTCCGTCGCCACGGTGATGGCGTGGTCCGAGGCCACCTCACCTTCCTGCAGGATCTCAAGGGCCTCCGCCCTCTTGTCGTCCGGCAGAAAATCCAGCAGGGGAGCCATCTTGTACCAGAGCTCCCTGTCGTAGCGGGCCACGATAGCCAAGGCGTTGGCCGCTTTAATCGTCGTCGCTGCCGACGAGATGACTCTACGCCCCATAGTATCCAATTTCTTTCCCTCGCCGTCCGGCGGGGAAGTCGATGTGGAGGCCGCACCCCCCCCCCCGCTTTCTTCCTGGCTGCCGCGGAGACGACGGAGTCCGGGGTAGGCTGCGCCCGGAGGCATAGGGGGGCCGTGTCCGGGACCCGGTACTTTTTCTCGTACCGGTCTCTTCTAGCTGGCGTCGTGGAAGGGTTCTTGAGGAGGGAAAGGCCCTCATCCCAAATGTCGTCCAACAGAGGCACTGCGAGGACCGTCTTCCTCTTGGCCTCGCGCCGCTGATAAAGGAAGCCTTCCTTTTTCTTCTCCTCAGGGCAGAGTTGGAAAAGCTCGGAAGCCCTGGAGATCATGGAGTGGAAAGATCCGATCTCGTCGGGCGGAGAGGCCCTGGTGGGAGGCGACGACGGAAAATCCTCGTCGTATGCCTCGTCGTCCGTACCCGTCGCTGCCGTGTCAGTCCCCGTATCATCCCCTCGGGTGGACGGGGAGGAGGGCTGGAAGGGGCGCGACGGTTGAAAAGGAGGTGGTGGATGGATCCTTCTTTTCTTGGTAGGGGGAACACCAGAAGGTCCCGGTTCTGGATCCCCCGACGGGAGAGGTTCCTCCGTCGGTAACGGTAGCCTCGTCCTTATCTCGGAGCATAAGGACTGTATGGCCAACAAAATGGCCGCCGAGTTGTCTTGCGGCGCTGGCAGAGGGGAATCCGACGGGCGAGCAGGGGCCCCGTCGGTATCCTCGACGATGTCGTCGTCACCTGCGTCGGGGTCCATTCCGACGGGCTGGCCTTCTTCCACGCCTAGGCCGTGGCTTAAGACCTCGATCAGCTCCTCTTCTGAGGTTGAGGCCGACTCTAGGACGACGCCCTGCCCCCCCTTCTTCCCCACGGGGGGTTTCACGGGGGTCCTATCGATGGGCACAAAGGAAGACTCCCTCCGAGGAGGCAGGGAGATTCTGGGCCCTGAGGTCGCCACCACTGGTGCAGCCACCACAGGCTGAGCCAGGGCCGCCGCGACCGTTTCGATAGAGGGCTTGGTCGGATGGATCAAGGCCTTCACCACCTTAGGTGCGCTCACCGCCTTATCCTTGAGGGAGGGGGCACTGCCACGCTCCTCCTCTGCCTTAGAGCTCGACCGGGGCCTCTCCAGGAGCTTCGCCGGGTGCTCGGCCTTCCTCTTACCCGACCCAGAGCGTTGGCTCGTGGTTGATGGTGCCGGGGAGGGTGCGCCCTGCCTGGCGCCCGTAGAGCCCGACCGTTCGGCGCTCCCGGTGCCAGCGGACTCGCGGTGCTTGGCCTTATGTTGGGCCCCCGTCGCCGGGGCGCCCTCAAAGGTCTTAGAAGACCGCTCGGATTTCTTCTTCTCGCCAGACGGGCTCTTACCCTCCAGCCAGTTGGCGAGACGTTGATGGCGGTCCTTCATGGTCCGTTCCGACATGTTGCCGCAAAACGCACAGTCCTTCTCCACGTGCGTCTTGTCCCCATGAAGGCAGTAAAGGCAGAAAGAGTGTTCGTCCTCCTTGAAGACGTTCTGCAGCTGGCATCCAGGGCAGACCCTGAACAGCTTTCCGGGCGTCGAGCTTCCCTTCTCCTGGGCCATCTCCGAGACCGGGCCTGAGAAGCTTTTGGAGTCCTCCGAAGTGTAGCTCGACGAAATCTTCACCCTTGAGGGGCACAGATGAATCCGACACGGGTCCCCGTTGATCGGATGTAGAATCGGTGGAGCTTGAGGCTCTTTTGACCGAAAGAATCGAAGTTTTTTGTAAAAAGCACGAAAAAATAGCACTAACGCTCGAGAGCAATAGCACGAGGATCCCAACACATGAACGTGCGGTAAAAATCTGAAGATGGCTGCCAGAGGCGGTGCTTAGGTAGAGGGCAGTCATTGGCTGTGGTCAGTATGACGCAGAGACCAGTGATTGGTTATTACTACGAAAGACAGATCAGAAACGAAACTGATACTGGTTTTTTCTTTACCGAGGATTCCCAGCCTGACGACGGGGAATATTCATGAGCATGTGAATCCATGCCAGACCCCATGCTGGAGAACCAGAAACATCCCCTGGGCAACTGCCCAGTGCCACAGATCCTGGGCCTCCTTGGATAGGGCTGGGGATCTGGTGCCCCCTTGCTTCCGTATGTAGAACATCGTGGCGGTGTTGTCGATGAAGATCCTCACCACCTTGTCCTTGAGGGACGGGAATAACGACTTGAGAGCCCAGAACAGTGCTCGGAGCTCCAGAATGTTGATGTGAAGAGACCTCTCCTCTGGGAGCCAAAGGCCTCTTGCGTGGAGATCTCTGGTGTGGGCCCCCCCCCCCCCCAACCCTCTAGAGAGGCGTCCCTTGTCACCATCTCCTGAAACGCCGGGGTTTGAAAGTCTGTGCCTGTATTGAGGTGAGCACGGGTGCCCCACCATAGGATCACCCGATGGAACTCGTCAAGAGGGATCGTGTCCTCGAAGCAGCCCCTCGCCTGAAACCAGTGGGCATCGAGGAACTCCTGTAGCGGACGCATCCGAAGTCTGCCAAGGGGTACAAGATAGATGCATGAGGACATCATCCTGAGAAGGGACTTGATGGACCCCACCCAGGCCACGTCCGTGGCTAACTGGCGCCGCGCCTTGCCCAGGATGGTCTTGGTCCTCTCCTCTGAAGGGGAGGCCAGTTGCCCCACTGTATCGATCTTCGCTCCTAGAAACAGTGCTACTTGCGACGGAACCAGGTGGGATTTGGAGTAGTTGATGGCGAACCCCAGCTCTGTGAGCAACCGGACGGTCCTCTGTGTGTTCGACAGAGAGTTCCCTTGTCCTTGCCCGGATTAGCCAGTCGTCCAGGTAGGGGTAGACGTGGATCCCCTGCAGGCGCAGCCGCCCCGCCACTTGTGCCAGGCACTTGGGTGAAAACCCTGGGTGCCGACTTTAATCAGAACGGCGTCCCTGAACCACGAACCTGAGGAACTTCCTGTGCCGTTTTAGAATGGGGACATGGAAGTAAGCATCCTCCAGGTCAAACGACGATAGGAAGTCTCCTTCCTCCAGCTGTCCCAGCACGTGCTGGAGGATGACCATCCCGAATTTATGTATTTGTTTAACCGACGCAGGTCCAGGATGGGGCGCCAACCACCTGTCTTCTTTCTGTAGAGACTCGTCCACCGCCTTACCAAAAAGGTTGTTGCCATCGAACGGCATGTCCAACACTCTGGTCTGGACGTCCTGGCGAAAGTCTGTCGCCTTGAGCCATCCTCGTCGTCAGAGGCAAACTCGGTTGCCCAGTTGGCGAAATCCAGTATCGGCAATGTCCGTTGCCACCTTTATGGCGTGATCTGACACCACCTCGCCTTCCTGCAGAATTTCTAGGGCCTCCGCCCTCTTGTCAGGTAGGAAGTCTAGCAGGGGAGCGATCTTGAACAAGGGCTCCCAGTCGTAGTGCGCCACGATCGCTAAGGCATTGGCCGCCTTAATCGTCATCGCCACCGCACCCGCCGTCGTCTTCTTAGCCGCTGCCGAGACGAGAGTCAAGCGTGGGCTGGGCCCTGAGGCACAAGGGGGCGGCATCTGGGACTCGGTACTTCTTCTCGTACCTGTCCCTCTTGGCGGGTGTCGTGGAAGGGTTGAGGACAGCAAGCACCTCGTCCCAGATGTGGTCGAGCAAAGGCACCGCGAGGACCGTCTTCCTCTTGGCCTCTCGTCGTTTTGTTCTTCAGGGCAGAGCTCGGATGCCCTGGTTGTCATAGCGTGGAAAGAGCCAATTTCGTCGGCTGGAGAAGCCCGTGGGGGGGGGGGGGGGGGGGGGGTTTCGGGGGGGTAATGACGGGATGTCCGCTGTGTCATCGGCGCCGTCATCGTCCGTCGCCGTATCCTTTCTAGGGTCCGGCGAGGGGGATGCGGGGTCTACAGGTCTCGCAGGCACGAAGGGAGGAGCGGGGTGGACTCTCCTCCGCTTGTTCAGAGGGCTTCCCGATGGGCCTGGTTCTGGATCCTCCGTCGGGGTCCGTGGCAATCTCGTCCTTATCTCGGTACATAAGGATTGGATTGCCAACAAAATGGCCGCCGAGCTATCCTGGGGCTCAGGTAATGGCTGCGACAGACGGGATGGCCGCTCCACTGGGCCCTCTTCGTCGTCGTTGCCATCTTCGATCACGTCAGCAGGGACCGCCCCCTGGGATCGAACCTTCTAGAACCTCTCATTGAGGCATATGGACCTCTCGTTGAGGCCTATGGACCTCTCGTCGAGGCCCTTCTCGGTTTCCACCAGCTCCTCCTCAGAGGCTGATTCCGAGTCTGTAATGGCCACCAGCCTCCCCACCCTCTTTTTACGCCAGGGACTTCACGGGGGTCGTAACGATGGGCTGGAAAGAGGATTCCCTCTGCTGTGGCAGGGATACTCTGGGCCCGGAGGCCGTTTTCACTGGCGTAGTCTCAGCCGGCTTCGCCAGGGTCGCAGCGACTACTTCAATAGAGGCCTTTGCCAGCTGGATCAAAGCTCTCACCACCTTAGGTGCGTCCTGGGCCTTCGCCTTGGGGGGGGGGGGGGGGTCAGTGCCTCTCTCCCCCTTCGAGATCGGCCGGGTCCGCTCCAACGGCTTACCCGGGTTCTCGGACTTCCTCTTCCCCGAACCAGAGTGCTGGCTCGTGGTCAAACATGCCGGGGAAGTAGCGCCCTGCCTGGCAGCCGAAGAGCCCGACCTTTCGCCGCTCCCAGTGCCCGCGGTGCTTGGCCTTCTGTTGGGCCCCCGTCGCCGGGGCGCCCTCAGAGGACTTAGAAGCCCGCTCAGACTTTTTCTTCGCCTTCTCACCTGCTATGCCCTTCTCCAACCAGGCGGCGAGGCGGGAACGACTATCTTGTTTGATCCGTTCCGAAAGGTTCTTGCAAAACGCATAGTCCTTCTCCACGTGCGTCTTGTCCTCATGAAGGCAGTAGAGACATTGTGAATGCTCGTCCTCCTTGAAAAAGTTTTGCAGTCCGCATCCAGGGCAGCACCTGAACAGCTTGGATCCGGGCGTCAAGCTTCCCTTGTCCTGGGCCATGTCCGTTGAGGTAGGCCGCAGATCTTCCGGAATCCTCCAAGAAGTGTAAACTCTACGAAAACTTCACCCTTGAGGGGCATAGTAGAATTCCGAAACGGGTCCCCGTTATCGGAAGTAGAAACGGTGGAGCTTGAGGCTCGATTAATCCGAAAAAATGAGAAAATCTCCTGAAAAGCGTGAAAACGCAGCAAAAAACTCGAGAGCTAAAGCACGAGGACTCCCAACACTTGAGCGTGCAGTAAAAATCTGAGGATGGCTGCCAGAGGCAGGGCTTAGGGAGAGGGCTGTCATTGGCTGGGGGCAGTATGACCCAGAGATCAGTTACTACTAAGAAAGACAGATCAGAAACGAAACTGATACTGATTTTTTTCTTTAACGAGGATTCCCAGCCTGACGGGGAATATTCATGAGCATGTGAATCCATGCCAGACCCCATGCTGGAGAACCATAGCACCTTTGTCTAGCAGGGTTATTTCCTGCACAAGCAGAGGATCTGGAATCCTCAAAGAGTGGTTCCCCGGTGGATTGGTGTGAGGCTGCGCTATGAATGTTAGGCATTACCGTGGGCTATGGTCTCCAGAGCCCACGCATCTGAAGTAATGGCTTGCCATTCTTCGAGATGAAATAGTCTGCCCCCCCACCGGTGACACGTGATGCAAGATCTCAAAGTGGATTTGAAGTGTTTGATGCAGGGGCTGATGCAAGGTAGCTGCAGCTGGCTTGGCAACTCTACCTCGTCCACCACGAGGGAACTTCCGTTGGCCTCTGACTGCCCATTCCTCTGGCCTTTCCAAATTAATAGTAGCGAAAAGATCGCCTCCTTCATGGCTGTCTGTTAGGGAGAATTCTCAGAAATGTGCTAATTACCTCCACCTTAGAGACCCCCAGCAACTTCACTGGATTTCGAGTACTTGATTTTTTTTTATCCTGGAGCGAGTGAGACCCTTTTCCCCCACTCATGTATTTTAATGTGATTTCTGGACTTAGTGTTTATTTTGGTTGTGGAGTCTAACACACTCCATAGGCATCATCTTTACATTGTGTCATCCAGCACCTTCAGTGCGGTGGCACAGGGAAGTCTTTCAGATTTCCCAAAGGTTTAAATACCTTCTCTGGGATAAACTACTGTTTCCCAAAGCAGTAAAGTGAAATTGACTTTACTTACATTTGTAACTTTCTAGACCCAGCACACACTATCTTACACTGCCTAACTTCTCAGGTAACATTTTTATGTTACCCTTTCCTCACAGAATGGCTGTGGTTTCGCTTTAACTACTGTGGTGTGCATTTACCACGGGCTGCGTTGGCAGCTGCAATAAAGCACCAAAGGGTGTCATTTTTGTGAAAATAGCCCGTCTTTTTTCGCCATTTCTTTGTGGAAAGGTCCTTTTTGAGATTTACTCTGCGTACCAAACCAGGTTTGGTCCCATTGTTCGTTTTGTCTTTGGCAGGATTCACAAGTGTCTGGGGTGGGCAGGAAGTAAGGGAGGTGCCCGAAACTCCCTGTGCTTAGTCTCCTAGAAGACCCAAATGCACTCTGTGGTGATTGACCGGCGACAGTCCAGCAAGGACAGCCAGGCTGGAATGAATGGGCAAGAACTGAATAAAAGGCGAGGCTTTTGGCTTGGAAGGCAGAGTCGACCACAGGACAAAGGAATCCATAGAGGAACTTTAAGAGGACGCATGCTGTAACTCCTGGACCATTGGTTTGCCCGGTGAAGCCCTGCTGCTGTGCTGAAACTCAAAATTTGTATCAACAGAGAAGACTCTCCAAGGACGACTTCTTCCCTTCAGTTGTGGGACCAACTCCAAAGTAAGCCACCTGGACATCCTTCGAGCTGGTTGAATTTCCACAGAGTTGCTGCTAGAAACCGTACAACCAGGGAGAGGAACACCAGATTGTGTCGCTTTTAAGTTGGCCAAGAGCTCCAGTAAGATCCTCCGGACACCCAGGAAGCTGGACTGACCGAACCAGACTACCCTCAGAGTGCGGGACCCCAGAAGCAAGGAAAGTCCTTCGACAGCCAGGAACCACAGTGTTGCTATTTGCGGTAGTCGCAAGGAGCAGAAACAATGAAGTGCTACTTGTTGGAAAAGATTGCCGGTTGAGAGCGGTGACCGTCCCATTGCAGTGCAGGAGTCCCCAGAAGTCCTCCCTCTTGTACCGATGACTGAGGCCCAGGAACACAGAGATCTGCAGACCTGCACAGGAACAGAAGTCATCTGCTGCACTTTTTCTTCAATGCAAAGGTACTGTAAAGTCTGAGAGAACTTCCCTCTCGTCGTAGAGTTGCTTGCATCTTCTACCTTTCACAAGCCTAACATCTTGTGACCCATTTGATTCTTCCTTTCTTCAAAGACTTGCAAAGAGGTACTTCAGCTCAGCTAGACTTGCCCATTGACCTTGCCTTTTTCACTGAATGACTTTTTGGAGGATCTGAAAGTATTTGCCTGCTTAAGAATATTTTTTGTCTCTTGTATGTTCCAACTATCTTTTCCTTTGACTTATTCCTACATGATTCTGAATGCAACAGTGATGGGAATAGTTTCTTACCTGTAACTCCATTTCTCCAGCATTGGTATCTTTCTCCAGCATTGGTATCTTTCATGGATTCACATGCTTAGAATATTCCCAGTCGTCAGACTGGGACCCCTCGGTACACATATATAGCCTTTTTCAAAGGAAAAACTTTCGACACTTTTGTGTCCTATCTACGTCCTTCTAGGACCCGCCTACGCATGCTCCGCAGGCCGTGCTAGTATAAGAGGCCCGCCCCCGCGGCTCCCCTTCAGATTTCAGCCCCTCCAAAGTAGGAAGGGTTAAATTTATCACATACATTACATACGGGGAGGTTGGCGGGCGCATGTGAATCCATGAAAGATACCAATGCTAGAGAAATGGAGTTACAGGTAAGAAACTATTCCCTTCTCCAGCATTGGATCTTTCATGGATTCACATGCTTAGAATAGATTGTATAGCAGTAACACTTGAGACGGCGGTGAGAATGTAATGTAACAATATATATCCTCACCCTACTACACAATGCATATCTCCCGTAGGGATAAGTTAAGTCATATAACATTGCCCACATAAAGTATATCGCCCTTAAGAGGGTAGATAACCGAATCTCCACAGGGAAGAGCTTACCTTACTGAAACAAATGGCGCAGGACAGCTCTTCCCATCTGCACCTCGTCTGCATGCTGCCTGGCAAGGCAGTAGTGGTGGGTAAACGTGTGGGGCACTGACCATGCCACCGCTTGGCATATGTCCATCAGCGGAATCCCAGCCCATAACGCTGTTGAGGAGGACATCGACCTTGTAGAATGAGCTCTAGGATGTCCTTGCAGTGGCCTTCCGGCCTTAGAGTGACAAAAAGCAATCGTAAACGAGACCCATCTAGCCAGTCCCTTGTTTAGAGATTGCTTTTCCTCTCGTCGACGGACCATATGCGACGAACAGTTGCCGAGTAGCCCTGATGTCTTGTGTACGATGTAGGTAAAATTTCAGGGCCCTCTTAACGTCCAGGGTATGAAGAGTTTTTTCTGCTGCCGATGATGGAGTGGCGAAGAAAGTAGGCAGAACCACGGATGAGTGTTTGTGGTATACCGTCGGAACCTTCGGGACGAACATGGGGTTAGTTGCTAGGACTACCTTGTCCTTAAAGAATTTTAGGTAGGGCGGGTCCACGACCAGCGCTTGTAGTTCCGAGATACGTCTGGCTGATGTGATCGCTATCAGGAATGCCAACTTCCACGAAATGAATTTTATGTCGGACGTGGCCATAGGCTCGAAAGGCAGTTTCATCAAGCCTGCCAACACTGTGTTGAGGCTCCACCTCGGGGGAAAACGTTTCACCGGGGGAAAGGCTCTAAATAAACCCCGCATGAAGTGTTTTACCAGTCTGTCACTGAATAGAGGAGACAACTGCCTCTTCCTTGTGAACCTCGAGATGGCTGCCAGGTGTACCTTTATCGACGAGGGGGACAATCCCTTTTCTGCCAAGAGGAGCAGGTAAGGTAGAACTTGTTCCGGCGTCACCAATAATGGTTGTAGGCCCCGTTGTCCTCTACACCATTCACAGAATCTCCGCCACTTATAGGAGTAAGATTTGTTAGTAGAAGGGGCTCTAGCCGCCTGTAGAATTTTTTGGCAATCCTCTGAAATGTCTAAGGCGCCGAACTCCGAGAAGTCAGGAGCCAGGACGTAAGGTTGAGACTGTCGGGTCGTGATGCCACACCGTGCCTCTGTCCGGGGATAGAAGGTACGGGACTTTCGGAAACGCTATGGGATGTTCCAGCGATAGATGGAGGTCTGAGAACCACGGTTGCCTCGGCCAGTATGGTGTCACTAGAATCACCCAGCAATTGTATCTGCGTATCCACTGTATTGTTTTCCGTATGAGGGGAAACTGGGGGAAAGCATAGAGGAACATGTCCGTCCATGGGAAGGAGAACGCCTCCCCCACGATCCCTCTTGGGGCCATCTGCTTGCAAATTGCTCGCATTTCTTGTTGTCTTTGGTCGCGAAGGCATCCAGAGGGGGGTGACCCCATTTCTCGACCACTTTCCTCAAGTGACCCGTGTCCACTTCCCACTCGTGTATCTGGGCCATGCTTCTGCTGAGGGAGTCGGCTTGGCCGTTCCTCACTCCTGGAAGGTGATGAGCCACGAGGGAAATTTCGTGTTTCGATGCCCAATAGCATGTTTTCTGGGCTTCTATGGAAAGAGTCCTCGATCGTGTCCCTCCTTGTTTCCTCAGATAAAACATGGCTGTTGTATTGTCGGTCAGTATTCCCACTCGCGAACTCTTGATGTGTGGTAGGAACGCCTTCAAAGCCCATCGTACCGCTCTGAGCTCCAGTACGTTTATGTGTAGGAGTGACTCCGTTGGAAACCAGCGGCCTTGCGTTTGGAGAGCACCCATGTGCGCTCCCCATCCGGTTAGGGACGCATCCGTAACTATGGTGCTCTGAAACTCCGGCTCCTGTAGGGGCACACCATTGCTCAGATTGTGGGAACTCTGCCACCACTGGAGGGTCCGACGTAGCTTGTCGTCGTCAACGGTTATCCTGTCCAACCACGATCCCTGAGCCTGTGTCCATCGGTCCGCGAGGAATTCTTGGACTGGCCTCATGAATAGTTGAGTTTCTCACCAGATGGATGCAGGAAGCCATGGCCCCCAGGACCGAAGCATACTTTCTCACTGGGATCCTGGTGTTCCGCCGTAGCCGGGCCGCTTGTTGAATGAGTCTTGAGGTCCTGTCGAGGGAAGCTTTCACCAGCCCTAACTGAGTCTCGAACTGTGCCCCCAAGAATACCAGCGTTCTCGATGGCCGCAGAGAGGATTTCTCGAAGTTTATGGTGAATCCTAGTCGCTGTAGAAGCTGCCTGGTGGCTTGCAGACTTGTGTTGGTCGACGCTGGGGAGGATCCCCTTACCAGCCAGTCGTCGAGGTATGGGTATACATGGTGGCTTTGCTTCCTTAGCCAGGCAGCCACTGGAGCCAGGCATTTTGTGAACGTTCTGGGGGAGGTCTTGAGCCCGAAAGGAAGAACCGTGAATTGATAGTGAGTTCGCCCTATTACAAAAAGTAGGAATTTCCTGTGTTTCCGACACATTGGAATATGGAAATATGCGTCCTGTAAATCCAGGGACGCCAGGAAATCTCCCTTTTTCGTTTTTTTTATGACGAAGTATCTTGAGTAGACTCCTTGACCTCTGTGATGTTGGAACTAATTCTATCACGCCCTTCGGTAACATGAGTGTAACCTCTTGTTGCAGTACCTTCATATTGGACTGAGCGGTGAACGCAGGTGGAATTTGCGGAGGGTTGCGTTTGAATTGCAGAGAGTGTCCGTTTCTTATTGTGTCTAACACCCATTGGTCCGTCGTTATCCTTTCCCATTCGTCGACATATGCGGAGACTCTTTCCCCCCCCAGAACGGCGCATGGTATGTCACTGCTGATCTTTATTTTGCTTGTCTCTCGACGACGATGGGTATGATGGTCGTTTTCTGGAAGACTGGAAGTTTCGTCGACGGTTAGCAGATTGTGAGGCACGTCGATATACCTGTGAGGGGTAAGCCGATCTGGCAAAGGATCTGTCTCCAGAAGAGAATCTCGAATTACCTGAATCACCTCTAAAGGGACGAAAAGACTTGTAACTTCTGCCTCTCTGGAGGGCACCCAATGAACGTGCCGTGTCCGAATCTTCTTTCATCCCTTTTAGGGCCTCGTCCACCTTCTCGCCGAAAAGAAGGTCTCCCTCAAAGGGCATATCTAAGACCTTGTATTGCACCACTGGCCTGAAGTAGGTACACTTAAGCCATGACTGTCGACGCAATACCACCCCATTGTTGACTTGCTTGAAGCCTGACTCAGCGAGATCCACCGCAATGTTTATTGCGTGATTTGAGGCTTCCTCACCCTCTCGGACCAGTAGCATCGCCGCCTTCCTCTGTTCTTCTGGAAGATGATCAAGCAACGGAGCTAATCTGTGCCACATCTTCCTATCGTATCTGGCCACAATTGCCAGAGAGTTTGCGGCCTTTATTGTGGTCGCTCCCAAGGAGAGCACTTTCTTGCCAAAGGCATCTTGGCGTCTTGCCTCGTTCTCAGGAGTCGTCGTGCACTTGTGCTGTGCCTTTGCCTTCCTCGCTGCTGCCGCCACCACCGAGTCCGGTGTTGGTTGGGAGGATAAACACTTGGGGGTAGACTCTGGAGCCTTAAACTTTTTTTCTAGGCGTCCTTTCACTGCTGGTTCTGAGAATGGGTGTCTCATTGTCTGCAACCCCTCTTTCCATACATGGTCCAGTATTGGTATCGAGAACACAGACCTTCTCTTGCCCATGTGGTCGAACAAGAAAATCCTTTTTCGGTTCTTCTTGGGACAGACCAAATTCTTTGCATGCCTTCTCCATCATAGAATGGAATGACGCGATGTCGTCCGGAGGGGACGGGTGAGCTGGGATTCTGGGGTTTTCCAACTCCGCCTCTGACTCCCAGGTAGGATCCCTGGAGGGGGATAATAAGATATCCGACATGGCCCCCCTGTCGGACTCCGAATCTGGCAGCTCACCTTCCTCCTGTGCCAGTGTTGAGATTGGCGTGCGTGGGTGCGTCGGTTGACGGGACGGGCCCGGCTCGTCGACGAGTGACTGTGGCAGGCTTGCCTGGGGTAGTCGCTGGTCCAACGACTGCAACAAGGACTGAAGCGTGGACAGAATATCCAACGACAAAACCGATTGAGGATTGAGGAGGGAACAAGTTACTTACCTGTAACTGTTGTTCTCCAGCATGGGTCTGGCATGGATTCACATGCTCATGAATATTCCCCGTCGTCAGGCTGGGAATCCTCGGTAAAGAAAAAAAAAAACAGTATCAGTTTCGTTTCTGATCTGTCTTTCGTAGTAGTAACCAATCACTGGTCTCTGCGTCATACTGACCACAGCCAATGACTGCCCTCTACCTAAGCACCGCCTCTGGCAGCCATCTTCAGATTTGGAAGCACGTGAAGTGGCAGTATGATCAAGTGAAGAGCCGCAGAGGGGTAGGCGGGAGGGTTCGCATGTGAATCCATGCCAGACCCATGCTGGAGAACAACAGTTACAGGTAAGTAACTTGTTCCTTCTCCAGCATGGGGTGTGGCATGGATTCAACATGCTCATGAATAAAGAATACATAGCAGTACACACATGCACAACCACGGGAGGTGGCCAAGGCTCAACATTAAGCATTACATCAAACTCAACATTAAGCATCTTACCTCCTCACCAGGCTCACCTCAGGCGAACAGGTTGCGCAGCACTGCTTGGCCGACCCTGGACTCCTCCCTGGAATCCCGATCGACGCAGTAGAATTTCGTGAAGGTGTGCGTCGACCTCCACGTAGCAGCCCTACATATGTCCAGCAGGGGCACACCAGAAAGGAACGCCGTGGTAGCTGCGATCGCTCTAGTGGAATGGGCTCTCGGACGGCCAGGCAGCGGTCGGTTTGCCAACCGATGACAGTACATGATACAGCCGGAGAGCCATCTGGAAATGGAAGCCTTCGAGAGAGCCTTCCCCTGATTGACAGGTCCAAAGTTCACAAAGAGTTGTGACGTCTTCCGAAAACACTTCGTGCGGTCCACGTAGAACTTCAGCGCTCTAGCCACATCCAGGGAGTGCAAAGTCCTCTCAGCCGGCGACGAAGGCGGCGGGAAGAACACAGGCAACACCAAGGGTTCGTTGAGATGGAAGTCTGAAGGTACCTTGGGCATGAAGGAGGGGTGGGTCCTGAGCACTACCCTTGTGTCGTGAAAAGTCAAGTACGGGGCCTTGCAGGAAAGGGCCTGGATCTCTCCCACCCGTCGTGCGGAGGTGATGGCCACAAGAAACGCTGTTTTCCACGACAGAAACTTCAACGGGGCCGAGTGCAGAGGCTCGAACGGAGGTCCCATGAGCTTGGTCAGCACCACGTTGAGCTCCCACGCCGGGGCCGGAGCCTTCACCGGCGGGAACGATCTGAACAGTCCCTTCATGAACTCTTTCACCAGACGATGAGACCACAAGGACGTCCGCCCCGTGGTTCTGGTGTATCGGGAGATCGCAGCAAGATGAATCTTGATGGACGCGTGTGCCAGTCCAGCTTTGGCCAGCGTCAGCAGGTACGGCAGTACCTGGGGAGCCGTAATCCGTAGAGGGTTAATCTTCTGTGCGTGGCACCAGACAGAGAACCTCTTCCATTTGTGTCCGTAGCATTTAAGAGTGGAGGACGCCCTGGCCTTTGCAAGAACCTCTCTGCAGTCGGCCGGTATGTGGTATCCTCCAAACTCTAGCGCTGCAGGAGCCAGGCCTGCAAGTTCAGCGATTTCGGGTCGTGGTGGAGGATGGCGCCTCCTTCCCTGGAGAGTAGATCCGCGTCCACCGGCAGCTTAATTGGCGGGGACGTTGACAAGTCCAGAAGGTCCGGGAATCATATCTGCCTCGGCCACGCAGGTGCGACGAGGATCATCCTGCACCGTGACCTCTTGAGCTGGTTGACGAGCCGGATTAGCAGTGGCAAAGGAGGGAACGCGTAGAGGAACAGGCCCTCCCAGGGGAACGAGAAAGCATCGCCCATGCTCCTCGCCTGGGGGAACCTGCTGGCGAACCTCCGGCACTTGGAGTTCGTCACCGTCGCGAACAGGTCGATCTGGGGTGTGCCCCACCGTCGGAAGAGGCGATCCACTAGATCCCGCCGTAGTTCCCACTCGTGGCACGAGCGCAGCTCCCTGCTGAGTGAGTCGGCGATGGTGTTTTTTATCCCTGCCAGATGAAACGGCACCAGAAACATCCTTTGGGCGGCGGCCCAATGCCACAGGTCCCGCGCCTCCTTGGACAGCGCTGGGGACCTGGTTCCGCCCTGTTTCCTGATGTAAAACATGGTGGTGGTGTTGTCGGTGAAGATCCTCACCACCTTGCCCTTGAGGGACGGAAGGAAGGACCTGAGGGCCCAGAACACTGCACGGAGCTCAGGACGTTGATATGGAGGGACTTCTCCGTCGGGAGCCAAAGGCCTCTCGCGTGCAGATTTTCGGTGTGCGCTCCCCACCCTTCCAGGGAGGCATCCGTGGTCACTGTCTCCTGGTGATCTGGGGTCTGGAAGTCCATGCCCGCCGTCAGATGCGCGCGGGTGCCCCACCACCGGACCGCTCGGCGGAAACTCTCGTCGAGTGTGATCCTCTCCTCGAAGCTGCTCGTCGTTTGGATCCAGCGCGCGTCCAGGAACTCCTGCAACGGGCGCATCCGGAGCCTGCACATGGGAATGAGGTAGATGCAAGAAGACATCATTCCGAGGAGGGACTTGATGGACCTCACCTTGGCCGCGTCGGAAGCCAACATCCGCTGTACCTAGCCCAGGATGGACCTGGTCCTTTCCTCCGATGGGGAGGCCAGAAGGGACACTGTCGAGCTTCGCTCCCAGAAACAGTGCGTTTTGCGCGGGTACCAGGTGGGACTTGGCGTAGTTCACGGAGAATCCCAGGTCCGTGAGAAGTTGGACGGTCCTTGCCGTGTGCTCCACGGCGAGCTCCCTCGTCTTGGCTCGGATGAGCCAGTCGTCCAGGTAGGGGTAGACGTGGATCCCCTCGCGGCGCAGCTGCGCCGCCACCGGTGCAAGGCACTTGGTGAATACCCTGGGTGCCGACCGTAGTCCGAAGGGGAGGGCTTTGAACTGGTAGTGACGCCCTTGGACCACAAACCTGAGGAATTTTCGGTGCCCCTTTAGGATGGGAATATGGAAGTAGGCATCCTCCAAATCCAACGACGACAGGAAGTCTCCTTCCTCCAGCTGACCCAGGACGTACTGGAGGGTGACCATCCGGAACTTCTGCGCCTTGATGAACTTGTTCAGACGTCGCAGGTCTAGGATGGGGCGCCATCCTCCCGTCTTCTTCTTCACGAGGAAGTATCTT
The DNA here is from genome assembly GCF_040938575.1 of Ambystoma mexicanum. Lineage (NCBI taxonomy): Eukaryota > Metazoa > Chordata > Amphibia > Caudata > Ambystomatidae > Ambystoma > Ambystoma mexicanum. Next base: position 993,042,182 of record NC_090921.1, read on the forward strand.
GAGTAAACTCCGGAGCCCCGAAGCCTCTTTGGGACGAGTTCGATGGCGCCCTTCCTGAGCATCGCCCTTACCTCCAGGAGAAGCTGAGGGACGTGAAGCTCTTTCCTGGCCACGGGGGGGGGGGGGGGGACACGCGCGGGCACCTTCTTTGAAACTCGAGCGCGTGGCCCCGGGCTAAGGCGTCCAGCACCCAACGGTCGGTGGAGATGGACTCCCACAAGCTGACGAAGCTCGCCAGCCGGCCTCCCACCGGGGTGCATCGGTGGGGGCCCGACCCCACGGCCGGTTCAATCCTGTTTCGACGAGGCTTTGCCGCCTTGACCTCCTTGGCGACGACGGCGGGGTCCGCCAGACTTGCCTCGTCCTCTGTAGGCCTCCTGAGACGAGCGGGCCGCTTGACGGTAGGTGGAGACACCGCCGCCGGAACCTTTGGAGGTGCCCTTGCCTCCGCTGCTCCGAAAGGGCGTCCGTCGTTGCTGCAGAACCCCAAGGGCCCGGGCCGTCTCAGTGTCCGCTTTAATGGCCTGAAGGGAATCGTCCACAGGTTCCCATCGAACGGCATGTCCAGGACTCTGGTCTGTACGTCTTGAGCCATCCACGCCACCTAAGGCACACGCCGTTGCCCAACTGGCGAAACCCAGTGTCGGCCATGTCCGTCGCAATAGTGATGGCGTGGTCCGACGCCACCTCACCTTCCTGTAGGATCTCCAGGGCATCCGCCCTCTTGTCGTCCGGTAGGAAGTCCAGCAGGGGAGCCAACTTGTACCATAGCTCCCTGTCGTAGCGGGCCACGATAGCCAAGGCGTTGGCCGCTTTAATCGTCGTCGCTGCAGACGAGACCACCATAGTGTCCAATTTGTTTCCCTCGCCGTCCGGTGGGGAAGTCGATGTGGAGGCCGCACACCCCCCCCCCCCCCGCTTTCTTCCTGGCCACCACGGAGACGACGGAGTCCAGGGTAGGCTGCGCCCGGAGGCACAGGGGGGCCGCGTCCGGGACCGGGTACTTCTTCTCGTACCGGTCTCTTCTAGCTGGCGTAGTGGAAGGGTTCTTGAGGAGGGCGAGGCCCTCATCCCAAATGTCGTCCAGTAGAGGCACCGCGAGGACCGTCTTCCTCTTGGCCTTGCGTCGTTGATAAAGGAATCCTTCCTTTTTCTTCTCCTCAGGGCAGAGTTGGAAAAGCTCTGATGCCCTGGCGATCATGGAGTGGAAAAAAACAATCTCGTCGGGTGGAGAAGCCCTGGTGGGAGGTGACGACGGTAGATCCTCGTCGTATACCTCGTCGTCCGTACCCGTCGCTGCCGTGTCAGTCCCCGTATCATCCCCTCGGGTGGACGGGGAGGAGGGCTGGACGGTGCGCGACGGCTGAAATGGAGGAGTAGGATGAATCCTTTTCTTGGGCGGGGGAACGCCAGAAGGTCCCGGTTCAGGATCCCCCGACGGGAGAGGTTCCTCCGTCGGCAACGATAGTTTCGTCCTTATCTTTGTGCATAAGGACTGTATAGCCAACAAAATGGCCGCCGAGTTGTCTTGCGGCGCTGGCAGAGGGGAACCCGAAGGGCGATCAGTGGCCCCGTCGGCACCCTCGACAACGTCACCCACGTCGGGATCCATCCCGACGGGCCGGTCTTCTTCCACGCCAAGGCCGTGGCTTAAGACCTCGATCAGCTCTTCCTCTGAGGTTGAAGCCGAATCTACGACGACGCCCTGCCCCCCCTTTTTCTTCCCCGCCAGGGATTTCACGGGGGTCCTATCGATGGGCACAAAGGAGGACTCCCTCCGACAGGGCAGGGAGACTGAGCCCTGAGGTCGCCACCACTTGTGTAGCCTCCACAGGCTGAGCCAGGGTCGCCGCAACAGTATCGATAGAGGGCTTGACCGGATGGATTAAGGCCTTCACCACCTTAGGTGCGCTCACCGCCTTATCCTTGAGGGGGGGTACACTGCCTCGCTCCCCCTCCGATGGGGCCTTCGAGCTCGACCGGGGCCTCTCCAGGAGCTTCGCCGGGTGCTCGCCCTTCCTCTTACCCGACCCAGAGCGTTGGCTCGTAGATGAAGGTGCCGGGGAGGGTGCGCCCTGCCTGGCGCCTGTAGAGCCTGACCGTTCGGCGCTCCCGGTGCCAGCGGACTCGCGGTGCTTGGCCTTGTGTTGGACCCCCATCGCCGGGGCGTCCTCAAAGGTCTTAGAAGACCGCTCGGATTTCTTCCTCTTCTCGCCTGACGGGCTCTTCCCTTCCAGCCAGTTGGCAAGACGTTGATGGCGGTCCTTCATGGTCCGCTCCGACATATTGCCGCAAAACGCACAGTCCTTCTCCACGTGCGTCTTGTCCTCATGTAAGCAGTAGAGACAAAGGGAGTGTTCGTCCTCCTTAAAGACGTTCTGCAGCTGGCATCCAGGGCAGACCCTGAACAGCTTTCCGTGCGTCGAGCTTCCCTTCTCCTGGGCCATGTCCGGGCCTGAGAAGCTTCTGGAGTCCTCCAAAAGCGTAGCTCGACGAAATCTTCACCCTTGAGGGGCGCAGACGAATCAGACACGGGTCCCCGTTGATTGGATGGAGAGTCGGTGGAGCTTGAGGCTCTTTTGACCGAAAAAACAAAGTCTTTGAGAAAAAACGTGAAAAAAATAGCACTAACGCTCGAGAGCAGTAGCACGAGGATCCCAACACATGAACGTGCAGTAAAAATCTGAAGATGGCTGCCAGAGGCGGTGCTTAGGTAGAGGGCAGTCATTGGCTGTGGTCAGTATGACGCAGAGACCAGTGATTGGTTACTACTACGAAAGACAGATCAGAAACGAAACTGATACTGGTTTTTTTTTTCTTTACCGAGGATTCCCAGCCTGACAACGGGGAATATTCATGAGCATGTGAATCCATGCCAGACCCCATGCTGGAGAAAGGGGCAGATACCGGTGTAACGGAGGCCCTCGTCGACGACTTGTCAGCCGCTCGTAGCCCTAGGTCTGCTGGGCCAGCAACTCTCTTTCTCGTCCTCCGAGGACAGCAACATAGCTTGTTCTTGTAGCAAAGGCTCCGGGGGGGGTCGGGTCAAAGACTTCAGGCCTCCAGGCCTCCTGTATGATCCCCGTTGACGAGGCCCTCGTCGACGGGACGGTGGATGCCCCCTGTGCAAGTGGTAGGGAGGCGGTCGATGACTGGACCGCCGTCGACGAATACTTTGCAGGTGGTTTTGGCGGTCCCGCCTTCTCCACACTGTGCCCGCTTTTACTCGACTCTCGACTCGTGGTCGATTTGTGATGATCGCCAGAGGAGGATTTCCTTTCCTTCTCATGCTTTTTTGATGAGGAGGATTTCTTTGCCGAGGAGTCTAGTGGAGTGACTTCCAGACGACACTCTTTCCGACGGTCTAGATTTCTTCGCCGGCGGTTCCAACGAGGCCGCTCGGCACAATGTTTTCGCCTACTGTGTGGAGCCCACCTCCGAGGGGGGGTATGCCCCCGCTCCATCATTTAGCCATGCCACCAGGCGTCGGTTCCGGTCTTTGAGGGTTTTTTGAGAAAACCCCTTGCATATGTCACAGGTGTCCGCCGAATGGTGAGGGTGGAGGCAATATATGCAGTCCATATGTCCGTCCCCCTCGTAAACCTTTTTTAAGCCGCATGTCGCGCATGGACGGAACAGCGCTTTACCTGACACAGAGGACATTACTCGAAATCCAATGACGCAACCTAGTACAAAACAGTAGGACAACACGAGGAGATCCCACTACTTTGGAGACGGTTGAAATCTGAAGGGGAGCCGCGGGGGTGGGCCTCTTATACTAGCACGGCCTGCGGAGCATGCATAGGCGGGTCCTAGAAGGACGTAGATAGGACACAAAAGTGTCGAAAGTTTTTCCTTTGAAAAAGGCTATATATGTGTACCGAGGGGTCCCAGTCTGACGACGGGGAATATTCTAAGCATGTGAATCCATGAAAGATCCAATGCTGGAGAAATATTTATGTCCCCAGCACCCTAGCAATTGAAGTCACCTACCTGAGGGTGTAGGTTGTGTCTGTGGGCCATCCCAAAAAGGTATCCGAGTTCGAAACATTAAGAGTATGTTATAAAGTGTATTTCTGTGTTACTTTTTATATTCCTCACTTCTGAAGGAGGCTTATTCTAACTGATAAATTAATAATTGTTTATTCAAGAAAACTTGTGTGGAAGTGTTTATTTGAATACTTGTCACTGTGAATCTTTAACTCCCCTACAGCTCAAATTGTCCCTTCTTTAGATAAGCCTGGCTGCTCAACACTACCAAAACTGTGTAGTACAATCTTATACCAAACGTTGGGTTTCCTATACCTGTAGTCAGAGTGTGTAATGCACCCAAAGGGTACTGCATACAAACTTCGCCTAACACTGTCCCGCTGGATGAAAAGGCTGAGGTTACCAAACAGCGGCCCCTAAAGATTTGGCAGCCACCTTCGAGGTCTGCAACCTCAAGTCTCTCGTCAGTCTTGCTGCCAAACCGGTGAGACCCGTCAAATGGTATGTAAAGACTAGCCTGCACATCCGGTGCAAAACCGGACCTCCGCAACCAAGCAAATCTGCTCCTCATGGTGCTCATGGACCTGCTGGTGCTATCCGCAGTGTCCAATCCAGACTGAAGGGACTTGCACATGGCTTCCTTGCTGTCCTTAATAACCAAGAAGCCGTTCCTTTGATCCTCTTCTGGAATATGCTCCGCTGCCATGGATATGCACTCCCACAGAGTACAAAAATGTTGCTAAGGCACGTGTGGCGTTGGTCGACTTCAGGGCCATGGTCCCAGCTGAAAATACCTTCTGTGACCATCCATCCACGCACTTTTCGTCCCCATCAGGAGCGATGGTAGGGTACGCTGCCTTGTTTGAGGTAGCTGCGGCTGCCTGGTCCATCAGACTCTCCGGAGTGTGGTGTTTGGACAGGTAGCCAGGGTCGCTACTGAAGGGCAGTATTTTTTTGGAAGGGACTGGTCAACCGCCAGATTGGTGTGCGGGGTCTCCCAATTTCTGGCCACCCTTTTTTGCAGAGCCACATAGAAGGGTAATATAGGATCAGTAGGTTGACCTTGGTGTAGAATATCAGTCACCCATCCTGATCAAACTGTACCAGGGTCTACCCCAGCCTAGGTACTACACTACTCTGGAAATCAGTTGCTGGTATGAGGAGTTAGCGTGCTCACCTGGCTCTGGCCTACCAAATACCAACTCAGGTTGTGTCAATGCTGCTTGCATTATGCAAGGTTTCAAAGATCTTGCGCTCTTCCGATATGAGGCATTAAGCCACATTGGGGGTTCCATACTAAAGCCCAAAAAGGGCATCCTCCCCTTCTGATTGCTCCACAAAAATGGGGGAGAGATTTAAAAAAAAAAAATCCATTGGCAGAGGAGTGAAGACTTTTTTCAGGAACACTCACTTCTTTCGAAGGCATCAACATAGATTTGGTGTTAGCCTTGTGAGTCTCCTCAGGCCCTGGGAGCTGAACTGACAATCGGTACCATTGGTGTCAACAAGGTCGTTGATGGCGCCGAGGTCCTAGACGAAGTTGACCGGTTCCTTCTACGGTTTTGGCGCCGAGGGCATCAAGGGTTCGGCAGGCTTCGAAGGCATCAATCTTGAACGGTGGCCGTGTCTCGAGTAATCCTTGTCCATTCGATGGGCCCTTGATGCAAACCACGCTGTCCACTCGGGCTCAAGGGCGTGCGAGTTTCGGGCCGAGACCGCTGCTTGCCAGCTTCCACAGAAGGCATGGACACAGCCTCACCCTGCTTCTAAAAAATGTTTAGCATCTACACAAATGCTTCCCACTCGGCAGGCGTCGACTTTTTGGAGGGGCATCTTACCCTCTCGGGAGGCTGCCGCCTGACGAGGACAAAGAGGAAGGTGACCGATGGTGCCTCTTCGATCACTTCGTCGAGGCTGAAGATTGGCAGGAGTGACTTCGGGACCTTGAGCGTTTATCCTTCTTACACCGAGGAGAGGCGCCTCTCAACTCGGGGGTCAAAGAACAAACAGGTTGGGTCTTACGGGACTTTGATATCTTGCCTACCTGCAGCTTACACTTTCGTTCATGCAAGGCCTTCCCTGTCATAGCTTGGCCACAGATATAGACTAGGCAGATCCGTGATGGACATCTTCGAGCGCACTGCATGAATTTTTTTTATACGGAACAAAGGGTCGTCTGAGTTGAAGACCAAGACATTTTTCGAAAGTGACTGCACATTTAAGGTAACTACGCAATCGAATTGAATGAGGCGTGCCGAATTTCGAAGCAGACATGTTTGCAGAAAAAAGGAACTGAGGCCAACGGGCACCGTGTGTGCTACTTCTAACATCCGTTGATGTCAACCTCAACAGAGGCCTTCGAGGGACAGTGACTATCGACGCAGTGCACCCTCTGCCGAAAATATTTTCCAAACCAGCCGAAGCTGGACATTACACGCCCAAGATGAGGCATACGTTTGTGGACAATCCATTCGAAATTTAAATATATGTTTACACAAGAGTCATTGATAAATACTTAGCACTATAAACCATCACGCAGATATACTTTCAAAGAGTCACCTCTGAACGCATACATTTGTTACAGGAGTTTGACAGTTATATCAGTAATACAGCACACCCACGAAATATGGTAATTGTATTTAATCTGCATGCTCCCAAAATAGTGATGTTTGGGAAGGAAACTATTGGTTAGCGTTACCCTACTAGAGCTTCAGATTCTAAAGGCAGTTTCGAAGCAAAGCAAGTCTTTCAAAGTCAAAAACGCAACCCTAGCTGAAAGGCAGTAGGTAGCAGCTTAAAGTCTTGCAAAGCATAAGAAATCAAGTTCTTGTGGATACTTTCTAGTCTCTAGGAAGGAAGATGCAAAGCGGCTTAACTAACGTTGGAGACCCTGTTAAAGGACTCTCTAAAGGGACACAAGCGGAGGTTGGCGGTAAGAAGGGGTTGCCCTGGACACCTCTACATGCACTCAAATACTCTGGAGCGACTTTCTGGAATCAGGTAAGCAAGAACCTTTTCCACAGTACATTTGGTTAGAAGAAACTGTTAGTGCTGGATGCTCTGAAGTTGCAGCTCCGGACCAGACCTCTGGATTCCTTTCCCTGATTGAAGGCAGGACAATGGATGGGTTCTCAGTTGCAGTCTGGAGAGAGGACCTGGGGCATGACTTTCAGCAACTTCTTGGTTCACTGATTTTGGCACCTTTTCTGCAGCACAAAAAAAAGAACACGGATTGCCCGGTAAATCATCGCTTCCTGCTGTCCCTCATTCTGATGGGGGTCTGGATCAGTTGGATCAGATCTCTATAGAGTCCTTGAGAGCTCAGCAAAAAATGGATTTGGCCTTTCCATAACGATGCATTCGAAATGGGCAACGGTATCCAGGTATTGGGGTTCTGCAGCTCTGGAAACTCACAGAACCTCAGGAGATGGCTCAAACCAAAGTTAGTCTTGGGACTGATTGTTCCCACCAGCCAAAGGGAAAGAGTCCTCTTCAGAGCTCGGCTGTCACACAGAAAACTGGTTCAGGACAGCAGTGGTCGCTTCACGGTGTTGCAAAGGGTCTGCAGGAGTCTATGGTCGTCTTCTTCGGTTAGTTCCGCTTCCAGCGGTTGACTTGTTTTTCACTCCAGGAACCTCACCTTTTATACCGTTCTACCACACACACCTCTGCAATCTCTCAGCAATTTACAGAAAGAGGATTTCGGCTGGCTAATCGGGACAGCCAGACCCCTAGTGGGAGCTGGTTCTATTCAGGCACTCTGGAAGACAAAGGACAGGGGTGTGGAAAACTCCTCCCCTACTTCATGCTTGCCCAGACACTCTGGAGCCTAGGCAGGGGCACCCAAGGGTTCCTGCCAAAGACAAAACACATGCACTGCCCTCCCCCTCCCAGATTTTGGTAGAAGGGCTCACAAACGGCAAGCATAATAGTGAAACAAGGTAGGCCACAAGTTGGGACTTGGGTGCCTGTATCGTGCAACACTGAGGCTATGGATATAGCCTGCGGTACAAAAATTACAGATTAGTCGGTAGAACACATCCACAAGCCATAACTGGGAGGTTGTCTATGTGACTAATAAATCACAGTAGCAGAGAGAAGGTAGTACTAGGTATCCCCTTGGCACTGAACATAGGGTGGTGTGTGCCAATCTGTCATTTTAAGAGCGATACTAAGTATCTCTAATGTTAAAAACTGTAGTTACTCCAAAATAAATATATCTGAACGGAGGACCCCAAGGGTCCCGAGCAGCGCTGCCCATAAGAAGCAGTGTGATGCAATAGTAAAATACAGATGCCTTCAAGAGTTATGGAGAATAGACTAGTACGGGTAGAATACAAAGAATAGATTTCCAAAAGAGAACCCACAAGAATGAATGAGTGGGAAACAGCTCCGCTCAGGATTAATGAAAAATGTCCAGAAATCCAATAAAAAGTGCAGGAGGTCTCATTAGGAGAGGGGTTGAAGCATAACAATTGATACATCTGACACTTAATCTTATTTCGATGCATGTATCTGCTTAGATGTACATGCTTTGCATAAGCAGACATCTAGAAGTAGCTGCAGAGTATTGCACATGATGTTTTCTAAGTTCAAAAAGGGACGTCGACAGGGCACGAGTTTGTAATTTTATCCCCAGTGTGACATCGACTCTACCCATCCCTCACACGTCAAGGTCCCTCATTTGTTTCTGACATGGAGTGTAAGCATGAAGTTTAGGTAGAAAAGCTATAAAAGATCCATGTTTTCCGAAGAACCTTCCGAAGAACCTTCAACTCCAAGAGGGGAGGAAGGGTGGGCGCATGTGAATCTGAGCATATAAAAGCATCAGAAATGTTAAGTTAAGTAATGTATGCCTTCTGAGGCTTGTGGATCTGCTTAGAATAACATGATATGAACAAATGTGCGAGCAGTACTTGGAGAAGGTGGGTTGTTTGAAGGTAGTGCTTCAATAGATGTTTTAACATTGCTTTTAACATTGCTTGTCCCACCGGTGTATCGCTCTTGGAATGCGTGTCTAGACAGTAATGTTGGGTGAAAGTGTGAACTGAAAGTGGCAGCTTTGCAAATGGCATCTAAGGGCCCATTTGCTATGAAAACTAGAGTTGCCCCTGAGTTTCGAGTGGAGTGCGCTCTGGGCTTCAATGCTATTCTCTTGCTAAAAGAAAGTTGACAGAGTTGGATGCAGTTGACATTTTCCTGTGGCTATGGATAACCACAAAACTGATGTTTTTTTCTTTTGTCGATAGTACATGACCATCCTTCGTACATCCTTGTGAAGTTTTTTTTCAGCAGCGTTTGTGGGGTGTTGGAAAACCGCAGGCAGCTCTATGGACTGGAATACATGAAAAGTAGATCTACATGTTGGTGGAAACCATGATTGAGTGTGTAGTACTACCTCGGCTTTGTGGATAACTAAAGGGTCTTGTACTAATAGTGCTTGCAGTTCACTGACCCATGTGATGGATGCAATAGCTACAATAAAAGCAGTCTTATGTGAGATTTTAAGACTGGCTTTGTGCATAGGCTCAAAGGGGGCACCCACAAGCCTTGTGAGTACAATGTGTAGGTATCAGTCGTGAGAAGGATTAGAAATTGGAGTAAAATTTCTTAACTTCCACGAAGGCTTTAACTACTAGCACTTTACATCATAAAACCTCTCTGTGAAGTGGTGTATACAGAGTGCAGCTTGGTTTACCTTCAGAGAGTTAAAGACCAAGTCTGAGTAATAGGTATAGTAGTAGATAGTGAACTATATTTGATGTTGAGCATTCAACTGGATTGAGTGACTGTGGCTTGCACCATAACACAAAGCATTTCCATTTGTTAAAATAGCAATGACGTGTGTTAGGTTAACATGCCTCTAAGAATGTCCATGCATCTTTGGTCTAGGTTTAAGGGACCAAATTCTATGACCTCAGGCGCCAGGCGGCTAAGTTCAACGTTTGAGTACACGGGTGGATTGTCATCCCTTGATTGTGTTAACATGTGTGGACATGGTGGTTTGATGGGATGACACGAGGACATCATCTGGCGGTAAGAGAAACATTTGTCATGCCCACATTGGAGCTAGCAGGATATGAGTTACTTGTTCCTGGTGCATCTTGTGGACTATTTTGTTGAGATGCGTAAGAGGGGTGGTGGGGGCGATACGAACATTTCTCTGACCAATTCATTAATAGTGCGTTCCTTTTGGAAGCTTTTTTGTGGAAACCTGGACACGTAATCTAGGCATTATGCATATTCCTTTGTAGGTCAATTTCTGCGAAAGCCCGGTCTCAGTAGACTGTGTAGCAAGTCTTTTCTTGGCACGCGTGTTCCTAGGGTAGCACCACACTTCAGCTTAGTACATCTGCCAGTGCATTGAGTTCCCCTGGAACATGTGCTAGGAGAAACATGTGTTTTAGCGCCCACAGCTAAATGTTCTGGGCTAGTTTGAACAGCCCTGGAGAATGTCCCCCCCCCCCTTATTTATTAAAACATGGATCTGGTACTGAGTCAGGGTGATGGCTGTTTTGAGTAGCGAGTCTTGAATACAAATGCTTTGAAGACTGCTAGTAGTTCCGGAAGGTTGATATGCTTCTTGGTTAATGCCCATGTCCACACCTAGAGTGCAGTGTGATGGAGAAAATGAGCTCCCCACCCTGTTGGGGATGTTTGCGTTAGGGAGAATCCTCAGAAACTTGCAAATTCCTCTCTACCTTAGAGACCCCCAGCTCCTCTGCTGTACTTTAGAACTTTTCATTTCTAAACCTGGAGAGAGAGACCTTTTTCCCCACTCTCATGCATTTATCTATGATTTGGACTCGGTTTCTTTTGACTTTGGAGTCTGACAAACTTCATAGGCATCATCTTTGCATTTTGACACAGCACCTGCAGTGCAGTGGCACAGGGAAGTCTTAGATTTCCCTAAGGTTTAAATACCTTCTCTTGGAGAAACTACTGTTTCAAAGAAGTGAAATTGACTACTTATATTTTGCAAATTTCTAGACCCAGCAAACATCTTACCATAGGGTGCTGGAAGGGTTACTTAGTATCCCACTTGTCTAGTTTCTCATGTAACATTTTTATGTTACCCTTTCTACAACTAATGGCTGGCAGCAGTGGTTTACTTTTTACTTGCATTGTGTGTTTTTATCAGGAGCTGCGTTCGCAGCTGCAGTAAGGCACCCATGGGCGGTCCTCTTTTTTCACCATTTCTTGTCAGAAAGGTCCTTCGAGATTTACTCTGCGTGCCAAAGCAGGTTCGGTAGCTTGGTTTTGCCTTTGGCAGGATTCACGAGTGAAGCCCGCCTCTGGCTCCAGTAGGTCTGGCAGGGGCAGGAAGTGAGGAAGGTGCCTGAAACTCCCTGTGCGTAATCCGATTGGTTACAGGAATACACCCAAAAGGTGATTGACAGCTAGGCTGGAATCATTGGGAGAAACCTGCATAGAAAGGAGAGGCTTGGAAGGCAGAGTCGACCACTGGACGAAGAAATCCGAAGAACAACTTGGAAGAGAGGCCTGCTGCAACTCCTAGACGGTTGGTTTGCCCGGTGAAGCCCTGCTGCTGTGCTGAAGCTCCGCATTTGTTTCCACTGAAGAAGCGCTCCAAGGACAACTTTTCCCTTTGAGTTGGTGGGACCAATCAACTTCAAAGCAAACTTGTTTGGACATCCTCTCTGAGTTGGCTGTACTTCCACTGCTGCTGGAATCAAAGTGCCAGAGAGGAACACCAATTCGAATGGATCGCTTTAAAGTCGGACCGAGCGACAGGAAGATCCTCTGGACTTCCCTGTAGCAGGGCTGACCAGGCCTGAGCCACAACAGAGTGCTGGACCCCAGAGCCAAGGAAAGTCCACAAGGTGTCCAAGAACCATGGTGGTGCAATTTGCAAGAAGCTGAAACCGCAATGTTTGATTTTGAGGAATTTATAGCGCGCTCAGAGCGGTCCTAACCGTTTATCGGCACAGATAGAATTTTTTGCTTAAGGAAGCTAGCACATAGTGTATTCATGAGTATATTCGAAAACGGGATGGACTCTGACTTAGTTCGCCCTCGAAATCCAAGCAACGAGTAAGTGTACTCTAGTTGTCATGTCAATTAGGCCACTACCATTTTATGGTTGTCCCCTATATTGTCGTAACTTTGATCTATCAATGCCAAACGAATGTAGTCTTGCAATTCTATAGTAATAGTCGTATAATAGTCGTTCAATATTGTACAGTGTTTAGGTAGCATTTGTAATGGCAACAATGCCATTGGATACAAGAATTGTCATTGGCAACTAAGGTTTAATACACTTATCTTGTTCATTTAAAAACAGTTTCTATCTTTCACAGGTAGTACAGGCTGGTGGCCTATCGTTCGTTCACATGGTGGCCTCATGGGAGGCTTAGACACTGCGTTCAACGAGTAATACCCGCCTGTATCGTTGGTGCTATTAGAGAAACTTTCCCCAGTGACAGCGGTCAGTACAGGGGACTTTCCCCTCACTGTACTGCAACCAGAACTTTACAATGTGTAGTAGTTTTGTGGCATCAACATAAGAAACAAAATAAAACAGAACTTTTATCAATGGTTGTTTCAGTTTTTTCAGTCAATCAAGTGTCTCCGTTCAGCAGTGTTCCGGGTCTTGCCTGCACGCCTCAGGCACATCCACCCCCTCCATTTTCAAAGCCATTTTGCACCAGTGGATGTGCGCTGCTAAAGGGTTGCTGTAAGGGGTGGGAATTGCCAAGGTGCCCAACACCATGTAGACTTCAAAGGTATCTTCCACACAGGGGCCATTGTACACATGGCCTCCTCAGACAGCATCTCCAGGCCGCGCCCCTGCTATCCACACAAGACCACGACACCTACACGTCATTCATTCACATACACAAATTCTTTATAAACCACATATTTATCATGAGACCATCTTTGAGCACTGCAAGTCAACTTGTGAACGGGATTCCTGAAAACTTCTGTGACCACTGCGAGTCAGCTCCTCGTGCTACCTGTGAACATCTCCCTGTCTCCTGCCACCAACTACCCTGCTTGCAGAATCTAACTGTTTGTAAAGGTAAGGGCAGGTCACCTAATATCGCTATCTCTAAATTTCTATTTCGAACAAACAGACCCAGTAGTGTTATGTTCATTCATCTCATTGCCATTGGCTTACGAGTAACATGTTCTCATTTGTCACATCAATTAATTCTTTATGAAAGTTATCCTATAATACAGCCGGCCACGCTACACTGGTTTTGCTGCGGTTACCAAACCATAGCTTGCATAGAAGAATGTATTGTATAATTACATTCTCATGATTTTATGTAAAGTAATTTTCAAATAATGTTGACCTTTTGTTTTTGCAGAATTTCAAACAATGCCTGCATTTACGATTTTCGGTTGCCGTTCTAAGACCCATGACAAATCTGAAGGCACTACAATGCATGTATTCCCGAAGAATATAGATCGAATAAGAAAATGGGTCAGATATTGCGGATTTGCGCCGGCAGAGCTTGAAAGAGTCAGTCTTGCAGGACACGAGGGGTGATCGATTCCCTATCTGCAGCCTGCACTTTAGCCAAATATGTACGACCAATCCATGTACACAAAGAATAGACTCGGAACGACTCGTAAATTGCTCCCAAATGCAATTCAGACTATTCGTTCACAGGCTGCCTCAGGTGCGTCACGGTTCCAGATTTAGCTGCAGCCATTGGGGTAGTGAACAGGTAACTAAATTGACGGATTGGTGTTTTAGGTGTAAATGTGCCTTATAGTACTTTTCATATTTACAAGATTGGATTAATTTTTAAATAAAAACCATTTTGCTTAACATCTGTCCTTGGTTTTAGGAGTATCATAGAAAACGATTTATGGGCACAGATAACTATGCTATAGTGCCCTTTGAAATAAGCATAATGTTTTTGTAATCTGTTTTACATGCACATTTTTAAGATTAGCATTTCTAAATCAAATTTTCCCTTTACAACTACATGACTATACACTGAATATGAAGGAGCAAGATTCAGCATCCATGTCTTTCTGGAGTCAACAACAATTTTGAGCGCATATCAGGTAGTCTTACTTAGCTATTCAGTTCCAGAATGGTTTTATGCATGGAATTTGAGATATGATCATATTTAAGTATCGTCTCATTCATTTACACAATGTTTCATTTCTGGTTTGTTATTGCTATGTACCATTGTCTGTGTCAACATTGTGTGCAATTACACATTTTTTCATCCATACTAAAATAAGTACTGTGTTACATGGAGATGCTTAAGCTTCAACAATTACATCATCCCCCATAGTTGATCCAGAACCAGAGGTATGCGTACTGACAGTTCCCTCGAATGAAAAAGTCGGTCCTAGATCTGATAGTATTAGACAGTGACAATATTAGAAACTAGCAGTTTTTGCAAATAGCTTGAGTGCAACATTTCCAACAGTGTGCTTCGCACCGACAACTTTGATAGAGTATATTAGCCATCAATCAGGTGAAATTCGAAATGTATATTTTTACTATATGACGTACACGATGTACGAGTTTATCCGTGTAAGCCATGTGTGCGAAGGAATAATTTGATTTTTAATACAAAATGACTTATTTTTAATGGATACTCTTTTCTAGGGATGTATACAAGATCGGGATACAGAAAAGGAGGCACGTGGATCCGAGTCAGTGGACTAGCTTGCTGGTGCAGTCATTACAGTGAAGGTTTCACAGAAAAGCAAGAAAGGTACGGTAAGTTACAAACAATTTCATATTAAAACAGTGTTTTGTGCTGGTGCCTTCAAAGTTGTCCAATACTGTATGTTGGATTTACATTGAACATGTTTTTCCAACCTGTCTTCTAGTTGACCGATGGTGTACGAACTATGCAGACACAGACAGCAACAGAAATGAGAGATGCTGCTTGCCAAACTGATTTCACCAGGGAGCAACTATTATTTGAGGCGCAGCGTGTTAAAATCAATAAGCAGACGAGATGCTTTTGCCCAATGGCCAGAAAATGAATTTAATGTGTCCAGCGAAGACAGCAAAGTGTTGTTGGTCCATTGCTAGAATGCAACTGCTCCACCAAATGAAGATGAAACGGAATGTATTGAAGATGCTTTTGAATTAGTCGCAGACCACTTGACACAATCGACACCCGCCAAGAAAGTGCCACCCAAAAACCAAACATTGATGATTTCTCCGACTCGTGTTCAAGTAACAGATGCTGAAATGACAGACTGAAGCATCAATACAATTGACAGAGAAACTAGACAAAGATCTCAACTACAGTATGTCCAGTTTGGCCGATATGTCAACCACAGTTGAGTCAGAAACATTAATGCAGGATGATAGTCTAATAAAGGAGGCCAATACATGGTATTCGACAGCAGCTTCATGGAGATTATAATGATGCTGAAATGTGTGCATTCAGTGAGAGGAGAAATATGTGGGAAGCCATTGCTGAATGTGACACGTGTATCACAAGGCAGTAACCTCAAAATACATGCCACCTGTGAAATAGTTGCATCAAGTCGACCAGTATGCTGGGCGGAAAAAAACTATCTGAGGGACCTCGAAACGTGAGGGACGTGTGAGGGATTTTGGGTACACTACACGTCACGTAGGGATAGTGTTACTGGCACGCCCATGTCGACGTCCCCTTTCGATTCTCGAAAGACCATATGCAATACTCCACGGTTACCACTGGATGTCAGAGCATATGCACAACATGTGAATCGAAGCAGATTAACCAACATCAGAAAAACTATTTACCGTTGACGACATGACGCCCCCCCTTGTGCATCTACTTTTGAAAGCCCAGAGTCCTGCTGTCCCTAGGGCTGTCCCTTCCGTTTCCAAGTTCATGTAGCTCCTGCCTAACCGATACCCAGTTGCTGCTTTTTACTCCTAGTCAACAAATCCCAATTGCGATCCCTGGAGTACATTGGAATACCCGGAAATATTACAGCATTACATCATAATTATTTTCTACATTACCCTGTTGGGGAGAATTTTCAGATCTGTGCCAATTTCCTTTAACCTTAGACCCCCGCAGCTCTTTTGATGGACACATGACTTAAATTTTTACTCCTGTATGAGTGGGATGTTTTCCCCCACTCCCTTGTTTCTGTTTCTGACTAGGATTTTGTGCTTTACTGTTTAATTGAGTCTGGTAAACTCCATTAGGCATCTGCTTTTAACATTGTGACGCACAGCACTTTTTGTGCAGAGCCACCGAGAAGTCCCTTGGACGTCTCTTAATGTTACATTTTCTTGGGCTAAGTATTGTTCCCAAGAATAGTAAAATTAAATGTGTCCTTACTTATCTTTTCTTTTGTGTGTCCAGCACACCCCACTTTAGGTGGAGTGCTGGGGGGTTTAAGTAGTAACTCCTCATCCCACTTCTCATTTAACACTGTTGCACCAACTTGAATGGCTGGTGGCAGTAGTTTTTTTTACTACCTTTATGCCATGTATCTGCAGTCTGATTTCTCAGCTGCAGTACAGCAGCCAAGGGTGACCATTTCCCCAAAATGGCCCCAGCCTTCTTTTTTTGCCTGTCAGCTCGTTTCTTCTGGGCTTTTACTGTTTGAAACGGGTTTGAGTCCTTTGTGCATCTTGCCTTTGCCAGGCTTCAGCCCAGTCGCCAGTGTGCCTGGAAAGGTAGGGAGGGAGGATCCCTCACTTCCCTGTCCTTTGTCTCTAGGTGTGCCTGAGTGAAACCAGTCCAATCAGGACAGCCAGAACGCCTGAGGGAGCTGCTTCAATCCAGGAACCTGCAGACAAAGCACAGGGGGGGTGGAAGACTCCTCACCCACTTCCTGCCTGCCCAGACACTCTGGAGCCTAGGCGGGGATACCAAAGGGTTCCCGTCAAAGGCAAAACTCAACGCACTGAACTCCTCCCTCCCAGAATAGTAGAAGGGCTAACAAAGAACAACCATGTGTGTAATGGCAAAAAAAGAAGGGGGCTCCAAGTTGGTACTGGGTGCCCCTATTGTACACTAGCGAGGCTATGAACAGTCTGCAGTAGAAAAAAACTACACAATAGTTGGTAGAACACGCCCACTGCCACCCGCCATAAATGGGAGATTGTGTGACTAAAAAGTCCCAGGGGCAAAAACCGGGGATACTAGGTATCCCTTTGGCAATACACTAAAGGTGGTGTGTGCCAATCTTTCAGTCTACAGAGTTTTGGGAGAGATACTATCTCTCCTAAAAGCATCACTATCCTTGGGAACTGTAGTTACTCGCGGATATAGAACAAGAATCTTAAATGTGGGTCCCCAGCAACACTGCCCATAAGGAGCTGTAATAGTAAAAACCAGATACCTTTAAGAGCTATGGAGCAGGCAGACTGGATAGTAGAGGACAAAGAATAGCGTTCCAAAAGCATTCATGAGTGGAAAAAGGCTCCACTCATTCAGGATTAAATGAAAAAGGTCCAGGAGTCCAGCAAAAAGTGCTGGGGGTCTCACTAAGAAAAGGGGATATAGCATCTCCTTAACAGCCATAGAGGAAGAAAAAAAGCATACAGAGAGCTCTGTCCCCCAAGCATCCCCAAGGAGCAGCAGGGGTGGGGGGTGACTGATGTAGACTTACACCTCACCGCTGGCTGCACTAGAACCAGGACCCATTCACTGGTAGTGAAGGATACCCCATAGGTGCCAGCCAAGATCCCTGGAGCGAGCGCAAGAAAGAAATACTCACTTATCCAAGGAAAAACTGGTTTGGACCTCCGAGCAACACAGAATTAAAGGAGCCGCTCTGGGCCCAGATTCATGCATTATACACCTCGGGAGCTACACCAATCCCAGATAGCGCCTGTCAAAGACTTCATGCAACATGCTGAATACCGGCCTAAGGAAGCTACTAGCAGCCCAGCTACACACTAGAAAGACAAGAAACGGGTACTCTGAAGAAGCCCATGCCCCACTGTCTACTGTTAGGACCATAGTTACTCAAAGGAGATAAGCAAATGAGTGCTTACTTTAAAGACATTCCTTGACATTGAGCCAATTAAGTATGACCAACGCTGCTAATCTATCCAGAGTGGCATTCTACAACAGTGTGCATTTTCTGTACATCAGTGGGTTTGTGCCAGTGTTGTTAGTTGATTGCATTTAATGGTTATATTAAAAACATCTTTTTTTATAGAATCCCAGACATTTTTATTTGGGAGCCTTTGAACGACTGCAGTTTAAGCTACTATCGTCAGCTCGAAGATGATCTGAGGTTTTATCATGCCCTAACCTGCACTACCACACAAATCAAAAGAGGTATACCATCCGACTGAGACAGTTTCACCTTTTATGATTGAGATCACTGCTGGTCTAGTAATATGGGGGATGAGTAGGCAGTTAACTACTGCTCATCCATGTACTACTGCAGCACAGTAGACATTGTTTCACAGGAACAAACCTGTTTTAGGCTGGAAAGCCTCTGTAAACCCAGCAGACTTGACCTTACAAGTATCCTAGGCCAAGACATGGTTTCCAGCATGTAATTAACGATCCTAAAGACATCGGGTATTTAAAAGTTACGAATTCCAAGAGCGTGATCTACTGGTGAAATTAGGCATCACACTTCTTAAGGAGCAGATCTTTTACTAAGATGAGCAACAACGATGCCTCAATTAGCCTGGAGGTGACAAATCTTTCAATCAATCAACACACATTAAACTAATTTAAGGTTACTCTTTTTGCAAAGAAACGAGCTGGGGGAAGATCTGTCTTGCAACAGTCTCCTGGCCACCTTGAAACTGGAGGAAAACCACCTCCGGTACCGGAAGCACCTCATTGCCTTCCTCTTTGCCTCTGCATTTGTCCACCTTCTCCCCTGTGGATCTGTCTTCTCTTGGCATTGTGCGCCTGGCCACAGTCTGTCACTTGGGTCCAGGTACCTGCTCACCTTGCCACCCTCCTGCACTGCCTCCAGGCCATCCCCTGCACTGGGGTTCTGCATCTGTACACATACAGTCCCCCTTCCACTTTTCTTCTGCACTTATCAGATCTACCTCATCCGTCTAACTTTCACCTGCCACCTGCTGGCTGCACTACCATGGTCTATTGCCTTCATCTATTTATTTTTTATTTAGTATTTATTCCGTTCTCTCCTCGGTTCCCCGCTTTGCACCACCCCCCACCCCTTCCATGCGCTTTCGCTTTCTTAAAATGTCACTGGGCCTAGTAAGACCGTTTTCTTTTTTTGTTCTCCCTCGTTTCCCTCCCCTTTGCATGGTCGCGCTCTGAATCACTTGTGTACGAGCGTGATATAAATAAACATTCATTCATATTATGGCTGTCAAAATCCTGAGTATACTATCTGCATCAAAAACAGCAGCATCCCAACACAGGAGTCTCTTGAAGACTGAGTGCAAGGAACAAGTTACTTACCTGTAACTGTTGTTCTCCAGCATGGGTCTGGCATGGATTCACATGCTCATGAATATTCCCCGTCGTCAGGCTGGGAATCCTCGGTAAAGAAAAAACCAGTATCAGTTTCGTTTCTGATCTGTCTTTCGTAGTAATAACCAATCACTGGTCTCTGCGTCATACTGACCACAGCCAATGACTGCCCTCTACCCAAGCACCGCCTCTGGCAGCCATCTTCAGATTTGGAAGCACGTGAAGTGGCAGTATGACCAAGTGAAGAGCCGCAGAGGGGTAGGCATGAGGGTTCGCATGTGAATCCATGCCAGACCCATGCTGGAGAACAACAGTTACAGGTAAGTAACTTGTTCCTTCTCCAGCATGGGGTCTGGCATGGATTCACATGCTCATGAATAAAGAATACATAGCAGTACACACATGCACAACCACGGGAGGTGGCAAAGGCTCAACATTAAGCATCACATCCACTCAACATTAAGCATCTTACCTCCTCACCAGGCTCACCTCAGGCGAACAGGTTGCGCAGCACTGCTTGGCCGACCCTGGACTCCTCCCTGGAATCCCGGTCGACGCAGTAGAATTTCGTGAAGGTGTGCGTCGACCTCCACGTAGCAGCCCTGCATATGTCCAGCAGGGGCACACCAGATAGGAACGCCGTGGTAGCTGCGATCGCTCTGGTGGAATGGGCTCTCGGACGGCCAGGCAGCGGTCGGTTTGCCAACCGGTGACAGCACATGATACAGCCGGAGAGCCATCTGGAGATGGAAGCCTTCGAGAGAGCCTTCCCCTGATTGACAGGTCCAAAGTTCACAAAGAGTTGTGACGTCTTCCGAAAACCCTTCGTGCGGTCCACGTAGAACTTCAGCGCTCTAGCTACATCCAGCGAGTGCAAAGTCCTCTCAGCCGGCGACGAAGGCGACGGGAAGAACACAGGTAACACCAAGGGTTCGTTGAGATGGAAGTCCGACGGTACCTTGGGCATGAAGGAGGGGTGCGTCCTGAGCACTACCCTCGTGTCGTGGAAAGTCAAGTACGGGGCCTTGCAGGAAAGGGCCTGGATCTCTCCCACTCGTCGTGCGGAGGTGATGGCCACAAGAAAAGCTGTTTTCCACGATAGAAACTTCAACGGGGCCGAGTGCAGAGGCTCGAACGGAGGTCCCATGAGCTTGGTCAGCACCACGTTGAGCTCCCACGCCGGGGCCGGAGCCTTCACCGGCGGGAACGATCTGAACAGTCCCTTCATGAACTCTTTCACCAGACGATGAGACCACAAGGACGTCCGGCCCGTGGTTCTGGTGTATCGGGAGATCGCAGCAAGATGAATCTTGATGGACGCGTGTGCCAGACCAGCTTTGGCCAGCGTCAGCAGGTACGGCAGTACTTGGGGAGCCGTAATCCGTAGAGGGTTAATCTTCTGTGCGTGGCACCAGACAGAGAACCTCTTCCATTTGTGTCCGTAGCATTTAAGAGTCGAGGACGCCCTGGCCTTTGCAAGAACCTCTCTGCAATCGGCCGGTATGTCGTATCCTCCAAACTCTAGCGCTGCAGGAGCCAGGCCTGCAAGTTCAGCAACTTCGGGTCGTGGTGGAGGATGGCGCCTCCTTCCCTGGAGAGTAGATCCGCGTCCGCCGGCAGCTTGATCGGCGGGGACGCTGACAAGTCCAGAAGGTCCGGGAACCATATCTGCCTCGGCCACGCAGGTGCGACGAGGATCATCCTGCACCGTGACCTCTTGAGCTGGTTGATGAGCCGGATTAGCAGAGGCAAGGGAGGGAACGCGTAGAGGAACAGGCCCTCCCAGGGGAACGAGAAAGCATCGCCCATGCTCCTCGTCTGGGGAAACCTGCTGGCGAACCTCCGGCACTTGGTGTTCGTCGCCGTCGCGAACAGGTCGATCTGGGGTGTGCCCCACCGTCGGAAGAGGCGATCCACCAGATCCTGCCGTAGCTCCCACTCGTGGCACGAGCGCAGCTCCCTGCTGAGTGAGTCGGCGATGGTGTTTTTTATCCCTGCCAGATGAAACGGCACCAGAAAAATCCGTTGGGCGACGGCCCAATGCCACAGGTCCTGCGCCTCCTTGGACAGCGCTGGGGACCTGGTTCCGCCCTGTTTCCTGATGTAAAACATGGTGGTGGTGTTGTCGGTGAAGATCCTCACCACCTTGCCCTTGAGGGACGGAAGGAAGGACCTGAGGGCCCAAAACACTGCACGGAGCTCCAGGACGTTGATATGTAGGGACTTCTCCGTCGGGAGCCAGAGTCCCCTTGCGTGCAGATTTTCGGTGTGCGCTCCCCACCGTTCCAGGGAGGCATCCGTGGTCACAGTCTCCTGGTGGGCTGGGGTCTGGAAGTCCATGCCCGCCGTCAGATGCGCGCGGGTGCCCCACCACCGTATCGCTCGTCGGAAACTCTCGTCGAGCTTGATCCTTTCCTCGAAGCTGCCCGTCGTCTGGATCCAGCGCGCATCCAGGAATTCCTGCAACGGGCGCATCCGGAGCCTGCACATGGGAATGAGGTAGATGCAGGAAGACATCATCCCGAGGAGGGACTTGATGGCCCTCACTTTGGCCGCGTCGGCCACCAACATCCGTTGCACCTTGCCCAAGATGGTCCTGGTCCTCTCCTCCGACGGGGAGGCCAGAAGGGACACTGTGTCGAGCCTCGCTCCCAGAAACAGTGCGACTTGCGCGGGCACCAGGTGGGATTTGGCGTAGTTCACGGAGAATCCCAGGTCCGTGAGGAGTTGGACGGTCCTTGCCGTGTGGACCACGGCGAGCTCTCTCGTCTTGGCGCGGATGAGCCAGTCGTCCAGGTAGGGGTAGACGTGAATCCCCTCGCGGCGCAGCTGCGCCGCCACCGGTGCAAGGCACTTGGTGAATACCCTGGGTGCCGACCGTAGTCCGAAGGGAAGGGCTTTGAACTGGTAATGACGCCCTTGGACCACGAATCTGAGGAATTTGCGGTGCCCCTTTAGGATGGGAATGTGGAAGTAGGCATCCTCCAAATCCAACGACGATAGGCAGTCTCCTTCCTCCAGCTGACCCAGGACGTGCTGGAGGGTGACCATCCGGAACTTCTGCGCCTTGATGAACTTGTCGAGCGCGTGGCCCCGGGCCAGGGCGTCCAGCACCCAACAGTCGGTGGAGATGGACTCCCACACGCTGACGAAGCCCGCCAGCCGGCCTCCCACCGGGGTGCTTCGGTGGGGGCCCGACCCCACGGCCGGTTCAATCCTGCTTGGACGCGGCCTTGCCGCCTTGACCTCCTTGGCGACGACGGCGGGGTCCGCTAGACTTGCCTCGTCCTCTGTAGGCCTCTTGCGACGACGAGCGGGCCGCTTGACGGTAGGAAGCGAAACCGCCGCCGGAACCTTTGGAGGCGCCCTTGCCTCCGCCGCTCCGAAAGGGCGTCCGTCGTTGCAGGACGCCAAGGGCCCGGGCCGTCTCCGTATCCGCCTTGATGGCCTGAAGGGAATCGTCCACTGTCTTCCCAAACAGGTTGTTCCCGTCGAAGGGCATGTCCAGGACTCTGGTCTGGACGTCCTGCCGGAAGTCCGTAGCTTTGAGCCATCCACGACGTCGAAGGCAAACGCCGTTGCCCAGCTGGCGGAACCCAGTGTCGGCGATGTCCGTCGCCACGGTGATGGCGTGGTCCGAGGCCACCTCACCTTCCTGCAGGATCTCAAGGGCCTCCGCCCTCTTGTCGTCCGGCAGAAAATCCAGCAGGGGAGCCATCTTGTACCAGAGCTCCCTGTCGTAGCGGGCCACGATAGCCAAGGCGTTGGCCGCTTTAATCGTCGTCGCTGCCGACGAGATGACTCTACGCCCCATAGTATCCAATTTCTTTCCCTCGCCGTCCGGCGGGGAAGTCGATGTGGAGGCCGCATCCCCCCCCCGCTTTCTTCCTGGCTGCCGCGGAGACGACGGAGTCCGGGGTAGGCTGCACCCGGAGGCATAGGGGGGCCGTGTCCGGGACCCGGTACTTTTTCTCGTACCGGTCTCTTCTAGCTGGCGTCGTGGAAGGGTTCTTGAGGAGGGAAAGGCCCTCATCCCAAATGTCGTCCAACAGAGGCACTGCGAGGACCGTCTTCCTCTTGGCCTCGCGCCGCTGATAAAGGAAGCCTTCCTTTTTCTTCTCCTCAGGGCAGAGTTGGAAAAGCTCGGAAGCCCTGGAGATCATGGAGTGGAAAGATCCGATCTCGTCGGGCGGAGAGGCCCTGGTGGGAGGCGACGACGGAAAATCCTCGTCGTATGCCTCGTCCGTACCCGTCGCTGCCGTGTCAGTCCCCGTATCATCCCCTCGGGTGGACGGGGAGGAGGGCTGGAAGGGGCGCGACGGTTGAAAAGGAGGTGGTGGATGGATCCTTCTTTTCTTGGTAGGGGGAACACCAGAAGGTCCCGGTTCTGGATCCCCCGACGGGAGATGTTCCTCCGTCGGTAACGGTAGCCTCGTCCTTATCTCGGAGCATAAGGACTGTATGGCCAACCAAATGGCCGCCGAGTTGTCTTGCGGCGCTGGCAGAGGGGAATCCGACGGGCGAGCAGGGGCCCCGTCGGTATCCTCGACGATGTCGTCGTCGTCACCTGCGTCGGGGTCCATTCCGACGGGCTGGCCTTCTTCCACGCCTAGGCCGTGGCTTAAGACCTCGATCAGCTCCTCTTCTGAGGTTGAGGCCGATTCTACGACGACGCCCTGCCCCCCCTTCTTCCCCACGGGGGGTTTCACGGGGGTCCTATCGATGGGCACAAAGGAAGACTCCCTCCGAGGAGGCAGGGAGATTCTGGGCCCTGAGGTCGCCACCACTGGTGCAGCCACCACAGGCTGAGCCAGGGCCGCCGCGACCGTTTCGATAGAGGGCTTGGTCGGATGGATCAAGGCCTTCACCACCTTAGGTGCGCTCACCGCCTTATCCTTGAGGGAGGGGGCACTGCCACGCTCCTCCTCTGCCTTAGAGCTCGACCGGGGCCTCTCCAGGAGCTTCGCCGGGTGCTCGGCCTTCCTCTTACCCGACCCAGAGCGTTGGCTCGTGGTTGATGGTGCCGGGGAGGGTGCGCCCTGCCTGGCGCCCGTAGAGCCCGACCGTTCGGCGCTCCAGGTGCCAGCGGACTCGCGGTGCTTGGCCTTATGTTGGGCCCCCGTCGCCGGGGCGCCCTCAAAGGTCTTAGAAGACCGCTCGGATTTCTTCTTCTCGCCAGACGGGCTCTTACCCTCCAGCCAGTTGGCGAGACGTTGATGGCGGTCCTTCATGGTCCGTTCCGACATGTTGCCGCAAAACGCACAGTCCTTCTCCACGTGCGTCTTGTCCTCATGAAGGCAGTAAAGGCAGAAAGTGTTCGTCCTCCTTGAAGACGTTCTGCAGCTGGCATCCAGGGCAGACCCTGAACAGCTTTCCGGGCGTCGAGCTTCCCTTCTCCTGGGCCATCTCCGAGACCGGGCCTGAGAAGCTTCTGGAGTCCTCCGAAGTGTAGCTCGACGAAATCTTCACCCTTGAGGGGCACAGATGAATCCGACACGGGTCCCCGTTGATCGGATGTAGAATCGGTGGAGCTTGAGGCTCTTTTGACCGAAAGAATCGAAGTTTTTTGTAAAAAGCGCGAAAAAATAGCACTAACGCTCGAGAGCAATAGCACGAGGATCCCAACACATGAACGTGCGGTAAAAATCTGAAGATGGCTGCCAGAGGCGGTGCTTAGGTAGAGGGCAGTCATTGGCTGTGGTCAGTATGACGCAGAGACCAGTGATTGGTTATTACTACGAAAGACAGATCAGAAACGAAACTGATACTGGTTTTTTCTTTACCGAGGATTCCTAGCCTGACGGGGAATATTCATGAGCATGTGAATCCATGCCAGACCCCATGCTGGAGAAAGTAACCTATCGCCTCAAAGGAAGAAAATCAACCAGTGTAAAATTAACACATTTCAAAAGTCAAAGCAACATGTCTGCAATTATTATTATGCAGAATTCTAGCATGATTAAGATCTACATTCTTACCATGTAGCAATTTCCCGATTGTCATCTTCCGGTGGGGCTTTTAAGATGTCTGTAGCAACTGTGTGACAGGGATAGTCCGCAAAACAAAAGATTTCAGGGTTCAAGAGGGAATGTTGAATGAAAGATAGCTGTTTGGAAGAAGACGAGGAGAAACCAGATATTAACTTTCAATCTCACATCAGAGTCCTTCAAGGCCAATCATTTCCCAAGACATTTAAGTAGCAAAAGAATGTGTTCAGAATAGGTTAGAGAGGAAGCATGTTACCCATAAGGTCTTCCAGGTACCAATTAGATAACACATGCAGCACAGATTTGTTAGTGAAAAATGCAGATCACAATAAGACTTTACAAAATTCTCTGCAGACATAAAATCCCATGTGATAGGCGACCATGGCATGTCCTGCTCTATCTGCAATTTCGCGCAGAGCTACAGCCCATAGAAATATAACGGAATCAAGAATGGCAAGAGATTGTTAGGAATCCACCTTCAATGTTTGGCATACTTTTGCAAAAGAAAATAGAAACCTAGTGCAGGAATCTGGCCAGATCGGTAATTGGTCAAAAACATCTCCACGGATATCGGGAAACCAAAAGCAATAAACACTTAACTTCATGATTAGCTGGTCCAATCACTTGGAGACCATCCAAGATGAGTTTCTCGGTTTTGTACTTAAGCATATTAAAGTGATATGAACATTAGATGGCAGAAGACTGTATAAAATTGGAAGTGGATATTGTTAGTGACATGTCGCTTAAGAGGGAGGGAGATTAATGGGCATTTAGAAAGGGGAGGGGTGCATGACCATGCTGTGTGAAACCATGGCTACAAGTAGGTGGCATTATGAATGCTTTCAATTTCTATCAGCTTGATAGAGTTGTAAAACCCAGGGGCAATCATTTTAGGCACCTCTTGGCAATATTTAAATGGAGGATTCCATTAAGTAATCCTAAATTTGCAAAAGGTTACAATAACCATTTCCATCTTCAGTTAGTTTATCTTGTGCTATTTTACAGGTTACCATTTATCAGTACAAATCCTAGTGTTATTTCACCATGCAGTTCTTTCAAGTGCACCACGTGCACGTCACTGACCACACCTATTCTTGTCCACATTGTTTGGGGAGTTTTACTTAAGTCCTACTGTCAGTAAGACTTTAGTAAACTCTTGTGTATAGTCGTGTTATAAGTGACATATGCTATCACATCCCAGTGGAATGTACATCTCCAACTTTTAGTAGCAATCTGTAATAACTCAGGACCTTGGTAGAGTGGCAGAACAACCAGGCTTATCGTAAGAGGAAGATGTGAGCTGAAGGTAAGTGCACTAAACATAGTTCGACATGCACATCAAAGAAACCTGCACTTCTAATTTATACACAATTCTATATTAAATTTACACTAAAATCACTACAAATACTTTAGACGTTTACTGAAGAATACTTTAGAATACACTTCGAAGGGCACCTTCACTTTGCGTTTGTTTGCGGTTACATTTGTAGCAACACTAGCAAGGGAAAAGAAGGCCATCGTATTATCGGTAATTACGGGCACAAGCGGATCTTTGCAGTTTTATGGTAATGCATTTTCTTTGTAAACACATATCTAAGTTAATTAAAGGAAGGAAAATGGTTAGTGTAACCGCCTGGTTGAAGGTTCTAGAAAGGGTTTCTCTTCACAGCAAGTCTTTAGTCCAAAAACGCAATCCTAGCTAAAAGCCAATTCGGAGAGGGCTCAGTCTTGACCAGCAGCAGAATACGAAGAGTTCCTGTGGATTTCTTTAAGTCTCTGGTATTGTATAGAAGTGCCAAGTTAATAACCATATCAAACTGTTAAGGGCTCGATGAAGGAACACAAGCAGCGACTCAGGTCAGAGGTAGGAGGGGGTTGCCGATGACACCTCGACGTGCACTCCAACACTCTGGAGCACCTTTCTGGAATCAGGTAAATAATGACATGCATTACTTACCGTAAAAAGCAAGTCTTCCGATGCTTGTTTATCTGCTTAGAATCACATGCTGTGCATAGACTAGCGAGCAGTATCCGGAGTTGGAGGTGGGTTGTGAGAAGGAACAGTAGAAAAAAAGATGTCTTAGTACTGCTTATCCCACCTGAGAATCAGCCCTAGAATGAGTGACTAGGCAATAGTGTTTTGTACAGGTGTGTACAGAACTCCAGGTTGCCGCTTTGCAAATGGACTCTAGGGGAACATTTGCAATGAATGCCATGGATGCCCCAGTGCCTCGAGTAGAATGTGCTCTAGGCTTGAAGGGCAGTTCTCTCTTTGCAAGAGAGAAACAGAGTGATGCATTTGACAATCCACCTTGATATTGCTGAGAGACAGGATCCCCTTCTCTACCAGCTGCCACTGAAATAAAGACTTGTTTAGTCTTCCTCAGTGGTTTAGTTCTACCCATGTAGAACATGACTGCCCTGCGTACATCTAGTGTGTGAAGGCTTCTTTCGGCCATGTTAGTAGGTCTCTGGAAGAACATGGGTAGTTCGATTGACTGGTTCACATGGAACGTCGAAATAAATTTCGGCGCAAATCTGGGATGTGTGCGCAGAACTACCTTATCTTTGTGGACTTTAACAAAGGGGTCCAAGACCGAGAGGGCCTGTAGTTCGCCAACTCTTCGGATAGAAGTGATAGCTACTAGAAAGGTTGTCTTGTAAGTCAGGTCTTTCAGTCTAGCTTTATGCATAGGCTCAAAAGGGGGCCCCATGAGCCTAGTTAAAACCACATTTAGATCCCACCCAGGGGCTGGGTTAGTGATGGGGGGGATAAATTCTTTTAACCCCTTCCATAAAGGCTTTAATCACAGGTATTTTCCACCACAACACCTTCTGCTGTGACGTGGTGTAGGCTGACAACGCCGCTAGGTGAACCTTTAAGGAATTGAAGACTAACCCAGAGTCCAACAGATGGGTTATATCTAACCCAATGTGTGAAGGCGAGCAATCGGTGGGATTGACGCCTTTGGAACTGAACCAGATGACAAAACGTTTCCATTTTCTGGCATAGCAATAACGTGTGTTAGGCTTTCTTGCCTCCCTCAGTAGGTCCATGCATCTCTGAGGGAGTTGCAGATGTCCAAACTCTAGGACCTCAGGAGCCAGGCTGCTAAGTTCAGAGTTTGTGGGCATGGGTGCAGAGTTTCCCCCCTGTCCTGAGACAACATGTTGTACGGGCAGGGGAGAGGGACATTTCCATCAGGTGCGCAAACCAAGGTTGGCGGGCCCACATCGGAGCCACCAGAATCATGGTGACTGGTTCCTGGCGCATCTTGTGAACTATCTTGTTCAGAAGGGGAGTCGGGGGGAGCGTAGACAAATTTTCCCGACCAAGTTCTCCAGAGACCGTTCCCCTTGGATCGGTTCTGGGGGTACCTGGAGGCGTAATCTTGGCATTGGGCGTTCTCCTGAATAGCTAACAGGTTGATCTCTGGAAACCCAAGACGTTGGATACAATGTCTTCGTGCAGTCGCTATTCGTACTCTTCTGGCAGAGGAAAACCTCTACTGAGTAAGTCTGCCAGCAGATTGAGTTCCCCTGGAACATGATGGGATATCAGGAACATCTTGTGTTTGAGAGCCCATATCCAGATGTTTTGTGACAGCTTGGATAGCCCTGGAGAGTGAGTGCCCCCCCTGTTTGTTCAGGTAATACATTGCTGTCGGTTAGGACCAGCACTGTCTTCCCTTGCAGTTGCTCCTGAAAGACTTTCAATGCTTTGAACACTGCTAGTAGCTCTAGTAGGTTTATATGGTTGGACACTACCTGAGGGGACCACACTGCGCTGTCTGTTGAAGCAGGTGAGCCGCCGCCCCACCCCGTGAGAGATGCGTCTGTCGTGAGAGTGGCTTCCACTGCAGGGGTGATGAAGGTTTTCCCCTTCAAGAGGTTCTCCTTCGACCACCACTCCAGAGATTGAGAATGAAGGCTGGCGAGACAACAGATCTTCCCATTGTCCGCTGGCCTGACACCACTGGTTGTTGAGCCACTCTTGCATAGGACGCATGCGCAGCCGCGCGTGGGGAACCAAGTATATGCGTGACGCCATCATCCCTAGCAAACGCATAGCTTTGCGTACCATCACCTCTCGACTGGCTACATAATGAGGAACCTGAGAGAGCATGTTCTGAACCCTCTCGCTGAAAGGGAAGACTAGACCATCTTCCGTACGAATTAGAGCCCCCAGGAACTGTTTTACTTGGCTGGGGACTAAGCTGGATTTCTTTTCATTGTTAGAAAATCCCAGGCTGAACAGTAGGTCTACTGTTTTTTTGGGTGTTCGAAAAACAAATGAACGAGTCCCCCGTGATAAGCCAATCGTCGAGGTAAGGGTAAACTGGAACTGAAAGTCTGCGCAGGTGTGCTGCTGCCAGGACCTTGGTAAACACCCTTGGCGCCGAGGCTATGCCGAAGGGGGGTACCTTGAACTGGTAGTGTTTGTCTTGAATCACGAACCTTAGGAATTTTCTGTGCGCTGGCAGCATTGAAACATGAAAGTATGCATCTTTCATATCCAATGTTGTCATGAAGTCCCCCTGTTTTAGCAATGGGATCACCTCTTGCAGTGTTACCATGCAAAACTTCTGGGGCTTTATGAACTTGTTCGCTGGGCGCAGGTCTAGAACAGGACCAATGGTGAGATCTTTTTGGGTACAAGGAAGTACACTGAATAGATACCCTTGTTTACCTGAAGAATCGGGACGGCTTCTATGGCGTCCTTTCCCAGCAGCGCTTCGACCTCTTGGATCAGGTTCTGCAGATGTTCCGGTGAAAGGCGTCTATGTTTCGGCGGTCTGAACTGTGGAGGTCAGGTGAATTCCACGCAGTAACCGTGGGCGACAGTCTTTAGGACCCACAGGTCTGAAGTTATCCCCTCCCATGCCTTGAGGAAAGATGTTAATCGCCCCCCCGACCAGGGAGACATGGGAGGGGACCTGGACTTGGTGGTCATTTCTGACCCGAAGTTGACGCTCCTCTGGAATTGGAGCCTCTGCCTCTATTCTTTCCGCGCTTCTGACCCCTCTGGGGGTAGAAAGTGGGGCTTGCAGCAGGTTGACTTGAGTTGAAGTTGCCTGCGCCGAAATCGCGGCACGGGCATGTCCTCGAAAGGACCGCCAAGAATTACTGCCCCTCTGAAGAGGGTTTTTGGGAAATTTGGTGCAGCGACTAAATAGTCTTGTGCTCCTTCTTGGCTGTCTCCAACGCATCGTCTACCGCCTTCCCGACGAGGTTGGCCTCTTCGATGGGTTTGTTGATAATGGATGCCTGGGTCTCAGGCCTGAAGACCGACGTGCGCAGACACGCGTGCCTCTTTATGAGAGTACCCTGTGCGAGAGACCTGCCCGCTGTTTCTGCGGTGTCCAGGGTATTCTTTACAACATTCTGATTGGCAAGTTTGCCCTACAAGACAATGGCGAGACGCTTGGCTCTGGTTGGTTCCGGAACCTACTGAAGGCCTTCCTGGAGTAGGTTGCATTGGGTGTCGACGTAGCTTGCCAGTAACGTCGTGTTATTGGCAATCCGGACGGTATAGGCCGCCGCCAACATAACCCGTTTGCCTAAGGCATACAACCTTTTGGACTCCTTGTCCGGGGTGTGTCTCCCGTGGCAAGGGGAACCCCCTGCTCTCTTGCGAGTATTGGTCACCACCAGCGAGTCTGGGATTGCGTGTCCTTCGATATAAAGCGGGTCTGTGGGGGAGGGCCGGAAACGTTTTTCGACCCTTGGGTTCACAGCCCTAGTCTGAGCAGGTGTGAGTAGGGCCTGCCGTCTCTTTACAGGGCTCAAGAGGGGGATAGACAGGCTTGCCGGAGGCTTTTCATTAATAATGTCCTCCACGAAATCTTGTTCGGGCAAGGCTTCAAGCGTGGCAATTTTAAAGAATTCCACTGCTTTTTTCAACATGTTGAAAGCCATTTGATCATCCACCGGGGAAGCTTGTCGAATCGGGGTGGATGTGGGAGAATCGAGGCAAACGATATCAGAGTTGTGATCGTCCTGCTGGGTGTCCTCCCAGTTGTCTGTTGCCCCTTGATCTTCCCAATATTTGTCCAGAAAAGACGACTCCTCCTTCTGTTTAGATGTCTATACGTGTCCATCTGGACATCTTCTTGATGGTCAACTTGGTGTTGGGCATCTTGTGTTTGATGGTTAGGGTCAAGCCAATCTTTTTTTTGGCAGAGGTTGATCAGAAGCCCTGAAAAACTGCACCAGCCAATCCGTACACCCCTTGAATTGCTGCGTGGTCCACTTGGATGACCCAAATGGACCTAGCTGAGTAGGAACCGTGTTCTCCGCCCTAAGGCATTGAGAGCATCTCCTCAGGGTGCTTGAGAGGGGTACCTGGCTTTCCTGGTAAGAGTCTTCGGGATCGTCTTCCAAATCCGTGGAAAACTTTTCGGCGGATTGGCCCATAACTGTGTGCGAAACCGGTACTAGGCCCACCGCCGTAGCAATCCTATTGATGCTCTTACGGATAGTCGCCGAATCTTCGGGAGACAACACCTCCGATGTGTCGGCAGTGAAAATGTCTTCCGCGGCTCCAGAAGGGCCAGCGGATGGCTTCTCAGGTAGAGGCCTACTTGTAGTTTTCGGGCCTGTACGGGCCTTGGAAACCGTCAAAGTTTCTTGTTCTGAAACTTCAGCGTGTGTAGTTTGGGGAGTAGAGCCTTTGTTATGCCCAGTCATGCGCTGCTTCGGATCAGACTGATCCGTAGGCGCTTTCGCCTTCTTCGACGAAGTTGTCGAGGAGGGCGCTTGGGTTGTGTGCTTTGTGCGGTGCGATTGTTCGCCCCCGTCACTGGGTGTGGTCCCTGTAGCAAGACCGGAGTCGAGCCTGGAAGGGTCGGGGACGGGCGTGGCGGCTCTAGAATAGTCCGCCTCAAGGTCTATAACGTCTGCGTTGGACGTTTGATCATCCGATGTACCCCCATCACTTTCGGCTGGTGTCGCGGCAGGGGAGGGAGGCTCCACGCATGACATTCCTTATGCGGCCCAGCACTTCAACCGGCGCTCCTTAAGGGTTTTAGGTTTAAGGAGTTTACACGCCGAACACCGCTTTTCGTCATGCTCTAGGGGGAGACAAGCGTTCCACGACGTGTGCTCGTCTTTCCACGGATATCTGACCCTACACACAGAAAAGTTAGTGGGAGGAAAAGGAAAGGCAAGATGCAAAAACAATTCATGTGTGCAGGAACAGACAACCTTTTTACTGTGTTGCTATGTTTCAAGTTGAGATGAGGAGTGGTTACTTTGGGCATGTGTAGAATTACAGATCAGTAATCTGAGAACTGTAACGCCCACCTGGTTCCCACGGGGGCGCTGATCTAGTCTGGATTACTGCGGCCTCTTCTAGCGTGATGCGCAGGACCCAGAACACCGATTGGACAGGACCTCCAAATCGTGCTTCCTTGGCCCGTAGGAATATCCTTCTGCAGATGAGAACGGGGATTAACAGTCTGCAGAATGGTGTGCTAGCTCCCCCCTTCCCCCCTCCGTTCCTCTCTATTCCTCCAAACCCGGTTTAAGCTCACCTTATGGTTTGGAAGGTTGAACTCTCCATCCTGCTTCTGGTGCAGGGGCGCGCGTTCGTCCAGTTACTTCACTGGTTTTCAGAATGGCGCTGGCAAAATCCACTTGACTTTCCTGAGCGATGCGCCGTAAGTATGAAAGTTCAAAGTTCAAGTGAGGACCCCTTTATGCTGTCTCACCTGTGATCTGTCCTTTATTTCAGGTGCAGAATGAAGGCGATGCGTCGAGGGGTTAACCTGCCGAGGTGAGTAGTAATGAGGGCGATCCCTCTAGATGTCCTTATCATTCCTCTGAAATGTCTAGTCCTTTCCCCCATAGGGGCCGGGGTACGGTACCTGCCAACGGGGCGGCGCCGACCCGAAATGTGGAAGAAAAGCCGGTAAGTATTATGGCTGTTAATCAGGCTTTCCGACTGTGTCCTTCCGCTTACCTTTTGTTTCTTCCTCTCTCCCCTAGGTGCAGAGATGTGGCGTCCGATGCTGACAGCCGCGATGGAGCCGGGAGATGTCTCGAGGACAGGACAGGTGAGTGAAGCGTGGCGCTGCAGCGAGCAACGCAATGCTTTTAAATTGAAGTCTTCCTTCTGGGATGCTGGCGAGAAGATTCCGGATGCAGGTAAGAAGCTTGAAATAATCCTTGGTTTTCACCTTTCTCTTCTCTTCCTTCCAGGTCTTCCAGGTTCAAGACGGGCGTGGCTGAAGTCCAGGAGCAGACACGGTGAGCGTTAAGCTGCAGGAAGCAGAACAACGCGAAGCATGAGCTGCTGTCTGGGCGAGTCTTAAATAGCCTCCAAAGAAGTCCAAGGTATGCATCCTTCCCCAACTAGGTATGTATCCTTCCCTGGCCACGCCTGAGTGAAAAAATAGTCCATATGAAAAAATAGTCCCTTTCAGGTCTCAGGGAGGCCTGAAGCATGCAGCATGGTCTGCATCAGGTAAGTGCACAAAACACCTCCCTTTATGAGCCTGGCGCCTATGGCGCCAGGACTGATGTCCAACATGAACCTGGCGCCAAAGGACTGCGTCCAAAGAGTCCCTATAAGGGGCCGCTGGGCTTTTACCCGAGGGCATGATGCCTGCTTCCGGGGGTGCTGGGCCTGGCCTGATGCTCTGGTGGTAGGCATGACAGAACTTGCCCACTAGTTTTAACATAACACAGGAAGGGTTGAAGCAGGGAAACAGGCTGGATAATTTGCTGTATAGTGTGGTGCAATGGAAAACAAAATAGTTGAGATGTAAAGTTAGGAACAAGTTACACACATGACTCTTCTCCAGCATGGGTCTGGCATGGATTCACATGCTCATGAATATTCCGTCTTCAGGCTGGGAATACTTGGTAAAGAAAAAAAATCAGTATCAGTTTCGTTTCTGATCTGTCTTTCTTAGTAGTAACCAATCACTGGTCTATGGGTCATAATGCCCCCAGGCGTGACTGCCCTCTCGATAAGCCCCAACCATTGGCAGCCATCCTCAGATTTGGTAGCACGCGAAGTGGCAGTATGACCAAGTGAAGAGCCGCAGAGGGGTAGGAGGGAGGGTTCACATGTGAATCCATGCCAGACCCATGCTGGAGAACAACAGTTACAGGTAAGTAACTTGTTCCTTCTCCAGCATGGGGTCTGGCATGGATTAACATGCTCGTGAATATAAGAATACATAGCAGTACACACATGCACCACCACGGGAGGTGGCAAAAGCTCAACATTAAGCATTACATAAACTCAACATTAAGCAACTCTTACCTCCTCACCAGGCCCACCTTCAGGCGAACAGTTTGAGCAGCACTGCTTGGCCGATCCTGGACTCCTCCCTGGAATCCCGGTCGGCGCAGTAGAATCTCGTGACGGTGTGCATCGACCTGCATGCGGCAGCCCCGCAGATATCCAGCAGGGGCACACCAGACAAGAACACCGTGGTAGCAGCGATCGCTCTGATCGAATGGGCTCGGAGGGCCGGGCAACGGTCGGTTTGCCAAACGGTAACAGTGCATGATGCAGCCGGAGAGCCATCTGGAAATGGAAGCCATCGAGAGGGCCTTCCCTTGGTTCACAGGTCCAAAGTTCACAAAAAGCTGTGAAGTCTTCCGAAAACTCTACGTGCGATCCACGTAGAGCTTCAGCGCTCTACCTACATCCAGGGAGTGCAAAGTCCTCTCGGCCGTTGACAAAGGCGACGGGAAGAAAACTGGCAACACCAAGGGCTCGTTGAGGTGGAAATCCGACGGCACCTTGGGCATGAAGGAGGGGTGCACCCTCAGCACCACCCTCATCTTGTGAAAAGTCAGTTATGGAGGCTTTCAGGATAGGGCCTGGATCTCTCCCACCTGTCGTGCGGAAGTGATGGCCACAAGGAATGCCGTTTTCCACGACAGGAACTTCAACGGTGCCGAATGCAGAGGCTCAAATGGAGGCCCCATGAGCCTGGTCAGCACCACGTTGAGCTCCAACGCCGGTGCTGGAGCCTTCACCGGCAGGAACGATCAGAACAGTCCTTCCATAAATGAATTCACCAGGCGATGAGAACACAGGGATGACCGTCCCACAGTTCTGGTGTATCGGGAAATCGCTGCCAGATGCATCTTGATGGAAGCGTGAGCCAGTCCAGTAGGTACGGTAGCACGTGGGGCCGTAATCCGTAGAGGGTTAATCTTCTGTGCACGGCACCAGAGAACCTCTTCCACTTGTGTACGTAGCACTTGAGAGTTGAGGAAAACCTGACCTTTGCAAGAACCTCTGCAGTCCACCGGGATATCGTACCCTCCAAACTCTAGTGCTGCAGGAGCCAGGCCTGCAAGTTCAGCGACCCCGGGTCGTGATGAAGGATGGCACCTTCTCTGGAGAGAAGATCTGCGCCCGTCAGTTTGACTGGTGGGGACGGTGACAAGTCCAGAAGGTGCGGGAACCAGATCTGTCTCTGCCATGCCGGTGCGACGAGGATCATCCTGCACCAGGACCTCTCGAGTTGGTTGACTAGTCGCAGTAGCAACGGTAACGGAGGGAACGCATACAGGAACAGGCCGTCCCAGGGGAACGAGAAAGGATCGCCCATGCTCCTCGGCTGGGGAATCCTGCTGGCAAACCTCTGGCACTTGGAGTTTGTCGCCGTCACAAACAGGTCGATCTGGGGTTTGCTCCACTTGGTCCGGACTTAGTTCCCACTCGTGGCACAAGCTCAGCTCCCTGCTGAGTGAGTCGGCGATGGTGTTCTTTATCCCTGCCAGATGAAAGGGTACCAGAAAAATCCCCTGGGCAACGGCCCAATGCCAGAGATCCTGGACTTCCTTGGATAGGGCTGGGGGATCTGGTTCCTCTCTGCTTCCAGATGTCGAACATCGTGGTGGTGTTGTCGGTGAAGATCCTCACCACCTTGCCCCTGAGGTACGGGAGAAACGACCTGAGGGCCCAGAACCCTGCTCGGAGTTCCAGGATGTTGATGTGGAGTGGCCTCTCCTCCGGGAGCCAAAGGCCTCTCGCGTGAAGATCTCCGGTGTGCGCTCCCCAACCTTTCAGGGAGGCATCCATCGTCACTGTCACCTGGTGTGCTGGGGCCTGGAAGTCTGTGCCCACTGCGAGATGCGCTCGGGTGCCCCACCACCGTATTGCTTGGCAGAAAACTTTGTTGAGTGGGATCTTGTCCTTGAAACTGCCCGCCGCTTGCATCCAACGGGCATCGAGGAACTCCTGTAGGAGATTCATCCGAAGCCTGCAAAGGCGCACCAAATAGATGCATTAGGACCCGAGAAAGACTTGATGGACCTCACCCTGGCCACGTCTGTGGCCAGCAAACGCTGCACCTTGCCCAGGATGGCCTTCGTCCTTTCCTACGACGGCGAGGCCAATCACGCTACTGTATCGAGCCTGGCTCCCAGAAACAGTGTGACCTGCGACGAAACCAGGTGGGATTTGGGGAAGATGGAGAATCCCAGGTCCGTGAGCACCTGGACGGTCTTCGCTGTGTGCTCGACGGCGAGCTCCCTTGTTCTTGCTCGGATGAGCCAGTCGTCCAGGTAGGGGGAAGACATGGATCCCCTGCAGGCGCACCGCCACTGGTGCCAGGCTCTTGCCGACTACCCTGGCTGCCGACTTCAATCCGAATGGGAGGGCCTTGAATTGGTAGTGCCGTCCTTGGACTACGAACCTGAGAAACTTTCGGTGTCCTTTTAGAATGGGGATGTGAAAGTACGCATCCTCCAAATCCAACGACGATAGAAAGTCGCCTTCCTCCAGGTGGCCCAGCAGGTGCTGGAGGGTGACCATCCGGAACTTCTGTGTCTTGATGTATTTTTTTTTAATCGACGCAGGTCCAGGATGGGGAGCCATCCTCCTGTCTTCTTTCTGACAAGGAAGTATCTCGAGTACTCCGGAGCCCCAGAGCCTCTTTGGGACGAGCTCAATGGCTCCTTTCTTGAGCATCACCCTTACTTCCAACAGCAGTTGAGGGACGTGGTGGTTTTTCCTGGCCAAGGGAGGAATGTGGGGGTACTTTTTGAAATTCGAGTGTGCCCGTGGGCCAGGGCATCCAGCACCCAACGGTCGGTGGAGATGGACTCACACTGACGAATTTCGCCAGCCAGCCTCCCACCGGGGTGCTCAGGTGGGGGCCCGACGCTACGGCCGGTTCAGTCTTGCTTGGCAAAGGCCTTGCCGCCTTGGCCTCCCTGGCGATGACAGCGAGATCCACCTGACTTGCCATCTTGCTGCAAAACTCCCAAGGCCCGACCCGTCTGTCGGTCTTGATGGCCTGAAGTGACTCATCCACTGTTTTCCCCAAACAGGTTGTTCCCGTCGAAGGGCATGTCCAAAACACTGGTTTGTACATCCTGGCGGAAATTTGTTGCCTTGAGCCATCCCTGCCGTCGAAGGCAAACGCTTTTGCCCAACTGGCGGAAACCGGTGTCGCCAATGTCCGTGGCTACCGTTATGGTGTGGTCTGACGCCACCTCACATTCCTGCAGGATCGCCAGGGCCTCTGCCCTCTTGTCTGGTAGGAAGTCCAACAGGGGGGCCATCTGGTACCACAACTCCCTGTCATAGCGGGCAACAATCGCTAGGGCGTTGGCCGCCTTAATTGTCGTTGCCTCATTGTCCCATGGCATCCAGTTTCTTTCCCTCGCTGCCCGGTGGGGAAGTTGAAGCAGATGCCCCCGCCGCTTTCTTCTTGGCCACCTCCGAGACGACTGAATCCGGGTCAGCTGTGCCGTAAGGCACAAAGGGGCGGTATCGGGGACCCGGTACTTCTCGTACCGGTCCCTCTTGGCAGGCGTCGTTGACGAGTTCTTCAGAAGGGCAAGTCCCTCGTCCCAGATGTCATCCAGCAACGGCACCCCAAGGACAGTCTTCCCCTTGGCCTTGCGCCGTTGGTAGAGGAAGCCTTCCTTCTTCTGTTCTTCGGGGCAGAGCTGAAAAAGCTTGGATGCCCTGGCAATCATGGCGTGGAAGGAGCCGATTTCGTCAGGCGGGGAGGCCCAAGGTGGTGATGGGAGGGCCATCCCGTCACCACCGTCATCCGTGGCTGTATCCATTCCTGCGTCATCCTCCGGGACACGGGAAGGAGATAAAGGCTGAGAGGGCCGTGAGGACTGGTGTGGATGAACTCTCCTCTTGTTTGGAGGGCTTCCAGACGGGCCCGGTTCTGCTAGGTCATCCGTTGGGGGTGGGGCAATCTCGTCCTCGTCTCCATGCATAAGGTTTGGATTGCCATCAAAATGGCCACCGAGTTGTCCTGAGGCTCGGGTTGGGACAGGCGTGATGGTTGCTCCTACATGGGAACCTAGTCGGCGCCACCCTCGCTCTCCTAGTCGTCCTCGTCGGGATTCCTCCCGTTGGACTGGACCTCCTCAGACATGTTGAGGCCCTCCACGACTTCGACCAGCTCCTCTTCGGAGGCTGTCTCCGTGTCCGTAACGGCCACCACCCCCCCCTCTTTTTCCACCGGGGGTCTTCACGAGAGTCTTCGATGGGCTGAAAAGAGGATTCCCTCTGCGGTAGCAGGGAAACTCTGGGTCCGAGGTCGCCACCACTGGCGTAGCCTTCACAGGCTTTGCCAGGGCCGTCGCAACTACCACCTTGTGTGCGCTTGAGGCCTTCACCTTGGGGGAAGGGTCACCGCCTCGCTCACCCTCATCTGGTTCCTTCGAGACCGACCGGGGCCTGTCCAGAAGCTTAGCCGAGTTATCAGATTTTTCTCTTCCGCGAGCCAGAGCGTTGGCTTGTGGTTGATGGCGCCGGTGAAGGTGCGCCCTGCCTGGCAGCCGAGGAGCCCGACCGTTCAGCGCTCCCAATGGCCGTGGTGCTTTGCCTTTTGTTGGGCCCCCGTCGCCGGAGCGCCCTCACAGGACTTAGAAGACCGCTCTGACTTCTCACCTGCTGGGCTCTTTCCTTCAAGCCAGTTGGCGAGACGGGTGCGACGATCCCTCATAGTCCGATCCATCATGTTCATGCAAAACACACAGTCCTTCTCCACGTGAGTTTTGTCTTCATGAAGGCAGTAGAGGCATCTAGAATGCTCATCCTCAAACACATTCTGTAACCCGCATCCATGGCAGTCTCTAAACAGCTCGGATCCGGGTGTCGAGCTTCCCTTTTCCTGGGCCGTGTCCACGAAGTAGGCCTCAAACTTCTGGAATCCTCCAAGAAGCGTAACTCGATGAAAATTTCACCCTTGAGGGGCATAGAAAATTCCGAAAGGGGTCCCCGTTGATCGGAAGTAGAAACTGGAGCTTGAAGCTCGATTGACCGAAAAAATGCGAAAAAAATCTGAAAAAACTCAAAACGCAGTAAAAGCTCGAGAGCTATAGCACGAGGACTCCCAACACTTGAACGTGCAGTAAAAATCTGAGGATGGCTGCTAAGGGCGGGGTTTAGGGAGAGGACAGTCATTGGCTGGGGGCAGTATGACCCAGAGACCAGTGATTGGTTACTAAGACAGACAGATCAGAAACGAAACTGATACTGATTTTTTTCTTTACCGAAGATTCCCAGCCCGACGACGGGGAATATTCATGAGCATGTGAATCCTTGCCAGACCCCATGCTGGAGAATTCTGCTGTTACAGCTTTGAATTCAAAATTGACGACCTATGCAACTGTTTTTAGTCAGAATGTTAACTTCCAAGTAAATGTAGCGGTTGGTCTCAAGTATTTCTTCTGGCCAGCTACCAGAATACAATAACTCTTCTGCTATTGTCCTTTCCGCTCGCCGAGCGTCAACTTCTAACCAGTAGCTCATTGATGAATTTTCAGACTTCAGTCATTGTGTCAACCAAGCTAAGCAAGTATGGTGCCAAGAGTGGTCATCTTTCTTGGCTTGGAAGGATCCCTCCCATGGTCTGGCAATAATATGTATTTAGGCTACTTGGTGAATCTGCTGGTTAACATTACCCATAACATTATGTAAAAATAGTCAGACCTTTGTCAAATAATGTTATCACATTTGAATGTGTTCCTTTGACTTAATCCTATTCACAGTTTTAATAGCCCGTCACAAACGTTGAAAAAAATGCTATATTTAGGTACATAGCCCAGATTCTGAGCTTTTATCATCACATAGAAGACACAGGATAAAATCACATCCAATTCCAAGGGCGCACTATAAGGCAAAGTTTGTATGCAGTACCATCTGGGAACACTACAAACAACTGACTACAGATAGGGGAAATCCAACCTTTGGCAAAGTTTTGGTAGCATTTTGAGCAGCCAGACTTCTCAAAAGGGGTCAATGTGAGCTGTAGTGAAGTTGCACTGAGATTTACAAGTATTCAAATAAACTTACACTCAAGGTTTCTAGAATAAACAATTATCAGTCAGACTAAGCCTTCTTCAGAAGTGAGCAATATAATTGTAAAACTCAAATACACTTCATTAAATATACACTCTTAATCTCGCTTAAATCAGTAGATACCCTTTTAGGATGGCCCAAAGACACCCTCAGGTGACTTCAATTGCTAAGGTGCTGGGGACATTAATTTATCACTGTTGCATTTAGATTCATAGTTAGAGCAGGCAAATACTTTTGGATCCCCCCAGAAAGAGTCATTTAGTACATTAGGTTAAGCCAAAGTAAATTGGCAAAAGTCTTATATAGGATGCAGCACTTCTGGTAGTTAAGTACAAAAAGTCTTTGCACAATATTTTAGGAGTCTTTGAAGAAAAGAAGAATCAAATGAAGGGCTACAAGCTGATCAGACTTGAGTAGTAGATGATACAAGCAACTCTACAGTAAGAGGTGAGTTCTCTCAGACTTTGTACAGTACCTTTAAAATGAGGAAAAGATGCAGCAGATTACTCCTGTTCCTTTGCAGCTCCGCAGAACCCACTGTGTTCCTGGGACTCTGTCGTGGGGACAAGAGGGAGGACGTTGGGGACTCCTGCACTGTACTGGCACCGTCAAAAAACTCGCAACCGGCAAACTTCACTTTCAGTGGCTGTTCAGTGTTTCAGCTCCTCGCGTCTACCGCAAATAGCAGCACTGCAGTTTCTGGCTGTCGAGATGGACTTTCGTTGCTTCTGGGGTCCTGCACTCTGTTGAGGGGGCTCAGGCTAGGTCAGTCCTGCTTCCTGGGAGTCCGGCTCTGGCCAGCTTAAAATTAACGCACAATCTGGTGTTCCTCTCACTGGCTCTACGATTTCCAGCAGCAACTCTGGAAATTCAACCACCTCTGAGATGGATGTCCAGGTGGCTTACTTTGGAGTTGATTGGTCCCAACAACTCCAGAGAAGTTATCCTTGCAGGGGCTTCTCTATCGATACGCACTCGGCATTTCAGCTCAACGGCAGTCCTTCACTGGGCAAACCAACGGTCCAGGAGTTGCAGCAGGCGTCCTCTTCAAGTTCTTGTTCGGTTACTTCGTCCAGTGGTCGACTCTGCCTTCCAAGCCAAAAAGCCTTGCCTTTTATTCAGTTCTCTCACTTTCATTCCAGCCCAGCTGTCAGTCACCCAGCCAATCACCACAGCGTGCATTTAGGTCTCCTAGGAGACTAAGCACAGTGAGATTCGGGCACCTCCCTCACTTCCTGCCTATCCCAGACACCCTGAAGCCAGAGGCAGGTTTCACTCGTGAAGCCCGCCAAAGGCAAAGCTAACAATGGGACCAAACCAGGTTTGGCGCGCAGAGTAAATCTCAAGAAGGACCTTTCCACAAAAAAAAAAAAAATAGTGAATAAAGCAGCCAGGGGCTATTTTGACAAAAATGGCACTTTTGGGTGCTTCACTGCAGCTGTGAACGCAGCCCGCGGTATATTCACACCATAGAAGTTAAAACG
This sequence comes from Ambystoma mexicanum, assembly GCF_040938575.1. Lineage (NCBI taxonomy): Eukaryota > Metazoa > Chordata > Amphibia > Caudata > Ambystomatidae > Ambystoma > Ambystoma mexicanum. Next base: position 993,084,324 of record NC_090921.1, read on the forward strand.
AAACCACTGCCACCAGCCATTCAGTGAGGAAAGGGTAACAAAAAATGTTAGATAAGCTAGACAAAGGGGATACTATGTAACCCCTTCAGCACCCTATTGTAAGATAGTGTGTGCTGGGTCTAGAAAGTTACAAATGTAAGTAAAGTCAATTTAACTTTACTGCTCTTGGAAACAGTTTAAGAGAAGGTATTCAAACCTTCGGGAAATCTGAAAGACTTCCCTGTGCCACTGCATTGAAGGTGCTGCGTGACAATGTAAAAGATGATGCATATGGGGTTTGTCAGGCCTCACAACCAAAAGAAACAGTTTAAGAATCACATAAAAATACGAGAGACAGAAAAAGGGTCTCAATCTCTCCAGGTTGAAAAAATGAAGTCCTCAAAATCCAGCAAAGTCACTGGGGGTCTCTAAGGTGGAAGGAATTAGCACATTTGAGAATTCTCATGAACACGCACACATTTTGTATTTTTTTATTTAGGATTCATTCAAAAACCTTTACAAAATAGACTTAATTTAACATTTCAATTAGATCAAAATTCCAGTCCTATAATCGACAAAAGTTTGCAATTAAGGCATTATGTAAACTATGGATGTGACATAATACTAAACATTTAAATTCATTCACACTGATAAGAGCAAAATGAAAAAAGGAAAAAACATGTACTGTCAAATATAAAATTCACTTTCAATTGTTTACAGTATGAAACTAGAAATATCAATTAAAACAATATCAAATCTTTAAAAGTTACTATACTGAAATTAAACTCCTTTTCGATGTGTATAAGCAATCACACCAGTGCAAATATTAGCAGCCTATGATTTTCCAACCTCATTCTGTCCCAGATGACCATCAGACTGTCCTCGTAAATGAGGTTAGCAAATTTCAAAAGCAAGTTCAAACAAACACATTTTAAAATGAGAACACTAACCAGGTACTTAGAGTTTCATTTTTTTCATTACAAGATGTAAAACATTTTATTATTATTATTATTTACTACTTGTGTGTAATCAAAAAGAAAATGATTTTTACAAGAAGAAAGCTGAATTAGGATCGCTCTTCAGATGAATCTCACAATTACACATTTTGTTGTTGCGTACTTATTCGAAGCAGACAGTCGATGTAAAGTAACCATCCATTGGAAGGGAGGAGCATAGTTTTGTTCTTAGCTGCTAGAGGAGGAAAAGTGCAGAGGAGCGATTGTCGACTGTAGTTTAGGGTTGGATTGCGGGCTGTTATTGGTTAGGGTCGGTGACATTTATTTTTGCAAAGGCTGCTTCCATTAGTTTAGCCGTTGCCATCGCCCATTGAGCTTTTTCACCCGAAATCAGGCGGCACCACCATGTGTCTTCTTCTACAAGCACCGAGTTGACCCACAGGGGAGCCAAGAAAGCTGTGCACTCTGTGTTTAGGCTAGGACAGTTCAACAGCAGATGGCGAACTGTTTCTTGGTTATTCAGAATTTTGCACAGCCTGCAGGTTGTGAGACTGGCTTGGCTTCTTATCGCTAGGATCTCTCTGGTTTGTAGAAGATTAAGCCTCACTCTTAAGATTTTTCTGAGCTTTTTGTCTGGGAATGTTGTACAGCAAGCCAAGGGGCTTTTTAACTTATTGTACGTTGGAGGAAGATGTTTCAGGAGCTTAATCGCCACTGCTTGCCCGCCTGTAATTATCCAGTCTTGGTTCTTCAGCTTTTGAATGACTCTGGATTTATTATCAAGTCATCAGTTGTGCATGCTAGGTTTTCCAACTTGCTTTTTTGCTGATCAGTCCAATTCCGGAGTACTTGGCATTTGGTTGACATGAGCTCGTTGCCAATAATATTGAAAATCGGGAGACCATCTTGTATCAGTGTCTTCCTGTAGGATTGACAATGAGGACACACTGACAGTTGCTTCCAACGACAGCAGTCCCAGCTCTTCTCACTGCCGATATTGGTATTAAGTTTGGCAGACCCAGGACCATTTTCCAGATGTATCCCTCCAGTTTTGCCAGAGTTCGGCATGGTGATTGTGGCATCCATACCATATGTTAATGCTGGTACTATTTTGCCTTTGTAAAAGTTGATAGCTGGTAACAGCGATAATTTGCCGAACTTTCGGTCAATCGGTCTCATTTGTGATGTCAAGTTTTTTGCTTTGTCCCAGAGATAGTTGTATTTTGGCCTCCTGTAGTGACCCGATACGGACTCCAAGGTTCTTGAAGTGATGAACAACTTCAATTTGCGTTCTGTTCACTGACCAGGTTTTGGGCGTTTTCCGCAGCTGTCCGATTTTCGCGAAAATCATGATTTTAGTCTCTGTGTCGTTTATAGAGAGGTTATTGGTTGCCATATATTTGGCAAGGTTGTCCAGCTGTCGTTCGAGGTCTACTGGCGTCTGGTCAAGAAGTATCATATCGTCTGCATTAAAGATTTGTGATACCTCAGTGTTGCCTATTTTCGGTGGAAAGCTGCGAGCATCTACTTCCGAATCTTTAAAGTCCCCAAGGAAAGCCACGAATAAGGCTGGAGCCAAGGGGCAACCTTGTTGGACTCCTTTCTGCTTGAATTTCTTTGGTGAGTGTTCCTTGTCTGTTCAGACAGACGCAGAGAGAAGTCTTGGTATGGAGAGCTATTATAGGATTTAAAATTTCTTCTGGGCAGCTCCAAACTTAACTTTTTCCATAGGAGCATTCTGTCCACTTTATCAAACGCCTGCAACAGGTCTATAACTGTGGCGTAGACAGTTAGAGATCCCAGTTTTATTTTTGTTTTTTAGAAAACATTTTACCTCCTTAGTAGTATTGTTGGCCTGATGCCAGTGCAGAGTTATTTCCCTTGTAAGATACTGATGTAATTTAAACCTAATACATATGATGTACACTGCTGTGAAAGACCTCTAGGTAGTTACGAGGAAGACATTTCCTTGGATAGTTTGCATATTCAATAGACGAGGAATAATTTTTCAATTCGGAAATTGTCTTCTTCCAATTTGTATTCAAACAATTTCTTTTTTACATAAGCAGGTCTATCAGTTAAATCAGATTTATGTCCAAAGTTGCCAATGTTCTTAATATCCCCTCTTGAAATATTTTCATAGTATGCGGACCGTTTTGTATTAACATCTCTTGGAACCCTGAGTACAGGGAATTTTTAGGGTGAGCTATCCTAGCGTAGTTAGAGTGGTCACACCATTTTTTTACAACATATGAGAGCGATTAACCCAAACCTGTTGTGCATGATGCAATTAGGAATTGCCAGTGAAAGGTGTAGTGCAGATTTAAAAAATAAATAAATAAATAAATAAATAAAACACCCCTGCATTCGGTCCAAAATATTGTTCATGTTAAGTAGGCATACATCGAGAATGTATAGGCGGTCACTTTCAACCTTAAGGCTCAAAAAGTTTGAGAACTGGTATTAAAGAAAATTTACAGTATTTACCGTGAATGATCTTTGCTTGAGACAAGCAGGAGAACTTTCATACTAAGCTTTTCACACCACATTTTAATACAAGAATTGTTCGTAAAGCAATACCCTAGGTAGATGGTTTCATGCAGGAGTGGAATAGGAGTGTCAACGATAGTCCATCTATAAGCTTTACATTTCACTTTCTTAATGAATATCATTATACAGGTTTTAGTAGCATTTGAAGTCAGATTGTGATTTTTGGCAAATTGTTCAAACAGATGAGGCTTTAGTTGGAGGCCCGCTGGCGTGGTGTCGAACAATATAACGTCATCGGCAAAGGCCAACAAATTGTACGCATTGAACCCAACTTTGTGGCAAAAAGATGTGTCGCGCCACGACTTGTCCAGATCCCTTATATAGAGGTTAAATAAACAAGAAGCAAGATTGCCGCCTTGTTTCAATCCCATTTCAGCGTTTATGGCGTTGGCGTAATCTTCTCTATTACCCCGACTCTGTAGGATGTATCAGTGTGTAGAAGGATTATCCAATAAATAAGTATCCGTGATATCCCCATTTATTCTCATTTCCGCCACAGCAAATTCCTGATCAAGTTGTTGAAAGCTGCCGAGATGTCTATGAAAGCCACATATATAGGACATGAGTCTTTATATTTGGTATCAGCAATCATACGAGACATCACAGTGGCGTTCAGGGAAGTACTCATTTGTTTGTGGAAACCAGTTTGAAATCTCGAATATAATGAGTGCTTTGAAATATACTTTTCTAAAACACACAGAATGAGAATGGCAAACACCTTAGCTTCCGTGTCCATTAAAGAAATCGGACGGTAATTGGCAGGATTTTTCGTGTCCTTTTTCAAAATCAGAATAAGGATCGATGTTGACCAAGAATGGGGAATATGAACAGATTTTAGTAGGTGGTCAAATTAGGCTTTTAATATAATTGCCCACAGGGTCGGGTCTGTTTTAAAAACACATGGAATTGCATCAGGGCCTGCTGATCTGGAAAACGTGTATTGCCCAAACTATATCCTCATTAGACCACTTTAATGAAGTCATTGTCGTTATCTGAGGCAATTGAAATAAGCAATTCTTAGTTATCTGAAATGCACCTTTAGTGGTAATGAATGTAATCCATGTTTTATTATCAATGATAAATGTGTTAGTTACCTCGCGATTTGTATATTTTATTACTTTCCAAATTGATAGAGTCGTATCGACAGATAGATTTTATTAATGAGCAATTAAGTTTGTTTAATTTAAGTAATCGAGCAATCCTGACTATTCTTGTACCTTTGAAGTAACAATTTACTTTGGATCTGATCAGTTGCAATAGTATGTCCCATATTTTTCAAATGTATTAAATTACGATTTTTTTTCATGTTTCAGGCTTTTGCATTCTGGGTCAAAAGGGTGGGCAAAGCTTGTATGAGATACCACACGTTCTGCACCAATTTCAGCGCTAACAGACACAAGCTGGACTATACAAGATTCCCACTTGATTATAGAGCAGGGGTTGGTATCTAAATTATTGAGTTTTCCCTCTAATACCTAAGATACTAGAGTGGCAAGTTCCCTACACAGTCCGGGATTCCAATGCAGAGAAGTTTTATATCGATGGATTTCAGGTCATTTTAGAGTCGGCACATTATTTAAGTGATGATAATCAAGGTCTATATAAAGTCAGGGGTGCATGGTCACTTCCATGGTTTGTGGAATTCTACACCAAGAACCAATTAGATTAGGTCGCTAGAAAAAAAAAAAAGTCCATCAACGATTCCCACGTCTCCACAAGTACTGCAGACCTTGTGTGTTACACTTGAGGAATACCATGCTCCAATCGTTGAAGTATTCTATCCATCACTTCACATATTTTATGGCATTAGTGTCAGATCATGGTATTAATTTGGCAAAATGTAACAATCGGGTGCTACATAATGAGTTAAAGTCACCCCCTCCAATTATCACGAAGTCAAACATCCGAGAATGAATGAGTTCGAAACATTGGTCAATTTCGTTGAACATTTCATCAAGGGGTAATTTTGATGGATTCCAATTTAAATTTACCAATAGTAAAGCTTTCGATTTGGGCATAAAAAGAGATGATCAAGATATTAGGCGAGTTCCATATCATTGCTGATTCCTAAGACATGTTATTAATTGCAATGGCCAACCCTCCAGAAGGTCGACCGGCATTTCGTCAAGTAGCCAATACAGGATAGGTAGAATATCCTTTGTGTAAAGTGCTGAGTTGCATGGTCTCTTGAATAAGCATAATGTTAGGGAGGTCTGCAGGAAGAGTTAAAGATAACCACCCTTGGTTGGAGATTATTAAAGCCAGAAGAATTCCAAGTAGTGATTTTCAATACTGTTTGAATGGGTGGCTAATGGGGATCAACAGATTTGTTATCATTTAAGGTAGTTCTGAAAAGTGGCTCAACCCATATCAATTCTTTATTTTTTCCAATTAATGCCATTAAGTTGGAAATGCACAATTGCTGATTAGCAGATGAATTTGACTCATTAGGTTGACTAGACGTATTGATATTATCAACTAAAGGGTGTTCAAGGAATTCTTGTGCTTTTATTTCATCTCCAAGGTATGAAACGCAAAACCAAGCTCTTGCAACGCATGACGATAAGCCCAAATAAGTTTCAGAATATTTGCTGAAAGGAGATAGCATATCATCCTATAGTTGTTGGACTCAGCTAAAGAAAGTCTGTCCAAGTCCTTCGAGGTCAAGATACGGAGCTGTGGGATGTTAGACATTAAGTCCAAGAAATATGCCCGATTTATCCTCTTACTACCCAACATCCCAGTATTACCCTCCAATTCAATAATATTATAGCCAAGCGTATTTGGCTTGGCTCCATTATTATGGGGATTTGTGATTTTTGGTTGATCTTAATTGGCATTAGTGTTAAGAATATCGGCTCATTGAGAAACATTGCGATTCCTCAGTGCTTCCGTTACAGTTGAATAACTGGGTTCCACTTTCAAGCCCTCGCCCATCGTTATACTGCCGTTGGCATGGGAAGGAGGAACTGTCATCGGTAGTAGGCAACTTAGAATAGAGGCTTAAGTATGGCATTGTGTGTAATCGGCCCTACATCTAAAGCATTACGAAGCAAAGTAATAATGTGGTTAGGCTGCGCACTGTTAGCTTTTTATGAGAACTACCAGGTCCGTCAATTGCATTGGCAATATCTATGTTGATGGAAGATTTAGATGAAGTTGATATTGCAGCGCAAGACAGCTGCAACGCTTGAATATTCTCTCTCTGGATAGGTGCAGAGGCTGAAGACATATCTGACAATGACCCAGACATGCGACCAATGTCGTCATTGGAGGCTGCAAGAAAACTGCTTACTGGAGCCATTATAATACATTTTTAGGTTCTGCAGCTAAATTATCGTTTGCATGACTATCACCAGGTTCACAAACGACAGCATAGGATCTGCGATTTGACATTATAATCTTGGAGGGCTCAGTTGATGGAAGTTCTGAGGTACTGCTTTCTGGTCTTTCAAGCGCAGTAGTTAGATGTATGGATGTACATTTCCTCCCTTCACTAGGAAAGTACTCCTTTAAATTCCTTTGAGTTCCATCCTGTGTGTTACTAGTGTCATTGAGGCCCGAGTAAGATAGCTGGAGAGGTTTGGTACATTTAACATGTTGCAATTGGGGAGCTTTCATAAAACATGCATTACATACCGTAAAAGCATTTTTGATTGTTGCATCTGCTTAGATTCACATGCTTTGCATAGTCTGACATCCAGTGGTCACTGCAGAGTATTGCATCTTGTTTTACAAAAGTTGAAAAGGGGACATCGACATAGGTGTGTCTGTAATACTATCTCTATAGTGATGTGTAGTCTACCCAAAATCCCTCACGCGTCGAGGTCCCCCAGATTGGTTTTTCCGCCCAGAATACTGGTCGCCTTATGCGGCGCTCGTAAAAGACATTGACATTTACCATTTATACGACCCTTGGTCGATTTGTCAGTTCGTGTTTAATTCAACCTCCTCCAGCCCTCTTTCGACGGCCAACCACCTCCAGCCCTCTTTCGACGGCCATTCAACTTCTCCGCCGAGTCAAGATCTTCGACGGCGGTGGTTTCGACAGAGGCAATCCTATCGGCACTGCCGAACACGTGGCCCGGCCTTGCCGGCCTACACAGTAGGGAGAGTGGGGGTTGTTGTGGACATTTCTGTTCTTCTACAATGCCTTTCCCTTTCTCCCACCTTTCCTTCTGGGTCGTTATCACTGATTTCATCCTGAGCTATGTAGATGACTCCTTTTAAATTTTGCCCTTGTAACGGCAAATTTCCGAGGAACGACAAGCATAAGCGGTGTAACCGCTGCTTACCCCTCGACCACAACAAGGCCGGCTGTGCGGCCTGCAAACTCCTTCGTCCAAAAACTGAAGGAATGAGCTTGATTGTTTTGGGTGCTTTCCATTACCTGCATTGCATTTATTAAGGCTGTTGGACTGTCAGGAGGGTCGATCTCCAAAGCGGGAGCTCTAATTTCTAATTCATTTTCAGAAGCGGTGGGACAGTTTAACTGTCTCCACTGCTTTGCTCAAAACAATTCATTGGTAGTTCTCATGTGGGCAATGAGAGTTGCATTGTGTTCAGCAGACAGCGTTTCATTATCTCCTCCCCCCTTACATTTAGAGGGAGGTGACATATTGGCACCCGGTCGAGAATACTGCATAGATTTTTCACAAAGCAACTTGATATCATTCGTAGTAGAAGGGGGAAGTTGCCAGGTGGATTTATCTAGAAAAAATAAACCCCTCCAGTTTGTCCATTTGCGATGTGACCTGCTTCAATGTACTTTTCATGTCCCTTAATTCCAGGCGAGAGATCATGCCTCTTGTCCAACAAGTCCAAAATGCGTATTATAACGGGAAATGTAGAAGGTCTGTCGCTACCCGAGTCGTTCGAGATGTTATAGTTGGAACGTGGTGCATTCTGAGCAGATTTTACTATATTATGAATATGCTCAGGGGAAAAGCAAGAATAGTGTTCTCCTTGGTTAAGCTGTTGCAATATTCTTTTTTAGGGACGAGATAGGACTTAGTCATAAGATTCTGGACTCCTTCAACTCCCCCTTCCTGGAATTAAAGTCAAGCGGCACAGTTCTTTCGGCGCGTGGGACTAAACGAGTAAGCCGATAGAGGCGTACTTGCTTATCCAAAGCAGCCATCGCCTCATGACCCAGCTGATCCGGGTCGTTAAGGGCATTCGAACATTGTGAGATTTCCCATGGTCTGGTTCAATTGTTTGGAAATTGCCTCATCTTTTAGAAGTGAGCCTGTCCCCTGTATTGAAGAGGCTAGGTCGTGCCGCAAGGACTCAGAAGTAGTAGGCACGTGTATTGTTGGAACGTGATTTATAGTGCAGTGCAAGTTCGATGTGTCAACCAGTTGTAAGTCGTTGGGTGCGCATGGTTTTTCGATTTTGCAATGCAAGTGCCCACTTTTATTAGGCACTGAAGCAATATCGAATGCGCTCATGTCAACATCGGAATAGTAAGAATTCCCTGCGCAGATCAGCGAGTCGATGTTATTAGAGGAGATAGCAGGCAGGATAGCCTCAGTAAAACGGCCACTGCGCAAGCCATTAGCCATTGTAGCAAGTTGTTTGCCATGGACTTGAGATTCTCCTATTAACGCTTTGGTATAGAATAAAACCTTTTAAGTATAGAATAAGGTATCAGATCAATATTGTGCCGTAAAAGACAGGGTAAGAAAAATGAAGATATAATGCCACAACACCTACCAGCCACCCGCACGCACGGCCTAACAGCCAAACAGCACACTTAGCGACACTCGGATGAGCGTGCACAATGCGTGTGCATGCAAACTTTATGGGGCTTCTGGGTGCTGGTGAGGACGAGGGGCGTGGCTATGACACGTAGGGTATCTGAAATAGAAAGATGCAACAACGCATCAGATAACATGCAATACCACAGGACAGCCTAGGGGGCAGGATGTTATGCAAAATAAGGGAAGAATAACCAGCCCAGCCTCACTACGTTAGCACTATACCAGCAGCAGTATTCACCCAGGTTGGATAGATAATTACTCTGAATCGTGGACAAGGACTTCTATACCCAAAGTAGCAGCGTTTCGCCAGCTAAGCGCAGTGTGAGCTTCCTCTTGCGCATACAACGTCCCAAGAAAGATACACAGGGAAATACAGAGTCCTTGGTCAAAGAGCAGGCCAAACAGCACACTTCGCAACACTTGTATGGGCGCCCAAATGTAAAATCACAATTCATAATAATTCATCAAAGTGCAATATAGAAAAACAGACAATTTCTACAACCTAACCACTATAAAGACAATATTTAAAACTATACACAATTTATATGCTTGACAAACTTCACTTCAGCAATTGTTAAGGTTGAAAATCCACTATACAAAATAAAAATCCACTCCCTTTTAATTGTTGGGACAGATTTCTGAAGTTCAACTAAGGGTTTAGGAAAACCATTCAACTGAGGCAGTACAACACTCCACTCTTAGTATAAGGCTGTGCCACCTGAGTTTAGGGTAGTATAGACAGAGCAGCCAGGCTTATCTTATGAGGAAGATAGGGCTGTGGAATCAGTACAAACGAAATTGTAATACAAATGGTCCACTTAAACATGATGTATTGTAAAAATAAAGGATGCATTTAAATACAGGTTGCCCCAGATAAATCTAGGGATAAATAAGTACAATCACACATGTAATCACAATTATCACCACAATATGCTTGAAGGCTCACAGACCAAAAGTAGAACCCTTATTTAGAACACCGAACAGTCTTAGGGTAGTCAAACCTTTTCATGCACATTCAGTATAAGTCACACCTATTCTTGGAGAGTAAAAACCAATGGTTACTTTCACGATTACCTTCAGTAATGCAAGGGCAGTAGACCCTACCAGTTGTACACAGACTAACAAATCACAAAGTCAGTCAACTGGAAAGGATACGGTTTGTGAATAGTGGCACACTTATTCCATGTACAGTAAAAACCTGGAACTACTTTTGTGGTAACAGTTATACCAGGTGATTAAAACCTAAGGATGTAATATTCAATTACAGGTGTTTTTACGATCAGTGGAACACATATTAAGATAAGCAGTAACTCATGTAACTTCTTTTTGGATGACACACAGCTAACTCAAGGCAAGTAAAACCCATGTACTTTAATATCACAACGAAGCCCAGGATAGACCTTTCCGAGCTATACAGGCACCATATTTATGACTTATGAGGGACAGTTGGAACCAAAGACTATGTGTGTCTACAACAGCACAAGGAAAACAAAAACAATGCTACACTTTACTGAATGACTAAAAGTTATTCTAGGTAGGTAAAACCTAAGGCAGACTTATTCTTGACAGGCTAACAGCAAGTCGGGGAAAGCAAGACTCATTTGGGGGACAATCATGCAATTATCCTTACAGGAATAATCTGTCGAAACCAACATATTACTTTTGGGAAGAGGCACAACCAAATCACTGATGATTAATATACCTTCACATCTACTTTCTATTAGAATCGCAAAACAGTTTCCAAGGAAAGAAATTTTAAGTTGCTCACCATAGTGACTAACGTACTCTTAGTCCATTGTCCCCTTTCCTACATACTGTACGGGCGTCCCTTCCAAGGGACGGGTGCGGACCAGGTAGCATGCGCTGCCCTGACTCAGGCGCCACACATCAGTGTCCATTGATGCGTCGACAATAGATTTAACATTGTCTAATGACAAGTGTTATTAGGGGGGAGGTTGGTGGGATGTATGGAGGAAAGGGGAGTATGGACTAAGTATGTTAGTCACTACGGTGAGGAACTAATTACTCTTACGTCCCCATCCCCTTTCCTCCATACTGTATGGGCGATTACAACTGATTGTAGCCCCAGGGTGGAGAGGAGAGCCTACATAAGAAAATCGGTTCCGGAGAACCGCCTGTTCGAAAGCCGCATCAGATCTAGAGCCGACATCCAAACAGTAATGCTTTCAGAGAGGCCCATGTGGCCGACCCGGCTTATGACTTGCCAAGGGACATAACGCTGGAATGCGATGGCTGTTATCTTGGCCCCGATTGCGTGGGCATGCATATTGGCCAGGAGCAGCTTGTGCTGGCCCTCATACGCTTTGATGGCAGAGACCATCCAGCGGGATATGGAAGCCTTAGAGGCCCGATAGCCTTGTCTTAAGCCTCTGAAAGCGACAAACAGGGCGCCTGATGTGCGGAAGCCCTTGGTCCTGTCCAAGTACAATTTCAGGGCACGCCTGACATCCAGACAGTGCAGCATTCTGTGCTTCGCCCCCGGGATCGGGAAAGAATGTCAGAAGGACCATTTCCTCGTTCAAGTGGAAAGCAGACGGAACCTTGGGCAGAAATGCCGGGTGCGTCCGCAGGATTAACTTGTCCTTGTGAAAAGTAGTATATGGTTCAGAGGCGACCAGTGCCTGTATTTAGCGGACTCTACAAGCTGAAGTAAGGGCGACTAGTAAGACTGTCTTGATGGTGGCCAGCCTGATGTCCACTGACGCCATTGGCTCGAACAGTTTGAGCGCCAGGGCGCAAAAGACTACGTTAAGGTCCCACATCGGGTAAGGTCTCTTGACGGGCAGGTAGAGCCTTGCGAATCCAGTCAGATGTTTGATGATAGGGTTGGAGGAGGAAAAGGTGCCCTCCACTGACCCTGTAAGCCCGAATGGCTGCGACATACGTGTGGCAGGTGTCCACCTGCCCGCCTGAATGGGTGAGGTGCCCCGAAAAGGAGAGCACGTCATCCAAGGGGCCCGCCAGGGGGTCAATTCCCTTGGAGTGTTCCCAGTGGCAGACTCTGGTCCATTTGCTTTTGTACTGGGCCCTGGTAGCTTCGCTCCTGGCACCTTGTATGATCTCCAGATTGGCCTGTGAGAGGCAAAGGTGCAGAAGAGTTACCTGCTCAGGTACCACGCTGTGAGGGCTAGCTCCCCTGGCACAGATGACTCTGCCCCCCTGCTGTGCCAGATGTGCTGGGCCCGGCGGGAGGTGAATCGGGGGCATTTCCGAGGCTGAGCAGCTCCGAAAACCATGGCCCGGCCGGCCACCATGGAGCTATTAGGATGAGGAGTTGGCGAGACTGCTTGATTTTACAAAATTACCCTGTGAATCAGGGGAGTGGGAGGAAAGAGGCAAGCTTTCATGCCAGTCCACTGGAGGTGAAATGACTCATCCAGAGAGCCGGGGCCCCAACCTTGCCAGGATGCGAACTGGTGACACTTCCTGTTGTGCCAGGAGGCAAAGATTGACATGGGGATGACCCCATCTGTTGATCGCCTGAATAACAAGGGCATTTAGCTGCCTCTAGTAATTGTCCGCTCCCAGCCTGCTGAGCCTGTCCACTACCAGGCTGGATTCCCCCAGGAAGTGGACTGGACTGCCATGAGGTAAATGTTTTCAGGGCCCACTCCCACATGCAGGAGGGGGGGGGGGGGGGGGGGGGCGTCTGGTGCCTCCGCTTGTTGACTTAGTTCATGTTGGTCGAACTGTCCATCTGGATGAGGACAACCTTGCCCCTGAGAACTGGTAGGAATGCCCCGAGCGCCAGCCAGATGGTGTTCAGCTCTAGCCAATTGAGGTGGTACTCTGTTCCTGTCACGTCCTGGTGCCGTGGACCGAGAGATTGTCCAGGGTGGCTCACCAGCAGTCGAGCGAGGAGTCCGTGGTGATGGTGGCCTGAGGAGTGTGTGGCCGGAAGGCCTTGAACATCCGCAGGTTGGGGTCTCTGGTCCACCATGTGAGGTCCAGGTGGAGAGATGGAGGAACGTTGATCATCTCGGATTGAGAGCCCTGCTCCTCGTTCCATGAGGCCGCGAATTGCAGCTGAATCCTCCTCATCCTTAGTCGTGTGTGGAACGGCTAAAAGGACCGCTGCCAGAAGACCCAGGAGGCATAAGGCCACGGGAAGAGTGGTGAACCGCTTCCGGAGATGTAGCGGAGACGAGCCATTCGTTTAGGTATGGGTAGATGTGGAAGCCCAGCGTTCTGAGGAGGGCCGCCAATGCATTCATGAGTCTGGTAAAGACCCTGCGGGCCCGAGTTGTGGCCAAAGGGGAGGACCTTGTATTGGAAATGGCAACCCATGATCCTGAACCGTAGGAAAGAACGATGGGACTGCCAAATCATGACGTGTAGGTACATGTCCTTCAGAGCATATCCAGTCTCCTTTGTCCAATGTCGCCGCTATAAAAGCTGACATAACCATCTTACATTTTTGCAAGGGTAAGGAGAGGTTGAGGGTGGAAAGGTCCAGCACAACTCTCATGCCCGCCTGGTTCTTCTGAATGGCGGAAATCCAGGAGTAAAAGCCAAAGCCTCGCTGGGAGACTGGGACTTCCTCCACTGCCTGGCTCTCTACGAGCGACCAGATCTCTGTCAAAAGAGTTGCTGTCCCAACCTGTGGGAGGAGAGGCAGGGATAGGAAGGCAGTACCCCATGGATACTACAGATAGGATCCAGGGGTCTGCGAAATTCTACGCCAAAAATGTGCGTGGAGAGCAAGCCTGATCATCACCCCCCCCCCCACCGGAGACACGTGGACCTGAAGGGGCGTGTCATGCCTTCTTTCCCTCTGAGGCTGTCACTGACTAGGTGGACTGGACAAAGGCCTTCCTCTCTTCTCTCCCCCCGCCCCCTTTCTGTTGATTGCGCCGGTTTTGAGATGAGCGGTCTGGCTGCCTGGATCTGCGATCCTGGAAGTCGCTGAACCCTCCGTATGTACGATCTGTTTCCGAGCGCTGCTGAGATTGAGTGTATGATTTGGGCGTGGTCTTTGTAAGGATGGATAAAGACTTAGCTGTTTGTGAACTGTTTTTCTTCTTGTCCTGGCTTTATCTGTAGAGGAGTGGAAGAGGCCCTCCCTCGTTCAAACGGTAGATCTAGTATGCGTTCCTGGACATCCCGGTTGAATTTTGTTGCCCGGAGCCAGGCTGTCATGTCCGTAGCAATACAGATGGCACGGCCTGAGGTATCAATTTGGGACACTGGATTCCATGAGGACATGTGCCACCAGCTTGGACTCGGCTAGCCCTGCCTTAAAGCGTAATTGGCTCTGGGTGGGGAGTTCCGGGAGGAAGTCTGCAATTTCCGACCATAATCTCTGGTTGGCCAGCATGGCATTAGCATTGGCTTGACGTAGATGGAAAGAGGCGTTGCAATAGCGTTTCTTGCCATACGCCTCCAAGATATTCTACTCCTTGCCTAGCAGCGCTGCAGAGGAAGAGGCTGAAGACTGGGGCATGGAGAATACCGATGCCCTCAGCGATCACAGAGTAGTGTGGCTGACGATAGGCCGAAAGCAAGAGTGTATCCCCCTCCATCTGCCTGTACTTGGCGTCCAGGTGTCAATTGACTGGCTGGACTGAGTGGTTTTTGAGCCAACCCTTTTTGGCCAGGGAGACTACATCGGTCTGCATAGGAATACCCGATTTGGCAGAGGTGCGTCGTGTGAGGACTTCTGCCAGAACCCCCTCTGCCGGCTGCTCAAACTCAGGTTGGGGTAGGCCCAGGTACTCAGCCAGACCAGCAAGACGTTTGTGGAAGGCCCCGACGGATCCTCCTCCTCATCCGTATTCTGCAGATCTGGAGGATCCTGTGGGGAGGAGGAGTAGATGGCGTCGGAAGCTGGGGTACAGGGACCGCGACCGGAGGCTGAGGCAGAGGTTATGGAGTAGGCTGTGGAGCCGGAGGAGGCGGCGGCGGCTGCACCGGGGTCTGGGGGCCCGATGAAGGCATCTGGTGCCGCAAACATAGCAGGAGTGACCTCCCTGATGGCGTCCTTGAGGATAACACCCATCCGAGGTGACTTCATGAGGCCGAGAAACCTCTAAGAAAACCTCCTCGCTGACTGAAGTGGTTGCCGAAGGGATAGCGGGGGGCTGCTGAGGCCGCTGCAAACCCTGTCCATACAGACACAAAGGAAAGTTGCCCTGTGCATAAGAGGGGTAGGCTGTAGGCCACGTACCTGGTTGAGGCCAGTCCCACCTTGATACTCATTCTTCGTTGAATTCCTGGAATGGCGTTGGACGAGAGCCTCTATCTAGCGCGGCAGCCATTTTGTCAAGCTGCCTGCCACGTGCCTGCAACATTTTGTTTAACCCGTTGGGAAACAGCCTCCTTCCAGACTCTTGGTTGTGGATCACAATGCCTACCCTGCTCCTCAAGCTTAGGCCCGGAAGTGTGTGGAACCCTCAACCTGGGGGTCGGTAGAACTATATTTAGGTGCCCCCTCGGAAGAATTTCCAGCATTAGGGCGTAGCCCCTCAGCCATGGTGCCGGAACAAGGGCAGAGCCCCTCGGGTGAAGACCTGATAAAAGAACCTTCTTGTCCCTCAACACTGTCACTGGGAGAATCTGAGGATCCCTCGGCCCAAAGGCTGGTAGCTGCAACAGCCTCGTGCAAGGGATGGTATAAGGACCCGACTGGTCCCTCCCGCTCGGGAGAGTTCCTGGAAAGGAGTCTCCCTTGCAGGGTGCGATGCAGAATATCAGCCCCTACCTTGGGCCGGGCTTGATGTTTCACAAAGTTCTTGAGGTCTTCTGGTAGCGACTTCTGGAAGATCTCCCTCCACCTGGCTAGTCTGTTCTTCAGCACTTTCGAGGACAGAACCATGCGCTGAACAAGGCGGCCAACCGTGGTCTGATCCAAGGCAACACAGGCAGAGGGCATGGGGGTCTGAAGTTGGGAATAGCCCTTGCAGGCTGGCCACTTGCTGAACGAGGACTGAGTCCCTAAATAACAAAAAGAAAGAAGAAAAGAAGTATCCGTGTGTAGAATTATATGGCTGAAGCCAAACCCAGGAGTGTTGGTGAATTCGGCCCGTTCCCGTCGACGCAGAAAAGGGAGCTGCAGTGTGGCGCCAGAAGGCAGAGTCATGGCAGCACATGCTCCCTGGGCTGCGCCCCAGCGTACCTCCAAATTTAAAGGGAAGAAGGTTTTTTTCTGGCGAAAAAGGCTCTGTCTCCCGTCCCTTGGAAGGAACGCCCATACAGTATGGAGGAAAGGGGACGGGACGCAAGAGTAAGATGTTAAAAATACTTTTAATAGTGCATCACACATCCAAGGTAAGTAAGGTGGTTTGTAACTGTTCACTCTTGGAGATAGTTACCAACCAACTCTTTTACAATTAAGTAATAATAATTTGGCATTTATATAGTGCTACGAACCCTCAGGTATAAGTAACCTTTAAATACTTATCTTCTTTTCTAGGCAAAAGGCCCGAGCTCTATTTCCCTTATTCTTGGAGCATGAGCGTTCTCAGTGGCAGAAGGGGGGAGGGGTCACTAGGATCTAGTGACCAACAGACTGTTAGAATAGTTTAACAAAAATCAGAGTTCCTCGGGAAGACTGAGAAAACAGGTATTTTACTTCAGAGTAACAGGGTTCAGGGGCTTCACAGAAGACACCCTAGCAGTATTCTAGCAGTGGGACTGGGTGCACAGGAAGAGAGGCCTCCCAATCACATAAAATACCCCAAAGCTACACATAAATCCTAAAGGACTTAAAGTAAGTACATACCCAAGTCACAGTACCGCACATTGAAGATTTTGCAGCAGGACGACTTTGGGATCTTCAGCCAAATACCCAGTCAGTGGATTTCTTGTCATGGTGACTGAAAACAAGACCTCAGAAGGCCCTTTGCAGCAGGGATCAATTGATCAAAGCCTGTGGGCAAGGTTTTCCTCACAGCTGAATTCTGTTCTGCGGATTTGGTGCATTTTCAAGGACCACAGAAGACAGAAAAATCGCGGTTGAATTGTTGTTACAAAGGTCCAGCACTCATAAGAACTTTTCAGACTATTTGTTTCTCTGGAGATACACTAGGGTGCCCGCGAAGTTTCAGCGAAAATCAGAAGACTGTGCACCGCACAAGGACTAGTGGTCCCAGGGTATTGCAGCCCTGCAAGGTCGCAACAACGCGTGGGATGGCTTAAAATGCAAGTCTTGAGTCTAGTAGGTCTCACCAGACTCTGGGTCAGGGTCGTAATTTTCGGAGTCCCCAGGTCAATTGGAAGGAAGGGTTACAGCAGGCTCTGGTTACACAGCAGGCTCTCTGGTCTCTGGAAATCGTTTCAGCGGCTTTTCCTTCATCATCCTATTCGGTTCCAGTGGTTCTCTTGTCTTCAGATTCCAGGTTCACAGTATTTAACTAATTACAGCACAACCTCTGCATTCTCTCTCAATTTTACAAGGGGCAGTGTGGTTGTCCAATCAGGAGAGCCAGCCCCACCCCCACACCCCGCAGTGGGATTTCTCCCCATTCAGGCAAGGAGGAAGACAAGGGGCTGTGGATTTTGGACTCCTCCCTCGCTTCCCACCTTCACAGACTGGAGCCTGTGCGGGGAGTCCAGGGGTCTCCCGGCGAAGATAACAATCACACACAAATTTCCCACCCTGGATGACAGGGCAAGGAACAAGAAAGAACAAGGAACAAGTTACTTACTTGTAACTACTCTCCAGCATGGGTCTTCCATGGATACTCCTGAATATTCCCAGTCAGGCTGGGAATCCTTGGTAAAAGAAAGTTTCACTTTCGTTTACAAACATTTCACTAAGCTGTGGGTCACACTACCCCAACCAATTACTGCCCTCTACCTACCTAAGCCCCTCCTCTGGCAGCCATCTTTAGATCTGGAAGCATTTAAAGTAACAGTATGACGAAGAAGAGCCTCAGACGGGCAGGAAGGAGGGTTCACATGTGAATCCATGCCAGACCCATGCAGGAGAACAACTGTTACAGGTAAGTAACATGTTCCTTCTCCAGCATGGGGTCTGATATGGATTCACATGCTCATGAATAAAGAATACATAGCGGAACATACATACACAACCACGGGCGGTGGCAAGGCTCAACAGAAGCAATTACTCTTCCCTCACCAGGCTCACCTACAAGCAAACAGGTTGCGTAGCACTGCTTGGTCGACTCTGGAATCCTCCCTGGAATTACTGTCGACATAGTAGAATTTCGTGAAGATGTGCCTAGACCTCCACGTAGCAGCACTGCATTTGTCCAGAAGGGGCACACCAGACAGGAACGCCACCATAGCAGCAATGGCTCCGGTATAGTGGGCGACTGCGGTCGTCGACTAACTTTGATGTCGGGGTGCTTCTCTTTGTGATTCCGCACTGGTCCCAGTGTCCGGTCGGCAGCCTTTCGGGTGTCTGACGTCCAGGGAGCTTTGGCAAATATCAGCTGGTGCACGATGGTCCATCGTAGCTCTGGATGAGGTCTTCTAACCGGGTCCTCTCTTGGATCAGTTCTTTAAAAAGGCACACCAGCTTTCACATTAGCGAAGAACAGCAGCAGCAGTAGTAGTTCTTCCAGTGGGCTTCAAAGTTAAGCATCAGTGTCGACTTCAGCTTCTGAACGATTTCTAGCAGTGAGGCCCCCCGATATACTGTTAATTTCCCATTCACTCTGCAGGGTCACACTCGGGCAGCCAATCATTCAGAAGGGCATTCAGGCAGTCAGGCAGCCAATCTGCTCACAGTGCATTCAGACCATTCTTCTCCATCCACACACTCACGACACAGGATATGGATTCGGACAAGCACTCTGCCATTCAGCACTACACACTGCATTCATACCAGTTTCGGGCAGGGTTGTCTCAGTAATGGTATCAAACACCAGATACTAGAAGCTCATAACACAGAATGCGTATTCGTGACCCTCCATTCACACTGGTCCGACCCAACGGGCATACCCACAATAGTCATTGGGAAGGCTCCAGCCAGTCTGGCCTGGGCTTCCCCACAACACCATATGTGTAACTTCCACCCAACAGCCAGTCAGGGCTCCCCGGGACTTCGGGAAAAGTAAAGTAACAGACAATAGAAAGCAAGAGGCCACAGGGGCCATCTTGTTTCCCCATCACAAATCAACGGATTCCAATGGCAGGGCCTGGGTATCCCCAAAATGGAAGATACTCCGAGCACCTGCCAAATTCAGCACAGAGCTGCCACCAGCCCATACCCTGCTCTGTGGGTCACACAGGTGCCCAAAATCATACACTACGAGTACAGGGTTGTACTCCCACCCATGGGTGCCATAAGGGTACCACAAGGGTCTGTTCACGACAACCAAAAAGAGTAGGAGCCGCACCGCCAGGAGTCCCACATTAACTCATGCGCGGAAAAAGAAGACAGAATATGCATGATAAAGCAATAAGGGACAAGGATTCTGAGGCCCGTCCATCTGATGCATTTCCAGCATCACAAGCAGGTTGCGAAGTGCAACTGCAGTCGCCTCACTTTGAGCCTCATATGCGGTACTGCCATGAGACATGCTGCCCTGATGCCCGAGGTGTTGGTACCACCATGCCAAGGTCACTGCTCTGCTAAGAAAATGCCCAGTGGGCCTCTTGATGGCTGCGATCTGGTCCGCTGAGGGGAAAATCCTCTCAGAGCTCGTATTCCATGTAAAGCCCAGGAAGGTTAGACTCTGCCCGGGCGCCAACTGTGACTTCGAGATTGCTTGAAAATCCAGCTTATGCACTGTATCCATGAGGGTACAGGCAGTGTGCTGGACTGCCTCCTGAGACCTTGCCCTGACTAGCCAGTCATCTAGATATGGGTGGACCTGGGCCCCGAGTAGGTCTGCAACCGCGTTCAGTCTTGTAAAGACCCCGAGGGCCAAATTCAGACCAAAGTGTATTGGAAATCAAAACAAATGATCCTGAGCCTCAGAAAGTACTGATGGGGCTGCCAGATCGGGATGTGTAGTTAGGCATCCTTCAGATGCAGGGAGCACATCCAGTCTCCCGCACACAGGGTCTCTGCTATTAATTCTGGGGTAACCATCTTGAACTGAGAGGAAGGGAAAGGGTCAAGGTGGAAAGGTCCTACAACTCTGGCCCAGCCTGGTTTTGCCCAGGTCCCTAGTTGGCCAGTTACCCACTTCCCAGCCCACTTTCCCCTCATCAAAGGCCACCTTTCTCTATGAAGCCAGATTCATTAAAAAATAGTTCAGTTCAGGGTATCGCACATCTCAACCTTTCTCTGGGGACAGGGAACTCATTTTCATGAACTTTCTGGCTCCAATAATGTTTTCGCTAGTGCCTCTCCGTGCAACCGTCCCTCCTTTCATTTATGATCTTGCTCAATCCTCAACAGTTAAGGTTAAAGGACATTTGTACCGTGCACTATCACCGCCGGAGTGGTCCCCTGGTGGCTCTGAAAGAGGGAGTGGTGGGTTAGTGGGTGAAGGCTGGAAAAGTGCAAGATTGCAGTGATGTGCTGTTGGCAGCCTCAGCCCGGTGGTTCCGTCGGCTGGGCCTGGGGTGTATGCGGCCGGTAGTCGTCGTGTGCTGATGTGCGAGTCTATGTGTATTTTTGTTTTGTTGTTGCAGTGTAGTGAAGTTTGTGGGTTTGTTGTGCTGGAGATTTGTGGTTGTGTTTGGTTTGGAGTTTGAGAGGTGTATGCAGAGAAGGAAATTGTTAGTGGTATTGGTTAGTTGGTATCTCTACCCTGGATAGACCAGTTGGGCTCGTGTAATCATACACGACGGGGTGCTTGCGCACCCTGTGCCTCAGAAGGTGCCAGTTTTGCATTCGAGGCCCCTTGAGCATTTAGATGTCCCCTCCGTCCGCTCCCTCAATAACTTAGCATGCTCCTCACCCCCAGCCCACCTG
Organism: Ambystoma mexicanum; assembly: GCF_040938575.1. Taxonomy (NCBI): domain Eukaryota; kingdom Metazoa; phylum Chordata; class Amphibia; order Caudata; family Ambystomatidae; genus Ambystoma; species Ambystoma mexicanum. Next base: position 993,105,425 of record NC_090921.1, read on the forward strand.
TTAGTGCCCATACTTCAGATTGTGTGGCGATTGGTGGTATCTCGTCCGTTACATAACTCTGTGGTACCTAGTTGTAGCTGTATGGGCGGTGGGGGATGGTAAGGATTGGCTGGGGTTGTTGCCTCCGTCTCCCTGGTCTCGCAGGTGGACCCCTGTGTCCAGCGTCAGCCCTACTGGTGCTCAGAGTACTTCTGTCGGTTCTAGGGGCTTGTAAATGTCCTTTCCTGTTGAGTCATTTGTCTTACTGTTGTTTCGGTTTTAGTCTCTGGTGTTGAAGAGCCAGGTTTTTAGTAATTTTCTGAATTTAAGGTGATCTTTGGTGTTCCTTATTACTTTTGGGATGTTCCAGGTTTTCGCGGCTAAGTGGTAGAAGGCGGTGCCTCCGAGTCTTTTCTTGATGTATAAGGTTTTAGTTCGTCGGATTTCGTTGGTTGACCCGAGGCATCTCGTTGGCTTGTAGATTATTTTCTTTTGTAGGAATTCTGCTCCTTGTCCGCAGATTGCCCTGTACGTTATCCACATTGTTATGAAGGTGATAGTGTTCTACTGGGAGCCAGTGTAATGTTTTTAGGGCCGGGGTGATGTGGTCTCTTCTGGATAGTTCGAAGAATAGTCTGGCTGCTGTGTTTTGGATCCGTTGTAGCTTCTTCAGTAGGTATTCCGGTATACCGAGTTAGAGGTTGTTTGCATAGTCGATACTGGACATGAGGCCGACGATAGTGAGTGTTTTGTGTGTGAAGGAGAGGAAAGGTATTTTTCTTGCCGTGTGGAGGAGGAAGAAGCTTTTGACTGTTGCGTTTATTTGCGGTTCTAAGGTTAGGGTGTTGTCCATCAGAACTCCAAGATTTTTTACTACCTTACGGGATGGCGGTTTCCTTCTCTTGGTCTTTGGATATGATCATGATTTCTGTTTTTCCTGGATTGATTTTCAGGTTGTTGGCATTCATCCAGTTGAAGACCTTTTAGACAGTCGGTTAAGTTTGAATGATCGGCTTGGGTGTCTTCGATCTTGTAGATGATTTGAGTGTCTGCGTAGTTGTAGCATTTGATGTGTTTCTTGAAGATTCTGATAACTGGGGTTTGGTAGATGTTGAAGTACAGTGGTGCTAGTGAGGATCCTTGTGGTAACTCCAGTCGTTGACTCGTGGGGTGGATTTGAAGGGTTTGATCCAAACGGTTTCAGTTCTGTCTGCTAGGAATGATTTAGTCCAGCGTAGCGCTGTGTCTGTTATGCCTATGTCTTCTAGTCTTTTGGTTAGGGTGTCATGGCTAACTGTGTCGAAGGCTGCGGAGAGGTCGAGCAGAATAAGGGCTGATGTTGTGTTGGAGTCTGCGTTTGTTTTTAGGTCATCCCAGATGGATAGTAGTTCTGTTTCTGTACCTCTTGTGGGTCTGAAGCCGACTTGAGCTTGGTCTAGCAGGTGGTGTTCAACGTATTCTTGGGTTAGTTTGTATACGTAGGTTTCGAGGAGTTTGGCCGGGTAGGGGATGGAGATTGGTCTGTAGTTGGAGATCATCTACGTCCCCGCTTGTGTTTTTCAGAAGTGGTTTGATGTAAGCCGATTTGAAGATCCTTGGTCCGGTTCCTGTTGCTAGTGATAGATTTAGAAGGTTTCTGAAGTATTCTGCTGGCGTTCCTTGTGTGAGGATTGATTTGTAGTTGTCCGGGGGACAGGGATCCATCGGTGAGCCCGCTTTCTTGCTGTGTTTACCAGCGTTGAGAATGCCTCTGCTGATATTACAGGAAAGTTATTGAGTTTGTGCTGCGGTTCTGAGTTCGGTTCGTTTGGTTGTGTGTCGCTGCTGGTTGGCCTCTGTTGGATGGTTTGTCGGATGTCATTGATTTTTTATTTTTTTTAAGTGGTCTGCAAGGTTGTTGCATACTTTCTCCGAGGGGCTTGGGGTGTTACAACCTGGTGGGTTTCTCATTTCTTTGATGTGGAACATTTCTTTTTGTGTATTGGTGGCATTTGTGATTGTCATCATAATGCCTTCTCTTTGCCTTTTGAATTTCCTTCTTGTATGCGCGAATTTGCTTCTGGAACAGTGTTTTTTGTCTGGGTTGTAATCTTTGCTCCATTCAATTTCCATCTTTTTGTTTTCTTTTTTCATGGTGCTTAGTAGTGGGGTAAACCATTTTGCCATTGCTCTTTTTTGATGGTGTGAATGGTTTTTCTGGGGCCATCTTGTCAATTGTATCTGCAATCCATTTGTGTAATATCTCAGCTTTCCCGTCTAGGACAGCTAGGTCTAGTTCTGTTGTTGAGGGCTTGGTTAACTCCAGTTGTTCAAATAGGCTGCTTTTTTACGTCTTTCCAGTTTCTTTTGGTGGTGGTTGTGAGTCTAGGAGGTTGGGTGCAGACTTGAGTAGGCAGAGTGATTACGAATGGGATGACGAGATGGTCGCTCCACAGTATTTTTATTGGCAGTGCTGTGGTGATGAGTTTTTCCTCGACGAAAATTGCATCCAGGGTGTGTCCTGCCGAGTGAGTTGCCCCTTTTACTAGTTGTCGTAGTTTCATGGTGGCGAGTTGTTCAATCAGTGAGTTTTGGGAGTTGGCATGACGGTCTTCGAACCAGATGTTGTCCCCCAGTATGATTAGGTGTTCGTGGTTGATGGCTATGTTGGTTATGACTTCTATGAAGTTGTCGACGAAGGATGCATCATAAGTTGGGGGTCTGTACACCAGGATGAATGTGATGTTGGTTTTTGGGCTAGCTGTTAGGTGTAAGACCATGGACTCGCAGTTGAGGATGTTGAGTGGTTCGTCTGTTCTTATTTTTAGCTGTTCTTTAAATGCTGTTGCAATGCCTCCTCCTTTATTTGAAGGCATTTAAAGTTTGCTGGAAGGCAGCTTTGGAGTGTGATTTTGTAGTTGTCGTCCAGCCAAGTTTCTGTGATGAAGAGAATGTCAATGCCATTGTCGTCGAGTAGGTCGAAGATCTCTGTAGAGTGTTTTGACATGGATCTTGCATTTATTAGATCGAATAGTTCGAGGTTTAGTCTAGGGTTTTTGTTTTCATCTGGTTCGTCTTCCAGGGGTTGTGGGATCTTCTTGCTTTGGTGATGTAAGGTGTTATTGCTTCAGTTGTGTGCTTGTTGTATCTGGTAGGGTTTGTCCTTCGTGATTTTGTTAGGCTGTTTAATGTAGTTGGTTTTGGCCTTGCGTTGGTTCGATCTGGTGAGCAGGTCTCACCGAGGTATGGAGTTAGGTAGAGGGATTTGTCTCTTCTTTCAGTGTTGGTCCGATTTTTTAACCTGTCTGTGGGGGTGTGTTCTGTTGTTGCGGTTCTTAGTTGTAGTTTCGGAGTGTTTGTTCTTTCTTCTCTTCTTTCCCTCTGGTTGGGTCGTTTGCGCAGAATTGTACGATTCAGAGTTGTTTTAGTCTTATTAGTACTTGGTGTGGATGTTGTCCGCTACCGGTTTTAGTCTTTGTGGGTCGTATTCTCAGCTAATAATGTTTACTATTTGTTTAGTTGTTGTCACGGTTGGGGTATAAGGGTGGAGTTAAGGGTTGTATAGTTATATAGTTGGGTTTTAACAGTGGCTCGCTTTGGTCTCCGTCTCCCTCAGCGTGGTTCACTGTGGTGAGCTAGCCATGTATGTTTAGGGTGGGGCACGCGCTGGCCCTGGAATGACTGAGGGGCGCAGCTAGGGCTTACTTCCTTGATGTAGTCAGGGCATCGAAGCCCTGCTAGGTTTGAGAGACAGGACTATAAACGCAGTCTGAGTATAATACAATGTAATATAGAGACGGAACCCTACTACACGAGAGACCTCTATAGTGGGAAAGAGGCCTATCAGTGCAATCTGCGTGTCATACTATGCAATTCGGAGACCGAACCTCAGCTGAACTTGATAGACCTGTACAGTGGGAGAGAAGCCTATCCATGCAGTTTGGAGAACAGACAATACAATTTGGCACGGCGGCCCTGCTAAGTTTGACACCGGTCTAGTGGGTATTGCTGTTAGTGATGGGACATCTGGGAGGGCATGTGGCGTTTCTTCTAGGTTAGTGATCCTGAAATCTTCTCCTTGGTATTCACAAATAAGGGGGAAGGTATATCCCCAGTGACATACTATTTTGTGAGAAGTCTGGGCGAAGAGATCCTGAAAAAGCCAGATCGTTGAGATTTCCAGATGAGTTTGTCTTGGAGTCAATTGGTCCCACCAACCCAAGGGGAGAAGTCATCCTTTGCAGGGCTTCTCTAGTCGAGGTGAATTCGGAGCTTTGACACTGCAGCAGGGCTTCACTGGGCAAACCAACGGTCCAGGAGTTGCAGCAAGCGTCTCTTCCAAGTTGTTCATCGAATGCCTTCATCTAATGGTCGACTCTGCCTTCCAAGCAAAAGACCATACCTTTTATGCAGGTTTCTCCCATTCATTTGCAGCCTAGCTGTCAATCACACAGCAGGGTGGCTGTCCTAAAAGGACAGCTAGAAGGCCAATCACTTTTGGGTGCATTCCTGTAACCAAGGAGACACTGCACAGGGAGTTTTGGGCACCTGCCTCGCTTCCTGCCCTGCCAGACACGCTGCAGAAAGTCAGCCTTCACCAGTGAATTCTGCCAAAGACAAAACAAAAGGGACCAAACCTGGTTAGGGGTGCAGAGTAAATCTCAAGAAGGTCCTTTCCAACAAGAAATGGCGGAAAAAAAAGACCGGGCCATTTTGACAAACTGGACACCCATGGGTGCTTTACTGCAGCTCCAATTGCAGCCTGCGCTAGAATCACTCAATGGTAGTAAAAAGTAAACCATTGCCACCAGCCATTAATCCTAGGAAGGCTAACAAAAATGTTACATGAGAAACTAGACAAAGGTGATACTAAGTAACCCCCTCCAGCACCAGTAAGATAGTGTGCGCTGGGTCTAGAAATGTACAATGAAAGTGAAGTCGATTTCACCACGTCTCTTGGAAACAGTAGTTATCTAAGAGAATGTATTTGAAGCTTAGCAGAAATCCAATGGATTTCTATGTGCCACTGCACTGAAGGTGTGTGTCACAATCTAAAAGATGCCGCCTATGGAGTTTGTCATACTCCAAAACCAAAAGAAACCGATCAAATCACGAAAACAATACGAGAGAGTGGAAAAAAGGACTCCATCTCTCCAGTGTAGAAATGAAAAGTCCTAAAGTCCAGCAATAGAACTGGGGGTCTCTCTAAGGTTGAAGGGAATTAGCAAATTTCTTAGAATACTCCCCAACAATGACGACCAGATTCTGAGTCCCCTCACCAGAGTGCAGGACGCAAGCAGTGAAGGAAGCACAACCGGTATCCGAGATCCACGGCAGTGCTGTTTGCTAAGCGCTGAAATCGCAATGTGGTGCTGAACCGAAGAGAGCCTGTAGCTGCTGACGACCTCTGAAGTACCGCTGCAGGAGCCCTCCAGCAATCCTCCCCTCCTGTCCCCACGACTGAGGCTCAGGAACAATGGTCTGCACAGCTGTAGCAAGACGGAATCCAGCTGGACCACTTCTTCAAACCAGAGGTACTTTTTTAGGATTGGGGTACTTAATGCATCGCCTTTCAAGCTGTGCTTTTCTGAGGTGGAAATTGCATTGTTTACCTGTTGAGTCCAACTCTTTCTCACCCGCTTAACAGCTTGTGACCCTGCAAGTGATTTTCTACAAACCCTTTAACTTTGTGCAAGACTTTCTGATCCAAGAAGTGCCTCAGCTCCATCGACTCTGTTCCAAATGACTTTGGCTGGCCTGGCTTCCTGAAGACTATTCTAGTCCATCGACTGATATGGTTTGTCCTTCATAGGTGGTAACTTGTTGTAGACGGTTACTGCTGGGAAAGGCGGGTCTAGATTTCATTGGAAGATTTAGTTGTCCTCACAATTAGAGAACCTGTTTAACCTTTTCCTTCCCTAAACCTTTGCTTTCTGCAACCCATTACTGTCCATGGGATTGAAGTCACATCACGGTGTAGGAATTGTGTAAGAAGCATATATAAAGATTATCCAAACAATTGATTGCATTTTGAAAAGATATGAATGGAAATGGATGTTAAATAACTATTTATAAACACAAACCTTGAGTGTAAGTGTTACTTGAATAATTGTATTTACAGATTTAATTTGTACAGCTCTATAGCTCACATTTACCCCTCTTGAGATCAGCCTGGCAGCTCAGTCACACTATTAACTTGTGTAGTACAGACATACCAAAAGGTGGGTTACCCAATACCAAGCAGATAAGTGTTTTGTAGTCCCACACTGTGTGAGACAGCACCAATTCTTACCCTACACTCTGCCCAGACCCGGCCTAAAGCCGGCCTAAAGCCCTGTTGGATAGCAGAGAGAATACTTGCATTCTCAACCAACGACTCAAGTCTCCCTAGAATGGGCAGTCCCAGGATCTTAAAAGCTGAATCTAGCAGGGTTATCCACTATAGGTCCCCGGCTGCTCCCTTCACCCCTTTTTATATATGGGGCAGATCAGCGCCTGAGACCAGGAGGCTGGAATGAGTCTTACGGCACAGACCACATTAAATCCGAGTTAAAAGATGAGCCCCCAAGTCCAGCTGTGCCATTTAGAGATCTACTGGCACACTGTCCGGGAAAGGGCCCTTGTTTTGTGATTGCCAGTGAAACCTCCTGCACTGCAAATATAACACTGGCCATCTGATTTTGAATTAGCAACTCAGAGCCACGGACAGACACACCCGTCCAAAGGCATGGGCGCACAATCACCATCAGATAGGGAACAAGTTACTTACCTTTTCTGTTCTCCAGCATGGGTCTGGCATGGATTCACATGCTCATGAATATTCCCAGTCCGGTTGGGAACACTTGGAAAAAGAAAAAAAACATTTCTGTTTTGTTTCTAAACTGTTTTTCTCCTATAAACCAATAACTGAGCTCTGGGTCATACTGCCCCCACCCAATGACTGCCCTCAACCTAAGCCACTCCTCAGGCAGCCATCTTCAGATTTGGTAGCACGAAAATTAGCAGGATAGAGAAGAGCCGCAGAGGGGCAGGCGGGAGGGTTCGCATGTGAATCCATGCCAGACCCATGCTGGAGAACAACAGATACAGGTAAGAAACGTATTCCTTCTCCAGCATGGGTTTTGGAATGGATTACCATGCCCATGAATAAAGAATACATAGTACACATGCACAACCACGGGAGGTGACAAGGCTCAACAGAACCTCTTATCTACTCATCTTCAAGCACAGGTTGCGCAGCACTGCTTGGCTGACTCTGGATTGCTCCCTGGAATCCCTGTCGACGCAGTAAAATCTCGTGAAGGTGTGCGTCTACGTCCACACACCAGCTCTGCAGCTGTCCAGCAGGGGTGCAGCAGACAGGAACGCCGTAGTAGCAGCAATCACTCTGGTAGAATGGGCTCTCAGATGGCCAGGCAGTGTTCGGTTTGACAACTGGTGACAGTGACTGAAACAGCCGGAGAGCCACCTGGAAAGGGAAGCCTTGGACAGGGCCTTCCCATGGTTCACAGGACCAAAGTTCACAAAAAGCAGAGACGTTTTCCAGAACCTCTTCGTGCAGGCCACAATAAACTTCAGCACACTAGCCACATCCAGCGAGTGCAAAGTCCTTTCAGCCGGCAACAAAGGCGTTTAAAAAAACATAGGTAACAAGGGCTTGTTTAGGTGAAAGTCCAACGGCACCTTAGGCATGAAGGAGGGGTGCATTCGCAGCATCACGCTTGTCTCGTGGAAAGTAAAGTAAGGTGGTTTACAGGATAGGGCCTGGATCTCACCCACTCGTCATGCAGAGGGCAATGAACACGAGAAAAGCTGTCATCAACAGAAATTTGAGTGGGACAGAATGCATAGGTACGAATGGGGCTCCCATAAGCCTAGTAAGAACTACATTGAGCTCCCACGCCGGGGCCGGAGCCTTCACCAGAGGGAACGAGCGGAATAGTCCCCTAACAAATGCCTTGACCAACAGTGCAACCATAAGGAGGGTCATCCTGGGGATTTGGTGCAGCAGGAGATAGCCGACATGAACCTTGGAGGCGTGAGCCAGGCCCCGTTTTAGCCAGCAACAGCAAATATGGAAGTACCTGGAGGGGCCGTGAGGGTCGATCTTCAGTGAACAGCACCAAATTGCAAATCTCTTCCATTTGAGTCCGTAGCATTTCAAAGTAGATGACGCTCTGCCCTTGTCGAGTACCTCCCTGCTGTCTGCCGGAAGATCATAACCCCTGAATTAAAATGCTGCATGAGCCAGCCCTTCAGGTTCAGCGATCCTGGGTCGTGGTGTAGAACTGCGCCTCCTTCCCTGGCGAGAAGATCCGGACCACTGGCAGCTTGACGGAAGGAGACGCTGACATGCGGTGAAGGTCCTGGTACCAGATCTGCCTCGGCCATGCTGGCACAACGAGGATCATCCGGTACCGTCTGAGTTGATTGATTGCTCAAAAAAGCAACAATGGGAATGCATACAGAAACCGGACATCCCAGCGGAATGAGAATGGGTCCCCCATTCTCCCCGGCTGGAGAAACCTGCTAACGCACCTCCAGGACTTGGTGTTTGTCACCATCACAAATAGATCGATTTGGGGATTGCCCCATTTGCCAAACTGGTTGTCCATTTGTTCCTGCCGAAGCTCCCACTCGTGGCAAGAGCATAGCTCCCTGCTGAGAGAGTCGGCAACAGTGTTCATTACTCCTGCAAGGTGGAATGGAATGAGGAACATCCCCCTTGGAATGACAGCCCAGTGCCACAAGTCCTGCACTACCCTGGAGAGCACCAGGGATCTGGTGGCCCCCCTGCTCCAGGATGTAAACCATTGAGGTGTTCTTGTCCGTGAAGACAATCACCACCTTGTCCTTGAGGAACAGCAGAAACCACTTGAGGGCCCAAAACACTGGCTGCAGTTCCAGTACGTTTATGTGTAGTGTCTTCTCTTCCGGCAGCCACAGGCCTCTGTCGTGAAGCCGTCCAGTGTGGGCTCCCCATCCTTCCAGAGATGCATCCATCATGACTGTCTCCTGGTCCGGGGGCTCTAGAAATCCGTGCCCCCGGCGATATTGGAGTGCACGCCCCACCATCTGATAGCTTGTCGGAACTCCTCATGGAGCGCGATCCTGTCCTGGAAACTTCCGGACACCCGAAACCAACAGGGGTCGAGGAACTCCTGTAGAGGCCGAATCCGTAACCTGCAGAGCGGAACCAGGTAAACGCACGACGACATGTCGAGCAGTGACTTGATGGTACTTACCGTGGCAATGTTTGTGCTAACAGCCGCTGCACCTTGTCCTAGATGGCAGATTCCCTTTCCTATGACTGACGCCAGGCATGAAACCGTGTTGAGCTTGGTTCCCAGGAACAGACCGTCCTACGATGGAGTTGAGCAGCACTTTGCATAGTTCACCGAGAACCCCAGATCTGTCGGAAGACAGACAGTCCGCTCCGTGTGTTCGACAGCAGTGTCCTTTGACTTGGCCCAGATGAGCCAGTCGTCCAGGTAGATCCAGACTTCAGCCCGAATGGAAGGGCCTTGTACTTAGAATTCTTCCCCTAAACGACAAAGCGTAAAAACTTGCGGTGTCCTTTGTGTATGTGGAAGTATGTGTCCTCCAGATCCAACGACAGAAAGACACCCTCCTCCAGCTGGCCGAGCCCGTACTGCAGCGCGACCATCCTGAACCACTGGGACTGTATTTGTTGCACCATCGTAGGTCGAGAATGGGCCTCCAACCCCCGGCCTTCCTTCTTGAGAGGAAGTACCTTGAGTATACTCAAGAGTCGCAATGGAACCAGCTCCATCGCCCCTTTCTGTAACATGGCCCAAACCTCCTGCAGCAGCTGAGGAACATGGTTTTCCTGCTGGGCCACCAGTGGCCTTCGCTGACACATCGTTGAAATTCTAAGGTATGTCTGTGGGCGAGAGAGCGTCCAGGACCCATCTGTCGGTGGAGATAGTCTCCCACACGCCGACTAAGTGCGCCAGCCGGCCTCCCACCGGGGTGCACCAGTGGGGGCCCAGACGGCCTGGCCGGTTCAATCGTGCTTGGAGGTAGACGAGCTGACTTGCCATCCCTGACAACGTCTGCCCCGAAGGCCTTGGAGCGTCCCCTGTTGGCTTCCAGGGTTGAGGAACAGGAGGGCTGACGGTAAGAGGACGAGCCCACCACCCTTCGAAGAGAGGATAGACTTCCCTCCTGAGGAACGAAAGGACGGTAGTCGTTGCTGTAGGGTGCCTAGGGAATGTGCCATCTCCGTGTCAGTCTTGATGGCCTGGAGGGATTAATCCACAGCCTTCCCAAACAGGTTGTCCCTGTCAAAGGGCATGTCCAAAACCCTTGTCTGGACCTCCTGTCTAAAGTCGGTAGCCTTGAGCCAGCCACGACGTAGAAGACAAACTCCATTTCCCATCTGGCAGAAACCAGTGTCCAGGGCCACTGATGGCGTGGTCCGACGCCATCTCTCTTTCTTGAAGGATCTCCAAAGCCTCAACCCGCTAGTCACCGTGGAAGAAGTCCAGTAGCAGAGCCAGTTTAAACCAAAGTTCCCTGTCTTATCTGGCCACGATCTCAAGGGCGTCGGCAGCCTTGACAGTCAACCACCGAGCAGATAACCTACCCACCCATAGAACCAAACTTCACCCCTTGTTGTCCGAAGGGGTGGAGGAAGATGCACAAGCCGAGCTCGACTGTTTCTTACTGGCAACTGCTGAGACCACTGAGTCCTGCGACGGTTGAGACCGTAAGCACGTGGGTGCAGAGTATGGCACCCCGTACTACTACTGCAATGGTTCCCTCTTCGCTGGGGCTGTAGAAGGTGGTTCTTCAGCAGAGCCAGCCCTTCATCCCAAACATCGTTCAGGAGTGGTACCGAAAGTATGGTCTCCGCCTCCCGGTATGGATATAAGAAGCCTTGCTTTTCCTCTGGCGTGAACTGGGAAAGCTCTGATGCTCGGGCAATCGTTGCATGGAAAGATCCCACCTCATCTGGCGGAGAGGCTCTGGGTGGAGGGGAAGGGAGGTCCCGCATCCCGCCATCATCTGTGCCAGTTATCGATGTGTCAGACTCAGTCTCCCTTGGGGCGGTGGAGAGGGGGCAATGGGTGGCATGGAGGCATAAGGTGCCTCCTCTTCTTGGCCGGCGGCTCCCCTGTGTCAACAGGTTGGCCAGTGCTGACATTGCAGGAGGTGGAGTCGCCGGCATCATCCTCTGTATCTCAGACACCAGAGGGTGTAGGGCCAAGAGGATGCCCAGTGAAAGGTATCTGGGTTGTAGGAGCATTCAGTTCTAGGACCTAGTTGTCCTGGGGCCCCTCGTCATCACCTCCATCAATGGTAAACCCGTCAGCATCACCGTCGCCCCCGTAGTGGGGTGAGCCTATGGCATTTCCCTGGTCATCGCCCTCCTGGACGGTGTGGATGGAAATGATCTCATCCGCCGAAGAAATCTGTACCTTGGAGGCCTTCAACTGCCATTCTCCCCCGCCCCCTTTCTTCGGGTCCAGAGGGGTAGGTCTCAGGCTGAGGTCCGGCATCCTCTTCATAGGGATTTTTTCAGCAGGCTTGCTCGAAGCCTCCCTCCTGGGAGTAAGACACCCTGGCGGTCATCGGGGTACCCTGTGGGTCCGCTCCAATGGCCTTCGAAAACACCACCACCACCACCTCCTCCTCCTCCTCCTCCTCCTCCTCGAAGGAGGGCGACAGTGATGCATGGTGCACTTGGGCATTCACAGAAAGGCTGGTCCCTTTGTCCGGTTTGGCTTTTTCCTTCCTGGCCGTGTCGGAACCCTGGTCTACCTTGGCTTTCTCTGTCGCAGGTGGGTCCGACACGGCACCCTGCCTGGCCTTCTCCCGCATGACCTTCGCTGCATTCTCTCTCAACTTCCCTGGGGAAGTTGACTTCCTCTTGGCGGACGATCCAGAGTGGTGGCTGGAGATAGATGCCGTTGGAGAGGACCATCGCGCCCTGACAGTTGCGTGACGTGCAGCAGCGGCGACCCCGACAGAAGCGAACTCGCGGTGCTTGGCCTTGTGTTGGGCCCCCACAGGTGGGGTACTCTCCAAGGACTTAGAAGCCCGCTCAAGTTTGCCAGATCGGGGAGAGGCATGCCCCTGGGTGGCAAACGGGGTAGTGGCCTTGCAATGCAGTCATGGTTCCAACTGCAGGAGTTAATGCCTCGAGAAGCCACGTCAAAACTCACAATCCTCCTCCTTATGCGTCGGGTGCAAGCAGTATAGGCACTAGGAATGCTTGTCCATGTACACATTCTGCAAACCGCAAAGCTTGAAGAGGGAAGCGCCATCACTCATATCCAACATGATCCACGAGGTGTAGGCCTGAAGAACCTTAAGGAAGCATCCAAAAATCCAAAAAGAAACTTGACGAAAACAGCCATTGAAGGGTGTTGAAAAAGCCGAAAAATGGATCCGTTAATCGGAAAGATGATTGATGGAGCACAAGGGATCAATTGCCCGAAATAGAGTTTACCACTCAAAGCGAAAAACGCAGCAAAAAGCTTGAAGAGCAAAGCACGAAGACTCCCAAAACTTGAACGTGCAGTACAAATCTGAAGATGGCTACCAGAGAAGGGGCTTAGGTAGAGGGCAGTCAGTGCTGGGGCAGTATGACCCAGAGCTCAGTGATTCCTTTTCCTTCTTGGCACTGTATTTATTCTTCCTATTGCCAACATACTGATTTTGTGTCAGGCACGTGTGGTTTATGGAATGGCATTAAAAACTGCTCCAACTGAAACTACTTGGCAGACGGCACACCCAACAGTGCAAGACCAAGACTGCCCAGCACTTGCTTACTGCAGCCTTTCCAAATCACATTGAAAAGCACAATTAACGGTATAAACGGTATACCGGTGTAAACAATGTGACTGTTATTGTTCAATTAAGTGGTTCACGGCATCTTTAATGGTATACCATTATACTGTTACATCCCTACTCTCAGCAGCTTTTAATTTGGTCAATCACCAAATGCTCTGCCATCACCTGAAAACAGCAGTACATTTCTCTGGCTCAGCCACTACATGGATCAGATCCTTCCTTGCTAATAGAACTATGAGGGTCTTCTCTCCAACTGACTCTGAACCCTCTCCAGTACCTTGTGGGGTCCTGCAAGGATCATGCGTCTCCCCTACGCTTAATGTCTTTACCAAGCCTCTCTTCGACATCCTCGATTATTTGTGTGTCACGTATACCAACTACGCTGACAACACCCAAATACTCATTCCCATCATGGGAGACCATGCAACAGACAAAGCCCTAAATGAAATTATTCAGTAATACAAGCCTGGATGGCACAACACAGACTTTGTTTAAACAACGATAAAACCTAGTTGCTAATCCTTGGTTCTCACGCTAGACATCAAACTTGACCCTGCCTTCAAATCCTTTACCATCGATGGCAATATTATCAAGGTCTCTAATAACGCAAAAACCCTTGGCATCTACCTTGACGCCACCCTATCCTTCACCACACGAACACTGTGGTAGCAGCATCAGCTTACACATGCAAACTAATCACTGCATGCAGGCCATTCCCCACGACACCCAACTGTATCATGCTTGCTAGAACCTTATGTCCAAAATTGATTACTACAACGCCCTCTTACTTAGGGACCAGCCAAAAAAATATCAACAAGTAAAACAAAATAATGCCATCAGGGCAGCCCTTAACATCCCGAAGAAGTCTCATATTTCGGACAACAGACGTAACTTGCACTGGTTGTCGGTCGAGCACAGAATTGCCCTTAAAAGACTTGATTTAATACACAAAATAAGGGCGAATCTCGCCCCAGCTTACCTCACCAACCGACTCTCCTTACATACGTCCGACCACTTAGAGCTGCTCAAGCTCATACAAAGTCCATACCGAGATTCAAACTCCAAAATTTGTGGGGCTCCAGTTTCCCAGTTTTGGCAACCAAGCTATGGAACACGCTTCCTTCCTCCTGCAGATCAGAACCTTCCGTCCAATCATTCAAGAGTAATACTAAACGCTGGCTACAGGAACTGGAATCTGCGATAGCTTAGCCTCCTTATAGGGACCCACCAGGGGGGCCTACTCCCCAGAGTCCAGTCCTGCTGCTATCTTCCCTGATTGTAACTCCTATTAGATACTGTGTGTGACTGATTATACTATGTACCTATGTAATTATTGTATATATGTATTTGCAACTTTATTTTAACTGACTACACCATGGAACATGCGTAATGTAATGTACATTTTTTATTGTATAGGTGTGTGTAACTTGTGCTATACATGTGCCCAGATACCCCCAGGGCCAGGAGCGTTAAATAAAATGAATACAAATGCATCGCCAATGCTCCCCGGTTGGGGAAACCTGCTGGCGAACCTCCAGCACTTGGTGTTCGTCACCGTCACGAACAGATCGGTCTGGGGATTGCCCCACCGTCGGAATAGGAGATCCACTTGATCGTGCCGAAGTTTCCACTCGTGGCACGAGCACAGCTCCCTGCTGAGTGAGTCGGTAGCAGTGTTCTTTACTCCTGCCAGATGAAAAGGTACCAGGAACATCCCCTGGGCGACGGCCCAGTGCCACAGATCCTGCGCCTCCTTGGAAAGGACTGGATCTGGTGCCCCCCCCCTGCTTCCGGATGTAGAACATTGTGGTGGTGTTGTCGGTGAAGACCTGTACCACTTTGCCCTTGAGGGACAGAAGGAAAGACCTGAGGGCCCAGAACACGGCCCGATGCTCCAGGGCGTTGATGTGTAGGGACCTCTCCTCTGGGAGGCAAAGGCCTCTTGCGTTGAGATATTCGGTGTGCACTCCCCATCTCTCCAGAGGCGCTTGTCATTTTCCTGGTGCACTGGGATCTGGAAGTCCATGCCAGCTGCGAGATCCGCTGTTGGGGCACCCGCACGCATCACTTGACGGAAAGTCTTGTTGAGGGAGAGCTCATCTTTCGAAGCTTCCTGCCACTTGCATCCAACGGGTGTCAAGGAACTCCTGCAGCGGCTGCATCCGCACAGACGCACGAGGTAGATGCATGACGACATCATGCCGAGCAGGGACTTGATTGACCTAACACTGGCCACTTCCATGGTCAGCCGTTGTACTTTGCCCAGGATGGCCTTCGTCCTCTCAGACGGTGAAGCCAACTGCCCCACTGTGTTGAGTCTGGCTCCCAGGAACAGGGCATCCTGCGACGGTACCAAGTGGGACTTTGCAAAGTTGATCGATAATCCCAGTTCCGTGAGCAGGCGAACGATCTTCGCTGTGTGGTCGACAGCAAGTTCTCTTGACTTTGCTTGGATGAGCAAATCATCCAGGTAGGGGTATACATGGATCCCCTGCAGCTGCAGCCACCGGTGCCAGGTACTTGGTAAAGACCCTTGGTGCCGACTTCAACCCGAAGTCAGGGCCTTGAACTGGTAGTGCCGCCCTTGGCCCCCGAATTGTAGGAACCTTCGATGTCCTTTGTGTATGGGGATGTGGAAGAAGGCATCCTCCAAGTCCAACGATGACAAAGTCGCCTTCCTCCAGCTGCCCCAGCACGTGCTGAAGGGTAACCATCCAGAACTTCTGGGATTTGATGTACTTGTTGAGGCAGCAAAGGTCTAGGTTGGGCTACCAGCCGCCGGTCTTCATTCGGATGAAGTACTGCGAGTATACTCCGGAGTCCCGGAGCCTCTTTGGGACGAGTTATATCGAACCCTTCTCAGCAATAGTCTAGGATATTTAGCCCTGGGGTCCTCATGAAGTACCTCTCTTGGCATCTTGGGTGTTTGATGTTCAGGAGTGGACATAAATCTATCCAGCTTGTCCATACATGATTGGAATCTCTCAAATGTCCAATGTGGTAACCCAGAACCGTCTGGAGGCGTAAAGGGAAGCTCCTCCACCTGTAGCCGTCTAGATCGGTCCCAAAGCGTCGAGAATAACTCCCTTCCCCTTCTGAGAAACCTTCTCGTAGGCTAGGGCCTTCCTTCGACAGCGGGAGCGGTCCCTGCCTCCCTTCCGGCATTCTCAGCATCTCCCTGGCCTTGTGAGCGGGGTTCGGCGTATCACTCGTCGTCCGTCTCTGGCCATCAGTGGAAACTATACGAGCAAAGCTCTCGACGATCAATTTCTCCGTCGAGGGTTCGTCTGGCGTTGTGTTCGGCGGTGCCGAGTCTTTCGGCGACGGTCGCACTCTTACAAGGCGCGTCGCCTGGCATTTTGGTGGCAGCGCACTTGTCTGCAGTTAGCCCAGTCGCTAGTCGCGTCTGCGGTGGCGGGGAGGGCTTGCGACCCTTACGGTCGGTGGAGGACGCCGGTAGGCCTGGCATCTCCGTTGGCACTAGGGCTTTCTTCGTCTTAGACGAAGAAGTTCGATGGGTTGTGTGCTTATGTTTTCTGTGTTCGTCAGTGTCGCCGGGGTGTTCATCCCCATAAGTAGGGCGTGAGCCGAACTTGTCGGTGCCGGGGATAGATGCTGAGGAGCGGGTACGCTCCCTAGAGAGGTCCACAAACTCCGAAACGGAGGTCGGGTTATCACTGTCCTCGTCACACGCAGCGGCGGGTGAGGAATCGGCTCTGGACATAGCGTAGGCTGCCCACCTCTTGACCCTGCAATCCTTTAAAGTCTTTGGGCGAAGAACTTTACAGGCCGCATAGCCGTCCTCGTTGTGGTTGAGGGGTAAGCAACGGTTACACTGCTTGTGTTTATCCTTCCATGTGAATTTGCCCTTACAGCGCGGGCAAAATCTAAAAGTAGGCCTCTCCATAGCCGAGGATACAATTAAAAGTGATAACGACTCCGAAGGAAAGGGGGGTGAAAGAGAATGGCATTCTTAGAAGAAAAAGAAATGTCCCGCAACCCCTTCTCTCCCTACTGTTTTAGGCCGGCGAGGCCAGGCCACGTGTTCGGCAGCGCTGAAAGATCGCCTCCGTCTAAGTCACCGGCGAAGTTCTTAATCGGCGGTGAAACAGCTTCGCCGTCGAAGGGGGGATCTGATGTAATGTATAATAACGACCAAAGGGTCAAATAAATGTTTCGCAATTTCTCTCGAACGAGCTCCGCGTTAAGGCGACCAATATCTGGGCGGAAAAAAACAATCTGAGGGACCTCGACACGTGCGGGATTGTGGGTACACTGCACGTCACTATAGGGATAGTGTTAAAGACACGCCTTGTCGACGTCCCCTTTTAGACTACGAAAAACAAAATGCAATACTCTGCAGTGACCACTGGATGTCGGACTATGCACAGCATGTGATTCTAAGCAGATTAACAAACATCATAAATAAAAGTATAAAGCTCTACGAGGAATCAACCTATGTAGTCTCTCCTTGCTAGGATGGGAGGTGGGGGATAGAAACAAGGTAAAACAATGGTCTGTACTATGTGGAAATCAGAAATGATTTTGGGCAAAAATGAGGGTTTGACCTTTAGAACAACCCTATTCTTGTCAAAGATGGAAAAGGGTGGCTTGGAGAAAAGTGCCTGCAACTCGCTCATCACCGGGCTGATGGTGCTACCAATAGAATGGTTTTAAAGGTTAACCTTAAATGACATGAGTAAAGATTCAAAGGGTGCACACACAAAGAAATTGTGTGACCAGTGGAATTTTGAAGTATGAGCATGCCTCCGACGAGTGCTTAAAGAGGGACAGCACCGCCAAGAAGCGTTTAATAGTAGAAAATCTGAAGTCCCAGATTGGCTAAAGATGGCAGAAAAGATCAAATATCCGGTGTTTTACACATAAAAGGATCTACATTCTTTTCTTTGCACCAGTTGCAGAATTTGGTCCAACAGCACCGGTACTGTCATGGGTATCAGGCAGTTAGTTGGGGCAAGCTGGGTGGAGGCTTGGCAGGCCTGGCATAGGCACAAAGAACCCATAGCAAATCCCTCCTTTAATTTCTTCCTAGTGTTTGTAGTAACTTCCGCCATTTTCCCAGGCTTTAGATGCAGTACTCTGCCCCATTGCAGGATAATAGCTGGCATAGATAAGAGCAAGAGGAGTGGACCCTTTAGAAGGAAGAGGCTCTATCTTTACAGGCATCTACTGTAGTGCATATTGGAGTATTTAGAACCACCTAGATGGTTAGGAAATCGGAAAGGAATACAATGGATGGCAATGCTATTGAAATCTGACACTATCCAACTAAAGAACAGCCTAAAGAACAGCCTGAACACCCGAGGAGATAGCAACCTGGTGTATATATAGGAAGAATCGACCTGGAGCACAGGATTACTTCTGCCCCTGATGAATGTCCGGTTATTTGAAACACAAAGGACAGAAACTTATATAAAGTTGGGCTGGTTCACACAATGGGAAATGAAATGTGTTGTGCTAATGAAATTTTTGGCATATACTTTTTGATACTGTGAGGTGGCATGATTTTAAGATGTATATGACTTGTGTATATGTTTTTTTAAACAAATGAGTATTACTTGTGCTGACGAGAGATTAATATATTAAAAATTATATTTTTTTGGTAATACTGCCTTTGATTATTGAGAACACATAATGCAGCCCATATTTGTTAAGTGGCTGCTACAAGAAATTGCTGTCTGAGGGTAAATACTGTTTGATGTAGTTTGTTATATGTCCCTTCCTTTTGTTTAAATACATATTTATCCTCACTTAGTAGGAGGGAATATCACCAGAGTGTGGGGGTTACCCCTGTAGAAAAACTATCTCATGTATTACATACGCATGCACTCCAGTCTGCCTACGCACTCATCCGCTCTCCACGCCCATCCGCTCTACATGCTCGTTCGATCTTACACGTTCTTCTGGTCTAAGCGTTCATCCAGTCTATACGTTCGTCCGTTAAGTATAGTCATAAGTTCTACACCCTCCTGCGTTCTATTCGCTACTCTGTATTTATGTACTCGTCAACTCTACACGAACTCATCAATTCTACACGCTCGTACGCTCTACACACATTGGCTTTAGTATGTTCATCTATTCCATCCGATCTCTATACTAATTTGGTATTTCTAGTCATCTGTTCTTCCACTCCTGCACTCTTCCACTTAGTGCATTCATCTGTTCTATGCGCTTCATCCATTCTAACTATTTCATCTATGTCATTCACTACGTTCCCTCCTCATTCATTATGTCCATTTCATCAGTTTAGATCTCCTTACTTTCCCAATGATTTATTCCTATTGTCCACTTCACTGTTCTGAACTACATTACTCGTTTAGTTCAGTTTGTCTTTCTAGTTTATATTCAAGTTCATTAGCTGTCAATTTCTCGCTTCAGGTAGTTTTGTTGGGTCTGTGTTATTGTGATGATGATAGTTTGGAAAACCAGTTGGTTTTAGGGGGAAGAGCCAGGTTTTCAGTAGTTTGCGGAAGGATGTTAAATCCTCAGTTAGGCGGATGTGGGGTGGGAGCGAGTTCCACAGGGTTGGGGCCAAGGCTGAGAATGATGATCCGCCTAACCTGACTGAGTTTGCCTTAGGAATTACTAGGAGGCCGGCTGAGCTTGATCTTAGGGTGCGAGTGGGATGATAAGGTATTAGCTTGTCTTAAATATATTGAGGTCCAGTTTTATGCAGTGCTCGATGGGAGAGGTATAAGGTTTTGAAAGCCACCCTATGGGCTAGGGGAAGCCAGTGCAGTGTCTTAAGGGCTGGGGATACGTGGTCCCTTGGACCGAGTGCAAGTAGCCCTTTGGAGTTTATTCAGTTGGTAGGCATGGATTCCGAGGTATAGAGGGTTTGCGTAGTCCAGTCTTGGTATAACGATTGATTGGACCGCGGAGCGTCTATTGGGAAATGAGAGGTATGGAAAGATGCACCTAAGGGTTTTAAGGTGGTGGTGGTGACAGGACTTTGAGACATTGTTGACTTTGGCGCGAGAGTGTTCGGTCAGAGTCTAGGGTGCATCCAAGATTTTTCACTGTTTTGGAGGGTGTCGGTGAGTTGCCCATGGCGGGTGGCCAGGGAAGTGGGTGCTGAAGAAGATCGGAGTTGCCGCAAACCATGATTTCTGTTTTGGAGGGGTTTAACAAGAGGTGGCTTTGGGTCATCCAGAGTTCTATGTTAAGGAGGCAGGATGCCAGGTCCGGTCGGGAGTTGGGTTTCGTGTTCAGGAATTTTATAATTAGTTGCGTGTCATCGGCGTAGTTGTAGCACAGGATGTTGTGTGAACGAATTATTGGTGGGAGGGTGATCAGGTAGAGATTGAACAGGAGGGCAGATAGACATGCTCCTTGTGGGACTCCCGTGTCGACTGGTCCGGCTTGGGAGGTAAAGCTGGAGAGTGTCGTTATATGGTGTCTGCCTTTGAGGAATGAAGCTATCCATTTAAGAGCGGTTCCACGAATTCCTAGGGAGTGGAGGAGGTCTAGGAGGATTGAGTGATTGATCGTGTCAAAGGCGACCGATAGGTCGAGAAGGATTAGTGCGGCACATCCCGGAGTCTGCGGCCATTTTAAGGTCATGCCAGATCGCGGTTAGGGTGGTTTCCGTGACGTGATCTGAAACCTGATTGGGCGAGGTCTAGTAGATTGTTGGCTTCGACAAAGGGATTTAGTTGAGAGTAGGCGGTTCGGTCAATGAGTTTGGCAAGGAACCTGGTGTTTGAGATGGGGCGGTAGTTTTTAGGCTCGATAGGGTCAAGTGAAGGTTTAATTAGATGTTTGATGTGCACCATTTTGAATGCATCGGGAAAGATACCAGAAGAAAGGGAGGCATTTATGATAGATCTTGCGTGTTCTCCTACGCAGGTGGAAGCAAACATTTCTTTAAGGGTTGTGGCTGGGCAAGGGTCCAGTGGTGATCCAGAAGGTTTGCGGGCAGATAGAAGCTTGAGAAATTGTTCTGGTGATATTGGACTAAAGGATTCGAACGTTGGTTGCGTAGAGGTCGCAGCTGATGGGCTGGCCGGTACGGGCAGAGGATTTCCTGGTGTCTGTCAGAGAGCCAGTTTGGTGGTTAGAGTTTGTCCTTTCAATAGCCGTGGTGTGAAAGTGGAGGGTGAGTGAGTCGCACAGTGATTGTGACTGTCGGGACGGTTGTGTTACAAGCCGGATTGGTGAATTCGGAGATGATTTTGTGGAGTTCTTTGCTTGGGTTTTTGCAGTTTAGGATTCGGGTGTTGTAGTGGGCTTTTTTCCCGGATTTCGGCCTTGTACCGGTACAGGTGTCGGGCCAAGGTGGTCCTGCTCTCGTGGATTTTCCCTTTCTGCCATTTGCGTTCTAGGTATTTGTATTGATGTTTAGTGGTCTTCAACTCAGGAGTGAACCATTTGGGGAAAAGGCCACGGCGGGTTGATGGTTTGCAATGGGGGGGGGGGGGGGGGGGGGGGTGAGCCGCATCAGAGATGCGTTAAGCCATGAATCAAAGGCCTCAGGGGTTAGTTGGTTGTTGAGACAGCAGGCAGGTGGTGGAGACTGGAGGAGTGCCTCGGCTAGGTCCGGGGTGATTATTAGTTTTTTCCAGCATTTGCGTAGATTCAGAGGTTCAGATACGAGTAGGGGAAGGGGGTCGGGTGAGTGGATGGCGAAAGAGAGGATGAAGTGATCAGACCAGATGATAGGGGTGGGGGGGGCTTTAACTGAATCAGGGTGTTGGAGCTAAAGATGGCATCAAGAGTGTGTCCTTTATAGTGAGTCGGGCCGTCTATGTGGGGTTGGAGATTAATTGCATCTAAGCCGTCAACCAGGGCGTGTGCCATAGGGTTGGTGGGGAAGTCGAGCCATATGTTGAAGTCTCCAAGGAGGGAGAGGTGGGGATGGTTTAGTTGGAGGGTGGTGATAGAATCGCAAAGGTTGTTTGCGAATTGTCTATCGTAGCCAGGGGGCCTGTAGATTATTAGGAAGCTGTGTGAGAGCGACGGGGAGAGGGATAGTTTACCGAGGAGAGATTCGCAGGATGGAATGGAGGGTTGGTTGTCGATGATTGAGGCGCGGAGGAGAGATTTGAAGACTAATGCTACCCCCCCTCCTCTGGACGGACGGTTCAGTGGGATGAGGGAGTAGTCAGGGGGAAAGGCTTCATTGGCGATTGGGCCGAAGTCATCTGAGAACCAGGTTTCAGTGATGAAAACTAGGGCTGGTTTGACAGAGGCGAGGAGGTCAAAGATGCAGTGTCTGTTTTTTGCTACAGATCAGGCGTTAAATAGGATACTGTTCACACTGGCAGGCAAGGTTGGTATTGGTGGCGGAGAGAGTGGAGGAAGAGGGGTAGGGTGGTTGATGCTTGATGGGAATAGTGGGCAAGCAGAAAATTTGGCAGGCTTCGGGAGGGGTTGGGTGGCTGCGTGTGGTAGGATGGTCGGGTTTGGGTTGGGGGATTTGGCGGTGGGATGTGGGCGGTTAGGAGTTTCCGTTGCAGTTGATGAGAAATCGAGGGAGATGGGTTTCAGAAAGGGGGCAGCTATGGGGGAAGGAGGAGATTGCGGGAGAGGTGGTGGGTTGAGACAGGGGAGGCGAGGAGCGCTGCGAGATTGAGGGGGGCCAGGGACGCTTCCTCTTTAGTTTCTTTGCTCCGATTGGTGTGTGAGAGAGGGTGGGAGGGTCTGAGGGGGAGAGGGAAGCAGCTTCGGTCCTTGCTAGGGCTAGGCGTGCAGTTTTTAGGGAGGGGAAATGGTGCGTCGGTGGGGGAAGGTGGCAGGGATACGAGGGCAAGGTGGGGGTGGGTGATTGCAGGGTGGGGTGTGCCAGGTATAGTGAGGGGAGCGGGTATGGTTAATGCTGGTGGGTCGGCGTGGGGTTCAGGAGATGAGTGGTCTTAGGGTGAGTGGCTCGCCATCGTGCCCCCCTGGCTTGGTGTTTGGAGAGGGGAATGGAAGGGAGTGCGAAGGAGGGTGGGGTGTATGGGAGGGGGCGATGGGAGGGAAGGCAGATCGGAGAGTGGGGGTGGACCATAGGGGTCGTTTCTGACAGACTCTGGTGGAGTGGGTGCGCTCATGATTGGTGCAAGCTTTTAGGCTGATTTATGGGGGCTTTCTGATTGTAGTTCTAAGATCGGAGGTGGCACGTTTTTAGGCAGACTTCCAGGCTCAACTGCTCAAAGACGATACTAGACTATTTGGTGCTTTCTAGATACAATTGTAGACAGAGATGATATTAGTTTATTAGGTACACTTCTAAGTTCAGCTGTACACAGAAGATATTCGGTCAGTCTCTAGATTTAATTTGCTTAGAGGGGGTATTAGATTAGTCACCGTTATATATTCTACATTTACACAGCTATACTGTTAGTTATACTAATAGGATTGAATAGGGCACGCTAGTGGGTGGACTTCTTTCGGTTCACCTTTATACAGGGACGGTATTAGGCATGAATCTAAATCAACTGTGTATTAGATTAGTCACCGTTTCAGATTCTACATTACACAGCTATACTGTTAGTTATATTAATATTATTTAGGGCACGCTAGTAGGTGCACTTACACTTCTAAATGCAATTGGGTACACTTCTAAATGCAATTGGGTACACTTCTAAATGCAACTTTCTCAGAGAGGCAATTGAGCACAACTTCTAAATACAATTGGGTACACTTCTAAATGCAACTTTTCGCAGAGGGACTATTGGGCACGACTTCGAATGCAATTGGGTACACTTCTAAATACAACTTTCTCAGAGAGGCTATTGGGTATAGATTCTAAATGCAATTGGGTACACTTCTAAATGCAACTTTTCGCAGAGGGACTATTGGGCACCCTTCTAAATGCAGCTTTCAAAGAGAGGCTATTGGGCACCCTTCTAAATGCAACTTTCCTCAGAGAGGCTATTGGGCACCCTTCTAAATGCAACTTTCCTCAGAGAGGTTATTGGGCACACTTCTAAATGCAATTGGGCACACTTCTAAATGCAGCTTTTCTCAGAGATGCAATTGGGCACACTTCTAAATGCAACTTTTCTCAGAGATGCAATTGGGCACACTTCTAAATGCAATTGGGCACACTTCTAAATGCAATTGGGCACACTTCTAAATGCAATTGGGCACACTTCTAAATGCAGCTTTTCTCAGAGGCTATTGGGCACAACTTTAAAATGCAATTGGCACAACTTCTAAATGCAACCTCTCAGAAATGCAATTATGCACACTTCTAAATGCAATTGGGCACACTTCTAAATGCAACTTTTCTCAGAGACTATTGGGCACAACTTTTAAATGCAATTGGGTGCACTTCTAAATGCAATTGGCTACACTTCTAAATGCAGCTTCTCTCAGAGGCTATTGGGCACAACTTTAAAATGCAATTGGCACAACTTCTAAATGCAGCTTTTCTCAGAGAGGCTATTGGGCACAACTTCTAAATGCAACTTTTCTCAGAGAGACTATTGGGCACACCTAAATGCAATTGGGTACACTTCTAAATGCAGCTTTTCTCAGAGGCTATTGAGCACAACTTCTAAATGCAGCTTTTCTCAGAGAGACTATTGGGCGCACCTAAATGCAATTGGGTACACTTCTAAATGCAATTGGGCACAACTTCTATATGCAATTGGGCACAACTTCTATATGCAATTGGGCACAACTTCTATATGCAGCTTTTCACTCAGAGGCTTTCCTTAGTTGAGTGGGGCGGTGATTGCCCTGTCCACACTTACTTATTGTTGGCTTCTTGCTTCTCCTGCGGATACCTGCAGATACGATCTGGAGTTGTCACTGAGGGAGTCGTCCTTTGCCTCAGGTCCTTAGCCGATGGGCGGCCGGGCAGAGGGCTGTCCTGGGAGAGCTGGTAATGGGGGAGAAACTTTTGTCTCGACCAAACGGATCGGGGGTGGGCGGGATGGTAGGCGGTGTAGAGGGAGGGATGAGGGAAGGTCGGTGTCGCCAGGAAGAGGAATAAGGGAATACTAGGGGCACGGGGCTCCGGATGGACCCAGGAAGCGGGGCACGAACGAGGGCTGCAGGGACGGAATCAGGGGCTGCAAGTGGGCATATTGGGTTTAGGGAGTCAGGGCAGCCAAAATACTTTCCAAAATCGGAGCTTTGTTAAAATTCACTCACCAGCAGATCTACGAGCGAAAGGAGGGCCTCGCTAGTTGCTCAGATCTATGCACCCAACACACACGGGACAATAGCCCTATCACTGCTCTACTCCAACCATTAACTACCATTTCATTACCTCTTGGGCCCCCCATATTAAACGCTCTTCTCAAATCTAGGTGTCTCTGCATTCACCGGTGTGCTCGCATTTAAGGTGTTTCGCCCTTTACCGAGCCAGCTCAAATTTCTGCATTTACTGTTAGGCCCACATTTTAGACGTTTCTCCCTCTATCAATGTATCCAAAATCGAGGGGATTCTACATTTACTGTTGTGTAGCCAATTTGACGTGCCTCTCTCTATTTAGGTATCTTAGATCTAGGAGTTTGTTTCTACACTTAACACACCCAACCCCAGCTGTACCACCCATACGTGTGATATCTTCAAATTAAGGATTCATCTTGCCCACAAAATTACACTATCCTAAACTGCACAAATCAAAGCCGAACCAGTATGCTTAACGATACCCATCACACGCTACCCTCAAGCCTCCCCCAATGTAAAGCCCATCCGCCCAATCCTCCACCTAGTCTCAGCCCGCCTCACCCTCCAAGAGCCCAAGGTGCATGCCCCACCTCCACCCATGCTCAACCCTCCCTTTCTCCCCCACTCCAGCCTCCACATACATCTCGCTCCGCACAAACCAGACCAACAATGGAGAGCAAGAGTTTAACATTGAGCCCCTGAGCATCCCACCCCTCCCATCTACCGAGTCAAGTCAATCCTCCACGCTACCTCCTCACCTGTACCAGCACCTCTCCCAAACTTGTTCCCTCCACCACCCCCAACTCTCACCTCCCTTCTCTAGGCACAGCAAGGGCAGCCCTGTGTCAGGGTCCCTCACTATTCACTTCTAAGGAGATCTACCAGGGTGTCAAAGACAAGTAGGCCGTCTAAGGTTTGTGCTGGTAAAAGAGGGTGTGTCTTTATTAAAGTTCTGTTTCTGGATGGTGACAGAATCAGTGATTATTCCTTAATTTCCCTTTCAGGAAGCCTTTGTCTCCCCAGGGCAAGATGGAGGCTCTGTTCAGCAGCATTGATTGGCAAAGGCTGGGAATGAAAGTTTGGTTTCCTTTTCAGAATTCTAAACTGCCTTTCATTCTAGTGTCCTTCAGAGCATGTCACAGCTTTTGAAGCTCCAGCAATCTAGATATAAAAAACAACCATAGAACTTTGTTGATTACATTGATAAGAAATTGAGAAGTACCGGAGTAGAAACATCCAGGAAGAAAAGTAACAGAAAGAAAGCTAAGTGTACTCTCTGATGTTAATTGCTTTACAAGAAGAAAAAGAAACTTAGTTTAAAGTGAACTTTAATTCAAGATAAAGATTTTGCAAAGTGTCCAAGTGAGAAGGAACGGATGTTCGTTGCATGAAATCAATATAACAGTAGTAAGAAAGGAGTCTGAATTTCAAGTTATAGTATTAATGCGCAAGATAAACATTACTAATGGAGGCGATCGGTGCAGTCGACATTGACCATCTAACAGTATGCGGCTAACTGTAAAAGTAGTTTCATTTATCTCGTTACGATTCTTCTCGTTTGAAAGCACAAGGAGGCAAGCTGTTGGGTGCTCGAGAAAAGGACCCTGTGCATATACATGTGCGCCTCGTATTTTGCATCCGGTAGGCTGAGGAAAGACAGTAGATTTCCCGGAAAGAAAGCGCAGATTAGTGTGTGCACCGCATTTTTCATCAGGAAGACTGAGGAAGTGAAGCACGGCTATTCAGCGGTAACATAGAATTCCAAAATACAGACCCACCTGCAGCTGTAAATAGTTGATTTTCTTAATAGATCAGAAAATATTCGATTTCAAGCAGCATGAAAACGCACATGTACAAGAGAAGTACGTGGTAAAAAACTAAATTCAGAGTAACACTGAGGCAAGAACCCAAAGAATCATTCAGCTACACATTTAAAGAGTAAGTTCCAAGTTTGGATCAATGAAAGTAGCAAGCGCTATAGGTAAAGACCAAGGAGCAATGAGTGAAAGACTATTTCTAAAAGAAAGAAAAGCACAACATCAGTTTCCTACATTTCAAAGCAAAGCAAGCATAGGCAGCAGGTATAGAAAGGAAGTTAGGAAAATAATAAACAGAACAGTGGAGAACTGGCAGAAAAAAAGAGTAATATTGTTTTGTGATTAACTTCTAGGTAATGCAACTAAATTCCCATCCACGAGAGATCAGGAGACTAGGGCAATAGAAGAATCCTGTGTTAGTTATTTTATCCACTTCCCCTTTCCCCTTGGGTTTGCCAGCTTGATAGCGGACTCGGATTGTTGGGCTGGCAGGCTTAGGGGTTCCGGTGGGCTATCATCACTCCTGCAGGACCTCGAGCTGAACCAGATAACCTTTTGTTATACTTCCTAAGCAATGTCTTGTTATTAGGGTCCCAACTCTTAATACAGGCCTGTACTACACACGTTGGTAGTGTGGCTGAGCAGCCAGGCCTACATTAGGAGGGAGTAATGTGAGCTGTAGAGCAGAACAAAGACATCATTGAATAACCAATAATGCAGGCAAGTAACTTTTCATATACAGCACACAAACTGAAAACACTCCCCAACACTTAAACATTGCTGTTCTTGAGATAATTAGTAATACGAGTTGCAATGAGGCTTCTGAACTTCCCCCCCTGAAGTGCCTTGACACAGCGCTTTGTTTTTTTTAACAGCCACCTGCATATCAGCCTTGTTTAGGCAACTGATGGGTCCAAAACGTCTCCACAGAAAGATCACACCTGCTTCACTGAAATTGCAACCATTGTTTTACAAGTGACTTAATTCAGATTCTAATACAGTTATTAAGTTAAATGCAACCTATGCAAATGTTAAACTTGAATGTATCCTTCCACAAAGAGCTTCATGTGTCTTTAAAAGCTTATATTCCAATCAGCGACTGTCATAGCACCTACCTGGCCCTCTGCATGTTTCCAAGGCCGGTATATCAGATCAACAGGGAACACGTCCATGCCTAAGCCTCTCTGGATACCATAAACTACAATCTGAAGCCCCTTGCTGTCACGCATTAGAAAACCAGTATGGTCAAGTTCATATGTTACTTCTTTGAAGTTTAGGCTGGGATTCTGAAAAGAGAAAACAATGCAATTAACAGCCTTGTAAAAACAACATTTAAAGCAGTGGGTCTACTATAACAGCAAAATGCTAGGTTGGTGGGTCGTCATTAAGAAAATCCCACACAAACGTACCATGAAATCAGAAACTCAGGAGAGGCACGTTACAATATACAAAACATTAGATGTCCTGGACTCACAATGTCCTGTTACTCATTCATAAACATTTAGCAGTTTGGCATTGGTTATAGCTTCACATTTCGTCATCCAGTGTTTGGTAGAAAGCCCATTTTGTTGTACTTCCTGTTGTAGCTCTCAGGATTAATAAAGTTAAAAAAAAAAACAGAAAAGTCAGCAAACCGTAGAACCATAGCGGGCATGTCCAACATGGCTGTGTAAGGGCAGTTTTCCTGAAGTCCAACTACGGGCTTAGTAAAACCATTCAACTGAGACAGTACAAGACTCCACTCTTAGTATAAGGCTGTACCACCAGAGTATATGGTAGCCTAGAGTGCAGTCAGGCTTATCTTAAGAGGGAGAGAGGTGTGTAGCAAAGTACACAACCTGTAATAGATTCAATGGGAACACAAACATCTAGAAGTATTATTGAAAATAAAGGTTTATTATAAAAGTTATTAGGTCAAGTCTTAGGGAAAGTACTGGTCAGAGTCGAACACATTTATAAAAACACACCACTATTAAGATATACAGTGACAACAATCATAGTAAACCAACTTAAAAATATACTTTTCTGAATAGTGGAACACTCATTCAAGGAACAGTAAAAACCTATAACTATTATTCAGGATAACAGTTCTAATAGGTGAATAGAACCTATATACTTTTTAAAGGAGCTACCAGCAACTTTAAAGTATAACCCTAATGCCGGTTTAGCATCTGTAGAAAACAGAACCAGGTAAAGCAAAACCCAAGATTACACTTTATGGATCACTCAATGTTATTGTAGGTAGGTAAAACCTAAGGCAGACGTATTCTTAGCAGGCTATACAGCAAGTTGGGGGAAGCGAGAGTCAGTTGGGAAACTTGCACACCCATTCTCTGAAAGACATTGTTAAGTGAAGCAAACCGCATTACTTTTGGGAAGAGGCAAACAATTCACATTTTAATGAATTAACCTTACATCTACTTTCTGTTAAAATGGCAAAGCAGTTTCTAAGGAAAGTAAGACTATACATGTACTTTTCAGACTGGCAGACATTTTCAGGATGAGTAAAAGTTACTCACCGTAGTGACTAACTTACTCCTAGTCCATACTGCATGGGTGTCCCTCCTGCAGACAGGCAACAACCTTTCACCATAAAAAAATCCCCTTTAAATTTAGAGGCGCGAGGGGGCGTAGCCCTTTGGGCATGCGCTCCCTGACTGCACCAAACCAGCGCCACTCAGTCCCCTTTGACGCGTCAATAATATTACCATTGCCTAATGACACCAGCATAATTCGGAGGGGGGGGGGGGGGGTGGACATATGGAGGAAAGGGGACTATGAGAAGGTTAGTCACTACGGTGAGCAACTTACAATTACTTACGTCCCTGTCCTCTATACTTTTGCAACTGAATGTAGCTCCAGGGTGGCGAGGTGACCCTCCTCAAGCAAACAAGTTCCTTAATACTGCCTGCCCAAATGCTGCATCTGACCTAGAGCCGGCATTTAAACAGTAGTGCTTGCAAAAGGCGGAGGGAATGTCCCACATGGCCGCCCTGCTGATGACCTGCCACAGGACATGTCTCTGAAATGCGACCACTGAGCCCTTGGCCCTGATAGTGTGTCCATGCATGTTTGCCGGAAGTGGCTTGTGCTGCCCCTCATAGGCCTCCTTAATGGCTGCAACCATACACCTTGCCATGTGGGCCTTGGAAGCCCGATATCCTGGCCTTGACCCACCAAAGGTGATAAACAGAGCGTTAGATTTGCAAAAGCTCTAGGTTTGGTCCGGATAGAACTTTAGCGCTCGCCTAACATCTAAACATTGCAGGACCCTCTGAGCATCGTCCTTGGGGTTTGAAAGGAAAGTAGGAAGTACCATCTCCTCAATTAGGTGGAAGGCCGAAACTTTCTTGGGCAAGAACGCAGGGTGCGTTCTGAGGACCACCTTGTCCTTATGAATGGTAGTCTATGGTTCAGAAGCCACCAGAGCTTGGATCTCGCTGACACGCCATGCAGACGTAAGACCCAACAAAAGGACCGTCATGGTGACTAGCCGGATGTCCGCGGACATTGGCTCAAGGGGTTTATGCGCCAACGCACCCAACACTATGGTGAGGTCCCACACAGGGTGTGGCTTCTGGATGGGCAAGTAGAGCCTAGTAAGGCCGGTCAGATGTCTTAACCACCAGAGTGGCGGACAAGAAAACATCCTACTAGTTTCGGTAGGCTCCGATGGCCGCCATATAGGTGCAGCATGTGTCTATCTGCACTCCAAGGTGTGTGAGGTGTGTCGAGAAGGATAGCACATCGTCCAGTGCACAAGTGAGCGGGTCGGCCTCCATAGATTCAACCCAGTGTCAAAACCTAGTCCACTAGCTCTTGTACTGGCTTCTAGTGCCATTGCTCCTAGCACCCTGAATGATGTAGAGGTTAGCCTGCGAGAGGCGCAGATGCTTCAGTGTGACCTGTTCAGGAACCACGCAGCAGGGGCTAACTTCTGAGGGGCCCTGTGGGAGGTACATCGAAGGCTGGTCCGATAGGCTGAGTAGCTCAGAGAACCATGGCCTCGCCGACTACTACTGAACTATCAGAATGATGCTGAGGTGCCGGGATGCTCTTATCTTGCAGATCACCCTGTGCTCCAGTGGAGTTGGAGGGAAGGCATAGGTGTTCGTGCCGTACCACTATCTGTAGTGCATCGCCCGGAGAGCCCGGACCCTGCCAGGATGTGAACAAGGGGAACTTCCTGTTCAAACAGCTGGCAAAGAGGTCCACCTGAGGATGACCCCATCTGTTGAATATCTCCTCAAGGACCCGATTGCTCAACTGCCATTTTTAATAGTCTGCCCCCAGCCTGCTGAGCTTGTCCGCCTTCAGGTGCGACTCCCCCGGGAGGAGTATCGGTGTCAGGTGAATGTGGTTCACCAGGGCCCATTCCCAGATGTTAACCGCCAGGGTGCATAGAGGGGACCTGGTGCCAGCCTGCTTGTTGAGGTAGTAGATGCAGGCGGTGTGGTCTGTCTGAAAGAGGATCATTTTGCCACTGATGAGCGATAGGAAGGCCTTGAGGGCCAGCCAGATGGCATTCAGCTCTAGCCAATTTATATGGGCACCTTATTCCTGTAGGGACCAAACTGGACGCTGTGGTTGTCCAGGGTAACTCCCCAGCCCAAGAACAAATCTGTGGTGATGGTAACCTGCGGTGCTGGTTGTTGGAATGGCTTGCCTATCCTCAGGTTGCCGCCCATTCTCCACCAGACTAGATCCTGGTGTAGGAAGGGAGGAATGTCGACGAGTTCCGCCGGTCAACCCTGCTCCTGATTCCATGAGGCCTCGAAGTGCAGATGTAATCTCATTTTGAGTCTTGTGTAAGGTACTGCCAGAAGACACGCTGCCATGATACCCAAGAGGTGCTGGTACCACCATGCTGAGGTCACCTCTGCTGCTGAGGAAATTACTCGTGGCCCTCTTGATGGCTGCGGTCTTGTCCTCCGAGGTAAAAACTCTCATAGCCCAGATGAGACCCAGCAACGTTAGGCTCTACGTTGGTTCCAGCTGGAATTCCTTGAGATGGAGGGAGAATCCCAAGTCGTGTAGCGTGTTCATGAGAGCAGAAGAGGTATGGTGGACCGCCTACGGGGTTCTTGCCCTGACGAGCCAGTTCAGGCATTTATAGACATGGTGACTTTGGGCCCTGAGAAAGTACTTTTCAGCTGGTTATACTTTTCCAGACAGAATCCTTTACTTATCGAGTCCTTCTCTATTCTATTGAATGAGTTCACTCATGGGCAGATGAGGGACCCTAGTGGTCTAGGAGGCAGCTGTAGGCAGGGCGAGATACGTTTAGGCCAAAGTGTTTGGAAAAAACGTGTGAATGCGTGATTTGACCAAAAAGTTCGGCTAGATCACACATTCGGTACTTTGGCTGCGAGGGTGTACCCTGCACCATTGCTCACTATATTGTGAGTGGGGGTATCCCCCGCAGCTGTCACGCAGTATAGGGGGGAAAAAAGGGAAGGACCCTTCTGCATGCGCTCACGATCACGAAAGGGAAAGGGAAAAGGGGTCACA
Organism: Ambystoma mexicanum; assembly: GCF_040938575.1. NCBI lineage: Eukaryota > Metazoa > Chordata > Amphibia > Caudata > Ambystomatidae > Ambystoma > Ambystoma mexicanum. Next base: position 993,137,663 of record NC_090921.1, read on the forward strand.
GGGACAGCGTGTCGGAATGAAAGGTAAGTAGGGGGTGAGGAGTGTGGTTGTGGGCAGGGGTTTAGCCAAGTATGAAATGTTCAGGGGAGAAAAGTCTGAAGGTTATTTATAACAAATAACCTTCAGTCATTTCTCCCACAAACAATTTTTACCTCGGTCATTCAACCCCAAATCATGAGATAGGCTTCTGTTGCAGGCAAAAGTCAGAGTTCCTGTGGAAGACTGTTCAAACAAGTATGTAGTTCACTTTAAAGTTAGTTAGGGTCCAGAGACTTGAGAGGACATTCCAGGAATATTCCAGCAAGGGGCTGGATGAACTGGATGAGAGGACTCCTAATCACAAGCTATACAAAGCTTGGAAAGTCTTAAGGTAACTAACCACCCCAGCCAGCACGGTACCTTAGCACGGAAGAATAGTACCACCAAGAAGACTTCAGGATCTGCAGCCAAAAACCCTGTCATTAAATTCCTTTTTCATATAGGCAGAAAACAAAACATTAAGCACTTTTGCAGCAGGGACCATGAGGAAGACTCTAGGCAAGAGGATCTTGGCAGGGTTTACTCAGCAGAGAAGAGTATGCAACAGGGGATACTTCAGGATCTGCAGGCAAAAACCTGGTCACTGAATTCCTTGTCATGAAGGCTGAAGACACGACACTACAAGAGCTGCTAAACAGGGATCAACAGGGAAGGCTCCAGGCAGGAATTTCTTTGCGGCTGGATGCAGCTCTGTATTTTGTCGCCCTTTTCGGAGCCAGAAGACTGAATATCGCTGATCGGATTTTTGTCATTTACAAGGTCTAGCACTCTGGTGACAGGACTTTTCGAATTTGATTCACATCTCTGGAGGTCCAGAAGGATACCCACAAAGTTTGAGCAAGATTCAGAAGACCGTGCACCGCACAACGGCTCGAGGTCCAAGGATATTGCAGCCCTGCAAGATAGAAGCGCGACATGGGATGGCTCAAAATGTAGTTCTATCCGAGTCTGGTGGATCACAACAGGCTTTGGGTCAGGGTTGTCATCTTCAGGACCCCCAGATCGTTGGAAGGGTAACAGCAGGTTCCAGTTACACAGCAGGCTCTCTGGTCGCTGGATATCATCTCAGCGGGCTTTTCATCATCTTTTCCTTTTTGTATTTGGTTCCAGTGTTCGACTACCTCTTCATCTTCCAGGATCTGGCCTTTGTACGGGAACCCCAGCCAATCAAAGAGGCGTGCAACATTCAAACCTGTGGGGGTGGTAGTCCTTTCAGGACAGAACCTCCCAGTTGGAGCTGGATCCCAGCAAGCTGGACTACAAAGGCCTGAAGAGTGTTCCTCCTTTGCTCCCTGCCGTCCAAGACACTGGAGCCTGGGAGGGCATGTCCAAGGTCTCCCGCCTAAGACAAAACCTGCACAAAGGAATTTCCCGCCATAGAAAGTAGGGAAAGGACAAAACTCAAAAATGGTGAAAAAGGACAAGGGCCATTTAAGCCCACTGAAGTGACTGCTGCTGTCCTGACCCAGTTTTCAAATCGACATGGAAGCTCCAAAGAGCGATTTTCTCCCATGGACTGGTGGGCAGAATCAGTCTCAAGACAACCTGCACTTTGAGCCATCCTCATGTCATTCCGCAAAGCCATGAAACCTACGCTCTAAGTCTGGCGCACCCCATAATCCCCTGCATCGTTTGAAAAACTTCAAAATGTATTTATAAATCGACAATGTATCAATATACAATATGTAAATGCATTTCCCAGCAGTACCTACCTTGTAACTAAGTTCCTCACAAGTAACAGCACCTCGATGCCCAGGGGATGTTTGTGTGCTATACAAATGTAAAAATAGTGTGCAGCGACGTTCCTGGGCTGTAAACCGCCAATACCCTGGGACCTGCGACCATCCTGCAGTGCAACGAACTCCAAAGAATGAATCTTCCAGAAACTTTGGTGGACTATGGTAGGACCTCTAGGATTGCACTCTTCAAAGTCCCCTCACCAGAGTGCAGGACCGAGCAAGCAAGGTGAATCGTTCGGACGAGAGACGCTCCTCACTGGTGTCTCTGAACAGGTGCCAAATCCACAGATACACGATGGAGTGCCAAGAATCCTTCCCTCCCGCAGCTGCTGATGTAAAATCCCATCCAGTATATTTTCCTTCGTCACCACATCCGGAGAAGGGGTCATGTGCTGCTGCATCATTAAGGTCCGTAAGCAAGCTCTTCTTTACTTCCGAGCTACTGTGTGGCTGAAGGTAGTACTTACCTAACGTCTTGTCACTCCTGTGTGGCAAGGGTGGTGATGTGTAGTTGGGAGTGCGCCCATACCTTTCGCTCAGGCCTAACCGTAAAAGCAGTAGTTTTTGCAGGCAGCTGCACGACTTAAGGCCTTTCCTGACCTGGGAGGGAAGGAAGCAGGCCATAGTACAATCTGGCCTAGGAACAAGCAAACATCTTGTGGTATAACTATTTTAAGACACTAGCCACGTTTAGAAGACACACAGTAAATTAAAATGTGCACACCAAAATGTATGCTAAAATTGTAAAAGTAACTGCTGCCAGTAGCTCTTCTCAAGGCACAAAGTAAGAAAAATCCTATGTGTAAGATAAGGTGCTGAGGGGGAGCGTACACAAGTTTCCATGACCAATTCATTAACAGAGTGCACCCCTTGGACTTTGTATGGGGAAATCTGGTATGTGTTGTCTCGGCATTGTGCCATTTGCTGTGTAGCGAAGAGGTAAATTTCTAGAAACCCCCAGTTTGAGAAGACCTGTAGCATGCCTGTGTTTAGTTGCCACTCCTGTTCTGAGGGCAACAAGCACTTCTGCTTAGTACGTCTGCCAGAGAATTAAGTTTCTCTGGAACATGCTGTGCTAGGAGACATGGTTTTAGTGCCCCCGCCAAAAGTTCTGGGCTAGTATGGACCGCCCTTGAGAAAGCGTTCCACTTGTTTACGTAGAACACGGCTGTAGTGCTGTCTGATAGAATAAGGACAGTCTTTTGTACTATTTCTTAGAAAGCTTGAGGTGCTTTGAAAACGGCTAGTCTTTCCAGAAAATTAATATACGTTTCTTGCTTTAGGCTTGTGTCCACACTTGTGTGCAAAGTGTACTCCCCCACCCTGTTCGGGAAGCGTCTGTTGGTTTAGTGGCTTTGATATCTGGTGTTAAAGGTTTCCCTTTTAAAAGGTTTTCTTTGTACCACCACTGCAGCGATTGAACTAGACGTTGCGAAACCACCGCTAGATCGTCCAAAAGACTGCTTGCTTGCAACCATTGTGTCTTAAGCCATTCTTGCACTGGATCCATACACAATCGGGCATGTGGCACTGGGTTAATGCAGGGAGCGATCATTTCTAGCAGGCACATTGCCTTTCGCACAGTTACCCAACGACCACTAAGTGTTGGGGAGAATTCTCATTTCTGTGCCAATTCCCTTTTAGCTTAGAGACACCCCCCCAGCACTTTTGCTCGACTTAAGAACTTTTTAATTTTAACCCTGGAGCGAGAGACCTTTTCCCCCCTCTCGTGTGTTTTGACCCGATTTGGATTGTGTGTTTTCACTGTTTCTGGAGTCCGACAAACTCCATTGGCATGATCGTTACACTGTAAAACACAGCACCTTCAGTGCAGTGGCACAAGGAAGTCTTATATTTCCCAAAGGTTTAAATGCCTTCTCTTGGTGAAATGACTGTTTCCAAGAGCAGTGAAGGGAAATTGACTTTACTTACATTTTGTAACTTTCTAGACCAAGCACACATCATCTTACAATAGGGTGCAGGAGCGATTACTTCGTATCAGTTTTTCATGTAACATTTTTTATGTTACTCTTTCTACATTTAACGGCTGGTGGCCCGAGCTACAGTAAGATCCTCCAGACTCCCATGAAGCAGGACCGTCCAATCCAGAGCCCCCTCAAAGTGCTGGACCCTGGCTGCTCAGTCACACTACCAACTTGTGAAGTGCAGAACTATACCAAAAGGGGGGATAGCTAATACCAAGCATATAAGCGTTGTGTAGTCTCACAGTGTGACTGCATCAATTCTTACCCAACATCCCTTGTCTACATAAACATACAATAGATTTACGTATATTTTTGCATGCAAGAACCCTTTCCAATCCTACATGTATCAATTATACATATACATCCGATACATTTATGTTTGAGTCCATCTTAGACCATAACCCTCCCATTTGGTAAGATGTCTAAAGAGAAAAGATGGTCAACAGCCGTTGAAAGACTAAGTAAAACATTTTTTTTTTAAACAGCTATTACCATACAATGGTAAACTCCTAAAATAGCTAATCCAAATTCTGGTCAAAGAAAGTTTTTGCTGGAAAAATCCAGGTGGTCATGGGTGACCCAAACCCTCACTGCTCCCACTATCTGGGTAGTTGACAACATGCATCCAATATGCGAGAAAACGAGATCAACCGATATGGTAGCCATACACCGTAATTATTTGCATTTAATTCCATTTGACAACTGTCGTGAATCAACCTTATTTAAAGTCACGAAGACTTGCGATGGCCCCTACAATCACGTGGAAGATTCCTTGGCGTCTGGTTCAACGCCGAAAATACGGCGGTTCTGTGTGGACTGCAGCATCCAGCATTCCGTGTTAGTACTTGCGTCAGGCGCTACGGTCACGTGATACGCACGGACCATCATTCACGTCTGTATGCGAGTACTACTTATTCTTGCTGCGCACACGGAACGGTGCTCCTTAACGGAGTTCTACCGCCAGTTTTGTAGTGTCCGTTTTCTGCAATCTTGTTTCTTGAACCTGTTTTGACTCCTTGGCCTGTTATTATGGATTGCCCATTTTGAACTGCCCCTGATTTCTGGTATTCGGCTCCTTCGGATTGATTCCTGTTACCCCTGACCCGGGATACGTTACCTGGACTCCCACTGCCTACCGTTCTGTTACGTCGCTACCCCGGAACTCAGCGCTATCGCTCTGAAACCTGGTCAAGTACCTCCCGCTTGGACCCGCTCCTTACTTTATTTTCCTCTTTCATTTCCATTCCTTTACTCCTTTTATCCTTGTTTATTTTTCCCCCACCTCTATACCTCCATACACAGACTCATTTACCTGCACCCTGGGATGCTCTGCTGAACCACGAGGATTATTTCATTTGGACACTACAGTGACTGTTGTGGACGCTCTCCTGTTTTCTGTGGTCACTCCTTTTCACCAATTACCTGGACGCTCTGCAGTACGACAAGAACTGTTGTCAATCCTTTCCTGTTGGGATTACGGGACTTCTCCTGGACCTTTTTTATTTGGTTCTTCATTCCATTTCCTTCGTTGTGGCCAAGTAGGTTTCGGGTCTTGTTCTTCACAGAGCAGGTAAGAGTGGGGAAAAAGGGGGTGGTGTCGGATACGGTTGGTACTTTTGATCAAAGTAGTAAACAGCGGTTGTTGTTTCCTCTAGCTCTGTTGCTGCTGCTCCTGCCTTTTCACTCAAGCCCCTAGTCTGTTAGGTGCTTTCTCATACTCCTACAGACTGTGCTCGTGAGGAAAGTTTGGCTGCAAATTGCTTCAGGCAAAGAGGGGATTGTGACAAAGATTGTCTGGTTTTGACAACAACCGAGTCCCACTAGCTGGACAACTGATGCATGCATCTAATATGCACAAAGGGCTGCATAGGCACCATTCTCCTTGGTCATCCTATCAAAGTCTTACCTATTAGTTATTCGCTGTAATCAATACTGGTGATGTGGCCGCTGGCTAAGGACAAGGAGACCTGCTCCAAGCATACCCCCACAAATTGGGTATCAATATATCGGCCTATAAAAGAGAAATGCCCTTATTAACCTAAATCCTATTAGTTTCCATATACTTATATTTTTTTTAAGTGAAAGATCCAAAACCCTGGCTATCATTACGGAAAAGTAAATAGTATTGTTACTATTGCTGGTTTTTGTCATTGGATTGTTTCAACAGTCTTTGATCTGGTCCATCCAGTGTCCTTCTGCAAAGAGAAAGTAGACTTTGCATACAGGAATAAACCCTTGAGAAGGTACCCATAAGTAGTCAATGTTTGCTTCCTTTGTATAGCTCACCTATTTCAATATGCTTGTTGGTTCACACGATACTGCATCGTCCCAGTATGTAGGATCGCCGGCGACATCTTGCAAAACATTCTAATAACGTCCCGTGCGTGACATTATGCTGCGTACTGACGTCGTCCATTTATCGATATCACTACGTTTACACTAGCGGCCATAATTAAGGCGGACGGGATCTTCCTCATATCGACTTGAGGATGTTCCAGCATGGTTGGTTGTTCCATAATACTAACGTGGCTTAAAGTGTGAAGTACAGTTTTTAATCTATCCGTATTAACTATACACATCAGTCTATTTCACTGGTACATAATTGGCTATCAGGTCTATCTCACTAGTCAAATCCATAGCAGTATACTCCTAGTTATTCCACTGCTCCAACCTTGTATGTATTGTCCGCCTTCATCTGTATGCCTGAGCTAGGCCTTGATATATACTAGCCATCTGGGCAAACCTGGCTCAAAATGAAGGTATTGCGGCTAGTTGGTTCCCACCAGCATACAGAGGAAGTCGTCCTTGGCCGGTGCAGGACTTCAGCAGTACTTCAGTGGTTCTTGAAGGTGCTGTTGGAGTCGGCTAGTCTTGTGCTTCAGATTCCTTGTTCCAAAAAAATCCTTGCCTTATATGCTGGAACCCATTCATTCAGTCCCATGAGGCAGTCAATCACATGGGGGAGTGGCTTTAACTCTTGAGAAATGCAGTTCATACAAGAGTGTAATTCAATAAACTCCAAAAGACTTTATTGCGACACCTACACCCAGCACCCTGTATGCAAATTAAAAGAAGCCTTTATTAAACATAAGAAGTTTACCAGAGTCCATAAAAAGGTAGAAATACAAATCCCATTCAGAGAAGGGGTGGGTGGGGAAGGAGGGGGATAAAAGGTTGCACCCAGTTAGGAGATTAAAATCAAAAAAGCCCAGAGTTTCAATAAACGTGCTGAGGGTCTCCAAGGTTAAAGGGAATTAGCACAGCAATTGAAAATTCTCCCTAACAGCAGTTAGCAAACCTACACAAGATAGTATTATAGAAAGGAAAAAGTTGGTTGATCACAGCAGCAGAGCTCAACATTTTAGACACTTTTCAGAAAAACTCCCTCTACAAAAAAAAGTCAGTGACGGAGCAAATTCAAAGTATTAAGAAGTAGCAGAACAGAGAAAGTTTATAGTCTACATGATAAATTACTCAGTAATATAACAAAATGAGGGGGACCTGCAAAAGGATACCCTAAAGGGACACAAGCTGGCAAGCTTGTATCGGAGGTAGAGTGGACACCCTGGGTACCTTCACGCACTTGAGTCACCCTAGTGCAGGTTCAAGGGAAGTTATACCTTTCAGCCCACAGTACCTTAAGTTTATAGAAATGCCTGTGGTTGGATTCTGCTACGAGCAGCAGCAACTGGCCAGGTCTCCTCATTCCACGGTCTAGTGACGAAAGGAAGTACTCTGAATGGGATGGCTCAGTAGCAGTCCAGAGAGAGGACCCGTGGCATGGATTAACTCAGTCTCCTTGGTCAGCCTAATGTTTTGGCATCTTTTTCTCTCAACACCAACTAAGGATGGTATTCGCCCGGTCGATCTTTGCTTCTGAAGACCTGCATGCTGATGAGGGAACTTCAAGGAGTCGGACCGTGTCTCTGGAGATCCAACTGGAGGTCAAAGTTCTGGACAGATTGGGTCGGATGTCTCCTGGTATTTGCGGGCTGCAGCTCTGGAAAGGCACGGCACCTCGGGAGATGGCTCAATTTGTAGTTGATCTCAAGGCTGGTTTGTCCCGTTAGGACAGTTTTTCCCGAAGGCCTAGGACTTACTAAAACCACACAACTGAGACCGTACAAAACTCCTCTTAGTATAATGCTGTCCCACCTGAGTATTTGGTAGCGTAGGAGCAGCCAGGCTTACCCTAAGAGGAATGTAGGAAGCTACAACACTTGTAGCATACAAATGGTTCAACAGAAACACTTACACCCAGAACTATTAAAAAAAATAAAGGTTTATTATAAATACAAATAGGCCAAGGTAAGTCTTGCTGGGTAGGTACTTTGTCATGAAATCAAACATTATAAAAACACAACACTTAAAGTACACAGACCAAAGCATAAACCTTATTCAGAATAACTAATTCTAGGCAAGTCAGACTGTATACACATTTAGAATATAAAACCTATCCTGTGGGTGGGTGGTATCGGTGTAAAACCACAACTTACTTTTAGATTACTTACAGTAGTTCAAGGGTAGTAGACCCAGTCAGTCACGCAGCAACTCAGTTAAAGAATCACATAGTAAATCAACCCTGTTACCACGATACTTTTCTGAATAGTGAAACAAATTCATGCAACAGTATAAACACAACTACATTCGGGAGAACACTCAGTTATACCAGATGAGACCAAATGTTGCAATAAACTATTACAATTGCTTTTCAGATCAGTGGAACACAGATTAAGGTAAGCAATGATTAACTTATTATAGATGGCACAAGGCAGTTCAAGGTAAGTAACACCCAAGACCGACTTCTTCGAACAAGGCTATACAGCAAGACCCATTTAGGGAACTCCATTTATACATTCATTCCCTTCACAGGCAAGTACAATTATCCATATATGTACTTTTAAGAATGGCAAAACACAAAGGAAAGTACACTTTTGTAACTGCTTATGTCAGTGATGGCTACCAAGCCAACTCTTTCACAAGTAACATTTACAATAAGATTTTGGCATTTTGTGTAGAAAATATGAGTGTCCCTATTCTTGGGGTGTGAGTGTTCAGTGGCAGGAGGGGGTCCCCAGTGGCCAACAGACAAGTCAGGCTAGGCACAGATGTAGGAAACAGAGTTCCTAAAGAAAGTCTTACAAGACAAGTAGTTTAGAGAAGGTTCCAGGGACTCGAGCGAAAACACTGTTAGGAAAGATGTTCATAGTAATGAAATCTTCCTGACCTGTGTCACCAGAACCTAGCAATAATTGTCTATTGTTGCTGGGTTGCCCTAGGGGCTCCCTTTTTCAACTTTCTCTGGCTAACCTTGAGAGAACTACAGTTCCCATGGGTAGAAAGGATCTTTGGATCCCGTTTACAATATATTAAGTGAAAACAGCACATCCCACCTTATGTGGAGTGCTGGGGAGATGCAATATATCCCCCTTCATACTAAAACTAAATTCTGTTACGGGGACAAGCTTCCCTTCATTGGCTGGTGGCAGTGATACCTTTTACTAATTTGGTGTGTTAATGATTACAATTGGGCATCACACACTGGACCAGGACACTTGGTCTTAGCCTGGTATGTGGTGCTCAATAGGAATGCTTTTCCTTTAATTTCAATTAATTCAAATTGAACAACCAGTCTCACACCCCCTTTTACAAATATCCCGGGTCACAATGGACCATGAACCAGGCCGGTTGGTGTAATACAATGGGCCGGTTGGTGTAATACAATATTTATTTTTAGAATTCACAAAAATCACATTTTAATATTGGGCAGCAATCACCATTGCGGTGATGATTACAATGGAAATTGAAGGAATGCATTTGGTTAAGCTTCTAGCAGAACATATCCAAAGCACAATTCAATAGGAGCACTTTTTGAATTCGGATAGATGGCCCCCAAGTTGAGGTTTCCCCCTGCAATGTTCCTTCAACCCACAAATGACCAAAACATAAGATTATAAAGCCTTTGTAATAGCATGAAATGACTCGGAAATTGACAAATAATGTGCGGTTAAATCTTTGCGACAAATCTGACTTCTCACAACGACAGTAGTGCATAAACCTTAGCAATCACAAGGAAGGGGATCAACAAGAAGCATACCATTCATAAACAAGTGGAAAATTAAAACATGCTGCAGCCGAATGACACGTTGGAAAGTTGAAATTTACTCAATTCCTGTTTCAAATGACACACGAATTTGAGGTAAAACGGGTGAAGCACTTGAATTCTCAATGCAGTTTATTGGGCTGGGGATAGATATCACAGGGACAATAAAGAGGTGAAAATAGGTCTCTGGCTGGTGAATTGAGAGAGATTGGAAGGTAGAGTGAGGTTCGTTTTTAGGAAAATATAGCAGTGAAAAAAAAATCTGTTTCAAAATGAAAGAAATTTTTAAACTAGATTTAATGGCTAAGAAAAGAGGAATGCCACCCGTGAATATTAAAGTTACTCTGCAGTTGTAACCCTTCAGGCAATATACCCCTTTTCTTTAGGGAAAATTAAATTTAAGCACAATATCGCTAATTACCATCTATGCAAGACAGAAATGAAGAGAAAGGTTTGCTAACGCTTGGAAATCAAGGAAAAGAGGCACAGAGAATTCTAACAGTTTTAACAAGTTACCAGGGTAGGGCTAGGATTGCTTAGAGAGGAACAAAAACAAATGGGTCAAGATGGGGAAGACTATGTATTATGAGATGTGGGATACTCGAAGTGCACGCTTGGGTTCGGAATTTTGGAACAGTCAACGGGGTTCTGGTCACTGCACCTCTGGGGTCACCAGGTAGCACACTCCTGGCAAAAGACAGCTGGGCAAAGGTCTGGTCACCGAATGGCAAGTGCAGCTGGGCAATTCGGGTCACTGGATGGCACAAGTAATGGACAAGCCGGTCTGGTCTCAGGATGCTAAGGTACCACAGCTGTTCCCCTTTTTAATGGGATTTTCTTCATCTAGGCCTTTGCTGTAGTATTCAGCTATGCTTTGGCCATGTAGTGGAATCTGGAGTCTGGCAGGATGAATGTGGAAGATCAGGAACGCAGGCGCTGGAAATTCAGGAGAGAGTGTGTCTGGAGCTCTGTGTGGGCAGAACTGAGCTATGCCTACCTCCAAGAAGCGGATAGGACAATCAATATTGGTTGGCTACTCAAGGAGTTGTCCCAGTTAATGAGGTTGAATTGTATGAGGTAAAAAGCCATCCCACAGTCCTTTTTGCCAAAAAACGGTCATAACCTAATTTACATATTTGTGGCACTTTAACAAAAAACATGGGCAGATTACATATTGTAGTTAGAGCATAGTAGTCCAATCCTCACTGTTGTGGGACCTTGTTTCGCCCTTCTACCAGTTTTTTGCGCTTTTCAGGGAGAATTACTTAAATTCTATAACTTTATACATGGGTGTGGATCATTAGGCATGTAAGTATTAAAATTTGCAATGGCATCATGGATACTTTCCTTATAATATCCAATTCTCAGCCATTTTTATTCCCCATGTGTCAGTGAAGTCTATGACGTCTTAAATGAAAGCCCATAAAATCACATTTAAAAGTTAATGTTTCAAATTTTTGCAAAGGTAAAAGTCTTACAAGTTTTATTTATAAAATAGTTTTTGACAACACATGTTCAGTACTGTTTCTAATATACGGGCATAGCTTCCAAGCTACCCCCCTCAATCCAGGGTTGTCACAGATATCTGTAGAAAAGTAGGTGTGATTTTTCACTTGGCACATCAGTGTCCTGAAAGTTCCATTGTAAAATGGCTCAGCCAAGACCCAAGTCTGATTAGTATGAAGTTTTGTCGTGGTCAGTCAAAGTTTTCCAACCAAGCAATGATCACTTTCGTGTCCTGGAAGTTTATGGTGGTTCCCTGTTTTGGGAGCTTGCAAAATCCAGCCCAGCAGTTTAACAGTTTTCTTTTTCGTTTATTTTGTCCAGAATCAAAATAAGCCTGATAAACAGCCCATGTATGTTTCCCCAGCAACAATCCACTTTACATTGCTAGGCACAGAGAAGCTTTCATTCAACATTGTACTTTTTAAAAACAGGCATTTTTTCCCCTCTGGTTTATAAAAGCCCATTTTGACACAAGTGCTGCAAGCTGCTAGCATTTTGCTTTCAAATTCAGTTTTTCCATCCGACTTCCCCAATATTATTTTGGAGCCATAGTTTGCCTTGTACAGACTGCTGCCTACAAGAGGTTAAGGTCTCCATAAAACTGACATGTGCACAGCAAGCTAACATTTCTTTTCAAGCGGTGATCTTTACCATTTTGTAGCAGAATGGCTAAGCCTTTTTCCATGCAGCCAAGTAAAGCCTGTTGATATTCTCAGATTTGGCTGGCACAGAGCCTGTCATTCAGGAATAATGTTCTTTTCTGAAGGAGCACAATGTGAATATGGCTGGGCATGAGAGGGTATTTTTGATAAAAGTAGTTTGATGAAACCAAAGCCATTTGCTCCTGTATTGAGATCTCATCGAGGGCTTCCTGGCTGCCTGAATAATGAGGATGTTATCAGCAGAGAGGTTGAGATGTTCTAGAGATCTGAACTCTGGCACCATGCCACCAAGCTGAACGATTTTGGAGAGGGGTGCCACAGCTGCTGATCTCTGGTGAAGCCGGTCGGGAACCAACGGAAACCTGATCGGCGCACACACCGACAGATGCTTAAGCTCTGAAAACCAGAACCTGGCCGGCCACCACAGAGCTATGAGCAGAATAGAACAGTTCACAGTGTTCCTCAGTTTGAAAATTGTCTGACGAATGAGAGGAAGGGGCGGAAAAGCATAGGCCCTCATTGTGCCAGGGAATCTCAAGAGGGGCCCCCAGAGAGGAGGCTCCCAGTCTGTTTCTGAAGGCAAACAGAGGACGTTTCCGGTTGGCCGACATTGCGAAGAGTTCCACTTCTGGAGTGCCCCAACACTGGAAGATTTGTAAGAGCACCTCCACTTTCAACTCCCACTCGTAGCTGACCATTGTTAGCCAGCTGAGGGCATCCACAGTAACATTCAGCTGGCCCAGGATTTGTACAGCTAGCAGTCAGATGCCATGCTACACCGCTCATTCCCAAATCTGAATGGCAAGATCCACAAGAGGCGGGGACTTGGTAACCCATTGCTTGTTGATGTAAAACATGGACACCACATTGTCCGTGCAGACAGGGACCACTTGGTTGACAATGACGGGCCTGAACGCTGTGAGCGCCAGGAAGATCGCCAGAAGCTCCAAGTGACTTATATGAAGGAGCTTGTCTTGGGGCGCCCAGAGATCGGAAACTTGAAGATCCAACGTCGCACCCCAGAAGGGAAGAGTGTTGACAGCCCAAAGGTGAAACAGGAGCTGGAAGATAGACTGAAGGTTGCTCGAGGCTTTCAAAGGACAAGGACTGCGCAGCCAATTGTCCAAATACAGACACACGTGGATAACCTGAAGCCGAAAATGAGCTGTGATAACCGACATCTTTGTAAAGACACGTGGTGCTGAGCTGAGGCCAAAAGGGAGCACTCGGAACTGGAAGTGCTCCTCTCCCACAGAAAACCGTAGGTATCTCCGATGCGGATTCTCCAGTCCGTCTCAGCTATTGACGGTTAATAATTGCCCGTCTGCGAAGCTTCCATATAGTCTCCCCATATTGGGTTTTTCCACCGCTGTATATTTCGCTTTTCCTCATAGTAGAAGCTGCTTCGGTTTCTGCTTTCCACTTCAGAGTTTAGTGTGTGTATGCCGAATCCTTCGTCAAGTAATGTTGATTCAAAGTCTTTTCTTCCGATTGCAGGTTATTATATTTAATGCAGTGGAAGCCCAATCAGGTAAGTAAGTTCCTATGAGTCGGCACAATTTCAATTTTTGCTTTGTCACAGAAATCTACCCATACGTCATTTAAGTCCTTCAGGTGCTCTGGGGAGAACTCTGGAAGTGCTCGATCCACCTGGCTAGTCTGTTCTTCAGAGACCTTGAGGGTAGCGCGTTGCACGCGGTACAAGCTTGTCACCCATGTTCTGGGCCAAGGCAACATCGGCAGAGGGCGTGGGGGTCTGAAGTTGGGAAGAGTGTTGCAGGATGCACACCTGCTGAACCCTGTAGAAGTCGACATGCGCCAGAAAGGAGCCCTACACCTGAGGACCAAGTACCTGAAAGATAAAAAGACAAAAAGGCCGAAGCCAAACCCAGGTGCGCTGGTGAATTAGGGCTGTTCCCGTTGACGCGGAAAATGGGACAGAGGTGTGGGGGCGGAGTCAGGGCAGCGCATGCTCCCAGGGCCGCAAACCTGCACGCCTCTAAATTTAAAGTAGCAAAAGGTTTTTTCTGGTGAAAAAGGTCTCATCTGCCGTCCCTGGTAAGGGAAGCCCATGCAGTATGGAGGAAAGGGGACGGGAGGCAAGAGTATGAGACTTTCTGCGACCTTGCCTTAAGCAGACAAGCACTCATGCGTTGAATTAGTGCTTTGATTTTTGGTGTTTTCTTGAGGGGACGCCGAAATGTCTTTCGCAGCCTGTTTTTTGATCATGCGAAAGGAGGGCCTTTTTATGTGCGGTATCCGAAGAGTTTGTTTCGTTTTAGGGAGCTATCGGGAGGTGAAAGCGTGCGTGATGGCCCAGAGGACAGTGAAGAACCTGAGGCTTTATCCCGGAACACCAGATGGGCCTCGACGCTCAACGGTACCGTCTAGAGTGAGCCGGTTATGTTCATGGTGTGCTTGTGTGTATTTGCCACTGGTGTCTTCTGCATCACAGAACCGCGGCTTGCTTCATGGATACTGAGGCCTGCACTTGGGGTTCCGATAAACCACCCTCGGCGTCACCCATGACCCTGATACTGCCCTCGCTGGAATCCTCCGTCATAACGATTTAGGCCTCTGCCTGCATGGCGTGAGCGGCCAGATTTCGGTCCGCTGATCCTTTAGGTTGAGTTTATAGGATTTACCATCCTTTTCGGCGTGATCACTCGGAAGAGTTGTTGCACAGTTGGTATCCTTCCACGGGAATATTCAGTGGCAGGAGGGGCAAAATTTAAACAGGGTTTTGTACATTACATTTTGAAAGGGCAGATTGGCAAGAAAAGGGGATGATGGAATAAGCATTGTCTAACAAGGTTAGTATGGAACAAGTTACTTTTAACTGTTCTCCAGCATGGGTCTGGCATGGATTCACATGCTCACGAATATTCCCAGTCCGGTTGGGAACACTTGGAAAAAGAAAAAAACATTTCAGTTTTGTTTCTAAACTGTCTTTCTCCTATAAACCAATAACTGAGCTCTGGGTCATACTGCCCCCACCCAATGACTGCCCTCAACCTAAGCCACTCCTCAGGCAGCCATCTTCAGATTTGGTAGCACGTAAAGTGGAAGGACCACCAGGAAGAGCCGCAGAGGGGCAGGAGTGAGGGGTTGCATGTGAATCCATGCCAGAGCCATGCAGGACAACAAGTTACAGTTAAGTAACTTGTTCATTCTCCAGCATGGGGTCTGGCACAGATTCACATGCTCATGAATAAAGAATACAGAGCATTACATAAATACACAACCACGGGAGGTGGCTAGGCTCAACAGAAGCAATTACTCTTCCCTCTTCACCAGGCTCACCTTCAAGCAAACAGGTTGCACAGCACTGCTTGGCTGACTCTGGACTCCTCCCCTGGAATCCCCGTCGACACAGTAGAATCTCGTGAAGGGGTATCAACTTCCACGTAGCAGCCCGGCAAAAAACCATCAGGGGCACACCAGACAAAAGCAGTCGACGCAGCAATCTCTCAGGTAGAATGGGCTCTGGGACGGCCAGGCATCGGTCGGTTTGCCAACTGGTGACAACAAATGGAGCAGCCGGAGAGCCACCTGAAAATGGAAGCCTTGGACAGGATCATCCAATGGCTCACAGGACCAAAAGCGGAGCAGTCATCAAGAAACACTTTGTGCGGGCCACATAAAACTTCAGTGCTCTGGCCACATCCAGCAAGTGCAAAGTCTTTCCAGTTAGCGACGAAGGCGTCAAAAAAAAAAAACAGGTAACCCAAGGGTTCGAGAGGAAATTCCCACAGAATCTTTGGCATAAAGGAGGGGTGCGTCCGCAGCACCACCCTTATCTCGTGGAAAGTCAAGTAAAGCCGCTTGCAGGACAGGCGCTGGATCTCACCTACTTGTCTTGCAGAGGTTATTGCCACGAGGAAAGTTGTATCCCACGACAAACTTAAGCAGCGCTGAATGCATAGGTTCGAATGGGCCCACCCACCCCCGCATGAGCCTACTTCGCACCACGTTGAGCTCCCACACCGGTGACTTCACCCGCAAGAACGCGCGGAACGGTCCTTTGATGAACTCTGACTAGACTGCGACCACGGTGAAGACTGTACCTGAGACTTGGTATAGCAGGAGACAGCAGCCAGATGTGCATTGGAGGCATGCGCCAGCCCAGATTTAGCCAATGGCAATACATATGCCAGTACATGAGGGCCGTGACCCTCAGGATTGATCTACTGCGACCAGCACCAAGTCACAAAATACTTTGCGTCAGTAGCACTTCCAAGTCGACAACGCCCTGGCCTTGGCGAGTACCTCCCTGCAGTCTGCCAGAAGCTTGCAATCACCGAACTCTAATGCTGCAGGAGCCAGGCCTTCAGGTTCTTCGACGCCCTGATCGTGGTGCAGATTTGCGCCTCCTTCCTGGTGAGGAGATATGCGACCGATGGCTGCTTGACTGGAGGGGATGCAGAGAGGGTCGGGGAACCAGATATGCCTCAGCCATGCTGGTGCGGCGAGGATCATCCTGCACTGGTACCGTCTGAGTTGACTGATGACTCGAAGTAGTAGTGGCAACAGAGGGAACTTCTAGAAACATGCCTTCCCAAGGGAAGGATCATGCGCCCCCCATGCTCCCCGGCTGGGGAAACCTGCTGGAAAACCTCTGGCACTTTGTGTTCGTCAGCAAAAGATCAATCGGGGACTGCCCCCATTTGAGGAAAAGTTTGTCCACTTGATCCTGCCGAAGCCCCCACTCGTGGCAAGAGCGCAGCTCCCTGCTGAGAGAGTTAGCGACCATTCTTTACACCTGCCATGTGAAACAGAATGAGGAACATCCCCTGGGTGATGGCCCAGTGCCACAAATCCTGCATCTCTTTGGCGAGCACTGGGGATCTGGTGCCCCCCCCCCGCTTCCGGATGTAAAACATTGTGGTGGAATTGTCCCTGAAGACCTTAACAACTTTGCCATTGAGGCACGGCAGAACGACCCGACTGCCCAAAACCAGCACGTAGTTACAGTACGTTGATGTGTAGTCTTCTCTTCCAGCAGCCACAGGACTCTGGCGTGCGCTCCCCATCGTTCCAGGAAGTGTCCATTGTGACCGTCTCCTGGTACGGGGAGGCTCTGCAAGTCAGTGCCTCCGGCGATGTTTGAGCACACGACCCAACACCTTAACGCATGACGGAACTCCTAATCAAGCGCAATTCTGTCGTGAAGCATCCAGACACCTGGACCCATCGGGCGTCGAGGAATACATGGAGTGGACGTAGCCGCAATCTGCAGAGCCGAATCAGGTATATGCATGAAGACATCATGCCGAGCAGCGACTTAATGGTGCTCACTGTGGCCATCTTCAGTGATAACTGCCGTAGAACCTTGCCCAAGATAGCCGCTATCCTCAGACGGTGACGCCACGCAAGACATTGTTGAGCCTGGATCCCAGGAACAGCGCTTCCTGCGATCGAGTCAAGAAGGACTTTACATAACTCAATGAGAACCCCAGATCAGTCAGCAGTCGGACAGTCTTTGCAGTGTGATCGACGGCGTTGTCCCTTGACTTGGCCCAGATGAGCCAGTCCAGGTAAGGATACATGTGAATTCGCTGTAGTTGTAGATGGGCCGCCACCGGAGCCAGGCACTTGAAGACTCTGGGCGCTGACTTTAGTCCGAAGGAGAGAGCCTTGAACTGGTAATGCTTCCCTTGTTGACGAAGCGCAGGAACTTGCGATGCTTTCCAGCTGGCCGAGCACGTGCTGCAGCAGGACAATCCTTAACTTCTGGGACTTAATGTACTTGTAGAGTCGTCATAGATCAAGAAGGGGCTTCCAGCCCCCAGTCTTTCTTACGAGAAAGTATCTTGAGTAAACTCTGGAGTCGCTTCGGAACCAGCTCCATCACCCCTTTTCTTAACATGTCCCGAATCTCCAGCAGCAGCTGAGATGTGTGTTCCTTTCTGGCGACCAGTGGTATTGACAGACACTTCAGTTAAAACTCCAAAGTGTGTCTGTCAGCGAGAGCATCCAGCACCTATTGGTTGGTGGAGATGGTCTCCCACACACTGACGGTGCAATAGGGCCCCCCCCCCCCGACATCTCAGCCAGTTCAGTCCTGCAGGAGGCCGGGGCCTAGATGACGGCCGCCACCTCTGAAGGCCTTGGAGCGACCCCTGTTGGCTTCCTGGGTCATGGAAAAGGAGAGTTAGTGGTAAGCGGAAGAGCCCCTGCCAAAACCCTTAGAGGACCTGCTAGACTTTCCTCCTGAGGAACGAAATAACGGCCGTTGTTGCCGAGTGCCCAAGGCACAGGTCGTCAACGTGTTGGTCTTGATGTCCTGGCGGGATTAAACGATGACCTTCCCGAAAAGGTTGTCCCCATCGAAATTCATGTACATGACCCTCATCTGGACCTCTTGTCTAAAGTTGGTGGACTTGAGCCAGCCATGACAGCGGAGGCAAACCCTGTTTCCCATTTGGCGGAACCCTGTGTCCACAATGTCCAGGGTCTCCGTGATGGTGTGGTCCGACGCCACCTCAACCTCCTGGAGGATCTCCAAACCCTCGACCTGCTTGTCCTCTTGGAGGAAATCCAGGAGCGGAGCCATCTTGTACCAAGGATCCTGGTCATATCTGGCCATGTTCGCTTATGCGTTGGCAGCAACTGCCAAGGTGGCCAAGTAGATGTCCATTCTACCCATGGAATCCAATTTCTTCCCCTCGTTGTCCGGAGGTGCAGATAAAACTAACTCAACGCCTTCTTGGCCGCCGCTGAGACCACAGAATCTGGAGATAGTTGAGACTGCAGACACTTGGGCGCTGACTCTGGCACCTGGTACTTCCTTTCAAGTCGATCTCTTCGCTGAGGCGGGGGTTCCTCAGAGGTGCCAGATCCCTTCATCCCAGACATCATCCAGGAGCGGTATAACAGGATGGTCTTCCTCTTCTCCTCCCGACACTGATACAGGAAGCTCTACTCTTCAAGGGTGTGCTGGAAAAGCTCTGGTGGTGATGCAGTATCTCCCATCCCTGCGGCGTCTGTCAGTTGATGTGTCCGTGTCCGTCCCCCTAAGGGGGTAGGGGGAGGCAGTGATTGTTGGAATTGAAGTGTGGGGTGGATCCACTTCGCTGGTGGTTACCCCAGTGTCAATGGGGTCCCTGCTGGAGGCACCGTCCGCATCCTTCTCTGAATCTCCTACACCAGCGTGTGGAGTGTCCAGAGGATATCCTGCAAAAGGGCTCCAAGGGGCACCTGGGGATCAAGAACGGTGAGCCGAGCGCCCACGTCATCCCAGTCAACATGGTCTTCTCCAGCGGGCATCACCGACGGTCCCATCGTCGTCCCCACCCTGAATGGTGTGGACGGAAAGTACCTACTAGTCGAACTAAGAAATGTCTGTGCCCTGAGTGCTTCCCCCACCCAACCCCCTTTTTCGGGTCCTGAGGGGTTGGTCTCAGGCTAAGTTCAGGCATCCTCTTCTCCGGAGTCTTCTCCGACTTGGACGAAGCCTCGAGCCTGTGAGAAGTGTCACTCTGGCCACCACCGGGGCACCCTGGACAGAGGCAGCCCCCTTCACCTTCGAAAGGGCAGCAGCAACCATCTCAATGGACGAGGACATCTTGCCCTGGATCACCTGGGCCTTCACGGGCAGATGGGACACCTTGTCCTGCTCCCGCCTTCTCCGGCTTCTCCCGTAACTTCCGTGGGGTAGCCAACTTACTCTTGAACGAAGAGCTGGAGACGTGGCTAGAGATTGAGGCACACAGACGATAAATGCGCCTTGACGTCGAAAGGCCCAATTGCATGCCGACCCAGACTTAAGCAGACTCAGTGCTTGGCCTAGTCTTGGGCCCCCATGGATGGCGCGCCCTCAAAGGTCTTCGAAGCCTGCTCAGGTTGGCTGGATCCGGAAGAGGCAGGCCCCTTAAGTCCCTGGTCTTGAGCAACGTCGCCAAGCGGACAGGTCGATCCTTCATTGTGCGCTTGGAGATGCCACAGCAGATCTCACAAGCTTCTTCCTTATGCGTCAGGTGTAGACAGTACAGGCACTGAATGCTTGTCATCCGTAAAAACATTCCGCAAACTGGAACTGGTGCACAGCTTGAAGAGGGAAGCTCTGTCCTCAGACATGTTCCGATGCCGTGTAGGCCTGACGAATTTCTGGAAGCTTCCAAGAAGAACGATTTCCACCCTCGAGGGCAGATGAAAAATGCCAAAAAATGGTTCCCCTGTTAATTAGAAGGATAAGCGATGGAGCACACAGGCCCAATTGAACCGGAAAACTGTTTTAATACCATAAAAATGTGAAAAAAGCAGAAAGCTCTCAGAGCCAAATGCGAGGCCTCCCAAAATTAGAACGTGCAGTAAAAACCTGAAGATGGCTGCCTGAGGAGGGGATTAGGTAGCGGGTAGTCATTGGCTGGGGCAGTATGACCCAGAGATCAATGATTGGTTTATAGGAGAGAGAGTTTAGAAACAAAACTGAAAGTTTTTACAGAGGATTCCCAGCCTGACCGGGAATATTCATGAGCATGTGAATCCATGGCAGACCCCATGCTGGAGAATAAGAACCTCAGTCCCTAGTGTAATGGGCCGAAACCGAAGAATCCAGTGAAGGCCGTGTCTGGTCGTCAGTCAGTCAACGACATTCGTAGGGAGCCGTCGAGCATTCAGGTGGTCGTGCGCCAAGGCAATCACCAAAGAACATGTCTACAAGTACAACTTAAGCTAATCAAAGGCATCTGTATGGAAGAGAACTCAACATTTGCGACAGACTTAGATGGCGGAAAAAAACAATCTGATGGACCACGACGCATGAAGGACCATAGGTACAGTCCACGTCACACTAGGGATAGTACTACTAAACACGACCTGTCAACTAGTTTCTAAAACAAATCTTATAAAAAGTGATTTCCTCTAGATGTCCGTCTATGCAGAACATGTGATCTAAGCACGTCATGGCCACAGGCCCCAGAACACAAAAACCACACCATCTAGTGATGGGGCAATGGGTCAATTGACTCACTTGTGTCCCTTTGGGACCCATAAACACAGGCGCCAAGCTAATAAATAGATGTGAACAGGAACACTATTTCAGTGCAGGAGTACTTTTATTTTACAAGAACTTTCCAAGAGCGTAAAGCCTTTATTACAGAGAAGAACAAGTTACTTCTTACCTGGTAACGTTCTTTCGATGGGATGTTCCTCCGACGTATTCCTTATCTATGATATTTGTATCTCCAGCTTGCTGGCCTCGGAAAAAAATGTCAGTCGAGTAGGTGTTCCGACAGCCACTGTATCGACGCCGACATCATGCCTATAAATGGCCACGCGCAACGTCCGTTGCTCAGTTCCATTTTGTAGAGTAAGGTAGTTATTGGATGAATGGTTACTGCCCTTGAAGGAGCGCAAGCTGCAACCACAAGGGAAATGTTACTGCTGGGATGGATGGGAGAGGCGATAAGGAATCTGTCGGAGGAACATCCCATCGAAAGAACGGCTCCAGGTAAGAAGTAACTTTTTCTTCGAAGGGATTGTGTCCTCCAACGTATTTCTTATCTATGATAGACTCCCATAGCAGTGGTATGGGATTGGAGGCGGGAGTAAGACATACCATATTACTCTTTAGAATAAACAGAGTGTAACACAGCTTTGCCAAATCTAGTCTCTTGACTAGAGGAGGAATCCAGGCTATAAAATTTGGTAAAGGTATGTGCGGACGACCATGTGGCAGCCGCACATATGTCTCTAATTGGTACCCCTCTTTGAAGAGCTGAGGAGGCTGCGATACTCCTGGTCGAATGAGCCCTTAGGTTTTGAGGGGGTTCATTCCCTGCGAGTTTGTAGCATTCCAGAATGGCTAAAATAATCCATCTGGAGATGGATTGTTTGGTTATTGGTAATCCCAACTTATGTCCTGCGTAACCTACAAAGAGTTGGTCTGCTGGTCTATGTTTAGCAAGTCTACTGATATAAAAATTCAAGGCTCGCTTAGGGTCCAGCCTGTGTAGTCTCTCTTCCTCTTTCGGTGGATGGGGAGGAGGATAGAATGAAGGTAAAGTAATCTGAGTAATGTGAAATTCAGAAACTACCTTTGGGAGGAAGTTAGGCTTCACCTGTAGAACGACTTTGTCCTTGTGAAAAATTGTATGAGGAGGTTTACAAGATAGGGCTTGTATCTCGCTAACCCTTCTAGCAGATGTTAATGCTACCAATAAAACAGTTTTGAGGGTGAGAAACTTCAAAGAACAAGAGTGGAGTGGTTCAAATGGAGCACCCTTTAGGAAGTTTAAAACTAGATTTAAGTCCAATAAAGGAACTTGGAATGGTCTTGGAGGGTAAACATTAGTTAGACCTTTCAGGTATTGTATTACCAATGGCATTTTGAAATACGATGGCTCCTCTTCAGTGCGCTTAAAGATCGATAGCGCTGCGAGATAGCCCTTAATAGTGCCAACTTGAAGGCCTGAATTTGCCAATTAAAGTAAGAAGGATAACACCGCAGGTGTACCACATGAAAAGGGTTTGATATTCTTTTCTCTGCACCAGCTGCAAAATCTATTCCAACGGCAGCGGTATAGAGTTTTAGTTGCTGGCCTTCTGGACGAAAGCAACACCTCCATGACGTCATCTGGAAGGTCCCAATCCTTGTACCTCAACCTTTCAGATACCAAGCGTGAAGGTCGAGGGTCTTGATGGCTGGATGGAGAACCCGACCTCCCTTCTGCGAGAGCAGATTCTCTCTGCACGGTAGACAAATTGGAGGATGGATGGACATGTCCAGAAGGTCCGGGTACCACGTTCTCCTGGCCCAATACGGGGGAATTAGGATCTTGGTCTTACGAAACCTTCTCAACCTCCTGATCATTTGAGGAATGACAGGGACTGGAGGAAACGCGTACAGAAGTGGGAACTCCCAGTCCACTACGAACGCGTCTCCTAGAGCTCTTCTCGGGGGAAATTCCCTTGAGCAAAATCTGTCGCACTTCCTGTTGATACTGGTGGCGAACAGATCCACTTGAGGGGTTCCCCAAAGGGCGAAGATCTCTTGAAGGACTTCCTGAGCCATCTCCCACTCGTGGGAGACTGTTCTGCCTGCTCAGAGCCTCCGCTGTCAAGTTCTTCTCTCCGGCTAGGTGAACTGCCGATAGAGAGATTCCTTCCTGAATTGCCCAAAACCAGAGCTGCATCGCCTCTCTGCACAGTGGCAGTGACCCTACGCCTCTTTTGTTGAGGTAGTGCATGGCCACTGTATTGTCCGTCATTATCAGGACGTTTCTCCCCCGTACAGACGGCAGAAAAGCCTTCAGTGCCAGTCTGATGGCTCTCAGCTCCAACAGGTTGATGTGTAGTCTGGACTCCGATGGAGACCAACGACCGCTGATGGTCAAGTCGTTGGCATGGGCTCCCCACCCCATGAGTGAGGCGTCTGACTACTGTTATCTCCGGCCATGGTTGCCAAAACAGTTCCCCTTTCAAGATGTTCTCTGGAGAGGCCCACCATTGCAGGTCGTGGGCTACCTTGTCCGGAATCCGGAGGAGATCTGTCATCCTGCCTGAGAATTGTGACCACTGAGTCCTCAGTCCCCACTGAAGGGATCTCATTCTCAGGCGAGCCTCTGGCACAAGGGATATGCAGGATGCCAGGAGGCCTAGCAACCGCAAAAAGTCGTAGGCTGGGAGACGTTGGGTATTTTGAAAACTGGTGACCATCTGCAGAATATCTTGAGCCCTCACCTCTGCTGGCGAGGCTTTCCCAGGGACGTGTCCAGGACTGCTCCAATGAACTGGAGTCTCTGTGATGGTATCATCTGTGACTTCTTTAAACTGAGGGAGAAGCCCAGCTTGTGAAGGAAGTGGCAGACATAATCTAGTTGGATCCAAGCTTGTTCCGAAGAAACTGCTCTATCAACCAATCGTCCAGGTAGGGGTAGACGTGAATCCCTTCCCTCAGACTTGCAGCCACAACCGACATTAGCTTGGTGAAGACCCTCGGGAGGAGGTCACCCCAAATGGCAGAACTCGAAATTGATAATGACAGTTGCCAATTGCGAACCTCAGGTACTTCCTGTGCTTGGGATGGATTGGCACATGGAAATAAGCATCCTGAAGGTCCAGAAATACCAACCAGTCATGAAGCTGGAGGGCCTGAAGGATCTGAGAGAGAGTTACCATCTTGAACTTGTCCTTCCTGAGGAACTCTCGTAAGTCCAGGACGGGTCTCAGACCTCAGTCTTTCTTTGGTATGAGAAAGTAGGGGGGGAGGGGGGGGAGGTACCAGCCCTTGTTCCTGTCCGCTACAGGTACCGGTTCTATGGCACCTTTCTCTAGCAGGTCTACAATTTCCTGCAAGAGGAGCGGATCCGGCACTTTCAGAGAGCTATTCCCCGGTGGATGGCTCTGAGGTATGCGTAGAAAAGGCAGGCAATAACCTTGGGCAACTGTCTCCAATGCCCAAGCAACTGACGTAATAGCCTGCCATTCCATCAGATGGTGAGTTAACCTGCCCCCTACAGGTGTCTTGTAATGGGAGACCTCAGAGTGGTTTGGGAGCGGCTGCTGCAGTTGCCGAAGGTAAAGCGGCTCCTGCTGATGCGGCTTTCTTTCCTTTACCCCGTCCACCACGGGTAAATTTTCCTTGGCCTCTTTGAGCCGGCCGCCCTCTGCCTCTTCCATATGAGGAATAGCAGCAAAAGGACCTTCCTCTCCAAGAGGATCCTGAGGGACGAAAATTAGTTTGGAGGATTGCAGCTCCTAGTGACTTGGCTGCTTGCTTTAGATGTTTGCAGTTTTTCCAAACTGTCATCCGCCTTTTTACCAAACAGGGAAGAGCCGTCAAAGGGCATATTTAAAAGTCTGGCCTGTACGTCATAAGCAAAGCCAGACTTTCTCAACCACGCATGCCTGCGGATTGTGGTACTTGCCGCCATGGCCCTGCTGATACTGTCAGCCGAATCAATGCCAGTTTGAAGGGACTCACATTGCATCTTTACCATCTCTGATATTTAAAAATGCGTCCCTTTCTTCTCCTTCCTGGAGGCAGTCAGCTGCTGATGAAGCACACTCCCAAAGAGTGTGGCTGAACCTAGCGAGCGTACAAGTCGCATTAATAGATTTTAAAGCCATGCTACAGGCCGAGAAGACTTTCTTAGCCATGGCATCATATTTTTTTGATCATCCCTATCCTGTGGGGTATGCAGATGTACTGCCTGATGAAGTTGCAGCCTGGACAACCAGAGACTCTGGAGTAGAGTGCTTAGATAGGTATTCAGGGTCAGCAGCAGATACCCTATATTTCGCTGACAACTTTTTGTTAACCGCAGGGACAACTTCAGGAGTTTCCCAGTTAGTTAAAATCTTTCTTTGTAAAGCAGAATGAAAGGGAACCACAGGATCCTCCTGTGGACCTTTATCCAGAATATCTGTGAGGTCATCCTGTTGAACAGGTGAAGGCGCAGACCAACCCATGAACTCCATAATTCTTGACATTAGGGTTCTATAAGGAGTTTCAGCATGTTCCCCTGGGGCTGGTTTGAAAAATTCCACTTCTGGGGAAGTGTCTAGGCCACTTGCTTCCTGTAATGCATCCTGAAGGTCTTTCAACCTTCTTTCCTCAAAGGCAAAAGTCTCTGGTTCAGGTGATGTGGTCCTCTGCAGCCCAAAAGGCCTTTCTTGATCAGAATCTTCCCTTTCTTCATACATTGAAGTTAAGGGGGGATGCCCTGGCCTGTGAAATGGTATAAAACCCATCTCTAAAGCAGAGGGAGCCATCATCAGTGGCCTTGAAAAGGTCGATGTAAAAATCCTCAAAGGCGCCGACAAAGGCGTCGAGAAAACTGGAAGAGGCCTCGAAGAACTCGAGAGGATCGGAATCCTGCTCGAGGATGTCGACAACGTCGTGTCGGAGGCTCTCGGTTTAACCGTTGGCTGTGGAGTAGCCGTGGGTTTTCTTTTATCGGTGTCGACTCGATCCACGGATGCTAAGAACCCTTAGATAACGGCGCCATCGACGCCGATCTATGCTTCGAAGGGGCTTTCGACGATGGCGTCGAAGATGCTTTACTTCCCGATGGCTCATGGCGCTTTCTGGTCGACTTTCGCCGGGTGCTTCGACTCGCAGCGTTTAGATTTTTTTGGGCTTTTCACCCGGGGTATCACCCTCAGCTGACTTTGAGGGGGTCGAGGCCGCTTTCTCGAAGACGCTTAGCATCTTTTTTCTGAATTCCTCCCACTCAGCTCGACAGCTGTGTTTTGTGGGGCAATTTACTCTTTCGGGGGAACTAGAAGACGACAAAGGAGATCTTCTACGTCTTTTTCGAGTGTCTAGACCTCGACGAGTGGTGGGAGCCACTTCGAGACCTAGACCGAGAATGCTTTCGACGGTGAGGAGACGAATGTCTCGACTCTACGGCGGAAACTTTCCAGGAAGTTAAAACTGACTTACCTCTCTCGTACTTCCCCTTACACTCCTTCAAGGATTTCGCCGTCATGGATAGGCATTCCTCACACTCCGAACACTGGTGTTCGATTCCCAGACACCACAAACAGATCCTGTGAGGATCCGTCAACGACATTTTCTTCCCACAGTCTCGGCATTTTTTTTAAACCGGAACGAGGAGTCTTTGGGTCGGAGGAGGAAGCCATCGAGTACGAGTCGGTTTTCTCGAGGAAATATGAATATATTTCAAATGACGAACTGAGCAATGGTATTCCGTGGCACACGAAGCGCGGAAAAATGGAAATGAGCAACGGACGCTGCGCGTGGCCATTTATAGGCATGATGACGTCGGCGTCGATACGGTGGCTGTCGAGCAACACCTACTCGACGGATGTCGACGCACAGCGCCCTCTACGGGGAAAAAAAATTCCGAGGCCAGCAAGCTGGAGATGCAAATATCAAAGATAAGGAATACGTCGGAGGACACAATCCCTTCAAACATCCTCATGTGCTGACTCATCAGGTGTGGCTCCCTAGGCCTGGTCTTCATCTGCTGACTCAGTGTTGCAGGGAGGCTGAACCGAGTGGGCGTGGCTTCAGAAGCTCAGCTATATAAGCTGCTCCATCCTTAAGGCCCGTGCTTCGCGTTACTGTGTACTCGCGTGCAACGTGATGCTCACCGCCGCTTGGACCAGTTTACTTACCTTTGAAACCAGGCGTTCTCCTGCATACTCACCTCCAGGAAACCGGTGCTTCATCTGCAGACTCATCTCCCAACATCCAGCGATCTCTATCCCGACGCCGCAGCACCGCGCTCTGCATCCACGAACTCGGACCCTGTGACTAAGCAGGACAAGGTTAGAACATTAGTCCTAGGGCCACGCCGCATTTGAACCCCGCGTGCCCCCTAGTTAACAATTTACCAGCTACTGTACCGCTGCAGCTTCGTTCCTTCCGGCTGCCGCGTCAAACTCCGCAGCTTCTGCTAGGCCAGCGATGTCACCTGCAAGTGAAGAAACCAAAAGAGCAAACATCAAAAGCGGAACGGACAGCAATACAAGAAAATGAACTTTACAATACAACAAAAACAGACAAGGAAAGGCAAACAAGAACACTTACCTGAAGTATAGTGGCTTAGTCGCAGCAGGACTGGACTACCATGTGCAAGGAACCAGTGAAGGAACTCTGTCCAGATCATACAAGGGCCCCTGCCAGAAGCAGAAGGACGGAGTGCTCGACAAAACTAACAGGTGAGCTTTCCAGGGACAGCGCATCACACGGGTACAACGGTTTGGGAGAAGGGGTCTGGAAGGGGATCAGGCGCACACGCTGGCATACTCCCGCCCTCTATTCTCCATGCAGGACCAGTTCCGAGGAGCATCACCTATTACCACCATTCACAACATAAGCACAAAGGTCGAAGTCGGACCAGAGCGACCTCACCCCCGGGAGGGCTGCAACCATGCCCCAACACGGCCTGCCGGAGGGGGCTGAAGGCCAGAATCCCACAGAGTTTATTGAGAACTTGCTGCTGCAGGAGATCACTGGGGGAGCCCTGTCGCAGGGGTTTGCGGTGGAGAGGGCGCACAGGGCCTTGATCAGGAGACCACCGCCGGGGAACCCGCCTAGGCCTGTGATCGCCAAGATCCTCAATTATCGGGATCGGGAAAGGATCCTCGAACATTTTCGTAAGGGGGGCACCATACGGCGAGGAGAGGCGACCATTACTGCTTACCCCGATTACACCTTGCAAGTGCAGCGCAGTCGCATGAACTTTGGGGCGGTTAAGAGGCGATTGCGGGCAGCTGGGTACAAGTATATGTTGCTTTACCCGGCCAGACTGAAGGTTTTCTTCAAGACTAAGATGCTGTTCTTTGACACTCCGGAGGAGGCCATGGAATGGCTCGATGCACAAAACTGTCCTCAGGAGCCAGATGAGCGGACGGAGGATGGAACGGGAAGAGATAAGTGACGCTGCGGGCCCGGTTGGGCTATGAACATTGAGACTGGAATATAGTCTGTGTGACTTTGTTATGGAAGTGTATGCGTTAGGACTTTGGAACATGGTCCGTGTGCGCGGATACGGAAGTGTGGGAGGGGAGCCTCCAGGGGCTGTTCTTTGTACCCCAGTTTGAGTTTAGGTTAGTCACTGTGTGTGGGGTGACACCCTGTCGGGTTCTCTACTTGGGTTCCAGAGAGAACCGAACACAGGGATGCTTGAGATCCAGGGATGGAGCTGGGCAGTTGGTTGGGTTAGGGGGGAGGGGTGGGTCAGTTTTTATATGAGCCTGGGAGAGAAACTAGGAATGGGGGTCTTCGAGGTAGGGGGGAGGCGAGTAGACCTGGGAGGGAGGAGGGAGCTACTGATAAAATCATGGGGGACCTTAGGATACTAACGTGGAACGTTAGAGGGCTTAACAGCTACCTTAAGCGTAACAAGGTCATGTTGTACCGAAAAAGGCAAAAGAAAGATGTCGCCTTGTTACAGGAGACGCATCTAACATGGGATAAACTGGAACTGGTGGGGAGGAAGTGGAGAGGGACAGTAGTTGTATCTACATATTCTGCCTATGCAAGAGGTGTGCTGGTTTGGGTTGCACCACATGTCCCGTTTAAGCTACTTGGGGAGGTTGTGGAGTCTGATGGGAGGCTGGTCATGGTAAGGGGGCTTGTGGAAAATAAAGTAGTGTGTATTATAAATACTTATGCTCCCAACCGTGACACGGCGACATACTTTAGGACACTGATCACTAGACTTGGTGAAGGGATGGGGGGTCCGGTGATTTGGGGTGGGGACTTTAATTGTGTACTAAACCCCAAGGAGGACAGGTCGGATGATAGGGTGGTCAGGCCCAGCCCGGCGGCTAGGGTACTGCAGGCGCTGCTGGTAGACCTTGGCCTGGCAGACGTGTGGAGGACGAGACACCCTGGCGTGAGGAGATATTCGCATTACTCGGCCCCGCACCAGCTACACACAAGGCTGGATTACTTTTTCGCCACTCCGGACGTTGTCGCGGAGTGTGACCAGATAGACTACAGAGCGAGAGTCCTTTCGGACCACTCGCCCCTGGTCATGCGATGGCAGCTTTGTCCCCCACGTGCGCGAATTCCAACATGGCGCCTTAGGGCGGAAGCGCTCAGGGATCCAGTCTTCAGAGAGGACATGAGGGAGGAGATAGTTGCTTACTTTGAGGCGAATAAAGGTAGTGTCAAGTCGGCTGGTACTTTGTGGGAGGCCTTTAAGGTTGTAATGAGGGGGGGTTGCCATTGCGAAATCCAAGGGATTAATGGGAGGAGTCCTGGCTGATCTGCGTAAAGCCGTGATCGAGTTGGAGAAAGAGCTGGGGGAGGGTGGGATGGATACGGAGGAGGTCACTAATCTGCAGCAGAGGTGCGCAGAACACTGGGACAGGCTCTGTAATCTGAATTACAGGAAGTACATTGAGAGGCTGCATGCGGGGGGGGGGGGACAAGACGGGCAGGCTTCTTGCTTGGCTGTATAAGAGCGAGACCCCAAGATCCCTGATCCGATCAGTTATCACTGAAAAGGGCGTGGAGGAGGACACCCAAGAAGGGGTGAATGGGGCATTTGCGGAATATTATCAAGCATTATATGAGGATCGAGAAGGGGGAAGCCGGGAGGAGATAGAGGTAGTACTTGAAGACATAGGCCTGCCCAAGATAAGTGACGAAGAGCGAGAGGAGATGGATGCTCCGATCACTCTGGAGGAGCTGCAGGAGATTGTGCGGCAGCTACCCACTTGCAAGGTTCCAGGAGCGGATGGGTTCCCCAGTGAATTTTTTAAAGCGTATGGAGAGGAGGTGCTCCCGCCCATGCTGGAGATGCTTAATGAAGCGTTCGAGGTGGGGTGGCTGCCGGAATCGCTCAGGGAGGCGATTATAGTACCGCTCCCCAAACCCAATAAACCGGGACATGATTGTGGCTCCTACCGGCCCCTGTCGATGCTGAACCAGGACAGCAAGATCCTAACAGCTGTCCTGGCGGCCAGAATGCAGAGGGTGATAGGCAAGCTGATCCATCCTGACCAGACGGGCTATGTCCCGAATCGGAATATTACTCAGAATCATAGACGCCTTCACAGGGTGGTCGAATGGGGGTGCAATGAGGACAGCGAAATGGCGATAGTGGCGTTGGACGCGGTTAAAGCGTTCGACTCTGTGCGATGGCCGTGGCTGCTGGCGGCTTTGGGGCAGTTTGGACTGGGACCAGGCTACATGAGGTGGGCCGAGCTATTATATAGTGCCCCTCTGGCTAGGGTCCGTACGGGCGCAGTGGTGTCAGATAGATGGCAGTTAGGTAGGGGCACTAGCCAAGGGTGTCCTTGGTCCCCAATGTTGTACATACTGGCCCTCGAGCCCTTAGCGATTTACCTCCGGCAGCAGTATGATCCGGTGGGCATAGAAGTGGGAGGGGAGTGCCATCTTATATCCCTGTATGCAGACGATATGCTGTTATACCTGAAACATCCGGAAGAGAATTTGCAGTATATCTTGGAGGTATTGAAGAGGTACGCCTGGTTGTCCGGCATAGCGGTCAACCCTCAGAAATACGCACTATTCCCGCTAGGCAGTTATGTGGGGATACCGGTGGAGAGGTTGCCAGTGCTGCGGATCCCGTGGGCGACGAGCTCCTTCCGGTACCTGGGCATTGACGTGTATCACACGACCGAGGAAGAACACAGGCATAATACTGAGCTAGCTGTGGGAAAGATTGAGAAGTGCATGAGGTTCTGGGAAAGATTGCCTTTAGCGATGATGGGTCGTGGAGCTATGCTTAAAATGGTGGTGCTGCCCAGGCTCCTGCATTTCTTTAATAACATCCCGTATATGATACCTAGGAAGTTTTTTGCTAGGTTACATAGTGTATGTAGGAATT
Organism: Ambystoma mexicanum; assembly: GCF_040938575.1. NCBI lineage: Eukaryota > Metazoa > Chordata > Amphibia > Caudata > Ambystomatidae > Ambystoma > Ambystoma mexicanum. Next base: position 993,168,980 of record NC_090921.1, read on the forward strand.
TCCTATGGCACGGCACGCGCAACAGGGTCGCATTGTGGAAATTGCAGAACTCTTATGAGAAAGGTGGCGCGAAGCTGCCGAACTTTGAGGCCTATTATATGGCGGCGCCCTAGGCAGGAACATATGGCGGCGCGCCTGTCGGATGATGGGTGACCCCTTGCCGTGTATGCCGCAGTTACCTCTGGTCGCCCTGGCGAAGGAAGACGGGCAGCTGAGAGCTATTATCCGGACATACTGGGAGTCAGTGGGGTTGGTCACTATGGGCGACATCTGGCAGGATGGGACCCTGATGGAGTTCGATGAACTGGAGGCAGGGTCGGGGCTACACAGGGGTCAATATGTAACATATCATAGGGTGGTCCGGGAGGTCCGGAGCACGTGGCCCGAAACTACTTTGGCCGATGAACCGGATGCCACGCTGGAAATAATGTATGACGCATCAGAGGGTGGGCACGAGGTCTCTAGGTTGTACGAGATGTTGATGACAAAGGTTGGGAAGGATTTGGGGCACCTGAGACTGGAATGGGAAGCGGAGATGGGGGCCTCGATGTCGGATGGGATGTGGGAGCGCGCCCTGGGGTTCCACAAAAAGGTATCGAGGAACGCCAGGTTTAAGCAGATACAGCTCTATATTACGTACAGGGCATATATGACCCCCCTTAGAATTTCCAAATTTCTGGATAATGGGCGCCAGGCGTGCCCCAAGTGTAACGAAGAGAATGCGGACATGATACACATGTTCTGGGCGTGCCCAGTGATTGCAACCTACTGGGGTGAAGTGGCGCGGAGGCTGGCAGGGAGGGGTATCACACTTAAGGTGGATTCAGCTTGGGCCTGTCTGCTGGGAGGGTATCCCAGGGCGCGTAAGCTTCGACATGTTGAGAAACTTAAAGATCTGGCCTATGTGCTTGCCAAACGTAGGATAGCCATGGGGTGGAAGAAATGTCATAAGCCGCGAGTGGAGGTCTGGTGGCGAGATCTCCAAAAATGGGCTGATGCCGAAACGACAGTGTGGCAGGATGGCAGTATGGCAGGGGAAGAGGAAGAAATAGGCTCTCTCACGGCATGGAAGTTATTGTTAGCTGAGCTGTTTGGTGCGGGGTCGGCCTCGGCTGGACTTGAGAGCGATGAGGCCCCACTGCATGGAACGGACACTGATGGCGGACACTCTACAGGCTCATAGGGGGGAGGGATGGGGATTGCAGTGCCTTATTTTTTGTTTGTTTGGTTTTGTTGTTTGAGGTGTTTTATTTATGTTTCGTTGTAATGTTGTTTGGTTGAGATAAAATAAAAATATTTAAAAAAAAAAACAGAATCACCTGGTGGCAAATCAGTGATGTTTTAATTGTTCAAGATGCTCCCACCTTGGCACAGGGGAAGAAAATGACTATTGGTTTTGGGTAGTTAACTCCCAGTTCTGATCCTTTGTATTCCTCTTCTGTACCCCAACCTCACCCAGGAGACTTCAAGGCACATCCCAAGGACCTAATTGTTGGACCCAGCTGGCTAAGGGGCTGGCGGGGGAATGAGCTGCAGCGCTGCATCCGCAAAAAGAGGCTGGTTGGTTACCGGATGTTCACGGATGATTTGCACAACCTCAACAAGCGCATCCGATTCCTCTACAAACGTTTTAATCGATATGGCAAGCACCGCTGATCAGCAATGGGAAAGAGCAAGTCTAGGAGTGAAGGGTGTTTATCAAATAAGAGTATATTCCTAAGCTCTAGATGTCTCTTCTCTTTATGAAGCATTTTGTCATCGATTTTTCTTTTGATTTATTAAAAGCAATATTTATGTACAAAAAAAAAAAAAAAACATGCCCCAACACCTCCGCAGAGACCAGGTGAGTGGAACAGCACATCCACAAGCTCCAAAAATAAGGTTACTTTACTCGCCTGCAAATTAGTTGTGAATCTTACCCAAAGGTAATGCTGTTGGGACCACTTTACTATTCCTATTATGATAAATGTATCAATGGCCCCCTGACGTGCCGTTAGCCTGTCCAGAATAAGTCTGCCTTAGGTTATACTTGCCTCGTAAGATGCAGATAGCTCCTTTCAAAGGTTTATAGGTTTTACTTAGCTTGCATTAGCTGTGTGCCATCCTAAAACAAGGAGTTCTTGTTTACCTCAATCTGTGTTGCACTGATCTGAAAAGTAACTAATGGTATATTACAACCTTGGGTTTTACCTGCCTAGAATAGCTGTCTGGCATTCCTGAAAAGTGTTCCTTTAGGTGTAGATCTTGGTCTGCCTGATGCTTCCACAATTAGTGTAAAGAGTGAAATGCATATTAAGCCAAAAAGGTCTTACTAATCACTGTTAGGCAGAAACCTGTGCAGTTCCCTTTGGGAACACTGCAAAAGATCTAGGACTACAGGCGTTAGCAGTAAACCCACTTGGTAGCAGTCTGTACCACCCAGATTTACCTGGTAGCTGTGGCTGAGCAGTCAGACTTCCCTCAAGAAGAGTTAGGCAGTATGCAAAGTATACGCAATAGGCACTCAGACACAATAGCACAAGTAAACACTGACCAGAGCTTTGGTATCAAGGTATATAATTATTTATTTAAAACACACTGAAACACTCCAGCACTATTATTGTAAATCACTCTCAACACAGTTACTATTATATATACACATCCCTTATTCCTTATCAGACAAGTCTTAGTTAACACCACTTATTTCCAGACAGAGGTGAGCGCTTAACTATAGATGGTACTCCAATAAGTTAACGAAAAATGGGGGGCGGGGGCAGAATGTAGGAAAATACACCACACTAATACTTAGGAACTCTTAAGGCAGGAAAGTCAAAAGTTACTTGTGAGCCAAAGTCCATAGGCCGGGCCGACTCTTGGAGAGCAGGGCACAAATGCACCCAAGATCACACAATGACAACAGGCTTAAAAAGTCTTGCAGGGAGTTCAGAAAGGTTTTAGTTAGGCTCAGAAAAGTTTAGCCAGGGTGTCCCAGGTTCGAAAGCCGGGGGCTAAATCTACCCCGTACAGTCGGTTGCAAGGGAAGCCAGGCGGAACACGGTACCTTATGTGGGAAGGATCCTCCAGCGGGGGCAGTTGTTCCTGGCAGCGGGTGCAACTTGCGGTGTCGTCCAGAGGAAGAGAAGATCTCGACGTGGAGGAAAGATGAAGGTCGTTGCACTGCCAGGGAAGAAACCAGCTGTGGAGTTTTCTGGTTAAAGGTACTACCCTTTGATTCGCGGTAGTGGTAAAACGTGGTATCCCGGTTGCCGGGGTGCTTGGCACAGGCAAGGCAGCCACGAGATGCTCCAGGAAGCGAAAAAGTAAGCAGACTGGTTATCCCCACCAGTCGAAGGAAGAAGACTCTCCGGGCTGGAGATCTCTTCTGTCGTTGGGAAAAGTGGTGAGACGGTTCAGCAGGGCTCCACCGGTGGTGTCGTCATAGCAGGTCGGCTCAGCTTCTCCCTCGTCAGATTCTTAGGTCCTGTGGCGACTTCTAAAGTTCCAGTCCCCAAAGCCCTGCTTTTATGCAGAAAACCCCCATTCACTCAGCCTAGCTGTCATTCAAACATGCTAAGTGGTGAGCCGGCCGGCTCATGACTTGGGCCAATCAGGACAGAGTGCTACTTGAGTTGCCTAGGCAACTCAGTCCAGGGTGCCTAAATCCCCCTCCACCCCTCCTAAGTACCCCAGACAGAGTGGCACCACTTTGGAGGGCTTCTGTGGAGAAGCCCGCCAAAAAGTGGAACAAAGGGCTCAACTTGGGTTGGAGTCACATAAGCGAACACAAATGCCATTTTAGAACCGAGTTCTGGAAAAAAATACCAACCGGAGAATTAATATTAAATAAATAAACCAGCGGTATGTTCGAGGCTATAGGAATTAAATAATTAAAGTTGGTAGCCTCGAACAATGGGAAATCCCATAGAGATATATTCGCGGTTGAATATAAAAAGTAGTATCCACTGCCACCAGCCAAAACTCGATCAGGGGGGACGGAGACGTGCCCCCTCGACTAACAGACCCCGGGGAAATCGAATTGCCCCGGCCAGTACGTCCACAATATGATGGTTTGTACTGGTTCTGTTCAGAATTTGAGACTAGTAAAGTCAATGGTGACTTTACATGCCCTGGGAGACAGTAGTCAGTCCCAGGGTATGGAGTCTATATTGGGGGGTCACTATGACACCCCTGTGTTACTGCACTGAGGGTGCTGTGTAACATCACAAAAACACATAAAACCCTATGGATTAAAAGACCCCATAGCCCATTAAACACATCTAGAGTCAAAGAAACACACTCAAATCATGCCCAAGAGTGAGGGTAAAAGAGTCTCATTCTTGGCAGGAGAAAAAAATAAACCCCAAAAATCCAGCAAAGCTGCTGGGGGGCTCACTAGGTTAGGAAATTCAGCCTAAAAAGAGAATTCTCCCTAACAATCACAAATGTAGTAGAGGTATATACTGTCCCTTGAAGTTGTGTTCCACTATTCAGAAAAGCATAATTGCAAGTTGGTTTATAATGCAATTTCCTTGTTGAGTTTCACTGCATAAGTGACAAGGTCCACTACCCTTGAATTACTTTAAAGTTATCTGAAAGTAACTTATGGTTTTACTACAAGAATAGGTGTGACCCATACAGAATATGTAGGCTACGGTCCGACTACTCTAGAAAAAATGTTCATTTTCTAATGAAGGTCTATGCTTTTATTTCTGCACTTTAACCACTAAACTAGTTATATCCTCCTCAGCACTACGTTTGCAGTGCCAAGGACGAGATATCTTATCCTTTTGGCACAAAACTGAAATCCAACCTGTTAGGCAAAGCTTGTATGCAGTACCATTTGGGTGCACTACACACAACTCTGACTACAGGTAGAGGAAACCCAACCTTTGGTATAAGCTTGTGCACTACAGTAGTTTAACGTGTTGAGCGGCCAGGCTTATCTCAAAAGGGGTCAATGTGAGCTGTAGGGGAGTTAGAGATTCAGTGACAAGTATTCAAATAAACACTCAAACACAAGGTTTGACAATTTGTCAGTTTCAACAAGCCTTTGTCAGAAGATAGCAATACAAAAAGTAACACAAATACACCTCAATACTGTACACTTAGTTTCTAAACCAGTAAAGACCCTTTTGGGATGGCCCACAGACAAAACCTACACCCTCAGGTGACTTCAATAGCTTGGGTGCTGGGGACATTAATATCTTAGTGTTTGCATTGAGAATACTCTTAGCAGCTGGCAAAAGGAAAAGGTTAATAAAACAAGAAACCACAAATATTAAGCAGGCAAATACTTTAGGATCCCCTAAGCAGAGTCTAGTCTCTCACATTTAGCAGGGGTTCTGTTTCACAAATTGCATTGTATGATATTCAGATTGCATTGATAGGCCTCTCCCCCACTATACAGGTGTCTCGAATTTAGCAGGGATGCTGTTCCCAAATTGCATTTTAAGTATTACTGTGGAGTGATACCACGACCAGGGACTCATGCCTCATAAAACAGTGACTCCTAGCTGCACCCTCAAAGTCACTTCAGATAGTAGATATCCTTAAACCCACATAGCTAGCTCAAAGCAGAGAACCGTGTCCAGGACGACTGCGATAACACCCAACTATATAAGCCCTAACCACCCCCACTACCCATCTCAAGACAAGAGCCCTAACTGATAGAGGAAAACCCCTCACAACCAGTACTACAGCACAAGACAACCAGACCAAAGCAAAATCAACTAAGCATCAGCAAACAAATCTCTCAATCTTAAAATGCTGCGCAAACAACCCATACCAAGGGAACGAAAAAGAAGAAACAAACTCCGGAACAGCACCAAAGAACCACAACTACAGAACGCACCCAGGCAGGAAGACAAATCGAACCAATATTGGGAGACGGGACAAATCCCTCTACTTAGCTCCATACCTTGCCGTCAACTGGTCATCAGAACAAACCAACCCAACGCTAGAGCCAACAACATCAAACAACCAAATGCAACCACGCAGAAGGATGAACACTAGAAACAAAAACCTGATCGATGCACTAACACCATACATTACCAAAACAAAAGAAACTTCCAAATCTACACCCACAATTCCTGGATGACTAACCAGATGAAAACAAAAATCCAAGACAGTACCTAGAAGAACTCTTAGACGACTCCGACACCGAGACCTCAACAAGTAATCGACCAGAGAGGAAACCTCAAACCCGACCAGAGGACCACCCCAACACAAAAGTCCAAACCAAACCACGCCGCTAAACTCTACTGCAATCTAATTAACGCAAGATCCATTTCAAAACACTCAGATCTTCAACATCCCTATGACAACGGCATTGACATCCTATTCATCACAGAAACATGGCTGGATGACCACTACAAAATCCCACTCGAAAGCTGCCTTCAACTTAAAATGCCTTCAAATAAAGAGGAAAAACAAAAAACGGGGAGGCATCACAACAGCATTCAAAGAACACCTGAAAATAAAAACAGACGAACCGCACATCAACTGTGAAACCATGGTTCACCCCACTACTAAGCTACATGAAAAAAGAAGAAAAAAAAATGGAACTGGAATGGAGAATGGATACAACCCAAAAAGAAATTCCAGAAACAAATCTGCACATACAAGAAGGAAATTTTAAAGGTGAAGAGAAGACATTATGATGACAGAATCCCCAATGCCACCAACACAAAGAAATGTTCATCATTAAAGAGATGAGAAACCCACCAGGCTGCGACAACACCCCCAACGACCTGGCAGACCACACAAAAAAAAAAAAAAAAAAAAAAAAAAAACACAAACGCAGAGACCATAGAAAACAGACCAACCACAACCGAACGTACCCAACACAGAACCACAGCACACTCCAAAATGTTCCCGAAATATCAGAGGCATTCGCCTTGTTGGTAAAACAAAGCAAGAAAGCAGGATCACCCATGGATCCCTGTCGCCCAGACATCTACAAATCAATCCTCGCACAAGGAACACCAGCAGAATATTACAGAAACCTTCTAAATCTATCACTAGCAACGGGAACTGTACCAAGGACCTTCAAATCAGCATACTTCAAACCACTTCTAAAAAACACAAGTGGCAAAGTTGAAGACCTCTCCAACTACAGGACGATTTCAAACATTCCCTACCCAGCAAAACTCCTAGAAACCTACATATACAAACTAACCCAAGAATATGTAGAAAAACACCACTTGCTAGACCAAGCTCAAGTCGGCTTCAGACCCGCAAGAGGAACAGCACTATCCATCCATCTGGGACGACCTAAAAAATAACTCAAACACAACCTCAGCATTCATCATGCTTGACCTCTCCGCAGCCTTCGACCTAGTTAGCCATAACATCCTAACCAAAAGACTAGAAGACATACGCATAACAGACAGCACTACTATGGACTAAATCATTCCTACCACACAAAACAGAAACCGTATGGATTAAAACCTTCAAATCCACCCCTCAAGTTGACTGTGGAGTGCCACAAGGATCCTCACTATCACCACTGTACTTTAACATCTACTAGACTCCAGTCATCAGAATCTTCAAAAAATACATTACATGCTACAACTAAGCAGATGATACTCAAATCTAAAAAATCTAAGACACCCATGCCGATCAGTCAACCCTAATCAAGTGTCTAAAAGTCGTCTTCAACTGGATGAATGCCAACAACTTGAAAATCAACCCAGGAAAGACAGAAGTCATGATCATATCCAAAGACCAAGAGAACAAAATCGCCATCCTGCAGCCAACGGAAATGTGAACCGCACATTCACCATCTAAGGTAGTAAAAAACTGGGAGTCCTGACGGACAACACCCTAACCTTAGAACCACAAACACATGCAAAAGTCAAGGAATGCTTTTTCCTCCTCCACGCGGCAAGAAGAATCCTAACTTTTCTCTCCTTCACGCACAAAACTCACAATCGTCGCCCTCATGTCAAGAATCGACTATGCAAACAACCTCTACCTCGGAATACCAGAATATCTCCTGAAGAAACTACAACGGATCCAAAATTCAGCAGCCAGCCTACTCCTCAAACTATCTAGAAGAGACCACATCTCTCCAGCCCTAAAAACATTACACTGGTTCCCAGTAAAACATTGCATCACTATCTAAAACAATGTGCATAACGCAGAGGGCAAGAAGTGGACAACGAGCAGAATTCCAACAAAAATTATCTACAAACCAACGACACTCCTCAGATCAAGCAACGAAACATGCCTGGAACTAAAACCATACCTTAAGAAAAAACATGGAGGCACCTCCTTCTACCACTTAGCCACCAAAACCTGAAACATCCCAAAAGAAATAAACACCAAAGATTACCTAAAATTCAGGAAATTACTAAAAACCTGGCTCTTCAACACCACAGACTCAAACTGAATACCGAAACAGATAGGAAAGAATGACTAAACCTAAGGACACAGACAACCCCCAGAACAGAGTAAAAAAACTCCAGACAACTAGATGGGCAACGCCAAATCAAATCGAACACAAGCGACGACCATTAAGACAAACAACCCAGTCAATTCCAGCCAACACCATCACTCGCCCCATAAGTGCTACCAGGTACCAGACTATTATAGAGTTTTCTATATGTTAGCAATCACCACACTCAAACTAAGCTGTGGCCCTTAGCAGGTACAATAGAGTGGAAAAAGAAGGCAGGTAAGGTTATGAAGGAAGTTGATGGAATTCTAGGACAGATGGGAAAGGGACTGAATACCGGATACAAACAGATAAGGACAGAGGCGCAGAAATGTCCTCGAACCGCTTCTGGGGAGATTCACTAGCCCAGTGCCTCACTTCAAGACAGAAATGCCAACTAACCAATCCACTAACAATTTCCCCCTCTGCATACACCTCTCAAACTGACTGGGTCTAGAAAGTTACAAATGTAAGTAAAGTCAATTTCACTTCACTTGGAAACAGTAGTTATCCAAGAGAAGGTATTTAAACCTTAGAAGGAATCCAAAGGATTTCTATGTGAAACTGCACTGACGGTGCTGTGCGTCACAATTTAAGAAGATGCCGCCTATGGAGTTTATCAGACTCCAAAACCAAAAGAAATGGTGTTCAGATTACAGAAAAATACATGAGTGGGAAAAAGGTTTTGCTCTCTCCTGGATAAAAATGAAAAGTCCTAAAGTCCAGCAAAAGAACTGGGGGTCTCTAAGGTAGAAGGGAATTCGCAAATTTCAGAGAATTCTCAACACTCCGCCTCAGGTCTGCGTGCCCTGAATGGCCCAAGAGGCCCTTAGGGCAGCCCCTACCCCGCAGCCCCCCTCGGCGATGGACCCAAAGGCAAAGGGCACCTCCTGATGAAGCAGCTCCAGATCACGTCAACCAGCAGCGACTGACAAAGTAGGTGAGGTGTGGACAAAGGGATTGGCAATTACTGCTCCCAATCAGACTGTCCGACCCATCTTTTCCTATTGTCCCATCTAAACCTGTAGTTTGTTGCACATTCCTATGTTGGCCACATCCAACGTGTAGGCCAACTGTCGCTTAGCCATAACTCTCATCCAAGAAAGTTGTGTTTAATCAGCCATATCTTGCATTCAGACATATTTGGTTAGGTATGTACATATCCCATCTAGGCAATTTCACTTTACTGCTCTGGGAAACAGCTTATCCAAGGGAAGGTATTTAAACCTTTGGGAAATCTGAAAGACTTCCCTGTGCCACAGCACTGAAGGGGCTGTGTGACAATGTAAAAGATGACGCCTATGGAATTTGTCAGACTCCACAAACAAAAGAAACAGTTCAAAATCACATTTAAATATGAGAGTGGGGGAAAAGTCTCTCTAGGTTAAAAAAAAAATCAAGTCCAAAAAAATCAGCAAAGTTGCTGGGGGTCTCTAAAGGTGGAGGGAATTGGAACATTTCTGAGAATTCTCTCAAACACTAGCCCCGGGTTAGTTGAGGAGGATGTTCCTCCTCATGGCACGGGGGTTGCATTTCCTTCAGCGTCACTTCAGCGTGCGCAATGCACGCTGACTTGACACAATGTCAATTTCACTGCTGCAGCCATTTAGAGCTGCAGCAGTGAAAAGAAAGTTAAGTTCCTCCTTCGATCTAAGGAATTTTCTTTTTTTTTTATCGAGAGGTGTCATAGAAAAGGGGAGACACTCCCGAAATAACCAAAAAATGGCTCAGCACTGGGAGGGAAAGCCTGGCAGGACAGCCACCTTGCTGTGTGATTGATAACTAGACTGCAAATGAATGGGAGAAACCTGCATAAAAGGCAAGGTCTTTTGCTTGGAAGGCAGAGTCATCGGAAGAAGAACTTTGAAGAGATGCTTGCTGCAACTCCTGGACCATTGTTTGCCCGGTGAAGCCCTGCTGCAGTGCTGAAGCTCCACCTAGACTAGAGAAGCCCTGCAAAGGAAGACTTCTCCCCATGGGTTGGTGGGACCAATCGACCCAAAGACTAACTCATCTGGAAATTCTCCCAGAGCTGGCTGTACTTATATTGCTGCTGCAGGGACCGATTGCCAGGGAGAGAAACACCAGAATAGAGTGAGTCTTAAATCGAACCCGAGCTCCACAAAGATCCTCCAGACTCCCATGAAGCAGGAATGACCAAGCCTCAGCCACCTCAGAGTGCTGGACCCCAGACGCGAGGAAAGTCCATAAGGTATCCAAGAACTGCATGGCGCTATTTGCGAGAGGTTGAAAGCGCAAAGTGCTGCTGATCCGAAGTTTGCCCATTGCTGCCGCCAACCTTCAAACCAAGGTGCAGGAGTCCTCAGACATCTTTCCTCTTGTCCCCACGACTGAGGGCCAGGAACAACAAGATCAGCAGCCTAGAACAGGAACAGAAGCCAGCTGAACACAATTTCTACAGAACTAAGGTACTGTAAAATTAAGGGGTACTTACCTCTTGTCGTGTAGCCTTGCTAGCTCTCAGTTGAGACGTGCCTTGGTTGTCCTTGCAGATTTGCCCTACACAAGCCTTCCAGCTTGTGGCCAACAGCGATTTCATTTTCTACAAAGATTCCTAAAACATTTTGCAAGACTGTTTACATCTCTTGAAGAAGCCATTCAGCTCTCCAATACTTTTTGCTCAATTTACATTGGCTGTGCTGGTTTCCTAAAAGACCAACCTCTGACTTTGTGCTTTACCTATCCCTCCGAAAAGGCAGACATAACTTGTGTAGCTGGGAAAGGGTTAATCTACATTGCAGTGGGGGTCCTAAAGTACTTACCTGCTTAAGAATATCTGTTAACCTTTGTTTCTTCCCTCTAACCATTTCCTTTTGACACCAAACTCAGTATTGCTTTAATGTACCAGTGACATCAATGTCCACAGTGTCCTAGTTATTAGTCACCTCAGGGTGTAGGAAGTGTGTGCAGTCCCAAAGGGTTATCTACTGATGTATTGAAACAGAGTTTGTACATTTCTGAAGTATATTTTAAGCGTTACATATGTGCTCCGTTCTAAAGAATGCTGATTCAAACTGACTGTTAAATTGTTTAAATCAAGAACCCTATAGGTTTTATTTGGATACTGGTCACTGTGAAAGTCTAGGTTACCCTACACCTCATATTTACCCCTTTTGAGGTAAGCTTGGCTGCTCAGTCACTCTACCAACATGTGTAGTACATGCGTATACCAAACGTTGGGTTAACTATTGCCAAGAGGACAAGGCTGGTGCAGTCCCCCAAAGGGTACTGCATACCATCTTGCCTAACACAGGCCAATGGGAATTTTCAGGAAGCAGGCAACATTACAATTGTGATGTGGGGAAAGAGCGTGAGAAACAAACTATTTAAAAATGCTCAAGAAGAGGCACAGAGGTCAGTCAGCTAAAATCACAATGCTTAACTTGCCAGGAGCAGGCCGGAAGAAAAAATTAATAAATAAATTAAAAAAAACACCTTTATCGTAGTACTGGAGGGAACTTTAAAGAATGTGTGTTCATTAGAGAAAACTTATCCATTGGAATATGTTCAAGTAGATAAATATGCAGGAAGAAAAAAGTAGGAAATATCCCATCTCAGTAGAAAGATTACATCTCTCCACTCTTGGTGTGTTTTGAATTTAAAGCACAACAGTGCCTGTTCTGATCCCTTAAACTTCAGCCAACTCACCAGTTCTTTTACAACATCTATTAAGACTTCTACATTCCAGGTATGAGCTTGGGAGCCATCGCTTTTGTCCTTTCCATCACTCCATATACCGCTGCCAGGGGCTGAAATGGACTGAAAAAAAAAAATTAAGTGTTCAATCCCATGAAAAAAAACAGGATTCTAACCATACAGAAAATATATAGTGCAGTTTTACATGAGCTTTTAAACCACTAGGGTGTCATTTTGCAGGATAAAAAAGACTTTTGTAGAATTTTCTTAAGACATTTGTCTTACAACTATGGGTCGGCCCCCACCTTATATTGGGGGTGGAGGGGCATACATCAATGTCCATTGATAGGATACATTTTCTGAAATCCAACTAAAGACTTAGTAAAACCATACAACAGAGTACAAAATTCGACTTTTAGTACAAGGCTGAGTATTTGTTAGTGTAGACAGAGCAGCCAGGCTGATTTAGGAGGAAGAAAGGGCTGTAGGAAAGTACAAAGAACTTGTAGTATACAATTGGTTCAACAGAAACACTTACACCCAGAAGCATTATAAAACAATAAAAGGTTTACTATTATGAATACCAGCAGCCCAACGAGAATCTGAGGTGCAAGTACTTAGTTATACTGTGTTTATGATTCTATGACAGAGGGCAGATCAAACTCTCCCTAACTTCAGAACTTACATCAAATGGCTCAGACAAAACAAACACCAATCTCTCACATTGTCTATATGTTCCGACCATAGTACGAACTATAGCTATATGAAATTCAAAAAAGAATCAGGATGTGAGACCCGCAAACAGTATAACAGTTTGACACATTTATATTTGATCCCAAAACAATTTTAAATATTTACATTACTTTTGATGAGCAGGAAAGTGACAGACATGTTTAGTACAAAAAGGGGGGTACAACTGTGTACCAACCTAAGGAATGTAGAAGTAAAAATCCCTAGCAAAATGCACAAGTAAATACAAAGATTGGGTGAAACATAACTCAAGCGGGTGCTACCCGAGGCTGCTATTCAGTCCAGGTATATCTCAAACTGTGTACACAACACTATATACAAACATACAAAACGGGGTTAAATAGTTGTGTCACAGGTCATCGACACTGTAGTGTTTCGGCCATATGGGGCTAAATTTGAGCCTGTTATTATGATGGCCTTCATCAGGAAAGACGTGTAGAGTAGGTCTGTCCGTGGGTATTATCTGTGGGTGAAAGGACAACTGAGTATCTCGGTAGTTTACTATTTAATTCAAGGTTATTAAATAAAGGCTAAATAGTGCCTGGAAAATACACCATGTGGTGTATTGGAAGTACAGTTTACCGTCAGCTGGAAGTTGTACGGAGTGGCTGTGCTTGGAGTCCCTTTTATCAGTACAGGGAGCTGTGGTGTCAAGCATACACTGTGGTTGGCTTGGAGAGCCTGGATCAAGGAATCCGGAATTCACTAGGCTTATGATTAGCCTTGTGGTCTGTGTGAGGAAAGAAAGGAGATGCGTGTCATTTCCCAACCCAGATTAGGCACACGACTTGGTGTGGTAAGCCGTGGTATAAAAGAACAGGAGTGCTGTATGTTGGAGGTCACAGCCTCCCAATTAGTATGCTAGTGCTCTATAGAGTGTTGGTGATCTAGAGGGAACTAGACACGAAGCATGGCCGTTTAAAATGTGAAAACGCTTACAGTAGCTGGTGGACTGTGCCAAAGCAGCGTGAGTTGACGGGACATGGCCATGTCCCACGAGGAAGTGATCTTGTGAAAACCAGTGTGCTCGGGCTGGTTATGGTCATTGCGTAGTCAAGCTAACTTGAGATGCCAGCCTATGGGCATTGCAAGTGATCAAGAGGATCCCAGGAGCGCGTCTGCATGGAGAGTGATAACAGGGTAGCGCCCAGGTGTATTGGTGGAAAAATCTTACCGGTTTTCAGGTTGCCAGGATCTCGCTGCGGTCACGGCATGCCATGTGCTGGTTGCCGTAGAGATTGCGAAGATAGCTCTGCTCTCATAACGCCCACTGACAACCTGACGAATCAGGAGCGGTAGCGTGGACAAATGAGGCAGTGGGTGTGTGCGTCGAAGGATGTCAGTCACTGCTGCAGGGACTGCAACTGCGCGGGATTGGCTGAAGACTGCTGTACGACCAGGGTGTATGGAAGAGGTCCCGCCCCCCAGGCACAAGGCAAATGCTATGGGGTGTGTGCGCCAGCCTGTGTGCCGTAAAGCAAAAGTGAAACTAAATGGGAAGGTGGCACCGGAGTTCGACGGGAGTTGAATCGTGGCCGTGCATCCTGGGAGATGTAGTGGTCTGAAAAGTCAGAGCGTATATAAAAACGTGCCATTTGGGTTGACGATAGTTGCAATACATGTTGGATATCGGTGCATTATCATTCAAACTGGTGCGTCCAATTGCACAGGCGGGGAAAAACGGGCCATTTGGTGCAATGTGTATATATATACACACATGTGGCTGCAATTCTTGATAGTCAGATATCAGTGCGTCCCATTGCATAGGCGGGTAAATATATACACGGTATAGTGAGCAAGTTGGGTACAGATATGCATACGTTTCTCACATAGAAGATCAACATGGTACATTTTTTACATTTATACCAAACATTTTTACAAAATGGGACCTTGCGTAGGGGTCCTGCATGGTAAAGCTGAAGGACCAAATGATGATACAAATGGGGTTTCATTTACAGGTCATATCGGAGGCAAGTGAGGGTGTGAAGACACCAGACCTGTGTTGTAAAGGTGCGGGAGCGGCGAGCAAGGTGGTTCCCGCCCCAGATGTCTCAGCAGGAGTGTGTTGTGTGTTGCTGAACTTCGTCCGCAAAATGCTTCCAGTCAACTGTGATGTTGAGCCCATTCTTCACTGTGTCCAGTTTATGGACCCATTTTTTGTTCTAACCTGGTGAGGGCTAGGTGGTCTCCTCGTTTCTGTGGTTGCAGTTACTGGAGAATTGTTCATGCGTATGTCCGTTCTTGACAAAGTGCTCTACAGGGGGTTTATCTGGTACAGTGTTTTTTATGCAAAACCTATGTTCATTTATCCTCCGTTATTGGCCTGATTGTAATGTTTTTTTTAAGTGTTTTACTCTTGTGTTCTTTGATTGTCGTTTTAGACAACTCCATAAGCATCATTTCATTTGTGTCACACAGAACCCTCAGTGCAGTGACACAGGGGAAATCTTTCAGGCTGACCCAAGGTTTAAATACCTTCTCTGGGATAAACTGTTTCCCAGAGAAAGTAAAGTGAAATTAACTTTACTAGTCTTTCCAAATTCCCAGACCTAGCACACCCCATCTTACAACAGAGTACTGGAGGGGTTACTTAGTATCACCTATGTCTAGAGACTCATGTAGCAGTCAAATGCTACCCTTTCCTCTCGATATGGCTGGTGGCAGTGATTTTACAACAAATTCACGATTTTTCCCCGACCGCGAACACCGGTAGCGTTAAATCGCAGGAGCCATGTTTTTCAAGATGGCATCTGAGCCCACTTTGTTTAAACAGGTCCCAGTCTTTTTTCGCCATTTCTTTTTGGAAAGGTCCTTCTAGAGTTTCTCTGCGCGCCAAACCAGGTTTGGTCCCTTTGTTCCTATGCCTTTGGCGGGCTTCAGTCCTGAAGCCCGCCTCTGGCGCTTGAGTGTCTGGGGTGGGCAGGAAGTGAGGGAGGTGCCTGAAACTCCCTGTGCTTAGTCTCCTAGGAGACCCGAATGCACTCTGGTGTGATAGGCTGGCTGACTGTCCGGCAAGGACAGCCACCCTGCTGGTTGAGTGACAGCTAGGCTGGAATGAACGGGAGGAAACTGGATAAAAGGCAAGTCTCTTGGCTTGGAAGGCAGACTACCACTGGAACGAAAGAACCGAATAAGAGCTTGAAGAGGACAGCTGCTGCCACTCCTGGATCGTTTGTTTGCCCGTTGAAGCCCTGCAGGTCCGAATCGCAAAGTTCATCTCAACAGAGAAGCCCTCCAAGACGACTTCTCCCTTTGGGACAAATCAACTCGTAAGCCACCTGGATACCATTCTCAGAGCTGGATGTATTTTCCTCAGAGTGCTGCAGGAAACCGAATAGCCAGGGAGGACACCAGTTTGTGTGCTTGATTACAGCTACCGGAATTGAAGATTTGCCTTTGCCAGCTTTTGACCAGTCGCAGTGCAGGAGTTCCGACGTCCTCCCTCTTGTCCCCACGACTGAGGCTCAGGAACAGCGAGATCTGCAGAACTACCAGGAACAGAAGCGTTCAGCTGCATCTTTTTCTTCATTGTAAGGTACTGTGAAAACCCAACCAAGAGACCATACCCCTCACTGCGAAAGTGCTTGAAACTTTGGCAACTTGCAGGCCTAGTCAGCTTGTGACCCAACATATGACTCTTTTACATACGTCTGAGAACTTTGGTAAACACTTTTCAGTTATACTTCCAGAACTGCTTTATCCTTTTACAAGACTTTAGCCCATTGACTTTGGCCTAACCTATTGCATTGAATCAACTCTTCCGGTGAACTCAAACTATTTGCACCGTTTAAGAATAACTAATATTTGTTTTGTTAACTTATGCCTTTTTGCTCCCACTTCAAATGCTCTGAATGCCATTTTGCTCCACCTTCAAAGTAGTTTCAATGCATCAGACACTGACACTGAAGTACATTATGTGATATAGATTGCCTCCTAGTGAATGTTTTATAACTGACTGTGAAATAAATGAATAAGTGTTTTACCAAGAAAGCTTAGGGCGAGTCTATTTGAATACTTGTAAATATAGACCTCTGAGTAACATCCTTACAGCTCACATTCCCTCTTGAGATAAGCCTGACTGCTCAGCAGCGCTACGACAAAACTGTAGTACAGATTTATACCCAAGGTTGGTTTTGCTTACACTTATAGTCCTAGTTGTGTGTAGTGATCCCAAAGGGTACTGCATACAAACTTTGTCTAACAACGCTTTTGTGACAGACCAGACCACTAAAGCAGTTCTAGGGGAGTATGGGCCCATAGAGAAGAGGGGGATTGGGGCCGGGACAATGGGACCGCATGAGATAAGGACCAGTGGCCACAGGTTGTGGGATCAGATTCCCATCATAAACCAGGAGGTTACTCTTTGTTGAGACCCATGGAAAGGAGCCGGTTATCATGGAATATTGCTGGGGCTAAGTCCAAGTTCGCAGGGGAGGACATAAGGGAACTAATGTAGCAGTTTGAATTTATTTTCGTCCAGGAGAAATGGGAACAAGATACGCTGCTCCTGGATAGTTTTCAATCATTGTACATCGCAGCACTAAAAACCATACAGGGGTATGTCATATGAGGGGATGGCAGTATTTGCTAAGTCCTTGTATGAATGCAATCATGTTGACCTAGATACTCCGAACTCTTGCGTGCATTTGGTTAACAGCCTGGACGGCAATATGAAAATTGTCTTGTTTAACTTCTACAATAGCCCACATAAGTCTAACAAGGGGCAGGGTCTGGCTCAACATAAGCAACGGTTTGATGACTATATAGACTACTTGGACCAGGCCCCACACATGGTCCTGCTGGCAGGGGGACTTAAACGTCAAATGTGGCAGTGGCTCCCTCACCAGATTTATTAGATGTCAGAGGACCATCTGTGGGGAGTACTGGAACCAGAATTGATGGATCCCTGAATGTGTGGGGAGGGGGTTAGACTAACATCCTGGCTGCACCAATCGGGCCTGAGAACAACTAACGGCTGCACCAAAGGCAACAGACCAGGAAAAACAACCTTTAAAAGGAAGCAATGGAAGTACAACTATCGACTATTGTTACCTCGTAATAAGGGTTTGTAACACGAATAAGAAAGTTCATGTCCTGAAGGATGAGCCGAGTGATCATTATCCCTTGGTATTGGAGCTTGTGATCACTAGGTTGAGGGGGGAATTGCATCATCCCGCACCTTGCTGCAAGCATACTGGAGGGCACCAAATGCAGGATAAGGTGGCAACCAGAAAATAAAGACTTAACTGTTGCAGAGGATCTAATACAATGACATACAATTCCTTGTCTATATGCTAGAGGGGATGCTGGAACCCTGGCGAGGCTCGAACTGCTTGGATGATTTTGATCTCTTGTGCAGGAAACGGACTGCAGAGTGGCAGAAGGTTGTCAGCAAAATTGTCCAGAAAAAACAGGCTTCCTGGTGTAATGAGTGCAAGAAGGAAAGATCATCTCTGCTTGCACTGCTAAAAGGGAAAGAACCAAATAGCAATTTCATCAGCAAGAGCAAACTATAAACAGGTAGTAGCAGAGCTAAAGCAAGTACTGGACAGGAAAGCATGGAAAGACCTGGTGCTGCCTGCTTCCCTGGGTCCCAAACACAACTGGGAGATGGGTTAGAAAGCAATGTAGCAGATGCAGACTGGATCAAGCACTTTGCCAACCTCTATAATCTGCCTGAGTTGGTAACGGGTGTGGAAGACAGACACTGCTGACGTAACAGAGTCTCTGGTAATAAGGCAATGCAGAGAGGAAAGGCACCTGGTGCTATTCAGCACCGAAGTAGTAGCAGATGCAATTGCCCACCAGAAACTCAGTCGCTCGCCAGTATCGAATAGTATTCCCGCTGACCGGTTCAGAGACTATGTAGAACTGGGGGCCAGCAGTAACAGCCTGTTTGAATGCCATATGAAATTCTGGGAATCATGGGGGGGAATAATCCACCCCATTTATTAGAAGGGCCCAAGAAACAACCCAGCCTCAGACCGATTTCACTCCTTGATACGCAAAGATGTTTGGAAGAGCGCTACTGGGTAAAAACACAAGTGGCTCTCTGGATGAGATACAACTGGGGTTAGGGACAAGCTAGCAAATCCTAAACCTCAACCCGATTCTAGCCAACTCGTTTTACTTAAAATGTGAGCCAATATATCTTGCCTTTATGGACCCAGCACGGGCCTTTACAGGAAAAAGCTGTGACCGTGCTTGGGCCACAGGGTTGCCCGGCAGGTATAATGGATTTATTGATTGGTCGGCAAAGGTAATGTATGGGACGTTCTACCCAGTCCTGGCATGGTATATGTCGATGACAGTCCCGAGTGTGCACACACCAAGAGCTCTGCATGACCTCATCAGTGCGTACACAGATTTCATATCACGGGATCTGAAGGTTAATGCTGCCAAGTCGGCTTTCATGTCGTGCTATTTGATTACTAAGAGCCATAAATGGCACCAATTTGCACAACTTGACTAACTAGGGATGCGCCTTACCTTGAAACCTGCTGCTCAGTGAAGGAAGGGGCCAGGTTTAATCGATCCCTTTGGGGGTTTGGGGGAAGTGGGGTCAGGAGATTTATGTTTATGTCCAGCTCTGAGCTATTGACCTGGCCAAAGCAAGGGCAGTCGCAAAATATGGTGCCTTGCTTTGGAGCTCAGGCAACACAAAGCACCCAAGCGAGTACCTCTTAAAGCCATTCTCTGCCTCCCTCAACGTGCCCCAAATTACAGTGACCACACTGAGCTAGGGATACGGTTTTTGGTTGAAAAAATTGAGATGGAGCCAATCCTGCACTGGGTCAGATTATGGGCACATCTGAAAGCTGAGAACACATTGATCAAAAATCTGATAGCCAGAGGTTGTCTTAAGAAAGTCCCATGGCTATCACCAATAAGGAAGTGGCTGGTAAAACAATGCTGAACATCATTTGGCCAACATTTTCTCCAGCATGAGGTCTGGCAGATTCAAATGCTCATAAATATTCTCAGTCGTCAGGTTGGGAATCTGCGGTAAAAGAAAGTTTCACTTTCGTTTATAAACGGTCTTTCTCCTACAAACCAATCACTGAGCTCCAAATCATACTGCCCCAGCCAATGCCTGCCCTCTCCCCAAGACACTCCTCTGGCAGCCATCTTCAAATTTTTACCTAACGTTCGAGTGTTGGGAGTCCTTGTGTTTCACGCTTAGAGCTTTCTGTGTTTTTCGTGCTTTTTGGCTGGGAAACCCCCATTTTTGTTCAAATCAAGCCTGTGTGCTCCATGATCTACTAATCCCATTAAAAGGGATCTGTTTTCCGGCATCTTTCATCGCTAGTAAAGGGTAAAATCTTTTCTTGGACGTTTCCAGAAGGCACTCGGACGTACACCCCACCGGATCATCATGTTGGAGGAGGACAGGGATTCCCTCTTAAAGCTCTGCACCAGCTGCGGTTTGCCGAATGTTTTCACAGAAGACAAACATTACCCTACCTGTATGGTCTTCACCAGCTGCACAAGGTGGAAGATTGCAAGATCTGCCGTGGCTTCTCCAAGAGCACTATGAAGGATCGGCACGTCCGGCTGGCAACATGGCTCAAGGCCAGGGCCTCTACACCAGGTGGTTCACGGGGACATGCAGTATCCGGATCTAGCCAGGCAGATCGGGCTTCCAAGTCCTTTGAGGGTGCTCCATCAGTGGGGCCTCAAGACAAGGCCAAGTACTGAGATTCAGTTTCCGTCAGGGTCGCCACACAAGTGGGTCCATAGTAAGGGCACATTCATCCCACCAGCCTCAATTCGCCAGCCATCGCTCCAGATCGAAAAGAAAGTCAGCAACCCCAGGGAATCTGCGAGAGAAGCCGGAGAAGGCCAGGCAGGAAAAGGTGTCCACCAAGGTGTGGGCAGCTGGGGAGCAGATCTAAGTGGATCTAGGTCACCTGGCCTAAGCCCAGGCCACCTGGTGCCTTCCTGGTTGCTGCTCTTTTCCCCCCACTTAGCAAGCCCCACCCACCTGGTGTCTTCCTGCTTGCCACTCTTTTCCCTCCTTAAGGAGCCCTCCAGACTCTTCACTTTTGCAGCTGTGGAGCAGGTGTAAGTGGGTCTAGGTCACCTGGTCTAAGCACCACCCACCTTCTTAGCCCTACCTCTTCCTTCCTGCTCTTAACTCTTGGATCAAGGGTGTCTCCTGCCCAGGCGTCCGAAGCGAAGGGCAGACAAAGAAAGGGCCAAATCCTGTTTGGACCAGGAGGATACAGGGTCCGACCCCCTGCTAAGACAGCAGGTAAGCATGCACCAACATGTGTTTACACCCTCTGTCCCCATAGGCCATCCCCACCCTCTGGTTTCTGCGCCCCCCCCCCCCCCGTGTTTCCTTGTGGCCCTCCCCCCCTTCCTGCACACAGGAGTCTGTCCTGATACATTCTAGTTTCACAATCACCGTCTTGTGGCCAATGCCGGATTTTACTTTTATGGACTTCATTGATTCACGGTGTGTCACCCTATTGAAAGCGAGCCCCAATTTACAGGGGTGTCTCTTAAATACAGGGGACCCATAATCACCACAAACCAGAGTAAATGCACCCCTCTAGGGAATTAAAAGTCAGGAGGCTGTTTTGCAGATGACAAGACTTTAATCTTTACAGATCATGAGGATTGGGGACATGACAGAGGGCCCTGCCATTTCAGGCCAGCATTCTGTCGCTGTCGTCGCTGGCTCCCAATTCCTGAAGACTCCTCCTGGGCCGGCAGCTTAAATACTCTTCAGTTAGTCACTGGATACCAGCAGAGCTCCTCCAAACTTATCCCTCTCACCATACAAGGGATGTTGCAGAGGCTCCAGTGTTGCACGGTCATGTAACCTACATAACATTAATGCTATATTAGCAGGAATACTTTGTCACTCTTGTTTAGCATAATTTACTATGTTATAAACATTCATACATAAACACATCTTCCTGCCATTCTCTCAGCACTTACCTCCAACTTATATTTGATCTGGTGCAGCAATTCCTACAAAAACCTGTTTCCCATAGTATTCTGTCGTGCCTTGAATCTTTAGTCCCGATTGGCCTGTGATTGACAGGACCGGTTGGTCAGCACGTTCTCTGTTCAAGCCTTAGACTCAGTGATGCAACACCACACACAAGCTCTGCGATCTATTCTTAGTGCAAGCACATTCCTCTTTGGCAGAGAGCCTGCTTTTTACTGTGTGTTTTGAACAAAACTATTTTACAATGTACAACAGTTTTACAAATTAATTCAACTACTACTTGGGATTGAAATAGAAGATGCAAATAACTATCTTTATTTAGTGACTGGCCACGCCTCTGTGGGATTACTTATGCATGAAAGAAGCTTTCCCAGTGCTATAGTGCTTAGAAGTCTTGACTAATTGTAAAGCGCTTGGAACAATTTGGAAATGTAGGAAAGTTCTAGGCTCCTTCCCAACACACTCAATTCATGCTGGACTTCCTTTGCATCTTGTACTCATGGTGGCCCTGAATCATGCTGTTCCCATCTTTATCTTGTATCCTGGCTTGCAACATTAGGTATCACTACAGACTTCTGCAATTGTATTCGCTCTCCCCTCTCGCTTTTCCACACTGACTTCTTACTCTCCATTCTCTCCTCCCCTCCCCCTTTTTCTTATCTCCTCCACTTACTTTCTTCCATGCACTATCGGAATTGTCCCTGGACCTAGAATGATAGCAAACTAGTCTGTCGCTCCACCATTCCCCCTTACTGTTCTCTCCGCACCCCCTCGCTCCAGCACTATCTGAAACATTGTCAGGCCTAGTACGGTAGTCGCCTGTCTGTTTCCATTTCCTTCCCACTCTCCCCCTCCCTTCCTCATCTATGTCTTAGCTGTTGCACTATCTGAAATGTCATCAGGCCTTACTGTTCATGGCCTCTAAGAATGTCGTATTTTCCCTTGTTCCCTCCCTTGCCTTGAAGCACTTTGAAACACATTGTGTATAGGCGCTATATAAATAAACTATCGTATCCTATCATAACCTGCCAGGCACAGGTGATCCAGACTAAATTGTCCTGTCCATCGAGCTGGTTGCTTCCGCTGTATTGAAGGTGAAAGGGGCGGATCTGGTGCAGGGTACCCCAGTGGCGGTCAGGGTGGCTCTTCCTCCAGGAGGGAGGCTTTGGTCAAGCCAGTGGAGAAGACTCCGGAGAAGAGGATGCCGGACCTCAGCCTTAAGCAACCCCTCTGGACCAAGGACCCAGGGAGGGTGGGGGCTGGAGGGAGGGGGGCGAGGGGTCGGGAAGAGATCCAGGGCACAGCTATTGATTCGCTTGACAAGGAACAAGGAAGAGATTGTTTCCGTCCACACCCTCCCAGAGGAGGGTGGAGACTACTAGAGCGTCGAGGAGATTCAGAAGGATGCCAACGTGAAGTGCTGTGTATGTAGTACTGCTATGTATTCTTTATTCATGAGCATGTGAATCCATGCCAGACCCCATGCTGGAGAAGGAACAAGTTACTTGTCTGTAACTGTTCACCAGCATTGGTCTGGCATGGATTCACATGCGAACCCTCCCTCCTGCCCCCCTGTGGCACCGTTTGAGTTGACTGACTCGTAGTGGTAGCAGCAGCAACAGAGGCACTTGGTGATCGTCATCACAACCAGATCGATCTGGGACTGCCCCACTTGAGGAAGAGGTTGTCCACTTGATCCTGCCAAAGCTCCCACTTGTGGCAAGAGCGCAGCTCCCTGCTGAGGACGTCAGCAACTTTTATTCCCGTCAGGTGGAAGGGAATGAGGAACATCCCCTGGGTAACGGCCCAGTGCCACAACTCCTGCGCCTCTGGAGAGCACCGGAGATCTGGTTCCCCCCCCACCCCCCCCCCTTGCTTCCGGATGTAAAACATTGTGGTGGTATTGTCTGTGAAGACCCTCACCACTTTGCTCTTGAGGAACGGAAGAAAACCCTTGAGGGCCCAAAACACAGCCTGTAGTTCCACTACGTTGATGTGGAACGCCTTCTCTGGCAGGCACAGGCCTCTGGCCTGTGAACGTCCGGTTTGTGCTCCCCACATTTCCAGGGAAGTGCCCGTCATGACAGTCTCCTGGTATGGAGGGTTCTGGAAGTATGTGCCCCCGGTGATTTTGGCGCGCACGCGCCACCACCTTATCGCTCGACAGAACTCATCAAGCACGATCCTGATTTTGAAGCTTCCGGACACCTGGATCCAAAAGGCGTCTAGGAACTCTTGGAGCGGTTGCATCCGCAACCTGCATAGCCTTACCAGGTAGGTGCATGGCGACATGATGCCGAGCAGCAACATGATGGTCCTCACCATGGCGATCTTCAGTGCCAACAGCCTTTGCACTATGGCCGATATCCTACTCTGACAGCCGCCAGACAAGACACTGTTGGGCATGGACCCCAGGAATAGCGCATTCTGCAATGGAGTCGAGCAGGATTTTGCATAGTTCACTGAGAACCCCAGAACCGTCAGCAGCTGGACAGTCCTCTCCGTATTGATCAACAGCAATGTCCTTCAACTTGGCACAGATGAGCCAGTCGTCGAGGTAAGAGTTCCCTGTAGTCGCAGATGGGTCGCCACCGGAGCCAGGCATTTCGTAAAGACACTGGGCACAGACTTCAGTCCAAAGGTGAGAGCCTTGAACTGGTTGTGCTTCCCTTGCACGAAGCGAAGGAACTTGCAATGTTTTACGTGAATGGGGACGTGGAAGAACATGTCCTCCAGATCCAACGACAACAACGTCTCCCTCCTCCAGATGACGGAGCATGTGCTGCAACGTAACCATCCTGAATTTCTGGGACTTTAACTTGAGGGGTCATATCGAGAATGGGCCTCCAGCCCCTGGTCTTTACTTACCAGAAAGTATCCCGCGTAAACTCCAGAGCCCCAGAGTTGCTTCGAAACCAGGTCCATCGTCCCTTTTCTTAACATGGCCCAAACCTCGAGCAGCAGCTCAGGGATATGTTCCTGCCGGGCCACTTGTGGTATTCGCGGCCACTTCAGTTGCAATGCCAAAATGTGTTCATGGGTGAGAGCGTCCAGCACCCATCAATCGGTGGAGAGGATTCCCCCCACACTGACAGTTCACCAGCCGGCCTCCCACCGGGGTGGAAGCCTGGACAACGGCGGCAGCCACCTCCAAAAGCCTTACAAGGCTAGGCTTCCTGGGTTGTGCAACGGGAGGGTTGGTGGTAAAAGGCCGATCCACTGCCAAAACTCAAAGACCTCCCCGACTTCCCCCTTGAGGGACGAAAGGCCTGAGCAGGGGTCCTTTCGTCCCTCAAGAGGGAAGTTTTCGCCGACTGTCGGCTTTGATGGATTGAAGAGATTCATAGACTGCATTGCTGAAAAGATTTTCTTGGTTGAATGGCATGTCCAGGACCCTCGTCTGGACCTCTTGTCTGTAGTTGGTGGCTACCAGCCACAACTGAGGAGACAAACCCTGATTCCCATCTGGCAGAACCCGGTGTCCGCAATATCCAGGGCCACGGTGATGGCATGGTCCAACGCCAACTCGCCCTCCTGAAGGATCTCCATTACCTCTACCCACTTGTCATCGGGGAGGAAATCCAAAATCGGAGCCATCTTGTACCATGGTTCCCAGTCGTACCTGTCCAAGATCGCCAAGGCAATGGCCGACTTGACCGTCGCTGCCGAGTAAATGACTTTGCTTCCCACAGCTTCGTTTCTTCCCCTCGCCATCCGGAGGGACTGCAGTGGACGGATTGGACAACTTCTTCCTAGCCGCAGCAGAACCAGAGTCCGGCGATGGTTGAGACCGAAGACATTTGGGTGCAGATTCCGGCACCCGGTATTTTATCTCTAGCCAGTCCCTCTCCGCCGGGGCTGAAACAGGGTTCTTCAGCGGTGCCAGCCCTTCATCCCATACATCGACCAGGATCGGTATGGACAGAAAGGCCTTCCTTTTCGCCTCCCGGCACTGATGCAGAAAAGCCCTCTTCTCTTCTGGAAGTGAGCTGGAAGAGCTCCGACGCATGGGCAATCGTGGAGGGGAAGGATCCCACTTCATCCGACGGAGAAGCCTTTGGTAGCGGCGAGATTACGCCAGTGTGTCCATCCCAGTGTCCTCCCGGGCTCTAAGATAGGTGGCGGGGGGGCAGTTGGAGTGGAGGGTCTCCTTTTCTTTGGGTTGGTGGCCCCGGTGTCAACAGGGTCGTCGCTGGTGGTGCCGTCAGGATCCTCTTCTGAATCTCAAACACCAGTGTGTGGAGGGGTGAGAATACCATGTGACAGATCTCTGGGAGGTGCCTGGGGGGGGGAATAACGTTACTGGGCCAAGCACCTATGTCGTCCCCGCATCCGGTGGGCATCTCCGACATTCTCATCGTCACCACCCTAGTCCAGGATGGTGTGGGCAGAAACTCTTCCTTGTTGAATGAAGAACTATCTGTGTCCTGGAGCTCCGCCACGCCTCACCCCACCCCACCCCGTACCCCTCTTTGGGTCCCAAAAGGTCGGCTTCGGGCTGAGGACCGGCATCCTCTTCTCCGGAGTCTTCCCTGACCGCCACCAGGGTGCCCTGGTCTAAGTCAGCCTTGTTTGCCTTCGATAGGGCTGCAGCAACCAGCTCGATCTACGAGGACAATATAGTCTGGATCACCTGTGCCTTAACTGGCAGGTTGGCCACCTTTTCCTGCCTGGTCTTCTCTGGCTTCTATCGCAGCTTCCACAGGATAATTGACTTTCTCTTCAATGAAGAGCTGGAGCGATGGCTGAAGATTGAGGCTGACGTAGACTTAACGCGCGTAGACTGTCAAGCGACCCGCTTGCGCAGCCACCCTGAATGAAGCAGACTTGCAGCGCTTAGCCTTGTCTTGAGCCCCCACAAATGGAGCACCTTCAAAGGACTTGGAAGTCTGCTCTGGCTGGCTGGATCTGAATGCAGCATGCCCCTGTGAACCACCTGGGGTAGAGGCCCTGGCCTCTGCCACATCACCTGCCGGGCGTGCCGATCCTTAATCGTGCGCTTGGAGAAGCCACGGCAGACCTCGCAATCTTCCACCTTGAGCGTCGGGTGAGGACAATACAGGCACTCAGAATATTTGCCGTCCGTGAAAATGTTCTGCAAACCGCAACTGGTGCAGAGCATGAAGAGGGTAGCCCTGTCCTCCTCCTCCTCCTCCTCCTCCTCCTCCTCTGGCATGATCTGGTGCGGTGTAGGCCTGAGGGCCTTCTAGAAACTACCAAGAAGAAAACAATGATGTTGCCATTGAGGGGCGGTGAAAAATGCCGAAAAATGGATCTGTGTTATTCGGATGAGTAGACTATGGAACACACAGGCTCGATTTGAACAAAATAGGGTTTTCCTAGCCAAAAAGCCCAAAAAACGCAGAAAGCTCTAAGAGCAAAACACGAGGACTCCCAACACTTGAACGTGCAGTAAAAATCTGAAGACTGCCATGGGGAGGGGGAGCTTAGGGAGAGGGCACACATTGGCTGGGGCAGTATGACCCAGATCTCAGTGACTGGTTTATAGAAGAAAGTTTATAAACTAAAGTGACACTTCTTTTACCGAGGATTCCCGGCCCAACGGGGAATATTGATTAGCATGTGAATCCATGCAGACCCCCATGCTGGAGAACCATGCTAGCAATGGCGAAAAAAGAAGAAGAAACCCCAAGTTAGTACTTGGGTGCCCTTTTTGTGCACTACCGGGGCTATGGGCATAGCCTGCAGTAGAAAAATCACAATAGTAGTTAGGACACGTCCACTGCCATCAGCCCTTACTAGGAGTTGGTCTACAGGACAAAAAATTCACAGGGGCAGAGGGACTGGGGATACTAGGTATCCATTTTGGCACTCCACATAAGGTGGTATGTGCCAATCTCTCAGACTAACGTTTTAGGAGAGATATCTAAGAACTGTAGTTACTCTAGGATAAAGAAAAGAATCTCAAAAGGAGGACACTACGGGACCCTACCAATACTGCCCATAATGAGCTGTGTGCTGCAATAGTATAATACAGATGATTTTAAGAGTTATGAAGTAAAGAAGACTCCATAGGACAGGTAGAATACAAAGAATAGAGTTCCAAAAGACACAGCCCATAAGAGGCTCCACTTATTCAGGATTTCAGAAGCGTTTCCAGAAGTCCAGCAAAAAGTGCAGCGGGGTGTCTCACTAGGAGAGGGGACGAAGCATACAAATGATACATCTCCCCAACACCCTTGAGCACCTCGTAATTTTCTGTCCTGCCCTCCAAGGGAGACGAGAATTACATTTTAGGTACTTTTCAGAGCCATTTGCCTTGGGTGCGCACAAATCTGTGTGGCATTTTTATCTGGCAGACAAGACCACCTCTGTTTTTTTTTTTAAATCATTGAAATTAGAGTGCTAACAGAAGGAAACTTGCTTTTTTTCTTATTTTTGTATTGTTTGTTAGGACTTGTGTGATGGTGCTTATGTTATGATAAATTGGATGATTGGAATAGGACGGATTTAACATACTTATAGGAAATGATTTACAATGCTCGGAGTTTAAGTTTGTGATTTTTGAATTTTAAAATAACTTTGCATTTCTCTCAAGAATCACATAATACGGTGTTTTTAGTTAAACGTTATTGTACAATGATAAAAAAGAAAATGTAAAAAATAAAGTCCTGCAGTGGTACACCACTTTGTAGAGCATAAGTAGGTCACACCCCTCTGATGGAATAGGCTCTTAAATGATTAAGGACTACCTTCCCAGCAACTCAGAAGCATTCCAAAATGCAAAGTATAACCCATCTGGAAAAGGTCCATTTAAACAAACTTGGCAAAACTGTGACTAGTTTATTTGTAAAGCGCAGCCAAACCCTCGGGTAACTGGGTGCATAACTTTTAGAACAAGAGTTACAGAAAGTTGCACAACAGGTAACAATACAATAAAAATAAATAGCATAGGGGACCGGGTTACAGGATGGTCCCCGTCAATGAAGAGGCACAAGTGATAGAAAGGACCAGGTTACAGAGGGTCCGTGATTGTAAATAATAGTGTTAGGACCGGCACGGGAATGTTGAGGGTGGTCGGCAACTCATTGCTCTGTGAAGAACAACTTTCACCTTTGCTCTGAATGACCAAAACGATGCATCAGCTCAGATCATCATAGGAAGGGCATTGCAGCATTTTGCTGCGAGAACGGGCACGCTTGATTGCCGTTTTGAGGTTAAACTTCGGGATGTTGAGTTGGTGTAGGTACGGGGATCTTGTTGGTCTGGAGTAGCTATGTCTGGACAATTTATCTGCTAAGTATCGAGGGGCGGTCAGGGAGAGGCACTTATGAGTAATAACTAGTGTGCAAAGTTTGATTCTCTCACGGATAGGTAACCAGTGAACTTCCTTCCTGATTGTGGAGATGTGTGCCTTGCGTGGGAGGTTAAGCGCATATCTAAGGGCATTGTTCTGTAGTATCTGTAGTCTGTGCAAGATGTGGTTGGTCGAGCCTATGAAGAGGGTGTTCCAATAGTCCAGTCTGGATAGTACCAGGGCCCTGGCTAGAAAAAGGCAACTGGCAGTCGATAAAAATGGTTTACAAGCATTGATAAGTCTGTTTGTATAGGCTGTGGACGGGATGGTAGCATTTGTTTTGGAGCGAGTGTGGAGTTGAGATATACGCCCAACGTTTTGACTTCTTTTGAAACTTATGACGTTGCCGTCAATGGTGAAAGATTGATACTTAGGGTCAAGTTTGTTGTGTCGTGTCTGGGACCCAACGATGAGCAGTTCCGTTTTGTCATCATTTAAACAGACTCTGAATTTCAAGGTAAACCTCATTTAGCTTTCCAACATCTTCCTCGTAGTTCCCAGTGAGCGTAATGAGGACCTGGGTGAACACTGTAGTCAATTAGTGGATCATCATGTCTAATGTTGGACATTCTTGAAATATAAAAGCCAAGAGCTCTATTCGGGTGAAGTCAGTTTAACTCCCTCTTCATCCTTCGAAGGGTGAGGGGGTTTAAAGCGGGTAGTTTGATATTTTTTTTTAGATGAAATTCAGACTTTGTAGGAAGGAGGGACATAGCTGAATGCAACCACCTTGGAAAAACACAAAAATGTAACCACCAGATTCAAATCCCAGGACTGAACCAGAAAGAGGGCGGGGTTGGAGGGTGGGGAGTGGGGGGACTTTCAGGATTTTACAAAAGGCATCAGAAAGATTTGTTCTGGCGTGCATTTGATTATCGATAAGGCCAAGAAGTATCCCTGAAAGGTAGCCACCTGAAACACTTGATGGGCTAGGTGCAGTAAATAAGAAAAACTAGGAAAGTTCTCTTTACAGCACATTTACTTCCATTTTTATGAACACCCACATTCACTGACCTGCTCTTTTACAGTGAAGCCAAAGACGTACCTGTACTGGCTTTTTGGTCTTTTGTCATGGGGAAACAGTCCTGGTCTTCACGCTGTCAGTATTGGGAAACAGTTTCCCTTAGTCTCGTTTTTGTTTTGCCACTTTTGGTAACTTTTCATTGTACACTGCATCTTACAATGGGGTACACTTTGTTTTACCCTAGACTAACTCAGGATTTCTGGTTACTTGAGGTGTGCCTAAGAGAAGCTAGTGCCATCAGTTATTTGTTGCTATTTTAGTGTATTTTACTTCAGCCGTCGCACGTTTCAGTTTGGCTACCTACTGTGGCTAGCGTCCAAACGCTGCCATGCCATGAGGGTTTTTGTTTGTCCCCTGGCCATCTTGTCACTAACCCTTCTTCCTGGCCTCCGGGGACAGGAAAATTATTATATTGGCTTCCAGTACCCGAGAAAGTAGAGGCAATTGGCAAGCTACAGGGCCATGTGCATTTGCTGCCAGTAAGTGAATTAAGACCGTCTAATCCCATTCCACAAACTGGTTAGTGTGTCTGAAAAGTATTCACAAGTTGGACCACTATGGGGTGTGTGTGGGCCGGATCTTTGATTGGCTACTGGGAGTTTCAGCTCTTACCTGGTTTTTGGATAAGAGGACCCTGGGACCCATTCTGGAGAGATCCTGGAAGAAACTGAAGGAGCCAAGTATCTAATCCAGCTGCAATACTTGTAAAGAAACTGTACCCATTGGAAGGAGGTCTGGTGACCAACGTCTGCTGATGTACTGGAAGAGCCCGGTCTTCATCAGCAGTCCTGCGAAGGAGCTACGACCCTTTGAGTGGAAGGAACATCCATTCACATCAGCTTGGGGTCTTGCAAAGCCTTCGGAAGTTCCCCTGGAGCACATAGTGGCCGACCAGCTCAGTTTGCGCTACCGTGCTGCAGACCTCGTCATTCCGCATTGAGGCTTGGAACTTTGGGGAATCGACAGCTTGTGCTACGGGACTCCTCTCTGCCAAATTATTCTAATTGTTGCAGTCTCTCAAAACTGTGAAACTTTAGTGAACTTTTGAGCACAAGGCCCCTTGCATCTTAGAGTTGACATCTAAAGTTAGTGCAGCATCTCTGTGGACCTGTATTGCTGCATACTAATGCCTTCCTTTGCAGGTGTATGTATTTTGTCCTTCTCCGGTGGTTGTATATCACATGCATTACTTACCGTAAAAGTATTTGATGGTTGTATCTGCTTGGATTCACATGCTGTGCAGCGGAGTATTGCATCTTGTTTTTCGAAAGTCGAAAAGGGGATGTCGACATAGGCGGGTCTGTAATACTATCCCTATAGTGACGTGTAGTGTACCCAAAATCCCTCACGCGTCCATGTCCCTCTGTATTCTTTCTGCACAGAAAAGAGAAAGTAATAAGACGTCTATGTTCCTTCCATCTGAGCGGGACGGAAGTGTGGGCGCATGTGAATCTAAGCAGATACAACCTTCAGAAATGCTTTTACGGAAAGTAATGCAAGTCTTCTGTTTGTTAGTCTGCTTAGAATCACATGCTGTGCATAGACTAGCGAGCAGTACCCGGAGTTGGCGGTGGGTTGTGAGAAGGAATAGTAGAAAAAAAAAAAGATGTCTTAGTACTGCCAGTCCCACCTGGGAATCAAATCTAGAATGGGCATCTAGACAATAGTGTTTTGTAAAGCTGTGTACAGACTTCCAGGTTGCTGCTTTGCAAATGGACTCTAGGGGAACATTTGCAATGAATGCTCTGGATGCCCCAGTGCCTCGAGTACAATGTGCTCACGGTTTGAAGGGCAGTTCTCCTAGTAAGAGGGAAACAGAGTGATGTATTGGACAATCCATCTAGATATAGTGGATTTGAAAACTGCATCTCCTTCTCTTCCTGCCGCCACTGAGACAAAGAACCGATTTCTCAGTGGTCTAGTTCTTTCCATATAAAACAAGACCGCTGTGCGCACATCAAGTGTGTGTAGGCTCTTTTCTCCCAAGTTTGATGGGTTTTGAAAGAACATTGGTAGTACTATAGACTGGTTGACATGGAATTTAGAAATTAATTTCGGTGCAAACCTCGGGTGTGTGCGTAGAACCACCTTATCTTTGTGAACTGTTACAAAGGGATCTAGTATCGAGAGCGGTTGTAGTTCACCCACTCTCCTAATGGAGGTGATGGCTATTAAGAAAGCAGTCTTAAGAGTGAGGTAATTAAGGGTTGCTTTATGTATGGTTTTGAAGGGGAGCCCATTAGCCTGGTTAGTACAACATTCAGGTCCCATCCAGGAGCTGGGTTAGATATAGGAGGATTAATCCTTTTCACTCCCTCCATGAAGGCTTTAATAACAAACTTTCCACCATGACACCTTATGTTCAGACGTAGTGTAGGCAGAGAGTGCAGCTATGTGAACTTTAATAGAATTAAAGACTAAACCTGAGTTCAACAAATGAGTCAGGTATAGAACAATCTGTGGGAGAGCAGTCAACCGGGTTCATGCTCTTTGACCTACACCAGATGGCAAACCGGTTCCACTTGCTAGAGTAGCACTAACGAGTGTTCGGTTTCCTTGCTTCTCTGAGAATGTCCATGCATCTCTGAGGAAGCTGAGGAAATGACCAAATTCTATGACCTCAGGAGCAAGGCTGCCAAGTTCAGGGTCTGTGGGCATGGGTGCAGCGTTTGGCCCCTGTCCTGTGACAGCATGTTGTAACACTCACCTGGTATTCACGGGGATGTCACTCAGCCTGTTCTGACCTCAAACCCTTCCCTGGTGTCTACTCAACTGGAGACTGGGCCTCGTTTTCTTGGAAAGTGTGTCAAGAGTCCGACAGGTAAGTATAATGTCTTTTGAACAATTCTCTAACTTCGTTTCTTTCCTTCCTTAGATGATGGCCGGCATCCGGGTATGGCGATGTGCTGCTGAGATGAGTAGCGCTGAAGGTGAGTGAGCGCGATGCGACATGCAACCCTTTCGTATTGAACCAAGTTTTTTGGGTGCCGCAACGTTTTCAGCGTGGATGCCGGTTATGAAGAAGAAATGCGGTGACTAAGCGCAGTATGCAGCGCCTCTAGATGTTTCCACGCTAACCTGGAGTGTCTTTTCCCTCTTGCAGATGGATGAGAAGTTCCAGAGACAGTTCCCCCCCAGAGCGGATGGAATTCAGGTAAGTTTTTGAAGCTCGTTAAGTCTTTAAAAATAAGCGAAGATTTGCTGAACGCTTACTAATGCCTTTCTGTTCTTTTCCCTTTTCCGTAGGAAGCGGCGTGCCGGGATGGGAATGACACCACCGAAGATGCCCGCAGAACAGAAGAAGTGATGAATGATGGGCAGAAGCGCTGCAAGGTAAGGCTGTTCCTAACAG
This sequence comes from Ambystoma mexicanum, assembly GCF_040938575.1. Classification (NCBI taxonomy): domain Eukaryota; kingdom Metazoa; phylum Chordata; class Amphibia; order Caudata; family Ambystomatidae; genus Ambystoma; species Ambystoma mexicanum. The sequence continues at coordinate 993,202,459 of NC_090921.1, forward strand.
TGTTCTTGCAGGAGCTGAGCGCAGAAGAAAGATGCAGGCCTACTGGAGACCGATCCGAACACTGAGTGTCACGCTGCAGGTGCAGAAAACACAAAGCATGTTTCTCAGCCTGGGCGTGGCTTAAATAGTCTTTAGGTATCCCAGGTGTGTCTGGGCTGAACCACTCCCAAAAGACTAGACTGCACATGCAGTTCTGGGAACTGAAATATGTGGGGGCATCCATCTTGTCCCCATCAATGCACTACAAGTCCAAACCCCAATGTTATCCTATGGAGCGAGTCAGTCTGGTGCCACAAGCGCCAAATCTGACTCCAAGTGGGGAGGGATGGAGAGGCCCTTGAGGGCCATGTAGGTGATTGTGGCCTGGCTCCAGCCTGACATCTTGGAGGGCTGAGGACATGAGGGGCAGGAATCATGACAGTTGTACAGGCAGGGTAGTTTCACTGGAGGAGACATCAGAGGAGCGACCCAGGGTTGGCAGGCCCGCATGGGGGCCACCAGTATCATGGTAACTGGTTCCTGGTGCAACTTGTGCACTACCTTGTTGAGAAGGAGTCGTGGGAAAAGCGTAGACAAATTTCCCTGACCATGTTATCCAGAGACGGTTCCCCTTGGAGTGGTTCTGGGGGTACCTGGAGGCGTAATCTTGGCATTGGGGGTTCTCCAGAGTAGGGAACAGGTCGATCTCTGGGAAGCCCCATTCGAAAACAGAGACGATGTCTTCGTGTAGTCGCCATTCGTACTCTGCGGGCAGAGGGAAGTTTCTGCTGAGTTAGTCTGCCAGAAGATGGAGTTCCCCTGGTACATGTTGAGATAACAGGAACATGTGTTTGCAAGCCGACTTCCAGATGTACTGGGACAGCTGGGACAGTCCTGGAGTGCGAGTGCCCCCTTGTTGTTCAGGTAGTACATGGCCGTGGTGCTGTCTGTGAGGATCAACACTGTTTTCCCTTGTAGGTGTGTCTGGAAAGCCTTCAGTGCTTTGAAGACCGCCAGTAGTTCCAGCAAGTTTATGTGTTTGGATGCCACACTCAGAGTCCAAACTCTGTGTGCAGTCTGATGGGATAGTTGAGTCCCCCCCATCCTGTTAGGGATGCGTCTGGTTAGAGTGGCTTCCACTGCGGGGGTGCGAAAAGGTTCCCCACCACAAGGTATTCCTTCAACCACCATCGCAGCGAGAGAACCAAGGCCTGCGAGAGCACCACTAGATCGTCCCATTGTCCGCTGGCCTGACACCACTAGCCGTTGAGCCACTCTTGCATGGGGTGCAGGCACGCGTGAGGTACCAAATAAATACATGACAGCATCATTCCTAGCAATCGCATGGCTTTGCGTACCGTCACCTCCTGACCGGCTACATATTGAGGGATCTGAAACAGCATGTTTTGGACCCTCTCGTTGGAGAAGATGAGGCAGTCCTTTGTTCGACTTAGAGCCCCTAGGAATTGCTCGACTTGGCTGGGGTCTAGACTGACTTCTCGTTGATGGAGAAGCCCAGGTAGAACAAAAGGTCTACAGTCTTTTGGGTATTTGAGAAGCATGTTTCGTAAGAATCCCCTGTTATGAGACAGTCGTCGAGGTAAGGGTAGACTGAAATGGACAATCTGTGCAGATGTGCCGCTGCCGCTACCTTCATGAAAACCTTTGGAGCTGAGGCTATGCCAAAGGGTAGCACCTTTAACTGATCGTGTTTGCCTTCCATCATGAACCTGAGGTATTTCCTGTGCACTGGCAACATTGAAATATGAAAGTATGCATCTTTCATGTCCAGTGTTGCCATGTAATCCCTTTGTGAGCGGGGGGGGGGGGGGATTACCTCCTGCAAAAGTGACCATACGAAATTTGTGGTTTTACAAGTTTGTTCGCTGGGCGCAGATCTAGTACAGGACGCATGGTTAAATCCTTTTTGGGTACAAGGAAGTACACTGAATAAATACCCTCCTTTACCTGTGATGGAGGCACAACCTCCTTTTTCAAGCAGCAGTTCAACTTCCTGAAGCAGGAGAGGTGGAGATCTGAAGGTTGGGGGAACGACTAAATTCGATGCAGTAACCGTGGGCTGTTGACAGTACCCAGCGGTCTGTGGTAATTCCCTCCCATGCTTGTAGGAATGTTGTTAACCGGCCCCCGACCGGAGATGCATGGGAGGGGACCCGAACATTTGGGTCATTTGGTGTTGGTAGCCGGGGAGCCTCTGGGAGTGGGGCCCCTACCTCTTCCATTGCCACAACGTTGTCCTCTGAGCATACTGTCCACAAGTTCCCTGAGGGGAGGACCAGTTGCCGGCTGAGGAGTATTGTTGATTTTGTCGGCCACGAAAAAATCACCGGTTGCCATAACCTCGCTTATTAGGAGGTCTTGTGATTTGGTCCAGAGTCTTTAGTTTCGTGTTCCTTCTTAGCCGTTTCCAGTGCGTCATCAACCGCCTTACCAAACAAGTGAGTCTTCAAGGGGTTTGTTGATGAGTGACGCCTGTGTTTCTGGCTTGAAACCTGAGTTTGAGCCAAGCATGCTGCTTAAGTACGCCCTGGACTAGGGAACGGCCAGCCGTTTCTGCAGCATCTAAGTTGTTCTTGATGATGTTTTGGTTTACCCGAGTACCTTCCGTCACAATGGCTAACAAGCGGGCTCGCAAGGGCTCAGGGGCTTCTTTAAGGCCTTCGCGCAACAATCCCCATTAGGCATCAGCGTAGCTAGCCAACAAAGTTGTGTTCTTGGCAATCCGCGTGGCAAAAGCTGACGAGGGTTTAATCCTCTTACCTAAGGCATAAAGATTCTTCCCCCCCCCCCCTTTGTCTGGGGGTGCTTTGCTAGTAGATAGCAGAACCCCTGCCCTTTTCCTTGTGGTGGTTACTACCAGGGAATCAGGTATTAAGTGACCCCTAATATATAAGGGATCAGACGGTGAGGGGCTAAAAAGCTCCTCTATCCTTGGATTGACCCCTCTACCACTGCAGGTGTAGATAGAGGGAACGAGGAGTCTCTTGACTGAGGCAAGAAGGGGTATGGCTTGGCTAGCAGGCGGCTTTTCCTTAATTATCGTCTCTACAAAAGCTACTTTTGGGGCAGTTTCCCCTGTGTCGATTTCAAAATGTGCTGCCGCCTTGCATAGCATTGAAAGTGGGTTGATCATCCACAGGTGAAGGGTCTCTGACCGGTGTGGTCTGAGGAGAGGGCAGATCTAACATCAGGGTCTTTGGAGGCCCCTGGTGACTGCCAGGGCTGTGGTTCACATATGTCTGGGTCTTCCTCAAAGTCCCCTACAAGGTCTTGTAGATCCTCAGTATTTAGGAATTCTTCATCTTCTTGAAAATGTGGATCTCTTCAGTGAGGTCATATGCATCAATTTCTTCCTCAATTGAGTTGAAGTCTTGGAAATTTGGCCCTAGGTTCTTCAGGGAGCACCTCCCTTGGCCTCTTGGGTGTAATGTGTTCAGAGGTGGACCCAAACCTATCCAGCCTGTCCATACATGATTCTAATCTTTCCCTAGTCCACTGGGACAACCTGAACGGTTTAGTGGCGGAAAGGGCTGCTCCTCTGCCTCTAGGCATCGAGATTTCATCCATAGCGTGGAAGATATACTCCCCTCGCCCTCTAAGAACCCTTCTCGTGGGGCCGGCACTAGGGACAAATCTCTGGGTCTTCCCTTCGACGTGGGGGGAGGTTCCGGCGTACCCTCCGTAGATTTCGACGTCTGACCTTGTGAGCAGGCTTTGGTGACTCTTTCACCACCCGTCAGAGTCCTTGGAGACTATTCTAGCTAAGCTTTCCACAACTAGTTTGTCCGTCGAGGACTGGTCGTGAATGGTCTTCAGCGGTGCCAGAACCTTATCGTCGACTGACGCTCTTACGAGGTGTTTCGGACCGATGTTTTGGTGGTAGCGCCCTTAGTTGCGGACGGCCCAGTCGCTTGGCGCGTATGCAGCTGCGAGGCGGGCTGGTGACCTTTACGGTTGGCGGAGGCTGCCGGTAGATTTGGCGCTGGGGCCTTCGACTTACGAGGAATGGCCGTGGGTTGTGTTTAGATTTGACTTTTTCGTGTGCGTCGGCATCGCTTAGGTGTACATCCCCATAAGTAGGGCCGGAGCCAAACTTTTTGGGGGCCGGGGACAGACGGAGGAGCGGGAGCGCTCCATAGAGAGGTCAACAGCCTGTGTTACGGAGGTAGCGTTATCACTATCCCCCTCGTCACATTCGGCGGAGGCGGCCGCAGGTGAGGAATCAGCCTTCGATATGCCGTAGGCTGCCCACCTTTTGACGCTGCGTTACTTCAAAGTTTTTGGACTAAGGAGTTTACAGGCCGTACAGCCGGCCTCGTCGTGGTCGAGGGGTAAGCAGCAGTTACACTGCTTATGCTTGTCCTTCCACAGGAATTTGCCGCTACGGGGGCAAAATATAAAGGAGTCCTCTCCATAGCTGAGCATGTAATAAGTGACAACGACCCCGAAGGAATGGGGGGGAAAGAAAAGGCATTCTGTAAGAAACAGAAATGTCCACACCAACCCCCACTACTGTGTAGGCCGGGTCACGTGTTCAGCAGCGCCGATAGGATCGCCTCTGTCGAAACCACCGCCAAAGATCTTGACTCGGCGGGTAAGTTGAATGGCCGTCGAATGAGGGCTGGAGGCGGTTGAATTAAACAATAACTGACAAATCGACCAAGGGTCGAATAAATGGTAATGGCAATGTCTCTTACGCGCTCTGCATAAGGCGGCCAGTATTCTGGGCGAAAAAAACAATCTGAGGGACCTCGATGCGTCCGGGATTTTGGATACACTACACATCACTATTGGGATAGTATTACAGACACGCCTATGTCGACGTCCTCTTTTCGACTTTCGAAAAATAAGATGCAATACTCCAGTGACCACTGGATGTCGGACTATGCACAGCATGCGATTCCATATTAACAAACATCAGAAGTATCTTTTCTTTAGTTGTGTGATATTACATCAAGTAGTCATTTTTCATAGTGTTATATAGCCATAAATAAGCATTTAAGTGTGCTCCTTGACTTTTCACTGTATACCCATTGAGGACCCCCTTAAGAGACTCGCCCCTCCTAAGACTTAGCCTTGACCACTCATCCAGCTACCTTGGCTACAGCTCCCACAGTTGTCCCTGCCAGTAAACTAGGTTGGCCTTCCACACATCGGTCCACCAGGCCAGAGTGAACAGTCCTACCGATATCTAAACCCTGCGCAGAGCTGATTGTTCCAGCCGCGTAGCCTCATGTGCTCCTGCCAGCAAATCGTGCTCCTAAATACATCTAACCACATTCAATGTCTAGTTATTGCTGCTGTGTTGCTCTGCCAGTGATGTGTACAGTCATTGCCTATAGAAACACACAAAATACTGTTTGACAGTGCAGTAAAGTCCCCTTTCTAATGGAGTGGATCAGGGTTAAAAAGGACTTGGCTTACAGGGCTGCACTGAAAAAAGCACTCCAAGATGGTTTCCTGCACCTGCCAGTGTATTGTGGCAAATTGCCCAACAGATGGAAGGCGAGAGCGCCTAACACAAGAGTAGCATGAGAAGGCATACCAGGTCAGGCTCGGTCTGCCCTCAGGGGCGGTCTCAAACCAGATCATGTTTTATTCAACGTTGAAGCCACATCAGGACTAAACATTTGACCGTTCTTGGAGGGGACCTCGTTCTAATTGAAGTCTACTCAGGCGTGGCTTCTAAACCCATCCTGGGATCCACTCGCACCAAACATTTCGGCAAACTGAGACAGCAGTTTGTAGTACTGCTCTTCAGACATATGTATAATTTTTATGACAGGTTAAGAACACATTTACAATGAATTTACAACTGGGTTACACTTACCTGTAAAGGAATGCCGTCGGTCAACCCAGAATGAGTTCGAGCCATCATTCCCAGCACCCTGGCTACCTGGACAGCTGTGACTTCTCGAACACCAAACTGAACGATGATATTTCGACATTCTTCCACACTAGAGAGATATGAAAATATATTAACTTCACAGTGACCAGATTCTAGCAACAGAATTTACCACCATATACGAGCAACCAGCAAAACTACTTACTCACATTTACCCCCCTCCCCCCCCATGAGTCAACCTCAACAAAACCACATTTTCCAACATGTACAAGTCCACGAGTCATGTTTGGAATATGAAAAATTTGCTCAATGGCGATTTTGGTTCCCTTAGCCCAGGCTTCCCCTCTTCAACTGGTTGGGGAAGGCCTGCATCCACAGGCGGCCTGAAAAAGATAATCACTTAAGAGTTGGGGAAGGGCCTACATCACACGTGCGTACCTCCTCGTGCCGGGCCCACACCTTACCCTATCACCACCAATGGTCGAACCCAGTTCTTGTGGTACTGCTGAAACTGTAGAAAATAGGTACATGCATACTGCAGGGGAAGGCTGGGTGGGTGTTGTGAAGCAGGAAGAACCTGGACTAAGAACCTGAATCACCATGAAAGTAATTTTTTATTTGTGTCGTCCTGGCTCTCCCTCCTTCCCAACTGGTTGGGACCAGGCTAAAAAGCCTTTGAATAAGCAAGAGTGGAGGAGACTCCAAGTACAGGATTCAGGCAAATAAATTGCGGAGAGCTTCTTGGCTGAATTGTGCATCATTACTGGACGATGTGACAAGCACCCTAAGGCCGGCAAGTGGGATAGAGATAGATAGCGTAGTGCTTGCAAAAGGCAAGCGGGGTACCAAGGTAGCCGCTTTACTGATGTTTGCAATGGGAATGTGCCGGTTAAAGGCTACAGATGCTGCCTTGGCTCTAGTAGAAAGAGCCCGAAGTCTCTGCGAAGTTGTGCTCCCTTTCAAGTCGTAAGCCTTGGAGATGCAGAAAACAATCCATCTGGCAATAGAAGCCTTTGCTGCTTTAATTCCAGGAGAAGGACCACCGTAGGTAACAAATGCTGATCTGCTTTTCTAAACTGTTTGGTCCTTTCAAGGAAGAATTTTAAAGTTCTCACTACATCTAGATTATGCAATTTCTCTTCTGTCGCAGATAAATGCGGTATAGGAAGAAAAACGGGAAGACATACTTCCTGGTTTAAGTGAAAATCACAAACCACACGCAAGACAACTGCCTTTATGGAACAGAAAAGTTTTGGAGCTCCCCAATTCTTCTAGCTGAAGGAATGGCACTAAAAAGGCAGATTTCAAAGTTAGGAATTCTAAACGCATGAAACCATAGGCTCAAATGGTTTTTGAATTAGGGCGAAGACCACATGGAGATCCCACTTAGGGGAGGTTCAAGAATAGGGGGATGTAAATGTAAAGTCCCTTGAAGTGCCTTTTAATGGACTTGTTGGAAAGAGAAAAAAAAAAGACTGGTGTGCTCTATTCAGATAAGCACCAATAGCGGATATGTAATGTTTGCAAGTGTCTACCTCGACACCGGTGGAAACAAGATCAGACATGAAGGACATTATCAATGAAGGCCTTTCTTTAGTGTGTTAAAGTTTTGTTTTAAGGCCCAGTGACAGAAACTTAACCATTTGCTACAATATTGTTTTAGTGGAAGATTTCCTGGAGGCCGACATAATAGCAATGTTTTGTTCTGACACATGCAAGTGGGAGAAGGCTAGCTTTTCAGGAATCAAGCCTTCACGTTGAGCAATTGAGGTGAAGGGGGTGAAGAACCTGCCCTCTTTTGAGTCAAAGGATCTCTCGGAGGTGGAAGATCTATGGATACCCTGCTAACTCCAGAAGGTCTGGAAACCAAATCTTGCGAGGCCAGAAAAGCACCAATAGAATCATTGTCAGGTTTTGTGTGACATTTTGAATTTCAGCAAAATTGTGTGAATCATTGGAAGAGGTGGTAAGGCATATAGTGCTAGATTTGACCAATCCAGATGTAGAGCATCTCCCAGGGACCGATGACCCCAACCTTTCCTTGACCCAAATTGTGGACAAAGTGTGTTGTTTTGATTGGCAAAGAGGTCTCCTGATGAATGGCCCCACTTCTGCAATATCAAGTGTGCTACTGATTGTTTCAGCTCCCATTCATGCGCAGCAGACTAACCTGCTTAGTTTGTCCGCTAGGACGTTCTTCTTGCCCTTGAGATAGGACGCAAACAAGAAAATGTGATTTTGAATGGCCCAGTACCAAATTTGTTCCGCTAGGAGACAGGGGGCGGGAGAGTGTTTCCCTTGCTTATTGATATAAAACATTGCAGTGGTATTGTTAGTTTCAATTTTCACCACCTTTCCTTGAATTGAGGGAAGAAAGGATTTTAGAGTAAAAAATATGTCTTAAATCCAGTACATTTATGTGGTCCTTCCTTTCCTGAAGACAAAAGACTGAGCCGTTAAGCTTTAAAAATAGGATCTCCAACCATACTCTGAAATCTGTTATGACTATTTGGCATGGTGGGGGAGGTTGGGGGGGTTGAAAGGGAGATCCCGTTAGGTTCTCTGGGGAGTTCCACCAGCGCAGAGAGTATTGGACTTGGCTTGGAATTTAATTGGTTTCTTGGAATCCAAGAGCCGATTACAGTTGAGAGCAAGATGCCAATGGGTTGTTACCATATGGAGCCTTGCAAAGGGAACTAGGTTTATGGAAGAAGCCCAAGAGACTTTGAAACCATCAAGCTGTTGGTGACTAGTGAGTGAACCAAACAATGGTTTGTTGAATGGCTTCCAATCTTTCCAAGGGTGGAAATACTTTGTGCAGAGAAGGGTCTGTAACTGCTCCTAGGAATTGGATCCTTTGCGAGGGACTGAGGTGTTTTTGGTCTTGAGTGCTGGGAAATCCTGTGGCGTGTTTTGTGGGGTTTTTTTGTAGTGCTACAACCAACCATTATATACATATATCTCCCCTGATGGCAGAATTTAGTGCGAAGGGTAGCCATGTGAATTGGTAATTAGACACTCCTATTGTGAATCTCAGAAACTGACAGTTTCTAGATGGGGCTGTGAAAATATGCATCCTGTAGTCTACCAATGCCATCCAATCCTTTGGATGTAGGGAAGCCAGAATCTGAAGGATGGTTATCATATGGAAAGTATCCAGAGACAGAAATTGGTTGTGGTCTGGAAGGTCCAGAATTGGATGGATCCCATCTGGATTTCTTTGTGATAGGGAAGTAGCGCAAATAAACTCCAACCAATTTCTTGTTAGGGAACCAATTCTATCAATCCTAGAAGCAGTTTTTTAAAATCTCTTCTAAGAGCTCCGGGGATGGTTTTTTGAGCTTTGGAGGAAGATGGAGCAGCCGGAAGGGCAAGGCGGTACCCATGGTGAATATTTAGAACCCACTCCTCTTGAGTAACTGTTTTCCAAAAAGGGAGGAAGTTGGAAAGCCTTCCTGCTATCCGGGATATATGCTCCTGGATGATGGTTGCAGCGGATGGTAAGTACATGCTGGGTGGGGAGGGGTGGCTTAAATGCCTTGACGATGGAGCTGAGAGTTTTAACTGCTAGGACACTGGCCGAAGACTGATACGTGTGTGCATGCAGACTGAACTAGTAACTGACCTAGCAGTTTCAGTTAGATCTTTAACTACTTGTAGTTGTTGCATAGCAGCTTCTCTGCCTTCAGAGATCCAGAAAGAGAACTGGTCTGCAGCTTCCTGAGGTAGCATGTCAGTGAAGCGCTCTAGATTCTGAGTTAAGGATATTAAATCCAACCAGAACTGTAGCAGTGTTAATCTGCCTAAGTTATAAAGTAGAGGTGGTGTAAGACTACTTAACCTTGGGTCTCCCATGCTTTTGCATTTTTGTCCATCACTGAAGCTGGAGAAGAAAGGGCCTTTACCCTTTGTGCCCAGGACAGCAGAGACCACCGTTTATTGCGCTGAAAGATTTGCAACGAGAATAAAGGGTTCGTCCTTGGGCACCTTGTATTTATCATCTAGGGCCTTGGAGATTGGAATGAGGTTTCCCCAACGAGCTAGAACTTGCTACATGACGAACAATTCCATGGGCAAAGGTACCTTATAATGCTGTGATGGTAGATCCCAAAAACACCAGCCGTTTCAGGCTTATCCGTTGGGAGGATTTCAAGGGCCTGCATGGCTTTAGTGACAATGTCATGGAACACTTTAGAGGGTGAATGAGTGGTGTCCTCTGAATCAGAGTGGTTGTCCTTTGACATTTTCTGTTTATTTGGGTGGAGTAGCAGGGTCCACATTGTCCACTTGCACCGGTAAAGGGTCGAGAGTAGGGTCAACTGGAACAGATCCCTGTGGTAGTACTGGTGACATTTTGTCCTTGATGCGCTGAGCCAAGACTTTGAGGAAGGGCTCAGAAAGCATAGTTTCCAGCACAACAAGGAGTATTGTAATAGGGGACCTGGCCTTTATGGATTTGCAACATGCCTTCGACTGTTAACAGGGAAAAGTTATGGACTAAACCAAAAATGGCATTGTCAAGCTGACCTATTGAGGCTATCCGCGCCCTTTACTAGGATAGGTCTGTTCAAATTAGATTATCTGCTACGAGGGATCTCTCAAGAATGGTGACCCATCGGGGACTGAAGCAGGGCTGCGCCTTGGCACCCCTCCTGTTTAGCCTGTATCAGACATGGGTGAATCACAGGCAGCAGTTTGGCATTTCCACCCAAGGTTAATGGAACAGCAATTCCATGGATCCTATATGCAGATTTAGTGCTGATGGCTCTAACCCCTGTTGGGTTACAGAGGCAAATTGAGGGATTCAAGTTGTACCCCTGGGGGGGGATGACATGAAAATCAATTTCGGAACATCGAAGATTCTTAGTACATCGTCTGCTCGTAGAACATTGAGAAAGTCGCTCATATGGAGGGTCAGAAATGAGAGCCTTGAAGTGGTGGACACCATGAATAAAAACTTGGATTATCGAGCGCAATACCGCTTTGTATTAAGACTAAACTTCTTACGGCCCAGGGAATTAAAATCCTTGGGAAGTACTGCAAATTCTCAATCTCACCCCTGCCGTCATTCTACCTACAAAAAGTGGTGCCCATACTAACATATGGCTCTGAAGGGATGTTGAATAGGTCCTGGAAAGTACAGACCCTATTAGAGGGCCTGTTCTGGCGCAGAATCCTTAAATTGCCTAGGTCACTCGCAATATCTACCATAAGACAAGAACTTAAACTGCAGTCCTTGGAGTCAATAGCTCTATGGAAATAGATTGCTTTTTTTTAGGAAATAAAAGTTTGCAGAACCTGGAATACCATTTGGAATATCAACCTGGAATATCATTTAGGATGATGGAAAGGTCTTCAGATAAGGCCCTGGTGCGGTTGTGGGTCAAGATCGAGTCCGTCCTAGGAGAGATGTGGAAATCGAGGAGCTATCCAATCCCATGAAAATGTAAAAAGAGCTCCGGGAAATTGATTGGGTTGAATCAATAAGGCAAAGAAATGTAGACATCTGGAGACCCTGCCTGGGAAGAGAAAGAAAGGGCCTGAATCAACCGCCTCAGCATCTCCTAAAATTCCTGTCCGCACACTATAGGGATTTGCTACTCGGGTGCCGTCTGACCATTTTGGCAACAGGAGAGGTGGAGCTGGCAGGGAAAAGAATTACCAAAGAAGCCTCTCGTAGATACTGTGGGTCGCCAGGAGAGGATGGGACTATGTCACCTTGTCACCTCTTGCACAGCCCTGGCGATCGAATTGCATACAAGATCTGCAGACCTACCAGTTGACATCAATGGATAGCCACTGGTGTAAATGGATATTAATGGGAGAAAGAACGACCGCATGTTTGGCAGTTAACATTTCTGGAAGCTGTGATAAACCAGACTAGATATACGCCTGAATGAATTGATATTTGCGACTCTTTGGGACGATGGTAAGATTGCATTGGAGCATACACATTTTGATGGCATGGACTCTTGTTTTTTTCTTAAATGGAAATAAGAATGTTTAATAATTGAGATGTTTTAAAATGTAGATGGATGTAGGTGATATAATTTTGGAATTTCCACATTTTCTCTTATGTAATGTGTAGGGATTTAAGTTAATGTAAAAGGTTAAATCACTGCTTGAACTCAAGTGAGGACAACCAATAAACCTTTAATTAAAAATATATAGTTTCCAGCACAGTGTTCATGATGCCGTTTGCCATTTGGGAAGGGCCAGGTAAAGCTTCCTCCAATGTGATAGAAGTAGAAGAATCAATCTTATCAAGTGGTTGGCTAAGATGGAAAATGTTCAACACCACCAGTCTAGGCACCTAAACATTTGTTAGAACAAGTTGGGGTGCAGGGTGTGATGGCACCAGTGCAGGTTGGTCCAAATTGTCCTCGGATGGAGGAGAAAATTGAGGCAGAATGTGAGTCTGAGCTCTCACGGGCGTGCTGAAAAATTCTTCTGGTGGAACAATAAAACATTTTGAAGCATCAAAGTCTTAAAGAGCCCTCTGGCTCTGGTTTATAGTCAAAATGTCGAAAAAAAAATGTCGACACGCAAAAAAGTCGAAAAAAAAATGTCGAAAACAATGTCGACATCCTATACATACAATGGAGGAAGTCAATTTTTCGGAAAAAAAATGTCGACAAAAAAATGGTCGATTATCATAGACAATAACCCGAAATAATTATTGGGGGGGTCCCCCCCCCCAACCCCCCAACCTCACCCTACATCACGAACCATCCCAGCACCCCCCCTTCCCTTCGTCCGTAATCACCCACTTGTCTGTTACACTAGATAAAGATAGGTTACGAAATGGTTAACACACTAGATGACATTCCTGAGTAAAGCACCTTGTTTTTGATAGCAGGAAACCAGTAACGGCTGTGGAAAACCGTCATTACCTGACAGAACATCTCTTGAGAGGTTACTTCGGGCAATTGATTACACTTCTTTCGTACTTATAACAGGAGAAAAGGTAAGACGCACTACCATTATAAAAAATAACATGTACAATAAAACATAGTATAAAATACCACAAAAAAACTAAGTTATGTATCATTTCAGGTGATAAAATGGAAAACAAAGTAGAATTTATAGAAAGCCAAAAGGGAGGAAAGCAGTTAATTTGGAATGGATACATATTCTATAAAGAGCTTCAGCGAAAAGAGAGAATTTACTGGCGCTGCACAGAATATGCGAAAAATAAATGTACAGCCCGCGCAGTAACAGTGGGAACAGAAGTAAAGGGAAAAGCTGAACACAATCATATGCCTGATCAGACAAATATAATAATCAGGAAAACATTAACGGAACTAAAAAGAAAAGCAATAGAACATGAGGGGGAAACTAGTGGATCTGTACTCAGAAGTTTGTGGCCAATTACCAACACATGTAACAGCGCAATTACCAGCTGAAAAATTAATGCAGCGCACTATTAACCGAGCCAAACATACTAGTGAAAACCTACCCCCTCCACCTACATCCTTTGAAAATATAACTATTCCGGATATTTTTAAGGTTACAGCACGAGGAGAAAATTTTTACTGTGGCTCAATTGGAATAAACAATGACAAAATCTTGGTGTTCGCTACCGCACAAAACTTTCAACATCTAAGTCAAAGCAAAAATTGGCAGAGTGACGCCACTTTTAAGGTATGCCCTCACCCGTTTTTTCAATTTTATACCGTACATGGAACAATCAATGACAAAATATTACCACTGGTTTACTTTTTGATGCCAAAAAAAACAGGACGCATACAAAATCATATACAATAAAATTAAGGAAACTACACCAGATTCGCAACCAGAGAGAATAATCATGGATTATGAAACAGCACAAATCAAGGGTTTTTCTAGCAAGTACAAAGAAACTAGAATAAAAGGATGTTTTTTTCATTTCACACAAAGTGTTTGGAGAAAAATACAAAAATTAGGTTTGGGATCAAAATATACGGAGGACAGTTACTTTCAGATTAACGTTAAGAAACTTTTTGCATTGGCTTTTGTACCGGAAAATCATGTTATTTACTTATTACGAACATTTAATTGAAAGTCAGTACTATAAAAATCATGAGGATGAATGTACAAATTTACTGGACTACTTCGAGAATACCTGGATAGGCCAATTAACTAGGAGTGGCAACAGACGCAGACCGAAATACGCAATTGAATTGTGGAACTGCTACCAGTCTACCATGGACAACAAACCAAGAACAAATAACTCTTCAGAAGGCTGGCATAGCCGCATAAATAAAAATTTCAACACCCTACATCCAAATTTATGGCATTTCTTAAGAGACTTAAAATTAGAGGAACACCACCAGGAATTGAGAATTTCACAAACAATTTCTTTGGCAAATCAAGCACCGAAAACAAAAAAATACAGAGACTATGATAATAAATTAGTGCAACTAGTACAAGCATTCACAATAGAGAACAAGGACATTTACTTAGATTCTATTGCATTTAACTTAAAATGTTAAGAAGAACACTTACAGTTTATGGTCGTCAAAAATCTGTGTTGAAAAAGTTGAAAAATCCCAAAAAAAACCATAAATCCAGGTGCAAAAGGACATTGCATTAACCATGAAAAAGTGCCGATAGGTGAAAAATCCCAAAAAAAAACATAAATCCAGGTGCAAAAGGACATTGCATTAACCATGAAGAAGTGCCGATTCCAGGCTAAAATCCACAACTTGAGTAAAAAAAAAAAGTATCCAAAGTCCACGTAAAGTATCCAAAATCCACATTAATCCAAGATCCAAAAATCCGTTCCAGGTAAACTCGCTGCTCCATGAAAAAAAGGCTACCAAGAAAGCCATATCCCAAAAAAATGAAAACATCCAGGAATGCAAAATCCAACATCCATACGACAAAATCCATGGAATCCAAGTAGACCCGGTCCATCCGATGAAAAACCAAGAAAAAAATGATGAAAACCCAAAAAAAAAAAAAACAATCCAAGGACCGAACGGACGAAGACGCAACAGCGGTAGAAACAAGTCGATAGTGAGCTTTAAAAATGGCGCTCACGTTTACGTTGTACTACGTACTGTGCGTAGAAAGTCAAAACAAATATACGTTGATAATTATAAACATACATTTTTAACTCGCTAGCGCCATCTACTGGTTGTTTAGTATATAACATGTTGAACTGAATTACAAACAGTTGTTGCATTTATTTATTTAACTGAAAAGAAGCATTATGTTTATTTATTTAATACAATACGTTGCCGTTATGTTTGCATTAAGTATTACCTATAAATACTTTTTTAGATTTAATAAACATAAAGATGAAACTAAATTACCGTCCGAGTGGTTTATTTTATATAGAATGTATTTATGTATTTATTTATGAGTCGAAAAATTAATGTCGAAAATGTATTATGTCGACATTTTTGTATGTCGACATTATTGATTTTCGACATTAATTTGTCGACATTTTGACTGTCGACATTATTGATGTCGACATTATGACTGCACACCCTGGCTCTCCAGTACCGAGCCCGAGATAGAAGCCACAGGAGAGTTTTTGTGTTTTCGCAGAGAAGTCTGTACCAGACTAGCTCTTGAATGAGAGTGCTTATGCACCTTATGAGAGGACTAATGAGATTTCCTCAGTACCAAGGAGCTTGCAAGCTCAACTGCGGTAGTCTAGGGTAAAACCTTCTTTCGGTACCGAAGTACCAAAAGTTTTATGTTCAGAAGCAGACTTGGCTTTGTTCGTTACAGGGGAATCGGAATAAGCCAAATCAACCGCGAAAGCAAAAGTCTCTTCGCACATAGCCTTGCCTGTTCGGTGTGCTAAAAATAGAGGCTTTTGCCAGTACCCTTGTTTTTAATCCGGAGTAAATAACTCTTCCAGTACTGGGTTGGTCTTCTGTGACCCTTTCCCCCACCTGGAGGTTCTAACACTTTCCGCACCTGGAGGTACTAGTGCTTTCCCACCCAGAGGTATTTTCAAGTGAATGGACTGGGGGTATACACATGAATGTTCCTGTGAAGACTCCGAAAGTGAGGAGGCCTGTCTTCCCTTGGGTACCGACAGCTGGCGACGCAACTAGTACCTCACCTGAAGGTATAGTCCCCCCTCTTACCGATATCAGCCTCCCTCCTGTTCCGAACAAAGTACTTGGTCACCTTAGGTACCGGACCCAGCTAAACCATGGAGAGAAGGCGAGACCGCAGCGACCTCGGGTGAATTCCACAGCAAAATATACAGGTACTCACCTGATGATGTAAACCCAGACAGTGGACGCTGGCATGGTGGGAATCGGCAGCTGAAAATTGCTTCCAGCAACAGATGCACTGCTTGAAGCCTTGCGTAGACGGGGGCACCGCAAATAGAAACAAAGAATCAATCCCTAAGGGAAAAAAGGGAGGACAGCCAAAGGAATGCCCAGAAAAGGAAGTTGCAACGCAGCAAAAAACTCCCACCCAGTAGGTGGAAAAACAGGGACTGGGTGTGGACGGTTGGTGATGCGAGGTTATGGTGTGGGCCCGGCGCGAGGAGGGACGCACGCATGACGTAGCCCTTCCCCTTCAAAAACCTATCTTTTTCAGTCAGCTTTTCCGGCCTGCTTGCGGATGCAGGCGATCCCCAACCAATTGGGAAGGAGGGAGAGCCAGGACGAGAGAAAAATATGTATATTTGCAGTAGCAAGCTGTTGATAACAGGAACAAAACATGCATGACATGAAATTCTTTTGTTGCAGTCTAACAGTTTGTAACAAGCAGGGACCCTGCTTTGAGGGACATGGTTTAACAACCTGCACAGAGCTTATGCTGAACCAATGGAACTAATGAGTTATGTTCCCAAGCTCCATTTATGATTATACAGCATCCGGAAATAAAGTGCTGACCTAACTCACTCAAATGCAGTAGACCTATTATACTAGTTCAATATATCTGCAAGTGTCACGGCCAAGCTGCCACCAGAGTAGGGTGCAGAAAAGCATTCCTCTGGGGTTTATTCTTGAGAAACCAGGCAAACAGCCATGCAAAGGACTCAGAGATGGAGGATCTCCTCTAAGATGGCGGGCTGCTACAAGCACCTAAGTCTCATGTGCCTTAGGTGAGCTGCTGGAGGAGCTCGCAAGGCTGCAGAGGCAGGGTGTAATCACATATGCCTCCTGCTCCAAGGTCCTGCTGGGGTGTGGATAAAGACTATACAGAACTGGTGGCGAGGAAAGCCGTTGACGGGTCGTTTGTGCCTCCAGGAGACCAGAGAACCTGGGAGCCTGGGAGCGCAGAGGACAGCACATGCCCCCTCCAAACAGGAGACTGACTCAAAAGAAGAGTGATATCTTGGAATGATGTTGAAACCCCCAACTGGGGAGGCATGCCATTGCCCGAGGCCTCTCCAGCAGCTCGATTAAAGCCCCCTCTCCCACGACCCCTCGAGGATTAGTCTTCACCCTGCACCAGGCCCACAGAGCTCAGACTTCCACACTCAGTTTATACTTCCTTGCACCTCTTGGATAGCACACTTCGGGCAATCCACAAGGTTACAAGACATAGGATGCATGGTGAAATGAAGTTCAAAAGAGACCAGATTCAGGAGACGCTGGCTTTCCTTTATTGGAGTCATATGACCAACAAAAATAAAAAGGAACATAATTGCCAAGATATCCCCGCCTACAGCTCAGGAGCAAAGTTTGACATGTACAGGACGCCGACCAGGTGACATCTGCAAAACCCTCTGCAATGAACTTGGAAAGCCCTTTTGCTAAAATCTGCCACATCATCAAGCAGGATCTGATGTCAAGTCTGCAAACTCTCCAAAAGGATCTTTGTGCGCATTTGAGAAAAAACAGACATTGGCATGCGGTAGGAGAGGGTGTGGGCAAACAGTAAGTAAGCAGCTTCCAGTGCATCCATTTTCCAAGCATTGCAGACTGCGATCTGCAAAGTTAACCAAAACTTACTAGAACTATTGCAGTGTGAGGACCTACATAACAGGTTGTGTGTGAAAAGCATTCACGTTAACCTTTAAGAGGTAGTGGAGGGTCAGACATGATGGAATTTGTGACCGATATGATGCTCATATATTGGTTATTCCAGCACAGAAGGACTTCAGAGAGCATACAGTGGGCTGGAGAAACTGCACTATGAAACAAATCTAAACGTGGTGATCACATTTGAAAGTTTCAACCAGAAGGCATCTTTTAGCAAGCTATACATACAGAAGGCTTTATGCCATTCAAGGAAAACATTTAAATTGCCAAGTTGTCCAAATAGCCACTTAAAAAAGAAAAAATACAAGTCAGGAACTGAAGCCTGCTACCTTGAAACTGTTGCGGGAGTGAAGCATAGATGGACCCACCCATTTGGGGGTAGTGATCCAACGCAAGGGAAAAAACACTGGAGTTTGTACGCCATAGGAGGCAAGATATTTGGATCCGCTTTCTGGATGCCCAAATGAGAAACTCATTGGGCTACAGAGAGAAGGGTCTATAGAACTCAAAGGCGAATACTCAAGCGAAAGCCTAAGGGTTGTTTACTGAGGGTGGGTGGAGGGCGGAGTCAAGTAAAGAATCAGTAAATGGCCTGGGGCTCCTGGACAAATTATAAGCAAGAATGGTTCATGGGAGGGGTGGCTCAGGTGACTTATCACGTTTATAGCATAAGATCTCCTGCACATGGCTCCTGCTATGGGAATCCATGATTGGTGGCTTTGTGCACATCCCCCGATTGTGTCGTATTGGCTCCATGACCCACAAAGGGGATGAGGTAAACTGAGCATACTTTTAGTAGTGATTCACTCATTTCCTTATGTAGTTATGTAGATAGCTAGTTAAACCAAAAGTTGGCCACTTTTTAAGGGATGTCTCCACCTGAATTGACAATAGAAGCAAGACCCAAGTGTACAATGGGGTGTGCTTATTTGGCTGGGACAAGGGGTTAGTCTCCAAATAAAATGCTAAGTATTCCCTGCAAAGAGAACAAAAATGTGGAATTTAAGCAGGGGCTATAAAGCAGATATTCATTGTATACGGTACCCCCATCTTGTGAAGTATGATGCATCAAGATTTTAAAAAACTCCACATTCATAGTCTGTGTTAAACAAAACATATGGGGCAACAATTACGCTACATATGAATCTCTTTGAAGGTTTCCGTTAGGCAAGAAAGTGTGCAGTATCCTTTGGAAGACTACAGCAACCTTGACCACCTGGCAACAGGAACCCAACCTCTGGTACAAGTCTGTAAAACACAGGTTGGTAGCGTGGCTGAGCAGCCAGGCTTATCTCAAGAGGGGTCCATGGGAGCAGTAGTGTTTTTACACAAATTCAGTGTGGCAAGTATTCAAACAAACTTACACTTAAGGTCTCTTGATTAAACAATTATTAATTTAACAGTCAATTGAATAAGCCTTCTTCAGAAAAGAGAAATATATAGGCAACACACAAATAAACTTCAAAATAAACACTTAGTTTCTCTAAATCAGCAAGTACCCATTTGGGAGGGCACACAGGAGGTTCCCACACCCGGGGGGTGACTTAAATAACTAGGAGCCTGGACACTTATCATTGGTACATTTAGAGCAATACTGGGTTTGGTGTCAAAGAAAAGTGTTTGGGAATAAAACTAAGGTTACACAAATATTCCGAAGCAGGTAAGTACCTTTTAACCCACCAATGCAAAGTAAATTAACCCTTTCCTGGAGGAAAGGTAAAGAACAAAGTCAGAGGAAGGAAGAGTCTTCAGGGAGCCAGGCCAGCCAATGTTGATTGAACAAAAGTCTAGGTGAGCTGAAGCACTTCCTGCAGTTAAGTAAAACTCTTTCACAATGTTTTAGAAGTCTTTGTAGAAATAAAGAATCACTGATAGGCACAAGCTGAAGGCTGGTCTTGGTTGCTTGCAGCTTTGCCCTTCACAAGTCTCAAATGAGAACAAGTAAGGCTACACAGCAAGAGGTAAGTCCCATTAGTTTTACAATATCTTTGGTTAGAAGTAATGGTTCCAGCTGGCTTTGTGGCACTTCGCGGTTTCAGCTCCTCACGTCTCTTACAAATAGCAAGACTGCGGTACTCTGGTACCACATAGGACTTTCCTCGCATCTGGGGTACAGCACTCTTGAGGTGGCTCGGGCTTGGTCAGTCTTGCTTCTTGGGAGTCTGGAGGATCTTCCTGGAGCTCAGGTCCGACTTAAAGTCACTCAATTCTGGTGTTCCTCTGCCTTGCACTTCAGTTCCTGCAGCAGCAATGGAACTAGACAGCTCTGAGAGGATTTCCAGATGAGCTAGTCTTGGGGCCGATTGGTCCTACCAACCCAAGAGAAGTCGTCCTTTGCAGGGCTTCTCTAGTCAAGGTGAATTCGGAAGTTCAGCACAGCAGCAGGGTTTCACCGGGCAAACCAACGGTCCAGGAGTTGCAGCAGGCGTCTCTTCCAAGTTCTACTTTGGATTCCTTCGTCCAGTGGCGACTGCCTTCCAAGCCAAAAAGACTCGCCCTTTTATGCAGCTTTCTCGCATTTATTCGAAGGCTGTCAATCACACAGCAGGGTGGCTGTCCTTCCTGTAACCAAGGAGACTAAGCACAAGGAGTTTCGGGCACCTCGCTCACTTCCTGCCAGACAAGCTGGA
Source organism: Ambystoma mexicanum (assembly GCF_040938575.1). NCBI lineage: Eukaryota > Metazoa > Chordata > Amphibia > Caudata > Ambystomatidae > Ambystoma > Ambystoma mexicanum. The sequence continues at coordinate 993,222,882 of NC_090921.1, forward strand.
GCCAGAGCCAGGCTTCACTCATGTGGCCCAGGAAGAAAAAAAGAAGCAGGAACTCTCCCCAAAATCCTACAGCAATTTCCAAATCGGCATTATCGGGGGATTCTATTCAGGTTCCGATGGAACATTTTACCAACAAAGCAAATTATGCTGAGAAGGAAACATACTCCCGGGTGATGCTAACTGCAGATTCTGTAATGTTAGTAATGAGAATGCCAAGCATTTAGCCCTCTCGAGTGTGAAAATAAAAGACCTAAGGAATGCCTATTTTGGTATTTTAGAGCATCACTACGCTCATTTCTTCACTGACACTATATGGAAACGCTGTTTATCTATCCAGAATGTACAGGGAGGATTGGCCCTTTCTGGCTTCTTGAAGAGTATTGAACTAGAGTAGGATATGCCAATGATCTCTGACTATATAGGCCATCCTATTGGACCTGTGGTCTAATGTTTGAAAGTTATATTGGTATACCAAACTGTATTTTAATTACTAATGAATGGCTCTTTATAGAACCATTTTATGATTAATTTAGAAGTCCCATTTAAGATGAATTGATTGAGGCTTGTATAAGGTTATATGTATTCCTTGTTATGCTTACATTTATTTTTCTTTCCTCACTATTGGGTATAGCAAAAGTCTTTTTTCCTTTTAAAAAAGAACCCTGCTAAGTTTCAGAATTTTAAGAATTTTGTTCATTGGATTTCTTTTTTTGAATTTTTATAATGAATTGATTTATTTTCTTTGTTGTATGTATTACCGGCTAAAATTGTAAAAAACTTTAAACAATCACTGGTATTTTGGCTCTCTTCGAGGCATCACAGGCAGATGCGATGTGGGTCAATGAGTGACATTTTCAACCCACAATCTCTGCATTTCTTAAAACCGGAAGATAGAGGATTTTTCTAACATACGTCAGAAGATGAGGCATGCTGAATTTCACTCTAAGCAAGCGCAGAAAAACAGAACTGAGGCCATCGGGCGCTGCGTGTGCTTTATATGCCTTTGATGGCCTTCGAAGGACAAGACTGCCAAAGAGACAGTGCCTTCTGCGGAAAAAAAAGTGTCAAAGAGGAGTACGTGGGAGAACAATCCATTCAAAGTATAGTTTACAGCTGAACAAGTCAGTATTCAAGACTGTTGCTTCCACAGTCTCGAGCTGATGATTCAGTGCAGTAGGTCTACTTTAATCAAGCCAGCATCTGGACTACTCAAAGAGCAGTTAAGTGATTCGAAGATCATAGCGTGCCAAAAGCAGCACTGCAGTGGCTTGATGCGAGTCATGCAAACTCGAAGATGGAGGCAGTGTAAGCTTGTCTGAGGTACTTTAGATACCCGTTTTGGGGGTGTAGGGTCCAGGCCAGCATCTCCAGTGACCAGACCTGTGTTTTGCACTTCCAGTACATCAAGGTTGTCAACTACATGCTTTTTCACCTCCAGGGTGAAGGATCCCATTTACAATACACAGGAAGGACGGCATTGGTCCACAGCAGTCATCCAACTGTCCCTGGGGTGAGTAGGGAGCAGATCTTTCCTCCGGTATAAAGGCGAATACATAAAGCTCTAAGGCAGAGGGTTTGGAATTGCCCACCCTCAATCCAAAGGGTTCCAGTGAATCCACCTTCTGAGAGTTGTAAGGATGCAGCAGTAGGAGAATGACACAGGTAGCATGCTTTTGGATTTAGACTTATTTATACCAAAATAAGGAAAATCCTACCTGTCCCCAAGGGGTTTCCCTTCCTCAAACAAACATGGGATTCTGTTAGGAGTTTGTGTCAAAAGTAAATAGTCCACCATTGTCAAACTTTTTCCTTCCCTTACAATCTAAATGAACTAAAAAAAAAAGGGTATGATCTTGATTCAGAAGGATGGTTAACTGCAAGACAATGCTTTAAAATTCAAGTCTAAACAAAATGGTTCCTTGGAATGACTTTTTGCCAAGGTACATCGCAAAATAAAGTCTTGTAACTTCAGAAAAGGGAGTATATGGCTACTCCCTTTGCTCTTGTTGCTCACAAGACCAAGAGAATAACTCCCTTCCACTAGTCTCTTCTAGGCTGCTCATAATGTTCATCAAGACCGGGGGAGGCGGGTTATTCTCCTCCCCTGACCTTTCTTAGGCTTTTCACAATGTTCATAAGACTGTTAAGGATGAGATTTTCTCCACCCCTTGATTCACAGTTAACCTGACTCTTCTCTGTCAGGTATTGGGACTATGAAGATAGATGAGGATGCTTTAATGAATGCAGGTCCAGACTTGCATGTAGAGTCCGTCTGGTATATTCCCCTGCCATGTACTGCGACTAGTAAGATCGATGTGGCTGCTTTATTAGGTGCATGTCCAAGCCTTGTACAATCTTTCTTCTATGTCAGGCTCCCAGACCATATATTTATGGTATGGTCGAATTCCTGGTGAACGTGAGATAGTCGTATGAGAGCAGAGGTCCACCAGTCCAGTGCCAAGCCACGCCGCCAATGGTGTCGCAGAGTCAATTTGTCAGGGTGGCATGTTTGACCGTTCCAAAGGCAGAGGAAAGACCAGAAGGATTTGCTTTCCCTAATTTCCAGTGTTGTTCAGACACACAGCTCTCCAAGCTTTCCTCTACATCCTCCTCCCCGACTGCTATTCAGGCATGGTGGGCTGCCAATGATCTCTACCTTCATGCCAGTAAGACAGATCCTTCTCAACGGAACCCCAGCTCCCTCCTTACCTCTGGCCGCCATCTATGGGTCGGGTCCCATCACGCTCGTGAGTGTACTTACCTCTAACTGTTCTCCAGCATGGGTCTGGCATGGATTCACATGCTCATGAATATTCCCCGTCGTCAGGCTGGGAATCCTCGGTAAAGAAAAATCAGTATCAGTTTTGTTTCTGATCTGTCTTTCGTAGTGGTAACCAATCACTGATCTCTGCGTCATACTGACCACAGCCAATAACTGCCATCTCCCTAAGCCCCGCCTCTGGCAGCCATCTTCAGATTTGGTAGCACGTGAAGTGGCAGTATGACCAAGTGAAGAGCCGCAGAGGGGTAGGCGGGAGGGTTCGCATGTGAATCCATGCCAGACCCATGCTGGAGAACAGCAGTACACATGCACAACCACGGGAGGTGGCAAAGGCTCAACATTAAGCATTACATCCAAAACTCAACATTAAGCAATTCTTACCTCATCGCCAGGCTCACCTTAGGCGAACAGGTTGCACAGCACTGCTTGGCCGACCCTGGACTCCTCCCTGGAATCCCGATCAACGCAGTAGAATTTCGTGAAGGTGTGCGTCAACCTCCATGTAGCAGCCCTGCAGATGTCCAGCAAGGGCACACCAGATAGGAACGCCGTGGTAGCTGCGATTGCTCTGGTGGAATGGGCTCTCGGAAGGCCAGGCAGCGGTCGGTTTGCCAACCGATGACAGTACATGATACAGCCGGAGAGCCATCTGGAAATGGAAGCCTTCGAGAGAGCCTTCCCCCGATTGACAGGTCCAAAGTTCACAAAAAGTTGTGACGTCTTCCGAAAACTCTTCATGCGGTCCACGTAGAACTTCAGCGCTCTAGCCACATCCAGCAAGTGCAAAGTCCTTTCAGCCGGCGACGAAGGCGACGGGAAGAAAACTGGCAACACCAAGGGTTTGTTGAGGTGGAAGTCCGACGGCACCTTGGGCATGAAGGAGGGGTGTGTCCTGAGCACTACCCTAGTGTCGTGAAAAGTCAAGTACGGGGGCTTGCAGGAAAGGGCCTTGATCTCTCCCACCCGTCGTGCGGAGGTGATGGCCACAAGAAACGCTGTTTTCCACGACAAGAACTTCAACGGAGCTGAGTGCAGAGGCTCGAACGGAGGTCCCATGAGCTTGGTCAGCACCACATTGAGCTCCCACGCCGGGGCAGGGGCCTTCACCGGCGGGAACGATCTGAACAGTCCCTTCATGAATTCTTTCACCAGACGATGAGACCACAAAGACGTCCGTCCCGTGGTTCTGGTGTATCGGGAGATCGCAGCAAGATGAATCTTGATGGAAGCATGCGCCAGTCCAGCCTTGGCAAGCGTCAGCAGGTACGGCAGTACTTGAGGAGCCGTAATCCGTAGAGGGTTAATCTTCTGTGCGTGGCACCAGACAGAGAACCTCTTCCATTTGTGTCCGTAGCATTTAAGAGTTGAGAACGCCCTGGCCTTTGCAAGAACCTCTCTGCAGTCAGCCCGTATGTCATAACCTCAAAACTCTAACGCTGCAGGAGCCAGGCCTGCAAGTTCAGCGACTTCGGGTCGTGATGGAGGATGGCGCCTCCTTCCTTGGAGAGAAGATCCGCGTCCACTGGCAGCTTGATTGACGGGGACGCTGACAAGTCCAGAAGGTCCGGGAACCATATCTGCCTCGGCCACGCAGGTGCGACGAGGATCATCCTGCACCGTGACCTCTTGAGCTGGTTGATGAGCCAGATCAGCAGCGGCAATGGAGGGAACGCATATAGGAACAGGCCCTCCCAGGGGAACGAGAAAGCATTGCCCATGCTCCTCGGCTGGGGAAACCTGCTGGCGAACCTCCGGCACTTGGAGTTCGTCGCCGTCGCGAACAGCGTGGTCACCTCTTTAGAAACTCGAGCGCGTAACCCTGAGCCAGGGCATCCAGCACCCAACGGTCAGTGGAGATGACTCCCACACGCTGATGAAGTTCGCCAGCCGGCCTCCCACTGGGATGCTTCGGTGGGGGCCCGACCCCACAGCCGGTTCAGTCCTGCTTCGACGAGGCTTTGCCACCTTGTCCTCCCTGGCGACGACGGCGGGGTCTGCCCAACTTGCCTCGTCCCCTGTAGGCTTCCTGTGACGAACGGGCTGCTTGATGGTAGGTGGAATATCCGCCGCCTGAACCTTTGGAGGCACCCTGCTTGCCTCCGGCGCTCCGAAAGGGCGGCCGTCGTTGCTGGAGAACACCAAGAGCCCGGGCCGTGTCCGTCTTGATGGCTTGCAGGGAATCGTACACTGTTTTCCCAAACAGGTTGCTCCCGTTGATTGGCATGTCCAAAACTCTGGTCTGCCGGAAGTCCGTTGCCTTGAGCCATCCACGCCGTCTAAGGCACACGCCGTTGCCCCAACTGGCGAAAACCAGTGTCAGCGATGTCCGTCGCTATCGTAATGGCGTGGTCCGACGCCACTTCTCCTTCCTGCAAGATCTCTAGGGCCTCCGCCCTCTTGTCATCCGGTACGAAGTCCAGCAAGTGGGACGATCTTGCACCACAACTCCCTGTCGTAGCGGGCTACGATGGCTAAGGCGTTTGCAGCCTTAATCGTCGTCGCTGCCGATGAGATGACTCTGCGTCCCATCGTGTCCAATTTCTTTCCCTCGCCGTCCGGTGGGGAGGTCGATGTAGAGGCCGAAGCGCCCCCCCCCGCTTTCTTCCTGGCCGCCCCGGAGACGACCGAGTCCGGTGTCGGCTATGCCCGAAGGCACAAGGGGGCCGCGTCCGGAACCCGGTACTTCTCATACCGATCCCTTCTCGCAGGCGTTGTGGATGGGTTCTTGAGGAGGGCGAGACCCTCATCCCAGATATCGTCCAGTAGAGGTACAGCGAGGACCGTCTTCCTCTTGGTCTCGCGCCGTTGATAAAGGAAACTTTCCTTCTTCTCTTCCGGGCAGAGCTGGAAAAGCTCGGATGTCCTGGCGATCACGGCATGAAACTATCCAATCTCGTCGGGCGAGGAGGCCCGGGGAGGAAGTGACGACGGAAGATCCTCGTCATAAACCTCGTCATTTGTACCCGTCGCGGCCGTGTCCGTTCCCGTATCATCCCCACGGGTCGTGGACGGGGAGGAGGGCTGAGCAGGGCGCGATGGTTGAAAAGGAGGTGGAGGATGAATCCTTCTCTTAGGAGGGGGGCTCCCAGAAGGGCCTGGCTCCGGGTCCCCTCTCGGGAGCGGTTTCTCCGTTGGTGGTAACGGCAATCTCGTCCTCATCTCCGAGCATAAGGACTGTATAGCCAACAAAATGGCCGCCGAGTTGTCTTGCGGCACTGGTTGAGGGGATTCCGACGGGCAGTCAGGAGCCTTGTCGGCACCCTCGACGTTCTCGTCTCCTACGTCGGGATCCCTCCCGACGGGCTGGTGGTCTTCCACGCCAATGCCGTGGCTTAAGACTTCGATCAGCTCCTCTTCAGAGGTTGAGGCCGAATCCAAGACGAACTCCTGCCCCCCCCCTTTTTCTTCTCCGATGGTTTCACGGGGGTCCTGTCGATGGGCTTGAAAGAGGACTCCCTCCGCGGTGGCAGGGAGACTGAGCCCCAAAGTCTCCTCCACTGGTGTAGCCTCCACAGGCTGAGCCAGGTCCGCCGCGACTGTCTCGATAGAGGCCTTGGCAGGGTGGATCAAGGCTTTCACCACCTTAGGTGCGCTCACCGCCTTCTCCTTGGGGGGGGATGGTCACCGCCTCGCTCCCCCTCCGATGGGGCCTTCGAACTCGACCGGGGTCTCTCCAGGAGCTTCGCCGGGTGCTCGGCCTTCCTCTTACCCGAGCCAGAGCGTTGGCTCATGGTTGATGGCGCCGGGGAAGATGCGCCCTGCCTGGCAGCCATAGAGCCCGACCGTTCGGTGCTCCCGGTGCCAGCGGACTCGCAGTGCTTGGCCTTCTGTTGGACCCCCGTCGCCGGGGCGCCCTCAAAGGTCTTAGAAGACCGCTCGGACTTCTTCTCGCCTGACGGGCTTTTACCTTCCAGCCAGTTGGCGAGGCGCAGATGGCGGTCCTTCATGGTCCGCTCCGACATATTGCTGCAAAACGCTCAGTCCTTCTCCATGTGCGTCTTGTCCTCATGCAGGCAGTAGAGGCAAAGGGAGTGTTTGTCCTCCTTAAAGACATTCTGAAGCTGGCATCCAGGGCAGACCCTGAACAGCTTTCCGGGCGTCGAGCTTCCCTTCTCCTGGGCCATGATCCAGATGGCCCTGAGAAACTTCTGGAGTCCTCCAAAAGTTCGACGAATCTTCACCCTTGAGGGGCGTAGAGGAATCCGACACGGGTTCCCGTTGATCGGATAAAGAAACGGTGGAGCATGAGGCTCTCTTGACCGAAAAAAGAGAATTTTCCTAGGAAAATGCGCGAAAACGCACAACAGCTCGAGAGCAATAGCACGAGGATCCCAACACATCAACGTGCGGTAAAAATCTGAAGATGGCTGCCAGAGGCGGGGCTTAGGGAGATGGCAGTCATTGGCTGTGGTCAGTATGACGCAGAGATCAGTGATTGGTTACTACTACGAAAGCCAGATCAGAAACGAAAATGATACTGATTTTTCTTTACCGAGGATTCCCAGCCTGACGACGGGGAATATTCATGAGCATGTGAATCCATGCCAGACCCCATGCTGGAGAAACATAGGTGCCATCTGTGTAGACTCTCGCCTCAAATCAGGGACATTGCCAATAAGGCCCACTATCAGCTGCACCTGGTCAGAGGCATTCTCACTTTGACTTGCCAAGGGACATGTCGCTGGAATGCGATGGCCATTGACTTGGCCCCGACTGCGTGGGCATGCATGTTGGCCGGAAGTGATTTTTGCTGGCCCTCATTCGCCTCTTTGATGGCAGAGACCATCCAGTGTGCTATGGAAGCCTTAGAGGCATAATTGTCTGGTCTTGAGCCTCCGAAAGTGAACAGGGCGTCCGATTTGCAGAAGCCCTTGGTCCTGTCCAAGTAGAATTTCAGGGCACGCCTGACATCCAGGCAATGCAGCACTCCGCTTCATCCTTGGTATCGGGGAGGGGGGAGGCGTAGGAAGAACCATTTCCTCGTTCAAGTGGAACCCAGACAGGACCTTGGACAGAAATGCCGGGTGCGTCCGCATGACTGCCTTGTCTTTGTAAAAAGTGGTATATGGTTCTGAGGCAATCAGCGCCTGGATCTCGCTGACTCTACGAGCCAAGGTAAGGCCGACTAGTAAGGCCGTCTTGATGGTGATCAGCCTGATATCCACGGACGCCACTGGCTCGAATGGTTGTGCCCCAGGGCGCCCAAGACTATGTTCTGGTCCCACACAGGGTGCAGTCTCTTGACTGGCGGGTAGAGCATAGGGAGACCAGTCAGATGTTTGACAATAGGGATGGAGGATAAAATGCCCTCCTCAGTTCCTGTACGTCCCAATGGCTGCAAGGGCTAGCTTCCTTCCCTGGGGCAGGGTGACTGACTCTGCCCCCCTGCTGTGCCAGATGATGTGCTGGGCCCGTCGGAAGGTGTATCGGGGCACCTCTGAGAGGCTGGGTAGCTCAGAAAACCATGGCCTGGCCGGCCACCATGGAGCTATCAGAATAAAGAGGAGTCGGCGATACTCCTTGACTTTGCAGATTACCCTGTGGATCAGGGAAGTGGGCAGAAAGGCGTAGGCTTTCATGCCAGTCCACTGGAGGTGCAATGCGTCGCCCAGAGAGCCAGGGCCCTGACCTTGCCAGGATGCAACTTGGGGATACTTTGTTGTGCGAGGTGGCAAAGAGATCCACGTGGGGATGACCCCATCTGTTGAAGATCTCCTGAATAACAAGGCTGTTTAGTTGCCACTTGTAATTGTCCACACCCAGCCTGCTGAGCCTGTCCGCTTCCAGGTTGGATTCCCCCGGGAGGTGGACTGCCGAGAGGTAAATGTCGTTTTCCAGGGCCCATTCCCACATGCTGATCACCAGTCTGCACAGAGGAGGGGATCTGGTACCTCCCTGCTTGTTGACGTAATACAGGCAGGTCGAGTTGTCTGTCTGGATGGTGACAACCTTGCCCTTGAGAAGTGGTAGGAATGCTCAGAGCACTAGCCAGATGGCGTGCAGCTCCAACCAATTGATGTGGTATTACTGTTCCTGTCGAGACCAGGTGCCGTGGACCGAGAGATCATCCAGGGTGGCTCCCCAGCCCTCGAGCAAGGAGTCTGGTGATGGTGGCCTGCGGAGTGGGCGGCAGAGAGTGCTTGCCAGTCCGTAGGTTGCAGTCCATGAAACACCATGTTAGGTCCGGGTGGAGAAATGGAGAGATGGAGTAACGTTGATTGTTTCGGATTGCGAGCCCCGCTCCAGATGCCATGAGGCTGTGAAGTGCAGCTGAATCCTTCTCATCCTCAGTCTGGTGTACGGCACGGCTAATAGGACTGCTGCCAGTAGACCCTGGAGATGTTGGTACCACCATGCCGATGTCACCTCTGAGGAAGTGGGCAGTATTAGGCAGAATCCTGTGCAGTTCCCTTAGGGAGCACTACACAAGATTAGGACTACAGGTGAGAGCAATAAATCCCCTTTGGTATGAATCTGTACCACAAAGATTTAGTTGGTAGCTGTGGCTGAGCAGACAGACTTCTCAAGAGGGAGATAAGAAGTATTCAGGGTTTACACAATAGGCCCACTAGACTATAGAACAAGGAAACACTGACCAAAGCTTTGTATTTAAAAAGTAGATATATATCTATTTTATACACTTCTAATAAAACACATGTATCGGTCATCAAGCAAGTTAAATTAAGTCAAAGGAAAAATACACTCCCAAGTAAAATTGTAGACCAAGTGAACCAGAGTGAACTGAGCAAAACGGCACAGTGACAACTACACACAAGGGATCCCCTGACAATTCCTCACAAGGGAGGGAAAGCACAAGTTATATAGAAGCTTGTTCTTACACACCCTAACACTTCCCATCAGTTTGTGAACCAGTTTAAGCAAGGCAGTGCATCAGTATAAGCAATACTTAAATGAAAACTGAGCAAAATAGCATTTCACAAAGTTTAAAAATGGGAAGGAAAGGGTAGTTAGAAGAAATAGGTGCACCAACACAGTTCTTAGTGAAAATCGATCTAAAGAAGGCAGGTCTAACAAATGTGACCAGAGTCAGTAGGCCTGTGCCAGAGTAAGTGGTACAGGGCAAGGGCCCAAGAGCAAAAATGATCTTGTAGCTGCAGTAGAGTTAATTTGAAAAGGTGGGTGCTTAAGTTGAAAAGACAATGTTAAGAGGGTCGGCCAATCCAATAGGTAGGTAAAGGATTTCAAACACATTTAGTGCTACCGCGAAGAAAGGGCAGCCTGGAGGAACAATGTACCTTTCAATGAAGTAGTGGCTCCTGCGGTGGCGGTTGTTCCTGGTAGTTCCTGCAGTTTGGGTGATGAAGCTCAGGTCGTGGAGGAAGGTTCGAGATACTGCACTACTCGGGGATGAAACCAGCCGCAGTGCTGCCCGACGAATAAAAGGTACGCTCCTTTAAAAATCGCGGTCCTGGTGGACTGGTGCCTGGCTATTCGGCCTCCGAGTACAGGGTACAGGAGATTCGACCAAGGAAGGTCCGGGAAGGCAATTGGCAAACTGGTTGGCCCCACCAGCTCAAGGGAAGAATGCTCTTGCAGGTGAAGATCTTCTCTCGTCGTGTGGAGAAAAGTGGTAAGACGCTGCAGCGGGGCTTCACCGGTGGTTGTCGTTGCAGATGTCTTTGGCTCCTCTCCTCTTTGGCTTCTTAGTTCCAGTGGCGACGTCTTGCTCTTCCAGTCCTCAGGACCCTGCTTTTATGCAAAAATATCCCCATTCATACAGTCTAGCTGTCACTCACACAGTGGAGTGGTCATCTTGGCGGGAGACGCTCCAGCCCATCAGGATAGAGTGCGAAATGGGTTGCGGAGGCAACCCTGTCCAGGGGTCCTACTCCCCCCCCCCCCCCCCTCCCACACAATGGACCCACCCCAGACTGTTCGTCCTTTTGGCAGGCTTATGCCGAGAAGCCCTCCTTTCGGCGCCACTAAGGATCCCCGACCTGGGTTAGGAGTTTAGAGAAATACACAAGAAAGAAGTTTTATTAAAGTTCTGGCAAATAAAACCTACCGGAGTAAAGTTAATATTAAAATGCACCGGCGGTATGTTAGAGGCTGTCAGAAAAAGTGGTAGCCTCGAACAAAGGGAAAATCCCATAGGGAAATATTCGCAGTCAAATATTTATGGTAGTAACCACTGCCACCAGCCAGAAACTTGACAGAGGGACTGTACGGTACCCTCTCGAAAATGAACATAGGGGAAAAACTATTAACCCCTTCCATTACCTCCATAGTAAGATGGGTTGTACTGGTTTAGTTCATAGGATTTGACTAGTAAAATCAATGGGGACTTTAAATGCCCTGGGAGACAGTAGTCAGTCCCAGGGTATGGCGTATGTTTGGGGGTCGCTACGACACCCCTGTGTCACTGCACTGAGGGTGCTGTGTAACACGTGAATAAAGATGGTTCCTATGGGGTTAAGATCCCGTAGGCATTATACAGAAAAATAGCCTAGAGAAAACATAGCAAAAAATGCCTAAGAGTGGGAAAAAGTCTCACTCTTAGCTGGTAAAAAGGAACAAACCCTTCAAATCAAGCAAAGCTGCTGAGGGACTCTATAGCTAAGGGAAATTAGCCATTGAATGAGAATTCTCCCCAACAGGCAGTGCCCTCTTGATGGCTGACATTTTGTCCAACGGGAAGACCTTCTCGGAGCACGTGTCCCAAATGAGTCCCAGGAACACCAGTCTGCGCAGACTGCAGCTGAGACTTCTTGAGGTTGAGCAAGAAAGCCAGACCGTGCAGTGTTCATAAGGGCATGGAAAGAGTGGCGAACCGCTTCCGGAGATGTAGCCCTGACGTGCCAGTCGTCGATGTATGGATAGATGGAGGCCGTACGCTCCGAGGAGGGCCGCCAGGGCGTTCAAGAGTCTGGTAAAGACCTAGGGGGCTGAGTTGGGGCCAAATGGCAGGACTATGTATTCAAAATGCTAGCCCATGATCCTGAACCTTATGAAAGAACGATGGGGCTGCCAAATCGGTACATGTAGGTACGCGTCCTTCAGGTCCAGGGAGCAAATCCAGTCTCCCCTGTCCAATGTCTCCGCTATAAAAGCTGGCGTAACCATCTTGGAATTTTGCTTGGGTAGGGAGAGGTTGAGGGTGTTAAGGTCCAGCACAACTCGCAGGGCTGCCTGGTTCTTCTGAATGGCAAAAATCCTGGAGTAAAAGCCAAAGCTTCCCTGGGAGGCTGGAACTTCCTCCACTGCCTGGCTCTCTACGAGCGACCGGATCTCCCCCAAAAGAGTTGCTGTCCCAACCTGTGGGAGTGGAGGGGTGGAGAGGATGGGATAGGAAGGCGGTACCCGGTGGATACTATGGAGAGGATCTAGGGGTCCGCAAAACTCTGGCACCAGAAATGTGCATAAGAGCAAGCCTGCCCCCCACCGGAGACACGTGGATCCGAAGGGACAAGTCATGCCTTCTTTCCCTCGGAGGCGGACTGGAAAAAGCCCTTACTCACCCCACCCCCCTTTTGTTGTTTGCATCGGTTCTGAGACGGCAAGCGGTCCGGCTGCCTGGATCTGCTTTCCTGGAAGCCAACGCTCCATATGTGCAACTCTTTTCCGAGTGCTGCTGAGATTGGGCGTTATGATTCTTTGTAAGAATGGATAGAGACTTTGCTGTTTGTGAGCGGTTTCTTTTTGTCCAGCTCTTCAGCTGCAGATAAGTGAAGAGGTTCCTCCCACCCACCCCCGAACGGTAGGTATAGAATGCGCTCCTGGACCTCAGAGTTGAATTTCGTTGCTCGGAGCCAGGCTGTTCTTCTCATGTACGTGGCAATGCAGATGGCACGGCCTGAGGTATCGATATGAGCCACTGGATTCCATGAGGTCATAAGCCACCAGCTGGGCTACAGCTAGCCCTGCCTTAAATCATGATTAGCACTGGTTGGGGAGTTCTGGGAGGAAGTCCGCAATATCCTGCTATAGCCTTTGGTTGGCGGCAGGCAGCCTGGTGTCTGTGTTGGCCTGACGAAGGTGCAAGGTTGCGTTGGAGTAGATTTTCTTGCTGTATGCCTCCAAGACCTTGCCAAGCAGCGCCGCAGAGGAGGCGGCGGACGACAGGTTTGGAGAAAAGTGATGCCGCAGCGATTACCGAGGAGTGTGGCTGAGGCTGGGTCAAGAGCAAGAGTATCCCCTCCATCTGCTTGTACTAGGCGTCCAGGTGTCGATTGACCCGCTGAGCCGAGTGGGGCTTGAGACAACCCTTCTTGGCAAGGGAGACTACATCGGTTTGCAGTGGAATCCCCATGTTGGCAGAGGGGCGTTGTGAGGACTTCAGCCAGAAGCTCCTCTGCCGGCTGTTCGACCTCTGGTTGGGGGAGGCCCAGGTACTCCACCAGGCCAGCAAGACGTTCGTGGAAGGCCCTGGGTGAGGATGGCGTGTCTGGATCCTACTCCTCGTCTGTATCATGCAGATCTGGAGGCTCCTGTGGAGCAGATTGTGCCGGAGACTGGGGTACAGGGACTGCAGCCGGATACTGAGGGGGTTGCGGAGTTGGCTGTGGAGCCAGAGGAGGCAGCTGCACCGGGGTCTGGGGGCCCGATGGAGGAGTCTGGTGCCGCTAGCATTGCAGGGATGACTTCCCTGATGGCGTCTTTGATGACCCCCATCAGAGGAGACCTCATAAGGCAGAAGGTCTTCTCGAAGAGCACCTCACTGGCCAAAGAGGTGGCAGGGGGTGCCGACAGGGTAGCAGGGGCTGCTGGAGCCGCTGCATACCCTGTCCATATGGACGCAAAGGAAAGCTGCCCAGCACAAATGAGGGGGTAGACTGTAGGCCACGTACCTGGTTGAGGCCAGTCCTTGACTCTCGTTCTCCAAATTCCTGAAATGGTGTCTGGCCGGTGCCTCTTTCTGGCGCTGCGGCCATTTTGGTGACGTGCCTGCGACGTGGTGCTTGGCCCGCTGGGCCCGGCCTTGTCGAAGACTCTTACGTGTGGATCACTAGGCCTACCCTGCTCCTCGGGCCTTGGTCCGGTAGCTGTGACACCCTTGACCCAGGGGTCGGTATAGCGCGTTTAGGCGCTCCCTCTGCCTCATTTCTGATATTAGGGCATAGCCCCTTGGACGAAATGCTGGTATTAGGGCGTAGCCCCTAGGCCATGGTGCCGGTAAAAGGGCGGAGCCCCTCGGTTGTAGTCCCGGTAAAAACCTTCCGGTCCAACACTGCACCCGGGAGGATCTGAGGATCCCTCGATGCGATGGCTGGTAGCTGTAGCAGCCTCGATGCACATGCCAGTAGAAGGACCTGGCCTGTCCCTCCCGCTCAGGAGAGTCCCTGGGAAGGAGTCTCCCTTGCAGGGTGTGCTGGAAAATATCGGCCCTACCTTGGGCCTGGTTCGATGCTTCACAAAGTTCTTGAGATCTACTGGAGGCGAACTCTGGCTAGTCTGTTCTTCAGCGCCTTCAAGGACAGCAAATCACATGCCAAACACGATTGCCAACCATGGTCTGAGCCAAGGCAACGTAGGCAGAGGGCGTGGGGGTCTGAAGTTGGGAAGAGCCCGTTGCAGGATGGACACCTGCTGAACCCTGTAGAATTAGACATGCGCAGGGGAAGAGCACGACACCTGAATGATCAGACAAAAGACAAAGAAGAAGTATCCGCGCATGGAATTACATGGCCAAAGCTAAACCCAGGAGCACTGGTGAATTAGTCTCATTCGGGTCTATGCAGAAAAGGCCACCGAGGTGTGGCACCGGAGGACAGTCGGGGCAGTGCATGCTCCAAGGGCCGTACCCCATCGCGCCTCTAATTTTTAAAGGGGAAGGTTTTTTTCTGGTGAAAAAGATTCCAAGTTTACCATCTGCTACTCCACGACCACTGGGTGCAACCTCATGCACCTAGGTGTCACTGTGCCTGTGAAATCTGGGGTTGTAGTGTACACTTCAGTAGCCTCAACTGGAAGTAGCTCTGTCCCAAGTGCTCCCACCAATATTCCACCGGTAAGCGGTCCGTCAATTAAGCCCTTGCTGTCAAAACAAGCACCTGAAATGGTGTACCAATGTGTGACCAGTGTGTCGCCAAAGGGTGTTTAATGCAAGCCATCACAGGGCCACATTGTGGGCCAGTCAAGACTGTGTGGCCAAAGCATCAAAGTAATAAGCTGGAATAAGGCTTGTTTTAAAAGTAAACCATCCGATATAGACTGGGTGGAGTGGGCGAGTAGCCGACGTGGCTTATTTTCAGGAAACCTGGTTGGTGGACACTTCCCAACTACTGAAGTGTTGCCCAAACTTTTCAATAAATGCTGTTGAACCCATGCCATCTAAAAGGGAAGACTGAGGTCTGGGCTGGTAACTATGGTAAAAAAGGCCACATTACTCATTAATGGCCCAGGCTTCGTTTAACCCTGTCTTAATGGCAGTCTATCTGGTGAAAGTTCACAAGGGTAACCCATGATTACCATTATTAAAATATATATATCCAGCCTTAAGAATGTTCACTCTATGCTTTAGAGCACTCTAAACTGGACACCGTACTATTTCTATGACATTTTACTGCTAGGCCTAAACCCAAAACCCTTGAATCCTCAAGTTAAGTTGTGGCTGGAAGAATATTGAGAATTCCAATGAGAATCAAAAGGTGGCAAATGCTCCGCTATGGGTGGTTTGAGAGAGCTGCTCATGACTAAATACCTTCTGGTTGAACTAAATTGCAGGACCAATGGTGACTCCTCCAACCTTTTCAGCTGGAAATAGAACTTCAATCACAGACTATGGGCTCATGAATAGATTCTCATTTAAGAAAGTCGCAGACCTTAGAATCTGCGCTCGCCCGGGAAAGCGATCACAACCCCATGGTTTTACATTGGCTACTTGAGTACACAGGCAAGCCACCAAATTCGGAGGTCTCAAAAACGGATTTGTCCCATGAAAAAGGAGAAGAGGTTCTCAAAGTGCTACCAGAGGAGCATCTCTCTAAAACCCGGGACAAGTTATTGAAGGCTTTGTTGCATGCCAAGGTGATGAACCCGTTTGATTGTATTCAGCTGCAAACAAGCAAATTAGTTGCGCCTGCCACCGTACCGTTGCAGCCCGTCAGGGCCAGTGAGGGCAGACGCCCCCTGTTTAGACAGTAAATGCATACCAATTAAGCTGGCAATCCACATAGCCTCTCGTACACAGAAAACCACAAAAGCCTACCTCCGCCACCTGAAGCAGTCATAGGAAAATGTTTAGGAAGAACAAGTTACTTCACATATCTGGTAACGTTCTTTCGATGGGATGTTCCTCAGACGTATTCCACATCTATGACAGGAAATGCCCACAGCTGTGCTGCGCACATTACCTGTCATAGATGTGGAATACGTTGGAGGACACAATCCCCTCAAAAGAAAAATCTCGAGGTCCGGTGGGATTTGCTGGACAAGTGAAAGAGAACCAAAAAGGGGAGGCGGTGTTGTACAGCCACAGGAAATGGCCGCCTGATTGCTGAGCTCTGTGCTCACCAGCAATCCTGTAAGAATGAATCATCATGCATGCCTAATCCAAATGCTAAAATATAACCAGGTTACTCACCATAGTGACCACCTTACTCCTAGTCCATAGTCCGCTTTCCTCCATACTTATGGGACATCTCTCCGTCCTGTGGGACGGGACCGGAGCACTTTGAAAATAGCATCCAAAAAATGTTTTTAAAAACGTGTCCTTCCTCTTTCTGCGCGGGGCCCGGCACACGGCCGTAACCCCGCCCACCTTGGCTCTGCCCCGCGCATCAATCCTTTTCTATCGCCAGGATAGAGACCTATTAGCAATAACAGGAACCTTAATTAGAGGGGACGGCGGGCGGGCGTATGGAGGAAAGAGGACTAGGAGTAAGGTGGTCACTACGGTGAGTAACCTTGTTATACTCTAACGTCCTGTCCCCTTTCCTCCATACTTATGGGAGATTCCCAAGCACTCCTAACTAGAACTACGGGTGGATGGAAATGCCCCTCATTGAAAAAGGTGCTTCAGCACAGCCTGACCAAACTGAGCATCAGTTCTCGAGCTCATGTCAAGACAATGCTTACAAAAAGCAGATGGGGAGGCCCAAGTAGCTGCCCTAGCGATGGACTGCCAGGGGACATATTTCTGAAAAGCAACCGCAGCTGCCTTACCCCGCGCACCAGGTGTCCACCTTAAGGAGGTTTCAGCCCTTGGAGGGTGAAAGACTCTGTAAGGCAGGCGGAGATCCTCGAGAAATAGTCGCCTTAGACGCCCGTTTACCCGGAGGGTTACCGAAAGTCACAAAAAGTTAACTCCTAAGCTCGGAAGTCCTGTCAAGGTAGAACTTAAGAGCCCTTCTGACATCAAGACAGTGCAGAACCCTTTCTGCCTCTGAGGTAGGGTTCGGAAAAAGGACCGGCAGGGAGATCGACTGATTCAGATGGAACTCAGTTACCACCTTCGGCAGAAAAGCAGGGTTTGTCCATAGGACTACCTTGTACTTGTGAAAGACCAAGAAGGGATGCTCCACTGACGAGGCCTGGAGCTCACTCACCCGCCTTGCTGAGGTAACGGCTACCAGAAAGGACACTTTCCAGGATAGGTACTTGAGGTCCACCGTGGCCAGGGGTTCAAAAGGCTTATGGCACAGCGCCATCAGGACTACATTTAGGTCCCACGGTGGGTGCGGACTACGAACTGGAGGGTAGAGGCGTGTCAAGCCTGCAAAATGCCCTTAACCACTGGGTTACTCAGAGTAGGAACATTGGTCTGTAGAAAGATAAGCGAAGACCGCTGAAAGGTAAGTTCTGCATGGCAGAACGTGAACACCCGACACTGCTAGGAAGGACACGAAGGACAGCAGTGTCAATCGTAGCCCCCTTGGGTCCAACTGTTTTTCCAAACACCATTGACAGAACCTGAGCCATTTACTCCTGTATTGGGATCTGGTCGAGGTTTTCCTGGCTGCCTGGATAATACGCATGTTAACCGTAGACAAGTTAAGATGCTCTAAAGACCTGAACTCAGGCACCGTGCCGCCAAGCTGAGCGATTGTGGGGAGGGGTGCCACATCTGCTGTTCCTCTTGATGAAGAAGATCGGGGGTCACTGGTGACCCGATGGGTGGATACACCGACAGGTGTTGAAGTTCTGAGAACCAAAACCTGGCTGGCCACCAGGGGGCTATGAGCAGAAGGGAGCAGTTCACCGCGTTCTTAGGCTTCCAAATTGCTTGATGGACAAGACACAGAGGCGGGAAGGCATTAGCTCTCATGTTGTGCCATGGAATCTCCCAGCACCCCTCTGGAGGCATACCGAGGAAGCTTCTTGTTCACCACCGTAGAGAAGAGATCCACCTCCGGTGTGCTCCAACACAAGCAGATCCATGAGAGGACCGCCGCCTTCATCTCCCACTCGTAGCCGACCACTGTCCGCCGGCAGAGGGCATCCACTGTGACATTCAGCTGGCACGGGATGTGCACTGCAAGCAGCCAGACGCCATTAAGCATGGCCCACTCCCAAATCTGGATGGACAGGTCCACGAGGGGAGGGAGACTTCGTTCCCCCTTGCTTGTTGATGTAATACATCGACACCACATTGTCCGTGCGTATGCGGACCACCTTGTTGACAATGATCTGTCTGAACGGCCTGAGCACTAGGAAGATCGCCAGAAGCTCCAGATGATTTATGTGAAGGAGGTTGTCCTGAGGCGACCAGAGGTCTGAGACCTGTAGAAGATCTAACGTTGCACCCCACCCCAGGCGGGAGGAGTCTGTTGAGATAGTCACCATAGGAGCTGGGTCCTGAAACCCCGCACCCACCGACAGGCTGCTGAGAGATGACCACCATTCCAGGTCCACTCATGGAAGCCGGAATCATTATCAGCTTGCAATCCGGGTCCACAGCCTGAAGCCAAGCACTCCGAAGAGCCATCTGGGTCCGTCTCATCTTGAGACGAGCAAGAGGAAGAGCCAGCACACACGAGGCCATGGGGCCCAGAAGCCTCTGGAACCACCAGGCCGACATGCTCTCCGACTGCGCAAACATCGAACACGTGGCTAACAGATCCGCCATTCTGTCCCCTGTCAGGTACACTCTGCAGTCGATCGTGTTCCAGTGAAAACCCAGGAAAATCAGGTCCTGCGAGACAGTCATGGAAGATTTCCGCCAGTTCACCAACAGCCCAAGATGGAACAGGAGCTGAAGGAGAGACTGGAGATTGCCCGCTGCTGCCAGCGGACAAGAGCTGCTTAAGAGCCAGTCGTCCAAATATGGATACACATTGATACCCTGGAGACGAAGATATCTTCTTGATATCCGCCGAGCTGAGGCCAAAAGGAAGCACTCGAAACTGGAAGTGCTCCTCTCCCAAAGAGAAACGGAGATATATCCTGTGTGGGTTCCAAATCAGGATATGCATGTACGCATCCTGAAGATCCACCACACTGAGCCAATCGCCCATCTGCAAGGACGACCGTATCTGGCTGGGCGTGATCATCTTGAATTTCTCTTGAGGTAGGAAAAGATTGAACTGTGAAAGGTCTACGATGGTGCGCAGGCCAGCCTGGTTGGGTTTGGGCACCGTAAACAGCCGGGAGTAGAAGCCCTCCCCTCGCTCCCCAAGGTAACGGGTTCCACAGCTCTGAGGTCCAGAGGTTTCTGAACCTCGGCTTTGAGGAGGGCGAGCCCGACAGCTGAAAAGGAGGGTTGAGGGGTGGGCTAGGGGGTAAGCGGAAGCCCACCCGAGCGACTGACGAGACCCATCTGTCTTTTGTGATGTCTGCCACGCCTCCCAATGAGACGCAATGCGTCCTCCCACCGGGATCTTGTGCGAGCGCGGAAAACCCTCATTTAGTAGGTTTATCGGTAGCGTTGCCACCTGAACCCAAGAAGGAGGCTGATTAGCGGGAGAAAAACCGTGTCCGTTGTTGCCTATGGCGGTTGTTCCCCACAAGGGTATCCACTCTGCAAGATTTTCGGTCGAGGAAGCCCCTAAAGCCAGAGGAAGGTCGACTTTGGGACAACGGTCTCTGGGTTTTGAAAGGAGTCTTAACAAAGACCGACAAGGACTTAGCTGCCTGAGTACTATCCTTCGTCTTGGTGAGCGCTACATCTGTTGTAGAATGAAAGAGCTCCTTCCCATCAAACGGAAGGTCCAACACCTTATCCTGCACTTCTTTTGAGAATTTAGTTGCATGCAACCACGCCTGCCGTGAGGCATCAACCCCCAGCATAAGGCCCCGAGCTGAGGTCTACGTGATGAGCCGCAGCCTCCAGGAGATCCTGGGCCAAGACCCTGGCGTCGGATAGACCCCCTTTAAAGTCTTCCAGCTTCTCGACTGGGATAAACTCCTCAAACTCCGACAGACCTTTCCACATCCGCATATTAGCTCCTGCTAACACCAATTCGGCATTGGTCTGCCTAAGCTGCAAGGACGAGTTGGCGAAGATTTTCCTCCCAAGGGAGTCAAGGAGCCTGTCCTTTCCCAGAACCCGAGTAGCCGTCGTGGAAGAGGATGCTGCAGGCCTGGATTGCAAAGTGGCCACGGCCACCACTGTGGAGGAGGGGGGGTGGACAAGATGACAGGGCCACCTCTTCCCGAAGAATGCAGCCTGTATCTCGTGTCAATTTTCTTATTGACAAAAAGTCCAGAGTGTGGCTTTTCCCAAACCCTGCAGACCTCGGCCAGAATGTCCTTCTGCAAGAACAGGCCAGTACGCTCTGAAGGAGACAGGGTGAACGCCCCAGAAAGCACAGCCTCCTGCAGAGCGGGTGCCTCGGGCACCGGAACATCTAAGAAGCACATCATGTCCAGTACCCGGTCATTAAAAGCTCTAATAGAGCGTGCAGGTCCTCATTGTCCTGATCGCCCTGCACTTCATCTGACAGGTCAGGATCCTGCTGAACCCTGTCAGGCACTGCGTTGTCCACAGGGGACAATGGGGGCAAAGGTGGAAGAGTCGGGGGAGGCGGCGCAGGCAAGGGAGGCGCCAGCGGCACCACCGGAGGAATGGGTGGACATATCTCCCTGAAAAGCCCTTTGAAATATTGCCTCATGGGGGTCGGTACGCATTAACGTTTGAAATGTACCGAAAAAGGCTTCCTTCGAAACCTGAGGCCTCTCACGAGCTGGACAAATCCAGGGACGTAACAGGGAAGGGTGCCACACAGGCCCCTCCACTGACATATCCACATAAATCAAAGGTGCTGACCCTGCAGGCAACAAAACATTGTGCGGAAGAGGCATCCGGGCGTTCCAATCGTAAACTGGCCGATAAGGATGCGCACAAGGAACTCTATGTTCACCCAAGGAACCAAGCCCTACACCTGAGGCCGATGACTTAGTTGTAGGGGTAGCACCCAAAATGGCTGCTGCGGTCGTGGCGGGAACGGGCGCCATTTTATCTACGCCTGAGGGGAACTGCGGCACATGAGTGAGGCAGGGGTCCCCGTCGATGGATCAGGGGTCTTAACTTTAGCCTTAACATAAGGAACCTCGGCAGAGCCGGTACTGTGAGGCCTGGAATGTTTCTGCGACATACCAACCACCAAATCAGCCTTCCCAGGAAGGACCTCGACACTGCCGGTAAAAGAAGCTTTCCTTCTTTGCCCCCTCAACAGATCTGGTGTCACCGCAATAGCGGGAACGGTGAGAAACAGCCTTCACCGGTAAGGCCTTGCCAGGTCCCTCAGAAATGTTGGTAACTTTAGCTTCTGAAACAGGGACCTCGGGCCCACGTCCGGTGACAGATTTATCCGTGCGGGCCTCGAACATCCGTTCGGTAACAGCAAGGCCTCGGGGCACACCCCGGTCTTATTTTTGAGGGAAACCGACAGAGGCATCCCACGATTCAGTAGAACTAGGTCTACAAACAGCCCCACAGGAGGGGCCTCTGAGCGTGCTCCAGTATCCACAGGCCGCTTACAGAGACCCTCGGAGAAAACTCTGGTACAATTATTAGGCCCAACGGGCACCACAGGGCGAACCCTGGTGACAGAGTGATCAACGCCCCTCCCAGCCCGAGAGGAAACTGGAAAGGTATCCCCCGGCGAGGGTGCTCTGAAAAGTAAAGAACTTGCCGGGTGTTTTTTCTTGTCGATGAACGCCTGAAAATGTGAAGGAGGAGTTCGTCGGAACACCTCCAACCGACGTTGAAGTGCCCGGACCAAAGGGGAGTCGCAGTAAAAACAGGAGTCCCAACGGTGATCCGGACCCAAGCACTCTAAACAAAGAGGATGGGGATCCGCCCTCGCGAAACGACGGTGACACGATGAACAATCTGGAAAATCTAGTTTGAATGACAGACTAGTACACGATCTCTAGCGAGAGCCAGAGAGGAGAAAAGGAAGAAAATCTTCCAAGGATGCAACTGCGTCCCGTCCCGAAAGAGCGGAGAAAAGGACTGATGGGCGATGTGCGGGGCAGAGCCAAGGTAGGCGGGGTTATGGCCGTGTGCCGGGCCCCACGCAGAAAGAGGAAGGGCACATTTTTGAAAAAAATGTTTGGATGCTTTTTACAAAGTGCTCCGGTCCCGTCTCACAGGACGGAGAGATTTCCCTTAAGTATGGAGGAAAGGGGACGGGACGTAGGAGTATACCAGAATGTGAAGATAACTATCCCAGGCATAGACTCTCCCAAAACTGAGATTGGGATGGTCCCGGAGTGGGTCTGGAACCATCTGAAGCCTGGCCCCGTAGTGCGTGGGCTGAGCTGTTGCGGCGTCCTGCAGGGAGGCACCGCGGCCTGTGACTTCGTGGGTCGACATTGGAAGCTGAAGCAGACAGCAATTCACTGCCGCAGCCCAACTACTACTTGGGCTCCGTGGGGAGTGGACAGAAAACTGAAGACGCAAATCTCCCTGCAGAGGCTGGAACGGCAACCGCAGTGAGGAAAACGAGCCAGACACCAATGGTCAGAGGAAGATGGTGTGACCCACGCCGGGCTTCCCCATAACCACTTTCTTCTACCTCAAAAAGAGAAACATTTGGTGAGCGCATTCCGACCCGTTCAGCTTACACCAGTGAGTGCGATTGAACTGCCCCCCCCAGGGTGATTGACCTGCCCCCCCGGGTAGAATTTGGATATTACCGACGTCTCCAGGGACGGGGAAAGCCGAAATGTGGATGCACAGCAGCCGGCCGCTACCCGCAATACTTGGGAGGGAAGAAGAAGAAAACTCCCAATATGTAAAATATCCCAGGCGAGACTGGAGCGGACAGACTAGTGCCCAGGTCTTCCAATACAGCAAGGCCAGCACTATAGCTGATCCGCTGGGAGTCCCGTGGGGGCCTGCAAGCACGAAGTATGAACAAGTACTACATAACCAAACAGTGACAGCATGTTAGGCGGTAACCCAGTGAAGCTGACTGGAGTTTGCCGGACTCCACCGGAGCATGGCAACTGGAGGCCCGAGGTGCCAATGAGCTGCCATTCCAAGAATACAGAGAAAATGTGCTAATAGCTTGCCCAATGGTTGAAACCTATCTGCCTACCAGACTGATATATTACCCCACACAGCTTGGTGGATAGGTTGGTGTACTCGGACTGGAATTAGCTGGCAGGTAGGACCGTGGATCAAACTGCGAGCGTGACGCTTGGACTGTCTCCCTGAACAAACACGCTTGCAGCCCGGGTGATCTATAGGAGGCCAGAACTCCTCACCACCACTGCTGTATAACATCAAGTCATGCCACCAACCGAAACGTCGTAACCACCCTTCGCTGAATTTGGGCTATGATGAACTAGTGCCGTCTGGGCAAATGGGGGACATTGGGCAACCTCATTGATGTCTGAAGCACGCTACAGGGAACACTCCTGCATCACCATTTCGCCCTACATTAACAAACCCTGGTTGAAAACGACAATCCCAGCTCAAAGGAGGCACAGAAGCAAGAAACCCCAAATATATCAGCTTGCGGTAACCCTTGGAGCAGTGCCTATAACATAACAAATAACTGTAGGGTGGGACATCCGCGTCTAGAGTGGCCAGGTTCTTACCAACACTTCAGGGAGGGCACCACATTGGCCTCCCAGGATATATCTGGACTTGTGGGCTGTGCACTGACTGAATCCCACTCGCTAGAATGGGAATCCACAGCAGCAAACTGATAATTATACTACAACGTCCTCCAACATCATGACTAAAAGGTGCCAATAAAAAGAAAGGCCCAATAGACTCCACTGCAGCCCCAAGGCCCAGAAACGCCCAATCAACCTACCAGCCGAGATGAGCCAAATGAATGTAATACACGAGAGGACCACCTCCTCCAAACAATGCAGAGTGGATTCCTAGCAATAAGTGTGAATTTGGACGATATGGGCTCCCTCAAGGCGAAGTTGGAAAAAAGTGGCAGACTAAACTAGGTTTAAGCGCGGGTTAGTACAGCTTATGACACTTCAACAGCATGATCGCGACAGAGTTGACCAAGGTAAGGAATAAGTGAGACGGCCTCGAATCGCGCTCTAGGCACAACGTAAGTATCATTGGAGTGCCTGAATCTGCAACCCAGGGTCCTATGGATCGTTTTGGCGAAACTCTGCTGAAATCTAGGTTTGACACCTCCAGATTATCTGCGCAGATCCTAGTCTAAAGGGCACACCACACTCGCCACAGAGCCACGACCGGGAGCACCCCTGCGCACGATAAAAGCCAGGCTCCTGAACTATAGGGAGCAAGAATCCATCCTGAAGATGTCCAGAGAATTTGGTACACTACAGTATGAAGACTAAGAGCATGTAAAGTACCGTACTAAGCAAAACTAAGAATACAGCATGGGGGAAGAGTTCACTTTTGAATCCCCACCAGATGCACTTAATTATGTTGAGGCCTCTATACTGGCACCACCACCGCGTACGGAAAGGGAACCGATTAACCCGCTGGGGGACGAGGAGGATGGAGGGAATGTTAATGATTGAACAGTGAGGAACACTTAAGTAAACAGTATAACCATAGGAAGAGAAAATGTTAAGAAAATTTAGGTGGGTACACCTGAGCCCGAGGGGGGGGGGGCATGTCAGCCAACATAGTGCCTCTGGAAGCATCCAACCTTCAATTGGGTATACATCAAGTTGGGTAGATGGTGCGGTGGGGGGTGTTGATAGAGTTGATCAACATGAACAAGATGCAATCGAGTGGCTCGACTGGGACCATATGTCCCACGAGTGGATGGTAAGGAACAAGTTACTTACCTGTAACTGTTGTTCTCCAGCATGGGTCTGGCATGGATTCACATGCTCATGAATATTCCCCGTCGTCAGGCTGGGAATCCTCGGTAAAGAAAAAACCAGTATCAGTTTCGTTTCTGATCTGTCTTTCGTAGTAATAACCAATCACTGGTCTCTGCGTCATACTGACCACAGCCAATGACTGCCCTCTACCTAAGCACCGCCTCTGGCAGCCATCTTCAGATTTGGAAGCACGTGAAGTGGCAGTATGACCAAGTGAAGAGCCGCAGAGGGGTAGGCGGGAGGGTTCGCATGTGAATCCATGCCAGACCCATGCTGGAGAACAACAGTTACAGGTAAGTAACTTGTTCCTTCTCCAGCATGGGGTCTGGCATGGATTCACATGCTCATGAATAAAGAATACATAGCAGTACACACATGCACAACCACGGGAGGTGGCAAAGGCTCAACATTAAGCATCACATCAACTCAACATTAAGCATCTTACCTCCTCACCAGGCTCACCTCAGGCGAACAGGTTGCGCAGCACTGCTTGGCCGACCCTGGACTCCTCCCTGGAATCCCGGTCGACGCAGTAGAATTTCGTGAAGGTGTGCGTCGACCTCCACGTAGCAGCCCTGCATATGTCCAGCAGGGGCACACCAGATAGGAACGCCGTGGTAGCTGCGATCGCTCTGGTGGAATGGGCTCTCGGACGGCCAGGCAGCGGTCGGTTTGCCAACCGGTGACAGCACATGATACAGCCGGAGAGCCATCTGGAGATGGAAGCCTTCGAGAGAGCCTTCCCCTGATTGACAGGTCCAAAGTTCACAAAGAGTTGTGACGTCTTCCGAAAACCCTTCGTGCGGTCCACGTAGAACTTCAGCGCTCTAGCTACATCCAGCGAGTGCAAAGTCCTCTCAGCCGGCGACGAAGGCGACGGGAAAAACACAGGTAACACCAAGGGTTCGTTGAGATGGAAGTCTGACGGTACCTTGGGCATGAAGGAGGGGTGCGTCCTGAGCACTACCCTCGTGTCGTGGAAAGTCAAGTACGGGGCCTTGCAGGAAAGGGCCTGGATCTCTTCCACTCGTCGTGCGGAGGTGATGGCCACAAGAAAAGCTGTTTTCCACGATAGAAACTTCAACGGGGCCGAGTGCAGAGGCTCGAACGGAGGTCCCATGAGCTTGGTCAGCACCACGTTGAGCTCCCACGCCGGGGCCGGAGCCTTCACCGGCGGGAACGATCTGGACAGTTCCTTCATGAACTCTTTCACCAGACGATGAGACCACAAGGACGTCCGGCCCGTGGTTCTGGTGTATCGGGAGATCGCAGCAAGATGAATCTTGATGGACGCGTGTGCCAGACCAGCTTTGGCCAGCGTCAGCAGGTACGGCAGTACTTGGGGAGCCGTAATCCGTAGAGGGTTAATCTTCTGTGCGTGGCACCAGACAGAGAACCTCTTCCATTTGTGTCCGTAGCATTTAAGAGTCGAGGACGCCCTGGCCTTTGCAAGAACCTCTCTGCAATCGGCCGGTATGTCGTATCCTCCAAACTCTAGCGCTGCAGGAGCCAGGCCTGCAAGTTCAGCGACTTCGGGTCGTGGTGGAGGATGGCGCCTCCTTCCCTGGAGAGTAGATCCGCGTCCGCCGGCAGCTTGATCGGCGGGGACGCTGACAAGTCCAGAAGGTCCGGGAACCATATCTGCCTCGGCCACGCAGGTGCGACGAGGATCATCCTGCACCGTGACCTCTTGAGCTGGTTGATGAGCCGGATTAGCAGAGGCAAGGGAGGGAACGCGTAGAGGAACAGGCCCTCCCAGGGGAACGAGAAAGCATCGCCCATGCTCCTCGTCTGGGGAAACCTGCTGGCGAACCTCCGGCACTTGGTGTTCGTCGCCGTCGCGAACAGGTCGATCTGGGGTGTGCCCCACCGTCGGAAGAGGCGATCCACCAGATCCTGCCGTAGCTCCCACTCGTGGCACGAGCGCAGCTCCCTGCTGAGTGAGTCGGCGATGGTGTTTTTTATCCCTGCCAGATGAAACGGCACCAGAAAAATCCGTTGGGCGACGGC
This sequence comes from Ambystoma mexicanum, assembly GCF_040938575.1. NCBI lineage: Eukaryota > Metazoa > Chordata > Amphibia > Caudata > Ambystomatidae > Ambystoma > Ambystoma mexicanum. The sequence goes on from NC_090921.1 coordinate 993,249,856, forward strand.
CCAATGCCACAGGTCCTGCGCCTCCTTGGACAGCGCTGGGGACCTGGTTCCGCCCTGTTTCCTGATGTAAAACATGGTGGTGGTGTTGTCGGTGAAGATCCTCACCACCTTGCCCTTGAGGGACGGAAGGAAGGACCTGAGGGCCCAAAACACTGCACGGAGCTCCAGGACGTTGATATGTAGGGACTTCTCCGTCGGGAGCCAGAGTCCCCTTGCGTGCAGATTTTCGGTGTGCGCTCCCCACCCTTCCAGGGAGGCATCCGTGGTCACAGTCTCCTGGTGGGCTGGGGTCTGGAAGTCCATGCCCGCCGTCAGATGCGCGCGGGTGCCCCACCACCGTATCGCTCGTCGGAAACTCTCGTCGAGCTTGATCCTTTCCTCGAAGCTGCCCGTCGTCTGGATCCAGCGCGCATCCAGGAATTCTTGCAACGGGCGCATCCGGAGCCTGCACATGGGAATGAGGTAGATGCAGGAAGACATCATCCCGAGGAGGGACTTGATGGACCTCACTTTGGCCGCGTCGGCCACCAACATCCGTTGCACCTTGCCCAAGATGGTCCTGGTCCTCTCCTCCGACGGGGAGGCCAGAAGGGACACTGTGTCGAGCCTCGCTCCCAGAAACAGTGCGACTTGCGCGGGCACCAGGTGGGATTTGGCGTAGTTCACGGAGAATCCCAGGTCCGTGAGGAGTTGGACGGTCCTTGCCGTGTGGACCACGGCGAGCTCCCTCGTCTTGGCGCGGATGAGCCAGTCGTCCAGGTAGGGGTAGACGTGAATCCCCTCGCGGCGCAGCTGCGCCGCCACCGGTGCAAGGCACTTGGTGAATACCCTGGGTGCCGACCGTAGTCCGAAGGGAAGGGCTTTGAACTGGTAATGTTCCGCCCTGCCATCCTCCCGTCTTCTTCACGAGGAAGTATCTCGAGTAGACTCCGGAGCCCCGAAGCCTCTTTGGGACGAGTTCGATGGCGCCCTTTCTGAGCATCGCCTTTACCTCCAGGAGAAGTTGAGGGACGTGAAGTTCTTTCCTGGCCACGGGGGGGACGCGCGGGCACCTTCTTTGAAACTCGAGCGCGCGGCCCCGGGCCAGGGCGTCCAGCACCCAACGGTCGGTGGAGATGGACTCCCACACGCTGACGAAGCCCGCCAGCCGGCCTCCCACCGGGGTGCTTCGGTGGGGGCCCGACCCCACGGCCGGTTCAATCCTGCTTGGACGCGGCCTTGCCGCCTTGACCTCCTTGGCGACGACGGCGGGGTCCGCTAGACTTGCCTCGTCCTCTGTAGGCCTCTTGCGACGAAGAGCGGGCCGCTTGACGGTAGGAAGCGAAACCGCCGCCGGAACCTTTGGAGGCGCCCTTGCCTCCGCCGCTCCGAAAGGGCGTCCGTCGTTGCAGGACTCCAAGGGCCCGGGCCGTCTCCGTATCCGCCTTGATGGCCTGAAGGGAATCGTCCACTGTCTTCCCAAACAGGTTGTTCCCGTCGAAGGGCATGTCCAGGACTCTGGTCTGGACGTCCTGCCGGAAGTCCGTAGCTTTGAGCCATCCACGACGTCGAAGGCAAACGCTGTTGCCCAGCTGGCGGAACCCAGTGTCGGCGATGTCCGTCGCCACGGTGATGGCGTGGTTAGAGGCCACCTCACCTTCCTGCAGGATCTCAAGGGCCTCCGCCCTCTTGTCGTCCGGCAGAAAATCCAGCAGGGGAGCCATCTTGTACCAGAGCTCCCTGTCGTAGCGGGCCACGATAGCCAAGGTGTTGGCCGCTTTAATCGTCGCCGCTGCCGACGAGATGACTCTACGCCCCATAGTATCCAATTTCTTTCCCTCGCCGTCCGGCGGGGAAGTCGATGTGGAGGCCGCGCCCCCCCCCGCTTTCTTCCTGGCTGCCGCGGAGACGACGGAGTCCGGGGTAGGCTGCGCCCGGAGGCATAGGGGGGCCGTGTCCGGGACCCGGTACTTTTTCTCGTACCGGTCTCTTCTAGCTGGCGTCGTGGAAGGGTTCTTGAGGAGGGAAAGGCCCTCATCCCAAATGTCGTCCAACAGAGGCACTGCGAGGACCGTCTTCCTCTTGGCCTCGCGCCGCTGATAAAGGAAGCCTTCCTTTTTCTTCTCCTCAGGGCAGAGTTGGAAAAGCTCGGAAGCCCTGGAGATCATGGAGTGGAAAGATCCGATCTCGTCGGGCGGAGAGGCCCTGGTGGGAGGCGACGACGGAAAATCCTCGTCGTATGCCTCGTCGTCCGTACCCGTCGCTGCCGTGTCAGTCCCCGTATCATCCCCTCGGGTGGACGGGGAGGAGGGCTGGAAGGGGCGCGACGGTTGAAAAGGAGGTGGTGGATGGATCCTTCTTTTCTTGGTAGGGGGAACACCAGAAGGTCCCGGTTCTGGATCCCCCGACGGGAGAGGTTCCTCCGTCGGTAACGGTAGCCTCGTCCTTATCTCGGAGCATAAGGACTGTATGGCCAACAAAATGGCCGCCGAGTTGTCTTGCGGCGCTGGCAGAGGGGAATCCGACGGGCGAGCAGGGGCCCCGTCGGTATCCTCGACGATGTCGTCGTCGTCACCTGCGTCGGGGTCCATTCCGACGGGCTGGCCTTCTTCCACGCCTAGGCCGTGGCTTAAGACCTCGATCAGCTCCTCTTCTGAGGTTGAGGCCGAATCTACGACGACGCCCTGCCCCCCCTTCTTCCCCACGGGGGGTTTCACGGGGGTCCTATCGATGGGCACAAAGGAAGACTCCCTCCGAGGAGGCAGGGAGATTCTGGGCCCTGAGGTCGCCACCACTGGTGCAGCCACCACAGGCTGAGCCAGGGCCGCCGCGACCGTTTCGATAGAGGGCTTGGTCGGATGGATCAAGGCCTTCACCACCTTAGGTGCGCTCACCGCCTTATCCTTGAGGGAGGGGGCACTGCCACGCTCCTCCTCTGCCTTAGAGCTCGACCGGGGCCTCTCCAGGAGCTTCGCCGGGTGCTCGGCCTTCCTCTTACCCGACCCAGAGCGTTGGCTCGTGGTTGATGGTGCCGGGGAGGGTGCGCCCTGCCTGGCGCCCCTAGAGCCCGACCGTTCGGCGCTCCCGGTGCCAGCGGACTCGCGGTGCTTGGCCTTATGTTGGGCCCCCGTCGCCGGGGCGCCCTCAAAGGTCTTAGAAGACCGCTCGGATTTCTTCTTCTTCTCGCCAGACGGGCTCTTACCCTCCAGCCAGTTGGCGAGACGTTGATGGCGGTCCTTCATGGTCCGTTCCGACATGTTGCCGCAAAACGCACAGTCCTTCTCCACGTGCGTCTTGTCCTCATGAAGGCAGTAAAGGCAGAAAGAGTTTTCGTCCTCCTTGAAGACGTTCTGCAGCTGGCATCCAGGGCAGACCCTGAACAGCTTTCCGGGCGTCGAGCTTCCCTTCTCCTGGGCCATCTCCGAGACCGGGCCTGAGAAGCTTCTGGAGTCCTCCGAAGTGTAGCTCGACGAAATCTTCACCCTTGAGGGGCACAGATGAATCCGACACGGGTCCCCGTTGATCGGATGTAGAATCGGTGGAGCTTGAGGCTCTTTTGACCGAAAGAATCGAAGTTTTTTGTAAAAAGCACGAAAAAATAGCACTAACGCTCGAGAGCAATAGCACGAGGATCCCAACACATGAACGTGCGGTAAAAATCTGAAGATGGCTGCCAGAGGCGGTGCTTAGGTAGAGGGCAGTCATTGGCTGTGGTCAGTATGACGCAGAGACCAGTGATTGGTTATTACTACGAAAGACAGATCAGAAACGAAACTGATACTGGTTTTTTCTTTACCGAGGATTCCCAGCCTGACGACGGGGAATATTCATGAGCATGTGAATCCATGCCAGACCCCATGCTGGAGAACAGAAAATTCCACGTGGGTAAACCGGGCAGCATGGCATAAAAGCCAGGAAATGGACCTTCTAAATAACTACAAATTTGATACACACAATAGACACAAATGGCCAACACTTTGAAGTTGAGCTCTTGGAATGTACGAGGGCTTAACGCCTATTTGGAGCGGCACTCCCCTAATGTGGTCATGCTGCAGGCAAGCCATGGCGTTGACAACACAGCAAAATAGCACCAAGGTGGTGCTAGAGAAGTTATTATACCTCGTACTCTTCGCAAGCAAGATTAGCGATTACGCGAATTCATAAATCTATAGACTTCAACCCTGAATCCATCCATATTGATCCCGACGGCAGATCAGTGGTTGTTACGGGTACAATTAATAATGAAGCTGTTACTTTGGTCAACACACATGGCTCAAACAGACAACCCAGCCTTTTTTTAATGCGCATGTGGCAACCCTTATTGGGAGGGCACCAGAAAACCCAGTTCTCTGGGGAGGAGTGTGGAGGGGTGACTGCAACACCAATACCTCAAGACCGCAAGACTGGTCTACTGCTAGACCCGGGGTAATACCAGAGCAGCCCACACGATACAGCAAATTATGGCGCAATATTCATTTATACTGGCTAATGCCCACTGCATGGATCGATGGACTGTACGGATCCACTATGCTGCCATGCACCCGGTCAGACCATTCACTGATAAAGGAACAAGTTACTTACCTGTAACTGTTCTTCAGCATGGGTCTGGCATGGATTCACATGCTCATGAATATTCCCAGTAAGGATGGGAATCCTCGGTACAGAAAAAAAAAAAACAGTATCAGTTTCGTTTCTGATCTGTCTGTCTTAGTAGTAACCAATCACTGATCTCTGGGTCATACTGCCCACAGCCAATGACTGCCCCCTCCCTAAGCCCCGCCTCTGGCAGCCATCCTCAGATTTTGTAGCACGTGAAGTGGCAGAATGACCAAGTGAAGAGCCGCAGAGGGGTAGGCGGGAGGGTTCGCATGTGAATCCATGCCAGACCCATGCTGGACAAGAACAAGTTACTTTCTTACCTGGTAACGTTCTTTCGATGGGAGTGTCCGACGACGTATTCCATATCTATGACCGGTAATGTCCACAGCTGTGCTGCTTCGGAAAATCTTCGGCGTCTGCGTCCATGATGTCGATGCGCCATCCCCGAGGACCTCCTCCGACGGCCGACGTCACCCGATGTGATAAGTAGGACGCACAATGCCCGTAGCCTCAGTTGTAGTTTTTTCCCCCAGAACGTGCGCCACCAGTTTTCTGCCAGTCAGACACACAAGGCCTTGCGGAACGCACGCTGCAATCGCAAAAGAAATATTGCAGCGGGGTAGGTATGGAGCGTTATGGAATACGTCGTCGGACCATCCCATCGAATGAACGTTACCAGGTAAGAAAGTAACTTCAAGGAGATTGGGTCTTCCGACATATTCCATATATATGACAGACTGCCAAAGCTGTACCAGGCAAGGAGGTGGGAAAATAATTTAGAACACAAATTTAGCATGCCCAATGAAATTGCGGAATAAAGGACTGCCTTGCCAAAGGCCAGATCCTGCCCTCTGATGGAATCGAGGGAGTACTGACGTACAAATGTATGTACTGAAGCCCAGATGGCTGCATCACAGATGTGACGAATAGGAACACCCCTCTGCAGGGCATTAGAGGCAGCCACTCCCCTGGTAGAATGGGCCCGCAAGCCAGCCGGAGGGTCCTTACCCGCCAAGCGGTAACACTCGGAGATAGCTAAAATAATCCAACGAGACAGTCTGTTTCGTCAGCGCTTGTCCCAAACGCTTTCCAGCGTAACCAATGAAAAGTTGATCGTCCACTCTGACCCGGGACATGCGCGAAATATAAAAGCTCAATGCTCTCCTAGGATCAAGCCTATGGAGCCTCTCCTCTTCCTTACCAGGATGTGGAGGAGGATAGAACGCCGGAAGAACAACCTACTGGCTCAAATGAAATTCCGAAACCACCTTCGCAAGAAAGGACGGACGAACTCCAAGGACAACCCTGTCCTTATGAAACAGTGAAGGGTGGCTTAACTGAAAGTGCCTGTAACTCACTCACTCTGCGAGCGGAAGTAACCGCAACCAAAAACAGTTTTCAGAGTTAAGAGTCTCAAAGGACAAGAATGCAAAGGCTCAAACAGAGCACCCATAAGAAACTTAACAAGGTTCAAATCCCAACAGGGCACCAGAAAAGGTGATGGAGGAAACACATTAGTAAGCCCTTTCAAAAACTGAGAAATTGAAGGAATCCTAAAATAGGAACATTCTTCAGACGAGCGCTTAAATATGGACAGCGCCGCCAGGTAACCTTTAATGGTCCCCACTTGCAAGCCCCTGTGGGCCAAGGAAAGCAAAAAAGACAGAACCATGGGAATGTCGCACTCAAAAGGATCCACATTCTTAACTCTGCACCAGTCGCAGAACTTTCTCCAACGGCACAGAGACTTTGTTGGCAGCCGCCTGGCCGAGAGTAACACCTCCATCACATCTTCAGGGAGGTCCCAATCCTTATACCTCAACCTTTCAGAAGCCAAGCGTGAAGGTTGAGGGATCTGACCTCTGGATGGAGAACCTGACCCCCTCCCGTGACAGCAGATCGTCTCGACAGGGAAAACTACGTGGAGGGCAGATGGACAAGTTGAGAAGGTCCGGGTACCACGTCCTCCGGGCCCACGCCGGAGCAATGAGGATCATCCGGAACCGAACCTCCGCAGTACTTGCGGGATGACGGGGACTGGAGGAAACGCATACAGCAGTGGGAATGACCACTCCACCACCAACGCGTCTCCTAAGGCTCCTTTTGGAGGAAATTCCCGCTAGCAGAACCTCTCGCACTGCCGGTTGACACTGGAGGCGAAGAGATCCACTTTAGGGGTCCCCCAAAGGGCGAAGATCTCCAGGAGAATCTCCTGAGCCAGCTCCCACTCGTGAGAGATCATGTTCTGCCTACTCAGAGCGTCCGCCGTCTCGTTGTCGTCTCCGGCCAGATGAACAGCCGAGATCGAAACTTCCTGCTGGATGGCCCAGAACTCGAGCTGCATCGCCTCCTTGCAAAGAGGAAGTGACCCTGCCCCCACCCCCCCCTTTTTGTTGAGGTAGTGCATGGCCATCGTGTTGTCCGTTAGAATCAGGACACTCTTTCCTGGCACAGTCAGCAGAAAAGCCTTCAGGGCAAGCCTGATGGCCCTCAGCTCCAACAGATTGATATGGAGTCTGGACGCCGACGGAGACCAACAACCGCTGACTATCAACTCGTTGCCATGAGCTCCCCATCCCGTGAGGGATACGTCCGTCACGATCGTCAACTCCGGCCAGGGCAGCCAAAATGGGGCCCCCTTCATCAGATTGCCTTCGACGGCCCACCACAGAAGGTCTTGGGCGACGAGGGCAGCACCTGAACAGGGTCGGACAGCCTGCCGGAGGACTGAGACCACTGGAGCTTGAGTGCCCACTGCAAAGATCTCATCCGCAGATGAGCCTCTGGCACCAGAAGAATGCAGGATGCCAAGAGGCCGAGCAGTCTCAAGAACTCGGACGCTGGGAGATTCTGGGCAAGTTGAAACTTGTGCACCATCTGCTGAGTGTGAAGAGCCCTCACCTGGGGAGGAAAACACTGCCCCAGGGATGTGTCGAGCACTGCTCCGATGTACTGGAGCCGCTGTGTTGGTGTCAAATGTGACTTCTTTAAATTGATGGAGAAGCCCAGCTTGTGAAGGGAGTGGCAGGTGACGGACAGATGATCCAGGACTTGCTTGGGAGAGCTCCCCCTGATCAACCAATCGTCCAGGTAGGGGTAGACGTGAATTCCCCCTTTCCTGAGATGCCCTGCCACCACCACCATGAGCTTGGTGAAAACCCTCGGGGCGGAGGTCCATCCGAACGGCAGGACCCGAAACTGAAAGTGCGAGTCGGCAACCGCGAACCTCAGGTACTTCTTGTGCTTGGGATGGATCGGCACATGGAAGTAAGCGTCCTTGAGGTCGAGAGACACCAACCAATCCTGAAGTTGAAGGGCCTGGAGGACTTGAGAGAGAGTAACCATCTTGAACTTGTCCTTCCTGAGGAGTATGTTCAAACCGCGCAAGTCCATGATGGGTCTCAATTCCCCCATCTTTCTTCGAAATCAAAAAATAAGGGGAATACCATCCCTTGTTCCTCTCTGCTACAGGCACCAGTTCTATGGCGCCTTTCTCCAGCAGGGCTTGAATTTCGTGCGCAAGGAGCGGATCCGGCCTTTTCAAAGTGGTTCCCAGGTGGATAGGCGTGAGGCCTCTACCGAAAAGGAAGACCGTAGCCGTGGGTTATGATCTCCAGAACCCAGACATCTGAAGTAATGGCATGCCACTCTACAAGATGCTGCGCCAGCCTTCCCCCAACCGACGGACCATGGGACCTGGCCTCAAGACTGAGCGGTAGCGGCGTTGCCTGAGGGCAAAGAGGCAACTGCCGAGCGGCCTTGGCACCTCGAGTACCCTGTTTTCCACCTCTGGAACTCTTAAGGTGGCCTCTTTGACTGCTAGCTCCTCTCGCTTTACTGAAGGATGAGTAATAGCGAAAGGAACCTCCCCTTCATTGTTGTCCCCTAGGACGAAAAGTCAGGTTGTCTAACTGCAGCACCCAACGACTTCGCTGCAGCTTTGGAGGTCTGCAACCTCTCAAGGCTCTTGTCAGCCTTGCTGCCAAAAAGATGTTCACCGTCAAAGGTCATGTTGAGGAGCTGGGACTGCACATCAGGAGCGAACAAAGACTTCAGCAACCACGCAAACCTGCGTATTACGGTGCTCGCCGCCATGGACCGGCTGACACAATCTGCCATGTCCAAATCCGACTGAACGGCCTTACACATGGCATCCTTGCCATCCTGAACCATAGCAAGAAAACCATCCCGTTCGTCCCCTTCGGGCATATGTTCAGCCGCTAATGCAACACAGTTCGACAGTGCGTGTTTGAAACGAGACAAGGCACATATGGACTTGGCCGCCTGAAGCACCATACCCCCTGAAGAAAACACTTTCTTCGCCCAGCCGTCAAAACGTTTGTCGTCCCTATCCAGAAGGATGGTAGGAGACGCCTGCTTTGCTGGGGCCGTAGCCGCCTGCACCACCAAACTCTCCGGAGTGGGGTGCCTGGACAAGTAGCAGGGGTCGCTACTGGCTGGACGGTATTTTCGTGAAAAGACTTGCCCACTGCCGGGAGACTCTCCGTAGCAGTCCAAGCCGCTGCCACCCTTCTCTGCAGAGCCACATGAAACAGCAGTACCGGGTCAGTGGGGGGGACCAAGATCAAGGATGTCTGTGAGATGATCCTGAACGAACTACCCTGGGGGAGCCGACCATTCCAAGTACTCGGTGACCCGAGACATAAGGCGCCGGTATGAAGAATCGGCATGAGTGCCAGGCTCCGGCCTACAAAACTCCACCTCCGGAGAGGTGTCCAGTCCACTGGCATGATGCAGTGACTGCCTCAGGTCATCAAACTGGCTATGGCCCGAGAGAAGCTCATCTGGTACCGTAACCAAGCCTTCATCAGAGCCTTCATCACCCTGTGAAATGTACTCCAGGCGGTGAGAGGAAGACACCTGGGGACCAAAGCTATGCCTGACCTTAGCCAGAGCCTTTCTAGGGGCTAACCCCGTGCCACGGGGCACCTCTGACACCACCGCCTCGAAAGGCGTGGAGGGCGCCGAACTAGTCAGCGCCTAACGAATCAGCGTCGACGTCAGCTGCAGCGCCGCCAGCGTCGACACAGGCCTCAAAACTGGAGCTCTGAGCGGGTCTCGACGGCCTAGGTGCCGACAGAGTCGACGCCCCCTCGGAGGCAGAGCCTCGAGAGAAATAGTTGACGACCTCGTGCCACAGGGGTCGACGTCTTCGAAAACGGCACAGGATCACACGGTCTCGAGCGCGTTGAGGACTGGGACCTGGAACGGGCATGGCGAGAACGGCTAACCTTGTCCGAGTGGGACCTTTCCCGCGAGCCGTGCCGACCACCCAAGCCCGAAGGCGTACGAGCGGTGTCTCTCGACCGGTGCCGACCGACCCCACTCCGAGGCGTGGCCGGACCGGTGCCCTGGAGTCAAGAATCGCTAACATCTGCTTCCCGAAGGAAGCCCATTCCTCCGGTGTCGCTTACATGGAGGGATAAGCGACCCGCCGATGGGCGGAGTCCTCGGAAGAGGACGGGGAAGGCGACCGATGCCGGCACTTCCTGGAATGCCTCGAAGAGGCAGAGGAGTGGCGAGACAGACTCCTAGAAGGAGACCCACTGGACTTCCGACGCGGAGAGTCGCCTCTCGACTCATCCGTCGAAAGCCCCATTGACCTCGACTTCCGGGGCTTAGACACCAGACCTACCGACAGCTTCTTGCGTTCCCGCAAGGCCTTGGCTGTGAGCGAATGGCAGTCGACAGTCGTCCGTATCGTGGGCCTCCCCGAGGCACCAGAGGCAGGCGTCGTGCGAGTCTGTGACCGACATCTTGGACCCACAGTCCCCGCATTTCTTGAAGCCCGGACGCGGGGGTCGAAGTAGACATCGCCACAAACAGGTCTTCACAAAAACCGAACAGGTTCAACGAACCGAGAAGAATACAGCAAACTCCAAAGAGTCGAGGCGTAACGAGATTCACGAAGCGAACACGTTCGCGACGGAGAAAATGGAACTGAGGCTACGGGCATCGTGCGTCCTACTTATCACATCGGGTGACATCAGCCGTCGGAGGTCGTCCTCGGGGACGGCGCATCGATGTCATTGACGCAGGAGCCGAAGATTTTCCGAAGCAGCACAGCTGCGGACATTACCTGCCATAGATATGGAATACGTCCCCTCGATCAACAGTTACAGGTAAGTAACTTGTTCCTTCTCCAGCATGGGGTCTGGCATGGATTCACATGCTCATGAATATAAGATTACATAGCAACACACACATGCACAACCACGGGCGGTGGAACAAGGCTCAACATTAAGCAATACATAAACTCAACATTAAGCAACTCTTACCTCCTCACCAGGCCCACCTTCAGGCGAACAGGTTGCGCAGCACTGCTTGGCCGACTCTGCACTCCTCCCTGGAACCCCGGTCGACGCAGTAGAATCTCGTGAAGGTGTGCGTCGACCTCCACGTAGCAGCCCTGCAGATGTCCAGCAGGGGCACACCAGACAAGAACGCCGTGGTAGCAGCGATCGCTCTGGTCGAATGGGCTCTCGGACGGCCGGGCAACGGTCGGTTTGCCAACCGGTGACAGTACATGATACAGCCGGAGAGCCATCTGGAAATGGAAGCCTTCGAGAGAGCCTTCCCTTGGTTCACAGGTCCAAAGTTCACAAACAGCTGTGACGTCTTCCGAAAACTTTGTGCGGTCCACGTAGAACTTCAGCGCTCTAGCCACATCCAGCGAGTGCAAAGTACTCTCGGCCGGCGACGAAGGAGACGGGAAGAAAACCGGTAACACCAAGGGCTCGTTGAGGTGGAAGTCCGACGGCACCTTGGGCATAAAGGAGGGGTGCGTCCTCAGCACCACCCTCTTGTCAAGAAAAGTAAAGTATGGAGGCTTGCAAGATAGGGCCTGGATCTCTCCCACTCGTCGTGCGGAGGTGCTGGCAACGAGAAATGCCGTCTTCCACGACAGGAACTTCAACTGCGCTGAATGCATAGGCTCGAATGGGCCCCCACCCATTAGCCTAGTCAGCACCACGTTGAGCTCCCACGCCGGGGCCTTCACCGGCGGGAACGATCGGAACAATCCCTTCATAAATTCTTTCACCAGGCGATGGGACCACAAGGACACTCGTCCCGTGGTTCTGGTGTATCGGGAGATCACAGCCAGATGTATTTTGATGGAGGCGTGAGCTAGTCCAGCTTTGGCCAGCGACAGTAGGTACGGCAGCACTTGAGGGGCCACAATCCGCAGAGGGTTAATATTCTGTGCACGGCACCAGACAGAGAACCTCTTCCATTTATGTCCATAGCACTTGAGGGTTGAGGAAGCCCTGGCTTTTTCAAAAACCTCTCTGCAGTCAGCCGGGATATCATATCCTCCAAACTCTAGTGCTGCAGGAGCCAGGCCTGCAAGTTCAGCGACTTCGGGTCGTGGTGAAGAATGGCACTTCCTTCTCTGGAGAAAAGATCCGCGTCCGCTGGCAGCTTCACAGGTGGGGACGCTGACAAGTCTAGAAGGTCCGGGAACCAGATCGGTCTCGGCCACGCCGGTGCAACGAGAATCATCCTGCACCGGAACCTCTTGAGTTGGTTGATGAGCCGGAGCAGCAACGGCGGGAATGCATAAAGGAAAAGCATCGCCCATGCTCCTCGGCTGGGGAAACCTGCTGACGAACCTCTGGCATTTGGAATTCGTTGCCGTCGCGAACAGATCGATTTGGGGTTTGCCCCATCGTTGGAAGGGTCGATCCACGTGATCCTGGCATAGTTCCCACTCGTGGCACGAGCGCAGCTCCCTGCGGAGTGAGTCGGGGATGGTGTTTTATTATCCCTGCCAGATGAAAAGGCACCAGAAACATCCCTTGGGCGATGGCCCAATGCCACAGGTCCTGTGCTTCCTTGGACAGGGCTGGGGATCTGGTTCCGCCCTGCTTCCGGATGTAGAACATTGTGGTGGTGTTGTCAGTGAAGATCCTCACCACCTTGCCCTTGAGGGACAGAAGAAAAGACCCGAGGGCCCAGAACACTGCACGGAACTCCAAGATTGATGTGGCGCGGCTTCTCCTCGGGGAGCCAAAGGCATCTCGCATGAATATCTCCGGTGTGCGCTCCCCACCCTTCCAGGGAGGCATCCGTCGTCACCGTTACCTGGTGAGCTGGGGTCTGAAAGTCTGTGCCCGCGTCAGATGAGAGCGGGTGCCCCACCACCGGATCGCTTGACAGAAAGTCTCGTACAGCGGAATCCTATCCTCGAAGCTGCCCGTCGCTTGAATCCAGCGGGCGTCGAGGAACTCTTATAGAGGGCGCATCCGAAGTCTGCAGAGGCGCACCAGATATATGCAGGAGGACATCATCCCGAGGAGGGACTGGATGGATCTTACCCTGGCCGCCTCCGCGGCCAGCAGATGCTGCACCTTGCCCAGGATGGCCTCCGTTCTTTCCTCCGATGGTGAGGCCAGCCGTGCCACTGTCGAGCTTGGCTCCCAGAAACAGGGCGACTTGTGACGGGGCCAGGTGGGATTTGGGAAAATTGATGGAGAATCCCAGGTCTCTGAGCAGCTGGGCGATCCTCGTGTGTTCTACAGTGAGCTCCCTTGACCTTGCTCGGATGAGCCAGTCGTCCAGGTAGGGATGGACGTGGATCCCTTGCAGGCGTAGCCACGCCGCCACTGGTGCTAGGCACTTGGTGAACACCCTGGGTGCCGACTTTAATCCGAACGGGGGGCCTTGAACTGGTAGTGCCGTCCTTGGACCACGAACCTGAGGAACTTTCGTTGTCCTTTTAGAATGGGGATGTGAAAGTAGGCATCCTCCAAGTCCAACGACGACAGGAAATAGTCATCCTCCAGCTGTCCCAGCACGTGCAGGAGGGTGACCATCCGGAACTTCTGATCCTTAATGTACTTGTTCAATCGCCGCAGGTCCAGGATGGGACGCCAACCTCCTGTCTTCTTTACGAGGAAGTATCTTGAGTAGACTCCAGAGCCCTGAAGCCTCTTTGGGACGAGCTTGATGGCTCCTTTGAGCATCGCCCTTACCTCCAGCTGCTGCTGGAGGTATGTGGTTTTCCTTCCTGGCCACGGGTGGCACGTGAGGGCACTTTAGAAATTTGAGGGCGTGCCTCTGGGCCAGGGTTTTCAGCACCCAACGGCCGGTGGAGATGGACTCCCACACGCTGACGAACTTCGCCAGCCGGCCTCCCACCGGGGTGCTTCGGTGGGGGCCCGACACCACGGTCAGTTCAGTCCTGTTTTGAGGCCGCCTTGCCCTCCCTGGCGATGACGGCGGGAACCACCCGACTTGCCCCGGCCTGTATATAGGTCTCCTGCGACGAGGAACGGGCCGCCTGACGGTAGGTAGAAGAGCTGCTGCCGGAACCTTTGGAGGCCCCTTGCTTGCCTCCGGTGCTCCGAAAGGACGGCCGTTGTTGCTGGATAACTCCCAGGGCCCGGGCTGACTGTCCGTCTTGATGGCTTGCAGGGACTCAGACTGGTTTTCCCAAACCGGTTGTTCCGGTCGAAGGACATGTCCAAAACTTTGGCTTGTACGTCTTGGTGGAAATCCGTCGCCTTAAGCCAACCGCGCCGTCTGAGGCAAACGCTGTTGCCCAGTTGGCAGAAACCGGTGTCCGCGATGTCTGCCGCCACCGTTATGACGTGGTCCGAAGGCACCTCGCCTTCTTGCAAGATTTCCAGGGCTTCAGCCCTCTTGTCGTCCGGCAAGAAGTCCAACAGGGGAGCGATTTTAAACCAGAGTTCCCTGTCGTAACGGGCAACGATAGCCACGGCGTTGGCTGCCATCATCGTCGTCGAGCTTCTTTCCCTTGCCGTCCGGCGGGGAAGTCGAGGCCGATGGGCCCGCCCCTTCCCTGCCTTTTTCCTGGCAGCCGCCGAGACGACTGAATCCGGGGTCGGCTGTGCTCTAAGGCATAGAGGGGCCGCGTCAGGGACCCAGTATTTCTTCTCGTATCGGTCCCTTTTCGCCGGTGTCGTGGACGGGTTGAGGAGGGGGAAAAGTCCCTCGTCCCAGTTGTCATCCAGTAGCGGGACCGCAAGGACAGTCTTCCTCTTGGCCTCGCGACGTTGATAGAGGAACCCCTCCTCTTCGGGGCAGAGCTGGAAAAGCTTGGATGCCCTGGAGATCACATGGAAGGATCCAATCTCATCGGGCGGTGAAGCCCGGGGAAAGGGGACGGGAGGTCCACCCAGTCGTCCGTGCCCATCATGGGTGTGTCCGTGCCTGTGTCCTCCCCGCGGATCGTGGACAGGGATGAGGGCTGAGAGGCCTCGAGGGCTGGAAAGGGGTAGGACGTCGTTTCCTTCTCTTCACTGGTGGACTTCCCGACGGGCCTGCCCCTGGCTCCTCCGTCGGGCCTGGTTCCGGCTCCTCCGTCAGGGGTAAAGGCAATCTCGTCCTTATCTCCGTGCATAAAGGTTGTATTGCCATCAAAATGGCCGCCGAGTTATCCTGTGGCACTGGCTGCGACGGGCGCGACAGTTGGTCTGGGGCCTCGTCGGCATTTGTCGCTTATGTCATCTCCGTCGTCTGGATGCCTCTCGACGGGCTGGTCCTCCATTCCCGCGTCGTGGCTCTCAAGGACTTTGACCAGCTCCTCCTCGGAGGCTGTGTCTGTAACCACGACGGCCACTGCACCCCCCCCCCCCTTCTCCGCCAGGAACTTCTTGGGGGTTCCTTCGATGGGCTTGAAAGATGACTCCCTCCGAGGTGGCAGGGAGACTCTGGGCCCCCGAGGTCGCTCCCACTGGTGTCACCTCCACAGGCTGAGCCAGGGTTGAAACGACTTTCTCAATAGAGGCCTTGGCTGGGTGAATCAAGGCCTTCGTCACCGACTGTGAGCTTGAGGCCTTCCCCTTTGGGAGAGCCCCTCGCCTCGCTCCCCCTCCGCCGAAATCGAGATCGACCGGGTCCTCTCCAGAAGCTTTGCCAGATTCTCGGATTTCCCCTTACCCGAGCCAGAGCGTTGGCTCGTGGTTGATGGCGCCAGGGAGGATGCACCCTGCCTGGCAGCCAAGGAGCCCAACCGTTTGGCGCTCCCGGTGCCCGCGGACTCCCAGTGCTTAGCCTTCTGTTGGGCTCCTGTCACTGGGGCGCCCTCACAAGACCGCTCAGATTTCTTTCTTGCTCTCACCTGATGGGCTTTTTCCCCCTTCAGCCAGTTGGCGAGACGAAGATGGCGATCCTTCATGGTCCGTTCAGACATGTTCCAGCAAACGCACAGTCCTTCTCCACGTGCGTTTTGTCCTTGTGAAGACAGTAGAGGCATAAGGAATACTAGTCTTCCTTCAACACGTTCTGCAGCTGGCATCCAGGGCAGTCCCTGAACAGCTTCCCGGGTGTCGAGCTTCCTTTCTCCTGGGCCATGTCCGGGGTAGGCCTCAGAAACTTCTGGAATCCTCCGAAGTGTCGCTCGACGAAGTCTTCACCCTTGAGGGGTGTAGAAACTTCCGAAACGGATCCCCGTTGATCGGATGTAGAAACAGTGGAGCTTGAGGCTCAATCTAACCGAAAAATTAGAAATTCTCTTTGAAAAAGCTCGAAAACGCAGCAAAAGCTCGAAAGCTATAGCACGAGGACTCCCAAAACTTGAACGTGCGGTAAAAATCTGAGGATGGATGCCAGAGGCGGGGCTTAGGGAAGGGTCAGTCATTGGCTGTGGGCAGTATGACCCAGAGATCAGTGATTGGTTTTTAAGAAAGACAGATCAGAAACGAAACACTGATTTTTTTCTGTACCGAGGATTCCCAGCCTGACGGGGAATATTCATGAGCATGTAAATCCATGCCAGACCCCATGCTGGAGAACTGTACAGATAGAATTAATGCTAGAAATTAAGGCCAGGCCACTTTGGAGAATGGCCCAGGGGCACCTACAGATCATACCCTGGCTGAGACCCTAAGGCTAGAAATGGAGAACTTTTTCAATACCAATGAGGGATCAGTAGCCATATACGCAAGTGTATGGGGAACATTTAAAATATGGTTCCTGGGAATGATGATTGCTTCAACATCCGGCATCCTTAAAAGTACTAGGAAAGAACTGGGGGAAACTGAAGAGTCTAAGAAACTTGAGAATGAGTACGGCGGTACAAGGGACAAAGCACTTCTGGGGTTGCTGAAGGACAACCTTTTGAAAGTTCAGGAATTAGCTGACCATGAGGTCAGATTTATAACCAAGCTGACCCAGGCCTGTAGGTATGGCGGGGAAGACGGGCCAGGTCGTCTCCTCGCGGGGTGGTCTGCGGGGGAAGGGGATACTGCACATCACGGGCATAAATGGCCCCGATGGAGTACATTGTTAAAACAAGTGAGATAAATGAGACGTTCAGGAGGTACTACCCAAGGTTATATGCAAACTTTGATGTTAAAACTAAGATTGAGATGGAAACATATTTGAGGGAGGCTCCTTTACCCAATCTCAACCGGGACTCCGTTGAACAATTAAATCACCCGATTACATTAGAGGAGATTGCTGAGGCGGTGTCCAAGGACATACTGTCCCCTGCTTACTGAAGCTATAGGAAGAAGCAAGATGTATGCAAAAGTCCCATCAAATACTTCCCCATATGTCCACCCTCATACACCCTGACCAATCTGGTTTTATTCTGGGAAGATCAACCGCAGGACAACGGCTCAGATGGACACGGAGGCCTCTGCTGCCATTCTTGATGCCGAAAAAGCATTGGATTCAATCTCTTGCAATTTTCTGTTTGGGGGATTAATAGATTTGGACTAGGGAGTGAATTCATTAAATCTGTGAAACTTCTATACACAAACCCAACTGCCACTGTACACACCAACTGGGACTATTCAACCCCCTTTGTACTTGCAAAGGGTACACGGCAGGGCTGCCCATTCTCACCCCTTTTATTTGCTTTCCCTATTGAGCCGCTTTCAAGCCGTATTAGGACCCTCCATGTCCATAGAGGTATACAAATGTGGTCCCCCACAAGTGATTTCCCTATAGGTAGACAATATTATAGTTCTTTTGTTTGAGAGTTAGCATTGGCTATTCGAAAGTTAAGAGTTGGATTCTGCAGCGAAGATGGCTTCTTTATATGTTAGCGCAACTGATGACATGCATTACTTACCGTAAAAGCATTTCTGATTATTGTATCTGCTTAAATTCACATGCTGTGCATATGGTCTGACATCCAGTGGTAACCGCAGAGTATGGCATCTGGTCTTTCGGGGACCGAAAGGGGACGTCGGCATAGGCATGTCTGAAACACTATCCATATCGTGACGTGTGTAGTACCCAAAATCCCTCACGCGCCGAGGTCCCTCTGATTGTATTTTTTCTGCCATGAGGGAGCCCAAGGCTATAGTGAGTGAGTACATGAAGAGAGAAAGTAGTAAAGTCTACGTTCATTCCACCCCGAGCGGGGAGGCAGGGAGGGCGCATGTGAATCTAAGCAGATACAATCATCAGAAATGCTTTTACAGTAAGCAATGCAGGTCTTCTGATGTTGTTTATCTGCTTAGATTCACATGCTGTGCATAAACTAGCGAGCAGTACCCGGAGTTGGAGGTGGGTTGTGAGAAGGAACAGTAGAAAAAAGATGTCTTAGTACTGCTTGTCCCACCTGAGAATCAGACCTAGGAGTGTCTAGGCAATAGTGTTTTGTAAAGGTGTGTACAGAACTCCAGGTTGCCGCTTTGCAAATGGACTCTAGGGGAACAGTTGCAATGAATGCTATGGATGCCCCAGTGCCCCGAGCAGAATGTGCTCTAGGCTTCAAGGGCAGTTCTCTCTTTGCAAGAGAGAAACAGTGTGATGTATTTGACAATCCACCTTGATATTGCTGATTTAGAGACAGGGTCCCCTTCTCTACCAGCTGCCACTGAAACAAAGAATTGTTTAGTTTTCCTCAGTGGTTTAGTTCTATCCATGTAGAACATGACTGCCCTGCGCACATCTAGTGTGTGAAGGCTTCTTCCGGCCATGTTAGTAGGTGTCTGGAAGAACGTGGATAGTTCGATTGACTGGTTTACATGGAACTTCAAAATAAATTTCGGCGAAAATCTGGGATGTGTGCGCAGAACTAACTTATCTTTGTGGACTGTAACAAAGGGGTCCAAGACCAAGAGGGCCTGTAGTTCGCTAACTCTTCTGATAGAAATGATAGCTACTAGAAAAGGTGTCTTGTAAGTCAGGTCTTTCAGACTAGCTTTATGCATAGGCTCAAAAGGGGGTCCCATGAGCCTAGTTAAAACCACATTTAGATCCCACCCAGGGGCTAGGTTAGTGATGGGGGGGGATACATTCTTTTAACCCCTTCCATAAAGGCTTTAATCACAGGTATTTTCCACCACGACACCTTCTGCTGTGACATGGTGTAGGCCTACAACGCCGCTAGGTGAACCCTTAAGATATTGAAGACTAACCCAGAGTCCAACAGATGGGTTAGATATAACCCAATGTGTGAAGGCGAGCAATCGGTGGGATTGACGCCTTTGGAACTGCACCAGATGACAAAACGTTTCTATTTGCTGCCATAGCAATAACCTGTTGGGCTTTCTTGCCTCCCTCAGTATGTCCATGCATCTTTGAGGGAGTTGCACATGTCCAAACTCTAGGACCTCAGGAGCCAGGCTGCTAAGTTCAGAGTTTGTGGGCATGGGTGCAGAGTCCCCCCCCCCTGTCCTGAGACAACATGTTGTACGTGCAGGGCAGCTTGATTGGTCGGGAGAGGGCATTTCCATCAGGTGCGGAAACCAAGGTTGGCGGGCCCACATGGGAGCCACCAGAATCATGGTGACTGGTTCCTGGTGCATCTTGTGAACTATCTTGTTCAGAAGGGGAGTCGGGGGGAGCGTAGACAAATTTCCCCGACCAAGTTATCCAGAGACCGTTCCCCTTGGATCGGTTCTGGGGGTACCTGGAGGCGTAATCTTGGCATTGGGCTGAGTAGTGAACAGTTCGATCTCTGGAAACACCCATTTTGCGAAGCCATTGGATACAATGTCTTTGTGCAGTCGCCATTCATACTCTTCTGGCAGAGGAAAATCTCTGATGATTACGTCTGCCAGCAGATTGAGTTCCCCTGGAACATGTTGGGATATCAGGAACATCTTGTGTTTGAGAGCCCATATCCAGATGTTTTGGGACAGCTTGGATAGCCCTGGAGAGGGAGTGCCCCCTTGTTCAGGTAATACATTGCTGTTGTGCTGTCGGTTAGGACCAGCACTGTCTTCCCTTGCAGTTGCTCCTGAAAGGCTTTCAATGCTTTGAACACTGCTAGTAGCTCCAGTAGGTTTATATGGTTGTACGCTACCTGAGGGGACCACACTCACTGCGCTGTCCAAGCAGGTGAGGGGGGCCCCCCCCACCCCGTGAGAGTTGTCTGTCGTGAGAGTAGCTTCCACTGCAGGGGTGGTGAAGGTTTTCCTCTTCAAGAGGTTCTCCTTCGACCACCACTGCAGAGAGAGAACGAAGGCTGGCAAGACAACCAACAGAGCTTCCCATTGTCCGCTGGCCTGACACCACTGGCTGTTGATCCACTCTTGCATGGGACGCATCCACAGCCGCGCGTGGGGAACCAAGTATATGCATGACGCCATCATCCCTAGCAAATGCATAGCTTTGCGTACCGTCACCTCTCGACTGGCTACATACTGAGGAACTTGAGAGAGCATGTTCTGAACCCTCTCGCTGGAAGGGAAGACTAGACCATCTTCCGTACGAATTAGAGCCCCCAGGAACTGTTTTACTTGGCTGGGGACTAAGCTGGATTTCTTTTCGTTGATAGAAAATCCCAGGCTGAACTGTAGGTCTACTTTTTTTGGGTGTTCGAAAAACAAATGAACGAGTCCCCCGTGATAAGCCAATCGTCGAGGTAAGGGTAAACTGGAACTGAAAGTCTGCGCAGGTGTGCCGCTGCCACTGCCAGAACCTTGGTAAACACCCTTGGCGCCGAGGCTATGCCGAAGGGGAGTACCTTGAACTGGTAGTGTTTGTCCTGAATCACAAACACTAGGAATTTTCTGTGCGCTGGCAGCATTGAAATATGAAAGTATGCATCTTTCATATCCAATGTTGTCATGAAGTCCCCCTGTTTCAGCAATGGGATCACCTCTTGCAGTGTAACCATGCAAAACTTCTGGGGCTTTATGAACTTGTTCGCTGGGCGCAGGTCTAGAACAGGACACATGGTGAGATCCTTTTTGGGGTACAAGGAAGTACACTGAACAGATACCCTCGTTTACCTGAAGAATTGGGACGGCTTCTATGGCGCCCTTTCCCAGCAGCACTTCCACCTCTTGGATCAGGATCTGCAGATGTTCCGGTGAAAGGTGTCGATGTTTCGGCGGTCTGAACTGTGGAGGTCGGGCAAATTCCACACAGTAACCGTGGGCGACCGTCTTGAATACCCACTGGTCTGAAGTTATCCCCTCCCATGCCTTGAGGAAAGCTGTAAATCGCCCCCCGACCGGGCAGAGATGGGAGGGGACCTGGACTTGGTGGTCATTTCTGACCCGAAGTTGACGCTCCTCTGGAATTGGAGCCTCTGCCTCCATTCTTTCCGGGCTTCTGACCCCTCTGGGGGTAGTAAGTGGGGCTTGCAGCCGGTTGACTTGAGTTGAAGTTGCCCGTGCCGAAATTGTTTTGAGCGGCGCAGGCTTGTCCTCGAAAGGATCGCCGAGAATTACTGCCCCTCTGTGAATAGGGTTTCTGGGAAATTTGGTGCAGCGACTTAATCGTCTTGTGCTCCTTCTTGGCTGTCTCCAACGCATCGTCTACCGCCTTTCCGAAGAGGTTGGCCTCTTCGATGGGTTTGTTGATAATCGATGCCTGTGTATCAGGCCTGAAGCCCGACGTGCGCAGCCATGCGTGCCTCTTTAGGAGAGTACCCTGTGCGAGAAACCTGCCTGCTGTCTCTGCTGTGTCCCGGGTATTCTTTACCACATTCGGATTGGCAAGTTTGCCCTCAGAGACAATGGCGAGAAGCTTGGCTCTGGTTGGTTCTGGAACCTCTTGAAGGCCTTCCTGGAGTAGGTTCCATTGGGTGTCGACATGGCTAGTAACGTGTTATTGGCAATCCGGACGGTATAGGCCGCCGCCGACGTAACCAGTTTGCCTAAGTCATACAACCTTTTGGACTTCTTGTCCGGGGGTGACTCTCCCGTGGCAAGGGGAACCCCTGCTCTCTTGCGAATGTTGGTCACCACCAGCAAGTCTGGGATTGCGGGTCTTGATATAAAGCGGGTCGGTGGGGGAGGGTGGGAAATGTTTTGACCCTTGGGTTCACAGCCCTAGTCTGAGCGGGTGCGAGTAAGGAAGGGGCCAGCCGTCTCTTTACAGAGCTCAAGAGAGGGATAGACTAGCTTGCCGGAGGCTTTTCATTAATAATGTCCTCCGCAAAATCTTGTTCGGGCAAGGCTTCAAGCGTGGCAATTTTAAAGAATTCCACTGCTTTTTTCAACATGTTGAAAGCCATTTGATCATCCACCCGGGAAGCTTGTCGAATCGGGGTGGATGGGGGAGAGTCGAGGCAAACGATATCAGAGTTGTGATCGTCCTGCTGGGTGTCCTCCCAGTTGTCTGTTGCCCCTTGATCTTCCCAATATTTGTCCAGAAAAGACTCCTCCTTCTGTATAGATGTCTATACGTGTCCATCTGGACATCTTCTTTATGCCCAACACCAAGTTGACTATCTTGTGTTTGATGGTTAGGGTCAAGCCAAGCTTTTTTTCGGCAGAGGTTGATCAGAAGCCCTGAAAAACTGCACCAGCCAATCCATACACCCCTCGAATTGCTGCCTGGTCCACTTGGATGACCCAAATGGACCTAGCTGAGTAGGAACCGTGTTCTCCGCCCTAAGGCGTTGAGGATCTCAGGGTTCTTGAGAGGGGTACCTTGCTTTCTTCGTAAGAGTCTTCGGGATCGTCTTCCAAACCCGTGGAAAACTTTTTGGTGGATTGGCCCATAACTCTGGACGGAACCGGAACTAGGCCCACCGCCGTAGCAATCCTATTGATTCTCTTACGGATGGTCACCGAATCTTCGGGAGACAACGCCTCCGATGATGTGTCGACAGTGGAAATGTCTTCTGCGGCTCCAGAAGGCCCAGCAGATGACTTCTCTGGTAGAGGCCTACTTGTAGTTTTCGGGCCTGTACGGGCCTTGGAAACCGTCGAAGTTTCTTGTACGGAAACTTCAGCGCGTGTAATTTGAGGAGTAGCGCCCTTGTTATGTTTGCTATGCCCAGTCATGAGCTGCTGCAGATGCGGGGAAGGCTTCGGATCAGACTGATCTGTGGGCACCGCCCAAGTTTCCGGCAGACCCATTGGCGCTTTCGCCTTCTTTGACGAAGTCGTTGAGGAGGGCGCTTGGGTTGTGTGCTTTGTGCGGTGCGATTGTACACCGCCGTCACCGGGTGTGGTCCCTGTAGCAAGACCGGAGTCGACCCTGGAAGGGTCGGGGACGGGCGTGGCAGCCCTAGAATAGTCCGCCTCAAGGTCTATAACGTCCGCATTGGAAGTTTGGTCATCCGATGTACCCCCATCACTTTCGGCTAGTGTCGCGGCAGGGGAGGGAGGCTCCACGCATGACATTCCGTACGCGGCCCAGCACTTCAACCGGCGCTCCTTAAGGGTTTAAGGAGTTTCCACGCCGAACACCGCTTTTCGTCGTGCTCTAGGGGGAAGACAAGCGTTACACCACGTGTGCTCGTCTTTACAGGGCTATCTGACCCTACACACAGGGCAGAATCTAAATGGAGTGCTATCCATAGCAGAAGGGAAGAGTGACAAGACCAAAAAGGAAAGCAGTGGAAAAGAGGAAAGACGTAACAGTATGGCAAACCCCGAGCCCACTCTCCCTACTGTGTAGGCCGGCCAGAAGGCCCGACCACATGGAAGTCCGAACTCCGAATCTTAGGCGCCGGAACACACAGCTGTAGACGATTCCCCCGTAGTCTTCGAAGATGTTCTTGATGGGTGAAGTGACTTAACGGTGAATACAATTCGGTTAGATAAACAATGTCTCATGAAGAGCTCCGCTATAGGGCGACCAGTTATCTGGGCGGATAAAAACAATCTGAGGGACCTCAGCGCGTGAGGGTTTTTGAGTATTACACACGTCACGATAGGGATAGTGTTTCAGACATGCCTATGCCGACGTCCCCTTTCGGTCCCCGAAAGACAATATGCAATACTCCGCGGTTACCACTGGATGTCGGACCATATATGCACAGCATGTGATTCTAAGCAGATTAACAAGCATCAGAATTAAAATTCTCTCTGGTAGAGTCACATAGGTTCGAGTGCTACATTTTAAGGGCAAGTTGTTTATTTGAACGCATCGTTTGCAGTTCCTCAGTGAGCCAAGAGTTCGAGTGAAATTATTTTTTCTTGCATTCTAGAGGTGCTACAGAGTTTACTGCCTTGGAGAGGGGGGTCTCTAAATATATCCGCTAGGATGATCGAGTCAGGTGATAAGGGAGGTGATGGGCATGGGATTTTTAGTTCAGGTCGGATGTTATCCGCTGTATGTTTTTGGGAAATTCATGCTAGAGTGGTGGGGGCAGGTGGAAAGCAAAACTGGCGCCGACAACACAAGAATGGTTTAGAGAACTTAACCTTCTCTTTCATTAACAAAGCTAAGTGCGCGAAGTTCCATCAATGTGTAGGCCTAAGGATATATGGGGCCCACTCTGAAGTCACAGACAAGCATCTGAAAGATGCGCTGATAATATAGCATTAGGTCATGGAGAAAGGCGGAAAAGCAGGTAACATGAATGAACACATGCATGCGGAAAGCACCTAAGCGAACTTTGCAACTGTGAAAAAGAAGCAATGTTATGTTTATTTAAATGTAATTGCCAATGTCTGCCTTTAACGCACATGCAGAGTTAGAAAAACTTTTTTTTTTTTTTTAAAGATGACCAAGATAATTCTGTTTTCTAGCTTCGAAGGGGTTTGTAGGTGTTAAAACAAAAGTGGCAGGTTCAATGAATCCAGGACTCTGGGCTTCCCATTTTGAAGAAATCTTGTGGGACCCTGCAGTGGGGTCTTGCACCCCCCTGTATGCGCAATCCAAGGTTGAACCCAATCACTCTTCGGGCCCAACATGACTGAAATTGTCAATTACAGATTAAAAAATAAAAAAGGGAAAGCCCTGAGCCCAGATGCCTGAAGACCTGAAATCTATGGTGAGTCCAGTGGCTAGTGAGCCCCCTTACAGGTCCAGGTTTACAATTACCTAGCCACCCTCAATGCCCCTCCTATTCCCTAGCAAAGGAGTTGGATTGTTCCCCGTATTTATAAAAAAAACATTTCAAACCCACACTGCTATTGCCCCATAGCACTGGGTGACACGTCCTACAATTTACGCAGCCTGTCTGGCAGATAGATTGTATGCATGGGCCTAAGAACAATGTGGTCCCAAATACAAAGGCGGGCCTTCGAAAAGATTACTCAATAGAACAGTGCTTTATTCTACATACAATTGTCACAAAGTATGTTAAAGGACGGAAGCTGCAGATATGTGCTGCATTTCTTGACTTGTCCAAAGCATTTGATTCCATTACCTGTGTATTAAAAATCTATTGGGGTGCCACCTGCACTCTTGGCTGCAATTAAGGCCCTATAAGGAGACTGTAGGATATCAGTCAGTTGACTAGCAGTACAGGGACTTGAGAATTTAGCAGCGACAAAGGGGTGAAACAAGGTTGCAGCCTCACCCCTTCTGTTCTCTCCATTTGTATGTGATTTTAATCCTCCAGCCAAACATCTTATTCCACACCCTCTTATCAGGCCCAGTTAAGAGCATTACTGTATGCAGATGACCGTGCTGCTGGACCCCCAAAGGCTTACAGCCGAGCTTGTATTATGGCAATCTGTATTTTAAAAATCATGGGCTGTCACTAAACATTGCAAAATCTAAGATCCTGGTGTTGGGGGTAAAAAAATAAAGTATACCCCTAGATGGCCAATCTAAAGTGAATCTCGAGGGTGTGAACGAGTATAAAATACCTAGGCCTGCTATTCACCTATAATGGGACGTGGAGAAATCACACGCATAATCTCTAAACAAACTCAAGTCGCCTTCAGCAGACTTATGTGCTTCTACCACTAATTCGGAGCGAAACGCCTAGACACGTCTGCAGGTAATGCAGTCCAAGATTAACTGGACTACTCTATGGGGTGGAAGAGTGGGGTGCTAGCCCGTGCAGACGTCAGACTGTGCAAAACAAGGGCCTCCGGATGTTAATGGGCCTACCGCCTAATTCACCTGCAGATGCTGTTTGCTTCGAACTGGGTGTGATAAATATCTCCCTTTTAGCAGAACAGTGCTTTCTGGATTATTTTTTAAGATGTCTACATGGCTCCTTTTCTAACACAAATTTACTGGCGGCAGTGCTGGAATTCAGCAAACAAAGTCAGCAAAAAATGGCTCCCGTGTGCGTAGAACTTAATGTCTGTGGAAAATTGCAGCAGAGGAGGGAAAGGTTGCACATTCAAGTCGGCTGCAAATCCATTCTTTAAAACAAAAGTGCAACCAAGTTGGAAGTGGGTGCCTTTTTACCACGAGAAACTACACTCCCGTCCTTAAGGTTCTATGACCCTGTGTTTCCAGAATCCTCACCAACAATGGTCGATATACACTCTCCCAAAAGCCGTAGGCTACGTCTGGCACAAATAAATGTAATAGCATTGCAAACAAGCGTGCCATGGTTGAACTTAGAAAAACCCTGTTCCCTGTGGTTTAGGGCGAATGGGTGATCCGATTCATTTTTGTTTACAGTTTGTAGGTTCACATTTCATATGAGGAACCGCTGGCAGAGGCAACATTTTAACTAGAATATTATAAAGAACCTGCTCAGGGGCAATTAACTTTTTTTTATAAATACCAACAATTAACATTATCTGATGCTGCCAATTGTATTAAGGAAGCTTTATTTTTTAAATTGTATTTGGTAAAAAAAAACTTTACAAAAGATTAAATACAGAATCAATATATAACATGAACAAATCATTTCCTCTTTCAACATAACAGAATAGTCATTTTCTACTTCTATTTTGACATAATACAACATAGTATTCCTAATTCTAACCTATATCATAGTTAATAAATTGGGTCACTTTGTCAATCCGTGCTCTATCAGCTATCGCAATGTGACACTGGATTATTCTTAAGTCCAACTTTTCTTGAATAATGTTCAGAAATTGAATCAATTCAAGCAATAACATTTGATTGGATCCCCACATACAATTTTCGCACAAACTTTCTGTTCAGACAGGATGACAAGGAAAAATGGGATCCAAAAGTCCTATATCTAAGGGCTTCAAAAAACTCACATTATATAGATGCTTTAAAGATTCGAGTACAACACTGTGGTTACAAAATCAATATCTTCCAAGAGTTGTATTTTCCTCTGCCACCTTCCAAAATGTGATCCTTTCATTTGTCAATTGATTCAATTTAAAAGCGCATGTATGCCTTGCGCGAGCGGTTACAAGAAAAGATTTCCAAATATCGAGATCGGTCACCCAATTTCCTGCGAAATTTAGCATATTCATAATAGGTCTTGCTCTTGCCAATTTGATCTAACATAAGGCACCAATAATACTGCTGAAAGATACGCTTGCAACAGGTCATCTTTGCTAATCAATGCACAAAGCCTAATAACTTAAATTTTCTTTCCGAATTTTACAATAGATGATACGGAGCGTTCACTCAACATAGATGCAAAATCTTCACATAGTGATTGTTTCGGAGGGGCAAGCATTTTTGCATACGAATTCAACATGCGCCAATGCTATTTCACCGAGAGGGGTAGAATCCCCAATTCGTGAAAAAGGAGTACATTTTGGAAATGAAAGTGCTAAAACGAGAACCTGCTTCCACATTCTGCCCTGTACCAAATCGAGAAACCCATCCATCTCCAAAAGGCAAATATCCAAGGCATACAACAAAACTGGTTCTACTTTCAAGAGATAGTATTGTAAACAAGGTCAGAGAATTGACAATAAATTATATATTTGAATCTGCGAGGTGAATGACTTCGCTTTTAGATTGAGGTCTTTCCACGCAGTCCTGGAATAGGAATTTGCGAGTGTGTAATCGAGATATCTGATAGAAGACAATCGGAATACACACCCCATTTAGAGACCAACTGAATCTAGCAATTTTCTTCTTGCCATCTGCAAATGAGATAATGACTTAGTTGGGTTAAGGAAGCTTTCAAAGTCTCAAATATTCGACGGAAAAAAGGAATCTAATATTGGATAGTGTTTGATAAGTTTGTATTACTGTGTTAATGGACACACACCAAATAAAATGTATTCTCTCTGTATTGGGGGATTTCTATCCCGATGGGGCGTTTCATGCATTTCAGGCTGCGCAAGGACTTCAAAACCAAATGGCCAATGCTCGCTGCAACTCACCACTTATTCGCGGTTTCAAACTACTATCCTAGCTCAAGGGAAAGGACTGTTGGTTTCCCTGATTTAGTAGTCTAATGTCCGAGTTGCCATGGGATGGGGAGAGCCCTAAGCGAAGATGGGAAGTGAGCCTGGGGAGGAGAAGATAACTTAAAAAAAAATCTTTACAGCATCTTTCCTCCTTTTTTATGGACCCGCAAAATTGGTGCTTTATTTTTTATTCTGCCCTTTTTGCAGTGAAGACTACACTGACTTTTGCTCATTTGTCATGGGCAAACTGACATGTTCTTCAGGCGGCCAGTACTGGTAAACATTGCCTTGTTTCATTGTTATGACTTTTGGTAAATCATTGTACAATGCATCTTACAATGGGGTACACTTTGTTTTGCTCTAGATGAACACTCAGATTCTTTGGTTACTTTAGGTGTGCCTAAGGGACAAGGTGGTAGCAGCAGTTACTTATTGGTGTAATTTACTTTGGCCTACTGCATTTGGCTACCTACTTTGGCTAGTGTCCAAACATTGCCATGCCACAAGGTTTTTCATTTGTTCCTTGCCCATTTTGTCATTAACATTTCCCTGACCTATGAGGACAGGAAGATCCTTCTGGAGTTAGTGCCCAGGAAAGCAGAGCCATGTGGGTTTGCTGCCAGCAAGTAGGATGGCACTGTGTGGTCCCCGTTAGGGAGAATTCTCTGAAATGTGCTAGTTCCCTCCACCTTCGAGAACCCCAGCAACTTTTTTTCTTAACAGAGTGAGAGCGAGACCCCTTTTCCCCACTCATTTTAATGTGATTTCTGGGCCTTGTGTTTTTTTTGGTTTTGGAGTCTCACAAACTCCATAGGCATCTTTACATTGTGTCACACAGCACCTTCCATTGAGCGGCACAGGGAAGTCCTTCAGATTTCCTAAAGGTTTAAATGCCTTCTCTGGGATAAACTGTTTCCCAGAGCAGTAAAGTGAAATGGTCTTTACTTACATTTGTAACTTTCTAGATCCAGCACACACCATTTTAAAACAGGATGCTGGAGGGGTTAACTAGTATCCCCTTTGTCTAGATCCTCATGTAACATGTTTATGTTATATTTCTCAGCAGGTCTTCCGAAGCATAGAAATAACCAAGGGTACTTTCATATTTTTCATTTTGCCAGGTTGATTTAGGCGAAATATCCCCTTTCAGATTTCCATTTAACAGACATTCCTCAGCCTTCCATCTCCTCTCCCCATGTGGCTATTAGCCGATTTTCCCTTACGACAGGTTTTGTACCCAATGAGTCAGTGGATTTATGTGCTTTTAAATAATCCATGTTTAGGTCACCACAGAGTAGCATATTCAGCCTCTTCTCTCTAGACAATATTGAGTCTATTAGGTCCCCTATTGCATCCAAATATTGCCATTCATCTGAGGCCTTGTGCTGCCAATACAAGTTGATTGTGTAACTTACCAACGTTATCTTCAGCTTTCTCATTCTTAATTGCAATGATCACGTATTGCATGTAAGGTGTCGGATTTATTGAGTTTATCATTCTCAAACCATGATCTAGTTCTACAAGTGTCAGTAAGTCTGCCATCGGTCTTCCTTTTGCTTACTTGATGGCAGGATTCCAGGCCATTTCATAGCCTTCCACTATAGGTCGAGTCAGAAGCCACGTTTCTTGAAGGCAAATTATGTGCAGATTACCAGTGCCACTAAGACCTATTGAACAGATGGGTAAAGCCTCTTGTATTTCAAGTACCCATCAATGTTGTATGCAATGGAGCTTTGTCCCGGCATTATTCCTTGTCTTGAGAGTTTAATGAGGCTGAAACCCAGCTCCAACTTTTCGATTCATCCTCTTTACCCTCACTATTGCAGATGGAGCTTCATGTATGGTCAGTCTTTTCGTTACATGCAAACGTGATTTTAATCTGTTTTTTTAGTTCAGACCTGACTTCTCCATAATTCAAATCAAAGTATTCGTCTGGATCCTTTATCATTTTTTCGGACTGAACCTTTTCTTTTAGATCGTCGATTGGTTGTCATCCTGTTTCTTGCATTTGAGGAGTCTCCCCATGGTTCTTATTCTAAAACCCAAGGCATAAAGTTCAGGGGCATTTTCAACCATGATGTCTCGAATAGCTCTTGAATAGATGTGCAGAAATACACAGTTATTGCATCGTGTATACATTCTACTGTTTTTATATCTTTTGCTATATAACGAAGTTGTGGAAGATTATTCAAGAGTTGGAGGACATATCTATTTAGGATCAGCCATTCAGATTGCAGGTTCCTTTCTAATAGACAGAAATTTGAAATTATAGCCTGCTGTTTCTTTAAGGGCTGCTTGTTTGTCAAAAGGTACCCTCTTGTCTTCTCTCCAGGGATGCTTGGAATCTTCCTTCCTCATCTTATCACTTCCTTTATTATTTGGGGGCCATTTGCCACTCACTAATTCTTCATTTTTCTGCGTTCTACTTCGCGATTTTAAATCCGATTTAGCCTGCAAATGTGCTATGCTTTTAGGTGGTCTAATGCTAACTGCCGCCCATCTTTCATCAAGTGTCAAGCGCATTTATTGTACTGTTTCTTTTCCCTCTAAATCATGGATTTGAGTAGGCTTTATTTTTTCTTTTTCCGCTGTAACCACCATTGTACAGGTTCTTATCTGCATCATTTCTCCTATTTGTTTAGTCTTCAGGTAATTGTTACTGTGCCAGTCAAACATCACCTTTTCTTCCAGATCATCTAGGGCTAAATCACAACAGTTGGAATCGTATGAAGACAGATTTGCCAGATCTTCCATTATTTCATCTTCATCATCGTCTACAGCTTCAGAGATAATCTCATTTTTATTTTCCAATTCCTGTTGCTTCCCCAAGTTTTCACTCGCCACAGGAGCAATTTGTGCCTGGGGACTTTGTCTCGAGTTACTTGGAGCGGTTTGTATCATTACATTCAATCATTTAATGTTCCGTGAAAATTTACAGGAATTTATTGAGTTTACTTTCTTCTTATTTGGCATATTTTTCGTTTTCTTTATTTGTTTGCTTGGCAGTATGTCATTTTCTCCACCTTTACTCATCGTCTCTCGTTATTATCAAAGATGCCAAACATTTCATTATTCTCTAGGGTTCTCTCTGAATTTGTTTCCACTTGAGGCAAACTGTGTCCAATGACACCATACGCGTTTGCTGAAGTCGATGGCCGACTGAATTCTACAGCTTCAATATTATCTGTTAATTGGGTCTCGTTTCTTGTTTGTTTTGGAGCAGATACTGTGTCAGACTGTTTAACGTTAGAAGTCTCAACAGTGTCTGTGGTCAATAACTGACTGAGTTAATAACGCTGGTGCAGGTTCCACGCACATTTCTGGTTCCACTGTTTTTTGTGGGTACTGGGCTGACAGACATGGCTCTATTTGCAGTTGCCTCCTTGTTAACACTTTTCTGCTCTTGATCCCGCAGCTGGCCCCACCTCTCTTTATTCTATAACTGTTTCTCTTCATTAAGTACTTGCTGTTTCTTTAGAAGTATTAAGGCCTCATGCCACTTCTGCTAGGAGACGTTTATCCTCTGCACTATTTCTCAGTTGTTGCTTTACTTGTGCGACAAAAGCGTCATTGCTCTCCTCTTGTTGTAAACATTCCATCTTTATTAGTTTAGTATTAACTTAAGCCATTAAAGAAATTCTCTCCGAGGCTCTCATTGAGATGTTCATAGAGCTTATCAGTGGTGCAACAGTTATTAGTGCAGAGATGATGTTCGGCTTCAGCTGACTGATCACTTTTTCGACCAGTTTAAAACCATCCGTTTGGGGAAATCAGACGTTTTGTAGAATCTTGATGCTTACTATTATTCTGCCTTCTCACTTTTGGAAATTCTCTTTCAGCTATCGAGGAGTCTGAATCTGTAGTGCTCTCTTCACTTGTATCCGAGGAATCAGATATCCTATTTCGCCTCAGATACTCACTTTTTCTCATAGCATTCGCTTTCAAGTATGTCGTATTTTGTTTTTTGTGAAGTGTGGTACTTTGACTCTATGTTCTGTGAACATGCCACAACGGTTGGGCTAATACTGGACCCAATCCTCGTGCATTTATTTGGACGATGCAAATTTGATGATTCTCTTTGTCCTCCAAGGCTCTTTTCCATCGGTTTACAAATTACGGCATTTTCTGCATCTTCTACAACTTTGCATCTCAATAGGGAGCCATCTGTTTTTTCATCCTCTAGTGCATTCTTTTGTTGAATCATGGGGACAGAGCTTTGCGTTAATATATTTTAAATCGTCAATTAGCTTGTCTGTCAGAAACAGCAAATTTCACCTTTCAGTCAAAGAGCTCCTTGACTGTTGCAGAGCCGACTTTGCTAAATCACTGTCATCAAAAATGTGCTCATTAGCTGCCACAAAAACCTCTTCATCTAATTCTGAGGTAGTGTTTACATGACAAACTATTTGTCGGTCCGGACAAACCTGAGCACTTAAGTTATTCTTTGCACAGGCATCCGTTCCTACACGGAAAAGTCTGCTGATCATTTGTTAGTAAATCCTTTATATTCGCATTCTCTTTTCTTTGCATTACGTTTTGTTATATAGTTGTAATACCCTCCGTGCAAGTATTCAGTGAAGGGAACGATACTGTTAAGAGTAGTCACAGTCTCGGCTTGATCAAGCAAGTCATTTTCTCTAAGGTGGGAATCCGCCATTGCCACCTGTTTGCAGCCCTCCATCTGTTCAGCAGTGAATTGTCCATAGAGTGCTGTTGGAGGCACATGCACCTCCCCATCAGATGCACAGGCAGCTTCGGCCACTCCGCCCCGCTCACCACCATGTATACAAGCCGCACACGCGCACTCTGAGGTCTCAGTCACGTTCACGGCCCCGCCCCTCAGGAAAGGCAAGCGCCTGTAGCAACAGAAGCAACTGCGACCCCACAAACCAACCCCAGCAGACGCCGGGGAGTCCACAACACCGGCACACGGAAAGGCAAAGTCATCAAAGTCAGCTGGCGTCTGCGGCATAGAGAACGACAGAGGCATTGTAGTACACGCGGGGGAGAAGCGGGAACAAACTTCAGAAAAGCTTTAGATAACGGAGGTTTAATGCAGCTTTTCTTTACCTCAAACAAGCTATGTACCGTAGCGTCCTTAAATGCAGCGGCAGATGTCTTGTCCTGACAGCATCCAGCAGGAGCTGACTGCAGCCGCCGTAATCTTGCTCTTGTCAAAGGTGTTGTGGGACTCAAGGTGTGTAGTGAAAGCGTAGTCTCCATTCTACCGCTCTCTTCGCCCACGCCGAACACAAGGAACACTCCCTCACACTCTGATGCTCCGCGTGAGCAGGGAGTTCTTAAATGTTTCACTCCTCTTCCCAATGGAGATAGAGGTACTCAAACCTCAGCAAAGCAATCCAGCAGGGGTTGGAACACAAGGAACACTCCGATGGTCACTGTGAATCTCTAACCCCCTACAGCTCATATTGACCCCTCTTGAGATAAGCCTGGCTGATCAACACGCTACCAAAACTGTGTAGTACAAGCTTATACCAAAGGTTGGGTTTCCTATACCTGTAGTCAGTTGTGTGTAGTGCACACAAAGGGTACTGCAAACAAACTTTGCCTAACAGTCCCAATCCACAAACTGGTTTCAGCGTGTCTGAATTCTATGCATGAGCTGTGCCCGATTGGACCACTTCTAGGGTGCGAGACAGATCTTCGGCTAGTGGGAATTTCGGTTCTTACCTGCTTTTTGAATGAGAACTTCAGCGATCCTGGAAGAAACCTGAATGAGTATCCTGTCCAGCCTCAAGATGTGTAAGGAGACAGTGGACCCATTGAAAGAAGGCCTGGTGACCAACTTTAGCTGCTGTCCTGGAACAATGCTATCTTGTAGGTCATCTTCAACAGTCTTGCGAAGGACCTGCAAACCTTTGAGTGGAGGGATCATCCATTCTCAATGTCAGCTCGAAGTCCTGCAAAGAAAAGTCCTTCGAAGTGCCCCTGGACCGCCCACTGGCTGCCCAGCTCAGTTTGGGATACTGTGCTGCAGACGCCGCTGTTCAGTGTTGATGCCTGGAATTTTGGAGAACAGCTACAAGACTCATCTCTGCCACATTGCGTGGTTCCAGCATCAAGGAGACCCGAGATGCAAGGTGAAGACCGACCAAGGCAAGTGTCCCCATGCGTCACCGTGCATCGGTGGCAGTTGTCCAAAACAGCTTTCCTGCATCCAGTCCTGTGCTGTGCTGGAAGGGGCCCTTCATAAAGTTATTCTGTATTCTCCAACCTTAAAACCATACACCAGCATTTGTCGCAGACGGAGCAGTGCTTGAACCTGCCAACCCTGGGCATCAAGGACTGTAGCTGAAGGTGGAACAAGAGACCTTAGACCCTTTTGTGAAGATCTGCCAAGTACCAAGTAGAATCGGAATATGGTAGAGGGAGAGTTAACAGTATTTACCAAAACCCTCAACTCCCTTTAAAAAAAAGTTTTTAAACCCTTGTTATAGTTTGGCTTTGCTATTGCTTTTTCACACAAGCATTCTGAAAGATGGGGACACTTATAAGCTAGAATTAATGGTCCTCTACTGCTTGGAACTCTTCGTTGGACCCCAGAAGCCCTGCACTAATTTTTTCATTGTCTTACAAAAATGAGAAGCTTTGGTGAACTTTTGGGCACAAGCCCACATAAATTCACATCTGAGCGATGGATTTTTAAAGTTAGTATTGTACCTTTGTGGACATTAACTGCTACATACCAATACTAACATTCCTTTGCCGGGGTTGGTTATGTATTATGACCTACTACAGTGATTTTATATATACACACCTTTGGTCTTGTGTGATATTACATGCTCGTAGTCATTTTTCACTGTGTTATATGGCCATAATTAAATATTTTCATAACAGATTGTCTAAGTGTGTTCCTTGACTTCACTGTATGCACTCATTGATGACCCCCTTAAAGGCTCACCACCTCTTGAAACAGCCTTGGCCACACCACATGCTACCTTGAACTGGTTTGGCTACAGTTCCCAGAGTTGTCCCCATCACTAAACTAGGAAGGCCACCTATACATCTGTCACCCAGGCCAGAGTTTTAAAAAAAATCAATCCCAACAACTGTCAATACCTGTTCACCTGTTAACAGACTAAAGTGACCTTTCAAAAACCTAGTTCACCATTCATGTTTGTATACATGCAGAAAGATCCAACTTGCAGCTAAATTACGTGTCGGCCACTACTTTCTACTTTGAAGTGGCAAGCTACTTCCAAACCGACCACTAAATGATGGAATATGCATAGTATATCAATCTAAACAATCACACGCCTCCGACATATATGCATTATGCTTTCAATGCAATCTCCATCCCATGTAGGGTACTACCATAGTCTTGCTCCAAGTTTGAAACCGGCTGCATTTTGCTCCAAGTTTGTGACCAACAGTCTTCAATGACCATTGAGATCTTGCGGCTGGGTCATGCCCTACAGAGGCAATGCTCCTACGTTGTGGTGTTGCTCATGGATTGTCCTCTGCAGTGAAATTCCGGTTGGTAGCATGTAGTGGTCTTGGTCCAGGGTTGCTGGAGATCATTTCCTGTGTTTGCTCCAGAGCATCGTTTCTGCTTGTGGCGTCTGCCCTTTGTGATGGTCTTTCCAGAAACCCCAAAAACTCATTTAACTAATGATCAATAATGGTCTAGTGCTTAGAGAAAACGGTCTGGTTTATAATAAGAGACATTTACAACCATTCAAACATAGGCATAATACAAGCAAGTCCTTGTAATGTTTAGCAGTTAATTCCTCCCATGACATTGTATTATCCCAGGCCTGACATGATTTCACTTTTCATTATGTTCATGAAATGTTGCCAAGGATTTACAGTGCACACGGAACACAGATGGACAATCCTACCTCACTCCTCAGCTTGTTGCCAGTTTGCTTCCGCATTCTCCTTACAATCTAATATTGACTGTAGTACATTTGGCAGCCAGGCAAGTCAGTCCCCCAAATTATTCCTAAGTTTGGAGTAAGTAATTGCAAATCCCAACAAGTTATCCTCCATGCTACGAGGATCCATTTAAGCGGGATGCTCTCTGATCCCAGAACTAAATGTCTCAGTGGGGGAGTAGCCTCGATTTTCCCAGATTGGATCCCGCTTCCATCATTCCAATGCAGCACTACTCCTCCTTGGAATGCCTGGTGTGCCGGCCCTCTCTTGGCCTCTCTCACGGTAACCACTATCTACAAGCCACCTGGCCAGGTCGCCCTCGAGTGGACTGATCTCTCCTCCTTGCTCCCTGCCTCAACCTCTCCTCAGAGACTTAATCTACCTGGATCCTACCAGCCCTTCTTCAGGACTCTTTTGCACCTATGCGATTCGTTCTATCCCGACTTCCTCTGCAGGGCACACCCTGGATGTGCTGATCTCCTCAGACCTCCACTTCCAACCCTCTCGCCACTCCTCTTGGGAGTGATCTAACCCTCCAGATGACCACCCTCCCTTCCTCCACTTCCTCCTCCTCCACCACCACCACTACTACTACTACCCCGTCTGAGGCCATCTCTCCTCCTTTCCCCATGTTCACCCCTGACAATGTTTCTAGACCAGTCCGATCTATGAGTCTTGTCAAAGCAGGTTCTCCAATGCTCACCCAGACCCATCAAGGACCACATCAACACCCTTGATCCAGCCTTGGCCGATTTCTATAATCACTCCTTTGCCACTGGAACTTCCGTCCAGCCGCCTTAAGCACCCCCTTCTAAAGAAGCCCTCTGACGATCCTTCCTCTCCGACTATCGCCCGATCTCCATCACTCCTTTCCTGGGCAAACTCTTGGAAAAGCTGGCCATTTCCCTGCTTAATCCACATACTGAATCTGTTGGTTGCCTCCATGACCACCAATCTGGTGTCAGAGCTGCTAGAAGTACTTCCTCTCCAATCTGGACTCAAATCTCCCTTCTGTCCTCATTCTCTTCAATCTAGCCTCTGCTTTTGACACAGTCAACCATGCCATCCTACTCAATTGCCTGCACAACAACCTTGGTATTACTGATCAGGCCCTGGCCAGGTTGACCTTTCTCGCTGACCAAACCTGTCCTGTCCAACTATGGTCCTTCCTCTTCTATTTCACTCCACTTGTGGTATGAACGAGTCCAACCTCTTCCCCCTGGCTCTTCAACCACTACGGCACACCTTGCCCACTGCATCCCTACTTTCTGTTCCAATCTACAATGTTAAGCGGATGAGACTCTGCTCCTTCAGGCTCCCCTCAGCCACCTCTGCTTCTCTCATACCAGACCACCTGGCCGCAATTCTGGAATGGTGTACAGCTAATGATCTCTGCCTTAATGCCAGTAATACAGCAATCCTACTCATTGGGACACCCGCTCCCTGATTTGCCAACTCTCACTGGACGCCCACTCTGGGCCCTCTTCCTGCTCCTTCCTGTGAGCCCAAGAACCTTGGTGTCATCTTAGCCTCCACCCTCTCCTCACATCTCCGACGTCTCCAAGAAGTAAAACTAAGCTGCACCTCCACAGGAGGTATTCTTCCTTTTCTCACTTCCTCCAGAAGCTGTCTCTAGAGCTCTGGTCATCTCTAGGCTGGACTATTGGCAACAGCCTCTTTCTAAATTCCTGCTGCTATTCTTCGACCTTTACAAATTATTCAGACCAGGATTGTGAGACTTGTCCTCGGCCTCAAGTCCAGGGATCATACATCTCCAGCTCTGGAATATCTTCACTGGCTCCCTGTGGCTGCAAGGATCAAGTTCAAGACCCTCTGCATCATCCACGGGCCTGGGACCGCTCTACCTCCAACATTCACTTCCAAAATATCTTCCCTCAAGCTCTCCACTCATCCAACTCGGAGGGCAGATCCCTCTCCTCGGCTGAAGCCTCCCTCTGGAAAAGCATCCCTGCCCCACTCAAACTTGAGCAGAATCACCTCCGGTTCCAGAAGCAACTCAAGACCTTCTTTGCTTCTGCTTTCTGTTCCTCTGTCCTGCTGATGCAACCGACTGCTCTGCGCACTGGTCACCCTCTGAACTCTGGCCTAGGCTCTGGCATGTCCAGTTGCCCTGCCTCGGGGCTCCCTAGCAATTAACGGTCTGTACCTGCAAGCCCAAAGTCCCTTCTCTCTGCACTTGTGAGTTAACTCTTAAATACCCTACCAGGCCCGTCTCCCCTTCCCTGCACGTGATCTGAATGACGAGGCCTACTAAGAGTTATTTTGTCCTCCCTTAGTTTCTCCCTCCTTATCATGCCGCGACTAGAAACACTTGTGTACTGGTGCATTATAACTGCCATACGAGGCGTATCACACAGCCACCCACTACTTAAAACCCAAGATTATTACTCAAACTCTTCATGAAAACTTCCTTACTATACCAGTCAAAAGAACTCATTCATAACTCAGCAAATTGTGGGAACATGCAGTTGAACTTACACAAACAATAACCCTGCCTACCCTCTTCCCATCAAACCATCAACATCACCTGTGGGATAATGCCAAATCCCAGGCTAGACACAAAAACAAGGTTAGTGATTATTTTTGCAGTGAAAGCTTTCCATTGTAATTACATTGGACTGTCAATCAATTGAAAGTTACTCACCGTAGTGACTAACATTAGTCCCCTTTCCTCGATGCTGCATGGGCGTCCCTTCCAAGGGACAAGAGACGGCACCTTTTTCACCAGAAAAAACCTTCCCCTTTAAATTTAGAGGCACGCAGGGGTGTGGCCCTGGGAGCATGTGCTGCCTTGACTCCGCCCTCTGGCACCACAACTCAGTCCCATTGACACGTAGACAATAGATTTAACATTGCCTATTGACACGAGTATTATTAGGGGGGTGGGAAGTATGAGGAAAGAGGACCAAGAGTACATTAGTCACTATGGGGAATAACTTATTACTCTTACGTCCCGTCCTTTCCTCCATACTGCATGGCCAATTACAACTGAATGTAGCCCCAAGGTGGAGAGGAGACCCTCCTTAAACAAATTGGTTCCTGAGCACCGCCTGTACGAAAGCCGCATCAGATCTAGAGCCGGCATCCAAACCGTAATGCTTTCAGAAAGCCGAGGGAGTGGCCCAAGTGGCCGCCCTGCTTATGACTTGCCAAGGGACATGGCACTGGAATGCGATGGCTGTTGCCTTTGCCCTGACTGCGTGGGCGTGCATGTTAGCAGGAAGCAGCTTGTGCTAGCCCTCGTATGCTTCTTTGATGGCCGAGACCATCCAGCGGGATATGGAGGCCTGATCGCTGTTCTTGCACCTCCGAAAGTGACAGTGTCTGATCTGCGAAAGGCCTTGGTCCCATCAAGGTGGCATTTCAGGGCATACCTGACACCCAGGCAGTGCAGAACTCTGCCTGGTCCTTCGTCCTTCCTACGTTTTTTGTCGATCCCATTTCCTCATTCAAATGGAAAGCAGCCGGCACCTTAGGCAGAAATGCTGGGTGCATCTGCAGGACTACTTTGTCCTTGTGAAAGGTAGTATATGGTTTTAAGGCAACCAGCACCTGGATTTCGCCGACTCTGCGAGCCGAGGTGAGGCCGACTAGTAAGGCCATCTTAATGGTGACCAGCCTGATGTCTGGACGCCATTGGCGCCAACGGTTTGTACGACAGGGCGCCCAAGACTAAGTTCAGGTCCCACGCAGGGTGTGGCTTCCTGATGGGCAGGTAGAGCCTTGCGAGCCCCATCAAATGTTTCTTGACAATCGGATTGGAGGAGAAGACCCCCTCCTCAGAGTTTCTGTAAGACCTGATGGCTACACAGTAAGTGCGGCAGGTGTCCACCTGCACGCCCAAGTGGGCGAGGTGCGCCGAGAAGGAGAGCATGTCGTCCAAAGTACATGCCAGGGGGTCAATTTCCTTGGAGTCTGCCCAGTAGCAGAACCTGGACCATTGACTTTTATATTGGGCCCTGGTAGCTTTGCTCCTTGTGCCCTGTATGCTTCCCAGATTAGCCTGTGAAAGGCTGAGGGGCCTTAGAGTTACCTGCTCAGGAACCACGCTGTGTGGGCTAGTTTCTGTGGAGCAGGGTGGATGACCCTGCCCCCTCCACCCCCTGCGGTGCCAAAAGATGTGCTGGGCCATCGGAAGGTGAATCAGTGGCATCTCCGAAAACCATGGCCTGGCTGGCCATCATGGAGCTATTAAAATGTCAGAGCTGGCGAGACTCCTTGATCTTGCAAATCAATTAATCAGTAGAGTGGGCAGAAAGGTGTATGCCGTCATACCGTTCCACTGAATCCGAAATGCGTCGCCCAGGGAGCCGTGGCCCGGTCCCTGCCAGGTGGTGAACTGAGGGCACTTCTTGTTGTGCCAGGTGGCAAAGAGATCCACTTGGGGAGATGCAATCTGTTGAAGATTTCCTGAATAACTAGGTCGTTTAGCTGCCACTCGTAATTGTCCGCTCCCAACCTGCTGAGCCTGTCGGCCTCCAGGTTGGATTTCCCCTGAAGGTGGACTGCCGGGAGGTA
Organism: Ambystoma mexicanum; assembly: GCF_040938575.1. Classification (NCBI taxonomy): domain Eukaryota; kingdom Metazoa; phylum Chordata; class Amphibia; order Caudata; family Ambystomatidae; genus Ambystoma; species Ambystoma mexicanum. The sequence goes on from NC_090921.1 coordinate 993,290,268, forward strand.
GAGGTTGTTTTCCAGGGCCCACATACTGATTGCCAGTCTGCACAGTGGAAGGGGGGGGGGGGGAAATCTGGTGCCACCCTGCTTGTCGACATAGTACATTCTGGTCGAGCCGTCTGGATGAAGACAACGTTGCCCCTGAGAAGTGGAAGGAATGCTCCGAGTGCTAGCCAGAAGGCGTTCAGCACCAATTGATGTGGTACTCCTGCACCCGTCGAGTCCAGGTGCCATGGACCAAGAGATTGTCCAGGGTGGCTCCCCAGCCCTCGAGCAAGGAGTCCGTGGTGATGGTGACCTGTAGGGTGGGAGGACTGCCCATCCGTAGGTTGGAGTCCCTGGACCACCATATGAGGTCAGGGCGTAGAGATGGAGGAACGTTCATCGCGGATTGAGCACCCCGCTCCTGGTTCCATGAAGCTGCAAAGTGCAGCTGTATCCTCCTCATCCTCAGTCTTGTGTGTGGGACAGCTAATAGGACCACCGCCGAGAGACCCAGGAGATGCTGGTACCACCAGATCTGAGGGATCGGCTGGTGGACCGGAAGCAGCAGCTGCGCCGGGGCCAGGGGCGCTGGCAGAGGAGCCTGAGGTGCTGGAAGCATTGGAGGGAGCACCTCCCTGATGGCATCCCCGAGGATAACCCCCATCCGAGGGTCCTTCATGAGCCCGAGGAACCTCTCAAAGAACCTGCCTTCACAGGCCGGAAAAACAGTAGGGGATATAGACTGAGTAGCGGGAGGCTGCTGCAGCCGCTGCATACCCTGCCCATACGGATGCAGCGGGAACCTGCCCAGCGCAAATGAAGGATAGGCTGTAGGCCACGTACCTGGTTGAGGCCAGTCCTACCTCGACACTCGTTGCTCGCCGAACTCCTGCAATGACGCCAGATGGGTTTTGATGTCTGGCACGGCGACCATTTTGTCGAGCTGCCTGGCACATGCCTGCATCGTGTTGCTCAGCTCGCTGGGCCCAGCCTCGAGGACTTGTGGATCGCGAGGCCTACCCTGCTCCTCAAGCCTAGGCACGGTAGGTGCCACACCCTCAGCCTGGAAGAACTGCGTTTAGGCGCCTCTTCGGACGTATCGCCAGTACTAGGGCGTGGCCCCTCGGACATAATGCTGGTGCAAGGGGGGAACCCCTCCGGTGAAAACCCAGTACAAGAACCTTCCGGTCCCTCAACACTGTCACCGGGAGGATCTGTAGGCCGGTAGCTGGAGCAGCCTCGGTGCACGTGCTGATGCGAGAACCTGAGCGGTCCTTCCCACACGAGCGAGTCCTTGGGAAGTAGTCTCCCTTGCGGGGTGCGATGGAAAACAGGGGGCCCTACCTTGGGCCTGGATCGGTGTTTCACAAAGTCCTTGAGGTCCTCAGGAGGCAACTTCTGGAAGAGCTCCCTCCACCTGGCCTGTCTGTTCTTCAGAGACCTCGATGGCAGGGCATTGTACGCTGTACAAGCTTGCCAGCCATGGTCAGGGCCAAGGCAATGCAGGCAGAGGGGGTGGGGGTCTGAAGTTGGAAAGAGCCCATCGCAGGATGGACACCTGCTAAACCCTGTGGAAGTCGACATGCGCCGGGAAGGCCGAGTACCTGAATGATAAAAAGACAAAAAGAAGTATCAGCGCGTGGAATTACATGGCCAAAGCCAGGAGCGCTGGTGAATTCAGCCCGTTCCCGTCGACGTGGAAAAGGGGACTGAGGTTTGGTGCCGTAGGGCGGAGTCAGGGCAGCACATGCTCACAGGGCCGCACCCCTCGAAATTTAATGGGGAAGGTTTTTTCCCTGGTGGAAGGATGGGATGCAAGAGTATGGATGGTCTCCAAAGCAGAAACATTTGGTACGACAGTCGCATGCAAAATAAACCACCACCCAGTGAGTTTAAAAGTCCAGCAGGGAGACCTGCAGAGGAAAAGGAAATGTGCATGGCACTTTAGGGGGACCGACCAGGGGTCTTTTAAATGGCTACATCACCAAAAAGGCCCTGGATTGGAACTCACTGGGGGAATGAGTGGCTGTTCAAGCAAAAGGGCAAGCAAACATGTCAAGGGACTAGGACAGGAACGGATGTACATGATTATTTCGAATATGAACCTTTCAAAGTCAAATGTTTTGGATTCCAAATGTTTGTATAAAAAATAAAAAAAAGCCACCCCACAGCCAAAATGCCTTTATAAACCCTGCTGCCACCACACCACTTACCTTTTGGCAGCACACTTCACTGTGTGCCACCAAGTCCCTGCAGCGCCAGTTCCCTTCACATCTGGATGGGAACTGAAGCTGCTGGGTCCATTTCTTCACTACCTCCAAGCCCCTAAAATAAATGGCTGTTTTCGATGTGGGAGACATCCCTGCAAACCCCCATCCCTTGTTCGCTATAATGAAAACCGAATGGTTTAAATATTTAGCATTTTCACCTGTATGTAATTTTGGTACAGCCAAAATCATAATTTTAACCATTTTTTTTTTAAACTATATTTTTGTGCAATACCGACAGGAACACATTAGATGTGGCTAGAAAGGTAAACCTAGAGCTGGGCAAGAGACCGTAAATGCCCAGAAAGAAGGGCTGTCTGGAAGGAAAACTCAGCATAGTGCATTGCAGTAAAGTTTGTAAATTTCAATAGAAAAGGAGGGAATTAATTTTGTTGAAATTTTGTCCAACACCTTATGAGGTGCCTGTACCATAATAGAATGAATGTTTTGTAGACCAAATGATTTAGCCAAGTACTTTTCAATCCCCAGGCTAGGACGTAATTATCGGAATATATGGCCCCAGCGTAAACTGGGCAAGTCATTCAAATGGAGTTAAGCAACTCTGAGGTGGCCCATAACTTTGAAAAGAAATCCTTGAATAGGCTATGCCTCCACGGTAGAAGCTTTTAGAGACTGGAGGACCAGAGACTTTAGCACTACACAAAAACAGTTCCAGAAAAACAATTGCAATGAACATGCAGGGAGGACCTGGATGCACAAAGCAGGATTAGAAGCAATATTTTACACTACACTGCAGCAAACAAGCACACTTTGGCGGCACAGACCATATTGAAATGTGCACAACGGCAATGCTTTCAGCTACCTTAAACAGCTAAAAAGATAATGTCTCCTTTTAACAAAACTGAATCAAAGTCAGATTGGCAAAAGTAACTTAACAGTGGCTACAACAAACCAGGTGACTTACCTTGAACAAAAACCATAACCCACTTCTTGCATGAAGTCTGCCAGGGAGCTCTCCATCATGGTTTTGGCAATCCCTCCAGAGTCAGGCAGGATCCTGTCCATTAGAACGTCCCGTTTTTCAGGGTAAAGGAGTGGTGCAAGCACCACAGGACACCGCTCTTGAGGAAAATCTAGAGTGAAAGGAGAGCCTTCAGGACACATGTAAAACAAATTGCACAAGTTGAAAGAATGGCAACTCTGCTTTTCTAAGTCCTTCAACACCTATTGAGCAACTAGGACGAATACAACCTAAAAATTAAAGTTACTCACCATAGTGCCATAGTGACTAGAGTACTTTTAGTCCATAGTCCTCTTTCCTCCATCCTTGTGGGCATCACTCAACTGGGCAAAGAATAGGGCTGCCTCTCCAAATTTAGCACAGCGCAGGAGCGCAACCTCTGGCATGGGAATGCTCATTGATAGTGCTGCCCTCCAGCCCCTCACCTCAGTCCACTTTGAACACATTTGACGCTTAAATACCTGGCTAAACTTTTTACATACTAGCCCCTGGCACACAAGCAGGGGAAGATGGGTGCTACATATGTCATCCTTGTGGGCGATTCCACTGAACAAAACCATAGGGTGGAACCAACAACGTGCCTCATATCTACAACAAAGCAAAAAGGTTCTTCAGAACCGCCTGGACGAACTCTGCATCGTGCCCTGGAGCTGGTGCCCAGGGAATAGTGCTTACAGGAGGACCGATTGGCCCAAGTAGCAACCTTGCTGAGGACATCCCAAGAAACAGGTCTCTGAAACGTGATGGCCGAGGCCTTAGCTGACTGCGTGGGCCTGAACCCCTCAGGAATTAGTTTGCCCATCGTCATATAAGCCTCCAAAATGGCCTGAATCATCCAACGGGCGTTGGAATGCTTAGGAGAATAAGAGCCAGGGAAGGAGCCCCCAAAAGTGGCAATGCCCTACTTCCTGCAGGATTTCTTCCGAGAGACGTAAAACCAGAGGACCCTCTTCAGGTCCAAGGAATGTAGGGCTCTCTGACTGTAGGTCCAGGAAGCACACTGCCAGGCAGATCTCTTGTTTCAAATAAAATGGAGAGCATCTTGGGCAAGAAGTTTGGGTGAGTGCACACAATGACCTTATCGTGGGGTAAGGGCTAGCACGAAGACAAAGCTTGCAGTTCACTGACCCTGTGAGCTACCAGTAGAACCGTCTTCAGCATTACCAGCTGGATGTCCACAGAGGCGATCGGCTCGAAGGGTTTGCACTGAAAAGCTGCCAGAACCACACTGAGGTCACGGACCGTATGCGGCCTATGAACCGGAAGAAAAAGACTATACAACCATGTGCGGTGGTCCTTAGCCATTGGGTTGGCCGCCGTAAACATGCTATGGGGAATTCTTTTAAGCCTGGATGGTCGCCAAATAAGTGCGGCAAGCATCCACCTGAACTCTTGATCAAGCCAAAACCTCATCCGGAGGACAGGTGACAGGAGCCAGACCCTTGTCACAAGCCCAATTTATTGTATTTGTTTGCTTGTTGGGCGCTTATACAATAAGACAATACTGTTTCAAAGCACCCAGAGGGCAGGGAGGGAGCAAGGGTGGAAAAAATAAAACATTAAAAACACAATATTTAAGGGGGCTAGAAGGGACGAACCCACTATGCCTTCTGAGTGTTCAGAATGTGGAAGTGCAGCAAGAAAGGAAGGGGGGTACGGGTAAGTCCTGGGGAGTCCCAGCTCATTGGTGAGCCACATGAAGTGCTAGGAATGTGGAGTGCTACACAGACTGGTGCCGCAGGAGGTGTACGTGCGAATCTCCAGGGCGGAGGGCGTGCAGATTCAAGTGCTGTGGATAGACAGGATTGGTGTGGGAGGTCAGGCCCCCGAGGATGTATAAGTGGCCAGGACACCCATTGCAGTAACTGTGGGATTAGCAGAGGAGAGAAAAGGGGAAGGAGGACGACAAGTGGAAAGTCTTAAGGAGCTTCCGGAATTTGAGAAGATCCTCCTGCTGCACCTTGTGCAGGGAGAGGCCATTCCATAGAAGAAGCCCGCGGAGGAAAGTTAACCACCGCCTACTCAGTTTGCCAAAATGTGTTTAAAAAACAGTTATTGCAAAGGAACGCAGTGGTTTAGATGCAGTCCCTGGGCTTAAGGCCAAGGATATGTCTTGCTACCCTATTCTGGATTAGCTGGAGGGGTCGCAGACTGGAAAGACTGTAGTTTCAGGAGGAGGCTATTGCACTAGTTAATCCAAAATAGGGCTAGGGTCACACTGAGCCTCTGAGGGAAAGTGAGAAAAGGTAAAATTCCTTTAAGGAATACCTGAAAAATTGGACTCCTTGGCAATGTCCTGAGTGAGGCAGGAAGGAGAGGGGAGTGGAAGAGAACTCCAAGGTTTCTGGCTTCAGTTAAAGGTGCCGAGGGGGAGCCCAAGGAGGAAGGCCGAGTGAAGGGAAGAAGGAATGAGCTGGGGTCCTGATGGGAAGGATCTCAGTTTTACAGGTGTTGGGGCAGTGATTGTTGGAGGTGCACCAGGACTGGGTGGCAGATAGGCAGTCAGAGATGGAGGGTGCAAGAGTGTCAGCAGCGAGTTTGAAGGGAGTAGTTTCTTACCTGCAACTCAATTTCTCCAGCGTTGGCATCTTTCATGAATTCACATGCTTAGAATATTCCCTGTCAGGCTGGGAACCCTCTGTATATTTATTAAGACATTTTCCATTGGAAAGAAATTGACACTTCTGTGTCCTATCTACGTGGTTTTGGGCCGCTTATGCATGACCCAATAGGACGCATGGTATAAATAATCACGCCCGTGGCTCCCTTCAGATTTTAACCCCCAAAGTAGTAGGGGCATATCAAGTTTGCATTCAGGGGAGGCCGGCGGGCACATGTGAATCCATGAAAGATACCAACGCTGGAGAAATTGAGTTACAGGTAAGAAACTACTCCCTTCTCCAGTATTGGATCTTTCATGGATTCACATGCTTAGAATAGATTATATAGCAGTCCTCCTAATCTGCAGGTATGCAATGCCAACCAATCAGAGCCGCACATGCAGTTAGCAATACAAAACACCAATCATGGTACATTGACAGTAACCCCAATCATGGTACATTGACAGGAGGATACACTCCTCTGTGGGGCTTACCTTACAGAAACAAGTGTCGCAGTACGACTGAGGTAAAACTTCAAAGCTCTTATGACATCCAATGTATGGAGCTTTTTCCGCTAAAGAGGCCACCGTGAAGAATGTTGCCAGCACAATTGAAGAATGCTTGTGGAATGTAGTTGGAATTTTAGGTATAAAATGAGGGTTGGTTGCCAATACCACTTTGTCCTTGAAAAAACGCAAGTATGGGGGGGATCAATTACCAATGCTTGCAGCTCCGAGAGTCTTCTTGCTGAAGTAATAGCCACTAAAAAAGCCATTTTCCACGACAAAAGCTTTAGGGATGACATAGGCTCAAAAGGAGCCTTCAATAGTCCCGACAGCACCAGATTGAGACTCCAATTAGGAGGGAACATTTTGGCTGGAGGAAAGGTCCGAAATAACCCTCTAAGGAAATGCTTAACCAGTCGATCGCTGAACAACGAGTTGAATGTCTTTTACGAGTAAATCTTGAGATGGCTGCCAAATGCACTTTTATGGAGGAGAAAGACAACCCTTTTTCCGGTAAGTGTAGCAAATATTGAAAAACTTGCTCTGAAGCAATGTTTAGGGGGTCCACCCCCAGTTGATCCCTGCACACCACACAATCTTTTCCACTTACATGCATATGAAGTATACGTGGCCGGAGCTCGGGCTGCCTCTAAAATTCGACGGCAATCCAAGGAAATGTTCAGGGCCCCAAACTCTGAGAAGTCAGAAGCCAAGCTGTCAGGCTGAGGGCACCCAGGTCGTGATGCCAAACTGCTCCCTTGTCTTGGGATAGAAGGTCCGGAATCTTCTGGAACCTCACTGGCTCCGTTATCGACAGCTGGAGCAGGTCCGAAAATCACGACTGTCACGCCCAGTAAGGAGCAACTAGAATCACACGACATGGATATTTGTGAACCCACTGGAGGGTCCGTCGAATGAGCGGAAACGGAGGGAATGCATACGCGAACCTGTCCGTCCACGGGAAGAATGCCTCCACCAGCGAGCCGGGTTGTGGCCATCTGCTCGCGTAATATCTGCACTTGTTCTCTCGGGTTGAGAAAAGATCCAGAGAAGGATGGCTCCGCTTCTTGATTACGCCAGTTGTTGATCGTTCAACTCCCACTCGTGCAGTTGATTCATCTCTCTGCTGAGAGAGTCTGCTTGTACATTGTTCACCCCTGGCAGATGGTAAGCCATTATGCTTATTTCCTGTTCGAGGGCCCAACGCCATATTTTCTGAGCTTCACTTGAAACGGACGCAATAATTGGCGAGAGGGTGGGGCACTCCCCACTAGTGGCACTCCTAGGACTAACGAGACCCCTGTCCTCGCACGTTAGAAAACTGGCAAGCATGATATTGGTACTGGCACATAGGAGAGTGGCCATGGCGTGGGGACATGGTACACCGCCCACACTAGCGAACTGGAGGAGAGACATCATATTGCCAAGAAACAAACAGAATTCATAAAGACACTACCCCACCACGCGAGACCCCCAGATATTTGGGGCCCGTACATCTCTCACCTCCTCTCCAGCACTGTGCCAACCGAGCCACCTGATCAGCCACCACAGACTTCACCTGAGTAAATCAAAAGCAATAGAAGCTTGTGTAATGGGACTGTCAGGGGAGGGGGGGGGCAGGCCGGGGGGGGGGGGGGGGGGGGGGGCAACGGCGGTATGTTAGTAGCCCACTGTTTGGGCTTGTTGGTACAATTGTTTTATTAAATGCAAAAATAAAGTTTTAAAAAAATGATAGGTGGTATGTATGGGTTAGGTAAAAGTATTGGTTAATTGTGGGCAGGGAAATTCATAATTGGTTGTTGTACTTAAACTTCCCTTTCACAGAGTGAGAGTTCCCCCAGGTCATCATGGAGAAAGTGAAGCTGCTCACCGATTGGTGGAGTGAAGGGCCTCAGGGTAGCACTAACATTCTAAACTGCCTTTCATTGTTCATTCCCTAGCAGGCAGGTCGTGCTTTTGTCAAGTTCCTGGTTTTAGGCCCAATTTGAAGATGAAGATTTGGCAGAGAGATCCTTGAAATCTGCTTTCCAGTTGATCAAGGACTACGTGGAACAAGCGATGTGGTTAATCTGGTGGGAGCGCAGCGTTTGTTTCAAGTGGAGAGAGGATACCTTTCCATCAAGTTTCTTATCTTCATTAGGTATTAGTGAGTTAGGTATATAGGTTACTGCAGAGAGTTAAATTCTTAAAGACATTGTTAAGTGTTCGTTTGCCGGAAATCAACTCTATTTACCAAGAAAGACATTCTGTAAAAATACACGTTGAATGAATACTGAGCCTGACATTTGAGCAGCATGCAAGGAATGCTTGCAAGCAGAAGTCATGCTGGCTTACAACAGTGTGGAAATGTATGGTCAGAAAACTGAACGAAAGAATACATTCTTACCTGCATGTTTTTAAAAGAGTCGGTGCAAGAGCAACATGGTTAATTGATACTTTAAGAACTCTGCTGCAATACTTTCAAAGGGAAGTGAAGGAAAAAGTTCCTTAACTGTTCTCCAGCATGGGTCTGGCATGGATTCACATGCTCCTGAATATTCGCAGTCAGGCTGGGAATCTCGGTAAAGAAAAAAATCAGTTTGTTTCTGAACTGTCTTTCTACTAATAACCAATCACTGGTCTCTGGGTCATACTGCCCCCAGCCAATGACTGCCCTTTACACAAGCCCCTCTGGCAGCCATCTTCAGATTGGTAGCACGTAAAGTGGCAGTAGGACCAAGAGAAGAGCCGCAGAGGGGTGGGAAGGAGGGTTTGCATGTGAATCCATGCCAGACCCATGCTGGAGAACAACAGTTACAGGTAAGTAACTTGTTCCTTCTCCAGCATGGGGTCTGGCATGGATTCACATGCTCATGAATACATAGCAGTACACACATGCACAACCACGGGAGGTGGCAAGGCTCAACATTAAGTATTTCAACAGCTCAACATTAAGCATCTCTTACCTCCTCACAAGGCTCACCTTCAAGAGAACAGGTTGCACAGCACTGCCTGGCCGACTGACTCCTTCCTGGAATCCCAGTCGACGCAGTAGAATCTCGTGAAGGTGTGTCGAACTCCACGTAGCAGCCCTCCAGATGTCCAGCAGGGGCACACCAGACAGGAACGCCATGGTAGCAGCGAGCGCTCTGGTTGAATGGGCTCTCGGACAGCTGAGCAACGGTCAGTTTGCCAACCCGTGACAGTGCATGATGGACCCGGAGAGCCATCTGGAAATGGAAGCCTTCGAGAGGGCCTTCCCTTGATTCACAGGTCCAAATTTCACAAACAGCTGTGACGTCTTCCGAAGGGTCTTCGTGCGGTCCACGTAGAACTTCAGCGCTCTAGCCACATCCAGCGAGTGTAAAGTCCTCTCAGCCGGCGATGGAAAGAAAACAGCTAACACCAAGGGCTCGTTGAGGTGGAAGTCCGACGGCACCGTTGGCATGAAGGAGGGGTGCATCCTCAGCACCAACCTAGTCTCGTGAAATGTCAGGTACAGAGGTTTACAGGAGAGGGTCTGGATCTCTCCCACTCGCTGTGCGGAGGTGATGGCCACAAGAGAAGTGGTCTTCTACGATAGGAACTTCAGCAGTGCCGAGTGTAGGGGCTCGAATGGGTGACACATGAGCCTGGTCAGCGCCACGTTGAGCTCCTACACCGGAGCCTTCACCGGCGGGAAAGAGTGGAACAGTCCTTTCATTAACTCCTTCACTAGGCGGTAAGACCACAGCGACGACCGCCCCGGAGTTCTGGTGTAGCGTGAGACAGCCGCCAGGTGGATCTTGATGGAGGCATGTGCCAGCCCGCCTTGGCCAGCGACAGCAAGTACGGCAGCACTTGAGGGGCTGTAATCCGTAGAGGGTTGATCTTCTGTGCACGGCACCAGACAGAGAACCTCTTCCACTTATGTCCATAGCAATTCAGAGTCGAGGATGCCCCGACCTTTGCAAGTAACTCCTTGAAGTCCGAGATATTGTAGCCTCTGAACTCTAGTGCTGTAGGAGCCAGGCCTGCAGGTTCGGCAATCCCAGGTCGTGATGTAGGATGGCGCCTCCTTCCCTGGCGAGAAGATCCATGTCCGTAGGCAGTTTGACTGGGGGGATGCTGACAAGGCCAGACGGTCCAGGAACCACATCTGCCTCAGCCACGCCCGTGCGACGAGGATCATCCTGCACCTGGACCGTCAGTTGATTGATGAATCGCAGAAGCAACGGTGGGAACGCATACAGGAACGTGCCGTCCCAGGGGAAAGAATACATCACCCATGCACCCTGGCTGGGGAAACCTGCTGGCGAACCTCCGGCATTTGGTGTTCACCGCCGTTGTGAACAGGTCGATCTGGGGACTGCCCCATCGTCAGAGTAGGAGATGCACTTGGTCCTGCCGAAGCTCCCACTCATGGCAAGAGCGCAGCTGCTGAGTGAGTCAGTGACTGTTTTTTGCTCCTGCCAGATGAAAGGTACCAGGAACATCCCCTGGGCGACGGCTCAATGCCACAGATCCTGCACTTCCTTGGAAAGGGCTGGTGATCTGGTGCCCCCCCCCCCACCCCCCTGCTTCAGAATGTAGAACATCGTGGTGGTGCTGTCGGTGAGGATCCGTACCACCTTGCCCCCGAGGGACGGAAGGAAAGACCTGAGGGCCCAGAACACAGCCTCAAGCTCCAGGACGTTGATGTTTTCTCTGGGAGCCACAGGCCTCTAGCGTGGAGATCTCCGGTGTGCGCTCCCCATCCCTCCAGGGAGGCGTCCGTTGCCACAGTCTCCTGATGAGCTGGGGCCTGGAAGTCCGTGCCCGCCGTCAGGTGTGCGTGCCCACCACCGGATCACTTGACGGAACGTCTCGCTGAAGGAGGTCTCAGAAGCTGCCGCCGCTTGCATCCAACAGGCGTCGAGGATCTCCTGCAGTGGGCACATCCACAACCTGCATAGACGCACGAGGTAGATGCACAATGACATGCCGAGCAGGGACTTGATGGACCACATCCTGGCCAACTCCATGATCAACAGCTGTTGTACCCTGCTGAGGATGGCCTTCAAACTTTCCTGCGACCGTGAAGCCCACTGCGCCACTGTAGAGTCTGGCTCCCAGGATCAGGGAGTCTTGCGATGGTACCAAGTGAGATTTCGTGAAGTTGAGCAAGAATCCCACATCCGTGATCAGGTGGACGGTCTTCGCTGTGTGATCGACAGCAAGTTTCATCGACTTTGCTCGGATGAGCCAATCGTCCGGGTGTACGTGGATCCCCCGCAGGCACAGCCACGCCGCCACCGGTGCCAGGCACTTGAAGACCCTTGGTGCTAACTTCAACCCAAAGGGCAGGGCCTTGAACTGGCAGTGCCACCCTTGGACCACAAATCGTAGGAACTTTCGATGTCCTTTGTGTATGGGGATGTGGAAGTAGGCATCCTCAAATTCCAGCGACAACAAAAGCCGCCCTCCTCCAGCTGTCCCAGCACATGCTGAAGGGTGACCATCTGGAACTTCTGGGACTGGATGCATTTGTTGAGGCGGCAAAGGTCCAGGATGGGCCTGCCAGCTGCCGGTCTTCTTTCGGACGAGGAAGTACCGCAAGCATACTTCAGAGCCCCGGACTCTCTTCGGGACGAGCTCCATTGCACCTTTTAGCATTGCTCCTACTTCTAGAAGCAGCTGTGGCACGTGGTTTTCCTTCCTGTCCACGGGTGGTAGACTGGGACACTTTCTTTGGAATTCACGAGCGTGCCCGTGGGCCAGAGCATCCAACACCCAACGGTCAGTGGAGATGGACTCACTCCCACACGCTGACGAAATTAGCCATCCGGCCTCCCACCAGGGTGCTCGGGTGGGGGCCCAACGTCACGGTCGGTTCTGTCTTGCTACACCGAGGCCTTGCCGGCGGCGACGTCCTCTGGCCTTGCTGCGGCCTCTGTAGGCTTCTTGCAACGAGGAGCGGGCCACCTGATGGTAGGACGCGCAATTGCCACCGAATCCTTTGGAGGCACCTTGAGAATTGCCTCCGGAGGTTCGAAAGGACGGCCTGAGAGAACCCAAGACCCGTGCCGTCTCGGTGTCCGCCTTGATGGCGTGCAGTGACTCGTCCACTGCCTTGCCGAACAGGTTATTCCCGTCGAAGGGCATGTCCAGTACGGAACAAGTTACTTACCTGTAACTGTTGTTCTCCAGCATGGGTCTGGCATGGATTCACATGCTCATGAATATTCCCCGTCGTCAGGCTGGGAATCCTCGGTAAAGAAAAAACCAGTATCAGTTTAGTTTCTGATCTGTCTTTCGTAGTAATAACCAATCACTGGTCTCTGCGTCATACTGACCACAGTCAATGACTGCCCTCTACCTAAGCACCGCCTCTGGCAGCCATCTTCAGATTTGGAAGCACGTGAAGTGGCAGTATGACCAAGTGAAGAGCCGCAGAGGGGTAGGCGGGAGGGTTCGCATGTGAATCCATGCCAGACCCATGCTGGAGAACAACAGTTACAGGTAAGTAACTTGTTCCTTCTCCAGCATGGGGTCTGGCATGGATTCACATGCTCATGAATAAAGAATACATAGCAGTACACACATGCACAACCACGGGAGGTGGCAAAGGCTCAACATTAAGCATCACATCAACTCAACATTAAGCATCTTACCTCCTCACCAGGCTCACCTCAGGCGAACAGGTTGCGCAGCACTGCTTGGCCGACCCTGGACTCCTCCCTGGAATCCCGGTCGACGCAGTAGAATTTCGTGAAGGTGTGCGTCGACCTCCACGTAGCAGCCCTGCATATGTCCAGCAGGGGCACACCAGATAGGAACGCCGTGGTAGCTGCGATCGCTCTGGTGGAATGGGCTCGGACGGCCAGGCAGCGGTCGGTTTGCCAACCGGTGACAGCACATGATACAGCCGGAGAGCCATCTGGAGATGGAAGCCTTCGAGAGAGCCTTCCCCTGATTGACAGGTCCAAAGTTCACAAAGAGTTGTGACGTCTTCCGAAAACCCTTCGTGCGGTCCACGTAGAACTTCAGCGCTCTAGTTACATCCAGCGAGTGCAAAGTCCTCTCAGCCGGCGACGAAGGCGACGGGAAGAACACAGGTAACACCAAGGGTTCGTTGAGATGGAAGTCCGACGGTACCTTGGGCATGAAGGAGGGGTGCGTCCTGAGCACTACCCTCGTGTCGTGGAAAGTCAAGTACGGGGCCTTGCAGGAAAGGGCCTGGATCTCTCCCACTCGTCGTGCGGAGGTGATGGCCACAAGAAAAGCTGTTTTCCACGATAGAAACTTCAACGGGGCCGAGTGCAGAGGCTCGAACGGAGGTCCCATGAGCTTGGTCAGCACCACGTTGAGCTCCCACGCCGGGGCCGGAGCCTTCACCGGCGGGAACGATCTGAACAGTCCCTTCATGAACTCCTTCACCAGACGATGAGACCACAAGGACGTCCGCCCCGTGGTTCTGGTGTATCGGGAGATCGCAGCAAGATGAATCTTGATGGACGCGTGTGCCAGACCAGCTTTGGCCAGCGTCAGCAGGTACGGCAGTACTTGGGGAACCGTAATCCGTAGAGGGTTAATCTTCTGTGCGTGGCACCAGACAGAGAACCTCTTCCATTTGTGTCCGTAGCATTTAAGAGTCGAGGACGCCCTGGCCTTTGCAAGAACCTCTCTGCAATCGGCCGGTATGTCGTATCCTCCAAACTCTAGCGCTGCAGGAGCCAGGCCTGCAAGTTCAGCGACTTCGGGTCGTGGTGGAGGATGGCGCCTCCTTCCCTGGAGAGTAGATCCGCGTCCGCCGGCAGCTTGATCGGCGGGGACGCTGACAAGTCCAGCAAGTCCGGGAACCATATCTGCCTCGGCCACGCAGGTGCGACGAGGATCATCCTGCACCGTGACCTCTTGAGCTGGTTGACGAGCCGGATTAGCAGAGGCAAGGGAGGGAACGCGTAGAGGAACAGGCCCTCCCAGGGGAACGAGAAAGCATCGCCCATGCTCCTCGTCTGGGGAAACCTGCTGGCGAACCTCCGGCACTTGGTGTTCGTCGCCGTCGCGAACAGGCCGATCTGGGGTGTGCCCCACCGTCGGAAGAGGCGATCCACCAGATCCTGCCGTAGTTCCCACTCGTGGCACGAGCGTAGCTCCCTGCTGAGTGAGTCGGCGATGGTGTTTTTTATCCCTGCCAGATGAAACGGCACCAGAAAAATCCCTTGGGCGACGGCCCAATGCCACAGGTCCTGCGCCTCCTTGGACAGCGCTGGGGACCTGGTTCCGCCCTGTTTCCTGATGTAAAACATGGTGGTGGTGTTGTCGGTGAAGATCCTCACCACCTTGCCCTTGAGGGACGGAAGGAAGGACCTGAGGGCCCAAAACACTGCACGGAGCTCCAGGACGTTGATATGCAGGGACTTCTCCGTCGGGAGCCAGAGTCCCCTTGCGTGCAGATTTTCGGTGTGCGCTCCCCACCCTTCCAGGGAGGCATCCGTGGTCACAGTCTCCTGGTGGGCTGGGGTCTGGAAGTCCATGCCCGCCGTCAGATGCGCGCGGGTGCCCCACCACCGTATCGCTCGTCGGAAGCACTCGTCGAGCTTGATCCTTTCCTCGAAGCTGCCCGTCGTCTGGATCCAGCGCGCATCCAGGAATTCTTGCAACGGGCGCATCCGGAGCCTGCACATGGGAATGAGGTAGATGCAGGAAGACATCATCCCGAGGAGGGACTTGATGGACCTCACTTTGGCCGCGTCGGCCACCAACATCCGTTGCACCTTGCCCAAGATGGTCCTGGTCCTCTCCTCCGACGGGGAGGCCAGAAGGGACACTGTGTCGAGCCTCGCTCCCAGAAACAGTGCAACTTGCGCGGGTACCAGGTGGGATTTGGCGTAGTTCACGGCGAATCCCAGGTCCGTGAGGAGTTGGACGGTCCTTGCCGTGTGGACCACGGCGAGCTCCCTAGTCTTGGCGCGGATGAGCCAGTCGTCCAGGTAGGGGTAGACGTGAATCCCCTCGCGGCGCAGCTGCGCCGCCACCGGTGCGAGGCACTTGGTGAATACCCTGGGTGCCGACCGTAGTCCGAAGGGAAGGGCTTTGAACTGGTAATGACGCCCTTGGACCACGAACCTGAGGAATTTTCGGTGCCCCTTTAGGATGGGAATGTGGAAGTAGGCATCCTCCAAATCCAACGACGATAGGAAGTCTCCTTCCTCCAGCTGACCCAGGACGTGCTGGAGGGTGACCATCCGGAACTTCTGCGCCTTGATGAACTTGTTCAGACGCCGCAGGTCTAGGATGGGGCGCCATCCTCCCGTCTTCTTCACGAGGAAGTATCTCGAGTAGACTCCGGAGCCCCGAAGCCTCTTTGGGACGAGTTCGATGGCGCCCTTTCTGAGCATCGCCTTTACCTCCAGGAGAAGTTGAGGGACGTGAAGTTCTTTCCTGGCCACGGGGGGGACGCGCGGGCACCTTCTTTGAAACTCGAGCGCGTGGCCCCGGGCCAGGGCGTCCAGCACCCAACGGTCGGTGGAGATGGACTCCCACACGCTGACGAAGCCCGCCAGCCGGCCTCCCACCGGGGTGCTTCGGTGGGGGCCCGACCCCACGGCCGGTTCAATCCTGCTTGGACGCGGCCTTGCCGCCTTGACCTCCTTGGCGACGACGGCGGGGTCCGCTAGACTTGCCTCGTCCTCTGTAGGCCTCTTGCGACGACGAGCGGGCCGCTTGACGGTAGGAAGCGAAACCGCCGCCGGAACCTTTGGAGGCGCCCTTGCCTCCGCCGCTCCGAAAGGGCGTCCGTCGTTGCTGCAGGACTCCAAGGGCCCGGGCCGTCTCAGTATCCGCCTTGATGGCCTGAAGGGAATCGTCCACTGTCTTCCCAAACAGGTTGTTCCCGTCGAAGGGCATGTCCAGGACTCTGGTCTGGACGTCCTGCCGAAAGTCCGTAGCTTTGAGCCATCCACGACGTCGAAGGCAAACGCCGTTGCCCAGCTGGCGGAACCCAGTGTCGGCGATGTCCGTCGCCACGGTGATGGCGTGGTCCGAGGCCACCTCACCTTCCTGCAGGATCTCCAGGGCCTCCGCCCTCTTGTCGTCCGGCAGAAAATCCAGCAGGGGAGCTATCTTGTACCAGAGCTCCCTGTCGTAGCGGGCCACGATAGCCAAGGCGTTGGCCGCTTTAATCATCGTCGCTGCCGACGAGATGACTCTACGTCCCATAGCATCCAATTTCTTTCCCTCGCCGTCCGGCGGGGAAGTCGATGTGGGGGCCCCCCCCGCTTTCTTCCTGGCTGCCGCGGAGACGACGGAATCCGGGGTAGGTTGCGCCCGGAGGCATAGGGGGGCCGTGTCCGGGACCCGGTACTTCTTCTCGTACCGGTCTCTTCTAGCTGGCGTCGTGGAAGGGTTCTTGAGGAGGGAAAGGCCCTCATCCCAAATGTCGTCCAACAGAGGCACTGCGAGGACCGTCTTCCTCTTGGCCTCGCGCCGCTGATAAAGGAAGCCTTCCTTTTTCTTCTCCTCAGGGCAGAGTTGGAAAAGCTCGGAAGCCCTGGCGATCATGGAGTGGAACGATCCGATCTCGTCGGGCGGAGAAGCCCTGGTGGGAGGCGACGACGGAAAATCCTCGTCGTATGCCTCGTCGTCCGTACCCGTCGCTGCCCTGTCAGTCCCCGTATCATCCCCTCGGGTGGACGGGGAGGAGGGCTGGACGGGGCGCGACGGTTGAAAAGGAGGTGGTGGATGGATCCTTCTTTTCTTGGTAGGGGGAACACCAGAAGGTCCCGGTTCTGGATCCCCCGACGGGAGAGGTTCCTCCGTCGGTAACGGTAGCCTCGTCCTTATCTCGGAGCATAAGGACTGTATGGCCAACAAAATGGCCGCCGAGTTGTCTTGCGGCGCTGGCAGAGGGGAGTCCGACGGGCGAGCAGGGGCCCCGTCGGTATCCTCGACGATGTCGTCGTCGTCAACTGCGTCGGGGTCCATTCCGACGGGCTGGCCTTCTTCCACGCCTAGGCCGTGGCTTAAGACCTCGATCAGCTCCTCTTCTGAGGTTGAGGCCGAATCTACGACGACGCCCTGCCCCCCCTTCTTCCCCACGGAGGGTTTCACGGGGGTCCTATCGATGGGCACAAAAGAAGACTCCCTCCGAGGAGGCAGGGAGATTCTGGGCCCTGAGGTCGCCACCACTGGTGCAGCCACCACAGGCTGAGCCAGGGCCGCCGCGACCGTTTCGATAGAGGGCTTGGTCGGATGGATCAAGGCCTTCACCACCTTAGGTGCGCTCACCGCCTTATCCTTGAGGGAGGGGGCACTGCCACGCTCCTCCTCTGCCTTAGAGCTCGACCGGGGCCTCTCCAGGAGCTTCGCCGGGTGCTCGGCCTTCCTCTTACCCGACCCAGAGCGTTGGCTCGTGGTTGATGGTGCCGGGGAGGGTGCGCCCTGCCTGGCGCCCGTAGAGCCCGACCGTTCGGCGCTCCCGGTGCCAGCGGACTCGCGGTGCTTGGCCTTATGTTGGGCCCCCGTCGCCGGGGCGCCCTCAAAGGTCTTAGAAGACCGCTCGGATTTCTTCTTCTCGCCAGACGGGCTCTTACCCTCCAGCCAGTTGGCGAGACGTTGATGGCGGTCCTTCATGGTCCGTTCCGACATGTTGCCGCAAAACGCACAGTCCTTCTCCACGTGCGTCTTGTCCTCATGAAGGCAGTAAAGGCAGAAAGAGTGTTCGTCCTCCTTAAAGACGTTCTGCAGCTGGCATCCAGGGCAGACCCTGAACAGCTTTCCGGGCGTCGAGCTTCCCTTCTCCTGGACCATCTCCGAGCAATAGCACGAGGATCCCAACACATGAACGTGCGGTAAAAATCTGAAGATGGCTGCCAGAGGCGGTGCTTAGGTAGAGGGCAGTCATTGGCTGTGGTCAGTATGACGCAGAGACCAGCGATTGGTTATTACTACGAAAGACAGATCAGAAACGAAACTGATACTGGTTTTTTCTTTACCGAGGATTCCCAGCCTGACGACGGGGAATATTCATGAGCATGTGAATCCATGCCAGACCCCATGCTGGAGAACCTGGTCTGTATGTCCTGAAGTAAGTCGGTGGCCTTGAGCTAACCGCGCCGGCAAAGGCAAACTGTTGCACATCTGCGAAAGCCAGTGTCTGCGATGTCTGTGGCCACTGTGATGGCGTGGTCCAAAGCCACCTCACCTTCCTGTAGGATTTCAAGGGCTTCCTCCCTCTTGTCTGGCAGGAAATCAAGGAGGGGAGCGATCTTGAACGACAGCTCCCTGTCATAGCGTGCCACGATCGTGAGGGCATTGGCCGCTTTGATGGTCGTCGCCGCCGAGTTGACTCGTCATCCCATGGCATCCAGCTTCTTCCCCTCGCCGTCTGGTGGGGAAGTGGAAGTGGAAGTTGATGCCGTCGCCCCTGCTGATTTCTTCTTGGCCCGTGCGGAGACCACTGAATCTGGGGACGGCTGTGCTCTGAGGCACATAGGGGCGTAGTCTGGGACCCGGTACTACTTCTCGTACCAGTCCCTCTTCGAGGGAGCTGTGGACGGGTAATCAGCGACAGTCCTTCATCCCAGATGTCGTCCAGTAACGGGACCAAGGACGGTCGTCCAGTAACGGGACCAAGGACGGTCGTCCAGTAACGGGACCAAGGACGGTCGTCCAGTTGGCCTCCCGTCATTGGTCTAGGAAACCCTCCCTCTGCTCTTCGGGGCAAAGCTGAAAAAGCTCCAATGCCCTGGCGATCATGGCGTGAAAGGAGCCAATTTCGTTTGGAGGGGGTGGGGGGCCGGGCAGGGGGTGATGGGAGATCCACCCGCTGTCCCCACCGTCCTCACCGTCTCAGTTCCAGTCTCATCCCTCGGTGGAGGGGATGGAGGTTAAGGCTGGAAAGGAGGGGGAGGATGGATTCACCTCTGCTTGTTCGGTGGCGCCCTTTCTGAGCATCGCCTTTACCTCCAGGAGAAGTTGAGGGACGTGAAGTTCTTTCCTGGCCACGGGGGGGACGCGCGGGCACCTTCTTTGAAACTCGAGCGCGTGGCCCCGGGCCAGGGCGTCCAGCACCCAACGGTCGGTGGAGATGGACTCCCACACGCTGACGAAGCCCGCCAGCCGGCCTCCCACCGGGGTGCTTCGGTGGGGGCCCGACCCCACGGCCGGTTCAATCCTGCTTGGACGCGGCCTTGCCGCCTTGACCTCCTTGGCGACGACGGCGGGGTCCGCTAGACTTGCCTCGTCCTCTGTAGGCCTCTTGCGACGACGAGCGGGCCGCTTGACGGTAGGAAGCGAAACCGCCGCCGGAACCTTTGGAGGCGCCCTTGCCTCCGCCGCTCCGAAAGGGCGTCCGTCGTTGCTGCAGGACTCCAAGGGCCCGGGCCGTCTCAGTATCCGCCTTGATGGCCTGAAGGGAATCGTCCACTGTCTTCCCAAACAGGTTGTTCCCGTCGAAGGGCATGTCCAGGACTCTGGTCTGGACGTCCTGCCGAAAGTCCGTAGCTTTGAGCCATCCACGACGTCGAAGGCAAACGCCGTTGCCCAGCTGGCGGAACCCAGTGTCGGCGATGTCCGTCGCCACGGTGATGGCGTGGTCCGAGGCCACCTCACCTTCCTGCAGGATCTCCAGGGCCTCCGCCCTCTTGTCGTCCGGCAGAAAATCCAGCAGGGGAGCTATCTTGTACCAGAGCTCCCTGTCGTAGCGGGCCACGATAGCCAAGGCGTTGGCCGCTTTAATCATCGTCGCTGCCGACGAGATGACTCTACGTCCCATAGCATCCAATTTCTTTCCCTCGCCGTCCGGCGGGGAAGTCGATGTGGGGGCCCCCCCCGCTTTCTTCCTGGCTGCCGCGGAGACGACGGAATCCGGGGTAGGTTGCGCCCGGAGGCATAGGGGGGCCGTGTCCGGGACCCGGTACTTCTTCTCGTACCGGTCTCTTCTAGCTGGCGTCGTGGAAGGGTTCTTGAGGAGGGAAAGGCCCTCATCCCAAATGTCGTCCAACAGAGGCACTGCGAGGACCGTCTTCCTCTTGGCCTCGCGCCGCTGATAAAGGAAGCCTTCCTTTTTCTTCTCCTCAGGGCAGAGTTGGAAAAGCTCGGAAGCCCTGGCGATCATGGAGTGGAACGATCCGATCTCGTCGGGCGGAGAAGCCCTGGTGGGAGGCGACGACGGAAAATCCTCGTCGTATGCCTCGTCGTCCGTACCCGTCGCTGCCCTGTCAGTCCCCGTATCATCCCCTCGGGTGGACGGGGAGGAGGGCTGGACGGGGCGCGACGGTTGAAAAGGAGGTGGTGGATGGATCCTTCTTTTCTTGGTAGGGGGAACACCAGAAGGTCCCGGTTCTGGATCCCCCGACGGGAGAGGTTCCTCCGTCGGTAACGGTAGCCTCGTCCTTATCTCGGAGCATAAGGACTGTATGGCCAACAAAATGGCCGCCGAGTTGTCTTGCGGCGCTGGCAGAGGGGAGTCCGACGGGCGAGCAGGGGCCCCGTCGGTATCCTCGACGATGTCGTCGTCGTCACCTGCGTCGGGGTCCATTCCGACGGGCTGGCCTTCTTCCACGCCTAGGCCGTGGCTTAAGACCTCGATCAGCTCCTCTTCTGAGGTTGAGGCCGAATCTACGACGACGCCCTGCCCCCCCTTCTTCCCCACGGAGGGTTTCACGGGGGTCCTATCGATGGGCACAAAAGAAGACTCCCTCCGAGGAGGCAGGGAGATTCTGGGCCCTGAGGTCGCCACCACTGGTGCAGCCACCACAGGCTGAGCCAGGGCCGCCGCGACCGTTTCGATAGAGGGCTTGGTCGGATGGATCAAGGCCTTCACCACCTTAGGTGCGCTCACCGCCTTATCCTTGAGGGAGGGGGCACTGCCACGCTCCTCCTCTGCCTTAGAGCTCGACCGGGGCCTCTCCAGGAGCTTCGCCGGGTGCTCGGCCTTCCTCTTACCCGACCCAGAGCGTTGGCTCGTGGTTGATGGTGCCGGGGAGGGTGCGCCCTGCCTGGCGCCCGTAGAGCCCGACCGTTCGGCGCTCCCGGTGCCAGCGGACTCGCGGTGCTTGGCCTTATGTTGGGCCCCCGTCGCCGGGGCGCCCTCAAAGGTCTTAGAAGACCGCTCGGATTTCTTCTTCTCGCCAGACGGGCTCTTACCCTCCAGCCAGTTGGCGAGACGTTGATGGCGGTCCTTCATGGTCCGTTCCGACATGTTGCCGCAAAACGCACAGTCCTTCTCCACGTGCGTCTTGTCCTCATGAAGGCAGTAAAGGCAGAAAGAGTGTTCGTCCTCCTTAAAGACGTTCTGCAGCTGGCATCCAGGGCAGACCCTGAACAGCTTTCCGGGCGTCGAGCTTCCCTTCTCCTGGACCATCTCCGAGCAATAGCACGAGGATCCCAACACATGAACGTGCGGTAAAAATCTGAAGATGGCTGCCAGAGGCGGTGCTTAGGTAGAGGGCAGTCATTGGCTGTGGTCAGTATGACGCAGAGACCAGCGATTGGTTATTACTACGAAAGACAGATCAGAAACGAAACTGATACTGGTTTTTTCTTTACCGAGGATTCCCAGCCTGACGACGGGGAATATTCATGAGCATGTGAATCCATGCCAGACCCCATGCTGGAGAACCTGGTCTGTATGTCCTGAAGTAAGTCGGTGGCCTTGAGCTAACCGCGCCGGCAAAGGCAAACTGTTGCACATCTGCGAAAGCCAGTGTCTGCGATGTCTGTGGCCACTGTGATGGCGTGGTCCAAAGCCACCTCACCTTCCTGTAGGATTTCAAGGGCTTCCTCCCTCTTGTCTGGCAGGAAATCAAGGAGGGGAGCGATCTTGAACGACAGCTCCCTGTCATAGCGTGCCACGATCGTGAGGGCATTGGCCGCTTTGATGGTCGTCGCCGCCGAGTTGACTCGTCATCCCATGGCATCCAGCTTCTTCCCCTCGCCGTCTGGTGGGGAAGTGGAAGTGGAAGTTGATGCCGTCGCCCCTGCTGATTTCTTCTTGGCCCGTGCGGAGACCACTGAATCTGGGGACGGCTGTGCTCTGAGGCACATAGGGGCGTAGTCTGGGACCCGGTACTACTTCTCGTACCAGTCCCTCTTCGAGGGAGCTGTGGACGGGTAATCAGCGACAGTCCTTCATCCCAGATGTCGTCCAGTAACGGGACCAAGGACGGTCGTCCAGTAACGGGACCAAGGACGGTCGTCCAGTAACGGGACCAAGGACGGTCGTCCAGTTGGCCTCCCGTCATTGGTCTAGGAAACCCTCCCTCTGCTCTTCGGGGCAAAGCTGAAAAAGCTCCAATGCCCTGGCGATCATGGCGTGAAAGGAGCCAATTTCGTTTGGAGGGGGTGGGGGGCCGGGCAGGGGGTGATGGGAGATCCACCCGCTGTCCCCACCGTCCTCACCGTCTCAGTTCCAGTCTCATCCCTCGGTGGAGGGGATGGAGGTTAAGGCTGGAAAGGAGGGGGAGGATGGATTCACCTCTGCTTGTTCGGTGGGCTCCCCGAAGGTCCAGGCGCTGCTAGATCGTCCGCTGGGGAACATGGTTGCCCTCATCTCTGTACACAGGGTCTGGATAGCCATCAAGATTGCTCCCGAGTTGTCCTGTGGCATGGGCATCAGTTGCAATGGGAGCGAAGGGCTGGAGCGTGGAGACATAAGTTTCCCCGCGGCCCGCTGCTCCTCGCAGGCCCCACCGTTGCTCTCTTCATCCGACTCGTCGGATCCCTCCCGTAGGACTCTACTTCCTCCAACTTCTTGTCCAGGATCTTTGACGCCAGCCAGCTCATCTTCGGAGGTGGTATCTGTGTCCTTTATAGCGACCATACCCCCCCACACCTCTTTCTCATCCCGGGGCTTCACAGGGGTCTTCGATAGGTTGAAAAGATGATTCCTCAGGAATGGCAAGGAAACTCTAGGCCCGGAAATATAGTCTCCACTTGGGTAGCCTCCACAGGCTTCGCCAGGGCCGTCACAACTTCAATCGAAGCCTTCGCCGGGTGAATCAGGGCCTTCACCTTTGGGGGAGGATCATCGCCTCGCCCCGCCTTGGCTTTCTCCGTTGGGATCAACCGTGACTTCACCCGAAGCTTACCCGGGTTCTCCGACTTCCTTCTCCCTGAGCCAGAGCATTGGCTCATGGATGATGGAGTCGGTGACATTGCGCCATACCCGGCAGCCGAGGAGCCCGAACCAATGGTGCTGCCGGTGCCCGCGGACTCACAGTGCTTTGCCTTTTGTTGGGCCCCTGTGTTGCCGAAGCACCCTCAAAGTTCTTAGAAGACAGCTTTGACTTCTCATCTGCTGCTGGGCACCTCCCCTAGAGGCCAGTTAGTGAGTCGAGTCTTGACGGTCCTTCAATGACCGGACGGACATTTTCTTACAGAACGTGCAGTCCTCTTCCATGTGCGACCTGTCATGAAGGCAGAGGCAGCGGGAGTGCTCATCCTCCTTGAAGACATTCTGTAATCCATATCCAGGGCAGATCCTAAACAGCTTGGAACCAACAGGCGTTGTGTCTTTGTCCTGGGCCATGTCCATGTCCATGCGTGGTAGGCTTCAAAGATATTCCGGAATCCTCCAAGAAGAGAAACTCGATGAAAATTCACCCTTGAGGGGCGTACAAAAATTCAGAAACTGGTCCCCTTTGATCGGAAGAAGAATCGGTGGAGCTTGAGACTCAAATTGACCGAAAAATAAGAGTAAACTCTTAGGGAAAAAAACACAAACGCAGTAAAAGCTCAAGAGCTGTAACACGAGGACTCCCAACACTTGAACGTGCGGTAAAAATCTGAAGATGGCTGGCAGAGGAGGGATTTGGGTCGAGGGCAGTCATTGGATGGGGGCAGTATGACCCAGAGACCAGTGATTGCTTATTAGTAGAAAGACAGTTCAGAAACAAAACTGATTTTCTCTTTACCGAGGATTCCCAGCCTGACAGAATATTCATGAGCATGTGAATCCATGCCAGACCCCATGCTGGAGAAAGACGCTATGTCCAGGGTTGATTCCATGCGTTTATTCATGAGTTCAGATATGGGTTTGGCTGGCTGTGCATTCACTTACATGCAAGATAGGACCATGATGGAGTTGGAATGTCATGTAGTCACCTTTTGAGAGGATAAGGTGTTTTTCTGTAATTTGGAACTTAACTTCCCTTCCAAAGAATCCATATCTAATTGCAGGATACCCTAAGAACTCATCAGAATAACCAAAGTTACTTACTAGTGCAAATAACATCCTCCAAATTTTTAATGGAGGGTTAACATGTACTGATCCTATGAAGTAGTTTTGGATAATAGACTTTGAAGGTTATACTGTTTTCGGATTAACCTTGTCCCTTCCCTGCTGCAGATCGCAGCATTTCAGAAGCTCGAGTCTTTTTTATTTTCTCCACTTCCCCTTTGCATTGGGAGTGTTAGTTCTTCAGCTGGTAATTTACAAAGTTGTTGATCTGACAGTCTTGAGGGATCTGTGGGTTTCAGCAGCTCCTGCTGACAATAAGTCAGGACCGGACAGCGAGTCCAAGGTATCAGACAGGGGCCTGGGGAAAATGGTATATAGGGTCAGGGAAATGCACGACCCTTGTGGTACCGCACATGATATGATATATGGCATTTGTAACTGTTAGGCAGAAACCTGTGCAGTTCCCTTGGGGGCCACTGCAAAAGATTTAAGACTACAGGTGTTGGCAGTAAACCCACTTGGTAACAGTCCGCACCACCCAGATTTACCTGGTAGCTGTGGCTGAGCAGTCAGACCTCCCTCAAGAAGAATTAGGCAGTATGCAGAGTATACACAATAGGCACTCAGGTACAATAATGCAAGCAAACACTGACCAGAACTTTGGTATCAAAGTATATAATTATGTATTTAAAAAACACAGTTGAAACACTCCAGCACTCTTATTGTAAAATATTCTAAACAGTTACTATTGTACTATATACACCCCTTTTTCCTCAGATAAGTCACTGTAAAACACCACTTATTTTCATACAGAGGTGAGCGCTTAACTAGATGGCACTCCAATAAGTTTGTGAGAAAGGGAGGGGAAAAGACATAATATGAAGTGGTACACTCCTCTAAGATTCAGGAACACAGTTAGCAAGGTAAATAGCAAAAAGTCACTGGTGAGCCAAAGTCCCACGGCTGGGCCCACTCTTAGAGAGCAGAGCACAAATGCGCCCAAGATCACACAGTTACACTATGCTTAGAAAGTCTTGCAGAGGGTTCAAAAAGGGTTTAGAGAGGCTTCAAGAGAGTTTAGCCAGGGTGTCCCAGACTAACCCAGGTTCGAAAGCCGGGGGCTAAATCTTCCCCGTACAGTCGGTAGCAAAGGAAGCCAGGCGGGACACCATACCTTAAGTAGGAAGGATCCTCCAGCGGTGGCAGTTGTTCCTGGTAGTGGGTGCAAGTTGCGGCGTCGTCCAGGGGAAGAGAAGATCTCGACTTGGAGGAAAGGTGAAGGTCGTTGCACTACCAGGGAAGAAACCAGCCGCGGAGTCTTCCGGTTAAAGGTGGTACCTTTGTTTCGCGGTCGTGGTAAAACGTGGTATCCCAGTTGCCGGGGTGCTTGCAACGGGGAAGGCGGCCACGAGATACGTCGGGAAAGCGAAAAGACAGTGAAACTGGTTATCCCCACCAGTCAAAGGAAGAAGACCCTCCGGCGGGAGATCACCTCTGTCGTTGGGAAAAGTGGTGAGGCAGTCCAGCAGGGCTCCACCGGTGGTGGTGTCGTGGCAGGTCGGCTCAGCTTCTCCCTCGTCCGATTCTTAGGTCCTGTGGCGACTTCTAAAGTTCCAGTCCCCAAAGCCCTGCTTTTATGCAGCAAACCCCCATTCACTCAGCCTAGCTGTCACTCAAACATGCTAAGTGGTGAGCCGGCCGGCTCACCACTTGGGCCAATCAGGATGGAGTGCGACTTGAGTTGCCTAGGCAACTCAGTCCAGGGTGCCTAAATTTCCCTCCACCCCTCCTAAGTACCCCAGACTGAGTGGCACCACTTTGGAGGGCTTCTGTGGAGAAGCCCGCCAAAAAGTGGAACAAAGGGCTCGACTTGGGTTGGAGTCACAGACGAGAACACAAACGCCATTTTAGAATCAAGTTTTGGCAAAAAATACCAACCGGAGAATTAATATTAATTAAATAAACCGGCGGTATGTTCGAGGCTACCGTAAATAATTAAATAAAGATAGTAGCCTAAAACAACGGGAAATCCCATAGGAAAATATTCGCGGTTGAATATTAAAAGTAGTATCCACTGCCACCAGCCAAAACTCGATCAGGGGGGACGGAGACGTGCCCCCTCGACTAACAGACCCTGGGGCAATCGAATTGCCCCAGCCAGTACTTCCACAATATGATGTTTTGTACTGGTTCTGTTCAGAATTTAAGACTAGTAAAATCAATGGTGACTTTACATGCCCTGGGAGACAGTAGTCAGTCCCAGGGTATGGAGTCTATACTGGGGGGGGGGGTCACTATGACACCCCTGTGTCACTGCACTGAGGGTGCTGTGTAACATCACAAAAACACATGAAGCCCTATGGAGTAAAAGACTCCATAGCCCATTAAACACATCTAGATCCAAAGAAACACACTCAAATCATGCCCAAGAGTGAGGGTAAAAGTCTCTCTTGGCAGGAGAAAAAAATAAACCCCAAAAATCCAGCAAAGCTGCTGGGGGACTCACTAGGTTAGGAAATTCAGCCTAAACAGAATTCTCCCTAACAGTAACGCGCCTATACACAAGTGTTTCAAGGCGTGACAAGGCGGGGGAGGGCGGGGGGAAAATCAAGGGGAGACAGAACGATCCTACTAGGCCAGGTGTCATTCAGATCGCGCAAGTACAAGGGTAGAGGCGAAGGGAAAAGTGCATGGGGGAAAGGGAGAGGGGAAAGTGCAGTACAGGGTTACTAGCATACAGCATACAGGATAAATAACAAGGGCCAGCTGGTGGCAAGTGCGAGGTAAGTGCAGACAAGTGCTGGGAAGGGGGGGGGCTGTAGGGATACAGACAGTCCCGCAGTGCAGGGGTTGCGGGGAGGCCGTGCAGGAGAGAGTGGCTTGGCCAAGGACCAAGAACAGTGAATGGCCCAGTTGCAGATTCAGTACAGTTTCAGTAGTATTAGCAGGGGAGAGGGGGAGAGAAAGCAGAGGCAAAGAGGAAGGTTTTGAGGTGCTTCCGGAACCGGAGATGGTTCTCCTCAAGTTGCAGGGAGGCAGGAAGGCACATGGGATGGGGGACAGTGAAACATTGTTATTCTCAGAGAATACCCTCATGACTCTTCCGTTCAGGAAGGATGAAATCCAGGTGGATTTGGTGGTCGACCAGGTCAAATTCAGCAGCCAGATCTAGGAGGAGGACAAGTGCCTACTTCCCCCTCATACCTAATCTCATCTAGCTGATTGTTTAGGTCAAGCAGGGCCGATTTGGTGCTGTGCCTCGGCGGAAGCCAGATTGCCGCAGTCGAAGGACTTGGTTGGCCTCACTGCTGAACCTGCAGGTAGGCTGCCCAATCAAGGATTTTTAGTAAGGGGACGGTTGTGATTGGCCTGTAGTTGGTGGAAATAGCAGGGTCTAAAGAGGAGTGGGAGAGGCAGGCTTGAGGCTGGCTGGTACTGTGCTTTTGGAGAAAGTGTTTATGTAGGCAGTGATGGATGGGACTAGTATTTCTGCAGAGTCTGATGAGTGATGCTGGGCAGGTCTCCTTTGCATTTCGAAGGTTTAAGTAGTAATTATTTTTAGAATTTCTATTTGATAGGTCTCCGACAAGAAACACTGTGGTGGAGGGGTTAAGGAGGTGGGTGGGATGCTGGTGCCTAGGGCTTTTGGGTCCTTATGGTATTTTTGCTTGGTGATGAATAATTTTCTTATTCAGGGTGTCCATTTTATTTAGCATTGCCATTTGGATGTTAGCGCACCAGATTAAATCTTTGGTGAGGGTAGAGGGCGGTGTGGTTGGAGATTGCAGTAGCCTAAAAATGGTTAACATTTTTTGGTGTTTTTAGTATGGACTTGAGTGCTGTGAGGGGGCGTTGTAGCTGACCGTTCCACTTCGCGTCTGTCAGGACTCCCTTGAGCTGCAAATACGAGAAGAGGTTGATAGTTCATCCCTGCTGGGCTGTTTCCAAATCTGGTTTAGCCAAGACAACACCCTCCAATAGTTGACCCGCCCTGACCAGGCCCTGCTCGTACTGTGGTTGGAAGCGTCCGGGTCAACAATACCATCTCAAATGGGAGGGGTCCAAATGCAACTGAGGGGAGAAGGCCAGGTTGTGATGCCCAACCTTTCCCAGCTCTGCACATTCCATATAGACCAAAGCACACTCAGCACCAGGTGCGCTAGCACCCTTCGCGGGATGGGTTGAGGGGCGGGGGTAACCCACAACCGTTCTCCCAGAGTAACCAGGGATAAAAGGCCATTTTCCAATTGAACCCACTGTTTATGCAGTGGGTAACAAATGTCTACTAAAATCCAGAGCTGGGAAGCTTTCTAGTATTCACCCAAATTAGGATAAGCCAGCCCCCCTGCGCCTATGGCAGGATTAAGGTGCTATAGGTAATCCGGGGTCTTTTATTGTCACAGAGGAAAGATGAAAGTTTTTATTTGGCTGCGACAAGGACTGGAGTAGTTGCTTACCTGTAACTCCATTACTCCAGCGTTGGTATCTTTCATGGATTCACATGCTTCGAATATTCCCCGTAGTCAGGCCGGGAACCCTCGGTCTCCCTTTCAAAAGCCTTTTCCATTGGAAAAACTTGACACTTGTGTCCCATCAACATCTTTTCAGGGTGCTTACGCACTACCCAATAGGACGTATGATGTAAATAGACCCGCCCCTGCGACTCCCTCTCAGATTTTAACCCCCAAAGTAGAGGCAATAACTAGGTTTGCATTCAGGGGAGGCCGGCGGGCGCATGTGAATCCATGAAAGATACCAACGCTGGAGAACAACAAGTTACTCTTACCTGGTAGCGTTCCTTCCATGGGATGGTCCGACGACATTTTTCATATCTATGACATTAATCACCACAGCTGTGCTGCTTCGGAAAATCTTCAGCGTCTGCGTCCTGCGTCGATAGGCTGCACTCGAGGACCTCCTCCGGCGGCCAACGTCACTGGATGTTATAAATAGGACGCACAACGCCCATAGCCTCAGTTGCAGTTTTTTCCCAAGAAGGTGTGGCACCAGTCTTGCCAGTCTGACCACACAAAGCCTTGCGGAAACGTAAGATGCAATTGCATAAGAAATTCTGTAGTGGGGACGGCAAGGAGGGAGCAATATGGAATAAGTCGGACCATCCCATCGAAAGAACGTTACCAGGTAAGAGCAACTTGTTCTTCAAGGGGATTTGGTCCTCCGACGTATTCTATATCTATGACAGACTCCCAAAACAGTACCAATGCAAGGAGGTGGGAAAATAATTTATAAAACAAAAATTTAGAATGCCCAATCAAATTGCGGCATAAAGGACCGCCTTGCCAAAGGCCAGATCCTGCCCACGGATGGAATTGAGGGAGTAGTGACGTACAAAAGTATGGACCGAAGCCCAGGTGGCTACATCACATATGTTACGAATAGGGACATCCCTCTGTAGGGCAGTAGAGGCGGCCATACCCCTGGTAGAATGGGCCCGCAAGCTGACCGTTGGGTCCTTACCCCGCCAAGCGGTAAGGCTCAGAAATAGCCAGAATAATCCAGCGAGAAAGTCGGTTTCGTCACAGCTTGTCCCAAACGCTTTCCAGCGTAACCAATGAAGAGTTGATCGTTAACTTGACCCGGGACATGCATGAAGTATAAAAGGAGCCTCTCATCTTCCTTACCAGGGTGTGGAGGAGGATAAAACGCCGGAACAACCTTCTGGCTTAAATGAAATTCTGACACCACCTGTCCTGAAACACAGTGAAGGGAGGCTTAACTGAAAGTGCCTGTAACTCACTCACTCTGCAAGCGGAAGCGACCGCAACCAAAAATACAGTTTTAAGAGTTAACAGTCTCAAAGGGCATGAATGCAAATGCTCAAACGGAGCACCCATCAGAAATTTGATAACAAGGTTCAAATCCCAACCGGGCACCTGGAAAGGTGACTGAGGGAACACAGTGAGCCCTTTCAGAAACTAAGCAATTAAAGGAATTTTAAAATAAGAACACCCTTCAGACGAGCGCTTAAATATGGACAGCGCCGCCAGGTAACCTTTAACGGTACCCACTTGCAAGCCCCTGTGGGCCAAAGAAAGCAAAAAAAGACAGAACCATGGGAATTTCACATGCAAAAGGATCCACATTCTTAACCCTGCACCAGTCGCAGAACTTACGCCAACGGTACAGGGACTTTGTTGCGGGCCTTCTGGCCGAGAGCAACACCTCCATCACGTCTTCAGGGAGGTCCCAATCCTTATACCTCAACCTTTCAGCAACCAGGAGTGAAGGTTGTGGGATCTGACCTCTGGATGGAGAACCTGACCCCCCCCCCTCCTTTGAGAGCAGATCGTCTCAGTAGTAAAGACGACGTGGAGGGCAGATGGACAAGTCGAGAAGGTCCGGGTACCACGTCCTCCGGGCCCACGCCGGAGCAATGAGGATCATCCGGGAACCGAACCTCCACAGTACTTGCGGGACGACGGGGACTGGAGGAAACGCGTACAGCAGTGGGAATGATCACTCCACCACCAACGCGTCTCCTAAGGCTCCTTTTGGAGGAAATTCCCGCTAGCAGAACCTCGCACTTCCAGTTGACACTGGAGGCGAAGAGATCCACTTGAGGGGTCCCCCAAAGGGCGAAGATCTCCAGGAGAATCTCCTGAGCCAACTCCCACTCGTGAGATCGCGCTCAGACTGCTCAGAGCATCCATCTCGTTTTGGTCTCTGGCCAGATGAACTGCCGATATCGAAACTTCCTGCTGGATTGCCCAGAACCAGAGCTGCATCGCCTCCCTGCACAGAGGAAGTGACCCAGCTTCTCCCCCCCCCTTTTGTTGAGGTAGTGCATGGCCACCGTGTTGTCCGTCAGGATCAGGACATTCTTCCCTCGCACAGTCGGCAGAAAAGCCTTCAGGGCTAGCCTGACGGCCCTTAGCTCCAACAGATTGATATGGAGTCTGGAATCCAACGGAAACCAACGACCGCTGACTGTCAACTCGTTGGCATGAGCTCCCCATCTCATGAGGGATGTGTGCGTCACGATCGTCACCTCCAGCCAGGGTAGCCAAAATGGAGGCCCCTTCAGATTGTCGTCGACGGCCCACCACAGAAGGTCCGGGGCGACCGAGGACGGCACCTGAACAGGGTCCGACAACCTGCCGGAGGACTGAGACCACTGGAGCTTGAGTGCCCATTTCAAAGATCTCATCCGCAACCTGGCCTCTGGCACCAGAAGAATGCAGGATGCCATGAGGCCGAGCAATCTCAAGAGCTCGAACGCTGGGAGACTCTGGGCAAGCTGAAACTTGTGCACCATCCGCTGAATGTGATGAGCCCTCATCTGGGGAGGAAAACACTGCCCCAGGGACATGTCGAGCACTGCTCCGATGTACTGGAGCCTCTGAGTTGGTGTCAAATGGGACTTCAAGTTGAAGGAGCAGCCCAGCTTGTGGAGGGAGTGGCAGGTGACCGACAGATGATCCAGGACTTGCTCGGGAGAGCGCGCCCTGATCAACAAATCGTCCAGGTAGGGTTAGACGTGAATCCCACCTTTCCTGAGGTGCGCTGCCACCACCACCATGAGCTTGGTGAAGACCCTCGGGGCGGAGGTCAACCCGAAACTGAAAGTGCGAGTCACCAACCGCGAACCTCAGGTACTTCTTGTGCTTTGGATGTATCGGCACATGAAAATAGCGGTCCTCGAGGTCGAGACACCCCAACCAGACCTGACGTTGAAGGGCCAGGAGGACTTGAGAAAGAGTAACCATCTTGAACTTGTCCTTCCTGAGGAGTTTGTTCAAACCGCGCAAGTCCATGATTGGTCTCAATCCCCAGTCTTTCTTGGAAATCAAAAAATAAGGGGAATACCATCCCTAGTTCCTCTCCGCTACAGGCACCAGTTCTATGGCGCCTTTCTCCAGCAGGGATTGAATTTCCTGCGCAAGGAGAGGATCTGTACTCTTCAGAGATTCCCTGGTGGATTGTCGTGAGGCCTCTGCCGGAAAGGAAGACAGTAGCCGTGGGCTAGGATCTCCAGAACCCACACATCTGAAGTAATGGCACGCAACTCTACAAGATGCTGCGCCAGCCTTCCCCAACCGGCGAACCATGGGACATGGCCTCATGACTAAGCTGAAACGGCTGCGGTGTTGCCGGAGGGCAAAGAGGCAACAGCCTGAGCTGCCTTGGCACCTCAAGTAGCTTCTTTTCCACCTCTGGCACTCCTACGGTGGCCCCTTTGACTGGCAGCTCCTCTCGCTTTACCAAAGGATGAGTAATAACGAAAGGAACCTCCCCTCCATTGCTGTCCCCTAGGACGAAAAGGTAGAGGTTGGCGAACTGCAGCACCCAACGACTGTGCTGCAGCTTCTGAGGTCTGCAACCTCTCAAGGCTCTCGTCAGCCTTGCTGCCAAAAAGATGTTCCCCGTCAAAGGGCATGTTGAGGAGCTGGGCCTGCACATCAGGAGCAAACCCCGACTTCCGCAACCACGCAAACCTGCGTATTACGGTGCTCGCGGCCATGGACCGGCTGACGCAATCTGCCATGTCCAAACCCGAATGAACGGCCTCACACATGGCATCCTTGCCATCCTGAACCATGGCAAGGAAACCATCCCGTTCCTCCCTTTCGGGAATATGTTCAGCCACTAAGGAAACCATTCCACAGAGTGTGCATGAAACGTGACCAGGCACCTACGGAGTTGGCCGCCTGAAGCGCCATACCCCCTGAAGAAAACACTTTCTTCACCCAGCCGTCAAAACGCTGGTCGTCCCCATCAGGAGGGATGGTAGGATACGACACCTGCTTTGCTGGGGCCGTAGCCACCTGCACCACCAAACTCTCCGGAGTGGGGTGCTTGGTCAAGTAGCAGGGGTCGCTACTGGCTGGGTGGTATTTTCGCGGCAAAGACTGGCCCACTGTCGGGAGACTCTCCGGAGCAGTCGAAGCCGCTGCCACGCTCCTCTGTAGAGCCATATGGAACGGTAGTACCGGGTCAGTTGCCAGACCTTGGTCGAGGATATCCGTAAGGTCATCCTGAAGAAAATCCCCTGGGGGAGCAGACCACACCAAGTACTCGGTGACCCTGGACATAAGGCGCCGGTACGAGGAGTCGGCATGAATGCTAGGCTCAGGCCTACAAAACTCCACCTCCGGAGAGGTGTCCAGCCCACTGGTGTCGTGCAGGGACTGCCGCAGGTCCTCAAGTTGGCTATGGCCCGAGAGAATCTCGTCTGGCACCGTATCAGGAACCGTGCCATCATCAGAGCCCTCATCCACCTCTGAAATAAACTCAAGATGGCGGTATGAAGGCACAGAATGTGGAACAAAGCCATGCTGGACCTTGGCCAGAGCCTTTCTAGAGGTTTGCGAGCCCCGGGGTAGCCCTGTCGAAACATCCTCGAAAGGCGTCGAGTGAATCGGCGCCGAACGCGGCACCGACAGCAATGACAGGCCTCGAGGCCGGAGCCCCAAGCGTGTCCCTCGACAGCCTGGGCGCCACCGGCATCGACGTCTTCCTCGAAAACACCACAGGTGCACACGGTCTCGAGCGCGCCGAGGACCGGGACCTGGAACGGGCTTTATGAGAACGAGTTCCCTTGTCCGAGCGGGACCTCTCCCGCAAATCGTGCCGACCACCCGAGCCTGAAGGCGTGTGAGCGGTGTCTCTCGACCGACCCCACTGAGGCGCAGACGTACCAGGGCCCTGCGATCGAGAATTGCTAACATTTTCTTCCCGAAGGAAGCCCATTCCTCCAGCATCTCATGCTTGGTGGGATAAGCGACCCCGCCAACGGGCGGAGTCCTCGGATGAGGACGGGAAAGGCAACCGATGACGGTGTTTCTGGGTGTGCCTCGAAGAGGCAGAGGAGTGGCGGGACAGACTCCGGGACCGAGACCCACTGGACTTCTGACGAAGATGCGGAGAGTCACCCCTCGAATCGTCCGTCGAAAGCCCCGCAGACCTCGACTTCTGTGGCTTGGATACCTTACCTACCAACAACTTCTTGCGCTCCTGCAAGGCTTTGGACGCAAGCGACTGGCAGTCGACAGTCATCTGTGTCATGGGCCTCCCCGAGGCAGCAGAGGCAGGCGTTGTGAGAGTGTCACCGACATCTTGGACCCACAGTCCCCGCACTTCTTAAAGCCCGGACGCGGGGTGGAAGACGAGGTAGACATCTCACGAAGAATATACTTCACAAACGAACAGGTTCGAAGAACCGATAAAGAACAGTAACTCCAAAGAGTCGAGGTGCGCAGAGATCTCAGAAGCGAACATGTTCGCGGAAAAAACGGAACTGAGGCTATGGGCATCGTGCGCCCTACTTATAACATCCAGTGACATCGGAGGAGGTCCGAGGGCTGCGTATCGACGTCATTGATGCAGGAGCCGAAGATTTTCCAAAGCAGCACAGCTGTGGTGATTACCGTCATAGATATGGAATACGTCCGAGGATCCAATCCCCTCAAAATGGAGTTACAGGTAAGAAACTACTCCCTTATCCAGGTAAGAAACTACTCCCTTATCCAACATTGGATCTTTCATGGATTCATATGCTTACAATAGATTACATAGCATTATTCATATACATGGTGGCGTGTAATGCAAACCAAATCATTAGGAACGCAACATACCATCAGTAAGAAAAAACATTAGCTGAACTAACATTGAAATAGGCACCCCACTCTGTGGGGGCTTACCTTACTAAACAGGCGCTGCAGGACTGCATGTCCCATATATACATCTGCAACATGCTGTTGCTCCAGACAATGCCGAGTAAATGTATGCGGCACCGACCAGGAGGCCGCCTGACAAGATGTCCACCAGCGGAATCCCAGACCATAACGCCGCTGATGACGCGGTGGATCTTGTCGAGTGGGCTTTTGGGCGTCTCCCCAGAGGCTTTCCCGCCTTTGAGTGACAGAAGGAAATAGCTGATGAAACCCATCGCGATAGTCCTTGTTTGGAGATTGCTTTTCCCTTTGCTGAGGGTCCATAAGCTACAAACAGCTGTCTCGAACGCCAGAATTCCTGTGTACAACTCATAAAACTTCAATGCACTTTGACGTCCAACATATGTAGAGCCTTCTCTGCCGATGAGGATGCCGAAGCGAAAAATGCTGGTCGCACAATAGAAGAGGGTTTTTGGAACATAGTTGGCACCTTCGGAATAAAGTGAGTGTTAGTTGCTACCACCACCTTGTCCTTGAAGAATCGCAAGTACGGAGGATCACTAGAGCTTGTAGCTCTGATATTATTCTTGCTGATGTAATGGCCACCCAAAAAAAAACACATTTTCCATGACAAAAACTTCAGGGCATAGGTTCGAACAGTGCCTTCATTAGTCCTGATGGCACCAGATTGAGACTCCAACCAGGAGGGAACTTTTTGGCTGGGGGAAAAGTTTGAAATAAACCTCTTAAAAATTTTAAACTAGTCCATCACTGAACAATGGAGTCGAATGCCTTTTGAGTAAACATAGAAATGGCCGCCAGGTGAACTTTAATGGAGGGGAATGCAAAACCTCTCCTAGCCAAGTGTAGTAAATAAGGTAGAATTGGTTCTGATGAAATATTAAGGGTCTACCCCAGGCTGATCCTTACACCACAACCATTTCTATTTGCATGCATATGAGACGTTCGTGGACAGAGCCCTCGCTGCCTCTAAAATGTGGCGACAGTCTCTAGAAATGTATAGCAAACCAAAGGAGCCAAGCCGTCAGGCTGAGGGAGTCTGGGTCGTGATGCCAAACTGTTAGCTTGTCTTGAAACAGAAGGTCCGTTGTCACTTGTAATCTCACTGGTTCTGCTACGGATAGATGGAGCAGGTCCGAAAACCACAGCTGCCTGGCTCAGTTGGGGGGGCCAACTAGAATCACACGACATGGATACTTCTGAATCCACTGGAGGGTCCGCCGAATGAGTAAACAAAGGGAACGTGCAAGCAAACCTGCCCGTCCACAGGAAGATCACATCCCCCAGCGGATTGGGCTGCGGCCATCTGCTGGCAAACTGCCTGCACTTCTCGTTTTTCCGGGTGGCGAAGAGATCCAGCGAAGGACGGCCCCATTTCCAGAAGATGCTCAATACCTGCTGATCCTTCAGCTGCCACTCATGGAGTTGGTTCATTTCTCTGCTGAGAGAGTTCGCCTGTACATCGATTAGCCCTGGTAAATGAAACGTTACGATGTTGATGTCTTGTTTGAGGGCCCAATGCCATAGTTCCTGAGCCTCGGTCGAGAGCGTTCTGGAATGAGTGCCGCCCTGCTTCCTGAGGTAGAACATCGTGGTTGTATTGTCCAACACTCACGACAGATCCTCGTATGCGCGGCAAAAAGGATTTTAGAGCCCATTGAACCGCTCTTTCCTCCAGCACATTGATGTGAAGACTAGATTCTTTCAGGGACCACCGACCTTGAACTAGCAAATGAGCTCCCCATCCTATTTGGCAAGCATACGTCACAAATGTGGATTGAAATTCCGGCTCATGTAGGGGGCATTCCTAAATCGCCGTTGATCACTTTATTGGACCATAATCTGCGACTTTGAGTCCAACGGTCTGCTAGAAACTCTTGTATTCCATTGGTGAAGGACTGTCTCTTCATGAGGCCAATACATGACGCCATGGCCCCCAGCTGGGACATGTAGCTTCCGACTGACACTCTGGTGCCAACTCTCCACTCTGCTGCTTTTTGCTCGAGTTTCTGAACTCTTTCAACAGGAGGCTTCACTAGCCCCTCTTGAGTCTAATTCCGCGCCCAAAAACACCAAGCTCCTGGAGGAAGACAGAAAGGACTTCTCAAAGTTGACTGCGAAGCCCAACCATTGCAGCAGCTGCATGGTAATGTAAAGGCTTGCCTGCGTCACTGTCGGCGACGAGCCCTGTATTAGCAGTCGTCCAGGTAAGGATAGATGTGATGACCTTCTAGTCAGAGCCACGCCGCCACCAGAGCCAAACATTTTGTAAACGTCCTGGGAGACGATTTTACTCGGAATTGGTAATGACTCTGACCTACCACAAACCGCAGACATTTTGTGTCGCAGACGCATAGGTATGCGAAAATATGCATCTTGCAAATCCAACGATGCTAGAAAATCCCCCGGTTGCATCGACTGGATGACCTCCTGAACTTTAAGCATCTTGAACTTCAGGCATCGCAGAGTCTTGAGAACTCGAAGGTCCAGAAGAGCCGCCACTTGCCATTGGTTTTTTGACCACGAAGTAACGGGAGTAAACCCCACCCCAGACTTCTCGGCCAGCGGAACCAATTCTATAGCCCCTTTTTGCAGCACAAGTACAACCTCCTGCTGTAAGACGTGAAGATGAGGTTGTGCCGGATACACAGGAGGACTGGGAAGTGGCAGGACCTTGAGTTCTAAATGGTGGCCTAGCCTCACCGCGTCGAGCACCCAAAGGTCCGATGTAATTTTCTCCCATTCGTCGACGTGTTGGGCCACCCTGCCTCCGAGGACATCTCTTGAAGATTATCATTGCTGTGATTTTGATTGCTTATTCTTGGTAGACGAAGGCTGTCCTTTCATTCTGGAAGTTTGAAAATCACAGCTTCTTCGTGTAGCTTGAACCGTTCACCTGTACCCCTGTGAGGAGTACGTAGATCTATTGTAGTTCTGGTCTCTGGATGCGGTAAAGCGAGAATTTCCCAAAGCTCCATGGAAGGGACGAAAAGGTTGAAACGCTCGCCCACTGTGCTCGACCACTGATCTAGCCGTATCCGAATCCTCCTTCATGCCTTGGAGTGCTTCATCAAGGTTTTCCCCAAATAACCGTTCACCTTCACAGGGCATGTCTAACACCTTATAATGGACCTCCGGCCCAAAGTCTGTACACTTTAGCAGGCTTTCCTCCTTAGCACCACCCCATTATTTATCTGCTTGAACCCCGATTCCGTTAAATCTACAGCGATGTTCATGCTGTGATTTCATGCCTCCTCACCTTCATGCACCAGTAGCATGGCTGTCTTTCGGTGTTCTTCGGGCAGATGTTCTAAGATGGGGGCCAGGCGATGCCACATTTCATGGTTGTAGCGTGCCATAATCGCTAATGAGTTAGCAGCCTTGACCGTCGTCGCTCCCACTTTTAAGACCTTCTTCCCAAAGGCATCTTGCCTTCGAGCTTCACTGTCCGGAGGTGTTGTGCACTTGTGTTGAGCTCTAGCTTTCCTGCTAGCCACAGCCACCACTGATTCAGGCAAGGGCTGCGCAATCAAACACTTTGGTGTAGAGTCCGGTGCCTTGAATTTCTTTTCTAATCTGCCCAGGATTGCAGGCCCTGAAAATGGATGGCGCATGGTATGCAAACCCTCTTGCCAAACGTGGTCCAGGATTGGAACTGAGAAGTTTGACTTTCTTCTCTTCCCCATATGGTCAAATAAGAAGCCTTCCTTCCGTTCGTCCTCTGGGGTCAGATCAACCTCAACACAGGCTTTTGCCATCATGGCATGAAAAGCCCCAATATAGTCTGGGGGTGAGGGTTGCGCCGGACTCTTATGAGCTTCTATTTCTCCATCAGATTCCCACGTCGGGTCTCTTAACTGCGATGATGAAATGTCAGATATGGAGTCCCTAGGACCTTGATCTGACTCCGAGTCCTGTAGCTCACCCTCTGGGTGTGAACAAGGAGGTTCTATGCTGATCGGCCGGGAATCCGGCAACTCAGCCGTGGACACAGAACGAGGCAATAGGCCTGCCGCATCAACGATGGGCGTCACATGAGGGGTACCCATGGAGGCAGTCTTGCATCCAGCTGACTTAACAGGGACTGCAGCGTAGATAACACCGACTGCGGGTTCAGCAGAGGAGACGCAGGTGGAACGTTCGGACTCCCCGCCGTCGAAGGGCCAATGCACTGTAAGCTGAGATTTGTTGGATGCACTACAGGTTCTCGTTCCTCCATCGATGAGTGGGCAGACTCCTGCTGCAATAAGGTGTCCGGTAGAACTGTGTCATACATCGCAGGCTGCCAAGACCCTGGAGCAACAACCATCAACGATGAAAACCTGGATCCCTCGCTGATTGCTGCCACTGAGGCAGACAATACCACTGTAGAGATCGGCAGTGCAGAGGGTAGTGAAGCAGTCAACGACGGGCCTTCCGTTGACGACGCTGGCACTTGTGGCGTAGACTTGCTAGGCGATCCCGTCTTTTTCGAGTCTTTGGACTGGTGTTTTGAAGATTCCCTGCTCAAAGAAGACCTACGATGGTCTCCTGAGGAGCGCTTCAAAGGGTCTTTTCCATCCTTCCTTGAAGCCGAAGATGATATTCCTGGCTTCCGGGCTTGGTCCGAATGGCCATGTTTTGATGATGAGCACCTTTCATCAGATGTTTCCCCGAAGAGGAACGACTTTTCCATAGGCCGTGACTTCTTTGCCGGAGGCTCAGCCGACACCGAGGGGCGAGGAACTGCAGGGGTCTTAGGCCTGCCAGACACCAGACTGCGTACCGACCCTACCTCACATGGAGGGTAAGCCCCTTCGTTCAGCCACAATATTAGTCGATTGCGGTCCTTCAACGGTTTTTGTGAGAAACCTTTGCAGATGTCACAGGTATCCACGGAATGAGGGTAGACACAAAAGAGGCAGTCCTGTGCCCGTCTCCTTCATAAAACTTTCTTCATTCCGCACGTAGCACACTGGCGAAACAACACTTTCCCGACATTGGGAAAGAAAGAGTGCAACCTAGTACAGTGTAGTAAACGCAAGGTGATCCCGACACTTGAAATCTGAGAGGGAGCTGCGGGGCGGGTCCATTTATACCCTACTTCCTAATGGGTAGTGCGTAAGCGTCCCGAAAGGACAGATAGGACACAAGTGGCAAGTTTTCCAATGGAAAACGCTTTTGAAAAAGACGAGGGTTCCCGGCCTGACGACTGGGAATATTCCAAGCATGTGAATCCATGAAAGATCCAATGCTGGAGAATGCTGGCAGCAATGTGGGCAGCGACTGGAAGAGTAACAGCAGGGCGCAGGAGCACATACATCTTAATGGTGAACCTTCCTGCCCAGGAGAGGTTAAGTCTACTCCAGCGCTCTATGTCTAGCTGGATGGGCGCCCAGAGCGGTGAGTAATTGGCTTGGAGTTCATCAAGACGTCTGCGAACACTACTCTGTGCTGTTTTGAGGCCCCAATTTGTGGGGTTCGCTACAGTTTCAGGAGCGCCATCCTTAAAGGGGAAGGCGACTCATCTCGGTTGATCCGGAACCTGGATTGGCCCCGTACGCTTCCATCCTTTCCAGCAATGCGTTGGATGGACTGTTCCGGGTGTGTGACATAAGCCAGAACACCATCCACAAATAGAGCTAGCTTATATTGTGTGTTACCACTTTAACCCCTTAATTCTGGTGTCTTTTCCAATATTTTGCACCAGGCGTTCCATGACTAAGATAGAAACTAGGAGCAAAAGAGGGCAAGCTTGTCTGGTGCCCCTCGTTCGGGTGAATTGGGACAAAGCCACCCAGTTAACCGTAGCTCGTGTTGCTATATAGGCCCTGTGCACCATGCACCCATAAAGCCCTTCTGGAAAGGGAACACCTACCTCCACCACACACTAAGCGTTTGATTGGGTAGATAACAGGGGTGGCGTGATATTCACAGGGCAGTCTAAAAGTCCTCCATAGCAATGCAATGCAATACAAGAAGCACAATTGCAGGCTCCTAGTACAATGGCACCCAACATACCCTTCCCCTCCACCCCCCCAACTCTTGGCCAAAATGTTCCCCAAACGCCTCCCATATTGCTGGAGGAGCTGCACTCAATTGTGCTCATATTGGCATCAGTGGTGGAGCTGC
Source organism: Ambystoma mexicanum (assembly GCF_040938575.1). Taxonomy (NCBI): domain Eukaryota; kingdom Metazoa; phylum Chordata; class Amphibia; order Caudata; family Ambystomatidae; genus Ambystoma; species Ambystoma mexicanum. Next base: position 993,331,492 of record NC_090921.1, read on the forward strand.
CCCCCTATTCAAACCTATTGGAACGAAGTCCCGGCCTGGATACACCAAATAGAGGGTATACAAAGGGAGCTCAACCAACCCCCTCCTGGTCCTGTTTGGGATAGACCAAACAGGTGAGCAATACCAGATCCTTCCACATATGCCTAGGAACCTGCATTTAGCTGCGCAAGGATGCATCCCCATAAAATGGAAAGATAGCCTCCCCCGCAACGCAGACAGATTGGCTGCATAAAGCTAAAGAAATATATGACATGGAGTCTCACAGCGTTGGTGGCAGAAACCCACTCACAAATAGATGCTCATTGGCTATCTTTCTCGGGATATTACAGAGGCCACTCTGCCAACACATCCCATCTCACCGGCTTAGCACGCTGCCTCTATAGCCGCCGGATCGCCAGCTCGGTCAGTCACCCCCATGATAACATTTGCAATCAGGTTGTCCCTAATGCCATTACTGGGGCAACCCTGAGACCCCAGTCCCATGCACCTTGACATGGGGTGGGAGGCCTGATCTTCTCTCCTCTCTTCACCGGAAGCACAGTGGGAGTTTCGGTCCCTTTAGCCTCCTTCCCCATTATGGATCCTCTTTCTCACTCTGTCCTTTTAGTTTTATGAGAAAATGTGAAAAATCCACTTCGAAGATCTTCACCATGTTGCATGTAATCCAGAATTACAAAGTTTATGTAATGCAAGATCACAATAAAAACAATTTAGAAAAAAAAGCATTGGCGTTGCAGATTCTGGCATTGAAGGAGGTGGATTCTGCTGTAATTCTCGCACATTTATAAAGTTGAGAGATTTTGGTAAAGTGGTCTTTTATGTTGTCAGGATTCTTTTGGCAGGTTAGTTCTGCTTGGCATTTCTTGTTGTGTAGTTCTAGAAGGTCGGGGGTTAACCGTGAGTTGGAATGTCCGACAGCATTGAGGAACTAGGGGGCAATGATGTTCACAGCTTTCGATAGGGTTGAGCTGTACATGTCCATTGGGGGGTAGGGGGGGGGGGGGTGGTGGTGAATGAGGGTTTAAGGCATGGGGTGTCCAGCCAGGGCATAATGCATTGTGTATTTGGCCCTACTCCAGTGATTGTATACATGTATCTTTTATTTAGTGTTGTGTGATAATATTGCATGCTAGTAGTCATTTGTCAGTGTTATATGGCCATAAATAAATTCTTTTATAACCGACTGTCCAAGTGTTTTCCCTGACTTTTCACTGTGCTCATTGGTGACCCCCACTTACAAGCACACCACCTCTTGAAAGTTGGCATAAACCACTCATCCATCTACATTGAACTAGTTTGGCTACAGCTCCTAGAGTTGTCCGTCACTTAACTAGGTTGGCCTTCTATAAACCTGTCCACCAGGCCAGACTATAGAAAATCAGTCAAACAAATGTACTTTCGTGGACATGTACAAGAGTGCGCAAAATGTGCACACACCATAAGCTAGTGGCAATATACTCTTGAGAAAATTAGGTGCTGTACATGTGTAGAATTGAGGGGTGTAGTGACTTCATGACTGGCTTGTAGCCTGCAACTTGAATGTGTAACTCGGCATACAATAAATGTCTTACAACATTAAAGCACATTTATTTGGACTCTACATATGGCACAAACAGCACAAACTCCGCTGTTTGTACCATTACAACCTCTTGAACTAAAACAATCAAAAAGTATACTGGACCATAAAACACACTTCACTCTTCAATTGGCAAGGATGGCAGTGTACTTACCTCTGCGCAGTGTTTTTAAGAAAGCGTCAATCTGTTCCAGTCCTACGCCAAAGGCTCCCTTCTGCCCGTAAAGGAGATGTGAGAGCAGGAGATGTAGGACTTCTATTGCTATATCTTGAAAGCCACCTTCTTGATTTCCGCCAACGTCTGCGTCGATGTACGAGCGCAGAAGATCTGGAAGCTTCTGTTTTATGAACAGACCGGCTGAAAAATACAAGAGTGGTATCAAATAGAATGTCGGATTAAAAAGGAGATCAGATGGTAAGAAAATGGAGTACATAACATTAAACTAGTCACATTCAGTAAAGCTATCAGGCAGCAAAATTACCCAGGGGATCAGAAGATCTGTTCACTATTAAGCATTTATTCTAGTGTCAAACAAGAAAGGCCTGCAAGTAAAGTTTGTGCATGTCGGTAGGACACGTCCAGAAACCAAAAGAAGTGATGGTGGAAGCTTTTGAATTACTAAGAACCACTGGCATTAGCAGGGGGTGTGGCCAAACCTGTAGCATATGGTCTTCCTCCTTCTGCAATGGGTTGGTGGTCGAAGAACGATGGTCTGGAGTGTTGCCCAGAGCAATGCCAGAGGTTAAGATTAATTCTAAACCTTCCAGCCATCACCTTTTGTTTTGCATCAAGACTAGTCTTTAGAATCCTATGGCTTTCTAAATGGAGTGATACATGCCCAGGAGTAGAGTAGGTTAGGTCAGAGTACAACATACAGCACGACATTTAATAAAAACATGCGCACACCAGGCTTGGAAGGTCGAGCATGTGCCAGTTTTATATTCACATTCTGTGCATAGGCTACCATCCTTTATTTGGCCTTGAAGAACATATTACTTACCCTAGAAGTGTTCTTTCTGGTGGATGTTCCTCCCACGATTCCTGATCTTGGACCTATTCATATTGAGCTTTTCAGTAACAGAAAATTATAAGTTACTCACCGTAGTGACTAACGTACTTCGTCCATAGACCCCTGTCCTCCATACTGTAAAGGCGTCCTTTCCAAGGGACGGGAGACAACCTTTATCACCAGAAAAAACCTTGGTCCCTTCAAATTTAGAGACGCATGGAGGTGCGGCCCAGGGAGCATGCATTGCCCTGACTCCGCCGCCACACCTCAGTCCCCATTGACACATCGACAATAGATTTAACATTGCCTAATGACACCAGTATTCTTTGGGGGGGGGGGGGGGGGGGGGGGAATTGGTGGGATGGATAGAGGAAAATGGACTAAGAGTATGTTAGTCACTACGGTGAGAAACTTCTAAATACTCTTACGTCCCGACCCCTTTCCTCCATACTGTATGGGCGATTACAATTAATTGTAGCCCCAGGGTGGAGAGGAGACCCTCCTTAAGCAAATAGGTTCCTGAGAATTATCTGTCCGAAAGCCACCTCAGATCTAGAGCCGGCATCCAAACAGTAATAATTTGCCGAGGGAGAGGCCCAAGTGGCCGCCCTGCTTATGACTTGCCAAGGGACATGGCGCTGGAATGCGACGGCCGTTGCATTCGCCCCGACTGCATCGGCAGTCATGTTGGCCTGGAGCGACTTCTGCTGGCCCTCGTAGGCTTCTTTGATGCCAGAGACCATTCAGCGGGATATGGAAGCCTTAGAGGCTTGATAGCCCGGTCTTGAGCCTCCGAAAGTGACAAACGGGGCGTCTGATTTGCAGAATCCCTTGGTCCTGCCCAAGTAGAATTTCAGGGCACGCCTGACATCCAGGCAGTGCAGCACTCTGTGCTTTGTCTTTGGGATCAGGAAAAAACATAGGAAGGACTATTTCCTCGTTCAAGTGGAATGCAGGCGGAACCTTGGGCAGAAATGCGGGTGCATCCGCAGGACTACCTTGTCTTTGTGAAAAGTGGTATATGGTTCCGAGGCAACCAGCGCCTGGATCTCACCTACTCTATGAGCCGAGGTATTGCCGTCTTGATGACCAGCCTGATGTCTACGGATGCCATTGGCTCGAACGGTTTGTGCACCAGTGCGCCCAAGACTATGCTAATGTCCCACACCGGGTGCAGTCTCTTGATGGGCGGCGAGAGCCTTGCGAGACGCGCCCGATGTTTGACAATAGGGTTGGAGGAGAAGAAAATGCCATCCTCCGAGTTCTTGTAAGCCCCAATGGCTGCAAGGTATGTACAGCAGGTGTCCACCTGCACGCCTGAATGAGCGAGGTGAGCCGAACATGAGGACGTCGTCTAAAGTGCACGCCAAGGGGCCGATTCCCTTGCTGTCTGCCCAGTGGCAGAATCTGGTCCATTTGCTTTTGTGCTGAGCCCTGGTAGCTTTGCTCCTGGCGCCCTGTATGATCTCCAGATTGGCCCGTAAGAGGCTAAAGTGCCTAAGCGTTACCTGCTCAGATACCATGCTGTGAGGCTAGTTGTGGGTGGATGACTCTCCCCCGCCCCCTTCCTCCCCCCCAACTGAGCCAGAAGATGTGCTGGGCCTGTCGGAAGGTGAATCGGTGGCACCACAGAGAGGCCGAGTAGCTCTGAAAAACATGGCCTACAACGGAAATACCTTTTCGGAACACGTGTACGAGATGAGGCCAAGGAATGTCAGTCTGCGTAGGCTGCAGCTGTGACTTCCTGAGATTGAGCAAGAAGCCCAGATTGTGCAGTGTGTTCATAAGGGTATGGGAAGAGTGGTGAACCGCTTCCAGAGATGTAGCAGTGACGAGCCAGTCGTTGCGTTATGGGTAGATGAGGAGGCCCTGCTCTGAGGAGGGCCGCTACTGCATTCTTGAGTCTGGTAAAGACCCTGGGGGCCCCGAGTTGAGGCCAAAAGGAAAGACCTTGTATTGAAAATGGTAGCCCATGATCCTGCACCGTAAGAAAGAACGATGGGGCTGCCAAATCGGGACGTGTAGGTACGCGTCCTTCAGATCCAGGGAGCACATCCAGTCTCCCTTGTCCAATGTCTCCGCTATAAAAGCTGGCGTAAACATCTTGAATTTTTGCAGGCGTAAGGAGAGGTTGAGGGTGGAAAGATCCAGCACAATTCTCAGGCCCGCCTGGTTCTTCTGAATGGCGAAAATCCTGGAGTAAAAGCCAAAGCCTCACTGGGAGGCTGGTACTTCCTCCACTGCCTGGCCCTCTATGAGGGACCGAATCTCTGCCAAAAGAGTTGCTCTCCCAACCTGTGGAGGGGAGGAGGGAGGAGAGGCTGGGATAGGAAGGCGGTACCCCGTGGATACTATGGATAGGATCCAGGGGTCCGCGTAATTCTGATGTCTCCGGTGGGGGGCTGGCTTGCTCTCCATGCACATGTGAATCCGAAGGGGCATCTCATGCCTTCTTTCCCTCAGAGGCTGTCACTAAGGAGGGGGACAGGAAAAAGCCCTTACTCGCCTCCCCCCTCCCTTTTTGCTGCTTCTGCCGGCTCTGAGACGGTGAGCCGGTCTGGCTGCCTGGATCTGCATTCCTGGAAGCCGTGGAATCCTCCACATGTACGACCCCTCTCCAAGCGCTGCTGAGATTGGGTGTACAATTTGGGTGTGGTCTTTGTAAGGATGGATAAAGACTTAGCTGTTTGTGAGCCGTTTTTGTCCAGATCTTTGCCCGTAGTGGGGTGGAAGAGGTCGCCCCCTCCCACTCACCACCCCCCCTACCTCAAACAGTAGATCTAGTATGCGTTCCTGGACATCAGGGTTGAATTTTGTTGCCTGGAGCCAAGCTGTTCCGCTTATGTCCGTGGGAATACAGAGGGCACAGCCTGAGGTATCTATATGTGCCACTGTGGATTCCTTGAGGACATGCGCCACTAGTTTGGCTTCAGCAAGCCCAGCCTTAAAGCGCGATTGGCTCTGGGTGGGGAGTTCCGGGAGGAAGTCTGCAATTTCCTGCCATAACCTTTAGTTGGCAGCTGCCAGCATGGCATCAGCTTGACGTAGATGGCAAAGGCAAAGTAATAGTTTCTTGCCATACGCCTCCAAGATATTCTCCGCCTTGCCTAGCAGTGCCGCAGAGTTAGAGGCTCAGGACATCTGGGACTTGGAGTATAGTGATGCCGCTGCGATCACCGAAGTGTGGCTGAGGATGGGACAAAAGCAAGAGTGTATCCCCCCCCTCCACCTGCCTGTACTTGGCGTCTATTGACCAGCTGGGCCGAGTGGGGTTTGAGCCAGCCACTCTTGGCCAGGGAGACTACATCGGTCTGCATAGGAATCCCCGATTTGGCAGAGAAGCGTCGCATGAGGACTTCGGCCAGGACCCCCTCTGCCAGCTGCTCGACCTCTGGTTGTGGGAGGCCCAGGTACTCAGCAAGACGTTCGTGGAAGGCCCTGGCTGAGGATGGCGTGTCAGGGTCGACGTCCTCATCCATATCCCGTGGATCTGGAGAAACCTGTGGAGGAGTGGTTGTGCAGGAGGCTGGGGACAGGGCCCGCAGCCGAAGGCTGAGGAGCCTGTGGAGTCGGCTGGGTAGCCGGAGGAGGTGGCTGTGCCGGGGGCCTGGGGCGTCGGCATCCGTGGTGCCACTAGCATTGCAGGAAGGACTTCCCTGATGGAGTCTTGGATAACCCCCATCTGAGGTGATTCAGAGGCCAAGGAACTTCACAAAGAGCACCTCACTGGCCAAAGGTGGCAGGGGATGCCAACGGGGCAGCAGTGAACTGCTGGAGTCGCTGCATATGGATTCAGTGGAAAACTGCCCTGCGCTTAAGAAGGATAGGCTGTAAGCCACCTACCTGGTTGAGGCCAGTGCCACGTGGACACTCGGTCTTCGCTGAATGGCGGACGGGTGCCTCTCTGGCGCGGAAGCCATTCTGTCAAGCTGCCTGCCACGTGCTGCTCAGCCCGCTGGGCCTGGCATCCTCCAAGACTCTTGCGTGTGGATCACGTGGCCTACCCTGCTCCTCTGGCCTAGGCCCGTTCGGTGTGACACCCTCAACCCGGGAGTCGGTAGAGCTGCATTTAGGCACCCCCTCGGACGTATTGCCAATATTAGGGCATAGCCCCTCGGCCATGGTGCTGGCAAAAGGGCAGAGCCCCTCGGATGGAGGCCCAGTAAAATAATCTTCCAGTCCCTCAACAATGTAACCGGAAGGATCAGAGGATCCCTCGGACCCAAAGGCCGGTAGCTGAAGCATCCTCGGTGCACGTGGCGTTAGAACAGTGGTCTTCAAATTTTAATTCCCTGGGGGCCCCACACCCCACCTGAGCAAAATTTGGGCAAGCTGGGCCCCCCCAAAAGTGCCAGATTGACAGTATGTAGAAATGGCTATGAACTATTGCATGCCGTCACTGCACCCTACTCGCAGTACAGACCCTAGGCTCTCCCCACCACTATCCCAGTGCTCCCGCCCATCCTGCTCCCACCACAGTCCCATAACAAGCAAACACGCATCCATAAACATTTAAGTAAAATAAATCACCATAAGTGTACCTTCTGGAGGGGCCTGCACGTGGTTGCTAAAATGACCCGCTCCAGGTTGCTCTGCCCGTATGTGCAAGGAGGCGCAGGAGCACCCCCTCGCACATACATACATGCAGTGCCCCAGCCAGCATTTCCAATGAGCTATGCAAGGCTGCCTCGGTGATCATGTACGGCTCGGGAACTGAACTGTCAAAGGCAAACTGTTTCCCCTTTGACAGTTCAGCCAGCCCAGGAGCAATCCCTCAGCCGGAAAAAGCAGCTGAGTGAGTGTTCAGTGTTTCACTGGGCTGGCTCCTCCATAATTGGTGAGGGGGCCAGTGGGTGGACGCACCCTCAAACATTATGGATGAGCCACCAGGCTTGGACTGGCCTATAGGGCAATGGGGTGATGACTGTACCAAAAATGAAAAATGCTACTGTAGGCCAGTCAAAATGGGCCAATTTTTTGGCCAATGTTGGCTAGATTGAGGAGTTACTTCACTATGCAGCTAGTAGTCTTGACCATTGTTGCTTAATAAATACTTTAAATATCACAATTTGTTTACATTTTAACAAAAAACACCCCCTTGGGTACTATTCAAACAGTCCGACTAAAGGACTGAATATCCATTTGCAACTGCTGGCCACTTTTTTTATTGGTGCCTAAAGCAGTTTTATGGTCCAGTCTGACCATGTGAGCTGCCCCTGCCCATTTCCTCACCGTTTAAGACCTCTGCAGTAGAAGGACCTGACCGGTCCCTCCCACGAGGGAGTGTCCCTGGGACAGTCTCCCTTGTGGGGTGCGATGGACAATATGGGGCCTACCTTGGCACAAAGTTATTGAGATTCTCTGCAGGCGACCTCTGGAAGAGCTCCCGCCACCTGGCTAGTCTGTTCTTCAGCACATTTGAGGACAGCGAGTCACACGCCAAACATGATTGCCAACCATGGTCTGGGCCAAGGCGACGTAGGCAGAGGGCGTCTGAAGTTGGGAAGAGCCCGTTGCAGGATGGACACCTGCTGAACCCTGTAGAAATCAAAATGCGCTGGGGAGGAGCTGGACGCCTGAGGACTGAGTACCTGAATGATAAGACAAAAAGGACAAAGTATCCGCGCATGGAATTACATGGCCAAAGCCAAACCCAGGAGTGCTGGTCAATATGGCCTGTTCCGGTCACGCAGAAAAGGGGACTGAGGTGCGGCACCGGCAGGCGGAGTCAGGGCAGATTATGCTCCCTGGGCTGCACCGCTGCGCGCCTCTAAATTTGAAGGGCAAGAAGGTTTTTTCTGGTGGAAAAGGTTGGTATGGAGGAAAGGGGACAGGATATAAGAGTTTGCCAGCAGAGGGTGCTGCGCCGCACCAAGTCCATGTCCCTCAACGATTACCATTCACACGTGATGGAATAAATAGCACGCACAGCGCTGGTTGCCTCAGTTACTAATTTTCCCCACTTTTAGTACAGCCAACTTGAGGATTAGATAACCTGCATGGGCGTTGAAAGAGAGAAGTAGTAAAAAATGCACTCAGAGTGGGTAGGCTTGGAGGGCGATGAGGAATCTGCGGTAGGTACACCCACCAAAAAGAACATTACCAGGGGCCAGTACTATATTTGATGGACTCCATAGCAGTTTTGAGATGGGAGAAGTGAATTTTTGTAGAATTGTACGATACATATTGTGCATGGCCGCTCTTCCAAATCGGAGTGTCCTGGCCCAACAGCATCCAAGCAGTAATGCTTTGAAGTGTGGACCAAGTTACAACATTGTAAATGTACTGCACAGAAACACCTCTGAAGAGCCGAAGTGGTTGCCAGTCGTCTACTGGAATGGAATTTAAGATTCTCAGGGACATCTTTTCATGCAATGGATTAGCACTCTGAAAAACAAAGGATGAGCCAACGCGATCAATGTTTTGGCCTAGCCTGTTGGTATAGCCAATAGTTCGTCATCTTGTCTGACAGTTGCCATACTAGATATGTAAAAACCTAGCACTTTCAGGTCCAGCCTGTGTAACCCCTTCATCCTTAGAAGGGTGAGAAGGTGGATATAAAGCTGCTAGATGGTGCGTCAGATGGAATTCGGACACCATCTTGGCAAGGGAGGATCGAAACCTCAAACTACCTCCTCCTTGGAAAATATAGCAAATTGTAGTTTACATGACAAAGATTGTAGCTAGTGATGGCTACCAAAGAGATGGTTTAAGGTCAACACCCTGCAAGAGCAAGAACAGAGTTGTTCACATTTAAAAATAAGTTATTACCAGGTTCAAATCCCAGGACGAAACCAGCAAAGAGATTGGTGGGAATGCATTTGTCAGTCATTTTAAGAATTTTGTGAAAAGAGACTTATTCTGCCATGCATTTAAAAATGGATAACACTGCCAAGTATCCCTTAACAGCAGCCACCTGCAAACCTTTGTGGGCTAGGTACAGCAAAAAAAAAAAAAGAAAGCACTGCAGGTGTATTGCAAGAGAAAGGATATACATCATATGCCCTACACCAGCTGCAAAATGTGTTCCAACAGCAGTGGTGTAGTGCTTTTGTTAGTATGCTAGTAAGAAAGCACTACCTCCTAAAGGTTTTTCAGGAGGTCCCAATCTTTATAACTTGTCCACTCAGAAACCAGGCGTGAAGGTGGAGTTCCAATTCCAGGAAAGCTAGAAAGGAGGGCAGATGGACATGTATGGTCGGGATAACACGCCCTCCTGGGCCAATCCAGCACAAATGGTATGATGGAATTCCCGAATTTTCTCAACCTCCTAATGACATGAGGAATGGCAGGGAGCACCAATTCCCAATCAGCCACGAACACGTCCCCCAGAGGGCCGAATATTAATTTCCCTGGACCAGAACAGGTCGCATTTCCTGTTGATACTGTGGCGAAGAGATCCACTGGCGGGGTTCCCCAAAGGGCAAATATCTCAAGAAGGACTTCCTGAGCCAATTCCCACTCGTGAGATTGTACTATGCCTGCTCAGAACATCCACCTCTGTAGTCTCTTCTCTGGCTAGGTGAACAGCGGACAGAGATCCTAGTTTGTAGCACCCAACACCAGAGCTGCATTGTCTCCCTGCACAGTGGTAATGACCTCCACACCTTTTATTAGGGTAATGCATGGCCACTGTGTTCCGTCATTATCAGGATTTTCTTCCCCTGCATGTACAGCAAAAAGGCAATCAGCACCAATTGTAGTGCCTTCATCTCTTAACAGGTTTATGTGTAGTCTTGATTATGATGTGGACCAAAGTCTGACCATCAGATCGAACATGTGAGCTCCCATTCCCATGAGGGGAGCATCTGCAATTACAGTTCTCTCCAACCAGGGTTGCCAAAAAGGTTTCCCTATCCAATTCTCCTTGCATCCCCACCACAGGGGATCCTGAGCAACCTTGCTCTGGACCTGAAGGTCAGTCATCCCAGCCTGAGAATGGATCATTGGGATCAGAGGTCCCACTGGAGGCACTTCCTCCTTAGGCAGGCTTCTGGCACCAGGAAAATGCCAGATGCCATGAGGCCCATCAACCTCAAGAGTCGAGAATGCCGGTAGATAGGGTGTTCTGAAATCTTGCAAGCTATGTTGAGCCCTCAGCTCTGGAGGCAAAGCTTTCCCTAAGGTAGAGTACAAGATTGCTCCAATGAATTGCAGATGGAGGCGTCACCTGGGACTTCTTTAAGTTGAGGTAGAAGCCCAGTTTGTGGGGAGAGTGGCAGGTGCTGTTGAGATGTTGCAGAGCCTGTTTGGGAGAACAAGCCCTGATCAGCCAATCGTCTAGGTAGGGAAAGGTGCAAATCCCTCAGATTTACTGCCATCAGCTTGGTGAAAACCCTCAGGGCTGGGGTGAGCCTGAAAGGCAGTACTCAAAACTGCTAGCGAAAGCAGTCAATGGCGAGCCTCAGGTACTCTGTGCTTGCAATGTATAGGCACCTGAAAGTAAGCATCCTGAAGAGAGTGACATCATTCAGTCCTGGAGTTGAAGGGCTTGCAAAAGTGTGATCTTGAATTTGTCTTTCCTGATGAACTTTTACTAGCGCCTCAGGTCCAAGGTGGGTGGCAGTCCTCAGTCTCTTGGGATCCAGAAAACGGGTTGGAGTACCAACTCTGGTATTGTTCCACTACCGGTACATTCCCCAAGGCACCCTACTACAACAGGAAAAGAATCCCCTGAAGAAATGGATCTGGTTCCCGAAGACCTTGTTCACTCAGGGGGCAATCTGGGACCTTTGCAGAAAAGAGACAGTACCCTTGGAGCACCTATCTGAAGTGCCCATGCATCTGAAGTATTGACACACCATCCGCGCAGATGCTGAGTCAACCCGCCTCCCACCCAGCTTCTAAGAGCAATGTTTTGTGGTGGTGGCAGAGGGCAATGGGGTAGTTGCTGCCTGAGCAGTCTTTCCTGAACATTGCCTCTGCAGGCATGTGTGAATCTCCATGGTCCCGTGGCTAATTTACCCTGTTACCCAAAAGAGGACCAGTAATGACAACGCCTGCGTAGGAGAGTTGTTGCGGCCGACTTATGGATGCCCCAAGGATTTCGAACAGCTTTCAAAAAATTTCCAGGCCGTCTGCCTTTGGTTCAAAAAGGTTTGACCCCATCAAAGGGCATGTCCAAGAGCCTTGATTGGCCATCGGGGGCAAACAGAATTATGTAAGCACTGATCACTGCACTAAAGGTCATTCACCGGCCAACACAGTTCGGCACATCTAGGCCTGGCTGAAGAGACTGGCAAGAAGTCTCCTGATCATTGCTGAGATTAAATCCATCACATCTGACCCTTTGGGAATGTTTTCTGCAGCCCGAGAAATGATATTCCATAATGTGTGCAATTATTTTCCTAGAGCACAAGATGCATTTATGTCTTTTAGTGCCATGTGTTTGACTGGATTTCTAAACTCTGGCTGGTGGAGAGATTTATAGGAGGCCAACCCAGTTAGTGAACAGGGACAACTCGGAGCTGAAGCCAAAACAATTAAAGTAGCATTCAGAGTGGTCAAGGTTAAGTCTCAGGAGGTAAAGGGTCCACTAAGTAATTGAGGATTACACTTAGTTCATTACGTTATGTATTTATGGCCATGCAAACACTATACAAATGACCAAGTATTAATATCACAATACTCATAATACATATATTTATACAGCCCAAGTAGCCAGGGCAATACAAATCACAAATCCCCCCACCCCCACACACTGAAAGGAGAGGTATGGGGTTATATTGACAATGTCAGTCTACACTATTACAACCCTAACTTCAGAAGTGCACCCCTAAATTGACTGGGGCCTTGTGCCCTGAAAGTTCAAAATTCCAAGCGGTTTTGGTAGCAGGGAAAATGTTAGGAGGGTCTTGTGGATGGGAGAATGTTTTAAAAGTCAAGTAAGGATCTATTCTAGCAAACAGCTATGCCCAGCTTTCGGCAAAGCCCCCAAAAAATGTCAAACTTAAAGGTTTTACTAACTTTTACAGGTGAGGATGGGGGCAGGCAAGTAGTACTTAACTCAGTCCTCACACCCCCCCCACCCATACTCTGGTTTCTCTTTATACTTGGCAGGTTGTCAGAAGTCCGTTTTCCTGCCGTTGGTTCCAGTCGCAAGAGCCCAGGAATTGCAGGTACAAGCAATGTCCTGGTTAGATTCAGATGCTGTTGAAGAATGCAACTCACAGCGATGCAGCAAAAATTTTGGCACTTGACCATATGCAAGAAAGACTGTTTCAACAACAAAAAAAGTCTATGGCACAACGACAAGAGGGAACAGCTGTTGCGGTCAGAATCAGCCTCTTAGTTAAAGTCCTGTCAAAGCTGATATGCCGAAAGTTCAGAGGATTGACTTGTAGAACAGGCTGGGAGTCCCCAAAGTTCCGAGCTGAAACACAGAACTACACCACCTCTACTGTAGTAGCCCATACTGGAGCTGGTCAGTCCACATGATTATTCCAGGAACGCTACCAAAGACTAGATGGTTTGGCACCGAGCAGACATCGGGACTTGTTGGTCCCACAACACCAATGGTCGAGCACCACCAAAGTTCTTCTGAAGCTCACCAGCCAGAGTGCTCCAACGGGACTGCATAAGTTGGTCGCCAGGCCTTAGGACGGCCCATGGGTCTTCCATGGTCTTCACAGCTGGGCAGGAAACTTTGTTCCTTGCAGAATTGCTCCAGGATATGAAGCTTGACTGCAGGACTACTCAGCCTACCCAATGGAATATCTGCCCCCCTCACACCCCAGCAGTTGTCCAATCAGGACAATCAATGGTGAAACTTAAGCAGACTCCCTAGACATACCGAAACCGAACCAGACTGCCCCAGCCCACTTTGTGGGAAAACACATGGTCCTGGACTAGCCTGTAAAAACCAATGCTTTCCAGGGCAAGGAACGAACATTTAAGGATTTTCATGACCTGGCAGGTCAGGAAGGTGGTCACAGGATAAGGCAGCCAAAAGAACGAAGACCAACCTTATGGCACAGCCATGTTGAGACGCTAGCCACAGTAGCCAAATGCAGTAAACTAGGTAAGTTTAACGAAGAGTATTTCAAAAATAGTAAAAATGCAACTGCTGCCACCAACTTGTCTTTAGGCACATCTAAGGTAACCAAAAAATCCCCTAGAATATGTAGTCTCGGATCATACAAAAGTAACCCCATTGCACTGTTTTGGCAGATACATTGTGCAATGAAAATGTTACCCAACAAACGGATACAATGTATAAAGAAAAGTATAACCGTTGCCCAGTACTGAGCCTTAAGGTCTGGTCAGTTTCCCCATAACAATGAGCAAAAGTGGAGTGAAGTTGAATGCTTCTCTTCTCTAAAAAGGAGGCAGGACATTTCAAAACAAAAAGCAAAATGTTTGGGGGTACATGGAAATGGAGGGGAAGTTGCACAAAAGAGAACGTTCCAAACGCCATGTTTACAGCTGAGTATACCCTCTGCCAGTGAATTGCATCTCTTAGCGTCCCTGTAGACGGTGTGGGTGGATGGATAAGCTGCAGCCTTTGAGGCGGAAGTAGCCACATGCACCACAAGACTCTTTGGTCTAGAAGAGGAACACCATCAAGTGACCAAAACAAAGGCGTGGTAGAACATGGCAATTTGGGGATGGTGGGGTATTAGCAAGTGAGTGGAAGTGGTACTGCTGCATGAGTATGTGTGATTCGAGCTAGTATAAGGAGTCCCTGAAGTGAAATGTACAGAGTTGAGTAGTGGAAGTGAAGGGAGGCGCTTTTAAATACGAGAGAAACAGTTGGTAGTGACAAAGGGTGAAGGCGACATCCAGGAGAAGTGAGACTGAGGGACAGGAAGTGGATGTGGGAGTGAGAAAGTGTGGAGGAGATGGAAAAAAGGGAGGGAAGAGCAAGCATGAAACAAGACCTAATCGACTAAAGTCCCTGCAAGGCGAACAATCCAATATCCCTTTGGTATTCCAAACTTGCAATGGTGGTGAGAGTCAAGGTGTCCCAGGAGTTTGAGAACACCAAATGGCCTTTAGGTCAACATCTCAGTTCCTGTAGTAATGAGCATACAGAGAGAAATAAATTATACTAACCTGGGGCTAAGGATGTTCGATGCTAGGGAAGAGGTTCTTACAGACAAGGGGCACAGCCATATATTAATAGTTACTCACCGTAGTGACTAACATACTCTTAGTTCCCTTTCCTGCATACTGCAAGAACATCCCTCGCTAGTGACAGGAGACAACTTATCAGAAAAAAAATCGTCCCCTTTAAATTTAGAGGCATGCAGAGGGGCTGCCATGGGAGCATACGCTCCCCGACTCCACCCACCGGCGCCACGCCTCAGTCCCCATTGACGTGTTGACATTTAATATTGCCTAATGACACCAGTAGTATTACGGGGAGGATAGTGGGACAGAGGATAGGGGACTAAGGATTTAGTCACTACGGTCAGTAACTATTAATTACTCTTACGACCCGTTTCCTTGCCTCCATACTTCATGAGCGAGAACTGAATGTAGCCCCAGGGTGGAGAGGAGACCCTCCTTAAGCGAACAAGTTCATTAGAACCGCCGGACCGAAAACAGTGTCTGATTTAGAGCCGACATCCAAACAGTAGTGCTTACAGAAAGCCAAACGGTTGGCCCAGGTGGCCGTCCTGCTGATGACCTGTCGCTGGAATGCAACGGCTGTGGGCCTTGGCTCCGACAGCGTGGGTGTGCATGTTAGCCAGAAGGTGTTTGTGCTGCCCCTCATAGGCCACCTTGATGGCTGAAAACCATCCACCTTGCTATAGAGGCTCTGGATGCCTGTTAACTGGGCCTTGCCCCCCCCCCCCTACTCCCCTAAAGTTGACAGTCCAACTTGCAGAAGCCCTTAGTCCTGTACAGATATTTGAGAGTCTGACATCCAGACAGTGCAATACCCTCCAAGCATAGTCCTTAGGGTCGGCAAAAATAGGTAAAACCATCTCATTTAGATGGAAAGCGGAGGCTACCTTAGTTAGGAATGCAGGGTGTTTTTTCAGGACTAATTTCTCCTTGTGAAAAGTAGTATAGGGTTCTGAAGCCACCAAAGCCTGGATCTCGCCAACTCTGCAAGCAAAGGCGAGTCCCACCAACAGAGCGGTTTTAATGGTGACCAGCCTAATGTCCGCAGACAGCATTAGCTTGAATGGTTTACTACATTGAGGTCCCACATGGGTGTGATTTCTTGATAGGAGGGAAGAGCCTGGCGAGGCCCGTCAAATGTCGCTTGACCATTGGGTTAGAAGAGTGAAAAAGACTCCCCTCCTTCCTGTAGGCCCTGATGGGTGCCAGAATACACCTGCACACCTGAGTGCAAGGTGTGAGGAGACTAAGTCATCCAACATGCATCTCCTTAGAGTCGGCCCAGTGACAGAATCTAGACCATTTACTCTTAGCCTGTGGTAGGCCCAGGTGCTTCAGCGAGACCTGCTCAGAAACCACGCTGCAAAGGTTAACTTCTTTGGGGTGGATGACCCTGCCCCCCTTTTGCGCCAGATAAGCATGACCCAGCGGGAGGTCAATCAGAGGCCTGAGAAGCTCCAAGAACCACAGTCTCGCAGGCCACCATGGTGCCATCAGAATGATCCTGAGGTGACAATTCATTTATCTTGCAGATCACCCTGTGGATCAAGGGTGTAGGCGGGAAGGCATACGCTGTCCTACTGCTCCACTGAATCTGAACGGTGTCGCGAAGGGAGTCAGAACCTTGCCCTTGCCAGTATGCAAACTGCTGGCACTTGTTGTCCCAGCAAGCAAAAAGATCCACCTGAGGATGCCCCCATCGCTGAAGATCTCTAGCAGCACCCGATCATTCAATTGCCACTCTTAATTGTCCACTCCTAGTCTGCATAGTCTTTCCGCTTCCAGGTTGGACTTCACCGGGAGGGGGATGACCCTCAGGTATAGTTTCTCCAGGGCCCAGTCCCACATGTTGACCACTAGGTTGCACAGTGGCAGAGAATTGGTACCACCCTGCTTGTTGACATAGTACATGCTGGTGGAGTTGCTGTCTGGATGAGAACGACCTTTCCCCCAGTGAGCGGACGAAAGCTTTGAGAGCTAGCCAGATATTTGGCTGGAGCTGAAAGCCATGAGACTGCTGCTCCTGCAGGGTCCAGACTCCATGGACACTGCCTCTCCAAAGTGCCCCCCCAGCCTTCCAGGGAGGAATCTGTAGTAATGGTGACCTGCAGGGCCGGTTACAAGAAGGGCCTGCCCGGCGGCAGGTTGCAGTCCATGGACCAACATGTGAGGTTCGGGCGTAGAGATGGAGGAATTCTGGCCAGCTCCGCTTGGGAGCCCCGCTCCAGATTGCATGAGGCTGTGAAGTGCAGCTGCCAATCTCCTAGTCTTGAGTCTCATGTAGGGTACAGCCCTTAGGACCGCTGCCATGATGCCTAATAAGTATTGGCACCACGAGGCAGAGGTCACTTCTCGGGTGGCGAAATTACTGGCGGCCCCCTTCCTGGATGTGATCTTGTCCTGGTGTGGGAGGGGGAGGGAGGGGGGACTCTCGCAGCAAGTGTCTGATATGAGGCCCAGAAAGATCAGGCCCTGCATAGGCTGCAGCTGAGACTTCTGGAGGTTGACCGAAAACCCCAGCTCGAGGAGTGTGATCATAAGAGTGGAGGAAGTGTGATAAACAGTCTCTGGAGATCTCGACCTTACGAGCCAGTAGGAACAAGTTACTTACCTCTGACTGTTCTCCAGCATGGGTCTGGCATGGATTGACATGCTCATGAATATTCCCCGTCGTGAGGCTGGGAATCCTCCAGAAATGAAACTGATGTTTTTCTTTACTGAACTGTCTTTCTACTAATAACCAATCACTGGTCTCTGGGTCATACTGCCCCCAGCCAATGACTGCCCTCTACCCAAGCACCTCCTCCGGCAGCCATCTTCAGATTTGGTAGCACGTAAAGTGGCCGTAGGACCAAGAGAAGAGCCGCAGAGGGGAGGGAGGGTTCGCATGTGAATCCATGCCAGACCCATGCTGGAGAACAACAGTTACAGGTAACTTGTTCCTTCTCCAGCATGGGGTCTGGCATGGATTCACATGCACATGAATACAAGAATGCATAGCAGTACACACATGTACAACCACGGGAGATGGCAAGGCTCAACATTAAGCAACTCTTACCTCCTCACCAGGCCCACCTTCGGGCGATCAGGTTGCTCAGCACTGCCTGGCCGACCCAGGACTCCTCCCTGGAATCCCAGTCGACATAGAATCTCGTGAAGGTGTGCGTCGACCTCCACATAGCAGCCCTGCATATTTCCAGCAGGGGCACACAAGACAAGAATGCCGTGGTAGCAGCGATCGCTCTGGTCGAATGGGCTGTCGGACGGCCAGGCAACGGTCGGTTTGCCAACCAGTGACAGTGCATGATGCAGACGGAGAGCCATCTGGAAATGGAAGCCTTCGGGAGGGCCTTCCATTGGTTCACAGGTCCAAAGTTCATAAAGTGTTGTGATTTCTTCCGAAGGCTCTTCGTGCGTTCCACGTAGAACTTCAGCGCTCTAGCTACGTCCAGCGAGTGCAAAGTCCTCTCAGCCGGCGACAAAGGCGACGGGAAGAAAACTGGTAACACCAAGGGCTCGTTGAGATGAAGGTCAGACGGCACCTTGGGCATGAATGAGGGGTGCGTCCTCAGCACCACCCTAGTCTCGTGGAATGTCAGGTATGGAGGTTTACAGGAGAGGGCCTGGATCAATCCCATTCGTCGTGCGGAGGCGATGGCCACAAGAGACGCTGTCTTCCACGACAGGAACTTCAACAGTGACGAATGCAGCGGCCCGAATGGAGGCCCCATGAGCCTGGTCAGCACCACATTAAGCTCCTACGCCGGGGCGAGGGCCTTTACCGGCGGGAATGATCGGAACAGTCCTTTCATGGTCACGTTCACCAGGCGGTGGGACTTTAGCGACAAGCGCCCCGAAGTTCTGGTGTAGCGGGAGCTAGTCGCCAGATGGATCTTGATGGAGGCATGCGCCAGCCCAGTCTTGGCCAGCCATAGCAAGTACGGCAGGATTTGAGGGGCCATACACGGCACCAGACAGAGCACCTCTTCCATTTGTGTCCATAGCACAAGAGTCGAGGACGCCCTGGCCTTTGCAAGCACCTCCTTGCAGTCCGCCGGGATATCGTACCCTCCGAACTCTAGTGCTGCAGGAGCCAGGCCTGCAGGTTCAGCGACCCCGGTCGTGGTGACGCCTCCTCTGGCGAGAAGATACGCGTCCGTCAGCAGTTTCCCAGGGGAATGAGAAGGCATCGCCCATGCTCCCCGGCTGGGGAAACCTGCTGGCGTTCGGCGCCGTCACGAATAGGTCGATTTGGGGGTTGCCCCATCGTCGGAATAGGAGAACCACATGATCCTGCCGCAGCTCCCACTCATGGCAAGAGCGAAGCTCCCTGCTGAGTGAGTCAGCGATGGTGTTTTTTTCCTGCCAGATGGAACGGTACCAGAAACATTCCTTGGGCGACAGCCCAGTGCCACAGATCATGCGCTTCCTTGGATAGGGCTTGGAAGTGCCCCCCTGCTATCGGATGTAAAACATTGTGGTGTTGTCAGTGAAGATCCTCATCACCTTGCCCTTGAGGGACGGAAGGAACGACCTGAGGGGCCAGAACACAGCTCAGAGCTCCAGGACATTGATGTGAAGAGACCTCTCTTCCAGAAGCCAAAGGCCTATTGCGTGGAGATCTCTGGTGTGCGCTCCCCATCCTTCCAGGGAGGCGTCCGTCACCACAGTTTCCTGATGTGCCGGGGTCTGGAAGTCCATGCCCGCCGCTAGATGCGCACGGGTGCCCCACCACCCGATTGCTTGGCGGAAAGTCTAGTTGAGTGAGATCCTGTCCTCGAAGGTGCTCGATGCTTGCATCCAACGGGCATTGAGGAACTCCTGCAGTGGTCGCATCCACAGCCTGCCTAGGCGCACGAGGTAGATGCACGATGACCTCATGCCAAGTAGGGACTTGCTGGGCCTCACCCTGGCCACCTCCATGGTGACCAGCCATTGTACCTTGCCCAGGATGGCCTTAGTCCTTTCCTCCAACGGGGAGGCCACTCGCGCCACTGTCGAGTCCGGCTCCCAGGAACAGGGTGACTTGCGACGGAACCAAGTGGGATTTCGCGAAGTTGATCGAGAATCCCAGATCCGTGAGTAGTTGGACGGTCTTTGCTGTGTGCTCGACGGCGAGTTCGCTTGACTTTGCTCAGATGAGCCAGTCGTCCAGGTAAGGTAGACGTGAATCCTCTGCAGGCGTAGCAGCCCGCCACTGGTGCCAGGCACTTGGTGAATACCCTGGGCGCGACCTCAATCCAAAGGGAAGTGCTTTGAACTGTTAGTGCCGCTCCTGGACCACGAATCGTAGCAATTTGCGATGATTCTTTACAATGGGGATGTGGAAGTAGGCATCCTCCAAATCCGACGATAGGAAATCACCTCCCTCCAGCTGTCCAAGCACGTGCTAGAGGGTGACCATCTGGAATTTCTGTGACTTGATGTACTTGTTTAGACGAATGTCCAGGATGGGTCGCCAACCGCCAGTCTTCTTCCGGACATGGAAGTATTGCAAGTACACTTCAGACCCCCGGGACATTTTTGGGACGAGTTCTATGGCTCCCTTCGTTAGCATCACTCGTACCTCCAGAAGTAGTTGTGGGATGTGGTTTTTCCTTCCCGGTCATGGGTGGTATACGGGGACACCTGAAATTCCAGAGTGTGCCTGCGGTCCAGGGCATCTAGCACCAAACGGTCGTTGGAGATGAACTCCCATATGCTGACGAATTTCACCAGGCAGCCTCCCACCAGGGTGCTTGGGTGGGGGCCCAACGCCACGACTGGCTCAGTCTGCATGGCAGCGGTCTTGCCGCCTGGGCCTCCTTGACAACACGATTCTTCAGTCTTGCCGCGTCCTCTGTAGGCATCCTGCGACAAGGAGCGGGCCACTTGGCGGTAAGAGGAACTGCCGCCGAATCCTTTGGAGGCACCCTGTTTGCCTCCATAGTTCCGAAAGGACGGCCGTCGAAGAACACCCAAGGCCTGAGCTGTCTCAGTGTCCGCCTTGATGGCCGGCAGTGACTCGTCCACTGACTTGCCGAACAGGTGGTTCCCGTCAAAGGGCATTTCCAGAACCCTGGTCTGCACGTCCTGGCAGAAGTCGGTGGCCTTGAGCCAGCCGCGCCGGCAAATGCAGTTGCCCATCTGGCGAAACCCGGTGTCAGCGATGTCCGTGGCCACTGTAATGGCATGGTCCGAAGCCACCTCGCCTTCCTGTAGGATTTCCAGGGCCTCAGCCCTCTTGTCGTCCGGGAGGAAGTCCAGCAGGGGAGCGATCTTAAACCAGAACTCCCTGTCTTAACGTGCCACAATCGCGAGGGTGCCGACGAGATGACCCTCCGTCCCATGGCATCCAGTTTCTTTCCCTCGCTGTCCGGCGGGGAAGTTGAAGCCTTCGCCCACACTGCTTTCTTCTTGGCCGCCGCAGAGACTACTAAATCCGGGGACGGCTGTGCCCTGAGGCACAATGGGGCAGAGTCCGGGACCCGGTACTTCTCGTACCGGTCTCTTAGCAGGAGTCCTGGACGGGTTCTTCAGGAACACTAACCCCTCGTCCCAGATGTCGTCCAGTAACGGGACTGAGAGGACAGTCCTATTGGCCTCCCGCCGTTGGTAGAGGAAACCTTTCTTCTGTTCTTCGGGTCAGAGCTGGAAGAGCTCAGATGCCCTGGCGATCATGGCGTGGAAGGAGCCAATTTCGTCGGGAGGGGAGGCCCGAGCGGGTGGTGATGGAAGGTCCATTCTGTCGTCACCACCGTCGTCATCCAACCCCGTCTCCTCCCTGGGAGGAGGGGGATGGCTGCAAAGGCTGGAAAGGAGGAGGGGGACGAGTTCTCCGCTTGCTCGGTGGGCTTCCCGACAGTCCAGGCTCCGCTGGATCGTCCGTTGGGAGTAAAGGCAACCTTGTCCTTATCTCTGTACACAACGCCTGAATAGCCATCACGATTGCTCCTGAGTTGTCTTGCGGCACAGGCACCGGTTGGGGAGTAGGATCCTCCGTCCCCTCCACAGCACGCAGCTCCTCTGCTTTCTTCATCCGCCTCGTCGGGATTCCTCCTGCAGGACCGGACCTACTCGCACTTCTTGTCCAGGATCTTTGCGACACCAACCAGCTCATCTTCACAGGTGGTATCTGTCTGTTATGACTACCAGCCCCCACCCTTTTTCCTGCCTGTGGTTTCATGGGGGTCTTATCGACAGGCTGAAAAGAGGATCCCCTACGCTGTGGCAGGGAAACTCTAGGCCCAGAGGTCGTCTCCACTGGGCCAGCCTCTGCCGGCTTCGCCAGGGCCGCCACAACTCCCTCGATCGAGGCCTTAGCTGGATGAATCAGGGCATTTGCGACTTTGGGTGCGCCCAAGGCCTTCACCTTTGGGGAGAGGGTTCACTGCCTCGCTCCCCCTCGGCTGACTCCGTCAGGATCGACCGGGACTTCTCCCGAAGCTTACCCGGGTTCTCCCGTTTCCTCTACCTCGAGCCAGAGCATTGGCTCGTGGTTGATGGCGTCTGGCAATGCACCCTGCCTGGCAGCCAAGGAGCCAGACCGATCGGTGCTTCCGGTACCCGTGGACTCCCAGTGCTTTGCCTTTTGATGGGCCCGCATCGCCAGAGCACCCTCAAAGGTCTTAGAAGACCGCTCAGACTTCTTCCTCTTCTCACCTGCTGCTGAGCTCTTTCCCTCCAGCCAGTTGGAGTCGAATAAGACTATCCTTCATTGTCCGTTCAGACATACTCTTACAAAACGCACAGTCCTTCTCCACGTGTGATTTGTCGTTGTGAAGGCAGTAGAGGCACTGTGAGTGCTCATCCTCCTCGAAGACGTTCTGTAGCCCGCATCCAGGGCAGCTCCTGAACAGTTTGGGTTCAACAGGCCAACTGGGTCAGGACCATAAGGGGTAGGCCACAAAGATCATCTGGAATCCTCCAAGAAGTGGAAACTCGACGAAAAGATGCCCTTGAGGGGCGTAGAAAGTTCTGAAAACAGGTCCCCGTTGGTCAGAAGTAGTATCGGTGGAGCTTGAGGCTCGATTGACTGAAAATATAAGAAAACTATTCGAAAAAAAAAAAAAAAACACAAAATGCAATAAAAGCACGAGATCTAAGGCACGAGGACTCGCAACACTTGAACGTGCGATAAAAATGTGAAGATGGCTGCCAGAGGAGGGGCTTAGGTAGAGGGCAGTCATTGGCTGGGGGGCAGTATGACCCAGAGACCAGTGATTGGTTACTAGTAGAAAGACAGTTCAGAAACAAAACTGATTTTTTTCTTTACCGAGGATTCCCAGCCTGATGACAGGATGTGAATCCATGCCAGACCCCATGCTGGAGAAGTCTAGGTACGGGTAGACGTGGTCGCATTCATGAGACTGGTGAATACCCTGGGGGCTGAATTGAGGCCGAAGGGTAGCACCTTGTATTGGATTTGGCAGCCCATGATCCTGAATCGCAGTAATAAGCGATGCGGCTGCCAAAATCAGGACGTGTAGATAAGCGTCCTTCAGATCCAGGGAGCACATCCAGTCTCCCCTGCACAATATCTCTGCAATCAGTGCTGGCGTAACCATCTTGAATTTTTTTAAGAGGCAGCGGTTAGGTGGAAAGGTCCAACAACTCTCAGGCCTGCCTAGTTCTTTTGTATGGCAGAAATCCTGGAATAGAAGCCCAATTCTCACTGGGAGGCTGGGACTTCCACGGCCTGGCTCTCGACGAGTGACTGAACTTCCGCCAACAGAGTTGCTGTCCCAATCTGTGGGAGGAAAGGAAGGGATTGGTAGGCGATACCCTGTGAATACTACCAAGAGGATCCAGGGGCCCATGAACTAATGCCAAAACCATGGGTGAAGGGCAAGCCTGCCCCCCCCACTGGAGACGCCGAAAGGATGGGTCATGCCTTCCTTCCCTCCGAGTCTGTTGCAGAGGAGGGCGGTTGGCGGGGGGTGGGAATTGGTGCCTGAAAAAAGCCCTTGCTCCCCCGCTTTTGTTTGCGCCAGTGTTGAATCGGCTAACAGTCAGGCTATCTGGACCCCCGTTCTTGGAAGCCGCGGAACCCTACAAACGTCAACCCCTTGTCGGAGCGTTGATGTGAGACTGGGCGTGGCCTTCATAAGGATGTTTGCAAACTTTCTTTTTATCCAACTCATCAGTGGAGGAGTGAAAGGTCTCTCCCCTCGAATGGAAGGTCCAATATGCATTTCTGGACATCCGGGTTAAGTTTAGTAGCCCGAAGCCAGACAGTCCTCATGTCCGTGGCGATGCATATGGTCCGGCCAGAGGTGTCAATGTGGGCCATGGTGGAATCCATGATGCCTTGAGCCACCATTTTAGCCTCTGCCAGTGCCGCCTTGCAACGTGACTGGCTCTGCACTGGACGTTCCGGAAGGAAGTGGGCTAATTCCTGCCAAAGCTTCTGGTTAACGGCTGCCAGCATGGCATCCGCATTGGACTGACGAAGATGCAGCAAAGCACTGGAATAAAGCTTCTTCTCGTACACCTCCAAGACCTCCTTGCCTAGCAGTGCCGTGGCCGAGGACTACTGCGGTTTTGAAGAGTGACGCTGCAGCAATCATCGAAGAGTGGATCCCCCTCCATTTGCCTATACTTGACTTCTAGCTGCCGATTGACAGGCTGGGCCCAATGGGGCTTGAGACACCCCTTTTTGGCCAAGGCGACAACGTCCTTCTGCATCGGGATCCTTGTTCGGGGCATAGAGTGAGGACCTCTGCAAGTACCCCTGCCTCCGGTTGCTCCACTTCGAGTTGAGGGAGGCCCAAGTACTATGCCCGATCTGCGAGTCGTTCGTTGAAGGCCTTGGCTGACGACGGTGTGTCGGGGGAGGGGGGTAATTCTTACTTGTCTGTGTCCACCAGGGCGTCCGCTGGTCCGAAGCAGGTGGAGGGGTGCTGGTCACAGAGGGCTGACGTGTGGAGACCGGAGACTCAGGCTGCTATGTAACTACCTAAACTGTGGGGGGGCAGGGGAGGCAGAATCGAAGGAGCCGGCATGGGCAGAAGGGGCTGCACCATGGCCTGTGCTGGAGCCATAGGAGGAATGACTATATGCACAGGCGGAGGGAGCATGTCCACGATTACTGTCATGAGCACGGGCAGGAAACTAGGTGTTAATTCCCATAAGAAGGTCTTGAAAGGTTGGGCATTGGCACGGCAGGCTAACTGCTTCAGAAAAGGTATAGGCTTAATGTGTAATGGTAACTCTGCCTTCTTATCATGGCCGCCTGCATTTTGCCCTTAAAAACCAACATTGCCTGTGTAGGCTTCAGACTACGTTCCCCTTTTAAGCCCCGCCCTCCCTGGAGGTCCGCGCTTCGCGTAGTTACTGCTTCAGCAGAGCAACGCTTACTGCAGTTTCCGAGTTTCCTCAGAAGTTCCTTAGAATATCCAAACTCTATCCAGTATTTTTGGTCACAGTTCACAGTCCCTGTCCGTTCCGTTTAATTCTGTCTGGTCGGAGTTATCTTCCGTTATTCCTCCCTCTAGTTTCCAGTCACTCGCAGCTGATAATTCCCATCAGTCGCAGCTGTGAGTTCCCGCAGCTGTCACCTTCCGAAGTGTTTCTTCTTAAAGGAACAAGTCCTGTTTTTGTGTCACGCAAGTACATTTTTTCTCTTTATGTAGGTCTATACATGCGCAGCATTCATAGTTATTGTCCTTAGTGTTCCAAGTGCTAATTGACATGCACATCAGGGTGTCGGCAATTTAGAGACGTTTATTTGTTGAAGAATTTAGCGCTTTTCGCTAGCATGTATTTTGGGCATTGCTAAGCTTCCTGCACTGTTAACCTTGGTTAGGTTTTGGCCATTGTTGACAAGATTGGTTTCCTTCCTTATTGTTGCCCACATTTAGCGCCAACCTTGTCAATGCTCAGGTAGGAGGTGCATTCACTGGCTGTTTCCCTTCCATCCTTTACATCTTACATACTCCTTTTTCCCCAGTCAAAATTAACCTTTCCTGAAGTCCACTTCCCAGAATTGATTTGCATTTACTTCAGAACTAGCGCCCCTGCTTGAGTTCAGGATGGATAGCTCCACAAACTAAAGGTTAAGGTGAGCCTTGGTGTTTTTTCCTGAAAGATAGTGAGTCCTATGGTCAAGGGGTTTGTGCTGCGATTCAACAGCTAGCTAGATAGCTAAGCCTTCCATGTTTTCTTACAGAATTAACCTGATTGTCTAGGAAAGAAGATACCACCACAGACTACCAGGGAGCTCCAGCAGAGTTATTTCAGGTAAGCGTTACAATTACATCCCTAAGGATGGACCCCATCTGAGTAGATCTCATGAGCAAATATTCAAAGAACCCGTCCAGGCAGGCCGGCAGGTAATGACGGGATAGCAGCAGCTGCTGAGGACGGTGCGTATTCTGTCTGTTTGTGGGGTAAACCTGCCCTGCGCTGCCGATTGAAAAGCTGTGGGCCACGTACCTGGTTGACACCAGTGTCATTGTGTAACTTGTTCTCCCACCTGCTCCGTTCCTCTGGTCGGTAACGGACAAGCGGCCATCTTGTCAAGCTGCATTGCACGTGCTGAAGTTGTGGTGCTTGGCTCATTGGGACGGCCTCCTCCAGGACTCTTGGCAATGGAGCATGAGACCTACCCTGCACCTCAGGCTGAGGCCTGGTAAACGTGTCGCCCTCAGCAGAGTTGCCGGTAGTGCTGTGGGGAGGTGCCCCCGCGGACATGTTGCCAGTACAAGGACGTAGCCTCTCTGGTGGACACCCGATAAAAGAACCTTGCGGTCCCTAAGCGGCCGGTAGCTGAGTTAGCCTGGGTTATGCGCTGGTGCGAGAACCTGAGAGGTTCCTCCCGTATGGGCATTTCCTTTGAAACGAGTCGCCCTCGCAGAGTGCGCTGGAAAAGAGCAGCCCTCCCTTGGGCCTCGACTTATGTCTGACTAAGTCCTTCAAGTTCTCTGGAAGAGACTTCTCGAAGAGCTCCCTCCACCTAGTTAGTGTGTTCTTCAAAGCAGGTGAACAAAGTGGGGACCAAGGCAGCAGAGGCACAGGGCATGCAGATCTGATGTAGGGAAGAGCTTCTCGCAGGCTGGACACCTGCTGAAGCCCGCTGAGGTCGACATGCGCCGGGGAGGAGCGTGGCACCAGAGGACGGAGTACCTGCATGATGAAAGAAAAAGATGGAAGAAAGCATCTGGGGAAGAGTGTGTGCTATTACATGGTCGAAGCCAAACCCAGGAGCGCTTGTGAAATCGGCCCGTTCCTATCTGTTAGGAAAGATTTCGTAATTGTGGGTAATTTTCCTTCCATGTGGCAACCCCTAAACTTTTTGCTTCTGTTTTCACCATGATCTAGACTTTGCCAGAGAAGTGCAGCCTTCTGCCGCACTCCTCTGGGCTTTCGCTCCATTCTTATGGGGAAACTGACATGCCCTTAAGACAGTCAGTACAGGGAAACGCTGTTTTCCGTAGTTTCTTTATCATGTTGCGGCTTTCGTGCAACATGACACAAGAGGGCACTGTAAGCTAAGTTACGGCTCTCTTGGGTCTCTAGGGCCTGTAGAAGACTAGATACTCTTTTTGGACTGTAACTGATCGGTGCAAGTGAATCACGGACGGGAATGGTGGCAGCGATCGTTTGTGTTTTGAGATCCTTTTGGCGTTTTAAGCGCGTTTCTCGCGCTTAGCCCAAAATGGTGGCCTGGCTCCCAAAATGGCCAGACCACAAGGCTCCTTTGTCCTGTCCGCTGACCGTCTTGCCCCCTTCACTTCCCCAGGTCGAGCCGACCTGGGGCCTTCCTTATTTGGACATGTACCTTCCCGCGAAACACAGATGCTTTTGCGGGCTTCTACAGGCCTTGTGTGTGCCTCCAGGATGTGGGCTGGGATGTCTGGTCCCAATACACATCCTGGGTGCCAGAGAGTTTAGGGTGGTGTGAATGCCTGGGACCACCGTGGTCACCCACGTATGGTGTGAGTGTTGATGAGTGCATCTCCCATTGGGGCCCCTCCATTTTGGCGCAAAGGGAACCGTGGATAAGAGGGGGCTGGAAACCCCACTACCATGTCGATCTCCTGAGTTCTCACGAACAAAGGAATACAGGAGCCAAGTATCCTGCAACCACGAGGCTGAACCGAGGAATCGCTGGTGACCCGCTGAAGGACTGCTCCTCTGCACTGCTGTCGCCTTGTGAAACCCTTTTTACCTCTGATCGAACCAGAAGGCCTGTACTGGTACTTCGACCCTTGGAATAGCAGGGACAGCTATTCTCGGCATCTTCACCATCTCCTGCACGTAAGCCTTCGGAAGTGTCTCTGGGCCATCCAGCAGACTGACCAGCCTACCCAAAGGTCTTGCTCTGTAATCACCGCCAGGTTGTGTTGTATTTCGAGGCCTTGTCACTCTCACACGATTCGAACACTTGGCATTCCCAGGTCTGAAGTGAGTAGTGTACATTTGGCTGAGGTACACACGGCCGCTCCGTTGCCCTGCTGTGGTAACAAACTGTGCAGGTTCACTTCGTTTGGGACATCTTTAACACAACTCTGCTGCAGCAGAATCTACACGACGACGAGACGTCCCCTGCTCTCCTGAACCTGCCAGCACTGAAACGGACGTGGAGAAGTATGGGTCTGCTTGCATCGGGGACCGGTGAGTAGCATAGCTAGGAACTGGTCGCCCTCCTGCAGGCGCCCATAGCTTTTCCCCGCTGTGTCAAAACAGCACGCCTTTCCGTACTCGCGCTCTGCTTCTGCCCACAGTGGAGGCTGCGCTTGAGTCACGGAACTCTGTCCTTCATTTGTGCACCAAACTGAACTGCCTGATTCCCTCGAAGAGACTCCCCTTTTTGCCTGTTGGCACCAGCGTGTGCAGGTACTTTTGAGCACAAGGCTCCGCTCTTCGTAGGGCTTGGACTTCCTTTTAGTTAGGTGCCTCTGAAGGCGGACTGGGTCTTATCATTTTGCACTGCCTGTTTTCCTCCCCTTCTAGGTGGACTACACAGTTCGTGCATCTAACGCTCTAGACTCATTTGTATTTGTATATATATTGTATTGGTTTGGTATGTGTTGGTTTACTAGAGTTGTATTGTGATTTCTCGCTACAGTCATTATTGCAAAGGCCTTGTAATAAATGTGGATATATTTTTAATATAACACCTGTTTGGAGTAGTTTGTAAGTGTCCTTGCTTTGTGTGCTCATTGCGGGCTTTCAGTCACCCTCACCCCTCTTGAGACCTAGTCTTGACCGCCGCAATTGCTACCCTGATTGGTCTGGCTTGTCCAGAGGTTACCCTGTTCCAAGTAATTAGGTTGGCCTTCTGAACTTCTGCGCCGCCAGGACAGAGTTCAGAAATCCGTCTTAACACTATCGACGCGGAAAAGGGGACTGGGAGTGGCGCTTGTGGCCAGAGTCACAGGAGTCAGGGGAGCGCATGTTCCCAGGGCCGCATGTGCCCTGTGTGCCTCTAAATTTAAAGGGGGAAGATTTCTCACCCGAAGGAGGTTCCGTCTCCCTTTCCTAGAGAGGGACGCCCTAAGAGTATTTGAAACCCATGCAATGCCTCCATTTGAAATGAGAACCTGCCTCATACTTGGCACCTAGCCTATGGTAATGAGTAATCCCCAAACTGGATCAGAGAGGCGCAGACAGTAGCAATGTACGAAACAAAAACTGGCTGCAGAAGGCTAGTGGTGGGAGCACAGGGAATACAAGACCAGGGTATTTTCCATGCGCTCTTACGATTTACAATGCTTTGTGAGAACTTGGATGCCTTTTTGCATGCCTTCCTAGGTCATGATAATCTATATGCAGTTTCATGTTCGTCTGCCATGGAGGTCTCAGAATGTTCAATGCACTAACATGCTCAAATGTTCTGTTCCAACGCAATAAGCAAGCTACTCGCACAAGGCAATTAAAGTCACCTCCAACGAACAGCACACTACATCTCTGCAAATAAACTATGGGTAGAGCATGCTCCCCTTTGGGCACACATATTGCTATACGGTCGACATTACAAAACTAGCACACAACAGCAATGCTAGCTGGCATTGCTCTCTGTCCACTAATGTCACCCAGCTCCCTGCCCCCAATTTCAGATCAGCACCTGGAGCCCATACAAACCGCACCACAGTGGCATGACACCCAGTAACGTAAGAATATACATAACAATGTACACCAGAGAAACTATATTTGAACGACCTCTATTTAAGCAGCATGTCAATATTTTATGATTTAAAAAAAAAAATCCAATCCTTTTAAAAGATTGATCGGTCAGTATGAGAGAACTGAATTTCAAATGGCCAGAAAGTCTACAGAACGTTTGAGAAAAGGGAGGTCTGTAGAGACATTGCATATATTTATCAATGGTGCATGCAGCAATTCTACCCAATGTTGTCCTTTTGGCTCAACCCCAAATCTGCTCTACCAGGATCATGTAGAATAATGGATACACCGACAGTCTCCCTTCACTAAAGGCACTGCACTATAAAAAGGTATACGCCGGACTGGTTTTCTTAATTTTATTTGGTGTATGTAGAACCTTCATACACCTGGTGAGTTGCCCTTCATTTAGCTGCCCAATTTTAGGTCACTTGGTGGCCTTAGCCCCAAAATACAGTTTGTGCTGCCCCCAGCCCCTCATTTCAGCCCTGCAACCCTTGCACCGTCCCCGCTTCCTGGATCACCACCTCCCTCCTCCCATCTCGCCCACCGTGCCCTGATCGGCCCATAAACCGTGTTAGCCAGGCCATTACCAACCTTCCCAGGGCAACCCTCTGCCCGTGCAGCCCTACGACAAAGGGCCCAAGACAAAGGGTGGCTCCTACAGAGGCGGCTCCGGATCGTATCTGCAGTTATCCTCAGGAGAAGCAAGAAGCCAGTAGCCTGCGTCAACCAGCACCAACCAAAAGTAAGTCTGGCAAGGGTGGGGACTGAAGCAATTATTTCATGCCAGAAAGCCCTACCACTCCAACTTAAAAAAAATCTAAAAAACAATATTTTATTGTGTTACATTGTACAGTCACATTAAAATCAAACGATTACTCGTACCCTAATAGCATCACTGTACTGAACCTTGCAGCGAGACTGTTCCCCAACAAAAGTGGGTGCCTAATGTCGTCACTGTGTTGATTCTTACATCCAGACTGCTACAATTTGAATTTAGAAAGTGCGCCCAATATAAATGAGTGTGCCCAATAGAGTCAAAAATGTTAAGTTGGAAAGTGTGCCTAATAGCAACGCTGTGTTATAGTTTGAATTTAGAAAGTGTTCCCAACAGCAAGTGTGCCTAATAGCGTCACTGTGCTAAAGTTGAGTCTAGAAGTGAGCCCAATAGCATCACTGGTGTGGTTGAATTTAGAAAGTGCCTAATATCACTGTGCTAAAGTTGAATCTAGAAAGTGTGCCTTATAGCGTCACTGTGCTAAAGTTGAATCTAGAAAGTATGCCTAATAGAATCACTGTAGTATAGTTGAATTTAGAAACTGTGCCTAATTAGCGTCACTGTGCTAAAGTTGAATCTAGCAAGTGTGCCTAATAGCGTCACTGTTGTATAGTTGAATTTATAAAGTGTGACTAATAGCATCACTGTGGTATAGTAGAATCTAGAAAGTGTACCTAATATCGTCAATGTGCTAAAGTTGAATCTAGAAAGTGTGCCCTATAGCAACACTAGTATATTTGAATTTAGAAAGTGTGCCCAATATCTGTATCACGTTTACCCTATCCATCCTGTCACTTTATATATGTAAACCGCTATTGTACGCCCCTGTCCTGCTCTTGGTCGCAGGCACTTTACTAATAACCACCATATCACACTACTACGCTTACTCTCCTATACACCATCATTCAACTAGAACACAGCTATACTATGACACATTCGTCCTAGCTGTTCTCATACTAACATGACCCCACGAAAAACACAGCTAGCTGAGCACATACTGGCTAGCTTAAGCGTCTCCTCAGGCCTAACGCAGCCAGAACTCAGTCTCGGTGTCCACCCTCCAGACTGACCATATCCAACTGATTTCCTCAGCACCACGCCTACCGCTAAGCAGCAGCTATCATGCAAAATCCACACCAGCTGCACACATATCCAGTGTGCCAACGCACCATACGACACTCACTCTGACTTTAACTGCGGGTTCTGAGGGCGTTCAACCTACCAGCGCTTTGAGATCATACCAATGATACATAAGGCGCTATATAAATGCCAAGTAACATAACATAAAAGGTCTGTTGTAAGAAGCAGCAAGGAGTATGTTGGAATAAAAGTTGCCCAATGCTGTGACTTGCATCAATTCTGTAAATTCCCTTTGGTGAAACTCATGGATTCATTTTAAGAGCTTATATGTATGCACAAAGAAATGCACAGAAAAGCAGTCTGCAAAAGCTTCTCCCCTTATATACAGAATGGATCCTCACAGGACAAACATCCCTGCCTCCTATGCACCTTTGGTAAGGGGATGGCAGCACACAAACACTACAGAGTGTGCAAACACAACCACCATGGCAGACAGCACCAACACCCAGCCACCATGGAGGGCAGTAGACACTCAAGCAGCAGTGCTCACATCCACTCCGGTGAATGTCATCACACCCACATGTCGCAGCATAAAAGCCCACCCTGCTCCAAAACACCCACTGCACAGGTGCTGCAGATCAGGAGCTAGTTCATAAAGGTTTTAAGTCTACTTAAATCATTTAGTTAACATTTAAGTTTAAACACATCAAAATCCATTATAAAGTTTTTTTTTCAGCCAAATGGGCAATAAACACAACAATTCAATCATAATGAAACGTTTCAATAGAAGTGCGCAATGTTTCAGATTGTCATAATACAATTATGATTTTACAAAGAGGTTTCATAAGACTCAGGAGCCCAACTAACTCAGTCAATTCTAATACACATTTAAGCAGTGTGGCGATAGTATCATGCTATTAATGCAGTTCATTTGATTAAAAATCATCACAAACCATTAATGTTCTTCTGAAGACAAACTATACATTTACATCTCATAAGCCAATTTAAACTAATGCATATTTGGTTAACAAAGTCCTGGTGCCATTTATACTTCAAGATTAAAAAACAACTTCCTCCACATTACCACATTAATATTGGATTCCTTGTTCTTAGGGTGTATGGAGTTCGACATCTCTCAAAATGTAGTTCATTCCTATGCATATATGTATTATTTTGTCAATACCATGTTCAAATGGAAAGTGATTACTCTCAGCAGCCAATAAAAGCTGGGCTTATTAATTGGGGCATTAACAAGACATATCGTTATCTGAATAAGAATCTTAAAATGTACAAAATGTGCTTGGGCTTAGCTACAGCCAAAAAGGGATCAAGATACTAGTTTACATTTTAAGATTAGAAAAACCAGTTAATCGATCCCTCCAACCACCCTAGATTATCCAGGCTCTGAATATTTAGTTTGTCTCAGTTAAAAGCAACATTATCAGTTCTCTTACAGGCCAGTAAGACTTCAGAAGAGCAATATTAGAAGCAATAAAGCATGGCCTTAAAATCTCAAGGCATTGTACATAGCAGCATGAAGTAAATCTCAGTGTCTTGTGTCCTCACAAGGGGGCCAAGAATCTGTCGGGGTCAGTTTCCAATGTTTGGTATGTATACCCCTTTGTAAAATATCACATCTAAACTTTACGTGCATGCTATTCTGCTTCTGGTATAGTCCAGGCACAGCCCATACCCTATGGAATATTTACAATCTTAGTACAAGTGAGGGAGAGCTCAGGATCTTAAATTCTTCCAGAGTCCTATGATGAGTCTGGTTGATAATCTAAATGTATCCTTTGGAACAATGTTATTTGGATTCAACCAGAGTTATAGCTAAAGTGTTTTAATACAGGTCTTGCATGCATCCAGCAAGGTAAACTCTTCCCCGCCCTCTTGCTCTAGCACATCCTCTAAAACCTCTATTTGACCAAGGATGGTGTACTCAAATACTGACACAGCAAAGCAAGTCTCTAGGAATAAATTATAAATTACTCACCGTAGTGACTAACAAACTCTTAGTCCATAATCCCCTTTCCTCCATACTCCATAGGCGTCCCTTGAGAGGGACGGGAGACGGAACCTTTTTCACCAGAAAGATCTTCGCCTCTAAATTTAGAGGCGCGGCCCTGGGAGCATACGCTGCCCTGACCCTCAAGCGCCACACCTCAGTCCCCAAAGACACGTCGACAATAGAAATAGCATTGCCAAATGACACCAGATTATTAAGGGGGCGGATGGTGGGACGTTTGCCGGAAAGGGGACTGTGGACTAAGTACTTTTGTCACTACGATAGGTAACTAATTACTCTTACGTCCCGTCCCCTTTCCTCCATAAAGCATGGGCGATTGCAACTGAATGTAGCCCCAGGGTGGAGAGGAGACCCTCCTTAAGCAAACAGGTTCCAGAGAACCGCCTTTCCAGAAGCTGCATTTGATCTGGAGCCGGCATACAAACAGTAATGCTTGCAAAAAGCCGAGGAAGTGGCCCATGTGGCCACCCTGCTTATTACCTGCCAGGGGACATGGCGCTGAAAGGCGATGGCAGTTGCCTTCGCCCTGACCGCATGGGCATGCATGTTCACCGGAAGGGGTCTATGCTGGCCCTCGTATGTTTCCTTGATGGCCAAGACCATCCAGTGGGAGATGGAGGCTTTGAAGGCCTGATAGCCAGGCCTGGTGCCTCCATAAATTGATGAATAGGGTATCTGTTTTGCGGAAGCCCTTGGTCCGGTCCAGGCAGAATTTCAGGGCACGCCCGACATCCAGGCATTGCGGAACTTGAGGCTCGTCCTTCGGGTCCATAAAGAATGTAGGAAGAACGATCTCATAAGTGAAAGGCTGATGGCACCTTAGGTAAAAATGCCGGATAGGTCCGCAGTACCACCTGGTCCTTGTGAAAGGTGGTGTACAGCTCAGAGGGGACAAGGGCTTGGATCTCGCTGACCCTGCACGCCAATGTGAGGCCGACTAGCCGGGCTGTCTTGATGGTGACCAGCCTGATGTCCGCAGTGGCCATAGGCTTAAAGGGCTTGTGAAAGAGGGTGTCCAAGACCAGATTCAAATCCCACATGGGGTGTGGCTTCCTGATGGGGTGGGTAGAGTTTAGCGAGCCCAGCCAAATGTCTCTTGACGATCGGGTTGGAGGAGAAGACCCCTTCCTCCGAGTTCCTGTAGGCCCCAATGGCTGAGCGGTATGTGCGGCAGGTGTCCACCTGCATGCCAGTGTTGGCAAGGTGAGCTGAGAATGATAGCAAGTCGTCCAATGATCAAGCCAGCGGGTCAATCTCCTTGGAGTGAGCCCAGTGGCAGAACCTGGTCCATTTACTTATACTGGGCTCCGGTAGCCTTGCTGCTAGCCTGCTGTAGGATTTCCAGGTTGGCTTGAGATGGCCGAGCGTCACCTGCTCAGGAACCACGCTGTGAGGGCCAGCTTCTGGGGTGTGGGGTGGACAACCCTGCCCCCCTGCTGTGTCAGAAGATGTGCTGGGCCCATCGGGAGGTGGATTGGAGAGCCTGCCGAGAGGCTGAGCAGCTCCATGGCCTGGCTGGCCACCACAGAGCTATAAGAATGAGATTGAGCTGGCGAGACTCCTTGAACTTGCAAAGTACTGTGAATCAGTGTAGTGGGCGGGAAGGCGTATGCAGACATGCCGTTCCACTGGATCCACAAGACGTCGCCCAGGGAGCCTAGGCCCTGCCCCTGCCAGGAAGCGAACTGGGAGCACTTTTGTTGTGCCTGGTGGCAAAAAGATCCACATGGGGGAGACCCCAACAGTGGAAGATCTCCTGTGCAACAAGGAGATTAATCACCCACTCAGTTGTCCGCTCCCAAACTGCTGAGCCCGTCTGCTTCCAGGTTGGCTTCCCCGGAAGGTGCACTGCCGTGAGCTAGATGTCGTTCTCCAAGGTACATTCCTACATGCTGATCGCCAGTCTGCACAGGGAAGGGGATCTGGTTCCCCTTGCTTGTTGATGTAGTACATACTAGTTGAGTTATCTGTCTGGATGAGGATAACTCTTCCCTTGAGACGTGGGAGGAAGGCTCTGAGCGCCAACCAGATGGCGTTCAGTTCCAGCCAATTGATGAGGTATTCTTGTTCTTGCCGGGTCCACGTGCCGTGGGTCGAGAGGTCCTCCAGGGTGGCTCTCCAGCACTCTAGGACTCTGGTAATCGTCACCTGAGGGACAGGGGGCCAGAAGGGCATGGACCACCATGTGAGGTCCGGATGAAGAGAGATATGGGGGATCTTGATAATTTAGGCCTGTGAGCCCCTCTCCTGGTGCCACGATGCTGCGAAGTGAGTCTTGTGTGGGGGACAGCCAACAGTACCGCTGCAAAAAAAAGGCCCAGCAGATGCTGGTACCACCAAGCCGAAGTAGCGCCCCGGCTGAGGAAGTGGGGCTTGGCGCCTCCCAATTGCCGCAATCTTGTCCTCCAAGGAGAAGACCCTCTCGGAGCGCGTGTCCCAGATGAGGCCCAGGAAGATAGACTGTGGGTTGCAGTTGTGACTTGAGATTGAGCAAAAAAGCTCAGCTCGTGTAGCGTGTTCATCAGTGCATGGGAGGAGTGGTGAACTGCTTCTTGAGATATAGCCCTGACGACCCAGTCTAGGTAGGGTGTATATATGGAGGCACTGAGCCTGGAGGAGGGCTGCCACCGCATTCCTGAGTCTGGTAAAGACCCTGGGGGCCGAGTTGAGGTCAAAAGGGAGGCCCTTGTGCTTGGGGGTATAGGCAGGAATAGGTAGACAGTACGCCGAGGATACTGCCGACAGGACCCAGGGGTCCGTGAAGTGTTCCGGCTGCCTAGACCTGCGCTCCGGGAAGCAGCGGAAGCCTCCGGATGAGCGACCCTTATCCGAGCATTGCTGAGACTGGGAACACGCTTTGGGCATGGCTTTTGTCAGAATGGATTAAGACTAATCCGTCTGCGAGCTATTCTTCTTGTCCAGCTCTTCGTCCGTGCTTGAGTGGAAGAGGTCGCTGCCCTCGAACGGCAGATCTAGAATATGTTCCTGGACCTCCGAGTTGACCTCGGCTAGCCAGAGGCAGGCCATCCTTCTCATGTTCGTGGCAATACAGAGGGCACGTCCAGAGGTATCCATGTGTGCTAGTGTGGACTCCATGATATCCTGCACCACGAGCTTGGCCTCGGCTAGACCTGCCTTGAAGCGTCATTGGCTGTGGGAGGGGAGTTCCGGAAGGAAGTCAGCCATTTCCCGCCATACTCTCCGGTTAACAGCCACCAGCATGGCGTCTGCGTTGGCCTGACGCAGGTGCAAGGAAGCGTTGGAATACAGCTTCTTACCGTATGCCTCCAAGGTTCTCCTCCTTGCCTAACAGCGCCATCGAAGATTACAGGTTTGGAGTACAGCGATGCTGCAGCGATCACCGAGGAGTGGCTGAGGATGGGAGGAGAGCAAGAGTATATCCCCTCCATCTGCCTGTACTTTGAGTCCAGGTGGTGGTTTACTGGCTGGACAGTGTGTGGTTTGAGCCAACCCTTCTTGGAGAGGGAGACTACATCGGTTTGCAGGGGAATTCCAGTTCTGGCAGAAGGGCGTCTCGTGAGGACTTCAGCGAGGACGCCCTCTGCCGGCTGTTCGACCTGGGGCTGTGGGAGGCGCAGGTATTCCACTAGGCTTGCAATAAGTTCGTGGAAGCCCCTGGCCGATGGCGTGTCAGGATCCTCATCATCAGTATCCAGAGTGTCTGGGGGATCCTGTGGAGGAGTATCCGGAGACGGAGGCTCGAACACACGGACCACCGCTGGAGGCTGAGGAAGAGGCGTAGGCTGGTATGGAACCGCCTGTGGAGTTGGCCGAGGAACCGGAGGAGGCGGTGGCTGCACCGGGGCCAGAGGCGTCGGCGGAGGAGTTTGGTGCCGCTAGCATAGCGGGAAAGGCTTCCCTGACTGCGTCCTTGACGATAGCCCCCCATATCAGGAGACCTCATGAGGCCGAGGAACCTCTCAAAGATCCAGTCCTCACTGGCCGAAGGAGGACACTGAAGGGGTTACTAGAGGCAACTGAGGCCGCTGCCGACCCTGAACATATGGACGCAAGGGGAAGCAGCCCTGCGCATAAGAGGGGTAGGCCGTAGGCCACGTACTTTGTCAATTCCAGTCCCACCTCGATACGCCGAAGTCTTGCAGAGGCGAACAGGTATCCTTTTCTGGCCTGTCTGCTATCTTATTGAGCTGCCTACCACGTGGCTGCGACATGTTGCTCGGCTCGTCGCTGTGATCCTCTGCCAAGTCTCTTATGTGTGAGGCGCGCGACCCGTCCCGCTCCTCAAACACGTGCCCGGTAGGTGTATTGACCCCGACCCGGGGGTCGGCAGAGCTGTGTTCATGCGCCCCCTTGGACGTACTTCAGATAACAGGGCGTAGCCCCTCTGCCATGATGCCGGTACAAGGGCGTAGCCCCTCAGGCGCAAGCCTGGTAAAAGAGCCTAGCGGCCCCTCAACCCTGCACCGGTTGGATCAGAGGATCCCTCAGCCCGAAGGCTGGTAGCTGTGACAGACTTGGTGCGCAAGTTGATGAAAGAATCCCGATCGGCATCTCCCGCGTAGGAGAGTCCCTGGGAAGGAATCTCCCTTGTGAGGTACAGATGAAAATATAGGCCCTACCTCGGTCCTGGAACGTCTCACTAAACTCTTGAGGTCCTCAGAAGGAGACCGCTGGAAGAGCTCCCTCCACCTGGCTAGTCTGTTCTTCAGCGCTTTCGTGGACACCGAGCCGCACGCCGAACAGGATTGCCAACCATGGTCTGGGCCAAGGTGGCAGAGGGCCAGGGGGTTGAAAAGGGCCCTTTGCAAGATGGACAACTGCTGAACCCCGTCGAAGTCGACATGCGCCGAGGAGGAGCTGTGGCATCTGAGGACCAAGTACCTATTGAACAAAAAGACAAAAGAATAAAAAGTGGAAGATTGTGCGTGGAATTACATGGCCAAAGCCAAACCCAGGAGCACTGGTGAATTTGGCCTGTTCCAGTCAGCGCAGAAAAGGGGACTGAGCTGTGGCGCCGGAGAGCCGAGTCAGGGCAGCGCATGCTCCCATGGCTGAGCCTCTAAATTTAGGGCGCGGCCACCACCTGGGCTCCTGAGCCACCGCCCAGGAAGTCGCCTGGCAAATGTCCACGAGCAGTATACCAGACCATAGCGCCGCCGATGACGCTGTGGACCGTGTAGAATGGGCTTTCGGAGTGCCCTGCAAAGGCTTGCCAGCCTTGGCGTGACAATGAAATTTTAGACGAGACCCAACGGGAAAGTCCTTGCTTGGAAATAAACCGCCCCTTGTTGGAGGGACCAAATGCCACAAACATCTGCTTCGACCTCCGGATGTCTGGAGTACGGTTCAGATAAAATTTCAGCACCCTCTTAAAGTTCAGAGAATGCAGGCAGGGCTTTTTCTGCTGGTGTGGACGCATTAGCCAGGAGAACCTTGTCCCTCATGAATCTCAGATAAGGCGGGTCAATGACCAGTGCCTGCAATTCAGAAGCCGTCGACATGGGTTGAAACAGAGGCTTCATCAGAACAGAGCGCCACATTGAGGCTCCACACCGGTGCCAACCTCTTCTCTCAGGGGAGGGGGGAGCAGCGAATATAACCAAGCGATCACTATACAGTGAAGCAGCATGGCGCCTTCTTGTGAACCTAGAAATCGCCGCCAAATGGAACTTGATGATAACTCCAGGTCCCACTGCCTAGGATGTAACAAGTACGGGAGAACCTGGGCCGGCTGCATCGCTGGATGACCCTCACCAGGCACAGAATCTCACCCACTTATGACCATACGATACACATTGGTAGAAGGGGCCCTTGCCGCCTCCAAGATCCAGCGACACTCCTGGGAGATACCTAGATGACCGAACTCTGAGTGGTCAGAACCCACGCAGCCAGGCTGAGAGATGCTGGATCGTGATGCCACACTGCTGTCGTCCGGAGACGGGAGATTTTGGTCCGCACCTAGACTAAACGGCTCTTCCACCTCTAGGTGAAGGAGATCTGAAAACCACATCTGCCTGGGCCAGAACGGGGCTTAAAAAAAAAAAAAAAAAAAAAAAAAAAAAAAAATCACCCTGAACTGGTACTTTCGCACCCAGTGGATCGTCCTCCGAACCAGTGGAAACGGGGGAAACTCATACATGAAGAGGCCCGTCCGCGGGAAGGAGAACGCACTCCCCCATTGACTCCGGATGAGCCCCTCTGCTGGCAAACTCCTGACACTGTTTTCCATTGTGGAAAACAATTCTATCGGGGGAGGACCCCCCCCCCCCATTTCAGAAGATTGCCACCTGCTGTGTGTGCAGCTGACTGGCGTCTCTGCTGAGCGCGTCTGCCTGAACATTCAGAACTCCCGGCAGGTGGAAAGCTACAATATAGATCCCTTGAGCCAGAGACCAATGCCACAGCTCCTAAGCCTCATTTGACAGGACCCAGGAATGTGTGCCCCCCTGCTTCCTCAAATAGCACATTGTGGTGGTATTGTCAGTCAACGCCCTCACCACTGCTCCTCGAATGTGACAGAGAAACGACTTCAGGGCCCAGTGCACCACTCAAATAGAGCACATTCAATATGCAACTATGTCTCTTCCCGAGACCATAGGCCCCGTGTGATGTCGAGATGCGCCCCTCCACCCCATCTGGGAAGCGCATGCCCCGTATGAGGCTGTGCAAGTCCACCACCGAAGGTCTTCCACCAACCCCACGTCAATGACCATTTTGTCCGACCATAATCCTTGACTCTGCGACCACCTGTCAGCTGGGAATGCCTGCACTGGTCTCATGAACAGGCAGCCGTTTGGAAGGAGCGGAATACACAACACCATGGCTCCCAACAGGGACATGTAACTTCGGACCGAGCCCACCGTACCACGGCCCCACTCACCAGCTTTGGACAGCAACTTCACCACTCTTTCGCTGGAAGGTTTTATCAGATTGTCCTGGAAAAGAAACTGCACCCCGAGAAACACCAATTCCCTGGACAGCGTCAAATAGATTGTTTCGAAGTTGACGGAAAATCCCAGCCATTGAGACAGGCCCATTGTCAACATGAGTCTCCCTTGTCCGTTCCGGCGACATACCCTTTACCAACTAATCGTCCAGGTAGGGGTACACATGATGGCCTTCCCTGCAGAGGAAGGCAGCCACCCTAGCCAGACCCTTTGTAAAATGTTGCACCGAGCGGATGACATCCTGAAGTGGGAGCATCTTGAACTTCAGGCGTTGAAGATTCTTGTTTAGTGACCGAATATCTAGATTAGGCTTCCACTTGCCATTGCGCTTTTTCCCGACGTAATACTGGAAGTACACCCCCTGAGCCTGTTCCGCGACTGGAACTGGTTCCATTGCCCTTTTCGCTAGCATGAGTACCACCTCCTGCCACAAGACTGGAAGATGCGATTGCACCACATACAAGGGCAGAATAGGGACCAGGGGACGCCAAAAATGAGTGGCAGAGATGTACTGTATCCAGCACCCATCGATCTGAAGCTATAAATTGCCTCTCGATGTGGTTCCCCACCCTGCCCACCAGCAGATTGCCCATATGGCATTCATTGTTGAGACTTGACTGTCTCCCTTTAGCAGCCGAGGCTTGTGAACCTTTGAGCGGAGCTTGAAAGTCTGCTCTTCTGAGCCGAATGTACCGAGCACCTGTAGCCTTGAGAAGAGTAGCTGGAGCAACCGTAACTTCGATCTCTGAAGGAGGCAAACCGGGCATTACAAGAGGCTCCACGAAAAGCCAGCAGTCTCAGTATCCACTTTCATCCCCTTCAGGGCCTCATCCATCTTCTCCCCGAACAAGTGCTCAACCTCACAGGGCAGATCGATGACCTTATACTGGACCTCTGGGCGAAAATCCGTACACTTCAGCCAGGCCTGCCGTCGGAGCACCACACCATTATTGATTTGCTTAAACCCAGACTCCCGCCAGGTCCAATGCAATATTGATGCTGTGGTTGGAGGCATCCTCTCCCTCTCGAACCAATAGCATTGCCTCCTTGCAGTGTTGCTGCGGGAGATGATCAAGAAACGGGGCTACCCTGTGTCACATCTCGCTATCATACCTGGCCATAATAGCCAAGGAATTTGCAGCTTTTACTGTGGTGGCCCCCCCACCATCAGGACCTTCTTCCCAAATGCATCCTGTTTTCTGGCTTCACTGTCCGGGGGCGTAACACATTTGTTACGGGCTTCTAGCCTTACAGCTAGCCGCCACTGAAACCACTGACTCTGGTGCGGGCTGCGACATGAGACATCTGGGGGTGGACTCAGGAGCCTTGAATTTCTTCTCCAGACGTCCCTTTACTGCAGACTCAGTAAACGGGTGGCACATCGGGTGCAAGCCCTCCTGCCGCACGTGGTCGAGAATCAGAACCGAAAAGACTGCCTTCTGTCTCTTTCCCATATTGTCGAAGAGAAAGCAGTCCTTGCGTTCTTCGGAGCCAGACCAAACTCCTGACAAGCCTTCGCCATCATGGCATGGAACGCCCCGATATCATCCGAGAGGAGATGGTTGCGCCGGGCTACTGGGCTGTTCCACCTCAGGATCTGTATCCCAGGCATCATCCCTCATTGGCGACGAAGACAGTCGACAGGGTATCATGCAGAGCACTCTCCGGATCCAAATCAGGCAACTCCCCTTCAGGATGACTTCATGGACAGTCCAACCCCACCGGCAATGGCAACTGCACCGAAGGAGACTTCCTAAGGGCCTCACCAGGTACACTTTCAACCACCGGAACCGACTGACTGGAAGCCTTGCATCCAGTTGCCCCTATAACGACTGGAGCGTATAACGATAGCAGGGACTGGGGATTCACCAACAGGTATAGGGGCGGCCCAGCCACCACCCCACTCGACATAGACGTGCGTGCACCCTGCAGACCCAGAGCGACGGATCGAAAATTGTCTCATTCCTCCTCCATTCCCGAGGAAACAATACGCAGCCGATCCCTGTTGCAGAATGTCCACAGGAAGCATGGCCCCCAAAGCCGGCAGACTGCCACAGTCCACCCATCGGCAACATGCCTTCTGAATACATCTGCATCGATGACAACAGTGGACCACTGTCAGTCACAGTCATGAACAGAGCCGACACCACTCAACGGAAAAGCAGATGGTACTACCACACTCTACAAGGGAATATCCGTCAAAGCCACTCGTCGTATGAACCGCAGCCTCCACAGACTAAACCTTAACCAGTGACTGACTTTTTGGAATAAGAACTGGAACGGTGCTTCAAAGACTCCCGGCTGGAACAGGCCCTATGATCTTTAGACGAGTGCTTCAAGGACGACTCCTTCGGCTTTGCCTGTCCTTTGTCCGACACCTTTGACTTCTCTGGCCTACCAACAGACCCCTTGACTTGGACAGCAAGGAGCTACTCGCCCCTTTCGAATGATGCGACCTGGACGTAGATGACTTGCTACCTCTCCCCACCACGGACGTAGGCAACTCCGTCTGTTGCTTCTAAACAGGGGGTTCCGCCAACACCCCTCAGTGCTCAGAGGCCTTCTCCACCCTCACCGAAGACTGGCTCCACCGGGCCACACCCACTTGCAAAGCCAGGTAAGTGCACTCGTTTAGCCAACAGATGAGCCAGTGTTTACAGTCTTTCAAAGTCTACTGCGAAAATCCCTGGCATATCTCGCAGGCATCTGCCGAATATTGGGGGTACAGACAGTAGAGACAGTCCGCATGGCCATCCCCTTCGAAGACCTTTAGGCTGCAGGTAGCACAAGGCCTTAACAGCGTTTTTTTTCTTCTTCTTCGGGCCACAGATGACATGCTAGCTTGGTCCATAAAGTACGTGCAGGATACGAAGAGAAACCAGGTGAGTCCAACAGATTGTAGAAGGTTGAAATCTGAAGGGAAGCTGTGGGTGCGGGGCTATTTAAATCGGACGTCCTATTGGTGTAGCCTAAAGCACCCAAAAAGAATGTCGATAGGACAGTAAAGTGTCGAAGTTTTCCATAGGAAAACAGCAAGTTAAAGTTACCAAGGAGACAACGTCATTTTCCAAACGGGAAATATTCACAGCATGTGAATCCATGAAAGATCCAATGCTGGAGACGTGGCAAAGCTTAAGTCAAAAATAGGGGAAAGAAACAATACAGAGTGATAATCCCCTCGTGCCAAATCGTGAGTATTATGATGAAGAGCTGTACCCTCCATTTCAGAAATCGAAGACGATGGAGGCTATCAATCAGCAATCTGAACAGGTGCATACAGAAAGGAGAATACAAAATCATTTAAGTCAAAATGATAAAAACAAAAATTGCATACATTATAGATCTTGAAAATCAAAAGGCTCTTGCGCATTCCCTTGCACGTTCTTAATGTCACTGGGCCTTGTAAGATTGCCGTTCTCTCCTGTTCCCCTCCCTTGTCTGGTCGCGCTCTGAAACACTTGGGTACGAGCGCGATAGAACTAAAATATCAATATCAATTTCTTCAGAACTTTTCTCCTCCTCGACTCATAAGTCTGCAGGCAATGAAATGCACAAACGTCAGAGTCAAACCAGCTTCTAAAATAACAGTCACCACAAGAGTGTGTTGGAGACAGTGACACTAATTTGGACAGCTCTGTGCAAACTATCTCAAGACGAAGGAGAAAGGCGGCAATTTAAATCTAATCAATGACTTTAATATCGCAGAGACTGAAAAGATCAAAGTGGGCACGAAATTGATGAAACAAAGCCAAGTTAATCGGTAGCCAATTCCCCACATGTACAATTTGAAACTCCATTAATAATTAAACCA
The DNA here is from genome assembly GCF_040938575.1 of Ambystoma mexicanum. Classification (NCBI taxonomy): domain Eukaryota; kingdom Metazoa; phylum Chordata; class Amphibia; order Caudata; family Ambystomatidae; genus Ambystoma; species Ambystoma mexicanum. Next base: position 993,375,885 of record NC_090921.1, read on the forward strand.
AGTGATGTTAGGAATAAGGAAAACAAAGGAAACAGTCCATTTTTAACATTGGCTGAAAAACGAAGAAAGACTAAACTAGACATTGGCCTCAATGTCTCACACTATAGGACACAAAATGTCAAAAGACAGACATTAAAACCCAAACAAGGACATTGACTGGAACCCAAAAGGACCAGGAACTTGCAGAGTCAGGGAAGGACCTGCAAACATAGTTACAATAAAACCTGCACATGAAACTTCATAGAAAGAAAAAAAAAGTGTCCTTGGAATGGGTGCTTTCTGAAAGGAATGAAGTAAATTTAAACAGGCATAATGTCATGAAGCCGATACATGGTGTTCCTTCTCTTAGAACAATTGTATCGGAGGACCGCACGATCGTGGAATACATCGACGAGACGTGAACAGATGTCATTCTGCACACAAAATCACAACTGATTAAAGAATCCCTGCTACAGGGAAGTAAATAAATGTTACAATATGGTTTTGAATTGGCAGACATCCAACAAATCTCGCAAAGAGCAAAAAACAAAAAGAAACAAAGCTAACACAAGCTTGCCATCAATAGAAGACCCGGAGGAAGCAAGGCTAACGTCCATAAGAACGTTAACGCCCTTATTGAAAAGCATTTAGTATCTAGAACTGCATTGTACTGTATACCATCTAGCTCAGGCGATTCACCATCTAACTGACGGCACTTGCCAGTAATTTGCTGAAAAAACAGCCCATTTATCTTGTTCTGTAAGGCATTAGACTTATGGCTAGCACTGTATGCAAACGAGCTTAGGCTATTACGCTTCAACCCTTGCATCCAGTAACCTTGTACCTCAACATAAGCATTTGTATTTGCCCCCCCCCCCAAACACCCCGCTATCACACGGGCCATAACCACTATAGGCTACGCCCCGCAATCCAGTCCTCTTTCGGCTCCTTCACCACCTTCCAACTAAAATAAGTATAAGCAGACCATGGCAAATGCTTACCAGAGGCCCCAAATCTTCCTGGCTAGCAATAACCATCCTGCTTTATATAATCACATCCACATCTTCCCCAACACCCATACTCTCCCGCTCGAGAACCAGATAAAGCCAACCGATCCCCAACACCAATTACACCCTACCAACAGGATATTGGATCCGGTGTTACTACCCTCTGGTCCAATGGCGTTTTTCACCACCTAGGCACAGGTGTAGCATGCATACACTGCCCAAGAAACCACGCCCCACCCCATTTCTACCCAAAACAGCCTTCCCCTCCTGTCCACCCATTATCTATAGCACTCATACCCTCAACCCCGAACTAGACACTGCATCATTCATGTCTCTCCCTAAGGACACACACTTACTCCCGGCACCAGACCCTTACAAGGCCAGGCAAGGAAAGCAAGACTCCCCTCCCGTACCGGATAACATATAGCATCATCCCCAGAAGACTCACTGCAACCACACTCACTAGACCCATGCAAGGCTATACCAGAAGAGTAAAACTATCTTCCTGCATGCACCAATATCAAACCGAGAAGAAAATACCATGCCTCCCCCCCACCTTACCACAACTCTCATACCAGCCACCTAGCACCCTCAATACCCCCCGCACCTGCACTACACAAGCACATTCAAGCATTCAAGCATTCATCGCATCACAAATGTCACCACTCCTCCAAGAACTAATCAGACCACCCTAGCTGCCCCCCTGGCTTCTTACACCGAAATCCCATCACGTTTACCACCCAAAGAGCCTCTGAAAGGTGCTCTGCTGAATGTCAGATCCCTAGGCGCTCATGCCACTGATGTACATGACCTCATCCTAGAACATCTAAGATTTCCTAGTAGACCGAAACATGGCCACTCAGCGTCAGGCCCCATAATCATGCTTGCCACCCCACGCGATTATACCATCTTCAGAACTGACTGATTTGACACCACCGGAGGTGGTGTCGCCATAATCGCCAAAGCATCCCTGCAAATCAAAATGCAAAACAGTCATTAACAGGATATGAACTCCTCTCCATCAAAATAGCCATGGACACCAAACCATCTACCAACTTTCTGATAGTGTACAGGGCCCCCAGCTCCACAAACAACCCAGACTCAGACCTACCACTGCTCATCAGCCCCATACTCAAACCCAAAACGAAGTTCATACTCTTGGGCGATATCAATTTGGGCTTCAATGACGTAACCGATCGGAAAGCCACGGCCCTACAAAACGCTTTTGTAGAAATGCAATTCACACAAATAGTTAATGCCCCTACACACTCAAAAGGGAAAATCCTAGACTGGATATAGTAAACATATAGTAAACATATCTTGGACTGACCACCAGCTAATATTTAATATAGCCACACCCACAAGCCAGATACTGATCATCCCGCCTATCCCCACCCTGAGAAATACACGCAAACTCACCCCCGAAAACCTGATGCCCATACTCAACTAATCCCTAAATGTTAACACTCCCATTATTGCCGACCCAGACACCATTTCAGTACACTACCATAGCTGTCTGAAATCCATAATAGACGAAGTCGCGAACACAGAAGCAAGCCACCCAAGCCCAAATGCAGCCACTGGTTTAAGGATGAACTCATCCAACTACGAAGAAAAAAAAAAAGCCCTAGAACACCTATTAAGAAAAATCCCTACTAGCGAGACCATTAAAACTCACTGCCATCTCTAAAACGTATATACTGTTAGTGATGGCCTACAAAGTAAATTGCTTCAACCAACGCATCTCTAATGCCTCGGAAAGAAAAAAGAGCTATTCACAATCAGAGAACTTTATACACCCATCCATCCCCACCATTGCAAGCAAAGCATGGTGGACCACTATTCAGGATGCATTAGCATCCTAACTAAACATGCTTCAAAACAAAATCGCCTTACAAAGAAAACACATGCAGTTGATCTCTCCACTACCCAATCAGAAGTTACAAATATACCCCAATTCCATTTCTCACCAGTGACCAACTGATAGGTTCTCAAAACAATAGCCTCCCTCAAAACATCTAATTGCAAAGGCGATCGCTTCCCCGCCAAACTAGTCAAGGACCGTGGCCCCGCACCAGCACCCACCATCACAAATTTCAATAACGTCTCGTTCAGCACTAACCACATCCCCACCAACATTAAAGAAGCCTGGGTTACACTCCAAGAAATCCACCCTAGACACCACCATTCCCACCCATTACCGACCCATCACCACCTTTCGCTTTCTTCTTAAAGTCAGACAAAATTGCTTACACCCAACTCCAATCCCACCTAGAAAATAATCACCTACTAGGACATAGACAATCAGGTTTCTGATCTAGGCATAGTACGGAGACAGCACTGTTGAGACTTAAAAAAAACAAATGTATGCCATTAGAGACAAAGGCAAACTATGCATCCATCTACTACTTGATCTGTCGGCGGCATTCGATTTAGTGGACCATAACAAACTTCGCCAAACCCTAACCAATAACTTCCACTTTTCCAAAGATGCAACCTCCTGGATCAAATCATTGTCAGACCGTACTTTCAGAGTAGACATCAGCAACGAAGCAGCTGACCGCCCTTGCCCCTGACCCTCACTGGCAAGTCAGCCTTCCAGTTAGGGCCAGGTCAAAGGCCTTAAAACCTCATCCAAGAATCTCTTTGAGTCAGTCACCTCATAACCATCATGAAGACCAACATTAGAATGGGACTATATAACTTGGGGGGGCGGGGGGGGGGGGTCAGCCAACATGGAGGCACACACATAGCTCAGTTACAAGGAACTTAGCTATGCGGTCAAGTCTTTCGGGTGTGGCAGGCTTGTGACCATTTTACCTGGACTACTTTACCTGAGACTATTTAAACCGCACCCAAACAGCAGAACATGCTTCGCGTTATTCTGCTGTGGGCAGCGTAGCGCTCACCGTGTCCAGTTCTTTGATGCCAGTTTACCTGAACCCATGGCCTGCAGAGAGAAAGAACACTAAGAAACTTACCAGGAACAGTATCCGGTCTTCAATCCATCGCTTACTTCAGTTCCACTCACCTACAGGTACAAACTCCATCATCCGGCACCGCATGCATCCTGGAATACCATAACCTGGAAAGAGGAGAAGGAAAGACAGCATTAGTAAGCGTTTACTCACGTTTCTTCCCGAATGAAGAAAGCCACACAATTCTTACCTGGGTAGTCATCTCCTGGTCAGTATCATTGCTGGAACATTACGGCGCTCAGCAAGGAACATCGCAACCTGCAAGGAGAGAAAAGACACAGGTTAGCAATATAAAAGGCGAAACAGCATCGCGCATTACTCACCGGACAGCATTGCGCACACCGCGCTTTCGCCTACCGGCCCATGCTCATCTTCGAACTGCATGACAACTCCAAAATACCTTTCCATACCTAAAAGGAAAGAAGCAAGACATTATTCGAACTAAGAGGAACATAAGAACTGCATATAAAGACTGTAAAGCAGCAAACTTAGGAGGGCTCGCACCAGTGAAGTAACTTGGTCGCTGCACCCCCCACCCCCCCACATCTACGCGCTCCTGCCACGAGGAGCAGGACGGAGAATCCACCTTTTACAATATTAAGGTGATGAGTGGGCCCAAGGGGGAGGAAGGAGTTGAGGCCAAGGGAGGTGGGAAAACAGACAATCTGGTATTGAATCCAGCTCTCCTATATTGCAGACCCATCTTTAACCAGAGGCCTTACCAAGGGACCGGGAGAGGGTTTGAGAGTACAAATCGTCCAACCAGGGCTGGGTGGTGTCCCCGTGGACACCAGGTGAGCGTACCACACATCCAAGTACCCGTGGGCGTTCCGCAAGGCTCATGCCTATCCCCTACGCTCTATAACGCCTACACCAAGTTACTTTTAGCAGCCCTTTATGCTATGGGAGTAATCTACACCAATTCCACGGATGATACTCAGTTACTCATCCCCATCACAGGCAACATTGAACAAGATACACGCAGTATCAATAAAATATACTCCCTTATCCAGAACTGGAAGGCAATCAACAGTTTATGCCTCAATAGCGAAAAAAGATTCTCATAGTTGGTGCCCCTGCCTGCCCTGCCATAACTATTGATAGCGCACCCCCCCCCCCCCCCATCACCATTTCTCATCAAGTCAAAACACTAGAGGTCTACAGTCTAACCATGAGCAAACACGTCAATGCCTTCGCATCTTCCACCTCATTGCATTAAGCCGGCCTTTCCTCACACCTCAAAACTGCATCACTCTTGCAAGGGCCAATATACTGGCAAAGATTGATTATTGCAACATTCTCCTACTAGTCACCTCAAAGAAAAATCTCAACAAAATGCAACTTCTACAGAATAAGGCCTTGAGAGCAGCGCTAGGTATCAAGAGGGACCACATATCTCAGTACAGAAGAAAGCCCCATTGGCTCGCCATTCAGGCAAGATACTACACGAAACACTCACAAATGCATGACCCAACAGGCACGTTCTTACCTCTACCAGTGCATCACACGCAAACCTACCACCAGAACACTCTGATCCAAGGATAACACTTGTGCTTATCCGCCGGTTCAATAACACTAGATCAGGCAACTCCAGCTTCCCAGTAGCAGCTCCCAGAATTAGGAACTCCCTATCCTCCAATATATGCAACAAGCCCTCCTTCCCACAGTTTAAAAAACGAAAGACTTGGCTGTTCAACAAATACTAATTTAACAAGAGCCACCTCTATAACCCCAGTCTGCCCTGTTTGGATTAATACAACCTTTACTGTACCGCAACTTGATATGTATACAAGTATCCTTTGTTACTTATCTGCATGTACATTTTTCTGCTTGTAAACCTAAGTATGTTGTAAATATTCCTGCAATTTGTAAGGCGATAAATATCATTTAAACCTATCCCGTGATACCCCAGGGTTTGGTCTTATAACCAAATGTAATAAATAAAAAATTAATAAGAGTAACAATAAATAACATTGTTAGGTCAAACCTGGTGGACACGCCAAAATTCGGAAGAAAAATCTCTCAAATTAACAAACGATGGGAGATGGCTAGCTTCGGTTCTAGACAAACCAAGGATGGCCTCGCAAAAGTGCCCTCGAAATAGTCTAGGAGGCATATGGATTTGCAGAGGCTTTCAGCATTTGTTTAATACAAGTAATTCACAATTGAGCGAAGCCCAAATTGTTTGCCTGCAAGAAAAATGGCTAAAACTGCTGCCGGTTTGTGATGGATTTTAAGTGATGATAAAGCCAGCAGCGAAGGGATCTAGGGGGTTGACCATACTCGGCCTGCTGATCTTGATCAAACAAAATAGTAATCTGTCCGTGTGGGAACATGACGCTCCAAATCCATAAATAATGTGGGCAATTTTACAAACCTCTAAAGAAAAGTTCAATACATTACCAGTGCTTGTGATTATTAATGTTTATTTGAATCATGTGAAATCAAAGGCGAAAGATGCAAGACACAATCTCATTAATTGACAATGAACAAGTCCAATATAAGAACCCAATGGTATTCATTTGTGGAGATCTGAACATTAAGTGCTTAGACTCCAATGGGCAGTCGTTGAGGAAGTCTGCAGTGGCGGAAAATGGAACTATAGTATCCTGGATGAATGAAATGAAATCAAGAAACATGTATATGCTAAATGGGCATATAGAAGAAGATATTCCTGGTAAATCTACATGGTCCAATGGACCACACGATTCCATTATTGACTATATATGGACTTCATGGAATCAGCTCGACAAAATAGGAAGACTGGACGCATTACCACAAGCACACAGCGACCATAAGATTTTAAACTGTGCGTATGGTGCAAAATCTGATCACCAAGACGTCACAATAAATCAAGGCTTAAGACACACAGATCCTGCATATGATTTTCTTCTTGAAGCCTACAAGACTGAGAACTGGACTGAAACAACCACTACTGATTCCAATGTAAACATTCAGTAGTGTGGCTGTAGAACGGAAACACCTAAGGAAAGAGCAATTAAGAAGTCTTGTTAAAAAACAACGAAGATGAAATAAAGCATTTGGTTAAAGCCAGAAAACAACGCCATCGAAACTGGGCTATAGGCTTCAGAATGACCCGTGTACAAGAACAGGGGGAAGCAATGCTAAAAGCCATGGCAAGTTCAAACTCACGCGAGATGTGGGCAATCAAATGGAACATTAAAATCAGCGAAGCCGGTTAAACTTGAGTTACTGAAGATAATTGGATGGCCCATTTTGTCAATGTCTTTGGAAGCAAGGAACAAGTTACTTACCTGTAACTGTTCTCCAGCATGGGTCTGGCATGGATTCACATGCTCATGAATATTCCCCGTCAGGCCGGGAATCCTCGGTATAGAAAAACAAAATCAGTATCAGTTTCGTTTCTGATCTGTCTTTCTTAGTAGTAACCAATCACTGGTCTCTGGGTCATACTGCCCCCAGCCAATGACTGCCCTCTCCCTAAGCCCCGCCTCCGGCAGCCATCCTCAGATTTGGTAGCACGTAAAGTGGCAGTATGACCAAGTGAAGAGCCGCAGAGGGGTAGGCGGGAGGGTTCACATGTGAATCCATGCAAGACCCATGCTGGAGAACAACAGTTACAGGCAAGTAACTTGTTCCTTCTCCAGCATGGGGTCTGGCATGGATTCACATGCTCATGAATAAGAGAATACATAGCAGTACACACATGCACAACCAAGGGAGGTGGCAACAGGCTCAACATTAAGCAACTCTTACTTCCTCACCAGGCTCACCTTAGGCGAACAGGTTGCGCAGCACTGCTTGGCCGACCCTGGACTCCTCCCTGGAGTCCCGATCGACGCAGTAGAATCTTGTGAAGGTGTGTGTCGACCTCCACGTTGCAGCCCTGCAGATGTCCAGCAGGGGCACACCAGACAGGAACGCCGTGGTAGCAGCGATCGCTCTGGTCGAATGGGCTCTCGGACGGCCGGGCAGCTGTCGGTTTGACAACCGGTGACAGTGCATGATGAAGCCGGAATTGAAGTCTTCGAGAGAGCCTTCCCTTGATTCATAGTCCCAAAGTTCACAAACAGCTGTGGCGTCTTCCGAAAACACTTTGTGCGGTCCACGTAGAACTTCAGCGCTCTAGCTACATCCAGCGAGTGCAAAGTCCTCTCGGCCAGCGACGAAGGCGACGGGAAGAAAACTGGCAACACCAAGGGCTCGTTGAGGTGGAAGTCAGACGGCACCTTGGGCATAAAGGATGGGTGTGTCCTCAGCACCACCCTCGTGTCATGAAAAGTCAAGTATGGAGGCTTGCAAGATAAGGCCTGGATCTCTCCCACTCGTCGTGCGGAGGTGATGGCCACGAGGAAAGCCGTCTTCCATGACAGGAACTTCAAAGGCGCCGAATGCATAGGCTCGAATGGGGCCCCCTCATAAGCTTGGTCAGCACCACATTAAGCTCCCACGCCGGGGCAGGAGCCTTCACCGGCGGGAATGGTCGCAATTGTCCCTTCATGAATTCTTTCACCAGGCGATGAGACCACAAGGACGCCCGTCCCGTCGTCCTGGTATATCGGGAGATTGCAGCCAGATGTATTTTGATTGAGGCCTGAGCCAGTCCAGCTTTGGCCAGCGACAGTAGGTACGGCAGTACTTGAGGGGCCGTAATCCGCAGAGGGTTAATCTTCTGTGCACGGCACCAGACAGAGCACCTCTTCCATTTATGTCCGTAGCACTTGAGAGTTGACGACGCCCTGGCCTTTGCAAGAACCTCTCTGCAGTCGGCCGGGATGTCGTACCCTCCAAACTCTAGTGCTGCAGGAGCCAGGCCTGCAACTTCAGCGACTCCGGGTTGTGGTGAAGAATGGCACCTCCTTCTCTGGAGAGAAGGTCTGCGTCCGTCGTCAACTTGACTGGTGGGGACGTTGACAAGTCCAGAAGGTCCGGGAACCAGATCTGTCTCGGCCACGCCGGTGCGACGAGGATCATCCTGCACCGGGACCTCTTGAGCTGGTTGATGAGCCGGAGCAGCAACGGCAGCGGAGGGAACGCATAAAGAAATAGGCCGTCCCAGGGGAACGAGAAAGCATCGCCCATGCTCCTCGGCTGGGGGAACCTGCTGGCGAACCTCCGGCACTTGGAATTCGTCACGAAGAGATCGATTTGGGGTTCGCCCCATCGTCGAAAAAAAAGTCGATCCACTTGATCCTGGCGTAGTTCCCCACTCGTGGCACGAGCGCAGCTCCCTGCTGAGTCGGCGATCGGGTTTTTTATTCCTGCCAGATGAAGAGGCACCAGAAACATCCCTTGGGCGACGGCCCAATGCCACAGATCTTGGGCTTCCTTGGACCAGAATGGTCCTGGTCCTTCCCTCCGACGGCGAGGCCAGCCGCGCCACTGTGTCGAGCTTGGCTCCCAGAAACAGGGTGTCTTGCGACGGAACCAGGTGGGATTTTGGAAAGTTGATGGAGAATCCAAGGTCTGTGAGCAGCTGGACGTCTTCCCAGTGTGCTCCACGGCGAGCTCCCTTGTCCTTGCCCGGATGAGCCAGTCGTACAGGTAGGGGTAGACGTTGTTCCCCTGTAGGCGCAGTCGCGCCGTCACCGGTGCGAGGCACTTGGTGACCACCCTGGGTGCCGACTTCAATCCGAACGGGTAGTGCCGCCCTTGGACCACGAACCTGAGGAACTTTCGGTGTCTTTTTAGAATGGGGACGTGGAAGTAGGCATCCTCCAAGTCCAACGACGACAGGAAATCGCCCTCCTCCAGCTGTCCCAGCACATGCTGGAGGGTGACCATGCGGAACTTCTGTGCCTTTATATAGTTCAGTCGTCGTAGGTCCAGGATGGGGCGCCATCCTCCTGTCTTCTTTTTTACGAGGAAGTACCTTGAGTAAACTCGAGCCCCGAAGCCTCTTTGGGACAAGCTCGATGGTACCCTTCTTGAGCATCGCCCTTACTTCCAACAGTAGTTGAGGGATGTGATTTTCCTTCCTGGCCACGGGTGGAACGCAAGGGCACTTCTGAAACTCCAGGGCGTGCCCTTGGGCCAGGGCGTCCAGCAGCCAACGGTCGGAGATGGACTCCCACACGCTGACGAATCTCGCCAGCCGGCCTCCCACCGGGGTGCTTTGGCGGGGGCCCGACCCCACGGTCGGTTCAATCTTGTTTGGAGGCCGCCTTGCCTCCTTGTCGACGGGCACCACCCGACTTGCCGCGTCCCCTGTAGGCTTCCTGGGACGAAGATCTTGCCGCTTGGCGGTAAGTGGAGGAGCCACTGCCGGATCCCTTGGAGGCACCTTGTCGGCCTCCCGAGCTCCGAAAGGACGGCCGCCGTCGTTGAAGCACTCCCAGTGCCCGGGCAGTCCGTCTGTCTTGATGGCCTGTTCCCGTCGAAGGGCATGTCCAAAACCTTGGTTTGTACGTCCTGGCAGAAATCTGTGGCCTTGAGCCATCCTCGTCGTCTCAAGCAAACGCCGTTGCCCAACTGACGGAAACCTGTGTCGGCGATGTCCGTTGCCACCGTGATGGCGTGGTCCGAAAGAATCTCCCCCTCCTGTAGGATTTCAAGGGCCTCAGCCCTTTTGGCATCCGGAAGGAAGTCTAACAGAGGGGCGATTTTGAACCACAACTCCCTGTCGTAACGGGCTACGATAGCCAGGGCGTTGGCCGCCTTAATAGTCGTCGCTGCGGATGAGATGATCCGTCGTCCCATCGTGTCCAACTTCCTTCCCTCGCCGTCCGGCGGGGAAGTTGATGTCGAGGCCGATGCCCCCCCAGCTTTCTTCTTTGCCGCCGCGACGACCGAATCCAGGGTAGGTTGTGCCCGAAGGCACAAGGGGGCAGCGTCGGGGACCCGGTACTACTTCTCATACCGGTCCCTCTTTGCCAGCGCCGTGGCAGGGTTCTTGAGGAGGGCGAGACCCTAATCCCAGATGTCATCAAGAAGCGGTACGGCAAGGACAGTCTTCCTTTTAGCCTCGCGCCGTTGGTAAAGGAACCCTTCTTTCTTCTTTTCTTCTGGGCAGAGCTGAAAAAGCTTGGATGCCCTGGAAATCATGGCATGAAAAAATCCAATCTCGTCAGGCGGGGACCCCCCGAGCAGGGGGCGACGGGGGACATGTCCCGTCGTCGCCTCAGTCGTCATCTGTACCTGTCGTAGCCGTGTCCGTGCCTGTATCATCCCTGTGGGTCGTAGACCGGGGGAAGGCAGAGCGGGCCGCAGAGGTGGGAGAGGTGGCGTAGGATGCGTTGTCCTCTTATGCATTGGACTCTCCGAAGGTCCTGGCTCCGGATCCCCCGTTGGGTCTGGCTCTGGTACCTCCGTCGGGGGAAGGGGCAACCTTGTCCTTATCTCCGAGCATAAGGACTGAATCGCTGACAAAATGGCCGCCGAGGTGTCCTGCGGCGCAGGAAACGACGGGCGCGAGGGCTCTTGAGGATCCTTGTCGGCGACACCGTCGCTCTAGTCGTCGCCCTCGTCGGGATCCCTCCCGATGGGCTGGGCCTCTTCCACGACTTCGATGAGCTCTTCTTCAGAGGTCGTGTCCGTATCCATGATGGCCACCAGCCCCTCCCCCGCCTTTTCCAACGAGGACTTTGTGGGGGTCTTCTCAATGGGCCTGAAAGACGACTCCCTCCGCGGTGGCAGGGAGACTGGGTCCCGAGGGCGCCTCCACAGGCTGAGCCAGGGCCGCAGCGACATCCTCAATCGAGGTCTTAGCAGGGTGAATTAAGGCCATCGTCACCTTCTGGATGCCTGGGGCCTTCACCTTGGGGGAGGGTCCGAGCCTCGCTACCCCTCTGCCGGAATCTTCGAGATTGACCGGGGCCTCTCCAGAAGCTTCGCCGGGTTCTCGGACTTCCTCTTACCCGAGCCAGAGCGTTGGCTAGTGGTTGATGGCACCGGGGAGGATGCGCCCTGCCTGGTAGCTAAGGAGCCCAACCGTTCGGCGCTCCCGGTCTCGCGGTGCTTGGCCTTTTGTTGGGCCCCCGTCGCCCTCACAGGACTTAGAAGACCGCTCTGACTTATTTTTCTTCTTCTCGCCCGAGGGGCTCGTCCCTTCCAGCCAGTTGGCGAGACAGAGGTGGCGATACCTCATGGTCCGCTCCGACATGTTCCCACAAAACGCACAGTCCTTCTCCTTGTGAGTCTTGTTCTCATGGAGACAGTAGAGGCATAACAAATGCTCGTCCTCCTTGAAAACATTCTGAAACTGGCTTCCAGGGCAGGTCCTGAACAGCTTCCCGAGCGTCGAGCTTCCTTTCTCCTGGGCCATGTCCGGGGTAGGCCTCGGAACTTCTGGAATCCTCCAAAAGCGTAACTCGACGAAATCTTCACCCTTGAGGGGCATAGAAATCTCCGAAACGGATCCCCGTTGATCGGATGTAGAAACGGTGGAGCTTGAGGCTCTATTTAACCGAAAAATTAGAAAAATCTGCTGAAAAAGCGCGAAAACCCAGCAAAGTCTCGAGAGCTACAGCACGAGGACTCCCAACACTTGAACGTGCCGTAAAAATCTGAGGATGGCTGCAGGAGGCGGGGCTTAGGGAGAGGGCAGTCATTGGCTGGGGGCAGTATGACCCAGAGACCAGTGATTGGTTACTACTAAGAAAGACAGATCAAAAACGAAACTGATACTGATGTTTTTCTATACCGAGGATTCCCGGCCTGACGGGGAATATTCATGAGCATGTGAATCCATGCCAGACCCCATGCTGGAAAATATCGAAGATCCCAATAAGCAGTCCAACCATCATTCCGACAATTGGGCATTCGAAACTGATGTTGACAACATTAAGGACAAGATTAACTAAAACATTCTTCGGCAGTAGGTCCGGACGGTTTGTCAAACAAAACCGTCTTTCTGGAAATCAGCATAGTAAGTTACCAACTTCATGGACCTCAAGCATACAGATATTTAAGAAAGGAGCGAGAGACCACCCCGCCAACTACAGATCCCTTGCGTTATCAGACTTAACAGGGAAAATATTTGCATCATTCTTACAAAAACATTTGTCGCAATGGGCAGAGATGGAACAAATACCGGATCCTCGACAATCAGGTTTCACTAAAGGGACCGGGATAGATCTAAATATGTTAATCTTATTGGTATTAAAGCTTGACACCATTCGTGCAAAGGGTACTCCTTGTAGCGCTTATTGATATGAAACCCCAATTCAACAGTGTCAATCGTCACAAAATGTAGGCAAAATTACAATCTCTAAATTGCCCAGAGGAACTGCTAGGACCCATCGAAGCTTTACATCGAGATAAAACTTGCTTCAGATTAAACCACCAAGGGACCTACACGGTGGCATTTAAGGTTAGCAAAGATGTCCCCTAGCAGCAACGTTCAAATACTACAGATTTACATGAAGACCTTCAACTTACACCTAATTTTCCTCCAAATGAGAACACAGAAGTGCCCGCATACGCTGACGATTTGGTCATCATTGATCAGAAACAAAATCGGACTTCAGCGCCTACTGGACAAGTTAAAACTTTACATGAGTGAAAATGATCCAACCATAAATAGTGTTAAAACAAAGATCATGATGATTGGGGCACATCAAGGAAAAAGATCCAAATCTTTCAAATGGAGGCTTGGGGAAGATTCGCTTGATAAGGTAACTGCAACATGCTACCTGGGGATAAAATGTAATACATTCATTGCCGAAAAGCCAAGAGTCGACGAATTGCATCAGAAAGTATCACAGCTATCATCTCAAGGAGCGGTCCTGCATGCGCAAAATGGGAAATTCTCAATGGTGCCTGTGCTAACATTCTACTTAAGCAAGGCGATTCCCCATATTGACATATGGTGGAGAAGAGACATTAAACCTCTCCTGGAAGATATGGGAAATCCTAGAAGGAACATTTTGGAAGACCACATTGAGACTACCAAAGAGGGTTCCCATGGTGGCAATTAGTGCACAACGTGGGCTGCAATCGAAGTAGTCAATTCTTTGAAAAACTTTGCTTTTTACGAAAACTTTCAGAAGCACACACGGCTCAAGGCTACGCAATGCTAAGACAAGAAGGGACAGGGAAAGGCTCTAGAACATTGAGAGAGTGGAAATTAAAGTGCTAAGTACATCTGACATACTTCCATTCCTGACAAGTTAAAAGAAGGTAAAGCAAATGTACTGGATCCATACATTGGAAGGAAAAATGAAATTACCATCCCAGAGAGACGTAGTTTACGCAGGAAGAGAAATACAATTCCACGTTACCTGCAGAAGTTCCCAAGTCAATTACATCGAGACTTATTATTGAGAATGAGACTAAACATACTCGACAAATGAATATCGTCGCAGGACTGGAAGACGGGAGAATGGGCACTGTAGGCTGTGTAACATCCAGAGCAGTCTTGAAACTGTTAAACATCTACTAATGTACAGCCAAAAAGTAACCAGCGTGAAAATGTTTATTGGAAAGCATATGGGCCACTAGCGAACCTCAACATCTGACGAATGTACCAATTTTTGGAAGGTCTTAAATCAGCCATGCCATGTGCGGGCACTGGTTTCTTGGAGAAACTAGGAAAAGAACTTGACAATCCAGAGGACATCAAATTAGGTTGATTGAGCTACCTCCGTTTGACTAATGGAGTGGGACAAAGTGGGCTAATGGCTCAATCCTAAAATAGGGACATTGGAAAGATAATTTTATTTTTCCTTTATCCTTTATCCTTTCTTTCCTTCTCTCCTTTTCTTGTTGGGAAATATGTGGCTTTTAGATAAAAATGTGTAAAAAGTTTGATAAACTACACAATAAAAAAACAAGTGTAAACTGCTTCATTTTACTTACGGTAACATACTTCTGTAACGGAAGGTTGAACCTTGCTGTGCCCCAGAGTTGGCCAATGTGTTGAATTCTGCTATGGTCTGAAGTGGCCACTGCTGTTGAATCTAGGTGAATTTGCACAACAAATGCACTGGTGCACTCATGAGAATCCTCCAATATTGCCACTGTTTAACTCATGTGAATTTACAATATAGCCACTGTTAAATCCAGCCGTATTTTAGACATTGCTTACTCATTTTACAATATAGCCACAGCTAAAACCAGGTGAACTCTGGTAATATAGCCACTATTGAACCTACGTGAAATATTGGAATATAGCCACTGTCGACTCCAAGTGAATTTCACACTTTAGCCACTGTTTGAATCCATGTGTACTTTTACAACATGAACACTGGAAATCTGTGAAATTTTGGAAAATAGCCACGGTTTAATCAAATCGATGCTCAGAATAAAACCACTAGCAAACCCATGCAAGTTTACAAAATAGCCGCTGTTAAACCTAGACTAATTATTAGTCATGGTTCAACGTGGGCAAACCACAAGAGATCAACAACTGAAGAATACATCTGAATTTTGCTATACAGCCACTGCTGAATCGAAAGACAGCTATTGGAGTATATCCAGAGTTGAACCCATGTAAATTCACATCATAGCTACTACAGTAGCTAAACTACCAGACTATACCCTACAATGAAGCTAAGAGAACCATTAGAGTATAGCTACCGTTCAACCAACATGAACTGCACACCATGTTTAACCATGCGTCAGACTTTAAACTGAAATGTGAAGATTAACCATGTGTCGCACCCAGATAGAATCGTGAAGTTAAACCATGCATTACTTCTAGATCGAGCTGTGGCGATTAAGCATGCACCACACTTCGAGAGAATCAGGAGGTGCAGGCATGCAACAGACTTGCATACAATTGTAAATAGCCAGACGTCCCATTCCACAACTAGCGCAGGGAGGTGGAGAAACCTCTGAATGGGGAGAGAGACCTGGGTTCCCATGAAGGGCCCGACTGGAGGCCGACGAGAGAGCGAGAGAGATGGGAGTATCCTAGGTTGAACCACAGACGGGGCCTAATAGTTCATGGGGGAAAAGTGGTGAACAGACAGATAAACCACAGGGCCCAGGGGAGGTGATGGCAGCTGCACACCAGGGGCCAAAGATGTGTAGACATCCATCAGTCTAAACATGGGGAGGGATGGTGGAGGAGGCATCACCACCAAATAGCCCTACAGACATCCCACAACCCTGTACCAAATAAAGGAGGAAGACTCCCCCACCACCCCAGCACACCACAATACTGGCAGGAACTCGTACCACAGGTAGCCTCGCACAGAACTTGAATCTAAGATTGTTAACACCTAGTAACAATCAAGGAACCCAGCCACCACAGGAAGGCCACCGCCTCTAAACCAGAAAACTGAAAACTGCAGAATCCCATAAGGATACACACGCACAACATGGGAAGAAATAACCACAGGTAACTGCAGGTAGGCTTTCACCACGGTGGAACCAGCTACAAGTGCAGAAGACTTTGGTACTTTGAAAAGATTGCCGTTTTTACCCCTGTTTTCTGAGGGACCCTTGGTTGTCTTATTTTCCTTTTCTTCTCTTCTTTGAAGTCTGGCTTTCATTTTTTAATGTAGTTACCTTTTGATATTGTTCTTATTGTGAGGTACCTCACACCTTACCTCGCTACAAACACGGAACACCGACACCTCAAAACAGAAACCTCGAGACAAGCAAAGAATTTCCCGAAACACCCAGAAAAAAAAGACAATAGCACACAAGAGTGGGATGACTCCAACCCCATTACCCCTTACATCACAAGAACAGAGGGGCACCATCGTTTTCCACAACATCCCGCACAATACGACGAAGCCCCGACAACCAACAATGCTACCTCCAACCTAACAATCGGACTCAATGAAGCCATCGCTGATTTCAACCGAGCATCATCACAGCAGAAGCAGCACGATTGATCAACCCCGTTATCAACCTATTGGACCGCTTCAATGAAGAAGCAGCTGTCGCCGTTCTCCATCCCACCAACATCAATGCAGAAACACCACGACCGGACAACCACAAACCTGAACGAACAACCATAAAACAAAATCACACCCAAAGATTCCACTGTAACTTAACGCAAGGTCAATGTCCAAACATTCAAACGAAATATAGGACCTAGCAAAAGGAGGCATAGACATCCTATTTGTAAACGAAACATGGCTAGACGACAACTACAAGATCACCCTCAACAACTGCCTCCCTGAAAACTTCCAATGCATCCAAGCAAACAGGAAATCCAAAAGAGGGGGGGGCTAGCGATCCACAAGGAGCAACTGGCCATCAAAATGGAAGATCCACTAAACATCGATAAATGTGAATCCTTAATACTACAGCTATCAGTAAACCCCAAAACAAACCTGAAATTCATACCGATATACAGATCACCAACCTACAATGCGACTTTAATAGACGCCTTCACGGAAGCAATCACCATCCTAGCTATCAAGTACAATCATCTGATCATCCTCAGATTTCAACATCTGGTTCGACGAAGAAATCACAACCACACAAAAATCCTTAACCGCCCACTAGCAGCCATGAACCTACAACAACTAGTCAAAGGAGCAAAACCTCAGCAGGGCACGCACTTGATGCAATCTTCGCCAACAAGGATCTCATCACCACGGCACCCCCCAATTCAAATACTCTGAAGCGACCACCTCATCATTCCATTCCTAATAACGACAGCTCCAACAAAGAAGCAACAAGAAAAACCACTGATCGTGATGAAAAGAAATTAGAACCATAAAAAATTCTAACCTAGTCGACCACCTGGAACTCAAACCACAAGCAACAACCATGGAAGAAGCTGACCTAGACAGAAAATAGTCACCCTACTCCATACCTGGATCGCAACAACTCTAGATGACATCGCCAAAGAAAAGCCCTTAACCCCATCATGTAAGAAAACAGCAAAATGGTTCACCCCACTATTCAACGCCATGAAAAGAAAAAAACGAAAACTAGAATCTGAATCGAGGACCAACACCACTGCAAACAAATTGAAATTCCTGCAACAGATCCGCTCATAAAAAGGCAATACAAAAAGCGAAGAGGGAACACTACGACAACCGAATCTTCAGAGCAAACTACGCCCAAAAATAACTTCAAAATCATCAACGAAATAAAAATTCCACCGAGCTGCAACACCACGCCAATTCCATCAACGAAATTTTGCGATGACCTAGGAGACCAACAAAAACAAAACTTCCATCCAACACACCATACAAAACACACCAAGCGATCAACCCTCAAACCCCATCGACACAGACGAGGAATAGCCAAACAAGCTACGAAGCTTCCCAGAAATATCAGTGGAGACTTTTGTCAAACTGGTAAACCAAAGCAACAAATCAGGCTCCCCCGAAGACCCCTGCCCCCCGGACATATACAAAACAATTCTCAAACAAGGAACCCCCGTGGAATACCACAGGAATCTCCTCAACCTCTCAATATCAACAGGCAAATAACCACATGCCTTCAAATCGGCTTACATCAAGCCGCTACTAAAAGACAACAGGAAACGTAGAGTACTTACCCAACTACAGACCCATTTCCAACATACCCTACATAGCCAAACTGCTAAAAAACATAGGTCTACAAAATAACCAAAGAATTCATAGAAGAGCAATGCCTACTAGACCAGGCACAAGTTGGTTTCAGACCAATGAGAGGAACAGAATCAGCTCTCCTCTCAATATGAGACGATCTAAAAACGAACGCAGACAACAGTACCCCCCTGATTCTCCTAGGAGGTATCCGCAGCTTTCGACACGGTCAACCACGAAATCCTCAAAGATATTAGAGGAACTAGGAATAACAGACACCGCCCTAATATGGATCAAATCCTTCCTAACGAACAGAACCAAAACCGTATGGATGAAAACTTTTAAGTCCAAACCTAGAGACTCCACGTGCGGAGTACCACAAGGATCATCTTTCTCCCCGCTTCTATTCAACATGTACCTATTAATCAAACTCATCAAAAAACACGGCCTCACATGCTACAACTACGCAGACGATACTCAAATAATCTTCAACATACAAGACCCCAGAGAAGAAAACGCTACACTAGAGAATTGACTCCAGTGATATATTCAACTGGATGAACCTCAACCACCTCAAAATCAACCCAGGTAAAACGGAGATAATGATCGTTTCAAAAAAGGGAGGAGACAGCTACAGCCCCTGGCCAAGAGAGCTCGGCACCACACCAGCACAATCAACTGTAAAAAACCTAGGGGTCCTGATGGATAACCTCACTCTAGAACCACAAGTAAATGCCTTAGTCAAGAAATGTTTCTTCCTCCTGCGAGCAGCAAAAAGTATCCTACCGTTCCTGTTGTTCGCCAACAAAACTTACCATCATCGCTCTTATGTCCAGAGTAGATTACGCCAATAGCCTATACCTGTGCATGCCCGAATGACTTCTAAAAAAAAACTACAACGCATACAAAATGCGGCAGCCAGACTCCTCCTCAAGCTACCCAGAAGAGAAGACATCACACCTGCGCTAAAAATACTACAATGGCTACCATCAAAACAGCGAAATGAAGTTCAAGTCCATGTGCATCACGCACAGAGCAATACACAAGCAAGGCACAGAATTCCTAAGCAATAGAACCCAAGAACGGACCCCACGACAGACCATAAGATATTGAGGGAAATAGCCACTAAAGGAAGGTGACCATAGACAGATCGCATAGTCCGACCGAGACGAAAGCCTTAAACAACTCATCCACTGCCTCCCGGCCATATCCAAAACCCCAGCAGACACATTTAGATAGAAAGTTTGTGAGAGGAGACCACAACACTAGCTCCAGCACCCAAGGAGGAGAATAGACACCCAACCCACACCAATCAATCCATCAGCATTAGAACTCCTACAGAGCTCGCTAGAATAGAACGGCGAGGAGCAATTAGAACCGTTACAGAGCAAGTTAGAACAGTACAGGGAGCACCTCTCACATACCTAGAACCCTGCCACGCTTAACCCCTTCACACACCCTAATGAGATTGGCGAGCGCCACACTGACAAGAGTTCTGAAAGTTAGCATGTTAAACTTCATACAAACCACTAAAAAAAAACTCACTCAAAAATCACGCAACCATCTCTCACACAACAACCCGCATGCACTTCACACCACATAAGCCGCACCAACAGCACACGAGGACGGACATCGATCCGATACCCACACCAAAGCTCAGCAACCGGTGTATACCGAGTTGAAGCTGCCAACAGAACACCACTCCTCTCACTATCCTACTCCCACTTTACCTACTAACCCATCCCACCTTCTCGTTTGTAGATCCACCAGAGCGCCTCGGGACGAACTCCGTTGGTGACTGTGCGCGGTACAAATACCTCTAACATTTATAATCCAAAACAAATGAATAACACATTTAAAAAAAATACAAGTACAAACATAAGAACCCACTAAAGGAGCCATCCATACAGGACCAGACAAGGGAAGAACGAACAGGACACCACGGGTCACCAAAAAGAAGCAAGGGCCTCACCATTGTGAAACCAATGCACCTATAACTACAAATTACAGGGAGTTATTCACCACTGCTGAATCCAATACCAATACAAAAGTCCACCAAGCGAGATCACAAACCCACAGGGGGGGGGGGGGGGGGGGGAGGAGAGTGGGGCGGAGAAAAACCACATGTCAGCAGAGTGAGGCTTTCATCACTGAACCATACAACCAAAACTACACAATCCCTCCCCCACCACACTCACGGCAAGACAAGATCAAATCAAAGGGTCCCAGGCAGAGGCATTCACAACTGTGAACCAGATACAAAAAGCAACTTCCACTGTGAGAACCCTAAAACCAACAATAATAAACACCTCTCAAAGGAAGCTATAACCACAGATGCCCGGAGGGAGGCCTTTGCATTGGGCTCCCCACAGCAACACAATAAAACTTCCATTACAAAAATGACAGGACCCCATATTGAGAACCACAAAGGAACCCCCAAGAAAAGATCAAACCAGAGACCGCATGAGAGATCCCTCTACCATGAGGGTAATAGAACCAACCAATTGAACTTATTCCCAGACCACAAGTATTAGACACCCACTACCACGGTTAGTCCCCGAAAGTCAAGGTTAGTCTTAGGAAGTGAGGGCTGGTCGGCATTGCCGGGATTTACTCATTGACTGCCAGGGCTAGCCCATGACCGCTAGAACTCTCTCTAGGAAAATCCCCACCCGTTGACAGTCCTTCCCCTGGGATAGAGCCTCCTCAGAAAGGGTCCAATTATAAAATGCCACACACCAGGAACGACTGACTCACAATGAACAATGAAATGAGAAGACATTCAGTGGAACAACCTCCACACAGACAGGAACAGACACATACAAAGCAATAACAGGACCAAAACGACTCTACCCAACACTCTACATGTCAGCCTACCACCCACTCCAACAACCTCCTAATCTCAAGTACATTAGCAGGATTACAGAATGCCCAGGGGAAATATGCAAACTAACAAGCCAAAAGGAAACATCAAAAAAAATGGCACAATAGAAAGGTACCACCAGCATAGACAGATAGACCACCACAAAAACATCAACACAATACAGAACATGGCTGAGTTATTCAACGAGGAAACCACATCACCAGATGCGTACAAGTAATCCAATGGTAAAAATGACCAACACCAACGAAATATACAGCCAAAGCCCAAACCGTCCACAAGAAACGAAGATATACTGCAACCTAGTTAACGCAAGATTTATGGCTAAGCACAAAACAAATATATGATGCGCTAAGCGGCAGAGCGATACAGTCTATTCCTCACAGACACCGGGCTAACTCAAAACTGAGAGAATCATGCACAACTGCATACCCAACAACTTGAAAATCAAGCAAGCCAACAGATAAGGAAAAAGGACTTGGCGTATCAAACAAGAAACAGCTAGAAATAACAGCAACACTTGAAACATCCAGAACTGTAAATCACTCCTTCTACAACTATCCTTAGATCCTCAAACCAATGTAACAGTTCTACTAGTCTACAGGCCACGGACCTACGACAACCTTTGTGGACAGCTCACCTACCATTATGGCCATTATGCATCACATAATCATTCTTGGAGAATTTAACATGGTCTGAAGAGAACATCAACTCACCCAAAACCCTAATTGACCGATTGTTATAGATGCACTGCTGCTAGTTAAAGGAGTGACAGCAGGCGACAAGAATCTTCAGCAACAAAAACAATGTCACAACTGCAGCTCCAATGCAAATTCTCTGCCGAGACCACCTCCAACTGCTAACAAAGAACTGACAAACACTCCCATTCTGAAAATTAATTGGAGAGCACCTGACAGTGTACCAAAATGCAAAACTGGAAGCAACAAAACCACCAATCACCCTCCGAGCAACAGCCAGCATAGAACAAAATCCTAAAATGGGTTGCGGAAACATTAAATGAGACTGCACCAGAAAAACTAATTTACCCACTCACTAAACAGCTAGATTGTTCACAGCCCAGCAAAATCATTGGAAGACTAAGAAAACTAGGAAGGAAAACTAATAGTGAATATATGATACATTACTCACTGTAATCGTATTTCTGATGCTTGTATCTGCTTAGATTCACATGCTATGCCTAGGCGGACACCTAGTCGAAGGTGTGGCGTATTACAATGGTTTTCGAAACTCAAAAAGCGACGTCGACAGGGCGTGCCAGTAATACCATCCCTAGTGACATCCACTGTACCCATGGTCCTTCACACGACGTGGTCCCTCATTGTTTTGTTTCTGACATGAGGTTGCACAAAGTGTGTGCGAGTAGGTGTATGAAAGCAGAAATGTATCGGATAAGCTCAAGAACATCTATGAACCCTTCTACTCCGAAGGGAGGAAAGGTGAACTCATGTGAATCTAAGCAGATACAAGCATCAGAAATAAGATTACGGTGAGTAATGTATCCCTTCTGAGGCTTGCATAGATTAGCGAGCAGTGTTAGGAGAAGGCGAATAGATGTTTTAGAACCGCTTGTCCCACCGGAGTATCTGTTTTAGAGTGTCAATGCAGTAGTGCTGAGTAAAAGTGTGTACTGAACTCCATGTAGCGGATTTGCAAATGGTGTCCACCGGACATTTGCGATAAAGGCCAACGTAGCTCCTGTACCCCTTGTGGAGTGAGCTTTTGGTGTGAAAGGCAGTGTTGTGCATGATAAAGAGTAACCGCTGTATGCATCTTACTATCCAACTGGAGATGGCATTCTTTGAAATGCTGTCTCCTTCTCTGCCTGGTGCTATGGAGACAAACAGTTGGTCTGTTTTCCTGAGAGGTCTGGTCAGGTTTACATAGTAAAGGACCGCCCTCCTTACATCTATTGTATGCTGTTTCTCAGCTGTGCTAGTTGGGTTCTGAAAAAATACCGGTAGCTCGACTGATTTACATGGAATTTTGAAATGAACTTAAGTGAAAACCTAGGGTGTGTTCTTAAAACCAATTTATCGTTGTGGATAGTAAAGTATGGGTCTTGCACTGACAATGCTTGAAGTTCACTGACTCTGAATATGGAGGCGATTGCCACCAAGCAAGCCGTCTTATACGCGAGATGTTTAAGGGTGGACTTATGCAGAGGCTCAAAGGGGTATCCCATGAGTTTTGAAAGTACTACATTGAGGTCAGAGCCTGGTGGCTGGTTAGATATAGGAGGATGGAGACTCTTTAGTCCCTCCATGAAAGCCTGAATGACGGGTACCTTCCACCATGATACTATACTCGGCGAGGTGGTGTATGTGGATAGTGCTGCCAGAGTCTAACAAGTGTAGCATGTAGTGAAGAATGCGAGTTGGAATACATTCTGTGGTGTATTTGTTTTGACTGGCACCAAATTACAAATCGTATCCACTTGTCAATAACAGTGCCTGGTTTACATGCCTCCTTGAAGATATCCATACACCTTTGTGGCAAATTGAGATCTCCAAACTATGACCTAAGGAGCCATGCTGCCCAAGGTCAGCGAGTGAGGTTGAGGGTGTAACGTTCCTCATTGTTGGGAAAGCAAGTTGGGCTGGCATGCGAGTTTCATTGGAAACACATCGCCAGTTTCAGCAGATGTGGATACCATGGTAGTGTCACCCAAATGGGAGAAACTAGGATAAGCGTCACTTGTTCCCAGTGAATCTTGTTCACCACCTGGTTCATTAGTGGAGTTGGTGGAAAGGCATAGGCAAATTTCCCTAACCAACTCATTCATTGGGTGTTCCCCTTGGGAGTCTGGTTGGGGAAACCGCGACGCAAAGTCTGGTGATTGCAGGTTTTATCTTGTAGCGACCAAGTCTAGCGTGGGATAGCCCCATTGCGAGAAGATGTGATCCACATCTGTCAAGTTGCCATTTGTGATCTTCTGGAAGCAGATCTCTGCTTAGCGTGTCGGCTAGGGTGGAGTTACCCTGCTAAATGTGTAATTAGAAACATCCACGTTTGAGTGGCCATTTCCATATTTGTTGTGAAAGCTTGGACAAATGGACAATGTGTGCCCCCCCCCCCCCCTGCTTGTGGATATAGAACATTGCAGTGGACTGTTTGTCAGGATCTGTATCGACTGATTTGTCCGATGCGCCTCAAGCACTTGAATACTGCTAGAAGTTCCAGAAGGATTATGTGGTTCTGTGTAGAGTCCAAAGCCCATGTGCTGTGAGATGAGTGTGATGTGTCTGTTGTAACTACCGCATGCACTGCCGGGTCCTGGAAGGGGTTTCCCCCTTCAACAGATTCTCCTTTGTCCACCAGAGTAGGGTCCGCACTAGTGTTGGCAAAACTACCACTAGATCGTCCCACTGACCGCTTGCGTGAGACCACCGTTTCGCCAAAAACAAATCCTGCATCGGGCGCCTATGCAAAGGTGCGCGTGGGAATACAATATGCCATAATGCCGAGCAAATGCACTGCTTTGCATACGCTTATCTGGTGACTGGCTTGATATTGAGGTAGTTGCAGCAGTATGTTCCCGATTCTCTCCTCGGATGGAAAAAACCAACTCTTCTGTCTTTGTAACAGCTCCAAAGAACGGATTGCTCTGATTCTGTATGAGGCTTGACTTTCTCGTTTGAGAAGCCCAATTGAAAAAGAAGGTTGATCAGTGAGTATTCTGCTTGCAAATTAGGGGAGTATCAGTGATCAGCCAGTCGTCCAGGTAGGGGTACACTGATTGTCTCCCTGCGCAGGTGTGCTGCCACCACCGGCAGTAACTTGCTGAATACCCTTAAAGCTGATGGTAGTGCTGGTTTGCAATCTTGAAAACGCAAGAGTTTTCTGTGTGGGGGGAACATTGAAATATGAAAATAAGCATCTTTCATATCCAATGTTGCCATGTAGTCCCCTTGCTTTAGCAGTGGGATTACTTCTTGCAGCGTAGTCATGCAGAATTTTTGTGGCTTGACGTGTGTGTGCAGGGCACAGATCTAATACTGGGCGCATTGTTAGAACTTTCTCAGGCACAAGGAAGTATGTTGAATAAATACCCTTGTTTACCTGATTCACCGGGAGTATTTCGATGGTGCGAGTTAACAGCAGCGCTTCCACCTCTTCTAGAAGTATGCGTTGTTCCTCCTTCGTGGTGGTCTTTTGTCACGGGGGTTGGAAAGAGGGTTTTTGGATAACTATGCAATAACCCCCCGCTACTGTAGAAAGCACCCACTTGTTCCCTCCCATGCGTTGGTGAAGTGTTTTATACGTCCTCTTACTGGAGTGGCATGGGAAGGGACCTGAAGCGGATGGTCATTGCCTGGGGGTGTGGATCCACCTCTGATCTTCGCTGGCCCCTCTGGAAGCCCTGAGAGGATTGGTCTTGATTGGAACCCCAGGATGAACCCTGACCCTGGTTCCAACCACTTCCTCTTTGCAACGTTTGCCTCTGAAACAACGAAAATTAGGACTTACACTTTGGCCTGAGGGTTTGTTAGTAAGCTGGCCAAGGTGTCATTCTTCCTTTGCCGTTTTGAGAGCATCCTCAACTGCTTTGCCAAAGAGAACATTAGGCTCATTGCGGCATATTGAGGAGGGTTGCCTGTGTCCAATTTAAAACCAGATTGGCGCAGCCATGCATGGCACCATCAGTGTGCCTTATGCAATAATTCTACCAGCATTATCCGCTGTGTCTAAATTATTTGTTAAAATACAGTTGGATACAGCATTCCCCTCCACTACAGCAAGGGACAGTTGGGAGTTTAGTGGCTCTGGAGCAGAGGCCGTTAATGTGGATATTTCCTCCCACTTGTGGCAGTTGTAGCTGGCCAGCAGAGTGGCATTATTGGCAATTATTGCCAGATATCCCGCCGAGTTGGCCACTTTCCTTCTGAAAGTACATCTTTTTGCTCTTTGTCCGGGGGTGCCTGTGATGATGCGAAAGGCGTTCCCACCCTTCTCCTTGTGGTAACTACCCGAGATTCTGGCTTTAGTAGGGCCCTGATGAAGAGGTGGTCAGGGGGAGCCGCTCAGAACATTTCCTCAATACAGCGGTGTACTGCCTGTGTTATGTTTGGTGTCATTAGGGAGGGTTTCATTCTCTGCACAGATAGCAATATGAGGATAAATTGGGACAATGCCCTTTTGCCACCTAATATATCCTTGACAAACTCCTTGTTGACTAGTGTCAACTGTGTTGGGATTTGAAAATGATCAGCTGCTTTGAGGAGCAGGTCATTAAATTGTAGCTGCTTTTCCAATCGAGAGTCCGCCACCAGCGGGTCAGCATGATCTGAGACGGTAGGACATAAATGTCCACTTCGTCACCATAATAATGATCTACCTCTTGTAAGTACTCTTGACCCTCTGAGTGCGAAAAAAAAACTAGTATGCAGGAGGCTTAGGTCGGGGTCATCAAATTAAAACTGGTCTGGGTTGTCTGCTTAAACTGTTTATGTACGTGTCCTCTTTGATGGGGGTAGTGGTGCGGCCCGACTAACTGGAATCTGGTTTTGCAAGTTATGAAGAGCTTGAGGATTTATTTTGAAAAAATCTCCAACAAAAGACATAAGTCTCATGACACAGTCTGTGTCTTCAGCAGACCACTGAATAACTTGGGATGACTGCAGGAGTGCGAGGTTGTTCTGGAGTAGGCGGCTTCTTGTGTTTCATAGCTGCAGCCATATTGGGTAACTTTCTCCTTTTCTGTGACTGGTGCTTCGAAGCGTGATGTTTCGAAATGCAGCTTCTCAGCAGTGTCTCGGACGTGTTCCTTAACCAGATGAATTTGCAGGGATTTAGCAGATTTCAATGTGTATGAGACTTCCTTTTTTTCATCAGAGGTAGGAGCCATCGCTGTGTCTTTCGGTTTCCGGCTGAGTGTGTAGACACAGAGTCCAAATCAGATTTATCTGTCAATTTCGGGGGACAGTCAGGAGGTGAACGTGATCGCAAATTCCCAGTACACAGGGAACTGGTAGACCTTCCCTCTCAACACACTGGCCGTGTAGTCGAAGCGGTTGACTTCTCTTCGTGTGGTGCCACTTGTTGGTGCTGATGCCGCCGAGTCATCCCCTTAACACTTAAACAGTTAAGAAAATACCATTTTATTTATGGCCATGCAACACTATGAAAAATGACTACTAGCATGTAATATCACACGTGACAACACAGGGACCATACAATATTCTAGAATTACTGTTAGGCAAGATTGTATGCAGTAGCCTTTGGATACACTACAACAACCTTGACCTCCTGGTAATAGGGACCCAACCTTTGGTATAAGTCTGAACTACACAGGTTGGTAGTGTGGCTAAGCAGCCAGGCTTATCTCAGGAGGAGTCGATGTGAGCAGTAATGTGACACTTTCACAGTTGCAGTTACTCAAACACTTCTACTCAAGGTTTCTTGATAAAACCTTGAATTTATTTCACATTCAGTTGTATAAGCCTTCTTCAGAAGGGAGCAATATATATAACACTTATAAAACACATCAAAACACTTTCTCTAAATCAGATGATACCCATTGGGGATGGCACACAGACACTTCCTACACACAGGTGACTTAAATAGCTAGGACACTGGACATTGATTTATCACTGGTACATTTAGAGCAATAACAAGTTTGGTGCAAAAGATACAATAGAGGAATTAAACAAATGTTAACAATATTTCAAACAGGTAAGTACTTTTAAAAACCGTCCAGTGTAAAATAAGTGTAACCCTTTCCTGGGGGAAAGTTGAAGTACAATGTAAAGTGTACGAAGAGTCTCAGGGAGCCAGGGCAGTATCTTAACTGCACAAGGTCAAGGGGAGCTGAAGATCCTCTTTGCAGGTAGGTCAAAAGTCTTGCAATGTTTTTAGAAATGTTTGTAGAAAATAGAACACTTTAAGGGCCGGCCACAAGCTGGGAGGCTTCTGATGGGCAAAGCTTTAGCAAATCTGCAAGGTAACCAAGACACGTCTCAACTAAGAGCAAGTAAGG
Organism: Ambystoma mexicanum; assembly: GCF_040938575.1. Taxonomy (NCBI): domain Eukaryota; kingdom Metazoa; phylum Chordata; class Amphibia; order Caudata; family Ambystomatidae; genus Ambystoma; species Ambystoma mexicanum. The sequence continues at coordinate 993,404,129 of NC_090921.1, forward strand.
CTACACAACAAGCGGTAAGTTTGCAGACTTCACGGTACCTCGGGTTAGAAGAAATGGTTCCAGCTGGCTTCTGTTCCTGTACAGCTCTGTAGATGCCGTTCCTGAGCCTCATTCATGGGGACAAGAGGGAGGAGGTCTGGGGACTCCTGCTCTACAATGGCAAGGTCAGCAGAAGCAATGGGCAAACTTCAATTCAGCTGTCCTTCAGTGTTTCAGCTCCTCATGTCCGACAGCAAATAGCAACACTACGGTTCTCGGACAACACTTCATATTTTCCTTGCTTCTGGGGTCCGGCACTCTGTTGAGGTGGCTCTGGCTTGGTCAGTCCTGCATCAGGGAAGTCTGGAAGATCTTCCCAGGGCTTGGGTCCAACTTAAAAGCAATGCACACAGTCTGGTGTTCCTGTCCCTTTGATTCCAGCAGCAACTGCAGTGGAAACGCAACCAGCTTCGAGAGTCGATTGATCCCACCAACTCAAAATAGGGAGAAGTCGTCCTTGCAGGGCTTCTCTAGTCTAGGCAAATTCGTAGCTGCAGCATAGCAGCAGGGCTTCACCGGGCAAACCAACGGTCCAGGAGTTGCAGCAGGTGCCTCTTCCAAGTACTTTGGATTCCTTAGTACAGTGGTCGACTCTGCCTTCCAAGCAAAAAAGCCCTGCCTTTTATGCAGGTTTCACCAATTCATTCCAGCCAAGCTGTCAATCACACAGCAGGGTGGCTGTCCTTGCTGGACATCCAGCCGGTCAATCACCTTTGGGTGCATTCCTGTAACCAAGGGGATTAAGCACAGGGAGTTTCAGGCACCTCCCTCACTTCCTGTCCCTCCCAGACATACTGGAGCCAGAGGCATGCTTCACTCATAAATCCCGCCAAAGACAAAATTAACAAAGGGAACAAACCTGGTTTGGTGTGCAGAGTAAATCTCCAGCACCTTTCCACAAAGAAATGGTGAAAAAAAGACGACCAGGCCATTTAAAAAAAAAAAAGGCACCCTTGGGTGCTTTACTGTTGCTGAGACTGCAGAAAAAACACAATGGTAGTAAAAAATTAAACCACTGCCACCAGCCATGAATTGTAGAAAGGGGAACAAAAATGGTACATGAGAAACCAGACAGAGGGGATACTACGCAACCCCCTCCAGCACCCTATGGGGCGTTAGTGTGCTGGTCTAGAAAGTTACAAAATGTAAGTAAAGTTAATTTCACTTTACTGCTCTGGGAAAGTTTCGCCAATAGAAGGTATTTAAACCTTTGGGAAAGCCAAGAGACTTCCATGTGCCACTGCAATGAAGGTGCTGTTTGTCACAATGTAAAAAAGTATGCCCATGGAGTTTGTCAGACTTCAAAGTCAAAAGAAACAGTCCAAATCATAATACAAATACATCAGTGAGAAAAAGGGCTCACTCTCTCCAGGTTAGAAATTAAAGTCCTGAAGTCGAGCAATAGAGCTGGGGGTCTCCAAGGTAGATGGAACTAACACAACACTGTACAGCAAATGACAAAACGTTTACACCTACTGGAGTAACAGTGTATGGTGTTAGGTTTACGTGCCTCTTTAAGAAGAACAAGTTAATTACCAACTGGTAACGTTCTTTCGACTGGATATTCCTCCAACATATTCCTCATCTATGACAAGACTCCCAAAGCAGTATCCGTAAGTGGAGGAGGGAGAAGAATTTAGACCTACCCAATTCAATGGCAGCATAAAGCACTGCCTTAAAGGCAACATCGTAAGCATGGGACGTATCCAGGGAATGATGATTAACAAACGTGTGTATGGAGGACCATGTTGCAGCATCACAGACGTTCTTTATGGTTACACCCCTATGCAGGGCTGTCTATGTAGCCATGGCCCTGGTGGAATGAGCCAGCAAGCCCTCAGGAGGGTCCTTGCCAGCCAACCTGTAGCATTCTGAAACCGTGAGGATGATCCACCTAGACAAGGTCTGCTTAGAAACAGCCTGGCCTAATCTGTGTCCAGTATACCGCCACAAAGAGCTGGTCGTCCACTCTGATCCTGGACATTCTAGAAAGAACAGCTCAATGCCCTCCTAGGATCCAACCTATGGAGTCTCTCCTCATCCTTACTAGGATGCGAAGGAGGATAGAAGGCGGGGAGCACCACCTTCTGACTTAAATGCAATTCTGACACTACCTTGGGTAGGAAGGATGGATGTACTCAATACAACCCTGTCCGTGTGGAATTAGAGGGTGGCTTAGAAGAAAGTGCCTGCAACTCGCTCACTCTTTGAGCAAAGGTAACTGCAACCAAGAAAACAGTCTTAAATGTCAATCTCAACGAACAAGAGTGCAAAAGTTCAAGTGGAGCACCCTTCAGAAAGTTTAAGACCAAATTAAGGTCCCAGACCTGCACCTGAAAAGGCAACGGCGGGAACATATTTGTGAGCCTTTAAGAAACGGAATGATCAGTGGAATCTTAATATAAGAGCATTCCTTGGACAAGGTAGAAAGCGCCGCCAGGTAACCTTTAATGATTTTCACCTGAAGACCCCTGTGGGCCAAATAAAGGCGAGAACCTCCGGAATTGAGCACAGAAAAGGAACATCGTTTCCTCCGCACCAGTCGCAAAACGTACGCCAACAGTACAGGGACTTTGTTGCTGGCTGCCTGGCCGAATCCAACACCTCCAGCACGTCATCCGGGGTGTCCCAATCCTTATATCTCAATCTTCAGAAACCATGCGTGAAGGTTGAGAGTCTTGACCTCTAGATGGAGAACCCAAACTTCCTCTCGTGCGAGAAGATCCTCTTTGGGGAAGGCGTATTGGAGGACAGATGGACATGTCTAGAACGTCCGGGTACAACGCTCTTACTGGCCCAATCTGGAGCAATGAGGATCATGCGGGTCCCGAACCGTCGCAACCTCTTGAGAACTAGAGGAATGATGGGAATCTGAGGATACACGTACAGAAGCAGGAACAACCAATCCATGAACACGTCTCCTAGAGCTCCTCTCAGAGGAAATTCTTTTGAGCAGTACCTTTTGCACTTCTGGTCGGAACTGGTCGCAAACAGGTCCACCTGTGGGGTCCCCCAAAGGGCAAAGATCTCTTGAAGGACTTCCTGAGCTAGTTCCCACTCGTGGGAGACTACGCCCTGCGTGCTCAGAGCGTCTGCTGCCATGTTCTCCTCTCTGGCAAGATGAACCGCCGTTAGAGAGATTCCTTCTTGAATTGCCCAGAAGCAGAGCTGCATTGCCTTCCTGCACAGAGGTCGTGACCATACACCCATCTTGTTGAGGTAATGCATGGCCGTGTTGTCCGTCATTTTCAGGACAAAATTTCCACGTACAGACAGCAGGAAAGCCTTCAGGGCTAGCCTGATTGCGCTCAGCTCCAAAAGATTGATGTGTAGTTTGGACTCAAGGCAAACTGCCGTCACTACCGTTACCTCCAGCCACGGTTGCAAAAAAGGCTCATGAGATTTTCCTCGCTGGCCCACAACAGAAGATCCTGGGAGACCATGACAGAACATGGAGCTCCGACATCTTGCCCGGGAACTGGGACCATGCAGTCTGGAGAGACCACTGAAGGGATTGCATTCTCAGCTAGGCCTCTGGCACCAGAAAAATGCAGGATGCCATGAGGCCGAGCAACCTTAAGAATTTGAAAACCGTAAGTGTCTGGGCTTGTTGAAACTTGGAGACCATCTGTAGAATGTGTTGAGCCCTCACCTTGGGAGGCGAGCACATCAAAAGGACCTTTCCAACACAGCCCTGATGTACTGGAGCTGTTGGGATTTCCAACACAGCCCTGATGTACTGAGCTGTTGGGAAGGTGTCATATGAGACTTCTTGAAATTGAGGGAGAAGCCCAGTTTGTGAAGGGAGTGGCAGGCGACGCTGAGATGATCTAAGGCTTCTTCGGGAGAACACGCCCTGATCAGCCAATCGTCCAGGTAGGGTTAGACGTGAATGCCCCCCCCCCCCCTCTCCTGAGTACACTAACACCATGAGCTTGGTGAAGACCCTCGGACAGAGGTCAACCCGAATCTGATAGTGCGAGCCGCCAACTGCAAAGGAGATGGAACACATGAAAATAAGCATCCTGCAGGCCCAATGACACCAACCAATCCTGAAGTTGGAGGGCCTGAAGGATCTGCGAAAGTGACCATCTTGAAGTATCTCAAGTCCAAGATGGGTCGCAGTCCTCCGTTCTTGAGAATCAAAAAATACGGGAAATACCAACCATTGTTCCTCTCCGCCATAGGCACTGGTTCTATAGCGCCTTTCTGTAGCAGGGTCAAACCCTCAAAGAGTGCTTCCCTGGTGGATTGTCTACCAAATTCCATCTCAGGGGACATGTCAACCACTCTTCAATTAACCCTCTCCAACCTCCATTACAACTGTATGCTACAACTATGCATCTATGAGATGACCTCACAAAAGTATTATACCTAATGTTTTGTAAGTAACACCCTCTACCAAGTACCTGCTGTAACCTGTGCAACATGTATGCCATGTATCAAATAAGCCTACTTTCAGTGCCACGATGCCCCCGGCAAGATGTGCGCTATACAAATCCATATAAATTGTCGCAAGGCCGTTTTAGAAAAGGAAGGCAATAGCCATGGGATATTTCCCCGAGCCCACGCATCTTAAGTAATGGCTTGCCACTCTTGTAGATGCTGAGACAGCCTTGCCCCAACCCCCCCCCTTAACGGTGAACAATGAGAAGGCCTCAGCAGTGTTCAAGCGGCTGTGGAAGCGCCTGATGGCAAAGAGGCTGCTGCTTCAGCTGCCTTGGCACCTCTACCACCACGAGGAAACTTAAGTTGGACATCTGACTGGCCATCCCGCACACCATTCCAAATGAGTAGCTAAAGGCAACCCCTCCATTGCTGTCCCCTATGACGAAAAGGTGTAGGTTGTCGAACAGCTGCGCCCAAAGACTTAGCAGCAGCTTTGGAGGTCTGCAACTTCTCAAGGCTCTCGTCAGCCTTGCTGCCAAACAGATGTGACCAGTCAAACAAAGTTAAGAAGAGCCTGCACATCTGGTGCAAACCCCAATTTCGGCAAACACGGAAATCTGTGCATCATGGTGCTCAAGGCCATGGACTTGCTGACAAGATCCGCAGTGTCCAACCAAGACTGAAGGGATTCACACAGCATCCTTCACAATAGCTAGACAGCCATCCCTTTCTTCCCCTTCGGGAATATGCTCAGCCACGGAAGAGATGCAACTCCACAGTGGGGGACGACTTTGCTAAGGCGCAAGTGGAGCAGGCCAACTTAAACGCGAGACTCCCAGCAGAAAATACCTTGCATGCCCATCAATCCATGTGCTCATCGTCCCCCATCAAGAGGGATGTTCGGGTACGCTGCCTGCTTCGAGGTGGCCATATTCACCTGGACGACCAAACTCTCTGGAGTGGGGTGTGTGGCCAGGTAGTTGGGGTCGCTAGAGGATGGGTGGTATTTGTCAATGACGTGTTCACCGCCGGAATACTCTCTGGGGTGTTCCAAGTAGCAGCCACTCTTTTGCAATGCCATTGTGAAATGGCAACACGGTCAGTGGACGGACCCTGATCCAGAAAATTTGTAAGATCATCTTGATCAAACTGTACAGAGGCCTGGGCCAGCCCACAACATCACAAACCTCAACATCAATCTTCGAAAAGGAGTCGGCATGATCCCCTGGATCCAGCCTACCAAATTTCATCTCGGGGCACGTGTCAAGACTGCTGGAATCATGCAAGGTCCGACACAGATCCTCCATCCGACATCAGAAATGAGACTCCAGAACACCAGGAGTCCCATTTGCAAGACCAAGAGGCCCAACATCCTACTCGGACCTTTCTTCGTCCTCAAAGGTCCTCCAGAGACTTCAAGAAGTCCTTCCTTGGGAGAGGAGTACACCTCTTCTCTGTAACAGCCTTCACAGACTTAGAAGTAGCATTCCTCAGAGGGTCCACAGTCACAGGGACCTCCACCAGTAAATTCGGCCCAGATGGAATCGATGGTCGTCTGCGTCAACAATGGCACAGACTGCTTCGAGGGCCTGACCAGTGGCAAGGACCCGATGGTCGCACCCGACGGGCATGGCGCCGATGCCTTCAAGAGCTTAGAGAATGTCACAGGTTTCGATGGTTTCGCTGGGGACGAAGACATGGAACGTCTCTGGTGAAAACCCGATGCCTTGTCCGAACCTGGCCTCGGAAGGCTTCCGGTGCTCATCACACCATCCACTCGGGCCCCAAGGCACACTAGCATCCGGCCGAGATTGGTTTGTGCCAGCTTCGTCAGAAGGCGCAGACGGAACTATGCCTTGGGTTTGAAATATCTTCAACATCTGGACCCAGTGTTAGGTCTGATGGGGTGGAATAGTAGATTGTCTCAACTGGTGGCAAATACCCTTCAAGCTGCTGTAGCTCACATTACGATGAATATATCCTTACTTTTCAATGAGGTGTTGAAGGGTTCAGGACCAGCTATGAGATATTCAGGAGCTACCAGTAACTTCATGGATGGGGGTTAGTTCGGTAAATGGGAATTCCCTTGTTTGAGAAGATGGTGGTTGAGCAGGTGAGGGCTGTAGATGGTTCTCAATTAACATCAGGTCCCATCACACATGAAACTGTTCCTTTGTTCATGACTTTGGTTAAGAACCATTCGGAGTATATTGTGTTCGAGATCATTGATGTGCCCCAATTACAAATCATTCTGGGAATGCCGTGATTAACTAGTCACAGTCCAACTATTGATTGGGGGAGGAGTGTTTTAGATTTCAATCAGATTTGTAAGGAACATTGTTTTAACTGTCAGCAAGAAGTCTGGGATGGGAGTACTGAAGATGAAGGGTTGCAGCTTTGGCTAAGGGTGGTTTCAAAAAGCATTCTATTGGAGCAGTGATGGGTTTCGACCCGAGTATTAGAGAGTTTGTTAGAGTTTTTGATGAGGTTGAGGCAGCTGAGTTACCTCCACATAGGTCGTACGACTGCAAAATTGACTTGGAAGACAGAGCAATTTTACCGAGTAGTAGAGTATGCCTTGACCGAAAATGAGAATGATTACAAAAGAGTACCTTGAAGAAAATCTCAACAGGTTCATCAGGCATTCAGTATCCAGCAGCTTCGCCATTGTTTTTCGTGCCCAAGAAGGAGGGGAATTTAGGGCATGTATTGATTATCGTTCCTTAAATAAGGTCACAGTGAAGAACTTATCCTTTGCCGTTAATCCCAGAAATGCTGGATCAGATTCAAGGAGCTGCTATTTTTACTAAATTAGATTTGAGGGGGGACCTACCATTTGGTTTGGGTTAGGGAAGGGGATGAATGGAAAACTGCTTTTAAAACGCATTTGTTTACTTGAATACCAAGTAATGCCATTCGGATTATGCAATGCCGCAGCGGCCTTTCAATTTTTAATTAATGACGTTTTTAAAGAATTTTTAGATCTTTTTGTTGTTTAAATTGACATGATTTTTTTTTTTTTTTTACACGATTTGGAACAACATCGTCAGCATATCATACAAGTTTTAAAGAAATTCTAAGATCATAGTTTTTTGCTAGTCGTAATTTCCCCTCAACGTCTGGAAATGGATCAAAGGAAGGTCAGGGCGGTGAAGGATTGGCCAGCTCCAACTAAGATCAAGGAGGTCTAAAGTTTCCTGGGTTTCGCTAATTTTTACAGGAGGTTTGTTAAGGATTTAATATCAATTATTCCTCCTATCACTAGACTTCTGAAGAAGGGAGTACCTTTTCTCTGGAACCAGGAGGCGAATGATGCTTTTAACGCCTTAAAGAACAGGTTTACTTCTGGTCCAATCCTTTTGCATCCAGATCCGGAGCAGCCTTTCTTGTTAGAAGCTGATGCTTCCAACTTCGCTGTAGGAGCCATTTTGTCTCAAAATGGAAAACAGGTCAGCTCCATCCTATAGATTTTTTTTCAAGGAAGTTTTCTGCGGCAGAAACTAACTATACCATCATGGACAAGGAATTGTTAGCAATTAAGGCTGCGTTTGAGAGTGGCATCATTATTTGATGGGTGCTAGTCATCCTGTTACTGAATTTACCGATCATCGAAATCTACTCTCAAGTAAGCGAGGACACTTATTAACAGACAACTTCGATGGTCAGTAATTTTTGAAGATTTTGAGGTTACGTACAGGCCAGGAAGGTTAAATGGGAAGGCAGATGCCTTATCCAGGCAATTTCTAGGTTGTGAGAAAGAATTGGAGTTGTGTCCTGAATCTGATTTCAAAAGAACATTTTGTTTCGGCGAATTCCATTGATAAGGAAGGCTTGCAAGAATCGATTAAGCTGGCTCTGAATCCTCAGCAGATGGAGAATTGGGCACGTCTGAATGCTGGGAGAATTATGCAGAGAACGGTTTACCGTATTTTGAGGATACGTTGTATCACCCAAATGAGGATTTTAGCAAGAGGATTTTTCAAGATTGCCATGATTCTGTTCAAGCAGGCCATCTGGGTTTCCATAAGACATTGGATCTAGTATTACGGCATTTCTGGTCGGAGAGTGTAAAAGAGGATGCATTGAATTATGTGAAAACTTGTTAAATCTGTGCTAAGGCTAAAAGGTGAGACTGGAAGCCTGCAGGACTACTTGAACCATTACCCATACCCCCTCGGCATACAATCTCTATAGATTTCATTGTAGATCTACCTAGAGATAGAGGATACTCCACGATTTTGGTTGTGGTTGATTGCTTTTAAAAGGAGAGCCATTTTGTTCATATGAAGGGGAAGTTACAGCTTCAGAGTTAGCCCAGAAATTCATCGAAGAGATTACATGGGGTACCTAGTCAAGTTATTTCAGATAGAGGGCCACAATTTGTGTCAAGGTTTTTGAAAGAGTTTTGTAGGAGATTGGGATTAGAAGTGAAGCTAACTTCAAATTATCATCCAGAGGCCAATGTTCAAGTGGAAAGAATCAATCAACTAGAGAAATATTTACGATGCTTTGTAGAGTGTGAAGCTGAGTGGGTCAATCTGGAGGACAGCGGAAATTGCGTACAATAATTCTACTAAAAATTCCATTATGTCTTTCTTTGTGGAAGGGGTTACAATCCACGCTTTCTATGTGAGGATGGTAGCGTCAATGAGAAATGTCCTGCAGTGAAGGATATGATTAAAGTAATACAGAAGGGTTGGTCTAGAGCGAGGGAGATTTTGCAGAAGAACAAGGCTGATAAAAGATTTGCAGATTTTAAAAGAAGGAAGAGTCCAAGTCACATTAAAGGAGATTTGGTGTGGTTATTTTAAGAGATTAAAGGGCAAGAATACATTTTGTCCAAGGTTTGTGGGTCCGTTTGAGATTGAAGTAGTGGTGGGACCAGCTTCTGTAAAACTCAAGTCGACTCCAAATTTAAAAATCCACCCGGTTTTTCATGCAAGCTTCTTGAAACCAGTGACTAAAGAGATGAGAATGAGACCTATTCCTAAACCTATTGTACTTTAGACCAATTCTGAAGAATTTGATATAAAACGAATTCTTGACTCCAGAAAAACCAGGGGAAAGATTCAATATCTTATTGATTGGAAAGGATTCAGGCCAGAGGATAGGACTTGGGAGAGGGAGTTAGATATTCATGCAAGAAGGTTGTTATCCAAGTTTCACAGGAACAATCCCAATCAACCAGACCCTGAGGAGGGGGTACTGTCCGATCTGATGGGGTTTAGTAAATGGACAGCTATGGATGGAAGAGTATGTCTGGGAAAGTATCAGTTCTGAATTAAGGACGATTTATACATCTGATTAAGAATCAGATCTGATTAATATGGTGCTTAAATACCTTTTTGGTTATTGATCTTAACTGTTATTCAGCGTGAGGGTTCCCCAAGCCAACATGGAGGTGCAGGTCTGATTGGAGGGATCAGGAACTTCAGACCTCCGAGTTCTAAACTGCCTTTCATTTTTCACCTTCAATAAGGAAGGTCCTGTTAAGTTAAGCTCCTGATACTAGGCCCCTTTTGAGAGGTTCTTCAGGTGGAGAATCAGTGATCAATCTGTTTCCAGTCTTTCTTGCTCTGCGTGGGACAAGCTCAGCTGTATTACTGGTGGGAGCGCAGCGTGAAGCAAAGGAAAGTCTTCAGATTTGGTGTATTAGGTATTTAGCTAGTTAGGTACTTAGGTTTGTGGATTGGACATAAGTTCCGTTCAGTAACGGTTTAGTTTTCAAAGTGATTTATCTGTGAACCTATACGTAGTCATTCCTGTCAAAGGCTAGACTGCGGCGAGTAAAGGAAGTGGCTGACCGTTACATTACAGCGCTACCCCTTGAAAACCCTCAAGTCATTATTCAGCTCTTTAAAGTAAACTATCAGTCAAGCCTTGTTGAGTCCGGACAAGCGTTACCTGGGCAGCGATTTCGCAGCTGCCACAACAGAAACTCCATTTCATACGCCGTTGCACATGCGCGAGTGATCAGTGCCGGACTAAAGCACTGTGGGCTTCATTGCCGTACTGCGCTTGTGCAAGTAATCAGCGCTCAAGTAAAGTACTGCTTCTACAACTCGCTGATCGCGCAAGTGTGGGTGATTAGTGACTCCCAGAAGCGCTACTTGGATTTATAGTCCGTAGTGTCTCTATTTATCCTTGGAGACCAAGCGCATCTGAGTGGGAAGTTGAACACTTTTGTATCACGCACATTAGAACGCTATTCCTCAGACAATGTATGTGTGCAGTAGTAATTCCCAGAATGCAAATTACATTTTGAAATGGTAAACGTCAGTGTGATTTGTGGAACCATGCTGTATCAGGATGTGTATGACTGAAAAGGAACTGATTGAAAGCAGTCCTGTACTCAAGGTGGAGCAAACTGTTACTTCGCATAAAGTGTCCCTTGGAGAACTGAATTTTAGCAAATACCTGCTCTCCAAGGTTGTGAAGGAGTGATGGTTTAACCTAAAGAAAGATAGTTGGTTTATTTTGGAACTAATGAAAACTTTGAAGATTTAGTCCTTTCATGTGAACTGAGGTTATCCATCACAAAGATGGAGTGAAGAGCTGTTTCTTCGGCCTCCAGGTCTAGTAGGAGGTTGGGCAGGTATTACGTTATTGTGTAAACAATGAAAATGATAATGTATTTTAAGTGAAAGAAAGTGTCATGTGCTTTGCTAATCTTTATTTCTCCCTCTGCAGATTCAAATCAGTCCAGAGAAAGGAATGTAGTTTATTTTATCCACTTCCCTTTCCCTTGGGAGTGTTTTTCAACTGGTCTTTAGAACTGTTAATCAGATGTTCTTGAGGGATCTGTGGGGCTCAGCATCTTCCGTGGACCTGGGAAGCAGGACCGGACACCAGGAAAGCATCCCACTCCTCTGGGGTCGTGGATTTAGTGGGGCAGGTCACCTTCGAGGAAGTGTCGTCCAAAGAGACCGAGGAAGGCGAACAGTGAAGTTGCTTCCTGGACGACGAGTGGCACAAACCCTGTGGGACTGGGAGCGCTTGGACTTCTTGCGACGGGGCCAGTCAACAACTGGCACTTTGAGCAGTCATTCGTCGCGTAGTCCTCGACCAGGCACCACAGACAAATTCTATGCAGATCCGTAATCAGAATCTTTAAGCAGCAGTCCCGGCATTTCTTGAAGCCAGACCCAGGGGTCGTCTGGGTAAAAAAAGACATAACAGTAATCACAAGGCGCGCAGAGTTTTACGAAGCAAACACGGTTGTGGAAAAAACAGAACCGAGGCTACGGGTGCCGTGCGAGCTACTGTTAACATCCGATGAGGTCACCCCAACGGAGGCCTTCGAGGGACACGACCCAACGCCATCGACGCAGGGCGCCCTCTGCTGGGGAAACATTTACGAAGCAGCACAGCTGTGGACCATACAGGCCATAGATGAGGAATACGTTGGGAGGACCCCCCCCCTATACTGGTGTCATTGGGCAATGTTAAATATTGGCAATGAGTCAATGGGGACCGAGGAGTAGCGCCGGTGGGCAAAGTCAGGCGAGCACATGCTGCCAGGGCCATGCCCCTGCATGCCTCTAAATTTAAAGGGGAAGGTTTTTGAGGTGAAAAGTCTCTCCTATCCCTAGAGACACCCATGCAGTATGGAGGAAAGGCGACCAAGAGTACATTAATCAGTACGGTGAGTAGCTCGTAATGTAGCATCCAATCGGATCAACCTGTTGGAACTACTTGCAGTGTTCAAAGCCTTCCAAGTATACATACAAGGAGTAACAGTACTTGTCCTCCAAGACAGCACTCGGACCATGTACAATCTGAACAAACGGGGGGATACTCACTTTTCAGGGCTATCCAAAAATGTTCTGGGACAGTTTGAAGTGGGCACTCAAACACATGTTGCTATTTGCAAGAGCACATTCTACTCCGCGTCTTTGCAGACTGGCGTTTTCCAAACATTGACGTGTTGGCTACTCTGGAGAATGCCAAATGCCCAGATTGCACCTTCAGCTACCCACAGAGGCAGTCCAAAGGTACCGGTCCATGGATAGCATCGTCCGAAAGTCACAATTCTGTTGGCACAAATGTGGGCTTAATAGTCATGGTTCACCTAACTCCTGAGAATGTCGGTCTCCACTCCAAGGAAACTGCCCTGCCTGTACAACAGGTCAACAAGACCTGGGAGGGGTGGCCGGGGGGGTGGTGAGAACACTGCATCTGTGCCCCCATACAATCTACTTGGCAGCTTGGCTCCTGAAGTCTGTTTGGACATCAACTCCCTCAGAGATGTATAGAGATTCAAATAGCTTGTCCTCCCAACGTATTCCTCATCTATGACCTGTAAGGTCCACAGCTGTGCTGCTTCATAAATGTTTTCCCCAGCAGAGGGCGCCCTGCGTCGATGGCGTTGGGTCGTGTCAGAGGCTCTGCTGCCCCTCTTAGGGCTCTGTGATGGCTGCAAACAACCACCATGCAATGGTCTCCTTGGATGCTTGATAACCAGCCCTGGATACCCCGAAAATTACTGTCCAACTTGCGGAAGACCTTGGTCCTGTCCAGATAAAATTTCATTACTCTCAAACGGAAGGTCCAATATGCATTCCTGGACATCAGGGCTAAACTTAGTAGCCCGAAGCCAGGCCGTCCTTATGTCTGTGGCGATGCATATGGCCCAGTTATCGATGTGGGCCACAGTGGATGTCCTACGCTACCAGCCTGCTTTCTCCTAGACACGCCTACAAGCGTGCTTGGCTCCACACCGGAAGTTATGGAAGGAAGTTCGCCATTTCCTGCCAAAGCCTCCGATTAACGGCTGCCAGCATGGCATCTGCGTTGGATTGACACAGGTGCAGCTAGGCATTTGAGTACAGCTTCTTCCTGTACGCCTCCAAGATAATAATCTTCTTGACTAGCAGCGCCGAGGACAAGGTGGCCGATGTGGAAACGCCTGTACTGTGGAAGGCCGAATCAAATGAGCCGGCAGGGGAAGCGGAGGCTGTGCTGGGGACTGTGGCGCCGGAGCCATGTGAGAAATGACTATGGGTGCCTGTGGAGTGCCCGGAGGGAGCAAGTCCCTGACTGCATCCCGTAAGGTGGCCCCCATATGGGGGATTCGCATCAGGGCCAGGAACCTTTCAAAGTACCTGTCTTCGGAGGCTGAAGAGGTGGCAGGTAATATTGACAGAGTGGCTGGGGGCTGCTGGGTCCAGATGGCATAGTCTAGGTTGCAGGGGGAACCTGCCCTGCGCTGCCGATGGATAAACTGTAGATCATGTACCTGGTTGACATCAGACCAACCTTGACTCATTCTCCCGCCTGCTCTTTTCCTAGGAGTGGCATCGCACAAGCGGCCATGATGTCTGGCATAGCGGGCATTTTTTCGAGCTGTGTGTCAAAGTCATGGTGCTTGGCTCCTTGGGACCGGCCTCCTCCAAGACTCTTGGCAATGGAGCATGAGACTTACACTGCACCTCAGGCCAGGGCCTGGAAGACGTATTGCCCTTGGCAGCGTCGCCGGTAGTGCTGCATGCAGACGCCCCCTTGGACAGTAATCTAGTATTAGGGCATTGCCCCTCGGGTTTACACCCGGTAAAAGGATTTTGTGGTTCCTCAGCACTGCTTCCTGAAGGATTGGATGACCACCCCCCCACCCGCCTCGGCCAAGAGGCCGGTAGCTGGACTAGCCTTGGTACGTGTGCTGGTGCGAGAACCCGGGAGGTTCCTCCCGCTCGGGCGTTTCCTTGAGAAGGAGTCGCCCTCATGGGGTGCGATGGAAAATAGCGGCCCTCCCTTGGGCCTCGCTCTCTGACAAAGTTCTTCAAGTCCTCTGTAAGCGACCTTTCGAAGAGCTCCCTCCACCTAGCTGTGCACGTGGAGTCAGTGTGTCAAACGTGGTACAACCTCCCAGACGTGGTCGGGGGCCAAGGCAGCAGAAGCAAAGAGCATGGGGGTCAGACATAGGAAAGGGCACCTTGCAGCCTAGACAACTGCTGAAGCACGCTGAAGTCTACATGCTCCAGGGAGGCATGTGACGCCAGAGGACCAAGTACCTGAATAACAGAAAAATAGTATCTAGGGAAGAGTGTGTGGTACTACATAGCCGAAGCCAAACCCAGGAGCGCTGGTGAAATCGGCCGCTCAAGTCGACGCGGAAAAGGGGTCTGAGGAGTGGCGCTGGTGGGCGGAGTCAGGCAAGCACATGCTCCCATGGCGTCATGCCTCTAAATTTAAAGGGGCATAAGGTTTTTCTGTTGAAAAAGATTGTGTCTCCTTTCCCTAGCGAGGGACACCCATGCAGTATGGAGAAAAGGGGAAGGGATGTAACATCACTAAATGTTACTGTACTAAATGTTGGTGCAAGCCACGACTAGTTAAACAGTGGAACTGGCATTTCTCTAATTGTGGGCGCGAGCCGCTACTATTTAAAGGCATGGTCTGGTAAAAAATGTATTTAAAAAATAGATAGGCAACATAAAAAAAAAATAGCATTCTCTTTTTTAAAACTTCCTATGTAAAATTTTGAGCTATTCAAGCTCAAAATTTGCAAAAGCAAGTACATGGGCGCATCCATTTTGTGAAATGGATGCCCTCCTGTGCTGGCTTTTGCGGCACTAATGAAGGGAAAGCCAGCCAGCTGTAGTAAACAAAAGCAACCGCTGGGTGGCTTTCCCTTCATTAGTGCTGTACGCGGAGGACGGAGACCAGAGCAGGAAAGCTGCAGCTGAATCTCGGTAAGTTATTTATTTAAAAAAAAATAAATAAATAAGTACTAGCTTTTGAAGCGACCGCAAACATAAACACAACGTTTTTAAAGCTGCAGTTTTATTTCTAAGTTTTCCGTGCTCCTCCAGCCCGGAAAACTTAGAAAAAAAACGCAGCTAGTGCTTATTTATGGTTATTTTTTTTAAATAAATAGCACTTACCAAGATTCAGCTGCAGCTTTCCTGCTCTGGTCTCCTGTCCCCGTCCTCCGCGTACAGCATTAATGAAGGGAAAGCCACCCAGCGGTAGCTTTTGTTTACTACAGCTGGCTGGCTTTTCCTTCATTAGTGCCGCAAAAGCAAAAGCCAACACAGGAGGGCATCCATTTCACAAAATGGATGCGCCCATGTGCTTGCTTTTGCAAATTTTGAGCTTGAATAGCTCAAAATTTTACATAGGAAGTTTTAAAAAAGAATGCTAGTATTTTTTTTATGTTGCCTATCTATTTTTTAAATACATTTTTTTACCAGGCCATGCCTTTAAGCAGGCACCTGAAGTGCTGCTTATGTTTTTATAATTGTATTTATATGATCCGTTATAGTACTTGGAGAAAAAGATGTGTATTGCTACCCGCCAGCCCACAGTGCACTCCAAAGGGAAAAACAAAAACCCCAATATATTAGTGTAGCTAATAGGCATTAAACCTGTTCAAATTTAAAAGTTTGGGGATTGCATCAGTCAATACATTCTTAATGATGTTGTAAATAAGACAATTCAATAACAGATTCATGCAGAAGGAAAAAGAACCCTCCACTGGTTTTTTTAATTAGTTAATGCATCATAACAATTTATAAACAATCCTATAAGGAATTCACTGCATTTGTATAGCAAGAGAAGCCCACATTTTGTGTAACCAAACAATTCAATAACAGATTCTCATATGTCCATATTAACTTCCTTTGGTCATAAAAAATAAAGTTATTTTGGTTAGAATTCACCAATCGCAAAGAGTACCAAGATCATATTATATCTTTAGTTGCCAACGCGTTTCAGACTATACATCAGTCCATCTTCAGGGCAGATACTATTGGTTCCAAAACATACCTTGAAATTATTAGTGCCTCCCTTTCTCTTTTATCACGTTTTTCTGATCGGCCACTCTTTGGGAGAGCACATATTCCTAAAAACTAACATTTAGTCAAAACAGAATGTCATTTACTAAAATTGATCAAACTACAGAAAATAGAGCAGAAACACTAGGCTTCAGTGAAGAAGCAAATCGTATCCCATCACTGATTAAAACAACAAGTGAAGACCTACCTACATCACAAAAACCAGAGGCACTCAGACAGCTTGAGTGGAAAACACATCGTGAACGCTACTATAAAGCACAAAGAATTGCCCGTGGACTAAGGGTTAACCTTGAACCAACCTTATGCAAGGAAAATCCAGCATTTGTAAAAAGGTGGCACCAAATATTAAACAAATGCTTGTTAGACCCAATACTCCTCACCATAGAAGAGTTAGCTCACAACCTTAAATCTCTGAGTGAAGACGTTGGCGTTCTCAAGGCATCGCTGAGCAAGTGTTATTCAGAAGAACATAAGGAGGTATTGGATGACAAATCAGAAACTTCAAAAGTATTAACAGGAACTAGAAACCAAAAAAATTCGCAAATTCAGGAGGGATACAATGGATTACAAATTGGACATAGTATACACATGGCAGGAATATTACGGACATCGCCCGAACAAACCACATCAACGACAGACACCAAAACCATCGACACCACAAGCCGAAACAACAACTTCGGATGCATCAAGCACGGAAAAGGACCCGACAGCAACACCGGAAGTCCCCCAACCAACGGGCTCCCGGGACGAGACATTACCAACAAAAGAACTACCTTTTTTAGAAAAGGACCTACGAGACGGGGAAAAAAAGAAAAGAAACCACAGAAAGAAGATCAAGAAAAAGACTTCGTGATACCTAGACCCATATGGAACTTCGGTGCTCCGGAAAGGGTCATCGTTCGTTCCCCAAAGCAACAGTACATTTTTAAAAGAAAAATAAAAATAATAAAAAAATCGACTTCAGACTTCTGAGAAAAATGAAATTGAAGGTGTTCGACAACCTCGGGGAAGATCAAGAATATGATGAATCCGATGAGTTCCTTGAATTTAGTCCTAAAAGCCAGTTCAACCCGCTAGTTCAAAACCACATTTTATCTACATTTGTAAAAATGATTCTTCAAGACTAAGAAACTTCAGTTTAAAAGCAGCAGATACAGCAATTTTACTACAGGGGAGAGACGCACACTGAAAGAACTACTAGACAAACAAAAAATAATTTTTAAACCAGCAGACAAGGGGGGGCGCAATGTCCTAATGGACAAGAGCGATTACTTGGAGGAAATTGAAAGGCAACTGGCCGACAGACATACAGGGAAATACACTTTAACCCCCCCACCAATCAGAATATGACACTAATTGAAGAAACCCTGGACCCAAGCAGAAGAGAGGGGGGAAGATCTCCGAGAAAATACAGATTTCTAATGAATAAACATCCAATTACGCTGGTACTCTACATATTGCCTAAAATCCACAAGAGACTACTGAAACCCCCAGGACGGCCAATCATCGCAGCAGCAACCAGTATTTTGGAACCTCTTGCACAATATTTGTACCAAATCCTTCAACCATTGATCCAGAGTACAGAGACCTACTTGAAGGACACAACTGACTGAGGAAATTACAACGTGTCCGATTTGTGGAAAATCGTGACGTCCTTTTTACTATGGACGTTACATCTCTTACACAAACATCACCCACGAAACAGGTTTAGAGGCGGTGGAATGGATGCTGTTGAGAACGGAAGATTGCAAAGCGGATCGGGTGTTTGTCCTGACTTGGCTGAAGTTAGTGCTGATGAACAAGTTCGGTGAACGTTACTTTTTGCAAGTTTTAGGAACCAGCATGGGGGCAGCAATGGCCACTTACTACGCCAACATATTCATGTTCTTTCTAGAACACTAGCACGTATTAACATCTACATGGTCAGGTCACGCCATTTGTCACTCTACACAAGGTATATTCAGGACATCTTTGGAATTTGGACGGGTCCTAAAGATTAACTTCAGAAATTTTTCAACATGGACAATATGAATCCAAGAATCAAATTTACGACATCGAGTGAATCAAAAATACTTTTTTTAGATGTTGAAGTTTGTGAAAAATGGTAATTTGGAAACCCGCATTTTTACAAAGAAAACAGAAACAGTTTGCTTCTAGCAACAAGTTTCCACCCACAAAGAACACTGGACAGTGTACCATTAAGTCAGTTTTTACGGTACAAAGGAATATCTCAGAAGCCGCCGAGTACTCAAGACAATCAACCTCCCTACAAACCAAGTTCATCGAAAGGCGGTACAATAGAACTATGATCGCTGAAGTGAAAGAAAAAGTTAATTTGGTTCAGAGAGAAACCCTCTTAACACCCAAATCCCCCCAGGAACAAGAAAAACTGGTATATGTCACAACGTACTCAACCCAGAGTAAATGAATTAAAAGAATTATTCAAAAACATTGGCCAGTGTTACGAATGGACTCAAAGCGCGAACAACTCTTTCCAGACACTCCAACATTTGCTTACAGAAACAAATCATTACGAAACAGTTTGATTAGAGCGGACATAATCACCACAAGAAATACAACATCGACTCACAAAGGAACCGTTCCATGTCTAAACTGTCAGCACTGCAGTATTGTAATAAAAAGGCAATACCATCAGACATCCGTACACAGGGAAAGTTATTCCTTTAAAACATTCATGCACATGTGATTCATTAAATGTGATTTATGGTTTAAAATGTCCCTGTGGCATGTTCTACGTAGTTATGACTACCAGAAAGGCGAAAACACGTTGGTCAGAGCACAAATCTAGCATCAGAACGAAGAGTCAAAAATCACCGGCTATGCATTTTGCAGAAGCTAGACACTCAATAGCACAAATTAAATGTGTAATATTGGAACAAGTCAAACTTAGTCCCAGAGGCGGTGACTTAGTGAGAACACTACAACAGAAGGAAATCAGGTGGATAGACTTATTGGATTGTCTCAGCCCTAGGGGGATGAATGTAGATTTTGATCTAATGTGCTATGTCTGATATACTGAGATTTGGATTGCGAACAGTCTAATGGGGGTGAATGAATCCAAAACCTGTTTTATGATACACTAACGCAATGTGAAAGGCGGACCATTGAGCCATTTATGACTTAGAATGTGAACGTCAATTAGTATCAGGAGTTTTTACGAATATACATGACAGCAGGAAAATATGGGATAACATCTACTGAGTTTTGGATTGAACAAGGAGCTTGATTTATGTACAAGTGTACCCATATTTGCCCTATGAGACATGCGCCCAAAGTGAAGAGCGAACCTTGGAGTCATTTATTACTGAGAACGTGAATGTCAACTAGGATCAATAATCTCCTAGAATGTACATGTTGGCAGAAATGGATGCGATAAGTGCATCTACCCACATAACACTCATAGTAGAGTTTAGTTTTTGGTTCCAACACATGTAGACTGTTGCCTGGTGGACATGGGGACCCGAGCAGACTTTATCTGCATCATCCCCACTCAGATGGACAACAGTACATGCAATCTAATCCCTCGCTGTTACAGACATCCTATATACTCAATTAATGAGTATAAATTGCCCCGTTTTTATGTTGACAGTCTAGGCTGATTGGATAAATACTCCTCCTGCTAGAAATTCCCTACACTTATGTCCACTTTAAAATGCTGGCTGGTGTTCACCTCAGTACCTAATTTTCAGGTTTACAAGAGACTAGGAGCGACAACCTTTAACTCAGGGGTACTCTTCATTGAATATATTTTTGACTTTGCTAGTTTTCCATGGTGAGAACAGTTTCTTGACCTAGGCATAGGGAATAGGTTCTTGAAGTCACCAGATTGATTCACCCGTGCATCTGGGACACACAAGCCAACATTATATTGTTATTTACATATAGCGAATTACCGTATGATCTCCTGGGTGTATCAGTTAGATTATGTCCACAGCGCTTTTTCTTTTCCGAAACGAAGAACTGATCTCACATATGACTTTCATTGAGACTTCTCAGTAAGGCGCATGCACAAGAGGGGGACACGCCTGGTCGCATCAGTGCGCATGCGCGGGGATTAAAAAGAGTAATACGCATACGTGAGAGTTCCACGTCAAGACCATCGTTTATGGGCATGCGTGAATGAGTGGTGTTTGGTCCTACGGATCCACACTACCCCCTTCACGCATGCGCAATAAGACCGGACACTATCTTAAAATGTGCCTCTCGTCGAAGCGAGAGATACCCCCGCCGGACGTCAGGAGTTCTTGCGGTCCAACTCGATTCTCGCTTGTGAGATAAGGAAAGATCCACTACACGGGGTCGATGATTTTCGGAAACCGTGCTTTTAAATTCATGGGATGATTTGTAGCTGCATGGGCATAGTTGGTATTAAGAAGCAAGACAGTTAGCTATATGACTAGTTTTTAGTCCCATGTGACTGATTACTTAACAGTATGGTTATTCACAAGAAACATACCTATTGATGTAACACAATTATACTAATCATTACACACATTGAGTACAGAACTAGTCAGCTATATGGAGGACTAAGGTCATATCTTTACACAGTAATTACAGATTTAATTTAAATATCAGGACTTATCTGAGGGCTCAGAACGCTCTTAACTAGTCAACGAACACAGTGATCTCTACTTTTAGAAACATTTGTCTTTGAGTGGACCTGTCAGAGGGTGCAACTGCGACACAAATGTGCACGAATGCTGTTACATACAAACAGCAGGGAGAGCGATCAAGTTTGAGATTAGAGATCCCACCTGCATAAATAAACAGGTGGGTCATTCATAATTGTTCAGTTGTGTACTGTAAAATTAGGTTTTGACCATAGCACTAAAAGCTGGCCCGTCTTTACACTTTGCCTTAGGGATCGAAGGACTGCATGAACTCATGTTTTGGAACCAATAGTATCATCTGCCCTGAAGATGGACTGATGTATAGCCCAAAACGCGTTGGCAACTAAAGATAATACGAACTTGGTACTCTTTGGGATTGGTGAATTCTAACCAAAAGAACTATTTTTTATGACCAAAGGAAGTTAATATGGACATATGAGAATCTGTTATTGAATTGATTGATATTTTATTTCTATCGCGCTCGTACACAAGTGTTTCAGAGTGCGACAAGGCAAGGGAGGGGAACAGGGGAGAACAAAACAGCGATCTTACTAGGCCCAGTGACATTGAGAACGCACAAGCGCATGGGAGAGGGGGAGGGGAAAAGTGCATGGAAGGGAGAGAGGTGGAAAGTGCGAAGCAGAGGAGAAACAGATAAATAACAAAAAATAAATAATAAAGGCAACAAACAGTGGTAATGCAGCCAGCAATTTGCAAGTGCAAGGTTTAAGGCAGCAGACAGGGTAGGTCCGATAAGTGCAGGAAGAAAAGGGGGGCTGTATGGGTACAGATACAGACCCCAGTGCAAGGGGTGGCCCGGAGGCAGTGCGGGAGGGTGACAGGATGAGCAGGTACCTGGGCCCAAAAGACAGGGTGGCCAGGTGCACGGTGCCAAGAGAGAACAGATCAGCAGGGGAGAGGGGGAGTGAAGGCAGAAGAAAAGAGGAAGGTCTTGAGATGCATCCGGAACCGCAGATTGTTCTCAGGTTTTAGAGTGGCAGGGAGGCTGTTCGAGAGGGAGGCCCCTGCCGAAGACAGATCTACCCCCAGCTCGTTTTTGTTTTCAATTCGAAACAATGTTTCAAATTGTTTGATTACACAAAATGTGGGATTCTCTTGCTATACAAATTCAGTGAATTCCTTATAGGATTATGTTTATAAATTGTTTTGATGCATCAACTACTTAAAAAAACCAGTGGAGGGTTCTCGCCTTCATGAATCGGTGTTATTGAATGGTCTTATTTACATCATCATTAAGAATGTATTGACTGATGCAATCCCTAAACTTTTAAATTTGAACAGGTTTAATGCCCATTACCTACACTAATATATTTGGGGTTTTTGTTTTTCCCTTTGGGGTGTACTGTGGTCTGGCGGGTAGCAATACACAACTTTTTCTCCAGTTTCCTTGTTAGTCCCGAGTGGCCCTGTGACATTCGCCCCGGTACACCTGAAGATCATTCTAGAATTATTACTTACTAATCAAATCTGGTCATTTAAAGTCTGAACGACATACATTGAAATTATTAGTGCCTCTCTATCTTTTATCCTGTTATAGTACTTACCCAGGATTTCTCTTGGCCTACATATATTTAGATAATCCTTTTTTACAGAACATGGGGTTTCTTTGGACCATATACACGCTACAATTTCTTTGTACCAAGCTACAGCCCTCCCTGCCTTCCAAGATAAGCCTGGCTGCTCTGTCTACACTACCAAATGTTCGCAGGTGGTACAGCCTTATACTAGAGTTGTGTTTTGTACTGCCTCCGAAAAGGTTTTATGAAGCCCTTAGTTGGACTTTAGAAAATGTGCCCCAACAGATGTGCCTCTAGAGGCCTGCACTCTACCACACAATCTTACACTACAGGGATGGTGCAGCTGGTTACCTGTGTGTGGCTACTTTGGAGGGTGGGAATACCCAGACCTACGTGGTGTGGGCTTGGTGTTGTGTAGGATTGAGTCCCAAGGGGCCACCTGCCTCCAGAATTCACTCTGAGGGAATGATTGCACTGAAATCTGGTTCCAACTGTTTAGCTTATGTTCTTTAGCTTTTTCGAAATCTTAATCTACCGAAAAAGGAATCGTCCCTCTACTGGTTTGTTCAGGTGCTTGGCCTGTGTGTCAGGTTTGAACCTAGATCTGCCAAGTGTGTCTATTTAGGATTGTTGTTCCACTAACAATTCTGCCAACTGTTACTGCAGCAACTAGTGAGTTTTAATCACTAAATTAGAATTATTCACCCCGTCCCCTTCCATTTCTAGCATTGCTGATCTAGTTGGCTCTCCTACTTGCTCTGAAAGTTGTTCAATTTCACCCCATTGATCCCCATAGTACCTTGCCATGGGATCTGCAGCATTAGCAATTCTAACCTCATGGGAGGCAGAAGTTGATACTCCTCCAAAAGCGTAAGGAACACATTACTTACCTGTAAACTCTTGCTCTCCAGCATGGGTCTGGCATGGATTCACATGCTCATGAATATTCCCAATCAGGGTCTGGAGCCAGTAGCTATATACATTAGAAAACAGTTTTTTGATGCGGGCATAAAGGTGGGTGGAGAAAATCATGTGTCTGCACGCAGAGGACGTACTCCTTTATGCAAGAGTCCCACACCTTAATGTGCCAGTGATCTTAGATGTGCTGCGAAACATTGCGCGAGTATCAAGGATCCACTTTAGCATTGCCAAATCGTGCATATTCCCGCTGGCAAAGACAAGCGAGGAAAACCTCCCAGAGGTTGGACTCCAGTGGCAAAGGTACAAATTTAAATATCTCGGAGTAATTGTTTGGCACACACTGGAACATATGCACAGGGCAACACAATGTTAGCGGTACAGGGACTTAAGAACTCCATGAAGTTCTGGTCTAGGCTGCCAATGTCGGTCATGGGCAGGGTGGCCGTCGTCAAAATGATAGTTCTCCCGAGCTTCCTGTATTTTTTCCATAATGTACACTACTACATACCGGCCTCCCCCGTTCGACTACTGGAAAAGCTATTCAGAGAATTGCTGTGGGGTACTGGCTGACAGACTATCCCTGAACACACTCACGCTGCCATATAAAGCGGGCGGGGTCCAACTGCCAGATCTTGAAAGATATTTTCTAGCATCGCAGCTTAGCTTTGTGGCTGGCAGACCAGGTCACCTCGGAAACAAGACTACATAAGCAGCTAGTAGCACTGGCATGCCTAAAGGAAGTACTATGGGTACCACTGAAATTCCTCAATGAATCACCAAGGATAGTACGGCTAGGTGGGGGGGGGGGGTCTGGGGTAGAACCCTACAACTGATGGTACAAGACTGCCCTTACTCACTGGATGCCCCGATTGCTGCAGATGTATGTGCAACTAAGGCAGACCTGGCTAGGACTAGGCAATGGGAGATGCATGGCATTTACACCTCGGGAGATATGTACGAGGAGGGTATTTTCAGGGAATTTGAGTCCATGGGGGAGAAGCAGGGATTACCCAGAGGTCAGTTCCTTTGGTCCCGGAGGATCAAAAGGGAGGCAAAGAACTGGAAAAGTTGGCCAGAGGAGCCGGAAGCGGCGCCAACACAGACATTGCTCCACAACCTAGAGGACAGGTGGAGGCAGGTATCTAGACTTTACAGTCAGCTCGCAGATAGACCAAACCCTAGAAATGATGTGCTGAAACAGAAATGGGAAGAGGACCTGGGCACCAGCATAACGGAGAGAGGCTGGAAGAGTATATCGAAGTACCCCCGAGAAGTATCTAGAAATGCTAGGTTTAGACTGATCCAACTGTATGTCCTTTACAAGACTTGTATGACGCCGAGCAAAAAAGCCAAATGTAGCAGCACTGCAGACCCGCTGTGCCCCTGGTGTAAGTCGGAAAGCGCAGGCATGATTCACATGTTCTGGGAGTGTCTGAAAGTGCTGTGCTTCTGGCACAAGATAGAACAAGCGTGCAGGAGAGCTGGTATGACGAGATATGCGTGGATGCCAAAATATTGCCTCTTTGGAGCCTACCTAAGAATTAGCAAACTCAGACACTTAGTTAAACTCATGGACATGGTATGTGTGCTGGCTAAGAGGGCCATTGCAATGGCGTGGAAGACTGGGGACCCGCAATACACTAGGTGGTATCTGAACTGGAGCACTGGACGGAGGCGGAAACAAGAGTATGGGGGTGAGGGGGTGCCCAGGGCAGGAGGGGAGGGAGCCCTGCATACGAGGCCTGGAAGACATTGGTTTGGGACATGTTCCACCTGTCAGATGATAAACCCCATGAGGGAAATGTACACAAGAAAGGTATGATCTGGTAAACTGGGACTAAGTCTGCCACAGTGAGGAGTAATGAACGGTGGCCCCATATCTCCCATGGCCCCTGGTGCACCCTAAATAGTAGATCCTCCCAAACAGGATGGAGTGCCCTCACAAATGTGATTGTGAAGCAGAGACCATTTGTTTTTATCACTATGCTTTAGTTACTGTAAAGCGGTGTGCTGCAAATACTGGTCAAGGATAAGGGACTGTGCAGCGAATGTTTATGCATGTTACAAATGCCAATAAAAACATTTTAAAATAAATGAATATTCCCAATCAGGCCGGGAATCCTCAGGAAAGAATAAAAAAAAACTTGTTTATAAAACTGCATTTCTCCTATAAACCAATCACTGAGCTCTGGGTCATACTGCCCCAGGCAATGACTGCCCACTCCCTAAGCCCCTCCTCTGGTAGCACATAAAGTGGCAGTATGCCCAAGAATAGCCGCAGATGGCCAAGAGGGAGGGTTTGAATGTGTAACCATGCCAGACCCATGCTGGAGACCAATAGTTACAGGCAAGTAACTTGTTCCTTCTCCAGCATGGGGTCTGGCATGGATTCACATGCTCATGAATAAAGAATACATAGCAGTCCATACATACACCACGGGAGGTAACAAGGCTCAGACGTATTTACTCTTACCTCCTCACTAGGCTCACCTTCAATCGAACAGGTTGCGTAGCACAGCTTGGCCGACTCTGGACTCCTCCCTGGAATCCCTGTTGACGCAGGAGAATTTTGTGAAGGTGCATGTAGACCTCCATGTAGCAGCCCTGCAGATGTCCAGCAGGGGCACAATAGACAGGAACTCCGTCAGCGCACCAATTGCTCTGGTAGAATGGGCTCTCGGAAAGCCGGGCAGCGGTTGGTTTGTCAACCGATAAAAATGAGTGATGCAGCCGGTGAGCCACCTGGAGATGGAAGCCGTGGACAAGGCCTTCCCATGGTTCACAGGACCAAATTTCAAACAGCTGAGATGTTCCGGAAACTGTGCGGGCCACATAAAACTTCAGCGCTGAAGCCACATCCAGCGAGTGCAAAGTCCTTTCGGTCGGCGACGAAGGCACTGGTAAAAACAGGCAACACCAAGGGTCTGTTGAGATGAAATCGACAGAACCTTGGGCATGAAGCAGGGGGCGTACGAAGCACCACCCTAGTCTCGTGAAAAGTCAAATACTGCCGCTTGCAGGACAGGGCCTGGATCTCACCCACTCTCCAGGCAGAGGTGATGGCCAAGAGAAAAGCAGTCTTCCAGGAAAGGAACTTGAGCTTGATGCATAGGCTCAAAGGGGGCCCCATGAGCTTAGTCAGCACCATGTCTAGTTACCACGCCGGTGCAGCCACCTTCACAGGTAGGAATGATGGGAACAGTCCTTTGATTAACTCCTTGACTAGACGGTGTGACCAAAGAAGACCGTCCCAGAGATGTTGGTGTAGTGGGACATAGCCACCAGATGCACTGGAGGCGCGCGCCAGTCCCAATTTAGCATACGACAACATGTACGGAAGGACTGTGGGGGGGGGGGGGGGGGTCTGGCTGTGACACTCCAAAGGTTTAATCTTCTGCAACCAGCACCAAGTCGCGAAACGCTTCCATTTGTGCATGTAGCATTTAAGAGTCAAATGCCCTGGCAGGGAGCTCCCTGCAGTACACCGGCAGCTCGTAAGCACCGAACTCTAATGCTGCAGGAGCCAGGTCTTCAGGTTCAGCGATCCTGGGTCGTGGTGCAAGATTGTGCCTCCTTCCCTGGCGAGCAGATCTGTGACCACTGGTAGCTTGACTGGAGGAGAAGCAGACATGCTGTGAAGGGTCCAGGTACCAGATCTTCGGCCACGCTGGTGCGACGAGGACCATCCTGCAAGGACACCGACTGAGCTGACTGATGAGACAACAGAGGTAACGCATACATTAGCAGGCTTTCCCAAGGGAAGGAGAACATGTCCCTAATTCTGCCCGGCTGGGGAAACCTGCTGTCGAACCTCTGGCCCTTGGTGTTCGTAGTCGTAAATAGATCGATCTACGGTCTGCCCCACTTGAGGAAGAGGTTGTCCACTTGATCCTGCTGAAGCTCTCACTCGTGGCAAGTGCACAGCTCCCTGCTGAGAGCCGGCGACAACTCCCGCCAGGTGACACTGAATGAGAAACATCCCCTGGCCAACGGCCCAGTGCCACAATTCCTGCGCCTCTATGGAGAGCGCTGGGGTTCTGGTGCCCCTTTTCCAGATGTAAAACATTGTGGTGGTATTGTCCGTGAAGACCCTCGCCACTTTGCCCTGGTGGGACGGAAGCAATGACTTGAGGGCCCAAAACACTGCCTGTAGTTTCCAGGACGTTGATTCATTGCGTCTTCTCCGGCAGCCACAGGCCACCGGCGTGGAGACATCCTTCGTTGGCTCCCCAGCCCTCCCAAGAAGCATCCATGGTGACAGTTTCCTGGTATGGGGGGGATGGGGTTTGAAACCCTGTGTCTCAGGATATGTTGGAGATAACGCCCCACCACCTTATCGCCCGACTGAACTCGAACAGGACCTTTTATGAGAAGCTTCCGGACACCTGTATCCAGCGAGGGTCCAGGAACTCGGAACCATCCGTAACCTGCAGAGCTGGATAAGGTAGATGCAAGATGACATGCTGAGCAGCGACTGGATGGTCTGTACTGTGATGCCTCAGCAGCTGGACGGCTGTCTCCACATGTACCATGGCTAACTCTCGCGAACTGGCTCAGATGAGCCAAGTGTCGAGGTACGGTACACTGTATCCCTCGTAGTCGCAGATGGGTGGCCATTGGTGCCAGGCACTTCGTGAACACCCTGGGAGCCGACAGCCGGCTGAAGGGGAGGACCTTGATCTGGTAGTGCCGGCCCTGCACTATGAAGTGTAAGAACTTTCGGTGCTTCTTGTGGATGCGGAAGTAGGCGCACTCCAGCAATGTCAAGTAGTCTCCTTCCAGTTGGCCGAGCATGTGCTGGAACTTGAACACCGTGAATTTTTGTGACTTGAGGTACTTGTTCAGAAGTCTCAGGTCTAGGAATTGAACTCGAACCCCTGGTTTTCTTTTGCACTAAAAAGAATCTGGAGCCTCAGAGATGTTGGGAAACCAGCTCTATCGCCCCTTTTTGTAGAATGGCCCATTCCTCCTCAGAGTTAAGTGATGTGCTGCTCCTGCCAGGCCACCGGAGGTATCCGCAGACATGTATGCTGAACTCCAGTATGTCCGTGGGCAAGAGCGTCCAGCAGCCATCTGTCCGTGACCCACTCACTGCCGGATCCAGTCAGACAGCCTACCACTGGGGTACAAGGGTAGGGCCAGACATCATAGCCGGTTCAGGGCTGCTTTGGCGCCAGCACCCTGCCTTGCATTGCATTGCAGGCGGCACTGACCTCCATCGTAGGCCTGGGAACAGCCTCTGTATGCTTCCTGGGTTGTGGACCTGGAGGGCTGGCAGTACGGCAAGGAACATCCCTTCAACAATCTGCTCGACTTAGCTCTGGAGGAGCGAAAGGAAGAGTGGTGCTGCTGTAGCGTGTCCACGGAACAGGCCTTCTCCGTATCCACCTTGATGGCCTATAGGGACTACTCTAGGATCTTCCAACAAAGGCAATCTACATCGAACCCTTGTCTGTACCTCCTGGTGGAAATTCGTTGCCTTCACCGAGCATAGACAACGAAGACAGACAGTTACCATACACCCTCCCCGCCCCCATCTGCCGGAACCCTGTGCCGGTGATGTCCAGTGCACTGTGACAGCATGGTCTAAAGTCACCTCTCCCTCCTGCAAGAGGGCGATCGCCGCCATCCTCTTGTCATCAGGGAGGAAGTCCAGAATCGGGCCCAGCTTGTACCATAGCTCCCCGACGTACCTTTATGGTGGACGCCGCAGTGTAAATAACATTTCTTCCCATGGCATCCATCTTCTTCCCCTTCGCTGTCCAGAGGGACCGAGGACGAAGGGTTCGCCGATCGCTTCCTTGCGACCGCCGAGTCTGGCGATGGTTGCGTTCTCAGGCACTATCCAGTTTGGCTGGAGCCGAGCAAGGGTTCAAGTGGGCCAGGCCCTCCTTCCACACGTCGCCCAGAAAGGGTATGGTCTTCCTCTTGGCCTTGCAACTCTGGTACAGGAAACCCTCCTCCTTGGTTCTCTCAGGAATAAGTTGGAAAAGTTTGGAGGCTTTCGCAACCATTGAATGGAACGACCAAACTCTTGGCTGCGAAGACGTGATGTGACAATATCGTCAATCACCATGGCCGTATCCGTCCCTGTGTCGGGATCCACTGGGGGGGGGGGGGCGGGAGTTAGGGGGGGGTGCCAGATGCGGAGGCCAAAATGGGGGCGACAGATGACACTTCCTCTATGCCGGAGGTTAATCAAGCCTGGGGGCCATCGGAACCAGCCCCTACGGCATGCTCTTCTGGATCTCTGACACCAAAGTGTGTCGGGTCAACAGGATGTCCAGAAATGCATCTCAGTTGAGCTGGCTTGATAGGAGCACTAGGCCCTGCGCCATTGTCGTCCTGCATATGATCCATGTGTAACGACTCCAGGTCCAGAGACGGCATCTTCTCCAGCGTGCCAGCAGACTTTGCCAAAGTCACTGCAGCGGTTTCTCGACTCTGAGGTAGAGGTACCATCTGCATCGTGGGTGCCACCTTTATGGGGGTCGGCCCCTTGCGTTCAAGAGAACATCCGCAACCAGCTTCATCAACGAACACCTCTCCTGAGCCGACTGGGTCCTCTTGGGCAGTTAAAAGGTCTTCTCTGACCCTGGCTGCTCAGGCCTCTCCAGCAGCTTAGCTGGTTTGGGAGACTTCCTCTTGGAGGAGCTCGATCGTTGGCTGGCAATGGATGCAGATGTTGAACGTGCCCTGCCCAATGCGGAACGCGCTTGAGTGACCCCGGTGGAACTGGACTTGAATTGCCTGGCCTTTGGCACCCTCAAAGGACTTAGAAGCCCGCTCCTCAGAACGGTCGGTCCTGGGTGAGGCAGGACCCTGCTCGGGGCAGAGGTCTTGGCGTTCAGCTACGCCGCCAGTCTCCTGTGACGATTCGTCATGCTCTTCTTGGAGAAGGCGAGGCAGATCTCATTCTCCTTCCTTGTGGTCCAGGTGAAAACGGAGGCAATGGAGGTGCTGGTCCTCCACGTTCCATAGCCCGCACCTGGTGCAGAGCCTGAAGAGGGCCCTTCCTTCTCAGTCATGGTCAGAGGTGCAGAGTAGGCCCAATGGCCTTCTGGAAACTTCGAAGAAAACTTCAATGATCTTCAACCTTGAGGGGAGCTGAAATACATAAACAAATGGATCCCCACTCTGAGCAGATAGAAGAGAACACTGGCTCCTTTGGAACAAAAAATAGCAACTTTTCCTGTCCAAAAAACGTAGAAGTAGCTCATGGAGCAAAACTGGAGAACTCCCAACACTGAAACGTGCAATAAAAATCTGAAGATGACTGGCAGAGGAGGAGGTTAGGGAGAGGGCCGTCATTGGCTGGGTGCAGTATGACCCAGAGGACAGTGATTGATTTAGAGAAGAAACACAGTGAGTGAAATTGAAACTGCTCTTTTACCAAGGATTCCCGGCCATATTCATGTAAGCAGGGAACTAGCTAAAGTGATGCCGCCAAATGCCAGCCAAGACGGACAGCTGCGATTCACTGGGTGGAGCACTGAAAGCAGGACGATTAAAAGTGGTGCCTTTTAGGGGGCTCCAGGAGTTAAGGTTTGTATCACCATAATTCCTGGCAAGGTGTTCAGTGTTCCTAAAATACATTATACAGCTTGCTTCTAAGCCGGGTGAGTGTCACCCAGCAAATTAAGTGAAGGGCAACAAAGAATTGTGGCAGTATAGGGTGGTACTAGTGATTGATGTCAAGGAAATATCACAGGAAGAGTTGCTCACTAAAGTCTTAAATGAGGCAAAAGTTTCGTGCTAGGCTCCCAAAGATTGCTTGAGAAGCTTTAAAATTGAGCAACTAAATCGGGTGTAGTTCTGTTATGTTGACTTCTATGCACCGCTAAGACCCATAGGCAGTCTCCAGGCATTCTGCTATGAAAGAAAATAAATTAATGCTATCAAAAGATGTTAACAAGGAATTTTATATAATAAACCAGAACATATTTACAGTTTATACTTCAGAGCACTAGGAATAAAGGAACACATCGTCTAGGAAACCTGGGAGTCCTAGAGCCCAACCTCACACAGGGAATGAGCCTCAATCCAGTATTTATTAGGTTGCTAGTAATCATTTGACAAGTGAAAAGGCCAGTTTGAAGAGTTTTGTTTTCAAACATTCCTGAACTGCATGTGGTTAGATTCTGCTCTGTTGCAACGCTTAAGAGCATTCCTGAAGTGAAACCTGTAAACTTTTAAGTGACTGTTGCAATAATGTACTGAACCGATACCAACTGGAAAATTAATACAGCTGGAATCAGTAAGAGTGATACAACTACTTAGGAACACATCTACTGTAAAATTAGGGAAATATCACTGTTCAAACAGGGACCAAAAACAGTAGATCAAGCATAAACTACTTACCAAAACCTCTTAGTTCTGAGCTGGATGAACTCAGCAAAGCAAGGCCAAAAATTACCTGTAAAGAAGAAGAACAGTCAAACTGGAGTCCCAAGCGACAGGGTGTGCATTTCTTCCACAAACATTTCAAAACGGCATGTCACAATCAAAAGCTTTACCATCTTGCAAAATATGCTAAATTAGAAAAAGATACTAGAAGATGCAATTTCAGCTTTCCACCACAAATGATTAGTGCTACAAGTTGGTCTAAAACAAACCTACAAAAAAAACGTCAAAGTAAAAAACAAGTAGTCACATTCTTTCCTAGCATGCAAATGGATTTTTCACAGACCACACTCGGTCTCGTTTCTGTAAACCCATGCAGGAGACAAAGATTTGGAGTTAATTGGATCAACCAAAGCAAATGTGTGCCATTGTGCCAAATCCCTATACAAGTAGACCGTCGGATAAAGCACTGTAAAGCTACTGCATTCATCCTCAACTCGAGTGTATTAAAGTAGGGAGCACACATTGGTGTAGCATTCTAGGAGAGGGCTCAAAATTGCCATGAGCTGAAAGCCCTTTAGCTTCCGCTTGTAGACTACAAAAGTCTGGTCAGCTTAATATGTACCATAAGCTAATGTTGAATGCCTGGTCAGCAACATACCTACGTGACCAACTCTTTGGCATAGTGTATTAGGGAGGGATTTCCTAAAGTCCTACTGGTAGTAAGCATTTAGTAAGCTACCCCAGTGGTTTGTATATCTTCAACTTTTAGTATCAGTCTGTACTAACTCAGAACCTTGGCAGAGTGGCAGATCAGTCAGGCTTATTTTAAGAGGAAGATGTGAGCTGTAGGCGAGGCCCCTGAACCTTAGACATGCACACCAAAGAAAAGTACACGTACAATATATACAATTATACATTACATAAACTAGAATCACTTTAAATACTTACATTAGAACACTTTGGAATACACTTCAAAGGGCACTTTCTCTTTTGTGTTTTTGCATATTTGTGTACTTCTCCATCCAACAGGAACTATTGGAGAGATGTGCGTGCATAATTGTAGCCCTAGGCCACAATCCCATTTCCAGAGCTTACGTTGTGCTACTCTGCTACACTACCTTGACTGGTTTTGGCTAGGAATCTCATTCCGGTTCACCATAACCAGTACGCCTCAAAATCTTGATTCTGAGAATAGATCTCATTAGGACCGTTTTTCTAAAGTCCAACTAAGGTATTCATAAAACAATCTGAGGCAGTACACAACTCCACTCTTAATATAAGGCTGTACATATCGGAGAACATTTGGTAGCCTAGAAAGAGCAACCAGGCTTTTCTTGGGAGAGAGGACTTTAGTTTGGTACAAGGAAATTGTGGCATACATATGGTCCAAAGAGAAACAAACATCATGTATTGAAAAAATAAATTATTTAAATACAAGTAGGCCAAGATAAATCTAGAAGGGGGGGGGGGGTACTATGGGATACATTACTCGTCATTTTATTTCTGATGCTTTTATCTGCTTGGATTCACATGCTATGCACAGGGCGACATCTATTGGTAGATGGAGTATTACATGATTTGTTTTCGAAACCCAAAGGGACGTTGACTGGGCATGTAGTTTTAACACCATTTCCCCAGCGTTGGTATCTTGCATGTATTCACATGCTGAGAATATTCCCAGTCAGGCTGGGACTCCACGTTTACTTTCAGTAATGTCCCTATGGAAAAACTTGAATGTCCCATCCACATCTATGCAAGTGCTTTTGGTACCCACCAAAAAGACGTTGAGGGTATAGCTCCGCCCAAGCAGCTTCCCCTCAGATTTTAACCACTCCAGCTGGATGGTATCCTCTAAAAAGGAGGTTTGCCTGTAGAGGGTAGGCTGGAGGACGCATATCCATGAAAGATACCAATGCTGGAGAAATGGAGTTACAGGTAAGAAACTACTCCCTTCTCTAGCATTGGATCTTTCATGGATTCCCATGCTGTGAATAGATTTTGTAGCAGGATACATGTTAGGTCATAAACTAGGCAAACACAGATGATACATGTGCATTAATGCAAGAAGAATACATACACAAGTGGAGAAAGGCAACAACCCCCGGAAGCTCCAGGGCTTACCTTCCTGGAAAAGCCGTTTAAGGACTGCTCGTCCCATCTGTACGACCTCAGCGTGTTGCTGATGTAAGCAGAAGTGCCTGAAAAATGTGTGGGGCACTGCCCATGTTGCCACATGGCAAATGTCTGATGGGTACTCCAGACCAGAGAGCCACCGAGGCAGCAGTGACTAGCGGAGTGTGCTCTGGGTGCAGTTTGCAATGGCTTATTGGTATTAAGAGTGGCAGGAGATTGTAGATGAAACGCATCTTGAAATACCTTGTTTTGATATGCATTTTCCTTTGTTGATGGCCCAAAAAGGCAACAAACCGATGCTCAAGTCTCCCGGAAAGATTGTGTGATCCAAATACTATTTCAATGCCCTTTTGACATCGAGTGTAGGGCATTCTCCGCTTGTGAAGTGGCATTTTGAAAGAATGTGGGTAGTGTTATGGTTGCATTTTTATCAAACTATGAAGGTACTTCAGCAATGAAATGAGGATTAGTAGAAAGTACCACTGTCTCATGAACCATAGATAGGAGGGTATACAACCGAAGCTTGCATCTCCTAAAAGAGTCTAGAGAACATAATGGCCACTAAAAAAGCCACAGTCAACATTAGAAATGAGATGTGTGTTAGCGACAAAGGTTCAAATAGAGGCTTCATAAGTTCAGCCAGGACCAGGCTCCATACAGGTGGAATCCTTTTCTTTGGCGGGAGGAAGTTCTGAAGAAAAAAAACTGGGGTAGAAGGGAGGAGATCTTTTCCACGTAAACCTCGATTGCACCAATAAGTGCACTTTCATGGAAAAGATTGCTAGACCTTCTGTAGCTAATTTTAGCGGATAAGGAAGGATCCTATGAGGTATTATGGCTAGCGGCTGCACGTTAGGCTCTTGTGCACACCATGGACAGAATCCTTTCCGTTTTCGGCTATAGGAATGTTGGGAGGAGCTCTAGCTGCTGCTAGAATGCGCCAACTGTCTTTAGGGATATTCAAATGACTGAATTCAGAGTGATCAGGAGCCATGCTGTCAACGAGAGGGACTGGATTGTGATAAAAGATCCTCCTGTTGTTCTGGGATAGAAGATTGGCATGAGATCCTAGGTGGATTGGATCGTCAGCTGCCAGTTCCAGGAGGTCTGAGCACCAGATCTGTCTAGGCCAGTACGGAGCTACCAACATTATTCTGCAACAATCTTTGTGCATCTGTATTGTTTTCCTGAGGAGGAAACTGAGGGAATGTGCAAGAAAACATGCCCTTCCAAGCAGAATCCTGGCAAATTTCTGGCACTGCTTGCGGTCAGGACTGGCAAATAAGTCTAGAGGACGACAACCCCACCTTGAGAAAATCTTGGCTATCTGGATGCTGTGCAGTTGCCACTCGTGTGTCTGTGAGGAATCCCTGCTGAGGGGTGGGGAGTGGTCTGCTAGCTTGTTCTGGATCCCCGGAAAGTGGAAGATATGAAGTAGGATGTTGTGCTGCATAGCCCAATTCCAGATTGTCTATGCTTCCTGGGATAAGGGGTTTGACTGCATTCCGCCTTGCTTCTGTAGATAAAAACATCATGGTTGTGTTGTCGGTGAGGACATGAAACACCGAATTCTGGATTAGAGGTAGAAAGGATTGTAGAGCCCAGTACACTGCCCATAATTCCAGCACATTGATGTGGAGAACAGCTTCCTCGGGGGGTCCAGAGGCCTTTGACTTGGCGTTTGTCCAAATGAGCACCCCATCCTGGCTGGGAGGCCTCGGTCACAATGGTTAGATGGTAATTGGCTCCATCATGGGGCATTCCTTTCGCAATGTTGCAGGGGTCTGTCCGCCATTTTAATGTTTTTGACAGAACCCAAGAGATGGTTACTTTGTCTGACCAGGAATCCCGGGTTTGGGACCATCTGGTAGCCAGAAACATTTGCACTGGCTGCATGAGCAATCAGCAGTGGGGAATAAGCGGAATGCAAGAGGACATGGTCCCCAGTAGAGCCACGTATGTGCAGACCGTGACTAGCTTGTTTGGTGTGAATGAGTGCTAGTGTGATCACATTTTTTGACTCTATCGAAAGAGGGCCCGACTAGACTCGGGCCTTTAAGGAATTGAGCACCCAGGAAAAGCAAATTGCTTGAGGGAACTGTGCAGGATTTGGTATAATTTATTGTAAAGCCCAATTGTTGGAGCAGCAATCGGTTGAGAGATGAGGTCATTTTCAGTACCTTGGATGTATCCATCCTTGATATCCAAGGCCACAAGGAATTCTTGGGGCTGAATGGCTTTTATAACCTCCTGGAGCGTTACCATTTTCAATTTTGTTTTTTTGATGTTCCAGTTTAGTCTTCATAGACCCCAAAATAGGGTGCCACTTCCCGTCTGGTTTTTCGACAAAGTACCTGGAGTATACTCCCTTTCCTCTTGCTGAGGGAGGAACTCTTGATGGCTTGTTTTCTTAGCATTTGACGAATCTCGTGTTGCAAGACCTGATGGTGCGGGCGAGATAGCTTTATGAGAGGTATTTGGATTTGTGCGCGCTTGGACTCCAATAAGTGACCGTACTGGATTGCCTCTAGCATTCACCAGTCGTTCGTTATTGTTTGGCACTCGTGGAGTAAGAACGCCACATTTCCCCCCCCACATGTCTGCCCCTGAGGCAGTCATTGTTGTGCCTTATTTTGCCTACCTCTGGGCGGTAGACTATCTGCACTTTCGTTTCCCGTGATGGTATTCTGTTGGGCTGGGTGGATTGGTAATTCCGCTTGTAGCCATGAGAATATCTGGTCCTACCATAGCTCTTGATGTCTAGAGGCTGAGAATCTTGCATTTCCGGAAGCTCCACGAAAGGACCAAAAGGACCATCTGCCCTGAAGAGCTGTAAGAGAGCTAGCCATGTCAGAGTCAGTATTTAAGGCTTTAAGGGCCTCCATTTTTTCCCCCCAAAACATATTTTCCCCTTCACATGGCATATCAATCGGTGCAAAGTAGCCGTGCCTGGCGTCCAAGGACTACCCCATTGACAATTTGCTTAAACCCTGTTTCAGCAAGGTCTACAGCAATATTTATGCTGTTATTCGAGGCTGCATCCCCTTTGTGTACCAGCATCATTGTCTTTCTTCTCTGCTGCTCCGGCAAGTGTTCCAATTAAGGAGCCATATCTCTCAACCACATCGAGCTACTATTGCCAGGGCATTCGATGCTTTTACCGTTGTTGCCCCTATGGTGAAAAACATTCCAAATGCATCCACTTTCCGGTTTTCATGGTCTGACGGAGTGGCACACTTATGCTACGCTCGAGCCTTGTGGCTTGCTGCTGAAACAACTGACTCCGGAGCAGGTTGCAAGGCGAGGCATTTCGGTGTTGTGCCTGGCGCTTGAAACTTCTCCAGCCTTCCTGTAACTGCCAACTCTGTAAAAGGATGCTTCAGAGTACAGCGGCCCTCCAGCCAAAAGTGTCCCAAAATGGGTATGGAAAAGACTGACCACATGGGGAAACACAGGAAGGCAAAAAGGAAACCATATTTCTTTTCCTCATCTGGAATCAACCAAACTACTGGCATGCCTTAGACGACATGGAGTGAAATGCCCAGAGGTCCGCATAAGGTGAAGGTTGAGCTGGGCTACCCTGCACATCTTGGTCAGTTTCTGTGTCCCACGTGTCAGCTCAGTGGAGACGAGGAAGCGGTGAAACCTTTATCCCTCGAATCAGTGTCCTGGTCCACATCAATTAACCCTCTTCTTGCTCTTACGTGGACTGAATGTACATGGAGGTGGAGGTCTACGAGGTGTTTCAATCCTAGGGAATAGGCCCTGGTCTCTACAAGGATGGGTTGGATCCCTTCGATGTTGAGAACTAACTATGTTCTCCGTAAATTTGAATTATCTAAGCTTGAAGTAGCAGAAGCCTGGCATCAAGCTGTCCCAAAAGAGACTACAGTGTTGCAATGACCTGCATGGAAAGCAGTGATCATGGGTTTATAAGGGTGTATTGTGTTTGCATAGTGCCTATTCCAGCAGGTGTTGGAGGTGCATAATCTTCTCTAGAGGGTCCTTAGGATCGGATTCAAAGACACCTGGACATTCCTCTGGTGGAGGCTCAAAATCTGATGTAATCTCATACTGCAAAATGACTTGTGCATGATATCCGCATACTCTATAGGAGACCTTCCCAGGGGAGCCTGGCCATGCAGCTTTGTGGACCCTGTTGGGGTTTTCAAAATACAGTTCGGGGAAGATATAATGCCTTCTGTCAATAATTCAAACATATCCGTTGTGGTGGTTGACAGGCTCATAGTATTTTCTGCAGACCATTTCTTTTTGGTCGTCGACAAGACGAGCCGTAGACCCTACCGAACATGCAGTCGTTGTCGATGGTGCTGTCGAGTAGACCTAGACGACGATTTGGAGGTAGAAGATAGTGAATTTTGAAGAGTTAATTTTCAAAGAAATAAAATCTTCTCTCAGGAGAGAAACAATAGGAATCCCAACAGCTCGGCAAACTGTTGAAATCCGAGGGGAAGCTGCCATACACGCGACGTCCCAAAAGCACCCACAATGACATCCAATGAGACACTCAAGGTGTCCAGTTTTTCCACAGGAAAACAGCTAAGTCAAAGTAATCAGGGATTCCCAGGCTGACCGGGAATATTCACAGCAAGTGAATCCATGAAAGATCCAATGCAGGAGAAATACTAAACCTAGTGCGACGTCCACTGTACCCATGGTCCTTCACACATCGAAGTCCCTCAGATGGTTTTGATTCTGACATAGCATGAAGTGTAGCGTAGGTACATATGTAATAAAGCAGAAAACAGTGAGAGCAAGAACCACCATGCACCTTCGACTCAAGGAGGGAGGAAGGGTGAGCACATACGAATGTAAGCAGATACAAGCATCAGAAATACGATTACAGTAAAGTATCCCTTCTGAGGCTTGTGGATCTGCTCATTTAAGATGCTATGCATAGATTAGCGAGCAGTACCTGAGGAGGCAGATGTGAGAAGGTACCGCGGCAAAAAGATATTTTAGCACCACTTACACCACCTGTGAATCTGCTTTAGAATGTGGTACAATGTTATTTTGCATTTATATAGCGCCTTATGTACCATTGATTATAGTCTTAAGGCGCTGGTAGGTTGAACGCCCTCGGGAACCGAAGTTCAAGTCAGTAGAGGGAGTAGAGCGAGTCAAAAGGTGCATGTGAGCACCGGATGTGTGTGCAGCTGGTGTGGCCTTCTTGTGAGAGCTGCTTCTTAGCGGTAGGTGTGGTGGTTGGGAGATCAGGAGTATGTGTTCTTTCTGGCAGATTGTAATCGAGACCGATTCTGGCTGCGTTAGGCCTGAGGAGAATGCCTAGGCTGGAGGGTGTGTAACCAGTAGTGTTTAGTTAGGGTGATGGGGAGCATGAGGCATATGATGGTATGAGAACAGCTTTACCGAATGGTGTCATAGCATCGCTGTGTTCTAAAGAAGAGAGTAAGCGTGGAGAAGTGAATATGGTGGTTTACTTTAGGTGCTTGAGATCGAGCCCACTCCAATAGTTCCAGGAACTTCATCAGTTGCATGTACTCCGACTGTTCCGTGCATTACGACCGTTTCAAGCACTCGGACCATTCCTTTGAATGCTCTTTCAGACGTTCCATGCCCTCCAAACCATTCCATGTACTTCATGCCATTCTGTGCACTCCAATCCGTTCCCTGCACTGCAACCATTTCATGCATTGCAACCATTTCATGCACTGCTCCTTTCGTTCTACCTATTTTATCCTTTCTTCATGCATCATCCATCATCCATCCACATAAGTCATCTTCACATGTTCCATCCACTTCACCCGCTCCACCCACATACTTCACCCGCTCCACCCACATACTTCACCTTTTCCATCTTGTAAATTCGACTTTGTACAGAGAGGATATTAGACCACCAAATTCAGCTTTGCAGAGAGGATATTAGGGAACCAAATTCAATTTTGCACAGAGGATATTAGGCACACTTCTGAATTCAACCAGGGCACGCTATTAGGCACACTTCTAAATTTAATTTTGCACAGCGATATTAGGGACGCTTCTGAATTCAACCCAAACAATTAGGTACATTTCTAAATCAGTAGTGCCGAGTAAAAGTATGTATGCAACTCCAAGTAGCTGCTTCGCAAATAACGTCTAAGGGGGACATTTTCAATAAATGCCAACACTACGCCAGAGTCTAATAGGTAAAGCATGTAATTTAGAATGTTGGAGACCATTCAAATGGATTTAAGGATTGTGATCAGCACCATATTACTAACCATTTCCACTTGTTGAAGTAACAGTGTCTGGTTTCGGGTTTCAGTGCCGCCTTTAGGATATCCATACACCTTTGAGGACGTTTTAAGTGCCAAAACTTTAACTTCAGGTGCGAGGCTGCCAAATTCATAGACTGAGTATGTGGATGAAGCGCGTTCTCCCCACCTGTGCTGGGACCGCATGTTGTAGGAGCACAGGAATTTGATTTGTTTGCACATCTGCAGCTTGAGCAAGAGTGGAAACCAGGTTTGTCTTGCCCACATTGGTGCCATCAGGATTTGCGTGGCTTGTTCCAGGTGCATTTTAGGAGTGGTGTTTTGGGAAAACGTAAGCAAATTTCCCTGATCAACTCATCCATGGGCCTTTCCCCCCCACCGCCCTTGAACTCAGTCTGGGAATTGTGTGTTTTAGCTTGTGGTGAACAAGTGTAAAGGAGGATGACCCTCCACAGGGAAAGGATTTTATCTAGAATATCTTTTGTGCTGCCACTCATGTTCCTGTGGTAAAGTATTTCTGCTCAGGGTGTCTGCTAGAGCATCTAGTTACCCTAGAACGTGGAGACTAGGAACATATTCCACTTGAGTGCCCACTTACACATTTTTCTTGCTAGCTTCGATAGACTTGGAGTGTGCACCTCTTTGCTTATTTAGGTAGAACATGGCAGTGGTGCCGTCTGAGGGCTTGTACTGTTTGACCAACTAGATGCTACTGAAAATCTTGCAGCGCCTCGAGAACTGCTAGCAGGGGACTAATGTCTCATGCTCTTTTTGCTGTTTCCATGGCCTTGTTGACCGCCTTCCCGAATAGGTTGGATTCATCCACAGGCTAATTAAGGAGGCTTTTGTCTCGTGCTTGAACCCAGAGTTCTTCAACCAGGCATACCGCCTGAGCAGGGATCCCTGTGCAAGGGTGAGTCCTGCGGTTTCAGCAGAGTCCAGAGTGTTCTTCAGGATATTCTGGGCAACTTGTGTGCCTTCAGCTACGACCCCCGGCAGGCGTGATCGGGTAGGCTCTAGAACTTACAAAAGGCCATCCTTTACTAGGCCCCACTGACATGCTGGGTAAATAGTGAAATGCAACACGACTGGGGATGCATGGGAGCGAACTTTAAAAGGAAAGTAATTTACTGGCGAGGGCATGCCCTTTTCCTCTGCAAAACCCCCACCGATTGGACTGATGGGAGGAAGACTGTTTGGGAACTGTAGCAAGTGGACCCAGATGCTACAAATCCTAGTTGGATCTATTGAACCCTCTGCTACGAAGAGTGTGCCGCATGGTAGACAACCCCTTGGACATGGGGCTTATTAGTGATCTGTCCTAAGGTAAATTGAAATGTTCCTTTTTTGCAGTTTTGACTTCAACAGCTTTACCGAACAGCACTGTGTCCTCAATTGGTATAATAAGTGCCGCTTGAGTCTCCGGATGTATTTTTAAGTAAGGTTTTGTGCCACTTGTTTCCCCTCTGTAGAGAATTTTAGAAGTTGTGACTTAGCAGGTTCAGGCACAAAGTCGGTGTTTAAGCACCTCATCCCATCGAGTACTGCAACTGGAAAGCAGCATAGTATTCTTATGCCTCAGAGGTAGTTATACGTTTGCCTGACGTGTATAAACATCTTCACTCAATAGGGGATGCTTCTGAATTTGAGAGTGGAACACTAGTTCGCTTTCTGGTAATGGTGACTGCCAGGCAGTGCTCCAGATAATATTTAGAAGTGGGAGTATTTTACCCCCCTTTTTAAAGTTAGGATTGAAATTATTTTTCACAAGTCAAAATACAAGTTCAATTTCCAATGACAGTATTTTATAAGCGTAAAAAATAGGTTTCACTGAAACACTTTTGTAATATGAATTTCTTTGCATCATGCACATTAAAAGTTACAGGTTTACTTCTTCCAATCAGAAGTTTAAAAAGTTTCCTCCTCGGATAAAACTATGCGCACTACCAGTGAAAACAGATCCAATGAGCTGTGAGGGTGAAAGCAGGGGTGCACAATTCTGTTTTTTTGTTAGGCATATTTTAATCCCCTTTATTTGTAGGAGTAAAAGTGGCAGATGCACCCCTTCTCTGTAGGCGTGCTACCAGGGAGTCAGGTTTGCAATGCCCCCGAATGTATAAGGGGTCTGAAGGCGAGGGTTTGAATATTTGTTCTACCCTCAGGTTGACTGGCCTAGTAAGTGGTCTAGAAAGAGATGGGCTAATTCTCTTCCATAGATTGTAGCAAAGGAATGGCCTGGCCGACTTTCTTCTATTAAGAATATCTTCCACTAAGTCAGCACTACCAAGTACTGTTTCTTCAGTGTGGATGTGGAAATGGTGAGCAGTCCTCGCAATCCTCCTAAAGGTGCTAAATAATTTCTGGAAATTGTCGGTACACCGTATCAATGTAGAGAGGTCAGTGTTATTTCCTGGGGGTGGGGGGCGGTCTCCTAGATGGTAGCCCGGCGACCCTGCCAGATATGAGGCCTCTTTTCTAACTCTGGGCATCCAGATTATCCATAGTATTGAGGCAACATTTACATACAATGGGGGCAGGGCGCTCAGGGATAGGAGACTTAAATTTTGGAAAGGATTGCCACCGTCACTGATGGGTAGGGTAGCCTTATGCAAAATGGTCATCCTTCCAAGACTCCTCTATTAATTTACTAACATAGCGTATGTAATTAAGGTTTTATTTTAAATGATGGATGAGCAGGAATTGCTGTGGAATTCAGGAAGGAGGGTGACTACAGCGCCCAAGAGGGAGGTTTAAACGTTCCTGATTATGAACAATACTTTATGGTAGCCCACTTACAGGCAGCGTTGCTGTGGGATGACCCGAGGGGGGTGGGGGGGTGGCTCTACTGATCGGGCTATTGGTGGAAATCTGGCTCACCGAAGGGCTGGGGAGCGATTGTCTTCCAGGTGGTCTGTGAGATCTGGAGTAAGCTCCTGAGGAGCAAGCAGGTATCTGCTGCACAGCGCCAACCTGCCGTGGAGTGCGGACCAAGGGCTTTGGCTGGCGGTACAGCAGATGTGGTTCCCAGGTTTGATGGAGGGAAAGGGGGGGGGGGGGGTACCTCAGTGGTAGCTTTGACGGAGGGAAGATGCAGACATTTGAAGAATGGAGGCATCGGTATGGGATTCCCAGTGGGCAATTTCTGGCCTATGGGGGCATGGTAGCAGGCTTGGTGAAATTGTGGATGGGCATTCCGGATGGGCCAGCAACTATATCATTAATGCAAGTGCTGCTATCCCAGGAGGGGGTGGGGGGAGCAAGGGTTTCAAGCATTTACCAGTCAATAGGGTAATCGTTTCTGGTGGATGAGCCGACAGTTAAGGCCAAGTGGGGGGATGAGATCTCAGATGCTGACTGGGCGACGATGTGGGAGCAGATCTGAAATAAGGTAATGCTGATTCCAGTTCACACAATATAATGTTTTGCATAGAGTATATGCAACACTAAAGCAACTACATGCAATGAATGACATAAGAGCAGACTCCCCGAGATGTGGGGCTGGTGGGGC
The DNA here is from genome assembly GCF_040938575.1 of Ambystoma mexicanum. Lineage (NCBI taxonomy): Eukaryota > Metazoa > Chordata > Amphibia > Caudata > Ambystomatidae > Ambystoma > Ambystoma mexicanum. The sequence goes on from NC_090921.1 coordinate 993,447,665, forward strand.
AGGGATCTGGCACATGTTGTGGCAGTGTGCAGTGAACAGGGACTATTGGCATGCGGTGGTAGCGAGAAACGGGCTGCTGGGCTCCTTTCATGAGTGCATTCCAAGAGTGAGCCCACGGGGACTGTTGCCAGGTGGGAACGCTACAAAACACGGGAGCGATTGCCCAGTTTGCGTTAGTGTTGGCCAAAAGGAGGGTGGCCATAGCATGGAAAAAAGACTGAGGTCCATCCTTGAGACAGTGGATGGAAGATCTCTGCAGATGGGGCTGGCAAAATGGGAGGTCCTGAAGAGGACCCCGGACCCCCGGCTGTAGGAAGAGGTGGATTGGAGCCAGCTGTTAAGTGATCTATGTTCCTCGCCAGACCTGAAACCCCCATGAGGGCGGAAGGGAGAGTTGGTGGAGAGGGGAGGTATCAGGTGGAGCAGAAGGAAGGCACGCGGCAATTGAGGGGACAGGAGCGAAGGCGATGTTAAGGGGACGTGAGCCCATGTTATCGCCTCTGGTGAACTTTTAGACCCCGGAATCTACAGCATTGAGGATGGTCTAGGTCTGTTTAGGATTTCACAGCATTTCAAAAGGTAACTAGGTACGGGGGACAAGGTCGGCCTGAGACGGGAGAGAGTATATAACTGCCAATGCTTGTGATGCAACTGCTCAAGAAATATTCTGTACCAGTTTGCTTCAGGTTATGAAACTACGTTAATAAAAACAAAAGTCTTTGTACAGCAACTGATCATGAATTGGAGATGACCACTGTCAGGCGCTGCAATATCTGGGGTGTCAATGATTGTGAGATCACATCCTGGTAGTATTCATTAGGGTCTTGACTAGGGTCATCTTGGCAGATAATCAAATTTCCTGATCAGGTTGGTTGTCCCCTTGGAGAGTCATGCGAGGGGCCCATGGCTGTATGTGGGGATGTACGAGTGGGCAAAGGAGGACGCTGTGGCCAAGACTAAGTGATGAGGTATATCTATGTCTATTGCTGAATGGGAAACTTCTACATAAAAAGCAACACATTTGACAATCAACAAAATGTCCATCATTTCTGAAGGCAAGTCCCTGAGCGTTCATACCAGAGAGAATACAAGAAAGGCCCAAGTCGATCTTGTAAGGATAACACATTTGAATCTCATACTGATGAGAGCAACAGCAACAAACTCTGCTGTTAAGAACGTTCTGCCCAAGAGAGGTAACAAGCAGAAACTAAAGATACACAGCGTCATAATGTCGCAACTACAGTAAAGAGCTGTGCAGCTGACTGGACGGACCTATACATGTTCCACTTTTACCCATAAGGGGTGCATGTCTATTGGTCCGAGCCCAGTCCGTCAGTCTTCCATCACGTGGGTGCTGCAGGGCTCATCTCTCGAAAGGTCAGAAAAAAAATTATACTCCTAGTATACAACTTGTTTTATCACTCATACTGTGTTCTTGGCAGGCCTTAAGACAGACACAAAGGAGATTCTGGGGCACACACACACACACACTTCACTCACTCACTCCCTCCCTCCCCTCCGCGCCATCCAATTTATGCCTCCAGCACTGCAATACAAATGGCACAATTGTCGCTTCAACTATATGGCCCGTCCACCCTCTGAACATTGCAAGACTTGTTACTTTGGGGTTAGTGGTCAAAAGCTACCTGGTTCCATGGAATTCGGTGATCTTAAGGTTCAGCCAGTTGTATGGGCTATAATTCGTGGTCACCTGGCAAGGGGCCGGGTCATGCTTTGGCCAGTATGAGATATAATGCACACCAATCGCCCCTCTCAGATTGCGGCTTTGTAAGGCACATGCCTCTTAGGTAAAAAAACACATCTTTGCAACACTAAGAATAACTGGGCATCGTGGCAGTTTGATTGTGGGCTGTCCTCATGGGATCTCTGGCATGGCTGGGGATTTCTGGGGGAGTCCGAATGAGTCAAGTGTTTCAAATGCTTATAGCCGTAGATTGATCTTTATCACCTTGCGGTAAATGCAGTTTCAGTACTGCACTGGGCTTTTTAGGTGTCCGGCGTGTGGTCTTTCAAAAAGGTGCTGTCGGGGAGCGGCCAGCCAGGTGTTAGGAGATTGGGGGTGTGTGTGTGCTTGTCGGCAGAGGCTCTACCCAGAGCATCATGTTGCCACTGCCTTTTGGGACTGGGGGCTGACACACAGGAGTCGAATAGTGCACTCCTGATGTCTTCAGGCTCTGACCCGGAGCCTTCACTGCCCTGGCCTTCTGGATTAGACCCAGACTGGCAGCGGTTTGACCATCATAGCATGTGCCGCCCACGGTTCGTTCAACACTTCAAGGCCTTGAGCCCAAGAAGTGAACAGGATGCGCAACCTGTCTTGTGGTAATCGTGAGGAAGGCTGTGGTAACAACTCGAGTGGCCTTCCACAGATATTTCCTGTTGCAGTTGGGACAGAAATGAAATGGAGTTCGTGCCACGATATAAGAAAAAGTTAAGTGCAGCAAGACTGAAGCAGTAAATGTAAGAAATTAAAAGTTTCCATTCTTTGTATGAAAGGAATCGGTCCCCCCCCCACCCACTCCTGCTAGGTCGAAGCCAGTCACGCTAACAATCGTCTGTTTCAGCAGTCAAGTAGGTCTTCCGTCAAGATGCTAGTCGAGCAGTAACAGTTCAAATATTGCTAAGTGTTAATAGCTCAGAAAAGGGACTACGCAAGAACATGTCTAACCACGATGGCAGAAAGTAGTATGAGGTATCTTGATAAGCTACTGTCATGGTACAGTCCACGTCACACGAGGGTTAAGGTTACAAACACGCCCAGTCGACGTCCCTTTTCAAACTTCGAAAACGGTATATGCAATGCTCCACGCTTACCACTAAAGGTTGGCCTAAGCAAAGTTTAATTCTAAGCAGACCCACAAGCCTCAGAAAGGTTTTATATTTAGAGTGTTGTGTAATATTAACCTGATTAATTATCCTAGTGTGTTTTTGGGCATATATAGTATTTATGTACTTACCGGTCCGAGCGGAATCATTATCTATTTCAACGTGTGGACTCATTGTGGACCTCTGATGCCACTCAGACTTAACCTGAACCACTCTGCTTACCTTGATTGGGTTTGGCTAAATCCCCAGAGTTCCCCTGTTCACTAAACAGAGCAGCCGCCTGAAATCTGTACACCAGGCCAGATTTGAGAATTCATCTCAGTTGCGAGGGAGTGTAGAAGTGATCACCAGCCCAAGACCCAATAAGCACATTACAGAGATGGGAGTAGAGCCAGTCAAAAAGAATGTTTGAAGCCAAGTGTAATAAGAGATGCAGGAAAGACCGTGATAGACAGCATCAAAAGCTGCAGAGAGATCTAGTCCCAGAAGGGAATGAGGTTTTGCTTTGCGGGCTGACCGAAGGGAGCTGGTATCAGAAAGGAGTGAAGTCTCAGTAGGGAAAGGAGCAAAAGCCAGATTGGGAGGAAGAGGAGAGTGGGAGTTGAGATAAGTGGAGACCTGAAAGAATTCGCTCCTGAAGAGAGTTTGGGCTGGAGGGAGATGGGTCTGAAATTACTGGGGAAGGATCCAGAGAAGGGTTCTTGAGATTAGGAAGATTCATATCGTCCTTAAAAGGAGAGGAAGACAGAATGCAAGAGAAGGGTAAAATGGGGAATGAGTGGAAAGACCTTGGAAATTATAAAATAAGGAAGGGCACCAGTTGGAGCAGAATTAGGATGGTATGGAAAGGTAGCAGCATCAGTCAGAGGAAGAAAGAACTGAGGGGGATCAGAGGGTGGAGAGAAATGGAAGAACGCAAGAGAGGGACATTAGAATAGAAATAAGAGCAAGTCCAAAGATGGACACAGAAGAAGCATGATCAAGATAAGAAAGAATGCAAGTCGGAGCCTGAAGATGCAAGGGTGAGATCAGTATAGTATTTGTTAGGTAGATAAAGGGCCACGTCATAGATTGCATGAAGAGAGCAGACAGTTGGTAGAAGGAGACAGCCACCAATGGCAGTCAGCAGGCAGAAGATGTAATGAGCATAGTGAAGGGAATAATGAGGATTGCAGAGGCGTACAAGAAAGGATGCAAAAAGATGTGGGACAGAGTGTCAAGAGAATCCAGAATGGCTGAGAAGAAAACAGAGGGAAGCAAGCTTGGTAAAAGCGGAGAGAAGTGATGGCTGAGATGAAAGCCAAAGCATCCAAGTTACAGAGGAATCGAATGAGAACAAGACTGGTCCAAGGACTGGATGGGAAAGGCAGCGACAAAAGTCAAAGATGGCGAGCGTTAGGAAAGATTTCTCTTTACAGCCCTTTGCCTTCCATTTTCATGGACCCCCATACTTTTTGAATCTGACCTGCACTTTTTTATATTGATTTTGTTTTATATCGCGGTCGTACACGTTTCAGAGCGTGACAGGGCAAGGGAGGGGAACAAGGGAGTATAAAAACAACGATCTTACAAGGCCCAGTGACATTGAGAACACACAAGTCCATGGGAGAGGGGAAGTGAAAGTGCATGGAAGGGGGGGGGGGGGGGAATGGAAAGTGCTGAGCAAAGGAATACAGAATAAATCAATAGTAAAAAGCAATAAACAGTGAAGGTGCAGCCAGCAAATGGCAAGTGCTAGGTATAAGGCAACAGATGGGGCATGTCTGGTAAGTGCAGAAGGGGGTGAGGGGCTGTATGGTTACAGATACAGACCCCAGTGCAATGGATCGCCAGGAGGGGTTGGGTGGCAGGGTGACCAGGTAGCTGGTCCCAAAGGTAAGAGGGTAAGCCATGTGCACAGTGCCAAGAGAGCAGATCAGCAGGGCAGGAGGAGGAGCGAAGGCAGAGGCTAAGAAGAAGGTATTGAGGTGCTTCCGGTACCGGAGATGGTTCGCCACAAGTCACAGTGGCAGGGAGGCTATTCCAGAGGGAGGCCCCAGCCAAAGACAGATCTACCCCCAGCTCATTTCTTTGAAAAAAGACTGACCCTGAGGTAGTTTGAGGTAGAGGAGCAAAGAGCTTGTTAGGGAAGATATTTATGGAGGCACAGCTGAATTTTGGACCTAGGCCCCAGAAAGCCTTGTGGACAATGTAAAGTGTTTTGAATTTAATCCTTGCAGCCAGTGGAGATATTTCAGGGCTGGAGTGATCCGATCCAAGGGCTTGAGGCCAAGGACAAGTCTCGCAGTCCTGTTCTGGATGAGTTGAAGGGAAGAGAGTAGAAGCAGGTAGATTTAGAAAGAGGCAGTTACAATATTAAGCCTAGAGAGGACCAGTGAAGCCCCCAGCTGCACTACACTGGCTATTTTCATTTGTCATGGGGAAATTGACATGTCCTTCGTGCCGTCAGTACTGGGACACATGGTTTCCCTTAGTCCTGTTACCTTGTTGCCACTTTTGGTAGCTTCATCATTGTACAATGCATCTTGCAATGCTGTACAGTGGGGTACACTCTGTTTTGCCCTAGACGAACACAGAGTATTTTTAAGGACAAGCTGGTAGCAGCAGGTACTTTCTGCAATTTTTTAGTGCATTTTAATTTAGCCTTACAGCGTTTGGCTACCTTCAGTGGCTAGTGACCAAACATGGCCATACCACTAGGTTTCCGGTTGGTCCCTTGGCCATCTTGTCACTATTACTGCTTCCTGGCCTGTGAGGCCAGGAAAATACTTATGGATGTCCAGTGCCCGGTAAGGCAGAGGCCTTTCGTGGGCTACTGCAAAGCCTTGTGGGTTTGCTGCCAGAAGTGGTTAGGGACGGTCCCCAATCGACAAAATGGTTTTGGTGTGTCTGAAATGGTATTCATGAATTGTGTCACCAGTGGTCCAAACAGGACCACTGGTGGGTGGGTGCGTTTGGGCCAGATCTTTCAGTGGTAAGTGGGAGTTTCAGCTATTACCTGGCTTTTTGGATAAGAGTACCCCTGCACACTCTAAAGAGATCCTGGAAGGATCTTAAGTATTCTGTCCAGCTGCACATTGCAAGGAGACCATGGAACCGTTGGAAGAAAGCCTGGCGACCAACTTCAGCAGTCTGGAGGAGCTTGGTCTTGTAGGTGATCTTCACCAGTCCTGCAAAGGAGCTGCAACCCTTGGAGTGGAGGGACCATCCATTATCAGCATCAAATCAGAGTCCTGCGAAGGAGAGCCTTCCGAAGTGCCCCTGGAACGCCCAGAACCAGACCAGCTCAGTTTGGGCTACACTTCTGCAGAAGTCGCCGTTCGAGTGGAGGCCTGGAACTTTGGGATCACCAGCTTATGCTACAAGACTCACCTCTGACAAATTTCGTAGTTCCAGCATCAAGGGGACCCGAGATAGGAGGAGACATCTGGCTGCAGCCAGTGAGCCCTCCTCAGTCACGGTGCATCTGTGGTTGTCCAAAATAGCTTTCCTACATCCAGTCCTGTGCTGAGAGGGGCCCAAAATAGAGTTCTTCTGCATTCTCCAACATGAATACCAGCATTTGTCGGCAGCCAGAGAAGTGCTCCAACCTGCAACACCTGGGCATCAAGGGCTGCAGAAAAAGCAACCACAGGCCCTCTTCAGAAGACCTGCGAAATCCTAAGAAGAATCAGTCTCAGGGGGGTGGAGGGATGAGTTGTAACTATACTTACATGAAGTATAAGTAATTTGGCTCATTGCTTGCTCGCGAAGCACTCCTAACTTTGGGGACACTTTTGCAAGTTAAAATAACTTGTCCTCTACCACTCTTCATTGGATCCCAGAAGCCCTAAACCAATTATTTCCCCATCTCGCAAAACTGAAACTATAGTAAACTTTTGGGCAAAAGGCCCCATACATCTTAGGGAGGACTTCTAAAGTTAGTGTTGCATCTGTGGCCCTGTAGTGCTGCATACTACTACTTACCTTCCTTGACAAGGGTTTATTATGCATTTTGCCCTACTCCAGTGATTGTATATATCCATCTTTAGTGTTGTGTGAGAACGTTGCATGCTAGTAGTCAGTTTACTTGTTTGCTACTACCTGCTGCCCTTGGAAATTGACATTGAACACAGATTCTTTGTGTTCACATTGCTGCAGTTGCAAGGATTCAACATCTTCCACAGTGCGGCTCAGAGCGCCTGCGCTGAGTCCAGCAACGAGTCCAGTCACTCCAGTCAACCGACTGTCTTGAGTGGCTGGACTCTCGCTTTTCAACTGCAATTATGTGAATCACCACCCAGGTGTCGAAGAATCAAGGAGGCATGAACCAGACATCTGCAGGACAAAGTGGGACTGAGCAAAAAGTCTATGTAGTGCACGTTTTGGGCATAGTAATACTTTGGTGGAGAGAATGGAAGATGCTGTGGCTCTTAGTCCACCTGCACCCTCTGGGGAGACACGAGGAACTCATGAGCAACAGAACGCAAGACATGACCCTGACTGCAACAGCTACCTGCAGCGCCTCCTGACTAAGCAGAGCTAAATAAAACTAGATTCCACAACACTCAGACAGCCTTCCCCTCAACAAATCATCATTCGAATAAGAAAGTCCCGAACAGCTCGACAATCAGGATACGACCAGAGGCTGGCTCAGTGAGGTTTGCCAACCGATTGAACTGGCCTCGTTTAAAGCCAGTGACTAAAATTAGAAGCCCTGCGAATACCAACTGGCAAACAGGTGAGTCATTAACACCTCACGACACATTGCCCCTTCCGAAATGGAAATGGACTGGGAGGCCGGCTAAGGTTATACCTAAAAACATTTGCTAAGCAGACAGGCCTAGAAGCATATCTACCGGAAAAGCGCCAATAGTCTAAGTGCCAGCGAACCTGCCAGCAGCCCTTGCTGCGGTCCCTGGAACGAGCCAACTAACGGACCACAAACTATTGGAAAGATTAGATAAAGCAGAACATCTCAGTCTTCATACAGCTGATTTGCAAAAACTAAAAATCAGCTCCTGCCAGCAAAGTGGTTTAACATCAGCAAAAGCACCAGTCCGATAAAGATTGGCCTCGCCCTCAGAACAAGCCTCAACAATTGCTATGGTCACAGATAAAGCCCAAGTGTCGGAGTATGATAAGGCTGGTATATGGAGGCCAAATTACTCAGAATCTGAGGAAAGACTGGAATGCAGAGCTTCAAGAAAACACCCTCCACTGCTTACATCAAAACAGTGCTGCTAAGCCCTGGATAACTGGGTTGCCGAAGACTAACACTAGCATTGACATGGAACATTAAAAGGACAAATATGTTGAGTGATGCACATGGACCAAAATGAGTGCATCACTCAGCTATGCCCATAGACACTACTAAAACCCAGGAAGCAGCAGTGGATGACTGAGATGCTATATACGCTTTAAAGACCAACGAGAGCTTCTAGTCATATCCCTGCCTCTTTCGACAAATCACCAGATGGGACCTATTGCCCCTCCAATATGTCACCTAAAGCCCTAGACTACACACTGGGCCAGGGAAAGGACAGAACAAGGTCATTGGAGAGTACAGCACAAAAAGTTACAAAATCCCCCAAAACAGACCCTCCAATGCAACCATCAGTGATTACTATTGCAATGACCAGTTCATGAAGCTGCATGAGGCTATACATGACACCTTAGCCAACCAGACAACATTGTTGACAATGGTGAATCCGAACATTATCTTCCTGGAAGGTTACATTATCTCCTGCTCAACTGTAGTAGCAGATCCAATAAATGCTCCCCAACCTGTAGCAACGGAGATAAGGACCTCAAGATTAGAGCTGAAGAGGGAAGAAACCAGACCACTGACCATCTCAACAAGGGTCTCAAAGCAAACTATGGATGACGTTCTAATCAGAGACGATACTCAGAAGATAGTTGTGGAACGCGATGAAGAGTTGGAACAGAGCAAAATCCGAAACACAATTCCACTAATAGCCGCTGAGGTTCAGAGGGATGGTGGGGAGAAGCTCCAGGCAGGAGACGGGATAACGAAAAAAGAAAACACAGCATGTACCGTATGTTTGCACCAAGACAGGTGGAGCCTCACTGTCACATTAACATACCCAGCGAATACAAGGAAATTAAAAGAGGAATTTAAGAAACTGACAATTCCAAGAAAAGAAAGATACTTTGGTGTAAAGCCGAAAGGTCCAAAGAAAAATTAAAAACAACCAAAGCACCATATCTAGCCTACAAGTACCTCAGCAGCCCACACAGATTGTGTAGAGAAAGCAGCTCACAAGCCCCCTCTTGGATCTCTACTTACTCAATGGAGGGGCATGAAGAAGACATCCCCGCTTTAAGGATCAATGTAGATCTAGAGCTTCATGAAGCCTTGGGGGTGTGGAGAGTCTCTTGTAGACAGTGGCCAAAGCCAATCCCCCACATTTCCTACGTTGGCACAGAAGCGAGATGTGCAATAAAAATCTTTGCAATTAAGGAGAGGTCTACAACACACGAGAACAGGCTAAACACATCACCTCTGAGGGAAACCTTCGGCAAAGCTCTCCTGAACTGTACAGGAAACCCAGTCAAATAGGGCCAGCTATGAGCATTCATCCTGTGACCGGAAGACGGGCTCTGTTAAATAAAACACTACACATCATTCTGCTGTGGACAATAAAAAGAGAAAAGAGTATTCACAAAGGCCACGCTCAAAGTAAAACAAGTAGAAAAACCACACCTTTGGAACTCCAACGCTGATCGACTGCACAAGGGTTATGACCGTTGTGTACGGTTAGAGACGTTGGCAGATGAAGACAACTTTATACTTAAGACATTATGTAGTCAGTCTGTGCCACTGTATGTCGCAGCTGAAAGAAGTGACAGATAACTTGACAGTTGTGGAATTTAGACACGAAGATAGAGCCGACCTGGTCCATTTACATCCACATTAAAAAAATAGTCAAAAAATCTGTTGCCATCTGCAGCTCCAAACTTTTTGCGGCTGGGTTCCGATTTAACTGACTTGGCAAGGAAACCGACAAACGCCTTGGAGAACCAAACTACAGCAGTAAAAATGGAAGAGGGAAGCAAAGGCCTTAAGATGTCCACAACCGACAAAGGATTGTAACATCTACCAAGGCTAATAAACAAAAATCAGGGATTAAATCGAAACAAGTTGAAGAAAACAGTTGTGGGCCATCCGACGATCAGAAAAAGTCCCTTAGACAAACTCAACTTGAAATCTGAAAATGTGTCACCAAGGGAAAATGATTCCAACCAAGGCTTTACAAGTGTAAAAATCCAAGAAGAATCCAGGGCATGGCTCCCGGCGGCCTTGGCAAACAGTCTAAATAGCAGGGATGGAGGAATGAGGGCCCCACCAAAGAATCTCTAATTTGCCGCCTGAACACTAGAGGATTCTCACATCTAGTGAGAGATTAGACTCTAGATTGGGGCAACTTGGACCAGATTTGCCTGCAGGAAACATGGTTCACATCTGCCCCCTCTAGACGGATTCACCACTCTTTGCACCCTGCATCACTGGGGAAAGCGGGACAGGTGGTCTTTTGACATGGATCAACTCAGCAGCAGGTTTTGAAATAATCCTTGCTAAAAACAGAGGCTCCATTGTCCAACAGACTACACTTTGTACCACGTATACAATCTTAAACCAAAGTTCCTCAGAAGCCCACTACCTGACTGATCAATATCTACTGGAGCCCATTAATTAGAAACACTAAAGATGTTTTGGAACCACAGGCGGATGCAATCAACAAAGCCTATGCAATGGGGAAGTCATCAATTATACTATGAAGATTTTAACTTGGTATACCCCGTTGCAACACACCGAAAACCGGATCTGGGCATCAAACTGACAAGCGCATTCATAAAGGATTCGTATGTGAAAACTTGATATAAAATTGCGACTTGCATGTCCTAAATGGCAATTTTGAAAAGAACAGCATCTGCAAACCCACATGGCACAGAGGATCTCAGTCATCAGTCGACAGTCTTCATTTCAGAGAAAGTCAGTGTGTCTTTTGAAGTCATGTACACTGATGCTAGTGAGCACAATTGGTTGAAACCAATATTGGATCAGAGCGACCCAATATGAAACGACCTTGATCTGGTAGTCGCAAATAACAGCAACAAACCAAGATTACATAAATCTGCAATTAAACGCTGGATTGCCATCTACGCGAGAAGACTTGAAACAGTGGAAATGGGAGTACTGGTTAAAGCAGTGGACTATTTCCCCATCATCTCCTTATGCAGAAACAGACAAGTCCACTAAATCACAGCAAACGATCCATCGCCATACATTTGACAAAGCAGTAGCACATAACAGGAGATGCTGAAACATATGCATACCTTAAAAAAGCTCCAAGATTGTCTCAATGAGTACGGTTAAGAAAGCAAAAAGGGAATTATACACAATGGCTTCAGAACCAAAGACTGGTCCTGGTCCAACAGGAAGAGGAAAGATGTTAATGTTAAAGGTCATTTGTACCGCGCACTATCACCACCGGAGTGGTCCCCTGGCGCTTTGGCGGCTCTGAAAGGGGGGGGGTGGTGGGTTAGTGGGTGGAGGCTGGAAAAGTGCAAGATTGCAGTGATGTGCTGTTGGCAGCCTCAGCCCGGTGGTTCCGTCGGCTGGGCCTGGGGTGTATGCGGCCGGTAGTCGTCCTGTGCTGATGTGCGAGTCTATGTGTTTTTTTGTTTTGTTGTTGCAGTGTAGTGAAGTTCGTGCGGTTTGCTGCGCTAGAGGTTTGTGGTTGTGTTTGGTTTGGAGTTTGAGAGGTGTATGCAGAGAAGGAAATTGTTAATGGTATTCGTTAGTCATCTCTATCCTGGACTGAAACCGGTTGGGCTCGTGTAATCTTACCCGACAGGATGCTTGTACACCCTGAGCCTCAGAAGGTACGTGCCCGATTTTCCATTCGAGGCCGTTTGAGGATCTGGCTGTCCCCTCCGCCCGCTCCCTTAATAACCTTGCATGCTCCTCCCCCCCTCCACATGACTAGCGCCGCTGCTATTGTCCATACACCTGGTTGTGTGGTGATTGGTGGTATCTTGTCTGTTCCACAGCCTCGTGGGACCTAGTTGTGGCGGTGGGGGATGGTAAGGGTTGGCTGGAGTAGTTGTATCCGTTTCTCTGGGTCTCGAGGGTGGACCCCTGTGTCCAGCGTCAGCCCTGCTGGTGCCCAGGGTACTTCTGTCGGTTCTAGCGGTTTGTCACTGTCCTTTTTTGATGATTCGTTTGTCTTATTGTTGCTTCGGTTTTAGTCTCCGGTGTTGAAGAGGTAGTTTTTAGTAATTTTCTGAATTTAAGGTGGTCTTTGGTGTTCCTCATCAATTTTGGGATGTTGTTCCAGGTTTTCGCGGCTAAGTGGTAGAAAACGGTGCCTCCGAGTTTCTTCTTGATATAAGGTTTTTGTTCGTCGGATTTCGTTGGTTGACCTGAGTGGTCTCGTTGGCTTGTAGATTGTTATTTTTTTTTGTAGGAATTCGGCTCCTTGTCCGCTGATTGCCCTGTGCGTTATGCACATTGTTTTGAAGATGCTATGCTGTTTTACTGGGAGCCAGTGTAGTGTTTTTAGGGCCGGGGTGATGTGGTCTCTTCTGGATAGTTTGAGGAGTAGTCTGGCTGCAGTGTTTTGGATCCGTTGTAGCTTCTTCAGTAGGTATTCCGGTATACCGAGGTAGAGGCCGTTTGCATAGTCGATACTTGACATGATGAGGCCGACGATGGTGAGTGTTGTGTGTGAGAAGGAGAGGAAAGGTAGTATTTTTCTTGCCGTGTGGAGGAGGAAGAAGCATTTCTTGACTGTTGCATTTATTTACGGTTCTAAGGTTAGGGTGTTGTCCATCAGGACTCCCAGATTTTTTACTACCTTAGATGGTGATGGTATAGATCCCATTTCTGTTGGCCACGGGATGGCGGTTTCCTTCGCTTGGTCTTTGGATATGACCATGATTTGTTTTTCCTGGGTTGATTTTCAGGTTGTTGGCATTCATCCAGTTGACTTTTTAGACAGTCGGTTAGGTTTGAATGATCGGCTTGGGTGTCTTCGATCTTGTAGATGATTTGAGTGTCGTCTGCATAGTTGTAGCATTTGATGTTGCGTTTCTTGAAGATTCTGATTACAGGGGTTTGGTAGATGTTGAAGTACAATGGAGATAGTGAGGATCCTTGTGGTACTCCACAGTCGTTGACTCGTGGGGTGGATTTGAAGGGTTTGATCCAGACGGTTTCAGTTCTGTCTGCTAGGAATGATTTAGTCCAGCGTAGCGCTGTGTCTGTTATGCCTATGTCTTCTAGTCTTTTGGTTAGGGTGTCATGGCTAACTGTGTCGAAGGCTGCTGAGAGGTCGAGCAGGATAAGGGCAGATGTTGTGTTGGAGTCTGCGTTTGTTTTTAGGTCATCCCAGATGGATAGTAGTGCTGTTTCTGTACCTCTTGTGGGTCTGAAGCCGACTTGAGCTTGGTCTAGCAGGTGGTGTTCTTCAACGTATTCTTGGGTTAGTTTGTATACGTAGGTTTCGAGGAGTTTGGCTGGGTAGGGAATGTTGGAGATTGGTCTGTAGTTGGAGGTCATCTACGTCCCCGCTTGTGTTTTTCAGAAGTGGTTTGATGTAAGCCGATTTGAAGATCCTTGGTACTGTCCCTGTTGCCAGTGATAGATTTAGAAGGTTTCTGAAGTATTCTGCTGGTGTTCCTTGTCCGAGGATTGATTTGTAGATGTCCGGGGGGCAGGGATCCATCGGTGAGCCCGCTTTCTTGCTGTGTTTTATTAGCATTGCGAATGCCTGTGCTGATATTTGAGGGTAGTTATTGAGTTTGTGCTGCGGTTCTGATTTGGGTTCGTTTGGTTGTAAGTCGCTGCTGATTGGTCTCTGTTGGATGGTTTGTCGGATGTCATTGATCTTTTTGAAGTGGTCTGCAAGGTTGTTGCATAGTTTCTCCGAGGGGGTTGGGGTGTTGTTACAGCCTGGTGGGTTTCTCATTTCTTTAATGATACGGAACATTTCTTTTTGTGTGTTGGTGGTATTTGTGATTCTGTCATCATAATGCTTTCTCTTTGCCTTTTGAATTTCCTTCTTGTATGCGCGAATGTGCTTCTGGAACATTGTTTTTTTGTCTGGATTGTAATCTTTCCTCCATTCAGTTTCCATCTTTTTGTTTTCCTTTTTCATGGTGCTTAGTAGTGGGGTAAACCATTTTGCCATTGCTCTTTTTTTTGATGGTGTGAATGGTTTTTCTGGGGCCATCTTGTCGATTGTATCTGCAATCCATTTGTGTAGTATCTCCGCTTTCCCGTCTAGGTCAGCTAGGTCTAGTTCTGTTGTTGAGGCCTTGGTTAACTCCAGTTGTTCGAATAGATTGGCTTTTTTGACGTCTTTCCAGTTTATTTTTGTGGTGGCTGTGAGTTTGGGAGGTTGGATGTAGACTTGAGTAGGCAGAGTGATTACGAATGGGATGATGAGATGGTCACTCCACAGTATTTGTATCGGCGGTGCCATGGTGATGAGTTTTTCCTCTGCGAATATTGCGTCCAAGGTGTGTCTGCCGAGTGAGTTGCCCCTTTTACTAGTTGTCGTAGTTTCATGGTGGCGAGTTGTTCAATCAGTGAGTTTTGGGAGTTGGCATGACTGTCTTCGAACCAGATGTTGAAATCCCCCAGTATGATTAGGTGTTCGTGGTTGATGGCTATGTTGGTTATGGCTTCTATGAAGTTGTCGACGAAGGATGCATCATAAGTTGGGGGTCTGTACACCAGGATGAATGTTATGTTGGTTTTTGGGCTAGTTGTTAGGTGTATGACCAAGGACTCGCAGTTGGGGATGTTGAGTGGTTCGTCTGTTCTTATTGTTAGCTGCTCTTTAAATGCTATTGCGATGCCTCCTCCTTTTCTGTTTTTCCTGTTTATTTGAAGGCATTTAAAGTTTGCTGGGAGGCAGCTTTGGAGTGCGATTTTGTAGTTGTCGTCCAGCCAAGTTTCTGTGATGAAGAGGATGTCGATGCCGTTGTCGTCGAGTAGGTCGAAGATCTCTGTAGAGTGTTTTGACATGGATCTTGCATTTATTAGATTGCAGTGGAGTTTAGAGGTGTAGCTTGGTTTGCCTTTTTTTGTTAGGGTCGTTTTCCGATCTTGTTCAGGAGCAGGTTTCGGGTTGTCAGCGTTCTCAAGTAGTACTTCTAGGTTTAGCCTAGGGTTTTTGTTTTCATCTGGTTCGTCTTCCAGGGGACATGGTTGTGGGTTGGGGGTTCTTCTTGCTTTGGTGATGTATGGTGTTATCGCTTCAGTTGTGCGCATGTTGTATCTGGAGGAGTTTGTCATTCTTCGTGATGTTGGTAGGTTGTTCAGTGTAGTTGGTTTTGGCGTCGCGTTGTTTGGATCTGGTGAGTAGGTCTCAGTGAGGTATGGAGTTAGGTAAAGGGATTGGTCTCTTCTTTCAGTGTTGGTCCGATCTTTGAACCTGTCTGTGGGGGTGTGTTCTGTTGTTGCGGTTCTTAGTTGAAGTTTGGGGTGTTTGTTCTTTCTTCTCTTCTTTCCCTCTGGGTGGGTCGTTTGCGCGGCATTGTACGATTCTGAGTTGTTTTAGTTTAGTTGTTGTCTTGGTCGGGGTGTAAGGGTGGAGTTAAGGGTTTTATAGTTATATAGTTGGGTTCTAACAGTGGCTCTCTTTGGTCTCCGTCTCCCTTTGACTGTACACCAGTAGCCAGACACCATGACGAACCACCGGCTTCCAAATTTGGATGGGCCGGTCCATGGGAGGGGGGAGACTTTGTGCCCCGTTGCTTGTACATCGACACATTGTCGATTCCCATTGGGAATGGGTCCCGAAAACCCGCCTCTACCGCCAGTTTGCTGAGAGACGACCACCAGTCTAGGTCTGCTCTCGTAAAAGCCGGAATCGTTATCAACTTGGAGTCCAGATCCACAGCCTGAAGCCAAGAACTCTGAAGAGCCATCAGAGTTTGCCTCATCTTAAGACGAGCAAGAGGAAGAGCCAAAACGCACAAGGCCATGAGGCCTAGAAGCCTCTGGAACCACCAGGCTGGCATGCTCTCCGACTGCACAAACATCTGGCACGTGGCCAACAGATCCACCATTCTGCCCCCGGTCAGGTACACACTGCAGTCGATTGTGTTCCAGCGAAAACCCAGGAAAATCAAGTCCTGAGAGGCCGTCATGGAAGATTCCCGCCAGTTCACCGACAGCCCAAGGTGGAACGGGAGCTGAAGGAGAGACTGAAGGTTGCTCGAGGCTTTCAAAGGGCATGGGCTGTGTAAAAGCCAGTCCAAATACGGATACACACAGATACCCTGCAGACGAAGATAGGCAGCGATCACCGACATCTTTGTGAAGACATGTGGCGCCGAGCTGAGGCCAAAAAGAAGCACTCGAAACTGGAAGTGCTCCTCTCCCACAGATAAGCAGAGATATCTCCTGTGTGGATTCCAAATCAGAATATGCATGTACGCATCCTGAAGGTCCACCACGCTGAGCCAATCGCCCATCTGCAAGGAGGACCATATCTGGCCAGGCGTAGTCATCTTGAATTTCTCTTGGGGTAGGAAAAGATTGAACTGGGAAAGGTCTAGGATGGTACGCAGGCCAGCCTGGTTGGGTTTAGGCACCGTAAAATGCCGGGAGTAGACGCCCTCCCCTCGTTCCCCAAGGGGAACGTGTTCCACAGCTCTGAGATGCAGAAGTTTGACCCTCTGCTTTTAGGGAGGACAACCCAGACTGCTGGAAAGGAGGGTTGAAGGGTGGGGTAGAGGGTAAGGGTAAGCGGAAGCCCGCCCGAGCGACTGACAAGACCCACTTGTCCTCGGTGATGGTCTGCCACGCCTCCCAATGAGACGCAATGCGTCCTCTCACCGGGGTCTCGTGCGAGAACAAAGAGCCCTCATTTGGCAGGCTTTTACGTGGTGTTACCACCTGAACCTGAAGAGGAGGCTGAGGAGCGGGAGAAAAACCAAGTCCGTTGCTGCCTCCGGCGGTTATTACCCAAAGGGGTATCCACTCTGCGGGATTTCCGGTCTAGAAAACCTCTGAAACCAGAAGAGGGCCGGCTTAGCAACAATGGTCTCTGGGTTCTAAAAGGAGTTTTAACCAGGGCGGACAAGGACTTAGCTGCCTGGGTGCTGTCCTTTGTTTTGGTCAGCTCCACATCCTTTGTAGAATGGAAAAGCTGCTTACCGTCAAACGGAAGGTCCAACACCTTGTCCTGCACCTCCTTTGAGAATTGGTAGCATGCAACCACACCTGTCGGGAGCCATCAACTCCCAGCATAAGGCACCGAGCCGAAGTGTCGACATGAGCCGCGGCCTCCAGGAGATCCTGGGCCAAGACCCTGGCATCGGACAATCCAGAAAGTCTAGTGTGAACGACAAACTAGTACACAATTGCTAGCGAGAGCCAGAGAGGAGGGGAAAAAAGGGAAGATCTTCCGCAGATGCAAGTGCGTCCAGTCCCGAACGAGCAGAGGAAAGGGGCCTGCGTAGAAAGAGAGGAAGGACTAAACATTTTAGAAAACATTTTGGATGCTTTTTGCAAAGTGCTCCGTCCCGTCCCACAGGACGTAGGAATGTCCCATAAGTATGGAGGAAAGGGGACAGGACGTAGGAGTAATAGGAGTGACCCGAGTGACTACTGGCCAATAGCATTATTGGATACCATGGGAAAATATATGCTTCACTACACTCCTCAAAAGACTTAACAAATGGTCACTTAAATCTGGGCCCATAGAGGACTTCCAAGTAGGTTTCACTAAAGGTTTGGATACATCCCCCTGCCTTCCTTATGTCCCCCCTAAAAGCCAACTCTCTGCAATCAAAGACGTGATCCATCTGGCTTTTGTAGACTTCAAAAAAATTAGATAGTATAAACAGAGCCTGGCTTTGGAAGAAGCTACAGCATTGCAACTGTCGGCCGGATTTAGAGGAGCAATTACATGTGCAGTATTCAAATACAGTTCAATGTAAAAGGTCTCTTGAGCAAACAAATCCTGACAGCCAGGGGTGTAAAACAGGGCTTTTCCTTGGCTCCCGTCTGGTTTAATTTATATATCTCAGACACTGGTAAATACATGGCAAAGATTAGAAGCTTTCCACCAAAAATTGGCAGAATTACACACTTGCTGTACGTAGACGACCTGGTACTTTTGGACTTCACTGCAATTGCCCTCCAAAGGCAACTGGGTAGACTGGCAGAATATGCTGCAAAGAAGAACCTCAAAGTTAACAAAACGAAGATACTTACCATCAAAAGAGGCTCTAGACCACGAAAGAATAAGTTCAAATGGAGTCTAAACCAACTAGAAATTTTATCTGTAGACTATCTGGGGATCCAGATATCAAAGAGCAAATGAATCATATGCAAAGGAGTGCTTACAAGGGAAAGTCAAAGCACTAGCTAACCAAGCTATGATCCTGAAAAGCAAGTTTTGCAAATTCTATGCTATAGTTGATTGAGTTTTATAAAGCCAAGGTTGTCCAAACATTAACCTAGGGCTTGGATGTTTTACTTGTAATGCTGCCCAAGCATTGGGAAAACCTAGATGATCTTTATTGGAAGAGTGCTTAACATGCCAAGAGCTCTCCCAATATCTCCAAGGAAGGAAATGGGCCCGGTATCCAGGAATGCAGTAGCCCAATGGAAAATGCTGCCTATTCGGCAACTGTATGCAGGAAACAGTCCAGCGATGCTAACCTGGATCACAATGAAGTGGAAAGGAATGAGAATGCCACACTACCAACTGGAAGAATAACTGCCTAAGTCTACAGCTATTGCTGGAAAGTACGACAGATCTTCAAAATAATCCATAAAAGGTTATGAAAAAATGTTGGGAAGTGGACCAGATCAACATCCTATAGGGCATCAGCAAATACACGCCACTAAAGTGCAGGAGAACTAAGATATGGTTAGTCTTTACCTCATCTAAAAAAAAAAATCTGGACCCGGCCATCAGAGCGCAGTTTATGCAGATCCATCTTACGCCCTGTAAAACCAAGAAAGTAACCTCCCTGAGAACCCAGTCAAAATCGGAAAAAGTCAGCGATCACCTGCAGATCTTGTGGGAAAACTGATGTATGGGAAACTTGTCCACCTGTACACAACCTGCACAGCTTTAGCACAGGAAATATTTTGAGAGCCATTTGGTATAATATAGAGCTAGGACCCCCAGAAGTATGGTGGAGGATCCTACTGAACGGAACCCAAACCAGCTGGATTATAGCAGTGGTAAAATGTTTTAATAATTGTCTGCCCGCTAGACTTCAGTAATGGTGGCAAGAGGCGGCTCTCTGGTAATTACCGTGAACTTTTAGTTTGGAACTCTGGATATTACTAGGATGGCCTTCTAAATATAGGTCCACTAGGCCAGAGTATAGAAAATCAGTCCCAACAGTGAGGAAGAGAAAATGAAATCCAGGGAGGAAAAAAGGGATAAGAAGGTGGGGACAGAACAATGAATAGGTCAGAGTGAAGAAGGGATAGAAGAGGAACTGAGGCATTAGAATGAAAGATACTAAGTGACAAAGGAGAACTAGGAGCATTAGAGGGGAAGGAGAGAAGACCCAAGTGTGTGGAGGTCCTTGCAGGAAGTTACCGGATTGGGGACGGGGGCAGGGGTATCTGCCATAGGGGTCCTTATGAGCCACAGGTAACCCATAATCCCCCAGAGATAAATTCTCATATGCCCCAATCGCCTCCCCTCCATCCCCCAGTGATGTGGCTAAGCGGATAGTAGCTTTCTGCAGTGGTTAAAATCATCACTTGGTTGAATCAGTTTTAATTTGAACGTCTTTGACCACACCCCAATTTAACGGATGGAGGTAGTTTGCTTCAATACTCCGAAAGCTCACATTACTATACCATGTACCTCTGCATGATGGGAAGTGGGATCGTGACATCTACACCCAAGAGCTTAGGGGCCGTTAACAACCTGAGACCAGTTCGACTGGCAGAGGTCTGTCCTTCCTCCAACTGGTCCCAGTACGTCCCCCTCCCCAGTTTTGGGGAAAAAACGGGCAGTTGTATGGACCGACTGACATCTAATTTTGAAAATATAGGTGAAAATCTATGATGTGTACTTAATTCTGTGTGTAAACCAACTTTATGCAAAGTTTCAAAAGGTGTGCACAAAGTTTAGATCCCCAGCCTAGTGGGAGATGTGGTACTGGTAGTTAACTGCGTTGATAACTAGAGATTGTTGGATGCGTTATCTGAACATTCTGTTTTACCAGCTCATGTAAGATTGGTAGTCATACTGGTGGGTCAGTAGATGGGAGTAGCATAGCTGAGTTTTCCACATTAGTGCAATAAAGTATCATGAACTCTTGTTCTTGGTGTTTATGCTAACATCCCAAACTCATCCATTGTGCATGGTCCAGTGATCCCCTTGAGTACCTGATATGTAGCTTGGATGTTGTTTTATTTGCCACTGCAGAAAATATGGGGGAGGGGGGACAAGACAGTCAGCCACCCCCTAGCGAAACGGTGTTGTGCTCGTCTTTAATTCACACTTGTGATCCTGCACCAAGACTCTGCTTAAGCTGCCTGCCAGAGAGTTGTGCTCCCGCAGCACATGTTTCACCTGAATATGAATGTACCAAATGTTATCAGCCAGCTGGGATAAATGCATGGAATGTGTTCCGCCTCACTTGTTGATATAAAACATTGCTGTTTTGTTTACTGTGTCGAGCACACTGGTTTTATCAGTCTTTACTGAAACCAGCTCATCACCTCATTTGTGTTGCACCTGTTTTGACCACGTTACCTGTGTGGCAAGGTGTCAACACCACCCCCCAAAAAACCTGCTAGGAGTCTTGTGGAAAAACGATTTCCCCTTTACCACATTATCTTTTTGTCCATCATTTGCAGGGTGATGACAATGCATTACTTACCGTAAAAGCATTTGATGGTTGTATCTGCTTAGATTCACATGCTGTGCATAGTCCAACATCCAGTGGTCACTGCGGAGTATTGCATTTTGTTTTTCGTAGTCGAAAAGGGGACGCCGACATGGCTTGTCTGTAACACTATACCTATAGTGACGTGCAGTGTACCCACAATCCCTCATGCGTCGAGGTCCCTCTATTTTTTCTGCCCTGAGGGAGCCTTATAGACTTGAGTGAGTACAGAGAAGAGATCAAAGGATGTCTATGTTCCTTCCATCCGAGCGGGGCGGAAGGGTGGGCGCATGTGAATCTAAGCAGATACAACCATCAGAAATGCTTTTACAGTAAGTAATGCATTGTTTTCTGATGTTTGTTAATCTGCTTAGAATCACATGCTGTGCATACACTAGCGAGCAGTACCCGGAGTTGGAGGTGGGTTGTGAGAAGGAACAGTAGAGAAAAGGTGTCTTAATACTGCTTGTCCCACCTGTGAATCAGATCTAGAGTGGGCATCTAGACAGTGTTTTGTAAAGGTGTGTACAGAATTCCAGGTTGCCGCTTTGCAAATGGACTCCAGAGGGACATTTGCAATGAATGCTATGGAAGCCCCAGTGCCTCGAATAGAGTGTGCTCTTGGCTTGAAGGGTAGTTCTCTTAGCAAGAGTGTAACAGAGGGTGATGCATTGTACAATCCATCTAGATATAGTGGATTTTGAAACTGCATCTCCCCCTCTTCCTGCTGCCACAGAGACAAAGAACTGATTAGTCCTCCTCAGTGGTCTAGTTCTTTCCATATAAAACATAAAAGCCCTGCACACATCCAGTGAATGCAGGCTTTTTTCTCTCAAGTTTGAAGGGTTTTGAAAGAATGTTGGTAGTTCTATAGACTGGTTCACATGGAACTTAGAAATTAATTTAGGTGCAAACCGAGGGTGTGTGCGTAGAACCACCTTATCTTTGTGAACTGCTACAAAGGGGTCTAGAATAGATGGCGCTTGTAGTTGACTTACTCTCCTGATGGCGGTGATAGCTATTAGAAAAGCAGTTTTAAGGGTGAGGTCCTTAAGCGTTGCTTTGTGCATGGGTTCAAAGGGTGAGCCCATGAGCCTGGTTAGTACCACATTTAGGTCCCATCCAGGAGCTGGGTTAGCTATGGGAGGGTGATTTCTTTTAACTCCTTCCATGAAGGCCTTAATAACTGGGACTTTCCACCACGACACTTTTAAGTTGAGAAGAGGTGTATGCGGAAAATGCAGCCAAATGAACCTTAATAGAATTAAACACTAAACCGGAGTCTAGTAGATGAGTCAGGTAGAGAACAATTTGCGTGGGAGAGCAGTCAACCGGGTTGATGCTCTTATTTCTACACCATATGACGAATCTTTTCCACTTGCTAGAGTAAGTGAGTGTTAGGCTTTCTAGCTTCCTTGAGAATGTCCATGCATCTCTGCGGGAGTTGTAAATGACCAAATTGTATGCTCTCAGGAGCCATGCTGCTAAATTCATGGTCTGTGGGCATGGGTGTAGTGTATTGCCCTTGTCCTGTGACAGCATGTTGTACGGGCAGGGTAGTTTCACCGGTGGAGACAGACATCTCCATCAGGTGAGCGAACCATGGATGCCGGGCCCACATAGGGGCACCTAGTATCATGGTGACTGGTTCTTGGTGCATCTTGTGCACCATCTTGTTGAGAAGGGGAGTCGGGGGGTCAGGGGGTGGGGTCAGGGGGTGGGGGCAGGAGGGTGGGGGGAGTGTAAACAAATTACCCTGACCATGGTATCGATAGACCGTTCCCCATGGATTGGTTCTGGGGGTACCTGGAAGCGTAATCTTGGCATTGGGAGTTCACCAGAGTTGCGAAGAGATCTATTTCTGGGAAACCCCATTGAGGGAAGACGTTGAAGACGATATCTTCTTGTAACCACCATTCGTATTCTGCGGGTAGAGGGAAGTCTCTGCTGAGTTCGTCTACTAGCAGATTGAGTTCCCCTGGTACATGTTGTGACAACAGGAACATGTGTTTGAGAGCCCACTTCCAGATGTTCTGGGACAGCTTGGACAGACCTGGAGAGTGAGTTCCCCT
The DNA here is from genome assembly GCF_040938575.1 of Ambystoma mexicanum. Taxonomy (NCBI): domain Eukaryota; kingdom Metazoa; phylum Chordata; class Amphibia; order Caudata; family Ambystomatidae; genus Ambystoma; species Ambystoma mexicanum. The sequence continues at coordinate 993,470,476 of NC_090921.1, forward strand.
TGCTTGTTCAGATAGTACATAGCTGTGGTGCTGTCTGTGAGGACCATCACTGTCTTCCCTTGCAGGTGTGCCTGAAAAGCCTTCAATGCTTTGAAGACCGCTAACAGTTCCAGCAAGTTTATGTGTTTGGATGCTACACTAGAGTCCAAACTCCGTGTGCAGTCTGATGGGATAGGTGAGCCCCCCCACCCTGTGAGGGATGCGTCTTGGTTAGAGTGGCCTCCACTGCGGGGGTGGCAAATGGTTTCCCTATGACAAGGTTTTCCTTCGACCACCACCGTAGTGAGAGAACCAAGGCCTGGGAGACCACCACGAGATCGTCCCATTGTCTGCTGGCCTAACACCACTGGCTGTTGAGCCACTCTTGTATTGGACGCATGCAGTCTCGCGTGAGGTACCAAATATATACATGATGCCATCATTCCCAGCAAACGCATTGCTTTGCGCACCATCACCTCTCGACCGGCCACATATTGAGGGATCTGAAACAGCATATTTTGGACCCTCTCGTTGGAGGGGAAGACGAGGCCGTCCTTTTTTTAAATTAGAGCCCATAGGAATTATTTGGCTGGGCTGTAGGCTGGACTTCTCGTTGATGGATAAGCCCAGTTGGAAAAAAAGGTCTACAGTCTTTTGGGTATTTGAGAAGCATGTCTCGTAAGAATACCCTGTTATGAGCCAATCGTCGAGGTAAGGGAATACTGGGATGGACAACCTGCGCAAGTGGGCTGCTGCCACTGCCAGTACTTGTGTATACCCTCGGCGCTGACGCTATGCCAAAGGGTAGCACTCTGAACTGGTAGTGTTTGCCCTCTATCATGAACCTGAGGTATTGTCTGTGCGCTCGCTCATGTCCAGTGTTGTCATGTAATCCCCTTGCGATAACAGGGGGATTACTTCCTGTAATGTCACCATACGAAATTTGAGGTTTTACAAATTTGTTCGCTGGGCGCAGATCTAGTACAGGGCGCATGGTTAAATCCTTTATGGGTACAAGGAAGTACACTGAATAAATACATTCCGTTACCTGTGACAGAGGCACGACCTCTATAGCTCCTTTTTCTAGTAGCTTGTCCACTTCTTGAAGGATGGCGAGGTGTTCTGGTGACAGGCGTCGTCCCCTTGGGGGTCTGTATGTCGGGGAGCGGTTGAATTCTATACAGTAGCCGCGGGCTATGGTTGATAGTACCCAGCGGTCTGATGTTATTCCCTCCCATGCTGGAAGAAAGGATGTTAGCCGGCCCCCGACCGGTGATGCATGGGAGGGGACCCGAATCTTCGGGTCATTTGGTATTGGTGGCTTGGGAACCACTAGGGGTGGAGCCCCGACCTCTTCCCTTGCCACAACGCTGTCCTCTCTGGGTGTATTGTCCATTGGTTCCTTAATTCGAGGACCAGTTACCTGCAGAGTACTGCTGCTGATGTTGGCGTTGACCTCGAAAAAAGCGTCTGTTTCCATAACCTCGCTTGTTGGGAGGCCTTGAAATCTGATCTAGGGTCTTAATTGTGTCCAATTCCTTTTTTGCAGTCTCTAGCGAGTCATCCACCGCCTTCCCAAAGAGGTTGGCGCCCTCTATTGGTTTGTTAATGAGAGATGCTTGTGTTTCGGGTTTAAACCCCGAATTACGTAGCCAGACATGACGTTTGACGAGGATACCTTGGACCAGGGAACGGCCAGCCGTTTCTGCAGCATCTAGAGTATTCTTAATGATGCTCTGGTTGACTAAGGTTCCCTCGGTAACCGTGGCCAGAAGCCTGGTTTTTAGGGATTCAGGTACCTCCTCAATGTCTTTGTGTAGTTTGCTCCATTGGGCATCTGCATAACTAGCCAGTAAGGAGTGGTTAGCAATCCTAGTGGAAAAGGCTGCCGAGGCTGTAATCCTTTTACCTAGGGCATACAGCTTTTTACCTTCTTTATCTGGAGGTGCCTCGCTGGTTGATAGCGGGACCCTTGCCCTTTTTCTTGTATTAGTTACTACTAGGGAGTCCGGTACTGAGTGGCCCCTGATGTATAACGGGTCCGATGGAGAAGGACTACATTTTTCTATCCTTGGGTTGACCCCTCTGACCAATGCGGGTGAAGAAAGCGAAGGAGTGATTTGTCCCTTTACTGAGGCAAGGAGGGGAATGGTTTGACTGACAGGGGGTTTCTCCTTGATAATCCTTTCAACAAAGGCTATGTCAGGAGAAATTTCCCCAGTCTCGATTTCGAAATGCGCTGCTGCTTTACGTAGTAGTGCATTAAAAGGTAAGTTGATCTATAGGTGACGTATTCCTGATTGGTGAGTCTTTGGGGAGGGGACAGGTTTAGGTCGTCGGGGTCTGTAGACGCTGATGGGGACTGCCAGGGCTGTGAAGCACCTTCTGGGTCTTCTTCAAACCCCCCCACGCCCCCCCCAAAACCATAACGTTGAGGATAAGCTCCCATCGCCTTCTGAAGCGCCTTCTAGTAGGCTAGGAGTCCCTTTCGATGGAGGGGGCGGTTCCTGCCTTCCTTCTGTCCCTTTCAGTGTTTTCCTGGCCTTGCAAACGGTATTCCGCATCTTTCGCCGTCTGTCTCTGGCTATCGTTGGAAACAATACGCGCCAGGCTCCCGACGACTAAGTGGTCTGTCGAGGGTTCCTCTGGCCTCGACGTTACAGGTGTTGCGTCCTCTACGCCGACGGGCGCTCGCGGGGCACATCTGGCGATAGCACCCTTATCTGGGGGTAGCCCAGTCGCTGGTCGTATCTGCGGTTGCAAGGGGGTGCTTTGGACCCTTATGGTCCGTGGAGGCCGCTGGTAGGACCTGCGTCTCTGTTGGCGCTAATGCTTTCTTCGTCGAGGAAGAGCCGTGGGCCGTGTGCTTACGTGAGTGCTTGTGTGCGTCTATGTCGCCGAGGTGTTCATCCCCATAAGCAGGGCGTGAGCCGAGCTTGTCGGGGTCGGGGACAGCCGACGAGGAGCGCGACCGCTCCCGAGAGGGGTGTACAACCTCTGATGCGGAGGTCGGGTTATCACGTTCCTCTCCACTTTCGGCAGTGGGTGAGGAATCGGACCTAGACATGGCGTAGGCTGCCCACCTCTTGACCCTGAAGTCCTTTAAAGTCTTGGGTTTAAGAAGCTTACAGCCGCACAACCGTCTTCCGTGTGGACGAGGGGCTAGTCTTTCCAGGTGAATTTGCCCTTGCAGCGCGGGCAAAACCTAAAGGGTGTCCTCTCCATAGCTGAGGGAACGGATAGGTGGGATAACCCCCCCCCCCCCCGAAGGAAAAGGTGGGGAAAGAGAAAGGCATTCTTAAAGAGATAGCAAAAAATGTCCCACAACCCCTCTCCCTACTGTTTGAGGCCAGCGAGGCCAGGCCACGTGTTTGGCGATGCCAAAGGGTCTCCTCCGTCGAAGGCACAGCCGTCGAAGATCTTGTCGGCGGAGAACAGCTTCGTCGAAGGAGGAACGTACCGTTAAAGAACGACCAAAGGTCGAGTGAGTATTTGCAATGTCTCGAGGAGCTCTGCGTAAAGGCGACCAATATCTGGGCGGAAAAAAACAATCTGAGGGACCTCGAGACGTGAGGGATTGTGGTTACACTGCACGTCACTATAGGGATAGTGGTACAGACATGCCTTGTCGACGTCCCCTTTTCGACTACGAAAAACAAAATGCAATACTCCGCAGTCACCACTGGATGTCGGACTATGCACAGCATGTGATTCTAAGCAGATTAACAAACATCAGAAACTACATTATGTGAGACTACAACTGGAACATCCAATCCACTTGTTGCTTGAGAGCAGCGAGGTACTAACCACCTTTGTAAGTGCTGCATGTATGTAGATTATGGATATCATGCCTAACCTCATACCCTTTCGACTTACCTTGCGACCCTCAGTGTAACATGGAATTTGAGCTTGTAGCGCCATGGCTGCCCTTAAAGGTTCTGGCATTTTTAGAAAGACGTTCCATTGTGCTAATGGCGGCCAAATGTGCGCAGTAGCATTAGCAATAATGCTTGGTAGTCTGAAGCGGTGGACACGTTTCTTTGAAGAGAAAAAGGTGTCCCAGTTTTGAGAGTTGCAGAAAACCACTAATTAATATGGGGTTAAGTAATGGAGATGGTTCATGGAGTAGGCTTCTACTTTTTTTTAGAGGGGAGGTGGGGGCGCGTGGGATTATGGGACTGGATTGATGGCTTTAGTGAGAACCAGACTGCTAGCAGGTGTTTAACTTCTGTTAAAAGCGGTATGTATTGAGCTACCGTTTTTTCGCCCTTTTAGGTAAAAATCAGTCTGCGTCCCTTGTCTCAATGTCAAATGTATCTGAAGCAGCCCTTCTGAATAAGTAGTTATATACAGATTGCTCATCAAATGGTGATAGTTCTAGGTACCACATCTGGTAAACGTAGAGGGTAGTCGGATGGCTCAATGTCTTGCTATTACCTCGTCTGAATAATAGTCTCGTCTACCAATTCTTCCTCATGTTTAACTTTTATTTTTCACTTGTTAACTGGAATCATTTATACAGGAACTTTAAAAGGGGTGCTCATCTAGGAAGCCCATGAAAAACGACATCATCCATAGTGGATTGGAACAGTTTAGTCCATCTACCTGTAGAGGATAAATGCATATACCTACCCTCTTGCTCCTCCTCTGCATCAGAAATGTTAAAGTTTTATTTCTTTAAACAATTTTCTGGAGGCCATCCATCAGACTGACTCTAGGCCTTGGTTTGGGAGGCTTGTTTTTTCAGAGGTAAATTTATAGGAGGCCGACATTTTTGACCTAGACTTCTCCGAACACTGTGCAAAGTGTTCTGCCACTGACCTAACATGGCCCATTTCACTACTTTGTTCTTGCATCAAGGGATGTTAAAGGATATTTATACCATGCACTATAACCACCAGAGTGGTCCCGTGGCAGATCTGAAAAGCAAGAGGGTGGGGTACGTTGGGACTGAGCGGTAAAAATCAAGCAATAGCTGTGATGAGCTCTTTGCAGCTTCAGGTCTGTTTACAATGTATGCTGAGCGTAGGTGTGATTTCTTCCAGTCAGTAGTTGTCATGTGCGGTTATGCAAGGAGGCCATGTGTGGTTTGTTTCATTGTTGTGATGTAGAAAAGTGTGCGCAGTTTATTGTGCAATATAGGTATGGTTGTGTAGGTTTAGAATTTGAGAGGTGTAAGCTGTGGGATGAGATTTTTAGTGGGTTGGCCAATGGTGGCTCCCATCGCATCTCCCCTGCTTTGGCCACCTATGATACGTCCTTGCTCGTGTTGCATATTGGGGTGTGCTCGGGTGGAGGGGGGTCCTCCCTCCCTATATTGTGTAGTGTTGTCTGCAGGGCCATTTAGTGTCTATGCCTCCTCCACACTTACCCCTCCACCGAGTGTTCTGGATAATGGATTTCAACACTGCTTGGGTCCAGTGTGAACCCACCATCTTGTTCCTGTGCCCCTTTTGGGGATGGTGGGGTGGGCCGGGCGGGCCTCATGCCTGTGCCCATGAGCTACCTGGTCCCCATGGTTTATGTGTTTGGCTGCCACTTTTTCCCCTGCCACCCTTATCCCCTCTGTGGTTCAACATAGGACGCACCATCTATCTCAATAGCCTCCGTTAAGGGCCTCCCTTCCACTCAGTCTCTCCACTTGTCATGTACGGCTTTACTCCTCAGTCTTGCGACAAGTGTTCATTCTGAAGGGTGTGGGTCCTCCAGGTTTCTTATTTCTTTAGGGAGGGAGTTCCAAATGTTTGCAGATGGCAAGAAAATGCTGATCTAACAAGTTTTTTTTCTTATGTATGGTTTATGTTCCAGGTGGTTGTCGTAGGATCTGAGTGTTCTGGTCGACTAGTAAATGGTCATTCTTTTGTAGGAATTCTGCTCCTTGGCCGTGGATTGCTCTGTGCGTTATTCAAATTTGTTTTGACTGGGATTCATGTTTAGCCTCGCAGCCAGTATAGCATCTTCCGCGTAGAAGTGATGTGGTCTCTTTGATTGAGCAGAGGACCGGAGGAAAGTGCAGGACTAGCCGGGGAGCGTGGAACATGTAGGGACTCTGGAGGAGCACCAGGCGACCAGTAAGCGAGCAGAGCAGGTTGGGGAAGGGATAAAAGCGAGGCGAGGAGGTTAGCAGGGGAGAGAAAAGGAGCAAGAGAAAAGGAAGGTCTTGAGGAGTTTCCGGGATTTAAGGAGGTCTGCTTCAAGACGAAGAGAGGCAGGTGGTTCCAGAGAGAAGCACCTGCAGAGGAAAAGAATCTACCCCCAAATCTCGGTTTAGAAAAACCGCTCAGAGTTGGAGGTCATGCAGAAGGCTCTAGAAGGAGCGTATTTGGGAAGAGCGCGTTGTAGATCGCAGAGACCGCAGCCACAGAAAGGCTTGCGCAGTATCCAGAGGGACTGCAACTTGATCATTGCAGCAAGAGGGAGCCAGTGAAGGGATTTCAGCGCCAGAGAGATGCATTCCCTAGGCTTGAGGCAAAGGATAAGTCTTGCGGTTCTGTTCAGGACAAGTTGAAGAGGTCTAACAGAAGAAGGAGGAAGATTGAAAAAGATAGTTGCAATAGTCCAGTCTGGAGAGAATGTTGGTGACAAGGTGGTCAAATACCACCCCCTCCTCACCATTCCTGATGTGCGTAAACCACACGTAAGGTGGTAGACACCCCCACGCTACTTCATCGCATGATGTAACAAATGTACCTTAACACCTGACCCACTGCGAACTAGTAAACGCTGTTTTGTATTAAAAGCGGATGAAAGCTTTAATTCGGCTTGGAAAATCATCCCCCTGCGAAACCCAGCTCTCCCCATCCCCAGCACCTCACAGCACAGAGCCCAAGCCCTCACCACCTCCCTGCCTTGCCTGCTCCGCGCAGAGCTTGTTCCCACGGAAGTCCAATCATTTATTGTTGCAACTGCCCCAGATTATGCTCACTACAGAACATGAGATCATAGCTAGCCTTTAACACAAGTGTCCATCCATCTCCACTAAACTGCCCCTGCCCCCTCAACTCCCTCCCAACAGGCCAGGTCTCACCAGTCCTCAACTCCCTCACCCTCTTTCATGCGGATACCCATCGGACCACCTCACGATGATCCATTCCCGAACACCCACCACAGGCCAGCAGTATATTCTCCCAAAAGAAACAACCGTCGCACTATATCATGTGAGTTCTACGCAAGGGGAATGGCAGATCAACCATCTGGGGCAGGCACCTGGGTGCTGGAATAAAGGTATCAAAGAGGACCTCGAGTGGAAAAGGCAGAATACCAGTATATCAACCAATTTACTCTTGATGCTCCCTTCAATGAAAGAAGGGAGTAGTTACTTACCTGTAACTCCATTTCTCCAGCGTTGGTATCTTTCATGGATTCACATGCTGAGATCATTTCCCCTTCAGGCAGGGAAACCTCTGTAATCCCTTCAGATTTTAACCTCCTTAAAATGGAGGAACCCCAAAACGTCTGTTTGCCTGAAGGGGGAGGCTGGAGGGTGCATGTGAATCCATGAAAGATCTGCAATTCAATTTCGCCAGCCTTGGTAAGAAACTACTCCCTTCTCCAGCATTGTATCTTTAATGGATTCACATGCTGTGAATCGACTACAAAACAGTATGATAACCTGGAGGTGCATAACAAGACCCCAGGCAACATGAACCAATAATCACAAATCAATTTTCCATTTTTACAATTGTAAACATTTGAAGGAAAAAAAAAACAGAAGCTGAAGGGCTTACCTTATTTTTTTAATTAAATGAGTTTTATTTTACAAGACTTTCATTATATCAGAATTCGATGTCTTAATAAAAAGACATTTACTTCAAGACAGTTCAAGAGACCACAATTCACTAGTTTGTGATTGCGCCTTCTCTCTGATCAATAGATCCAAATGCTGAGAATTATCCCCGTTTCAGTTAATAAAGTCATCAAAACCTGCTCCTTTAAGGACCAGGTGGATGGTTCTTTCCTGATTATCTTTAGCCAGAATTGTACTACTGTAAAGGTTAGTTTCCTATTGGTCCCCAACATCAATGATGAACAGCTATCTTCTAAAGAAAGTTCCACATTTTCTGTTGGTACCATTGCAGCAAATCTTTGCCGTTCATCAGCTAGCACTGTACAAATCATGGTGTGATATGGTGATTCTACCTGGCAGTTTTTTTTTACAAAAAAGGCAGATGAGGGACTGTATGCAAAAAATGGCCCTCGTCAGTAAAATGTTAAACCGCATTCTCAGAAAGGGAAGAGCGCAAGGTACAAGGGGGGGCTGATTTAACGCTCTATTCTCGCTCAATCCTTTTATTGCTTGTTTGCACAAACTTTTCTTCTCTAGTCTCTATCCAATCCACTTTATAGTTTTCTTTTTATTTCTTGAGGGCGGTGTATTAGAGATTTCATTTAAAGATCTAAAGTTTCCATCTGAGTACATGCCTCTTTCCGCATTTGGAGAATAGCAGCATGTGAAGTGGTGATCTTAGTTCTTAGGATTTCGAACAGTTGGTTGTTACCATCCAGCAAGGATTTTCTAAATAGATCGAGATTTCCATCTCGTGATTTATTTCATTGACTGTGGGGCCAATTCAAAGCGTATTCTATACACAGGGAGAGATTTTGGAAAAGCTAAGATTTTTCTCCAAAAGATAGCTTCTGCATGGTTTCACTCCCATCAGTAAGGATTGCCACTACCTTTTCCCTATAGAATGTAATAAGTGGCTTTAGCAAAAAATTGCAGAATTTCATGTAGAATTACGCATCGTCATGCTATGGCTTCTGTTTTAGCTCTCTTAACTCCATTCCTTCTCACATATACTTTGGTTAAGCAGAATTCCCAGATTTGATACTTTTCACATTGAACAGTTTCTCTGTGCCTAGATGCACGTTCATATCTGTTTTTTTCGTGTTTGATGTGCCAGAGACACATGCGATTTTTGCATGTTAATTTCTCTCAGCACATCTTGAGGGCTATAAAATGCTTTTGAAGACACACATGTGATAGATCTAAAGGGATCAGATCATCCGGATACATAAGATAGAGTACTGGCTCCCATTCATAATTGGTGGATTTGCAGATGGTAAGGCTTGTGATGTTGCAAAATCTGACGTATAAAGATTAAATAAACAGGCTGCCAACAGGCAACCCTGCTTCAGCCCATTCCAAGTTTGGATTTCCTTTGACATCCCATTTCTTGATAATCTTACTCTTATACTGGTATTGCAGTAAAGAGGTTTGATGGATCAATGATGTTAGCTGGGAAATTCCATAGGTTTAATTTGTTAGTTTGTAGATTGCCACTGTAAAGGACAGTTTGTATCAAGGTGATATTCATAAATTTCATATTCGATTTAATTGCTTCCTACCTGAATAGGTTTAGGATCAGGAGGCTGATATTAGTCCCCACTCCTTTGATGAAGCCTGCTTGTCGCAAATCTCATCCATTGCTCTTTTTTGCCCACTCCATCATCCTTTGTAATAAGGGGCAAATATCGTACCAAGAGGGCTATTTGATGGTAATTACCTGCAATAGATCTGTCCCCTTTTTAAATAGCAGATCAGAATTGCTGTACTCCAAGTGGTAGGAATTTTGTTATATTTGGAGATTATTCCAAATACATTATGACAGTTCTGTCCACATCTCTGGCTCTGATCTTAAATGTTGGTTGGTTAAGCCATTCAGAGCTGGGGCTCTAGATGGATTGAGATGTTCGATATGTGTCAAGAGGTCTTATAGGTCTTCATAATCACAATTTAAGTCCCAACTACAGCAGGTAGTATATTTCAGTTGGGTTTCTTTTTTCTTTGCAAATAATTGGAAGAAATATGCAATTCAAGTTACTTCGGTAACATTTGATGTTGGGTCCGAATGTGTAGGTTGGCCATTCAAGATCTTCCACAGGTCTCTGGTATTTCGACCTGAAACCACTTTCAACATTGCTTCTGCATCATTTTGCACTCAAATAATCTTTGGGCTATGAAGCCAATTTTGATATGCTTGCTTACATTGTTTGTCTGACGTTGTTCCTCTGGCAACTGCTGGAATTTCTTAAGGTCAATTCTAAGCTGTCTTTTCAGCTGGCAATGTTTTAGTCATAGGAGTGTATGAGGAGCTAGATCAGTCATCCAATTTTGCTTTGTACGTCTGAAGGGTAGAAGCCATTAGTACACTCTTCTGCAAGTTCACAAATGTTTGTTTTAATTGTTTTGTTTGGAGGTCTGAGATTTGGAGCCTCGTGTTGCTGTGGGCTAAATTCATTGCTGGAAGCAAATTAAGTAGAGGTCTCTTTTGGTGGATTCTCCATGACATTGTGAGCTTATGATGGTCACTAGTCTCAGATAGTGAGTATCTCAATATTCAGGGTTTGAGATATAAATATATAATCCATGATTGTCTCCAATTTACCCTTTTTCCACATAGGCTTTGCTGGGATATCGCCTTCCGTTTGGCCATTCAATAGCACAAGATCCCGTCGCGCAGTTGTTCATCCATATTCGTGCTTTTGGAGAGAAGTTCTGTATGGCCATCAGATCCATTTTTAGAGAAGAGATGCAAGTTCAAGTCTCCACACAATATAAATTAAGCATATTGTAGTGTGTGTGGTGTCATCTATAGCTGATAACACAATTAATCTACTGACATTAATTGCCACCGGGTTCCAACATAAGTTCAAAAACCCTAAAATTTTTCCATTTGAATGTGTATTTGTTGCACCATCGTCATTGCTAGGTGGCTTACAATGTTTCAATATCAACATTTGTACAAAAGGATTTGGTGTAGGAACTTCGATGACTTTCAGGTTTGCCTCATGCTTTATGAGGGTGAGGAGGCCTGCAGAAGGGCGGCCTTTAGTTTGAGTAATGGCTAGGTTCATTAATGATATATACCCTTCACAAATTGGTTGTTGGCTAATCCAGGTTTCCTGGAAACTTCTAAAAAAAAATCCAGGTCTTGGTTTTCACCTTCAAAAAGCTGGCCAGAGCCCAGAGTGTTCCACGAGCATAGGGACCGAGGGGCATTTTCCTGCACCCATAACGGTTATGGGTTCCTTTGTCTACTATGTGGATTAGTGGAGAGGAGGCTGCATCTTTCCACTTCTAGGTCACTTAATTTAGAAAATACTAGTGCTCCAATTTTTATTTATAAGGGTCAACAATATTTCTGACGCTCTTGGAGATTCGTTTTTACTTATTTTTCAGCCCAGGGTTGTTGTTTTTTTTTTTAACTCCATCACAGCACTTTTCAAGTTGTTCCTGCTCGGTTGGTATATTCTCTGAGGAGTCGATATATTGAATCCCATTTGTTGGAAATCAAGGTGTTGGCCTGCGGGGGCAGCAAAAATGAAAGACAATAAATAAAATAAAAAAATACTAAAAAAAGGAAATCAGGGTGTTAATTTGGAACCCATTTCTGTAGTCTAGTAGAGTATAAATGTAGGGCCACCCATGATGTTTGTTTCCTTTAGGAATTGCACTTATTTTAATAGGAGTTTTTTATAAAATGTAGTTCGGGAATTGCCTGCAATAGTCTTAACATTTGCTCAGTTTAGTTTTATTTGATTATTCCTCTGTCATACTCTGACAATTGTTTTGGAGTCCCCCATATGCCACAGGTTAAGAAATGTAGAAGCAAATAATGGCAGTCTGTCATTAATTTTTTTCTTTGTTTGCACAGTCTGTTTGTAACCGGAGGGCAGATAGTGGTTTGAGCCACTTTCTAAAATTGGACATCACACAAAACCACCAATAAATCACAGTACGAGTGTTGCTGTTCCAAATCTCGATTGGCGTTGCCTGTCATTTCTAATTGTCTCTTGTGATGTCTTCACAAGACAGTTCAAAGGGGACTATAAAAGGAATACTGACAACTGAGATTATTATCCCAGGGGCTAGTAGAAGGTATTCCATCCGTATGGGTTGGCTGTGCACTGCTTGTACTTTTTTTGTGGATATATCGTCTATTGGGTAGACAGAGGTTTAAAAGATTGTCAGACTGGTCTACATCTTCTATTGAATTATCTTCAAATTTCTTCAGTCTGGTCAGCCTTTTGGGTTGCCACCACAGTTTAAGGCCAGTCTACCTATAGAGTTGACTGCCTGTATAGGCTTCTTAGTTGGGACCAAATTCAGAGTGGTCAGGAGCCATGCTGCTAGGCTGAGGGATCCAGGGTGGTGATGCCACGCCTTTCAGTCGTCCTGCGACATCAGATCGGCTCTGACCCCAGATGAAGAGGGTCGACTACTGCATGTGAAGATCAGAGAGACCCAGGTCTGTCGAGGCCAGAACGGGGCCACCAAGTTCACCTTGCATGAAATCTTGCAAACCATCTGGATCGTTTTCCAGATCAGAGGAAACTGAGGGAACGTGTACGCAAGCAAGCCTGTCCACGGGAATGAGAAAGCGTCCCCCTTAGAGTCCGGATGAGCCACCCTGCTGGTGAATAGATTGCACCGTTTGATTTCCGGGCTGGCGAATAAGTCCAGAGGGGGATACCCCTGCATCTCTTGAAGATCCTCGCCACCTGGGTGTCCTTCAGTTGCCATTTGTGCATTTAAAAGTTGGCTCTGCTGAGAGCCTTCACCTGAACATTCTGAACTCACGGCAAATAGTAATCCCCTAGGTAGACACTATGTTCTATGGCCCAGTCCCAAACCGCTTAAACCTCCCAGGACAGGGGCTGTAAATGCGCGCCTCACTACTTGTGTAGATAAAACACGGTGGTGTTGTCTGTCAGAATCCGAACTGAGCCCTGGATTAGGGGCAGAAAGGACTTCAGCGCCCAGTGTACTGCTCTCAACTCCAGAATGATGTGTAACTAAGCCTCCTTGAGGGATCATAACCCTTGTACATCAAACTGGTGGAGGCGCACCACCCCCAACCCACCTGGGAAGCACCCGTCAAAATAGTGTTGAAAACCCGGCTCCAAAAGGTGCATTCCCTTCAATAGTTGGAGCGAGTACAGCACTGCAGGGCATCCGCCAGTGCACGGGAGATGAGAAATTTGTCGGACCAGGAGCCGTGGACCTGTGACCACCTTGAAGCAAGAAACTCCTGCACCGTCTCATGAACAGCCGATAATTCAGGATGAGTGGGATGCAGGACACCATGGTGCCAAGAAGAGAAACTCGGACCATGACCCATATTCCTAGCACAAAGGAGCCCGCCCTGGACAACAGCTGCTCGATCCTGCCAACCGAAGGCTTCACCAGATTGAGCTGTGTATGAAACTGGGCCCCTACAAAAGCCAAGCCCCTGGAGGGCGTCAGACAAGATATGACGAAGTTGATCGCAAAGCCCAGATGCTGTAACAGGAGCATTGCTACTTGGAGACTCCAATTGGGCTGACAAAGTCACCCCCTCGACCAACCAGTCCAGATAAACATGATGCCCCTACCTGCGGAGGTAAGCTGCCACCAGAGCCAGGCACTGGTGAACGTTCTGAGAGCCAACTTGAGGCCAAAAGGGAGAACCCAAAACTGGTAATGCTCGTCACCGGCCACGAACCGTAGGAACTTACAATGCTCGGGGTGCACCGGGATGTGGAAATGAGCATCTTTGAGATCAGACGCCAAAAATTCCCCCGGCTGAACCGTACGTATGACGTAATGCAAGGCTAGCATCCTGAACTTTTGGCGTTTCAAATTTTTGTTTGTGGCCGTGGATCCAAAATGTGATGCCATTTGCTGCTCGGTTTTTTGATTTAAAAAGAAAAATAAAATTGGGAGTAGGTTCCTGTCCCGCTCTGACGCCGGGACCTTCTCGATCGTCCCCTTCTTCAGAATTAGACACCTGCCGCAAGACCTGTAGATGCGGCTGCGACACCTTCACTAGTGGAATAGGGAGTTGGACGCTGAAACTGAGTGGCCGTATTGGACTGCATCCAGCACATATCGGTCAGTTGAAATGAAACCCCAGTCGACATTTTGCACCACTCTGCCTCCAAGTTGACTGCCCATATGGCAGCCATTGTTGAGGCTTGGACTGCCGGCCTCCATTTGCAGAGGAGGATGAACCCCGCTTTCGCAGAGTTTGATAGTCCTTGTTCCGGTGAGCAGAGTGGAAAGATAGCCCGGAAACACTGGGAGGAATAGCCGGAGAAACCACAGCTTTTGTCGCAAGATCTTGTGAACCTGGCGTTCCCTGAAGCTCCCCGAAATGAGTGAAATGGGCGAAATGAGCACCTACCCTGCAGAGTCGCCAAGGACCTCGCCGTATCAGAGTCCTCCATATTCTTCAGTACCTTGTCAATCTTCTACCAAAACAGCTGCTCTCGCTTGCAAGGCATGTCCTCCACCTTGTGCTCAACCTCAGGCCGAAAATCGGTACAGCACAGCCAGGCCTGCTGCCAACCCCATTATTGATCTGTTTGAACCCCGATTCTGCCAGGTCCACAGCAATATTAATGCTACGATTGGAGGCTTCCTCCTCCTCTTAAACCAGAAGAATTGCCTCCTTCATTTGTACTCAGAGTTGTCCACCTTTACAGCCGTAGCCCCCACCGTAAGCACCTTCTTGCCAAAAGCATCCAGCTTACGGCCCTCGTTGTCTGGGGGAGTCGCACAATTCTGCTGGCTACGCGTCTTCCTACTTCCTACTTCCCGCCGCATACAGACTCGAATGGGTTGCGACGTGAGGCACTTTGGCGTTGACTCTGGCACCTTGAACTTTTTCTCTAAGCTGCCCTTGACAGCAGGTTCGATGAACAGATGGCGCATTGTGCGCAGTCCTTCCTGCCACATGTGGTCCAAGATGGTGATAGAGAAGACTTCCTCTTCCCCATATGATCAAACAAAAACAGTCTTTCCTCTTCGGGAGTGAGGCTAAACTCATGGCAAGCCTTTGCCATCATGGCCTGAAAGGCTCCCACATCTGGCGGAAAAGGCAGTGCTGGACTACTCTGGCTATCCACCTCTGGGTCCGTATCCCAGGTATCCGCCCGCCTGGGAGACAACTAGACTGTACAGTGTCCTGTGGAACGCTATCTGTCTCAGATGCCACCAGCTCCCCTTCTTCCTGATCGCTACGAGAAGGGGTGAACCCCTCTGCGATGGAACTGGCAGCAGATCCAGATGAGAAATTCGCGGGTGACCCTGGCGAGGGGCTCCCAAAACAACCTGCCGCGGAACAACCAGGAGTTCAGCATCCAACTGCCCCAGGAGTGACTGCAACGTATTCAGCAACTGCATGGAGAGCAACGAGCACGGACTGACCAATGGATACTGAGGCGGGACAGCCCCCAGGCTTCCCAACGGGGATGGAACCGCTGGCTGCAGGCCCAACACTGAAGGATCGAGAAACTGATGACCCTCCTGCTCCGGACGCAAGTCAAAAGTCCTAGGTCGACGAGTCTTGGAGGCATCTCCATCGGGAGTAAAGGTGCAAAGGCGGTCCCAGACTGCCATGGCACTCCCCACTACCCCTCCCCCCGAAGACAACGGACCATCATCAGCCACCAGTGGAGCCGAGGACCTCAGTAGCTTCACACCAGCCGAAGCAGTCGTTGACGAGATAGTCGACGCCGCAGTCAGCAAGGTCACCAACGGGGCCCTCAGCACAGTCAACGAAAGCAGCCAAACAATAGTCGATGGAGGGTCCGTCGAAGAGCACCTATAAAGACATAGATCGGACACTCAGTGTGGACGAGGTACCAGGATTTCCCAGCCTGACAATGGGAAATATTCACAGCATGTGAACCCATGAAAGATCCCATGCTGGAGAATTACTAGGTTACTCACCGTAGTGACCATCTTACTCCTAGTCCATAGTCCCCTTTCCTCCATACTTATGGGACATCTCTCCGTCCTGTGGGATGGGACCGGAGCACTTTTGTAAAAAGCATCCACATTTTTTCAAAAATGTGTCCCTCTTTCCGGCGTGGGGCACGGCATGCGGCCGTAACCCCGCCCACCTTGCCTCCGCCCCGCGCATCACCCAGCAGTCCTTTTCCATCGCAGGGTCCAAGACCCATTAGCAATAACAGAGGAACCTTATTAGAAGGGACGGCGGGCGGGCGTATGGAGGAAAAAGGTGGTCACTACGGTGAGTATCCTGGTAATACTCCTACGTCCCGTCCCGTCCCCTTTCCTCCATACTTCTGGGATATTCCCAAGCACTCCTTACAGGAACTATGGGTGGATGGAAATACCCCTTACTGAAACAGGTTCTTCAGCACAGCCTGGCCGAACTGAGCGTCAGCCCTAGAGCTCATATCGAGGCAGTAATGCTAACAGAAAGCAGATGGGGAGGCCCAAGTAGCCGCTCTAGCGATGACTCCCAGGGAACATACTTCTGAAAAGCAACCGCGGCTGCCTTGCATGGATACCCTTAGGAGGTTTCAGCTTTTGGATGGTGAAAGATTCTGTGATACAGGCTGCAATCCATCTGGAAATGGATGCCTTAGACGCTGGCCTGCCCTGGGGTTTACCGAAGGTCACAAACAGTTGGGAAGAACTCTGAAGCTCGGCAGTCCCTGTCCAGGTAGAACTTAAGAGCTCTTCGGACATACAGGCAGTGTAGAACTCTGTCCGCCTCCGAGGCAGGGTTCTGAAAAAAGACCGGAAGGGAGATCGACATATTCAGATGGAATTCGGTCACTACCTTTAGTAGGAAAGCTGGGTTCGTCCGAAGGACCACCTTGTCCTTGTGAAAGACCAAGAAAGGATGCTCCGACAGTGCCTGGAGTTCATTCACTCTCCTCGCTGACGTAACGGCTACCAGAAAGGAAACTTTCCAGGACCCATACGAGGTCAACCGTAGCCATTGGCTCAAAAGGTTTATGGCACAGCGCCGTCAGGACTACATTTAGGTCCCAAGGCGGGTGCAGACTACGAACCGGAGGGTAGAGTCGTGTCAAACCAGCAAAATGTCTTCACCACCGGGTTAGTTAACGAATAAGAACACCGGTCTGTAGAGAGGTAGGCGGAGATCGCTGAGAGATAATTCCTGCAGGACAAGACATGAACCGCTGACTCTGCAAGGGAGGAGACAAAGGACAGCACTGTGTCAAACGTCGCCACCCTCGGGTCCAATTCTTTCTCCAAACACCAATGACAAAACCTGAGCCATTTACTCTTGTATTGGGATCTGGTCGAGGGTTTTCTGGCTGCCTGGATAATGTACATGTTATCCGCAGACAAATCCAAAGGCTCTAGAGCCACGAACTCAGGCACCATGCCGCCAAGCTGAGCGATTGTGGGGAGGGGTGCCACATCTGCTGTTCCCGGTGAAGAAGATTGGGAGTTACTGGTAACCTGATCGGCAGACACACCGACAGGTGTTGAAGTTCTGAGAACCAAAACCTGGCCGGTCACCACGGAGCTATCAATAGAAGAGAACAGTTGACAGAACTCTTCAACTTCCAAATTGCTCGATGAACCAGAGGAAGAGGCGGGAAGGCGTAAGCCCTCATGTGTGCCATGGGATCTCGAGTGCGTCCCCCAGAGAGGAGGCTCCCAGCCCCCCTCTGGAGGCGTACCGAGGAAGCTTCTTGTTTACAGCCATGGCGAAGAGGTCCACCTCTGGTGTGCCCGAACGCGAGAAAATCCATGCTAGGATCTCCGCCTTCAACTCCCCACTCGTAGCTGACCACTGTCCGCCGGCTGAGGGCATCCGCGGTGACATTCAGCCGTCCCGGGATATGCACTGCAAGCAGCCAGACCCCATGAAGCACGGCCCACTCCCAAATCTGGATGGACAGATCCACGAGAGGGGGAGACTTCGTTCCCCTTGCTCGTTTATGTAGTACATGGACACCGCATTGTCCGTTCTTATGCGGACCACCTTGTTGACAATGAGAGGTCTGAACAACTTGAGCACCAGAAAAAAAAAAAAAAAAAAAAAAAAAAAAAATCGCCAGAAGCTCCAATTGATTTATGTGCAGGAGCTTGTCCTGAGGTGACCTGAAGATTTATCGTCGCAAACCACCCGAAAAGGGAGGAGTCTGTCGTGATCGTCACCATGGGGCTTGGGTCCTGAAACCAGACACCCACTGACAGGTTGCTGAGAGAAGACAACCAGTCCAGGTCCACTCATGGAATCCGGAATTAGCCGTTTGGAATCCGGGTCCACAGCCTGACGCCAGGAACTCCGAAGAGCCATCTGAGTGTCTCATTTTGAGACGAGCAAGAGGAAGAGCCAGCACACACGAGGCCCAGAAGCCTCTGGAACCACCAGGCCGACATGCTCTCAGACTGCGTAAACATCTTACACGTGGCCAACAGATCCGCCATTCTGTCCCCGGTCAGATACACTCGGCAGTCTATCGTGTTCCAACGAAAACCCAGGAAAGTCAGGTCCTGCGAGACCGTCATGGAGGATTTCCACCAGTTCACCGACAGCCCAAGATGGAACAGGAGCTGAAGGAGAGACTGGAGGTTGTCCACCTCTGCCAATGGGCAAGGGCTGCGTAGGAGGCAGTCGACCAAATAGGGATACACATGGATACCCTGGAGACGAAGATGGGCCGCGATCACCGACATCTTCGTGAAGACACACAGCGCCGAACTGAGGCCAAAAGGAAGCACCAGAAACTGGAAGTGCTCCTCTCCCACGGAGGCATCTCCTGTGTGGGTTCCAAATCAGGATATGCATGTACGCATCCTGAAGATCCACCACGCTGTGCCAATCACCCGCCTGCAAAGAGGAGCAAATCTGGCCGGGCGTGATCTTGAATTTCTCTTGGGGTAGGGAAAGATTGAACTGGGAAAGGTCTAGGATGGTGCACAGGCCAGCCTGGTTGAGTTTGGGCACCGTAAACCGCAGGGAGTAGAATCCCTCCCCTCGTTCCCCAAGGGGAACGGGTTCCACAGCTCTGAGGAGCAGAAGTTTCTGAACCTTGGCCTTGAGGGAGGGTGAGCCCGACAGCTGAAAAGGAGGGGTGGGGTAGGGTAGGGGGTAAAGGTAAGCGGAAGCCCGCTCGAGCGACTGACAAGACCCATCTGTCTTCTGTGATGGTCTGCCATGCCTCCCAAAGAGACGCAATGTGTCCTCCCACCGGGGTCTCGTGCGAGCATGGAAAACCCTCATTTGGCAGGTTTATCGCTGGCGGTGCCACCTGAACCTGATGAGGAGGCTGAGGAGAGTGAGAAATACCGCGTACAATGTTGTCTATGGCGGTTATACCCCGCAGGAGTATCCACCCTGCGATTTCTGCGGTCGAGGAAGGCCCCAAAACCAGAGGAAGGTCGACCTTGCGACAACGGCCTTTGAGTCTTGAAGGGAGGTTTAACCAGAACAGAATGATTTGGCCGTCTGGGTACGGTCTTTAGTTTTGGTGAGCTCTACATCAGTAGAAGAGTGAAAAAGCTCCTTACCATCACATGGAAGGTCCAGAACCTGGTCTTGCACCTCCGAGAACTTAGTGGCATGTAGCCATGCTTGCCGCGAGGTATCAACCCCTAGCATCAGACCCCCAAGCCGAGGTGTGTAAGTGGTGAGCCGCAGCCTCCAGGAGATCCTGGCATCAGAAAGGCCTCCTCTGAAATCCTCCAGCTTCTCGACCGGAATGTGCTCCTCAATCTCCGACAGACCTCTCCACATCCGCATGTTAGCTCCCGCCAAAATCAATTCTGCATTGGCCTGCCTGAGCTGCAAGGCCGAATTGGCAAAGATTTTCCTCCCTAGGGAGTCCAGGAGCTTGTCCTTTCCCCAAGACCTGAGTCACCGTCGCGGAGCAGGAAGCTGCAGGTCTGGATTGCAACGTGGCCGCAGCCACCACTGTGGAGGAGGGAGGCGGACAAGAAAAGGCCACTTCTTCTGAGGAATGTAGCCTGTACCTTGCGTCAATCTTTTTATTGACAAAAAGTCCCGAGTGTGGCTTTTCCCAAACTCTTCGGACCTCGGCCAGAACGTCCTTCTGCAAGAAAAGGCTGGTACGCTCCAAAGGAGACAAGGTGAACGCCCCAGAAAGCACGCCCTCCTGCGGACACTGGAACATCTAAGAAGCTCATGTCCAGTACCCGGTCATGGAAAGCTCTGGTAGAGCGGGGCAGGTCGTCGTTGTCCTGATCGCCTTGAGTGTCATCTGACAGGTCCGGCTCCTGCTGAGCCGAGTCAGGCACTGGCTTGTCCACTGGGGACAATGGTGGCACAGGCGGAAACGCAGGGTGAGGCACCACTGGCAAGGGAGGCACCACTGGCAAGGGAGGCGCCGGCGGAACCACCGACGGGACGTGTGGAGCCGGAGGCGCGGGTGGACATATCTCCTTGAAAAGCCCCTTGAAATATTCCCTCATGGGGTCGGTGCGCATAAGCACTTGAAATTTACAGAAAAAGGCGTCCTCAGGAGATTGCTTCGGAACCTGAGGAGGCCTCTCATGAGGTGGACAAATCCAGGGACGCAACGGGGAAGGGTGCCACACTGGCCCCTCCACCGACGTATCCACATAAATCAAGGTAGCCGCCCCCGCGGGCAATGAAACATTGTGCGGAAGAGGCATCCGGGCGTTCCAATCATAAACCGGCCGGTAAGGATGCGCACAAGGGACCTTAGGTTCATCCGAAGGACCGAACCCTATACCAGGGGCCGATGGCGTAGTTGTAGGGGGTAGTACCTAAAATGGCCGCCGTGGTCGTGGCGGGACCGGCCAAAATTTTGTCCTAATCTGAGGAGAACTGCGGCACGTGAGGAAGTGAGGCCGGGGTCCCAGTCGATGGATCAGGGGTCTTAATTTTAGCCTTGGCGTTAGGAACCTCCGCAGAGCCAGTACTATGAGGCCTGGAATGTTTCTGCGACATACCAACTGCCAACTGAGCCTTCGAAGGAAGAGCCTCGGCACTGCCGGTAAAAGAAGAAACGTTCTTCTTTGCCCCCTCAACAGATCTGGTGTCACCACAAGAGCGGGAACGGTGCACTGTCACCGACAGGGCCTTGCCCGGCCCCCCAGAACTGTTGGTAACCTTAGCCTCTATGCGAGGGACCTCGGACCGGTAGAAGCCTCATCTGCACGGGCCTCGAACATCCGTTCGGTAACCTCAAGCCCAGCCAAGACCTCGGGGCGTACCCCGGTTTTGTTTTTGAGGGAAGCTGAAAGAGCGGCCTCAGAGCAAGCTCCGGTACCCCACGACTCAGTAGAACTGGGTCTACACAGCCCCCACAGGAGGGGCCTCGGAGTGTACTCTGGTGATCACAGGCCCCTTACGGAGACCCTCTGAGAAAACTCTGGTAGAATTATTAAGCCTGACAGGCACCTCAGGGTGAAACCCGGTAACAGTGCGATCAACGCCCCTCCCGGCTCGAGAGGAACCCGGGAAGGTATCCCCCGGCCAGGGTGCTCTGAAAATTAAAGAACTTACCAGGCATTTTTTCTTCTCGTCGATGAACGCCTGGAAATAAGGAGTCTGTCCAAACACCTCCTCCCACCGCTCCAACCGACGTTGAAGTGCCTGGACCGAAAGGGAGTCACAGTAAAAACAGGAGTCCCTACTGTGTTCCGGACCCAAACACTCTAAACAAAGAGGATGGGGATCCGCCCTCGCGATGCGACGATGACACGAACGGTCTGGAAAATCTAGTTTAAAAGACATGGACAGACTAGTAAATGAACGCCAGCGAGAGCCAGAGAGGGGGGAAAAAAGGGAAGAAAATCTTACGAGGAAGCAAGTGCGTCCGGCCCCGATCGTGCAGAGAAAAGGACTGATGGGCGATGCGGAGCCAAGGTGGGCGGGGTTACGGCCGCGTGCCGTGCCCCGCGCAGGAAAGAGGGACGGACACATTTTTGTAAAAATGTGGATGCTTTTTACAAAAGTGCTCCGATCCCGTCCCACAGGACGGAGAGATGTCCCATAAGTATGGATGAAAGGGGACGGGACGTAGGCGTATGTGAACGACGGCCATTATTCTTACAACTGTTCGTTTTTATTGCTTAGCTTAGAGATGACCATCACTTTTGCCCTGACCTTCACATCGCAGAGATGAGCCAAGCGGACCCACGTGTGCCAGGAGCACCAATTCGCAACATGCATCCCCTATAGCATCAACCTCCCCATAGGTCCCTCACCAAACCGATGCCAGAGTCTGCACTGCAGGAGTAAACGTCATTGATGATGCTGTATGCCTTTTTAATGTGCTGCCCGTGTATTGTGTGGTAGAGCACTCTTGGGCAGCAGTGTTCTTTGCTTGCTTTACTTTAGATGAAGTTTTGTTCTTTGCAATTTATCCAAATCTCATTCCCTAGCGGGGCGTGTATTGTTCTGGTCTATTAGGAATCGCGTGCTTATTACAGGGTGCATGCCTTCATTTGGTGACCCATACGTGATATTCCTCGAGAGCCCTCCTCCCCCGTACTGGCGGCGAGATCCAGGGCTTCTCCGGAAGGGCTGCCCCCACCTATGGCTGACCAATCCCCAAAAAACATGTACGCAGAAGGAAGGTTTTTGCAAATACCCTGCTGCTCACCTGAGCCGGGTGCCGCCCCAGGGGAGAGGCCTAGGCGTTGTGGATAGTTCGTGAACACGGGCACACAAGTATAATTTGCAAAAATTCACAAACATATGTGGAATATAGAGCGGAATGATTGAAAGGAACGAGCAAAGATGGATGAAGGAAGAAGTTGATTGACGGCAAAGTGCTTTTCTCCTTTTTCATGGCCATTAGTTTTTTTTTTATTATTATTTATTTTTTTTTTTTTTACGTGAGAAAAAGTGAATATAGAGGTAATACAGGAACCTAGCTCCGAAAAAAGGGTGGCAGTACACGGTCCCGACCAATGCAGAGGAAAAATGAGGAAGAGATAAGTAGGAGCCCCATATAAGTAGTGGGCTTGGGAATAAGTAGTGGTTGTTTGAGTTTGTTATTTTTTGTGTACTTATTGTATGTCGAGGTAGGCCCAGGAGGGGCAGAGGTGATGCAAGTGTTTGGTGAATGTGACAGATGAAATGCTCTAAACGGGAAGGGTGGGTGATCGGGTTTATGGACACATGATCTTGTTAAGTATTCAGTGTATGTAATCTATGTTCTTTGGTCAATGTTTGACGTTACATGAATATTTCCAAAAATGTTAAATGTTTTCCGTGTCTGAGGTCTTTGAGTATTGTAAGTAAACAGTTGGAGGTTTTAAGGCAACATTGAATACCTCAGAAAAGAAAGGCAGAGAACACGACGGATAAAGACAAAGTAGGTCCTGCAAGGTACTCTGGGAGGGCCATCAGAAGAAAAGAAAATTGATACCCCACTGTCACATATTTGTAAGCATCTCCCACTCTATAGTGAAAAAATAAAGTATCATGAAAAGTGGGTAAAGGAAATGAAGGGGGAGGAACTCATGCTTGGCCAGAGCAAGAGTCCTTTAACAATGGAACAGAACACCTATCCACATATTTGATGGCAAAATACAAAGGTAAACTGCTCCGGAACAGGCAAAGTGTTTGATTTGTGGAGGAGGTTTGCGGAAACGCCAACTATAAATAAGGAGACAGGATCAGAGTGCCCCGAGCTAATAAAAGGTGAGGAAGAGGGGAACAAGAGCAGAAAGAGATCTATCCCTTGCTTACCAGGCCAGCAGAGGGATACGCACACCCCAGCCTACGTACCAGGAAGTAATGCACCGAAAACACCTAGCACTGCCCCACCGCCACCCTACGATTAGCCACCACCCCGGGTCCTATAGGGCCAAGCACCAAGGATCTTGAAATAGCATGGACCTCCACTAAAATGGAATTAGCACATCTAGGGGCAATATGTGAAGCTACACAAAAATCAGGAGTAGGACAGCAACCGCAAAAAAATCTCCACTCTCCTACTAGAGGATCAATGGATATCCAGGGAATACCGCTCCAGTGTAGACACCGCCCCCATAAGAACAGAGTAGAAGGGGAAAGTAGATAGTGGGGGATAGGACACAGTAGCCTCAATTTGGGGTGAAAACTGGAGTGGTTTCGACGAAGTAGGAGAGGGGGCTGTGGGAGGGATCCAGCAAGTGCAATGGACATCCCCAAGAATGAGCAAAGGGTGGGAAGCAAGACTTCGAAATAGGATGGGAAGTATAGCCCTAGCAAAAAAGAAAGGAACTAAAGTAAACAATGAAAAAGGTAAAATCCGAACTGCAAATGCCCCTCATCCACAAAGGGGCAGGACTACCCCATTATGTGCCTTGGGCACAGATGGATAAAAACAATCTCCTTAAATACCTCCCCCCACTTACAGCAGGTGCAGGAAAATGGATTTACGCATTCGAAAAGAACACAGCAGGAGTGCCATTGGTGACAAAAGCCTCGTAGTGTCTGCAGTGGGCGATCAAGCAGATTCAGTGTGGGTGAAAGCAGGATTTCCGGGAGAAACCACAAGCAATGACGCTCATGATGGAGCATCATTTAATGGAAAAGCACAGGTGTGGCATGCCCTGCAGAGAACATTCCCAGATAATCCAGATTTACATTCTATAATGCAGTGCACTATGGAGATGAGGTAGATGCTGCGCAGTTCATTCTTTGGTTGCAGGAGATGTGGAGGGCGGAGACTAGCACAGTGTGGGGCCAATCAACCTCCCCATTTTATTTCAACATAAGACTCCTCCTGAAGGAAGCACAGAAGGCCCTTGATAAAATAGCTGGGATAGAAGCCAAAGGCTGGCCCGAGATACAAAGCATAGGAGGATCAAAGAAAGACAAGTAGGCAGCGCAAAGAAGACTAGCCGAAGAAGCAAAACTAGTACAGAGTAAACTGGTGAAAGTCGCTGCAGTAACCACAGCATTGCACCCGTAGCATACAGGGGCGGACAGAGTTGTCTGGCTACACAAGCTAGAATGGCTGCAGTGTGGGCAGACAACGGGCAGGACCAGTGGGGAGGAGAGCAGCAGTACATGGGATCCCATGGCAAGGACGACCAGCAAGAGACAAGGTGGGTTTCGGGAACAGTAGAGGGGTCTCCCCCAAAGGAGTTATGAGCAGGATGAACCACCAAATAATTGACCAAATCCAGGATACCACACAACATGCAATCACAGCCAAGCCGCCCGAACCAAATGTCCCACTGGCGAACAACCCTTTTGCCACTACCCCAAATGGAGCACCAGCTCCATATCCGGGAACGTGTCTGCTCAGTGAAAGTGTTTTCTCCTGTCCTGGCACAGACGCCCATACAGACTAGGAAAGGCCAGAGAGCACTTGCGTGTCCAGTCCTATCCACTACCAACAATCCAGAAGAGGAACCAGTGGTGGTAGCAGAGATGGGAAACAAACAGTTCTTCATGGTGGACTCTGGGGTGGAGAAATCATGTATACCTAAAGGTGATTTTCCGTTATCTGACAAAAATCTCTAAACGCAAGGGCTCTGTGGGGCTGTAGTAACTGTTCCTTTTACAAAAGATGTAGATGTTAAGATAGGTGAGCTTTCATAATACAATAGGAGGGCTTGTACGGTTTCCCCCCTGTCAAGCTACTAGGACCAGGTCTGCTCAGCAAACTTAACATGAACATCTCCTTTACTTCCCGAGAGATTGTTTGTTCCACTCCTGGTATGTGCCCACTTAGAGTAACGTTGCTAATACATTCTGTGGCCAACGAACTTGGGATAAGAAGGGAACCAGTGGATCCTGATATGTTTATCTATGGGATCAGGGTTTTGGACAGAGCGTGCCTGAACTAACTAGACTAGAATGAAGAGTGCCCTCAGTTTGTGTTCCGACCAGGAGCAGCCCCTGAAATAGTTGCTGGGACAATATTGTCATTAGACCCGCAGGGAGTACAGGTATCTACAAGGATAGTGGCAATAGGAATGGACATGCATGAATGCGAGTGGCGCACAGTACTGTGTACCGACCCAAACATAATTATGCAAATTATCTGATGAGCGGTTCACTGACAATGACGGGGAGATAAGTTTTGAAATAAGTATCCCTTGAGAAATAATGGTGCAATACAGGAAAGTGCCAAGCCCGCTCATGGGATACTGAAACTGCACTCGTTACCTGGTCACCCTCTGATCTTGGGCCCAGGTCCCCCCTCCGCATGTCTCTCACCTGCACTGCCTGCCATCCCCCTCACTTGGGGACTGTCTATATCCCTACAGTCCCACTACCAGCACACTTGATACCCGAATCTGCACTTACCTTGCATTTGCCACCCGCTGGCTGTTACTTTTACTTGTTATTATTCTATTCCCATGTACTGCACTCTCCCTTGCCCGCCCCCCCTCCACATCCCATGCACGCGCAAACTGAATGACACTTGGCCTAGTAGGATCGTCTGTCCTTCCTTGGTTCCCCCTCCATTGCCTCGTCGTGCCTTGAAACACTTGCGTATAGGTGCATTATAAATGACATATCATATCATGGCCATCGTCAGTGCACTGCATCCCTGCTATGTTAAAGGATATTTGTACCGCGCACTATCAGGTGAGAACACTCTCGTTCTATTATCAAGAAATGGATCCATGCGGTAGCTTGGTTCGAGAAGTAAGAGTGCTGCAGTCGCAAGGTGGTTGCCTAGGACTCTGATCTAAGTCGAAGACAGCCGATAGGTCAAGTAACAGTAGGAGGGCTAGGTTACCTTTGTCTCATGTTGTCCATTTGTGTTTTCAAATCTATCAGGGCTGTTTCAGTACCATGTCTAGGTCTAAAACAAGATTGGAGTCCAAAGAGGTTAATCCTTTACAGATGTTCCTGAATCTGAAGGTAAGCAGCCCTGTCGAGAATTTTCAGCAGGACAGGGCTGCGGTGGTCAGTTTGAAATTTGTGGGGATATTTGGGTCGAGGGAAGGCTTTTTTTTAATAGAGGAAGGACCCACAAGTCTTTCAGTTTGGTCAGTACTGCACTTTAGAATGAGGCATTAATTATTGACGTGATAAATGGAGCAAGCTCCTTCACCATCTCTTTAATAATTGTTGCAGGGCAGATGTCACAATTATGCCCATAGTGGAGAGGTGAGAACTTTAAGACAATGACGGTTAGGAGTAGGTACTGGTGACAGGATTGGAGATGGGTTAGTGGTAAGGCTACGTATTTTTGCCTCCATTTTAGCTTGCAAGAGCTCCTATTTGTCTAGTAAGGCTTTCTGTATATTGGTGCACCATGTCGAGTCTTTAGTGCAAGTCTCTGGTGGGGGTATGGCTGACTCCACCTCTCGAAGGATGCCGAATAATGCTTTGGTACTTTACTTGCTTTAGAGTTTGTCATTGTAGGTAAAGCTTTTAATCTTATGGATGGCAAGTAGAAAATGCTTTATTAGCCTGCGTCTAAAGGCAACATGATACTGTACCAAGCATAGAGTAAGGATTCCGCAACCTAGCTGCGCAGACAGAAAAAGAACAGCTACTGACACGTGAGCGTCAGACACGGGGAACAAAAATGCAAAGTGTAGAAGCAGAACGCAGCATGCAAGGGAACATACTGAGCAAATTTAGCCTGCAGATAGGCTGGACCACCCTTGGAAAAAAGCACAGTGAACAATGCAAAGGGCTAGGTTAACCCTACTAACAATCAGGAGTCAGTGAAGAGCGTCAGGAGCAGCAGTGGACGAGAAGAGCCAAGGAACACCGAAAGCAAGCCAAGCCACAGAGTTCTGAAGGTTCTGAAGGCAGTGGAACAAATAATTGGGTTGTGCCAAATACAGCATTACAATAGTCAAAAGAACCAGAGATGAAGAGGCAACTATCGGACGTAGGGAGAAGTGGGAGGACCTTACGCATGACACAAAGCTTGAAATGAACAGTTTGACAGACTGCACTCACCTGAGGGAGAAGCGAGCAAAGAAGATAGTTGAACGCCTATGTTTTTTACAAGCGAAGAGGAGGGGGGGGGGGGGTCACAAGCTCAGGGGTCCAGTACCACAGAGACAATCAGGATGAGAGCAGACTAGAAGAACCTCTGTTTTGACCCCATTAGGGCACAGCCAATCGAGGGCCATCCAGGCATGAATGGGTAAGAGACAGGAGCGGCACCGAGGCGCTGTAGGAGGAAAAGCAAGGACCAGCCACATCAGAATCTGGGCGTCAGCATAGTCATACGAAAAAGAAATAAAGGAAAGAGGAATATAAACATTGAAGATGTGGCGAGAGTGCAGTGCCTGCGGGACCCTGCCGAGAAGGGAAAGAGCAGATGACATGAAAGGGGGCAGGACGATCAGTAAGAAAAAAAGTAAACCATTCCAGAACTGCCAGAAATACCCAGGTGGAAGAGCCTCTGGATCAGGATGGTGTGGTCTATGGTGTCAAACGCAGCAGAGATCCAAGAGTTGGCTTTGGATGTAAACAAAGACGCTAGGGTGGCAAAGTCAACAGGAGTGTCAATGGAAAGATCATAAATGTTCCTGGCAATGTATACTTTTTTTTTTAAAAGTGTACAAAAACATCCCGTATTATGAGAACCACCCCCCAACCTCCTTCCAAACTACAAGTACACTCACATGAGTACTTCAATTAACACCTGGAAAAAGGCCAAAACATTGGGGTGATTCCATTAACATTTGGCACAAACACTAAATTTGTACAATGTCAGCAGCTTTTAAGTTTTAGAATATGGGGGATTCATTGTTGTACAAGCAAGGATAACTAGACTACAAAAACGACAATCATGAACTACAACATGCTGGAAAAGTAACATTTCTTTATATTTTACACAAAAATGCAGCGCTTCAGTGGTCTTGCTTTTTTGACACCAACATTTTTAGGTTGATTTTAACAAAGTTCTCGCATTGAATTATATAAACTTTATATAAATGTAAGCAATTGCATTAATGTAAAAACACTTGCTTTACTACATTCATACAAATAAGTGCAGCTTTTATTGCAACAGTTACAGAAGTAAGCCTCTAAAAACATTTAAAATGCCTATTAATGTAAAGAAATTACATAACCTGCGCAAGTTACTCCAATATGGGCCAATTAGCAACAGATGTTGAATCTTGATTAACGACTCGTCTCAGTAACTAAGAATGTAGTACTGAAGAAGTGTCGTGCTCGGGTGAAAGTTGAGGAATGGGAGAATCTTCCTCTCATGGGTACCAAAAAGGTACTAAGGTGGTATAGTTCAATCTAAAGTATTAAAGCGGTAGCACGTTCTGCATCATATAGAACTAGGCTCTGAAGAAGGCATCCCCGGTCCAAAGTCTTGGAAATTCGGTTTGCCTCTTTACTTCCTATTTTAAGTAGTAGAAAGTGCCACACTGTCAAATCACGCCTGGGTTTCTTCCCCTTTAGTTTATTTTTCTGAGGCGAAACACTGATCAACAGGTTTCAGATTTTCCTTATAGAAGTATCAAGACCGCATGCACCTTCAGGAAGATTCGCCATCTTTTAAAGGGAGGAATACTTCAAAGGGTATTTCAGGTCCCTCCCACATCCCTCGTCCTTTACCTGTTGTGGACATTGCATAGCACCTCTGGTACCTTAAGAATCGCATCTTGGGAAAATGGATAGCCCTGTACTCCAGCCCATTACTTGCTGCTTGTTACTTCCTCTCCAAGAGGTACCAACAGATGCTTGCATCCAGTGAGATCCACCGGAGGGGTAGTGGTAGGCCCCTTGGCAACAGAGGGTGGGGTGAAGAAACCATAACTGAGAAGCAACGCGAACAAAATATGGTTACATCCTCTCACCGCTACTATGTGATGTGTGCCACATTTCCACAAAGGCTATAGCAGTTTATGATGCCAATCTCAACAACCTACGCCTGCACAGAAGTCACAGGACATTAAAGCTCCCCAAAAAGTGTACACAGGCTGAAGGTCCACAGCATGCAGCAGCCCATTCATCGCTTGAACCCCTTTCATCAACAGCATGCATAGAGGGAAGCAATGATAAAGAAATGCGCCTCAAGGGGGGGTGGTAACGATCTCTCCAAAAAGAGCAGAGAAATCCCCTCACCCCCACTAACAAGCAACAAATGGGCTGGAAAAAACAGGAATAAGCAGTACAACGCGACTCCTGGAAATGCGCGTGACGGCGCTCTATATGTGAATGAATGTTAGAGTCTACCAGCCCGATGCCTAAAGCTCCATGTGATAGTGCTTTTGGATTAGAGCTATGTGCCCGTCGTGCAGGCCTACCCAATCACAGACGAGTGATCTGCTGCCAGTATACAATGGGAAAGAATAAAAACATGTATTCAAATACAATACCAAGCATATGACAACAGCTCTGTAGTTAATTATTCCACCACCCCCTGAAGTGCCTGCAATTTAACAAGCAATTGCAATATGGATACAGAAGCACATTGGATGAGTAACTAGGAGCTTGGACTAAAGGTGGGAAAGAACAACATTTCCAAACTGAGGTCCTCATTTTCTAATGGATCAAGGACCAAAAGTTCTTGTGAACTGCTCTCCTTTGAACCATCTGCACTACACCACTGCCTCTCTGGCCCCCTTCCTTAACACTTATTACAGTCTACTTTTATAGCCATTATGTACTCTAATGGCCAAACCTACTGATTAGTTGAACCATTTCTGGGCCCATGGATTAGTGGTTTGATGGGGGTCCCCGGCTTCGACCCTCACAAGGCGTTTCATCCCAATCTGCTGTGTTGTGGCTCTCAACTGGATTAACAGAGCTAATCATCAGATGGCTCAACATCTACGGTGGCATTTTGAAAAAGGTGGGCCAGTCATGTGGGTGCAGCACGGCAGATCATCTCTGCATAACCGGTAAATGGCTTTCATGTAATTGAATATGTATGGGATTCACATGCCCCTTGCACAAGCTTGTAAGCTGCCATCGCTGCTCTGCTGCATAACTGGCCCAAAATGATACAAACCCCCTGAAGAATGCCTCAAATCACAAGAGCAGGCAGCTCCTGATTGAGTGTCCATCCTCAAAAGGTCTGCCGAAAGGGAGTGAAAATCTTTTCTACTGAATCATGCGTACCAGATACATGGCCAATAGATTTGGATTCATTGTGGAACTGGTTTTCATGTTAAAAAGGAAATAACTACAAAAATAGAACATATGCTGCCAACCAGTCAGCCCAAGTATGGGAACACCAATTCTAGGAGTCAATTTATAGGTGCGTTTTAAATGCCATATCCTATCAATTTGAATTGCTAGAGCTGGAGCCCACAACATTTAAATCAACAAAATAAAAACTCATACCACTTGGCACAAATCAGTAAGGCAGGATTGGGACATGGATCACAAATGCGCTCTCCCCTCTCCCCCCAAAAAAGGGAACAAACATTAAGGAACTGAGTTTAAATATGAACACTGCTCATAAGGTAGGACTCCTCCGTCATGTTGGTAAAATATGACGATAGGACCAGCAAATGAATGAAAGTGTTTTGACAATATCAGACACCTACCTCTTGAACCTTGCTCAACTTTAGAACTTTACTCAGCTGGGCAAATAGATGGGGAGAAGGCTTTATGCTCTGAAACGCAAATGCACATTATCAAGCAAAATTAAGATATTCCAACATCCCGTTTGCAGCAAGATATAAACTAGCTGATATGCTCAATGAATTTCAGAGAGCGAGAGAATTTGGTAGTTAAACGCATGCAAGGTGCAATTCCAAACACATGCAAGTTAAGTGGCAACAGTTACAAATAAGCTAAACCAGCAACTTCGTGTCATATTCTCAGGCAATGTACAGGAATACATAAAAAGTGCAAAATGATGCTTCAAGCAATACAGTGGATGGGAAGATGCACAAAAAAAGCCTAGCAAAGTGCATTCTGCATTGGGGAAATGCACTGCTTTGCCTAGCCCATCATTTCACTGCCTTATTAAAATAAATTAATTTACCAATGTACCTTTTGATAGTGCAATGGGTTGTCGATGGCATAAGACAGGGTTGAAATGAAGTTTGGCTTTGTAATCAATGACGAGCACTCCTGGATTAGAAATTGTGTCTGCAGTGAAGATAAAAAAAAATAAAGTCAGATGGTAAACACTTCAATCCTTCACACAAACCCTCTGGCCAAAGCCGTTATTATAGGCTTACAAACTAAAAAGAACTCCAGTTAAAAAAAAAAAAGCTAAGTCATTAAATGTTCATCTATAACCTGGCAAGAGAACACTACTGTTGGTCAAAAAATGACTACTCCTGAATCCTCTGGAAAAATCAGTTTGAGAATCCAAAACCAGACCAATAAGTTAAACAGTTACTAAACATGGATTTAAAGGTTTGGACCACACAACTTGGCCAACCAGTAAGGCGATACAACTTTAATATCAATTTGCTGCATGAAAGAAATTACATCACTGCTTCAACTATGCCCATTCATACCCACAATGGCGGCTTGTTCCCTAATAAAATGGCTGTAGATTTCATGCAATAAAGACTCCTTAATCTGTAGACCAAAAGGATAAAAGGAAGGGGGATTTAGAAAACACAACACAATGCGGTCAATGGCCGCCGCCTAGGTCGACCCTCCGGCACCAGCAACAAGCCCAGGAGCACCCGAAGCCAGTGATTGGCTGCTCCTGCAATCACCCGCCCCTGCAGCTCACCGATAGGCGGCAGCCGAAGGGCCTGTCTGCGGCTGTCCGCGTCGGGCAGCAAGGAGCTGAGCAGCCTGGTCTCTTCTGTAAGTACTCTTCTGCACGATATTCCAGCGAAACTAATCCACCAATACTGATCCCGCCTCAGACGATTTGTGTACGGCCACCGTCACTATCTACACTTTACCCTGTGCTTTAAGTATGCCAACAGCCATTTGTTTATATGTACTGCTCTGTCTCCATACCCTTGGATGGACTATAGTCAATTGGTATACAGTATATTAAGAAACTACCCATTGTACTGTATGCATTGTATTACACCACATGTATGCCTTTTGTATGCACCACTATGCCACGCGGCCCACCAAGCCTACTGTAATGTGATGTTTGCATTTCAAACCTGTATGGCCAATCCGGCTTCCCAGTTGCCGCCCATGCATGCAACCTTACTTATGTCACTCTGCAACTAGGTATGCCTCTCAGCCATTAAGACACTCTCAAATCTAGATGTTGTGCCTCCCAGCCATTGCGATACTTTCAATCCTAGGTGTTGCGCATTTTCAGCCATTGTGATATTTTCAAACTTAGGTGCTGTGCACTTTAGCCATTGTGACACTTAAATTTAGATGCTGTGCTCTTAGCCACTAGGATAGTCTCAATTCTAGGTGTTGTGCATTTTAGACTGTTACTCTCAAATTTAGATGCTGTGCTTTTAGCCATTGTGATACTCTCAATTCTAGGTGCTGTGCATTTTAGACATTGCGATATTCTGAAATCTAGGTGCTGTGATTTTAGCCATTGTGTTACTCTCAATTCTAGGTGTTGTGCATTTTAGACATTGCGATTGTCTCAAATCTAGGTGCTGTGATTTTAGCCATTGTGTTACTCACAATTCTAGGTGTTGTGCTTTTTGTAGCCATTGTGATACTCTCAAATCTATGTGGATAGATCACATTACCTTACCACAGGGAACATCCTCCCTGCATGACCACTACCCACCTAACTAAGTGTTAGCTCTGCATAATGTCTAGCCTATCTAGTTTCTACTGCATTATGGCTACTGCTACACTTCTTGCCACTTGCAAGCAGGTCAGCCACACAGAGGTCTCACTACATGCACTCGGACCCTTCTCACTTATATCAACAGATATAGTTACCAATACTCATGTCTACACCGACTCAAAACACCGAGCTCCGATAGGACCATTAGCTTACACCTCCCGGCCTAGTTCCACGCACGATAGAAATAACAAACTACGTGCTAG
Source organism: Ambystoma mexicanum (assembly GCF_040938575.1). Classification (NCBI taxonomy): domain Eukaryota; kingdom Metazoa; phylum Chordata; class Amphibia; order Caudata; family Ambystomatidae; genus Ambystoma; species Ambystoma mexicanum. The sequence continues at coordinate 993,504,072 of NC_090921.1, forward strand.
ACTTAACAAACTTCACGAGATACCTAGACGACTCCTCCCTCCTACAATATATGAGATGAAACGCCATAATGGTAAAGAATGCAACGCTTCCAATATCACCCCAGCTTCAATGTACATACAAACATCTGAATCTAAAATAAAATCCAGCGCGAAAAGTACTCCTAATCTTACACATCCCAAAGAGGAAACAAAGGATCACTCCTACAAAGGAGCGCTTCTCAATGCCAGGTCATTAGTTGCACATGCCCTTGATATAGCTGATCTAATCACTGAGGCGAACTTGGACTTTATTGCAATAACCGAAACCTGGCTACACAAGGCAGCAGGACCATCACTTATGCTAGCCATCCCTGACGGTTACACTATATGTAGGCAAGACCGAGAGGGCACCCGCGGAGGCGGAATTGCCATCATTTACAAATCGAGTCTCTCGCTAAGACTAGCCCCTGCCCAAATTCTACAATCTTGTGAAGCCCTCACTGCAAAACTCCTCAAACAATAATCAAACCCTAACCATTCACCTAATCTATAGACCTCCAGGTCCGCTTGGGACTTTCGAAGAGGATCTGCACAAGCTACTAACCTTCAATGCCAAAACCACCTCACAATTGCTGGTACTAGGGGATTTTAACCTAGGATTTAATGACCAAGCAGATGCGCACGCCGTGACCATTGCCCACGTTATTAACTCCCTAGGATTCTCCCAAAAAGTCAACAACCCAACCCATACGAAAGGCAGAATACTAGACTGGGTCGCTGACTCAAACTGTACAGCAGTTATCTCATCATCTCGGCATTATCATGGACTGACCATTCACTAGTGTCCTTCAACCTCCTTACCTCCCGACTATCCTCTACAGTCGTACCCATGGCACTTCCATGCCCAACAAGAAATAAAAAGAACATGACAATAGACAATGTCATACCCGCTATTCTTCCAACATTAAATGCATTGCCTGACAACCTAGACCCCAGCATATTAGTGCATGAGTATAACAAAATCATGACAGATACTATGGACAAAATTGCCCCACTTAAAATGCGTACAAGCAAACCTAAAGCCCATCTAAATAAATGGTTTACTTCTGAACTCATGGCCCTACGCCTCACCAAGAGAAATATGAATCTAACTGGAAACTATGCCCAACTGCTGAGAACAAGGCCAACCTAACATCTATTTCCCGACAATACAAAAATGCAGTTTGTCTGGCTAAGAGGAATTCATACAATGATCGTATCGCCAACTCTAATTCAAGCATGAAGGAACTCTTCTCCATACTGAAGGAACTTGAGTCACCCATTGCCATACCAGACACCTGTACCAAAGATCAGACCTGGTGCACAGATATGCAACACACTCTAATCAACAAAATGAACACCCTCCAAAATAAAATTCAACTGAAAAAAGATTTGCTCAACCTTCCCACTCTGCCACCACCCAAGGCTACCAACAAGCCCCAGTCTAGCAAATTCTCCTTCACCAAAACCACCACACTAGAGATAGAAAAAAATTATCCTCACCCTCAAACCATCGAATTGCAAAGGTGACATCTGCCCAGCACAGCTAATAAAAGATGCTGCCAGAGATTTATCACCGTTTATTTCCAAATTTGTCAACGCATCCTTCGCCACAGGCACTATCCCAGCTAATTTCAAACAATCCTGGGTGCTCCCGTTGCTCAAAAAGCAAACTCTTGACCCTCTCATCCCGACTAACTACCGTCCAATCACTACAGTTCCATTTCTGTTGAAAATCCTGGACAAAGTGGCCTATATACAGATTCAAAAATACCTTGAACTGCATAAACTACTTGGATCTAGACAATCTGGCTTCCGCCCACTACATGGAACGGAAACAGCCCTTATCGACCTAAAGACCCAAATAGACGTATTGAGAGATCAAGGCAAGACAGCCCTCCTCCTCCTACTAGATCTCTCAGCTGCATTTGACCTTGTGGACCACAAGGTCCTCTGCAGACACCTGGACTCTGCCGCTCACTTCTCCACCCAAGCTATCAGTTGGATAGAATCCTTTGAGTGAGAGAACTATGAGAGTTTTTTCCCCCCCCAACGGCAGCGGCAGACCCCATACCCATCACCTGTGGAGTCCCTCAGGGATCCTGCGTCCCCGACTCTATACAACATATTCACCAAACCTCTGTTCGATGATCTGGACAATCTTGGTATCACCTACACCAACTATGCAGATAATACACAGATTCTCCTCCCACTTTCTGGGGATCATAGTAGGGACAGGGAGTTGGTGAATAGAGTGTACCTCATCATTCAGGCATGGATGGCTACTCATGGTCTCTGCCTGAACGATGATAAGACAGAGTTGATCATTCTGGGTACACAAGCCAATATTAACAAATTGGGCCCTGACTACTCAGCTTTCAACATAGATGGAAATGTTATCAAAGTCTCAAGGGAAGTAAAAACACTCGGTTTCTACCTCGATTCTACCTTGTCCTTCACTAAACAGGTCAACTCCCTAGCTTCTGCTACTGCCTACACCTGTAAATTGATAAGAGCAGGTAAGACCTTCCTGTCCAATACTAGCTGTCTAACCTTGGCTAGAGCCTTAATACTTTCCCGACTAGACTACTGTAATGCCCTATACAGTGGTGCCAATAATGCCATCACCCAAAGACTCCAAACACTACAAAATAATGCTCTTAGAGCTGCATTAGGCAGAAAGAAGAGGGAGCATATCTCCTCTATTAGGCGGCAACACAAATGGCTATCCACGGACAATAAAATCCACCTAAAGATGATCTCCTTGACCCATAAGGTCCTAAGGAACAAGTTACTTACCTGTAACTGTTGTTCTCCAGCATGGGTCTGGCATGGATTCACATGCTCATGAATATTCCCCGTCGTCAGGCTGGGAATCCTCGGTAAAGAAAAAACCAGTATCAGTTTCGTTTCTGATCTGTCTTTCGTAGTAATAATCAATCACTGGTCTCTGCGTCATACTGACCACAGCCAATGACTGCCCTCTACCTAAGCAACGCCTCTGGCAGCCATCTTCAGATTTGGAAGCACGTCAAGTGGCAGTATGACCAAGTGAAGAGCCGCAGAGGGGTGGGCGGGAGGGTTCGCATGTGAATACATGCCAGACCCATGCTGGAGAACAACAGTTACAGGTAACTAACTTGTTCCTTCTCCAGCATGGGGTCTGGCATGGATTCACATGCTCATGAATAAAGAATACATAGCAGTACACACATGCACAACCACGGGAGGTGGCAAAGGCTCAACATTAAGCATTACATCAAACTCATCATTAAGCATCTTACCTCCTCACCAGGCTCACCTCAGGCGAACAGGTTGCGCAGCACTGCTTGGCCGACCCCTGGACTCCTCCCTGGAATCCCGATCGACGCAGTAGAACTTCGTGAAGGTGTGCGTCGACCTCCACGTAGCAGCCCTGCAGATGTCCAGCAGGGGCACACCAGAAAGGAACGCCGTGGTAGCTGCGATCGCTCTGGTGGAATGGGCTCTCGGACGGCCGGGCAGCGGTCGGTTTGCCAACCGATGACAGTACATGATGCAGCCGGAGAGCCATCTGGAAATGGAAGCCTTCGAGAGAGCCTTCCCCTGATTGACAGGTCCAAAGTTCACAAAGAGTTGTGACGTCTTCCGAAAACACTTTGTGCGGTCCACGTAGAACTTCAGCGCTCTAGCCACATCCAGCGAGTGCAAAGTCCTCTCAGCCGGCGATGAAGGCGACGGGAAGAATACAGGCAACACCAAGGGTTCGTTGAGATGGAAGTCCGACGGTACCTTGGGCATGAAGGAGGGGTGCGTCCTGAGCACTACCCTCGTGTCGTGAAAAGTCAAGTACGGGGCCTTGCAGGAAAGGGCCTGGATCTCTCCCACCCGTCGTGCGGAGGTGATGGCCACAAGAAACGCTGTTTTCCACGACAGAAACTTCAACGGGGCCGAGTGCAGAGGCTCGAACGGAGGTCCCATGAGCTTGGTCAGCACCACGTTGAGCTCCCACGCCGGGGCCGGAGCCTTCACCGGCGGGAACGATCTGAACAGTCCCTTCATGAACTCTTTCACCAGACGATGAGACCACAAGGACGTCCGTCCCGTGGTTCTGGTGTATCGGGAGATCGCAGCAAGATGAATCTTGATGGACGCGTGTGCCAGTCCAGCTTTGGCCAGCGTCAGCAGGTACGGCAGAACTTGGGGAGCCGTAATCCGTAGAGGGTTAATCTTCTGTTCGCGGCACCAGTCAGAGAACCTCTTCCATTTGTGTCCGTAGCATTTAAGAGTCGAGGACGCCCTGGCCTTTGCAAGAACCTCTCTTCAGTCGGCCGGTATGTCGTATCCTCCAAACTCTAGCGCTGCAGGAGCCAGGCCTGCAAGTTCAGCGATTTCGGGTCGTGGTGGAGGATGGCGCCTCCTTCCCTGGAGAGCAAATCCGCGTCCACCGGCAGCTTGATCGGCGGGGACGCTGACAAGTCCAGAAGGTCCGGGAACCATATCTGCCTCGGCCACACAGGTGCTACGAGGATCATCCTGCACCGTGACCTCTTGAGCTGGTTGACGAGCCGGATTAGCAGTGGCAAAGGAGGGAACGCGTAGAGGAACAGGCCCTCCCAGGGGAACGAGAAAGCATCGCCCATGCTCCTCGCCTGGGGGAACCTGCTGGCGAACCTCCGGCACTTGGAGTTCGTCGCTGTCGCGAACAGGTCGATCTGGGGTGTGCCCCACCGTCGGAAGAGGCGATCCACCAGATCCTGCCGTAGTTCCCACTCGTGGCACGAGCGCAGCTCCCTGCTGAGTGAATCGGCGATGGTGTTTTTTATCCCTGCCAGATGAAACGGCACCAGAAACATCCCTTGGGCGACTGCCCAATGCCACAGGTCCTGCGCCTCCTTGGACAGTGCTGGGGACCTGGTTCCGCCCTGTTTCCTGATGTAAAACATGGTGGTGGTGTTGTCGGTGAAGATCCTCACCACCTTGCCCTTGAGGGACGGAAGGAAGGACCTGAGGGCCCAAAACACTGCACGGAGCTCCAGGACGTTGATATGTAAGGATTTCTCCGTCGGGAGCCAAAGGCCCCTTGCGTGCAGATTTTCGGTGTGCGCTCCCCACCCTTCCAGGGAGGCATCCGTGGTCACTGTCTCCTGGTGGGCTGGGGTCTGGAAGGCCATGCCCGCCGTCAGATGCGCGCGGGTGCCCCACCACCGGATCACTCGTCGGAAACTCTCGTCGAGTGTGATCCTTTCCTCGAAGTTACCCGTCGTTTTGATCCAGCGCGCGTCCAGGAACTCCTGCAACGGGCGCATCCGGAGCCTGCACATGGGAATGAGGTAGATGCAGGAAGACATCATTCCGAGGAGGGACTTGATGGGCCTCACCTTGGCCGCGTCGGCCACCAACATCCGCTGTACCTTGCCCAGGATGGTCCTGGTCCTTTCCTCCGACGGGGAGGCCCGAAGAGACACTGTGTTGAGCCTCGCTCCCAGAAACAGAGTGTCTTGCGCGGGTACCAGGTGGGATTTGGCGTAGTTCACGGAGAATCCCAGGTCCGTGAGAAGTTGGACGGTCCTTGCCGTGTGGACACGGCAAGCTCCCTTGTCTTGGCTCGGATGAGAGCCAGTCGTCCAGGTAGGGGTAGACGTGGATCCCTTCGCGGCGCAGCTGGGCCGCCACCGGTGCGAGGCACTTGGTGAACACCCTGGGTGCCGACCGTAGACCGAAGGGGAGGGCCTTGAACTGGTAATGCCGCCCTTGGACCACAAACCTGAGGAATTTTCGGTGCCCCTTCAAGATGGGAATATGGAAGTAGGCATCCTCCAAATCCAACGACGACAGGAAGTCTCCTTCCTCCAGCTGACCCAGGACGTGCTGGAGGGTGACCATCCGGAACGTTTGCGCCTTGATGAACTTGTTCAGACGTCGCAGGTCCAGGATGGGGCGCCATCCCCCCGTCTTCTTCACGAGGAAGAATCTCGAGTAGACTCCGGAGCCCCGCAGCCTCTTTGGGACGAGTTCGATGGTGCCCTTTTTGAGCATCGCTGTCACCTCCAGGAGGAGTAGAGGGACGTGAAGTTCTTTCCTGGCCACAGGGGGGACGCGCAGACACTTTCTTTGAAACTCGAGCGCGTGCCCCCGGGCCAAGGCGTCCAGCACCCAACGGTCGGTGGAGATGGTCTCCCACACGCTGACGAAGCTCGCCAGCCGGCCTCCCACCGGGGTGCTTCGGTGGGGGCCCGACCCCCCGGCCGGTTCAATCCTGCTTCGACGAGGCTTTAGCGCCTTGTCCTTGGCGACGACGGCGGGGTCCGCCAGGCTTGCCTCGTCCTCTGTAGGCCTCCTGAGATGACGAGCGGGCCGCTTGACGGTAGGAGGAGAAACCGCCGCCGGAACCTTTGGAGGCGCCCTTGCCTCCGCTGCTCCGAAAGGGCGTCCGTCGTCGTTGCAGAACTCCAAGGGCCCGGGCCGTCTCGGTGTCCGCTTTAATGGCCTGAAGGGAATCGTCCACCGTTTTCCCAAACAGGTTGTTCCCATCGAAGGGCATGTCCAGGACTCTGGTCTGAACGTCTTGACGGAAGTCCGTAGCCTTGAGCCATCCACGCTGCCTAAGGCAAACGCCGTTGCCTAACTGGCGGAACCCAGTGTCGGCGATGTCCGTCGCAACGGTAATGGCGTGGTCCGAAGCCACCTCACCTTCCTGCAGGATCTCCACGGCCTCCGCCCTCTTGTCGTCCGGCAAGAAGTCCAGCAGGGGAGCCAGTTTGTACCAGAGCTCCCTGTCGTATCGGGCCACGATAGCCAAGGCGTTGGCAGCTTTAATCGTCGTCGCTGCAGACGAGATGACTCTGCGTCCCATAGCGTCCAATTTCTTTCCCTCGCCGTCCGGTGGGGAAGTCGAAGTGGAGGCCGCACATCCCCCCCCCCCCCCCCCCGCCCCCCCCCCGCTTTTTTCCTGGCCGCCGCGGAGACGACGGAGTCCGGGGTAGGCTGCGCCCGGAGGCACAGGGGGGCCGTGTCCGGGACCCGGTACTTTTTCTCGTACCGGTCTCTTCTAGCTGGCGTCGTGGACGGGTTCTTGAGGAGGGTGAGGCCCTCATCTCAAATGTCGTCCAATAGAGGCACCGCGAGGACCGTCTTCCTCTTGGCCTCGCGCCGCTGATAAAGGAAACCTTCCTTCTTCTCCTCAGGGCAGAGTTGGAAAAGCTTGGATGCCCTGGCGATCATTGAGTGGAACGATCCAATCTCGTCGGGCGGAGAAGCCCTGGTGGGAGGCGACGACGGTACATCCTCGTCTTATACCTAGTCGTCCGTACCCGTCGCTGCCGTGTCAGTCCCCGTATCATCCCCTCGGGTGGACGGGGAGGAGGGCTGGAAGGGGCGCGACGGCTGAAAAGGAGGTGGAGGGTGGATCCTTCTTTTCTTGGTAGGGGGAACACCAGAAGGTCCCGGTTCTGGGTCCCCCGACGGGAGAGGTTCCGTCGGCAACGGTAGTCTCGTCCTTATCTCAGAGCATAAGGACTGTATAGCCAACAAAATGGCCGCCGAGTTGTCTCGCGGCGCTGGCAGAGGGGAATCCGACGGGCGATCAGGGGCCCCGTCGGTACCCTCGACGACGTAGTCGTCGTCACCTGCGTCGGGATCCATCCCGACGGGCCGGTCTTCTTCAACGCCGAAGCCGTGGCTTAAGACCTCGACCAGCTCCTCCTCCGAGGTTGAGGCCGAATCTACGACGACGCCCTGCCCCCCCTTTTTCTTCCCCACGGGGGATTTCACGGGGGTCCTATCGATGGGCACAAAAGAGGACTCCCTCCGAGGTGGCAGGGAGACCCTGAGTCCCGAGGTCGCCACCACTGGTGTAGCCTCCACAGGCTGACCCAGGGCCGCCGCGACAGTTTCGATAGAGGGCTTGGCCGGATGGATTAAGGCCTTCACCACCTTAGGTGCGCTCACCGCCTTATCCTTGAGGGGAGGGGGGACACTGCCTCGCTCCCCCTTCGAGCTCGACCGGGGCCTCTCCAGGAGCTTCGCCGGGTGCTCGGCCTTCCTCTTACCCGACCCAGAGCGTTGGCTCGTGGTTGATGGTGCCGGGGAGGGTGCGCCCTGCCTGGCGCCCGTAGAGCCCGACCGTTCGGCGCTCCCGGTGCCAGCGGACTCGCGGTGCTTGGCCTTATGTTGGACCCCCGTCGCCGGGGCGTCCTCAAAGGTCTTAGAAGACTGCTCGGATTTCTTCCTCTTCTTCTCGCCGGACGGGCTCTTCCCTTCTAGCCAGTTGGCGAGACGTTGATGGCGGTCCTTCATGGTCCGCTCCGACATGTTGCCGCAAAACGCACAGTTCTTCTCCACGTGCGTCTTGTCCTCATGTAGGCCGTAAAGACAAAAAGAGTGTTCGTCCTCCTTGAAGACGTTCTGCAGCTGGCATCCAGGGCAGACCCTGAACAGCTTTCCGGGCGTCGAGCCTCCCTTCTCCTGGGCCATGGCCGGGCCTGAGAAACTTCTGGAGTCCTCCAAAAGCGTAGCTCGACGAAATCTTCACCCTTGAGGGGCGCAGACGAATCCGAAACGGGTCCCCGTTGATCGGATGGAGTCGGTGGAGCTTGAGGCTCTTTTGACCGAAAAAAACGAAGTTTTTGAGAAAAAACGTGAAAAAATAGCACTAACGCTCGAGAGCAAAAGCACGAGGATCCCAACACATGAACGTGCGGTAAAAATCTGAAGATGGCTGCCAGAGGCGGTGCTTAGGTAGAGGGCAGTCATTGGCTGTGGTCAGTATGACGCAGAGACCAGTGATTGGTTATTACTACGAAAGACAGATCAGAAACGAAACTGATACTGGTTTTTTCTTTACCGAGGATTCCCAGCCTGACGACGGGGAATATTCATGAGCATGTGATTCCATGCCAGACCCCATGCTGGAGAAATAATGCTGCTCCTAGTTACTTGACAGACAAAATAAAAAGAAAAACATCTACTAGACCCATGAGACTCGCCAATTCCAATTGCCTGGTAGTACCCAGATTTAGACTTGCCAAAATCGGTGGCGCAAGCTTCCCTGTGAGAGCTGCCAACTTGTGGAACGCTCTGCCACCCAACTTAAGAGTAGACCAACCCTTCCCACACTTCAGAAGGAACTTCAGCAAACACATTAACACCAACAATGACTAGACACCTGTAATGAACCTTCACAAGTGTAGCCCTACTTCATGTACTCAAATGTGTGTAACCCTATGTTTATAACCGCTAACTCTATATTGCTAACTGTACATTCATGTAAATACTGCACCGGTAACTGTACATTCTTGTAATATTGTAATACGTAATATTGTAATCTTATTCATGTAGATCTGTAACATCGTAAGCCTCGCATATACTTGCTGCTGCAACCGGTAACCCATGGGTCTGGAGCGCATTATAAACAAACAACAAACACAAGAGCACTGCTGGGAAACGACAGCAAGCTCCTTCCTAGAATAGGAGGTGGGACGATAGTTCGGTTCGGAATGGGGAAGAGGGTGGGAGGAGAAGGATGGCTATTGAAACCAGATACCTGGCCAACAATAAAGGCTACTGTACTCCATTCATAGTTCCCTTTCCTCCATACCCTATGATGTCCTGAGAAACTGGCACTGGATCCGAGACTAATTGAGCAGAGAATAATAAAGTTACCCACCGTGGTGACTACCTTACTCCTAAATCCATAGTCCCTTTTCCTTGGTATCAGGTAATAAAATCGCGGCAAAAATGCTGTGGTTTCACGCTGTAAAAGTGTACCCCATTATACCATTTAAGGTGAGCGGGGTTGCCCCCTGCATTCTTTACATGATTGTGGTGGCAAAACTACAGCATTTTTGCCACAATATTTTGTATACACGACCATTTTTGCTGCGATTTTAAGACATGGAACCCTTTCCTCCATACTTTTGGGACATTCCATCCTGCGGGAAAGAACCAGAGCACTTTTGTAAAAGCATCAAATATGTTCTCATTTTTGTCCTGCAGGGTACTGCACGTGGTCGTAACCCTGCCCTCCTAAGCTCAGCCCGGCGCATCATCCTTCAGTCCTTTTCCATCGCCAGGTCTGAGACCATTTAAGCAAGGAGGATACTTTTTATAGGGGATGTCGGGCGGGTGACTGGAGGAATGGGGACTATGGACTAGGAATAAGTTAGTCATTACAGTGAGCAACTATTATACTCCTACGTCCTGTCCCCTTTCCTCCATAACTGTTGGAAATTCCCAAGCACGCACTACAGTTAGTTCGGGTGGATGGAAACCCCCTTACTGGAATAAATTCTTAAGGACAGCATGACAAAACTGGGCATCAGCCCTGGAGCTCAGGTCAAAGCAGTAATGCTTAAATAAAGCGGATGGAAGCCCACGTAGCCGCATTGGCGATGGTTTCCCCAGGGAACACACTTTTGGAAGGCAACAGCAGCCGCTTTGCCACGTACAAGATGGGCATGGATGCCCTTCAGAGGTTGACGGCCTTGAATGGCATGTTCTTCAGAAATGCAGGAGGCAATCCATCGGGAGATAGTTGCCATTGAAGCAGGTATCCCTTTCAGGTCTCAGACTGACAAAGTTGTGAGGAGCCCTTGACTACAATTATTCTGTTGAGGTAAAACTTCAGGGCTCGTCTGACATCTAAGCTGTCTAAGACTCAGCATCTGAGGCCAGATTCAGAAAAAATACAGGTAATGAGGTCGATTGATTCAAATGAAAATCGTTAACCACTTTAGGCAGGATAGGAGGAGTACAGAGCACAACCTTATCCTTATGGAAGGTGAGGAACGGATGTTTGACCGAGCTTGGAGCTCGTCTGGAGCTAGCTTACTCGCCTTGCCGATATCGCTGCAATCAAAAATGCGACGTTCCAAGAAAGGTATTGGAGATCAGTAGTGGCCATGGGTTCAAATGGTTTATGGCATAAGGCTGTGAGGAACACATTCAAATGCCATTTGGCATGAGGATTGCATACTGGTGGAAAAAGATGCAACAGACCCGCAAAATGGCTGATTGGATAATGCGCATATTGTCCTCGGAGTAGTTAAACTGTGCTAACTATCTGAATTCAGGCACCAGGCTGCCAAGCTGAACGATTGTGGGGAGGGGAGCCACATCTGGTGATCACACTACTGAAGCAGGTCGGGAATCAATGGCAATCTGATCATAGGAAGAATCGATAGATGCTGAAGTTCTGAGAACCAGAATCTGACTGGCTACCAAGGAGCTATGAACAGGAGAGTGCAGTCTGATGTATTCCTGAGCTTGCAGAATGACCGATGAATCAGAGGTAGTGGCGGAAAAGAATAGGCCTTCATGTTGTGCCAAGGAATCCTGAGAGTATCCCCTAGGTTGGAGGCCCCCGAGACTGTTCCTGGATGCATATATAGAGGAAGTTTCCTGTTTGTAAAGGTCACAAAAAGGTCCACTTCTGGAGTGCCCCATTGGCAAAAAATGTTGGAGAACATCAGTGTTCAGTTCCCACTCGTAACTGGCTGCCGAGTGAGTTTGCAGTTACATTGATGTGTCCCAGAATGTGTACAACCAGCAGCCAAATGTGTGCTGGATGGCCCATTTCCAAATCCGTATGGCCAGGTCCACAAGTGGAGGCGACTTGGTGCCCCCCGCCACCTTGTTAATGCAAAACATTGCTACAGAATTGTCTGTGCAAATATGGACCACCCTGTTCGCGATGAACGGTTTAAAAGCTTTGAGCGCCAGAAAAACAGCCAGGAGTTCCAGATCATTGATATGAAAGTGGCGGCCCTGAAATGTCCACAGATCGAATACCTGGAGATGATCCAGTGTCGCACCACACCCTAAAAGGGAGGAGTCTGTGGTAACCATCACTTGTGGGCCGGGCTCCTGAAAGAAGGCCCTGAGACAAAGTGACCATATTTCATGGACACTTCCGTCCTTTGCACACCTATTATACTGAAAAGAATCAGTCAAAAGTTTATTAAGTAATGTCACTTTGTTACACAATGTACATTTGGTTAAAAAAGTGAAATTTCAAATTACCAATGTTTGCAATTTATTAAACATTACGATGTATAATGAATATTTTTCAATCCTTGGAGAACTCTTGTTCATGGATTCTCATGGATTCTACAACTTAACTTTGTGAATGCAATTTAAGTTGAAAAATTGGGGAAAGATTTAAATTAAACAGTAGGAGCGACAAATCTTCATCTCTCAAAAACAAGGTAATAATGGAGCTCAACGCGTTTCAAGAGTATTCTCTCTTCCTCAGGAGCAATACACGTATATGTTTTCTAAATTAACATTACTTTCACATTCATAACATTTGTTACAATGATTTCCTCGTTTTTCCTGCTTTGTCATCTGCCGATGCGAATGTGAGTTAGTAGATTTATCTTCTGAATATCTTTAGACAATCCGATCATTTACGAGATGTCTCAAAGTTGTGATGTCTCAAAAACACCCTATGAGTTAAACATGGGTTGTGTGTTATTTAGGCACAAACAGTAAGATGTTCATAAGTGAAAATCATTAAGTGGCCATATTACTTTGTAACTCATGCGACAGCGTAAAGCATTTAATGAGCCTCCATGATGGTCGAGGAGTTGAAATAACCTCAGTTTAAATCAGGGTACAGGTTCCGGTGTTAGATGCTGAGATTAACCTTAGCATTTTATAGCAACGCATTACTCACCCGTGTTTCAGATATTCTGACCCAGGGGTATGCACGCATGTACATCTATTGTTGATTACCAATGCTAATGGCTTTAAATTCCCACCTGTAAATGGAATGAAAGTTTCACGAGTATCAGAACAGTTTATCCTTCCCATTTCTCTGCATAGCTGTTTCTAAATGATGGTGCTATGTGAGGCACAATTACTCACCATCTTTTCTGATGAGTGGTTTGTCTCCTAGATGTGATCCCGTTAATTTGGAATTAGTCTCCCGTTGTTACCGCTCTATTACTGTCGACTGGAAATGATTGTCTGAATTAGTTCGAGTCCAATAGTGACTGATCGTTCTTTATCTTCGTGGGCATTATTTTATATCATTTCACTTACCGCTATGTTTGTCAAGGAGTCTTGGCTGGAGCAGTCCAAAGTTTCCAGCGAGAATGCCGCAGTCCAGAACAGTACGAGTACGTTGCTAAGCAACGTATTTAGGATTAAGTATGACATGCCGTACGTGTGACGTCGTCGTGTTGCATGCAGCACGGATTATGGGATCTTGAGTCTATAATAAACTCGCCATTTCAAGATGTTGCAAGATGTGTGATGCTACATGTATACAATCTTTTTGGTTTGAGTGATTGGTCAAAAACAACCATACTTGGCTTTTAAATATACCTATTGGAACCCAATATTTCACAACAGCATTTGCTTCACAGTATCAGTGTCTCAACTCTTATTTAACATTCAAACAGTTTGCTGTATAAAATACTAAATATCATTAACTGGTAGGTTATATTCTAACAGTTCTCCCCATACAACATATATTGTACCTAATGGTTGTACGTTCTGTGACTACTTGTCATGCAGCTCTATATAAACAAATCCATGATTAATACAATTTTTCAAGGCTTGATCTCAATTGTTCTGTGTTCTGCCAGTTGTTTGAGCAACCTGTGTTGATGTTTACAAAAATTGTCTCGAATCTGTGAATTTAATGGATTTCTGGTCTTTTTGCATTTTTATTTCCATTAAAGCCAAGGCTGAATATTTAACATTCGGCATAAAGTTACTCTTTGCTTTCATTTCCAATGTGTCAAAGGTAGTTGATCTCGTGTGGGTGGAATTGTATCAATTCCTGCCTCGAGTGATAACGGTTGTGGTGCGCTTGGTTGATAAAATTCTTGCCAGGAGTATACCATGTCACGGGAATAATCCAATGTGTCCCTGCGGAATTTCCTAATCTTCCTTTGTTCTACATCACATTTGTAGAAATCCAACTTCCGATTGGTTGCTAGTAGTATTTTTAATTCTTCTGCTGATGTCAGATTAGTTAGCAGTTATTTTAGTTCGGTAATTTCTGAGTCCAATTTGGACAATGATGCAGCTAATTCTTCTATTGTCAGAAGAATGAGATCTAGCGAACACTTATTCAAGATGCATCCCATCTTGCTACAAAATCACTGGCAAGAATTTAACAAAACACCACAACCATCCAAGAAATATCCTCCACAGAAAACACGATGGGAGAGACCAAAAGCACACAGTCGTCGAGTGACACATCGAGTGGAAGCAAAGATCTAACACCCAAGATACCAACCACATCGGGAGTACGAATTCCAGAAAGCAACCACATTGAAAGCAGGGACGAGATTGTTCTTTTTAGACGACAGAAGGTCAGAAGAGGCAGGAAGACAGCTAAGAAGCAAACTCTAACCTGATCATAAATATATCATGTAAAATGTGCTCTAAACAAACTGATTTATTAGGCTTAGGACTATAATAATTTGTCCCCACAAACAATTCGAATTTGTTCAAGGAAGAAATTAACATAGCAAAATTGGTTAGGAAAATTAAAGTTATTTTTTTGATACAATTCCACCCACACAAGAGAGATCAACTACCTCCGACACATTGGAAATGAAAGCAAAGAGTAACTTTATGCCAAATGTTAAAAATTCAGCCGTGGATTTATTTGAAATAAAAATGCGACAAAAACCTGAATCCATTAAATTCACAGATTCGAGACGACAATCTTGGTAAACACAAGTTGCTCAAACAACTCGCAGAAGATAGAACAGTTGAGATCAAGCCTGCTGATAAAGGCAGTACAACATTGATTATGAACCCAATGTATAATCAAGGATGTCTATGGCTGCTACAGGACAGACTTCCATACCTTTAGATCATGATCCGACAAAAGAAATCGAATCAATGATAGAAAAGGTGATTTCAAAAGTTCATATTGAAGAATGGATCACTGAAAAAAGATTTAACTAACAAAACACCTTTGATCCCGGTCTTCTACGGACTCCCAAAGGTCCATAAAAACTTGAAAAATCCACCATTCAGACCAATTGTTGAGGTTACAGAAAGCCTCTTTGATCCCATTTCAAGATACCTGGACAGACTACAACCAATCATACAAACATCATCCACATACCTATGGGATACAACACATTTCCTAAACATACTGAATGACATCAAAGACATGGAACATTGGACACTATTTACCTTAGATGGTCAATCATTCTATACTGCATTCCATACTGCATGGAGAGGCCTTGAAGCTCTAGAATGGCTACTTTTGAAAGAATACTTCACTTCCAGTAAAGTATTTGCAATTGATTTGGCGAAAATAATCTAATATAACTTCAGATTTCTGGGCCAATTTTACCTTCAAATCTCAGACACATCAATGGGCTCTGCAATGGCCCCAGCCTACGCAAATACTTCTAATTTTGAGTCTACACATCCGGAAACACCCCACGTGGTCGCAAAAGCTAGCCATGTGGAGGTGATATATAGACTAGGTTTTTGGACTTTCGAAGGGACCAGCTGCAGACTAGAGTTTTATTAACTATCTCAACATGTGCAATCCGAGAATTAAATTCACATTAGAAATTGGAAACCCTGATGTTATCTTCCTTGATTTAAAGGTGATTCTGAAGAACTGCAGACAACCATCTTCAGAAAACCCATAGATGTAAGTAACAGCCTACATTACACCAGTCACCGTCCTCAACATCTGGAAAATAACCTTCCATTAAGTCAATTATTAATAAACATATTGCATCAGAAGAGAATGCATACAAAGAAGTCGAAAAGGGTCAAATTCATCGATTTAAGGAGAGAGGTATTCTGGAAAACATTGTCAGTAAGAGCCAATTAAAAAGTAGAACAAACCTATTAAATCCACTGAGGACTACTAAAGAAGATCTACCTCTGATATATTTGACAGAATATTCACAACAGAGCCCTCAGATTTCACAAATCCTGAAGAACTGGAAAATCACAAAACTGGACCCACAATTGAATAAACTGTTTTCCAAAACCACCCCCAATGGCATACACAAGGGGTAACAACCTACGAGTTTCGTTAGTCAAAGCTGAAAGGGTAGAAAAGAACCAACAACGGTTCATCAAAAACAACAAAGAAGGGCACATTCCCCTGCCTGAACTGTTTCCACTGCATTAATGTTCAAAAAGGTCAAAACATAAGGCATCCATACCTGGGGAGAAAAATAGATCTACATCATTACACAACCTGTGACAGTAAGTTTGTAGTATATGCCTTAATTTTACCCATGTGGAGTATACTACGTAGTCTATATGGTAGGTCGTGCCCAAAGCACTTTGTTATTGGGGAGGGGACTGTGTTGTAAAGGGGCAAATCTTATTTGATAATAGGAAATGAAACAGACTACCCCTGCCTCCTGTTTATCAATCTCTTGGCCCCACGTTATCCGACATATTCTTATGTCATTCTCTCATTACTCTAAAACTCCGACTCAGAATTCCTACTCATATCAAATATAAATGTATTTTATAACATTTATAAACATTTTATACAAAAAACATAACTACTAAAAAATCTTGATTTCAAGGGTTATCTTTAAACCTAAATTCACCTTTATCCGATCACACTTTGCATTTCAACAATTTTGCATAAATTAATGCAAAACAAGTTGTTCCTCAAATTAATAGATCTGCGGGATGTAGTGTCAACGAGTTTCGGCCTATATCCGTGGAATAAACCCCATCCTAGAAAAGGTTTTTCCAGAGGCCTTCATCAGGACAGATTATTAGCTTCAGGTCGCTAAAGGATCTTCTAGCCCTTATTTCTTCCTTATTCGAGTAGAATGACAACAGGGACAACTTTGAGGGTTTCTTTCACTTGAGCCATATGGATTTTGACATTTGCACTGTGTCTGGATATACATGGACGCTCTGAAGCCGGAGGAAAGCTGCGATGACCGACATCTTCGTAAGGACACGCAGCGCCTGGCTGAGACCAAAAGGGAGAACATGGAACTGTACCCCTCCCAGGGAGAACTGCAGATATTTCTGATGCCGCCTCGCTATGGACAAAACCCACCGGTCTGTCTGCCACGCCTCCAGATGAGACAAGTGTCGTCCTCCCACCGGAGTCTCGTGCGACCAACAAAAAATATTTTGCCGATTTGTCAGCAGGGAGACTACCTGTCCCTGGAGAAGAGGCTGATGGCCAAGAGAAAAACCAGGCCACCCTGCCTTTGTACCCGTCGGAGGGCCCCACCAACCGGAGCATCAGTTAGGCGTACACAATGGTCCTGCAACCCCTGAACCCAGAGAAAGGTGGAGTCTGGGACCGTGACCTCTGTATATAAGGTGTTTTAGCTGGAGCTTTCGCCAAGACCGATAAGGGCTTGGCGGTTTGGGTACTCTTAGGTCTTTGTGAGTTCCTCGTCAGTAGAAGAGTGGAACAATTCCTTGCCATGAAAAGGAAGGTCCAGTACTTTGTCTTGCACTTCCTGGTGTCAACCCCTACCATAAGGCCTCGAGCTGAGGTATCTACGTGGTGTGCTGCAGCTTTCAGTAGATCCTCCTCCAGTACTCTAAAGCCGGATTGTCGGACGCCAATGTCATCTAGCCTATCCCCAGGAATGCACTTGCGGAATTCGGCCAACTCTTTCAACTGCCTCGGATTGGCCGCTACCAGGATGAGCTTTGTGTTCGCTTGATGAAGTTGGAGTGCTGAATCGGCAAAGGCCGTCTTGCCCAAGAAGTTTATCCCCATTGGATAGGATTTGGGCCGCTGCCGTTGAAGATGCAGAGGCCGGCTTGGACTGGAGAGTGGCCGCTGCCACCACTACTGAGGACGTGAGCGAACAAGCCAATGAGGCTATCTCCTCAGAGGTGTGAAGCTTGTATCAAGCATCAATTCTCTTGATGTGGAGCCCAGTGTGGGGTTTATCCCAGACTTTGCAGGCCTCAGCTAAGACGCCCTTCTGGAGGAACAGGCCGGTGCGCTCTTGAGGCAACAGGATAAAGGCTCCCAAAAGCACCCCCTCCTGAGGAGTGGGGGCCTCCAATACTGGAATTGGAAGGAGGGCCATCATATCCAGGAACCAGTCATGGAATGCTCATCGAGCGGGCAGCTCATCGCCGTCATGATCCGCTTGAGGCTCATCCAGCGAGACGGGGACAGAAGGCTGGTCCACCACACATACCGTCTCAGGTTTTAAAGTGTTGTCCCGGTGCACCAGTGATTTCTCTATAGGAGACAACGGAGGCAGAGGAGGAAGTCCAGAAGGAAGCGGTGGAGGGAGTGGCACCACCGAAACCTGCATTGGAACAGCCGTGGCAGAAGGTGAGACAGGAGGCTCAGGGTACATTTCCCTGAAAAGACGCTTGAAACAAGCCTTCATAGGGTCAGAGTATCTGAAACTTCCCAAAAAAAACTCATCCTCAGCCAAAGGCATTGGCGCTGGCAGAGGCTGCTTGTGAGGGGCATACCCTGATGAATGTAGGGAGGATGGGTGCCAGGAAGGCCCACCACCAGCCGTATCCATGTAAATCAGTGGAGCAGGTGGTAGCGACACTGTATGAGGCAGCAGTGTCCGGGCTCACCAGTCAAAAGAAGGGCGGAACGGACTTCTGCTGTCCTCTTAGCACGAAAAAGGCTGTTCAGCGCCAAAAGGAATGCACCCAGCACCAGATGGCGTGAACGTCGGTGTAAGAGGTATCCAAAATGCCCACCGTAGACCACAGGGGTTGGGCTGCCATTTTGTCGACACCTTTAGGAGAACTGCATCACATGCAGACATGAGGCAATTGTCTTGTCTCCTCGGGGGGGCAGGGGGCTTAACACCTTCACCTTGATACAAGGATCAGCAGAGCTGTTACTTGGTGGTCTCGGATGTTTACTGGACATCTTGGAACCAGTCCCAAAATTACCCTCCAACGGAGGAACCTCGGCAGAGCCGGTATTCGAGGGGTAATGGTCTGTGATGGCCCCCTTTGCCCCTCGACAGAACCAGTACCACCACGTACCTGAGCGTGGGACGGTTGAATATATCTCATTAACAAGACCTTCAAAGGCGGTCTCTCAGATCTGTCGTGCAGACTTAAGCCTCCGGTTTTAACCCGGTACGTAAAGCTCCCTCACGAGGGGCCTCGAGCCGTGACTCAGTATGGAAAGCTCCAGAAACGGTGACCTCAGGGCGCACCCTGGTATCCAGAGCCACAGATGAACTGGGCTTAACCTTAGAACGATTTCCGGTACTGGCAGGTCTGCTGCAGGAACCCTCCGGTACGCCCATTAGGGCCCTGGGGCACCTCAGGGGAACCCCTGGTGACAGAGCTACACAAGGCCCTCCCGGACCTGGAAGACCCTGGGAAAGAGTCCCTGGCTGGAGTGCCCTAAAGTACATAGTTTACGGTGCGTTTCTTTTCGTCGATGAAGTTGAAAATGAGGTGGTACGCGTTGGATCACCTCCTCCCACCAAAGACGTTGGAGTGCCCAGAGAGAGTCGCAGTAGAAGCATGAATCCCAACGATGTTCCGGGCCTAGGCACTCCAAGCAAAGAGTGGGGATCCGCCCTAGCGAAGCGACGTTCACATGAAGAGTACACAAATCCCCAGATGCTCCGGCATAGACGGAGGACTAGATGGCTGAGGAACCGGAGCAGTAAGAGATGCTAGGGCGTCCAGCCCAGACCGTGCAGAGAAAATTACTTTAGGGCGATGCGCCGGGCAGAGCTCAGGCGGGTGGTGTTAGGGCCACGTGCGGTACCCTGCGTAAAAATCAAAAGGTCAAAATAAAATACATTTTGATGCTTTACAAAAGTGCTCTGGTCCCGTCCCGAAGGACGGAATGTCGGATAGGACGTAGGAGTATTAGTTTTCTAGGTATTCCCTCGACTTGCTTGGCAACACTCAATTTGGGTCATTATCTTTCCCACCAAACTGTCAAGACCCTTTTTTTCTAAACAGACTTGGTAATGTAATCCCTCCTTAAATGTAACAAGAACTATGGACCAAGTAAAGTAGACACGGATGACCAACTTAAGCCCCTGCTCAAACCAGGACCTTGCTGAACCCACCCTTGGCCCATACTCCTGCTTCCACACAGCAATCCTACCCAACGACCGACTGCCGTGGCATTCTGACTTTGAACAGCCCAGGGATATCCCCGTTTTGAGCCTGCCAACTGTCTTTTTGTCACCTATAGCTCCATTCTAGACCTAAAAAGGGAGGAAGTTCCCCAAATCTCTTGTTCCCTGAAGACCACATTTCAGAGCCCTCGCAACATCTAGGGATTGTAATGGCCAGTTTGCCTAAAATGCTCCCTATGGGAAAATACAAGTTTGCTCGGAGCACAGGGCCTGGAAATCGCTGAGGGCAGCTGTAATGCCCACCAGAAAATCTTTCAGGGTAACCAAGCACAGATCTGAAGAGACCATTGGTTCAACAACGTTTGGCACATAAAAAAAAAAATAATAAAAAAACAGTATAATGTTCAAGTCCCATGGCCAATGAAAATTACTTGGTGAAAATAATCTAATCAGGCCATTTAAAGCGCCTTTATAATATAGTTTGGAAGCGGGGACAGATTCTCATTGAAGTAAGCACCAACAGCTCAAATGGGTTCTGCAAGATCAGCAGGTCATCCATTGGCACATTCAGTAGGTTTGTGTCAAGAGACACATTACAAACTGACCCACTTCCTTGCATATTGCAATCTGGTGAATTTCTTCATTGCCGTTTTAATGACATGCATTACTCACCATAATTGCATTTCTGGTGCTTCCAACTGCTTAAATTCACATGCTGTGCATATAATCGGACATCTAGTGGTAAGCGGAATATTGCATCTTTTTTCCAGAGATCGAAAAAGGGCATCAACATGGCTGTGACTAACCATTCCTAAAGTGACATGTAATGTACCCAAGATCATTCACGTGTCGAGGTTCCCCCGCTTCTGCCATGGGGGAGCCCCAGAAAAAGCATGGGTATAGCAGAAAAGAACCGCAACATGTCTATGTTGCTTCAAGAGCGGAGGAAGAGTGGGCGCATGTGAATCTATAAGCACCAGAAATACCATTAGAAGGCATGTCTTCTGATGCGTGCAAATCTGCTTAGAATCCCATGTTGTGCATAGACTAGCGAGCAGTACCAGGAGACGTGTAGGGATGTTTGAAGGAATGGTAGCAAAGAGGTCTCAACACTGCCTGACTCACCTGTGAATCAAGTGCGTTTAAGCAGTAATTTTGACTGAAAGGGAACATAACACCAGGTAGCTGCTTTGCAAACAGAAGCAAGATCAACATTTGCAATACAAGCTATAGTAGCTCATGTGCCTCAAGTAAAATGAGCTTTAGTCGTAAAGGGTACACCTTTTAGCAAGAGTGACATTTGAATGCATCAGACAATCCGAGAGATTGCCGACTTCGAGACAAGGGTCCCCTTCTCTACCAGCAACAAAGAATTGTTCTGTCTTATGTAGTGGTTTAATCTTATCAAGTTAAAAACACCAGTAACGACACCACTGCTCTCCAACATCTAGTGTAGGGAGATTGCTGAATTAGTGGGATTTTGAAAGAAAATTGGAAGTTCGATGGATTTGTTCACATGGAACTCAAATGTATTTAGGCGCAAATCATGGGTGCGCGTGCACACCACTTTTGTCCTTCTGAATATTAATAAATGGGTCGAACTGAGAGCCTACACCAACTCTCCTAATAGAGGCAAAGGCCACCAGAAAAGTGGTCTTGAAGGTGAGCTCCTTAAAACCAGCTTTGTACATTGGCTCAAAAGGAGGTGACGTCCCATTAGTCTTGTAAGAATATTCAAGACCCATACGAGCGTTGGATTAGAAAGGAGGGCGAATTGGTTTACCCCTTTCATGAATGCTTTAAACACTGGGATTTTGCACCATGAAATCTTGCTCTGAGATATGGTGCAAGCAGAGATGGCAGGAGGGTGAACTTTATACTGAATAACAGTGTCTAGTGTAAAGTTTTGCTGCCCATTTAAGAAGGTCTATACACCTTTGAGGTAGTTGGATATGTCCAAACTCTAGGACTTCAGGAGCCATGCTGCCAAGTTGAGAGTTTAAGACACAACACCCAGGCCCTCAGTCTTGGTACAGCATGTCGTACAGGCAACGCAGCTTCATCAGCGAATAGAGCAACATCCTCCGGAGATGTGAAAACGGTTGACAAGCCCACATTGGTGCCATCAGCATTAGTGTAACCTGTTCCTGGCCCATCTTGTGCATCATCCTGTTAAGCAGGGGAACGGGGGCAAAAGCGTAAATAAATCTCAATGACCAGGTTATGCAGAGACGTTCCCCTTGGACTTTCTCTGGGGGCATTTCGCGTTCGCCAGTGCTGCAAAAAGGCTGACTGGATGACCCATGTAGCGAAGAGTTTTAAGTTCTTGCAAGCACCACTCGTGTTCTACGGGTAGCTGCAAGACACCCAGAAAACTGTTCTCCTGGAACAGACGACAGTAGGAACATGCAGTTTGAGTGCCCACTTACAAATGCTTTGTGACAATTTGGATAGCCTTGGAGAGTGAGGCCTCCCTCCCCAATGTTAGTTTAGGCAATACATGGCCATAGTGCTGTCTGTAAGGACCAGAACGATTTTCCATTGTAGCTGTATCAGAAAATTCTTCAGGGCTTTGAATACAGCAAGTACTGTCAGACTGATCGGTTTGGTTGCTACTAATTGTGACCACATGCCGTGAGCAGTCTGGTATAGGTGGTGTGCTCCCAATCCTGACAAGGATTAGTGTCGCAAGTGGAATCTACTGAGGGGGTGGTGAAGGATTTCCCTTTCAGAAGATTCTCCTTCGACCAACGCTGCAGACTGAACAAGGGCTGTCTAGACAAACATTCGATCGCCCCACTGACCGCTTGCCTGACACCATTGGCCTGAGAGCCACTCCTGTCTAGGACCCAGGTGTAGACTTCCGTGTGGCATTAGGAAGATGCAAGACTCCATCCCTAGCAGCTGTTCAAGAAGTTAAACAACCACACTGTGCAAATACAAAACAATTTTGATCAGATTTAATGGGATTGAATACAGCCGACACCTTTCTACCACAGGTCTTGCAGGCTGATGCACATAACCCCCCCCCCGAATAATACGAGTAGTCACAAACATGCATTAATCGAAACAAACAGATTTTGCAATTTTGAAAATGTTAAATCAAACAAAAGACAAGGGTATTGGGGAGGTGGAAGTAAGGAAGAGAATGTTTGTAGGTTTACACAACAATCCAGTGAAATAAAATAGAAATGCATTGGTTGAACCCAACGATAAATATCAGGAAAGGATACACTTGCCACAGATCATCAAGGAAGAAAAAAAAACAGATGAGAACAGGGAATTAACCTCAAAAAACAGGTCTTATTTGGGGTAGTGAAATAAAGTTGATATGACTGACACCCATTCATATGACCCATTGGTGATAGCACAGCCAAGTTCACCATAACGCATGCGTTTTTCATGCAGTATGTGGCCATGTTACCTTTTAAAGGCACATGACCAGCGGGACACCCATGTATTTAAAAATGAGCAACCTAGCCACCATTCCTTAAATGGAAACCACCTACCTGTAAATGGTTCCTGTATTAACATTGCATTTTTAGGAAGTACGAGCAAAAATTGAAATCCGGGCATACACCGTTACTGTCTGAAGCACGATCTGATGGGCTTCACTGAGGTTAGCTGTGAGGAGAACTCAAGGACACTTTCCCTTACCTGATTGATGCGAACTGAATAAACAGCCAGTGCGAAATAAAAAAGTCTAAAAATACAAAACACAGGAAGGGTGGGGGGGGGGGGGGGGGGGGTTATGGGGGGCAGGGGGCCGAGATGACGCTATAACAATTGCTAGCTGCACATAGTCGGACCACAATCAAACTTATCCTTGTTAAAGAAACAAACAGTGGGCAAAGGATCCAGTTTGACACAGCTACCTGCAGCAGTTCCATATTGTTACCTTAGTTGCAATTTAAATGCATACTTCATCCTCTTATAACAAGGTTACAGACCCGACAAGCGCTTAGGGTTCCAGTCTTATGCCCCACAAGTTTGCCTCTTAGTGAACCACAGCAGCTGTCTAATCTAAATACATTTAATTGTTGGCAATTTCTTTTGCCACAGACATTTTTTGACTGGTATTGACATCAAATCACACTTTGCACCACAGGGATCTATGCTGAATCCCATCAAACGGTCGACGTCTCAAAATGAGGATCTATGCCATGAATTCTTGAGATTAGAAAGATTGAGCATCAGGGAAATTAATAGGTTTCACGAGAGGACGACACTCAATCATTACTTAGAGCAGAAAAATATTGCACAGGGCCTTTGAATACTTATATTGGCAGATTTTGAAAAGTCAATGGACCGTGATCTAGCATCCCAATGGGAGAAAAATATTGCCTACTAGTTCTAATAAAATGATCATGTTGCTTATTGAGCACGCTGAACGTGAACATTCACGTGTCACTGTACAAATAGATGCTCTAAAACAATACTGAAGGAATTGATACACTTACAGCTACCAAAGAAAAAACAAAGCCAATGCACTATTCGACATCAGGATGGCATTAAGATATGGAAATCTCATACATTTTCCATGGATGGCCATGATTATAGGGATGAAGGGGTCTATAAATAACCTAAATATGACATGCCACGATCTAGGGCCAACAGTGCAGCATCGTCACCAGCAAGCTCTGATATAGAAAGCGCCCCAGACACCCAAACAGCTAGTATAAGTGACACAGTTCCAATACCTGGAGCCGGTAATTAATATCCTCTACTTCACCTTTTGTGGAGCAAATACGCAGTTTCAAGAGGAAATCTGAAGCAAACAAAAACAAGACCGGTTTCAAGACCCTGTGGCTACCAATATTACAACACTGGCACAAATTCAGGGGCACTAGGGGCAGGGAACAATGAAGGCAGAAACAACCCACTACCAGCCCACCGAGTCACTGGAGCTTCACAACAGCAGAAATTGAACCTGAGCAGACCACCAATTTAGTACATCATCTCTCTAGTAGCTCTCCACAGGAAATTATAGAATTCAATAACTGCTTCATCATTTGCACCTTACACCTTTAATGACTACGTTGACATTCAAATAGACGTTCAAATTTTTACACTAATTAAAGTTAAACAACATTCTCTCCAACGCAAGTACAATATGTGACACCAGAAATGCAATTGTCTCCATCGGGTGTGTCCAAGCAAACCATCTTGTCTACACATGTATTGGTGTCCTTGGAGGACAAGGCACCTGAACAGTGCATTATATGTTAAATTAAATATAGAACAGCAGAATATCCTTATTAGAGCTAAGCAGTAAATTCAGTTTCACTCCTGCGATTTCTGGTGAAAACGTGATTGACACGTTACAAGGCTGTTAGAGATATAAATGCAAAAGCAGACCGTGAGGTTGAAGGATTTGTTGCAACTTTTACTGTCTCTGAACCGATAGCTCTAAAAAGAGCATTTGCCAATAAGACCAAAATCTGGCTCCATCCAGCCTCAGATCCAGTACTCACCAGCTATACCACCTGAAGACACCATTCTTGGAGCTGACCGCCAAGACACCACCTCGGGATGCGTCGCCATCATCTCAAAAACCACCTTGCAGTTCAGAGAATGTAAATCTGAGACTTTACCCGGCTATGAACTTCTAGCCCTCAAACCAACCCCTGACCCCAAAACCACCATCAATTTCCTGATAGTTTACAGAGCCCTCAGCTCCTCCAACAACGCAGACACAAATATTCCATTACTCACCACCCCCCTCCTCAAACTTAATACGAAATTCATACTCCTAGGAGATTAATCTGGGCTTCAATGATGTAAGTGATCAAAGCCACTGCATTCTATAATGTGTTCCTAGAAATGCAATTCACACAAATAGTCAATGCTCTGACCCATATAAAAGTTAATCTTAGATTGGATCCTAACACTCAATACTACAGTCACCCTAGAGGTATCTTGGACTAAATAACTCTCTAATCAGATTTAATATAACTAAACGCCCAAGATACTCCACCTACTATCCCTATCTTGGTAAGAAAAGCACGCAAACCCACTCAAGAACACCCGACCCCTGTCCTGAACAAATTACTTAAAGTAGAGCCAACAGTTGACACTAATCCTGACAGTATCTCGCTGCTCTACCATACGTGCCTGAAAACTGCCATTGACGAAGTAGCTCCACTCAGGTCTAAACTTCCAAGATCTAAACGCAGCAACCCCTGGTTCAATGACACATTTATTGAATTTCGAAGAAATAAAAGCTCTAGTACACAACCAGAAGAAAACCCTCCAACAAATCGAAAAAGGAACTCCAGTCAACCTCCAAAACATACAAACTCAGTGATCACCCATAAAGCTAACCACCTGAAACTACGCATTACCAATGCAGCCTCCAATAACAAAGTAGTATTCGAAATTATCACAGAATTGCAAACCCCCATCCCCACCTCCTAGGCTAGTGATCGTGAGTAAATCATGGTGCACCACCATCCAAAACGCCATAGGCTCCAAAATCCGCGAACTGCAAGACAAAAAAATCACATTGCAAAGAAAGCATCTGGCTCACCCGACCAAGCCGGCCCCCTCTTTACCAACAGATAACAGTGACAGTACCTCAATTCCACCACCTCAGTCTACCTAGACCAAGTACTTACAACTATAGGCCCACTTAAACCCTCCAACTGTAAAGGCAACAGCTTCCCTGCAAAACTAGTTAAGGCGTGTGCCCCCTTTCTAGCACCCATTATTACCAACTTAAATCATCCTTCAGATCCAACTCTATCCCCGCCAAAATCAAAGCAGCCTGGGTCACGCCCCTTCTCAAACAAAATCCAGACTAGATCCTGCTACTCCCACCAATTATAGATCCATTACCACAGTTCCATTCCTCAAATGCCTAGACAAAATTGCCTATACCCAAGCACAAATCCACCTAGAGAATAATCAACTGCTAGGAAACAGACAATCTGGTTTCCGTCCCACACAGTACAGAGACAGCATTACTGGACAAAAAAAAAAAAAAATCAGATCGATGCTCAGGGAACCTATGCATCTTACTACTCGATCGGTCCGCTGCATTGGACTTAGTGGACCACGACAAACTATGCCTTACTAAATCCAAAAACGTTCACTTCTCTAAGGAAGTGAGCACCTGGATCAAATCATTTCTATCAGATTGCACCTCCAGAGTAGCCATTGGCGAAGAAGCAGCAGATCCTATAACAGTACCATTGGGTATCCCGCAAGGCTCCTGCCTCTCCCCCACTCTACAATGCCTATACCAAACTTCTTTGCTGCTCTAGACGCCATGACAGTAATATACACCAACTTTGCAGCGGATACTCAGATACTCGTCCCAATCACAGGCAATCTAGACCAGGACACCATTCTCGTAAACGAAATCTACTCCCTTATCCAGAATTGGATGGCAACAAACAGCCTCTGCCTCAGAGAAAAGACGGAGATTCTCGCTGTAGGTGCTCCCTCCCGCCGAGCAGATTAGCCAAAGACTACATCTGTTGTCATAGACGGCACCCCCATTACCATCTCAAACCAGGTCAAAACTCTAGGTGTTTACTTAGACTAGTCTCCCCATGTGTAAACGCATCAATTCACATAGCCCGTCGACTGCCTAAACAGCGAAACTCATTGCCCTCAGTCGACCTTTTCTTACCCCTCAAAACTGTATCAATCTAGCAAGAGCACTCATATTGTCCAATTTAGACAACTGCCAAATACTCTTGCTAGGTACCACTAAGAAAAACCTAACCAAAATGCAACTTTTGCAGAACAAGGCGTAAAGAGCAGCAATTGGAATAAATAAAAAAAGGGACTATATATCACAGTATAGGAGATAAGCACACTGGCTGCCCATACAAGCTAGAATACTCCACAAAGCACCCACTATTACACACAAATGTGTCGCACTAACTGCTCCCATTTACCTTAATCAATGCCTCAGGCGCAAAACGGCATCTAGATACCTCAGATCCAATGCCAACACCCACCTAATCATCCACTGCTTCAAGATTTCCAGCACCGGCAATTCCAGTTTCCAGTATAGCAGAACCCAGAATTTGGAATTCACTCCCATCTAACACAAGCAATGAGCCCTCCCACGTGCATTTCAAGAAATTACTAAAAACCTGTCTTTTTAATAAATTATAACTCTTGCGGATTCATGTACAAAACCATTGCCTGTGCTTAAGGCAAACACTGTTATTGTCAAATGTTACACTGCTCATCTCTTAACCAGGTTTACCTTGTAACCAGAAAGCTTGAAAGTATTCTTGTAACCTATGCCCTAACACCTGGGTTTGGGCGTATAATCAAATGCAATAAATGTCTCATCATTAAAGAGGCCGATAAAGGAGGCAATGTAGTCATCTTACACAGTGCAGATAAAATACAAATGGCACAACATCATTTCAAGATACCGGGTTGCTATATCACTTTACCAACTAACCCAACCATAAGCATTGCATCATCTGTGATTCAACTTATCCTAAAATGGCATGAGAAGGGGCTTTTGACGGATGCTGAAAAACAATTTCTGGTTGTCGAACATCCTATTATACCAACAATTACTTTCTACCAAAAACACACAAGCAGTATGAACTGAAGGCAGGCCATTTTATGAGTGGAAAGGGCTTGGCAACTGGGCCCTTGTCACAGTACATCAATTAATACTTTATCCCTGAGATTGAGCACACACTGACATTAATAGGACACCATGCATGTTTCACAGACATTCAACAAATTGTAAACAGGCAACTAAAGTCACTAAAATATGGCCTTTGCCAAAGTCTTAAAACACTTTGATCCAACATGACTTAGACATGTAATTCTCAATGGATTGCTGAGTCTTTTTATGAACACAGATGGTGAACGAACTTAACATTTGCTCTTAATGTGGTTAGCTGCACTTTTCACAAACAGGAGGGCATTGCCATGGGAGCTAGTTTTGCTCCAGCCTTGGCCAACAGCTTTATGCACCAATTCGAACAATTTGTATTGGTTAACCCTACATTCCAGCCTCATATCCATTGATAGAAACATTAAATTGATGAGATTATTGTCTGGACAGGTACAGTGAGTGAATTATAAAACTTTGTTGTATAACTCAACTCCAATAATTGGGGGCTGTCTTTCACTTGCACATTTAGTACCTCCAGCATATACTTTATATTAACGAATTACCATGACCCAAACTGGTTACACTACACATACCTTTAGAAAAAGTACATCTGTTAATTCCGTCCTACCTGCGACAAGTTTTCACAAGAAAACTGTTATTGGAAACATTCCAAAGGGTGAATACATGAGAGCTAGAGGGAATTGGTAGTTTTTGTAATTACCAGTCTGAATGCGACACTATTAGAACAAGGTTCTTGTCAGAGGCTATCCTGTAGCAAATTTAGATTCAGCAGAACACATTCAGATGGAAAGCTGTTTTGCTGACACCCAAGGCAAAATACCAAGGATCCAGATCTTTAAAAAAAAAAAAAAAAAAAACTTGGCTTCATTACAAGGTACAATTCTGACAGCCATCGTTTATTTCAGATTTAGAATTGGCACTTACTACAACTGGACAATGATTTGGCACAGTAAATTGACAAACCATGCATCACAGGATATGTATTACTTCCTGTAAAAGCATTTCTGATGGTTGTACCTGCTTAGATTCACATGCTGTGCATATGGTCCGACATCCAGTGGTAACCGCAGAGTATTGCATCTGGTCTTTCGAAAATCTAAAGGGTATGTCGACATGGGCGTGCCTGAAACACTATCCCTACGTGGCGTGTAGTGTACCCAAGATCCCTCAGGCATTGAGGTCCCTAGATTTTATTTTTTCTGCCGAGAGGGAGCCTTCTGACCATCGTCATTACAGAAAAGATGAAGTAGTAAAATGTCTATGTTTCTTTCATCCGAGCGGGGAAGGAAGGGTGGGCGCATGTGAATCTAAGCAGACAACCAAAAGAAATGCTTTTACGGTAAGTAATGCATATCTTCTGATGTTTGTTAATCTGCTTAGAATCACATGCTGTGCATAGACTAGCGAGCAGTACCCAGAGTAGGAGGTGGGTTGTGAGCAAGAACAGTAGTGAAAAGATGTCTTAGTACTGCCTGTCCCACCAGAGAATCAGACCTAGAATGAGTGTCTAGGCAATAGTGTTCTATAAAGGTGTGTACAGAACTCCAGGTTGCCGCTTTGCAAATGGACTCAAGGGGAACATTTGCAATGAATGCTATGGACGCCCCAGTGCTTTGAGTAGAATGTGCTCTAGGCTTGAAGGGCAGTTATCTTAGCAAGACTGTAGCAGAGTGCGATGCATTTGACAATCCATCTAGAGAGTGGATTTAGAGACCGTCTCCTCTTCCTGCCGCCACTGAAACGAAAAACATTAGTCTTTTAGTCTTTCTTAATGGTCAAATTCTTTCCATGTAGAACAGGACAGGACAGCTCTGCGTACATCCAGTGTGTGCAGGGTTCCTTCTCCCATGCTTGAAGGATTTTGAAAGAAGGTTGGTAGTTCGAAGGAATGGTTCATATGGAACTTGGAAATGAATTTAGGCGCAAACCTAGGGTGAGTGCGTAGAACCACTGTATCTTTGTGAACTGTTACAAAGGAATCTAAGACTGAGGGCGCTTGTAGTTCACTTACTCTCCTAATGGTGGTAATAGCTATTAAAAAAGCAGTCTTATAGGTGAGGTCTTTAAGACTTGCTTTGTGCATGGGTTCGAAAGGAGTCCCCATAAACCTAGTCAACACCATGTTTAGGTCCCATCCGTGAGCAGGGTTGGAAATAGGAGGGTGAATTCTCTTCACTCCTTCCATGAAAACTAACTGGTATCTTCCACCAGGACATTTTCTGTTGTGATGTAGTGTAGGCTGAAAGCGCACCTTTATTGAGTTAAAGACAAGGCCCGAGTCAAACAAATAAGTTGGGTACAAAACAATGTGTGTGGGAGAGCAGTTAATCGGGTTAATGCTCTGAGTTGCACCATAAAACAAACCGTTTCCATTTACTGGGATAGCAATACCTAGTGTTTGGTTTTCTTGCTTCCCTGAGAATGGACATACATCGGAGGGAGTTGCAGGTGCCCAAACTATGACCTCAGGAGCCAGGTGCTAAATTCAATGTCTGCGGGCATGGGTGAAGCGGCTCTCCTCTGTCTTGCGACATGTTGTAACAGGCCCAAATGGGGGCCACCAGTATCATTGAGAGGGGGGTAGAACAATTTCCCTGACCATGTTATCCAGAGTGTTCCCCTTGGAACTGTTCTGGTGGTACCTGGAGGCGTAATCTTGGCATTGAGCGTTCTCCAGTTGCGAATAAATCGATCTCTGGGAAACCCCATTCTGCGAAAACGTTGGAGACGATGTCTCCGTGTAATCGTCATTCGTATTCCATGGGCAGCAGCAAGTCTCTGCAGAGTAAGTCTGCCAGAAGATTGAGTTCCCCTGGAACATGTTGCGATAGCAGGTACATGTTGCGTTTGAGAGCCCACTTCCAAATGTTCTGGGACAGTTTGGACAGCCTTGGAGAGCGAGTGTCCCCTTCTTTGTTCAGATAGTACATGGCTGTGGTGCCATCTTTGAGGATCAGGATAATCTTCCAGTGCAGTTGTGTCTGAAAAGCTTATAGTGCTTTGAACACTGGCAACAGTTCCAACAGGTTTATGTGGTTGGATGCTATGTCTTACGACCAAACTCGGTGCGCTTTCTGTTGAAGCAGTTGAGCACCCCACTCTGTAAGAGACGAGTCTGTAGTTAGAGTGGCTTAGACTGTGGGGGTGGTGAAGGATTTCCCCCTTCAAGAGGCTGTCCCCCGACCACCACTATGAGAACGAGGGCCTGCAAGACAATCACTAGATCGTCCCAATGACTGCTGGCCTGACACCACTAAGCCACTCTTGCATTGGGTGCAAGCGTGCATGAGGAACCAAGTAGATACATGACGCCATCATTCCTAGCAGTCGCATAGCTCTGCGTACCGTCACCTCCCGACTGGCTACATACTGAGGGATTTGAAACATTTTGAACCCTCTCGTTGGAGGGGAAGTTGAGGCCATCCTTTGTTCGAATTAGAGCCCCTCAGAACTTTGACTTGACTGGGATCTAGGCTGGATTTGCTCGATGGAGAATCCCCGACTGAATAAAATCTCTATCGTCTTTTGGTTATTTGACAGACATGTTTTGTGAGAGTCCCCTGTAATGAGCCAATTGTCAAGGTAAGGATAGACCGGGATGGATTGCCTGCGCAAATGTGCTGCTGCCACCGCTAATACCTTTATAAATACCCTTGGTGCAGATGCTATGCCGAAGGGCAGTACTTTGAACTGATAATGCTTGTCTTGTATCATAAATGAGGTATTTTCTGTGCGCAGGCAACATTGAAATATGAAAGTATGATCTTTCATGTCCAGTGTTGCCATGTAATGCCCCTGTGAAAGCAGTGCAATTACTTCCTGCAGAGTGACCATGCAGATCTTTTGTGGCTTTACAAACTGGTTCGCTGGGCACAGATCTCAAACAGAGCGCATGGTTAGATCCTTTTTGGGTACAAGGAGGTACACTGAATAAATCCCTTTTTACCTGAGAGGTACGATTTCTATGGCTCCTTTCTCTTGTACTGTCTCGACTTCCTGAAGTATGCGAAGATGGTCTGGTGTCAGTTGCATTTCTTATGGAGGTGTGACTGTTGGGGACCATTTGAACTCTATACAGTACCCGTGGGCCACGGTCTTTAGCACCCACTGGTCTGTAGTTCTCCCCTCCCATGCCTGAAGGAACGATGTTAGCCGGTCCCTGTGGAGAGTTCCAATTGTTTCCCGAGGAGTATTGTTGAGGGAAGCATTGGCCATGAAAAAGCAGTTTGGACCCAGATCCTCGTCTTGTAGAGGGTCTGTGTAATTTGGTCCAGTGTTTTCAGGGGGGTCATGCTCCTTTTTTGCGGTGTTGAGGGCCTCATCGACCACCTTCTCAAACAGGTTGGATTCTTCCACGGGTTTGTTTATAAGTGTCTCTGGCTTGAATCCAGAGATCTGTAGCCACGTATGTCCCTTCATGAGTGTGCCCTGAGCCAGGGATCAAACAGCCGTTTCAGCAGAATCCAGAGTGTTCTTTTTAAAAAAAAAAAAAATGATTTGATCAACTTGACAACCTGATTGAGGAAAAAAAACAAAGGCAAGACACAGAACTGGTCAGAAAAGGTACATCATGGCATCAGCCTGCAAATCATACAACACAGATTTCATAATACAAAGCAACCTCTTTACATGAAACCTTCAGAGCGGATACTAAAGGGAGTGTTACGCCCAGGATTTGAGAGGGGGTAAATACCGCAGCGAGCTACTGAGGAGAGAGAGAGAGACGAGGGGGTTCCTGAGTCAGAGCTGGAGGACAGGGCGGACATTTACTCGCGAAATTGTCGCCAGATATCCCTAGGTCTGGAGTGAGGGTGTTGCATAGCCCCCCAGGACTCCTCCATGTCGTGCGCCCAGGTGACTGCCAGTAGCCACTGGGCATGCACGGGTGCGTTGGGGCGAAGCCAGCACAACAGAATACAGCGCACTGCCAACAACACACAGAGTCCAGCCAATTTCCTGGTGTTGCGTTTCAGACTGGGTAGCATATGTCCTGCCAGTATTGTGTAAGGTGTGAGCAGTGCCAGATCATATGTAGATAAGTAGCTTGGTAGCTTCCACATCTGGGGCAATGGGGTGAAACCTCTTGGAACAAGCGGTGTAATCTAGCTGGTGTGTGAGGATACCTGTGCAGTATCTTGAACGGCACCAATTTAAACCTGGAGTTGCAAGACAACACCTGGGTACGGGAACACATCCAGGCTCAGCGCTCTCGACTCCGAGGTCTTCCTCCCATCTGAGCTTTAGCTTGGCAAAAGAGGGGGCAGCTCTATTTTGCAGCATGTTATAAAGTCTAGATACTTTCCCTCTAAAGGCATTGGAAGAGCACAGTTCAGTTATGGGGTCATCCGGAGGGATTGCAGAACATTCAGGATATTTGTCTTTGAGAACCCTCCGAAGCGAGGAGTATTGCAGCCACGCTGATGGCTTACGCCTAAGGAGTGGAGGGCGTTCCGACCACTCCAGGAAGTTGCCCCGTTCAAATACATCGCGCAGGGTCAGGAAGCCTGCTTCCGACCAGCGGGAAACTATAGATTGGGAGACATATGGGACATCAGGGAAAAAGTTCCAGAGTGGGAGGTCACCATGGAACGCATTAGGTGTTGCGGCCATTACCCATATTTTGGTGAGTGCAAGTGACGTGCCAACCACAGGGTCCGGAGAGTTGGGATTAGATGGAACGGGCTTAAGAATTAGGGAACCAATCGTGCGTTCACTGACCTTTAGTTTTTCATGTCAGACATGGGAGGAGGGAGGAGGGGGGGGGGGGTTCTTCCTCTGTGCTGAACCAGTAGGAGGTGAATTGGGATTGAGCGACTACCCAGTATCCGAGTAAGTCCGGGGCGCCGAACCCACCCAATTCTTTGAGTAGTAAGTGTAGTCAGTTTAAGCCCGACTGCACCGGAGTGCCACAGAAAGGTATTAGTAATGCTGCGCAGCCTCTTGAAGCGGTTGCCCGGCCATAGTGGAATGTTTGTAAAGCGGTATAGGAGTTGAGGCAGCACAACCATTTTAAGGATATCAATTCTACCAGCCAAGGAAATGGGGAGTCTAGTCCAACTTGTGGTTTTAGTCGTTAGGTTAGTTAAGAAGTTCTGGTAATTGTCGGCGCGCAACTTCTCGGTGTGACGGGAGACCGCCACTCCCAGATAGGCGAAGGTGGAACGTGACCAAGTGAAACCCTGAAGGTCGGTGGTGGTTGTGTGTTATCCGTGAATGGAAATAAGGTTGATTTAGAGTAGTTTACTTTGAGACCAGATATCTGACCGAATCGAGTCACGCAGGATTGGGGCTAGGTTGGCTTCTGGGGAATCGAATATAGAGCAAAGCATGGTCAGCGTATATAGAGACGATATCTGCCTGCCCCGCTGTGCGTAAGCCCCTGCGAGAATGTGATTGACGCATCATGTCTGCGAAGGGTTCAATTGCTATAGCGAAAATTAATGGGGAAAAAAAGGATATCCGTGTCGTGACCCTCTGGCTATCTGGAACAGGGTGGAACATCTATCCTCGGTGCGGACTCTGGCGACTGGGTTGGTGTAGAGGAGTCTGACCCAGGATTGAAAGTTGGAGCCAAACCTACATTTTGCCATGACTCGCCACAAGTACTCCCAAGACAGTCAAATGTTTTCTGCATGTCCAGGGTGGCTGCCACCGAATGTGTATTTGGATGAATCCTGCTGATCAATTGAAGAGTCGCCTAAGGTTTAGGGATGTGGACCTACCTGGGACAAAACCCGACTGGTTGGGATGTATGATGTGAGGCACGAGTGGAGCTAGGCGGTTAGCCAGTAGTTCAGCAAATATTTTAACATCACAGTTTATCAGTGAGAGGGGGCGATATGAGCCACACTGGGTGGGGGGTTTGCAGAATACTGTTATCATGGCCTCTCGGAGAGAGGGAGTGTGCCTACTTCGCAGGCCTCTTCCCATAATGCTAGTAATTGTGGGGCCAGGAGAGATTTATAGCGTTTATAAAAGTCCATAGGAAGACCGTCAGGACCAGGGGCCTTGCCCGCAGCGAGTGCCTCGATGGCTTCGATCAGCTCTTCTACAGTGAAAGGTCTGTCTAGGGAAGCAGAGGCATCGACGGATAGGGCAGTAAGAGGGAGTCCCTCTATGTAGGCGTCGATTTCAGAGACATGAGGCTCCTCAGTTTTTGAATACAAAGAAGTGTAAAACGCGAGGAACTCTGTGTTGATGAGGTAGCTAGAGTGCCGTTGGCTCTTTCAATTGCCGGGATGTTGGGAGCACCAAACTCATGTCGAATTAGCCTGGCCAGTACCCGGTCCGGCCGTTCGCCCTCCCCGTATCGTCTAACTGCCCGGGGACTGTCAAGGAATTTAACATCGCGCTCTGCAAGGCCGCAAAACCCATCCAGCACCTGACCGAGTACTGCAAGCGCCGTGGCAGAGTGATCCTGAGATCTGAGGTTCAGAGTGGGATCACAGAGGAAACGCGGTTCCCCCTAGTAACAACTGTATGATAGGAATATCTGGGTCAATGTAACCCTTAGGGCCTGTGGATCAGTATCCTGTTTGCAGCAAAGGTGCGCTTCAGGCATCCCTGCTAAGCCATATATGTGTCCCCAAATGTATAAGGCCCAGACACGTGACGGTCATTGTGGGAGGCGACCCCCAAGGCAGAGTCAACTGGGGGCGAGGGGGGGGGGGTGAAGGCACTGGTGGTCCAGTATGGTCGAGTCAGCTAAGTATAAGGCAGGCGCTGGGGCTTAGAAGCGACACCACCTCACCCCGAGAAGGCGTGCAGTAAGTATCTGAGTTACTGCAGCAGAGGTGTACAAGGTGGACTTGCCGGCCCGGTGGTCATGGGTCAAAGTGGGGGAGCTCAGGAGTTAGGGTGTCCACGCGAAACTCAGGCCGCCCCGGGGGGTTGGGGGAGGATGAGAGCGCGTTATCAGGGATTCCAACGTTTGTCCAGCAGGATGTGCGTGCCTTGGCATATGAAGAAGTGGGGGGAAGCGGAGGCCCCCACAGCGTCCAAGCTGAGACTTCGGGCCCCGAGTCAACCCCTCTGGGGCGCCCGCATAATAGGTGGCTCAAGTAGCTGCAGTGAGAGACTGAGGGGGTGCTAGTTGGTGACCGGGTTGAGGGCTGTTGATGCGGGCCACTTGTGGGAAACCGGAGAGCTGCTGAGTGATGGTCGGGTTGAACGCTGCTGATGTGCCCCACCCGCAGGAGGTCGGCAGGAGAAGAGTGGGCTCCAAGCGGGTCCGCGGCCGCAAGAGCGGGATCCCGGCGCCAGAGGAAGGCATCCCGCTCCCCGCTAAACCCCCCCTCCTTACCTTGATGTTGGATTGTGGCCTGGACGCCACAGGATGGGGGGAGCGAGGTAGACGGGCAGACGAGTCACACCTCAGCGCGGGTCAGACGCGGCAGCTCCAGCTGTTCGCGGCTTCAGTTCCAGGTGGCAAGGGGGGCCCAGGTCTCAGGCTCCGGCCCGCGATGGCGCAGCGCAGCCACAGGTTTGCCCAAGAAATTCAGTGGGCTGCTCGGCGCGGAACGTGTGCTCTGACGTCTCCCCCCCTACCCTGCCCCCCCCCCCCCGCCGGGGGGGGGGGGGGGAAATCGGGTGGCTCTGCTGGTTGAGCTCCACAGAGCTCTGTCCCGGGGCGAATCAGCTGCCAGCAGCGCCGTATAATCGATGGTGCTAGCAAGATCCACAGGGGGTCTCCAGATCTCCAATTTGGCTCGAGTGGGGAAGGCAGTGTAATCTCGCAGCCACGGCAATAAGAATGTTCCCAGTGTATTTCACGAGGTTGTATCTAAGGATGTGCGCCCTCGTAGTCCGGAGCTACACCCTCAGGCGGCAATCTTGCTTCGGCGCAACAGCGCCCCCCCCCCCCATCCAGAGTGTTCTTAGGTATGCTCCGATTCACCAGTCTGCCCTCAGTGACAATGGTGAGGTGACTAGTACATAGAGGTTCGTAACCTCCTATATGCCTTCCTGCAGTAAGGTCCACTGAGCATCGGTGTAGCTGTCCAACCAGGTTGTGTTGGCAATACGTGTTGAAAACGCTGCTGCGACCGTGACCAGCTTCCCAAGGGCGTAGAGTCGCTTACCTTCCTCATCAGGGGTGCCTCGCCGGTTGACAAAGGGACCCCTGCCCTCTTGGTGGAGTGACCTTGTCAGTCCAGAAAAGCCAAACACCCCTTGAGGGTCCGGAAATGAATAATTGGTTGGCCAAAGACCAACCACCTCATTTACAGTGTTAAGAATATATATCCATTAGTTATTACGTAGGTATTAGTACAACTAGAGCGAGGCCATTTTAAGATGACCAGAATCGCCATTTTGTTTTCTCTCTGCTCTCTAATGTTGCCACTTTGCCTCATGTAAAACTGCTTTGCTGTAGATGTTATTTCGCTTCAATTAGTCCAAGGCTAAGAAATATGTTGAAACATTACACTGGAGCGTCAGACAGAAGAACAAGTTACTACTTACCTTGTAACATTCTTTCGACGGGATGTTCCTCCGACGTATTCCTCATCTTAGATATCTCCTTCCAGCTCTGCTGGCCTCGGAAATTTTTTTCTCCAGCGGGCGCTGTGCGTCGACGTCCTCCGAGTCTATGTCCCTCGACAGCCGCCGTATCGACGTCGACGTAATCCTGCCTATAAAGGCCGCGCGCAGCGTCCGATGCTCAGTTCCGTTTTGTAGCCCACAATAATACTTTCTGGACTAACTAATCACCCTGAAGGAGCGTAAGCTGCAACAACAAGGGAAGTAGAACTGCGGGGATGGATGGGAGGGTCGATGAGGAATACGTCGGAGGAGCATCCCGTCGAAAGAACGTTACAAGGTAAGAAGTAACTTGTTCTTTGAAGGGATTGTGTCCTCCGACGTATTCCTCATCTTAGATAGGCTCCCATAGCAGTATTCTATTATCGGAGGAGGGAGTACTGACTTCATGCTGTCTTCTATTGATGAATAGAATGCAGTACAGCCCTTCCAAACCTAGTCTCTTGACTGGAGGAGGAATCCAAGTTGTAAAATCGTGTAAAGGTATGGACAGACGACCATGTAGCGGCCGCACAGATGTCTTTAACCTGCACACCTCTTTTGAGGGCCGATGAAGCTGCAATACCTCTAGTCGAATGAGCCCTAAGGTTTTGAGGGGGCTCTTTCCCTGCCAGTTTATAACATTCCAGAATGGCTAGAATGATCCATCTGGAAATGGTCTGCTTAGTTATTGGTAACCCCAGCTTGTGACCTGTGTAACCTACAAACAGCTGGTCTGCCTGTCTTATCCTGGCTACTCTACTGATGTAAAAACTTAAAGCCCTTCTAGGGTCTAGCCTGTGTAACCTCTCTTCCTCTTTCCCCGGATGAGGAGGATGATAGAAAGATGGTAGGGGAATCTTCTGAGTGATATGGAATTCCGAAACCACCTTTGGGAGGAAATTAGGCTTCACTGCAGGACAACTTTGTCTTTGTGAAATATTGTGTGAGGGGGTTTACAAGAAAGCTTGTAATTCGCTCACCCTTCTAGCAGATGTAAGTGCTATTAATAAAACAGTTTTAAGGGTAAGGAATCTTAACGAACAAGAATGGAGTGGTTCGAAAGGTGTGCCCATCAAGAAAGTTAGTACTAAGTTTAAATCCCATAGGGGAACTTGGAATGGTCTTGGGGGATAAACATTAGTTAACCCCTTTAGAAACTGTATTACCAAGGGTAATTTGAAATAGGATGGTTCTTCCGCTGTGCGCTTAAAGATGGATAGCGCTGCGAGATAGCCCTTAATGGTGCCAACTTGAAGGCCTGAATTCGCCAAATATAGAAGTAAGGACAAAACCATTGGTGTACCACATGAAAAAAAGGGTCGATATTCTGTTCTCTACACCAGCTGCAAAATCTGTTCCAACGGCAGCGGTATAAAGACTTTGTTGCTGGCCTCCTTGCCGAAAGCAACACCTCCATATCATCATCAGGGAGGTCCCAATCCTTGTACCTCAACCTTTCAGAAGCCAAGCGTGAAGGTTGAGGGTTTTGATGTCTGGATGGAGAACCTGACCTCCCTTCTGAGAGAGTAGGTTCTCTCTGAGTGGAAGTCGAATTGGAGGGCAGATGGACAAGTCTAGAAGGTCCGGGTACCACGTTCTCCTGGCTCAATCCGGGGCAATTAGGATCATGGTTCTCCGGAATCTTCTTAACCTCCTGATCATTTGAGGAATGACAGGGACCGGTGGGAACGCGTACAGAAGCTGAAACTCCCAGTCCACTATGAACGCGTCTCCCAGAGCTCCTCTCGGGGGAAATTCCCTTGAGCAGAACAGATCGCATTTCCTGTTGACGCTGGTGGCGAACAGATCCACCTGAGGGGTTCCCCAAAAGGCGAAGATCTCTTGAAGGACTTCCTGAGCTAGTTCCCACTCGTGGGAGACTGTGCTCTGCCTGCTCAGAGCGTCCGCTGTCAAGTTCTTCTCTCCGGCTAGGTGAACTGCCGATAGAGAGATTCCTTCTTGGATTGCCCAAAACCAGAGCTGCAGCGCCTCTCTGCACAGGGGTAGTGATCCTACGCCTCCTCTTTTGTTGAGGTAATGCATGACCACTGTGTTGTCCGTCATTATCAGGACGTTTTTCCCTTGTACAGCTGGCAGGAACGCCTTCAGCGCAAGTCTGATGGCTCTCAGCTCTAACAGGTTGATATGTAGTCTGGACTCCGATGGAGACCAACGACCGCTGATGGTCAAGTCGATGGCGTGGGCTCCCCACCCCGTGAGTGAGGCATCCGTGACTACTGTTATCTCCGGCCAGGGTTGCCAAAAATGTTCTTTCAGAATGTTCTCCTGACAGGCCCACCACTGAAGGTCTCGAGCTACTCTGTCAGGAACCTGAAGAAGATCTGTCATTCTCCCTGAGAATTGTGACCACTGAGTCCTCAGTGCCCACTGGAGGGATCTCATTCTCAGGCGAGCCTCTGGCACTAGGAAAATGCAGGATGCCATGAGGCCTAGCAACCTCAAAAAGTCGAAGGCTGGGAGACGTTGGGCATGTTGAAACTTGGTAACCATCTGTAGAATATCTTAAGCCCTTACCTCTGGTGGCGAGGCTTTTCCCAGGGAAGTGTCCAGGATCGCTCCTATGAACTGGAGTCTCTGCGATGGTATCATTTGTGACTTCTTTAAACTGAGGGAGAAGCCCAGTTTGTGAAGGGAGTGGCACCCGTGATTTAGTTGGATCTGAGCTTGTTCCGAAGAAACAGCCCTGATTAACCAATCGTCCAGGTAGGGGTAGATGTGAATCCCTTCCCTCCTTAGACTTGCTGCCACTACCGACATTAACTTGGTGAAGACCCTCGGGGCGGAGGTCAGCCCAAATGGCAGCACTCGAAATTGATAATGAGTTGCCAATTGCGAACCTCAGGTATTTCCTGTGTTTGAGATGGATAGGCACATGGAAATAAGCGTCCTGAAGGTCCAGGAGATACCAACCAGTCCTGGAACTGAAGGGCATGGAGGATCTGAGATAGAGTGACCATCTTGAATTTGTCTTTTCTGAGGAATTTGTTCAATTCTCGCAAGTCCAAGATGGGTCTCAGTCCTCCATATTTCTTTGGAATGAGAAAGTAAGGGGAGTACCAGCCCTTGTTCCTCTCCGCTCCAGGTACCGGTTCTATGGCACCTTTCTCTAGCAGGTCCAAAATTTCCTGCAAGAGGCGCGGATCTGGAGCTTTCTGAGAGCTGATCCCCGGTGGATGACAGGTATACGTAGGAAAGGCAGGCAGTAACCTTGGGCAACTGTTTCCAATGCCCAAGCATCTGACGTGATAGCCTGCCATACCGCCAGATGTTGAGTCAACCTGCCTCCTACAGGTGTCCTGTGAGGGAAGTCCTCAGTGATTTTGGGGCGGCTGATGCAGATGCCGATGGTAAAGAGGCACCTGCTGTTGCTGCGGCTTTTGAATATCTACCCCGTCCACCTCGGGTAGTTCTTCTTTGTCCCCTTTGAGCCGGTCGTCCTCTACCTCTTCCGAATGCGGAGTAGAAGCGAAAGGACTTGCCCCTCGCAGGGGTTCCTGTGGGACGAAAAGGAGTTTGACGGATTGCAGCTCCTAGGGATTTTGCTGCTGCTTTTGAAGTTTGCAGTTTTTCTAAACTGTCATCCGCCTTTTTCCCGAACAAAGAAGAGCCATCGAATGGCATGTTCAAGAGCCTGGCTTGCACATCTGGGGCAAAACCAGACTCTCAACCAAGCGA
Organism: Ambystoma mexicanum; assembly: GCF_040938575.1. NCBI lineage: Eukaryota > Metazoa > Chordata > Amphibia > Caudata > Ambystomatidae > Ambystoma > Ambystoma mexicanum. Next base: position 993,545,937 of record NC_090921.1, read on the forward strand.
ATCTCCTGGTTGATGTACTTGCGGCCATTGCTCTGCTGATACTGTCAGCAGAATCAATGCCCGTCTGGAGGGATTCGCACATAGCGTCTTTACCGTCCTGTATAATATTCAGGAACGCATCCCTCTCTTCTCCCTCCGGGATGAAGTCAGCTGCTGTAGAAGCACACTCCCAAAGTGTATGGCTGAACCTAGCAAGGGTGCAAGTAGCATTAACAGATTTTAACGCCATGCTACATGCTGAAAAGACTTTCTTTGCCATAGCATCATATTTTTTATCGTCCCTGTCCTGTGGGACGGTAGGATAAGCCGTCTTGACATCGGTAGAGGATGCTGCCTGTACCACCAGACTTTCTGGGGATGGGTGTTTAGAAAAAAACTCCGGGTCTGTAGAGGATACCCTGTACTTAGTAGACAGTTTTTTATTTACTGCTGGTACGACATCTGGGGTTTCCCAGTTTGTCATGATCTTCCTCACAAGAGCTTTATGAAAAGGCACCACAGGATCCTCCTGTGTACCTTTGTCAAGAATATCCGTGAGGTCATCTTGTTGGAAAGATTGTGAAGGTGCAGACCACCCCATGAACTCTGTGATCCTGGCCATTAAGGCTCTATAGGGGGTTTCAGCATGCTCCCCCGGGTCTGGCCTAGCAAACTCCACCTCAGGGGAAGTGTCTAACCCACTTGCCTCATGTAAGGAATCATGAAGATCCTTTAACCTGCGTTCTTCAGAGGAAAATTCCTCTCTAATTGGGGTTACAGTTCCCTGCAACTCAAATGTGTCTTCCTGTTCAGACAATTCACCCTCTTCCAAAATTGAGGACATTGTTCTCAATTGTTCTGAACTCATAAAGGGAGTAAATCCCATTTCCAGGGCAGAGGGTGCCGAGCTTGTCATTATCGGCCTCGAAAACGTCAATGTCGTCGATGGCTTCAAGCGTGGCGTCGAAAACAACGACGGAGGCTTCAATGACCTCGACAGAATTGGGATTCTACTCGACAATCTCAAAGCCATCGAGGACCTGGGGATAGTCACTGGGTGTGTCGTGACCGTGACTTTTCTTGGCGTCGATGCCGGTGTCAAAGCTGGCAAGGTTCCTTCAACAACGGCGTCGACAGACCTCGGCGGAACCTTCGAGGAAGGTTTGGAGGTCATAGTCCTACTCGAGGGTTCGAGACGCGCTCGAGAGGTTTCCTTCGCCGGGTACTGCGACTCTCGGCGTTTTTGACCGGCGCTTTCGACCAGAGCATCGCTCTCGGCAGTCTTCGAGGGGGTCGAGGCCGCTTTCTCGAAGACGCTCATCATATTTTTGCGGAATTCCTCCCATTCAGCCCGGGAACTATGTTTCGTGGGGCAAGGGAATCTTTTTGGCGAAACAGAGGAAGAGGAAGACGGAGAAGGGTATCTTCGACGTCTCCTCTTCGAGTGCTTCGATCTCGAGGAGTGATGGGACCCACTCCGAGACCTGGAGCGCGAATGGTGACGAGGAGATGAATGTCTCGACTTCGTCGACGAAGAAGCTTTAAAAGTCTTACCTTTCTCCAGCTTCCCCCTATGCTCTTTCAGGGCTTTAGCTGTCATGGACATACAGTCCTCGCACTCCGAACAATGCTGTTCAGCTCCCAAACACCACAGACAAACTGTGATGTGAGCGTCAGTCAGCGACATCTTTTTCCCCACAATCTCGGCATTTTTTGAAGCCGGATCGAGGAGTTGTCGGTTCCGACGAGGAAGCCATAGAGTACGGATCGAGTAACTCGAGGTAAATAGGATTAATCTGACAAGAACTGAGCAACGGTATTCCGAGGCACTGAGTAAGCGCGGAAAAACGGAACTGAGCAACGGACGCTGCGCGTGGCCTTTATAGGCAGGATGACGTTGACGTCGATACGGCGGCTGTCGAGGGACATCGACTCGGAGGACGTCGACGCGCAGCGCCCTCTGGAGAAAAAATGTTCCGAGGCCAGCAGAGCTGGAAGGAGATATCTAAGATGAGGAATACGTCGGAGGACACAATCCCTTCGAAATGCCCGAATCCCTCCCTCACATATCCTTGAAGACAGGGAGCAAGGCATTTAATCAGTACACGAATGCCAGCAAGTCTCCTGAAAGAATAGCAATGTACGAAACTAGCATTTAAAGAGTTGAATTCTGCTCTCCTTTACGGCCCCGGAGAGCGGGCTGACCTCGAGTGAGAATCGAAACTAAGATAGTGAGGTCTGGTATGTGCCAGTCCTACGCGCAGCTTGCCCATGAAAAACAAATGCTGTGTTCTCGCAAATAAAGAATGGTGTCTGTAAAATTGAAGATTGCAAACCGTTACTAAATATGGTGGTCTAAGGTGTCATATTTGTCACACTGGTCAATCATCGCCTCCAATTCAAAGGGAAATGAATTGGGGGCGGTATCAAATGTGTCATTGCCGATTGTAAGGTGCTCGGTTTGTATATATGTAACTGATGTACGTTTCATTCTCTTGCGTCCCCCGAGGTCTGTTCTACACACGTCGCAGGGTTTGGGACCGTTTGGCCAACTGGGACCTTTGTATTGCAATAAACCCTAGATTTTGGGAACGGAACCTCGTGTCTGGCTTATCTATTCGAGTGTGGCGACAACCTCGTTTCCACATCCGAGGGGCCCCCTTCAACCTCCGATATACAGAGGATCTGAGGGAGAAGGACAAAGTTTCTCTATTCTTGGGTTAACCCCTCGTGAGAGCAGGTGATAAGGAGGGAGCCAGATGTTTAATTGAATTGAGAAGAGGAATAGCCTGGCTTGCCAGCGGCTTCTCCTTGAAGATGTCCTCCACGAACTCAGCTTCAGGGACAGCTTCATCTGTTGCAATCTTGTTCAGCTGCTTTACGCAACATTACGTTGTACGTGAGTTGATCATCCACTGGCGATGGTTGTCTAGTGGGGGTGGACAGGGGAGAATCCAGAGACAGGGCATCAGGATCTTGTGGATCTGGGGACTGGCATGGTTGAGTGTCACCCACATCTGGGTTCTCCGCCCAGCCCTCTATGTGATCATGCATGTTCTCAGGGTTGATGAATTCCTCACCCCCGAGTGTCTGCAGGCACGTCCTCTTCGGGTAGGTCGTAGTTCTATATATCCTCTTCCTAAGAGGGGTCAAAAAGTCTTGGGAATTTTGCTTTGGGGTCCACAGGGCTCTCATCCCGTGGCCTCCTTTGTGAGGGTTGTTCTGAACGGGAAACAAACCTGTCAAGCCTTTCCATGCAGTTTACAAATTTTTCTCTAGTGCAAACCTAAGACCTAGAACGGTCTAGGAGGTGGAACAGGGTCCTTAACCCACATCCGTCGAAAAACGAGTTTTGTCTCAACGCCGAAGATAGTCATTCGCCCTCAGACAACTCCTTAGGACCCGACAGGTGCGACGTCCCTGTGCCTCTCTTTCAGTTTATGGGTGGGTTCCCGTACTCCCATTAGGCCATCCTTGGACCTCTGCGGATCCTTGGCCTTCTCTGTAGCCCTCAGAACATCCCTGGACGGCTGTCTGAGAATCGGTGGAAACAATCCTTGCTAAGCTTTCGGCAACGTCCTCCGCAGACGGGAGTCGTGTAGCTTCAGCTTGCGATGGAGTCTTCGGCAGCAGCCTTTTCCGGTGCCGCCGTCTTTGGCGGAACCGGAACCCTATCGTCACCGGACACCTTCTTGTGATGCATCTCTACAGAACCTGGCATATTAGGGGTAGCGCCCTTTGCCTTTGATGGCCTGGTCGCTAGGCGCATATGCGGCAGCGGGGAGGGCTGCCAACCCGGACGGTCGGTGCCTGCCACTAGAGCTTCTGGTGTACCCGTTGCTGCTGAAGTCTTCGACTTGGCCGAAGATTGACTCGGGGTTGTGTGTTTAGGGCCGTGCACATGTTAGTCTGGTGCCGGGGTGCGACTTCCCCATAGCAGTGCCTAAACAGTGCTTAGTGGGGCCAGGGACAGACTATGCCGAATGCGAGCGTTCCATCGTAAGGTCAACAACCTCCATATCAGAGGTCTGATCGTCACTCTCGCCCTCTTCGGTAGTACGAAAAAAACTCTGCCTTCGACATACCGTAGGCCGCCCACCGTTACACTTTACACTCCTTTAATGTCTTCGGGTGGCAGCGCTTATAAGCCGTGCATCCTTCCTCCTTGTGATCATGGGTCAAGCACTGGTTGCACAGTTTGTGCTCATCTTTCCAAGGAAATGTGCTCTTACAAATAGGGCAAAACCTAAATGGAGTTTGTCACTCTACCTATCAAGGACCAAAAGGCAAAGAGGAAGGAAAGGGAAAGGCATTCTCAGATAATACAGAAATATCCACCCAGACCCCACTCTCCCTACTGTGTAGGCCGTGGAAGGCCCGGCCACATGGTCGGCAGCGCCAACTGGATCACCGTCTGAAGTTCTGGAGGTCTTTGGCAGAGATCTGGAACAGCCATCGAAATAAGGGACGGCTAGGGTGATCCAATTTTAATTAACTATTCGACCAAAGATCAAGGGGACAATAAGCAATGTCTGACGAGCTCTGCATAAGGCGACCAGTATGCTGGGTGTAAAAAAAAAAAACAATCGGAGGGACCTTGGCGCGTGAGCGATCTGGGTAAACTACAAGCCACATGGGGATAGTGTTACAGGCACGCCCATGTCGACGTCCCCTTTTGATTCTCGAAAGTCAAGATGCAATACTCTGCGGTTACCACTGGATGTCGGCCCATACGCACAGCATGCAATTCTAAGCTGATTAACATCAGAAAGTAAGGCACCCACATGGAGAAATGTATTATGCCCTTCATGAGACAGACCTCATAATTGTAATTAGAGAATACAGCAAGATGGATTTCACAACTTTGTCAGTAGTTCCATGTGTCCATATGCATTAAAAACAAATGACAAATTTTGGCAGCACAGGTACCCAGAAAGTGGCCACATTTATCGGACACATAGCCGGTCCAATAGCACAGCGAGTAAAGCGCTCGCTTTGACATCTGTGCACAGCCTGCTGAAGCAGGTTTGAATCCCGGCAGGGCCAAACTCAGCCTTTCATCCTTCGAGGTCGATAAATGAGCACCACACACCGTGGGTAATAAGCAGCGCTCAGATACCCGAGGGTTTGTAGCGCTATATAAATGCTAAATCATCATCATCATCATCATCAGCAATGGCAATTCTAAATGTGTAATATACTGCATCATAAGCATCTGGGGCTCACTATATAGTCAGTACAATTTGTGCTCTCCAAGTCAGGATTCTAGAACATGTTAATACTATATCCAATCAAGACGCCAAATCTCCACTTGCCATGCACTGGCATGGTGATCAAATGGATAACAGACAGATTTGTCGTAATAATGCAATTGGACCTTCAGACCGAGAGGTGGCAATCGCCAACTCAAGTTCGGGCAATTGGAAGCACGTCTCATTTGCAAATACAGGACTGTGCATCACTGTCTTAACACAGACCCTGAATGTGTCTTGTAAACACGCAAAGCAATCGTGACTAATCCAATTTGCGATTGAGATATGTATAACGCGCTCAATACCCAGGTTTCCAAGCGCAGACCCGGGGATTGAACCTGTGATGCTTCGTGTAGTCTTGCTTCCAAAGCAGGCATGTTGCCCCCGAGCTATCTTCCCGAGACACAGATGTTGTCTTAATCTGATGCCAGGTATACAAATTGTGTGGTATTTCGTAAGCATTGATTAAGCGGTTAGAAACTGTACCAAGTAATGGCAGCGATTGAAATCCAAACTGAAGTCATATATAGGGTTGCTGCACTATCACTGTATAATTGCAATATAGGTTTGATGCATCTGCATAATGAAGGTATATATTGGGTCTTTGCGATGTTGGGCGCCGTTTGAGCAACATCAGAACAAGGTAGGGTGAATATGCCTTAGTGTTGGAAACAGGTCACAGTTTCCCCGAGAATGTAGATTTAGTGGTAAGAAAAGCATTTTTTCTTTGAGGGCACTGGCCCCATATAGTTTACAATATGTGTTGAAGAATGGGAGTCTGTTTGGTTGCAATTGCAATCAGCATTCTGCAGCCTTGTATATTAAGCTAGAGGTTTTACCTGTTGCTCGTTAAGAATACTATTGTTACGCACCAGCAAAATTATCCATCTCGATCGCGCTGGTCCAATAGCACACCGAGTAGAGCGCTCGCTTTGACTTCAGTGCAGAGCCTGCTGACGCAGGTTCCGAATACCGGCAGAGGGAATACAAATGGGATACATTACTCACGGCAAGTATTGCTGATGCTTACATCTGCTTAGATTCACATACTATTCATAGGCCGCCATCTAGTGGAATCAACCCAGTATTACAGTTTTCGAAAAGGGGTGCCGTTAGGGAGAATTCTCTGTAAGGCTAATTTCCCAAACCTAGTGAGTCCCCCCAGTAGCTTTGCTGGATTTTTTGGGGTTTATTTTTTTCTCTCCTGCCAAGAGTGGATTCTTTTTGCTCCCACTCTTAGACATGATTTGAGGTGTTCCTTTAACTTTCCATGTGTTTTATGGGGTCTTTTACTCCATAGGGTCTTGTGTTTTTTTGATGTGGGTTACACAGCACCCTCTGAGCCGTAACCCAGGGGTGTCGTAGCGACCCCCCCAACATAGAATCCATACCCTGGGACTGACTACTGTCTCCCAGGGCATGTAAAGTCACCATTGGCTTTACTAGTCCCAAATTATAAACAGAAACTAGTACAAACCATCATATTGTGGACGTACTTGTCGGGGCAATTCGTCTCCGTCCCCCTGATCGAGTTTTGGCTGGTGGCAGTGGATACTACTTTATATCCGACCGCGAATATATATCTCTATGGGATTTTCCCATTGTTCGAGGCTACCAACTTTAATTTAATTCTTATAGCCTCGAACACACCGCCGGTTTATTTAATATTACTTCACCGGTTGGTATTTTTTGCCAGAACTCTATTCTAAAATGGCGTTTGTGTTCTCTTCTGTGACTCCAACCCAAGTCGAGCCCTTTGTTCCACTTTTTGGCGGGCTTCTCCACAGAAGCCTCCAAAAGTGGTGGCACTCTGTCTGGGTACCACAGGGGGTGTGGGAGGGAGTTTAGGCACCCTGGACTGAGTTACCTTGTTAACTCAAGTCGCACTCTTGTGCGATTGGCCCAAGTGGTGAGCGAGCCGGCTCACCACTTAGCATGTTTGATTGACAGCTAGGCTGAGTGAATGGGGGTGTGCTGCATAAAAGCAGGGCTTTGGGGACTGGAACTTCAGAAGTCGCCACAGGACCTAAGAATTTGAGGAGGGAGAAGCTGAGCCAGCCTGCAACGACACCACCGGTGGAGCCCTGCTGAACCGTCTCACCACTTTTCCCAACGACAGAGGAGATCTCCAGCCCGGAGAGTCTTCTTCCTTCGACTGGTGGGGATAACCAGTCTGCCTTCTTTTCGCCTCCCTGGAGCATCTTGTGGCCGCCTTGCCTGTGCCAAGCACCCCGGCAACCAGGAGACCACGTTTTCACCACTACCGCGAACCAAAAGGGTAGTACCTTTGTACCAGAGAACTATGCGGCTGGTTTCTTCCCTGGCAGTGCAATGAACTTCATCTTTTCTCCACGACGAGATCTCTTCCTCTGGACAACGTTGCGACTTGCACCCGTTGCCAGGAACAACTGCCCCCGCTGGAGGATCCTCTCCATTTTAAAGGTACAGTGTTCCGCCTTGCTTCCCTTGCAACCGTTTCAACAGGGTGTATTAAATCCTCGTCTCTCTAACCTGGGTTAGCCTGGGACACCTTAGCTAACTTTTCTGCACTGAACTAAACCTTTTTCTAACTACCTCCACAAACTTTGAAGACTCTATAACTGTCTGATCTTGGGCACCTTCCGCCTGGCTCCCTTGAAAATGGGCCTGGCGCCTAAACTTCCTTGCTCACCAGTAGACTGCCTTCCTAAACTTGCTGTGGTTCTTTAAAACGTGTATAGTGTGTATACTTCCATAATTCTGCTTTTCCCTCCATTTTTATTTAACTTGTTGGAGTGCCATCGAACGTTAAGCGCTCACCTCTGTCTGGAAATAAGTGGTGTTAACCAAGACTTGTCCAACAAGTAATCAGGGATGTACATATGATAATAGTGATTGTGTTTTGAACTTATCTTACCAATTTAGTGCCAGTGTGTTTTATAAGTGTGTTAAATAATTATATACTTTTACACCCAAGCTCTGGTCAGTGTTTGCGTGTGCTACTGTATTTCTGTACCTATTTTGTATGCTCTGTATACTGCCGAACTCTTGAGGGAAGTCTGACTGCTCAGCCACAGCTACCAAGTGAATCTGTGTGGTGCGGACTGCTACCAAGTGGGTTTACTGCCAAACACCTGTAGTCTTAAATCTTTTGCAGTGGTCCCTAAGGGAACTGCACAGGTTTCTGCCTAACAGGTGCTGACAGGCCGTGCCAGCAATACTATCCCTAGTGTGACGTTCACTGTACCCATGGTCCTTCATGCGTCGAAGTCACTCAGATTGTTTTGTTCTAACATTAGGTTGCATGAAGTGTAACGCGAGTACAGTTGTATCCAAGCAGATCTAGATAGAAAGCTCATAACATCTATGCACCTTCTCCCAGAGGAAGAAGGGTGGGCGCATGTGAATCTAAGCAGATAAAAGGATCAGAAATACGATTACGGTGAGTAATGTATCCCTTCTCAGGCTTGTGGAATCTGCTTTGATCACATACTGGGAGAAGGTGCATAGATGTTCTGAGCTTTCTATCTATATCTGCTTGGATACAACTGTACTTGCATTACACTTCATGCATAGATTAGCGAGCAGTGTTATGAGAAGGTGGTGGGTAGTGAGAAGAAGCAGCAGCAAATACATTTTTTCAAAGTGCTTGTCCCACCTGTATATCTGCTTTGGAATGTGTTTCAATGCACACATGCTGAGTGAAAGTATGTACTGAGCTACATGTAGATGCTTTTCAAATGCCGTCTAGGGGGACATTTGTGATTAAGGCCAGAGTAGCTTCAGTAGTCCGTGGAGTGAGCTCTTGGTGTAAAAACCAGTGTCTTGTAAGATAATGAATAGCATAATAGGATACATCTTACTATCCATCTGGAGATGGCATTTTTCAAAACGCGGTCTCCTTCTCTGCCTGTTGCTATGAAGAAAGATCTGTTTTCCTATGCGATCTGGTCTTGTTTACGTACTAAAGGAAAGCCCTCCTCACAACTAGAGTGTGGGGTTTTACCTCAGCTGCGCTAGTTGGTTTCTGAAAGAAAACTGGAAGCTCACTGGATTGGTTCACGTGGAATTTAGAAATGAATTTAGGGGAGAGCCTAGGAGGAGTACGTAAAACCAATTCATAGTTATGTATGATGAAGAAAGGGTCCTGCACCGATATGCCTGCAATTCATCAACTCTTATGTAAGTAATAGCCACTAAGAAGGCAGTCTTGTATGTCAAGTGTTTAAAGCTTGACGTATGCGTAGGCTCGAATGGGCCCCCCCATGAGCTTTGCGGACACTACATTGAGATCCCATCCTGGTTGCGGGGGGTTTGCAATAGAAGGGTGGAGTCTTGTATGCCGCCGTTGCGAAGAGTTCCAACTCCGGTGTGCCCCAGCGCGAGAAAATCCATGAGGACCTCCGCCTTCAATTCCCACTCGTAGCTGACCATTGTCCGCCGGCTGAGGGCATCCGCTGTGACATTCAGCTGGACCGGGATGTGCACTGCAAGCAGCCAGACACCATGAAGCACGGCCGACTCCCAAATCTGGATGGACAGGTCCACGGGGGGGGGGGTGGTGAAGGGAGGTTTGGACTTCGTTCCCCCTTGTTTGATGTAATTGACACCACATTGTCCCCGTTCTTATGCGGACCACCTTGTTGACGATGAGCTGTCTGAACGCCCTGAGCGCTAGGAAGAGCGCCAGAAGCTCCAAATGATTTATGTGCAGGAGTTTGTCCTGAGGCGACCAGAGGTCCGAAACCTGAAGATCTAACGTCGCACCCCATCCTAGAAGGGAGGAGTCCGTCGTGATCGTCACCATGGGGACCCGCGCCCCCAGACAGATTGCTGATAGAGGACCACCAATCCAGGATCACTCATGGAATCCGGAATTATTATCTGCATGGAATCCGGATCCACTGCCTGAAGCCATGAACTCCGAAGAGCCATCTGGGTCCGTCTCATCTTGAGACGAGCAAGAGGGAGAACCAGCACGCACGAGGCCATGAGGCCCAGAAGCCTCTGGAACCACCAGGCTAACATGCTCTCCGACTGCACAAACATCTGACACGTGGCTAACCGATCCGCTATTCTGTCCCCGGTCAGGTACACTCTGCAGTCGATCGTGTTCCAGCGAAAACCCAGGAAAATCAGGTCCTGCAAGACAGTCATGGAAGATTTCCGCCAGTTCACCGACAGCCCAAGATGGAACAGGAGCTCAAGGAGAGACTGGAGATTGCCCGCTGCTGCTAGCGGACAAGGGCTGCGTAAGAGCCAGTCGTCCAAATACTGATACACATGGATACCCTGGAGACGAAGCTAGGGGGAGATTGGGTGCTCTTGCCACCAGGTGTAGTCCCCACAACCAAGCCGCCGGCCTTTCTTCCAGGGTCGGGGCTAGCACTGGGGAACGTTGAAGTTCCCCGTTACCCTTGCTGTCTGAAAGGACGTCGCTGGAGGCTACCTCAACGTCCATGGCCACCTCGGCCTTCATGGCGTGAGGCTAGCGTTTTGGCCTACGATCTTTAAGGGTCTTGGGTCGAAAGAGCTTGCAAGCCCGACAGTGCCCTTCGTCGTGGTCCTGATTAAGACACCGGTTACACACCTTGTGCTCATCGGTCCATGGAAATATTTTGTTACAGAATGGGCAAAATATGAAAGGTGTCCCATCCATGGTTGGTGCAGGCAGCAGAGCAACAAAGGGAAGGATAGGACATGTGATATGATTGCCCCCGCCCCCCACTCTCCCTACTGTAGGGGCCTGGGCACGTTGGGCCTTCCAAGGAATCCGAAGTTTATTCGTCCGACGGTTTTTGTCCTTCGGTTGTTGATTTTTCACTGCATCGAGACAAGATGGTCGAAAAAGGACAGTAAGAATAACTATTTTGAAACTATGATAAAGTCAATGGCTTTAGCCAAAACTGCACTATGCGATAAGCGACCACGCGTCTAGGTCCCTCAGAATGTTTTTTCCGCCCTCGTGAGCGAAGGACCATGGGTACAGTGGACGTCACACTACGGATAGTATTACTTGCATGTCCCGTCGACGTCCCTTTTTGAAAACTAATACTCTGCAGTTTCCACTAGATATCAGCCTATGCATAGCATGTGATCTAAGCAGATTCCACACGCCTCAGTAGGGATACTGTGCATAGTCTGACATCTAGTGGAAGCTGCAGACTATTGCAGTTTTTGAAACTCAAAAAGGGACGTTGACAGTGCATGCCAGTAATACTATCCCTAGTGTGACGTCCACTGTACCAATGATCCCTCTTGCTTCTAGGTCACTCGGATTGTATTTTTCTGACATGAGGTGTAGTGCGAGTACAGTTGTATCCAAGCAGATACGTATTAGACAAGCTCATAAAGCATCCATGCGCCTTCTCTCCAAGGGGAGGAAGGGTGGGTCCCATGTGAATCTAAGCAGATACAAGCATCAGGATTACGTTGAGTAATGTATCCCTTCTGAGGCTTGTGGAATCTGCTTAGATCACATGCTGTGCATAGCTTTGCGAGTAGAAGGTGGGATGTGAGATGGTCCATGAGCGAATAAATGTCTTAGAACTGCTTGTCCCACTTGTGCATCTGTCGTGGAATGGGCGTCAATGCAGTAGTGCCGAGTGAAAGTATGTACAGAGCTCCATGTAGCTGCCTTGCAAATACTATGTAAGGGGACATTTGCAATGAAAGCCAGAGTTGGTCCAATACCTCTTGTGGAGTGAGCCCTTGGCATAAAAGGCAGTGTTCTATCTGATACGGAATAGCACAGTTGGATACATCAGACTATCCACCTAGAGCTGGCATTCTTAGAAATGCGGTCACCTTCTCTGCCTGGCGCTATGGAGACAAACAATAGATCAATTTTTTCTTAGCTGTCTGGTCTACATAGTAGAGGACCGTTCTCATCACATCTATTGTGTGGAGTTTTACCTCAGCTGAGCTGTTGGGTTCCTGGAAGAAAGCAGCTCAATTAACTGGTTTACATGAAATTTGGAGATGAATTGCAGTGCGAACCTAGGGCAGTATAAAACCAGCTCGTCTTTGTGTAAAACCAAGAGGATCCTGCACTGACAAAGCTTGGATTTCACGGACCCTTCTTAAGGCAGTGATAGCCACTAAGAAGGAGGTTTAATAAGTCAGGTGTTTGAGACTAGATTTGTGCATAGGCTCGAAAGGGAGTCCCATGAGCATAGCGAGTACCACATTGAGGTTCCACCCTGGTGGCGTGTTAGAAATTGGTGGGGTGGAGTCTCTTTACTTGTTCCATAAATGCTTTGATGACTGGTACTTTCCACCATGAGACCTTATGAGAGGTCGTGTAGGCAGACAAAGCTGCCAGGTGGACCTTTAGGGAGTTGAAAACTATCCCTGCATCTAGCAAATGGAGCATTTAAGTTAGAATGTGGGATGGAGTACATTCTATAGGGTTGATTTGTTTAGTCTGGCACCAAATTACGAATCTAGGGTAGACTGGGACTGCCACCCTGCGCAGGTGCGCTACCACCACCACTAGTAGCTTGGTGAATACCCTTGGAGCCGAGGCTATTCCGAAGGGCAGCACCATGAATTGGTAGTGCTGGATCGCCATCTTGAAACGCAAGAATCTTCTGCGCGCTGGGAACATTGACATATGAAAATAGGCATCTTTCATATCCAGTGCTGCCATGTAATCCTTTTTAGTAGGGGGATTACCTCTTGTAGCATAGCCATGAAGAACTTTTTTAGTTCGACATACTTGTTTACAGGGCGCATTGTGAGATTTTTCTTTGGGACAAGGAGGTAGGTTTACCTGATTTGCCGGGACGACCTATATGGGGTCCTTCGATAGAGTTGTGATCTCCTCGAGGAGATTCTGATGTTCCTGCGGGTGTGTACTTTCTGTCCTGGAGGATAGTCATGGGGGAGCTCTAGTAACTCGCTGGAGTAGACTCAGGACACTGGACAGCACCCATCTGTCCGAGGTGATCCCCCTCCCATGCGTAGCTGAAGTTGGTAATGCACCACTCTAATGGGGATGCATGGGAGGGGACCTAAAGCGGAACATCACTGTTTAGCAGGTGGCGTACCACCTCTAGCGGGGCTGCCTCTCCCACAACCTCTGCGCTGCCCTCTTGGGTAGCCCTGGGAAGATTGTGACTTACTTCCCCCACGATAAGCCCTGGTTGTGGCTATAGTTTGACCCTCTGTGAATTTTAGCCTCAAAAGCGGCGAAAATTACTGTTTCCCTCTGTCCAGAGGGTTTGCTGGTGAGTTGACCAAGGGATTTTTAGGTGTCTTACTCCTCTTTTTCCGTTTTGAGCGCATCTTTGACAGTTTTGCCAAATAATATGTTAGGCTCGACCGGCATGTATCAGTGTCGCCCGAGTTTCCGGCTTGAATCCTGATCGTCTTAACCATGCATGCCTCTTAATGATTGTACCTTCAGCGATTATTCTACCGCATTATCAGCCACATCGAAGTTAGTTTTCAGGAGGCTGCCCGACACTGCCCTCCCCTCAGCTGCCACTTGCACTAACTGGGTTTTTAGAAGTTCAGGTGCGGAGGAAAGCAAAGCAGATACTTCCTACCACTTATGGCAATTATAACTTGCTAAGAGGGTGGCACTGTTGGCTAGCCTGATAAGGCGCAGATGAGGCGACTTCTCCCTAGACCATAGATTCTTTTGCTTTCCTTATCAAAGGAGCCTCTGAGGAAGCAATTGGGGTTCCCGCTCCCTTTCTAGTGGTAATGACCAGGGAATATGGTTTTAGTTGTCCCCGGATACATAAAGTGTCAGAGGGGAGAAATAACTTCTCAAGATGTGGATTTACTGCACGCGTGAGGTTAGGAGTCTGCAAAGAAGGCAAAATTCTGCACTGAACTGATTTTAGTCACAGGATGGACCGAGTTACTGGCCTTTTGTCTCCCAGGATTTGCTCTGCAAAATCCCTGTCCTCTTGTGTATCTATCTTTAAGTGTTCAGCAGTCTTAGCTAACACCACATTAAGGAGAGGCTGGTTATCGACTGGAGAATCATTAACAGGAGAGTCCTTAGGAATTCTAAGGTGTAAGCTTCAGCCTCATGGTCCTCATCCCCGTCATAAGGGTCTGCAGCCTATTCCTCGAATTGAGGGTCAGGTTCTTCATGGTAAGAATTAGGTTCATAAGGCTCCACTACAAAGGGGTCTATGACTAAGTCCTGAAAGGGAGTATCAGAGCAAGCCCTCTTAGGAGGGGGGGACAGGAGTGGCCCTGGAACCAAAAGGAGCTGAGGTGGGAGGGGTGTTCCTATAACTCTGAAACTAGTTTGTATCTTTTTCATAAAGATCTGCCATAAAGGTCATACTGTTAATTACTCCGTCTATATCCTGAGAGCTCCATTCTTTGGAGCTTGGTATAATAACAGAATGAGGGGTAATGCCCATGTCCTCTTCTGTGGGAGGTGTAACCTTGGTCTTGGGAGCTGACCAAGGTTCTTCCGATTTCTTTAGCAGCCTTGTCCTCCTTATGCTTCTCTTTAGGAGTGTGGGTATCTTTAGATGACTGAGGTGTTTACCCCTCCTCCCCCATGGCCAAAAGTGGTCTTACTAGATCTGTTGGGGCCTTCCGCTTGGTCCAACGCCTCGACTCGGGAGGCATAATCCGACGCAGAGTGTCCAGTTCCGGTAGGGGGTCGAGACACAGTGTCGGACGACCTGTCTCAGTGGCGGTTTGATGACTCCTTTTCTGTTCAAGGCCAGGTGGGCCTTGTGACGCGATCGGGAACGGCCAGAGGACAAGGATTTGGTGGTCCGCTCTCTAGGTGTCGACCGTTGCCGATCTCGCGACACGTGTCGTCTCTCGGTTGGGGCTAATGTGCTTGGTGGTGGATGCGTTGCGCTTTTGCCGCCTGGTGTGGTCCCCACAACATGGCCGCCGGCCAGTCGTCGGGGGGTCTGTGCCTGGGTAGCTGAAGCCGCACTGTCGCTGGCGGATTCAGCAGCGTTGCTGCCATCGCTGAATGCCCCTCTATGTCCATGGCTTAGAGGTGTCTGGCGTAGTGGGCCCAGCGCTTAGTGAAGCGGTCCTTTAGGGTTTTATGCTTAAATAGTCGGCAGTCCCGACAAGATGCCTCAAAGTGATCCAGAGGGAGACACAAATTGCAAACAGTATGTTTATCTACCCAGGAGAACGTTGTTACATTTGGGGCAGAATTTAAACGAAGTACTCTCCATAAGGTCGTTCAGTGAATGAAGATCTAACAGTAATTGAAATATAGATAAGGCTGTACACTGAAAGGAACTCTGCACACATGCATCCGACTAGTATGGTGGAAAAAACAATCTGAGGGACATACAAGCGTGAGGGGGATCATGGGTACAGGGGGCGTCACACTAGGGATAGTATTACTGACACGCCTTATTCGACATCCCTTTCCAAGTTCGAAAACAACTTATACTACGCAGCTTCCACTAGGTGTCACCTATGCACAGCATGTCATCTAAGTAGATTCCACAAGCCTCAGAAATTATATATATCAGGAAGGCTTTGTTCCAAAGAGGAATGCTTCGAACTAGTCAAGCAATATGCCATGTTATTTGAGGTGCAGAGGTTAAAATGCAAGCAGTCCAATAAGCATTTCCAAAAGAAATGAATGCAGAGCGCCTCCACACAGTTCCATTACTCCGCCTGCCACCACACTCCCATTCATCTCGCTTAATTTAGCTTTGAAGCCACTTGCCAAAAACAAAAATAAGGCAAATATTAAAACGGTTTGGAATAGTAATTCTCTTCATTAGGTATTTGGTTTATAAAAAAATCATTCACCATTTTAAAATTAAATCAAAATCTCTACAATTAGATATTTTTAAAACCATTATACTTCAGAAATTCACAAGTAGAAATTGCGGGCGCACAAAATAACATACAATGGCATTTCCTGCAGAAACGTATACTCTGTACTAAGTGCTGGCCAGATATCATTGCATAACTCAAAGAAATCACAGGAAGACTACTCGGGTAAGCATTTAATCAGCTTTCATGGAACTCATGATAACTAAGCTAGTTAATTACAAGGTTCCTGGCATTGAACGTGGGCAGTGTCCAAGTCTATTAGGAACCTCAGAATGCGGGCAATATCAAAGTAGTTGCCCCAAGGTTACTTTTGGCAGGTAGTCAACCTGCTACTTACTCCTAGCGTATTTGCAACTTCAGTACCCTGTGTTGTGGCACCCTACAGAGTTTAATTGCATGGATTACAGGCAATTAGCACTTGTAACTCAACCAGGGCCAAAGCGCAAAAACTCAGTACAGCTGAAGTACTTTAGTAGGTCATCTTCCTTAACGCAGCAGGGAGCATTTTAACTATTACTCTTCCCGCCACAAACAAAAACTCACCTGATGAAAATCTTTACCACTGCTTTTACCATCGCCACTGAAGTCCACATGTGAGAAAAGACAGCGTAGTAAATGCCTGTCTGCCTCAGGGCCGTGCTGCGTCACAATCTGGAAGGGGGGGTGGAATAAAACGTAAACAATCACTGACCAGTAAAAAACATTATGGGGGTTAGAAGGGAACAGCCAGCCATGGCCAATACATTTTTTTTCTGAAATCAAGTGCTCAATTCAATTCGGGGTGGAATGGGTGCCTTCCCACATTGCATGCAGAACATTAAGAGAACGGTTATTTACCTGTAGTAGCACGTTTGCAGCTTGGATAGTTTAAATTTGCATGTTATGAATATGCAACCAAGGAGCTTGGTGACGAAAATACATCATTTTGCAAAGCTGAGGTAATGTAAGCAGTCATGTGAGGTCGCATGATGCACCTTAAGACTTGGGTATTTATTTTCTAAATGATAAAAGCAAATGACCCGTGTATGTAATGCAGGAGAATTCTTACCTGTATATTTGTGAACGGAGAATAGCACATAGGCAACGGACTGGTCATGGAAGGAAGACCACGCAGAGCAAGAGAGTTTCAAATTCCGGACCAGCGCTTAGAAACAGAACTCGGCATTAGGCGAGTTATAAAAAAAACAAATTGTAGATTTAACTTAGTGACCTTTACTATATCAAAGCGACCAGATGTATACAGGATAACTATTGTAGAAAAGGGTTTGTTGTGAACTAATTAGGACACAGCAAGCCCACCATCATGTGAGGTAGTTTGGATCAGCTTTGTCTACGGAACTCTAATATGTATTACTACAAACCCCTTGGAGAAAGTCGTTTTGAATGATCAAGGACCCACATTTGATATGAGTAAAACAATTGCACACAAAAAAATGCATAAATTGTTCACTGAAGATGGACAAAGTGGGTGTGAATGGTTTGTGGACCCGACCCGCCCAGCACCGCTCTCATTGGTCCTTAGGACCTTGTGTTAACCTAGCGACACAGCCTCAACTTGCTGGCTCCATTGCCAGCCGAGCACGGTGAGTGTAAGCCCCAACCTTGTGAACTTTTTTTTTTCTTTCATTTTTTCTTTCATTTTTTTCTTTTAGATTTTACAGGCCCCGAGGCCCTTTGGTAGTCCCCAGCAGCCTGCACCCAACCCGTGCCCTCTTCCTGCTTTGCCTTCCCTTTTGCCTCGTCCAGCGCTGCTCTCATTGGTCCCCTCAGCCTTCATCACTGGTCTTCCCAGGGCAGCCCTCTGCCCATGCAGCCCTGCGGCTAAGGGCCAAAGGGCCATGGGCGGCTCCAACAGAGGTGGCTCCAGGAAGTGTCAGCAGGTGAAGCCAGTAGCCAGCCGTCAACCATCAACTACAAGGACCAGTAAGGTAGGAGTGGTCCTGGGCTAGGAGTAGAGCAACCACTCTACACTAGAATCCAAGCCACTTAAATCCACATTAAAGAAGGCGATTACTCCCCACTGCATCTCTCACCCTCAAATTAGACCAAATGTAATCATTGTTTGATATTGTACTAATCTGACCTGCTTGGCACAGACCTCCCCCATCTGTAGAGACCTATACAGGTCTCACAACTTAGCAGGTGTTCTGTCTCCAAATTGCATGGTATGATATTTAGACTGCATTGATGGGCCTCTCGCACTATACAGGTCTCAAATTCACTTACCAACTCACTCTAAAGTGAGACAGAACCCACTAGTGAATTACTGTGGAGGGACACTGTCACGCCGCATAAGGCTTAAGTCCTAGCTGCGCCCCTCAAAGCCACTCTTCAACTAGTACATATCTTCTTAAACCCACATAGCCAGCTCAGCGCAGTGAACTGCGTTCAAGGAGACGGACACTAAAGAGACCATTGATAACACCCAACTATATAACCCTTAACCACCTTCCATACCCCTACCAAGACAGTGACCAAGTAGGCAACATCAGCCTGAAATGCCACTTACAGACAGAGCCCCAAACGGGTAGCGAAACAGCCCTCCACATCCAGTACTACACCACAAGACAACCAGACCAAAAGCAGAACCAACTGGACATCAGCAAACAAACGCAGACTAAACAACTCTGAATATTATGCCACGCAAACAACCCATCCAAGGGAAAGAAAAAATGAAACTCTGGAACAGCAACAAAGAACTACAGAACACACCCCCACAGACGGGAACAAAGATCGAACCAACACAGAAAAGACAAATCCCTCTACTTAACTCCATACCTCGCTGACAACTGGTCACCAGAGCAAACCAACCCAACGCTAGAAGCAGCAACATCAAACAACCCAACAAAAGCACGCAGAAGGACGAACACCAACGGAAACAAACATGACAGATGCGATAACACCTTACATCACCAAAGCAAGAAGACCTTCCAATCGACAACCACAACTCCTGGAAGACGAACTCGAAAACAAAAACCCAAAACAAAACCTAGAACTATTCGAAGACGCTGACACCCCAAAACCTACACCAACAAGATCAGAAGACTACCCCAACTAGAAAAGCCAAACCAAACTACAGCTCCAAACTCCATTGCAATCTAATAGACACAAGATCCATGTCAAAACACTACAGAGATCTACGACATACTCAACAACACCGGCATGGACACAGAAAGATGGCTGGATGACAACTACCAAAAAAAAAAAAAACTCCAAAGCTGCCTTCCAACAAACTTCAAATGCCTTCAAATGAACAGGAAAAACAAAAAAGGAGGCGGCATCGCAATAGCATTCAAAGAACATCTGAAAATAAAAAAAACAGACTAACCACTCAACATCCTCAACTGCAAAACCATTGTTATACACTTAACGGTGAGCCCAAAAACCAACATCACATTCTCTTGGTATACAGACCACAGACATATGATGCAGCCTTCATCGAAGCTATCACCAACATAGCCATAAACCACAAACACCTAATCATCCTGGTGGGCTTCCAACATCTGGTTCGAAGAAAGTCACGACGACTCCCAAACCTCACTGATTGAACAACTCACTACAATGAAACTACAACTAGTAAAAGGGGCAACACACTCGGCAGGACACACCCTGAATGCAATTTTTGCCAAGGAAAAAATCACCATGGCACCACTGATACAAATACTGTGGAGCGACCATCTCATCCCATCCCATTCCTGATCACTCTGCCTACTTATGTCTGCATCCAACCTCCCAAACTCATCCACTGCAAAAAGAAACTGGAAAGACGTCAAAGAAAGCAACCTATTTGAACAACTGGAGTTAACCAAACCCTCAACTACAGAACTAGAGCTAGCTGACCTAGAAGGGAAAGCCGTGCCATTACACAAATGGATTGCAGATACAATTGACATTGCCCCAGAAAAACCATTCGCCCAATAAAATAATTTAAAAAATAAAACACGCAATGCCAAAATGGTTCACCCCACTATTAAGCACCATGAAAAAGGAAAACAAAAAAGATAGAACAGGAATGTAGGAAAGAATACAACCCAGACAAAAAAAACAAGGTTCCAGAAACAAATCTGCGCATACAAGATGGAAATTCAAAAGGCAAAGAGAAGGCATGATTACAGAATCACCAATGCCACAGACACACAAAGAAATGTTCATCATTAAAGCAGTGATAAACCCACCAGGCTGTGATAACATCCCAACCCCCTCAGAGAAACAACAACCTGGCATAACACTTCAAGAAAAAACGACATTCGACAAACCATTCAACAGAGACCAACCACAACATACAACAGAACCACAGCACAAACTCAAAAACTATCCTGAAATATCAGCAGAGGCATTCGCCATGCTTGTAAAAACACAGCAAGAAAGCCGCTTCACCCATGGATCCCTGTCCCCCGGACATCTACAAATCCATTCTTGCACAAGGAACGCCAGCAGAATATTACAGAAACCTAAATCACTAGCAACAGGAACTGTACAGAGGACCTTCAAATCAGCATATCTCAAACTACTTCTGAAAAACAAGTGGCGACGTAGAAGACCTCTCCAACTACAGGCCGATCACAAACATGCCCTACCAGGCAAAACTCCTGGAAACCTACGTATACAAGCTAACCCAAGAACACAGAAAAACACCACCTGCTAGACCAAGCTCAAGTCGGTTTCAGACCCGCAAGAGGAACGGAATCAGCACTTCTATCCATCTGGGACGACCTAAAAACTAACGCAGACTAAAACCACCTCAGCCCTTATTCTGTTCAACCTCTCTGCAGCCTTCAACAGTTAGCCATGACACCCTAACCAAAAGGCTAGAAGACATAGGCATAACAGACAGCACTATGCGGGACTAAAATATTTCCTAGGAGACAGAACAAAAACCGTATGGATTAAACCCTTCAAATCCACCCCACGAGTTAACGACTGGAGTGCCACAAGGATCCTCACTATCACCATTGTACTTCAACATCTACCAGACCCCAGTTATCAGAATCTTCAAAAAATACAACATTACATGCTGCAACTATGCAGATACTGAAATCTACAAAATCAAAGACACCCAAGCTGATCATTCAAACCTAATCAAAAGTCTTCAACTGGATGAATGCCAACCTGAAAATCCACCAAGGAAAAACAGAAATCATGATCATATACAAAGACCAAGATAACGAAATCGCCATCCCATGGCCAACGGAAATGGGAACCGCACCATCACCATCTAAGGTAGTAAAATATCTGGGAGTCCTGATGGACAACACCCTAACCTTAGAACCACAAATAAATGCAACAGTCAAGAAATGTTTATTCCTCCTCCACAGGGCAAGAAGAATCCTACCTTTCCTCTCCTTCACGCACAAAACACTCACTATCGTTGCCGTCATCATGTCAAGAATCGACTATGGAAACAGTCTCTACCTCGGAATACCAGAATACCTCCTGAAGAAACTACAACAGATACAAAATACAGGAGCCAGACTACTCCTCAAACTATCCAGAAGAGACCACATCAGTCCTGCCCTAAAAACACTACACTGGCTCCCAGTAAAACATTACATCACCTTCAAAACAATGAGCATAACGCACAGGGCAATCTGTAGACAAGGAGCAGAATTCCTACAAGAGAAAATAATCTACAAGCCAACGAGACTCCTCAGGTCAAGCAACGCAATCCGCCTGGAACTAAAAACATACCTTAAGAAAAAACTTGGAGGCACCACCTCCTACCACTTAGCCGCAAAAACCTGGAACATCCCAAAAGAAACACCACCAAAGATCACCTAAAATTCAGAAAATTACTAAAAACCTGGCTCTTCAACACCACAAACTGAAAACCAAAACAGAAAGGAGAAGAAATACTAAACTCAAAAGGACACCGACAAGCTCCCAGAACCGACTAAGCAGCACCCACGGCACCTGGACAGGTGACGCCGGGTAGAGTGGAACACAGGCGACACCCATGGAGACTGAGCCAACAACCCCATCCAACATCTTCACTCGCCCCTTAGTTGCTACCAGGTACCACAGTGTTGTGGAATTGTCGGGATATTGCCAATCGCCACAATGAGTTGTGGACACTGGCAGGTGCACCGGCCATGTAAGTGAGAAGGGAAGACAGGTGGGGTTGTGAGGGAGGCTGGTGGAGGTGGGAGCGAGCTGTGAAAGGGACCTTGAATGCCAGACAGGCCCAGATCAGGATAGAGGTGCAGGGTGCCCCCGCCCCCCCGTCTGGAGAGACTACGCATGACCAACACGTGAATTCAGGATAGAGATGCCAAATAACCAATTCCACTAACAATTTCCCCCTCTGCATACACTTCTCAAACTCCAAACCAAACAACCACATACCTACAGCACAACAAACCGCACAAACTTCACTACAAAAAAAAATAAACAGTACATGACAACCGGCCGCAAACACCCCAGGCCCAGCCAACAACCCACCTGACTGAGGCCGCCAACAGCAGATCACTTCTCTCTTGCACTTTTCCAGCTTCCTCCCACTAACTCACCCTCCCTTCCACTTTCAGAGCCGCCAGGTGACCACTCCGGTGGTGATAGTGCACGGTACAAACGTCCTTGAACATTAACATACAATAGGACCAGGTTCCAAGCAGGTCACTACAACAGATTCCAATCTCACATTATAAGCCAGTCGATCCTCACATGCAAGCTTGCACTAAGGTGTCATCTTCACCGGCCTTTCATCCAGGCTACATTCAAACTCCCATGTGTTAAAAGCAAGTTCATGCGTTATAACAATAAGGTACTCTACGATGGGAAGGGATTGATTTGCTGATGGATTCTGAAGGCTAGGTGGCCTGGCAGCGGGTCATTCTGTAGAGTTGGAAGACTGATGCGGAGCTAAGGCATTCACCACGATGCCAGGAGCACAGAAATACAGATCATTGGTCTTAAAAGTCCAATTTTGAAACAGCCTGAGACTTGACAAGCTGTGGAAGGAAGGGCAGTAGTCGCTACTGCAGACTGAGCAGGTGTTTATGTTGAAATGCAGTCTGGTCTGCTATTGAAGAGCTAATGGACTCAATCAGCTAATAAAATGAGTGGTGAATCCTAATTTTTGCCTACTGTCTGCTGTATTTTGTATGGGACCTTTTTTGAGAGCCTTCATCCCATCTGCAATGGGATGAAACACTTTAATATAAAGGCGATCATATAAAATGGATTGTGATAATTACCATGATAATTAGTGTAAGGGCACCTAGACCGCTCTTCTGTAATTTGCTCCACAGCTCACTTGAGTGGTTGATCCCAGAATGATTTTAACACTGCTCGATTTTATGGGGTTGGGGGCCCCGATGAGGGTAAAAACCAACACCTTTTGGCCATTGCCATTTTGTCCGTCAGGCAAGTCACCATACTACTTTGGGGGTGTTCTACGTTGAATAATTATCCCCCTAGAAAAAAAGGCTAATTTCAAACCACAATAAGGGCACAGGCTTTACACCCACTTTTGATCGGTCAAATGTATAAGGGAGGCAGGGGAAAGTGACTTTCCTTAAGTAACAACTTTGCCCCGCAAAGTGCCATCACTAATGTAGATCCATGTTAGATTGGGATGTGTAATCTGAAAGTAAGTAGAGTGAAGTTGGTTTCTTCTTAGCTGATATGGTGCCTAACTGGTCTTGCCACAATAAACCGCCCCAGTTGATTTGACAAAATGCTGCAAGAGATCGAGTGTTCGACCTTTTGATACTTACTGGTACGCTCAATGGCGTTTAGGATGGTTAAAGAGGTGGGGCAGTTTCTTGTAGGGGTGGGCCATTTCATTGCATTTCAAATAAATGCTGGAACAATCGAGGCCAGCCAGCATACCTAGAAACCGCAAAAATTGCAGTGAGGCTATAGTACAATTGACATAGTGTAGCATTACTTCACACGTGATCATGCGCCACAAAAAAATCTATTTGAAACAAGATTGTAGTACAATCCAACTGGAGTTTCATTGTTGAGCAGTATTCATAAGTAAAGTGGCCCTCTATGATAACATGCGTTTCGTCAGGAACAATGCCTTTCTCAAATCAGGGCAATTTGAAATGCACTCAAATTATATGGCTTGTATTCGCCCCAAAACAAAAATTTCACCCAATTGGTAAAACAACCCCGAAAGGGTTTTTATTAAAAATGGTTTAAGTCAAAAAACAGTGCATATTCCATATGAATAATATTGTAGCATGTTGTCACGGTGTGACCTGCCAAATGTGTCAATGTGACGTATTAATATTGGTTCATTACATTGATCATAGCATGTCATCGGTCATACCATATAATCAGTATTTAAAGGACAGTATTTTGTTCAGGCACACATTGGTGAATACACAATATGATGCAAAAAGGTGGTAATTTCTATAGATGGGAGATACCCCAACATGCAACTAGACAGGGAAGATTCAATAAAAGAATGATACATTAGAACACATCAAGTGTTAAATAATATATTCAGGAATAATGGGCATGTTTATCATCGCCGGGAGAGATTCAACAAGTGAGGCAGGCATCCCAATTTCGAGATTTTGTGGAAAGTAACGCTACCCAATTGGGGTAAGAGATGGAACTTACTTAAAGGGGTTGATACCTTACCAATATCAGTTTGCTTTTTTGTGCTCCTGGATATCCACTCATGTTCTTTTACTTTTTCCATCATTGGCAATGTCTTACTTATTCCTAACCATCCTACCCCTTTCCCCCTCCCAATTTCTCTGTGGACTACTGAACAACAAAATACTGTATCCTTTAAATACCGATTATATGGTATGACCAATGACATGCTATGATAAAAGTAATGAACCAACATTAATACAATGTCACATTCGGCGGTTCACACCGTGACAACATGCTGCAATGATATTCATATGGAAAATCTACTGTGCTTGTTGTGTTTGACTTTTTTGATCTCTTTTATAAAAATTTTGGGTTGTGATTTTTTGCCAATTAGGTGAAATTTTTGTCTTGGGCGAATACAAGTCATAATGTGTGTGTGCGCGCATTTCAAATTGCCCCGATTTGAGAAAGGCAGTGTTCCTGCCAAAACATGCGTTATCATAGAGGGCCACTTTACTTATGAATGAATACTGCTCAACAATAAAACTGGAGTTGGATTGTATTACAATCTTGTTTCAAATAGCTTTTTGTGGCGCCTGATCACATGTGTCATGTGAAAAGGAGTAGAGGCACTTGTGTCTCCGTTTGTGTCTTCACATGCATGCAACACTAAGAAACCACAAGGAAATAAAGGGTGCTGAGGTTTCAAAGAGTTGATATCTCCCAAGAAGTTCCTCACAGTTTTAGTACAATTGAAGCTGGTCTATTCTTGGAACTCCGTCATGGTGATGCATGAAAAGCAATTGCGTATAGGGGCCTTGTACATGTGCAATAAATAAATGCCTGCATTTATTTTTACTAATCAAGTGTTCATGATTTACAGGTGATAGATAACATTTTTGCTGACCCCAAAGGGGGCAAGGACTCCACCAATGAGAACTTCCCTAGGGACCAAATGCATCCTTGTTGAGTTATGGACACTGCAGGCAAGACAGATGTTAATTTAAATAAGGTACTTCTCCTACAAGATCAGGTACAGTCCGCTAAACTGACGAAATGGTAGGCCTGCAAAGAAGTCACTAGAGGAAACTCATCTCAACAATGGGGGTAAGATGTGCATTACAGGTCTAAAACCGAAAACTACTCAAGCTGTGCTGTAGTCAAAGTATTACCCCATCTTCCTTACAATTTCTTGGTGTTGCAGGGAGGAAGTATGGCAAGGCGCTAAAGTACAGTTCATGACACGCCAGAAATGAATTGCGACTTGCATGGCTAATTAGACCACAATGCCAGCCATTGGCTCACTGATTTAGGATGCCAGTGGGACACTAGTGCAGACAAAGGAGGGCATAATTAGGCTGTTAGTAGATGGTCACTATATGCACAACCATCCACAGTAAACTGAGCAAATGGGCACTTGAAATTAAAGCAAATGGTTTAGGCAGGCATGGGATAGACATTTGCAAAGCACAATGATACGACCCGGCCATAAGATTCCAACAGCTGGAAAAGGGAGCAATTAAGCGGTCCATGAGGTCAGTATCTGACAAACTTATCCAATACCTAAAGTCAGCCTTAGAGATGAGGAGTGCTCGGCCACTTTTACTACCTAAACATTGACAAATACTCCCAAAAAATAAAAGTAGGGAGTAAAAATACCACCAACCAAAAAAAACGACATGTAGAATTCTGCATCCCTACCTTGACCCTCAGCTCCATGGTATTTTCCCAGCCCGATTAGAGGAAGTAAACCTGTAACTTTTAATGTGCATGAAAAACAAGGTGCAACAAAAATATTTACAAACACATTAGTTTGTTAAAACATTTTTACTCTTATAAAATACTCATTGGGAATTGGACTTTAATTTTACTCTGAAAAATGTATTTCACTCCAACTTTAAAAAAAAAAAAATAGGGCGTAAAATAATCCCACTTCCAAATATTATCTGGAGCACTGCCTGAAGCCAAATCTGTTGGCTTTGTCATTATTTGTTTTTCTGTTTAAATTTTTTTATTAGAGTAGAGGCAAATACTACAAAAACAGTAAACTATTTTTAAGCAATTACATAACTTCCAATGTCAAATCTTAATTGATGTAAAACATTTTGAAAACGTTCATTGAAACTAATCTATTAGGATTGGATAATTAAGACAAAACAAAGGGGGGAATCATACACAGTTACAGGACGCAAGACATTGGGAAAGAATAGGGTAGGGATACTTAAGTTAAAAAACATTTAACTCAGTTAATCATGAGCATATTCAATTTTGTTAAATGTAAATAAGCAAATTAATCATGACATTTTTCCATTCAATGGATCGAGCAAATAGTATTCCACCAAGTATTGCGCAAAAGATTAGTAGTATTCTTCCAAATTACATGTAATATTTTGAAAAGCAATATTTATAAACAAGTTGAACAAAGGAGAATCAATTTGTCTTATAGCAGGATTAAGAATAGTGAATTGTGAGATTAGCAAGCGTTAGCGGTTCTGTAAAATGAAAGATTGATTGCATGCGTGACCAAACCTTAGATCAGAAAGCATGATCATTAACAATCGAAAATTAAATCTGCATTTGGATCGGAACATTACCAACAATTGTTGGATAAACTATCTACAGCTTTGGCGATACGTAAATGAGTAAGAAAAGCACGGTGTACAATGAAAAATTAGGTTTGTATAAAAGTGGCGGCAGGGTAAGCAGACTGACGTACTTTCCAAATTTTGGTCCAATGATCCGAGGAGGGTTGAAGGTTCCAATCGATTTCCCATGGTCTGATAATACTGAGGTTAAGTGAGTTTGAAGGGAGCAGGTCATTTAGAAACATGAAATTTGGTGGCATTAGAGGGATTAATTTTACCAGGTTACTCACCGTAGTGACCACCTTACTCCTAGTCCATAGTCCCCTTTCCTCCATACTTGGGACATCTCTCCGTCCTGTGGGACGGGACCGGAGCACTTTGTAAAAAGCATCCAAATTTTCCAAAAATGTGTCCTTCCTCTTTCCTGCACAGGGCCCGGCACGCGACCGTAACCCCGCCCACCTTGGCTCCGCCCCAGGCATCGCCCCTCAGTCCTTTTCTTTGCCAGGTCAGAGACCCATTACCAATACAGAGGAACAGAGGGGACGGCGGGCGGGCGTATGGAGGAAAGGGGACTATGGACTAGGAGTAAGGCGGTCACTACGGTGAGTAACCTGGTAATACTCCTACATCCCGTCCCCTTTCCTCCATACTTGTGGGAGATTCCCAAGCACTCCTTACAGGAACTACGGGTGGATGGAAATACCCCTTACTGAAAAAGGTTCTTCAGCACAGCCTGACCAAACTGAGCATCAACTCTAGAACTCATATCGAGGCAGTAATGCTTACAGAAAGCAGATGGAGGCCCAAGTAGCTGCCCTAGCGATGGACTCCCAGGGAACATACTTCTGAAAAGCAACCGCAGCTGCCTTGCCCTGCACCAGGTGTGCATGAATACCTTTAGGAGGTTTCAGCTTTTGGACAGTGAAAGACTCCGTGATACAGGCGGCAATCCACCTAGAAATAGTTGCCTCAGACGCCCGTTTGCCTTGAGGGTTGCCGAAAGTCACAAAGTGTTAAGAACTTCTAAGCTCGGAAGTCCTATCCAGGTAGAACGAGAGCTCTTCGGACATCAAGACCGTGTAGAACCCTCTCCGCCTCAGAGGAAAAAAGACTGGTAGGGAGATCGATTGATTCAAATTGAATTCGGTCACCACCTTCGGCAGAAAAGCCGGATTAGTTTGAAGGACTACCTTGTCCTTGTGAAAGACCAAGAAAGGATGCTCCACCAACAATGCCTGGAGCTCACACTCTCCTTGCCCATGTGACGGCGACCAAAAAGGACACTTTCCAAGACAAGTACTTGAGGTCCACAGTAGCCATCGGCTCAAAGGGTTTATGGCACAGAGCCATCAGGACATCATTCAGGTCCCATGGCGGGTGCGGATTACGAACTGGAGGGTAAAGGTGTGTTAAACCAGCAAAATTCCTCTTTACCACTGGGTTAGCCAGAGAGTACGAACACTGATCTGTAGAGAGATAAGCAGAGACCGCTGACAGGTAAGTCCTGCATGACAGAACATGAACCCCCCCCCCCCCCCGACTCTGCTAGGGAGGACACGAAGGACAACACCGCGTCAACCGTGGCCCCCCTTGAATCTAATTTCTTCTCTAGACACCAATGACAGAACCTGAGCCATTTACTCTTGTACTGAGCTCTGGTCGAAGGTTTTCTGGCTGCCTGGATAATACGCATGTTATCCGCAGACAAATTCAGATGCTCTAAAGACCTGAACTCAGGCACCAAGCCGCCAAGCTGAGCGATTGTGGGGAGGGGTGCCACAGATGCTGCTCCCCCTGGTGTAGAAGATCGGGAGTTACCAGTAACCTGATCGGCGGATAAACAGACAGGTGTTGGAGTTCTGAGAACCAAAACTTGGCCGGCCACCACGGGGCTATCAGTAGAAGAGAACAGTTCACCGAATTCTTCAACTTCCAAATTGCCCGGTGAACTAGAGGCAGAGGCGGGAAGGCATAAGCTCTCATGTTCTGCCATGGAATCTCTAAAGCATCCCCCAGAGAGTAGGCTCCCAGCCCCCCTCTGGAGGCATACAGAGGAAGCTTCTTGTTCACCGCCGTCGCAAAGAAGTCCACCTGCGGTGTGCCCCAGTGCAAGGACCTCCGCCTTCAACTCTCACTCGTAGCTGACCACTGTCCGCCGGCTGAGGGCATCTGCTGTGACATTCAGCTGGCCCGGGATGTGCACTGCAAGCAGCCAGACCCCATGAAGCACGGCCCACTCCCAAATCTGGATGACAGGTCCACGAGAGGGTGGGGGGGCAGAGACTTTGTTCCCCCCCCCCTGCTTGTTGATGAAATACATTGACACCACATTGTCCGTTCTCATGCGGACCACTTTGTTGACAATGACCGGTCTGAACGCCTTGAGCGCCAAGAAAATCGCCAGAAGCTCCAAATGGTTTATGTGCAGGAGTTTGTCCTGAGGCGACCAGAGGTCCGAGACCTGAAGGAGATCCAACATCGCACCCCACCCTAGGAGGGAGGAGTCCGTCGTGATCGTCAACATAGGGACCGGGTCCTGAAACCCCGCGCCCCCAGGCAGATTGCTGAGAGATGACCACCAGTCCAGGTCTACTCATGGAATCCGGAATCATTATCCGCATGGAGTCTGGGTCCACTGCCTGACGTCATGAATACCGAGGGACCATCTGGGTCCGTCTCATTTTGAGACGAGCAAGAGTAAGAGCCGGCACACACGAGGCCATGAGGCCCAGAAGCCTCTGGAACCACCAGGCCGGCATACTCTACGACTGCGCAAACATCTGACACGTGGCCAACAGATCCACCATTCTGTCCCCGGTCAGGTATACTCTGCAGTTGATCGTGTTCCAACAAAAATCCAGAAAAATCAGGTCCTGAGAGACCGTCATGGAGGATTTCCGCCAGTTCACCGACAGCCCAAGATGGAACAGGAGCTGAAGGAGAGACTGGAGATTGCCCGCTGCTGCCAGCGGACAAGGGCTGCGTAGAAGCCAATCGTCCAAATAAGGATACACATGGATACCCTGAAGACGAAGCTAGGCTGCAATCACCGACATTTTCGGGAAGACACGCGGCGCCGAGTTGAGGCCAAAAGGAAGCACCCGAAACTGAAAGTGCTCCTCTCCCAAAGAGAAACGGAGGTACCGCCTGTGTGGAGCCGAAATCAGGATATGCATGTACGCATCCTGAAGGTCCACCACGCTGAGCCAATCGCCCACCTGCAACGAGGAGCGAATCTGGCCGGGCGTGATCTTGAATTTCTCTTGGGGTAAGGAAAGAGTGAACTGGGAAAGGTCTAGGATGGTGCGCAGGCCAGCCTGGTTGGGTGGGTTTGGGCACCGTAAACAGCCGGGAATAGAAGCTCTCCCCTCGCTCCCCAAGGGGAACAGGTTCCACAGCTCTGAGGAGCAGAAGTTTCTGAACCTCGGCCTTGATTGAGGGTGAGCCCGACAGCTAAGGAGGGTTGAGGTAGGGGGTAAAGGTAAGCGGAAGCCCGCTCGAGCGACTGACGAGACCCATCTGTCTTCTGTGATGCCTGCCACGCCTCCCAATGAGACGCAATGCGTCCTCCCACCGGGGTCTCGTGCGAGCGCAGAAAACCCTCCTTTGGCAGGTTTATTGGTGTCGGTGCCACCTGAACCTGATGAGAAGGCTGAGGAGCAGGAGAAATACCGCGTACGCTGTTGTCTACGGCGGTTATTCCCCGCAGGAGTAGCCACTCTGCGATTTTTGCGGTCGAGGAAGCCCCTAAACCCAGAGGAAGGTCGACCTTGCGACAACGGCCTTTGAGTCTTGAAGGAAGGTTTAACCAAAACAGAAAGATTTTGCCGTCTGAGTGCTGTCTTAGGTTTTGGTGAGCTCTACGTCAGAAGAGTGAAAAAGCTCCTTACCATCAAATGGAAGGTCCAGGAACTTGTCTTGCACCTCCCTCGAGAACTTCGTGGCATGCAGCCATGCCTGCCGCAATGCATCAACCCCTAACATTAGACCCCGAGCCGAGGTGTCTACGTGGTGACCAGCAGCCTCCAGGAGATCCTGGGCCAAGACCCTGGCATCGGAAAGGCCTCCTCTGAAATCCTCCAGCTTCTCGACCGGGATATGCTCCTCAAACTCCGACACACCTCTCCACATCCGCATGTTAGCTCCCGCCAAAATCAATTCTGCATTGGCCTGCCTGAGCTGCACCGGAACATCCAAGAAGCTCATCATGTCCAGTACCCAGTCATGGAAAGCTCTGGTAGAGCGGGGCAGGTCCTCGTTGTCCTGATCGCCTTGAGGGTCATCTGACCGGTCCGGCTCCTGCTGAGCCGAGTCAGGCACTGCCTTGTCCACAGGGGACAATGGCGGCACAGGCGTAAGCGCAGGGGGAGGCACCACGGGCAAGGGAGGTGCTGGCGAAACCACTGACAGGACGGTTGGAGCCGGAGGCGCGGGTGGACATATCTCCTTGAAAAGCCCCTTGAAATATTACCTCATGGGGTCGGTGCGTATAAGCGCTTGAAACTTACCGAAAAAGGCGTGCTCAGGAGATTGTTTCGGAACCTGAGTAGGCCTCTCGAGGTGGACAAATCCAGGGACGCAACTGGGACGGGTGCCACGCCGGCCCCTCCGCCGACATATCCACATAAATCAAGGGAGCCGCCCCCGCGGGCAATGAAACATTGTGCGAAAGAGGCATCAGGGCGCTCCAATCAAAAGGATGCGCACAAGGGACCTTCGGTTCACCCGGAGGACCGAACCCTACACCAGGGGCCGATGGCGTAGTTGTAGGGGTAGTACCTAAAATGGCCGCCGTGGTCGTGGCGGGAACAGGCGCCATTTTGTCCTCATCTGAGGGGAACTGCGGCACGTGAGGAAGTGAGGCAGGGGTCCCCGTCGATGGATCAGGGGGTCTTAATTTTAACCTTGACGTAAGGAACCTCGGCAGAGCCGGTACTATGAGGCCTGGCATGTTTCTGCGACATACCAACCGCCAACTGAGCCTTTGAAGGAAGAGCCTCGGCACTGACGGTAAAAGAAGAAACCACCTTCTTTGCCCCCTCAACAGATCTGGTGTCACCACAAGAGCGGGAACGGTGCGCCGTCACCTACAGGGCCTTGCCCGGCCCCTCAGAACTGTTGCTAGCCTTACCCTCTGTACGAGTAACCTCGGACCTAGGCCCGGTAGAAGCCTTATCGGCACGGGCCTCGAACATGCGTTTGGTAACCTCAAGCCCAGCCAAGACGTTGGGGCGTACCCCGGTTTTGTTTTTGAGGGAAGCCGAAAGAACGGCCTCAGAGCAAGCTCCGGTACCCCATGACTCAGTGGAACTGGGTCTACACACAGCCCCCACAGGAGAGGCCTCGGAGTGTACTCTGGTGAACACAGGCCCCTTACTGAGACCCTCGGAAAAAACTCTGGTAGAATTATTAGGCCCGATAGGCACCTCAGGGCAAACCCCGGTAACATAGCGATCGACGACCCTCCCGGCTCGAGAGGAACCCGGGAAGGTATCCCCCGGCCGGGGTGCTCTGAAAAATCAAACAACTTACTGGGCATTTTTTCTTCTCGTCGATGAACGCCTGAAAATGCGAAGGAGGAGTCTGACCGAACACCACCTCCCACCGCTCCAACCGACGTTGAAGAGCCCGGACAGAAAGGGAGTCACAGTAAAAACAGGAGTCCCAACGGTTTTCCGGACCCAAACACTCTAAACAAAGAGAATGGGGGGTCCGCTCTCGCGAAGCAACGGTGACCCGATGAACAGTCTGGAAAATCTAGTTTAAAAGACAGACTAGTAAAACGAACGCTAGCGAAAGCCAGAGAGGGAAAAACGGAAGAAAAACTGAGGATGCAAGTGCATCCGGCCCCGATCGTGCGGAGAAAAGGACTGATAGGCAATGCGGAGCCAAGGTGGGCGGGGTTACAGCCGTGTGCCGGGCCCCGCGCAGGAAAGAGAGGGACACATTTTTGAAAAAAATTTGGATGCTTTTTACAAAATGCTCCAGTCCCGTCCCACAGGACGGAAAGATGTCCCATAAGCATGGAGGAAAGGGGACGGGACGTAGGAGTAGAACTGTAAAGAATTTGGAAGCATCAAAGTCTTCAGAGACAGAACTGAATATAAGAACAAGTTACTTACCACCCCTGGTAACTTTTCTTTCGACTAGATGTTCCTCCCATGTAATCCTCATCTTTGATATTCGACATCCAGCTTCAGAAATAATTTTCGGCAGAGGGCATGTGCGTCGATGCAGTCTACTCAATGTCCCAAAGATGTGATGAAAGGCATAAAGCACATGCAGCGCCCGTTTGATTCAGACCTGTTTTTCTTACAGTGGAAACTAACCACATTACCACGGGTATGACCATACTGAACTTTGAAGGAGCGAAACCTAATAGGATGGGAAATTCTACTGTGGGGTAGGCGATAAGGAATACGTGGGAGAAACAGAACGTTACCAGGTGTAAGTAACTTGTCCTCCGAATGGATTTTGTACTCCCACATATTCCTCATCTTTGATAGACTCCCAAAGCAGTGTTTGTTTTGGTGGGAGGAGTAATAATTTAGTTTAATGGTTTTCATAGCCTAATGGAGGACAGCTTTTCCAAACCTTCCATCCTGACTGAGGGAAGACTCCGGCAGTAAAGCTTTGTCATGGTGTGAATAGTAGAGCACATAGCTGCCTCACAAATGTTTTTGATTGGTACACCCTTTTGCAGGGCTTTAGAGGTAACCATGCCCCTGGTGGAATGGGTGCTTAATCCTTCTAGAGGATCCTTGCCCAATAGTCTGTAGCATTGTTGACCTCTGTTCCCCTCCCTTGCCTCATCGCATCTTGAAACACTTGTATATAGGTGCGTTATAAATGCCATATCATTCAGAAATTGCCTGAATGATCCACCTGGATAAGGTCTGTTTTGTCACAGTCCGACCCAGTTTAACCTGAATATTCTAATCAAAGCGGATAGTCAATGCTAAGTTTGAATAGCCTAGATATGTTAACACTCATAGCTATGCGTGGAGCCTATCTATGTAATCTCTCCTCTTTGCCAGGGTGAGGTGGCTAGAAAGGGAA
The DNA here is from genome assembly GCF_040938575.1 of Ambystoma mexicanum. NCBI lineage: Eukaryota > Metazoa > Chordata > Amphibia > Caudata > Ambystomatidae > Ambystoma > Ambystoma mexicanum. The sequence goes on from NC_090921.1 coordinate 993,580,147, forward strand.
CAATACAATGTTATGCCCTACATGAAAATCAGAAAGGATTTTGGGTAAAAATGAAGGCTCATCCCTGAGAACAAAACTATCCTTGTGGAAGATAGTAAAGGGTGGCTTGTATGAGGGTGCCTGCAATTCACTCTACAGGCTGAGAATAATGCTACCCAGAAAATGATTTTAAATGTTAAACGTAACAGAATTTTTTTATAAAGAAAGGTTGTCAAGGTAGGCTTGGATTCCTCGGAGAGTCCTTTTTTCCCAGATTTGGAATGCATTTTTCTTTTTCAGTTGTCAGCACAAATGGATCTCTTTATTGTGACCGTTACCAATATTTTGAAGACTTTGTATATTATCTGATGGTATCCTTCTATGAGCGCCAACTATTTGGGGTAATTGAATTTGCAACAATAATCACAATGATCCATTCATCTTTTAAGGTCTTGCTTTTTTTAATTCCTTAACAGACATGAATGTAAAGGTTCAAAGAGGTCCAAGGGGTGCACACAGTAGAAATGTTAGTACCAGATTAAGATCCCAAACTGGAAAGGAGATCAGTTTGGGGGGGACACATTGGAGAGTCCCTTTAGAAATTGTGTCACCAGTGGGATTTTGAAACAAACATTCTGACTAGCGCTTAAAGATGGATAGCGCTGCCAAATAATCCTTAATCGTTCCAACCTGGAGCCCCAGATTGGCTAGAGATAGAAAAGAGAACACTTCCGGTGCTTTGCATAGAAAAGGGTCTACATACTTGTCTTTGCACTAGCTGGAGAATTTTTTTTCCAACGGCAACAGTACAAGGACTTTGTTGCTGGCCTTCTGGCCAAAAGCAAATTCTCAATTAAGTCACCCGGAAGGTCCCAATTCTTGTAGTTAAGCCTTTCAGAAACCATGGTGAAGGCACAGTTTCTTGACCTCTGGATGAGGCACCCGACCCTCCTCTTGCGAGAGAAGGTGCTCTCTTAGTGGAAGACTTATTCCTAGCCCAATCCGAGGCAATTAGGATCATGTGTTTCCCAAACCTTCTCAACCTCCTGATCACGTGAGGAATGACGGGACTGGAGGAAACTCGTATGGAGTGGAAACTCGCAGTCCACTACAAACACGTTCCCTAGAGTTCCTCTTGGAGGAAATTCCCTGGAGCAGTACAGTCTGCACTTCCAGTAGACCCCGGTTGCGAACAGATGCACTTGAGGGGTTCCCCAAAGGGTGTCTCTCTTGTAAGACTTCCCAAGCTAGTTCCCACTCGTGAAAGACTCTTCTCGGCCTGCTCAGAGCATCCGCAGCCGTGTTCTCTTTACCGGGTAGGTGAACTGCCGATACAGATTCCTTCTTGAATTGCACAGTACCAGAGCTGCATTGCCCCTCTGCAGTGTTAGTGACCCTACACCACCTCTGGTTGACATAGTACATGGCCACTGTGTTGTCCGTCAACAGGACATTCTTTCCCTGTACACAGGGCAGAAAAGCCTTCAGCGCAAGTCCGATTGCCCTGAGCTCCAATGTGTAGTTTGGACTCCAATGGAGACCAACGACCGCTGATTGTCAGATCGTTGGCATGGGCTCTCAACCCCGCGAGTGAGGCGTCCGTCACTACGGTCATCTCCAGCTATGGTTGCCAAATGGGTTCTCCCCCACTCAATGTTGTCATTGCAGGGCCCACCACAGGAGATCCCGTGCAACCCTGCTTGGAACCTGAAGTAGGTCAGGCATGTTTCCTGAGAACTGAGACCACTGTGTCCTGGGGGCCCATTGAAGGGATCTCATTCTCAGGCGAGCCTCTGGTACTACTAGAAAAATGCATGATGCAATGAGGCTGAGCAACCTCTAAAAAAATATAGATTAAAAAATTTAAAATAAATTTAAAAATAAAAAGACAGGGAGATGCTGCCCACTCTGAAATGTCTAGACGATCTGTAGAATATCCTGAGACCTCACCTTGGGTGGCAAGCTCTTTCCCAAGGATGTATCCAGTACAGCTCTGATAAACGGGAGCTTTTGAGAGAAGCTCAGTCTGAAGAGCATGGCAGGTGATGTTGAGAGGATCCAGGACTTGTTCAGGAGAATGCACCCTGGTCAGCCAATCGTCCAGGTAGGGGTAGATGTGAATCCCGCTCCGAGATTCGCTGCCACCACAGACATTAGTTTGGTGAAACACCTCGGGTTGATGTTAGCCGGAATGGCAGAACTTGAAACTGATAATGAGAACCGCCAATGGCGAACCTCAGGTACTCTGTGCTGGAGATTAATTGGCACATGAAAATAAGCATCCTGAAGGTCCAATGACACCATCCAATCTTGGAGTTGGAGGGCCTGAAGGATCCAAGAAAGTGTGACCATCTTGAACTTGTCCTTCCTGAGGAACTTGTTCCAAGTATTTTAAGTCCAAGATGGGTGTCAGTCCTCCATCCTTCTTGGGTATTAGGAAATATTGATTGTACCATCCCTTGTCCCTCTCCACTACAGGCACCGATTCTATAGTGCCTCTCTAGCGGGGTCAAATTTTACTGCACAAGGAGATCTGTAACCCTCAAAGTGTGTCTGCGCGCTGGATGGTTTGGAAGTCTCTGAATGAAAGGCAGTAACCGTGGGCTATGGCTTCCAATGCCCAAGCATCCAAAGTAATGTCTCACCATTCTTTCAGATGCTGAGACAGGCTGCCTCCAATGGTGTTTTGTGACTCAAGACCTCAGAGGTTGAGGTGGCTGATGCAGTGGCTGTTGGCAAGGATGCCCCTGCTTAAACGGGCTTTGCACCACCCTCATCCACCATGAGGGAATCTTCTAACAGGAGTAGCGAAAAGGCTGTCCACCTGGGTGAAAAGGCTGAGGCTGCTGCCTTTGAGGTTTGCAACTTCAAGGCTTTCGTTAGCCTTGTTGCCAAAAAGGGGAGACCAGTCATAAGGCATGTTGGAGTCTGGATTGCACATCCGGCGCAAACCCAGACTGCCTCAACCACGCAAACCTGCTTATTACAGTTTTTGTTGCCATGGCTCTATTGATGCAGTCAGAACCTGGGCCAGACTGAAGATTCACACATGGCTGCCTTGCCGTCTAATAGCCAAGAACCCGCTTTCCTCCCCCTCAGGAATTTGCTGTGCCGCCATGGAAATGCAGTCCCATAGAGTGAATGACACTTACTAGGGTACAGGAGTTGGCTGATTTAGGAGCCATGTTCCCTGCAAAAAATACTTTTCTTGTCCGTCCACCCATCTAGTCTTGTCATCCCCATCTGGAGGGATAGTTGGATAAGCTGCCTGCTTGGAAGATGTGGTAGCTGCCTGTACCAGACACTCTGGAGTGGGGTGTTTAGACACGTAGTCAGGGTGACTACAGGAAGAGCAGTAATTTTCGGTCCAGATTTTGTTTACTGCCGGATTAGTCTCTGGTGTCTACCAATTTGCGGTCACATTTTTTTGGGAGAGCAATATGAAATGGTAAAATGGGATCCATTTGCAGACCCTTATCAAGGTTGTCCGTCAGATCATCCTGGTCAAAGGGGAGGGTAGGCCTACTCCACCCCATATAGTCTAGAACTTTAGACAACTGTCTACATGAAGCATCTGCTTGTGCACCAAAATCCATCTCTGGTTAGGTGTCTACCCCCACTAGCTGTTTGTAAATTATGTTATTTGGCATTTATATAGCACCCTATAAATCATTAGTATGATCTCTAAGCACTGGTGGGTTTAACATCCTTGGAGACCAAGGATGTCCGGGCCACGCGAGAGTGTAGAGAAGAATACAGTGCTTGGGTGCACTTCATATATGTGCAGGCAGTGTCATTTTCATGATGGTGGCAGCATCTTAACACTAGATGTGGTGGTAGCAAGAGATCAGTAGAATGTGACACATCAGGTGGGTGGAATCAGTGACATGCATTCTGGCAGCATCGGGTCTGTAGGAAGTTGGTGTGCTGCTAGGCCGATTTCATTTTGTGGGGTATAGCTGCGTTCTAACAGGCTGTTGAGGTGTTCATCTAGAATTGTTCGTATGTGTGCAGCTAGGCTCAAGTTGATCGAGGGGTATAGCTGCGCTCTATTGTTTGTTGGTGTTAAGTAGACAGTGCGCATAGTGGTAGGAGAATCAAGCGTCCGGAGTGGATGATTTACTCTTAGGAGCCCACTGTTCCTGGTTACTTTCTGGTCTGGATGAGCTGGCAGTGATAGCCTCATGTTTCGCGGTAGCGGTACTCCGAGGTAGTTTCACAGGTTGGACCGGAGTAAGTTATGATTTGCCCGGTCAGAGGGTCATTCAAGCACTGTCAGGGAGCCCATTTTCCAGGTCCCTGGTTGCGATTTAGGGTTGGTTACATGGTAGGTCTTGGCAGGATACTAGTTAGGTCACAATATATCTCACAGCAACATAGCACTCCCAAGGCAGTTGTGCTAAAGGACAGTCTGGACAGAGCGCAGTTTTGGTGCCTTGGGAGGGTTTGCATCTTAGTTATGTAGTCTGACAAGGTAGGGAGTGAATGGGTATGATCAACTTGATTGCACGAGAGGCTGCTAGGACTGTCTAGTAGTATCAGGAAGCAGAGTTGGCAGATGCAGATCCTAGAGCCTGCAGTCCACTAAGGCTGCCAACTGTGGCCTCAGTTCATAAATCTGCCTCGTCTTGTAGGTCAGTTTGTGGTTCCCTTCCCTCGGTATCCCTAGGAACACTTGAGGGCAAGCTGTACTTTCCAATTAAATGTCATTGAACTCATGATTCTATAATTTTGTTAAGTTTCGGCGGCCTTAGACGGTCCTAATCTTGGTTTACGGGAAAAAGCCAGGTTTTCAGAGTTTTACGGAAGACCATGTAATCTTGGATGTCGAATGTGAGGGAGTGAATCCGAGTTGGAGCCAAGGTGAGTAGGCAGACCTTCCAATCCTGGTAGAATTGGAGTCTGAAATCAATAGTAAGAGGGCAGTGCTTGACCTTTGGGTGTGTGGTAGGGTGTAATCTTCTCTTGTGGGTATGCTGAGCCTGTCCTGTGCACTGCTTGGGGGGGGGGGGGGGTAATGCATAGGATTTTGAAAGTGGCCCTCCGTCCAACAGGGAGCCAGTGAATGGGTGCAAAGAGCAGGGGCGATGTGATCCTGTGTCTCAGAGCAAGGAGTCTGGCAGCAGCATTTTGGGCTCTTTGGAATTAGTTAAGTTGGTATTCCGGTGTACCCAGAAATAAGGAGTTGGCATAGTCCAGTCTCAACATAACAGTGGACATAAAAGCGGCAAGTCTGTTGATGTAGGTAAGGCAAACTGAGTGTTAGGAGCTTGATGTGGTAGTGACAGGATTTTGATGCATTATTGATCTGATGGCAGAGTGTAAACCAAAGTCCATAGTAAAGCCAAGGTTTTTAACTATTTCACAAGAGGGGGGAAGGGGGTAGTGGCTGTGGGAGAAGGGCAGTGTTGCACACACCATGATCAGTTTTATCTGGGTTCAGAAGGAGGTGGTGCGTCAGCCATCGGTCAATGTCTGAGGCAAGCTTCAAGATCGGGTCGTGGGTTGAAGCTGGTTTTGGGAATTCAGGATCATTTGGGTATAGTCAGCATAGTTGTAGCAGGTGAGGTTGTGCGCGCGGATGATCCCTGGTAGAGTGGTCAGATAGAGACATTGGAATGCTGAGCCTCAGATTCCTAGGGAGTCTAGTCTGTCGATGAGGATAGAAAGGTTGATGGTGTCGAAGGCGGATGACAAATCAAGAACCAGAGCTGCACGGCCGTCAGTCTTCAGAGACCTTGAGATCATCCCAGATCGAGATCAGCATGGTTTCCGTTCCATGGCGTGGCCTGAAGCCTGATTGAGCGGGATCAAGTAGGTTGTTGGATTCTGCGAAAAAGTTGAACTGAGAGTACGCAGCTCAATGAGTTTCACCAAGAATCGGGTGTTGGAAAACCCCTGTAATTCTTAGGCTCAAGGGGGTAAGGGATGCCTTTCTCATAAGAGGTTGGACAAGCGCTATTCTAAAGGCCTCAGGAAAGATGCCAGAGGTGAGGGAGTCATTTAGTATGGACTTTGCTTGTTCTCCTGCACGTGTAGAGGAGAATATTTCTATCAGAGGCGCCGGACAGGGGTCAATGGGGGATCCAATGGTCTGCTGCCGGAAAGTAGATCAAGGAACTAGTTTTGCAAGATGGGATTGAAAGTCAAAAGATGGCATTGTGGCAGTAGGAGCAGTGGAGACACGAAGGGCGGGTGTGGGGTAGGGGGAAGAGGGTACAAAGTTTTGACTTTAGGGTTTGCCATCCTGGATAGTGATGTGTTGTAGAAATGCAGGGAGAGAGTCAGAGTGTTTGCGTGGTCATGGTCACGGCAGAGATGCAGGAGGGTTTCACGAATTCGGTGATGATCCGGTTGAGCGCTTTGCTGCTGTTGAGGATTAGTTAATTGCGATAGGTCTTTTGGATTTGTAATTTCACTGGTGGCGGGCAGAGAGGGATTTTAGATGTTCACCATTTGCACTCAGTTATTTTGGCTTTTGAAGGTCTTCAGGTGGGGCATGAACCATTTGGGGGATGGTCCTTTGCTAGAGCAAGCAGAGCATGGGGGTGGGGGTGATGGGAGGAAGTAGTGATTAATTAAGCTAAGAGTCAAAGAATTCAATGTTTAATGGTCTGAGATCGGCGGTGCTGGGAGACTAGCAGGGCTAGGTGAGCGATTACATTGACTTTGTTCCAGCATTTGTGATAGTGCGCGGGCAGGGTGAGCAATGAATGGAGGGGGGAGGAGGCGTGGACAGAGAAAGGGATGGCAGTTTGGGACTAAATATAGAGACTAGGGCATAGGAGCTGAAGATTGCATCAAGGGTGTGACCTTCAGAGTGGGTTAGACCTGTGGTATGTCGGGAAAGGTCGAGTTCCTCTAGACTGTCGACCAGGGGTTCGGTCGCAGTTGTTTGGCACATCAAATCAGATATCGAAGTCCCCCAGTAGTGCGAGTGTTGGGTGGTTTACCTGAATGTTAGCTAGTGAGTCAGATTTTTGGCAAAATGTCAGTCATATCCGGGTGAGGGCAGGAGAGGGGTCTGTATATGAGTAGGAAGCTCGGAGGGTTGAGTGAAGAGAGTTTTACTACAAGGGATTTACAGTTAGCACTGCATGGCTGGCTTTCAGTGCAAAAGATGTAGAAATTAGGTTTTTAGAGGATCGCTTCTCCGCAACCTCTAGAAGGTCTGCTGTGGGAGACGAGTAGCCAGGGGGGAGAGCCTCGTGCGCTATTGGTGCAAAATCGGCAGAGAACCAAGTTCCAGTGATAAGAATGAGCTCAGGATTGTCAGAGGATAGGAGGTCAAAGATGTGGTGTCGGTTTCTCGCCACGGAACAGGCATTGGAAAGTAGCTAGGCGACTTCATGACGGGGTGCACGGGTGGGGCCCCGACATCCTGGCTGGTTCAATCTTGCATTGTGGTCGATGGGCTGCCTTGCAGTCCCAGACTACGGCGGCGTCCGCCCCCCAATGCCTTGAAGCCACCCAGTTTGGCTTCCTGGATCAAGGAACGGGAGGGCTGGCGGTAAGGAGACAAGCCCTCTGTCCCTCCCCTGCCCCCCGAAACCCTTTCATGAGCAGATAGATTTTACTCCTGAAGAATACAAGGACGGTCGTCATTGCTGCAGAGTGCCTAGGGCACATGCAGTCTCTGCCTTGATGGCCTGGATGGATTCATCCACAGCCTTCCCAAAAGGGTAAGGAAATGTCCAAAACCCTTGTCTGCACCTACTGTCTGAAGTTGGTGGCCCGGAGCCAGCCACGATGGCAAAGAAAAACAAAATTTCCCATCTGGCGGAAACCCATGTCCAGAGCCACTGTGATGGCATGCTCCGACACAATCTCGCCTTCTTGAAGGATCTCGAAAGCCTCAACCCTTTGGTCAGAGAGGCAGGCCAGCAGCAGAGCCAGCCTAAACAGTTCCCGGTCGTATCTGGCCACGATCGCAAGGGCAATGGTAGCCTTAACAGTCGTCACTGCAGAGTAGATAACCTTCCTACCCATCAAATCCAACTTCCCCTTGTTGTCTGGAGGGGTGGAGGAAGCTGAGCTAGAAGACCTCTTCCTGGCAGCCACAAAGAGTCCGCCGACGACTGAGACCGTAAACACTTGGGTGCAGAATCCGGCACCCTGTACTTCTCCAGGCGGTCTCTCTTGGCTGGGGCTGTAGAGTGGGTTCTTCAGCAGAGCCAACCCTTTATCCCAAACATAGTCCAGGAGTGGGAGCGAAAGGATGGTCTTACTATTCGCCTCCCGGCACCAAAATAAGAAGCCTTCCTTTCCCTCTGGCGCAAGCTGGAAAAGCTCTGATGATCAGGCAATCATCGCATGGAAAGATCCTACCTAATCCAGCAGAGCCGCTCTGGGCAGAGGCGACGGGAGGTTCCTCATCCTGCCGTCAGCCATGCTCGATGTCGCCGTCTCCGACTCAGTCCCCTTGGGAGGTAGAGGGGCAGTGGCGAGGGGTGTGATGGGTGGCATGGAGGCATAGTGTCCCCGCTTCTTGGGCGGTGGTTCCTTCTCTGTATCAGACACCAGCATGTGTAGTGGTGGGGGGGGGAATGTCCTCCAGTGAATGCTCTATAGACGGTATCGGGGTGTAGGAGCGCTGGGGTCCAGCACCTAGTCATCCTGGGGCCCCTCGTCACCTCCATCGATGGTAACCCTGCAGTCTACACCCCTGTCGTGGGGTTAGTCTCCAGCGTTTCACTCATCGCCCTTAGGAACAGAAATTATCCCATCCTCAGCCAAAGATATGTCCCTACCTTGAAGGCCCTAAACGCCCCCCTGCCCCTTTCCTCCGGTTCAGAGTGTTAGGTCTCAGGCTGAGGTCCGGCATCCTCTTCGCCAGGGTTTCCTCAGTTGGCTTGCTCAAAGCCTCCCTCCTGGGAGGCAGACACACTGGCTGTCGTCGGTGTACCCTGCAGGTCCACCCCTACGGCCTTCGATGGCGAAGCCACCACCCACCTGTTTCGTATGGTGTACTTGGACCTTCACGGAGAGGTAGGTTCCCTTGTCCTGCTTGGCCTAGTTACACCTGGTCTACCTTGGCCTTCCCCCATCGCGGGTGGGTCGGACACTGCACCCTGCCTGGCCTTCTCCGGATGCTCTCTAAACTTCCCCAGGGTAGTGGACTTCCTCTTGACCGACGATCCGGAGTGGTGGCTGGCGATAGATGCCGATGGAGATGACAATCGCGCCCTGACCGTTGTGGGACCCGCAGCAGCAGTGACCCCGACGGAAGCAGATTCACTGTGCTTGGCTTTGTGTTGGGCCCCCACAGGTGGGGTGTCCTCAAAGGAGTGAAGCCCTCTGGTTTGCTGGATCCAGGCGAGGAATGCCCCTGGGTGGCAATCGGGGTAGAGGCCTTGGACTGCAGCCACACTTAAAACCGTTGGTGTCAATCCTTTAACGTGCGCTTCGAGAAGCCTCGGCAAAACTCACAATCCTCCTTATGCGTCGGGTGCAAGCAGTACAGACACTGGGAATGCTCGCCGTCCATGTACACATTGCATAAACTGCAGTCGGAGCAAATCTTGAAGAGTGAAGCGTCGTCCTTCTGGTCCAACATGATCCATCTTTGTGGGCCTGAAGAATCTTCTGGAAGCCTCCAAGAAGAACACTTGACAAAAACAGCCCTTGAGGGGCACTGAAAAAGCTGAAAAACTGATCCCCATTAGTCGGAAAGATGATCGATGGAGCATACTGGCTCGATTGACCGAAAAATAGTTTTAACTCTCAAAAAGCAAAAAACCCAGCAAAAAGCTCAAAGAGCGAAGCATGAGGACTCCCAACACTTGGACGTGCTGCAAAAATCTGAAGATGGCTGCCAGAGGAGGGGCTTAGGTCGAGGGCAGTCATTGGCTCTAGCATATGAATCCATGCCAAACATGCTGGAGAAATGTAACATTAGATGTGATATCAGTAAATGCAATAGCAGCACCTATATTTGGGACACCTGGACAGAGGGAGAAAGGCCCAGATTGCACAGAATGGCCAGCATTAAATTAAATACATCTAGATTTGAGACACACAGACGGGTTGTCTTTCAATCTAGACTCTTCCGAAATAAAGTGTTCCGGCACATTTGGTGTACCAAACTGAAGACCACAAGACGAATCATTGTTGGATGGCTCATCTTCAAATTTAGGTGAGATTTGATAAAAAAAATGTCCATGGTAAAGGAATAAAGGTCTCATCTGGGATAGGAATCGAAGGCTTAAGAAACTGAACTCTCTAGTCGTTGAAATCTTTTTCGGTTTAGATGGCACGGTTGGTGTTGACACTATAGCTGGGGTCAAGGGTGCAGCCGGCGTGGACGGCCTCGACTTATGTTTGGACTTCTGGCTCGAAGGATGCTTCGATGACTGGTCATTCCGTTGAAGCCTCAACGGCTCTCCATGAGGATCTGGCTTCATCCCTTTCCTTACCGGCTTCTTTGGAAAGCGCGATAGGCTCATGGCTTGCCGAGGGTTTTTGTAGTTAGCATTTCAAATCTAAATGCTTTCCATTCGGCAGGTGTGGAGCTTTTCGTGGGACAAGATACCCTGTCCGAGGATGCGTCTGACGAAGTTGAATAAGGCGATTTATGGAGTTTTTTTACCCTTGATCAGTAGAGCCACTCCGACCTTTATCTTTTCGCCTTCCTTAGAGGAGTCACGTCGAAGGAAGACTTGACTGGGTAGTCAATGGGGATTTTTTTGGGGGGAGGAGGGCTTTACCTACTGCCAATTACCCCTTTCACTCCTTCAGAGCATTTACTGTTATTGGCTGGCACTTGGAGCAGGCCAAGGTCTTAAGTACCAACCCAAGATACCAGACAAACTGTGTGGGTCGGTTAACATCTTAGGATCACAGTCCTGATACTTCTTGAACCCAGTCTTTGGGGTAGAAGGCATCAAGGGAGAAGACATTGCCACGAACAACAAAGGATGTGCGCCGTAAATTCTAGAGAATAGTCAGCTTAATGGTGGCTCGTCCGGATGCCATTGGCTCGATTGGTTTATGCGCCAAGGTGCCCCAAGACTACGTTGAGGTCCCACACTAGGTGTTAAAGGATATTTGTACCACCCACTATCACCACCGGGGTGGTCCCTGGTGGCTCTGAAAAGGGAAGGTGGTGAGTTAATGGGAATCAGCGGGAAAAGTGGAAGAGAGCAGTGCTGTGCCATTGGCAGCCTCACCCTGGTTAACTTTGTTAGCTGGGCTTAGGGTGTTTTCCGGTCGGTAGCAGTCATGTGCTGTTCGAGTCTATGCGTGGTTTGTTTTGTTATGGTGTGGCTTTTTGATAGGCGGTGAGGCCTGCCAGATGTCTTACCCACTGGTTTGGAGGATGTGAATACCTCCTCAGAGTCCGGGTACGCTCCAATGGCGGCCAGATAGATGCAGCATGCGTCTACCTGCACACCCGAGTGTGCGAGGTGTGCCGAGAAGGATATCACGTTATTCAACGTGCAGGTCAGAGGATCAAGCTTCGATTCTGCCAAGTTACAAAACCTAGTCCACTTGCTTTTGTACTGGCTCCTGGTAGCATCGCTCCTAGTGCCCTGTCGGAATTCGAGGTTAGCCTGTGACAGATGCTTTAGTGTGACCTGTTCAGGAACCACGCTGCAAGGGCTAACTACTGAGGGGGCAGGGGGGATAAACCTGCCTCCCTGCAGAGATTGTATGTGAGCTGGGCCTCAGGGGCTGAGCAGTTCTGAGAACCATGGCATTGCTGGCCACCAAGGAGCCATCAGATTATAGAGGTGCAGGGACTCCCTCATCTTGGAAATTACCCTGTGTACTAGTGAAATGGAGGGAAGACATGCGTTCAATGTTGCTCCACTGGATCGGCATCGCCCAGAGAGCCCCAGGCCCCGTCCGTGTCAGGGCGCGAACTGGGGGCGCATCCTGTTGTACTAGGTGGCAAAGAGATCCAGAGGATGGCCCCATCTGTCCAAGATCCCCTAAAGGACCGGTTCCTCCACCTGCCATTTGTAGTTGGCTCCACCCAGCCTGCCCGCCTCCCGGTTGGACTCCCCTGGGAGGTGATTTGCAGTCGTGTGTATGCTGTTTTCCAGGGCCCACTCCCAAATGTTGACTGCTAAGGTGCAGAGGGTGAGGAGACCCTGGTGCCCGTCTGTTGATGTAATAACTGCTAGTGGAGCTGTCTGAACGAGGATCGCCTTGCTGATCGGGAGAAAGGCTTTGAGAACGTGCCTGTTGGCCATGAACTCTGGTCAGATGGCCATCAATTGGAGCCAGCTGATGTGGGCAGCCTTCTCCTGGCAGAACCATAGCACATTGACACTGGCTGTCCAAGGTAGCTGCCCAACCCTCTAGGGATGAGGGCAGGTTGATGGTAACCTGTGGAGCCAGTTGACAAAATGGCCTGCCTATCCGTGGGTTGTCTTCCATGCTCCACTAGACTATGTCCTGGTGGAGAGGAGGTGGGATGCTGACCAGCTCCACTTGTGAGCCCTTCTCCCGATTCCAGGAGGCTGTGAAGTGCAACCGCAAGCACCTCATTCGGAGCCTGGTGCAAGGCACCGCCAGGAGGCATGCCACCATGATGTCCAAGAGGTGTTGGTACCACCAAATCAAGGTCACTGCTCTTCTGAGAGAATGACCCGTGGCCTTCTTGATGGCGGCGATCTTGTCCTTAGAGGGAACATTCTCCGAGCTCGTATCTCAGATGAGGCCTAGGAAAAGTTAAACTCTGCGTGGGCTGCAGCTCTGACTTCTTAAGATTGATGGAAAATCCCAACTCGAGTAAAGTACGGATAGGGGCAGAGGTGGTGTGGTCGACTGCCTCCGCGACCTTGCCCTGACTAACCAGTCTAGGTATGGATAGATGTGGTGACCCTGGGCACTGAGGAGGGCTGCCACTGCGTTCTGTCTTGTAAAGACCCTGTGGGCTAAGAGTAGAAGCTTGTATTGGAAATGAAAGCCCATGATTCTGAACCTCAGAAAGGACCGATGGGGCTGCCAGTTCGGGACGTGTAGGTAAGCATTGTTCAGATCCAAGAAGCACATCCAGGCTCCCCTGCAAAATGTCTCCGCTATAAGCGCTGGGGTAACCATCTTGAGCATTTGAAGAGGGAGGGGACAGGTTCAGGGTGGAAAGGTCCCACAACCCTCAGACCCGCCTAGTTCTTATGTAGAGCGAAAATTAATAGAAGCCCATGCCCCTCTGGGAGGAAGGGACTTCCACTGCCTGACTCTACGAGCATTAGGTCCTGCACTACAATTTCCCGCCAAAGCCTCTGGTTGACAGTGGCGAGCATAGCATCCGCATTAGACAGACAAAGGGAATAAATTTTCTTCCCGTATGCATCCAGGATCTTTTCCTTACCCCATGAGTGCAGGGGCTGATGTAGCTGAAAATAATTGTGGCTTGGAGTAGATCAAAGCTGCAGCGATCACCGAGGAGTGTGGCTGAGGGTGTGCCAACAACCACAGGGGGTCGGTCCCCTTCCATCTGCCTACTTTGTGTGGAAGCACCTGTTGGGAGGCTCTGCCAATTGGAGTTTAAGCCATCCTTTTTGGCAAGTGCCACAATATCTTTGCATTGGCATCCCCGTTCTAGCTGTGGGTTGTAGAGCGATGACCTCTGCCAGGACCCCCACCTCTGGTTGCTCCATCTCAGGCTGAGGAAGACCAAGTACTCAGCCAATCCGGTGAGCTGTTGATGGAAGGCCTTGGCTGACAATGTGTCCAGCAAGGTGTCCTGTTGGTCAGGTGCAGTTGGAGGGGTACTGGGCGCTGCAGCATACTGACAGGAGCCGGCGGCTGTTGGGCTGCCAAGACCGTTGGAGGCGTGTGAGCCGATGTGATTGGAACTGGCATGGGCAGCTGGGGGCTGCATGGGAGCCTGAAGCACTGGAACCATGGGCAGAATGGCTGTGGGTGCTAGCGGCAGAACTGGGAGCATGTCCCAAATCACATCCCTGAGGACGATGCCCATCTGTGGGGACCGCATGAGGGTCCGAAACTTTAAAAGTCTTCACATGCCGGTGGAGCGCTTGGGGATATGGGCACGGGCTGAGACCTGGACACCCCGTCTTACTGTCTGCGGGGTGCATCTGCTCTGCAAAGATGAAGGGTATGCTGTAGGCCACGTACCCGGTGAAGACCAGTCCAACCTGGAAACTCGTTCCCCTACCTGGTCCCCAGAGGTGATGTGTCGGGCAAGCTGCCATCTTATCTGGGCAAGCTGCCATCTTGTCAGGCTGCATGCCGGCATTGTGGCGCTTGCCGCGCTGGGCCCATCCTCAAAGGTGCTGAAGCTACAAAAACCAGAACCTGGTTGGCCACCAAGGAGCTATGAACAGGAGAGTGCAGTTGGCATTCCGGAGCTTCCAGGTAGACCGATTAATCAACTGCAGATGAGGGAAGGATTAAGCCTTCATGTTGTCCCACTGATCAAGCGCATCCCTTCCCCCCAGCATCCCCCAAAATAAGCTGCTCTGAGACCATCCCTGGAAGAAGAGTGGTAGTTTCCTGTTGGTTGCAGTCCCAATTAAAAAAAAGTCCACCGTTTGAGAACCCCATTGCTGGAAAATCTTGAGAAGAACGCGGTTCATTCCCCACTTGTAATTCGCCACAGACTGGCGACTCAGGAATCTGCTTCAACATTGACCTGACTGGGAATGTGCATGGCCTGTAGCCAGAAATTGTGCTGGACTGCCCAATTCCAAATCTGGATAGCTAGATCCGTGCCCTGGTGCCCCCCCCTGTTCGTTGATGTAGAACATAGCTACAGAGTTGTCTATGCAAAATTGCACCAGCGTTGATGATATAGAAAGCTTTCCAGCCTTCTGTCAGAAAAACTGCCAAGAGTTCTAGGTAATTGAGACATTTTGTTTTGGGCCATCCACAGGTTGCACACCTCGAGATGGACCCAATGTTGCTCCCCACCCTAGGAGGTAGGAATCTGTTGTAACCATAAGATCGAGTGGATGGAACGGATCAAGTGGATGAAACACACGGAGCTGATCGAATGAATAGGAAGGATGAAACAGATAACATTAAACGGATAGGAAGGATGAAATGGGTCTATGCAAATGGATAAAGTAAGCCATGTGGACGATGGGTTGAGTGGATGGAATGATGGAAGCACTAATAAATTGAATGGATATAAAAGACTAAATGGATGAACAGACGAAGTACAACGAACGGAGTAAATAAAATGGATAGAATAGATGATACAGATGGAGTGCTCCATCTTAAAACGCCTTACTGATAACCAGATGGACGCAACAGACAAAATGCATGAACTGATTTAGTGGAATGACCGGCCAGTAAATAAAACAGATTGAGAACCTTTGCGATCGAGCACTCTAACGCCTAACTGATAACCACCATAAAAAAACTACCACGCTTATGCTCTCCTATACACCAACACTCAACTAGAACACAGTGATACTCTGACACATTCGGTATGGCTATTCTCATACTAACACCCACCACATACTCCTCCAAATTAAACACAGCAAGCTGAGCACACACCGCTAGCTTAAGCGTCTCCTCAGGCCTAACGCAGCCACAAATCAGTCTGGGCGTCATGCCTGCAGAATAAACACATACCTGGCCTCCCAACCACTACACTACCGCTAAGAAGCAGCCATCATGCAACTGCCAGGCCAGCTGCATACATCCGGTGCAGACATGCACCTTATGACTCTTCCCCTCTACTGACTTGAACTACGGTTCCCGAGGGCGTTCAACCTACCAGCGCTTTGAGCTCATACCAATGATACATAGGGCGCTAAATAAATGCCAAGTAACATAACCTGTGGTAAGGACTCCAGGAAGGAGGTTCCCACTGAAAGGTTGTTGGGTTGCCCACCATTGAATATCCGTAGTCATGGAAGATGGTATCAATCCTTTTGTAGTCTGGGTCCAAAGCTTGGGACCACCAGATCCACAGCGCGAGCTGTGCTCGCCTCATCTTCAGTCTTACAAGAGGTAGGGCTAGAACACATGACACCATCAGGCCCATGAGTCTCTGGAACCACCATGCTGACCTGTGGGAGGAGAAAAGGAAAAGAAGGCACGTGGTTGATAAATCTGCAATTCTGTCCTCCATTAGGAAAACTAGCATTAACGGTATCCCAAAGGATACCTAGAAATATCAGGTCTTGAGCAACTGTCTGATCATTTACAACAGTTCACAGACAGCCCAAGTCGAAACAGGAGCGACTGAAAATTGGCTGTTGCAGCCTGTGGGCAAGGACACTGCAGAAGCCAATATCGTCCAAATATGGATAGACATGAATTCCCTGCAGTCTGAGGAACGGTGCAATGACTGCCATCTTCGTGAAGACACCTGGTGCTGAGCCGAGACCAAATGGCAGTACGCTACATTGGAAGTGTTCCATTAACAAATGGGTTGGGTTTGGGCACTAAACTCCCTTTGCTGCTGCAAGGAAACATGTTCCACTGCTCAGATCGACGTTACTGCACCTCGGCTCGGAGGGAGACCCAGTCTGATGAAGGTGGGTGAGAAGGTGGGGTATGATGGAGGGGCAATGGGACGCACCCTCAGGCGACAAAACTTATTGAACGTCTGTTGGTTTGCCACGCCTCCAGAGGGGTCCATCTGTGTCCACCCACCAGAGTCTCGTGTGACCGATGGGAAAAAAATCATTTGGATTTATCGGGGGCGAGACCTGTTGCAGAGCAGGAGGCTGATGACCAAGAGAAAAACCAGCCACGTTGCCTTTGCAGCAAGGGCCGCCAGATGAACCTTCTGCTCAGTGTGCTCGATGCTCCTGAAACTCCCTAAAACCTGAGAACCTTGTTTAGGTCCCCTGACCTCTGCAAGGGCTGACAAAGCTTTATCAGTTAGTGTGCTTGCCTTTGTTTTGTGGAGATCCTCATCTGTGGAGGAATGGAACAGTTCTTTACCTTCAAAGGAGAGGTAGAGCACTTTGTCCTGAACCACTTTCAAGAACTTTACCGCATGAAGCCAAACTTGGTGGGAAATGTCTGTTCCGCCCATAATGGCCCAAGCAGAAGAATCTACAGGATGGGCTGCGGCCTCCAGCAGGTCCTGAGCCAAGACTTTGCATCGGATAGGCCCTCTTTAAAATCGTCCAACCTGTCCTGTGGCATACAACGCTGAAATTCAGAAAGCTCCTTCCACAGTTTGAGATTTGCTGCAAGGATGACTTCAGCATTCGCCCGTCGCAGCTAGAGACACGAATTGGGGGAAAAAAAATAATAAAACAAATTTAAAAAAAAACACTTTCCCCCGATGCAAATCAAGAATTTTGTCCTCCTTGGACAGGACCCGAGCAGCAGCCGTGGAGAATGTGGAGGAAAGCTTAGACTGGAGCGTAGCTGCTGCCACTACCCTTGAAGGGAGCGGACATGCAGTCAAGAGTCATGCATTCAAGGGTATGTGTGCCGATTATTGTAGCGAGCGTATATTTTTCTATTTATATGGTGCCCGGAATGAGGGTTTCCGCCCCCCCCCCCCAGACCGTACAAGCTTCAGCAAGCACATCCTTTTGAAGAAAAGGGACCATTAGCTCCTGTGCAGTAAGAGTGAACGCTCCTGAAAGAACTCCTTGTTGAGCCGGAGGCTCAGTTATTGGATTATCCAGCAACACCATCATATCCAAGACCCTGTCATGGAAAGCTGACGGAGTGGGGCGGGTCTTCGCTATCCTGATCCGTGTGCTCGCCAGTTGTGGCGCAAACAGAAAACTGATCCGCGGCACGTGGTACTTCAGACACTGGGCATTATTTGCGCCACCAGAGGCAGTGCAGGAGGGGGAAGCGACAGGAAGCAGAGGAGGCACTACCGAAGCATGCTGAGTAGGAGGAGGAGCAGGCTCCGGCACGAGGGGCTTAGGATACATTTCTTTGAACAGATCCTTTAAGTAAGCGTGCATGAGGGCCTGGAATTTGCCAAAGAAAGTGTCCTTGGAGAAAGGTCTAGGCAGAAAAGTGGGTAGAGACTGCTTTGGAGGTGTAACTCCCCTCCCCACCCCCCACCCCCTCCCCAAGATTGTAATGATGCTGTTGCCAAGATGGCCCACCTCCAGCTGGATCCACATAAACTAAGGGAGCAGACGCAGGATGAAGCGTGGCTGATAGCGTAAACCTTGCATGCCAGTCGGAGGGTGGAAAATGCTGCTCGGCCCCAAAGGTATGCACCTCTGTACCAGCAGTAGAGAACGTTGGTGTGGCAGAGCTCTTCAAAATGGCCACCACAGACCATGTGGATTGAGCTGCTATTTTGTCACTGCCTGAAGTGATCTGCATCACAGGTTTCAGTGAGGCCATTGTCATGACCAGGATTGCAGGAGATTTTGGACTAGTTTTAGCCCTCCGACAGGGAACCTCAGCAGATACAGTACTAGCAGACCTGAAGCACTTTTCAGCCCTTTTGGTTTCTGCAGAAGAATTAGCCCTTCATGAGGGCCGGTGCAAGACTTGGGACATTTGCCACTTCAGCAGGACCAGCACAACCACAAGATTGTTTGTGGTGAAGCTTAGGGTCAACCCAGTAGCAAGAGCTCCTAAATGGAGAGCCTCAGTCCTAGTCTATGAAATGGCGCCTAACCGGGATACTCCAGATTTACCCTGGTACTTTTAGTCACTCGAGAGGAACCCTAGAAACTAGGCTCGGTACCTTTAGTCCAAGACTGGGATGCCTCAACAATAATCCTGGTTGCAGCAGCCACAGGACTGTTGGGCTTAGTCTTAGCCCCCAGATGGGGAAAAAAAATAAAATGTAAAATAAATAAAAATAGTCTTTGTAGCGCTTGACAGGGAGCCTCAGATTAGATCCCTTTCATGACACCTATGGGAGAACCCTGATACAAGAGCCACTTGGACCCTCCCAGAACCAGAAGACCCCGGGAAGGAGTTCCCTGGCTGAGGTGCCTCAAAAAGTGAGTGGCCCACGAGACCCTCCCTTTTTTTGTCGATGAACTGCTGTAAATGCAAAGGAAGCCGTTGGAACACCACCTCCCACTTGACGAGCCTACGCTCGAGTTTCCAGACAGAGCCGCAGTAGAGACATGAGTCCCGATGTTCCTTGGCCAAGCACTGCAGACAGAAGGGGATCCACGCTCGCAAAACAATGTTTGCACAAATAACAGGACACAAATCCCATATGCTCTGGCATAGACAGAAGACAACCATGGAACCAGAGCAGGAAGATGGACCTGTGGGAAACTAAGAATACAAATAAAATTCCCCAGGATGCAAGCGCAGCAGACCCTGAAAAGACAAGGACTGAAGGGCGATACATTGGGATGGGGGAGGGGGGGCGGGGTGTTCAAGAAGGCGGTGCTATGGTCACATGCGGTGGAGCAGTATAAAAATAAAAAAAAAAAGGGACAAGTTAGTTTTGATGCTTCAAAAGTGCTCTGGGCCCGTCCGGATGGAATGTCCAAAAAGTATGGCGGGGTGGGACGTATGTAGGGGTGTGAAGCATCTCATCATGGTTTTCTGCAGTAAAGGGGGTGCGCAGTAAAGGGGGTGCGGGGGGGGTTGAATGGTTTTATTTGTGTGATGCAATTTAGTGCTTGTGATCCATTTTCTAATATGTTGGACGAGTCCAAGGCGGTGATTGATTTCATGGATTCCAAGCTGGCGTTCAGTCCCGCAAGGTTTATACATTTCAAATATATGTTCTTGGATGGTTAGTGGTGTTGGTCGGGTGGATCACAAAGGGTATTATGAGGTGGTGGTCACACCAGAGGCACTGTATAAGGGGTGCTGTTGTGACCAGGTTTCTTTTGCAAAAGATTGCATCTAGGGTGTGCCCTGCTATGTGTCGCTCCTTTGACTAATGTAGACGCATCTTTGCTAGTTGAATGGTTAGTGCTTTCTTCTTCAAACCAGATGTTGAAATCTAGGATGATCAGGTGGTCATACTTTATGGCGATGGCATCCAGAGAGTCCTAAGTAGGGCTATATGGCGGCGGTCTGTTGAAATCCAGTTGAGCACCTACTCATCTACAATAAGGCCAGGTGGACAGAGGCCACCGTAGTTCTGTAGAACAGGCATGCTCCGGTTAGCCAAACCCAATCAAGGTAAGTGTGGAGTGGTCAAGGTTTCGTCTCAGGATAAAGTCAGTAGGTTTGGGGGTCCACAATGATTCTTCACAGGCCAATGCAAAAATACTCCATTATAGGCCCAAGACTCACTAGGAAAATGTAATGGGTAAGCATTAATAACAATTTATCAAACCGTCACCTTTGGCTTGTAAAAATGCATAAAATTCACAATGACTCAAAGATAAGTAATGATGCAGTAAGGAAATCCAGTTCACAAGAAAGATGCTCTAACTTTATAAATCCAATCGCCATGGTGAACGGGGCCTTGCGGCCAAAAAAGTCACAAGTTCATTCTTAGGCGAAGGGCCAATGACAGGTACAGTTCTGGTGGTGGTGGTGAAAAATGCTCTAAAAGGCCAGTTTTACAGGCAAGGTTATTTCTCCATCCCTCACTATATTAGCTTTCAACGTCTGGTTGAACATCCCCACAAACATGATCCCTGACAACTTGGAAGCTCTCTGCTGAATTCTGCTGATCTCTCCCAACTCACTGCTGTGCACACCCACAACACTGAGCACATTGGACCTACTCATCCTGCCGCCTCGTCCACCAACTTGGATGGCTCACTATATTCTTCTCCCTCGTACATCCTTCCCTCCATTTTTCTGGCACCATGGGCCAACTGTACCCTAGTCTCCCATGGCATTTGGCTGGTTGGCCAAGAGCATCTTCTAGTAGGGGTACAATGCTACCATGGAAAAAAGACCAGGCTAATGAGTGCAATAAGCAAATAAATTAAATAGACATAACTACGTGTCTTTCAGGTAGCTAACCCTATGACCCCAACTCCAAATAAATTGACTAAGGACAACCGAATATGCTGTCCAAGAGAATAAGACGAGAGAGAACTAGGAGAAAGGATAAACGAAATGGAACCACACCAGGCCACCACCAAATACCAACAGAGCACATGCATAAGCGTTAGAGGAAAAATAACCAGCTCCAAAACAAGACCTATTTATACCCAACACCATACCTCACTACGGGCCACTCAGAGCATCAAACGACCACCACAAATGACACTGGCAGGATACTAGGACAACACAGGAAAACTGCAGAAACATACAGAAGGAGTAAGATAGGAAATTTCGCCTTCACTACAAATAGAGACCAAGCAGTCTAAGGCAAATAGCTACAGAAAAGGAGCCAGAAACGCCAGCAGAATATACTTAGATTTCCCTTATATGGTGGTTACGTGTTCTCAAGATGGACTATGACATGAAATCAAATCACTTGAAGGGGGCAAGTTGACTATTACTCAATGAATTTACAAAGTGGCTATTGGATTGTTCCATTACGGTCTGTTTTTATACACACTGAAAATTCAATATAACATTTTATTAAAAAAAAGAAAAGTAGCTAGAAGTAATGTACTGATTACGAAACATAGTGGCCAACGGAACGCAACCTACAAACTGAGGATAGAGGAAAATTACCAACAAGCCCACACAGAAGCAAACACGAACAACCTAAACAGGACACTACAGAGAAAAACACACTGCAATCTAACAAAGGCAAGATCGATGTCCAGACACGCAACAGATCTACGATCTACACATTGGAATTGATATCCTATTAGTCACAGAAACCTGTCCAGAAAATTCAGGGTTTGAAATTAGGATTCAATAAGCAAAAGCCAAAACCAGCTCCTGGGTGTAGGGCATCACCCAGTACACAGGGGCTACCGCAGGGGAACTGGGAGCGAGTAAGCAGCGCACCCGAATTCTCACCTAAATGTACACTAACTTTGCCCATTTTGTACGATTCATTATGTGTAAATGTGCACTAGGTGTGCCCCAATTCTTTACAAGCATTCTCAAATACTTAAAGTGAATGTCACATATGCATGTAGTAAGGCACCAACTGGCTTGAGCAAAAAAGTAGCTCAGTTCTAAGCTAACCAGGCTCTCATAGGCAAGAAGAAGCAGGAGCCAAATAGCTCACAGCTCCCCTCAATTTCAAACCCTGCAACTACAAAGTCATACTACACAGTGGTCTACCAGACAACTTCAAATGCATACAGGTAAACACAAAATACAAAGACTTGCAGTAGCCTACAAAGAACACCTAATAAACAGCTGACACACTGAACATCCCAAGCGGAATCCCTCTTCCTTCACCCGACATCGGACCCACAACAAAAGCTCACATTTATACGAGTCTATAGACCGACTTACGACGCAACCTTCATAGACCCCTTTGTAGAAGCAGTTACGAATCTTGCCATCACACATGATCACTTGATCATCCTCTGGGACTTCAACATATGGCTCGAAGAGAACACAAACTTACAGAAATCACTTAACTTGAAACTACCACAGATGGTGAAAGGAGCTACAGCAATATTTGCCAATACAAAAAACTGATTCAACTGTGCCACAAACACTGGAACGACCTTGTCATACAGGTAGTGATCCAGTCATCACCATAAGCATTCAAAAAGCCGCCAAAAAATTGTTACTCACCTTAGTGACTAACGTACTTCGTCCCCTTTCCTCCATACTGCATGGGCGTCCCTTCCAAGGGACAGTAGGCAACCTTTTTCACCAGAAAAAAACGTCCCCCTTTAAATTTAGAGACGCGTGGGAGTGGAGCCCTGGGAGCATGCGCTGCCCTGACTCTGCCGCTACACCTCAGTCCCCATAGACAGATTTACATTGCCTTATGACACCAGTTTTATTAAGGGGGCGGCTGGTGAGACGTATGGAGAAAAGGGGACCAAGTACGTTAGTCACTACAGTAAGTAACATATTACTCTTACGTCCCTTCCCCTTTCCTTCATACTGCATGGGAGATTCCAACTGAGTGTAGCCCGAGGGTGGAGAGGAGACCTACGATAATCAAACATGTTTCTAAGATCCTCCTGTCTGAAAGCCGTGCCTGATCTAGAACCGGCATCCAAACAATAGTGCTTGCAGAAAGCTGAAGGGGTGGCCCATGTGACCACCCTGTTCGTGACTTGCCTGGGGACATGCTGCTGGAAAGCAATGGCCATTGCAAAAATGCTGGGTGTGTCCGCAGGACTACTTTATCCTTGTGAAACGTATATGGCTGCGAGGCAACTAGCGCCTGGATTTCGCCGATTCTGCAAGCCGAGGTGAAGCCAAATAGCAAGGCAGTCTTAATGGGGACCAGCCTGAAGTCCATGGACGCGATTGGTTCAAATGGTTTGTGTGCCAGGGCACCCAGAACTATGTTGAGGTCCCACACCGTGGTCTTTTGATGGGCGGGTAGAGCCTGGCGAGTCCCGTCAAATGTTTCCTGACAATCTAGTTGGAAGAGGAAAAGATCTCAGTTTCTGCAAGTCCCAATGGCTGCCAAGTAAGTGCAGTTAAGTGTCCACCTGCACACCTGAGTGGGCAAGGTATGCAGAAGGACAGCACGTCGTCCAAGGTACGTGCAAGGGGGTTAATACACTTTGAGTGCCCAGTGGCAGAATCTGGTCCGCTTGCTCTTATACTGGGCCCTGGTAGACTTGCTCCTGGCGCCCTGTATGATCTCTAGATTAGCCTGGGAAATTCTGAGGTGACCCAACATGACCCATTCAGTAACCACGCTATGAGGGCTAGTTTCTGTGGTGCGGGGTGGATGACACTCCCCCCGCCACCTTCTGCGCCAGAAGATGTGCGGGGCCCATCGGAAGGCATTCGATGGGTGGCATCTCCGAGAGGCTGAACAGCTCCGCGAACCATGGCCTTGCCAGCCACCACAGTGCTATTAGAATGATGCTAAGGTGGCGAGATTACTTGATCTTGCATATCACCCTGTGTATCAGTGGAGTGGGCGGGTAGGCATATAATGTATATATTTTTTATTACAATTCATGCTGGGCTTCCGCGCCCCACCCCCAAGCGATGCGGCCACGCCCCCACAGTTTGAAGACCTCCGACATAGACCATGATGGTCGAGTTGCCTCTCTGAATGAGGACGACCTTGGCCTCGATAACCGCAAGGAAGGCTCTGGGCGCCAGCCAGATTGCCTTCAGTTCCAGCCAATTGATGTGGTGCCATGGACGCAGTGGTTGTCCAGGGTGCGCCCCCCCGCGCCCCAACCTTCGAAGAGTCCGTGGTGATGGTGACCTGCAGGGTAGGTTGCTGAAAGGCTTGCCCAGCCGAAGGTTGCAGTCCCTGGACCACCAGGTGAGGTCCAGGTGAAGTGATGGAGTAACGTTGATCATCTGACTGAGAGCCTCGCTCCTGGTTCCAAGAGGCTGCAAAGTGCAGCTGTATCCTCCTCATCCCGAGTATTGTGTGGGGGACGGCCAAGAGGACTGCTGCCATGAGACCCAGTAAGTGTTGGTACCACCAGGCTGACATCACTTCTCTGCCGAGAAAGTGCGCAGTGCCCTCTTGAGGGCCGAGATAGTCCTCCGATGAGGGAAAAAAAACTCATGGAGCACGTGTCCCAAATGAGACCCAAGGTGGTCAGTCTCTGTGTGGGTTGCAGCTGCGACTTCTTGCAGTTGAGTGAAAAACCCAGTTCGTGTAAAGGGTTCATAAGAGCGTGAGAAGTATGGTGCACTGCTTCCAGAGAGAAGCCAGTCGTCAAGGTACTGGTAAATGGTGGCCCTGCGACCCGAGGAAGGCTGCCACTGTTAATCAGCCTGGTAAAGACCCTGGGGGCCGAGTTGAGGCCGAAAGGGAGCACCTTGTATTGGAAATGGTAGCCCATGATCCCGAATCGTAGAAAAGAACAATGAGGCTGCCACATGAGGACGTGTAGACGCATCCATTCTCCTTTGCACAATGTCTCCGCTATTAAAGCGGTAGGGAGAGGTTGAAAGTTCCAGAAATGTGCATAAGAGCAAGCCTGCTTCCCCCCCCCCCCCCCCCCCCCCCCCCCCCACTGGAGACACATGCAGGTCATGCCTTCTTCCTCTGAGGCTGTTGCGGGGGGGGGGGGGGGGGGGGGTCTGGTTAAATCCCTTACTCCAACCCCCCCCTTTTTGTTCTGTGCGCCGATGTTGAGTCGGCGAACGGTCAGGCTGCCTGGATCTCCGCTCTTGGAAGCCGCGGAACGCTCCATATGTACGCCCCTTGTCAGAGTGCTGCTATGACTGAGTGTACATTTTGGGCGTGGTCTTTGTCAGGATGGATAAAGACTTGGCCGTTTGTGAGCCGTTTTTATTCTTGTCCAGCTCCTCGTCCGTTGGACTGAAAGAGGTCACCCCCTTCAATCGGAAGATGCATTTCTGGACATCCGGGTTGAATTCTGTAGCATGGAGCCAGGCCGTGCTAATGTCCGTGGCAATGCAGATGGCACGGACAAAGATGTCAATGTAGGCCATGGTGGACTCCATGATGTCCTGCTCCACCATCTTGGCCTCTGCCAATCCTGCCTTGAATTTTGATTGGCTCTGTGCCAGAAGCTCTGGGAGGAAATTTGCAATTAAGAGTCAAGAGCAGAGTCCTGATGCGTGGAGACCGGGGCCAGAGGCTGACAAGGGAATCAGGCACAAGTAGGCTTCTGACCCAGGAGAGGGACGGAGAGTGCAATTCTCTATATGGGATGACCTAAAGACCAAGTGAGCCTCCAACACCAACTCAGCACTGATACTACTTGACCTCTCTGCAGCATCCGACAGTCAACCATAGCATCCTCATCAAGAGACTCGTTTCATACAGACGGTTTCTGTTCGTTATTTATTCATTCAAATCTGCATTGTGGGACACCAAGGGAGTACCACAAGGATCCTAGCGATCCAGAGTTCTTTTTAGGAGATTTCAGTTTTATGCCTAATACCCCTTTCCTAGTGAGACCACCCCCAGCACTTTTTGCTGGACTTTTGGACCTTTCCTGAACAAGGGTGAGCATACCACCCCTTCATTTGCTCTGAGTGGCTGCAAGGAGCAAGTTTAAGACCCTTTGCATTGTCCACAAAGCCTTCTGGGGCCAAAATACCATCAACTCTCCCTTCAGAAATCCCTTCCTACTCGAGCTCTTAGCTCCTACAACTCCCTCAGGGTCAGTTGCTTCTCCAAGCAACAAGTTGGTGGTAGATTTCTTCGGCTGGGTACACCCTTTGAAACAGCCTTCCTGCCTCTGAAACGGGGAGAATCATCTTCAGTTCCAGAAGTACCTCAAGGACCTTACTCTTCTCTCGCTCATCCTCTCCCCTGCTGATCTCTCTGCATCAGCACTGGGCACCTGGCTACCCTCCATCTCTGGCCCAGATCCCTGCCCACCAAGCAGCATACCCACACTGCCTCCTGGCAACCCCTGCACTTTGGTCTGCATCAGCAATCCTACATTGCCCTTTCTGCACATTAGTCACCCGTTGTCTGCGCTTTATTATTGAACTTACCATCTGTTGGGCCCACTACCTGTTTGATCATGTGTTCAGCACTTTGCACTCCTCCCCTGCACCTTCTCCCTTCCCTCTCCCCTGCACTTGCAAGTTCAATGTCACTGGGCCTAGTAAGATAGTTTTGTCCTCCCTTTGTTTCCCTCCTTGCCTCATCGCACTCTGAAAGACTGGTGTATGGGCGATATATAAATAAAATATATCATATGGCTACATTTGTTTCATCCAACCTAAGGTACTGTGGTGCTCAGGGTAGAACTTGCCTCAAGCCGAATAATTGCTCCAGTGTGACAGAGTATGTTGCAAGGTGTTTGGGTGTGCACCCATACCTCTGACCCAGGCTTAACAGCTTGTGCTCCTTTAGGGAGTCCTTTGTAGAGTCCCTATAACTTGTGTGATCTTGCTTAAGTATTTTTTTGAAGTGACTAAAGTATCGAGGATCTTTGTCTTTTCTACTGCTACATAAGACTTCCACTCCTACACTGACTGATGAACTCTTGGATAGTTAGGGACAGGACTGCCAAAGCATTAGCCTTGAAAAGTTACTAGAAAGTAAATAACTGTTATAGTGTTGAATAGCCCTCCTTTTCCTTCTTACAGAAGGACTTTATTAATCTATTTGCACTTTAACAAATGTGGGTGTGTGGCACTACAAGTTATACGGTAGAACCGTCTCATTTTCTGTATCAGCTGATAACGCAGAGATACAAAAGAAAAAAGAAATAAAAAAAAAAGAAGGTGGCTCCAGCTTTCCCATTATTGCAGCCAACTTCTGGAATACCATGCCCCTGTGGAGCTTAGGACAGAATCATTTTGGTCATTCCGCAGAAGACTAAAAAACTGGCTCTTCAAGACATCAAAAATCACCCCTAGCTCACCTGAGCTCAATGCACCTTCCTAGCGCATGCATACAAAAAAACTCATAGGAATTTAAGAAAGTACCATACAAATGTAATTATCTCATCTATGCCTGAAACCTAACAGCAGGATCTGTAATGTGTAATGTGATCCTGCATGTACTAACACCAAGTTAAATGTTAGGACTTGGACCAAGATTAAAAAGTAACTGATGTAACCTTATTTTTAAGCACTAACCAGGTCATGGGCTAAGCCTGCAACGTAACAGATTTCTTAAGCTTTCAGATGCCAGAGGGTTAGGTGCGCTATATAAATGTAAATCAATAAATCCTAAACTCAAGCAAATACTATTGAAGTAGATAGATGAGAGATAAGATCGCCTAAATAAAGTTACTCACTTTAGTGGCTACCTTACTCCTAGGCCATAGTCCCCTTTCCTCCATACGTGTGGACATTCAGTCCTTCAAGAGGACCAGAGCACTTTTGCAAAAAAGCATAAAAGATGGTCCTAGTTTTCCGCGGGGTACTGCACATGGACATAACCCCACCCTCCTGAGTTCCGCCCCGCACATCGCCTTTCAGTCTTTCTATCGCCAGGTCTGGGACCATTTAAGCAACAGAGGAAACTTTAGAGGGGACAGCGGGCGGGCCTATGGAGGAGAGAGGACTAGGAGCAAGGTAGTCACTATGGTGAGTAACTATTATACTCATACGTCCCGTCCCCTATCCTCCCATAATTGGGGGAGATTCCCAAGCACACACCACAGTAATATTGGTGGGATGGAAAAACCACTTTATTAAAATAGGTTCTGAAGGACAGCCTGACCAAACTGGGCATCAGCCCTGGAGCTCAGGTCCAAACAAGGTTTACAAAAAGCTGATGGGGAGGCCCACTTAGCCGCCTTGGCGATAGTTTCCCAAGGAACATGATTTTGGAAGGCAACAGCAGCTGCTTTGCCCTGTACAAGATAAGCATGAATGCTTTTCGGGGGTTGAAGACCCTGGATGGCATAGGCTTCTGAAATACAGGATGCAATCCACCTGGATATAGTTTCCTTGGTAGCCAGTTTCCCTTTGGGTCTCCCAAAGTGACACAGTTGTGAGGAGCACCTAAGTTCACTTGTTCTGTTGAGATAAAACTTCAGAGCTCTTCTGACATCAAAGTTTTGTAATACTCTCGGCATCGGATGCCGGGTTTGGAAAGACGGGTAAGGAAATAAATTGGTTCAGATGAAAATCGGTAGCCAACTTAGACAGAAACTAGGAGTGCGGAGCACAACCTTGTGGAAGTGGAGGAACGGTTGTTCCACTGAAACAGCTTGAAGCTCGCTTACTCACCTTGCTGATGTAACCGCGATCAAAAAGGCGACCTTCCAAGAAAGAACGCCGTGAGGACCACATTCAAATCCCATTTGGGATGAGGAGTGCGTATAGCCGGGAACAGATCAAGACCCGCAAAATGCCTTTTAATGACTGGATTGGTCAAAGAAAAGGAAAAGCTGTCAGTTGACAGAAAGGCCGCAATGGCAGATAGACGAGTCCTGCAAGACAAGACATGAATGCCTGAGGCAGCAAGGTGAGACACAAAAGATAGAACAGTGTCAACCGTAGCATGTCTGGGGTTAAGCTATTTAGCCAAGCACCAGTGACAAGATTGAGCCATTTGCTCCTCTATTGAGCCCTTGTAGTAGGTTTCCTGGCTGCTTGAATGATATGACATGCATTACTTACCGTAAAAGCATTTCTGATGATTGTATCTGCTTAGATTCACATGCTGTGCATATGGTCCAACATCCAGTGGTAACCGCCGAGTATTGCAGCTTGTCTTTCGGGGGACCGAAAGGAGACGTCGGCATAGGCGTGTCTGAAACACTATCCCCATCGCGACGTGTGCAGTACCCAAAATCCCTCACGCGCCGAGGTCCCTCCGATTGTATTTTATCGGCCATAAGGGAGCCCAAGGCTATAATGAGTGAGTACACGAAGAGAGAAAGTAGTAAGAAGTCTATATGTTCCTTCCACCCCGAGCAGGGAGGCATGTGAATTTAAGCAGATACAATCATCAGAAATGCTTTTACGGTAAGTAATGCATGTCTTCTGATGCTTGTTAATCTGCTTATAATCACATGCTGTGCATAGACTAGCGAGCAGTACCCGGAGTTGGAGATGGGTTACGAGAAAGAACAGTAGAAAAAGAGGTCTTAGTACTGCTTGTCAAACCTGAGAATCAGACCTAGAAAGTCTAGGCAATAGTGTTTTGTAAAGGTGTGTACAGAACATCAGGTTGCCGCTTTGCAAATTGACTCTAGGGGAACATTTGCAATGAATGCTATGGATGCCCCAGTGCCTCGAGTAGAATGTGCTCTAGGTTTAAGGGCAGTTCTCCCTTTGCAAGAGTAACATAGTGTGAGGCATTTGACAATCCACCTTGCTATTGCCGATTTAGGTCCCCTTCTCTACCAGCTGCCACTGACACAAAGAATTGTTTAGTTTTCCTCAGTGGTTTAGTTCTATCCATGTAGAACAAGACTGCCCTGCGCACATCTAGGGTGTGAAGGCTTCTTTCGGCCATGTTAGTAGGTCTCTGGAAGAATGTGGGTAGTTCGATTGACTGGTTCACATGGAAATTCGAAATAAATTTTGGCGCAAATCTGGGATGTGTGCGCAGAACTACCTTATCTTTGTGGACTGTAACAAAGGGGTCCAAAACCAAGAGGGCCTGTAGTTCACTAACTCTTCTGATAGAAGTGATAGCTACTAGAAAGGCCGTCTTGTAGGTCAGGTCTTTCAGACTAGCTTTATGCATAGGCTCAAAAGGGGGTACCATGAGCCTAGTTAAAACCACATTTAGGTCCCACCCAGTGGCTGGGTAAGTGATGGGGGGGAATCAATTCTTTTAACCCCTTCCATAAAGGTTTTAATCACAGGTATTTTCCACCACAACACCTTCTGCTGTGACGTGGTGTAGGCTGACAACGCCGCTAGGTGAACCTTTAAGGAATTGAAGACTAACCCAGAGTCCAACAGATGGGTTAGATATAACACAATGTGTGAAGGCGAGCAATCGGTGGGATTGACGCCTTTGGAACTGAACCAGATGACAAATGTTTCCATTTGCTGGCATAGCAATAACGTGTTAGGCTTTCTTGCCTCCCTCAGTATATCCATGCATCTTTGAGGGAGTTGCACATGTCCAAACGCTATGACCTCAGGAGCCAGGCTGCTAAGTTCAGAGTTTGTGGGCATGGGTGCAGAGTCTCCCCCCTGTCCTGAGACAACATGTTGTACGGGCAGGGCAGCTTCACTGGTGGGGAGAGGGGCATTTCCATCAGGTGCACGAACCAAGGTTGGCGTGCCCACACGGGAGCCACCAGAATCATGGCGACGGGTCCTTGGTGCATCTTGTTCAGAATGGGAGTCCGGGGGGGGGGGGGGGGGGGGGTTAAGCGTAGACAAATTTCCCCAACCAAGTTATCCAGGGACCGTTCTTTTTGGATCGGTTCTGCGGGTACCTGGAGGCGTAATCTTGGCATTGGGCTGAGTAGTGAACAGTTCGATCTCTGGAAACCCCCATTCTGCGAAGACGTTGGATACAATGTCTTCGTGCAGTCGCCATTCGTACTCTTCTGGCAGAGGAAAATCTCTGCTGCGTTCGTCTGCCAGAAGATGGAGTTCCTGGATCATGTTGGGATATCAGGAACATCTTGTGTTTGAGAGCCCATATCCAGATGTTCTGGGACAGCTTGGATAGCCCTGGAGAGTGAGTGCCCCCCGGTTTGTTCAGGTAATACATTGCCGTTGTGCTGTCGGTTAAGACCAGCACCGTCTTCCCTTGCAGTTGCTCCTGAAAGGCTTTCAATGCTTTGAACACTGCTAGTAGCTCCAGTAGGTTTATATGGTTGGACACTACCTGAGGGGACCACACTCCGTGCGCCGTCTGTTGAAGCAGGTGAGCCCCCACCCCGGAAGAGACGAGTGTCGTGAGAGTGGCTTCCACTCCAGGGGTGGTGAAGGTTTTCCCCTTCAAGAGGTTCTCCCTCGACCACCACTGCAGAGAGAGAACGAGGGCTGGCGAGACAACTAACAGATCTTCCCATTGTCCGCTGGCCTGAGACCACTGGCTGTTGAGCCACTTTGCATGGGACGCATGCGCAGCCGCGCGTGGGGAACCAAGTATATGCATGACGCCATCATTCCTAGCAAACGCATAGCTTTGTGTACCGTCCACTCTCGACTGGCTACATACTGAGGAACCTGAGAGCATGTTCTGAACCCTCTCGCTGAAAGGGAAAACTAGACCGTCTTCCGTACGAATTAGAGCCCCCAGGAACTGTTTTACTTGGCTGGGGACGAAGCTGGATTTCTTTTCGTTGATAGAAAATCCCAAGCTGAACAGTAGGTCTGTTTTTTGGGTGTTCGAAAAACAAACGTCGAACGAGTCCCCCGTGATGAGCAAGTCGTCGAGGTAAGGGTAAACTGGAACTGAAAGTCTGCGCAGGTGTGCCGCTGCCAGGACCTTGGTAAACACCCTTGGTGCCGAGGCTATGCCGAAGGGGAGTAGCTTGAACTGGTAGTGTTTGTCCTGAATCACGAACCTTAGGAATTTTCTGTGCGCTGGCAGCATTGAAATATGAAAGTATGCATCTTTCATATCCAATGTTGTCATGAAGTCCCGCTGTTTTAGCAATGGGATCACCTCTTGCAGTGTTACCATGCGAAACTTCTGGGGCTTAATGAACTTGTTCGCTGGACGCATGGCGAGATCCTTTTCGGGTACAAGGAAGTACATTGAATAGATACCCTCGTTTACCTGAAGAATCCGGACGGCTTCTATGGCGTCCTTTCCCAGCAAAGCTTCCACCTCTTGGATCAGGATCTGCAGATGTTCCGGTGAAAGACGTCGATGTTTCGGCGGTCTGAACTGTGGAGGTCGGGTGAATTCCATGCAGTAACCGTGGGCGACCGTCTTTAAGACCCACTGGTCTGAAGTTATCCACTCCCATTCGTGAGGAAAGATGTTAATCGCCCCCCCCCCCCCCGACCGGGGAGACATGGGAGGGGACCTGGACTTGGTGGTCATTTCTGACCCGAAGTTGACAATCCTCTGGACTTGGAGCCTCTGCCTCTATTCTTTCCGCGCTTCTGACCCCTCTGGGCGGTAGTAAGTGGGGCTTGCAGCAGGTTGCCCGTGCGGAAATGGTTTTGAGCGGCGCAGGCTTGTCCTCAAAAGGGCCGCTGAGAATTACTGCCCCTCTGAAGAGGGTTTCTGGGAAATTTGGTGCAGCGACTTAATAGTCTCATGCTCCTTCTTGGCTGTCTCCAACGCATCGTCTACCACCTTCCCGAAGAGGTTGGTCTCTTTGATGGGTTTGATAATGGATGCCTGGGTCTCAGGCCTGAAGCCCGACATGCGCAGCCACGCGTGCCTCTTTGAGAGTACCCTGTGCGAGAGACCTGCCTGCTGTCTCTGCGGTGTCCAGGGTATTCTTTACCACATTCTGATTGGCAAGTTTGCCCTCCGAGACAATGGCGAGAAGCTTGGCTCTGGTTGGTTCCGGAACCTCTTGAAGGCCTTCCTGGAGTAGGTTCCATTGGGCGTCAACGTAGCTTGCTAGTAACGTCGTGTTATTGGCAATCCGGACGGTATAGGCCGCCGCCGTAACCCTTTTGTCCAAGGCATGCAACCTTTTGGACTCCTTGTCCGGGGGTGACTCCCGTGGCAAGGGAAACCCCTGCTCTCTTGCGAGTGTTGGTCACCACTAGCGAGTCTGGGATTGCGTGTCCTTTGATATAAAGCGGGTCGGTGGGGGAGGGTCAGAAAGTTTTTCGACCCTTAGGTTCACAGCCCTAGTCTGAGCGGGTGTGAGTAAGGAAGGGGCCAGCCGTCTCTTTAGAGCTCAAGAGAGGGATAGACTGGCTTGCCGGAGGCTTTTCATTAATAATGTCCTCCGCGAAATCTTGTTCGGGCAAGGCTTCAAGCGTGTCAATTTTAAAGAATTCCGCTGCTTTTTTCAACATGTTGTTGAGAGCCATTTGATCATCCACCGGGGAAGCTTGTCAAATCGGGGTGGATGGGGGAGAGTCGAGGCAAACAATAGAGTTGTGATTGTCCTGCTGGGTGTCCTCCCAGTTGTCCGTTGCCCCTTGATCTTCCCCATAGTTGTCCAGAAAAGAAGACGACATCTGTATAGATGTCTCTATACATGTCCATTTGGACATCTTCTTGATAGTCAACTTGGTGTTGGCCATCTAGGTGTTGGACATCTTGTGTTTGAGGGTTAGGGTCTAACCCGAACTTTTTTCAGCAGAGGTTGATCAGAAGCCCTGAAAAACTGCTCCAGCCGATCCATACACCCCTTGAATTGCTCCGTGGTCCATGACCCAAATGGACCTAGCTGAGAAGGACCTGTGTCTTCCGTCCTAAGGCGTTGAGGATCTCCTGAGGGTGCTTGAGAGGGGTACCTGGCTTTCTTCGTAAGAGTCTTCGGGATCGTCTTCCCAATCAGTGGAAAACTTTTCGGCAGATTGGCCCATAACTGTGGGCTGAACCGGTACTAGGCCCACCGCCGTAGCAATCCTATTGATTCCCTTACGGATAGTCACCGAATCTTTGGGAGACAACGCTTCCGATGATGTGTCAGCAGTGAAAGTCTTCCGCGGCTCCAGAAGGGCCAGTGGATGGCTTCTCGGGTAGAGGCCTACTCGTAGTTTTCGCGCCTATACAGACCTTGTAAACCTTGGAATCCATCGAAGTTTCTTGTTCTGAAACTTTGGCACGTGTAGTTTGGGGAGTAGCATCCTGGTTATCTTTCTTATGCCCAGTCATGCACTGCTGCGGATACAGGGAAGGCTTCGGATCAGACCGATCAGTGGGCGCTGCCAAAGTTTCCGGCGGATCCCGTTGGCGCTTTCGCCTTCTTCAACAAAGTCGTCAAGGAGGGCGCTTGGGTTGTGTGCTTTGTGCGGAGGAACAATCGGCAGATGCTGAAGTTCGAAAACCAGAAACTGGCTGGCCACCAGGGAGCTATGAGAAGGAGTGCAATTGGATGACTTGAGTTTGCAGAGTGATCGATGGATCAAGGGCAGTGGAGGAACAGCAGGAGCCTTCATGTCATGCCACAGAATTTTGAGAGTCTCCCAGAGGACACTCCAAGACCTTGTCTGGATGCATACAGAGGAAGTTTGTTTGTAAAGGTCGCAAAGAGTTCTACCTCTGGTGTGCCCCATTGGCGAAAAATGGTTGAAAATACATCCATGTTCAGTTCCCACTCGTAACTGGCTGAGTGAGTCTGCTGGCCCATTCCAAATCTGTATGGCTAGATCTACAAGGAGTGGTGACGTGGTGCCACCCTGCTCATTGGTGTAGAACAGAATCACAGAGTTGTCCGTAGGAACCCGGACTACCTTGTTCATGATGGCCAGTTGAAAAGCCTTGGGCACCAGAAAAACAGCAAGAAGATAATTGATATGAAACTGCTTGTCTTGAAGTGTCCGAAGGTCGAACACTTGGAGCTGGTCCAGTGTCGTGCCCCACACCAAAAAGGTAGGAGTCCGTTGTAACTCATTTCCGGGCAGGGCTCCTGGAAAGAGGCTCCCACTAAGATGTTGTCGGTCGAGGACCACCAATGTAGATCCGCTGTCGTGTAGGACAGAACTGGGATTATCTTGGAATCCCGGTCCGAAGCCTGAGACCAAGCGCGCCAAAGAGCTAGCTGTGTACACGTCATCTTCAGGACGTGCAAGAGGGAGGGCTAGCACGCAAGAAGCCATGAGGCCTTGAAGTCTCTGGAACCACCAAGCCGTCATATGCAAAGACTGAGGGAAGAGCTGGCAACGTGGCTGATAAATCGGTAATCCGGTCTGCCGTTAAGAACACCTTGGTACGGACTGTATTCCAACGGAATACCAGGAAGATCAGGTCGAGAGACCGTCATGCAAGATTTCTGCCAGTTCACTGACAGCCCAAGACGAAACTGGAGCCAGTTGCCCTTCTGAAGAGATGACCATTTGGCAGGGCGTGATCATCTCCAATTTGTATTGGGGAAGAGCACTGTTGCTGGGAAAGAATAGTGCGCAGGCCAGCACGGTTGGGTTTGGGCACTGAACAGATGGGAGTAGAAGCCCTCCCCGTGGGGAACAGGCTCCACCGCTCTGAGGTCTAGAAGTTTCTGTACCTCGGCTCTGAGGGAGGGCGACCCAATCTACTGAAAGGGAGGATTGAAAGGTGGTGTAGGGTGAGGGGCAAGCTAAAGCCCGCCAGAGTGATGGACAAAAACCACCCGTCTTCAGTGATGGTCTGCCGCGCCTCCAGATGAGACGAGATTCATCCTCCCACCAGAGTCTTGTGTGAACGACCAGTCACATTTCGATTGCTGTCGGCAGAGTTTACCTGTCCCTGGAGAGGAGGCTGATGGCAGAGAGAAAAACCAACCACCTTGCCGTTGCTGCTTAAGATGAGGCCTGCCAACCGAGGCTTCAGTACGGCGCGCACGCCTGAAAGCCCCTGAAACCAGAGACAGCATTTGGGATCCTGACCTCTGTGTATAAGGGACCTTAGCTGGAGCTTTCGCCAGGACCGATAAAGATAGTGGTTTGGGTACTCGCCTTAGTGAGCTCCTCGTCAGTAGAAGAATGGAACAATTCCTTGCTATCAAAAGGAAGGTCCAATACCTTGTCTTGCACTCGCTTTGAGAACTTTGTTGACCTCTCCGGTCAGCGGTAGCTCCATGCAACAAAGACCATCATGCCTCGAGGCAAGGAATCTACATTGTGTGCTGCAGCTTCTGGCAGATCCGGACCCAAAACTTTGGCATCCGACAAAATGGTTTTGAAATAGTCTAGCCTCTCCGCAGGAATACATTCCTGGAAATCGGCCAACTCTTTCCACAGCCACAGATTGGCTACTGCCAAGATGAGCTTTGTTGGCTTGGCGAAGCAGGAGCGCCAAATTGGCAACGACTTTCTTACCCAAGGTATCCAGAAGCTTATCCTCTTTAGAAAGGATTTGAGACTCAGAAGCCGGTTTTGTTGAGGGCGGATGCTGCCACCACAGTTGAGGAAGAGAGCGGGCATGCCGCTAAGCCCAGCTCCTCAGAGGCGTGAAGCTTGTATCGAGCAGCGATTCTCTTGAGGTGCAGCCCCGTGTGAGGTTTCACCCAGTCCTTATGGGTCTCAGCCAAGACGTCCTTCTGGAGGAACAGGCCGGTGCGCTCCCGACGCAACAGGTTAAAGGCTCCAGAAAGCACCCCTTCCTGTGAAGGGGGGCCTTGGGTACTGGATTATCAAGGAGAGCAATCATATTCAGCACCCGGACATGGAATGCTCCAACAGAGCAGGGCTGCTCATCGCCATCCTGATCTGTCCGAGGTTCATCCAACGAAGCAGAGGAAGGGGACTGGTCTGCCACACATACCGCCTCAGGTTTTAAAGTGGTATTTTGCTGCCAGTGTTTTCTCAATAGGCGACAGCTGAGGCAGAGGGAGATGTGGCAGGGGCCCACTAGGGAGCGGTGGAGGTATTGGCACCACCGGGACCTACGTAGGAACAGCCGGGATCACAGGTGGAACAGGAGGTTTAGGGAACACTCCCAAAAAGACGCTTGAAATATGCCTTCATGGGGGTCAGAGTGCATGACCGTCTGAAAGTTCCCGAAAAACTCATCTTCAGCAGAAGATTTTTGCACTGAAATAGGCAGAGGCTGCTCATGAGGGGCATACCCTCATGAGAGCAAGGAGGTTGGTTGCCAGGAAGGTCCACCACTGGTGGGATCCACATAGATTAGTGGAGCGGATGCAGGAAGGAGCGAGACTATCAGGCAGCAGTGTCCAAGCATGCCAGTCAAGAGAAGGGCAGAACAGTTTGTTATCCACAAAGCGTGGAAAACACTGCTCAGCCCCAAGAGACATGTTCCCAACAACAGACTGAATGTCAGTGTGAGGGACGTATCCAAAATGGCCGCTGTGGACCATGGCGGTTGCGCCGCCATTTTGTGGCACTTCTAGAACTGCGTCATATGCAAAGATGAGGCAAATGTCTCTTCAGGGGAGTCAGGGGACTCGAGTAAAACTTTAGCCTTTACGCAAGGATCTTTGGCCGAGCCGGTGCGGGGGGGGGGGCTCTCGGATGTTTACTGGACATCTTAGAACCTGTACCCAAATTAGCCTCCAAAGGAGGAACCTTGGCAAAGCCGGTACTGGAAGGCTTGCGGTCTGTGACCGCCCTCTTTGCCCACTCAACAGAACTGGTACCACCAAGACCCTGAGCATGGTACAGTTGAGGAACAATCCTCACGCAAGACCCTGGCAGAGGATCTCTCGGTTCGGTCCGTACAAACCTTAGCCTCACGAAGAGAAACCTCTGGTTGGAACCTGAGACAGATACCTCTTTTAATATGAGCCTCGAGTCGAGGCACGGGGTGAAAAGCTCCAGAAATGGAAACCTCAGGGCGTACCCCGGTATCAGTGTGGAAAGCTCTGGAAACAGATCTCTGGGCGAGCCCCGGTAACCAGACGCAGAAGAACTGGGTTGAACCTTAGCACCCGATCGGTGAACCTTGGCACAAGGTCCGGTTTTGACAGGTCTGCCAAGGAAACCCTCGGAGCACACTCCGGTACATCTATAAGGCTCCGTCGGCACCTCAGAGGAACTCCTGGTGACAGAGCTACTAGAGTCCCTCCTGGTCCTGACAACCCTGGAAAGGAGTCACCTGGCCAGGGTGCCCTAAGTAGTAAGGAACTTATCGGGAGTTTCTTCTTTTTGTCGATGAAAATCTGTAAATGGGGTGGAGGAATGCGTTGGAACACTTCCTCCGACCTAAGACAACGTTGGAGTGTCCGGGAGGGAGTCGCAATAGAAGCAGGAATCCCAGCGAAACAGCGTTTGCATGAAGAACAGGACACAAATCCCAAATGCTCCAGCATAGACAGAGGACTAGCTGACCGTGGAACTGGAGCAGGAAGGACAAAGGGAATACAAATAAAAATATTCCCGGTGACACTAGTGCATCCAGCCCCGACCACGTGGAGAAAAAGGACTTAAGGGCGATGTGCAGGGCAAAACTCAGGAGGGCGGGGTTACGGCCATGTGCATTCCCCGCGTCAAAATAGGACAACATTTTCAATTTTTATGCTTTTTTACAAAAGTGCTCCAGTCCCATCCCAAAGGAGGGAATGTCCCACAAGTATGGAGGAAAGGGGACAGGACAGAGGAGTAAGTATTTACTTACCTTTGTGTATATAAAAATAAAAATGTATTTATTATTATAACTGTGTGCAAGAGTTTGAGCTATTGTAATGACTGGGTTCATTGTACTTACCTACAGCTCACCTTATAAGACTAGCCTAGCTGCTTTGCCATTCTACCAGATCCTATGGTTAGTACAGACTTAAAGAGTTGAGGACCTGTATACCAAGGGATAGTTTTGTAGAGTCTTGCCTCCAGGTGGGCGGGGAGTGTTAGGGGAGTTTTCCTAAACATCTATACGACGTCACTCAAAAGACAGCTTCACTTGCCTCAACTACACAGATCTACAAATCTACAGAATTGCCGATCAACAAGAACAAAACGCTACTAGACCGTCTCAAAAAGCTACCAATGGATGAACCACCTCAAAACAGAAATCATGATTACACTCAACCACCAAAGAAGCAACCTGTATATCCCATTGCCAACAGCCCACCACCCACACCATCCAAATTTCTCAAAC
Organism: Ambystoma mexicanum; assembly: GCF_040938575.1. NCBI lineage: Eukaryota > Metazoa > Chordata > Amphibia > Caudata > Ambystomatidae > Ambystoma > Ambystoma mexicanum. Next base: position 993,619,043 of record NC_090921.1, read on the forward strand.
ACTTTGGAATACTAATGGACGAGTTAACCCTAGAACTGCAAGTAAACGGGATCACTACAAAATGCTTCACATCTACACACCATCAAAATTATTCTAGAATTCCTCTCCTTCATGCACACAACACTGGCCAGAATTTCTCCTATGACCAGGATAAACTACGTACAGATAAGGGGTGCATCAGCCACTTTTACTGGCCCAACACTCCCAAAAAGAAAATTGGGGGACTAAAAAATAGAAATTTTGAAATGGGAAACGAACACATGACCTTGTGCTCCATATGTTTGGACCAGCAGTGCAACGCAATACCACAGGAAGAAAATTGCCACTACAGCCTGATCGGAAGACTAACGTCTGCCAATGTTTATGAATAACTAGGTTCAAAGAAATTACATAAACATTTCTGTTTCCCCAATTAAAATATTTTTACTTGCTTATAAAATACTCTAATTGGGAATTGGACTGGCAGTGTTACTCCCTAAAACAACAAGTTACTTCTTACCTGGTAACGTTCTTTCGATGGGATGTTCCTCCGACCTTTCATAAATCATCTCCAGCTTGCTGGCCTTGGAAAACATTTTCAGTAGAGAGCGCTGCGCGTCGACGTCCCTCGAGCCGATGTCCCTCGACAGCCTCTGTATCGGCGCCGACATCATCATGCGTATAAATAGACTCGGGCAGCGTCCGTTGCTCAGTTCCGTTTTGACGTAACAGTTGTTTTACATTCATTGGTTATTGAACAAGTGAAATGGTCAAAAAGGCCACAAAAGGATCCAGTGCTAATGCTAAAATTATCAGGGTTGTAACACAGGCGTTCAACTGTTGAATTGCGGGTACCTTGACCTGGTTACCCACAAAGACAATTAGGTAAGAAGGTTAAACAGTGAATTGCGCCAAGTTACAAAGATTACACCAAAGTGATTTGGTATGGTATTTTGAGATTTAATACAGGACAGCCTGACACGTGTTTCGAACAAAAGCTCTTCCTCTGAGGCTGTACATACATAATTAGACAGTTAAATTGAGAATTACAGTATAGTTATACAGAATATTTACGAAATGCCAGTCCAAACCATAAGAACCATCAGAGGACGGTTTGAAAACCCAATGTATAGGCAGTCGAATGATTAAAGGGAGAGCGCAAGAGCGTTATCCCATGTTAATTTAAAGCATGCTGAAACGCGGACCATACGAAAGTTCAGTGCCCACTGAAGAGATCTCATTCTCTGACGAGCCTCTGGCACAAGGAAGATGCAGGATGCATGAGGCCTAGCAACCTCAAAAAGTCGAAGGCTGGGAGACGTTGGGCATTTTGAAACTTGGTGACCATTTGCAGAATATCTTGAGCCCTCACCTCTGGTGGCGAGGCTTTTCCCAGGGAAGTGTCCAGGACCGCTCCAATGAACTGGAGTCTGATGGTATCATCTGTGACTTCTTTAAATTGAGGGAGAAGCCCAGTTTGTGAAGGAAGTGGCAGACATAATCTAGCTGAATCTGAGCTTGTTCCGGAGATACAGCTCTGATCAGCCAATTGTCCAAGTAGGGGTAGACGTGAATCCCTTCCCTCCCTTAGACTTGCAGCCACTACCGACATTAGCTTGGTGAAGACCCTCGGGCGGAGGTCAGCCCAAATGGCAGAAGTCGAAATTGATAATGAGAGCCGCCAATTGCGAACCTCAGGCATTTCCTGTGTTTGAGATGGATTGGCACATGGAAATAAGCATCCTGGAGGTCCAGCGATACCAGCCAGTCCCGGAGTTGGAAGGCCTGAAGGATCTGAGAGAGAGTTACCATCTTGAACTTGTCCTTCTTGAGGATCTTGTTCAATTCTCAGAAGTCCAAGATAAGTCTCAGTCCTCCATCTTTCTTCAGTATGAGAAAGTAAGAGAGAACGGGGGGTTACCAGCCCTTGTTCCTCTCCGCTACAGGTACCGGTTCTATGGCACCTCTGTCTAGCAGGTCTACAATTTCCTGCAAAAGGAGCAGAACTGGAACTTTCAGAGAGCTGTTCCCCAGTGGATGACTGAGGGATGCGTAGAAAAGGCAGGCAGTAACCTTGGGCAACTGTCTCCAATGCCCAAGCATCTGACTTAATAGCCTGCCATTCCGTCAGTTATTGAGTTAACCTGCCCCCGACTGGTGTCTTGTGAGGAGAGTCCTCAGAGCGGTTTGGAGGCGGCTGATGCAGATGCCGAGGGTAAAGAGGCACCCGCTGCGGCTTTTGTATTTTTAACCCGTCCACCTCGGGTGAATTTTTTGACCCCTTTGAACCGGCTGTCCTCTGTCTCTTCCGAATGCGGAATAGAAGCGAAAGGACTTACCTCTCCAAGAGGTTCCTGAGGGGCGATATGGTGTCTGACGGATTGCTGCTCCCAGGGACTTTTCTGCTGCCTTTGATGTTTGAAGCTTTTCTAAACGGTCATCCGCCTTCTTACCAAACAAGGAAGCCTCTAAATGAGGTGACAACTGTATGTCTGGTCGACTGGTTTCAATGATGTCTTTCGTGTATCATATTCTCCAGGACCCATTATTTCTACCAAGATTGGTACACCACAAGAGGCTCACCCTACCAAAGGGAGACTGATGAGCGGCGAGACTAACCATTATCTTAGGCGCTTTGAATTGACTATTTGAAAGTGTCAACACTGTTGAAATTGACCGTGCCTCTCCTCCGCACACACCAGACGGACAGAACATGTCGCAATTTCGCCCCTGTGGGGCTTGCAGATTGGGTCCAAGGAAGAAATAATGGGTCCTGAAGAATATGATACACGAAAGACATCATTGAAACCGGTCGACCAGACATACAGATGTCACCTCATTTAGAGTGACACGTGGACTATATATTTTTAGAAAGAATTGTTCAAAGTAATGTTACTGAATTTGCGTTTTCTATTATAGATATGTCATGCACTCTCGCACAGTTGAACTGTCTATGCACTGTAAAGAAAGTTTAGTATTGAGTGCATGTTGTGACGAGAGTCTCTTGCGACACTTATACTCTTGAAAAATGTTTCAGAAATTACTCCTGGGTTAACCAGACACCTCACGGAGGGCAATTAAATTGTCAGATTACCTGACGTCGAGTCCCACGTGACCTGCCTGTTTGACCCAAGGGTGCAGTCAGGAAATGGTTTTCCCGCAACTGCTTTGATGTTAACCTGTTTGGGCTAACTACCCATAGTTGTATGAAATGTGTGTACAAAATGTACTGTGGGAACTTTTCGTGGAAACAATCCCACTGCAAATTGATATAGGGCGAGTATAGTCCCCATGTATTCCCCGCCTGTAGTCGGTGCATCAGCGCTCTCCAGGGTTGGGAACATCATGCAGGGCTAGAATAGTGTGTCCCTTGTAGGGAAAGGGTTAGGGCTGCATTAATGGCACAATAAAGCAACTAGCTCTAGTGAAGCTTCTGTTCCTTATTCTGTTTTGTGTTATAGTATTATTGATAACAGAAAGGACACATACCCGTTGTTAGAGGTAATGTGCATTTGAATAAAATCCCTGTGTGTTAGTTGATCATAGGGGTTTCTATAACACCTTGTAACGGATGCCAGATGGCAGGCCGGAGGGCGCAGAGGATTGGGGGGAAAAAACCTCACAGCTAAATACAGGACCTACTTAAGTAATCTTGTGCCATGCAGATTCAGAGGCCATAATTACCAAAACAATTTAATACAAGCTGAATCAAAAAGCAAAAAAAGACATGCCATTCCCTAAGGCTTGCACAAGAGGCTAGAACGGGATTCAGACAAGAAAACCACCGCACTTCAGAAGGTATTCCTGACATCTGCCAAAGCCCACCTACACCCAAACATCCAATTTCCAGCAACCTCCAAAAGGCGTACTCACATGCTGTATCTCTTGCTGGCTTGCTCTGTAGTTTTTCTTGGTTAAATTGTCCACCAGGTAGCTGATTTGAGACAAGGCCAGCGAGAGCGAGTCAAGATTCATTGCTGGTTGGGGCGGAAGCAGGCGGCCGGGCCCGGCGCAAAATCACCATTATTCCCCTTTAGTCACCTCAGAGATAGGTTAATGTTTTCTGTTTGAAGTTCTCATGTATCCAGATTTCTGTTCTCAGTTTCTGTAATTTCCCAGATGTTCTATGCTGTTCAGAAACATGGCACCTGAAAGTACAAAAGCAGCATTTACATAAAAATCAACCATGTTCGCTCAGACTTGACTGTTCGGCTACCTACAGTGTTGAAGTGTTGCACTTCAAATGAAATGAGAACCATTCTGAGAAAAAAAGAAAATAGCGTTTCATCTAGGATTGTATTAAAGATAAACATTAAGATTGCAAAAATCTAATGCATACAAATTATACATGAAGGCTATCCAATAGGAAAATAAAGGAAAAATGGCTTCATGCAATTACAGGTTTTAAATTTATATAATGTAACATAATGTGGTCATGGGTAATGAGTTGATTAGGAAACATCTACCAGGAATATACAGTTGCAATTGATTATATAAAAAGGTGCAGACTTTTCTTGAATAGGTATAAACCAGACACCCGTTATGCCCAAGGACATTGGAGTGCTTCACAAAGCATAAAAAAGGTGTGTGTGCAAGGTTGATCACACAAACAAAACTAGAAATAGACTCGATTTACAAAGAAAAGAGAGAAAGGCCAGCTAGGGAGACCGATCGAAAGGAAAAGGGGTGCAGGTCAGGAAAGTCAAGAGCCATCTGCCGACTAGGTGAAAAGTGCAGTGTCTTCAGTTCTTACCTCATATGCAGTAGAGCAAGAGCCAATCTGATGTGCAGTTAAACAATCATTTATAGGCTACACCAATGGGGGATCAATCATCCTTAACACAGCCCACCAAATTTCTAAAGAGCAGCAGAGGGACAGTTTACAAAGATCAGAAAGCCACATCTCTAAGTGGTTAGTACACAGCCTTCATTTGCTTGTCAAAGAATTCTCCCCCAGCCCATAGCACATAGCACATATACTAAATCATGCCAGCAACTATACACCACAAATTGAGCTTCCACATCATACAAACTTTAACTGACAATTGTATACAATCAATTTTCCTTTAAATGGTCTTCTAGGAGTTTCTAAAGTGTCTTTATACAAATCACCAAAGTTAATGTCACATTGGGAGTTTTGCATGGCACCAATAGCGCTGGGGAGCCAAACGTAGCTCCTGGTAGCTTTTGGTGTTAAGCAAACCATGCTCTCCTGGGCTACAAGTAGCAGGAACCAAATAAATACCAGCAATTTCGAGCCCTGCAGGTTACATGACAATTAAATGGACTTGCAATTAACTAATCATTTCATTACTACTGGATTGAACGTTTTCCTCAATACCTGTCAAAGGGATCTTCCAACATGCAAGTCAGTGGCGACTGGTGCTAATTTTATTTGAGGGTTGTCAAAATTTCCAACAGTTACAGCAGAGCGACAAAGTGCATCGAAGGAGCCCGCACCGACCAAGCGAGGTTCAGGGGGTGGAAAAAGGTCCATGCTGGCTGAAAATGTTGCCAGTATACAAACACCAATCCTGTTGGCTTTGCCTATTAAAGAGGTCATGCTACATAGTAAGAAAACAGGTTGATGCTAATGGAAAAAAAAAGGTTAGATCACGATTGGATCCCAACGATAGAAAATTTCCATTCATATAGCTCACCGAGTCACTTGACACAAGCATAAGAAACGAGGATCCCTCTCAAATATTCTACTTTTCTCCAAATCTGTACCATTGTGGTTTGCTGCTGAGGTTACGTTGGAATATCCTACAGACTAATGATATTCTCTTAAGACCTCAAATAACTCTTAAGGAAAGCGATTGTAGGTTCTGTCATTCAGAACCTGAATCTGCTAAACACTTTATACTGGATTGTGTCCAGCTGTAAGTACTAAGAAACGTCTTTCTAGGAACATTTAAGGATTTCTAGGTCTGATATTCTACGGATAGTGTGGAAATTTTCTAAACATACAAAATACATGGGAAGGTTTGGCCCCATCAGGATTCCTTAAGTTTGCTTGTTTGTTTTAAGGCATCAAAGTGATCTGAGTGCAAATGGGTTTTTTCCTTCTAGGTTAGTCTTGATTAATTTTTTTTTTTTTAGGTTTGTTTGGTACATTTTGGTATCGCTATTTTCTGAGGTACATATTTAAAATTAACTGCACCAATGTCGATGTATGTATGAACTATAGATTTCTTCTCTGTAGGCAAACTGTTTCCTTTGTCTTTTTTTGGATCATTTGCCCTTTATTCTTGTTACATTAAAGAGGTACATAGTATAATGTATTTTCCATGTTCTCTTTTCAAGTTGTACATAGCAATGCGTTTTAATTAGACTTGTAAGGAGAAAGAAAAAGGGATTGTATTTGTATACTTAGTAAAGGCTTGATTAAACCAAATACAATTAAAAAAGGGTCCAAATTTACTGCACAATATAGGCCAATCTAGATTTAAAAAAAAAAGAAACAGGCTTTATCCTCCATCTGCCATGCCACACCAACTGCTATATTGGCTGCACTAAAATGCCAGTCTGGCCACATAACACTTCCCATGCTTTCTTTAGCATAGATGACTAGCAAAAAAAGCGTCATGCTTCTGTAGCAAAAAGCTAGACTAGCAACCCCAAAATGCCACAATTAATTTTTGTAACTGCATTTTTTTACTGGGCATCCATCATAGATGCCAAGTAAAAATGCTATTTATTGTGCTATGCTGCAACCTGCTCCCCAACCCTGCACAAATACGCATGCACAACCAATCCTACAACATTCACTCCTATATCAGATAAGTATAGAAGAGTGGCTTTTACAGCATGCTTCCGCACTACAAGCGATTAGATTAATAAATAATTTAAAGTAGTTGTCTCCATTTCAGAAATTAGGTACAAGCTGGTTTCGATTTCCCTCAGAGCTCGTGCTCAATGGAATTCCTTACTGCTAATCATGAACTATAATCCCACCGTTGAATTCCATGTATGAAAATGTGCACACCACCATGCTGCCAGCAGTAAACAGAAAACAAATTGGCTTGTTGAGGATTGCAATCAGAGCCAATCTGAATCATCTGTTACCAAGGAGGACTTTATCCTCAATCCAGCAAGAATTAAATAGATTGTGGGACTTTGACTGGGTGTCCGCCAAGTCCTAGTTGGGCAAATGATTTGGCCTGTACAGAGAAAAAAGTGCAACCTTCAATTTGATCCAAGTAAGTTCCCCATTGTTGGGTTTAGAATTTACATATTCTGCCAGTAGGAGAAATCATTGGTATTTGGAAAGTGGGGAAAATGCAAAAAGTAGTCAGTCACTTTGTAGCCACTGCAAGTCAAGAACCAAAGAAACCCTGAAACCTATATTCTGGGAATGTAGGTCACATAAGACTTTTTATAGGATGATGGCTCCTGTAACTGACTTGTGGCATAGAGTGCAGGTGGGGAATCAGTTGCCGTTGACCATAGCAGCCTTGTGTAATGATAACATTTTAGCATTGATATTGTATTCCCAACGCACTCGTACACAAGTGTTTCAGAGCGCGACAAGGCAGGGGAGAACAAAACGACGATCGTACTAGGCCCAGTGATCATTACCAATGAAGTGGAACGTGTAAATGGGCCCTGCTGCAGCCGCTCCATCACAGGTGAGTGCCCCTTCCAAAATACTTTCTGGCTCATCTCATCTCCCTACTTTCTTCACTTCTGTGCCCAGACTACGCTAGCCCAGACTACGCTACTTCCTTCCATTTGTCCCTGCAATCACGTCCCAGCCTTTACTCCCTCCTCCAAGTCGTAGATGCACTCTTACACAGAGGACCCCGGCAGTCTTGCCCTGGGAGCTCCGCACCGAGCAGCTCCATCAAATGTTTGCCAGTGTTCGACCGGGCGTCTGCTACAGACAGCCTACAGCAGCTGATAAGGACAGTGTGGGCGGTGAGTACAGCCATTACTGTACTCCAGAAAACCCCACTCATTACCACATGCCTACATACTTTTAACACAATTGTGCAAGCCAGCCATACTCTGATTTTGGCCCACCTGCGCCAATAATTTTGCGTTTAGCCAAATTGTATGGGAAGGGCAACTTCTCCACTTCCTAATTTATTTTAATTCTTCAGTGCGCTACACGCCTGGAGGCCTCAGAGCAAATAAAACAAAGGGATTGGGGGATAAAACGTACCAGGCCTAGTAAAGAAAAAGGAAGAGGTCTAATCAGCAGAATATAAAATCTGTTTTAATGGCCTTTCTAAAGGCCGGAAGTGAAGATGCTAGTTTACAAGCAAGGACTGTATTTAATGCCTGGAGAGTACACACTTCAAAGCACATACCTTCATAATGACAGATTTTCTATGTAAAGGTCCGACCGTGCACACACCAGAATAGAGCACTGGGCAAATGTATGATTAACGGTTTTGTACACAAACCAAGTTCCTGTAGAAACAGAAGGGTCTTCCATACCCATACGTATAGTTATAGGTGTATATACTCACTCATGACAACTGTCAGAGGGGTTACCACCCATGTACTCACATGGTGGGGGAGGGGGGCAAAGAAATGTTCTAAAGCCATGCCCAAAGTTCAACCCTACTATAGGAAGGTAATTTCAGACAATATACGGAAAAATAAAGCAAGGGTCGCTGAATGGATGGCAGAATTAGAAACCAAGCGTTTAGGTACTGTAATTTTATTCCTTAAAGCAAGATTTGTTTGAAATACCAGGAAAGCTACATTTATAGTTTTAAGGGAACCTACTTTATAAGTAAGCCTTATGGCTTGGGTTGTCAGACTCCCATTGTTGGATGGGCTGCCAGTAATGGACCATTAAGACACGTGGTCCTGTCCCAAACTAGATGGAAACTGGAATATTGTCAAATTCTAACAGGAATGCGTTTGTAAGGAACATCCCATCCCCGCAATTTTGGTTTGGGTATGTAGCCCTCTATTAAACATTAATCTGTAGTGGGGATTCAGAAGGAGTTTTTGGCTCGAGAAACAAGTCCTACTTTTATTTCATGGTCTTCAGCCCATTCATTTCACTTCCTGGGAGGCTGCACAGCAAGGCAGTCTTTATAAAATTAATATGAAGTGGCAAGTCAGACTCTGAAGCAGAGGAGTATGCCCCTACTAATAGGGGCTCCATGAGAAATGTGATTGAGCGGGTGGAAAAGCGATTGAGCAGGAGTCCCTGGGCTTATAATTAGTGATTTGGTAGATGCCATGTATTGGTGGAAACTTTCCCGCTTCTGCTGCAACTATACAATTGTAAACTATGGCGCTGATTAAACTGTGAAGTGCACTTAAGTACTATAAACGTAACTAACAAAGCTAGATTGTATCAATCCAATAGTAGGTGAGCAGATGGCCTCCCCTCGAGTACAGTGATGCAAAAGCCGCTTCTTGTAGTCCAAGATTGGCAGTACCGCATTGTAACAAACAACCAAACTTGCTCCCTCACAGGATGGGACAAGTCAAGCTCTCATGTATTGTGTGCAACAGTGCGTGTGGTGTCGCATACTGTACGATTTCAATCAGTGTGAGCCAGAAGAAGGGGGGCGGGGGCTTGATGCATTGCTACTACTCGTGATGCTCCTAAAGTCAATAACATTCTCCAACCGAGTGCCTTAAAGCTTTGAAGTTGTTTTTTCACAGCTCTATTTTCCTTAAATACAAGGAAGACTCCACACAAGGAACTTCCACACTTCATGCAAGGTCACATTTAAGGCACTTTTACAGACCGTGCCTAAACAGTAATGCTTCAAAAACATTTTACCCTTCCATGTGTGGGTCTTATACCAACATTTGCTGTCAGTCGGGTCCATCGACTTACCCGTCCAAACGTCCCGTTTTGTGAATGCTTAGCACTGAATTACTGTTCTTTGGTTAAAAAAAAAAAAAAAAACCTTCACCATGAAAACATTTCTTCAGAACACTTCCAAGGTTCTTAAAGTTGTCTGTATTGCATTGCAAGGATAGGCAGGCTCATGGCTTCAACTCCCTCACCTTCATGTTGAAGCAGCCTAACTAGATGCTTTGAACGTTGGGTGCTGTCCTACACATTAGTGGGTGTATGCCTTTACTCCTTACATGAATGCTAGCCGCACTGGCACTCAACCATGTGGATATGCTGGGCCTGTATGCTACTAGTGTAGTCACGCAGGGGACTGCAACTTTTGGCTCGCTAGTGGACTACAGCGAGCCATCAGCCCTGCCGAGAAAACCAATATAGCATCATGGGAGCTGTACTCCTAAAATCTGGAGAGCTGCAGGGTGCAGACACATTTTGGTCAGCTATTTGTTAACCCCAAACGCAAGGGTAAACATTTCAAGTTGCAAGCCATAAAAATTCCCTTGCCACCTTAAATCTACAGATACAAACAGCACACCATTTCTTACTCACCAAGAGTCAATTTGCACTAGCCAATGGCGAGAGCAAATTTTGAGCCCTACCAACATCAATAGGTATGAAAAGATATTGAACCATCTGTGTAACTTGCTAAGGACGGATCTGCTGATGTCTGCAACAGAGAACATGCCTTTTCTGGTTAGCAGTGTCCTTTGACTTACTAGGACATATTGAAGGAGGCATGCATCTGCGAGGCAAAACCAAGTGGCCAAAGTAAAAACTCATTAGTCAGGATGAGAAAGTCACATCCCATAATTCATAGTTCATGTGTTGGTAAATGCAGCATAACGTTTAGTGTTGTCATTGCCAACACTAGGAGATGCAGGTACCACATGAGTCTTTCCCATGTGGTTGACAAGAGGTGCATCAATTCCCTGCAAGGTCCACTGTATTCTCAGAGGTGCGAGAGGAAAAGTGAGCAAATATCCAGATTTTTGATCTGAAGTGCATTGCCTGGTGATAAACATTGTGGGTATCTGGAAAAAGCACACATTTAGCATTCACCCATGTGGCAAAGAAAGCCATCTGGTGTGCACACCAAGAAGAAAATATTGTTGCAAGGAGGCAGGTGTGTGTGGGGGACCGGGGGGGGGGCCTTGGCACAATCGGGGTTCTGATGGAGCCATCAGATCAGCTGCCAGACAATGGTCAATCCCTAGCACATATTGCACTAGTATGGTTGTCCATTTGAAGGAATCAATCCACATATGTTGGGCAATCTGAAAGTAGAGGATTGTTTCTGCACCCGTCCTGGTCCCCCAAAATGTGAAACATTTCTGCATGCACAGCACACTCAGTCCAAGACAATTGTTGAATTGAACTGTTCTAATGTAGTAATACTTGGTGATTGATCACCAGATATATGCCAAAAAGGCTTTAAGAGATGTAAGCATCGACTCAGAGGGTGATCACTGATTGGATTGGTCTCTGGTGCCTCAGCTAACATCATGAAGTCGTAGAAAGCAGCCCCTGCTAAATCAGGAAGGGGAGAAGGTCAAAGCACACCCTAGGTCGGTCTCTAAACCTTCATCTTGTACTTCCAAAAAGAAAGATAGGAGCTCAAACGTAGAACAGTCTCCAGAAAGGACCAACAAATGCTCCCAACATTCAAAGCAATCACGATCCAGGAGCGAATCCAGTCACCAGAGAAGACTAAGACAAAGTCATCCTTCGTAGTCTTTAGATAACTCACCCAACAAACATGTGGTACGTTAACCCAAAGACTGCTGCAGCGGCCTAATGGGAATAATTAATTGAGAAAATGATGGAACTGTTCGAAGGCAGCCCATCGAAAGAGCCAAAAAAAGGCTCTTGATCCCACTGCATCTTCAAAGACGCAGCAGGGAAATCAAGTAAGGCTTCGACCCGCACACCCAGAAGCCCAAACCTTAAGACAAATGTCTAGAGTGTTGTCGACAGCAGAGTTAAAACCAAAAGCTTCAGTGACTTCCTCCTCAAAGAAGTCGAAGGGACCTCCGAGTCTAGAGTTTGAAGCCCTAAACTAAGACAATTCTTGAAATCCGTTGGGTCCATCTTCGAGGAAGACCAAGTCCTATCCTTTTGATAGGAACCCCTAATGTTCCAGAAAAATGCATTTCGATCAATATCGTCAAGAAGACTTGGCTTAATTCTTATAATCGACGCCAAATGGCCACTCACCCAAATGAGGCCTATAGGACCTTAACAGGGTGCATATTTGGGATGGGGCGTCTATCAACATCTTGGATATAGGCAATAAGGAGCCTGTGTTGCCCATCCATACAGCAAAAAAACACATGTTTTAAAAATGTCAATAACCAGACACCACTGGCTTATTTGGTGGAGCGGGTTCTGTGGATCCCGTTTTGCTCTCTCTGCATCAAACACCAGAGAGCTTGGTTGTACAGGCAGCAACTTCAAAGGATGCAGCTCATAAGACCATCCCTTCAGCTAGGGACGATAAGCGATAGAATGCACTCGCTAAAGGTTTTCTGCTGGAAGCATTACATTAAAAGCCAGTATTGCATCTTAAGCACTAGCAAAATGCACCTATACATTGTGGAATGTAGTTTCCCAAACCACAAAAAACAATCCTGAATGGGTGATACAAGATGGGTTCAATAACCTTATAAATGATGGTAAAGAGGCCCATTAATCCCTTCAGTCAGGGCCAGATTTATGGGTTCTAGAGATGTAAAAATTTGCACCCAATGTTAAAGGCTCCTAGCTCTGCCCTTTGTTGAGTCCAAGCCATTTGGCCCAAAGGCGGACAGCCTAAGTAAGTTACATGCTTCAAAGGCTGCATCAAAATCTTTGGGAGCAGTCATTCGCCAGCTTCAACAATACAATCTACGCAGGCATAGAGAGTGGTCCCTTCACCATTACACTGCCTCTGGCCAAAAGGGAAAGCAGTCAAAGTACCTAGAAACAAGGACAAATGTCTATACGTGCCCCTTGTGGCCGTGAAGGAAAAACTGCCCAGACAGCCACCTCATTGCCCTCTGCCCCAGCCCCAAAACATCCGAGCACTTTGCTCACAGAAAACCAGTGGTTTGCTGTTTAAAAAAGAAAATCTGGTAGATGGCACTAAAGGGCCTCCGTCCTCGAGGCACATGCACTACGCCCGTTACTTCAGTTCTTTTGCCTTACGTCCCACAGACTAACCGCATTTGTGATGTCTCAACCCAGGCTCTCAAGAAACGAAAGGTGCAATGCACGAAAAGTTCAGCGGGATGGGAGGGGCGATGAGGAATACGTGGGGGGGGGCAGGGTGAACAAAGTCAAAATAAGATAACCAGAGGTAAGTAACTTCTTCGTCGAATGGATAGTATTTTGCAAAGGTGTGAAGAGACAACCAAGTGGCTGCTGCACAGATGTCCTATATTGGCACCCCTCTTAGTAACGAAGATGTAGTACCGAAAGGAACCTCCCCTCCATTGCTGTTCCCTAGGACGAAAAGGCAGAGGTTTACGTACTGCAGCGCTCAAAGACTTTGCTGCAGCTTTGGAGGTCTGCAACCTCAAGGATCTCGTCAGCCTTGTTGCCAAGCAGATGAACCCCATCAAAGGGCATGCACAGAAGATGGGATTGCACATCAGGAGCAAATCCGACTTCTGCAACCACGCAAACCTGCGTATGACAGTGCTCGCAGCCATGGACCGGCTGACAGTCTGCTGTGACCAAACCCAACTGAAGGGATTTGCAAATGGCATCCTTGCCATCTTGCACGAGGGCTAGAAAACCATCCCTTTCTTCCCTTATGGGAATATGCTCAACCGCCAAAGATGCACAGTTCCACAGAGTGTGTAAATCTCGTTAAGGCACAAGTGGAGTTGGCCGACTTCAACACCATACCCTGAGCCAAAAATACCTTCCTCGCCCAACCATCAAAGCGATTATTGTCCCCATCAGGAGGGATGGTAGGGTACACCGCCTGCTTCGAGGAGGCTGTAGCCGCCTGCACCACCAAACTCTGGAGTAGGGTGCATCGTTAAGTAGCAGGGGTCACTACTGGATGGGTGGTATCTCTTCGGAAGCGACTTATTCACTGCCAGTAGACTCTCGGAGCAGTCCAAGCCGCCACCCTCCTTTGCAAAGCCATGTGAAACGGCAAAACCGGGTCAGTGGGCGGATCTTGATCCAGGATGTCCATCAAATCATCCTGAGTAAAATAAACAGGTGGAGCAGCCCACCCCACGATAGGAGGAATCTGCATGCGCCCCGGACTCAGGTCGGCCAAACTCCACCTCCGGAGAGGTGTCAAGGCCACTAGAATCATGCAATGACTGACGGAGTTCCTCCATCTGACTATGCCCAGACAAAAGGTCATCAGGAGGCACAGGCAAGGCCATCTCAGACAGTTCCTCAACCTCTGAAATATATTGTAAGGGTTGGAAAAATTTCAATCTAGGAGGAGGAACAGAATAGGGCTCAAAAACAGGCCTCAGACTTACTGGTAGCCTTCCTCGGAAGTTCCACAGCCCTCAGGGGAACCTTCATCAAATCCTCCACAAACTGCGTCAACCGAGGCGCCAACGAAGACTTTGAGGCCGAAGACTTCGAGGCCGAAGCCTCGAGAGAGCCCCTCGACGGACACTGCGCCAATGGCGTCAACTCCTTCGTGGAAGGCTTCACAGGTTCCGACGGTCTCGATGGCGTCGAGGACTGGGACCTAGATCTGGCACGGCTATGGCGATCTCCCTTGTCTGAGTGGAACCTTGACGGCTCCAGATCGCGCCGACCGCCTGAGCCCAAAGGCGTGCAAGTGGTTGACCTAGCCCGTTCCCCGCTGGCTCCTTTCGAAGGCACAGCCGGAACTGTGCCTTGCGACTTGAAAATATCTAACATCTGCTGGTGGAATGCATCCCATTCGGCCGGCGACAAAGACTTGGTGGGACAAGTCAACCATCTGGCGGAGTCCTCCGACGAGACCGGTGACAACATTCCTAGAATGCCTCGACGGAACAGAGGAATGGCGGGGAACCACTCCTAGAGTGAGACCCCCTGGATTTTCACCGACGCGGAGAGTCGCCCCTCGAGTCATCAGTCAAAAGCCCAGCGGACTTCGATTTACGGGGCTTAGACACCCTACCTACCTTCAACTTCCCCCAACGTTCCCGCAAGACCTTAGACATCAGAGACTGGCAATCCTTGCAGTCAGTGGTGTGGCTTTCGCTGAGGCACAGGCAGATGTCGTGCGGGTCGTCATGGACATCTTCGAACCGCAGTCCTGACATTTAAAGCCAGACTTCGGGGTAGTAGAAGATGAAGACATCATACACGAAGAAAGAAAAACTCAACTGAGGCTACGGGCACTGTGCGTCCTATATATAACATCCAATGACGTCGACCCTCGATGGACAACGGATCGACGCCATCAACTCAGGAAGGTCTCTGCCGAATATTTTCCCAAGCAGCACAGCTGTGGACATTACCTGTCAGATGACAAATACGTTGGAGGACACAATCCCCTCGAAACAATGGTTTTTAATGCAAGTAGTCTCAATGGGGCAGAGTGAAGTGGTTCAAACTGAGTACACATAAGGAACTTGAATACTAGATTCAAATCCTAAACAATGAACACAAAGGGGACTGGAGGGAACAGAGTGAGCCCTTATAAGAATTGAATTACCAGTGGCATCTTAAAATAAGATGTGTGCACTTAATAGAAAGCACTGCCAAGTACCCCTTGACAGTGCCAACCTGGAGCTCCCGATTAACCCAATGCAGTAACACCATAGGCATCAATTCTCTCTGCGCTAGTTGCAGAATGTGTTCCAGCGGCAGCAAGCAAAATCTCCATAACGTCTTCTGGGAGGTCCCAATCCTTATATCTCAACCTCTCAGAAACCATGCATAAAGGTTGAGAGTTTTGACATCTGGATGGAGAACCCAACCATCCTCTTGTGAGAGAAGGCACTCTTTGCAGAAGATGAATTGGAGGGCAGATGGCCATGTCCAGAAGGTCTGGGTATGACGTCTTCCCACCCAATCCATAGCAATTAGGATCATGGATTTCCCAAACTCCTGATCACATGGAATGACAGACTGGAGGAAACACAGACGTAGAAACTCCCAGTCCACTATGAACAGGTCCCCTAGAGCTCTTCTCATTAAATTCCCTGGAGCAGAACAGCTTGCACTTCCAGTTGACACAGGACATCAACTTATCTGCCCAAGGGCTTATGCAAAGGGTGAAGATCTCTTGAAGGCCTTCCTTCCTGAGCTAGTTCCCACTTGTGGGATACCTCTGCCTGCTCAGAGCGTCCGCTGCCATGTTCTCTCCGACTACATGAACTGCTGATGGGGAGATTCCTTCTTGAATTACCCAGAATCAGAGCTGCATTGCCTCTATGCACAGTGGTAGGGACCCTACACCTCTTGTTGAGGTATAACAAGGCCACTGTGTTGTCAGTCATTATCAGGACATTCTTTCCCCCATACAGAAGGCAGAAAAGCCTTCAGCGCTAGTCCGATTCCCCTCAGCTCCAAAAGAATGATGTGTAGTTTGGACACCAACGAGTACCGCCAGTCAAGATCGTTGGTGTGGGCTCCCCACCCCCATGAGTGAGGCGTCCGTAACTGTTAGCTCTGGCCATGGCTGACAAAAAGGTTCCCAGAGACGGTCTTACTCCCTGGCCCACCACAGGAGATCCTGTGCAACCCTGCTCGGAACCTGATGTAGATTGGACATCTTGCCTGAAAAGGCAGACAATTGGGATATGAGGGCCACCTGGAGAGATCTCATTTTCAAGCGAGCCTCCAGAACCAGGAAAAGGCAGGATGCCATGAGGCCAAGCAACCTCAGGTAATCGAAGGCAGGAAGTCGCCAGGCCTTCTGAAATTTGGTGACCATCTGCTAAATGTATTAAGGCCCCCATTGCCCCACGCCCCCGGCAGCCCTCCCACCGACAATGCATGCGGGACCGCTCCAATGAAATGGAGCTTTGGAAAGCCATCACGTGGGACTTAAAATTGAGGGAGAAGCCCAGTTTGTGGGGAGAGTGGCAGATTATGCCAAGATGTTCAAGGACCCGTTGGGAGAACGGGCTCGATCAGCCAATCATCGTGAATCCCTCCTCCTTAGGTTCACTATCACCAACTTGGTGAAAACCCTTGGAGCGAAGTTCAGGCAGAACTCTAAACTAATCATGAGAACGGCAAACCTAGGGTACTTCCTGTGCTTGTGATTAGGCACATGAAAGTAAGCATCCTGAAGGGACAATTATGCCATCCAAGCCTGAAGACGGAGGGCCTGCAGATTCTGCGAAAAGGTAACCATTTTCAACTGGTCCTTCCTGAGGAACTTGTTCAAGATCTCAAGT
Source organism: Ambystoma mexicanum (assembly GCF_040938575.1). NCBI lineage: Eukaryota > Metazoa > Chordata > Amphibia > Caudata > Ambystomatidae > Ambystoma > Ambystoma mexicanum. Next base: position 993,636,215 of record NC_090921.1, read on the forward strand.
CCAAAATGGGTCTCAATCTGGTGTCCTTTTTGGGTGATCAAAAAGAGTACCACCAGCTCCTGTTCCTCTCCGTCACAAGTACTGGTTCTCCGTCACAAGTACTAGTTCTCCAACACCTGCTAGCAGACTAGAAATCTCCTGCAAGAGAAAAACGATCTGGAATTTTGCGGGAGTGACTCTGCAGTGGATGCTCCAGAGGCCTTATAATGGAGAGGCAGTGACCATGGGATACTGTTTGCAGAGCCCAAGCATCAGAATTAATGCCTCAACATTCTTCCAGATGCTGAGTAAGCCTGCCTCCCACTGGGGTATTGTGGATTAAGGCCTTGGAGGGATTTGGAGGCAGCTGAAGCAGCAGCCAGCTAAAGAAGAAGTTGCTTGGGTGGATTTAGCAAGTCTTCCTCAAGCATCATAAGGGTATGTCTTCTGACCTCCGACTGGCCAGCTCTCGCCCTTCAAAATGAGGAATAGCAGGGAAAAGGACCAACCCCTCCAAGCCTATGCAGTGGGGTGTGAAGATTGAGGTGGTCTTATCGAAGCAGTGACTTGGCCACCACTTTTGAGTCTGTCATTTTTCAAGGCTCATTAGCCTTGCTGCCAAATAATGGAGTGCCGTCAAAGGACAGGTTGAGTAGTCTAGACTGCACATCAGGCACAAACCGCAAATCTGCATGACTGCTCGCTGCCATGGCTTTGCTAACACCATTGGCAGAGTCCAAACCTGACTGGAGAGATTCTCACACAATGCCTTTCCCATCCTTCACTATTTATTTTATTTTTTACATTTGTAGAGCGCACTAAAGCGCCTCTGCGCTTTTTACAAGAAAGTGTACGTAGGCAAGAATACAAAAATAGGACATGCGGTTAGTTACATCATATGTGGTAGGTTACAAAGTACAGTTGGGCAAACATGGTTGGTTTCAGTAGAGTACAGAGTAAGAGCTAGAACTAACATTTCAGACAAATAGCCTGGTTTTGATGGCTTTGCGGAACGCCAGGTGGGAGTGGATAACCCTAATGTGTGTGGGTAGTGCGTTCCAGTGGGTGGCAGCGATAGCTGGGAAGCTGGAGCCCCCTGCACGCACTCTGCATGTTTTGGGCTTGGTGATCATGTTGGTGTAGGATAGCCTTGATAGCCTGGTGGATGTGGGCATGGATATGCGCTGGGCGAGGTAGGTGGTGCCAAATCATGGAGGCATTTGTGAGTGATGGAGGATTTTGAAGAGTATTCCGCTTAACGGGAAGCCAGTGAACCCGTCTCCTCAGGTCAGATATGTGGTCCTTTTTAGGAAATCCTGTGGCAGCCCTAAGGGCGTTGTTCTGGACAAGTTGGAGTTTTGCAATGTTTTTCCTGGATGTGCCTCCGAGGAGAGCATTACAGTAGTCTAGTCTTGAGCCTATAGCAGCCCTAGCGATGGTAAGGCAGTTCTCAGCGGTTAAGAAGGGTCTTACTGCATTGAGCAGTTTGGAGTAGTAGGCCGATGAGGAAGCAATGGGATTGACCTACCTGTTCATGGTAAGCTTAGAGTCTAGGTAGATACCCAGGGTTTTAACTGTGTGGGACACAGCGATGGGTAGATTATCAATGGTGAAGGGGTGATCGTTCTTGTCAAGGTTACCCAGGATGGTTGGTGACCCAATGAGTAAAAGCTTGGTTTTGTCACAATTGAGACAGCCATTTTTCTGTAATCCAAGCTTGGATGGTGCAGTAAATGGAGTCAAGGGTGATCCTGTCTGCCTCAGTCACCTGTGAGAGGGATGAGCACCTGGGTGCCACCAGCGTAGTTGGTATACGTGATGCCCAAGGTGTCAAGAAGGTTAAACAGGGGTCTAGTAAATAGGTTGTAGAGAGTGGGCGTGATGCAGGAGCCCCGAGGCACCCCACATTGGATGTGGCTAGGAGAGGCACACGCTGAGTCGGAAAAGACTTCCATGGCCCTTTCCTGTAGAAACAAGGTAATCCACGCACACGCATTAGGCGAGAAGTTGGCTGCAATGGAAAGGTGATGGCAGAGAGTATTGTGGTCCACAAGGTCAAACGCGGCCAATAGGTCAAGGAGCGCTGGTTTCCCAGCATCTGATGTCGTCCATTTGATTTTTTAGGTCGAGAAGGGCCGTTTCGGTCCCATGTCGTGGCCTGAAACCAGACTTCCAAAGGCCTTCTGGGCGGTGGTCCTGAAGGAATATTTGGACTTGCAGGTAGGCTGCTTTGTCCAGAATTTTGAGCAGGAAGGGGACAGTGGTAATAGGCCTGTAGTTCCACGGTACTGAAGAGTCAAGGGAAGGCTTTTTGAGGAGCGGTCATACCCAGGCCGCTAAGGTCGGATGGGACATGGCCAGACTGGAAGGAGGCATTGATAAATGCTGTCAAGAAGGGGGCAAGGGTTGTGCCACAATCTTTTATGAGCTGAGCAAGGCAAGCGTCGCCCTTGCAGTTAAACCGTTTGATGGTTTTTAGGAGGGAGATTACTTCGGATTCACTCATGTCCTTGAAGTTGAATACCGGAGAGGAGTTAATTGTAGTCTCCTTATTCTGATTACTATTCAGAGTGGCAATTTGGAGAGTTAGGGCCTTTTGGTGAGCTAGGATTTTCGTTTGCAGGGTATTTAGTTTATTGAGCATGGCAGATTGGACGTCATTACACCATTTTCATCCTTCAGGAGGGTGGACGGGGTTTCCAGCTCCCTAAAAATGGCAATGATTTCCTTGGTGCCAGATTTGGCGTTGGCTATCCTAGTGTTGAAGGAGTTAGCTTTGGCATGGATTACGCCCGATTTATAGTCTTTGGAGATGGTCTTGAAGGCTAATTGGTTGTATCATTGCGTTTGGCTTTCCAAGCTGCAAGGGCGACTTTTTTTGCACACATTTGGAGCAGTTCCTGGGAGAACCAAGCATTGGTGTGCTTGGTTTTCTTGGCTTTCCTGAGAGTGAGGGGAGCAATAGAGTCAACTGCTTGGGTAATAGCTAGCTTGAAGGTTCTGGCAACAGTTTCCAGGTCTTGCGAGAAGGGGGCCTGGAGTGCGGGCACTTGAGGAATGGTGTGATGTTTTCCGCCGCGAGTTGGCGAGAACTGCTGGAGAGACCTGGAGGGAGGGGGATAGTGGGCATGGGAGGCTCTTTAGAGGTATTGAGGTCAAATTGGATGTACTGGTGGTCGGACCACAGGATAGGAGAGTTCAGTGATAAATACTGGACAGTTGTGGTGGCTGCCCCAATCCAGTGAGCGTCATTTGGATTTGTCGGATGGGAGGAGGTCACCTATGAGTAGGACTTTGGATGACTTTCAAGTTGGCAGGGAGGGAGTGAATGAGGGAGTAATGGAATTCAGTTATTGGCCCCGGGGGGGGGGGGGGGGGAACGATGTGGAGAGCCAGAGTCATGTTAGGGGAGAGATTGATTTTAAGTGTGAGTTAGTTGCAGCTGTGGCCAAGGTCTCCTTCTGTTCTCCTAATAGAACGACTTTCTTTGGCAATGAGAGCTACTCCGCCGCCCCTAGTGAGAGGTCGGTCTTGCCTGTGGATAGTGTCTACATCTGGGATGGCGGCGAGGGCTGGGCCAGATGTTTCGTTCAGCCAGGTTTAAGTAATAATGAGAAGGTCTGTTTTATTCTTAAGTATGAGGTTGTGGTTATCCAAGGCATGGGCTGGGATAGATCTGACATTGACCAGACCACATTTCAAAGAGGTGGTGGCTACAGTTCCGTGTGCAGGCTTGGGGAAACGCTGAGGCGCCAATGGCTATTGGCATAAGGGTGTCCATGGGGGCAGCAGGCACAATGGTAGCAATGTGTGCATTGGGTATAGTAATAGCAGTATTCGCATCAGGCACAGTAGCAGCAATGTGGGCATCAGGTACAGGCACAATGTGGATGGGAGCATCAGGCACAGAAGCAGCACTGGTGGTAGCAAGCACAAGCACAGTAACAGCAATGGGGGCAGCAGGTACAGGCACAATGTCAATGTGTGCATCAGGTACAGTAGCAGCAATGGTGGCGGCAGGCACAATGTCAATGTGTGCATCAGGCACAGTAGCAGCAAAGGGGGTGGCAGGCACAAGCACAATAGTGTTAGTGGGGGCATCTAGCCCTTGCTCTGTATATATAGTAGAGGCAAGTGACGGCATGTGAACGGCCTGGATTGGGTTGAAGGCATCAGTGGAGATGGCATCTGCCGACAAGGTTTCCAATGAGGGGCGTGGTGCTGCTGCTAGAGCGGCAGGTAGCACAGGACAGAGGGCATGCAAGTGATGCATGGTAACTGGAGTCAAGGCTCCCTTGTGATAGCGAGCAAGGCATAATGTTCTTTCCCCCAGGTATTTATTCTGTGTGTGCAGATGCGGAACGTAGGAGGTGGGAGGGGCTAAGGCAGTGCGCAACCGCAGTCGCAAGTTCCTAGCATCGGTAGGGGGTGGATTATGGTGGTGCATAAAGTCAATGAGGCTCAGACTTGCAGCCTTACCTGGGGGGATGCGGCTCGCTTCGCCGTCAGACGCCTTCAAGCAGTGGAGAGCTGCAGAGAGGGGGGGGCCCTTTTCCCTTGGCCTTCTCCCGGCGGCTTCGCCTGTCGGCCTCCTCCAACTCCATTTAAAGCAGGCTGTGTACGCCAATGACGGGCCTGGGTCACGGTGTAGTTTCGCAGGCATTTCCTTCATTTTCCCAGGCAGGTTGACGCGATTGCCTGGGCAACCAGGTCAACCATTTTACGGCCGGGCCCACACAGACCACATGCGTTGGGAGGGTAGCGGCCGTGGAGCAGATGAGGGCTTCTCCTGAAGTTTGTAGCCGTAGATCTTGGTCGAGTGCTACGTTATGTTCAGGAATCCTTCCTCTTCTCCAGGGATATGCTCAGCTGCCATAGAAATGCAATCCCACAAAGTGTGGGTACATTTTGCAAGAGCACAAGTGGCATTGATGGACTTCAAAGGCATAATACTGGCATAAAAAATAATCTTTGCAACTGCTGAAAAACACCTGTTCCAGTCTGGTGGTATGGTAGGATAAGATGCCTGTCTTGAAGTGGAAGTTGCAGCCTGTACTACAAGGCTTTCCGGTGTAGGGTGTTTTGAAGGATATTCTTGATCGCCAATTGGTCAATTTCTTTGTGAAATTTTAGATCGATGGCCAGACTCTTCGAGAGATTTCCAGTAAGCCTTCACCCTTTTCTGAAGAAAACAGGGTCTTTTGGGGGCCTCTAATCCAAAATGTGTGTAAGGTCATAAGGTGCAGCTTGTCTGCTCCACCCTAGGTACTCAGTTACCTTGTTCATAAGCAGTCTGTAAGACGCCTCTGCATGCTCCGATGTGTTGGCCTGTCTAAATTGCAGTTCTGGGGACGTGTCAAGGCCACTTATGCTTTGCAAATTCATACAAATCCTTCATTCCCGATACCTCAGATATGAAGGCATCAGGAACATTGGGTGTTCCACTTTTTTTGTTGGCATACGAAGTGTCCTGATGCAAAAGCTCATATTCTTCAAAAAAAGGATGAAAGGGATTTGAAAAACTCCTTGGAAGGGGTTTGCAAGCTTTTTCGATTTCCTTCGAGGGTCAAAGGCTTCGACACCTTCAATGTAGATAGTACTGGCCTAGATGGGCTTGATCCGTGACTCGAAGCCTTTGAAGGTCAGGGGCTGGGCCTATCTTGGAGTCAGCAGCCTTTTCACCCAGGCTCAAGCACGTGCAAGTGTTAGCCTTTTTCCACCTGATCAGCCTTGGTAGGCGCGACAGTGTCGTGGCTTTTCACCCTTTCTTGCGAGGTGACAGAGGCTGCCTTCTCGAAGATCATTTGAAGCCTAAAGGGCTCCCATTCAGCTTTTGTAGAAGACTTACCTGGGCAGGCTACTCTGTTCAGGTGAGTAGTCGGAGGATGGGACCTGTGACCTTGAGTAGTCGAAAACAGGAATGTCGAGAACCACTCCATGAACAGGAAGGTTTCCCTCTGTGACAACTCAGTCTTTTGGACGGTGTCATGGAAAGGGATTTCAGAGGGGCCCTACCCATAGCAAGTTTCGCCTTACATTCCTTCAGGCATCCTGTGGTCGGTGCAAAGGCACCACAAACCAATTAGAATTGGTTATAGACATTTTCAACCCAGAGTCTACACATTTCTTGAACCCCGGTCTTTGGGGGCAGAAGTAATTTTCCAATAAATGACGAAGCTTCAGGAGAAACCTGCACTGTATCCGAAGCAAAAGCTTTCGCGTGGGGGGGGGGGGGCTCACTTAAGACGCAGTGCTTGCTATTTATACGATCGCCGTTTCCTCGAGTGGGGACAGAGGTCCTTGAAGGACAGTCTATCACAGCACCCTGCACTGCAAAATAAATTCAGAGGCAGCCAACAGTGGGAGTAGGAGATAAAAGATGACGCGTGGAAGGACAATCATTTGAAAGGCCTATTATTTCAGGTGCATGGACACTAAAGACAGTGGCCCAACAGTACCATCTCCCATTTCCCATTTCTGCTAAGACCCCAAGATTGTCCGCCCACCCATGCAATCTCTTCAGCAACCAGATACAACCCTCCGACAGGAGATTCTTTTCTTGTTGGCAAGATTTCAGAACCCCCAATATCTACCAGCATTGGCACCCTGATTCTTCATAGTGCCAGAAGCTGTGAGGAACCCGAGGGTGTTCTCACTTCCTCCTCCCCCACATGAATCCTCAGGTGGCCAGAGAAAGGCCATCGCTTTTGGATCCCAAACCTTCAGGTGGATATGCGAGAGAGGATCACCTGGGTGGAGGGAGCTTGCAGAGTGGGGAAAGGGGACATCCTTAGGTGAGACATGGTAGCCTCTATTGCCTTTTCAGAATGAACCTTCCAGCCCTCAAGCCATTGTAGGCTATCGTGAGCCCTTTCCCTTTTCTTCCCTCCAAAATGTCCCCCCAGAAAACACCACCTCAACACTGGGACATCCTAATTTGGGTGATGAACACATCAGCCTTACGTTAATGCAGACCCATATCAGTCAAGTACCAAGACGGGAAGGAGACAAAACAGAGTTATGCATACTTTCATTTAAACCTCCCCGAACACTACTCTGGTACTGAGACAGAGCTATGGAGGACTTCAGACGAGCCGCCAGGCATGTCCCGTTGAGTTTTGCTATGTTCATGCAATTGATTGAATGACACCTGCAGTAATTTAATAATCCTAATGGATATAAAAATGTGGGCCGCACAGCACGAGTGGAGAGACAGCAGGCTGGAGACATGGGCGCTGGAAGCCGTGTCGAGCAGTGGAAAGGGACATCGAGGCTGCGAGAGGGTCTAAAAGTCCTGCAGGCCCTCCATGTCGGGCGAAAACAGCAGAAGCTGTGCGATACCGAACCACTCCAGTCATCGCGGATCTCCAGGAGAGCAAGCAGTGCTCACTATGACCTCTGAGAGGGAAGAGCAGAAGTATTGAGATTGAAAGCAGAACGAGGAATGCAAAGACAGCGACGGGGCTGCTGTATGAAGCTGGCGAGTGAAAATAGGGCCCCTCATACCGGAATTTGAAACAAATGCTTTTTGAATATCAAACTGACTGAAAATTGTTGAGAACATGAAGGCCAAATCAGGTGCTTTTGAATACAGAAAGAAGTGTAAGACATTATGAACACTTGAATGCTGCAGAGCAAAAGCAAGTTATGAGTACTTGTGACTGGAGAGCAAGCAAGGTGGTAGTAAAGCAGCAGATACCATGGAATAAATTTATTTTTATTTGGTTTATTACAAACCTTTAAGATGTTGTGTGATTACACAAGACAGGAAAACAAACCGAATTAATCATTTGCAACGGTGACAATTCTTTACGCAATGGTTTCATCACTGGTTTAGGTTATCAGTCCTTTTTATCCCATTATTGTTCACACCCGAGGATTTGTGGCAAGTCGCTCAGCGATTACTTCCAACAAGAACATCAATGCAAAAGTCAAGCTTGTTAGTTTCATCGAAGCACACTTGCCACCAGTCTTCTGCAGACATTGAGCTACTGTTGGTCATCAACGTGGCAAGGTGTTTAGTTCTTTCATTTCTCAAGGCTACATAAAATAATATCAAGTGTTTTAAAATGTCATCCTGTTTGTTATAGAACCTACATGTTAAGTCCATGCCTCTGTGCATAGACCAGCGACTTACTTCTTTGGTTCTGAATTGATTTAACCGAAATCAGCAGAGTTCTCCGGTATCTGTCTGGAAATTTCTCCAAGTATTTTGTTTTAAGTTTTGGCCTCGGATGGGGCGTTTTGCATAATTTTTAAATTATTTCTTAGATCACCTGTATCGATCCAATCCTGAAGCCAGTTTTTTTTTTTTAACTCAGGATTATTTTCAAAAGCGTCTTTGTCAGTACTCCGATTGTCTAACATTTTCTCGCAGCGTTCCACCCATAGACTGGAGGATGTTTTTATCACCAGTGCTTGGATCACGTAAGATGTTAAATTGCAGAGGTCCCTTCTTCATGATCATCTTTCGATACATTGTTAGCATGTTCCATAGAATTCTTGCATTCCTAGATAGCAGACCATCGGATGCACAATGTAGGAGTTCCCTTGTTTAGCCGTACAACTTTAGACCAGAAGATGTTTTCAAGGGTATCCTAGACAGTCAAAAGGCATCCAAGGGCATTTTCAGCTCCATATATATCATTGCTGGAACTGCCTTTTGTTTATATAAATTTAGCACAGGTTTTAATGAAAATTTGCCAAATTTCCTGTTGAGGACTGTTGCTTGTACAGCAAGCTGCTGACACGTGGCCTTGATTATTTCGACCCAGGTGGCATCATTCAGCCTTGAGCTAATCCAAATTCCTAGATATCTAGTGTGCATTAACGCTTCTGGTCGATTGCTTCTTCAGGAACCATTTGACATTTTTCTTGTTCAAGATTTATTCTCTCTCAGAAGTTCTGATTTATTGGAGTTATGCACAGCCCATTTGTTGCAACATACTGTTCCAATGCATACAGTTTCTGCTTCAACCAAAACTGTAACCCATATCAAGTAGGACAAGATCGTCCGCATAAAGAATCCAACTTAAATGGGATCCGTGGATTTTGGGTGGAAATACTTTAGTGTGTCCAAAAGTCTCGCTGATATACAAAAACAAGTGGAAAATTGAGGCCAATGGACAACCTTGCTTAACCCCACAGGTGGTTTTAATGGAGGCTAATAATGTTCCAGTAAAGTCAAGGCGAATCATAACTTGTGTTGGTCTGCAAGTCTTTGATGGCCATTAGCAAACCAAGTGGACATTTCCACATCTGAGGTTTTGTATAAAGAATTTTGCGGTCTATACTGTCAAATGCGTGCGACATATCTAAGAATGCACAGTAGATTTTACTACCTCTTTATGGCTTCCATTTTCATTATTTTGATAAGAAGCAGATTTAGACCACAGCCTACTCCTTTAACAAATCCAGATTGTCAAGGATAGAACTGGCCACTGCATATTATCCAAGAAGAGCTGCTGTAGTTGTGTTGCATAGATTATACCTACAACGTCCAACAAGGCAAATGGGCGGTAGTCTTTTGGGTTAGCTTGGTTGCCTTTTTTGAAAATTGTTACCACAATGGCCTGTTTCCACGATGTCGGGGTGGAGCACTCTGCAGCTATCTCTAAACAGGAGGGTACAGAATTCGGCCCAAGCCTCTGGATTTTTTTCCAGAGTGAGGTTAGTTAAGCCATCCAGGCCAGGAGCCCACGAAGAGTTAATCTTATTGAGGTTATTCAGAATTTCCTCCTTTTCAAAATTGAATGCCCAATGAGTTAGTATCTTAAGAGTTGGATCTTTGATCACTCCTTTCTTCTTGTAGAGTTGGCCATAGTGTGTGACCCATTGTGCTTCCGTCAGCATATTCTTGGAGTTTGTGGTGAACTGCACTCTCCATTGATGACTTTCCAAAATTCAGGAGAATTTCTGTTTGCCAAGCATTTCATTATGTAGTCCGCATCCTGTTCCATTGCACCTCTGTGTGCAATCAGCCTATTCTGCTTGATTCTTTTTGTCAATTGACTGGGTGTTTGGATTGCAATTTGAGATTTTTCTGAGCTCTTTACGTAGCCCACATGTTTTTGAGCAATTTTAATAGCTTACAAATGATTGGCTTTAAAGTCACATTTTCTGATGCCATGGGGAAGTGCCACAAACTGATCTAGTAAATCTATGTATTTGACGCCATTTCCAGCCATGCTTCTTCGATAAGCTTCAGTGATTGAGTGCCCATTGTTGATTTCTAGTCGGAGTCTGCTCCTGCTCGCGTCTTCAGATACCGCATGTTTCCAGGTCTGGGTATGAGAAGTCTGAGAGCCACAAATGAAGCTTTTACCAAATTATAAAATCGCTTTCCACCAGGCCAAGAACCTGCAGGGTTACCCCTCTTCAAGCCAAGTATCCAGATGCGAAGATATAATCTAGTACTGATGCTTGTGAAGATCTTTGCCAGGTCACTTGAGGTGTGTCCCCCCCCCCCCCCCAATGGAGCATTACAATGTCTCATTTCCATCTCATCACACCATTGATGTGCCGTTGTTGAGATGTTATCACTTGTTTCCCATCATTTATGCAGTTTATGTTTAGTTTGCTGCATATGATCATGTTTGACTGAAGGTCATCGATCGTTATCTCATCAATTGTTTCCATCACTTGGTCAATGTATGATATTGTACCGGCAAACTTTATGTTGCCAATACAGGTTCATAATGTAAATTCGGCATCTTTGTCGGCCTTTTTTTTTTAGGTTCAATTGCTGTTATTTGAATGTAAAAAGAAAGGTTTTTGAAGTCGCAAATTTCAAAGCCTGAACTTTTTCACAACGTTAAAAGACTGGCTAGAGGTAGACCTTTAGGCTGATGGCGAGATTCATTGCAACTTAAAATTCATCTGTAATTGGACACAAGTCTAGCCAAGTTTCTTGAATGCAGAGTACATCAAGGCAATCGGCTCTTATGTCGTTACGGAATTAATTGTTTGATATACACGTGCTGGCAAACCCAAGGGAATACCACGGTGGTTATGAGACGAGAAATCAAGTAATGAACAAAGCTAAAGAGTTCAAGGAACTGCGGGTTAAGAAGAAACATGCATTGGCATGAGCCAGACGAAGACAAAGTGTAACAAAGTGCAAAGGGCGTATCGGTTGTGAGACATGTAAGGGGTGGACCGTGTGGTCTGGCAACTGTGCCTAGACAGTGCCTCCCCTGCACAGAAAAGCAAAAAAAAAAGTCCATAAAGCAGCTTGTGTTTTACAACAGTTGCTTATGTGATTTTGAAGTCAAGAAAACTAAGTAACCAACATAGTGAAAAGTGATGACAAAAGAGCTGGGAAGTGTCCCAAGGAATACAGTTTCGAAAAGCTGGAAGATTTGGACTTGGGGATGGAAACCAAGAAATATTTGGAACTTGGGGAAGCTTATTACAAAGAAGCTCGGAACTTTGTTTTGAACAAAATTTCGATGCAGACATCCTTACACATTGTGTTCAGTTAGTTGTGAGGGCAAGTATAGGTTTTGGACAGACTTTAGTTAGACTTCCCAACACAGACTATCCTTCGGTTTTTTTTTGGTAGGGAAATCCCCCACCTTAGCATAGGGCAAGTTAGGCCTTACTCCATCCAGACCTTTTTGAGAACCAATCTTGGAACAGTCGTCTGGGTCTTCCTTCACAATGCCTTCGCAAATCCCACCCAAGGACAAGGTCCCTCCAGTGGGCCCTCGGATCCCAATGGTTGCAATTCTCTGGCAGAATGACAGACCTTCAGGTCCTGAGCAAGGTAGCAGAGGATCTCCTGTGGTGGACCTGAAATGAGAAGGTGATAAGGGGAACCCTTTTTGGCAGCCCTTGCCGAGATGACCAATCACGTATGCTTACCTCACGTGATGGGAAGCTCAAATGAGGTATCTGACATCGAGCAGATTTTGGTGCCCTGCAGAATCAAAGCTACACAAACCTTTTAGAGACAAGAGCGATCAGTGTGGCACTGAAGGCCTGTTTGCCTTCCATCCAGGGAAAGAACATCCCGAGAAAGGTAATTTGTATAGGGCCTATTCCCATTGATATGGTCTCAAAGTGCTGTAGACGCACACCCTCAGGGGACCGAGTACAAGGCATAGGAACTTCAGGAGTATAGCATGTGTGCATTTTAGCAAAGAAATTTAGGGGTGGCCAATTCCCCATTTGGTACTCATATTGCACCGTAATGTGGATGGGTGCTTAGTAGATGTCCAGAGAGTATGCAAGTGCAGGCAACTCGAGTGTCCAGCTGGACAACATTTTTTTGTAGCTGCATTCTGACTGCAGCGATGATGGCTTTAGAGATGCTGTACAATAGATGTGTGCGGCCTTGCCTTTGGCCGATTTCCATAAGCATGGCCTACAATACATACCCAATCTGTCTGGTTTCATAGACGTGGTGTGGGGTCCGTCCTGTGGGCTGCTGGGCTTTCACTCTCCATCTCTTTCAATTGCATGGTGGTTTCTGTCTTAGCTTAGAAGATGCAAGGGCTTGTCAGGAGGTAGGCGGGGTGCAGGGGTTAGGGGAAATCCAGTCTTGAGGGCCCTCTGAAGGCAAGGTGGTACTCAATGCGACAGATGTTAAGGTTTGAGTTCCAGATAGAGGGAGTTTGGACAGAGAAGGACTCTCCCCCCCCTCCCCCTCTCCCCACCCTCCCCCCCACCCGCCCTTCCCATCTTGATTTGAGAGGCGGGAATCACAAAGCAGAATGCAGTGCAGGTCTGTTAGAAGCGGCTGAGTTTGTTGAAGGTATTATGGCCATGTTGTGTATGGCATGGTGGGTGATGCTCTTGGCTTTGAAAGTGGCCCTTTGCCTGACGGGGAGCCAGTAGAGGACACGGATAGCAGGTGAGATGAGCCATCAGTGGCCAGAAGGAGTCTAGGGTTGAGGAGGTGGTTGGCTTCAGCAAAGAGGCAAAGCTGGGTAGAGGATGTTTGGTCAGTAAGTTTAGCTAAGAAGCAGTTGGCAATAGGTCTGTAGTTGACGGGAATGAGGGATGGACTTTTTTTGAAGGGATTTGATTTGCGATGTCTTGAAAGCTGCTGGGAATAGGCCTGAGGTGAGTGAGGAAATCATGGATCTCGGTATGCTGCCTGCAAAGGTTCAGGAGAAGTTCTGTGGTCAGGAATCTTTCAGGGATCCAGACATACAGCCGTTAGCCAGAAATTTTAGGAATTCAGGTCAAGAGATGGGGTGAAAGCAGGCAGGGCGAGAGTGGGGTGGGCTAGAGTCATCCGGCACTGTGGTCGTAGAAGGAGAGCTTATATGGTGAGGTTTCAAACAATATTTTGTATAAGTGGTCTGAGAAGGCATAAACGTGCTTGGGAGGGCAGTAAAAAGGGGAGTCTTGAATTCTGCAATGCTTGGAGTTCATTAGTGCAGTTGCGGGCATTGGAGATTCTACGCTAGAAGGATTTTTGGACTTCTGGATTTCTGCCTTGCAGGCATGAATCAGACAGGAATATGCTGCTCTATTTGGAGGGGGGGGGGGGTGTATCGGCCACAATCTGCGTTCTAACGCTGGACAATGGCCATGCATATGCACGGCCTCAACTAGAGGCGGAGAGGGCCACTAACACTGCAGGGAGGCAATGGCTTTGGGCTCTACCATAACAGAAAAACTGTCTTGTCTGCTGTTCAGGCAGAGCATGATCTTTGAGGAACATCTCAAATGGCTCGGTTAGTGTCCAGTACCAACAGCAAATGCAGCCTGTTCTGCTCCAGGGAATTTACTTAGAGGAGCTCCAGGGGATGGGTTTGTAGCGGACTGGGAATTACCAGTCATGTACGTGTTTCCCAATAGTTTGTCATTTGGGGGGTTGAGGACGTTTGGAAAAATCCATGATCCATATTGGACCAGGACGTATTGGTACCCAGGCCTTCTAGACATGCCCATCTGCTGTCCATTTTGTCTTCAAGAGTGGATCTACTCCCGCAGGAGGGAGACAGTCTTCACCCAGGAAGAACAACCTTCACGCCTTGTTTCTGTGAAGCTAAACTATAAAGAATGGCACCTCCCGAAACACATTATGAAGGTGTTGCTTTTGGCACTACTGCCGTTGGAACAAGCTTTGCAGCTGGTGTAGAGGCAGAGATGCTGATGCTCTTGCAATACAGCTGCAGTATTTGTTTTATTATATGTATTTTTTTTTATCTGCAGCTAGCCCATCACAGGCTGCAGGTGGCTACAGTTAAGGGGTACTTTATCACATCGGTTTTTAAGAGCCTGACAGAACAAGGCTCTTAGAATAAGTTGCCTATTGGAATACACTTCTTCAAAGAACCAATACATTCCCACCCGTCCTTTTTCTGGTCAAGTCCTGGGATCTTAACTTGGTTCTTACATTTCTGATGGGAGCTCCTTTTGAGCAGCTTTATTCCAGTCCTCTTTACCAACCCGGAAAACCCCCTTATTAGCCTTCACAGCTGTTCCCAAGATGAGTCCGCTATACAAGGCATCAGGCAACCCACCTTCAACTATTATCTAAGGAGAAGGTAGTTAAGGGTTTGGTTCCTCCTTCCCAGCCAAGGTAGTTACTTTTATTCATCTCCAAGATTACATGGCTAGCTTGTTAGCCACCTCCTCAACCGTCTAAGGGTGAAGAGAGGATAAAATGGCTTGACCCGAAAAGCGTTTGCATTTCAGGAATGGCAAATATGAGACAGGATGACCAACTATTTATTGGGTACACTGGCCACAAGTTACACCAGGCAGTGACCAAACAAACCATCACGTTGGATCAATCAATGCATTTCAGAGCGTTACTGCATTGCTGGAAAGGTTGGCCAATCCCGCCCTCCCACCCCCCCGCCCCAAGAGCCCATTCCACCAGGAGAGCGGCAACCACTTTGGCTCTCGAAAGAGCTGTACCAGTGCAGGAAATTTGCATTGCTGCGACTTGGGGTCCTCAATCCATACTTTCAAAAACCATTACTGCTTAGACACAAGATTGTGTCGGGTCGCTAGCTTTGGAAGAGCAGTTCTGCACAAAATGTGCTGATCAGAATACCACAAAAAATAAAATCCACTACTCCCACTGCCATCTCCAAAACTGCTATGGAGTACAAAGATTAGGAATCCATGGGAGGAAACCACCCATTAGAACAAATTACTTGGTAATTGTCCTCCCACAGATTCTATCGCCCTCCCAGCCGACCTCTTTTGTATTCCCTCTTCGACACCCATGGAGGTGATCGAATTCCTCAAGGCAGCCAAACTGAATGGGGGGGGGAGGGAGATGGGGGACGAGGCACTGTGGTAACTAGACTGGCACAGTGTGTGCTATTCATACGTTCATGGACATGTCCGGATGTGGAAATGGCAACAGTCAAGGGACATCGACACCACAGTTACCCCCACCCCAGCCCCCAAACCCCTGTTGAAACATTTTTCCAAGACTAAGCAGTATACGACTATCAAAGATGAGGAATCCGTGGGAGGAACATTCATCAGAAAGAAAATTACATGGGCAAGTAATTTCTCTTAGACCTGCTGTTGAACTCCAGCTAGGGGCAGAAACCCCTAGGACTAAGATACACAAAACCTGCTGTTCGCTTTTCCATTTCCCTGGAGCCTGCATGTAAGCTAGATGTGATGTTCCAACCAGTGAGTGAAGTCTACTCTGTGCCACTTATGGACACCAAGTTAATCCCCTCGTGGTTTTAGCAACTTTGACTATTACCACCACTGGATTGTCCCAGTCCACCTCTGCCCGTGACCACTCAACTTAATCATAAATTCAGCAGGAGATTCATGTAGAAATGGCCAAGTGTATAGCATACATTTTCCCAGTACTTTCACTGCATTCCTCAGGGGCTGGAAATCTGTTGGTAAAGGGAAACTGCTACCACAAAGGTCTATACTTTAAAGTGAAGGAAAAGGCATGGTGTACAGGTACAAAGATTCTATGGCTGGTGCAGTAAGCTATATTTCGATATGGATTGTGAACCACAAATGGTGATGGAAGTGGTTTGTCCATAATATGCCGACTAAACTGGATGGCCTTATTCCCGGTGACCATCCAGTCGTTCAGGTATTGATAACCTTTCAATGCCCATCTGCGTAGCTGGGCTGCCACTAGCTTTAGCTTTATTACCAGGGAAGCATGCGTTATTCCGAAGGGTAGAACTGTGAAATGATAATGCTGAACACTCAACTGTTAATGAAGCTTTTGTCCAAAAGAGTTACACTCCGACCTCCAAATGGGTAACATGGGTCCAATTATTTTTGGTATACTGAACATAGGTTGAATCGTTTGCCTTTGTGGTACCTCTTATATTGATCTATTGTTAGAAGAGTCTTACCTCCACCACACTTATACTTTATCCTGTTCTGGGTTATGGTTTTTGAAAGATTTCTCAACATGTCTGGCTCGTTTCCAGTGCACACTTTTCCTTAAAAACACAAACACCACCTCTCACCCACAATCAAAGATGGTTATTCCTACCCCGAACTGACTACGAAAGAACTGTGGGGGATACTGGTCATTGGCAGTCTTAGACTGCTCTGTGGGGGGGAGGGGGGAGGGGGGGTGGGAATGGCCCGTGCAGGAGACTCCCTTTCTCTGTCTCTCAATGGATAGCTTTACAGGTAGTGGTGTGGGTATTTCTGCCATGAGGCAGCCTGCATCTAATCCTTGTATCCTGCATTGTCTATGGGGTGCCATACCATAGCCACCGGCTCACCTCATCTCCTGTCTGACCCCATTTCCTGTCAGGCCAGGCTGCATTGTCCCAGCAACAAAGTGCTTTTTTGCCACTTCACTTTGGATTCAAAAAGAGGTGTACCATCATGTTGTGCGTTTATCATTCATGCTACAGTTTTTGGTCTTAAACCCACTACCCTGAGTCACGCATACCTTTTTACCACTATTTGGGCAGAATTTAAACTTGGAAGTGCCAGAAACTACGCTTCCTTTTGGTCAGATTGCTTGTGCCAAGTGTTCACCATCAAGTAGTTTCAAATGGGCTCTCGTTCATCCCAATCATACGTTACCAATTCAGTGTTGCACGGTTGGCTAGATGTCTATGGTACACTGCAGTATCTATTTTGCTCCCTAATGAGTAGGTGCTTGCTCCTTCTTGGTACTTCAGAGGTAGTAGAGGCTCACAGAACATGTCCTGGAACTTGGGGTGAGTGAGGATTGTGGCGATACTTCGCTATAGTTGCATTGGCAGGACTTTCAGACAGTTTCCATTTGTTCTGGATGTACTCAACCAGGAATGTTTTCCATATTTTCCCCTCCCAAGGGTTGCATATGGGAGAGTGGGCGTGAGAAGGAAACGAAAAAAAGAAAAACAATTCCTCCATCAGGGGATACCATCTGTGAAACAGCAAATTTAGATTAGACCGCAAATAACCCTCCCAGACCAGTTTCTCCGTTTATTTCCACACCTAGTGAGGCCATTTCAATATTACACAAATAAATAAACTTGACTACTTTCATCTTCACCTTGAAATGCAAGTTAAAAATGTTTCTTCTGCACCAAAATACCTTTCAGTTGCAGTATGTCATTCATCAGTGAGATTTTGTAAGGCTTGCAGTAAAGTGAGTCAAGGTCCTGGTTGCCCAATCTACAACCCCCTCCCCATTCCTGCACCTTGCCTCTGTGTTGTGAAAGCTAAAGGTTTAACGCTGAATCACTGTATTGGGATGTGTACAACTAGAATCCTCCTCAGACTGAGCCATGCTACTAAATGTATGGCTTTAGCTGCTATACCGGTCTATATGATTTTGGGGAGTGGTGAGGGACATTTTGCTGGTTGATGACTAAATCTCCTTGGTCTATATGTTTTGATTTAGTGGACAATTACATTTCAATGCCTAATGTTTTGTAGCACTCACCCCCCCCCCCGCATCATTAGTCCACTGTACATGGAGCTTTTCGGCAAAAAGCCCCTTGCGGTGTCCCAATGGTACTTGCACCCACAAAAAGCAAAACATTTGGCGCTAGTTGAGTGACTTCAGTGCCCAGTTTATTGGTGCGTTTGCAACTCTTCTCAAAACTTTATGGTATGGCGAGGTGTGACTGAGCACTTCACTGAAGCTTCACTCTACCTAATGCAATTAAGATGAACAACTCACTCGACTGCCATCTGCTAGCCTGCTTGGGCACCATGTCGAGTTAAAGCCTAGGTTTCTCCCAAACTGGTCAGGTCTTCAGACCTGCCAGCGTCTACAGTGTACAATGACCAGCATGCTTTTGTTTAAGGCATACATTTTTATAAGAATCCAGTCACTTTTTTTTTTAAATAAAACTCCAGCCACTTGCTTGCCTCATGATCTCGTGTAAAACCGTGCCAATCCATCCACAAGAAGCGTTGATTGCAAGGGGGCAACAGATGGGTCCATTAAATCAAAGGTCGTCCCCAGAAATAACACATTCACCCCACCCAAATATATGCAGGCGGCTTTGGAGTCTTTACTTTTTCTGCTCCTCACAGATCAATGATTGTGGGTGGCGGGGTCTAAGCATTATCGGAGGCAGCAAGAGGTCATGCACTGTTCCCATCTAGGGACAACCTTCGCCAGACTGTAAAATGCCAAGGTGCAAACCATTGCCATTCATGGTAGGAACTCACCCTAGTCTATGTATTAAACAATCACATACCCAAGTCAAAAATCACAGAGCAGACAGATGGCATAATTCGAGGGAAACCAATTTAGCACCTGCACTCAGAATTGTCAGCTATACTACAGCTGTTTCTGTACACTACGACTGCTGGCACAGCAACAGATTTTTTCGGTATTATATCCAATGATTCAAAGTGGACATCACCTCCCAGATCGCATGGAGCAGCAAGTCACTTTTTTACAATACAGAACAATTGCCTCTATACTTAAAACAAACACTGGCAAACCCAACCATGGCGTCTTGTGTAGGCATGGGATGAGCATTTGCTAAGCACGGTCATAACATTACTACCTGGCCATAAGATGGCGACAGGCTGAAAATCGTGCATCTGGACATCTGTGGTCTTCGAGCATTTTCAAAGTAGGATTTGTTGAGCAGGTGCCAAAAACGCAATTCTGGGCGGGAGCCATCGCTGGAAAACCAGGCCTAGTACATCAAGAAACGCAAACGTAACCTCCACAGGCGATGCACACTATCACCTCATGTCGGTGACACATGATTCGTTATGCTTTAAATACATGTCCCAATACACATTCCAAATACAGAGTTGTCCCCTAGTATATATTCATGGCTCAAGCATGTCTGGGAAATAAAAAGTAGCTCCAGATAGCTGGCGGTATCGAGCTAACCAGGCTCCTCCAAGTTAAAAGCAGCAGATGATTCCCAGCGACTCCAAACTCATTGAATACCTGTACACAAGCCAGAACGGTTGGCTTTACGAGCGCTTGTTTTTAACAAGCTTTCAGCACTAGGAACAAATCTGCGGACACATTTCTTACGAATCAAGTGACAAATTACAGCATCAGATCAACAGTGGTTCTGGGCTACCTCAAAAATACTATGATTGTGTTACCGGCAGATCATGTAGTGGGTGGATGGTTATGGGAGGATGAAGAAACGACGCCCAAAGGCAGCGTCTCCCTGGCATCCCATGTCACTCCGATCTGTAATCCAATCGGTGGTGCGAAAGTGTCATCTGATACTATAAAAGAGTGTACAGTCGTTAGGGCCTCAACTTGATGCGCTGAACCACAGGCAATAACCGAGTTGCTTCAAAGCAGATTTGTTCCCCTTCAAGGACATTTAAACAGTAACCTGGCGTGGCCTGTGCCCTCTGCAATTTGCAGATGGCAGAACACAAGGTTCATTGAATTTCTATAGTCAAATATAGTACATTCAATCGTTTATCACAGTGACCGATTTAGGAAGTGACCCAAGACACTAAGAACTTCTCCAGTCCTTCAAATAGTTTTGCAATTAACAGAGTTTGACATAAGCTATAGGGTAATGGTCTTCAAACTGGGGAGTTACAGGGATGCCCGGTGGGGGGCCCCAAACCAAGGGATTAGGAGGACTGCTTTTAATATAAAATAGATTTTCTACTGCTTACATTGTCTATTAAAATTATTAAAATCAGTCACCTTAATCCCTTCATAAAACCCTTGGGTGGGGGCCCAGAAACAATTTTACTAAGGAGGAGGGGGGGGGGGGGGGGGGGGGGTTCTGCATGTAAAGGTTTGAATAGCACCGCCATATTAAATGCAACAGAATCAGTCTTCTATATACACACACACAAACAGAATCTAGAGGTCTTCAGCATGCAGAAAAATATATTCAATTCAAAAAAGGCATTAAGCATTTTGTCCAGCACCTTTTAACTGCTGGTGCACCCACGGCCTGCCTAAAGACGCTATTAAAAAGGCTTTCTAGCAGCAATTATTTGGTATTACCCTCCTGACATCCGTCATTAAAAGCAAGGGTAGAGCCATTGCTTTATTGCTGTAATAGCCAAGAACGCACAGGCATTATGAGATTCACAACGAAATTATTCCTCCTCCTCCTCCTCCTCCTCCTCCTCCTCCTCCTCCTCCTCCTCCTCCTCCTCCTCCTCCTCCTCCTCCTCCTCCTCCTCCCATAATGAGCCAGTGTAGGGGGCTGGGAATCGGTTAGGTGCCAAGAAAATTGCCAACTTTAGTCATCTGTACATGGTTGACAAGTAGCCCGTGTACCCAGGGTTCTATGTGAGGGGACTGGAATTTTGAAAAGGTTAACCACTATAGCGAGCAAAAATTCCCCTAGTCCAGGGTCTTCTTTGCGCCAATCCTGTTTGAAGAATGAAAGGTGACAAATTTTTGTAGGCCTAAAAAGTGTCCTTCGTTGTTGCACATGTGCATCCTTAGCCACACCTTCCTGTACCCCCACCCCTTTCAGTCCTTCTCTGATCGCAGTTTGTGGTCTACAAAGGAGATTTTTGATAAGCATCTGATAGGAAAGGGTCTCCGAACTAGGATTAGTCACTACGATGACCAACTTTCTTTCTCCTACACCTAGTTCACTTTCCTCCATACTGGAGGGAGATTGCCAAGCACTGACGCAGGAGTGGATGGTTCTACTTATTGACTTTAAAACTCTCCCCTCCCCCCCCCTCCAGTCCCCAAACTAAGCGCCAGCCCCGGAACTAAAGGTAGCGTTTGCAGAAGGTCTATGGATAATCCCATGTAGCCACTTTTGCAATGTACTCGGAACATTGATGCAAGGCAAATTAGGCCGCTTTATCATCCAGTAGATGTGCAGAAAGGCTGTCCTGTGGGGTGACCATGAACAGTAGACCAACATGCAAGAAACTATCCACCTGGAACAGTGCGCCCCTGAGAATTGTGAAGCATGGCAAAAAAATCACACTGAAGTTTGTTCCAACAAGATATATTTGAAGCACTTGCGTCCAAGTTGTTTTAAGGCAATTCAGGAAAGAAAACTGGTAAGGAAATTTGTTGGATATGAAATTCCATCAGCCATTGGTGAAAAGGCTGGATGCACTTCATCCCAAGGAAAGGATCCACAGCATAGGGCATGCAACTCAAACCATTTTTGCAGGCATAACAGGCACGAGAAAATCAATCTTTCAAGAAAGAAAGATTAACGTCGGTAGGGAGCCAAAGGTTTATGACATTACATGTAAAACCACACCGAAATCCTAGCAGGAGGCAGTTAGACCAGAGGATACAATCTCAGAAGGATAGCTATGGGGCAACGTGCTCGCCTTGGAAGCAAGACGACGCAGAGCAGCACAGGTTCATTTCCCCAGGTCTGCACTTCTAAACCTCTGGTCATTAACCACGTTATAAATTACACATACAATTAATACATTACAATGGTGAAAGCCCATCAAAACCATGTTTCACTACCAGATTTTATAAGGCGAAAGTAAGTTTCCGAAATAAAATCTGTGCCCAGAGTTGAGAGATTAGGGGTCCTATGTCTGAACTACTGTCGCTGCAAGCTCTGAAAGAAATGAACCCGATTTAAATAAGCCAAGAAACCTCCACCTGGCACAAAGCAATTTGCTTTTATACTTTGCTCAGGGCGCCTTTGTGCCGCTTGATTGATGTGAAGGTCCTTTTGTGAAAGACCAAGGTGACCATGGTGCCAAATTCAGTAATCATATGGGGGATGTAATTTGACTACTGCACCAATGAAGCACGTTTCGAAGATGCAGACAGATACGTTGACAAATTGTGAGGCTGGTCAGGTCTGAAAGATAGCGCGCGCCCTCCCCCAGCAGCCACCAAGGAGCTATGGAAACTAGAATGCAGCTAGTTATATTGTTGAGTTTTAATAATGATCAGTGCGTTAGTGGTAGAGGTAGATGAGGAAACGCTACACTTCTCTAGGAGATATTCAGAAGCATTCGCCAGCAAGTTTGGGCATAGTCCCTCACTAAGTTTGCATTAGAAGTTTTGTTGCGAGTCGTTACAAGATTTGACACATACTTCTCACGAAAAATCTGATACAGAGCAGTGACATTTGGCTCCGATTCGTGGTTCTCCATTGCCCAGCAGCTGAGGAAGTCTGCAGCAGACTTCTGTAAACTCGTAATATGAACAGCTTTAAGCCATATTTCTCTTGTGGTGAGGGAAAGTGGAGGGCATCAGGCACACCGTACCTCCTGACAAACTGGCCTGCCGTCTGCTCCAAAAGCAGTAGACTGTACTCTAAGAAGAGAGCCTACATCCAAGCCCGCATCTCTGCGGCATTACTCAGCCTAACTTTTAAAAATCTGCAAGAAGCTGGCCAATCCTGCTGCAGTCTCAACATCTCTGCCCCCACCCACCCCTCCCAGGCCCTCTGCACGGCCTTGGCCTAATTTCACTACTAAACCTCAGGACACCCTGTCTGCCATCTCCTCTACCTTCTCTTCTTCCTCCTACCACTCCTGGCCCTTCTGAGGCTGTCTCTCCTACTTTCTCCTGTTCTGTTCCCCACTGACAATGTTTCTAGACAAGTCTGATCTATCAAAGTCTTGTCAATACAGGTTCTCCCCTGCTCACCCAGAACCGCATCAACACATTTGCTCCAGCCTTGGCCAATTTTTGCAATCACTCTTCTGCCACTGGAACTTCCCCTCACCCCTTCTAAAGAAGCCCTCGGCTGATCCTTCCTCTCTGGCTAATGCCCGGTCTCCATCACTCCTTTCCTGGGCAACCTCTTGGAAAAGCTGGCCAACTCCCAGCTTAGTTTACAAACTGAATCTGTTAGTTGCCTCCATGACCACCAGTCTGGCTTCAGAGCTGCCAGAAGCACAGCAACTGCTCTCCTGAACACATGTGAAGACTTGCTCTCCAATCTGCACTCCAAACTCCCTTCGGTCCTCATTCTCCTCGATCTATCCTCTGAGCAGGATGGCATGGTTGACCGTGTCAAAGAAATTAAAGTTACATTTGTAATTGAAATAGAAAATCAGTAAAAACCAATACCTGTGATGATCCACTTGGGTATTCAACTTAATGTAGTGCTTCATACATGGTTCATCCAAGGCACTGATTATACACCTCAGTTGATATTCAGTTTACCCACCTCTGAAAGATGTTAGCCAATAAGGTAACTCATTCAGTTGAGCACTTAATCTGTGCGCAATCTGTAGTTTGCAGGTTTGAATCCTGGCAAGGCCAACTCAGCCCTTCATCCTTTAGTCGATAGAGTATCTACTTTGGTATTGTGACAAATATGTTCCATGTACATCGCTTTGCCAAAAGCACTACATAAAATAACCAATTGACTGAGATTAGATACAGCATTTAGCATGGCATACTTGCGCCGCTGTACTGTTGGATCAAACATTGGCATACCAGTCGCTGAGGGAGTCGCAGTCCCTGCAGTCCACCTTCTCTGTGCGCTCTGTTTCCAGAGTCTTTCTGCTGTTTCCACACTGCTAACAAGTGGGAGGACCTACAAATACCCATCAAGACCACGGAGCCAGTCGCGGAGGGAGTCACAGTAGTACCTGCAGTCCCTGTCAGGACCAGAATAACGGAAATGGACCTGAGGAGATCACCCCCACCTCGGTCACCTAGCTCTGTCCAAAATCTCCCTCCTGAAGGCAGCAGGGAAAAAGATGCCCGTGGAGCTCCCGCATCACGCCTTATGAATCAGCCGTTACTCACCCACTTTAGGCACCACCTGCTTTCAACTCCGCCCATGGCGTCGGAGTCATGGGTACTCCAGAAATCACCTCCGCAGATCCAGAACACATTCTTAGTCGACAGTGGACGCGGGTAATGCTGGCTCAAATACACACCCAGCTCATGCTTCAAGCCTCACTCTAACGACTCAAAACCGGCCCGCGCGCCAGCAACGAACCAGACATTCTGCCCAAAACTGAGCTCCAAAACAGCAAACCAGACAACCTCACCTACCAACACTCCGCTTGCCTCTACCATGGGCACTTACCCTTCGACACTGGCCAAAAGGCTGACTGAGAAGCGCCCAGCCTGGGCGGCGACAGCTGGTTGGAGTGCCTTCACCCTTCGGCGCAGAACTCAAAGAAGCGGAATCCACTTGAGCGATTCCAGAGCCGCTGTCTTCAGCGTCTCCCCCAAAGACTCAGGAGGCAAGAACAGGAAACCCTTCCGACCACTAGGACCATAGTTGCCCAAATCCACGTGAGCACAGACAGAGCCGACGGCAGCCCCCTCCCAGTGGAAGCGGGAGCCACAGGCTCCAAGGCAAGGGAACCGGAAACAACTCTAGTGAGAAGCTTACTACCCGTTGTAACACTCAGCGCCTTGTCCCCTAATGTCTGGGTCGACATAAGTAGCAAAGAATGCGGTCCAAAGATGTCCATCAAACCAGCAATGAGACAGGGCCACTTGCGGAAACAATTGCAAAAGAAAAAAAAAAAAATATAATAAAATAACACACAAGCTAACCCTAAGAAAACTGTTTAAAAATGGCACAATGCAATTCCCTAAAGGACTTCTTCAAAAAACAAGGCAAGCGAAAGTATGAACACCGAAGAACTGTCGGACGCCAAGATAAAGGAAGCCGTTTCGGACTCTCGACCAGCCATTAAACTGCACAAATTAGGACAACCTCCCCAGAGGGCAACCCCTGCCCAAGAAAGTGTGGAAATCGTAGCACCAGTCATTTACCCAGCACCAGCTGCTACTCAAGAATCTACAGGCCAAAAACATAGCCAACTTAAACACAGCAGCAAGAAAGCATCGCCGATACCACCCTCCCCCATACCCTTTAACCTTGTGAATACTACCCCGCTGCAAGGCTGCGGACTGCAGCCATCTCCACTGGAGAAAGGGACAGGTGACTCCTTGCCTCAAACGCTCAATGCCAACTCAAACTCCCCAATAAACACTGGACTGGGACCGAGTCTGAGAGTGCCAATGGAAGACAGACCAACCAAACTGCAGCCCGATCTTAATGCACAATCTCCAATCCAATCCATTACCATTGAGACCAAACAGAGGCCAGCCTAAAAACTACTCGCCATCTAGACCAACCCCACCCGAACCGGCTCCAAGCACTCCTATACGGATCCGGAGTAGAAGTGAAGTGCCATCCTATATCCAAAAAGAGACCATCGACATGCTAACTATTATGTCAGTTGGAACCATTGCGCTCGCACCTTTTGGTAAATTGTATGAATCTCGACACACTGAAGGACCACACAACCATATCTGCCATGATGCATACAAAAAGCATATACCTAGGAGGGATACGTGACAGCCATGGAGAAGATCATAGTGGCCCAAAGTAAGGACATAGAAAGGCTGGGGAGCAACAATAGTCTCGACCAGACAAACAAATCCCTGTCAAACTTTACCAAACCGTCCCAAAACATTGAAACCCAAACATTTCCGGAAAACTAAAAAGGTGGCCAAATCGGCTCAGAGGAATCCCTCGGACTCAATCACTCGCCCCCTACGAGACTAGGTAATTACTCTACTTAGCCTTGTTAGATAAATTGATTTTATCAAAAAAGAAGAACCATTAGCAGTAAAAGCTTATATCTTTATTTTTTCTTGTAATCAACAGCTACAGCAAGAACATCAAAGTTCAATATTAAACACTGGCAGCTAAATTCCATCATCTAAGAAAGGCGCAATAGCAGCACGCTCCTAGTTTGTTGTCTTAATTGTTTTTTAGAATATGACACTACTCCTGAAGAAAGTTCTAAAAAATTGTTGTAAGAACTGAAACATGTAACCATCTAGAATTTATACTAGTATGATGATTTAACAACCTGAACCAAGGTCCGTGAACAGTTTGAGACGGCTTCTGCTCCCCGGACTGATCACAGAACTGATCACAGAACCAAAGTCCAGCCATCAAGACGGAAGCCACCACTTCCCTATGGCCCAGTTTAAGTGTCACAACAAAAACTGTTTGTATTTTTAACAACGTATAATTGTTTTATGTCAAGTGAATGGGATATACCCACCGCTTTAAGCTATTTTGTGTTTTTCTAATAGATTTGAATATTAAAAATTGAATGAATTACTTGTTTTACAGCGCCATTTAATGAAAAATATGTCTAATTTGTTGATAATTACCATCTACCTCTCAAGCCCAATCAAAGCACTTCACACGGATACAACAATGAAGGTTAAATTGAACCAAAAAGGTCTTCTATCAGCAGAGATACCAACGCGCAGAGGAGTCAATCAGTGGTGTCCCCTGGCACCTGCCCCATTTGTGACAACCTTTGATGGACGAGGTTGATTCCTTGTAGTCACTGGAGCCTTTCCTCCAAAAAAATCAGGGGAGTATCGGTGTCGCGACTACTTTACGCCGATGACATCACACTGCTGGACCAGACTCGGATAGGCCTTCAAAGGCAACTGAACCATCTGTCAGAATACAGTCGATCAAATGTGGAGGAGATGACCAAAACAAAGATTCTAATTCTGGAAAGAAAGCAAAGAGATCGAAACCCTTTCAATGGACCTTAGAAAATGTAAAAATTGAAACAGTAAGCAACATCAGATATCTGGGTGCAATAGTCGACGGCACCAGAACAGAACTGGGAATATAAAGTTACCTTTAGACAAAAACTCGCTCCGACAATCCAGGCCCGTGTGCTAGAAAAGAAATTTGGTTGCTTCGCCTTAATCCCGATACTCAAGCTTTATAAAGTAAAAGTGGTCTTTAGGCCAAAAATTCCAGAAGTCTTCAGGGGAAGAGAAAAAAAAAAAAAAAAAAAAAAAAAAACATAGAGGCTCACTTCTGGAGATCGGTGTTAAATCTGCCTCAGTCAACCTCCATCGCAGACATCGGAAGATAACTGGGACTCTCCTCTCTCAAAGCTACACTGGATTTCAGCACCATATCCCCATACAGGAAAACTATACTAACCGAAGCACTGCCTCTACATAAACTGATCGACGCCAAACTAAAAACTGGCAGCTGCAAAATGCTATCAAACTGAGCAACAAAGAAAAGAAAACGGCTAGATCAAATTACATGCACAGAAAAGGACCTCATCCTAAATCCTCTCAAAATAAAAGCTAGCGGAGCTGGATCGATTTCCGCGCTAGAAAAAGCAAACAAAAATAAGCCCCCGTTTCACCTTCCAGCCCAAACAAGGAAACTGAATGCAACACCAATTCTTTCGAAGGTTTCCGAGCAGACCATGAAGGCAAAACTTCCTAAGAGCGAGATTAAATCTCTTGCACACCAACAAAATCCTTCATGTCAGAGGCCAAATCGTCCACAAGAACATGCAGACTGTGCCAAAATACTAATATTGAATCGGTGCGCCACCTCTTAATGTCTTGCCCGGCGATCGCCAAGACCACACTAGCATATCTACACCCGGCGTTAGCAGCGTACACCATTCGAGACGAGGACGAATGGTGGCCCCGTTTGATGAGCGGAGACGAAACTTCTTGGACAAAAGCCACGGCAAAGATCTTACAAGTGGCACTGGGGGAATGCAGCAAACAATACGTGAAAATGCCCACAGAACCAGCAGAAAGTGACTTGATACCCTGATTCTGTCACTCAACTAATGAAGCAACAATCAGAAATCAAAGCCTAAGAAAATTTAAGAAAAAACTGACAGCCCGTGACCAGCCTTGTCAAATCAAGTAATCTTGAGAAACACAAGTAATAAATAAAATGAATATATACTTGGGTAGTAGTGTCTCTAGGAAATTAGGAATTTCATTAAAACAGCAGAAGACAATTGTAGCGAACCTCAAAACACAATTCATGTTTGCTTTACTATGTAATTGGCTAGGTATTTGGGTTTTCAAAATTTAAATATATACAGGAGAGATCAAATAGCCTGACCTTAGAGAAAAAAAATGAAAGGTGTATTCTGTTACAATGCAGAAAGCTGCTGCATAGTAATGATTTCCATACAGTTTTTGCACACGTCAGCTGGATATTATATACATTACTCAGTAAAATTACTTTTCTCCTTTGCGAATCATATTTACTCTCAAAGTTTAAAAATAGGGAGTAAAATACTCCCAGCTCAAAATCTTATCTGAAGCACTGGCTAACAAACTTGGTGTCATCTTTGACTCCACCCTCTCCTCTCCTTACATCCGCCATCTGAGAAATCAATCAACTGCACCTCCTCAGAGGTATTCTTCCTTTTCTCTTTCCTCCAGAAGCTCACCATCCCCAGAGCTCTGATCCTCCAGAGGCTGGACTATTGCAACAGCCTTTCGAAATCTTCCCGCCTCTACTCTTAAACCTTTACAACTTATCGAGAACAGGACTGCGAGACTGGTCCTTGGCCTCAAGCCAAGGGATCGTTCTCTCCAGCTCTGAAATCTCTTCACTGGTTTCCAGTGGCTGCAAGGATCATGTTCAAGACCCTGGGCCAGCTCTACCTCCAACTTTCTCTTCCAAAACCTCTTCCTCTGAGCTCTCGGCTCATCCACCGCCAACTCTGAGGGTCGGACGCTTCTCCAAGCAGAGAGTAGGGGGAAGATCCATCTCCTAGGCTGGGGCCTCACTCTGGAACAGCCTCCCTGTCTCAAACTTTAGCAGAACCTCCTCCGGTTCCAGAAGAAACTCGAGCCCTTCCTTTCCGCTTTCTCTCTTCCTCTGCCCTGCTGATGCAGACTGCTCCACGCACTGGTCACCCTCTGAACTCTGGTCCAGGCTCCCCAGCACTTGTATCTCCAACCCTACAGCCCATTCTCTCTGCACTTATGAGGCGGCTGCACGAACTGCACTTCACCCCCCCCCCCCAAACCCCACGTATCATTCCCCTGCTAATTCTCCCCTTCTCTGCATTTGCACGATCTGAATGACACAAGGCCTACTAAGATCGTTCTTGCATCGTCGCACCTAGAAACACTTGTGTACAGGCGCGTTATAAATGCCACATCACATCATTCCCAAATCTGTTTCTCCGGCAGTACTAGGGGGCTAGAGTAGATTCTGCCTTGTTTTGTCAAAACATGGACAATGTTCAAATACATAATGGTTTGTTAACATTAGCCTGGAAGGCATGGAGAGCTAGGAAAATTCCTGTTAGAGAAAAACATGTATGTTTCCTCCATCGCCAAAGTGAGTCCAAAGGTCGAACGCCTCCAAATGGAAGTCCAAACCAGAAGAGAACATTGTTGGAACAGCAACATAAGGCACGGCTCTGACAAAAGAATGAATGTTAAAAGCCAACAGTTCCAGCATTGTGCACAGGCCCACCAGGTTGTGCTTGGCCACTAAAAGAGGCGAGAATACAATTCCCTCACCAGTCCGTGCCTTTCCTCAATTGCTTTCAGAGAGCCATTTCTCTGCGTCTTCTTTCAACTGAGATGGGTATTCCATGCTAGGAAAGAGGGGGCAAAAATTAAGGTGCAGGCAATGTAAGCCTTGCAAGGCTGAAAGGACCCATGCATCAGATGGCTCTCCAGGTTTCCAGATTTGGGGCAGTTAATACATCCCCATACTTTAGTTCCAGACAATCAAACATGGCATCACTTCAGAATCCCATCTGTGGTGGTATAAAATGACCCCCGTCGAGAAGAAATATCTACCTCTTGTTCTTGGTTATGTCAATCGCTGAGAGAATAAGCTGGTTGTCTAGATTTGCAGTCCCAAAAACACTATGCACTGCAAAGGATCGGGAAGAAAAGTCAGACTTCTGACAAGTTTGACTTCTGGAACCATGGAACTGAGACTTTACTAAATGAACTTGTTTTTTTTTAAATGAGGATTTGGCTACGCTAAATTAGCCTTGCATAAGTAGTCGCCAAACCCATCACAATTAGAAATAGAGAAAATTAGGATTAAAATCACAATACATTAGTGCATATCTGCATAAAAACATTGACATACATTGTAATGTTAATCGGATAACTATTGGCCAAAATTATCAAAGACTAGCTAACATTTCATATTAACTGCATATAGCATTTATTTACTCAAACATAATTTAAGAATATTTCTAGTAATTGGATATAAAACCGGACTGAAATTCATAAAAGTAAATCTAAAACATACAAAATCATAGGCCAGTACAAATCAGTGAAAGTTAATACCCTAACATAGCCAAGCTAGGGCTGATGGAAGAGCCAATATGGGATTAAGGAGGTGACTATTGGGGCAGTTTCATCCTTTAATTGGTACAATCTCAATATTATCCAAATCTTTCAACAGTGTGGTAGTCAGGGACACCCCCCGACTACTAAAAACCTGGTTCCAAAACTCCAAAGTAAGCCAACACGGATAATGTACAAACCAGCCACATTTGCGCTAGACTAAGATGCTAAGGGAGAGGTACTCTAAATATAGCTTGTGAGATCTAGATTGGTGATTGAAGTGTTTATTAGGATTTGCAACACTTATCAACCATAGAGGTAATTTGCAAGACTAATCATAATAAGACAATCAATTGATATTAAGCAAGCATCACCCATAGTGTCATCCCAGGTGTGTGCATGACGTGGGGATAGTGGTTTGTACATACACTTACAACATTAAAACATACACGTAGAACATTAAAACCAAACAATACACTTACCCCTGGTAACATTCTTCCAACTGGATGTTCCTCATTTATTCCTCATCTTTGATATTAAATATCCAGCTTCAGCAAAAAAAGAATCGTTGGAGGGAGCGGTGCACTGAAGCAGTCGACTCTATGTCCCGAGGGCCGTTGCTTCAGTTCTGTTTTTTTTCTTTCAGTCGAACTACCTGCATAAACACGGATTTGACCGTACTACGCTCTGAACGAGCGAAAGCTGTAATAGCATGGGAAACTCCCGTGGGGTAGGCTGAGAGGAGGAATACGTGGGAGGAACATCCACTTCAAATAACGTTACCAGGGGTAACTAACTGGTTCTTTGCATCGATTGGGTCCGCACAGGTATTCCTCATCTTTAATAGATGAGAAAGCAGTGTTTGTTTTGGTGGAGGGAGTACATTTTAATTGTTGCCATCAACCGAATGGAGGACAGCTTTTCCAAAGCTTCCATCCTGACTGAGGGACGAAACAAGGCATTAATGCTTAGTGAAAGTGTGTATTGAAGACCACATAGCTGCCTCACAAATGTTTTTCATACCAACACCTCTTTGAAGAGCCGAAGAGGTAGCCATGCCCCTGGTGGAATGGCCCTGAAGCCTTCTGGAGGATCTTTGCTCACCAGCCTGTAGCATTCTTAAATTGCTAGAATGGTCCATCTTCATAAGGTCTGCTTTGTTACCACCTGACCAGGTTTGTGACCTGTATAACCTATAAAATGTAGATCATCCAGACCAACTTTGCACAATCTAGAAACAGACGCTAAAAGCTCTACGTGGATCTAATCTGTGCAACCTCTTCCTCCTTGCCAGGATAAAGTGGCAGATAAAAAGTGGGTAACAATCTTTTGTTCCACATGAAAATCTGAAATGATCTTGAGCAAAAAGGAAAGGTTAACCCTCAGGACGAGCTTGTGAAAGATCGTAAAGGGTGGTTTAGATGAGTGCCTGCAAATCATTCTAAGGGCAGAAGTTTTTTTATTTGCTGCATCGCACGTAACCAGTAGGTATCTAGGTGCTGGTTTAAATTGAAATGTGGAAGTGCAGGTTATTTATAATGCACTCTTTTTTTCAAGCACGGATCTGGGATTCGAACCAGTGTTTGCTCAGGGTGGTCTTGCTTCCAAGACTGCCGCGTTGCCACACAGCTATTCTCCAGTCAACAAAATAGTCTTGAACGTTATTGACCTTAATGGACATGTGTAGAGGTTCAAATGGTGTACACATTAGAAATGAACACCAAATTAAGGTTCCAACGGGAAACTGAAAAGCAGATAGAGGGAATACATTATACATCACCAGTGGGATCTTAAAATATGAAGTTTCTTCAGACTAGCGCTTAAAGATGGATAGCGTAGCCTTTAATTGTTTCAAGCGGAAGCCCCAGATTGGCTAGGTACAGTAGAAAAGGTACCACTGGTGTCTTGCATAGTAAAGGTCTACATCCTTATCCCTGCACCAGCTGCAGAATTTGTTCCAACGACAGCAGTACAAGGACCTCATTGCTGCCCTTCTGGCCAAAAGCAAAATCTCCATTACATCTGGGAGGTCCCAATCCTTGCATCAAAGTCACTCAAACCATGCGTGAAGGCGGAGTGTCTTGACCTCTGGATGGAGAACCCCGTCCACTCTTTGTGGAAGTAGTATTGGAGGGCAGCTACACGTGTCAGAAGGTCTCTGTACCACGTCCTCCTGGCCCAAACCCAGGCAATTAGGATCATGGATTTCACAAACTCCCTCAACCTCCTCAAGAGAGGAATGACAGCAACTGGCAGAAACAGGGAGGCCAGAAAGGCCTTCAGCTCCAAAAGACTGATGTGTAGTTCGGACTCTGAGACCAATGACCGCTGATAGTCAAATTGTTGGCTCAGGCTCACCACCCAGTGAGTGATGGATCCGTCACTACTGTCATCTCTGGTCATGGTTGTCAAAAAGATTCTCCCTTCAGAATATGGTCCTTGCAGGCCCACCACTGAATATCCTGTGTGACCCTGCTAGGAACCTGAAGGAGGTCTAACATGTTGCCCAAGAACTGAGACCATTGAGTTCTGAGAGCCCATTGAAGGGATCTCATTCTCAGGCGAGCCTCTGGCTCCAGAAAAATGCAGGATGCCATGAGGATGAGCAGCCTCTAACAGCCAAAGGCCGGGAGACACTGGGCACTCTGAAACTTGGAGACCATCTGCAGAATGTCTTGGGCCCTCACCTCAGGTGGCGAGCTGTTTCCCCAAGGATGCATCCAGTACGGCCCGATGAATTGGAGCTTTTGAGATGGTGTCATATGGGACTTCTTGAAATTGAGGGAGAAGCCCAGTCTGGAGCATGGTAGGCGACCAAGATGATCCAGGTCTTGTTCGGGAGAACGTGCCCTGATCAGCCAATTGTCCAGGTAGGAGTAGACGTGAATGCCGTCCCGAAACTCGCTGCCACCACTGCCATCAGTTTGGTGAAAACCCTCATGGCAGAGGTCAGCCGAAAAGGCAGAACTCAAAACGTATGAGAGCCGCAAACAGTGAACCTCAGGAATTTCCTGTGCTCGAGATGGATGGGCACATGAAAATAAGCATCCTGAAGGTCCAGTGACCCCCATCCAATCCTGGAGTTGGAGGGCCTGAAAGATCCAAGAAAGTGCGACCATCTTAAAATATTTGAACAAGTTCCTCAGGAAGGACCAGTTCAAGTCCAAGAAAGGTCTCAGTCCTCCATCCTTCTTGGTTATAAGGAAATATGGAGAGTACCATCCTTTGTTATTCTCCGCTAGAGGCAACAGCTCTATAGTACCCCTCTAGCAGGGAAAAATGTCCTGCACAAGGAGCGGACCTGGAACCTTCAAAGAATGGTTCCAAGGTCTCTGAATGAAGTGAAGGCATTAACCTTGGGCTATTGTTTCTAATACCCAAGAATCCAAAGTAATGTCTTGCCATTCTTTCAGATCTCGCGACAGGGGATCTCCCACTAGGGTTTCATGACGCAAGACCTCAGGAGGTCATGAGGCGGGTGAAGCAGTGGCAGTTGATAAAGATGCCCCTGCATGAGCAGGGCTTTGCAACTCTCCCTCGTCCACCACAAAAGAATCTTCTTTGGCCTCTTTGACCAGATATTCCTCTTGCTCTTCCAATGAAGTAGTAGCAAAAGGATCTACCCCCTCCAGAAGAGCCACTGGGGCAAAAGGGCAGAGGCCGCCTAATAGCAGCACCCAAGCATTTGGCTGTCGCTTGCGAGGTCTGCAGCTTCAAGGCTTTAGTCAGCCTTGCTGCCCAAAAGGTGAGACCCGTGAAAAATTTATGTTAAGGAGTCTAGAATGCATATCCGGTGCAAATACAGACTCGCCATGTAAATCTTCGAATTACGGCGCTTGCCACCATGGCTCTGCTGATGCATTCATCAGAATCCAGACCTGAATGAAGAGACACATGGCTTCTTTGCCTCCTCCAACAGCCAAGAAACCGCCTCCTTCCTCCCCTTCTGGAATATGCTCAGCCACCATAGAAATACAGTCCCATAGAGTGAATGAAAACATTGCTAAGGCACATGCAAAGTTGGCTGATTTAAGAGCCATGTTCGCCGCAGAAAAAAAAAATTTGCCCATGCATCTACCCTTTTGTCACCTATCCAGACAGGTTGTTAAACTGTCCGTTTTGAGGTTGCGGTAGATGCCTGTACCAGACTTTCTGGGGTGGGGCGTTTTGAAAAGTAGTTTGGGTCACTACTAGAAGGGCAGTATTTTCTGGTCAAGTTCTTGTTTACTGCCAGACTTGAACTGGCGCCTCTCAATTGGCAGACACCCTTTTATTTATTTTTTAAGTGCAATGTGGAAAGGTAAAATGGATTCCTTTTGAGACCCCTTATCAAGGATGTCAGTTAAATCGTCCTGCTCGAAGGAGGGGGGGGGGGGGTAGCCCTACTCCATCCTACGTAATCTACAACCTTAGACATCAACTGCCTATATGATGCATTTGCATGTTCAGATTTTCCAAATTCCAACTCTAGTGAAGTGTCCATTCCACTGGCTGTTTGTACATTTTCATAAACATCTTCTAACCTGGATTCTTCAGATATTAAGCCATCAGGGACATTTGGTGTACCATACTGTAACCCAAATGGCACATCTTTATCCGTTGGCCCCCTGCCCTCATAAATAGGTGCGTGACAAAGTAATCCTTTCTAGGTAAAGGAATGCAAGTTATCTGGTAAGGGTGTCCAATGTTTCAAAACTTGAATCCAATGCTCGAGGAGTTTGTCTTCAATAAATTTGTTGGACTTCGATGACACCGAGTGTTTCGATGGCATCAATGGGCCAAAGGCCCAGATGTTGACAATCTCCACTTATTCTTTGACTTGCGGCACAAAGGATCCTTCGAGGATTTATCGTGTCCAAACCTCGACGGCTCTTGATGTGTATCTGGCCTTTGTCCCAGGCTCAAGGGAGTTGGCTTGAGCCCTTTCCTTACTGGCTTTAGAAGGCATGGTAGAAGTATGGCTTGTCGAGGGTTATTGTTTTTCGAAAATGTTCAGCATTTCTAACCTGAAAGCTTCCCATTAGGCCTGAGTGGAGGCCTTTGTGGGATAGGATATAGCTCTCTCAGCAATGTTCCCTCTAAAATGTGCGCTTGATCAGCTTCCTTCTGGGTGCAGCTCAGAAGATATTTAGCAGCGCAAACGAGCAATTCTCACCTATACAAAACGATTTAATAAAGGCACAAGCCACATCAACTACCTGACATTTGCCTAAAATAAGTAGTCATGATATTCTGGCGTAGCTCATTTACATTACCCTACTATGCAAGCGTGACCTTAAAAATCTAAAAACAGAAAGCAGCCAAAAGAGAAAAAAATATGAAAAAGTGGCTCTATGACCAGAAAAATGTAAGATATGCTTGCACACATTAACCAACTACTGCTCCCTCCCTACAAACGTTTACTCAAGCCTCTACCCCAAAACATTTAGATATTACCAGACAACCTTGACTCTTACTCTTGGCGAAAGGTTACCAGACATCCCTACATCCACTTATTTCATGTTGTCGTAATTTGAATAGCATTAATGTACCATAACTTCTGTTATTCATCATGCCTTTAAAAAAGGCATTTTGGAAGGCCTTCCAGCAACTACCCTGGCACCCCTGAGATGTGTCCTGCATGCTGCAGCACGCCTCATGAATGGACTCTGGAAATTCAATCCTGACCCTCACTCGACTGGCTCCAACTGCAAGCCTGCATCATCTACAAGGCTGTCACCCTGAAGTCCCCAAGCTACCTCACCGACAACTCAGCATCTCCAGAGGCTTGCAATCCATCAGATGTAAGGCAATGTGAAGGCTTGAACACAGACTGTCCAGGAAGGAAAAAACGTGAAGCACAGCCTCGTCTGACTATGCTCCATGACTCTGGAACCTCCTACCATCAACATCAGACTTACCCCATTGCTGCTACAGTTCAGGAAAGAACACAAGTCCTTCCCCTTGAAGGAATGGCTCCTCCGCAACATAGGTCCACACACCATCCACTACTCTCTATTGGACGGGAGACTGATCTGCTCTCAACTGTCTCCTCCCCTGGTTGCTTGTGGATCTCTTACGGCAAATGGCCGCCGTTGCCCTCCCCAGTTAGCTCCCACTCCCTGGTCTGTTTCCCGAAGCCAGGTCTGCGCTCAATAAATATTTATATTAATAAAAGCATCACCCCACACTATGTAACCCAATTATCTCAAATAGCGGCAGACTGTAGGCAAACAGGCTACTTTGATGTGTAATCTCAGCCCATGAGTCCT
Organism: Ambystoma mexicanum; assembly: GCF_040938575.1. Lineage (NCBI taxonomy): Eukaryota > Metazoa > Chordata > Amphibia > Caudata > Ambystomatidae > Ambystoma > Ambystoma mexicanum. The sequence continues at coordinate 993,672,887 of NC_090921.1, forward strand.
ATTCTTAGTACATTTGTCACGCAAGCGCTTTGAAGTGGTCCCCTTGCATGTTAACACATTATAAAACTCAAATATGAATTTGCTCCAAGAATTTTGGAGTAGACCAATGTCATGCTCAGCATCTCCAAATTTAGCAGTGCTAATATTGCCCTATAAGAGAGCAACATTGCAATATCACTTACTTGGCCGGCAAGGGATAATGGTATGGGCTATGCCAGGTATTACTTGTATATAGCAATAGGGCAACGGATATTCAGAGAGTAGAATGTATTTCACACAATCTGCATCTAAGTGTTCAGAGTTGCATTAGGCATAGACCCCCAAATTATAATTTAATATGATGCTATACAAAAACGATTTACTCAGTTGTATAAATTTACCTAATATGAGGATGGAATAAATAGCAAACGATCTTGTATGCTCTGCAAAATAATTGTGTACCTGCAGATTCATGGCATTTTCTTAAAATGCATAGAATATCATGGTGAAGAACTAAATATATTTTGCTTGCAAAGTATTATGGGTAGCCAATATCCCAGTGAGTTTCATTGCTACAATCTCATGTTTTACAGTGTCCTGACAAATAGTATTGGAGGCAAGCTCGGGAAGGGCTAGGTAAAATGGTACAGGAGAACATCCTGCAGGTGATGAACAAACCAGTAACTTTCAAAATCCAAGTGAGTTGTTTTGGCAGTACAGTGTAGAAAATGTGTTCGTTGATGGCATGGAAACTAGTAACAGTCTAGAGAACTGCACTTTGTTTCCTTCTATGCTCAGCTGCTGAGGGAATTTCAATTTAAACGTGTTCTGCGTTTACTTACTTCAGCATCCCTCTGCATCGTGTTTAACTGATAATTACAGAGGGCTCAAGCTGTTGTGCCTCTGAGCATTGATGCCATCAACCTAAAAAGGCATTCATCTGTGATTTACTTCAACAGGTGTTTATAAGAAATCTCAGTAAATCCGTTGAATTTTATCTAGGCTGTGGGGAGGAAGGGTGGGCACAGATATAGGCTGTATTATGTGCCCAGTCATTTCATTTCCTACGTCAGGATTACAAGCAAGGCTCTGATAGGAATTTGCTTCCTACTTCGAGCTAAAAGATTTTTCAGGGAGTAAAAAAGTAATTAGCTTTGCCAACAGGAATCCTTTGTTTATTAAAAGATTGTATTTGCCCTTAAAATTAGTCTCGAGATGGGTGAAAAACATTGAGTTCCTTCCTATGCCACTGCTGCTGATCAAAGCTCCACTGACATTTTTTCAAATCATTGAAGGCAGAAACCAGAGGTTGGTTCCCATGTGTTCATGGTTTCCCCTTTTTATTGGGCCCAGGTTTCTTTTTAGGGATTAAAAATGGATGGAGTTTGTTTAACCTGTAGGGCTGGGTTAGAGTAACTCACGGGACAACATAATGTGGCTAGTAAGTATAAGCTATTGAATGTTGATCATATTCTGTGGTGCAGTTCATCTAATGCAATTACCCTTACAAAAATTATGAGAGGCAGGTTCATGGCCCTTGAACTACTTCCTTAAAGTGGTACATGAAATCTTATTGGCATGTTTTCTGCCACATTCCTTTTAGTTGCCTTTATTCCATCTGCAAACATTGTATCGGGTCTGATTTGAGACAGTTATGAAAAGCAAGATTTGTTTTTGTAATACACAAGTGTTTTTCCAGTAACAAAGCACACATTTTTCTATGCACGAGTACTTTTGCTACTTACTTGGCACAGCGAGGTCTTGAACTGGTTGATTAGTTCTCTTTAGAATAACAATGTCTGGTGGGGGGGGGGGGGGGGACTTACTAAAAATGGTCCAGGCTAATTACAACACACTTAACAAGCCTCATGGTGAACGGTTCTTTCTATGCCTCGCCCTTTTCGCTTTGCTGTGGGGGGTGGGACACTAAGCAGTGGTGTCCGTTCTTTGTTGTACGCAATCTACCATGAGCTACAATCCATACGCAAGGCGAATGAGATTCAATGTATACAATTCAGGGGTAAGCACCATAAGGTTGCGGCTTTCACCGATGACATGCTCCTGACACTCACCTGACCTAGAAACTCAAAAGCATGCAGGGAGCTGCTGGGAAGATTTGGGGGAAGTATTGGGCCTGCAAATTCCTAAACTTCGGTGGGGAGGGAAGAAACAGAGTAAAAGGCTTCATCTCCTTTATATGGAGTCTGAGGGAGGTGGGGGGGGGGGGGTCTCGTGGATGGGAAGGATGGCAGCTGTCAAAATGGTTACACTCCCGAAAGCTGTACTTGCTCCAGGCGATCCCGCTAGCAATACCTTCTAGCTTTTTCAGGGAACTGGGGAAAGCAACACGAGAATGCATTTGGGAGGGGAAGCAGCTATGAATTATCAGTCATCTATTGATGGCTCTAAAGAGGGAGGAGGGAGGTGGGGGGGGGGGGAGGGGGTTGGCTTACCAATACGAGGCAGCACACTGCAGGTAATAAGAGAATGGTTCTCAGGGCCCGAGGGGAAGCAATGGGTCATGGACGGAGCCGTAGCACAACACTACCCGAGTGACTGCCGAGACAACTTCAGCTGAAACACCTGTACATGAGCATCATAACCAAATTGTTGGCGGACACCTGGGACAAACTGGTTAATAAGCAAGGAATTACGACCTTGCGGTCTCCATTTTCAATAGGAAAATCATCCTGGGAATGGAACAGGGGCCTTTGAGAAATGGGGGGCGGGGGTGTGTAGATCTCGTCGGAATACGTTCTGGGACCAGAAGGTTCGATCCTTCACAGACTGCAAACCAGAACATCCAAGAAGCACATCATGCCCAGTACCCGGTCATGGAACGCTCTAATAGAGCAGGGCAGATCCTCATTGTCCTGATCGCTCTGCGCGTCATCCGACAGGTCAGGATCCTGCTGAGCCGTGTTGGGCACTGCCTTGTCCACGGGGGACAAGGGGGTCAAAGGCTGAAGAGTCCGGGAAGGCACCGTAGGCAAGGAGGCGCCGGTGGAATCACATGAACAGGTGGAGCCGAAGGCGCAGGTGGACATATCTCCCTAAAGAGCCCTTTGAAATATTCTCTCATGGGGTCGGTACGCATGAGCATCTGAAATTTGCCGAAAAAGGCGTCGTCCGGGGGACTGTTTTGGGACCGGAGGGGGCCTCTCATGAGGAGGACAATTCCAGGGATGTAACGGCCCATCACCCGACGTATCCACAAAAATCAAAGGTGCCGACCCCGCAGGCAACGAAACATTGCACGGAAGAGGCATCCAAGCGTTCCAATCAGACTGGCCGATAAGGATGCGCACAAGTAACCCTATGTTCACCCACAGAGCCAAGCCCTACACCTGAGGCCAATGACGTAGTTGTAGGGGGTAGCGCCCAAAATGGCCGCAGTGGTCATGGCGGGAACAACCGCCATTTTATCACCACCTGAGGGGAACTGCGGCATGTGAGGAAGTGAGGCAGGGGTCCGTCAATAGATCAGGGGTCTTAACTTTAGCCTTGACATAAGGAACCTCGGCAGAGCCGGTACAATGAGGCCTGGAATGTTTCTGCGACATACCATTCGCCATATTAGCCTTCCCAGGAAGGACCTCGACACTGCCGGTAAAAGAACAACTTTCCTTCTTTGCCCCCTCAACAGATCTGGCGTCGCCACAAGAGCGGGAACGGTGAGACACAACCTTCACCGATAAGGTTGCGTCAGGCCTCTCAGAACTGTTGGTAACCTTAGCCTCTGTACGAGAGGCCTCTGACCCAGGCCCAGTAACAGCCTTACTAGCACGGGCCTCGAACATCCGTTCATTAACACCAAGCCCCACCGAGGCCTCGGGGCAAACTCCGGTGTTATTTTTGAGGAAGCCGATCGAGAGGCCTCAGAGCAAGCTCCGGTACCCCACGACTCAATAGAACTGGGTCTACAAGCAGCCCCCACAGGAGGGGCCTCGGAACGTAGTCCGGTATCCACAGGCCCCTTATGGAGACCCTCAGAGAAAACTTCGGTACAATTAGGCCCAACGGGCACATCAGGAGAATCCCCGGTGACAGAGCGATCAACGCCCCTCCCGGCTCGGGAAGAACCCAGGAATGTGTCTCCCGGCTGGGGTGCTCTGAAAAGTTAAGAACTTCGGGTGTTTCTTTTCGTAGATAAATGCTTGAAAATGCGAAGGAGGAGTCCGTCGGAACACCTCCTCCCACCGCTCCAACCGACGCTAAAGTGCCCGGACCGAAAGGGAATCACAGTAAAAACAGGAGTCCCAACGGTGATCCAGACCCAAACACTCTAGACAAAGAGGATGGGGATCCGCCCTTGCGAAATGTCGGTGACATGAACAAATCGGGAAAGTCTAGTTTGAACAACAGACAGACAAGTACACGATTGCTACCGAGAGCCAGAGAGGAAAATAAGAAAGTCTTCTGCGGATGCAAGTGCGTCCAGTCACGAACGAGCGGAGAAAAGGACTGATGGGAGATGCGGAGCCGAGATGGGCGGGGTTACGGCTACGTGCTGGGCTCCGCGCAATAAAGAGGAAGGACACATTTTTTAAATCATTTATTGGATGCTTTTTACAAAGTGCTGCCGCCCCGTCCCACAGGACAGAGAGATGTCCCATGAGTATGGAGAAAAGGGGACGGGACGTAGGAGTATTAAGGATCAGGTATCCAACAGGCCGACACAACCTGCAAGATGGAGGCCGTGAAACCTGCACATAAGTCCAATCAAGGGTGAAGATTGGCAGGAAGCGGGTACCTCCATACGACAGGACCCTCATAAGGAAGGACAAAACAAAGGGAGACATTGGCATTGACAACATGAGGCTGCAGAGAAAATCATTACTGTACAATCGGGGAACCACACGGACAGAAGACTGTCTGCAATTCGTCCTCAGTAGCTGTGTTCCACTAGCTGCATCCATGGTATTGGGCAAACATGCCAGAACAGGCCCCAAGCCATAAATCAGGAACCAGATTGGCGCACATAGGAGAGAATAATAAGGGGACAGAACTAAACTTGACAAATAACCTTTAAGGCACCACAAGGAATCTGACAAGTATCCAATATAGAACAACAGGGACACACCCTCTGCTGCTTTCCAAACGGCCTCCTGAAAAATGGTGCAACGCCAATACAGAATGTAAGCATATGTAGGAGCCAAACCTAAAACAGCCAGGCAGACCCAGGACCAGGAGAATCAGGTCTCCTTCCTGGGGAACAACAAGAGCCCAGTGTACAAGGCGAGTGTGGCATTGGAAGCCCTTAAGGTAACATATCTACGATGGTGGGAAATAACAAAAACGTTATTGTTAGGGATCTAGTGATCGATGGGGAGATGGGAAAAGGTGGGTCACGATCTAGCAGAGGCTATCCACTCAACTCACATCAAGAAGCCCCCTCCAATTTTGACAGGAATCCCTACATCAAGAGAATACATGGTGAAGGGGACAAAGCAGGTTGGTTACTAGCGTGGCTGATCCAGAAAGGACATCGGGGAGCCAATCACGCACTTTTATGATAGCAAGGGATCCAGAGTGGCTACACCACAGATCAATAGGGTCTTCCAAGAAAATATGACACTTTAATTGAGCAAAGGAACTTATTCGAAAGAGGATTCCTCGGAGCCGTTAAAAATAGCAGAAATGCCTAGACTGACAGAACCCCAGAGGGAGATGTTAGAAGCAACCATCGAGGTTGGAGAGATTGAGTGGGTATTAAAAACAATGCAGAAAAGGTAAATCTCCAGGTACTGACGCCTGCCGGTGTAATACTACTAAGAATACGCAGATATATTGCTCCCAGTGCTAAAGAAAGTCTATGAGGAAGCCTTCACTCAGGGTATTCTCCCAGAGTCGGAGAGAAGAGCTGATCATGGTTTCCTGAAACCCCAGAAAAATCCTACCAACTGTGGGTCATAGGACCTACATCACTACTAAATTTTGACAAATACTAGGGAAGATAATAGCACTGAGAATGGATAAAGAAGTCCTTAATATAATACACCCGGACCAATGTGATTTTATAGGCGGAGGGGAACACAACACCTCCATGAACATTAGGAGGCTGCACTTATGGAACATATCCAACATTCAGAGAAGGAAATGGTCTTTATGGCATTAGATGCCACAAAGGCCTTTAATTCTGTGGCGTGTAAGTGGCTATTTAAAGTCCAAGAAGGGATTGGGATGGGACCCCAAATACTGCAGTGGATTCAGCTACTGCATGCAAGCTTCCCCCCAAGCACATTAAAAAAAGGTGATTGATATCTGGGAAATGGACACTAGAAAGAGGCACCTGTCAAGGATGCCCAGCATCACCAATACGGTTCCCACTAGAACCTCTGACAAGATATGTCAGACAATATATACAGAAGACCTGCATTAATGTATGTGAGCAACCCCAAGAGGAATGTTCTGGTAATAGAGGTACTAGCTAACTTCAGCAGATTATCGGGCTACAGTGTGAATAAGGAAAAATCCCTGGTGTTCCCGTTTGGATCAATGCGCACACAACCGGTGGATTTACTCCCGCAAAAGGGTGGGGGTGGACATTCGTTGGGAACCGCTACCTGGGCATCACAAATTTCCATGAAATAGTGGAGACCTTTTTGTTTAACACTGGGAGAGCAGTGTCCAGCATAGGAAGTAACATTTTGGAAATCCCTGCTGCCCTCCTTTATGGGGAAAATAGTCCTGTGCAAAATGGTGATACTACCCAGATGGCTTTATTATTTTATTAATATTCCATATAAGGTCAAGAAAATATTCTTTAAAAAGCTGGATACCAATATAGGGGAACTGCTCTGGGGAAATCGAACAGAAGGGTGGCGTTAACAACTTTGCGGCGGCCATGAATGAAGTGGGGGGGGCAACTTAACTTACCAGATTTTGAGGCCTATTGCGCAGCAGCCCCAACTGCAAACAGTCTCCAACTGGGTGGATGTACACCAGAAGGAGACTTGATACTAATAGGGAATTTTCCAACACATAGGAAAGGGATTGCGCGAGATATACACAGTACCAAGGGAAATCTTGAAACAGACATCAGAGAAATTACAGAACCCCACCCTATTACCTGGACCTACAGCTGAGCTTTGACCCAGTGCTAAGGGGAAATACTGACTAATCTCAATTGGTCTAGATTACGACACAAAGGGTGCACGAGACTGGGGAAATCTGTATGAAGGACGGAATTTGCTGTGATTCCAAGAATGGTGCCTATGCTATCCCCGAGGAGGCTTTCTTGCGTTATGCCCGAATCATGAGACGAATAGCTGCCTGTGGGAGGAGACCCTGATGGAACCAGAACATTGCTCCCTAATGCACCAGATACTAAACAAAAACAAACAACTGTTCTCGCGACTGTACCAGCAGATGGGGAACAAAAGAAACTCCCGGAATTGGGTGTTAAGGCAAAATGGGAACGTGATGTCGGGAAAGAAATCCCGAGAGCAGTAATCCAGGATATGGGATTCTGACATATGGACTACCAAAGATCAGGATATCCGGGGAGGAAGTAGTAAGACCAACTTTTGGGCCCAAAATAAGTACACTTGCACACCAGAAACATGCTTATGGGGGATACTACCTGGCGGAAAGAGAACCAAAAGGAAAAGGAAAATCATGGCCTTTTTGCTCATATTAGCCAAACGCAGGATTGCGATCTTGTGGGAAAACCCAGGAGGTCCATCGACTCAATTATGGAGGAAAGATGCATTGTTGGGGGAATGGCAGAGATGGAGTTAAGGAAACAGACTCCAACAGACCGAAGGAAAGATGAGGGAATGGACTGGGGCAAATGTTGAAGCAACTGATGAATACGCCCGACTTACGCCCACCATGACGGGAGACATAAGGGAACGGATCCGAGAGTCAAATGCTAGTCCCAATTAGAAATGACACTGCATTACTGCTACCGATCTAGCTGCTCACACCTGTTTGCCCGAGTTTCATAATCCCTGCACCTCAGACCGCAACATTTAAGTTGCATATTACAGTTTTACATTTTATGTATTATAATATCCAATGGGAGCTTGGGACCTAAAGGATATTAGATTTCTCTGTATAGGGTTGACCAATCATGTTTGGGGAATGTCCATCGAAATATGGGGGGGTGTTTTAACTGTTTCAAAATGTATATAATGTGAATTAATTTTGTGGTTCAAGGAGACCAGTTAATTTGACTCACCCAGACCTCCTGATGGTTGCTTTACGTGCAAATATGCACTCTGATCTCCAACACAAAACAGACCCACATCAGAATAGAGGCCCACCCCCACAAATTCCATGGACTGACAGCCTACAACTATGCAGACAACACCCCTCATCTTCAGGATAACCTCTGTCCAAGACCCGGACAACACCATCAAGAAATGTCTCACTTACAGACATGGCACAACCTCAATCTAAACCGGACCAAAACAGAAATGATTTCCCCACCGGAAGACAATGCAACACAGACCCGAGCTGGACACTGCATGGGAACCCAACCAGAGACTTGGTGTGTTATTTTTAAACAACTGGGAATCGTCAGGACAAAAAAAAAAAAACTCCTAGAACCACAATCCAACGCAATAGCAAACAAAACGTTTTCAACTCCTGCGACTAATAAGGATACTCCCTCACATTCCTACAGAAAACCCGCAAGCATCTCCTTGGTACTAGCAAGACTAGACAAACATTGTCTACCTTAGATTGCCAGTACAATCACAAAAAACTGCAACACCATCCAAAATACCACAGCTAGACTACTCGGCAGACTAAACAGAAAAGCCCACATTGCACCAGCCCTTAGAAGTCGAATGGCTACCAGAAAGGAAAAAGAAAAAATATAAATAAAATAAATAAACCCACACACAACTAAAGCACTATGCATCGGCAACAAATCACTAGACAGACAAGGAGCCAAAGTGTTAAATCTGCCATTACCAAGCAGAAAGAAACTCAAGATCGAGCAACGACGTGCAAATATAAACACACCAAGGACAGTGAGGAACTGATTTCCCTAGTCAAATCATACATGTGTGTTTTGTTTAAATGATTAGGAGAACTTGCGGATTAAACTTTTCTTGATTACTAATAACAATAAGTTTGTTCGCTAATGTCATTTGTGTCCAAGACATAAAAATAGCAAAGCATTTTTGTAGCAGTGAGAAGACAGTGAGATGAGCGGTTGTAAAATGTAAAGGTTAGCTGTATGAATTGACACACAAATAGATATGATTTACAGTGCAAGTCTCTGCAACTGGGCACGTCCGTGTGGCACAGGGCAGGGTACCCTATATTGAATGCTTGACCCATCATTTGCTGTGGAAGGAGAAGTTCACACGTTTCGTAAATCAAAAAGTTCAATGCTAAAGAAAGTCATAGCCTGAAGCCAAGTGAGTAGCATGGTGTTGCGGCAGGCAGGGTAATTGTCAATTTCAGGTGGACAAGATGGTCCTTGCCTGCCATAGCTTGAATACACTTTTGGGAAAGGGCAGGTCTCTAAAAAGGTAAAACCTAAGCCAGGTAGACGAAAGCACGGAATTCCAGCCCTGCGCACACATTAAAGCAGTATTTACTGCCACTTGCACTCTGAACCCCAACTGGGCTGAGGATACTGGTTTTAAGGGAACCAGGCTTTGCACAATTCAGGCTTCCCCCTGCCTTCCCCATTTCTAATGGAGTGGAAGAGTCAGCCAAGATTAAAGACAAAAGTAAGGGCAACCTACCCTAGAAATAACTTGTGGTCCCACTAAGAGTCAGGCAGTTAGTGATCACACTGGACTGTTGCACTATATAAAAAAGGTGTAGTTTCAGACCAATGGATGAACGAGCTGGAGCAGCATTTTGGACCACAGAAGCCACAAAGCTGCAGGAAGGAGTATCCAGAGGTGAGTGGCATGCTGCAACTCGGGCCCGGTGTATATGGAGGGCTGCAGTGTGGCTGGGGAGCCGTTCCTGTTCCTGAGCGAGGAAGATGGGACCCTGTAATGGGAGTCTAATTGCTCGTTCCCTTGGGCCCAAGAAAATCTGAGGGGCAGACCCTGACCTCGACCCAAAGCATCCCGGAGAGACCATTTGCCAAGCCACCCACAGAGTTTCGTGACAAACATGGGCATGTGTGGGTGGTTGGAGCAGGAAATGGTGGAAAAGTAAGTGACAGAACAGCACAAAGCAAGAAGAAGAAAGTTGAAATAAAAAGCAAGTGAAAGACATTAACAGAAAAGGAACTGCACACATCGCAGGAAAGTAAAGCGATGTGAAAGGAAAGGGCAAGCGGTCCACATGTAAAATTGAAAGCAAACAAGAAGCAAAGTGGAGAGTGCAAGGGCGCACGAGAAAATCAAGAGGGCAAACTGCCCACAAGGAAAGGAAGAAGAAATGCTAGTGAGCATGGAGAAGTAAAGTGACAGTTTAAAATTGCCTGCACGCACGGGCAGGAAAAAAAAAATGGCCAAGTGGGCACAACCAGAGAGAAGTGGAGGAGCTAGAAGGGTGCAAGAAGCCCAATAAAGCAGGAAGATGGAAGAGGTACAGAAGTATAGAGTGGAACAGTGCAGTGTGCACCCTAAAGTGAAGAGAATAAAAAGGCAATGCAAACTGGCAATAAACGCCAGACGATAAAAAAAAAGGAAAAGTGCAAGTCAGAAACAAAGGGACAGTCATTGCACTAAAAAAAAATAAATAAAAAAAAAAAAAAGCCTGGCGTTTCCGAAAGCCTCGATTCTACCCCATGAAAAGAATATGTACAGCTGAACTTGTGCCTGGAATTAGAGGAGCTCCAAGCTTTGATAAGGACGCACTGAGAAACCAGAAAATAGTTGATAGGTTTGAAAGTTGGAAGAGGCCTGGGGTTGGGTAAAGGATATTCCAGATAGTGCAAGAACATTGACAATAATGAGGGAAGGAGGGGGAGGAAGGCGAGAAACAACTATCATACTAGGCCCGTACTAGGCCCAAAAACATTTCAGATAGTGAAAGAGCATTGGCTAAGGAGAGGGGTGGGGGGGGGAGAAGGGAGGGACAGAGAAAGACAGAATCAGAAAGTGATTGGTGAGAAGCAATGCCAACGAAATTCAGTGACCAAGACAAAATGGAATGAGCACTAAAAGCATGCAATGATTTAGAAGTCAGAATGAGCACAATTGAAAAGTCCAGCATGAGCACTCCCGGATTCAAAAAAAAAAAAAGTTAATGAGTGTAAGATGATTCAGACCACAGTGAACGCATCGTGATGCAAAGATTTTTCTTTAGTTTATTACAAACCTTTTAAAAAAAAAAAAAGACATTACATTTGCACATTTTCCTATTGAGTTCAATACCGCCTTTTCAAATCGGTGGAATCCTACATGAACATAACCTTAATCAATTAAAAGAAACCAAGTCTTTTCACTGGGGCCCTTGCATCTCTAGGCTCTTGTGAGCAATGCATTTACTTGATCTAGGAATATTAGAGCATAAATCCATTTTTTTTTTATCAGTTTCATTGGCAGAAATCTACCACCACGCTTCACCGTCCAACGATGGTCTTTCTTGTATGAATGCTCCTAGACATTTTGTTCAAGTCTTTAAGAGCCGACCAGTAGAAGGTTAGATGTTTTATAAAATGTCATCAGCAGTATTACAAAATCTGCATTTGAGGTCCAAGTTTAGAGATCTATTTCTCAGGGATAATGATTTGTTTCAAACAGATTAAGCCGAAGTTTCATAAATGTGGCCATTTGGCTTGGATTAGGAAACTTAGCTTGTTCACAGCCTTAGTTTCCACTGCGACATTTTTCATCAGTCTATGTTGAGCTCTGATCTATGGAGTTTACCCAATCTTGTAGCTATATTTTCCTTTTGACCAAGTTTGGGTTGGTCTGCAAGATCAGTGTTGAGCTCCCGAAGAAGATAGTCACATCGCTCAGCCCATTGCCATAAAACCGTTTCATGCCAATTACCTTTTGGATTGTGGAGCATGCGAAATTGTGGAGGTTTGGTTATCCGCGACCATTTTTCAATAGATCGACAGCGTGTGCCATGCTACTCCTCGCGTTTATGGAAGTGAGCCCCAGCTCATAACGAATACATGCAGCGAGGACTCCCCTTCGAATCTGCAGCATTCTGCAACAGAATGTGTGTTCAAAAGATGGCCACAATAAGTGTGATCATCCCAAAGCACATTCAGTTCCATGTATCAAGGCTGTCACAAACCTCTAGTTATAGAAAGCAACCACTGGCTTGAATGAAAGTGTGCTGCATTTCACGTTTATGACAGCATTGGGCTAATGACATGGAGTTTTTGCCTTTAACCAGGGAGGGTTGTGAATACTGCTATTGATGCACATACCAAAGTACTGCGTTTGATTAACGCATCTTAGAGGTTCATTTCCCAAATACCACAGGCTTTATTTTAGAGGTTCTTTTTCTTCCTCTTAGGTTCAGGAGAATTGGAATCTGATTTTGCTGGATTTATTTGCAAGTCGTTCGTGTCAACATACTTCAGTAGTGCAGACAATCGCTGCAGACCAACAGGGGTCATATCTATCAAAATCACATTGTCTGCATAGAGCATCCATCCAATGTGGTTTCTGTTGTATTTTAGCGTGAAGAGCAGGTACTTCTGAGCTTCACCAACATCTGAAATTAACAGATTGAACAGTATGGACGCCAACGGGCATCCCTGTTTGATGCCTCTATGGGTCTTAATAGCGGCAGACAGGGGGCCAACCTGATAGATGTGTTGGGGTGTAGTTCTTTGAGTGCTCCAATCAGACTGTCTGGGCACTTTATCAATTTGGCCCACAATTGTTCTCTGTTCACACTATCAAACGCCTGAGCCAGGTCAACGAAGGCCAAGTATATTTTTATCCCTTGTTTTATAGCCTCCATCTTCAACAAGTTCCACAACCAACACCTCTAACAAACCCAGATTGTCTTGGGCCATATCTGCACGAGGTGAGGGGAAGAAAGAAACCAGCAAGGCACACTTTTATACCCAGCTCGCCCGCCAGATGCAATGCAGGTGGCCGTGATGTACATTCGTGCAGCCACTCACGGTAGGCATCCTCCTCTGTGAGCTCGGGAAACTGAACAGCCGATGGCGGGTGCTGCACACAGCGGCCATGATGTAAGGATCCCTTGAGTTTGGTAGTTCATACCCTGGGCCAAAATTGAGAGACAAGGGGAACGCCCAGCCGTGCCCGAGCTCTTATGAGGACAACCCACACACCCAACTGCCATAAAGCTCATTCATTGTTCAAACAGTGATGTAAAGATGTTTTTCCACCCGAACGGAATGTGCCCTACAATGCCGCAATCAGACCGGCGGCTGGTATGCATGATCTCACACTGGCCAAAACCCAACCTGACCCACGCCCAGGCGACCACGAGTTCTAGCCCCATAAAACAGACTACGCCCCAAGATAGTCTTGAATGTTCAAAGAGCGGACATTGCCCGTCGGAGCTTACAATTTTGATTTATATTGCGTGGTGCTGGGAGGGACACAGTTCAAAACGAGGGTGGAGACCTTGGAGCCAAATGAGACAAAGGTAAGGGAGTGTCATTTGTGTGCAGAGGTCAGAGGGTCCCAGAACCTCTTGTGCCAGTCTTAAAGCCTGCCAGGTGCACAGTATAATTAAGTAGAACTGTGTTAGGAGTGTAGTTAAATCTTCTCATTGCTCAAGGTTAAAGAACAAATTATCTCTGCAGCACCCACCTGATGGAATGTGGACAAACTGGGCTGGACAAATGGCCTGGCATCCCTTACTGATCAGGCAGATCCAGTAAAGGCGCACATCAACTAGCTGCGTAGGTTTTTACTCTATCGTATTGCATCATGAGGATGATAGGTCTCCTCTTAAGCCTCCGCTTGTACCCTTCGGCAAAACGTCCTTGGCAGCAGAGTTTTTCACTGTTGCCCTCATATTTGTGCAAGATTAAAACTGGCTATTTAACCCCCCCCCCCCACCCCTCTGCCAACAAATGTTTCTATAGCGAGGGCAAGCTTAGGTTTAGACAAGACTATTTGGAACCAGACAGACGGCCTTTAGAAGCATCATTTCAGGGAAACACCCTTATAGAGAGTTACGTTCAGTTGAGTATAACACCAACCCTAAAACTTTGAATAACTGTTTTGAAATCTTACATTGAGTCTCGTCACCATGCCGGTCTCACACAAAGGACATGGTAAAGGCAGGGCAGAGGCCCAGGATGAAATGCGTGCTGCTACTTGCAGATTCAGTTTTTGTTCGTTCCCAGCCTCTTCTGCAGGAGGCAACAAAGCATTCAATCTCAGAGCTAAGCAAGCTCCAAGGGTTAACTACAGTTTGTTTATTGATTAGAATGCACTTCAGACCCAGGGGTATCAGGGCACAGCATTTACAAGAATATGCAAAGCTTAGTTACAAGAGCATAGTATCAGAACACTTACAAACGATATTTACAGAAATGGTATATACACGTATTTGCAGGTAATCCAGGATAGATGGACATTTACAAATATTACAGTTAGTGTGTGGAGCTGTTTATGGTTACCATCATGGGGGTAGCCGATAGCGAGTCGCAGAGATGGATGCATTAAGGCAGAATGTGACGTTAGCAGAAAGTCAGTAGTTGCGCTGCAGAATTCTGTGTCATCGGATTTCGAGGTCATTGGATTTCAGCCACAGGATAATGTTGGTTCTAAAGTTTTGGTAAGATTAGTCTCAGTGTAAGGGGCAAGGAATTCCATGATTTGGCCGCTTTCACGGGAACGCTGTTAGCAGTTATAGAAAGTTTGAATCTAGGGATGGACAGGCGATCCTGGTTTGCTGATCTGGATGGTCTTAGAGAAGTCTGTTTGTTGAACCTCTCAGAAAAGCAGATGCGGCATCTTTGTTCAGGGATTTATAGGTGAGTGACAAGATTTTTAGGAGGATTGTCGTTAGTTCGGAGCCAGTTCTGACGACTGCTCTCGGAAATGTGGTCTCTTCTGGAGAAGCCTAGTGCCGCTCTAAAGGTGTTATTTTGTAGGGTTTGGATTCTTCCAACCGTGGTTTTGGTGGAACCTGGGTAAAGGGCGTTGCAGTAGTCCAGGCGGGACAGGATGAGGGCTCTGGTCAGGATAGTGCAGTTGCTATTGGAGAGAAATGGCTTACTGGTTCTAATGAGATTACACGTATAGGCCATAGTGGAAGCTAGTGAGTTAACCTGTTTGACAAAGGAGAGTAGAGTCAAGATAAAAACCTAGTGTTTTTACCTCCTGTGCTACTTTAATGCAGTTGCCGTCAATTATGAATGAGGAAGAGTCTGGTCCTAATTTTCTTAAGTTAGTGGGGGTGCCCAGGGTAATGAGTTCTGTTTTTATCATCATTCAGGTATAGTACCATGTATGGCCATCCATGTCTGGATGATGTGTACACCGTTTACCAAGGCCAAATCCTTGTCATAATGCCCTGAAAGTGGGAGGAGGATCTGGGTGTCATCTGCATAGTTCGTGTAGGTGACACCGACATGGTCCAGATAATCGAAAAGGGGCTTGCTAAAAATGTACTATTTGGGAGAGACACAGGACCCGTGTGGCATGCAAAGATCTGATCCAGGTTATGGCGTCCTTGGAGAAGTGTGCTGCAGTGTAGAGATGGTGGCATAGAATTGTATGCTCAACCAAGTCGAACGCAGCTGAAAGGACTAGGAGGAGTAGGGCTGGTTTGACATTGTCCCTAAACTCATCGACTTGAGTTTTGAAATCGATGAGGGCCGTCTCCGTTCCAGGTTGTGGACGGAAGCCAGATTGTCTGGCTCCTAGTAGGTGGTGTAATTCCAGATACTTTTGTATATGCCACCATGTCCAACATTTTTAAAAGAAAGGGCACTGTTGTGATTGGCCTATAGTTAGTGGGTGTGGATGGATCTAGGGTCGGTTTTTTCATGAGTGGGAGTACCAATTATTGTTTGAGGTTAGTGGGGATGGTGCCGGTGGCAAAGGATGCACTGATGAGCATAGTTATGAAGGGCGATTATCTCGCATCCTTGATGAGCTGTGCTGGGCAAAGATCACCCTGACAATTGGATGGTTTGAGGGTCAGGATAGTTCTTTCCACCTCAAGAATAGATACTGGAGAAGTTGAATCGGGTAGGTTGGACTTTGTTGGTATTCCCAATTGTTTTAGGTGAGGATGAGTCCTTTAGAGAAACTTTGATATTTTATTTTGTGAGGTGGATATTTTATTGGCTAGCGCATGTTGGATGTCCGAGCACCATATTTTATCCTTGGTACAGGTGTCCGGTATTGCTATGGGAGTCTGAGAATGGTAAATAATTCCTTCATATTGGATTTCGCTTGTGATATGCGAGTGGCGTAGGATATTCGTTTAGCAAAGTAGATTTCTTTTTTGTAGAGGGATGACAATTTGGTGAGCTAGCTTGAGTTTGTTAGCTTCTGAAGGTAGTATTTTCCACGCAGCCTCGCAGTTTCTTTTGTTGCCTTTAGGTTTTTTTTAGAAATGGTGCAAACCATTTCTTCAGATGGATTTTCTGTTTACTTGGTCTAAGTTTGGTGGGGGGGCGATCTCGTCTAGGTAGGAGGCCATCATTTTGTTGTACCCCCTTGACCAGACTCTCAGGGTCAGTGCTGTCGGGCAGTGAGTTAAGGGTAGCGAGTATGGCAGGGATAAGTCTATCCACTGTGATGCTCTTTGTTTCTAGTTAGTGTGGGTGGATCCCTGGGTGCAAGTATAGTAGGGGGGTCTGTTGGTAGAGAGCATGAATGAGGGTAGGTAGTGGTCAGTACAGGCTAGCGATTAGAGGATATTGGCATGGCAGTTGTAGTCTGCCACCTAATCTAGCTTTCTACCTTTGTAGTGGGTGGATGTTTTACCTCCGAGTGAAGCCAAGTTCTGATAGAATATTTGCCGTTGCTAAGGCAGGCTGGTCCAAGGGGTCATTGAAGCCCAAATTGAAGTCTCCAAGTATAAGTACTTGCGTTGAGCTTTTAAGATTGCTGGATAGAATGGTATAGATATCCTCCTCAAATGTCCTCATTGGACCTGGGGGGCAATATATCAGATGGATATTGAGGGTTTGGGCGTTTAAGGTACTTTGACTGATAATACTTCACATGACAGTGTCGATTGGGGTGGCTAATCTCAGAGAGGCTGCATTTGCAGATTATAGCGATACCTCCACCTCTAGACCCTTGTCTGTCTTGTCTCAGGATCGTGTAGCCGGCAGGGACTGCTAGCAGAAGCATGGGGCCTGCTGCAGTGTGTAGCCAGGTCTCGGTGATGGCGAGGACATCTAGATCGTCGCTCAGGATCAGGTCGGCAATTTCCATGGCGTGTGCTACTAACTATCTAGAGTTTATTAGGGCTCCCTTGATAGGAGGGCTCATGGCTGTTGTAGTGGTCGGGAGGGGAGCTGGGTGGATTTTAGGTTTGCGGTTCTGGGCTATGCAATTTTTTTGTCCTAGGAGGGCAGTTGTATGCTAAATTAGTGCTAGCAGGCATTGGGCTGGGCAAAGTTTTAGGTGTCCTTTTTCGCATAGTGGAAGGAAGTGAGCTGAAAGGCGGCTCGAATATTTTGGCTATCCTTGCTCTGAGACAAGTATTCCTAGCCTTGGTAGTGCAGGGATTGCTCGATATTTAAAGTCATTCATATCTGAGAGTTATTTGGTAGTGGTGTTGCTGGACAGGTAAGTGGGTGCCATGGTGGATAGACTCTCAAGGGTCGTATATGGTATTTGAAGGGCTCTGTATGAGACAATGCCAATAGTCTGGCTGGTGGCTGTAATGAGCCTACTAGTATTTGGCGAGTGTCGCTTTTAGGGAACTGGTGCCTGAGGGCCAAGGGTGATCTAATACAGGAGGTATTAGTACCAGCATAAGGCAACTCTTAGGAGGTGGCAGCAGCGCTTGGGCATAAGCCGCATTTGAGGTAGTGGCATCGGCATAAAGCAGCGTTTGAGTAGAATCATCATAGTGTAGCAGTTGATGTATGCCAGCAGTACAATACAGCATTCAAGATAGAGTCATGAGGGAACATTCAGTATAGGACTACTAGCACAGTGCTGCAAATCAGAATAAGGCAGTGGTACAGTGCAGCAAATCAAAGTGAGGCTACAAAATAGTTCAACAACTATTCAGAGTGGGGCAGCAACACAATGGAATTAAGGATAAGGTCAAGGGGTTGCATTCAGTATAGGTACTATAGTGGTGCAAATCAGAGTAGGGTGGTAGTACAGTGTAACAGTTCAGCATAAGGAAGGAGCACAGTGCAACAACTATTCAGAGTTGGGCAGCAACACAATGCGGAATTAAAGCTAGAGTGTCAAGGGGTAGCATTCAGTGCAGCAAATTAGAATGATGCAGCAGCAACTTATTCAGAGTGGGGTAACAACACAATGCGACATTCAAGATATGGTCATGGGGTCGCATTCAGTATAGGTATTACAGTGCAGCAAATCAGAATGAGGCAGCAGCAAATGCAACAACTTATTCAGAGTACGGCAACAACAATGCGACATTCGAGATAAGGTCATGGGGTAATGTTAGTATAGGAACGCTAGTAGGAGTAAGGCAGCAGCACAAAGTGGCATTTTGATGGCATCAGCCACCTAGTGCAACAATACGGCAACAGTACAATGTAACATTCAGGATGAGCCCACAGCGTAGCCGTTCACGAAAAGGCTGAACAGTGTGGCCACAACAGTGCATGGTATTGTAGTATATATCTGTAGATCTACAGACTGGATGGAACCTATTGCTCATTCCTTTGCCTAAGGCTCTAGTTTTCCTTCTTTATTCATTATGTAAGAGGAAGAGACCAAGCTGTGTGGATGGCATAGCAAACAGAAGACTAGTCGAGCTATGTGAAATATTGTAGTTTGCGGCCATCTCACTTTCTGGGTAGCTAGCATAAAGCAACAGGGTTATCAGACAGAACGTCAAGTGATTTGAGATCAGCTTATGGGCTTTGCACCTGTTGTACAGATGGAGGCTGCCAGCAGGTTATAGAACTAGGTTTATCAAAAGCATTTGGCCGCATGATCATGTATGTCAAAGTGTTCACTCAATGTGGTGCACCTTCCCCAACATAATGAAATATAGTTGACTGCATGAGATTTAACATACACTCAGATGCTGGTCTGTTTCTCAGTAAAGTTGGTTAAAGTAGCAATACTGTAAATGTCAATTTTAATTTTTATGAATGAACTGAAGGACTATCTTTAAAATAAAAAATAAAGTCAACACACTGCTCTTTGCCGAACAGGAAATAGCTTAATAAAATATATCAGATTACTTCTGGTTTGAAATTGTTAATGAACACTTCTTGCATAGTACTCCCACACATACCTTTTGCCCTTTTAAGAGTGGAGGAGAGGATGCGGCACTCCCTCTACGCAAGCCCCTTTGAACTTGCACTAAGGAAGGTAAAGAGGGTGGAGCAAGCCCAGATGGAAAGAGGAAGGCAGCGTGAGCTGAGCTTTCAACAGGACTGGGTAATAACTAGCTAGCTGTGCTACACAAGCGCCCATTGCTATTTGATAGCCAAACCACGAAACTCTATACTGAAGGAAATAAGAAAGACGGCAGACCACCTAAAATTCAGTAAACTGAAGTCCTGCCTACACCCACACAAACCACACTCTGGATCAAAGTAAAACTGGCAATACAGATGCAAGAAACAAAAACACAACAGAGCCAAACCAACCATACCCCTTTTCCACACCAGCACACCCCTCACATACTACAGATGCCCAAAAGGGTCAGTGAAACTACTTTCCACGGCTAATCACAATACAAAGCCAAATAGTGTAAACAACTCACATTGGACGCCAACTATCTGAACACAAGCAGCCCAGCGCACAAGCACACCCGCATAGACACCAGTTTCTCCAAGCAACAGAAGATCATAAACTCAACCCTCACTAACCAACCCCACCCACCCACATTTTAGAGCAACGCGAGCACCTGGAGTGCATAGTATAAATCACAACCCTAAAGGTTACCAGTAGTTGACGGCAGATTCAGATTGAGATTGGGGGGGGGGGGGGGGGGGGGGGGGGGTCCTGGACTTCTATTTCACTCTGCCAAAAGGAGGGAAAAAAGAAAGTATACGCATACATAAATAGCCTCCTATGTACCTTCGAGCATGCAAAGTTGCAATGAGTGGCTAACTGGGGACTGCCCATATGCATCCACCTTGCGAAGGGGCCTAACAAGCTAGCAATAGCATGTTTTTTTATGGAGTTAAAGCCTGGCAAGTTGGGCAACGGGGATTCCCAGCTAGAGATCAGGACCTCAGTTTGCCTCAAATTTTAAACAAACACTACAATAGGGCGCAAAAATGTTCATTTGCCACAGGCTAGTGATATTGTACTTCTGGCGGAAAAGAAATTGTGTGCCGTATAGCATTGAGGTAGAGAGTAGCTCATTTATTTTATTATTTGTGGGGCATTTATAGCAGCACACAAAGCCCAAGGGAATCTAGGTGATAGTTACAGTAAGTGCAGTGCGCGTGGAAATGGGTTACATCTTGACAGTAGTTGGGAGAGCCACACCCCAATGGTACAGGAGGCTACTTCAGGAGCGCAAATGGCCAGCCACAAAATAACTACAGCCTGGCAAACCCTTGACTCACGGTGCCCAGGGGTGGTGGGGGTGCTACTTGGGTGTACATGGCATGCTTGGCCGCATTAAGCAGAACTAGAGCATTAAAGAGCACCAAATTGCATTGCAAGAGAAAGTGGAAAAGACAGCTCAGCTAAATCAAAAACCGGTTGGATACGTATGGATCCAGTATTAGCAGTACATAACAGTTAGGCCCATGCAAACCAGCAAAGCCTCAACGTAGCACGAGGCAATTGCAGGCAGGTTATGGGCAAGTTAAGGAAGCGTAACATTTGAAGTAGCACAGGAATGAAAGTAAGGGTCTGGCTGAATGCAGGACAAACATACTACAATAGTAAGCGAGACAACCCCTCTGTAAGGAACAGATTGCGATGGACTTGCAGGGTACAGTAAAGGTAGTACAAAAAAAAAAACTTTCTACAGTATTCAGATTTGGGCAAAGAAGGGCCTGTGTCACGTGCGTGTCCCTCCCTGCGCCGGGCCCACACCTTACCCTCACGTCACTAACGGTCCACACCCAGTTCCTGTGGCTACGCCAAAGCGGTAGAATTTAAGTACATGCCTACTGCAGGAAGAAGCAGGGTGGGTGTTGTGAAGGAGGTAGAGCTTGGACTAAGATCACTGTGAAGGTAATTTTTCTCCGTCGTCCTGGCTCTACCTCCTTCCCAACTAGTTGGGACCAGACTAAAAAGCCTTTGAATCAGCAAGGTCAGAGGAGACCGGATTCAGCCAAACAAGTTGCGCAGAACCTCTTGGCTGAATTTCGCATCATTTCTGGATGATGTGTCCATTGTATAGTGCTTGCGCAAGCAGGGTAGCTCAGGTAGCTGCTTTGCAGAGGTCTACAATGGGAACGTTCCTGGTAAAGGCGACAGATGCTGCTTGGTATACCATGCTAACTCCAGAAGACCTGGAAACGAACTTTGGCAAGGCCAGAACGTGACTAATAGAATCATTGTCAAGTTGACATTTTTAATTTCAGCAACATTTTGTGAATCAATGGAAGAGGTGGGAAGGCATATAGTGCTAGATTTGACCAATCCAGATGTAGAGCATCTCCCAGGGACCGAGGACCCCGTTTCAGCTCGCATTCGTGCAGAGCGGACTGTAACCTGCTTAGTTTGTCCGCCAGGAGTTTCTTCTTGCCTTCGAGATGGAACCAACAAGAAAATGTGATTTTGAATGGCCCAATGCCAAGCTTGTTCTGCTAGGAACCACAGGGGGTGGGAGCGAGTCCCCCCCCCCCGCTTGTTGATATAAAACATTGAAGTGGTATTGTCAGTATATGAACTAACCACCTTTCCTTAAGTGAGGGAAGAAAAGATTTGAGTATTACGACTATTTGATGAGGGGGTTGGGGGGAGGGGGGGGTGGGGGGGGCTTTGATAGGGAGATCCTGTTAGCAGGTTCTCTGGGGAGTCCACCAGCGCAGAGAGTCTTTTACTTGCCATTTGGATCTTTGTTTTGTGGGATCCGAGATCGGATTCCAGTTGAGAGCAAGATGCCACTGGGTCATTCTTATATGAGCCTTGCAAAGGGAACTAAGTTTATGCACGACGCCCAAGAGCCTTTGAAACCACCAAGCAAGCTGGTAGTCAGTGGAGAACCTAACAATGGTTTGTTGAATGGCTTCCACTCTTTCCAAGGGTAGAAAGACTTTGTGCAGAGTAGTGTTTAGAACTGCTCCTAAGACTTGGATCCTTTTTTGAATTACTGAGTTGGGAATTTATCACATTTATGAGAACCCCAGGGTGAACAGAGTATGGCAAGCAATACCTGCAGAGACTGGGGTTTGAGACACCAGTCATCTAGGTAGGGATATAGATGGGACTGGATAGGTTGAAGAGTGGGTTTGAGAAAAAAAAAAAAATCCTGTGGGCTAATGTCCACCTTCAAAGATAACATTAAGGTCTGACAGGCAACCTTCTCCCCTCCACAAGGCCCACCCAAACCAGAACCTGAATAAGGTTTGAAGGCGTAAATCGCGCACTGCATGATGTGAAAGTGTCAATCTTATTCCAAAAGAATGCTCTGTAAATAATCAGTGAATTCAGCCGACATCGACCTCAGCGGTCATTGGCAAGGCAAATCTTCTGTACTTGGACAAAAGTATCCATCAAGATACAAGGTTGTGCGTGATTCCCAATATCTTGGAAGTTTTAATATACTTTGAATTGATGCTACACTTCATTGTGTGTCAGATCTTAAATGGCATTAAGTAATTTAAAGCCTAGAATGGTCATCTGGTATTACATCGAAGTATATTCCTAAGCGATGAAAGTCCGTTATTCTGCCTGCCTCAGATGGCGTACACAAGTACATGCGTACGCCATCTTACTTAATGTTATTTAAGATCTGCGACACACATTGAAGTGTAGCATCAATTCAAAGTATATTAAAAATTCACAAGACATCGGGTATCACTTGCAACCTTATATCTTGATGGTTACTTTTGACCAAGTAAAAAAGATTTGCCTTAACGACCGCCGAGGTCGAAACAGGTGTCGGCTGAATTCCTGGAATCAATTCACTGACTAAAGAACACTCTTTTAGAATATGATATAGATGGACTGCAACCGAAGGAAGTTTGCCACTGACCCCAGAACATGTGAAAACCATGGGAGCAGAATTTAGCCAAATAGACTTCTGCTTCTGAACAGAATTAGAGGCAGGGGCGATTTATTCTTGGGTCTATACCTTCTTTTTTGGAATGGTACGATTTAGCAGAAGTGGAGGAACCACTGTTGCCTTGTGTACGTGGTTTAAATTGCCTTGAGGCTTTAATGATCTGGTTGTTTCAACTGCTGTGACACTGACCTTATATTTCTGTAGGACCTCAGATGGGTCAAACGTTTTGCCATTGAATGGAAGGTCAAGCACCTTCTCCTGGATATCCTGGTGAAGGGAAGAGGAAGACAGATGTGCATGTCCTCGCATTTAGACTGCACTTGTAACTACCCTAGCTGTTGTGTCAGACCTTGAACTACTTGAAGTTGTTGCATAGCAGCTTCACTGCTTTCAGAGATCCAGAAACAGAACTCGTCTGCGGCTAACTGAGGTAGCAGGTCAGTGAAGCACTGTACATTTTCCCAGTGAATGATATTAAAATCACACCAGAACTGTGGCAGTGTTAATCTGCCCAGGTTGTAAGGTAGAGGTGGTGTAAGACTTCTTATCTTGAGTCTCCCATGCTTTTGTCCTGCACTGAAGCTGGAGAAGGGCTTTAACCCTTTGTGCCTGGGGCAGCAGAGACTACTGTTGATTGAGCTGGAAGTTCATGAGAAGAACAAGTTACTTCTTACCTTGTAACGTTCTTTCGACGGGATGTTCCTCCGACGTATTCCTCATCTTAGATATATCCTTCCAGCTCTGCTGGCCTCGGAAAATTTCTCTAGAGGGCGCTGCGCGTCGACGTCCCTCGAGTCGATGTCCCTCGACAGCCGCCGTATCGACGCTCGACGTCATCCTGCCTATAAAGGCCGCGCGCAGCGTCCGTTGCTCAGTTCCGTTTTGTAGCCCACAGTATTACTGTCTGGACTAGACTAATCACCCTGAAGGAGCATAAGCTGCAACAAAAAGGGAAGTAGAACTGCGGGGATGGATGGGAGGGTCGATGAGGAATACGTCGGAGGAACATCCCGTCGAAAGAACGTTACAAGGTAAGAAGTAACTTGTTCTTCGAAGGGATTGTGTCCTCCGACGTATTCCTCATCTTAGATAGGCTCCCATAGCAGTATTCTATTATCGGAGGAGGGAGTACTGACTTCATGCTGTCTTCTATTGATGAATAGAATGCAGTACAGCCCTTCCAAACCTAGTCTCTTGACTGGAGGAGGAAACCAGATTGTAAAAACGTGTAAAGGTATGGACAGACGACCATGTAGCGGCCGCACATATGTCTTTAACCGGCACGCCTCTTTTGAGGGCCGATGAAGCTGCAATACCTCTGGTCGAATGAGCCCTAAGGTTTTGAGGGGGCTCTTTCCCTGCCAGTTTATTACATTCCAGAATGGCTAGAATGATCCATCTGGAAATGGTCTGCTTAGTTATTGGTAACCCCAGCTTGTGACCTGCGTAACCTACAAACAGCTGGTCTGCCTGTCTTATCCTGGCTAGTCTACTAATGTAAAAACTTAAAGCCCTCCTAGGGTCTAGTCTGTGTAACCTCTCTTCCTCTTTCCCCAGGTGAGGAGGAGGATAGAAAGATGGTAGGGTAATCTTCTGAGTGATATGGAATTCAGAAACCACCTTTGGGAGGAAATTAGGCTTCACTTGCAGGACAACTTTGTCTTTGTGAAAGATTGTATGAGGGGGTTTACAAGAAAGAGCTTGTAATTCGCTCACCCTTCTAGCAGATGTAAGTGCTATTAATAAAACAGTTTTAAGGGCAAGGAATCTTAACAAACAAGAATGGAGAGGTTCGAAAGGTGTACCCATCAGGAAAGTTAGTACTAAGTTTAAATCCCTTTGGGGAACTTGGAATGGTCTTGGGGATAAACATTGGTTAACCCCTTTAGAACCTCTATTACCAAGGGTAATTTGAAATAGGATGGTTCTTCCACAGTACGCTTAAAGATGGATAGCGCTGCGAGATAGCCCTTAATGGTGCCAACTTGAAGGCCTGAATTTGCCAAATATAGTAGGAAGGACAAAACCATTGGTGTACCACATGAAAATGGGTCGATATTCTGTTCTCTACACCAGCTGCAAAATCTGTTCCAACGGCAGCGGTATAAAGACTTTGTTGCTGGCCTCCTTGCCGAAAGCAACACCTCCATAACATCATCAGGGAGGTCCCAATCCTTGTACCTCAGCCGTTCAGAAGCCAAGCGTGAAGGTTGAGGGTTTTGATGTCTGGATGGAGAACCTGACCTCCCTTCTGTGAGTAGGTTCTCTCTGAGAGGAAGTCGAATTGGAGGGCAGATGGACAAGTCTAGAAGGTCAGGGTACCACGTTCTCCTGGCCCAATTAGGATCATGGTTCGCCGGAACCTTCTCAACCTCCTGATCATTTGAGGAATGACAGGGACCGGTGGGAACGCGTACAGAAGCAGAAACTCCCAGTCCACTATGAACGCGTCTCCCAGAGCTCCTCTCGGAGGAAATTCCCTTGAGCAGAACAGGTCGCATTTCCTGTTTAGGCTGGTGGCGAACAGATCTACCTGAGGGGTTCCCCAAAGGGCGAAGATCTCTTGAAGGACTTCCTGAGTTAGCTCCCACTCATGGGAGACTGTTCTGCCTGCTCAGAGCGTCCGCTGTCCTTCTCTCCGGCTAGGTGAGCTGCCGATAGAGAGATTCCTTCTTGGATTGCCCAAAACCAGAGCTGCATCGCCTCTCTGCACAGGGGTAGTGATCCTACACCTCCTCTTTTGTTGAGGTAATGCATGGCCACCGTGTTGTCCGTCATTATCAGGCCGTTCTTCCCGTGTACAGCTGGCAGGAAAGCCTTCAACGCAAGTCTGATGGCTCTCAGCTCTAACAGGTTGATGTGTAGTCTGGACTCCGATGGAGACCAACGACCGCTGATGGTCAAGTCGTTGGCGTGGGCTCCCCACCCCGTGAGTGAGGCATCCGTGACTACTGTTATCTCCGGCCAGGGTTGCCAAAAATGTTCTCCTTTTAGAAGGTTCTCCTGACAGGCCCACCACTGAAGGTCTCGAGCCACCCTGCCGGGAACCCGAAGAAGATCTGTCATTCTCCCTGAGAATTGTGACCACTGAGTCCTCAGTGCCCACTGGAGGGCTCTCATTCTCAGGCGAGCCTCTGGCACAAGGAAAATGCAGGATGCCATGAGGCCTAGCAACCTCAAAAAGTCGAAGGCTGGGAGACCTTGGGCATGCTGGAACTTGGTAACCATCTGTAGAATATCTTGAGCCCTCACCTCTGGTGGCGAGGCTTTTCCCAGGGAAGTATCCAGGATCGCTCCTATGAACTGGAGTCTCTGCGATGGTATCATTTGTAACTTCTTTAAATTGAGGGAGAAGCCCAGTCTGTGAAGGAAATAGCTCACGTGATTTAGCTGGATCTGAGCTTGCTCCGGAGAAACAGCCCTGATCAGCCAATCGTCCAGGTAGGGGTAGACGTGAATCCCTTCCCTCCTTAGACTTGCAGCCACTACCGACATTAACTTGGTGAAGACCCTCGGGGCGGAGGTCAGCCCAAATGGCAGTACTCGAAATTGATAGTGAGAGTTGCCAATTGCGAACCTCAGGTATTTCCTGTGTTTGAGATGGATAGGCACATGGAAATAAGCGTCCTGAAGGTCCAGAGATACCAACCAGTCCTGAAACTGAAGGGCCTGGAGGATCTGAGAAAGAGTGACCATCTTGAATTTGTCTTTTCTGAGGAATTTGTTCAATTCTCGCAAGTCCAAGATGGGTCTCAGTCCTCCGTCTTTCTTCGGAATGAGAAAGTAAGGGGAGTACCAGCCCTTGTCCCTCTCCGCTACAGGTACCGGTTCTATGGCACCTTTCTCTAGCAGGCCCAAAATTCCCTGCAAGAGGAGCGGATCTGGAGCTTTCTGAGAGCTGATCCCCGGTGGATGACTGAGGTATACGTAGGAAAGGCAGGCAGTAACCTTGGGCGACTGTTTCCAATGCCCAAGCATCTGACGTGATTGCCTGCCATACCGTCAGATGTTGAGTCAACCTGCCTCCTACAGGTGAACTGTGATGGGAGTCCTCAGAGTGGTTTTGGGGCGGCTGATGCAGATGCCGATGGTAAAGAGGCACCTGTTGTTGCTGCGGCTTTAGAATATCTACCCCATCCACCTCGGGTAGTTCTTCTTTGAGCCGGTCGTCCTCTACCTCTTCCGAATGCGGAAGAGAAGCGAAAGGACTTGCCCCTCGCAGAGGTTCCTGTGGGACGAAAAGGAGTCTGACGGATTGCAGCTCCTAGGGGTTTTGCTGCAGCTTTTGAAGTTTGCAGTTTCTCTAAACTGTCATCCGCCTTTTTCCCGAACAAAGAAGAGCCATCGAATGGCATGTTCAAGAGCCTGGCTTGCACATCTGGGGCAAAACCCGACTTTCTCAACCAAGCAAATCTCCTGGTTGATGTACTTGCCGCCATTGCTCTGCTGATACTGTCAGCCGAATCAATGCCCGTCTGGAGGGATTCGCACATAGCGTCTTTACCGTCCTGTATAATATTCAGGAACGCATCCCTTTCTTCTCCCTCCAGGATGCAGTCAGCCGCTGTAGAAGCACACTCCCAAAGTGTATGGCTGAACCTAGCAAGGGTGCAAGTAGCATTAACAGACTTTAACGCCATGCTACATGCTGAAAAGACTTTCTTTGCCATAGCATCATATTTTTTATCGTCCCTGTCCTGTGGGACTTGGGATAAGCAGTCTTGACATCGGTAGAGTATGCTGCTTGTACCACCAGACTTTCTGGGGATGGATGTTTAGACAAAAACTCTGGGTCTGTGGAAGATACCCTGTACTTTGCAGACAGTTTTTTTATTTACTGCTATTACATCTGGGGTTTCCCAGTTTGTCATGATCTTTCTCTGAAGAGCTTTATGAAAGGGCACCACAGGATCCTCTTGTGGGCCTTTGTCAAGAATATCCGTGAGGTCATCTTGCTGGAAAGATTGTGAAGGTGCAGACCACCCCATGAACTCTGTAATCCTGGCCATTAAGGCTCTGTAGGGGGTTTCAGCATACTCCCCCGGGTCTGGCTTAGCAAAATCCACCTCAGGGGAAGTGTCTAACCCACTTGCCTCATGTAAAGAATCATGAAGATCCTTTAATCTGCACTCTTCAGAGGAAAATTCCTCTCTTACTGGGGTTACAGGTCCCTGTAACTCAAATGTGTCTTGTTCAGACAAATCACCCTCTTCTAAAATTGAGGATATAGTTCTCAATTGTTCTGAACTAATAAAGGGAGTAAATCCCATTTCCAAGGCAGAGGGTGCCGAACTTGTCATTATTGGCCTCGAAAACGTCGATGTCGTCGACGGCTTTGAGCGTGGCGTCGAAAACAGAGGTGGAGGCCTCGAGGACCTCGACAGAATTGGAATTCTACTCGACAATATCGACGCCGTCGAGGGCCTGGGGATAGTCACTGGATGTGTGGTCACCGTGACTTTTCTTGGTGTCGAGGCCGGCGTCGAGTCGACAGACCCGTGTGTCGAAGGTCCCCTCGACAACGGCGCCGAAGACATCGACCTCGACGGGACCTTCGTCGACGGAACCTTCGAGGAAGGTTTGGAGGTCATAGTCCTGCTCGAGGGTTCGAAACGCGCTCGAGAGGTTTCTTTCGCCAGGTCCTGCGACTCGCTGCGTTTTTGACCTTCGGGTCTTTCGACCAGAGCATCGCTCTCGCCAGTCTTCGAGGGGGTCGAGGCCGCTTTCTCGAAGACGCTCATCATATTCTTTCGGAATTCCTCCCATTCAGCCCGGGAACTATGTTTCGTGGGGCAAGGGATTCTTTTTGGCGAAACAGAGAAAGAGGAAGACTGAGAAGGGGATCTTCGACGCCTCCTCTTCGAGTGCTGCGATCTCGAGGAGTGATGAGACCCACTCGAGACCTGGAGCGCGAATGGTGACGAGGAGACGAATGTCTCGACTTCGTCGACGAAGAAGAAGCTTTAAAAGTCTTACCTTTCTCCAGCTTCCCCCCCTACGCTCCTTCAGGGCCTTAGCTGTCATGGACATACAGTCCTCGCATTCCGAACAATAGTGTTCAGCTCCCAAGCACCACAGACAATTTCTGTGAGGATCGGTCAACATCTTTTTCCCACAATCTCGACATTTTTTGAAGCCGGATCGAGGAGTTGTCGGTTCCGACGAGGAAGCCATCGAGTATGGATCGAATAACTCGAGGTAAATAGGATTAATCTGACTAAGAACTGAGCAACGGTATTCCGAGGCACCGAGTAAGCGCGGAAAAACGGAACTGAGCAACAGACGCTGCGCGCTGCCTTTATAGGCAGGATGACGTCGAGCGTCGATACGGCGGCTGTCGAGGGACATCGACTCGAGGGACGTCGACGCGCAGCGCCCTCTAGAGAAAAAAATTTTCCGAGGCCAGCAGAGCTGGAAGGATATATCTAAGATGAGGAATACGTCGGAGGACACAATCCCTTCGAATGAAGGGTTCGTCCTTGGGCACCTTGTATTTATCTAGGTCATTGGAGAGGTGGGGATCAAAATTAGGTTTTCCCCAGCGAGCTAGAGCTTGCTACATGATGGACAATCCCATGTACAGAGGAACCTGCTGCGATGGTAGTTTCCCAAAAACACTAGCGTGTCAGGCTTATCCTTTGGGAGGATAAAAAGCTTGCACTGCTTTAGTGACAATGTCATGTAACACTTTAGAGGGTAAATAAGTGGTGTCCTCAGACATTCTGGGTTTTTTTTGGGGTGGAGGAGCAGGGTCCACATTGTCCATTGGTACCAGTAAAGGGTCGAGAATAGGGTCAACTGGAACAGATCCTTGCGGTAGTACTGGTGACATTTTGTCCTGAATGCGTTGAGCCAAGACTTCAATGAAGGGCTCAGAAAGCCTAGTCTCCAGCACAGTGTTAGTGATGTCATTTGCCATTCGGAAGGGCTATAAGTAAAGGTTCCTCCAATGCGATAGGGTTGATTCTTCTACTTCTCCTATTAAGCGGTTGGCAAGGATTGACACCACCGGTCTAGGCACCTAAATGTTAGTTAGAACCAGTTGGGGTGCAGGTTGTGATGGCCCGAGTGCGGGTTGGCCAAAATGGTCCTCAGAATGAGGGAGGAAAAAAAAAAAAATTAATAATAAAAAATAGAACAAATAGGGGAGGAGTCTGACTGCTCACAGGAGTTATGTTAACAGTACTTATATAGCGCACCGTCACCAACGGAATTGGTCCCCAAGCGCTCTGGAAATGAGTAGGTGGGATGGGTTAGTAAGGTGAAGAGGGAGTAGGATAGTGAGAGGAGTGGTGTACTGTTGGCAGCTTCAACTCGTTTGAAACCGGGTGCTGAGCTTTGGTGCGAGTATTGGATCGGTGTCAGTCCGCGTGTTCAGTTGGTGCAACATGTGTTGCAGTGTGGTGAATTGCATGCAGCTTGTTGTGCGGGAGATGGTTGAGTGAGTTTTTTTTCCAAGTATGCAGAGAGTTTGAGTTTATATTGGTTAGTGGGTTATGTGACATTTAACATGCAAGCATTCACAGGTCTAAGTGTAGCACCCGCTGACCTACCCAATTCAGTCCGAGTGTGGCACTCAATTTTACACATTATTCAGGTACCACACAGGACAATGTTCACAATTCTATCGAAGTGTGGGACATGCTAACATTCTCATTTCCATTCAAGTGTTGTGCTTGGTAATCTTCATAATTCCGTCTAGGTGTGGCACTTGCCAACCTTCACAATATTATCTAGATGCAGCGCAGGGCGAAGTAAGAAAATCTGTTTAAGTTTGGCACATGCTATTCACAATCCCGTCCAGATACGGCGCAGGCCAATGTTCTCAATTCTAAGTGTGGCACATGCTAACATTCAGGGTCCATCCAGGTGTGACACGCCAACATTCACAATCCTGTCTAGATGCGACGCAGGCCCAAGTTAGGAATTACGTCTAAGTGTGGCAGATGCTAACACTCACAATTGTTCTGGTGGAACAGAAACATTTTGAATCAAAGTCTTCAGAGTCAGAAATGTATGTAGCATTGTTTTTCTGGCTCTCTGTATCGAGCCAGAGATAACAGCCTGGGGAGATTTCTTCCGTTTTCGCTGAGAATGCAGTACCGGACTAGCTCTCGAGTGCTTATGCCTCATAAGATTTCCTCTGTACCAAGGAGCTTGCAAACTCAACTGCGGTAGTTGAGGGTAAAACCGTGTTTCGGTACCTAAGTACCAGAAGTTATGTGCAAAAGCCGACTTGGCTTTTTTGGGTACAGGGGAATCGGAATGGACCAAATCAACCCTGGAGGCGCGAGCCTCTTTGCACATACCCTTGCCTGTGTGTCGAGGCAATAGAGGGTTTTGCCCATATGGTTTACCTGGAGTAAATAACTCCAGAAGAACCGAATGGGTCTTCTGTGACCTCTTCCCACCTGGACATACTAGTGCTTTCATGTTAACGGGCTGAGGGTTTCCCACTGAACAGTCCCGTGAACTGAGGAGGCAGTCTTCCCTTGGGTACCGACAGCTGGTGCCGAAACTAGTACCTCACCTGAAGGTATAGTTCCCCTCCCACCCTTTCTCTTACTGATATCGGCATCGTTCTGTTCCGAACAAAGTCCTCGGTCACCTTCGGCACCAGTGCCAGCTCAAACAAGGAGTCCGCAGAGAGCGCTGGTGAATTCCACAGCAAAATAGGCAGGTGCTTAACAGGGTGGTATACCCAGACAGCAGATGCAGGCATCTGCTGCTGAAAATTGCTTCCAGCAACAGACGCACTGCCTTGTGTAGAGGGAGGCACCTCAAATAGAAAAAATAAAGAACCAATCACTAGGCAAAAAGGGATGGACAGCCAAAGGAATACCAAGAAAAGAGTGTTGCAGCACAGCAAAAAGTCTGACACGTCCAGTAGGCGGTAAAACAGGAACTGTGGACCATTGGTGACGTAATGTGTAGGCACAACACGAGGGACTCAAGCGTGATGCGAGTCCAGTTACAGCCAGCTTTTTCCAGCCCACCTGTGGTTACAAGGTGTTCCCCAGCCAATACGAAAGAGAAATGCTCTTTATGATCTTTAATGGCAGTTAAATCCGGATTAAAAATATAGAGGGCCGAAGGCCAACCAGAAAATCAGCCTTTTACATGCCCAGAGTACAAAATGTGCATTCTTCGTTGGCAATTAAGAAAAGGTGTGCAAAAATGAGGGGATTACATATTAACGGATGGTTAGTAGCTGGCCACTAGCAGTTTTCCACCCAGATATGCAGACAATGCTGTCCTGGTCGCCAAGCCAAGGATTGGCTTGCAAAAGCAGTTTAGTCTGAAAGAAATTCTGCAAAGGGAGAAACGATGGTCATGGTCTGCCACTCTTTACATAAAAGAAAATCCAACATCAGAACAGAAGGTGAGCCACCTCCTATGACTACTTGGGGAGAAGGATTCCAGCAAGGGAAGGGGCCCTTCCACAGTAACAACCAACACTTACTATGTTCCGCTGTACTTGGCACACAGAACCAACACCTGGGTAATTGTTAACAGAGGTTTAGAAGGCTCAAGCACTATCTGCAGCCATATACGGAGTGAACTATGGGTATACTAAGATCTACATAACTGAATAGTATAAAACGAATTCTTGTTCTACCAACCAGCACCCCATGGTTTATGGAAGCCGAAATTAGACAAATCCCGGTGCAAACATGGTTATATTGATGCAAATCTAACGTTTTGTCCCATTAAAGGAGATGCTCTGCTGCGTTATCCATAACCCTGGGTGTAAACCTTGGAATTGGTTCAGACCAATCACCACCCTATTAGGCAAAATGGGCACAATACATGTATTGCATAGGGATGCTAAGAAAAAAACAAAACAAAAAATAAATGACTTGGGCGGTGTCTGAAGGGAGATAAAGTTAGCAGGTCTCATCCTTTGGTCACGAACCAAAAAAGCCCTCCATCAAACCCACCAGGGCAGCCTATGCCCACAATCGCCTAGCCCATATTCAAACGGGTCAAAGCTGGTGGTGCAAGCAAGCATCGCAACTTTCTCCCACCTTCCTTGCGAGCAAACCAGTTGTACTGGGAATTCGAGAGCTAAAAAAAAAAAATTGCTGTTCAACTTACCCCCAAGCACACCGTTTATCATACCAGTACTACCTGATAAAGTACTGGTCACGTCTATATCACCTAGATGCCTGTGGGGGCTTTCCAAATATAACAATAAAGATGGCAAACTGTAGAAAGAAAAAAAAACTACCTAAAAGTTTATTTTGTGCGACAAATCCGTTCGATCTGAGTCAGTCCAGGTTATATCATTTATAACAAATATAGCTCTAGAAGGCTATATGAATGAAATGCTCCCAATTTGTAAAACATTGCATACTAAATTTCAATTGAAAGTATTACCAGTGACAGAGTATATACTTTAAAATGGTTGACGCTTTTCTGCAAAACACATTTCAGTCGAAAACAAAATTATACATTTTATGTTGGAATGCACCAAAATATTTAACATTAAGGAGGTGGCTCCACAACTGCTATTATTCGGTTATATATGTGGTCTCAAATTATCTGGCAACAGCCTGGTGAATCAGAATGCAACCAAATTAGGGTATTGGACTAAATCAATACACTAGCAAAATCGCCTACCATGAACGGTTAATGCCTTTATAAGACTGAAGTTCCCAAAGCAAGGACACTACTCGAACAGCATTGAATTAGCGCATCACAACGAAAAGGACTGTACATCAGCGAATTCACCCAACATGTAACATTAGCACCTCATGACCAGATTGCTGCATATGTCAAACAAAAGAACATAGCCATTAGTATCACCTTGACCCAGGATGCTCCCACCAGCATGCCACAGATATCCCACCAACACCTCTATGGTCTTTCCGCTTTGTCTGCAAGCTACCATAAACTCATGCAACCCATCAGGATCTCAAAAAAACCACGCCCCCCCACATTATTTTGGGGGAAAAAAATTTTTTTTTTAAAAAATCACATTAAGTCTCAAGACTCAGCGCCCATCTTCCTATGCCTGATCAAAGTCCCAGCTTAGTTGAAATCTGCATACAATCGGACCTTTGCTCAAAAAGCTCAGAGCAGACTTGTAAAACAAAGCCATCAACCCATTTCAAACAAGCCGTTCATTGTGAGGCTCTAGAAGAATTTACAGATCTACTCTAGGACATTATCAAAACGAATGCCCAATTGAGGCAGAGGATGGCAAGGAGTACAGAATCGGCCTTCGCGTCTCATCAGGGATACACTGAAGAGAAAAAAAAAAAATCCTGCTTCACAGCGCCGTCACAAGATCCTCTAAAAAAAAAAAAATAAGGAAGCTATTGGTATTAAAGAATCAGCTGAACACTGGGTCACCTCCTTCATGAGTAGAAAGGAAAATATGACGCCCCCCCTCCACAATTCCAGGCCTGGCTCACTTTTACCCCAAAAAAAGGATCCACACCCTACCTTTCAACATCTACTAGACATGTTGCATCTACTGCTATAACTATGGATGACAAATCAAATTTGTCAACCACCCAGCACCCGAGACATTAAAAACTGCCTAGCACAGGTTGACGTCTGGATGACGTTAAACATAGCAAAAAAAAGCTCATGATCTAATCCTACAGGTTCAAACACCACCACAATCCCGTGGCCTGACCAGAAAGAACCGTACCCAAACCAGTCAACCATGGTGTACAAAAATAAGGTTTGGAACGAAAATTAACACCTTCACTCATGATCCACAGGTCGCAGTCAGGGCAACATTGCTCTGAGGAAGTGCAACCAAGGAGCCGGCTCTGGGCAAGTGCAGGAGGCAAGGGACTGTATGGCTACAGCCCCTAGTGCGTGGTAGCCCGAAGGCAGTGCAGGTGCTACTAGTCACGTCATGGAAGAGCCAGTTACACATTGGGTTCAGAGGGTAGTCTGGAAACCAGTCGGTGAATCAGCACGGGAGAGAAAGCAGAAGCGAAAAGGAAAGTCTTGAGCTGCTTCCAGAACCCAAGGTGATGCTGCTCAAGTTTGCGAGGAGCAGGGCGGCCACTCTAGAAGGCGGCACCAGAGGAGTAGCGAGGGCTACCTCCCACTCTTTGCCTCGAGAAGAGTCTGACCTTCAGAGTTGGAGGTAGCCGAGTGGAGGGTCCCAGAAGGAAGACATTTAGGAAGGGAAGAGTTGGATGTAGCGCAGCTACGAGCCCCAGAAAGTCTTGTCGACAATGTAGAGGGACTTGAACTTGATCCTTGCAGCCACTGGAAGCCAGTGGAGAGATGCCAAGACTGGAAAGATACGATCCCTGGGCTTGAGAGCAAGGACAAGACTCAGTCTTGTTCTGAATTAGTTGCAGAGGGCGCAGATTAGAGGAAGTCAAGTTGAGAAAGAGGCCGTTAGTTCAGCCTAGAAAGAACCAGGGCTCTGGCGACATTGATCTTCTGTGGAAAAATAAGAAAAGGAAAAATACCTGAGGAGGTGCAGCGGACAGTGGGACCTTCCGAGATAAATGTCTGTGATGTGGGGAGAGAAGGAGAGTGGGGAGGATAACGTGACCCCAGGGTTTTGCCTCAAAGGAAGGCACAGGGGGGGCAGACCTAAGGAGGGCAGCAAAAAAAAAAAAAAAAAAAAAAAAGGCAAAGCGGGAGCAGGGGTCCCAATGAGGAGGATCTCGGTCTTGCTGGCATCGAGGCAGAGATTGTTGAAGGCACACCATTACTAATGGTAGAGACAGTCAGGAATGATCGAAAGAGAAGAGGCAGAGGGGAGCCTGAACGAGAGCATAGCATCATCTTCACAAGACTGAAAGTTAAAGATCGAGATGAGCCAAAGTGCCCACGTAGACGTTGAGCCAGAGATTAGAGCCCTGGGGAACACCACATGTGGAGAGAGGTGGAAGAAAGAAAGGACCCCAGTTGGACCAGAGGGACAGTCCAAGACGAAGGTCAGCCATGCAAGGGCCTGATCCACGATGGCCAGGTTTTCAGAGACGATTGATCAGGATGGCATGATGGACCGTGTGGAAAACCAGAAGAAAATGGAGGATGAGGACAGAAGGAAGGCTAGAGTTGAGATTGATGACCAGATCTTCACAGGTGTTCAGGAGAGCAGTTACCATGCCTCTGGCAGCATGGAAGCCAGACGAATGTTCGTGGAGGTAGCCAAGAGCTTCAGTGTGATGAGCAAGCTGGCTGATGGCCAGCTATCCAGGAGGCGATAGTTTGCCGGGCAGAAGAATCAGCAGAAGGTTCGTTCAGGAGTGGGTGCAAAAGAGAATGCTTCAGAGGGGAGAGGAAAGTCCCAGTGGCAAAAGCTTAATTGCATTAATCGGCCAAGGCTGCTGAGAGGATGTCAATGCGGTCCCAGGAGGATAGCTCAGCGGCAACGTGCTCTCCCTTGGAAACAAGATGACACGAAGCAACACAGGTTCGATCCCTGGGTCCGCACTTAGAAACCTCTGGGTATTAAGCGCGTTTCAATAACCAGGTTACTCACCATAGTGACCATACTTCTGGGACATTCCTCCGTCCTGTGGGACCGGAGCGCTTTGCAAAAGCATCCACTTTTAGTCTTTCTACGCGGGGCCCGGCACGCGGCCGTAACCCCGCCCATCTCTGCTCCGCCCTACGGATCACCCATCAGTCCTTTTCTATCGCCAGATCAGAGACCATTTAGCAATAACAGAAACCTTATTAGAGGGGACGGCGGGCGTATGGAGGAAAGGGTACTATGGACTAGGAGTAAGGGGGTCACTACGGTGAGTAACCTGGTTATACTCCTAGGTCCCGTCCCCTTTCCTCCATAATTATGGGAGATTCGCAAGCACTCCTTACAGGAACTATGGGTGGATGGGAAAAAATAAAAAACCTTACTGAAACAGGTTCTTCAGCACAGCCTGACCAAACTGAGCATCAGCTCTTGAACTTGGGTCTAGACAATAAGGTTTACAAAAAGCTGATGGGGAGGCCCAAGTGGCTGCCTTTGCGATGGTCTCCCAGGGGCATATTTCTGAAAGGCAACTGCGGCTGCCTTGCGCCGCACCATGTGTGCACGAATACCTTTAGGAGGCTTCAGCCCTTGAACGGTGTAAGACTCCCGTAATGCAGGCCACGACTCATCGTCAAATGGTCGCCCAAGGCCTGCTTACCTTGTGGATTACCAAAGTTGAGAAGAGCTCCCAAGTTCGGAAGTTCTGTCAAGATAGAACTTAAGAGCTCTTCTAACATCCAGACAGTGTAGAACCCCCTTCTGCAGCGGGGTTCGGGAAAAAGACCAGCAGGGAAAGGCTGGTTTAGATGGAACTCCAAAACCACCTTCGGGAAGAAAGCAGGGTTTGTGCGTGACCACCTTATCCTTGTGAAAAGCCAAGAAGGGATATTCCACCAACAAAGCTTGGAGCTCACTCGCGTGCCTTGCCAAAGTGACAGCCACCAAACAGGACACCTTCCATGACAGGTGCTTGAGGTCAACCGTGGCCTTTGGTTCGAAAGGCTTATGGCACAACGCCGTCAGGACCACATTTAGATCCCACGCCGAGTATGGACTGCGAATTGGGGGATAAAGGCGTGTCAAGCCTTCAAATGTCTCATAACCACTGGATTAGACAGAGTAAGAACATTGGTCCATAGATAGGCGGAAATCGTCGCTAGATTAAGTTCTACATGACAGAACGTGAACTCCCGACTCTGCTAAGTAGGATACTAAGGACACCGTCAATCGTAGCATGCCTTAGATCCAACTGCTTGTTCAAACACCAATGACAGAACCTAAGCCATTTGCTTCTGTACTGGGACATAGTCTAAGGTTTTCTGGCTGCCTGGCTAATGCGCATGTTATCCGCAAACAGGCGAAGATGTTCTAAAGACCTGAACTCCGGCACCATGCCACCAAGCTGAGTGATTGTGGAGAGGTGTGCCACAGTTGTTCCCCCTGATGAAGATCGGAGGTCACCGGTAGCCTGATCGGCAGATACACTGACAGTTGTTGAAGTTCTGAGAACCAAGAGGCAGAAAGGCATAAGCCCTCATTGTGCCATGGAATTTCGAGAGCATCACTCAGACGAGACTCCCAGTCCGTTTCTGGAGGCATACAGAGGAAGCTTCTTGTTTGCTGCCATAGCGAAAAGGTCCACTTCCGGAGTGGCCCAGCGCAGGAAAATCTGAGAGAGGACCTACACCTCCAGTTCCCACAC
The DNA here is from genome assembly GCF_040938575.1 of Ambystoma mexicanum. Lineage (NCBI taxonomy): Eukaryota > Metazoa > Chordata > Amphibia > Caudata > Ambystomatidae > Ambystoma > Ambystoma mexicanum. Next base: position 993,711,235 of record NC_090921.1, read on the forward strand.
GTAGCTGACCATAGTCCGTCGACTGAGGGCATCTGCCGTGACATTCAGCTGGCCTGGAATGTGTACTTCAAGTAGCCAGACACCATGCTGAACCGCCCACTCCACAATCTGGATGTACAGCTCCACGAGCGGGGGGGGGGGGGGGGGGGGGGGGGGGGGGAATTAGTGACCCCTTGCTTGTTGATGTAAAACATCAACACCACATTGTCCATGCGAATCCGGACCACCTTGTTGGCTATGATCGGTCTGAACGCCTTGAGCACTAGGAAAATCGCCAGGAGCTCCAGATCTGTGCAGGAGCTTGTCCTGAGGCGACCAAAGATCCGAGAACTGAAGAAGATCCAACGTCGCATCCCACCACAGAAGGGAGGAGTCCATCGTGACTGTAATCGTCGGGGCTGAGTCCTGAACCCCGCCCCCACCGACAGGTTGCTGAGAGACGACCAGTCCAGATCCACTCTCAAGCCGGAATCGTTATTAACTTGGAGTCTGGATCCACAGCCTGAAGCCAAGAGCTCCGAAGAGCCACCCGAGTCCGCCTCATCTGGAGGAGAGCAAGAGGAAGCGCCAGAAACGCATAAGGCCCAGAAGCCTCTGAAACCACCAGGCCAACATGCTCTCCGACCGCGCAAACATGTGGCCAACAGATCCGCCATTCTGTCCCTGGTCAGGTACACTCTGCAGTCGATCGTGTTCCAGCGAAAACCCAAGACGATCAAGTCCCGAGAGACCGTCATGGAAGATTTCCGCCAGTTCACCGACAGCCCGAGATGGAACAGGAGCTGGAGGAGAGACTGAAGATTGCAGGAAGCTTTCAGCAGGCAAGGGCTGCGCAAGAGCCAGTCGTCCAAATACGGATATACATGGATAACCTGCAGATGAAGGTAGGCCGTGATCACCGACATCTTCGTAAAGACTGTAACGCTCACCTGATTCCCGCAGAGGCGCCGGTCTTGACTGGGTGAATGCCGTATCTTCAAAGGTGATGTGTAACACACGGTTGGCTCTTTGGGCTGGACCTCTGTGCACTGTATGTCAGACTCGAAGAGTAAGATGTCTGCAGATAGAAAATATGGGATTAATGAACTGGGGTTATTGGGTGCCTCGCTCCTCTTCCCTTTCTCTTCTCCTGAAGAACCCCAAAGGTTAACGCCCTCACCTTAGGTAAGTGAACGCCGAGCTCTCCATCTGCCTCGGGGCAGGGTGCCATAACCAGTTTCTTCACTGGATAAGGGTGCAGGCCTCTTGACCTCAGAGGACTGCTGTGCTTCGTGAACTGCACGAACAGTAAGTTCTGGGCACTTCAAATGTCAAAAGTCTTTTGTAATGATATCTGTTTTGCAGGGTTCCGGCGATGGTGGATGGCGGGCTGATGAGAATTGAGGATCGAACCCGCGTGAGGAATAGAAGCGCCTGGAAGCACGTAAGTAAACGCTTGTAGCCTGCTTCACGATGCGCACTGTCCCTTTTATCTTGCAGGTACAAGTTCGGAGCTTTAGAGAAGCTGAAGGGTGCTGGAATACCCACTGGATTCGGCGTGGGAAGGAGTAATGGCACGTGAGTAATAAAGTTGCCCAATGTCTTTAAACGCACCTTCTGTCTTTCAGATGCGGGATGCAGCGCCGAAGGCCTCCGGAGAGTGCGAAGAGCTGGTAAGCTTTTGTCTTTCAGATGCCGGAATGCAGTGCGAAGACCTCCGGAGCATGCGAAGAGTAGGGAAGCCTTTGTCCTTCAGATGCCGGAATGCAGCGCGAGGCGTTGGTGACAGCCGATGGACCAGGTAAGAGATGCGCTGCCACTGAAGACCGTAGTGCTAACCTGTTCTTTCTTTGTCTTTACAGGTGCTGCTGAAGACTGGATTCCAGGATGGTAAGCCTTTGTTCCCTTAGGCCCAGGATCAGAAGCAGAAGACACGATGAGCGTTCTGCTGCAGAGAATGCAGAATAACGCGAAGCAAGATTCATCCATCGGGTGTGGTTTAAATAGCCTCCTGTAGTGCTTAGGTGTCTCCTTCCACAGCCATGCCTAGGTAAGAAAAGAGTTCCTGCTTTCCAGAAGAGTTCCAGTGTTCTGAACCTAGGGAGTGGCTCCTGCCCCACCCAACAGGAAAAGTAGTCCCAAACAGAAGAGGATCAGAGGTTCAACTGGCAGGTAAGTAAGCAGCATGGTCTGCTGCAGGTAAGTCCACCCAAGCATTATGAGCCCGGCGCTTCCAGCGCTGGGACTGGGCATCTTTATGAGCCTGGTGCCACTGGCGCCAGGACAGGGTCCAAAAGGTCCCAATTGGGACTGGCTGGCACTCGGAACCGGGGTTATGGGTCTGCTTCCAAGGGAGTCGGGCAAGTCCTGATCTTTTGGAAGCAGAGCTCATGACAAAGACACGCGGTGCCGAACTTAGGCCAAAAGGAAGCACTTGAAACTGAAAATGCTCCTCTCCCACAGAGAAATTGAGATATCTCCTGTGTGGACCCCAGATCAGGATATGCATGTAGGCATCCTGAAGATCCACCACGCTGAGCCAATCGCCCATCTCCCGGGAAGACCATATCTGGCCGGGCGTGATCATCTTGAATTTCTCTTGGTGTAGGAAAAGAGGAATGCATTCCACAGCTCTGAGGTCCTGCAGTTTCTGCACCTCAGCTTTTAGGGAGGGCGAGCCCAACTGCTGGAAAGGAGGGTTGAAAGGGGGGTGGGGGGTGGGGGGTGGGGGTAAGCAGAAGCCCGCCCGAGCGACTGACAAGACCCACCCGTCTTCGGTGATGGTCTGCCACGCCTCCCAATGAGACCATGCGTCCTCCCACCAGGGTCTCATGCGAGCAAGGAAAACCCTCATTTGGCAGGCTTTTCAGTGGCGTTACCATCTGAACCTGAGGCTGAGAAGCGGGAGAAAAACCAAGTCTGTTGTTGCCTCTGGCGGTTATTACCTGAAGGAGTATCCACTCTGGGATTTCCGGTCTAGGAAGCCTCTGAAAGCAAAGGAGGGCTGGCTTTGCGACAGCGGTCTCTGGGTCCTAAAAGGGGTTTCAACCAGGACTTAGCTGTCTGGGTGCTGTCCTTCGTTTTGGTGAGCTCCACATCCGTTGTGGAATGAAAAAAGCTCCTCCTGTACCTCCTTCAAGAACTTCATGGCATGCAACCACGCCTGTCGAGAGGTGTCAACACCTAGTAGAAGGCCCCAAGCCGACGTGATGAGCAGCGGCCTCAAGCAGATCTTGGGCCAGGACTCTGGCGTCAGATAAACCTGCCTTAAAGTCTTCCAGCTTCTTGACCGGTATGAACTCCTCGGACAGACCTTTCCATATCTTATTCACCCCTGCTAACAGTTCCGCGTTAGCCTGCCGGAGCTGAAAGGCAGAGTTAGTGAAAATCTTCCTCCCAAGGGAGTCCAGAAGTTTGTCCTCCTTCCCCAGAACCTGAGTCACCGTCGTAGAAGAGGATGCTGCAGGCCAGGACTGCAAAGTGGCCGCGGCCACCACTGTGGAAGAGGGGGGGGGGGCGGACAAGATGACAGGGCCACCTCTTCCGAAGAATTCAGCCTGTATCGTGCGTCAATTTTCTTATTGACGAAAAGTCCAGAGTGTGGCTTTTCCCAGATGCTGCGGGCCTCTGCCAAAACGTCCTTCTGCAAGAACAGGCAGGTATGCGCCAAAGGAGACAAGGTGAACGCCCCCGAAAGCACACCCTCCTGCGGAGCAGGTGCCTCGGGCACTGGAAGATCCAATGGGCACATCATGTCCAGTACCCGGACGTGAAAAGCTCTAATGGAGCAGGGCTGGTCTTCGCTGTCCTGTGCATCATCAGACAGGTCAGGATCCTGCTGAGCCGTGTCAGGCACCGCCTTGTCCACGGGGGACACTAGGGGAAAAGGGTGGGTGGAGGCACTGTAGGCAAGGGCGGCACCAGCGGAACCATTGGTGGAACCGGAGGCGCAGGCAGGCATATCTCCCTAAAAAGACCCTGAGAAATACCCTCTCATGGAGTCGGTGTGCAGGAGCGTCTGAAATTTGCTGAAAAAAGTGTCCTCTGGAGATGGTTTTGGAACTGCCGGAGAAGACCTCTCATGAGGAGGATAATTCCAGGGACGCAGAGGAGAGGGTTGCCACACAGGACCATCTCCTCAAATGTCCACAAAAATCAGAGGTGCCGAACCCACAGGCAACTAGACATTGTGCGGAAGGGGCATCTGGGTGTTCCAATCGTAAACTGGACAAAACAGATTTGCACAAGGAATTTTATGTTCACCCGCGGAATCAACCCCTACACCTGAGGCAGATGGTGCAGTTGTAGGGGAAGCGTCCAAAATGGCCGCCGTGGTAGAACGGCCACCATTTTCCTATCACCTGAGGGGAACTGCGGCACGTGTGGAAGTGAGGCAGGGGTCCCGTCGGCGGGTCAGGGGGTTTGGGGGGTGGGGTCTTAATTTTAGCCTTTACATAAGGAACCTCGGCCGGTACTATGAGGCCTGGAATGTTTCTGCGACGTACCAATAGCCAAACTAGCCTCCACAGGAAGGCCCTCGGAAGGAACTCACTCCTTGTCGCCACAAGAGCAGGAACAACTTCACTGATAAGGCCTTGGCAGGCCTCTCAGAAATGTTCGCCAGTTTAGCCTCTGTGCGAGGGACCTCGGAACCAGGTCCGGTAACAGCCTTACTAGCGTGGGCCTCCAACATCCGTTCTGTAACGCCCAGCCAAGGCCTCGGGGCGCACCCCGGTACTTTTGAGGGAAGCCGATAACTAGGCCTCAGAGCGAGCTCCCGTACCTCAACTCAGAACAGGGTCTACAGGCAGCCCCCACAGGAGGGTTCTCCGAGCGTGCTCCGGTATCCACAGGCCCCTTATGGAGACCCTCGGAGAAAACTCTGGTAGAATTAGGTCCAAAAGGCACCTCGGGGCAATCCCCTCAACACTCCTCCCGGCTCGGGAAGAACCCAGAAAGGTATCTCCCGGCCGGGGTGCTCTGAAAAGTAAAGAACTTACCAGGCGTTTCTTCTTTTTACGGATAAACACCTGAAAATGCGAAGGATGAGTACGTCAAAACACCTCCTCCCACCGACGTTGAAGTGCTCGGACCGAAAGGGAGTCGCAATAAAAAAAAAAAAAAAAAGAACACAGGAGTCCCAACGGTGATCCGGACCCAAACACTCTAAGAGGATGGGGGATCCGCCCTCGCGAAGCGTAGGTGACAAGATGAACAATCTGGAAAGTCTAGACGATCGCTAGGGAGAGAAAAAAAAAAAAACCATCTTCCGAGGATGCAAGCACGTCCAGTCCCGAACGAGCGGAGAAAAAGGACTGATGGGCGATGCGCAGGGTGGAGCCAAGATGGGCGGGGTTAAGGCTGCGTGCCGGGCCCTGTGTAGAAAGAGGAAGGACCAAAAAAAATGTGGCCTTCTCCCGGTGCTGGCACGCAGGAGGATCGCACTGTCATGGGGTCGTGGTCCTCTTACTACACTCACAGCATGGAAAAAAAAAAAAAAAAAACACATCACATACTGCCAAGAAATGGACACCGAAATTCACAAGAATTCTCCCCCACCTCCCTTTCCCCCCACATCTGGGGCCCATACATCGGCTACCTATTCTCCAGCACAGATACCTCAGCCTCTCAACCACAACTCTCCCAAACACATATGCGTCCACATCCACAACCAACGCAACAGACTGAATCACCAGGAACAAGTCAACAGAATGAAGCTTACATCGGACACTATAGGAGGGGAGGGGGGGGGGGGGGGGGGGGGGGGGTTCAGTGGGGTACTTTGTATGTTATGAACGTAGTTTTGTAAACTGCACCCGACTGGAAGCGGTTTTGTTTGTACATGGAAAACCAAAAAATAAAGTTTAAGAAAAAAAAAGGAATGTCCCATAAGTATGGAGGAAAGGGGACGGGACGTAGGAGTATATGCAACAAAGACATTCCTGTAACAGCACCTTGATGCCCCCGGCCTGTGCGAGCACTTTAAAAATGCAAAATAAAAGGAAAAAAGAAAGAAAAAACAAATTGTTCAGGGGAGCACATAGATTGGACCAGTCCAGAAACTTCAATCACGAGTGATCACAGAAAAGGCAGAGGTGAAGGAGAGGCTGCTCGAATGGGGCCAGCTGAGGGAGTAAAAGGGGGGGGGGTGAAGAGGACAGGATGTCCTAGATTTTAGTGTTGGTGAGAAGCCAGAGCAGGGCAAAGGATCTGGGAGAGAACATGAGAAGTGGAGACTGCAGCAGGATTGGCCAGCTCCTTGCAGATTTTGAAAGTTTGGCCGTATTGTTCTAGGCTGCAGGAGTTCAAAATGCAGCAGCAAGACTATGGCAGCAAATTAAGAAGGAGTGTAGGTTTTGAAGACAGCGCATGAGTCACCTTTTCCACATTGGCTTGTTAGCCCAAAAAGCACACAAATGCGAACAGGCCGGTGGGTGGGGGTGGGGGGGGGGGGGGGGCTACCAACAGGTACCCAGAAAACAAAAGCCGTCTTCACCGGCATCTGAAACAGAAAGCTGAAAATATTGACGTGACGCCTCAGAACATTTGTAGAAAATGTTAAGCCTAAACAGGACCTATACAGCACGTTCAAGCCTGTAATGGAGCAAAACAAGGCAGCAGGAAGAGGTGGTGTCTGGGAGCAGCCCTGCTGCTTGGTTACTTCCCCCACCCCCCCCCCCCCATTAGGTGTTATGGGGTGGGTCAGTTGGGTCAGCTGGCACGCTAGGTAGCCAGAGTGGGCGGGATGGCACGATGATTCGACGGATACATGCGTTACAGGAGACAAAACACAACCACAGACGTTAATGTAATATTTGCAAGAGGAAAATGATTACCTACACTTAATCAGTGCTTATGTGGGATTCCACTGAATAAGATCCTTATTAACGGTATGTAATGTTTAAGGGGAAAAAAAAGCTACTCAAAGTCATAAAGAGGCGGAATACTGAAAGAGGCACAATATCAACCTACTACAACAGACGCACTTGATATAAAATTGCTCTCAGATGGAGCAAGCATAGCAATTGCTCATCCTCTTACGGGATCTAGGAGGAGGCGACAAACTTTAACCTGCACAGATTTACCCATTAAATTACAGTGTAGAAGGATGTGGAGGGACACATGCATGGTCTATGAGGCAGGAAAACCTGCACAAAACATTTACCAAGCAGCAGGGTGGTTAAGATAATAGGGTACAGTGATTTTTTTTCCTCTTTTTTTTAAAAAAAAAAAAAAAAAAAAAAAAAAAAAAAGTCTTCAGAGCCAAAAGAACCCTCTCCCAACACAGAAATATCTATCAATTCTTTGGTGGATGGATGTATGGCGACATGCATAACCAACATGAAAGGAATACACGTTCGACTCTTGTGCCCAACCAACCACTATGATACAATAGTGTCAAATAGACAGTCGATATCAGATCCTACCTCACACTGTCAGATCCCCTCCGCCCCCCCCCGGGGAAGGGGGCTTTTACTATGCCAAATAGAATTTGTCACTCAACTAGATGGCACTTCAAAAGGGGCAGCACTAATAGAACAATTTAAACAAGAGAACAAAAAAGGGGAGGGTAATTAACTACCTGCGCTGGGCCTCCGTTGGTGGGATAGAATTGGTGTAGTGGTGCCTGCTGCATATGCCTTGGTAAGGACCCACACACGAAAGACTCCAAAGTGTTGAATAGGGTAAGAAAAACCAGAGGCAGATATGCACACGTGGCAGACTTGGTAGATGGCAACAGTGCGTATTGGCCAGTTAATGCTGGCGCATTCCAAATTTTCCATTTACAAAGAGGTTAGAGAAGCCTGCCCGTATGATGTATGCTCTAACAATTGAAAGTGAAGCGCCAGCAAGTGTTTCAAAGGAAGGGTCTTTATCGTCAAGGTTGTGATCAAGAAATGGACCAATGTTGAACAGTTTTATATTAGCAAACTGTTAAGAAGTGCATCCCAGTAGAGAGATCTAGGTTACCAGTGTTAAGTGATCACAAAAGCATGATTGGTGATCATGCATGAGTGTGGGAATAGATATGCAAGATACGTCAACAAAATCTATCCACTATCAGTTTGCAGCACGAGCGAGAGGAGAAAGTGGAGTGGGGGGGGGGGGGGGGGATAAACAAAGCAAAGTATTGACTAAATAGCAACAATCCTGTAACGGATTGAAGCATGCGCAACATGTGGTTCCACCTGTGATCAGACATAAGACAGGTGGTTTTATTTAGTCAGGGGATGTCTTAGTGGATTGGTCCAGATAATAGGATTTAAGATCAGACTGGTGGGGTCATCTATTGAGTGTGGTCGCTGGGAATGATTGCAGTTAAAATGAGGGTCTACTGGTGGTGGGTACCATAAATATGGTTGGTTGTCGGTGGTGAGCAAGAATGGGGGTGTCTCCGGACAGCCTCAACTTGGATCATGAACTCAGTCTTTCTGCAACTGCTAGTCTTCCACTTGCTTGTACGTACATGCCTCTATGTAGACAAAGTTGCAATAACGATAATGGGCCATACCAACCTGTTGGCCTTCAGCAGCCACTTAACTCAAACTGTTGAGCTAAGACTAGAAACCCGAATATCACATGCACACTGACAAAAGGATGTTCACCAGAGTGTCCTAAACAGTGTTCGCCCAATAATCACTTGCGTACTCAACGACCGATACTATACTGTAGTGAGTTTCCACCTGTGAACAAACCTGTCCTTTCTGTACACTTGTTTGTGTTGTGATTTGGTTTAGGGCCCTTCATTGGTTTCCAATACTAAAAGTATCCAGTTGTAAAGTACTTTCTGTGCAACCTTAAACTCCCCCACCACCCTTCGCTTTTCAAACAAACATGGTGGCTCAGACTGACCAAGAAGCCATCTGTATGCACCTTGGCCCAAGTGGACCCTCTCACCTTCACATAATGTGCACACTCGTACAAGGTGCACATTATCTGCAAACTGCCACGATGTGCATTCGCTGGCTATTTTGACCATCCAAACACCCTTGTGCTTAATCCATAAGCACGCGATATAACTAATTTTTAAGAGTAATATGCTTGCCACATCATTGAGGCATCTAGACTTGGAATTCACTCCAATATGGCAGTTAAATACACACATCATAATCCCCCGAAACAGGCAGTACATCCCATTCACATGATTGATGCCATTTAAAACGCCCAGCAGCATACCCAGTCCTAGGAGAGCATGAACTGCTCGACACTGAAAGGCTTGCTGAATAGCAGCCCGACAGGGCAACACTCTGTAGGGTTCTAAAACCCCTCATTTCACCGCGATCCCCGCACTGTCTGTACCCAGATCCTGGCAGAGGGGGTGGGGGGGGGGGTGAATATTCAGCATATCCTCCTTCCTGCTCTTTTTCATGCCCCCACAATTTGTTTGGATACCACAGACCACCCAGTCCGACATGCATTTACTGCCCCCCCACTCCCTGAAGGACCCAGTCTCTGGGTGGACCCTACAGGCCACTGCAGTTGGTATGGTAAAATAGAATACCCAGCTTCTTCTCACTGCCAATCAGACCATTGTATTGGTCATGGTACCCACCACCAGTAGATCCTGCATGTTAACCACGATAATTCCCAGCCACCACATGCACCCAATGGATGAGCCCCCCACCAAACCTATCCATTACCCCTGACCAATACACTAGGACCATCTCCATACTAAATTGCCCATCGTAAGGGCCTCCACCATTATACAGGTCACCCCCCCCCCAAAACTCCCATCAGCAACCAGCTGCCATATATGGGTAAATACCACCAGCTGAGCAATGCACAAGCGTCGGATCACAGATTGACCCCACGTTGTACATATACGTTTAAATCCGTAACAGAATTGTCATTCTTCAGTTAATATGTTGCTCTAACTGGTTAATTTCCCCCCCCCCCTCGCCCTCCTCTTTTCTCCCTCATGCTGCAAACTGATTCATGCTTTTTCCTGGATATATTCTCTTGACTTACCTTACATGTTTATGCCCATATTTATCATGCATTATCACCAATCGTGCTTTTGTGATCACTTCTACACCAGTAACATACCACTCATCTACTGGGGCACACCTTAAGCATTTGCCAATGTAAATAACTGTTCAATTTCTCAATCACAGCCTGGACAACGTCTTTTCTTTAGTCGAACCATGCGTTGGCTGCAAGTACACACACCATACGGGAAGGCTTTTCTAGCCTTTGTTGAACAAAAATGAATTTGGAACGCACCAGCATTAAATGGCCAATAAATCACTTACTAGTTACCAAGTCCGCCATGTGCACATAGCTGCCCCTGTTTTTTCTTAACCAGTTCACAATTTAAACAAGGTCTGCAGGAGTATATAGCAATATATTTGTTTTTTATTCACAAACCGGCTCCGTAACTTCTAAAAATCAGGAGAGCTTGTTTGCTTAGAGAAATCGATACCCTTAAAAGTATCAGGAAAGAGTGGAGGGACTTGTGGGTGCAGGATTATTTTGGCTGCCAATGGCAGACAACTCAGATTTTAGGATCCATTGACAAGCTAAAATGAGCTGCAAATTGAGGGGGGGTGGGGGGGGGGGCAGGGGAGGGAGGGCAGCGTTCTTGTGCAAGAAACCAGCCAGAACACTTGTTAGCATGGACTATCATACTTATAGTGTGCAATACTAACCAAAGAACCAAAGATCCTCTCAAATACAGGTGTTGAGGACACTAATACCGCCTTTGTCACATGACTACTACTAGGCTGGGGAATGCAGAGGAAAAATATACGCACGGCATTACACTTGAGAAAATGTGTAAGTGTACCTAAGCTCAAACCCCCAGTTTCCTCATAACCAAAGTGTGCGATCCTGGGCAACTCCTTCAATGTCATGATGCCCAAGCCGTCAACATAGGCAGCACCTACGAGTGATTTGCGGAGTTAAGTCTTCACAAAAGCCTCACATTATAATGTTGCTTTATTTCCAATGAGTGATGAAGCCCACCACTACATTCGTTTCTTTAACTCACTAATGGGGACACCACGGCTCTCTTCTAATGCCAGTTTACCTGCATCTTTCTACTATTAACCAGGGTTCAACATCTGGTATGCGCGCCTTCCTCGTTGCCTCCCCATCAGTCCCCAAATACTTTGAGGTTGGTAAACTTGTGCTTAGGTTTGAGTTGATGTAGTGCTGTTACACGATTACAGGGGGTTGGCCACAGGTTAGCGGCCGAACATATTCTTTTACCAGAGCATTTCAGACGTGTACGTCACTAAGGATTAGAAAAACGAGACGCAACCCAACAAAACAATGGTAGCTAGCCGGGCCAGGTGCAGCGTTCATAAAATTACCATGGTTCAACATGGTCAGGGGCCTCCATTAGGGATGACAACATTATTTCAGCCAAAACAATTAACTGTCCCAGTTCTACTTTTTATGTGCAAATTTAAACTATTTTACTTTTGTTTTTACTCTGGAACAAACAGCTGCACCATACGCTTTCCTCCCATTTCTCATTGTTCAAGAGGAGCTGAGATTAAGATATTTTTCCACAGAAGAGTTTTTTTGGCCTTAATATTCCAAGCATTTGCCAAGCTAACAAACCCAAGGTCCCTACATACACATGAAACAACGGTTAGAACCGATGCGACAGTTGAGTGGGCATGATCCAATTCATTGCAACCAAATTCATGACATTTGGTAGATCTGGGAAGTGACAATTATCTGAACAGTCAACCCTGTAGACGTCTCCTAGAATGTTATCTCCTGGTTGATCCCTTTGACCTCATGCGTAGAGCACGCAAGAGGGGGTCTTAGGAGTGGCGAGGGGGCTCAGCTACCACTATGATCACTTTTCACATAAGAATTGCATGGGTTGTTGTATCCTCTCCAGTGCAAACGGGCCATGGACTCCGCTGTGACCACTGTCGACTCTGCAACCATGACCAGACTGGCCTGTATCCTGCTCATCAACCAGGGGGCTGGGGGGGCATGGGCAAATTACTTAGAGAAGCCTGTGCTGCAATGCACCATGGGAAACTGCATGTGTTATTGCTCAAATTTCCAGTTGCCCAGTCTGATGGCCCATAGCTTGCCTTTGAACCAAAGAGGAATTCTGGGAGTTGTAGTGGTCTCCATCTTTCCCCATAGTGGCTTGGCTGAGGATTGGTGTCTCGTTTAACAGTCCACTGTAGGAGAATAAAATGCTGCAGAAATAACCAAGGGTTTATGAGTCATTAGGCACCTACAGGCCCAGCAGGGGATCCAATCAATCAAGAAATGGGAGCACAAAAAGTAAATTGTCCTCCTGGAGCCACAGGCATCACCAGCAGCGGCGTTTGCTCCTTGCCACTAGAGCAGTAGTCCCTTGTATAACAGTGGTGGGCGGAGAGGTCCGTGTCATGGCTAGGCAATCCACTAATGGGCGTGAGAACCAGGTACAAAGCATGCTCCGTTATGTTTCCTATAATGCAATTTCTGGTCTAATTTTACTTCTTCGTCCCTGTGTTTTTGTAAATGTTCCTGTACCTTATGTGCAGATTCTTCAGTCTGTAGCTCATTTTTTTTTTTGGGTCTACACGATAGCCCTTAGAGTGCAGCAGTACATCAGCAGTTCAATTCAAAGGCTCGTACATCAAACCCCTGCTCAGATGAACCCCCTCCCCCTCCCCTTCTACCAACTAACTACAAACCCCTCTTACACAGATCCATAGCTAAACTAATCGACCTAAAAGCCTACACCCAGCTTTACCTTTTCACAGAAACTAACCTCCTCAACCCCTCCCAATCCAGCTTCAGACACCTACAAGGAACTGAAACGTGCCTATTCTCCATCAGTGATCTCCAAAGAACTTCAGGTTGTGCTACAAAAATTGTAGTATTGGTTTATTATAAACCAACAACAAGTTTATTATTTCCCCATCTCATCAATATATTTTACAGAAAATAATTTAAAAAAATAACTAAATAAAATCTCACATTTAAAGGATTATAGCATTACATTCTCCCCCCTAAATCTTCTAAAATCTTGTGTTAGGAATTTGGGATAGGCCACAAGTCTTCCCCCCCCTCCCCCAAGGGAGAAGCCAGAGGCAGGTTTTCTCTGCGTTTAGCTCTGAACACCCACCCATAGGTGATTTAATTTGTAGAATATCGCTGATGAATTTCACCACAACAAAAGTGTGCTATGGGTTTTCACCCAATAGCATCTTCCACCATTCATCCGCAGACCAGGTTTGCACCCCTTTGAGGATTTCTCCAGCGTGGAAAGTTCTCTGGGCTAGAAGGCATATACAGGAAACTGTTACAAGACTTCTGTAGAGACCTTGAAGCTTGTAACAGGCAAAACCTGCATTACAAAGCTGATCCCTCCATTGGTTTCTGAGCAGTCAGAACCTCTCTGGTTAAGTAAAGTATCAACCTAAATCTCATTAATTGACCTCTATCTTTCAGCAGGGAAACAACCAATCCTGGCCTCAGCTCCATAACAAAGAATCCACTTCCATGGTGTAAAAGTAAAGATCGGACCATTGAAAATCTACCATAATTGCCATGCAGAACCAGACCCTTGGCAGCTAGATTTTTCACTTTTACTCAGGCCCGAAACCCAATTCAGCTCTGGTTAACACATACTCCCTAAATACTTTTCTTTACGCTCTAGAGCTTCGACCGATATTCCATTTGAAGTTAGATTTTCAATTGTTTTTACGGACAATCATGATCAGAACTTTAGCGATGATCCGCAAATCATTGATCTGGATAACATTGACCACCTCACCCCTCCGAGACTACACAACACCAGGACGCAGGCCTAAAGTGGATTTCCTCCTACCTCTCCAACAGACCCCAAATAATACACATGCCTCCCTTCTCCTAGACTCCCCACCCTGTTACACAGAGGGCAACTCCCTCTCACCCTGCTCTTTAACCTCTACCCAAGCCCCCTCATTCGCTCACACAGCATGTCTTGCAACAACTATGCAGATGACACCCAAGCTTCAAGATCCCAAAGGACCCTTCCACCACCTCCCCGACCCTGCATCATGGCTCTCCGAAATCGGCCACTGATGACAGCTAGCCACCTTCAACCCTCGAAAAAGAGGTTCTCTGTGGGAAGACTGTATTCTTCACGCACAGTAAAACCTCTGATGCACTATGGATTCAGATCCCGGACACATCAAATCACCTCAGTGACGAACCAGATACCTACACTACACATTCAGACACATTTCAGCCTACCCGACCTTCTCAAAGACACTACAATCGTGGCTATAGTCCTTTCACACTATGCCAACACCCTATAACTGGGGCCCCCCTGCATTACAACTTGGAAAATTCCAATGGCGGGTACAAACCACTACTGCAAGGCTCTGCAACAAACGTACACCCTACAGGCCCACCAGAAATCTGAGTTCTCTTGTAATCAGTCCTCAAAGTGTATAAAAAGAAGTAGTGGAACTAGACCCTGCTGGTCTGCCTCACTGCCTGCACCTCACCCCCCTCCCCCACACACAATCCAAATCCCCAAACACACACATGCTATTTATGTGAATGTGCATTGCAGTGCCCTAAAGTGCAAGCTTCAACTTCGTTCTGGAATGATTTCGTTTAAAAGTGTAGGAAGGTTTCTTTTTAAAAGTATAGGAACAGTAAAACTTAACAAAAAGTATGGGAGCACCGCTCCAGACTGCTTCCGCCCACTTCGACCTCTGCTCGTAATACCAGTTGCAAAAATCAACCAGAATATAGAAAGCAGGGGGAATGGGGGGTGGTTGCATTCGGCAAGGCTCTCAAGACCTGGCTCTTCCCTCGGCATCCGACTTATTCTACCTCCTGGGTTAACTTAACCCCCAGGCAAGAAGGCTGTGCACCAGCGGAGTCATCTGTGGAGACAGCAAGGCGGTGCGTAGCCCATGCAGCAAAGATTCCAGTCAAACCGCACAATACAATTTGCATAACCTCATGATACTGCCATGATTGACTGGTATGTATAGCACTCATCACAAAGCAATAGCTGGATCCCTCCCGGGGCACAGCCACTCACCTGCAATAACACTACTCGACTCAAACACACGTCAGCACTGCCAACAGAACAGTGGAGTTGCATGAAAAACAAATCGTGTTACAGCTGTGCATATAGCCCGTCTCCTTGACTCGCCTACTGTTCCGGCAGTCTATCACAACTATCCAAATCTCTATGAGTCGTCATCAGGGACTTAACCCCCCCCCCCGCCCCTTACAACATTCATGCTGGCTCAAAACGCACACACATCCTCCTTCAAACCTCACATCACGGTCCTTCAAAGGCGTTCGCCCTACAGCACCTGTAGGCCAGACCAGTGGCAGCAGGTGCTAAAAAAATCTATGTTACATAACCCTCACCAGTGGCTTAGCAACCTTCGTTCCTAGTAAAAACTAAAATGACTCATGCAATGACACTACCAGCATTTGAAATTGAGGGGAGCTGGGAGCTATTTAGCTCTTACTTGTAGCCTAAAAGGCTTGGCTAGCTTGATAACAACCTCGACCAGGGGCTACTTTTGGCTCATCTGGCGCCGAACAAACATACCTGTTAATTTAACTCTGCATGTTAAAATGTATAAACAAACATTAGGAAGACAGGGACCGGAAAAAAAACTAAATATCAAATATAGACTAACTTATGTGGAAGATAGATTTACAAAACACTATATACTAATTCCTCGTATCAGTGGTAGCTCCAGGTCCGATTCAGGCTGAATAGCCAAGTGCTGCTTTTAGCTCCTGCTTATCCAATCTTAATTTCAATCCCTGCTTGCCGCTTATCAGTTGATGACAGCTAGGGCCTGGCTGGATTTCACAAGCAACCTTGCACAGTTTTCCAACTGTTTGTTATGCGATCATGTGCACGTCCTCAAAGCAACCACTATAATGCAAATGTTTGTTAGTTTGAAAGCAGCAGCGTTAAGATGCCGGAGCATAGCTAACAAAATGACGAACTCACAGCCACTAAAGCTGCCTTTGCTCGCACCAGAAAAGCATGGAGAGCTTTGGGTGCAAGTAGACCCCGAACAGCAGAATCTACCACAATGTAGGAAACAAGCCATCATGAGATGGTAGCTTTAGAAGCTTTATCTTTCCTTGAATTCCCAAACAATTCTAAATTCCTTTGTCCTGTCCAGCACCCTGATCACATCCAGATTATGCAAAACTGTTTACGCAGACAAATAAGAGAAATACTAGCACAAAATCCATTGCCACTAAAAAGTGCCTCGGGCCAAAGTGCCTGCAATTCGCCAATAGCCTCACTGAAGCGATGGCAACCATCAATTTAAGGTGAATGGTGGCCATGGGCTTGTGACAATGCATTATGCGCTACATTAAGAGCGCATTAAGATCACATTTAGCAGGAAGAACTTTCATAGGCAGGTAGCGATGGAGTAGCCAGTCGAAATGGTTCACCACCAGATTTTTCAAAGTGAAGGCACAAGAACCAGAACTCAAATATGCCCCAGTGGCCGACAGGCAAGTCCCACAGGAATGGATATGAATTCCTTTGGCTGCCAGCTCAGATGAAGGAAAATTATCTAGGAGAAGGAGGTGGATCCCGGTCTAGACACCAATTGCAAATGCAGTGCAATTTGCCCTTACACAGGGCAGGCGTAGAGGGTTTTCGTACCTCCTAAAGGATGCAAAGATTCTCAGAAAATTCAGATGAGCTAATGACCCAATCACAGGAACCAGCCCACCAAGTTAAATTATGAAGGAGGATGTTTGGAATCTCCAGTTTACAGAACAAGAAAAAAAAAAAACAGTGTCCATGTGCTGTGGAACACTCACCTCCTCTGCACACTCAAGCGTTATGTCAGACAAATGATAGTTAAATAGGTAATTTTTAATGAGTTCAAATGGGCCCACCACTTATACTTTGTGCTGAAGTATTTATCATATACTCTTGTTCATGTTCCATTCCCGGTTGTATTCAAAAGCATTCATAATTATCATCAACAAACAGCAAAACAAATGATCCAAATTCCAGACAAATACTTTACACAATATTCAATACATATTGTCCATTGTATACATGTCTATTCGGTACGGTACACAGTTGTAAGACTCTAGTCCCTTCTTCATAATAAGTGTTCTTGATCTGTATGAATCTTCTAGGTCATTCTCTACAATCTGCATACAAACTAACAGGTTTTGCATTAGTACTTTCTCTAGATTGTTCACATATTATATTGGAGATGCCCTACCCCTCATGGGTACCCCTTGGCGGCCCCCGACTGGGGTATTAGGTGGAAACTTGGTAGGGTCGAGATTCTGTTCTTGGTGAGGTTACCTAAAAGATTAACGTGATGTATGAACCATTAAGGGCAAGATACGTGCTATGCATCAAATATAGTGCTACCAATATCTTACACCGAGTCTAGGAACGTATTCTGGCCATTTTAGAGTCTGCGTAATAAGAGAATATATCCAATGTGATCTATCGTTACCATAATATTTAGATGGTTGGATGCGGGCATAATGTGGCCTGCTTACCTGCAGGGTAATTCCGCAAATGGCAGCTAGAGGTTTTGCTGATCAGGCAGAGTTCTAGTTTACTCTCGTCAGGATCTGTACATTAGAATAATGAGTGTGTTGCTAATGTAGATTGTATTTGTTGTTCTTAATTGCCATTAGTTGGTCCACTTACCTCCGTGGGTAACATGTCCCTTGATTGCAAGTATGTGCAGTGCATGCTTAGCACGAGTGTCTGTGTTGTGTCTGGGCGTTACCATCTAAATATGTTAGCTGTAGATCACATTGGATATATCATTCTATTATGCAGATCCTGGTGACCAATTGGGTTGCCACTGTAAAAAGGCCAGAATACACTCCGAGACTCACAGTGCAAGATTGAAACAGTAGTACATGAAATTCGAAAGCCAACTGGCAGGTAGGCCCTTATAATATTGGCAGCACTATATTTGATGCATAGGACATATCTAGCCCTAAACTGTTCATACACCACGTTAATCTTTTAGGCAACATCACCAATAAGAACAGATTGACTGCCAAGGGGTACCCATGAGAGGGTATCTCCATATAATATGTGATATAGTAATTAGTATTCTAGCTAGAGAAAGCACCAATACAAAACCTATTACTTTGTATGCAGATTGTAGAGAATGAACTAGAAGATTCGTACAGCTCAAGAACACTTGATAAGCTTGCTTGCTCCTAAAGAAGGGAACCAGAGTCCCGAAACGCATTGAGCTTGTGGAAAGTATTCGTTTTGCTGTTTGATTTATGAAAATTGAAAAATTATGAAAATGCTTTTGAATACAACAGAGAATAAAATGAACAAAAGTATGATAATTACTTAAGCACAACAAGTAGAAGTGGTGGGCCCACTTATCTCTGCCTCAAACTAAAATATATGGGGTTGAATGCATAAAAATTACTATTGTTTGATATAACTGAGTGCAGGGGACGTGAGTGTTCGACAGCACATGGACAGTTTTCTCTTGTTCTCCAGACTATTTTGCATCCTAGTCCAAGGTTGCGCTACACTCCTCTGCACCTCACTATTACCCTTGAACTAATTTAAAGACATCCATACTACATTAGGTGTGCACAACCTTTTCCAGAACAGAGGCTTAACAAAGTTGAGAACCTGGCCAGCCAAGGTGCAATAAAGACCACTACAGAGTCACCCCACAACTTGTGATGAATTTGAGGCAGTGGCATAAAGCTAGCACAGACATTCAAGAATCCGTCTAGAATGTCTCCTAGAAACCCTGGTCCCAGATTCTCCCTCGAGGCATGCAAGGGGAGTCTCTTGATGCAGACTGGTCAATTGGAGGAGTTTGAATTTGGCAGAGTATTTGATTGTTCAACTCCCATTCTTGATTTGCAATGCCCAAGTGACTGAGGTGTCTGCTGCTAAAGTCTACAAACTCGGAAAATGGATAGCCTGAAACCATAGCCCACTCCATTTGCCATGCCTACATCTGTGCCATCAGGAGGCCAACATCTGGATCCTGCGCTTCTTCTGGAAGATTAATACAGCACCGGCTGTACAGGTGTCAAACCACATTGTTCTCGATGTTGATCTGAAAAGCTTTCAAGGCCAAGAACAACGACAGTCCTCTTTGTGAGGACGACCAGAGATCAAATACCTCCATGTGGCCCATGGTCATCCCTCCTTTCCCTCAACCAAGGGAAGAGGATT
Source organism: Ambystoma mexicanum (assembly GCF_040938575.1). Classification (NCBI taxonomy): domain Eukaryota; kingdom Metazoa; phylum Chordata; class Amphibia; order Caudata; family Ambystomatidae; genus Ambystoma; species Ambystoma mexicanum. Next base: position 993,730,376 of record NC_090921.1, read on the forward strand.
TGGTCGTTCTGGTCAGAGGAGATTAGATCCAAAAAAAAGCTGTACCTTCCATAAGGTTGTTCTGATAGAACAACCACCAACAAAAAAATAAATAAATTCCTCATTTCTGGGAGCACCAGATCTGAGTAAGACTAAGGGTCTTTTGCAGAAGACCAGGCTCATCTCAAAACCAACTGTCCTTCTCATTTTCAGCCTTACCAATGGAACCGCCATACACAGGAAGCTATTAGCCCAACAGCCTCTGAGCCACCATGTGGTCATAGTGGTTACATTAAACCAACACATTACATTTGCACAATTGGTTGGTTTTAGTAATCCCTCATTTCCCCTTCCTTAACATTTGTTATCCCCTTCCCTGTTGTATTGTCCTTTTGTTGGAAACGTATTGGTCTGTAATACTGTATTGTACACGGCTGTACTTACGCAACCTATTGATAAAATGCCAATAAACACATTTAAAAATAAATATGGTTAAATTAATGGATTACAAGTTCCAAAAAGGTCTCCTTCGTTCTTCTGTAACAAAACGCCCTGCAACAGCAGTGTTCCCAAACATTTTTAACTTTTTTTATACAATTATTGTAAGTCTTGAGGAACCGCCGTAGACTTATTATACAGTTCAGACAGGCCAAGGCAGCACAACAGATTCAATCGTGAACCTCTGCGATCCAAGGAGTTATTGTCCAGATATGGATATATGTGGACTATTGCAGTCTGGGGAAACCCACCACTGCTGACATTTTGGGGAAGAGTTTCGGAGCCAAGCTGACAAAGGCAGTACTTTGTTCTTGATTGAGAAGCAAAGAAATGTCCAGTGTTGGGGCAATATCAGGATATGGGCGTTATGCATCATTTAGTATAGAGAGCTAATCTCTCTGCTGCAGGGTAGAGCTATTCGTTGCAGGGTTCACCTGCCCAAAGAGGCGATTGAAAACTTAACAGGTCTAGGGCAGTGCGCAGGCCAGCATGGCTGGGTTTGAGCACTGAAAAGTCAGGAATAAAAAAAATAAAACAATAAAAAAAATAAACCCTTTGCACTTTTCCACCGGTGAAAACGTCCCTATTGCATGGATAGAGAGGTTTGAGCCTCCACAAGATGGGAGGATCCCTTCCAAGCAAGAGCGGAAGGCGATATCCTTGAAGGTCACTGAGGACCCCACACATCCAATGTTCTGGTCTGCAAAGCTTCCCAATGGGGAGAAATGTGCCCACTAAATGGAGTTGGGAATATTCCTGACCATCACTTCAAAGTCCTGTCAATGGAGGAAGAAGCATGTTGCTGTGGAAAGTGAGGCAGAATGTGGAGGACAAGCCATGTCCTACTGTTGTCCGTGTTGCAACACTGGGAGAGTGGTCCGACTGTCTAGACTATGCTCCTGAAAGCCCCCCACCCCACCCCCCCAATCCCTCACCTGCAGCCATAGAGGACCCACGAGGCTACCACATCGGAGCGGCGACTATGGCCATATGCAGCAGCAGACAATGCAGGGTGTGGCCCACACTGCATATTCTGCATTCAATGCTTCAATCCTTGCGCCATAATATATGCCCCTTACCTTTTAAGCGGTTCTCGCATCTTGAAACAGCCGATTCCATGCTATTTTGTTTCAACAAAATGCTGGCCGCCGTATGGCACCATAACGAGGCTTGATACTGTTGCCTAGCAACACTGATTACTTGATCTATCAACATCCGCCGGCAAGCGGAAAGCCGGCGGTGGCGAAGGCCAGACAAAGGCCATCCTGTTTGCCCTGTTCGCTGGGCTAGCATAACTAGAAAACCACATTGGCTACTTTCCAATATGGCTACTCCCTAATATGGGCTAGCATGGACCCAGTCAAACTTTATTGCGGTGACCTCATGGAATGTACCTCTTCGTTGCGACATGCACCCAGGTAAATCAGCCTAACTAAACTGCCGCTCCCTGCTAATCAATGTACTTTGACTGTTTACTTCTAATTTGCACCACGTGTTACCTCGTCCACCGTCATTGCCACCTGCAGACCATTTCCTAACACTGTATGCCCAGTAATGTTTATTTTATGTAATGCGCCACATGGCCATCTCTTGATGCCCCCCATCTGTGCTTAAACATTCTCCCCACATGGCACTGTGAGCCGGTAGTATCATGTTACTATTTGTTTAGTGTTACATGCCTTGCTGTATTTTGCCCACTCTCCTGCGGCCTTAAGTGCCAATTACTAACAATTAGCCAATCAAACTTGTATGCACCGCTTTGCTACTCTGCACATACTCCCCTATTCTCTGGTTTACCTGTACTAACGGGCCACTTGCTTACATTGCTGCTACCTACGCCAAGTTTATCACCTGACCCCACATTGAATGCATCCCTCGTTCACGTACTGTGCCTTGCCCAACTGTTGCCATCCTTTAAATATACTATTTAATGCTAGGATCGGATCAGCCTACCCCAGATATTCTGATTGTAAATACCACATTCCTAGCCCACTTTCTGCCAAAAGCCTACTACGGTACTCTGTCAGAGTGCACCCATTTTTGTCATCCTAAATACATCTATCCAGCCGCCTAGCTCCAATGTAAAGCCTACCGTTAGTCAGGATTTACCATCAATTATTGCTTGTACTATTACTGTGTGTGGATTTGTTGTACCCACTATTGGTGCAAATCTGCACATCCTGCTGCCCAGCCATACTACAGCCCCTGTCGGTTTGATTCTAGTGATGATTGTTTGGTTTGAACCTATTGCACCTCCACGTCAGACTGCTGATTATTGCAACACCATTGTTTTTAGTGTCTTGGCACACTATACTGCCATACAGCACCTACTTACACACCATGGTTAGCATAACCTGCCACATCCTAGGGTTACATAGTTTCACTAGGCTTAACATCTGCATTAGTAACATTGTCATGGAGTATCCATGGGACATCAACCAAAGCCCTATCACATCTCTCACCTCGATCAAAGACATCCCCTTCTTACCTGCACCGAGCACCATCAGTCAAGACGCGAGAATCGGGCTTACACCATTCCTACCCAATTTACACATGGACCCCTCTTGGAACAATACTCCCACCTTCCTGACCATTGACAAAATCATATCCAACCTATATACTGGTTTGCCCACCACCTACCCTGAAACCACCAGCAGAAATAGACTGGCCTAGATTCCTTACGGACCACAGCCAGCTAGATAAACATCTCAAACTCGTCCAGTAAACCTACAGAACAGTTTGACCTTAAATCAAACCACAAAAGACATCACGGTAAACTGAAAGAGACCTCAGCCAATAAGATTTACACCTTATCCAGAAGCTGCAGTTACAAGGGGCTTTCTAAATGCTAGGTCCATCACAGGCCATGCAACTAAAATTGCAGATACTATCCTATCTAACAATCTAGACTTCCTTGCAGTAACAGAAACCTGGTTGCATGATGCAGCTGGCCCAGTCCTTGCCTTACTCTATTCTGAGAGCTGACAGATCTAACTCTAAAGGAGGAGGTACCGCCATCATCTTCAGATCTACTTTAAACATCAGATCGCCTCATGTGAAATCTTATCAGTCAAATTTCAAACATCACCAAAAAAACACTATCACCTGATACACTCTAAGGCCTGTTGGGTGCCTGCCAACCCCCTCACTCCACTCTTCCTCATCGTGGGGCGATGGCAGGAGCCCCCCCAGCACCCCCAGCCCAGCAGAGGAACCACGCGACAAGCGGGGAACAGGACAGGGCCTGCCTGACCCTGTCCCCACACGGCGCCTGACTCGCCCATGCCGGGCGCAGCGCGGCCTGAAACCGAGGCTGAGCCTCATCTACATCAGCTGTAACCGCCGGATCACGCCGGCGGCCAGCTCGAAGGCCACTCTAAGGCCTGTTGGGTGCCTGCCAACCCCCTCACTCCACTCTTCCTCATCGTGGGGCGAGGGCAGGAGCCCCCCCAGCACCCCCAGCCCAGCAGAGGAACCACGCGACAAGCGGGGAACAGGACAGGGCCTGCCTGACCCTGTCCCCACACGGCGCCTGACTCGCCCATGCCGGGCGCAGCGCGGCCTGAAACCGAGGCTGAGCCTCATCTACATCAGCTGTAACCGCCGGCAGGCGGATCACGCCGGCGGCCAGCTCGAAGGCCACTCTAAGGCCTGTTGGGTGCCTGCCAACCCCCTCACTCCACTCTTCATCGTGGGGCGAGGGCAGGAGCCCCCCCCAGCACCCCCAGCCCAGCAGAGGAACCACGCGACAAGCGGGGAACAGGACAGGGCCTGCCTGACCCTGTCCCCACACGGCGCCTGACTCGCCCATGCCGGGCGCAGCGCGGCCTGAAACCGAGGCTGAGCCTCATCTACATCAGCTGTAACCGCCGGATCACGCCGGCGGCCAGCTCGAAGGCCACTCTAAGGCCTGTTGGGTGCCTGCCAACCCCCTCACTCCACTCTTCCTCATCGTGGGGCGAGGGCAGGAGCCCCCCCCCCCCCAGCACCCCCAGCCCAGCAGAGGAACCACGCGACAAGCGGGGAACAGGACAGGGCCTGCCTGACCCTGTCCCCACACGGCGCCTGACTCGCCCATGCCGGGCGCAGCGCGGCCTGAAACCGAGGCTGAGCCTCATCTACATCAGCTGTAACCGCCGGCAGGCGGATCACGCCGGCGGCCAGCTCGAAGGCCACTCTAAGGCCTGTTGGGTGCCTGTTCGGAGCCGTAGGAGCCAGGGGCCAGGATCTCTGCCCTTTCAACTCCAGGATCTCTCACTATCAGAAGTTGGAGACGCCCTCAGCCGCATTATACTGATTCTAAACATGTATGGTACATTGGCCATGTACAGCACCATGATACCTATCAGCTTAACTGAACTGTTTTGGTGAGTAATGCTTAACTACATAAGACGGCTAAGCTCTTATAAGAAATAACTGAAGCGATACACCTATATTTGTAATTGTTGATTTTCTAACAACAAAAGCGGTAACAATCACCAGCTGCGGAAATTCTGAGATTCTCTAACGTTAAACCAATTGTACGCATTTCTTAATGTGTGATTGGAGCTCTCTCACTTACTGAACAGCTATCACTCTATAGTACTCAAGAAGCAAGTACAGTAGACACGAATACATGTTTACTCATACACAGCAATGCCCTCAACACCACAGATCCTTCTTGGTATCATGCGCCCCCCCGACCATGTGGTAGTCTTTTTCTACTAACTGGTCCAACTTGCAGAGTTATCTATATGTCTGTAGCCATTTCTAGCCCAAATGTGATTACCGAATTTAGGTGAACCCCTTGCCTACTTGCATCTTCTTGCACATGCCATTTTTAGCCTAAATGTGATTACTGCTCTTAGGTGAACCCCTTGCCTACTCGCATCTACTTGCACATGCCATTTTTAGCCTAAATGTGATTACTGTTCTTAGGTGAACCCCTTGCCTACTCGCATCTACTTGCACATGCCATTTTTAGCCTAAATGTGATTACTGCTCTTAGGTGAACCCCTTGCCTACTCGCATCTACTTGCACATGCCATTTTTAGCCTAAATGTGATTACTGTTCTTAGGTGAACCCCTTGCCTACTTGCATCTACTTGCACATGTCATTTTAGCCTAAATGTGATTACTGTTCTTAGGTGAACTACTTGCTTACTTGCATCTATTTGCACATGCCATTCTTAGCCTGAGTTGCGAACTCAGGTAAACCCCCTGTCTATTTACACATGCCAAACCGTACAATGTACCTCAGCAAGAGCCAAACAGCCACCCTACTGTATCTCCTCATACATATATTACACCTTACCATCTTCATTGCCACCATAACCATGTACCCTGCAGAAAATGCACCCTGTCCAACCCTAGAAAGAAACACTAGACTACGAGCCAGACTACCCCGTCTCTACGAGCCCATCTACCACAACAAGAGACCCACCCTGCAACACACCAAAATCCACCCGAGACACATCACACCCTGCTACAACTCCACCCAACCCAAACTCATCCCTATAACAATCCAGGATACACCCAACACTACCACTATATCCGGAGCTTTGATCAACGCCAGATCGATAATGGCCCACGCCACAGAAATAGCAGACACCTTATCCTCAAACAACCTCGACCTCCTAGCTATCACTGAATCATGGCTGCACGAAGCAGCAGGCCCAGCACTCTCAATAGCCATTCCAGAAAATTACCAAATAATCAGAATGGACAGGCCCAACAACAGAGGAGGCGGCCTAGCCATCATAGCTAAAACAAACCTCGAGCTAAGACCACTGCCTCAAGCACCTTTCAAATCCTGCGAACTCCTAGTAGCCAAACTACCCATCTCCAACTGTCGCACCTTAACCATCCTTCTAATATATAGGCCACCCGGCCCCATTGGCTCATTCGAAGCAGACCTAGCCAACAACATAAAAGACACCACCCAAATATTATTGCTAGGCGACTTGAATCTAGGACTAAACGACCCTGACGACAAATCAGCACAAGCTATAGCCAACATGCTAGATGAACACGGCCTAATCCAAAGAGTGCTCACCCCCACCCATAATAAAGGTAGGACCTTGGACTGGATCGCCACTCTAAACTGCGACACCGTCATTACCAAAACCACTCCCCAGCACTGGACAGACCATCACCTCATTGACTTCACCTTATCTCTCAATAAAGAAGTCAACAAAGGAAAAATCATGGCACCACCACTACCCACTAGAGCAAAAAAAAACATAACCCCTGACAACCTCCTACCACTACTACTGCCAACCCTCAATGCTCTCCCCGATAATCTAAAACCAGAACGCCTAGTAGAAAACTATAACAATATCATAAAAAAAGGACTAGACATCATTGCCCCTCTAAAACTGCAAAAAAGCAAACAGCAAGCCCACCTGAACACCTGGTTCACCCCACACCTGAAAGAACTTAGACTGCACAAAAGAAAACTTGAAAGCCAATGGCGCAACTCCCCTACAGAAGAGAATAAATCACAACTCAAACAACTACAAAAAAGAAATTCTACTCACCAAAAAGAAACTATTCAATGAAAGAATCGCAAAATCGAGCTCCAACACCAGAGAACTATTTGCTATACTAAGGGAACTAGAATCCCCTATACCCCCACCAGACAATATAATTAAAGATAAAGTATGGTGCACCAGCGTCCAAAACGCCCTAACTAATAAAATCAAAACTCTCCAAACCAAAATCGCTCTGAAAAAAGTCTCTCACCACCAATGAAGCATCTCCCAGCAACCACGACAAAACAGCCAACCGTCCAGGCCAGAATCTCTTCAGATTTACCAAAATATCTATCCCAGAAACAGAAAAAGTTATAGCCTCACTTAAACCATCTAACTGCAAAGGCGACAACTGCCCTCCCCAGATAATCAAGGATGCTGCTAGGGATCTAGCCCCCTTTATAACCAAGCTGATCAACGCATCCTTCTCCTCCAACACCATACCAAGTAACCTCAAAGAATCTTGGGTCCTGCCTCTCCTCAAGAAGCAAACCCTAGACCCCGCTATTCCCACCAATTACAGGCCCATCACCACGGTGCCATTCCTGTTAAAGATAATAGATAGAGTAGCATACCTGCAGATTCAGCAATATCTTGAAACTCACAAACTACTAGGCACCCACCAATCAGGCTTCAGACCGAAGCACGGCACCGAGACAGCCTTAATCGATCTTAAAACCCAGATCAATGAGATTAACGACAAAGGGAACACTGCCATGTTACTACTCCTCGATCTGTCGGCAGCATTTGACCTGGTAGATCACGCAGTCCTGTGCGAACACCTGGCCTCAGCAGCCCACTTCTCGAAAGAGGCCATAGCCTGGATCCAATCATTCTTGGACAACCGAACTATGAGGGTCTTCTCCACCCTAGCCTCAGCAGACCCCATTAAAATAACCTGTGGGGTGCCCCAAGGCTCCTGCGTCTCTCCCACCCTCTACAACATCTTTACCAAGCCCCTATTTGACAAGTTGGACAGACTGGGTGTCTCATATACCAATTATGCAGATGACACCCAGATCCTCATACCCGTTTCAGGCAACTACGCTTCAGATACGGCCTTGGTAAACAAAATATATCTCATCATTCAGGCATGGATGGCCACACACGGTCTATGTCTAAATGATGAGAAAACCGAAATCCTGCTCCTCGGAACCAATACCAATCTCAAAAAACTCAGTTCCAACTATAAGGCCTTCAACATTGATGGCAACACCATCACAGTGGCCAAAACAGTGAAAACACTAGGCTTTCACCTTGATGCAACCATGTCACTAAAAAAACAAGTTAACTCACTAGCATCCTCCACCGCCTACACATGCAAGCTAATTAGGGCAAGCAGAGCCTTCCTCACCCAAGCTAGCTGCATCATCATAGCCAACGCCCTAATACTATCCAGACTGGACTATTGCAACGCCATGTACCTAGGAGCCAACAAATGCATAACCAACAAACTACAGACACTACAAAACAACGCTCTCAGAACAGCCCTCAACCTACCCTCTAAGGAACACATCTCCAACAAAAGGAGAGAACACAAATGGCTTAAAATCCACGACCGCATCTCCCTCAAAACGGCATCACTCACCTACAAATGTTTAAACAACGCAGCCCCCCCCCCTATCTCGCATCCAGAATAAAGAAAAAAACGTCCACCCGCCCCACCAGATCGATTAATTCCTACTGCCTGCAGGTACCCAATTTCAGACAAAAGAAAACCGGCGGCAGCAGCTTCCCTGTCTTGGCAGCCCAACACTGGAACGCCCTCCCACTCTACATTAGGACAGACCAATCCTACTATAGCTTCAGGCGAAACACCCTCACTTGGCTGCGGGCCAATGATCCTCACGACTAACCCTGCCATCTAATCTGATCATGCCAGTGCTATAACCTGACTACCATGCACAGCCTTAAATATGTAAATATGTAAATGCAACCAAACTGCCCCTATGCACAGCACTAAATATGTAAATTTGTAAGCTTTCGCTCAATTATATGTATATATGCACATCCCACACAATGTAACTGTAAATGCAATGCTCTTTTTCTCATGCCTATCTTATTCTGTAACCAAGTTTTTATGTAATCCTATCTTCCTGACCTCTGTTGCGCCCTGTTACCTCTGGGTTTTGCGCGCTATACTAAATAAATAAACAAACAAACAAACATATAGGCCCCCAGGTCCCTTTAGGACCTTTTGAAGAAGATCTTTCTGCCATAGCAGTGGACAACACCAAACTCACGGCGCAGATTATCATCCTAGGTGACTAACCTTGGCTACAATGACCCAAAAGAAATAAAAAATATACAAATAAAAATCACCCAACCTACCCATGAGAAAGGTAGGAAACTTGATTGGGTAGCAGATCTAAATTGCAATATTACAATAAAGGAGTCTTCACCTCTATTATGGACTGACCACCACCTCCTAGCTTTTGAGCTCAACATCAACAATCTAGAGCCGATAAAAAGTATAGTTGCACCACCTTGTCTCACTAGAAACAAACGCAACATCACAGCTGAGGCCATCCTACCCCTATTAATGCCTAACTACCCAAGAAGGACTCAGATCGGTACAATGAAGCCATGACCAAAGCCATTGAGATTATAGCCCCACTAAAACCGCGCAGTGGGAAACCTAGAGCACATTTGAACTCTTGGGTCACCCCTGAACTCAAACTACTATGCACAGAAAAAGAGGAAATTGGAAACCCTCTGAAAGAACACCCCTTCCGTCAAAAACAAATCTAAACTAGCAAACATCACAGCCACTTACAAAAGTGAGATCAGCCGCCCAAAAAAAAAAAAGAAACATTCATTGACAGGATAAACCAAGCAAGTACCAGTTCAAAAGAACTGGTTAACATCCTAGGAGAGCTGGAAAAACCTAACTTCCCTGCAGATACCTGCCTTACGGATAAACCTTGGTGCACCAGCATCCAATATGCGCTCATTAACAAAATCTCTGGTCTCCAGACGAAAATTGCCAACAAATGGCACCAACTAACCTCCGGTAATCAGAGCAGTCCGATTACGCCCACCACTACAAACTTCATTTCAGGCTTCAAATTCTCCAATATATCAGTTCCAGAGGTACACAAATTTTTACAGAAATAAATAAATCATAGCTTCTTTGAAACCCTTTAAGTGTAAGGGAGATAGTTGCCCAGCACAGACCATAAAAGATGTGGCCAGAGATTTGGCCGTTTTTATCACCAAATTAACCAACTCTTCATTCTCTAGCAACTCTGTATCATGCAACCTAAAGGAATCATGGGTGCTCCCATTACTCAAGAAACAAACGCTAGATCCATCTATACCTACAATCTACAGACCGATCACTATGGTCCCTTTTCTTTTAAAATTATCAGACAGGGTTGCATACTTGCATATCCAAGACTATCTTGAGACTAAGAAACTACTTGGATCACGACAATCTGGCTTTAGACCGCAACATGGAACGGAAACAGCCCTGGTTGACCTCAAGCCAGATTGACAAACTAAAAGACAAAAAGGTAGAGTGGCCATCCTACTTCTGTCAGCGACCTTCTATCTGGTTGACCACAAGGTACTTCGACCATCTCGCATCAGCAGCTCACTTTGAGTTCAGCCATCACATGGATTCAATAATTCCTTAAAGGAGTGGTTCGGTAAAAAAATGTTATTGCCCCTACGGGTCGGCCATGTGTTTTTAAGCCCAAGTCGCTCGATTTTAGAAAAATTTCCTATGGACCATACCCGAGTTTACGTCCATTAAACGCACGCGAAAACAGGCATCAGGGAGCTGCCATTTTGTGATAATCCTATCATCTCCCCCATCCCCTCTGGCTGACCTGCTTTTGCGGCACTAAATCATATCCCCCTGAGCTGTCATCAGCAGATGTGTACCGCCCATTTCGTTTCTGTGCTCTGGTCAGCTGCCTTCGTTGCTTGTAGCCCGTGTGAACAGATACCAGTACCACCGCTATAAATTATTTTAGTTAGTTTAACACACAATGGCTCCAATAATGCCCTACGTGTACGAGCATACAGAGGAGGAACTACTGGAAAGGGAAACACGCGAAAACGATGGGTCTTCGGACGGCAGTTGGGAGGACGATGCAACAGCTGAAGAGCCTGGACCTAGTCGCATGGACGGTGTTTCCACCTGGTGCACATGCAATCGGTGCGAGCTAATGCCAACCGAGGACGAGAACTGCTGCTGCTGTGAAACTCAGGATGCGTGGCCTACATTTCGGAAGGCGAGCCACGACCGCAATGCATCACCGAGCTGCCAGACTTCAGGGCAGCCTGCCTCACACGGTCCATGTTGAGGATAATGATGGTGCTTATGCACGAACTTCGCGCAACTGTTCATCCTCGTGAACGAGTAAGTCTTGTCATGCCACTCCTATTTCATGGTCTTCTACTATATCCAAAATTACATATACATATCATTGTAACGCATGAAAGTTGCTCAATAGTGTGCAGTGTCTAGATAGCATTTGTCCGAGCAGAATGCCATTAGAATCGACAACAAACGTTCATTAAACTTATCTTGGTCATTTAAAAACAGTTTGTTTCATTCCTTTTCACAGGTGGTACAGGCTGGTGGCCTATCGTTCCTTTACATGGTGGCTTCACGGGAGGCTTGGGCACCGCGTTCGAAGAGTAATAACCGCCTGTGCTGTTCGTGCCATAAGAGAAACGTTCTCGAGTGACAGCGGTCAGTACAGGGGATTTTCTCTGTGCTGCAACCTGACCTGTACAATGTGTAAAGATTTGTATTTTTGTGTCATCAAAATGATACAAAATAAAACACCACATATTTTAACAACCGTTGTTTCGATTTTTTTAAATGAATCAAGTGTGTCTCCATTCAAGGATGGACGTCAGACATCTGTGCTCCGAATGGGTGAAGGTCAGGTCGCTGTGAAGCAGGGTGGTCACCATCTAAGCTAACATAATATATTCTCAATAATGCATGCAGGTATTGAGGACACGTTTGTGGAGATGAACGAGCTATGTGCTTAGTTCAGGCTGCTTCACATGCAGGACAGTGATCGAAGAGGAAGAGTGATGTGTTACATTAGCTGTTGCAAATACCTCTGGAGTTTTCCAGTCAGAGTGGGAACGAGGGTGGGGGCCATGTGCTCTGCGCAGTGAGGCCTGGTCACCAAGCTGGATTGGAAAGGGGGTACAAAAATGGATGCCCCGTGTCCTGCTCAGTGGTCCCATCTACGCGAATGTCAACAAGTTATCACATAAGGGCAAGGGGCGAACCCACTACTGGAGGCACTTGTTCTGAGTTTCTACTGAGAAGTAAAGGATGAGAGGGGCCTGATGGCCCCTCGCTCCCACACACTTGCCTGCATGCCCACCGGCCCATCCATCCCATCCCCCTCTATCAAAGGTGGTTCGCACCCGGGGAAGAGCGCTGTCACGGGTGCAAATGGCCAAGGTGCCAGAAGAGCGCTGTCACGGGTGCAAATGGCCAAGGTGCCAAAGAGCATGTACACTTCAAAAGGCATCCCACGATCACATGGCCTCCTCAGACCCCGTGTCTCCAGGCAGGCCACCCCCCTGCAAACCACATACCACGACATACACACGTCATTCATTCACAAACACACCCCTGTTTCTAATACTTTATAAACCAAGATATGTCTCATGAGAACATCTTTGTGCTTTGCAAGTCAACTCCTGAACCTTCTACCCGAGAAGCACCGAGCTCTATGCTAATCTGCTCGTCGTCGTGCTATCTGACCGCTTCGAGCAAACTCATCAGTGTGCTACCTGTGGCAATCTACCTGTTCTCCTGCAACATACTGCTCGGCCTGCTGAATCCAACTGTTTGTTGGTCAAGGTAAGGCCATGTATCCTAGTCATATTTCGGTCATTTTTACATATCCATTTGCAATTACAGTACCCAATAGAGCTATGGTCATTGGTCTCATTGCTATTGACTTCAGTTTCAATTGTTATGCTATCAATAGATCTATTTATTTTCATCTGTGTCAATTGTCATCGAATTGCATCCTTCGGGGGTCCAGTCTATAATGTAAGCAGGTTTCCTTTTCGTGCAAGACAGAACATCCAAGGGACGAGTCACGTGTTCAGAGTTTAGTCACATAATTAAAAAAAAAATGTCTAACTTATGCAAATACTAAGCCGCACATGATGAACTGGTATAGTTCCAGAGACCAAAGCAAACCTTGCATTGAGCATGGTACGGTTCATTTACTATGACATTTTTATTCATCAAGGTTTTATAATAATCTTGATATTTACTTTTCAGAATTTTCAACAATGCCTGCCTGTTCGATTAGCGGTTGCCCTTCGAAGACCAATGCTAAATCTGAAGGCACTACAATGCATGTATTCCCGAAAACTATTGATCGAATAAGAGAATGGGTCAGACATTGCAGATATCCACCGGAAGGGCTTGAAAGTAGAGTCCAGCAGGTCTTTGGGGACAAGAGGGGTGATCGATACTGCATCTGCAGCCGGCACTTTTCCTCAAACATGTACGCCACATCTTGGGTAACAAAGAAGAATAAACGGCGAACGACACGTAAATTGCTCGCAAACACTATTCCAACTCTATTTCGTCCACATTCCGCCACTGGTGAGTCAAGTGTCCGGATTTAGCTTTAGGCCTTGCGGTAGTGTGTAGGTAGCCAAATGGATTAATTGATATTTTAGGTGTTGTGTCCCTTGTAACACTCCCTTGTAATACTTTCGATATTGATATGAGTATAGCTTTTTGAATAATGACATTTATCAATAAATTATTTTTCGATTTTATAACCCCCAAAGGAAATCTATTTATGGGCACAGGGAACTGTACTATATTGCGCATTATTCTCAAGTATTCTGTCGGTTTGCATGGCAATTTTTTAATATTTGCATATCAAATAATAATTTACCTTTACAACTGCTTGACTATCCACTGAATCTGAAGCAAGACCATTCTACATCTGTGACATGCCCGCAGTGATCAACCACTTCTAGCGCGTATCCGGTAATCATGCTTGGCTATTCCACTACAGACTTGTTTTATGCATGTCAAGTAATAGTTATGTATCGTGTGATTATTTTACCAATTGTTTGGTTAGTGCTTTCCAATTGATATACACCTTAGTTGTCGTCCCCTGGTGTTTGTTTTCAGTTATAATTAGTGTTAGCCATACTAATGCAAGTACTGTCCTTCAGGGAGATTCTGAAGCATCCACCACATTGACAACAGCCCTAGATGTTCTTCAGCATCACGAGGTATGGATACTGACAGCTCCATCGACCGTGATCATCAGGACTGGAACACTTGTTGTTTGATTGTTCTACGCCATGTTTCATTCGTGGTTAGCCATCGATATGTACCTGTGCGGTCGACCCCAAGTGTGACTTGTGCTTTCAATATTGTAACCCTTACTAATGCAAATACTATGTTTCAGGCTGTTGTTGAAGCGTCAACCCACGCACTTGATGCAGAGCCTGACATTCAAGTAATTCCGTGGGAAGCGGGACCATGCGGATACGAATTGGCGCAACAGCTTTCGGAAGTGCGCACCACATTTACAACATCCATAGATATTCTTCAGCAGCACGAGGTATGGATACTGACAGCTCCATCGAGCGTGATCATATTACGTGATTCCACTTACTATACTGTCTTCCCTATTAACGCAAGTACTGTGTTTCAGGGAGACAATGGAGCTTCCAATACAATCACAAGATCCCATTTAGATGATGCAGGTGTAAAGAAATCTGAGAAACAAGTCGATTAAATCTGATCATATTTAAATATTCCTTTATTCTTTTAGACAATGCAACATTTGTGGTCATTTCTTTATATGTACCTGTGCCGTCGACCCCAAGTGTGTGTTATGTTTACAATATTGAAAACCATACTAACGCAAGTACTGTGTTTCAGGGAGTTGATGCCTCCTCTTCAATACAATCATTCGTGTCAGTCCATGCAGAGCCAGAGGTATGGATACTGACAGCTCCATCAAACTAGGTCATCAGAGCTAGAATACTTGTCGTCTGATCGTTCCACACAATGTTTAAATCGTGTTTGGCTATTGAGATTACCTGTGTGTTCGTCCTCGCCTGTGTTTTATGCTAATATTTTGATACACAGTAATGAAAATACTATGTTTCAGGGAGTCAATGGAGCCTCATTCCGTGCTGTCTATGCGGATACAGAAAATATAGTCGTTGCAGTGCAAGAGGAAGGGGGAGACATGCGGATACGAATCGGAGCAACAGCGTGCAGATGTTGAAGGTCGAGTCAAAAAAGTTGAAAAGAAACAAAAATAAGGTTACAAACAGTTCATAACTTTAGAAATTTTGTGCTGGGACTATTATGTTTTTTTTCCAGTCAATTGTACTATACTTTATCTTGTGTTTAAACTGAACATCCTTTTCCAATCTATCCTCTAGTTACCCGTCGGTGTCCGAACTATACATACAGACAGCGAAGCGAATGAGAGCTGTTGCTTGCCAGACCATTTATACTATGGAGGAACTATTAATTCAGACGCTGCGTGTTGAGACTAGAGATGCTCATGTCCAATGGCCAGAACATGAAATGAATGTGTCCGGAGAATCCAGTAAAGTTGTAAAGGACCATTGCTACAGTACCACCACAACAACATGATACTGGATGTATTGAAGATAGCTCTGAAGTAGTCGCAGATCAATTCACACCCGCCAAAAAATTTCCACCAAAAAAAAAAAAGCTGTCGACATTGTGTTCTCCCATCAATGTTGAAGTAGCTGATGTTGAAATGACAGAATGAACCAGCAGCAGCATTCACCGACGCATCAGAACTTGATAGCAGCAATATTTATTTCAAATGTGGCGATATGTCCTCAACGTCACAGGCCAAAACAACTTTGACGCAGGATGACAGTCTAATGAAAGAGGGCAAATACATAGTATTCGACAGTTGTTTGATGGATATTGTAAGTATGCTGAAATGTGGGCATTCCGTCAGAGGGAAAGTATGTGGGAAGCCATTGATTCATATGACCCGTCAAAAACAAGGCAGTAACGTCACAATACATGCCGCCTGTAGATTAAATCATACGTTCTCATGGTCTGCACAACCGATGCTGGCAGCAGGCAATCTACTGTGTGCAGCTGCATCACTTTTTAGTTGCTCCAGTTTTAGAAAGTTAGAGTCTTTCTTTCAGTTTGTGGGACTCCATTTCATTTAAAAAACGCAGTACTACAAATACCAAAACGATTATCCGTTTCCGGCCATTAGTGTTGCTTGGAAAATTGAACAATTGTCTCTAGCAAGTACATTCGAAGGCAAACGATTCAGGCTAGCCAGCGATGGACAGTGCGACAGCCCTGGATTTTCTGCCAAGTACTGCACCTACCACTTTGAGGACATGGATAGTAAGACAATTGTGAGTTCGGTGGTCGTGCAGGTAACACAATGTACATCCTCGGTGGCCATGGAGAAACTAGGATTTATAAAAATCAGTGGAATATCTACAATAGAGGGGAATGCACATCAACCTCATAGCCACGGAGAGACACGTTTCAATTGCCAAGACAATGAAAGAGCAGTTCCCACATATAAACATCAATTTGACGTATGGCATCTTGCTAAATCAATCAATAAGAAAATCTCGGCTGCAGGGAAAAAAAAAAAGTTTGGAAAGTATTTCAGAGTGGTCCCAGTCTATCAGCAACCATCTTTGGTGGAGCTCCAAAACTTGCGAAGGGTCAGTGGAAATACTACTTAAAAAATGGCGGTCACTGATGCACCACTGTACCAACGTGCACCGATGGTCAGAAAACCTACATTTCCACCAATGTGAACATGGCCCTTTGTCCCCCAGTGGAGGCACGGAAGAAGAAGTGGTTGAATCCATCTTCACCGACACACAAAGCCATTGAGAAGATTTGATATGATTTAGTGCCGCAAAATCAGGTCAGCCAGGGCGATGCAGCAAGTGAATCTTATCACAAAATGGCGGCGCCCTACTGCCTGTTTTCGCGTTTGTTTAATGGACGAAGACTCGGGTAAGGTCCATAGGAAATGTTTCTAAAATCGAGCGACTTAGGCTTAAAAACAATGGCCGACCCCTAGGGGCAATAAAAGGTTTAGCGAAACATTCCTTTAATAGGAGCATGTGTATCTACTCACCCACGGCAGCCGCTAACTCATCCCATCACTTTCGGTATGCCACGAGGTTCATGTGTCTCACCCACTTCGTATAATATTTTTACAAAGCCCCTATTTGATAAACTGGATTGCTTGGGGGTCACGTACACAAACTACGCTGCCGACACCCAAATACTCCTACCCTCATCTGGCACCTACGACATGGATGAATGAAATCATCATTCAGGCATGGATGGCCCTCCACTGCCTGAATGATAAGACCGAGATTCTACTTGTCGGATCACATTCCAACCTACAGAAACTCAGCCCTAATTACACCAGCATTTGTATAGACGGGAACATA
The DNA here is from genome assembly GCF_040938575.1 of Ambystoma mexicanum. Lineage (NCBI taxonomy): Eukaryota > Metazoa > Chordata > Amphibia > Caudata > Ambystomatidae > Ambystoma > Ambystoma mexicanum. The sequence continues at coordinate 993,747,835 of NC_090921.1, forward strand.
CCCATTGCCAAAGATGTAAAAACCTTAGGCTTTTACATCGATGCAAACTCCACTCTAACGAAACATGTTAATATGACTGCCTTAGCTACTGCCTATACTAGCAAGCTGATCAGGGTGTGAAGACCCTTATTGTCGCCCAACGGCTGTCTCATACTACCAAGAGCACTTATACAATCCAAACTGGACTACTGTTAATGGTCTATTTAGGCACTAACGCATCCATCTTGAACAAACTACAGATTCTGCAAAATAATGCTTCGAGAGCCACTCTAAATATACCCAGAAGAGAGCACATCTCATCAACTAGAAACTTTTGCAAATGGCTATCCATACAAGACAAAGTCAACCTGAAAACTCTTTGCCTCACCCATAAAGCATTGAACCACCGAGCCCCTCCATACCTCACGACAAATTCACTTTGAGATCTTGCACCCGTACTACAAGATCCTTTAACATCTCCTGCCTACTAGTACAAAGACAAAACCTCAAAAGAGCAGGCGCTCCAGGTTCCTGTTACTGGCCGTCCAACTATGGAACACACTTCCACAAGACATAAAAACCATCCAAGTCTTCAATAAATTCAGAAGCTGTGCCATCACCTGGGTACTGAATAAAAACTAAACCTATTTCCCCCCCCCCGACAGTAGCCTTGTGCACCAAACTTACCCAAACATACCACTCTTGATCATAGCTGACTGTACCTATACCATTGCCATGTATCCTATGCCCTAGTATGTATGATCTGTGTCACCACATGCCTTCCTGTACTATATGGTAGGATTTAAATTAAGCTACTTCTATAACTTCTCAAATGACTAACATGTATTAAGTGTTCTCTATACATGTCTAAAGAACTGTAACCTGTAACTTATCCTGTACCATTATCCTGATCTCAGCGCCCAGATACCTTTAAGTCAGACGCGCTATATTAATAAAATAAACAAAAAGATAATTTTCTGATGTCCAGACTTGGAGCAGTGGTGCTTGTGAGTACAACTAGTGGCTTTGCGGTTATGGTATTTGCCTCTCTTTGTAGGCTCTTCATTAGTTGAGCTGTGAAAAAGATCCTTGCCTTCTAGTGATCCACCACTTTTTCCAGAAAGCCCTTAGCAAACGTAGTTCCATGGAGCCAAGCCAGACAACAGGCATAGACTTAAATGGTGAGACCTCTTGCTGAAGTGTCTATATGATGGGCTGCAGATAGCACCTGAAAATAAGTCTTTCAATGTTCAAGCTCATCCTGAGAGATGCATTGCTTGAACTCCAAAGTTTTTGCCATAGCTTCAAGTAGGCTGCAGCAAGAACAGCTTCAGTATTGGCCTGCCAAAACTGGAGCATAGAGTTTTACAAACTATTTTAACTTCCTTTGTCAGCGGTTGAGGGGACAGAAGCAGAAGACTTAGAATACAGACTTTGTGGACCAGTGTAGTTTGTCCTACACTTCTCCAGTCTCTGCCAAGACATCCTTTTGTAGGGTAAGGCCTGAGCGATCTGGTGCATTCAAGGATGGAGCTACCAATAAAACATCAGCTTCAGGTGAAGAGATTCTGGTGTTGGAATGTCCAAGACAAATCCAAAACAGTCCCGAAAAAAAAACAAATTGAAGAGCATAGTTGTTCCTCTTCATCCTGTGTCAGCATCATCTTTAACAGGGAGGGTGTCTGCTGGTTCCGCCGGGCACAGAGTTGGAGGCAGAGATCACGTTCCTTCCGTTTCAGTGGCCACTGAGTATGAAGTGGAGGAGGAGCTTCCAACAACCTTTGTGTTTCTTTGGTCTGTGGACATTCCGGAAGTAGGTCCTTAAGAGTACTTTTTCATAGGTTCCAAATGCACCAGATTATGGAGTGTACCAAAAAAATTTAAAAAAATAAAAAAAGGCATCTCCAGGGTACAGTCTAGACTGAGCAATTGGTATTGGACTAGAGGCATTTTATCTCCACGATTGCTCCAATAACGGGCAGCCACGAAGGGCCTCCCAACCACAGGTCAGAATATGAGGTGTGCGAGGGAGGGAAACTACAATCCGTGAGTGGTAGCCATTCAACTTTTGCGCCAAAAGTTCTCTCCCCCAAAGAAGCCCAAGAACAGATTGTGTCAATGGACGTTGTGGTTGACGGAGCTGACAAAATGGCAGACGTTTACACTAGCAGGAGCTGCACTCTTGTAAACACCTGGAAATGTGCATCCGAAATTTGAAGCAACATAGGTTTTCGGCAGTCATTTAGTGGTACGCAGTGACAGGATTGATCCTTACAATTGCGCACAGCCACCTATGTCAACATAATGCTCTGCATGATTTTCATAATGTTAACTAATCATCTACTCGATTAGTCACCGAATTCTATTTACTATTCAAATGCAACTTAATGCTCTTTATTTCCATGCTTGCAGACTGAACTTCCGAAGACCTTACATCCAACATCGCTTCGAAGGCATAAAAATTGCATTGTGTGCAACACAATTATCACTAGCTGTGGGTCCATTCGAGCAGCCAATGTAACATTTTACAGACACTCCCACTAATGTATTTGCAGGGGTACACAAAAATGCTGTGTTGCTCATTTTAGGTCTTGGGTACAAAATACTTCTGGCAACAATTAAAAATATTAGTACAATATGTTTAATCATGTGTGCTAATCAATACAAATTTTAATTTGCAATCACTAAAATCTATGTCTTGCTATTCAGATTGGTTTATATACGCTGCTGATCCAACAGTGAATGCAAGCCCCAGTAAGAGCTAGTTTGCATATGCAGAGTCCTTTCTAAAAGTTCATTGGCGAAATCGGAGCGCTTGCCATTGACAAACTGGATGACCAATTGTGCCCCATGGTGATACGAAATCTGAGACGTCATGGAACCAGCTTTGTCACACAATGGTGGAGGGGCAGCCATCCCAAGTCATCATACCTTGCTTTTCAAATGTGAACAGCTCCACCCCCACCCCCGAAATAAATGATTGAGCTATCCGTAGCAAACAGGGAGCGCTAATAAACGTGCATATCTCAGTCACTTATCGGACTTGATGCCATGCGCTCTAAAGGGTGGATTTATGTACCCCATTTTATTATTGGGAGCGATGTCGGAGACCGTCTAGACAGGTTGACGACTAAAGCAATCACACAAGAGGTGTATGGTCTAGAGAATGAGTGCAAAAATGACATTGTGACAAGACACTGCCACGCATATCACTGCAGACGAGACAGTTGGCTCGTCTGAGCCTATTTTGGGATGCTAGAATCATGGGCCATTCTTTCAGAGGCCATCTCGGATGATTCTCTGGTTTTGAAAACGCTGGGATGACACACCAGGAGGTGGTTTTGAGTGGCAGTATTGAAGCCACTAGATTGCCACACACCCCCTGTAGTATTGTGCTGTTATAGGTCCGGTTTGCTGCCACAGGCCAGCTTAGATTTTGCTCCTGCAGTCTTCACCACCATGACAGGAGCCCTGAAGGAAGATTAGTAACAAAATTGTTGGATCTTTAGAAGCAAAAAGTATGAAGCTACCTTCATCAAGAATAGCTAGAACGTATTAAAACGTTTATTCATCCTAAACTGCCATGTTTTCAACAGTATTCCCATCCTAATTCCAAAGAAATGTCAATCGAAGGACCCCATTGCTAAAGCTCACCTTGGGGCATCCATTAGTGGGTTCAGGGGGAAGGTGGGGATGAAGAGGTTGCCACACGTTACATAGCTCAGATCGATTTGATGAGGGGCCCATGAAGCCTTTAATGTACAATGGTATCGCTCGACATACATGACAGTCCATGTGTGGCCAAAATTGAGGACAACTCACAGAATACTACCTTTCAGAACTTTTGTACCAAATATGATCAACTGCTTTGGCCCAACTGTCTCTTCGGTTTGCCTGGAATTGGCCATGGGACAGGTTACCTCCCATCTAGCTTAGACTTCACAAGTCTCTAAATACTGGGAGGAGATGGTTTCTGATCCATCTGTAATAACTGAGCATAAGACCCAGTGTGATACCCTGCTTGGCCTATGGAGTGAACTTCTTTCGCCAAGAGTATACACAAGTTCCTGGATATTGTGTTACTTGTGGCAAACAGCCCTCAAACGGAAGGCTAATAACTCCCTTCCGCCCACCCCCATTGCAAGTGACAAGGATCTGCCTATGTGCAATACACAGGAGATCACATACAGGGAACCTTTCTTTCAGGGATCCAAAGTCTGGTCACAGATATTTGCAGTTGGGAGAACCATTAATAGCAATTATCTAGAAATTAAAAAGCACAAAAATGTGGTTATCAATGTAAAGATTAAAACAAGATATTCTATCTGAAGGTAGCAGATGGGCAAAGCTGAACCCTACTCAATGGGGCAAAATTGGCACTATCAAAATGTCTCTCCTCCCTAAACTGCTTTATCCATTTCACATGCTTCCACTTTCCCTAAAGAAAGGGAAAACATACAGAATACAGAAGGCATTCCATAGTCATGTGGGGTGCTGGATCAAGACTACATACCTTAATGACAATCTTGAAACGTTGAGATGGAAGGCACATTTGGTTTCCCAATTTCCCCAAAAATGACCACCTTCATATGCATGCTGGACCTGTAAAATTGAGAGTAACAAACTACATATGGAAATGTAACCAAAATGTTGGCTATTAGGAAAACGTCCTACATTGCATGAATCATCCCAAATTAAGTATTCCTATATTGTGTTTTGGTTCTGTTATCAAAAGTTCACATTGCATGTAAGACAAAATACAGGATATACTGCTATTTAAAAACCTTGAGAAATGGAGAAGCTCAGAAGAAAAAAAAAAAAAAAAAAAAAAAAAAAATGCATGAGAGGATTGGACACGAGGAATGACAGAAGTAGGCAGACATGTGGGAGGACTGCAGGAAGAGCTGGCACATGGTTGAAAGGTTTGCAATCCTGTCCTCTGTCAGGAACACTCTGTACTGACTTTATCCCAACTGAAACCCAGAAAGAAGGTCTTGAGCGACAGACTATTTCCACCAGTTCACAGATAGCCCATGATGGAACAGGAGCTGAAGGGGTGACTGAAGATTGCCCTTAGCTCGTGGTCAAGGACTGCGCAGGATCCAATCGTCCAAGTATGGATATAAATGAACTCCCTGCAGTCTGAGGAACGTCGCAATGACTGCCATCATCTTTGTAAAGACATGTGGTGCCGAGCTGAGACCAAACATAGCACTTGATAATGGAAGTGTTCCGTTCGCACAGAAAACCGCAGATAATTATGATGCAGGCTCAAGATCAGGATATGCATTTAGGCATCACTGAAGGTCACCAATCGGCCAACCGGAGAGAGGAATATCTGGCTCAGCATAATTATCTTGGATTTCTCTTAGGGTAGAAAGATTGGAGATGTCAAGGATAGCACGCAAGCCAGTCTGGTTGGGCACTGTAAACAGCCGGGGGTAATAGCCCTCGCCTTGCTCCCGCAAGGGAACAGGCACCACTGATCTGAGGTCTAGAAGTTTCCATATCTCGGCTCTGAGGGAGGGCAACCGAGTCTGTGGAAGCGGGCGAGAGGATTGGGGGAGCAAAAGCACGCCGACAGCCAAAACCCACCAGTCTTCTGTGATGATCTGCCACGCCTCCAGATGAGATTAGTCCTCCCACCGGAGTCTCATGCGACGGATGAAAATCAATATTGGCGGGGAGACCACCTGTTGCTGAGGAGCAACCTGTTGACCGAGAGAAAACCCATCCACCTTGCCTTTGCTGCTTGCACGAGGGCAACCAGCGGGAGCAACCGCCTGGCGTGCACAGGAGGTTCTGAAAACAAAAAAGGACGTGGTTTGAGACCGCAACCTTCAAAGTATAAAGGTGCCTTAGCTGGGGTTTTGGCAAGGACCAACAAAAGTTTGCGTGCTTGCCTTGGTGCGTTCCTCAGTGGAATATCCCCTTACCTTTGAAGAGACGATAACGTACTTTGTCCTGAACCTCCCAACTCGTAGCATGCAGTGACACTTGGCAGGAGATGTCTACACCAACCATAAGGCCCAGAGAAACGTGTCAACATGATGGACCGTGGCCTCCAGCAGGTCCTGCACCAGAACTCTGGCATCGTATAAGCCACTCGTCTTCGAGCCAATGAGAAGGAATACATTCCTGAAACTCAGCAACCTCCTTCCGGAGCTTGTGACGCAGCTGAAGACACGAATTGAAAAATTCCCCAAGGGCGCCAAGAAGGTTGTCCTCCTTGGAAGGATCTGAGAAGCTGCAGAGGACTGCTTAGGGCCGTAGCAGCTGCCACCATTGATTAGGTGAGTGGACATGCAGTCAAGGATATATCTTCAGACGAGCGTAGTGAGCGTCAATTTTCTTGTTTAGGCGTTGCCTGGAATTAGATTTTTCCCAGACGATGCAGGCTTCGGCCAGGACATTCTTTTGAAGGAACAGGCCAGGGCGCTCCTCTGTCGACAGAGTAAAAGCTCCAGAAAGTACACCTTTAGCCGGAGGCTGGGTTATTTGAAGGTCTAGCAACTCCATCATATCCATAACCTGGTTGTGAAAGGCTCCAATAAAGTGAGGCATTGCTGTCCTGGTCCGCTTGATCCTCATCCAGTGCAGCCGTAATAGAATGCCACATGTGTCAGCTCAGGCCCCAAGGGAAGGTGTTGACTGTGCAACAAGTCTTTAGCACAGGTGAAAGTGGAGGAGGAGGCGGCACCAACGGGACCTGCAGAGGGATTCCCGAAGCAGGGGCTGGTTCAGGTGGATTAGGATAAAGGTCCTACAATAAATCCTAAAAAATGCCTTCATTGGATCAGAGTGCATAAGCGTCTGAAAATTGCCAAACAAAAAATGCATCCTCAGAAGGTGGCCTAAGCGCTGGAGTGGGTAGAGGCTGCTTGGAAGGGGCATACCCTGAGGATCACAACAAGGATGGTCCTCCAACTGGATCCATGTAAACCAAGGGAGCGGACATAGCAAGACTGTGCAGCAGCAGAGACCAAGCATACCAATCCATTGGCGGGCAGAATGGGTTACTATCCACAAAATGGACAAGGCTTTGCGGCCCTGAACACAGGCCCCTCGGTACCATGTACCAGTCAAACATTTGTGTGAGGGGAAGACAAAACAGCCGCTGTGGACCCCCGGGGTTGGACTGCCATTTTAACTCCCGATGTGAACTGCGTCACAGGTGTCAGTGAGGTCGTGGTCACCACATAGGAGAGGACTTTTCCATTTTAGCCTTATGACAAGGAACCTCGGTAGAGCCAGTGCTAGCAGATCTAATGTGCTTCTGCGAGCCCTTAGAGACTGCTGACGAGTTATCCCCCAGTGAGGGAACCTCTACAGATCAGGTACGTTAAGGCTTAAGGTATTTAACCGGCTTATTTGCCCCCTCAGCAGGATCTGTTTGACCACAGGCCTGAGTGTGGCGAGGCTTAGGGTCACCCACGAAGCCAGAGCCCCCCCCACCCCAAAATCTTGCTGGTCTTAGATTTGAGCCCCAAGAAGGGGTGACCCCAGTACATTTAGTCACCTTAACAGGAACCTCAAGATGAGACTACACTTCGTTCCAGATGTGGAAACCTCGGGAATGACTAGTGACAAAAGCCCCAAAAGTACCAGGCTTAACTTTAGCCCCCAAAAGGGTAACTGATAAAGATCTGGTCCTGGCAGCCCCTTTGCAGGGAACAGAGGAAACTGTTTATCAAGCTACTACTGGACTAAGTTCTCTAGTTTCCCTCCCAAGGAATCCATAGAGGATGTAGAAGCTATAGAATTGTGTCACAAATATTGAACATTTGTTCTTTATAATTTGTGTACTATACCACGAATATTCATAAATGTTGAGGTATCTTATGTTGTAGCAAACCAAGGGTATCTAAAACACTCACTGCAAACAAAATAAAAACCTAAACTGCAGTGTACAGAACTCCATCAGAATTGGTCAGGAACCAATGTGTATGATACTGGGTCCACCACGTCACGGTGAGACCAATTCAGGAATCTGTCCATTCTCCTTCAGCAGTGAGTTTCACATGACCTTGTTCACTTTTGTTCTATATATAATGCTACCCACCTGGTTAGAGCAAGGCATCAACCAGGTGCTCTTTTGACTATTGATATGGTACAGCGTGACAGTTCAGTCATCTTGGAGAAAACCAATCCTTGGGGCAGCACATTCCCACATATCTGTTCTTGGATGTTCTTTCTTCAGATGGCAGTCCTTAATGCCTCAGAGGGGACCTGTGACTGATAGGTTTTAAGTGGATTTTTTTGTTTTAATTAGCCAGTGAAGAGCTCGTATGCTTGGTGTTGTGCGTTCCTCCTGTAGAGTCAAAGTACTAGCCTTCCTGTTGCGTTATGGACAAACATAAGGTTTATTTAGTAAGTGCGCCATGCAGGGGAAAATATATAAAGAACAGATGCCGATTTTACTGAGTGATTATAGAAGAAACCATTTAATGAGGAGCCGAATTTGTGGTTCCAAGCCAAGTCCATAAGAATGGAGAGATTCTTATGGGGCTTTCGGGCAGCTATCCATTGTCTTAGGCCGGGGTATTGGGAGAAACTCTACTCACCATTTCTGTTTGGTACGAGTAGGTTTTGTTTTAAATTGTCCAGCAGGTGGGAGATTACTTATGGTGTCATCGTTGCAGACTGAGGTCTAACTGCATCTACTGTCATTTTAGTAGGGGAGGAGCTTCATAAGTTGGGAACACATACATGGAAAAGACGGCAATTCTCCCATTGTCGTGGGCAATCAAATGGCATTTTATATGTTTTGACAGTGGAAGCCAGGTGATTGTTTCTACCAGTTAGAAAACTTGCCATTGTCCAACATTGTTTATACCAACTTCACTTTGTGTCCAAATTTTTAAAAAATGTTTTTAAAAGGAATCCATAGTAATGTATTCAAATTACATCATGTCAAGGGTCCCTCCCGTAGAGCTATACAGACCATACAACTGTAGCATGCAATCAGTAGTGAGCAAAAATTGGGGTTTTGTTTTATGCAACTAGGTATTTCAGCACCTTTCTGTGGTATGTGTAATATTGGTTTAGAAAAGTATCATCTTCAGTCCCTCTGCTCTAAATTGGGGCTGGCTCAATAACAGTTTAGCTACATCATTTCGTGTGTGGTAAGGTTTGCTTGGGATTCAGGGTTCTTGGAGTACTGAACACTATAATGAAATTAGTTAAAAGCATAATGAAATTAGTTAAAAGCAAAATGGCAATCGGGGTGCAACTTTCACCTCTAGATTGTTTATTCCCTTGTGATGTTTTTCAAAACACCCAATACATTCTGTGAGCTTTAACATTCCAGAAGAATATCTGATCATGTACAGCCACTTTAGTGACAATAGGTCTAGCGTTGCGGACCCAAAAAGCCATTAGAATTGAGGCGAATAAGGAATTGGAAACTCAAGAAAAATAAAAAATAACTATCAAACAAAGACCAGGACAATTGGACAAAGTAATTTGCATAGAAACAACTGCCTCCCATTCAGTGTCACATATTTTTTTCACTCGGTACCAGTGTCAAATTGCATTACATGCCTATAACAAGAACATGCCCAAACTCCCAAGCCAGGCCACATATGAAACATTCCTGTAAACAGGCACATTTCACGAATGGGTATTCCAACTATTGACTATCAACATTCTCATCTGAAGCATTATTGGAAATCTACAGCACATTACTGAAACGTTTCAGAATGCATTAGGGGGTGTGTTCACTGGAAGCTTGATAGGTTCCTTCTGTGCGGCATGCACAAGATTACCTAAGCAACTAGTTTATTTGCTAGCCTTGTCCAAATTTTCAAAACACCCTCCTCAATTTGCTTTAACAAGCATGTGGTCACTATCCGTATTGTGGTTACATTGCAATTTACTAGTGCTAGTATCAAATATCACAGGAATTCCAAATAAGCTCAAGACCTGGGAAGGGAAGGGTTACAGTTTTGTGGTATATTGTTGGATATAAATGCCATTGAAAATGGTGGGGGGGGGGGGCGTTTTAGTAATCTGGAAGAATTGCTGAGATTTCACAAGCCTTATGCAGGGCACTGCTGTCCAGCGAGATATTGACCTGCCTGTGTAACAAAAGCAAGCAGAAACTCTGATTTTTAATGGATGCGTCAATTTGGATTCAAAACAAATTTGGATGGCTTAACAGCTTTGAAAACAAGCAACAAACGTTTAATGCCTTCGCTATGAGGCGGTAAACTGCCCATGGGTATAGAAATTGTACTTACAATTTTTCCAAATTGAAATTTACTGCAAGGGCAGAAGCCATTTCAGCTTTTCCGTGGTCACACCATGATGTATTTGTTACGTTATCCTTTCGTTTTCCCTATGCTAGAGAAACAGTTTAGTGTGGTACAAGCTTGGACAGTTCACATAAAACCTGCGTAGAACCTCGTATTTCTTTGGCCAGGAAGAAATACACCATTAAAGGACAGGAGGCGAAAGAAATTTAGAAACGAGATCCCAAATATTTTACCAGTGATTTTTTTGATCCATGGAATTACTTTTAGGTTTTTTTTGTTATTTAGAAAAACAGAATGCATGTTTACTCCACTACCTTACTGCCAACACAAGGAACTGCACATTGCTCATACTATTCCATGTGTTTCTATATTGGAAGTGCAAACACTTGTTACTTGGTGATCAAACTGTAGGGAACATATTGATACACATCCAAGTTCTATCATACACACTAGGGTATACAGTCACCCAGAAAGTGTACCCATAACATCACTTTCCAGAAGTACGCCTGTATGATGTAGTAGTTTCTCTTGAACTTGCTCTGGCATGAATGCAGGGTATGTAAAAAATCACGACCCAGTGAAATATTCTTAAATTGTTTTCTTGGATGGTCGAGGTCTCCCAGGGTACAGGAGTGATCATACCCTCCGCTATCACTACCACCTTGTTTTGAAGGTCTCAGTGGGTACGTGCCCCCACCTCTTCAACATCATTGGAAACAAAAATATGGTGTGAGGAGGGCTATCAATGCTCTACTCAGGCCTCACTTGAGAAGGGTGCCCAATCAGCCAAACTTCACTCAACCATGTTGCCTCCTCCTGCCTTTGTACAGCACTATGTTGCGCAAGCTACTAGGTATAACCCAAAAGTGAAGGGTTAAAGGTTTTGAATAAATCTGAATTACTGCTCTGCGCAGCACTGGTTTTATTGCGCGTCTGACATTGCAAAAGGGGTCCAGCGATATGGAAATCAGTAATGTGCTAGCCAGCCATAAAAAAATAATTGCCATCCGACCTTTACACATGCACGCATCACACCATTACTTGCCAAGATTCAATCACTATTTAATGGCGAGCTGCAAGTGCACATTTTAAGGGCATAATGAATTCCACCCAATAAATGACTCCATCCCTGCTGCAAAGCCCAACAACTAAACCCCATACGTTGATTTGCCCCAAAAGTAAAGAGAAAAATATAAATTCAACCACAGCATAGTAATATTATGAAATTGATATTAATGTGTGTGCATTTTAATTCTTATTTCTGCTTTGGTGTTGCATAAGGTTGATTTCAGCCAATGCTCAATTAAAAAAAATGGATACCTTTTTATTGAACTGCATATTAAAAAGGAAAAATTTTATGAAAGTGAAATTACGCAAAAAGGCATTACATCAAACAGGCGTGTGAAAGCCAAAATATATGTTTACATAAAAAGTCGGAGGATAATTGTGCATTTCTTTTGAAAACGCTACCTGTTCTCTGCATCAGGCATGCAAGGAATAGAGCGCTTGCTTGTTTATGTTGATCATGTGTCACTTTACATATTATGTTATCAATGTCCACTTCTAACACCCGGCTAATCTTGCAGCAATGCCATCAATACACATCGAGTTTAAAACAATCAGCTCAACCCAAATCTCCTAAACGTGGTGGCTAAGCAGGACATTAAAAGTACCACTCAAATCACGACCAAAGAAAATGGCATACAGCGCTAAATGGTTCCATGGGGAGCTCAACTGCATGAAAATCAGCGAGAACGAATCTACCTGTTGACTACACTGCCATCCGTTAATAGCCATACACCTGTCACTACAGACACGCTCCCGTCTCCCACAATAGGAGACCCAGCCACAGAACACAACCAACATGGAGTAAAATGTGTTTAGATCCAACCTAGACAAGGGAACGAGGATAGACCCAACCGATTTTGTATATTGATAAAGTGACAGGCCAAGCAGACACCGAAGGCACCACCAAAACCGTCCGCCACTCTTAGGAATTTGAAGAAAACTACAAGTAACGACTTACTACTGAGCTTCCCCGCCAGTGAAAACACCTTAGAGTACTGCCACCAAAGCCAGTTAAGTCAGCACCAAGGGGGGTTGGTCATGTACATGGCGAACAGCTATGGAACTTCTTCCACATCCACGCGTGGTAAACGTCTTCCGGAAATTCAAATATAGACCCGAAAATACAATTGACATGCGAACTAGGACCAACTCTCCAAGTGGTCAAATTATTTGACAAAATGATAGTAAGCACGGGTGCCTCTTTGGGGTACAACACATCACAAGAAAACAAGTACACTGGGGCAGTATGAATGGAGGTGGGACTCCACTGCATTAACTTGGATAGACTGCCCCATTCCGTTAAATGGAGCCAGAGGGGGGCTGTTCCTCCAAATAAAGTACAGGGTACCAGAGCATACACCCGACACAAACAAGAGTTGTAAAGGAGGACAAAGAAACCATATCCTGGAAGATAGTACTGGAGAAGCCGGGGAAAAAACCTAAATAAGCGGAAGTACCCCACGGAAAGGAAGACAGCAACTGATTAAATAACGACGGGTAGGGTTCTCGAGGCGCCACCCCTCCACACTCAAACCCCAAAGCCACCCAGCGTACAAGTCCCTCACCTCGGGCGGCTCCACTCCCTTCGCGGATCCAGTTCTTTCGGTTTCTCCGCTTGTTTCCCTATAAAATGGCGCCGGAGGTCGCGCGCCCACGTCTCGGCCTTTCCCCTCCCCACTCCTATTTCAGCAGCTCGTGCGCCCCGCCCACACCATCTTTTCCCGTCCCACCTTCCACAAGCGCACGCGCAGCAAAAAATCAAACAAAATGCACGCGGCATGTCCCGACCATTTTTGTATCACTTTGCGCCTGCGTCTGTGTTCGCCACCCAATGAGAGAGCGGCAAACACCACTCGTTGCTCACATTGCGTGTTTCTAGGACTGGGATGCTCCGTTCTGTCACCTACCTGTCAATTGCTTCCGCGCCTGCGCACAGCAACAACATGCCGATTGGACAACGATTACAGCCCACCTATCCAGCGCCCTTGATGCAACCAGGAAGTAGAGTGGTCTGTACCATCCATGAAAAGAGCAGGGTATTTCTTACGATGCGAAACAACGCCATACCGAAGGCCTAAAACTACACGTTTTTCTCCGATGCTGTTGTTGAAAGAATAGAAGTGATATATGCTTTATGAAACCATTTTGTAGAAGGGACGCCTCGGCGACTGATCCCAGAATCCCCCGTATAATGGAGTGAAACATCCCTAAATCCCAAACTGACAGTGAGGGAACTTTAATAACTCTGTTCCTGTCAAAGTTTAGTTTCCTGTTCCCAAATCGTAGTTTTCGCTTGCGGTTGCAATTCCCACGTGTATATTTATTCAGCTCGAGAACTGTTTCCAAACTATATGTGCTTTAGCGGGTTTATCCATGTTACTTAAATCACAGGTGGTCTGCGAAAGTACCCGTAAAGTAACACGCTTTTACGAAGAATAGTGAAAATATGCTGTGTACGTGTAGATTATTAGGACAGTCCAAGCGGTTTTGTTTTCATCATTGTTTCTATACTGCGTGGGACATTGTTGGCCTTTTTCACTCGGCTCCAATCCTGTAAAGGTGGGTCATAAGTACTGTTATTAGGAAGAGTAGGTCTAGGAGTAATGTAGATTATTGTAATTGATTATTAAGTAATGCCGTTTACCGCTAATCCTCATTACTCCAAGTCCCACTCTTCTTCGCCACAGTACTTCTATTTGAGTTGTGTGGTTACCGTCTCTCCAACAGAAATCGGGGCTGGGGAGGAATTTTGCGTTGGTGTGGCTACTCCTTTCTTCGGGGGACTGGTTAAAGATGGCACATTTGAAGTTCAGGCCACTCGCTGGCTTGGAAAATTCGACAACTAAAAAAAAGTTTTGGCTGTCCATTGGAAGAAAATAAGTCCGGTTTATATCACCAAAAGATTACAGTTTATGAAAGACTGTTAAACAGATTATTTATCCCAGACACTTATTTTTTCTACATGAAGGAAGAAGAAGGAAGTCCTCTTGTTGTTAGACCCTTCCTTAGGCTGTTCCAAAGGGTCAACAGACACGAGTAGACAGAGGGCATGTGCTGTTACAGGGGCAGGGCTGGCCTAAGGTGAGTCTCAGACAGAGCCTGTGGTGGCCTCGGAACCTAAATCAGCATAAACTCTCCCTCAAGCAGGGACTCTAGTTGGTTTCTGGCGTTACAAATTAAAATTGTTCAGGGGTAGAAGTAACCCAACCATCTCCCCTTTATAGCCTAGTGTTATCCATGGAAGGCCTTTTATCTTGGAAACAGTTGATATTCATGATGGTTTGATCAGGCAGCAGTGATGGATCTGATGGATACAATGTCAATGCAACTCTGATTGGGAGGCTTCTAGTTGTAAAGACAGAGAATGGTTTGGACTGTACTCCTATTCTGGCAGATATGGAGGGGCATTGAAATATTTCTGAGATGGTTCTGATTACAGCCCTAGTCCGGGCATAGATCGAAGGAGCCAAGAACAGCAGGCCTCTTTTCCCTCCTCCAGCAGGGCAGAGGTAGGCCAAAAATAATGGTATGCTCTTGGACCAACTGCGGGGTAAGCAGGCCCAAATGAGCGGCAACTCGTGGGCCATAGACTAGACCTACACATCAAGCTATACACCCACAACACAAGGGCAGGGGTTTCTCCACCGAAACGAGCTGGAAGAGACAGCGTATAAGGGAAGAACACTGCATGCGAAATATGGAAAAGTCACAATGAAGCCGGTGATTCTTTTTTACATCCAGAAGGTAACTGCATCTATAACTTTTGGGAGTGAATCAGGCCTAAATCTAAGCTCGGCCGTATGGAATGTTCTTGAAGGACAATTTTTGAGAAAGGTTTTACGGTTGCCAACTTGCGTGCCTAGTCAAGCAATCCGCTGTAAACTGGGGGTTCAATCGCTCTAATCAATAGTCCTATGGAAAACGCTGTTGTTTTTTCGAAAGATTTTGACGCAATCGTCATCAAAACCTTACCATATATTGCGGCAACTAGCATCGGATATCTATAAGGGGCTGATAAACATCTGGTACAAAAAGTGTCTTGTCCAATTGCAACACCTGGACATATCAATGAAAACTTTAAGAGATAATTCAGATGGAGCCAAACGCAAACTAATTAACAAAAATTAGATTGAATTGCACAACAAAAGAAGGCACTACAACTCAGCGTTGGACCTAATGGGTGAAACCAGAGCAATGAAATGCACTCTGAAATATTTGGACAGATTCCCAAGTGGGCATCACAGAGATCAATTTATGCGCTTGAGATTGAACCTATACCCAACCAAAAAACTACTATTTATGAGGAAAATGGGACAGTACACAGACAAGCAATGCCGCTTCTGTAATACCGCAGAGGAATCAATGAAGCATCTAGTCATCTAATGCCTTACATTGATAAATGAAAGGAACTGCTTTTTGGGAAAATTTGCTTCAATGAGCTTAGACATGAATGAATGGTGGCAGATGATATTACTGGGTCAAAATCAAATGGCAATGTGTGCTGTTGTTGACTTTTTATACCTAGTACTAGGCATTCCAGGAATCAGTGTTTAAACAATGAAAGGAGTGATACAATTGTCACAAATTAATGTTAATTGGTTTTGCTGATTCTATGTTGATAAGACAGAAAGGTAATTCTATGACAAGACGGGAGGCTCGCATTATGCTTTATCTTTCTTTAATACTGCCACAACAGTTTTTCAACTTATACTTTTAAACATCTACATTTGTGCTTTATTATTATTTTTTGTTCTGACACAAAATAAAAAATAGCCAATCAGAAGTTTAAAAGTTTTAAACCAGAGTCTTACATCTCGAAAAACTCTCAAACTCCAACTCCCATGCACCTCCAGGAGTGCAGTAGTCCTGACCCTATCCCATGCTCCAATGCGGTGATAGGTCATCCTATAAGAACCCTACTGTCCCAGGTCCTTTCCTCTTTCTTTTTGCTGCCATGAGATAAGTACATCATAATTCACTCTCTTGTTTAAGATAATAGCTATATCAGCGTAGTATAGAACTTTGCAGGAGAAACGTGTAAGCTGCGCGATTGTAAACTATTTATCAGAAGGTAAATACAATTCTTACGGTGAACTTTATCGAACGTGTGCTTCAGTGTGTGCGTTTCGTTTTCTCTCACGCGTTCGCGTCGGGTGCCGTGAGATATTTCTGTGAAGAAAAAAAAAAGAAAGTATAATCAGATTTTCCACCGGAGCAAAAAGAGATTCATACTAGACTGCCTCTTATATCTAAAGAGCCTGCAAGTTGAGGAGAGAAAGGCAGAATTGTCAAAGGTGACTAATATTAATCCCTTGCTGACAGCACAGCAGTTAGCCTTGCTAACACTATGGCTCATTACAAAAGTCCCGGTGCCACTCCTTCTACCTCACCAGAATGGTCAGAGGAGGAGTGGGAAGAAAGTCCTTACCAACAGGACACAGACCTGTCACAGAGCTTCAAGCAAGTACTAGGAGATTCCTTGACCAGAGCAGTGTCTCAAGGAGTGCAGCCAAAGGCTGGATATACTGGAAGCTGTTTTTAACGAACAGCAAGCTCTGCTTGCAAAAAAGAGAAAGGCAGAATGGCAAGATAAAGAGCTGTCAGCCAGACACCCCGAAGATGGGATTGAACCTAGGGGGAAGAAAGCGGCTCGCAAGAGTAAACACTCTATGACCCCCCCCCCGAGCAATCTGGATAGGGAGGATTCCACTCCCCAAGAGAATAGCGACCCTGTCGCCAGGCTTAAAAGAACCTTCCTGGAGAAGAAAAGAAGCCAGGACAGACCCCCTACCCCAGGGGTGAGTAATCCAGGGGACAATGATGAAGGCTACATGCCGGATGAAGAGGGTGATGAGGTAGAAGAGGATCACCTTTACGAAGAGGGGATAGATCCTCAAGAACCTGAGAGTTCAACAGATATATTTGACCCGGAGGCTATCAGACACCCTAAGTCATCAGAGTGGGTCCCATCGCCCAGAGTGGCAGCCTACATGTATCAACGTATACTCAAGCCACTGGATAGAGAAATAAGATCGCGGATGCGTTCAGAATGCCCTAGACCGGAGCTGCCAGGCACACTGGCCGACACTCCTGAACTTGACCCCAAAATGCTCACCTTTGTTACAAAGACAGCGAAAGACATACAGAAGGGCATAGACCGAGCCTGGCGAGGGTGCCAAGATAAGATCCTCGACCTAGCTGGCCCATTGGCAAAAATAATGGATCTCGCTGAGAAAGTGAAGGACACAGGTACCCCTGTAGATGCTTCCGTATTAGCCAGTTGGGCTCAGAGAGCTGTATGCATTTTGCGAAACGCGAATTGCGCACTATCAGCCGAGAGAAGAAGAGGTGTTCTTCTTAAGATCAACAGTAAGCTGAGCAATTTAGCGTCGTACAAGGCAGGTGAAGGAGCAAGAGGCCTACTATTCGGTGAGGCATTCGCTAAAGAAATGGCACAGTTCATGGGAACTTATTCAGCTCTTGAACGAGCACAAAGCTCAATCAAAAAGATTTTCCCCACTCAAGTTTTTTCCGGGACCGGACGTTACAGGGGTCGTACGTCCGGTCGGTTTAACTATCAACGCAGACCCCAGGGGCCGCGCTCCCAATATTGGGAAGGGAAACAACAAGACACATTCTTCCCGTCCAGGTCCAGATTTCCCAGAGGACGAAGAGGGAGAGGTGCATACCGGCAACCAAATGCTTCAGGAGGTGAGTGCAGTGAGAGTACGAGTAGGAGGGAGAACCCTCCAGTTTCTAAGCGCATGGCAAGCATTATCGCGCGATGCATGGGTGCTGCAGGCAGTAGCAGGACTACAGCTAGAATTTGTGGGGAACCCAGTTCAGAGATCAGAACCCCATTTTATTCAGATGCCTCGAGAAGAGACGAGATTGTTGAACAGCGAAATTCTCCAATTAGCAGACAAAAATGCTATAGAAAAAGATACACAAGGAGGGCCAGGCTTCCTCAGCAATTTGTTTCTTGTTCACAGGGGAGACAAAGTACGTCCTGTCATAAATCTGAAGAGGCTGAACGAATGGGTTGTTTACAACCATTTCAAGATGGAGGGCATTCATCTACTTCGAGATCTCCGGACGAGGGACTGGTTAGTGCGATTAGACCTCAAAGACGCCTATCTAACGATTCCGATAGCTCAAGAGTTTCGGAAATATCGGGGGTTTCGGTGGGAAGGGGAGACATGGCACTTCACGTGTCTTCCCTTCGGACTAGCATCTGCGCCTTGGGCAGTCACCAAGCTGATGAAACCCGTAGCAGCAGCCATAAGAGAGCGAGGCATTCGCATAATCATTTACCTAGACGACATTCTCGTCATGGGTACAAAGTCACGCTTTCCAAGAACGTGCAATGGATATTCACGCTCTTAACCTCTCTAGGATTACTAGTAAATTTAGACAAATCCCAGCTTGTGCCGATGCAGAACATAGAATTCCTGGGTTTCAGTATAGACACAAACAAAGCAACCCTAGAGCTACCACATCACAAAGTGAAGGCGATAAAGAGCTCAGAACAGTTATAGCAAAGCAAGTCATATCTCTTCGAGCTCTCGCAAGAGTAGTTGGCCTGCTAGCAGCTTCAATCCAAGCGATTTTTCCCGGGTCTGCTCCATTATCGAGCTCTACAGAGGCTCAAGATAAGACACCTACAAGAGGGGGTAGGATCTCACCAGCTAGTGACCCTAGACCCAGAAGCGATCTCGGAACTCCACTGGTGGCTCGCCAACATGGAGGCTTGGAATGGCCGTGCGATTTTCGGCGACTCACCGGACATCGTCATAGAATCAGATGCAAGCAGGTCTGTATGGGGCGCCAGATGCGAGAACTTAGAGATAGGGGGGAAGTGGTCAGAACAGGAACTAGAAATGCACATAAACTGTCTCGAACTCTTAGCAGGGTCCTTTGCAGTGCGAGCATTTACGAAGGACAAAGTTCGATGTTGCGTTCTGCTCAAAATGGACAACATTTCAGCAGTGCGTTATATCAATAAGCTGGGAGGAACGAGATCGAGGATGCTAGCAGAACTAGCGAAAGACTTTTGGCACTACTGCCTTAAGAATCAAGTAGCAGTCACAGCAGAGTATCTGCCAGGGACGCTCAACTAGAGAGCGGACTGGAATTCACGATATCTTGTAGATTCAAGCGATTGGAAACTAAACCCGAGCATGTTCAACAGATTACAGAACCTCTGGGGTCCCGTTCTTATAGATCTGTTTGTGTCCAGACTGAACACGCAGACGCAGACTTATTTTAGTTGGAGATTAGACCCCGGGGCAGCAGAAACAGACGCCTTCCTCCAACCTTGGAAAGGAACAATGAATTATGCATTCCCTCTGTTTCTCATGATCTCGAGAGCACTAGCGAAAGTGCGCAGGGAGCGAGCAGACCTATTAATAGTCCTCCCCCTCTGGAGATCGCAGCCTTGGTTTCCAGTAGCGATGGAATTTTCTATGGATTTTCCGAGGATAGTTCCACAGCAGCAGGACCTTCTACTAGACCCAATCGGGAGAATTCATCCCCTAGTATCGACAGGCACCCTGCGATTGATAGCTTGCAAGGTTTCAGGAGAAAGTGGGAATTGCCAGGCATTTCGCGACTCGCTGCAGACTGCATCAGAGATTCATGGGCGCCTTCCACCGTCAGGAGCTATAACACGGCATGGAAGAGTTGGGCTCACTGGTGCACAGGGCATGGTTTGGATCAGTTTCTGCCCCTGTAGTTCAATTATTGAACTTCCTAGCAATAAAATTCCAAGAAGGTAGTGCCTTCAGGACGATAGGTGTACTGCGGTCCGCGATCTCTGCAGGTCATGACATGGTAGATGGTAAAGCTATAGGAGAACATCCGTCAGTTTTGCGTCTTTTGAGAGGAATGAAATTAAGAAAGCCCCCAGAACCTAAGTATACGACATTATGAGATGTCAGGGAAGTTTTTCAGCTCTTTCTGGCATGGCCAGACAATAAAGATTTATCTCGATCGCAACTCTCTGGCAAGCTGGCAATGTTGTTGTGTCTCACAGCATGCCAAAGAGTTTCCGATGTGAAAGCGCTAGAGATAAACAGGAAAATATTCTATCCAGAGGGAGTAGCATTTTCCATAGCTAAAAGAACAAAAACAGACACTCGAGTGATTTCATACCTCTATTTTACAGAAAATAAGAAACTGTGTGTAGCTCAATGTATTAAAGATTATGAAACAGCCGCAGTACTGCTGAGACCGCGAGGCGTAACACAGCTGTTAATAGCGCATAGAAAACCTTTTCATGCAGTAGCAACAGCGACAATTGCGAGATGGGTGCGTGAAATAATGCAATGGGCAGGTATAGACTTGTCACAGTTTGGGGCGCATTCAGCTAGAGGGGCAATGGCATCTAGAGCATTTGCAGCGGGAGTGCCACTCCAAGATATAATGAAAGCGGCCGACTGGTCCTCCGAGTCTACCTTTAAGACTTTTTATTTCAAGCGAGTGTTAGATTTGGCAAATAGGGTGGTGGCTAGCTTTGAAGAAGCCTAATGTGAGCCTCCTGTCTTGTCATAGAATAAAGATTGCCAACGCTGACAGCTCAGGAAGTCTTCAGTCTATTAAAGACAAGGAGGCGAGCATTATATCCCACCCGGAAAGACTCGAAAGTTGATGTTATAATGTTGATATCACATGTTCAATTTTGTCTTATCACCCGCCCTTAAAAAGAATGTTTCTGTTTTTTCTAGGAGATGATCAGAAAGCGGCATGATCTCAATCATTGTACCGGCGAAGCACTCTATGTCGTCTGAGAAGCAGGGCTGTTTGGTTCCAAGAACACTGTTTCGGTTATAAGTTGGAAGTTGGTTGTTGACAGTTCCTAACAGAGTTGGATTCGTTTCAGAGGATTTCCAAGGCAAGAAAGAAAGAGGAAAGGACCGGGAACAGTAGGGTTCTTATAGGATGACCTATCACCGCATTGGAGCATGGGATAGGGTCAGGACTACTGCACTCCTGGAGGTGCATGGGAGTTGGAGTTTGAGAGTTTTTCAAGATGTAAGACTCTGGTTTGAAACTTTTAAACTTCGGATTGGCTATTTTTTATTTTGTGTCAGAAAAAAAAAAGCACAAATGTAGATGTTTAAAAGTATAAGTTGAAAAGCTGTTGTGGCAGTATTAAAGAAAGATAAAGCATAATGCTCACCTCCATGTCTTTAATAGAATGAAGACTTCCTGAGCTGTCAGCGTTGGCAATCTTTATTGTGAGTGGTGAAAAACTAATGAAAAGTATTTAATAAACTGATTTACAATAAAAAATAAAATAAAACATTGACAAATGGAATTACAAGAATACATGGTGGCAGAGTGGTCATGTGATTACACGTTCTTGAATGACTCTGTGTAAAGAAAGGAAGTGTCTGCAAGAGGGGAGCTGTGTGCAGACACGACAAGTGAGCAAAATAGAGATCCTAAAAAGGGGGAGCTGTGCGAGAAATTAAGTGTGAGCAAAATTACCAAAACTGAGAGAAAAGTACTGAGAAAGAGTCTTGGAAAATCATTGGGGTGGCCACCAGGTGGGAGATTAATCCGTGCTGGCCACAGAGACCCCAGAATAAGCAAAGAGTGTTGGAAAAGCATCGGGTGGAACTTTATAATTCTGAGTGCTTTACACTTGGGGAAGGGAGCTGTAGAAAGGCTCCATTGTCACATTAATTTTACTTTGAACATTATTAAGTTGGCCAAATCCCATTCACCCTATTATTCTGTAGAACTGAGGACAGGCATATGTTTTGATACAGACAGTATTTTGTTTTGGGCTGACAGACTTAGACTTCCCTTAGTTTTGTTTCCGTTAGGGAACATTCCCATCTTAGAGTTAGGGAAAGTTAGGCATTACACCACCCTCACCATTGAGAATAAAGGTTTTCAAACTGTGTTTCACTTGTCTGTGTCGTCTCTTGATACCATGCTTGTCTCACACATAGTGTTAGCAGTGGGATACAGCTCAACTGATACAAGTTGGGGACCACACCAGATTAGAAAACAAAACAGCATCCCTTAAAACCGAGCCCCCTGACAATCTTAGGCCATAAGGAAACAGGCAGAATCTTCCTCTCCACTAACAGATCCTTTCCTCATGAGAAAAACATGAATTAGCTCTCTGGAGAATTCACCTATAAAATAGGGGTTACCTTTCACCCTTTGACCCCACAGGCAAATCCTCCTGAAAGGAAAGTGGTAGAAGGTAATATCTATCACCTCCAGTGTCCCCAAGATTATCTAGTACCAGAGAGAGACAATATCCAAATCTCTCTGGATTTACAAATAAGCTTTTCCATCAGCTCAGCCAGCTATGTCATACCCCGCAGAAAGAGAGAATTAAACATACTACCCCTTCTCTCTTGTGGAGATGAGCTGAGATTTGTTCTGCTCAACTTCTCTTCTGCTCCTATAGGAATCAATAGGGGTGAGATAGTGGGAAACCTTGTGTACAAGAATATGTTGGAACCCCTATCCAAGAACACCATTGAAACCCCAGATATACTTGATTACCCCCAGAATGATCATCCTGACTGGTTTGAAGTAGCAGGAGAGGAGTTTTCTCACCCTGAGAGGGATAGGTCTCTGAAGTTAACACCCTTTTCAGATAAAAAAGGCGCCACCTGACTATCCACTAATTTCCTTAGAAGACCCAGATTCCTCATGGCAGGAGTTGAAATTTCCTATGGAAAACTATCCTCTTGAGCATGAAGAACACAAGCCATCTTCTTTAGAAACATCTCTCAAGGGCTCCCCCAAAATGGAAGTTAGGTATGTGGGTAGTGAACCAATCCCGAACAGCGTAAGGGTTAACAGGAGCAAGAATTTGGAAAGCCTAGAAAATGAGATACTATGGGAACTAACCACTGGGAAAGATAAGGGAGAAATAGAAAATGATAACGTCCCAGAAAAATGTGCTTGCCACCTGAAAGAGGAGAGAAAAATATCAGTCATAGAGAATCCTCTGCGGGGAGGTTCAAATAAAGTACCATCTGAGTTAATGCCTCTCTCACTAGCATCCATCTCCCCAACAACACAGATGGAGAAAATAATTCTGCAAGATAAACCAACACCTGATTCTCTAGGACAAGAAAAGAGGGAACATCATTTTCTATGTTTTCTACCGCTTCCTTAGATGAGTCAGAATCCTCCTATATAGAGCGTTGTTATTTCTGTGGGGATTAGGACCATAGCATAGAGTTCCGTCCCAGAAATCGAAAGGAAGAACTAATGGAAGCACAAAAAGGAGGCAGTAGAAACCTCAGCCCTATTGAGATCTCTGTGTGAATCTCCCACCCCAGGAACATCATCTGTAAGATCCTTATCTCCCACTAACACCGAACTCGATTCTTTAGGAGTAAGGTCGCAATCCTCTTTAGGATATCTTCCTTCAGAACAAGAGGAGTTCATTTCCTTTGTGTATATTCAAGAGAAAAAGGGAATAAGGGAACATCTACCAACCCTGCACCCCTGCATGTAAACCTCAAAGAATTGGAACCAGAAATGACAGGTACCAGTATTATGTACACCCATGTTGATGAGACGACACCTCTACAAGAAACAAAAGGGGAACAGACACAGGGTGCTTTAGTTAGAATAACCATGTTACTCCTATAAAGAGGTGGGTCATATAACAAGAAATTGCCCTTAAAACAAGATTGATTATGCCATTGGGAAAGGAAAAGCAAACCCCACTTTGGAAAGGAAGGAAGGGGATGATGGTTTGAAATAATCTGCTAGGAAGAGAAAGAAAAGTAAATCCCAGAAATGGTCCTCTAGTCAGGAACATTCCCAACAACCACCCCCTGAGAAACCATCATCAGGTGCTCCTTGGGCAGAAGGCCAGATGTATAGGGAAAAGGTACGTGAGAAACCTGAGGGTATTCTCAGTCCTATTCCCCCTGGATCCTCTTCTTAGGTGGCCAGGCGATGTCCATTGCTGTTAGTTTCAGAGCCTGGGGGTGGACAAGCAAGGGAGTATACCCTGGGTGTAGGGTCCTTGGGCATTGGGAGTGGGGTATTCATGGGTGACATATGGTATCCCTTTGTTCTACTAGCAACCAATCTACCCTTACCCCTCCCACAACCTCTTTGGGTTGTGGTAAAACATCTCCCTCATTTTTCCCATATAACATCTACTGGATGTTACAGAGACACAGTATTCCCCTTTTCCCAGTAATACATCATCGCACTCTCCCTCAGCCTTTATGGGGTATTTTCAATCTCATCCCGTTCCCCCTTCCCCATTTCCAACATGCACTGGGACGAAGAAGAGGCAACCGAGAGGTAGAAAGATTAGCTATGGGAAAAGTATTGTGAGGAGGAAGATGAAAGGAGAGGCCTACTACACTTTATCACTGGGCTGTCCCTTTAATGAGACCAGACAGAGTCAGGCACTTAACAATTATACACATCTGCACTCTATTGAACATCACTCCACGACTGACCAGGAGAGAAAGGGGCCTAAGGGTCAGGCATGTCATATCAATTGGCCTAACGAGAGTCAGGGAAGGGAGGGCAAGGACTCATACCTGAAACCCCTTGACAAAGCTCAGGTGTATAAAAAGTGAAGCAATCAACAGTGCAGAGAGAAGCCATTGGGAGAGCAGAAGGGAGGCTGTGCGGCTGAGTCCAGCAGGTGAGCCCTTCTCAGTCCCAAGCCCATTTTGCCAGGAAAAGCCGAGCGAGTTGGGAGGAAAGCTGAGGAGCCAAGGCTGCCCAGGACCAGCTGAGAGAAACAGGGATGCTGAGACGCTGAGGGTCTGTGGGAGGAAGCATCCAGGAGAAGTGTGGCTAACGACTCCTGTTTCCAGAAAAGAAGTGAAGTCCAAAGAAGGGAGCCAGGAGTAATGCTGATCCCTTGTTACATTGATAAAATGAGAAGAAAATGCCACCGGTGACAGGGATGTCATTTCACCAAATTGCCAGAGGTAGCGGAAGTGACATCATACGACCCTTGACCTCTGATGTGATGTCATTTGACCCCACTCCAAAGTCACATCACAGGAAGCGATGGAACACAACCTTTCACCCCTTGACAAAACAGGAAGTGGCATCACACAGCATTGTTTCTAAGTACACTACGAAAAATATGGTTACGATATCACTGTAAAGTGATATACATTTCATACAAGAAGAGATCACCATGTGTATCGTTAATATCAGCGTGTATAGGCCTATTTACCAAATTACTGTGAATGCAAGCAGACGTCCAAGGCGAAACGATAATGATGTGTTATTATATAGCACTTACGCGTAAGTGCTTTATATAGAACAAATACACATACAATATCACTCAACCTGTGTTGGTACTTATTTATCAACCTCAGCAGGGTGAAAGGCCATGTTGTCCTTGCTGGGTGCCGAACCTGCAACCTGTAGAGCACACGTACATTGCAGCAGTGAGTGCTCAACCCACTGAGCTATCTTACCCGTTATAGCTATCAGAAAACAAGCCACTCAAGAAACACAGAGCAACATGCTGCTGGCCACAGCACAGGAGCCTCAATTAAAAAAAAAAGATTTGTTTTTTAAAGTTTTTTGGGGGGTACAAGGGAGACCATAGGGGTAGCAAGGGAGACCTTAGGGGTTGCAGGTGCGACCCTTGGTCACACCTAAATGACGTCCCTGACCATTGAGTGAAACGCAGTGAGAGTCCGGTGTGTATTGAAGTAAGGGAGCAAGATACAACTTTGCTGTCCAAACGTGTAAGACTGGAGACGCATCGGGGGAAATTGACAAATGGAATTTACAAGGATACATCGTGGCGGAGTGGTCGTGCGGATGTTTGCACATTCTCAAATGACTGTGTAAAGAAAGGAAGTGTCTGTAAAGAGGGGAGTTGTATGCGGACATGAAAAGTGAGCAAAATAGAGATCCTAAACAGGGGTAGCTGTGCGAGAAGAGAAATTAAATGGGAGCAAAATTCCCAAAACTGATAGAAAAATACTGACATTAAACAAAATGGGTTGGAAAAGCATTGGCGTGTCCACCAGGTGAGAGACTGATCCAGGCAGGATGCAGAGACCCCAGAATAAGCAAAGAGTCTTGGAAAGGCATTGGGGTGGCCACCAGACGGGAGATTGATCCAGGCTGGCCTCAGAGACCCCAGAACAAGCAAACAGTCTTGGAAAAGTATTGGGGTAACCACCAGGCAGGAGACTGATCCAGTATAAGGAAAAGAGAACTCTATTATGAATAGGCACCCGGTTGCGTGACCTGTTATGGGTGGACCGTGCGGTCTGAAAACTGCGCCACGAACAGGGGAGCCCAGTTAAAAGCAAGGAGCTGCACAATCTAATAAAGGAAACCTGGCAAAAACAGAATTCACTTAAGCACAGAAGATGTGTCTGAAATACACATGACATTTGGGAATTTGAATTCTCAAGAGAAAATTGAGGTAGAATATCTGCTGCTACTCTAAGTGTATTAAAAAAATGTGCGAGGAGCACTCAGATGCGGATTTAAAACCAACCATGCCTTTGACCTAGAAATAGTTATGCGCAAGAGAGAGCTTCTTAAAGACACAAGACGTACTATCCATCTTACACCGATGGAAGGAGCACCAACAAGAAAGGCAGTAAAACACAATATATAAAAATTGGCTCATCTACCACAAAGTCATAACCCAGAAACGTGATGCTGAAGCAATAATGAAAACACTATTTAATAGGAACACAAGAGAGTACTGGGGGCTGTTAAATAAAGTAAATAATTCACAGCAGATTATTCAACATGGTCCCAGAAGAAACTTGTATTAGACATTTTGAAGATGTATACAAAAAAAGAAGAAATTCTGCTGATCCTTTGCTCCCGAATGTTGACAAGTGGGAATTTGACTTTGAAAGGGATAACAGCCGTCTAAGAATTTAAAATGCCAGCTCCCCAAGAGCTGCAGGCCCGGGTGGGCTAACTAATCGAATGCTTAAAGATTCTCCAGAAGAATGTACAGACTTCTGTATGACTCTATTCTTGTGTATAACAAAAAAGAAAGAAATTCAAAAATCTTGACAAAGGTCGATTGTAATGTTGATTCACAAAAAGGGAATAAGAAATGATCCCAAAAACTATCGCCCAATCGCGCTCCTATATGTCTTAGGCAAGATCTTTGCATCTGTAATTCAATCAAAAATGGCAATCTGGAAAAAGGCTTTGAATAAGTTTGACTGTTGACAAACCGGCTTTGTAAAGGGAGTTGGATGCAGGCTTAATCTATTTCTGATCAATCTATTAAAAGTGAAGGCAATTAAACAGGGAAAGAAAATCTACATGGCATTCATTGATTTAGCTCAAGCCTTTGATAGTACTGATAGAGAACTTTTGTGGTCAAAATTGAAAGGATGGAACTGCCCGATGGGTCTTCTCCTTGCCATCAAAGCCATACATTCAAACACTGAAATAAAAATACAACTAGATCAAGCCGGCTTCTTATCCAAGCCGATAGAGGAGTCAAACAAGGATGTCCGTTTTTGGACATTGGAGAAGTGCTGGATGACATGAATTTGTTTCCACCCAAAATCAATGGGAACCCACTCGGGTGGATGCTCTACGCAGATGATTTGGTCTTAGTAGACCAAACACTGATAGGGCTGCAGAGGAAACGGAATGTACTACAAACATATGTGGAGGATAATGGGCTAAATATCAATGTAAATAAAACCGAGGTGCTAACATTACAACATTTAAAGGGAAAGAAGAACAAAAAGATATCGTGTATGGCCTTGGGCAAAGAAACCCTAAAGCAAGTTGAACCTACAAGATACCTTGGCATGCGCATTAATTCGCCAACGATGCACCCTGGGTAGACAGTATAAAAGCAAAGAACAAGCAATTGATCACACAGGGCTGTACCGTTATATAAAGAATTCTGTAAATTCTCACTGCTTCCAGTAATCTCGTATTACAAACAGAAAGTAGTGCCGGCTCTTATCCACGGTGCTGACTGTGCATTTTGCTGTCCTGGGAGCTTGTGGGCAACTCTGGAGATCACATCTTGGAGAACAATTTTGCATCTTCCAAGGAGTGTTCCCACTAGCATCATAAGGTACGAGCTGGGGCTATAGTATCCATAAAAGCAAGAGTAACATTGAGTGCTCCATCGTTGTATAGAAAAACTTTAGAGGATGATATTGCTCCTCAGCCTGTAATCCTGCAATCTGGTTGCAAATATAAAGATGAACCAATCCTAAAAGAGTGGAATGATTGCTGCCTAAAATTTCGGGACAATATTGGCATGTCTGTGGACTTTTTAAGAACTAACCTAGAGGTAGCAAAGAGGAGATTGTGGGTTTGCAATTGATCCAAGACCAACGACCAAAGACATAAATATAGACATAGCCAGTGAATCTAAAACTCGAAATAACATGTGAAAATACTTGGAAAAATGTCCTAGCCAACGCCATCAGCATTTATTCATGAAATTTCGCTTCAATTTATTCCCCACAAAGGAGATTTTGGAAAGTTGGAGAAAAAAGCATTTCACGGACAGCAGGTGTTGTTTTTGTCAAGGTGAGGACAAAACATTACAACACCGTGACCTAACTCTATTCTGTTCCTCACTTAGAACATTGCGAACAAGACTGCTGGGAACATTCATTGTGAGTAGCCCAGCGATGAATGGGCAAGAATGGTGGCAAATGATGTGTGAAGAAAAAAATGCAAAACTTACCTTTGCTTTGATAATATTCTTGGAAGAAATACTCAAACTTCTAGCCCAGCAAGCGGCAAATGACGCGCCTATAAGAACGAGTTAGGAATATGACATCAAGAAAGTGAACTACAGTGGGAGGAAGAAAAAAAAACCTAGGTTCATTCATCACGAAACATGTCGTTTTAAATTGCAAATGTGAAATTGCTGTTTTTAAAAGTTTGTAACAAACTAAGAATAAATAAATAAATAAATAGAATAAAAGAAAGGCTAAAAGGACTTGTTTCAGAATGGTGATGGGAGTCCCGAAAGAAGCCAAGTGAACTGAGATGTTAACAAGTGGAACTTTTGTGGGTTGAACTTTCAAAGGAAATACAATTAAACCAGTTGAGCAATTAAACCAGTTGAACAGGGGTAACCACGCGGGTCTAAGCTTGGGCGAGGGAAGCCTAAGAGACCCATTGAAGAGAATATACCAGGGAAAGGTACAGTGAACTTCTTTTGCCAAGTGAACTTTTTGCTAAGGGAACTTTGTGCCAAGTGAACTTTTCTTTGCCAAGTGAAACCTGAGAGACTTGTGGATCTCTATAATCCTGCACGCTTTAAAGTTGGGGAAGCGAGATGCAGAAAGGCTTATTGTCACATTCATTTTATTTTGAACACTACTGAGTTGGCCAAATCACATTCACCCTATTATTTCACTACACGGAAGCATTTTACTTAAGCGCATGTTACATTTCAGAAAGACTTCACACTTCTACGAATATTTTCTACTTGCTTAGATGTATGCACAAGTGTAATTAAAGCTGGCTACAATTACCAGCAAGGTATTTCTGTTGTTCAGCAGTGCGGAGCTTCCTTTTCCGACTGCCAATTACAATGACTGTGGGCTGCTGCTGCTTCCCAACGTGGTTTCTTCTCCTGCTTCTGCTATGGGCACTCTTGGGACCCACACCCCTCTCCTGCACGGGTGTCTCTGATCCGGCCTCATCAAGGGAGAGTCTTCTACTCTCCAGTTTCCCTCAGCTTGCTTCTGCACATGGGCCTTGGGAGAATGCACAATTTCAGCTCTGCATTCACAGTAATTAGGCATACCTGGAAAGACTGCCTGTTGCTTCCAGTACCTTCTAATGCTGACACAACCAAACAGGCTTTGTGAGCACAAGACCAACTCAGAGCCTACAGGGGAAATATGCCCTTTCTCTGCTCTGGCGTCCCTTCTGTGGTCACACTTCCTTGTGAACTGCCTGGCTGGTGCTCTGTTTCTTCTGCATCTGCCACTATCGACCTTCCAACTCCTGCTTCAGCTTCTTTCTACTACTCCTCCCTGCTGCAGCCTTTTATGCCCCTCAGGTGGGCTAATTGGTTTAGGACTAATTGCCTGAACTTGCCAAGAGCCATTAGGCTTGCCTGCCTGACTTGGCCTCCTGCATGCCTCTTCAGCCCTCTTCTTCTTTACAGTCCCTGAGGGATTCTGGGACTTGCAGTTTATTTTGGGAAACTTCAATTCCTCCACTTCTTTAGAATGGCAAAAGGCCATAAAAAGGGTAGAGTTTCGCGGAAAGTTAAAAGGGGTACCTCCCAGTCTTCCTAGTCTGATTTCCTCTCCCACCCCCATGTGATCCTCTCGCATTCCATTGTTCCTTACCTTTCCGGTGTTCCACAAGGAAGCAATAGGGCTGTAGATCCAGAAACTAGCGCATAACTCTGGCGTTGGAGTCTTTTCTTAAACTTAATCATTTTAAAGGGGCATGGTCTGTGACCAACTTAAATTTTCTTCCTGTTAGATCATATTCTTTTTTTAAAAATTGGTTTTTATTAGCATTTTGGTTAACAATAAACATGGAAACAATAAAGAAGCCCGCCTTCAGTCCCCTCACTCCCATCCCCCCTCCATCCCCTCCGTTCCAGCTGTGCATAGTGTTAATAGTATTGTCTATACGATCATGCAATGCCCAGAATTCAGAGTTTCTGAGGGCAGTAGGGGATGTTATAATCATTTTGGAGAAAGTTGAACACCACAGGGGTCATTACGAGGTTGGAGGTAATCATGCCGCAATTTGCGGCATGGTTACCTCCTTACCGGGTACCGGGTCCGAGTTCCTCAAATGAAGACTTACCGGGCCATTCCAACCTTGGAGGACCCGGTAATTCCTCATTCGTGGAACCCGGACCCGGTACATCCCCATTCCCATTCGAGCCCCCATAGGGCTTAATGGGAATGGGGAGGGAGCTAACAACGGGCCCGTTAATAACGGTGCCTGTTGTTAGCTCCCTGGTCTGCTAGTTTTACCAGGCGCCCTTTGCGGGTCCCGCGAGCAGACTCATAACAGGGCGGTAAGGGGTTAACGGCACCGGCACCATTACCGGCGCTATTAACCCCTTACCGCCCAGCTCGTAATGACCCCCCACGTCCCAGTCGTTGGTGAATTTGGATTGTTCACCTTGAATGGAGTAAGTGATGATACATTCCAGTGCAAGAAAGTTCCAGACTTTGGAGAACCAAATTGCTATTGTGTGGTGGGTCCTTCATTTTCCAATTTTGAGCGATCACCAATAGAGCTGCTACCTGTAGTATGACAAAGGCTTTGCACGTTTGTTTAGAGCTTTGTTGCAGGTCTTCTTCAATCACTAACAGGAGGCAAGATCTGAGAGTCCTGGACTCTTGTAGTCCAAATATTTGAGTCATGTGTATATTCAGTTCTTCCCAGTATTTTACCAGCACCAGACAGCTCCACAATATATGCACCCTATAGTGCCATTGTGTCAATAGCTTGTACCAGAATTCTCTAACTTAAATTGACCTGTGTGTTTGGATATTTCCTTCCATAACTTGTCCCATTCATCATCCGATATCAACACCCCCAGCATCTGATGCCAACGGTGTTCGTATCTCAGTGGTATTTTGGGGGTTGTGTCGGCCATGATTTTATACAGATTTGAGATGAGAGCTTTGTTTCCCGGATTGTATGTTACACATTTTCTGAATGGAGTTAGGTCTCTAGTTGTCGCTTTCCTGTTTGGGGTAGCCAACACCCAGTGCCTTACTTGAAAATATTGGAATCAGGATGATTCTTGAAGACCCAGTTCTAGTTTGCACTGTGTGAAGGATTTGGGATCATTACCCTAAAAAATATCACGCAATCTGTTACAGCCAGCCAGTTTCCATTTGACAAATGCGTGGGGTTCGAGGCCTAGAGTAAAGTGCAGATTTTGGAACAAAGATGTGATGGATGAGGGGAATGTCATCAATTGATATTGCTTGACTGCTGTGTCCCCAAACTTCCTCGACTAAGCTCATAATCAAACGCCACCCTTATCTGTAGGGGTCATTAACGTCCTTAGAGCTAGCCGTGAATGGGTAGTTAGCGAAATGTGGTGTGAAAAGGAGCGATTTGTATCAAATAGAGAACAAGATTGCGAGCTGTAGATGAAATTGGAAGCTTAAAAGGTGGAAAGGATATAAGATGAGGAGAAAGATTGTTCGTAGGGAAAAACAGTACATCAGTCTTTTTAGCATTAAGGGTGAGATAATGGGAGGACATGCAAGATTTGATTGCAACCAGGCAAGCAGAAAGATTAAGGAGGATAAGAGGAGAGAAAAGGGAGAAGGAAATAAATAGTTGGGTCTCATTCGCATAAAAATGGTGGCACAGCCCAAAGGAGGAAATGACAGCCGCAAGATGTGATGTGTAGAGTGAGAATAGAAAAGGGCCCAGATCTGATCCTTGACGCACACCTTGGGCAAGCGAGAATGATTCAGCAGACTTGCCCATCCAAGAGACTGAAAATGTTCTTTTAGAGAGATAAGAATGAAACCATGACAGAACTGGACCTCAGAGGCCAAAAAAAGAAAGTGAAGGCTAGGAGTAAGGAGTGATCAACCGTGTTGAAAGCTGCTGATAGATTTAGAAGAATAAGAAAAGATGAGTGCTTAGTATAGCGCGCCAAAAGGAGAGAGTTCTACACCGAAAGGAGGGCATTTTCTGTGGAATGAAAAAGACAGAAACCAGACTTTTGGGAGAACAAAAGAATCAGAAACAAAGATGGAGATCTGGGACTAGACAAGCCTTTCTAGAAGTTTAGAGAGATAGGGCAACAGAGAAATAGGATGGAAATTTGAAACAAGCAAAGCATCAGCATTGTGTTTCTTCAGAATTGGAATAATAGAAGCGTGCTTAAATGAATTGGGAAAAGTAGAGGTAGAGAGACAGATATTGACAGATACTGAATAAAGAGACACAATAAGGTACAAGAAAAGGGTAGGCCTTAGGGATTAGCCTAGAGGGAATATGATCAGTAGGGGAGGCAGTAGGAAGATCTTTAGCAAGTAAGAGAAAAACCTCAGAATTGGAGACAGGGGTAAAGTGAGTGATAGTGGCTTGAGGAATATGAGCAGGAGTAGCGGGGGACCGTTGAGGTAGATTAGATGCTTCAATGGCATGACGAAGAGAAAGAACTTACGACATGTCCTTCTAATATTGTTGTGCATTTGACATTGTTTTATAAAGCCTGATTGGTTCAGATGTATTAATGAGGGCAGAAGATCCTCCATCCTATTGGTTAAGATCTTAGTGTACATTTTTGCGTCCAGGTTTATTAATGCTATAGGGCGGTATGACCCACAGCTGCTCTGATCTTTGCCGGGTTGTAGAAATAGTACTATTTTTGCTTCCTCCATGGTGGGGGAAATGAGACCTGAGTGTGTAAAGGAATTGTATAGATGGGTTAATCTAGGAGCTATAATATTCCAATATGTTTTATAAAATAAGGCTGGGTATCCATCAGGACCTGGAGAATTATTCAGCAGAAGCTTGCGTATGGCCCTGAGAATTTCCTCTTCAGTAATATCTGATTCTAGCTGATCACTATCCAATAGAGCTAACTGGGGAAGAGTGACTGCATCCAGGTAAGCTTTTTGATGCATTGGGTCCGGGAACTCGGACTGATTTAGATACAAATAGAATGTGTGAAATTGTGAGATAGTGTAGGGGGTCTCAGTGACCTTCTCGCCAGAAGGGAGCCGAATCGTTTGTATGGACTGAGATGCCACTTTCTGCTGGAGCTGTCTGGCTAAGAGTTGATCTTCCTTGTTGTACATAGTATTTCTGTTTGAGGTATAGCTGGGATTTTCCATCTTTTTTTACTTGGAAAAGGTTTAACCTGCCTTCCGCAGTTCTGAGGGCTTTTTGTTTGGACACCACCATCTTTATTTCCATTTCTTTCATTGCTCGTCTTAGGTCCTTCTCTAGTTCTATTTCAAGTGCCCTGTTTTTGTTTGTGTCTAATGGTTCCCTCGGCTATCAGGACCCCCCATAGAGTTGCCTTGAAGGCGTTTTTTATCTCTAATGATCTAGTCCCGAAGTAGTTTGCACGGGAATCTCCTGGCCCATAGTCTTTGTTTCCCTTGTGGTATGTTCAGATTTATAGAGATTGGAGCGTGGTCTGATAACATTATTGTATGACACTTGATTTGCGTGATGTTGCCTAAGCGTGGAACTGAGGCCCAGGCATAACCTATGTGCAAAAATGAGCAGTGAACATGTGAGTAGACCATATATCCTTTCTCAGATCCTCTAAGAGCTGGCCAAACATCTACCAAGGACAGATTAACACATTTTTGCTTTAGTGTGGGGGGGGGGATTGGGTGCCGCTTGTGACTGTGCTACGATCCCAGATGGGGTCCCAAGCTATGTTGAAATCTCCAAGAAATATTGTTTCGCCCTCCAAGAGGGATTCTAGATGTGCAAGGGTCAATTTTAGGAAGCCATCTTGGCCCACATTGGGAGCATATACTGAGGCCACCATTGGCCACCAACAGCATCCTCTAGTGTACGGTGGGCGTGTTAAATGTCCCATTAATGTAATTGATGTGCTGCTTGTCCTTGCATGACCCGTGAAACAGACACACTGTCTCTGCACTGAGCTACGTGAGGTAAAGTGTCAAGTTGTCTGTTGTGGTTTGGAGAGTTGCAGAAAGGATTGCACTGCAAGTGTGACAGTCTTTAGTCAGTCTGGAAAATGGCATCGCTGTTGCTGCTTGGTTACTCCCATACAACTAAATCTAAGGACAACTAAATAAACATCAGAATCTTCTGATCTCAAAGAATATCAGTGGTTGTTTCAAAGGTACTGTGGCCATGTGACGCTGCCTGAATAGTTATCTTCTTGCTCCACGTAGTGAAGCTGCGTTTCTCATTGTTGAAAGCATTCTTGTATTTCAGAATGTACTCATCACCGTGAATGCTGGTGCTACGTCTAATGCCGTGCTATCAAGTGACCATACTTTGCCTTCGATCCACATATTGCTATATTTGAAGACTTACAATTACCTGTTTTTTGGCGTAACATATGTCATAAATTATGCTGCAGTTCAATATCTGCGCGAACCCGTTGCCCGTGTTCAGAGATTCAGAGATAAGGCAGCGCCACTGCACAACTTCTTTGTGATAAGTGCATCAGACATTGGATATATACATTCGCTTTAGTATTGTACTGTTAATAGCAACCTGGTTTCGGTCGCTTTGCTGACAGGCAAGAAGGAGGCAATAGAGAGGTTATTGAGAGCGAGTTGAACTCATGGGCTTTCATTCCCAATGCATGTCCAAATCCCTGCCCACGCTTTGTAATAGCTATTTTAATTACTTACTACCAATAATATATGCACTGCTTTAATGTTGGATTTTTGACAAAGTTAACATTCACGGTTGAATTTTTCAGGGCCCCCAAAAATGGAAAAATCAAGTAGCAACACTTATGTTTTGGGACAGATTGGTTTACATGACAGAACGCTCTAAAATGCAATTGAAAAGTAGATTTCGTTTCAGACGTGGAAAGCGATAGAACGCTAGTACCACATAAACACATTTTTTAACAAGTCTAAAAATATTCCAGATACCTCGGAACGTAATGTCAGACAGTATTGTTCTTTCAACTCCTGTTACTTTTTATTCAGAACTTGGAGGCCGATGCATTCACATTTTGCATGGCTCAAAGTGAGTCTGCACTGCTTAAAAGTGACTTTGCACTGCTGACACAAATCCTAATTCATGGAACTGTGCACAGTTTATTTTTGCCATGTAAAGTCAGTGCAAAGTCATTTAGTACTGCAAAAATAGCCACGTGCCCTGACTTCAACTGTGCAAATAGTCCATGAATTGGGCCCTTGCTGTGTGTGTTATTTGTGCAATGTCACTCTCATTATTGTGAAGCTTTCTCTGACACTTTTCCCATGCTCTCTCCTTTTCACTAGCTCAGTAGGTAAGGGTTCGTACATGAGGTGGACATGAAAGTGCACATGTGTTTTTTCCCTTTAAAAAAAACATAGACCAGAACAGTAAATTGCCAACGACAAACCAGAAAAGCACGCTTTTCTATTTGGTTTTAAACAATTTTCGAATGCAATGGCTCCCAGCTGCAGGGCACAGTAACAAAGATTCTGTCTTGTAAACCAGCTTCTTAAAATTGTTTCATATAGAATACAATAGCGTAGAAGTCTGCAACCTTTGGCGCTCCAACTGTTTTGGACCACAGCTCCCATGTGCGCTAGCTACCACTGTCAATGCAGAGGTATATTGGGATTTGTAGTCTAAAAACATCTGGAGATGCAAAAGTTGAAGACTCCTTTAGCAGCTCCGGCCACAGACATCATGTGCATCTCAGAACGGCCTGTCTCAGCTCTTCCATGCATACTGTTTGTTCAGAGCTCCGAGCCAGTGCTCTCACTACAACATCAGGGCCTTTCCACTCTTTCAGTCGAAAGGAGTCCTGAGCCAGAGAGGGGTGGGAGGCAGCAACTGTCCCATGTTCTCAGCCAGCACTCTCATAACACAGAAATATATTTCTCTCTATATCACTTTCATTGTGGGGCTTTAAATGTATGCTTTGAAGTGCTCATCTTACAAGCTACATTTGCTCGAGCCTTTATGGCTGTCACTTCACTTTGGGTATACAGAAGTGTTATCACCTCATTGCGTTTTTACACTGCCATACATTCAAAAAAATATTTGGCAATTCATGTGTCAAAAGTAGGGATGGCATCAGGAACTTTCCACTCTTTTAGTGGAAAGTGGCCATGAGGTGCAGGGAGGCCCTCAGCAACTACCTCATGTTGCAAGTCAGCAGTCTAACAAAACAACAATACATTTCTCTCCATATTACTTTTGTTCTGGGCTTTAAATGTGCGCTTTGCAGCGCTCACTTTACAACCTGCATTTGCCCTTGTGGCTGTAACTTAACTTGGGGTATACAGATTTGTTATCACCTTATTGTATGTTTGAAAAGAAAAATATGTCTTAATGAGGAGGAAGCTGGTCACAGTGCTCACAGCTCACACATTTGGTACATTTCTTTCTCATGTTGGGTCAGAGGACAGGCAGTCCTTTCCTGCGATCTCTTCAAGGCCATATGGCAAGTGAAGTAATTTCCTGTGATGTTGTACGTTCAAAGTTCTCGTGACATAATTTCCTATGATGTCATCTCCTGTCATTTCATCAGATCAAGCTGATGTGACATCATTTCCTGGGATCGTATCATTATGCTAATTACAATTTTTTAAACGTTAAGATTCCTACACATTTTTGGCCACAAAATGTTGGCATATATGTGTCCAGCATGGTAAGAAAAAGAAGCTGTAACATACTTTCAGTAGGTGGAGGCATCCACCCACGTCCTACGGACAACTGTGCACACGAACATTGCACTTGCTGCAACCTACAAACACCCAGCTTGTGCGAAAATGAGCGCTGCATGCTGCACATGTCTCACACTTTTAATAAGTCCGGGGAGGCCAACCCTGTTCGTAGCACCCCTATGCACAAGTGCACAGAGTATTCCGCCCAATACGCATCCTATGGACAGCCATCCCATTTGAGAGCATTCGCAACTTCACTATGTTACTGCATCCACACTGCAATCAGGCCCTTATTTCCCAGACACGATCCGGGCCCTCGCACATCGAAAAGTACTGTGTTCTGCAATGCACTGAGTGTTATTGGGCAAGTACACGCTTACAAACATCCCCAGTGTGCCATTGCACATGTAAGTATTTGTTTGAACGATTTAGGCCTCTTTTCCAGTTGCAAGGCCTCCACAGCAGCCCTACAAAAGGCCACACCCTAGAGCTGCTCCTCATTCTGTTTTTGGCTTTTCAGAGCAGAATAGTGACAATGCCTTGAGCTGGAATTGCTTTCGGCGCAATTCTGCTGTGCTATATTACCGTTGCAATTCATGGCAACCATGGCTACTGCCTCTATGCCAGCAGCACCCACATCCTCACCACCACCTCCTTCCGAAGAGCCTGGACAAGGGAACAGGCGTGCTGATGTAGATAGGGATCCAGAGGAGAACGAGAATGAAGTTGAGGAAATGCCCAATGTCTGCAGCCAGCGTGACTGCTGGGTGTGGAAACTGTTTACCAGCGTAGGAGACGTGCCGAAATGTTGTGCTAACCAGGTGAGATGCACTTACTCATGCGCAGAAAACCTGGCTTGTACAGCTGCGGCACCACCTCCATGCAACAACACCTCAAATTGAAACAAAAGGTAGCAGTGTGCAGTGTGCTG
This sequence comes from Ambystoma mexicanum, assembly GCF_040938575.1. NCBI lineage: Eukaryota > Metazoa > Chordata > Amphibia > Caudata > Ambystomatidae > Ambystoma > Ambystoma mexicanum. The sequence goes on from NC_090921.1 coordinate 993,786,363, forward strand.
CCCTTCCAACAATGCAGTAGGTTACTTTCCTCTACAGCATTCTCCGCATCTGCTCCTGCCAAGACCAGGTACACTCCTGTAGGGCAGCGGATCCCTAAAGCATCCCTGCAGACCGTATGCTGTGCAGCAGACCCTTACCTGTTCAAGTTCATTGTATTGTGCAGGTACTGCGACGTGACACTCTGCAGGGGGGAGAAACTTCAAAGTGGTTGCGAACGTTCAGTCTGTGAGCATAACAATGACTGCGGCCTACTTAAGTGGGGCCACCCAACATCTTCCTCTCTCTGCACTTGCCCTATTTTATCCCTGTGGGTGGTGCCCCTTCCGTACCCTCCCTTCCATTCCTTGCCTTCTGTGTCGTGTGTTACCCAACCAAGAAAGATACAAAACAAAGGATAAAGGAAAAAAGGAAAAAAAGGGGCCTTTCAGAGGTCAAAAATGAAATTGCCAATGAAAGGATGCAGGCCGCTGCGCAGCCTATACGCTCCACAGATTGCGCGGTAAATAATGGGAGGTGTGGCTCTGTGAAAAACATTGCAGTCAGTTTGGGTAGAAAGGGCTGGCTGTAAAAAAAGGCTTTTTTCATGTTTGTTTGCATTTCGAAGGGTTGAAGGGTGCAACACCTACTCGAAAAATGCTTGCTGTACTTCCAAAAAGGGCAGCAATGCATTTTGTGTAGGTCGCAGAAAAACCTGATTGCCAGAATCAGTAAAATGAACGCCATTTTGTCATGAGCACCTCCAGGGTTCCTAGCCTAGATTCAGGAGTTCAGGCCAGGCGGGATTCATTGTATAGATCAGCAGGCCTTCGGTGGGTGTTAGCTTGGCACACATGGCATTCACACACTTCACAGCATTAAATCACCATAGACTTCCATAGGATCCAATAGCATACCCATACCCCTGCCGTTTGGGTCATGGGCAAGTTTTATCAGTGAACTAGACTTTGGACCTTGAGGGCTACATAAACCCTGCCTCCGCTGTAATGCGCACTTCGCGTTTGGTCCGCTGACAGCGGTGCAACGCTACCGGCACCTCTGCTCACAGAACCTGCCAAATCAAAGAAAAAGAATATTAACCATTCAACAGTTTTCACAGAATTACCTAGAGACCACTGACGAGAATTACCTGACCGAAGTGTTCTGCCGTCGAAGGTTTTTCCAGTCGAAGAATTCTTCCGTCACAGTTCCTCTTCAGTCCACAGCCTCTGTTCACAGCCATAGCAACTTTCTGCAGTATTCCTTCGTTTTCTTAAGACCTGCAAACAAAAGGTACTTTAGTTAAAGAACGAACATTACAGAATTAATAGTGAAGATAAGCTCCTAAACTTACCTGAAGCTCCATAGAGTTATACCTCACAGTTGAGAACTGCCCTTCGAAGTAATAGATTACAGTTTTCTCTGACAAGACGAACATACGCTGTGCAGCATTTTTCTTCCTGAATGCGCGCACATACTTACCTCAGTCAAAACGCCTTATTAGGTTACCGAAGACCTCTCCATGTTTTGTGCGCTTCACCGATAGCAAGCGCTTCCAACTTACCTCAAGAAAGGGTTTTATATTCTTTGCCTTGAAACTCAAGACTCTTCTATTAAAGCCTTTTCTTCTGAGAATCTGCTGAAGAAAAGAAGAATTAAAATACAGTAAGAGAGATCTCTCCAACTAAGAAAAGACATTAATTTCACGGAGACATCAGCTTATTTTCTTTTTAGTTCTGTCAAGAAACTCATCTACATCTATGACACTTGCCTTCAGAGGTTTCCAGAGTCAACAGAACCTTAGTCTTCAGAACCTCAATATCAATGCACCCCTGTGAGATAGCAGAATGGAGAGCTCCCAAAACATAAAACACAGGTGAGAAGAGTGGGTCTTAGAAAATAAGGGGAGTTATTTCAAAAGAGGAAGACAAACTTAGAGTTCTAATAGTTTTCACCATTCTCATCAATCACAGCACTCCCTATTCTTGTTATTTGATTTTTCATGATATGGAGAAACTTTTAAGGCATCGGTTTAGCAGTTCAGCAGGCTTTGGAATCATTACGCTCCTGTGGAGTCCAGGTAAGAGTTACAGAACGCGAAGCCATACTTAAAAATACTCTGCCTGAGCGTAATGGAAACCACAGACATAGATAATTTGTCTCAGCTTTTGGGGGAATTACGGGCAGAAGTCCATGCAGCACAGTCAGAAACCAAATCCCTGCGGCGAGAGTTAGTGGTCAATAGGGAACGCACTGATGAAATGGGTCACCAATTATTACAAACACAAGCAGGGCAAGCCCCACTTCCAGGTGGCCTTCCTCCAGTTCAAGGTTCCTCTTCAGGCCCTCATCTTCAGGTAATTGTGCCTGGAAACATTCCATTAGCCTCTGCAGAATGATTCATGGGGGATCCAAAGCGTTTTGCAGTATTTATGAATCAATGTAACTTGCATTTTTTGTGTAGACCCAGGGTTTTCCCCTCAGATCAGTCTAAGGTGGCATTTTTGTTATCCTATCTGGTGGGGGAATGCTGCAGACTGGTCCATTCCCTTGGTCAACCAGGATGGCCCTTTACTAAGAAACTTTCCTGGTTTTCAGCAAGAATTAGAAAAGCTTTTTGCCCGTCATACACAGGGATAGGCCTTGGATAATGAGTTGCTTTCATTACGACAAGGCAGTCAAGAACTGCTTGCATATGTAGCCTCTTTCAATCGATTAGTAGCAGAAACAATTGGCCAGAAGAAAAGAGGACAACACTCGTTTATAGATGTTTACAAGGAGAACTCAAAGATATATTGGTTCAGGTTGTGAATCCCCCCCTACAGGTTGTGCGGAATTCATAGATCTCACTATACAACTGGACCATCGGTTGCAAGATCAACGAATAGACAGTTCCAGAGCAGAAAATAGATCATTCTATCTACGTCCAAAAGACCTTGGTAATCGCCATGTAACTGAAGGTCATCCAGAGATAATGCAATTGGAAGTTGTTCAGGCCCCATTTCAAAAGAGGAAATAGAGAAGAGAAGACAACAGAATTAATGTCTCTACTGTGGTTCAGCTGGACATCCTTTTCGTAACTGGCCGGTGAAGCCTCCTTGGAAACCAGTGGGAGCTTTGGACAAGGCTGAAAAAGGAGAAAAGAAAATAGAACTGATGGAAAACTCCAACGCCAGACAAGCTTAGAGGTCGGATTGTTGATCCAGAAGAAGGAATTTCAGATCTCTCATTTCATTGTGCCCCTTATCCTAAGTAGTAACCTTCAACCTTCCAAAGTGCATACTCTTGAAGCCTACGTGGACAGTGGTGCGATTGGGAAGTACGTTGATCATGAACTCGCAAGCAAGATTGGTATGGCTATGAACCCAAAGCCTGTTGTGGAGAATGCCACAGCGGTAGATGGTGCTCAGCTAATATCAGGACCAGTGATGATGTGTACTGAAGTTTGTACCTTGCTTTGCCAGGATGGACATCAAGAAAAGATCTTGTTTGACCTAATCAGTGCTCCGCAGTTCAAAATAATCTTAGGAATTGCATGGTTAGAGAAACATAATCCACAGATCGATTGGCGTGCCAGGACCTTGGTATTCACCGAAGAATGGAAAAGCTTGTGTTACTGGTTCCAAGATGGCCACCGATGCAGGGAGACGTGTGTGAGTCTCGCTCCTGCCGGGCCGTATTAAAGCACCACATTTAGCACTGATCCAGTGAGTACCTGATACGAAAATCGGCTGCCGTTCGCCTCCAAGGCACCCGACACTCCAGGAAAGAGAAGGCGCACCAGAGGAGTAAGCGAAGGCAGCGCCACCGGAGCGGATCACCCCTCCCCCACCGGAGCAGCACGACGTCTTGTGCGGCTCGGCTTGGGAGAAGAAGGAGGCAGCGGTTTGGACCGTGCTAGCAGAGGACGCGGCCCCGCAAAATAGCAAACCCGAGGCACCCTGAAGGGAAGGCAGGGCGTGGCAGTGAAGGGGTCTGCTGACGGGCTGGAGAAGCCGCGTACTTGCACCGGGTGAGTCGCTCCTCCCCCGCCAAGGACAGCGCAGACCACACCATGGACAGGGGCGGCTGAGGGCGAAGGGGGCCCGTGGTGGGGACGCCCCAGTGCCCCGGCACCTATTAAGAAGAGGAACAGCTGACAACTCGCGGGGGCAGGGAGGACCCCGCTCCGCTTGTGCTCCCGCTCCGGCGCCGCTGAGGGGCCTGATAGAACGTGGCGGGAAGCTGCAGGCAGACGCGGCCGCGCACTGCCCCCGTACCAGAGTGATTCTTGAGACTGCGACAGGCCACCCGGCGGAGCAGTGGGTGAGGGACCTACATCTGGCTCCCCCCTCCACCGCCCCTGCAAGGAGAACACAAGAGTCGGAGATCCAGGTGAGCGAATCAGACTATCACCCTCCCATACCTCGATAGGTATTCACAGAAGGCCAGGCAGGCCTAGTATCAACAGGGGATAGACCCCCCCCTTCCTCCATATACAGAACCATTCAGCGGTAAGGGGCAGTGGGGGCAGGAGTGGTAGTGCCGGACAAATTCTGCCCCTGGACTCATTAACAGCGAAGCGGCCCTCAGGCCATAGCCCCAAGGGGGCGGGAAGGATCATAGCACACCACAGGGCAGAAGCACTTTATCCAAAAAAACAAAAAAAAGCTAAACACCAAGCGGCTCATCCCTCCAATTCAGAAAGTGATCCGCAGTGGTTCCTCAAAGAAGGCACAACTCAGTCACCCCGTAAAGGAGCGGAAGAAACGTAGTACATCCACTAGATCAAGGGGGAAATGTCCAAGGCGAAGGGGAAAGGAGGTGCGGCCTTGCCGAATCCACAACCGGCCAAACAAGACTCAAGCATTCTACAAATGTGGGCATCGGATACACCGGTGCATACCAGGGGAAGGGCACAGGAAGACTCCGCAACGGACTCCATCCCTCCCAACTCAGGCAACCTACAGTGCAGGACCAATTCGCCACACTGAGGAACGACATGAAGCAAGCAGTCCAAGAGATAAAACAAGATGTAGCTAAATTGGAAGAAAGGACAGACACCCTTGAAAAAATCGTACAAAATGTGGAAGACGAAGCACTGCAGATCAGCAAAACTCAAGAACACTTAGTGCCATTAACCCGCAACCTTGAAATCCAATGTGAAGACCTCGAAAATAGGTCCCGCAGATCTAATATTCGCATCAAAAATATGCCAGAGACGGTGTTGGATAAGGATCTTAAGAATGCAGTATAGGAAGTGTTCAGAGACATAATTGAAGCACAAGAAGCAGACGCCATTGGGATAGACCGCGTACACAGAGTGGGCCCTAAACGAACGGGAGCTCCCGGGGAAAGACCCAGAGACATCCTTGTAGCTCTTGCCTTGTACCCGCAGAAAGAACTCATACTAAGAAGAGCGAGGCAAATGGATCAAATAAGGATGAACGGGGTGGACATCCAGTTGTACCAAGACCTTGCGGCAGGGACACTTCTAAAGAGAAGAGAGATGGCCCCATTGATCAGGGAGCTGATCTCGAAAGAAATAAGGCACAAGTGGACATTCCCTTTTGGTCTCTTATTTGAGTGGGAAGGAAAGCAAAGGAGGGTGACAACAAGTGAAGATGGACTCCATATTTTGGACATTCAAGCAGAGGAGGTAGAAAGCAGGAACATTAAGGCAAAGGGGGATCTGCTAAAAAGACAGAGAGGGTGGGAGGTGGCTCGGCAGAAAAAGAAATGAAATGGAAGGGGGAACTTCATCCCGGCATTGGTGGAATAGAGGAAACACCCAAGCAAGGCGACGACAGGGAGCAGCCTCCCATCACAGAACCTGAAGAGGTACTCACCGAAGGGAGTCGGAAACAACCGCTTAATGGCATGGCCGGGGATCAGGAACGGACCCACGGTAGGTCTGAGGAAGATGCAGGGTTTAGGACTCCCCGCAAAGTTCAACCCGAGTTTACAGAGGGCAGGGAGCGATAGTCGCAACGCCATAGCTACCATAGGGACCCAGGCCTTCCTCGGGATTAAAGTTGGGGAAATGTCAAAGGTTGGTGGGGAGTTAGGGAGTTTGGGGGGAGGGGAGGGAGGGCTACTCCGGAAGAGAGATGGGTCCACAACATTCGGGCTCAAAAGGTTCATTAGGTATCCAATCTGGGCCGGTTAACATGGGGAAGATCAGATTATTAACACTAAATGTAAGGGGCCTGAACTCACCTGTGAAGAGGAAGAAAGTAGAGAATATGCTCAGGAGGGAGAAAGCAGACATTTTGCTGCTCCAGGAAACACACATTAAAGCCATGGATAGGGAGAAAGTATGTCTCAGAGGGTACCAGGTATTGGTTCAATCTAATGCAGCGGGGAAAAGAGCAGGGGTAATGATAGCAATAAAAGGGGTGTGTGGATGTTTCACTCTTTGACAAGCAGACAGACAAGGAAGGGAGATGGGCATTTGCCAATATTAAGCTAGATAGCAGCAAGCTGACGCTAGCATCAATTTACGCATCCGACACGGGCCAAGACGGCTTCCTGCGAGATACATTGGGGAGACTGGAGGGATTTGCGAAGGGAGAGATAATAATGGGGGGTGATTTGAACATGGCTTGGCATCCGCAGTCTGATAGGAGCACGAGGGGGACCCAAACCCAGGGCGCTCCATCCAACCATCTTAAACAGATGTTGGATCAAATGGCGCTTCGCGATGCTTGGAGGGAGCTGAAGGGTCAAAACAATGGCTTCACGTATTACTCACACGTACACAATACGATGTCGAGAATAGATTACTTCTGGGTGTCGGTGGGGTTGCTAGGCAAGGTCCAAGGAATGGAACTTGGTCCCATAGCACTGACAGACCATGCCACGCACTGGCTAGATATATCGACCCGAGGGAATGGCGGAGGGCTCTGGAGGTGGAGGCTCCCGCAAGATCTTCTCTTGGACCCGGTGGTAGGAGAGGCAATTAGGGACAAAATTACAGAATTTTTCGAGCTAAACGACACAGGGGACGTTCCACTTGGAACGGTTTGGGGGGCGATCAAGGCAGTAATCAGGGGACATATGATAGCTCTAAAAGCCTCAAGGGACAAGCAGAGGTACGGTTGGGAACGAGAACTCGAAAAGAAATTAACTGACATAAGAGAGGAGCTATTGATACACCCCACCAGAACCCTCAAGAAGGCGTTGAGACACACGCAGGAACAACTTCACCTCCTCTGTAACAAAAGGGCATAGAGGTCTCTCCTTTACCTCAAGCAAAGAGTCTATATCAAAGCTAAAGAGGCTGACAGATATCTAGCAAGGCAACTCTCCGCAAAGCAAAATTCTCGGACCATTTTAAACATATAAAACTCACAAGGGGAGACACTAACACGCACCAAAGATATTGGGGAAGTATTTAAGGCATTCTATCAGAAATTATATGCATCTGACCACCCAGACGAGGTAGAACAAGAAAGATTCCTGCAGTCTCTCCCCATGCCAAAAATTTCCGAAGAAGCCAAATTAGCACTGGATAATCAGATTACGGAGGAGGAAGTGGAGAAGGCAATTGCCGACCTCCCATACAACAAGGCACCTGGTCCAGACGGCTTCACAGCCCCTTTTTATAAAAAATATGTGGACATCCTCGCCCCAGTTCTAACACGATTGTTAAATACCTTCCAGGAAAGGGGAAATGTAACACCGTCCATGAATGAGGCAAAGGTCCTGGTGTTCCATAAACCGGGTAAGGACCCCTCTCTCCCAGGCTCATATCAACCCATTCCATTGCTAAACCTAGATTCTAAAATCTACACGAGAATCCTGGCTGCTAGGCTTTCCCCGCTGCTCCCCTCCCTAATCAATTCCGATCACCAGGCTTCATCCCGGGCAGGAAAACTCATGACAATCTAAGAAGGCTGATACATTTAATAGAAAAAGTGGGCATTACACATACGCCAGCAATATTTCTGTCACTAGACGCCGAAAAGGCTTTTGACCAGGTGGAATGGTCCATTGTATTTAAAACCCTGGGACACAGGGGATTCGGGAACCATTACATTAATATGGTCAAAGCCAACTACAACTCCCCCTTGATAAGAATAGCGGTTACTGGGGAAGTCACAGAAAGGGTATTGATCACCAGGGGAACAAAACAGGGATGCCTGCTATCCCCCCTCCTGTATGCTATTTTCCTGGAGCCGTTACTAATCAAAATTAGGGAAACTATCCACATTAAGGGGATAGAGATGGCAGGCAGAATGTGGACAATTTGCTATTGGCACTAGAGGACCCGGGAAGACTCTGCCATATACATTGCAAGACCTGGAGACATTTGGGGAGATCTCGGGCCTAAAAATAAATAGGAATAAATCGGAAAGTCTGCACTTAGAAGGGGACAGGGAGGCTCTGGAGAGAGAGGCGGTACCGCTTGGTCTGAAAATTGCAGGAGAAGGTATCAAATATCTGGGTATAACACTCACACACAAGGTGGACTCCTTAAATAAAGGGAACTACCCCCCCCCACACTGCTTGCCAAAGTTAAAAAAGACCTGGCTACAGATATCATGGTGGGGAAGAATTCAATCAGTGAAAATGAACACTCTACCCAAGCTGCTGTACTATTTTCACGCTCTCCCGATAACAGTTCTTCAGGGCATTATCAAAGACTGTCTCGACATTTATTTGGAACAGGAAGCCCCCAAGGGTAGCAAGAACCGTCCTCACGACACATGTCAGAGAGGGGGGACTGTCACTTCCACACTTCAAAAACTACTACCATGCGGCACAACTGTGGGTGCTAAAAGAATGGCTGGGGGATGACCAACAAACGATCTGGGCAGCCCAAGATAGGGCAGTAGCGAGAACCCCACTAGAGGATGTCTTATGGAAACTCAAACAGCATAGACACCCAAACCTTCGCATTAGTATGATTATGAGAGCCACACTGAACGCCTAGGACGACCAGACACGGAAGGGCACCATGACCACGGTGACTGCCCCATTTATGCCCATTTGAAGGAACCCGCAATTCCCACCTGGACAAGAGCAAGGTGCATTCGAGAAGTGGGAAGATGCAGGATGCAGACAAATAGGGGAAATGTTCCATGATAAAGCAGTTAGATCATTTACGGAATGCAAATCCATGTGGAACCTTTCTGCGGCGGACAGGTATAAGTATGAACAACTCAGACACTGGTTGTTAACGCCAGAAATTGCTCAGGCAGCCACCACGGAACTGACCTCATTCTAAAAATTCCTCCTAACTAACCATGGTGATAAGAAGCTGGTCTCCTCACTCTACAACTTTATCAATACACAGGACGAGGGAATAAAATGGGCCTACATGCAAAGATGGGAAAGAACACTAGGGGAAGAAATTCCAAAACAGCAGTGGCAGGCGCTGTGGGTGGACATCCCTAAATTAACTCGTGCTGTACAGACCAGGGAAATGTGGATACAAATAATCACCCAATGGCACTACACACCGGAGAGGCTCAATAACATGTACCCGAGAATGTCTGGCCGCTGCTGGAGGGGCTGCCCAGAAGCTGGCACATGGAGGCATATCTGGTGGGATTGTCATTGTGTCAAAGGATTTTGGAAAGAAATGATATCGGAAATGACAAAGATGTTCCCAGAGGCGGACCAGCTGGGAGAGAAAGTGTGGCTTTGTGGAATGAAAGGGCAACAGGCCAAGAGATACAGCAAAGCGCAATGGAGAAGTTTCATGGGTTTGGTTATAGCAGCCTGGGAAACGATCGCACAGAACTGGAAGATGCATGACCCACCACTAATATACACTTGGCTGCAGAAGGTCTGGTCACAAATGGCCATGGAAAAGCTCACGCACCGCCTACAGGGCTCTAACGGGTCCTTCATGAAGGAATGGGGGGGTTTTGGAATATCTACAATCGGACTATATGGAACAATGGTGTCCGCACAACATTAGAATAACAGACTTATTTTCCTCGTAATCAGTCCCGAGAACAATACGGAGCAAAGGGCAACTCTTCTGGAGGGGGGTGGGCAGGGAAGGAGGGTTTTGGGGGGTTATTATGGGAAACTGCATTATGTTTATACTGTAAATCAATAAAACAAGTTTTAAAAAAAAAGCTTGCTTTACAATCAAGAGGAAGATTCAGGAAACAAGGTCCAAGCTATTTTTAAAGAAGGCCTTGCAGTAGGGTTAATAGGAATTGTACCACCAGAGTATCAAGACTTTCAAGAAGTATTTGAAAAAGAACAGGCAAACGTTTTGCAACCACATCGGCCCTACGACTGTTAAATTGATCTAATTCCAGGATCTCAAACTCTATGTAGTAGGATCTATGCTTTAACCGAGCAAGAGAACATACATTTGAAGACATATCGAGATAAGTACATTGCAAATGGTTTCATTTGACCATCAAAGTCTCCTGTAGCCTCTTCTCTGTTCTTCGTGCCAAAGAAAGAAAGAGACCTTCACACTTGCATAGATTATCGTGCTTTAAATCAGATCACAGTAAAGAACAGATACTTCTTCAACTTATTCCAGTGCTAATGGACCAAGTCAAAGATGCAAACATTTTTACAAAACTAGATTTTAGGGGAGCTTATCATTTGGTGAGAATTAAAGAAAGAGATGAATGGAAAACCACCTATTGTACAAAGTATGGATTATACGAGTACCAAGTGATGCCTTTTGGCCTATGCAATGCCCCAGCTGCTTTTCAGCTTTTCATGAACGATGTTCTACGCAAATTATTAGATGTGTGCGCTGTGGTGTAAATAGATATCCTAATTTATTCATGCTCCGCCCAGGAACACATAGCCCATGTTAGAGCAGTACTTACAAAGTTGCAGCAACATCAGCTGTACGTTAAATTGCAAAAATGCTCATTTCATGTAACCACAGTGGAATTTTTGCGATTCATTTTGTCACCATTGGGAATTCAGATGGACAATTGAAAAGTAGAAGCCGTTTTAACCTGGCCTTCCCCAACATTGGTAAAAGGAGTCCAAAGTTTCCTGGGATTCACCAATTTTTATCAGCGTTTGTTTCAGGTTTTCCTCAGTTAGTCCACTGTAGGGTATTTTGTATAGATTTGGGATCTGGCGGTATTTTCTTACCGCCAAAAGAAGAGTGGTAATTTGGTGATAACTTATCCTTGCATCTAGATTGGGTTTGGCCTTACCTCCTTCCAGTGACCATGTCTTGTTACACTATATTGGATAATTTAGTAATATACACTATTGGCGGTATATTCTGGTGGTAAATTACTTAGTAGTGAGCATAATCTTCCTCCCCTATTTATAGCCCCATCATACACAAAACCTTCCTCATTCTTATAATACTCGTGTGATCTATAGAGAGCCTTGGATCTACATTCAGGGACGCCACACTTTCACATAGAGTGCCCCCTACAACCTGTGGCTGTTATCACTGATTTATCTACACCAGTGAACTATGCGTCCATAGGCCTCATTACTGATTCATTACTGGTTCATGGACCCCCAGTAATCTATATATTGTATTAGAATTCACCCAGACAGCATGCACTGGGGAACACACGCATACAACTATTTATTACCGCTAAGTCTTATTTTAGGACAGTTTATACTGTCTGTTATTTTATCTACATGGGAAAAATGACAAATGTACTACCTAAAAAAAATCTTCCACGTGTCATAAATGCTATTCCAAATGCACCAAGAAAAGAGAAAAACAAAAACTCTACACGTTCTGCTTTTATATTGTGTGTATTAAAAACAATTGCAATTCAAAATAACATCTTACCAATTACATTGCGTTGTTCTCTGTAATAAAAAAACAAGAAAAGAAACAATACAGAGACAGAGCAACATTCACTTTGCAACATTTTCATATGACACATTAAATGCAGGGGATTTCTTTTGGCTACTCTTTCTACATGACATTTTAGATTGCTACTGTTCATTCACACGAAAGTACACAGCGACCCCCTTACTTAACTTTGGCTGCTTACCAAAGATCTGTGGTTTTCTCCCCCAGACGATCTCCTTTAGAAGAGTGGGCCCAGTCGACAGGGGTTGCCTCCGTAATCTCAATGTCTGATATGCATGGCGAAAATTCTAAGCCAGTGCCAAGACACCAAGATCATCCGTCTCTCGAGCCCAGCAAAAGTGAACTGCCTCTCCCTCTGTCAGACTTTCCCAGCAAAACTCTGCACCTTCCCCTTTTCTTACGTGAAATCACTGCAGATGCTTTGCACCAATCAGATTAAAAAGGCAGCATCACCCTTCCTTCCACACAATAGAGCAGTTGTATAGTGAGAAACTGTAACTAATATCATTTCCTGTATGCAGATTATGTTTACTGCAAACACAGTGAAAAGAAAAAAAAATATTCTAGCATACATTTGAAAAAAAATTTCAGAACATGTACTTTCACCTCATTTTTCACATAGAGATTACATTATGATGTTAATGAGTTAGCACTAGTGATTAGTAATTGTTAATTAAGTCAGTTAGTTAGATGAATAATGTAGTCTCCTATGTGTGAGGCATTTCAAAGAAGAGAAAAGAAAAAAAATCTGGTGTACTTTTAAACCTGCAGCCTGTCTCCATCTGCATACTCATATGTTATGCTAGCAACATAGGACTGGCTATATGTGTATGCCACATTATTGCTGGCAACAAAATGCCATCATATTCAGTGAGTTGCTACACCCCAAGGTGCTATATATTATACTACATTATCCCTCTTTTTCTGACAATTTGGCAGTGTTGCAAGCCACAACTTGCGCTCTTTTTTTCATCATATAAATTCAACAAAACGAATATTCACATTTTTCACAATAAATCACTGCTTAACTACCATAAAATCAAAATGCATCTCAAATGAGTCCATCAGTTCTTACAAAATAATTTACATATTTCTTCCCAACTGAAGTGTCCATAGTCCAATGTCCAATAGACATCCGTTTAAGTGTAGATCAACATATTAAGTTCAATTGCAAAATAATAAAATAAAATAATTAATTAAAACAAATAATTAATATAACAAATTAAAATAAATAATTAAACTCCATACTTCTAGGATACATCCGAATTAATGCACCCACAACGCTGCAAGTTTATTGTTCCACCACTGATGTCCACCTCTGAGACGTTCCGACTAGCCACATCACATCATCTGGTTCATTTGGGGCATTCTTTCACGATGGCACTCTTGGACTTCCATAGGAGTCATCTTTTTTGGTGTACCGGTTACTTTGTCTTCACCTCCATCCAGAGGCAGGCATCACTTGATCTTCATCCCGCGGACTCCAGGACTCCATCGCCTCCCGTGTCCTTCGGTCCCGTGACCTCCGACCTCAAAGGACAGGTTAATAATTCTAAATCAAATAGAAAAGAAACAGATTAAGTACATAGCATAATACTAATTTCACCGTTTTACCAAAAATAAAATATATATATATTCAAAAATATTTCACCCTTTTTCTTTCGCTTTCTGAAATTAAGCACATGTTTGAGAAAAAACAAATATTCAAAGCATCATTGATCATTTAACATATTTCAACATTGTAATAAAATAATTTCATTAGCCTCAGCCCCCTTTTAATGATCATCACATAGTCTTTTTATTTACATCTATCCCATTACAACAATCACCTCTATTTTTATTACTCTGTTATTGGGCCCTATGAATAGACTCATGTGTCTTCTTTCATGTATTTAAGGGACATGATCTGTTTCTACTCGCTCAAGCCTCCTTACCTCATGCTTGGGATGCCAGGGCTTAATTTGGTTAACATGAACAAATTGCTATGTTACCGTTTCACCTTCAGTTCTCAAAATTTGATAAACCACTGGAGACACCTTATCTGTGATTTGAAATGGCCCCTGCCATGCCGCCAGAAATTTAGAATTTTTCTGTTTACCCTTTCCAAAATGGAATTTATACACCTGATCCCCCACACAATACTCTTTCACAGATGTCTTTTGATCATAATATGATTTTGCACTGTCAGCAGCCCTTTCAAAATTCCGCTGCACAAAAGCAAATTCATGTTGTAAATGCTTCCTCAGTTCTTCTATATATTCATGAACTGTAGATGCGCTTACAAGTGTCTGCTCATGTGTCCTGTATAGCAGGTATTGCAGCAACACCATTTTCCTACCTGTTAATACTTCAGGAGGGCTGATACCTGTTGCTTTGGCAGGAGTTGATCTGATTGCCATCAAAACCAAAGGTAAACATAAATCCCAGCTGGAACCTGCCTCTGCTACAAACTTCTTTAATATATCCACAACAGACCTATTACAGCATTCAATTCCACCAGAAGAGGCGGGTCTGTATGCAACATGTAGCTTTCTTTTCACTCCCAGTATTTGCCACACCTTACTCTTTAAAGCGCTTGTGAAATGACTTCCTCTGTCTGATTCTATTCTTTGTGGTAACCCAAATCTTGAAAATATATGATTTACCAGTAATGTAGCTGCTGTTTGCGTACTACAATCTGGTGCAGGAATACACTCTATCCATTTTGACATTAAACAAACCACACTCCAAATGTAACGGTCCCCCCTGCTCAAACTCTTTACAGGTCCTACATAGTCTATTTGCACATCTGACCATGGAAGAGTTAAGCCTCTTTTCATTAATGGGGCTCTATGCATTGGTGAAGGAGGTTTAAATTGGGCACATACTAAACATCCTCTAGTATATAGTTCCACATCTTGGGACATATGTGGCACATAAGCATAATCTTTCAGTATCACTAATGTCTTTTGTGAACCTCTATGTCCTGCAGTTATTGCATCATGTGCATGGTGTAGCATTAGCCCTCTGAATGAAAGGGGTACCACCCACCGTATTTGTCCTGTTATGGACTCTCTAATCATGAGTCCATCCTGTAGTCTAATTCGTTTTTTATTTTTTAATAGCACCCTCAACTCTTCTCTTCCCACACAATCAGTTTCTGTTAAAGGGTTTTGTTCAGGGTCTATCAAATGATTATAATAGATTCCCAAAATGGGATCATCCTTTTGTGCCTTAATCAGATCTTGATCTGGTGTATCATAACTCCATTGTACTACTGGTTGATCCACCTCTTTTGGAGCTTTAGAGCGTGTAACTGCATCAATTTGTATTTCACCAAGTAAATGTTCAATAGGTAGCAACTCTCCCATCACAGCCCCAATTTTAGCTAAATGATCTGCCTTATCATTTCCCTCCTTATCCTCTCCTGGAGTTTTTAAATGTCCACGAATGTTCCTCCAGTATATTGTCAAATCATTCTCTGACACCAATTTGTCTATGGCTTGTATCATTTTTCCATGTTTAATGGGCTTTTTGTTGTACGTAATCATGCCTCTTGCTTTCCAGCCAGGCAAATATTCCACAAAGCTATTTCGTGCATAATCAGAATCAGTCACCAGGACAATTTCACTAAATTTATTACCAACTGCAGTAGTAATTGCTTTATAAATGGCTGCCAATTCCGCTACCTGATTGCTCCTAGCCCCAATTCTCATCCCTATACTGGGAATGCCTTCACATTTCAACCAGACATTTCCTATTCCTGACACCAATTGTTTATTACTGTAATTTTCAATGTTAAAAGCACAACCGTCAACATATACAGTTGGCAAATCCTTGCATGTCTTTTCATCAAAAGCTTTGTGTGGTGACTGTCCAAACTCCTGTAAACTAGATTCCATTTCTACTTCATTTGATACATGTTCAGCTGCACAATCATGTAGATCTGCCAAACCTTGAGCAACTGGGCTCTTTTTATTTTGGCCATATCTCACGTCTACAGGAAAGCCTTGCAATGCCAGTGTCCATGAAGTAATTCTGGACTGTGCTAGGTTGCCTAACCAAATGATTTTACTCTCTAAAAACTGCAAAGGTTGATGATTTGTCTCAATGATTACCTTTACCCCCTGAACAATGGGGCGGAAATGCTGTAGCAGTCACACAGTGGTCAACAGGGCCTTTTCACATTCACTGAATTTAATTTTAACTTGGGAAAATGCCTTACTTGCATAAGCAATGGTTTTGTGATTCAAATCATGTTTTTGTGATAAAACTGCTGACATACAATGCTCAGAGAAACCTATTTCTATAAAGAAATCCCTATCCTTTATGGGGTATGCTAAACATGGTGCCTTTATAACACATTCCTTTAATTTAGCCACTGCCTCAGACTGCTCTTTTTCCCCACTTCCAGGGTGTATTCAGCTTCAGTAGTTTAGTCAATGGATGAGTAATTTCAGCATAATTTTCAATACATTTTCTGTTATAGCCCGTCATTCCTAGTAATCTTTTTAATCCTTTCACACTTTTAGGATCTTTTAGCTTTTGTATGGCCTCTACCTTCTTCTTTTGTGGATTTAGTCCATGTTCAGTCACTTCATGGTCTAGAAAATTCACTTTTTTCTTGCACCATTGTGCTTTTTGTAAAGATACTTTGGCACCTGCCTTTTGCAATTGGCCAAGAACATGTCCAATTTCATCAAAATGGCTTTTCAAGCTTTCATTTTTTATCAGGACATCATCCACGTAAACTATGGTTCCTCTTTACCGCTGCATCAGGCATGGCCTTTCTCAAAAATATTCCAAATTCACTCCCACTATTGACATATCCGAATGGAACTCTAACCCATGCGTATTGGGTCTTATCAAATGAAAATGAAAATAAATTTGGAATCTCCTCTGCCACTGGCACGCACCAATATCCAGATGTGAGATATAATGTAGTAAACACCTTTGAGCCATGCACCTGAGCCAGGCCTTCATCAATAAATGGCAGTGGCCATCTGGACACTGGCACTCTTTTATTTAATTCTCTGAAATCTGCACATAGACGCCATTGACCATTTGGCTTTAACACACCTAAAATGGGTGTGTTGGATGTGCTATGAATAGGCCTGATAATTCCCTGAGACTCCAAACTTTTTATTATCTCTGCCAATGACTCTAAACATGCCAGTGGTAATCTATACTGGCGCACAAATACTGGGCTTCTACTACACCCTTCCGGTAATGTGGCAACATGTGAGTTAGTTAGTCCACAATCGTGTGCATCTTTAGCAAAGACATCTTTAAACTCCAATTATATTTTTCTCAATTCATGTTTATCTTCATCGCTATCGCATGCATCTGCTGATAAAATCTGTCCCTCTACCATTTTTGAAAATTCTGGGAAATCTTCCAGTGGAGGAATCTCTGTGCTTTCTTCTAACTGTGTGGCTGTGTCTCTCTGTAAAGCTGCCAGCTTTAAATATTTTGGCATATCAGCTTCCACTTCAATGGGCTGATTTTCTATTTCATTTTCATTTAAGTCAAATACTATATAATCATTTTGTTGACAGCACACTGTCTCATTTGAATCATAAGGATACACAGAATGAATTTTAAAGATCCCTTTAGGCTGAGAATCCAGGTATTCTGGCAACACACCCCTGGCATCTACATACCATTCAGGGATATTTCCAATCACCATGTTATTTAGATCTGCAGTATAATGTGATTTTAGTATGGCCATTCCTAATGAAGAATTTTCCTCTAAATAAATATCTTGACATCCTTTATTATTCACCATAATTTTCACAGACCCTTCACCAACATCTATCAATGGAATGTATTCATAATCCAGGCCTTGCTGTTTTATGGATTCATTCAAGCACACAAATGCATCAGAATCCTTCATCTGTTGTCAATTTTTGCATTTTAGCGTTATGGCAACCTGCTTGGTGAATGCAGGAAAAATAGTATTCTTCCTCAGCTGTAATTCAATTGCATATGGGACCAGTTGTGCGCAATGATAAGCCCTTCTTTTGTCTTCAAATTCAGGTGCAGGCCCACCTAGCCGTGACCATATTTTTTGATTAATGAAATCTAACACCATACACATTCTGTGCATGATATCATTACCCATGTAAAAGTCATTTTGTGTCCCACTCATTATGGTAAATTGTTTTCTCTCCAATACTAATCTTCAGCATGCATATGCCTGCAATTCGATTTTCAAAGCGTGGACTGTCCAAACCAGAGACATATTGGTTTTTAATTCTAAATTTTGGGATCTCCTCCCACTCCATTATTTTTTGCAGTAATTTTTCATTAATAAAGCTCCTTTTCTGTTCAAGCGCTAAGGTGGCTTTTATTCCTTTAGAATAGTCATTTATACCAATGTGAATCCATGGTTGCTCATCTTCCATGTGTATTTCAGCAAGAGTAGTAATTTGTTTTTCTGTGTCTGTTTTAGGCGTAGTATTCTGTTTGCATGTCTTCTCTTTTAAATAAAAACGTAATGTGTGCTCATCTATTGCAGTTTGCCATTTTTTCCTAGGGTCTAAATGAATTTGTACAGATTGTTTCTCATTGTCATGATCTCTGCTTCCAAAAGGTCAGGGTTTTCCCAACTCCCTTGGAAGCAGATCCATAACCCAGGTTCCGAGTGCCAACCAGTCCCAATTGGGACCTTTTGGACCCAGTCCTGGCGCCAGTGGCACCAGGCTCATAAATATGCCCAGTCCCAGTGCTGGAAGCGCCGGGCTCATAATGCTTGGGTGGACTTACCTGCAGCAGACCATGCTGCTTACTTGCCTGCCAGTTGAGCCTCTGATCCTCTTCTGTTTGGAACTACTTTTCCTGTTGGGTGGGGCAGGAGCCACTCCCTAGATTCAGAACAGTGGAACTCTTCTGCAAAGCAGGAACTCTTTTCTTACCTAGGCGTGGCTGTGGAAGGAGACACCTAAGCACTACAGGAGGCTATTTAAACCACACCCGATGGATGAATCTTACTTTGCGTTATTCTGCATCCTCTGCAGCAGAACGCTCATCGTGTCTTCTGCATCTGATCCTGGGCCTAAGGAAAAGGCTTACCATCCTGAATCCAGTCTTCAGCAACAGCTATAAAGACAAGAAAGAACAGGTTAGCATTACGGTCTTCAGTGACAGCTCTTCACTTACCTGGTCCATCGGCTGTCACCAACGCCTCGCGCTGCATTCCGGCATCTGAAAGACAAAGGCTTACCTACTCTTCGTGCGCTCCGGAGGTCTTCACACTGCATTCCGGCATCTGAAAGACAAAAGCTTACCAACTCTTCGCACGCTCCGAGGCCTTCGGCGCTGCATCCCGCATCTGAAAGACAAAACAAGGTGCGTTTAAAGACATTGGGGAACTTTAATACTCACGTGCCATTACTCCTTTCCACATCTAACCCAGTGGGTATTCCGGCACCCTGCAGCCGCTCCGAACTTGAACCTGCAAAATAAAAAGACAGTTAGAGCGCATCGTGAAGCAGGCAACAAGCGCTTACTTACGTGCTTCCAGGCGCTTCTATTCATCACACGGGCTCCATCTTCAACTCACTTCAGCCCGTCATCCGCCATCGCCGGAACCCTGCAAAACAAGAAACATCATTACTAAAGACTTTAAAGACATTAGAATTACTCGAAACTTACCGTTCGTGCAGTAAACGACGGACAGCAGTCCTCTGAAGTCAAGAGGGCTGCTCCCCTTATCCAGTGAAGAAACTGGTTACAGCACCCTGCCCCGAGGCAGATGGAGAGCACGGCGTTCACTTACCTAAGGTGAGAGCGTTAACTTTGGGGTTCTACAGGAGAAGAGAAAGGGAAGAAGAGAGAGACATTCAATAACCCAGTTCCTTAATCCCATATTTTCTATCTGCAGACATCTTACCCTTCGAGTCAGACATACAGTGCACAGAGGTCCAGCCCAAAGAGCCAGCCGTGTGTTACACATCACCTTTGAAGATACGGTATACGCCCAGTCAAGACCGGCGCCTCTACGGGAATCAGGTGAGCGTTACAGAACGCAAAGCCTACCACAAAACTCCCGTCCAGGCGCTATGGAAACCTCGGATACCGACCAGCTAGCCCAGTTACTTGGGGAATTAAGGGCAGAAGTGCATGCAGCCCGTCAGGAAACGAACGCTCTAAGAAGGGAACTGATTATTTCCAAGGAGCGAACAGATGATCTCGCTAGACAATTGCTACAGTCACAAGCCGGACAGACACCGTTACCCGCATCTGGGGGAAATCTTCCTTCTACATCCTCTATGAATCCAGTGCAGATCAACCTACCTGGGAATGTACCTCTGGCTCCGCCCGAACGATTTTCTGGTGACCCAAAGAGGTTTGCAGTATTTATCAATCAGTGCCGGTTGCATTTCTTATGCCGGCCAGCAGCCTTTCCAACTGAACAAGCTAAAGTAGCTTTCGTGCTTTCGTACCTTAGTGGCAATGCGGCAGACTGGTCGATCCCTCTAGTAAATCAAGATGATCCGGTCCTCCATGATTTTCAAGCTTTTCAGCTCAGTATGGAAAAACTGTTCGCAAGACATTCACAGGGGCAGGCCTTGGACAATGAGCTTCTTTCGTTGCGACAAGGTAATCAAGACCTTTTGGCTTATATTGCGTCTTTCAACAGACTGATAGTGGAAACTCAATGGCCTGAGGACAAAAGGATTACGCTGTTTTATAGAGGTCTACGTGAAGAGCTCAAAGATGTGTTAGCCCAAGTAGTGAATCCCCCACAAGATTGTTCGGACTATATAGACTTAGTCGTTCAAATAGATCACAGACTGCAGAACAGGAAGGCCGATCGTTCCAAGTTTGATGCTCGAGTATTTTCCAAACTGCCAACTCCTTCCAAAGGAGTAGACTCCGGTGAACCCATGCAAATAGGGGGTCTGAAAGGTCCTCTAACACAAAAGGAGCGGGAAAGGAGAAAACAGTTGCAATTATGCCTCTATTGCGGAAACTCAGGGCACTTTCTTCGAGACTGTCCGGTGAAACCTGCCAAGAAGGCAGTAGGAGCTGCAGTTACCAAAGTTACAAACTCTGAGCAGGGAAACGACCTCGCCCGACAAGAATAGAGGTCCTCTTGCTGAGCGTGAAAACCAGTTCTGTGACCTCGCATTTCGTGATACCTATGGTCCTCATTAGCCCTGATAATCCGGATCGATTACATGCAATTGAAGCTTACGTCGACAGCGGTGCCATCGGCAATTATGTGGATCATGAAATGGTTTTGAGGATGAATCTAACTCTTTGTCCCAAGGCTGTAAAGGACGTCATTACTACGGTGGATGGTACGGAGATAGCCTCCGGGCCAGTAACGCATACCACTCAAGAGGTGACGCTAGTAAGTCAAGATGGACACCATGAGAAGATCGTGTTCGATATGATCAAGGCCCCTCAGTTTCAGATTATTCTAGGAATACCTTGGTTAGAGAAACACAATCCTCTGATCGATTGGCGAGCAAGAACGGTCCAGTTTCCAGAATGTGTCTCTACTTGCCACCCTCCACCTGGTGTTGCACTGGCAGCAATTTCTTCAGAGACTCCCCAGTTACCTCCCAAATACCTAGAATACCAAGATGTTTTCCGGAAGGATCAGGCTAACTTTCTACCTCCTCATAGGTCTTATGACTGCCAGATAGACCTGATACCTGGATCTACTCCTCCTTGTAGTAGAATTTATGCCCTCACCGAGCCTGAGAACCTTCACCTTCGACAATACCTGGATCAATACCTGGCAAATGGGTTTATTCGTCCTTCCAAGCCCCTGCTTCTTCAGCTTTGTTCTTCGTTCCAAAAAAGGAAGGAGACCTTAGAACTTGTATAGATTATCGCTCCCTGAACCAGATCACCGTTAAGAATAGATATCCGTTACCTTTGATCCCTGAACTCCTGGACCAAGTCAGAAAAGCATGCATATATACAAAGCTGGATCTTAGAGGAGCTTACCACTTGGTACGAGTAAAAGAGGGCGATGAATGGAAGACGGCCTTCCGCACCAAGTATGGGCTATTTGAATATCAGGTCATGCCCTTCGGACTTTGCAATGCCCCGGCCGCCTTTCAATATTTTATGAACGATGTCCTCAGAGAGCTCATAGATGTGTGTGTTGTTGTTTACATTGACGACATCCTCGTTTATTCTTCATCGGAATCTGAACATCGGAAACACGTGAAAATGGTCCTCGAAAGATTGCGTCAACACAAACTTTTCGCTAAGTTGGAAAAATGTGTTTTCAACGTGACTGAAGTTGAATTCTTGGGATTCATATTATCACCTGGCGGAGTGCGTATGGATTCAAAGAAGGTCGATGCAGTTCTCAAATGGCCATCATCATCCTCCGTAAAAGGTGTGCAAAGCATGTTAGGCTTCGCTAACTTTTACCGCAGGTTTATCCCCGAATTCTCTCGAATAGTCCAGCCCATCACTGCCTTGTTAAAGAAAAACAAATGTTTTGAATGGTCTACCGAGGCGGAACAAGCTTTCCAGGATTTGAAGACTAAATTTATCTCTGCACCAATCTTAAAACACCCTCGCCCCGAACTCCCCTACATCGTGGAAACTGATGCTTCAAGCCTTGCCATGGGGGCAGTTCTATCACAAAAGGACCCGGTAACCAATCAGTTGCATCCCGTGGCATTTTGGTCCCGCAAATTCTCGCCTCCTGAAATCGATTACACGATTACTGACAAGGAACGTCTGGCTATCAAGTCTGCCTTTAAGGCTTGGCGGCATTATCTGCTGGGGGCCCGACACACCGTTACTGTGGTTACGGATCACCGAAACCTGCAATATTTGAAAACCGCAAAAGCCCAATCCTCTAGACAACTGCGTTGGGCATTATTCTTTGCCGAGTTTGACTTCATAATTACCTATCGACCTGGTACAAAGAACGGTAAAGCTGATGCCCTTTCTCGGATGGGAGTGGAAGAACACTTGATCAACCCTAAACCTGTACCAATCATTCCCGAACAAAGAATTCTGGGTGTAATCGCCACAGAATCCATAGAGGAAGTTAAGGATAAAGCCAGGCAACTTGTAACTCCAGCAGATATACAGAATTGGCATCTGCAAGGAAAGGACTTTGAAGTAAAGGACAACTTATTGTATTTCCAAGAACGATTATACCTACCCAGCACAGATTTACAGAAAAAAGTAATCTCTTGTTATCACGATTCTTTAATGGAAGGACATCCCGGTATGGCCAAGACCTCAGAAAAGATCAAGCGCTACTTCTGGTGGCCGTCTTGGAAAAAAGATATCAGAGACTTTATAATGTCCTGTGGAGTATGCGCCCAAAACAAGAGTCAAAAGGAAAGACCAGCAGGCCTCTTACGCCCTATTGACATCCCACCTCGCCCTTGGCATACGCTTTCTATGGACTTCATCACCGATCTACCTCCATGCTCCGGATACAATACGATTCTAGTAATCGTGGACTTATTCTCCAAGATGGCGCATTTCATTCCGCTCAAAGGCTTGCCAACAGCAGCAACTCTGGCCCGAGAATTTCTCGAAAACATCGTCCGACTGCACGGTTTTCCTTCGGTTCTAATTTCGGATCGAGGTAGTCAATTTATTTCTCATTTTTGGCGAAGTTGCTGTCGGTCGGCTCAAATTGATGTGAGACTATCGACCAGTCACCACCTGTAACGCTCACCTGATTCTCGCAGAGGCGCCGGTCTTGACTGGGCGACTACCGTATCTTCAAAGGTGATGTGTAGCACCCGGTTGGCTCTTTGGGCTGGACCTCTGTGCACTGTATGCCTGACGTGTAGAGTAAGATGTCTTAGGTAAGTGAATGCCGAGCTCTCCATCTGCCTCGGGGCAGGGTGCTGTAGCCAGTTTCTTCACTGGATAGGTAGCGCAGACCTCTTGATTTCAGAGGACTGCTGTCCGTCGTTTACTGCACGAACGGTAAGTTTCGAGTCATTCAAATGTCTTTTTAAAGTCTTTAGTAATGATGTCTCTTGTTTTGCAGGGTTCCGGCGATGGCGGATGACGGGCTGAAGTGAGTTGAAGATGGAGCCCGTGTGATGAATAGAAGCGCCTGGAAGCACGTGAGTAAGCGCTTGATGCCTGCTTCACGATGCGCTCTAACTGTCTTTTTATTTTGCAGGTACGAGTTCGGAGCGGCTGCAGGGTGCCGGAATACCCACTGGATTAGATGTGGAAAGGAGTAATGGCACGTGAGTATTAAAGTTCCCCAATGTCTTTAAACGCACCTTGTTTTGTCTTTCAGATGCGGATGCAGCGCCGAAGGCCTCCGGAGCGTGCGAAGAGTTGGTAAGCTTTTGTCTTTCAGATGCCGGAATGCAGTATGAAGACCTCCGGAGCGCACCAAGAGTAGGTAAGCCTTTGCCTTTCAGATGCCGGAATGCAGTGTGAAGACCTCTGGAGCGCACGAAGAGTAGGTAAGCCTTTGCCTTTCAGATGCCGGAATGCTAACCTGTTCTTTCTTGTCTTTATAGGTGTTGCTGAAGACTGGATTCAGGATGGTAAGCCTTTTTCCTTAGGCCCAGGACTGGATGCAGAAGACACGATGAGCGTCCTGCTGCAGAGGGTGCAGAATAACGCAAAGCACGATTCATCCACCGGGTGTGGTTTAAATAGCCTCCTGTAGTGCTTAGGTGTCTCCTTCCACAGCCACGCCTAAGTAAGAAAAGAGTTCCTGGTAAGAAAAGAGTTCCTGCCTTCCAGAAGAGTTCCAGTGTTCTAAATCTAGGGAGTGGCTCCAGCCCCACCCAACAGGAAAAGTAGTTCCAAACAGAAGAGGATCAGAGGCTCAACTGGCAGGCAAGTAAGCAGCATGGTCTGCTGCAGGTAAGTCCACCCAAGCATTATGAGCCCGGCGCTTCCAGCGCTGGGACTGGGCATATTTATGAGCCTGGTGCCACTGGCGCCAGGACTGGGTCCAAAAGGTCCCAATTGGGACTGGTTGGCACTCGGAACCTGGGTTATGGATCTGCTTCCAAGGGAGTTGGGAAAACCCTGACCTTTTGAAAGCAGAGATCATGACAGTACCCCCCCTCAAGGCCGCTCCCAACCGGGCTTCTCCGGGGGTTTTGGCTTGTCAGGAAATGTTCGGTGAAATCTTTTGATTAGGCGAGGAGCGTGGACATATTCAGCAGGTTCCCAGGATCTCTCTTGGGGGCCGTAGCCTTTCCAGTCAATTAGGTAGAATAGTTTAGATTTGGAGATCTTGGAGTCCAGAATGCTTTTGACTTCAAACTCGAGTTCTCCATCCACTAGGATAGGTTTTGGAGATTTGGTTAGTCGGGTTTGAGGTTGCACGGGTTTTAATAGAGAGACGTGGAAGACCGGATGTATCTTCATGTGCGGGGGCAAGTCCAACTTGACCGCTACTGGGTTTACTATGGTAGTGATGGAATAGGGACCAAGGTATCTTGGGTTGAATGTGCGTGGCCCTTTTAGAGATAGATATTTGGTGGATAACCAGACTTGATCCCCTACTTGATAGTGAGGGGCTTCCTTCCGATGTTGATCTGCTCCTTTCTTGTATTGTTCTTTAGCCCTTTGAAGGTGAGAAACAGCTTCCTTAAAGGCTTGGGTGATTGTAGAATGCAGGTAGTCTACTGCTGGTGTTTCAAGATCTTGGAGGGGATCCAACTCCGAGGTTCGAGGGTGACTGCCGTACAAAAGAAAAAACGGGGTTTTCCCAGTTCCCGAATGGACAGAGTTATTGTAGGCATACTCGGCTATCCAAAGGGTATCTTTCCAAGTTTTTTCAGTTTGTTGCAGCATGCAGAGTAAATACTGTTCCAGAGTTTGATTGGTCCTCTCGGTTTGTCCGTCGGTCTGAGGGTGGTGACTGGTCGATAGTCTCACATCAATTTGAGCCGACCGACAGCAACTTCGCCAAAAATGAGAAATAAATTGACTTCCTCGATCCGAAATTAGAACCGAAGGAAAACCGTGCAGTCGGACGATGTTTTCGAGAAATTCTCGGGCCAGAGTTGCTGCTGTTGGCAAGCCTTTGAGCGGAATGAAATGCGCCATCTTGGAGAATAAGTCCACGATTACTAGAATCGTATTGTATCCGGAGCATGGAGGTAGATCGGTGATGAAGTCCATAGAAAGCGTATGCCAAGGGCGAGGTGGGATGTCAATAGGGCGTAAGAGGCCTGCTGGTCTTTCCTTTTGACTCTTGTTTTGGGCGCATACTCCACAGGACATTATAAAGTCTCTGATATCTTTTTTCCAAGACGGCCACCAGAAGTAGCGCTTGATCTTTTCTGAGGTCTTGGCTATACCGGGATGACCTTCCATTAAAGAGTCGTGATAACAAGAGATTACTTTTTTCTGTAAATCTGTGCTGGGTAGGTATAATCGTTCTTGGAAATACAATAAGTTGTCCTTTACTGCAAAGTCCTTTCCCTGCAGATGCCAATTCTGTATATCTGCTGGAGTTACAAGTTGCCTGGCTTTATCCTTAACTTCCTCTATGGATTCTGTGGCGATTACACCCAGAATTCTTTGTTCGGGAATGATTGGTACAGGTTTAGGGTTGATCAAGTGTTCTTCCACTCCCATCCGAGAAAGGGCATCGGCTTTACCGTTCTTTGTACCAGGTCGATAGGTAATTATGAAGTCAAACTCGGCAAAGAATAATGCCCAACGGAGTTGTCTAGAGGATTGGGCTTTTGCGGTTTTCAAATATTGCAGGTTTCGGTGATCCGTAATCACAGTAACGGTGTGTCGGGCCCACAGCAGATAATGCCGCCAAGCCTTAAAGGCAGACTTGATAGCCAGAAGTTCCTTGTCAGTAATCGTGTAATTGACTTCAGGAGGCGAGAATTTGCGGGACCAAAATGCCACGGGATGCAACTGATTGGTTACCGGGTCCTTTTGTGATAGAACTGCCCCCATGGCAAGGCTTGAAGCATCAGTTTCCACGATGTAGGGGAGTTCGGGGCGAGGGTGTTTTAAGATTGGTGCAGAGATAAATTTAGTCTTCAAATCCTGGAAAGCTTGTTCCGCCTCGGTAGACCATTCAAAACGTTTGTTTTTCTTTAACAAAGCAGTGATGGGCTGGACTATTCGAGAGAACTCGGGGATAAACCTGCGGTAAAAGTTAGCGAAGCCTAACATGCTTTGCACACCTTTTACGGAGGATTGTGATGGCCATTTGAGAACTGCATCGACCTTCTTTGAATCCATACGCACTCCGCCAGGTGATAATATGAATCCCAAGAATTCAACTTCAGTCACGTTGAAAACACATTTTTCCAACTTAGCGAAAAGTTTGTGTTGACGCAATCTTTCGAGGACCATTTTCACGTGTTTCCGATGTTCAGATTCCGATGAAGAATAAACGAGGATGTCGTCAATGTAAACAACAACACATACATCTATGAGCTCTCTGAGGACATCGTTCATAAAATATTGAAAGGCGGCCGGGGCATTGCAAAGTCCGAAGGGCATGACCTGATATTCAAATAGCCCATACTTGGTGCGGAAGGCCGTCTTCCATTCATCGCCCTCTTTTACTCGTACCAAGTGGTAAGCTCCTCTAAGATCCAGCTTTGTATATATGCATGCTTTTCTGACTTGGTCCAGGAGTTCAGGGATCAAAGGTAACGGATATCTATTCTTAACGGTGATCTGGTTCAGGGAGCGATAATCGATACAAGTTCTAAGGTCTCCTTCCTTTTTTGGAACGAAGAACAAAGCTGAAGAAGCAGGGGACTTGGAAGGACGAATAAACCCATTTGCCAGGTATTGATCCAGGTATTGTCGAAGGTGAAGGTTCTCAGGCTCGGTGAGGGCATAAATTCTACTACAAGGAGGAGTAGATCCAGGTATCAGGTCTATCTGGCAGTCATAAGACCTATGAGGAGGTAGAGAGTTAGCCTGATCCTTCCGGAAAACATCTTGGTATTCTAGGTATTCGGGAGGTAACTGGGGAGTCTCTGAAGAAATTGCGGCCAGTGCAACACCAGGTGGAGGGTGACAAGTAGAGACACATTCTGGAAACTGGACCGTTCTTGCTCGCCAATCGATCAGAGGATTGTGTTTCTCTAACCAAGGTATTCCTAGAATAATCTGAAACTGAGGGGCCTTGATCACATCGAACACGATCTTCTCATGGTGTCCATCTTGACTTACTAGCGTCACTTCTTGAGTGGTATGCGTTACTGGCCCGGAGGCTATCTCCGTACCATCCACCGTAGTAATGACGTCCTTTACAGCCTTGGGACAAAGAGTTAGATTCATCCTCAAAACCATTTCATGATCCACATAATTGCCGATGGCACCGCTGTCGACGTAAGCTTCAATTGCATGTAATCGATCCGGATTATCAGGGCTAATGAGGACCATAGGTATCACGAAATGCGAGGTCACGGAACTGGTTTTTACGCTCGGCAAGAGGACCTCTATTCTTGTCGGGCGAGGTCGTTTCCCTGCTCAGAGTTTGTAACTTTGGTAACTGCAGCTCCTACTGCCTTCTTGGCGGGTTTCACCGGACAGTCTCGAAGAAAGTGCCCTGAGTTTCCGCAATATAGGCATAACTGCAACTGTTTCCTCCTTTCCCGCTCCCGTTGTGTTAGAGGACCTTTCAGACCCCCTATTTGCATGGGTTCCCCGGAGTCTACTCCTTTGGAAGGAGTTGGCGGTTTGGAAAATACTCGAGCATCAAACTTGGAACGATCGGCCTTCCTGTTCTGCAGCCTGTGATCTATTTGAACGACCAAGTCTATGTAATCCGAACAGTCTTGTGGGGGATTCACTACTTGGGCTAAAACGTCTTTGAGCTCTCCACGTAGACCTCTATAAAACAGCGTAATCCTTTTGTCCTCAGGCCATTGAGTTTCCACTATTAGTCTATTGAAAGATGCAATATAAGCCAAAAGGTCTTGATTACCCTGTCGCAACGAAAGAAGCTCATTGTCCAAGGCCTGCCCCTGTGAATGTCTTGCGAACAGTTTTTCCATACTAAGCTGAAAGGCTTGAAAATCATGGAGAACCGGATCATCTTGATGAACTAGAGGGATCGACCAATCTGCCGCATTGCCACTAAGGTACGAAAGTACAAAAGCTACTTTAGCTTGATCAGTTGGAAAGGCTGCTGGCCGGCATAAGAAGTGCAACCGGCACTGATTGATAAATACTGCAAACCTCTTTGGGTCACCAGAAAATCGCTCGGGCGGAGCCAGAGGTACATTCCCAGGTAGGTTGATCTGCACTGGATTCATAGAGGATGTTGAAGGAAGATTTGCCCCTGATGCGGGTAACGGGGTCTGTCCGGCTTGTGACTGTAGCACTTGTCTAGCAAGATTGTCTGTTCTCTCCTTGGAAATAATTAGTTCCCTTCTTAGAGCATTCGTTTCCTGACGAGTTGCATGCACTTCTGCCCTTAGTTCCCCAAGTAACCGGGCTAGGGGGTCAGTATCCGAGGTTTCCATAGCGCCTGGGCGAGAGTTTTGCGGTAGGCTTTGCGTTCTGTAACGCTCACCTGATTCTCGCAGAGGCGCCGGTCTTGACTGGGCGACTACCGTATCTTCAAAGGTGATGTGTAGCACCCGGTTGGCTCTTTGGGCTGGACCTCTGTGCACTGTATGCCTGACGTGTAGAGTAAGATGTTTTAGGTAAGTGAATGCCGAGCTCTCCATCTGCCTCGGGGCAGGGTGCTGTAGCCAGTTTCTTCACTGGATAGGTAGCGCAGGCCTCTTGACTTCAGAGGACTGCTGTCCGTCGTTTACTGCACGAACGGTAAGTTTCGAGTCATTCAAATGTCTTTTTAAAGTCTTTAGTAATGATGTCTCTTGTTTTGCAGGGTTCCGGCGATGGCGGATGACGGGCTGAAGTGAGTTGAAGATGGAGCCCGTGTGATGAATAGAAGCGCCTGGAAGCACGTGAGTAAGCGCTTGATGCCTGCTTCACGATGCGCTCTAACTGTCTTTTTATTTTGCAGGTACGAGTTCGGAGCGGCTGCAGGGTGCCGGAATACCCACTGGATTAGATGTGGAAAGGAGTAATGGCACGTGAGTATTAAAGTTCCCCAATGTCTTTAAACGCACCTTGTTTTGTCTTTCAGATGCGGATGCAGCGCCGAAGGCCTCCGGAGCGTGCGAAGAGTTGGTAAGCTTTTGTCTTTCAGATGCCGGAATGCAGTATGAAGACCTCCGGAGCGCACGAAGAGTAGGTAAGCCTTTGCCTTTCAGATGCCGGAATGCAGTGTGAAGACCTCCGGAGCGCACAAAGAGTAGGTAAGCCTTTGCCTTTCAGATGCCGGAATGCTAACCTGTTCTTTCTTGTCTTTATAGGTGTTGCTGAAGACTGGATTCAGGATGGTAAGCCTTTTTCCTTAGGCCCAGGACTGGATGCAGAAGACACGATGAGCGTCCTGCTGCAGAGGGTGCAGAATAACGCAAAGCAAGATTCATCCACCGGGTGTGGTTTAAATAGCCTCCTGTAGTGCTTAGGTGTCTCCTTCCACAGCCACGCCTAAGTAAGAAAAGAGTTCCTGGTAAGAAAAAAGTTCCTGCCTTCCAGAAGAGTTCCAGTGTTCTAAATCTAGGGAGTGGCTCCAGCCCCACCCAACAGGAAAAGTAGTTCCAAACAGAAGAGGATCAGAGGCTCAACTGGCAGGCAAGTAAGCAGCATGGTCTGCTGCAGGTAAGTCCACCCAAGCATTATGAGCCCGGCGCTTCCAGCGCTGGGACTGGGCATATTTATGAGCCTGGTGCCACTGGCACCAGGACTGGGTCCAAAAGGTCCCAATTGGGACTGGTTGGCACTCGGAACCTGGGTTATGGATCTGCTTCCAAGGGAGTTGGGAAAACCCTGACCTTTTGAAAGCAGAGATCATGACACCACCCTCAGACCGACGGACAAACCGAGAGGACCAATCAAACTCTGGAACAGTATTTACGCTGCATGCTGCAACAAACTGAAAAAACTTGGAAAGACATCCTTTGGATAGCCGAATATGCCTACAATAACTCTGTCCATTCGGGAACTGGGAAAACCCCGTTTTTTCTTTTGTACGGCAGTCACCCTCGAACCTCAGAGTTGGATCCCCTCCAAGATCTTGAAACACCAGCAGTAGACTACCTGCATTCTACAATCACCCAAGCCTTTAAGGAAGCTGTTTCTCATCTTCAAAGGGCTAAAGAACAATACAAGAAAGGAGCAGATCAACATCGGAAGGAAGCCCCTCAATATCAAGTAGGGGATCAAGTCTGGTTATCCAGCAAATATCTACCTCTAAAAGGGCCACGCACATTCAACCCAAGATACCTTGGTCCCTATTCCATCACTACCATAGTAAACCCAGCAGCGGTCAAGTTGGACTTGCCCCCGCACATGAAGATACATCCGGTCTTCCACGTCTCTCTATTAAAACCCGTGCAACCTCAAACCCGACTAACTAAATCTCCAAAAGCTATCCTAGTTGATGGAGAACTCGAGTTTGAAGTCAAAAGCATTCTGGACTCCAAGATCTCCAAATCTAAACTATTTTACCTAATTGACTGGAAAGGCTACGGCCCCCAAGAGAGATCCTGGGAACCTGCTGAATATGTCCACGCTCCTCGTCTAATCAAAAGATTTCACCGAACATTTCCTGACAAGCCAAAACCCCCGGAGAAGCCCGGTTTGGGAGGGGCCTTGAGGGGGGGTACTGTCATGATCTCTGCTTCCAAAAGGTCAGGGTTTTCCCAACTCCCTTGGAAGCAGATCCATAACCCAGGTTCCGAGTGCCAACCAGTCCCAATTGGGACCTTTTGGACCCAGTCCTGGCGCCAGTGGCACCAGGCTCATAAATATGCCCAGTCCCAGCGCTGGAAGCGCCGGGCTCATAATGCTTGGCTGGACTTACCTGCAGCAGACCATGCTGCTTACTTGCCTGCCAGTTGAGCCTCTGATCCTCTTCTGTTTGGAACTACTTTTCCTGTTGGGTGGGGCAGGAGCCACTCCCTAGATTCAGAACACTGGAACTCTTCTGGAAAGCAGGAACTCTTTTCTTACCTAGGCGTGGCTGTGGAAGGAGACACCTAAGCACTACAGGAGGCTATTTAAACCACACCCGATGGATGAATCTTGCTTTGCGTTATTCTGCATCCTCTGCAGCAGAACGCTCATCGTGTCTTCTGCATCTGATCCTGGGCCTAAGGAAAAGGCTTACCATCCTGAATCCAGTCTTCAGCAACACCTATAAAGACAAGAAAGAACAGGTTAGCATTACGGTCTTCAGTGACAGCTCTTCACTTACCTGGTCCATCGGCTGTCACCAACGCCTCGCGCTGCATTCCGGCATCTGAAAGACAAAGGCTTACCTACTCTTCGTGCGCTCCGGAGGTCTTCACACTGCATTCCGGCATCTGAAAGACAAAAGTTTAACAACTCTTTGCACGCTCCGGAGGCCTTCGGCGCTGCATCCCGCATCTGAAAGACAAAACAAGGTGCGTTTAAAGACATTGGGGAACTTTAATACTCACGTGCCATTACTCCTTTCCACATCTAACACAGTGGGTATTCCGGCACCCTGCAGCCGCTCCGAACTTGAACCTGCAAAATAAAAAGACAGTTAGAGCACATCGTGAAGCAGGCAACAAGCGCTTACTTACGTGCTTTCAGGCGCTTCTATTCATCACACGGGCTCCATCTTCAACTCACTTCAGCCCGTCATCCGCCATCGCCGGAACCCTGCAAAACAAGAAACATCATTACTAAAGACTTTAAAGACATTAGAATTACTCGAAACTTACCGTTCGTGCAGTAAACGACGGACAGCAGTCCTCTGAAGTCAAGAGGCCTGCTCCCCTTATTCAGTGAAGAAACTGGTTACAGCACCCTGCCCCGAGGCAGATGGAGAGCACGGCGTTCACTTACCTAAGGTGAGAGCGTTAACCTTTGGGGTTCTACAGGAGAAGAGAAAGGGAAGAAGAGAGAGACATTCAATAACCCAGTTCCTTAATCCCATATTTTCTATCTGCAGACATCTTACCCTTCGAGTCAGACATACAGTGCACAGAGGTCCAGCCCAAAGAGCCAGCCGTGTGTTACACATCACCTTGGAAGATACGGTATACGCCCAGTCAAGACCGGCGCCTCTACGGGAATCAGGTGAGCGTTACACTCATTTTCACTTTGCATTTTATCTTGACACATCAAGATAACAGTGATGCTAGGTATACAGCTATTCTGGAGATATACCTCCACTGCATCATTCGTTTTGGCAACAGTGTGACATTCATTTATATTGCTGTTTTGTGATTTTATTTTCTCAATGGTTTTTTGGTTAAGGACCACAGTACTCCATTCACCCCATCTATGAGAGGAGACAATCTTTTCAGGCAATCTGTCCCCATCAGAAATGGAATTTCACAAATAGATGTGACAAATACCTCCTGTTTCATTCTGTGTTTTCGTATCTTTATGTCAACCTCGGTAACACCTATAATAGGCACCTCCTCCCCGTTAAAATTATGCACGGGACCTTCATTTTGTCTCACTGTGATCTGATTCTGTGGAGATCTCCCCTCATTAATACTTTTTACCAATTCTTTGGACATAATTGTGGCCTGTGCGCCAGTGTCAATCATTGCAAATGTACTGCATTTCTCTTCCACAGTGATGGGAGCATATCTGTCTTCAACTTCGTCCAATACACATAAGAAATGCAAATTCTTACTGATTTCAGGACTCACCTTTCTCAGGTCTTTTTTATTTTTGGCTAAGCACATTGGTAAATGGAAAGACATTTTTCCCTCCTTTCTGTCCATTTCTGTGTGAGAGGCATTATTCATTTCCGCATGTTCAGAGGTTTTTGGAGTGTGGCCACTGTTCGCCCATCCATCCAGGTATCAACAGAGGTCACATTACAATCCTCCACCTAAACATGTGCAACAACATCACTTGGCAATTTGTCATTGTCTAACTCTGTGCATTTGTAGTTATTTAGTATGGTATTAGTCCTTTTAACTTCTTCAAAAATATGTGGCACAAAGAATTCTTCGGGTGATTGACCTGTACCCACCTTTTGAGTATTTATTTTTTCTGCTTGTGTTTGGTTATTGTTCTGATTGCCCAGGGAAGGAGTTATAACATCCCCACTTACTCCCTGTTCACTGGTATTCCCCATGCATGAGTCATTTTTCTTAAATTTGTCTCTTTGTTCTTTTGGAATTTCAGGTTTTCCTTTTTCATTTGTACAAATCTCCAATGTTTGATTTAGCTCTAGGTTAAACCGAACTTCTTTTTTATAAGTATTTGCACTTTCTGTCACATGCTCATTTGCTGGTACTTTCATTTTTAAATCATTAGGAATCTCAGAGTCATTATGCAAAATCACATTAGAGCAATCTGTTTTCTTGTCACTGCAGGTATCATAAATACTTAGTCACTTATCGGAAACCACCCGGTCAGTGCTAGGGCCTTCTGTCCCCTCCTTTGATGACTGTTTTTGTGCTGTACAGAGCTTTCCTATTTGCTCAGCCAACATTTTCACTTGGGCCTCAAGACACTGGAATCTTTCCATTTCTCTAGAATCATCTCTCTGCGACCTAGATCGATATTGGTTGTTTTTCCCCTGATTGGATCTATTCTGATACCTCTCAGGGGAATGATTTCTATTGGGATTGTTCCTGAACTCTTGATTCATATGTGGAGGGGAGCGGGGTGCACCCATCCTTTGGTTGTAGTCCCCTGTTGGTGGTGAATCATTGTATTGACGTGGAGTGTAATTCATATTCTGCCTCATGTCCTGACTCTCATGTTGTGGGGATTGACCCCTATGTTGATTCCCATTATCAGTAAATCGATCCACATATCGGGGTCTATCCTGTTTACCATATATCATGGTTTTGGGATCAAATCTGCTCTGTGTTCCCAATGTCTGGTAGGGACCATTATTTCTTTGATCCTGACTGTCTCTGATTATTATTCATACCTCACATATCAGGCCGATAGCCTGCACGGGCCTATCTCCTAAGTACCCAGGGCTGCTGTAGCTCTCCCTATTACTAGGATCATGTGATTGAAACATTGGTGCAGAGAGTGAAGACCTTTGTTGATTACCCCTTTGTTCAGGTGTCAAATTATTTTTACCTGACTTTGAGCAGACTCAAGGGACATTTTAGCTGACCTGATTTCCATCACTGTTGCTGAGGGTTCTTTTGATTTTGGTCTAGTGTCTTTCATTTGATCATTTTCTCTACCCTGACAATAGAGTACCTCATATAGTTTTGTGCTTTGGTGTACAATCCATTCAGGTGATTTGTCACGGTCAAATTCACGGACCAACTGTGATATGGTGTCTTTCTGTAGCCCATAGAAGTAGGCAGTTTTAAACTCATTGGAATTGGGGTCAAAAGATACATCAAAGACTGGCCACCAGGGGGTGCACGGATGATGAGCACCGCCGTGTGAGCTCTGCACCCTCGGGTCCCAAAAGCGCTTTGAGCCCCCGCTTTTGACCCCCCCGTGGAGAAGCATCTGCTGCTCGTGCCGCCCGAAGTGGCCCCCCGCCCGCTGAGCGAAGTTTGCGTGAAAAACAGACTTCCCATCCCAGAGTAAAGTCCATCCGACAGCAAGGCCCCTCGCCGCCACATACGCAGCAGCCGGAAAGCGGGACGCGACTACGCGCCACATCGAGGAACCCGGCTCCCTCTACGAGCCGATTGCGAACGGCGCAGGCCCTGCTGCGAACCCTCGGCGGCCGCAGCCCTTCCGCCTGTCCCGCTTCGCCTGCGGAGTGAACGACCATCTGGGGCAGGCGAGTGTGTCCGCCCTACCCGCGCGGCTACCCGAGCAGCTCCGGGCCTCGGGCGAAAAGAAACTGTGGAGAGGGTAAGTGCCCCCCCCCTCGGAGCACGCAGCGGCGCTTCGCCTGGCTTGGGGCCCTCCCTATCCCCCCCGGCACTCTCCTCATCAAGGGCCCGGGGCTGGAGATAGCGTTTGGGGAGCAGACAGGAACCGCCCCCACCATAACCGGGCCCCTGAGACAGGCGGCACGCGGCCTCAAGAGTGCCCCCACATCAAGGCCAGACACACAGGCCACTGTATATATTGAACGCGGCCTACGCCTTTGGCCCAGCATCTCTGAAGGACAATCGCAGTGCCCTGGGAGATTTAGACGCCACAGCCAGCCACGGAAATCGGGGCGAGGGACTTGCACCCATAGTGAGGACAGTGCAGAGGGTTGGGCCCCCATCTATGGGGCGTGTGCCCTCCTCTGCACAACCACCAGTCTTTCGCCCCCCCGGGATATGAACCTCAATCTAAATCAAAGCTACTGGTCAGGAGATCTCCCCCACGCCATCTTGCCTGGGCCTACACCCAAGACCTCGCCGACAGTGGAGCACTCCTCCCATTGGAAAGGCTCCCCCGCACTGAGAGCTGGGCCCCCGTGCGCTGCGGGGTGTGTGCCCTTCTCAGAGCCAACGTCCATAACGATGCCTGCCTCCACTGGACCTCAACACAGTTAATTGGGTGCCCCCCAATAAGCCAAGGAGCAGCACGCACCCTGCCCCCCCTCAACTGCCTAGACTCCTCTACCAGAGGGCACCCTCCAACCTTGAACCATATTCAGTCGGGTGGCTGTGGAACCAGGGACAAGCCTTGATTTCCACTCTCTGGCTGTACCCTTAGTGGGATCTCTTGCCCAAACACCGCCAAACCCAACGTATGAATGCCAAGGAGAGACTGGCGGCATACCAGTTCTCACCCTCGCAACACAGCTATTGCGCACCGGGAGTCGCCACTATGTCAGCACCGGGCCCCGAGGCAGCCTCCACCAAGCGGACGTCGCCGATATGCTCAACGAAATGCGGAGTATGAGAGCTGACATTGGCGGCAAAATCGATCAAATAACTCAAAGGATGGACAAGATGGAGGACAGGCTTGAAGAAGTTGATCATGACCAGACCTCGCTGAACACCCTAGAGACCCAAATGGACTTGCGACTCACTGGCCTCGAAGCTAGGGAAGAGGAATTTTGCCTAAAAATCGTTGACTTGGAAAACAGAGAGCGGCGCAATAACATACGCATCTTCGGAATTCCGGAGAATGAAGGCGAGACAGAGTCAGACCTGAAAAGAACATTACATAGCATAATGAAGTCGCTTTTCAATGATGACTCAATTGATGAACCCAAAATTGAACGTGTGCACAGGGCTGGGGGAAAACCAGGAGGCCCGCGATCGGTGCTTGCCCAATTCCATTACTATGCATACAAGGCCAGGGTCTTGGACAAGGCCAAAAACACTCCGCAAGTCTCGTTGGGCCCGGTACATGTCTCCATATATCAAGACCTATCCTCCCTCACACTAGCAATGCGGAGAAAGTGCCATCCACTCACCAAAATGCTGAAAGAAAAAAGGGTCCGATACCGTTGGAGTTATCCCTTCTCGCTTTCCTTTGAATGGGAAAGCAATGCCATCAAAGTAATCTCAGAAAAGGATATTAGGTGCTGCATATTCGACCTATTGGGTACCCAAGAGGAGGAACCATCACAGAGCGGAAACAGGCCAGAGGCAAAGGAGTGGCACAC
Source organism: Ambystoma mexicanum (assembly GCF_040938575.1). Classification (NCBI taxonomy): domain Eukaryota; kingdom Metazoa; phylum Chordata; class Amphibia; order Caudata; family Ambystomatidae; genus Ambystoma; species Ambystoma mexicanum. The sequence goes on from NC_090921.1 coordinate 993,823,617, forward strand.
CAAAGGTCCACGGAGAAAGAAGATGCAGGGCGCCAGGAAATATAGACGGATGAACACCTCCCCGGACACCGAACATTGAACCCACTTTGTTCTTTTACCTGTTTCTCTTTTCATGGGTGCGCCTGACGACGGACATTAGGCTAACTAGAGACCTCTGAGAACGTCGGATGGACACCCATTGGGTAGCAACGGGGGAGCGCGGAATCGTTGTCCTCACACCGCCTCACCTGATGCGGAAGAGGTGCTCACAAAGCAACCTGGGATGAGGGTACACTTAGATGATGTGACTCGATGTGCTTTAGTGGGCCTTAAAGAAGGTGGAGGAAGCCGGGGTCTGTGTGCGGCCCGAGAAAGGGTAGCACGTAGGAGGTGATATGAACCGATATGAAAATGAAGGAGGGCCCTTACAAAGTTTTACCAGGGGCCGAATATCGGGTGCAAATGACTGAGATCTTATTGTTGAAATGCAGTTCAGTTCGTTAACATGTTTACATATGCAGGGGGGGAGTTGGGGGCTCATGGTTATGTTTTATAATTATGTGGTTGGGACCGTTTGAGGTGCGGTTCCCGTTGGTGGTCCGAAGACGATTGGGTGAACATAACCCAGCCGGATCGGACGCCGTATGGTTTGGGGGGGAGGAGTGGGCTAGCGCGACTCGAAAGGTCAGGTGGAATGGATGAATACGAAAATGAGAAGAAGAGAAAGGCACGCTTAATACTGTTGAAGGCTGAGCGACAAGGATGTTCAGCGCCCCCCATAAGGCCATATAGGAACCGGCTTACCTGTGTAGGGATAGGCATATGGCAGGCGCTTAGAGCAGAGACATTGAGGCAGGCGCACTTATTGGGCTACCTCACACATTGCAATGGCAGCAACACCTAGACATTACAAGCTACGTATATGCACACTCAATGTAAAAGGCTTGAATTCCCCCACTAAACGCTCGCTGGTAGCGAGGGAATTTGAGAGGTCGAACATTGATATTATGTTCTTACAAGAGACGAAATATCAGAAGGGTAGCGAGAAGGGGATCCACAGCGGTCTGGTGGGGCATACATATTGGAGTTCGGGTGTCCTCAAAAAAGCTGGGGTGGGGATCCTGGTCCGGATGAATCTCCACATGAAGATCCTAAATTCCTGGACTGACACGGAGGGTAGGGCCATGTTAATAGTGGAATCCATTCAAAACACAGTCGTAACCCTTGCCACAATTTATGCACCCAACGAAGGCCAAAAAAGATTCCTCCTTAAAACGACTGAATGGCTGTTTAATAAATCGCAAGGTCATACTATTCTTGGGGGCGACTTCAACACATGGATGAGCAGTGCCATGGATAGGCAAACCACACACAATGTCTCCCAACCTCCCCGGTCGCAGGAACATGCAGAAATTAAAACGATGCTTGCCCTGTACGGCCTCTCGGACAGTTGGCGTCACTTACATCCAATGGACAAAGGATTTACCTTTCGATCCATCCCTCATGACACGCTCACAAGAATAGACTATCTGTTCCTCTCTGAAGTCCTAATGAGGATACTCCACACCGCAGACATACATCCCATTGCATGGTCTGACCATGACATGGTTGTGGCGGAACTAGACTGGGATGGCCTTGCCCATCGCAACACTAAGTGGAGGTGCAACGAAACGTTGTGGTCGGATGTGGTTTTCAGGAAAGAATTGGAAAACAAAATCAAACAATTCTTCATGACCAATGATACGGGTGAAGTCGCGAAAGTGAATGTATGGGAAGCGGAAAAGGCCACTTGGCATGAGATCCTAATCAGGGAGGGGGCGAGGAAAAAGAGGGAACGCACCTTACTGGAGGCTAAAGTTAGAAAGAAATTAGACGAAGCAGAGAGTCTAGCCCAGACATCTCCTCAACGTAGAGCTGCACACCTTGAGGAAGCTAAGGCATTACGGGAGAAGCTAAAAGCCCTGGAGATGTGCAAGGTGACCCAGACCTTACAATACCTGAAACAAAAGTACTACGAAAAAGGAGACAAGGCCGATGCCCTCCTTGCGGCAACGCTCCGTGCGCAAAGGGCAGAAAGATGGGTAGACGTGATAGAGAGGACAGATGGCACTCTCGTGGATACAACAGAATCCTCCCCAGAGGGCATACGAGAGGCATTTGCCTTTTTTTATGAAGACTTATATACCTGTGACCCTCCTCCCCCACCAGGGAGTGTAGATGCCTACCTCAAAGAGGCAGATCTCCCGGCGCTTACACGCCCAGAGGAGGAAGCTCTTGACACTCCGGTCACTGAGGAGGAGGTGGCTGATGCCATTAAACGTCTTAAGTCAGGAAAGGCGCCAGGGAACGATGGCTTCTACAAAACGTTCACTGCGTTCCTTACCCCCTTCCTGGTGACCCTATTCAACCACATCTTTGAAACAGGGCAGGCAACCCCGTCCTTTGCTCAGGGCCTCCTAACGGTCATCCCAAAAGAAGGCAGAGACCCCAAATACTGTGGGTCATATCGCCCCATATCACTCCTTAACATAGATGCCAAGATATATGTGAGAGTGTTAGCGGCCAGATTAGAAACGCATTTACCAAAGTTAATACATACGGATCAGGTCGGCTTTGTTATGGGGAGACAGGGAGCTGACACGATGAGGAAGACATTACACTTGATACACGCGGCACAGGGGAGGAATGACGACCCCACCCTCCTGTCGCTTGATGCCGAAAAGCCCTTCGACAGAGTCGACTGGGAGTTCCTGGAAAGGGTTCTAGTCTGGATAGGTCTTGGCCCCAAACTACGCCGCGCCATTAAGGCAATATATTCAGCTCCCCAGACCTCTGTAGCGGTGAACGGTGGCTACTCAAGGAGGTTCCCATTAGAGAGAGCCACCAGGCAAGGCTGCCCATTATCTGCTATACTGTTTGTGTTGTCTCTCGAACCACTGGCACAGAAGCTTAGACTTGACAAAAGGATGGGAGGAATTAAAGTAGGGGATCAGGAATACAAGCTAGGCCTATATGCTGACGATATCCTCCTGCATACAACAAACCCCTTGAGTTCGATACCTGCGGCCATGGAAATAATTGGGGAATACGGCCAATTGGCGGGCCTGAAAATCAACACAGAGAAATCGGTCCTCCTCCCGCTAGACAAGAGTAGGGACTCAGAGGTTGAGCGATTTGAACCCCTAGGGATGGAGGTTAGTCTCACTACATTGCGATATTTGGGCATCAATGTGACTCGTGACCTGGGTGACCTATTTGAAGCCAACTTCCCCCCGATACTAAGCACAATACAAAAAGACATTGAACGGTGGACAAGGCTCACCATCTCGTGGATGGGCCGACTGAACACCATTAAAATGGTAATCCTGCCAAAGTTACTTTGCCTATTTCAGATGCTCCCCATCCAACTCCCCAGAGATTTCTTTGTAACCACCAAAGAAGTCCTACATACCTTCCTATGTCAAAACAAAAAACCCAGGGTCCCTGCTGCCTTACTTCACCTCCCAAAAAAGACGATGGCGGGGTGGGTCTCCCAGACATAGATCTGTACTATAGAGCAGCACAACTGCAAGTACTAATCCCACACGTCAGACAACAAAAAGACCCTCAATGGATAGGCTTAGACAACTACTATCTTCGTCCCTTTATTGTGGGGGAATGGTTATGGGTACCTGGGCCCCAATTACAAAATAGCATCAAAAACCACCCCATCCTCGGGACCATATGGGCCATATGGAAACCAAACAAAGGAATAAAAGGAGTCACAACATGGCCCTCCCCCCTGGCGCATCTATGGGCCCCGGGCATCCGGGATGACATTCCCGATCCAGGCAGTTTTGAATCATGGTACGAGGCAGGGCTTGAAAGGGCAGGCCAATTACGGAGGAATAACGCCTTCATCACTATCCAAGAGCTGGATGAAGCTCTCGGCATAGGTCAGCTCTCAGTTTTCCAATACCTACAACTAAAAGGTGTTATGACCCGGGAGGTCTGGAGGGAGGCGCTACAGAGAGACCTCACCCTGTTCGAAAAAATTCTAGACACATACATAGGCTCCAAGGGACTCATCAGTGCAATGTATGCAGCACTAGTTGGAGTCAACACAACCCCCTCAATCACTTTGAAGCACAAGTGGGAAAAAGACATTGGGAGACATCTCACCCCAGAAACATGGCTCAAGATTTGTAGAAGGACCTCGAAAACCTCTATCTCTTGTCAGTACAAATTGCATGGGATCAAGCTTTTGTATAGGTGGCAGTATGACCCAATCCGGCTAGCCAGGATGTATCAGGATGTGAGCCCTTTCTGCTGGCGGGGCTGTGGCCAGAAAGCGGACTACTGGCACATGTGGTGGGGATGTAGGGCGGTCCAGGCATATTGGGACGAAGTGCTCAGTTGGATAAAAGAGCTTGAAGGAGAGGAAAGGGAGAAGCACCCACTCTTGATCCTATTTGGTTTGGTCGAAACAGAAGAACAAACAATCAAATTGCCCATAATGACACATGGGCTCTTGCTTGCTGCGAAGGCCTGCCTTACAACTGTGTGGAAAATAATTAATCTACCAACTAAAGCTGAGTGGATCAACGTCTCCCGTAATATCTTCAATATGGACAAGCTAACAGCAGCCATTCATGGTGACCGCACTTCCATTGACAATGAGTGGTCCGAGTTCCGAACCAAGTATATTGCACAAAGTTGAGTGTGCAACATGATACAGCTAAAGCGCCATTGCAATGATCTGCCTACTACTCTAATGTTAATTCCGAAATGTCTTATGCAAGTGCCACTTTTCTAAAAAATTCTTTTGCCTATGAACTCCTTCGCCGGACTGTAAAATGTACTTTAGACCAGCTGTCGCTTCAAGGGATGCTGGGTGTGGGGAGAGGGGAGGGGGGTCAAGTTCTGGTTAGTCGTTAAGTATGTGCAACTGTAAAGCAGTTTAGTTATTCTGTATTCTTTGTAATGAAAACTGCATTTTCTAGGTTTGAAAAACAATAAAACCAATTAAAAAAAAAAGATACATCAAAACGAAAAAAAGCCCTTTTTAAGTCTTGCAAAAATTGGCGAGGTGACGTATTAGGCCGAGCAGTAATCGTGTAAGCAACCTTTTTCGCCTCCTGCAATGATTGGAAAGGAGAAAAATGACGTCTAATCTCTTTTTCAAACTCAGCCCATGTCATATTCTGCTGTTCATTTAATCCCCTAATGATACTGGCTGTGGGGGCGTCCAGAGTTAAATGAAAATATTGTCTGTATTGTTCCTTAGGTATCTGGAGAACCTTAAATATATCATGCACCGCTTCTAAGTGGTCCTCTATGCAGCACTCCCTTCCCTTTTTAAATGGTTTGATCAGAGCTTTGATGGATTTCATTATCTTTATGGGGCTACTTGTTGCTATGCACGGAATTGCACTACTTTGTGATTCAATCCTGGTTTCAGGCGTATGGGATTGGGGGTGGCCCCCAATGGGTGTATCAAATCCCCCAAGGGCGCTGCAACCAAGTTCAGTCACCGGCCCAATCACTGGGGCACTAGCTCTTTGGGTAGAAATAGGATTCACCTCAACTCCATTGAATGTGGTGCCCTGCCGTCTATCCTGGGACCTGGAAATGCACATTTGCTGTTCCAAATCCTTACACTTCTTAAGGAGCCTATCTGCCTCTTTTTGCAAATAGTTGTTTTCATCACTCATTTTATTAATTACCTCCTGAATATTGCACATTTGCATTTGGCATTCCTTGAATTCTTTGTTTCTCTTGTCTCTTTCTTGAAACATTTTAACCATTTCCTGTTCGGCATTTTGGAGACCACTTTCTTTTTCACAATGTTCTTTTTGCAAAATCTCAATTTCTGAAACAATCTCATCTTTGTCTTGTCTAATATGGTCTACCAACACTTTTAAATGTACCAATTCTTGTTCACTATCCTCAAACTGTTTCTTGCTTTTAGACAATTGAGTATCAAGATCCCTACATTTTAACTGCATGTCTTTTTGACATACCTCCAATTCCGCTCTTAACATTTCCTCTTTTTTAATTGCCCCATCTAGATCAGCTTTTAACCTGTGAATCAGCTTAGTATCATTTTCTTGCATTTGCAGGGACCTATTCAAGATAAACCATTTCTTGGCGCATAGCCAGATCAAACAATCTTTCTATGCATGTTTATCAGCTGCATTTAATAGTCTCAAAAGGCAGACCTGAATTATGCTGCCTTCTGCAAAAATGCTGTCTAGTGGTTCTTTCTGTACTTCACCATAAATGCGGGCATGCCATTCTGTGGCATTATTTGATGACCATGTCCCATGTGCATATAACTTTGCCTCCAGATATTGCACTAGCTCTGAGAATGTGGCTTCTATTTGAGACATTCTGAAATTCACTTTTAGTGTCACAATGCTATTATGAAATGGGTTCCCTCTAATTCACGGATGGTAGTGTGAGACACACCTGCCACGCCCAGTAGGTGCTCTATAATCACTTTCCCGGCCTGCAACGCACCATATATATGTAGGGTATTTTGTGTAGATTTTGGGGTCTGGCGGTATTTTCTTATCGCCAAAAGAAGAGTGGAAATGTGGTGATAACTTATCCTTGCATCTAGATTAGGTTTGGCCTTACCTCCTTCCAGTGACCATGGGCCTCATTACGACCCGGGCGGTAAGGGATTACCGGTACCGGTAAGGGCACTGGTGCCGGTAATCCCTTACCGCCCAATTCCGAGGTCCTTTTGCGGGTCCTCCCTTAACGGCTGGTTTTACCAGCCGTTAAGGACGGGACACGCAAAGGGACCTTGGAGGTAATTACAGTACCGCAATTTGCAGTACCGTAATTACCACCTTCCCCATTTCCATTGAGCCCTATGGGGGCAAAAATGGGAATGGGGAAGGGCCAATGGTGAATGGGGAATTACGGCCCCGCCAACCTTGGAATGAGGTGGTAATTCCGCCGTTCACCATGGCGGAATCGGTAAGGTACCGGCATCAACCATGGCGCTAATAGTGCCATGGTTAACGCCTGGGTCGTAATGAGGCCCCATGTCTTGTTACACTAAATTGGATAATTTAGTAATATACACTATTGGCGGTATATTCTGGCGGTAAATTACTTAGTAGTGAGCATAAGCTTCCTCCCCTATTTATAGCCCCATCATACACAAAATCTTCCTTATTCTTATAATACTCTTGTGATCTATAGAGAGCCTTGGACCTACATTCAGGGACGCCACACTTTCACTTAGAGTGCCCCTACAACCTGTGGCTGTTATCACTGATTTATCTACACCAGTGAACTATGCGTCCATAGGCCTCATTACTGATTCATTACTGGCTCATGGACCCCCAGTAATCTATATATTGTATTAGATTTCACCCAGACAGCATGCACTGGGGAACACACGCATACAACTGTTTATTACCGCTAAGTCTTATTTTAGGACAGCTTATTCTGTCTGTTATTTCATCTACATGGGAAAAATGACAAATGTACTGCCTAAAAAAAAATCTTCCCCGTGTCATAAATGCTATTCCAAACGCACCAAGAAAAGAGAAAAACAAAAACTCTCTACACATTCTGCTTTTATATTGTGTGTATTAAAAACAATTACAATTCAAAATAACATCTTACCAATTACATCGCGTTGTTCTCTGTAATAAAAAAACAAGAAAAGAAACAATACAGAGACAGAGCAACATTCACTTTGCAACATTATCATATGACAAATTAAATGCAGGGGATTTCTTTTGGCTACTCTTTCTACATGACATTTTAGATTGCTACTGTTCATTCACACGAAAGTACACAGCGACCCCCTCACTTAACTTTGGCTGCTTACCAAAGATCTGTGGTTTTCTCCCCCAGACGATCTCCTTTAGAAGAGTGGGCCCAGTCGACAGGGGTTGCCTCCGTAATCTCAATGTCTGATAAGCAGGGCGAAAATTCCAGGCCAGTGCCAAGACACCAAAATCATCCGTCTCTCGAGCCCAGCAAAAGCGAACTGCCTCTCCCTCTCTCAGACTTTCCCAGCCAAACTCTGCACCTTCCTCTTTTCTTACATAAAATAACTGCAGATGCTATGCACCAATCAAATTAAAAAGGCTGCATCACCCTTCTTTACACACAATAGAGCAGTTGTATAGTGAGAAACTGTAACTAATATAATTTCCTGTATGCAGATTATGCTTACTGCAAAAACAGTGAAAAGGAAAAAAAATATTCTAGTGCACATTTGAAAACAAATTTCAGAACATGTACTTTCACCTCATTGTTCACATAGAGATTACATTATGATGTTAATGAGTTAGCACTAGTGATTAGTAATTGTTAATTAAGTCAGTTAGTTAGATGAATAATGTAGTCTCGTATGTATGAGGCATTTCAAAGAAGAGAAAATAAAAATAAAATTCTGGTGCACTTTTAAACCTGCAGCCTGTCTCCATCTGCATACTCATATGTTATGCTAGCAACATAGGACTGGCTATATGTGTATGCCACATTATTGCTGGCAACAAAATGCCATCACAATCCGTGAGTTGCTACACCCCAAGGCGCTATATATTATACTACACCATGCAATAGCTTCACTACTTCGAAAGCATAAGAGATTTGCCTGGACTGAGGAAGCAGAAGAGGCCTTCCAGACTTTAAAGACAAGGGGCCTCATTACAACCTTGGTGCTAAGTGCACCAACTTTACCACCATGGTGTAAACTCCGTTTACACCATGGTGGATGGCGGATTTACCGCCCCATTACAAGGTGAGTGGGGCGGTAAATCCCCATTTCCCATTTTCCCTTCCCCATTCCCATTTTTGCCCCATAGGGCATAATGGGAGTGGGGAAGGCGCTAATTACGGCACCGTAAATTACGGTGCCGTAATTAGCACCAAGGTGCCTTAGCACCATGGAACTTAACGCCTGCAAAAAGCAGGCGTTAAGGTGGGAATCAGGCGTTAAGGGTTAACGGTGGCGTTAACCCTTAACGCCTGAGTTGTAATGAGGCCCAAGATGTACAACCGGTCCGGTGTTAAGACATCCGCAGCAAGATTTGCTGTTTGTGGTAGAGACCGACGCTTCCAGCGAAGCTATGGTAGCAGTATTGTCGCAAAAGGATATGGAAACCGGGCAATTGCACCCAGTGGCTTTTTGGTCCAAAACATTCTCAGCAGCAGCAGAGTTAAATTACACCATCACAGATAAAGAAGTATTAGCAATTAAGAATGCCTTTAAAGAATGGAGCCATCATTTATTAGGGGCCGTCACTCCATCACGGTTCTTACTGACCATAGAAACCTACAATATTTACGCAATGCAAAAGCTCAGTCCTCATGACAACTCCGTTTGGCATTGTTTTTCGCAGAGTACGATTTTATTATAACCTACCACCCTGGAGTGCGTAATGTTACTTGGCATTTATATAGTACCTTATGTATCATTGGTATGATCTCAAAGGGCTGGTAGGTTGAACGCCCTCGGGAACCGTAGTTCAAGTTAGTAGAGAGAGAGAGTCATAAGGCGCATGGGTGCACTGGATATGTGTGCAGCCGGTGTGGCAGTTGCATGATAGCTGCTTCTCAGCGGTAGGTGTGGTGGTTGGGAGGTCAGGTATATGTGTTCATTCTGGAGGGTTGACACCCAGACTGGTTTCTGGCTGCATTAGGCCTGAGGAGACACTTAAGCTAGAGGTGTGTGCTCAGCTAGCAGAGTTTAATTAGGATGATGAGACGTATGTGGCGGGTGTTAGTATGGGAACAGCTATACTGAATGTGTCTGCGTTCTAGTTGAGTGGTGGTGTATAGGAGAGAGTAAGTGTGGTAGCGTGATATGGTGGTTATCAGTAAGGCGCTTGAGATCGAGCATTCCATCTGTACCATCTATTCTATCCGTTTTATTTACTCTGTCCGTTCATTCCACTTTGTCTGTTCACCCATTTCGTCCGTTTCATCCATTTAATCTACTAGTCCTTCCATCCATTCTATCCACTCAACCCTTCTTCCACAGGATCTACTCCACCCATTCCGTAGGCCCATTTCATCCTTCCCATCCGTTTAATGTGTTCGGTCCTTTCCATCCTTCCTATTCATTTGATCCACTCCGTGTGTTCCACCCACTCCATCAGTTCCATCCGCTCTATCCGTTCCATCCATTCCAACTGTTCCATCGATTCCATCTGTTCCAGCCACTCCATCTGTTCCATCCACTCCATCTGTTCCATCCACTCTACCTGTTCCATCCACTCTACCTGTTCCATCCATTCCATCTGTTCCATCCACACCATCTGTTCCATCCGCTCTATTTGTTCCATCTGCTCTATCCGTTCCATCCATTCCAACTGTTCCACCAATTCCATCTGTTCCATCCACTCCTTCTGTTCCATCTACTCTACCTGTTCCATCCACTCTACCTGTTCCATCCATTCCATCTGTTCCATCAATTCCATTTGTTCTGTTTACTGTATCCGTTTCATCCACTGCATCCGTTCCATCCACTCGATTCGTTCCATCTGTTCCATTTGTTAAAACTATTCATCCTTTCCATCTGTTCAATCTGCTTGTTCGTCTCCATTCTATTCGTTCCATCCCTACCATCCACTCCGTCTGTTCCTTCCACACGGTCTGTTCCCTCTACTCATCCGTTCCATCCACTCCATCCGTTCCATCCACTATGGCCATTCCATCCACTCCGGCCGTTCCATCCACTCCGTCTGATCCATCCATTCATTCCATCCGTTCCGTCCACTCCGTCCGTTCCATCCACTCCATCCGTTCCATCCACTCTACGTGTTTCATCAATTCCATCTGTTTTATCCACTGCATCCATTCCATCCACTTCATCCGTACCATCCACTTCATCTGTACCATCCACTTCATCCGTATCATCCACTTCATCCGTTCTATCCACTGCCTCCGTTCTATCCATTTCATCTGTTCTATCCACTTCATCTATTTCTTCCGTTCCCATCTGCTCTATTTGTTCCGACTTCCATTCATCCCATCTATTCCTTTTGTAGCATCTATAACATCCGTTCCATTCATTCCAACTAGTATGTTCCATCTATTTCGTCAGTTCCATTTGCTCCATCGGTTCCATTCGTTCCGGCCAGTGCACTCACTCCAGCTAGCACTCTGGTCCGTCCACTCCAGCCAGTACGTCCACTCCTTTTCATCTGTTTCGTCTGCTTCATCCACTCGTTCTGACAAGTAGACTCAGTCCAACCAGCTCTCCGTTCCATCTGTTCCATCCGTTTTCATTCACTCTATCCATTCCATTCACTCAATTTGTTCCATCCGCTCTATCTGTTCCTTCCATTCCATTCGTTCTATCCACTCCATCTGTTCCATCTACTCCCTCCACTCAATACATTCACCCTTTCCATCCATTTCATTCCTTTATCCACTTTATCCGTCCACTCCATCCTTTCCACGCGTTTGATCTAATTTTCCGTTTCGCCTACTTCAACCGTTGTTTATATTTCATCTGATCAGGCTACTTCTTCTATTCTCCTCTTCTTCCGTTGCTCCAGTTCTTCCATTCCATCCAATTCCCCATCCATTCCATCCAATTCTACATCCGTTCCATCCAATTCATCTGTTCCACCCACTTCATCAGTTCTGCTCAGTTTATCCGTTTTATTTACACTGGCCGTTTTAGTTTTCTGTTTGTTTGATCGGGCTTCTATGCTGGATTGTTATTTTTGATTCAACAACCTTGGGTTTCTGTTTATTGTGGTTGTTTGAGTTCCACAGAGTGGGGGCCAAGGCTGAGAATGATGAACCACCTAACCTGGATGAGTTGGTGTTTGGTATCACTAGGAGGCGGGCAGAGCTTGATCTTAGAGTGCACGGTGGATGGTAGGGTTTTAGCATGTCCTGAAGGTATTGAGATACAGATTTATGCATTGCTCGGTGAGAGATGCATAAGGTTTTGAAGGTCACCCTTCGACCAACCGGGAGCCAGTGGAGAGTTTTGAGAGCGGGGGAGGTGTGATTTATTGGGCCAAAAGCACCTAAGAATTTTGAGGTGGTAGTGGCAGGACTTAGAGACGTTGTTGACTTGTGCAAGAGGGTTAGGTTACAGTCGAGAGTGCATCCAAGGTTTTTTACTGAGGTTGAGGTTGTCAGGGGATTGCCCATGGATGATGGCCAGGGTAGAGGGTGCGGAAGAAGTTCAGTGTTGCCACACACCATGATTTCAGTTTTGGTGGGGTTTAAAGGAGGTCGTTTGTGGTCATCCAGTGATCAATGTCAAGGAGGCAGGCAGCGAGGTTGGGCTGGTAGCTGGGTTTTGAGTTAAGGAGTTTTAGGATTAGTTAGGTGTGTGGTAGTGCAGGTGTTAGAAGGGGATTGGCAATGGCAAGGAGGGGTGACAAGGGGGGTTCATCTGTGTGAGGGGTTCCTCAGTGGGCGCAGGGATGGCGCGGTAGTGGCAGGGGACTCGTGATCGTTGGAGCACCAGAGAGCTCCTCTGGCGTTTGAGATTGTGCAGGGTCTATGTATGGGGAGTGTGCTGTTGTTCTCTCATCTTGGTGAGGAGTTACTCAGTGGGCGCAGGGAATCGCACGGAAGTGGCAGAGGACACGTGATGTTTGGAGTACCAGAGAGATCCTCTGGCTTGTGAGTTTGAGACTGTGCTGAGTCTATGTACGGGGAGTGTGGGGTTGTTCTCAATAGCATGGCAAAGCAGATGCCTTGTCACGTATCGGGGAGGGTGAGGATGTTCAAGTCAGTCAGGATCCAGTGAGCATTATTCCGAAAGAGAACATGCTGGGAGTCACTGGATTTTCTGAAGATCTGAAGTCACAGATTTGTTTTAGTTTGACCACTTCAGAGTTAGAGGCCTGGGAGTCAAAAGGTTCTAAGTTTTAAATCCTAGAGAATTTACCATACTTCCAGGGTCGTCTTTATCTACCCATAGAGAAATTACAAACACGAGTCATAGCAGATTATCATGGAGCAATGATAGAAGGTCATCCCGCCATTGCTAAAACTATAGTTAAGGTCAAACAACATATTTGGTGGCCTACTTGGTGAAACGATATCATAGATCTCATCAAAATTTGCGCCACTTGTTCCCAAAATAAAAGTTCAAAACAGAGACAAGCAGGACTCATTCAACCCTTACCTATTCCCGCTGCACCATGGCATACCATATCAATGGATTTCAGTTACCCCCTTGTTCGGGTTATAATACTATTTTGGTGGTGGTGGATTTATTCTCCAAAATGGCCCATTTTATTGCTTTGAAAGGACTTCCATCACCATCAGACTTAGCTAAAGTTTTTCTGGAAAACATTGTACTTCTTCATGGATTTTCGTCAGCAGTCATCTCAGATCGAGGGAGCAAATTTGTAACCCAATTCTGGAAAAGGTGTTGTGAGATGGCTAAACTAGAAGTATGTTTGTCTACTAGTCACCATCCACAAACTGATTGTCAAACTGAGAGAACAAATCAAACCTTAGAACAATACCTCTGGTGTCTTCTCCACCAAACAGATCACTCTTGGGTGGATGTGCTCTGGATAGCGAAGTACGCTTATAACAATTCTGAGCACACTTCCACTGGACACACTCCTTTCTACATTCATAATGGTTGCCATCCACGAACCTCTACCTTTGATCCACCAGAACCGTTAGAGATGCCAGCGGTGCAAAGTCTTCATGAGAACATATCACAAGTGCAGAAGGAAGTCAGCATTTGACTGTTGCAAAAGAGCCAAAAGAAATTTGCTGACAAACTCCAAAGAAAACCTCTTGATTATCAAGTGGGAGACAAGGTGTGGTTAGCTTCCAAACACATTGCTCTTAAGGGGCCACCTAAATTTCAACCTAGATATCTGGGCTCGTTTTCCGTGGAAGCAGTCATTAATCATGTAGCACTAAGATTAACACTCCCACCTCACATGTAGATTCATCCTGTATTCCACGTGTCCTTGTTAAAACCAATGAGTCCAGGAACCCGGCTACAAAAATCACCCAAACCTATGATTGTAGATGGAGAACCTGAGTTCCAAGTGAAAGAAATTCTTGATTCAAAGATTGTTAAAAGAATATTGTTTTACTTAGTGGATTGGAAGGGTTTTGGTCCACAAGACAGAACCCAGTTCTAAAAGTCATGCTCCCCAGTTAAGAGATTCCATCAGAATCGTCCAACCAAACCAGGGCCGGAGGGTCCATCCTTAGGAGGGGCCTTGGGTGGGGAAACTGTCATGAGCACCTCCAGGCTTCCATAGGTTCCAATAGCATACCCATACCCCTAAAATGGCCACCCTGTGGGTCATGGGAACTATCAGTGAACTAGACTTTGAACCTTGAGGGCTACATAAGCCCGCTTCCACTGTAACGCGCGCTTTGCGTTTGGTCCACTGACAGCGGTGCACCGCTACTGGCGCACAGAACCTGCAAAATCAAAGAAAAAGAATATGAACCATTCAACAGTTTTCACAGAATTACCTAGAGACAACTGACAAGAACTACCTGACCAAAGTTTTCTGCTGCTGCAGTTTTTTTCCAGTCAAAGAATTCTTGTTCCGTCACAGTTCCTCTTCAGTCCACAGCCTCCGTTTACAACTGCAGCAATGTTCCGCAGTATTCCTTCATTTTCTGAAGACCTGCAAACAAAAAGGTACATTAGTTAAAGAACGATCATTACAGAATTAATAGTGAAGATAAACTCCTACATGCAAACTTACCTGATGCTCCATAAAATTATACCTCACAGTTCAGAACCGTGCTTCACAGTATTAGATTACAGTTTTCTCTGACAAGACGAACCTACGCTGCGCAGCATTTTTCTTCCTGAATGCGTGTGCATACTTACCTCATTCAAAAAGCCTTATCAGGTTATCGAAGACCTCTCCATGTTTTGTGCGCTTCACTGATAGCAAGTGCTTCTACTTACCTCAAGGAAGGGTTTTACATTCTTTGCCTTGAAACTCAAGACTATTCTGTTAAAGCTTTTTCTTCTAAGAATCCACTAAAGAAAAGAAGAATTAAACTACAGTAAGAGAGATCCCTCAAACTAAGAAAATACATTAATTTCACAGAGACATCAGCTTATTTTCTTTTTAGTTCTCTCAAGAGACTCATCTACTTCTATGACACTTGCCTTCAGAGTTTCCAGAGTCAACAGCACCTTAGCCTTCAGAACCTCAATATCAATGTGCTACTGTGTGATAGCAGGATGGAGAGCTCCCAAAACATAAAACAGGTGAGGAGAGTGGGTCTTAGAAAATAAGGGGAGTTATTTCAAAGGAGGAAGACAAACCTAGAGTTCTAATAGTTTTCACCATTCTCATCAATCAAAGCACCCCCTATTCTTGTTAATTCTTTTTTCATGATAGGGAGAAACTTTTAAGGCATTAGTTTATCAGTTCAGCTGGCTTTGGAATCATTACGCTCCTTTGGAGTGCAGGTAAGCGTTACACATTTGTGTGAAAAATGTTTGTGCTGTTAAACGTAATATTTCCATTGTGGAAATAGGACATGGCCACATGTCAGAAAAACGCCCAAATACCTTTCTTGACAATGTGCCTAGCTTTCTCCATTTGCGGACCAAAGCAAGAAGAACGCAGCCATATCTGTGTCTGCGTAATGCAACAAAAATGTATGCAACAGTTTGGAAACATACGCATGACCAGGCTGAGTGCCTCCTTCATCGCAAACTGCAGACAAATTTCGGTAATATGTCCTAAACTTTTCCCAGCACAATGAAGAATAATAATGTCTGGATGATCGTACATCACCAAAGTGGCACAAAGAGGTACCAAAATCAGCCACTTCATTGCACATACTCCATAGCAGTGCACATCCATATGATAGAATCCAGAATGAGCAGCCACTGCACATTGTTTTGCATTTACTTTCAACCAATGTATCTAGCACTCCCCCAAATTCCATACACTCTGCCTCCTGAAACACACAGCCATAATCATACGCTTCTGCATTCCTCGCTACAAATACACCTTGTACCACAGTCTCTGCGTACACACCACACCCAGAAACCGTATTGCGCAATCCCTTAGCCTACACAGTGCCATTTCCATGCCCGCCATCCCCAAAAGCCCTGGATGTGGCACGTGTAATCCTGGAAATAACGCGGTGTCCGCGGACTTATCGTGCTGTGTGTGGGCGTGGGGGAATACATTTCAACCAGGGTAGGGGATTTTGTCTTTAGTGGTGGCTCTGAAAAGAGCCTTTTTTATTCTTTTTTTGTGCTTGTAAACAAACACCTTTTTTCAGGTTGTATAGGGGTTTGTGTTTTCTTCTCCTCCTCACATTCTTACAATAACTTCTTCAACGCATCCTGTAGATGGTGAAACAAAATACCTGTTACGGTCACATGGTCTCTGCGGGGGTGTTGGGGCACGGTTGGAGCCCTTCCTCGACTTGGCTCCCCTGGATCCCCTCTCTCTCCCTGTTGCTGCAGCGCCTGCTGTTCTGGATGCTGGTATTGCCCCTGAGAGAAGATGAGAGGCAATGAAAGGCGTGGTTGTGTCGTGACTTCTCTTGACCCTCTCGTGCCAAAATGAAGTGCACAAGCATTTTCCCATGCAAGCTCACCTGATGTGTTGTAATGTTGAGCTATCCGTTCCTGCCTCTTATAGCAGGGGTGCATAGAGTGTACCTAGTTGCTTCACTGGTCCGTGGAAGTGTTGATCCAGACCGGCTGCGACCAATCCACTTAGAAGGTAAGTCTTTTGGTTAGGATTATAGTTTGTTTATTATAATGTCTTTTGTCTTGATCATAAATAGTAATTCTTACAATGTCTTATCTCTTCCCCAATAGGTGTGAAGATGCAGATCGGAGTCGTGGAGTGAATCCCGGGATTCCTCTGAGGATGAAGGAGCTCCCAAAGTAGCTGGTAAGTAGGCCTTTATGAGGGAACTCTAGTCTCAAGTATGGCACGGCAAAGCGTTCGTTATCTATATGATTTCTAACCTGTTGTAACGCTTACCTGTGAACTCTGCTGGGACGCCCTTGAAAACTCTCTGGAACTTCTGACAAGAAGCAATTTCTGTAGCAATGACAAGAGAACAAATTCCCTTCTTAACTACTGCTCTATCTCTGAAAACCTCACACCATTTCGTGACTGAAGTAACAATAACGATAAACGCTCACCTTAATGTTTAATTGTATGAGCTCTCCATCCTGCGTCACGCAGGGGCGCATGTCCTGAAGAGTGGAGACGAAGGAGAGAACAAACAATAGGGCACTCTATAATAATATGACTGACATGGAACCTAGCTGAAGGGGAAATATAACAAAATAACCAAATGTTGCCTAATATACGGAGCGGCTGGTAGCAACAGTAATTTCTAACATGTATTAGCGATTGGAATGGAGAGTACGGCTCTAATAATCACTATCTCACTAAATACCTAACTAAATATAGAAAAGAAAAAAGAGGTCATGAAATAACTGAACAATGTGTGACAAGACCTAAGCAGAAGGAAACGTTATTCAAGGCGTGCGCGAAGCAACGATAATGCGCGCACTACGTGCAATGCAAATGAAAATGTAATTATTGAATAACCAACAACCTCTGTGACAAATCGATACAACCTCACACGAGTGCCACCCAAAATCATCTAAAAACACTCGAAACAGTACTTGCGTGAGGAACAGCAATTTTCAGTCAGGACCTCTCAGGAGGGACAAGGGGCGAGTGGCAGGAAAAATAAAATAACCGTAAACGGGGACAGGGTGCTATACATGGGAGGGTAGAATAATAAGAGATAAGGGCAAGACTTTGGAGACTGAGGAAAAGACAAGGGACTAAACCTGGAGGGGCTAAATGCTGTGACTGGAATTCTGTGACGACCGCGGTAAGCGTCCGTACTGCAGGGCAGTCAGCAACGCGAAGCACGAGTCCCCTCAGGAAATGGCTACTTATAACAGAGATCGGTCAAAGACTAGACTAGTAATGTTAGCTTTCTCAATGGCACAACCTGGCGGCCATTGAGGGAAATGAACTTCCATTACTTTCAGTATAAATCTGACTTAACAGCAGGACCTCTCAATACCCTTAACAAGGTTAAACCTAAGGACCCATAGACTTAATTTGGAAACTGGCTGGTGATCATGACAGAACCCCCCCCCCCTCAAAGATTTCCTTCCCGGTTTGGTAGGGTGGTTTCGATGGAATCTTTTTAACAGTCTAGGGGCATGAATGTTCTCTACGGGTTCCCAAGATCTATCGAGAGGACCATAACCTTTCCAATCGACCAGGTAATATAATCTGTGACGCACTATTTTGGAGTCCAAAATTTCCCTTACCTCAAATTCTGGTTGGTCATCTTCAATTTCCACTGGGGGTGGAGCTGGTAGTAAATGTGTCTCTGATTTTACTGGTTTCAATAGAGAAACGTGAAAAACTGGATGGATTTGCATCTTCTTTGGAAGTGTCAACCTCAAGGCCACTGGGTTAATAATGGCTTCTATGATAAATGGTCCTAAATACCTGGGAAGAAATTTTTTCGAACCTTTTAAAGCCAGATTTCTGGAGGACAACCAGACAGAGTCGCCGACTTGAAAACTTGGAGGAGTACATCTGTGTCGATCAGCAAACTTCTTTTGAGATTCTTTAGCTGCCACTAAACTAGCTTGAGCCTTACTAGTTGCTGTTAAGATCTTGTAATGAAGGTTCTTGACTGCGGGCATTTCTAATGGATCAGGAGGGTCAAAGGCAGAAGTTCGGGGATGTAGACCATGTAAGGTATAGAACGACGTGAGTCCTGTGGACGAATGGATGGAATTGTTATAAGCGTATTCTGCCACCCACAAAATATCCAACCAGGAGTCGTCGGTCTGATGTAGCATACAGCGTAAATATTGCTCCAGGGTCTGATTAGTGCGTTCCGTTTGTCCGTCGGTCTGTGGGTGGTGACTCGTGGATAATCGTACATCAATCTGGGCCAGATCACAGCATTTCCTCCAGAATCTTGATACAAATTGACTACCTCTGTCAGAAATTATGGTGGAAGGAAACCCATGTAATTTAACAATGTTCTCTAAAAAAGTCTTTGCCAATACAGCAGCGGTGGGAAGCCCTTTTAAGGCCACAAAATGAGCCATCTTTGAAAACAAATCTACTACCACCAGGATGGAGTTGTAACCTTCACATGGCGGAAGATCTGTGATAAATTCCATTGATAAGGTATGCCATGGATTTGGTGGAATATTCAAAGGTTGAAGAAGACCGGCCGGTTTCTTCTTGTAGTTCTTATTCTGTGCACAATTTCCACAAGTCTGAATGAAAAGAGTCACATCCTTGCGCCAAGTTGGCCACCAATAGTATCTTTTGATCTTTTCCAAAGTCTTGGTCACCCCTGGGTGACCTTCCATTAAAGAGCCATGGTAGTTGGAAATGACTTGTTTTCTGAGTGCCTCAGTAGGTAAATACAAACGGTTCTGATAATAAGGCATTTCTTCTTGGACACTGAATGGATCTCCTCGATTAACCCATGCCAACAGCTCTTCCTGAGTAAAGGGTGCCTTTATCTCCTTCTGCACATCTTCGAAGAATGGTTCCCCAGTGTGCAACAACCTCAATACTCTTTCTCCTCAAAGGCTTCTTCTCCATTGCCAATTCGACATAAGGCATCAGCCTTGCCATTGCGCACTCCAGGTCTAAAGATGATAATAAAATCACATTCAGCAAAAAACAGGGCCCATCGAAGTTGCCGAGCTGATTGAGCCTTAACAGAATGTAAATACTGAAGATTTTGGTGGTCAGTGAGAATGATAATGGTGTGTTGAGCTCCTAGTAGGTAATGTCTCCATTCCTTTAAGGCACACTTGATGGCCAATAACTCCTTGTCCGTGATAGTGTAGTTGCGTTCAGCTGGCGAGAGTTTCTTGGAGCAGAATGCCACCGGGTGTAAGATCTGAGTTTCGGGATTGCGTTGTGACAAAACAGCACCCATAGCGACATTAGAGGCATCAGTTTCCACAATGAATGGTAGGTCAGGTTGAGGATGTTGTAACACCGGAGCCTCAGTGAACTTGGCCTTTCATTTTTTAAAGGCCTCATCAGCCTCTTCGGACCATTCGAATCTCTTATTCTTCTTCAGCAAGGACGTGATGGGGTGTACCAGTTGCGAAAAACTTTCCACAAAGCGGCGATAGAAATTAGCAAACTCCAAGAAACTTTGGACTTCTTTTACAGATGTTGTGGCTGGCCAGGTAAGTATGGTATCCACCTTCCGCATGTCCATCTTGACTCCCTGAGAGGATAGCACAAAACCTAAAAATTCGACCTCGGAAACATGAAATGAACACTTTTCCAGCTTTACAAGAAGAGAATTTTCTCGCAGCTTCTGAAGAACTGCTGTAACATGCTTCACATGTTCAAGGGAATTTCTTTGAAAAAATCAAAATGTTGTCAATATAGACTCCCATGCAAACATCCAGTAGATCTCTTAAGACATCATTCATAAAGCATTGAAATGCTGCCCGATCATTGCGCAGTCCAAAGGGCATCACTTGACACTCAAAAAGGCCATATTTGGTATGAAAAGCGGTCTTCCATTCGTCGCCCTCCTTTATTCGAATGAGATGATACGCGTCTCTGAGATCTAATTTGGTAAAAATCTGGGCACCCTTGATTTGATCCAACAAATTAGAGATGAGAGGAATGGGATATTGGTTCTTGACAGTAATTTGATTTAGGGCACGATAATCTATACAGGTCCGGAGATCTTCTTCTTTCTTCGGTACAATGAAGAGTGGGGAGGAAGAGGGGGATTTAGAAGGCCTAACGAATCCATTAGCTAAATACTGGTCTAGATACTTCTTCAGGCACGCGTCCTCCTTTTCAGTTAATGAATATATCCGATTGCAAGGAAGTTGTCCTCCTGGAAGTAGATCGATCTGACAATCGTAAGGTCGATGGGGAGGTAAGACCTCTGGCAATTTTTCTTCAAAAACCTCCTGGAATTCTTTATACTCAGGGGGCAAACTTCCAATTAATCCAAAAGTGGAGTTAGAAACTACTCTGTTTGGGCCAGGTTCCTTCAGGTTACTTATAAATTACAAGAATCTTCACATTCTGTGGCAAAGGTCAGAGATCTAGATCGCCAATCAATAATAGGGTTGTGTTTCTCGAGCCATGGCATACCCAAAATGATCTGGAATTGTGGAGCACTTATAAGGTCGAATGTAATCCTCTCTCTGTGTTTTTCCTGGCAAAGCATTGTAAGATCATCCGTGCGTTGTGTGACTGGGCCAGAAACTAAAGGAGTACCGTCGACTGCAGATACATTTTCAGCTTCAAACTTGTCTACAAGGGGGAAATCCAACTTGTATGCCAGTTTTGAATCCATGTAGTTACCAACTGCACCACAATCAATGTAGGCTTGTAAAGCATGCATCTTAGTGGGCCGCTCTTGACTAAATAAGATAATATGAAAAACAAAGTGTGAGGTCACAACTTCCTGCTTCATGCTCGACAAGCTGACCTCTACACTTGCCGGGCACTGGAGTTTTCCGAAATCTGGTCTTTCTTTTCCTGGCTGACACCTCCAATGGGTCTTCGTGAAGGTTTTACAGGACAATCCTTGAGGAAATGTCCAGGTTTACCACAATAAAGGCACAATTGTTGTTGCCGCCTCTTGTCCCTCTCTGCCTGTGAAATGGGACCTCTGACAACCCCTAACTGCATTGGTTCTGTGTGAGTATCTGGACCAGTTCTTAATTGATTTTCTTTAGGGCGTACATAATAGGACCTATTTTCGGAACGATCTACTCTTCGGTCTTGCAGGTGCTGGTCGAATTGGATAGTTAGGTCAATAAAGTCGGCAATACCATCAGGAGGATTAACAACCTGAGCCAATACATCCATTAATTCACTGCGCAACCCTCGATGGAATAATGTTGTCCTTTTTTCGTCGGGCCAATTGGACTCTGCCACTAATCTATTGAAGATTGCAACATAAGCCAACAACTCTTGGTTTCCCTGCCGGAGTGAGAGCAACTCATTATCCAGGGCCTGACCTTGGGTATGGCGCGCAAATAATTTTTCCATTTCCTTCTGGAACTCCTGAAGATTCCTCAGAATTGGGTCATCCTTATTGACTAAGGGAATGGACCAATCTTCAGCATAACCCCCCAAGTACTGTAGAATAAAGGCCACTTGATCTGTGGGGAAAAACTCCTGGACGACAGAGGAAATGTAGCCTACACTGATTCATAAAAACCACAAACTTCTTAGGATCCCCCAAAAGCGTTCAGGAGGCACTAAAGGAATATTTCCAGGAACTATCACTTGGACTGGAGTAGGGGGTAAGACAGGAGGAGGGACTGATGGATTAGCTGTGGGTAAAGGAACTTGTCCAACCTGTGTCTGCAAGAGTTGGTGTGCTAACTCTTCTGTACGGTCCCTATTAACGACAAGCTCCCTACGCAGTGCACTGCTCTCTGAGTGAGCGGCATGAACCTCCGCTCTTAATTCCCTCAATAACTGGGCCAACTGGTCCACCTCAGGAGTCTCCATGGCGCCAGGGCAGAGTAATTTTCAAAAAGGCGGCTTCGCGTTCTGTAACGCTTACCTGTGAACTCTGCGGGGACGCCCTTGAAAACTCTCTGGAACTTCTGACAAGAAGCAATTTCTGTAGCAATGACAAGAGAACAAATTCCCTTCTTAACTACTGCTCTATCTCTGGAAACCTCACACCATTTGG
Organism: Ambystoma mexicanum; assembly: GCF_040938575.1. Taxonomy (NCBI): domain Eukaryota; kingdom Metazoa; phylum Chordata; class Amphibia; order Caudata; family Ambystomatidae; genus Ambystoma; species Ambystoma mexicanum. Next base: position 993,846,270 of record NC_090921.1, read on the forward strand.
TGACTGAAGTAACAATAACGATAAAAGCTCACCTTAATGGCAACGATAATGCACGCACTACGGGCAATGCAAATGAAAATGTAATTATTGAATAACCAACAACCTCTGTGACAAATAGATACAACCTCACACGAGTGCCACCCAAAATCATCTAAAAACACTCGAAACAGTACTTGCGTGAGGAACAGCAATTTTCAGTCAGGACCTCTGAGGAGGGACAAGGGGTGAGTGACAGGAAAAATAAAATAACCGTAAACGGGACAGGGTGCTATACATGGGAGGGAAGAATAATAACAGATAAGGGCAAGACTTCGGAGACTGAGGAAAAGGCAAGGGACTAAAACAGGAGGGGCTAAATGCTGTGACTGGAATTCTGTGACGACCACGGTAAGCGTCCGTACTGCAGGGCAGTCAGCAACGCGAAGCGCGAGTCCCCTCAGGAAACGGCTACTTATAACAGAGATCGGTCAAAGACTAGACTAGTAATGTTAGCTTTCTCAATGGCACAACCTGGCGGCCATTGAGGGAAATGAACTTCCATTACTTTCAGTATAAATCTGACTTAACAGCAGGACCTCTCAATACCCTTAACAAGGTTAAACCTAAGGACCCATAGACTTAATTTGGAAACTGGCTGGTGATCATGACACCTGTTGTGTTCTTTTTCCCTTGCAGGAGAAGGGCGGCGGCGTAGAGTGAAGCCTGGATGTTCAGCGCAGCTCCGTGGTTGCAGAATGAATGTACTGCAAAGGAGAAGAAAAGAAGTGGAGCTCTGAGCAGCTGGGCACCGGATCAGGTGAGAAGAAGGCTCTGACTCTGATAGTGAGGGGATGCAGGTAAGAGGCGTGCACAGCGATGGAGTAGCAGGAATTAGGTAAGGTGTGCCTACAGCGATAGAGTAGCTGGAATCAGGTAAGATGCGCCTTCAGCGGTGGAGTAGCTGGATTCAGGTAAGATACGCCTTCAGCGGTGGAGTAGCTGGATTCAGGTAAGATACGCCTTCAGCGGTGGAGTAGCTGGATTTAGGTAAGAGGCGCATTCAGCGGTGGAGAAGCTGGGTTCAGGTAAAAGACGTCTTCAGCGGTGGATTTGCTGGAATCCGGTAAAATGTCTTCAGAGATGAGCAGCTGGAATCAAGTGGATTCACAGGTAAGGACACCGGTAAGCGTTACGCTGTAGAAAGCAGAATAACGCGAAGCGGAGGCATGTGGCTGGGTTGGCCTTATATAAAATGGCCCTGGCCCCTCCCTTTAGCCCCGCATAGTGGCTCCACCTTGCCCCTCCCAGGGACTGCTGCATGTGCCTTAGGCACAGAGTGTGCAAGGCACACTGTTTCATGAGCCTGGTGCCAGAGGTGCCAGGATGGGGTCCATTTGGACCCTGGGGGTAAGGAAGGACTGGACCCTGGTCCAGTGGCCATGACAGCACTCCTCCGCAAGGCCCCTCTCACGGGCGTTCTTCTCCCCGGTCCAGTTTTGGTGGGGTTGTTATGGTGAAACTGCCTGATTAGTCGAGGTGCATGTACAAATTCCACAGGTTCCAAGTGCGATCTTGAGGTCCACAACCCTCCCAATTGATTAAGTAGTACAGTTTTGGTCGTGCTATTTTACAATCTAGGATGTCTTTAACCTCGTACTCAGGTTCTCCTCTGATAATTTCAGGTTCCAGTGGTTTTTTGAACCTAGTCTCAGGCTTCACAGGCTTCAAGAGGGGAAACGTGAAACACTGGATGAATTTGCATATTGGCAGGTAGATCTAGTTTTACTGTGGCCGGGTTGATGATGGCCTTGATGGGATAAGGTCCAAGATATCTAGGACGGAAGACCTGAGGCCCTTTTAATGGTATATTTCTGGCAGCCAACCATACTTTATCCCCAATTTGGTAATGTGGAGCTCCCCTTATATGCCTATCAGCAAACTTCTTTTGTTGTTCCTTGGCTTTAGTTAAATTCTTAGTTGCTTCCTTCAGGGTCTGAGTAATAGTCTTATGTAGCGAGGTGATTGCCGGCATTTCTAGCTCGTCAAGCAGGTCAAAAGAGGACGTCCGAGGATGCCGACCATTCATGATATAGAATGGGGTTTATCCAGTACTAGTGTGGATAGAGTTATTGTGTGAAAATTCAGTTAACCAAAGCACGTCCTTCCAGGATCCTTCTGTCTGCTGCAGCATGCACCTCAGATATTGGTCTAACGTCTTATTAGTCCTCTCAGTTTGACCATCGGTTTGGGGGTGGTGACTGGTGGATATCGTGCAACAACTCCTCCAGAAGGCTGAGACGAATTGCTTTCCTCGATCAGAAATCAGTACTGAAGGGAAACCATGTAGTCTGATTACTTGTTCTAGGAATACAGTAGCCAGAGTTCCAGCAGTAGGAAGCCCTTTTATTGGAATAAAGTGTGCCATCTTGGAGAACAAATCTACCACCACTAAAATTGTGTTGAAGCCATCGCAGGGAGGTAAATCTGTAATGAAGTCCATGGATAACGTATGCCAAGGGACCGGTAGTATACTTAGTGGACGCAATAATCCTGCGGGACTGGACTTTTGGGATTTCTGTTGTGCGCAAACTCTGCAGGTTGCAATAAAGTGGGCCACGTCCTTTCTCCAGGTTGGCCACCAATAATTCTTCCTTATTTTGGCTCGTGTTTTAGTAATCCCGGGATGTCCCTCCACTAATGATTTGTGGTAATATGCTATAATCTTGTTTTGAGTTTCTTTATCTCTAATGTATAGTCTCCCCTGGAAATAGGGCAAATTGTCCGTGATGGAGTACTGGTCTCCTTTGTTTAACCATTCTTGTTGGGCGGTTTGGTCCATTTGAGACTGGAGGTCTACCTTCAAATCTTCCCAGCAGGCGGCTACTGCGATCTGATTCTGAATTCACTCCTCCAGAATGATGCGTACTGGTTCTGATTGTATAAACGCCTCTTTGTCTTCTCCCATTCGTGAGAGAGCGTCTGCTTTTCCGTTACGCACTCCTGGTCGGTATGTGATCACAAAATCATACTCCACGAAGAAGAGAGCCCAGCGAAGCTGAAAAGCAGATTAGGCCTTGGCTGTTTTTCAATATTGCAAATTACGGTGATCTGTGATAACGGTGACAGTATGTCTAGCCCCCAGGAGGTAGTGTCTCCAGGTTTTAAGGGCTCCTTTGATCGCCAATAATTCTTTGTCGGTTATGGCATAGTTCATTTCTGGTGCTGTAAACTTACGGGACCAAAATGCTATGGGATGTAACTGCCCGGTGTCTGGGTCCCTTTGTTATAACACTGCCCCCATGGCCACACTGGAGGCATCGGTCTCAATCACGTAGGGTAGGTTGGGTCGAGGATGCCGAAGAACTGGTGCTGAAGTGAAAGCCGATTTCAGTTCCTGGAATGCTATTTCAGCGTCGGGAGTCCAAGAAAACGTTTTATTCTTTCTTAGTAAAGAAGTGATGAGATGAACAATTTGAGAAAATCCTGGGATGAATAGCCGGTAGAAATTGGCAAACCTGAGTACGCTCTGTACTCCCTTGGTTGATGTCAGGGATGGCCACTGAAGAATAGCTTCCACTTTACGAGTGTCCATGTGCACCCCTTGTGGGGTAAGCATAAAGCTCAAGAACTCGACTTCCGTGACATGGAAAAAAACATTTCTCCAGTTTGGTGAATTGCCGGTGCTTACAGAGTTGTTCCAGAACGGCCCTTACATGGCCCACGTGATCTTCCTTGGATGCTGAATAGATGAGGATGTCGTCAATGTAAACAAGGACACAGGCGTCCAGCAGTTCGTAGAGTACATCGTTCATAAAGAACTGGAATGCTGCTGGTGCGTTGCATAACCCAAAGGGCATGACCTGGTATTCGAAAAGCCTGTATTTGGTTCGGAATGCTGTCTTCCATTCTCCACCTTTTTTCACTCTTACCAAATGGTAATCTCCCTGTAGGTCTAACTTTGTAAAGATTTGAGCATTCTTTACTTGGTCAAGTAGTTCGGGAATGAGTGGCAGAGGGTATCTATTTTTTACGGTAATGTGGTTTAACGCCCGATAATCTATACAAGTTCTGAGGTCTCCTTCATTCTTTGGCACGAAGAAGAGAGATGAGGAGGCTGGAGACTTGAGTGGGCGGATGAACCCATTAGCTAGGTACTGATCTAGATATGATCTTAGGTGCTGATTTTCTTGCTCAGGCAGAGCGTAGATTCTGCTGCAGGGAATTTGCACTCCAGGGACTAGATTGATTTGGCAGTCATAAATTCTGTGTGGAGGCAGGGTGTTATCTTTTTCCTTTTGGAACACGTCCAAAAAAATCTTGATATTCAGAAGGTAATTAACCCAAAATTCCTAGGATGGGTTTCCCCTTAAGTTGTAGATTCCTCACGTCCTTATGGTAGCAGCTCCTTGCACATTCTTGAGGGAAAGTCAGCTTTATTGTGCGCCAGTCAATTCTTGGGTTATGGGTTTCAAGCCACGGCATTCCTAGGATCATTTGGAACTGAGGGGCCCCTATAGGATCAAATTAAATGCTTTCCCGATGACCATCTTGACATGTCAGCGTTACCTTATCGGTGTGTTGAGTTACGGGCCCTGACGACAGCTGAGAGCCATGCACGACAGTAACGTTTTCCGAGTGTGGTTTTTGCTGACGTGGAAGGCCTATCCGTGCGGCCAAATCCTGATCGATATAATTTCCCACTGCACCACAATCAATGTAGGCTTCTAGAGCATGTACTCTTGACGGTTGTTGGTGATGGGTTATTAATACCGGGATGACCAGGTGTGAGGTCTGTACAACTTTCTTGATTCCGCTCGACAAGTGGACCCCTACACTTGCCGGGCTTCTGAGTTTTCCGACTTCTGTTCCTTTTCTTCGATGCCATTGTCCGTGGCACCTACCATCTTCTTGGGGGGTTTAATAGGGCAATCTCGCAAGAAATGTCCAGCCTTTCCGCAATATAAACAAAGTTGTTGTTGCCTCCTTTTTTCCCTCTCAGCCTTGGAAATGGGAGCTCGTAATCCCCCCCATTTGCATAGGTTCAGTGGTTTCATGAGCTCTGGTCTGATTTTCACATGGTCGTATGTGAACTGATCTCCCTTCCGCCCTCGTGCGGTACATTTTTTTCGGTCTTGTAATCAGTGGTCCAATTGCAGAGTGAGGTTGATATATTCCGCACAACATTCGGGCGGATTGACAACTTGAGCTAGTATGTCTTTTAACTCACCACGTAGCCCCCGGTAAAAAAAGTGTGGTCCGCTTCTCCTCAGGCCAATTAGTCTGTGCTATGAGGCGGTTGAAGGTAGTAATATAAGTCAACAAGTCATGGTTTACATGTCTAAGAGATAGTAATTCGTTGTCTAATGCTTGTCCTTGGGTGTGCCTGGCAAACCATTTTTCCAATTCCCGTTGGAATTCCACAAAGTTCCAAACTATTGGATCATCCTGGGTCACTAATTGTATGGACCAGTCAGCTGCACAGCCTCCCAAATAGGAAAGTACAAAGGCCACCCTTGCGCTGTCGTTAGGGAAGGCTCCTGGTCGGCACAAAAACTGGAGACGGCACTGGTTCATAAACACAGCATATTAGTTCGGGTCGCCAAAGAAGCGTTCTGGTGGGGCCAGTAGGACCGCCCCTGGAAGTACCACCTGCACTGGCAGCGATGGCTGTGGCAACGGAGTGTAATTCCGGGTAACAGAACTTGTCCTGCATGTGCCTGGAGCATTTGTCTCGCCAAATCATCCGTCAGTTCTCGGGCTACAATAAGGTCTCTCCTCCTATCTTGAGGCATGTACTTCAGCCCGCAGCTCCCCCAGTAATTGGGCTAACTGGTCGGTTTCAGAGGCTTCCATAACGCCCAGGCAGAGATTCAGAGAGGCTTTGCGTTCTGTTACGCTCACCTGGTCTCTGCGGGGGCGTGGAGGCATAGTTGGAGCCCTTCCTCGACTTGGCTCCCCTGGATCACCTCTCTCTCCCTGTTGTTGCAGAGCCTGCTGTTTTGGATGCTGGTATTGCCCCTGAGAGAAGATGAGAGCAATGAGAATGGCGTGGTGGTATCGTGACTTCCCTCGACCCTCTCGTGCCAAAATGAAGCGCACAAGCGTTTTCCCATGCAAGCTCACCTGTTGTGTTGTAATGTTGAGCTATCCGTCCTGCTTCTTATAGCAGGGGTGCGTAGAGTGGACCTAGTTGCATCACTGGTCCGTGGAAGTGTTGATCCAGACCGGCTGTGACAAATCCACTTAGAAGGTAAGTCTTTTGGTTATGATTATAGTTTGTTTATTATAAGGTCTTTTGTCTTGATCATAAATAGTAATTCTTGCAATGTCTTATCTCTTCCCAATAGGTGTGAAGATGCAGATCGGAGTTGTGGACCGAACCCGGGGATTCCCCTTAGGATGATGGAGCTCCCAAAGTAGCTGGTAAGTAGGCCTTTATGATGGAACTCTAGTCTCAAGTATGGCATGGTAAAGCGTTTGCAGGAGAAGGCCGGCGGCGTAGAGCGAAGCCTGGATGTTCGGCACAGCTCCGCAGTTACAGAATGAAGGTACTGCGAAGGAGAAGAAAGGGAGTGGAGCTCTGAGAACCTGGGCGCCTGGTTCAGGTGAGAAGAAGGCTCAGACTCCGATAGTGATGGGATGCAGGTAAGAGGCGCGCACAACGATGGAGCGGCTGGAAGTAAGTAAGGTGCACCTACAGCGATGGAGTAGCTGGAATCAGGTAAGGTGTGCCGTCAGCACTGGAGTAGGTGGATTCAGGTAAGAGGTGCCTTCAGTGATGGAGTAGCTGGAATCAGGTAAGATACGCCTTCAGCGGTGGAGTAGCTGGAATCAGGTAAGAGGCACCTTCAGCGTTGGAGTAGCTGGAATCAGGTAAGAGGCACCTTCAGCGTTGGAGTAGCTGGAATCAGGTAAGATACACTTTCAGCGGTGGAGTAGCTGGGTTCAGGTAAAAGGCTTCTTGAGCAATGGATTTGCTGGAATCCGGTAAGATGTCTTCAGAGATGAGCAGCTGGAATCAAGTGGATGCACAGGTAAGGACAGCAGTAAGCGTTACGCAGCAGAAAGCAGAATAACGCGAAGCAGAGGCATGTGGATGGGTTGGCCTTATATAGGCTGGCCCTTGCCCCTCCCTTTAGCCCCAGCTAGTGGCTCCACCTTGCCCCTCCCAGGGACACCTGTACGTGCCTTCCAATGATGTTCTATGGCCACACCCGGCCCTGCTGCACGTGCCTTAGGCACAGAGTGTGCAAGGCACACTTTTTCACACTGAGGCCGGAGGCACCAGGACTGGGTCCATTTGGACCCTGGAGGTGAGGAAGGGCTGGACCCTTGTCCAGTGGCCATGACAATACCATTTCCGATTGCGGACAAAAAAATGCTATTTGCATCGAAGAGGCTCACACTTCGAGAATCAATGATGTCATTGTTACAAAGGAACATCCCAGCAGCGCACAGAACATCACACATGCTTCTGTTCATAAGACACCTTCCGACCTCTGGCTGGGGACAAAGTATATTGGGATAGTCCCATACTCTTCTTGGTGGTATGGAAGAGAAAACCACCTTGGCAGTGGGAAAAAGCTGCTTCACTGCTTTCATCAACCTCTTTAGTTGATGGAACAAACGTGAACAAGCTACGTAACCCAACTGCAGGGCGCCATAGTGCACCACAACAACATCAACTGTTGCAAAAAGGGCCACTTCTCTGCCAAGTGCTAGCACAACGCCGAAACTGCACACAACGGCACTGCACCACAAAGCCTCCACTCCTTTCAAATTGAAACTGCCATCAAAGTCTCTTTCCAGGGCATATGGGCGCACAAAGGCATCACTCATGATCAACACTGTGCGTCTCTCCATGTCTGCCACCCTCCCTACACAGAGTAATGAAAAAAAGTATTACCAGCCCTTCCTGCAAAGCACACACTCAGCACCTGATTGGATAATCCCCACAGTCCCATTCCCATGGCCAGCATGCTGAGAAGGTCAGGATGTGGCACGTGCGCTTCCCCAAGTTCCACAAGGGCTGCACCCCAGTAAAGCAGTAGCAGTCCTTCTCTTTCCACTATATTTTTTCCAGCACTCCCTCATTGGGTACTGTTAAATAGTGACAAACGCATCCACCAATCACATACAAGACCTCTGCATGTAACATTAGCAGTTCCGTACAACGTTAAACATTCATAGTGCAAGTCTTGTGTCATCCCAGTAGAAAGTTCTTTGAAACTATCCAATATTTCTGCATCCAGATTCATCCACATCGGCACCCATCACCACAATGTACAGCTATAAATATTGTTTCTACAGTATTTTCACAACTCTGTTATAAGTGCCTCTAAACAGGTTATCTGCCACTGAACCTCCATAGCATTCTCAGAAAGCATACTGTAATTTCTCCCATTACCTACCACCAAGTTCCACTTCATTGGCAAGTGCTTTGAAAGTTTTCATTTACCAATATCAGCCATTGCAATATCCAAACAGGAACTCTCTTATTTCCTTCCGACAATGGTACACATTTTTTCCTGCACTAAGGCATCTCCTACAAAATTTGGAAAATTAACGCACAAACACAGCACTGAATGTATCCTACCAACCTTGTCCCGGGAGGATAACTCAGCGGCAACGTGCTCGCCTTGGAAACAAGACGACACGAAGCAACACCGGTTTGATCCCTGGGTCCGCGCTTAGAGACCTAAGACACCTATTAAGCGTGTTATAAATATGCAACTAAGAGACATATTCCTGTAACAGCACCTCAATGCCCCTTGGCTGTGTGGGGGCTTTAAAAATGCAAATTAATAAAAATAAAAAAAACCAAGTGCATACATTGCATGCATAAACACAGGGTGCCTGCCACTTACGTTGCACACTTCACAGAATGTAACATTAGTTAGAAAGGCAAAAAAAATGTATGTGTGTATTGACAACAGTAACAAGTGTAAATGCGGATACATAAATCCAAGAAGTGTAATAATTGCTGTACTCATGTAGGAAGCATATATGTGTAGAAAAGTTCATGGAATTTCACACACAAACACATTGTCCTTTTCAAGCTGTACACCTTTCCCAACCTTTTTTCTCACCCTTCAACAACTAGGACTAATCCATTTGCAAAGTATATAGTCCTACTCCAATGCCCACACTTGCTAAATGGTACGTCATACAGTACACTTACAAATCAACCATGTACCCCCTTATCAACAATGCTGTTGCTCCCAAATCCTCAATCATGCACACAGCCATCCAATGAAAGACACACACTAAGTGTTCCTGCCAACACATCCCCCTACCCTGTCATGTAATGCATTCTCCAAATGCAGTCATTGTGCCATTAACAAACAAATTGTCTTAAAGTCTTCTTTAACAGTTGCAGTAACCACCTCTGTCCTAAAAGGCAGTGGTGTGTCAACTTCAAAATTCAACCCAGAGGAAGCCTAAGATCGACAGCCAACAAAGCAAGTGCAATGGTATAGTGGAGGTGTACCTCTCACTAAGGCATTGCAGTGTTCTTGTATATTAAGGTACGTAATAGCATCAACCCACTGGTATTGCTTTATGCTTACTAAGTGCACCTCAGCAGTTGCTCACTTTGTGTAATCATGTCGCCGGCATTATAGTAACTCCCAAATAGCAATAGAACATTCCCACCGTACACTAACACACGATTACACAATCAGACACCTGTATCTGTATTCCTACCCTCATATTCATCCATTCATGCACAGATGCACACATATACTTCACAAAATGTGCAGACCTACAGGTTTCTTTTTTTCTCCAGCAGCTGCTACAGAATGCCTGGCAAAAAGGAACTCGGTAGAAAACAACGCAAAAATAACCCAGCTGTACCTAAAAGCATAGAAAGTAGCCATCCACCGCTAGCAAATTTTGAACATACATTTGAAAGAGAACAGCTAATACAGGCACAAAGGAAAACAAAAGCACCTACCAATAAGGAGAATGTAATGCCTCTATCAAAATGTAGAAATGAAAATAAAGGTACTGAAAGGTACAACAACTGTCACTGCTGGTAATGGAGTATGTGCAAATGCTAATGACACCACAAAGAAGCATTCCAAAAAAGTGTTTTTACAAAATATGTTCCACCACAGAGTCCTTCAGACCCTTATAAGTAAAGAGGAGAAATCACGCTCAACCCTTAAACCTTACCACACAAAAGTAATCTTGTAGTAAACAGTGCAAGGGTCTTAAAACGAAAAAATCTTTCAATAAAATGTAATGAGAATGAAGGCACTAACAAAATTACTCTGTAAACTACCACCACTAATTAGAAGCAAACGCAATATCAGCATCGATACCTTCACAACATCAATGCAGGCGAGTGGAGCCCCACCACAAGCACAGAGGCATACTTCAATGAGAAATCATACAAACAAGAGCAAAGAAAGGACATTGCCATACATAGCACCAGTGCTTAAAGTGGGCCGGGGCCTGCCGGGGCCGGGCCCCGGCAGTCTCCAAAAAGTGGGACTGAGCCGGGCCCCATCCTACCAAAACATTGGCGGGATGATGCGTCTGCAATGAAGTCAGGCGAGCTGACAAAAGTGGCAGCCAGCCACAGCGACGCTTGTGACTGGCTGCCACTTTCATCAGTCATAGTAACTGCCTTTGGTGACCCCTCGCGCGAGAGATCACCAGAGGCAGTTACTGTCCCTTTGTTTCCCCAGGTCGCCGAGGCGTCTTTAACCCTCGGTGAACCTGGGGATTCCTCGACATATTTTGAGGTTTATAAAAGATGGCTTTGAAAGTACACATTTCAAGCCATCTTTTATAAAGCTTTGCCGACGGACAATTTTGTCCATAGTCAAAGCTTTATAAAAGATGGCTTGAATTGTATGTGTGCGCAAAGATTTTGTCCATTCAGTCTATGGAAGAAAAAACATTTTTTGGGAGCCCCCCTAGAACTTTGGCTCCCCTGAACGAAACCTCACAAACTTCCCAAAATTCAGAGCGGCCCATATACGTTTTCTGCAAAACATTTATATAAAGGGTTCGACCTTTGCAGGTCACCCCTTAGGGCTTTAAGCAACTGAGGATAATTCGCCTCATACAACGTTGCCACAGATTACGTGATATAGTCCCCTAAATAATTGGGTGGGTCCTCGTATTTCCTCTATATTAGCTTTTGATAGTGTGAGGTTAAGTATTTCAGTTTTATGAGGATTTACTTTTAATCTGGAAACTTCCCCGAATAGTGTCAATTCCGAAGCAATTTCCTTCAAGGATTTTGCAGGATCTGATGCTGCCAGTAACAGGTCATCAGTGAATGCCATTATTTTATGTTACAATCCACCAAAGTGGAGCTTCCCGTATACGCTGTAGGAAAGGTTCCAGGCATATCGCATAAAGCAAGGCAGACAACTGTTTAGTTCCCCTCTCTAAACGAATCGGACCCAGCAGCTGTCCATTAATGGTTTGATACTTTGCTTGTACCTTATGAAGAAAGCGCTACCAAAACCCCATTTTCTTCAATGTTTGAAAAAGAAAAGGCACTCTATCCGATCAAACGCCTTTTCAGCATCTAGTGCTAAAAGTTCCACAGTTGTCCCGCGTCGTTCCACTTTCTCAATTAGGTGGCATACCCTGCTTAAGTTATCAAAGGTTTCACTGTGTTTTATGAACCCTGCTTGATCGGGGCCTATTAACATATGAAGTCTGTCTGGCGCCAGGCTCATAGATTAAAACTTACCTGATGCAGACCATGCTGCAAACTTACCTGATGCAGACCATGCTGCAAGAGCTCCAAGCCAAAAGAGGCTTGGAAGGGACTACTTTACCTAGGGACTATTTTTTACTCGGGTGGGGCTGGGGAGGAATACTTAACTGGAACTACTTTGGAGGCTATTTAAACCACGTCCGAAGAGCAGCACACGCTTCGCGTTATGCTACATCCAGCAGCGTAACGCTCACCGTGCCTGCAAGTCTGCATCCAGTCTTCTGCCACACCCGCCTCAAGTCTGGAGCTCCTAGAAAAAGGGAGAAAGAAGGAGAAAAGGTTAGAACAAGAGCAATACCTTTGATCCTTACCTGAATTCCTGATCCATCGCACCTTCGAGCTGGAAGAAAGAAGTTATTTTATGCGCATCGCCTCGCCTGCTGCAGCGCCGCTCTGAACTCACCGGCCTTCGCAGCATCTTCACATTCCACCGCATCCTCCTGCATGTTCCCGCCGCACTCCAGCACCTAAGGGGAAGACAAGAACAGCAAGGTGAGCCAAGGGAACACACAGAGGCAATATTAGTTACCCCCATAGACTTACCTGATTTTACCACCGGGGGTACTATTCCTCTTCACGGGTCGGCGCAGCTTCCACTGCATCTTCGCCGAACCCCGGCCCCTAAGGGGAAACAAAAGGACAGCAAGGTGAAACAAAGGGACAAACAAGGGGAAACCTCCTCACCACAATAGACTTACCTGATTTTACCGCCAGAGGCATTATTCCCCGAGACTTCATACTTTCTCTCAGCGCCTGAATAAGGGAGAAAGCAGCAGGTTACATATTGACATTATTTTATCAAACTGTGTTGGATAATACAAATCCTTACCTGAATGCCACGTGGAACTCTTCGCTAGGGTCAAGCTGCAACCTGCAAGGAATCGGACAAGAGTGAAAGTCAGACATTTGAACTCTTACAAACTACATACTTACAGCGTCTTGCCGGGAATCTCGGAGTCAATATTGTTCTGGAACTCACCAATTCCTTCGAGCCAGTGAAGCAACTGGTTATCTACGCACCCCTGCGCTCCATGCAGGATGGAGAGCTCATCTTTCCAAACCATCAGGTGAGACTATAAGAGGGGACATCAAAGGTGATCAGTGGGGAGAACAGCGGGAGTGGGGGGGTTAACGCTCAACTCCACGGGTGGTTAATTCCCTTTCTCCATTTGCAGAAGAATATTTCTACGGGCCAAGCAAACAAAGCTAGGTGGGCCAGTCCAGTCCGTCATCTCGGCACTACGCGTCACATTGGTGGAGACCGCAGCTGTCCAGTTCAGATCGACGCCCCTGTGGGAGCCAGGTGAGCGTAACATATTTGTTTTAGTTTATCGAAACATTTTTGATCTGTAGAGGACCACTGTAGTTTTTGAGAAGCAACATTTTTAAGCTTATCAGTAAGAGTTCCTGCGATGGAAGAATCATTTAGGATAAATCGGCAATTGCATCCCACAAGCCCCAGAAAAGCACCTAGCTCTTTTTTGGTTTTTGGAGGGGAGGTTCTCGAAACAGCTTCCACTTTATCCTGTTGGGGTTGCACTTACCCATTTCCAACAAAAACAAAAAAAACAGATATTTAACAGCGGATCTGGTATGGCCTGTTAACCCTGCTTTTCTCAATGCCCTGGTAACTTGCTATACATGGAACATATGTTCAGACCAGGTCTTACTATATATAATGATGTCATCAATATAGGCCCCACAAAAAAAGAGGATAGATGTCTTAAAACATAATCCATTAATCTATGAAATGTGGCAGGAGCCCCATGCAGACCAAAAGGCAAAACCTTAAACTGGAATAATCTGAAAAGTCTTGAAAAGGCCGTTTTTGGTTTATCTGCTGAGTACTTTCCAATATCCTTTTGTAAGGTCCAGAGTGGACAGAAATTCGCCATCACCTGATCTGTCAATTAGATCATCTATTCAGGGATTCGTGTAACTATCAAATTGAGATACTTCATTAACCTTCAGAAAATCTATACAGAATCTCCAAGAATTATCTGGTTTAGCTACTAGAACGATGGGGTAAGACCAAGGGCTTTGTGAAGGTGTGATCACATCAGCTTCTAAGATGGCTTCATCTTGGATGGTTTGTTTTCCCCTTTCTGCAGTTCTGTAGGGTTCCTGATGTACCACTCTTCCTGGAGGGGTACGGATGTAATGCTAAACTACTTTCACTCTACCGGGTTCTGGTCTCACTACATCAGGAAATTGTACCAACAGATCTAATGCATCCTAATTTTGATTTTGAGGCAGTTCGGGAGATATTAGTTGATTTTCCTGGTTTTCCTTGGCTATTTAACTAGTAAGCATAATAGAAGTACTTGTAGGTTCCTTCCATTCTTTAAGCATATTACTATGGTATATTTGCGTTCTAATTTTCCTGTCAGGTTATTAGATTTTGTAATCATAAGGCCCTGTCTGTTCTATGACTTCATAAGGCCCATGCCACCTAGATAACACCTTATTATCAGATGCCGGAAGGAGGACTACTATATTTTGCCAATTGGAGAAGGATTTTATTACTGCTTTTTGACTATATTTTTCCCTCTGCTGTTCTTGTACCTTTACTATGCTGGAATGTACTATCTTCCTGACAGCTGCCATTTGTTCCTTCACTTTTGTGCTGTCTGAGACAACGGGATAGTAGCTCATTCCCTTTCCTCGAAGGTTTCTTTTAGCATACCTAGCACATCCCTAGGTTCTCTTCCATACAACAATTCAAAGGGTGAAACTCCCGTAGATGACTGAGGAGTTTTAAGAATGGCCAACAGAGCCCAAGGTATCATGACATCATTTTTCCCCATGTGTTTTCCATCTATTTCAACCAGCTTCCTCAAAATATGTTTTAGAGTTTGGTTGAATCTTTCCACCAATCCATCTGTTTGGGAATGATAAATGGCTGTTCAGAGTGTTTTGATTTGGAGAATATCATTTACTTCAGGCATAGGTTTACTCATGAAGGAGCCCTGTCAGTGAGAATCTCTGGGAAAACCAATTTGAGAATAAAATGGTAAGACATGTTTTAAGATGTGTTGAGTGATATGATTCCTTAAAGAAAAAGCCTCCCGATATCTAGTGGCATAGTCCAAGATTACTAGGATATATTTATTACCCAATTTTGAGGTCTTCAGAGGCCCTACTATATCCATTCCAATTCAGGAGAATCGTATATATCAATAATGGGAAAGGGTTGTAAGGGCACAGGGGGAAGAATTTTGTACTGGGCTTTTGACAAAGTTCACAGGTGTTCACATATTTCCAAATATCGGCACAAATGCTGTGCCAGTAGAATTGGTTCACAATTTGGGCTTGTGTTTTGTTAATCCCTAAATGTCCCCCTGTTAAATGAGCGTGCACCATCTCCAGTCCGATGTCTTTATGGCTCATTGGTACTACAATCTGGGCTTTGGGTTTACCACCTGGATCCACATCAGCACTATACAATAAGCCATTCTGCTGGAAAAAGAAAGGTCTCATTTTCTTCTACCTTCTGTGAAAAACCAGAAGGTGTTTCACTGCCTAGACCCCAGAGATCCCTTACTCGGGTGGGTAGGGCACGGTCATCGCCTTTGGATTCAGACACTAGGGGTGGATAAGTGCAGGAGGATCACCTGGGTGAGGGGTCCTTGGGGAGTGGGAGAGGAACGCCCGATGGCGAGACATGGTATCCCCCTTTTCCGAATACCCCAATCCCATCCTATTTTTTATAGGATATTCCAACTTCCAAGATCCCCCCCCTTTTCTACACAAACACTGAGCCGAGAAAGAGGAGGTCTGAGGCTGAGGCTGAAAGGATTACTCAGACCTCCCACTAACTTGAACTTCATTACAAACACCTGGTACCTAGTAGCTCTCCACACATGGTTAAAAGGTGGAACACTGAGACACACTCTGAGCAAGGCGATGCATGAGAAGGAGCAGTTCTTCCAGGGCGGCGGCGAACCAGGTGGAGAAGAGCGTCAGGTCGAGGGACGGAACTGAGGTACGCAGAAACCTGGACACACCAGCGAAAGATCGTTACCTCCGAAGGGCCTTGAAGGTTGCACAAGGAAGCTGTAAGGAATGCATGGTATCAAACAGTGAATACAGACACATGTGATCACAGATCAGGGGTGTTTATTGAACTTCAATGGGCTGGTTGAACGCTATCTAACCCTAAATCTTAGAATGGGAGAAAGCTACAACCACCAAATAATAACAGAGTCCTAGTGGAGTCTCTGTCAAAATAAAAGGGCCTATACTAATAAACCTATTGACAATCCTTACTTCGAAACGATATGTCAGGATAGTTGAGCAGTTGGCTTCCCTTCCCCAAGTTTTCAGCACGGGACAAGGTGGCACACTTGAGCTTCACACACACTCTGGCTTCTCTGCCACTAGGATATAGTTCAAAGTATATGTATCAGGCCTTCTGCCAAAGTCTCTTTCCCAATAAAAGTCTCTTATTACAGAGGGCCTGACATAACAAACAAGCAGTTCCTTTCTTATTGGGATTTTCACATTCACAAGTTCTTGGTCCACTGTTCACCATGGGTGTCCCTCCTTCAGGCTCGGATCCCCTTTTAACACATGTTCACAATTGGTCTCTCTCGTTCGGGCTCAGACCCTTTAAGCACAATGTTCACCATTGGTCACCCTCATTCGGGCTCGGACCCCTTAATTACAATGTTCACAATTGGTCTCCTTCGTTCAAACTCGGACCATGTAATCCCACTTTCCATGCTTTCATCTTTGTATCAAAATCAAGGACTTTCAATTGTGCAATGGATTTTGCTTGAACCATCGCAGGACCACTTTGATTCACTTCATTTCTCATTCTCATCTTTTACTTTCGCTTCTGCCACTTCTTGGCTGGATACCTCACAGAGACCTCCAATTGAGCACACTTATGTTGCTGGACCACTCTCTCACTGGTATTGTATCTTTCTCTGTTAAAGTTCAAACATCCATCAGCAATTAAGCTTTCCTCGCGTCTTTCATCACATGCGTTACTAATCTTCATTCCTTTGCTCTTTTTACAATGTTGCCGCTTGCAACCTTGACTTCAACACAGACTGGTCTTGCATCGGTCTCCCCAACTCACAGGCTGTATCGATCTCTCTGGCACTGCTTTGATCCTGGAGCCAAGGACAATACCTCGACAGGTGCTGATCCTCCCCGGTCAGCCATGCAGGAGGGCCCCGGGTATCTCTGACACACAATGCAGGATTCTTCAATCTTGTTTCCTGGCCTCACGCTTTTTAATCTGAAGTATTCTGGAAAGTAATGGTTTCTCGCCTGAAAGATCAAGGGTATCTCCCTCCTTATGCACCCTTGTTGGTTTGCTGTCTTTCAACTGCCATCTGGAAAATGCTGTTGCTTTGTGTGCTTTGCCTCGCTCAGAGTGTGCTCTCGTGCTCTGCCTTTTATCCACGTGGGGAAGCTTACTGGAAGTCAGGTGTGCGTGGTTACCAGTAATTGCCTGACCTTGCTTGACCAAAATAGTGGGACATGTCAAGTACAATGCTCTGGTATTAGTCTGTTTTCTCCCAGAGACGGCTGCTCGTGTGAAAGTGTTCGGGAAGGGAAAAGGGGGTGGGTGGTAAATTTGTTACAGGGAGTGGCATACTGCGTCTCGCCATCAGGTGTCCCACTCCCCGAAAACCCCTCACCAAGGTGATCCTACCCCACTGCTCCACCCCCAGGAACTGGATCTAAAAGCAATGGCTGTGTCCTGGCCACCTGGATTACAGATCCCCCGAGGACTAGCATGTGAGACACCTTCTGGTTTCTCCGAAAGCCCAGTTGGAGAGAAAAGACAAACCACTTTTGTGTTTCATGGATACCAGCCACCCTCCTGGGTGAACGGTAGAGTTGGGGAGGTGCAGCGGCAGTTGTGGTATCAGCTGTGACTTCAGGATCAAAGCCACGAAAGACAAAAATGAATTAACAAAGCCGGTAAATTGATGAAAGCACTGGAAGTCTGGTCTGTGTAAAATGAAACTAGATGGCAACAGTATCCGACGAATGAAGGTTGCACATGTGCTGATAACAAGCAGAGAAAAAAAAGCATTGTAAAGAACTGTAAATTAAAGATACAAAGTGACAGAGTGGTCCGGCGAAAGAAGATTGTACAGTCGAAAGTCTCTGCAAAATGTCTGATGCCGTAGAAGCAGCGGGAAGAGAAAGAAACTGAGATGCAAGATTTGAACTGTTAGATTGGATCCCAGCAGAGGGAAATCTGGATGTGAGAGATGTCCTTCTATTGTTAGGTTTTATCCTGGCAGAAGGAAACCTGGATGTGAGGGATGTCTTTGAACTTTGAAATAAGTACTGTGCTCGAAACTACATTTATCAAGAGGCCTTGGTGTAGGAGAGAAAAAGTGATGTTTGAGTAAAGAAGGTCGAAGTGGTCATCTAGAGGTAAGAGCAAAAGCCTTGCAGTTTCGAAACTCTTCCGCAGCAGAAGGAAAGTGAAAGGAGGCTTGAGCCCGACAGAGGGAAGCCTATGAAGGTGGGATTGAAGCTTGGGGAAGGGAAACCCCACAAATTGTCATTGAAAGGTTGGAGCCCGGACAGAGGGAAACCTGTACTGAATTGTGGTAACCAGAAAGAAACAAACTTTTGTTGAACTGCATTACAAGCTAAAAGGTGACCTGGGCTGAAGTGAGAGAAAGCCGAGAGGTCCAGCGGATAAACTAGCAACTTTTCATGGAAGGCAAGTGGGCCCTGGTCCACGAAACAAACTGCATCGTTGTGTCCGAAGCCAGAGTGTGTTGCAAGGTCCAAGTGTGCCACTTTACCATGTGCTACAAAACGTGGGGAAGGGAGTTTGCTCAGCCATACTGACCTTTCTTTTGGTCACTGATTTTCCTTTTTTTATTACACAACCTGGGGATGGACCAGTGCGGGAGGATCACCTGGGTGGGGGATCTTCGGGGACGGGGGGTGAGACAACCGATCCGATGGTGCCTATAGCCAATCCTATTTTATAGGATTCTCCAATGTGCCAACTACCGCCCCTTTCTACACAAACACTGGGCCGAGGAAGAAGGCGACTGAGAGTAAAGAGGCTAACCCTTACATATCTCATTGAACATGGCACGTTAATCAGGTCGAGCAAAGTCAGGCACTTGACCTTAATCACATACATCTGATACCCATCAGCTCCTCCCACATGGATAAAAGGCGGAACATAGAGACACACTCTGAGCAAGGCGAGACACGAGAAGGAGCAGATCTTCCGGGGTGAAGGCAACCCCACTGGAGCAGGACGATCGATTGAGGGACCAAGGCAAAGGGTAGGGACACCCTGAAGGTCCCTGCAGGAGGTTGTTGCCTCTGGGGAACCGTGAAGGATACACCTAGAAAGCCAAATCCCAGACAAGAAGTAGCCTGCATTGCGTGTCAAGGATACTAGCGACCCTCCCGGGTGAACGAAAGAGTTGGGGAGGCGAGGCTTAGCCTGTGGTATCAACCTTGACTCATGAATCAAAGCCACAGACAAGAAAGTAATGCACACACCCAGTGAGTTAGCGAAAGACATGGAAGGCCAGTTTGTGTCAAGGAAAGATCGAAGCCGCAACAGTGTATCTCACAATTGAAGGTTGCGCACATGCTGATGAGGGGTGAAAAGAAAGGTTAGTGATAACTGTGAAGCCAGTGATACAGAGTAGTGGCATGGTCCGGCGAAAGGAAGTAGTCCATACGAAAGTCTGCGCAAAATGTTTGATGTCTTGATATAAAGCGGCAAGTGAACGTACACTGAAATGCAAAATGGTTAAGATTAATCCTGTCAAAAGGGGAAGTTAAAAGGTGATTGCTTTAAGAGAAAGATCTCTTTGAACTTTGTTGATTGTGTTATGGAACTACGAAGACCAAGAGACACTGGGGCAAATGCCATAAGGGAGAGATGACGTGAAAGTCGAAGTGGTCCTGCGGAGGTCTAGGAAAAAGCCTTGCACATTCGAGCCTGACTGAGGGAGACCTACGTGATGTTGAATCAGGTATTTTTTGTGTTGAAAGGTCTGAGCCTGACAGAGGGAGAACATATGTGAACTTTTGTTGAACTGTTAAAACACTTTTGGAAAACTAGAATAAGTGACTTTAACGTGGAAGGCCAAGTGGGCCTCTACCTACGTTCTGAACTGCTTTTTTATAATAAGCTGAGCCAGAGTGTGTCATCCTGTTTATGGGGTCCGCCTTACTCCGTGTTGTCCAACATGGGGAGGAGAGCTGACTCAGCCACCTTGATCTTTTATAACACTGACTTTCTTTTGCATACACATTCCCCTTTACATACCTTTTGTATAAGAGATAGGGCAGGCATTAGGTCTTGTTAATATAGGCCATTTTGATTTGACAAAGACTGACTAGGACTGTGTTTTCTTTATTATTTTATGGTTGAGACTATTCCCATCATAGCTATAGGGCAAAGTAGGAGTTTTTCCAAACCCCAAGAATTGAATAAAAGTTTTGAAACGTGTACCGCTTGTGTCAGTGTCA
This sequence comes from Ambystoma mexicanum, assembly GCF_040938575.1. NCBI lineage: Eukaryota > Metazoa > Chordata > Amphibia > Caudata > Ambystomatidae > Ambystoma > Ambystoma mexicanum. The sequence continues at coordinate 993,866,479 of NC_090921.1, forward strand.
TACTTGTGATACCATGCCTCCCTTACAGCAGGCATGATGTTTATTAGTATAGGCCATTTTATTTTGACTAAAGACCGACTAGGACTGTATTTTCTTTTTTTGATGGTCGAGAGTACTCCCACCTTAGTTATAGGGCAAGGTAGGAGTTTTCCAACCCCTTTTAAACCATCAATAAAGGTTTTGAAACTTGCAGCTCGTGTCAGTGTCTACTTGTGATGCCATGCCTCCCTCACACTCCCTTTTCATTGGTAACCTATTTAAATGTATCAGCCAGAAGAGGATCAATATGCTGGGTAAAAGCTAAATCTCCTCCTTTCTTTGTCTATATTCAAGGGGCTCTTTAGCTGTTGATCGGCTTCTCCAAGCCCTTGAGTCCTCTTTGATGTGGTTCCTGAATTCTTAGTTTCTTTAAGCTTTGGGAATAAGGCACACTCCAACGTGCCTTGTGCAATTCTTTCCCCAGCTTTAACTTGATAAGATTTGTTCCTGTTAGTTTGCATTAGAACTTTTATGTCACCTCAGTAATCTGTGTCAATCACCCATGCCAACATTTGTAGGCCACCCTGCCAGGCTAAGCCAGAGTTAGAGGCAAGGCGAATATAAGTATCCTTAAGGGTGTGAAAATTAAATTGGTGGCGATCAAAACTCTTTCCCTTGGTTGGATTAACTCTCCCCTAAAATTATAAATGTCAAATCCAATAGAGTGTACAGTAGCTATAGTTAGACTAGAAGCTCCTTTACTAGGTTTTTCAAATCAGAGTGTTACACAATTTGTATCAATTGAGTCTGATCCCACCCCTGACTCTATATGTGAGGGGTCAGTAATGTGGGACTCACAACTGTGTTTATTTTTCTCAGGATTCAACATTTTACTGTACACAAAATTAGAAAATAAACCCTACTCTACCAGGGGATTCCCTATCTACTCTAAGATCTATTGGAAAACCTCCTAGTATTCACAAAACTAACCCTCAATCTAAACAACATAAACATTTAAAGCAACATGAAAACAACAAAAATAAAAAGGTTACCAAACACCCAGTGTCTTGGATGACTTCTGGTGGTACTGGGTGGATCCTGCTCCCCCAGGCATGTCCCAAAGTCAATTTCCCCCAAGGAACAAAACTTCCTAACTAAAGTCTTGAAAAGTTCCAAAGAAACAAAAGTTCACACAAATAAAAATCCACTGGCAAATGTCTCTTCTTTGCTTAATGCAAAGGTTCTCCTTTTAGAGTTTTACAAAGAAAATGACAGCACCAATGGGGTTTCCTGGATGACTTCCTTTCAGGAAAGAACAGGTAAAGTTGAAGACAAAAGTACCACTTCTGCTTGCATGAACTTTTCTGCTATCAACTTCTGCAGCGTCTTTTATACACAGTTTGTCAGGATGCTTCTGCTTAAGGATTGCTCTCTCTTCAGCAACTTCATTATACTTAGAAAACTGTGAGATCAGGCTCCCTTGCCCCACAGTTGGCTTCAGCTTCTACTTCTTCCAGCTATTACAATTCTGACAAGATTGACAACTACAGTTCTACTGCTGCTACTACAACATCAGATTTAGGAAAGTTTGCTGCTACAGCTGCAACTTCAACATTAGGCAACTTCAACAAGACTTGTTTGACCTTTACAGGTTGGCAAGGCCTCTTTGCCTGTCTTACAGCTACTACAAAATCTGCTTCTAGCTTTCAGACCACTTATTCTCCTTTCAAATAGTCTCAGCCATGCAGATTTGAAAACAGCTTCTTTTAATAAGTATTCTAACATTGAGGAACTTTTTTGAGATATCATAGGCCTGTATCTTTGCGACCAAATCGGGGTTACTTGGTGATTATTAGCCTTTTTAGGGTTTTTGTCTTTTGTGGTTGGTTCTTTGTCGCATGAGTGTAGGTCACTACAGAGACACGGAGTTCCTCTACTCCGTTTGTAAACTGTAGGAAAAGTTGCAATTGTGCCTCCACTTATTTGCGCCAAGATAAATTACTGGTGTATTTCCTTTTGCTATGAATGACAAATCCAAAAGTTCTGTTGTATTGGATAACGTTTTTTATTTTGAATTTTCAGCCCCTCTGGGATGACACATGTTTCGGCGTACAACCTGCACCTTTTTCAAATTTTTAATGTGTCATTACGGTTCACACAAAGAATAATGTTCTTGTTGTAAATGAAGCACTTTTAATCTTGGGAAACCCGACGCTTGTAGCGCGAGCATCAGAATTTTCAGGTGGGATTGAGCCCAAGACTCAAAGTGCTTCATTTACAACAAGAACATTATTCTTTGTGTAAACCGTAATGACACATTAAAGGCCCGGATTAGAAAAAGGCGCAGGTTGTACGCCGAAACACGTGTCATCCAAGAGGGACTGAAAATTCAAAATAAAAAACTTATCAAATACAACAGAACTTTTGGATTTTTCATTCATAGCAAAAGGAAATACACCAGTAATTTATCTTGGCTCAAATAAGTGCAGGCACAGTTGCAACTTTTCCTATCTTTGAATAAGTACCCAGCTCCTTTCCCCAGCTTCAAATACACCTTTCCTCCAATGGTTACCTCTAAAGCTATTGTGCCACTCTTCGAGCTTTGGATGATCTTGCCACATTTAATTTAGAGGACTCTGGGGTAACAATAACTTCAGAACACTGGTGTATAGTTCTTAATTGAGCGTAATTCACTTTTATTTATTTATTTATTATTATGCATACAGTCAACAAAGACTTTACATATGAGCAACAGAAATATCGCCACGTTAAAAATACATACAACTCAATCAGTAAAAATTCAGCTAAGAATCTATCAAAAACAGACTTCATATCATATTTTTCTAAAATGGAGTAATCCGTTTAAAATGCCATCAGATACATTTTTAAAAATTTTCAAGCACACCAGATTAAATGACATCATATCATATAATAAATTAACATCATTACCCTTTAAAAGATTTTCTCACATTTCTTTCAGATTAGTCAGGTCAAAGGTATTATTATAGGCCTTTATATATTTTAGTGTTAGGTTTGCTTAGCTTTCACATTTGCATATTATGTGCTCCGCTGTTTCAATTAAAAATGTGGCACATAATCTACACCATCTGTTATTACGAGTGATACCACATTTGGCACTTAAAATTTCTGAGGTATCAGCTACATTAAATTTAAATACTAAATAGTTCCTTATCGATTTACTGTCACGAAAAGTATATAGATACCTGGGTGTTTCAGATCGATTAATCCAGTATTGAATAAACATGCCACTATTCACTTTTGTTGACAAATGGATCAAATCTCTTTCATTGCCTAGCTCCTTTATTGCAATTTTCAGGAGACGCCTAATTCTGGCAAACGTATATGTTAGCCAAATGTGCTCATTCTCTTTAGCCCATTTCAGGAATGTTATTCTAATATGTGTCAAAGCACTCAACACCGCTATATTCTCAATAACATTAAATGTTAGCATAAGTTCTACAATCGTTGTTTCATTATTTAACACATACAGCTTCGCATATAACATGGCAGATTTATGTTCCAACATATTTGTTGGGCACACATCAGATTATATTCCAGAAATATATATTCACTCGGGAGACATTTGTGTAGTCTAAGTAAACATTTTAAAATGTTCCCTTCAGTTCTAGCTATCTCAGCTTTGAGCTTTTTACCCCAATATCTCTGCACCATATAACAAACATAAGACAACTTTAGCTGAGTATAGTATCAGTGTCGTGTTTAATGAATAACCACCTTGTTTCCCTACAAAATGGCTTAATGCCATCGTGCCATTCATACCTTTGCTTTTTGTCTCTAACCAATGTTGTTTCCAGGATAATTTCTGATCAATAATGACTCTCAAATAGGGGTATGGTTCGACCATTTCAATGTTTTGCTCTTCAAGTTCTTTTGATTTCCTCATGTAGTTTTACCCAGAAAGGCAATCACCTTAGTCTTTCCCAAATACATTTTAGTCGGTTAGTGGATGCATAATTATCTAATGCAGTTACCTTCCGTTGGAGACCTCCTGGAGTATAATCCAACAACAGGAGGTCATCCGTATAACCCAGGCATCCTAACTTTAATATACCAATTTTAACACCATCAGACATAATTGCGCTAAAAGCCAAGGGTAAATCTGCCAAATACAGGTTAAAAAGTGTTGCTGCCGAGGAGACCACCAGGAGGAGCAGGCGTAATGGCAGCATAAGCCCTCGACGCCCCGCAAGCCCACAGAGAAAGGCAGCATTGTGCAGTCTGCCCAGTCCGCGACGAACACACAGCAGTTTTGAGGGCAGGGAAAGCAGTGGCCGAGCTGCAGCTTCAGTCCCGAAAGAAATCGGAACGGCATTCGGGAAGAACCTAGCACCGAAAGGCGCACCACCCTGCAGCCCTGCTCGGACTGCACCATTGCCAGGAGGGAGTAATGGCAAAAACACGTGGGCGCCGTTCAGCTTCAGCCCTTAGGGACAAGAAGCGCGGAAGACAGAGGGGCAGAGCACGGACGACCCCCACTGAGCAGACACACTTCTGCAGGAGTTCAGGTCCAACGGCACAAAGGAGGAGGTGAACGCTCGGCAGCCCACCATGCAGGCCCGCCACATGGTGAGAGACGTGGGTGCAGGAGCGGAATGCGGAAACAGCAGCGGGCAGCCGCCGAAGCGGTAAGGAGAGGGAGCGGGAGGCGAGCCCCCAACAACATTCCGCGGCCTGACCACGCATCCCGCACACCCCAGGGCACAGCAGAAATGAGGAAATGTGCAGAAACAGTGCAGCAATAGACCCAAGCCACAGCACTGCCCGGGCAACCCTCCGAGTGCTGTTGCCTGTCCCTTGCAAAGCAGGCAGCGGCCACAAACACATTGGACAGCAACAACGCTCCCCCACGTAGAAAGGCCCCGGAATGATCACGGCACAGCAGAGCCCAGCGGGAGGAACGGAGCGGGGGACAAAAGAAAAGAGAAGCAGGAGCAAGCAGGGGGGGACAGAACTGAGGCAGTAGCAAAGAAGGGGCACAGGAGCAAGAGAAAGCACCCCCACAAACAGGCACCACCTGAACCACGCTGCCCACCCGCCGCAGAAGAGAGCAGGAGCAACCTACCAGGGGCTCAGGAGGCCAACAAGGCCCTGGGCACCAATCAGGCAGGTTGTCAACAATGCAGTAAACCATGAAGCACAGGAAGCATCAGACCAAGCACATACATGCATGAGCATCCCGGCTCGGCCCTCTGAAAGGAGGGGGCACACTGGAGCGCCAGACAAAGTCACCCAGTGCAAGCACGAGAAAGCTCCTATCCCCCTACCCCTCAACCAGGCACTAACTGAGACAAAGCCCCTCACCAGCAGGGATCAAGCAAAGGAAGGCCCAGAGGCAGCATAAAGCAATGGAGCAAGGGGCAGGAGCGCGGAGTGAAAAGCAGGAAGCCACAAACAGCCCTGCACAGCAACGCCCCAGTGTTCAGGCAAGCCAGGCACAAACAGGCACCATACAGAGACATAACGCACTAAAGAGGCCCTGCAGCCAGCACTTTTTATGTGCGGGACAGCGGCTCACCAACAAACAAAGAGTGTCACAGGAGCGCCACTAACACTCCCAAATCCACAGGCACTACTTTGAACCACAGCAAGGGCCAAAAGGAAGGAAAGGTGCAAAAATCCCTCGCTGCACACGTGGACTGAGCGGAGGCCCTCCCCATGGCAAACCAAGCCACATATGCGAAACGAGATTGATCCAGCAATAGCCCAGAAGCTACAGGGGTACCACTGAGCTACACCGGCCATGGCAACGCAGTCCTCCCCAGAAGCATCCCTCATAAATGGTGACGACCATGAGACCCCAACAAAAGCGGACATACGTCTCTTGCTTGACGAAATGCGATCCCTGCACAGCAGCATGACCATGACTGTAAGTGCCCTCCAGGAAAGAGTTCTTAAAATAGAAGATAAAGTAGAAGTGCTTGAGAACTATCAACAGTCTGTAGATCTTATGGAAATGAGGTCAGAAAGGCACTTTCAGGACTTAGAGCAGAAAAACATGGACTTGGCGGCCAAAGTCGATGACTTAGAAAATAAGGAGAGGAGAGCCAACATTAGGATACAAGGCCTCAAGAAAGCGCCCAACGAAACCCCCGCTATTTCGGAGAGGCGGATGAAGGCTTTGGTGAACTCGCTCTTCGTCAACAACCTTGGTCCCGGAACTGGAATTTGAGAGGGTCCATAGAGCTGTGGGGGTCCCCGAACAGCCCAGGATCTGTACTGGCCAAATGTCACCACTATAGACTCAAGGTGGAACTAGGGCAACGGGCCAGAGAATGGGAAAATATTGACTTCGAGGACTTGCGAGTCAGAATTTCCCAAGATCTGTCAGCCACCGCCCTCGCCCAAAGAAGAGACTTCTGCCCTTTAACCACTTGGTTGCGTAAGAACAGCATTCGCTACAGATGGGGATTCCCCTTTTCACTTTTGTTCGAACACACCAACGAAGAGTACAGGGTCACCTCAAGCGAAGAGGCGAGCAGCGTTTGGCTGAGTGTGACAGCGGGCACAGAGCCAGCAGTGCTGAGTGAATATCCCTTCTACTCAGAGCCAATCTGGAAACCAATTGGCCCTTGGCCGAAGAGAGGATACTCCAAAGGCACAAGAAAATTCAAAGAGACTCAACACCCTCTGAGGGAGAGAGGTATATACTAGTGAATCTCACGCAGCAGAAAGTGGAGGAAAAGGAAAGCGGGGAGGACAACAGGATTATGGAATGGACATTTTACAAGATCAGCTAGCGGAGAGTTGTCTCCCCAAAGTTGGGAAGAGACTCGATCAAACATTCTTAGCGAGGCAGGCTGGGCGCCCAAGACCATAGACATGGCGCACTCGCGCCTAACAACAGCTGACATGTTGCAGTTCAAGGTTACGGGCCTTCGGGGAGTCCCCCGATGAGTGGCCCTATGGTTTTTTTCAAGGGTGTCTCCAGTTTTACTGGGAATCCCTTATTGGTTGGTTGCTCTTGTTTTTTTGCGGGGGAGGAGTCGGGGAAGGGGGGAGAGCAAGGGGAAGGAAGGACAGGGTAAACAGGGGGTCTGAGCACAAAGCCTACCAGCAGACAACAGCACAAACTAGCAAAAAGACACACAGCACAGCGACACAACAACACAAACTGCACAGTCACGTCAGCCAAGCAAATCAATCATGCTCATCCATTCAAATCCTGACACAGGGGCAAACAAATGGGGCAGCAAGTCATAGAGCACAAGATCTTCCAGAAACATGACATCAAACACGGTCTCAACTCACCCAGAAGCTATCAATGCTGATGAAAGCGTTCCATCAGGCCAACCTCGGCATATTCTTCCTACAGGAAACTAAATTAAAAAAAGACGAAGAAATCACTCCCTAGGAGGCTAGGTGGTGCCTTATGGGCGTCAGGGCCGGAGAAAAATGGAGGGGTGGGGATTATGTATAAGGTGGCCCTGGTTTTGCAGATTGCAAAGGTACACAGGGGCCAGGGTGGGAGATCGTTAATGGTATAATCATGGCGAGAGAAATCACGTTGTGCTCAGTGTATGCACCAAACACCCAGCTGCTGGCATTTGGTGCAGATCTCCTTGCGGTAACGTAGAGGGAGGGGTCTGGGGCCTTGATCTGCGGCAGAGATTTCAACATGATGATAGATCCGGCAGTAGACCGAGTATCGTATAGGGAGGGTGCCACCCCTCACGCAAGAGAGAAGGGGTCCTTCCTTAACCTAACACATAAACACCTCCTGGTGGATGCATGGAGGGCCCAACACCCGCAAGAGAAAGCATACATGTTTTATTCACCCCCCAAAAAACATTTTCGCGTATAGACTACATCTTCATAGATGCAGCACTAGAACACGACCTCGAGAGTGTAACGATAGAACTAGTTGGGTGGTCAGATCATGATATGGTTACGTAGAGCTGAACCTATGATATGATACGATAGGATACAGCATTTGTAACGCTCCTATACACAAGTGTTTCAAGGTGCGACGAGGCACGGGGGGGAACAAGGGGAGACAGAAAATGATCCTACTAGGCCAGGTGTCATTCAGATCGCGCAAGGGTAGAGGGGAAGGGAAAAGTGCAAGGGGAAAGGGAGAGGGGAAAGTGCAGTACAGGGTTAGTAGAATACAAGATAAATAATAAGGGCCAGCTGGTGGCAAGTGCAAGGTAAGTGCAGGGAGGAGGGGCTGTAGGGATACAGAGACAGTCCCGCAGTGCAGGGGTTGCCAGTGAGGCAGTGCAGGGAAGAGTGGCTGGGCCAAGGACCGAGATCGGTGAGTGGCCCAGTTGCAGATTCAGTGCAGGTTCAGTGATTTTAGCAGGGTAGAGGGGGAGAGAAAGCAGAGGCAAAGATGAAGGTTTTGAGGTGCTTCCGGAACCGGAGATGGTTCTCCTCAAGTTTCAGGGAGGCAGGAAGGCTGTTCCAGAGGGAGGCCCCTGCTGCGGAGAGAGATCTACCCCCACCCGTTGCTTGGAGAAGCTGCTGACCCTGAGGGAGTTGGAGGCGGATGAGCGAAGAGCTCGAGAAGGAAGATATTTAGGAAGAGAGAGTTGAAGGTATTTTGGCCCAAGGCCCCAGAAGGCATTGTGGACAATGCAGAGGGTTTTGAACTTAATCCTCGCAGCCACTGGGAGCCAGTGTAGTGATTTCAGCCCTGGAGAGATACGGTCCCTGGGCTTGAGGCCAAGGACAAGTATCGCCGTCCTGTTCTGGATGAGTTGCAAAGGGCGGAGAGTAGAGGCAGGCAGATTTAGATAGAGGCTGTTACAGTAGTCCTGCTTCGAGAGAACCAGGGCTCTAGAGACAGTGAGCTTCTGGGGAAAGGAGAGGAAAGGAAGGATACCTCTGAGGAGGTGTAGCTGGTAGTGTGACTTCTTAGAGACGTCAGAGATGTGAGGAGAGAAGGAGAGTGTGGAGTCGAAGATGACCCTGAGGTTTTTTGCCTTGCAGGAGGGAGCAGAAAGAGTGCCAAGAGAGGCCGGCCAGAGGGCTGCAGGGAAGGAGGGAGTGGGTGTGCCGATGAGTAGAATCTCAGTCTTACTGGCGTTGGCGGCACACCATTCATGGATAGCAGAAAGACACTCAGAGATGAGGGAAGGGGAAGAGGAGGCCGAGGGTAGCCTGAAAATGAGCTGGGTATCATCCGCATAGCACTGAAAGTTTGGACAGAGCGGCGATGCGGTGGGCAAGGAGTGCCAGATACTGGGTGAACAGCCAGGGAGAAAGGTTAGATCCCTGGGGGACACCACAGGTAGAGAAAAAGATGTCAGAGAGGAAGGACCCCAGTTGGACCTGGGAGGGCCGATTGGAGAGGAAAGAGGTCAGCCACGTCAGAGCCTGACCAGTGATACCCAGGTTATCATGGAGACGGTTGAGCAGGATGGTGTGGTTGACAGTATCAAAGGCAGAAGAGAGATCGAGCAAAATGAGAACACATGGGGTGTTAGAGTCAAGGTTCGAGAGCAGGTCCTCACGGATGATCAGGGGAGCAGTTTCTGTGCTTCTGGCAGTTCTGAAGCCAGACTGATGGTCGTGAAGACTACCAACAGATTTAGCATGGAGATTAAGCTGGGAGATGGCCAGTTTCTCCAGGAGCTTGCCCAGGAAGGGAGTGATAGAGATTGGGCAATAGTTAGCCGGGCAGGAGGGGTCAGAAGAGGGTTTCTTTAGAAGGGGGTGCACAAGGGAGTGCTTCAGGGGGGATGAGAAGACTCCAGAGGCAAAGGAGTGATTGCAGAAGTCAGCCAGGGCAGGAGCCAAGAAGTCGATGTGTTTCTTGATAGTTTTGGAGGAACAGGGGTGGACCTGTTTTGACGAGACTTTCATAGATTGGACTTGTCTCGAAACCTCGTCAGCAGAAAAAAAAGGGAAAAGGTAGAGAAGGAGGGAGGCAGGGTGGCTGCAGAAGGACCAGAGGAAGAGCAAGGAATAGAGGGGGGGGGTGTGATAGGAGGAGAGTGAGGACAGGAGGTTCTGAGTTTTTGAGATGAAGTGAGAGGCCAGTGCCGCGCAGAGGGCCTGGGAGGGGACAGGATAGGTAGAGACTGCAGCAGGGTTGGCCAGCTCCTTGCAGATTTTAAAGAGTTCGGCCGAATTGTTAGATGCCGCAGAGATGCGGGCTTGGATTAGGGCTCTCCTCTTGGCGAGAACGGAGAGCTGATATTGCCTTTGGAGCAGGCGGCAGGCCAGTTTGTCAGAGGATGAACATGAAGCACGCCATTTCCTCTCTGCCACCCTGCACTTGCGTTTAAGGGCGACGAGATCCGAGTCATATCAGAAGTTACATTTGGCTTTGGACTTCAGGCAGATTCTCATGACAGGGGCAAGGATATCAAGAGTATCAGATATAGCAGAGTGGAGAGTGGAGAGGGCTGTGTAAGGGTGGGAATCAGCCGAAGGGGGAGGGGGTGTGAGAAGGTGGCAGCGAAAGCCTCAACTGACATGCGCTTCATGAGTCGGATGACCGCGAAGGAGGGTGGCAGTGATGAGGGTGGCTTTACCCGTGGGGTATGGAAGGTGAGGTGGGAGGATAGGAGAAAGTGATCACTCCAGGAGAGAGGAGTGGAGAGAGGAACAGAGAGGGGAAGGTCTGAAGAGATCAGAGCATCAAGAGTGTGCCCTGCAGAATGAGTCGGCCCAGACGGGAGAATAGAGAGTGAAAGAGTCGCAGAGGTCGCAAAAGAGTCCAGAGGGAGGACAGGAGGCATCCAGGTGGATGTTGAAGTCTCCAAGAAAGAGGAGTTGAGTGGTTGAGGACAGGAGTGAGGAGGAGAGGTCCACCCACACCTAGGCCCAAGCACAGCCACAGATAAGAGGTGGTTATGCAATGACACTCTCCTGAAGGGCAACGTCTTTAGGGAGTCTCTAGACTCCGAGACGCGATCAGGGGGGGATCTCCCGCGAGCAACAGTTTGGGAGGCAGTGAAAGCCACTCTGAGAGTCCTGTTGATAGCGAGGGGTGCACATCTAAAAGGAGTCAGACAACTGCTTGGGAAACAACTAAAAAAAGAAATAAGCCAGAGAGAAGCAACCCTAGAGGGGGCTGGGGGGGTCGTAGCAGGAACACTAGCAGAAATCAAAGAGCTCAGGCAAGACTTGAAGGACGTGTGGCAGAGCAAAGCGCTAGCCCACCTCCGTTATGTAAAACAGAAATATTATGAGAAGGGAGACAAAGCCCACACCCTGCTCGCGGCCAAATTAAGGGAGCAAAGAGCGGAAAGGGCAGTTTATCAAATCAAGTCACGATGGTAAGATACAATAAGAAACCCAAAAGACATAACCGCACAATTTGCCCAGTTCTATTGAGAGCTATACACCTCAGACAGCAGGTCATCACACAAGGACATCAAGAGGTTCCTGGAACCTCTAGCACTGCCCCCTCTGCGCCCAGTGGACTCAGACACATTAAGTGCTCCCATCACTGCCGAGGAGGTTGAGGCCACTATTTCTAAACTTAAAGCGGGATCAGCACCAAGTCAGGATGGTTTCACTCCTGCATACTATAAGACTCTGAAGGGAGCACTGACGCCCTTCCTGGTCCCCCTATTCAATGATATCATGGATAGGGGAGAGGCCCCACCTTCCTTTACAGAGGCTAGGATCATAGTGCTACCCAAGGAAGGAAGGGACAAGCTTGAATGCGAGTCATACAGGCCAATTTTAATCCTGAACATAGACGCCAACATTTACGCAAGCAACGCAAACTTGAGATCCCACTGGCTATCGGGGCACAAGCCCTATATCGAAACACCAAGGCCAAGGTGATAGTAAATGGCATGGCGTCTCCCTCCTTTGCTTTGACCAAGGGAACAAGGCAAGGGTGCCCCCTGTCAGCCCTAGTTTTCGCTCTCGTAATGGAGCTGGTGGCGCAAAGCATTCGGCATGACCACACCATCAGGGGCCTCAACAAATTTGGTAAGGAATACAAATTAGCAGAATACAAATTAGCATTGTTCGCAGACGATGTCCTGTTTTCCCTGATGAACCTGAATCAAACTGTCCTGAGACTCCTGTCCAGATTAGAGGTTTAGGGAACCCACTCAGGCTTCCGGATAAACAAAGGGAAAACAGTGGCGCTAGTCTTGGGTGAGATGAATAGCTGCCCAAGCCTGGACACCACAATCTGGGGCATAAAGAAAGCGGACAAGAGCATCCGATACTTGGGGGTTACCATCACCAAGAACTTAGCAGACCTGTATCAAGCAAACTACACACCACTTTGGAAGGCGATCAGGGAAGACACTCAGAAGTAGGCTAAACTAAATCTTTCTTGGGCGGGTAGATTTACAAAGATAAAAATTAATGTTTTGCCGAAGCTCCTCTTTCTCTACTAACCACTCCCAGTCATCCTCCCTGACGCCTTTCAAACTGAAACCAAGCACTTCCTCTTACCTTTCCTGTGGGAGAGGAAAGGGCCTTGCATCACTTATAACACAATGATTCTCCCCAAAAATAGGGTCGGCATTGGCATACCCTGATTTGCATGAATATTACAGAGCAGTGCAGTTGAGGGTGCTCCTAGACCACCTCAGAGAATCAAACAACAAACAATCGGTTTATCTCGAGAATTGTGACTTTGCCCCGGTCACCCTGGGGGAGTGGCTTTGGGCCCCTGAACACATTCCCACGCAGGGCACGTAATCACCCAATCCTAGGAGTGTTGTGGGCAATATGGAAAAACAGACCAGACATCCTAGGGGTCAACACCTGGCCCTCCCCCCTAAGTTGCATATGGGCCTCCCTGATCAGAAACATTATAATAGACCATATACGCTTCCAGACTCAGTACGAGCAGGGGCTAATAAGGGCAGGGCAGATGTGGAGGGAGGGTTCGTTCTTGAGAAAGGAGGAATTAGAAGAAGTACAACAAGGCCTACAATTACAAACTCTCCCTCATCTGCAACTAAAGGGGGCCCTCACAGACCCAAGAAGGGAGGACCAGCTCCGGAGAGGTCTCACTCCCTTTGAGGCCATACTGAACACACATTCAGGGACCAAGGGGTTGATAGCAAAACTCTACTGCAGGCTTTTAGAAAGGGGGCACCTCCCAACACCCCACACCAAACAAAATAGGAGAGAGACCTCGGGTTGGAAGAAAATCAGGAGGGACGGGCTGCCATATTGAAGGCAGTCTGGAGCTCAACCATATCAGTCCAATACAAGATGCACAATAGCAGACTCCTCCTGTAGTGGCACCTAACCCCTAAGCGCTTAGCAAAAATGTACGTCAGCATTAGCCCCTACTGCTGGTGAGGCTGTGGGCAGATTAGCACCTATTGGCACCAATGGTGGGAGTGCCCTAGCGCACATGTATACTGGAAACAGATCCTGGGGTGATACACGATGTAGAAGGTATACAGGAGGACGTTAACACCCCTCCTAGTCTTGTTCAGACTCAAAGTGATTGAAGACCAACACCAGATACTTCCGCACTTGTCCAGGAACCTGCTTTTAGCAGCGCGAGTATGTCTTACCATAAAATGGAAGGGGAGTGTGCTGCCAACAAAATTAGAATGGCTGCGCAAGGCCAAAGAAATCTATGAGATGGAAAGCTTCACAGCGGCGTTATTGGAATTGCACACGCACATTGACATGCAATGGATCCCCTTCCTAGAGTATTGGGAGCGGCACAGATCCACTCCCCAAAGTTCGAGACAAGGAGGGGTTCTACAAAGCGGGGGAGACAACTCACCAATTTCATGCTCTAGGGACACTGTCTAATTGTGAGCTTCTCGACCATGTCATAGCGCCAACAGCCAAGGGAGGGATCAAAGTTCAGAGCGTGGTACCCTTTCAAGCGAAAACACAAATTTAAGGCAGAAATTGGTTCACACGTATTTGGACACTGAGACCAATCAAACCGCGAGGGACCAATGGAGGTTACCCCCGATCATTGGACATCATAAATGCAGAAGCTGCACCACATTTCCCTTCACTGAGACAAGGCATTCCTTTAAAATGCAAATAAAGGGGCATACCAATTGCCTAACTAAAAATGCCATTTATATCATCCTTTGCCCATGTAACATGTTATATGTGGGAAACACTATGAGACAGGTCCGACAAAGGATCTCAGAACATAGATCTTGTATAAGAAACAAAGTGCAAGACAAAACCAACCCCTAGTCTAATACTTTGGCAGAGCAGGCCATACTGATCGGGACGCGAGATGTTTTGTACTTCAAACCGTAAGAGCGATGACGCGGGGAGGAGATATTTACAGCATGTTGCATAAAATAGAACAGAGGTGGATATACTCCCTAGACACAGTCCGGTATGGCCTGAACATATCGGTGGAGTGGAACAAACTGGTTGTGGAACGATAAAGATTGTGGATTCCCCGATCACATCAATAGGGTGCTGGATCCTTCCATTATATTTTGCTGATACTAGACACAGAAATTTGGTGCATTTGAGGCTTATGACTGATTCGGTCTACTTAAGCCATCAAAATCGGTGTCGACCTAGACTAACACATGGCAATAATATGCCCTTATACCCACATGCCCACATTTGTTGCCGGGAAATGGGTTGAGTGAAAAGCCTGTACTAGCTTTTAGGGACGCTTTAATTTGAGCATCCTGGGGAAACCGCCCGATATGTCAATAATATGCTTCTACACTACCTCTTTGAGAGAAATGGATAGGTGGATAGCCCCTCTAAAGGAGTAACTAGTCCAAATGGACACCCCAACCTGGACTCATGCCCTACACATTAGGATATGCATGGGGTGTTCAGAAATATAGTGTCAGTCTACACCAGCACTCGATTCAATGTGAGAAGTAAAGTCCACTTTCTACCTCCATGAAGAGCCGCAACATCATCATACGCATGCTTTTCACTAGGGCGTCCGGCGAACCGCCCAACTTGACAATCAGAGCTGGAACGCGACTATGAGCACGATAAAACATTGGTAAGTCTCATAAATATGTGCCCGCACTCTGTGGGCACTTCATGTGCTACATGGAATACATCTTCATTAGCCCGAACAAAAGCTATTTTTCGTTGCTATAGCCAACGCGATCATGCACCTATTCGCCGCTTGCGGCCAGTATCTTTCTAGTCACAATGGTGTTAGGTGCACGTTTTGCTCTGTCTCTGATCAAACAAAGGGATTACTGACTCTCCCGGAACACTTACACTAGCCGTTATCGATTTTTCCACGGACGATGCGTATGCCTCGCTCGGATATATATGAAATGAAAAAATGAGCCTGTATCTTCCATAACCTACACATACAAAGTGGACTGGGGAATAGAGCATAGAAGATATGCCATATCTAGGTAAATGATGAGACCCGCATCATTTTAATGTGACGCAATAAATGTCAGGGATTAATCACTCAGCGGGTTACTACTCTGTTTTTTCACCTCTAACAGAGTTGAGCACAGAGGGCTAAGCCTCCTGTAAAAGCTGTAGAAAACAAGATTCAACACCAGGCGATTGCATCTCCAGCAATAGAGCAAGATAAACAGAGTTGGGACGAAAACTGCTATTCTTGCGAGTAAAACATTCTTTGGCACTGACATGAAAATCTGTTAAAAATAAAACTAGTGAGAGCCACTGAGATAATGCTTTGGCTTATATGCAGATATATGGTAATAGTACCCAACTATCCTTTATAGAGAACCGGATTACCCTGATCAGCACTTGATGCATGTGTGAAAAATGAGGGGATTGGTGAATTGGGATGCCGATCGACTTAAGGACTGTTAGGACACCTTCTCTGCCTGACAAGAAGTAATATTGTGATCTGAAAGTTATTTATTTATTTTATTGGTTGGTTCAAATATTGAACCTTCCAAAAATAAAATACAAGATCTTTTATAATCATACTTAATTACATCATTTACATTTCATACTTAATTTCAACATTTGTATTTTACATAATATTTACAACTTCACTTAAATCAGTGTAAAATCCAAACTCCACAATGCTAAAAGCATTATCTAAAGGAATAAAATGAATTTCCATCTCTACATTGCATGTGCTGACAGTTCCATTTCGTTATATATACACTGATTTACATCATTACAATTCATGCTAAATTACATTATTTACATGTCAAATGGGATCATGGTACTAGCTTTCCATTTTAAATATCTCATCGAGATAGTGTATGATGGCAATTCGAACTGATAGGTTGCGATTAGTAAATAACCACTGCCATGCTTGTGTTTGATTCATTGGGATTTGTGGAAGGGTGACTCTCCTAAAATGATGTTTACGCTTATCTGCAATACTGGTGCACGCTGTTAGGCAATGCTGCAGTGTTTCTTTTTGTGATTTGTCATTACACCATCGACAATAATTTTGATCTTCTGGAATTTGTCGCCTTCTCGCTAATATATTTCATGTATGCCATAAATTGAGTCTAAAACGTAGATACTGTTTACGGCGATACACATTTTTGTAAATAGTCTGCTAGAATGCCAACTTTTTTATGTCCAAAAAGATTGATATCAAAGTCTTTCAAGATTTTACAATTGTCTAATGTAATGATCCAATCGTATTGAAAGAAGTAGATTTTGGCGTGATTGGGATTATGTATTAGCGTTTCAAGGGTAATATCGGCATCAGCCAAAGTATTCAAGGTGTGTCAGACCCATTTACTTGGAAAGCTGTCTTTTGTTAGAAGCAAATAACGTGCTAAGATTCCCAAAATGTTTATTGATGAAGAGTTTACCAAGCATTTTCTCAACAAGGCACACCTTTTCCATTGTACTTGTGAGTACAGCTATACCAACCCTAGTTCAAATCGAATTACGGCTCGTGGAGTGCTATTTGGGAGTTGTAAAACCTTTTTCCAAAACTTGGACTCAAGCACATCTCAATACATACGATTTTTTGGGAGACTCGCTTCGGAGTCATATGATAGCACAGGGATTGCTTTTTGTTTGAAGAACATGACAATATGTTTATAACAATATTTAGCACACCTATAAGTTAGAATTTTGGCTTGCGCTATTAAGGCTTTTAATTTACATTGGATATTCAATTCTTGCTCATGATCTTTCAAGGTCTTTGTTACTGTTGCTTCCGAGTATTTGTTTAAAGGATAGTTCCGGGACTTTTTTTTTATTGTCCCTACGGGTCGGCCATGTGTTGGTAAGCATAAATCGGTAGATCGTAGGAAACTTTCCTATGGACCTTACCCGACTTTTCGCCCATTATCGCACTCGAAATCAGCCTCCATTTTGTGATAATCCTATCATTCCGCCGCATCGACCTGGCTCACCTGCCTTTGCGGCACTAAATCAAATCCCCCGCCCCTGAGCCTGACATCAGCAGACGCGTACTGCCCATTTCAAGCACGTCTCGTGTCAACAATCGCTGCGCCTCAGCTATTGACGTGTTGCCATGGAAATGGCAGGACGCCTCTTTCCCCAATAAGTATAAACAGACCGTTTCACAACATACAGCAGCAGATTTTCGATTCCATTCCTCTCTCTGTGTTACTTTGAGTATTCTGTGACTCGTTTCAGTGCTCTGGTCAGCTACCTTCGCCGCTTGTAGCCCGTGTGAACACCTGTACCATCTCTGTAAATTATTTTACTATCTTTACCGCACAATGGCCACAATAATGCCGTATATGTACGAGCCCGAGTACACCGAGGAGGAACTACTGGAAAGGCAAGCACGCGAAAACGATGGGGATTCGGACGGCAGTTGGGAGGACCAGTCAACGGATGAAGAGCCTGGACCATGTCGCATGGACGGCGTCTCCACCTGGTGCACGTGCAATCGGTGCGAGCTAATGCCAACTGAGGAGGAGAACTGCTGCTGCCGTGAAAATTCCGGGTGCTTGGCCTACATTTCGGAAAGCGAGCAAAGTCTGCAGGAAGGCGAGCAAAGTCCGCAATGCATCACCGAGCTGCCAGAGTTCAGGGAAGCCTGCCTCTCACGGACAGTGTTGAGGATGATGATGGTGCTTATGCACGAACTTCGTGGCACTGTTCGTCCGCGTAATCCGAGTAACGAGTAAGTATACTCTGTTTGTGATGTCAGTGATGCCACCACTATTTCATGGTCGTCTCCCACATATAAAATTACATTTACATATCATTCGAACGCATGTAAATTGGTTCCATATAGTGCATTTTCTAGATATAATTTTTTTCTAAGAAAAATGACATGTGTTACCTGAATCGACATTGATAAGAAAGTTTGGTCAGTTTAATACAGTTTGCATCTTTTTTTTTCACAGGTGGTACAGGCTGGTGGCCTATCGTTGCTTCACTTGGTGGCTTCACGGGAGGCTCGGACACCGCGTTCGGAGAGTAATACCTGCCTGTGCGGTACTTGCCATTAGACAACATTTCCCCAGTGACAGTGGACAATACCGCGGATTTTCCCTCGATGTGCTGCAACCTCAACTTTACAATGTGTAATGTTTATTATTTATGTTTAACTAAAATCTAAAATAAAGCCCAACATATATTTTAGCAATGGTTGTTTTGATTTTTTAAATGAATCTAGTGTGTCTCCGTTGAATAGCCTTCCAGTGCCTTGTCTTGTCACACCACATGTCTCCGGCCAGCATCCTCCCTCACGCTGGCCGCACACCTTCAATCCACATAACCGTTGAACCCATATATGCAGCAGTCATACATATATTATTTTGTGGGTTGGCATCAAGCGTTGGCAATAAAAAGCTGTTGGATTTTATTGATACAAAACATGGTTATAGGTAAATAATAAATATGGTTGATCATAATAAATCCTCTTTTTGGGCACCGGGTACAGAGATGACCCCCATATATTCTCCTGGGAGGGTGAGGTATTTATAAACTCACCCCCCTGCCTTCCATGTAGTAGATCCTGCAGCCATCCTCTTACATTCAGTTAGATGGCCTCTCCTTGGTGAGGCCCTGCAGCAAACGGGTCTTGTCTGCACGACCACCGCCCCGATCCACCCCCCCGCCCTATCAAAGGCAGTTCGCACCGGGGTACTTGTGCTGGCAAGTGGAGCTGTCAGGGAGCGATAAAGGCCAAGAGGTGCCAAAGACCATGTACACTTCAAAGTGGTCTATAGAGCATGGGTTGTTGTTCCCATGTCTACCTCCAGACCCCGTGTCTCCTGCCAAGCATCCCCCCTCACGCTGGACGGCCCCCTGCAATCCACATAAGTGTGTCTCCATTCACGAGTCTTCCTGTGTCTTGTCTGCACGACCACCGCCCCGATCCACCCCCCCGCCCTATCAAAGGCAGTTCGCACCGGGGTACTTGTGCTGGCAAGTGGAGCTGTCAGGGAGCGATAAAGGCCAAGAGGTGCCAAAGACCATGTACACTTCAAAGTGGTCTATAGAGCATGGGTTGTTGTTCCCATGTCTACCTCCAGACCCCGTGTCTCCTGCCAAGCATCCCCCCTCACGCTGGACGGCCCCCTGCAATCCACATAAGTGTGTCTCCATTCACGAGTCTTCCTGTGTCTTGTCTGCACGACCACCGCCCCGATCCACCCCCCCGCCCTATCAAAGGCAGTTCGCACCGGGGTACTTGCGCTGCTGGCAAGTGGAGCTGTCAGGGAGCGATAAAGGCCAAGAGGTGCCAAAGACCATGTACACTTCAAAGTGGTCTATAGAGCATGGGTTGTTGTTCCCATGTCTACCTCCAGACCCCGTGTCTCCTGCCAAGCATCCCCCCTCACGCTGGACGGCCCCCTGCAATCCACATAAGTGTGTCTCCATTCACGAGTCTTCCTGTGTCTTGTCTGCACGACCACCGCCCCGATCCACCCCCCGCCCTATCAAAGGCAGTTCGCACCGGGGTACTTGCGCTGCTGGCAAGTGGAGCTGTCAGGGAGCGATAAAGGCCAAGAGGTGCCAAAGACCATGTACACTTCAAAGTGGTCTATAGAGCATGGGTTTGTTGTTCCCATGTCTACCTCCAGACCCTGTGTCTCCTGCCAAGCATCCCCCCTCACGCTGGACGGCCCCCTGCAGACCGCATAATGCCACGACATATACACGTCATTCATTCACAAACACACCCCTGTTTCGAATTCTTTATAACCCACTTCATATTTCTAATGAGAACTTCTTTGCGCTTTGCTAGTCAACCCGTGAAGGTGCTGGTTATCTGCTCTTCGTCTCTGTGAACTTCCGTGACCACTTTGAGCAAACTCGTCAGTTTGCAACCTGTGAACTGCTCCCTGTTCTACGACAAGAAACTACTCTGATCCCTGCATCTAACTGTTTGTTCGTCAAGGTAAGTCCATGTACCATAATCATTTTGCGTCCAATTTTTTAATTTATATCTATTTGCTAGTAGTCATCAAATTGCATCCATGTTTTCTTTTCGTTCACGACAGTACATGCAAGGAACTAGTCACATGTTCTGAGTTTAGTCAAATTACTTTTTCTATTTTTTGAAAGTTATTGAAATACTTATCCGCATGTGAATAACGTGTATAGTTCCAAGAACCAAAACGGACCTTGCATTGAACCTTTTATGTGTCATTTAATGTTTTAACACATTGGTATTCATAGAGAATTGTTGATCTTTACTTTTCAGAACTTTCCATAATGCCTGCCTGTTCCATTGGCGGTTGCCCTTCGAAGACCCATAACAAATCTGAAGATACTATAATGCATGTTTTCCCTAAGACAATAGATCAGATAAGAGAATGGGTCCGATATTGCGGATATCCAGCCTCTGAGCTAGAAAGTAGAGTCCTTGAAGTCTTTGCGGACAAGAGGGGTGATCGATACCGCATCTGCAGCAGGCACTTTAGCCCAGACATGTACTCCACATCATTGCTAATAAAGAAGAAAACACCGCGAGCGAGGCGAAAATTGCTCTCAACCGCTATTCCCACTCTATTCGTCCACATCCCTCCACTGGTGAGTCAAGTTTACGTATTTGTCTCTCGGCCTTGCGGTAGTGTGTAGCATTAGCTAACAATAATTTCCCCATTTATGTATCCACTCAATATGAAGGCGGAAGATTCTCCATCCGTGTCGTTATTGCAGTCATCAGCCACTTCAAGCGCCTATCGGGTAATCTTACTTAGCTATTCTGACACTGACTTGTTTTAGGCATGTAAATCAATAGTTTTAATTGATCGTGTAATCATTTTACCTAATGGTACACCACAGTACTCGTCCTCTAGTCTTTGTTTTCAGTTATAATTATTGTTATCCAAAATAATGCAAGTACTGTCTTTCAGGGAGATGCTGAGGAGTCCAACGCATTGACGACAACCGTAGATGTCACTCAGATGCTCGAGGTACGTTTCCGGACAGTTCCATCGATGGAGATCATCAGATCTTGCATTCTTGTAGCGTGATTGTTACACACAATGTTTCTTTCGTTTTTAGCCATTGGTATGTCCTTCTGTCGTCGCCCTCCTATGTGTCTTCTTTTTTCAATATTGTGTTCATTACTAATGAAAGTCCTATGTTTCAGGGAGTCGATGGAGCATTAGTCCAAGAAGAAGGGGGAGCATGCAGTTACGGGTCGGCGCAACAGCTTGCAGAAGTGTGCACCGCAGTTACAGCGTCCCTTGATGTTCTTATGCATTTCGAGGTATGGATACTGACAGATCAATCATGCGAGATCAAATGACGTGATTACATCCGCTATACTTCCTTCTTTATTAACGCAAGTACTATGTTTCAGGGAGCTGACGGAGCTTCTTCAACAAGAACATCACCCCTAGTAGTTGATGCAGATCTCTGGGTGGTGACACTTCCAACGATGGAGCAAATCGAATCATATTTAGATATCCATTATTTATTTTAGACAACTGATCATTTGTGCAGGTCTATTTAGATGAGCCGTTGACGCCTGCAGAAAGTTTATGTTCTTTTAAACAAAATAGAAAACCATACTAATGCAATTACTGTGTTTCAGGGAGTTGCTGAAGCGTCATCTTCAATAATATCATCAATGGAAGTCTATGCGGAGCCCGAGGTATGGATCTTGACAGTTCAATCTAACTAGATCAACAATGCGTGAACTATTGTCGTTTGAATGTTCTACACAATGCGTTCATTCGTGTTTTGCTATTGAGATGTACGTATGGGTATTGGTCCCCAAGTACATTTTGTGTTTTCAATATTATTATACATACTAATGAAAGTTCTATGTTTCAGGGAGTCGATGGAGCCTCAGTGAGTGATGGATGTGCTCATCATGAAAATATAGTCGTTGCAGCGCGAGAGGAAGTGGAGACATGCACACACGAGTCGGAGCAACAGCGTCCAGATGTTGAATTTCTAGGCAAGAAAGTTTCAAAGAAAAGAAAGCAAAAGAAGGTTAGTGTCCTGTTCACTATATTATGTTGTCTTTCACTGTCAATAGTTCAATACTGTAAGTTGTGTTTAAACTGAACATCCCTTTTCTAATCTGTCCTCTAGTTGCGAGTGGGTGTAAGAACTAGATCTACACAGACAGTGAAGCGAACGAGAGATGTTGCTTGTCAAACCTTTTGGCAGGGACTTGAGACTGGAGATGCATCGTGCCAATGGGAAGAATATGAAGTGATTGACAACGGAGCTATACCACCACCAGCCATTGATAGTGAATGTCCTCCTGGTAGTTTGGATGCAGTCGGAGATCAATTCACAGAATCCACACCCGCAAAAAATAAGAGCGCGCGAAAGTTGAAGACATTGTTTTTTTCTCCCATCTCCGGACAAGGAACAGATGTTGCAATGGAAGAGAATGAAGTGGACGACAATGAAACACCATCAATATCACTCAGCATAGCGGAAGACGATATCAGAGATTGTACCTTTCATGCGAGTGACATGTCCTCAACGTTACAGGCCGAACCAGCTGGGATGCAGAGTGACAGTATAAGGAAAGAGGCCAAATTCATTGTATTCGATAGCTGTTTGATGGATATTATTATGATGATGAAATGTGGGCATTGGGTTGGTGGGGAAGTATGTGGGGAGCCATTGATTAATGTGACTCGTGCAATTCGAGGCACTAACCTTAAAATACATGCCACCTGTACACAATATCATCCGTTCGCATGGTCTGCACAACCCATGCTGGGGCAACTGCCAGCAGGCAATCTACTTTGTGCAGCGGCCGCACTTTTTAGTGGTTCAAGTTTTAAAAAGTTACAGTATTTCTTTCAGTTTGTGGGAATCCATTTCATTGCGAAAAGTCAGTTCTACAAATACCAAACCGATTATCTATTTCCAGCCATCAGCGAAGCTTGGAGAATGGAAAAAATGTCAATGGAAAGTACATTCGCGGGCAAACGCTTCAGGCTAGCCGGTGATGGACAGTGCGACAGCCCAGGATTTTCAGCCAAGTACTGCACCTACCACTTTCAGGACATGGAAAGTAAGAAAATTGTGAGTTCGGTGGTCGTGCAGGTGTCACAAAGTACATCCTCAGTGGCCATGGAGAAAGTTGGCTTTGTAGCATCATTGCAAGAACTACAATCGCGGGGAATGGTGATCGACCTGATAGCCACGGACAGACACGTTTCAATTGCCAAGACAATGAGAGAAGAGTACAAAAATATAAATCACCAATTTGACGTATGGCATCTTGCAAAAACAATCAATAAAAAATTGTCGGCTGCAGGAAAAAAAAAAGATATGCAAGGTATTTCACAGTGGTCCAAGTCAATCAGCAACCATCTTTGGTGGAGCTCAAAAACATGTGAAGGGTCGTTGGAAATTCTACTGGAAAAATGGCGGTCAGTAATGTTGCACTGTAGCAACGTACATCGATGGTCGACAAATGAGCATTTCCACAAATGTGAACATGGCCATTTGTCCACAGAGGAGGCACGGAAGAAGAAGTGGTTGATTCCTTCATCACCCACTCACAAGGCCATTGAAAAGATTGTATTTGATAAAACTATAACAAGAGATTTGAGGGGACTCACGGAATTCTGCCACACAGGAGATTTGGAGGTGTTCCACAATATGTGCCTAAAGTACAGGCCCAAAAGATTGCATTTTGGCATGGAAGGCATGATAAATCGGACTCTTCTAGCGGTCTTGGCACATAA
Organism: Ambystoma mexicanum; assembly: GCF_040938575.1. Lineage (NCBI taxonomy): Eukaryota > Metazoa > Chordata > Amphibia > Caudata > Ambystomatidae > Ambystoma > Ambystoma mexicanum. The sequence continues at coordinate 993,890,466 of NC_090921.1, forward strand.
CCATAATGTTGGCCGTCAACAAAGTAGGACGACCGGAACTTTAGGGACGCTTCGCTACAATAAGGCCTTCACTAAAAGAAGTAAACAATGGGTGATCAAACCAGTGTTTGAGGATATGCAATATGAGTTTATTGAGAGACTTATCGTAGATGTCCTCGATAGGCACATACATGGAGTGGTGAACGAACCTATGCAGGGGACAACTGCATTGCCACCCAACATTGCCTCTGTTCCATGTCCACCTAAAGCAGAGCTCATTGAGAAATACACATCACGGTTTAAATGATTGTAATTTGATTGTCTGTTCTCTCGAGTCTCCTCATGTTGCAGGCCCATTGCAATTAAACCAAACAGTAATATAAATCATTTTTACAAAAATTATAGAATGTTTCCGTATTACAAACACATGGCCGACCCATAGGGACAATAAAAAAAAAGGCACGCAGACAAGATGCCCTTACACTAACTGGAGCTAACTAGAAATGTGTGCTCGCTCAAAGTGAAGGTCAGCTGCTTTGATGTTTTGCTCGGGTGGCGGAACGGCCCACGACCCAGTATAAGGTTCTATTGTGATTTGACCTTGACAGGCCGGGACCATCCTGAAAGACTAAGAAAAGATAATGAATAAAATTTCAGAAACGAAACGATGAGCCACGTTCATTAGAAGAAGTAACGTCGGCAAAGAAGGAGTGGTGTTTCGGGTCTGCCCTACACAGAGTAAGTAACTTTTGATGAGTTTATACCGCAATTTCATTACTATACAGTGGCTTTAAAGACGGGTTCAGTTGTACTTGTTCGTTCTATGTGGCATATTGTTTTCTACCGCGCACTATCTTGAGGAGAAACATCTGCTTTTACTGAAGCACCTCAAAACCTTCCTCTTTGCTTCTGCTTTCTCTCTCCCTCTCCCCTGCTACAACTGGTCCACTGTCTGCGACCTCGGTCCTGGGCCCTTCCACTCTCCACCTGCACTGCCTCCCTGTCAACCCCTGCACTGGGGGACTGTCTCAGTATCCTACAGCCCCCCCTTCCCAGCACTTGTTCTGCACTTACCTTGCACTTGCCACCAGCTGGCCCTATATATTTATTATTTTATGCTACTTACCTTGTACTCCACTCCCCCCTCCTCCCTGCCTCGCCACGCCTTTAAACACTTGTGTACACCCAGTAGCGCTGTCCTCGCTATGATTTTAATAAGGATCTGATGGTGAGACTAATTTCATTTTTTATGTTTTTAGGTACATCATTCACTACTGTCTGTGTCACGAGTACCGGACACCGGCGGACGGCTTCTACAGCCGCCAGTTGCTTCTCCGCGTGAACAACGTTACCACCCTGACCATTTTATGGGACGATCGCCAAGTACAAGTATGCCCTTACGCGGTACTAACGGTTAGATGCAACATACCTACCGTTGTGGTGGCCTAGTGCCTCGTTGTTGGAACAGCCATGCGATTATCAGTGCGACCGAAGAGCTTATTTTTATCGTAAACCAACACCCTGTGTACTGCACACGAACATCGCTTCCCTCAAGACGAACTAATTTGGATCGAGAGCAAAGAAAAATGCAAATCGCTGAATATTCTCTAAACATTTGATGTCCAATAAACGTACTTTGCCAAATGTACAATCTTGCCGTTTGCTTTTAAACCACGGTTTCACATTCCGAATTGTGGCGCTGTATTGTGAGATGCTCTAAGAGCCTGTGTACAGCAAAGGACCATCGCGTTCCTCAATACGAACTTTTTGGAACATGAGCAAATAAAAATGCAAATCGCTGAATATTCTCTAAACATTTGATGTCAAATAAATGTACTTTACCACATTTACAATCTTGCGGTTTGATTTCAAAGTACAGTTTCATATTCCGAATTGTGGTGCGCTGTATTGTGAGCTGATCTGTGTTGATTTCCGGGGTCTGTGTGGAGTCGCGTAGAAGACGCCTGGGCGCGTTTGCCTACGCAGCTCAGTCACGTCACGGATAGAGGCGGGGAATATGAATGTTTTGATAAAGTCTGTTTCAGGGGCGGGGGATTTGATTTAGTGCCGCAAAGGCAGGTGAGCCAGGTCGATGCGGCGGAATGATAGGATTATCACAAAATGGAGGCTGATTTCGAGTGCGATAATGGGCGAAAAGTCGGGTAAGGTCCATAGGAAAGTTTCCTACGATCTACCGATTTATGCTTACAAACACATGGCCGACCCGTAGGGACAATAAAAAAAAAGTCCCGGAACTATCCTTTAACAGGATGTAACGCTCACCTGGAATCCACGGGGACGTCACTCAGCCTGTTCTGACCTCTTACGACCTCGAACCCTTCCTTGGAGTCTACTCGACTAGAGACTGGGCCTTGTTTTCTTGGAAAGTGTGCTCTCCGTCCTGCTTTCAGCACAGGGTTGCGTTGATTGATGCGGGCTCATTGCTGCCTAGTTACTTCACTGGCAAGAGTCCGACAGGTAAGTATAATGAGTCTTTTGAACAGTTCTCTAACTTTGTTCCTTTCCTTCCTTAGATGATGGCCGGTGTCCGGGTATGGCGACGTGCTGCTGAGATGAGTAGCGCTGAAGGTGAGTGAGAGCGCAATGCGCAATGCGACCCTTTCATATTTGTATTGAACGGAGTTATTTTTCTGTGTCTTTTAGGGGCCGCGACGTTGTCAGAGTGGATGCCGGTTATGAAGAAGAAATGCGGTGAGTAAGTGCGGTATGCGGCGCCTCTAGATGTTTCCAGGCTAACCTGGAGTGTCTTTTCCCTCTTGCAGATGGATGAGAAGTTCCGGAGACAGAGTTCCCCCAGAGCGGCTGGGATTCAGGTAAGCGTTTGAAGCTCATACAGTCTTTAAAAATAAGCAAAGATTTGCTGAATGCTTACTAATGCCTTTTTCTGTTCTTTTCCCCTTTTCCTTAGGAAGCGGCATGCCGGGATGGGAATGACACCGCCGAAGATGCCCCCAGAATAGAAGGAGCGATGAATGATGAGCAGAAGCGCCGCAAGGTAAGGCTGTTCCTAACAGTGTTCTTGCAGGAGCTGAGCGTAGAAGAAAGATGCAGGCCTACTGGAGACCGATCCGAACACGGCGAGTGTCACGCTGCAGGTGCAGAAAACACAAAGCATGTTTCTCAGCCTGACCGTGGCTTAAATAGTCTCTGGGTATCCCAGGTGTGTCTGGGCTGAACCACACCCAAAAGACTAGACTGCACATGCAATTCTGGGAACTGAAATATGTGGGGCATCCATCTTGTCCCCATCAATGCACTACAAGTCCAATCCCCAATGTTATCCTATGGGAGTGAGTGAGTCTGGTGCGACAAGCGCCAAGTCTGACTCCATGTGGGTCTTTGGAGGGATGGAGAGGCCCTTGAGGGCCATGTAGGTGATCGTGGCATGGCTACAGCCTGAAATCTTGGAGGGCTGGGGACATGCGGGGCAGGAATCATGACAGCACTTCCCCCCCCCCCCCAAGGCCCCTCTCAAGGTGGCTCTTCTGTCTGGTCCTGGTTTGTTTGGATGTTTTTGATGAAATCGTCTAAGCAAGCGAGGTGCATGGATATACTCACAAGGCTCCCATGTCCTGTCTTGTGGACCATACCCCTTCCAGTCTACTAAGTAGTATAATTAGGATCTGACGTACTTTGAATCCAGGATGTCCTTGACTTCAAATTCTGGCTCCCCGGCGACTACTACTGGCTGTGGTGGCATTGCTACCTGGGTCCCAGGTTGAACAGGTTTAAGGAGAGACACGTGGAACACAGGATGAATCTGCATGTTTGACGGCAAAGCTAGTCTGACCGCCACAGGATTTATCACAGAGGTGACGGTGAACGGACCCAGGTATCTTGGACGGAAAGTTTGGGTTCCTTTAATGGACACGTGTTTAGACGCCAGCCAGACTTTGTCTCCCACTTGGTAGTTGGGGGCCTTTGCTCGGTGTTCATCAGCAAACTTCTTTTGGCGATTCTTAGCTTGAAGTAGGTGTTCAGCTGCCCTTTTAAAGGTTTGAGAAATGGTTGTGTGCAAGGTTTTGACTGCTGGCATTACCAGGGTTGTAGGAACGTCCAACTCAGAAGTACGTGGGTGCCTGCCATACATGGTATAAAAGGGTGTCTGCCCAGTGCTGGTGTGTAGGGAATTATTATAAGCATATTCAGCTATCCATAATAGGTCGAACCAGCTTTCTGCAGCTTGGTGCAACATGCAACGTAGATACTGCTCGAGCGTCTGATTTGTCCTCTCAGTTTGACCATCCGTTTGGGGATGGTGACTGGTGGGCCATAGAGCAGCATTTTCTCCAGAAGTTAAATACGAATTGAGTACCTCGGTCTGAGACTAAAACTGAAGGAAACCCATGGAGCCGTACGCTGCCTTCAAGAAATACCTTTGCCAGAGTGGAAGCATTTGGGAACCCCTTAAGAAGAATGAAATGTGCAATTTTTGAAAATGGGTCCACGACCACAAGAATAGTGCTAAACCCTTGACTGAGTGGTAAATCAGTAATAAAATCAAGGGACAACGTGTGCCAGGGTGCTGGTGGGATTTCCAATGGTTGTAATAGCCCAGCCGGTTTCTGCTTGGATGACTTGTTTTGAGCACACACTCCACAAGATAAGATGAATTGGATAATGTCTTTACGCCACGTGGGCCACCAATAATTTCGTTTTACCTTGGCTAGGGTTTTAGCGATTGCGGGGTGGCCCTCGATCAAGGAATCATGATAACCGGACATGACTTGTTCTCGTAGTTATTGGTTTGGTAAGAATAAACGATTCCTGAAGTAGGGCAACTGATCTTTTATCATGTAATGTTATCCTTGTGCACTCCATGCTTGTAATTTCTCCGGACTTATCAGGTTTTGGATTTCTTCATGTGATTCTTTCTGAGTTATGGTTGCTGTGATTCCTAGGAGCTTGTCACTTGGGATGATTGCTTTTGGGTCAGGGGTCTGATACCCTTGCTCTTCCACCCCCATACGGGAAAGGGCATCTGCCTTCCCGTTTTTCACCCCTGGTCGAAATGTAATCACGTAGTCATATTCAGCAAAAAAAAGAGCCCAACGTAGTTGTCATGAGGATTGGGCCTTTGCTGTTTTTAGGTACTGGAGGTTCCGGTGGTCAGTTATTACGGTGATTGTGTGTCTCGCGCCCAAGAGGTAGTGCCGCCATGCCTTAAAGGCTGACTTGATGGCCAGGAGTTATTTGTCTGTGATAGCGTAATTGAGTTCAGGGGGTGTGAATTTACGCGACCAGAAGGCAACAGGGTGTAACTGGCCCGTTTCGGGGTCCTTTTGTGAGAGGACGGCTCCCATAGCATGCTTGAGGCGTCTGCTTCCACTAGGTATGGGAGATCGGGGCGAGGGTGGTGTAAGATTGCGGCAGATGTGAATCTTGCTTTAAGTTCCTGGAAAGCTTCCTCTGCTTCTGTAGTCCACTGGAACTTTTTGTTGCTTTTCCTTAGCAATGACGTGATGGGATGCACGATTTGCGAAAATCCTGGGATGAACCGGCGGTAGAAGTTTTCAAAACCCAGCATACTTTGAACCCCCTTGAATGAATTTGGGGATGGCCAGTTCAGGATAGCATCTACCTTGTGTACATCCATTCGGATTCCATTCAGGCTGAGAATAAAGCCCAGGAATTCCACCTCGGAGACGTGGAATGAGCACTTTTCGAGCTTGGCGTAGAGCTGGTGTTGACAGAGTTTCTCCAATACGGATCGGAAGTGTTTAACGTGGTCCTGCTTTGATGCGGAATATACTAGAATATCGTCGATGTACACTAGAGCACAGACATCAATCAATTCCCGTAGGACATCGTTCATGAAGTATTGAAATGCTGCAGGCGTGTTGCAAAGGCCAAAGGGCATTACTTGATATTCGTACAAGCCGTATTTGGTGCAAAAAGCGGTTTTCCATTCGTCCCCCTGTTTTACGCGAACAAGGTGATATGCCCCCCTCAGGTCTAGTTTTGTGTAGATTTGGGCATCTTTGACTTGATCAAGCAATTCAGGGATCAGTGGCAGGGGGTAGCGTTTTCTTACGGTAATCTGATTCAGTGCTCGATAGTCTATGCACGTTCTCAATTCCCCCTCCTTTTTTGGTACGAAGAATAGAGGACTGGCTGCTGGAGACTTCGAGGGACGGATGAACCCGTTGGCCAGGTATTGGTCAAGATAGGCCTGCAGGTGCTGGTTTTCTGGTTCCGTGAGTGCGTAAATTCGCCCACAAGGGATTTGTGCGCCGGGTATCAGGTCGATTTGGCAATCGTATGGTCTATGCGGTGGCAGGGTATTAGCCTGTTCTTTCTGAAAGACATTTTGAAAGTCCTGGTATTCACTTGGTAGGGTGCCGATTGCCACAGTCGCATGCATGGAGGTTCTGGTGTCTATTGGTTGTTTCTCTTGGCGATAACATGTGTGGGCGCAAGTCTCGGGATAGGCCAATTCTTTTGCTCGCCAATCGATTCAAGGATTGTGAGCTACCAACCATGGCATTCCCAAAATCAACCGGAACTGTGGTGCCTTAATGAGGTCCAAAACGATAGATTCTTGGTGTCCATCCTGGCACAGAAGGGTTAAAGCTGCAGTGAATTGGGATACTGGACCAGAAGCTATTTCCGTGCTGTCGACAGTGGTAACAGTGTCGGTGGTTGATTTAGGGCGTAACGGAAGCCCCATATTTGCCCCAAGATCCTGGTCGATGTAATTCCCAACGGCTCCACTGTCAATGTATGCTCTTACTGCGTGCATCCGAGATGGTTGTTGTTAATTGATCAAGACCACAGAATGGGAGGTCTGTAGTTCACTTTCTTCACTCGACAAGTGGACCCATACTATTGCCGGGCTGGGGAGTTTTCCAATTCCTTGATGGTATCTTCCTTGTCCGTGGCCCCTACCGTCCTCCTCGGTGGATTCACAGGGCACTCTTTAAGGAAATGACCTGACCTTCCACAGTACAGACAAAACTGCTGATGTCTCCTTTTATCCCTTTCCGCTTTAGTCAAGGGGGATCTGGCCCCCCCGATTTGCATTGGTTCTCCTGAACCTTCCGTTGTGCGGGCAATATTGTCCTTTGAACGCACATACATAGGGCGAGGGTCCGGTCTGGTTCGATCTGCTCTTCGGTCCTGCAACTTATGATCCACTTGAACAACAAGGTCAATGAATTCTGAGCAGTCTTTCAGGGTGTTCACTACTTGTGCGAGAACATCCTTGAGCTCCCCCCGCAACACCTGATGAAATAACGTGGTTCTCTTCTCCACTGGCCATTCTGCTTCAACTACGGTCTATTGAATGTGGCTATGTATGTTAATAGGTCTTGATTCCCTTGGCATAGGGACAGAAGTTTGTTGTCTAATGCCTGCCCATGAGTTCGACGGGCGAACAGCTTTTCCATCTCCTGCTGAAAGCTCCTGAAGTCATGCAGCAAACGATCGTCTTGGGCCACAAAGGGTACAGACCAGTCTGCGGTGCTACCACTCAGGTAGGATAGCAAAAAAGCGACCCGTGATTGGTCATTCAGAAAGGTCCCTGGTCTACAACGGAAGTGCAGGTGGCACTGGTTCATGAACTTTGCAAACCTCTTGGGATCCCCCGTAAATCGTTGGGGCGGGGCCAAGGGAACTGCCCCAAAAAGGGTTATCTGAACGGGATTGGTTGATGGTGCTGGCATCGAGGGCACGCTTCCCGGCAATGGTGCATGCCCTGCTTGTGACTGGAGAAGTTGCCGGCTTAAATCATCAGTGCGTTCTTTGGCTACTATCAGCTATCTCCTCAGGGTGTTGGTCTCCTGCCTGGCTAAATGTACTTCGGAACGTAGCTGCCCCAACATGTGGGCTAACTGGTCGGTTTCTGACGTTTCCATGACGCCCAGGTGGATTTTGATGTGAGGCTTTGTGTTCTGTAACGCTCACCTGGTATCCACGGGGACGTCACTCCGCCTGTTCTGACCTCTTATGACCTCGAACCCTTCCCTGGAGTCTACTCGACTGTAGACTGGGCCTTGTTTTCTTGGAAAGTGTGCTCTCCGTCCTGCTTTCAGCACAGGGGCGCGTTGACTGATGCAGGCTCGTTGCTGCCTAGTTACTTCACTGGAAAGAGTCCGACAGGTAAGTATAATGAGTCTTTTGAACAGTTGTCTAACTTCGTTCCTTTCCTTCCTTAGATGATGGCCGGCGTCCGGGGATTGCGACGTGCTGCTGAGATGAGAAGCCCTGAAGGTTGAGTGAGAGCGCGATGCGCGATGCAACACTTTCCTATTTGTATTGTAATGAGTTATTTTTCTGTGTCTTTTAGGTGCCGCGACGTTTTCAGCGTGGATGCTGGTTATGAAGAAGAAATGTGGTGAGTAAGCGCGGTATGCAGCGCTTCTAGATGTTTCCACGCTAACCTAGAGTGTCTTTTCCCTCTTGCAGATGGATGAGAAGTTCCGGAGACAGAGTTCCCCCAGAGCGGCTGGGATTCAGGTAAACGTTTGAAGCTCGTACAGTCTTTAAAAATAAGCGAAGATCTGCTGAATGCTTACTAATGCCTTTTTTCTGTTCTTTTCCCTTTTCCTTAGGAAGCAGCGTGCCGGGATGGGAATGACACCGCCGAAGATGCCCGTAGAATAGAAGGAGCGATGAATGATGGGCAGAAGCGCCGCAAGGTAAGGCTGTTCCTAACAGTGTTCTTGTTCTTGCAGGAGCTGAGCGCAGAAGAAAGATGCAGGCCTACTGGAGACCGATCCGAACACGGTAACGCTGCAGGTGCAGAAAAAACAAAGCATGTTTCTCAGCCTGGGTGTGGCTTAAGTAGTCTCTGGGTATCCCTGGTGTCTCTGGGCTGAACCACACCCAAAACACTAGACTGCACATGCAGTTCTGGGAACTGAAATATGTGGGGGCATCCATCTTGTCCCCATCAATGCACTACAAGTCCAATCCCCAATGTTATCCTATGGGAGTGAGTGAGTCTGGTGCCACAAGCGCCAAGTCTGACTCCAAGTGGGTATTTGGAGGGATGGGGAGGCCCTTGAGGGCCATGTAGGTGATCATGGCCTGGCTGCAGCCTGACATGTTGGAGGGCTGGGGACATGAGGGGCAGGAATCATGACACAGGACTCTTTCGAGTGTTTCACTTCCTAAATGCCACTGAAATCGATTGATATTGGTGTTTGTGTTGTTTTTACAGACCAAAATTTGAGTCTTAGCTATGATTATAGTAAGATTGTTCTTACAGACATATTGTTCTAAGGTGTTCAGCATATTCTGCAATCCAAAGGGTGTCTGTGACAAGAGTATCAGATCGTCAGCATACAAAAGATAACCAATGGGTTGGTTGCTTAATTTTGGGGCATCGCTCATTGTTTGTAAGAATGCGTGTCTTATATCAAGGATGAACATGTTAAATAGAGTCGATGGCAAGATGCATCCTTGCTTGAGGCCTCTTTGTGTTCGAATAGATTCTGAAAGGGTTCCGTCCACAAGCTAGCCTGACCTGCATGGAGGTGTTCGTATGTAATAGCATTATCAGAGCTAGCAAAGAAGAAGGGCAGTTGTAATCTCTTAGTTTCTGATAAAGTGAAACCCTATTGATCGAATCAAACGCAACCTTGAAATCTACAAATGCAATGTATAAAGATTGCTTTTGTGTTGCATATTTGGATTTAATCAAATTGAGAACTATAATGCTCGGAATGGTGCCTATTCCTGACACGAATACAGCCAGAAAGGGGTCCAACAATTGGTTGTTCGCTGCCCAGCGATTGAATTCTTTTAGGATGATTCGGGAGAAGATTTTGCCGGGCGCATTTAACAATGCAATTGGTCTGTAACTATTCGGCATTTGCCGATCACCTTTTTTGTATATCGGAACAATGAGTGAGTGTCTCCATGTCGATGGAATTGTTTGGGAGTAATTTACTAACGTAAATATATTAAACAGAATCTTGGCCCAAATGGTCGGATGTTGTTTAAACAAATAGTTTGAAAGGCCATCTGGGCCACAGGCTCTAAATACATAATGATATGTCCAGAAGATCAAAGGACAGATGGAATTGAGTCGGAAGTGATAAAGAATCAAGGCTCACACGATTAAGTGGAGGCACACAGAGGTCAGAGAAGTGTTTAACCCACTTGTCTTCAGTGACACCATTGGCTTGAATTACCCCTCGATTGCCTTGAGTCGTTCGATTCAGGATTGCCGAAGTTTTAGCTATTTTCTTGAATTGTAATATATTTAACATCTAGGTGCCATCTTTTTGATGAAGAGAGGCGCATTTTGCTCGTAGCCAATTCTTATATTGGGTCTTTATACGAGCGAGAGAAGCATACCTGATTTCACTTGGCAATTTTAGGGCTTCCCGTTTATCCGCTCTAAATTTAGTTTTCCTGTCCTTCAGTTCCTCATCATAACTATGGAGTGGTCGTTTCTGGTTGAGTAATTTACCTGGTTTGCATTTTAACATTTGTGGCATTTTGGTATAAAAAGTATTTTGTCTGGTTGAGTTCCTAGAGTTACTTGAGTTATATTCTTAAGTAAAAAGTTGTATGAAGCCACAGATTTGGCTCAGAACATCAGAGTCTATTTTCACCAGCGTTAATTATTAAGCCAGTTAAATTAACGGCCTTGTGGTCTCTCCCCTGAGTGTGGCTTGACAACCATTTAGCTATTAGTTGATCATGGTCACTTTCATTCACTTTCAAGACTCGGAAGTCCTCCACTACAGGAAAAAGGGGAGCACTCACGAAGATATAATCAATTGTGGCACAACTACTACCTTGGCGCCATGTGGGGTGAACGGGCATATCTGACTCACACGATTCATTAAGCATTATCAAATTGAAGATTTTGGTGAAATGCTTCCATAATTTTATTCTACTGGAGGCTTTTGTTGTTTTTTTTTTGTACAGTTCAAATTAAGGTCACCTGCTATTATTATATGGTGTACCGAAATGTCTTGTGATGTCAGTACCATTAAATCAGTGAGGTCTTCCATGAATTTTGTGTCCGATATGCCCGCCGGGTTCCAATACAGATTTATTACCGCATATACACAATTTTGAACCGTGATTTTTACCATTTGCATAAACTGATTTGGCATCGCCCATATTTCAGCACAAGTTCCAGCTTTAATTTCATTGCAATTAATAGGCCTGAAGTGGGACGCCTGTGGAGGGCTCTACTAGCAGCATTTAAGAATATGTCATATACATCCAACAAAGGGGGCTCTGAAAGCCACGTTTCTTGTAACATTATTATATCGTATTCTGCAAGGTTTTTTTAATTGCCTAACAAGTGTTTAAAACCTCTAGTATTCCAACTCATTAATGATAGATAGATAGACATTTTGGCAACTACTGCTAGTTATTTTTGTGCACCCCCTTCTTTACATGAGCATATATTTTGGTTCGCCTGTTTATTAAATGTCTGAGGCGTTCTCAAGAGGGTGCCCTCTCCAACTGTGGGACGCGTTACTATGCTGTTTGTCAGACTCTAACTTGGGTTTTGTGGTACTGGCAGAAGACGTTCAAATAGGTGTTCTTTTGCTAGCCATATCGTATTCTGTATGACTCTGGGATACAACCATAGTCTTACAGATGATAGGCTATTATCCTTTATGAACTCTACTAGGGCTATGGGCCTCATTACACGGTATGCGGTAGCCATGGTTGCCGCCGGTATTTTACCGTGTCCGCCTTGGTGGATGGCCAAATTACTGGCCTACTCCCATTTTTGCCCCCATAGGGCTCAGTGGGAATGGGGAAGGAGGTAATTACGGTACCGCAAATTGCGGTACCGTAATTAGCACCAAGGTCCCTTTGCGGGCCCGTTCCTTAACGGCTGGTAAAACCAGCCGTTGAGGTCGGGTCCGGCAAAGGGACCTCGTAGTAAGGCAGTAAGGGTTTACCGGTACCGGTGCCCTTACCGGTACCGGTAAACCCTTACCGCATACCGTGTAACGAGGCCCTATAATGTATGACAGGCCAAGGTTAACGGGTATGGAGCCGGGCATTTGACTGGTAAATGATGTGCTTTTCCACTGGAACCACCATCACATTCCTTATTAGTTGTGACTACTCCCCTTCCATCACTTGAACCCATCATGTTGGCAAGGGCCGTCTGTAACAGATTTAAGTTAGTGGAGACTTCACCTGCTTGGACCCACAGCAACTCTTTATGCAGAATAGTATGGGGTTGTGCAAGTGGATTCACCACACCATTCACAGTGGTTATACTAGCTGCGAGTGGTGTTACCATACGCTCAGCCATATAGGCATCCACTGCTTTGCGAATCTCCTTACGCTGATATGTTATGTTATGTTACTTTGCATTTATATAGCGCCTTATGTACCATTGGTATGGTCTGAAGGCGCTGGTAGGTTGAACGCCCTAGGGAACCGAAGTTCAAGTCAGTAGAGAGAGAGTAGAGAGAGTCAAAGGTGCTTGTGAGCACCGGATATGTGTGCAGCTGGTGTGGCATTCATGTAATAGCTGCTTCATAGCGGTAGGTGTGGTGGTTGAGAGATCAGGGGTATGTGTTTGTTCTGGCAGGTTTTATCCAGACCGGTTCTGGCTGCATTAGGCCTGAGGAGAACGCCTGGCTGGGGGGTGTGAAACCAGCAGTGATTAGTTAGAGTGATGTGGAGTATGAGGCAGTTGTTGGTATGAGAACAGCTATACCGAATGGTGTCATAGTATCTCTGTGTTCTAGTTGAGTGGTGGTGTAAAGAGGAGAGTAAGCATGGTGATGTGATGAGATGGTTTACATGCTCTTTCAAATGTTACATGCATTCCAAACCATTCATGTATGTCGCGCACTTCTATGCACTCCGAAACCGTTCCACGCACTCCGAAACCGTTCCACGCACTCTGATCTGTCCATGCACTCTGATCATTTCCGTGAATTCTAAGTTGTTTTTTGCACAATTCTAAGTTGTTTTATGCACCCTGTCCACATTTTCATCTGTACCTTCCACATATTTCACCTGTACCATTCATATGTTACATCAGTACCTTCCACTTACTTCATCCGTTCAGTCCACATACGTCTCCATTCCATCCACATACTTCGCCCACTCCATCCGTTCTGCGCACTGGTCCATCCATATACTTCACCCATTCCGTCGGCTCTGCGCACTCTGCTGCTCTGCCGCTCTGCGCACCCATCATACTCCGCGCACCCATCCGCTCTATGCAATCGTTCTTTACACGCACTCATCTGCTATATGCACTCAGTTCTACAAAGTCGTTCGCTCATACGCACTCATCCGCTCTATACGCTGATCCGCTCAACATGCTCATCCGCTCGACATGCTCATCCGATCTACACACTCATCTGCTCAGCGCGCTCATCCGTTCCACGCGCTTCATCCATTCAAATGATTTCATCGGCTCCATTCAATTCGTTCGTTCGTCATGCATTATCGATTCAGGCCATGTCACTTGTCATACGCACTGGATCTGTTCCGTGCTCTCTATTTTATGTACTGTTCTCGTCTCATGTACTTGAATCTTCTATTCTGTACTTTCCATTTATGCCATGTACTCATACAGTCGGAGTCATCTGTCTGTGTACTCATCAGTCTCTTGTATTCATCTTTCCATCCTCTTCTCTTTATTAATTTTGCCCGTTTTTGTTCATTTTGTCCATTGCACTCATTACATCCATTTCATGAATTTAAACTTCATTACAGTTTCCGTACAATTTATTCTTTTTACCCACTTCACTGCTTTGGTCTATTTTACTCATCCTATTCCGTTTGTCCTTTTAGTTTACATTAGCGGTTATTAGTTGTCGATTCCTCACATGGATCTTGATGTTGTATTGTTATTTGTCTTATTGTTATTCAGGATCTAGTAGTTTGTTGGATTGGTGTCATTGAGCTGCTGTTATTCTGTTTGGGTAAGTTTGCGTATGGATTGGTTTTAGGGGAAGAGCAAAGTTTTCAGTAGTTTGCGGAAGGACATTAGATCTTCAGTTAGGCGGATGTGGGGTGGGAATGCGTTCCATAGCGTGGGGGCCAAGGCTGAGAATGATGATCCGCCTAACCTGACTGAGTTTGTTTTAGGTATGACTAGGAGGCCGGCTCAGCTTGATCTTAGAGGACGTGAAGGGTGATAGGGTTTTAGCTTGTCTTGAAGATGTTGAGGTCCTGTTTTATGCAATGCTCGATGAGAAATGCATAAGGTTTTGAAAGTCACCCTTCGGGCCACTGGAAGCCAGTGCAGAGTCTTAAGGGCTGGGGAGATGTGGCAGTTTGGCTGCAGCGTTTTGGGCCCTTTGACGTTTATTCAGTTGGTAAGCGTGGACTCCGAGGTAGAGGGGGTTTGCGTAGTCCAGTCTTGATATAACAATTGATTGGACCGCGGAGAGTCTGTTGGGAAAGGAGAGATATGGAAAGATGCGCCTAAGAGTTTTAAGATGGTAGTGGCAGGACTGAGACGTTATTGACTTGGCGCGAGAGTGTTGGCAATCTACTCTATGCTGGAGTGCCTGGACAGAGAGGGAGTCGCAGTAGAAACAGGAATCCCAATGACGTTCCGGGCCAAGCAAAGAGTGGGGATCCGCCCTAGCGAAGCGACATTCGCAGGAATAGTAGGACACAAATCCCAGACGCTCCCGCATAGACGGAGGACTATGCGGAGGACTAGGTGACCAAGGAACTGGAGCCAGAAGAAAGGACAACAGGAACAAAAATAAAATTCCCAGTGATACCAGTGCATCCAGCCCCGACCGCACGGAGAAAAGGACTGAAGGGCGATGCAGAGCACAGGAGGGCAGGGTTACGGCCATCTGCGGTACCCCGCGTAAAAATAGGACAAACATTTTCTTTTTGACTAAAGTGCACCGGTCCCGCCCCGAAGGACAGAATGTACCACAAGTATGGAGGAAAGGGGACGGAACATAGGAGTATATTTCTTTCAGAAGAGAGGCGGGACAGGGTTCAGGGGGGGTCCGAAGGGTCTGCTGCCGGATAGTAGATCTAAGAACTAGTCTCCCGAGATGGGTTGGAAAGAGTCGAAGGCTAGCATTGTGGTCGTTGGGGCAAGGCGGTCGGGAGGGGTAGGTGTGGGGGTGAGGGTGGAGAGTTTGGTGTTAAGGGTTGTCACTCCGTCAAGTTCAGTGTTGTATAAATTTAGCGAGAGGGAGTCGCAGAGCATTTGCGTGTGGGTGGTTTGGGCAGATGTAGGTTTTACAAATTCTGAGATGATCTTGTGGAGTTCTTTGCTGCTGCTGCCACAGTTCAGAATTAGTTTATTGCAATAGGCCTTTATGGCCCCTCAGATTTCTAATTACGGTGGTGGTGGAGGGCAAACAGATCTGCTTAGATTGGTTTTAGATTCTCACCATTTGTGCTCAAGAGAGTTATTTTGACTTTTGAAAGTCTTCAGGTAGGGCGTGAACCATTTGGGGAACGCTCCTTGCCGCGAGGCTGCAGGGCATGAGGGAGTGAGAGGATTCTTTAAGCCAGGAGTCAAAGGATTTGAAAGGGTCTACCACAGGTCTGCATCGCTGGGGGACTGAATAGCAGGGCTTCGGCTAGGTCAGCGAGTACCTTAACATTGTTCCAGTATTTGTGATCAAAAGTGAGGGCAGGAGGGGGCTCTGTGGGAGTAGGGGCTGGTGTGTGGATAGAGAAAGGGATGGCAGAGTGGTCTATCCAGATAAGCAGTTTGGGATTGGATATAGAGACGAGGTGATAGGAGCTGAAGATCGCATCAAGGGTGTGACCGCCTGAGTGAGTTGGACCAGTGGTATGTCGGGAGAGGTAGAGTGCCTCAAGACTGTAGATCAGAGGTTGGGTCATGGGGTTGTTGGGCATATCGAACCAGACATTGAAATCTCCCAATAGTGTAAGAGGTGGGTGATTTATCCGAATGGTAGCTACTGAATCACAGATTGTTGGCAAAACATAGGTCATAGTAGAAGCAGCGAGTGTTGATGGTAGCGAGAATTTTACTAGAAGGGATTTACAGGTAGCATTGCATGTCTGGGTTTTTCGACGAGTGAGACAGAAATGAGGTGTGTAGAGGATTGCCACTCTGCCACCTCTGGAAGGTCCGTTGTGGGCAATAAGTGTAGCCAGGGGGAAGGCCTCATGCGCAACTGGTGCAAAATTGTCAGAGAACCAGGTTTCAGTGATAAAAATTAGGTTGGGATTGGGTCAAAGATCCTGCGTCTGTTTCTCACCACGGAGCGGGCATTAAAAAGGATGCATGTGACTTCATGAGGGGAGGTAATTTTTATGATGCTTGTCACAGGGAGAGCTCAGTGGACATTGGTGCCCAGTGAGATGAGGTGTGGTAGATCAGTCTGGGGGGGGCAGACAGGGAAGGGGGGAGAGTTGAGACAGACTGAGGGGTTAGGGGGGATCTGGATGCATGTACTCTGAGGGCTGGGTGAGTGGGTTAGGTCGATGGGGAGCGGAAAGAGTAGGCGGGCTGTGGTAGGTATGCGAGAGACATGGTGGGAAGGATTGGGGCGTGGGAGGGTGGTGAGTGTTGCACTTGTGGGTGAGGAGTTCGAGTGAGCGCAGAGATGCCACGGTAGTGGCGAGGGACTAGTGATGTTTTGAGCACCAGAGAGCCCTCTGGCTTGTGAGTTTGAGATTGTGCGCTGTGTGTATGGACTGGGAGTATGGGGTCGTTCTCAATAGATGCCAGGGGGTAGAGGAAAGATATGTCCAGGTGGGTTGAGATGTGTTGTATGAGGGTTTGTGGGGTGTTTGGCATGCCAAAGCGCTCCTCTGATCTTAGAGTTAGAGGCAGAATGATTTGTGGGTGGGCAAGGGGGGGTTAGAGTATCAGTGTTTGGGGGCAAGGGCCGTAGGTGGCGACCCGATGTAGGATTATAAGGGGTGGGGGGGTTCATGAAAATAGGTGCTAGAGCAGAGGTTATGTGACAGATGGGGTGAGTTATGGGGGTGTGAATGGTGCAGAAGGAGCGGGGGACGAGGGGGTCAGAGAGGTGGACTTTGTTGATGTGGTAACTCCATCCGGGAGGGGGGTTCAGGAGCTGTACTGAGTGGTAATGCAATAGCAGCACCTAGATTTTGAGTCACCTGGATAGAGGGAGACAGTGCTTAACACGGGGGAGACCGTAAATGCCATAGTAGCACCTATGTGTCTACCTCCATAGATTGAAAAATGTTTGTTTTGGAGGATTCGTCATTCAGTTGTTGGAGGGTCACAGCTTTGACTAGGCTATCTAATGGAGCATACGGCATAGTCAATATGTCAGTGGATTTTGTGCCACATCCTGCTTTCCCTAGTTCTTGTCGGTGATATTTTTTTGTCATCACTTTAGATGTTATTATGGAGTTCTTAGTTGGCTTTGGCATTGTAAAAGCTTTAAAAAACTGTTTTGTTTTCGATGTGGTAATTTTAGTCAAAGATTTCTGATTCTTAGACAATTTGGTATGAGCAGCTGTCTCATTTGAGGCTGTTCTAGCATTATCAAAAATTGTGTAAGCAGATTTTTAATTTTTGGGCGGTTTCGATTGAGGCTGCTGAGTGTCCTCTACCAATGTTGTAACCACATGCTGTAGATTTGGTGTGACATAATGTGTGTCCTCTACCAGATCAATAACCGCATTAGGTAAATTTGGTATGGCACTCGCCTCTTGAATTAGGCCGTTAATCATTGGAATGGCACTTTGAAGTAGCATTTCAGATGGTACTTGATGGTTTGAGAACCCGTGCTCTTTGACTTGCACTCATATGCTCATTTCATTGCAAGTCATATTACATATGACATATAATATATATACAATAAATATAATATGACATAATATATGTACATATACAATAATATATTATGTCACATTACATATGACATGTAAGTCATGAGTCATATGACATTGCAAGTCATATGCTCTTTGACTTGCACTCCTCTTTTCTAAAGGGCCCCATCACTTTGTCTTGAAGGAAAGCAGTGGTTTCTGCCTGCCACTGTAAGATTTTCTCCATTTGGGCATGTTGTATGTTCATTTTGCCCTCTAATGTGTCAAATAGCTTAGTTATAGTCTGAAGAGCTAAGTTCATCGTGGTGAACGTGACCTCTAATACTTTTGACATCGGGTCAATTTGCGCCGTCCAATGGGGCGACATTGGATTATCCCTCACTTTTCTGGGGGTGGGGGCGATATACGAGGGTATAGAACTTATGCTTGCCTGACTCGCATCAATAAACAAAACCGGTGATCTCGACAAATTTTCTTGCATAGATTCCACAGAAAAACAACTTAAATTCGGTAAGTCAATATCAATTACAACTTCTTCTTTAGCCAGGGGCAGTGGAGTCTGTGGTTGAGCTGTATTTTCGACTGTGATGACAGCTGTGCTTAAAAGCATGCTGTCTGTAGGCGAATGACACCTCTGGTATTAACGTAGCCTCACGCTTCAGGTCTGTGGGGTTCATCAGAGGCATGGGAAGGTGACGACTCCCTTGGCGCCATCTCCGCACCTGTACTTGTGACTGTTTTTTTTGTGGATTTGTTGCAGTGGTCTCAGGTCGAAACTCTTTACAATATTTACGAATATCAGAATGCACGTCTTCCTTACAAGCTGATCTTTTCAATTTGGAATACGTTCTGCCCGTTGGTGTGGAGCATGTTATGTTTAATGCTCGTTTGAGTCCACTCACCGATTGCGAGCGAAATCTCGCGATATTACCAGGCAACATAGGAGCTACTGACATGCCCGTTTTTAGAGTGGGATGTTGAACTGCATCGTACTTCGTGTGTTGCCCCCCCCCCGCTCCTCCCAAGTTACACACAGAACGCTTTGGATTGCTGAACACCTGATCAAACACTCACCGTGAGTAAAACACAGAGACCCTCCTCGGCACCTACAAATCAGCAGAGGACAAGCTGGAGCCTCTCCCCACCTCGCCGAACTCGGCAAAGAGGCACTCAGCAAATACTCTGCTTGGTGCACGCGCGCTGCTGCGCGCGGGTGCCTGTATTTGAGTCCTCATGCCAAAAAGGGGCGTGGCTTAGTCCGGCAACACGGAAAATGTCATTTCTTTAGTTCTGAAAAGTAAAAAAGGAAGATATGATGTCTATTTACTATTGCTGGCTGTTCTGTACTTGCAAAGCTGTATTCTCAGTTCAGAAAACACCGTATGAAGCAGCTTCAATGCACAAAGTTCAAACACGTTGCAGGAACGCAGGGACAGTCCATCAGGCAAAGAGGCACTCAGCAGGTACTCCGTTATTATGCATAGCTCTCAACAATTTCTGTTGCAAAGGCTGGTGAAATCACCCAATTTTGTTTTTGGCGGATGAGACGCCCATTGGAATGAATGGGCATGTAAGAGGCTTGGCGGGTGAGTCAGCCCTTTACAAGGCGGGTGACACCCGCCAAAAGCGTGTGATTTGAGAGCTATGTATTATGCTTTAGTGGTGTGATTATTATTTTTCTCATTCATCTCTTATGGTTTTATTTTAAGGTTCTTAAAAACAGTAATACAATTTTTAGCTTATCTAATGTACGTCTTTTGAATTATTTTATGTAGTACTGGTTGTTGCTTTATTGTTGAATCAAAACTTATTTTTTTTGGTAAAAGGTTCTTGTAACCAAACAAAATGTGGGGATATCTCTCGATCGCGGGAGCGTGTTCTCGCAAGATCGCACCTAACAAGATCTCGCGAGCCCACGCTCCGCGGGAAAACGCTTCCCGCATCAGAGCTGGCAGCCCGCCAGATGAAGCGGTCGCACCAGAGCGCTGCTCCTGATGAGGAGCCAAGAAGGCAAGAACTTCCAGCAGCCGTACAGCCCAGCTTCTAGGGTTTAACACCACAGCCACAGGAGGTTACCTGGGGGCCCTAGAAGCTTACTGCGTGCCACCCTAGTGCACCCACTTCCCTCAGTGACTCAACTGGGAAGCCCTGAACTGAACTGAACTGTAAGTACGTGCTTGATAAGAACTTGGACATATACAAGTCCCCACCAGTTATTTAATAAAGTAGAGTAGATCCACTACAGCGTCCTGTCGTCCTTCTAGGCCACAACACACAAATAAACATTTTTTTAAAAAAAAGTAAGTAGTGAGATTATAGAGAGTGGAATCCATCTCGCTTGTTAGAATAGGAATTTCGGCAATAGAGAGAGAGCCCCCTGCTCACTATGTGCTTGTGTCTCCTCTCATTTTCAGGCTTCTCTGAACTCATACCCGTGGAGCATTGAGGATTAGTTCCATAGTTTACACTACCCCATAAATTGAGTGTGGAGGTGAGTGTGAACCTATATAACCATTTATGATTTATACACACAACTCAGCTGTGTTTAAAAATTAAGAGGTTGGTTAGTAATATGGTGTTCATTGTTTGTTTGTTCTTAGATCATTTGCTGGAAGACATATTCCACTGGACTATGTTACCTGGGCTAGGCAATATTGAAGACCTGCCCATATCCTGAAGAAGGTCGAGAAAATGCGAGTCTAATTTTGGATAGCCACTCTGTTACGATCGAAACATATGTAGATGATTTTGTCAATAAGCCTAGGCGCTATTGAACTAAAATACATACTGTTAGTTCATATAGGTGTTATGAAATGATACCGTAGCCCCCCGGTTTTTCTTGTATTCTTTTTCTTGTATTCTTTTTTTGGTATTCTTTTTCTGGTATTCTTCTTCCTCCTGCCTGTCTGCTTTGGTTTTTCTTTCTTAGTTTTCTTTTAACGAGATCAATTTGTGAAGAAAAGAAAAATATTCTTTTGTAAAGGTTTTTCTTTTTAAAACCAAAACAAATAAAAGATTTTTAAAAAAGTAATGAAATTATACACTGATCTTTTGTTTTTTATACAGGGTCCCACATTGAGGATAAACCTATTTTTGTTAATTTACCATTGAATGTGCATGAGTAAGATTGAGTATGCGAGGTGGAATGAATTGGATGATGTCTAATGTATATGGACGTATGTGCTCTATCAGGAAACAATGTTGATAAATGTTTTGGATAATCCATTTATATTTATATGTTTTTTTGACTATGTGCTGCTAGTTACATCTACCCAATCTCATTACCATGGTCCATTGTTCTTATTACTAGACAAGGGGTCAGGACTTTAAGGTGACTGTGAAGGACACTGGTTGTCATTATTGAAGAGATTGTCATCAGTTGAATTCGAACCCATACCCCACCCCCAACAGGGTTATCATAGAAAGGGGCGAGGTGAGAGGTGGGAAGGAATGGGAGAGTGGGGGGGTCGTTATTCAAAAAAGTAAACATTTTCATTTATTTGGTTGATTGATGATCAAAGAAATGCAATGTAACTGTGAAACAAATATTGAACTTAATAAAAATATATTTTCAACAAAAGAAAACATTTTGCTGTCAAATTACATCCTTGTTTAACTCCACGACATGTTGGAATGAAAGGGGAGACTTTCCCATCACCATCCAATCTAACTCTTACAGAAATGTTAGAATATAAAAGTCTAATCATAGTAAGTACCCCGCTGGTATTCCCCATTGTTCCAATTTATTCCATAGTTTTTTTGAGTAAGATAGTATCAAAGGCAGAGCTAAAATCAATAAAGGTGCAATAGATTGGTAACTGTTGCCTATTCCAAGAGTATTCAATAGATGACACTAAGATGGTAACGGTGTGTATCGTAGAAAATTTTGAGCGAAAGCCTGATTGATTGGCCGGGAGTATAATAATTCATTGGTTCAGATTCTCTTAATAGAACTTTGGCAAATATTTTCACTGGAATATCGAGTATCGCTAACATTCGATAGTGAGATGGATCTTTCCAGCAGCCCTTTTTGTGTATAGGTAGGATGGAACTTTCTTGCCACAATTTCGGCACCTTCCGATGTTTACCAATCCATGTAAACCATAGATGTAAAGCCTGTGCCCATTTATCAGATGATAGTTTCAATAGGGCATTACATGTGCCATCACGACCTGTCACTCGTGATGATGGTAAGGTTTGTATCATCACATTAATGTCAGCCACAGAGTGATTACGTTTCCATACTGTTCCTTCAGAATCTGTCATTACATCATGTAGATCTTGTGCCCCTAGTGTCTTACTCACATGCTCCACCCAGTCCTGTTCACACACACTATTAGTAGGTAGGGCCTTCTTTTTAGTTCCATTGATTACAGACCAGGCACCTTGATTATTATTTGTCCTGGTCATCTGAACTAGGGTTCTCCAAATTTCATTGTCAGTCTCAGTTTCATGTCGTCGTAACCATTTCCTATGCTCTTTTTTTTGCTGCTCTTATTCCACAGGTGACCTCATCTATTTTAGCATTTTTAAGATGATCAATTGTGATTCTTAATGTTCTCTTTTGCCTCATGGATTGCTTTGTCGAACAAAGGTTTATATTTATGTTTTAGATTCTATCTTTCACTTGTGGAGGTATATACTTGTTTCTGCAATGTAGTTGTTTTAATTGCTTCTGTAACCTGTACAAATGCTTCAATCATTATTGAGTTATTATTATTTATCTTTTCAATGAAAGATATAAGTTCCTTCTTTGCCATGACTTTGCCCTTTTCAAGGTTCACTGTGTTCCATTTGATACGATTCCCACTATTGTTTATGTTTATATCTCTGTTTGGTTCATAGTAATTCTTATTATCATCACCTGTCATTAACAAAAGGTCACATTTGCCCTTTCGTTAATAATCCCTCGAGCGGGCAGAAGCCACCACCCCAGCGCTCTCTTCCGTGAGCGGGCAGGAGCCCCGACCGCAGAGCTCTCCTCCGTGACCAGGCAGGAGCCCAGCAGACACTGAGGCCCAGCCAGAAGCCCAGCTGCCCTCAGCGCCGTGGGACTCCACGTGTGCCACTTGAAGGCAGACTAGCAACAGCGGCAGAAGCATCGACTGCATGAGCTATACCCTGCACATTGCTGTGCATCCCCTGCCTGTTTGGCCTGCCCTTGTGCCCACGATCCGCTCGTGCCGACATTTCCCAAAAACAAAATGTCGGGCGCGATGCGGGATGAAAACGAAGCTCTGCCTCGGGCTCGTTGCTAGGCAATGTGTGTTTGTTTGTATTTAAACAAACACTTCTGCCAGCAGGCGGAATAGCCGGTGGCCACCCCAAGGCCACTATAAGGCCAGCTACCCTGTTTGCCCCTGTTCGCCGCTGACCGGCGCTAACACTGTGATTGTCTGGAGTCGCCCGGAACCAGGGCTAAGAATTCTGCCCAACTATTGTACCGACATGGACCCAGTGATGCCTTCCTATTTTACCGATGGTAAGCCTTCACTCCGCTACCCTCTCTTATGCTCACGCACGTGACTTTCTAGCGTATTATCATTATCTGTTGTGCCCTATGGTCGCCTAGAGACCACATTACTATTTTTGCTGTGCCCTTTGGTCGCCTAGAGACCACATTACTATTTTTGCTGTGCCCTATGGTCGCCTAGAGACCACATTACTATTTTTGCTGTGCCCTATGGTTGCCTAGAGACCACATTACTATTTTGCTGTACCTATGGTCGCCTAGAGACCACATTACTATTTTTGCTGTGCCCTATGGTCGACTAGAGACCACATTACTATTTTGCTGTGCCTATGGTCGCCTAGAGACCACATTACTATTTGTTGTGCCTATGGTCGCCTAGAGACCACATTACTATTTGTTGTGCCTATGGTCGCCTAGAGACCACATTACTATTTTTGCTGTGCCCTATGGTCGCCTAGAGACCACATTACTATTTTGCTGTGCCTATGGTCGCCGAGAGACCACATTACTATTTGTTGCGCCTATGGTCGCCTAGAGACCACATTACTATTTGTTGTGCCCATGGTCGCCTAGAGACCACATTACTATTTTTGCTGTGCCCATGGTCGCCTAGAGACCACATTACTATTTTTGCTGTGCCCTATGGTCGCCTAGAGACCACATTACTATTTTTGCTGTGCCCTATGGTCGCCTAGAGACCACATTACTATTTTGCTGTGTCTATGGTCGCCTAGAGACCACATTACTATTTGTTGTGCCTATGGTCGCCTAGAGACCACATTACTACTTTTGCTGTGTCCTACGGTCGCCTAGAGACCAGATTACTATTTTTGCTGTGCCCTATGGTTGCCTAGAGACCACATTACTATTTGTTGTGCCTATGGTCGCCTAGAGACCACATTACTATTTGTTGTGCCTATAGTCACCTAGAGACCACTCCTGCCACCTGCAACCTGTCATTGTGTGCCCTGCCCCGCTAGCTTGATAGGAGTATTAGTCTACGTGCCCTGCCTTATAATAGATGCACCCAGACCATGTGCACCCTTCAACCTGACACTGTGTGCCTTGCCTTTGATAGCAGCATTAGCCTATGTACCTGCCTTGTGATACCTGCATCTAGACTATCTGACTATCGCACTTAGCACATGTGCGCCCCACTTTGACTATTGCTCTTAGCCCATTTGTGCCTCTCCTGCATTAAACAACTGTGCATTAGATTATTACCATCAGATAACGGATCACTCTCACTGCTATCTGGCTGTATTTGATTCTCTTACCTAGACATGCTGACAGACTCAGTTTCTATGACCTCCTACTTCGCCTGCTCACATAGAAAATTAGACTAACTAGCCCTTCACTTAGATATAGGACACACTACACATTTTACAATGCACATTATATGGTCCAACTTAGCATACCTGGGCACCTTACTCACACTACTGGGACTACACATTATGTCGCCCTTTACAGTAACAATAACACAAAAACCCATGACACAATATAATATAGCCGAGAGAAATCTAAGATTAAGAGCACGACTACCTAGAATCTTTGATCCTCTTATCAAATATCAAACTAACAATAATCGAACCAAAATGGCCACTGAACCCATTCTTAAACTCAACCCTCGTAATCACAAAAGGCATAACAACCCTCAAATAAATAGACAAAAAAGCTGCACCCCCACAGTATCAATAAACCTTGCCTCACCCCCACCAACAAACACCATACTCAAACTTAAAGGAGCCTTAATAAATGCTAAATCTCTAGTCGCCCATGCCATAGAAATATCTGAAGTCATCTCTACTGAAGATTATGACTTCCTAGCCATAACAGAAACATGGCTGCATGAGGCATCAGGCCCAGCACTATCCCTAGCTGTTCCCGACAATTACACCATCCTCAGAACGGATAGATGTGGAGCTCGATGTGGCGGACTAGCCATCATTGCCAAAACTGAGCTTGGGATGAGACTTACTCCTTCACCTACCATTGAATCTTGTGAGATAATACTAAAACTCCCACAGCCAACTCTCAAACTCTTAACCTCCACTTGATATACAGACCTCCAGGTCCCATCAAGCCCTTCATAGAAGATCTATCTACCATCCTCTCAGAAAACCTCAAAGACACCACCCAATCAATATTGCTTGGCGACCTTAATATTGGCTTCAATGATATCAACGACCCACAAGCCATAGCAGCATCCAACATTCTAACTGAACTGGGCTACATCCAAAGAGTGTTTGAGCCCACGCATATCAAAGGGAGAACCCTAGATTGGATTGCTGACCATAACTGCAAAATCTCCACCCCTATTATTTCACCTCAAATATGGACAGATCACCACCTAATTTCATTCTCATTGGACACTACAACCCCTAAACTACAACAACCTTGTGCACCTTCTGCACTTACCAGAAATAAAAAAAATATGACACTAGACAAACTACCCCCCCGGCATCATGCCCACTTTGAACGCTCTACCTAACAACCTTAACCCGCACGACTTAGTGGAAGAATTCAATAATATTATGAACAAAACCCTTGATGATATCGCTCCGCTTAAGCTCAGAAATATCAAACCACAGAGCCACCTGAATAACTGGTTCACCCCTCTCCTAAAAAATCTTAGACTAGAAAAAAGGAAATGGGAAAATACGCGGAAAGCTCACCCCACTCCAGAAAATAAACTGAAATTAATCAACATCTCATCTCAATATAAAAAAGAAATCATCTCCGCTAAACAAGAGACCTACAACAACAGAATTACACAAGCCAACTCAAGTACAAAAGAATTGTTCTCCATACTTAGAGAACTGGAAAACCCCATAAAGCCTCAAGATAACTGCCTCAAAGACAAAAAATGGTGCTCTGAAATCCAGTATGCATTATCCAACAAAGTCCTAAACCTTCAAAAGAAAATAGAACTAAAACGAGAGACCTTAGCCTCTGCCACATTACCCCCTACTAAGACGCTCTCCAACCCTAAACTTACCACCCAATTCCACTTCTCCAAAGTCTCTATATCAGAGGTGGAGAAAGTAATACTCGGCCTAAAACCGTCCAACTGCAAAGGAGACCTCTGCCCAGCACAACTCATCAAAGATGCTGCACGAGACCTAGCTCCGTTTATCACAAAGTTGATTAATGCCTCCTTTACCATGGGCACTATCCCAAGTAACCTAAAAGAGTCCTGGGTGCTCCCACTCCTAAAAAAGGCAACTTTAGACCCAGCCATACCCACCAATTATAGACCGATTACTACCGTACCGTTCCTCTTGAAGATTCTGGACAAGATGGCATATATCCAAATCCAGAACTTCCTGGAACAAAACCAACTACTAGGCTCCAGTCAATCCAGTTTCCGTCCGCTGCACGGCACAGAAACTGCTTTGATTGACCTAAAAGCCCACATAGATAAAGTACGAGATTCTGGAAAACCAGCACTTCTCCTGCTATTAGACTTATCTGCCGCATTCGACCTAGTGGATCATAAAGTCTTGTGCAATCACCTAGATACAGCAGCACACTTCTCCACTGAGGCTATAGTGTGGATCCAATCATTCCTTAGTGACCGCACCATGAGGGTCTTCTCTCCTATAGCAGTTGCAGACCCCATCCCCATCACCTGTGGCGTGCCACAGGGATCTTGCGTTTCACCAACGCTATATAACATTTTCACTAAGCCCCTGTTTGATGACTTGGATCATCTGGGTATCACGTATACTAACTACGCTGACGATACCCAGATCCTCCTCCCACTGACAAGGGAATGATGAAAAGGATTTAGCACTGGTGAACAAAATTTACAGTATCGTTCAGGCATGGATGGCAACCCATGGCTTATGCCTGAACGATGATAAAACTGAGCGTCTTATCCTAGATACCGCTCCCCTCATTAATAAACTAAGTACAAACTACTCCTCCTTTATCATCGATGAGAACTGTATAGAAGTAGCCAAAGAAGTAAAAACGTTAGGTATGTACCTTGACTCTACCTTGCCATTCTCCAAACAGGTAAATTCCCTAGCCTCATCAACAGCTTATACATGTAAATTAAGTAGAGAAGGAAAACAATTCTTATCTCAGCACAGCTGTCTAACATTAGCCAGAGCCCTAATCATCTCCAAACTAGACTACTGTAACGCATTGTTCATAGGAGCCACTAAATCCACCATTAACAAAATTCAGATACAGCAAAACAATGCCCTCCGAGCTGCTTTGAACATTCCCAAGAGAGAACACATCTCAGAGACAAGAAGGAAACACAAACGGCTCTCCACCTATGAGAAAATCAGACTCAAACGGCATCCCTTACACACAAATCACTTTATAATAAAGCCCCACAATACTTGAAGGACAGATTCACCAGAACTCACTCCACAAGACAAACAAGACTAGCCAACACCAATCATCTCCAAGTACCCCGATTTAAACTTGCCACCAAAGGCGGAACTAGTTTCCCAGTCAAAGCCGCTCAATTGTGGAATGAACTACCCATCACTATGAGACTAGAACAATCTTTTACCAAATTCAGGCAAAATGTGATCAACTGGTTGACGACAACAAATGTTAAATGAATGCATGAACTTGTTCCCACTGCCTGTTAACTGTCACATGTATCACATCCCTTTAACCGATGACCTTGCAACTTGTAACCTGTAACTGTGCTCTAAGCTGTACATTTTCTTACCTTTTGCGCCCTTATACTCCAGGGTCCGGTGCACATAATAAATACTGAACAAACAAACAAACAATAACAATATAATCAATTGTGGTCATAGATCTCCCACTGATTCTAGTAGGGCTTCTTTCAGCATCACTTGGACAGTTTCCATTTAGAAGCTTTAAATTAAAAGTTTGTTTCAGCGTGGCCCAGCCAATCCCCTGTCTATTAGAAACTTGTGGTCTTACTGGACCAAAATCATGTTTGTCTTCCTCACACACGCTACAATCACCTATGATGGCATTGATATCACCTAACTGGACAATTGGTATTTTTGGGTCACATTCATCAAGTCTTTGTGATACAGCCAGAATGTTACTTCTATTGAATACTCAATACGGAGGATTATATATATATATTAATTACCGTCATAGGAGAGGTTTTACTATCTTTATGATATATGCGCACTGTCAATACCATTTCGGTAGACCAGAAGGTGTCTTCACCTACCCATGGATGTCGAATCGTGGTTAGTAGCCCTCCTTTAGGTCTACCTATAGGCCCTTTTGACGCCAATTTCTGTATGATACAGTGCCCATCAATTTCATAATGCTCGCACATCCATGTTTCCTGTAGTGCAGCTACCAAGAATAAATTCATTTTAGCTAAGAATCCTTCTTCAGCTATCCAATGGGAGCGACCTCTAGTATTCGATGAAATGACAATATTATTGTCATCGATAGTGTTGACCAAATTGTGCCTTGAAGGCTACTGGCAGCCATTGCCAGTATCCTTCCTGTGGATCATGAAGGATATCTATCTTTAGTCCACTGTCGACTTGTATTACCTCTGTGTCCTCCTTATTTACACTTTTCACAGTCTTTTCTTTTTTTGCACTCTCCTCACGGACAGTAGATGTTTTTAAGTTTTGATCAGCGTTATTTTGCACATTTTCATGTTTGTTCATATTTCAGGGTGGTTTCTTCACAGGAATAACCAAACTTTGTGAATTCATTCCGATATTGTAGGATGTACTCCAATATCAGTAAGTTATCGCACCATACATTTGTGGTTAATATTGAGGTCCCCACCAGTTGATCAACAATCTTCAAATCTTTAGTCGTTATCATTATCAACGGAATAATAGCCTGACATAAATTAAGTATACATGATCTATTCAAAAGAGTTATATTATGAATTTGTTCAGTCCTTTTGAATTGTAAAGCACGTATTGTCCGTTGTGATGGGTTATCATGTTGGTTGGACTTTGACTGATTGTTGAACAGTCCTCTTTTCTGATTGTTCTTGTGCTTTTTGGTTCACATTATTTACTACTTCTGCACTGCAATTCGTTTTTTTATTTGCGGTTTCATTACTAATGGTGTTACTAACAATTTCAGGGCTCTCAATGAAAATATTCTGTATGTCAACTAATATATTGTCAGACATACCATTGTTCTTCATGAGTTTCTTCTTTCGCTCTGCTGCTACTTTGCGTCCTCCTACTAGCATAGTGAGGGTTCAGTATAGTCTTTAACACCAGAGTTAGCTAGATAGTTTCGAATTCCATTAGCTTTTTTTGTATGTCTATTAGGTATTTTTTGGGGAGTCTCGAGTATTGCATGAATTGCCACCTCATATTTGTTATCAACCTCATGTGGTTTATTCATTTGTTTTCTATTTTTTGTGACTTTTTTCAATTTGTTCACTCCTGTTGCTGCATCGACCATCTCATCTACTATATCAGCTTCCGGGTGTGCAGCAACAATACATTCATTTTTAATCTGAGACTTTCTTTTATTAGAGTACATAGCAGCTTGTGAATATTTCCAATTATTTTTTAACATTTTCTTTTTTTCTGATTACGGTTGGTATCTACTACCAGCTGCACTTTATTGTGTTTATTATTCAAAGTCTGATTATTAGTGTGTGGGCTTTCATTCTCAGTCTTTTCATTTTGAGTATCTGCTCATTAATGTTTTATTTCTTTCTGTTTGGGTTGAGGTATTTACTAACTTATTTTTTATCTCAGTATTTGTGCTACTATCCCTCATGGTTTTTCTGGCTTCATTAATACTTTTATGTAATAATATTAGGTGAACATCAAGTTTACGCTCAATGTTCTCACACTTATCGACTCATTTCGCCAAGTGATTTTCTAATGCTTCAAACATTTTGTTTGAGTTCATACTAGCCGAGCTCATATCCATGTCCTTCATAAGTATTACTTTCTTGTAATGCTACATTGGACATAGCCTCATCAACATGTGCAACACACGTTTCCACTGTTAGCCCAGTAACACTATCAACTTCAATTCTCATGTTCTGCACGGCAGGCATCACATCATCATTCTCTCTCAATATTTTTTCTTGAGTCAGACTAGGACTCAGTATATTATCACTGGACATTACATTGTCATTTGTCTTGCTTCCCAGAGGTTCAATTTTGCTCTGTAAGACTATTAACTCCTCTTGCATGTCGCTATTACTTATCTCACTACTTGCAATTTCATCAAGATAGATTGTTAGACATTCTGTTTGCTCATGGGCCAATTTATGCACACCATTATTATCTGGATCTCCTATGTGCCCAAAGACTCTCGTTTTAGATAAGTTAGTATTGGCATTATTTAAGTTCATTGGGCTTGTTCTGCAATCTACTAAATCTCCATATTCAACACACATACTGTGATTACCTATTTGTTTTGCATTTTCAGGATCAATTTGTACTTCCAACAATTGTGCAATCAATTTGAAGCCTAAACACGGCAAGATAGAATTTAATTCTTCATTGATCACACTCATGGCAGCTTCTTCATCTATGCTGCTCAATTTCATCTTTACATTTTTCACTACACATTCTTTTTTTGCAAAGAAATTCATCATCTTTGCCATTTTAGATTCGTTGAGCAGACCTTTCTTATAGATAGTTTTCCGTGTGCATGCAGGACTTTTAGGTCTCTCAGAGATTGTGCCATCATTCGATTGTATGTTTAATTCAATTACATCAGGGGAGACTGACATGTCTACACTGTCAGATAACATAGACTCCATCTAATTGACAAAGTATACAGGCAAGATGTCAGCGTTTCCTAGTTCGTTATCTGATTGTAATGAAGCAGCTATGCTCACCAGGCGTAAAGCACACTCTCCTCTTACTACTATTTCATGTTAAATACTGATAACAACAAAAATACACAATTCTCAACGCCTACAACTCAACGCTCAGGTTAACTTTACCTTAGAGTAAATAAAGTTCTTTAAGATCTGCATTCCCATTTATGCACTAATAATCAACTGACACACAGACTCATCTATCCGCAGAGTGCCGTGCCATGCTGCAGCTGCTCAGCTAAAAGCCACTTCTGCAGGCATTCCCGCAGTGTGCGTGCGCGCCAGTTAATATAGTGCACACCAAATGTGGGGGTGGGGCCCTGTCAAAATATGCTTCCCAAAGTAAAATAAAATATTAGGTTCAACATGGTAGCATAAATACTAGCAGCAAGGTAATGTCTATGTATATGTGCTTAAATGAAGTCCAAGCTCGTACCACAAAGATCCTTCCAATTTCAATCACGGGTTCCAAGGTAACTGAAACAGCGTTTCTCAACGGCGAACAGCCACTTCTGCAGGCACTTCCGCAATGGGCACACACACCTGTTAATATAATACACACCAAATGTGGGGGTGGGGCGACATAAAAATATGCTTCCACAAAGATCCTTCCAATTTCAATCACGGGTTCCAAGGTAACTGAAGCAGCGCTTCTCAACAGCGAACAGCCACTTCTACAGGAACTTCCGCAGTGTGCGAGCGCTGGTGCGCATGCATGCCTGTCAATAAAGTGCACACCAAATGTGGGGGTGGCGCCACGTCAAAATATGCTTTCACAAAGATCCTTCCAATTTCAATCACAGGTTCCAAGGTAACTGAAGCAGCGTTTCTCAACAGCGAACAGCCACTTCTGCAGTTCACTTTTATAGAGTTCACTCTATGGGCTTGGGTAATACTTGTTCTTGCTTCAGCTTCAACCACTTCTGCGACTTCTGTGTCGGCCTTTAATATGTTCCAAGATGTGGACTTCTTAGTGAAAATGAAATTAGGCACATGCAATTTTGTTTTACTCATAAACTGACACTTTAAAGAGAGACGAGCTCCCACCTTTCAGGCATCATTCAGCTTCCAAGGCATCGGGAAACATTGTTTCACGCGCTGCGTTTTTTGAACGGTGCTTGCAACCCTTTGGGAAAGTCAGTTGTACTTTAATTAAGCTACTGGCAAAGTTCTCTGTGTTAACAGAAGCCACTCGACCACTCAGCAACAAGGTATTTCTAATATTATGGAAAAGAAAGGCGTTCACTACACGCGTGTTACATTTCCCTTCTCAGGAAGGCTTCCCACTTCTGTGATTAACTTCTACTCACTTAGATGTATGCACAAGTGTAATTAAAGCTGTTACCGGCAAAGTATTTCTGTTGTTCGGGAGTTCGGAGCTTCCTTTTCTGACTCCCAATTACAATGACTGTGAGCTGCTGCTGCATCCCGGGTTTGGTTTCTTCTCCTGCTACTGCTACAGGGACTCTTGAGATCCACACCCATCTGCTACACGGGTGTCTCCGATCCGGCCTCATCAAGGGAGAGTCTTCTACAGTCCGGTTTCTCTCAGCTTGCGTCTGCACATGGGCCTTGGGAGAATGCACAACTTTAGCTCTGTATTTTCAGCAATTAGGCACATCTGGCAAGACTGCCTGTTGCGTCCAGTCCCTTCCAATGACACCACAGCCAAACAGGGCTTGTGAGCACAGGACAAACTCAGAGTCTGCAGGTGAAATCTGCCCTTTCTCTGCATCAGCGCCCCTTCTGTGGTCATAGTTCCTTTTTAACTGCCAGCATTGTGCTCTGCTTCATCTGCTTCTGCTACTGCTGATCTTCCAGCTCTTGCTCAAGCTTCTTTCTGGTGCTCCTTCCTGCTACAGCCTTGTATGCCCCTCAGGTGGGCTAATTGGTTTAAGGTATAGGACCTTGCCAAGAGCCATTAGGCTTGCCTGCCTGACTTAGACTCCTGCATGCCTCTTCAGCCCTCTTCTCCTTCACAGATCCTGAGGGATTCTCGGACTTGCAGTTTACTTGGGGAAATTTCAATTCATCCACTTCTTTCGAATGGCAAAAGGCCATAAACAGGGTAGGGTTATGGGGAAAGTTAAAAAGAGGTCCCTCCCAGTCTTTCTGGTCTGATTTTCCCCACAAGTGATCCTCCCGCAGTACACCATCCCCATGGTCGCGATCAGAGAGCGCCTGCCTTCCCCATGCCACATGAGAAGGATCACAGACCAGGTTTTTGGGGGGAATCCTGTCACATTCTCCACAGTACCCGAACCAGATTGTAGGCCCCACAAAGATCTAACTTAGTAAAGACAATAGAGGACTACAACTGATCCAACAATTCAGAAATCAGTGGGATGGAGTATTAATTCTTAACAGTAATCGCATTCAACGCCCTGTAATCAACACACATCCGCTAAACCCCCGTCTTTCTTTGGAACAAAAAAGAAATGGGGGAAGAAGCTAGAGAGTGAGATGGTCTAATATGACCCCTCTGAAGAGCCTTGTGTGAGGAGTCAGAAATCAGAGACGGACACAAAGTTGTAATGTTTTCAACATTAGCCAGTTTATTAAAGTAAAAAGGGTTTGGATAAGGCCTTTCTGTCCCTGCCTAAGAAATCAATACTAGGGATTAGTCTGTGTCTCGTCGTCTAACTTAAGCAAACTGTCTTGTGTCCAAAACATATCTGATCCTCATTACTAAAAATGAACAACAAAATGTGCAATGTAAATGTCTGATTTAAACTCAGCAAAATGAGTGCACAAACTAAGTATGAAAATCCAACAAAACAATGTTTGTATTCAGGGGTTCCCTTACCCTGAACTGTTTCAGGTAGACTCTTGAGAAAGTCCTCTGTAAACAGTGGTTCTTTAATCTAGTAGAAATGTCTCTCACATCTAACTATTTCTTAAAGATGATGACAAAGTGTTTTTTTTTTAAGCAATGGTGTTTTCAAGGATGGTAAAAGAATCTCTTGGCAACTTAAGTAATGATGTTTTCAGGGATGACAAAAGTATCTCTTCGACACACCAACTTTATTAAAGCTGGTCTCCTGGTATACTCCCCTGCTAGGAATCATCTTCTGGGCTTGGTAGATTGCCTCGTATACTCTCCTGCAAGGTATCTTTTCCCCCAAAGGGTTACTGTCTGATGTACCTCTTTCACCAGGTCTTTTTACAATCTTTCAATTCTCTTTCTCTTTATGTATAACACAGGTGTACTCCTTCACGGTTTGATATCCTATTGTCTCTAGGCTTTACTTGTTCCAACGTCCTCCATGTATGCATCCCATCTATGGATACTTGTTCAAGTTTTGTTTGTTAATTTACCTTTTAATGTTCATTCGCTTGTGGCAATGCCTGTTCCAAACTTCCCCATACTGACTTCTCATATACGCAGAGTTGTACAGCTCTTGCCTTTCAATTGCTTAATTAAAGTTAATTTGCTTATGACAACATTTTTTCCAGCTTTCCCCATATTGACATCTCATGTATGTAAATTCAGTCTTTCTATTTTAGTTGGTTGAAATTCAAAATAGGTTTTCAATTGATTGAACGAATGTCGGTACGCCACGGGCCTCCCAATACTCCTGGGTAGACTTACCAGTGTTTGCTGGCGTCTTCAACCATCGCCGTCTAGGTGCAGCAAAGTTT
The DNA here is from genome assembly GCF_040938575.1 of Ambystoma mexicanum. Taxonomy (NCBI): domain Eukaryota; kingdom Metazoa; phylum Chordata; class Amphibia; order Caudata; family Ambystomatidae; genus Ambystoma; species Ambystoma mexicanum. Next base: position 993,925,082 of record NC_090921.1, read on the forward strand.
GTACTGCGGGAAAGCACTCCCGGCTGTGCAGACCTTCCTGCAGTTCTCCCACCGGCTTCTCCTTCACTCACCGGTGGAATTGCTGCTCTTCAAAGTGAATGTATCCCTGACAGCCTTTCCATTGATGCCAGCTCCTCAGCGGTCCCTCTTTGGCACATGCTATGCTATTACCGGTCCTTCTCCTGTCCGGTAGGAAGCACCTGCCTCCTTCAGCATACCCTGCTCGCGTGTGTCTGCCTTCGGTTCTGCCTTCTGCTGTGCCTACTCTGCATCTCTCTTCTCCTTCTTCTCTACTCTCAATTGGTAAAGGCACCCCATTTTCAAATTTCCTGCACAGCCGATTGGTATTACACCATCTAGTCTGCACATTTAGCTTAGTGTGCTTCTTGCTCCACATTAACTCCTTTCTCCTCTTCCTCGTCTCAGTACTGTATGTTTTATGGGAGTTGGAGTCCATATGTGTTTTAGACTTTGTAAAGCTGTATTGCTTTGGATCCTTGTTCAATTTAACACTGTCAGAAATAGGAGATGTTAACTGAGCATTTTATGCAGGGCTTTAAGTGGGCCGGGGCCTGCCGGGGCTGGGCCCCCGGCATGCTCTGAAATTTTGTTTTGAGGCGGGGCCCTGCCGGGGCCCACTAATCTCCCTAGCAGCCCCGGCCACTACACAAAAAGGCTTTTTTTTCTACAGCCTGAACCTCTCACTCGTGTGCGAGAGGTTCAGGCTTCAGAAAAAAATGCCTTTCAGCTATAATGGTGGTGCCGCACATACGAGGCATCACTTTAAGCAAGAGATGCCCGTGGGCCGGCGCCACCATTATGGAGAAAACATGAGACCGCTGGAAAAAGGCCTCTGCTTCCAGTGGCCTCGCCCTTTCAGCCTTAATGGTGACGCTGCCCCTCCCCAAGTGGCGAGGGGCAGCGCCACCATTAAGGCTGAATAGGCGAGGCGCTGTCCCCTGCCAGGCAAGCCTATAGAAAATAAATGTAGAGATCAGAACCCTCTCCCCCCTGGGAAACAGGGGGAGATTTCCCCCGTGGGGAGAGGGTGCTGATCTCTACAAAAGGCTGCCTGACAGGGGTGCCAGTAGCCCATTGAGCCGAGGCTCATCAGGGGGTGTGGCCTAACGGGCCAGCGCGACCCCCACCATTAGGCCCCGCACCCCTGATGAGCCCCAGCTCATTTTGTAGAACCACTTAAGGTACTGATTATATGTAATGGTATTTTGCTCAGATTTACAATATGCCATCAGTATTTTAGAGGTTATAGTTTCATGGGCGGGGGAGAATACTGTACCTCTTTTGATCGAGTCATCACTTCCTCCAGATAGTTGTCTCCTCCCACATGATCCTCTCTCATAACAGCACCCCCAGGGTCAGGCTCAGGTAGCGGCTGCCTTCCCCAGGCTATGTGGGAGGAGATCATCATCAGGGAATCGGTGATGGTGCTGCAGAATTCATCACACTTGTCAATATACCCTTTCAAGATTTGATCTTCCTTTCCAGTCAGTGAATAAATACGCCCCTGAGGGACAACTGCATTGGGTACCAGATCTATAGGGCACTCATACTCCCGATGTGGGGGTAATTGCACTGATTGTTTTTTATCAAAGACATCCAAAAAAGAATGGTACTCCACAGGAATGGTGTGCTTCACTTTTTCTGCTGTGGCAGCCACTGTTGACAATCCTGAAAACAAGGTGTCCAGTCATTTGGTCGAATGAAAAGTGGTCGAATGACATTTGGTCGATGCAATTTGGTCGAAAACCAAATGGTCGAATTTTTTTTTTTAATTATATATTTATTTTTCGGGTTTTCGTTTTTAAAAAAAAGGGTTTTTTAGGAAAAAAAAGGGGTTTGGGGGACCCCCCCCCCCCCCCAAAAAAAGGGGTGAAAATAAAAAAATAAAAAATTCGACCATTTGGTTTTCGACCAAATTTGTTCGACCATTTGTCCAGTCGACCAATTATTTTCGACCAAATGACTGCTAACCGAAAACAAGGCTAAGCAAGGCGAACATTGCGAGGAGGCTGTAGAACCAGAGCAATGTTCTTGGCAATGCGAGGATGAAAAGGTAATCATTTGCTTGATCCAATCAAGAACTGGATTGTGAGCTCAGAACCATGCAATGCCCAAGATTATGTTGAACTGAGGCACCAGAATGAAATCAAAGACTCTTTGTGTCCTTGATGGGTACTCATGAGGACATTTTCGTTCTGTTCTGCCACTTCCCCTGATGTAAGCAGAGTACCACCAACCACCTGCACGGACATAGGCACCTTTACAGTGTGAATATGGAAGCCACTTTCTTTAGCAAACTGTGTGTCGATGTAGTTTCCCATGGTCCCTGAGTCAATCATAACGGGAACAGTGAGATACGAGCCTCAGGCAACTCAAAAACCATATGTATGTACATGTGAACCAAAGGAGAAGATGAGCGTGAGCCAGGTTGTTGAAGACTTGTCCAACGGGCTCTGCCTAAGGACGAGTCCTGGCATTTCCCGACTTTACTAGTCTTTTGGTACCAACACAAATAAAGTGACCTCTTTGGATACAATAAAAGCACAAGTTCTGTGACCATTTCCTTTCTCTGTCTTCCTTAGTCAAAGGGCCACGAGTAGCGCCGATTTGCATAGGTTCTGGGAACCAACAGAGGACTAAACCAGGTTCTGCTTTACCCATGTGCATGTCTGGGGTTTTATGTTGCCCCCTCCGTTCCCTATGACAGGCATCCACTTGGAGTACCAGATCCAACAATTCAGGGAAGAAAGACAGGAGTGAAGGAATGACTGCTGGGGCATCTTTTATATCAGCTGATAGTTCTCTATAGAACACAGCTGTCTTCTTATGTTTGGGCCATGTGGTCTCGGCAGCAAGTTGATTAAAGTGTGTAAGGTTCTGCAACCTGTCCCAAGGCCAAATACTCCAGATCCGAAGCCTGGGCCTTATGCCTGGTGTCAAACACCAGATTCATAGCCCCCTATAGTGTGTTGAAGTCGTAAAAGGCTGGGTTTTTGGGTTCCAAAAAGGATTAACACTTGCCGCTGCTATGCCACCTAAATGAGACAACACAAAGGCAGCTTTAGTAGTCGCGCCAGGGAAGGCCAGTGGGCGACAAAGGGAATGTAACTTGCATTGGTGATGAAAGTACAGTATTTCTTAGGATCCACTAAGAATCGTTCTGGGGGTGCCAGCAGAAAGGGTGCAAGCAACACCACTGAAGATGAAACCTGGATCACAAGAACATGTGTTGGTGTTGGAAGATGGAGCAAACAGAAGGAGATGATTGCTACGTGTGAGGAATCCTGCAGAGTCCACACAAAAACCCTACCTAAAGTCTTCTCTGAGGTGGCCAGGGGAAGGCAGCCACTAAGTGATCCTAACCCTGCGTGTGGTATTAGCTGGGAGGATCACCTGGGAGTAGAAGAGCCCCAAGGGAAGAGGAGGACTCTGTTAGGCGAGAAACAGTATTTGTCTCATTCAGAGGAAGAGATGACAGTGATGCCAGAATATGTAATGAATGGCTTGTTGTCAGAGTGAGATTTCTTGTCCTGATGTTATTCATCCTGAGGTTAGCAAAGCCTGTCTTAATCAATGTATTAGGCATAAAGCTCTCCCTCATAAAGGTACCAATTTCTATGATGATAGGAACTCTTGTGGTCAACAAGAGGAAGTTAAATATGAAAATACCACCTTAAGTTCTGATAGAGTTAGCCCTCCTTTGACTCCAAAACAATCATGGACACCTTTTCCATTTCCTCTTAAATTTTTTATCAATGAGACCACCAGGGGGCACAGGTGAAATGGCAGCCTAAGCGTTCGCCACCCCGATGGCCCACAAACAATGGCTGCGTTCTGAAGATTGTCCAGCCCGCGATCGGAATAAAGCAGTCAGCCTTGTGCGGGAAAGGACCAGCATCCAGCAGGTCTAACCAGGAAGAAAACGGGTGAAGATTTCCTCCAAAACCTAGCGTGGAGAGGAGAGCCACCCTGCCAGACTTGTGCAGGAGCCTGAACCATTTGGCAGCAATGCCACGCAAGCGCGGGGTGGTCTCAGCAGTGAGGGACAGGAAAGGAAAGAAGAAAGGGAACAAAGAGAATATGGTCGCCGCCGCCAGTCCACGTAAATCAGTTAAAGAAAAAGAGGAGAGGAACCAGCCGTCATCCCCTCCAGCACTGCCACGTAGTGCAAGTGGAAGACATCGCAAGGGCCTGCTAGTGGCAAAGCGCTCCTACCAGGAAGCAGCGGGCCAAGAGGAAACCCACTGCAGGCACTCCCAATAAAGGAGTGTGCAAAGATTCCCCCGGGCAGCACCCATAACAGTGCTTGACACAAGCAAGTGGGGCTTCAAAGGACCTGAAGGGGGGCAGATTTAAAGCATTATGCATGCTGAAGAAGGATAACGGAGGGTGAGACTTGGAGTAGAGGGACAAGCGGAGCATCTACCCCGCCCAGGCATCGGCAGAAGAGGTAGAGGGGCACGCACATGAGTGCAACATAACAGAAGGGTGGCACAGACTAGTGCAGGTGCTTCCCCTCGAGGCGCAGCAGGCCGAGCAGTCTTGAAAAGCACCAACACAGCAGCACACACACACCAAACTCCACTCCCCAGAAGGAGAGCACCCCATCAAGCCGCATTAGACAACAGCAAGGAAAACCCTGAGACAATTTCAAACGCAAGCACAAAGCTTGCAGCAGCCTCCCCGGAGAGCGGGACACACCCAGCAGCACATGCAGAGTGCTATAAATCCATCAACAGTTCAAAAGCTCCAGGGATTCCGCCAAAGAGACCCAACCATGGCAACGCAGCTATCCCCCACACCCCCAGAAAGCTCCTCTCATACCCGGGGGAGACCACAAGGCCTCCACAAAAATGGATGTACGTCTCCTGTTAGATGAAACTAGATCCCTACAGAGCAGCATGACAACAACAGTAAATGTCCTTCAGGAGAGAGTCCACAAAATTGAAGATCAAGTAGAGGCACTCGAAAATTATCAGCAGTCCACAGACCTTATAAAAATGAGGTCAGAGAGCCGCTTTCAAGACCTTGAGCAGAGGAATATGGACCAGGCAGCTAAGATTGATGATTTGCAGAACTGTGAGAGGAGAGCCAACATACAAATTCAAAGCCTCAAAGAAGTGCCCAATGAAACACTGGTGAGCCTGGAGAGAAGAGTTAAAGCCCTAGTCGGCTTGCTCTTTCCAACAGCCCTGTCTCCAGACTGAGAATTTGAGAGAGTCCCACAGGCTGGCGCACCCCCGAATGGACCAAGATCTGTACTAGCCAAATGTCACCACTACAGACACATGGTTGAAATAGTGCAGCGAGCCAGAGAGCGAGAACACATTGACTTTGCGGACTTGCGGGTCAAAATCTACCAAGACCTGTCAGCCACTACTCTCGCCCGAAGAAGAAACTGTTGTACTCTAAACGCCTGTCTACGTGAGCATAATATACACTACAGGTGGGGCTTCCCCTTTGCATTCCTGTTTGGGCACGGCACCGAAGAGTATAGAGTGGTATCGGGTGAGGGGGTAAGCAGCGTCCTGCGGGGTCCAACAACAGGCGCAGGAACTGTCGAACTGGAGGAACTCCCGTCGTCCTCAGAGTCAACCAGGAAACCCATTGGCCCCTGGCCAAAGAGAGGTGGCTCCAGGGACACAAGAAAATTCAAGAGACTCAACACCCCCCGACAATGGGGGACTCACCATTGCTGAGAATTTTCCACAGGGATCTGCCGTAGGCCCGGGAGAGGGCAGAGTCGTGAACACAGACACATCACCTGGCTAGAATAGCAGGCGAAATGTTACTGTTCCAAGCAAAAATAGCTAGTCTTCCCACGGTCCACTAATCCTTGGTCAATGGGCTGGATGATTAAGATGGAGGTTATTGTGCAATCACGCCTACCAACCGCTTACATGTTGAATTTAGACGTTTTGGGCTTTCGGGTAGTCATCCATAGTGTGGCCCTATGTTTTTTTCCTAGGGCGACTCCAGTTTCAAGAGGAAACCATCTTTTTCTTTTTTCTTTTCATAGGGGGGAAAAGGGAGTAGGAGGGAACCGTGGGAAGCAGCACTCAGGAAAAGGGGTGAGTTTGGGGTCATATCCGAGGGATTTTCAGCAGACAGCATCAAACAGCAAAGGGACGTTCAGCGGACATGCCCAATCGACAAATCAACATAGAAGCTACAATCAGCTAGATTCAGCAACCACAGGCACCAACAGGCATGTGTCGGGGCAACATACACAGCCACTAATAGGGCGCAAGGCTTTCTAGGGACATAGCAAATGACGCAGTGCGAATGGGGTCACAAAATGTGAAAGGTCTCAACTCGCCCCAGAAAAGATCAATGTTAATGAAAGCTTTGCAACAGGCCAACCTTGACATACTCTTTGTACAGGAAACCAAATGTAAAAGTGGAGAGGAAATCACCCCCAAATGTAGACGACTGGGGGGAGCCATAAGGGCATCAGGGCCAGTTAAGAGGGGAGAGGTAGGTAATTTTCATCATGCAGCCTTAGGACTGCAGATCACACACATCCACAGGGACCCCATCGGGAGGTACTGAGTTATAAATGGCACCGTTAGATCAAGAGAAGTCAGTGTACGCACCAAACTTTCAGCTATTGGCCTTTAGTAGAGAGCGCTTTGCTTTCCTGGAAAATGGAAGAACCGAGGCCTTGATCCATTGGGGGGATTTTAACACGGTGATGAACTCAGCCTTAGACTGGGCATCATAAAGAGAGGGGGCTATCCCACCTCGGGAGAAGGGGTCTTTTCAAAGCTTGATACAGGAATACTTTTTGGTAGACACATGCAGAGCCCAGCATCCGCAAACAAAAGCATACACATTTTACCCCCCCACCTAAAACATTTTCCCGTATAGATTACATCTTTTTGGAGGTGGCGCTCGAACACAACATCAAAAGAGCGTCCATTGAGCTAGTGGGCTGGTCAGACCAAAACATGATCACCATTGATCTAGACCTTGGCCCTAGTATGATCACGTGCAAAATATGCATCTATAACGACACACTTTTTAAGGACCGATCCTTTAGGGAATCTTTAGACACTGAGACTCAGGAATTGGAGGTCATAGGGGATCCCTCTCGAGCGATAGTGTGGGAAGCGCCTAAGGCCACAATAAGTGGGTTGTTAATAGAGCAGGGAACATTTATAAAAAGAACAAGACTTCTACAAGAAACCCAACTGAAAAGGGAAATAAGACAGAAGGAAGCTGCCTTAAAGGGAGGGATGGGGGACGTAACGAGAACACTAGCAGAAGTCATGGAGCTTAGACAAGAGCTGAAAGACATGTGGCACGGAACGGCATTAGCCCACCTCTGGTATGTCAAGCAAACATTTTATGAAAAAGGCGATAAAGCCCATACCCTACTCGCAGCCAGACTGAGATGGCAAAGGCCGAAAGAGCGGTATATAAAATCAAATCCCAGACGGGCGTAACACGGGACAGTCCGACAGACATAACCGCACGTTTTGCTCAGTTCTATGAGGGACTGTACACATCAGACTGTAACTCACCCCAAAAAAGCATAGCAAAATTCCTGGAAGACCTAGCGTTCCTCCCATTGCAAATCCCATATCTAGACAATCTGAGCGCACCCAGAACATCAGAGGAAGTAGATCTTGCCATTTCCAAATTAAAAGCGGGACCGGCACCAGGACAAGACGGCTTTACCCCGGCCTACTACAAGACTTTAAGGGGGGCCCTGATGCCTTTTTTTGACCCTCTTATTTAATGACATCATGGACACAAAGCGGGCCACACCTTCTTTCACAGAGGCTAGAATTATCGTGTTACCCAAAAAGGGAAGACACAGCCTTGAGTGGAGCTCTTATAGGCCAATCTCGTTGTTGAATGTCAACGCCAAAGTATACTTGCAGAATTCTTGCCAATAGGCTAAGTGAGATCGTGCAAACGACCAAGTGGGATACGTAAGGGGGCGACAGGGCTCTGACAACGTCTGCAAAACATTAGACTTAATAGCGTCAGTCGACGCCAGAGACATAATCCCAACCCTGATCTCGGTTGACACAGAAAAAGCCTTTGACAGGGTGGAGTGGCAGTCTATGCTCCATGTTTTGAGGAAAGCCAACCTGGGATTCCGTTGGATAACAGGGGCGCAAGCATTATACCACAACACCACGGCAATGGTCGTAGCTAACAGTGTGGCATCCTCTTCCGTTGCCCTGAATATAGGAACCAGGCAGGGGTGCCCCTTATCACTGCTGGTCTTTGCAATAGTGATGGAACCCTTGGCCCAGACAATTCAAAAAGACAACTCAAACACGTGTATCAAAACATTTGGAAAATAATAGAAATTGGCATTGTTCGCTGACAACGTTGTAGTCTACGTGAAGCATCCGTCCCAAACAGTCCCAATGCTCTTGGCCAGAGTGGAGGAATACGGGGCCCACTCTGGCTTCCGTGTGAATCGAAGCAAAACTGTAGCCCTGTCACTGAGAGAGGACGGTACCCACTCAGGCTTGAACCCAACATTGTGGGGTTTTAAAGGTAGCCGGCAACAGCATCCGATACCTAGGGATAACAAAGCAGTTGGCAGACCTATACCAAGCAAATTACACGCCGTTGTGGACGGCGATCAAATGCGATACTCTGAAATGGGCAAAATTGAACCTTTTGTGGGCAGGGAGATTCATGGCAATAAAAATGAACGTACTGCCACAGTGTAACGCTCACCTGGCTCCCACGGAGGCGCTGGTCTGGTCTGGGTTGCTGTGGCCTCTTCAAGCGTGATGCGCAGAATTCGGACCACCGATTGAACAGGACCCCCAAATCTTGCTTGTCTGGCCCGTAGGAATATCCTTCTGCAGATGAGAAAGGGGATTAACTGTCTGCTGAATAGAGTGCTTGCTCCCCCCTTTCCCCCTTCGTTCTTCCCTGATTCCTCCAAAACCCCCGGTTTAAGCTCACCTTATGGTTTGGAAGGATGAACTCTCCATCCTGCTTCTGGTGCAGGGGCGCGCGTTCGTCCAGTTACTTCACTGGTTTTCAGAATGGCGCTGGCAAATCCACTTGACTTTTCTGAGCGATACCCCGTAAGTATGAAGATGCAAAAGTTCAAGTGTGAGCCTCCTTTTATGTTGTCTTTTCTGTCCTTTATTTCAGGTGCAGAACAAAGGCGATGCGTTGAGGGGTTAAATTGCCGGTGGTAAAATCAGGTGAGTTAGTGATGAGGGAAACCCCTCTAAATGTCTTTATAATTCCCCAGTAATGTCTTTTGTCCTTTCCCCATAGGGGCCGGGGTGCGGTACCTGCCAAAGATGCAGCACCGACCCGAGATGTGGAATGGTTCACCAAGAAAAGCCGGTAAGTAATATGGCTGAAAATTCAGCTTTCCTCTTGTGTTCCCTTGCTCACCTTTTGTCTCTTCTTCTCTCCCCTAGCTGCAGAGATGTGGCGACCGGTGCTGAGAGCCGCGATGGAGCCGGGCGGCGTCTCGGGAACAGGTGAGTGAAGTGCGGCGCTGCAGCGAGCAACGCAGTGCTTTTAAATGGAAGTCTTCCTTCAGGAATGCTGGCGTGAAGATTCCGGATGCAGGTAAGAAGGTTGAATAAGTTCTTGGTTTTCACCTTTCTCTTCTCTTATTCCATTACAGGTGTTCCAGGTTCGAGGCGGGCGTGGCTGGAGTCCAGGTGCAGGAGCAGACACGGTGAGCGTTCAGCTGCTGGGATGCATAACAATGCGAAGCACGTGTGGCTGTCTGGGCGTGGCTTAAATAGCTTTGGAAGAAGTTCCAGGTGAGTATTCTTCCACAGCCCCACCCAAGTAACAAAATAGTTCCTTCAGAAAAATAGTCCCTCCTAAGCCTCATTTGGCTTGGTTCTTCATGCAGCATGGTCTGCATCAGGTGAGTGTGCAGCATGGTCTGCTTCAGGTAAGTGCACCAAACACTTCCCCTTATGAGCCTGGCGCCTATGGCGCCAGGACTGATGCCCAACATGAGCCTGGCGCCAACGGTGCCAGGACATAGTCCAAAGAGCCCCTATAAAGGGCCGCTGGGCTTTTACCCGGGGGCGTGATGCCTGCTCCCAGGGGTAGGCATCATGACACACAGCTTCTCTTTCTGTTTGAATCATTCCCGGTCACTCTGCCCACTCCTTTCATGCGGAGATCAAGGGTACCCTGATGGCTTTCTTATGGAAACAGAAAAGGCCTTGCATCGCTTACGATGTTTCTCCCAAAAAATAAAGGAGTCGTGGCATTCCCGGATTTTCACAAATATTATAGAGCAGCGCAGTTGAGAGTGTTAGTAGACCACCTCAGGGAATCTGACAGCAAACAATGGGTTCACTTGATGAACGGCTAATTTGCCCCATTCCCCGGTCACAATGGGAGAATGGCTTTGGGACCCTCTGAAAACCTTGCCGCAAAGGGTACAAAAGCACCCAATTCTAGGGATGTTGTGGGCCATTTGGAAAAGGAAAGCAGACTTGTGTGGAGTCACCAGTTGGCCCTCCCCCCTTAGCTGTATCTGGGCCCCTCCAATCAGACATCTCATAATAGACCCAATTCCTTTCAGCCACAATATGAGCAGGGATTGGTCAGAGTGGGACAGATGTGGAAAGAAGGGGCCTTCCTGACGAGGGAAGAACTAGACAGAGCACAACAGGGCCTGCAGATTCAACCACTCCCATATTTACAGCTAAAGGGTGTACTCAAGGACCCACAGTGGAATACACTGCTCCAGTGGCACCTCACTCCCTTCGAAATCATACTGAACACAGAAGTGGGGATCAGGGGGTTAATTGCAAAATGCTATGGCGCACTGTTAGAAAGGGGACAACTACCAACCCCTCGTACAGAGGTGAAATGGGAGGAAGATATGGGGTGGGAGGAAAGAGGACAACCAAGAGGGATGGGCTGCAATATTTAGAGCGGTCTGGAATTCTACCATATGAGTTCAATATAAGATGCACAACTGTAGACTGGTCATGCAATGGCATCTAAGCCCCCAGCGCCTGGCACAAATGTACACAGGCATAAGCCCCTATTGTTGGCAGGGTTGCATGCAGATTAGCACTTACTGGCACCAGTGGTGGGACTGCCCCAGTGTTCGAGTCTACTGGAAGTAAATCCTGGGATAGATACATGATGTGGAGGGAACAGAAGGGGTCTTAACTCCCCTCATGGTTTTATTTGGAGTCAAAGTAGTAGAAGGACAGCATTTAGTTCTCCCTCATATGCCTAGGAACCTACGCCAGCAGCGCAAGTATGTCTGACCATAAAATGGAAGGGAAGCACGCTACCATCAAAAATGGAATGGCTGTGCAAAGCTAAAGAAATTTATGAAATGGGAAGCCTCACTGCGGCACTGCTGGAAACCCATTCACATATAGACACACAGTGGCTTCCTTTTCTTGAGTATTGGGAGCAGAATAAATCGGCACCCCAAGGTCCAGGTTAAATGGAGCGCTCTGTTCAGCGATGATCACCTTCCCTCATAAAATCTCTGGGTTTTTCTCGGAAATTGATGACCCCAAACACTGTTTAGCGCTAACTGCCAAGATAAGCAGCAACAAGGCCGAATTCTCAGCTGCCTTTGTGTTATGGATTTTTGATGTTGGTTTGTTATTGGTGTCCTCCACCTCACATCTACCCCAACATGGTTGTTAGAAGAGGGGGGGGAGAAAGAGGGGGAGAGCACGGGATGAGGGAGGAAGGGGACAAAAATGTAAAGAAAAAACCTGATCACCCATCTGTACTGTACGGAATCCTTAAAGCAACTTTTGTGCAACTGTTGATCTAAATAAAATCAAATTGAAAAAAAAATGATTATCAATAATGAAAGTGGAGTGCATTCAGGAATCTGGACCTAGGTGTTCTGCATTTGCTGTTGTGTTTGTAACCAGGAGCCACAGACCTATGTATTTTTGCATTTGCTGTTGTGTGTGCAACTTAGAGATTTTTCCCTCTAACCGGTAGTCTCGAACCTAGTTGTTTTTGCATTTGCTATTGTGTTTGTGGTTTGAGTGTTTTTCCCTCTATCCAGGAATCCAGGCATTCTCCCCTCCAGCCAGCACTGTGCTTGCCAGCTTAGGGTGCCCCACCCACCTCTGCTGGGTTCATCTGTAGCCTCTCTCTAGCATTACAGCTATGCTCTGTGAGAAGCATGAGGGTGTCCTCACATCTACTCCCCTTGGGTCCACTTCTTAGGTGACCAGGGAAAGGCCATCACATTTGGATCTGGAATCTGGGGTTGGAGAAGAAAATTACGGGAGATATTACCAATCCAGAAGCACCTGGAAGAGGGTGAAAAAGAAATGAGTTAAGGTTGAGGTAGGTGACACATGGAAACCCCTTTCCCTATTGAAGACCAACCCAATTCTCCCCAAGCCTTTAAAGACTACTGTAAAGCCTCTCCCCTAATTTCTCCACAATCTACCTCTGACAGGTCTGGGACGAGGAAGAGGTGACTAAGAGTAATGAACACTAAAACCTCATTTCATCACTCGAGTACTGGGATGAGGAAGATGCCTGCAGAGTACTTTGAAGGTCAGGCATGTCCTTTAAACTATAGTCAGGCAATCCCAATTGAGAGTCCATACCTGCAACCTGTTATGTGGTTGCAGGTGTACAAAAGGGAGACTAAAAGAGCAGCAAAGAGAGCAACAGGGAGGCCTGTGTGGGAGAGACCAGCAGGGGAACCTTATCGTGAGGAGGCAGCCGTGGTGGGACTGGGGAAGAAACCAGGACGCCGGCAGATCTCCCAGAGATCCTGTGGAGCCCAAGGCGAGTCGGGGCGTAAGGCTGCCACAGGTGTGGTAGACTCCATGGTCAGGAGAAAGCAGCTGGAGCTGTGAGCAATGGAGAAGGAAGAGAGGACGTTGTTCGCATCTGTGGAGAAGCAGAGCTGTCGGCTTGTGCAAGGAAACATCCGTAGTGCGAGTGGGGCTCGCAAAGAGCGGCCGGCCAGCCTGTGAAGCGGAATGAAAGCAGCATGGCCACCGGTGAGGAACACCGAGCACCGGTGAGTGCAAGGGAAGGACACTAAAAGCCGGGGCGCTCCTCGGGGGCTACGCACAAGTAACAAAGTGCCGTAGGAATGAATATTGAACTGAATGAAAACTTGAAATGAAGCTATATTACACATATTGAATATCGAATTGAATGAAACTTTATGGGCAAAGCTAAAAGCTGATGAAAGCCAAAAGGGTAAGTACCCATTTGAAAGCAGCCTATGGAAAAGAGTGCAAGTGTGAAAGGGTGCGCCAGAAAGGTGGGGAATACATCAGACCACCTCAAAGTGACATTTTTGAATGCATACAGTGTGGCAAGGCCAACGACTGACATAAGACATGTGACACATAATGGCAAAGCCAAAAGGCTAACCAGGGGAAGCCAGGAGAGTGTGAACCTGCACATAAAGCCAAGAAGCTGACAAGGAGAAGCTAGGTGAGTGTGAATCTACACACAGGGGCAAAGACAGAAGAACCTGTGTGTGCTGAAGAGCCTTGGGATCCTGGTTGCGCAACCTGTGATGGTGGACCGTGTGGACTGAGTACTGTGCCTAGACCAGGGAGCCCTGAATTGTGAAAGTCAAAAACATTGTGAAATAAACCAAAAAGGAGCACTGTGAGTGAACTGGTGATGCAATCCAGAAGGAAGGTTACGTTGACTTAGAGCTGTGTTGATGAAACAAGTACAAGTTGCTACTTTGAAGTCTTGAGGAAGGGAAGCCTGGGACTTGATGAACTGCAAATGCTATCTTGAAGACAAAGCCTCGAAACCCCTTTTCTTTTTAACTGTGTTGCCTTGAGCTTGAGGAAGGGAACCCAGAGGATTGTGGCACTGTATCGCCTTGAGCCTGGGAAAGGTAATCGTGAGACCTTTGTGGAATTTCTTGAACTTGGGGAAGGGTAGCTGAAGAGGAGGCTAAGAGCTGGAAGAAGCTCAGAATGTTGTGTTGGACACCATGTCCTTTATTATTGACATCATTACACATTGTTTAGCTTTCGTTGTGAGAGCAAGGAAAGGTTTTTTGGGCACAGACAGACTTTTGAGTTGAACTCTTTGACTCATACTTTCCTTAGTTTTGTTCAGGTAGGGAAATCCCACCTTAGCATAGGGCACGTTAAGCCGTCTACCATCCTAACATTTGATTTAATAAACCATTTAATTTTGCCCTTTGAATCTGTTGTCTGTCTTGCTTCATGATGCCTTCACAGTTCCCAGTGAAACAACTTCAGAACTAGCACCCTGCAAAAAAGAGGCCCCAACTTTAGGTGTTCCACCACCCCCACTGCACTTAGAAACTAGGTGTTGCTAGGGGTAGCTAGCAGAAAGTAGAAAAGCAGCAACAAACTTTCATCAGTCTAATAACCTGAGCATAGTAGACTTTGCATAGACATCCCAAAGGATAAGGCCACGTAAGACGCACACTCAGGAACCTCCCCCACCTCTGCGCTTTAGGACCCCCCTGAACCCAATCTGCTAGCTATCAGACCGTAAGATCCCCCTTGACTGTGCCTCCCCCCAAGACCATAACCACTGACCTCTACAACTACAAAGAGACCGAAGGACGACAACAACCCCCAAAACTCAGGCAAGTGTTGCCAGTGGGCTGGAGCCTCTGTCACCCAAACACATTAACACAAACTCGATAAACTAGAGGATCTCAAAGGACCAGAATATGTAACACCACCGAACGGGACGAAGCGAGAGAAAATTGGGAGAAAGAATAAACCAAATGGAACCACACCATGCCACAATGCCAACAAACACAGACATGGCATTGGAACAAACACACATAAGCATTATAGAAAATAGAAAATATAGCAAACTCTAAAACAAGACAGACATCTCTATACCTAACACCATACCTCTCGACGGACCACCCACCATAGCAATTTACAACCACCTACAATCCTAGAGACTCCAGTAAGATACCAGGACTGCACAGGAAAAGGGCAGAAACACCCAGAAGGAGTACGAGAAAAAGCGACATCTACACTTGATATATAATCAAAACTCTAGGGGACCAACAGCAACGGCTTTGAGATACAGAAGAGGAACCAGAGGAAGTCAGGAACCCAATACGAAACCTAGCATATATATTCAATGATGAAACAGACCCTACTGAACACACCCTACATCCTGAGAGTAACAAGGAAACTCACCAACAAGACCACTCAAGACAAAACCAAGAACAAAACAAGGCACTATTAAAAGAAAAATACACTGAAACCTAATCAATGCAAGATCAATGTCCAAACACGCTACAGAGATCTACGATTTACTCAACGACGGTCGAATCGACATCCTATTCGTCACAGTAACCTGGTTAGATAACAACTACAAAGTCGCACTACGCAGCTGTCTACCAACTTCAAATGAACACAGGTAAACAGAAAAGGAAAAAGAGGAGGAGGACTTGCAGCAGCCTACAAAGAACACCTGAAAATAAAAATAGCTGACTCGCTAAACATCAAAAACTGCAAATCCCTCATCCTTCACCTGACAGAAGACTCAAAATCAAATCTTGCATTCATACTCATATATAGACTATCGACCTATGACGCCACCTTTGTAGACACTTTCTTAGAAGCCATCACGACCCTGGTCATCAAACATCATCACCTGATCCTCTTCGGGGACTTCAACATATGGTTTGAAGAAGAGAACACAAACTCACAAAAATCACTAATCAAGCAGCTCGAGACAATGAAACTATGCCAGATGGTGAAAGGAGTGACACACAGCAGGACACACTCTCGACGCGATATTCGTCAACAAAAAAACTGATGTCAACTGCGCCATCAATACAAATACTATGGAGCGACCACCTCATCATACCGTTCATGATCCAACTACCATCTAAAGCACCCAAACAGCCTCAAAAGTTCCCCCTGATCTGGAGAATAAACTGGAATACCATCAAAAGCAGTAACTTAAAAGAACAACTGGAATCCTCGAAACCATCGACCACAACCCTGGACGGAACTGACCTAGACGACAAAGCAGACCTAATCCAGAAATGGATTGCTGACACAATAGACAGCATCTCCAAGAAAAAAACATCCATCCCATCACGAAAGAAAGCAGTGGCAAGATGGTTTACACCCCACCTTAATACAAGAAAAAAAAAAGGAAAATTGAACTAGAATGGAGGAAAAACTATGACCAAGGCAAAAGAATAAATTATCAAAAATAAATCAGAGCATACAAAAAGGAAACTCAAAGCCAAAAAGGAAATACTACTACGACCGAATCACAAAAGCCACCAACACCCAGAAAGAACTATTCAACATCGTAAATGAGATGAGAAATCCCCCTGGATGCAATAACACACCAGTACCTTCACAAAAACTATCTGATGATCTCACAGACCACTTTAAAAATAAAATCACTGGCATACTTCGGATCCTACAAAGTAGACCAATAAACCAAACCATGCACCTTCCTACCCTGGAACCACAGTACAAGCTACAAAGCTTCACCCAAATGTCAAGAGAGAAATTCCTCTAGCTGTTGAAACTAAGCATCAAAGCAAGTTCCCCAATGGATGGACCCCTGCCCACTCTGAGATTTATAAATCAATCCTTACACAGGGCACAGCGTCGGAATACCTCATAAACCTATTCAACCTATCACCCTCAACAGGGAGAGTACCACAGGCCTTCAAATCTGCGTACATCAAACCACTCCTCAAGGATACAGCGGTTGATGTGGAAGACCTCTCAAACTACAGATACATATCAAAGATTCCCTATTGTGAGACAGGCCTTGGTATCAAGGGATATGTTTCGAAGGGGGGGGGCACTCAGGGGTGGCAGTGGTCTGCCCTCGGGGTAGCGTACCAGTGAAGGGCTAGTAAGACTTGTATATACAACAAAAGGGGTACTGGTAATGCAGGGGACGGCCCCTAACACCTCATAGGGAGTTAAGTCCTGTATGGGTCCTATTCCCGAAATAACCTCATTAGTTATGGAGAACACTACACCCATTTGTATATTTCAAAGTCATAACCTCACATAACAATTGAGTTTTGTGTAAGATAAACAACATATTTAATACAAGATATTTATACATACAATTAAGTCAAACATGTAATACACATACATAACAATAAGTGAAATCATTGAAATCATATATTAACTGGTTGAAGCCATATACTACACATGTATATAACAATAGGTGAAATCATTGAAGCCCTGTATTAACTGTCAAATCAACACTTTTAACCAAACAAGGCCAAAGGGCAAAATACAGGAGAAAAAAGAAAAAAAGAAAAGGGAAGATGCCGGACCAAAGCCGGACATAAGTAGGAGTTCTTAAATTGTTTTCAAGCTTACACTATTACTTAACAACAATAAGAGTTCCTAGAATACATATTCCTTTGAAAATGGAATCCCAGGTTGAAAATATTAGGAAGCTGGGATTGGGTCTGCCAACGCACCAGAGGGGAGTTTTCAGAACCCAAAGTAACAAATGCCACTGCTGTGTGTCCTAAGCAGATAAAGCACAAGGGGCAGGGTTCCAGACCCAAAATGGGTGAGGCGTGTTAGTTAAGAGCCGCCAATGTCCTCTGATCAAGAAAGTGCGTTTCGGCGGTGGTAACAGTACAGAGAAAGTGGAATCTTCACAGTTGAGAGACTGTTCCGCCTTCGTCAGGGCAATAAGTAGCAAGACCCTGTTCTAGAGTGGTACCAGGAGAACTCGCTGTAGATAAATCGGTTCTCATGTGCTCAAACGAGAAGATGGGATGCGAGTCGAAACCAGCTGATGAGCTAAAGGTAGCCGTTTGGGAAGAGCGCAAACCCTAATTGTGGGAAAACAGGAGAAGCTGGACCTTGAAATGGATCCTTTGCAGAAAGTGTTAGTGCGGGAGCTTGCTCCGCGCAAAGGGAGCGTCCGTGTCTCGGATGGGACCTAGAAACGCTCACTTCCTGATCCCAGGTAGCATCAGAGCCAGCGCATCTGAACGTGCCCTTAGATGATTTAAGATGCAGCCTCCATGTTATGAAAGCTTCTGCTTCTGGGCTCCTCCGGTCCGGACTGCATACTCAGCTCGCTCATTTCTTTGTGCAAGACCACACCTTTTATAGTGAACAAACCAGTCAAGTGGAGTCAGGTGTGAGTAGTTACTATTGAATGCCTGACTCTGCCTGACTCTATTAGTGGGACAACCTGAGTTATTTCTAGGGTAGTTTCCATTATTTTCCCCATGTTATTCCTCTGGGTAATCTTTACTGATCTTTGTTGCCTCCTCCTCGTTGCAGTATTTGTTGGAAATGGGGAGGGGATGGGGTGAGATTGTAAACATCCCACAAAGGCTGAGGGAGTGTAGGTTAGGGTGTTTTCAGGACTGGGGGAATACCATGTCTCGCCTTTGGGTATCCTCCTCCCAATCCCCTGTGACCCTCCAGTCAAGTGATCCGCCTTCGCTTGTCCATCCCCAAGGTAGGGATCCAAAAGTGATGACCCTTCCCTGGCCACCTGAATGGAAGATCCCGTGGGAGTGGGTGGGAGAATACCGTCAGGGTTCTCACACTATCCTGCAAAACTATTAGAGGTCTATGTCTACGAACAAACACTGTAAGACATAGAAAAACACCAACTATTGGACCAGGCACAAATCGGCTTCAGACCCATGACAGGGACAGAGACGGCACTTCTCTCTATTTGGGACGACCTAAAGACCAACGCAGACTCCAACACAAACACGGCACTGATACTCCTCAACCTCTCTGCAGCATTTGACACAGTCAGCCACAACATCCTCATCAACAGACTGGGAGAAATAGAGCTCACCAACACGGAGCTGCTCTGGATTAAATCCTTCTTATCTGAAAGAACAGAAACAGTATGGATAAAACCATTCAAATTCGCACTGCGGGAAACCACCTGTGGAGTACCACAAGGATCCTCCCTATACCCACTCCTCTTCAACATCTACATGACTTCACTAATCAACCTCATCAAAACACTCGCCTTCACTTGCTACAACTACGCAGATGACACCCAAATCATCTACAAAATGGAAGATGTACAAGAAGATAACACAACACTAATAGACTCTCTCAAAGAACTCTACGAATGTATGAACACTAACAGCCTCAAATTCAACCCGGCAAGACGTAAATCATGATTACATCCAAAAACCAAGGAAGCAATCAATGCATCCCATTGCGACAGAACTAGGAACAGCACCGACTTCACACAAAATTGTCAAAAACCTTGGAATTCTTATGGACAACGCGCTAACCTTAGAAACACAAGTGAACATGATAATCAAGAAATGCTTCTTCCACCTACACACAATCAAAAAAGATTTTACCATTCCTCTCCTTCACGCACAAAATACTGGCCATCATCTCCCTTATCATGTGCAAGATAGACTACGCCAACAGCCTATACCTCGAAATGCTGGATTATTTACTGAAGAAACTGCAACGTATACAGAGCACAGCTGCCAGACTTCTCCTCAAACTCTCATGAAGGGTCCACATCACTCCAGTGCTAAATATGCTACATTGGCTGCCAGTCAAAAAACAAATTACATCAAAACAAATGTGCATAACACTGTGAGGAACCTGAGGGTGTCCTCAATTACTTTCCCTCTGTATCTTCCTCTAAGGTGCCAGGGAAAGTCCATCACTCTTGGATCCTGACCCTGGGGGAGGACATGCGAGGGAGGATCACCTGGGTGGATGAGACTTGGGGAGTGGGGAGGAGATGTCCTTAGGTGAGACATGGTACCCCCCCATTTCCTTTTCATAATCAACCCTCTATCCCTCAAGCCTTTATAGGCTATTGTCAGTCCTTTCCCTGTTCTTCCCTTAAAACATTTCCCAAGAAACACTGGTTTGGTACAGGGACGAGGGAGAGACCAACTAGAGAAACACATCCGCATTTTATTAACACATACACAGACAGACACCAGCTGTGTACTAAGATGAGGAGGAGGCCAGAATTAGTAAGGCAGGACTATCATTTCAACACTGAGCAGTGTAGTTCTTTTTGGACCAATCATGGTGGCAGAAACATTAAAAGCTGGAAGCATTGTGAAAATGGTGCCAGCTATGGAAGCAGGGCTACGGACTGCTGGGCAAAAGTAGACCTCTCTGGAAAAGCGTTGTGGCAAGCAGAGCGCTCAAGATCCTTTGGAAGATGCAGAGTTTATGCAGCAGGAAGAGAAGCTAAAGGACGCTGGAGGCTGGTGACGGACTGCGAGAGGGAGACCTGCGTGACCGAGCTAAGCAATCGTATGAATCCCAAACTGCAGGAGCATTGCTAGGTGAGCAAAGACACGGAGAGCCACTGGGAGACTAAGCGAGGTACTGCACAGGAAAGAGAGAACTAGTGGCAGCAGAGGACTTTGCGCGATAGCCATAAGCTCCGACCGGTGAGTGTACCGAAAGGGAGAACACCGGGATGGCAGGTGAACACGTAAAGCGAGCAATGATCATTGATTTGAATGGAAGCTAGCATTTTTGTGGATACAGATTTAACTGAAAGCAAGTATAAGCACTATTGAATACCAATTGGCGAGAAAGCAAATTTGAGCACTTTTGAAAATCGATCGCAGTGAACTAAAGTTTGTGAATCTGCCTGATACAAGGAACTCTATTACATGAGAAAGCAAGCATTGGCAAAAGCCAATAGAATACAAGAAAACGTAACAAGTGCATGGTGGCAAACTAAAGGCACAATACAATGTCAAGAAGGTGTGATTTATGTGTATGATTCAAGCACCACTGTCAAGTTGAAGCAGTGGCCCAATGTTGATGGAAAAGTAGCAAGTAAGGTGTATTGGATGCATGACTTGTAATGGCTGGACCGTGTGTTCCGACTACTATGCCTAGACAGAGTGCACCCCTGCATGCAAAAGCAACTAAAAATAGCCACAAAGAAGCTTGTGTTTGAATTGCAAAGAACTTGTATATGATTTTGAAGTCAAGAAACTGAACTAAATATGTGAACTGGTGAAAAGTAACAATATCAGAAGAGCTGGGAAGTGTCCCAAGGAATTGTGTGTTTTGAAAGGCAGAAAGATCTGAGCTCTTAGGGAAGGGTACCCCTATGCCTTATGAACTATTCTGACCATGGGGAAGGGAAAACTGGTTACAAGCCAAGAGCTGGAAGAATCTACTTATTTTGATGCTGACATCCCTCCACATTGTATACAGTTAGACATGAGGGCAAGTATAGGTTTTGGACACAGACCGACATTTGCTTTGGACTTCCTGACACAGAATATCCTTAGTTTTCTTTTGGTAGGGAAATCCCACATTAGCATAGGATAAGTTAGGCCTTATACACCATCCTGCATTTTTAGTTAATAAAGCTTTGTGGACCAAACTTTGATCTGTTGTCTGTGTTTGCTTTGTGATGCCTTCACAACACACACAGCAGTCCATGGCCAGGGAGCAGAATTCATACAAAAGAAAATCACCATTTACCAGCCGACCAGATCACTCAGATCCAGCGACGACATCCA